>NC_084474.1:13403381-23403381 GCF_027409185.1 Cynocephalus volans
TAGTTAAATGAAATTTTGTCAGGCTAGGTTTATTATATGACTTACAAAATCACACAGTTATGGTATTATAAAGGAAATTTCCTAGGAAGACAGAAGCTTGTGTGTATTTGTGTGTGTGTGTGTGTGTGTGTGCACATGTGTGTGTGTACTCCCCAGACAAACCAGGCAATATTCCAGTCACTTCTCCCCTGTGTCCCTGCAGACATATTTCTCCTGGGTCCCTTATCCCACACTCCATAGTAAACCAGCAACTCAGGTATCAGCCTTGGTCCTCCCTGTCTCTCCCTGTCTTTGTAAGACCTGTGCAGCATGCACAAATCCCACATGTCAGGATGGATCACCTCACAAAGACCACGAGACAGAGACCATTGCAATCAAGCAAGAAGAGTTTATTCCAGCATGCTGGGGTCGCTCAGTCTTCAAGACAGAAGTGACCCCGAGCTCTTAACACAAGCACTTTTTATACAGTTTTTTTAGACAGACTTTGGCAACAGGATGAGTTGTATACTGCTTACAGGTTATCAGAGGTGACCTTTGGATTTATTGGTGGGCTTTAGCGGGCTGGCACACCGATAAGGAATGGTGTATTTCCCAGTTGTTTATCTTTCTTGTGGCCAGGTGGCCTTTAGATAAGGAACTGGTCAGTTCCTGGAACTGGGTGGTGATTACTTCTGGAATTTAGAGTTCCTGGGCCCGACCCCCTTAGAAGCTGCCTTACTTAAAATGGCATTAGTTATGTTTTCTCGTTTTTAGCAAGCATTAGTACAGAAGCGAATTGCGCATGCTAAAGTTATATTTTTCTTTACATCTTCTCCCTCCAGCACAACTGTCAGCCATGTCCTATCAATCCTACTTCATTAATATCTTTTATACCATCTCTCTTAGAGCTATTAACCTGCATGCCTTACTGCTAAAATGCAACAACATATTTTAACTTATAGTACTGAAGCCATTTATTACATGTATTTCTATACTCTTTTTCTCTTTCTGCTAGATATTCAGGTTTTTGAAGTCTGGAATTATATATTATTCATCTTTATTCTCCCAGTGCCTAGTATAGCTCTTGACAGTATAGAGTTCAATTAATGACCATTTACTGAACGAATGGATTTGAATTAGTGAATCTCTCACTAATTTGAATTTCAGTACATCTCTTTAAAGGGAATGGTGAGAGTTTACAATGCCATTGCAAGAGAGAAGCATGTGTATTTTGACAAAAAAGTAGATGGAGAGGAAGCAGAAAAGGGGAGGTAGCAGTGAAAAGAAAGAAAATAGATACATAGGTGAATGAGCTCAGGATCACACATGGGAAACTATTAGAAAGGGGCATAAGTATGAAATTGAATAGGGGAAGAAATAGCATAATATGCTCCCTCTTATAGGTGGCGTCACTGTAGAGCAATGTCACTACAGACGGGTATCACTGTAGAAGGGTGTCACTGCACAATGGTATCTTTGCAGAAAGGTGTCACTCTAGAGCAGTGTCACTGCAAAGGGATGTCCCTGCAGAGGGGAATCACTGCAGAGTGATGTCACTATAGAGTGGTGTCACTGCAGAATGGTGTCACAGCAGAGGAGTGTCACTGTAGAGCAATGTCATTGCAGAGGGGTGTCGCTGTAGAACAGTGTCACTGCAGAGTGGTATCACTGCAGAGGGATGTCACCATAGAATGGTGTCACAGCAGAGTGGTATCACTGCAGAAGAATGTCACTGTAGAGTAATATCACTGAAAAGGGGTGTCTCTATAGAGGGGTGTCACTGTAGAGTGATGTCACTGTAGACTGGTGTCACTGCAGAGAGGTGTTGCTGCAGAGGGGTGTCGCTGTGGAGGGGTGTCACTGCAGAGGGGTGTCACTGTCGGGGGTGTCGCTGTAGAGAGGTGTCACTGCAGAGTGCTGTCACTATAGAGTGTTGGGCCTTGTATATTTTTTCCATGAAGGATGGAAATTAACATTGAGATTTCCTGCTCTTGCCCCAAGTCTCCCTGCAAACAGTGCATGGATTTTCAGAACAGCTGATTACAGTCAGGGCTGTAGACTGGCATGGGTCAGAACAGAGCAGTTAGTAGAACTGCCAGGCTTAACCAGGCTCAAGTATTTTTAAAAAATTATTCTGAGACTCCCTTTGGGAATGAGGGAAGAAAGCAACATTAGAAGGTCTAACCCAGATCCTGAAAAGCCAAAGTCGAGGTGCTGTAGAGACAACAGCAGCAGTGGGAGCAGGGTGCTCCCTGCCGTAGGTTGGGGAGAAGAGTTAGGGGTCATTGGAAGGAGTAGGCTGGACTTTTGAGGGTGAGGATGTTGTAAACAAGGTTGTTTGATACAAAGAATGAAAATGATGGAAAAATTAAAGGAATATTTTAATGTTTGATATTAATGATTTTAAATATGTTCACAGAGATAAATTACTCATGTAGGAAAGGCTTAAGATGGAGGGAGCAACACTTCTAAAATACTGATTTTTTTTTCAATAAAACATTCATTAACAAAAACCTGGGCACGTATGGGAAAGACCTCAGTGAAATTCACAAGGCTTTTTTTTTTTCTTTCCATTTTTTAAAAAAGAAGTAACATACATGATTCTTCTAACTTGAATACAGTTGTGTGTATGGGTATCTAACCACAAATAAAATAAATAAAAAGCACCAGTAAAGCCCCAAATTTGCAGCTAATTTTGTAAAATCTCAGAATAGGAATTATCTGAGTATATATTCTTTTGTAATAAAACATAATTGATTTTACATATTTGTGGGGTACAGAGGTGAATATCAATACCTGTGTGCAATATGTGGTGGTCAATCAGGATAATTAGTACATTTTTCATTACAAAATGTGACTGTTCTTTGAGACCCTTAACCAATTTCTCACTAACCCGCCTCCTCCTCCCCCTTTCCCACCTCTAGTAACCACAGTTCTATTCTCTCCTTTTGAATGTTCAATTTATTACTGTCTTCTTTCCTTCCTTCCTTCCTTCCTTCCTTCCTTCCTTCCTTCCTTCCTTCCTTCCTTCCTTCCTTCCTTCCTTCCTTCCTTCCTTCCTTCCTTCCTTCATTCCTTCCTTCCCTCCTTCCTCTTTCTCCCTGTCTCTCTTTATTATTTATTGATTTTTTAGCTCCCACTTATGAGTGAGGACATGCAGTATTTCTCTTTCTGTGCCTGGCTTATTTCACTTAACATAGTTTTCTACAAGCTCATCCATGTTGTTGCAAATGGCAGAATTTAATTCTTTTTTGTGGCTGAGTAGTGTTCCATTTTCTTATCCAGTCATCAATCAATGGACATTTCAGTTGGTTCCATATCTTGGCTATTTGTAAGTAGAGCTCCAATAAACATAAGGGTGCAAGTATCCCTTCGACATGATGATTTCCTCTCCTTTGGGTGATGATACTGGTGGTGGGTTTGTCATATCTGGCTTTTATTGTGTTGAGATACTTTCCTTCTATACCTAATTTGTTGAGAGTCTTTTTCATGAAGGGATGTTTAATTTTGCCAAATGCTTATTCTGCATCTGTTTAGATAACCATATGGTTTTTGTCCTTGATTGTTGACGTGGTGTATCACATTTATTGACTTGCATATGTTGAACTATCTTTGCATGCCTGGCATGAATCCCTCTTGATCATGATGTATAATATTTTTGATCTGCTGCTGTATTCTGTCTGCTCATATTTTATTGAGGATTTTTGCATCTATGTTCATCAAGGACATTGGCCTGTAGTTTTCTTTTTTTGTTGTATCTTCGTCTGAAATTGCTATCAGGGTTATGTTGGCCTCATAGAATGAGTTTGGGAGAATGTCCTCTGTTTTAACTTTTTGAAATAGTTTGAAAAGGATTGGTATTAATTCTTCTTTTAATGTTTGGTAGAATTGAGCAGTGAAGTCATCTGGCACTGGGCTTTTCTGTGTCGGGAGATTGCTGATTACTGCTTCAATCTCTTTGCTCATTATTGGTCTGTTCAGGTTTTTAAATTCTTCTTGGTTTAGTTGGTAGTTTGTATGCATCTGGAAGTTTATCCATTTCCTCCAGGTTTTCAAATTTGTTGGCATATAGTTGTTCACAATAGTCTCTAGCGATTCGTTGTATTTCTGTGATATCCGTTGCAATTCCTCCTTTTTCATTTCCGATTTTTTGTTATTTGGGTCTTTTCTTTTTTAGTTAGTCTGACTAATGGTTTATCTATTTATCTCTCAGAAAACTGACTTTTTGCTTCATTGATCTTTTGTATCACTTTTTGAGTCTCTGTTTCATTTAGTTCTGCACTGATCTTAACTATTTCTTTCCATGTACTAATTATGGAGTTAGATTGTTCTTGTTTTTCTAGTTCTTTGAGGTGTAATGTTAGGTTGTTTATTTGAAGTCTTTCTATTCTTTGGATGTAAGCATTTATTGCAATAACCTTCCCTCTTAATACTGTTTTGCAGTATTCCACAGGTTTTGGTGTGATGTTTCTTTATTTTTATCAGTTCCAAGAAATTTTTTGATTTCCTGTGTAATATCTTTTTGGACCCATAGGTCAATCAGAAACATGTTTAATTTCCATGTATCAGTATAGTTTCCAGAGTTTCACCTGTTATTAATTTCTAGTTTTAATCTGTTGTTGTCTGAGAAGATGCTTGAGATGATTTCAATCTTTTTAAAGTTATTGAAACTTGCTTTGTGACCTAGCATGTCATCTATCTTGGAGAATGTTCCATGTGCTGATGAGAAAAATGTATATTCTGTAGTTGTTGGAAGAAATGTTCTGTAGATACATGCCAGGCCCAATTGGTCTAGAGTTAGTTTAAATCCTTTGTTTCTTTGTTGATTGGTTGTCTAGATGATCTTTCCAATGTTGAGAGAGGGGTGCTGAGGTCCCCACCTGTTATTGGGATTATGTATTATGTATTATTATGTATGGGGATCTCTCTCTTTTTAGGTATAGTAGTGTTTCCTTTATATATCTGGTTACCCCAATGTTGGGTTTGTAGATATTTATGATCATTATATCTTCTTGCTGGACAGATCCCTTTATCATTATATAATGACCTTCTTTGTCACTTTTTGTAATTTTTGGTTTAAAGTCTACTTTATCCCATATAAGAATAGCTACTCCTGCTTGTTTTGGGTTTCCATTTGTGTGGTATATCTCTTTCCATCCCTTCACTATTAGTCTGTGTGAGTCTTTACACATGAGGTGAGTTTTTTTTTTTTGTAGGCAGCATATAGTTGGATCTAGTTTTATAATCCATTCAGCCAGTCTATGTTTTTTGAGTGAGTAATTCAATCCATTTACATTTATGGTTGTTATTGAAAGCTGTTTTCTTACCCTGGCATTTTTGATTTTTGATATGGGTTGTTTTAAATGTCTTTTGTTCATTTCTTTTCCTCTTACTGTTTGTCTTCAGTGTTCATTGGTTTTCTGAGGTGGTAAGATATAGTTTCTTTCTCTTTCTGAATTGAATATCTTTTCTACCAGTGGGTTTTGTTCTTTCCCATGTATTTGTGGTGCTCATTATCATTTTTTAGATTCCTTGAGGGTTTCTTGTAGGGCTGGTCATATGGTGGCGAACTCCTACAGTTTTTGTTTGTCTGTGAAATACACTACTTCATTTCTGAAGCATAGTCTTGTTGGATACAGTATTCTTGGCTGGCAGTTTTTTTCTTTTAGTACTTTGAATATATCATCTCATTCTCTTCTGGCCTGTAAGGTTTCTACTGAGAAATTGCTGTTAGTATAATGGGAGCTCCCTTATAGATGACTTGATGCTTTTCTCTTGCTGTTTTTAGGATTCTCTCTTTGTCTTTGACTTTTGTCAATATGACTATAATGTGTCTCAGAGAGGACCTTTTTGGATTGAATCTATTTGGAGATCTTTGAGCTTACTGGATCTGGAAGTTCAAATCTCTCCCAATACCTGGGAAGTTTTCTACAATTATTTCATTGAATAGATTGTCAATGCCTTTTTCTTTCTCTTCCCCTTCCAGAACACCCATGATTCAGATGTTTGTGCACGTAAGGTTTTCTGATAGCTCTCATAGATTTTTTTCATTTTGGGGATTCTTTTTCTTTTCTTTTCTCTCCCTCTCTCTCTCTCTCTTTTCTTTTTCTTTTGTCTGCTTGGGTTTCTTTTGAAGAGCCTATCTTTGAAATCATGATTGCTATCTTCTGCTTGCTCTAGCCCACTGCTTAAGGTCTAAGTTGTATTTTTTATTTTGTTGAATGAACCCTTCAGTTCTCAGGAGTTCGCTGCATTATTTTCTAAGGCATCTATCTCTACATATAATTCCTCCTCATATCCTGGATTGTTTTTCTCATTTCATTGTGTCATCTATTTGAGTCTTTTTGTATCTCATTGAGTTTCCTTAAGATTGCTGCTTGGAATTCCTTTTTGGACATTTCAAAGGTTTCCTGCTATTTGGTGTCTGGTACTTGAGAAGTATTGTATTCCTTCGGTGGTGTCATATTTTCTAGTTTTTTTCGTATTTCTATTATCCCTATTTTGATGTCTAGTCATCTAGTAGAGCAGTTGCCTTTTCTTTTACTCTGGAGTGGCTTTTGAGGAAAGAGACTCCCTCTTGTAGCTGTGCTTCATACTGACCATTGTGTAAGGTGTTAGTTTTGGTTATTGTAGATACAGTCATGGAGTCTCTGTTTTGCTACTTCAGCCATATTCAACTTTGGAATTGTCTGTGAGTGCCTCTGTTGCCTGAGCACTGGGGCACTCAGCGTCTCCTTGATGAAGTGGGGACACTGTGTTGGGTTGTTGAGGGTGCAAGTGAGATCTTGAGTTCTTAGGAGAAGTACCTAGGTGCCCTGTTGCTCCTTGGCTGAGGTGGGTGTCCCTGGGTGAACTTGTTTGCACACTGGCTAGTATTCCATGACCCTGATAGGTGTAATGTGGTATACTGAAGTTCTTCAGCTTGAATGCATGACCCTGAGTATGGTTTCTCTCCCTTCTTTCCTGTAGGCAGAGGTTCTTCCTGGGTCCTTGCTTCTTCCAGTTCAGAGATGGGTTGGTGGTGGCTGGGTATTTTCTTCCATGCTCTATTTGGCTATCTTGTGTTTCTTCACTCACCAGTGGTTCCGTGCATGTCCTTTCCTGGATCAAGACAGTTGTGTGGGCTGCACAAGTAGTTCCCACCCCCAGGTGTGTGGAGCTGCACTTGCTCCTACCTTTCCTCTTTCTTCCTGCCTGGTAAAACACAGGAACACCTGGATTTGGGTGAGGTAGAGCTGTGGTGGGTAGCAGGATGTATTGTTGTGTGGGAGATAGGAGTGGCAGTGGTGGAAGGGGCAATGGGGAAAGCTGTGCAGCAGGAGACACATGGTGGAGGGTGGTGTGTGGCAGTGGGTGGTGTGCGGGGGGAGCGGTAGAGGATGGGTGGGGAGATGGGCAGTGGATCTGGGGTTGGACAATGGTGGCAGTGACTATAGCAGGCAGTGGTGGTGGCAGGCTGGGGCACAAGCAAAAGGAGGATTACCACTAGGATGTGCTCATGATGGAGGAGATTCTTTTCCCTCCTAGGGAAAGCTCCTCCTGTGCTGATCCTGGTGTTGGAGATATGGTGGCTGAAACCATGTGCCTCTTTCTTCTCTCTATGCCCCCTTCCTGGGTTTTTGTGTTCCACAGGGTTCTCACAGATTTCTGGTACCCTCCCACACTCTCCTGCCCATGTACTCCTTAGTATTTAGCTGTCCATTTCTTGTTCTGGTCTTTTTCTATGGGAGGAATGCATCCCGGGCCCCTCTAGTCTGCTATCTTTCCAAGAGACTCTACCTGAGAACCTTAAAACAAATAAAGTTGACATCTGGGCCCACTCCCAGAGATTCTGGCCCAGTGGACATTGAGTAATCAGAAATATGTATGCTTTTTAGTCCATTTGTTCAAATACCAGCACCCTAGGGAATTCTGATTCTTGTGGTTCTCAGACTGCTTCCCAGTGTGAGTTCTTTGCTGAGGGCCTGCTGTGTTCGAGGCACTTGCCAGACACTGGGCCATCAAAGGTACATAGGATGCAGGGGGTTTCTGTGCTCACGGGCAGGGTCCAGGGGTGGCGATCACATATGAAATCATTTTATTACATTATAGTAAAGTATGATAAATATTCTGAAAGTGACCTATAGAGTGATATGGTTCTGTTTGTCAAGGGGACCTATAAGACTAGAAGAACATGAGGACCTCCTCAGGAAAAGATGAAACCTTGGTAGGGAGACTGGGGTTGAGGGCTAGGTTTTGGCTGTATAGTTGGGAATTTTAATGTGCTTCTCTGATGAGATTAGGCTATTTGAAACTCAGTTTTAAAAAGCCAGAAGTAATTACTTGAACATGATTTTGCTTGCTTTTTTCAATAAAAGAAAATAAATATTTTGATAGAGAATCTATGCTATTTTTTTTCTTTTTTTTTCAAAATGTGTACTATATAAAGTCTGATAATCCTCTACCAAATTTAAGCTTAAACATTACCAGCCTCAATGATTCTACCTGTATTTGCTTTGGATTTGTATCTCCTATCCTCTCCACCAAAGTACCCTTCCTGAATTTTTTGTTTATCATTTCTTCATTTTTTTATCCTTGCTTAAAAAGATGCTTTACTAATCACATAGGCATCCTTGAAAATACTTTTGATAGTTTTTATACTTTGTAAAAATTGTGCTGTATAAGGTCTTTTGTGACTTTATTATTTTTTACATAAGATTGTGTTTCTAAAATTCATCTGCTTTCATGTGTGGTACTATAGATACTTAATTTTCACTACTGGGTAATATTCTATTGTATGATTACACACAGTCAATCTATCTATCTCTTATTAATGGATAGTTGTGTTGTTTCCAGTTCAATTGTCACAGAAAAACTGAAATGAGAGTTCTCTTTATGTTTCCTAGTGCAAAGAAGCAACCTCTAGGGAAGTGGTCCCCAAGGTGGGGAGTTTGCCTCCCCCCGGGACATTTAGCAATGTCTGGAGACCTTTTTGGCTGTCACAACTAGTAGCGAGTGCTACCAGCATCTAGTGGGGTGTCACTGAATATCCTACAAAGCACAGGACAACCCCACAATAAAGAATTATTGGGCTCAAATAGTCAACAGTGCTGAGGCTGAGAAACACTGCTCTGGGGTAAATTCATAGAAGACAATTAATAGGTCAAAGGTTATGATCATATTCAGCTCTGTAAGATAAACCACTTGTTTCAAAAGCGATTGCACTAAGTTTTACTCTTATCTATAGAGTATAAGGATTTCTATTGTGTCCTAATGTGTACACTTAATTTTCACCTCTATTGAGTATATAACATGGTATTCCATTGTAGCCTTAATTTGCATTACCCTGATTTCTAGGAAGAGAAATTCTTCCATCTTTTTATTGTCACTGAATTTCCCCTTCTGTGGGAATACATGTTCTTGTCTACAATATGAAGGGTAAAGGCAAAAGTCCTCTAATAAAAAGTGGTCAAAAGTAGGTTTTAAAAAGATGAAAGCTTATTTCACACTCAGGTAACGTCCTCAAAGCAAGCGGTTGTGACAGCTCTGCCCAGTCAACCCTCCTGGACCCAGGGTCCTTCCACCTTGTTATCCTCCCATCACCTCAATCTCATGCTCCTCTCCATGGTCAGAGCTGGTCACAGCACATGAAAAGGAAGGCAAGTCCCAGGCGATAATGTCTTTTAAGCAAATGAAATTAAAATTGCACACATGACTTCTGGCCACATTTCCTTACTGAGAAATCTGTCACATAGTTCTGTAGCTTCAAAGACAACGGGAAGTGTGGGCTGTAGCACTACAGAGATGTCAAAAAGGGGAGAGTGACTAGCAGTGACTGTGTAGCATCTTCTCCAGTTTGTGGTATATTTCAATGACTGAAATTCTTAATTTTAATGTTATTGAATTTAACAGTATGATTTTTTTTTTACAGGATCAACACATTTTGTGCGTTGTTTAAGAAAGTCTTCTTTATTCCTAAGGTATTCCAGGTAGATAGACAGATAGATGGATATTCATATATGTATATATTTATACATACACATACATGTTGTTTTAGTCCGTTTTGTGTTGCTATAACATAATTACCTGAGACTGGGTAATTTATAAAGAAAAAAGGTTTATTTGGCTTACGATTCTGGGACAGCTGCATCTGGCATGGGCCTCGGGCTGCTTCTACTCATGGTGGAAAGCGGCAGCAGGCGGCGGGTACAAGCAGATCACATGGCTAGAGGAAGCAGGAGAGAGAGAGAAGGTGCCAGGTTCTTTTTAAGCAACGAGTTCTCATGGGAACTAGTAGAGCGAGAACTCACTCATTAATCCCCCCTCCCCCAGGGAGAGCGTTAATCCATTCATGAGGGATCCGCCCCCATGACTCAATCAGTTTCCAACACTGCCACATTGGAGATCAAAGTTCCGCATGAGTTTTGGAGGGGACAACACATCCAGACTCCATCACATGTATATTAAGTCATCTTTAAAATTCAAATATTTATTCCATCTATAATTGATTTTCGTGTATGACATGAGGACGGAATTAACTTTCATTTTTTTTCCCATGTGGATAATGAATTGTACCACCACTGTTTATGAACTATTCCATCTTTGCCTGAATGCTCTACAAAGTCACCTTCATTGTATACAGGCAAGTTTCTGTATGCACAAATTTTGGTTACAATGATTTAGTTAAATAACATAAGTCATCCAACAACATGGTTCAAATTTCAGTCTCCACGCTACATTTAACCGTAATTGCATAAAGTACAAACTTTGCTGCCCTCTTCTCAGTCCACAGATCACTATGTGGATAACAGATAGATGCACGTCCTGATCAGTGCCCAATCACATCCCTTCTTTTTTTTAATATAGCAATACTGTAGGCCTGAAGAAAAAGGAATATCATATTTCAGGTGTTAAGAGATTTTTTTTTTATTAATATTATTTTTTTACATTCTTTGATGTCGAGTAGCAGTTGGGAGGGAGGGGAGAGGGGAAAGGGGAGGGAAATGGGGTGGAAGGAGGAAGGAGGAGGGGCAGGACTGAGGCCTGTGGCACCCCCCTCATTCCCACGGGGGAGACCAGGGGCTTCCAGCGGTGGCTTGGTCATTGCCGGGCTGGGTGTACTCGTCAGGGGGTGCAGCCAAAGCCCTTACCCCCCACCATCCCAGCTAGGGAACCCAGGGCCCTTCTTGCTATGCCTCAGTGGTCATTGCTGGGCTGGTTGTGTGTATCAGGGGTGTGTGGCTGAGGCCCTTGACCCCCACCCTCGGGACTGGTTGCAGGTGTTGGGGGGCATGGTTGAGGCCTCTAACCCTCTCCCCTTTCTGGCTTGGTAGCCAAGGGGACTTTCAGTGCTTCTAGGCACTATAGGTATTCTTTGGTGATATGAGACCTTTACTAGTTAATATCAAACTTTGTCTCTGGTTGCAGATGCTTTGTTTTTTCTTTCAGTTCTGTGTCGGATTATTTGCTGTTCCCACCACTTAAACTCTGTGCTGGAACTAATTTGTTGTCCTTTGCTTACTTCTAAAATGGAGGAACTTCCTGTGGGGACTAGTACCTGAGCTCTGTGGTTTTGCTAAATTGCTGCTTTGCTGCTGGTTCCCTGGGGAAGATTTTTTGTGCAGCTCAGCTTTTAATGGTTGACTTTATATGTACTTCCAGCTCTTGTGAGATCCAGTACACCTGAGTTGTGCAGAAACTCTTGTCTGGGCCTGAGTCTTTTCAGCAAACTGCACCCCTATAATTCTATATTCCTGACTAGTCTCCTTTGAGTGGGCCTGTGCTGACTTGGGGTCAGATCAGCTGTCCTTGCCGTGCCCCAGTGTTCCCCCAGTGGCCCGTCACCCCCACTGCCTGCACTCCAAACACTTCTCCTGGGACAGGCTGTGCACTGGTCCTTTGTGTTGACTCACCGGCCTCTCAGTGGCTCCTTTTTTTCAGTTGTTGTGGCTCTTCACTCCTATGTGGGTCCACAGGAACCCTCTTACTGGTCTTGCTGGTCTGGGGAACACCAAGGCCCTCTTCTCCCCTGCAGCCACCAAACAACTTCATCTGAAAGGCACAGCTGTGGCTTTTGCCAGCTCCTGCTCTGTGTGCTCAGAAGCTCCAGCCTGGAAGCGGCTGGGATTCAAAACCGTCAGAGCGGTTTTTTTTTCTCTCTCATCGTGGCTTCTCCCACCTTCGTGAACTCCGTAGGTCTCTCCTCCTCTTCCCCTGACTCTAGTGGCCCCAGCTTGGCTGTTGTTGCTTGTTAATAGTTGTAAATTGGTTGATTTGTGGAAGAGAGTGATGCTGGGGACCGTCTATCCTGCCATCTTGACCGGAAGTCCACATCACTTCTTTCGAAATCTGTCTCTTGGTGCTGGGTCCCTGTGCATCTGTCATTAAAGTTCACTCAGAGACAGCAAAGCACATAGTTGTGTTGTCTCCTTGTCTACCAGTAATGAGCCCATATGACAGTTTATAATAATATATGATTGAAGGATGAAAGTGCATCAAAGAAATGAAAAGCGATAATGCTGGAAGTGAAGTTCAAATCTCACATAAATGGAGTTACAGAAGAAATTTATGACTGTGAGAGGAATGACACTGCTACCATTTGAGACTTTAGAAAACTGCCTGAGGAACCTAGTGGAGGGAATGACCCCAGGGAACGAGGAAAGTGGTCATGACTAAGGATGACAGTGTTTGTAAACACTTCACGTTAAAAGAACTCTCCGAGATATTTTTATGACATTGAAAACACAGAAGATAAAATGTTGAAAGTTGATCCAAACTTAGAAAGGAGTTTGACAAATTCCTAAAGCATAGAAAAGAAGCTTGCTCTGTATTGGAAATTATATGATGAGACAAGGGAGGTAAGCACCATTCAAACTGCTCCTAGTTTCTTTTTTTTTTTAAACAAATAAATAAAACCTTTTAATTTTCAATGTTCCTAGTGTTTTAAATTACAATGCTAAATATTAAGGTTGTTTTTTAAAATTTTTGTATGTATTTTTAACAGTAAGAGATTTTCTCATGTTTTGACAAAACTATGTACAGGTCATCAGGCAACTGCAATTTTTCCCATTGTTATTAAGGTAGCTTGACTCGACCTCAGCTTCAGTGATTTTACGGCTCTGCCCTGCTGAACAGAGCAAGGGCTGCCTACACCAAGTTTGTATAAATGGGGAAGATCAATTCTGAGCCTTTTTTTCTGTTCTCTAGTCAATGTATCTATGCCAGTAGCAATTTTGTATTGCTTTAATTAGTATAGATTTATAATAAATTTTGGTAACTGGTAGGGTGAATCCCCAACCTTACTCTAATTCATAAGTGCCTTTGATGTTCTTGGCCTTTATTATCCACATAACTTTAATCATCAGCTCGTCGATTTTCTTGTAAAACACTGATAAATTCGATTTAATTACATTGAAGTTTTAGGATAGTTTGTGAGAAACTGACAGCTCTACAGTATCTTTCTACTCATGATCGTGGGAGAGTTCTTCATTTGTTTATGCCTTCTTTGCTGTCATTCCTTAAATTTAGATAAGTTTTCTATAAACTACACATCTGTTTCTAGATTTACTTCTAGATTGTTAAATTTTTATAGCAATTCAACATTGTAACTTTCATTGCATTATGTTTTTTGACTGTTCCTTTCTGGTCAGTAGAAACACAGTGGATTTTGATATATTTATTATATATCAAACTACTTTTCTCATCTCTCTTAATTCCACTATTTTCTGTACTTTCCCTGGGTTTTTAATTTAGTAAGTCCTATCATTTGTGAAGAATGACAGTTCTGTTTATTTTTTCCAACTTTTCTTTCTCCTTTCTTCTTTCCCTCCTTTCCTTGCTTTTTTCTTCTTTCCTTTTCTCTGTTCCTTCTTTCCTTACTTTCTTCATTTTTTCTTTCTCTAATTGCACTGACAACTACAATCACTGATATCTTGTAAATTTCACCATTAAGAATGATGATTAACTGTGACTTTCTATTACGGTGGGCCCCCTTTATCAGCTGGGGAAATATTCCAATACCCCCAGGTGATGCATGAAACTGTGGATAGTACCAAACCGTGTATATACTATGCATGAATTTCTTTTTCCTTCACAATTTCACAGATAAAAGATTCATTCTTACCGTAAATTTTAGCAACCTCAGCATACAATTTTTCTTAGCTTTTTAAGTCAAGACCTTTCACTTTTTCACTGAAAGAAAGTACTTCACTAAGCTTCTCTTTGGCATATCCGAATTGCCAGCATCACTGCTGTTGTGCTTTGGGGGTCATTATTAAGTAAAATAAATGAACACAAGCATTGCAGTACTGTGACAATGGATCTGATAACCCAGATGGCTGGCTACTAAATGACTCACGGGTGGGTGGACTTTACAGCATGGATCTTCTGGACAAAGGAATGACTCACGTCGCAGGTGGGACAGAGAGAGATGATGTGGGACAGCTCCAGATTTCATCATGTTATTTAGAACTACTCGCAATTTAAAACTTATGAATTGTTTATTTCTGGAAATTTCCATTTAATATTTTTGGACCACAGTTGACTTTGGGTAACAAACTGTGGAAAGCAAAACCACGGATAATGGGGATTACTGTATTGCTTAAACATATCAATCTTCTATAACTTAATATAATAGAAATGCATTTATGTGACTTTGCTCCTGTCTTTATTCTTGGCTCATGTGCTTCCAAATCATTTAAAAAATAATTTTATAGAGTTTATGTCCCTTATAGGGAACTGTCTCTTTTCCTCTGCTTCTCCTGCTCTGAGTAATTAGGTCACTCACTCGGGCTTTCATTTCTCTACTGGTATAATTTGGATGTGCATATTTTTGTACTCAAATTGCCTGACAAGCATACTTTAAAAAGAACATTTGGAGACTCTATGAATAAAATCACAATGCTAGTATATTTTATGCTAAAGAGTTCAAGCAATCTCCTTTCTCAATTTACACAGGTAACAGATGGTTTCTGGAGAGTGTTGTTGTTAAGTCTGAAGAGGAAGATAGCAGTCAAGAGCTGCAGTTTCCACGCAGCAGGTATGCGGCTACTTCATACATCATCACACAACACTTCTCTGATCTGCATTCATTTAAAATGCGTATGCATCATAGTACTTACTGCCATTTCATAAAATTCAAGCTCTAGGAAGAGAGCTTATATTTTTATTTTTGCCAGGAATATTTCAATTAAGTAATTAATTTTATTAATTAATGGGGAATGGAAGGAGCAAAAGATTGAAGTTTTTTGGAACTAGATTTGAATTGCAACTAGCTCTGGGATCCTCTGTTTATCCTTATGTAAAATGGCAGTAATCACATCTATTTTGCAGGGTTGTTGGAGGATTTCAGACAATGTACATAAAGTACCTGCAAAAATGCCTTACAATTATTAGAGGCTCCGTTATTGTCATAGAAACAATCTTAACTTAAAAAAACTTTAGACACAGTGCCAAACACGTAAATAAAGGGGGGAAACTCGCTTTTATTTCTAGATCATATGTCAAGTATTTAGAACTCTCCAAATAACTAACTTTTATTTTAAAATATCTGTATTTTCATAGTCCAATATGGTAACCACTAGCCACATATGGCTAATTAAATTTAAATGAACTAAAATCATATCAAATAAAAAATTCAGTTACTTGGTTGTTCTAGCTACATTTCAAGTGCCCAGTAGACAGAGATGGTTAGTGACTACTGTACTGGCCAGCATATATGCAACATTTGGTTCTATATCACGTCTAGATACTTGATATCACATGAAGCTATGTTTAATATTATACAATATAGTTTTATTGCTCTGAATGCAATGGTATCTATAAAATAATGTAAGGAATAAATAAAAGTTTAGTATTTTTCTAAGTGCTTTTCTATATTTTTCTAAAATAACATTTAACAAAATCAAGAGTCATCCAGAGCAGGTGACAATAGTCATATTATCTTCAGAGCCAAAAGTAATTTTACTGGCAATGGAAAGAGGTAGAATTCAAGATGAAGGTGACTTATGTCTATATTTCATAATATTTAAAAACCTTGGAAATTCGATTTATAAGAACAAAATGATGCAGATGGAAATATTTAAGATGTTTTATTGTATTGTACTCCATAGTACTAACTACCGTGCACTAGCATATCATTGCAATGTTATCATTAACTGAATTACAGCAATATTAGCAGTTTTCCTTGCTTATTCTCTCTCAGGACACGGGGTTACATAAGTAAGAAAAGAAAAAAGTTTTCTTGCTACTCCCTTAGAGGTGGAAGAAATCATAGACAACATTTAGACTTGTGCCTCATTTGACAGATGAGTGAATTGACACCTAAAGGGATTAATGACATGTGCAGCAGCAAGCTGTCTTGGTCCCTTGGCATTCTGGAGAACTTTAATTTAGTGTCTATCAATCTGTTCTTTCTATTTTATGACCATGGTATTGTGAATGATCCTCTAAGGAAGAGATTCCTGAACAAAACACTGAGATCACTATAAAATTGTTTGGTCAGAGCATTCTACTCAGATTTTGGACAGCCTAGAAGACATGGGTTTTTCTGTCTTCCCCATCATAGTTTATCAGTGATTTAAACTCAAGTCCCCTTACAATTATGAGGAAAGTAAAGGTCTGTGACACAGAAGTTTTTTATAGCTTTATTTTGGAGTTAAGAAAAAAACACAGAGGCATTTATTCATAGAGGGCTGTGGGGCCCTCTAAGGTTTCTGTACCTGTCTTTCATCTTGCTGCATAGAAAACCAGAGAATGTCAATGGCTGGCATTTACTGAACTCTCACCAAGCAGTGGGCTTCATGGTAAAACCAGAACTTCACGCATGAGCTCATTTCCTCCTCTCAGCACACTTAGAGGTAGGCTCTGTGATTCTTCTATTTCACAGACAAGGAAGCTGAGGCACACAAAGGGTAAGTTACTTACCCAAATATAATCAGTTGAGTAGAGATTTAGATCCAAGTGTGTCTGACTCTAGAATGGTACCGTCCCACTTGGGAGCCACAAGCCACACTGATCTCCTGAGCTCTTGAACTGCGGCTATTTCAAACTGAGATGAGCTCTAGGTACAAGATACATACCAGACTCAGAGATGTAGAATAAAGAAAGGAAATATAATTTTTCTTATCAGGTTGAAATGATAATCTTTTGAATTTATAAAAATGAAAAATATTAAAATTAATTTCACCTTTTTCTTTTATGTTTTTACATACGTGGTTTGTGTTCTATAAGGGCTACCACTAAGGAAACTCCAAATGAGATTTTTTTTTTTTTTTTTTTTACCAATTTTAACATATACTAGAATATTTGTGGTGTTACTATGGACTTTTATAAAAACTAAAATTTTAGGGTGAACAAATGTGACCTTGAAGTTTGAGTGTAGGAGAAAATTTGCTGAAGTTGGACTCTTAAAGAGAATTGGGTATGGCTTTTTAAACATTTTGAGCTTCTCTCTGAAGGCCTCTTTAAGTCCTTTGCATATGTGATTTTCCTTTCTAAGCAATGCACCTTCTTTTGGTACTCTCCGTATTGACGATCTTCTTCCTTTCTGAGCAGCTGGCTAGATGAGCACCCGCAGGACGGGAAGAACGAGCGGGAGCTGCTCCCGGACAGCAGCCCAGTGCTGGAGGAGAGGCTGGATCTGCTGCCACCCGAGACAGCGCCACTGTGCTTCTAAAGACAACCGACCTGATGTTGACAGTGCCTGTGCTGGACACATTCATTGCTTTTGAGAATGTGCAAAGCTGGGAGAATGCACTGGAAGCGTCGGCCTTCGGGGGCATCTGGGTGAACATGTTGCTGCTGCCCCTGTTCCTCCTCCTCCTCCTCCTCCTTTTTCTTTGTTTAGATAATCTGACAACTGCTACTTTTACTTATATGTTTATATAGTTAGTCTTTGTGGAAAGTATGTGGCTACTTCAAAAAGTTCATGGAAAAATGGAACTAAAAGATAATATGAATCTTTCCATGAACTTTTGAAGACATCTTGTAACACCTGATGAATGTAAAACACTTTTATGCAACCTATGTGAAAGTGGAAGACTTATCCTTCGATAATGTATTATTTAGGACTCTCTCTCTTGGCGTTGGTTGTAATATCAATAAGAAAATGTAAAAAGAACCCATTTGATTGGGTTACCTTGCATTCCCAGTGCACCTCCTTCTGCTCCCATGTGACTTGGTTGGCCCTCTCTGAGCTGGTATCAGGGGCCTATAGGTAGACAGCAACAGAGTGTCGTGCAGAGAATGCATGCAGAGGCAGATATCCTACATCCATCAGTCACTTTCCCCCACAAAGCCTCAAATGCTTGTCACCTTGGTGCCACAGGCAGCATATTCCAATCCTTCAAATTTGTACATGAGATAAAACCCATTTGCCAGCCCAGGAGAAGTAATGGCACAGATTTCAATATCCAAGACACCTGTGTTTGAATCTCAGTTTTGCCACTCTGCAGTAGATACTATCATCATCCACATTTTGTAGAGGAGGAAACTGAGACTTAGAAAGCCCAGTGACTTGCCCAAGCTCATGGAGTGAAATAGGAGAGCCAGGGACTGGACCCGGAAGGCTGCCTCTGGAGCCCACGCACACACACAGAGCCCTGTGCCGCCTTCCTCCACGTGCCTTTAGAATCCCAGGAGATCATGCAGAGCGGCCCAAGGAGTGAAATCTTGCTCCCCGCCTTCATGACTTTTGTCATATGCAGGCATCACCTGTACTGTTACATACTTGATATTTTTTCTCTAAATGTGTTTAAGTCAGGTTATTGGGGCTGGGGAGAGCTTAGCTTCATACTAAACCACGTTCATAGTATTCATGAAATCACCGATTTACTATGTCATTACATTATTTTTCCTAAAACACATTAAAATGAATCCATATTTAATGAAAATTTTACGTTAATCTACATGCTACCTAAAATTATCTCACAAATATCAGTGGTGCACATTTCACAATTTGGAAAAGCACTTAGAATATGTGTGTGTGTGTGTGTGTGTGTGTGTGTGTGTGTGTGTGTGTGTGTGTGTGTGTGTGTGTGTGTGTAATATGTAGTACTTAACTCTGGCCTGGCATATAACGATCAGTAAATAATGTTTCAATAAATAGAAGCTGTTGTTATCATGGTTTACCTTTTACCGGCCCATTACTGAGGACTAATCCAGTCCTCAGAAATGGTACATTTTACGTATGAGGATGAAAACACATCAGGAATGGAGCCTTGAGTGATTTGCAGTTAAAAACAGCTTTTTTCCAAAGTGGCCAGCAGACTGCATTTGGGGTAAGAATGATAGGTATTCCATCCAGGCTGTGGGGAAGCTTGAAGAATCACCTCTAGGCTAGGATGACACCCTGCATGGTGTCCAGCATAAAGCAGACACTCATTTGTTACGCAGAAGTTTGTTGAGCACGTTCTGTGTGCCAGACACAGTCGGGCACTGGGGATAAACTGGCAAATGGCACCGTCGTTCCTCTGCCCTCCAAGAAGGTGATGCTTGAGGGGGCTGGTGTGAGTAATGCGGCTGCAGCACAGAGCCCTGGTGCTTGAGTCCATGCCTTTTGCAACGTGAGAGCATCTGTGCCCCTCTGGTGTATTCAGTTCTTTGCACACTCCCTGCTCAGAGCGAGGACTTCGTGTCTACTAAGTGCATGAATCATCCAGCTTTACAACACAGTACACCTTCTTAGTGATTAGAATATTAAATGATACCTGATTCAGTTCCTGTTTGTATGGACTGAGTACTCACAAATAATTATACTCAATGCCTCCATTTTTACAAACTTTCCTACAACAATGTGTTTTAATTCTGAAATAATCCTGCCCCTTTCCCCCCACTATACAGACTGGAGTCGGATGTTTCCAGTTCTATCCAGCAGCATATTTACAACACTTTTTTTGAGGAAGAGGTGGTGTAAACACTGCTTTGTTCCATTTTGTGCCGATTCTTATTTATTTTATTCTCATAGTGCTAATTTTCTCAGACATTGTTCAAATTCTGGGACTATCTCTAACTCCTTTATACAATGGACCCTCCATGAAAACTGGAAAAAGGACAGAGAAGCCATATTTATTTCTAGCTTGTTAGAGAAGGCAAAAAATTATTAACAGAGTACATGGCACGAAGGCTGCAAATAGATTCTTAAAGTGAAGGTTCAGTGGAAAGCATCATTTTTTTCTCATGGAGAGAACAGTGTAAACTCCTCATCCAGAAGCCTGCCGTGTGTATCCCTTGGAAATGCTGGGATGGGAGACAAATGCAGAAACCAAGGCCAGAAACAGAATGTGGCTCATTTCAAGGGCACTGTGATTGTCTAGCACAAACTCCACATCTTCACAGGTGTGCTTGTGTCTGTGGCAAGGGCAAGGTGGGGGAAGAGCACTTTTACCTGGTGGGGTGAGCCCTCCACTTTAGCCAGCGGTTTGTAGTAAAGGCACAACGCCCATGTGGGTGGCCTTCCAGTTCCAATGTGTTTCCACACAAACCTCGCAAGCAGGTTTAAGTGACGTATTTGTGAGATCAAAGAATCTTTCTTCTTCTGTTCGTACTCAAATTAATAAAGAGAAGGGAAAACATAAAGTCGCCAATTTTGGTGAAATCATGGGGTAGTGAAAATCTGCAAACTCCAAATACATGGGATGGCCTGCCCAAAGTTGCTGAAACAGATAGAAGCTTGAGGGATCAATCAGTGGCAAATCTCAGAAAGGGCCACAAAAATGCACTTCCCAAGGGTGTGTGGACCACCAAGAAGCACGAAAGCTGTATTTTTTACAGTGGGAGCACACACCTATATGGAGCCTGTTGGATGGAGAGGAGGGCTGAGGTCAGGTAGGGGCTGTTTAGAGGAAGTTTGAGGGGGGAACGTCCCTATGGATAAGTCTCAAAGAGTTCCCACAAATAGTATGCCAAGGAAAATGAATAGTATGCAGTGAAATCAAAGCTAAGCCTTAAATACAAACAAGGAAGCATTAATGAGTATCAGCAGAAATAGATAGTAGACACAGAGCTACGAACTTTCAGATACTGAAAGTGTCAACACAGATTATAAAACACCTATAGTACTATATTTAAAAAAATAAGCTACAGGTTTAAAAATATCTGCTAGAGTGGAAAATTATAAAGTTAATCTAGCATATTGGAAAGAGCAACCAAATAGGAGTTGTAGAAGTAAAAAAATATAGTGCTTAATATTTAAATTTAGGTATATGTGTTTAACAGCAAATTAGGCTCAGTTTAAAAGAGAATTTGTTAAATGAAATTTAGATCCGGAGGAATTTTCTAGAATGGAGCAGAGGAAGACAAATAAATAATATGTATGAATGAGAGATTAAGAGATGTTGGGGATGAAATGACAAATTTCTAATATGCCTAATCAATTTGCTAGAGAGAATACAAATAATGGTATAGAGACAACATTTAAAGAGATAATTGTTGAGAAAAGTGTCAAAATATATCATCTCATAGATTTCTCCATTTCCAGAAGACCAACAAATCTCAAACCAGATACCTAAAAAGAAATCCACATTTTATAACCAATTGTAAAAAAACAAACAAACCCCAAACTGTTAAATACCAAAAACATACAGAACAATTAACAAACAGCCTGAGAGAAAAGGTTAAAAAAAAAAAAAAAAACCCTTCAAAAAAAGCAGCTTGTACATTTGCAGATAGTGTCTCAAGAGCAACAAAGGAAACCAGAGTATGGAGTGATATCTTTAGAATGCTGAAAAATTATAACAATAATCTAGAATTCTGTAGCCAGGGAAATATATTTCCAAAATGAGGCTAAAATGAAGATGTTTTCAAGCACAAAAATCTAGACACAAAAATACTAAAGAGAGTTTGCCACTAATTTCTCGGTAAAGGAAATTCTAAAGCAGGTACTTCAGGCACAAGGAAACTGATTCTAGATGGAAAGACAGAATTGGAGGAAGGACTGTTGATCACAGAAAGTGGAAAATACATAGGCAAGTTTAAACTAACATTGACTGCATTAAAATTATCATTGGGCTAAAAAATAACATTAGAGTTAAAACAACAAATAACATGTAAGTTTTTAAGTTGGCTAGAGGTAAGTGAAGCATTATATTCTGAAGCCCTTGTATTATCTAAAAGGAGAATAAAGGTACTAGGTTAGGTATGTATATTTAAATCTCTAATGTAACCCCTGAAAGAATAAAAACAGGATAAAATTTCCAAACAAGTATAAGTGAGGTGAAAAGGTTTAATCCACTAGGAACATATTATAATTTTAAATTAATTCTACTAATATAATAATATAGGCTAAAATGACATGAAGCATACAAATAAAATAAGACAGATATATAATAGTATTGGGAGATTTGTAATACATAACTTCTTTTGGTAATTGAGAAAATAAGTAGGAAAAAAGTTAAGAACATAGAAGATTTAAATGACATCATCAACAAAGGACCTAACAGATGTAAAAAACACTACTTTCAACAAATGTCAAATGCACATTCTTTTTAGATATACATTGAACATCATAAACATTAGGCATGTGTTGGGCTATAAAAAAGTAATAAAACTGGATGAACTACAGGTACATTGATAATGTGGATAAATTTCATAAACATGATGTTAAGTAAAATGAGCCAGAAACAGAAATATATGTATGTAATTCCATTTCTATAAAAGTCAAAAGCAGGCAAAAATTTTACATGTAATATTTTATTTTACATATGGGTTTCTAAACTTTTAAAATGTTTAGAAATTATTCTCAAAAAAGTGAGGAAGATGGTGACCCCTAAGAAAAGAGGTGCTGGCCCAGGAAGAGTCACAAGAGGGCTTTCCAGGCAACCGACAGTGTTCTTTAATTGATGTTTTTTAATGGTTACATGAGTGTTGATTTTATATTATTCTTTACGCTGTTCATATGTGTTTTTGTGGTAAAATATACATAATATAAAAGTTACCATTTTGTCCCTGTTTAGGTGTACAACTCAGTGGCATCGAGCACATTCCCCAAGCTGTGGGCAGCCATCACCACCACGAATCTCCACAACTTGATCATCGCCCCAGACAAGAGCTCTGTGCCCATTAAATGATATCTCCCCACTCCCCGCTTTTCTCCAGCCTCTGTTCTACTTCCTGTCTCAGGAATTTGCCTATTCTGGGCATTTTCATATAAACGAATCATGCGATATTTGTCTTCCTGTGTCTTTATGTATCATTAGGCATAATGTCTTCAAGGTTCAGCCCTGTGTAGCATGTATCAGAACTTCATTCCTTTTTTTTTTTTTATTTTGTTGATATACATAGTGGCTGATTATTGTTGCCCATCACCAAAACCTCCCTTCCTCCTCCCCCCCCCCACAACAATGTCCTTTCTGTTTGCTTGTCGTATCAACTTCAAGTAATTGTGGTTGTTATATCTTCTTCCCCCCCGCCCCGGTTTTTTTTTTTTTGTGTGTGTGTGTGTGTGTGTGTGTGTGTGAATTTATATATTAATTTTTAGCTCCCACCAATAAGTGAGAACATGTGGTATTTCTCTTTCTGTGCCTGACTTGTTTCACTTAATATAATTCTCTCGAGGTCCATCCATGTTGTTGCAAATGGCAGTATTTCATTCGTTTTTATAGCTGAGTAGTATTCCATTGTGTAGATGTACCACATTTTCCGTATCCACTCATCTGATGATGGACATTTGGGCTGGTTCCAACTCTTGGCTATTGTAAAGAGTGCTGCAATGAACATTGGAGAACAGGTATACCTTCGACTTGATGATTTCCATTCCTCTGGGTATATTCCCAACAGTGGGATGGCTGGGTCGTATGGTAGATCTATTTGCAATTGTTTAAGGAACCTCCATACCATTTTCCATAGAGGCTGCACCATTTTGCAGTCCCACCAACAATGTATGAGAGTTCCTTTTTCTCTGCAACCTCACCAGCACTTATCGTTCAGAGTCTTTTGGATTTTAGCCATCCTAACTGGGGTGAGATGGTATCTCAGTGTGGTTTTGATTTCCATTTCCCGGATGCTGAGTGATGTTGAGCATTTTTTCATATGTCTTTTGGCCATTTGTATATCTTCCTTAGAGAAATGCCTGCTTAGCTCTTTTGCCCATTTTTTAATTGGGTTGCTTGCTTTCTTCTTGTAAAGTTGTTTGAGTTCCTTATATATTCTGGATATTAATCCTTTGTCAGATGTATATTTTGCAAATATTTTCTCCCACTCTGTTGGTTGTCTTTTAACTCTGTTAATTGTTTCTTTTGCTGTGCAGAACCTTTTTAGTTTGATATAATCCCATTTGTTTATTTTTCCTTTGGTTGCCTGTGCTTTTGGGGTCATATTCATGAAGTCTGTGCCCAGTCCTATTTCTTGAAGTGTTTCTCCTATGTTTTCTTTAAGAAGTTTTATTGTTTCAGGGTGTATATTTAAATCCTTAATCCATTTTGAGTTGATTTTAGTATATGGTGAGAGGTATGGATCTAGTTTCATTCTCCTGCATATGGATATCCAGTTATCCCAGCACCATTTGCTGAAGAGGCAGTCCCTTCCCCAGTGAATAGGCTTGGTGCCTTTGTCAAAGATCAGATGGCAGTAAGTGTGTGGGTTGATTTCTGGATTCTCTATTCTATTCCATTGGTCAGTGTGTCTGTTTTTATGCCAGTACCATACTGTTTTGGTTATTATAGCTTTGTAGTATAGCTTAAAGTCAGGTAGTGTTATGCCTCCAGCTTTATTTTTTTGCTCAGCATTGCTTTGGCTATGCGTGGTCTTTTATTATTCCATATAAATGTCTGGATAGTTCTTTCCATTTCTGAGAAAAATGTCTTTGGAATCCCCATCAAAATTCCAAAGAACTGCATTCCTTTTTAAGGCTAAATAATATTCCATTGTATGGATAGAACCCATTTGGTTCATCATCATGTATGTTTTATGAACTCATTTTTCTTAATGTACAAATTTTCATATCTCACAATTAAACAGAAAAACAAACTATGGAAAGCCATACAAGAAACTAGTTAAAAAAAAAGAAAAAAAAAAGGAAAGAAGAAGGGTTACCTATGGCAGGGGAGGGATGGAGGACAAGGGTAGGAGTAAGTTTTTTCATGCCACTGAATTGTTTTGGTTCACTGAACTTATCACTTATTTAAAAATATAAGAATAAATGAATAGTTGAATGCATGAATGACTGAAAAGAACAGGGAGTGTGTTAACTACCAACATGCACAAGGGGTGAGTTTGCAGGGAGCTTTGACCTTCCTCTCCACCAGAATTACAGGGACAGAGGTTTCCCTAGCCTGACCTCCTCCTTAAAAAGGAAAGGAGGGAAAAGGAGCAAATGAAAGAAGTCAGGAACTAAGAGCTCAAAAATATCCCTCCTATGTGAGTCTCTTTCTCCTGCTTGACAAAGAATTCCTTCAGACTAAGAATTTTTACCGTATTCTTCCTCGTTTTCTCAAGCACAGTGCCTGGGTCTGTATAGGCACATGCACAGAAAACATGTTTGCTGTTAGAGATTATATATATTTAGGAGTAATGGGGATTAATAGGAAGACTGAGAACATGGAAATATTTTAGGAAGTTCATCTTGCTTTCTTTTTTTTTTCCGAACAGTTTTTTGATTTTGTGTTAGCCCAGTCAGATATTCTTAGAAAAGAGATTTTTGAAGTCTCTTGTTTAGATCAGTGTCACTGTCAGCTAATAGAAAGGGACAGGTTCCTCAGAAAGACTTATGAGGTTAAAAATGTATTATGAAGTGACAATCCCAGCAGTCGTGGGTCAGAGTGCACTGAGAGCGCTCGGGGGTGTTCTCACAATGCTCTGAAACTGTGAAAATGGTTGGTGAAAGCTCAACGTTATATTTCATCTGAGGCAATTGGCTAACACAAATGAAAATGCAGTGTAACTCCTTGAAATTATGCACTTGTTAATAATATCATACTGATTACCCTATTGAGAAAAGAAGACTCAGGGTGGGCTTATAATCTGTCCAGTTTTGTGAACTTTCGGGCTCTCCGTTATTTTGCCACCAATCTCCCTATTGCCGTAGCTTTTGTGACTCTCTAATTTATTTTACTGCTAACCTCCCTATCAGAATTGCTGGTTACTGGTTTCTTGAATTTCAACAGTAAAATTGGTAATTGCTGGAGGGAGGTCACTTATAAGCATCACACAATCATTTGAATGTTTCACGTGCATTTAAAATTTCAGCAGATTCCCTAATACTTAAAATCCCCCCGCACACACACTTTTTAAAAATTTTAGAAGTATGACTAGAGGGTGATGTGCTAAATTAAATTCCAGGAGCCCTTTATTGGCACTTACTGCGTTTCAGCTGCAGGCACCCATTTTCCTTTTCCAAGAAAACCCCACTTTCTTTCTGAGGAATCAGCTCTTCCTAAGTGGACTGTATTCTTCCTGCTCCGGTCTTTCCCTTAGGTGAGGGCAAGGCTTTCGACCCAAGCAAAGCTAAGGCTTGAGCTTTGAATCTTAAATGGCAAAGAGTCCCCAAAATGTTGGCTTTCTAGCCCAACCCAGCAAAGGGTCCCCCGCCCCCACCCCAACCAGAGGATTTGCTGTTGAGCCTTCTGCACCTGGGCCGAGTGAGCTGGTCCCCTCCATGACCTTCCTACAACTGCTTAGAATACCCAGCATCAGTTTCTCTGTCCTGCAGTTAAGGTATTCTAACTAACTAAGTACTTCACTCAGCCACCTTTATACTCTTCCCTTTTTCTCCGCCCTGTGGTCTTTCCTGCCTGTGCTCTCCTGTCTCACAGATCTCCAGTGGCTAATCCCCCTCCCATCTCCTCCCACCTGCCTCCTTTAACTCCAGACTTTAATGTGTATGCTGCTATAGGCGTTGTTTGAGAAGGGAGGTCCTCAAACAATAGTGGTAACAGGTTTTTGCTTGTTATTTTTTATTATGGTGATGATTATGTAGAAATAAAGAAAGACTACCCAACTGAGAAAAGCAAAGGTTATTTATTCTGCGCTTGCTGTAGCAAGGAGTCAGCCGACATTAACTGCTTTTTGGCAGAGACTGACAGGCAGGCAGAAGAGAGGGAAAGCTTCATAGTGGAGCAAAGGGATGGCTTCAGGTACGCCCTGAGTGGAGGCTGTTGGCCTGGGGAAGCCGGAGGCAGCTAACTGGGAGTGGGCATCCTAAGGGTTTGGTTAGGAGAGTGTGTTCAGCTTTCTCTGGTTAGTCTTGCAGGTGGGGATGAAAAATATAAAAGCTTGCAATTACTGATCCAATCCTGTCTGCAAAGGGCCATTGCTACAGAGTTGTCAGTCACAATTCTATTGTCATGTGTGGGCTGCCTGTTGTGTTTGTTTATTCAGTCTCTCAATTAGCACTGGAGTTTTGTGGTTTCAGTTTTATCTATATTTAGGACATTTTCTCTTTGTTTTTATTCCCCAAGCTTTTATTTCCATTTCCAGTGCGAAGGAAAGGCAATGCTAAGAAATAAAATTCTTTGCCCAAAGCCAGCTGTTGCAACCAGGATTACTAGTTCCTAATGGCATGGCTTTAAAAAAATTTACTTATTATTATTATTATTATTTTACATTCGAAGATGTTGCAGAGCAGGGGGAGGGACAGGTGGGGGGGTAGGGAAATGGCAGTGGAGGTGGGGAGGCAGGGCTGGCCCATGCCAGCTCCTTCACCGTCCTGGTTGTGGAGGATGGGGTGACATGGCTGAGGCCTGCAGGATACCCCTACTCTGTCTCAGGAGCCTAGGGGGTTTCCAGCGGTGCTTGGTCATTCCTGGTTGGGGGGGCATGGCTGAGGCTCTTGGCTCCCCCAGCCATGCTTGGCAGCCTGGAGGGCTTCCAGTGACAGGTTGGTCAATGCAAGATAGGATGTGGATGTCAGAGGGCATGGCTGAGGCCCTCAGCACCCCAAACCCCAGCTCGTGAGCCCAGGGGGCTTCTGGCTCTTTTAGGCTTATAGGTGTTCTTTGGTGATGTTAGACCTTCACTGGTTAATATGAGAATTTTGTCTCTGATCTGTGGATGTTTTGTGTTTTCTTAGACTTATGTGTTGAATTATTAGCTACATCCACCACTTAACACCTGAACTGGAACTAATTTGTTGTCCTTTGCTTGCTTCTAAAATGGGGGAACTTTTTGTGGGGATCAGCACTTGAGCTCTATGGTTGAGCTAAATTGCTGCTTTGCTGCTGATTCTCTGGGGAAGGCTTTATGTGCCGCTCAGGTTTTAATTGTTGACTTTTGTGTCTTGTGAGCACTTCTGGGTCTTGTGAGGTCTGGTACATGTGGATTTTGTGGAAACTCTGGTCTGAGCCTGAGTCTTTTCAGCAAACTGCACACCCTGCGGACCTATACTCCGGACCAGTCTCCACTGAGTGGCCTGCACTGATTGGAGGGCAGATCAGCTGTCCACACTGTGCCCCAGGGTTCCCCTGGTGGGCCATTTCCCCCACCTCCCTGCACTCCAAACACTTCTCATGGGGTGGGCCATGTGCCAGTCCCTTGCAATGATTTACTGGCCTCTGAGTGGCTCCTTTTTTCAGTTGTCTGTGGCCCCTCGCTCCTATGTGGGTCCACAGGTCTTGCTGGCCTGGGTCCACCAATGCCCTCCTCTCCCATGCAGTCTCCAAGCAACTTCATACAAAAGGCTTTTGCCAGCTCCTGCTCCGTGTGCTCACCAAGGCCAGCCTTGAAATGTCCAGGGCTCAAAGTGGTCAGAGCAGTCCTTTCTTTCTCTCATCACAGCTTCTCTCACCTTCATGAACTCCGTAGGTCTCTCCTCCTCTTCCCCTGAGCTCTAGTGGCCCCAGTTTGGTAGTTGCTGTTTTTTTAATAGTTGTAAATCAGTCGATTGTGGGAGAGAGTGACGCTGGGGACCGTCTACTCAGCCATCTTGATTCTCACCTTTGTTTTATTTTAATAAGTGAAGATTATATTTTAGTTGCTCGTTGTAGACTCTAAATACATGTGATCAAGTCCTGTATATGGAAAGATTTTTGAATTCCTTTTGAATCATGTCTTCTGCTTCTGGATACATTTAAAAATGAGTCTGCAAAAATGATTGAATAAGTTTTCTCCCCTGTGTGACTCTGATCAAGATATTACTCTCAAATGTGCTTGTACATCAGAACAACCTGGAAAAGTTATTTAAAATGCAGACCCCCAGGCCCCACCAGAGAATTAATGCACCAGGCTCTCTGGGATGGGATCTGGAGCTTTGGGTTGGTTCTCTTTTTTGTGTCTAAGAATCGTTGGAGTGATTCTGATGAAATCTGGCAGTTGCTGGTCCCAGGGCTGGGATTTGGCAACCACTGAATTAGGAATTTCACTGCTATGTGTTGGTGAGATTGACACTGTCACATCATTCACCCTTTTTGTAAATGTTGCCTTGACAGCATGGGCACACTTGCATTTGTGTTTCCTGAGATTTGGAAATTGTGCAGCCTGGAGGATTTCCTATTTATCACTGTTACATTTTTTTTACTACACCTGGCAGGGGAGACAGGTTAAGGCAAAGCACGTAGGTCAGACTGTGTTACTTATACATCTTGCCAAAGGTGCTCTCCTGATCCCAGAACAAGTGTGAAGAACAGTCTTCACAATGTTAGAAAGAGCAAGAGACAGCAGAGATGCCGAGCATCTAAGCACGAAGACACAACATTTCGGTTAGTTTAATGCAAGTTGTTCTATCAGTTTAACCATAGTGCCTAAAAGAGCTTCAGCGCCACATTCTTTTGAAGCTTGGCAGTGCATAAAGAGACAGAAAGATTTCCGCACAGTGTCAGACAGTAAGTCACTCGCTTCGTCCAGAGTTGTTCTTGCCTGAATGTTAATTAGAATTCTTCTTAAGACACTGGTGACACAGTGCACACACGCAGAGTGGGACGGATCCAAGTGGGGCAGTGGCTGTGTCCCTGGTGCTTGGGTGCTGTCTCAGGGAGCCCAGTGCTGCCTGCTCCTGGGTCTTCTGGGTCTGACCGAGGATCCCCAGCAGCAAAGAAATGCTCCACCCGTGGGTTGAGCTCTCCAGCAGCCACCCTGGCTCTCACAGGCCACTGTGAGTCTTTAGTAGGACACCATGGTGACCTTGCTGAACCCTAATAGCTCGGACACCAGGGTCCCCATGGAGGTGTCAGCAGAGGGCACTGTCAGCCATTCAGCCCGTCCCCATCTCTCTGGTGTGGCTTCATATATTCGCCCAATCATTCCTTCATGCAACAAGCACCACAAAGTGAACCTGCTCCCAGGCTAGGTCTGGAATGTGAGTGAGGTGTGGTCGGAGTGGAGTCGGGGTTGGGACACACATCTGGGTGCATGATGTGGACACTGTTAGGAGACTCTGACTTAACAGGCCTGCGCCTGTGACTCTAAAGGGCAGTTGACGGTCCGGGGCTCTCAATCACAGCGCAACACACGCTGTGAACCTCAGCTGTGATGTGTGCTGAAGGACTTTGTTACTAATCGTAGACTCAGCAGCAGAGTGTGAAAATGGTCACGTTTTTTATAAATTGGAGTGGAACTTGTCTGTCATTGGCATTCAGATTATTATGCCAGGTCCCATTCTGAAAGCTTTGCCTGAACCATCTCATTTAACACATAATCCACGAGACAGACTCACGCCTGTAGTGCATATGAGGACGCCAAGGCACACAGAGATTAAGTAATTTTTCCAGTTTACACCACCCTTGGCTGTCACTGTCCTGGGATTTAGGGTTCATGGTTTACCCTGGGGTACAGACCTAATTGCTTAATCTTTTATCTAAGGCACTCCACAGTCTTGTCTTATCTCCCTCTTCAGTGATTTTGAACTAACTTTCTATACATTTTATCCAGAAGCTGAACTGCCCTCTGGGCCCTGCTTGGACGTGTTGGGGTATCCGTCCTTCCTGGTGCGGGACACCAGCTCCTCCGGTTTGCACACGGACTACCACTTCCTTTCTAACCTCTACATTTTCAAATCATACCTGGCTTTCAAAACACAACTTTCTTTCTTACTGTTCTTTTAAGTGAACTATCCAACAGGTCCAGCGTCCCTGAATATGTCTTTAGCATTTTAAATATTGGCCTTAGGTTTCCCCTCTAAATCTTCGGGTCAATCATGTTATATAGAGTGACTGAAGAAACGTAGATATGTTTTCTATAAAGCTGACACAAATTAACTGTCACACAGAGTTAAAAAGAAAAATCTCAATAAAACTTTTAAGAAAAGTAATTCAAACCATTTTAACTTGTATTCTATTGTGATGTAATCTTTAGCATAAGGTGTTAAATGTCATCTTTCAAGCAACAGTGATCTTTATCACCAGTGCATATTAGCATAGGTGGTTCAAGACATGTATTTGTTTAAAAGGACCTTAGCCATTCCACAATGCATATATATTTCAAATCATCATGTTGAACACAATAAATCTATACAATTTTTATTTGTCAAAAAAATATAACTGAAACTCTCAATGCAACAAAATCAAATTCCAACATTAGTAGAAATAATGTTTTGGGGAATTCCCTTTTAATACATCCTCTAAAATGTTTGCACTTTCTGAGGCTGCAGTTCTTTTTTTAGGATTTTAAACTCCTTTAAAATTTTAACCTGGTTTTACAATTTGAATTATTTCAGTGTTTTTAATGCGTTGATGGATTAAAGCAACTATATTCCAACTTCCGTTGTTTATATTTTGTTTACTAATCTCAATAAATCTTATAGGTTTTGATTAATTAATTTAATGGCTACTCTTAAGAGAGCATTTTGTAGTCAGTGCCAGTTGACAGGGAGTGACATTTTTGAGTCTTTTTCCATCAGCTTCATTGAGGTATAATTGACAAGTAAAAAATTGTATGTATTTACAGTGTGCAATGTGATGTTTTGATTATGTATATATTTTGAGTTTTATAGGTCAAAAAATAATCTTTTGAGTTTTATAGGCCCCAAAATAATTTTAGTAATTAAGAAGTACCTTTTTACTTTTACGAATAACTCAAATGTATTAAACCATGGCCAAGTTACTTATTACATTGTTGACACTTTTAGTAAAAATGTATGCATCTAAATACTCAAAATCCTAGTCTCTGACTAGCTGGGTGGCTTGGAGCAGAAAGTGCAATGGTTAGGGCTTGAATATCAACTTGATCACTTATTTCCCTTGGTTTCTTCATCTGCAGAATGAGAGTAGTAGTCACGCTGATTGTTTAGAACAATGATTACCTTGTCATAAGCACTCAGTAAGTGGTAACTGTCATGATTATATTTACATGTTATGCCTGGGGTCCCTTTTCTGATAGAATATTTTTTTCTATTATAATAAATTGGACAATTGTTAGAGTTAAATTTCCTGAATATATGTATATATATATTATATAATATAAATTTATTGTGTAAAATTATATCATATTTATTATATAATTTACATAATATATACACTATAGTCTTCGTAATCATTTACAGAGTTTGCAGAGTTTCATTCTTCCACAATGCTTGAATCACCTCATTGTCTTCTGCAGAAACACAGTGGGACTCACATTGGGAGCGTTTGCTCCTGAAAGTGGCAATAATCATGTAGATCCTTTTGTTTGTTTGTTTCATTCATTGGAGGGATATGGAGCAGCTCTCTCCTCTTCCTCCAGGCTCTCTGGCATTACGGATAGAGGCCTATCGATGTACAGAACACTCACATATTCAGAACATTCTTGACGTCTGCTGGTATGGGAAATACATTCCAAATACCATAAGTGTAAGGAGTTTAGGGTTAGAGGCAGCTCTCTAGGCCTGTTCCCATTTGGATCATGCTACTTTCCCTCACTTCAGTTTATCCTTATCACTTGTTTCGGATGATTCAAAAAGGTGCACCTTGTACAGACAGGGATGTCCTGTGAATGGGTTGACCCCACCACACGATCAGATCAGAGAACCACGACTCCAGAGCCCAGGGTGTCCTTCCCCCTCAAAGGACTATCTCTGCAAAAAGCACTCTGTGAGGTGCCCCAAGTCATATTGCTGTTAAGATAACAATGACTTAAAGAAGTGGGTGGCACACTGCGGCCCACTGGCCAGATCTGGCCTGCAGCCTGTTTTGTGTGGTCCTAGAGCTACGAATGGTTCTTAGACTTTCAAGGGGTGGTAAAACAGACAAACGAACAACACAAATGAAGAACATGTGACAGAGATCATATGTGGTCTGCATCGTCTAAAATATTTACTTTCTGTCTCTTTACAGGAAAAGCTTGCCAACTCCTGATTTGAAGTTTCTAAAACAAGTTAAAAATCAGTACATTATTTTGATTTAAAATACAAAAAAAGTAATTTAGAAAGTAGTAAGGGGACATGCCACACAGTAGAAGAACTGGGGCTCCTGGGAGCGATCCCTACCCTGGTTTTGTCATGAACTTTCTGAGGGTCTTAGACTAAGCCTTTCACTTATCTGGGCTGCAACAAAAATATGCAACTCATCATTCTTTCTCCTTTGCAACATGCAGGAAAAAAATCTGTTTTCAAATGGAGACACACATATTGTGCCCAATTCCTTTTAAATATTCTGAGCAACATCTCACGTGCTTTGCTTCAGGTTTCCTGACACGTGTAACCACTCACCCTGCCACGTTCACCAGAAAACAGCACAATGAAATGATCCATTAATGATACCGGCCCATTTATGGGCATTATTTCAATGGAGGAATCTTGGGAATACACTGTGACTTTTGAGAATAAACAAACGTTTTCTATAAATCACCTATAGGATAGACCAGAAACCAAATTATATCCTTATCTTCTTCTTTAAACATTCCAAATTATACGAAGTTTCCAAGTATATCTCTTTATTAAATAAATTGAATTACAATGACATTAATTAATTGAATGGCAAGAATGTAGAAAGGGGGATATACCTTCTCCATTCATGTTCCTGAATTCATTTCTTTTCAAAGCTTGCCCTGTCACACACAGCATGCTCCTATAGTTTGCAGTACAATGAATTATAATGATGAGCACCTGCATTCCATTACAACGAAGGACAGGTTCATCAGACCTCACAGTCTGGGACCACATTGCTCCTGGCTGTTGCATATTTACAGAAGGGCCAGGGAATTTAGAAATGGGTGGACAAAGTCTGCAGAGAGAATGGTAAGTAAGGAATTGAAAAGTGAATTAATAGACAAAATCTAGGGAAAGAAAAGGGGCAATTAAAATTAAGAAATATAAGATAGGAGTACAATTTATTTTTTAAATGTCACATGAAAAGTCTATTGCAAAACTCTCAACTCTATGTCATATTACAATCTGTGAAATACAGGCTATTTGCCCTAAATTTGTCAAAAGAATTCCTCTGGTTTTATCTCACAGTTGAAATATAGGTTTGTAGCATTTACTTGCTTGTCTTTATAAATTCACCTTCCCACTTGAGAGCACCTCCTAGCTCTATGACCTCATGATGAACAAACTCTCCTGTCTCATCTGATGAGGACAAGATATTCTTTTCAGTCAACCTGAAAAATTCCAGTTCATTTTAAAAGATGGCTTGGTGGTCTGTGTTTTTCGTAGGAGTTTTATGGCTTCAGATCTTACATTTAAGTCTTTAATACATTTCAAGTTAATTTTTGTATATGGTGTAGGACAATGGTCCAATTTCATTCTTTTGCATGTGGATGTCCAGTTTTCCCAACACCATTTACTGAAGAGATTTTTTCCCTATTGTGTGTTCTTACTGTCCTTAACAAAATTAGTTTACCATATGTGCATGGATTTATTTCAGGGAGTTTGAAATCAGGAAGTGTGACGCCTTCAGCTTTGTTCTTTCTAGGGCTGCTTTGGCCATTAATGGTCTTTTGAGAGTCTATACAAATTTTAGAATTGTTTTTTCTATGTGAAAAATACCATTGAAATTTTGATAGGGATTGCATTGAATCTGTAGATCACTTTGGGTACTATGGACATTTGAACAATGATTTTTTGGATATGACACCAAAAACACAGGTAACAAAAGCAAAAATAACTAAGTGGGAGTATATCAAACTAAAAAACTTCTGCACAGTGAAGAAATGATCAACAAAATGAAAAGGCAACCTAGGGAGTGAGAGAAAATATTTGCAAACAATATATCTGCTAAGGGGTTAATATCCAAAATATATAAAGAACTCACAAAACTCAATAGCAAAAATAAAAATAACCTGATTTAAGAAACGATCAAAGAATCTTAATAGACATTTTTTCAAAGAAGGCATACAAATGGCCAAGAGGTATATAAAAATGTACTCAACATCACTACTGTCAGAAAAATGCAGATCAAAACCACAAGATATCACCTTATACCAATTAGGATGGTTATTTTAAAAAAGACAAGAGATAAGTGTTGGCAGGAATATGGTGAAAAGGGAACTCTTATACACTGTTCATGGGACTGTAAATTGGTACAGCCATTATGGAAAACAGTATGGGGGTTCCTTAAAAAATAAGAACCACCATAGAATCCAGCAATCCCATTTCTGGGTGTATATCCAAAAGGAATGAAATCAGTGTCTTGCAAAGACATCTGCACCGGCATGAAGGAAATCCTGCCATTTGTGACATCATAGATGAACCAGGTTAGAGAACATTATGCTACGTGAAATAAGCTAGACACAGAAAGACAAACACTGTATGATCTCACTTACACGTGGAATCTAAAAAGGTCAGACTTATAAAAACAGAGAGCAGAATGGTGGTTGCCAAGGCTGAAGGGTGGGGGAAATGGGGAGATATTGCTGAAAGGGTACAAACTAAGATGAACAAGTTCTGGGGATCTAATGTATAGCATGGGTGGCGATGGGAGTATTAACTAATTTGATTGTGATGATTATTACATAATGTATACATATATATGAAATCATCATGTACACTCTGAATGTATACAGTCTTTTTTCTATTTTATCATGACACAATATAAGCATATTTTGTGGCCCATTACCAGTTTCTTCCTTTCCTTCCCCCCACCCCTTTCCCACCTCTGGTGTCCACGGTTCTAGTCTTTCCTTTTGCGAGTTCAAGCAATTATGATGATTGTTGTATCTTTCCTCCCCAGCCTCCTCCCTTTTTTTGCAGCTCCCTCTCATGAGTGAGGACTTGCAGTGTTTCTCTTCCTGTGCCTGGCTTATTTCACTTAACATAATTTTCTCTGGCTTTATCCATGTTGCTGCGAATGGTAGAATTTATTCCCTTTTATGGCAGGGTAGTATTCCATTAAGTATATATCCCACATTTTCCTTATCCAGACACCCGTCAATGGACATTTAGGTTGGTTCCAAATATTAGCTATTGTAAGTAGAGTTGCGATAAACCTGAGAGTGCAGGTATCCATTCGACACGACGATTTCCCTTCCTTTGTGTATACACCCAGCGGTGGGATTGCTGGATCATATTGTTCTATCTGTGGTTGTTTGAGGAATCTTCATACTGTTTTCCATAATGGCTGTACCAATTTACATTCCCATCAACAGTGTACAGGAGTCCCCACAAACAGTGTAGGAGGGTTCTCCTTTGTCCATATCCTTGTCAGCATTTGTTATTCTCCGTCTTTTTGATAATGGCCAGTCTAACTGGTGTGAGATGCTGTCTCAATGTCGTTTTGACTTGCATTTCTCTGATGCTGAGTGATGTTGAGCATTTTCTCATGTGTCTATTGGCTATTCGTATATCTTCCTTTGAGAAATGCCTATTCAGCTCCTTTGCCCATTTTTTAATGGGGTTACTTGTTTTTTTACTGTTAAGTTGTTTGAGTTCCTTGTACGTTCTGGATATTAATCCCTTGTTCAATGCATAGGTTGTGAATATTTTCTCCCTTCCCATCAGTTGTCTTTTTGCTTTGTTAACTGTTCCCTTTGCTGTGCAGAAGCTTTTTAGTTTGATATAATCCTATTTGTTTACTTTTCCTTTTGTTGCCTGTGCTTATAGGGTCTTTTTCATAAAGTCTTTGCCCAGTAGTACTTCCTGAAGTGTTTCCCCTGTGTTTTCTTTTAGTAGTTTTATAGTTTCTGGTATTATATATAAGTCTTTAATCCATTTTGAGTTGATTTTTGTATATGGTGAGAGATACAGGTCTAGTTTCATTCTTCTACATAATGGATGTTCAGTTTTTCCAGCACCAATTATTGAAGAGGCAGTCCTTTCCCTAAGGTATGCTTCTGTTACCCTTGTCAAATATCAATGGGCTGTAAGTATGTGGGTTGATTTCTGGGTTCACTATTCTGTTATATTGGACTGAGTGTCTGTTTTTATGCCTGTGTCATGCTGTTTTTGTTACTATAGCTTTGTAGTATAATAGGAAGTCAAGTAGTGTAATGTCTCTGGCTTTATTTATCTATTTCTTCACTCAGGATTGCTTTGGCTATTCAGGGTCCTTTGCTGTTCCATATGAATGTTAGGATTTTTTTTTTCTATTGCTGTGAAGAAAGTCATTGGAATTTTGATGGGGATTGCAATTGAATCTGTAGATTGCTTCAGGTATAATGGACATTTTCACTACATTAATTCTTCCAATCCAAGAGCATGGAATGTGTTTCCATCCTTTTTTTGTCCTCTTTAACTTCTTTCAGTAATGGTTTGTAGTTCTCATTGTAGAGATCTTTCCTAGGTGGTTTTTTTTTTTTTTTTTTTTTGGTAGTTATTGTAAATGGGCGTGCTTTCTTGATTTCTTTTTCTGCTAGTTCACTATTGGAGTGTAAAAAAGCTACAGATTTTTGCATGTTGATTTTGTACCTTTTAAATTTACTGAACTTGTTTATCAGCTCTGAGAGTTTATTTGTAGCATCTTTAGGTTTTTCTTATATATAGGATCATGTCATCTGCAAATAGGGGCAGTTTGATTTTGTCTTTTTGGATCTGTATGCCTTTGATTTCTTTCTCTTGCCTGATTACTCTGGCTAGTACTTCCAATACTATGTTACATAGGAGTGGTGCGAGTGGGCATCCTTGTCTTGTTCCTGTTTTTCAGGAAAAAGGTTTCAGCTTTTCTCCATTCAGGATGATATTGACAGTGGGTTTGTCATATATGGCTTTTACTGTGTTGAGATATTTTCCTCCTATATCTTGTTTGTTGAGAGTATTTATCGTGAAATGATGTCAAATTTTGTCAGATCCTTTTTTTGTGTCTATTGAGTTAATCATATGGTTTTTGTCCTTGATTCTATTGATGTGGTATATCACATTCATTGACTTGTGTATGTTAAACCATCCTCGCATCTCTGGGATGAATCCCACTTGATTACTGTATGTAATTTTTTTGATATGTCGCTGTATTCTGATTACTAATATTTTGTTGAGGATTTTTGCATCTATGTTCATCAGAGATATTGGTCTATAGATTTCTTTTTTGTGTTGTATCTTTGTGTGGTTTTGGTATCATGGTGATGCTGGCCTCATAGAATGAGTTTGGGAGACTGGCCTCTGTATCAATTTTTTTTGAATAGTTTGAAGAGAGTTGGTACTAATTCCTCTTTAAAGATTTGACAGAATTCAGCAGTAAAGCCATCTGGTGCTGGGCTTGTCTTTGTTGGGAAACTGCTGATTACTGCTTCAGTCTTATTGCTTCTTATTAGTTTGCTCAGGTTTTCTATTTCTTCTTGGTTCAGTATTGGTAGTCTGTTTGTGACCAAAAATTTAACTATTTCCTCCAGGTTTTCAATTTTGTTGATGTCTAGTTGTCTCTAATGATTCTTTGTATTTCTCTGGTATCGGTTGTAATGTCACCTTTTTCATTTCTGATTTTTGTTATTTGGGTCTTCTATCTTCTTTAGTTAGCTTAGCTAATGGCTTGTCTGTTTTGTTTATCTTTTCAGAAAACAACTTTTTGTTTCATTGATCTTTTGTATTGTTTTGGGTCTCTATTTCATTTAGTCCTGTTCTGATCTTAATTATTTCTTTCCATCTACTAATTTGGGGATTGGATTGTTCTTGTATTTTAGTTTTTTGAGGAGTAGTGTTAAGTTGTTTATTTAAAATCTTTGTGTTTGTTTCCCATAAGCATTTATTATGATAAATTTCTCTCTTAGTACTACTTTTGCAGTATCCCACAGGTTTTAGTGTGATGTGTCTTTATTGACATTAGTTTCAAGAAATTTTTGACTTCCTCTTTAATTTCTTCTTGGATCCACAAGTCATTCAGGAGTGTATTGTTTAATTTCCATGTGCTTGTATAGATTACTGTGTTTTGCTTGTTATTGATTTCTAGTTTCAATCCATTTTGGTCTGAAAAAATACTTGAGATGACTTCAATTTTTAAAAAATTTGTTGAGACTTGATTTGTGACCTAAAATGTGGTCTATCCTGGAGAATGTTCCATGTGATGATGAGAAAAATGACTATCTTGTAGCTGTTAGATGAAATTTTCTTTAGATATCTGCCAGATCCAGTTGGTCTAAAATGTACTTTAAATCCTGTGTTTCTCTTTGATTTTTTGCCTAGATGATCTGTCTGGTGCTGACAGAGGGATGTTCAGTTCCCCTCTATTATCATATTGGGATCCATATCTTTCTTTAGGTCTAAGAGTGTTTGCTTTGCATATCTGGGTGCTCCAGTGTTGAGTGCATAAATATTTATGATTGTTATGTCTTCCTGTTGGATAGATCCCTTTATTATTATATAGTGGCCTTCTTTATCTCTTTTGACTGTTTTTGGTTTGAAGTCTATTTTATTCAATATAAGAATAGCTACTCCCACTCGGTTTTGGTTTCCATTTGCTTGGTGTATCTTTTTCCATCCCTTCGCTATTAGTCTGTATGTGTCTTTATAGGTCAGGTGAGTTTCTTGAGACAGCATATAGTTGGGTCTAACTTTTCAATCCAATCAGTCAGTCTGTGTCTTTCAAGTGGAGAGTTTAATTCCTTTATATTTATGGTTGTTATTACTGAAAAGTATTGTCTTACTCTTGGCATCTTATAAATTTTTGTTTGGATGTCTTAAATATCTTTTGCTCCTTTCTTCTCTTTTTATTGTTTGTCTCAGGTGTTAGTTAGTTTTTTGAGGTGGTAAGATTTAGTTTCTTTCTGTTTCTCATTTGCATTTTTGTTCTTCTAGTGGGTTTTGTTCTTTCCTGTGTATTCATGGTAGTGATTATAGTTTCTCTGATTCCTGATGCAGGACTCCCTTAAGTATTTCTTGCAGGGTTGATCATGTGCTGGTGAACACCCACAGCTCTTGTTTGTGTGGAAAATAACTCTTTCTCCCTCATTTCTGAAGGACAGCCTTGCTGGGTAGAGTATTCTTGGATGGCAGGGATTTTTTTCTTTTAGTATTTTGAATATATCACCCCATTTTCTTCTTGTCTGTAGAGTTTCTGTTGAGAAATCTGCTATTGTTAGTCTGATAGGGCTCCCCTATAGGTGGCGTGATGCCTTTATCTTGCTGCTTTTAGGATTCTCTCTGTGGTTGAGCTTTACCAGTTTAACTATAATGTTCTCAGAGAGGATCTTTTGGATTGAGTCTGTTTTGTGTTCTTTGAGCCTCTTGTATCTGAAGGTCCGTGTTTCTCACTATACCTGGGAAGTTTTCCATTATTATTTCATTGAATAGATCTTCAACAGTTTTTCATTTCTCTTCTCCTTCTAGAATGCCCATGATTCTAATGTTTGTGTGCTTAAGGTTGTCTGCTAGCTCTCTTAGGTTGTCTTTATTTTTTAAAATTCTTCTTTCTTTTTTTTTTTTTTTCTGCTTGGGCTATTTTGAAAAGGCCATCTTCACAATCAAAAATTCTTTCTTCTACTTGTTCTAGCCTGCTGCTTAAACTCTCAGTTGTGCTTTTTATTTCATTGAATTAATCTTTCCATTTCAATAGTATTGCTATATTCTTTTTTAAGGTATTAATCTCTTTGTAAATTTCCTTCTTCATACTCTGGATTTTTTCTCTCACTTCATTAAGTTGTCTAACTGAATATTCTTGTATCTCATTGAGTTTCTTTAAGATTGTTTCTTGGGATTCCTTTTAAGTCATCTCAAGGTTTTCCTGCTCTATAGGGCCTGGTGTTTGAGAATTACTTATTCTTTTGGTGGTGTCATTTTTTTTTTTTTTTTTTTTTGTATTTTTAGTATCTGTACATTGACTTCTGGTTGTCTGATAGAGCATTTGTTTTTTCTGTTATTCTGGAGAAGCTTTGAGAAGAGAGACTTCCTCTTCTTTTTCCGGTCTCCTTTGGTGACTCTCCTTGTGTCAATGCAGTTAAGTGTCTGGCAGGCTACTTGCATGGTGGCTGCAGCTACTACTGTGACAGTGATCCACTTTTGTAGCAGCTGTGGCTATAATGGGCCACCTTTGCAGAAGTGGTGTTTTCAGCATGCTCCTATCTGCTGCTGGGCTGAGGGTGCTGCCCATGGCTTCTGCCTAGGACCCTGTGTGTTCTCCTGCCTGCTACCAGGATATGGGGACCATCTGTGGCTCCTGCCTAGGACCCCATGTGTGCTCCTGCCTTTTTCTGGGCAGTGGAGGCTTCCCAGAGCCACTGCCTAGGACCCAATGAGTGCTCCTACCTGCTGCCAGGTGGTGGGGGCAGCCTGTGGTTCCTCCAGAGAACTCTGTGCATGCCTGCTGGACTTAAATATATACAATTTTAATTGGTCAGTTAAATATTTTTAAAAAAAGAGAGTGATGGCCTGGGTTGGTTTGACCAATGTTGTTTTAGATGTTTAAGACTCGTTTTTCAAAAAGTTAGATTTATTAAAGTACAATTTACATACAATAAAATTCCACCCTTTTTAGGTGTTCAATGTGATGAGTTTTGACAAATGTGTATAGTCATGTAAACACCACCACAACCAAGATATAAAATATTTCTATCACCTCAAAATGTTCCTCTTTAGAACTGTGCCACTTTAAAATCAATCCTTTCCCCTACTCCCAGCTCCTGACAACCACTGATCTATTTCTGTCCTTACAGTTTTGCTTTTTTGTGACTGGTTATATTACAAATGGAATCATACAATATGAAGCCTTTTGTGTCTGGCTTCTTTCACGTAACATAGTGCTTTTGAGATTCATTTGTATTGTTGCACATATCAACAGTTATTTCTTTTTTTGTTGAATAGTATTGCCTTGTATAGATATACCACAATTTGTTCAATCATTTATCAGTTGATGGACATTTCTGTCATTTTGCTTGGGGCTACGATTAGTGAAGCTGCTATAAACATTTGTGCACAGGTCTTTGTGTGGACATCTGTTCTCATTTCTCTTAGGCAGATGTCTAGAGGTGGGCTTGCTTGCTGCCACTTATATATGGAAGTGTATGTTTAAACTTTAGAGGAAACTGCCAAATTGTTTTAAGATGTGGCTGTATAATTTTGCATTCTCACCAGCAATGTGTGAGAGTTCAAGTTAACTCACCTTCTTATCAACACTTGGTACTGTCAGTTTTTAAATTGTAGCCATTCTACAATTTTGTGGTAGTATCTCACCGAGGTTTTAATTTGAATTTCCTTAATGAATAATGATACTAAGTATCTTCTCAGATGTTTATTTTTCATCTTTATTTCTGTTTTGGTGGTGAATCTGTGCAAATATTATTCCCATTTTTCATTAGGTTAAGATTCATTTTAAAATACCTTCCTTGTTTTCCAAATGTTGATCAAGAACAGGATATACTGATTTTTCTACCCCCAGATTTCTTGTGAGCTTAAAATGTGAAATACTCTCCCCACCCCTTTTTAGAAAGTTAGGATAAGAGAAAAAGAAATCTTTGGGAATATAGTCAGAAATATGAGGAATCATATCCCTAGTCCCCATGTATCCATGAGGCCACTTTTGCAGTCTCCATTCTTTGCTTAGTCCCCAGTGTGAGTAGGGTAGACATGGCCAACTGGTGGGTCATATAGGGAGAGAATGACTTCCTCTGCTCCCTATGGGACAGGCCTGGCCTCCCAGGGGGCAGTAGTTCTCCCTTTCTGGCCTACCCTGTCAGTCCCTGCTCCCATGACCCAGCAGTGAGAGACAGACAGTGAGCCATTTTCCATGTAGCTGGCTCAGGAGGGGTCACACTGTGCACCCTGTGTCCCCATGGGTGAGCCCTAGGTCTGGATCTCACTTTGGTATCAGCACTAAGGCATACTCTGTTAGGTCCTACTTCATGAGGTATGAAGCTCATATTTGCTTCCTCATCTGCTGGCTGTATCTTCTCAATTTATTTGGAACCCACTGGGGTAAGGGGCGTAACTGGATCCTGGCAATCTCCATACAGAGTTTCAAATGTGTACCTTATTTATGTAGTGTCGTCCTCACTCCCTCCCCTCCTTTCATTCTGTAAATATTTACCACATACTTAACATGTGCCAGGTATCGAGGCATTAGAGCTTTGGAAGTTGACATGCCTGACCTTGGAAGATTAAAATATACTCATATGGTAAAGGGGAAGAAACATCTATATTATGTATTTTCCTCACAGCATCTTTCTTTATTGGTGTCACATCTATTTCCTTTACTCTGCCTTTGAGTAAAAATAGAAGATTTTATTCAAACTTTCATCTCGTTAGTGCTTTGTCTATGCTATTTCTTAAAATATGTCCTTCACAAAAAGCAACCAAAATATTGAATGTAGGAATAATTTTATATAGAATATTTTACAGGTTCATGTTTGCAAATATTATCACCATTAGATCTTTAAGTCTTATAGAAGCCACACTGTTCTATTTAGTATGCAGTACATAGCTCCATATTGCCACCACGGTTAGACATGCTTTTTAAACAATTGAGTTTTAAGTGATCTTCCACAGTTAAAAATTAAATTAAAAAAAAATTCTCTAATTGCATTTTTAACTTAGAAAGTTAACCTGGAGTCCATTTAAATTTTTGGCATGATATTTTTTCACCTTCAAATTTTTTTCAACTTTGTAAGACCCCTTAAGTTAGGAGAATGATAGATCATTATGGCTGACAGCCCCTGATGCTGACAAACATTCAGCAACATTTGTACCCGTCAAGCAGAGAATGTATTGTGTACATCAAGACAGTTGAAGACTCTGCAGACACCGCAGAATGTGAGAGGACACAGGTTGTTTATAGCTCAAAGGAAACTATCATCATCATCATCAGTCAGCCTGGGACAAGGTGTTCTTCCAGGAGCTACCAGTAAATTCCTTTCAAGTCATTAATAGATGTTCATCCTATATTACATGGTGGACATCCAACAGAAAGAAAAAGACAGGTTATAAAAGGGACTTGGGGCCCTTTGGATTCAGATAGCTTGCATGTCTTTTGTGGATTTTAAAATAAAAATCTTCCAGAACTGTGTGTGTGTTAATTTGGTAGTCATTTGGTGGCTGTCTTACAGAGCAGGCGGTCAGCACCATAGCATTTATTTGGTCCTTCTTCAGGATCTTTACAGTGTCCTCTTGAATGTGGACCGTGGATCTTCCTGTGACTCCATCTTTTCACCCATCATATATCAGCTCTAGCATTGCCTGCACAGAAAGGACTTCACTGGATGCTTTCAGTAGCTTCCTTCCTCTGTCCCCTCCCAAGGTCACTTCTTAACCCAGTACCATGCCATAAATTCTTTGTAGAACTTAACATTCTTCAAGACAGTACGTATTTACTAGTGTATCTGATCATTGCCTCTCTCCTCCACTGTAATGTGGACTCCACAAGACAGGAGATCTGTCCTTCAGTGCAGAATCCCAGGGCCCAGATTAGTGCCTGGCACAGAGTAGGGGCCTAGAAATATTTGGTGAAGGACTGAATACTAGGCTGTTGCTAATTATAACTATTCAAACCAGATAATTTCCCCTTTGCCAACTGGGATATCCTTATCTTTAAATTGTGGATATCTTGAAATTGAGCCTACTATTTTGTCAGAAAAAAAAAAAGAAATAAATAAATAAAAAGAAAAGAAAAAGAAAAAAGAGGCTAAAGCATCTCATGACTGAAAGTCTAAAGTAGCAGGCTGGTGGAGTCCCTGCCTCTGCCAGTCTGTGCCCTACTGCTGACCAATGGTCCTTGCTGAAATGCCAAAGCCAACTCTAAAGGACAGAACCATCTCCACATGTAGAAATCGACCTCTTCTGTTGTGGCCAGAAAAGGCTTTCCTCTCCTGAGTGACAGGGAAGGGACCCTCCAAGAAGCTGTCCTTAGCCCAGACTGATGTATCACATAGAACCTTCTCTTGTTCAGCTGTTACTACAACATGCAGTTTCTCCAATCATGTCCCACTCCTGTGCCTATTAGGAACCTACAGAGTAATTGGGAGTAGGACGAGCCCCACCCCTCACCCCAGGATGCCAAAACCCTCATAAGTGGCTGTGGGTGATTGCACGGTGTGATTGTCATATAGGAAATATATAGCCTGAGAATTTTATGAAACCAAATGGACAGAAAATATGATCAGATTTCCCCAGCCTCATAGCTCTGGTCAGAAATGTCTACTACCGCTTCTTACCACTGAGTCATCCTTTGGGAGAGAGTTCAGCAAACTGTTTCAACATTTGTTTTACTTCCACTTCATGGTGGTGTGCTTGCTCCACGTTTGTACTGGATAGGTAACTCACTGGCCACTTAGAAATATTGCCACACTCTTGTTGGTCATGATCTATAAGGAAAAGAATGCATTTCATCCTTGTTTATACATGATCTTGCATTAGTATTTCCCGGGTGATAATTTTTTTTTAATTTAAAGTTTTTCTTCCTGAATGAATTGTGATGTTTTATCAATTTTATCAATTTTTATATACTGTACAATAATCAGAACAACAGGATGCAATATTAAGAAGTTGCTGTTTCATGGAAAAGATTCTACTTAAAAGGAATTGAGTGCATATGCTACACTAGTCCTTTTTGCTGCCTTTATCAATAAGAATTTTATGGGAATTAGAATATTCATCTCTGAAGAAAACTGGAAGCACTCAGTGTATCATGGTTTCCAACTGCAGGATGGTAACAACGTCATGATTAACAGAGCGCAGTTAGCTCAGATGGGGTGGAATCGCTGGTATAATAAAATAGAACATATTCCTAGGAAAGTAAAGATGAGAGAAGAATTAAATTGGATAAAATTTTTGGAAGCTCAATAATGAAATAAAAGTTTGATGTGTTCTGAATGGCAAGGAGGAAAAATGTGCCAAAGAAATGGAGCAATTAGCAAATAGCTAGGGGCTAAAGCTCTGATGAATTTAACTAAAATAGTAAAGTATGAAAAATCTGTTTATCTAAGAGCATTAAAAAATTAGTGAATAGGAGAAACGTTTGGTTGCAATGTATCTCTGCTGTGAATATATGCAGTGAAAGATACCAATTGAAAACCAGGACTTTGGGAAACCAAGTTAAAAAAAAAAAAAGCCATTTTAACAGCAAGCCAAGCCATTGAAATATTCTTTTAAATGGCTTCTAGATATTTCTCAATGATTGTATGGAATGTGTGTGACCAGTCCATTTGTGCAAGAGGAGAAGATACTTGTGAAGACATTGCTGTTCAAAATTCCTTTTATCAGTAAAATCTGCGACTCTGGGGGATGATTCTCAAGTTGCAAGCTGTGAGCTAACTTGCAGGATTCATTATCTTCCTAAACCAAGGAATCTGAAAATACATCTTTTTCTGAAAGATCCAGTGTGATCACTGAGATATAAGTTGAGAACTCCGTCAGCTGCGGTGAAAGACGTGGACTTTAACGGTTCTGCGCATGTGTGCTAATTAACCCAGGAGATGTATGGATGGTTCCCTTGAAGTCATGTTTGTCTTTACATAAGAATCACATTCCTGGGAGACAATGCAGAGCATCCACTCTGAAAAATTTCCCAATCTGCATTACTACCTTTGTATGGATTTTCAAAGTCACCTTTTCTACTCATAGTCGATTTTATAAAAGCTAATTTTTAAAAAATAAATTCTCCTTAAACTTCCAAGACACTTTTAAGGTTTTTGCATGACAGAACTCCAATTAGCAAAGCATGTAATCTCTAAGCAGAGAAAAGGCACCAGCTCTCTAGTTGATATTTTCCTCATGCTACAGGACCTCCGACATTTTGTTAAAGAGAGAATGCTGTACTGGAGCTAACTGTTACTAAAAATCGTCAAGTCTTTGGCCACAAGGCCAGAACTTTTAGGAAATATCTAGAATTAATGGACCTATTGCTACTATCCTGGGGACACTGTGCCTTTTTGGTAAACATGTTGACATTGAGTGCAGGGTGAATAGTGATAGTTCAGAGACGTCTAGAGTCCTGTGCTGCAGAAGCAGCAAAAGCAACTGAACCACCTGAAAAAATCTGAATCTTCCTGGAAATAGTGAGGTCATCTGTGTTAACCAGCTTTGCAATTTTTCAAAATCCACAGTGCATTCCTGCAAGGGGACACAAGGTGGTTTATGACTATAGTGGTCTTCTACTCAGTACAGGTGTCCAGCTTGAGTCTTAAGACCAGACTGTCTTTATTAGCTCAACCTTGTCTTGGTTTCTTTCCTGAAATTTAATATTCAAAGTTTCCAGATGGCTTGTTACATTGGTAAAAAACTTGAATCTTACCAATATTAAGTGAACCACTTAATATTTAACAAATTGGCTCTCTCAGAGCTTCTAATACAGCAAAAAAAAAAAAAAAAAAAAAAAAAAAAAAGGCCTTAGTTGGATAAAATAGTCAAGTACATCTCTTCAACAAGTTCCTTCAATCTGTCTGTAAACAGCCACCACCACCACAAAGGGCAACCACCATATTCTGCTCAAGTTTTTTAAGTATCACATAAATCAGTAATGGTTAAGGGCACAAGCACAAAGAAAAGGACTAAGTGGCTGTTCTCTGTCTGTATTCTCAGGGCTCAGAACACGATAATCCAAAGTATGGTGCCATGGCAGGCTGAACACTTCGAACTAAAGGAGATCGGAAGGGCCTCAGAAGCAGGGTCTCTCTGACCTTCTTTTGCCCTCCTGTCTCTCGCCTCTTTTTCTCCCCTGAATCAAGTAATAGAAATCAGAATTTCTCTTCCCCAAGGCCAGTCATAGAAACTAGAATCCCTCTTCCCCAAAGCAAGCCATAAAACCCAGAAAGGTTACTTTTCCCTTCTCTCTGGAACACTCTCATTCCTGAGGGGTCCTGCCCCATACCCAGGAGGAAGGAATGCTACAGATAGGCCAAGAGGAACCTGAGCAGACAGGCCTGGCAGGGTCCCCGTCGTCTGCTCCCAGTCGATCACGTGCTTTGTCCAGTCGCATTTCTGCATGGCTGCCTGTTCTTCATCAAACCTAAGTGTAAACATAGGCAGTTTTCCCTGGCTTTGTGGGTCTTCATTTCTGAAGGCTCCTGTGTCACACAAAACTTTGATTAAATAAAGTTGGAATACTTTTCTCTTGTTAACCTGTCTCTTGTTATATGAGTGTCACTGTGGCCTTCACGATGGCTGGGGCAGGGCATCACACCTTTCTGCTCTAGAGCATCAGCCAGAAGGGCAAAGGCCGCCCAACTCCTGGTGCGTGACTGCACGGAAACTCTTTGACCTGAACGATTCACTGATTTCATCCCTTCTGTTCTGTCATTGCTTGTGTCCTGGGACAAGTAAACATGTTTTGGTGAGTCACCTTTCATAATGCCTCAATTTTATGAAAAAAATTTTAGTGGAATTTAAGATAAACAGCTGAAAATAATATCATTTAGTTACATACAGCTTCACAAGTATTAACCAACCTATGTTCCCTAGTTTGGCAAATAGCAGCAGAGAGCTATCCAATCGCAGTTGACAGTTGTGTGTTAGCTAACCAGTTTCCCCACAAATGCTCCATGCCACACCCGACTGCGAGTTGCACGCTCTCAGAGCTTCTCCCTCAATGCAAGCATCACAACCTTCTTTTCTATTTTGTCCTCCTAGTCTAACAAAGGTTTTTAAAAGAGAGCCAATCACTAAATCAATAAAATAATTACATTTGCTACATAATTTTGATTGGGTACAATCAAGAACTAATAGGAATCATAACTTTATATAGGCTGCCATAGACATACAGGTTAACTGGTCGGTAGGCTTAGGGGGTCAGAATCTGGTCATTGACACCAGGAGATAAATATTAATTCTCCTACTTATGATTGAGCCCAATTTCTTCATCTGTAAAATGGGCTCAGTAATACCTGGCTTGCATGGCTATTGTGAGGTTGAAATGAAGACTACTTGTGACAGAGTTTGTTACACAGTATGGTGTCCTAAAACTGTTAATGTCATTAGTAGCTGTTAATATAGCCCAGTTAATAGGTCTACTTTCTTTCCGACTTATTGTGGCTTGCATTTGGATGTGGACAGGTACAAGTTTCAGATCAGCTGCAAGGCCTCAGCTGCCTTCGAGGGCTGGCATTTGAAGTCTTTTCACATAAAAAAAGGAACATACAAAACATGAGGTGAACTTTGACTGTAACTTCTGGTTCTCTCTTAACAGAGAAGCAGATTACTGGTCATAGAATTCTCTGCAAAGAGAAAGGACCAAAAGATTTTATCAGGTAAAAATAGCAGTGAAGACAGAAACAGCCTAGTGGCTTTGAAAACATGTCAATGAAGCATTAAATTTATTATTTCCCCTTCTCTTGATATTTGCTAATACTTATTTTTCTTTTTGTTGATTATGCATATTTGTGGGGGTACAAAGCTGACCATCACTGCTTGTGTCCAAGATGCGATGACCAGATCAATACTATCAGCATGGCCATTACCACAAACTGCAATTACTCCCTGTGTCCCTCACCCAGTTAACCCCTGACTTCCTTTCCCCTACTTTCCTCCCCCACCCCACTCTGAAACTGATTAATTGATTATCTGTGGGGTATGAGAGACAGAGGGGACTGATGATGTCAAGATTTATTTACACAACTGAACATAGAATTGTTGACTTCAACCTGAGATGGGAAAGATGGGTGAATTCTGACACATCCCTTAGGCATACGAGTAGAAATACTGAATGGACAACATAATATGCAAGTCAGCAGGGGAGAAGTCCGGGCTGGAGAAGTAAATTTGGGAGCTATCAGCATGTAAATGTTATATACAGCCAGTCTGGATGGGATCACTAGGAAAGTGAGTGTACATGGAGAGCAGAGGCTGCCCAAGAACTAAGCCCTAGAGATCTCCACTGTTATAGGGCTGGAGAGAAGAGAAAGAAGCGGAGGAGACTGAGGAGGAACAACTAGAATGACAGGTTTTCTTGTGTTTTTATGTTTAATATTTGCTGACAGGGTTTAAGCCATGTGTAAAAAAAATCTTGCTCCCTGGTTTATGTGGGACCAGCGCCCCCTCCTTCTGGAGTTGTGCAGCTTTGATGGCACGGTGTGGGACTCGTAGCAACGTGTTCTGTAGGAGCCTGGAGATGCTCCTGCACCCCAGCGCCCTGTGGGGACAGTCACCAAGGCCACGATGCGGACAGTGGAGAGCACGGCTGTTCGGTGAGACAAGTCCGCCTCCGTGAGCCTGTGAGCAATGCACTCGTCTGTTTCCTTGCCTGTAAAATGGAGATGATCGTCGTACCGCTCAGTGGTGATGAGAGGGTTAACTCAATCAAGGAATCAATGAATTAATGTACGCCAAGCGCGTGTGAGAGAGTGATCCCTCAGTAATCGATGTATCCTCCGTGCTTGGCGCTGTGTAAGAGCTGTGGACGCAGCTGAACGGGAGCAATTCACTCCGTCCAGGCCTGGTGCACAGTCCTCTTCGGGGAGACAAATGCTAAACCAGCAGATGGTGATAGGAAAACCGAAAGTGCCATCAAGGAAACAGAAGAGGCTGAGATAGGGTAAGGAGTGAGGGAAAGCTATTTTCATATTTATTTCATATTTTATGTTCACAGCAATCCTGTGAAGTGGTATTAATACCACTGTTTCAAGGTGAGAAAATCGTGGGATGGGACAGTTAAGTTACTTTGCCTAAGTCCCACGGCTTTCAAGTGACAGAGGAGGGACTGAACCCCAGGCGATCTGCTGCTCTTCAGCTGCCCTGATCATAGTACTCTCCTTGTACTCAGGTATGCTGTGGCAAGTGAAGGGTCCGTGAACCTCTGGGAAATGCAACGGAGTATTCAGTCAATTAAATTCCTCCATCTACTGACTACTTGTGAGTTATTGGCAGGAGCATAATAGTAATGAGAAATGTATTTTGTTGCAGGCATTGTTACAAATTATCTTGTTGAATCTCCTTTAATACTCGATGTAGGATATGTTATTATCCCCATTTTACAGGGAAGAAACTGCCACTCGGGTTTTCATGCTCACAAGCTTGTTACAACAGCTGGATTTGAACCCTGGCAGTCTGACTATTTAGGGAAGAACACACGGGGCCTCCATGTTTATATAAAGAATGCTCCACTGTCAGGACCAAGGAAACAATTCTGTGTGGCCTTCACTGAGTCTGCAATGTGGGAGATGTGGGTTCTTTTTTGCAGAAAGGCCTAGATTCGTATATGCATGTGTGAGGGTACTTCAAAAAGTTCATGGAAAGATTCCCATTATCTTTTAATTCTACTTTTCCACAAACTTTTTGAGTTACCCTCAGATGTGTTTGTATGTGTGTGTGTAAATTATAATTGTTTTTTAGTGATGACAATCAAAATTGTTCTTTTGTTTTTGTTTTTGTTTTTTTTCCCTGAGTTGTTAGGTTTCTTTCTCAGTGCCCAATGTTTATCAGTTAGGCTGCATCATTTGAATTCTCTGTTTCAAGTGAAAACCTGTAATCCTTTCAAGTATTTTTATTTCTGAAGGAAGATGCACTCTCGGGGAAGCTGTTTCACTGATCACTTAAGGATGGGATTACAGGACACAATGCAGAGGGCACAGGGCTGGGTTCCTGAACACAGCAGCTGCTCAGGGGTCTGAAGATGCTACCAGCGTGTGGGTATTCCCACTTTGGGACTGGCTAGATACTCGTTTGGGAGTTTTTGAGCCTGTTTCCAAACAGAAGGCCACGTGTAGGTTATCACGAAGTTGGTAAGAACTCGAGAGGAAGACTGTGCAGTACTGTGGACAGACAGGATGCATGCAGCATTGGCTGGTGGCAAATCTTTTTCAGAGGCTCCTCCACAAATTTGATCTTAACTCTGTGCCCTTACATAAATGACTCCAAATGAAACAGAACAGGAGGAAAATCACATATTTTGAGAATAAATAGGTACTGTCCCATTACATAAATTTCATCTTCTCAGCAAGTATGAGATGATTACTGTTATCCATGTTTTACAAATAAGGACCTGATATTTGAATCAAAGACCAAATCCTGAGCCCTGGCCACTGCAATGCTCTGGCATCTGCAGAGTGTCAAAGAGGAAAACTGTGGAGGCACAGAGAAGGGCAGGTCCTCCTGCAGCTGGGGGCAGCTTGGAAGGCGTGCCCTCTAAGACTGAGGGTAGCATGGTCCGGCAGGTGATAAATATTCTTATGGAAAGCTGAAAAATGTGGTCACTGTCTTTTCTCCCAGCTGGTATAAAAACTTATCTCCAAAAATTCAATATGATCATTAACAACCCAATAAGATTTGACGATTAAGGTAATGAACAAATGATATTAATTTGTTACTGAGTCAGGCTGACTGTTTTGTGACCTGAGAGGCTGTTCTGCCATACAGGACCTGCCCAGAGGATGAGCCATCTGACAAGATATGCTCCAGCCTTTTGACACCAATGACTCCCAAAGTACCATGGCAAATGCAATTCTAACTTCCTTCACACCAGTATTTATCAAGCTTATTTGACTGCAGAACTCTTAGTAACCTTAGAATTCCTATTAACTTTGTGCAGGATGAATTTAGGAATACTGGCATAGGGGAAATAGCATGGACATTAATAATCAGACTTTAAACTCATTCATTCATTCATTTATTCATTCACGACAATAATTTACTGAGTGTCTGCTGTGGGTCAGGCAAAGTGCTTAAGGGAGGATGAAAAATGAAGATGACATAGTCTCTGCCCTCATGGGACTTACATTAGAGTGGGCAGGAGCACGAAGGGTAGAGAGACATGTCACATCTAATTATAAGAGAATGTGCTGTGAGCAGTCAACTCGTTTATGCATCCAACAAACAACTGCTTTGTGCCCACTCTGCTTTAGTCTACACCTGGAAACACACCGAGCAAGAGAGGCACAGTCTTTGGTCTCATGGAGATTTCATTCTAGTTGAGACAGGAGAAACATAAATCAAGTTAAAAAAGTCAGATAACAGTAGTGCTATGAAGAAACTTTGCACAAGATGATAGCATGAAGAATAACTAAGCCCAGTGACTATCATAGTCTGTGTGAGGCTTATCATGAAGCTGGAGGGGTCTTCTTTTGTAATTTTTTTCAACATCAAAATAGTACATTCTCAATTTTAAACATTCAGAAAGTCCAGAAACCCTTTTTAAAACTTGTCTTCAGTGGCAGTATATACCATAATTTACTTAATCATTTTCTTTATCTTTTTATTATTGCAACATAGTTGATTATACATATCTGTGGGGTACACAGTTGAATATCAATACTTGTATACAATTTGTGATGCTCAAATCAGGATAATTAGTATGTTCAGCATTATACAAGGTAATTGTTTCTCACTGTATCAAAGGGCACATGCATTCTTAGAAGGGTCTTTTACAACTAAACTTTCTCATACAATAAATAAGTGTGAAAATTAGTAGCCATAAACCAAAAACCTATTGAAGAATTCTAATTACTTTCTGATTGAATTTTAAATCGTGAAAATATTTCTCTCTTAAGCTAAAGATTAATGACAAATTATTAGTGGAATCAGATTATACTCATAGTGAATTGGTCCTTTGGACAGAGCTGATCAGTCTTTACTGGGTTAGTACTTAGTAATAGATGGCTTAGTTATGGGTATGTTAACCAAGTTTATTTTTATTTTTTCTTTGCTGATTAAATTGACCAAATGGGTAAAAAGGCAGGACTCATTTGGTCTCACTTAGGATAATCAGGCTTCCTGTGTTTTGAAAATTGAACCAATTTAGAGTTTTCATTACTACATTGTCAAGATTCATTGTCTTTTGAACTCTCTTCTTTTAGCAGTTTGTTAAAGATTGAATTGTCAAAACAACAGCTTTTAAGTTGGAGATTTTAAGTCTTGGATTGTGTTTGGGGGCAGATGAAGCCATGGGAAAGATCTGGAGTTTCTCAAAATCTTCACATTTTGTAAGAGAGGGAGTTGTTTTCAAGTTTGACTGCACCACGTTTCCTTGGAGGGTTTTAAAATACTAACTGTAGCAGAACTGTGCTTGGAAACCAAGGGAACAAGCTCCATAAAAGTTAATAAATCAGTAGTAATTTTTCATAAGCATGATGGGTCTCTAAGTGAAATGATACTTTTTTTATTCCCTATTGATCATTTTTGGAGATTAATTTTAGGTATACTTCATCCTTTAACAAACAGTTCTAAAAGGAAGAAGTTAAAATAACTTGGCAACAACAACAACAACAAAACTATTCAGAAAAGTTCAAAATATTCTAAGAACACTAAGTGCTAAATTTTCTCAGCAATAAAAGCAACACAAGTAGAGCAGTGATTTGGATAAACTGATGCTAGAGGTACAAACAACACGCAAATACAGCTTTGTCCAGACTTTGTAGTGCTTGGTCCTTCGTCTTTCTATGTTGTGATTTGATCTCATACTTTCTCCTTTCTTGTTTCTGTCATATCTTCTATGTTTTTAAGTGGAAAGATTGATTTGGACTCTATTGCAACTTCAAATTAAGGTGTGCTCCTGATTTATAAAGATAAATACAATGGGTGGGAGTTGGACCAGAACGGATGGTGCCATCCACCTGGTCTTTTATGTGCACTTGAATCTCAAAGAGATGGCTCTTCAAATGACTAAAAGTGGAGTACAGACCAAGCAGTGCAGCCTTTGCTTAACTGAATGTCACCTAAGAATGTCTGAGAACACTCCTGACTCATGGAGAAGCTCAAATTAATTTACAGATACTGTCACTTTCTGCGGTATCCCTGTGAATAGTTAAACTTCACCTCTCGTTTCTTCTCCTTTCTCTACCAAACATGCACTTTTGTGTTGTTGTTTTTCCTTGAAGCTCTTTTGCCTCACAGAGCCTATCTTCATGACTTTAAATAACTGTTTAAAATTATATTTTTAATTCAAATTAGTCTTATAGCAGAAAAAGCATCTCTCTAAGACTCTCCTGATTGTCAGAAGTCTGAGCCCCTGAGCCCCTTAGATTTTAATGATGTTTCATTTTAATTCTATCCATGCATAGTGACTGGAGAGTGAGACACCTTTTAAGCTGATTTCTCTAGCAGCAGAGTGCTTGCCTACAGTGGGCAAGAGAAGCAATGGGAGGAATGCATGCATTTATAATCTTGCCTTGTCCCTGTATTGACTAGCAATCAGGGTTCTTCACAGATCATTGACTTTTTTTGAGGTAAACAAATTCCTGTGACTTCTGGACATTGAGGACCAGAATTTTATTTTACATTATTAAGTAATAGGCGTCCAGAATGATGTACATGTGAAATCCGTTAAACATTGTCAATGGAGCAGTGCTTGGTTTAGATGCTGAGCAATTGAATGTGCAAATGTGGTCTGCCAGTTTTTTGGGAAGGCTGGTAAGAGCTACTGGTGATACTTATTATGGTTTGCAAGGTTCTTTGACTTTGAAGGATTTTCTTCAATTAGGCTACATAAAACTCACCTGGGATACTTGTTAAAATGCAGATTTTTCAGGCCCTGTATGCTCGAATCTGCAATTTTTAAAGCAAATGAAATTCTTATGCACACTTGTCATTGGAACTATTGAGCCTGCCTTTCAACATCAACTTTAAGAGTGTCTGTTTTAACTTTCTTCTCTTATAGCACCTGGTAATTTTGAGGCAGAAGTAATCAGAAATTCTCAGTGTTTAAATCTGAGGGGTTCATTTGTTTTTATAAATAAATTTTTTCAGAATAGAAGAAAAATTATTATCATAATATAGCAACAGCTTTTGAAATCTTCATTAAGTATATATATATATGGATTCAGTATTGTTAATTTAATTCAAAGTCCTACCAATCAGCTAACTGATACATATTTTCAACAATTGGTGATTACTGTAATGAAACAATTAAGAAATTACTATATTGTTTCTCTTAGGATGAACTTAGAAATTGGAAATATTGGGTCAATCATTAAGGCTCAGGTCTCTGGAATGCAGTAAAATGAGCTTCAGGAACCAGAATTGATCTCAATTTGCTGTCTAAGTTCTGGTTCCATCAATCAATAACTTTTTAATGAATTGACAAGATAGTGAGTTCATCCGGAACCTGAAACAATAGAAATGAAATTGATGAATCTTATGTGATTAAGACAAATACAATATGCTTCTAGCCACTGTCAAATAACTGTTTTAATAAGGCATGAGATCTCATGTTGCCTCTGACACTCATTTCTTCAGGGAAAAAGCACATGTTATTAGGCAAAAGTTCTTAACCTGCAAGCAGAGCAGGAAGTGCACATGGTTGTCTTCATGGGGCCTAAACCAGTAGTCTAGAACATTCTGAAGAACCAGGATGATTGTTTTGTGGTTACTGAATTTTTCCCTCATGCTCAGAGAACTTTGGTAAATGATGAAGGAGTGAAGAAGGCAGAGTCATATTTATGAACTTAAGTAGTATTAATTAGAATTTAGAGAACATGAACCAGTGTTTTATCAGAAAAAAAGCATCATACTGACTCAGAAAATATCGAGGGCAGTTTGTTTTCTTCTTTCTCCCAGGAGGAGGGATCAACATGCTTCAAGTAGTAGAGAAATCTGTGTAATCTTCCCATCCTCCAGCTGTACCTGTTCACCCCAGTTAGGAACTGGGCTTGCATAGTGCTTGATAGTGTCCTTCTTCTCTCCGTCTCTCCTTTTCTCTCTCTCTCAGCTCCCTACATGGGGAATGTTTCTTGCACACAAAATCAGGGCTTTCTGTCTGTCTTGTAGATCTCCAGACCTGGGCTGTCCAATATGGTAAACACTAGCCACAGGTGTCTCTTTAAATTTAAATTAATCAAAATTAAATTAAACTAAAAATTCATTTCTCATTCACCCTGGCCAGAGTTCAAGTGCTCAATAGCCACAGAGCACAGATACAGAACATTCCTATCAGTGCAGAAAGTTCTCCTGGACAATGCTCGGCTGTGTTCTCTGGCATTTGATGGTGGTATGCCATGCCTGCTTAAACTGGCTCACAAGAGTCTATTGGTGAACATCCAGGGAGTTTGCAAGCCAGTGGATAAACTATTGGCAACTCAAAATTGGCCATGGTGGGAGCATTTACACAGTGGAAAAAGTCTCAAAGAGTGGCTTTTTTTTTTTTGAGCCAGTTTAGTAGTAAGCTACTGCCTGACAATGTTTCTAGCACTGACCTGGAAGAAAAGGCCCCAAGAGTTGAAACCTTTACCACAGGGCTGCTTGGGTGGTGTCAGCACCAGAGACTGCCATCTCCATAGTGGTGGGCGTCATAAACTGGGTCACACAGATCACAGGAATCTCAGTGCTCAGAGATGTTGTTGTAAGTGTTCTAGTTCATAAGTAGTCTTAATAATTTATATTCTCCTTTTCAGTTATATCATATTACTATGTTACAACAATACCCTAAAAGAGCACTGCCTCACATAAATATAACACAAGCCCCATGTGTAATTTCAAATGTTCTAGTACTTTAAACAAATGAAATTAATTTAATAATGCATTTTTTATTTAACAAAATACATCTAAATTATTATTATTTCAATATATAATCAATATTAAACAATACTAATGAGATATTTTACGTTCTTACTTTTTTATACAAACTACAATTTTTTGCACTTATAGTACATCTCAGTTCAGACTAACTATATTTCAAGTGCTCAATACCTATTTGTGGCTAGAATTACACAACACAACTCTAAGAAAAAATGACAAAACAGTTCAATAATTGACCAGGTAGGATTGGCAGAACTCAGAGAATGTGGGATGTGGGAAAGACTGTACATGTAGAGCAGAAAGAAGCCAAAGGGAAGGAATTGGGAGAGGCAAAGGGGCCATCCATGGCAATGTCTCTCATTTGCATGACTTAAGCCCTGCCTTTGCACAGAATGCTCCCATACTCAGGTCCCGCTACCCTCCTTTAAGTACTAGAATGTCTTACACGTGCAACCAGAATCATATTTTCACCTGTAGAACTGCTCTCCTCCTTTCTTTAATCTCGTCAGACACACAGGCTAGCACCCCCACCCCCTTGCCACATGCGGTCTGCAGCTCTTCTGCCTCTGCCATGTTTTCCAGTACCCACCCCCTCCTGCCATCTTGGTGCAGGCTGGCATCACCCCTCACCCACAGACTAGCTCCCAGCTAGTCATGCTGTTTTCTCAGCTTGTTCCTTCTCCTGCCATCCTTCACTCTGCTCCAAGTTTTCACAAACTGCATTACTGATCATGTGGCTACACATTAGGTAAAACATAAGACCCAGCTTCACATGACTTTCATGGATCTCACTACCCCCCATCTCATCTCTGGTGGGGGGCACTCTTCTTCCCCCCGACACACTTACACCTTCCGCCCCTGCATGCTGGACTTCTGACTCAGTGTTCATTCAACTGATTTACATTTTCTCATCTCTGTGCCTCCCAATCTCCCACCTCTACTTCTCAGCTCAGTCACCTCTGCTTTAGAAAGCCATCATTAGCTACGTTTCCACGTGGGGCTGGGTAAGGCGCCCTGATGTGGGTTCCAGCCGCCACCTGCACACAGGGGCATCACTTCCCTGACCGCTTGGCATCTCTATTGTTCTCAGATGTGTCTGTCTCCTCCTCCCTACCACAGCACCGAGCTCAGTCCTGGCATTCTGTGGACCATCAGTTCATATTTGTTGTCCAGCTGCTTTGGAAGCTTTGCCAGATTTTGTCCCGGGTGGATCTTCCCCCACATTCCTCTGCACCCTCCTTTGATCCCACAACGTCAGGTGTGTACCTTGGCCTCTCTTCAGCCTGTTGAATCCTGCCCTGTGGTATGTTTTGCTCTGAGTTGCACCCTCTGTGACAACACGGAAACCTCCTTTAGTTGTGGTCCCAACTTTGGGTCTGCAGAGTCATTTGAAAGTTTCAGATAGAAACATGTTTGGGTCACTTTTGCTGATATGCGTAGGATGGGATGGGTGGAAAGGAATGTTTCACAATCACTGGGGTTATTCCCTTTTAGTACTGCCACAGAGACCCCAGCCAGGACACCGCTGGCCACCCCTCAGCTCCACGTTGCTCAGGATGCACTGGAAAAGACCATTCCTCATCTACCTCATATTTCTCCTTTCAATTCCAAATTGCTTCTCTTCTATCAACTCATGATACTGTGTCTTGTCTTGGAGCTGCTCTGAAACCTTTTTTTTTTTTTTTTAAAGCAAATATGAATTTTAAGATTCTATTTGTTCCCCAGAGGGAGGCCCAAGTTACTGAATAGGCTCCTTCCTGAGGAAACCAAGACTGAGACATCAATGACCCCCCTTGGCACTCGTAGGGGATTGCTGGAGCGCACAGATCCCTCCAGCAAAGTCTACAGCTCCAGGAAACTCGGTCTCAAAGGTCCTGGTGTCCTGAACCCAGCCTGCCCAGAAGGCCGTGCCGCCCCTCTTCCCCTGTCTGCGTGTCTCACCAACATTATACAAGGTATTGACCCTCATAATTACCACAAAGAACTAAAGAGCCTAAGGGAGGGATATTTAACTCAATTCTAAGGCTAGACGTAATATTTATGAGGAGTATAACTTTAGCCCTCCACTTAGAAAATTTCTGTTTAATATGTCTAGTCATTTACTATAACTCCAAAAATGTATGGTTTGGTGCTTTTCAATGCTAGATTAATAGTTTTAACGAATAGCATATGATGGAGTTTGGATGTGTTGTCCCCTCCAAAACTCATGTGGAAATTTGATCTCCAATGTGGCAGTGTTGGAAACTGATTGAGTCATGGGGGCAGATCCCTCATGAATGGATTAATGCTCTCCCTGCAGGAGGGGGGATTAATGAATGAGTTCTCACTCTATTAGTTCCCGCAAGAGCTCGTTGCTTAAAAAGACCCTGGCACCTTCTCTTTCCTTCTTACTTCTCTCTCTTGCTTCCTCTCGCCAAGTGATCTGCTTGTACCTGCCGGCTGCTGCCACTTTCCACCACAAGTAGAAGCAGCCTGAGGCCTGTGCCAGATGCAGCTGTCCCAGAATCGTAAGCCAAATAAACCTCCCTTCTTTATAAATTACCCAGTCTCGGGTATTCTGTTATAGCAACACAAAACGGACTAGAACAGCATATTTAATGTGTGTACGTACTCTTGTACAGAAGCTAACAAGATGAGGTTTGCTAGTTACACCGAAATTTGTCTTCTCCTTTATGGCTTGTGTTCATTTTACAATTCAAAGAAAATCAGAGCGTTATTTTTCTCTAATAGATACACACCATTGCAGGCACAGCATCTCTTCATTGTGTACAGTCATTCTCAACTTGACCTCCCCTCCCATTAGGGATTATGTTTCTTATTCTAACTCTGTCAAGACTATGAAAAATTGCCTTTTTTTTCATTAGCATTATGCTCTTTTTTGGCATTTTAAAAGTACTTTAAATAATGACTGCATAAAATGTCATAATATTTGGAATTGAGCCCTTTCATTATATCATTCAATATGAAAATCTTATGAAAAGAGCTGCATGAAGACATTTAAAAATAAATATCTCAGAGACATTCTTCGTGTCACCTGTGAACCAGAATGACTGGCAGCATCTCGCTGTGTCCCCAGCTCTGCCCTCCCCACTTATTTTCGCTAACTCCCCTGATCAGTCATCGTTCTCTCACAGATACCGCACATATCCACTTTCAAACTTCTTTTGTTTTAAACCTTTGTTTTGACTGGATTGATTAAAAATGACTTTGTGATCTGTACTAAGCTGTGATATCCTGGAAGCAGAGGGTGAAGTACTGGGACTGGGACATGGTTACATAATTGTGAAAAGCTTTCTCTCTACATACCAGGCTACTGCCAGGAAGAGACTGAAAACCCACAATGGCCTTGTGAATTGCCACTGGTTTTTTTTTTTTTTTCCAAAACTAGCTGGACAAGAAAATGACTGTACATACCACTCCAGAGCAATAGAGTCACCTCAAGGCAGAGAAAGTAACAGTGTTTTCCCCACTGGCACCCTGTGATCTCTGGTCTTTCTCCAGCTGTGGCAGCTTTGAAGAGTAACCAGTTGCCATTAGTAGCATCCACAGCATTCACTCCTGATCATTACCTCAGGTATTTGTTACAGAGATACTTGTTGAGAGCTACTGGAATATGTAGAATTATAAAACATGGCTCCCGCTTTCTGTGTGAGCTCCATCTCTTTGGAGAGATAAGACATGTGCCCTTTCACCAACTTAATACTATAATAAAAATATGTGATAATCACAGTTAAAAAAATATCTCTATGTAGTTTTGACTTATATTTTCTTACTATGCACGAGGCTGAGCATCTTTTCATAGGGAGCCATTTCTTTTTTTTAACTGTACAATCATTTTTCAGCCCATTTTTCTACAGCACTGTTGACCCTTTTCTTCACTATATTTAGATACTCTTTATATATTTAAGGGATATCAACTTTTTCTGTGAGATAATTTATGAATATGTCATCAATTCCCACTTTTAATTTTTAAATTATTTTTACAACAGTGTGATTATTTAAACTGTATTTATTGTTACTTGAATACTGTGACTCTGGTCATCTTTAAGGTTAGGATGCAACCTTGATGATCCCAACAAGATGAGGCAAATTGTTCCCCAAAACTTAAAATTTGCTGTTAACACTAGAGAGCCCTTGAAGACAGTGCAGAGGGAGGTGACCTGGTGATCACAGGGCTGTGGGGGGCAGGGCAGACTGGAGGGGGCCGGTGCAGGTGGCGGGGAGCCAGCTCCGGGCGCTCAGAGGGATGAGGAAGCCGCGTGCCCCGTGTGCCGTCTGCTTGCTCGTACATCCCGTGAGTGGCAGTCACGCTGGGTCATGCTTCTCTAGAACCGAAGCAGCTTGCTATTTACTCAGGTGGTTCAGTTTAGTGTGGGAGGGGGTCGGCTCCATGGAGAGCCAGGGCTGGTGGTGGAGGAGGTTTGGAGCCAGGTGGCCAGCGGCTGGCTGGAAGCGCTGTGTCTGAGGGTCAGTTGCGCCGCCGCCCCGTGAAGTCGCCTCACATCACCACATCTGATTTTCTTTATCTACAAAGTGGGATGATTTTCTTTGCCATGTCACTTGCCAGGACTGCTGTCATGGAGCAAGGGGGAAACTGGAAAGTCTGTGTAGATTGTAAGGTGGCAGAGAAGCATGCACTGACTTAATGACATGTGGTGAGGGACGCGGGCACCTCCTTCCTCAGCTGAGGGATTGTAAATCCACCCTGAGCCCAGAGTGCTTGGCTACAGACCAGGGAAAAGACGGATTGGTGCTTCCTACTTTGCTGCCAGGCCCATGCTGGCGAGACAGCAAGGCTGCCCTGGAGGAGACCTTGCACTGGGCAGGAGCCAGCCGGGGAGCTCAGTCATTGGCTCAGGGACATCCTTGTGGTGGAATGCTGAGGGCACAGGAGGCTACTGACCTGGGTGGAGAGTGGCTGGGCCATCTCCCCAGCTCTGGCCCCTGTCTGGAGCTGGGCTGGAGCCAGGTGTGTCTGCATTTGCAGCTGTTCTGTTCTTGAGCCCATGCACGCTGCCTCCAGGGGGCAAGCTGAGCCTGAAATGCAGTCAGCCCGGGCATGGGCACAGGCTGCAACCGAGAACTGTGACTCTGCTTCTCCCTCCGTCTGCCCCCCACAATGCTCTCAGTCCCCACAGCCTTTCCCTTAGAAACTGCAGCTGAAATGGTGTGCCACCTTCTGCAGAACGCCTGCCTGCTCTCCCAGAGGAGACCACCAGCCAGCCCGCAGCAGCCTCCGCTCTACTCAGAATGCAGCTGCACGTGTTATAACGTTCCTCACTTTTCTCTCTCTTAAAGAAAGGTAATGAGTGTCTTCTGGAAAGAACTATTCTCTGTTCCTCCCTGAGACCAGGTGGCAGCACGTGTGTAACTGGAACAACACGGTCAGTGGCCTAGAGGCGGGTTCTCTTTGGGAGCCACCAACGCTGCTCTCAGCAGACTGGGAAAGCAGCATAAGTGCACTATGCGGACAGACATCTCTGTCTGCCTCTGTCTCTCTCTCCATATGCACACATGCCACACATACATGTGGACACGTATATGCGTGTGTGTATTCCTTCTTTTTCAGTTTTGGGTTTTGATGGTTTTGGAATTTGAAGGATTCTTTTTCTAGAAGAATAAGCTCTCTGCAAATACTCTTTCCCTTCCACGCTGCAGTTTATCTCTGTGCTCTCATCAGGCCCGGCCAGTTGCCAGTATAAATGAAGTGGTTTAGTATCGTTTTAAAATATCTGGTTTTCACTATACTTCTAAGCTATAATTTTTATTTCTCTAATTTGAATGTAAGTAATCCCATTCTGAAAAAGACCACCTGGATGTTCTTTGGGCTTAAAAACTGAGAAAACCTGCCCTGAAAGGGACATCTCTGGTCAAATGTGCTGTCTGATGAGGCTGGACTAATGAGGCTATATCTCGTGTTACTAAATGAAAACGCTTTACCTATAAATCAAAGTTTTGGAAAGAAAATGATGAAATCCAGACATTTTATTTCTTGTAATCAAATAAGCATTTAAGTGAAGAAGCTAGCTAAGCATTTTGTGGATATGAAGTCCTTTTGGGATTTTGAAATCATCCTTGGAAATCTGGCTTATGATCCTGGGCCAAATTTTAACATGCAAAGAGAGGGAAGCTGATACTTTAGATCCCAAACAGATGACTTTACGTCATACATTTTTTCCTGATGAAAATTTATCTGCTGGAAATAGACACAGTTAAAGCCAACTGGACAGCCTATTGTGACAAAAAGGAGGGCCGTTTTTGTTCTGTTCAGGTTATATTTCCCCCAGTTGTATATAAGATGAGAGTATTACTAATTGAGCAGAAGAAAAAGTGAATATTAGAGATCGAAAAAAATTCTCTCTCCTATCAGGCCTATGAAACAATGTGACACCAGAACTCAGAAGGGAACCAGATCTAATTCATTAAGTTCTCTAGTTTACATAACAGACTGTGATATCTGTTCCAATAAAAACAGCAGAGGCTTAAAAATATCTCCTAAAAAAATATTTACCCCCAAATTCAAGGAACTTCCTACCCATAAAATGATACCAATACTATTCGCTATTCTTAAATAGTGGAGACCATTTATTTGATCTTAAATCTCCTAATGCCCAGGCTTCTTGGACCTGAATTTTTGGTGCATGTTCCATGCTTGGATTTCAACTGAGCTCTCTGAACTTGCCCTTTCATGTGCAGGACCAGTGGATGAACGTAGCAACCCACGGTACCCCTGTTCTGCTCTCTGCTCTACCAGAGCCTCCCTCTTCTGGTCTTGGGGCTCCTCGGCCTATGCATGTGCAGCCCAGCCCTCAGCCAAGGCTTCAAGGGCTCATCGCACAGACTGTGGGCCCCCTACATAGAGTTGTCTCCTCTCGGGGTCCTGCTCTGTAGATTCCAGCCGTGTCAGCTGCCCAGACACTGATCTCCACACCCCCAGCTCAGCAGAGTGTGCTTGGCCTGGACTCCTCCCATTGTACTGTATTAAAAAATGGCTCCAGGTGGAGAAGGCGTGAATAAGGGGCTTGCCACCTGTCACATCTCCCCCTCCAGGGCATTGTGGTTCTCACTATTTGTTGATCAAGGCTGCCTCATTTAGTCCTGCTTTATGGTTGTTCTGGTGGGAGCGTGAGTCCAGTCCAAGGTTAAAATAGAATAGTTTTCTCACTCTATTAGCTCTTCTCAAATTTGTCTGTGGACCTCTGGGGATTATCAGATGTATCATAGGATGTTTTGGAATTTTCTATGATACATTTGAAATTATATTTCATATTGATCATGACCGGAAAATTAATCTGTGGGTATTCTAGATCATTTGGGTGACTAATTTATAGCCAAGCACTATCACATTATTTTAGGATGTGTACTGCATGTATACCTGTTTTTGAAAGTGTGTTGGCATCAGTAGAACTATTATATTTATGCTAAATGAGTAAATCCCAGGGTGGACTTAATGTAAAGATGTGGTTGAGTTAAGCAAAGACCAAATGACATTGTACTGCAAACCCTTGAACAGTATGGGTTTGAACTGTGAGGCTCTACTTATATGCAAACTTTTTTCAGTAAATATATTAGAAAATTTGGGGTTAGATATGTCAAGAACGCATGACACACCTAACTGAACAGTTAAGTACCCTAACAGTAGACTGTAGCTACTTGAGTACTTAAGTAACAATACACCTGCCACCCCCACCCCGTGGGGTCAGTAACAACCGGGGAGTCAAAAGCTCTACTTAGATTTCTGAAGGAGGGGGTCAATGCCCCTAACCCCCACTTTGTTCAAGGGTCCACTGTAGTATGCTATATGATGGTTTTATAGTAGACTGTTTAGAGAAAAGTTGAGAAAGAATTGAGTTTTCATTTGCTACCTGGTGCTACAATCTGAATGTTTGGGTCTCCCCTAAAGTTCATATGTTGAAGCCCTAACTCCCAAGGTGATGGTATGAGGTTAATTCAAAAAGTTCATGGAAAAGTAGAATTAAAAGGTGATACGAATCCTTCCATGAACTTTCTGAAGACCCCTTGTATTATAAGGTAGGGCCTTTGGAAGGGGAGGTGATTAGGGCACGAGGGCAGAGCCCTTATGAATGGGGTCAGTGCTCTCATGAAATAGGCCAGGGAGCTCCTTCAGCACTTCCACTCGGTGAGGACACCGCAGATGTGCTGCATATGAACCAGAATGGCCTTAGACTTCCTAGCCTCCGGAACTGTTAGAAATAAACTTCTGTTGTTTATAAACTACCCAGTCTATAGTATTTTCTTATAGCAGCCAGAAAGGGCAAGGACTTACAGTAATATAAATGTATCAAACTGGAGAGAACCTGCACCCCAGTAGTTCGTCCTCTTGGGAGTTGTGATTTATATTCAGAAAGCAGCATTATTAATCCCATTAAATTCATGTGGATAATTTGAATTTTCTTGACTTTTAGTGTTGTTGTTAACTTTTCAGACTTGTTTTTATTTAGACTTTTAGTGTTGTTGTTTTTAAAAAATTTTTAAGTTATATTTCACAATGTTTTTTAAAAAATATGGGTTTTAAAAAATTTTTTTATTTTGACTTCTCAATATACATTGTAGTTGATTTTCATGACCCTTTACTCATTCCTCTTCCCCCAGTGTTGATTTTATTTAATTTATAAATTTGTTTTTGGTTTGGAGTAATATCAGAAATAGAAACATACACAACTTATATCTTATGTTTTATGTGTTCATATTAAAGGAACATCGCAATAAAAATAATTTGTCAACACTTAGGAGTCCATGGGATTCTATTTTTGTTATTGTTTGGTTTTGACTTTCATGGAGATGAATACACAACCCAAGTTTGAGCAGCGTAGCACTGTGTCACACTATGTTGTGCGCTCATTTTGTTTTCCACCCTACACTGCAAACAACGTCTCTGCCATTTGCACCGTAATCCTTATTCGGCGTGAATGTGGGAAGGGTCTCAAGTTAACCCTGGGTCCCAGACCAGACGTGCTGCTGATGAGCCATACACGAGCTGGATGCTCAAGCCGCTGTCGACCCAACCATGCAAGGGAAACAACACCGTCCCCTCTTCCCCCATTGTCTCCAATTAAATACAGTCTGTCAGAAACACTTGTAAACTGTAAAGCACTGGGAAAATATTTGAGGCACTCTTATTATCAGGGCATTGTGATGGCAGCAATAAATGATTTCTTAAAAGGCTTTGAATGACATTTTAATCCATATGGAATATTTAATCCTCTGAATTAACCTGCACCTATATATTTAAAACGACACATCAGTTCATCTTCTCTTGTACATGAAAACATTTTCAGCCATTGTTTGGCCCAAAATAACAGACATTGGCTTTTATTTTGTGTAAACAGAACAACAGTTTACACAAAATAATGAAAAGACATCCTCCTGGGGAAAAGGCAGTTAAAAACACAAAGAACATCCAGAGATTAAAAAGAAAGAGATTCAGGGAGAATTAATGAAGATCCAGGAAAGACACAGGACATTATCAAGCAGATAAAAGTTAATATCACAGATTAGTGCAGATCGTAGCCGGCATTATTTAACAGACAGCTGTCTTCAAGCAAATGCCCAGGGACATCTAAGTTTATAAATAGTAAGGATGTCATTCAACTTTACGTCTCAGGAAAGTGTTCAAACTCCTAAGAGCAGGTGTGCTTTTCCTGCGGTTTGATGTGAGGGCCTCATCCAGTGTTCATATGTAACCCCAGCTATTCAGAGTGATTGGTAACAATATTCCCTGGGAAACATATAGTATCCCAAGATTCTAGATTTCTCATGCCAAATTTTTACTTTACCCATTACCTTTATATCTACATATATAAAAATTTTAAATGGCTTTTCATTTATAACAGCATTTATGAATTTTTACTAGAAAACCAAGGTAAGATACCTAGTTCTAACATCATATATTGAGTGCCAGGCAATGTGGTACATATTAAGAATCCATTGACAAATAAACTGAGTCCTACCTTAAAAAGAAGGCAGAGTATAATGGATGGGAGCGAATGCCCAGGAAAATATTTATGATATTGTATGGTAAATCAGTACTAGATGAACCATCTAAACAGACTGCACAACAGAAGAGAGACTAATTTTATTTGGGGCAAGTAGAGAAGAATCCACTGAGGAGAAATTTCTGAGCTGGGTTTTGAAACATAAATGGAGGTTTTCTGTGCAGGCAGGGAGAAATCCTTTTAGCAGAGAGAATGACGTATGCAAAAGCAAAGGGCATGAAGTTACATTGCTCTTTCAAAAAACTGGGAGAAGTATGAAACTGGAGTTTATAAGGAAGGGACAGAGACACCCAAGAGAGAAAAGGCAGAAGGTGGATAGAGGGAAGCTGTTGAGAAATCCTATCAAGTAGCTTGAATTTCAGTCTGAGGTGGTCCTCAAGCACTAGGGCAGGGAAGTCTTGCCATGGGATTTCAGTAATTCTTTCTGGCATGGTGTGAGGTGGGTGTGGGTGTCCTGCGTTCAGGGAGAAGGAGCCAAAAGAGGAAGCTCTGCTAGGGGGCTATAGCAAAGGGAACCAAAAATGAATTTGTACCCGGACTGGGAAGAGTAGGGAAGATAGTAGCTAGGATAGGGCACATAGGCTTAGTGGGTGTTCGTTTTACTGTAAAATGGAAGAAACTTGAGCTTAGGGGAAAAAATCAGAAGGGAGGTACTGGGAAGTCTTTCAGTTGCTGCAGCAAGGCAGAAGAGCTAACGCGCCCCTGCCTCAGACATACATGGCCTCTGAGCGGATGCCAAGGGACGCAACGGGACACCGGGCACGGGGAACGCGCCGAGCGCCAGCGTTGCGTCTCCACGTGGGACAGGAGAGGGGCTGGGGCCGCCCCTCCGCGTCTTTCTGCCCTTCGGCCTGGAAGTAGCACAGGGAGGAAGAAAGGTCTTGTCTCCCCTTGGACCTCCTGCTGGGGGATAAATGTAAACACAGATGTGCACAAGTATGTGGGGTCTGGATCTGCTCTCTGTCTCTCTCTGGTGTAGGCACACCAAGCTAAGGAGTCCGCCTAAACATGGATTCCCACCTGTTGTCAGAGGGAAGCCCCAGCCGAGCTCCTCGGGAGAGGTGCCCACCGCAGGCTCTGCCCAGAGTCCCTCGCCCTGGAGCCCAGCGGAGCAGCCCCTGAGTAAGGGCTTCTGTTGTGTAAGCCCACGTTGCACAGCACCTAAAGAAAGTGATGTTTCTGGATTCAGGAAACATCAGAATTAACCCTCCTGGGAATGAGACTCTGACATTATGAAATAGTTATACTTGAAATGATTACAAGATAAAACAAAGAATGAATACCAGAATGAATAACTTGAGAATTATTTTAAAAAATATACAGAAGGAGAAAAAAGATCAAACAGAATTACAAGAAATAAATATATGCTCACTGATATTTGGATAATGTGTCTGGAAGATAAAGCTGAAGAAATTTTCAGAATGCAGCAGAATGCTGAAAACACTGTTACCAAAATGCAATCAGAAACAAAACAACAACAACAACAAAACAGAATAGGTCTAAACCAAACGTATGGATATTTAAAAGCATATATAAATAATTTGTGGATCCCAAACAATGGAAATTATGAGGTATAAAGAACTAAACAGCAAAACACACTACATACATAAAATCTTTTTAGGAGCAGCAATATTTCCTTTGAAGGAAATAAATTGTCCTGTGTATCTTAACAAAAAAGAAAGATTAGAAAAATAAATAAAATGCAAACTTGAAGAAAGGTGAAGGAGGGAAGTTATAAAGAAAGATCAGAGAATAATTTTAAAAACCCAAGAAACAATAAATATCAATAAAACCAAAAGCTAGTTCTGTGAAAGAATTAATAAAGTAGACATGTCTCGGGCAAGTAAATAAATTTATAAATTTATAAAATGCACATATATGTTATATATAATGTAAATACATTCTATATATGTGTGTATAGAAATATACATTTATATAAGCCTAAGTGTAAAGTCCTAAATAAAACATTTACAAACAGCATTGAGCAGTGGTGCCAATAATATGTTACAAACAAGTTTGCTCTCTTCCAGCAATGCTATGCGATTTAACATTAGAAAAGCCTGTTGAAGCCCTAGTATAACTAGACAAAAGGCCATCCCCAGGTATCTGTAGGACCAGAAAATGCTGATGGGAAACTCATCACTTCCAGGCCACCCCCAGCTGACTCGTCACCTCTGTTGCACTCATTTCCAAAATTCCTCTGCTGAGAAGATGTAGGAAGAAAAGAATACGATTCATGATATCCTTTGGGAATCATTTGACAAAGGGAGAACACATATTTTAGGACAACCTGTTGGAGATTCCTGACAGGTCATCTAGCTAGAGAGAGAGCGGAGGAGCTCCAAGTTCCAGGAGAGTATTTAATGCAGCTTCCTATTTGGGGGTTTTGGAGATCTATAGAATCCTTTAGTCTCCCACTGTGAGCAGGCCACTGTGGTATAGGAGTAAAAGCTAGTGTTGACATTACTGGAATTTAGAATAATCCTGTGTCTCATTTGGTGGGCAACAGGGCAGCTGAGGTTACTGAGCTAATAGAGAACCAGCGTCAAACACAGGCTTCTCCTTCTTGACATAATCATCTCAAAGATGCTGCAACAGGCTCAGTAGAACTTAATATCCACTATTGTTAAAACAACAACAACAACAACAACAAAAACCTTAGCAAACTAGGGATATCAGGAAACTTCCTCAACTTGATAAAAGGGATCAAAAACCAATAGTAAACAATAATAAAAGAAAAGAAATATTAGGAGAGTGTACATCAGAATAGATGAAATAAAATTGTCTTCATTCATGGACACTGTGATTATCTATATAGAAAATCCAAGAGGATTATATACTAAGTTAGAAGGTTTAGAAATCATGCTAGATTTAAGATTTGTTCATAAAAATCAACTACATTTCTATAAGCCAGAAACCATTAATTAGAAAATATAATGAGCCAAAAGAAAAAATCGTGTTATAACTTACGATTAATCATAAGTTATAATCATAAGTTATCTATATAATCATAAGAAAAAGCTAACAAAAGATGTGAATAAAAAACTATTTAAACATACAAAATTAGGCTTAACTATATCGAGAGTAATACCATATTCATGAATGAGAAAACTTAATGGTCATATTAATCTAAATAATTTACTGTGATTTTAATAAAATACAGACAAGACTATAGATTTTTCTCTCTCTTCCTTTGTAAAGCTAGGGCTTACAGACTCCTCGAGTCTGTCGCACAGATTGGGTCACAAACCCTCCGCACGCAGGTCTGTGAGCTAGGAAATAGAAAAAGGTTCTGGGAGCCGTGGGTATAGAAAAATGAATGGGTTTTATTCAGATCTAGAAGCAACTGTCCTACTGGCTTCTCTGAGAGTTCTGAGAAGCACTGTGGATCAGAGCTGTTAGTCTTTTATACTTAAGTCCACAACCCTGGACACCTGGGTGCCCATGCACAACTCACATTAAGTAGTAACAAGGAACACCTGAGGACATTGACAGCAAATGCTCAGCAAGGTTCTGAACATCCGAGGGGCGGTGACCATTTTCCTATTTTTCCCAACATCCTTCTTTTTCCCTCTCTCCCTCCTTCCTTCTCTCCTTTCTTCCTTCCCTTCCTATTCTCTTCTTTCCTTCCTTTCTTCCCTCCTTTCTTTTTCCTTCTTTTTTTGTTCTTTTCTTTTTTCTTTATGGAACTTGGCTAGCTGCTTCTAGAATTCATGAAAACAATTGAAGACCAAGAGTAGCTAAGACAATATTGGAGAACATCTGGGAGCAGCTCTCCTAGATATCAACATGCATTTTAAAGCTTAATAGTCAAGACCTCCTGGTATAGACAGAGGTTTAACCAAATGGAATGAGGCAAAATAAAGGGCCCAGAAATAAAACCAGGAATATGTCAGAGGTGGCATCACAAATCAGTGGCTATGGATAAACTTTCAACAAGTGGGACAGTTGATTATCAATACTGAAGAACATAAAATCTGACCCCTAACTAATTCCTGTTAAATTAAATTAGCAGGAGGCCATTAGCCTGAGGCTATGTCCACACTTGGAGTTGCTACATAACAAACTGCAACCTAATTTAGTACATAAACAAACCAAAACCTAACTCAGAAGTATATTTTTTGTAACAAATAGCTGGGTTTCAGCCAATCACATACAGCTAACTCATCACACTATGCCCAAACAAGGCAAATGCCCAATTGTAGCCAATCGGGATTTCTCTACTTTGCTTTCAGGCTTGGCCTGAAAGAGATCTGGGGATCTCACTGTGATGAACCTCTTCTGTTTCTGAGTGCTGCTGCCTGGTTCATGAACCTTTCTTTGTTCAAGTAAACTCTGTTAAATTAAATTTGTCTAAAGATTTTCTTTTAGCGCACCATATACAAAAATAAATTTCACTTCTGTGAAATACCAAAATGTGAAAAATAAAACTTTTAGAAGTATTAGAAGAAAATAAAAGTGAATATTTTTATTTCATGGGAAGGAAAGATATCTTGATCTAGGCAAAGATTAAAAATCTTGAACACATTAAAATAAAAACAATTCACATATTAGAATACAATATATTTGAATTAACATGTAAGCCTTTGAGAAAGGACGCTTGCAATTCATATAGATAAAATATTAATATGCAGATTAAACTTATAAAATTCATATAACAAAGAAGATATTTGTATCCCTATTCAAAAGACAAAAACCCTCATAGGTAAATGATTATTTCATAGTTAATTCACCAGAAGAGGAAAGGTAAGTGTGGGCACAGAGGAGGTATTTTTAGTCTTAATACTGAATTAATAAACAGGTGGGGCAGAAGGACAAACAAAGGAAAAGAAGCATGATGGGAGAGAAATATTCAAATAACAGGCTTTATGTTCTAGGTAAGTTAGGGGATGAAGTGAGACCAGCAGAACTGACTAATAATTAATTTTTAAAAATTAAGGAGACAGTGTGAATAAGTTGGTGTCGTGAAAGTGAAGAAATGAGCAGCAGGCTGTGTTTCACTTATAGTGAGAGAGTGAACTCTTACCACTCAAGATTTCGGAGGTCTGAGAACTCTTACGATGACTAAGCTCAGAATTTGTCCAGGAAGGCAGTAAGTGAAGGGAAGATCATTGACTAGAGAAGGTCAAGGGGTTGTGGATGGGTGCACTGAACACTGAAGTTGCTAGAATGGGAGATGTTTGGCATGAAGACAGCAGTGCTTAAAACTTCACCTTCTTACTTAATCCAAAATAGTTCAATTTCCATTATGAGCTAATAATGGAAAAAATAAGAATGTAGAAATCTTTGTCTTTTGCACATCAAACTTAAGTAAATTTTCCATTGCGTATTAACTTCTAAGTTAATACAACCAGGGAATTGAGTTGAGATGACTAATTATTCTATTTGCCTTGAAAATTTAAAAAATGTCAAAATATCAGCCTCTTTATTTGGATGAGATCAAATATTGGTAGTAATTCACCAGCTCTCACCCTAAGATTAGTGGTCTTCTTACATTTTCTCTTTATCCTGCATAAACACCTTGGTTGCTATTTGATCTACAATTTTGTTGTTGTTGTTCTGCTCCTTCTGAAGAAAAATACCTCCAGGAAAAACATTACTTTTCTTTCCTTCTCATATATCTTGCATGTGATCAGATTAAATAGTCATCTAAGTTTTGGTTTCCTTCTGGACTCTTTGCATGCTTGTTTTCAGCTACTGAGACAGGATCAGTTCTAAACCATCCTCCATGGCTCTGTGAGCTCATGCAGCTGAATGCTGAGTATTTGGAGGCAGTGATAATTGATGGCACTTCTAGTCTCCTTTCAGATGCACTGCCTGTCTTCTCCCACAGCTGTTATGTGCCATCTTATTTAGTTATGTATGTCCCAACAGCTGACAAGCAATGATGTTCTTAGTGGAACTTTAAACAGAGTATGGAAGCTTTTGAAAACACTGTGTATCATTGACAGCACAGTGCTTAAAATTCCTAAGCACCTCTCACAGGGTGGAGTTGAGAGTACCCAACCGAGACTCAGGCCACCTGAGTTTCAACCCTGGCTGGCCTGGCAGCACCTCTGTACCCAGGAACGACTCACTGAGAGTTTGTCCATCTATAAAATGTTCCTAAAGACGTCAAAAATAATAGGATTATGTGAACTGTGTTGGTGTTGTATTTTTAAAAGTTAAGGAAAATCAACACAAGTTAAATACATGCAAAAATACTCACAAGCTGCCAAAAAGGGGAGTGAAAGATACGTTTTCAGTCAGTCGGCGCACTGAATGTTCCATGTCTCTTTCTGTATGCATCTGTGTGTTCTTTATCTACAGGTGGGTGCTGTAGAAGTCGGGACAGTGCGTCTTGGCAGGCTGGGTAGTCCACGTTGCATCCTGGGATTTTATAAGAGGTACACTGTCTTGAAATGTCAGATAATTACCTGTAGGCTGACCACGCCACTTTGTGATGAGTAAAATATGTTAGGAAAATTTAAGGAGGAGCTACTGTTTTAACTTTCTGCATTATTTTAGATTAATTCTGTATGGTCCTTCAGTAACAAAAAGCAGAATTTAATTCTTCTCTCTCTAAAATAATGAAATAAAGGAACATATTAAAATAGAACTTCACTTTTATGATTTCCTCATGTCTAATCCTTGTTAATATTATTATTTTTATTTTTAAAAATATTAACCCCCTTTGAGAAAGTAAAATTCTAGGCTTACTAGTAGGTTTTTACGTGGTACCATTTATTTATTTATTTATTTATCCTCTTGCAAAGCTCCTTTATTTTCTTCTATTGAAGCATAATTCATTATACATATTTGTAGCATACAGAGTTGAATATCAATACCTGTGTACAGTGTGTGATGATCAAATTAGGATAATTAGCATATTCATCATTACAAAACATAATTATTTCATTGTGTTGAAGACATTCAATCACCTCTCTTGTACACATTTGATAACACGCAGTAAGGTAATGTTGATTATAGCTGCCTAGCTTGACTGTAAGTCAATAGAATTTATTTTTTCTAACTAGCTAGTTTGTGTCCATAAACCAGTTACTTGCTGATCCCCCTCTCCCTTTCCCACCTCTAGTAACCACAGTTCGGTTCTCTCCTTCTGGAAGTTCAACATGTTATTGTGATTGTCTCTCTCTCTCTCTCTCTCTCTCTCTCTCTCTCTCTCGCTCTCTCTTTCATATTTTTTAGCTCCCACTTTTGACTAAGGGCATGTGGTATTTCTCTTTCTATGCCTGGCTTATTTCACTTAACACAATTTTCTCCAAGCTCATCTATGCTGCTGCAAATGGCAGAGTTTCTTTCTCTTTTATGGCTGAGCAGTATTCCACCGTGTATATATACCGCATTTTTCTTATCCAATCTGACTGTGGTAAATAGAGCTGTGTAAACACGGGGGTACAGGTATCCCTTCGAAATGATGATTTCCATTCTTTTGGGTATATACCCAGAAGTGGGATTGCTGGATCATATGGTAGTTCTTTCTGTGGTTGTTTGAGAAAACTCCATACTGTTTTCCATAATGCCTGCACTAATTTACGGTCCCACCAATAGTGTAGGAGAGTTCCCCTTTCTCTGCATCCTCGCCAGCATTTGTTATTCTCTGTCTTTTTGATAATAGCCAGGTTAGCTGGGGTGGTTTTGATTTGCACTTCCCTAACGATTAGTGACGTTGCACATTTTTCCACATAACTGTTGGACATTTGTATGTCTTTGAGAAATGTCCATTCAGTTCTTTTGCCCATTTTTAAGTTGGATTTTTAAATTATTATTAAAATGCTTGAGTTCCCTATATATGCTGCATATTAATTTCTTGTCAGATGCATACTTTGCAAATATTTTCTCCCATTCTGTATGTTGCCTTTCCACTGTGTTGATTGTTTCCTTTGCTGTTCAGAAGCTTTTTAGTTCAATATTTAGGTTTATTATAATTAACCTCTGTTTCTCAAAGCAAGTGGGGGAAGAGAGGGCTAATTCCCAAATTGCTGAATAGATTTCAGGGATCTTATAAGTTAGGTTTTGGATTATAGTCTTAGTTACTTGATGATAGATTTCTAAACATGAGAATTCTCAACAGCCTTTTTTATTAGAAAGTATCAGTATTCACTGAAGAAATAGTAATGGACATTCCTCCGGTTCACTATTGAATGACAAACCAGGAAAGGAGAAAAAGAGTGAAAATAACGGTAATTTTCAAAGAGCTTGTTATACTCTCCAGAATCTTCCATTAGAGCCTGGCTGAATTTTAAATTTTGACATATGAAAGAATGGAGCCCCAAAGAAAACATTATTTCCATGTATTAGTTTTTATTTTAATTTAAAAGTGGCTTAGACTTCTAAGATTGGAGTCCAAATATATAACCTCAGCACATGCCACTGTGGAAGATGTTCACTTAGTGTGACCTCAAGAAGCACACTTTTTCTCATCCTGCCACATTATTATAAAGCATCAATCAAAGTACTTGTTGAACCTCCTTATAGTATTTAGGGAAAAAATATCCAATTTATCTATAAGCAAAATCCAACAATTATTGGAACAGGCCATGAGCAAAAAACATACCTGGTATTCCCCATTATGTCTTAATTCTACTTGACACTCAAGAAATGTTTTGTATAAATGAATCTTCAGCTGCTATTTCATTATGCATATTAATGCACTTCCAAAGTTGAGGAATACAGGAGATAAAGAATCTCATTTTCTCTGATACCTTTCAATTACCTCACCTATAAAAGCCAAACAAAACACTAACTCAGAGGTCTTGTGGATGTCATAAAAACTTCTATAATTCCGTACCTTCCATTCAGAGTTCCTCTGCTTTATTTCTAGTTTGCATATTGCATGTCACTGTAAGAAGATGATGTTTAGACAAAGAATTAATTCAATAGTTAAAAGAACTTTAAGACATCATCGTGTTAATGCACAGGTACAAGAACACGGTAGAGGAAAGTGGGCAGAGATCAGCGAGGGATGCTTCTACTGTGATCTAAGGGCACCTTTCTAACTTCATTCATGTCAGAGAATTTCAGTTAGTTTCTTTCTCCTGGGAGTGGGCTTTCTTGCCAGTTGAATAATAATCAGTAACCCTGTTTGCATACACTGGTTAACCTGGGGAGGGTGACATCTCATGTAAGTAAAATGCATCAATATTAATCCAGGCTGAAATACTGAGATGATTATGCTCCTTCATTTTCAGAATCTAGCTTCACATTTCAAGTACTGTGTGTGGCTCCTGGCTTCAATAAAAAAGGCATACTCCTAGGGATCACAAACAGGGTATAGCATAAGCATTTTTCAAACACTGTGATTATTTCAAAATTGTGCATTTATTTTTGCCAGCAAATTTTTTGACTCATCCAGTTCCTGGCATTCACCTCCAGGATTTTGGCAGATAATGTCATTTTTTATCCAAAGAACAGATATTTCCTTTTTCTGGTCATGTATATTTTGAAAAATCAGAGGCAATTATTTACCATCTAATGTAGAGACTCATTCTCCCTGTTAGAATTTCCATCAAACGGGGACAGTGACCGTAGCCATTGCCTACCATTTGACTTCACAGTAATCACACCAAATTTTTAGCAAAGCTACATAAAATCTAACTTTTCACATGTGTTTATTTTTAGACATCGTGTTTCTTTTGTATGACTTCTTTCAGATTTATCACGATGCACATATTTGTGATATAATAGCATTTTATATTAAAAATGGAAAGGCTTTAAAGTCATGCTTTTAGTTTTGAATCTTCCTATTTTAAGTTGCCAAATGTAGCAATGTATCCAGTGCAGCTGTTCAGAATTGTGTTTGGCTTAACCAAAAGAGGTTTCTCTTTTTTCCCACGTAGGATAAGTGTTGAGTTGGGTGGCTCAAGGCTTGTGTGGTGGCTCTGCAATGTCATTGGATCCCCAACCTCTCTCTACTTCTCAGCTCCACCACCTCTCAAGTGAGAAGTACAACCTCATGCGCTGAAGAAAGGTGCTGGTGTGCCACCATTATCAATTTCAAACAGGATGAAGAGAAAGGGGAAAAAATGGAAAAAATGTGGCTTATGCGACCTTGTCTGCTCCCACTAAAGAGCTTTCCTAGACACAACCTCCCCACCCCAGTGGTTCGTGATTACGTCTCTTCAGCCAGACCTGAGTTCTATGATGTTTCCCAAGTTCAATGGAAGCCAGTAAATGTAAATATATAACTGGGCACATTGCCACCCTAAGCAAAATCAGGGAACATAGGAAATTATAGCAATACTGAGATGCCCACCTTTGTTGTGTCAGAGCACCCATCTGAAAGGTGACACGGAATTCTGCAAGTGACTTAAGCCTCTATTACTGATGTTTTCACCAAATAAAACTGCCTGAGTTTGTTGCAGTTTATCACTTGTTTTGATTATTTTTGTAACTTATTTGACACGTCAATTTGAATAGAATGTGAAAGGTGTATTTTCCGAAGAAGTATCGTGTTTCCAGGATGTTTCCACATCCTCATTTTTGTTTTTTAACCAGATGATTGGCTCCTGGTGAGACAGTCATAAAGGAAGGATAAACTGCTACCTTCTCTCACTGAAAGGAACATCAATCTTGTTATTTGGATCTTAATATTTCTTTGATCTAGCTATGAAAAAAACTGTAGTTTCTCTTATAAATGCCAATTTCCAACTATAGCCTGAATTTACCTAATCGTTTAAGACTACCAAAAGCTTTCAGGACACATTAGGTAAAACCCATAAATAAAATTATCATGTGATTCTTTTCCATATCAGTGTGCTCACTATTCTCACAAGTTAGTTTAAGCCTATTAGGTCAAATCAAATTATGTTATGAAAGACAAGTTTTTATTATATATATTTCATCTTATAAAATATTTATTATGTTTTACCTCAATGAAAATAAACTTATTTATAATCAAGATGAAAAACAAACTTCCATGTTGAATTGAAAATGTGTGGATAGGGGCTGACCCCGTGGCTCACTCGGGAGAGTGCGGTGCTGGGAGCTCTGAGGCCACGGGTTCGGATCCTATATAGATATGGCCGGTGCACTCACTGGCTGAGTGCGGTGCAGAAGACACCAAGCCAAGGGTTACAATCCCCTTACTGGTCACAAAAAAAAAAAAAGAAAAAGAAAAAGAAAATGTGTGGATAATACTTTTTCAGGTTGTTTTAGGAAAGTGGAGCAAAAACAGTGAAAACCACAGAACTGGATGATGCCAGCTACTCATTCTCTCTGCCTCAGTTCCCTCATCTATCACACCTCCCTCATGGGGTGAGCTGGGAAGAAACAGAGACCTGGTGTGCCAAGCATTGAGAATGGCTAGCAAGTGCCCAATGGACACTGGCTCCCTTATTCACGGGCTCCTGCCCTTCTCAGCCTCTGCTCGTGTGCCTGTGTTCTTGGACCCACCCACGCTTTTTTCCCCCACCGCAACTCTCCACTCTACCCCCAATGGGCTTCCACATGCGTACCTGACATGCTGTGCTAATTGTCAATGCCACTCCCCAGCCCTTCAATGTCCATCCTACTTCTCTTTACTTATGCAGACACATTCATCTCTCTTGGCACCTGCAAGCCCTACTCCTTCCAAAAGCCCCCGTGTGTCCCCTCACCCATACCCATTTTACCCTTCCCTGAACAACTAAGACAAAATATCTTCACCACTCATTTTGGCACTAAAATGCTTGTTCTGAATTACAGAGTGCTTTGAGCCCAGGAAATAGTATATAATGCAATATATATTTTATATATAGGGGGGAAGACTTTTTACATGACAGAATTCCCTCCATGTTGCCTACTATCAGCAATACTTACAAATGTGAATAATTACTATTTCAAAGTTTAGAAGTGAATAGATGCCCTGCTGTGACAAACAGGAGGGGATCAGCAAGGGAGTCCACGCCTCCCTCTGCCCAGCCACGGTCCTCATGGTCATGGGACTGTGTTGGAGTCAGAGGCCAACCTACTGCACAGAAAATTAAGAATTTGTAAAATGACCCATATTTGGCAGGCTTGCTTTAAAAATAATTTTAATCACATGTTAGTTATTTTAAGGCAATATGAAAGAGTTCACTGAAACAAAAATAAGAAAGCGTGGTGTTAAATCTCTTCTCAAGCTGGTCTGGTTTGCCATTTAATTCAGGCAGATAAAGAAGTAACATGATCAAGAGATGTAAAGGAAAACCTGTGGTCAGGAACATTTGGAATTACTTCTCAGTCATTTGGGTTTGTATTAAAACCAGAATTGTCTAAGAGAACTTATTTTGCAAAATTCTGCCAAATCCCAAATGCCACAGGATCTTGGCAGACTCCGTGACAGTTCGGTCTAGCTGCTCTAAATCATTTTCCAGAGACTTGAGTTTTGTGATGCTACATGCAAGAGTGTTGAAAGGAAGCAAAACTGCTCAGATACCATACTTTTTTAGAAAAATGCCAACAAACCAAATATGCTTCGAATCCTACTGTGGGAAGATTCTTGTTCATAATGTCTTTCTACTTGCTTTGGTTTTGTGTTATTGTAGTTGCCTGTTGAGGACCTTTAACATTATTCAAGAAACATTATTCGAGTTTCTTTTTTATTACCTGGTCTGTGTTTAAAGAGAGAAATTGAACTATACAAAATACTGTTTGGTATTTCATATTAACCTTTTACATTTAAATGAATACATGTAGCCTATCATTAATAGATCAAGGTCTTTGAGGAATCTTGTGCATTTCACTTTTATGATGTTTTTTATTGACAGTGAAATGAAGGTAAGTTCTCCAGTCAGTGTAATAGAAGAGCTTCACGTAGCTGAAACTCATGATTTTGTAGGTAAGGGGTTAAAAATCCAAGTCATGTAGCCAACTATAATTTTTATATAGGAATAAAACATTTTAAAAACATGACTTGGTAATTTTAGGGTGAATTTGGAATGTCATATGAACTTGGGACCTGAAAGAAAACTTTTTTTCTGGCCTTTTCACTAAAATTGCCTAATTTCTTGACCAACAGCAATACTTATGTGAAACCGCCCAGTATACACCCGTCTCTGGGATTATTTCTCAGATAAGGAAACCCAGACTTCTTCGAGTATAGCTAATTCCATTTTGAGGAATAGAAGAGAACCCAATGGGTTGTGGAATATCTTACTGTTACAAGTGAGCAAAGATACTTTTAAAAATGTCTAGGGTAATGTTAAAAGGACAAAGATTCAGCTTAAAGCTGCTGCCATTAGCCAAAATGTGCATATTTGAGCATTGGGAAGAAAAAGTTATCATTAATTATGACAAGAGGAGTATATGAAAGGCCATGGATTCATAATGATACTCAAAGAGAGAATCGTGAAAAGTAAAGTATATAAGAGCTAGTTTTAATACAACTGAAGGAAATATAGTAAAACATTTATTTTAACAAATTTAATTGGATATTAATACATCTGAGTATTTGATATTTCTTATCAAGTATATATCTGTTTCTAAAGTAGTTGTGTATATTTTTCTTCTGTGAAAGTAGAGAGAGCAAAACGTAGGAAATTCTAAGTAATCTGAGTAGTTCTAGAAAAAGAAAGAAGTGCCCTAAGTATAAAAAGACAAATGATCACCAGTTGTCAGCATCTGACAAACCGATAGATTAACCACATGTCATAGAAGAAACCATGCAAATAAATCCCTGCACAGACACTCTCCTCCTCTCTCATCTCCTGGGAAATGAAAATCTCAGGATTTTGCAATGGATTTTTATTTATTTATTTACTTGTTTGTTTGTTTGTTTATTTATTTATTTATTTCAAATATTCATGAGATACAAAGCTGATTGTCCCCCGTCCTGCCCATGATGTGGGGGCCAGATTCATACTGGGGACATACCCATTACCAGAAATTGCTTTTGTACCCTTTGTCCCCTTCCGATTTTCCTCCAGCCTCCCTTCCCCTCCCCTTCTCCCCTCATCTTCAATTTGTAGCCCTAGGAATATTCCCTCCCTCTGTTGGATCACAGCATTACTATGGTCTTTCGTTCCTGCCTTCCTTTCTCTCTTAGCTTCCACATATGAGTGAGCACACGTGGTATTTATCCCTCTGTGCTTTGCTTGTTTCACTCGACATAAATTTTTCCAGGTTCATCCATGTTGTTGCAAATAGGAGTATTTCATTCTTTTTTATGGCAGAGTAGTATTCCATAGTGGATATATACCAAAGTTTCCTTATCCAATCATCTATTAATGGACATTTAGGTTGGTTCCATATCTTGGCTATTGTAAAAAGAGCTGCAATAAACATGGGAGTGCAGCTATCTCTTCGAGATGATGATTTCCATTCCTCTGGATATATACTCAGAAGAAGGATTGCTGGATCATATGGAAGATCTATCTGTAGTTGTTTGAGAAACCTCCAAATTGTTTTCCAAAGTGGTTGTATTAATTTACAGTCCCACCAACAGTGCAATAGTGTTCCCTTCTCTCCACACCTGAGAAAGCATTTGTTATTCACCATCTTTTTGATCATAGCCAATCTAACTGGAGTGAAGTTGTATCTCAATGTGATTTTAATTTACATTTCCCTGATGACTAGTGATGTTGAGCATTTTTTGATGTATCTGTTGCCCATTTGAATGTCCTCCTTTGAAAAATGTCTATTCAGCTCCTTTGCCCATTTTTTAATTGGGTCATTTATTTTCTTTTTTTTACTGTATAATTGCTTGAGTTCTATGTATATTCTGGATATTAGTCCCTTGTCAGATGCATAGTTGGCAAAAATTTTCTCCCACTCTGTAGGTCGTCTTTTCACTCTGTTGATTGTTTATTTTGCTGTGCAGAAACTTTTTAGTTTGATATAGTCCCATTTGTTTATTTTTTCTTTTGCTGCTTGTACTTTTGGGTTCATGTTCATAAAGCCTGTGCCCTGACCTAACTGCTAACATGTTTCACCTATATTTTCCCTTAGTAATTTTACAGTTTCAGGTCTTATACCTAGGTCTTTAATCCATTTTGAGTTGATTTTAGTGTATGGTGAGAGATGCATATCTAGTTTCATTCTTCTGCGTATGGATATCCAGTTTCCCCAGCACCACTTGTTGAAGAGGCAATCTTTTCCCTAATGTAGATTTTAGTTGCCTTTGTCTAATATCAGATGGCTATAAGCCTGAGGAGTGATTTCTGGGTTCTCAATTCTACTCCACTGATCTGAATGTCTATTTTTATACCAATACCGTGCTGTTTTGGTTACAACAGCTTTTTAGTATAATTTGAAGTCAGGCAGAGTTATTCCTCCAGCTTTGTTTTTTTTGCTCAGGATTGCTTTGGCTATTCGGGGTCTTTTGTTTTTCCATATAAAAGGTAAGATTGTTTTTTCCATTTCTGTGAAGAATGTCATTGGTATTTTGATGGGGATTGCATTGAATCTGTAGATCACTTTGGGTAGTATAGACATTTTCACAATGTTAATTCTTCCAATCCAAGAACATGGAATATCTTTCCATCTTTTTGTGTCTTCTTTAATTTCTTTCAGAAGTGGTTTGTAATTCTCATTGTAGAGGTCTTTCACCTCCTTGGTTAAATTGATCCCTTGGTATTGTATTTTTTTGGTGACAATTGTAAATGGGCTTACTCTCTTTACTTCTCTTTCTGTTAATTCATTATTTGAGTATATAAATGCTACTGATTTCTGGGCAATTACTTTGTATCCTGCAATGTTACTGAAGTTATTAACCATCTCTAGGAGTTTTTTGATATAGTCTTTAGGTTTTTCTATATATAGTATCATGTCATCTGCAAATAAGGAAAGTTTGACTTAATCTTCTCCAATCTGGATTCCCTTTATTTCTTTCTCTTGCCTGATTGCTCTAGCTAGTACCTCCAGCACTATGTTAAATAGAAGTGGTGAGAGTGGACATCCTTGTCTTGTTCCTTTCCAAGGCCTTTATTTTTCCCGATTCAGAGTAATACTGGCAGTGGGCTTGTCATAAATGGCTTTTATTGTTTTAAGATATTTTCCTTCTATACCTAATTTGTTGAGAGTATTTATCATGAAGGAATGTTGAATTTTGTCAAATGCTTTTTCAGCACCTATTGAGATAATCATATGGTCTTTGTCCTTGAGCTTGTATCACATTTATTGACTTTTGTATGTTGAACCATCCTTGCATCCCTGGGATGAATCCCACTTGATCATAGTGTATAATTTTTTAAATATGTTGCTTTATTCTAATTGCTAATATTTTGTTAAGGATTTCATCATCTAGGTTCATCAAGGATATTGGCCTGTAATTTTCTTTTTTTGTTGTGTCTTTATCTGGTTTTGGTATCAGAGTTATGTTGGCCTCATAGAATGTGTTTAGAAGAGCAGCATCTGTTTCAATTGTTTGGAATAGATTCATAAGAATTGGTATTAACTTCTCTTTAAAAGTCTGATAGAATTCAGCTGTAAAGCCATCTGGACCTGGACTTTATTTTATTGGAAGATTGCCAATTACTGGTCCAATCTCCTTGCTTGTTATTGGTTCAGGTTTTCTATCTGTTCTTGGTTCAGTCTTGGTAATTTGTATGTGTCTAGAAACTTATCCATATCTCCCAGATTTTCAAATTTGTTGTCATGCAGTTGTTTATAATAGTCTCTAAGGATTCTTTGTATTTCTGTGGTGTCAGTTGTAATGTCTCCCTTTTCATTTCTGATTTTTGTTATTTGGGTCTTCTGTCTTCTTCTTCTTCTTCTTTTTTTTTTTTGTTAACCTAGCTAATGGTGTATCTATTTTGTTTATCTTCTCGAAAAACCAACTTTTAGTTTTGTTCATCTTTTCTACTGTTTTTTGGGTCTCCATTTCATTTAGTTCTGCTCTGATTTTAATTATTTCTTTTCTTCTACTGCCTTTAGGTTTGGATTGCTGTTGTTTTCAAGTTCTTTGAGGCATAGCGTTATGTTGTTTATTTGGAGTCTTTCCATTTTCTTGATATAAGCATTTACTGCAATAAATTTCCCTCTTAGTACTGCTTTTGCAGTATCCCTCAACTTTTGGTAGGATGTATCTTTATTTTCATTAGTTTCTAAAAATTTTTTGATTTCCTGTTTAATTTCTTCTTGGACACATAGGTCATTCAGGAGCCTATTATTTATTTTCCATGTATTTGTATAGCTTCCAGTGATTTGCTTATTGTTTATCTCCAGTTTTAGTCCATTGTGGTCTGAAAAGATTGTTGGAATGATTTCAATTTTTAAAAATTTGCTAAGACTAGATTTGTGACCTAATATGTGGTGTATCCTGAAAAATCTACCATGAGCTGATGAGAAGAAAGTGTATTCTTTAGCTGTTGGGTGAAACGTTCTGTATATATCTGCCAAGTCCAGTTGGTCTAGGGTGTAAATTAAATCTTTCATCTCTTTGTTAACTTGTTGCCTGGAAGTCCTGTCCCATACTGAGAGAGGGGTGTTCAGATCAGTCACTATTAATGTATTAGGACTTATCTCCTTCTTTAGGTGTAAGAGTGTTTGCTTGATATATCTGGGTGCTCTGGTTTTGGGTGCATACATGTTTATAATTGTTATGTCTTCTAGCTGGATAGTTCCCTTTACCATTATACAGTGGCGTTCTTTGTCTTTTTTAATGTTTTTGGTTTAAAGTCTATTTTGTCTGATATAAGGATAGCTACTCCTGCTCGTTTTTGGTTTCCATTTGCATGGTATGTCTTTTTCCATCCCTTCACTTTTAGTCTATGAGTGTCTTTACAGGTGAGGTGGGTCTCTTGAAGACAGCATATACTTGGGTCTAGCTTTTTAATCCAGTCAGTCTGCATCTTTTGAATGTGGAGTTTAGTCCATTCACATTCAGAGTAGTTATTGAGAAGTGTTGTTTAATTCCTGTCATTTAATTGCTACTGGTTTAGGTGGTTTAAATATCATTTGATCATTATTTCCCCTTTCACTTCTCTTCTTCAATGTTAGTTGGGGATTTAAGGTGGAATGGTTTAGCTTCTTTCTCTTTCTTGCTGGCATTTTTGTTTTAACTGTGGGCTTCGCTTTTTCTTGTGTATTTGTGATGATGGTCACCATTATTCAGATCCAGATGAGTGACTCCCTTGAGAATTTCTTGCATGGCTGGTCGTGTGGTGGTGAACTCCCACAACTTTTGTTTGTCTGGGAAATACACTATTTCTCCCTCATTTCTGAAGGAGAGCCTTGCTGGGTAAAGAATTCTTAGCTGGCAGTTTTTTTTTTCTTTTAGTATTTTGAATATGTCATTCCACTTTCTTCTGGCCTGTAGGGTTTCAGTTGAAAAGTCTGCTGTTAGTTTGATGGGGTTCCCCTATAAGTGACCTGATGCTTTTCTCTTGCTGCTTGTAGAATTCTCTCTTTGTCTTTGAGCTTTGTGAATTTAACTATAATATGTTTTGGGGAGGATCTCTTTGGATTGAATCTGTTTGGGGACATTTTAGCTTCCTGGATCTGAAGGTCTGTATCTTGCCCTACACCTGGGAACTTTTCTGTTACTATTTCCTTGAATAGGCTTTCAATACCTTTTCCCTTCTCCTGCCCTTCAGGAATACCCACAATTCAGATGTTAGAGCACTTGAGATTGTCTGCTATCTCTCTTAGGTTTTCCTCTTTTTTTTTTGTGACCGGTAAGGGGATTGTAACCCTTGGCTTGGTGTCGGCCGAACCCGTGGCGGGAGTGTCACGGCACTCCTAGCGCCACACTCTCCCGAGTGAGCCATGGGGTCGGCCCTGGTTTTCCTCATTATTTTTAATTCTTTTTTCCTTTTTTTTTTTGTTTGCCTGAGTTATTTCAAAAGGACCATCTTCAATCTCTGAAATTCTTTCTTCTGCTTGCTCTACCCTGCTGCGCAAGCTCTCAGTTGTGGTTTTTATTTTGTTGAGTGAGTCTTTCATTTCTAGAAGTTCTGCTACACTCTTTTTTATGGTATTAATCTCTTTGTAGATTTCCTCCTGCATACTCTGGATGTTTTTTCTTATTTCATGTGTTCTCTAATTGTCTTCCTTTATTTCTTCAAGTTTTCTTAAGATCATTACTCAAAATTCTTTTTCAGATATTTCATTTCAAGGATTCCCTGTTCCACGGAGTCTGACTTTGGGGCATTACTGTATCCTTACAGTGGTGTCATTTCTTCTTGATTGTTTGTACTTCTAGTGTTTTTTCGCTGATGCTTGGTCATTTGGTAGGGGAGTTGCTTCTTCTATTACACTGACGTTAGCTGTGGAGTGGCCTTGGTTGCAACTGCAGGGGGTGGACTGTCTTACTTGACAGTAGGTGTGGTGGTGGTTATGTTAAACCAACTTGGTTCCCGTTCTAGACTCTGTGGTTGTATAATGAGCCCCTAACATGTGGAGTTCTGCTGGGCCAAACTTGGTGGGTCATATCCATAGGCTGGTGCTCCCCCCTGGGTCTGAAACCGGATGAGGGTCCACGTGGAGCCACATGGTTCCGCTGGCTGGCTGGTGCCCTGGAATTTTTAATAATCCCACTAATTATAATAAAATACTAATAAGACAAGATTTGCAGTATTACTGGCAAATCAGGTTAGTATAAGATATTGATGGGGCAATGGATAACGAAACTTGAAAGCACATCATTTTGGAGAAAGACCGCATTAAAAAAAAATGTAAAACCTGTGGGAAAGGCATGAGCTTTAAAAGTTCCCTGGAAGTAACAATCAAAGCTCATCTATAAAATGAAGGTCCAGCTTGAAGACCTGAGAGAAGAAGACTTGCAAATACAGTTTGACTGGTAAGTGCTGAAACCTGAGGAAGGCAGAGAACAGTATCACAGCCCTGGGACTGCGCGGGAATAAATATTGCCCCGGATGCTGTGAAGGAGGCTGCATGTCCTGCGAGGTGAGGTGGCATCCTGGAGCAGCCCAGTGTCCCGTTCCTTCATCCCCTCTCTTGTCTTCCTCACTTGGAGGCCTTTCTGAGTTCTTCGTGGATCTTCCAGCTGCTGCTCCCCAGGCAGGCTTCTTGTAGGATAGCTACTTCGGAATTTAGCAAAACGGGCCAAGCAGGACTTCTGTGTCTGGGGGATCATGCCACATGTGTCAGTGCTGATGCCCGGCTGGCCTGCCTGGCTCATGCCCACTCCAGAGACAGAAGCACGATCTGCAGATTCTAGCACCTGCAATGCTCACCACTTCTGCCTGCAGTAACTCAATGTCTTGAAGACTCACTTTCCTCATTTGTAAAACAGTTGCGTTTATACATTTCACAGGATTATTGTAAGATTAAGGAGAGCGTGTATCAGGAAACCTGGCGTTCTAGAAGAGGTAGAATCTGAATCTGAACAGGGGCTGACTCTTACCACTGTGAGGTGGTGTGTCCTTGAGTAGCACCTGAGAGCCTGGTCAGGAGATTAGGATCACAATTTGCACCCACATCTCTGCCTTCATCTGTCTTCCTTTTAGTCCTAAATTCTTACTGTTCTTTCTTCTCCCCATAGTTACCATTTCTGGCTTCTCTTTGCCCACCCACATTTCTTGTTAGACAGTCAGGAACGTAGCTATAATACTACCGCTAACAATGGTTACCAGGTACAGTATTTATTGAATACCCACCATGCACCGGGAGGTGTACTACATGCTTTACATACATTATTTCACTTTATTCTCAAAACAATCACAAGGTAAGTATCATTATTCTGTTTTTGTTTTTAAACGAGATGATTGGCTCCTGAGAGGAGGAGACTTTGAATAAGTTTTACATCATCAAAAGGCATCTAATGACAGAATGCCAAGCTGGTAGCACAGTCTTCTTCAAACTCTAGGTCAAAGCCAGCTTATTTTAAAAATGACACTGTGATGTAATGAAATAATGAAAATATCAGAGTGCATCATACATAGTATTATTTTATAAGATTCTATTCATTTATGAATGTGTGAGCAAACAGGATTACAGTATAAAATCTATTCTCATTGCTGTAAAAAATGTTTGAAAGTCCCTGCTATTGCATTTGCTAGCAATACCAGTAGTCTACAAAGAAGAATAGGCCAATCAAGGGGTTGTGACATGATCCAATGGGTTCTGGAAAAAACATATTACATTTTCTATTTGTTTTTGGTGTAAAAAAAATAAGAAAAATTAAATTTGATGAATATATGAGGGTGGGCACTAGCTCTTTCACTATCCATGTTTCATATTTGTGTTTTGCAGAATATGCAAAGTTAAGAAAAATTAGATACTTATAATTTACGTTTAAATTAATGAGCTCTCACAAAATGGACAGATAACTAAAAAAGAATCCCACAAGGAAACCATGACAAAAGAGAAATAACATCAGGCACAGTAAGAAATAATAGTATAAACACTCCTATATCTAGTGTTTGTGGGCCAGGTTACTAAAAGCAAATGGAAATTTGACACAACATTATGAAAAAAGCCAACACAAAATCCCCTAAATTATGAAGAACACTATTCAGAAAATGGATTTTCCCTCACCATCTTTAACAATAAAATTTTTCTTAAAGTATATATGGTACATTCCAATATTAACAAAAAGTAACTTGAAACCCATGCCATCAAATTGTGCAAGACATCCCCTGATGGGTATGTGCCCAAAGGAATGGAGATCATCATGTCAAAGGGACACCTGCACTCCCATGCTCATCACAGCTCTATTACAATAGCCAAGAGTTAGAACCAGCCCAAAAGTCCATCATCAGATGAGTGGATAAGGAAAATGTGGTATATCTACACATTGGAATACTACTCTGCCATGAAAAATAGAATGAAATACTGCCATTTGCAACAACATGGATGAACTTAGAGAAAATTATGTTAAGTAAAATAAGCCAGGCACAGAAAGAGAAATACCACATGTTCTCACTCATAAGTGGGAGCTAAAAAAAAAAAAAAACCACACAAATAAATAAAAAGAAAGTTACAACAATCACGATAATATGTTGAACTTTCAATAGGAGAGAACAGAACTGAGGTTACCAGACATGGGAAAGAGGAGGGGAAAATGGATAAGGGAGGAATTGGTGAAGGGCCAAGAAAAATGATTACAGTGTTATGTTAAATATACTAATTATCCTGATTTGAGTATCACATATTGCACACAGGTATTGATATTCAATTCTCTACCCCACAGATATGTACAATCAACTATGTTTCAATTTAAAAAAACTGTGCAAAACATTTAAAAACTGAGCATATAGATTATGAAAACAAATGCCTGCATATTTTTACCAAGTTGCAATTATGCAATGCACAATCCATATTTTATAAAATTTCACCAGACTTTATGATAAAGGTTTAAAAGTTTATTTTGAGATTTTTTTCACTAATAGCAGAAGACATAAAGCCACATACCGTTGGTGAAACATTTGTTTTTCCTGCTATAGTAATAAAAGTAGCTGAAGTAACAAATGGATAACAACATGAGAAACTAAAATGTGTTCCTTTGTGACCAAGTACACATAGCATTAGAATGCACATGGAAAAAGCACATATTAGAATAAATTACACAACTTTGGACAAATGCTGACTATATGTTTAGATGGAAGTGTACAAATGTTTTTAACATGCTACAGCTGTGATATTCAGTAGCCTATAAAGAGATTGTGAAATGCAAGAGAAAGCACTTTTTTGTAGGACACTAAAGGAAAGAGGAAACAGAAAAAGATATAAGAAGTAAATGATCCCTTTAATAAAAATGATATGCTGTGGAAAAGGTGTATAAGTGTAATCACTAATAAAGCAGTCGCTTTGACCTGAATAGAAAAAAAAAAGGAAAGAAAAAGGATATTAGGATAAGGTTACAGAGTTAGAACCTCTCATAACATTTATTCACTGAATTATTTATAGGCAAGTTATTGAAGCAAAGAAGCTGAAATCAGGAATATACAAAGTTGTACAGCACAACATCTGTATCTATACATTAAATTTGAAAACATGACCATTAAAACATGGCAGAATGTTCACAAGATTTTGTAATGAAATGTAAGTGATTATTAAAATATCTTTAACACAGGATTCACTTATTATTTCATGGCAAAGTGCTTAAAAGAGTTATCGAACTTAAAGATGTTACTTTTTTTCACTTGCAAAAAAAGGGGGGGGATTCCAAAGTTGCAGACATTTTCTATAAGTTACTGTCAATATTGTGCTAGCAAAACACAAATTTTTGAAAAATGCCTTTAATCACTCTGTCAAGATTAAGGTGACATTTTTAAAAAGATATAAAATGTTAAGGCTTTTTAAAAGAAACCCACGCCATAGAAAGAGAATTTTGAAAAGGGATATCTGGAAATGTTTCCTCCTTTATGATGTTAGTTACTGAAAACAATTTATTTGTGACTACAGACAAAAAAAAATTGGAAACAGAGTTTTCTAACCTCTATAAAACTTCAAATGAAGAGTTTCCATGGTTATTGATTCTATTTGTTAAAAATATAAAATTGAACACCTCCTCTGTTAGTTTTCAAGAACAACTGATTGACATAATTACTACTTGCGTTTCAACAAAGAAACTTTGCAGTGGATGACTGAAAAAAATCGGTATCAAAATCACAATGATGTACTTCCTTCCTTTGGATTTACACATGATTTATTAAGTATCTTCCTCAGCCATGAAAGTCACTAAACCCAAGTATCAAAATATACAGAAATTAAAACCAACACGTCAAACTGTGCTGTGCTGAAACAAAAATGTGTTAAATTTTTGTGTTAACAAAAATGTGTTAAAATGTCAAGTTATTATTTAGAATAATGTGCGTTGCAGTTTCAGATAGACCAAAAACGCTAGGGTCTTTCCAATGAAGAGGTTTATTTCTTGTGCATTGTCCCGGTGCAGTGACCTTCCTCCATGTGGTGATTTGAGGAACCTTGGCTTCTTCCATCTCATGGCTCCACTGTCCCCTATGGTTTTGCATCATCTGTATCCAGCCAGTGGAAACAGAAAGAGAATAGGAAAGCACTGCCTTTTTGAAAGCTTTGCCCTGAGAGTAGCACATTGATTGGATGAAGAGTTGTGGAATAGGATACTCATGCTTTTTCGAAGCACCATGCCACAATTTACTCATTAATTGCAGTGCTTTGCAATGGAGAGATCTGGTGGACTCCACCTTAATCAAGTGATCAAAGTTGAAGTTATCAATCATGGGACAAGTGACACATGTGCCTCTTGTGGGAGACAGTGAGAAGCATATGTCACCTCTGTGGTACACTTGCTAAAAATTCTAACCTGAATCTCCTCATGAGGAGAGAAAAATCAGACAATCCAGATTGTGGGACATTCTACAAAACAACTGGTCTGGACTCCAAAAATGTCAGCCTTATAAAAAACAGAAAATGGTGGAGGGGACCACTTTAGATTAAAAGAGACGAAACAGCATGGTAACCAAGTGCAGCACATGGTCCTTAGTTGGATTCCCGACTTTCAAAGACAAGGGTTATAAAGGACATTTTGAAGTAACAGGGAAATTTTAAACATGCACAATATATTAGGTAATATTATTTTGTCAATGTCAAATATTACAGGTGTGAAAATGGTATTATGTTTATGTAGGAAAATGGTATTATTTTTATGTTAGAAGATATGTGCTGAAAAATTTAGAGGTAAGGTGTCATGATGTCTACAACCTACTTTAAAATGGTTACCAAAAAGTATGCATGTATGTATATATGTATCTAGCTAGCTAGCTATACGTATCTGTCTAGCTAGCTAATTAGCTATATGGAGAGAAAAAGCAGATGTTGCAAAATGTACAATTGGTGAATCTACGTAAAAGATATATAGGTATTCATTGGAATAGACTCAATTTCCTGCAGATTTGAAATTTTTCAGAATGAAATGTGAAAAAAAATATATTCCTTTAGAACAATATTGCTATTATTGTAGGTTATCACTTGCTTGACACACATACATAATGGCTAATTTTTGTTATTACCACTGGCTGTCATAAAATGCAAAGCCACACTTGCACTTACAGCTAAATCTTCTGTTTACTTGTATAAATTAATCTAAAAGGTCCTGGGCAATGACGCTGTCAGATTAGAAAGGGAGGGAGAGAAACGAAGAGAAATTTTAGCTAAATGAGTATTTTCCTGATAGATATAAAAATATACTAAAGGGAACAAAATATAACTAACATAAAATATCATTTCTGTGGTGCTGAGAATCTTGACATGCAGCAGATTGGCTGTGATTTCAAAATGACTTTGCATTTTCTGACTGATGACTAAAGGAGCTGCCCAAATGCAAGCAGCGTATGGCACGAGATGCCAGACTACCTCACAAAATTTAGGCACAGGAAATCTGGTGTTGATAGGGGAAAAAAGTCTTTGTAATCACCAAAAATAATAGTAAATGACTCTTCCAAGACTGGTTGTGTTTTATTAAAAATGAGTTTGTGCACAAGGGTTTGATGATTTTCCTTTACCTTGGTGTGTTGGCTCAAAAACATAGACGGGGCGGGTGGGGGGACGGGGAGTATCCTTTCCAGCCCCAGACAGGATGCACCATGCGGGTGGGTGGGTGGGAAATTGTGGCCTGAGGAAGTACTCCCGGGGCAGGGGAGTGCCCCAGGAGGCTGCAGTGAGCCTCCATCGGGAGAGAGCCTATGGCAGAAGCCTCGCTAGCACTCTGATTTTAAGCATGCTTCGTTATATCACTGTTTTGGAGATTGAGTTTCAAATTTATTTCTCTGTTTACTATTTTAGACAAATAGCATTTTTTTTTTTTTTTTTTTTTTTTTTTTATGAAACACACTTTAAAAACCTGTAATTTTTCACCACAAATGTCTACTACCTAATGATTGTTTTTGATTTTGAAATTCAACTCGGGGAAAATAAGAAGCAAAGAAAAAAAAAAGGTGTTTAGAACAAACGGGGAATTTTGACAATATAATTTGCAACACTTCAGATGAGACCATGTGTGTACCTGCCAAGGAACACACATGGAAGGAGTCTTTGTGGCCTGCAGAGAATATGCTTTTGCGTGTTGGCTTGGGACAATGTTGATCGATAATAGGACACAGAGCTGGCTAGCCGATGTGATTTAGAGCCAGAATGCAGTTGAAACTGCATTGCGAGGGGCTTTGTGGCATTTACTTCTGCAAAGACATTATGCGACCCACGATACAATATTTCTGATGTGCTTCCTAAGGAGCACGTACTATCTAACCATACATTGTCACCTGGAAGACGTGCTAAATGATCATTACGGACCTGCGTGAAAAATGTTCACGCATCATGATTAATTAATACAGGGGCGAAGCCCTTTCCTGGACCACACTGACAGTGATTACCTCCCTGACCTCTGTACTAACTGCCTCTAATTTAGAAGAAATAATAGAAAATACTCACAGCAAATTTATCTCTTTTTATTTGTAAAGTTCCAGAGCAGGTAAGTAAACTGTAACTAGCCAAGTTGAAATGGTGTTTTATGCTTTGAACAAAAAAACCTGAATTAGGGTATTCATATAGATTTTAGGTCTTGGGAAGTATCTGAAAAATGACAGTGTATACAGTCATGAAAGAGCACTTGATAGGATAATTCAATCTAGAAGTTCTCTCAGTAAAGGTTCTAACATCTGTCTGGGCATTTTGAGAGAAGCAAACCTGAGAGCATGCATTATCATATTTCAAGGAAAAATAACCCTGACAAAATAGTTCCCAACATTAATTCTGGATCCGGGAAATAATATTTGTTAATAAGACTTCTTTCTTGATATTTACATGAGCAATGACCTTAAGATTGCTTATTATTACGTTTTTTCTATGAAGTTTTCTTCCAATAGATGTGCCTGTTTCCATACAGGGGTACATTCTAATTCTGGAACATGTAAAGACATCTTCATTGCCTATTTGAGGAATGCAAGCATTTCTGTAAAATAAAATTCAAGTATTTGCAGCATAAGGGCACGTTTTGGAAAAGGAAAATTTCACAGAAACACCAGAAGCCAGTTGTTGTGAATATGAATTCTTATGTCCCATTCAATTTCTTTAATAAAGGTAATTAAAACTAATTTACTTAAAAAAATATTTTAATATATGCAGAAGAATAATTTTAAAAATGAATCTATTTTAAAGTATTTTGTGAATAATATTTTAAGTGAAGATTTTAAAAATTGGCGTTTTTTTTTTTTTTTTTTCTTCTTCATTTCTTTGTCGATGGTTCCTAGATATTGGTGTTTGAACTGAGATTGTAGTAAACCAGGAAAGTGTATGTTGCTTTACCGGAATGTCAGATCTTGAAAAATTACAAACTGCATAAAGTACCTGTGAAGACACAGTAAGTTCTCTTTGAACAATTGAATCGACAGCTTAAACTAGCATGAGCACTATTTTCAGAAGGAAACACAAAATTCACATGGGAAAAGGAGTCATAACAAAGTCCGCTGATAAAAAAGTAAAACCAGAAATTCTTTAAAAAGCATAAATAAGAGAAACTGAAAATTCAGTAAAACTTGATATGAAAATAACTGATAACATTAGAAGAAAATCTAAGAAAGAATTTGTAGTTAACACTAGAATAATAATATATCTTTATCCTCCCAACTTCTTGGATTAATTTACTCCCAGACTAATAGAATAGCTCTCAACTTTTTGTTTGTTTGTTTGTTTGTTTGTTTTAGAGTGTGGCCCACATTTATCTCACTGTTTCTCCTTTTCAGGAGAAAAGAAGTAGGAGATAACAATTAGTATCAGAGTGTAACAATTTTTTCATGAATTATTTATAGACCTGCTTCAGCTGTAAGGGTAAGGTAATTGAATGGCAGACTATACATATCTTAATGATAATTACTGGAAAATCTGAGGTTAAAATATTGCTGATGAAAGTTGACATTACATCTATTGGTAAATTTTAAACAACCCACAGTCATCTAGAATGATCAAATTAAAACAAGTGAAACCTACAATTAAAAAATAAAAACAACAAACCCTGACAAACATAATACTGACAATCCCCTGACTGTCCTTCCCCCCAAATCTGTTGAAAATTTGCTATTGTTTTATGCTTTGACCAACCAAATGAACATCCACAGGTTAATATTTCTACATTTTCCCACCCAAAATATTGCTTTTATTTGTGAATAATTGCACTTAAGATGTACTTTTTAAATGGTCATTGAATTTTTACAATATAACATCAGCATATAGAAGGAACCAACTGTGAGAGAAAAAATTAGAAGAGATAACATTTTAATTCTATTGCTTTAGTTAGGGTCCCCTGAGAAGGAGATCGCAAGATGGGATCAGAAGTGCAAGAGAATTTTTAAGGCAGGGAGCAGGAGAAGGTAAGGAAGGCTTTCATCCCATAATGTGGGTAGGAGGAAGAGAAGGAAAGTTTGAGTAGAAAGAGACTTGAACTGCAGCAGAGTTCTGAGAAAGATTCCACCAGGCCAACTGGGAATCCTCAAGCCAAAGTTACCACTTTATGTAGTCCCACACCTCAGCAGAATGGGACTGCCTTAGTACCCCACCATGCCCAGTCCTGGCTACAGCAGCCAGCAGGAAGTGTGGCCACAGAGTGGTGGATCCCAAGGGCAGCAGCTGAGACCATCAGGCAACTGTGTCCCTGGCAGCAGGAGCCCCAAGTGTTGCATTTTCATGCCCACTACAGTCCACCCCTTGAACTTTGCAGATTGATTTCTCCATGCAGGTTTAGGAGCAGTTCTATGGTTCCCATGGGCCTCTTTTCCTGAGGAGAAACTTAGAAGAGCAAGCTCAGTGAGAGGAACTATAGCCATTGTTGTTGCAGTTGGTCTGGGGGCTACAACTAGTTCTTGTTCTTCTCATCCCGCGTTAAACTAATCATTCTGAATTTTCCCTCTCCTTGGCAGGTCCTGATGGCTCACATGGTGATGTGACCTAAACCTTCATTTCCCAAGGGTCTGAGGCCTTGTCATCACACCCTTTCCAGTCTAAAGTTACTGCCCACGCATATTCACAGTCACCATGGGGCAAGGGAGCACCCAGCAGTACTATGTACCACCATGGCCACCCTGGTTATGTCCTCATTGTGCTAGTTCCATTGTGCTAATGATGAAGGCTGGCTTCAGCAAAGCGTCTGCATCATTCCATCTACTTGGTTATTCAATGACTCTTCTCTGGTGGATGTTTTCTGGAGGGTGTTAACATTGTGATATGAAAATCTTCACTCTTAATGTCCACCCTCCTACATCTGTCTGCATGCTTCAACCTGGTCCTCCTTATCTCAAGTCTTCCAGTCCCTTTCCTTTTCCCTTCAGGCCAGGCCATTAGCCACTACCCAGTCATCTGGATGTTTTTTTTCCCTTGAGTCACTTCTCCTTTCACTCTGAGTAGGTGGCCAGGAGCACTCCTGGGAGGTCTGCCAGTCAGAAGATTTTTCCTCTGCACTGTCTTTTAAAGCTGTTCCTTTAAGTGGTGGTAATGAAGTCTCCATCATTTTAGTGAGTATCAACATGCTCAGTGGACCTACTCATGAACCAAGCTTGGTCCTTTACTTCTCTATATTTGGTCATTGGAGAGCCCCACACCCTGTATGATCATAGGTGGGAACTGGGGAAAAGGCACTGATAAAACCATAATGGGTAACATGAACATTTGGGCTGCCTGCTCAAGAAGCGCACCCATGCCCTTTGGTCATGCTCAGGCTCAACGCCATATGTACCATATCCATCCTACATTTGAATGCTGCTGGATATATATGCTTTACAACATGGTAGGTCTCACAGAACCCTGCTCATATTGGCCGGTTATGTACAATGGTTATTTGATAACCCATGGTCAAGTATTCCATCTCTAGCAGGATCTGGGAACACTCCAGTTTCTCAAAAACTATATAATTCTCTGCTGCTAATGGCATGGCCTTACTCCAGCATCCCAGGGCCTGCATTATGACTCTCACTCTGGACTTGCCATTAGCTCCGTATTGCAACTTTTCCCAATACTGACATGGGCCACTTGGTAATACTGCTTTGGCCACAGACTGTAATTACCACAGACTGTAAATACCACTGTAATTATCCTCTTCTGCTCTGAGTCCCACTCATATCAGGCAGCACTCTGTGTCACCTGTACGTGGGCTGGAGTAGAATTCTCAAGGGTGGAATATGTCATGTTCAGAACTCTCAGAGGCGAACCAGGTACTGGGCTTCCTTTGTGGTGGAAGATGCAGGATGTAGCAATTTGTCTTTTACTTTGGACAGGATATTACTCCCTGTCCCAACCTCCAAATGCTGAATGTTTCCTAAATTGGCAGGTTCCTGAATCTTTATAGGGTTTATCTCCTACTCTCTACATTACAAACGTCTAACGAAGGCCTCTAGCACTTTAGAATATAGCAGAGGACAGGAGAGTTAAAACTCTAAAGAAAACTGTAATTGAGTATTTTTGCTTGATCCACGTGAATATGAACAATTTCTGATTCTCTTTCCTAATTGGAATGGAAAAGAAGGCATCTGCCAAATCAGTGGTGGCATAGCATTGACTTGAGGCCCTGTTAATCTGATCTAGCAATGACACCATGTCCAGCACAGCAACTGTAATCAGGGCTGCTACATGCTTGCACTTATGCTAGTCAACATTCATTCTCTGAGAGCCATCAGATTTCTGTGGGGGCCATACTGCAAATTAAATGAAGATATGATAAAGACCACCTGTATTAACTTCTTGAGTCTGTCAACAAATTATCACAAACTTGGTGGCTTAAAACAATACGAATTCATTCTCTTACATATCTGGATGCTAGAAGTTCAAAATCCATGTGTGTGTCATTAGGGCCATACTTCCTGGAGGCTCTAGTGGAGAATCCTTTCTTTGCCTCTTCCAGCTTCTGGTGGTTGCTGACTTCCTTGCTAGGTTTGTGGTCACATCTCTGCTCCATCTTCACATCACCTTTTCCTTTACTCTGGGTCTTCTCCTATTCTGTCTGCTATAAGGACATTTGTCATCATGTTAGAGCCCACTGGATAATTCAGAATGAATCTCATGTCAAGATTCTTAACTGAGATGCTGAAGGAGGGCACTAATCTTTGTCATTCTCTATGGCACAATATTAACTTTGATGTTCCGTCTTGGCCATGGTCTGGGAGGGGGCAGTTTCAGAGGACTGTGCTTGGCCTTTCTCACTATCATAGCTCTTACTCCATTGGCCAAGGACGCAATGTCAGGATTACTCTGATGTCAATTGTATCAATTCAAATTATGCATTTTGGGAACTTGGGAAATGAACGCTTGGCCTGTGTGGGCTGGAATTGACTGAGGACTTCAGTCAGGATTTCATTTGTTAAGTCCTCCCCAAAACTATCCCCTTAAGGAAGACCATGGTGACACTTGGGTCTCCAGTTACAGTGTCAACTGAGACCCTTTGTCAGGTAGTGATCCAAATGTTTGGACATTTGCTCTTCCTCAGTACACATCCCACAAGTAACTGACCATGAGTCTTTTTGGGACATCAAGGTGTGGTGAGATTTTTCCTCCTAGGGACCTGGCCACTCTTTCAGTCAATAGACTCTAAATCTGGAAGTTCACTCCAGTCTGGGAACTGAGCAAAAGATTGTGGCTTTACATTGGGGCAATTTCCCTCTGCCTTCTCCTCCGTTCTTGCCTATTGTGGTTGTTGGCTGCCCTTCCATTTTATTTCTGGGGATGTCATCCTCTATCAGCCAGATCTATAGCACCCTGTGGGCAGAGCCCTGTGGTGTGCCCCTCTTTTCTTGCTGGGCGTGGTAACTGTGGGATCCTGGCTTCTGGTGGTTAAGTGCATTTTGACTTGGGAGGCGCCATCACTCCGATGCATGAAATGAGCCAGTCTGGAACTGTCTGTCCTGCCAGCAACCGTGGTGCAAAGGAGCCTCTCTGAGCTTCCTGGCGATGCTGCTGACCCTCACCAGTACAACCCTCATGGCCTTGGTGAATAAAGTGCACTGTATTTCCCACGGAATGCAATCCTCTAGTGGGTCTGTGGCCTCACATAAAATATCTGTTCCAGTTTGCTCCCCTCCCAGAGCTGTTTATTCCTTCCTCCACCATCTGACTCTGCCCAGCACTGGCCATTATCTTTTCTGGGCTTCTAAGAGCCACCTTGGCAGTGAGTTTGCTCATTCCCTTGATCCTTCCCAGAGTGTTAAGTCTCATGCCCCAAGAAAGTGTGCTTCTACACCAATAAATTCTTGCTTCTCCAATTCCAGGCTTCTTTATTAAGAATTCTTCCAGAAACCAGCCAGCCCAGGTGTCTTTGTAGCATTGTGCCCCATGCTTTTCAAATGCCCGAATCACCTTATCTGCAAGGATATTCCCTTGAACCAGGACATTTTCCCTGATCACCACCAATGAAATCTTTAGTAATCAAGCCACTACCTTGTGCCAAGAATTATCTGCACCCCACCTACCCATCACAATGGCATCCCCTTCACCCGATGGGCTATGAGTGAGCTTGTACCATGTTCTCATACCGCGTTCTCATCTTGTATACTGTTTTCCTGGACCACTCCCAGTACATCTTCTGTTAGTTTGTGTCTGCCAGAAAGCATGCACAAAGACGGGATTATTCCTCCAAAAGATTTATTGAAAGAAAGAACAGAAAAAGGTGGGATCGTTTCAGAGACCGTGCTGCAGGTCTGACACGTATGGAAGGGGAGAAAGAAGGAAGGAGATTGGAGTGCAGTTCCAAGAAAGTTTTGGCCAAGCTCTGAGAGAGTCCATGAGCTCCAAAGGTGACCCTGGAGGACACTCTAGTAAAAGCAGGGATGGAATCCAGAGGGTCAGCTGTAAATATGCTACATCCTGCAGGGGATGAGAGCAGCTGCCACATCAATTATTAAAATAAGGATGGAGAAGAAGCATCATTTTGTAGTGGAATCAAACTAGATTTGAGTCCTTGTTCTTTAACCTTGGACAAATTCTTTTAACTTTTCTGAGTCTCAATTTTTTCCAGCTATAAGAATGGGGATATTAGTACTGATTTCTTAGTATTGTAGCAAGTATAAATTGTGATGATTTATGTAAAGCCCTCTGCATGGTTTCTAGTATGTAAATGTTAGTTCCTCTAGTTATAAGGATACCAGAGCACTTTGCATTGTCTGACCAGCTGGTTATTTTCTACTTCTGCTGTAGAATGGGCAAAATTCAGTCAGTCATAAAAATAAATAAAAGAAAAAAACCTTGTCTCACAATATGTATGTGAGACATTAGTTAAAATAGTATGTAAAATATTACTGATGCCATAGAAATGCAAGCAATATTTGTTGGTTAAACATCAGTTTAGAATCTATAATTTAATAATAAAAATAAGTTTAACTTAATAACTTTTATGACAAATAAGAAATAGGGTACACTCTGTGTTTTGGCTTTTCTTTATAGGTACCTCTTTTCAAAATTGCAAGCTACCCCTCATACTATCAAAATAATGTTCAACTAAAGCAGTGACTGTCATAGATGAGTAATTTATTCTCATTTAGTGGTTAATTTAAAAAATCACAGTTTCATACTTCTTATTGTGAATTTAATATGAGACTGTAGATTTACTTTTGTATCTTTGGCCTAGTTGTTTGGTATGCTATGACTGTGAATTCTAAAATTTACTTGAAAATATTTTGTTTAGAGAGAGGCCTGGGAGCTGCCAGGACCACACACCCCACGCACAGCCACCTGTACCAGACACTGCTGCAGGACACCACCAGCCCAGGCCAGTGTGCACTGCCCAGAGAGGCCCCCACAGAGAGGCCTGAGAGCTGCTGGGAACAATGAGCCCCAAGCCAAGCCACCCATGCTGGAGCAGGTAGGCGCCACCATGGGACCCCCAGCCCAGGCCAGTGCACACAGCCCAGAGAGGCCCTAAAGCCTCCAGACCCATTGGACCCCGAGCCACCCGTGTTGGAACAGGTTGGTGCTGCTGTGGGGCTCCCAACCCAGGCCAGTCCATGGCCCGGAGAGACCCGAGCCTCTCGTGCATGGGCACTGAGGCAGCCACACCTAATTGGGAGTCTCTGCAGGATCTTAGCCAGACATGAGGGTGGAACAAATGGGCCCTCAAATCTCCTGCCACAATGACTAAACACCAAAGGAAAGATACCAGAAATATGAAAAATCAAGAAAGTACACCACCAAAAGGTAAAAATAACTCTCAAGCTCTAGATCCTACAGAACAGGAAGTCCTTGAAATGACTGACAAGGAATTTTGAATGATAATTCTAAGGAAATTAAATGAGATACAAGAAAACTCAGCTAGACAACACAATGACATGAGAAAAAGTATTTAGGACCTGAAAGAAGAAATGTACAAAGAAATCAATGCCCTGAAAAAGAATGTAGCAGAGCTTGCAGAGCTGAAGAATTCACTCAGTGAAACAAAAAAACACAGCAGAGTTTAACCAGAAGGTTAGAACATGCAGAAGAGAGAATTTTTGACCTTGAAGATGGGCTATTTGAAATAACACTGGTGGACAAAAAAAAAAAAAAAAAGAAGAAGAAAAGAAAGAAAGAAAAAAAAAGAAAAAGAAAAGAAAAAAGAACCAAAAACATTGAAGAAAATCTAAGAGAGATAACAGACAACTTTAAGCCATTAAATATCTGAATCATGGGTACTACAGAAGGGGAGGGAAAAGGAAATGGCATTGAAAACATATTCAAGGAAATAATGTCAGAAAACTTCCCAGGTATAGGGAAAGACACAGATCTTCAGATTCAGGAGGCTGAAAGATCCCCAAACTTATTCAACCCAAAAAGGTCCTCTCCAAGACATGTGATAGTCAAACCGGCAAAACTCAACGACAAAGAGAGAATCTTAAAAGCTGTAAGAGAGAAGCATTAAGTCACCTATAAGGGAGCCCTAATCAAACTAACATCATACTTTTAATCAGAAACCCTAAAAGCCAGAAAAGAATGGGATGATATATTCAAAATACTAAAAGACAAAGATTGCTAGCCAAGAATACTTTTCCCAGGAATGCTATCCTTCCAAAGTGAGGGACAAATAGTATATTTCTCAGACAAACAAAAACTACAGGAATTCACTACCACATGACCAGCTTTACAAGAAATTCTCAAGGGAGTACTGGGTTTGGTACCTGAAAACCAACCACCATTGCCATAAATGCTCAAGAAAAAACACATCCCACTAGTAAAATAAAAATGCTAACAATAAAGAGGAAAAAAAGTTTATCCACCACCCCAAGAAACCAACAAATACAGACGACAAACAGTAAATCAGAAAGAAAGGGACAAAAGATACTTAAGACATCCAAACAAAAATCAATAAAATGCTAGGAGTAAATCAACACTTTTCAATAACAACCCTTAATGTAAAAGGATTAAATTCCCCATTCAAAAGACACAGACTGACTGACTGGATTAAAAAGGTGGACCCAACTACATGCTGCCTTCAAGAGACCCACCTCACCTATAAAGACTCACATAGACTAAAAGTGAAAGGATGGAAAAAGATATACCATGCAAACTGAAATGAAAAATGAGCTGGAGTAGCTATTCTTATATCTGATAAAATAGATGTTAAACCAAAAACCATAAAAAGAGATAAAGAAGGCCACTACATAATGTTAAAAGGATTTATCTATCAAGAAGACATAAAAATCATAAATATATATATGCACCCGATATCGGAGCAGTCAGATTTATAAAGCAAACACTATTAGACCTAAAGAAAGAGATAGACACTAATACCATAATAGCAGGGGACCTGAATATCCCACTCTCAATATGGGACAGATCATCTAGGCAAAGAATCAGCAGACAAATACAAGATCTAAACAACACTTTAGACCAATTAGACTTGGCAGATATCTACAGAGCATTCCATCCAACAACCTCAGAATATTCATTTTTCTTATCAGCACATGGAACATTCTACAGGATACATGACATGTTAGGTCACAAATCAAGTCTCAACAAATTCAAAAAAATTGGAATTATTCCATGTAATTTTTTTCAGATCACAATGGATTAAAATTAGAAATCAATGACAAACACAACTCTGGAAACAATACAAACACATGGAAATTAAACAGCATTCTACTTAATGACATATGAGTCCAAGAAGAAATTAAACAGAAAATCAAAAAATTTGTTGAAACTAATTAAAATAATGATACATCATACCAAAACCTGTGGGATACTGCAAAAGCAGTACTAGGGGGAAATTTATTGGTTAAATGCTTACTTCAGAAGAATGGAAAGATGGCAAGTAACCAACCTAACACTTCGCCTTAAAGAACTAGAAAAACAAGAACAATCCAAACCCAAAGTTAGCAGATGGGAAGAAATCATTAAGATCATAACAGAACTTAATGAAATAGAAACCACCAAAATGATAGAAAAGATCAATGAATCAAAAAGTTGGTTTCTTGAAAGGAAAAATAAAATTGACAAACCATGAGCAAAGTTAACTAAAAAAAGAAGACAGAGGACAAAAAGCAAAAATTAGAAGTAAAAGGAGATATTACAACTGATAACTCAGAAATACAAGAAATCCTTAGAGACTACTATATGCCAACAAATGTGAAAATCTGGAGGAAATGGATAAATTTCTGGACACACGCAAACTACCAAAACTGAGCCAAGAAGAGTTAGAAAATCTGAACAGACCAACAAGAATAAAAGAGATTAAAGTTGTTATCAGAAGGCTACCAACAAAGAAAAGCCCAAGACCAGATGGTTCACTGCAGAATTCTACCAAACCTTCAAAGAGGAATTGATACCAGTTCTTTACAAACTATTCCAAAAGATTGAAACAGAGGCCATTCTCCTAATTCATTCTAGGAAGTAAACATCACCCTGATACGAAAACCAGACAAAGATACAACAAAAAAAGAAAATATTGGCCCATATTGGTATGGGCCAATACCCTTGATGAATATAGACACAAAAATCCTCAATAAAATACTAGCTAACAGAATACAGGAACACATATGCAAAATTATACACCATGACCAAGTGGGATTCATCCCAGGGATGCAAGATTGGTTCAACATATGTAAATCAATAAATGTGATACACCATATCAATAAAATCAAAGACAAAGACCAAATGATCATCTCTATAGATGCTGAAAAAGCATTTGACAAAATTCAACATTCATTCATGATAAATACTCTCTCCAAGTTAGGTATAGATGGAAAGTATCTCAGCATAATTAAAGCCATATATGATAAGCCCACTGCCAATATCATCCTGAATGGGGAAAAGCTGAAAGCTTTTCCTTTAAGAACAGGAACTAGACAAGGATGCCCACTCTCACCACTCCTGTTCAACATAGTGTTCGAAGTACTAGCCAGAGCGATCAGAGAAGAGAAGGAAATAAAGGGAATCCAGATTGGAAATGATGAAGTCAAACTGTCTCTGTTTGCAGATGACATAATCTAATATATCAAACAGCCTAAAGCCTCTACAAAAAAACTGTTAGAGTTGATAAATGATTTCGGCAAAGTTGCAAGATACAAAATCAACACACAAAAATCAGTAGCATTTCTTTTCTTTTTTTTTTTTTTTGTCTTTTTCGTGACCGGCACTCAGCCAGTGAGTGCACCGGCCATTCCTATATAGGATCCGAACACACAGCGGGAGCGTCACCGCGCTCCCAGCGCCGCACTCTCCCGACTGTGCCACGGGCTCGGCCCAAAAATCAGTAGCATTTCTATACTCTACCAGTGGACATGCAGAAAAAGAAATCAAGAAAGCTAGCCCATTTACAATAGCCACCCCAAAAATAAAATACTTAGGAATAAAGCTGACCAAGGATGTGAAAAATCTCTACAAAGAGAACTACAATCCACTGTTGAGAGAAATTAAAGAGGACACAAGGAGATGGAAAGATATCCTATGCTTTAGATTGGAAGAATTAACATTGTGAAAATGTCCATACTACCCAAAGTGACTTACAAATTCAATGCAATCCCAATCAAAATTCCAATGAAATTTTTCTCAGAAATGGAAAAACTATCCTAACATTTACATGGGGTAAGAAAAGACCATGCATAGCCAATGCAATCCTGAGCCAAAAAAAAAAAAAAAAAAAAAAAAAGCTGGAGGCATAACACTACCTGACTTTTAACTATACTACAAAGCTATTATAACCAAAACAGCATGGTACCGACATAAAATCAGACACATGGATCAATGCAATACAATAGAGAATCCAGAAACCAACCCATGCAAGTACAGCCGTCCAATCTTTGACAAAGGCACCAAGTCCACACACTGGAGAAGAGACAGCCTCTTCAGCAAATGGTGCTGGGAAAACTGTATATCCATATGCAGGAGAATGAAACTAGACCCACACCTCTCACCATATACCAAAATCAACTCCAAATGGATTAAAGAATGAAATATACACTCAGAAACAATAAAACTCCTTAAAGAAAACAGGGGAAACACTCCAGGGAGTAGGATTGGGCACAGACTTCATGAATACAACCCCAAAAGCATGGGCAACCAAAAGAAAAATAAACAAATGGGATTATATCAAACTAAAAAACTTTTGCACAGCAGTAGAAACAATTAACAGTGTTAAAAGACAACCAACAGAGTGGGAGAAAATATTTGCAAAATGTACATCTGACAAAGGATCAACATCCAGAATATACAAGGAACTCAAACAACTTTACAGCAAAAGAACAAGTAACCCAATTAAAAAATGGGCAAAGGAGCTGAATAGACATTTCTCAAAGGAAGATATATGAATGGCCAAAAGACACATGAAAAAATGCTCAACATCACTCAGCATTTGGGAAATGCAAATCAAAACCACACTTAGATACCATCTCACTTCAGTTAGGATGGCTAATATCCAAAAGATTGAGAATGATAAATGCTGGCGAGGTTGTGGAGAAAATGGAACCCTCCTGCACTGTTGGTGGGACTGCAGAATGGTGCAGCCTTTATGGAAAATAGTCTGGAAGTTCCTCAAACAATTACAGATAGATCTACCATATGACCCAGCTATTCCACTGCTAGGAATATACCTAGAGGAATGGATAGCTGTACTGCAATGTTTACTGCAGCACTATTCATCAGATGAGTGAATAAGAAAACTGTGGTATATCTACACAATGGAATAGTACTCTGCTATAAAAAAGAAGGAAAGACTACCATACCCAGCAACATGGATGGACTTAGAAAAAATTACATTAAGTGAAATAAGTCAGGCACAGAAAGAAATTCCACATGTTCTCACTTATTTGTGGGAACTAAAAATAAATAAATAAATACACAAACAAATGGGGGGAGGGGCAGGAAAGAAGACACAACAATTCCAGTTCCTTGAACTTGTTAAGACAAGTGAACAGATATGATGTTGATGGGGGGAGGAGTGAGAGGGAGGGGGAGGGAGAACTTGGTAAAGAGACATGAAAATCAAATACATTGTATATTGATAAAATAAAATTTTAAAAAATAAAATAAAGTGGGAATACCTCACTGCAACTGCATATTCAAAAAACAAGAAAATATTTTGTTTAAATTAGGTTGACCATTTTATGACTATCCAATGAGAAATTTTATCAATAATTATACTGTAGAAATTAATCCCTTCATACTGAGAAAAATTTAAAAAGCAAGAAGGGAAACATGATGCATAAATTACTGCTTTTGTTAATAATAATGGTGTAATGGAAAATATGTTCAGAATTCGCTCAAAACAATGACTGATTGTGTCCACTGATGTCTAAGGACTAGAGATTATTATAACAAAGTCTGAGGCTAGTGAAAGGCCCCATTTGAATTATTTGTAGGGAAAGAATGTGAACAGAATTCGCATAGGCTAGATTTTCTCAGTGAAGCATCATTGAGACTGACAAAAAGCCTGTTGTTTTTTAATTGATTTTTTAAAAAAGGAAAAAAGCTTTGGGGCTAAAAATGAAGCTATTTATACTGTTTTACCTGCTCTCTCTCTCTTTGGGGCTCACGTGGAAAAGCTAAAGTCATGCAGAGAAGAATGAGTCATGGTTAAAACTTCCCTCTCACCGTTCACATTCCTCCCCTTGTGCTCTGTGACTAGCAAACTTTGCAGCGAACAGCAAGTCGGGGTGGGGGGGAGTGAAGAGAAATTGGAACTGGATGCCAAATCTGTCATGGTCCCTCTGGTCTTCGGCACTCCCTGAACGGTGCAGCAGTTGGCAAAAGGGTTGAACCTCCTGCCTCTCTTTTCCACCTGGTCTCTTTTATGCCACCCACACATGTGTGAGGGGGGTGGACAATTAGGGCAATTATCTAAATAAATAAGCCTAAAATATCCAATTTTAATAGGAAAGTTGGAAAAGTACCAATCTCATCAATTACTTAAACTTTCTTTGAATTTAAAATTGTGTTGCATGACAGTAGCAGAATAAACCCAAGATTAAGAGATCGAGTCTCCATGTCATCTTACAATGACTGCATAAGAATTATAATCAGATTTTTCGTAATATTTCTCAGGCCCTATGAATCAGATGCAACTAATCTTGTAATTGTTGATAAACATCCCACATCCCCTGTTGTATTACCTCTGCTATTCTTCTTATGTTCCAAATAGGAGAAACCTACATCACATTCCTCACCCGCTCTAACCCTCTCCTTCCTCAGAGCTCCCTCACTGGTGACAAGCAGGTGATGAAAATGGTCACAGCGTGCTCATCCCCTTGGGTTTTGAGCTGCTGGGGCCACAGTCATCAGACACGTGCTGTCTAGGGTGAGTGGCATTGTACATTTATACCAATATGCTGTACAAGTTGTGAGATGTTCAATGCGGGAGAGATGTGACTTGCCCTGGGCACCTTTCCTCCCAGCTGCCTCTAGAGCTCAGCCCCTTCTGCTCCTCATCCTCTTTCCAGCTCACAGTTTCAGTGTCTGCACTGTCCCCTGTCCCTCGGGGCACAGTTCAGTCAGGGTTGCCTGGTCTAGCATCCCAGTACCAAAGTGGACACATGCAGACACTGCTGCCTCTTTTGAACTTCATGAATTGCCTGTTACAGAGAGGATGAAAAACAGAAAGAGAACCTTCATCTTCAATTAGACTGGGAGAGGTTAAGAAGCTCAAACCACAATAATTGAGGAAGGTGGCCAGAACAGAAAGAGGGACCAGCAGAGGTTAAGAGGATGCCTGTGGCTAGAGATCTCAGGAAAAATACGCCACGCACAGTTCTCCACCCAGTTTTCCAAAGCAGGTGTCATATCCTATAAGAAACAACAACCACAAACTAGACAAATGATAGATAGACAGGGATATACATACAGAAAAAGATATATTCCTTTTTCAAGGAAGCTGGTGCACAAATCGCTTGTGATATCTTCCTGCGACCTAATTTGTCAAGGAGGATTGAAGAAGAAGTGGGGCAGACACGCCATATTTGCAGGAAGCGGTCTGCTGCTGAGGCTGGGGAGAAGAGAAGGGCTCTGTGTGAGAACAGCTATGCCACTACGACTGGCCTTCGTGGCCTGAGGAGAGACGACGGCCTGGACGCCCTGTTCCCTCACATAAATCTGCCACAAGGAGCGCACCGTGTGTCAGGGGCACTCCCCAGAGACTGAAAAACAGCCCTGGCCCCTTCCTCACCTGAACTTCTCACCATGACTGGTCCAGAAAGAACTTTCTTCAAAATTTTTCTACTCTGAACAGAATATACCAAATGATTTTTTTAAAAAAAGAAACAAGAAAAGGAATAGGAAAATACAAATTGGAGGTGAAAATCACTCAGAAAAATGTTGGATGAGAGCAGTGAAAATTTTGCCCAAATGTATTTTTATGAATTCAGAAACTTGATGAAGCAAATTTGCTATAAAATGGAATTCAAAGCAGAGATTTACTGCAGCGTGTTAAATGGCTTCTAGAAGAAGAGAATTGCTCCCTCTTCTGTGACCAAGAAGCCACTGGTTTCCGGATTATACTGCCACCCACTGTCAAGAAACCACCTTGGGGAGGAAGCCCCCTGAGCAGTGCTCTTGCTCCTGGGTCCAGATGCAGCCTGCACTATGGTCCCAGCAGAAGAATGGATACCCCACGTCCTTCTTCCTGACAGCCAGGGTGCTGGCCTCTGGACACTGAGCTGCTACAGAAAACCCATACAGCACTGCCACATGCACCAACAGGGACAGCAGAGAGAAGCTTTCATCTCCCCTCTGCCATCCAGACCCCAGGAGAGAGCATCTCACTCATCAAATCTGGACCTCTCTGCAGCCCTAGCTATGGAGTCTGCAAATTGGAGCATTTAGCTTTATAGCCACTGCCATACAGGACAGCAGTTAAAAGGACTGTGGGCAGGGCCAACCTGCCACATCCATCTGAAAATTTTTAAGGAGAATACTAAGACAAGTGATAGAATCAATGAAATTTGGGTGGTGGAAGAGAGAAAAGGAAGGGAATAATGTGTAAATATTATGGCTTTATCATTGTGCATATTAGATAATAGATTCATAACATGGTGCCTTTTCAGGCCATATAGAAAGTAACACACACCTATAGGTGAGACCCACCTACTGCCCTGTTACCCACGACACCTCCATAAACCACCAGATAATGTGCTGTGAAATGTCCACTGAGAAGCTCTCTTCTAAAGAACAGGAGAGTTAAGTAAGAGAGTTAAGTATAATGTTTGTCAAAATTATAAATCAAAATAATCTAGGTACTTACATTCCATAGGTACGTGCACAAGTGTGAAATGAAATATTCATACAGATATTCACTGAAGCATTATTTGTAATGGCAAAAGCAAAGCATGGAGCCAATTTACATGCCCATCAATAGGGGACTGGTGAATTAATCTATGCTCTAGTCATACGATGGAATAACATGAGACAGCTTTTTGTGGGCCAATACAGAAAGGTCTCTGAGATGCACATTAAGTAAAATCAGCGAGGTTAAAATCATTTGTGTTAAAAAGGAGACATGTCATGACATGCATATGTTTTGGATGTTTGGAGTCTGTGCCGACGACCTCCCATCCGTGCCTCCATATCCGTTCTCCTCCCTTCTCTGCCCCACTGTCTGTTCTGGGAGGCTGACTTGTATGGGCTGCATAAGTGAGCTCTCTTGCTCTGCGGCTTCCTGTTGTCCACCACAAATAGGCAGTACTGAGAAGAAATTGGAGAGAGGTCAGAGGGGCAATCCAGGGTATTATCACCCCACCCAACCTGGTTCCTTCTCTGTGGGTCACAATGAATTGGTGTGGGGATTTATGGCCTCTTACCTAGTTTGCAGGTCTAAGCCAGTTTCTGGAAATGAGTCCTGCTGATGGGAGGCCCAGTTGAGACAGGGCTCAGTCTATGGTGATTCTTCTCCCAAACCTTCTCTAGAGGGACCTTGGCAATTTTTCAGGGTGACTGCCCTAGGAAGAGAAAAATACTTTAGATTTTCTAGGGATTATTATTATTGGAATTACATTGTTGCTAATACCCAGAGATGAGAAATACCCCTGTAGCAGACTTGCTAGGATGGGAGTTTACGGAAGTCAAGTGATAGGTGGAGTGGTGACTTGAGTCCATCTTAGAGAAGGTCCAGGGGAAATGCGGACCCACCCTGTGGGCATTTCCCCAATCCCTGGATGTATAGTGCAAATGGACAAACTTAGCAACTGGCAACTTACTCAGGTTCGTTCTCCCAGCCAAGTAGCAAAGGCCAAGGGCAGGGCCCGTCTGAAGCTGCCTCCAGTTCCCAGATGGCTAACCAAAGGCATGACCAAGTTTCTAAGGAAACTAGAGAGTATTTTGCTACCACAAACAAACTGAAAGGTGCAGGGATAGTTATTCCTACCACATCCCCATTTAGTTTGTCTATTTAGACCATGCAAAGCCAGATTTGGATTATGGAGAGAGATTTCATACTCCTGCAAACCTTCTTAGGAGGTGATGCAGTCACAGCTATAGCTCCAGATGTTAGATCTTTATTGGAGAAATAAACAGCATCTGACACCTGCTCACTATCAAATGCTCTGTTTCCACTGTTGTCAGCATAGACAATAAGACACAGTTTGGTGTGGAAGATAAAGAAGGCCTTGGTCAACTTCTCTGCTTTTTGTCTTCTTAGCCTAAGGCTCCACCAGCCTAGCCGGCGTGGGCATGGACTGATGAAAAACACGACTGGATGGTTGTTGACAAGGTGGTCTGAAGGAAAGAGACACAGATGGAAATTGTGGAATTGTCCTAGAATGTGAAAATATTCTTACCTCAGGTAAATGTGTACCACATCCTTCTGCTCCAGACACTCCTCTGTTCAGTGGGCCCATGTCCAAAGTGATCATGGTGGCAGGGATGGAGGATATTTATAAGCTCAGCAAAATGGACTTCCCTTCATCAAAGTTTATCTGGCTCCTGTAACTGCTGATTACTCAATTGTAAGCAGGCAAGGCCAACACCAAGGCCCAGTATGCCATCGTCCCTGCAGAGGTAGGCAGTTGCCTACTGTCAGGTTGACTGCACCTGACACTTTCTATTAACCACTGATTATCACTGGACGCCTCACCGATGGCTATAGAAATGGGAACATAGTGGTTATGTTTATTTTAATCGTTTCTTCTGTATTCTCCTTACCCCACTAACATATGAAGTATCTTACTGATGCCTAATGTTTTAAGTTTTACATAGGAATCTATGGCCAGATTGCTATCATTCCATGATGATAATGCAGCTGTGTACCCTGAGTGTGTCCCCTGTGCCAGAGACACAAATTTTCACTAGGAAGAAAGATAGTGATGCTAAAGGCATAGGGTTGGGTATACTGAACACCTTCCATTGCCTTTCCAGACCAACTCTCCATCTTGCCTTATAATTTTCTACCTACGAGTCTGGCTGTACGGACTACATAGATGGGCTCTCCTGGCTTCTTCGAACTGGGTTTGGTCAATGTGAGAAGGTGAAATAGAGAATGAAGGGGTGTGGGTGAGGGAAGTATACATTTTTCTGAATTTACGTATTCTCCTGGATCCATCTATTGTCTTGGATCCTGGTAGAATCACGATGTTTTGGCTGTGTCCCTTGAATGAAGGTGAAGGTCACAGCACCTGCCAGGTGGCATTTGTGATACCAGTTCTTTCCCTTCGTGCCTTCAGGTTAAGGATGATCAAGGCAGTGAGCAGGTTTCTGCCCTGTCTCTAATCCTGTCACACTGCACTATGCTTTAAGGATTTTCTTTCCCCTGCTCACATCTTGTAGAGTGTCTTTAAAACTCTCATTAATTACCAAGTACACTCAGACATATATTTCTTGCTCATACCCTGGTTAATATAGACTATCTAAAACAAAAGAAAATAAAACTTATAACAGTGCTTTCTTCCAGGAATAGGAACTGTATGATGTTAAGGAAAAAATTATTTAATAATATTTGTTAAAGCATGATAAGGAAGATTTTATTCAGGATCATTGAGCTAGATATAGGGATCACTGCAACAAGGTCATGCAGTGGGGGAAACATCAGGCTCAACTCCAAATACAGGATGGGCAAGTGGGTTTATAGCCAAGGAGCAGGGTGGGGGTCAGTAGATGGAAAATTACTTACAGGAAGCACCAGGGGTAAGGAGGATTCTGGCTAAACTGACCTAACAGGATTCTTGCTGAAGACAGGCCTGAGTGTCCATACATCACCTGGGGATGGCAGAGGGTAAGGAACCTGATCAGATATTGAGGGTGATCAGATATAGAGGGGGTTCCTGTAAACTGACTTAGCAGGGTTATTTGCTCAATCTGGATTCTACAAGGAAGTGCACAAATGGGCCTAGGAGAAGGTTCAGGAGCCTGACTCAAGTTTGGCCAAACAGAGTCTTTGTCAGTTGGCAAGGGCTCAGGTGTGAAGGAGAGGTTTACTTTTCATGGCACCCCCTCTTGTGCATTTTGAGCCTTGTACCATGTGCAAGCATCACCTGCTTAAAGCATCCCCAATCCCTATTCTGTCAAGATGCTGCGTTCTCTCTCACTGTATGTCCTTCTTCCAGCCTTCTCCTTCCCTCCCCTCCCACCCTGTCTGTTTCAACCAGTGTCACAACATTCTGTCTAGGCGGCCTTTCAGTTGTCTTTTCAGCCAGCTCCTTATACCCATCCTCACTACTGCCAGAAACTTTTCTAGAGCCGCCCGCACCCAACCTACTCAAGGTGCCAGGTACCATACCAGCTGCCAGGAATGCACGATTTAAAGTTTTTTGAAATGAGGGAACAGTGTCCTCATGGAGCTTACATTTTAGTGGATAAGGCAGAAAATAAACTAGCAAGTTTATGAAATAATGTCAAGTAGTGCAATGAAAAATACGTAAAGCACTGAGACAGATACTTGTCTGGGAGACTGTTTTGGATGAGCTGATCACACAAGAACTTGCTGAAGGGGTTTGATTTGAGTGAAGATTTTAATGAAATGAGAGGTGGTACTAGAGAAGATCTGGGGGAAGAGTATCCAGCAGAAAAAAAGAGTGGGTGCAAAGACACGCTCACTGGGTTGCTGGAGGGTGGAAAGCGGTAAAGGTACATTTGAAGTAGAGAGTCCAGGTCAGGCAGAGCGTCGGAAGCCATGACCTGGCTTTGTGAGGGAACTCTGGGTGTGAGAAGTCGGAAGTTAGTGAACTAGAGAACGGCATGGCTTAATTTACAGGTAAAAAGCTTGCCCTGGCTGCTGCCCAAAGAGTTGACTGTAGGGAGCAAGGGAGGAGGCCTGTAGTCTGGCTGCTGCAGTTCTCTTGCTGTGAGCTAGAGTCGGCTTAGAATAGCCTGGAGACGGGGAAGTGGAGAGCGATGTGGGATTTGGGGACATATTTTGAAGGTAGGGCTGATGGGCGAGCAGGCTGTGCTGTCGGGTGGATGTGGGTTTGGACACAAAGACTGACGGTGACACCCAGGATGTGGCCTCAGCAGCTAGCACACAGCACCACAGTGTCACAGCCACTGGCACAGGGAACACAGGGATGGAGCCAGCTCGAGGGTGGGTGGAAATCGAGGGCTCTGATGTGCACACTTTTGTTTGAGATGGCCGTTCCACAAGTAGGGAATGTTGAATTGGCAATTGGGTTTTATAGTCAAGTTTGGAGGCATTCAAGGACAAGCCTGGGGTAAAAGTATAAATTTGGGGGGCATTAGTGTACAGGTACATTTTAAGCTATGAACCTGGTCCTGAAAAATCTCTCTGCACTAACTCAGGCTCCAGCCTCCTGCCACAACACACAGCACCATTCTCTCCATAGTCTCTCCTGTGACCCACCTTTCCTCTCCAATCCGTGTTGATGTCATTTACCCAATGTTTTGTTTGTCTCCTGCCATCCCACATCCTGAAGGCTTTGTCTGCCATTCCCAAGTCACTTTTGAACGTATAATCCTAAACCATGACAGTCCCCTCCCTTCTGCACACTCTGGCTCCAGTGGTTATGGCGATCCCTGCACTGGGTACCCAAGAAAGGGCTCTCAGAGCTTCACCTTTGACTTGACGTAGTTTCAGAGTGTGGCTCTCAGAGTTGAGCTGAAAGTAATCACTAACTGTGATATATGAGGAGTGTGAGGTTAGAATGTTGGTTGTATGCCATTGAAGATGTTCAAAATTAATCAATTTGTGCCACAAAATGGGGACTAGGAGAGGGACTCAGAAAGGGTCAAATCCATGAAAAACCTATGGACCAGACAGCATCAAGGACATGTTACGGACTGAATTGAGTCCCCCTCAAATTCATGTGTTGAATTTGACCCCCTGCCCCTCATTAGGTGGCTGTATTTGGAGATAGAGCCTTTAATCAGGTAACTAAATTAGAATGAGGCCATTAGAGTGGCCCTAACACAGTCTGGCTTGGGTCTTTATAAGAAGAGAAGATTAGGACACACAGAGAGATGACCATGAGAACACAGCCCAAGAAGACACCATCTGCAAGCCAAGGAGCGAGGCCTGGGAGAAACCAGTGCCGCCACACCTCAGTCACAGACTTCCAGCCACTAGGACTGAGGGGAAATGGGTGCCTGTAGGTCAAGCCCTCAGTCTGTGGCATTCTGTTGGCGGCCCCAGCAGACCAACACGGGCTGCAACAGGAGATGGATCAAGAGGAGCAGTAGGATTTATTCATCATAAGAGAAATGGTTCTTAACCTTCCTGTGTTCCTGGAACACTTCACAATACTGGAATTCTACTTAAGGCTGTAAAAAGCAAACATCAGTTTTAAAAAGAAGTTCAAGAAAACTGAAGAAAATCATTTCTACAGTTCTTACACTACTCATTTTGTGCTCCAAACCGTGTCTTTGTTTCAGTAGAACTGCTGACAGCTGTCAGGCATGACCAGAGGTTTTCTTAAGCATCTTACAACTTGCAGGCATTGTCAGCCCACTCTGAACTGTATCACCTCATGCCCTCAGCTTCCACCCCTGCCTGACAAAAATCACTATAAGTATCTGTCCTCGTTTTAGGAAAAACAAATTACACATATTAAGAAAAATTTGGATGCATCTTTGTGAAGGTTTCAGGGATCATGAGTGTGCTACAGCACACTAGTTATAAACCACTACTGTTGAATAGGTGAGACAAAACCAATGGGCTCTGGAATGGGGCTGCGGTGGAAATCCTCACTTAAAGAGGAAATAAAGAGGTTTTTTGTTAACCACCTTGGTGTTTTTATATCGATCTTTGCATAAATTCTAAAAAAAACAGAAAACAAAAACTCACAAACACCGCATTTGCATAATGGAATTTTAATCTCACATTCAAAGACACCTGACTATACCTGTGATATTGTTGGAATTTGCTCCCGATCAGTTGAAAACCTCCCCTCTGTGTCCGGGGTCCTGGGCAGGGGACAGCAGGTGCCTCCGAGCATGAGCCAGGAACGCCCTCCGGGGCTCACAGCACAGCCTCGACCTCTCCCGGCCAGCGGTGCTTGACGTGAAGTCAGTGACCGACAGAGGCAAAGGGTGTCGAAGCTCCTGGGATAGGTCAACAAAGAGCTACTGTGTGACAACACTCAAGGTGAGCTGTCATTGCCCACTGGTACAAGGGAACCACCGAACAGCAAATGCCTTTTATTCAAAGTTGTGTCATGAGTGTGGGGAGAGGGGGAAACGGGAAAGTGCTTTTATTCCACATGCTTTGGGTGGCACTTTTTCATATACTTAAAGATTTTATTCTTTAAAAAATTAAACCGTATGGTAAAACGTATTTAAAGAGCTTACACAGCTATTTTCCTATAGATGCCCCCAAATTATATATTATTCGGGACCAAATTTATGATTTCGGATGATATATTATTTAAAGGAAAGGATCTACATTCAAAGCAGGAAGTTTCTTGTTCACTCCAAAAGCAGAATTTCTGCAGCCCCCTGTGACGCGCTGAGTCACCCAGCAGGTGTCGTCCTCCCGTGCTTCTGGCTGCGTCTGACCTGTCCGATGAGCCTGTCCGTGTCCAGCTGTGTGACGGACTGGCACAGGTTCCCTGACGTTGGTCATGCCAACGTGTGGCGTCTTTGCACCGACTTAGTGCTCTTGTCCTCTAAGCGGGAGGGGCCAGCCTTGCGCAGCTACGAGCTCCCAGCTCCTCGGCTTTATTCCTGCTCTCCGCCTGCACAAAGTCATGCTGAACACACACTCGAAATATGGTGGGTTACTGCGGAATCACTTTCCAGTAACTCTTGCTCAGCCCACCAAACGTGGGGGCAGGAGCACAATACATGGGCCATCTCGTTGGTAACTGGCACCCACTACAGCCTGCACTCGACGTGGTAGAGGAGATGAGCTGCTAACATCTGAGTGTCCCCAAGTGCCCGGCAGAGTCGACAGATCATAAACTGCAAATGTCTTTTTCACTCCTATGCAGTGGTACCAGTTTCTGTTAGACACCATCCTCACCCACCTTCTCTCTGACCCCGGGATGCTCTTCTCTATATGCCTGGCATTGTTTATTCTTAAATCATCAGTGGCTCTGAGCTCGACCTTCCTGTAGACACCGAAGGAGCCTTGACCCATCTCTGACCTCAGGGAGCAGCTTCTCTCATCCTGCATGCACCCGCTTTCTAGCAAGACCCCACCTCATGCACAGCTGTTCACTCTGCATCCTCATCTTGTGCCCTAAGCCGACTCCCTCCCTGCTAAAGTGCTTAACAAAGATGTCGATAGTCCACATGGTATCTTTGGGAGAACTGAAAAAAAGTGTCCTTTCCTCAAGATATTTTACCTCTACCTGTCAGAAATTGTTGTACAAATTGACAAATCAGTGACAACTGCAGTGTAAAAGTGGCTCCCATAATACTGCAGTGCCCACTGCCTGCAAGACCCCCAGTCCTCCAGAACTGTAACCCTGAACACCTTTCTTAAAATCTCTATTATAAAAGTAATATTGGAGACAAATTTTAAAAATGGTAAAAGCATAAGAAAGGAAAAAATATATAATGCACTACCCAGAGATAACCACATAGCTAAGGGATTATTTTGGTCAGCTGATGGAAACCCACCAAACTAGCTCAAGTAAAAAGAATTTTATTGAAAGAAAACAATAAGCAATTTCACAAAGGATCTTAACAATAGGAACAAGAGCAAAAAAGTCGCTACCATCTCTGAGATGACTCATTGGTGCACTGCTGTCTGCAGGGGGGCTTCTGCTGCAGTTCTGACCCCTTATTACTTCCATTTCCATCTGGCCTTGGCTGCACCATTGTCTGATGCATCTCTAAGTCTCTTTATCCAAATCCTTAAGAAAGAACACTTGAATAACTCATGCAGCTCACAGGTGGTCATGCCTAGGTCAGGGGCTGGCTGCTACCCCAGTTTCAAAAGAGATGTGTATGGATTTTGGTTAGAAATACATAAAACTTTTAAATTTATTTAGAAACTATTAGAAATTTTAGAAAGCTGACTTTTGTGGTGGAAAAACATGGCATACCCATACTGTTAGTTTGGAGTTTCTACATTATTTTAATTCCATTATTTAATTATTTAATCCCAGCATTTTATATTTATTATTGCTATTAGGAATTGAATAATTTCCAACTATACTGTCAAACTTGTTTTTGTTGATATATTCAATAATTATAAATGTTTACATATTTATCAAACAATCTTTTTTAGTAATTATCTACTCACCCTTGTTTTCTTTTCCCTCTTTGAGGGACTTGGGTGGATATAGAAATTTCTACTCATCTGAAACTGACCAGCTGGTAGACTTCTAGTCAGAGAATGTTCCATCACTGGGCATTAGACCAATGACTGGGTCTCCTATCACTATTTATTATCTAATCTCCTTGATAGCCAGCTAGGATTTCTGCATTTCTTACTCAGATTTCCTCTTTACTGTATCCAACATTAGGAATATCAGTTGCTTCTTGCTCCTTCCTGCTTCCTACTTCTTGGGGCTCTAATCTTTGAATGCATCTATATGCCCAAGGTAATATATTGTGCCTGCCCTTCATAGCACTGAAGCTGGTGGCATCCCTCCACCTGGCCTGCCTGACCTCATCTGGCAAAGCACAGCAGTCAGCCTCATCTCCTATTTTGGACTCTCTCATACACATGGTATCCAGAGAGTTGATTATGCTTTTGTGGTCTCTATTCAAGTACTTTTGAGATATTAAAATTAACCAATTGGGCACATATCACACTTGGGCAGTAATCAAAGATGTGTGGCAGATGACATGTTCTTGATTCTTTATACACTACAACAAATGTCCATATTATATCAAATGATAACAACAGTAAAGTATAATGAGGAAGAACCAGTAAAATAGGATCTACACATTTTAATTTTTTATATTCCGATTTATTAATGTCATCCTCTGATGGCAACATGTTAAATAAGGTAAGATTTTGGGAAGAATCAGGGAGATGCATGAGGCAAACGGATTGGACAGTCATGAAATCACAGTCATTTCTGAAGTAGGGAAGAGATCTCTATGTGTTGCTGCATGGTCTTTCCCTTTAAAATATTTGTTAGCCAACAGACTCATTTCTTTAATACTAGCAATTTCCTTAAGAAAAACAACTTTTTATTCACCCACATGAAATACTAGGATTTTGGAAACAACAGGAGAAAAACCCAAAGCCACAACAGTAGTTTCAAAGACATCAATTGTAATATTCCCTCAACTTACCTTGTCCAGCTCTTAGACTGATTTGCCTTTGGAATAATAGAAGTTAAATACTTACTGAGTTTGGAAATGGAAACAAAACCCTCATTCCTGCCTCTTTGCATTTGGTGAATGTGACAGTGTCCTTCTGCAAAGCTCAAGCCACATGCTTGCAGTACAATATCTTGTTTGTCCTCTTCAGAGCAGCAAGCTAAGGGTAAATAGCCACCAAGCTTGGTCTGGATCCTGGAGGTATCATTTGAGGCGCTGAGGATACCCTTCACAAAGGGCCCACGTGGCCGAAGTCTACTTGCCTTGGTTGGTGTGGGAAGTGCTCAGTGCTGTGTCCGAAGACCTGCTCCCTGGCTTTACACTGAGCTCATTTGTGAGCTTGGGCAAGTCATTTAGCTCCATTGAATAACATCTTTACCTGTGACGTAGAGGTAAAAATGCCTGCCGTATAGGCTTGTGTATGATGACTTTAGGGAAACTGTGAACAATTCAACATGACTAGGTCAGAGGGTGGGTTTAGGGGAGGGGGGAGCAAAGAGGCTGGAACAGAAGGTGGAGGCCAGATGACAAAAGACACAGAAAACCACAGGAGGAGCCCAGGGCTTTACTCTGCAGGATTTGCATTAGTCAGAGGTTTATGATTGAACTGTACATTTTTGTTTTCATGCTTAATTTTTAGTTAGCCTTTTGATTTCTTTATTACGTCTCCAAGCAAACAGCATCTTCAAGTATCTTTAGGAAAAGTCACACTCTGTTTCAACTAGAATATGTCACCTCTTGCAAAGGCACTGCTTGATAACACTGCAACCAAGGACAGAAACCATGAGGAAGACAAACTTTTTAAAAAAATAGTCAAAAATAGAAATAGTAACACTGGATGAATAATGCCTAAAATATATTTGGTCAAATGCATCACATGCATTAACAGAAGTCCAAAATTGACATTTTGTAATCTAGGTCTGCACTGCACGATGTAATAGACACTAGCCATCACGTGTGACTGCTGAGCACTGGAAATGTGTCTGGTTTGAAGTGAGGTATTCTCTAAGGATAAAGTACATCACACATCTCAAATACTTAGTATGAAAAAAAAGTATAATCACTCATTAATAATTTTATATTGATAATAAGTTGAATGAAAATATTTTGGAATATTGTGTTAAATAAGATGTATTGTTAGAATTAATTTCACCTGTTTCTTTTACAGACTAGAAAATGTAAAATGGTATGTGTAGCTCACATTCTATTTCTATTAGAATGCATTGTTCTAGATCATTCTGCAGCAGTACTAGAAAAAAGGTAGTACCTCAGTACCATTATTTTCTTTTCAGGTACTTTCTGAAGAATAATTAAAGCTACTTGAAAACAGAAGTTGTGTTTACTTGAATAATTTCTGGAACAAGAGTGCAGTGTATATTGAAGGCCACACATGTAAGTATCTTTTTCTGTTTGTGTTCTAAAGAAATAGACACTTGGGAAATCACCGTGGAGACTAATGACGTCCCTGCCAAAGCTTGAGCTCTGAACTGACCTTTGTAGTTTGCTGTGATCATGTCTTTGTGCTCCAAGGTTGGTCCCAAAAGGCTTTCTTCAGATAGCACAAGTGCAACAACAGTATAAATACATGGGAATAAAGAGCCATGAGGAAATTCGGCCTACACATCAGAGATGCCAAAAATGGAGACATCACCACTGCCATTAAGGAAACCAATTGACCATTTGCATTCTCTCATTTCTTGTGTTTGTTCATCTCCTTTAGTTATAAATTCCTGGAGGGCAGGAACCATGCACAGGACCAACATGGTGTTCCATACAGGCAAGTATTCGACTGATCCTTTTCAAAGGTAAAATTCGTGGCACAAACTGACTTACTCTTTTACAGTAGTGTTAATGACATGTGCTACGGCATAAGGTTCTTATTTTTTTAAAAATTTTAGCTGCTAAGTCTCAGCCTTATAGATTTTACACAAGATGAAAAAACAGACCTCTTGTGAATTTTTATTATATGATATATGAATTGCAGAGTTGTTTCTCCCTGAAAGAGACAGGAGGAGGTGGCCTGTGGAAATCAAGCTACAAAATTGTCCCAGTTGAAGCCATTTTCACTTTTGTGAGCATGTGAAAGATTATTACCATAAATCCAAATTACCTATTATATGTTCCAGATATATAATCCCAAAGAGGTAATGACTTTAGATTCTGGAAATGCCTTTTGACAAAAACATCGGCCACTTTGGTTGACGTGCTAGAAATGAAATGAATAGTTCAAGTGCCTGAGATGGTGAAGATAATCCTCTGATCATATCAAAATTGCATACACGTACAGCCGTAGTAAGCAGATTAGATCCTCATCCATTCATCCTGGAAGTAAAGAAAAAGAGCAAGGGGGAAAAAACTCTCCTTTGAATGTTGACAAGCTTGAACCTGAGTATATCTCGTTGTTTTTCTTTGTGAGAAATGGAAAACCTCCTTATCTGTTAAGCGCTGAAGGTGGCAGGATGATGAAACACACAGCAAACATTAACCTGCAGGCCCACCTGCCAATTTCACCTGCACCCTCCTGTAAGAGATGCACATGTGAGGCCAGTTGGTAAATTTGAAAGTGAGCCAAACTAAAAAGCTTCTGCACAGCAAAAGAAACAAGAGAGTAAAGAGACAACCCATAGATTAGGAGAAAATATTTGCAAATCATACATTGGATAAAAAGTTAATATCCAAAATATACAAGGAACTTCAACGACTCTATAACAAGAAAACAAATAACCCTATTAAAAAGTGGACAAAGGGCCTGAATAGACATTTCTCAAATGACATACAAATGGCCAACAGTTATATTAAAAATGCTCACCATCAATAATTATCAGAGAAATGTAAATTAAAATCACAGTGAGATATCACTTCACACTTGTTAGAATGCCTATTATCAAAAATATGAAAGATTCAGTGTTGGTGAGGATGTGGAGAAAAAGGAGCCCTTGTCCACTGTTGGTGGGAATGTAAATTGGTACATCCATTTTGGAAAACAGTGTGAAGTTTCCTCAAGTAAAAATAGAATTACCATATGATCCAGCAGTCCTACTTTCGAGTATACTCCCAAACGAATGGAAGTCAATGTTGAAGAGATGTGTGCACTCTCGTGTCCACTGCAGCATATTCACAGTCGCCAGGATATGGAAATAACCCAGGTGTCCATCAACTGATGAATGAACGAAGAAAATGTGTACATATACACTATAGAATATTATTCAGTCTTAAAAAACAAACAAAAAACCAGGAGATTTTGTCACTTGCCACAACATATACGAACCTAGACATTATAAGTGAAATAAGCCAGGTACAGAGAGACAAATATCATATGACCTCAAATACTAGGGTACTTCAAAAAGTTCATAGAAAAATATAATTAAAAGATAATACAAATCTTTCCATGAACTTTTTGAATCACCTTTGTATGTGGAATCTAAAAATTAATTCAAACTCATAGAAGTAGAGAGTGGAATGGAGGTTACCGGAGGCTGGGGTAGGGCAGGTGCTCAGGGAAAGGGGAGATGTCGGTCTCCAGGCACCAAGTGTCAGGTGGACAAGAGGGATAGGCTCCACCAGTCTACTGCACAGCATGGTGACTATGGTGAATAATCCTGTATTGTACATTTCAAAATAGCTGAAAGAGGATTTTAAATGTTCTCACTGCAAAGAAATGATACATTTTTGAGGTAATAGATATGCTCATTAGCCTGATTTGATTATTCCACAATGTATACTTGCATCCAAACATCACATTGAACCCATAAATACATACATTATTATTTGTCAGCTACAAATAAAATAAAACTTAAAAACCCAAAACTTCACAGCTGTTGGATCTCAGTGGCAGGCACATATCAGGGGCTGGAATTTTGAAATGAACTGATGGCACAGGACCTTCAACAAAAGGCAGTGAGGATTCAAAGCCATGTTAAAAGACGAGAGCTACTGGAGTCATGACAATAATTCAGCCCCGAAGGTTTTCACAGCTGGCGTGTCAACTTGGCATTGCCACCCCTTTGAGCTGTTAAGTATGTCAGATGTTCTGGCACAAACACAGAGGGTCCCACTGCACGTAGTGTTCAGGCCTGAAGAGCTTAATGATAATCACACTCATCTCGTTCTAAGCCTGCCCCACAGGAGCAGTTAGCTAATTGTCCGTAAAGCCCTCTGAAATGAGTGTGCTCAGAGTCAGAATTCTGACATAGGGGCTACAAGGTGAAGGGATGTCAGGAGTATTCGATATCAGCCTAACAGTACCAGGCATAAAACAATGTACACTAATGCATTATGTATTTCAGTACATGAGCATCCTTCCCACGAAAGTTTTTTTTTTCTGTTTTTTTCCTCTTCACCTCATTTGCACAAGGAACTGTTGCCTTCAAAGTGCCATCATTAATATTGCAATTTCTTAGAAAAAATACAGTTTAGCAGTCTTTAATTTTTGTATACTTGCTGCCTTGCTTTTCTCCTGACATGAAAAAATAGTAAGATAATCCCGATATTTTTGTTTAAAACACGTTAAAAAGGAGACTAATATGAGTAAAAACTAAAAACGGTACCACAGAAATTCTTTAGCTATTCTTAATTTATTCTTTCTTTGGGTAGATGCATAGAACCACAGGATATTTTAACTAAAAGAATGTTTCATGACCAATCAACCAAACCATTCCCATTTCTGTAAGTCAGCTGCCTCCCAGTCGCTTCCGAGTTTTCAGTTTTCTGGGGTCCACCCTGGACGAAACGCCTAGAAAGGGGGTTGGGACACAGGCCACCACATGCCGCCTGGCTCCGCTACTTTCCGGGTCCTGCCCTGGGAATCTGGCTCCCGCGGCTGCTGCCCTCCGTGCACGCAGCTCTGCCCCTGGAAGACACACCACACCGGTTGCACGTGACGATTTGCGATGACAGAGAAACAGCAGATCATGACTGATATGGCAGTCTACTGGAAACTGGGTTCTAGAGCCCCTGGTCCTTAAGTTCCCGGACCATGTCTGCCAAACCTAACTTGTCTATCTCCCTAGTAAGTCTAATAAAAACAAACATGAAAGTGCTTTTCCTGAGCAGAGGAAAGCACAGAGAAATTTTCTCCTGAAGATGAATTACAGCTTCCTCCCAGGCCACCCAGACCTAAATCTAGCCAGGCTTAAAAATGTACCGGTAGTAACACGTGACGCCTTCCCTCCCATGACTTTCAGGTGAGGAGTCTGGGGTCTGCAGGTGCGCAGGCATCTGCCCGGCGCCACACAGAGAGCTGAGCAGCGCGTTTGCAGTGGGGTTTCCTGACTCGCAGCCTAGCGTGCATCTCCTGTTCCAACAGAGCCACAGTGAAATGAAACAAGAACACCTCAACTGCGGGTTAATATCACAGTGTCCACAAAGGGAGCACTATTAAACCATGGGTCTCGGGAAGTCCGGTTGTGCCCCAGCCCAATACTGACTTGCAGCCTCCTGCCTAGGGACCATAACCGCACGGTTTGCACTGCTCCAGTGGCTCTCTAAAATGGAGGATATGCTCGGTGCTGCTTCGCTACCGCATTTCATTGCCTCCAAAATAGAATCTGCCCATCTGGGAGCACCTGATGTTATGAAGAGCAAAGGAACAAGCACGGAATAATAATAAAGCAGAGAGTTCTTGCCAGAGGCAGACCGGTGCTGCAAGGCTTGCCATTTGGACACAGTTTATATCATAGCCATTTAGCAACGACCACCTTCTCTTTTCCGGCATTTTTCAGAACAAAATTTGTAAAATTGGAACAGTGGGTATTTTACCCTTGGGTCATAATTGGAAAAGTAGATCTTTATCTCTTTCACTCTCTCATCTGCTGGGATTTGGTTTCACAGACTACGCATGGTGACAATGGAAGTGTGACAGGGTGATGTTGAAAATGAAACCTATACTCTGGTCACAAGCTCCACAATTCCTCCTCATGCGGTGGCTGTGGAGGGAGCACAGCCTTTGGCATCTAGGGACTGGATTTAAGGTCTACACTCGTTAGCTTTGGGCAAGACACTTAACCTCACAGAGCATCAATTTCCTTATCTGCAAATTAGAGTTACTAATAAAGTCTATTAATAGGTTTGTTGTAAGGATTATGTGAGTCAGGAGGTATATCTATGCTGCCTAAACTGGTAAAAATCCCGCAAATGTTAAATACCTCCAGGCCCTTCTAGTTCAACTTCAGGAATTATAGGCCCAGTTAGGAGGAAGGGCTGTCATCTGACTGATAAGGTCCAAACTTTGAATCTAAGAGCAGGAACACGGAGGACTCATTACCTATTTATACAAACGTGAGAAGTCGATTGTTAAGGAAATGCCCAGTTCTTTGGCACAAGATACCAAAAAAAATTTTTTTTCAAAAATTTAATTCTTTGCAATAAAAGCTCTTTGATGATGTTAGATTTTTGAAAGGGACGAGTGGTTCAGTCACCTAAATTCGAGGCAGATATTTTTTGCCTGCACTTAATAGGCATTTTGATATAAGCAAAGCCAAAATCTATCTTTGGTCTACAATTCAGATCATGTAGCTCTATTTTTGATGTTTGTTTTCATTCTAGAAATCACTAAATTACATATCCTAGGTGTTCTATGAAATTTTTTTTCGAAAACTTGGTTAATGGCACAGGCTTATTTAGCTGCATGTTAAGTAGTTTATTAGTCTGTCTTTGTTTCAGCACATATGACTCAGGATCTGGGACACTGAGGCTGTACAGAAAAGTTACTTCCATAGCAGTAGAACTCTGTGATGATAATGGCCTTTGTGTCTGGCTTCTTTCACTTAGCATAGTGTTTTCAAAGTTCATCTATGTTGTAGCACATGTTAGTACTTGATTTCCATTGTATGGATGTATCACTTTTACTTATCCACGTATCAGTTGGTTGACATTTGGGTTGTTTCCACTTTTAGCTATTATGAATAATGCTGCTATGAATATTAGTGTAAAAGTTTTCTAGTGGACATTTGTTTTCGATTCTCTTGAAATTGAAAACAAATACATACCTAAGAGGAGAACTGCAAGGTCAACTGGAAACCTTTATATTTACATTTTGGAGAACTACTAGGCTGTTTTCCACAGTGGCTGCACCATTTCACATTCTCAGCAGCAGTGTACAAGGGTTCCAATTTCTCCACATCTACATCAATGCTTGCTATTATCTGACTTTTTTATTTTAGCCAGCCTAGTGAGTGTGAAGTGTGTATCATTTGAGTTTTGAGTTAATTGCCCTGGTGACTAATGATGTTGAACGTCTTTTCATGTACTTATTGGCCATTTGTATATCTTTTTTGGAGAAATGTCTGTCAGCTACTTTGCACATTTTTAACTTGGCTTATTTTTGTTGCTGTTCACTTTTAAGAGTTCTTTATATATTCTAGATACAAGTCCTTTCTCGGATATATGAATTGCAAATAATTTCTCCCGTTCTGTGGGTTGCCTTTTCACTTTCTGAGTGGTTTTATTTAAAGCACAAACATTTTTAATTTTGATGATGTCCAGTTTCTTTCTTTCTTTTGTTTTTTGCACTCTTGATGTCATCTCTAACAATTGCCTAGTCCAAAATAATATTATGCCTGTCTTTTGGTCTAAGAGCTTTATAGTTTAAGCTCTTATATTTAGATCTTTGATCCATTTTAAGTTACTTTTTATGTATGGTGTAAGGTGGGGGTCCAACTTCATTGTTATTAAGAGGATGTCCTATCATCCCAGCACCATTTGTTAAATATAATTTTCTTTCCTCGTTGAAATGCCTTGGCACCCTTGTGGATAATCAGTTGATTATAAATATGATGGTTTGTTTCTGGGTTCTTAATTCTATTCCACTGCTCTATTTGTCTTCCTTATTCCAGTATGACACTGGTTTTTTTTGCTGTTATTTTATAGTAAGTTCTGAATTTGGGAAGTGTGAGTCCTCCGACTTTGTTCTTCTTCAAGGTTTCTTTTGTTATTCTGGGTCCCTTATATTTCTATATGAATTTTAAGATCAGCTTGTCAATTTCTGTAAAGAAGCCAGGTGGGATTGTGATAGGGATTATGTTGAATCTCCAGATCAACTTGGGGAGTATTGTCATCAATATTGTCTGATCCATGAACATAGTACATCCATTTACCCAGATATTCTATAATTTTTTCAGCAATGTTTTGTACTTTTCAAAGTATAAGCTTTCTACTTTTCGTTAAGTTTATTCCTAAATATTTTATAATTTTCAATGCTACTGTAAGTAGAATTGTTTTCTTAATTTTATTTTTGGATTGTTTATTATAAGTGTATAAAAAATACAATTGATTTTTTGTATTGATCTTGTATCCTGCAACATTGCTGAATTCATTTATTAGTTCTAAGAGTTTTTTATTGATATGAAATTCACATAACATCAGAGTAATCATGTTAAAGTATACAATTCAATGGCATTTAGTACATTCACATGTTGTGCAGCCACCATTTCTGCCTAGGTCCAATATATTTTCATTTACCATGAAAGAAAGCCCTGTGTGCCATAAGCAGTCACTCCCTGCTCCCATCATCCTGAAGCAACTGGCAACCACCAATCATCTTTCTGTCTCTATGGTTTTACCTATTCTGGATATTTTGTATAAATAGAATAAGTTTTTCATAAATGTATGGGTTTATTTCTGGACTTTCAATTCTATTGTATTTGACTGTATGTCTGTCCTTATGCCAGTACCACACTGTTTTGATTAGTGTAGCTTTGTAGTAAGTTTTGAAATCAGAAATTGTGTCTTCCATCTTTGTTTGTTTTAAGATTGTCATGGCTGTTTAGGCCTTTTGCAATTCCATACGAACTTACAAGTTAGCTTTTCCATTTCTGGAGAAAAAAATGACCATCAGAATTTTGATAGAGATTGTATTGAATCTAAAGATGGCTTGGGCAGTATTGCCATTTTAATAATATTAAGTTTTCTAATCCATGAACACAGGCTTTTTTCCACTTATTTGTCTTGTTTAATTTCTTTAAGGAATGATTTACAGTTTTCAGTGTATAATTCTTTTACTTCCTTGGTTAATTTTATTTCTAAGTCCTTTATTCTTTTTGATGCTATTATAAATAGAATTTTTTCTTAATTTCCTTTTCAAATTGTTCACTGTTAGTGTATAGAAATGCAACTGATTCTTTGTTTTTTTTTTTTTTGCATTAATTTTGTATCTTTCAACTTTGCTCAGTTAGTTTATTAGCTCTAGTAGTTTTATGGTGGATTCATTGGCACTTTCTCTATACCGGATTTTGTCATCTTTGAACAGAGATGGTTTTACCTCTTCCTTTCCAATTTGGATGACTTTTCTTTTTCTTTTTTTTTTATTGCCTAATTGCTCTGGCTAGAACCTCCAGTACAATGTTGACTAACAGTGGTGAAAGCAGGCGTCCTTGTCTTATTCCTGATTTTAATATAAAAGCTTTCAGTCTTTCACCATTGAGCATGATGGTGGCTGTGTGTTTTTCATAAATGCTTTTTATCATGTTGAGGAAAATTTCTTCCATTCCTAGATTTCTGGGGGTTTTTTTCTTCATGAAACAGTGTTAGATTTTATCAAATGCTTTTTCTGCATCAATTGAGATGACCCTTTTAAATGTTTCATTCTATTAATGTGGTGTATTATATAGATTTTCTCATGTTGAACTACATATATTCCTGGGATAAATCTCACTTGGTCATAATGTATAAACCTCTCACTATTATGTTGGATTAATTTTATTAATATTTTCTTGAGGATTTTTGTACCTATATTCATAATGGATGTTGAGCTATGGTTTTCTGTAATGTTTTGTCTGCCACTGGTATCATGGTATTACTGGTCTCAAGAATGAGTAGAAACTGTTCCCTCCTCTTCAATGTTTTTTGTAAGAACTTAAGAAGGCTTGGTGTTAATTCTTTAAAACATTGGTAGAAATCACCAGTGAAGCTAACTGGTTTGGACCTTTTTTTTTGGAGTTTTTCACTTACTCATTCAATTTCTTTATTTTCTGTACTTTTTGTTATTTACATAGTAGTCACCATGGAGATTACAATCAACATCATAAATGTGTAACAATCTAGCTTGAATTGACACCAACTTAGCTTCAACAGAATATAAAAACTCAGTTCCTATACAGCTTCATCCCTTTTATGTTATTATTGTCACAAATTATATCTTTATACACTGTGTGCTTATTAACATATATTACTGTTTTATGTCAACAAAAGTTATGTTTTAGGAGCTGCAAGCAGCCCCCACTGTCTGGCAGAATGCAGGAGTAGCTCCCCACAATGGAGAGCAAGAGCATGCCCAAGGACTTAGGCAGGAACTGCAGGCAACAGCCCCTATACCTGGCATAAGGCAAGAGGATGCCAAAAACACTGCTTCCATGCAAATGGTCCACCACAATCACTGCTGCCATGAGAGCAGTTCGCTGTCACAGTATCAGCCACTGTGACTGTGCAGGTGGCCCACTGCCCACTTGGCTGAATTGACAGGAGAGTGACCAGTGGAGACCAGAAAAAGAAGAGGAATTGTCTCTCCTCAAAGTAAATTCCAGAGTAATAGAAGAAGCAATTGCTCTACCAGATGATCAGAGATCAAAGTAGAGATACTAGAAATACAAAAAACAAGAAAACATAACACCAGCAAAGGAATACAGTAATTCTCAAGTACCAGGCCCAGAGAGAAGGAAATCCTTGAAATGACTGAAAAGGAATTCTGAACAACAATCTTAAGGAAACTCAATGAGATACGAGAAAACTCAGAAAACATAATGAAATGAGAAAAAATTAACAGGATATTAAGAAGAAATTTACAAAGAGATTAACATATGAAAAAAGAATATAGCAGAAATGCTGGAACTAAAGGATTAATTCAATGAAATAACACAGCCAAGAGCTTCAACAACAAGTTAGAGCAAGCAGAAGAAACAATTTCTGATTTAGAATATAGTCTTTTGAAAATGTACCGGGGGACAAAAAAAAAAAAAAGGAAAAAAGTATTTAAAAAAATGAAGAAAATCTAAGAGCTAGCAAACCACCTTAAGTGCACAAATATCCAAATCATGGATGTTCAGAAGGGGAGGAATAAAGAAAAGATGTTGAAAACCTATTCATGAAATAATAATAGAAAACTTCCCAGGTATAAGGAGAGACATGGACCTTCAGATATAGGAAGCTCAAAGATCCCCAAACAGATTCAATCACAAAATATCCTCTCTGACATTATAGCTCAACAACAAAGAGAAAATCCTAAAAGCAGCAAAAGAAAAATGTCAAGTAACCTGTAAGAGATTAGATTTCTCAATAGAAGTTCTACAGGCCAGAAGAAGATGGGATGGTATATTCAAAGTACTAAAAAAAAAACCAAAATCTGCCATCAAAGAATACAATATCCACAAAGACTACCCTTCAGAACTGAGGAAGAAAGAGTGTATTTTCCAGAAAAAAAAAAAAAAAAAAAAAGCAAAACTGCAGGAGTTGACCACAACATGACCAGTCCTGCAAGAAATCCCCAAGGGAGTCCTATATCTGGAATCTGAAAAATGATTATTGCTACCATAAATACACAAGAAAGACCAAAACTCACTGGTTGGACAAAAATGGAAATAAGAAAGAAAAGAAACTAAATTTTACTACCTTTAAAAAACCAACAAACATCAAAGACAAACAGTAAAATGAGAAGAAAGGAACAAAAGATATTTAAAACATCAAAGTGAAAATTGATAAAATGCCAGGAGTAACACAATGCATTTTAATAACAACTATAAATGTAAATAGAATGGATCCCCACTCAAAAGACACAGACTAATGGATTGGATTAAAAAGCTAGAAGCCAAGTATATGCTGTCTTCAGGAGACTCACCTTACCTGTAAAGACACACACAGAATAATAGTAAAGGGATGGAAAAAGATGTACCACACAAATTGAAATAAAAAATGAGCATGAGTGGCTATTCTTATATTGGATAAAATAGACATTAAGCCAAAAACTATAAAAAGAGACAAAGAAGGCCATTATATAATGACAAAGGGATCTATCCAGCAAGAAGATATAACAATCATAAGTATATATGCATCAAACACTGAAGACCCCACTATATAAGGCAAACACTATTAGACCCAAAGAAAGAGATAGACTCCAATAAGATAACAGTTGGGGACCTCAAACCTCTCTCTCGTCATTGGACAGATAATCTAGGCAAAAACCAACAGAGAAACAAGATTTAAATGACACTTTGGACCAACTGGACTTGGCAGATATCTACAGAACATTTCACTCAACAACTACAGAATATACCTTCTTCTCATAAGCACATGGAACCTTCTCCAGGATAGACCACATACTGGGTCACACACGAAGACTCAAAATTTTTTAAAAATTGAAATCAAGTATCTTTTCAGACAAGAACAGTAAAAAAACCATGGCTTTCTGAATTCTCCAGTATACATGGTCTCTTTTGAAGGCCTTAATTTCCTGAAGAAACTCTTCCCACGTTTTCCTCTGAGGCTTTGGCATTCCATTGTTTCCCTCAACTGTAATCTTTTGCTCCATGTGGCAGCAGTTGTTCATTTTCCTTACAACATTTTCAAGGAATTCCCACCTCTGTTTTACCTGAGTGGGTTCTGAGTTAGGCAAAGCAAGGGAAAGTACTTTGCATTAGTTCTGCATATAACCCCCAGACAGATTAGATCAGACAAACATAATTCTTTAAGAATAAAGTCTGCCCTGCTTTCTCCAGAACTGGGAGTCGAGGTCCCACACTGGGAACGCAGATTGCCATCTTCAGGGTTGCCACTGAGCTGATGTGGTAGGTGGGTCAAGGATAAGTAAAAATGATGTGACACTTTCTTACCACTTTTAAATTTTCTTTTTCTTGAATAGGTATTTTCTTGGTTGCTTTTGACTATTTTTAAGAGTTATGACAAAGGTGATTCTGACAGTTTTGGCTTATATTTTGATGTATCTGTGGGGGAATAAATAAAATAGGTTTTTCAAAAATTGGATTCCTTGTAATTTTATATACAAATTCATGTCATTACATATAGAAATAGTTTTACTTCTTCCTTTCCAATCTGGATGCCTTTTATTCATTTTTCTTTGTCATATTTCTCTGGCTAAAGCCCCAGCATAATATTGAATAGAACTAGTGAGAATAGACATCCTTGTCTTGTTCCTGATCTTAGGGGAAAGCTTTCAGTCTTTTACAATTACGTGTGCTTCTTGCTATGAGTTTTTCATTGAAGTTCTTTATTAGGTTGAGGAAACTTCCTTTTATTCCTAGTTTTCTGAGGTTTTTGTTTGTTTTTATTGTTGTTTCTAATCAAGAAAGTGTGTTAAATTTTATCAAACTCCTTTTCTACATATATTGAGTTGTCTTAGCCAGTTTGGGCTGCCTTAACAGAATAACATGGACTGAATGGCTGAAATAGAAATCTATTTCTTACAGTTGTGGAGGCTGGGAAGTACAAGATCAAGGCATTGGCAAATCCAGTGTCAAATGAGGGCACTCTTCCTGGTTTGCAGATGGCTGTCTTCTTGTTGTATCCTCACATGGTGCAGAGAGAGAGAGAGAGAGAGAGAGAGAGAGAGAAATAAGTTCTGTCTCATCTCTTCTTACAAGGCCACTAATCCTATTGATGAGAACTCCACCCTCATGACTTAATTATCTTCCAAAGACTCCACCTCTTAATACTATCACATTGGGAGCTAATATTTCAACATATAAGTTTTTGGAAGATACAGACATTTGATCCATAGAAACATGATTTTCGTCCCTTATTCTATTTGTATGGTGCGTTACCTTAACTGAATTTCAAATGTTAAACTAAGTTTGCATTCCTGTGATAAATTCTACTTGGTCATGGTATAAAATTCTTTTTATATATTGTTGGGGTAGGTTTGCTTGTATTTTGTGAGAATTTCACATCTATATCTATAAGGGAAATTGATCTGTAGCTTTATTTTCTTGGGGTGTCTTGGGCATCATGGTAATACTGGCTTCATAGAATGGTTGGGAAGTGTTCTTCCCCCTTTTAATTTTTTTTGGAAGAGTTTGTGAAGCATAGGTGTTCACAACTGGGAGTTAAGTCTTCAACATATGAATTTTGGGGAGACTTAATTCAGTCCATAGCACTTGGTCAGTCTAGCTAAATTTGTCAATTTTATTGACTCTTTTAAAAGAGCCAACTTTTAGCTTTGTTGATTGTCTGTATTGTTTTGGTTCTTTTACTTTTACATTCATTTATTTCATATACATCTGGCCACTATGTTAAAGTTCTGGGAATATAGATGAAGAAGTTATAGTTTTTGCACTCGTGGAGTACATTGTCTTCTGCACTATTTTCAAACTTTAGTGTGAATAAATATTTTCTCATAAGTTTATTCAAAATCAAATATACAACCCAACATATAAAGACATACTTACAATACAGTGAAGAGGAACTCTCAGAGGAACTGGGAATTAAGGAAGCATTGGAAGAATTGATAGGGTTTAGAGGTAAAGTTGGGTTGTACAGAGAAAGCTATCAGAAGGAAATAAAAACTGAGCTGAATTTTAAAAGTACAAGTAAGTCTTGACCACTTAAAAAGATTGGGGAGGGGAAGGTTATCCCAGCAGTGTAGGAGCCAGGATTCACAAAGACAAAGGAGAAAGGAGGAATGTAGCCACATCCATGCATGGAACTCTAGACAGCATGATATTGCTGGAAGTTGGAAGCATCTCTGTGCAAATGACTTGCTTACCTATGTTTTTTTCTTTAGGTATTCCTTTTAAAAGTCTTGTTCTAAGTTTAGTTGGGTTGTCGTTTCTTAAAGAAAAACTGTGTGGATTTAGGTTTTAAGTTATTTTTGATTAAGTCATAATACCATCACCAAGGCACTGTCATTCTGGTAGAGTCTACTTAACAAGGGACCCAACTGGTTCATTAAATCAATAGACTTCGCACATCAATTAACTGATTTTCAAGGTATATGAGCAGCCAGTTGGTGGTGATTATATTAAACCTGACATTTATGTCAGTCAATTAACTAATGGCAAAAGCAAAAACAAGTGCTTTGAGATAAGGGAAAATATGTTTTCCGTCCCCTTAAGCAGCAGAATATTCTATGTACATGTGATCAACAAATGGGAAGCAGTGGAGGAGCTGGCAACCAAACAATACATATAAACCAAAAAATAAAATATGAAATATATCCCACAATCCTTGATATGCATATCAAAGACTGAATGTAATTTGTGGTGCCTGTAAAATATTTCTCTAAAAAATGTCTGAATTCTATACATTTACATGTGTAGTAGAGACACTTTAAAACCATATATGCTTTCTTTACTGCTCATCTTCTTGATTGTTTGCTTAAAATGATTCTGCCACTCAGCCCTGGAGCTCTCTCCTCAGAAATTTTTATTAGGCTTGTAGAATTAATGTGGAAGAAAGCCAGAATTATCAATTATGCAAATTTTTCTGTTTCCAGATCTCCAAAGAGACTTAAAATTCTTTTTTTTCCATTGGATATGAGAGTTGTTTTTAAGAGTAAAAGGTGGGCCAGGGAAAAGGTTATTACAAAACCCCAGAGCAAGATGTTCTTTTCCCCTTGAACCATGGCATGGCTTTCCATGGAGTGAGATTTTACTCCTGGAATCTCAGGGGTGAAGAAATCCTTAGAGGTCTTGTAAACCAGAACTTTTACTTTTTATTATTTATTTGTTTGTTTGTTTGTTTTTGAGTCTGGCTTTGATTTTAAAATAATCTATAATGTTTATGATGGCATGACCAAATGTAACTACTTGGGATTGAAAGTTTTATTTTCCAGGTAGAAGCACAGAGCGATGCGCAGTGGCCAGCCCAGCTCTCCCTCCCTGTCACATTTGTTATTGCTTGCTAGACAAAATACTGAAATGTCCAACAATGTGAATGTTGATATTTTAAATTACATAAAATAGGTACTTGTTACCCAATGGGCTCTTCAGGAGTGTACTCTTAACTGCTTTCTGTTCTTTTTCTTAAGCATGAAATTCAGCGTCTACACTTGTAGGATGTTAGCTCTGTTTCCTTATCTGTAAAAACAATTGAGTTAGACTGGACTACTTTTCTTTTCAGTTCTAAAATTCTGCAATTTTTCTGACAATATCCAAGAGTTGCCCTAGTGAAGGTAACAGTGATTTGTGGTGTATTGCTTAGTGATCACTTCTAGATGGAGTAGTGGGGCGGGCAGATACAGTGTAGTTCCTGATCGTACCACTGTATCTACCATCAGCTGAAATGGAACCTACTGTGGAGAAGATTTAACTTGCTAAATACATTTCACTAAAACAAGAAAAGTGATCCCTAAGAAGCTGTCTCAATGATCTCTCTCTGAATACCTTGAGCAATGGTCTTTATTGATCTGTTTTCAATTTTAGATCACTCAAATGGGTCAGTGAGTAGACACTTGTCACTTGGACACAAATGATGTAGATATATTCTTGAATGAGCTAGAGGAGATTAAATTTGGGATAAGCAGTCAGTCGACAGGGCTATGGGATCGGGGACAATCCTCTAACTTTTGTGCATCACCGATTGCTCATCTTTTTATCAGTGAGCTTCAATTTAAAGTATTTCATACTTGATTCTCAAATTTCCAGTACTGTGCGGGCTCAGTTCAGATGAACACATGCTCTAATTTATTGTCTAAAGTAATAATTTTACTCTTTCAAAGTTTCTTGGTTGCCAAAAGGAAGAGAAAAGTCAGAACAAACAGCTGACAATTATGACAAGGGGAGGAAAAGCTCAGTGCTCCCACAAGAAGTCGAATTGTGTTTTAGTAAAATAAACATTAATTAAAATTAAGTTTTATTAAGAACTGAAAAGCTATCAGTGATGCTAAGCTTGCCACTCCCTTTAAAGTACCTGTATGGAGTCCCAAATCTCAGGTGGGCTGAACAGTTACTACTGTGAGCATTTGAACCCTTGCTGTGTGCAGGACTTTGTTGGCATTCTGTAGGCACCTCCTCTCCTCCTCGTCATGATGATGCTGGCAGATGGGCACCATTACACCTCATCCTTATTGGGAAGGTAACTGAGACTGAGAGACATTAGATAACTTCCACAGGTTCCACAGTGGAAGTGGTGGTCAGTGGTGGGGAGCCAAAGGGAACCCAGTCTTCTTGCAGCAAAGTGGGGAATCTCAGCTCAATCTCTCTTAGGTTTACTGTTTTTATAAAAGTGAAAAGTAAATACCAGAAAGCCCCTTCAGCAAGGCCAATGGAAAGGCTATCTTTGTGATTTAAAAGTTTGCTTTTTATTAAAAATGACTCAGATTTCCTTTCTTATGCTTTATTGACCACACTTGTTCTATTCAAGAGGACCACTATTTCTTTAATTTACCTCCTTTAACCATATCTGGTTTCATTGTGCCAGCTCTATGGAAAATACATTTATGGCCTCGGGCAGTTGTGCGCTCACACACATGTGTGTACACCCCCCCCCACGCCTCACACTCAGGGACCCTCACAGAGCTCGTCAACGCTGGATGCACAGCCAGACACAGGACAATGACAGCTTTTCGACATAGATCATTTCCACTTACAGTGCTGGAACTAATGTGCGCACTTCCATCTTTAGTGATATTTAACCCCAAGGTCATGGACCAAGAATTTCCTGTGTCATCAAATCATATGGTAAAAATAATGACATAAAGGTCTTGGATTTGTTGTAGCTCAGTGTCTTACTGAAATGAAAACTAGTCGAGCCGAGGGTATCTCATGAGACTCAGCTGAGGTGCGTACCAGTTAACAGTGTGTGTGTTTTATGATAGCTGCTGCATTCTGCTGCAGGGAAAGAGGCCTTTCCACTGCCACTAGACAGTCCCCAAGTAAAGCCCAAGTCATACTGCGGAGTCCTTCCTGGCCACTAGGCAAAGGAGGCTCTGCAGGAAGGAAGAGGCTGAGAGGAAATGTGGGTGATATTTTTCAAATTTCTTGACTTTAGCTTGTATTTCCTTTTTTCTGAATTGTGATCACTTTTTTGTATGGACGTTTAAATGTATTATTTGAAGTAACTTCCTTTTTCAAGGAATAAGATAATTTTTCTGCTGTTGATAAATTTTTCAGCACATCTTAAATTCCTTGGTGGCTGTAACATAGAAAAGGTGACCAGGTATCTTGCCTTAAGAAGACAGTCCTTCTCTTCCAACCTGCCCTGCAGCATGCTCCCCATGGACCCTTATTTTTCTTGACTGAAAGCATCATTCGACCTCTCCCCACCCACATCATGTGCTTTCCTGATGCTTCTCCCTCCTTTTCCCTTCCTTTCTGTTCACTTACTGAAGGCCAGTCTTATCACTCTCCATCTCTCCCTTCAGGGGCAGTGCAGCAGCAGTCAGGACTGCAGATTTACCAGAGAGGTGGCCTCAGTTCAAATTCCAGCTCCACCGCACCAAGCCCTCCGTGCTGCTTTCTTTATTTTTTAATAAAGTGACGATGCAAATAGTACCAGCCTTGGGGGACCTTTGTGAAGATGAACCCTACAAAACACTTGGAGCAGCATGCAGTGTGTGCCCGGTGCTGAGTCAGCGCTACTCATTATCCCTGATGTCACGCGCCAGTGCGCGGTGGAAGAGACAGATGCCATCCCTCACACTTACGCAGAATCATTTAAGGAGGGTGCCTCATTTTCCCCATATGAACAAAACGCTGATAATTCCTCTTTACATCGGGGGCTATTCTGAGTGTGTGAGCTGTACCAACTTACATTCCTTCACTTTCTGAAGGTGAATGAATTCTTTAAAACTGTTGGTAAGAAACAGCTCACTGCTTTATTAATCAAAATAGAAGCCCCCGGCCTAAGTGAGACTCTTCTCCCTCAAAAGGTGTCTTCCTCCTTGATTTCTGGTAGGATATTTGAAAATGACCTTGGGCTCCAAAGAAGCATGTCAAAGTCCCAGATGGACAGTTTTCCTTGGATTGAGTAGTCACCTTGCCCTGGGGCCTCAGATACTTCAAAATTTCAAAAAGAATTCCCCTCTTGAAGAAAATATGCTGCTTTCCAAGAAAGATTACACGTCTAGGCGCAGTTTCTTTCCTTGTGTGATATAACAAATTAGAATTAAGCAACATCCAGGGATGCTAAGAATGCACAGTGAATGACAGACAGACAAACTTACGCCCCTTCATTAGGTGAAACTGAACAGGCACAAAGGTTATTTTCTTCCCTACTTTTCTGCCTTGACAGACACCTTTGTCTCCCTCTTCAGAAGTGATAGTTTATTCCAGGAGTCATGGCTCCCAGCCTGAGAACCACAGAAGTGAAATAACAAATGTAAGTCAGCCCCAAACTTGAGGAGGTCAACCAAAGAACAGCTGCAGGACCAGAGGGCACTGTCAGGATAGGGAGCCTCAAAGACTCCAGACAGGAAAGTTTTGACAAGAACATTCCTGTGATATTTCTTTATTTCTCGTGTGTGTGTGTGTGTGTGTGTGTGTGTGTGTGTGTGTGTGTGTGTGTGTGTGTGTGTGTGCTTTAGCTTAGAAGTTGTTTGGCCTCTTTGGCTGATTTGAAATGACAGCCAGTGTACGAATGTTGACCCTTGGAACTCGTATCTCTAGAGACTTCATTGGGGTCTCTGGGGCTGCAGCAATCTATGGATTTGTTTCCAAATCCCTGTCCTAGCAGACATGTCAACCTGACTGCTGAGTTCTAATGAAAGAAATGACTGGAATCTGAAGACAGGTTTTTGTTCAAAACTTGTTGTACTTCAGAGTGAGGGAGCTCAAAAACAAACAAACAAAAAAAACTTGGACTTCTAAGCTGTCTGAGTTGATGGGCTTTCTAGTGATACCTGATGGTCTTTAAATTGTAATCTGTTACTTCTGAACTGGGTGACTCTGCACATGTCAGTGGGGCCACTGGAAGCGGGAAGGGCACTTCCCGGCCTGGGAAACGGTAGGGCCACAGTCCTGTGAGGCTCTAGTCTAAATCTCAGACAGAGCAAGGAGACGAAGGGACTATAACAATGGGTTGCTCTTCATTCTCAGTTTTATCAAGACTTCAAAATAAGTGTTGATCTTAAAAAAATATTGACTAGGCCTAGTACTGCCATGAGATTCAAATCTGACAGGCGAAAACTAACTTTATCGCGTTCTTCCATTGTGCAAGGCACTCTTGTAAGCACTTTGCTTGTATTAAGCATTTAATCTTCGAAACAATTGTATAATTTAAACACTACCACCTCCATTTCATAAATGAGGAAACTCAACCACAATTAAGTTAAATACTTTGCTCTTGGTGATAAAATATGACTAGAAAAAAAAAAAAAAAAAAAACAACCGAGATTCAAGCCCTGACCTTAAACCTAACCCTAGACTCAAATCTAACCCTAACTTTAAATTTAAATGCAACCTAACCCTAACCTCAACACAAACTCTAATCCTAAGACCACTCCTGAATCTAAATAAAAGTCTAGGTCTAATCCTAGCCGAAATCCACTGTCTCCAGGAATCATACTCTTAATCACTGTTCTGCACTGAACTATTACATGCTGGTAAATATGACTTGGATACTAGTGAAATTATTCAATACAAAATAAAATGCAGAAAGACTACAACATGGTAAGAATATGATAATTTCATTAAATAGATTAATGGAATGACCAAATACTCTGACTTTGGGCTAGTGAGTTGAGGAAGATATTTTAAAGATATATTTGTCATTTGTGCCTAAGTTCCATGTAGCTTTCAAATAGCAAAACGCTCCATTAAGACTAGATACTAAAGCATTTGTAAGGGTAAAAGAAATGGGATTTTCATTTTGAAAGTTGCACTGGCATTCTTAAAAATGCTGTTTTGTTTTTTTTTAACAATACTTTATCCTGCTTCAAAGATGCTAGTGAACAACAACTAAATTTTGCCACTGAAGTAAAGTGCTGTCAAAATATGAAATTAGTTGTATAACAATCTGGCTACTAGGAACACAAATATCAGGTCTGTTGTATGACAAGGATTAGTAAGGTACGAAGGAGAACGGAAAACATCAACATCCAAGTGGATTTGTCATGGATGGAAAGCTCATTTAGAAAATGATAGATTCTTCCATTTTGTGATGCAAGCATCAGTTGTAGGGACAATGAAATTATATTTCACATTCAGGTGTATATTAAAAGACAAGACAAATGAAAATCAAATTCGGGATTCACAAATAGACTAGGTAAATCAGGTAAAAAGGTAGCAGAAGAATGCATTTCCATGATACTGTCTGTCCCCAGGATTTTGCCCCAACAACATTTAGAGCCGCCTTTATGAATCACATAGGTGCTTAATACCTACCTGTTGATTGAATTAAGTCATCACATTTGACCTGTGTATTTGGATGGAGACAGACTTCAAGGTATTGATGAGCCATATCATGTAATAATTTTAGCTAAGCTGCATCTTCAAAGAACATGTGGAGAGGATAATACACTTTTTAGGTGTTTAGGTTTCTTTCTTAACTGAAAGAGACACAAGTTGCTTCAACTCATCAAAGACCCTGATTATGTTAAAAATCACTCTAATAAAACATTTCTCTTCAAAATAAAGTTTGTTTAGAAGTAGCGACTGGGCTCTAAGTTTAACTGTAGCCATCTGTGTAAATCGACCAGATTATTTAAATTGATAAGATTTTCTAGTGGAAAAGGAAAAAAGGAATGCAAAATGGCAAATTGTCACCTTTTTTTTAGCCTGTCCCCTGTAAAAGTAGAGTGCCACCACTGAGCAGCCCTCCGGAGGGGCTCGGTGCTAACTCAGCACAGCTACGTTTGCTCTTTTTTTTTTCTTTCACGGGAACCTAATAGTAAACTTTATTATGCGTCTAATAATAAGGAAACTGCCATATGATCCAGCAATCCCACTGGCTGGGTTGGTTGCTTCATGGAAGTATGTGACGGAATATATAAAAGATCATGTCACTCTCTTGCTTAAGCCCCTTCATTGGCCTCCCTTGCCTTCAGAATAAAATCCTAGACTTGTGTAGTGACTTCCAAGACTCCCCATGAATGCTCCCCTGACTAATCATGCTACAGCATCTCCTACCAGTTTCCTTTTTCTTCTTCTTTTTTTTAGTCGGGACATAGTTGATTGTACACATCTGTGGAGTACAGAGTTGAATATCAATACCAGTGTGCAATATATGATGCTAAAATCAGGATAATTAGTATATTCCTCATCATACAATGTAATCAATTTTTGTGGCCCTTTACCAATTCCTTCCTTTCCCCCTCCCTGTCCCTCTTTCCCACCCCTGACAACCCCAGTTCTGTTCTCTTCTCTTAAAAAGTTCAACGTATTATTGTGACTATTATGTCTTTTTCTTTTTTTAAAAATTTTATTTATTTATTTATTTATTTATTTATTTATTTATTTATTTATTTATTTATATTAGCTCCCACATATAAGTGAGGACATGTGATATTTCACTTTCTGTGCCTGGTTTATTTCAGTTAGCATAATTTTCTCTAAGTTCATCCATGTTGCTTCAAATGGCAGTATTTCATTCCTTTTTATGGCAGAGTAGTATTCCATCATGTAGATATACCACATTTTCCTTATCCAGTCATTTGATGATGGGCATTGCTGAGCTAGGGCTGGGTGTCTGGTGCTCACAGACCCCTCGAGCCCATTCACAAACTCTTCACATGCAGGTCTGTGAGCTAGGTAACTGGCAAAAAGGTCCTTGGAGCCTTGGTTGAAGAAAGAAGAGTCTTTATCCAGCACACACAACACTGAGAGTTAGGCGGTGCAGAGGAGAAACTCAGAAACTCAACTGCTACTGGAAAAGTCCAAAGAAAAACTGAAACTGAGCAGCTGCCAGCAGACTAAACATGCTCTATTGTTAGATGTGAGCTCTCTGCCACCAGCCTGCTTCACAAACTGCAGAACGCACAATACTACAAAACTAAAATGATACGTTGGTGCACATGCACACTAACTCCACCCCCACACAACTTGTTTACAAGAAATGTGCTACTTGACTTCCCAGCCAGACCTGAGCCAAGAGAGCCTGACTAAATTGTTCTATTTTCCCCACAGGAATTTAGGTTGGTTCCAACTCTTGGCTACTGTAAATAGAGCTGCAATAAACATGGGAGTACAGGTGTCCCTTTGACATGATGATTTCTATTCCTTTGGGTATACACCCAGCAGTGGGATTGCTGGATCACATGTCAGTTTCCTTCTTGATTACAGCTTCAGTCAATATTTTTTGCTCATAGTATCTGGTTCTATTCATTTTTGCTTGTCACAGTTTGCAATCATATATCCATAGGTGTGTTTATTTGTTCAGTGCCTTTTCTTCCATTTGACCAGAAAGATAAAAGGTTTAGGGTGGGTCCTTCTTAAATGAATGAAGGAATGACCCCTGCCTTCAAGAACACTTGGAATTCTGTGGGGAGACAAAACTATAAATATAAAGCAGAAAATTAATAAAAGAAAGAATATCAAATGTGCAAAATCCTCTGACAATATTGTATTACAGTGTTAAATGAAATGAGTGATCAGCAGTGCCGTTTGGAGAAGGACAATGGGGAGAGGTCGTTTAGATGGGAAATGGCACGGCAATGGCTCAGAGGCAGGAAGGGGAACTGTCTGTGAGGCAGGCAGAGGGATGTGGGTGCAGGCATCGCGGCACTCTCGGGAAGCAGCGCCACCTCAGGGCTCCAGTCACAGCTGCCCTGCTGATGGTCCCGCTCGTGGTCCGCATTCTCTACTTCTTAAGCCATTCCTTTCCAAGACAGTGGCGTTGGGTTCCCCAGGGCTTGCAGCCTGAGAAAACTATTCCCTACCGTGATGCTCACTAGTGTTTGAGCTGGACCACACTGGGAAACAGTTTTGATCAAACCCCATATTACCATCAGGACACTGGCCTTGGAGGGACCAGGCTGTCTTGACGTTTGCCGGAGGCACCACACTTGATTGCCAGGCCCGTCCTGCATGCCAGGATCAGGGCCGGCCTGGGGATAAGGGATAAGCAGACAGAGCCCATATATATGGCCTCAGGGTTCCGACTCTAAGCCCAGGGCTCCTGCGGACACATGGTGTCTGCACAGATGGAGTGGGAAGCTCTCTCCCAGATAAATGGATAACTCGTTTGGTGTGGTGTCCAAAGGGACTGGGTTTAAAATAAATTAATATGCTTTACATGAACAAACACTTTATGCCTCCAGAATCAAACTGTTACTTAATTTTATGATCTAACACACTACCTTTTCTTAATGAATGCTCCACATTCTGTGAGTTCTCTCAAAGTTCAAGTTGTTGCTCCGTATTCTGGAAAAGGAAAGGAACAAATTCTTACTTTGCATCTAAGGACCTTTTAATAAATACCACCATTGTAAAGGATTGGATCTTGGCTGCTCCTCAACTGAAGTGTCCTATAACATGAGAAGGTTTTTCTGTGGCCAGGAAGCAATGCAGTTTGGGTTGTGGCTTTGGATAAACACATCTCTTTTTTTCCTTAATGTGTGTTTTCTCCCCATAGTCTAAAATGTTTTGAGTTATCACAGGGTGTTTCTCCTGGATTATTTCCATATATGTCCCCTACTTGAGAAATACTAAAACAGTCATTCTATAATACAGTTGTTTGTTTATTTCTCCCCCCAAATTTTATGATCTTTAAAAAACCAAACTTTAATATAACATCAACACGATAAAGCAACAAATGACCTCATATAAATAAAAACTAAATAGCTCTTTTAATACATCTGAAAGATAAGAGACTAAAATGTATCCTTCTCCCCCCAACCCAAAAAAGAAAAAATTAATGGCACGGGAACATTTTTTTTTCTTTGCTCCTCAAATTTGTCTTTTAGTAGTTGAGAGCAGATGAAATCTTTTATCACTATATTTAGACATCAAGCAGGCAGGTCGGTGCCATGGAAACTGCTGCGTGAAGGAATGTTTGCAGGGGAGGGGCGCTGCGAGGCGGTGCTCACTCAGTGCCCACCGAGCACGTGTGCAGGCCGCAGCAGCATTGCTGGCATCTGTGAAATAGGGGGCGTGCTGCAGGTGAGACCCTCGCCCCAGCTCCAGGCTTCTCTCTGACCCCCAGCAGTGCTGCCTTGGCTTTAAGCGACCTCCTCACCTTAAACCCCAAAATGACCTGCATGCTGACTTTATAATAAGATATGGATAAACTAAGCTTATGCCTTTGCATTTGTGTCCCACATCATTTCAGCACACCTGTCTCATGGTGAGAAGTCACAGGGCCAGAGAGTTCTTATTGCTCAAGACAGTTTTAGGCACTGGAGACAGAAAAGTGACTTGATTCTCAGAGCTTAATTCCGCTGGGAGAGGGACATGATGGAACACAATAATAAATAACAATAGCGCATGTATAGTAGACATAAATTTGTAAGTGACGTGAACACTATCGAGCGAGGTGGTTTTCATACAAAGGGGCTGGTGGGTGGCTGGAGAACTCAGGAGGGCAGCTCTGGAAGGCTGACACTGAGTCAAGAATTGACCGGTGTGACACTAGCCACCCAGGATATGGAGAAAGTGCTTTGAGGAGAGGACAGCAGGTAGAGAGAATGACTGTGCCATATTCCACAAATCCACGTCCAGCATGGTGGACAGTAGCATGAGCCGGGCAACGACAACATGGTCCATCTGTCTGTGACCTGTGTGCTCTTTAGGAGCACTCAGGTCTTCAAATGCACCTCCAACAGGCCTAGGAGGCCCCAGAAATTGGTCCCCCAAGGGACCTAAAAGGAAGAGCTCTTACCTTCAGGCAAAGTGCACCATTGTCCTTCTTTCTTGAGGGCTCCAGCTCACTGCAGCTGTGGCTGAAGCCCAGCGAGGCTCCTTGGTCCTTGATGAAGCTGTCACAGCTCCTGCTGAGTAACTGAGGAGGTGCTGCTTGACCATGGTTGTATCTGGCTTTGCCATAAGCCTCCCAGAGACTCCCGTAGCTTCTTCTGCAGCCTTTATCTCCTGCCCATGGGCACACGACTGCTTCAGCCTGGTCACTGGGGCTGCCACAGTGGCTGCTTGTGCCAGTGGCAGGGCGATTATGGAAAAACTCTTCTCTCCTACCGTTCTGTATGACACTCTTCTTTCCCTAGGACTCGGTTAGACAACCCGGGCAGTACTGTCAACCCTCGGAACGAGACTGGGGCACCTTGACTTCCTCTTCCTTTGGCGTGAATTATTTGTTTCTTTTACAAGAGACCCTGCAGTTGCTCATGTGGTGTTACCTACCCCTATCAACCTTCCACAGATGTAGATAGGACTAAATTTGAGAAAGAACCCAGCGTGGGTTCAGCTGGTTCTTTTAAAGAGCGTGTACATGTTCACCTGGCACGGACACCCCTCTTCTCAGCACTACTCAGGAACGTGCTTTCTGAGGGTGAGCTGTGTGGACTGGACACGAGCTCCGTAATGTTTCTCAGAAAGGATTAGAAAGCAGCAGTGTCCCTTTCCTGCACGCGAGGGCTTCCTCTTCTTGTCTGGTTGCAACAGGATTCACGATCATCTGGGAGCACTGTGTCATCACTCTGTCTAGCGGAGTGGGTGTAAGAATACAGGAATAGCAGAAAATACAATGTTACTGGCAAAAGAAAGGGTCTCTTTTGCCTCTTCACCCAAATTTCTATCCAACCCGGTCACAAAGGTCTGAGGAGGAAAGGACACAGAATGCACAGGAGAGTAGGGGACAGCTCTGATGACGAGTGACTCCTTCCTGGACTCCCATGTTCTCTGTGTCCCAGTGAAGAACACGAATTAGAAACCAAAGAGTTAGCTTGCTTTAAAAAGAGAGTAAGGCTTGTAGGCAAGGCACATGTGGAACTATAGTTGTGGACATATGTTCTTCAGGCTAAAATGTATTCTTTTTTATATGAAATTACTATTAAGGAGGAAAAAGTGGATCTTCCTTTCTGAGAAACTGACTTTGAATTAGGGGGAAGTTTGTCATTCCTTACATTTTCTTAGGAACTATGGAGAGAGTCAGGACATTTGGCAGCCTGCTCAAGAGATATTATGGGACACATACCAAGTAGAACATTCCGTGTTAAGGCTTCAGAGTGGTTGAAGAAAGGACAAAGTGCTGTGACGTGATCATTCTCTCAACCTGCATTTCATGTGCACCTCTGGGTCAGTTAGGTCTGATAGCTGGGGTGCCAGTCAACATCCATGCTGTAACACTGTCCCCAGGGTTTCTTGTGAGAAATAAATGGGATAAGATTGCTCGACAATACTTGTTAACTGCTAGGGGATTGGTAAGTAATTATTTTCCTACCTAAAAATAATTCACCTTTTCAGGATAAAATACTTAAATCTTGGTGTGGAGTTTATGACCTTTTAAGTAAACACTACCGTGTACCCATCTGGTCTTATTTCTTGTGAATTTTGTGCCCAAACCCCCCGTTACAGTGTGTATTGCTAGGGCTGCCATAACAAAGTACCCAGCTTACACAACAGGAATTTATTGTGTCACAGTTCTGGAGGTTAGAAGTCTGAAATCAAGGTGTTGGCAGGGTCGGGTTCTGCTGAGGGCTGTGAGGGAAGGATCTGTTCCAGGCCTCTCTCCTTGGCTTGCAGGAGGCCATTTTTCATATTCTCATAGCGTTCTCCCTGGATGTGTCTTTCTGTGTCTAGATTACGCCAGTCACATTGCATTGGGGCCCACCATAACGGCATTATTTTAATTTAATCACATTTGCAACAATGCTGTTTCCAAGTAACGTCACATTCTGAACTACTAGGGGTTAGGGCTTCAACATGTAAATTTGGGCGGGCACAACTTAGTCCATAGCAAGACGTCTTGCTTTACTTGCAGTGTCTGAACCCACCCTGTTCTCCTTCACTCTCTTGCTCTCTCTGCTCCCCTAAAATCTCTTCCTATTGAAATCTCTCTCCTTCTTCAAGTCTAATTCACCTCAGATGGGACCCCAGAGGATGACTCTTTCTTGGTGAACACTTCCCAGTCCAGAGGCGAACTCTTCACCTTGTTGGCTTTGAAGACTGGTTCCAACAGCAAATGGAGAGTGGTTTCTTCTAAAGATAATGCATGCATGAGGTCCATGGACAAAATCAGGACATCCATTTATTAATTCACAGTGAGAAATGAACTGTCATAAACACTGAGGGGCAGTGTCTCCTGGTCTCTCATATGTGGAAAGCCAGATGTAATCAGAAGCTTTCTGTGTGACCCTGGAATCAGATCAAGGGAAAATCAATAGGTGACGTGAATATGTAACGGCATCGAGCCTAAGACCTTCTGATGCATTCACCTGCACTTGTCAGTTGCCAAAGGAATAACACTGTTGAGCCTATTGACTAGGCAAACGGCAGCTAGCAATGTTTCAATCTTGGGCTGGTCTTTCTCTTTGTGTAACATGATTATGCTGATTTTTATAATCTTCTGCGATCATACCTTCCTTTTAATAACCAAATAAAATACTTAATGGCTCCCATATGGCATGCTCATAAACGAGTCAGCCGCCTCTCACATATTTCTGAGAATTTCCTGGCCTGCTTGTCATTTATTCTCTCTCTCTGAATGACTGCTCCCAGGCCACACAGTCACTGCTCTGTCTGTGTTGTTTAAGTTTTCATTAGTCCACCAGTCCCATCACTTGTATACAGCCTTCTCTTTGTTTCTCAGAACAAGAAGGTCACTTGATGTAGTGGTTAACTGATTTGCTGGAAATATGTGTCATGAGGGAATTTTAAAAGAGGAAATGAAAAAATAATCAACTAGATATCACTGCTCCCAAAAATTATTGTCCGTGGCCCATCACAAACGGTCCCTTAGTGTCAATTTCTCCACCACCATGTCATTGAAACCCTTATTCCACTCAGATTTGAGATCTCTTTTCTATTTTTTTTTCTTGCTCTCTTCAGTCCCAAAATGTTCAAGCACTTTCTCCAGCCCACATGAAAATAAAAAGCAAAATTCCTTATCTAATATTTAATTCCTTACCTTATCATTTCCAGAAAATGTTATTGAATGCCTTCTATGTGCCAAACACTGTGATGAGACTTGGGATACAATTTTGGGGGGGGGGGGGGGTGCAAGGTTGCCAAATAGGGCCCATATCCTCAGGAAGTATTAATCAAAATAAGCACACAAATGAGTGTATAATTAAAAAGTGAGGCTAGTGTTCTGAGGGAAAAGAAAAAGAAACATGATATTTTGATGGTATTTTGGAAGCGTTTAACAATGGTATTTGGCCATCAGAGAGGGCTCCTGTCAGGGAATCATGAGAATGCCAAGCCATGGACAAGCAGGAGAGGAAGGCAGCGGGCATGAGGGGTGTGAGGCCTGGACGGCAGAGGAAAGGAGTCCCATGTGACTGCAGAGCAGAGTCGGGGAGAGGGTGCGACCACACCACGGGGCTGGAGAGGGAGGCGAGCTGGCCAGATGTGCGGGAATGTGGAGGGTTGTAAATGCTCCGATGAAAGTTCTGAAACACAGAGTCGCTCTGGCTGTAGCACGGAGAATGAATTGGAGGTGAACCGGAGTCTGCACAGGAGAGTTCAGTCAAGAGATGACAGATGTTAGGATCAGGGACAACTGCCAACCAAAGTGGACAGACGGGGGAGCGTTTGAGAACTATTAAGGGGAGAATATCAGAATCGGTGATGGATCAGATATTAGCAGAAAAGAGAGTGAGAGAAAAGCCATTAACATGACCCTTAGACTTGAAATTGCACATCTGAAGAGATGGAGTATCATAAATTGCAGTAGAAGTCACTAGAAGAAGAGCAGGAATTGGAGGCTAAAGTCATGAGTCCAGTCTTGGTTATGCTGAGTTTGAAGTGCCTTTGAGACATCAGGTTGGGTTTTCGGCTGCATGTGGCAGCAGGAGCTTGGAAGAGAGAGATCCGAGCTGTAATTATTTAAGCAGTATTTGGCAGAAGATGTAGTTAAGGGTGAAAGAGATTGTCTAGAAAGAGTGAAAGAGCAGAGAGTCTAAATATGAGCTGTACGTCCCAGCATTTCAAGAACAACAGGAAATTTTCTATATAATATGAGAAAAGGTCAGTGTTATGTCCAGATACATACACAGGCAGGGTGACAGCTGTAGAAGTTGAAGAATATTTCAAATGATGGCTTCAACTTCTGTTCAGTAGAAGGTCAGATCTTTGCTTGGGGAGGGGACAGTTGAGTGGAGTTACAGATTGGAAAAAAGTGGATAAATTTTGACGTGGTCATTGGAGTTGGTTGAGAGATGCCGTGTGACGGGCCCTTCGAGCTGGTGGTCCTGAACCTGTGTGACATCACAGTCGGCCTTGTGGTGCTGCAGGTGTGGCAAAGGTGCAGTGCACGTGTGAACAGAGCAGATAGAAGGGTTAATCCAGGCATTTCTCCTGATAAAAAAGAAGAAAAAGCCCTAAAGGGTATGGACAGAACTGTTTCTAAAGTGGAAGACTGTGGAATCAGAGTTGAATAAAGAAGGAAACAAAGAAAGCGGAAGGGAAGGTAAATGATGGGGACCCTGTCAAGGCATTCTCGGAGGCCACCACAGGTGAAGCCCTGCACAGTGGAACAGGAATGAGGGCATGGAAGGCCGGGAAGCACGCGGAGAATGAGGGACACTCGGGGGTGGATCAGTTTCAGTGGTGACAAGTCCAGGGTGTGACGGTGAAGGAGTGTGGCTGAGGTGGAGGGGTTTCCTATAGGAAGAGGTCAGGGAACTGAGAGGATGAGGTCTTGAGTGGGTCACCAGAATGGGGGCTGAAGAGCAATTAAACTTGCAGGATCTCAACCTCTTTCTGCAGACTAAATCCCAGACCTTAAACTCACAAATCAAAAAGGCCCACAGACATGATTTCCCAATCAAAAGACAAGCTTTTTCCAAAGATGAACTTTGTTTTCACCTGAGTGGTTTTTTTTCCCTGACATCAAATATATGGTTTTTTTCCAAAAAGAATTCTCCAATTCTCAGACACCACTGTTAAGAACTGAGTATTTGTGTCTCCCCACCCAAATTTATGTGTTGAGACCTTAACCCCCAGTGTAGCTGTACTAGAGTACTTCAAAAAGTCTATGGAAAGATTCTGTTTTCTGAGAACTTTTTGATGTACCCTCATATTGGAATAAGGAAGTAATTAAAATTAAATGAGGTGGGGACTTCATCTAATAGGATCAATGTCCTTATAAAAAGGAGCACTAGAGTGCTCCCCCCGACACACACATGCACACACCAAGGAAAGGCCATGTCGGGACACAGAGAGAAGGCAGATGTCTTCAAGCCAGGAAGAGAGCCCTCACCAGAAACCAACTGTGCTGGTACCTTAATCTTAGACTTCAAGGCCCCAGGACTGTGAGGAAATACATTTCTTTTGGTGAAGCCACCCAGTCTATGGTATTTGCTATGGTTACCCAAGCAGACTGACACATTAACTGTCCAGAGTTAGTGCAGACCCCACAAGTTAATGGGCTCAGTTCAAGACTGTCCTTACTTTACATACCAATCACAAGTCCCAGCTCCTCGGGGTACTTGCACTTCTGTCTGATATGGCTACAGATTCAGAGGCTCCTACAATCCCCTATTCAATTTCATAATTCACTGTAACAACTCACAGAACTCAGGAAAACACTTAAATTTACTGGTTTATTATAAAGGATACAATTCAGGAATAGCCAGATGGAAGAGATGCATGGAGGGGAGGGTTGGGGAGGGTGGTCGGAGAAGGGCTTTTATGCCCTCTCCAGGTACGCCATCCTTCCAGCACTTCGATGTGTTCACCATGCCAAAAACTCTCTGAACCCTGTCTTTAAGGGGCTTTTATGGAGGTTTCATTAAATAAACATGACTAAGTAAAGCTATTGGCGATTAACTTAATCTCCAGCCTTTCTCCCTTCCCTAGGGGTTGCGGTTGGCTTTGAAAGTTCTAATTCCCTAATCATGGCTTGGTCTATCCTGAAGCTACCTAGGGGTCTACCAAGAGCCACTTTATTAGCATAAACTCAGGTATGGTTGAAAGGGGCTTGCTCCCGTTACCCTTTTCACACAGGAAATTCCCAGGGTTTTAGGAGCTCTGTGCTAGGATCTGGGGGCAAAGACAGAATGTGTATTTCCTGATATACCGCACACCCCTCGGATTGTGAAGGTGGATGCAGACAGCTTTGGAAGTAGCAGCCACGGTTTCTTGCTGCCGTCTTCGTTGGTGGCCAAGCCGTCTCCTTGCTGACCAGCCAGTGTTCACACATTCAGTTGGTTGCAATCAAATCTTCGTAGTACAGCGGCCCTCATCTCTCGCCAAGATGACCTTATGGATCTCTTACCCAATTCATTATATTTTGATTTTGTACTTTAACTCTCAGAAAGATATTAAGAGTTCTTTTATTGGCAGGTTCTTCAGGGATACCTCATGGTAGACTTCATGTACTTCATAAACACGATGTTGAGTGACTCCCACGAGAGCCTGGCAATAAATAAAAGATCAAATGGCTACATCTTTTCTGTTACTTTTTAAAATGTTCTCCATTTGGATATTCTAAATTAATATGTGGAGAGACAGTTTATTAATTTTTATTTTGTGTTGCTTCAATAATGAAACGTGGTATGTACATGTGCATATACAACTATTCAGCCATTATTTCCCATATCTATTGCTTAGTTTTCTGTGCTCGAGGATAAACTGCCAGTTTTCTGTAGAGCTAGAGCTAGGTCTCACAGACGCCTCGAGCCTGTTGTCCAGACTGGGACACAAATCCTTCACATGCAGGTCTATAAGCTAGGTAACAGGAAAAGGTCCTTAGAGCCATGGGTGAAGAAATAATAGGCTTTATTTTAGATGTGAGCTCTGCCCACCAGCAGTTCAGAGCCACTGCCTCACACACACTCTGAAGAATACACCAGAAAAGCAACAAGCTAAAAATACACGGGCACACATGCACACTAACTCCACCCCCACACAACTTGTTTACAAAGAATGTGCTGCACCACCCCCAACTGGACCTGAGGTGAGGGGGTCTGACTAAACTACTCTATTCTCCTCACAAGGTCTTATTGTCAGCTGACATCACGTCTGGACAACCACAGACTAGTTTCTTATAAAACAAGTGACTCAAGGACCTACACTTAATCTTGAAATTCTTTTAATGGACTGACAAATCAACACATTAAAAATGTTTCAAATTGACAAAGTATCTTTGAACTTCCTGCCTGATGCCTTTAGAACATAGCTTCCCTTTGCATTAGGCATCAGGCTTATAGAATTTATCTGGTTTTATGGATAATGACATACATTCAAAAAAATCTTAAAGTGATTTTCTCAAGATATTTTAAAGTTTAAAAGGAAATAGTTTTTTCTTTTTCTTTTTCCCTTTTTTGAAGGAGAGTGATAAAGGTAAGGAATACAAGGATTTTATGCATCACGTATTTCAGGGTGAAACCTATTAGAAATGCTGTAGCAGCAGCACTGCTTCATTAGACACTACAAATAGCCTTTAAGAAAATTTGGGAGATCATAGTTTTATTATTAAACTGAATCACATAATTTTATATGAGAAAATGAGGCCCACTCAGACCAGCTTGGGAGGAGTTCAGACGAGGCTGCTGCAAAGCCACACCTTCACCCTTGATTTTGGAAGCACCTTTTCCAAGAGGTTTCTGATGAGAGGCTCCTGCACTAATCATAAGAACTCTAACTCTGGGGAGAGGTGGTTCAGTTTGTCCTTGGAAAGGCTTACAGACTCAGCAGTATGTAAAATGGTCTTAACACAAGTTCTCAAGCTTGTCTCACAATGAGCCGAGGTTGGAGCATATGACTGTTCCAGTCAGGAGTCAGCTGTTTTTCCTAGAATGAAAGTTTTTTCATGCTTCTCTCAGGATACAGATGACAATTTCATCCTTGCTAACCATGACGTCACCTCTGGCAGGTGGACATGTTCAGAGTGGAAGCAGTTGCCTTTGTGTTTTTGCAACCAGTAGATGTGAAAAGGGGGCAAGACCTTGGCTGGTGCTTGGGAGAGACTATTGTGTGGGCTGCACAGAGGAATAAAGAACAACTGCTAGTTCTGGCTCAGACATGCTCAGAAATGGACCAGAATATTCACCAATTACACTAAAATCACAGGTGATGCTTCTTTTTGAAAAATTGTTCATATAATAATTATTGATTTGTTTATAATTTTCTAAAATAGTGTTGGAAGTGAAGTATGATATTGCCAAGTGTTTTTGTTGTTAGAGAGTGTTGTAACTGTTTCCATTTTATAGCAAATAAAAGAGCTTGGACTAGACTCAGCATAACGGGCAACGCTGAAGTCAGCAGTACTTGATTTTCCTTCCAATGTTAGATCTTATTTATTGGAAGAATTTGGAAAAAGATAATAATGCATTCACGCAACAAACTTAGATTCTCTGAACTACATTGACAGAGAGAGATTGTGAGGTTTAATTGGTTGATCCATGCATGTAAAACTTATCACAAAACCCAACTTCATGTACAGAACAGACCATTCCTGCATCTCATCATGCTTAATTAGGAACCATGATTGGAAGTTAGAGTAAGTCTGGGTATTTATTAGATCAGTTTGTTTATTTATTTATTTATTTATTTTTTATATTTTCTTTAAAAAATTTTTTTAATTAATTAATTTCTTTTTATTTTTTAAATTTTATTTTGTCGATATACATTGTGGCTGATTATTGCTCCCCATCACCAAAACCTCCCTCCCTTCTCCCTCCCCCCCGCCCCCCCAACAGTGTCCTTTCTGTTTGCTTGTCGTATTAACTTCAAGTAGTTGTGGTTGTTATATCTTCTCCCCCCCCCCGGTTTTGTGTGTGTGTGTGTGTGTGTGTGTGTGTGTGTGTGTGAATTTATATATTAATTTTTGGCTCCCACCAATAAGTGAGAACATGTGGTATTTCTCTTTCTGTGCCTGACTTGTTTCACTTAATATAATTCTCTCGAGGTCCATCCATGTTGTTGCAAATGGCTGTATTTCATTCGTTTTTATAGCTGAGTAGTATTCCATTGTGTAGATGTACCACATTTTCCGTATCCACTCATCTGATGATGGACATTTGGGCTGGTTCCAACTCTTGGCTATTGTAAAGAGTGCTGCGATGAACATTGGGGAACAGGTATACCTTCGACTTGATGATTTCCATTCCTCTGGGTATATTCCCAACAGTGGGATAGCTGGGTCGTATGGTAGATCTATCTGCAATTGTTTGAGGAACCTCGATACCATTTTCCATAGAGGCTGCACCCTTTTGCAGTCCCACCAACAATGTATGAGAGTTCCTTTTTCTCCGCAACCTCGCCAGCATTTATCGTTCAGAGTTTTTTGGATTTTAGCCATCCCCACACACTTACTGCCATCTGATCTTTGACAAAGGCACCAAGCCTATTAGATCAGTTTAATACTGTTCTCAAAATATCCATTTGTGATCCAACTGCAAACTGATTACCTCTTATGGATTTTATGATTCATTTATATTATACCAAAGAAAAAAGGAAAATGTTTTCATACATTCTCTGCATTATTTCCATGGCATAGTAATCTGGTCTGTTAGTGTTTATTAGTGTGTATGTTGTTATCCAATTTTTAATTATATAGCCTTAATTTTATTACTTTTTTGAAAGGAAGTGAATGACTGTCATCTGCTTATAGCAAATTAAGTTATAGACTGTGTGCTATTAAAAATCTTGAATAAGTCGTGAAGGGTTAATAAGTAATTCTTAAAAACAATAGATATTGCAAACTCTGGCATTATGTACTTTTAGGACTACAGGAATACAAAGTGCTTTAACTGACTTTAACACAAAATCATAAAAGAAAAGTTGTATTTTATTGTATACAATTGTATCTTGTTCTAATTTAAGTAGCTAGATTTATATTAAACATATCTGATTAACTCAGACACATCCAAACCAGTGAGAGCAGTAACTATGTAAATTAAGTGTAAATAATTAAAGATGAAAAATCGTGAGTGTCCAGATCTAAAGCTTTTCAAAACATTGTGTGTGTTCTAGAACCAGCTCACTCTGCAGAAGGGTACAGTTAAGTAGAAAACCACACTGTAGACTTTTCAGTTTAATCTTGATCTAAATAATACTCAACTGCCTGACCACAAACAAATACATATGCTCATTGTCATTTAGTTATTATTCTGCCAAAACATTAATTTGGATTTTAATCTCCTTTTCAATTAAAAATTCAGGAAAGCAAAATTGTAAATGCCTTGCCACTGAGACACCAATATTGGAAATCAGGTGAGACATACACCACTGACACCACTATTGAATCTAGTCATGTTTGCTGTTAAGACATGTGAAAATCCCCTTTTGCAAGAAGATCCTGTTAAATTTTCCTTGTGCTACTCAAAAATGAAAATACATTTAGAGTATATTAGCCAGTCAAAATACACATTTTTATTTATTAGAACAATTTCTTCTTAGGTCCTGAAGTTATTGTCTGGTATAATTTTGGCACCAAAAGAAACACATTAAGTTTCTAAAACAGCTCAATTACCCTAAAAGCCTGACTGTCTGCTTTAAAGTGGAAGCATTAAAGTGTTGGAAAGAACAATTTGTTGGGTGCTGTGCTGCCCAAATAGATGCTTGATTCAAACAAAGTTGCAATGTATTTTCTTTTTCTGATCCTTTTTGGCTATCACACTTTTTATAATAAAAACAATATTTATCTTACATTTTTTATGTCCTTATATAATTTGGTGAGAAGGCACATGGAAAATATACCCAAAGTTTCAAGAAAAGTCAGTACACAAATGTGAAAAATGTGGGTAAATACTAAAATATGAAAAGCCTAATGGGGGGGGAGTGTTTGCTTCCAGAAAGATGTAGTATAAATATTTTTTCATATTTTTGCCACTACGTAGAACGAAAAACCCTGGATATTGTATGTGGAACAACCATAGAAGACTGAAAGGTGGAGAGAAGGAAGACTGGCTAAGGATGTCAGGACCAGAGGAGTAATGTGGAGGTAAATTCCCTAGGTTTTCCTTTTGCCTCATATTTCCCAGACCGAATACTGGAGAAGTTAGCAAGCTGGAAATGCCAACAGCATAGATGAAAGAAAGCCCCAGTAAAAACCCCACTCTCTCTAGTCAAATAACCTGGAATGAGGCAGCCCAGAAAGACAGAAAAACTTTTAGGCAATAACTACTCTACTCCAGCCAGATACCCCAGAAAAAACATATGACTGCTTTTCCATCCCTCCCACCAAAGGCTGAGTGGAGAGACCATATTTCCATCCTCTCCAGGCTACAATAAATTGCACCAATCCCCTGGACAGCATGATATCAGAGAAGAATGAGCAGGAAGCCAAAACTTCCATCCTCGCTGGGTGGCTATGAGGTGATGATAGAGACCACACTAGGATGCTGGACTTCCACCTCTCCTGGCAGTAGTGAGGTGTCCTTCCATCCCTTTCCTGAGGTAACAGCAGAGGAGGATTAGTGCACAGTCAGGACTTTCACCACCATCAGGGGCTGCAAGGTTACCCTTTCCCCATGGTATACATGGAGGCCTCATGGGGTGCAGTAGCAAGGCATTCTTGCCCCCTCCCACCAGGGTGACATCTGTGGAGACATAGCAGTGGGCAGAAACTTCCACCATATCCAGAAGTAATGAGGCTTACCACACCTTCAGTGTCAATACAGGTCAGGGGGGAAACTATGCTTCTGCCCACTACCCAGCAGTAGTAAGACAGTGACCTGCCCCCACGGCTGCTAGAGTGGTGTCAGAAGAGGCCATATACAACTGAATATTTAAATAAGATCCAGAGTCTTATAACATAATACTCAAAATGTCTAGGTTTCAATTAAAAATCACTCATCATAATAAGAACTTGAATGAGAGAAAAAAAATCAATAGACAAAAACACCATGATGGCAATTATCTAACAAGGATTTTAAAGCAGTCGTGGTTAAAATGACCTAACAAGCAGTAACAAACGGACTTGAAATAAATGAAAAATTAGAAAATCTCGGCAAAGAAATAAAAGATAGAAAACCAAAAGGAAATTTTAGCACTAAAAAAAACAAAGAAACTCAGTGGATGGCACAAGAGCAGAATGGAGATGACAGAGGAAAGAATCAGTGAATTTAAAGAACAAGAGAAACTACCCAACCTGAACAACAGAGAAAAAAAAGACTGAAAATAAATTGATCTGAGGCTCAGGGACTTGGAGACCTATAACAATAAAGATCTAATGTTTATGTCATTAGAGTTTCCAAAGAAAAGGAGCTAAAAGTATTTGAAGAAATAATGGCTTAAAATCCCCCACACTTGGCGAAAGACATATACCTACAGATTCAAGGAGATTTGAGAACTCCAAACAGGATAAAGTCAAAGAAATTCATACAAAGACACACCATTGTCAAACTTCTCAAAAGCAAAAACAAACAAAAAACTTGAAAGCAGTGAGAGAGAAAAACCTTACTTCTAAAGGAAAAGCAATTTGAATAACAGTGGGATTCTCATCAGAAATCGTGGAAGCTAGAGAATGTGGCACAGTATTTTCAAATGCTGAAATAAAAGAAGCGCCAACCAGAATTTTATATCCAGTGAAAATCTCCTTCAGGGATGAAGGGAAAAATTAAGACATTCTCAGATGAAGAAAAACTAAGATAATTGCTGGCAGACCTACCTTAAAAGAGTGGCTAAAAGAAGTTCTTTAAACAGAAAGAAAATGATGAATGAAGGACTTTTTGAAACATGAGGCCAAAGAAAGAAAAAAGTAAAGAAAAATATGGATGGGGCCGACCCTGTGGCTCACTCGGGAGAGTGCGGCACTAGGAGCACAGTGGCGCTCCCACCGCGGGTTCGGATCCTATATAGGGATGGCTGGTGTGCTCACTGGCTGAGCGCGGTGTGGATGACACCAAGCAAAGGGTTGATCCCCTTACTGGCCACAAAAAAAAAAAAAAAAAAGAAAAAGAAAAAAAAAAAAGAAAGAAAAATATGGATGAATATTTATTTTCTTCTCCTCTTGAGTTTTCTAAATTATGTTTGACAGTTGAAGCAAATATTATAACACTGATATGATTCTCAGTGTATGTAGAAGTATTCTAAAAAGTTCATAGAAAAATAGAATTAAAAGAGATACAAATCTTTCCATGAACTTTTTTGAAGACTCTTCATACATAAACAATTATATTATAAATGAGGAGAGTAAGGGATGTAAAGGGAAGAAAGATTTCTATATTTTTCTCAAGCTTGTGGAATCAGAAGACTGAGATAAGACACAAATGAGGGTACTTTAAGAAGTTCATGGAAAGATTTGTATTTTTTTTAGTTCTATTTTTCCATGAATTATATATACATACATACACACACTCACACACAAACACACAGTTAGCCCTCTATATTTATGGGTTGCACATCCATGGATTCAATCAACAACAGATCAAAATATTAGGAAAAAAAATGCATCTGTACTGACCATCTACAGACTTTTTTCATGTCATTCTCTAAACAATACAGTATAACAATCATTTATATAGCATTTACATTGTATTAGGTATTATAATAATCTATAAATGATTTAAAGTATACAGGAGGATGTGCATAAGTTACATGCAAATACTATGCCATTTTATATCAAATACTTGAACATCCTCAGATTTTGGTATCTGTGGGAGGTCCTGGAACCAATCCCCCATGGATACTAAGGTATGACTATGTAGATAGATATAGATAGATAGATAGATAGATAGATAGATAGATAGATAGATAGATAGATAGATAGATAGATAGATAAAATAGATAAGCCACTAAAAATTCTTTGTATTAAAAGCTATATAAGGAGATACACTCAAAAACACTATAGATAAATCAAAACTAGAATTCTAAAAAAGGAAAAAAAATTTAGTTAACTTAAAAGGAAGTTAGAAAAAGGAAACAGAAAAACAAAGCAAAATAAAATAAAACAAAACAAACCAGAACAAACAGAAAACAAGAAACAAAATGACAGATATAACCTCCAAGAGGACAAAAACTATATTAGATGTTAATGGCCTAGATATACTAATTCAAGGACAGAGATTGGCAAATTTAATTTAACTATATGCAGTCTGTAAAAACTCACTTCAAATGTAATCATATGGGTATGTTAACATAAAAGGATGGAAAAAGATACACCATGAAAACACTAATACAAATTAAGTGGAATGGCTATATTAACATTAGATAAAGTAGACTTCAGAGCAAAGAAAATTACAGGGACAGAGGGAGCCATTACGTAATGATAAAAGATCAATCCACCAAAAAGCATAGCAATCCTGGTGTATGCACCAAACAACAGAATGGTAGAATACGTGAAGCAAAAACTGATAGGAAAAGAGGAGAAATAGACAAATCCACAGTTATATCTGGAAATATCAACACCTCTCTCTCAACAAATGACAGAGAAAATCAGCAAGAGTGAAGAAGGATAATAGATAAATTGACATTTATAGAACACCTCACCCAATAACAGAATATACATTCTTTTCAATTGCCCCAGGAACATATACCAAGATAAAATATATTCTGATCCACAAAACAAACCTCAACAGATTTAAAAGAATTCAAATCATGTAGAGAGCATACTCTGACCACAATGAAACCAAACTAGAAATCAAAAACAAAGCAACAGGAAAATCTCTAAACTCTTGGACACTAAACAACAGACTTCTAAATAAGCCATAAGTCAATAAAGAAGTAAGAGAAAAAACCAAAATTACATTTTAAGTGAATTGAAATTAAAATACAGAATATCAAAATTTGTGGAATACAGGTGAAGAAATGCTGAAAAAAATTTATAACACTAAATGCTCAAATTAGAAAAAAGGAAAAGTATGAGTATAAAGTCAATAATCTGTTTCACCCCAAAAAAACAAGAAATAGAAGATCAAAATGAACCCAAGCAAGAAGAAAAGAAATACTAAACAGTATAAATCAATGAAGTTGAAACAGAAAAAAAAAAAATAGAGAAAGAAAATCAATGAAACGAAAATCTGGTTCTTAGAAAAGCTAATAAAATTGTCAAACCTTTAGCAAGATTGACAAAAAAACCAGAAGAGCACAAATTAACAATGTCAGGAATGAAGCCTAGGTTATCACTGCAGACCCTACAGATATCAAAAATTTTATAAGGGAATGCTATGCACAATTCTACAAATATAAACTTGACAACTTAGATGAAATGGAGCAATTTTTCAAAAAACATAAACTACCAAAACTCATACAATATGAATTAAATAATTTGAATAGCCCCCCATTAAAGAAATTGTACTTGTAATTAAAAACCTCCCCAAAATTGTATCTCCGGGCCCAGATGGTTTCACTAGAGAATTCTATGAAACATTTAAAAGAGAATTGACATCAATGCTACACACTACCTTTCAGAAAACAGAAGACAGAACACTTGCCAATTCATTTTATGAAGCTGATACCAAAATCAGACAAAGAGCAAAACAAAACAAAAAACTACAGACCAATACACCACATAGATATAGACCCAAAAATTCTTAACAAAATGTTAGTAAATATAATTCAGCAATATAATTATTTATATGTACAGTACCTTGACCGAATGGAGTTTATTCCTGGGATACAATGCTGATTCAGTATTTAAAAGTCAATAATTTAGTCAGCCATATTAACGTAAAATCACATCATCCTATCAATTGATGCAGAAAAATCATTTGACAAAATTCAGTATTCATTCGTGATTAAAATCTCAGAAAACTAGAAATAGATGGGAAGTTCCTGGACTTGACAAAGAACATCTACAAAAAACCCTACAACTAACATGAAATTAACAGTAAAAAAAAATTTTAATTAGTTATTATTATTATTATTTTACATTCTAAGATGTTGCAGAGCAGTTGGGGGGAGGAGAGGAGAAGGGAGAGCGGGATAGGGTGGAAGGAAGAGGAAGGGGAAGGGGCATGGTGGAGGCCCGTGGCACCCCCCTGATTCTGGCAGGGGAGCCCAGGGGGCTTCCAGTGGTAGCTCAGTGGTGGCTTGGCTGAATGTGGACTTCGGGGGTGGCATGGCTGAGGCCCTCAGCACCCCCCACCCTGGAAGCCCAAGGCACTTCTGTTGGTGGCCTGGTGGTTGTTGCTGGGCTGGATGCAGACATTGGGGGGTGTGGCTGAGGCCCTCAACGGAGGAAGAAAAACCTTTTCAGCAAATGGCGTTGGAGCAATTGGACATCTGTAAGCAAAAAAGAAATACATAAACTTCAACCTAAACCTAATACCACGTGCAAATCAAAAACTCAAAATGGATCATAGGTTTAAAAAATAACACATTTAGAAGAAAACAGAGGAAAAACCTTTGGGATGTAGGGTTTCACTAAGAGTTTTTAGACATGAACAACATGATCCATAAAAGAAAAAATGATAAATTAGACTTCATCAGAATTAAAAACTTTTACTCTTTGAAAGACTGGTAGAAAATATTTGTAAACCATGTGTATGATAAAGGACTCACCTTCAGACTGTATAAAGAACTCTCAAAACTCAACAGTAAAAAAACAAACAAACAAAAAACCAATCTAATTAGAAAATGGACAACATGAAGAGGCACTTCACTGGAGAAGACACATGGAAGGCAAATAAGCACATTAAAAGATATTCTGCATTAGGGAAATGCAAATTAAGACCATTATGAGACATCACTACATACCCATTAGAACAACTAAAATGAAAAAACAGTGACAATACCAAATGCCTGTGGGGACACAGAGAAAATGGATCTCATACTTTGCTGGTGGGAATGTAAAATGGTAGAGCTATGTTGAAAATTAGTTTGACAGTTTGTTTAAAAAAACTAAATATACACTTTACATATGACCCAGCAATTGCCCTTCTGGGCATTTATCAAAGAGGAATAAAAACTTATGTCCATACAGAAACCCATATATGATTGTTCGTGTAGCCCCAATGTGGGAACAACAAACAGGTCATGTAATAGGTAAATGGTTCAACCAACTCATAACATGGAATACTGCTCAGCAATGGAAGAGCATGGGCGAAAATAAAAAGGAATGGAACCACTTGGATAGATCTCAAGGACATTATGCCAAATGAAGACAAATTCAATGTAAAGAAGCCATGTATTTGCTGTATGATTCCATTTATATACCATTGGCACAATGAGGTGGGGAACAGATTAATGCGAGAGATAGGGATGGTGGGGAGTGGGGTGGTGGGTGTGACCACAAAGGCACCACAGGGAGAGCTTTGTGGGGTTCTTGTGCACCTCGGTTGCGGGGATGGCTACAGAAGCTACACAGACGATGACATGGTATAGACAGTGCAAGTCTGTTATAGCAATGTCGGTGTCCTATTCTGATACTGTCCTCTATGTCAGAGGGAACCAGTGATGGAAAGTGGGTAAAGGATAAACAAGTCCTCTTTGCTATCCTTGCATTTTCCTACAAATCCATAATCATTTCAAAACAAAAAGTTTTTTAAAAATCTTAATTTGGCTATGATGTTTTATGGAACTCACTGTCTATATCGACACCCTGTGTTTCAGAATTAAGTGTTTTTATTTATTTATTTATTTAATTGAGAGGCTTGTCTGACCAGATGATGGTGTGGGTGATTGCCTTCTAAGTTCTTGTCCCTCTGACTCGGGAATGCTCAATCAAGTGGTGCTCAGGCTGAAGAGTTTGCGGAGCAGCACATCTGTGTTCATCATTCTAAATGCAGAGTAAAGCAACAATAGACACTTATAGTCACTCCACAATAAATAAAGCACTTCCTCTTCCTTTTGATGGAGACAGATGGGTTGGGTCTCTGCCGAATGGCCATTAAGGGAAGCCCTGTCTGGTAGGTATAAATCTAGCCCACTGCAGATGATAAATGACTGTGGAAGCTGGTGTCATCTAATAGACATTTCACTCAACAAACTACATTTTTTTGTATGATTAAAAATTCCTGAAAAGCCATCTATTACTCCTAGATTTAATTCTAATTAAACTAGAATTCATTTAGGTTTTGTTTTAGGGTTAGTGGGTTAGTATAACTAAAGCAAGCTCATCAAGCTTTTCTTATAATGCATAGCTGAAAGTTATGTGGCAAGTCTCTGTACTTTCACACCCTTCACTGTCCTCTAGTGCTGCTTTCTGGTGCCGGGGTGGCCCAAGTCACAGAACTAGGAAAGACCTTACACATCATCGGGTCCAGAGGTCTAGAATTGGCAGCCAATAGGTACAAATCTCTCTTGGAACATGACTTTTTTAAAATGGAATTTGAATGTCTTTAGATGGGGCATGAGGTCCTCCACTGGCCACAGCCTAAGCCGTCCTCTCTGGTCACCTCTGCTGTTTTCCCACAGTACATTCCTTGGTTGGATTTGAGTGTGAAATGCTGCTGCTTCTTCATTACTACTACAGATGGAGAAATGGAGTTTATTTTATCAAGGCCGCATAGCTAATTCATTGCAAAACTGTGTCTACGCCCATGTCTCAGTACTCATCGCCCACTTACTCCATGGTCCTGTACACCACCGGCAGACATTTTTTAAAAAGTCGGGTCCTAGGGAGGGAGCCAGAAATCCTATATGTGCAGAAGGATTTCTTTGTGTATCCAAAAATGCTCAAAGGAGCAGCCCAGTGGGAGACCCAGGTCAAGTACAGGGCGATCTCTTGTCACTTCATGTAGATCAGACCCTACCTACCATGAGAAACAGCTCACTTTTCTGCCTGCTCTCTCCTACCCCACTCCCAGTCCAAATTGATTTTGTGCTTCCTGTTTTTTTTCTGTGCTTGACAAAGAAAGCAAAAGTAACATGCTGTCAGTGGATGGTTGCCAAAAAGCAGAGTGGCCTTTTAAGAAAAATCATCCACTTCAAATTTCCAACCACAGTTCAAAGTCGCCTTGCAAGCAGTTACTGCATTATGCTAACAATATGCTAACTCATTAAAGTCTTCTTATTTGGCTCCCGATTGTTTAAGTAGAATGTTATGACAGGGAATTACTGGTGCTAAGAGTATCGACCACCTTCAGTGTGCTCTCAAGCAGGCAGCTCTGCCATGTGCATTACACCAGCGCTAATGTGTTGCCCGTCGTGAGCCATTTCTTCAGGACTCTTGAGGCTGCACTAAGACAGTCTTTTGGGAACTCTAACTTTCTAGAAAACTTGAGAAAATATAGGCCTTCATATAAAAATAATATTAATAATATGTATTAAGTCATTCTCCTGAGCCAGGCACAGTGGTAGGAATTTGACCTACATCCTCTTTAGTACAACAATGCTGCACACAGGGATTATCACCTCCTTTGTGCATTTGTTGAAACTGGGACCCAGAAAGGTCAAGTCACTCTTCTAAACTCTTGTGGCTGGTAATGGCTCTTGTGAGGATTTCAACCTAGATCCATTGGAGTTAAGTCCATGTCCTTAAATATGTTGGTACGATGCTTAAGAAATAACTCAAGTTTACTTGATCACATCTCTGGGATATCAGACAAAGAGTGAATGAGTTCCTGCTTTTAGTAAATCCAGTTCTCCTCCCATTGGTGACAAGATGAGAGACACTGGAAATGGAATGTGTTTAGCACAGCAGTGCCCCTCCGTGAAGTAGTAACAAACATGCATAATTCACACACACACTTGGCACCACCGGAAGCCAGCGCACACTTGCTGGTGGTCTGGACACACTTGGTGACCCACTGGTCCAAGCCTCCAGGGAAGCTGGATCTAGGGGAGGTCTGAGGGGGATGGGCGGAATGAGGATTGGGGGGTTACTTTGACACACAGTAAATACAGTGTTTAAAAATAAGGATCATTTTTTAAAGGCTAAGTAAATGTCTTACTAGACTGGAGAGTGGAGAAAAGGATGGAAGAGGAGGGGACTGAGATGGCAGCACCCTGCGTCCCCACAGGCTCTAAGCAGAGCAGCTCCACTTGTCCCTCCTTATGCATTAGGGTCATTTATGAGCTTTGTCCTTTAAAGAGCATTTTCCACGAAGAAAAAAAAAACCTGAAAAAGGAGTTGAATAGGCCTGAAATATTTGGAAACCAATCACAGATTGTATAAATACCCATCCCAAATTTTCTTTTATTTATTTTAATTTTAAAAATTAACTTTAGAAGAATTCCTATTCCTTGGCTGTTCAGGTCCCCCCCACTCCCCTCTCTCTCACTGTACATCTGGAAGTGAGATTCTCCAACCCTAATGCTCATCCTAACTGTGGACCCCCTTCTAGACTTTGCCTCGTCAGCAGAGCACAGGGTACTGTAACTGTCTGTTAATTCTCCATTCACACATTTCATGGATTAGCTTTCTGTCAGACAAAAGAACAGCCATTATATTCCACCGAGCAATTAATAACAACATTCTTTCTGTCAACGGGGACTAATAGTTTTCTTGCTGCCTTTGCTGTGAGCTTCAAAAAGCCTCTCTCATTTTCATGCATTGTTTTCGTCTGTGATAACTTTTCTTACCCATGTCCTCATTCATCACTCCTTATTGTCTCATTTTCTCTGTGGACAGCACAGCTCTCTTTCCTGCTTCTACCCCAAATTATTCTTTTACTATGCTTTGGGCTCTGTTCAGTCTTTCAAAATACGTTTCCCTTTCCTTGCTTTTCCTTTCCTCTTAACATTGTTTACTTAAAGCATTTAAAAGTAAAATTTAAAAAATTTTTCTCCAGAATTGGCTCTCATCAGCTATGTTCCATGGAGAGGAACAAGGAACCATCAAAAATTAGATGGAAACACTCTAGCACTGTTTTTCTCTCAGTTGGAGGAACATTTGTTGCGCGCCTCCTACTTGAGGCATGTGCACAGTTCACAGGATCGCGTGACTCAAGGACACTGTCCATGCCAGAGACTCTCGCGCCAGCCTCTGCAGGGTCGTTCTCATAACCTTCCTCTGGACCACTTGTTCATGGCAGTAAACATCCCTCTCTCATCTTGAAAGAAAAACAAACATACAAATAAGTCCTGAACTATACCAACTCCCACATTCAACTGATGTCCTCAGCTTTACAGCCAAGCTTTAAAACTTGATATACTGTGTTTCCTGTCTGCACTCCTTCAACTGCTATTAAATGTTCTAACCCACCACAACCTGCTCCATCTGTTACCATACCACCCAGACTACTCCTATTTTTTGAAAACTATAACATCATTAAAAATTAAAAATCCCCTCTAATTATTTGCCCTGCAAGTATTTATTTATTAGTCTGTCTTCTTTAACAGACTGATACCTACAAGGACAAGGATTACACTTAACTAAAGTTTAAATCATGTCAAATTACTGTTTAAATTGTTATTAACTCTTTTTAACCACAGAAACAGCAATTTTGGTTCAAGCTACTCTGCATTCTAAGCACCAAATACAGTGTGTGGCGCAAAGTTTAGATTCAATAAATATTCAACTGAATTAATACGTAAAATATCCATAATTTATAGACTGGCTGAATAGCTGTTACAAACTTTTAAGCTTACATTTATTTCTCAAAATTTATCTTTTCTTAAACGTTTTGTTCTCTAAACCTTCAGGAACCAAAATGTATTTTACTAAAAAGAAAAAGTTCTTTCTATATGGCAGAATCTAATATGTTATAAATATCAATCTGCAAGTATATATGAAACTGTATTATAGATCTTTGAAATAAATCATATTTCATTTAAATATTGTTATATTACAATCATTAAAGTTGTAATAAAAATTTGGAGCTCATGTTACTTCTTTATGAGAATTGTTTTAACTTTCATTTGGTTGTGTTACTTTAAAATGAAAAGATGGTACCATGTTTAGAAGCAAATTCCTAAATTATATTTGGAACAGTAACCTATATATCTTTTTCTCATCACAAGTCAGTGGTCATGGATCAGGTGACACTGATTTCTAGGCATTTTCCTGACTTGGAGAGTTTAGTTCACCCTACAATTTTCATCTCTGGAAGCTGCAGAGACACAGGGACCGTCTCTCTAATCAGAAGCCACATCTAGAAAAAGGCAAAAAGGTATTCTACCTTTCACTCTCTCTAGAAAATGCATTTCATTTTTCTTTTGTCTGAATTAATTATGTTTTTACAATTCTCTTTTCAAAGCTTGATCATAATCCCGGGTGTTTTCGTTGTTGCTCTAGTGCTTTTTTTGTCCTGGAGGCTGTTGAACTAGGAAAACCACATCATATTATCCTCTATATTAGCAAATCAAATATGTCCTTAAAGTAAATTGGAAGAGTTGGGGGGAAATGCATGCAGTAAAGATCACTGGAAGCATGGGAAGCCTTTATGTCAGCAGGAAAATCATAGCCCAGATATTCAGCACCTGGGCATGGAGCTGCAATGTACTCCTGGGACTCCACTCCAGCTCACCCAGAAGCCCAGGAAGTGCAAATGTCACTACTGGGCATCCCCATGTGGGAAGGGACACACTTAGGTCCTAGAGAAAGGAGAATTCCAATAAGAGAGGGGAGGAAACAAATCATTATTGCACAGCTTTAGAAATCCACTTGACTACATAGTATTGGACATAATGAGGTAACTTGTATAAGGTTCAAAGTTCTGCTTTGGCAAGAAAAGTTCAAATGACAGTACCAAAGTTGGAAAAATGCTTATAAATGTGAAAATATCACATTCACATTCACAAAAGTTATAATAAGTTTGATTCATTTCAAAGGAAAGGAAGAAAACTTTCTAAAGGGGAAAATGCTTATGTAGAGTAATAGTATGCTAGAAAAACCAAAGAGTTTGCAGCCAGATGAGGTAGATTAAAGTTGAATTCTGTGATTTTTGAGAAATCACCTGAGTTGTGGGTCATGGCTTTCTTACATGAAAATGGGTTGAATGTGTCCCCCAAAGTTTCATGTGTTAGAAACTTAATTTCCACTGTGACAGTATTAAGAAGGTGGGAAATCCTATTATGGTAACTGAAAGGCAGAGGTGATTAGAGTGTGAGGACTGTGCCCTTGTGAATGGATTGATCCACTCACGAGGTCATGAGTGTGGTTCTGATGGCTTTATGAGAAGAGCAAGTGAGAAGCTTCCTCTCTTTTTCTTGCTCAAGCCATTCGCAATGTGTCACCCTGCATTGCTAGGAAGAGTCACCACCCACCAACAAGGCTTTCACTTGATGTGTTTCCTGGACTTTAGACTTCCCAGCCTCTGAAACTGGAAAAAATAAATTTCATTGCTTCATACATTACCCGGTTTGGGGTATTCTGCTATAAGCAACAGAAATGGAATAACATGACATTATTACAAAAATTCTCAATAAAATATTAGCAAACTGAATCCAACAACATATCGAGAAGATTACCTATCATGACAAAGTAGTATTTATTCCTGGCATATAAGGCTGGCTTAACATACACAAATCAATCAGTTTAATAAAATTAAAGATAAAACCCACATGATCATCTCAATTGATGCATAAAATACATTTGATAAAGCTTAACATCCTTTCTTGATTAAAACTCTCAACAGTTTAGATATAGAAGGAAAGTTCCACAATATGATAAAGGCCATTTATGAAAATCCCACAGCCAACACTATAATCAATGGGGGAAAACTGAAACATTTTCGCCAAGATCTAGTACAAAGCAAGGATGCTTACTCTTGCAACTTCAATTCAACATAATACTGTAACTGCTCAAAAGAATAATCAAACAAGAAAAAGAGTAAAAGGCATTCAAATCAGAAAGGAAGTAAAATTATTTCTATTTGCAGATGATATGATCCTATGTATAGAAACCTCAAAGATTCCTTTAAAAAAAAAAAAGCTATTAGAACTAATAAATGAATTCAGTGAAGCTGTAGGGTACAAAGTCAATATACAAAAATCAGTAACACTTTTATACACAAATAATGACCTAACTAAAAGAAATGAAGAAAACAATCCCATTTATTATAGCATCAAAAAGAAACAAACAAAAAAAACCCCAAAAACTTAGGAATAAACTTAACCAAGGAAATGAAAGATCTGTACACTGAAAACTACATAGCAGTGATGAAAGAAATTGAAGAAGATGAAAATAAATGGAAAGATATCATACGTTCATGGATTGGAGGAATTAATGTTTTTAAAATGTTCATACTATGCAAAGCAGTGTAAAAATTCAATGCAATCCCTATCAACACCCAATGGCATTTTTTTTTTTCTTTTGTGACCAGTAAGGGGATCGCAACCCGTGGCTTGGTGTCGTCCGCACTGCGCTCAGCCAGTGAGCGCACAGGCCATCCCTATATAGGATCCGAACTCGCGGCAGGAGCACCACTGCGCTCCCAGCACCGCACTCTCCCGAGTGAGCCAGGGGGTCAGCCCGCCAATGGCATTTTTAACAAAAATAGAACAAATTTAAAATTTGCATGAAAACATAAAAGATCCTGAACAGCCAAAACAATCTTAAGAAAAAAGAACAAAGATGGAGGCATCATACTTTCTGATTTAAAAGTATATAACAAAGCTATAGTAATCAAAATGATATAGTAGTGACATAAAAACAGATACATAGACCACAGGAACAGAATAGGAAGGCCAGAAATAAATCAAAGTATATATGGTCCACTAATTTTTGACAAGGGCAACACAATGGAGAAAGGATGGTCTCTTCAACAATTTCCACAGGCAAAAGAAAGAAATTAGACCTTTATACACCATACACAAAAATCAGCTCAAAATGGATAAAAGACCTAAATGTAAGTCCAGAAATTATAAAACGCTCAAAAGAAAACATAAGGAAAAACTCCTGGACATTGTCCTTGGCAAAGATTTTTTTTTTTTTTTTTGGAATTACCGAACACTTTTCTTTCTTTCTATCTTTCTTTCTTTTTTAATTTTCTTTAGTCGATATAGATTGTGGTTGATTATTGTTGCCCCTTACCAAAACCTCCCTCCCTCCTCCCTCTCTTCCCTCCCCCCCAAAAATGTCCTTTCTGTTTGCTTGTCATGTCAACTTCAAGGAATTGTGGTTGTTATATCTTCTTCCCCCCCCAGGTTTGTGTGTGTGTGTGTGTGTGTGTGTGTGTGTGTGTGTGAATTCATATATTAATTTCTAACTCCCACCAATAAGTGAGAACATGTGGTATTTCTCTTTCTGTGCCTGACTTGTTTCACTTAATATAATTCTCTCAAGGTCCATCCATGTTGTTGCAAATGGCAGGATTTCATTCTTTTTTATAGCTGAGTAGTATTCCATTGTGTAGATGTACCACATTTTCCGTATCCACTCATCTGATGATGGACATTTGGGCTGTTCCAACTCTTGGCTATTGTAAAGAGTGCTGCGATGAACATTGGGGAATAGGTATACCTTCGACTTGATGATTTCCATTCCTCTGGGTATATTCCCAGCAGTGGGATAGCTGGGTCATATGGCAGATCTATCTGCAATTGTTTGAGGAACCTCCTTACCAATATCCATAGAGGCTGCACCATTTTGCAGTCTCACCAACAATGTATGAGAGTTCCTTTTTCTCCGCAACCTCACCAGCATTTATCATTCACAGTCTTTTGGATATTAGCCATCCTAACTGGGGTGAGATGGTATCTCAGTGTGGTTTTGATTTGCATTTCCCAGATGCTGAGTGATGTTGAGCATTTTTTCATATGTCTGTTGGCCATTTGTATATCTTCCTTAGAGAAATGCCTACTTAGCTCTTTTGTCCATTTTTTAATTGGGTTGCTTGTTTTTTTCTTGTAAAGTTGTTTGAGTTCCTTATATATTCTGGATATTAATCCTTTGTCAGATGTATATTTTGCAAATATTTTCTCCCATTCTGTTGGTTGTCTTTTAACTCTGTTAATTGTTTCTTTTGCTGTGCAGAAGCTTTCTAGTTTGATATAATCCCATTTGTTTATTTTTCCTTTAGTTGCCCGTGCTTTTGGGGTCATATTCATGAAGTCTGTGACCAGTCCTATTTCCTGAAGTGTTTCTCCTATGTTTTCTTTAAGAAGTTTTATTGTTTCAGGGTGTATATTTAAGTCCTTAATCCATTTTGAGTTGATTTTAGTATATGGTAAGAGGTATGGGTCTAGTTTCATTCTTCTGCATATGGATATCCAGTTATCCCAGCACCATTTGCTGAAGAAGGAGTCCCTTCCCCAGTGAATAGGCTTGGTGCCTTTGTCAAAGATCAGATGGAAGTAAGTGTGTGGGTTGATTTCTGGATTCTCTATTCTATTCCATTGATCAGTGTGTCTGTTTTTATGCCACTACCATACTGTTTTGGTTATTATAGCTTTGCAGTATAGTATAAAGTCAGGTAGTGTTATGCCTCCAGCTTTATTTTTTTTTGCTCAGCATTGCTTTGGCTACGTGTGGTCTTTTATTATTCCATATAAATGTCTGGATAGTTCTTTCCATTTCTGAGAAAAATGTCTTTGGAATTTTGATGGGGATTGCATTGAATTTGTATATCACTTTGGGTAGTATGGACATTTTCAATATGTTGATTCTTCCAATCCAAGAGCATGGAATATCTTTCCATCTTCTGGTATCCTCTCTAATTTCTCTCATCAGTGGTTTGTAGTTCTCATTATAGAGATTTTTCTCCTCCTTGGTTAACTCAATTCCTAAGTATTGTATTTTTTTGGTGGCTATTGTAAATGGGCAGGCTTTCTTGATTTCTCTTTCTGCATGTTCACTATTGGAGAAAAGAAATGCTACTGATTTTTGTGTGTTGATTTTGTATCCTGCTACTGTACTGAAATCATTTATCAATTCCAAGAGTTTTTTTTGTAGAGGCTTTAGGCTGTTCGATATATAGGATCCTGTCATCTGCCAACAGGGACAGTTTGACTTCATCTTTTCCAATCTGGATGCCCTTTATTTCCTTCTCTTCTCTGATTGCTCTGGCTAGTACTTCCAACACTACGTTGAACAGGAGTAGTGAGAGTGGGCATCCTTGTCTAGTTCCTGTTCTTAAAGGAAAAGCTTTCAGCTTTTCCCCATTCAGGATGATATTGGCAGTGGGTTTGTCATATAAGGCTTTAATTATGTTGAGATACTTTCCCTCTATACCTAACTTATAGATAGTCTTTGTCATGAATGAATGCTGAATTTTATCAAATGCTTTCTCAGCATCTATAGAGATGATCATATGGTCCTTGTGTTTGACTTTATTAATATGGTGTATCACACTTATTGATTTGCATATGTTGAACCAACCTTGCATCCCTGGGATGAATCCCACTTTATCATCGTGAATAATTTTACGTATGTATTGCTGTATTCTGTTTGCTAGTATTTTAGTGAGGATTTTTGCATCTATATTCATCAAGGATATCGGCCTGTAGTTTTCTTTTTTGGTTATATCTTTACCTGGTTTTGGTATCAGGATGATGTTTACTTCATAGAATGAGTTTGGGAGATTTGCGTCTGTTTCAATCTTTTGGAATAGTTTGTAAACAATCGGTGTCAATTCCTCTTTGAATGTTTGGTAAAATTCTGCTGTTAATCCATCTGGTCCTGGGCTTTTCTTTGTTGGGAGCCTTCTGATAGAAGCTTCAATCTCCTTATTGTTATTGGTCTGTTCAAATTTTCTACGTCTTCATGGTTCAGTTTTGGGAGCTTGTGTGTGTCCAGAGATTTATCCATTTCCTCCAGATTTTCAAATTTGTTGGCGTATAGTTGCTTATAGTAGTCTCAAATGATTCCTTGTATTTCAGATGAATCAGTTGTATTATCGCCTTTTTCATTTCTAATTTTTTTTATTTGAATCTTCTCTCTTCTTTTTTTTGTTAGCCATGTTAATGGTTTGTGAATTTTATTTATCTTTTCGAAAAACCAACTTTTTGATTCATTGATCTTTTGTATTGTTTTTTGGGTTTCAATTTCATTCAGTTCTGCTCTGATCTTAATGATTTCTTTCTGTCTGCTAACTTTAGGTTTGGATTGTTCTTGTTTTTCTAGTTCTGTAAGGTGAAGTGTGAGGTTGTTCACTTGCCATCTTTCCATTCTTCTGAAGTGAGCATTTAATGCAATAAATTTCCCCCTTAATACTGTTTGTGCAGTATCCCACAGGTTTGGTATGATGCATCATTGTTTTCATTAGTTTCAATAAATTTTTTGATTTCCTGCTTGATTTCTTCTTGGACCCATATGTCATTAAGTAGAATGCTGTTTAATTTCCATGTGTTTGTATAGTTTCCAGAGTTTAGTTTCTTATTAATTTCTAGTTTTAATCCATTGTGGTCTGAGAAAATACATGGGATAATTCCAATTTTTTTGAATTTATTGAGACTTGATTTGTGACCTAATATGTGATCTATCCTGGAGAATGATCCATGTGCTGATGAGAAGAATGAATATTCTGAGGTTGTTGGATGGAATGTTCTGTAGCTATCTGCCAATTCCAATTGGTCTAGAGTATCGTTTAGATCTTGTGTTTCTCTACTGATTCTTTGCCGAGATGATCTGTCTAATATTAACAGTGGGGTGTTCAGGTCCCCTGCTATTATGGTATTAGTGTCTATTTCCTTCTTTAGGTCTAATAGAGTTTGTTTTATATATCTGGCTGCTCCGACATTGGGTGCGTACATATTTATGATTGTTATGTTCTCTTGATGCATCAGTCCTTTTATCATTAAGTAGTGTCCCTCATTGTCTCTTTTTATGGTTTTTAGTTTAATGTCTATTTTGTCAGATATAAGAATAGCTACTCCAGCTCATTTTTCTTTTCTGTTTGCATGGTAAATCTTTTTCCATCCTTTCACTCTTAGTCTATGTGAATCTTTCTGGGTGAGGTGGGTCTCTTGTAGGCAGCATATAGTTGGGTCCTCCTTTTTGATCCAGTCAGCCAGTCTGTGTCTTTTGATTGGGGAATTTAAGCCTTTTACATTAAGACTTGTTATTGAAAGGTGTTGATTTATTCCTAGCATTTTATTGGTTGTTTGGTTGTCTTAGGTGTCTTTTGTTCCTAGCTTTCTGATTTACTGTTTGGTTTCTGTGTTTGTTGGTTCCTTAGGTTGTAGATAGTGTTTTTGTTTGTTTGTTTTCTCTTCATGAATGCCATTTTTATTATACTAGTGGGTTTTTATTTTTCTTGGGTTTTTATGGCAGTGGTAGCTATTTTTCAGGAACCAACCCAGTACTCCCTTGAGGATTTCTTGTAAGGGTGGTCGTGTGGTAGTGAACTCTTGCAGATTTTGTTTGTCTGAGAAATATACTATTTGCTCTTCATTTCGGAAGGATAGCCTTGCAGGGTAGAGTATTCTTGGCTGGCAATCTTTGTCTTTTAGTATTTTGAAAATATCATCCCATTCCTTTCTAGCTTTTAAGGTTTTTGATGAAAAGTCTGATGTGAGCCTGATTGGGGCTCCCTTATAGGTGATTTGACGCTTCTCTCTTGCAGCTTTTAAGATTCTCTCTTTGTCTTTGAGTTTTGCCAATTTGACTATGACATGTCTTGGAGAAGGCCTTTTTGGGTTAAATACGTTTGGAGATCGTTGAGCTTCCTGGAGCTGAAGATCTGTGACTTTTCCTATACCTGGGAAGTTTTCTGCCACTATTTTGTTGAATATGTTTTCAATGCAATCTCCATTTTCCTCCCCTTCTGGAATACCCATGACTCAGATATTTGAGTGCTTAAGGTTGTCTGATATCTCTCTCAGATTTTCTTCAATGTCCTTGATTCTTTTTTCTTTCTTTTTGTCTGCTTGTGTTATTTCCAACAGCCCATCTTCAAGTTCAGAGGTTCTCTCTTCAAGTTCAACAAGCCTGCTGGTTAAACTCTCCATTGTGTTTTTTATTTCGCTGAATAACTTCTTCAGTTCAGAAAGTTCTGCTACATTTTTTTTTCAGGACATTGATTTCCTTGTACATTTCCTCTTTCAGATCCTGTATACTTTTCCTCATTTCATCATGATGTCTAGCTCAGTTTTCTTGTATCTCATTCACTTTCCTTAGAATTATCACTCGAAATTCCTTGTCAGTCATTTCAAGGGCTTCTTGTTCTATAGGATCTAGAGTTTGAGATTTATTAACTTTTGGTGGTGTACTTTCTTGATTTTTTGTATTTCTGGTATCTTTTTTTTGATGTTTATTCATTGTGTCAGGGGGTTTCACAGTCCACCGGTTTGAGACTAATGAATAACTAGGATGTTGCTGTGGTTGCCAATTTCATATGGCTACCTCTGTGGCTGCTCAGTTGGCCTCTAGTGCCTTGTTTGTGTGGTTGCCTCGGGTCTTGGGCTTCTCTGGGGAGCCACCTTTCTGGTCAGCTTGGGCTCTGCTGGGCTGGTGGATCATGTACCATAGGGTGTGTGATCGCTGTTGAGCTTTCACTTCCCATGCAGGACTTCTCCCTGTTCCGTGTGCTCTGGCCCAGGCTGTTAGATCGTGCAGTGGCGACCCCACAGGGTGTGTGGTTTCTGTCGAGTCTCCGCCTCCCTGGCCGCACGTCTCCCCACTCTGTGCGCACTGTGCTGGGCTGGGACGTGTCTTCTGCAACCCTCGTCTATCAGCTGGGCCTTCAAGACCCTGCTTGGCACTGCCTCGCCCAGGAAGTCTACCAGGTTTCTGCTAGGCACAGATGACCGGTCACTCTGGGTGCCTTTGTAGCACTGTGTAGATCTTTCTCGGGACTTGTTCACCTTTGTATCCCCCCCGGTATAAACCGAGTCTAGCGCCTGCCTGCAGCCTGCTCTCCGGCAGGTTCAAGCCGATCTGGGAACTCTCCTACCACACTATTCCCAACCAGAAATTCGTTGGGCTTTTTTCTGAACTGGTGGCCGCAGAGATGGTATCTGCCTCCCAGTAACAGGAAGTTTACTGGGGGCCGGAGTCCAGGGTGTGGTGGAGTGACAGTCGGCCTCGCCCGTACTTCCTTGCCCTCCCGACACTGGCCGGGGATGCCCCACACCACCAACCCGCCAGAGAACCACAGAGGGAGTGGGAGGGGTGGCCAGCCCGCAGGCTCCGGAAAGCCCCGCGCTGGGCCAGGCAAGTGGGAAGGCTCAGTGACGGCCGAGCTGGGCGGAGCTGCCCGCACCTGGGAAAATGGAGGCAACCCCGGGGCGGTGAGTGGCCTGGTGATGCAGGCGGGAGCCGGGTGGGCATCAGCCCCCCAAACAGGGCTGGTCCAGGGGTCACTCAAAGTGCTGTGCCAGGTTGGGCGCTCACTCTCTGCCTCTGGTTTGCCACCTTCCCTGTTCTCGGGCTGTTCAGTCGCGGCGCGGCTCGGGCGCTCCTAGGAATCTTCTTTAATGCCGGCCTGAAACCTCGAATCCTGAATAGGGCAGCTGGCCGCCTTCAGCGTGGCCCCGGCCTCCGGGATCCTGTCTGCATCCACGGCAGCCCTGGCGCCGTGTTCCCTGTTTCGAGACTCGCTTTTGCAGCTAAGAAACAGTTCTTTTCCTGTTCCACACTTCAAAGCTGTTGCCTGTAAATGAGGCAGCCTCTCCTGCCGGGGGCCAAGTGGCGGTCACCCCCCATGACCGGCCACCAGCAGTGGTCCTCCCTTAAGAGATGGCAAGAGGAAAGTCCACAAGTTTCCTGGCTGCCTGAGGCCCAGTGGCTGCCTTTTCCACCTCAGCTACTCCGCGCCAACCGCCGCAGCCACTGCCATCTTGAAAACCTCTGAGTTTTGAATTTTATCTCTATCACTTAGCAGTCTTGTAACCTTGGGGAAGTTGTCCAACCCCAATTAATATATCTACCAGGTGCCGATAACAAAGTATATTTCTTACAGTATTGAGAGGAAAAATAATAATTGCTAATATTTATTAGTTTGTGTTTTGAGGGATGTGAGATCGAATACAAACAAGTAGACTTTTCCTTATGTTGAGATGGCCTCGGGACTCTAGGGATATCCATCCACTGAGAGCCCACATTCAGAGAAGAAATTGGACATCTTTTCCAAGTAAATGCTGCTTTACTTTCTTTCCTTATGTTGCAATGAATTTGATATTAAAACACTACATCTGATGGAGAGTCGTAGAAGAGAACTCATTTGTGTTTTTGAAGTGAATAAATAAGTTTGATCATTAAAACTTGCCAGACAATATGGTGTGGAGGGGGCTTGGGAGAAGGACTCTTAGCAAATATTCAGACTTCTAAATCTCCCCATATGTGAGAAAGCAAACGGTCGCACGAAGAGTCAAATGTTTCCACAAAGCTCACCAGGCTAATTCCGTTACTACATTCCCATATTACATGGACTGCCTACAACATAAGCATAAAAAGGAATAAGGCTTTTAAAGATGGTCACCTCTAGACCCCTAAATATGAGTTATTTTCAAAGACCCTGGTGACTACCTTCATAGAACACATTCACATTGTCAGGACACAAGGCAGAGGTTCCAACAGTACCCCCAGTAAAGTCAGGAGAAGAAGTTTTATTCACACACATGGGATAAAAAGCCAATTGCCATCAGTCTTTCATGAAGGAGAGATGCCCCAGCCCAGGAAGGGTCACCTAGTGAGAGGGGCAGCACCAGCTCTGTCTGGGAAGCATAGCACAGCCTAAGGCAGAGCATGCTTTGTGACATAGAGAACTGGAGCAATAAGCCGTCTCCCACCTGGAGGTTTAATCCTATTTTTCCATATTCTCTTTGTGACCAAAACCCAAGAGAAATGTTGAATACCCGGTTAAAATTCATTATAACTGGAAGACATGCTACTAGGGCAGTTCTCTGCCTTAATCAGAGAACCAGCAATCTCCCAATGTGTGTGTCCCAACTAATCCCTCTCCTTACAGAAATACAGGTTACAATAATAATAAAAACAAATAATAAGTGCTATTCAGAGGGAACTTTAAAGTCTGGAAAATCCTCTTCTGTATATTAGCTCATCTATTTCACACAACAATCCCAGGGAATAAATGTTATGCATTAGAGGAAAAAAATATTTGGCTGGAATTCTAAACGAGGAATTTCTTGGTCTGCTATCTACAGTCATCGCGTATGTTGAAGGAGATGATTTCATAGAATTCTCCAAGCAAAGGAAAACTCTAATATCATGTAAACCTTCGGTTCCAAATCCTTTTACTCTTTCAAAAAGGGCTATACTAAAGTTGAGCCTTCTGTCTTTCTTCCTTTAAACACTTTCCCCCTGACCTTACCCTCCTTCTCACCAGCTGCATGGGAGATGAGTTGTAAGAGGGTAAAACATTTCCAAATGGAAAAAGGAAACCTCATTAAGACCAAGAAAGAAATGGATAATCCAGAGTCAACAGTTACACAGAAAAGCAAAAACTGTGCTTTCTTCCCCAAATCTCTGTCTCTGGCATCACTATCCAACTGTCACTGGCAGAGAACTATCTCATCAATTCTCTTCCACAGAAATGAGAGAAGATGGAATAAATTTTGCACTCTACCCGTGGAGGATCCTAATGATGCCAATGGCCCATCCAAGAAAGGAAATCAACAAATTATCAGAAAAATCTTCTCTGTATCTCTCTTGAATGAGTCTTCTGAATTTGCCTCTGCTTCTGTGTATCTATGTTGTACCAATTTTACATTGTCCCACACACACACACCTCTGAAAGGTGTGCTTCTGGTTAGGATGTAGAAAAAAATAAGAGACCTTCATTCCCTTAATAACAACATGAAAAACCTGGATAAAATTATGAGCATGTTTTCTGCAGGACTAGTAAGAAATGGTGTATGCAAGGGAGCCTGAAGCACTGATTACAGAAAGACAAAAGCTCTTACCAGATGAGCCCCAAACAGTGGCATAAACAGGATCAGGTACCTAATATAGATATGGTCAGACAGAAAAGCCAGTTAGCTGTAGATAGAGAGGCATTGCAGAAATGAGGAAAAATCAGCTGAGCTTTAGACCGCAGTATAGGCTAGCAACTCTGATAGACATTTTCTAATTTTTAATAAAAATTATGGATTAGATCCAAGAAACTAAAATAAATATCTAAGTAGAATAACTACCAAAATGAGAGAAAGAGAGATTGCTGAAACACAAAGACAATTTTTAAAAACCCCAAAACCTTTAAAGTAGCAAGAGGAAATGATGCATTATGTAATTATGTCTGTATGTAGATACAATCAACAATAAGAATTATAACTGATTTCTAATCAGAAACAATGCAAGTCAGAAGATAAAGGAATGACATCTTTAAAGTATTAAAAGAAAAAAGTAATTAACAACCCAGATTTCTATTCTATTATTCAGGAAAAATATTCTTCCAACATTAATGTGCAATAATAATATTTTCAAATAAATGAAAGCTGTAAGAATTTGTTACCGGCATACTTGCACCTTTAAAAAGGCTAAAGAAAGTATTTTAGAAGGAAAAAAATTGGACCAGAAAGAAACTTGACTCTGTAAGAAGAAACGTACATATGTATGTAGATAAATACAAAAGATTACTTTCACTTTTTATATTTACATTAAATGCCACTTTATTATTTGTAGGAAAATAAACAAAAAGAATAAGGTATCAGTGGGTTTATAACATGTATAGAAGAAAAAATTGACAGCAATATAAAGGACAAGGGGAGTGTAGATTAAAGTATAGCATTGTATCATTTCACAAAGAATAGTATATTATTATTACTATGTAAACTGTGACAAGTTAAACATGTTGATGATAACACCTAGAGAAACCACTACAAAGAAAACAGAGGCATATGTAAAAGTCAATAAAAAGAAGGCAAAATATTTAAAAATAGTCAAACAATTCAAAATTAGGAAGGAAAAAAGGAACAAAGAAACAAAGAACAGAGAGGACAATTAGAAAACAAATAAGGACTGCTCCCCGCTCCTCGGACCTGGAGGAGAGAGCCAGCCCCCATGGCACAACCCACTGAGGTGAGCCCAGCCGACCTGTGTGGTGCTGGGGGCACATTCTATGACCACAGATTCTGGAACAGGACCCACGGTGGTTTAACGAAACCACCACCATGCCTACTGTCAAGCAAAGACAACCACCACAGTCGCAGCCAGGGCCACTCCACAGCCAACCTTACTGTAATAGAAGAAGAAAACCCTCTACCAAATGACTGAACATCAAAGAAAAAATACTAGAACTACAAATAAACAAGAAGAAATGACACCACTGAAAGAACACAATAATGCTCCAATGTCTGACTCCATGGAACAGGGAATCCTTGAAATGTCTGAAAAAGAATTCAGAGCAATGATCTTAAGAAAACTTGAAGAAATAAAGGAAGACTCAATTAGAGAACACAATGAAGAAAGAAAAAATATCCAGAATATGAAGGAGGAAATGTACAAAGAGATCAATACCTTAAAAGAGTGTAGAAGAACTTGTAGAAATGAAGGAGTCACTCAATGAAATAAAAAACACAACTGAGAATTTGTGCAGCAGGGTAGAGCAAGCAGAAGAAAGAATTTTAGATCTTGATCTTTTAAGTCTTTTTGAAATAACTCAGGCAGACAAAAAAAAAAGGAAAAAAGAATTTAAAATAATGAGGAAAATCTAAGAGAGAAAGCAGACAACCTCAAGCACTCTAACATCCAAATTGTGGGTATTCCAGAAGGGGAGGAGAAAGGAAAAGGTATTGTAAATCTATTCAAGGAACTAGTAACAGAAAACTTACAGGTGTAGGGTGAGATATAGACCTTCAGATCCAGGAAAATAAAAGGTCCCCAAACAAATTCAATGCAAAAATATCCTCCACCAGACATATTATAGTTAAATGTGCAAAGCTCAAAGACAAAGAGAGAATTCTAAAAGCAGCAAGAGAAAAGCATCAGGTCACTTATAGGGGAACCTCCAGTAGACTAACAGCGGATTCTCAACCAAAACCCTACAGGCCAGAATGATATATTCAAAATACTAAAAGAAAAAAATTGCCAGTCAAGAATTCTTTACCCAGCAAGGCTCTCCTTCAGAAATGAAGGAGAAATAGTTTATATCCCAGACAAACAAATGTTGTGGAAGTTCACCACCACACGACCAGCCCTTCAAGAAGTTCTCAAGGGAGTCATTCATCTGGACTCTGAATAATGGTGACCACTATCACAAATACACAAGAAAGAGCAAAACCCATCGTTAAAACAAAAATGCCAGTAAGAAAGAGAAAGAAGCTAAATCATCCCACCTTAAATTTCCAACTAACATTGAAGAAGAGAAATAAAAGGGGAAACAATGATCAATAGATATTTAAACCATCTAAATGAGAAGCAATTAAATGACAGGAATTAAGCAACACTTGTCAATAACTACTTTAAATGTGAATGGACTAAATTCCCCCATTCAAAAGACACAGACTGACTGATTGGATTAAAAAGCTAGACCCAAGTATATGCTGTCTTTGAGAGACCCACCTCACCTGTAGAAACACACACAGACTAAAAGCAAAGGGATGGAAAAAGATATACCATGCAAATGGAAACCAAAAATGAGCAGGAGTAGCTATTCTTATATCAGATGAAACAGGCTTTAAGCCAAAAACATAAAATGAGACAAAGAAGGCCACTATAAAATGATAAAAGGACCTATCCAGCTAGAAGACATATCATAAATATATGTGCATCCAATACTGGAGCATCGAGATATATAAAGCAAACACTCTTAGACCTAAAGAAAGAAATAGGCCTTAATACATTAATAGTGGGTGATGAACACCCCTCTCTCAGTATGGGACAGATTTTCCAGGCAACAAGTCAACAAAGAGACACAGGATTTAATCTACACCTTAGACCAACTGGACCTGGCAGATATATACAGAACATTTCACCCAACAACTAAAGAATATACTTTCTTCTCATCGGCTCATGGAACATTCTCCAGGATAGACCACATATTAGGTCACAAGTCTAGTCTCAGCAAACTTAAAAAAATTGAAATCATTTCAAGTATCTTTTCAGACCAAAATGGACTAAAATTGGAGATAAATAATAAGCAAAACTCTGGGAAATATACAAATACACGGAAACTAAATAACATGCTCCTAAATGATCTAGGGGTCCAAAAAGAAATTAAACAGGAAATCAAAAAATTTCTAGAAACTAATGAAAATAAAGATGTATCATACCCAAACTTGTGGGGTACTGCAAAAGCAGTACTAAGAGGCAAATTTATTTGCAATAAATTTGCAATAAATTCTTACATCAAAAGAATGGAAAGACTGCAAATAAATGACCTAATACTACACCTCAAAGAACCTGAAAAACAACAACAATCCAAACCTAAAGGTAGCAGATGGAAAGAAATAATTAAGATGAGAGCAGAACTAAATGAAATAGAGACCCAGAAAACAGTAGAAAAGGTCAACAAAACAACAAGTTGGTTTTCGAGAAGATAAATAAAATAGACAAACCCTTAGCTAGCTTTAAAAAAAAAAGAAGACAGAAGATCCAAATAACAGAAATCAGAAATAAAAAGGGAGACCTAACAACTGATAACACAGATACCAAATCATTAGAGAGTATTCTAAACAACTGTATGACAAAAAATATGAAAATCTTGAAGATATGGATAAGTTTGTAGACACATGCAAACTACAAAGACTGAACCAAGAAGAGATAGAAAACCAGAACAGACCAATAACAAGCAATGAGTTTGAAGCAGTAATTAGCAATCTTCTAACAAAGAAAAATCTGGGTTTGGATGGCTTTACAGCTGAATTCTATCAAACTTTTAAAGAGGAATTAATACCAATTCTCCTCAAACTATCCCAAACAATTGAACCAGAAACTACTCTCCCAAACTCACTTTATGAGGCCAACATAACCCTGATACCAAAACCAGATAAAAGACACAACAAAAAAAGGAAATTACAGGCCAATATCTTTGATTAACCTAGATGCAAAAGTCCTCAACAAGATATTAGCAATCAGAATTAGCAACACGTTAAAAATACTATACACTATGATCAAGCGGTATTCATCTCCGGGGTGCGAGGATGGTTCAACATACAAAAGTCAATAAATGTGATACATCACATCAACAAACTCAAGGACAAAGACTATATGATTATCTCAATAGATGCTGAAAAAGCATTTGACAAAATTCAACATCCCTTCATGACAAAGACTCAACAAATTAGGTATAGAAAGAAAGTATCTCAACACAATAAAAGCCATTTATGACAAGTGCACTGCCAGTATCATTCTGAATGGGGAAAAACTGAGGGTCTTCTCCTTAAGAACAGGAATAAGACAAGGATGCCCTCTCTCACCACTTCTATTTAACATAGTACTAGCCAGAGCAATCAGGCAAGAGAAAGAAATAAAGGGAATCCAGATTGGAAAAGATGAAGTCAAAGTATCTCTATTTGCAGATGACATGAAAATATATATAGAAAAACCTAAAGAATCTATCAAAAAACTCCTAGAACTGGTTAATAACTTCAATAACATTGCAGGATACAAAATAAATAACCCAAAATAACTTGCATTTATATACTCAACTAATGAACTAACAGAGAGAGAAATTAAGAAAGGAAGCCCATTTACAATTGTCACAAAAATATAAAATACCTAGGGATCAATTTAACCAAAGAGGTGAAAGATCTCTAAAATGAGAATTACAAACCACTTCTGAAAGAAATTAAAGAAAACACAAAAATAAGGAAAGATATTCCATGCTCTTGGATGGAAGAATTAATATTGTGAAAATGTCTATACTATCCAAAGTGATCTACAGATTCAGTGCAATCCCCATCAAAATACCAATGACATTCTTCACAGAAATGGAAAAAAACAATCTTACCTTTCATATGGAAAAATAAAAGACCCTGAATAGCTAAAGCAATTCAGAGCAAAAAAATAAAATAAAATAAAGGTGGAGGCATAACACTACCTGACTTTTGATTATTCTCCAAAGCTATTGTAACCAAAACAGCATGGTATTGGTATAAAAATAGACATTCAGACCAGTGGAGTAGAATTGAGAACCCAGAAATCACCCTTCAGGCTTATAACCATCTGATATTGGACAAAGGCAACAAAAATCTGCATTGGGGAAAAGACTTCCTCTTCAACAAGCGGTGTGGGGAAAACTGGATATCCATAGGCAAAAAAAGGAAACTAGATATGCATCTCTCACCATACACTAAAATCAGCTCAAAATGGATTAAAGACTTAAGTATAAGACCTGAAACTGTAAAATTACTAAAGGAAAATATAGGTGAAACACTTCAGCAACTAGATCTGGGCACAGACTTTATGAACATGAGCCCAAAAGCACAAGCAGCAAAAGAAAAAATAAACAAATTGGACTGTATCAAACTAAAAATCTTCTGCACAGCAAAAGAAACACTCAATAAAGTGAAATGACAACCTACTGAGTGGGAGAAAAATTTTGCTAACTATGCATCTGACAAGGGATTAATATCCAGAATATACAAGGAACTCAAACAATTGAGTTGCAGAGGGAGAGAACATTCCTTGGGCTACAAAGTGGAGTGTGGGGGGAGCGGGAGGGGAGGGAGGTTGGGGATTAGTGGGTGGGGGACAGGAGATACAAATGCAATTTGTGGTAATGGATATGCTGCCAGTACGAACCTGGCCCTCACATTACAGGCATGAGGGGTCACAATCAGCTTTGTAGCCCATGAATATTCATAACCAATATAAATAAATAAACAAATAAGAAAACAAATAAAAGGATAAACAAAACATTACCAAAAATAAGTTAAATATAAATTGACTAAGTGCTATCATTAAAAATCATAGATTTTCAAGCTAGATCAAAATGTAGCACACTAATATACACTAAACTAGCATGCAGTAAACTATAATATTGTTTATAAGGTTTAAATATGAAGACAAGCTGAAAGTGAAAGCATGGACAATGATATAAAGCATTGAGCATAAAAAGTTGATGTGGCCACATTAATAATGGACAAAGCAGACTTCAAGTCAAGAAATAATGAGAGACAACATACCTATTTCATAATGATAAAGAGGCAAATTCACTGGAAAGACATAACAATAAGATGTTTTAAAATTCACCCTAGTATTAGAAATAGAGCAATAAATGCCCTTCAAGGAAAAAAATCACAGGGAAATTAGAAAATATTTTGACTGGTGATAAGAAAATAACTTCAAAATTTATGGGCTGTAGCTAAATCAGTATTTTTTTAAAAATGTATTCTTTGAATATTTACATTAAATGAAAGACAATTTTAAAGTTAATGACTGGTGGTTTCATATTAATTAACTAGGAAAATTAGAGCAAATTAAACCCAAAGTAAGTAAAAAAAAACAAAAATGGTAAAGAGGAGAGCAATAATTAATAAAATAAAAAACAAACAACAGACGAAATCTTTAGAGCCATTATGTGATTTCTTCAAAATATTCTAAAAATTAATAGATCTCTAGCAACGTTGTTCAAGAAAAAAAATCACTAATTACCAACATTAGGAATAAAATGGAAGACATAACTGTTGTTCATACAAACACTAGAAGGAGAGTTATATTATAAAAACCTTTATGCTACTAAATTTTACATGTTAAGTGAAACAGACAAATTCCTTAAAAGCCGAAAGTACCAAAACTGAAACTATACAAATATGTGGCAATTAAACAACATGCTCCTGAATAACCTGTGGGTCAAAGAAGAAATTAAACAGGAAATCAAAAAATTTCTTGAAACTAATGAAAATAAAGACATATCATACCAAAACACATAGGATACTGCAAAAGCAGTACTATGAGGGAAGTTTATTGCAATAAATGCTTACATGAAAAGAATAGAAAGACTTCAAATAAACAACCTAACATTACACCTCAAAGAACTAGATAAACAAGGACAGTTCAATCCCCAAATTGGTTGACCGAAAGAAATAAGATTAGAGTAGGACTAAATGAAATAGTGACCAAAAAAAAAAAAAAAAAGATCAGTAAAACAAAAAGTGGGTTTTTTGAGAAGGTAAACAAACTAGACAAACTTTTAACTAGACTACATAAAAAAAGGAGAGAGAAGACCCAAATTATAAAAATCAGAAATGAAAAAGGAGACATTACAACCAATACCAGAGAAGTACAAGGAATCATTAGTGACTATTATGAACAACTACACACCAACAAGTTTGAAAACTGGAGGAAATGGGTAAATTTCTGGACACATACAAATGACCAAGATTGGAACTAGAAGAAATAGAAAACCTGTACAGATCAATAATGAGCAAAGAGATTGAAGCAGTAATCAGGAGTCTCCCGACAAAGAAAAGTCCAGGACCAAATGGCTTTACTGATGAATTCTACCAAACCTTTAAGGAAAAATTAATATGAATCCTTTTCAAAGAATTCCAAAAAATTGAAACAGAGACCACTCTCCCAAACTCAATCTATGAGGCCAGCATCACCCTAATACCAAAATCAGAAAAAGACATAACCAAAAAAGAAAACTACAGGCCAATATCTCTGATAAACATAGACGCCAAAATTCTCAACAAAATATTAGCAAGCAAAACACAACAGCACATCAAAAAGATTATATAACACGATCAAGTGGGATTCATCCCTGTCATACAAGGATATTTCAACATACACAAATCAATGTGATAAACTGCATCAACAAATCAAGGACAAAAACCATATTATTTTCTTATTAGATGCAGAAAAAGCATTTGACAAAATTCAACATCCTTTCATGATAAAGACTCTCAAAAAATTAGGTTTGGAAGGAAAGTATCTCAACACAATAAATGCCATATATGATAAATCCACTGCCAATATCATCCTGGATGGGGAAAAGCTGAAAGCTTTTTCTTTAAGAACAGGAACAAAACAAGAATGCCCACATTCACCACTGAAATTCAGTATAGTGCTCGAAATATTAGCCAGAGCAATCATGCAAGAGAAAGAAATAAATGGCATACAAATTGTTAAAGATAAAGTTAAACTGTCCCTGTTTGCAGGTGACATAATCCTATATATAGCAAAACCTAAAGACTCTACCACAAAGTTCTTAGAGCTGATAAATGAATTCAGCAAAGTTGCAAGATACAAAATCAAAAGACACAAAATTAGTAGCATTTTTATACACTAACAATGAAGTAGCAGAAAAAGAAATCAAGAAAGCAAGCCCATTTACAATAGCCACGAAAAAAACAAACAACAACAACAACAAAAAAACCCCACAAAAAAAACCTAGGAATAAATGTAACCAAGGAGGTAAAAGATCTATACAATGAGAACTACAAATCACTGCTTTAAGAAATTATAGAAAAAAAAAAATGGAAAGGCATTCCATGTTCATGGACTGGAAGAATTAACATTGTAAAAATATCCACACTACCCAAAGCTATCTACGTATTCAATGCAATCCCCATCAAAATGCCAATGACATTCTTACCGAAATAGAACAAACATTTCATATGGAACAACAGAAGATCCTGAATAGCAAAAGCAATCGAGCAAAAAAAAGAAATATAAGCCAGAGGCATTACACTACCTGATCTCAAATTATACTACATACTATTATATACAAATTATACTATACAAATTATGCTGTAGTAACCAAAACAACATAGTACTGGTATAAAAACAGATACTCAGACCAATGGAACAAAATACAGAACCCAGAAATCAATCCACATATTTACAGCCAACCGATCTTCAGTAAAGGCACCAAGGACATATACTAAGGAAAGGACAGCGTCCTCAACAAATGGTGCTGGGAAAACTGGATATCCATATGTATATAATAATATTAGACCCCTATCTCTCACCATATACCAATATATGAATAAATATTTGAATAAATGTTTATTGAATAAAATATTTATATTTCATAATGACTATTTATTAAATATTTGAATAAATCAATTCAAAATGTGTTAAAGACTTACATGTTAAACACAAAACTACAACACTCCTAGAAGAAAACATAGGGGAAACAATGCAGGATATAGGACTGGGCAAAGACTTTATGAATAAGACCTCAAAAGCACAGGCAAAAAAATAAAAAATAAACAAATGGGACTATATCAAACTAAAAAGCTTCTGCACAGCAAAGGAAACAATCAACAGAGTGAAAATCTACAGAATGGGAGAATATATCTGCAAGCTATACATCCAACAAAGGATCAATATCCAGAATATACAAGGAACTCAGACAACTTAGTAAAAAACCAAATAATCCAATTTAAAAATGGGCAAAGGAGTTGAATACACATTTCTCACAGGAAGACATACAAATGTCCAACAGGTACATGAAAACATGCTCAACATCACTAAGCATCAGGGAAATACAAATCAAAATCATATCGAGATATCATGTCAGCCCAGTTAGACTGGCCATTATCAAAAAGGCAGAGAATAACCAATGTTGGAGAGGATGTGGAGAAAGAGAAACTCTTCTGCACTGTTGGTGGGGCTGTAAATGAGTACCAGCACTATGGAAAATAGTATGAAGTTTCTCAAACAACTGTAAATCAAACTACCATATGTTCCACCAATCTCACTACTAGATATATACCCAAAGGAATGGAAATTATCATGTTGAAGGGATACCTGCACTCCCATGTTCATTGGAGCTCTATTTACAACAGCTGAGATATGGAATCAAACTAAATGTCCATCAGTGGATAACTGGATAAGAAAAATGTGGTATACATACATAGTGAAATACTACTCAGCCATAAAAAAGCATGAAATTCTGCCATTCAGAGCAGCATGGATGAGTTTGCATGAAATTATGAAATAAGCCAGACACATAAAGAGAAATACAGTATGTGCTCACTCATAAGTGGGAGCTAAAAAGTAAATAAATAAAAAAGAAAGAAAGAAGGGAAGAAGGGAGGGAGGAAGGGAGAGGGGAAGGAAGGAAGGAAGGAAGGAAGGAAGGAAGGAAGGAAGGAAGGAAGGAAGGAAGGAAGGAAGGAAGGAAGGAAGGAAGGAAGGAAGGAAGGAAGGAAGGAAGGAAGGAAGGAAGGAAGGAAGGAAGGAAGGAAGAAAGGAGAGAAAGAAAGGTAGAAAGAGAAAGAAATTGAAAAAAGCAACAATCACAATAATATGTTGAGCTGTTAGAAGGGAGAACAGAACTGTGATTACTAAAGCTGGGAAAGGGGGAGGAGGAGGAAAATTAATGAGAAATTGGCCAATAGACAGAAGGAATGATTATGTTTTGTAACAATGAATATGATAATTATCCTGATTTGATCATCACACATTGTTCACAGGTACTAATATTGAACCCTGTACCTCTCCAATATGTACAATCAATTGTTTCAATTTTTAAAAAGTAGCAAAACTTACATATGAAGAAATAGACAATGTGAATACCTTTTTGTATGTTAAATAAATTAAATTTATAATTATACACCTGTACATAAAGAAAACTGTAAGCCCAAATGTCTACCTTGAATAGTAGCAATCTTAAATAAACTCTTTTAGAAAACCAGAGAAATGAGCTGCTTTCCAACTCATTTAATGATGTTACCATAAACTTTAAAACAAAAACATAACAAGGGACATTACAAGAAAAGAAAATTAAAGGTCAATATTTCTAATGAAACTAGATATAATAAACCTTTACTAAATACTAGCAACTATACTAAATTATGTACATACATATATATAATTTAGCTTATTTTACATATTTACTTATAAGTATGTGTTATAAATTATATAAGTATATATAATAGAATTAATATAACTTAAATGATACTAAAATATATGTATAATACATAGAAATAGAAAGAGATAAATATATATAATATATCACACACAAACACACAGAGATTTATTATGAGGAATTGCCTCATGTGATTATGAAGGTTCACAAGTCCCAAGATCTATAGTCAACCACCTGGAGACACAGGAAAACTAATGGTGTAGTTTCAGTCTGAAGGCAAGGAAATTTGATGTCCCAGCTCAAAAACAGTCAAGCAGAAGGCCTCTCTCATTCTTGGGAGGGTCGGCTTTTTCTTCTATTCAGGGCTTCAACTGATTGTATAAAGCCCATCCACATTAGGGAGAGCAACCTGCTTCACTCTGTCTAGTTATTCAAATGTTAATGTCACCCAGAAGCACTTGCAGACACACTCAGAATAATGTTTGACCAAATATCTGGGCACCTTGTGGCCCAGTCAAGTTGACATGCAAAATTAACAATCACACTCCCTACGATCAAAACCAAGGCAAAGATATTCCCCTTTCACCACTTCTATTCAACATGTAATAGAGTTCCTAGACAATCAGATTTTTTAAAAAATGGCATAAAGGTTGGAAAGGGAAGACTAAAACTATCTTTATTTACAGATATAATTGTGTACATAGAGAACTCAAAGAAATCTACTCCAAAATAAAAAACTATTAGAATTAATTTGAATTATTGAGGTCATCAGTACAATATCAATATAGAAAACTCAACTGTTTCTATATACTAGAACAAACAATTGGTGAATGAAATTCAAATAAAACCATTTACAACAGCATCATGAAACATAAAATATATAGGAAAAAATAATTAAATATGTGTAAAACCTCTGCACTGAAAACTATAAAACATTTCTGAGAAAAATTACAGAAGACATAAATAAACAGAAAGGATAACATGTTTATTGGTTGGACGATTCAATACTGTTAAGATATAAATTCTCCCCAAACTGACCCATAGTTTCAACGAAATCTCTGTCAAAATAACAACAGGCACTTTTTTTCTTTTGCAGAAGTCTATAAACTGGCCATCAAATTTATATGGGGAAAAAAAGCAACTAGAATTGCCAAAACAATACTGAAAAAGAGGAAAAAAGTTTGAGACCCTACACTACATAATTTCAAGATTTATCATTAAGCTGTAGGAATCAATAAAATGTGTTATTGGTGAAACAATTGCAAGTTTGTCAGTGGAATAGTATAGATTCCATAAATAGCTTCAAGTATGGTTAATTTACTTCTATAAAAGCTTCAAATCAATTAAATGGGAAAGAATTTTTTCTCCCAAATATGGTGTTAGAACAACTGGTTAACTGTATGAATAAAAGTGAACTTTGACACCTACATCACACCTTAAAAAAAATTTATTCAATAAGTATCATAGAATTTATTCAATAAGACCTAAATGTAAATGCAAAACTACATTGCTTCTACAACTAAATATAGGATGATATATTTATGACCTTTGGTAGGCAAGGATTACTTAGAAACCAAAAGCAAAAATAAATAAATAAATAAATTTGACTTTATCGAAATTAAAGCTTTTGGTATTCAAAAGCATTAAAAAGTTAAAAGGCAAAGGACAAATGAGAAAACATTTTCAATTCTTGTATCTGACAAAGGACTGGTATCCAGAATATATAAAAAACTTTAAGTCAAAAATACAAGAAAGCAATCCAATAAAAAATAACAAAAGACTCAGACTTCAGAGATCTTTAAATAACCAATAAGAATATTAAAAAGTGCTCAACATTATTATTCATCAGGGAAAGAACAATCAAAACCATAAGGAGATACCACCCTGCTCCACTAAAATGGCTAAAAAGGTAATTGGAATGCTCATACATTGCTAGCGTGAATGTGCAACGGTACAACAATTTTGTAAAGCAATTTGCTGGATCCTTACAAATTTAAACACAGAACTCTCCTATGTGTAAAACCTCTATACTGAAAACTATAAAACATTTATACCATTTTCCCATATCTGCAAGAAGAGATTTGTGTAATAATGTCCATTACAGCTTCCTTCATAATTTCTTATAACTGAAAACACAAATGTCCATCAATAGAAGCTTTGAGAAAAATATGATAAATCCATATAATGGAATACTTCTCTGTAATAATAATAATTAAAGAAAACCCAACGACCCACAACATGAATGCATCTCAAAAATATTATACTATTCAAATAATAACACTGTATATAAAAAGTGTACATGCTTTAGGATTCCATTCATGTGGAGTTTCAAGAACAGGTAAAACTAATAGTGGTAGAAATCAGAACAGGGGTTGCCTCTTGTTGGGGAGAGGTTTAGTGGAAAGGGGGACATGAGAACTTTCTAGGTTGATAGTCCATATCTCAGTCAGGGTGTGGATTATATACATTTGTCAAATCTCATGGAACTGTATAATTAAAATTGATGCATTTCATTGTGCAGTAAATGATGCTGAAATTAAGTGAAAAGAAAAACATACCCTTGAATCATCTACTAGGTCTGAAAACAACCCTCATCTGTATTATCTTGAGGTATACTCACCAGCTCAACCAACAAAGACCAGCAGATGAAATTAAACAATGTGTACTGGATTTTAACGCTGTCCATAAAATAGAATAACATCAATGTAAGTGGCTTAAATTTTTCATATGATAAATTGTTAGTCATACTCGTTAATTCACTCTTTGAATCACTCGGATTAATTTAGAAAAATGAAAGTTACAAGTCATGCACAAAGCTTCTTCTCTCTATTTTGCTTTTGCTCAGACTTGGCAAAGGGGTCCATTCTGAGGCCTGCTGTGATCCAGGGTCTCCAGCTGTAGCTGGAGTTTGGGACAGCTTACACTGGAATTCATCCAGCTTCTTTCATGCCTTCAAAGGGGAAATAAGCCAGTACTGACACTAGCACATCTCCATCATTTCAGCTTCAGAAGCCAACTGAACACAGCAGTGGATTGAAGTTATACCCACATCTACATCAAAAGTGCTAAATCCCAGAGCCTAATGGAACCTCTGCATTAGCCAACACCCCCAGTGCACTCACACACAAAAACCCTTCTATAGAAATGTCTCCCCAGCAAAGGGGATCTTTCCAGAATCCAAACCATGCTGCCATCTAGAGCTGTATGCCATTGTTAGCTGTACAGGAGAACAGAGACAGTGACTGTCTCTAGCAGGAGGATGGGAATAGACAGAGAAAAGGGAGGAGAAAAAAAAGGAGAAAGCATTTTAGATTCTGTTTATACCATTTATCAAGACTATCACCAGTGCATTAAAAAACATATTTGGGGGAAGTTAACCATAAATAGGTTAACTGCAGAACTAAACTTTCCACAACTATACAGACCATCTCCTCTCTAGGAGAATGCCTCCAGAAACACTGTTTTTCTAACAAACTTGAGAAACTTTAAATACTGCCAATACTAGCTCTCAGGCTTCCCCAAGACCTTCTTATTCTCTTTAGCATACTTGATACATATTTAAAGAACACTTTTTAAACCTTTCTCTTTAGTCTCTGCATTCCTGATACCCTAATCCTGAATTTAATAAGAACTCTGGCCTAGGATAATCTTTCTGCCTGTGAGCATTTGTAAAAGTTACCCAAGTGACACTTGTGCCTTTGTGACTCCTGGGGAAAAGGTGAGAAAGGAAGAGAAACCATTGTTTCATTAACCAGCATGCAAAAGTCCCAGCTTGAAGTCTCTTTTCGGGATCTCTGCCTCCCCAGGCAAGCCTGCTTGGCCTCAGAGGGATCCCTCCCCCTCCTATAACCAGATGGGATGCATGAGCCTGTGGCCTGCCAGGTGTGCAGCTGCTATTGCAGTTGGAGACACCAGTTTGACTCCATCTTTGACCTGACAACAAGTTTCTCTCCCAAAGCTTTACTCTCTTGAATAAAAAGGTGCCCATGGGCCTCCCACAACCAGGCACACCACCAGCATCATGGAGCCCACCCAGGGTCCCAAGGTATGGAGCCAGACACCAGAACCTGGTCCCACAACCCAGCACACTGCCAACACCACCAGCAACTAGGTAAGGAGCGTGCCAAAAACATCACCTCCATGTGGGTGGCCCACCATAGCCATCACAATAACCAAGGCTGCCACAAAAGTAGCTAGACACCACAATCACCATACAGATGGTCCTCCAGCCACTGGAGTGCATTGAGACAAGGAGAACCACCAGCAGAGACCAAAGAAAAGAAGAGGATGTCTCTCTCCATAAAGCCCATTCCAGAGTGACAGAAGAAGCATCCGCTCTATGATAATATTGGGGGACACAACTCTCAGTATTGGACAGATCATCTAGACAACAAATCAACAGAGTAAACATTATTCTTTCAGAAGGAGAGAAGAAATCTAGGATTATGGTGGGGGGAGGGAGAGGGAGATGGGGAGAGATTGGACAAGGGGCATAAAGAATAAATACGCTAGTGCATGCCGATCAGAGAGGCGCTCAGCTGGAGAAGCCCAAGATCTGCGGAGACTACATGCCCTGCGGTGCCAGCATGCAACCCAGCAGGTAGGCCTCGCCACTGCCACCTGACTCCATCCCCAGTCCAGCCGAGTGTGCGCTGATCAGGGAGGCGCCCATCCAGAGAGGCCCAAGATCCGTAGAGACTACGTGCCCTGTGGTGCCAGCATGCAACCCAGCAGGTAGGCCTCACTGACACTGCCCAACTCCATCCTCAGCCCAGGCAAGTGCACGCTGACCAGGGAGGTGCCTCCCCTGAGAGGCCTAAGACTTGAAGTGACCATGCACTGAGACACTAGTGGGCAACCGAACAGACACTGAGGCAGCTGTACCAAATTGGCAGCCCCAGCGGCATCCTAGCCAGACAATAGAGTCAAACCAGGGGACCATGAAATCCCCTGCCACAATGACTAAACATCAAAGGAAAGATACCAGAAATATGAAAAATCAAGAAAGTACACCACCAAAGGGTAATAACTCTCAAGCTCTAGATCCTATAGAACAGGAAGCCCTTCAAATGTCTGACAAGGAATTTCGAGTGATAATTCTAAGGAAACTGAATGAGATACAAGAAAACTCAGCTAGACAACATGATGAAATGAGGAAAAGTATGCAGGACCTGAAAGAGGAAATGTACAAGGAAATCAATGTCCTGAAAAAAAATGTAACAGAACTGGCTGAACTGAAGAAGTTATTCAGCGAAATAAAAAATTCAACGGAGAGTTTAACCAGCAGGCTTGTCGAAGTTGAAGAGAGAATCTCTGAACTTGAAGATGGGCTGTTTGAAATAACACAGGCAGACAAAAAAAAAAGAAAGAAAGAAAGAAAGAAAAAAGAATTAAAAACATTGAAGAAAATCTAAGAGAGATATCAGACAACCATTAAGCGCTCAAATATCTGAGTCATGGGTATTCCAGAAGGGGAGGAAAAGGAGATTGTGTTGAAAACATTCAACAAAATAGTGGCAGAAAACTTCCCAGGTATAGGAAAAGACACAGATCTTCAGATTCAGGAAGCTCAAAGATACCTGAATGTATTAAACCCAAAAAGGTCTTATCCAAGACATGTTATAGTCAAATTGACAAAACTCAAAGACAAAGAGAAAATCTTAAAAGCTGCAAGAGAGAAGCGTCAAATCACCTATAAGGGAGCTCCAGACTAACATAAGACTTTACATCACAAACCCTAAAAGCCAGAAAAGAATGGGATGATATATTCAAAACACTAAAAGACAGAGATTGCCAGCCAGAATACTCTACCCTGCAAGGCTATCCTTCAGAAATGAAGGGCAAATAGTATATTTCTCAGAAACGCAAAAACTGTGGGAGTTCACTACCACACGACCACCCTTACAAGAAATTCTCAAGGGAGTACTGGGTTTGGTACCTGAAAAATAACTACTAAAGAAAAATCAAAACCCACTAGTAAAATAAAAATGCCAACAATGAAGAGAAAAAAAAAGTTTATCTACAACCCAAGGAACCAACAAATACAGAAAACAAACAGTAAATCAGAAAGAAAGGAACAAAAGACACTTAAGACATCCAAACAAAAATCAATAAAATGCAAGGAGTAAATCAACACTTTTCAAAAACAACTATATGCCTTCAAGAGACCCACCTCACCTATAAAGACTCATATAGACTAAGAGTGAAAGGATGGAAAAAGATTTACCATGCAAACAGAAATGAAAAATGAGCTGGAGTAGCTATTCTTACATCTGATAAAATAGATTTTAAACTAAAAACCATAAAAAGAGATAATGAGGGCCACTATATTATGATAAAAGGATTCATCCAACAAGAAAACATAACAATCATAAATATATATGCACCAAATTCGGAGCAGCCAGATTTATAATGCAAACTCTATTAGACCTAAAGAAGGAAACAGACACTAATACCATAATAGCAGGGGACCTGAACACCCCTCTCTCAACATTGGACAGATCACCTAGGCAAAGAATCAGCAGACAAACACAAGATCTAAACAACACTCTAGACCAATTGGACTTGGCAGATATCTACAGAACATTCCATCCAACAACCTCAGAATATTCGTTCTTCTCATCAGCACATGGATCATTCTCCAGGACAGATCACATGTTAGGTCACAAATAAAGTCTCCACAAATTCATAAAACTTAGAATTATCCCATATATTTTTTCAGACCACAATGGATTAAAATTAGAAATCAATAACAAATGAAACTCTGGAAGCTATACAAGCACATGGAAATTAAACAGCATTCTACTTAAGGACATATGGGTCCAAGAAGAAATCAAACAGGGAATCAAAAAATTTATTGAAACTAATGAACACAATGATACATCATACCAAAACCTGTGGGATACTGCAAAAGCAGTACTAAGGGGGAAATTTATCGCATTAAATGCATACTTCAGAAGAATGGAAAGATGGCAAGTGAACAACCTAATATTTCACCATAAAGAAGTAGAAAAACAAGAACAATCCAAACCCAAAGTTAGCATATGGAAAGAAATCATTAAGATCATAACAGAACTTAATGAAATTGAAACCCCAAAAATGATACAAAGATCAATGAATCAAAAACTTGGTTTTTTGAAAAGATAAATAAAATTAACAAACCATTAGCATGGCTAACTAAAAAAAGAGAGAAGACCCAAATAACAAAAATTAGAAATGAAAAAGGTGATATTACAACTGATACATCTGAAATACAAGGAATCACTTGAGACTACTATAAACAACTATATGCCAATAAATTTGAAAATCTGGAGGAAATGGATAGATTTCTGGACACACACAAACTACTGAAACTGAGCCAAGAAGATGTAGAAAATCTGAATAGATCAATAACAATAAAAGAGATTGAAGCTGTTATCAGAAGGCTTCCAACAAAGAAAAGCCCAGGACCAGATGGATTCACAACAGAATTCTACCAAACATTCAAAGACGAATTGACACCAATTCTCTGCAAACTATTCCAAAAGATTGAAACAGAGGCAATTCTCCCAAACTCATTCTATGAAGCAAACATCACCCTGATATTAAAACCAGGTAAAGATACAACTAAAAAAGAAAAGGATATCAGGCCAATATCCCTGATGAATATAGATGCAAAAATCCTCAATAAAATACTAGCTAACAGAATACAGCAACACATATGCAAAATTATACACCATGATCAAGTGGGATTCATCCCAGGGATGCAAGGTTGGTTCAACATACCCAAATCAATAAATGTGATACACCATATTAATAAAATCAAACACAAGGACCAAATGATCATCTCTATAGATGCTGAAAAAGCATTTGATAAAATTCAACATTCATTCATGACAAAGACCTTGTATAAGTTAGGTATGGATGGAAAGTTTCACAACATAATTAAAGCAATATATGATAAACCCACTGCCAATATCATCCTGAATGGGGAAAAGCTGAAAGCTTTTCTTTTAAGAACAGGAACTACACAAGGATGCCCACTCTCATCACTCCTATTAAACATAGTGTTGTAAGTACTAGCCAGATCAATCAGAGAATAGAAGGAAATAAAGGGCATCCAGATTGGAAAAGATGAAGTCAAACTATCCCTGTTTGCAGATGACATGATCCTATATATCGAACAGCCTAAAGCCTCTATAAAAAAACTCTTAGAGTTGATAAATGATTTTAGCAAAGTTGCAGGATACAAAATCAACACACAAAAATCAGTAGCATTTCTATTCTCCAATAGTGAATATGCAGAAAGAGAAATCAAGAAAGCTTGCCCATTTACAATAGCCACCAAAAAAATACAATACTTAGGAATAGAGTTAACCAAGGATGTGAAAACTCTCTATAATGAGAACTACAAACCACTGCTGAGAGAAATTAAAGAGGACAGAAGAAGATGGAAAGATACCCCATGCTCTTGGATTGGAAGAATCAACATTGTGAAAATGTCCATACTACCCAAAGTGATCTACAGATTCAATGCAATCCCTGTCAAAATTCCAATATTTTTCTCAGAAATGGAAAAAACTATCCAGACATTTATATGGAATAACAAAAGACCATGCATAGCCAAAGCAATGCTGAGGAAAAAAAAAAAAGCTGGAGGCATAACACTACCTGACTTTATACTATACTACAAAGCTATAATAAACAAAACAACATGATACTGGCATAAAAACAGACACACTGATCAATGGAATAGAATAGAGAATCCAGAAATCATCCCACACACCTACAGCCATCTGATCTTTGGCAAAGACACCAAGCCTATACACTGGGGAAGAGACTGCCTCTTCAGCAAACAGTGCTGGGATAACTGGATATCCATATGCAGGAGAATGAATCTAGACCCATACCTCTCACCATATACTAAATACTACTCAAAATGGATTAAAAAATTAAATATACACCCTGAAACAATAAAAGTACTCAAGGAAAACATAGGAGAAACACTTCAGGAAGTAGGACTGGGCACAGACTTTATGAATACGACCCCAACAACACGGGCAACCAAAGGAAAAATAAACAAATGGGATTATATCAAACTAAAAAGCTTCCGCACAGCAAAAGAAATAATCAACAGAGTTAAAAGACAACCAACAGAGTGGGAGAAAATATTTGCAAAATATACATCTGACGAAGGATTAGTATCCAGAATATACAAGGAACTCAAACAAATTTACAACAAAAAAACAAGTAACCCAATTAAAAAATGGGCAAAAGAGCTAAATAGGCATTTCTCAAAGGAAGATATACGAATGGCCAACAGACACATGAAAAAATGCTTAACATCACTCAGCATTTGGGAAATGTAAATCAAAACCACACTGAGATACTATCTCACCCCAGTTAGGATGGCTAATATCCAAAAGACTGTGAGTGATAAATGCTGGCAAGGTTGCAGAGAAAAAGGAACTCTCATACATTGTTGGTGGGACTGCAAAATGGTCCAGCCTCTATGGAAAATGGTATGAAGGTTCTTCAAATAATTGCGGATTGATCTACCATATGACCCAGCTATCCCACTGCTGGGAATATACCCAGAAGAATCAAAATCATTAAGTCGAATGTATACCTGTTCCCCAGTGTTCATCGCAGCACTCTTTACAATAGCCAAGAGTTGGGACCAGCCCAAATGTCCATCACTGGATGAGTGGATATGGAAAATGTGGTATATCTACGCAATGGAATACTACTCAGCTATAAAAAAGAATGAAATCCTGCCATTTGCAACAACATGGATGGACCTTGAGAGAATTATATTAAGTGAAACAAGTCAGGCACAGAAAGAGAAATATCACATGTTCTCACTTACTTGTGGGAGCTAAAAATAAATAAATAAATACACAAACAACCTGGGGGGGGGGGCGGGGAAGAAGACACAACAATTACAATTCCTTGAAGTTGATATGACAAGCCAACAGAAAGGACATTGTTGGGAGGGAGGGGGGGAGGGAGGAAGGAGGGAGGTTTTGGTAATGGGCCACAATAATCAACCACATTGTATATTGACAAAATAAAATTAAATTAAAAACAAGAGAATGATTATGATTGGTAACAATACATATGCTAGTAATATTGATTTGATCAACATACGTAAACGTTGAACCCCCAAAACATGTACAATCAATTATGATTCAATAAAAATTTAAATAAATAAATAAATAAATAAATAAACAAATAAAAATGTGCCACGGGTTGTGCAGCTCTTCCAGCTTGAGGCTCCTGAGTGACCCAGCCTCCAGAAAACACGCCCAACTGCAGTCTGCTGAGCAGCACTCAGCACTCATCTTTCCAAGAAAAAGGGACTTAGACAGGATCCCAAGATTTTGATTGGCTAATGTGGTCACAGCCCAATAAATTCCTGGCATGCAATGGAACACAAATGGCTAAAGTACATTCTCCAAACTACAGTTTTTGTCTCATATTTCTGCCTGGACTCTTACCCTTATGAGCTCGAGGACAAATTCATGAGCAGCATGCTCCGGGTCCTCCTGAAATACCCATGGCAGACATTGATAATCCATAGTGACCCAGATGTGGCCTCAGAATCCTTCCCTATGCAGCACTTTTGCAGATGTAAGGAGACCTATTGACAATCCTGCACCAGATTAAGAGTCGACCCAAGAAGCCTGTTCAATGGCCACTTTTTCCTGGTCTTTGTTTTCTCTTGTCATTCTAATGTGGGCAGGGGTGGTAATGAAGGAGGTCTCTTGTTTTGAAGTTAGAGGCATTCCAAGGCCCCTCATAACCTTAGAAGAGAATTGTTAAAAATTTTTTAAATTAGGAATACAAAAGGCCTAAGATCCACCAAACAATCCTCTAAACAGAAACAAGAATTTTTAAAGCTTTACCTCAAACTGTGGTCTTGATCTACATCAGGTTTTGTGGTCTTGATCCCTACCAGATCTCTTTGTCTTTGGGGGAGAATTGACGGGAAGGATCATGATGGGAGAGCGGAAGGATTAGAGCTTTCGCTCCTGTTAGAATGTGTAACTAGTTGTACAAGTTTGCATTGCCATCATTACATCAAAGTACTGTTATTATCTTCATTTTATAGGTTAGGACACTGAGGCAGAGAGGAGGAATTGCCATCTTGAGGTCACAGAGCCATGAGGGTTGGAGCTGAGCTGGAAATTGACTACGACACCAGTCCCTTGTTTACCCTATCCCTAGTCAACCCCTTGACAAGAAGGCGAGGAGTGTATCATTTTTGTGAATCCTAATAGGGCTGGGCTTAACAGTAGACTGAAGTGGTGTGACTTGCGGGCTCATGGGGAAACCCGCCACCTCCCACAGTGCCCTCACACCCTCCCCTCCCAGCCACCTCTCTCAGCCCCAATGCCCTGGTACCCAGCTCTACAATGGATTCCTAGTTTTGGAGTAACCATTACTTTCACTGAGCATTTTTTTTTCTTTTTTTCCATCATGATACCCCTGGGAAGAATAAGCTTCCTCCATCTCTCCTACCTTAGCATTATGCTAGTCTGACAGATGGCTTTGCTCTGGCACAAAACTGATCCCAGTTTTAGGGGGCACTAGCAGTCTGCTTGGAAAGGAAGGAGAGTATCTACTAAAAAGGCAGAGGGAGGCTAGACCTAATAGCTTCACCCTCTCATATCCCATAGTGAGGGCTGCCTTTTTCAGTGCAATACAAGGAAGGTGAGTCCTGGATTCTATCCAGTCTAGAAGCATGATTGAGTCCTCCTTCCCCAGGGTGGGGAATGGTTGGTCCCAGAAAAAAAAAAACAAGGAACTTTCAAAAGGCAAACTTCTGAGCTTATACCTGAGTTTAACCAGCTTTTTAAATGCTTCTTGGCTAAAGTGCTAACAAATCTTATTTTTGTATTGATTTACTTGGCAGAAAGTTCATTATGATCACTGCTAAGCTTGAAATTCAAGAGAAAAAATTGCAGCCCTTTCCATTATTGATTTAAAAAAACCAAAAAACAGACCTGACTCTGGTGCTGAACTCATTCTTAATTCCCAGGCAACAAAAGGCCTGGGTGAAGTATGACCGATCAAGTTCAGGTGCACGTAGGTGATGCCAAAGGTACAGGAAGCAACCGTGACATGAGAGTTCATCTGAGCCTCTGCAAATCTCAGGACCATTCACACCCTTTGAAAGAGGAAAAGCGAGTTTTGGTAAGTCTGTTGCATTAAATACATTAATGTTACTCACAAACACCATCGTTCGCTCCATTTTCTGATGGAAAGGAAATCTTTGAAATACTTGATATTTTTGCCACCTGCTTTTTTCTCTATTTCAGTCTTGGGGTATTTCCCACTGCATTACCTGCCTGAGCATAGCCAAAGGAGCAGGCTGGGTAGAAAGTAGGCAGCTCTGACCACTGAGTTAGGATATTGTGGTAATTGGTGAATGTTCCTTCCTGTTCCTCAGAGATAAACTGTCATATCTTTTAACATCTGCTCTCTTTCCACCACTTGATCTGTCACTAAATCCTATGATAGGCACATAGGTCTGGAACAGTTTTCTGGAGCTGTTTTTTGGTCTCCTTCCCCCATTTATTGCTAATCAGTTCCAACACTCTTCAAGATTTTCTTTGCTAGCAAGAGATGTTTACCTTGACAACCACATTTGCAGGCTATAGCTCCCAAAATAGGTTTACAAAGAAGGAAGACAGAGAGACAAAGGCTAGTGAAGAGCTTCTTAGCCCACTGTATTTTTAAATGCCAGAACTCCAGTGGACAAGCTAGTAGAGAAGGGGGTCAGGAAAGAACGTACAAGAGCTTGCAGGGTGGGGATGGGGGGCAGACGGAGGTGGAACAGCAGGTTGTGTGGGATCTGAAATCCTAGGGCTGGGATCTGAAATCCGAAGATGAAACCAGAGCTTCTCATTCTGAAAACAAAGACAAGCAATGCCCTGCTCCACTTTTGTCAGAATGCATTATATAAATTATTGCTATTAGAATGGCCTATGGAACTATACTCCTCTTTTCTTGTCTGTATGTTTATAGTGCTCTAGAAGAAATTTTTTAATTGAAATTTTATTACCACTTTTTTGGTAGCAGATGAAGAGAAATAATCTTCCATTTCAAAGCTAAACAGGGGGATGAGTTTAAGCCTCATGACAAAATCCAAAGCATTTCTTCTATTTACCCTTTCCCATCTCTGGTCATCCTGTGGACAGAGGGCAACCGGAGTAAAAGGTAAACTGAGTATGCTGGACATTTTCTTAAACTGCAGTTCCAACCATGTCACTTTCCTGCTCAAAACCCTTCAAACCAAAATGTAAATTCCTTCATATAAAGCTCAGCCTTCCCTTTTGACATTTTGTTTTACATCTGAACTGGAAGACTTTATACTTTAGCAAGTTTGCTCCACACACCAGCCCCCAACCCTGCCCCTAAATCTTCACCTGTCAAAATCCTGCTAATTCTTCAAAGTCCATCTCCAAATTGCTTCTTGATTCTTTCTCTTTGATATCAACTCCCCCTCTTTCTATCCCCTTAGGACATGTGTGTATACATGCGTGTGCACACACCTAATTCACTCTGCCTTGTGTTATGAATTATTTGTGCACCAGCTATGCTCATGTCTGGGTGTAGGCACCTTTTGAGGGGAAAGGTGGGTGTTTCATCATCTGGTGTCCTCTACAGGCCCTAATTCTGTTGGTTGCACAGCTACGACAACATTAAATGCCTGTTTACTGAGTCCATTTGTCAGATTACAACTGGCTGGGAGCTTCATACCTTCTAACTTCAAAGTAAAGAATCGTCAGTTGATAACTTGGAAAGTACATTTTCAGGTTTAAAGAACAGAATATTAACTCTAAACTAATACACAGAATATTCTATATTCCATCTATTTGGTGTAGTCACAATCCTGACCCAACTAATATCTCTGCTTTTAATGCTCTGACTTCTCTATATGTTAATAGTCCCACCTATTTCTATTTTAAAGGCTGAGACATTCCAACTGAAACGAAGAATCTGGGACAACTAGAGAGAGTTGAATTTGGACATAATGAAAAAGAACTTGGTAAATTCTTCTTTTGCAAAATTTAACTGAATTGGAGTTATCCCAGATATCTATCAGTGTCTTTTATACTCAAAGAAACTGCCACCAACTATGTTGCTAAATATGTGCACGAGGAAGGCTGAAAAGACCAGTGTGACCAGCTGTCCTTTCTGCAGCGCATTTGAATGAAGGCTGTTCTTGCCTTAGCAGCTGTAGATGCTGTTTGCTGAGCTTGTTGCTATTTTTGATTCTGCCTTCTTCAAAAAGAAGAAAAAGGAAAGAAAGAAAGAAAAAGTCACTCATCTCTGATAACCCCACATCCAGCTGCTCTCTACCTTCCCCAGGCTTGGGACTGAAAATCAGCAAATATTCCTCGGTTTTCTGGTCCCAATTTGCAGTCACTTTATAACAATTGCTACTAATTGAACCCATGGTGGCACATTAGCCTCACATGAGGATCAGCAGAGAAGTGCTAGCAGTGTTTCAGCAAAGCCGGCTCACTGGCTGCATCCCAAGGCTTCGTTTTTTGTCCCTTTCTCAAACCTATCTCAGGACACTGGTTAAACTACCAGAAAGATCATGTGAAGTCCAAGGTGGATCTAAGTCTCCTGGCCCCATGGCTGGGGGTCCCAGCATCCTGTCGCATTTAGGCTTTCTACAGCTCGACACCTCACTGACCCGGCTGCTCCTCCATGGGCATGGCCACCATCTCAGTGGATCTCTCCGCACTGTGATCTGCATATTGGTGGCCACTTGCCCCTCAGGAAGCAGAGAACCATGACTGCATTTAGGTCTTTGCTAGCGAAGGAGATCTTTGCAGACGGATATGTAACATCTCCTCCCCACAGGCTCGCTCCCTCACTGTGCTGACTGACCAACAGCACAATTGTCTGCAAGTGCCCTGGGCTCTAGACGTTCATGTCTATGAGGAAAATGGAGTCAGTATAGTCAGGCCCCTCGCCTCATGTACAGCAACAGGTCATTCCTACTTTCCACACCAGGGATGATGACAAACCCAATGGTGAGTTGGGGGACACTGTGTGTCCCCTGACACAACCTGTTGTGCATCAGAAACTGAAGCATGAACAGCCCATGGGACCCGGAGGACAACAAGTAGGCAACCCACAAGTGACCCGATTTACCACTTATGTTCCCTGCACTCAAGCTGAGTTGGTTGACTTGGGGAAAGAGTTTCAGCAGAAACAGGGTGAACCCTTAGCTGCTTGGCTCCCGTGGTTGTGGGACCTAGGGGTGGATCGTGTGTTGTGCTCTGATGATGAGCTGGAAAAGTTAGCCTCTATCACCACACACCCATCCCTGTGACAGTGGTGACGGAATAGCCTCAGATATGCACAGGGACAGGGTAATCACTCTTCGATGGTTGCAGCTGTCCAAACTTTGTGGACGAATATGGAGAACTGACGGAAACTGTGAGTAGGTGGCAGATGTATGCCGAGCTGGTTCCAATAATTTGGGAGCTGGGGATGCGACAGTCCCTGTTTAATGTGAAGACCCATGGCCCAGACGATGAATGTTTTACCGGCAGCATGAGAGACATAGTCCTGAAAAATGCTCCATCAATGTCCTTTGGGTTACTGATGGCCATACTGGCCCCATATGTTGGTCATCCTGTACATGAAGTAACGACCATGATGGCCAGTCTGAGTGAAGCAAAGGAGAGGAGACAAACAAAGGGGATCTGAAAGGTGGTGAAGACTAAACGCCCAAGAAATGCTTGGGATCTTGCCCCAAAGGGACCAGGCAAGACCAGCCATATGCAGATATGGTTTAACTTGCTTACAGCAGGGGTCAATAGGGAAAATATCAACCAGCAACCAAATGCAGTCCTATCTGCCCTGTGGCAACAATTGTACCATGAACAGTGTTACATCAAACTTCCAAAAGAGACAAATGATAAAGTACGCCCAGTGAATCTGAAAGATTTCATGGCTACTTCTGCAGAGGTGGATGGACTGTTCTCTTTCGGCTAAGGAGCAGGCTGAGGTGCTCACCTTTTAGGGACAGACGAGGACTGGAGGCCTCATGTTGAACTGGCAATACGTTGGTCAGAGACAAGTGTATAGCAAGTGTTAGCATTGGTGGATACACGTGCAGAATGTAGCCTGATATACAGCAACCCAGATAAGTTTCTGGGGCCACAGTGAATGTTGATGGCTATGGAGGACAGAATATTAAAGTCAAAGCTGTGTCTTTGCCGCTGGGCATAGAACAATTGCACCCACGTGTATGTACTGTGTATGTATCCCCCAGTAGCTGACTACATCTTGAGTGTAGATGTACTTTATGGTTTGCACCTGCAAACAGCAGTTGGAGAATTTCAGCTATGAATACGGATAGTGAAGCCTGTGTTGTGGGGATATGATAAACATGACACAGGTATTACTCAAGACAGTGTGAAACAGTATCTTCTGCCAGGAAGACATGTGGAGATTGGTGCCACTATATTGGAGTTTTAAAAAGACAGCATCATTCATCCAGCACATAGCCCCTTTAATGCCCTGGTATGGCCATTGAAAAAGCCAGATGGTACCTGGAGAATGACTGTGGACTATCAGGAACTGAACAAAGTAGTGCCTCCTTTGCCTGCAGCTCTGCCTTCAGTTCACAACTTGATGGATCAGCTGACAACTCAGCTGGGGACTTATCATTATGTACTGGACCTTGCAAATGCTTTTTTCTCTATCCCGATCTCAGCTGATAGCAAAGATCGATTTGCCTTTACCTGTGAAGGAAGACAATGGACTTTTCAAGTGACACCCCAAGGCTACCTGCATAGTCCAACCATATGTCATGCTTCAGTGGCTGGGGACATGGCCAAGTGGACTAGGCCCAGCATGGTTACAATATTTCATTATGTAGTCTATGTCTTACTGACCCCTGATTCTCTTGCAGATTTAACCAAGGCAGTTCCAACACTGCTAGGCCATTTGGAACAATGTGAGTGGGTTGTATATAAGGGTCTTACCCTTTTGATATGTACTCGGAAACATCAACAGTGGGTGGTAGGCCACCGACCCCTGTGGGGATAAACCATGTGGCAAGAGTTATGGGAATTAGGACACGAAGAGGAAGTAACTCTTTTCCATGTCACGGGACGTTTCCCCTTAGCCATTCCAGGCAATGATGAAGCTGGTGCACTGGCTAAGGTAAGGTGGCTGGAGAGAGCCCCAGCTGCTGATGTGGCCCAGTGGTTACATTGACAAATGCAGCATGCTGGCTGCAAGACCATGTGGTCAATGGCTCAAAAGTAGAAGCTGCCCACGAAATGGGAGGATGTAGTGAACACCTGTCACATTTGGCTTCTGTTTGTATTGCCTTGTAAGGCCCCAGACCAGGTAAGCACTGTTAAGGTGTTGAATAGCCTTACGGCCATGTGTGGTCAGCCCTTGGTCATAGAGAGTGATAATTTAACCCACTTTACTGGACATGAAGTATAGAAGTGGGCTTCTCAGTTGCCCATTCAGTGGAAGTTACATGTGTCATATCCCCAGGCAGCAGGAATGACTGAACAGTACAATGGTCTTCTGAAAAAGGGATTAAGGCTATCCACCCAACCCTTATCCCTGAAGGGGTGGACACGGCAGTTATGGCCAACAGTCAGGATCTTGAATGAGAGACCCCACAAGGGTGGACCCTCTCCAATGGAGGCTCTGTTGCATAGAGCCGCAGCACCTGTTCCTGCAACTATTCTTTCCAGGATAGTGGGTTGGCATGTATTCTGCCAAAGGGATGAGAACTCTCTCTGTTGGTGCCAATAACTTTGTCTTTTTGCCCATAGTCTTGTGGCTGCCAATGCCATAGTCAACTGGGCACAAACATATGCATCAAGTTTCCTAGCAGTGTGGCTGCAGGATTCCTGTGGGAGATCACCCCAATGATGACTGCTAACTGGAGCTGGCCTGAACAGAATGTTGTGTGTATATCTCTGACTATCATCATAATGTTACTCAGGCTGTGCAGCAATTAACAGTGAAATTCATGCTGTTCAAAAGTGACTGGAGATCCCCTCCAGGAATGGTGGGCCAATGTGTCATCCTCGTGGAGGTGGGTGTTACCTGTACTGGGAGGCAGTGCCTTTGTTTTGGTGGCATGTTGCTGCAGCCTGTATTGCTGCTGTGGCCTATGGATGCAAAGGTCAGCCATCCTCACTAAGGGAACATTGTGGAAGATCTCAGACATGTAGATTGTACAGCAAGGGACCCTGAAGGGGTGGGGTGTGAGGAAAGTGGAGTCAGTATAGTCAGGCCCCCTTGCCTCATGCCCAGCTGGGTATGATTCAGCACATCCATTGCAAACAAGTTATACAAGAGTGGTGTGACTGCACATGTGTGCCCATATACTCCTTGGCTCCTTGCCATTATTGTGTACTTTGGTATGTAAGACAACGGCTCCAAACCACTGGTGGCAGAGCTCGCATCTGAAATGAAGCATGTCAACTTTGCCATTGGCTACCTGATTTTTCTTTCGATTACCTGACTCATGACCTGCACAGGATGGAGTAGAGGGATATGTGATCCAACCTGACAATGTCTCTGGCCCACATTCACTGACATTAAAGAACACACACTGTTACGTGCCAGGGTCCCCTGTGTCACACAGGTGCTTGGTCCATCAGCTGAGCAGCTGAAATGTTCCAGCTGTGACCTCCTCATAATAGCTTCAACATTCTTCTCTTTTGTAAGGACTTCCAATGAGAAAATAAAGACTTTGGTACTTCCCTGTAAACAGCACTCAGTGGAAACCATTCTAAAATATTCATGTAAAACTTATAAAGTGACTGTGCTCTAATCTAAGTAAAGACACAGATCCTCCCAAGTGCCTCTTGGTCCTTCTCCTCCTCATGGAGAGAGGCACTGTGGTGCGGGGCTGCCCGCATGGCTCTGGAGCTGGTGACCCAAATCCACCTTCACGCTCTGCCCCTGGTGAGCTCACCACCTTCAGGAGCATTTCCTGTTCTCCGCCCTTCAGGTAAATTATCTGTACAATGAGAATTGTAAGAGCATCTACATCATAGGGTTGCTATAAGAAATAAATGATTTATATGCAAACTATACAAATAAATAGAAATCAATCAAGCTATGAAAAATTCTTGTTTACATAAATAATTTTGTATGTTGCTTATAAAAACCTACCACATCATAGTTTCCAGAATGTTTTAACTGGCCAGGATCTTGCCAGCACTGGAGAGTTAAGAGATAAATTTCTCTGATCAGTTTTTTATGACCCACCCTCCCCTTCCTGGTTGTGATCATGATAAAGATTTCTTTGAAGTCCTTATCTTTCCTCAGTAGCATAAACATCAGAAAAAAAAAATAAGTAAAATATCTAGGCATCCACTTCTACCCATAATTTAAAAATATCCGAGGCAAACTGTCTACCTTTGGGAACCGACTTCTGTAGTAGTCACTACTAAAATACTAGCATGCAGAAAGCCATGCATTTCAATCAGATTTCAGTGAGCGCTTATAAATGCATTTAAACATGGTTGAGTCTATTTTTATCATGTGTTTTGCCATAAGTCAAAACCATGAATTACATGTCAGCATTTCTCCTCGGAATGGTGGTGGAAAAGTATATTTTTTATATTTTATGAACATGAATCAACTAGGCTGTCATGATCACTTAGGCCAAGAAAACAGCCATTCATGTTTATTAAATGCCAGAACCATGTAAAATGTTAATGAAGAATGATCTGATTCTTGGCAAAGAAGAATACACAACACTGTTCTTTGGGATTAGTATTTGGAAATTGTATTAGCAGAAAGTTACAATTTACTAGGGCCGTGTAGATAACTTACAACAATCTAATGATTTTATCAGTGAAGTATTTGAAGCACAAAGCGTGAAGATCACAAAGCTAGTTATCTTTGGACAAACTCCTTGACCTCCTCCTGAACTACCCGAGTCAGCAAAGTTGTCCTTGAATAGGAGATCCCGCTGGCGCAGAGCCTTCGATGTGGAGATCTGGAGTCTTGTTATGTGCTTACCCCAGTCTTGGATACGTCGGGTGAGCAAATGAAGTGCCAGGTCTGGAGGTGGCGAAGTAACATCTCTTCCTTACATCTGATCTACTTAGAAATCTCTGTTTTTCTCAGAACAAATAAGATCTCTCACGACTGGTTGTCTTACCTGGCCAGAGCAGCAAGATCTACGTAATTAGGCTCCACCAACATTCTTTAATAGCATTTCACAGTGGGAGAAGAAACAAAAATTAAAATGTAGAACTTGGTTCTGTATTGCCTCCTGTTGTTAATTTGATGTGATTCACGGAGCTGCTGTTTGGACTACTTTAAATGAAATCAAAACTCACTTTCAGAGTTTTGAGGCTTGTCCTAAATAACCCCCACAGCTAAATAACTTTCTAAAATGATCTGACTGCTTTATGTTATGACTTTTGGTGTGGGATATGGGGATGATAATAAAAACCTCTCAGGCAGTATTTCTCTACAAACTTCAGACTAGCAGTAAGAATAAAAACACAAAGAATTTTTATGTATGTCTGAATGTGCAGTACATTAAAATATTTTGTCACTTGAGTATTTTTTCCCTACAGCTTGTGGCTGACTTTTTTTTTAAAGTAGAATTTATAAGAATGTCCAGGGAGAAAATGCAGTTTGTTCTCTGCAATAGATATGTACATACATTTGTATTTTTTCTTTGTAGTGGAACCATCTTGTATTATGTATGGTCCTACTCTATTGATATACTTTCATTTTCTACCTCTGGGCTTTCTAACTTTCTTCACTATATTAAATCACCTGAATCAAGAATATTTTGATTGTAAGAGATAGACTCTCAACTCAAATTAGCTCAACCCCAAAAGGAAGATTTGTTTGTTTGGGTCCCTAGGAAGCCCAGAGGTAGACCTTGGCCTCAGTCAAGGCTGGATCTAGGAAATCAAACTATGTGTTCAGCTTCTCTCTCTTTCTCTGTCTCTCTCTCTCCTCTTTTCCTGTAATTTGTTCTGTACATTGGCCAGATTCTCACTTTCTGAAGATGTGCTTACTCTATTTGGACAGGATAAAAGGCAAGACAGAACCTCAGATTCACAACTTCCCAACCTGGCATCATCTGTATGAGGAGACTTCCTCTCTTCCCTGTCTAAATGTCAGTCCGGGACATGGACTCTGAATGGCCTTTCTGAGCTCTGCCAATGAAAGTGTGTGCTGTAAGCAGAAGAAAGGGGGTGCAAAAATGTGCTGGGCAGACCCAAAATGGCAGCTACAGTGGTTCAGCGCACTTGGCTTTCGCTTCTTCAGCAGGGTTAGCCTAAAGACGAGACTTGTAACTCCAACAGGCACAAGACACTGCCACTAATGACCAACCCTGCTTCTTCAGCACCAGGGTGTCCTTTGGTCATTGTCCCTTATGTAAGCTTCCTCCTCGTCTCTCTGCCATGAGTGCAGGCAGGTGCCGTTTTCCAGACAGAGGAGAGTCAGTAGGTACTGAAAGGAGAAGTCACCATGGCTGTCAGGGAACACGTTGCATAGTTATCAGATCATAGACATTGATGTTAGAGAAGTGTGAAATCCCAGTTTGACAATTCAGTAACTTTGTGACCTTAACTTTTCTGAGCCTCAGTTTCTACCTCGTTGGGTTATTATGAGGATTGATTGAAATAATATACATAAAGCAGACAGCATAACACCTGGAGACAAGTGAGCTTTTAACAAGCAGTCATCACCACTATTATCAAAGATATTACTTTTATTATTATTATTGTCAATCCTGAATTAAGACCCAGATAGTAAAAGATATGTACAGTGTGATGGAGGTGCACAAATCTCTTTCACACAAGAGCTTTGTATTCTCACATTTATTCTTCAAAGCCCCCACTGAGTTAGATGTCATTAGCATCCAGTGTTCAGGTAGGAAGGTGACATACAATGGGACTGTGACTTTAATAGGTCACAGAACTGGTAAGCCACAGAGACAGGATTCAAATGTAGGTTTTCTGACTCCAGATTTTGTTCTCTCTTAATTGTACCTCACTGTACAGCCCTGTTTTCCAAGAGCCCAGCATGTGCCTGAATGTGGCCCTGCTCATCAGGTGGCACCATGGGCGAAAGCAGTGGCTGGAGAAGAACCTGGGATCTCTCATTAGGTCACCAAGGCTTTGAACATGTTTGCCAGGGATTGTCCCAGAAAATGATAGTAGCTGGCAAGCTGTGACCAGTTTGAAAGAAAAGTCAAGAAGAAAGAAGAAAATCCGAGTGAAAGGAAGAAGAGGTCAAAGGCTGGGGTGAAGAGAATTAAAGCCTGCCTGATTAGACTAGCAGGAAGCCAGAGTTATTTTTCTAAACCTGTTGCACTTTTTGATAAAAAGAAAATTACTCATCCTTGCTCAAAGGCAACAAGTATTACTTAATCTAAGAAAGGAAAAAAAAAATGATAATGCCTATTTTAGGAATGAAGTGAATCAAGTTTTCTCTGTGAATCTTTTAGATTTTAACCTTTGGAACATGATCTCCTTAAGGATTTCTATTAAGGCAAACTTATTTTTCCTATTTAGTTTTTTCCCCTGCCACATAAAATCCACAAATTTTAACTTATATATCCCATGACTTAAAATATCACTATATAAGACACTTTTCTATCCATTATTGACACAGGAACTTAATTTGTAATTACTATCCTGAACTCAATTTTCATCTTCCTCCACTTTTCTCTGACATCCACACCCTTTTCGTAGGGAAGAGTCTTGAAGTTCTCCTGAAGAAAGCAGCAAACGCATGTTGATGAGATGTTCGCTACACACTTGAGATGTGAGAAATCATGAAAGATGCATCCATGAGATGAAATCACAAACCTGTCATCTGGGCTCTTTATTTTTATGTATTTAATTTTTATCTTTTAATTTCCAGCCATTCTCTTCCCAATACGTGCAGGCAAAAGTCAGAGGATACACACCTAGGAACAAAAGAAATGTCATGTTGATCTCAGTCAGTCCTTCCTTCTAGTGAGATCATGCTTATGTGAGATCATGCTTAGAACAGGAAGTGGGGCTGATGCAGAGTCCCCACAGCGGGGCAGTTCCACTCTACACAGGAGAGGAGGCACTGGCAGACATGATTTTAAAGCAAACAGAAACTGAAAAATGAACTTCTGGTTTTCAGCCCAGCATGTAAGAAGCTTGGAATTCCTGTCTCCCGTCCATACAGCAAGAAAAAACCTGAACAAACTGAAAATAAAAAACTTTTTTTAGATCCACCAGATAACTGAGGTCACAGGGCAAACTGCTGCTCCCAAAATTAGAGAGACAGGCAGGCAGATACTGAGAATTGCAAGGAAGCGGAGGAGGAGCCTGGGAGTAGAAACCTCCAGGGGACCCGGTCGTGGGGAGGCCCATACTTTTGTGAGTTTTACCACACTGCAGGAGCCCTAACAGGTTCGCACAGTGAGGACTGAGAAAAATCCCCTTGTGTACTGTCTAGGGGAGAGGGAGCAGGAGACATTTTGGAAAACTCCAGAGCACCGTTCTTCTCAACAAGGTCTGCCCTCAGGAGAAACGAGTCAACCAGAGCCAAACCTGCTGGCTATTATCAGAACCTAAGTGACCTGGGGAAGGAAAATATCCACCTCCAGTCCCTACCAGACTTTTTGTCTCACCCAAGGGACAACAAAACAAAACAAAATAAAGCCAAAAAGCATTTGTAACGGTCATACCCTGGGAACACAGGCTCTGTAAAAGACTGAGACCTAATCATAGGACTGTCCAAACTGAAAAATGCTGGAAGAAATACGGTATATGTTTCTGTAAAAGTTTCTTTTGTTTGGAGGATCCAAAACCCATATGAACTTGCTCAAATAAAAGAAGAAAGTCTTCTTTTGAAGGAAGAAGAGAGATCTCATAAAAGACCAGGGGCAAAAAACAAATTTAAGGCCATACAGAGGCTCCATCAGGCCCTACACAACCTGTGCCCTCTGTCCCGCTCTCTGACTCTGTCCCTCCCCCTGTCCCCCTCTCGTCACTGACCTTCTTGCTATAATGCCAGCTAGGAACTCCCTGCCTCAAAGCATTTGCAGGGACTCCCTCTGCCTGGAGTCTCCTCCCCAGCTATGGGTGTGGCTCATGCTTCTCCATGCAGGTCTTTGCTGAGATGCCACCTGTTGCTGAGGCCTTCCGTAATGACCTGATGTGTTCTCGGTTCCTTTCTCTCTTACCTGGCTTTATCTGTCTCCATAGCATTTATCAACACCTCAACTCGTACATGCTTTTCTGTTTATTTATTTTCTCTTTTCCCCCTAGACTGGCGCATGGTAGGCTCTTAGTAAATATTTGTGGACAAATTGGATAAACAGGTACTGAGGGGTACCTGTACTGAGCTGCCACTCCAAAATATGTCTCTTTGGCATATGGATTATTTGGCATATGAGTTAAAAGCCACTGAGAACCAGAAGAGGAGGAGAAAGCTCTAAAAACAGAGTTTTTCTTTTGTAGAGAAAATTTTTATTTATAAAGAAAATTTCCATTTGTGGAGATGTCTACCTCTCTGTGCCAGGAAGAGGAGGACTCAACAACTCTTATCAATGGAGAAGGCATTGACTTAAATCCCCATCACAAACCTTACTAAACAACCCCTGGTCATCTTCCTGTAACCTGCTTCTTCCCCATCCAGAAACCCCAAGCCCCTTTTCCTTTAGCCTAAGATGATAATATAAGCCTGAGTTCTAAACAGCCCTCTGAGTTACTTATCTCTGGGAACTCCCACGTGTTACACGCAACATGCACATGCTAATAAACTGCTCTTGGTAATCTGTCTTTGGCCAGTCTGATTTACCAGGTCCCAGCTGGAGAACCTGAGATAGGTATAGAGAGATACTTCCTCCCCTATAGTACCAAGTCTCCCCTATAGTACCAAGTTGGCTTTAGACACCAGCTTCTCTCTCACTCCTGCCTCTTAGTTTCTCTGTGTTTCTTTCTCCTCTTCTTCTTCCAACCAGTTCCTGACTCTCTGCTCCCTTATGACATTGGGAACACATAACCTAGTAACAGGCTCCCAAGCCCGCTTTTTTGTGGAGCCCCTGCTCACTGTCCGTTACCGTGCTCAGCACACGGGAAGCATATCACTCAGTCTACCAGCTGTCCATGCTGAGTGTAACTGTCTCCACTTTCACAGGGCGGTTAACCTGTCATCATAAGGTGTTACACTAGAAGAGGTAGCATGGAGAGTCTGCCCGGATGGCTGACTCCTAAAATGATGTTCTTTCCTCTCTAACATGTAACCTTTGGGTGGTGTTTAGTTTAGAGTGGAAAGGGATGTGCAGAGGGTTCTATGAAGGAGCATTTGAGCGGAGGCTAGTCATTGTCAGTCGTGGGACGAAGGCATGGTGGGTGGACAGAACACAGTGAGCAAACAGATACACAGTTACATACTGTGATATGTGGAAGAGGGAGCAGCCCTCCTTGCCTGGAATACACAGGGGAAGGAGGAGGAAATGGGGCTGCAAAGTCATTTGGGATCAGATCATGGAAGGCCTTTAATGTCAGCTAAGGACTTTAGATCTAACCAACTTCAGCAACTGGTGATTATAAATTTTCAAGAAACAGAACGGACCCAAATTTTATAGCATACATTGTAGAATGTAAGATTTTCTATTACTATAAGGTCTTAAAATATATAGGCTGTAATTAGTTTGCTTAGGCTGCCATAATGAAATACTGGGTGGCTTAAACAATAGAATTTTATTTCTCACAGTTCTGGAGGCTGGGAAATCTGAAGTCAAAGTGCCAGCCAATTCAGTTCCTGGCGAGGGTTTTCTTCCCGACTTTTAAAAGGCAGCCTTCTCGTTATGTCCTTGGTTAATTTGTGCATGGAGGGAGAGAGAGCGACTGAGTGAGCAAGCTCTTTGTTGTCTCTGCTTATAAGGGTACTAGTCCAATCAGACCAGGACCCATCCTCATGACTTCATCTAACCCTAACCACCTCCCAAAGGCCCCACCTCCAAACACCATCACATTGGGGGTTAGGGCTTCAACACATCAATTTGTTGGGGGCGGGGGTTGGGGGTGGCAAGATACAAACATCCTCCATAGCATAGGCCAATACAAATAAAACAAGAAATACAGTTAATATAAAGATAGCTTTAGAGTGATCACCTACCCACTGAGAGTCTGCTTCCTGCATGAATCAACATGACTTCTGAGTGACCTGGTACCGGAAAAGGCAGACTTGGTTATTCAAATGACGAGCCGGACACTGAAGGAGCTCTTCTTCATAGCGTTGCTCAGTGAAAATTTTTGCAGTAGTGGTTTCTGCATAGACAAAGTACAGACCACTGTGCAAACCTCAAATGTTGTTCCAGGTAATTCAGCTTTTCTCCTTGCTCCAGTGTGGCCCACAAATTCTCACTGACTGTTGTCCAAGAGGTTTATGGACCAGGAAGAAAGCCTCTAGCTCAAGAGACACCTCATTTATAGAAAACATAAAGCAGGGATTTTTCTCTTGTCCTGAAATATCCAAACAATCTATCAAAAAAAATGAAATAATAATTCTCTCACCTGGGCTCTTGGCTTTGCTTTTATTTTCAGCTTTACTTCCCAATCATCTCATCCAGCACAACCAACTCAAAGTCAAACAATAATCTGTGTGTGGATGATACACAGTAGGAAAGGGGATAGAGTGAGCATTTTTCAAGCCCCTTCTTTGCACCAAGACACTTTATACATATTTCATGGTAAAACTACAAAAACACTGCAGAGAGTGTGTTGATAACCTCACTGTACAGATGAGGAAACTGAAGCTCACAGAGATTCAGATGTTTGTCTGAACTCACTCACTGGTAAGTAGAATGCCAGGTGCTAAACCAGGGATCAGTGCCAGCATTTATGTCCCCCAAACTGTTTCCCATAATACTGTAACATTGAAATCAGCAGGATTTTAGTCACTTAAAATAGGTAGGAGTCTCTTTTGGCATTAAATCCCGGTTAGGTCAAAATGCCAAAACTCTGCTTATTACAGTTCTCTCATCTACAGGCTGGCAAAGTTGCTCATTATCATCAGGGCTACCCAATACTCACGAGTACTTTGTTCCTTCAGGGATGATAAAGTTCTCCAACCAAGGGCCACTCTCCCTCTCTTTGGTGTGATGCTTCTGCAGATGCTTTTGGCATTCTGCTGCCATGCAGTTCAAGCCTCTGCTTCCTTTCTCACTAGTCTGAACTACATTTTCAAAGGAAGGTATATATTGTGCCTGGAATTTTAATAGCTAGTTTCCTATCCCTATGTCAGTATACCTGCCATTCACCTGCATAATGAGCCCAGCTAAAGTATTTAAGGAGCCACATATTTACTCCCTCTGCAGAATTTTATACTGAACAAATATTTGTAAAAAATAAAACAAAATAAAGTTTTTCACAAGAATCTCAAATCTTTCCCTTCTATCCTCCCATGGTACCTAATAAAATGAGGAGTACAGAGCAGGTTTTCAGTAGCTATCTATTGCCTGTGTGCATTGGGGAAAGTCTTAGGTGACAACCAGTTATTTTTACAGTGTGCAGAATGAATCATAGAAGTAGAAATTCATTTCATCTTTGAGGCATAAGCAAGATGATTGGGTTTCAGATGAAGTGAAGATTAGTTCTTATAATTACTGAACATATTTGCTAACTGCCTTTTGGATTTCTGTTGGGCTGCACCTGTGACAAGTGAGTTTTTCATTCTCCTTCCACACAGGTGGTTGATGGAGTGTGATAGCAGTGGACCTTTTGTTATAAAGTTTTATCCATGAATCTGCTTTTATTTTTTCCAGCATTTATTCTCCATGTACTTCTTTTTTCTCAAGTAAATGCTAACTTTATTTCCTAGATTTCTTCACACGAAATTATAATGGCACCATAATTATTCATGAAGAATGTCAAAAGAATACATTAATAATATTGTAGCGTTTAAAGCTCTTTAGTGTGTAATCTATTCATGGGCAATACTAGAATGTACTGGCTTTGCTAGAATGATGTATAAAGAACACATGAAGACTCATGTTGTTTTCATTTCAACAACTCATGAGTTTGTTGTCTCTGTATATTTCTGATATACTCAAGCTAGCTTGTATTCAATTATTTGAACTAAGACATTGTCCTTCCACCCAGTGGCTGGCTGTCCATATGGCTTTTAATAAAATGATATGAGAGATGACCATATGTGGACACAACTTTTTTCTCCAAAGAATTTTTTATTAGGTCTATATAGAGAAACATAGCATTCAATTAATAATGTTAATAACCAAACTGGACATTTCTCCTTTCTCCACACATTCCCAGTTGTGCACTTTGTATGGGGTCGACCTCAGGCGTCACTGAAGGGGCGAGCCTCAGCTTAGCCCAATGACTAATGGAAGCCCGACTCCCATTCCTCTGGGAATTGACATGGGTGGACATGTGCTGCAATGAGATTGAGATGTTTACTGCGGGTTTCAGGAAAAGAAGCTGCTGCTTTCTTCTTTGGAGGCAGAAGAGAGAGAATTTTTTTCTCGGGGTAGTGTGGCTACGGATTTGAGGACTGAGCTGCTGCAGCTACTTTGCTACCAGGGGGAGCACCCTAGGTGTTCACCACATACAGAGGAAACCAATGCTGAGAGAACTGCAGAGAAAGAAAGCCCGAGCTTAACGACCTGTGGGCTTCTTGATCGAGCCTCTCTCCTGAAGTTAGATTTACCATTACTTAGTTACATTAATCAATATATTACCAGTTTGCTTGAACCAGTCTGCATCCTACTTTCTATTTCTGGCAACCAAAGCATCCTAAAGGATGCAACTCTCCAGACATCCAAGCAAGAGTCATAAATCTACTTCATATTGTTGGGAGTTTTCCTAAGACACTCTCCCTTTCTCTTTAGATGTTTCTATACCAGAAAGACCTTAACTCTTTATTCAAATTTTCAAAAATAATTTAGTCTCCATACTATTTTCCCATAATGACTGTACTATTTTGCAGTCCCACCAATAGTGTAGGAGGGTTCCCTTTTCTCCAATAATGAACATGTTAATAATATTGATTTGATGAACACATGTAGTACACAGGTGATGGTAGTCAATGTTGTACCCCCAAAATATGTATAATCAATTATGCTTCGATAAGAATAAAGGAAAAAATAAATAATTTAAACAAGATGCTCTGCAGAGTTTCTCCTCTGCCTCTTAAAGGAGTTTGAGATTCAATCATTCAATTAGTATTTATTGAGCACATGATAAGTGATAACCACCCTTTCTTCAAAAAGTGCCCCCATTTTAATTGTTTTTATTATTTGATGTCTACATAGTGTTTATTCTGAAGAAACTATTATGCAGTTACATATACGAACTATTGATTTAGTGTAACTTCCTCATCCTAAAGATTACAAAATTGAGTTTAAAGGAGGTTAAATGATTTGTCCAAGGTCTTGTAGTAAGTCTCACAGTTAGAAAGAGAGCCTTGGTTTCTTGATCCAAGGTCCAGTGTCCTTTCATTACACTCTACTGCCTCCTTACATTAATTGTCACGACCTTTGGTAATAATATTATCTTTCCCAGGCTTTAATTGTTCAAATCGGTTTGGTCTGCAAAAATTGAATCTGAAAGCTAACAAGAACTGACTTTCCTATGAAATTTCTAGCACTTCCTATTTTCAGACAGGCTAGAAATACCCTGTGAACAGCATTTCTCATAAGATTTGGCATCTGCTTCTTGCTATGATCAGAAATAAAAAGTGTAGAGGTTGGAGAAAATTAACTAGAAAAAATATACCTGAAAAGTCTTAGTTCTACATATGCATGGAAACTTTCAAATATCAGACCCAGGCCCCAATATTGCCCAGGCTCTGTTGATTTTTCCCCCGCAGATCAAATGTTTGTCTTGACCTGTTGTGTTTTCACAAAGGTCATTTGCTTAATTCAAAGTGCTGTTGTGGTGATAACACTAACTTCAGAATTCAGATGAGAACGCTTTTTGCTTTTAACAATCAGAATGATCACTGACTGATCATCTCCCGTAGGCTATGACCTTTCTCCCAACAGAAAACTACAGGGCCCTCTCAGAAGCTGATCTTTGTTTTTCTTGTCCTGATAAGTAAAAATGCAAGTGACTCCTGATAAGATCCACATACAATGACATAACATTAGCCCATCAGAACTACGATTTCCTTTTGTACCCCTACAGTAGAGACTGGAATGGATTTTAACTCCAAGCCCAGGAGTACAGTCTGGTTACTTACTATCAGTATTCATCATACTGAACCACTTTGTGATCCTCTACCTGCTGTGTTTCATCACTGTGTCTTTCATTAATCGTGTGTAATATTAATTCTCTCTGATGCCATATTTGATTTTCATGTGTAAATAAGCCCTGTCTAATGTATTTGTTTTCCATTACTGATAAAGATCACTTTCCTGTAGTGCCTGCTTGCATATTGGAGGCAGAGGATGTGCCCTTTACTACAAATGCCCTTCATCTGATCAGTGTGCTTATCCATGACGGATCAACATGGAAAATGTATTTTGACCTTAAAACTCACTCAAAATATAATGTTTTTATTGTGATCAAGTAGTAAGGGTGGCAACTTCCCTCTCTAATATTAGAAATTGTCCTTGGGGATTATAGTTCCAGGCTTTTAGAGAGTAATGTACAAGTTGCTTATATGAATGGAGTGTTGAAAAAAAATCAACTGAATGAATAACTGGGAAGATTTTATTTGATAAGTGAACATGGTATAAACTGAAGAATGGGGTACCCGATTTTAACAAAGAAAAAGGACATTTCTCTTTCTGCTTTGCAAATTTTCTAACATTTCATATGGATATTTCATATAGGAGATTCTGGATAGGTAGGTACATAGGCAAATAGGTAGGTGAGTAAATAGATGACAGTTAGATAGACAGACAGACACATGTGTGTATATATTTAGTTATGAAACATTATTAGTAGATAAATTACTCTGAAAAGTTCATCTAAGTTAGAAAACAAATAGGAGATTTTAAAATTCATTAAGGTGAAAAAAATCTGTAAAGGAATAAAAAAATATTTTTATACCAACAAGTGTTTATTGAAATAAACCTAAGAACTTCAATTCTGTCTCCTTTCGCCACCATTACTCTACAAGGAAGTTGTCACCACTGTCGTTTACAGCACTTGGACAACAAGAATGCCACAAGGTCTTGAGTTTTGTTCAGTTGAGTCTTTTCCAACAATACACCCTTGAATACATCTACTTTGGACCTATTAGAGTTGCTCCTGATATAATAAAGAATAGACACTGCCCAAAGTTTCCTAAGAGTGAAATCAAGTCCGTAGTTTGTTCTATGGTGTGCTGCCTTCAGTGATCCCTTACAATGTGCTCTTAGTATAACAAACTAAGTAGGGCAACTGAGTGTTTTGTTTTTAAATCCTCAAAATACAAGTTCATTTCACTCATTGTTTTCACCTGACCGATGTATTTGAAAAGCACAACCAGTGCCAAATTCTGCTTTAAGAGCTGTCGTGCCCTCTCACTGGTGGCCAAGAAGGAGAAATTCTGTCCTGATACCCGAGGGGACTCTGATGAGCAGCCAGTTGCATGGCCATTGATCCAGTGTTTCCAAGTGGCGATCACTGTCTTCTTTCCCACTTTACTCCTCCCTTACAATCCATGATTTCAACACAATTGGAAACATGACCATCCCCAAGGATGACTTGGCAAAAAACACTTTGGTACAACCAGGCAGCACCAGGGCTTCTAGCTTATTCACATTAATCCTCTGTACATTTCTAAAGTACTTACACAATTCCTTAAGATTTTTCCAGCATCTCAAATAGTATTTGTATATTTTGGTAGATGTTTTACTAACTAAAATCTGTTTATTATTACCTTTAAAAAGTTGTCATAATTTAATTCAATTGAATTCAAATTCTCCTGAGATTGTTTATGTAAAAGATTATCACTTCTATCCTTCCTGACAAGTGGTATATTATATTTCTATGATTTATCTGTAACACACATTAGAGCATTTTGGAAGCAGCAGGAACATTAAAACTTTAAATACCTGTTATAATTCTGGCCTTGTGTTGAGTGTTTTTGTTTGTTCACTTTGGTTTCTGTTTTTTTCAAAAGGGCAGTATAAGCTTGAATATGAGAGAAAACAGAATTATTCCAGCATTTCACATTTTAATTTTTATGTTTAGTCATATCTTTCCATTTCCACCTACATCTAACTTATGAAGAGGTAACATTGAACTGCAAAGCCTGTGTTTTTCAATTACTTCCAGTTTTATTAGACAAACGATAGGGAGTTGCCATTTGCATTGCCTTCCACGCCTTCATGTTTTCTGAGGCATACACACATCACCTCAGTTTGTTGTAACACTCTTTTTCAAGGCACTTGAAAACTTAATTAGAAAAAAGGAGTTCAGCAGCGGCTGGAGCAGGGCCCAGTTCTCTCTGAGACTTCAAAGGGAGCTCCTGCTGCGGAGGTGCTGCAGGAGAAGAAGATGGGGTGAGCGTGGGGTCTCTGGGCACCCAGGGAGCTGCCCTCTCTGCTCTCTCTGAATGAATGAAGCCCTGGGAGCCAACCTAGGGGAGGATTAAGGGTAATGGGGATCAAGTGCTGTGGAACAGAATTTGTTCACATCAATATCAGAAACATTCATATTACAACAGTTAAGATTCCAATGGACCCACTTTTCACTAGCCACCTTTTCACACTTTGAGTATATCCCATTTAGATTCAGAGTTTTGAAAATTCCCTTATCTCTATGTACTTGTCTTCTTGTGAAATTAATTGCATATGGTTCAGTAAATATGCTGTGCTGTTTCATGCCCCTTTATTTTTAGAAATTCCACTTGCTCTGCATAGAATGCACTTGGCCACTTAGCTCACCTGGTGACTTCCTACTAATCCATTAGGAACCCTCGTCACACTCGTCACACAGCATCTCCTCTGCAAAGCCACCCTGATTCCAGATGGTGCAGTATACACTATGTGAATCCTTATTCTGTGTTATAGGTATTGCAATTATAATTTGCATACTGTCTTACTAGTATTTGTGTCTGTGTGTTGCACTGGACTAACAGCCTTTTGAAGGAGTGATCTACATCTTCAATTTTTATGCTACCTTCCAGGTGCCAGTTTTATTGCATATACACACACACACACTGCCTATAATTTTAATATTGTCTAAATTGTCTAATTTTTACAGCAGTTTCACATCCATCACACAAAGAAGATGTAATATATCTCCAACTTATTTTCAGGTGGGGAAACCGAGGATCAGTGAATGTTGCTCAGAGAAGCAACATTCCTAAGGCTAAACACTCAGAATTCCAGTTCATAATGAAATTGTTATCAGTGAGACCCCAAAGTGCAGGGTGATTTATGGCACCATGATGATCACTTCTCGCAGTCTGCTACACTTAGAAAGTATGCCACCAATGTTCATGGAATTAGTGAAGTAACTGATTTTAAAGCTTCTGACCACTCTTGGTACTTGTGATTTGCAGTATGTGTGTGATGATCAACTTGCGGCCAAATGAGAGATATGCTCATGATAGGCCGCAGAAGCAGAGCAATTGCATCTTTTTTGGTTTTCCAGAAAATTTCCCTGGAGTAGGTGCTGCATGAATATAAGTCACGGGGTCCACAAAACACTGAGTGCATCTTCCTTATTTCCACATAAACACAATAAGACCCACAGGATTGAGGACATGTCTTCTGTTAACCAGCTAGTAAATGGCAGAGAGGGGACTAGTAGAAGGAGCTGTGCTAGAGTCGGTGGCAAGCTGAAATTACAATGTGACATGGAACCAACAAATGCTTTGGTCAGTACTTATTCTCTCTGGTCTTGATCACTAGGCATACTTTAGCCTTTCATTTTTCTATATTTCCTTCTTTATTAAACAGGCCCAATAGTTGATGGCCTGTAAATTACTTTTTTTGTAAATTACTGTGTCTTCACCTTTACACGATACGTAGACTTCGTGTGACTCCTTGATGCCAAGTACGGGGAAAGAACCGAAGGATAAGACACCTGGTTCCAAAGTGTTAAAATAAAGCCCAGAACCACTGGTAAACATTTCTGTGCTTTGGGCATTTCGTGGCGAGAACTCATGAGAAGAATACGGGATGAGACTTCCCCAGGCAGATTTGGCAGTAAACATTGCACTTCTAGTCTCTCCTACTAGTGCTCTGGCTGCTTGTTATGGGATGTGTGTTGTCGTGGCAATGGGAGGCCACTGCAAGGAGGACAAGGAAAGAATAAATCTAGAAAAAAATCAGGAAATACTGTGGTGGGAGAAGTGTTTCTGGTATATCAGCTTTGGCCAAGATGCTTACTTGAGTGAGGCTGGAGACAGGCAAACTTTGTCCCCATGATGCAGGCTAGAAAAACCATATCACAAAATCTCCTGTGGCTCCTTGGCCCAGAACCTGCATCCATTTATTTCTCTATTAACCAGGATCCTCAAATGCCACAGCCACAAGTAAAGGGGAGCCTGGTATCTGTAGCACTCACAACCCAACCTCCTTCCTCCCCTTCCGTCCACTGACTTTCAGTCTCACTATGGTACATCTTATGATGAAACATACCCTTCTGCATTTTTTTGAATGCAGAAAATTAGCAGGCTTCCAAAAGCCAGAAGATACATAGTGTGCAAATGTTTTCTCCTTTTCTGTAGGTTGTGTTTTCATTGTGTTGATTGTTATTTTGTTGTTGTTGCTGTTTTGCTGTAAAGAAACTTTTTAGTTTGATGATCACAAGATAATAACAGTAATAAATAAGAGGTCAGGAAGAACCTTTTTGAGGGAATGAACAGGTGTATGACATAGGCTGTGGTAATAGTTCCACAGATGTGTACTTATCTCCAAACTCATCAAGCGGTATATATTAATTATGGACAGCTTTTTTTATGTCAGAAACATTAAGTAAAAATGTTTTTTAAAAGCAGAGAGAATTTTAAAGAGATTGACTTTGTTGAATTTAAATTTAATTGATCTGTATTTTTGTTTAATTATGAATTTGAGTTAGAGTCAACTTAGTGGCTTATTTCAAAGTCAGTACTCTCTTTAAAAACCATTGATGAAGCTTCTTTATTAAAATTCCACTTTTGTGTTTTCATTAAATGTGCTCTCATTTATTGAAACAACAATGTTATTTATTTCTTACTTTATTATTTTAATAACTATTCCATAGAGAAAAATATTGCTGGGGTTCAGAGATAATTTTATTTGCTATCCAGGACAATTAGAAGACAAAATTTTAAAACAAATTATAACGCCCACTGAGCCAGGTAAACACAGCATTGCACATAACTTCACTGGATTTATCTGAAAGTGCAAACAGAAGAGAAAACAGAGAGGGAGAGAGAGGGAGAGGAGGAAGAAGGAGAGAGAGAAGAGGAAAGATATTAAAAACATATGAACAAAGTCTGTACGTGTAGCAAAGAGGGACCAACCATAATATTCCTCTTTAGTTAACCATCAAATACTATCACACAGCTTACCTTTTATACAAAATTACTTCCAATGAGGACGTGATTTCTCACCATTCTGTAAAATATAAGTAGGAATTATTTCACATAAAAACATTTCACAACCTTAAAGAACTTAGAACGTAGATTGGAAAGCATTAATTACTAGATGAGATAAAGACACTATATCTGATAACATGGTTGGCTCTGAACATGTATCTCCCATACAGAAACCTCCATAACAAGGAAGTCACTTGATTGCTGTGTTTGTCTACCTGTTATTTGCATAGAGTGATATTAAAATGTAACGCACATGCGTACACACGCACACAGGCGCACTGCTCTTTTTAAGAAAATTCTTTTTGATCTTTACTGCATTCCTTCCTTCTCTTCTCCAACTTGCCTTTTCCTTTTCTTTGCAAACATGTGAAACATGTTTGGTCAGATATACATAGAAGAATCAACTGTGTAAGTCAGTGGAAAAAAGAGGTTAAAAGAATTAATTCCAGATTCTGACCCATCACCAAAGTGGTGGAAGGAAAACAGATCTGCAGTGAGTCCGACGGGGCAGGTAGGAACATCATTACTCCTATGACCTCCTCCCGGCACATTGTTGGCAGGTGTGTGTATTTCTTTTCTAGGGCTGCCCTAACAATCGACCACAAACTGGTTGGCTTAAAATAGCAGAAACTGATTCTCACGATTCTAGGAGACAGTAGCCCACAATTAAGACTCTGCAGGGCGAGGCTCCCTCATTGGGCTCCGGGGGAGGATCCTTCCTTGCCTTACTCTTCCAGCTTCTGGTGGCTCCTGGCGTCCTTGCTTGTGGCCACAACCCTCCAACCCCCACCTTCCTTGCCACGTCCTCTTCTGCTGTGTCTCTGATGCCCTTTCCTGTCTCTCTTTTAGGGACATGCTGATTGGCTTTAGTGCCCACCCTAATCCCCGATTATTTTATCTCCATATTTTCCTTAATCATATTTGCAAAGGCCCTGTTTCCAAATAAGGTAACAATCTAAGGTTCTGACTGAATGAGAATTTTGGGGGTGGATGGGCACTGTTTATACCACTCCAAGGTGGGAACAGAAGTGTCCCCACAGCCACCCCTTAGGGTGGTCCCTGCCCATAGGAGGCGCCAGTGCACGCAGCAGCTCCTTGGGCCCCCCGTCCTTCCCACCTGCCCCTCCTCAACCATTCCCCACTGAGTGCTCACCTGCGCCCAGGCTGTCACCTGGCCACCTGCGTGGGAGGATGATCCCGACCCAGTGTCTTCTCCCATGGCGTCCTGGATTCTGCCCTCCTGGGCACATGTGGACACCTGGAATAATGGGACCTTATGTCCAGAAGGGCCCTGACTCGTTCCATCCCCTCGTCTGGCAAAAGAGCACCCAGGAGCAGAGGGCCGGCCGGTGACCTTGTCTGAGGTGACGTCCTGCCGGGCCCACCCTCGGTCCGTCTTAGTCCAGCGCTGGGTGCGCCCCCCACGCTCATTGCCTCCCTTTCGCCTCCTTTCGCTCAGTTTTGCGAGTATATCTCTTTACTATAACACATTGTGTGCTTTCTGTTCCTTTTTCTATCCCTCTTCCAAATCCTAACCGACCCTCATCGCCTGTCCCCAGCCTGCCTTCCTTCCTGTCCCCGGCCCTGCCCAGTGAATTTCATTCGTGAGCCCTCTGCACCCGCAAAGCTCTAAGGTTGAAAATGCTGTTGATGCACCTGCACCAAAGAAAAGAAAGATATAAGTTTTAAAGGCAAATTAGAATAAAGGTCTTGAAAGTGGGAGGCTGTCCATTCTGTTCCCTGGGTGAAATAATATTGCAAAGAACTTTTCCAAACTTCCTCTTTTCAAAAAGAGAGGAAAAATTGTTTAGCTGGTTGTTGGGAAAGGGCTCTTCTGGTCTCCCTCCCCGTAGCACTTGGTTCCGCCAGCTTTCTCTCTGGTTGAAACTCACTTGGGTGGGAGTTCAGTCTTCTCTACACAACCCCACGTAGACAAGTAGCCTCAGAGCCAGAGCTAGGAACGGGATTAGGAATTGCAGTGTAGACACAGATCTAAGCCACACTAGCCAATGCAGCTTTTTTTTTTTTTTAATTGAAACTGATATTTTGGCCTACATGTATGTGAAATTTGTATCTGATTCTCAATTAATTTGGAACTCAGAGGGCTAAAAGGTATGTTTGTATTTATTACCCACAAACTACAGCAATAAAAATTGAAAATAATAACCGTTGTACATTGGCCTGTAACAAAAATCTCAGAATAGAATGATCTGTGTACCACCATCACAGGGGGCAGACATCACATGTTCTTTAGGAATTTGGATTGAATTGTGCTGTCCAATATGCTAGGCACTAGGCACACATGGCTACTGAGCATTTGAAATGTGCATGGTATGAAATGAAAGGTGCTGTAAGTACAAACACGCCAGATTACAAAAATTTGGTTAATAAAAAGTATAATATCTCAATAATTTTTACATTGATTACATGCTAAAATGGCAGTATTTTAGATATATTGGATTAAATAAAATGTATTACTAAAATTTTTAAAAAGTGGGAGGTCTCTCTAGATATCTTTATAAAACTGTCATAGACATTCTCTCTAAGTGTTGAATTCACTGGCATAAAGTTGCTTATAATATCCCCCCATTATTATCTATCTGTGTGCATTCAGTTCTATGTAACTTATCATGTGTGTAGCTCTGTGTATCCTCTACCAGTCAAGATACGGAACATTTCCATCACTACAGGATCCTTTTATAGCCAACTCTCTCCATCTTTAACCTATGGCAACCATTAATCTTTGTCATTTGTAGAATTTACATATTGAGGGAATCATACAGCATGTAACCTCTTGGGGCTGCTTTTTTCAATAAGCAAACTCTCCGCAGGCTCCCCTAGTTGTTGCATGGACAGTAGTCTGTGCCTCTTCATTCCATGGTGGATGCAGCACAGTTTGTTTAATCTGTGATTAATCACTGAAAGACATTTGTGTTGTTTCCAGTTTGGAGCAATTATGAATAAAGCTGCCATGAACGTTTCTTTTTCTTTTCGTGTGAACATAAATTTTCATTTCTCTGGAATAAATGCCCATGACTGCAATTGCTGGGCCCTAAGTCAGTTTCATGCCTTATTAACCTTTTAGTTTTAATTGAGTTTGAAGTGATATCCCGTCTTGCACACCTGATATTGGTAATTTTTTGTTTTCTCTATTTCTTGACCAGTCCTGCTTGTAGCTTTATTGATTCCATTAACCTTTTCAAAGTACCATTTTTTTTCAATTTTAAACAAACTTAATTTTAGAATAGTTTTAGATTTACAGAAAAGTAACAAAGATGGCACTGAGAGTGCTTATATACTCTCACTTTCTGCATTGTTAACATCATACATTAGTGCGATACATTTGTCACAACTAAGAAACCAACACTGGTACGTTACTGTTAACTAAACTATGGGCTTTATTCAGATCGCACTGGTTTATTTACTAATGTCTGTTCCAGGATCCTGTCCAGGACACCACATTACACTTAGCCATCACGCCTCCAGTTTCTCAGACTTCCCTTGTGTCTGATGGCCTCAAGAACTTTGAAGAGTAATGGTCAAGTGTATTGCAGCATGTCTCTCAGTTTATGTTTTCTCTTTTGTTTTCCTTGTGTTTAGACTGGGGTTGTAGGATTTGGGGAAGAAGACCACAGAGGCAAAGTGTCCTCCTTCCATCTTATCGGGGATCCTTGCTGTCAACATAACTTATCACTGCTCATGTCGACCTTGATCACCCTGCCAAAGGAGCGTTGCAGGCTTCTCCAGAGAAAGTTACTGCCCCTCCCTTGCTATGCTCTATTCTCTCTGTCTCTGTTTTGTTTTTTTGCTACTGGCTGGTACAGCGATCAAACACTGGACCTTGGTGTTATCATCACCATGCTCTAACGAACTGAGCTAACCAGCCAGCCCCACCCTCTATTCTTTGAGAGCAAGTCACTAAGTGTAGGTCACGCTCAGGGTGGGGGGTGGCAGGAGGAATTAAGCTCCTTCTTCTGAAATTCTCCTACTTTTCTCTCAGTACAAGTATCTGGTATAAATAAAACTCATTTCTTATTTAATACTATAGTATTTTCAAAAATTGTGTTAATATGGAAATGATGCATTTTCTGCTTTTCTATTGCAAATGTACATTTCAGCTATGTCAGGGTTAAACAGGTTTTTGTTGGCTGATCTGGGGATTTAATCACCATTTATTATTTTGTTGCTATGAGAAGAGAGCCTTTTAAGACCTAAGTGACTCACTTACTAACATACTTCAGAAACAAATACATTTACCAGTTGGAGGCTAATATGGACTATAGAGAGAGACCCAGGGCTCTCTTTCTGTATCAAATCCAAACCTGTATTCCCAGCTTTTGAGACACTTCATTTTACCCTAAACTACATTCCATTTTCTTTTCTTCTCTTTATTTCATGTTGCTATGCTAATTTAGAAAGTAAAATATTGGAGCAGTTCAACCCTCTAAGTTTCTCCAATGACCATTTGACCATTTTTGGTACTTGTATCTCTTAGCGCTAATCCGCTCCTTCCTCAACTTACTTCTAAACTTTAACCTCCTTAGCATTGCTCTAAATTTTGTTTAAAAGCCATTTTTTTTGGTGTTTTTTGTTTTTGTTTGTTTGTTTAGCATTTCAGTAGTCTCCATGCTTTTGGAGCTTTAGCATTTCAAAAGCCACAGTTATAGTTCTAATGGTCCTCAGAAGAGCTGCAGCCCATTTGTCTGGGAAATATTTTCCCAGAATATTTATCATATGCCTGTTAATATGCCAGACGCTATGTTAGGTTCTGGGCACAGAGTATACATGAGAGATTGGTAGAATATCATAAATCATCATGGTTTTTGTATTAGCCCATTTTTTGTTGCTTATAACAGAATACCCGAAATGGGGTGATTTATTAAGAAACAAAATTTAGGAGTTTCAAGATGGCGGCGGCTGCGGCGGCTGGCGCGGAGTAGCTGAGGTGGAAAAGGTGGCCACTGGGCCTCAGGCAGCCGGGAAACTTGTGGACCTTCCTCTGGCCATCTCTTAAGGGAGGACTGCTGCTGCTGGCCGGTCGTGGGGGCTCAACGCCACTTTGCCCCCGGCAGGAGAGGCTGCCTCATTTACAGGCAACAGCTTTGAAGTGTGGAGCAGGAAAAGAACTGATTCTTAGCTGCAAAAGCGAGTCTTGAAACAGGGAACACGGCGCCAGGGCTGCTGTGGATGCAGCCAGGATCCCGGAGGCCGGGGCCGCGCTGAAGGCGGCCAGCTGCCCTATTCAGGATTCGAGGTTTCAGGCCGGCATTAAAGAAGATTCCTGGGAGCGCCCGAGCGGCGCCGCGACTGAACAGCCCGAGGCGGCAGCGCCGAGAACACGGAAGGCAACAAACCAGAGACAGAGAGCGAACACCCGACCTGGCACAGCACTGTGAGTGATCCCTGGCACAGCTCTGTTCGGGGGGTGGATGCCCACGCGGCTCCCGCCTGCACCACCAGGCCACTCACTGCCCCGGTGCTGCCGCCATTTTCCCAGGTGCGGGCAGCTCCGCCCTGCTCGGCCATCACTGAGCCCATTTGCTTGGCCTGGCGCAGGGCTTTCCGGACCCTGCGGGCGGGCCTCCTCTCCCACTCCCTCCGCGGTGCTCTGGCGGGGCTGGGGGTGTGGGGTGTCCCGACCAGTGTTGGGAGGGCTAGGAAGTACGGGCGGGCCGACTGTCACTCCACCACACCCTGGACTCCGGCCGGTAAACTTCCTGTTACTGGGAGGCAGATACCATCTCTGCGACCACCAGTTTGGAAAAAAGCCTAACGAATTTCTGGTTGGGAATAGTGTGGTAGGAGAGTTCCCAGGTCCGCTTGAACCTGCCGGAGAGCAGGCTGCAGGCGGGCACTAGACTCGGTTTATACCGGGGGGATACAAAGGTGAACAAGACCCGAGAAAGATCTACACAGTGCTACAAAGGCACCCAGAGAGACCGGTCGTCTGTGCCTAGCAGAAACCTGGTAGACTTCCTGGGCGAGGCGGTGCTGAGCAGGGTCTTGAAGGCCCAGCTGATAGACGAGGGGTGCAGAAGACACACCCCAGCCCAGCACAGTGTGCACAGACGGGGGAGACGTGCGGCCAGGGAGGCGGAGACTCGACAGAAACCACACACCCGGTGGGGTCGCCACTGCACGATCTAACAGCCTGGGCCAGAGCACACGGAACGGGGAGAAGTCCTGTACAGAAAGTGAAAGCTCAACAGAGATCACACACCCTGTGGTACGTGATCCACCAGCCCAGCAGAGTCCAAGCTGACCAGAAAGGTGGATCCCCGGAGAAGCCCAAGACCCGAGGCAACCACACACACAAGACACTAGAGGCCAACTGAGCAGTCACGACAGGAGCCATACCAAATTGGCAACCACAGCAACATCCTAGTTAGTCATTAGTCTCAAACTGGTGGACTGTGAAACCCCCTGCCACAATGAATAAACACCAAAAAAAAGACACCAGAAATACAAAAAATCAAGAAAGTACACCACTAAAAGTTAATAAATCTCATACTCTAGATCCTATAGAACAAGAAGCCCTTGAAATAACTGACAAGGAATTTCGAGTGATAATTCTAAGGAAACTGAATGAGATACAAGAAAACTCAGCTAGACATCATGATGAAATGAGGAAAAGTATACAGGATCTGAAAGAGGAAATATACAAGGAAATCAATGTCCTGAAAAAAAATGTAGCAGAACTTGCTGAACTGAAGAAGTTATTCAGCGAAATAAAAAACACAACGGAGAGTTTAACCAGCAGGCTTGTCGAAGTTGAAGAGAGAACCTCTGAACTTGAAGATGGGCTGTTTGAAATAACACAAGCAGACAAAAAGAAAGAAAAAAGAATCAAGGACATGGAAGAAAATCTGAGAGAGATATCAGACAACCTCAAGCGCTCAAATATCCGAGTCATGGGTATTCCAGAAGGGGAGGAAAATGGAGATTCCATTGAAAACATATTCAACAAAATAGTGGCAGAAAACTTCCCAGGTATAGGAAAAATCACAGATCTTCAGATCCAGGAAGCTCAACGATCTCCAAACGTATTCAACCCAAAAAGGCCTTCTCCAAGACATGTCATAGTCAAATTGGCAAAACTCAGAGACAAAGAGAGAATCTTAAAAGCTGCAAGAGAGAAGCGTCAAATCACCTATAAGGGAGCCCCAATCAGGTTAACATCAGACTTTTCATCACAAACCCTAAAAGCTAGAAAGGAATGGGATGATATTTTCAAAATACTAAAAGACAAAGATCGCCAGCCAAGAATACTCTACCCTGCAAGGCTATCCTTCCGAAATGAGGGGCAAATAGTATATTTCTCAGACAAACAAAAACTGCGGGAGTTCACTACCACAAGACCACCCTTACAAGAAATCCTCAAGGGAGTACTGGGTTTGTTTCCTGAAAAATAACTACCACTGCCATAAAAACCTAAGAAAAATCTAAACCCGCTAGTACAATAAAAATGGCATTCATGAAGAGAAAACAAGCTAACAAAAACACTATCTACAACCTAAGGAACCAACAAACAAAGAAACCAAACAGTAAATCAGAAAGCAAGGAACAAAAGACACCTAAGACAACCAAACAACCAATAAAATGCTAGGAATAAATCAACACCTTTCAATAACAACTCTTAATGTTAAAGGCTTAAATTCCCCAATGAAAAGACACAGACTGGCTGACTGGATCAAAAAGCAGGACCCAACTATATGCTGCCTACAAGAGACCCACCTCACCCATAAAGATTCACACAGACTAAGAGTGAAAGGATGGAAAAAGATTTACCATGCAAACAGAAAAGAAAAACGAGCTGGACTGGCTATTCTTATATCTGACAAAATAGACTTTAAACTAAAAACCATAAAAAGAGACAATGAGGGACACTACTTAATGATAAAAGGACTGATCCATCAAGAAGACATAACAATCATAAATATGTACGCACCCAATGTTGGAGCAGCCAGATTTATAAAACAAACTCTATTAGACCTAAAGAAGGAAATAGACACTAATACCATAATAGCAGGGGACCTGAACACTCCACTGTCAATATTAGACAGATCATCTAGGCAAAGAATCAGTAGAGAAACACAAGATCTAAACAAGACTCTAGACCAATTGGAATTGGCAGATATCTACAGAACATTCCACCCAACAACCTCAGAATATTCATTCTTCTCATCAGCACATGGATCATTCTCCAGGATAGATCACATATTAGGTCACAAATCAAGTCTCAATAAATTCAAAAAAATTGGAATTATCCCATGTATCTTCTCAGACCACAATGGATTAAAACTAGAAATTAATAACAAACAAAACTCTGGAAACTATACAAACACATGGAAATTAAACAGCATTCTACTTAATGACATATGGGTCCAAGAAGAAATCAAGCAGGAAATCAAAAAGTTTATTGAAACTAATGAAAACAATGATACATCATACCAAAACCTGTGGGATACTGCAAAAGCAGTATTGAGGGGAAAATTTATTGCATTAAATGCTCACTTCAGAAGAATAGAAAGATGGCAAGTGAACAACCTAACACTTCACCTTAAAGAACTAGAAAAACAAGAACAATCCAATCCTAAAGTTAGCAGACGGAAAGAAATCATTAAGATCAGAGCAGAACTGAATGAAATTGAAAACCAAAAAGCAATTCAAAAGATCAACGAATCAAAAAGTTGGTTTTTTGAAAAGATAAATAAAATTGACAAACCATTAGCATGGCTAACAAAAAAAAGAAGAGAGAAGACTCAAATAACAAAAATTAGAAATGAAAAAGGCGATATTACAACTGATTCATCTGAAATACAAGGAATCATTCGAGACTACTATAAACAACTATACGCCAACAAATTTGAAAATCTGGAGGAAATGGATAAATTTCTGGACACACACAAGCTCCCAAAACTGAACCGTGAAGACGTAGAAAATTTGAACAGACCAATAACAATAAAGGAGATTGAAGCTGTTATCAGAAGGCTCCCAACAAAGAAAAGCCCAGGACCAGATGGATTCACAGCAGAATTTTACCAAACATTCAAAGAGGAATTGACACCGATTCTTTACAAACTATTCCAAAAGATTGAAACGGACGCAAATCTCCCAAACTCATTCTATGAAGCAAACATCATCCTGATACCAAAACCAGGTAAAGATATAACCAAAAAAGAAAACTACAGGCCAATATCCTTGATGAATATAGATGCAAAAATCCTCACTAAAATACTAGCAAACAGAATACAGCAACACATACGAAAAATTATTCATCACGATCAAGTGGGATTCATCCCAGGGATGCAAGGTTGGTTCAACATACGCAAATCAATAAATGTGATACACCATATTAATAAACTCAAACACAAGGACCATATGATCATCTCTATAGATGCTGAAAAAGCATTTGATAAAGTTCAGCACTCATTCATGACAAAGACCCTCTATAAGTTAGGTATAGAGGGAAAATATCTCAACATAATTAAAGCCATATATGCCAAACCCACAGCCAATATCATCCTGAATGGGGAAAAGCTGAAAGCTATTCCTTTAAGAACAGGAACTAGACAAGGATGCCCACTCTCACCACTCCTATTCAACATAGTGTTGGAAGTACTAGCCAGAGCAATCAGAGAAGAGAAGGAAATAAAGGGAATCCAGATTGGAAAAGATGAAGTCAAACTGTCCCTGTTTGCAGATGACATGATCCTATATATCGAACAGCCTAAAACCTCTACAAAAAAACTGTTGGAATTGATAAATGATTTCAGCACAGTAGCAGGATACAAAATCAACACACAAAAATCAGTAGCATTTCTTTTCTCCAATAGTGAACATGCAGAAGGAGAAATCAAGAAAGCCTGCCCATTTACAATAGACACCAAAAAAATAAAATACTTAGGAATTGAGTTAACCAAGGAGGTGAAAAATCTCTATAATGAGAACTACAAACCACTGCTGAGAGAAATTAGAGAGGATACAAGAAGATGGAAAGATATTCCATGCTCTTGGATTGGAAGAATCAACATAGTGAAAATGTCCATACTACCCAAAGTGATATACAAATTCAATGCAATCCCCATCAAAATTCCAAAGACATTTTTCTCAGAAATGGAAAAAACTATTCAGACATTTATATGGAACAATAAAAGACCACGAATAGCCAAAGCAATGCTCAGCAAAAAAAATAAAGCTGGAGGCATAACACTACCTGACTTTAAGCTATACTACAAAGCTATAATAACCAAAACAGTATGGTACTGGCATAAAAACAGACATACTGACCAATGGAATAGAATAGAGAATCCAGAAATCAACCCACACACTTACTGCCATCTGATCTTTGACAAAGGCACCAAGCCTATTCACTGGGGAAGGGACTGCCTCTTCAGCAAGTGGTGCTGGGATAACTGGATATCGATATGCAGGAGAATGAAACTAGATCCATACCTCTCACCGTATACTAAAATCAACTCAAAATGGATTAAGGATTTAAATATACACCCTGAGACAATAAAACTTCTTAAAGAAAACATAGGAGAAACACTTCAGGAAATAGGACTGGGCACAGACTTCATGAATACGACCCCAAAAGCACGGGCAACCAAAGGAAAAATAAACAAATGGGATTATATCAAACTAAAAAGCTTCTGCACAGCAAAAGAAACAATTAAAAGAGTTAAAAGACAACCAACAGAGTGGGAGAAAATATTTGCAAAATATACATCTGACAAAGGATTAATATCCAGAATATATAAGGAACTCAAACAACTTTACAAGAAGAAAACAAGCAACCCAATTAAAAAATGGGCAAAAGAGCTAAGTAGGCATTTCTCTAAGGAAGATATCCAAATGGCCAACAGACATATGAAAAAATGCTCAACATCACTCAGCATCCGGGAAATGCAAATCAAAACCACATTGAGATACCATCTAACCCCAGTTAGGATGGCTAAAATCCAAAAGACTATGAACGATAAATGCTGGCGAGGCTGCGGAGAAAAAGGAACTCTCATACATTGTTGGTGGGACTGCAAAATGGTGCAGCCTCTATGGAAAATGGTATGGAGGTTCCTTAAACAATTGCAAATAGATCTACCATACGACCCAGCCATCCCACTGTTGGGAATATACCCAGAGGAATGGAAATCATCAAGTCGAAGGTATACCTGTTTCCCAATGTTCATCGCAGCACTCTTTACAATAGCCAAGAGTTGGAACCAGCCCAAATGCCCATCATCAGATGAGTGGATACGGAAAATGTGGTACATCTACACAATGGAATACTACTCAGCTATAAAAACGAATGAAATACTGCCATTTGCAACAACATGGATGGACCTTGAGAGAATTATATTAAGTGAAACAAGTCAGGCACAGAAAGAGAAATACCACATGTTCTCACTTATTGGAGGGAGCTAAAAATTAATATATAAATTCACACACACACATACACACACACACACACACACACACAAACCGGGGAGGGGGGGAAGAAGATATAACAACCACAATTATTTGAAGTTGATACAACAAGCAAACAGAAAGGACATTGTTGGGGGGGAGGGGAGGAGGGAGGGAGGTTTTGGTGATGGGGAGCAATAATCAGCTACAATGTATATCGACAAAATAAAATTAAAAAAAAAAAAAAAAAAGAAACAAAATTTATTTCTTACAGTTTTGAAGGCCAGGAAGTCCAAGGTTGAGGGGCACATCTGGTGGGAGGCCTTCTTGATTGAAGCTCTCTGCAGAGTCCTGAGGCAGTGCAGGGCATTCCACAGCAGGAGGGGAAGAGCATGTCCATGTGCCTTCTTCCTCTCCTTATGTAGCCACCAGTCTAGTCACTTGATAAGCCATTAGTCTATTAAACCATTAATCCATGAATGGATTAATCCATTCATGAGGTCATAGCCCTCATGGTACAATCACCTCCTAAAGGCCTCACCTGTCAAATACCACATTGGGGATTCTTCAACATGAGCTTTGGAGAGGACAAACATTCAACCCATAGCAGTTTTATACAAGGTCTCCCTTTAATTCTCCTCTCTGTTACCAGAATGGTTAAAACAATGAGTCTTGAGATGAGGCAAGGGGGAGTGTGGTCCAGATGTCTGGAGAAGAGAGAAAATGTCCCCGTGCTGGAATCTTGAAGTAAAGGGTGTCCTGGCACATAGGGGGAGGTCGTCGGCTAGTGAACAAGAATAAACAGCTCCAGCAGCTCCTGTCCATTCTTTAGGCTTCTGTTTAAATGAATAAAATAACGCATAGCTTTTTAACATAATGCAGAAATATGAAATAAAAAGTTTACGACCAACAGGAAATACAATTGTGTTATGCCCTGTGTTTTTCAAACATGATGGCCTTATTAAGGCCTCATGACACATTTGTCAAAGAACCCAGACAGCTATCTCACTATTAAAAAGAGAGAGTGTCAAACAAGACCTTGAGAGTTTGGAAGACTGCCCAATATTGCAATTCTCACAGGATAAGGTAAGAGGATGCCATGTTCCCCCCCAAAAATATAGAGACTCATGAAGCACTTAAAATAAAAGAGTGACATGACTAGTTTTGTGGTTTGTGGGATGAAGGAAAGAGGAGTGAGGTCCAGATGCCTGGAGAAGAGAGAAAATATCCCCACACCAGGGTCTTGAAGTCCTGGCACACAGGAGAGGTCGCTGGCCCGTAGTCAAGAACAAACAGCTCCAACACGGTGGGTTCCTACAGCTCTGAAAGTGGTCCCGAGGGTGGCCTGCACTCATTTGAGTTGACTAGATCTGAAGGCCTACAAACTTCTTAGAATTATGGCCACTCTGTACCTTAAGTAAAAATTTGAGATTTGGTTGGTTTCTGGATGAACTTCAGAGAAAAGATTCTGGGACATTTACCACTGGCTAATGTATTAGGGAAACTGTCTCAGCAGCATTCAGTTACTTCAACAATATAAGGTTATCTTTCAAAGGGGGCTTTTATTAGTGAATGAGAATGTAACAGAGGAGTATAAACATGGGTAAACACTCTGTAATAGTCAGCTCAGGCTGCTGACAAAATATTACAGACTGACATTTAGTTTTCATAGTTCTGGATGCTGGGAAGTCCCAGATCAAGGAGCTGCCAATTCATTTCCTGATGAGACCTCTCTTCCTGGCTTGCACACAGTTGCCTTCTCACTGTGTCCTCATGTGGCAAAGAGAGAAAGTCAACTCTGGTCTCTTCCTCTTCTTATTAGGACATTAATCCCATCATGGGGGTCCTACCCTCATGACTCCATCTAAACTTAAAGGCCTCACCTACATCACAGGAACTTCAATATATGAGTTATGGGGGGACAAAAGCATTCAGTCCATAATGCACTGCATGTGGAGTCATTAATTTGCCTAGACTAATTGTCCTGGCTGACCATACAGGATACCTGAGTCTACTACCTTATTTCACCCCCAGCTTTTCAGAGTTTAATAAATTGAGTCAAAATGTTTAATATTGACTCTGTTTCGCTCTGTACCTCTTCTCCAAGTCCAGAAGTCTTTTTCCAATTAAATCCCATATATGCCATCTCTAGTTTGGATTGTAAGAAAATAGAAACAACATACCCTAGGTGGACCCTAATAAGCCTTGCTTCTCAGGTTCCAAACTCACCTGGTATGAATCCTCTAGGAAAATATTAACATTACTGCCTATTCAAATATGGTTTCTGTGTTGGAGTTTACTAGGATAAGCTCAGAGCCCATTGGGAAGTGTGTGAGGTCTCTGTAGAATGGGGCAGTAATTATGCTCCCCCTTGTTCATTGCCATGAAATGAGGTGGAATCTTGAGTTAGAAACCAGAATTGTAAGGGCTCTGGGTAGGCAGGTGAAAGAACCAGACCTCCTTCTCCTGGCCTAGATGTAGAAACTAGGTGTTCAAGTGAGGGCAAGACAGGACCTCACTGACAATAAGGACAACCAAAGGAGGATGTGAAGCGAAGACATGAAGAAAATAAAACAAGCCCTATGGATACTTGGAGAATAGCAGTCCAGTAAGAAAGAACAGCACATGCAAAGGCCCTGGGGCAGTAGCCTTCCTGGTGTTTTTGAGAACTAGTAAGGAGAATAGTATAGCTGGAGGGAAAGGATGGAGTAGGTGAAGAGTAGGAAATAGGATCAGAGGGAAACTGACTGCCTGGGGGTCAGATTATACTAAATATATTATTTATATATTTTATATCATTTACATATTTACTTATTAATTATATTAATATATATGATATTATGTATATAAACATGAGAACTCTCCTTCTCAAGTGGTACAAGATGAGAAGATACTGGATAACCATGAGCCAGGCAGGGCTGGCTTCATAGGTATATGACCAGTGAAGGTACGCAATGCTTCATGCTCAGAATTACCATTCTTTTGTCTTTTGATTTGTGTTTGAGAAACTAAGACAAGGTTGCTATTAAATGAAATGAAGAAGCAACAGCAGATTGGGGGTCAGGGTCTGGAGTTCAGTTTTGGACATTTGAAGTTAAAGATGTCTATTAGACATCCAAGTAGAGATGTTAAGAAAGCAGTTGGGTGTATTCTGGGGTTCAGGGGGTGTGTTCAACCTGGGGAAATAAGTATGGGAATCACCATATAGGTGGTATTTTAAACATGACATTTCATGAAATTATTCAAGAAGTGAGAATACATAGAGAAAGATTTGAGGACTGAGTTTATTTAAAGGTAAGGGAAATGAGAAAGAAAAAGCAAAGGACACAGAATTAGCAAAGAAATAGGCTTTGAGATGGGGAAAGCCCAGAGTGCGTGGTGTAGTGAAAGCCTGTGCAGAACAGACCCCTGGGAAGGGAATGGCCTACTGTGTCAAGTGCCCCTGAGGGGTCACGTAAGGTGAGAGGTGTTTGGTAGGTAAAGAGGAGATAGCCACCAGCGACTTGGTCCAAACAGTTCCAGTGGAGCAGTTGCTGGTTTACTAGAGTGTGTTCAAGAAATGATCAAAGAACAGGAATTAAGAAAACGAGGGTAGGCAATGCCAAGAAGCTTTGTTTTAAAAAGTTTTGCAGAAATGCAGTGGTGGCTAGAAAGGGAACTGGAATCAAAAGTTTAGTTTGTTTTTGTTGGTGGTGGTTTTGTGTTGTTTTTTAAATAGTGGATACGTAGGAGCATATTTGTACTCTGATAGAGATAACCCAGCAGAGAGGGAAAACTGATGGTGTGGCCATGAGTGTGAAATTGTGCTCTTGAGCAGTGAGTGGGGCTGGGAGCTGCGAACAAGTGTAGAGGCCTTGTAGAGGCAGGAGGTCGAGCAGGTGGGTTATAAATGCTGATAGGTGGGCAGAAAATAAGCTCCTGAGATCTTGTGTGGGTTCTGTTCTGATTGCTTCATTTTTCTCAGTCAAATAGGAAGCAGAGTCATCAGCTGAAGGTAAGGATGGGAAGGAGGTGTTTAAAGTTGGGAAGGGAAAATAAGAAAAGAGATAATAATTTAAAAGCTGAGGGGCTGGGGGCTGGCCAATTAGCTCAATTGGTTAGAGTGTGGGGTTGGTAACACTAAGGTCGAGGGGTCTGGTCCCTGTACTAGCCAGCTGCCAAAAAGAAAAAAAAAAAAAAAAAAAAAGATTGAGTGCACTGGACACGTGGTCACGCATCTTTTTATTTATTCCTTGCAACAACACTGAATTCTAGAGATCATTATCATCTCTGTTTTACAGATGATAAACATGAGGGGCAGGGAGGTTAAATAACATGCCTAAGGACAGCTCTGTCTAGGTCAAAACTCTGAACTCTTAACCATGGTGTCTGCACCCTGACAGGTACAGTGATTATGATAGAGCTGGTAATATTAGAATCTACATCCTGAGATATGATTGCTAGACTTAGGCGATTAGAGACTCCTGAGAACAATATTGTATACAAAGCCCAGTATAATACGTGATCTCATCTAATCCTCACGTTAATCCTGTGTATTAAGTAATTTGCTAGGATCATGGGGCCAGTAATTAGCAGAGCCTGGATATGAAAGCTCGTCCTGTGACCTCCTACTTGTACACTCCTTCCGCTCATTGTGCGTCGCTTACAAGTTCCAGAGATTGTTCAGGCAGAAACTTTAAAGAGACTCTTAAATGGTTTTGAGTAAGTGTATTAATCAGGAAACCATTAGTAGTTATTTCTTTTTAGAACCTAACAGGAAAAGTCTCATAATTTCTATGTTTTCATGGGAACTTTAGTTAGCACAGAATGTAGCATTCTTCCTGTCATAGAATGTTCTTTCTATAAATTCATGCAGTCACTCAACTAATATCTATTGTGCAAATCATCTGTGTATGTGCTGTGCTAGGCGCAGAGGATACAACCGAATAAGAAGCATCCTGCTTGAAGGGAACCTCAGTCAGGTCTTCAGCATCTAGGATTCTCCGCAGGGCCTTCTCAGGCCTGGTGCAATTTCAGGCACTGCATTTGACCTAGAATACACTCTATCCCTCAGGGCCCAGTTACCTGTGAGATCATTCCTCTCCCTAATGGTGTGGCACAAAGATCAGCAGTAGCGCCCTGGAGATGGAATCTTAGATTTAGACTCCGGGGAAACAGAACCGGGGTATTTTCCAGAAAAGGATTTTCCTACTCCAAAAGTGGTCAATTATAAAGCTGGATTTAAAAATACACTTTTTGCCTGGCATTCTAAGTGGCTCAGTGGTACTGTGTTGCCCCTCAGCCACCATTTGGCTGTGCCTTTTGCTAGAAATATCAGATTTGTACATGCCATGTAATTGTGTATGGGCTCTGTGGCTCAACACACTCCTACCAGAATGTCAGGCAAAGGCCAAGGAAGGCAGAGCCCTGGGCACCAGTCTGTGAGAACTGACCATGATTCAGAGGATGGGACAAATTCCAGTTTGTCCAGGTTGGTGCTGAAACAGCTGATTAGCTGTAGCAGATGTGTCGTGGCTATTTGTACGCGCAGAGAGATCTGGGGCGCTTTTACTTCCTACCGCTGCTACGTAAGAATGGCACTCACACTGGTTCACACCACCGCAGGGAAGGTGGAAGGTGTGGGGGGTGGCGGGGGGGGTCTCCAGATTTAGAAGACCTCAGTGCTCTTAGTGGCAGTGTAAAGCCTGTTGCCTCACCTCCCTCTGGTCTGAAAATATGTGAGTTACAGTATAATTTAAGAATTACACTTTTTGTCTCTTTGCAAAAGTTAAGTGAGACAAATCAAAGCTTTCTTCTTAAAAAAAAAATCTTATATTTTGTGCGGGGTTTAAAAATCTTTTAAAACCGGAACATATTTTATATTCTCCCTATACAGATTTGGAGAACCATTACGATCACAGAGTTAATTTATTCGAGTCATTTCTGGAGCTATGGAACTACACAGCTCGTCTGCAACCCCTACCGCTTTAAGAGAAGGTAACGCTACTTGTGGAGTAGAGCAGGTGCGCCAGCTCCGCCACTCCCTGCCCGCGGGCCGGGGCGGGGCGGGTAGTCGGTTTCCCGCTGCTGCTGGCCGCGCTTCAAGCGGCCGCCAGGGGCGCTGCGCCTGCCCCCTGCCGGAGGCTGTGGCCGAGAGCTGCCGCCGGGCCCCCCCGGACCGCTGCTCCTCCTGGCTCCGCCACTTCCCGGCCACCGAGAGAGCGCGAGGGGCACGGGCGGGCGGTGTGGGCCTGGGCCGCGGAGGGCCCGCACGCATCCTTGCCTCCCGGGGCCTGTGCGCCCCGCCCACCGCAGAAGCCCGGAGCCCGGGGCTGCGCGCTCCTTCCCCGAGGGCGCGGGCTCCGCTCGGCGCTCCTGGCGCTGCACGCGCTCTCTCTCCCCTGCGCTCCAAGCCCGGGCACGCCCACTGCCGCCGCCAGCGTTCGGGGCCCAGGCGTCCGAGTGAAACCGAACCCGTCTCCCAGCCCTCGCCCGCCCCAGCCGCACACCCAGCCCTTCTCCAGGCACCCGGGCCGCGAATGCAGTGAACAGGGCCCTGCGCCCTCCCGGCCCTCGCCACCGCCACCACGCCCGCCGGTGCCCGCTGCTCTCCGTCCTCCGCGAGGGCTGGACGCGGGGACCCTCCCTCGGCGCGCTCCCGCCCCTCCCCCAGTGTCGGTCACAGCCACCGGCCTACCCCGAAGTCCCGTGAGCTGGGCCCTCAGCCGACTCCCGCCAACCCCTCGGCCTCTCCTCGCGGCCCCCAGGGCCGCCCAGGCCCGACCCCCAGCCCGCCGCGCCTCTCGTGCCGGCCCCTCCTCCTCCCTCGCCCCTCCCGAGCCGGGGTGGGAGCGGCGGCAGCTGGAAGAGAAGGGATGAGGTCATCCTCTCCCTCGGAGTCAGCTGGTGGAGGAGCGGCGGCGGGAGGAGGGAGCGCGCGCGAGGGGAGGAGAGGAATGTGCAGGTCCGAGGGGCGCCGCGGCGGCCGCTGCTGCTCCTGCTGCAGGCGGCGGCGGCGGCTCGGGCGGCAGCCGCGGGGCCGGCACGGCGAGCGGCGCGGGCGGCGGGCAGGGGCGCGCGCGGGGCACCGCGAGCAGCTTGGCTCCGCGCAGGCAGCCAGGCGGCGCTCCTGCCGGCCCCAGGCGCACCGCTAGCCCGGCCCAACGCCCAGCCCGGCGGGCGACGGGCGGCCGGCGAGCCGGCGCAGGAGCAGGAGGCGGGGGAGCCGCGCCGCCGGGGAGGGAAGCCGGGCGAGGCGAGGAGGTGGCGGGAGGAGGAGACCGCGAGGAAAGGTGTCAGATAAAGGAGGGCGCTCCTCCGGCGTGGAGGCATCATGGCCGCTAAGTCAGACGGGAGGCTGAAAATGAAGAGCAGCGACGTGGCGTTCACCCCGCTGCAGAACTCGGACCACTCGGGCTCGGTGCAGGCGCTGGCTCCGGGCTTGCCGTCGGGTTCGGGGGCCGAGGACGAGGAGGCGGCCGGGGGCGGCTGCTGCCCGGACGGCGGCGGCTGCTCGCGCTGCTGCTGCTGCGCCGGGAGCGGCGGCTCGGGGAGCTCGGGCGGCGGCGCTGGCGGCCCGGGCGGCGGAGGCAGCGGGTCGGGCTCGGCGGCACTGTGCCTGCGCCTGGGCAGGGAGCAGCGGCGCTACTCGCTGTGGGACGGCCTCTGGATCCTGGCCGCCGTGGCCGTGTACTTCGCGGACGTGGGCACGGACATCTGGCTCGCCGTGGACTACTACCTGCGCGGCCAGCGCTGGTGGTTCGGGCTCACGCTCTTCTTCGTGGTGCTCGGCTCTCTCTCGGTGCAAGTGTTCAGCTTCCGCTGGTTTGTGCACGATTTCAGCACCGAGGACAGCGCCACGGCCACCGCGGCCGCCAGCTGCCCGCAGTCTGGAGCGGATTGCAAGACGGTGGTCAGCGGTGGGTCTGCAGCCGGCGAAGGCGAGGCTCGTCCTTCCACGCCGCAAAGGCAAGCATCCAACGCCAGCAAGAGCAACATCACCGCCACCAACAGCGGCAGCAACAGCAGCGGGGCTACCCGGGCCAGCGGCAAACACAGGTCTGCGTCCTGCTCCTTCTGCATCTGGCTCCTGCAGTCACTCATCCACATCTTGCAGCTCGGGCAAATCTGGAGGTACCGTATCAAGGGTGGGGGAAGAGGGAGATTTGCTGCTGCTACTACATCCCCACTGCTTTGCTTTTGCACGAAAATCGTTCAGGGTTGCTGTGGTAGTAACCCTAGTCACACTCTTTCAGTTTTTTGATTTTTTTTTTTTTTTAATGGGATCTTGCATTTTTCGAATTTGCGATCTCAGCCTAGGGTGGGAAGGAAGTGGAAAACAAGGGAAGACAGCAAAGTGGTTTTGATCATCTCGTGCCTTCTGTCTTCCCACTCTGCCTCACTGGCACCTCTGTCTTTATAGGCGACAACCCTCCCCCTCCCCATTTTTAGTGATATTGTTTCAGTGAGTAGGAGAGAATTTCTGTCACAGCTTCTAAAAATCATTTTTTATTATGTTGAATTTGAGGTGTGTGTTGCAATTTGGATGGTTTCTTTTGTTCCCTGAGAAAAATGGCTAATTCTCTAGTTAGATGGGAGTTGTTGCTGTTCAAAAGTACCCACATTTTATCATCACTGCTAAAGAAGTACTATACTCAGAGTAAACAGCTTAGTAGGCACACGACTCCTCATATGTATATCTCCAAACATGAATAAGTACACTTCGTAAGATCCAGACTTACTTTTATAGTGCAACTTCTGATTATCTTGCAATTTCCCAATATCTAATTTCTCCTATATCTAAGAACCCTTGTGAAAGGGGTGGTGCGTTGTGTAAACTTTAATCGTACTTGGCATCTTCATTGGCTGCTTTGCTGCTTGTCATCTGATCTACCAAGTCTTTTTGCGCAGATATCACTTCCACGTACAAACTGGAATACAAGGCTACACTTGTTGGCCAGAGGGAAACCATCACCTGAACAGTCAGTGCATGGCTCAGGAATATGACCTTTTGATTATGTTTTTAGTATCTTGTTGAAGCAATATTTTACATCTACAAAAAATATTTCTTTGGAAGTATAGTTGCTTACATCCTGAGCTTTTTTGGTTTTCAAAGTTACTTAGTAAATATGGTGTATTATAAGTGACATGATGAAACTTTATAAAGTGCACTAATATGGGACTCTACACTGCTACACCAGTGTTGTTTTTCAATTTCACTTATAGTTATTTTTGTGATAAAGGACATTATAAGTCATTGACTATGCCAAAGTATCCCATGTGAAGCAACTCAGAATTTGTAGACTAGAACCACAAAGTTCTTTTTGTTTATGGTGAACAACAATGTTTTCAACTGAGAAGAGGAGGTGTGATGATTTCACCACCTTTCCTGGACCCATGCTTTGTACAGCAGGGTAAGCATCACCATAGATGTGACCTTTCAGACTGTAAAATTTTTCAAGCAGATATTTTCTGGAAAAGTGATGTGTGATATTCAATCAGACAAACTGATGTTGCAAACCTCTGTATTTTGGACTCAAAGGGACTTTTTGAAATGTCAGTTCAATGTGACAGTCATATTTCCCATGGAGGACTATTGGGAAGACTTGTAGCTTGCTGCTCTTCCCCAAGTATGATGAAGAACATGAATACTTGGTTTAATTACTGAAATTATTTAGTGGCTAGGCTGCATATGACTAGCATTTTAAACCTGATAATGTGGTAAATGTAGCTTAGCATTCCATTTGTTAACTTTTTCTAACTTTATGCAAAATTTGGAAATCACTTACTTTTAATCACCTTTTCAGTTTTTAGATTTGTGAAATAATGTGCATACCTCTTAATTATATTATCTGAAAAACTATCCATGTTTTCTACAGATTAATGCTTAACGAAGAATATATCAAAGTCTGTGAACTGAAGTCATTTTAATTGTAGTTGTGTTTACTAAACCTTGTAAAGCAAACATGTCCCAGTTGAAAAATGATTCTTAATTTTTTCAGAAAATAATATGCTGAGAGTAAGAAATATAATCAGGAAAAGATAAAGACCTTAAAACATCTCAGTGAGACTACAGCGACTGGGTCAACTGACCATACAGAAAAGCTATCGAGGGGGAGGGGTGATGCAGAAAGATCAGGATGTCAGCAAATCCATTAACTTACCCATCTGTTGAAGAAACTATGGTTACACATGGTTTTTGTTGTTGTTGTTAAGCATTTCTACAGTATTTTCCTTTGAGACTCTGGAGTGTATTCTAATAACAAATGATCATCTGGGAGGAAGAATTATCGTTGAAAATATCATCACATTTGTCAACATTTTTAGACTAATGAGCTTAGTATATATTAAGTCTGAATTATCAGCTGATCTAACTGTTCTTGGATTTTGGTTAAGATATTTGGGAGATGCCAAGGCAACCTGGTGGAAGCATGATTTCAGACGAATCAGCCTAATTTTCCCTTTATAAAATATGTTTTTTAAAAAACCCTTTTACCCTAATGTAGGAAATTGAAATAGTATAAGAAAGCTTATACTTTAACATTCGGGATTTATCATTCAGATGCATTCTAATATGTTCCAATTTCTGAGTGTTGAACATTTAATTTGAATTAGATATATCTTTGATAATAAGCTGGTGAAATGCAGCTCATCTGAGTATTGTCTTAGACAATTGTCTTAGACCACTTTGATTCCTTAAGCTAGCAGAGGCAGAGGCATGTTTCTAATTTTTCTTTTCAATGCATTGTACACAAATGTTGCAGAAACACCAGGGAATGAGTGGTTCAAGGCTCAGCAGTCATTATTCATGTTTTAACATGCTACTTTCAGGGATCAATAAAATAGACTTTAGCTAGGTTGGCAACAGTCCATTGTATTTCCATGAAATTCTAGATATTTTACGGAAGGACTAGATTCTAAAAGTGTTCTGTAGATAAAATCTTTTGAAATAACATCAAAGTTTTTGCTTGTTCAGAAAAAGCCGTTTGAAACATTGTGGACAAGATTTGCATATATTTATACATGTATTATAAATGCAACTGCTAAAAGCAATGATACATATTCACTTTAATTAAAGATTACTAATGGGAAATTAATGGCAGCTTTTAAATTTACAGGAGGTGATGCTGGGAAAGAACCATTTGAAATAATGAAGTGAACTTCTGCTAGCTTGTGAAAGAGCAATTATGACTTTAAAGGAACTGTGCCTATGTATGAATGAGAAAGTTTTTCTTTCTTATCCTTTTCATATGATTTCAGAAACTGCAAAGAGGGAATCACAAATACCCAACAAGAACAGTTTTTTGTCCACATACCCACGATCAATTATATCTAAATGTCTTTTTGCTTCAGAATTGATAAGATTTAGTTTTAAAATTCTACCTAAATTTCTCCTGTGTTTGCATGTACGTATTTAGTTGTTTTCTAGAAAATATGCACATTGCAAACAATAAGTCACTGTATGTGGAGTGGAGAGTATCTTCACTATTTTTATTATTTTGAGTTTTATTTGAGTCCCTACCATGTGAGCTATGTGGGAGTGACGTGGTGAAAGAGGAGTTTGTTCTGCTCTTGTCATACTCGATGTTCCACAAGGTATTGAAGTGTGCTCCATGTTCAAATAAACTGGGAAGTTGATAGGTTAAACAAGTCAAACAGCTCTCTCCATAGCAGGACTTCTCAGAGCCTTTAATAAGCTAATATGCAATTGTCAGTAATTTTTTAGAGGCACGCCTATTAAATACTCTTGTAATGATGTGGCATACAAAGCACTTTGAGAAACATTGTTCTATACCATTCTTAAGCCTGGTCAAACAAGAATAATAATAATAATTTTATATGACCCTGTAAAAATCTGCAAATGTTTTTATACTACTTATTAAGTTTTACAGTAACCCGAGGGGAAATTATTAGTATCTCTGTATGTGAGAAAACTGGCTCAAGAGGTTTGGTAACACGCAAAAGGTCCCTCAACTATTATGTGGTGTAGCTAGGATTCAAAACCAGGCCTGTCTTACCCTAAAGCCTATGCTCTTTCTGGTTTAATTGGCTACCTCCAAATGCCAATTTGGATAATAATGACAACAATTTTATAAATAACAATTTACTTTCACTGGGGATGGCAAAGTGGGAAAGGGAGCTGCAGTTGAGACAGGTTGGGGGATCTCTCCAATAACGCACCAGTAGTTAAATGGTAGACCAGGGACTTGAGATTGTCCAACTCTAAGTCCATTGCTCATCTTGCTACAATATTTGGACATACTGAGCTTGTCACATTATATCCCAGCTGGGTAACATGATCTTGTAGTGGCATTAATGATTAAATGGCATAATGAATGTGAATATGCAAAAAGATATTTGAAAATGATAAAGAGGTTCTAGAAATAAGGAATGGGTAGAAAGGATATAGGTTACACCTTAGAATATTGAAAAAGGTGCTTAATTGATTCTGAGGTAATCCTGAATTCTGATATAGGTCAGGCAAGATTGGTGCCATTTGCTGAGTTCATTAAATGGTTATTTTCTGTGTATTGGTGTTCCCTCTCCTTATATATTAATTATTTTATTCATTCAACATATATTGAGCATCTACTGTGTGCAAGGCACTGTCCAAGATGAATAGAATACACATCTTTTCAAGGAATCTACTGTATAGCGAGGAAGACAGTAAACAGATAATTTCAATATAGGGAAATAAGCACTATGATAGAAACAGGAAACCCAAACCACCCTGGTGATTCAGGTAAGACCCTCTGGAACAGGGGATGTCTGAGCAAAGGTTTGAATGATGAGAAAAATCTGCTATCTGAATAAAGTGGGGCATTGGCTTTACAGCCTTGGATACAACAACGCATAAGGGCCAGGAAAGAACAAGCAGGTTAAATGTGTGACCTAAATATAGAGTGCGGGAGGGAGAGTAGATAGAGATGAGGATGGAGACTTACTGGGGCTAATGAAAGGAAAGTAGACTTATTCTGAAGGCATGGAAGAGCCATTGAAAGAGTATAAGGGGTGGGGTCACTAGCAAAAGAGTTAACACATTATTTTATTCAAAGGAATGGCAGAAAGTTGAAAGTTTCAGAGAGTATGCCATCAGCTCCTCTTTGACTCAGTCATGTCTCTTCCATTCATGGAAATTCACTGACTTCACAGGGTTTGAGCTGGGATGTTATGGGGGCCATAAAATAGATCCAACATGGTGAGAGTTGTTTTTCAGAAAAACAGATTGGTTGAAATTTTTAATTGCATTTATACCAAAGTAAATTCTTGGGAAAAGTTTATTTTGGGCTACTCTTTCAAGAGGTTTTCTTTAGGATATGGCAGTCTTTATTGAATTTTAGGTTTCTTGATCTGTTGTATTTCTGTAGCACTTGTGAATTTCCAGAGAACTTCCTGGTCTCTTTCTTATTTTATCATCAGGATAATCTTTGAGATATATGTGGAAATTGACACAGAATTTTGAGTGTTTTCCTCTTTAGGTCACATAGTTCAGTGCAGATTCTAGGTTAAACTTCAATACAGATATGGAAGGGGAAAAAAACCCAAGAAAATGGTTGATGGAACTGAGGATAATTAGATGAAAGAGAAGTCTGAGAACTTGAGAGCTCTCTGATAAGTACTGAAGGATTAGAATGTGGAAGAGGCACTGGCCTTTTGCATAGGCCCTCTGAGACAAAATAGATGGGACCTATCGGAAGAGATTTTGAATTGATATAAGGAAGGAATTTTTAAATAGTCAAATATCCACAAATCACCTAAGATTCCTTAGAAGCAGTGAGTTCCCTATTACTGGAGTGTCTAAGCATAGGTTGGAAAACTAGGTAAAGATATGATAGAGGGACTTTAACTATCATGCAGAGTATTGCACTTGAAGATGATCTTCTGCCCTGAAATTTTATGATAAATTTCCATCATTACATGCTGCTGCTAACACAGTGGACTAATCTTTGCCTTTTTGTGAATGAAATAAGTAGAAGGTGTTTTTTTGCAGTACTGAAGTTGTGTCATTTTAAAATCTATTCCCCAATATCTTCCCAGGAGCATCACAAATCCACATAACACTCTTGAGTGCTGGGTTAGACCTTTAAATTTCATAGTTAACTGACAGGTATTAATACACATACAATCAGACCACTCCCTGAGTATTTACTTGGGTTTCTGTATGAATTGGAATAATTTATGCATAAATCTATGTGGTGGATAGATCTATGTGGTTTCTTTGCAATAACTAGTGCAAAGGTTGTGAATTGTTTCCATTCACTTAAATTATGAACTGTTTGCTTCACAATAGTGAACACTTTTTTGTACTTATTATTCCCCAGCAGAATTTCAGACTGCCTTAACAGAGCAGTTGAATGTGGCATCTATGCAAATGTGTACTATCAGTTTTGAATAGTGTGCAGAAATCCTTGGGACAATAGCTTTGAAAGTCTTTGCTCAGTCACTTATAAAAAATTCCTTATTGATTGAATATCCAAGTACACAAATTACTATTAAATATGTTCTATATTTTACAATTTGAATGAGATAGTCTACCTCTGAATTTAAAAACACACATCTCTTTTACTTGCTTTAGGAATTTGTGGCACACTAACTAGACCTATGGAAGCAAGACTAGAAATTAGAATCGGATTTATTATTCTTAGGCATTATCAAATATAAGGTGCAGGATGGCTCTAGTCATGAGGGAATGTTTATCAGGTGAGACTTGTCAAATAATTCTAGGGTGTTGTTGGATTTCAAGGAAGATCACATTCAGTAATTCTCAAGAGGAAATATTATCTTGAATGCCACCACATGATTCTGACCACCATAACAAATAACGTCATCCCAGCTACATGATGGTGTCCTTGGTAACTGACGGCATGGCTGGTTGGCAAGGAAGACCGTATGCAAGTCCTCATGAAGTTGCTCTAGTGCTTGTGGATCTTACGTGTATGAGAATACATGCTTGGTGAATATTTACTGATCTGTGAGAAAACCCAGGTGTTATTCTTTCTTCCTTGTAGCTGAACTTGCTGCTTGGTTGTTTCTTTGAATTTCTAATGGTACAGCAAATGAGAAAAGGGGCAGTGTTATCTAGAAAGGATAGGACAGATCACCCCAGGTCTTTTTTAGATTACTAGCATTTTAGGAAGTGGGGCTAAATGTCGTGAAGTACTTGTCATCCTCAGAGAAATGCATCTAGAAGTCCAGCTTTGCATTTCTGTTCTCACTGAAAGAACAGTCAGACTGGGGAAACTTTGGGTTAGGTATTTTTAGTTTAATTCTTACCTACACATGACTGTCTGAGAATATACTGATATGTGGAAAGATTTTTGGTATTTTTTTGCTTATGTTTGTCTCCTCAAAGGTTTGTAGCCTCCACAGTTACTACCACCACCACATCATCCCTGTAATTCTTATCCTCACAAAACATTAACACCTTGTCTAGTATATGCACAGAACTAATACAGATTGCTGATTGCTAGAGAAACTAAAAAGGGTTAAAATGGAAATAAATCAGTTCAGAAACCCCCTAGATGTGGTCTGAGTGACACCGGTAGGTCTTTTCTACCCCTAAAATGGAGAAGAGGGTAATAGTTAAAATATCAGAGACAGAAATTATTTAGAGAGTCATCTATCCATTGGGGAACTGAACTAAATGGGGTGTCAGAAGAGAGGATTTGGCCTCATGATAGCTGTAGATCCCAGGCAGATTGTGCAGCTGCTCTAGGTTATGGGATCTGTGCATACAGGTGACACAGCACAGCTCCAGAAGCCCGCAAAGTTTGAATCTTCCTTTGTTTTCCTCTTTCTGGGTCTTAGTTTTCTATTTGTATGATGTGATTGGTCAAAAAATAATATTCTAGCTTCTTTCCAGGTCTAAAATTCTGATTTTGCTCTCATTATAAATTCTTTTTACTTGCCCAGTACCCCAAGTATATGCACCAGAAAGTCTGCACGTGTTCTTCTAAGGCCACCATTATAGCCATTCTCTGTTTATGTAAGTCAAAGTGGATCTACAGAGGACTTTCCAGAGTTGATAATATTAGTGTCTAACCCCCAGGAACTGGTATTATTCAGATACAAAGAGAGAATCTTAAGCTTTTTTATATAATGCAATTAACTCTGTGTCATTTCTGAATTTTAGTTATAATCAAATAAAACCATTTTCATTAAAACACATATCTAAGTATTTGAAACAGATGTTAACAGTGTTCCATATCACTAATTCAAAGGTATGTGCCATATAGACTTGGGAAGCCATGTGCCATCTACATTATGTAGTGAGGCACGCACAGCTGGAGCCCTGTGATTAACAAGGAAGAACAGTACTTCCCGGGCTTAAAAAGAACTGTCCACTATGTTGATGAGAAGACTGTTGTCAGAACTAGATTTGCTTCTAAATTAAAAGCTTGTCTTGGGTTACACTGTCACTGATTTAATATGCTGGAAATTGAATTTAAACTCTATTCAAACAAAGGTACTGTATCCAGGCCTATATTTGTTCAAGAATAGGAATCTATTACCCTCTGCTAGAAGAAGAGAACATTGCCTCAACCTGTTCCAGATGGGAACTGCCTGGATTCTGGAATGTTATAAATCTGCTCTAGGGCTGAACAATTTTCAACCTTAGGCCAACATTTCAGATTTCAAATTTTTTAAAAATTGTAAGCATCTATTTTAAAATTATCTGAACTAAATATGTCAAACTATTTTCTCTTCTTCATGATTCATAAGTAGGCTGTTTGAATCAGTTCTACTTCTTATGTTTAATTTCTACACATGCCATATTTCCCTGTCAGGGAAATCCTTCTATATAAACAGAGCAGTGGGCAGCATGTGGGTGAGTGAGGATTAGTCAAATAGAAAATCACGCACATGTAGACACATAGATGAAGTAGGATCTACAGTGAATATGATTCGAAAAAGACTTGAGATAACTTTGATTTGACTTCCCATCAAGTACACTTTATTTATTAAAGTCACCTTTCTGGGCCACTAGTCTGAAAGATTTCATCCATGTAAAAAGCAGACTGACATCCTTTTTCTGCAGCTCAGATAATAGTCATGAATAAAGATCTCAGTTTGGGGCTGAATTCTTTACTTTGCAGGTCTTTTGTTTGTTTGTTTCCTAGTAGCAGAGAGTGAAGAATCAAAGTAAAGGTAGCAATTGTAGCAGTAACAGTAACAAAATGATTCCCCATAACTTCTATCATTAGTTCATGGCATAGTCACTATATCATTGTGACAGAAACAATGAAGAAATAATCCTTCAGCAAGGCAGGAGAAAGGATTTGTAAAGGCTTCTTTTGTTTTGATAGATTTTCAGCTCATTAATTAATTTCCTGTGCTGTAAAAGTAAAATTAATAACAGTCATTTTTAAAAGTGTAGGTCAATTCCATAAGACTTTCCTTGGTTCTGATATTGTAATATAAATTAGGAAGTGTGTCCCATCGGGTTTTACATTTCCAGGTGATGAACTACTATTAAGGGTGGCAGTCACAGGTATCCTATGGGATTTTTTCCCTGATGGGGTGATGGTTAGGTTTGAAAAACTGAATTTTAGATGAGACTGGGTAGCTGTACACTCTCCTAATGAAAGCATAAATATTAGTTGCATTTCTACTTCTGAAAAGTAATCTACAGTTACAATTATTTAATGATATAAAATCTACCTACTTCAAAATAAGGCTGGAATCAAACGAACGAGGGGGAGGAAGCCTGGAGTTTTTATAAACATGTGCAAATACTCTAGAGATTATCACTGAATCGCGTTCTCTGATCTGCTAATAGGAACTTAGGGTGTTGTCTGTAAGGCATGCATCTATCATCTTGAGAAAGAAAAATTTAGTCACAAGAAAAATGAACAAAAATGGAGAATCTTATTCTATAATCAAAGGGTGAATTTTCAATCTGTGGAAGTAGGAGTGGGAAAATTGTACCGACTCCCATTGTGGTGCATGTCAATCTTCCAGTGGGGCTTCACCAGCCAGGCCAGGCTCCCGTCACATGAATTTGTTTGAGGGGCAAAATTCGAGCTGTGATAAAGGTCAGGTTTATGGGTCATCTTTACATTGAAGTCACCAGTGGGGTCTGTAGTCTGAAGGTGTTTGACGTAAGGGTTTTGTGTGTGAAGTGGGCATCCAGAGGGCCAAGGCAAGGCACATCATCACCAGCAGGAGATCAGATTAGAAACCCGAGAATCCAAGGGAAGGCCAGAAATAAACTTACTAATAGTAGGGGTAGGTGAGAATTCAAAATCAAGGGCATCAGGCAAACCATGGCTTTTCTTCAAAATGTGAAGCTGAAGGGCAATATATTTGATTTATGTTTTCAATATAGAACTTCTGCCTGGTGAAAGGCCCAAGACTGGAGGTTGAGTTTTAATCCCACTGAGGGGAAGGCAGAGAGCTGGAACTGCAGGCAGGTTCTGACTCAAGCATGTCGACAGCATGAAGATTCCCTAGCAGTCCATCCATAAATCAGTACTTGGCCCCTGTAATCAGCTGCTGAGAGTAGAATGACAAGAATAAGTGACAGTGATCACCCTTTTTCATGGACTGCACAAACATCTGCTTAAAATCATAGTAAGGAAAATATATTTTAAAAAATATGCTCTCAAAATGTGCTTTCCTAGTTTACTGTCTAGGAAAGGAGGCAAGTCATGTGTATCCCCCAAAGTCTGTCTGTGATGACTCGCTCAAAACGGGGGTGTGGCCTTGGTGTTCAAGGTGGGACCTACAAGCTCATAGCACCGGCATCCCTTGGAAGCTGCTCAGAAATACAGAATCTCAGGTCTGCCCTGGACCTACTGAGCCACAACCTGCGTTTTAACAAGGTCCCCAGGTGTTAAGTATGCAAAGTGAGTTTGAAAAGCCTGGAGCAACTATTTCTGGTACAGAGGAGGGACTTTCCAGCTCAAATGGTTAAAAAAGGCTAATCCATGCTGGACATTAATGGAAAATATTATTGATCCAGACATTATAACTAGCTTTCTCATCACAATTAGCTCACCTAGTGTATTAGTCCATTTCTGTTATGACATAAATACCTGAAACTAAGTAATTTGTGAAAAAAACAATATTTATCGCTTACAGTTTTAGAGGCTGGGAGGTCCAAAGTCGAGGGAACACATCTGGTGATGGCCTTACACATTGAGGCAGGGTCTCACATGGCAGGTGGCAGAGCTGGAGAGAGAGCTACTTCCTCACTCCTCTTTTCTAAAGCCCTCAGAACCACACCCATGACCACCATTCAACCATCAGTGGATTAATCCATCTACTTGGGCATTGTCTTCACAATCTAACCACTTCTTCAAGGCCCCACCTTTTAATTACCATAATAAGATTTCAAACCCTCTTAACACGGTCACAGTGGGGACCAAGCTTCAGTGAGTTTCAGAGACATTCAATCTGTAGCACCTCCTATGACAGCGAAGATTGTTGCTTATTAACTAACAGTGATAGGTGTACATAAACACAAGGACTCTCCTTATAGACAATGCAGTCATCCCTTGTCCCTCAGTCACCGAGGAGAATTTTTTTCCAGGACCTCTCACGGATTCCAAAATCCATGGATGCTCAAGCCCCTTATATAAAATGTCATAATATTTTCATATAACCTAGGTACATCCTTCCATATACTTTATAGCATATCTAGGTTACTTATATACCTAACACAATGTAAATGCTATGTAAATATTTATTATACTGTATTAGTTTTTTACTTGTATTATTTTATATTGTTTTTTTTTTTAAATTTTCCCTAATATTTTTGATCTGTGGTCAGTTTGAATCCATGGATGTGAAACTCTTGATAGGAAGGGCCAACTGCACTGTAAGCAAAACATGAGATCTTCCTTTGGCAAAGAAAGTGAAAGATTTAAATCTTTATTAAAAATCTACTAGTATATCATTTTATGTTTCAGAACTGATCTCTTGGAAAATAATTCAGCACGTCGGCTGCCCGCCTCTCACAGTTTTCCATGGCGCTCGGCCTGTTGTGGGGTCTGCCAGGCTGAGTCCTCGGAGTGGAGGGATGGGGTTAGAGGACCCACCTCTTCAGCCAAGGCGGCGCGGAGGGGACACCGGCTTCCGAGAGCATGGGCTCTCACCCAGAGGTGGTGGTTGCTCAGAGAAGTGGAGCGGGCTGGTTGTGGATTCTTATTCGTGTTTTTCCTGAAAAAGAAGCAGCCGTGAGGGTGAAGTAAGGCCATGCACACCCGCTGGGCGGAGGGGAGAGTGACGAGGGAGGGCAGGTTGCCAGCTACCCTCAAGCTCAGCATTTAGTCTGATAGACCATGGAGCCTCTTGTACATGGGAAGAGAAGAACGGAGGCAGGAGTGGGAGAAAATTGAGCTAGGACTCCAGGCCTAAAAGACTAAATGCTGGCCAGGAGTTAGCTGGATAATTATATAAAGTAATGCAGAATGATTTCTGAGAACAATGTACCCCAAGCAATTCACCTCCTCACAGTGACCCACAAGGCCCACATGGTACAGAGATGCCATGAGAAGAGATAGGATGGCTTAGCCTGATCTCATGCTTTCCCATTCAACTTTCTAATTAAAATATAGCATTCAACATATGACTAAATATGTCAGTGCCAGTATTTTAGAATAAAGAGATCATGAGACTGGTGACTTACAAAATGTATATTTTTATGGACCTATTATCAGTTTCCTTATTGCACATTAAACAAGATAGAAAAGAATGACCTTCCCAGAAATGCCTCTTTTCAAAGTAATAGTTTTCTGATTTCCCTTTCACATAACAGCTTGTGTTGCTATGCTGTCGCTTTTGTTGCTAGGGTTTTCTACCCTATCTATGTGCTAAGATGTGATTGTTTGGTTCAGTGTTCTTAAATGTTTCCATGGAGAGTTTCTAAGTTAATTTTCCTAGGTCTGCTTTATCAGTAAGTGTGGTCACCCTGCCAGCTCTAGACCTCTGTGGCTCTTCAATTTGGTAGCTAGTAGCTACATGTGGCTATTGAGCATTGGAAATGTGACTAGTCCCTAGTAAGTTGTGTTCTAAGTGTCAAATACAAATACCCAAGGGATTTTAGTATGAAAAAAGGATGATAGATATCTCATTAGTCATTTTTATATTGATTTATGTTGAATTGACAATGTTTTAGATATATCAGGTTAAACAAAGTATATGATTAAAATTAATTTTGCCTGTTGCGTTTCACTTTTTAAATTGGAAAATCACAATTACATATGTGGCTTACATATATTTCTGTCGGACAGTGCTGAGCTAGATGATGTCAGAGCTTCATGGGGAGAGAGAGAAAAGGAAAATCTGAATTGAAATGTTTCAAAATACCAGGTAAGAGTTTAGTAGAAGTTACCAGATGAATGGTAGAGTTGTCTCGCTGCTGAGGTGGGTTGAGTTCATGGATTTTTGCAAATAAGATTACCTGCTGGTAAAAACTGACTTTAGGAGACAAAACTCCTGAGTGAGTAAAGCTCCTTGTCTTCCCTGCTTCCCACCTTGCTTAAGGCCTAGTGACATGCTGTGCTTATTTGATGGCTTAATAAATAATATCTGATGATGATCTTGAGGACTAAGCCTTTGTAAGTGCCATCAGAGCTTTCCTTCATATTAAACCATCTGGTTTGCTCATCAGCCTCTCAGGGTATGTATTATTATTGTTCCCATCTGAAGATGGACTAGCTGAGGTTCAGAGAGGGTAGGAAACTTGCCCAAGTGCACACAGCCCAAGAGCCTGGGCACACTTTCATGACTTTTGTTTCCAGATTTCATGCTTTTCCTGCTATATCTTACTATTCCAAGATAAATCCAAGAGAATCACTTGGAGAAGCATTTCCTGACCTTTCAGACTGTGCTGAAAGTGGCAATGAGTTTAATTTTAACATGACATCAATGGGAGCTAGTTAAGACCAATTATGGGATTTTCCTCTGACCTCCAGGAGGAGGAGAGATACAGCTTATGAATGGAGTCAGATGTGAGTCTTGACTTTGCTGTTAACTTTTCAACTGTAAGTACTGGGTGGCAGTTAAATCAGGTAATTTCTGAAGTCCCTTCCAGCTCTATAATTCTGTGCAAACTGTTACCTAAACTGAGCATATCAGTTATTTTTATACGCCTTTTGATTTTATTATCTGCTTGAGAAGCAATATTCATGTTTTTTTGACTTCGGCTAGATTTCTGATAAACTACTCCTAGGACTGATATTTCACACCAAACTTCAGAGAGACTATGGTTCAATTTTATCTATAATGTCTCACATTCACTTGATACTTAACTGGTAAAGTGCATGTTATTTCCGTTGGGAAATGCATGACACTAAAGAATACTACATGGGCTCCATTCCCATGTGAATAGCATGCACTTAAATGGTATTTATATCCTCATTCTGCATGTAGTCATGCTTTGCATACTAGCATTCTACTCCACATATGTTCGTGAATTATGAATTCCACTACAAGCACACAAGGCAAAACCCCTCTGTCTCTGAGATCAGCAGGTTTGACATCTGTGTGACATAACTTCAAATTCATCTCCTAAGACCTGTCTCAGAGGACCAGCTCTAATAATCCAGCATATGCAAAGTGCCAGATTCCTTTCAAATGCATGCAATTCAAAATGTTCAGAATCAGATACTACTAGACTTTGTGAAAGCAATTCCAATTGATCATTTGTAAAAATCAAAAGCATTCCCTTGTGCCTATTTAAAAGGTAACCCCCAAAAGCAGATACACCATGCTTTGAAAGGGCTTGCCAACTCGAGTTTGGTCCTTAATTTTTTTTTTTTTTTGTAGCATTCCAAAATGTGCAGTATTGTTTTCTTTTTAGTTCAATGACATCTTTACAAAATATAGTTTTTCTAGAGAGACTAGGTGATTTCCAAATATGTTTTTAATGTTCATGACATAAAATGGGTTCTGATTTAGTTTTTGATCCCAAGTAGCATGTTCTAAGAAACATGCATATCTATACCTTTGGTATTTTCTTCATGATTTTCTTCTATGATCCTATGTTTTTCTTTTGTATGGTTTTCTTCATGACTGTACGTTTATACAGTTTAGGATATATTGGAAAAAACAGACATGATTTAATTAAACTCAGTTACTCTGGAGTAAAAATACCTTCATTTACTTAGTAAGTATTTATCAAGTATTCAGTAGGTACAGGCTCTGAGCACACAAAGATTAATAAAATGTGCAGTTTGACTTCAAGGAGTTCACTGTCCTTCAAGAGAGCCTCTTGTTTATAACAGTCTATGCCTCAAAGGTGTCATGTGCCATCATCAAGGGCAGAGATAGTATGGCTTGGGAGAATCGGGGAGGGATACAGGACTTCTGCCTGGAAGGTTTCCCAGAGGGAGCAGCTTCTGAGTGAGGCCTTAAGAGAAAGCCAAGCAGAGAGAAGAGAATGGGCAAAGACATTTTCTGCTGAGCCATGTGAAGGGCTGAAGTGAAAGGGGTGAGGGAAAGAACATCAGCAGATGAGAAGAGAGCCTGGGGCCAAACTAACAAGGACCTTGGGTGCTTTTCTGAGAAATCTGGGCTTGATTGTGTTTGTAAACAGACAGCACTGAGCGTCAGAGGAGGTGCAGACATGTATTTCTGCAGTTTGGAAATATCGGAGAAGGAAATCACCTGCACTCATCAGAGTCAGGGAAAAGGAAATGTGGGCAAGGGTGAAGGTGGACTTTAAAAATATTTGGATCTTTAAAGTGCACTATAATGACTGACCAAAATGAAATCACTTAAGCGGGCGTGACACGTTCTCACTGCAGATTCGGATAGTGCTGGTTAAGAGCTCTATTTAATGAGTTATTGGAAAAGGCATAAACATAAACAGAGTTGGGAGAATGTTAAATAAAGATGTTCCGTAAATGCAGTCTGGGCAATTAAAAAAGATTTACCAGAGTCAAACTAAATACAGTATAGTGGATAATTAACGGGCCTGTGACAACTCAGTAATAACTGCCCTGCACTTTTACAGCAGTGCATTAACATATGTGCATGTCAGAAGGAGGGTTTGCTTTTACAATCAACACCAGTTAGCTACGAAATTTCTCCACAGTTAATTAGGGATCCCCAGTAACTGAGTCTGCTGATTAACCAACCTCCTGAGCCAAAGGCGATTGACTGTGCTATTCATTCTTGGGTTTCTTGTTGACACTAAAAGGAATTTGGTTGTAAAGTTGATTCTGTCTTTCCTCAGTTTCCTGGGCTCTAGCTCCAGATGTTATTTTGGTTTTCGGTAGGATTTACATTTCTTACTTTAGGAAATGAACTTTCGTTCTCTTTGTAGGTAGGGGAACTAAACCTGGAAAGGACCTTTGTAGATGAGGTGTAGTTACCTGAATGGTCTGGGCCATTCAGATTATTAGGATGTGGTGAATTCTCTGTCTTTGATAGTTTGGATCATGGGTTAGAAACAGCTCAGTAAATATTTTTCAGAGAGGGTACTTTTGAGACTCACTGTCCCCTTTTATTTCAGTATATCTACATTTGATAAGTTTTAAGTTTACAGAAAAATTGAATGGAAGCTACAGTAAGTTCCCATATACCCCTTCCCCTCCTCCATGCCTGCCCTTCCAGTTTTTCTATTATTAACATCATGCCTTAATGTGGTACATTTGTTACAATTGATGGACCAATATTGATATGTTATCTTTAGCTAAAGTCCATAGTTCACATCAGGGTTCACTCTTTGTGTTATACACTCTATGGGTTTTGACAAATGCAAAATGCCATGTATTTACCATTACAACATCATGCAGAGTAGCTTCACTGTCCTGAAAACCCCCTGTGTTCCATCTGTTTATCCTAGCCTCCCAACTTCCAAGCCCCTGGCAATCATGGATGTTTCTACTGTCTATAGTTCTGCCTTTTCCAAAATGTCATGCAGTTGGAGTCGTATAGTATGTAGACTTTTCAGATTGGCTTTTTTCACTTAACAGTATGCATTTAGGGTTTCTCCACATCTTTTTGTAGCTTGATGGCTCATTTCTTTTTATCACTGAATAATATTCCAGTGCATGAACGTACCACAGTTTGTTTATCCATTCATGTGCTGACAGACGTCTTGGTTGCTTCCAAGTTTCGGCAACTATGAATAAAGCTTCTATATATAGTCATATGCAGGGTTTTGTGTGGACATAAATTTTCAGTTTATTTGGGTAGATACAAAGGAGCTTGATTGCTGGATTATACAGGAAGGTTATGTTTAGTTTTGTAAGAAATTACCAGTTGTCTTCCAAGGTGGCTGCACCATTTTGCATTCCTGCACTTCCGACTTCCAAGGACTTCCTGACTTCTGAGCACTTATCGTGTGCCAAAGGACCCTCCTTGGGCCTGCAAAATTAGGAACCAGAGCACATAATTTTATTCTAGAAAGAGTTAAGATACCAGGAACCTGTCCAAGTTACAAATATAATAAAATTAGCCAGTAGTTTACTATTTAGGTCTACGCTTTATGGTACAAATCACATAGTTATTCTTGATGAGAAATGGATAAAATAATAAAAGTTTAAATTACTGTAAAATGTTGCAGTTATTCTAGTGATGCATTTAGGTAGTTCTATGGAATTATTCTGCTAAACATTGAGTCCTGATACCAACCCTCTGGTTTCACATGGGTGAAAGAGAAAACTACTGGAACAAAATTTGTCTTTGTGCCTTTGGGATTAGTGAATTTCATGGATTTATAAACTTGCTCAGTAGTTACTACTTTAAAAATGTGACCCTTAGGTAAATACTTTTGTTTTTCAGAACAACAACAACAAAATGCACAGCACACACCCCTTTGAAATACTTTGGTGTTCTGCCAAAGACGTGGACAATTGCCCTGGGGTAGCAGAGCCCAAAGTACTCACCCCTCTTCAGCCTGGGCTCTGCCTCTAATGGACTTGAACGGAAATTATGTACATAAGAATGGCAGAACATTGACTACCTTTTAAAAGGGCTTGTCAGAATCTTTGTTTGACTTTCTAGTATTGGCTAGGATTAAGCTGCCTTCTGGACCTTGGTGTTATCAGCACCATGCTCTAACCATCTGAGCCAGCCTTATTTTTGTAATTTTTAAAACTAATGAATGAAAAATTTTGTTCTTATCTCTTCAACTAAGGCCAACAAATAAGGTAACCATGTTAATGGTTAATAAGATTAACCATGTTAATGGTTAATAAGATTAACCATGTTAATCATTTTAGCCTAATCTTGTTTACTTTGTACTGTATAGAAACAACTTTGGTGCTAAATGTCAGTGTCAAACGTCAAACAGTATCAAATTCCTTTGTATGATGCATAAATATTTGCTTCAGTCTATGTTTCCAAATTTGTTTTCATATCTCCAACATTTTTGGGGGGGATAAAATTGTTTACAAATGTTTGTGAAACTGAAAATATTATGTGCTGTGTTATGACAATTCTGATAAGGTTGTCTGGCAGAGAAGGACACTAACATCTTATTAAGTTAATGAAATAGAATGTCATTCTATCTGGTTGAGACCTCTTAGATTCAAAAAGGATTGATACCTTTACATCCTTGTAGTGAATATAAATTGTACAATTGATTAGAATGGGGTATTTGTGAAAAAGAAATATCATTCACATGAACATTAGTCTAAATGCTGTGATTTGCAGCAATGATCAATTAAACTTACAGTCACCTGAAGATTTTGCTGTGGTCACTGAGGGGAGGTTTTTCAGGGATGTGAGAGGAAGATAAACTGGAATGATGGCAGCCTGTGGATCAAGCTCAGTGAGGCGTATGTACAAATTCCTTTATGAAATCACTTGTACCCAATACTTACATAGCGGCTGCACTTCTTCAGTAGAATCTCTCACTCATTGTGGAATGTAGTTACTGATTCATATTGACTCTTGGTTTTATCTGCCTCATACTGGTTAGTTTCATTTCTAAAGTCTGCCTCCTTCTGAGATGCGCTCTTCATGAGAACAGAAACTGATTTGTTCACAGCAGTATCCCCAGCCGATAGGTACTGTGTTTGGCACATTGTTGTCATTTAATAATAATGGCTGCTTAAAATGAATGAAACGAAAAGCTGCAAACTCTTATAAGACTTTATTTTCATTCCAATGAAAATTGAGTACATTGCTAATTTCTATATGTTCTGTTTTTACCTGTGAACTTAATCCGCAGAAATAAGAAAGCTTATGCTGACCAGGACATGCCTGTGGGCGCATCTGGTGCTCTCCCTGTTGAGTTTTGCAGTTGGCATCAGGCCGTGGGTGGAAGGAATGGATTTCCATGCTCAGGACTCACTTTGACCCCACCAAGTAGGCTCGGGGAACCTCAGAGCCTCCCAGTCTGTGACAACTTTGCATCATTTAAGTGTGCCTGTCAGTTCCCTTTGAGATGTCTGGGGAGTGGCCACCCACTGGGAAAGCTGAATGCCCTACCTTGCGTTCCAGCAGGGGTTGGGCCTTCCCCTTCAAAAGCAGAAGCTCTGGTCCTGCCGGTTCTGCTGCTCCTGCCCAGAAGCAGCCTCAGAAGCCTGTCTGCATGACATGCTCCTGTGTGCTCCTGGGCGTGTCCTGTGGGGAAGACCCTGGGCCTCCAAGTAACAGCTGTGATTTATTACTGCAGGTGGTCCCGTTCTTGCTTCCTCCTGTGGAGTGAGAGTGAGCAAGCCATGGGATTTGCACTGTTTTATAGACTCTAAAAGTACCCTTCTACATTTAACATTCTGATTGGACAAGTACCAATGGCAAGAGTAATCATAGCATCCCATCATTTTTACCTGCTTGCTGTCACCTTAAAGTGTGTTTGTTTATAGCAAACCCTAGAAGTTGTTTTTGTTTGTTTGTTTGTTTGTTTGCATCTGTGTGTAAAGTAAGGGGAATCCTCCTGTTTTAATTGAAGCCCGGACCCTCTCCATCCCCCTCCACAATTCTGTCTTAACACAAGTGCTTCCTTGACTCATCCCTGCCTGCCTTGTATGCTGGGTCCACATCTCTCAAACTGGCACCGCTGCTGCTCTCTCTGTTCGGTCCCTTCTGCTGCACTTCTGGGCCACTCATCTGCTTGCTGGTTCGGCTCCTGCTATCACCGCACCCTCTTCCCAGCTCTGCCTGTGACACACCTTAGCAGAGCAGAGACTTCCACCAGGATTGCTGTAAGATTTAAAGCCCATCCTTCTTATTATTATTACTACTAGTAATATGGTGTCCCCTTGCATTCGTTTGGTTTACCTTTTATTTTTTCCTCAAACTTTTAAAGCTGAATGTATTTTATTACAGTTTCTTCATAATTTCAGAGTAAGTGTTAACCTTCAGAATAGGTTTCCACGTTTGGCTAACCTAGGGAAATTCAGCCCCAGTTTTACTGTTCTCTGAGACATACATACTGTCCAAATCATTTTCAGTATCCTCATTTTATACTGGAAAGTTAGGTAGAGATTTACAAGGGTAACACAAGATCACCACCATTTTCTCCAATAATAATTCATTCTATTTATGCTTGAAATATTACATTTGATAATTCATCAGAGTATTTAATAAGGTCCTATCAAATGCAAGGCAGCCAGTGGTGGTAACACGTAGCCTCTGCTAATCCTATGAAGGTATTTTAAACTCATCTATTATAAGTTTTAACATGAAGCCATTCTCCTGGGAAAAATGGTGTTGATGAGATAAATAAGTATGCCAGATCTTACCTATTAAAAAAAAATCCACTTAGTAGGTGTCTTTCAGATGGCTACACACTATAAGAAGTTCTATCTGCCTGTCAAGTATTAACTTGTTTTCCATTTCTTCACAAATATGTCGAGTTGTCCGTTAATATGCTGAAACCCTTTTGCACAAGAAAAAAAAAAGCTATAAGCAGTCAAAAGACCTATGACAAACTAGAAAAATATCTTTGCAACACATATTACAGAGGGCTATTTTTCCTTAACATTAAAATTCTCACCAACCGATAAGAAAAAATGGCCAAAAACCCATTGAAAACTGGGCAAAGAACATGCATAGGCAATTCACGGAGGAAAAAAAAAAAAAAAAGACTTTAACATACAAAAAGATGAACAACTTTCTTTATAAGTAAAGAAATGTTCCCTTGTTTTTAAGCTCTTTGCATTTGCTCAATATGTGAAATCTGCCTTATGTCTCTGAAACCAAATGCAAAGCCCTTCCAGCGTGGACCTTGTGTTACTGCACAGGCTGTATGTCCTTGAAGCAGGCCCCATTTGTGGTCCTTACCTGGAGAGGTGGAGATATTTTTATTCCTTTGTTTATGTAGATTTTATAGATGGACTCACTGAACACCCACGCCAACTCCCTTCTGGTGTGTCTTAATGTGATAGAAACTGGGAAGCTACAAAAAAAGGAAGGGCAGGGGAAGGAGGGAAGGAGGGAAGGAGGGAGGGAGAAAAAAATTTAATCTTTTCCTGCAGCTGAGAACCCAGTTTTGCCAAAAAGTTGCATTTGTGGTCATTTGGAATGATGGCATGAGCAACTTACAGTGGTGGCTGTGTGCTGGAAGTGTTTTGTTCTTCTGGGGAAACAGTGATGGAGATTCTCACATCCTGTCTCTGCTGTCTTGCATGCTGAGCAGCAGGTGGTCACTCTGATAGAATGGCTGGAAGTGGCTTCAGGTGTGCCTGGTCATTTTCCAGCTGCCTTGTCCCTGGACTTGGAGCATCCAGGCTTACTGCCCTTGTCACCTCAGAAAATTTCCGAGTCATCTAATACCTTGCAATAAATCTTTCTCTACCTAAATCAGCTGAAGTAGATTCACAGATACATTTCAAAAGGAAAATCATGTTTGGAATGACAGAGTAGAGGTGGAGGATGGCAGGAGAACAGAGGCTTATACACAAACCAGTTCAGGCCCAGAGAAATTCATAAAATGTTCCCATTAGATTTTTCATTTCTAGCTGTTTCACTGCTGCAAAATACTGTTTGTCAATTAAAGCTAAATTTGCTTTTGGGCCTCCCCACTGAAATCTCATAAAATGTTATTTTCTAGGCATTCATCCATTCATGTAGTCAAATAGCATATATCAATCAAGTGCTTCACCCAATTAACCACAATTACAGAATTCAAGCATACTTTGATTTATGCAATATGTCTTTTCCTTAAAATGCATAAACCCAAGTATTAACTTGCTATTTTCAAAAAATCTTAAGCAGATACCCTTTTATAAAATAAAGTGAATCCAAAGGTAAATAGGGTGTGGTTTCTCACTGTAAGGGAAATTTCGTCCAGTTGGATAAACAGATTAGAAAACCAGTCATAACAACATATGTGCTGAGTTCTGCAGTAGTGGGTGATAGAGTGCTGCAGGAACAGTCATGCAGGAAACCGGTGAGCACGCTCAGGACTGCTCCACTTCCAACCCATTCTCTTATGCTCTTATGAGGCAGCTAGAAGACCCTGAAAAGAAGTATCCAAGCCTGTTGATGCCCGCCATTGGAGCTCAGGTGCCTGGCCCTTCAGCAGAGCCAGCATTCCACTAGGACTTCTGTCGTTCCAGCTCTGATGCATGTCGAAATGGGGACATCCCATTGAGTGGTACCTGAAGACAAACACAGGCTGCTGAGCTGGCCTTGGCTTTGCCTCAGCCAAGAACATTCATTTCCCCCTCTCTGAATGAAGATCTGAGAAAGCAGAGTGACTTAGTCAAGTCTGACTTTGAGGCAAGCCTTTGAAGTCCATATTAAGTGACTTCATGTAATTAAGGAAGAGAAAGTGATTGGGTCTGTCTTGGATGACTGTATGTACTTTAAACTCATTTAAAACTTGTTAAGTTAGAAAAAAGCTTAGTGATATGGCTCTGGAAATTTTCTCTGGCTCCAGTCAAACTAACCATACAGTGATCCCTGACATTTCAACTCTTTACGTTTGACCAGTGCAACAATAGATTCCTGGTTTCTCTTTCTGGTGAAAGCTCATGGAAGAATTCTGTCCAGAAAATGAAAGGCACAAGTAATGACACCACTTATTCATGCAGGATGTTGAAACACTGGTGCTCAGTCATGAGGTGGATCCAAGGACTGGGATTTGGGGAAATGTACACTGACATTTTGTTTATTGGGTCATCTCACCAGCAATGGTGATAGGCTCTGAGCCCGTCATCAGCACAGCCCCAAGAGAACCGGATGCCTCTGTAAATATTCTTACATCCCAGCTGAACTCAGGATACTTTTGAGTTAGAATAGGGAAATATATTAACCTTACAGCAGGAAAAATATTTTTCAGCAAAATCCCAAGAAGGCTGAATACCTGTCGTGTTTTGAAAATGGAGAGATAACCCAAAGATCTCAGTTTTAAAGGAAAATATACATTTTTTCTTGTTACAGGGCTGGTAACCCATACTATGTTCTGAGTCAAGAAAAGCATTTTCTAAGATAAAGAAATGATGCCCTAAAGGGATTTCTTCCCTCTGGGCAAATTCAATGAAAAAATTCTCCTATTCTCTTACACTCTTGGAGTCTGGTGCCAGGAGGCAAAACTGCCTTGTGCTCTGTGCACGTTTCTGGAGCTGTACCTCCTTACAGAGTGAGGTGAGGTTACAGTCATTTCAGTTTCACAAACTGTTCTCCACTAACCTGCAATAGCCTAACCTTATTTGTGTGGATCTTAACTCATTACTTGGCTGCGGAACATTTATTGGATTTAGTAACATGGTGATAGACCATTGGAGATGGGGTAAGAGCTGTTTTGCTGAAGTGTGATGGCAGAAGCCAGATTTCTGTGGGTGTTGGGTGGACTCTGCTGGTGTTCTCAGAAGAAGTGGGGGCAGTGATTGTGGCCAACACTAGCAAAGGTCAGCCTTGAGGACTAGAAGAGGGGATGGACAGGAGTGTGGGTCCAGGAAGGTAGGAGCCTTTGGTTTACCTTTTCTTCTGTTCTTTCCTTTTCTTTAGTACTTTGTTGTTATATTTTAAATGGGGGAGTCTGAACATGTTTGAATAAAGTTGAAAAAAATGGAGGGGTTGGGAGAGGGAGAGATTGAGACTGATGATACTGGGGATTGAGTTGGATTCCACCTGTGAGCTTTCTGAGCAGCAGAGAGGAAGGGCGTTTAGAGCACAGCTGGGAGAAATAATCCTTCTCGGTTGGAGGAAGGAGGAGAGGACTGCCTGGTGCAGATTCAGGGGCTGCTATTTTGTAACATCTGTGCCTGAAATGGCCATCTGCTGGGGTGCAGGGTGTGGCTAGAGCAGGATTATGTGTTTGAAGAAATGATGGTTACAATAGTCACTTAAGAGAGTGGAAGAATAAACCGACTAGAGAAACTTAAGATGAAGGGTTGGGGCCCAGCCAAGTGTGATGACCTTGATTTTATGGCTTTACCAATTCACTTGAATTTGTGATTTTTCTCTGCAGCATTCAGATTCTCAGATGCTTTCATTTAGACATTTATCAGCTCAAATCAGCCCTTTTTATATAGCAGGTATGATTACTAGCACGAAAAGACACAGCACCTTACATTCCAGAGAGGAAGCAGTAGGTAAAGAGAGCAGGGAGAAGGTTCTGTTTTACAGAGTGGTTAGGGAGAGGGTTTTCAGTGAGGTGACATTTGAGCAGAGAACTAAGGAAGTGAGGGAGTCAGCAATGCAGATACTGAGAGGAGCATTCCAGGTGCAGGAACACACCTGGCAAGTTGACAGAAGGAAAGAGCCGTGTGGCTGGAGCACAGGGAGCCAGTGACAGAAGAGGAGGAAGGAGAGGTAGCAGGGCCCATGGCCTGGGGATCTTGTTGACAAAGGTCAGGGCTTGGGATTTTAATTTGAGTGAGTGAATGTAAGCAGTAAAAGGTCAATAATGAAGCTCGGTTTTTGTTGGGGTTTTGCCAGAGGGGCTGAATAAAGAACAGAAAAGCTTGAATTGAGGGCATTTGCAAGTGAGTGATGGATCAAAGCTGGTCAGGGAATGCATTGAAAAGGGGAGGGAATTGATTGGGAGAAGTGGCCCAGGGACTGTCACACCTCATGACCTTGAAAGACACTCGTATTGGTGATAATTGAGGAAGCCGCCTGGAAGGACAGGAGGTTGTGGTCAGTGACTTAGGAGTTAGAGTAGGAGAGATGGATCCCATCCTTTTAACACAGTTTACTGAGTGTTGGCTGCATGCCAGTGCTCTGCAGGTTGGTGAAACCAGCAGTGCAGGAGACAGAGGAAGGCCCTGACATGAGCAGCAGTGTGACTGACAGGAGCACCGCCTCACACAGAAGCTGAGTTGCCTGGGGTGGCAGAAGTGGGAGTCGAGTAGGACCAGGGTCCCCAGTTTCTCTCTAGTTGGCTCACACAGCCCTTTGGGTTGACCCTCAGTTTGCAGTGTCTGTGCACCTTGCTTCTGGCTTTGCCCTGGCCAGTGTTTCTAGATTCTAATCCCGCAGGTATGGATGACCAGATGACCAGGCCGCATCATCTGTGAGAGAGTTTACATAATTTGTGTTCCACATGGGTGTGTGCATGTGTAGACGTGGCCCAGTCTCCTTGATAAAGGGAAGTAAAAGTTAGCTTCTGACAATCTGGACATGACCTGCAGTTGACTTTGCATTGTCACTGTCGGACACTAGGGTTTTGCTACTCAAAGGCTGGGCCTCACCTGCTTGTTCGAAATGCAGACTCTTGGGCCGCACCTCAAAGTCGATTGGATAACATTAAGATTTTTCATTTTAACAAGATCCCAGGTAATTTTTATGTATTTTAAACTTGAGAAGCCCTGCTTTACAAATCCTCAGAGAAAACTGGAAGGTTTTTTCCCATCTATTTAAGGTCATTTTTTTCTGAGGTCCTTTTTGTTCTAAGCACATTCTAACAGGCTTTCTCTACTATATTGGAACAAAGTAGAAGCATTTGTATAATTACTTTGTTACAAAGTGAAGCACACATCATCTAATCACCCGTGTAATGGGAAATCCTTCCTTTTTCATCTTATCTATTCTTTTAAGATCCAGATCCTTTTATTTTTCTAGATGAGAGTCCTCTGGCCTTGAAGTTTGGATCACTTCAGTTCCATCAGATGTCTCACTTTAGATTACCTTGAACTTAGTTGAGTTAATAACTCATACTGCCTGATTCACATGCTCATCACGAAGCCTTTTTAAAAGATTTCCCAGCATCTTTCTGATGTTTGTTATAGCAAGAGTGCTGTTCACACTTGGCCTTGTGCACAGTCTTCATGAAAGTCACTCTGGGAATAAAACGATCGTGTTTCTGCCCTAGCAGAGCAGTTTTATCTGGCAGGTAAACACAGCTCCCAAGGAGTGTGGCACTACCATGTCATCAGTCAGGCTGTAGGAATGTCCAGGTAACTGGACATCCTCACAGAAGAGCAGAGCATGGTGACCTGGGCTGATAACGACAGCATAAATTTATTGAGTTTGTACGATGCACTGGGCACTGTGCTTGCGTAAATGATGTCCTTTAATTCTCACAAGCCCTACTGTATATGCACTGCTGTTTGTCCTGTTTTTACAAAGAGGATGATAGGAAATTAAGGTGCTTGCCCACAGTCATATAGTTTATAGGCAAAGCTAACCTTCAAATCCACATGTACCTGACTCCAGGGACATATTATCAATCTCTACACTGGAATCACTTGTTGGAAATTGAGGTCGTGAGATCACTAACTTCAAGAAGCTGTGGCTGCTGGTCCCAGACAACATTTCTGCCTGATAAGGAGCCCTTGAGTGGGAAAATCGAGGTGTAATGGAGGAGAGGCACATCCCAGATATTATCAGAATAGAATCATACTAAGAGGAATGGGGAAGGGTCTGAGGCCCAGGAACAAGGCAGGTGTCCAGTTACCCAAGCTAGGGTGCCCCGATCCGTGCCTGGCTTCCTGTGTGACATGAGGTGGGGCACTGAAGGATGGTGAGGATGGCCAGAAGCTGTGACAATCAGGCAGGCTTAATTCTGGCTGTGGTTGGCTTGGGCCTGTGAAAGAAGTGACTAAGTAACCAGGAGGTCCTTGAAAGATGGCTGAGGTTTGGACACATTTGGGAGGTGGAAATGGGAGGAAAGAGAGAAATGCCTTTTCGCCTGAGTGAAGAAAGCTTTGCCTGTCTTGCTCATTCCATGTCTCCAAATACATATTTGGAAAGATGGGACTGATTCATGGAAAACAGCCACACATTTATAGAAAAAAGATAATGGACTATGCATGACATAATTTTTTTAAAAACCTGCCATGTAGGGTAAGTGAAGGTGTAAAACTACAACTTTTTAAACTGCTCTGGCTCAAACTGCTGTACCAAGACCCAGAACTATGAGGTGCACTCCATCTTGCCCAGGAGCCTGGAAAAACAGTTTCAATGCTTAAGATGCATGAGTCTACGCAGCTCACACACACGCCATTTCCGTCAAAATTCAACACATGCGGTTCTATAGGAGATGAACGCGTCATCTGTGCGATTTAGTTCAGTGGTTGGTGTTGGGTTAGGATGATGTGTTGGTTCAGGACTAGGAGTCATGTGTTGAGATGGCATAAATAGGAGTTGTGTGCTGAGGCATCTCATATCTGCAAATAGGCAGAGGGTGACTGATTCTTGTAGTGGCTGATACAGGCAACTACCGAATAATAACTCTCCAGAGCCTGGGGAATATAAACAGTTTCAGTCAATATGGCAACAATATTTTGCATAGGGAAACTGAGAATGTACTTACTAGGCAAAGTTGTTAAAGACTTGAATTAGGTATTTTGATACATAATGGATGATGTTTGCTCCCCTCAGTAACTGTCATCAGTTAAAAAGAGATGGGTAGGGAGGAATATGTTGCACTTAATGTTGTCTGACTATTTGATCACAAATAATGGAGATGAAAATTTATAAGAGATATTTTGACATTCTAGGAGATAAGCAAAGTTACTGTTATTAGAGTCTTCTCTGCTACGGATTGCTCTGGAAATGAGAAAGTCCACAATAGCTACAGTGACCTGTGATTCACAAATTCAGTCTTTTAGATCTTTTGGAAAAGTTTTCCTCTAAGACAGAATTTTTTTCTTAAAATCAATTTATGTTTCTTCAATTACTAAATTTGAAAGGAAAGTAAAAAACTGTTTATAACAGCTAGTTAGAGGAAAAAGTGCCATTCCCACAATGCTAAAATATATTTGATATCTACAGTCTATTATAATTTGCTCTCAAATAGGAACTGCCCAGATCAGCTGAGTTCACCCAAAATTCTAGAAGAGAAAGCATGTGAAGATAAGAATAATGGATGCTATTTGGAGTGGGACATTTCTTTTTCTTTTTAAAGTTAGTTGGATTTATCAAAAGAGATTTCTGTGATTATGGGAAGCTGTTTGTGTATTTTCATTAGATAACGATAGCCTGTATGTACTTTGTAAAGGTAAAGAAAGCAAAATTTGAAAAGAAAAGATCTATACATTCATGTGCAAATGCTTCTTTCATGTAAAACTTAGGAAAGTCAAAATAATATTACCTGCATTCATTTGGTCATTCATTTATTCATTCACTCACTCCTTCATCTCTCTCAGCATGGTGGTACACTCCCTTCTCCTGGGCTTCTCTTATATGGCTGGAAGAGAGGCAGGGGGTGTGATAGAATGTCAGAGACCTGGTTTCTGGCTTTATCACCACTGTTTATTAGCTTTGTGACTCTAAGGACACTGTAGTCTCTGAACTACAGTTTTGTTATTTGTAAGTGGGGTAATAATATCTGTAACCCTGCCTCGGTGGGCTCCTGTACCAAGTGAAGCACATTTTATGAAATTAGCTCACACCTTTTGTTAAAATGTGTATATATATTGAGTGCTATGTACCACATCAAGTATGCTCAGTGGATTATCTCATTTTATCCTCACAACTGAAGCCCTGATTAGCAAAGAATATGAGGTACAGAGAACTTTGAGGGCACAAAGCCGGTAAGTGGAGAAACTGAGATTTGAGCCCTAGTAGTAGGAATCTACAGCACTGTTATTGCTATTTTTGACAAATATACATAGTAAGAAACACATTTTACATTGTGAATCAGTACAGATAGACAACAAATATTCACGTATGCATATATGTATCTACACATATATGTATATATTTATGAATTTTTGAAATGCAATGTAAAATTAAAACAAAAATCTCATGAAACATTGACCACACTTTGTGTAATATAAACCCATATATGTGCATATATATGTGTGTAGGTATACATGTACATATATACACACATATAAAATAGAATATATTCTGTTCTGTACCATTTCTGTTTTATGATGATAATAACATACTAAAGTGATTATACAAATCAATTATGATGCACAGTTTTTAAAGCGCTAGACTGAAGTCCACACTCTAACCACTGTCACGATGCTATCTATTTGATAACAGTTCTTTGCACATAGTAGATTTGCAATAAATATTTGTTGAATGTTGTGTGAATGAAATCTTCAGCTCCTCCCAAAATCATACCCGATTATTAGCTTCACTCTGTCCATCTGTAATGTTAAAATATTTTCCATCAACTGATAACAAGAAGCAGAGTCTAATAAATCCATTGCTTTATGTGGGCCACTATCATGTGAACCATCTGCTGAGGAGAAGCCAAGGGCAGACAGATTTGCTGGATAGGGGAGTTTTCAAAAAACAGGGAGAGTAAAAGTCGAAGTTGAAGTTTTGCCACTTATGCTCATTACACCCAATAGCATAAGCTTTAGATTCTTCTAGTAACTCCTTTTTGCAACCTCAACGTGAAGATCAGAGAAATGGGATGGTTGAGCTAGAGGAAGGAGGCTGATCTCACACCCCTGCTCCTCTGGGAGCCTCCCTGACCACAGACTCACCACACAGGTGCACTCGAGCACGTCCTGTGTGTCAGACACTCGTTCTCACGTGTCTTAGAATGTGGGACAAAGAAGAATAGGATATAAATCTTTCATTTTATTTTTCTCCTGGATTTTCTTTCACCATGCTCAATATAGTTTGCCTTTACTGCAGACAAATCACAATACAGTTACTCACTAACATGTTATAATTGGGACATATTATTGGATACAGCTGGGGTGAGCAGAGACTTGTATTGGGAGGGACAGATGTATCTTCTTTCCTTCAGAGAGAACAATCTAAATTTTCCCAATATTCACTTGTTGATTCCTTACTGATTGAAGCTAAATGAATTACCCTTCAAATATTTCCTTAGTTTAACTACCACTTTGTAGCTCTTTCTGTAAAAGTATGCATTTTAGACAAAGACCATATACTTTAATTTTCTTTCTCACACCTGCCAACTGTTATGCATATGAGAATTTTGAGGAAGTAGTACTATGTAGGAAATAGTATATTTAATATCATATACACGCCTCCAGGAATAGTCTAAAAGCCTTTAATGATTGTGTTATCAGAAAAGTTGTCCAGTCATCACACAATAATAATTGGAATAATTCAGATCCATGGGTCTTGATAATTTTCATTCCCTGATAAATGACTTGCATGTTCTCCTTTTACTGTGGATAAATCTGATGTGTTCTTTCTTACAAACTGGTTATGCTTTAGTGGTGGAGACTTTAAAAAGGTAGCTATACAAAAAAAAAGAGTTAACTCATTTTAGGTTAAGTTTAAACAACTTTAGCTCCTAAAATAGTTCCCAGAAGGTACCCTTGGACTCCCCACATGTACAGTCACGTGTCGCTTAACAACGGAAATACCTTCTAAGAAATGCGTCCTCAGGCAATTTCATCATTGCAGGCACGCCTAAGGTGCACGTACACAAACCTAGGGGCTAGCGTCTGCTCTCCACCTAGGCCATGTGGCGTAGCCCTTACAGTCTGATGGGAGCACAGTTGTGTGTGCTTCTCTCTCTCTGTGGACTGGCCTCTTCTGGCCCACCTCCTCCTAGTCCATCAGTGATGGTTCCTAAAACAGCTTGTCGTGGATTAGAATACCTGGATCTCAGTTATAAGCTCTCCCCAAAAGAAAACGGGCTGGACTAAATTTGGCTTCAGTCAGCTCCAAGGGGGCATGGAGAGGGGTCCCACAGCCACCACACACTCACAGGAGCTGGCCTAGACCTGGCAGGGCTGATCTACCCCCTCCTACCCCTTGGTGTCTGCTGCTGCAGGGCCCCCTTCAGTGAGGACGCTTCCCTGGGCGCCCCCTCGCCATCCCCAGGGGCAGTCCGTTCCCACTCCTCCCACTTCCCTCCACCCCCGCCTCCCAATTTTGCTAAGTAAATCCACCAGTCTTCTTTAAAGCTACAAATTTGGGGTTCACATTTTTTGTTATTGTCATCGTTTTTTAGTAAGCTTTTATTGCATGTGTGTGTGAAGTGTAACATCCGTACACAAATGTGCACAGTGACATACAGCCCAATGAATATTCTCAGAATGAGCCCACCTGTGTAACCAGCACGCAGAGGCTCCTTCATGCCCCTGCAGGTCAGCAGTCCCTCAGGGGTGACCACCAGCATGACTTCTAATACTCTGGATTAGTTTGTGTTTTTTAAGTTCACATAAATGGAATCATACTATATATTCATTTTTGTCTGACTTCTTTCATTCAACATTAAACTAAGGAGATCCATCCCTGTTGTGTGTTGTTTGGGTTCATTTATTCTCATTGCTGTGTAGTGTTCCTTCTTGCACATCTACCACGTCATTCTATTACTGCTTGGTGTTTGGAAATTTATTTCCAGTTTGGGCCATTACAGATTGTACTACTAGAATTATTCTTTGTGCATGTCTTTGGTGAACATGTGCACACATGCCTCTTAGGTAGGTAACTGGAGTGGGATTGCTGAGACATAAAGTGTGTGTATGTTCAGCATAGTAAGCACTACCTGGTTATCCTCCGAAGTTGTTCTACCTCTTAATAATGATTTAAATGTGTAAAAATAATTACTTAACGTGGTAAGATTTTGATTTTTCTCAAAAGTGCTAACATCTTTGCAATGCAGTAACTACATTTTGTTCACATTTGGGATAATAGGAGTCACTATTCAGAGAAGGAAATAGCACAGAAGAGATTAGAAGTTTTCGACGAAAAGGGACTGTAGAGGTCAACCAGGGCACTTCAAGGGAGTAACTCATATTCAGCAATGTACCCGTAGTCACACTTGCCTCCATGTCCTTTATTTATGACTAAATTTGTCCATTGCTGTTGCTTATAACAAAATACTTGGAACTGGGTAATTTGTAAAGAAACAATATTTATTGCTTATAGTTTCAGCGGCTGGGAAGTCCACATTCCAGAGAACACACATGGCGAGGTGACTGCAGCAATGCAGGATATCACATGGCGAGAATGGTGGAGCAGAGAAAGAGAGAGACAGGGAGATAGCTCCTCATGTGCTCTCCTTTTACAGCCCTCAGAACCACACCCACGACCACCATTAAGCTATCTATGGATTAATCCATTCGCTACGGCATCATCCTCCAATCTAATCATCTCTTCAAGGCCCCACCTTTCGATTACCATAACAGAATTTTCACCCTCTTAACACTCTTACAATGTGGGTTAAGTTTCTAATATATGGACTTTGGGGGACATGAATTCAATCCACGGCAATGTCCCATGTTCTTTTCATTGTCATGCAGTTCTACAGACAAGTTCAGGGTCCTTCTTTGGACAGATCAGTACACTAATCAACGTGGGAATTTCTAGTAAAAGCAGAAAAGAGCCTTGGAGTATAGAAACCTACCCTTAGTGGCAAAGCAAGTCCCTATGTACAGGATTTTTGCTGGAGTGACTTTTGGCTGTTTCTGGACTTTTATCTCTAATAGCGAGTCTATCATTTACTGCAAATCTTGGTCATTTTCTTTTTCCTGTTTGTTACTTTTCCCCTAATTCAAATTCTCATCACTCTAGGACTGAATTATTGCAACAACCTTTTGGCTGGTTTTCTCCACTGTATCTTCTGTCATCTCTAATGTATCACAGCATATTACTGATCAGATTAGTATTTATAAAACAACACCTTCATCTTGCATCTCTTTTAGCCAGTATTCTTCAACAGGAGTTACACATCCAGATACCTAAGGGTCAGGTAATGCAAATACCTAAAGAAGGCCAGATAATGGTCTTTGCATATAAAGCATCTGGTAATATTCCTCAGGCCCATAGAGAATTAGTCTTCTGTTTTCCTTGAGACCCACGGACTTCCTGGTCTACATTTTATTTTCCTGATTTGATAAATACTGAACAACAAAAACATTCACTTTCCTTTTAACCTTACAATAAGAAAACCAATAGGAAAAGCCCACCTAGAAATAGTTACTGAAACCCAGGAAATCCCTATTTAAAGAGAGCTCTCTGCAGCTATTCAGCTCCAGGCAATTGTTGCTATGATGCATTTTGGGCTAATATTCTTAGATCTTCCAATTATTTTAAAAGAATTTAGAAAGCCATATTTTTCTGTGAAATCTCCTGATATTTTAATTTTGGCATCTAATCCAAATTTTTGGGGAAAAACTTGTATGTCAAAAACAAAACAACAGAAAAAAAGGGGTTCTATATGCAAAGCACAGTCCTGAGCTACCTGTTTGTGAGTTCTGCCCTGCATTAAATACATTAAGTGCATCCCAGCAGTCTGACCTTTGGAAGCTAGGTCAGCCTCACTATTAACATTGTTTCCCATTCTCCCAGCACCTGTGCTTCACTCTGTCATGGGCCCCTCCCCTGTCTCTTTCACAGCACACACCCACTCATTCCTGTGGCCAGTCCCTTTGGTCATTTTCAAATTTCAGTCATGCTCTTTGGCACCATCTATCCCACCTCCTTCTCTTCTAGAATGCTTACCTGACATTCTACTTTGTCCATGAAGCCATTCTTAATATTTTCATTGACTTCTCCTTTCTCTGAACACAGGATACTTAAAAAATCTGTATATTTAAAATCACTGACACCACAGTTAACATTTAAATATGTTTTTTTCAAAAAAAAAATTGAATTTTCCTAACAGGATTGTCTACTCTCATGTTTTAGATCCATTTTGTAGTGCCCCTCTCCCCAGCAATATTTGACATAATTTGGGACCATTGTAGAGAGTGTCCAAAAGCTTTTTTGTTTGGCTGATTGATTTATATGAAATATGACATGGTATCTACAGCTCATCAAAATGATCAAAATATTTTAGTAACTATTTGGTTAGTTGTGATACATACTTTAACTCAAGATTTTTTGCTATTTAAGAACCTGAAACAGATTTAAATAATCTGGATTTTGAAATAAACTTCTTTCATTATATGTATGCTCATGAAAGTATGCTTTCCTCATCCTTAACAAGAGCCATCTATTTAAATTTTCCGTCACATAAATTTTGTGTGCAACAAATGCCAAATGAATACATGTCAGCTGGTCAGTTTACTCCAGTGTCGTGAAGAGAGCAGAGTGGTTTCATTGTTAGAAACATCTATTTGTGAAGCAAAGATATGACACTCATTTAGATTTGGAAAAAATGTTTTAGGCTCATGTGGTAATGTAGATATCATCTTAGGTTCATTTCTATTGAGTGGGTAAACTGTGAAGTAAAGCTGATACTTTGTAAATGGGAACTATGGAATGACATTGTAACCTGAGTCTCCATAGAGCAGGAAGTGTGATCCAAGGCTACACTGTTTTTGTTATACCTTTTATGTTTTGTAAAATGACTTGACTACTAGTGTTCCAAGAGGTCCAAGAGGTGCATTCCTTACCTACGCCAAAAACAAGGTTGAAATTCCCAAGAAAAGGCCAAGACTTCCCTGGGACCTGTCCTAAACAGCTGCCATAAACTTGGCAGAGACGACTTACAGAAGGACTACTTGGAGTTGGGGACAAGAAGTAGGAGCCTGTGTTTTTCAAGAAGTTAATGAAAGAGTTTCTGAAAGAGAGTGAATACATGTAACAAGTATAATGAAGTGCAAGTTAGTTTGCAATATGGCAAATACCATTCTATTCCAAATTACTGTATTTTCTAGAATAGTGCCTTCCATTGTAGAACTTTCTGTAGTAATGGAAAGTTGTGCATCTGTGCTGTCCAATGTATGTCTATTTGCACACTTGAAATGTAGCAAATGTAGCAATTGTGACTAAGAAACTGAATTTTTAATTTTTTTTTTTTTTTTTGTCTTTTTGTGACCGGTTAGGGGATCGCAACCCTTGGCTTGGTGTCGCCTACACCGCGCTCAGCCAGTGAGCGCACGGGCCATTCCTATATAGGATCTGAACCCGCGGCGGGAGTGCCACAGCGCTCCCAAGCACTGCACTCTCCCGAGTGCTCCACGGGGCCGGCCCTGAATTTTTAATTTTAATGAACTTAATGTAAACAGCCACATGTAGCTAGCGGCTACTATATTGGACAGCACAGCACTGGAGGAAAATATAACTCTTTCATGTCCTTTAAAGGGGTATAAAATATGTTTTGCTCTTTTTTCTGGGTCAAGTGCCCCAAATATTTTCAGTGAGGGTATTTCCTTTTTAATTTTTTAAGGTGAAATGTCTTTAGGGAGATACAGGGTGTGGGCAGTGTGAATGAAAGGCAGGACAGACACTGAGCAGGGCATCCACTGTCCCACTGTATGACTACCCTATGGACAGGGGGACAGGGGAGAGAGCTGTCTGCCTCTGCTAGAGCTACCTTTTGGAGAGAGACACATAGTAGCAGCTGTTGCAATGTAGAGAGAATCATTCCATAGAAGGAGAAGCCACACAATACTCAAAATGATGTAATGCTGTGTTTGAAAGTAACTTGGGTACATTGTTAAAGTCAAGGACCATGTTATTTGATAGGTCACAGTATAAAACATTCATACTTATCATTAAAATAGGTACTTGGAATCTTTAAAGTCATGCATCTATTTTTCAGTGTATGTATTCCAGTAGATGTAAGAAGCAGATATGTAAGAAAATCAAGCTTTGATTTACATCTACTTTGATTTAAATAAAAAAGACTGAAGTTTTACTTGGAAAAATCACTGTTCACAAAATAACAGAATAAAGTGAGCTGTTAAATAACTCAATAACCAATAGCCATAAGTAAGAGATTAGGAAGGCCCTGGAGTGGTTAGCTAGACCAGCCTCAAGAATGAGCTGAGAAAGTTGAAATCACATCAAAGGGAGGAAAATCTCTCCTATTTTTAAAGACAGGTAGGGAAGAGAGCTAATAAACCTCTTTCAGTAATTATCTTTTAATTATGAGGAACATCCTATTTGGTGCTGAACTTCATGATTCAGATTCTAATTTACATGATTTTCAGATTTTGCCAACTCTGAAATGACAAACTAAATCATTTCCAGTATATCACAAGCAAAATCTGCGGCTTATTCAGGTCCTGGATGCTGTGATCAGAATGAGGGGCTTTGCCTGTTGCTGTGGAACTCCTGTCTGGAGGAGGCGAAAGGCTCGCCAACTGCTTGTTTTTTTCCCATTCTTCTAAATCTGTACATCTGGCTTGAAATAGAGTGTTTATTACAGCACTGACATCCTGATTTTTGGAAAATCTCTGTGAACAGATGCATAGGATGGCAGGTCAGTAAATTACCAGTGATGGGCAGGAAGTAAAATCTCAGGTCTTCAAGCTTTGGTACTGTGCTCCTATGTTGTATATTTTATAATTTCCTGTAGTAAGTATGAAGTTTGTGCTCAAAGAGAAAAATGTAACCAAACAGATGACATAAATCAAGAAAACTGAGGCCACCACATTTGTGAGCCCAGATCTCTGTTGTTGGTGGAGTTGTAGCTATCTCTGACTCAGAAGGACAGGACTGTAGGTGGGAAGCTGTAGGGACAGGGACTTCTGGTGGCCTTGGTTCCTCATTTCTCTAACCTGTTACAAAAAGGAGGTGGGGTTGAATTACAGGCATGGTCCATGTTACAGCATTACTGCATGAATGCTGAATGCTCAAGTCTTTCCATAAATACAGGAGTTGTGATATATGAATTTTAAGAGGGAAACATTTCACAAAGAGATATAGCTTCCTTTTCTTAAGAATTACTATAGCTGAGGTTGACCAGGAACTAATGATCCTCATCTCTTTGATGAGGAATTTGTTCCATATACAGACCTGGAATATGTGGAGTTTTCTCTTTTAAGTCATTGTTAAATCATCAGGTCAAATAATGTAAAATACATGACAACACATAAAGTATTTAAATTCTGGTCTCTTTATTTTCCCTCCCAAAACCATGTTAAATTCCATTCAATTTAATTATGTGGAGCATTATAATTTATTATTTGCCTTTGAAATAATTAAAGATTTTTTTTTAATTTCTTTTCATAATTAACACTGAAACCTAGACCCAAGAAGTGGTCAATTAGCTTGAGCAGAAGTTAAAGTTATGTACATCTACTTTAAAGTTGATGGTGCTTAATTTTTTAGAGCCAGACTATACACTTCCTTGTCTCTGTTGCAGAAAGAGTCCTTAGCAGAAAATGGGCCTTTCTTCCTAATGATTTGTTTTTCTATAATTAACTCTTAAATTTTTGAGAATGTAGACAAAGTACAAATAAGCCAAATTTACCCATGGCTCAATTAGTTGACACTCAAGAAATACTGCCCAGGAAATGCATTGACTTCTTAATTTCCCTTTTTTTTTTTTTTTTTTTCTTTTTTACCTCTAAGGTGTAGTCCTCTTTTATTTTTGCCTAGAAACAGGTTCACAAGTTAATAATGAATTTCTTTGAGTAGCGGGCTGCATAGTTTGCGCTGGGCCTCAGGCAGGTGGAGTTTGTGGGCTGTGTCTATACCGCTCAAAAGTCTGTGACTTCTTCATAACGTGCCCACTGAGTCACCTAACTCATTGTTCCCATCACATGCCTCTGTCAACTAGGTCTCTCTTTCAGTTGTAATTTCAGAAAAATTGTAACCTGTCAGAAAGAGCTGCCTAAAGCATATGAAGAAGGAGAAAAGGCAAGGAGGCAGGGGTGGGGACGGGGCAGAAGGATCAGCATTCGAAAGGCTTAACACACTCAGAAGGAGAGTAAGGGAAAGGAAAGAAGGGGGCTTGGATGGGGTGGAAGGGAGCCTTCGGAATGGATAAAAATTTTAAATTTAGACATTACATAATGTTCATCACGGTTTCTCGGCAACACAGGCCATTTTTGAAAACTAATAGGGTGATCATTCCCAGAATGGTTGTCAAACGGGAAGGCATTTTAGAAGATGCCACAAGCTCTGCCCTTTGGAGTATTTATAGCTTGGCCGAGCCCATAGCTGGGCAGCAGCTGGCAGGCTGGAATTCAGAAGGAACTAGCTATTGCATTTGAGTCTAGTGCTTTGCTAACTACTGCAGAAGCAGGTGCCACCTTATGATGTACTGTAGTTCATGAGAGCCTCTCTTAGCAGCATGAGGTGCTGGGTCCAAGGAGACTTGCCTATCAAAACGCATACTGAGGACCTTGGCTATTTACTGATAATCAACTCCATACAAAGGGAAACCACATTCACTTGATACTTATTTTGGACAGGCCTGCTTTTCAAAGGTGCCATGGTGCAGTAGGAAGAATATGCTCGTCGAGCTCAAAGATTTAGATCCAAGCACTGACCCTTCTGCTGCTAGCTGTATGGTCCTGGGCAAGTCAGCATAAAGCCTCAGTTTTTTCATCTGTAAAATGTGGGACAATGTTACCCTGAGGATGCATTCCAGCTTTAAGATTATATAAATACTGCTTCATGGATGAAATTGTCATTGGTCTGCAAAACTGGGTTTTGAAATTAATCAGAGCAATAGTTTAAGTGTCAAACATTGCTGGGTGACTGTGACTGTATTTCTCTGCCATTTCTTTCTCTTCTTGTTTTGGTTCAGTTTGCACTGAAATATGTGCTATTGAGTAAAACACAGCAGGTTTATTGCAGGCTGATGCTGGTATGTTTTAGTATAGTGTAGGGGTTGCTGAAGAAGAAAGTAGGAGAAAAAAGTTAACAAAGGGTTATATTTAACTGTTCCAGACAATGCAGATAAAATACAATTTGAACATCCAACAATCATGGAATGATCTTTGTAAAGATATCACTGATACCTAGCAAGTCATGCATAATCCTTCATAATTCTCCCATTCTTCAACTCAACCCCCACCTCCACCCTGCCAGCACTCCCTGCACCCTGGCTACTCCACAATGGTCACTATTCCACCAGAACACCATGCATCTTCACTCCAGGTAGCTGAGCCCAGTGCTCAGTGTGCTCCGTGCCTGGAATGCTGTCTGTCCCTCTTCCCTTTTTCTGCTCAGCAAACTCCTCCTCACCCTGGAAAACCCAGAAAACTAAGTGTTTTTTCTTATGGACTTGCACAGCCTTTAGTACAGTTGTTTCTCCATGTCAGTGGGGAATTGGTTCCAGGACCACCCACAGATATCAAAATCCATGGATGCTCAAGTCCCTTATATAAAATGGCATAGTATTTGCATATAACCTACACACATCCTCTGTATACTTTAAATCATCTCTAGATAACTTACAATACCTAACACAACACCTACACATCACTTCTTTTGCATGGATTCAGCGTAGTACTGGGCATGTGGCAAGCTCAAATTTTGCTCTTTGGAACTTTGTGGAATTTTTTTTCTGAAGTATGTTTGATCTGCAGTTGGTTGAATCCATGGATGTGGAATCCACAGGTTTGGAGGGTTGACTGTATCTCTCATATAATATTTATTATGTGTCACAGACATCTATGTGTTTTTATACACTAGTAAAGTGAGAAAATGATGATGTGTTCCTCATAGTTGTTTGCACAATGCCAGTGCACAGTAGCTACTGTGTCAAAAAGCATTATTGGAAAGAATGAAGGAATGAATGGGCTGATGGAGAACAAGTGAATGCATTTGTCTATGATAAGTCAGTAACCCCCATTTCATCTCAGCTCTCTGAGGAACAGATGCTTTAGCCAAGGTAAGATTGGTTGGAAATAAATCTCTGATTATAGTAATTATGAAACTTGCATTCAGTATTTAAAGGAAGCTTAATAATAGCAATGTCTTGGTACTTTTTGTCAGTGCCCAGATTGTCTTTTGTTTATCATCTTGCAAAATATAGGTGATACATACCCCAAACCATCTCCAGATGGTTAAAGCAGTTAGCAAAACATGCCTATTTAAAGAACAAGAATAGCACTACTATCTTAGTATGTCTAGAATTTATACCTCCATTTCTGGCCTGCAAAGTGAATTTCACAGGACATTGTCTGACCTTAACGATGATCTGGCTTAACACCAGATCTGACAGTAAGAGAAGCTGAGGCTCGAGGAAAAGCACCAGGCGTATGAAATGAATTTCTATCATAAGTTTCATCTGAAGCAAAAGACATGCTGCCAGTTGTATTGCACATTTTATGTGACATGACTAGCAAATAAGCCACACGTAACAATTCAGGCCTTACAGTGCATTCTCTGCACGGATATCTAGCTATAGGACTAAAAATAGATCATTATACTTCAGAATGCACTTCAGAAACATTTAGATATCATTTTTCATATGAATAAAAAGATATAACTTATGAAAATTTAGAAACGCATGAAAAAAGAAAGTTTAGATCACTCTATGCCCTCTACTCACTACCAATATTTGGTGCATTTTTATTGAAATGCAAAGACAGAGAGATAAATGCATAGATAGAATCAGAATCAAGCTGTAAATGATTTTGCACCCTATTATTTTCTCCTAATACTTCACTGTAAGCATTTCTTCATATCATTAAATAGTTCTCAAAAACACAATTTTAATGCCTTATTATTACTCCAGTAAGTGAATTTACCATCATTTACTTAACCATTTTCCTAATGTTGTCACCATTTTTACTGTCAAAGTACAATGAAGAATCTTGTAATTCATTGTAGGTATCTTTATTTCTTGAAACTAAATTCCCAGAAGTGTAATTTGCTAGGTCAAAATATGAAGATTTTTTAAGGCTCCTCATAAATGATAGCAAATTGCCCATTTTATCTCATATGTCTTCTAACAAAATCCAAGGTCTACTTAAATGAAAATAATTCCTACCCTTACAATAGAAAAAAGTAGTTTTAAAATTAACCTTAGCTGGAAAACTTCCCAAGAAAAGAGAATATTAACAGAATGTGGTGCTTTCAGCATGACCTGTATTTATTAAAGAGGATCACAGATCATCACAGATTCATCAGAAGTTAATGAGGTGGTAGCTTTGACAGTTTTGTGATCTTTTGTTTAAAGCTGGATGATAGATATTATGTAGTTTTAAAGGACTCTCTAGAGAGTTTTAAGACCAGATTTGAAATCCGATAAGATGTTCATTATCTACCATTTATCTTTTTTTTCTTCACAAAAATTAAGAAAACAATATACAGGCTGTGAAAATTCCATTTTGTCTTCAAGAAATGATAAATGAATAGTCAGTCATTTAGATCCCTATATTCTTAATTCACTTTTTAATTGACTCTTTCCAACTTTTATGTAATTTAGATAATATACTAAGTCTATTAATGGTACTCATCTAAACAAAAATGAAAAAAAGGTATTAATACTGATGATTTGTGAAGCTGGAAACACCAAGATAATTGGTTAAAAAGTGAAGGGAAAAAGTCAACTGGTGTGTTTGGCTGTTAAGTTCAGCCATCGGATACTAGATCACATAACATTTAGGACTGAGACACTCTGAGATCCAATTCCAGCTCATCCCTTAACTAGACTTGGCCCTGGACAAGTTACTTCATGGTTACGAGGCTCAATAACTCACCTCTGAAGTGTGAAGATGCAGTGATGCACAGTCTAACTTGAAGTCTGGTGCCTGTTCTTTACAGTGTGAGCCCAGGGCTTTGGTATTGAAATGGTGAAGAACTAGAGGCGATAGCTTCTACTCCAGGGGATGTCTTTTGACATCAGTATTTTTCTGAAGCTCCCTTGGGAGGATCCAAGCTCGTGCTATGTTGTCCTTAGTGTGCTTCCTTAGCTGGGAATGATCAAGACTCAAGTTCCACACAGTAGTTGACCATAATTGCCGTAATTGTCACACAAATTATAGCATCAAAGTGGCCCTTCAGGAGTCTCCCAGTTTTAAAATGGGATGGGTTATTTGTGTTTACTCAGCTTACAAACAATTCTTGGTCCAAATGCGTTATGGAAAAACTTTCACTGGAGCAAACATATCAACATTTTCAGTAGTTTTACCTTCTAGTTTTTCCCCTAAGGAAAGAGATAAGGGAGAAAGAGACAGTTATTTCTCAAATATTTGGACCCTTAATGAGAGAAAATACTCAAAGACTATTCCAATACCTTTGGACCTTCAAAGGGCATATAAAGTAGTCTCCCTTATCCACAGGGTATGCATTCCAAGAACCCAGTGGATGCTTGAAACTGTGCATAGTACTGAATCCTATACACATCATGTTATTTCCTATACATACATACTTATGATAAAGTTTAATTTATAAATTAGGTACAGCAAGAGATTAACAACAGTAACTAATAATAAAATAGAACAATTATACTTTAATAAAAGTTATGTGAATGTTTATTTCTGGAATTTTTCATATAATATTTTTGGAATATGGTTGACTGTGAGTACCTGAAACTGCAGAAAGGGAAACAGAATGAAGAGAGACTACTGTACACCAACACTCCAGCTTACCAGACAGGAGAGCAGGGGAAATTAACGTGCTGCTTCTAGGAGAACAACCTGCACAGGTGTGTGTGTAAAATTAACATGGGTCAAATTGAATCACTTGTTTCTGCATACTTTATTATACATGACAAACACTGAGAACATTCCGTGAGTTCCAATGCAAAAGCCACATGCTTGGGTTAAGAACGATTCCCCCTCTTTGAAAGGCCTATTTTGATGCCAAATCTTAACTATTAAGTGCCCGGCTCTGATACCCTCCTGAGTGTGGAGACAGAGATCAAGTCCTCAGTGCAGATAGATCAAATATTTCCTCTGCCAATAACTGATAGGTTCAGTGCTTTCTTGATTCTATTCAAATCCTCTTGGAAAAGGAAAGCCAGGCTTGTTAATGCTTGAAGATATCAGACATACAGACAAATTAAAGATATTGGGGAATTGACAAAGCATGTTGGCTTAGAGTATACTTTTGATGAGAGCATATTCCCAGGAAGGGTAAACACATTGATAAACTCATTGCCCTTGATCTTCCAACACAGTTTCTATTGACATTTCTTTCAGCTCCAAGCACAGATTAGAGAGTATATGACCCATTGATCGCATTTAGGGCTCTTAATGACAGGAAAGAAGATTGGATTCCTCTCCTTGTATACATAGGGAAGGTTAGTAGGAGTTCTGTTCTGGTCTTAACACATTCTCGGACTTGCAAATCTGTTTTTGGAATGTGTTACTAATTCAGTAAACATTTCAAGAGATGCTTTTATTGTGATCTTTAATAAAATTAATAATATTATTTTAAATATGATAATCTAAGTCACAGTTTTTGAGGCTCCATACAAAAGAGATTTTGAGAAAGTTGTTTGAAAAAGGTTCATATTGTTCTTGTGTTGTGAAGTTTTCCATCTGACAATATCTGTCATAATGTATTACAAACGGAGAGTTTCAAGATGGCGGCGGCTGCCGCGGCTGGCGCGGAGTAGCTGAGGTGGAAAAGGTGGCCACTGGGCCTCAGGCAGCCGGGAAACTTGTGGACCTTCCTCTGGCCATCTCTTAAGGGAGGACTGCTGCTGCTGGCCGGTCGTGGGGGCTCAACGCCACTTTGCCCCCGGCAGGAGAGGCTGCCTCATTTACAGGCAACAGTTTTGAAGTGTGGAGCAGGAAAAGAACTGATTCTTAGCTGCAAAAGCGAGTCTCGAAACAGGGAACACGGTGCCAGGGCTGCGGTGGATGCAGCCAGGATCCCGGAGGCCAGGGCCGTGCTGAAGGCGGCCAGCTGCCCTATTCAGGATTCGAGGTTTCAGGCCGGCATTAAAGAAGATTCCTGGGAGCGCCCGAGCGGCGCCGCGACTGAACAGCCCCGAGGCGGCAGCGCCGAGAACACGGAAGGCAACAAACCAGAGACAGAGCGAGCTCCCGACCTGGCACAGCACTGTGAGTGATCCCTGGCACAGCTCTGTTCGGGGGGTGGATGCCCACGCGGCTCCCGCCTGCACCAACAGGCCACTCACTGCCACGGTGCTGCCTCCATTTTCCCAGGTGCGGGCAGCTCCGCCCTGCTTGGCCATCACTGAGCCCATTTGCTTGGCCTGGCGCGGGGCTTTCAGGACCCTGCGGGCCAGCCTCCTCTCCCACTCCCTCCGCGGTTCTCTGGCGGGGCTGGGGGTGTGGGGCGTCCCGACCAGTGTTGGGAGGGCTAGGAAGGACGGGCGGGCCGACTGTCACTCCACCACACCCTGGACTCCAGCCCCGGTAAACTTCCTGTTACTGGGAGGCAGATACCATCTCTGCGACCACCAGTTTGGAAAAAAGCCTAACGAATTTCTGGTTGGGAATAGTGTGGTAGGAGAGTTCCCAGGTCCGCTTGAACCTGCCGGAGAGCAGGCTGCAGGCGGGCACTAGACTTGGTTTATACCGGGGGGATACAAAGGTGAACAAGACCCGAGAAAGATCTACACAGTGCTACAAAGGCACCCAGAGAGATCGGTCGTCTGTGCCTAGCAGAAACCTGGTAGACTTCTTGGGCGAGGCGGTGCTGAGCAGGGTCTTGAAGGCCCAGCTGATAGACGAAGGGTGCAGAAGACACACCCCAGCCCAGCACAGTGTGCACAGAGGGGGGAGACGTGCGGCCAGGGAGGCGGAGACTCGACAGAAACCACACACCCGGTGGGGTCGCCACTGCACGATCTAACAGCCTGGGCCAGAGCACACGGAACGGGGAGAAATCCTGTACAGAAAGTGAAAGCTCAACAGAGATCACACACCCTGTGGTACGTGATCCACCAGCCCAGCAGAGTACAAGCTGACCAGAAAGGTGGATCCCCGGAGAAGCCCAAGACCCGAGGCAACCACACACACAAGACACTAGAGGCCAACTGAGCAGTCACGGCGGGAGCCATACCAAATTGGCAACCACAGCAACATCCTAGTTAGTCATTAGTCTCAAACCAGTGGACTGTGAAACCCCCTGCCACAATGAATAAACACCAAAAAAAAGACACCAGAAATACAAAAAATCAAGAAAGTACACCACCAAAAGTTAATAAATCTCATACTCTAGATCCTATAGAACAAGAAGCCCTTGAAATAACTGACAAGGAATTTCGAGTGATAATTCTAAGGAAGCTGAATGAGATACAAGAAAACTCAGCTAGACATCATGATGAAATGAGGAAAAGTATACAGGATCTGAAAGAGGAAATATACAAGGAAATCAATGTCCTGAAAAAAAATGTAGCAGAACTTGCTGAACTGAAGAAGTTATTCAGCGAAATAAAAAACACAACGGAGAGTTTAACCAGCAGGCTTGTCGAAGTTGAAGAGAGAACCTCTGAACTTGAAGATGGGCTGTTTGAAATAACACAAGCAGACAAAAAGAAAGAAAAAAGAATCAAGGACATGGAAGAAAATCTGAGAGAGATATCAGACAACCTCAAGCGCTCAAATATCCGAGTCATGGGTATTCCAGAAGGGGAGGAAAGTGGAGATTCCATTGAAAACATATTCAACAAAATAGTGGCAGAAAACTTCCCAGGTATAGGAAAAATCACAGATCTTCAGATCCAGGAAGCTCAACGATCTCCAAACGTATTCAACCCAAAAAGGCCTTCTCCAAGACATGTCATAGTCAAATTGGCAAAACTCAGAGACAAAGAGAGAATCTTAAAAGCTGCAAGAGAGAAGCGTCAAATCACCTATAAGGGAGCCCCAATCAGGTTAACATCAGACTTTTCATCACAAACCCTAAAAGCTAGAAAGGAATGGGATGATATTTTCAAAATACTAAAAGACAAAGATTGCCAGCCAAGAATACTCTACCCTGCAAGGCTATCCTTCCAAAATGAAGGGCAAATAGTATATTTCTCAGACAAACAAAAACTGCGGGAGTTCACTACCACACGACCACCCTTACAAGAAATCCTCAAGGGAGCACTGGGTTTGGTTCCTGAAAAATAACTACCACTGCCATAAAAACCTAAGAAAAATCTAAACCTGCTAGTACAATAAAAATGGCATTCATGAAGAGAAAACATGCTAACAAAAACACTATCTACAACCTAAGGAACCAACAAACAAAGAAACCAAACAGTAAATCAGAAAGCAAGGAACAAAAGACACCTAAGACAACCAAACAACCAATAAAATGCTAGGAATAAATCAATACCTTTCAATAACAACTCTTAATGTTAAAGGCTTAAATTCCCCAATTAAAAGACACAGACTGGCTGACTGGATCAAAAAGCAGGACCCAACTATATGCTGCCTACAAGAGACCCACCTCACCCATAAAGATTCACACAGACTAAGAGTGAAAGGATGGAAAAAGATTTACCATGCAAACAGAAAAGAAAAACGAGCTGGAGTGGCTATTCTTATATCTGACAAAATAGACTTTAAACTAAAAACCATAAAAAGAGACAATGAGGGACACTACTTAATGATAAAAGGACTGATCCTTCAAGAAGACATAACAATCATAAATATGTACGCACCCAATGTTGGAGCAGCCAGATTTATAAAACAAACTCTATTAGACCTAAAGAAGGAAATAGACACTAATACCATAATAGCAGGGGACCTGAACACCCCACTGTCAATATTAGACAGATCATCTAGGCAAAGAATCAGTAGAGAAACACAAGATCTAAACAAGACTCTAGACCAATTGGAATTGGCAGATATCTACAGAACATTCCACCCAACAACCTCAGAATATTCATTCTTCTCATCAGCACATGGATCATTCTCCAGGATAGATCACATATTAGGTCACAAATCAAGTCTCAATAAATTCAAAAAAATTGGAATTATCCCATGTATCTTCTCAGTACAATGGATTAAAACTAGAAATTAATAACAAACAAAACTCTGGAAACTATACAAACACATGGAAATTAAACAGCATTCTACTTAATGACATATGGGTCCAAGAAGAAATCAAGCAGGAAATCAAAAAGTTTATTGAAACTAATGAAAACAATGATACATCATACCAAAACCTGTGGGATACTGCAAAAGCAGTATTGAGGGGAAAATTTATTGCATTAAATGCTCACTTCAGAAGAATAGAAAGATGGCAAGTGAACAACCTAACACTTCACCTTAAAGAACTAGAAAAACAAGAACAATCCAATCCTAAAGTTAGCAGACGGAAGAAATCATTAAGATCAGAGCAGAACTGAATGAAATTGAAAACCAAAAAACAATTCAAAAGATCAACGAATCAAAAAGTTGGTTTTTCGAAAAGATAAATAAAATTGACAAACCATTAGCATGGCTAACAAATAAAAGAAGAGAGAAGACTCAAATAACAAAAATTAGAAATGAAAAAGGCGATATTACAACTGATTCATCTGAAATACAAGGAATCATTCGAGACTACTATAAACAACTATACGCCAACAAATTTGAAAATCTGGAGGACATGGATAAATTTCTGGACACACACAAGCTCCCAAAACTGAACCGTGAAGACGTAGAAAATTTGAACAGACCAATAACAATAAAGGAGATTGAAGCTGTTATCAGAAGGCTCCCAACAAAGAAAAGCCCAGGACCAGATGGATTCACAGCAGAATTTTACCAAACATTCAAACAGGAATTGACACCGATTCTTTACAAACTATTCCAAAAGATTGAAACGGACGCAAATCTCCCAAACTCATTCTATGAAGCAAACATCATCCTGATACCAAAACCAGGTAAAGATATAACCAAAAAAGAAAACTACAGGCCAATATCCTTGATGAATATAGATGCAAAAATCCTCACTAAATTACTAGCAAACAGAATACAGCAACACATACGTAAAATTATTCATCACGATCAAGTGGGATTCATCCCAGGGATGCAAGGTTGGTTCAACATACGCAAATCAATAAATGTGATACACCATATTAATAAACTCAAACACAAGGACCATATGATCATCTCTATAGATGCTGAAAAAGGATTTGATAAAGTTCAGCACTCATTCATGACAAAGACCCTCTATAAGTTAGGTATAGAGGGAAAGTATCTCAACATAATTAAAGCCATATATGCCAAACCCACAGCCAATATCATCCTGAATGGGGAAAAGCTGAAAGCTTTTCCTTTAAGAACTGGAACTAGACAAGGATGCCCACTCTCACCACTCCTGTTCAACATAGTGTTGGAAGTACTAGCCAGAGCAATCAGAGAAGAGAAGGAAATAAAGGGCATCCAGATTGGAAAAGATGAAGTCAAACTGTCCCTGTTTGCAGATGACATGATCCTATATATCGAACAGCCTAAAACCTCTACAAAAAAACTGCTGGAATTGATAAATGATTTCAGCACAGTAGCAGGATACAAAATCAACACACAAAAATCAGTAGCATTTCTTTTCTCCAATAGTGAACATGCAGAAAGAGAAATCAAGAAAGCCTTCCCATTTACAATAGCCACCAAAAAAATAAAATACTTAGGAATTGAGTTAACCAAGGAGGTGAAAAATCTCTATCATGAGAACTACAAACCACTGCTGAGAGAAATTAGAGAGGATACAAGAAGATGGAAAGATATCCCATGCTCTTGGATTGGAAGAATCAACATAGTGAAAATGTCCATACTACCCAAAGTGATCTACAAATTCAATGCAATCCCCATCAAAATTCCAAAGACATTTTTCTCAGAAATGGAAAAAACTATTCAGACATTTATATGGAACAATAAAAGACCACGCATAGCCAAAGCAATGCTGAGCAAAAAAAATAAAGCTGGAGGCATAACACTACCTGACTTTAAGCTATACTACAAAGCTATAATAACCAAAACAGTATGGTACTGGCATAAAAACAGACACACTGACCAATGGAATAGAATAGAGAATCCAGAAATCAACCCACACACTTACTGTCAGCTGATCTTTGACAAAGGCACCAAACCTATTCAGTGGCAAAGGGACTGCCTCTTCAGCAAATGGTGCTGGGATAACTGGATATCCATATGTAGGAGAATGAAACTAGATCCATACCTCTCACCGTATACTAAAATCAACTCAAAATGGATTAAGGATTTAAATATACACCCTGAAACAATAAAACTTCTTAAAGAAAACATAGGAGAAACACTTCAGGAAATAGGACTGGGCACAGACTTCATGAATACGACCCCAAAAGCACGGGCAACCAAAGGAAAAATAAACAAATGGGACTATATCAAACTAAAAAGCTTCTGCACAGCCAAAGAAACAATTAAAAGAGTTAAAAGACAAACAACAGAGTGGGAGAAAATATTTGCAAAATATACATCTGACAAAGGATTAATATCCAGAATATATAAGGAACTCAAACAACTTTACAAGAAGAAAACAAGCAACCCAATTAAAAAATGGGCAAAAGAGCTAAGTAGGCATTTCTCTAAGGAAGATACCCAAATGGCCAACAGACATATGAAAAAATGCTCAACATCACTCAGCATCCGGGAAATGCAAATCAAAACCACATTGAGATACCATCTAACCCCGGTTAGGATGGCTAAAATCCAAAAGGCTATGAACGATAAATGCTGGCCAGGCTGCGGAGAAAAAGGAACTCTCATACATTGTTGGTGGGACTGCAAAATGGTGCAGCCTCTATGGAAAATGGTATGGAGGTTCCTTAAACAATTGCAAATAGATCTACCATACGACCCAGCCATCCCACTGTTGGGAATATACCCAGAGGAATGGAAATCATCAAGTCAAAGGTATACCTGTTCCCCAATGTTCATCGCAGCACTCTTTACAATAGCTAAGAGTTGGAACCAGCCCAAATGCCCATCATCAGATGAGTGGATACGGAAAATGTGGTACATCTACACAATGGAATACTACTCAGCTATAAAAACGAATGAAATACTGCCATTTGCAACAACATGGATGGACCTTGAGAGAATTATATTAAGTGAAACTAGTCAGGCACAGAAAGAGAAATACCACATGTTCTCACTTATTGGAGGGAGCTAAAAATTAATATATAAATTCACACACACACATACACACACACACACAAACGGGGGGGGGAAGAAGATATAACAAGCACAATTATTTGAAGTTGATACAACAAGCAAACAGAAAGGACATTTTTGGGGGGGAGTGGGGGAGGGAGAAGGGAGGGAGGTTTTGGTGATGGGGAGCAATAATCAGCTACAATGTATATCGACAAAATAAAATTTAAAAAAAAAAAAAAATAATAATAATGTATTACAAACTTAAAACCCAGCAAAAGTTGATATTCCTAAATATTTGGGGAACTTTTTCTGTTTAATTTCAATTTTCTGTTTCTATTTAATTTTTGAAAGTGGAAGATTCCCAAGGAAAATGTACTTAATGTCAGTGACATTAGATATTAGGTTCCACCAAGCCATGTGCAATACTGGACAGATGATTAACTTGCTTCCATTTGCCTTGCCTTGGGCTTCAGACCACACCACATCCTTTGCATATTCATGATATGGGACAAAACCCTCTGAAAGGCTTTTACTGGAGATACTGGGGCCAAAGACCTATTCATCAAGACACTGCACTTTAATAGAGAAGTAACTCATTCCCATCGTTAAGTTATTAGCACCCACAAATAACCTAAACTCACTTAAAATGCTTTAGCAGAAAGTGTTTATAATTAATCAAAAGTGGCTTGTTTATTGGGGAGGGAAATAGGTCAATTAAACAGAGATTTGGGGGTATGTATTGACTAGGGAAGATCACTATAAGGTTTATATTCACGCAACCCAGAAAATGTCACTGGTAGACAATGTGAGGACCAAGCAAGAGAGCTTCTGCGTAAACATGGCAGGTTGGACACGTGGGTCTTTGTGGAAGTTCAAGGAGCTTCCTCCTCCACCCCACAGAGACAGGTGGCTTCTCTTCCTCACCCTTTCTGCAGACCAGAAGCTGATTCTCTAGAGAAATCTATTCAGAGTCTCTGGACATGGGTCAACAGGCATAAGAAGTGTAGGATTTGAGGTGCGAGACTGCAAACAGACATTGACCCTCCTGCTGCACACTGACTTGTGGGATCCCTAGCCCCTCCCTACTTGCTGCCCCCAGACAGCCAGCTCTACACTCCTCTGTCTCCTTGGAAGAAAGTCAACAGCCCCAGAGAAAATGAAACCACAAATAGTCTTACATGTGAACAGATAGCTAAAGATCACCAGACACTAGAACATCCTCACTGTGAAAAACAGACCAAAACAAATTAAAACAGGTCTTAGAGGAAACTAATACAGGAGTAGAAGAAAAAATTTAAATTAATTTTTTTTAAAAGGATATTCTGTGTCATATAAAATAACAGGATCGTGTAATAATGGGTACATTAGAAAATAATGAAGAGCTCTTAGGAATTTTAAATAAGGTAGCAATATGGAAAAAAGATGTCAAGGGTTTGGAAGAAGACAGTGAATCTCTTAGGAAGTAAAACAAAAAGAAGAGAGAAGAGAAAAAAGGTAAGATCTTAGACCATTGATCCTAAAAGTTTAACTAATTGAAGTTCTCCCACAAAAAGAACAAATAAAAACACAAGGAAATATTAACCCTACAAAAAGAACAAATAAAAACACAAGGAAATATTAATCAAGAAATAACATATAAAGTTGTGAAGAACATTATAAAGTTCTAAATTAAAAGGGGCCATCAAACGCCCAGTCTAATTAACAAAGGAAGAACACACTAATCATTGTAAAATGTCAGAATAACAGAAAGAGTAAAAAGTATTAAGGAAAGACGGCCACCCACAGGGAACAGGAATCAACACCCATACCAACGTAGGATGCTAGGAAACAGTGAGATATACCCTGAAATTCTGAGAGGAATGTGATTTTCAATATAAAATTCTACTTTCAGCCAATTCTTCGTCAAGCGTTAGAGCAGAATAAGGACACTTTCAGGCATGCAAGATCTCACACACGCCCCCAATTACCTCTCTAACAACCTATCTTAAGAAGCTGCTGGGGAATGTGATTCAGCCAAATGAAGACTTTATCCAGGAATGAGCAAGACATGCGATACAGGACACTGGGCTTCAGACCTGGGAGGGTGGCCCGCAGGAGCGGACAGTTTTGACCAGAGCTGAGAAGTGTGGCTGGGAGAGGACTCTCCAGGGGGAAGACAAGGGGTAAACTGTCTGCTGTTGTTTCTGTGCATTTGGAAAAAAGTCTTGCTAGATATTTGGCAGATATCTTGGAACACCTGGGAAAAAAACAGCAGTTAGTATATAAGAAAACAAATGAAAAAATGGGACAATTTTAAATCCAAATGAGCATATAAAGGCTTGTGAGTGAGGACATGTACTCACAGTGCACTGGGCGGTGAGTGACACTGCTCACACAACCACACGTGATGCCATGGGGAGGCCTGGTGTTGGGAAAGTAGAATAGTTTGGTCAGGGCCCTTGCCTCGGGTCCAGTTGGGTGTGGTTCAGCACATCCTTTGTAAGCAAATTGTGTGTGGTGGGGGGGAGTTAGTGCACATGCACGCCAATGTATCTTTTTAGTTTTGTTGCTATTCTTGTGTTCTTCAGAGTTGGGGAAGCAGGCTGGCTGGCGGTTTACTGCCTCTGGTGGCTGCTGCCGCTGCGTGCAGCCACGCTTTCGAACCTACGGCTTCCAAGGACCTGTTTGCTGGTTACCTACCTCACAGACCTGCGTGTAAGGGGTCTGGTGACCCAGCCTGGCTTATGAAGGGTTTGTGACCCAGTCTGTGAATGGGCTTCAGGGGTCTGAGAACTCCAGACCCAGCCCTGGCTCGACAGTTGGCCCAGTTGGTGCAGGATTACCAGCAGGTAGAAGAGCCCGACATTTGGTGTGGTTGCCTAGCTCCACACCTGGGCAGGGTGGAGCAGGGTACGAAAGTTAAATCTTTACCTTCTGTAATAGTAGTAAATTCTCTAATCAGGCCCAAATTCATAAGGCAACAAATAAATAATTTGGAGACAAATGCTTGAAGAAATGCCTAGAAAGGGTTGAAAGCACTTGTCTTGGGTGCAGGATTGGGCATCTAAGCTAGAAAGAATGCACCATGGGCTTGCTTTTTTTCCCCATTATAAATCTCTTGATACATTTCATTTTTAAAAATAAGTTTAAACTTTAACAGAAGTTTAGAAGTCCTTAAAGAAGGCTGGCCGTTTAGCTCATTTGGATAGAGTGTGGTGCTGATAACACCAAGGTCCAGGGTTTGATCTCTGTACAGGCCAGCTGCCAAAAGAAAAGGTCCTAAAGAAATGAAGAGACAGGAAAAGGGATGTAACCGTAAGTGTTCAGGGAGCCACACTCTTATTGCATCCCCCCTAGATGAGAGTGTGGGGGGCATCCGCAGGAAGACTACACTAACAGCTCGTCTCTGTAAACTTTCTGGGTAAACCAGTCTCTAAAGATTGTTAACAGTGGAGCTGAACTAATATCCAGAATTCCAAATGTAGTATCAGATCATAAAAATAAAGCAGGTTTCCATAGAGGAATATCACATCATCTTCTAAATTGGTCTTTGTGAATATTTATTTTTCACTGTGTTTTAGGTTCTTGCTGGATGTCGGTGTTTGCTGATATAGCTTCTCCAGCAACTTCCCGTAGCCCATTCATCCTATGGAATTCTAGAACAAACCACCACCTAGTCAAGAACCTTATTATTTTTTTTAAATCTGTTAACCAAACATTGATCCATGTCATACATTATTCATAGAGATATTGATGAATAGGTTTTAAAATAGAAGTAGTAGGAAACTTAGGAGTGGGACCTATTCAGTCATGAAATTGGAAAAATATATCTTGAAGGAAACTTTTTTCTGTCTTAGGAATGAAGAAAGAATGACAAAGGGATGCAGTGTCATCTAGAGATGATAAAAGTGAGACATGGTCTATTTCAGTAAATTAGAACATTATTTCAACTCTTAGGAGTGTGCTTATCCTCCTCAGCATATGAGGGAATCCTCTACACCTCAAAACATTTTTGTAAGTACTCTAATTCACAAACATTTATTGGATGCCTGCTGTACACCAGACATTTCAAAGCACTTGATATGTATCAGTGAACAAGGCAAAGATCTTTGCCTTCATAAGCTTAAATTCTAGCAGAGGAGACAAGTACTAAGCTAAATAAATGAGGAAATTATACACACACACATAGTTTATGTCACAAGGCAATACATGCTGTAAAAGCAGAGGAGAGGAACATGAAGGGGTGTAAGGAGCATGCAACTTGAATATTATGAAAAGCATCTTTATCTTTTGAGCAAAGATTTGAAGAGGTCATGTTGCCCTTGATGTGAGCAGTTTAGGGGATCTGGTGAGGATAAAGTCTGAAAGCATGTGAGTTAGGGAACACCGAGTGTTGACGACGCTTTAAAGCAATTTCAGTGTAATGTTGGCCACCAGAAGGAGCAAGATATGATTCTGTTTGTTTAAGATAGGAGAAATAATGGCTGATGGGAATAATCCAGAAGAGGGGGAAGTCGATGATGTTGTAGAAGTGGTGGGATCTAGGGCACAAATAGAGGGACTGGCAGGGCCAGGGCTTCTCTGGTCCCAGGCTGTGCAGTGTTGCAAATGGATTCAGGGGCTGATGTGGGAGGGGAGTCGATGTGGTAGAGATGGTTCTTCTCTGATGGCTTCTTTTCACACGTTCATTGCATAAAAGTCAGCATGGGGAGGAGGTGCCGCAGATTGAGTGAAAAAGAGAAGTGTGGAATAGACCTCTGGGAACGGAGAGAATGGGTGCCCAAGAGAAGTGTGCGTGAGCGCCTGGAAGCACTGAGGGTGTGGACACGAAGGTGACATGAGCCTGGCTGTGCAGTTGTACCTTCACTGCAGCCCTTCTCAGCTCACAGGTGGAAAGCTGGATTTGATCAGGATGTGATGTTTTCAGATGAGACCGATGAGCAATAGTTATGCAAGGAGTGTTTAAATTGGTTGGTGTACAATATAAGCCGGAAAGGAGGGGAGAGAGGGTGGGGGACACTGAAGAGGATAGGATCAGAAGCCCCAGTAGGGTTGGAGTTGGAACTCTCCAGGTATGAACTGAAAGGAAAAGAGGTGGCCACTTAGGAGGATGTGTGGGCTGAGATTTCGGATTGGTAGCTGATGGCAGCTGTTGGCAATTACAAGGTCTAGGGTGAGTCCAGAGGCCAGAGTATGCCAGGTATACTCATCCTGCAAAACACAGCTCCTGGCAGAGCCTTCCCCACGCTCTGAGGGAGGTTCACCTGCCTCACTCTGTTTCCCTAATTCTCTGTGAATATGCAGTACTGTTTATTATTTTCGTTATTATTGTACTAGTTCGAACCACATGAAATTGCCAATATTTGAATGTTTTTGCCTGTAAGGAGGACAGTTTTATGTAGTTCAACATAATATTGACACTAGTCTGAGCATCTTAAGGGTAGGACCATGTTTCATTTCTCTTTCTATTTCTAGCACTTATCACAGTTTCTCTCATAACTGGGATTCATTAAATGTTTGCTGACTAAATAAATAAATAAATGAAATGCCATCGATAAAACCTACACACAAAGGTTTGAAGGCAACATCTGGTGTATTCGGGTGGGTGGAGGTTTTCCACAGCACACAGGAGATTGAATGAAAAGGCGAGGGTGCTTTCCGGACACTCAGGGACAGTGCATAGGTGCGGTGGCGTCCTCAGTGCAAGCAGGACCTGGATTCTGAGCGCGCGGCCGCGGTGGTGACTTCCTGAAGGTCCTGCCGGCTGGAGTCTTTGTGCCGGGGGCTTCCCCGGTGCAGCGCACGCGTGGCGGGGAGCAATGCGGTGTAATAAAAGGGAAGCTCGCGTGTCTGCTATTAAAGACGCGTCTGTTTCATTCGCAGACATATTTCTGGAAAATAAGGTCCAGGCACGGACTTAGTCAAAGTGTTCCTGACATTTGCCTGTGTGGTGGAGCTGCCGGGCTCCCTGCTCGCGTCCCAGCTCCTCCCTGAGGGCCTTAGGGGGCCAGAGTCCCAGAGCACCAGCTGCTGCTGGGCAGTGCTGGCCCTTTACGGCCACCACCTGCAGAGGCAGGAAAGGGAAGGAAAGCAATGCTCAAACCCCCCTCCACCTGTGCTGGCGGCCTGACCCCAGGCCAGCTGTCTTCCTATGTTAGGTGTGGGTGAGTTGTAGCGTCCACTCCCTGAGTCTGTAGTGAAGACTGGGCGTCTTAATACCCGAGGCTGCTTAAAAGCACCCGACACCTCCCTGCTGGTCACTGAGCAATTGTTCTGGACAGGTGCTACCTACTGCTTTGTATGTATTAACTCATTTAATCATCACTAAATCCTTTCCTCCATTTTACAGGTAACAAAACTGTGCTTGGGAAAGTTAAATATCCAAGGTTTTTAAAACCGGTGCATTTCTATCAGCCCTTCTTAAAATCCTCTGGTGCTTTGTATGGTGTTAATAAATTCTTTTATGATCTGGCCTCTGCTCTCTCTCCAGTCTTACCTTCTGCTCTCCTACCCACCGTAGTCCTTAGACGATATAGATCTGCAGAAGAGCTGGCGGTGTCATACTGTTTCAGGGCTCTTGATAGTCATTTGCACATGACCTTCCCCTTACCTATATTGTCTGTCCTTCTAAATGATTCCTGCCTGTCTTTCAAAGCTCTTCTTGAGCACCACCTCCTCCAGGAAGTCCTCTCCAACCTCACCTGTAGTCTTACCGCGACTCTTTTCCTCTCCACTTTTGGAGAGCCTTGTTCACTGTCCACTCATGATGCTCACACAGCCTACTGCAGACCTGGGTGCACACCCAAGAGCCATCTTGAAAACAAGCTAGGCACACAGAAAGCACATTCATCTTTGCGGTCTCAAGAGTACAATTTAGGGTATTACTGTGTGAAATTGGACTACTTGAACCTTTTAATATTTAAACTACTCAGTTAAAAATATCCAAAACTACACTAGAATTTTTTTTCCTAATTAAAAAACTGCACTGTATCTGTCCATATGAAATGATTATTCCTAGCTAAACTCTACAGAATATCTGGACTTAATAGCATATATCTCTGAACATATAAATGGGCCATAATGTAAAAAATACAACTCAAAGTGTGATGAAATATGTATTATACAGATATATAATGTTGTATAATGCTTTACATTTTTCATTAATGTCACCATGTACAAAAGGGCTAGAATTCATGTACATTTCAAGTCCTGGCTTTACCTGTCACCAAGCAAGCACATTTATGTTGTAATTTCAGCAGCAATGGGAATGTCTCTCCCTAAAATAAACCCACTCTACCCCATACATACACATACCTGCTGGAACATCTAAAGCTTAATTTGTTAAACTTGAGGCTCTGATCTCTGTTGACATAAACATAAGCATGGGAAAGAGAAGACGTTTACTTATTGTTAGCCACTTTCTTTCAAGCGTGAATGACTTTCATATCTTTGCATTGAAATAGACTGTGTTTAGGTTGGAGCTGTAGGAAGAGAAGGTGAAGACCTTATGGGCCTGACAGAGAAAATACAGGAACAAATGGCAAAAGAGGCAGCTCCAGTTTCGTAGGTGACCTGCGTGGTTCCAAGCAGAATTTCACTTTAATGTAGACTTCTAAATATTCTTTATTTATTCCTGTGGACTCTGTGTGTCTTTTGGTTCCCTAGCTCAGGTAACCATGTTGCATAATTAGAAATAATTATAAACATTTTATAAAGAATGCTAGTTATTGTGATTAACTTTTACGCTTTTTAAAATAGAGTAAGAAAGCAGACTTAGAAGTGCTCCACTCACTAATGCCTGCATGCATATGCTAGTCTGGGTGCAGTTACGTATATGTGTATATACACATACACGTGTATGCACACACACCCCTCACACACACACACAATTGCTTCTGGAGGCTTCTTCACCTTTATCTGTGACCCACAGTGAGACCTCCACCCTCTCTTCTATCCATGTCACAACCCCAAACCAGCCCCACAGGGACTTGCCCAGGGAACGAGCATCTCTGACCTGGTGGGCATGCAGGTGGGTTCATCTCAGCCCCACCTCCACCCAGCACCCCTCCTGCATTGTGTAGATTTGGGGACCCAACCCCTCCTTTTCTATCTCTCTTAACCTGACACCGTCTACCTGCTGGTAGGCAGGATGCTGTCAGCCATTGCTGCTTGTGGGGAGAGATGACCCCTGAATAGAAATAACTCCCGTAAGTTCAGAGACACAGCGTCTAACAAGCTAACAAGTCTATTTTTCTGATGGACCCCCCAAAAAGTAAAATGTAATGCCTTGAGGACAGAGATAGAAACTTTCTACTTGGGTACTCTCCACAGCTGTGAGCATGGTGCCCTGAACACATTAGTCCTCAGAAGATGTTTAGGAACTCTTTTTACCCTGAAGGTGGTGCCTGTGGGCAAAACGAATGCCCACTGGACAGCCCCTGAGCCGGCTGGACCTGATAAGGAAGAAAGAAGAGGGGAAGGGGGCGGGTAATTTTCTACACAGGTTGTTATTTAAAGTTTACAGAGGAGGGGGGACCAAGACAATAAGAGTGAGTCAATCAGATTCATGTCTAAAAAATGCCATTACCAATTTTTTCTTATTTTGTGTTTTATTCCAATTCTTTCTAACAAAAGTCGACATATATTTCCCAATGCTCAGGTTGAAAACAAGGACCATTTTTCATACCCAGAAGTGGCGTGCTATGCTTTCAGATTCCCCAGAGACCATTCGCTGACTTACCACCCACCTCTCTCCTGTGTCCTTGGGCCCTGGTGTTCAGGGTCAGTCCTTTGAATTCACATGGAGGCAAGGTAGTCCTTTTTGTCAAAGGCAAAACCTGTGAAATTATGGCCAGTGGCAGAGAGGAAGTAGGATGGTCAGATACCCCAGAAGATGCAACAATGAAAAGTCAGTATGCTTATTCTTCTCAACAGATTTTTTTTGGATGAAGAGACAAAGTTGCTTAACTGGTCTTTATTTGAAATTAGAGAACTCGAATGCTGATTTGTAAGAGCCTCTCAATGTGAGACTAATGACATGGTAGAGGTGTGTTAATGAATCCATGTAAAAGAGAGACAAAAGAGGAATCAGGGCTAATCAAAATGCCGGCTATTTTAAGATCTTTCCTCAACCATGTAATGACCTTCATACATATTATGCACCATTAGTATTCATGACAATTATATATTTTTAATTTTCTCAATGTTACAAAACATTAATCATCAGTACCAGCAAATAAGATATTTTTTGCTAAGTAGATTATATGAAATTTTGGCAATACTAAACTTGCAAATGTCATGAAATATGTTTTTAAAAATTCCGCAAACTGAATATAATCTACAGAGCACTCCCTAAATTCTAATCATTGCCAATTAATTCTGGTGTCATAATCAATGCCAGCAAAGAGGTATTTCAAAATCTAAGTGACCTAAGTCTTCATCTCTTGATCTAAAAGTTCATAAAATGTGGTAGTTGAGAGTCAAAGAAGTTTGTGGAAAAATAAAATGCCACCACTTATATATCTTGAGGGAAACTCACCATCTGGCCACAAGTAAAGTAAGTCCAGACACTTTCTACCTTTGTGATTTGTATGTCTTTCCCACTCGGGGTTAAGTATGATGTATTCAGAAGTGCCTTTTTGGCATTACTTTGAACAGAATTCATGGGATCAGGGAAACAAACCTGCAGCAAAGTCTGGGTTTGGCCATCTCTCTCACAAATGAATGGGGGAAGGAGGAAGTAGTGGTGCTGGGGCCACCCAAACTCTGTCACAGTAAATGTTATATCAGCGTGAACCATCAGTAATCCAACTGTATCTGTTGTGCTTGGCCATAGAAAGTCCGCATGGTAGTCCTGTGGGAGAACTGGACCCTGAACCTACAGAGGTTCCAGCACTGCCATTCTGCTGATGGAGCCCGAGGAGACTGCTGGCTGGAATGAGAACAGGCATCCAGCCTGAGTCTATACAGGGAAATACTTCACTTATGTGTTTTAAAAATACTCGTATGTTTTAAGCACCAACCATGTGCCAGACAGTATTTTAGCAATGCAGATACAGCTGCAAAAAGCAGCCAACCAAAAAACAGACAAAAAGCTCTACCTTTATGGAGCTCACATTTTCTTGGAAGGAAAAAGAGAATGAAATATCTTAATGAGAAAAGCACATAGTATGTAGGATGATGGCAAGTGCTCTTAATAAAAAAATACAGCAGGGAGTGAGTGGATGGCATAGGGAGTCCTGGTGGGGTGCCATGATGATTTAAAACTCCCTGAGCAGAACATACTAGTGAGCTACGTGGCATGTGGGGGACATGCGGACAGAGAAATCTAAGGCCAGTGTGTCAAACTGAAGTGAGCAGGAACAAGCAGCTGAAAGAGCAGGAGATGAGGATGGGACCAACTCCAGGACCACCTGGTAGACCAGAGAAAAGGTCATCTTTTGCTTTAAGCATGACATGAAGCCATTGGAGGGTTTTGAGCAGAGAGTCATGAGCAGATTTACACTTTTAAGAATCATTCAGGCTGTGTGTTGAGAATAGACTTCAAGGAGATAAGGGTAAAAGCTTAAGGCTTTTGCAATAATTATAGGAGAGAGAGAATGGAAACTTGGACCAGGATGGAAGTGACAAAAGTGGCAGAAAGTGAGTTGTTTCTGGATATACTCCTAAGGTAGACTCAACAGATTTCTTGATGGACTAGACGTGGGATGGGAGAGAAAGATCAGAATCAGGACAAGGCCATCATTGGCCTGAGCAGCTGGAAGAATTGAGTTGTCATTTAATGTGATGGAGGAAAACTCTGGAAAGAATGAGCTTTGGAGAAAGAATATTAGGAGTTCCGTATTTGGGCACACCAAGATGGAGATGTTTATTAGACTTTCTTCTTTCTCCATGGCATCCAGCTAGACTGCATTCCTGGCCTCCTTGCAGTTGATCTGGTGTTGTGGCTGAGGTCTAGCCTGTAGACTGTGAGCACAAGTGACATACATCACTCCGAAGTGCAGCCTGTGAAAACTTCCACGAGCAATGCTCCAAGCTCTTTCCCATCCTTAGATGACTTCTAAAACAAGGCAGAGTCACAAGATGGAAAGAGCCTAGGTCCCTGAAGAACCAGCTCCAAGGCCATTAGCCAGTTAGGAATGCTTGCTATAGATTTGGGGAGCAAGACACAAACTTTTGTTGCATAAAGACACTAAGATTTGGTGGCTTTTCTGATATAGAAATTAGTATTAACTAGTACAGTATCCAGGTTGGACACAGACGTTTAAGAGTCACCAGCTTATTGATGGGTTTTAGAGTCATATGAATCTGTGTGATCCCAAAGGAAATAAACATGGATTAAAAAGAGAAGAGGCCCAATGATTGAATATTGGGGATTTCAGTACTTAGAGATCTAGAGATCAGGGAGAGGGGGATAAACCAGACTAGAAGTCAGAGGAGTGGCTGGGAAAGAAAGAGAACAATCGAGCAAGTATGGCATCAAGAAAAGCTCTTAAAGCAAGAATTCCAAGGAGGGAGTGACCAACTGTAAAATGAACCTGACGGCTCAAATAAGGTAAGGAATTGGCTGTTTCATTATGAGAAATGTGCTACTTTGGGGAGAAGAAAGTCTGTTGCTCTAAACAATAGCCCAATGGACCTCTTCTACTGGCCAAACATTCCTTTTCCTTCATTTCTGAACAAGCAGGACCTTGAAAAGAAGAGTTGTTTTCATTTCCATTGCTTCTTTGTTTTGTTTGTGGTGGTGTTTTTCATCAAGGATATAGAGACAGGATGGATGTTTTAAATCGGAGCAGGAGACGAGTGAACCTAATATCATATATCAGATCCTTCATCCCCTTTTGATCCATTCTAAATTACATGCAGTGCTGGTAGGTTATTACGTTGTAATAACTTTTAAGTGCATCCATTTTTTCCACTTCTGTGCGCTTTCCCCCCTTCCTGTGCTTTATTTTATATTGTCAGGAAAGTCACTCTGGAAATGTTACTCTAATTAAAACAAGTGGTCTTGATCCTCACCTTGGGAAAAACAGACGCCCTGTTGTCTGCTCACCCTGCTTCATGTCATCTATTTGCTTTAGTTTTTTATTCTATTGTCATTTTTAATTCTTAAGCCTGTCCAGTGTATTTTCCCCTGTCAAAATTGTGGTAAAAATTCTTTCAGATCATCTTTACACTTTTAGAGGCTTTTCCAATCTCCTTCTCAGCTTTTCTTTGCTGATGGTATTCTCTTCCTTCTTTTTGCCTTTCTATTACACACAAGGGCATGGCAATTAAACTCCAGAGTGTACACTCCAAACAATCTGAATCTCCCAGGTTGTCTGTATACTGTGAACTGATTAACTGCATCCCATGGAATAGTCCTAGCAAACTGCAGGCCTGTGGAAAGTCCATTTCACATTCGGTAGACCACTTCTTAATAAGCATTTCAGAAATGAATGGTTGTTTTTTTTTTTCAAATCATGTTTCTTTAAAAATATTTTCCAGTCCAGTTTTTATTCTTTCTAGACACACGTTTCATACTAAATTCTGAAAGAGTACACAACCAGGCTTTTAACATGTGCTCTTTACGTGTTGGTACAGTGCAATGTTCTTATATCATTAGCCATTTGCTAACATCTTTATGTACAGTTTGAAATATATAACTCATCTGTCATATTTCCCATTACCTCTGTGCTGGGGAGGGCTCTGTAGCTCCCTGAGCCTTTCTGCAGTGGCGGTTTCTAACTAGCCTGTTTCCACCAAATGCTGTGGGGAGGAAGATGGGAAGGGCAGACAAAATGACAATAATGTCCATCAGTGGTTTCATCCTTTGCAAAGATTGAATTTGAACAGTAAATGCCAAGACCAATATGTAAGTCATCGATTCAGGGTTATAGAAGGGCAGCGACTTGCTACTTTCTCAAGGCCCTCTGTTTTATATCACTTCTGATATAATACCAGGTGGACAGGGACCACATCACGTTGGCCCTTTCACAAAACCATCATGACAGAATGCGTATCCAAATCAGAGCAATGCTTACTCTTTTGTAGTCAGAAACATGCTAGTGTGCAAAACACTTCATTTTTCTTTGTGTTCTATCCAACTACACTTCCTTGATTTCAGAGATAGTTTTATTAAGCTCTTTCTTCAATTAAATAAACACTGAAAGTTGTAGAGCCATGATGGAAATATCTCCTGTTCAGAATTTAAATGTAGGACCTTGAATAAGGATGTTTATGTAGCCAAGAAATCCAAATAAAACTGAGTCATTGTGTGCAAGTTCTTACTCTACTTCTAACCAGTATTGATTTTTGTAAAAATAATCAGAGTGGGCCAACATCTCTTGACCCTAGTTTAACTTTTATTAATCTGCCATTCTATACTGTTGCATATATCTTGAATTATTAAAGTAATGTATTCTCCTATACTGCAACAAAACAAACAATAGTTGCCCTTCTCTTAATCCATATTCATATTCATATGTTTTATATTCTTCAACCATAAGTTTGCAGCATATGCTAAACGTACCACTCTTGGATTAGGCACAATGAACTAGTCAAGTATGTAAGATACTGTGGTGGGCAGAGTAATGCCCCCCACAAAGATGCCCACGTCCTAACCCTGTGTGTATGTTAGGTGGCAAAGCAAAGGGGGCTTAATAATGCAGGTGGAATTAGGTTTGCTGATGTAATCAACTGATTTTAAAGCAGAGAGATTATTTTGGATTATCCGGGGGTCTCATGTAATCCCAGTAGTTCTAAAATGTGGAAGAGGAAAGCAGAAATGGAGAGTGAGAGGGATGACAGGTGGCTGGCTTGAGATGGAAGGACGGGGCCACGAGTCAAAGAGTGTGAGAGGCTCCGAGCAGCTGTCGAAGATGAGGAAACAAGACTGCCCTGGAGCCAGCAGAAAGAACGCAGCCCTGCTCACACCTTGATTTGAGCCCAAGGGGACCTGTTTCAGACTACTGACCTACAGAACTGTAATAAAATAAGGTTGTCACGTTTTAAGTCCCTAAGTTTGTGGTAATTTGTTACAGCCACAACTTGAAATTAATACTCATGAGACATATGCATTCATCGCCTTCTCTGTCTACCAACTACACCCATTTTAATCTGGAAGGCATACAGACCACTTGACAGGCTCGCTTCAGTCTCTTGGGGTGGCAGCGTTTATCCCCACAGTTTGAGTTTCTGGACTAAAATCCTCCTCTGACTTTCTGGATATCTCTTGGTAAGTGGCAGAGGGTGAGACACACAGCTCACAGCTTGCAAGTCAGAGCACAGATGGTCAAAGTCTCTCAACCCTCCCTTCCTTCTTTAACAGTGAGCTTCCTGCTTCCTGTCAGTATTGTCTAATAATTTTCTGTCAATTCTTCTGCGGCATTTTTGGTATCAGATTATTATATACTTTCTAGAAATTAATATTTTATGAGATAGCTAATATGTTTAATTCATAGATTATATTGTTTTCTTCAGATAAGGGGAGAAAATGGATCGAAATACCTACACACACACATATATATATACTGTACAGTGAAAAAGTAGCTCAGGAGATAGCCAAGATAATTTTCAGTAATCATGATTGAGAAAGTAAAAATGCATTTCTGAATAAAGAATTTTTTTTCCTGAGGTTTAAAAAAGTTTTTTTTAACATCAGTATACAATGTAGTTGATTTTTGTGTCCCTTTACCAGTTCCTCTCCCCCCCCCACTAAAGAATAGTTTTGGGGGTGATGATGCTGGCTTCTTATTTAATAGTGAGGCATTTGATAGAAAATACATTCTTATCATAATCCATTAACAGCACTGCATGGGAGGCAGAGTGGGAAGAAGGAAAGGGGGTGGGCTTGGGGACGGGCAAGCCCAGGGTTGAACCCACATCTGAAGCTTAGCCATGGACCTTTGGAAAGTCTCTCCACAGCTCGGGTCTCTGGAGGTCCCCCTGTGAAGTGGACAACATAGGTCTCACTTTGTGGGGTCATGCTGTCATTTTGCCTACTGATCACCTTGGGTCACCCTATTCTGTACTCCCTTCCCTGACTTGTACCTCTGGAGACGGTACTGCCTAAGGTGACTCAGTTCTTCACGTGAAGGGACTGCAGGCACCTAGAGCGCATTTCCAATATGAAACCCTTCACCTGCCCACCCCCATACACACACTCTTCTGCTTTGTTTTCCCTGCCTCTGTGCCCCAGGGCCTGTGGCTAACAGTCATACACTGTTAGCCACAGGCCCAGGGGTCACCCTGCCCTGCTCCTTCCCTCCACCTGCCAATCTGGTGGCAAGTCCAGCGTGCGCTGCGTTCCCCGATCTCCGTCCGCTTGGCCTGAGTTAGCCCCACCTGAACTGCGACGTCGCTGCCCGGCTAGCCTTGTCTCTGTTTCCAGCCCTTCCTATTTATTTCCTCTTCTGCCCCCAAAGGGTTCTTTATAACAGACACATGTCCTGTCATTGAAATTCTTCACCCGTTCCCTTCACTTACAGGATAAGGGCCTCAGGAAGTTATTCACCTTTTCTCTGCCTCAGTTTCCTCCTCTCTAAAATGGAGATAATTATACTTTATTTTAAAGTAGGTAATATATTTCCAGGGTTCAAAAATCAATCCAGTGTGAAAAATCTTGCTCCCACACCTTCCCCACACATCCAGTTGCTTCTCTACTCCAAATTGGTAACAATTTCTATATTTTTCCTGTATTCTTTCAGTTTCTTCATACAAGTAAAGTATATACATACACACACCTATATGTATATAAATATATATATATATATATATTTATGTATAATTTTTTCAAGTTCTCCCTTTCTTACAGTAAAAAGCAAAGACTCAGAGCCAGAAGCGTTTGGGGGAAGAGGAGGAAAAGTGGGCTATGCTAAGACATCACTGCCTACCCTAAGTGAATCACTGTGCAGTATATGCATGTACTGAAACAACGCGCTGTACCCCACAAATATGTATAGGTAAATGTTAATATATTTTGAAAACAAAAAAGCATTTAGAAAAAGGAAAAAAACTAGCCAAATTTAAAATAGCACAGGTTTTTAAAAACACACACAGTATTACAAAATTTATCAAGTTTTCGTTTATCTGCTCATATAGAAAAACAGCAGTTTTCTCAGGTGATTATAATATCCACAAAGTCCATGACACATTTTCAGACACTGGCAACAAAAAAGCCGAGAATAAAATAGTTTTTGTTAGGGTATTAGCAATTTATGGAAAATGTTCCAGTTTTCATTTATCTAGGGAAGTAGATCTAGAAGAGTTGATGCTTTGGGTTTTTGTTGGTTGGTTGATTTGGTTTGTTTTCAGCATTCAGTGTGACATTTTCCCCCTCTGTGGAACACGTTTACTTATCATGGCAGCAGGGAAAGATGTCAGCGTTGTAACCACACCAGTATTGCAGCTGGGGCAAATGCTTTTGTTACTTGTGTTACTCAGATGCTCACTTCATACCCCCACCTGTCCTGAGGCAGGGAATTTCTGCACATGCCTGCCCCCAGCAGCTGTCCTGCTCAGCTGATAGGTGCCTTTGCACTTGGAGTCCCTCAGCAGGCCCCCTAGCACTGCGAGTGTGCACACCAAGACCCATTCCTGGCATGTCACGTTGGTTTGATCAATAGTTTTTGTTGTTAATAGGACCTTACCCCTCCTTGCTTCTCTACTCTAATTTCTATTATTCCCCTTCCTCCACTGTCTTGCATTTCAAGCACCATCAATACAGAAATATGTACAGCTTCAGAACATGGGACATTGTCTCATGCTCTGTACCTTTGATTGTGTTTTCTCCTCTTCTTAGACTGCTCTCCTCCACTGTTCCTCCAACACTTTTTCTGGTCTCCTCTCAGAGGAGCTCACTTTATTTTTGTAGGGTTACCCTCATCTCTGAAGCCTTGCTGCTTAGCAAGTACCAGGTACATGGTAAGAAAGTGTTTGTTAAACTAACATAGGTCAGTTATTAGGCTAGGCACAATAGCCTTTCCCAGACATGCTTAGCTTGTCAGGCAAGACCACCAATTAAGAATGCAGATGCTGGGCCGAGCCCGTGGCGCACTCGGGAGAGTGCGGCGCTGGGAGCGCAGCGATGCTCCCACCGCGGGTTCGGATCCTATATAGGAATGGCCGGTGCACTCACTGGCTGAGTACTGGTCACGAAAAAGACCAAAAAAAAAAAAAGAATGCAGATGCTTGATCCAATGACGTTTCATTTTTCATGTTAGATAGTTTTTTTTTTTTCTTTAGCAATGAGGATACTGAAAAAATTTCTTCTAGATTCCTTACATAAATCCATCATCCTAAGACATCAAGCCACCTGGCTTTTATAGGTCAGTTTCTATTTAGAGTAAAAGCCATTGTACAGATGGATCTTGTGTCCTCCTAAAAGAAGAGTAAAGCTGGTTTCTCTGCATCCTCTGTTGAACTCCTTCCAAAGAACAAAAGGAAGTTGGTTGCACTAGAGAAGAAGGATGGGGACTGATACAGTTTGAATATGTTTGATTCCCCCAAAAGTCATATTGAAATCTGATCCCCAATGTGGCAGTGTTGGGAGATGTTTGGGTCATGAGGATGGATCCCTCATGAATGGATTGATGCTCCTCCGGGGGCTGGGTGATGAGTGAGTTCTCGCTCTATCAGTTTCTGTGAGAGCTGGGTGTTAGAAGGTGCCTGGCACCTCTACTCCTTCTCTTTCTTGCTTCCTTGCTCACCATGTGATCTCCTTGTACCTCCTGGCTGCCTGCCATGAGTGGAAACAGCCTGAGACGCATGCCGGATACAACTGCCCCAGAATCAATAAGCCAAATAAACCATTTTTCTTTGTAAATTACCCAGTCTCAGGTATTTTGTTATAGCAGTGCAAAAACAGACTAATACAGGGACCACTCTTCTGTGTCATTTAGTGTCTAGGGCCTTGCAAAGTGCTTGGCATAAAGTATTCAGCAAAACTGGTTGAATGTCTAATTGAACGTTTCCTTCAGAAAAACATAAAGCAGCCATCCTGTGATTTTAGGTTAATTTCTACTACCCTCCACCCATGACTGAGTGGTTCCTTGTCAAGATGCTGGGCAGTACTTAGGTAGAGATGGGGAGACCCAAGGCTTGGACCTCCTGAATCCTATTTCTCAGGTGGTTGAAGTAGTAACTGTCTTGTCACAAGTCCCTCCCAGCTGACAGGATAATACCACACCAGTTAAAGATACCTCAGGGATGGTTTGTCAGTCAAGAGGACAGGACTGATTCAGCTATGTAGGAAACATCAGAAACTTCACAGAGTGGCAGTGACATGGCAGGATGGTCTCCACCAGTGGTCCCATGTTGTGGTCTGTGTGTCTCAGGTTGTTCTCCAGGATCTCATTAGGAGTCTTAAGTTCCTCCTCAGATGAGAAGACAACCTGAGATATGACTAAGACTTTTAGTGGTAATCGGGAAGAAAGGAATTTCATGAGTAGACTTCAGAATTTTACATACACACACACACTCACACATGTACTAATATTAACTGATATAATTCACAGCAAGATAAAATGCTGTTGCCTTTGACTCAGAACACACCCAAAGACAGCATTTTGAACATTATTATCATCTATATGGGGTTTGTCAGGAAAGCCCAGAGATGGTGGTCTACTATAAATAATTAGAGATTTAAAGCCAGATTTTCACTTGATGGTTGAAGAGGCTTTTAAGACATTTTTATGAGAAGCTTAGATTTTGTAACTGAAAGCCTTAATAGAAATGGGCTTTGTCAGAAAGCAGTTTTATATCCAGTATTTTGGTTGCTATGGAATCAATTCAGGTAGATTATGAATAATATGAGAATTATATAGGCTGCAGCTTCCAAAGACCTGGTGCCATGGTTAAGAGATGCAGCTACTTGACAAATGAATGTTGACTAAATTTTTAGATGTCCAGTTTTGTAATTGAAAATTCCTGCTAAAATAATCAAGATTTATGCTTGGTCATTCAATAACTCAAGAAGCCTTCGTTAGGTACCTTGCTACATGTCCAGAATTCTGTCAGGAAGCTAGTGCTACAGAGAAATTGCATCCTATTTGGAATTCAGCTTTCCCAGGGGCTAGGCCAATGTCAGGGAAAAAGAGACACCAAAGAGCATCAGCATCATCAGGATAGAAATAAAGCATTATGCTTGATTAAGCTCTCTTTCAGGTTCTGTTTATAAAGAAATGATCTGCCTTTGAGTCACTTGTTAGTAAGAAAGACGATACGAGTGTGTACAAATATTTTTAAAAATAGTAAATAAAGTAAGCATATGTTCGTTATGTGAATGTTGCATAGCATTCCAGGGAAGTGCACATTTAGATGTTTGGGGGAGTAAGACCCCTTCCTGCTAGTTACTGTAATTAGGGGAAATAGGTTAAATCACTTAATAGTCACTTCACACTCTTTAGAATGAAATTCTTAATATCCATAAAAATGTGAGATGTTATTTTCTCTCTGTACTCAGGAGATATGAAGTGCAGACTCCCTTCTAAAGCTTGAGATAAGCACACATCCTGTTTCTAAGTAACTTAATGAAATAAATCATAGTTATGTAGGTGGCCTGTGACAAAGCACATGTCTGTGTTGTCAGAATAAAAGAACAAATTGTGCACAGTCACAAATATTTATCTCCAGCATGTAGAACTTACACTGCATCATTTTTCAAGGAGCTCAGAAGTGCATATTCTATAAATATGGCATCCTGGATATGAACACTGCAATACAGATTCGATCTCTTTGTCACAGGGAGTTCACAATGGAGCCAGTTCTGCCAGTTTTGCATCCTGTGTGCAGACCACCAACCACTGGTTAAAGGCAGAGTCCTGCACTCTGCTGCATACTAGGGAATCCTGCACACAGGCTGGGCCCTGGTGTGTTGGTGTGAGAGAGAGTGTCTGTGCATTTGTAGGAAAGCCTCCCAGTTGATTCTGATCATCAGGATTTGGACACACAGCATGAAGCCATTCTTTCTGAAAGAAGAATCTGATTTATGGGAGGCACCAGACATTCACAAGACCTTTGTGAATGTCCAAATTCTCAAGCATGGACAGGCTTCTGACTTTGATCTGACCTTCTTTCCTCTGAGAATCATGTGTTTCCCTTTCATAAGCCTCGTGGTACACCTAGGTACTCTTGTTTTCACATTTATTGACATTTTCTTCCACTAGATAGCCATTTTTTTCACAAATAAACACTGATCTGGTGACTTCATGAGAATCATTAGCCAAGGTTGATGGTGATGGGTTGAGCTGTGGAAGTGTCAATCAGTTACCTCACTCCCTGCTAACTCACTTTACACACCAACATGTGTCTTGGACAAATTATCACAAGGCAAATTTGTGCTCAGCCAAATTACAAAATACCTCATTTAACTGCTTACTAATTTTCAAATAACCACAAGCAGAAATGTTAAATCCATAAGTGTCAAGATGACTTGACTCTTACATTTCTAGGGAGGACAAATGACACTGGTATACACTGGGCTCCCACCAGGGGCCAACTCAGGCACAGCCGATCTCTCAGAAAGAATAGCAGGAAAAGGGTCCTGCACCCACCTTTGAGGCTCTTTGCAGAGCTAACCCATGCACGAGTTCCCACTGGCTTTGAAAGTCATATCCCCCAACCTGAATTATTTCTGTGGGTCACAGGGCAAGCAGGCCCTTGAGTCCCATCAGGTATACTCCTACTAGGAAGAGATGTGTTCTCTTTGTCATTCCTTGTAGGAAGCTGTTGGGAAAATGGAACAATTTGGTCAGGCTCCCCTCACCTTGGAGCCAGTTCAGGGTAGTTTGGTAAACATTGTGTGTGTGGGTGGAGTACATGTGCAGGCAAGGTGGTGCCGCTTTGGCTGGTGTTTTACTGCCTCGGGCACCTGCCCTGCGTAGCCATGTTTTTCCAGACCTGCAGCTTCCAAGGACCGTGTGGCCGGTTGCCTAGCTTATAGACCTGCATGGAGGGGTCTGGTGACCCAGCCTGGCATGTGAAGAATTTGTGATCCAGTCTGTGGACAGGCTTGAGGGATTTGGGAGGTCCAGACCCAGCCCTAGCTCAATCATTGGCCCAGTTGGTGCAGGATTACCCGCAGGTAAAAGAGCCATGACAACTAGTGTGGTGGCCTAGCTTTACAATTGGTGTCACGAACAGAATTAAGAGCTAGACAACTGGTGCAGTGAGGATTCCAGGCCTTAGCCATAGCCTCGCAGTAGCCAGACAGAAGCACTCACTGACACCAACTGAAGAGATGTCATTATTCCTAAGTTGTAAATGTCACATTTCTTCTTTCCCAGAGGATTTGGTTTAATAGCATCGTTATTGCAGACTTTGAGATGGTACCAACTTCTTTTGCATTTCTCATGGTTGTTCCTTTTCTCTCAAAAGCTGGCTTTTTAAAAGTGTGATGTCCACAGCTTGCTTACTCATTTCCAGTCCCTTCCCCTCAAATCGCACTGGCCAGAGCTGTGCAGGCAGTCAAGAACCAATGTCCCACCGGGACCAGCTTTGGCTCACTTAGAGACACCCACTGCCCTGCAGAGGTGCTCCACAATTTATCTCATCAAGGATTCAAACAAATCCCTTTAACAGTGGTGATTTCTCACAATGAGAAACTACTGTCAGCAATTTTTGCATCGCCCTCTGGATTTGCCAAGGTTACACACACGCTTGTGCTTGGGTGCATACGAACAGGCACAGCAGGGAGAGGCACTGGATGCCTCCTAGGAAAACTACTACAAAGCAAAGAATGTTATTCCTCAAATTTGCTGCACAAGCAGATGGGTCCTTAGAGGTCATATGGTTCCATCCTCTCATTGTCTTTGTTAAGTAGTAGCATAAAGATATTAAAAACAAACTAGTTGGGTCAGTTTCAGGGACAGCTATAGCAGGTGCTGTGTGATCTTGGGCTAACACCTTAAACTCTGTGCCCCGGTCTTCTGTAAAATGGAGATGGTGATATCACCTAACTTGAAGTTGTTCTGAAGGTTAAAAAGCATATTGAACATCAAGCATTTAGTATAGTGCCTGTCATATTTTAAATAGTGTTCCCTATAATAATTATTATTACTATTATTAAAACAGATCACCTGATCCTAGCCAGCAGTGGGCTTCTTCTATCATTCTATTGTGTTCTCCTGGCAAAATATCCCACCTAGGTTTGTGTACTGTGGTAGGGGAAAAGCCTTGAGCTGACCATCGGAACTGGACCACCTGGGCTCTACGCCCAGCTTGCCACTAACTAGCCGTGTGACCTCAAAAATTAACTCAATTTCTTTTTGACCTCCAGGAGATAGAAAAACTTTTTGGAACTCTTCCAGCTCTAACAGTTCTGGGTCTACATGTATGAAAATAGCTGCTCCTCGATGCTCTGTCTTGCTTCAGGCTATTGGTTATTAGCCTGGCCACAACTACCTCAACTGCCTCCAAAGAATAATATAAAGCCACTCTCTCCGTAGCACTGAGGTCAGGAAATTCACTTTCTGCCACTCATTAGTGGAGTGGGGTGTGGTAAAGTGGATTTAACAGAGCTCTAAGGGAGTATGAGTGATAGGAAGAAACCGTTCTTTGTTTCCCCTGGAAAATTAAGATTAGACAAAGTGGGCTTAAATATAGCAGGGTGAGCTAGAAATCACAGAACCAGAGACTGGTGTAGAATCTCTGATTCTAGTAAAGAATATCAGAGTTTGACAAAAAATTCTGACAATAATAACAGTGAACTGAATTACCAAACAATATTTGGAATACCTCAACAACTTTAAAATAAAACATGTTAATTTTCCCAAGATGGTTTACACACAACTCTCTCCAGTGGCTGGAGCATGACAACGTTGCACCTATTCATTCAGTTGCTTGTGCTGCATTGAGTAAGTGCCTGCTGTATGCCAGTGCTGACATGCAAGACTTCTCAAAATCCCTTTCAGTCCTAAAGTTCTCCAGTTTTAGCAAGAGAATGATCGTTTTGCCCATTTTCAGATTAGTATCCATTTGTGGATTTCTACTAATTATTGGTTTTTGTACTGTGCTGCTGGTTACTAGAAGTTAATCTGTAGCCCAAGAATGACTGACTTTTTAAAAAAAAAATCTGAAGTTTATTAACATTTTATGAAGATTGAGGGAGTAAGTTTCAGCTTTGCATTCAGAGCTGTAAATGTCAAAGTCACAGCTAGCTTTAGGTAGAGTATTTATTCTCTACATTTTCACCAAGAAAGTGTGCAGGTATATTTTTGTTGCCTAGGTAATAAATACAGTTTTGCTTTGGCTTCTTGTATGTGCAGTAATAGTACAGAACGTATTGTAAATAAACAGCAAAGTGTGGCAGGTGTAACGGAATATTGTAGGGAGTCTTTCAACCTCACCCCCTTTTACATATCTTTTGTGCTATTTCCATTAATATATTATAATAAAATTACATACTTAAATATCATATTTTCTTTTCAATAAAAATTGGAAATTTTCAAGAAGGCTTTATAGAAGAGTTTCTTCCTCTTCTAGCAAAAACTAGAATAACCATTTCTCCTAAAAGATCTTAATTATACTCATTCTTTTTCTGCAGTGATGTTTAAGCACAATAATATTATAATTATGAACATAATGAGCTATATCTTGATGTCAGCACATGAATTGTAGGCCTTTCTGTTTGAACTAAATACTGGTTCAAATGAATTAAATCATCTTAGATGGACAGTTGAAGAGATTCATGAGTCAGAAGGTACTCTATAAAGACCATCCATGGCGGCTCACACTTCAGCATACATTGACCGTTAATCAGTCAGTGATTATCTGCAATGGCATGACTGCATGGAGTGCTGCGAATACGCCTAGGTGTGAATGAGCATGAGTTGGATGGATACACAGCTGGTATATCCAAGTTTGTGGCAAAGAAATGAATATGCAAATTTGATCACTAATGAAGTAACCTGCCTACTTTATGGAAGAGGTAACTCATTCCCCATGCATCTCCTGTGCTGTGACAGCTCAGGGGACTCAATGTGGTCAAAGGAATTGAGAGACATTTCTTTTTAGTATGACTGTGCATATCCATACAAAAATATTATGTATTTTTTGTGTAATTGTTTCTCCTCTCCAGACTTTTTGTCTACAAGAAATTCATTTTTCTCTCAATTATTGAGAAGCTGACTGACACAGATCACAACAAACTTGCTAAAGCGTAGTATTGATGAGCAATGTTGACATTCAATGGTATCAGTGCAAATTGATAAACCCATTGAATAAAAACCTTAAAGTAAATTTGGAATTAAAGTCCTATTAGCAGATCTTCTACGAATAGATCCAAGTTTTTACTATGTCTCAGACAGCAAATTTGCAATTCCAAGGAAATGAACCAAGCCATACTTGTTTATCATCCCTCCTCTGGTTTCCAAAGCTGTCCTAGTACTTTGGCTTGATTGTCAACGAAGCATATGGATTCTGCAGATCATCATTTGTGAGGATTAATGGGCTGGATCATCGTTTCCTTCTCTCTGTGTGTCCCACGCTGGCCCTAAACTCTTCAGCAGCGTCGTCTTCCTGCACCTCCCATGCACCTTCCACGCAGGTCATGCTGATGACTGTTCCACAGACCGTTCCACCTCCTCCCCTGTGGGTCTGCATTTCACACTCCTCCCTTCCCTCTCTCTTTCCCTCACTCCTTTCTGTCCTGCCCTCCTTCCTTTCACCCTTCCAGAAATATCTATTGAGGATTTTTAATGAAGTGTTTTAAGCAAGCCGAAGGCCCACCTGCGATGTAGTGGCCATTTGATAAACACTGTGGGTGAATGAGTGAAAAATCGTGTTCATTTTTAAAGGGCAACCTGGGCAGTAGCATGAAGGTTGAGAGGCAGGTGAGCCTAGATGGAGCCTGCTGCATCCGTGTAGGCAGGAGGTGATGACCACGACTTCAGAGGAGAAAGATGAAAGGAGAAGTCGGACGGTAAAATGTGGAGGACTTGGAGATTGACTTGTTGGTGAGAAGAGGTGCATATTAAAGCAATGGTGCACAGAGAAGGTGAGACTCTCTGCGCTGGTCTTAATGTAATGTAAGACCGCACCAGCTTAAAAAGTCCTCTCCCCCATGAATCCTTTTTGACCCCCTGAGATTGAATTGATTACTCTCTCCTCTTGATTTCCATAAGATTATATAGAATGAAAATGATTTGTTTTTGTTGATTGTAAGCATCTAAAAGTTATGATCTCCCCAGGGCTGAGGCTCTACCTGATTCTGTACTGTATCTTCCTCATGTTATCTCGTGGCTTACTTACCATCCATAATTCTCTTTTGCTGCAGTGTCTACTCAGATCTTTTGCCTATTTATTATCAAGTTGTTTGTTTTCTTTATTGTTCCAATTTCAAAGCTCTATATATATTTTGGGAAAAGTTTTTTAAATCAGATATGTAATTGGTAAATACTTTCAGTCTGTGGCTTTTCTTTCCTACTCTTTTCCTCTTTTCACAAGGCAAATTTTTACATTTTGATAAAGTCCAGTTTATCATTTTTTTCTTTTATGCACTATGCTTTTGGTGCATTGCTAAAAATGCTTTGTGAAAATAAAGGTCACATGAATTCTTATCCTATATTTTCTCCTAGAAGTTTTATAGTTTTATGTTTTACACATACCCTATAATTCTTATTGAGTTAGTGTTTTTGAGACGAGGTAAGTGTTGAGATTTATTTTTTGCATATGGATGTCTAATTTTTCCATTTGTTGAAAAGGTTTTCATTTCTCCTTTGAACTGCTTTGTACTTTTGTGAAAAATCATTTGACTATATTTGTGCACATCTGTTTCTGGGCTCTCTATTCTTTTCCATAGCTCTGTATGTCTTTGGTTTCACCAACACCACCCAGTCTTGATTACTGTCGATTTACAGAAAGCTATGAAATTGTGTAATGTGAGTCCTTCAATTTTGTTCCACTTTTTAAAATTTTGGTTTGGCTATTCTAGAGGCTTTGCCTTTCAGATAAATTTTAGAACCTACTTGTCAATATCTATGAAAATATTTGTTGGGATTTGATTGGGATTGTGTAGATCTACAGATCAGTCTGGGACAAACTGAGATCTTCACAATTATTGTGTCTATCAATCTATGAATATGGTATCTCTCTTCATTTATATGACTTAAAATATTTAATGAGCATTTTGTAGTTTTCAGCATATAGATCCTGCACATATTTTGTTAGATTTACACCTGCACACGTGCTCACTTGCTTTCATATTTATTCTTTGTTGCTATTGTAAATGGTGGAGGTTTTTTGTTTTTTTTTTCAATCCCAGTTGCTCATTGTTGGCATTACTAACAGACTTACTTTTGTGTATTGGCCTTATACCCTGTGACCTTGCCAAACTCACTTACTAGTTCTAGACTAGCGAAGCCATCTGAGACTGGATTTCTTCTTTCAAAGATTTAAAACTATAATTCAATCTTGTTAATAGATATAGGGCTATTCACTTTATCTATTTCTTCTCAAATGTCTTTTGGTCATCTGTCTTTAAGGAATTGATTGATTTTATCTATGTTGTTAAAATTATGAGGACAGAGTTGTTCATTGATGTTCCCTTTTTTGTTCCAATATTAGTCATTTGTGTTTTCTCTCTTTTTTTTTTTTTTCTTGTTTAGTTTGACTAGAGTTTTATCAATTTTATCAGTCCTTTCTAAGAACAAGCTTTTAGTTTCATGGATTTTTTAAAAATTATTTTTCTATTTTTGATTTTGTTGATTTCTTCCCTAATATTTATTATTGCCTTTCTCCTGCTTGCTTTGAATTTAAATTGCTCTTTTTTTCTTTTTTTTTTTTTAATGATAAAAGCACAGGTTGATGATTTGAGACTTCTTTTTTAATGTAAGCATTCATGCTACAGACACCTCTAAGTGCTGCTATTGTTTTGCCCCATACATTTTTATATGATGTGTTTCCATTCTTATTCAATAAAAATATTATAAAATTTACCATGACATTTTCTCATTGATCCATGGGTTACTTTAAAGTGTATTGCTTAATTTCCAAATTCTTGGAGATTTTCCATATATCTTTTTGTTATTTATTTACAATTTAATTCCATTGTCATTTGAGAACATGCTTTGTATAATTTCTGTTCTTTTAAATTTGCCAAGATTTGCTTTATGCCCCAGAATATGGTCTATTGTGGTGGATGCTCCACGTGTACTTGAGAAGAATATCTATTCTGCGATTGTTAGGTGGAATGCTCTGTAAATGTCAATTAGATCAAGTTGGCAGATAGTGTTGCTCAGATCACCTATACCCCTACTTACTCTCCGCCTACTTCTATCAATTACTGAGAAAGGAATTTTGAAGTCTCCAACTACAACTGTGGGTTTGTCCGTTTATCTTTCAGTTCTATTAGTGTTTGTTTTATGTAATTTGAATCTCTGTAGGTATGTACACATTTAGGATGGCTACTGTTTCCTTCCCCCAGCCAGCTCCATCAAGGATGCTTTCACAGGATTCTCACCAAACATTCCTGAAAGCCTGATAGAGTTCATGGACAGTAATCCTATTAGAATGTGAATTTTTCTAATCTGCGTCCCCAGGGACTTCACCCCTTTTGATAGCCCACTTAGCCTGCAGCAATATGTTAAAAAAATATTTTTGACTCTTCTTATCAGCTTATGTGGAGTCCAGCAGTGTTCGCTCCAGGTAAGCAAATGCTGTTGTTTCCTGTAGGTGCGTTTCTTGCCCCAGCTTCATATTGGTTGGTTGTTCTCCAACTTCAGTGTTCTCACCGGTTTAAGAACAGTTGTTAATTTGCTGTTCATTCAACCTTTTCTTTGTTGTAAGGGTTGGAGTGATGTTTTCACATCTCCAAGCTGAAACCAGGTGTCTCACAGGTATTTTTGAGAGTTGAAAATCCCTGTGGTTTGGTTGTTGCCACGATCTCACTGATAGCAACTTGTGCTATTTTGCTCCTTGGCTCCCCTCATTGTAGGAATCATGGTCTGCTGAAGCTCTCTGCTGGCAGAATTTCCACTCACATCTTTCTGGACCTTTCTAAGCATTGACTTTTCACAATGGAAATTGCGTGTCTTTCTGCTGTATTCGTCCATGCCAATGTGTATCTGTTTGTGTGGATGTATAATTGCATCGTGTTTTGTTGGAAACAAACTATGTATAAGTCTCTGTGCCACACTGGGTTTTACTGCTGAATACATGTTAAATAAAAGTCATGATGACTTTGGTGATAACTGTGGTAGGTATCAATCACTTTTACAGTCTCCAAAGAAATATTTCTCCAGTGTTAACTTCAAGTCTTCTGTCTTCTAATCAGAATATGTGTTGTGTCTAGGTAATAAAATCATTCTTCTCAATAGATCTATTTTTTAGCACTAAATAATTATTAGTCACAGCATCATAATATGCAACTGAAGAACTACTTAATTCCAAAAAGGTATGAATATCAATGTCTTAATGTTCAGTAATGGACATGTTCAATAATGAATGCCAATCATTAATTATAGCTCACCTAACTTTATACCATTTGCAGTTTAAGATTATTAAATAAAATACATACAGCCAAACAACATTCTTTACATAGAAGCTGATTTGAGACATTGTTAAGCAGTGTTGTTAAGCAGTGACACAAAGTAAATTTATTTTTTAATAGCTGGGCTTGAGGAAAAGGGGTCAGAGAAATATGGGGATCCTATTTTACTGCTGGAGGCAATCTCATTTGCAAAATCATTTCAGACCAAAGTCCATCTATCACTATGTGAACAATCTGAAGTAATTTTTTCAGTATCGATATGTTTGAGTTTAGAAATTCCACTTCTATCTAGTGGTATTGAGGCAATAATTCCCATTGAAAGGTCACCTTCCATTGCTTTGTTTCTTTCTTTAACTTCTTTATACAACCAGTGTACATGTATTTCCTTTCATAAAGATAATTTTCATGTCCACTGTGTTTTGTGATGGATAAAAACAGAGAATAACCACAATTTGAATGAGCTTTTATTAATTGTAAGACAATTCAGAAGCTAAGGAAAGGCCTTCTTGCTAGTATATCCATTAATATATTATTTAGAATAGTGGGGATGGAACTTGGTGAACTTATGATGAAAAGCGGTTGTAAATATTTCAGTGTTATTTGGAACTCAGCAATGTCTGGGTTCTTAAGCATTTGCCGTCACTTTCTGTGGTTAGGTAAAAGGTACCCAGTTAAACATGTAGTTCTGAGAAGAGAATTATATGCCTTACGGCTATAAATGAAATCATAGAATATTCACTTTTTATTGGACAGTGGAAATTTCTCAGAACAGAATATAAAAGAGTTTGATTCCACCTAGACTGGCTAATTGATTCCCAACCATCTGGCCATCTTTGTCCATCCTGCAGCCTTCATGCAACCAAGTCATTGTTAATTTCCTGTGAATTTCTTAGGTTCAAAAAAACCAATGTTGTTGTCAGTGGAACTGAAGCATGAAACTGATCATTAAAAATGGTTGGTAATTGCTAAACTATTTATATTTGGTGGGGGGAGGGGTGGGTGCTGCATATTTACATTAAAATAAGGGTCTCTCTAGGTTCTAGACATTCAGTGTACCCCCAAAGAGCAGGACACAGGCAACATGCAAACCCTAGAATTCAGTTTTTCCACTCAAGCCAGCAATGGATTGATTGACCTCTTAGAATAATGTGAAAGATCTATATAAGCACAACAAGCTCTACTCTTGTAACAAAATTGCTAATTTGTGTTTTTCTTAAAGGGCAGGGAAATAATAATTCAGGTTTAAAAATTCTGATTCCTTCTGATTCCTTCACATACATGGACCCCTTTATGTTAACAAAGTGCTTATTAATTAAGCCAAAGAGACGACGATATCAGTAATAATTTTAAAACAGGATTTAGCTTTAAAACTCCGAATAAAGGTGATCCACCTGACATAACCAACTGTGAGTCCTTTGCACGGGATTTACACTTTCTTCCCACTCTCAAATGTGCTTCATAATATGCCCTGCTTTCCTTGAAGGAAAATATGCTCCCTAGATTAAGATAATAATAGTAATGAAATAATAGATTGTTATATTTGTAATCAGTAATTATGTAGTCACCAAATAATTGCCCCGTATCTAGGGAATAAGCAATTATATGAGCTATGATTACTAAAGAAGTAATTATGATGAAAGATAAACCTTTCATAGTTACGCTTTTAAAAAAAAAAACAACAAAAAACTAGCATTTACATAACACAGTTTCTAATCCATAGAGAATGTTTGCTTAGGTCCAAGAGAATGTATATCTGTTATGCACAATTTACTGCAGGAGTCCTTGTCATTCATGATTTGACATTCTCAATTTCAACTATTCACTAGTGGTTTGAAGGACAGTGGCTTACTGTCTCTTTTCTACAGCACAAATTGGAATCATTTGCTGCAGTGTTTCTGCGTGGGGATCTAGACCGCCTGCTATCACACCCCAGTGTCACTGAGATCAGACATGCATGGTCTGTGTCCAGGACAAAAGGAAAAAACTACCTGCTGTCTGTGAGTGATACAACTAAGGAAACGCAGTAAACGTGGAATAACTAAACAGTGGGGAAATCTCAGACTGAAGGTGTTTGAGAGAATTTGGGAATTCTCCAAGTTTTCAGAGCATGAACGTGTGACTGTTAAGGGCTTTAGTGAACTTGTTGGGCATGTGAATTGAGCTGATGAGAAGTGTTATCTTCCCAGGAATCTGACCATCTATGTCATCACGATCTGGTTTTAACTGGCAGAATGTGACATAAAAACTTTACTTTAGAGGTAACATTTTTAAAAAGCTGTATTTAGCAAAAAAATACCTACATTTTGTATAGACCTCAAGGTTGTTATTGTTTCATATCTGTTTTTATTTGGGGATGTTTTATGTTTTCTTAGCTCATTGATAATTCTATGTGTTTATTCAGTCTGCACATATAGAAAGCAAGACCTCTGGTAGGCACAGAGAAATGGAGATAAATAAGACCAGACCACCACTTGCTGAAAATAATATGATGAGTCAAAAGTTGCAAGGAGATCTCATGAAACATGTCCAGGAGTTTTATTTTTTTATTTTTGCAACATTTTCCTTGCTTTTTAAATTCTAGTTTATTGTATAAACTGTCTCTTTCACAAACATTTAAACTTTTTTTTTTTTTTTAATGATGACCGGTAAGGGGCTCTTAACCCTTGACTTGGTGTTGTCAGCACCATACTCACCCAGTGAGCTAACCAGCAATCCCTATATGGGATCCAGACCCGTGCGTGGCCTTGGTATTATCAGCACCACACTCTCCCGAGTGAGCCACGGGCCGGCCCACAAACATTTAAACATTTAACGATTGAATTTTCTTCATCTACTTAAAGCTTTCTTCAGTGTCTGTATCTTTTCTTGCCTTTTTCAGTGAAGACAAAAATCAAAGTAACTTTTGCCTAGTGCCGGTATCATTTTCTTGAAAGTGTAGAAATAATCTGTTAAAGTAATGCTGGTAATTTTGTTTTGCAAAGGCAGATGGGTTACTTGTTTTGTAAAGGCAGACACTTGGGTTTGGATTTGGAGGAACTTACCGGATTGTATATTTGAGTTACAACTAGAATTAAATGTGCAGAACACCTCTTGCAACTAACCTCCTTTAAAGTTGTTTAGTAGTGTTTTATGAGAAACAGTAACATTTATTGTCTTACTTGTCTAGCCTTAACCATGTGATCAGTTTGATTTGATTTATTCTTAATTTCACTTTATAATGACAAGAGTTGAATTGTCAAGAAAATAATTACTCATTTTGCCTTTAAAAAAGAAAAAGTTGTGAGGTCACAACTCTGAGACATTCTAATAGTCCACAATTTGTCCAAAATAATTCTTAGTGATTAAAAGAAGCCAAATAGTTAAGAATAAGACCCCAAGTTGAGAGTGTACCCTTTTCCAAGAAACTGAGCTCCTTCAGTAGACCCTGCCTCATGCATTCTCTGAGTTTAAAGAGGTAAGTATTTTCTGAAGTATGTCCCTTAAAAACAGAAATGTTGAATTCCTCACATTACCTAAACGAGTAGGTATCTATAGAAGAGTAGAGAGAAATATTCAGGAGTTTTTGGGTCTAGGGCCAAATTGCTAGTGTTTAGATGCCTTTTCCACCACTTTCCAGATAGGTGACAAAACTGCAACAATGCTTAGTAATTGTGTGAGTTGGGCATGTTACTTAATCTTGCCAAGCCTCAGCTCCCCCATTTGTAAAATGGCAAAAATAATAATAATGATATGTGCTGACAGAGTTGTTGTGAGGGTTAAGCAAGACAGTGCAAGTTAAAGTCCTTAACACAGAATCTAGCACATAGTACATGTTCAATTAATGCCAATGTATTAGTCCATTTTCTGTCTCTCACAACAGAATACCTGAAACTGGGTAATTTATAAAGAAATGAAATTTACTTTTTACAGTTTTGGAGCCAGGAAACCCAAGGCCCAGGGGGCACATCTGGTGAGGGCCTTCTTGGTGGGGCTCTGTCCAGAGTCCTGTGGTGATGCAGGGTGTCATATAAGGAGGACTGAGCAAGAGCTCTTCCTTCCATGCTCACTTGCTGTCCTTGTAAAGTCACCAGAGCCACTCCCTGAAAACCTATTGCCTTGGATTGAGTGTCTCCCAAAGACTTAACCCCCACTGTGACAGTGTTAAGAGGGGTTGAAAACCTATTACGGTAATTGAAAGGTGGGGCCTTGAAAAGGTGATTACATTGCAGGACTGTGCCCTAGTGAATGGAATAAAAATGGTGGTCGTGGGTGTGGTTTGGAGGGTTTTGAAAGGACAGTGAATGAGGAGGTTAGTCTCTCTCTGCTACCACCATCTTATAATGTGAGAACCCTGGGTCGCCATTGTCACCAGCAGATGTGTTCCTTGGACTTTGGTCTTCCCAGCCTCAGAAACTGTAATCAATAAATTTTGTTCTCTTTTTTTCTTTTTCTTCCAAATTTTATTTTATTTTGTCAATATATAATGTGATTGATTATCGTGGCCAATTACCAAAACCTCTCTCCCACCTCCCTCTCCCCACTCCTTCCCAACAACCTCATATCTGTTCGCTTGTCCTATCAATTTCAAGGAATTGTAATTGTTGTGTCTTCTTCCCTCCCCACCCCCTTGGTTTTTTGTGTATTTATTTATTTTTAGCTCCCGCAAATAAGTGAGAACATGTGATATTTCTCTTTCTGTGCCTGACTCTTTTCACTTAATATAATTCTCTCTAGGTCCATCGATGTTGTTGCAAATGACAGTATTTCATTCCTTTTTATAGCAGAGTAGTATTCCATTGTGTAGATAGGGCACATTTTCCGTATCCACTCATCCAATGATGGACATTTGGGCTGGTTCCAACTCTTGGCTATTGTAAATAGTGCTGCGATGAACATTGGAGAACAGGTATACCTTCGACTTGATGATTTCCATTCCTCTGGGTATATTCCCAGCAGTGGGATAGCTGGGTCATATGGTAGATCTATCTCCAATTGTTTGAGGAACCTCCATACCATTTTCCATAGAGGCGGCACCATTTTGCAGTCCCACCAACAATGTATGAGAGTTCTTTTTTCTCTGCAACCTCGGCAGCATTTATCATTCACAGTCTTTTGGATATCAGCAATCCTAACTGGGTTGAGATGGTATCTCAGTGTAGTTTTGATTTGCATTTCCCAGATGCTGAGTGATGTTGAGCATTTTTTCATCTGTCTGTTGGCCATTCGTATATCTTACTTTGAGAAATGCCTATTTTGCTCTTTTGCCCATTTTGTAATTGGGTTACTTGTTTTTTTGTTGTAAAGTTGTTTGAGTTCCTTGTATATTCTGAACATTAATCCTTTGTCACATGTATATTTTGCAAATATTTTCTCCCACTCAGTTGGTTGTCTTTTAATTCTACTAATTGTTTCTTTTGCTGTGCAGAAGCTTTTTAGTTTAATATAATCCCATTTGTTTATTTTTCCTTTGGTTGCCCATGCTTTTGGGGTCGTATTCATGAAGTCTGTGTCCAGTCCTACTTCCTAAAGTGTTTCTCCTATGTTTACTTTAAGAAGGTTTATTGTTTCAGGGTGTATATTTAATTCTTTAAACCATTTTGAGTTGATTTTAGTATATGGTGAGAGGTATGGGTCTAGTTTCATTCCCCTGCATATGGATATCCAGTTATCCCAGCACCATTTGCTGAAGAGGCAGTCTCTTCCCCAATGTATAGGCTTGGTGCCTTTGTCAAAGATCAGATGGCTGTAGGTGTGTGGGATGATTTCTGGATTCTCTATTCTATTCCATTGATCAGTGTGTCTGTTTTTCTGCCAGTACCATGCTGCTTTGGGTATTTTAGCTTTGTAGTATAGTTTAAAGTTAGGTAGTGTTATGCCTCCAGCTTTATTTTTTTTTTGCTCAGAATTGTTTTGGCTATGCGTGGTCTTTTGTTATTCCATATAAATGTCTGGATAGTTTTTTCCATTTCTGAGAAAAATGTCATTGGAATTTTGATGGGGATTGCATTGAATTTGTATATCACTTTGGGTAGTATGGACATTTTCACTATTTTGATTCTTCCAATCCAAGAGCATGGGATATCTTCCAATCTTCTTGTATCCTCTCTAATTTCTCTCAGCAGTGGTTTCTAGTTCTCATTAGAGAGATGTTTTATATCCTTGGTTAACTCAATTCCTAAGTATTTTATTTTTTTGGCGGCTACTGTAAATGGGCAAGCTTTTTATAATTTCTCGTTCTGCATGTTCACTATTGGAGAATAGAAATGCTACTGATTTTTGTGTGCTGATTTTGTATCCTGCTACTTTGCTGAAATCATTTATCAACTCTAAGAGTTTTTTTGTAGAGGCTTTCAGCTGTTCGATATACAGGATCATGTCATCTGCAAACAGGGATAGTTTGACTTCATCTTTTCCAATCTGGATGCCCTTTATTTCCTTCTCTTCTCTGATTGCTCTGGCTAGTACTTCCAACACTATGTTGAATAGGAGTGGTGAGAGTGGGCATCCTTGTCTAGTTCCTGTTCTTAAAGGAAAAGCTTTCAGCTTTTCCCCATGCAGGATGATATTGGCAGTGGCTTTATCATATATTGCTTTAATTATGTTGTGAAACTTTCCATCTATACCTAACTTATACAGGGTCTTTGTCATGAATGAATGTTGAATTTTATCAAATGCTTTTTCAGCATCTATAGAGATGATCATATGATCCTTGTGTTTGATTTTATTAAAATGGTGTATCACATTTATTGATTTGGGTATGTTGAACCAACCTTGCATCCCTGGGATGAATCCCACTTGATCATGGTGTATAATTTTGCATATGTGCTGCTGTATTCTGTTAGCTAGTATTTTATTGAGGATTTTTGCATCTATAGTCATCAAGGATATCGGCCTGTACTATTCTTTTTTAGTTGTATCTTTACCTGGTTTTGGTATCAGGATGATGTTTGCTTCATAGAATGAGTTTGGGAGATTTGCCTCTGTGTCAATCTTTTGGAATGGTTTGTAAAGAATTGGTGTCAATTCCTCTTCGAATGTTTGGCAAAATTCTGCTGTGAATCCGTCTGGTCCTGGGCTTTTCTTTGTTGGGAGGCTTCTGATAACAGCTTCAATCTCCTTTATTTTTATTGTTCTGTTCAGATTTTCTACATCTTCTTGGCTCAGTTTCGGTAGCTTGTGTGTGTCCAGAAATTTATCCATTTCCTCCAGATTTTCAAATTTGTTGGCATATAGTTGTTTATAGTAGTCTCGAATGATTCCTTGTATTTCAGAGGTATCAGTTGTAGTATCATCTTTTTCATTTCTAATTTTTGTTATTTGGATCTTCTCTCTTCTTTTTGTAGGTAGCCTTACTAATAGTTTGTCAATTTTATTTATCTTTTCAAAAAAACAACTTTTTGATTTGTTGATCTTTTGTATTGTTTTTGGGGTTTCAATTTCATTAAGTTCTGCTCTGATCTTAATGATTTCTTTCCGTCTGCTAACTTTGGGTTTGGATTGTTCTTGTTTTTCTAGTTCTTTAAGGTGAGTGTTAAGTTGTTCACTTGCCATCTCTCCATTCTTCTGAAGTAAGCATTTAATGTGGTAAATTTCCCCCTTAATACTGCTTTTGCAGTATCCCACAGGTTTTGGTATGATGTATCATTGTTTTCATTAGTTTCAATAAATTTTTTGATTCCCTGTTTGATTTCTTCTTGGACCCATATCTCCTTAAGTAGAATGCTGTTTAATTTCCATGTGCTTGTATAGTTTCCAGAATTTCATTTGTTATTTATTTCTAACTTTAATCCAATGTGGTCTGAAAAAACACATGGGATAATTCTAATTCTTTTGAATTTGTGGAGACTTGATTTGTGACCTAACATGTGATCTATCCTGGAGAATGATCCATGTACTGATGAGAAGAATGAATATTCTGAGGTTGTTGGATGGAATGTCCTGTAGATATCTGCCAAGTCCAATTGTTCTAGTATGTTGTTTAGATCTTTTGTTTATCTGCTGATTCTTTGCCTAAACTGTCCAATATCGAGAGAGGGGTGTTCAGGTCCCCTGCTATGATGGTATTAGTGTCTGTTTCCTTCTTTAGGTCTAATAGAGTTTGCATTATAAATCTGGCTGCTCTGACATTGGGTGCATATATGTTTATGATTGTTATGTCTTCTTGATGGGTGAATCCTTTTATCATTATGTAGTGGCCCTCATTATCTCTTTGTCATTTTTAGTTTAAAGTCTATTTTATCAGATATAAGAATAGCTACTCCAGCTTGTTTTTCGTTTCTGTTTGCATGGTAAATCTTTTTCCATCCTTTCACTCTTAGTCTGTGTCTTTATGGGTGAGGTGGGTCTCTTGAAGGAAGCATATAGTGGGGTCCTCCTTTCTAATCCAGTCAGTCAGTCTGTGCCTTTTGATTGGGGAATTTAAGCCTTTTACATTAAGAGTTGTTATTGAAAAGTGTTGATTTAATCCTAGCATTTTGTTGAGTTTTGTTTGGATGCCTTAGGTGTCTTTTGTTCCTTTCTTTCTTATTTACTGTTTTTCTGTATTTGTTGGTTCCTTGGGTTGTAGATGGCCTTTTTGTTTTTTTGTTTTCTCGTCATGGATGCCGTTTTTATTATACTAGTGGGTTTTGATTTTTCTTGGGTTTCTATGGCACTGGTAGTTTTTTTTCAGGTACCAAACCCAGTACTCCCTTGAGAATTTCTTGTAAGGGTGGTCGTATGGTAGTTAATTTCTGCAGTTTTTGTTTGTCTGAGAAATACACTATTTGCCCTTCATTTCAGAAGGATAGCCTTGTGGGGTAGAGTATTCTTGGCTGGCAATCTCTGTCTTTTAGTATTTTGAATATATCATGCCATTCCTTTCTGGCCTTTAGGGTTTGTGATGAGAAGTCTGATGTTAGTCTGATTGGGGCTCCCTTATAGGTGATTTAACACTTCTCTCTTGCAGCTTTTAAGATTCTCTCTTTGTCTTTGAGTTTTTCCAATTTGACTATAATATGTCTTGGAGAAGACCTTTTTGGGTTGAATACATTTGGGCATCTTTAAGCTTCCTGAATCTGAAGATCTGTGTCTTTTCCAATAACTGGGACGTTTTCTGCCACTATTTTGTTGAAAATGTTTTCAATGCAATCTCCTTTTTCCTTCCCTTCTGGAATACCCATGACTTGGATATTTGAGTGGTTATGGTTGTCTGATATCTCTCTTAGATTTTCTTCAATGCTTTTAATTCTTTTTTCTTTTTCTTTTCTTTTCTTTTTTTTTTTTTTTTGTCTGCCTGGGTTATTTCAAACAGCCCATCTTCAAGGTCAGAAGTTCTCTCTACTGCTTCTGCAAGCCTTCTGTTTAAACTCTCTGTTGTGTTTTTTATTTCGTTGAATGAATTCTTCAGCCCAGCAAGCTCTGCTGCATTCTTTTTCAGAGCATTGATTTCCTTCTACATTTCTTCTTTCAGATTCTGTATACTTTTCCTCATTTCATCATGTTGTCTAGCTGAGTTTTCTTGTATCTCATTCAGTTTCCTTAGAATTATCGCTCAAAATTCCTTGTCGGATATTTCAAGGGCTTCTTGTTCTATAGGACCTAGAGCTTGAAAGTTATTCCCTTTTAGTGGTGTACTTTAGTGATTTTTCATATTTCTGCTATCTTTCCTTTGTTGTTTAGTCATTGTGGCAGGAGGATTCACAGTCCACTGATTTGACACTATTTTCTGGCTAGGATGCTGCTGGGGCTGCCAATTTGGTATGGCTACCTCAGTGTCTGCTCAGTTGGCCACTAGTGCCTTGTGTGTGTGGTTGCCTTGGGTCTTGGGCCTCTCTGGAAAGCTGCCTCTCTTGTCACCATGCACTCGGCTGGGCTGCAGATTGAGTCAAGTTGCAGCAGTGAGGCCTACCTGCTGGGTCATGCACTGGCAGTGCAGCGTGTGTGGTCTCTGGAGAGCTTCTGCCTCCCCTGCTGGACATCTCCCTGCTCCACACGCACTCCAAATTTCGTTTTCTTTATAAATCACCCAGTTCTAGGTATTTTGTTATAAGCAACAGAAAAGAACTAATACGCCCATTAAACCATTAATCCATAGATGGACCAATGCATTCATGAAGGCATAGTTCTCAGGATCCAATCACCTCTTACGTGCCCCACCTTTCAAATACCATATTGGAAATTAAGTTCCAGCATCAGCTTTGGAGAGGACAAACATTCAAAGTATGGCAACCAATTATTATTTATTCAACTAAAGGATCTGGAGTGCCAGCTCTGTGCTAGGTGATGGGATACAATAATCTCTTCTGTCGTCTCAATTGGGAACTGGAAACCTGGACACATTTTAATTCAAGGTCCAACTTTAGATAAACAGGATTGAAATCCTGAACTACTCTCTCTACTGTACTAGGTCCCTGGATTCCTAAACTGAAGAGTTAATTGTGATTTCAGTGGAATTGGGACACCTCTGTTAAACTTACTTTAGTTTATTTCAGTTTTTTTTTTTTCCTGAGAATGAGTTTTTCTAGGTATACAACTAGTAAAAGATGCTAGAATAATCTGAAAAAGGTAGAGTTGTATGTGTAAGCTGACAATCTTTTTTAAACTTCTTTTCAAAAATACATATGTTCTGAAGCTTCTTCAGACACATCTGCTGAGGCAGAGCTGATGGATTTGTCAGCATTCATGTTTCCTCTTCATTAGAAAGTCTCCTTTCTGCCACCATTTGCTTGTGATACTATCTATACTGACTTTGTATTGGTTTGAATCTCATATTAGAAAAAGGTGAGGAAGTTAGAAAAAGGTGTCTGCATAGCCTAAAAATCCACATGGCAGGCACTCCCATCATATTTCAACTAATTAAAACCAGATACCTTATTCCTTAAAGAATTTTGGTTTCCTTAGTCAGAAAGGTATTCCTGAACCAAGGCCAAAGTTCCAGCAATGGACAGAATCACTGACATATTTGTCCAAGACAAAACTAAAGGTAATATATTGCTAGAATAGCCTACCTGAAACAGATTGGCTTTAATCTCTATCTATAGTTAAAACCTTTTGAAATGACTTTTTGAAGGACTGTGTTAATGAATGGAGCCTGTTTGTCCCCCATGGCTGCTGGTGCATTTTCTTACTGGTGCATTTTCCTGCTGATGCATTTGCCCCTAGGATGTGGGGCCAGAATTGGAGCTGGAACGGCTGAGCTTGGAGCAAGAAGTACTACCAAGTGCTTTTCTCATCAAGTAGAACAGTCTGTGCCCAGCAATACAGGGGAAATTACTGGGCTTCAATGGCTTATAGTGAGAGAAGGGCAGTTCCTTGCCAGTGAACATAGCTGTATGATGAGGAAAAGAAATATTTCTTTTCAAAAAACATGAGGTTGAGAAAGAGGCCCTCAGTTAATTAAACAATTTTTTATCACAATGTTTCCAAAACTTTCCCTAACTTTACTGAGTTACTCTTCACAAATGTGGATTCCTGGGCCCATTACTGAACTAGTGAATCAGAATGTCTGGATATGGGCCCTTAAATTTATATTTTTAAGGAGAACTCAGATGATTCTTATGATCATTTGAGTTTGGGAGACACTGCAATGTGGGCTTAGGTAAAAATAAGTGAGTAAAAATGTATGTGAAGAGGAATGATAATTTTTGAAAGATAACATGTGATATTCTAAAACAGAAGAACAGGAGGCTTCAAATATTTTTAAAGTAGGTTGTTCTGACCAACAGCAAAAAGAGCTGAACAGCAGAGTCCAGGGCTACTTGCTTTATGGAAACACATACCACAATGTGCAACCTTAATGGTGCCTTTTCAATATTTGAAACAATATACTACAGGATTAGCCTTTTGCCTTTTTGTACCAGTACTTCATCTTAGAAGGACTAGCCTTAAATGATATCAACCTTTTTTGTTTGTCAGCAAAGGGCTTCCATATAGACCTAAAATTAAGCAGGACTGATTGGGTCAACAAGACTTCCCTGTCTTTGCTAAGATTTAGGGATGGAGTTTGCCTTAGACTGCAGCTCTGTGGGAAAATCTCTTTCTGTCTTTTGGAGCCTGGGGAGAATAGGTAGGTTTCTCAGGAATGCCTCAACGTGCTGTTCGTGATTCCATGAGTCTTCCACACACCCAGCGTTTGGTGAAGACCCGCCCTCCCCCAGCCACTCCAGACCCTCCTAGCTTTGCCACCTGCCTGGACTGCTTCTCCCCACTCCCAAATCCTGCAACCATCCTGGAATGCAGCTGACGGAGGGATTGTAGAGTGGCCAGCTTTCTGTATGTTTATAATGTTTTGTTTAATTTATATGTACTAATTGAGTCACTTAGGTGTTATCTGAAACCAAATCTATGCCATTAGACCTTTAGACCTTCATTTATCCATTTTGGCTACCAGAGTTCCTTCTGTGTCCAGACCCTGACATTTACTAAACACCATGATCTGCTCTCTAAGGATCGGCCCATTCTTTTTCTTAACAGGTGTTCATTGAAAGGGTCCAATGGGTATGGCTTTAATGTCTAAGTAAATAGTCTTTAATAAGTCATTCAGTCATTGCGTAAACACACACTGTGACACTTAGGACTAGGACATGCTTTCATTTCCCAGTCTTTCTTTCTCTCTCTCTGTCTCTCTTTTAATTTAATATAATTCTAGCAAAGTCCCTTAACTTTGTGGAAATCCTGTACTATGCATTCCACAGAGCATTGTAGTCAAAAGTGATTTGGAATATATACCCATTAAGTTAGGAGGGTTTCTTTTTTTCCTATCAAAATATTAAGAAATGGCAACTCACGTACCAAGATTTTGGGCAATTTTGAATGATTTGGAGTTTCATCTGTTATTGAAAATCAATGTGTATGCTTTACATAATTTTTACATGTTTATTTTGCATTTAGGCAGAAAAAAAACCTAGTGGACTGAAAATAAAATCCAATTTTTTCCACACTGGATCAAAATTAATCTGAAATACAGAGCCATGTGAATAATTGAAGACTCATGTTACTGAGGCAGACATTGGGGGAAAATTCTGCATGTTTCTGTCACCAGTTATATAACAACAGCGTAGCTGGCACCGTGCACTAAATTGCACATGTGTAAAAGGATGCAGTGATCGCTGTGCTCAGCCTCAACTGCAGAGTCTTTATTCTGGATAGATTTGTGAGGTCAATGGGGTGAGAACAAGTGAAAATAAGCCTCTGTTTGCACGAAGTTTCACTTGATAGAGGAAAGCACAGTCCACATTTGACAGTGGGGTTTGTAGACCTTGGGGAAGGGTCAAACCAGAAAAGGAGTCATGGGAACCTCAGGTACTACTTGGTGGGTGAGAACTCCACCGAGCTGTGTGACCGGTGGGGCCAGAGCAGCATGGCTGTCCCCTGCAAGGGCCTTTGTCTCTTCTCCTCCATCCTCCTCCTCCCTTCCTTTCCCCTTTGTACAATGACAGGTCTCAGTGGAGATGGAGTGTTAGTATCAAGGGAGACTTTGGAGAGGTCTTGGAATGAAAAAATTGGATACACTGGACCCGTTAGAACTGCGCTGCCCATCTTTTCCGCTAAGCGATCTCACTGTGCTGCGTGAGGCAATTGACTTGATTTCTCTATGTTCCTCTTTCTCTCTTTTAAGTCTAACAGGTCCATCATGATTAATCTTAGTGCTGCTTTTTAAGTTTCCACACTTCCAGTGACTTTGTTGTGTCTTCTATCTACTGTTTCTGTGTTTGTCCTTCACCCCAGTCCTGTCCTCCAGGTCACCCTGTTGACCCCTCTGCATGTGGTTGCCCCCTCTCCCGGCTTGCAGATCTGCTGGGCATTTGCCCATCTGAGGGTTGGCTCTCATCATGGCACTTCAGAGCCACTGCCCTGGGATGGCCCAGGGAGCCACTGTGGACCCCTCAGCTGCCCGTGCCCACCTAGCCAAGTGGCTCCTGCTGTTGTGATTAATAAGTGCTGCTCGTCTGCAGACACAATGGTCCCCACACCAGGAAGGATCTGAAGCAATGCAGGGCTGGAGGGAAAGATTGGAGCCTTGTCTGAGTGCTTTTCTTAAGATCCCCCTGGGACAGGAGCCTCCCACCCTCAAGTCCCTTGAGCCCTGGCCATGGCCTCACAGGCTGGTGCTGAATGGTGACCCCAGATGGCATTTGGGGGCTCTGGGTATGAGACTGCTGAAGGCCAGAGGCTGTGCTTCTGATACCTGACCCTACCAGGTCACTCTGTGTTCCCAGGTTACACAACTATGGCTGCCTGTGTGTCACAGCCGCTGAGACTGTGAGGCCTCCATGGGCGCCTTGCTGGCCTTGTCCCCACTTTCTGAGGGGCCCTGCCACAACCTCTGCTATCATTTAGCCCAGTCACAGAGCTCCCTGCTTAGGCCCCTTCTGTCTACCTTGATCTGTGCCCTGGGCACCCTGCAGTGCTCACCGTCAGTCATACCCTCCCCACCCAGGAGCTGCTCTCTTCCGAGCAACTCAGTCAACACCAGGTAGGATTTCTCTGATGACTCAGAGAAAGAGTGGCTCCTTAGCCCCATGGGATGGTCTGGCTGTCCTGAAAATTGAGAGTTTGGTGACCCCGGCAGCTACTGAAATGCTGTGTCTTTCAGCCATGGGGCATCCCTGGAATATTTTGTCACCTCCCCACAAACCCTGACTGACTGTGAGACACCAGTCTCTTCTCTCTGGCTGTTCCAGGGAGAGCCTTACCTTCTGGAGGGAGGTTTGGCCCTGTGTAGTCTCAGGGCTGATGCACTAGGGGACCTCACAGGCCAGTCAGCATGCCTTCTCTCCAGCCAGCATGAGGGTTCAGACACCTTCTACCCACATGTCACAATGCCCTGACATCATTCCATCCTCAGCTACCTTGGGGGCACCAATCAGTCATAGAAGGAGGCTCTCGGCACGCTTTAAGGCAGTGGTCTCCAAACTGTTAGATACATACCTTTGGAAAAAAACTGATGACTTTCAACTGAGCATGCAGACCGGGAGAGTTTTCAGCTCATCTGCTTCCTTGTGTATTGTCCTAAAATCAATCTACTCAGCTCTGTCTTCCACTGTTCCTTTCACAGTCAGTCTTTTCCCACTTTATGAAAGACACCTGTTTGGAACTCTCCTGTAGCCTGGGGTGGCAAAATCCTCCCAGGAGTTCAACAAAGGGATGACTTGAATGTTGTTGGAAGAAATCGGTGATATTAATGAATCAGTCATGGTTGCGGCTTACAAATCCTTTTATAAACTAGCTGGTTTCCAATTCTTTACTTTCAGTAAAGTCGAGGGAGGACCTAATCAAGCTGTCAGGTGATAGAAGACTAAAAATTCTACTTCCTGATAGGTGACTGTGATGTGGAGCGTATAACTTGGAGGGGTACAATGAATTGAGTAGATGACTACGAAGAAAATCCTTCTGTTCCCATCTATTTATATGAATAAGATATTTTAGTATTTAATTCTGAAAAAAAGGGTTGGGAGAGGACTTCACAGAAAGATTCGTGTTATCTTTTCATTTTATTTTTTCCAGAAACTTTTTGAAGTACCTTTGTATGTATATAAATAAAAATAAAAATAAATTGATGCGACCATAGATCTCTAAGTGTTAAAAAAGGGTTTTGTTTTTATTACATTATTATTAGTGTACAATTGATCAAAAACATAAATATGTTATAATTTTGATAATTATTAGTATGAACTCTTTCAAGTACCCTTATACTTTTTATTTCAGAGAAGCTAATAGCATGATCAATTAAATTTTTAAAATGAAAATGTATTAGCCTAAAATACAATAAGGGAAGTGAATTGAAAAAAATCAAGGAAAAAAGGGAATTATAAAAAATGTCTAGTTTAAAAAATAATGTTTGTATATTTTTAAAATGGATAACTTTGGCTCTCAAATTGCTTATATATTTAGATTTTGTTGTAAATATTTAAAAGGATGATACAAAAGTTAAAATTGAAAATGGCATCAATTTTACCTCCTTTGAAAGTTTTAGAACTTACAGTAAAAAATGTTGGTTTTTACTTTTAAATGTCATAGGAGGTATCTAGTTTTCAAAATTCTCTTGATGATAGAAACAAGTATTAAGTTAGTGACCATGGTTTCTAAACAATGCTGCCCATCAAAGCCACGTAGAGATATTTTTACATTTTACCAATGTCAAAGCTCAGGCCACACTCGTAAACCTGCCAAATCAGAATATCTCACCATGTGACTAAGGAATTTTTGGTGTCATAGATCTGTCCAGTTGAGTCACTGAGTAGTCGGCTTGCTATCTGCTGCCTTATGGCATCAGAGGAACACAGCACATGCTTGTTGGACACTGTTGCAGAGGGACTTGTCTCTAGCTCTTGGGGCCAAGGGTGGTGTCTTCATGCTACCATCTGGGACATCAGGGAAGCAGCAGTTCAGGTAGATCAAAAGAGACCCGTGCTTGCACTGGGCTCTGCCACTTGCTGATTGTGTGGCCTGAGCAAAGCATTTACCCTCTCTGGGCCCCAGAAATCTTTGTTGGGCTGTTCAGAGGATGGTATATTATCTGCTATGTGGTTGGCTCTTATCAAAGGCAGTTTTCTCCTACTCCTTCACAGTAAACATGGTAATGCCTACATGAACATGTGGTTGTGCTTTCAATAAGGACTTTTATATTGTAAAGTTCATAATTGAGCATCTTTAAAACATTGCATCCCTACAGCATTAAAAAACTGAACCAATTTATGGGTTTGTAAGAGCAATGTCATATGGGAATCAAGACATGATTTACTTAAATAATTTAAGTGCTGGAAAATTTTAGGAAATAACTGAATTAGTTGAATTACAGAAAGAATCTTAAAAAAAATAGTGCAATTAATATCTAGATTTCTATTCTACTAAAAGGACATGAATGAGTTAGAGGGAAGGAGAATAAATTAGCATTTTTTAGGACAACATAAAGTGGAAGTAAAGAAGGGTGGCCCCCTCTCTCTCTGGTGCTTCCCAGGTGTCTGACCCTGTGCTTACACACACGGGGTGTGATGTGATTGGACACCAGAGGAAGAAAGCTGGGGTAAGGTCAAGAGGCTTGTTCTTCCAGGCTGCCTCATCTACAGGCATTTCTGGGACAACTGATGATGCAAGATAAGTAACTGAAAGGACGAGTCAACACCAGTTGACGATCCACCAGAGAGAGCTCGTTTATTAGGCAGCACACACACATATATATAAGGCTTTAAGGGAAAGCTGATTGGTTTAAAATACAATCCCTATTTAGCATACCGCATGGGGCTTGGGGGGGAGCTGATTGGCGTGCAATTCCCGCCGGCGGGAAGGAGAATGCGGAAGAGAAGGGCAGTCAGCGCCATGATGGGGTGTGGCCGAGAAGGGCTTATGTGATCAGGGTGTGATCCCTTGGGGCATTTGGGTTCTTAAATTCCTCGGTGTGATCCCTTGGAGCATTTGGGTTCTTACGTTCCTCCCTTTTTTCTTGTTTTAGGAAAGGGGACGTTGAAGTCATCGAGCTACTTCCTGCTGAACTGGGGCATTGTGGGGGGGGGGCAAAGGGAGGAAGGTACATAAATACCCATTATGAAACCCCAAAGGAGGGTGGAGAAACAATTTCAAAAGGGGAGAAGTCCATAAACGTTCCTTGAAGCCACAAGTCGAATATGCACCTGTTCCATTGTTTGTAGCTGGAGACTGGAGGGAGCAACCAGGCGTCGGTGGCAAGGGCGTGTAGCAATGCGTTTCCTCTGCAAGGTGGTGTCTCTTCAGCATCGGCTGAGGCGCTCACGAGATGAGGCGGCGGGTTCATCGGTATCTAGAAGCTGGTAGTTTCTAAGCAAAAGCTGGTTAAAGGCCTGATTAGAAATTTTTCCCACTTGGGCTTGAAGAAACCTAATGATTCAGGGCAAGAAAAGGCAGGTTATGAGGATAATGATTAGAGGTCCCAAAATGGGCCAAATCCAAGTTAGGACAGGGCTTAAGATAAAGGAAGAAAAGGGGTTAGAACTGGATGTGGTTCGTAGGCTGGAAGCTAAGTCGGTGAGTTTGATGATGGTTGTTTCTACTAGACTGGATTCATTGATATAATAACAGCATTCTTCCCCAAGGAAGATGCAAGTACCTTCTTTTTCTGCAGTGAGGAGGTCTAGTGCTCTGCGGTTTTGGAGGGTGACCTGAGCTAAAGAGGTGATCTGTCTCTGTAGAGAGGAAAGAGATTCGGCAGTGGAAGTCAGAGCCCCTTCAAATTTAGCATTGATGTCTTTGACCGCCCATAAACTGTGTCCTAAGGCTCCTCCCGACAGGCCGGCTCCAACCGCTGATGTTGTTAGGGAAATACTTACCATGATTGGGAGGAAGGTGGCCCTTTTTTGTTTTGAGGATGGATGAAGAAGATAGAACAGTTCTGCGTTGGTGTACAGAGTGAGTTGAGGGACGATAGTGACAAGAAGGCATGGGACAGTAAGATTGGACAGGATGGAGGTAGAGAGGGCTCCATTGCACCAGAAGAAAGAGCCTGGTGGGGCGAAGGTGTGGTTATAAATGGTTGAGGAAGGGAAGCATTTAAGGGGACGGCCGCCAGGAGCGGTCGCATGAGAGAAAACAATTTCCGGGAGAGAGAGAGAAAGATGAGTGTTTCAGAAATGACCTGTTGCCAGGTGTGAATGGGTGACCCTGGGGAGCCAGCAGAGGGGCCTGAAAGCTCCCTGGGTGAAATGAAAAGAACAGGAGAAGGTCAAGGAGAAGGTTCATGTCTCTGGAATTGGGGGTAAGGCTGAGGTCCGGGATAGGCGGAGTTTGATAGGGTCAGTAGGATGAGGGATACACTTAAAAGAATGGTGTGTTAAGTTCTTTTGCAGATTATTGGAGTTCTCGGTGGCCGATGGCGGATCCTGAGTGTAAGGCTTCAGCCTGGAAATATGAATCCATGGAGTAACATGATTACCTGGCAGGGCAAGTTTAGCAGCAGTTGGAGTGCAAAGGATGACAGGACATGGGCCTTCCCACTTAGGGGTTAGGGGGGTTTTGGGTTCTGGGGAAGTGTAGAATACTAATTGGCCTGGGCTGAGTGAAAGGTTATTTTTGGAAAGTGATGGATCTGGAAGTAGCCAGTTCTGGTACCTGCATAATTCGGTGCGAAGGTGGGAGAGCAAGGGTAAGGCCATGGTGGGTGGTATGGGTCCTTCAGTTGCTGTGATCCCCGGGGGTAGGTGGGGCCTACCATACATGACTTCAAAAGGGGAAAGATTGGAGGGCCTTTTGGGGAGAGCTCTGGTCTTGAGTAGAGCGAGAGGTAGAAGATGGACCCAATCAAGGTGTAATTCCAGAGACAATTTAGTTAGTATGTCTTTTAAGGTTCTGTTGGTTCTCTCTACCTCTCTACCTTTCCAGATGCCTGAGGTTGGTAAGGGCAATGTAGGTGCCAGGGGAGAGAGAGTGACTGGGAGAGTTTTTGTATTATCTGGGCGGTAAATTCAGGTCCATTGTCAGATTGAATGGAAGTGGGCATCCCAAATCGTGGGATGATTTGGGAAAGGAGCGTCTGGGCTACGGTGGAGGCCTTTTTATTGGATGTTGGGAATGCCTCTACCCATCCTGAAAAGGTATCAACAAACACCAGGAGGTATTTGAGGCGCCAGACAGAAGGCATGTGCGTAAAATCGACTTGCCAGTCGGCCGCGGGTGTGAGACCTCTGGCCTGGTGGGAGGGGTATGGCCCAGGTTTGAGAGGGGTGTTAGGATTGGTACGCTGGCAGATTGTGCATGAGGATGAAATTTTTTGCAAGAGGGCTTTGTCAGATGGGGTGATTGAGAAGAAGGCTTGTAAAAACTGGGATAAAGCTTGGGGGCTAGAGTGAAACAGGTCATGGAGCAAGCGAAAGAGAAAGGACTTATCATCATTAGGCGGTTGAGGCTGAGAGGGTGTCTGTGAACCTTGGGAGCCATATGTAAGAATGGGAAGTTGGTTTTGTGTCTGCGGGTGCATTGCTGCAGTGCGTGCGGCGAGGTCAGCCTTACAATTCCCGCGAGTGATTGGGGAATTGTCCCTCTGGTGGGCTTTGCAATGAATGACTCCTAATTCACGGGGTAAATGGGACACCTCAATTAATGTGGATATTAAAGCTGAGTTGGTGATTGTGTTACCCTTGGTGTTAAGCAGACCGTATTCTTTCCATATGGTGGCATGAGAGAGAAGTATATGAAAGACATATTTGGAGTCAGTGTATAAGTTAAGAGTTCTTCCTTCAGCTAGAACGCAGGCTTGCGTTGCGGCGATAGGTTCGGCCTGCTGGTTGGTAGTACCCTTGGGTAAAGGTTGGGCCTCTATAACCGAATCAAGGGAGACTATGGCATACCCTGCGTAATGAGTGTTTCCTTCCTTGAATGAGGACCCATCCGTGAACCATGTGAGATCAGTGTGAGATAGGGGTCCCTCAGTGATGGAAGAGAGGTAAGGTATAAAATTTTGAAGGCTTTCTACACAGCTGTGCAAAGGGGTGTTGGGGGAATCTGGTATAGGCAGTAGGGTAGCCGGATTTAGGGGTGGGCAGGTAGTGAAGGATAGGGCAGGATTTTCCAGAAACGAGGATAGGAGGGTTAGGATTCTGGAAGGTGGGAGGGATTGGAGAGCCTTATAGGTAAGGAGGTCTTTGAGGTGATGTGGTGAGAGAATGGTGAGAGGTGCCCCAAATGTTAATTTGGGTGCCTCCTTATGCAGTAACTGCCCCGCTGCTAGGGCTCTTAGACAGGGTGCCCAGCCTTGTACAGTGGGGTCCAACTGTTTTGATAGGTATGCTACGGGGCCAAAGGAAGAGGACAGGGGCAAAGTAATGGAGACTTGAAGCCGTGATAGAATGTCCCGACCCAACAAGGGGACGGGGCATTGTGGCATGACTAGAAAGGAATGGGAGAAAACGGATTGAGTGCCTTGAAGGCAGCAGGTTAAAAGAGGGGTTTTTGGGGGAAAGATTTGTTTACCTCCTACCCCAACTATAGGAGAGCTGCTGGAGGTGGTGGGGCCTTTATATTCCCTTAAGACTGAAAGGTGGCTCCAGTGTCCAGGAGGAAAGATATTGGGTGGCCGTCCACAACCATGGATACCCTGGGCTCCTGCTTTGTTATAGAGATGGTCGGGAAGGGCCCAAGGCTCCGTCAGTCCTCCTCAGCGAGGCCCACCATAGGTGGTGTCCACAGTTCGGGGGACTGTGGGGCAGTTGGTCCCTCACCCCTTCGGGCGAGGGGGCAATCAGATCCCCAATGTCCTTTCTTTTTGCATTTTGGACAAGGAGTGGTGGGTGGCCTGGGGGTGGGGCAAGCCTTTGCCCAATGCCCTTCCTTTCCACATTTAAAGCAGGCTCTAGGTGGAGGCTTAGAAGGTGGAGGCTGTGGGAGGGCGCCCAGGGGATTTGATAAGCTGGGCCAACATCTGGAAGTTGGTGTGGTCGGCCTTTTGTTTTCCACGTTCCTTTTCCTCCTCCCGATTATGAAAAACCTTGAAGGCCACTGACAGGATTTCGGTCTGAGGGGTTGCAGGACCCTGCTCTAATTTTTTAAGTTTAGTTTTAATGTCAGGGTAGGATTGGGCCAGGAAATAGGTCATAAGGACATGCCGGCCGTCTTCTGAGTTGGGATCTAAGTTAGTGTATTGTTGAAAGGACTGAGTTAATCTATTGAGGAACTCGGAGGGAGTTTCCTCCTTTTTTTGGACAATTTCTTGAATTTTTTGGAAATTGACGACCTTGCGAGCCGATTTTTTGAGGCCAGTTATTAAGGAAGAGGCAAAACGGTCTCGAGCCTGGATTCCCTGGGCTGTGTTATAATCCCAATTAGGTTCCTGTTCTGGGACTGCTTGGGGGCCTGGCGGGTGATCCGGTTTGGTACGATGGGTGTCAGTGGCATGGGTTTGGGCTGTATCCCAGACCCTGCGGCGTTCCTCAGGGAGGAGGGTATTGGCTAGGAGCATGAAGATGTCATGATGTGTGAGGCTGTAGGCCTGCAGGATCCATTGGAATTCTTTAACGTAGGTGGTAGGGTAGGTAGAGAAAGAGCCTAGTCTTTTTTCGGATTCTGTAAGGCCAGCTAGGGAAAAGGGAACATGGACCCTAACTACTCCTTCAGCCCCAGCTACCTCACATAGTGGGGCGATTGTTAAAGGGGCAGGGGGAGGTCCTCAGGAATGGGTGAAAGGGGGGCTTAGTGGGTCAGGAGTAGGGGAGGGTAAAGACGGGGGAGTGGATGGCGCAGGAGGTGCAGAAGGTGACGTGGATGACGGGGGAGGAGGAGAGGGCGCCGGAGGCACTGGGGGAGGAGGAGGTCGGTAGGGTGGGGGTTCATCAGCAGGGTCGAAGGTGGAAGAATTGAGGGGTGACTGTGAAGAGGGTTTACAGGCTAAAAGGACTTGAGAGGGAGCACAGGAGGAGCAGAGGGTGGGGTTCTGAGCCAAGAGGCGAAAAGCCTCGATGTAGGGGATCTCCTTCCATTTTTTTAGGTGCTGGCAGTAGTTAAAGAGGTCACGTAGAATGTTAGGCTCTAGTGTGCCGTCGGGGGGGCCATGTGTTTTGATTATGTAAAGGATAATAAGGCCAATCTTGTGTACAGAATTTGGTGAGGAGTTTGGGCTTAATATCCGGACTGAGGGAAAGGTTGGTGAGGTTTTTCAAAAGGCATTGAAGTGGAGAGTACCCTAGGGAGGAGGAGGAAGCGCCCATTCTGGTCTCTTAATGGGAATTTAGACAGAAATTGGACAGAGATTAGTGATAAGACAGATCCTTCGGCCGGTTGGGAAAGGCGGGATCCTAGAGGGCGTCCCCAGTAGGTCACGTCAGTCCCGGCAGGTTCAGGTACGAACCAGGAGGAGAGAAGGTAGGTGTGGGTCATCACTCAGACCTTCACTTCTCTAGGACCAAAGGTGCCTGAAGTAACCTAGCGCTAGGAATTTCTGGTCGGGTCCCGGACCCGGGAAGTGGAGAGAAGAGAGTGGTGGACAGGAGGGTGAAAGAGAGAAGGAGAGGAGAACAGAATGGGGCTTTTAACTTCCAAAAATGAAAGTAAAAAGTTTACCGGGGCTTTGGAACCTGTTATAGTTTGGGAATTTATGGTGGTCGTGAAGACCGTGGTGGGGATGGGGTATGGGCGTTAGGGGCTACCAGACGATCACGGCTAGACTCCCTGCGGTAGCCTGAAAAAGGGCTGGTGCCCTTTAGGAAAGGGGGCTTACCTAATGATGAGCTGGTGGTGAGCGGAAGGAGCCAGCGCCGAAAAGAATGGACAAGGGTGGACCGTCAGTGGTGAGCGGTGGAAGGGAGGCCGGTCCTGGCAGGACGGAGTTCCCAAGGGGCAACTCGAAAAGTGTTGCCGCTGCGATTCGAAAAGTGTCGCCACTCGAGGGGAACTCCATCCCGGGTTTCAGCACCAATGAAAAGGATGAGTCGACACCAGTTGAAGATCCACCAGAGAGAGCTCGCTTGTTAGGCAGCACACACACATATATATAGGGCTTTAGGGAAAGCTGATTGGTTTAAAATACAATCCCTACTTAGCATACCGCATGGGGCTTGGGGGGGAGCTGATTGGCGTGCGATTCGTGCCGGCGGGAAGGAGAATGCGGAAGAGAAGGGCAACCAGTGCCTTGATGGGGTGCAGCCTAGAAGGGCTTATGTGATCAGGGTGTGATCCCTTGGGGCATTTGGGTTCTTACAGTAACTAGTAACGCAACCCATAATAGAGACAAAACATGTGGAGGGAAAAACAATTCATATTTCCTTCTTATAATGTGTAAGTTATGGATGTCAGTAGGGAAAACCCTGGACCTGATGGTTTACCTTACAGTTTTAAGTGCTATGATAATGCCTCTGATGTTGTTGGTTAAAGCTATAACAAATCTTGATGATTCCGTTTGATCATTGTCTCAGTCATTTTCATAGATGGATCAGATTCTTTTGCTCTGTGACTCTTTTAATAGGGTGTATCCACATACCTCCCCGTTAGGCAACACATTGCCAGCGTGTTATACCATTTAGGAAGAAGTATCCTTAGCCCCAACAGCTGTTAATGAGCTGCTTGCAAAAAGTGGGTTTTTGCTACTTTGTGGACAAAAGGTTTTGTGATATCTTTAATGTGATTAAATGAATGGATGAAACAAGCTCCTTATGAGCTTTACAGTTGAAACTTTAAAATGGAATCTGTCCAACACCAAAGCATTAGCTTCAGCTAAATTTTTAAAAATGAGGTTTTAAGACTAAAATCCCTGATTAAAATTACAGTAAAAATGTTTCACTAAGGCTCTGCCTAGTTTTACGGTTGTCTTTAGAATCCTGATACTTTCAAGACAAATAAATGCCCAACATAAAAGTACCTGTACTGGCCAAATAAAGTGTTTTAATGAAAAATCAAAGGTCTTGCATAATGGACATTGTCAGGACTTAGTACTTCTGATATATTTTTCATGAGATATTGGAACATCTCTATCATGGCTGCCATTGATTCCAATATAGCAGCCAAAAAATAAATGGTAAAAATTCTCTGCCTGAATGTCAACTAGTTTGGGTCTCTGTGGCCTGAGACCAGACAATATAATATCTGTGTTATCTTGATGGTAATTTTATCAAAGTCATGACTGGTCAAGACAGTGATGTTAGCTTTCATCTACCCCACCTGGATAACTTGTGGTTTGATGCCAAATCTAAAACATTACTTCCTTAACTTCAATAGCCTTTTTATAGAATATAGTATAGATTATCAAAAATCAATAAAAATAGTAAAAGAGCAACTTTAAACTGATAATAAGGATTAAATTATTGAGGATCTAAGTCAAGAAAAGTTATAATTATATTTTACAAATATATAGATAATTTTATGTGTTATGTATAAATATGTTATACATATTTATGTAAATATAACTCACATGGGTGCCTTTCTGTAAATTAAGAAATGGGTTTCACTTTTTAATACACTTTATTTGTCATCAATTACAAAATTGTAGTAAAATACTGATTTTGCAAGAAAAATTTTACACGTATTTTAGAAAATGTTGGAAAAATACCCATATCCACCAGAAATTTGTAATAATAAATAATCATCACAATATGAATGGCTCCCCTACAGTTGTACAATATACAATCTCATAAATGTAGGTGGTGGCCAGAAACCTTTTGTAACATTAGGACGAATATAACAAACACAACCTGATTCTCTCCGTGTTATGGTGAGAGATACTATGTATCTTGATGTCTACAGAAAATATAATTTAACCTTAAATTTAGCAAATTGATAGTCCAGTCTTTGAACCAGCTACAAATACCCCAGCTTCCTGCAGTTGGAAAGGTGATATAAAGCAATTTTTTAAAAATGAAGAAAGCATTTAGCTCACAGATAGAGAAGCTATAAAAAGCTTATCTTAATGTAGGCAACAAGATTAAGGCAATAAATGCATTTATAGTACGACTTCTTACATATTAATGTAGCATTGTAAAATGTCCATTACAGAGCTGGGGTTAATAGCACATGACAGAAAGTCAAAGACATTTCCCAAAACTACATTGGACTAGGTCAGAGTTTGCTTAAATAAAAAAAGAAAAAAGAAAAAGAAAAGGAGAAAGGTTAAAACCATCAAATCAGCTATTCATAGATTGCAAAACTGCATAATTCCCTTTATATGGTCTCAGATTACATTTAGGAACAAGCGATAATGCATCTAATATGCTTAGCACTGTGTCTGGTTCATAAGCACTAAATAAGTGTTATTGTCATCATGAACTTCATCGTTGTTTCTTTTCATTTAAAACACCAGTTATTAGTAACTGGCATCTCTTAGGTGCTGTACAATTTCCATATTACTTCTACATAAGATTATTTTATTTCTTCTTTACCACAGACCTGTCTATAGGTTATAGTTTATAGTTCCCATTGTGCAAATGAGGGAACAGAGGCTCTGGGACATCAATGACCTGCGACAGTTTCAGAATTAATAAGTGATGGGATCAGAGCACAAAGTCCTTGGACTCCTAATTCAGTGAACTCTACTATATGTCATCTCTCCAGATCATAGCTATGGGAAACTAACACTGGAGAAAATAGGAAAACAAACAAATAAATAAAAACTACAGCTAGATCAATGGCCAATTTAATGTTGGACTATAAAATAGCTGTGTAGGACTAACAGCTACTGTTTATCCAAAGCTTATTATGTGACAGATATTGTACTGAGCACTTTACCTGCATTGTTCTTTGATCCTCTCAACACCTTTTTAAGGTAGGTGCTATTATTTTTTCTATTTTTCAGTTGAAGTAACTGAAGCTTAAAAAGGTTAAGATGTTGCCTGAGGTCACATAACTGACAAGTAGAACTTTGTATCAAACATAATGTCTGATTCCAAAGCCCTCAACTCTCAACTACTTCACTGTGTCAACTCACATCAGTTAGACAATACTGTGTGAATACGTGTGTATCCTATTTACAGTTCCAAGAGATGCTGAGGGTAAAGGTAACAAGAACAGTTATTAAAAATAGAGTTAAATATTAAGAACTTTTGATAGGTAATTTAGGCAATCCTTCAGTTTATACTTGATCTATTTTCCAACAAAGTTAAATCTAAAAATAATATCAGTAAAATATTTATGAAAATAGAAGCAATCATAGCTTTTCCAACCATTTTAGATGTGTGAGTGATAAATTATCTTATTTATTCAATAAATCAGGTCATTGTCTAACTCAGATTTCAATATGTTGACACTTAGAGTGATTTTTACCATTACCAAAAGAAAGTCTTGTTTATGAAAGTTACAAAGGAAAGAAGTTGTTTGTGGCATGACTGACTACTCTATACAGAGAATTACCTCCTTGACTTCTGTGACATACTTCAGCAAAAACAATAATGTTTTAATGTTTAAGGAAAGGCTACATGGGTTAAACATAAGGTAACAGTAAGACAGAACTATATATGTTTGTGAACAGTTGCTCTAAGCTGTACCACTATTGAATCATAATTAACAGTAGATCTGCTGAATCTAACCAAAGTACCCTTTTCGATTATATTAACTAATAATGAGGCACTACTTATTTGAGTACCGTTTCCTGTCAACAGAAACATCATGTGAATCTCTTTAGGGATTTTGTTATTGTCGTTTGTTGTTTTTTTAAGGATGTGTATTGGCTGTAGCAGAGAAAATGAAACAAATGTGAATTTAAAAGTAAATCAAGTTTACAAAGTTGACTTTATATCTTCTAGTTGAAAATCCTAAAGAAATCAAGATTAATCTGTACGTTCTCTGACTTTTCAATATATATCTGCAGAGCCTAGGACAGTGCGGCAAAGAAAGAGGCACTCATACATATTTGTGGCTACAGCTGAATTGAGAAGACAGGGCATCTGAAAAATTGTCATGTCATTGGGACATTTCTATGCCAATAATTGGTGTGGTGGCAGAGCCCATGCTGTGATAATGCAAGCTTAGTTCATGCTAGACAGTAAGGAAAATACTATATTTATATACCCCTGTCCTCTCTGGACTCCTGAGTCATTTTTCTCATAGCATTCTGGGAAAATTGAGACCCAGAGAATTTTTATAATTTGGCAGGGAGTACACAGCTATGATATGGTGAGAGCCTCCTCCTCTCTCCACTTTTGCCTCTTACCCTGACATGAGGAGAACTTGCTTTTTCTGTGACCACTACTTGTGACTTAATTGAGGAGCATTGTAATTGTGAGCTAGAGGGAACAAAGCTTTAGACCTGCTTCTGGGATTTTCTGGTGTTCCATGAGAAGTGAGGGACAACTGCATGGCTAAATTGAAAGCCAACATTCAGTGGCTCTGGAGAGGTGCTGAATGAACAGGAGTTGGCTACAGTGCACTTGGTCACTTTCAAGGGAGCCGTGAGCCATCTTCTGTGTTTCCTCAAAGTCCCTGAGGATGACAATTACTGAAGGGGGCAGTGGTGAGATCACCTGCATGCCTATCAAGTTTGTGCAGACTCTTGTTGCCTACAGAGTTGAGCACTTATAGGAAGAGATGGTTTCCAATCAGTACCCTGTTGTCCATATAAAATCCCTATTTATGTTGTTTGGGAAATGTGTCATTACCTCAGATGTCCAATATGAAAAAGGAGCATCATTCTTTGCTAAAACAGAGACATGGTTTCTTTATTTACAAAACGGAGGCTTTGATATAAGTTTTATTTATATCACCTGCACTAGAGAATAGTGACTGCTCAAGAATTGTCCCCACTCAGGTGAATAGCAAGAAGAGGCAGGAGCTGGTGCCAACAGCTATTCAGATTCTAATAAGGATGAAATCCTGACAAGCAAATTGGATCCAAATTTGAAGAGCACTTGATAGTTTGGACTTGACTTTTAAAAGCTAGTGAATATATAATCAGTCAGGGGCATGTGGGAGCTGAGGTTCGATATGTCATTACAGCCAACTGGCTGGCGGCCTCACCAGAGTGAAATGATTTATAGAAATAGCAGGCGATGGCTGCCGAAGGAGGCTGGGAGCTGCCTCAGGAGGTTTATAGGAAAGAGCCAAACAGTGTAGCTTCTAGACCAGAGCAATGCCCTGAAAGGATGCCCTCTCCAAGGGGCCACTTCACAGACGTTGAATTCATCTTCAGTATCCTCCAAATGATTCCAGACCAACAATTAACATTTCAGGATTTACCAGTGATAGAACCTTAGGCTTCTCAGGAGGATTATTTTACTGATCAGCATTTTACTTGTTAGTAAGGCCCTTCAGGCATGCTTCTCGATGTTTTGCCATCATGGCTCACTTGGAAATGACCAGCATTTACGGTTGGAGGTCTGGGGTCTCCCGGATTCCCTGGCCCTGCCTGGGGATCTCAGCATACTTGTAACCTGTCAGGGTGTAAGCGTAACTCCATTTGGGTAAGATTTAATTCTGCTTCTAAGCAAAAGACAGGCAGACTAACATGTATTATCATTGATGAAGATTTGCAAAAATAAAGGAGATCGTTTCTAAACTCAAATGCAAACAGTGTTTTTTACAAGGTCTAATAGAGCAACCATTAGAGATAGAGTTTTCCACAGTCATTGCAATGTCTGCAGAGCAGCTCTGGTGGCTCATCCACCCTGACCTTTTTGGGAGAGCCTTTGAACCCAGCCACAGCTGGAGGGAGGGTAGTTCTTCCTGAAGTTGCAGGCATTTGAGGTGACTGAGGAGACCACTGAGTGCTTGTTCAATGTGTAGCAAAGTTCAGACAATTTCAGGCTTTGCAAAATGTAGCATAAGGAGCTTGGCATAGAACAGCTAGCAGGATGTTGGATAAAATGACAGGCATGTGGTGTGCATGTCATGGTTGGCACCAGCTATGATTCATTGTCTGTAATAACAAAGCAGACATGAAGGGCTTGCCAACTGTTGCCTTGCATCCACAAGCTGAGACTTGGCTTTGGTTTGTTGTACCATGCCATCCTCCTTTCCTTGCTTGCCCTGCTCCCCAAATTGCACTGCACAGTCACCCCTGTATTCACTAGGGAAAAGGTATTTGAAGGTGGGGAAGAAAATAATGTGGCATGAAAGAATATCAGTTGGCAATAGTGCACCTGATCACTTTCAGGGGAGCTGTGAGCCATCTCTGTGCTTCCTCGAATTCCCTGAGGATGAAAATTACTGAAGGGGGGGTGGTTAAATTACATATGGGGGGAGCCCATCTCAGAACCATTGAATGAAGTTGAAATAGGATAGGCTTGGTACTCTGTACAGTTAATAAGCTTCCAGGTCATTCTTCTTGCAGAAGTTTGAGGAAGAGTGCTGCAGAAGAAGTGATTCTCAATCCTGGCTGGAGTTATAGCTACTTGGAGAGCTAGAAAAATCCCAATGTCCAGTCTGTAGCCAGACTAGTTAACTCACAGCCTTTCGTGATGAGGCCCAGGCATCAGTGTCTTTTAAACTCCCCAGAAACCTTGAATGTGTAGCCAAGATTGAGAACCACTGAGCTGGAGGGAATGACTCATAAATGGATTTCTAGCTCTTGGGAAAATCTGTGTCTGAACAAGCACTCACTCATTTGACATTTGTGTACAGAGCACTTCACAAGGCACCATGGAGATATATGGCCTTATTTTAAGTGACAGAAAGATCTCTGCCTTTGGGCAGCCTTTGATTCACTGGAAGAGATATGTACACGAAATGAATCCCCAGTTCTTGAGCAACAAATCACAACATGAAGTGGTATTAAAACTGAATTATATAGAGTGGACCGAATTTTATGTCACCATTTCACATTTAACCACTGAAATAGACATATACGTCTATATATAACTCTCCAATGTTTTGGATCAATTCCTAAGCATTAATGTTCATAGTCAAAAAATATGAATTTTTTAGGAGTGTTGATAAATATTGCCAGACTGTCACCCAAAAAGGCTGTACCAATTGTACCCATGGCTACAACTCTTTTCCACACTAGAGATTGCTGTTAAAAAATAGAAACTGAATAATATAAACCTCAGGGCATAGAGAGTAGAGACAGATTGGAATTTGAAGTATAGTAAGGAGGGGATGATTCCTAGAAAGAATGTTTCGAGCTGGAATTTCAAGTGTACAGTTTCTCATCTCTGGGAATACTGTATAAAAATGAAAAAGTACATTTTCTACACGTGTCTTAGTTTCTAATAATAACAGAGATGACAAAATGGAAGGTCAAGAGAATGAATCAGTAATACATTTTAGTATCTTGAAGGTAAATAAAACCCCCCAAGACACTCTGCACAGGACCACTGTCAGAGATGGAAGGAAGGCTGGGTGGGTGCCTGGGTAGGCATTTACTGGAATCACATGCGTTAGGTGTTGCAGCCATGGGTACAACTGGTGATTCCCTAATTGCTGTCTGACTAGCTGTGAAGATGGTTTCCCAAGCAGCTTTCCAGCTGTGTTCTGATTAATGTTAGCGCAGCCGGGAACAGGGAAGCACACCCATTTGATTCTATGCTTTCTTACATTAACTAAACACGAACAACAACAACAGCAAAATCAGTCTTTTCCATTGTGTTTTATTTTTTAAGGAGCAAAAAGTCTTTCCTGCCTAGTTGATCGTGTCTCAAATTTTCATGTCATATAACATGCACATCATACTTTCTGATGTTTTATTTTATTTTGCACTAAAATTATTTGACATACACTTCTTAAATAATTAGACTCAAGTTCAGAAGCAGGGAATATAACTTCTATTCTGTTTTCATGCTGAAAGGCTCAAAAAGACATGGGAAGAAAGGAACAAGTGTACTTAGGGTGCCAACAAACTGGAAATAGCAAATTCAGAAAAAAAGCAGCACAGCATTATCTCTCTGGGATACTGGCCAAAGAATGCGCCCTCCAACAGCTTTTGAGAGATTAATTATTAGTGAAAAATGTGACCTAGAGAAATTAACACTGTTAAATTTCCATTTTTTTACAATGTGGTTTATTTGGTAAGTTTAAGGCATGAGTAAATTCACAATAAGGTTTCTACATTTCATAAAACTCCAGATGTAAAAGTTCAAGTAAGTCATTTTTCTCTGAAGCATCTCATGACAAGAAATTTGTGTGGCATGTCTTCCTATGGCATCTAAAAATAGTATATGAGGTATGTCAAATTTCTTTTGTCCACAGCATACAACATTAAATTTTTTGGTTGTTCATCTGCATTTATTCAGTGTCTGCTATGAGACAGAGATGAGATTAGGGACAAAGCTTACAATCATGATAAAGAAAACCCCAACCTCTGAAAAAGAGGAACTGCCAGATAAACCACAAATAGTGTCCCAAAAGAAGTTGAATTGTTCACCTTAGTAGGCATTTGATTTTTGACATGTTATGGTTTTGGAGAAAGGTTCATTTCTGGTGAAAAATACAGGTTTTGGAAACTATATACATATTTTTTATGGTCAGGAGTAAAGATTTAGATTTGAAGTGGTGAAGGAAATCCCATGTAGTTATTGTAGAAAGAAGGTAACTTATACTAAAGACACCAAGTCTTACAATTACAGCCTATTCCTGCAGGGAAGGAACTGGAGACCATCTCATTCAACACAGTAACTGACACGTATTAAAATGCCATCCTGCCCACCGGGACGGTCAGCTCAATCAGGAAAAAATTCAGCTGAGTCCTGGAAACCACATTGCATTTCAACTAACAATAGAGGATTGGAAGGAAAATTTCACACTCCCCAGATTCCAAAACCATGCTGAAGTACGTCATTCTGTTCTGAAAGCATGCCGAGCAGGGCAGGGCAGGCTGGGCCCAGCCGCAATGACTGGGAGCTTGGCTGCCTCACGCTCTCATCACCCCCTGCCTCAGTGGGAACACTGTATTTCTTTGCATCACCATGTTTGCTGATTGTAATTTAACACCTAGCATGCAAGGGTCCCAGGAGCAGGGCGGGGCAGTGGCTGCACAGCTGATCTGCTCAAAGCCCCTGTTCATCCTGCTGGGGGCGGTTTATGCCCAGCACCTGTCTACAGGTGGACACTGCCAGCCCCACCCCTGCCTACCTGGAGCCTGCGCTCCTGGGATGGGTGTAAATCCCACATTCTCCATCACCAAGCCCTCTCTTAGGCACCTCCCAGCCCTAATTCTCCCACTGATTCCATTCCGCAGAGATCGTATCATATTGTGTGGGTCTAGGAGGGTTTCTTTTACATGTGACATTCATTTCGGTCCCATTACATTGAGTTCTGCAATTGTAGGCATCAGTTTTATTTCCTTGTCATCATCATCATCCCCATTCCTGCTTCTCAATTGTTGCCTCCACTCTCCTTCAAAACACAAATTTACCCCTACACACACACACGCGTGCACACACACACACAGACAGACACACACACAGACACACACACGCTCGCGCGTGTCTCTTCCTCCATTGAATGCTTAGTAAATAGAAATTAATTCTTGCTCCTTCTCAAAAAGTGGGTCAGGCCACAGAAGAAAAGAAAACTATGTAGAGGAAGAAGGAGAAGAAGAAGCAGAGAAACAAGGAACCGATTTCACAACAGCAGTGTGATTAAATCTAAGAAACCAGAGAGGCTGATCCTGGAGTGTCTGGACCCACCTGCTCGGGCCCCACGCTCCTCCGGCCCTCTCTTCCTCCCTAACTCCCCGTGTCAAAACTGTTCTAGCAAAGAAATGATTTCATAAATGTGCTGATTTGATGTTTGACCCACAAATGTCCTGCTGCCTTCCTGTTTTAACAGAATGATGGAAGCCTGTGGGCTATAGAGATTCTCCGGTCTAATGCTGTTATTTATTTACTTATTTTTGTCTGTATTTAAGGTGTACAAATGATGTTTGGACATACATATGCATAGTTAAATAATTACTGCAGTCAGGCCAATTAACATATCCATCATCTCACATAGTTAGCCTTTTTCCTGTGTGGTATGAACACCTAAAATCCATTCTCTAGCAAATTTCTGGTAAATAATACAATACATTAAGCATAGTCCTCATGTTGTTTTTTAGTTAAAGAAACTCAAGTCCATAGAACTAGATCAGCTTGTTCCATGACGTGTAATTGTAGAGATATGATAAACTTTCCTCACATTTAGTATTTTTTCCAGTATACCTCTTAGCCACTCAAGAAAATACCTTTAAGCTAAAGGAGAGAATTTCTAATTATGTTATTTTAGAGACAGTGATGAAGAGGGAGTGAAGTTTCTCACTGCTATAGTTGGTTTTCTTTAGTGAAAGTCACCTTAAAACCCTACTGTGCGGATACCCCACCCCATCCCCCCAGGAACCTGGCCTGTGCTGATCTGTGTGACTAGACAGGCTGCTCTTTGACCGTCCCCTGCTGATAAGTAAGGGGATCCTTCCGGTGGACAAATGCAGGGCACGGATTGCATTTGGAGGATAAAGAGAGAAGTTCTGCCTTATCTGTAGACTCTAATTTGGCACTGTCCTTGGTTTTCTTGTTTGTTTGTTTGTTTCCTGGTGTTTCAATTTGATACCATCCCAAAAGACCCACACTTGACTCACAGGCAACCAGGTTTGTAGTCGAGGCCCTGCAGTAAACAGCTGTGCAACCTCACAAGGGCCATCCACTCCATTAGATTCTAGCTCTGACCTTACCAGATTCTACAAAATGAACGTGCCCGAAAAGAGCTAAAGCAAAGTGTGTGCGTGCGTGTGTGCGTGTGTGTGTGCGTGTGCGCGAGGGTGTGCGTGTGCGTGCGTGTGTGTGTGCGAGTGTGTGCGCGCGTGTGTGCGTGTGCGTGCGTGTGTGAGTGTCCGTGTGCACGTGTGCGTGCGTGTGTGTGTCCGTGTGCACGTGTGCGTGTGTGTGTGTGGTGGTGTCTCTCACCCGCCCGCCTCCCGCTGCCCACCGGCAGGCATTGAGCTCAGTGCTTTACACGTGCTCCCAGTTTATATACAGGTGAGGAGACTGAGCAAGAGAAATAAATTAACCTGCTAGTCACTCAGGGCTCCCACTGGCTAGTGGAAGCTCTGGAATTTGAACCCAGGGAATCTGGCCCCAGAGCCCATGCTCTTAAATCCTACCCTGTGCGGAGTCCACCTAATCCTGTTTGCACATCTTTTTCAAGGTAGAGAGTTTTATGGGCAAGGCAGGGTGGGTGAGGGGTAGCAATCCATCGTTAGCTAGAGTTTTCAAGGTTCTTTCAGGTGGGGAAGCCAGGTTTACCTTAGGCGGCCCCCGCGTGGCCCCAAGTCCCGCAAGTGGCTGGTGAGGGTCATCTGACTGCGGGGCCAGGTGCCTCCTGCGGGACGCTGCTGCTCCTCCGCAGCACCGACGGGAGACCTCTGCTCCTCTTCCCCGCACAACACACATCCCTCGGGGGTCGCCCATCAGCCGGAGCGGGCGTCCCAGGGAGAGCCCCGGAGGGCCGTGGGTTCCTGCTGCGGGGCCTTCCAAAGAAGATTTAAATGGAAGGGCCAATATGAGATCCCAGGTCTTTTTCTGATTTTGAGCCCACGTTTCTTTTCCTAGACATGATTCCAAGTATTTTGGACTCAAGAGGACAGAATCTTTGGGAGTATTTATTTTTTGCAGACCTAGTTATAAAAAATCCAGTGATTTGCCCAAACATTGGACAACAATCTCCTACTGGAGCCCAAGCCAAAATATATAAATTTCATCTGTTCTAGAGTTTTATATCTTCACCCCCTCTAATCTTTTGCTCTGGTCTTGTAGTTGGCATTTTTCTTCTTTGACAAATCTGCCACACGTAAGTGTGATCAAGATTAACTAATTTAGTAATTTAAGTCATTCTTATGACAACTGTCAGAGCTTTTGTTTATGTTTTAAATCTCTCTCCCGTGAATAAAATGGCAGGTTTGTAAGTAATGATAAAAAAGAAAAGAAAAACTAGAAATTTTTGAGGGATTCAAATTGGGTTCTTAAGCTATTAATTGATTAGAGACAATGTAATCAGAAGGTCCAAAAGCATGAAAACATTCACATATCTCTACATTTATTTATTATGTATCTTTAAAAATTAGCATTTTGTTCTTTATATATTTATTTCAAAGAAGAGAAATATTTGATTATCCCCCTAAATTGTATTTAGGCTTGGAAATAAGTTAATTAGATTCATTAAGCCAACTACTTTGTCAAAATTACCATTTTTACAGATGAAGATTTGGTATACCAGCCCTCTGAGTGGTGCCTGCCAGGAGGGTCCTGGCTCAGGAGGGGAGGGCTCATACTTCCCACCCAAGTTGGTTCTTTACTAAAGGATGTCACTGTATTAATTTTAACTTTAAGAACAATGGTCTCTCTCTCTTTTAATAATTACCAATAAGACAGTTTTATTGACAATTTCATCTGAAATAATTTGGACAGTTTTTTATCTTTAAAAGAGTTTGTGCTTTCTTTTTTCACTGAGGTCAAATAAAGCCACTAATAGTTGTGTCTGAAGTATATCCTGCTTAATGAGATATTAACCTGCTGCTTTCAGTTATAGACAAGAAAATATAGTTTTCTGCAGTATTCCTCAGTGTCTCATTGTTTTGGCCCTAAAAATCCAGAGGCTCATATAAACACTATTACACTGTTCATGTAATTCAGGCAGAAGCAAATCTCAATAAAGCAACATTCTGCAAGGGGTGATCCATTCTTGGTTTTTCTCCAGTCTGAGCATCAGATTCTTAACCAAATTGTTTGGTGATGCTCACCCAGTTCCTGTATCAGCTTTTAGCAGTAGCTAAAAATTAAAGAGAATTGCAGTTATTAAAGAATATTGAATTATTTATTAAAGAATTTTGGAATATCAAAATATAATTTGCTGAAAACGATTGCATCCTGTAAGGTAAAAATGATTTATTATTTATTGTACATAAAGTAAGTATAGACATAATACAAACCAATAAAGAATATCCAATAGAGTTTGAATAGAACATTTGGAGTTATTTTTCACTGGAAATTGATGACAATTTCTATTTTGCTGATTCTTTTCTGTCTCACCCAATTCTTATTCCCAGATTCTGAATTGGGATTTTTCGTTTTCCTATACCAGAGTCTTCCTCACTGTTAGCAATAGTTCCTTATCTCTGCATCGCTGAGGTGGTGACTGTCAGGTTGATTCCATGGAGGCTGGCTCCTTCTGTGTTACTGCACAGGGCTGGCTGCCCGCCGGGCCCATCACTGGGCAGTGCTGTGTCTGCTCGCGTGGCCTTGCCCTCCTCACTAGTCCAAGTGCTCTTCATTTGTCTGTCGTCTTATGGATGCTTTGATGGATACTGGGTCTTTTGTGATACCGTGTGTTCCACATGATGTGGCAACAAAGGGGCATTTTAAACACCTTGGTGAAGTCACTTCCTGATTGAGGTCTAAACTGACAATATTATCCGTCCTTTCAGCTGCCCCCTCTCACTCATTAGTGAAATCAGGCTGTGAGAAGGCTTCCAGTGTGTCAGTGTCAGACATTTCCCTGGCTACAGGATCTTTTGTGTGCAGGCTTCCATCCCACATTTATTTGCTAAGTTGGCTAACAGAGTTGAATCAATAAAAGCTTATGATTAATCCTGATTACTTTGTCAGCTCAAAGTAAAATAGAAATTTGAATAACTAAAATATAATTCAGTAAATTAAAAAAGTTCTGGTACACATGTTGTGAATAAAAATGCTAGATTGTAAACATGTTGAGGGCAACATTTTTTTCTAAGCTCACATGAGGCAAAGATGCTGCCTTATTTAATTTCATAATTTTCACAATGCTTAATACAGTGCCTTGTACTTAAAGGTACCTGATAAATGTTTTTTTAACGAAATTTTTTATTTATATTTTCTACATAATATTTGGCTCAACACCCTGACTGTAGTAAGTATTTTATCTATGTTGATGAAGAATGAATAAATAAATGAAAAGATTAATTTGTCCTAAATGTCCAGCTATCATTGATCATATTTACACAAATACATGAACATCACAGAATAGATTGAGGTGTGATTTTTTTTCTTTTTTTGAACACCACAGTATCTTTTAGGCAAGTCTCTCAATCTCATTTAATTTAAGGTTTTGCATCCCTGTAATGATCATGGTAATCTGGAATGTAATTCTCAGGCACAGGGGTGGCGAGTAGGGTTACCCTGTCCTTGAAGGTTCCTGTTTGTTTATCTGCAGGTGATTTTTTTTTAATTTTTATTTTTTATTATTAGCATGTTCATTATTACAAATCATAATTTTTCTTTATGCCCTTTATCTCCCTCCCCCCCGTCTCTAGTATCCTTAGGTTTGTTCTCTTCTCTGAAAGTTCAATGTATTGTTGTGGAAAACTCTTAGAGCTGATCGACAATTTCAGTGATGTTGCAGGATACAAAATCAACACCCCAAAATCAGTAGTGTTCTTATACTCCAGTAATGAACTAGCAGAAAAAGAAATCAAGAAAGCAAACCCATTTACAATAGTTACTAAAAAAATAACATACCTAGGAATCAATTTAACCAAGGAGTTGAAAGAGCTCTACAATGAGAACTACAAAATACTACTGACAGAAATTAGAGAGGAAACTACAAGGTGGAAAGACATGCCATGCTTGTGGATGGGAAGAATTAAATTTGTGAAAATGTCCATTCTGCCCAAAGCAATCTACAGATTCAATGCAATCCCCATCAAAATGCCAATGACATTCTTCATGGAAATAGAAGAAACAATCCTAACATTCATATGGAAAAACAAAAGACTTCAAAGAGCCAAAGCAATCCTGAGCAAAAAAATAAAGCTGGAAGCATAGCACTACCTGACCGCAAATTATAAAGCTACTGTAACCAAAACAGCATGGTACTGACATAAAAACAGACACTTGGATCAATGTAACAGAATAGAAAACCCGGGAATCAACCCATATACTTACATTCAACTGATCTTTGACAAAGGCATGCATTGGGGAAAAGACTGAGTCTTCGATGAATGGTGCTGGGGAAACTGGACATTCATAGGTAGAAGAATGAGACTGGACCTGCGCCTCTCACGGTCTCTGCAAGTGACTGAGTCGAGAAGTACAGGGAAGAAGAACTAAAGTCCATTTACCTTTGTGAAAGCAGTTCGTGCTTGTCTCTGGACCAGTAGCAAAACAAAACAAAATATCATTTATTGATAATTGCCTTTCTTCTTGTCTGAAATAATTCTGATTTATGAAACACACATACTTTAGAACTGTACAAAAAGAAGAAAATATGCCAGAAATTATTCCTCCAGGCTGTTTTTTTGGCAACATAGGACAGTAAATTGTGGTTCTACTGTCAGTCAATATTTCTTGTATTTTGAATTCTAGCATCTTTATCAAATGCCTCTTAAACTGACCTAGATTTAGAGTATGCTATAGAAATAAAATTCCTAAAGCCCAGGCCAAATTTGTATGTTTTTCTCTTACTTCATTCAGCTGGTGAGGAGAACCACATTGAATAGATCAGAATTCCTCATCCATCTCCTACTACATTAAGGGGAACCCTTTCATGCTTACTATTGAGGTCATAACTTACCCAAACACATATAAGCCATATAATTTAATCTGATCCAACAAAGTTCCTCGGGTACATATGGCATAATAAGGCTTTTGCTGGAATAAGCAGTTAAGAATTATTTCAATATTAAAATATTTTCCCCAAAGAATAGAAAAAATGGGAACACCCCCCCCAATTCATTATACAATATTGAAACAAGACAAGATCAATATGAAAAAGAAAAATTACAGACCAATTGGATGCATGAATACAGATGTAAATTTGCTGTACAAAATACTAGCAAACTGAATCCAACTGTTATCAAATTGGATTCAACTTAAGAAGCAAGAATAATTTAACATTAGAAAATCTAGAAGTGTGATTATAATAGCAAAGAGATTAAAAACCTCTGATTTTTAGTTTTCTAGGTTAAAAATGTTTATTTAATAACCATCTTATTCTATTCAGGGGAAAAATGATAAAATTCAACAACAAATCATGATTTTAAAAAATAAACTCAGATATTAGGACAAGAATGTACTTCTGTGTATTGATAAAGGCCATCCACCAAAAGCCCATAACAAACATTATTCTTAGTAGTGAGACATTAGAAATATTTACTTTAAAATCGAGAGCAAGACAAAAATGCCCATTAATGCTGATTTTCTTCAGCATTTCTTTTAAGTATTGACTCATGCAATAACACAAGAAAAATAATGGTGAAGGTTGAGAAGGAAGAAACCAAATCATTTTCTTGTATATGACAGGATTGTCTATATAGGAAACTACACTCCCCCTTTCCCAAAAGATGCCTTTTATAGTAGAATCTAAACACATAAATTACTGAAGAAAAATATATATAACAAAAATAAGCCAGACCTTCATGGAAAAATTTTACAAGTCCTTAGAAACTTTTAGAGGGAAACTAGTTAAGTAGAGAGATTCATACCACGTGTATGGATAGGAAGATTAAATATCATGCATTATCAACTCTCCAAAAATTTATGTCTACAAATTGATAAAGGGAAATCAAAGCAAAATCCATAGAGTTCTTTCACAGGAACTTGATAAAGTGATTCTAAAATGTAGATTGAAGGGCAAAGGGGCAGGTACAGCTGAGACTCTCCTGAAGAAATATATAAGGTGGCAGGTGCTCTACCTGATGTCAAGACACAGTGACCAAGGAAGTGGTGATGCAGGGACAGACACATGGACTAATGGAACAGAATTGAGGACCCAGCACTAGACCTACATATTCGTGGTCACTTTACATGTGGCATTACTTGTGTATATATAGGTGGCACTACCAGTATATAACTGGAAAGAATTATCTATTCAATAAATCATACTGTGTCAACTGTTCATCTATACGGAAAAATTGAAATTGAATTCTATTGGATTCTATTTCATACCATACACAGAAATAAATTCCATGTGAATAAAGGCTTAAATATTAAAAGTAAAAATTTTACAAGTCTATATAGGGGAATATATCAACTCAGGGTAGAGAAAGATTTTTTTTAAGGCAATAAAGAATATTAGCCATAAGAGGTTGATTAGTTCAACAACATTAAAATTAAGTTCTGTTTATACAAATACCATAAAGATCATGGAAAAACAAGTCCTGATCTGGAGTAAGATATTTGGCGTATATATAAACAGGAAAGCTGGGGAGAGAATGGTCAATGAAGACAAAATATTAGACAGATAGGAAGAATGGGATTTAGGGTTCTATAGAAATATAGGGAGACTACAGTCAACAACAAAGTATTGTGCATCTTCGAATAACTAGTCACAATGATGTTGAGTGGTCCATAACACAGAGAAGTGACAAATGTTTGAGGTGATAGATGTACTAAGCACACTGATATGATCATTGCACACAGTGTGAATGTACCCAGATATCATATTGTACTCCATAAATATATACAACTATCATGGGCTAATAAAGAAAAATAAATTAAAAAGAAAAAAAGAGGGAAATAGGGAGTAGAATAGTGTTTACCAGAGGCAGGGATAGGGAGGGGGAAGAGGGGGCTAGGGAAAGGTGGGTGGACTGGTACGAAGTTACAAAGTTACAGTTAGGAAGGATAAGTTCTGGCACCCTAGGGTGACAACAGCTAATAATATTGTATTGTATATTTCAAGATAGGCAGAAAAGAGAATCTTGAATGTTATAACCACAAAGAAATGAAAAATGTTTAGGTAATAGATGTGCTAACTCTTCTGATTAGGTCAGTATACAACATATGCATGTGTTGAAACAACAAACTGTACCTCACAAACATGTACAATAAAAACAAATCAAACTATAGTATAGCTTAAAGTCAGGTAGTGTTATGCCTCCAGCTTTATTTTTTTTGCTCAGCATTGCTTTGGCTATGCGTGGTCTTTTATTGTTCCATATAAATGTCTGGATAGTTTTTTCCATTTCTGAGAAAAATGTCTTTGGAATTTTGATGGGGATTGCATTGAATTTGTATATCACTTTGGGTAGTATGGACATTTTCACTATGTTGATTCTTCCAATCCAAGAGCATGGGATAAAGCTATACTACAAAGCTATAATAACCAAAACAGTATGGTACTGGCATAAAAACAGACTCACTGACCAATGGAATAGAATAGAGAATCCAGAAATCAACCCACACACTTACTGTCAGCTGATCTTTGACAAAGGCATCAAGCCTATTCAGTGGCGAAGGGACTGCCTCTTCAGCAAATGGTGCTGGGACAACTGGATATCGATATGCAGGAGAATGAAACTTGATCCATACCTCTCGCCGTATACTAAAATCAACTCAAAATGGATTAAGGATTTAAATATACACCCTGAAACAATAAAACTTCTTAAAGAAAACATAGGAGAAACACTTCAGGAAATAGGACTGGGCACAGACTTCATGAATACGACCCCAAAAGCACGGGCAACCAAAGGAAAAATAAACAAATGGGATTATATCAAACTAAAAAGCTTCTGCACAGCAAAAGAAACAGTTAAAAGAGTTAAAAGACAACCAACAGAGTGGGAGAAAATATTTGCAAAATATACATCTGACAAAGGATTAATATCCAGAATATATAAGGAACTCAAACAATTGTATAAGGAGAAAACAAGCAACCCAATTAAAAAATGGGCAAAAGAGCTAAGTAGGCATTTCTCTAAGGAAGATATACAAATGGCCAACAGACATATGAAAAAATGCTCAACATCACTCAGCATCCGGGAAATGCAAATCAAAACCACATTGAGATACCATCTAACCCCAGTTAGGATGGCTAAAATCCAAAAGACTCTGAACGATAAATGCTGGCGAGGCTGCGGAGAAAAAGGAACTCTCATACATTGTTGGTGGGACTGCAAAATGGTGCAGCCTCTATGGAAAATGGTATGGAGGTTCCTCAAACAATTGCAGATAGATCTACCATACGACCCAGCTATCCCACTGTTGGGAATATACCCAGAAGAATGGAAATCATCAAGTCGAAGGTATACCTGTTTCCCAATGTTCATCGCAGCCCTCTTTACAATAGCCAAGAGTTGGAACCAGCCCAAATGCCCATCATCAGATGAGTGGATACGGAAAATGTGGTACATCTACACAATGGAATACTACTCAGCTATAAAAACGAATGAAATACTGCCATTTGCAACAACATGGATGGACCTTGAGAGAATTATATTAAGTGAAACAAGTCAGGCACAGAAAGAGAAATACCACATGTTCTCACTTATTGGTGGGAGCTAAAAATTAATATATAAATTCACACACACACACACACACACACACACAGACACACACACACACACACGCACACAAACGGGGGGGGGGGGGAAGAAGATATAACAACCACAATTGTTTGAAGTTGATATGACAAGCAAACAGAAAGGACATTGTTGGGGGGGAGGGGGAGAGGGAGAAGGGAGGGAGGTTTTGGTGATGGGGAGCAATAATCAGCCACAATGTATATCGACAAAATAAAATTTAAAAAAAAAAGAAAAAAAAAAAAAAACAAATCAAACTAAATTTTTTTTAAAAAAGAAAAGAATATAAACAAGAAAGCATTAGAATTGCAAATAAATGAATATCTTTGGCAAAAAAGTCCAAAAGAAATATGTACAAAAGACATGGACAGTCCTTTCACAGAAAAGGTTAATGAATGGCTAATAAGCACATAGAAATATGCTAAACTACATTAGTAATCAAGAAATTCAAATTAAAACTACAGAGTTATACCATTTTATATCTTCTGGATTGGCAAAAATTAAAAGTCAGGTAATACTGAGCACTGGAGGAGGTCTGAAGCCATAAGGTCTCCTACATGACTCTAGCACTATCAAAATAGAAAATAATTTGACATTATCTCATAGAATTGAACACATGAGTATTCTAACCTAGCCACTTCATTCCTAAGTGCATATATAACCAGGCACACTCTTGTACTTTTGTGATATATTTAAAAATGAAATATTACTAAAAAAAAAAAAAAAAAATCATTGAGAAGTATAAGCAAGTGAGTTGTGAATACAAGCCAGTTGCAGAAGCCTCTGTAATACCGCTTTTTACATAGATCAGAGGTACATGGGATTATAGATAAATAGATACAGACATAGGGAAATATAGTCTCAGAAGAGACTGTTTTACAGAGTCAATGAAATTATAAACACAAATCTTTGCAGTTACCTCTGCTGGTAGAAAAACAAAGAGAAACACACAAGATTCCATTCTGCTCAGTACTTGAATGACGAAAACAAAAATATTGATAGATGGCCTTTTCCCGCTCTTCTCCATGCCTCTCTGCTTTCCGTTTTCATTGGATGTTTTCAAAGCCTTCTTCCTGAAAGGTAACAGGAGAAAGGAGACTGTGGGTCAGCACTCAACAAACGTTATCTCATTCACTCCTCACAAGGACCAGTAAGCTGTGTATTACTTTAGTCACTTTAAAGATGGAAGACTAAAGCCAAGAAAGTATGATTAGCCGTGCAACGTCTCATAGCTCTAAAATGGAAGAGCTAAGGTTTGAATTCACATCTGTCTTATGAAAGCCCATTTTGGTAACAAGTGGTATAATTACGTCATGTGAGATGTGGTTATTATCTTTAAAACCAAAGGACATTTTTCCCTAAGAAGAGGAGGGATTTGCATTTTCTTTAATCAAGAAACTAAACTCCTTATGAAATATAATAAGATAACCTAAAATTTAGGTGTCAGGAGAGACTGAGACACTATCTAACACATATCCATTCTGATTTTGAGTGATAAACAAAAATCACCCCCAGAATAAAAATTAAAGTGTGAAAAGTAGTATCAAAATCATTGCAACCCATCCCTTTGAAGTTATAAGAGACAGGAAGGTTGAGAAGTTACTGCCTAACAGATACACAGTTTATGTCTGTGATGATGAAAAGTAAATGAGGAAATAGAGGTAGGGGTTAACAGCACTGTGAATGCAATTAATTCCACGCAATTGAATGTTTAAGAATGCTTAAAATGGAAATTCTTATGTTATATATGTTTTACCACAATAAAAAAAAAAGAAAGAAATATGAAGGTTTCACATCTCTTTTGAAAACTGAATTTAAAATAGTTCCAATGTGTGGCGGGCCCATAGATTTTGTTTTTCTTCATGATATAAACCTTCGTACGGAACATTTCAGTTTTCAGTCACAAGGTACCTTTATAACAAGTTATCATATTCTTAGAAGTGGTTGTAAGTGCGAACAAACAGTAGATAATGATTCCACAGTTTTTTGAGATGTTGTTACATTTCTGCAAAAGGAGCGTTCCTCTTATGTGCACAGGCTCATGACGAGGTGCATTGAGGAGGTGGTCCTGTTCTGGAGCAATTGTTCACCCATCTGAGACACACACAGAGCAGGCATTCCAAACACCTGCAGGTTCAGAAAGGGATTTAATAGTTTTAAAGACAGTAAGATCTTGCCAAGCAAAATTTTAGATCCTCACATCAAATTCTAGCAGCAAGCTTTTTTTCTTTAGGCAGAGGGGCCTTTATTCTAGAGTTGTGAATCCCTTGTCAGGGTTTGGGCTTCTGTGAGCCATTCCCAAGCCATCAGGCTCTCAGTCCCATCATCTCTGAGTAATTACAGGAAATGGCAGTAATGTCTAAGGCACCTGTCAAACACATTGTTGTTTGCCAGGCCCTTAAGTAGTAAATGATAACTGATTCATTCATGGCTGTGCTGTGGATCTTTGTTCCTTTCCCATTCAGAATCTTCTCTTCCCACTTCACTCTGGATATTTGCAGTTCGTGCTGAGTAGTAATTCATTCTTGGCAAAGGCTCTCCGATGGCTTGGATGACACAGCTCCTATATGTAACTGAGCTCGGCGCAGAAGCATGGCAGGCTGAGGTGGGGCAGAGGAAGCAGGCCTGACTGGTTTTCTGTCTGCTCAAACTTTCTCAAAATTGATCTGCTTACCAAGGGGCTCTGATAACTAAAATATCTCAGTGTTTTTGGCTGGACTCTGAAAAGGACGTATGTGTCTCTGCATAATGAATGATATCCTCTCTTCAGTCAATTTCTGGTCAGTCAAGAAAATAGCTGGACCCCAAGGCTTTGCAAACCAACAACCTCTCCCCACCCCTTCTCAGAGCCAACCAACTAGAATTGATTCCTGCTAGAGTAAATCTTTTTTTAAGAAGCCAAATCTGAGGCTCATAGATATGTAAGCTATTCTATAGACTTTTGCTTTTTGGTAACATTCTCTACTCCCTTTGCTTCGGTGGCAAGACATAGAAATAAAGTTAAACTTTTTATATATCTTCTGTTCTATGGAAGATTAAGAAAGAGAAAAATTAGAAGCTCACTTTTTGTTTTCCCTATGCATTTTTTTTTACATGCATATACTCCAAAATTTTTTTGAAAAATTCTATTTATGCAATGGATACGCTGAGGATACATACTCCAACATTTTATCAGAATAAGCTTTAGTGATCTATTTATTGTACTGCATGGTGACCACAGTTAATAATAATAATGTATTGTATATTTCAAAATTGCTAAAAAAAAATAAAATTTTAGTATTCTCGCCACACAAAAACTAGTTGGTGAGGTAATGGATATGTGAATTAGTTTGAATGAATCTTTCTACAATATATACATAGATTAAAACATCATGTTCTATCCTATAAATATGCACAATTATTTGTCAATTAAAAAGAAGTAAATATTGTTTTAAAAAAATCTGTGATCCCTGCACACTGTATAAATGTATCCAAATGTCATACTGTATTCCATAAATATATACAATTATCATGGGTTAATTAAGAAAAAATAAATTAAAAAGAAAAAATTAAATTAAAAAATATATATCATAGCTTTTAAAACTACAGATTTGAATTCTTGGCTTATATAATCAAATGAATAGAATTAATGAGCAATTAAGTATAGCAAATGTAAATACTGTACTCCAAAAATGTTCACTTATATTTCACAAGAGAGAAGAAACAAGTAAGTCTTCCTGGACATTAAACATCCTATCTAAATACTGCAATGCCAATGAAAGTGAACATAAATATTTCACTTATTTGGTATAGAAAGTGGATAGAACCGTGTTTAAAAAGATCCAGCGGTGTCTGCTTGCTTTAGTGCCAGCTAGCTTCATGTACTGAATTCTGCGGTTCCTGAGCCAATTCATATCCAGCCTGCCTCTGGGGAAGGGGGGAAGGTCCCAGTATGACTGGAAGGGCTCCAAGACTCACGGACCACCCCACTAGGGCGTCCCCACAGAACTCCATACATTCTCGCTCTTAAGCCCCAGGCAGTTTGAAGGTGAGCTCTCACCACCTTCTCAGTCTTGCCACCTCTTTTCTCCCCAGGAGTTGAGATCTTCACTCTCCCAGGATCTGGTTCTGTTTACCACTTACTGATTAGGTGATCTTGAGCTAGTTGCTTAATCTTGACTTTAATCCTTAATCATAATCTTTTAAATGAGGGTGTTAATTTATAGGATTGTTATAAGGATTAAATGCAAAGTACTTAGTACAGTGCCCTATGCATAATAAGCTCTACCTCAGTGGTAGATACCATGCTACCAATGGTCCAGTGTGGTCAGACCTCTCCTCACCTACACTCCATGTCCAATTATCACCTCCACCAAGAGATATCTTTTGTTCCTCCCATTCCCTCATGGGCTCAGATGTTTTGGGTATCATTGTCAGCCAAGATTAGATTTGAGTCGGCCTTTGAACACTAGCATTTGCAAGACTGGTCAGCCGATGTGGAGCCCAGCCCTGCTGGTTGGAGTAGTCCCCTGAAAGAGCCTTCCAGGTTTTATCTCACTTTCCTTGCCTGTCAACCCATGGATAAAATATCACAAAAATTATATCAGAGAAGCAGGCAATATGTGTTATGAACCTGGCTCACAGGTGAATTATGTCAATCTCACCTCTATACAAGAGTGGTAAAATACAAAATGGAGAAATGACAATAATGACCGTCTTTGGCTCTGAAAAGTCAATGAGACTATTTCCTTTTACCCTGTAAGGTCCCAACAGGCCTTACTCACTCTTCCTGGCAGCCTTCATTCTACAGACAAACAGCCTGTGGCCGTTTCTCTGTCCCACAGACTAAAGGCCCTGGTTTGCTGCCCTGATGGTCAAAGTCAAGGTGGGCATCACCTCATACGAGTTCCTATTTCCTTAGGGAAATTGCTTCTCTATCTTTATGGTGCTCACACTATTACCTGGTGACCCTCTTTCCACTGTCATTCACGCTCTTTGGCTAAGCCCTGGAAACCTCCTATCCCCAGCCTCCTCCATGCAGCAGGTAGACGGGGGAAGCAAGCTTTCCCAGAGCACTCTCGATCCACGACTCGGTAGACTTACTCATTCACTGTCTTACAGCCCCTTCTCCAGAGGGTCTCATAGGCACAGGCTCTCCTCTGTAGGCTGGGGTTTGGGGTGACACCAATAGTCAGACACTGGCCCACTCCAGTCACCAATCCCAGCCTTCAGCTCCATGAGGACTGAGGTTGTTGGATCCACCTCTGTCTCGCCAGAGAACCAGACTCAGAGTAGATTCTGTGCTCTGTATTTGTTGAATGTGGAGTGAGTGAATACTTCTCACCAGCAATTAATCAGTGCCAGAAGACTGAGTCCGTGGCCCCTGCATCTCCTATGCCACGGAGTGTCCCTCACCCACCTGAGGACCTCTGAGATGCTGGCGTATCCTGTGCTCCACCTGCCCGCCCTTGCTTGAGATTTTCGTCCTGGTACTGCCTGTTGTGGCATGTATAATCATTGTCTTCTCAGAACTTTTTTTCAGACCATGCTTTTCAAACTCTTTTGAACAATGATTTACAAAACAAAAGTTTAATTAAATATTTACCTTTACTGTGTGTGATGCCCTCTGCTGGTATTTTCTACTCTGCTCTACTCTATTCTACCCTATTCTATTATACCTTTAAAAACGCTGGCCATGACCCACTGAATTGATTTTTTTAACACACGAATAGGTCACGGTCACAGTTTGAAAAAATACTGTATGAAGACCTTATTCATATAAAGCTGTTGACATTCCACCATGACATGCCATAGTCTCTCTGTATGTCCACCTCACAGAGTCTTCTCCAATTACTAAATCTAGATCATTAGTAGATCATTAATATTGCTTTTTGTCATAGAACTTTGTTAATTCCCTTCATAACATTAACAGCAATCCATACATATTTTATTCATTTGTTCACATCTTTATTTCTGTCTCCTCAGAATGAAAGATCACAAAGGTAGACCTTTGCCTTATTTACCACTGTATTCCCAGCACAATGTCCCTGGCCTATCTTGGTTGAATTATTGAATGAATGAATAAATGAAACCCTCACTACATATGTATATGCAAGGAAGTTTGGTTCTCCAAGGGCATCTTGATTCTCTTGATTTCATTTACGTGATTCTAGCTAATTTTTTTAATGAGGGTTTTATTTAATTTTTTAATTTATTTTTTATGTTTTGAGAATGTAAGGTCATTCATGCCACAGAAAGGGCTGCAGGAAGGCAGCTTCAGGAGTTAGGGTAGTGGGCATAGGGGACTGTGTCTTTAGGACACATAATGAGATTGAATTATCTCCACTCACTGTTCAAATTCCCGGAAACAAGCATCTGATTGGCTGAACTCATATCTCATGAACCTCTCCTGTCCAGGAGGGCCCAGAGCACCTGAGATGGAGACTGAGATGGAGACTGCCTGCATGGGGAGGTACTGTTAGGTCCTCAAAGAAACATGTGCTGCTATAGCCACAGGTAAGGCTGGGCAGGCAAAATGTCCACCACACACTTGTTTTTAGGCCCATCACTCCTGCAAGAGTTAACGATGACAGTCAGGGTGTGATGTTGGCTGAGTAACTCAGGTGATCTTTCTTAGTCTTCTGAACCCTTCACTCCTCTGGATCAACAGATGCCTAAGAGGTCTTCTCTTGTACTTTGGTTTTATATTAATATTATTATTAATCCATTCATATAAAAAATGTTTAAAATGCCATTTTGTGTTCAGAAATATATGAGGCACTGTGGAAATTTATGAGATAAAAATGAGACATGCTATTTCCCTCTGGTTTACAGTCCAAATGGGAGTGAAGACATTTGACACTTTAAGAAAGGGATATGAAGCTGGCTGGTTAGCTCAGTTGGTCAGAGTGCAGCCTTGTAACACCAACGTCAAGGGTTCGGGTCCCTGTACTGGCCAGCCCAGAAGAAAAAGGAAGGAAATAAAGGAAATAATGATCTGAGCATCAAACAATTTGGAAAGGCTCTTGAAAAATTAATAAAGCCCTCAAACATTACAAAAAGAAGAAAGAAAAAAAGAAAGGGATATGATACAGGATTCTATCAACCTTTGTAAAGTAAACGATCTCATTTTTTTCATTATGCATTTCTAGAAAGTAGCTGAAATTCCTCTAAATTCTTTTTGGTTGTTGGAATAAAAATTATGGTTATTTACCTTCATTCCAAATGTTCCTGAACAATTGCTTAAGTTGTTATATGATATAAGACGGGATAAGGGAGAGAAAGATATTTAAGATGAAAGCTAGATTTTTGTCATAGGCATTTGGGAAGATATTGTTAACTTTCACTGGAGGGAAACAGATTTTGGGTCTGAGGGAAGATGCTTTGGTTTGGGACATGGTAAGATTCAGCTGCTTGATCCTCCACCAAGCTTCTGTTTACTCCTTTGGCAAGATATACAAGTTTGCCAGCAGAAGAGGAAAGAAATCAAGGGAGAGAGAGAGAACTCTAAAAGAAATTACTGAATTTGCAGAAAAAAAAAACTTATTTAACAAGATGAAAAAAAAAAATCACATCACTAAATTTGCATAAATTCATTCCTTCTAAGTTTTCTTTTACCCTCCTCTCACTTTCTCTCTTTATTTTTACTTCTTTCCCCTAATAATCGTATTTTCTTGTCCTGTCAGGTACTGGGTATCCTATTTCATTTTGCAGTAGTCCTCATTTGCCCAGAGGTGTTAAATTTCTACCTTTTAAAATTAGTTCCCATTAATGGATTTAGCAAATCTTAGAATTAAGAAAATGGATAATTCTCAAATATAGAATATCAATAATTGTAGTTTTGTCTTGGAAAAAAGTTTACCTTTCATGTTACGAGTTCTAGATTTTGCAAGCTGGTGTACTGAGGTAGAATATTAAGTGGTATGTGGTGCTTATGTCTTCTACAGAACAGACTCAATGATTTTCTTTTTTTTGTTTTGTTTTGTTTTGTTGTGACCGGTAAGGGGATCGCAACCCTTGGTTTGGTGTCGTCCGCACCGCGCTCAGCCAGTGAGCTCACCCGCCATCCCTATATAAGATCCGAACCCGCGGCGGGAGCGGTGCTGCGCTCCCAGCCTCGCACTCTCCAGAGTGAGCCACGGGGTCGGCCCAGACTCAATTTTGTCATCTACTTTTAATTATTCTAGATTCTCCACAATTTACTTGGGCTATAAAATCCTTTAAAAATAGCAGTTCCCAAATAGTGCTATATGGAACTTAAGTTTCATAACAATTTAATATTCAATATTGGGGGATAAAAAGAATGGCCTAGGGAAGTACTGGGATAAACAAATGTGGCAAATTTAATTTCTCAAGTGCGTTGAGAGTTGCTGAGATAGGATGTAATACATAAAACTTTCTAAGATTTAACTGCACATTTAACTTTCTTTTTCCCACAGAGAATCCTAAAAGTTTATTATTCCATGGTAAACATTTTGGCAAATGCTAGATTATGTTATCTAAATATTGCTTAATGGCACTTATCATTCTATGGAAACATTGGTTTCAAATAATGGCATTTACTGTACAGTCAGCCCTCCATAGCCACAGGTTTCACATCCATGTTCAGCTAACGATGAATGGAAATTTTTTTTTTTTTAATTATGTCTGTTATGAACATGTACAGACTTTATTTTCTTGTCATTATTTCCCAAACAATACAGTATAACATATTTACATAGAATTTACATTGTATTAGGTATTATAAGCAATCTAGAGGTGATTTAAAGTATAAAGGAGGATGTGCAAATACTATATACCATTTTATATCAAGGACCGAGCATGTGCAGATTTTGGTATCCGTGGGTGTCCTGGAACTGATCCTCCAAGGATTCTGAGGGACAATTGTATATGATTTTGGAAGCACTAAAGGGGTTATAAATGCACTTTTAAAAAAAAAAAAAGAATTAGATGTTTTCTATTATTCATTAATTATCACTTACAGTATTAAGATCAATATATATCTTGATGTTGGTATATAGTATTGTGTTAGTGAATTAAATAAAATCATTTTAAAGCTCATTAGTACATTATAAATATTTAGAATAAAACATAGTATAAAACTTACTATATCTTTCACCCTTGTGGTTGAGCATTCCCTGTGCTTTCCTTAATCTATTCAAGGGAATATAGCTGTCCCATTTAGTATTTATGCAACACAAGTGATGCTGTGTGACATCACGTGTTCCACATTTCACAAGCTTGAGTGACTCTTCTCCTTCCTCATTTGACTGCTTTTCCTTTTAGTAAGGTATAATATTTCAATTTGAAATGTACATTTTTAAAAGATAATGACTAACTCTACCAATTAAACAGTTACTTACAGATAAGTACATGTATTGTATAGCACAATTGTAATATTTAGAAATTGCACTTTAGGTGGGATAGATTGTATAATGAGCTCTATGGTTTTCTTGGTCTGTTAGCCAAGCCTAAATGGGCTGTGTAGTAGGATCATTGCTATCACTGACCTGATCATGGTGCTCTGGGACAAATGGCCATGCTAATGATACTCTACACCCAGAAAGTCTGTAGAGCATTTCTCCTCCTATGAAGGCAGATGGTGGGTTTAGCAGCGGCCCACAATGCTAGCTCCACAGGGTCTTATGTTTTCATTTTAATCGTAATTCTTCCAGAGCCAAATGTTGAACAGTGCGTGAAACCACCCCATTCTTAGCAAATGCCTACACGAACATATGCACATCGAGATCGTTTGAGTACAATGACTGGTTGTTTTGAATAAATGGCATTGCACTGCATGGTGCTGACAATTATTATTGTTTTCTAGAGAATATTAGAATCAGGCACCAACCAGTAAGTCAAACTAGACCCTCCATATCGAAGGAATTGTTAAAATGTCTGAAGTATTTTGGTTTGTTTGCTTTTTTAACGTAGGGAAGTTTGTTTTATTTTGTAAAAGACAAAGCAGTATAGGAGGCATTTAGTGCCCAGAGTTGTCAAGAAAGGTGAAGGCTAAGTCTCGAGACCCGTGCCTGCACAGGCACCAGCCAATGCATCCTCCACCGCGGCCACCCGGCCTGCGTCTAGCCGAGTTCACGTGAATGCCTGGGCCAAAACAATCCGTGAGCCAGTGTGAAAAAAATCTTTCAAAATATAACCAAGAATCTCAAAGCCCATACCCTGATGCAGGTAGGCCACTAATATCTTTATATACGAAGATTAGCAAAATAGAATTTATGCCAAGATTCATGAAAAAAATAGGAAAAGCAGGAAATGGGGTTCAATGAATTTCAAAATTAAAGCAAGAGTATAAATCATTTCTCAGATCTGTAAGAATTTTGTGCATTAATTCATGGAAGAGAGAAAATGCACACCTAGTCAGGTCATTGAACATATAAATTAGGCAGGTAAAGAAGTTTTGCTAGGTGTAAAATTAAAGGAATGCTAAAGGAGGGCTTTCATCCAGACTATGACCTATGACCTGTTTGCCTGCTCACAGAATGAAACTTCTACTCCAGCTGCCAAGGGCATGCAGTGGTGCTGGAGATAGGAGTATGAGGGACACACCCTATCGAGTGAAGAATACGTCTCCCCAACTCATCTTTTGAAGATCCCTGCTGGATTCTTTCTTCTTTCTTAGATCTCCTGATGTCCAATAAGTTATCCAGTGTAACCTGTCCTACTTGCTGACTATCTCCCAATTCCAATTCTTTCCTCTTCATCCCCACCCTCGTTCTTGCCTGGACTGCAGAAATCACCTTCCAACAGATCTTACCCTTCTGACTTCCTTTCCATACCTCTTGTTAGAAGAATCCTGCTGCTGATGGAGTGATCTTTCTCAAATGGGAATTGGATCACAGCATTCTGTTGCTCAGGATGCTTTACTGGCTCTCCATCACCTTTAAGGTGATAATCAAAACCTGAGCCGGACAAGTGAGGATCTTTTTTTATCTTGCCCCTCCTATCCAGCTGCTTTCTAAAATGCACCCCACATACCTGCCCCACTCTTACTTAGCTTTGTGCACTCTCAGGCATCACCTCACTCAAGAAGCTCTCCTGGAACACCCCAACGCCGTCCGCCCTCCCTGTGTGTGGTAGGAGCCCTGCACCTTCTGCCAGTGCCCCCTGTGCAGCACATTCTCATGACATTTATCACATGCCATCATGGCTATGGTATGGTTGGTGGGCCTCAACCAGTTATTGATATTATTACTTTTAGACATTGTGTTGTAACAGTCCCACTGCACTCTGCATGGAGACTTGAGAATTTTCACTGATTCAACATATACAATTTCCAGATCATGGTTTCACTCAGTATGCAATCATCGAGGGACCAAGGCATGCCCAGGCTGAGGGCAGTACGTCCATGTGCTCCCTTGCCCTCACAATGACATTTCAGGGTAACATCATCATTTCTTTCTCAGATGAGGAAGAGGATGTCCTCATGCAGCCTGAGGTTGGAGCCAGCACACCAATCAGATGTGTGTTAGTCCAAACTCATGCCATCTCCCTGTCTGATCATGGATAATCAATGTCTCTTCCTTAAAGTGGGGGAGCAAAATTAGTTCCCTGAACCAATAAGCCTTGACCCTGGCTGAGCTGCCTGACTCAGGGTTACAGTGGGACATTTTGGTGGCACTTTTGCAGAAACAGCCTAAGACCCCATGGAGACAGATGGAAGAAGAAGGGGCAGGTGCCGAAAGTGCAGCACCACCACAGCCACCTGGGGTCTCATCTCACACAGCCCACAGGCTTCTCCATGCCGTGCATGGATCCGTGACTCGTGTTGGTTCTGCACAGGCCACGTAATGTCATTACAGTTTTTAGCATAGCTGCCATGTGAGAACCAAGATAGACAGAGATAAAAGACAGAGGCACACACAGGTGGGAATATGGCAAATTTTACAACATAGTCATTAAGGACAATTTGCTGTAAATGCTGGATATCAAAATGTACCACTCGATATAAAAAAAATAACTGTTCTTCATCGAAAGATGATGTACCTACAGGACATGATAACCTTTAATGAAAGTCAAACTTCAACCTAGAGTAATTTGAGGATGTCTTTTATTTATTATGTACTATTTATTTGACTTATTACAAGTTCTCATTTCTCAGAAGCCTTAGGCACATGTGTGAAATACAAATGGATTAATTAAATCCAATAGTTAAAATCCCACAAAGGAAACAAAATTCGTGTAATGTTATTGTTTGCAATTTAACTGAAGAAATCACTAAAAACGTGTCACAACTTAAAGTATTTAATAAGATCTTTACCCTCATCTACAAAATGAGATGAGATCTAATGTTGACCTCCTCCTGTTATTTTCTATATAGTAGTATCAGGTTTGTATTCTTCATAGCTTTCCACACTTGTAATTATTTTGTTTGTTTTCATATTGTGGGATTCATTAAGTATTTGTGGAAATGTATGTATGTACTGTGTGTGTGTGTGTGTGTGTGTGTGTGTGTGTGTGTATGTGTGTATATATATATATGTACACACAAACATGCACATGCACTCCTGTTTCTGTTCCTAAACTGTGATTCTGGATTGGGGAATTTATGAAAATGAAAACGTTTGAACATCACTGATTAGGGGGCTCCCTTCCATTGGACTGAGGGTGGGTTAAAAAGGAATCACTTTTCTTCAGCTAGAAATTTCTATATCTTGCCTTTAAAACTTCTAAAAAACTGAAAGAAGCACTTAGCATTTGCAGAGGAGCAGAGCGGCACTGCTGTCCCTGTCTGGAAGCACATCATCAGACCTCAGTGGCCACATTCCCAAACCAAGCCTACCTGCCCTCTGTAAGGATCCTAATGGTCTTGCCTGCAACCCAGGCTGCAGGGGAAGCCCGCCCTGCACCCTGAAAGGGGCCAGTGGACAGTCAGTGCTCGCTGTCCACTTTGTGTTGATTTCGGCTCAGCGCCAGAGGGCAGGACCAGAGGTTGTGGAGCAAAAGAGGAGAGTAAAGGAAAGAAGAGCTTGGAGACCCTGATCTGACGGAGGTGAGGTGCATCCCTCACCCTGCGCTCCATGCTTTCCTGGAACCTGATAGTTTCCTTTAGCTGTTGCAGCCTTCTCCGTATCTACACTGCAGCACTGGACTTATTCAGAGCCAAGCTCACGAACATAGCAAGTGCTCAATCAATAAATAGTAGGATGGACAAAGGTGCATGGATGGACAGATGGAAAGAAGGAAGGAAGGAAGAAAATGAATATTATTTATTTCATATTAAAGCTCTTCCTCTTTTTCCTGAGTTTCTCCTCTTTCTTGGACCGGTCATCTCTCCTTCACCCCCTGGGCATCCTTCTCTTCTGTCAAGAACATATTACCCTTGCCAGCCCTCGGTCCTCTGTGCATCTTCCTTCTCTCCCTTCCTGTGACTTCCATTTATGTGCAATCACCTTGACCTCCCTACAGAAGCTTAGTCCTGCATTGCCAGATTCCAACTGGACATTCTCACATAGGCATCTACCTTATCCTTGAACCACGTACAGCTATTGCCAAATGAATCGGTCTTTTTTTCCCTACTTGTTCCCCAGATTTTCCTGGTCCCTTTGAAAATCATGATCCTTTTGAGACCTCAGCATCATTCTTGCCTCCTGCTTCCCTTTGCAGCCTTCCCTGGGTTTCAGGCCTCCCTGCACCCCGCTAGCTCATTCCCCTCTCTCCGCGTGGGTTGTGTTGCAATCATCTTCCAAGCAGGCTTCCTGACTCCATTTTCTTCGCACTAAAGTTGATACTATCCACTAAAGAACAATTAATTTTCCCAAATTACTTCTCTGTTCATGTTACTCCCTGATTTAAAAATCTCCAGTGACTCGTTATGGCTTAAGGAGGTGGTTTCGCAGAATGTTAGATATGATAGAGCAGTAAATAAAGCAATTAGGAAAAGAATCAAAACCAGAAAAAAAATAGGGAGGGAATTCACTTCTTTTATTTCCCCTAGTAAAGACATTTCAAAAATTGCCATCTATGATACCATTATTAAATTTAGGAAAAGACATTTTAATCTTGAAAATTAGGAATGACAATTTCAGAACAGAGGACAAGCTGGAAATAATGGAATAGTAATAATTGGAAATAATGCTTTTATGAAAAGCTTAAACCATTTGTCACCATTATCTCCGTGTTCATTGGACTGGTGACAGCGTCCCCATGGCCACACAGACACCCCTGCTCCAAGGAGGCATGTGCTCAGAAGCGCCGCGTCCTTCCACGCTTGTCTCCCTCTGCGTCAGCTGCTCAGTCTGATCGCCTCTGAGCTCTGGGGATTTTGCTTACGAGGCATGTGACACATTGCCTGACCCGTTTAGGCCTTTGCTTCCTCCTCTTTAAAATGAAGAGTTTGAAATAGATGATAGGTTTCTTCTAGTGCTAAAGTCTACATTATTGATTGATGGATTTACCTAATCAAAGGTAGGAACTATAATCTGATTTTGTATTTCATAAGCACAGATTAAAATATTGAGGATTGTAGACAAGGATTTTACCATCAGGGGATGAGAGACAAATCAAAGTACGTGACTGGGACCTTTCTTTACTCACTCCTAGTTAGCTTGACATCTGCAGGGAACACCACAAATAAAGTGGGACAAGATGATGAAAATACTCATTTCATACACGTCATTCTAGAGTGTTGGGGGGGGAACATAAGAGAATATCTGCCCTTCCATTGCATTTAGCTATGCAGGAAGCATTGGTTTAATTTATACTGTTGTTTTTTACCTCTTTAATGTTTCTTTATTTACCCCTAGCTTACCCCCAGCCTTCCCACCCCAACTAAGACAGAGTTCAAATTGAGGCAGCCAAGACAAAAAAGGGGGGAGGGAGGGGAAATGATTAGTCAATCATATAATTTTTTTTCCTGTTTTTTGGCAAAGAAATGACCAGGCTCAGGATTCCTAATCTTGACAGATGGATGCTATCTCATGAGTCTATTTTGTAACTTTCAGTGCTGTCAGGGAAGAGCCAAATGAAAACTGAGTGCAGAGGAACATGGACACAGGGTCTACAATGGGGAATTCCACCTGCTGAGCAGATGTGTTTACAGACCTGATAAATGCACCCCAGATCCTCAGGTTTGAGAGATTCCTTCCTATTCTGCATTAGCAAGGAGCAGAGAGCCAGGAGAGCTCGAGATGCTTGATTGCAACTAATTCACATGCATGTCTCCCACAGAAGGGCCAGATCTCTTTTCCGATCCATTTAGTTGTAGCAGAGTTTCACAAATACTTCTCCGATATCGACATCACTATCAAAGTGATAGATGTGCTCATAAAAGAAAGACGTTTTGTCATTTCCAGTTTTAAGTTGCCCTGAGAAGACATTGTTGGTTCAAAATTGAGTCCCGTCTCAATCTTGTCATCTGACCACAGATCAGATCTTGCCTCTCAGAAGTCATTTCCCATTGTGCTTGCGTACTCAAGTCCCCTGGCTTTTGTGGCCACAAAGAAGAAACCCTGGATAGCTCTCTTCAAATAGGGAAGTGGAATTCTCACTTTCGGAGTGGGCAGGCAACTTGCTGGTCATTAGCGATGCTTGACCGCATGCCAGGAAGAGGCCATTAGCTGGGACCACTGCTGGGAAGAGCCCATTAGCACCCAGCTGCCAGGCCATGGGTCCAATGTGGAGCGTGCCATATATTCACAGCCTAGAAATTGTGCTTCTCTCCATGTCTTGCAAATGTCTTGGACAGCATGCGAGATCAATCATACTCTATCATCATTTTGATAGTTTATCCCCAAGACATCGAAAGGACAGAAGAAAAATGAAAACTGTGGTCAGTCCCCCAGACATTTTGTGTACATGGAGCTTCTTTGGAAACATCAGATTTTTTTAATCTTTATGAACATTTAGAGAAGTACATGGAAGCAACTTGGAAGTCGCTCGAACTTTCCTGTAATAGGATTGTGTTAAATGAAAACCTGTACTTTCAAAATTAATCATGAGCTACATAGAAAATGACAATAACAAGGTATCAAAATCTGAGGCTGATAGCTCTCTCTGCTCTTCAGAAAACATCTGTTTGTCCTCCAGTCTCCAGTGTCCCTTTCCCAGGCAAGACCAGCATGCCTGTGAGCTCTCCGCAGCCTGGCCCACCTTAACAGGCCTGGTTCCCTCTGCCCGGCATGTCTTGGGCTCTCTGCCATCTCTGTTCTGGTCCTGTGTGATCCTTGGTCTCTCGCAGCCCTCTCAGTGCCTGCATCCTTCCTGGGCTGTGTTCCTCTATGTCTTTGCTGCCCACTGTGAGTGAGGATGGACAGGAAGGAGTGGATGGATGGAGGTCTGGGCTGACCTGTTTGAGGTCATTGTACACTCTGGGTTTTGATCCAGGCAATGGATAATAAAGTTGCTCAATTGAAAAGGGGAGGGCATTATAAGAATACACAGATATCTCACAGGAATCCAGGGAAAGCTACATACAACACCTGCCTCAGAAAGGAAGAAGTGGAGCATGTTTTTTGATCTCTGCAGTGATGGTTCACAGAGTTTCACACTAGTTTTCCACTATGAATGAAATTTATCTATATTCCTCATGTCTTCTGTTTTATGCCTGTTACTAGCTTAGTCTCTTATCCCATTCCAAGTCCTCAGTGGGAGAATCAGATCCAGGCCACCCTTTTCTTCACCAGGCCAAGGTGAAGGCCGGGCTATGAATCACCGCTTTCCCGTCAGGGGAGGGGATGACACTTATCTCATCAGCTGTGCTGCGAGAAGGCTTGTGAAAGAAGCAGGTTTTTGAGAATGCTGTGGGCATGCCACCCCTGCTGAGCATGCCTAATTAATCACATGGCCAAGAGCCGTGACACCTGGCACACTGAGGTGGACCGGAGAGTGCATTGTCAGGAGAAGGGTGTAGGGGGATGCATGCAGAGTATGCAAAGCTGGAATTGTGACTTTAAGAGAAACCTGCAAAATCGTGAAGTCTGACATATTTTCATTGGTGTTTTCCACTTTTGCTTTAGCTCCTCATCTCCTTAACCCCACTGAAACACCCTCCTCTAATATTGGGTTAAGAAAATGCAACCAGCACATACCTGTTGCAAGCACACTGAATAAACTATGGAAAAAATGCATGAGCAGAATACAGCGTTTAAGAGGGTAATCATTACATCTGTGGACTTATAGATGAAAGGTAAAAATCAGATAATAAAAATTGTCCTAAATGGGAAACCCAGAAAACTTGGGCCACAAGGAACTTATGGGTGAGTACCAGAGTCAATACTATTATTAATCCCCTGAAGTCTGAATTAGTAGCACACAGGATTTAGGAAACTGTGGTCAAGATAGATATTAGCAAAATGTAATTCCTGTGGACCAGGGAGAGAGAAGCCTTCATTACCCACATAGATGCAGCTTTCAATTTCACACTGGTGTAATTTTAACCTGGAGCTGCTCAGACCTGAAAATGTTGATACTTAACCTACAGATTTAAATATTCTTCCCCAAAAAAGAAATTGTTACTATTGTATTTTAAGTAATGCAAAGTCCAATTTTTGGAAGACTACTTTGTTTTCTATCCTCGTCTATTTATAGCTACCTTGAAAATACTTTTTCTTAAAAATAAATACAAATTTTGAACTAAGATGTTAATAAAAGCAGAAGGTGCATAGATTTTTTTAGGCCACCCCAAACTGAGTACTTTCGGGGCTGAGTCTGAAGACAGCTTCTGAACACAGATATTTTCAGTCTGAACCAGACATTACTAAATGTCTTATACTGAAATCACTCTGCATTACACCTCTCACAAAACCTTATTACTTCCAAATTCAAGCTCTTGTTAAAATTTGTGTCACTCCAGTAGTTTTATATCAGTAGGAACAGTGGTGATGTTGAGTGACTTTAAGGTAATTGAAGCATATTTATTTTAACAGGCATTGTAATCTGGCAGCCAGTGAAGCAAACACGGGAATATTGTAGCAAATGGGGATATTGAATGTCTTATCACTAGGAATATAATAATCAAATGCATTAAAGACACTGTAAAAACCAGGTATGGTGGCCTAGGGAAGCCTCTCAGGACATAATACAGACCCCTTTGGCTACGGGTGGCCTAGCAGAGTAGTTAGGGACACGGGCTCTGGATCCAGACTCCTTGGCTCTGTGCTTCATACCTGTGTGTCCCTGGGCAAGGGCACAGTGGCTGTATTGGTTTCCTGTGGCTGCTGTAACAAATTGCTGTTGTCTGAATGTTTGTCCCCTCCAAAGCTCATGTGGGAGCTTGATTTCCAAGGTGGCAGTGTTGAAATGTGGGGCCTTTAAGAGGTGATTGGATCATGAGGTCTGTGCTCTCGTGAATGGATTCGTCCCTTTGTGGATGAACGGATTAATGATTTAACAGGTTATCATGGGTGTGGACTGGAGGCTTTGTAAGGACAGCAAGTGAGTGCCTTAATAAGTGCTCTCGTGATAACCTGCATCGCCTCAGGACTCTGCTGAGAGCCCCCCAGGAAAAAGGCTCTCACTAGATGCGCCCCTGGACCTTGGACTTCCCAAACTACAGAACTAACAAATTTTGTTTTCTTATAAATTACCCGGTTTCAGGTATTCTGTTGTAAGCAACGGAAAAAAGACTAATACATATATTATTCAAATTATTCATAAAACAATAAAAACTTATTCTTTCACAATTCAGGAGGCCAGAGTCTGAAATCAAGAAAGGTCATGTTGGTTCCTTCTGGAGGCTCTGAGGGAGGATCTGTCCCGAGCTTCTCTCCCAGCTCCTGGCAGTGGCTGGCAATCCTTAGAGTTCCTGGGCTTGTGGGTGCATCACTCCAGCCTCTGCCTCCGTCCTCACGTGGCCTTCTCCTCTGCAACCCTGTGTGTCCTTTCCTTGCTTATAACAATACCAGTCACTGGATTTAGGGCCCGCCCTAATCCTATATGCTGTCATCTCCATCTGTTGTTTAATTACATCTGCAAAGACTCTATTTCCAAATAAAGTTACATTTTGAGGTTCCTGGTGAACATAAATCTTAAAGGGATCACTATGTGAACCAATAAGATGCTAAGAATATCTGCCTCATAGGTTGGTGTAATAAATGTGTAAATGAAAATAAAGTGCTTAGAACAGTACTCGATATGTGGTAAGTAGCATATGTGTTTTAGCTATTAATTATAGCAGAAAGTCAAAGATCACACTTGCTAAGGAAACGTAAGTTCGCTTTTATTCATCACAGAACCATTTGCATGCACATTTATAAGAACATCATCTTTCCCCACAACACCAGCTAACTCCCTACCTCCCTCTCCTTTACCTACAAACTGTCCATGCATATATATTAAAGGAACCTGCAGGCAAACCTTGGCACAAAATGATGCCACAGCAGTAGAAAGAGAAAAGTAAGCCAAACCCATACACAGCCTGATCCTGGGCCATAGAGGACAAAGAATCTGTCAGAAAAGCACATGGCTGCTGGTTGCCAAGTGACAAATTGGCAAGCCTTGTTGAGCCTAGATAACCAACTCACTTTAATTAAATTGCCTCTGATTGAGCTGCGGGCTATGATTTTTCATACTGAGTTTGGCTCTGTGGTGAGCCAGCACAGGCCTCTTTGCATTAAATTGTTCGGAGGTGTGTTTGACCGTATTTCAAGCCCTGAAGCTTGTCTCATTCCAGGACGCTTGGCTGGTGTAGTCATCACCCCTAGTTCGTACTGATCATAAAGTGCAGCATGTTCCCAGCCTACAGGCCCAGGGGGCCTGTGCAGGACACCGTGTGTCCAGGCACGTGGAGAGGCCTGTACCAGGTGCAGGTGGGAACGTAAGTGGGGCTGACCCAGCTGACCAGAGGAGGCGAGCCCCATGCTTGGCGGCCCTTTCCTCGTCTCTCCCCTTTGTGCTGGAAATGTTGTTAAAGTGAGGCCCTGTGGGGCTGTGTTCTATCCACCACTGGCCTGGATCTCCAGTAGCTTCTGGCTTTGGGTCTCCCAGTCAATGTGAATGGGCATGTCACCCCTCAGAGATCATCGGTTCCAGTACAGTCCAGGTGAGGCTGGAGACCTTTCCAAATGCCAGTGTCAAGAAAGTCCCCTGGGCCTGTTATCTAGGGGAGAGACAGTCAAGTGGGGGGGCACCTGGACCTGTCCTGGGGTTACTCTCTGTCATCAAGTGCTGCACGGCTAACAAATCTCATCCTCGAGCTGTGGGTGACCAGCACTGATTGGCTAAAGTCAATGCAGTGCCCTCAATGGACCAGTGGATCACACCTGCCCCATCTGCCCCTCTGTCCTTCCACATCTCACGTCCCAGCCCCGCCACATCCCCTGAACACTAGGCCCTTTCCTCCCTTTTGTCTTCACGTCTGTCCTCCTCACATCTCACCTGGAAAATTGCTGTTTCTCTTTAAAGCAAAGGCCAGGCTAGATTTTCATGTCTCAAGAGTGAGCCAGGGAACGGGGTGATGGGAAACCAAGCCACATGTTACCTGTCACATCTGCAGCCTCTTTCTTTTTCCAGTGATGTCTCTATCACTGTCCCTACTGCTTCTTTTAATACCGCTGGTCTCCAAAACCTCGTGTCAACCTATCATGTATTTATTGCTGTCCAGTGCGTTCTCAGGGAGGGGAGTGAATTCTCTGCTGTGTCCCCCTGGTAACACGTCTGCTTCAAGGTCTAGTCAACTGTCACTCTTACCTGAAGTTGTCTTCTACTCTCCAAGGCAGCGGAAGTTTTTGTTTCCTCCTCTGAGTCCATGGAACTTTATAGAAAACATTTTGCCTATTTTGCTGTCCTTCACTGAGCTGAATTCCTTACAAAAGAGAATTCCTCAACCACCTTTGCAGGTTGATCATGAGCAGAGGGTCCAGTGTAAAACAGAAGGTAACACAGGGTCGGGAGGAGCACACACCGCGTGGTGCACGTTACACCTGCTCGTTCACTTTGTTCTGACACAGCAAGTCAAAATCTTAGCCCAGAAGCTCAAGCATAAATGAAATAATCACTTTCCTTATTTTCTGTAGCTCAGCCTCAGTTATGGCACTGACCCCTCATGCCTCTGGGGTGGTGGAAAATTAACCTCTCATAGTGCTCTGTGTTCCGTCTTCCTCCACCCCCAGGGGAGCACCTGCTTCAAGATCTTAGGTAGCACCAAAGCACTGGAGTGGGATGGGATGGGCCTCTGACCCTGGGCAGTTGGGCCACCAAACAGTGGCTGACACTTCCACGGTCTGAAGTGCTCCCGCAAGGCCAGCAGACTCCAATGCTCAGGTCACTCCGGACGCTGGAATCTTCTTGCAGCAGTACAGGTTCTGTCTGCCTCTTGTATTATGGGGGCCTGTTTCCTGCCCAGAGGGCTACAAGAGAACCATGCCCTAATGCTGTGGTCTCGGCTTCTAGAGCTCTCCTCTCCTCCTGCAAGCCCAGGAGAAACATTTTTCTTAGTCGTGACTGAGGGTGGAGAGAGGGGTTCAAGAACCTCACTTTCCTGCTGCTTTGTCTGAGACACTTTGTTTTGCTGGCAAAGAAGCCCTTTCTATTATCTTTACTTCCTTCCCAAATCTTCCAAGTTCTAAGAAAAAAAGTCTTTGTCACGTATTTCCTCAAGGCAATAATATATAGAACTAGTATAATTTGGGGAAGCCAGAGATGAAAATGAAAATTAACAAGCAGGCAAAACAACCCCAGAATACAGTGGCTTAACTAAATAGATGCTTCTCTTCCTGTCATGAAACAATCCAGAAGTAGGTAGGCCACCCAGCCACGTGTGGCTGTGCACTGGGAGGTCAGTGGCACCGTCCTCAACACGTGGCTTCCATCTCTGAACCCAAGGCTGCTGCTCTGGCCACACCATCTTCCAGCCAGCCCAGACAGGGAAGCTGGATTCAGGGCAAACATGGCCAAAGGTGACCCAGAGTCTCACACACCACTTACACACACTTCCCATGACCTGACCTAAATATGGACATACCTAGCTGCAAGAGAGGCTGGGGTATAGGGGCAGGAGCCAGCCACCATGAGCCCAGATGAAACCTGGGTGGAAGGGTGGGTCTATAATTAAAATGAAAAAAGAATTAATACTGGGTCCCAGTCAGCAGTCTGCCACATACAGGGAGAAATTAAAACAATGTAAATTAAAACCTAGGTATCATCCATCCATGTTGGCACCAAAGCTATGTGATTCCATTTTAAGAATGAATAAATGAAGGTCAGAAACATGAATAATTTATCTAGGTTCATATAGGTGGTAAATAGGTAAATGGTGGCATTAAGACTCAATCTTAAATCTGACTTCAAAATCTGTACATCTTTTTTGTGCTCTTTCAGTTGCCAATGCATTTGAGTGAAGCAATTGTAAGATCATCTTTCAGTTTCCATGGTTAGCCAGCAAGTTTTTATATATATACATTAACCCACATGAAAAAGGTAATAATTTGAACTCTGTTTTAATGTCCTCTTGCTTACAATGATATAATTTGTTTTACAGTGATGCTTGAAATAGCAATGAATTCTTAGAATATTGGAGCTTGAAAAACGCTGTTATCTTCAATGCTCTGTGTTAGGTGAACATGTCATAAATTTGTGTCATTTTATACATGAAATATCTTGTTTGGTCACAGGTGATAGCTCAAATTGTGTTCAGATAGAAAAGAAAGGCAACAGATCAATATCAATAAACTCTATGTTCTACCACATGATGCTTTTTTATATACAAAAGACACACTGCCTGCAGCCCAGAGTAATTTAGAAATGCCTGTTGCTTATTGAAAACTGAACCGCATCTTTGCGCTGACTTCTAGCTCTGGAGAACTGGGACATGTCTTTGTCCACTTCACCTGCAGCACTGTCCTTGATTTCTGGGCTGCTCTCCTCCTGCTTCCCCACCTGGCTTCTGTTGAACTGACTGTCTCCTCTTCCCTCCTTGGCCTTCCTCTGTGGATGTTCTTCTCCTGTTCTGCCCTGAAACTCTTCTCATTCTGGGGATTCCCATTTACTCTCATTTCTTCAATAATTTGGAAAAATGGCCAAAGTTGTTTATGCTGTCAAGGACCCTCCTGGCATATTATAATCATCTCTTAATATCCTCTCTCCGATTTTTCTGCCCAAATTCCCATTTCATCTTGCAGCTTTCAAAAGTGGCCTCCTACACACAAGTTGTATGGTAGTTGGCACTCAAAGCAGATCTCAAGAAGTAGAACTCTTGCAAACCATTTCCCCACAGTGCTTTCCATTCACATTTGACCTAATGTCCTCTGCCCAGACCTCAGGCCCTCAGCCACCACCAGGCTGAACTAACTACCCTGCTTCTGTGAGCACATATGTTTTGTCTATATCTTCGTCACTGAACTTAGAGTATCTCACCAAGCACACGTATGCCTCTGTGTCCCCTTTAAACTATAAGATCCTTAAGTCAGGTGTCATGTTCTGGTCCCTAGCCCCTGGCATAGTGCCTGGAACTTAGCTGATGTGCAGGCAAGTTTGAACTAAATTAAACAAATCCTTTTTTTTCACTGATTTCTCACAGGTCAGCCAATAAGACCACATTTATTAAATACCCCCAATAGTAAGGATCTTGAGTTTAAAAAATTAATATAAAAATCGAGCTCAAACACATGAGAAACTAAATGAGATATTGGACACCAAAGCTGAGCAAGTACTAAGCAATCTACATGTTCTTAGATACATAGTCTATACCTTTGAAGAAAATGTATTTTCAGATATAGTGCTGAAGGGTTTTGTCACTTATATCGATGACTCTTGGGACAGTTTCACTAGCATCTGAAGGAGGATCTGAACCTGGCATGGCAGAGAGACAAGAAGGGCCCAAGAGCAGGAGAGAAGATGAGTAACTGGAATGGAAGTTAAAACTTTAGGTGTCCGGGAATCATTTGAATCTCATCATCCTAAAAATGATGATAGGAAGAAAATAAATCCTCATTTTCCCCACAAGGAAAGTGAACCTATGAGGAAGATTAGTAGATTGTAGGGCACACAGGCACAGGAATAGCTTCAAGTCTCTGGAAGCCCATTGCCAAGAGAGAGAGAGAGAAACCCATTGCCAAATAAATTATCATTTCCCAAGGCAACTTTTGTTTATGTCTGTGACATTTCCCAACACCCACACAGCTCAATAACAAACAAAAAATGATGGAATTGTACATGATGAGGAAAGCAATTGCAATCTGAGAGAATTTCCTTAATTCCAGTGTCTAGATTACAGGAAAACAACTACTCAGCCGTCTCTTTTAACAGATGACTTCATGTGCTACTTGGACTGGGTCTTCAGCCAGCAGGAGCCAAGCATCCAGTCTATCTTAAGGATAAAGACTTATAACTTTCTGTGCTTCGATTTACTTAAAGAAAAGAAACCTGTTCGGAAACCTGTTCTAAATGAGTGACTTTATTTGACCTCAAACATTTGAGTGTACAATGAATTCTGGCTCTTAGCCATCATGTTTTTGTTATTAGAACTCCCAACCCATGCATTTCTTACTCAATCAGTCATTTTCTCAACAAGGATTTATTGAGCAATTAGTGCACTTCTATTTCTATTCCCTGGCGTATCCCTGTCTCATGGCGCTGAAATCCAGACCCTTCCTCCCTGGAGTCTGGTTTCTCTGCCCCACAGCAGCCTTGGTTGTCCTCACATTGCTGAGGTTCTGACTTCTCTCGAAGTTGCAGGAGTGCTCTAACCATGGAGGGATTGCAAGCCCCTGAAAGCTAGCCTTCCTCCGGGTTCACTGCAATTCCTCAGCACAGAAGCGGGACCAGCGTCCTGGAGCCTGGCCTAGAGGTTCCCGGGACAGCCTTCAAGATACCTGGATATCTACCTTGTTTCCTGCCTAAAGGGAATTTCTGGCCTCCTCAGAAGCCAGCTTGGTCTTCATACCGTCTTCTTTTCAAAATCTTTATGACAGACTTCCAGGCTTCTGATCATTCTCACTAGGTCTCCTCCATTATTTCTCACATATGGTTAAGGAATGTGATACAAATTACCCTCCTTCCTGCCTACCTTGATCTATCAGAGTCGCAGAGCTGGATTCTAATCAAACAAGATGTTTGTAAAGTGCTTAGCATCTGACACGTAGTAGTTACTCAATAAATAATATCTATTAAAGCTAATATATAGGGCCAAGCCCGTGGCGCACTTGGTAGAGTGCTGCGCTGGCAGCGCGGCGACGCTCTTGCTGCGGGTTCGGATCCTATATAGGACTGACCGGTGCACTCACTGGCTGAGTGCCAGTCACGAAAAAAAAAAAAACGACAAAAAAAAAAAAAAAAAAAAAAAAAGCTAATATATAATTATTTCGACCAGTATGTAGATTAAATGCTAAAACTGACCCTTGCTATGTGTATGGCAAGGACCACAATAATAATAGTTATGGCTGTGAATGTGTTCACAAGACTGTGAATTCTAAACTTGTAGTTCTTATTTCTTCTTGAAACATAAATAATGTTACAAACATTTTATATCCTAAATGATTTATTAAGTTGCAGAAGATTTAAGCTATGAATGCAACTGTATTCATTCATGTATTCACTGCTGAAGGCTTGCTTCATTCTTGCTCTATTTCAGCTTAATCCCATGTGAAGACTTTACAGCCCCTTACAGGGTTCCACACGCTTTGCTTTTGTCCTGACAGGCGTGCGTTTCTTCGGAGGCTCCACTTGGGAGTGACCACCAGCCTGTCCGTGGTGTCCTCCTCTCCTGATAGTGGGATTTAAGGTATGAGTACAAGGCTCTGGGGGGACTTATCTACAGCAGCTTTGTCCCGGTTGCAGGCCCTGTCAGCATCAGTCGTCTTCCTAAGCCTCTGGGGGAGACACCTCCTGAGGGGTCAGCTGGGGCGGGGGGAGTGAGAGGGAGTAATAAATGGTGCAGGAAGGCAGAAGTGCAGGCAAGATTCTGAGCCACTTCATCTAGAAAGGAATTGCATTTAAAGTGAATAAAAATGTTCTAAAATAGTCACTAATAAGTAAGGAAATACCAATAGGATAATTGGTTAGATGCCATTATCACTTTCAAGATAGTAACAATTAAAAAATAAGAACTCAAAATGTTGGTGCATGTGCAGCAGAGGGTCGTGTGTCCTGGTTCCGGAGGACAGTCGCAGCAGAGGAAGCGGGAGTGCAGTTGTAATTCTAGGAATTTATTCCACTGACATTATCAGAAATGTGTCCAGAGATTGCTGTACAGAGGTATATATCACCTGAGGAAATTACAATGAGAAATTCAAAAAAGCCCAAAAGTAAGAAGTGGGTTAAATAAATAACAGCACGTCTAAGTCATATAAACTTTGAGATCATAAAAATCGTGCTTCATAAAACTATTTAATGCCTGAGGGAAAAGTAACTTATCAGGCAATATGTTTATTTTTTGTTGTACTCTTCTTTTGTCCACCAGATTTATTTTTTAGAGCAGTCTTAGATTCACAGTGAAATTGAGCAGAAAGTACAAAAAGTCCCAATATGCCCTGCCCCGAGTGTGCACGGCCTCCCCAGTCACCAACAGCCCACATGGAGCGGTGCGTTTGTTACAGGGGATGAGCCCACGTCATCCATTGTTCTCCGCCAACGTCCATGGCTTATGTCAGGGCTCACTCTTAGTGTCATGCATCCTGTGGGTTTGAAAAAATGTATAATGGCCTGTAGCCACCATGGATAGCATCATGCAGAGTATTTTCACTGCCCTAAAAATCCTCTGTGCTCCACCTAGTCATCCTTCCACCCTCACAAACCCATGACAACCACTATCTCTTTATGGTGTCCATGGTTTTGCCTTTTCCCGCAATGTCATACTGTTGGAATTACACAGTATGTAGCCTTTTCAGATTGACTTCTTTCAACTAGTATATGCATCTAAATTTCTTGCATGTCTTTTTATGGGTTGCTTCCAAGTTTTGGCACTTATAAAAAGAGCTGCTGTAAACATCTGTGTGCAGGATTTGGTATGGACATAACGTTTTCAAGACATTTGGGTAAATACTAAGGGGTCTGATTGCTGGGTTGTTTGGTAAGAGTATGTTTAGCTTTGTAAGAAAGTGCCAAACTGTCTTCCAAAAGCGGCTGTCCCATTGTGCATTCACACCAGCAATGAATGACAGTCTCTGTTACTCAATACGTGCATTTAATTGCAGTTTGCAGGATCTCCCCACGTCACAGTGGTGAGGATTAATGAGACCTCACATGTGCATACAGGCACATTGCCTTCCATACACGTGACAAGCACACAGTAAATATAACAGTAATCATTATATGTGCACGTGCATGCTCCTTTAGGAAAGAATAGTCAGTGGCTATAAACCAAATATTAAATATTCTGATTCTATTTTTCTTGAGTATTTTCTATTATTCCAAAAAAACACTTATTCTTTTTGTAGTAGGAAAATAATTATATGTATTTAAAGAAAAATCCCACAGCATGCTACAGCAACTTAAATAAAGGTGCCCCCTCTGTGGGAGCTGTACACTAGCGACTCCTCTGCCTAGAGCACGCTTGCTCCAGCTGCCCACACAGCATGCTCCTGTGGTTGCTCTGGATGTCTACTCAGGCCTCATCTTCTCCAGCCACCACATCCACAATAGTGCACGTGTGCACGCACATGCGTGCACGCACACACATGCATGTGCACACACACACGTACACACACCACATCCTCAATCTCTATTCTCCTTCCTCCTTTTCATCGACTCTACTTTTTATACTTTTATTTGGGGACTATGTCTACTTTGTTCACTTCTGCATCCCTGGCACCTAACATGATATCTGACACCTACTTCTGAATTGAAGAAATCCTGAAAGAGGACTATAGTTGGTGTGGATGGGAATCTTCGGGGGCTCGATGCCTCAGTAGCCATGAACACAGTCTGAGGCAGGTCATTAGGGCAGCACAGGCAGCAGGGAGGGATAGAGAAGAATTTATCACAACAGAGGACGATATGGTTTCCCCAGCATGCCAGCAGCCAGAACACAATCTGGAGAAAGGAATTAAAGAATATCCTGGTCCCAACTATTTGTGATCAGTTGTACCTGCAGACAAAATGAATGGACTGACCAACTCTGTTGACTGGCTTATGGGACAGATCTTCTCATCCTAACCCCTTGAAAGGGTTTCTTCTACCTGCTGAGTATACATGTAAATTTTCCTTTGTTCCTCGATGTGGGACGGGTAGAAAACTATTGAGCATGTTGAACATTCTGCAAGGTTTCAGGGCCTCAAGAAGACCTCATTTAATTTTTAGTCCAGATTGAGGAGATTTGGATTACATTTTCAGCTTCAACAATGACTCAGTCAACTTTTCAGCCATGAGCCTTTCTCCTTTGTAATGTGGCAGTAATGAGAGGTTCCACAATCAAGCTCCCAGAGCGTCCTGGAGAGCCCTTTTTATTCACTGTGCTCTGGATTTCTGGGAGGAGAGTCCCTGGAGTGGGCTCAGAGCAGACCTGCAGAGAGAGAGAGATAAGTTGTGTTAGTGTCTGGAGAAGAGCCCTATAAAACCTAAGCCAGGAGGATTAGGGCAGGCCAGAGTATCCCTCAGGAGACCAGGGCTAAGAAAATCCATCCCAAGTATTTCCCCCTTTTCTTCTGCCTCCCCACACCCCAGTGCTTTTAAGACAAAGGGAAGAAATCAAGTTAATATGAATAGCAGGGGGAGTTCTGAAAAGTAAAAATGTGCTTCCAGTGGCAAATGAAGCCTGGGGTTCCAATGGTAAGTGTGGGCAGAAGCTGGAGGGGCTGTGATTAGATTTCATTTGAGAGAGTGACCCTTTCCTGCCACTTAAATTACTTCTCAGGCTGCCTGATCTCAACTTTGCTCTAAGATTCCTCAAAAGAATTTTTTAATGATAAATTTTATGTAAAACCAATTTAGAAGCTACTTTTATGAGCATTAGCTCTTTCGATGTTCACAACTCTCCACTTAAGGCAAAAACCATTATCATCATCATTTTACCAATGAAGAAACTGAGTTTCGGAGATTGAATTGCTTCTTGTACCCATATGGCCAACAAACAACACAGCCAGTGGAAACCTGAGTCTTCCTACTAGGAGTCCCATATCCTCTCAACACAGAAATGTCACAAAACACTCAGGGAGACGGGGCTGGAACTTCCCCGTCACCTTCATGCTTCTGTCCCCTTTCTTTGCATTTGCTGCCAGACCAAAGATCTCTCCTTATGTTCACAGCTACAACGTGGCACTTTATCCTTTCTTTCATGGGTCCCAGAGCTCCACCAGGCTACCCTCTGAATAACCAGAATGGAACTAGTTACATTATTTTTTTCTTCTTATTCACCACTACCAAAGATCCAATGGAGAGAGTGTGCCTGAAAGCCTCTTCCTGGAACATTTACCATCCTTCGCATGGAGCCCACTTTCTGACAATATTTTTAATCTTTCCTTTTTATGTAATGCTATATAAACTTTCTAATATCTGATTGATCCCTATCTAAGAGCGTTCATCCTCTGTTCTCTGATTTAATCCCTGTCATGTGACATTCATGCACATGTGCAGCTGCCTCTACTAGCATCATAGTTCAGAATTAGCAGATATGTCAGCCAAGCTTGAAAACCAGATTGCATTTAACATAGCTTTTCCCACCATGTTCCTCACCCAGTGATGAATATTTTATTGTACATCAAAATAATACATAACAGCAATAGTGCCTTGTGTTTATAGAGGGACTTTCTACTTTTCAAAGTGCTCATATATTCACTGTGCCTCATTTATCTTCAGAGGTGCTTTTTTGAATGTTTCATAGGGGCACCTGCATGTAAATAATTTAAGTATTCTCATATAAGTAGATATATGTATCAACATATTTTCAAACTTGATATTCTTTCACATAAGTTAAATTTTTTATTTCCCTTTTCCTGTGGTTTTCCCAGACACTCTCCTGTCTCTTGCCCCTATTAATATGAAATATATATAAAGTGCTACAATGTCCAAGGAATGTAGACAAGAATCTCATAGTGGCTCAAAGCAGTGTGACCTCACACTGACTTGGGAGCCTTTCCTTACTCCACTTCATTATCATGTCTCAGTGGAGGCATAAAGACAGGCCTTCTGGAACCTAGAGTTGGCAAAGGAAGATGGAATTCTCACCATTTATCCTTCCCAGATTCCTTTGGCAGAATTTCTCTCTCTCTCTGTGTAGTCAATTCATTCAACAATCTTTGTTGATTGCTAAGTATGGTTCCTGAGCCATGGTCAAAACAGGCAACGTCTATCCCTGCTTTCATGAAGCTCATGTTCTGGCCAGGAATTATTTGGCTATAACAAAATGAAATTACTCAACATAACATAAGCTAAAAAAAAAAAAAAGTCATTGTTGAAAGGGGTATCTCATGCAATTCAAGTACTGAATTAAATCAATACTCATGAAGGACTAAAATCTGAAATTGGGGAAGTCACTGGAGATGAAGCAATGACACTCTCTGCCTCTGCCCCTTTTGCCTCATGGGACTTATGTCTTTTACACTCAAACTGGCTGCCTTGGCTTGACTTCCTGTGACCTCCCACTTGAATCTCCAAATTCCCAGTTCTCATGAAGGTCCCTGTCTAGCCATTGGGCTGCCACCTCTTTCATCAGGAGTCTGTTCCTGGGCCAAGAGCACAGTGCTGCTCACATGGTTTATGGATTGACAATGTCAAATTGCCGTGCAAGTTTTAAGCTCTGGGGCCTTCTATAATAATATTTATATAATAATAAGGCAATTTCATCATACCAAGCATCAGTTGAAGAAGCACCAAAAAATATCCAGAAGACCTATATAAAGGTTAAATAGAAAGATTTTATATAGAGTCAACCACTGAGATAGCCACAATCAAATTTAATGTCTTATCTAGGACTGTTTAGTATTCTGTAGGATTAGTGTGTCAGCTCCTGTGATGCTTACTTTACATCGATATTGACTACTTTAATTTGTATATAGAATTACGCATTACTAAACATCATTTACCTTGAGGTATTCTAATATATAAAATCAGGAGTGCAGAAGATTTTTAGTTTGTTTATTTTTTCATTTGTTGCTTGTGCTTTTGAGGTCTTATTCATGAGGTCTTTGCCCAGTCCTATATCCTGCAATTTTTTGCTATGTTTTCTCTTAGGAGTTTTATAGTTTCAGGCCTTATGTTTAAGTCTTCAATCCATTTTGAGTTGATTTTGGTATATGATGAGAGGTATGAATCTAGTTTCTTTCTGCTACATATGTATGTTCAGTTTTCCAAGCACTTTTTATTGAAGAGGCTATCTTTTCCCCAGTGTATGCTCTTGGTGACTTCGTTGAAGATCAGTTGGCTGTAAGTAAGTGGATTAATTTCTGGGTTCTCTATTCTGTTCTATGGATCCATGTTTCTGTTTTTATGCCAGTACCATGCTGTTTTGTTTACTATAGCTTTGCAGTATAATTTGAAGTCAGGTAGTTTAATGCCTTCAGCTTTATTTTTTGGCTCAGGATTTCTGTGGCTATTTGGGATCTTTTGTAATTTCATACAAATGTTAGGATTGTTTTTCCTATTTCTGTGAAGAATGCCATTGGTATTTTGATGGGGATTGCATTGAATCTATAGTTTGCTTTGCGTAGTATGGACATTTTCACAATGTTAATTCTTCCAATCTATGAGCATGAAATGTCTTTCCATCTTTTTGTGTCCTCTTTAATTTCTTCATCTATGATTTGTAGTTCTTGTTGTAGAGATCTTTTACCTCTTTGGTTAAATTGATTCCTAGATATTTTATTTTTTTGGTGGCCATTGTAAATGGGCTTCACTAGAGTTCTTTTTCTGCTAGTTTGTTGTTGGAGTATAAAAACACAACTGATTTTTGTGTGTTTATTTTGTGTCCTGCAACTTTATTGAAATTGTTTATCAGTTTTAAGACTTTTTGATAGTCTTTAGGATTTTCTATATATAGGATCATGTCATCTGCAAACAGGGACAGTATCTTATCTGATAGCTCTGGCAATGCTTCCAGTACTATGTTAAATAGGAGTGGTGAGAATGGGCATCCTTGTTTTGTTCCTGTTCTTAAAGGATTTCCCCATTCAAGATGATGTTGTCAGTGGTTTTGTCATATATGGCTTTTATTGTGTTGAGAGATTTTTCTTCTATATCTAATTTGTTGAATCTTTATCATGAAGGGATGTAGAATTTTGTCAAACGCTTTTCCTGCATCTGTTTACATAATCATATGGTTTTTGTCCTTGATTTTGTGATGTGGTGTATCACATTTTTTGACTTGTGTATGTTGAACCATCCTTGCATCCCAGGGATGAAGCCCACTTGATCATGGTGTGTAATCTTTTTGATGTGCTGCTGTATTCTGTTTGCTCATATTTTGTTGAGGAATTTTGAGTCTGTGTTCATTGAGGATATTGGCCTGTGGTTTTCTTTTTTTGTTGTATCTTTGTCTGATTTTTGTATCAAGGTAATATTTGCCTCATAGAATGAGTCTGGGAGAATGGCCTCTGTTTCAATTTTCTGGAATAGTCTGAGGAGAATTGGTTTTAATTCCTCATTTTAACAACCTGCTTTTGTGGGAACAAATAGACTGAAAACTCATTAAGCTTCCCCCCACAAGAGGGCATTAATATATTAATGAGGGATCAGCGCCCATGACCCAACCACCTTCCACTAGGACCCACCTCCCAACATTGTCACACTGGGGATCAAATTTCAACATGGGTTTTGGAGGGCCAATTATATCCAAACTACAGCATACAACTCTGATATTTATTTGTTTATTTATCCTATTCTAGACCTGGATGCCCTGATCCTTTCAGTAACTTAGAGCTTCATAAGAGACTTTTCTGTAAGAGCACTGGATAAGTTCCCCAACTCCTATGAAGACATCTAGAGTCACCTTGCATAGGTCTGACCCACTCTTATCATTTCATTTCATCCAGTACATCCTATTTGGCCCAGCAGGCTCTGTAGTCTATAATTAAAAAGTTTTTTAATAGGTACAATTTTGTCACTTGTGATTTTAATACCTAAGATAATCTTTGGCTGATGATCATCTTGTTTGAAAGAAAAAAAAAATGTAATATCAGCTGTGATTGTCAATTTCAGAATGTTTAAAATAGAAGTGAGGACAGGACTACATATATACAGGACTTCATATATACTAGGCAATCCATTCATACTTTTTGAATAATTCAAATAATAATAAATAATTCTTTACCTTAAAACCATGCAAACCCTGTTATTAGGCACTTTGATAGAATGTTGGTGTTATGCCACTTTTAGTGGTTATAATTCATCTTTATTTCTGGGAGAATCATGTATTCATAGATCCCACAAAATTTATTGAGCACACTGTGACAGTGCTAAACATCCAACAGAGACCAGACAAACCCTCAGGAAGGCACAGATATAGCTATAGTATAGTTGTGGTTCTTGTCTGTTCCTTGCCCCCATGTTATTACTTTTCTGGTGTTGTCCAGACCTCTGAAAATAACCCACATTCATTCAAGGTCAGGAAGAATGCAGTCAGAGACACTTTCAGCTGCTGAATCCTCAAGGAGATGTTGAATTTCCAATTGTATGTAAGTGGCAGCTGGCTCTCCCACAAGGTTTATGTGGAATTTTGTCTCTGCTGCCACTGTCTGCCTATTAACTTTCTTTAAACATTGATACCATTGAATGAGATAATTAGTTATGCAGCTGGAATACAATGGGTCCTATAGGCCCTACAGCTTTGGGAGATAGTAAGTGGCTGTTTCTTATACATGATTTGACAGCTTGATGAATAAAAACTCCATAATTTATTTAAAAAGTCAAGACTCTAAATCTCTAAACCAGGAAGTTCATTATCCTTTATTTGACTTTACTGCAGTAGCTTCAGATAATCAGAATGAGCACGAAGTCATTGTTCCAATACTTTTGCTCCTCACACCTCTTCTCAAAGATGGTAATGAATGTAACATTCATTTTGCTTTAGGGACTTCACAGGTACTGGGCTTGAGCCACCAGTAAAATGATTTGCCAACATAGTGGATCAGTTTCTAAAACAAATGTACTAGCCTTCCCCTTCTCAAGCCTGCCTTTCTCCAATAGCCAGTTACTTTTTACACCATGCACTCGTTCTCTTTGCCATTATTGGTCAAGACCTATTATACTGACTGGCAGTATTTTTCACAGCTACTGAGTACCAGAGCTTTGTACTTCTATAGAAGTATCAGTTTCTTCTCAATGAAAGATCCGTATTTGACCCACATTAGATTAGAATGGATAAAAGTTTGTAAAAATGTCATTCTTCTTCCAACAGATTTAAATTGTGTGCATTTGTGGAAAATATTTCCAATCAGATTCAGTATGTCTCAATGGTTTAAGACAGAGTGCTCTTCAGGGTGGCAGCAACTGCATGCTATGCATAAGAAAGGCAAACTTGTCCCTGACATCTTTGTTTCAGTTAGATTCTTTACAGCAAGTTAAGGAAGTTTGGTAAAACTTCCTCTTCCAAAAAAAAAAAAAAATGCAGATGTAAACTGTATAAACTATTTGCCTTTTATTTTCCTGTATTTCTCCAAACTGAAGGATCTCAAACATGTGCCCTGAGAGGGAGGATCTATTTTTGTTTTATCATTGTATTTTGACTGCCTAAGCTTGGAACAAAACAGATATTTAAATGTCTGCTGAATAAGTGAGTAGTTGGCCAGGAAAGACAGCTACAAGCACGAGAGACTGCACAACATGGACTAATTTGCCACAGATGGAAAATCAGGAGTTGCAGAAAATAATCTGAAACCTGTAAGATCTGTCAGTCCTCATTCTTATGCATAAACTGCCCAGTTTGCCCTGACACAACTGGGTCATTCCCAGGAGGAGCCGCCTCAAGGGTCATATATAAGTGAGGATTAATGTTGTTTATGCCAGAAAGTGTGTAGTTTACTGATTACTGATCTGTCAGTCTGTGAGGATCCCTCTCAAAGTCTCTGAGGCAATATGAAAAGTGAGAAGCTGGGACTTGGCTAGTTTGTGCAGCCAGCTGGAGGTCTGAGGCAGAAGCAATGGTAGAGAATGAATGTGGATCAAAATCAGACTGAGCAGAGACCAGCTGAGATATGCACAGGCTATTTCTGGAGCTCATTGCCTTCGGCTCGCCCTGCCTTAGGCTGGAGTTTGAAAATAGAGAATAAACGTCATCCTGGCCTCCAGGTTTCCTAAAACCAGAGCAAGTAGAGTATAATACAAGAAAGCATAGGAGAATGGAAAAAAATACAAGGAGCAAAACCACAAATCAAATGAATTTGCTTGATTTTAACTAGTTTGTTGAAGTTTTGCATGCAGAAACAAACGATTTACAGGAAATGGAATATTTGGGTGATCTGAAAAATTTAGCTGCTGTGCTATGCTTTTTCCTTCCTATGTAAATATTCTCTTCCTTCGTCGGCTCCATGGTAGAAAAAATTTACTACTAAAGTTTTTCTCCACCGTGGAAGCCAAACGCCAACTTGCCACATTATTTTCCTGAGATGCTTCTTTACAAAGATGAAGGATTTAATACTATTTATCATGTAAATGGCAGGGAAACCACACTATTTTGGTAATTTTTATCTATCATTTTTCATTGAGTTTATTTTTTAGCTGCAATTAATGTACCAATAGAATAATATCCAACCTCATAATTTTTGGACTAACCATTATGAAAAAGGAAAGGCCAGCACAGTCTGATGACATTTGTTTTCCAGCACTGCCCAGATTGTATCTTGTTCCAAGATTCTCACCTCAAGGATTTATGATGAACTTTAATGAAGGCAGCAAGTCAGTTTTTATTCAGAGAAGATTGAAGCTGGGGCAGGGAGGAGGGTTATTGTCTTTGTGACACAGGGTTGGGTTTGGATCGTGACAATCTCTCATGTTTTCCTGTACACCTTATCTCTCTATCACTTTTGCTGGACCTTATCTTTCTCTTGAGCAAGTGAGAGCACTTCCTGTGGTGAAGTTGTTAAATTGATACAGATTAAAAGTTTTCAGTCGATCCTTTCTTTCTTCCTGTGTTGTGCCAGAGACAGACAGACAGACAGACAGACAAAATGTGCTCTTTCTTCAAATATGAAAAATGATTATTCACTGGTGTGGTACCTGTGAGAATAGTCCTGAATGGATTATAAACACACTGGAACTGCTTATTCCAATCAAATAATTCCTGTCACAATTGATACGCTCATGTCCATTGCCCACGGTTTTCATGGATCGGGTGTGAAGCGGTTCAAAAAGTAGAAGATAAAGGACAAAGTTTAAGTGCTTTTCTTGTTCCAGGCAAAATCTATAAATGTCCCTCTTTCAATGCCTTGCCAAATAATCTCATGGAACTAGTGATCCTTTTTTAAATAGAAAGGAATGTCCATGCCTTGATAAAGAAAGCCTCAGTCTCAGATCTCATCCCTCGTGCTGGACAGGCATCAGGTGGGGGCTCAGGTTGTACCTGGCGCTGGGGCGGGATGTGCCACACTGCGCCCATGAGCCCTGAGAACCACGTGCTACCCAGGGGCAGCCATCATCCCACCTCCTGCAGTCCCCACACCGTGGCCCCGACCCAGGGAATGCGCCCAAGCTCAAATGAATTTCAATTGCCTTATTCACTAGTTACAAAGTTCCCAACTGTCAAAGACTCCTCTTATTACTTTTCCCTAATGGCCCTCAATATTGAAAGATTTTCTTGACCAACCAATTGCACTTCTGAAGTAATGATACACTCTATTATCGAATGTTGTACATAACAGCCAAGTTGGATGCCATGAAAGAACCAGCATTCCCACACTCAGCTTGCAGAATTTACTCTAAAACCAAGCAAAACCAATAGGTTTTTAATTATTCTGCACAACTTTCTTGAGTATAAATGCAAACTTTCCATTAGGTACCTGCATGTCTCTCCACTACTGCATTCATGAGCTTTTTAGAGGAAACTTTGATCTAAGCATCTGTTGTCTTTTCTAGCTCTGGATAGTGAACAGCTTGTGTCTTGAAATCTGACAGACCCGGTTTTAAATTTTTCTAGCTGTGTGGCCTTCGGCGAGTTATTTACTTCTCAGAGCCTGTGGTAAGAACTGAAGAGGACGTACATAAAGTGCCGACAACAGTGCCTGGTACACATGAGCATTTGACGAACGCAGCATTTTTTTTGATTACCCGCACATCGTTTATTAGCTACCACCATCATTTCCTCCACATTTCCCAGTATATATCCCAACAACTTTTTGTTTTCATCCAATTACCAATTTAGTACAAGAAACAATTTATTGTAAACTAGATGAGAGCAAAGACTGTGTCTTTTGTCTTTGAATTCTCAGCACTTAGAGTGGTGCTTAAGCATAAAGAAAGCAATATTGATAAGTTGAAATTAATTAATTAGTTAATTAATTTAAAAAACATAAGGAAAGCAATTAGTATGTGTTTAGTGAGTGAGTGACGAAATTTAATGAGTGATGTTAAATAATACATATATGTGTACATGGACATATATGTACAAGATTCACAATTAAACATAAAAATGTACTTTAAAAAGTTTGTGAAAAATAGAATTGAAAGCTAATATAAATCTTTCCATGAACTTTTGAAGGACCCTCCTAAAATTAAACCCCTTGACAAAGACTACACAAATAGGAGATGTTTAACCTTGAGAGATTAAGAAGGCTTGTTTTTAACTTAGTGCAGCCTTGAATTACTTAAGCTATGATAGAGAAATTACCTTTTGTGGGAACTAGAGAGATATAAATGAGTTTCCATTACATGCCAGGTAAAGTCCTATGTGCTGAAATTCATGTAGAAAGGGTGTGTTTCCTGCCCCTAATGAGCTTAAGCAAATGGTACAAGAGACACATAGTCAGATCATTCCAACAGAGAGAGGTTAGTGCAATGGTAGAAGAGTGTCCAGATACCATGAGCGTGTGCAGCCCTGGGGTGGGGAAGGGGAATGGTTTCCTGAAGGGGTTCTGTCTAGGCAGAATCCAAAAGAACAGTGGTTCTGGGAGGGCAGAGGGTGACCTGGGGGAAAGGGAGGGCAGGGTAAAAATATCACAGGAAAAGGATACTTAGCAAACTTAGGTGGAGACTTCATAGGGTCTTATGTTGCTAGAAGGTAAAGTATGAGGTTGAGAGGAAGGGAAGTTGAGACTGAAGACAAGGGTCTTACAGATCTTACTAAAGAGCTTGAACTCTGTATCAGTCCCTTTTCTGTTGCTTGTAACAGAATACCTGAAACTGGGTAATTTATAAGAAAAAATTTACTTCTTACAGCTTTGGAGGCTGAGAAGTCCAAGCTCCAGGGAGCCCATTTGGGGGGTCTCTGCAGAGTCTAGTAGAAACCCGGGGTGTCACATAGCCAGGAGGGTAAAGAGCATTTTAACATGCTCACTTGCTCTCCTTATAAAGCCCCCAGTCTGCTCCTATGATAACACATGAAACCAATCATGAAAGCATAGTCTCCATGATCCAATCACTTCATAAAGGTCCCACCTTTCAATGCTGCCACATTGAAAATCAAGCTTCCACATGAGCTGTGGAGGGGACACACATTCAGACCATATCAAACTCTGTTCTATAGATAGTTGGTGCTCTGAAAAATTTTAAGCCAAAGAGTGACAGCCAGAGTGCATTTTGTATGAATCCCCCTGGTGGCTCTGTGGAGAACGGATTTGAGGAAGACAGGTCTGGGTTCTGGGCAACCATACAGGGGCTGAGTTTGCAATTATTAAAAAAAAAACTGGAAACCGGGACCTTGGAGATAAAGATGGAGAAGAGGTAGTAATTGGGAAACACTTAGGAAACAATATCAGCAGAAAACAGTGACTGCTGGGACGCTGGAGTTGAGCTGAGTCAGGAGCAAAGACAATCGCAGGGTTTAGTTAGCATGACTAGATGTAAGGTAGTTTTATCCACTGAGAGAGAGAATGCTGAAGGAGGAAGGGAGTTTTAGAGGCAGAAGTGAGGAGGCAACTCTGAGATGCCCGTCGGATGCTAGAGGTGGTGGAGCTGAAGGCTCAGAGGAGACCCTGTGACTAGAGAGGTGGGTCATCTGTGCCTAGAAGGACAGGAATTCACTTCTGCGATGGTTCTGTAGCATAAACCACAACCAGGTTGACATAGTGTCTTAGTCCATTCAGCTGCCGTAACAAAATTCCTTAGACTGGGTAGTTCATAAACAATAGAAATGTAATTTGCAGTTCTGGAGGTTGGGAAGATCAAGATCAAGACACTGGAAGACCTGGTGTCTGCGGAGGGCGTGCTTCCTGATTCATAGATAGCCGTCTTCCGGAGGAAGGGGCGAGGCAGCTCCCTTCAACCTCTTTGTAAAGGACACTAATCCCATTCATGAGTGTGGAGCCCTCATGACTTAATCACTTCCTAAAGACCCCTCCTCTTAATACTGACACATTGGGTACGAGCGTGGTAATCTAACAAATTTTGGGGAGACACCAACATCCAGACCATTGCACATAGTTACATAATGTAAGTAGAAAGCTGATCCAATGAGAGAGGATTAAAGCCTGTATATAGCTTCTCTACATTTTCTAGGGCTTCCTTAAGAATTAGAGAAAGCAGTCAGCTCACAAATTTTAAAATAAAAACAGAGATCCAGAAGAGTTCATACAATAAAATATATGCACAGTTCAATATGTAAAAAACAGATATTTGGAGAGAGAAAGAGAGGGATGGGCATCCAAAAAAGGAAGAGAAAAGAATAAAGAACAATTTAGAGAAAGGGATGGGGGAGGGAGAAAACAAAAAGAGAGAGAGATGGGAGGAGAAAGATCTCCTGTGTATGGGAATTTGAAGATGATCGGACCACTTGTCTGCAGACTGGACTAAAAACGCAGAGCAGCTTCTTTCCCTTTTTCCTCAAGTGGGAAAATTTAAATTTCTATATAAATACATTCAGAATCAATATTATATATGTACACTCAATACCCCGGGTTTTCATTTTGAACTTTTAATGGTGTTTTTGGTTGTGTCACTTTATCAATATTGAATTGATATTGTGGCTATTCACTCTCAAAGGAAAGGAAAATATTTTCCGGAGTTGGAAAAGAGAAAAACTTTTGATATTTGCATTCTGGTGTTTTCTATGAGCGTCTCTGACATTTGAAATGTATTTCAGATCACACTTGTTTTCTTCATACACAAATTCTGTTCTCTCCTCTGAGGTGGCCCTTCCACTGGCCACCAGTGGACACCCTGGCAGAAGCCACAGGAGATGCAATGGATGAAATGGTTCAGGCCATGGGCTCTGAACGAGACAGGCCTGGCTCAAATCCCAGCGCTGGGTCCTGAGCTGGTGACCCTGGGCAAGTCACCTAACAGCTGTGTCTCGGTCATGAGAGATCCAAAGCAAGGAGAATGTCATCCTCTGAGCTGTCACAGGTGGAATGAGAAAAATTCATGTAAAGCACTTAGCCCAATGTCTGGCAATGAGTATACACTACATGTTGAGCAACCATTATTATTATTTAACCAAGTTCTATTATTTATTTCATTAAAAGCAATCATAATTTAGTAATTTAATGGTTCATTAATGATCATTTGTATTTTTATTATTATTTTAATGTTCAGTCCTGCACTCCTATGGGACATAGGCCTCTAGGGCAGTTCTTTCTTCCTGGCTGTTCCCTAGAAACCCCAAACTCAAAAGCTTGGGGCAGGTGGCTGGTAAAGTGAATGTGCAGCCAGCAGGGAGTGAGGCAAGCAGTGGTAAGACAGAGACAGTGGTAGTGTAAGACTGGCCCGAAAGAGCGAATCTTACTTGTTGGGAAGGCTCATCTCGCAAAGACCAGGAGACAGAGATCGCTGCAGTCAAGCAAGAGGTTTTTTTATTCCAGCATGCTGGGGTTGCTCCATCTTCAGGACAGAAGCAGCCCCGAGCCCTTAACACAGGTGCTTTTTATACAGTTTTTAGACAGACTTTGGCAACAAGATAAGTTGTACATAGCTCATTGGTCATCTGAGACGACCTTTAAATTCATTGGTAGCTTTTTGGTGGGTTGGCACGCTTACAAGGAGCAGTGTATTGCTTAATCGTCTTCCCCTCTGGGTCAGACCCGGTGGCTCCTAGATAAGGAATTGGTCAGTCCTTCCTGGAACTGGGTCTACTTTCGGTGGTTACTCCCTTCCTGGAATCTACCGTGCCTGGGCCCTCCTTGACTATGCTTATCCTCTACATGACCCCTTAGAAGCTGCCTTACTTAAAATGGCTGATGTACTTAAAATGGCGCTAATTATGTTCCCCGTCACAAGCAAGCAGTAGTACAGAAGCAAATCGCGTATGTTAGAGTAATAAAATTTTCTTTACAGTAGGATCTGCCCACGTTGAAGAACTCTGCCTTCCCTTGGCCAGACAGGAAATTGAATGTCTTCATCACAATGAGACTGAAATTTCAGAAGAAAAACGTGGTCACAGCACTGGAGGAAGCTCAGGTGTTAACTTCCCTGCTTGCTGGTCTCACCAGACCTCGGCTCCTCCAGGTGTCCTGGTGCTGGTGTGGCCCCTGGATAGGCCGGGCCACACTGCTGAATGTCTGCAGGCTGCTCGCCTATCCTGGAGCAGAGGATGGATGTGCAGACCACTGTTTCATGATCCAATTCAATTACAATTTCTGCCCATGAAGAAATCCACTTACAACTCTCTGTGGCTTTATTTGGGATATAAGGTGATGCTTCTCCCCAGTCTGCTTAGGGAGCCAAATAAAAAAACTTCACCAAAAGGAGCTTCCCACAGGAGGCTGCATGTGTCCATCGTCACCCTCATGGCAGTTGTGCCCACATCTTATGGGAAAGGGGTCCAGACTGGGGCGGACAAACCCTTGCTAAAAGCACCACTATCCTTACATGGATTTTCGGGAGCAGGAAGCGGTTTATCTGAGGGACCCGAGGTTTCAGGCTCCGTTTGAAGAGTTTGCTAGAGACCTCCTGCAAGTGGAGTGTGAAGGCATTGGGGCAGCGGGGGCTTGTGCTGGGACACCCCCAAGCCCTTCCCTCCCTTGTCTTCACGCTCCCTCAGCCTCTCTGCAGCACTTTCTCCTTTTTTCTTCTCCTTTCTCTCTCCTTTCCCACCTCTTCTCCATCTTAGCACGTGGGAGTCCCTTACATTTACATTTCCCTCATCATGATGTTGGCTTTTAGCCGAGCTTTAGGGGGATTTCAGGAAGCCCAACAACTCTCTTGACCCTTTTCACTCTGGCTTTTGCAGGCAAGTTTTGAGTCACTATAGACCTTTCTGGTCTTTGTTTACCTTCCTCGTTTTTCTAGATTACAGAGAGGACTGTCACAAACACAGGGGAGTGCAGCATTGATTACCTGACTAGGCCCCAACATTCTTTCTTTGACATCATCTGTGCAAATGTCATTGCAAAGGTCTCCCCTCAGGGCAGTGGCTCAGCTAGTCACATTTTTAGGCACTGGTACTCACCGGCCTCTGAGAAGGGCTCAGTTCAGCAAGCACGTTATGGCTGCTGACAGGGACGCTGTCACGTCCTGCATCCTGAGAAAGAAGGCCCGGGCAAGGTACAGCCCAGCCGCGAACCTCTGGGCCTCACATCTGCAGTTCTGCGTTCAGGTCTTTCTTGAGAAAGTTGCTTAATCATTCTAGCCCTTGGCTTCTATGTTCGTGAAATGGGGATAAAAATACCTAGTTTAATCACGAGGATTAAATTAGATAATGTATGAAAGGGCTTCACGTCGTGTCTGGCATTAATAATCATGATATACATAGTAGCAACTGATATGATATTAATTGACTCGGTCCTTCTACTGTATTATGGATGAGTCGCTGAGTGCAGAGATGAAGGGAGACCTCCAGGGTTACAGAGCCATGCAGAAGAGGCGGCACTGGCATTTGTGCTCAGAGCAAAGCCCGTGCTGCAAAGCTCCGAGAAGGCACAGCGGCCTTGGGCATCGGGGACCCTCACTGATGTGTGTGAGGGGACACTGGGGAGGGGACTCATCTCCTCCAAGGATCTTGCACAGTAATGGTGTAAATCATTAGCCCTATTGATTCACCTATTGGGTCATTTTTATGGCCCTTTTTAGTGCAGAACTTGAAGCTTATACTAATTAATAGTGCTGAATGCTAACAGACTGTTTTACACTCAGAAATGGGAAATTCTAATTAAACTTAATTAACCTAATTCCCTTCTGGCCTTTATTCAGACAGCCTCTCAGTGAGTCCTGCCCTAGCCATCCTAGCTAAAATTTCACACAACACCCCCACCCCCACACCCCCTCCCCACCCATGCAACCGATGTGGAAGTGTCCCGACGCTCTTCCCTTCTCTGTGTGCCTCCCTTAGCACTCACCACTGGTGAGGATTCTCTCCATTTACTTATTTATCTGGCTCACTGTCTGTCTCCCTTGCTAGAGTGCAGACCCCGTGGAGGTTTGCATTTTGGTTTTTTTCAGCGGCTGTATCATCAGCACCTAAAGCAGTCTGGGCATGGTCAGCACTCAGAAATACTTGCTGAATGAATGAACTAATGAACCCCTGCTGGCGCCCCTGCACCTGTCGCTCTTCAGCCTGACTCTCCCCAGAACCCACATCTTCTGCTGCTTGGGCTACCTTCCCTCTTTTACAATTCGCTCCTAAAATTCTTTTTTTTTTTTTTTTTTGTCTTTTTTGTGACCGGCACTCAGCCAGTGAGTGCACCGGCCATTCTTATATAGGATCCGAACCCGCAGCGGGAGCGTTGCCGCGCTCCCAGCACCGCACTCTCCCGAGTACGCCACGGCTGGGCCCCTCCTAAAATTCTTCAGGGTGTTTCAGTTCTCATCATCTATCATGACCTCAGTTCAACCAGTAAATAAACAATATGGATCTGTTTTGCCTTGAGGTACTGAATTCGTTTCTCTGAGAGGTATGGAAAAGGCTGTTTAATGATTGCTATCATCCTACCCGGGGAGGTGAGGTGTTAGGGAAACCACGTGATATTAAAGAGAAAACAAAAAGAGAAGAAATAAAAGATACAGAGGAAAGAATAGTAGACTAGCAGTCAGACTACCTGGGTTCCAGTGCTAAATTACTAATTATGTGACCTTGAAAAAATTTTCCAGAAGTATGTTTCCTCCCCTGGAAAAGGAGTGGCTCAAGCCAGATGCCCTCAAAGTTCTCCAAAGGTCTGACATTCTAGATGTAGCCATGTATAGGTCTAACCAGCTCTGACATTCTATGACCCACGATAACTTAACGTGTTTTCTAACATCAGGAACGGTTTTGAAGTTTTACTTCTTTCTGCGACGCTAAAGGAATTGTTTTCCTTTCACGCGTGTAAGCATTGATCCTAACAAAGTTTAGCTCAAAGATCTTTTATTTTGAATTTCTTTGCACCTAAGCCAACCCTTTCTTTTCTGAAGAGTAATAGAAACTGAACTCAGAATTTTCAACACTGATGGAAGGTGACTGTTGGCAACCTTTTAAATTTGTCTTCTAGGCTTGTGCAAAATACACAAAATAAATTTTTTAGCTTTCTTCGAAAATTAAAATGATTTGAAACTATTAGGGATTTGGAAACAGGCAGCTGAGCAGATTTCCTTCTGTAAATACTACATGAACCCTTCATGTGCACAGGAAATGTAAGGAATTTAAAAATAGGCTTTGGTCATTAATAGGCCAAAAGTCATTCTTCTGGCATATCAGACATTTCTGGTAAGATTAAGTTCTTTCTACAGAAGAAGAGTAGACATAGTTTTAAAAAAAAATTCATAAAAAGCATCTCTTTTGTAAAAGATTGTAATCAGTATCTTTATTCATGTCCTGGAAGAGAGAGAGTTATTAGTTTTAATAAAATGAGATGTCGTGAGAGCACTAAGTTAGGGAACTTTGAAGAGCTAGGTCAAGACCAGCATTTCCCAGATATCATCTGAAAACTGCCTTAGATAGGTTTTAAAATGAGTTTGACTTTGCATAATCGTAACAGAGAATATGCATGTAAATATTTTACGGACATTAACAAATAAACAGGATGTTGATAAATAAAATAATTTGTTAATAAAACATGTTAAGTAGAATGGCACTGACATTTATTAAGTGTCTTCTCTGAACTACCCCTTTATAAAAATTGCCAAAATTAATCCATGCAACACACATGGGAGAGAGACAGTATTTTTCCATTAAACTCATGAGGAAACAGGTTCAGAGAGGTTTGATAATTTGCCTAAGACCAAATGAACTGAATGTTTGTGTTCCTGCAAAAAATTCATTCATCAAAGCCCTGACCCCCAATGTGATGGGATTAGGAGGTGGGGGGACCTTAGCTTTAGATGAGGGTATGAGGGTGGAGCCCCCATGAAGGAATCAGTGTCTTTACAAGAAGAAGAGACACCAGAGCACTCCCTCATGCACCCTGGAGAAAGGCCATGTAAGAACTCAGAAGGAGCCTGCCGTCTGCAAGCCAGGAAGAGAAGCCTTACCAGGGACTAGATCTGCTGGTACCTTAATCTTGGACTTCCCAGCCTCCAAAACTGTGAAAAATAAATAAATGTCTGTTGTTTAAGCCACGCAGTCTGTGGCATTTTATTACAGCAGCCAGAGCTGACTAAGACAGTGGTGGACCCGGCATTAGAACCCTGCTCTGTCAGGTTGCAAAGTCTGTGTGACAAGGATATGGGATCAAGGAAGCTGTCATGGGCCAGGGGGCATCACATGGGATAGATGAATGCACCAGAAGATTGTGGATCGCTGTGGTCCAAGGGCAATCATAATGGAAATGAACTCCTTTCCCAGAAAAAAAAAAATTGAAAAGTAGAAAACCAGAAAAGTAGAAACGCAGAAAGCAGAAAGATACCATTCTGGGTGTCTCGCTTTCCCACACTCCTGCACAGAACCTGTCTCTGTGTCCTGCGGCATCTCTCACTTGTCTTCACACCTGTGCCTCTGACCGTCCTGCCCGTCCTGCCTCAGTTCAGAACCCTCTCTCCCCACCGCTCTCCCTGTCTCAGTTTCTCCCCTTCAGGCCATTCTAACCCAGGAGTGGTCTCCTTACAACCAAAAACTATTTGTGTTACTCTCCTGCTTTCAACCCTTCAGGGATACAAGGGGAGGGGACCTGGGCATGTCACCACCCAATGTGAGGAGTGTTGGTGCCCACTCTAAGGAGAACACACAGGAACACATGGGTGGGCAATACTGTCGTGGCTGTGTTTGGCGTCACAGGGCAGTGGTGAGGGCTGTTCTCTGCAACCCGCCCTGGCCCCACAAGGCAGATACTAAGTGCACCCTGTCCTATGTCCTTCATGTGACCTAAGACCATCCATTCTTCCTTTCTCTGTGCTTTCCTTAGGATCAGCCAGATTAGGATCAGCAGGTATGCTTTTCTAGGGATAAAGGAAGAAATAAATTCAAAAATAGTTCATTAAGATTTTGAAGCTGAAATTGTATGCAAATGTAAATAATGCATATTTAAAGTAATCACTGTAATGCTATTTATATAACACCTTCTCATCCAAAGATGGCAAAGCAGTTTACAGATATTCTCTTTCTAATCCTCACCATTGTCCATTAAATTGTGCTATAAATGCTGTTTCAAACCACGAATTTCTTTCTCCCTTTCACCTTTCAAACTACCCCTGAGTAGTTTGTTGAGTTACTTAGCACAGGGGCCACACTCAGCGTTACCTTTCCTAAGGCAGCTGGAAATTCAGGGCTTGGCTGGAACAAACGGCTGAGCAACTGCAGTCATCAAACCACACTCAGGTTTGCAGAGATGCACTGAGAGCCCCTTAGGACCACTTCTCATTTTTTTGATGGAAATTAGGAAAATAACCACTGCAAGTGTGTTAAAGGCCAGAAGAACCTCCACACATGAGTCGTTTGTAAAGCACGTTCTTTGCCATCCAGAGCAGGACCTGTCACTGAGGCACGGTACTCAGAGGTGCTACATAACCTGTCATCCACCCTCCCTCCCTCATCTGCTAGCCTTCTCCCTCTTGCTTGTCCTACTCCTGCTCCTCTGGCCTCCTTCTGTGGCCAGGACATACAGGCATGCTCTGCACTCAGGACCTTTGCACCTGCTGTTCTCACTGGCTGCAGGCTCCTCCCTGACACATCGCCCCAGCTCAGTCCCTCACTGTACTGGATCTAAAGCAGCATCTCTAACCATCCTTGATTCCACTCACCCTACTTTATATTTTCCCTTTGCCTTTATTAGCGCGTGGCAGATTTTATGTTTATTTGTTATTGTTTTTCTTTCTTTTCCATAGTACACACTCCATGAGAGCAGAACCTTGATCTCTTTTGTACACTGTTTTATCTCCTGGTGCCTAGAACAGTGCCGGAAACATAGAGGTCCTCATGAAATATTTTATGAATGCATAAACAAAGAGATAAACAAATGTCCCCCAGCTAATATCTGTAGGGTCATTAGAACAATCAGGATAGTTATTTATAACTGTGTTTAACTGGCTGTTCTCAAGATGGTGTTGAAGTCAACGTTTCAGCCACATTTAGTAACTTAGTATATGAAACTATGTTTGAATTTACATGAGGTTTATAATTGTAACTAAGAAATCATTAAAGGGAAGATATTTTCATAGTTTGCAAGTTGTCATTAAAGCAGAAATTCTTAGATGAGCAATTAACTAGCTCTCGGAATAGAAGACAAACCTGAATTGTGAGTCCCAGTGTGTGAATGCTGTGATTATTCGCCACTCCTCTTCTGCCTACACAGGATGTACGCACAATATATTCACATATACATAACATACATGGCTTGCATTTGTTGCTGACGATACATTTTAAGACCTGGCGATATATGTGAAGAATCCCAAAGTCTTTCAAAACAAAAAAAAGTGTCTCTCCTAACTGCTGGATGACAGACGGTTCTGTCTGCTGCAGCTGTTTATCAGAATCCTACAGGCCATCTGCACTGTCGTAAATGATGACTGTGAGGCATTTTCTGGGCCACTCTGTTCGCAATCACCATAGGACATCTGTTTGTATTCTACTGTCAGCCAGATTCCACCCTGGTTCCATCAAGCAGAGGGTATTAAGCAAGTAGGACTTCAGTGCTGGCATGTGGATTACATTCCAGACTCTTGTTCCTGGAGGTCCTGTCAGTTCTGTGACCCAAATGGAAAAAGAACTGTCAACGTGAAGACCCACCATCATCAGGACCACTGGCAGAAGGTCCTCGCTGGGTGTTTTCCAACTTGTTGGGAAATACAGACTAGCAAATATGTGTCCCCCGAGGTCTACGATTGCTTCAAAACCTGCCTAACACATGTGCCTGTTTCAGGGCCAAACTCGGTTTGTCTACACACTATTTGAAGGCAGCTATGCATTATTCCAAAAGGTCCAGCTCCTCCACATGGCCAAGGCTGACCTGAAGCCTCACCCATCCTGGCAGCTGCTCCCTCAGCAGAGGGATCCTGACTCACCCAGAGAGGGAAACTGACCCAGAGAGGAAAAGAGGGAAAATAATTAGAGAGGGTGTAAAAGCCATGTTCACACTAAGAGTAGGAAATGGAGCATTACAAGCCTGATGGTCTAATATGATGGGACCACCACAGGGGCAGGTAAGAGGCCAAGCTATTGAGGGGTTAGGTGAGTGCAGTAGTGAGGGCAAAAAGAGGCACCGAGAACCCAGCATTGTCGGGGGCCTGCGGTCTCCAGCCTCCTCCCTGTTCTGGTGCATCACGTGGCACCAGGCTGGCCTGCCTTAAAGGCCCACAGTCAGAGAAGACATAGGTTTCAACCACAAATAGGATAACAGAGCAGGAAGAATGCCCATGACATTTACTAGGGAGGAGCATCCAGGCCTTTCAAAAGAAGATAGAAATTCATCAATCACAATTTCTTGAACTCGTTAAGACAAGTGAACAGATATGATGTTGATGGGGGTGGAGGGGTGAGAGGGAGGGAGGAATTGGTAAAGGGACATGAAAATCAACTGCACTGTATATTGATATAATAAAAAAAAAAGAAGAAGAAGATAGAAATGCAGTACATCTTTGAAAAAGTTGAAGATTAGGGTCGGTTTCAACCACTATTGAATAGATGTACATGGAGGGAGAGGGAAAAGCAGTTCGCTCAAGTGCAAGTTCAGAAATGGAAGGTTTTGTGACTCTCAAGGTGGTGTGGCAGCGTAGTGCTGCTGGAGGACCGGGGAGCTGAGATCCTCTGCCCGGGCAACGAGCAGAACAGCCCCCGCTCCTTGCCCCGGCCCGCAGCAGCCTTGATCCTCTAAAGAGACACGGCCTCTTCCTGGAGTTTTCCTGATCCAAACCAGGTAGAAAGCACAGGGAAAACATGCATATCATGTATAAATATTACTAGCATCCCATGCAGTAGTGGCCGAGAGAGGAATTATGGACTTTAGTGCACTAACGATGACTGTCAAAATGAACTCACTACCTCTTCCCCCATTAGGCAGGGAAAATATCAAAGATCCGGTGATATTTTAATAACAGCTGAAACAAAGAAAGATGGAGAATTCTGCTGGGGTTGTGGCAGGAAGCATTTGCAGGTTTTAGTGGAACCAGAGCATGAGGTGGTGAGGGTGTCAAACGGCGTGGGAAGAGAAGGGGACATAAGCTGAAGGTCCATAGGGCTAATTTACAGGTCAGACAAAAATAAAGTGTAATCACAATTATTCAAACTAGAAAACAAAAACTGTGAGTTTCTATATAACAGGCATCTGGTGTCTATCAGGTGTTACAAATAAAATAAATAAAATTCCAGCACAAAAGGAGACGAAAGCTGGTAACTAACATTTATGTGACACTGTACAGGTTATGAAGAACATCTATACCTAATGTAAACTTTGCTTTTTCCAACATCCCTGTGGAATGAGTGTGGTGTTATTATCTTTACAGAACCAGCATCCGTGGGGTTAATGCACAGTGGCTGCTGAAACAAATGATTTCCAAACAAAGTGACTCAACAAAGAGGTGTATGTCTTGCAGTCAATCAATAGATAAAATTAACTACAGCATAACAAAGAAGTTTCAGGCATTAAATTGTAACCAGTATGTTCAAGGGGTTGTGATAGTTTGGTGGACTTATGAGTTTTCTGTCTTTTATCTATTTTTTTCATTTTTTCACTATTCTTTCGTTATTTTTATAATGACTGTAATAATTTTACAATTGACCAAATATTCATAATCTGAGAGATCCTCTTATCACTCCCTGAACTTGGGAAGGTAGACTAATCTGAGAGCCTCTGCCATTCTTGTGCCTAACGTTGAGTCATCTCTCACACTAGGTTTGGAACTGCTGTGCAGGAAGGACGGGATCACATACAATGTCTGTTGCCTGCGGGATAGTTTGTAGTCATGTATAAACTGAGACAACCTTATTTCTCTTTTAAATGGTGTTAATTTAGAAAAAAATTCTGGCTAAGGAGTGAAAGAGGGAATGGGTGGAAATGGAAGACTAAGAGATTAATTTGGGGGGAGCAGTGCAATTTGGCCCTGCCCTACATTGGATGGATGTTCATTACACTAACTAATGAATAATATACGATTATGAAAAGACATTGCCGAAACAGCACGTAAGTCTATTGATTTTGCCGTCGTGCGTACATTACACTGTTACCTTCATGAGATTAAAATGGATGGAGGGTGTAACAAGATTCTCCATAAATTAGAGTCATTTATTTTCATTTTCAGAAAGGGAAGTATGCCTTATTTTCAGCATTTTAATTGAGATCTAGCAGATGAGAACTTTACAAGATGATAATTTTTAAAGCAATTCATTTCTATCTTGACAGTAAGTAGGTATAATGATAACAATGTTAACCTCAAGGTAAAATATGGAAGAGATTTAGCATCATAACGAAGAGACCATTTGCAAATCATGTTGATGCTTTTAATTGTGTTATTGTAATTACTTAAATATGTGGTGAGTAAAACTGCTATATTGTATAATGAGGTTTTTTTTTTTATTATTATTCAACAGATTATTTACTACATACCTACCAAAAGCAAGGCCCTGTCCTAAGTGGCATGGGAAATAAAAAGAATTCCAGTATATGGTTCTTACCTTCAAAAAAAGAGATGATTAGGGAGACAATCAATAATAATTACAACAACATCAACATTTTGGGGGGCACTTACAATGTGCCCCACCTTGCACGAATTGTTTTTATTTGCATTAAGTCACTTAATCCCCATGGCATCTCTTTAAGTGTGCCATTTCTGTTCATATTTTATTAAATGAGGCAACGGAGGCTTACAGTGTTTATCCAGCTCTGTCGGAGAATGACTTGTTCTACCCCAATAAATTCCCGGGTAACTGAAGAAACATTCAGGTTCCTACAACTGTATGTTCTAAATGTACTTCCACAATTTTAATCATTTTGAATGAATTTGTGCTAAAGCGTGTGGCACAAGTTCTGCCTAAAACAAAGTTATGGAAATCTGCCCCTAATGACTTAGAATGCTCTGATGCACTTCAGATGTTTTGTTTTAATTTGGGGTCTTAGGGGCTACAGCCTCCTCTCTGAGTGATGCCAGACTTTCAGGAACCAAATTGGTTAGAATTATATGTAACATAAGACTAAATTATCTCTGAATGAAGCCCAGATGAATTTGCTGTAAACAAAGAAATACATTTTTGAAATTCACTTTTTATATTTTGACTGCTCTGGCGGTTTTAGTTACTCGTTTATTTAATTTTTGATCTCTCTGTTTCTCACTCTTTTTTTTTTTTTTTTTTTTTTTTTTTTTGGTTCTAAGCTGTTTTTTGAATAGTTAGGTTTTGGCATGAAAGAGATGATACTATTGCATATGCTACAAGAAGAAAACATAAGCAATACTTTATTTTCTATAATGTGTTTAGGGTCACTAAATTTAGCATAGTTTATAGATCGCTTAACCTGAAATCACTAGTATGATTCTGAAAGCCTTCAATCTTAGCTTCTATGACAACAATATACATTTATATGCATGTGATGTTACCAGAGTTGTTGAAGGTATGTGAATATTCCTTTCCCAGAGACTGAATATTTTAGAGTGAGGAGAGGAGGGATTAGAATAAGAGCTGTCATCCAGACGTTTTGTCAGGGTAAGTAACGGTGGGGTTCAGAGCCAGTGCAGAGCAGCCACCTTCCTTATGAGGACAGTGCCTGATCAGAGCCTTTGAGAATCAATTCTGCCTTCACTCCTCTACCGCTGCCCCAAAGTACAGGCTGAATTGGCAAAACCCCAGAGGGATTCTGGAATCTGGAACCTGGATGCTCTGTCCATTGTGGATTTTTGCATTTTTTCATAGTGATGATAGTGTTCAGGGACCCTATGTAAGTTGACTGATGACTAAACCTGGAGACCCTGATTATAGAATTGTCAGTAAATAAGTTCTGAATGAGCAGGCCAGTGAAGAGGTTAACTGTGGTAAAGGGAAGACACAGGGGTGCTGCATTTTGCAAGTGTTATTTGGCATCCTTGGCATTGTTGTCAGTATCTTTACATGTTATTGATAACACTAGGACACATGTGAGTTAATCTTCTCACCATGTCACAGGCCTTTTGCTTTTACTCAGTGTAGATGGGAGTGTTCCTACATTTACGTGTGTTCAGTGGAGGACAGAGCCTGTCTTGGAGTGGTGAGTTCCCTGCACTCTGGTTTTTTCTTCAGAAGGATCATGCATGTGCCTGGGAGGCTGTGGGGAGTTTGTGCATCAAATAAGTGTTGGATTCAATCACCTCTGAAGTCCACCTGGCTTCAGTGAAGTTCCCTGCTCTGTTCTTTGCAGTGCTGTAGCTCAGCTGTCATTTTCTTTACCTTGATCCCACCTCCCATATTTGCCTCTGCTGGGGTCTTGGCCACTTGACAATTTTCCCACCATCCTTCAAGCAGCAGCTCACAGGCTTCCATTCTCGGAGCCCTCCCACTGTCCTGGGAAGAACCGCCTCAGTGCCCTGGACCCAGCTATGCTGGGGTGTTGGTCACGCGGTGTCGTTGCCTGTCTGGTGATTCCCACTGTGAGCCTCTGCAAGGGGCACCATGTGTTATCAGGTATTTTATTCCTGGGGTCTAACATAATGTCTGGAATGTTACAGGCACTGTAGTAATGTTATCTAGATTTGATTATACTCCCCTGAAAACATATGACTCAACCCCAGCTAGATTAGATAATGTAGGCTAAACTGCTTTAACAAGAAGTCTCCAGCTCATTCAGTGGGGAAGTGTATGGAATGTTATTCTTGCAGGTAACAGTAAAATGGGTGCTCCGTTTTGCTGATGGCTGTCCTCACAAGTCATTCATTCCTTCTTCAGTACATGGCTTCCAGGTCATTCTGCACATGGGCACCTCCACCAGGAAAAGGGGTAAAGAGCATGTAGACCTTGGCCTTAAGGGCCCTGGGCTCAGAGTGGCCCCGAGCCTCGCCCTCTGGCCACACCTAAGAGCATGGGAGGCCAGGGTGTGGGTCCTGCACGTGGCTCAGGAGCAATGGAGAGCACGCAGCTCGGGGACAGGTGCCATCCTCCATGACAAGGCCCTTCCTCCACACTGCCATGTTTTACTTTTAAAAGCATGACCATGTCCCCATCATTTTGCTTCAGAATATCACAGTCATGTTTGACTTCTAACTCTTCTTTCTTACCCCCCATCTAGGAGGTCAGCAGGTCCTATTCTTGACCCGTGAAGTTGCCTCTCCATCTTCCCTTCTACCTTCCTAGTTCAAGAGAACATAATACACTAAAGTTAATCCTTAATTAACATAAGGCTAAGGGAATGAGACTTAGATAGCAGAGTGGTAGAAGCACTATTACTAAATAAAGTAAATTCTCAGCCTAAGGGGAAATAAAATCATGGAAGGCAAAGCTAAGTATACATGTCTTTGACTGCTTGTTTTGGTTTGAGGACTCCAGAAAGCACTAATGAAGAGAGCAGGCGGAGAGAAGTGGAAATAGAGGAAGACCAGCCAAACGGAAGAAGCAGAGGCTAGTTATGCTGAGCTCACAGCAGCGCGGGCTCAGCCACAGCACTTGTGTTTGGCAGAGACTGAAAGGCAGGCAGAGGGTATAAGGCTTTATGCGTGGAAAGGGGAAGGCCTCAGGTGTCCTCTGACTGGAGGCATTGGCCTGGGGAGGCTGTGAGCAGGCTGGGCAGAAGTGGGGCATCTTATGTAATTGGCTGGGGGCACATACTTGGCTCTGTCTGGTTGCTCCTAAGTTGGAAGCAGGGAAAAAGAACGAGAGAAGCTGTCAGTTTTTAATCAAGTCCTGGCCATTTGGGGCCAATTGTCACAGAAGTTATCGTTTAGCTTCCTGGATTGTCACTTAGAGATAGCAATCTGGCCTCCTGGAAGTCTGACTTGTAACAGATGGCTTCCTGGGCTGTTTATGATAGACAAAGGGTTGGTTTCCTTAGCAAGTTGCCTCAGGTTGTGAGTCAAAGTTCTGTTTTTGTATACGGTCTGGCCATTGTCCATTTGTATATTCAGTCTCTCAAGACAGATATGAACAAAGACTTTGTTGATTTGTGTGTCAGGGTGGTGGTGGCCATGGATAGGGTTCACAGGTGTTTAGGTAGAGCTAGACCTTAAGAGAGGCAATTGTTAAAAGAACAAGGAATAAGAAATTATGTCATTCCATACATGACAAGCACCTACTGAAGCAGCTAGAGGCATTGTTATACAAGAATAGATCAAGCACCATCACTATCGGAGCAAGCACAGAATTGAAGAAGGGAAAAGATCCAAAGTAAGTTGGTAACCCACGATCCACAAGCAATTGGATAGGAAGTGAAGTTTAGAACCATGTGAGCATTACCTTAAAGCTGTTGCTGGATAAAGCCACTGCATCGAGGAACAGCCCAATAAAAACAGCTTTGGCAAAGGGGAAAGTGCTCAACAGATTTTATGGATCCTCCATTTGTCTCGGAGCAAATGACAATCCCTGGTTTTAGATCTGAGCCTACTTCCTAGATTGCAGCTTTGCAACATGTTTGGCAGGGACTTAGCCCTTCATACCAGATTTCTGCTGGCTGTCCATCTGCCAGCCCCCAGCTCTGCCTTGGGGATCTGTGGCTAAACCTGTTTAGTGCCTGCATAATCCGGTGGCACCCTGCCTGTCGCTTAGCTCCTATCTCTACCAACCCCAAATCACACTAAATCGGCAAACACAACAAATGCTTCTTTATACGTAAACATTCTCACTCCATTAAAATCTGCTACCGATGGCATCTCTGTAGCTAAACAGACTTAATAAATCTATGCTGTTCTTTAAAGAAGTATTCAAAGAATTATGTTTTAGAGTAAATTTTAATTAGCTGTAGAATGACTTACTTTCCTCTTAATTAATTATGTCTAGAAATATTTAAACTATTGAACATAAACTCCTTTGATAAACACCACTGCCCACTTAGGGGCAGTGAACTGAATGTTCAACAAAAATGCCTAGAAAGCCTCAGCCTTTCTGTAAGGGTGTGACACGATGACATGATTCCATTTAGTGGGAGAAAACATGACAATGTCTGTTAGCATATTTTCCCCACAGATGTAGTAGGAACAGCACAGAATGAAGGTAGTATATAGTGGGGAAGGGGCGTGCACACGTGCGTGCATGTGTGTGGCCACATCTTCACTGACTACATGTGCCTTTGTGAGATGTGTCATGAGTCAGGACTGTCTGGTGGAGTTAAAAGGAGAGGGCAGCTCTTTAAAAGGAGAGATGTGAAGCTCTCTTATTCTGAATTCTTGCCCTTAAAGATAAAAAAAAAAAAAAAAAAAAAAAACAGGAATAAGACTTGTTTGCCCAGATCATTTCTTCCACTATGTTTATGCATAAGATTTTCAACAAACTGAAGTGAGAGCATTGAACGAGTTCAGGACCTGAAGCAAGAAAAAGATGATTATGGGAATCATGAATCCAAAAATGTGAAAAACAAAATAATATCAGTGTCTCTATCACTAGTTACATGTCTAGTGCTGTGTTATTTACTAGGGCTACCATAACCAATACCACAGATGAGGAGGCTTAAACAACAGAAATTTATTTTCTCACAGTTCTGAAGACATCTGAGATCAAGGTGTTGGCAGGGTTGTTCCATTCCGAGGCCTCTCTCCTTGGCTTGTAGGCAGCTGTCTCCTCCCTGTGTCTTCATCTGGTCATCTCTCTGGGGTGGACGTGTGTGCCGTATATCTCTGTGTCCAAATTTCATCTTCTTCTAAGGACTCCAGTCATATTGGATTGTGGCCCACCCTAAAGACTTCATTTTAGCTTAATTACCTCTTTAGAAACCTTACCTCCAAATACAATCGCATTCAAAGCTATTGGTGGTTAGGACTTCAACGTATGACTTGGCGGAGGCACAATTCAACCCATCACAAGTGCCTATTGCAGACAAAGCAGGCTCCTTTATTGTGTGCTTGGGATGAAAAACAGGACTCCTGTATTGAAACTAATCTGAAATTACATATTGTTTCCTAGGGAAATATTAGAAAACTAGAATTTTAAAATCTTATTTTAGTTTAATAAGAAGTTTATATATTTTGCAGAAAATTGTTCCTATAAAATGACACATCTGTACAAAATATTTGGAAAGTAGAAATGGCATTTCAGGTTTTTAAAAAATAATTTCAGTTTTGAAAGTAAAATATTCATCATTTCAAATTTCTACTTAATAAATAATAGAAATAAAATATCTAATAATTGTTTTTAAAGACTTAAAAATATATTGTTATAAGGCTATCTTACATGCTATATTATAGAGGAAAATGAGAATCGATTTTACAGTAATAAACGTGAAGAATAATGCACATTAAATATTTGAAATGAAAGGGAATATGATCATGAAATTTGGTTTTTAATTACACAGAGAAAAAAATTTAAATCACATGAACATCTTTGACTCCTCTAAGATAGTGTATAATACATTCTTCTGGGGCTGAACAACACATACAACATTGTTGGTTTGAGTGTAATTAAGAGAATGTCGGGAAGGGTCTTAGTAAAGTTTGACCTGATGACTTTTCTTCTTAACTGGATCATCCTAAGAAGAGATACATCCCCCAACACAGAACCTAGATCTTCAGAATTGATATTTTGTCCTAAAATGCCTTTTGATATTTGCCTTAGATTGAGTGTCCCTGCAAAACTTGACCCCCATTGTGACAGTGTTAAGAGGGTGGGAAATCCTATTAAGGTAATTGAAAGGTGGGACCTTGAAGAGGTGGTTAGATTGCAGGCCCATGCCTTAGTGAGTGGATGAATAAAGGTGATCAGGGACGTGGTACTGAGGGCTTTAAAAGGAGAGTGACCCCTCGTGCCCAAGATGTGAAGGCCAGATTTGTATTGGCAGCATGCCCATTACCACAAATTGCATTTGTACCATGTGTCCCCCACCCAGTTATCCCCAACCTTCCTCCCCCTCCCCCTTTGTGACAATCAACTCATCTCATGAATATTCATAACCAATAAAAAATAAAATAAATAAATGAATGAATAAAATAAAATAAAAGGAGAGTGAATGAGGAAGTTGGTCTCTGCTCTCTCTGCTCTGCCATTTTCTGCCATGTGAGACTTCTGCATTGCTGTAAAGCTACCACCAAAGAAGACCTTCACCAGACGTGTTCCCTGGACTTGGACTTCTAGCCTCTGAAACTATAAGCAATAAATTTTGTTTCCTTCATAAATCACCCTATTCTGTGTACTTTGTTATAAGTGACAGAAATGGACCAATACAGAAAACTGGTACCAGAGAAGTGGGGTGTTGCTTATAACAACTACTTGAAAATGTGGAAATGGCTTTGGAACTGGGTGTTGAGGAAAGACTAGAGGAATTTGGAGGAACACATTAGAAAAAGCTTAGATGCTGGTGAAAGTTTAGAAGACAAGAAAACCAGGGAAAGTTTGCGATGTTTTAGAAACTGGTTAAATGATGGTGACCAGAATGCTTATGGAAATATAGACTATAAAGACCATCCTAAGGAAGTCTCAGATAGAAATAAGAAGGGACTTGATCAGTACTGGGGCAAATATCACCCTTGCTATAAACTTGCAAGGAACGTGGCTGCATTCTGTTCATGCCCAAAAGTATTACGGGATGTGGACCTTAAAGGTGCTGACCCAGGATATCTGGCAGAAGAAATTGCTAAGCAGCAAAGTATTAACGAAGCTGCATGGCTACTTGCAACAGCGTACGCTGAGTTATGGTGGCAAAAGCATGAGGTAAGCCAGAACATATAATCAAAATGGAAGCAGAGCATAAAGATTTGGAAAATTTGCAGTCTGGCCATGTGCTAGAGAAGCAGAGAGCATTTTCAGAAGAAAAAATGCAATGGTGCTAAGAAGATTAGTGCAAAAGAAAGGGATTATCAAGAGAAGGGGGAAAATTTCCTGAAGGCACTGCAGAAGCCTCTGGGGCCAACTCTTCCATTATAGGCCCAGAGGCCTAGGGTGACAGAATGGTCTTGGGGAACACGCCTGAGGCACCCTCCATGGGCTTGCTTCCCAGGGACACCTCAGGAAGCTACTTCCAGCACCAGCTCCTTAGCTGCTATGGCTGCTCCAGCCATGGCTAAATTGGCCCCAGGTGAGGTGTGGCTGGACCCTCAGCTTTGAAAGATACAAGCCAGAAGTGTTGGTGGTGCCCATGTGGCATTAAGTCTGCAGGCTTGCAGGACTGGGAGCCTCCACCCTGATTTCAATGGATGTATTGAAAAGCCTGGGAGCCCAGAAAGATATCTGGCACAGTGGTGGATTCACCACATAGAGCCTGCACTAGAACAATGCTGAGCAGAAATGTGTGGTCAGAGCTGCAACAGAGAAACCCCATCAGTGTCATGCCTAGTGGAGTCTTGAGAGTGGGACCACCATGGAGACACCAGAATTGTAGAGCTACCAGTGTGCAACACCAGCCTGAGAAAGTATCACCTGAGACCAGGAAAGCCCCAGGAACAGAGCTGCCTAAGGACTTGGGTACCTAACCTGTGCAGAGTGCAGAGGATGTCGAACATGGAGTCAAGGTACATGATTCACCAGCTTTGAGATTTGATGCCTGCCCTTCCGGGTTTCAGACTTGTTTAGGACCTGTTACACCTTTCTTTTGGCCTATTTCTCCCTTTTTGAATGGGAATATGTACCCTATGCTTGTCCCACCATTGTATCTCAGAAGTAAGTAACTTGTATTGATTTCACAGATGGGACTTTGAACTTTGTACTTTTGAGATGAAATAAGTTGAGACTTTGGGGACAGAATGAATGTATTTGTATGTGAAAAGGACATGAGTTTTGGAGTGCCAGGGGTGGAATGCCTTGCATTGAGCATTCCCCAAACCTTGACCCACACTGTGACAGTGTTAAGAGAGTGGGAAATCCTATTAAAGTAATTGAAAGGTGGGGCCTTGAAAAGATAATTAGATTGTAGGAACATGCTGTAGTGAATGGATCAAAAATGGTGGTGAGGGGCGTGGTTCTGAGGGCTTTAAAGAGAGAGCGAATGAGAAGGTTACTCTCTGCTTCCACCATCTTGCAATGTGAGAACCCTGGGTCACTGTCGCCATCACCAGATGTGTTCCTTGGACTTTGGACTTCCCAGCCTCATAAACTATAAGCAATAAATTTTGTTTTCTTTATAAGTTACCCAGTTCCGTGTATTTGTTATAAGCAGCAGAAACGGACTAATACAGCATTTCAACAAGATACTGCCTGTAGTCCTTGTGAATTTGTCCTTGAGCAATTTGTTCAGTCAAGAAAACTTCCAAAGTGTCACCTGTTTATTCAGTTCCTATTAAGTCTATTTAGTTTATACTAATTAGTCCAAATCACTTGGTGTATAGGGTCGATTCTAAGTAAAATTGTATAATGTGTTTCCTAGGCCAAATCCCCCTCAGAACATCTGGGCCTCACTGGAGGACCATGAGTCAGGACATCCCATCCAAGTCAGCCTTTCTAAGATCTTATCCTTCTGCAGATAGATCTTCTCTCTTTCTTCCTCCTGTTACAATGCTAAAAGTTGTCGATGTTAACGTTTTGATGCCTCATTTACATATTACCTCTTCCAAACCTCCCTTAACAATGCTCCTACTAGTGGGATTTTTAAGGTCTCTGGAAAATTGATAAAAACAATTTCTTTCACTAGAAAGACCAAAATCATTCTACATAGTGCATTCCTAGAAATAAAACTACACTTCACGCAGCATTTAAAATGTCATTATTTTGCTGGGTCTCTTAGACTGTATTTAACAGAATACCCTCAATGCTTAGTTTCTTTGAAGACACTGGTTTGGTGATAAGTAGTGGCCCACTAAAGGTGATTTTACATGGAGAAACCAAGCTTCTCAGAAATAAACTCTACTCCTTCTATAATAGCAGATTTGGGACAAAATTATTCCAGTGGTCTGACAAGGGCACAAGAAGGTTGCGTGACCTTCTAATTCCCTCTGCTCAAATAGTCCTTTCATAGACAGTGAGTACAACAATATTATAGCAATAACCAGTGGGCAAATGAGAACTTCATGTAGAAATCGATAACTGCTTCCCATCTTCTACCTTTTTCAGCAGATAGCTTGAACACTAGGAAGCCTTAGTTTGCAGAGTGAGATGCAAGGATAAAATCTAAAATAATTCTATTTCCTGTTCTTTCCTGAGAGCCCATGACTTCTGAGAGTCCTGCTGTGAAACAGGCAACCACTTTTCTTACTGTTTTATAAATAAGCAATTACAGATAAATTTGATTTATATCATTTCAGTAAATATTGGACACATTAATTACTGTTTTTGAAATGTCAAAACAGAAACAAATGACTGACAGTTATTCTATTCTGCAATAATTCAAAAAAAAAAGGCAATTTTATTTTTCTTGCAAATTCCAGAGAGGTATTAACATCCAGTATCTGAACTGAAAAAACAAATCCAGCCAGATAATAAAATAAATAAATTATATTTTAGGTAAAGCCATGCAAACTACAGTATTGCCATGGGATAGAACAATTGTTTCTTGGAACTATTTATGGAGCGTTTAAACCCAGAAGGACTAGTCTTTATCAGCTGCCTTTGTGTATAGCTGAGACTTACAGCACTTAGGAGAAGCCAATTAAAAGCCAAGTTAGATTATTGAGCAATGCTTGACAAAATGATGTCCCCCAGGATTTATGTACCAGGTCCTGCCCATAAGAACACTCAGTAAGCTCCCACTGAGGTCAATATAAACTGTGGACATATGATCCTCCAGATGGTTATTGTTCAATTAAGTGCATCTCTCAGATATCATAATTTGTTCACTATACATCATTTATAAATCCATGATGGGAAGGTGCTACTAATAAAGGTGCTGGATAAATATTTAATGGAATAGAATAGTATGTTCACTGATAGACTCTTTGACAATAGGCAAAGCTATTTTGTAACTGTGTATACACACTTACATATGCATATCTCCTCAAACATTTTCAGGTTATGGAACAGGAATATAGACGGAAGCCCAAGTACCATGTTTAAATATTTAAAGTCATAAATCATTGTTACAAATTGCTAAATGAAATATGTCCTATTGTGTTCATCCTACCCTGATAAATATACCTTCAAAATGTCAAAATCAAAAAACATGTAAATATTATCTATATTGCCTATTATGACGGAAAGTCAGTAAATTATCAGTAATGACTGAGCTTAATTATTAATGCATAAGTCTTAAGCGTTAGGCAGTGCATGAGCAGGACTTGCTAGTAATAAAATAAAGCATACGTAATTCTCAAATTATTATATTTTTATTCCATAATATTGTTTTATTTTTCTTTCCTTTATTTCAACAAAATCACTTAATATGCTTCTGTAAACAATATCCCTACACAATTTTTGTCCTAAAGATAGAAATATCAAACTAGCACGTTTTCTGGGGTCACTGTAATTTTTAGATTGGTTTTCATTAATTGAAAATTTGTAGAAACTTTACTAAGGTAGTACCAACTGAAATTGTCAGTAACATTTTCAAAGCAATACTCAGATTCAGAACTCACGTTCATATTCAAATATTATAAAAGGCCATATATGGAAAGTTGTCATTAATTTATAAAATATTTCAAAATATTTTAATTTTGATATATAACTCACCATCACAAAGAACAAATTTCACCACCTCTGAAAAGTAGGTGGATCCACGTAGTTATGTAAAGAATTGTCCTGGCACTTCTCTCCTGTTACAGCTACACCTACAGGTATGCAAATTTAATTGCATAATAAACTGTTTAATATTTCAAAATGTTCTTTGGCTTCTATGGGAAACTCTTGAGATACTATACCAATTCATGAGTACCTCAGGGGACCATAAATTAGAACATTAAGAGAAAGCTAAAAAAAAAATGGACTTTCAGTAGTTACTGGGAAATGATTATTATTCAAGAATTTATTGTGTCTACACCTTTTAAGAGTAAGGACTCCAAGATTAATTTATTTTTCGTTTCTCTTACCTAAGCAATTCCACTGCTTAAATCCTTCCCATACCCTAAAGAACGTCCAACTCTGAGAGCAAAATAGCACAAAACTTGAGGCACTCAGCTATGGTCTCCTTCTGTCTAGAGGACACAGGCAAGCGATGGAGGGAAGTGTTGGGAAGTGAAGCTTGGAAAGTGTTACCACGAGCGTGTTTGAAAGCTGCAGGCTTCTCTTTCCTACCTCTAGGATGCTCTATGGTATTGACTCTGCACCACTGGTGTCCCTCCACCCCGGGTCTGCACAACATTCACAAATCGTGCTGGTAGGGGAGCATTCTCGGTGGCTCTGCTGTAGGCATGGCAGAGCTCCCCGGAGTTGTTTCAGTTGTGATGTGGCCTTCTGCTCACCTTCTACATTGCCATCTGTTGTTAAGGCGAATCTGTCATTCTCTCTTCTGTGTTTGGATATATTGGATGTGTTAAGGGTAGCAAATTATATAGTTTGGTAGATTAAATATAGTTTCAATCCAATGGTCACGTTGTGCTGGTTTGAAAGCTGTCTCCACCTGAATAGAGCCTATACTCGTTGACTGGGCCACCTCGTCAAGTGCTGATGGAGCAAGCCAGAGCAGCGTGCTGGGACAGCCGCCCCTCTCACCCTGCACGCACGAGTGTTTGTGAAGTCATGGTCATTTCATGCACAGCAGTGCCAATTGCATCTCTGGGTATCGTTCCCAGAGAGACTTATCGTTTGGAATGTGACAGAGAAATGACTAGATATAAGTGGAATAGATGGAAGCAATTGTGCATTTTTGCAGAATAACACCACACATTTTCTCTTCCCTCAGATGTGAGCCAATAGTAAGGTTAGTGTAAGGTCAAAGAGTTGACGACGCTTTCTAAATAGTTTTATGCAGAGATATACCACATTCCTAAAGTTATCAATATCATTAGTGATGACCAGATAATTTCTCTTTGGCCTTGTAATATGTTTGTATTTCATTCAAATTTGAGCCATCCGATATTAGAGGATTGCCCACTTTTAAAACAAAAATAAAGCCGTTTTCTTAAGGTCTGTGTCAGGAGAGGGTAGAAAAGCACTTCAACACCCCTGATTGATGTTGTTTAGTGAGCCTGAGTAAGAACTAGCCAGAGCGTTTTTATGTTCATCAGATACATTGTTTCTCTTTCCGTCTGGCCCAAAAGAGGCTTGCTGTGTGCACACTGCCTCATCCATCACGCAACTGAGAATGCTGTCCGGACTTAGTAAATGTGCAAATGGAAAAGCCCCCAGGGTAGGCTTGTGTTAACTCAGGATGTCCTGGTACTTCAGCACAGACATCCGCCAGCAAATGCTGCTGTTAATCAGCTTGTAGATAACCACACTATTACAAGAGTAGACAACTCTCTTCCTGTAGCTGTCTGTCCCCTCGTCATTCCATGACAATGAGACCACGTGAAACAGAAGTGCAGCCTAAGCCTCCAGTTTGCTCGATTGTGTCTAATTTTTTAAGTGAGTGTATGTATAAGTGTATTAACTTTTTACTTTAGTCTGACCATTTATAATCATTCTTAAGGAGTTACAATCATGTTGAACTAATAGGATATTTGGATTTTCAAAGAATACTTGATTTTAGATGCAAAAATAAAAATTATTCAGTGGCCACTTCATGATAATATGAGGCATCAATGGCTTTACTGAAATTAATAAGTTTAAAAAACAAAACTAAATAATCCCTGTATAAGTTAAAATATTATGAAACACTTAGGTTTGAAGACTAAATATTTGCCCTAAAAATTCCTCTACTTCTCATTGAACATCAAAGCAAAATCTCCCAATTAACAGTTCTAGATCAGTCTAAGAAGATTTTATTCTGAATCTGAACTAACAGTCTTATTAAAGTGTACTATACAAAGAACTGCTTCTCCCAGCTTCTGATTTGTCTCTGGGAGAAGAGACAGGAATTTCACAGTGGTTCAGGTTTCAAATGACAATAGGTACTAATGGAAAACTAAAATCCTGATTTGCCTATAGGAAAAATCGTGGAAATTTTTGGGGTTTTAGTCTTTCCCTCTGTAGGAGCTGGGCATTGGCTTTCCTAACAGACTTTGAATATTATTAGTAATTTGGGGAAAAATTACAGTACTAGGTTCACAGTGATATTGGTTTACCCTAGGTAATGACCCTCTGATCTCAGCTGAGTTGGGTTACCAAAATTAAGTAGTTCATCAAATGGGCACACATACCTGTTAGGTGAACTTGATTGTATTCTACATAATGTTTTATTGGTTACTCAGCAATATGCACATCATTCATCTTCTCCTAAAGGAATGGGTGAGTAAACACCATAGGGAGAGGGGAGAGGAGGGACTAAGATGGGAAGTGGGAAATCCCTAGAGTTAAAACTTGAATGGGAGAAAGTATTTATTTCAGATGAAAATTTTAGAAACACACATGCCACTCACGTTGAACTGTGAGCCTCACAGCCAATGTCACGTTTCACTAACCCGTAAGAAAGGGAGAAAAAAAATATAGACTTCATGATGAAAACTTCCTGCTATGACTTATTCTTGACTTGAGGGAGTGGGAGACAATCAGAGGGGTGTTTTTTAATCAAAAAAGCTCTAAATTACTTTCCTCACTGTTCACATTCTGGGGCCTTGGCACGTTCTGTCAAAAATATCCCCAAATGAATGCCTTAGTATGATTTTTCCCTCAAGTACAAGGAGAGATTGCTTCACAGCTTTGTACCCCAAGCACCAGTCACAATTATCAGACTATATATTGACAGGCAATTCTGGACTATTCTTTCTTGGCTAAATCTACATTAGTCCCAAAGCAAGTTGGCAAAGCAACTGTAAGACTCACTTAACATGTTTCTTGGCTATGTGCTTCTTCCTAGGGCTTGGTCTGTGAAAGCAACACCCCAAAGCTACCTCTGTTAAGCAACAGGGCACCCAAGTGGATATTCTGATGGGGTCGAGTAAGAGAAATCCTGACCTGAAACCCATTCTTAAAGAATGGGTTAAAGAACTCTAGCCATAATTCCTTCATAGAGCAGGGCACCATCTTGGTTCCTTTAATTGTAATAATAATTTATAATGCTATTATTATATGCCTGGCATGGTGCTAAATGCTTTATTTTTAATGACAGCCATGCAGCTCATTCAAGTGGGAGAAGTAGCTATGGAACAGTGGACATAGAATTAGAAGGCCCACTTTTAAATACCAGCTCTGCCACCAACAGCTCTGTGGCCCAAGGCAATTCAGACTTCTCTGAGAGTTGGGATCCTGTCTGTCAACTTTATAAATCAACACTTCCCTTGTGAGGCTGTTATGTAGATGACACATCCCTTAGTGTGTGTGAAAGTGATTTATAAACTGTAAAGTGGTAGCCAAATGTCAGCAGTGACTTTGATTAAAATTACACAGCAAATGAGCACTAGAATAGAAACTACCATCCTGACAGCCAGGGCTATTTTTGTGGAGGAGAATGTTGGTGATCTTTTCCTCAAGCTCAAAAAGCATTCCAGGAACTTCATTTTCGAAAATAAGCTCCATTAAAATTATAATTAACAAAGCATTTATTTTTACACATCCAAACACACATATATTTCTCTATTTATAATAAAGGAAATTGCAGTTTTATCAGATGCTTTCCCTAAAGTCTGTGAATTACTCCCACCTGCTTTGCTTGGGTCTGGTGTCAGGCCAGCACATTTCATGGCTGATATCAGGAAATAGAAAGAGGACAAAGCAGGGAATCTTCCCTTTGGAAATTTTTAAAACTAGATAACCAAATGGTAGTTCTGTTGAGCTAACCCTCCACCCCACCAACTCTGCCACGACTCCACAGTGAAAGCTAGATCACAGCAGAAGTCAAGTATAGAGAACTCATGAATGCAAAATGCCTTCTCCTCTTCTCTTTTGTACTGATGCCTAGAGACCTATTTATCATTTCTTTTCCAAAGAATAAAGAGAAATACAGAGGGTTGAATTATGATGAGAAGATGGCCAAGGTGTTGGGTTTCTTTGTAGGTAATATTTTCTCATTTCTTCTGTGATAAAATACAGGAATTATATCAATAAATTTACTAGATTATATCATGGGAACTCATTAATATTTATAAATGTCATCTTATTAAAGTTTAATGACTCATCATTTTTTTAAACAACAAATATTTATTTTCTCACAATTTCCATGTGTTAGGAATTCAGGAATGGCTTAGCTAGGTGATTCTGGCTCAGAATCTCCCATGAGGTTGCTGAGATAACATCATCCAGGTTGGCAGTCATCTGAAGGCTTGACTGGGGCTGGAGGATCCACTTAGAAGAAGGCTAAACTCATAAGGCTATTGACAAGAAGCCTTCATTCCTCACTGGCTGTGGGTGGGAGGCCTCAGTTCCTCACCACATGGGCCTCTCCACAGGGCTGCTTGAGTGTCTTCATGACTTGTCATCTGGCTTCTCCCAGAAGTAATTGAGATACTGAGAAGGAAACCATGGTAACTTTTAAGTCACAATCACAGTACATAATGATGTGTCCTAGGCTGTCACACACACCATAAGTTACACTGTTCATTAGAGGCAAGTTATTAAGTCCATCCCACACTAAAGGGAGGAGAATTAGTCTTCACCTTTTGAGGGAGGACTGTCAGAGAACATGTGGCCATATGTTTAAACTACTGCATCAGCCTTAAGTCCTTTCTTTCACTTAATCCACATCCAACGCATCAGGGAGGCCTGTGGCTATATCTTTAAAATAAATCCAGGAGCTGTGAAGTGAGTGGCTTTGAGAATAAAAATTACAGAGAAAGAGGAAGGAGTCACCCTGCAGTGACACTGCTTGAGAAGGTCAGAAGATGGTGACACTGGAACCGGGCTGTGAAGAAGTGTGGAGGGTGTGAAAATGGGAAGAGAGAAGAGGCACCTGGAGAACACACGTAGTCTTCAGAGCTGCTACTGGACATTGGGCAGAGTCTATTCTTTCATTTTCCCATTGTGAGTGCCAAGAACAGACATCCTTCAAGGCATTACACCAAGTGGAAGCCTCTCTTTTCTGGGAGTGCTGGGTAGAAGGGCATGTGCTCTGGCTTCATAGGGACACAGGAGCACATGGGATTGTTTCCTGAGGCCTGAGCACACAATGAGACAGGAGTGTGCATCCTTGGCGAGAGAGTACCCTCCAACAGCAGGGCTGGCAGCAGTCCCTGGGCTTGTGGCAGCAGCCAGAGCAGTTGGAGAAACAGATCCGCAAGCCTCTCTGGCAATGGACCTTCAGCCAAAATCTGCTGACATCGAGCAGGCTGGCCCTCTCCTCTTTTCGTGGGATCAGGCAGCCTTTATGCTCATTCCTTCAGTGCATGTACATTGTTGGAAATTTCCTTAGATGTGATCGGCACCCACCTCTCCACCTCTCATCAAATGGAGAACCTTCTTCAAAATACCAAGATTTAAAAATATTTAGAGCCAAATGTTAAAAGGTCTATGTTCTAATGCAAGATACATGAAATATCTTTCATAAATACATAGGATCAAATTAATGCCTTCTGGAAAATTTTTCCTTAAACTATATTGTAGTCAACAAACTTATTTAATCTAGGAGCTTATTAACTTCCAAAACACCGCATAGTTTTGTGATACTTCTTGATTTACATTGCTTTTTATTTTCAGTGTCTCTGCTATCCCCCCCCCATGCTTTAGAGATTCTTTTTTAAGTAAATTAATTCCAGTCATCTCATACCTTTAAAATGTGAAAGAAAACCAGGCAAACAAAATCTGGTTGGTTAGAGGCTCTCTCTTTTAGGTTTCTGCAAACCACTAAAACTATGGAAGAGAAAATTACACTTTGAAGTTGGAAATTTAAGCATCAAAACGTGTGATTTCAAATAGTTTTTGGGAGGGAGAAAAAGCCCCCAATAACCCAGGAAACTTTTTAAATTAAAAAAATAAAAATAAAAATAAATAAATTAATTAATTAAAAAAATATACAAAGACAAATCACCAAATGCTTTTAACTCCTGGAAAATCAAAATATAAGTAAGCAGATAAAAAGAACCAGAAGTTGGAGTACAATCTATATATTTAGTAATCAGATACTAAGTCAGTGAAGAATTATAAAAGGGCAACCTTGTGTTGGGCTGTTACATTCAGGGCCATATGTAGCAAATCAGCTTAGATCTAAGCACATTTGCGTGTTAGAGGCATCAGGTACATCTACTAAGCCTGAATTCCAGTATCCAAGATGCTTCAACTTCTAAGAGGGCTCAGGATTCCAGCCAGAGAACCCAGAGCAAAAGCAAACCTCAGACCTCATGAGAGGCAGTTTTCTTGGAAATGGAGGCTGATTTGTGCTGGGTGCTCTCCAGACCCCGCCTTCCTGACAAAGCCAGCCCATCTCTCCCCAGAAGGCTTCCTTTGCAGGCTTGCAGGTAGTCATCCTTGTCTTTTGGGAGAAGGGAATAGCCTGTCTACCCTCCTCTTTCCTCCTCCCTTTCCCATTCCTGTTCTCCCCAAGGACCTTACACAGAATGCCATTCCTCTGGGGCTTTGCTTGTGGGAGTTAGATGTGCCACTGGAGAGAAGTGTGCTGTTCCCTAAAACCTACTAAGCAAAAATTTTTAAAACAAGCTTTCTCTAAACACTGCTATTCCAGGTTAGTTAACAGGGAAGAAAGGAGCCTGACTTTTTATTAGAACCTGACTGAATTTACTTTGCAGAAGACACATCCCCCGCTCTCTTTTTTCCCTCTTCTATGTCTAAAAAGATTATGGGGAATTCTATCTGTTCAGGCTATGTGTCCCCACCAAGGGGACATACAGTATTCACCCCCACACAAAGACTGTTTAAGGGCTCAGAGAAAGAGCTGTTTGTGAGGACTATAATGCCTAGTGACTTAACTTTAGGATGTGCTGTTTTGCATTAATGAAAAAATAATAGATAAAGGCATTGCCAAGAAAAGTAAGGGATGTAAAGTTCATTTGATTCACTTAAGAACTTTATGCTTAAAAATTTCAAAATAGTAGCTTCTACAATGGATCCTAAAGGTACTTTCTGGAATGAAACCAGATACTTTAATTCACTTGTAAAAGTAGTTTCAAGCTCATCCTCCTAGTGTGCCACATAATAAATTTGTACTTGGAGAATATTTAAGCTCAGTACAAAGCAAATATTTTTTAAAGCAAATGCTCATTGTTTTCTTCAGCTACCATTTTTTTAATTGTATTTTTCATTCAATTTATTTGGAGAAAATTATAGATTGACATGCAGTTGTAAGAAATAATACAGAGAGATCCTTGTACACTTTACCCGGTTTCCCCCTATGGTCACGTCTTGCACAGGTTGATTACAATATCCCAGCACAACAATCCTTCATGTTGCCCCTTCATAGCCACACTTGATTCCCTCCACTCTCACCTCCAGTTTGAAAAGTCTATCTTTCCTCCATTGCATTTCTTTTGTACCTTTGTCAAAAATCAGTTGAGCTTATTTGTGGGAGTCTATTCCTGGGTTGTGTATTCTGTTTCATCTGTGTGTCTACTCCTTGCTAATATCACACAATTGATTACTATAGCTGTACAGTAAGTCTTGAATTTGAGTAGGGTATTCAAGTTATCTATTTAATATGAGTAAGTTGCAGTAGTTTATGCTTTTCAAGGAAGTGGTCCATCTCATCTTAGCTGCCAGATTTATGTGTATAGAGTTGTTTGTACCGTCTCCTTTTACCCATTTGATGTCTATGGGGTCTGTAGTCATGTCACCTGTTTCATTCCTGATATTGGCAATTTTGTCTTCTCTCTTTTTTTCTTTGTCAGTCTTGACAGAAGCTTGTCAATTGTATCAATCTTTTCAAGAAATCAACTACATTTCATTGGTTTTCTCAATTGTTATTCTGTTTTCAATTTCATTGATTTCTGCTGTATTCTTTATTATTTCCTTACTTTTGTCTGCTTTGTGTTCATTTTGCTGTTGTTTTCTAGGTTCTTCAGATGGGATCATAAATTATTGATTGGAGACTCTTCTTTTCTAATATGAACTTTTAGTGCTATAAATTTCCCCCTCAGCACCATTGTAACTATATCCTGTAAATTTTGAAATGTTGTATCGTCATTTTCATACAGCTCTCTCTATTTTTTTTTTTTTTGATACTTTCCAACTCATGGATTATTTAGCATGGTTTTTTAGTTTCCATGTGTTTGGAGATTTCCCTCTCCTCCTGTTACTGATTTCTAGTTCGTTGTGGTCAGAGAACACACTCATTAGGGTCACCAACTGCCATTTTTTTCTGTTGTATTTTTAAATTCATATAGTTTAATATAATACCTTCTATAAGAATAGGAAACAATTGTGAAATTATAAGTGTTCAGTTTTAATACTTTTTTCAATATTTCTTGTAAGATAAGACTAGTATAAAAAGTTCTCGTTTTGGGGACATGATTAGCTGGTTACATTCTGGGTATGAAAATATAAATGAAGCCAAATAAATTTATCCCTATGCCTGCTTAAAATCTGGGAGACATTTTATGTTATAAAAACAAAGACTTTCTATGGTTTATTAGAAAATATAGTATGTTAGTGAAATTACAGATATTTATTTCCGTCTTAGGAAGAAACTGGAAAAACTTTACCCATATTTTAGGAGAATATCCTATATTAAGCCATTTTTCTCAAGAAATCTTTTATGTACTAAATGTGCACTAATTTTATTTGTTTGTTTCTTTATATAGATGGGCACTTATAGGGCTGAATAATAAATTTGAGCTTCGGATATTGATTTGACTCATTCTGTCAGAATCAACTTAATATGGCAAATCTAGACCAATAATTGGGAAATAAAATACTCAGGGAAAATATCAATTCATTCTTGATTTGTTTACATATGAATTTAAGATATCATTAAGGTTATAATCAAATTAACTTCTTGAATGTACTATCAACATCTAAGTTTTGATATCTCGAAACACTTATTTAAAAACTCCATACCCAGGACACTGGGAAACAGGCATATGAACATTTGGATCCATTAGAATCTATTCAAAGCCGTCTATCAACTTACCCTGCTATATCTTCAACTTCATTTCTTTTTTAAAAAATGAAAACCATTACTGTATTGTGATGTAATCTCTTTCTCTTTTCTTTCTACTTATTTTTTAAAAATTTTTAAAGATAATTTATTATACATATATGTAGGGTACAAAGTATATTTTCAATAGTTGTACACAATGTGTGATGGTTAAATTAGGATAGTTAGTTTATTCATCATTACAATAAGTAATCATTCTTTGTGTCCATTAACCAATTCCTTGTTAACCACTCCTTCCCTCCTCTCCCCTTTTCCACCTCTAGCAACCACAGTTATTTTCTATCTTTATAAAAGTTCAACGTATTACTGTGACTGTTGTTTCTTTCTTTCTCTCTCTCTGTCTCTCTTCATTGTTTATTTGTTTATTTACGGATACAGCTCCCACTTATAAGTGAGAACATGCAGTATTTCTCTTCCTGTACCTGGGTTGATTCACTAAGGATAATGTTCTCCAGGATCAACCATGTTGCTGCAAATGGCAGAATTTCAATCTTTTTTTATGGCTGAGTATTCCATTGTGTATAAATACCACAATTTCCTTATCCAGTGATCCACTGATGGACATTTAGGTTGGTTCCATCATCTGGCTATTGTAAATAGAGATGCAATAAACATGGGAGTGCAGGTGTCCCTTCAACATGATGATTTCCAGTCATATCGATATATCCCCAGTAGTGGGATTGCTGGGTCATATGGTAGTTCTATCTGTAGTTGTTTGAGGAACTTCCATACTGTTCTCCATAATGGCTGTACTAATTTATAATCCCACCAACAATGCAGAAAGGTTCCCCTTTCTCCACATCCTTGTCAGCATTTGTTATTCACTATCCTTTTTTAAGAGCCACTCTGACTGAGGTGAGATGATATCCCAAAGTGATTTTAATTTGCATTTCCCTGATGACTAGTGATGTTGAGCATTTTTTCATATACCTGTTGCCCATTTGTATGTCTTCCTTTGCAAAATGTCTATTCAGCTCCTTTGCCCATTTTTTAATTGGATTATTTGGTGTTTTTTGCTGTAAAGTTGCTTGAGCTCTTTGCATATTCAGGATATTAATCCCTTTTTGGATGCATAGTTTGCAAATATTATCTCCCTTTCTGAAGGTTGTCTTTGCACTCTGTTGGTTGTTTCCTTTGCTGTGCAGAAACTTTTTAGTTTGATATATTCCTATTTGTTTATTTTTCCTTTTGTTCTCTGTGCTTTCGGGGTCTTATTCATAAAGTCTTTGCCCAGTCCTAAATCCTATAGTTTTTCCCCTATGTTTTCTTCTAGGAGCTAAAGCTTCAGGGTCTTATATTTAAGTTTTTAATCCATTTTGAGTAGATTTTGGTATATGGTGAGAGTTACAGACCAAGTTTCATTCTTCTAGGTCCAGATATCCAGTTTTCCCAGCACCATTTATTGAAGAAGTTCTCCTTTCTCCAATGTATTTTCTTGGTGCCCTTATCGAAGATCAGTTGTCTTTAAATATGTGGGTTGATTTCTGGGTTCTCTATTCTGTTCTGTTGGTCCACATACCTGCTTTTACATCAGTACCATGCTGTTTTAGTTACTATAGATTTGTAATATAGTTTGAAGTCAGGAAGTGTAATGCCCCTAGCTTTACTTATTTTGCTCAGGACTGCTTTGGCTATTTGGGGTTTTTTGTTGCCCCATATAAATGTTAGGATTGCTTTATCTATTTCTGTGAAGAATGTCATTGGTATTTTGATGGGGATCACATTGAATATGTAGATGGCCTTGGGTAGTATGAACATTTTCACTACGTTGATTCTTCCAATCCATGAACAAGGAGTGTCTTTTCATCATTTGCTGTCCTCTTTAATTTCTTTCAGTAGTGATTTGTAGTTCTCGTTGTAGAGGTCTTTCACCTCTTTGGTTAGATTTATTCCTACATTTTTTTTTTTTTTTTTTTGGTGACTATTGTAAATGGCCTGCTTTCTTGATTTCTTTTTCTAGTTTGTTGTTGGAATATAGAAATGCTACTGATTTTTGTATGTTGATTCTGTATCCTGCAACCTTACTGAATTTGTTTATCAGCTCTAAGAGTTTTTTTGGCTGGGGCTGGCTGGTTAGCTCAGTTGGTTAGAGTGAAGACTTATAACCCTGAGGTCATGGGTTCAGATCCCCATACCAGCCAGCTGTCAAAAAAAAAAAAAGAGAGAGTTTTTTGGTGGAGTCTCTAGAGTTTTTTATATATAGAATCATATCATCTGCAAACAAGGACAATTTGATTTCATCTTTTCCTACTGAATGCCCTTTATTTCTTTCTCATCTCATTGTTCTGGCAAGTACTTCTAATACTATGTTAAATAGGAGTGGTGAGAGCAGACATCCTTGTCTTGTTCCTGTTCTTAAGGGGAAAGCTTTCAGCTTTTCCCCATTCAAGACGATATTGACAGTGGGTTTGTCATATATGGCTTTTATTGTGTTGAGATACCTTCCCCCAATGCCTAATTTGTTGAGCATCTTTATCATGAAGGAAAATTGAATTTTGTCAAATGCTTTTTCTGCATCTTTTGATATGATCATATGGTTTTTGTTATTAATTTTATTGATGTGGTGTATCTCATTTATTGATTTGCCTATGTTGAACCATCCTTGCATTCCTGGGATGAATCTCACTTGATCATGGTGTATAATCTTTTTGATGTGTTGCTGTATGCTGTTTGCCAGTATTTTGTTGAGGATTTTTGCATCTAAGCTCATAAAGGATGTTGGCCTGTATTTTTCTTTTCTTGTTGTAACTTTACCTGATTTTGGTATCAGGTGATGCTGGCCTTACAGAATGAGTTTGGGAGAATGGCCTCTGTTTCAATTTTTTGAAATAGTTGGGAAAGAATTGGTATTAATTCCTTTTTAAAGGTTTGGTAGAATTTAGCAGTGAAGCCATCCTGTACTGGGCTTTTCTTTGTTGGAAGATTTCTGTTTGCTGCTTCTATCTTGTTGTTCATTATTGGTCTGTTCAGTTCTTCTGTGTCTTCTTGGTTCAGTCTTGGTAGTTTGTATGTGTCCAGAAATTTATCCATTTCCTACAGGTTTTCAAACTTGTTGCTGTATAGTTGTTCATAGTAATCTCTAATGATTCTTTGTATATCTGCAGTATCAGTTGTGATATCTCCTTTTTCGTTTCTGATTTTTGTTATTTTGGTGTTTGTTTTTTTAGTTAGCCTGATTAGTGGTTTGTCTATTTTGTTCATCTTCTCAAAAAACCAACTTTTTATTTCATTGTTCATTTGTATCATATTTTTGATCTCTATGTGATTTAGTTCTGCTCTGATTTTAACTATTTCTTTCCATCTACTAACTTTGGGATTGGATTGTTCCTGTTTTTTTAGTTCTTTGGGGTAGCATACTAGATTGTTTACTTTAAGTCTTTCTATCTTGATGTAAGCATTTATTGCAATAAACTTTCCTCTTAGTACTGCTTTTGCTGTATCCCATAGGTTTTGGTATGATGTGTTATTATTATCATTAGTTTCAAGAATTTTTTTGATTTCCTGTTTGACTTCTTCTTTAACCCATATGTCATTCAGAAGCATATTGTTTAATTTCCAAGTATTTGTGTGTTTTCCAAAGTTTTCTTTGTTATTGATTTTTAGTTTTAATCCAGTGTGGTCTGAGGAAATGCAAGAAATGATATCAATTTTTTAAAGTTTGTTGTTAAAGTTTGTTGCTACTTGATTTGTGACTTAATATGTGACCTATCTTGGAGTTTTTCCATGTGCTGATGAGAAGAATGTATATTCTCTAGTTGTTGGGAGAAATGTTCTATATAAATATATATATCCACGAAGTCCAGTTGGCCTAAAGTATAGTTTAAATCCTGTGTTTCTCTGATGGTTTGTTGCTCAGATGATCTATCCAACACTGAGAGGGCAGTGTTCAGGTCCCCAACTATTACTGTATTGAGGCCTATCTCTCTCTTTAGGTGTAATAATGTTTGCTTTATAAATCTGGGTGCACCAATGTTGGGAGCATATATATTTATGATTATTATGTCATCTTGGTGGATAGATCCCTTTATCATTATATAATGGCCTTCTTTGTCTCTTTTTATAGATTTTTGTTTAAAGTCTATTTTATCTGATATAAGAATAGCTACTCCAGCTTGTTTTTCATTTCCATTTGCATGGCATCTTTTTCCAACCTTTTACTATTAGTCTGTGAGAGTCCTTACAGGTGAGGTGGGTTTCTTGTAGGAAACATATAGTTGGGTCTAGTTTTTTGATCTATCTGGCCACTCAATGTTTCTGAGCGGGGAGTTTAATCCATTAACATTTAGCATTGCTATTAAAAGGTATTGTCTAACTCCTATCATTTCATTGCTTTTATGTGGTTAAGTATCTTTTTTATCTTTTTTCCCTATTATTCTTTGACTTCGGAGTTTGGTGGTTTTTTGAGGTGGTATGGTATAGTTTTTTCCTCTTTCTCTTTCCTATGTGCTCTATCAGTGGGATTTGTTCTTCCCAGTGTATTTTGGATTCCAGCTGCCAAACTCCCTTGAAGGTTTCTTATAGGGATGGCTGTGTGGTGCTGAATTCCCATAGCTTTTGTTTGTCTGGGAAATACACTATTTCTGTTTCATATCTGAAGGATAGCCTTGCTTGGTATAGTATTCTTGGCTGGCAGGTTTTCTCTTTTAGCATTTTAAATATATCATCCCATTCTCTTCTGGCATGTAGTGTTTCTGCTGAGAAGTCTGCTGTTAGTCTGAAGGGGTGTCCTGTATAGGTGACTTGACATTTTTCTCTTGCTGTTTTTAGAATTCTTTGTCTTTGATTTCTGCCAGTTGAACTACAGTGTGTCTTGGAGAGGACCGTTTTGTATTGAATCTGTTTGGGGATCTTTGAGCTTCTTGAATCTGGAAATTCATTTCTCTACCAGTACCAGGGAATTTTTCTGCTATTATCTCATTGAATAGGTTTTCAATGCCTTTTTCTTTTTCTTCCCCTGCTGGAATTCCCATGATTTGAATGTTTGTATGCTTGAGGATGTTTGATAGCTCTTGAAGATTTTATTCATTTTTTAAAATTCTTTTTTTCTTTTTTTGTCTGCTTGAGTTATTTCAAAAACACTGTCTTTGAGGTCAGATATTCTTTCTTCTGCTTGCTCTAGCCTGCTGCTAAAGCTTGTGAAAGTAATTTTTATTTCATTGAATGACTCCTTCAGTTTCAAGAGTTCTGCCACATCCTTTTTATGGCTTTAATCTCTGTAGATTTCCTCCTTCAAACCTTGTATTGTTTTTCTCATTTTATTGTGTTGTCTATGTGACTCTTCTTGTATCTCACTGAATTTCCTTAAGATTGTTCCTCAGAATTCTTTTTCAGGCATTTCAAAGGATTCTTGTAGATTGGGATCTGGTATTTGAGAGTTACTACATTCCTTTGGGGGTGTTATAGTTTTTTGTTTTTTCATATTTCTAGTATCCAGAGGCTGTTGCCAGGGGGCTTAGGGCTCTTTTGGTGGAAAACACATGGCGGGGAGTCTTCTGGGGCTGCTGGCCAATGGTTCAAGTCTCCTGGGGCAGGGTCACAAGGGACAGGGCTCCCAGGGCTGGTGCCAAGCCTCTGAGATCCTCTTGCAAGGATAGCTGTTAGGGGAAGGGCCCTCTGGGCTGGTATAAGGCCATTCAGCCCTCTCTTGGTGAAAGCCATGAAGGTTGAAGCTCCTGGAGCTGGTGCAGGGCTGCTGAGGCCTCTCCTGGGCATGAGGGGCAGGGCTCCCAAGACTGGAATAGAGGTGCTTGAGTCTCTACCAGCAAAAGCTATGAGGAGCAGGGATCCTGTGGCTGGTGCCAACTTGTTGAGGCCTCTCCCAGGAAGAGCTACAAGGGGTGGGGTTCCCAAGGCTGGCGTAGAGGCACTCAAGTCACTCCCAGAAAAAGCTGTGAGGGGCAGCGGTCCCAGGGCTGGTGTAAAGGTGCTCAAATCACTCCCAATGGGAGTCATGAAGGGCAGGGCTCCTGGGAGTGGTGCCAAGCCACTGAGGCCCCTCCCTATGGGAGCCATGAGGAGCAGAACACCTGGGGCTGGTGCCAAGTTGCTCCATTCTCTACTGGCAAAAGCCACAAGGGGCTCCTAGGATTGCTGCCCACTAGCTCTAGCCTCCCACAATGGAAGCCACATAGAGTGGGGTTCTGGGGGCTGTGGCAAGTGGTAGGGCACTCCAGTGTTTAGGGCCAGAGGCCATGGGGTGGCCATGCATGTCTGGATCCACCTGGTCTATGGTTCTGGTGGCTGGGGCCATGGATGTAGGTGGCATGGGGTGTGCAGTGGTGCTTGCCAGTGGCTGCTGCAGGGAGCAACAGGAACTCCTGTAGAGGGAGACAGATCCCTGCCCTGGGGCCAGACAGTGGTGCTGGCAACCTCAGCAGTGGCGAGGGCAGGCTAGGGCAGGAGCCAACAGGTGCTACCGCTGGGAAGTGCTCCAGCTGAGTAGACTCCTCTTGTCTACTCAGGGAGAGCTTCTCCTTTGCTGGTCTCTGCTGTTCACTCTCTGCTCTGGACCTCTTCTGCAGGAGAACTGGGTGCGAGGCACCTCTAGTCTGCCGTCTTGACCCAGAACTTTATTTCTTATTATCCACCATTATTGCTATTTACAACAATAATCAATGGTCTCCTGCCTCGTGATTTGCTCATTCCTGCTGGTTTGCTTCTCATTCTTGGAATTCCCTCCCAGGCCTTCTATACCATCCTCATGAAGACTTAATTTAAAATTTATCTTCTCTAAGAACCTCTTGAACAGGGACAGGTATTCTCTTTAATGCCATCTGAATAGTAGATTTCAAACTAACTATTCCCATCTTGATCAAGTGCAATGTTTTTCCTTCATTCTACCGTCACCCCTTGAAATATCCATGTCCCTACCACCTTTCCAGCACACACACTAGTCTCCATCTTCCCTCAGAAGTGATGGCCATCTTCCCTGGACTAGCTGGATGGGATCAGGAGGGAACACTAGGAAGAGCCTTGGATCACAGAGGAGCATCTCTCCTACTGGAAAACTGATGGACAATATCTGAGGGTTGACAGTCCTCAATTGATGGTGTCAGGAGAGGTCGCTCACTGCTGACTTTCCCCCCACAGCATCCTGATGTGCTCTGTGATTGCCTCCTTGCTCCCTCCTTGCCTCCAATCCTCTCAATATTTTTACACAATATCTCAAAATCTGAAAAATGTTCTCTTCTAGTATTCTTTAGCATGCCTGTGTAACTTGGACACCTGCTTTGGTTGCGTAACAGCTGGGTATTTGTAGTCTTTTTTTCTGGTTCTGCAGTCGACCACTCACTTCTGTCTTAATGCCATGGGGGAAAGAAGAAGCCTTCAGGATACAAGTAGGGAATTAATACAAAACCAGTTGAAAATGTTACCCAACCACATTTCCATAATGAGCCTCATTTAATCCAGTGTTCCTTTTCTCCTTAAGAAGTCAATACAAAAGTACTGAGTTAATGTACTTCTGTCATTTTCTTTCTGTTTATTGTTCTCTCTCCATGCGTGATCAGCAAAACTACTTGAGGCACTTCAGGATAAAAGTGTATCTATGAAATATATGTATTTCATACTATGTATTAAAATATGTGTTAATACTGCTAATACTGAGTTTAAGACACTATGTCAGCTGTGCAAGGAAGGAATAGAGAGATGATTCGGGAATGGGCTGTCCACCACACCCCTGCTTTCTTTCAAGGCAAGAGGAGGCAAGAGGAGATAAATATGAATTTCTGTGACAGAAGGTAGTGATGAATTACCTGAGAGTGGCAGAAAATGTGATGAGAAGTCCTAGAAAGTAGAGATCTTTTCCAGCGGAGGGCATCAGAGAGTATTTCTTACAGGAGATAGAATCCAAGACTCATACTTTAGGATTCATGAGACTGGGACATTTGGAGATCTGGAACAAGTATTTCACAGTGAAGAAATATTGAATCATTCTTTCTACATACATTAGCTGAACATCTACTGTGTGCTTGTGGCAGGGACAAAGAAACATCAATGGTATATTAAATGATTCTTGCATCAAACTGTCAAATAATTCAGTGTGGCTGGAGCAATGGGTTGTGGGAACACATGATGTGAAATAAGGGGTAAAAGTTGTCAATGTGTAAAATAGGATCGTTGAGATAAGAACAAAGTGCTTATTGATTTGGCCCTTTGTGTTTCCATGGCACTCACTGAATTTCCAGCTTCTTTTCGGTTAGGAATTTGTCTTCTATGCATATCGCCAAAAGAAGATAATAAAATTGCTCCATAGAGCATAAATACTAATTATCTGTCTATTCCTGACTAGCTTATAAATGGGGTAGATTTATTGATCATATGTGTTCACTTTCTGTTCAAATGTTTTAGTTAATGTTTTATTCCATTTTTATTATTTCTTACTACACAAATCTATTAAGACTTTGATTGAATATCTCTAAATGAAGATTGTATTTCATAGACTACCAGTTCGCCTGCTGTAACAGAGCAAGTCAAAATAATGGTGACATAGATAAATAAAAGTTGATTTCTCTCTCATACAAGAGTTGGGATAAATGCTCCAGAGCTGGTAGAGGCTGGACCATTGTCAGGGATCCAGGTTCTTTGTAAGTTGTGGCTCTGATGTCCTCAGTACACATTTGCTATCTCACGTTGAAGGTGGCTGCTCCGTGTACCAGCAACATTTCAGGATTCCAGTCAGCACCAGGGGAAAGAGAAAATGGTGGGTGCATGTGCTTTCCCTTTAGGAAATGACAGTGCTCGTATCACTTCACTCCATGGTTTAGAAGTAAGTCTCATAGCCAGCCTCAACTGCTGCTGCAAAATAGAGTCTCTGGCTGACATCAACACGACTAGCTAAAATGTGGCATCCTATTATTAAAAGAAAAGCGTGGATTGGATAGTAGACAGCAGCTAATAGTTTCTGTCATAATTACCTGTTAAAATGATAAACAAGTCATTTCATCGATGAAGGCCTTTTGTACCTTTTCCATCCACCAAATTTTCCATTACTATTTTTTTCCCTTGTTGAGGAAACAAATGCAGATACAACACAGAAACCTATCATTAGAATCCAATTCCAGTGAAATTTTAGGGTGTTAATGACCAACAACGGGCCAATCATGCATAAGTTGGACAGTCATAGTTGAGCTCCTGTTGCAATCAGAAGGTGGAATAACAGTTTTAGATAGAAAGAAACTGCCCAAGACTTACTACACAGCATTATAGGAGACCTTAAAATCGAGGAAATGAAGCAAGACTGCTGAGATAAAAGTCAACAATTTTCACACTCACTGAAGCTTTTGTTGTGGACCAAAACATTTATGCATTTATGAATGCAAGTAGATGTTAAAAGAAAGAACAGAACTATATTATAAAAGAAAGAACAATAACCAGCAATTAAGAAGTCTAGGTTCTTATTTCAGTCTTTAGATATTCAGTTGTGTGACCCTGAACGAGATGTTTCATCATATAGGGTCTCTATTTCTTCATCTGTAAAATAAGGATGTTAAATTATATTTATCAACAGCAGAAAATACTTTACAAATGCCTATTCTGTGCTAGACAACCTTCTACACTTGTGAGTAAATGTTTCAAGGAGCTCCCACTCTCTTGGGTTGGGGCTGAGGGCTGGTGCAGACTGGTCAATAAGCCATTGCAACATTCTGATTAACACAATTGACAGGAAGAGGCATGAGGTACTCGGGGAACACACTTAGAGGGGGCTCCAAATGTAGACTTGAAACATCAGATTTGATGAATGAGTAACACTGGATTGTAATTTTATTAATTAAACCCAAGGTCCAATACCACATTAAAATTGACAATTAAATAATAAAGAGCATAAAATTTTCAATGAAGGCAAGATGGGTTACAATGCTACTATTTCTGCATAAAATATCGTTAAAAATCCATGTGTGCCAGGTACTCAACAAAGATTGAAACAGGCAGAGTCCTTGCCCTTGAAAAGCCCACAACATGCAATGTTGACATAGAAAATCCAGAACTTAGGATTTTTGAGATTTGGCATAGGGTGTCATATAGTCATGATCTGCTGAGATACAAAAATATTTCCTTACAGGGAAAAGGCCATGGTTGCCTTTTATTGGGAAAATTATGGAAATAAGAAAGAGAGACTTGGAGACCCATAATTTTTGTGAATACTTCTTTCTCTAAGAAAGGCATAATCAAATTATTTAGTTATGTGGACAATCAAGTCATATTAGACCCTCCTAAAGAGGGCTCCGTCTAAGTGTACTTCACTCCCAGGCCCTATCAGCAGAGGCTTTGAGGGACACGAGCTTACTGGCTTTCTTTTCTTTATCTTTTCATTGTTAAAGCACCTAAAATTTATTTTCAGTTTTACTAACCAACTTATACATGCTTACTATAGTTTAGAAAAAAGAAACAATAATAATAAAGAAAATTAAATCATGTAAAATTCCATCAACAATGATAGTGTTACTTTGTATACATTCAGAATTTTTCTAAACATTGCATGAGATTAGTTACACTTATGGCCTATTCTTCTGGCTTTTACACAACAATTTCTTAGTAAAATATTTTATACTGCAAGAATTTCTATGACACCTTTTAATTTTAGCTCTTATGTACCAAAAATAATGAGAACAGACTCTTTTCACATGTGCTCAACAAAAGGTGCAAAATATAGTTCTTTTTTACATTTTTTTGTAAAATAATTTCAAACTTACAGCAAAGTTGCAAGAGTAATATACAGATATTTTACACCTTTACCAAAATTCATCAAATTTAATATATTGCAACTTTTGCTCTATCATTTTCTCCTCTGTGCACGTGTGTGTCTGTGCATGCCCACACACATATATATACCATCACATAAATATATATGCACACATAACAATATGAGTATATTAAATTTATTTTTTTGAGCTATTCAAGAATAGGTTGAATATATCATGCCCTTTACTCTTTTGTACTTCAGTGTGTATTTCCAAGGAACAGGATATTCTCTAATGTAACAGTAGTACAGTTATAAAATTTAAAAGATTGACATTGACACAAAACCTTTATCTGACCTTCAGTCCATCTTCTGCTGTCTTCAATTGTCCAGCCCTTATTATGTCTTTTCCCCTTTAAGACAGGAACCAGTCTAGGTCATTTCTCTTCAGTTTTCTTCAACCTGGAATAGGTTTATTTCTCTTTCATTGCATTGACATTGTGGAGAACACTGGTCAGTTATTTTATAGAATGACTCAAAATGGATTTGTCTAGCCCTGCTAATCTTCATAAGTAGGTGCTAATAAGCACCCCCAGGACAAAACAGAGAGTAAAGCTACTCCTGGCAGGATGAGGAGCGCGAGGCCAAGAAAGCAAGAGAGGGGGTGTCACAGACAGGAAAGGAAAGGGCTTGGTGTGACCTGCTTGTCATTTTTAGAATTAAAGGAAGGAGGGAGAAGCTAATATTGAGACTAGAAAGATAAGCCAGAGTCAGGGGCTGAAGCGTTCAGAATGTGAACTTAATTCTGAAGGCGAAGAGGATCACTGAGGAATTTCAGTCAAGGATGTAAAAACTTTTGCTTCTGAGAAAGATAATGCCTGAAAGATAATTTAGTGCCTGAGTCTGACCAAGAGCACAGCAGAGAGGGGTGGGAGTTCTGTTAAAATTATTGTGATCTGGACTATAGTAAAAGTTGGGGTGAGAAGACGAAACATGTTGAGAGAAATGTAGACCACTGACAAAACCTGGTGATATCAGAGAGAAGAACAGGGCCAGGGTGGCAGCTGGAATTCTGTGGTGTGTGCCACGTGTCAGCTACGTAGTCCACTAAAACTGGGGATGCGAAGGGAAGAAGCTCTGTTGAGGAAGAGACTGGATATCGTTTTGGACACAGTGCACTTGACATATCTGTGGGACATCCAAGGGGAGCTTGGATATCATCCAGGACCGTAGGAGAGAGATTTGTGCCAGAGACAGACTCGGGCTTCAGCAACTCCCAGATAGTCACTGAAACCACGGGCTGGAGCAGCTCCCCCAGAAGACTGAGGCCTGCCTGGAGAAGGGGTGGAGAGCAGCTGGGCAGCAAGTGGAGCTTTCTGGTGGTACTGATGGCCCTGCTGAGGTTGGAGAACCATGAATTCAAGGACACCAGCAGTTAATAGGGTGACTTTCCAGTAGCATGTTAGAGTGCAGGAATGTGAAAAGTAAATCAGGCTGTTCAATTGAACCAGGGTTGGAGTGTAGCCAGGTGAGAGTGATAGAGAGCAGTGAAGAAAGGGAGTGGAAATTATTGGCAAGTGAGCAATTGAAATGATAAATGACACACTCTAAGCTCTGTATTGATGGAGGGAAAGATAGATGGAGCCTGAAAGATAAGTGTTGGAGCCTGGAAGTCTCCACGGATCAAACAGCAGATGCAGTAGCTGAATCTGAGTGGAAATGAAGGAGATTATTAGGAGGCGGAAATCAGAGATCGGGATGTGTGCAGCTTCAGAATTTCTTGAGTGTCCTTTTGAGTGATGGCCATTCGCGGATAGCTGACAGATGTCAGCTAGGGTGGAGGGGGGTGGACATCCTCAAGGTCAGGGGACAGAGTGGGGAAGGGAGTCAAGTCTGAGCTCTGTCCTCCTCGTGGGGGATGAAAACATCTGGACGGTATGGGTCTTGTCATAAAAAGTAAGTCTACAGACAAGATACCAAAGACTTCAGTGAGCCGTGGGAATGAGAGGAGATAGAGTGGTCTGACAGGAAGGAGGAGGAGGGAGAGCGTGGAAATAGCCCTCAGGAGGGACGGGGACGGTGGCCCACCCTTCAGGGTGGCTTTACCAGATGTGGGGTAATAAGGTGCTTCTGTCTGAGAAGATTCAAGGAGACAGCCTGGTTCATTAAGGCAGGACAGTGGCCCCAACAAAGGCGATGCACCACTGGAGAAGAACTCCAGAGGAGCAGGGCTTGCTGGAGGCAACTGCTGGTGTGGGAAGAAGGGAGGGAGCAATGAAAGGCGAACAGCACGAGGCTAAAGGAAAAGGGGGGTTGCATTTTAATTTAAGAATAATCATTTTATAATGAGGTCCAAAGAGATGTTTCCCAGTTTTCTCATCAGGCACTTTATTATCAGAGGCAGAAATAATGAGCTCCATAATGTCAGAAAAGAGAGATAAGGAAAATGAAATTATTAAACACTTAAGTAAAAAATAAAATAATTAAATTTTAAAATACTTCTTTGTATTTTTGTGAGGCCAGGGAACAGGTTAAGATCAGAGAGGGTGGGCAAAGAAGAGCCACCCAGATCGTGCTCAGCCGATGAAAACAGGAAGACCAGGAAGGCCTAGAACCTGCTGTCTAGACAGAGCCCCTGGCAACACACAGCCATTCAAATTTAAATTTTAATTAATTATCATGAAAACTCAATTCCTGGAAGCACCACATTTCAGGTACTCAATAGCCATCTGTGGCTATGGCTACCACATTGAGCAGCACAGATATGGGACGTTCCTGTCACTGCAGGAAGCGCTGTTGCGCAGCCTTGCTCCAGAAGAGAAATCCTGAGTTGGGAAGAGTGGGTCCTGGCATTCCCGGGATGAGGATTCCTGGAAACTTCATTGTTCTAGGGAATCCAGAGGAAGGAGGTGAAAACAGGAAAGCTGCAGACAGAGTGTCTCATCTCTTACTTCCAAATTTGCCTAAAAGGTCAAGCCTTTTTGCTTGTTAGTGTGAACTGAATATTGAACTTGAAGGCAGAAGACTTAATTAAGTCCATATGTGCCTTGAGAATGTCACTTAGCATCTCCAGTGTTCACACTTTACCTATCTAAATTGGGCATAATAATAGCTCACAGTGGCCATGAGGATTAAATTTTCAATATTGTACAAAATTAATTATGAACTTAACAAACACTGCACTATAGAAACAGATGTCAGAGGAATACGCCTAATGGGATTCCAGCAATTCTCTTTTCCAGCCCACTAAACCCGATGCCCCCTCAAATCACTGAAGGAAAAGAAATTCTGACTTGTTGATTGATTCATGAAATGTTTTTACCACTCTCTTGACAGTAAAAATAAAACTCTTTTCTATTCCAATTAAATACCAAAAGCTTTAAATCATAAATTAACAGTAGATCAACATTTAAGCATAAGGGAGTGTCAATGTATTCAATCCAGAAATGTAGGTAAGCGGTTTCATTCTCCCTCTTCTGACTATGAAGAGAGAACAAAAGGGGTTGGAGGGACTGAGCAAAGGGAGGGAAAGAAAGACGAGAGGTAGATGATGTTTGGAGAAAGCAAACATTACAAGCCACAAGTCTGCATCAAGGAGGGGTATTTACCTGCCCATGAACAGACGTGAGTAAAAGCTGCATGCATTTTTGTCAGAAAGCTGTGCTTGGGGGCAGATAAAGTATACATGGTTTATAAACATTGGAAAGGGAAGTGGGCTGATTTCATTTAGGGAAATGTTTATTGAGCCATTATTATACTTTTCTACTCAGCATCTCCTGCAGGTAGCTATTCAACTTTCATGTATAGAGACACAGCAAAAGTCAAATATAATTAAGGCTAAGAAAATCAGCTCCTGAACAGTGCAGAAAGAGTATGTAAGGAATCATGACATGGTATAAAAGATTGTGGATCCATACAAATGCGCTCCACTGATTTTTGACAAAGGTGCAAAGGCAATTCAATAGAAGAAGGATAGCCTCGGCACTGGAGCAGTTGTTGCTGAGCCAGTTAGACTTCCGTATGCACAGTCCAATGTCCCTTGAATCACCATTCATGGTGCTGGAGCAATTGGACATCCATATGCAAAAACCCCCAAAAAACCTTCAATCTAAACTGACATCATATACACAAATTAAGTCAACGTGGACCATAGAATTAAATGTAAAAGTTAAAACTAGAAACTTGTAGAAAGAAACATAGGAGAAAATCTTTGAGATCTGGGACAAGGCAACAAGTTCTTTGATTTGACACCGAAAGTAGGATTCATAAAATGAAAACTGACAAATTGGACTACATCAAAATTAGAAAACTTTTATTCTGTGGATGACCCTGTTAAGGGGATGAAAAGGCAATCTACAGACTGGGAGAAGTTATTTGCAAACCACATAGCCAGGAAAGGACTAGAACCTAGAAGGTATAAAGAGCTCCAAAACTTAATAGTTGAAAAACAAACAATCCAAATTAGAAAGTGAGCAAAAACATAAAGAGATATCTTACTGAAGAGGATATACGGATGGCAAATAAGCATATGAAAAGACGTTCAACATCATTAGCAATTAGAGAAGTACAAATTAAAGCCACAAGGAGATATTATCACACACTATCAAAATGGCTAAAATTAAAAATAGTGACAGCACCAATTGCTGGCAAAGATATGGAAAAACTGGATCACTTACACATCGGTGGTGCTAATATAAAATGGGAGAGCCACTCTGGAGAACTTAGTAGTTTCTTATAAAACTGAACATGCAACTACCATACAATCTAGCAATCTTGATTCTTGAATACTAAAGAAATGAAAAGTTACGTTCACACAAAATTTTGTGCACGAATGTTCGTAGTAGCATTATTTGAAATATTTAGAACCTGAAATTGGCTCAAATATCCTTCAACAGGTGAATGGATAAACAAACTGTGGTATATGCATACTATGATGACAAGAATAATGGCCCCCCAAAATATGTACACAGGGTAATCTCTAGAACCTGTGAATATGCTGTTGAGTAGCAAAGGCAACTTAAGGTTGCAGATGGAATTAAGGCTGCTGATCACCTGACCTGGAGATGGGGACATTTTCTGGGTGGAACCAATGTAATCTGAAGTGTCCTTAGAAGTGGAAGAAGGAGGCAGAAGACGAGGATGAAGTGATGGATGTGAGAAAGACTTAACTGGTTACGGCAGCCTTGAAGACGGAAGAGGGGCCGTGAGCCAAAGAACATGGGCAGCCTCTTGAAGCTGGAAAAGGCAAGGAAGTGGATTCTCCCCGAGAGCCTCCAGGAAGGAACACAGCCCTGCCAACACCTTCATTTTTACCCAGTGGCATTCATACAGAATGTGTTGTTTTAAGCCACTAAGTTTATGGAAATTTGTTGCAGCAGAAAATGAATACGCATACCATGGCGCACTAGTCAGCAACAGAAGAATGTATTGGTACAACTTGAATGAATCTCCAGAGAACTATACTGAGTGAAGAAAACCATCCCCAAAAGGTTACGTTCTATTCACTTTCATTTAGATAAAACGTTTTTGATATGACAGCATTTTAGAAGTGGAGGAAAGATTTCCTTGGTTGCAGATAATTTAGAATGGAATGGTAGGGGAGTGTGGGAGGGAAGAGGTGTCATTATCAACAGGCATCGCAATGGGTATTTGTAGCAATGGAAATGTTCAGTATCTTGACTATCGTGGTGTACACACAAACCTAAACAGGTAATAATAATGTATCAAACTTAATGCACTCACAAACACACAAATAAGTGTGAGTGAAACTGGGGAAATCTAAATAGGATTGGTGGGTTGTATCATGTCAATATTCTGACTGAGACATTACACTGTAGTTTTGCAAAATGTTGCCACTTGGAAAACAAGGAAAAGTGTAAAAGAGGCCTTTGTATTATTTCTTACAACTGCATGTGAGTCAACAATTATCTCAATAAAATTTTAAATAAAATATTTTAGAAAATTATCTTTGCTGCTTAACATAACCATGGCCATGAACTGCCTTAGTTAAACCCTACAAGTTAGGGGCAAGGCAATCTTAATTACCTTTGTACACAAGCTCCCTTGGCATCCTCTGCCATTAATTATTTAGAAGTTTTTCATTAATGATGATGATATGTCTGAACATACCTTACAGCAGGGAATATTAACCTATCTTTCCCCTGGAAACTGTATTCCATATTTTGTGTGTGTGTGTGTGTGTGTGTGTGTGTGTATGTGTTTGTCTTTCTGAAGAAAGAATCTATGACTTTTGTAAAGATTCCATATTACGCTCTCCAAAAAAAAAAAAAAAGTTAAAGAGCCAAACAAGGTCCTTAGAAACACACTAATTATAAACTTTAAAAATGGATATCTTTGGGGTGACTTAAAAGAATGCTACGCACAATTGCATCAGTATTTTTCAATGGGAGAAAGCGTGCTTGATGTTTAGTAGAATGGGCTCTGAGTCCGACTTCCAAGTTTTAAACCACAGATCTGTCATATATTAAATGTAGTTCTTATCCATTCTAAGCCTCAGTTTCCTCATCTGTAAAATGGAGGAAATAACGTTTTTAAGTCATTTAGCATCATGCTTGACACATGGTGAGCTCTCCATAAATTTTAGCTTTTATTTGTATTATTATCATTGTGTTTAAAATGGAAAAACTAAAGATAGTAATTATTCTTTTGAAAGGAACTTTTCAAAATAGCAGAATAAAGGGCACATAATTTAGTTGAAGGAGCATTGGTGTTAATAGACTCGTTCTGCCCTTGACTCACTGACAAATTTGGACAAATCACGTTCCCTCTGAGCCTCCATCCATAAAATAAGAGGGTGGAAAATTGTGATTTGGAGTGATTCTGTATCTGTACCAGAAACAAGATGCATAAATTCACTCAACATGCATTTATGGGAGTCCCTTATATGACTCTTAGGTTGGGCTCCTCAGAAGCATACCGTGAGTGGGGGATTCCTGACAAAGGGTTTATTCAAGAGTAAGTAGTACCCAGGAAAACTTGGGTGAATGGGGAAGTGGGACTGGACTGGGAGGGAAGAAAGTAAAGGCCCACGGAGGGTGGCCTAGGTCAGTCCTGCAGAGAGCTCTAGAGACAGACCATGGACTTGTCCCCAAGCGTCTCTCTGCCCAGAAACAGGCATTCATGCCCCCACACCAGCTGGTCATTATTTAAGGGCAGCCCACACTTGTGTAAATTCCTGGGCACCACCTGCTGTGTGTGAACCAGCAGAGCAAATTCCAGCTGCCCGAGGGCAGCCCCCCGGCCAAGAGCTGCAAGTGTTGGTTTCCGGGGAGTGAAAGCACACAGTCAGCTGATGTGCCTGGAATTGGAGAAGAGGACACCAGCAGAGCACTGAGAGCATCTGCAAGGTGCATCTTTTTTCTGCCTCAGTGGCACTTAGAGTGTAGGGGAAACAGACGAGCAGCCACACAATTGGAAAGGCGTGGACACACACCAGGTGCTAAAGGACACAAACGAGAGGGCCTTCATTCAGTACCGGTGGTAGGGAAGGACCTAGGGAAGGCTTTCAGGAGCAAGAGAAGGAAGAGAAGGAATTAGCCAAGCAGCAGAGGAAGGTGGTGAGAGATGAGAGCGAGCCAGCCAGCTACGGAGAATACCATACGAAAGGAATTAACAGAAGCCCAGTGTAGCTGGATCAAAGGAGGGAGGAATGACTGGAGAAAAGGCTAGAAGGTGAGAGAAGCGGATCAGGAAGTAAATCATGTGAGTTAATGTGTAGGGTCTTGGGGCCTAACACAATTTGGGGAGAGACAGGTATCACAGCTGAGAAGAGGATCCAAATTTCTTAACATATAACGGGGTGAAAACCTGGTTTCCCATTAACATCCTTGGGTTGTAGAGAAAGGAGTCGCTGGGAACATATACTCTTTTTTAAAAATTTGAAGTTAGGTAGGTTTAAAATTTGTTTTATTCTTCTTGAATGCTGGAAGGTAAAAGAAAATGTATATGGAATGTAAAATAACTAAAAACATCTCTGTAATTTAGCTAAAAAAAAAAAGAAAAAATCAAACACAAGAAGAGCTTTCACAGTTGATTATGTTAATAATGCTGTGGACTTTTCCTCATTCTGCCATCCAGAGTAGCCTACCATCTCCTGAATTAAATCTGTAGATTCTGTTTTAGATTTGTTCTGAAACAGCCTGTTCTAGCACGATTTAATTTCATGGTCAAATGAGGATAATTATTCCAAAAAGCTCTCAGCCGTGAGCCTCTTGTGATGTTTTAGTTGAAAATGTAGCCACTTCTGAACCTGTTCTGTGGTTCTGAGGTGTGGATGGAATGAAGTTTTTGTCTGTGCTCACTCTGATTCAGTTTTGTTTTGTTTTTTTCATAGCAAAAATTAGAGATTTCCATCTGAAAATAGGAGCCCAGCCCAGGATATTTCCATTGATACAGTTTACTAAACCATTTCCTCAAGTTTGTTACATGTAATTCCAATAATTCCTACTTTGCCAACCTATAATAAAACCTGTCATTTTCAAGGTTCATTATGTGAGACTTTAAAGTGATAAATTTAATATTTGTTTTATTTATTTATATGACCAATTACAACACCATTACAATTGCTTTGCAAATTTAACAAGTCGATGCAAACCCCCAAACTACAGTCACTTCTGACACCTCAGAGATCCCTATCCTAGGATCACAATTTAGTACTTTTGGTGAGACTTTGAACAATAAGTCTCTAAATAATCAAAACTGCTGGCACTTTAGGGTATAATCTTTAGAATTTAATGTGAACACCAATGTTCTTTATGCTGGAATATTGGTAGAACAATAGTCCATCATTGATGTAGTTGATGCCCATCAAGATCTTGTTTAGAAGTAATTTCTTTTAATGAATTTCATGAGTATGTTTTCGTTATAATGAAAGTAAAAAATTTTTTTGTCTTTTATGGATTTAATTTGAATCTTTCTGATAAAGTTCTCATCACTAGAATTCAAAAGCCGGCTAGAGTCTAAGACCCATCCAGTCATCTTCCACTCACAGGTGATGTCGACAAGGAGAAAGAGACTAGATCCAGATTGTTGCAGTTTTTAGAGGTAGAATCTTTTTGTCTCCTCCCTTAGAACAGTTCTGCATTTAGATTCCTTAGAGAAGACAGAGCATTTGATTAGTTTTTTCTTAAAGAACTTCACATGGCACAGTTGTTTGGTTACATTATTCTGCTTCCTTTCTCTGGATTTATAGCATTTTAATTGCTGTTTTAATCCTGTGTTTTATATAAAGCATCCCTAATTCCCTTGGTGGATAGAACCCATGGAAGTAAAAGTGTTATTATTTTGCATTTCCCAGTCTGTTAGCGCTTTGATAGATTTCCTAATTCGCTCTTCAAAATAAAATTGCTATATACACTGTGTTCTTTTCACATTACTATCATGAGTAAGACGAATATTTAGGGTAGGATAAACAGTAATTGGCAAGGAGCTATAACATTGATTTGTACAAGCTTCATGTCCAACCCATTCTGAGGATGCCATTAGACTAATGGGTTAAATGAAGGGAGTCTTAATTTGCTGAAATTTACTTCAGGAAAAGATCACAGTGTCATGAGGGGTTTGGAGGCAGGACCCTTGGCAGTTTCCTGATATGCTCTCTGGCTCCCATAGAAATAAGTGCACAAGCTGCAGAGCTGAGGCATGGTGTCTGGCAGAAGAGGCCCAGGATGCTGAGAGAGAGCAGGGTACTATCAAAGCCACTAGATGGGGGTGTGTACTTATTCAGTCTGGTCACAAACCCCATAAACCAGCTAGCAGGAAAGAAATAAAAGGTTAACACGAGGGTAAATTCCATACTGCTCAATGCCATTCTTCTACAAAAACAGAAATGTGATGAATATCAACAGTAACTCCAAGGTCACCGTGGCCACCTGGTGTCTCCAATGATCCCACTAGGGAAGGATCGCCACTGAGATCCTCTCAAACTGGGAATCTTTGGGGCTCCCATCTGAGAAAAGCATTTCTCGGGGATGAATACAGAATGACTAACTAGAATGGAAGTGAGGCTTTTTGCTTAGTTTTTCTGCAATGTCATGAGTGATTCTGACCTAGTCATTTAAACCCTGGACACCTACAGTATACTACCTTTCCAATGAACTGACTAATCCTTGTCAGTCACAGCCACCGATAATGATGATAACTCATTTATAAAGCAAGCTCCAAATGTGGTCAGTCCTACAGTAAATGTATCTGAGGAGGAGAGCAGTAGCAGCCAGTTCCAGAACTCAGCCAACACCAGATGGAAATTCCATCCTTTGGTTAAAATTCTTCTAAGACCTTGGATGACCGGTGAACTTGGCAGACCCAATTATGATAGCAATTAAGCTTTTAAAATGTGAGCCAAATTATGAGCCAACCTTGTGCCAGAAGCTGGCAGACATACCTGGAATTTAGGTCAGAGATGTTGTTCCCGGTAGCAGAGATAATTCAATTGCATCCCAGCCCCAGGTGTGCACGTTCTGACCCCAGGAGACTTGGTCATCATAATAAGTCTTCTCTGGGCTGAAGGAACCCTGGGTGGCCCATCCTGCCCCAAGCCCTCGCCTCTAGGGCAGTGACCTCAAGGGACAACAGGAGAGGCCACCATTTGTGTGACATTCAACTCCTAAGGAAAATGCCAAGCTGAAACAAATGCCTGTGAGGGCCAAATTTGCCTTTGCTGCATTTACTACAAAAAGAATACTGGAAGATTGGTTGGTCTTCTGATAATATCTTGAAATGGAATGTTTTTCTTTGAGTAATAGAACTTTTAACCCTAGTAATTGATTTTTAGCATTAAGTATTTTGCCTTTAAGGTACTACTACTAATTATTATTCTTTAGATGCTGTGTTCATGGTAAAAAATTCACATATAGTCAAATCTCTCCACATCAATACATTAAAGAAAGATATTTTTATATAAGAGCAAGTATGCAGCCAGAATGGTATTTATGAAGTGATATTATGATGCAGTTCAAAATAAAATAAACTTCCATTATATTTCAACCTTCCATTTTTTTCTATTAGGGTTTTAAAGCTAGTTTGCCCTAATTTTGCTCATGATTATAGAGGGAAATAAATAAGAAAATAGATACGTTGAGAAGTTCACCTTTTTTGCTTAATCCCTACACTCCTACTCTTTCCCCAGAAACAGCAATAGTTAAAAATAAAAATTAAAAAAAAAAAAAAAAAAAAGCAGTAGAAGCAGCAACACAGCAGCAGCAACGTGGGTAATTTGAATTGATTGCGCGCGCATGCGCAATCAGTAACAGCCGACCAATGTCGGGGAGCTAATCCCCGCTCCCCCACCTAACAGTTGGGAGAGTCATTTAATGCTCTGAACCTCGGTTTTCCTATCCACAAAATGGTGAAGATAAACTAGATCAAGAGGGAAAGGCAATTTCTTCAGCAGTGCCAGCTCAGGGTGGAGAGGCTCCCGTGGAAGGAATGTCCTGATGCACCAGCCACGTGGATGGCGAGGACAGGACAGGAGGGGAGACAACAATGCCGTGCGTCTGCCGTTCCTAACCCGGGTGATTTCGTGGCGTCGTTTTCATTACAAATGGTCTTTAAAACGATAAGTACATTTCCTGAGGGTTTTAGTGAAAAAGCGATTCCAGGTTGGAGCAGTGTGTGAACTTCTCACCTGAGTGGAATGAGACCGGGAGACTGTCTTAAACGGCAGGTCCTGATTTCATTAGCAAGTAGCTTTGGCTGTCATTCATGGAGCAGCGTTGTCCACCAGCTCTCTGCGGGACATCGAGATAAGTCAGTCCATCACTAAACGGCGGGAGTCCAGTGACTTTTTGGAAATGCAGTAAGTGGTTGCGTTTTCTGTGCAGTCTTGGTTAGTGTCAGGGAGGAGCATGTTCTTGGCAATGTTGCAGAGTAAACAGGTTTGCAACGACGTCTAGCCTGCTCTCTGAGGGAGACCTTCTGGAGAGGGCTGCCGCGGGTTACAACACGGGCTGTTCCCAAGGGGACCTAGTGCCGGTTCAAATGAGAAGAACTTTTCATTTCACAAACCATCTCCTTATGCATAAGCCTTGTCAGTCCAGAAAACCCCCAAGATGTGTTTAACCAATGTTCTGTGAAAAAGAGAAAGTGAATATTCATTCAAGAAACACTGGAATTTTCAATGCACTTTCCATATTTTCAATGCCCTTCACCAAGTAAAAATCTTAACACAGAAACACAATATAATCTCTCTGAAAATCCTAAAAGCATGGGTGAATCCTCATGGTTCAGTGTGATTTGAACTTAAGGCAAGAAGACTTACTGGTGAGCCTTATGAAGTCCTTGCCGTCCTGGGATGTTGGCTCACGGCTACATGAAGCGAAAATAATGAACTAGCAAGTAAAGAAGTCATTCAAACCTCAATTCAAAATTCAAATGAATGCTTTCTTAGCTACATTAAGGATTTGCCTGATTTCAGATAAACCCATTTAATGTGGACTCTTCCAAAATAACAGTGACATCTCATGCTAATGTTTTACAAGTTTCTAAAGCACAGTCACATCTCTTTTTGAAAATCTCCTGAGGGAAGTTTCCCACCAAAACACCAAATCTTCCTCATCCTAGATCTTGTGTCCAGTAGTGTCCATTCTCAGGCTGTGAAGAAGGGGACAGTGGCACGGGAGCCCCGGCCTCCCCAGTCTATCACACCCTCATCGCTCACCGTTCTTTACGTGAAAAACCCTAGGACACAGCACATATCTTTGAGTTAGGATTAAAGTTGTGACTCATTTAGATAACCCCTTTTTTTCAAAGTTGATTATAGCACAGATCTATTTAAAACCGAATTTCTGTTACAGAAATTTATCATTTATAGATGGCATCAGAAGAAAATCACATTGATGTTGGTTTAGAAAGATGTTTTACAGAGCTCATTGTGGTTCTGAAGCTCCATGTTTCAGCTAAGCTAATCCGTCTGAATACCCAGTTTCTCCTTCATTTTGGCCCTTCTCTGGCCCTGCTCCACCCCACCCATTCTCCAGCTCAAACCCCAAGCATATCTGTTATAACTCAGAGGCATAGTGGTTTGGACTGAATTAAAAGAATGGAAGCATAAAAGAATTCTTAAACTCTTTGTATCTAATGAATTTCCCTGGTGCAAATCTAATATTAAATGCAGATTGCAGCTAAAATGGTTCTTAAGGGAATAACAGAAGGATATCGGATCTTAAAGGGACCACTAATTGAAAGAAAGAGACAACTGGAAAGTTTTTAATAAACATTTACTTTCTATGGCTTAAAAAATAAGGCTGCCAGAGGCAGGCACCTACCACCTCTACTACCCTCTAAAATAATAAAAATCTCTCTTTATGCCAGAGTATATGTACACAACTGTTCTGGAAAGTTACAGATGAGGAAAAAAAATTATGATAATCTTTAGCTGCTCATTTCTGAAATATTTTATAACCATTCCTTTGAAATAATTACCTGAATTGCTTGGCCTCCTATTATAGATGATGAGTAGCCAAAACAATTACTTACATCTAAAGTAGCACTGAATTAGTCTGAACTTTGCCTCTCAATGTGTCTGAAATGATTGTTCACAGGTGAACAAGTAACCCTCTCCCCCCACAATTAGCCATCATTTTTCTAACCTCAGATTTATTGTGTCTCTTTGAGCCTAAGCTGTTTGAGCAAGGCTTTGGTAAATTAAAATATCACCCTACATTTCATTTTTGTTAGGAAAAAATGATTCATACCACATCTGAGAAAGAAAGATTTGTAAAATATAGTATTTCCATATAAATATTAACACTGACTCTGAATAAGACATGATACTGTGGCATTTTCAGCTCAGAGTTTGTTGCAAGTCAGCCCTGGCATCCTAGCCAGTGATCACATCAGATTTCTGCCCACCCAGGGACCTCAGTCCATGCTGGCACAGGCAGCAATGGAAGGTCAGGATCTGGATATCACTCCATTCCTGTGGGTGTCAGAGAGACTGCTGGGGACAAGCTGAGCAGCAGGTGGTCAGGAAAAGCATGATGTCCAGAAAATATTGTGGAAATCACCCAGCAGTGCAGAGAGCTGAATGAGGGTGAAGGGGTCTTCAGTGGGTGGCAGGGCCCTGGCCGCACAGGCTGAGATTCAGTAGCAGAACTCTAAGCCCAAGGAAGATGCTGCAGTCTAGACATGGTTGGAGAATCCAGAAAAATGCAAAAACCTGACAGAAAGCTAGTTCATGAGAAGATAGTACCAGGCTGTAATTTATTCATGGGGACCAAGTAATAATCGAGTTTACTAGAATCCATGTTCAAGGTTGGACAAAAACCAGTGCAAAGCTGGCTTGATGCTAAGCTGTTTCAGTGGTTGTCCTGGGTTTATATCTGTGCTGACCCTGGATCATTTTAGGTTTAGAACTAGGAGGCATGCAGGATGCTCATCTATGTTGCAGATATCTCCCTTAGAAAAATTACCCTGACTAGCCTGAATCAGTAGCCCATCTCTTCCATCTTATTTGAATTATGACCAATAGGTATCAAGAGAACAGATAATCCTGAGACCGCTGAAGCCAAAAGTAACATTGTAAATATCTTGAACACTGGTAAATGTTCTGTCGAGCACTGTAAAAACCCAATGACATTTTTCCATTCATGTCAACAGGAGTTTATTGAGCACCTACTGTCAACTGGGAAAAGTGCAGGAGGCTTTGCTGACATAAACAAAATAATCCGACTTCAGTGTCTCTCCTGTGTTCTCTTTAGCAGTTTGTTCCAACCTCAGCCAGAAACTAAGGGATATCTCTTCATTACACAGCCCTGAACCAGGGCGGGCCCAGGGCAATTTTGCTTTGAGATTACATCACCTTTTTGTCAAATGAGAATCTCATAAATTTGGGATTTATGCTTGCTATCTGGAAACATTTACTGAGAACCTACTATGTGCCAAGCATTATTCTGGACTCTTGGGGAGCAAAGATGAGTACAGAATGGTTACTGGCTTGAAACTGTCCAAAAGAGAGATCACCACTCAGAGCAATAGAAATGAACATACCTGCTCCCATCAAATACTGAACCAGTGCTTCACACAAGACAGTGCTTCCAACTGTGCAGAAAAAGAGTTGTTATAAGTTTCCCCATTACTAGATGTGACAAATTAGCAAGTAGGGTAGTATAGGCCACGATGAGAAAGAACATTCAGGGATAAAAAATTTGGTTTCAATATTAAAATTCAATATTACAGGATAGGAACATTCTAGTACAGTACATATTGTCAAAGCAGAAGAGCAGTGCCTGCCCTGAAATTGTAAGTTGTCTGACTCGTGTTCATTTTATTTTCTTTTTGTGGCATCTTGCTCTCTCTGCAACTAATTTTTTCCATAGAAACCTATTAAGGTCATTGTGACATTTTATAGCACAGAGTGAGAAAGAAAAGAAAGAAATGCATTGGAAAGATTTATGATCTAGTTAGGTCAAAGGAACTCTTACATTACCTATTTTTTCTGTAATTTTTTTTTTAAAGTCCAAAAAAAAAGTAAAACTTAAACTTACAAGTTTTTACTTGAGACTGAGAAATAAGGTACATTTTGTAATTTGTGATTCTTTGGTGAATTATAAATAGTTTTACTACAGAAAAGCAAAAGCATTGTTCTTTGAACATTAATTTAATATATCATGAAATAGAAGTGTCTAAATTCATTTCATGTATCAAACATGTGATTCCTTTGGTCCATGCACTGTTGGACACCAAAAGGTTAGTGCACCAAAGTCATTTGCCATGCTTCTAAAGGCCATGGAGCCAAGGTCACGATCATAGGAATAAACATATGGAGTGATCATTTTCCAATTTACAGTGATTCATGGGCAAGAAACTGTACTATGTGCTACTGGTCTCCAAAGATAAATATGTTATGATCCCTTCCCTTCAGGAGCTTACAGTCTACTGAAAAAGACAACATGACTGCATTTAACTGTGCATTTCAAGGCATATCATGATAAGTGCTATACAATACAATACACATAATATAACAAAATATTAAGGACCTACATTAGGCAAAAGCTATTTTCATCTTCTTTCATCTTAACAATCCTAGGAAATAAGTTATAATATTTATTTTGGACATAAAGAAAAGTTACTTGGCTAGATGGGCTAATTTTCCCCAGTTTTCCCAGTTAGGCAGTGGAAGAAATAAAACTCATGTCTACCTATATGATTGCATGACCTGTAATCTGTACATCTCAGCAAAGCAGTGTGGTCAAGAGAAGCTGGCATTAACCAAGGTAGAATAAAAATGAGCCTTAGCAGTAGTCATCATGATCTTTTCCCTCTAATTTCTTGGTGAGAGATGAAACCGACTTCTTTCCTAACCTCTCTGATTTCAGCACTTAATCTCCTTGTGCCATCTCCTGCAGAAGGCAAGGGCTTAATAAGCCAGCAGTCAATGCATTCAATGGGTTATATCAGGCTAGGCAAACTGGAAAGCCTTATTATACATTGACCTGAAAAAGTCATTGAAAAGCAGTGCTTTAACAGTGCAAAACAACAGATCTAACAGCCAGTTCAAACAATGAATATTTTTAGTGAGGAAAAAAAGTCAAACCACTTGCTTGACTTGAATATAACTTCAGGATCTCTCCCCTTCAGCTCAGAAGGGCCCTGATAATAGCCGGAAGTTAATGTACTTACCTAGCGCTTAACTTCCTAACTGGAATAATGGAAGAGTGTCCAGTGTAAATAAGATCACTCACTGTCATCAAAAAATAGCCATCTGGTTCTGAACCGATGAGCAAATTTGGGGTCAGCAGCTCTGAGTAGTAGAAGCTGGTTGTTTTGGGAAAGGGCAGAGGAAGGAAAAGTGTTCTGCTATTTGCACAAGGACCATGAAAACTCACAGCGGTTGGGTTTCTTTTCACAAAAGTAAAAATGTTTTATCCGGATTTTAAATTAGGAGCATTACGTTATGTCTGCCTAAAATCCTAATGTTATTTTGGGGGAGCACTTCCTTTTTTCCTTCTCCACTGAATATTTCCTGATTCCATCTTGCCTGATTTTGGTAGTCTGCATGTATAACAGACACTGAATCATTTATCCAAACTGAACTCAGTAGTAGCCCTATCTATAAAATCAGACTTAATTTTTTCACTGACATGAGACACATCCTTCTTTGCGCCTTCCAGGCCAGGCTTCTGTCATAGTTTTTATTTATTTATTTGTGTGTCTCCCTCTAAATTTAAGGCAGCCACAACCTCCTTGAATGAAAAAACCATCAATCAATCTTCTTTGTTTACTTCAAAATAATACTCTTACCAGGATCCTAAACTCCCAAGATCCTCTCTCTTTCTGTCACACGCATCTGGCAAAATCCCAGCCCTGGAGGAACCCAGCTCTTCAGCTGAACCAGAGCAGCTGAGCACTGCCGAGCCCTTCAAGAATGGCTCCAACAAGACAGGTGGGTGCCCTTAGAAACTCCTGACCACCCACCTCATGCAGTCCCCAGAATTACTTGATAACCCTCCTCCGTTCCTTTGATCAGTTCACCCTCTGCATCCACGAAGATTATTTCAGACTTTCTCCACATTCTTCAAACCTGAGACACCCTCCTCCTCGCCTTCCCCAAACATCATTCTCTACAGAGGAAAGGAGAGTCAGACTGGAATCGCTCAGCTTCCCCCGGTCAATCCTGCACCTGCTTCCCTTCTCCCCTCATAGAAGAGAGGAGATCACCTTCCTTCTACCCAGGCCCAGTCCTTCCACCTGCCTTTTTATTTTTTCTTCCCATTTTACTCTGTTGTTCTTAATTGACATATAATTGTATATATTTATGGGGTACCTGTGTTGTAATGTGCAAGGATCAAATCAGGGTAATGAGCACATCCATCACCTCAAATATGTGTCATTTCTTTCTGTTGGGAACACTCAAAATCCTCTCCACTAGCTATTTGAAATTATTGATCATTGCCTTCTCCTGCTTTCTTATAAAAACCTAAACCACTGACTATCCTTCCTCCATTTTGTAGATTCAGGTTTTCTCTTTCAACAGATTCCAATTTATCTCTCTCTCTTTCTCATTAAAATAAACAAAACAAACTCTTCCCTCAGCTACCTATTTAATCCTAGCAACTCAGCTCTCCAGTCTTCATAGCATTCATTAACTCTTGAACCACGTGTCGTTTGCACTCATTGGTCCCCTGTCCCAGCCTCAACTCTCCCCTCAGCCCGGCCCACCCATGACCTCCTTCGCTGCGGCTGTTCTCACTGAGGACATCAGTGAGCCCAATGGGAGCTTTCTCGTCCTCGCTTCCTTAGCCCCCAGCTGCGTTAGAGACTGTTGACCGTGGCCTTGGCTTCTGGACCCCACACTCTGTTTTTTCTCCTCTTGATATTCTTCATCTTCTTTGTAGGCTCCTCTTTTCCTACTACTCATCAGACTTTTTACCTTAAATGTTGAAAAAAAAATTAAAAAGTAATAGGTGAGTGGTATAAAACATTATGATTCAGCATATATTTGTGAGCCCAACACCTGTTAAAAATATTTTTTTATGATCTTTGAAAGCCCCTCTTGACCTTCCCCAATCCCCCCTGACCTCTGTTCTCAGCAACAGCCACTATTCTAAATTGCATATTCTTTATTCTTTACCACGCTTGATAGTTTTACCACATACTTTCATTACTAAGCAATTGATTGCTTCCTTTAGCATGTTTTTTAAACTTTGTATAAATGGAATATGGAATCCCGTTGTAAATATTTTTTCTTAACTTGCTTTTTTTACTCTATAGTATGTTTCCAAGTGTCATCCATGTCCTTGTTTATAGCTATAACTCCTTTACTTCACCTGTATATGGTAATGCTACATATATACATATGTGGTGTATCATCATCATTAACTTATCCATTCTGCTGTTGATGAAAATTTTGCTGTGTCAAGTCATTTTTTAGTAACAACAGAGCAACTATGAGCATACTTACACGTGCCATCTTTTACAAATATGCAAAAGTTTCTCTAGGAAATACGTTTGCTTGAAATTGTGAGGCCAGAAAGTAGGAGCATTTCTAAATTTGCCTGATATTATCAAATTATTTTCCAAAGGATTTTAACAATTTGTACTCCTACCATTAGAGAAAGAGAGGCTCGCTTTGCTCTATAATCTTACCTGTAATGTGGCCAGACTGTTTTATGTAAGTTTTACCAACCAGATGAGTGATTTGCCAACCAATGACAATAGTATCTCGTTGAGGCCTTACTCAGCACTTCCCTACTACAGCACGTGTTATCTTTTTAAATGATATTTGCACTTGATTTTTGTGCATTAATTTTGTACAATGCAAACTTGCTAACACTCTAATCATTTATCTTAGATCCTTTTTAGTATAATACAGGAACAATCATATCATCTGTCAAAAATGGTAGCTTTGTTCTTTATTGTCAGTCTTTACATCTTATATTTCTTTTTCTTGGATTTTTCCTGCTAGGACATCCAGTGTAATGTTGAATTAAAGTTGTGAAAACAGTCATTCTTGTATTTTTTTTCTAATCTTAAAAGAAATATTTCAATGTTTTACCATTTGTATGATTTTTTGGTAAGGATTTTGCACATACCATATATTAGGTTAAGAAATTTCTCTTATAAGTCCTAGCTTGCTAAAATATGTTAAGTTAAATTATGAATAGATGATGCATAATAAGTGATTTTTTGCACTTATTGAGATTATCGTATGATTTTACTCCTCTAATTTATTAATTTGATGAATGTTTGCTGCTGTTATTTACATATGGTAAAATTTACTTTTTTAGTGTACAGTTATATAAGTTTTAACAAATGCATACACTTTTTGCCCACCTTGGCAATCACTAATCTGTTTTCTGTCTCTATAAATTTACCTTTTCCAGAGTGTCATATTCATGGAATCGCACAGTAGGTAGCTTTTGAGACAGGCTTCTTTCATTTGAAACTTGAGATTCTTTTATTTGAGATTCAGCCACGCTGTTGTATTTATCAGTCCTTCTTTCCTTTCTATTGCTAAAAAGTTTTCCAGTGTGTGTACATACTGTTTACCTATTCACCAGTGGAAGTTGTTTCCAGGTTTTGATGATTTGAATTAAAACCACTATAAACAGTCACATACATATTTTTGTGTAAACCTATTTTTATTTTTCCTGTGTGAATATCTAGGAGTGAGTAGATTGCTAGGTCAGAGTGTTAGACTGTGAGACATCATTATACACATCCCTGATATTTTATTCATTATTTCCCCAATCTTTTTTGTCTCTGTTCTTCAAATTGGATAATTTCCATTGATCTGTCTTCAAGTTCACTGACCCTTTCCTCTGCCATCACTATTCCACTAGGCAATGATTTCTTTTAATTTTAGATATTATGTTTTTACATTGTGATATTCTTATTTAATTCTAACAGCTTTCATTTCTTTTTTTTTAGAGTTATATTTTACTTCATTTTATTTATTTATTTATTTATTTTTTAACTTCTCAATATACATTGTAGTTGATTTTTGTGTCCCTTTATCCATTCCACTTCCCCCCGCCCCCTGACCCCCCACCACCACTACATCATATCTGTTAACTTGTCTTAACAAGTTCAAGGAATTGTTGTGATTGTTGTGTCTTCTCCCCCCTTTATTTGTTTGTATATTTGTTTATTTATTTATTAATAGCTCCCACAAATAAGTGAGAACATGTGGTATTTCTCTTTCTGTGCCTGACTTGTTTCACTTAATATGATTTTCTTAAGTCCATCCATGTTGTTAGGAATGATAGTATTTAATTCTTTTTATAGCAGAGTAAAATTCCATTGTCTAGATATACCAGAGTTTCCTTATCCACTCATCTGATGATGGACATTTGAGCTGGTTCCAACACTTGGTTTATGTAAATAGCGCTGCAATAAACATGGGAGTACAGGTATCCCTTCAACATGATGATTTCCATTCCTCTGGGTATATTCCCAGCAGTGGAATAGCTGGGTCATATGACAGATCTATCTGTAATTATTTGAGGAAATTCCATACTATTTTCTATAAAGGCGGCACCATTTTGCAGTCCCACCAGCAGTGATTGAGGGTTCCTTTTTATCCACAACCTCACCAGCATTTATCATTCTCAGTCTTTTGGATATTAGCCATCCTAAATGGAGTGAGGTGGTATCTCAAAGTGGTTTTGATTTGCATTTCCCGAATGCTGAGTGATGCTGAGCATTTTTTCATGTGTCTCTTGGCCATTCATATATCTTCCTTTGAGAAGTGCCTATTCAGCTCCTTTGCCCATTTTTTAAATTGGGTTATTTGGGGTTTTTTTGCTATAAAGTTGTTTGAGTTCCTTGTATATTCTGGATATTAATCCTTTGTCAGATGTATATATATATATATTTTTTTTTAGCATCAGTATTTTTTTTTATTTTATTTATTCTTTTTTATTTTTTTATTTTTTGGTTTCAACTGTTTTATTCTATTTTTTTTTTTCTTTCTTTTTTTTTTTTAATTTTATTTGGTCGATATACATTGTGGCTGATTATTGCTCCCCATCACCAAAACCTCCCTCCCTTCTCCCTCCCCCCGTCCCCCCCAACAATGTCCTTTCTGTTTGCTTGTCGTATCAACTTCAAATAATTGTGGTTGTTATATCTTCTTCCCCCCCCCCCCCCGGTTTGTGTGTGTGTGTGTCTGTGTGTGTGTGTGTGTGTGTGTGTGTGTGTCTGTGAATTTATATATTAATTTTTAGCTCCCACCAATAAGTGAGAACATGTGGTATTTCTCTTTCTGTGCCTGACTTGTTTCACTTAATATAATTCTCTCAAGGTCCATCCATGTTGTTGCAAATGGCAGTATTTCATTCGTTTTTATAGCTGAGTAGTATTCCATTGTGTAGATGTACCACATTTTCTGTATCCACTCATCCGATGATGGGCATTTGGGCTGGTTCCAACTCTTGGCTATTGTAAAGAGGGCTGCGATGAACATTGGGAAACAGGTATACCTTCGACTTGATGATTTCCATTCCTCTGGGTATATTCCCAACAGTGGGATAGCTAGGTCATATGGTAGATCTATCTGCAATTGTTTGAGGAACCTCCATACCATTTTCCATAGAGGCTGCACCATTTTGCAGTCCCACCAACAATGTATGAGAGTTCCTTTTTCTCTGCAACCTCGCCAGCATTTATCGTTCATAGTCTTTTGGATTTTAGCCATCCTAACTGGGGTTAGATGGTATCTCAATGTGGTTTTGATTTGCATTTCCTGGATGCTGAGTGATGTTGAGCATTTTTTCATATGTCTGTTGGCCATTTGTATATCTTCCTTAGAGAAATGCCTACTTAGCTCTTTTGCCCATTTTTTAATTGGGTTGCTTGTTTTCTTCTTGTACAGTTGTTTGAGTTCCTTATATATTCTGATATTAATCCTTTGTCAGATATATATTTTGCAAATATTTTCTCCCACTCTGTTGGTTGTCTTTTAACTCTTTTAATTGTTTCTTTTGCTGTGCAGAAGCTTTTTAGTTTGATATAATCCCATTTGTTTATTTTTCCTTTGGTTGCCCGTGCTTTTGGGGTCGTATTCATGAAGTCTGTGCACAGTCCTATTTCCTGAAGTGTTTCTCCTATGTTTTCTTTAAGAAGTTTTATTGTTTCAGGGTGTATATTTAAATCCTTAATCCATTTTGAGTTGATTTTAGTATACGGCGAGAGGTATGGATCTAGTTTCATTCTCCTGCATATGGATATCCAGTTGTCCCAGCACCATTTGCTGAAGAGGCAGTCCCTTCGCCACTGAATAGGCTTGGTGCCTTTGTCAAAGATCAGCTGACAGTAAGTGTGTGGGTTGATTTCTGGATTCTCTATTCTATTCCATTGGTCAGTGTGTCTGTTTTTATGCCAGTACCATACTGTTTTGGTTATTATAGCTTTGTAGTATAGCTTAAAGTCAGGTAGTGTTATGCCTCCAGCTTTATTTTTTTTTGCTCAGCATTGCTTTGGCTATGCGTGGTCTTTTATTGTTCCATATAAATGTCTGGATAGTTTTTTCCATTTCTGAGAAAAATGTCTTTGGAATTTTAATGGGGATTGCATTGAATTTGTATATCACTTTGGGTAGTATGGACATTTTCACTATGTTGATTCTTCCAATCCAAGAGCATGGGATATCTTTCCATCTTCTTGTATCCTCTCTAATTTCTCTCAGCAGTGGTTTGTAGTTCTCATTATAGAGATTTTTCACCTCCTTGGTTAACTCAATTCCTAAGTATTTTATTTTTTTGGTGGGTATAGTAAATGGGCAGGCTTTCTTGATTTCTCTTTCTGCATGTTCACTATTGGAGAAAAGAAATGCTACTGATTTTTGTGTGTTGATTTTGTATCCTGCTACTGTGCTGAAATCATTTATCAATTCCAAGAGTTTTTTTGTAGAGGTTTTAGGCTGTTCGATATATAGGATCATGTCATCTGCAAACAGGGACAGTTTGACTTCATCTTTTCCAATCTGAATGCCCTTTATTTCCTTCTCTTCTCTGATTGCTCTGGCTAGTACTTCCAACACTATGTTGAATAGGAGTGGTGAGAGTGGGCATCCTTGTCTAGTTCCTGTTCTTAAAGGAAAAGCTTTCAGCTTTTCCCCATTCAGGATGATATTGGCTGTGGGTTTGGCATATATGGCTTTAATTATGTTGAGATACTTTCCCTCTATACCTAACTTATAGAGGGTCTTTGTCATGAATGAGTGCTGAACTTTATCAAATGCTTTTTCAGCATCTATAGAGATGATCATATGGTCCTTGTGTTTGAGTTTATTAATATGGTGTATCACATTTATTGATTTGCGTATGTTGAACCAACCTTGCATCCCTGGGATGAATCCCACTTGATCGTGATGAATAATTTTACGTATGTGTTGCTGTATTCTGTTTGCTAGTAATTTAGTGAGGATTTTTGCATCTATATTCATGAAGGATATTGGCCTGTAGTTTTCTTTTTTGGTTATATCTTTACCTGGTTTTGGTATCAGGATGATGTTTGCTTCATAGAATGAGTTTGGAAGATTTGCGTCCGTTTCAATCTTTTCGAATAGTTTGTAAAGAATCGGTGTCAATTCCTGTTTGAATGTTTGGTAAAATTCTGCTGTGAATCCATCTGGTCCTGGGCTTTTCTTTGTTGGGAGCCTTCTGATAACAGCTTCAATCTCCTTTATTGTTATTGGTCTGTTCAAATTTTCTATATCCTCACGGTTCAGTTTTGGGAGCTTGGGTGTGTCCAGAAATTTATCCATTTCCTCCAGATTTTCAGATTTGTTGGCGTATAGTTGTTTATAGTAGTCTCGAATGATTCCTTGTATTTCAGATGAATCAGTTGTAATATCGCCTTTTTCATTTCTAATTTTTGTTATTTGAGTCTTCTCTCTTCTTTTTTTTGTTAGCCATGCTAATGGTTTGTCAATTTTATTTATCTTTTCAAAAAACCAACTTTTTGATTCGTTGATCTTTTGAATTGTTTTTTGGTTTTCAATTTCATTCAGTTCTGCTCTGATCTTAATGATTTCTTTCCGTCTGCTAACTTTAGGTTTGGATTGTTCTTGTTTTTCTAGTTCTTTAAGGTGAAGTGTTAGGTTGTTCACTTGCCATCTTTCTATTCTTCTGAAGTGAGCGTTTAATGCAATAAATTTTCTCCTCAATACTGCTTTTGCAGTATCCCACAGGTTTTGGTATGATGTATCATTGGTTTCATTAGTTTCAATAAATTTTTTGATTTCCTGCTTGATTTCTTCTTGGACCCATATGTCATTAAGTAGAATGCTGTTTAATTTCCATGTGTTTGTATAGTTTCCAGAGTTTCGTTTGTTATTAATTTCTAGTTTTAATCCATTGTGGTCTGAGAAGATACATGGGATAATTCCAATTTTTTTGAATTTAGTGAGACTTGATTTGTGACCTAATATGTGATCTGTCCTGGAGAATGATCCATGTGCTGCTGAGAAGAATGAATATTCTGAGGTTGTTGGGTGGAATGTTCTGTAGATATCTGCCAATTCCAATTGGTCTAGAGTCTTGTTTAGATCTTGTGTTTCTCTACTGATTCTTTGCCTAGATGATCTGTCTAATATTGACAGTGGGGTGTTCAGGTCTCCTGCTATTATGGTATTAGTGTCTATTTCCTTCTTTAGGTCTAATAGAGTTTGTTTTATAAATCTGGCTGCTCCAACATTGGGTGCATACATATTTATGATTGTTATGTCTTCTTGATGGATCAGTCCTTTTATCATTAAGTAGTGTCCCTCATTGTCTCTTTTTATGGTTTTTAGTTTAAAGTCTATTTTGTCAGATATAAGAATAGCTACTCCAGCTCGTTTTTCTTTTCTGTTTGCATGGTAAATCTTTTTCCATCCTTTCACTCTTAGTCTGTGTGAATCTTTATGGGTGAGGTGGGTCTCTTGTAGGCAGCATATAGTTGGGTCCTGCTTTTTGATCCAGTCAGCCAGTCTGTGTCTTTTAATTGGGGAATTTAAGCCTTTTACATTAAGAGTTGTTATTGAAAGGTGTTGATTTATTCCTAGCATTTTATTGGTTGTTTGGTTGTCTTAGGTGTCTTTTGCTCCTTGCTTTCTGATTTACTGTTTGTTTTCTGTGTTTGTTGGTTCCTTAGGTTGTAGATAGTGTTTTTGTTAGCTTGTTTTCTCTTCATGAATGCCATTTTTATTATACTAGTGGGTTTAGATTTTTCTTGGGTTTTTATGGCAGTGGTAGTTATTTTTCAGGAACCAAACCCAGTACTCCCTTGAGGATTTCTTGTAAGGGTGGTCTTGTGGTAGTGAACTCCTGCAGTTTTTGTTTGTCTGAGAAATATACTATTTGCCCCTCATTTCGGAAGGATAGCCTTGCAGGGTAGAGTATTCTTGGCTGGCAATCTTTGTCTTTTAGTATTTTGAAAATATCATCCCATTCCTTTCTAGCTTTTAGGGTTTGTGATGAAAAGTCTGATGTTAACCTGATTGGGGCTCCCTTATAGGTGATTTGACGCTTCTCTCTTGCAGCTTTTAAGATTCTCTCTTTGTCTCTGAGTTTTGCCAATTTGACTATGACATGTCTTGGAGAAGGTCTTTTTGGGTTGAATACATTTGGAGATCGTTGAGTTTCCTGGATCTGAAGATCTGTGATTTTTCCTATACCTGGGAAGTTTTCTGCCACTATTTTGTTGAATATGTTTTCAATGGAATCTCCATTTTCCTCCCCTTCTGGAATACCCATGACTCGGATATTTGATCGCTTATGGTTGTCTGATATCTCTCTCAGATTTTCTTCAGTGTCCTTGATTCTTTTTTCTTTCTTTTTGTCTGCTTGTGTTATTTCAAACAGCCCATCTTCAAGTTCAGAGGTTCTCTCTTCAACTTCGACAAGCCTGCTGGTTAAACTCTCCGTTGTGTTTTTCATTTCGTTGAATAACTTCTTCTGTTCAGCAAGTTCTGCTACATTTTTTTTCAGGACATTGATTTCCTTGTACATTTCCTCTTTCAGATCCTGTATACTTTTCCTCATTTCATCATGATGTCTAGCTGAGTTTTCTTGTATCTCATTCAGTTTCCTTAGAATTATCACTCGAAATACCTTGTCAGTCATTTCAAGGGCTTCTTGTTCTATAGGATCTAGAGTTTGAGATTTATTAACTTTTGGTGGTGTACTTTCTTGATTTTTTGTATTTCTAGTATCTTTTTTTTGGTGTTTATTCATTGTGGCCGGGGGTTTCACAGTCCACCGGTTTGAGACTAATGACTAACTAGGATGTTGCTGTGGTTGCCAATTTGGTATGGCTCCCTCCGTGACTGCTCAGTTGGCCTCTAGTGCCTTGTGTGTGTGGTTGCCTCGGGTCTTGGGCTTCTCCGGGGAGCCACCTTTCTGGTCAGCTTGGACTCTGCTGGGCTGGTGGATCACGTACCACAGGGTGTGTGATCTCTGTTGAGCTTTCACTTCCTGTGCAGGACTTCTCCCTGTTCCGTGTGCTCTGGCCCAGGCTGTTAGATCGTGCAGTAGCGACCCCACCGTGTGTGTGGTTTTTGTCGAGTCTCCGCCTCCCTGGCCGCACGTCTCCCCACTCTGTGCGCACTGTGCTGGGCTGAGGCGTGTCTTCTGCACCCCTCGTCTATCCGCTGGGCCTTCAAGACCCTGCTCGGCACCGCCTCACCCAGGAAGTCTACCAGGTTTCTGCTGGGCACAGACGACCGGTCTCTCTGGGTGCCTTTGTAGCACTATGTAGATCTTTCTCGGGTCTTGTTCACCTTTGTATCCCCCCAGTATAAACCGAGTCTAGCGCCCACCTGCAGCCTGGTCTCTGGCAGGTTCAAGCGGACCTGGGAACTCTCCTACCACACTATTCCCAACCAGAAATTCGTTAGGCTTTTTTCCAAACTGGTGGCCGCAGAGATGGTATCTGCCTCCCAGTAACAGGGAGTTTACCTGGGGCCGGAGTCCAGGGTATGGTGGAGTGACAGTCGGCCCGCCCGTACTTCCTTGCCCTCCCGACACTGGCCCGGGATGCCCCCCACCACCAGCCCCGCCAGAGAACCACTGAGGGAATGGGAGCGGAGGCCGGTCCGCAGGCTCCGGAAAGCCTGGCGCCAGGCCAGCAAGTGGGTGGGCTCAGTGATGGCCGAGCAGGGCGGAGCTGCCCGCACCTGGGAAAATGGAGGCAGCACCGGGTGGTGAGTGGCCTGGTGGTGCAGGCGGGAGCCGCGTGGGCATCCACCCCCCGAACAGAGCTGTGCCAGGGGTCACTCACAGTGCTGTGCCAGGTCGGGTGCTCGCTCTCTGTCTCTGGTTGGCCGCCTTTCCCAATTCTCGGCCGCTGCCGCCTCAGGCTGTTCAGTCGCGGCGCAGCTCGGGCGCTCCCAGGAATCTTCTTTAATGCCAGCCTGAAACCTCGAATCCTGAATAGGGCAGCTGGCCGCCTTCAGCGCGGCCCCGGCCTCCGGGATCCTGGCTGCATCCACAGCAGCCCTGGCGCCGTGTTCCCTGTTTCGAGACTCGCTTTTGCATCTAAGAAACAGTTATTTTCCTGCTCCACACTTCAAAGCTGTTGCCTGTAAATGAGGCAGCCTCTCCTGCCGGGGGCAAAGTGGCGTTGAGCCCCCACGACCGGTCAGCAGCAGCAGTCCTCCCTTAAGAGATGGCGAGAGGAAGGTCCACAAGTTTCCCGGCTGCCTGAGGCCCAGTGGCCGCCTTTTCCACCTCAGCTACTCCGCGCCAGCCGCCGCAGCCGCCGCCATCTTGAAAAGCCTCCCAGATGTATATTTTGCAAATATTTTCTCCCACTCTGTTGGTTGTCTTTTCACTCTGTTGATTGTTTCTTTTGCTGTGCAGAAGCTTTTTTAGTTTAGTATAATCCCATTCGTTTATTTTTCCTTTGGTTGCCTGTGCTTCTGGGGTCATATTCATGAAGTCTGTACCCATTCCTACTTCCTGGAGTGTTTCCCCTATGTTTTCTTTAAGGATTTTTATTGTTTGAGGGTGTATATTTAATTCTTTAATCCATTTTGAGTTGAACTTGGTATATGGTGAGAGGTACAGGTCTACTTTCATTCTCCTACATATGAATATCCAGTTTTCCCAGCACCATTTGCTGAAGAGTCAGTCTCTTCCACAGTGTGTAGACTTGATGCCTTTGTCAAAGATCAGATGTCTGTAGGTGTATGGGTTGATTTCTGGGCTCTCTATTCTGTTCCATTGGTCTGTGTGTCTGTCAGTACCATGCTGTTTTGGTTGTTATAGCTTTGTAATATAGTTTAAAGTCAGGTATTGTTATGCCTCCAGCTTTTTTTTTTTTCCCCCCCCCCTCAGGATTGCTCTGGCTATGCATGGTCTTTTGTTATTCCATATAAATGTCTGGATAGTTTTTTCCATTTCTGAGAAAAATGTCATTGGAATTTTGATGGGGATTGCATTGAATCTGTAGATCACTTGAGTAATATGGACATTTTCACAATGTTAATTCTTCCAATCCAAGAGCATGGGATATCTTTCCATCTTCTTGTGTCCTCTTTAATTTCTCTCAACAGTGGTTTGTAGTTCTCTTCGTAGAGATTTTTCACATCCTTGGTTAATGTATTTTAGTTTTTTGATGGCTATTGTAAATGGGCTAACTTTCTTGATTTCTTTTTCTGCATGTTCTCTGTTGGAGTATAGAAATTCTACTGATTTTGTGTGTTGATTTTGTATCTTGCAACTTTGCTGAAATCATTTGTCAACTCTAAGAGTTTATTTGTAGAGGCTTTAGGCTCTTCAATATATAGGATCATATCATCCACATACAGGGACAGTTTGACGTCATCTTTTCCAATTTGGATGCCCTTTATTTCCTCCTCTTCTCTGATTGCTCTGGCTCATACTTCCAATGCTATGTTGAATAGGAGTGGTGAGAGTGGGCATCCTTGTCTATTTCCTGTTCAGGATGATATTAGCAGTGGGCTTATCATATATGGCTTTAATTGTGTTGAGATACTTTGCATCTATGCCTACCTTGTAGAGAGTCTTTATCATGTATGAATGTTGAATTTTATCAAATGCTTTTTCAGCATCTATAGAGATGATCTATGGTTTTTGTCTTTGCTTTTATTGATGTGGTATATCACATTTATTGATTTGCATATGTTGAACCAACCTTGCATCCTTGGGATGAATCCCACTTGATTGTGGTGTATAATTTTGTGTATGTGTTGCTGTATTCCGTAACAGCTTTCATTTCTCTGCTAAAAACTTCCACCTTTTTATTTATTTTAATATGTTTACCTTTATCTCATAGAGCACACTTATAATAGCTGCTCTAATGCTTCTGATAATTCTAACATCTGGGTCATCTTAGGGTTGACTTTTTTAAAAATTATCTTTGCCCTTAATAATTGGTCACATGGTCCTAGTTCTTGAATGTAGTTTTCGATCATGTCCTGAACATTGTGAGTATTATGTTTGTATACTATGTCCTGTTATTATCCTCTTAAAAAGACATGTGTTCATTCTTATGCAAACATGCTATTTTCCTCTGGTTTTTATGTTTTTCTCAGTGCTCTGCTAACTTGTAATACTTTTCCTTCATCTGTACTTGGTCATACTTTACTACAGCTTAACCCAGTGTGGGGGGAAATATGATTTATCTAGTTCTTGACACATATTAGACATTGTGTTGGAATGCAATGCCCCAATGAGATGAATATCTTTATGTAAAATTTACTCAGGAGTGAACTTTAAAAAGAACAGACTGAGGTTACCAGAGGTGGGAAAGGGGAAAGGGAGTAAGGGAGGAACTGATAAAGAATCATGAAAATCGATTACATTGTACAATGTCAAATATACTAATTAAACTGATTTGAACATCACATTGCACACAAATATTGATATGTAATTCTGTACCCCACAGATATGTACAATCAACTATGTTCCAATTAAAAATAAATTAAAATAAGTAAATAAATATATTGATTTGGAAAATATAGTTATTTTTATAAAAATGAAATTTATATTTACCTCTAATGGGTCTGTTATTATTAGTTTCAATGTGTAACTATTTTTAAAACTTCTTATTTTAAGTTTCTAATATGGTAAATATAAATAAAAATAACCCATATAAACAAGTTAATAATAATAATTTACACAGGAAGAGGCTGAGACTTCGGGACATGAAATAACTTTTCCAACATTACATAAACAGTGAGAGTCAGCACCAGGATCCAAACTCAGCAGGATCTGACATAAAAACCCACTCCCTTACCAGTGCTCTCACTACCTCACGAAATTTTCCCCTACCATACCACACCTTAGAAGCCTTTAACTTGGCCTCCTATGCAAATATTTTGCCACCTTTCTCATTGACTATTTATTGTATATCTTATTTCTTTAGCGAGAATTAAAGATTCTTGAGAGCCAAAACCAAGTCTTCTATTTCTTTTACATACCTCTCAAAATATGTACCACATATTTTATATACCACAAAATTTATGTAACACAAAGTAGATGCTAAATAAATGCATATTAATGAGATTTTTAAAAAATACATAAATAAAAAACCTAGTCAAAAGGAAAAATAGGAGGCATGATTTCAGCACAAAAAATAGTCCCTTTGGAAGATGTTAGCATTGCTTCACTAGAATCAGAAAACAAAAACAGAGAAGAAAAAGTTTTAATTAAGCCTCCCATACATTTGAGTAGAACAGATTAGATTTAATTGTATATACTGGACTAACCTTCAAATTGAATTAGGGTTTCCTCATCTCTGCACCTCCCTCTATCAGTCTGTCTGTTTTCAGTATCCAGACAGTGGGGTAGAAAGATCTGAATTTTGATCCCAAATCTTCCACTGATTCACGGTGCAGACATGCAAAAAAAATCTACTCTGTGGGACCTTCAGATTGTTTTAGGACTAAAAAGAGAGAAAACACTCTTAAACTTCTCCTTTGAATTTGAATATAAATAAAACACATTGAAACCTAAAGAGCTTTAAAAACTTTGTAAGGAAAGCTTTCTGTAAACTACTTTATGTCAACTTTAAATATTATTTTTTCTTACCTAATTAATTTCAAAAAGATTCAAGAAGAGGTGACAAGATACAAAAGCACAAGTTACTAAAATATGGTTTACTTCCCCTGATATTGTTACACATAATTGCCTGTCTTCCTGCCTACAATCTTATTGTCATCAGGAACAATTTTTTAGGTATTTTCTGTGTAACAGTCACTGCACAAATAGATTCTATGGGAACATCTTTACAAAAGAATAAGACATGGTAATTCCTCTTTAAAAAATTCATATGCAGTTGAGGAGATAAGGCTTGTTCAGAAGGATAAAAACTATTATATAAGGTGGAATATGATAAATTTCAAATCAGTATCATAAATGTGCCAGGGTTTATAGCGTCGGGGTAAGAATAAAGCATAGACTGAAACAGACTGAGCAGTCTGAGATCCTGAATGCCAAACCAAACACTCTGGGCTTGATCCTGTAGACAGTTAAAGCCACTGAGTGCTTCTGAATTGTGGCATGAGCTGATGTGAGCGGTATTTAGGAAGATAAAATAGAGGGAAGGAAACCAGAGGCTGGCAGACCTGTTAGGATACACTGCAGTTGCCCAGGTCTCCAGGCAGGAAACTAAACACAGCTGGATGGGAATGTTGCTGATAGTAATGACCACCCTTCGTTCCACATCTACCGATTCAGGCCCTGTTATGGGTACTGGACATAAATTCTAGTTCTCACAATAACCAAGCAAGATTTGTATTATTGTCTTCTCCTTGCAGATGAAGAGTTTCACAGTGATTCTGTGATTTGTTTAATGAGGTTATAAGTCAAGTCTCTCTAGATCTTGGATGTACTATACAAGATTGCCCTCAACCAGTTTTGAAAGTTGTGAAAGTTAGGTGGATTTGGTTTATGGACATAGGCAACAAGATTTATATTTGAGCTTCTACACCTCATTTATTTGAATTTTCAAGGACAAGAGGGCCTAAAGAGGCCAGAAAATGAATATGTCCAACAGTCAAATGCAGGATCACAAGATGATTTTCAGGAGCAACCAGGAAGCTCATCTCACTTGATTCTTTATGCTTGAAATCCCTTTACAAGAGGCAAACCCTAGGGGGTCAGTAGCCCCAGGGGAAGAAACACAATCACTTAATCCCTGCAAGGCATAGAGGAAACAGGCCAGATTGTTTCTGGCTGAAAGCTCTCGACTAGCTTGTCCAGAAATCAAAGCATGAGGTCAGTAGGCGCCTAAATAAGGAGAGCAGAGGAATCACTGGAACCCGACTTACTTCCCAATTTGGCTCTCTGTCAGGGTGCTTTTATTGAAGATGCTAGATTTTCCCCCACTTACAAAAATAAAATATTTGCAATATACACTCAGACTGCATCTCATACTCTGAGGAAGGCAAAACATTTTTTAAAAATCTATTTCTTTCATTGAAGGCCTCTTTTATATTGTCCCCCAATTAAGAGGGTGAAAAAATAGGTGTCCATTAAGTACACAAACTACCCAACTATTATGTATAAGGCAGTTTCCCCTTTAATTTCTAACAAACAATATCAATTATTTGTATTCATTTCTGGAGATGGCACAGAAGTCAAATGAGGTTAAAATAAGCCTCCCCAGTGAATAATAATTAAGGTCATTACAGGTCTAAACTGTTTCAAGCATGTACTTGACCAAAGCCGTTCTTGAATAAGACCTTGCAATCAAATAGTCTTTGTGTCCTTTAGTAAACATAAATGTAGCATAATATCTTTTCAGTGATTACCTTAATCTTAATTGATATTCTTTAGTCATAAAGAGCCATACTTGACATAGGAGTGTAGCAAAATATATGGGTAAAAACAAATGTTCCCAGTAATAACTTTGTCTTTTGTGACATTTTAAACGGAGAAAAATAAGTCTGCCTGACCTTTCTGCCAGAACAAATAAAATGCCAATTGCCAAATTCACATGGTTAACTCTAGCAGTCGAAAATGAGATACAGCTTTGCAGTCAAAATGCCAGCATGGAGCGGTGATGGTGTCAACCAGATCGTAGAAAAGTTCGCATTCTAATTTCTATCAATTGCATTTTTCATATGTAGGTTTTAAGTATAGGGCCCACAGTGTTACTGGAACAGTGCATGGTGAATAAGGAAGGGGAAGTCTCTGTCTTCAGGTAGCCTACCTTTGCCAGAACCTGTCAGGGTCCCAAAGAATGTCACCAATAATTGAATAACATTTGCACAGTGTCTCGGGTTTTCTACATGGCCTTGGGATGCATCTCCTCCCTCCCCACATCTAGTCTTTTGGAAAGTACCATCACCCTGACCTTCAGGATGTCTCCAACCATCTCACTACCATTATCTCTTACCTGAAAAGCACAACAGCCTGCACCTGGTTCCTGAAACCCAGTCTCCGCGCAGTAGCACTCAGGTGGGTTCAGGCTGCACAGGGAGTGAGCACCGGCCACCTACTGAGGCTGCTCTGTCCTGCCTGGCCTGGCGCGGCCCCGCACCCTCTAGCCTCATCTCCTATCACTCACAGCGATGCCACCACGTGGCCTTCTCTCTGTTCTTTGGACATCACACTCTTCTCTACTGCAGGGCCTTGGCACCCGCCGTTCTCCTGCCTGCAGCCACCTTCCCTTGGTCTTCACAGGGCAGCACAGCCATTCCATTTCCATCTCAGCTCCAGTATGCTCCTCAGGGAGCCCATCTGTGCCACTTACTAGTTACGACACTTCTCTCCAGTTACCCAGTTTCACTGAGACTCTGCTTCCTCACCTGAAAAATGAGGAGACTAATGGTTTCTACCTCAGAGGCAGGGAATGAGGATTAAATGAGAAAATGCCCAAAAGGGCTTACTATGGGATCAGGCACATGAAGCAGTCAATTATCATTTGTGTTAGTCCTGCATCCTCTCAGAGTACATGCTTGGGAAAGACGTGCTGTTTTATTAAAATATGTAGTATGGCCCAGAGTAAATTAATTGCCACTTAGATCCTCTTAAAGTAATGCATTTGAAGAGTTGATTCTTCTACCAAAAGTAACAGAATTCAGCAGTAATGAAGTCACATTCTAAGTTTTCTACTGAGATCCTACACTTCCTGAAATCTTCACCTCCATATCCTCAAGTAGTCCATATCCAAGCATCTTCCACTAGTCTCCATGATTGAGCTCAGGATCTTCCGCCCCGGAGGTCATGAGAGTCCTCTTCATAAACCGCTTCTTCCTTCAAACCCTCACCAATCTGCTGACCAGCATTGGCTCAAATATACCTGGCTGTGACAATCTGCATTTCGTACAGGTTGTGAGTCCGTGGGACCATCTACTTCTTGTACAATCTTTTTTTTGTTGTGCTACAGTATACATAACATAAAAGTTACCATTTTAATCATTTTTATCCTTATATCTTAAAAAATAATTAATTGACATATGTTAATTGTATTTAATACATGTATGCAATGTATGATCATCAAATCAAAGTAATTAGCATATTGTAACCATTTTAACCATTTTTACATGTACGGTTTAGTGGTATTAAATCCATTCATATTGCTGTGCAACCATCACCACTATCCAGCTCCCAAATTTTTCATCAACCGAAACTGAAACTCTGTACTCATTAAACAGTAACTCCCAATTCCCCCCAGCCCTGGTATGTTGAGTTTCAATTTTTATTTGTCTAAAGGTATTGTCTAATTTTCCTTGTGATTTCTTCTTTGAACCACTGGTTTTTTGAGTGGGTTGTTTAACTTTCACATATTTGTGAATTTCTCAATTTTCTTTTTGCTGTTGATTTCTAATTTTACCCATTGTGATTAGAAAAGACACTTTGTATGATTTCAGTCCTTTTAAATTTATAGACTTATTTTGTGGCCTAACATATGGTCTGTTCTGGATAATATTCCAAGTGCACTTAAGAAGAATGTATATTCTGTTGTTGTTAGGTGGAGATCTATTTATGTCTGTTCGTTTAAATGGATTATAATTTTGTTCAAATCCTCTATTTCCTTGTTAATTTTTTATCTAGTGCTCTACATGTTACTTAAAGTGGGGTATTGAAGTCTTAAACTATTATTGTATGGGTGTCTGTTTCTCCCTTCCATCTTGTCAATGCTTTATGTATTTATGAGGTCTGGTATTTAATGCATTTACATTTTTAATTGTCATATCTTCTTGAGGAATTGACCATTTTATCACTATATAAGGTTCTTTCTTATATCTTTTAACAGTTTTTGACTCAAAGTGTATTTTGTATGACATTAACCACCTCTACCCTCTTTTGATTACTATATTCATAAAATATACCATTCTTTCACTTTGAGTCTCTTGTAAACAACATGTAATTGGATCCTATCTTTTAAATCTATTCTGCCAATCTATGTGTTTTGATTGAGGAAATTTAATCTATTTACATTTAATCACTGATAAGGAAGTACTTACTATAATCATTTTGTTATTTGTTTTCTGTATGTTTTGTAGCTTGTTGTATCCCTCATTTCCTCTGTTACTGCCTTCCTTGGCATTTAGTTAATTTTTTGTAGTGACATGTTTTGATTGCCTTCTCATTTTCTTTTGTATATATTCTATAGATATTTTCTTTGTGGCTATCACAGAGATTATAGATAACATCTTAAAGTTACAACAAAAGTGATACCAACTTAACTTTAATCACACACAAGAACTCCTCTTTTACAACTTCCCCTCCCACTTTATGTTACTGATGTCACAAATTATATCTTTATATATTGTGCACCTATTACCATAGATTTATATTTATTTTTATGGTTTTGTCTTTTAAATCCTGTAGGAGAATAAAAAGTAGAGTTACAAACCAAATTATAATAATATTGGGTTTTTTTATTTGTTCATGTATTTACCTTTACCAGAAATCTCTGTAAATTTTTTATATGGCTTTAAGTACCATCTCACATTTTTTCACTTCAACTTGAAGGATTCCCTTAGCATTTCTTGTAGAATAGATATAATGGCAATGAACTCCCTCAGCTTTTTTTTACCTGGTAATATCTCAATTTCTCTTTCATTTTTAAAGGACATTGTTGCCAGACATAGAATTCTCAGTTGACATTATTTTGTTTTAGTACTTTAAATATATTATCCCACTGCCTTATGTCTGCAAAGTTTCTACTGAGAAATCTGCTAATTAATTTATTGAGGATAATGTGTCTTAGTGTGGTCTCTTTAAGTTTATCATATGTAGAGGCCAGCTGGTTAGCCCAGTTGGTTAGAGCACAGCCATGTAACACCCAGGTCAAGGGTTTGGTTCCCCATACTGGCCAGGCAACAACAACAACAAAAAAAGTTTATCATACTTAGAGTGTATTGAGCTCCTGAGCTGCTTGTATTTATATATACATGTCTTTCCTAAAATTTATGGAGTTTTTGGCTATCTTTTCTTCAAGTAATCTCTCTGTCCCTTTCTCTCTCTTGTCCTTATGAGATTTCCATATGAGTATGTAAGTATGCTTGATGGTGTCCTATAATTTCATCAGGCTCTGTTCATTTTTCTTCATTCTTTTTTCTTTTTTCTCCTCAGACATGAAAATTTTAAATGACTTGACTTCAAATTTGCTGATTCATTCTTCTACATGTTTAAGTCTGTTGTTGAACCCCCATAGTGAATTTTTCAATTCAGTTATTATATTTTTAGTTCCAGGATTTCTCTTTAATACATTTTTAATAATTTCTATTTATTTATTGATATTCTCATTTGTTCATACATTGTTTTTTATTCCTTTGGTTCTTTTGTCATTTTCTTTTAGCTGTTTGAGCATATATAGGAAAGGTGTTTTAAAGTCTTTGTCTAGTAAGTCTAATGACCAAGTTTCTTCATGGATAGTTTCTGGAAATTTATTTTGTTCCTTTGAGTGGGCCATGTTTTTCTGTTTCTTTGTATGCCTTGTGAGTTTTTGTTTGTCAGTTGGTTGGTTTAAAATTGGGCATTTGAAAAAGCGGCTACCTCTTCATCTTTGCAGACTGGCTCTGTAGAGGAAAAGACCTTCACTAGTCAGCCCAGCATGAAGGCTTAATGTCTTCCCAGGTTTTTTCTGGGCATGCATCTTCCCTGGGCCTATGTGGGTGCATTAGTCATACACAATTGCTCATAAATGTCTTAATTTCCCTCAGAGTTTCACCCCTGCTTCTTCTCAGGACCTTAGCTGCACTATTTTATTTCTCAATCAGTAATGTCTGCTCCCAGGCATCTGTGGGTCTTTAGTCTCCTTGCAATTTTCTTGAGTCATGCCCACAGCCTCCCATGAATTTGTGAAGCCTGGTTGTCTGAGCTCAGGTTAGGTGACACAGAGACCATTCCCTCAAGAAGCCCCCAGACTGATTAGAACATTGCAAATTCAGTCTTCTCTGCACTCTCAGTTTGTAGAAGGGAACTGGGAACTGGGGCACTTCTTTCCCCGAACTATACTGCACTGCACTAGGGAGGGAGTGGGGAAAGGGTGAGTAAAAATGCCACAAAATTTTGTAGTATTTTGAATGCAGCTTTTTCTTGATGGAGAGTTCATTTTGGTGCTGTAGATCTTTTACTGATTTCCAGAGCTCCTATAAAGTCATTTTATCCAGTCTCTAGTTGTTTATTTAATGTTCCCCTGGGGAAACAAGGGCCTGGATCTTCCTAGTCTGCCATCTTGCTGACATTATCCACTGTACAATTTTAATGAAGAAAAAAGAAAGGAAAGAATAATATCTCCTATGTAAGCCTAAGATATGAACACAGAGGACATTACTTAAGGAGAGATAGCTGAGAGGAGTGAATGGCCCAGAATGGTGAATCTCAAATGTTTGGTAATTGTTATGAAATGACTACATAGGGAAACAGAAATGTCTTCTGCCAGAAGCTAAATATGGGGTAAATTACTTCACAAATACATTTATTCAGGTCCTTAGTGAGTCTGGATGATAAAAATTAAATCAGGAAGACTGAAACAAGTGCACATACTAATTGGGAATAATTAGAGCTTAGGGCTGTATCCTGGTCCCACTCCATTTATAACACAGTTTCTCAAGGTGTGGCCCCCAGGCCTACAGCATCAGTAAATTATTGATTCCTGTCTCTGGTCTACTGTATCAGAAACTGGGGCAGTTGGTGTTTTGGCCAGCCCTCCAGGTGACTCTGAAATATACTCAAGGTTGATCTGAGAAAATCTGCAGCAGTACTCCTGGGCCCTTCTCTCCATTTCCAACTCCCTGCTATCACCATAAATACCAACCTCATACACCTGTGCCTTCCAGAATTTTCAAGTAATTTTAATAAAGCAACTGATGATCTGATGGTCTGAGATGTGTGTGGGTACAGATGTACATATATAGATAACCTGTAGGCCCTTGCTAGAATTACTCCCTACCATAGGAGAAAGCCACTCTAAAAAATGAAATTTTCCTTGGACACATGTCTGAAGGGCTGAGGATATGTGATTTCTAGTTCTGTATGAAAATCATGTACTTTGAGCTAATTTGGGGGGTCCTTTGCTAATGGAGATATTGCTTCTGGATTACTTCATAATGTTTCTGGGTCCTTCATCCATAGGCTTGAGATTAGCTGTTTTGAGATTGATAGCAATTTACAGGAAGAGCCTGGGTCTATGGAACTGCTCCATGTGTGGTGTCATCAGCCTTGCTGCTAGTATTAACTCTGGAAAGTTAGATACATCGGAACTCTACTGTATTTATAAACTGGTTCTAAACTCAGACAGGTGCTGTTAGTAGCTGATAATATTTTCATCAATATATAAAACCATGAAGGAAACCAGGGGGAATAAAGATACACACTATATTAAGAAAATTCAATAAATAGAAATCTAAATTTACTAAACAAATTATTTGTGGAGTGTATACATTTTCAAAGAATTATTTGCTTCACACAATGACTTATTGTAGGATTCTTTGAAATAGTTTCTTTGAAGTACTATGTAGCAGTTAAAAGAAATAACCTTTATGTGAATTAGATATACCTACAGATCTTAAATACCTATGGATCTTAAAAACATGGCACGGAGTGAGAGGAATATACTTTAAACAAAGTGCCATTTAATAAACAAATGCATGCAAGCAGAACAAAGGCAAGAATGAATGCCAGTGTCTCAGAGTGTTACACATAAAATTGCCAAGTGAACCAGCAATCCAACTTATAGTTTATTCTAAAAACAAACAAACAAAAAAAAAAAACTTAACGTTCATAGAAAATCCTGTATTTGGACATTTGTACCATCTATATTCATAATTGCCAAAGCCTAGAGACAATCCCAATGTCCTTTAAAGAAAGGATGAATAGAAAAACAAACTGTGGTACATCTATGCAATGGAATACTACTAAGCAGTAAAAAGGAATGAATGATTGATACATGCAGCAAATTGGATGGATGTCAAAGGTATTATGCTAAGTGAAAAAAACCTAATCTCAAAATGTTACACACTGCATGATTCCATTTATATAACATTCTCAAAATGTCAAAAGTATATTAACAGAACACATCATTGGTTGTCAGGGACAGTGTCAGTGGTGGGCATAACTATAAATGGGTAGCATGAAGGAGATTATTTGGGATGATCTATATTCTGACTATGGTCATTGTTACATGAATCTACATTGTGAAAAAATTGTACAGAATTATATACCAAAAAAAAGAAAAACAGGGTGCTTATAAAAACTGATGAAAGCTAAAATAAGGTCTGAAGCTTAACAGTACTGTACCAATGTCAATGTCAATATTCTGGTTTTAAAAGTTGTGCTGTGGTTATGTAAGATGTTATTGGGAAAAGCTGAGTCACATGGGCATTATGCACCATTTTTTTCAATCTCTATGTGTCTATAATTCTTTCTAAATGAAAAGTTTTTTTAGGAAAATATGCCAATTAAAATAATGCATTTTAATGGTTGCCTGTGGAAAGGAATGGGGATTAGAGGAGGGAGAAAAAGATATTCCAGAGTATATTTCAATATTTGATTTATAATTTGGTGGGATTCACTTTGGCTCTCTATTATTAGATTATAAACCCCACGAGGTCAAGAACTGTTTATTAATCATCTCTCGGTGGCTAGCATAATGGTGTGTATACACAATGTACACTCATTTTATTATTAAGCAAATGAACTAGTAATATGTATCTATTTCGTAGCTGAACTCCATAAAGCAAGCAATCCTAAACTTGCAAGTGCTTTTTGGTGAAACTCTTGATATTTTATGAATACAGTTCTTACGTTGAACATGATGCTTTCTATTTGGGTCTGAGCATTTCTGTGTGAGGCAGATCCATCACCACCAGCCCTTCCCCAGCAGAGGATGTGACTGCCATCAGCAGATCCAGGAATTCAAAGGGAAACAGCAGATGAGGAGCCAATTTAATCTCATCACTGAGAAAGGCCTTAGTGTCTCTGGTAGGAGACAAAATTTGCCTTTCATCAGAAAAAATATTACAGTCCCTAGAAGTGTCAATATGGGAGTTTCTGGAACCCAAGCTGGACTCTTGGATTAGAATGGCCCATTAATTAAATCATGTTTTTGCTCACCAGTTTTTCTGTTTTCTTCATGCTTCTCTTCCTCTTTAAGAGGGCTTGTGTGTAATTGAATATATCATTATGATATTTTATGAATCAAGGCCATGTTTCGGAACTAGTGATTGCAGTCCTGAAATGTGGCATGAAGGCTGCTCAAACATGCACCAGGCCGTATTTTCTTCTCCTTGTCACCAGTCCATGCATCTAGGAAAAGCATATCATATTAAAAATAGGAGTGAAGGAAAGATTGAAACCAGTGAATGAGAGAAAGAAAGAAAGGAGGAGAAGAGGGAGGACTTGTATGGGTGGAAGGGGCAATGGTAGAATGAATACGTACTTTAATAAATGGGTAGATATAAAGGGAGTGTCTGTGAAACGTTTACATGATCTGAAAACATCACTGAAATACCTTGGATGAAGGTTCTCTAAAGGAAGACCCTTTGCTAGCTTTTCTGTGCTCTGAATCCTGTGGTCCTTCTGAGCATAGAATAAGTAGTTTCCTTATTCTTGACAGGAAAGGCAGGGGTTTTCCTCACTGTGTTACCTGCTGCCATACTCAACATGAAGTGTCTTTCCTGTGCTACGAACACTGTGTCTTCTGTATTGTCTCTTGCCTAAGCTGGCTGGAAACAAAAAACTGATTACAGACACAGGCTGATTTGGCATGCCCTATACGACAAAGTTAATTGAGCAGTAAGTAAAAAAATGTAGAAATTTTGTTGGGTGTTATGAAAAGGGAAAGTCACATGGATATAAGAGAGATATGCTCTTATGAATTAAAAATGATCTGTTTTTAAAAATGCTAATTGCTCTTCCGAATTTTGTTTTAACATTTGCATCTTTAATTTGGGCAACTGCTGTTTTCCTGGTTCTCCCTCCTGCACAATCCTTCATGAGAAAAATAAAGCTCTAGAATCACTTATGGTAAATGTCTTAGCCTGGATCCCCCCAAAGCAGAGCATGAGATAAGAGCCAGTGTGCATGTGGTTTATTTTGGGTAGTGGTCCCAGGGAGCAGGTGTGGGAGACAGGAAAGGAGGCGTGGCCACCCCAGGATGCATTGGCAAGCTGGTCACTATGTGGACAACTGTGGCTGGAGGGAAGAGGGGAGCTTTTATGCAATGAAAAAGGGGTGGGGGATCCCTGGGCAAGGGGTGCCCCATAGAGTGTCCACATTCTGGCATTTCTACATTGTTTCTGAGAAGTCCTGGGGCAAAGAGCAAGAGAAAAACGGCAGCTTAGCTAGATGCTGCCAGGTTACACCTGTGCAGAGCCGACAAACTCAGCAATTGCTGGAGTAGAGCTGCACTGGGAGGCTGGGAGGCTGGGAGATAGGAGGTGGGAGGTGGGAGGCTGGGAGGCTGGGAGGCTGGGAGGGTGGGCATAAAACAGTGAAGGGAGTCAGCATTTGAAGTCTGGGGATCCTCAACCAGGTCAAGCCCTAGGGTTTGGGTTTTGGATATTTTGGATTTATATGGACAATATAAAAATGCTTAAGAAAAATCATGCTAGATTGATTGGGTTCCAGACAAAGTTAAGATTGCTTCAATGGTTGTTAAGATTGTTCAAGATGAAGTTCAGCAATAAACAAATTGAACTGTTTCATGCAGCTGTTGACCACCATATAGCCTGGAGTCCATAACAGGACGCTCAGCCTTCCTTCCAGAAACCAGCACTATAAAGGCTGTCTGAACCACATGGTGTATCAGGTTCAACTCCACATTAAGGGAACTAGATAGTTCTGACCCAAATAAAATTTTAATAAGAGAAGCCCAAGTGGCCGTTTAGACATGGGTAACACACGTTTTCCTGGACCAGAAACCTGAGGTTGTGTGATAACTTAGGATGCTGTGAAGTGGGCCTGGCTATGTCTACACAGCATGAACTTTGGAAGCCTACAGAGATGGTCTATGTTCAGCTCAACTGCTCACTAGCTCTGTGACCTCTGTACATGACGTAACACTCCTAGGGTGAGGGTTCCTCATGGTCAGAGGGAGTAACAGCACCACCTTCATAAAGCTACTGAGAAGACTAAAGAAACATATATAAAGCATTTTACCCAGTACCTGCATGTTTCAGGCAGGTCATTGCTAATTCCCTTTGCCAGATCATGTGCATTTATTCAGGAAAGCGGGACAGCCGAACCTTGCAACCGCTCACATATGCAGGCGCGCCTCTCCAGGGCTCGCTCCTCAGATTGCACTCAGCCGTCACTCCATGTCACCTTGCAAGTCTGCCTCTGGGTGGCACAGCACCTTCTTTTCTTTAAATGTCAGCAAGTTTAATTTTCATACTGGGCTATGGTAAAACAACAGAAGGATGTAGGCAGTCTTTTGTTATTTATGTAGCATGCTAAAAATTGTGCGCTAGACAGTAAATTAAGAAAATCTGCCCTATAAATTTCAATTAATCTTACATTGGTCTTACTATTGAATACCTCATCATGAATCACGTTTCCACAAACCACAAGAGAAGTTCAGAAAAAGGATATGAGAATGTTTTAGATTTTTACTATTACTATTTTTCCTCAACTAAAGCCATCCTCAAAACTGTGAAATCAGTTGGATTTTCCTCTATGATCTAAAAACCAAAATTAAATCTTAATGACCACTGATATTGCTCAATCGAGCACAATGTATTTCATTTCATAAATCACCAGAAGGGTTCAAATTATATCCCAAAGAACACATGTACATGCCCATTCTCTCTTGACTCATTTTGTGATTTTAACAGAAATTGGCTGGGAGGCACTAGTTGGTAACAGAATGTGATACGGCACAAGAGGAAAGTCCGCACAGCAGAGTGCTCAAAGACCAGAACAACACCAAGAAGTGGTTTAAGGTCCTTTATATTCAATTGCATAAATAACTAACAGTAAGCTGACATCTGACAGTGACACATTTTCAGCTGAGTATGTGTGGCATATGGTGGTGGTATTGGTTATTAGCACATTGTATATATAAATTTATGCACATTTGGCCCTTGGTATCCATAGGGGATTGGTTCCAGGACCTCCACTGAAGTCCCTGATATAAAATGGCATTAGTACTCATATTTGCATACAACCCATGCACATCCTCCTGTATGCTTCAAACCTTCACTAGATTAATTATAATACCTAATACAAAGTAAATGCTATATAAATTTTTATTATACTATGTTTTTTATTTGTATTATTTTTATTGTTGTATTGTTATTTTGGGGGGGTTCTGAATATTTTCTATCTGCGGTTGGTTGAATCTGAGGATATGAAACCCGTGGATATGGAGGGCTAACTGTGCGTATGTTTGTCTGTGTGTGTGTGAAGTTTGAACCTTATAATTCAGCTTTAAGTTTAGATTAATAAATATACATTTAGAATGATTAGTTAGATACACACAAAAGAGAGAGAAAATATGTACCACAGAATCACCACCCTGAGGAGCTTATCATCTAGTGAGAGAGTTAAGACCAAACAGCACATGAAGTAACTTGAGCAATTACATGTTGCAATGACTACTGTTCATCAAATGGCAGATGTCACTAACTGATGCCAGGGAGCTCAAAGGCCAGCTCAGAATCCTTCTCAATACAGTTACCTCCAGTGGATTGGAATTAGCATGCACAACAAAGCCTATTTTTCATTCATAAATTACGGATTATTGAGTTTCAAGACTTTTGGTGCTGAGTGAGTTTGACAGAATCTCAGGGGATTCAAGTCACTGTGGTAGGAACAGCAGATAGGGAAAGCTTGAGCTAAGCCTGGAAGAATGGTGCTTGGATCTGGTGTGGCCTTTGTATAGGGAGCAGTCACCCAGGCAGGAAGGAATAGGGGCAGCAGGACTGGGGAGGAGTGGTCCGCCTGAGTCCACGTGTGTGCATCATCATGGAGTGAGATGGTGTGCACGGCAGGCCCTGGTAAGAGGTGATCTGGAGAGCTCAGAAGAAGACACAAGACACAAGAGGAAAATTGGGAACCACTCTGGATTTGTGAGCATGCACTGATGTGATGCCAATGGTATTTCGTGAGGATTTCTGTCCAGAGGAAGAAAGTTCATCATCAGAGGTGCTGCTGGGAGGCTGTGATGTAACTAAGATGAGGATTTAGTGCAAGGGGTTTACTTGAAGGTGATCCAGGAGGCACTGGTAGGTGGGTGGGGAAGTGGGACAGGAGAGAGGAGGCAGACAGAAGAGTGTATCTTAATGACCAGGTCACCACTGTGGAGAGCTGGGACTCAGGCCTGCTGGGGACTCTGCAAAGCAGTGGCCAACACACTTCAGAAAAACATCACCTGACAGGTGTGGCACAGGGTCTTGATCCTCCCTTTCCCACTTGGCACAGAGGGCTGCTCCCAGGGCATTCACTCCCCAGTCCTGCCAGGCTGCCCTACATATGGGCTGACACAAAAGCCTCAGCATGTCCCAGAACGGAAGTGCCAAGCGGCCATGGCAGCACATCCCCATCTCAGCACACGCCTGCCAGGAGTGCCCTGGGCTCTCTGTGTTTCCTGTCCTCCCTTTCCAGTTTAGGGGCAGCCTGGCCATTTCTGGCCACTCTACAAGGAAGTGCCTTCTGAAGAGGGCTGTGTTGTTTTTACCAGCACATGCACTGGGAAAGAGTGACCAAAAGGCCATCTAAGTTTAAACATTGTGGAAAACTTACCAAGTTAATTTCAAACCAACACTGTTAACTTTTTAAGAATTTGAAATAACCCTTATGCCCCCATAGGTGAACAACAGGCCATCTTTCCCCACTCGCCCTGGGAAGGGAGAGAACTCCTGAGCATTCGCACTTCCCTGAGAGAAGCTGGGTACCCGACCCCAGGGCGACCTGATGTATGTAAGCAGGTGCCTTTGGAAATAAAGCCCTCTCTGTTGGTGGCATAAAGCCATTCCTATCAAGGGTGCCCATCAAGTTTATGAAAGGTGGCACTGTAAGTAAGGGGGTCTCATCTGTCTTATGGTTCTAAATACTGTAGCGCCTCCCAAACAACCCCTTAGAGTGGATCTGGGTTCTAAACTCATATACCCAACTGCGCACTCAAGATCTCCACCTGAGTATTTAAGAAGCTTTTCAAACTTAAAACATCCAAAGGTCATCATCACCTGCTTGTCTGCTCCTCTAAGTTGCCCCATCTCAGTAAATGGCAGCTCCATTTTTCCAGTAGCCCACCAAGCCCTGTGTGACCAGACCCTCCCCTTTCCCCTGATCTTCTCTCCTGCTATGCCCCCTCGGTCACTCAGCTTGAACCACAGCTGTCTACCTGATGCTCCTGGAATGCACTAGGCACACCTGCATCCCAGGGCCTGCACCGGGTGCACCCGCACCCCAGGGCCTGCACCAGGCACACCCGCACCCCAGGGCCTGCACCAGGCACACCCACACCCCAGGGGGCCTGCACCTCCTGTCCTCTCTGCCTGCAGTGTTCTTCCTCAGATTTTAAGCATCAGGGGCTTACTTTCTCTCCCTCCTTAGGATTTTGACCCAGAGTTCATCTGTCCCTGAATTTCCCTGACTGCACATCTAAATCAGCCAGCAGCCTGACGCTCCTTACCTCCTTCCTGGCTTATCTCATCCGTGGCACTTAGCACGAGTTTATCTATCTTGCCTTGTACGTGCTTATCTTGTTCATTGCCCGCCTGCTCCCACTAAAACGTGAGTGTGTTTCTTTCGCAGCTGTCTCCCCAGAGTCAAGGAGTGTCTGTCTCCAAATAGGTGCTCAGCAAATGCCTGTTGAATGCGTGAATAAATGAGCAAATAAATATGTTATTTTAGTCAAAAAAGACTTCCCTTTTGGAAACTTGGAAGTTTTGAGTGTAGGCATAATTCCTAGGGACAAATCTGGACAGTAACTAGCTTGGTAGGTGACCACGGAGGCTTTGACTGCGGTTCTCCAGGAAAGGGCCCTGCATGCTGTCTGGCAGCGTGGCTGGAGGGTCACCCACGCCTGCGACCCGCACGTTCTTTTTCACAGGCCACTTCCCGAAACCGCACAGCTGGTTGTGGTGTGACAGTTTTCCCTGGGGTGTGAAAAACAGTTGAGAATAGGGTACAAAAACAATTATGTCTGTGATGTTGAAGAAAGGTCTTCCCCTTTCCTGGACTCATCTCCAGCAGCCATTCCCAGGGACATTGCAGCCTAGGGAAGGCCCGGCTGTCAGGGCAGGCAGCTCGTGTGCCTTCCTCCTGCTGAACCGACATCACAAGTCTGAAACTCTGGCCTGTGGAGGCTCTCAGCACTCCACTTTTGGAGACGAGGTGCCCAGGGTGAACCTGTGGTAAACTCTAGAGTAAGTCTGCCAACGTAAGCTTGGAGCAGACAAACATTTGCTGCTCTCTTCTTAGGAGCTAGCTACACAGGGCACAGCTGGTGGTCTCCATGGAACGTGAAGCCTGCCGGGCTCATGCGGTGCCAGGAAGAGGGCACTGCTGCTCACAAGAAGGCCCTCTTATTCACGGTGCTAAAATATCTTAGGCCCAATCCTTTCGGACCCCAGGTTCTTTTGTTCCCCATCTTCCCACAGCGCTGTATTTTGACATCTAATTCTGCCAAGATTCTGGAAGTACAAAGCTTGAATTTCCTTCTTCCTCTAGAATAGACGAATGAATGAATAAATAATAAAAAATTACCATGAGACTATAATATGAACAGTAATAAACTTTTGGACCTGAACAGCTCAAAGCACTCAGAGGAGCTGTGGCACATTCAGGGTGGTATGGCCAAAGATGCTCTAAGCATTCGAAGCTCTTGGAAGTTGGCACTTTGCTGGCAAAATCAATCCCCATTATGTGCGGCCACTTGTGGACACTTGAGATAGGACCCCAGGGACACCAGGAATACAGAACACCCTGGGTTGTTATGCTCCCTCCCTCCCACCCTCCTCCTCTTCTTTCCCCTCCCAAATGGATGTGATGGGTCAGTTGCCCCAGGGCTAAGGATTTTTCAGTTATCTTTTAAACCTAGAAATGTCCATAAGTCTGTAAAGTCAAGCATTAAAAAGCTGCAGGAAAACGTCCTGACTTTTAAAAAGAATGAAATACTGCACAGATGCACACATGCAAATACTCGGCCCTTTCTGGTTGTCATGAAATCCATCAGACAAGGCTCAGGACAAAGGTTCTGATTCTGTCACAACCACTGTTTGCTGAGTAATAAGAACAAATATTTTGTTAACCCTATTTTGTTATTTTTAAAAATGGGATTAATAATTTCCATCAACAGTCTCCTAATCTCTGAAGGCTGGGATTATAGTTACCATGTCAATATAATGTCGAATAGCAGTCACTGTACTGCTGTATTTGCTCCAAGCCACTCTTGTCTGTTTTAATAGACATTTTACTATTAAAATATTAATATTATAGGAGGTGTACAGAAAAGACTAATTTGGGAAGAAATGCTTCTTTTGTTTTTTCTGAGGACTAGTTACCAGCTGCTGAGGTGCTTCCTTCCCAGCTCAGTAACCTTCTTTCCTGTTTGAGTCAGACTCATCCAGATGCCCACGAGGCCCTGGCCTTGCTGCCACTTTCAGGGAAAGAATTTAGTGGAGAAAAAATTATTATTTCCTTCTCTAGGATTGAGGGAACGCCTGAAGAGTAACTACTTATGTAACAAATATCTTTATGAGAGGTGTATTATAACAATTAAGCAAAACAAAAATAACTATATCTCGTAGTTACATTTTATTTTCACAGAAGAATAAAAATGAAATCAACCCAAAGAGACCTTTATCAAATACAAGATGTCAGCTGAATGTGACTTTACTTTGTATAAGCTTACAATGCTATGTACCATGATATGTAGCTACTAGAGTACTGTTCTTCTTTGAGGGCAAATTAATTCTAATTATTTTCTATCCAGGCAGGAGACAGAGGTGATCAAAATACAGCTCATGGGTCAAGTGTATGCAGAGAAATCCAAAGCCTCATTAGTTTGAGAGGCAGTGTCGTCCTGGGGGAGAAAAATAAAAATGTGTTAAAGGAGGAAAAGGTGATTTGGGCTCAAGGATTTCTTGGAAGATCCTGAGTATTTTCTCCTCTCTTTTCTTATTGTGAATATCCGTCACACTAACATGAGAGGGATGCTGCAAACATGATCATTGTTTTGGGAGAGGTTTTGTGCCTCTGGTGAGAGGTGGTGCATCCAGGGTGCTGTGACAATGACAGTGGGAGTGTGGCAGTGTGAGGAGGTGGTTCTGGAGTGTGGGGTGACAGCTCACTCTCTCCTCCGGGGGGGGGGAGCCCTGACTGTCACACATGACTGTGACCCCTAATGCTTTTGTCAAGTGGAAGGTCATCCAATTCATTCTCACTGCCTCAATACATATATATTTTTTCCTTTGGATGATTAATGGGAAAGAGAATCTAATCTTAAAATAGCTACTAGGAAAATTTTATACTATAAAAATATTTGCCAGAATTTTACGTCATTTTTACTATTAATCAACAGAATGGAGTTGGCAGAAACCTAATATCCTGGTATTAAAACAAGGTGGTGGTGTGGTTGTCATTGTTGTTTGACATAACTGACAAAGAACTTCTTAAGATGAGAAATAATACAACTTTGTTACTTAACAGTACCTACTGTTGAGGTCTCATATATATATATATATATATGCATATATGTATGCATGTGTCTGTGTGTATATATATATATATATATATATATATGTATTGTTCAAAGGTCACACACAGTTGACTCTTGAACAATGCAGGGGGTGGGGATTGGGAGTGCTAACCCCCACAGTCAAAAATCCACGTCTAACTCTTGACTCCCCCAAAACTTAACTACTTAACTACCTTTAACCTCTCCCACCCTCCAGCCCCAAATCCCACAGGGGGTTTGGGGGGCAATCTACAATTGTTACTTAACTACTTAACTACTAATAGCCTGCTGTTAGGTAGGCTACTTAACTATTTGTTTATGTGTGTCATGCATTCATGACATACCTAACCAAAAATTTTCCAATGTATTTATTGAAACCCATGTTGTTCAAGGTTTTTTCTTTCTTTTTTTTTTTTTGACTGGTAAGGGGATCGCAACCCTTGGCACAGTGTGGTCCGCACCACGCTCAGCCAGTGAGCCACCAGCCATCCCTGTATAGGATCAGAACCCGCGGCCTTGGCACTGCCAGCGCTGCACTCTCCCGAGTGAACCATGGGGCCGACCCAAGGTTTTGAGATATATATGTATATACACACTTCAAAAAAAGTTCATGGAAAGATTTGTATTATCTTTTAATTCCATTTTTCCATGAACTTTTTGAAGTACCCTCATATATACAGTATTGTTGGGAAAATAGAATAATTTAATCAGGGCCCCCACCTCGGGGCAGGTTGGGGGTGGTGCAGCACTCTTTGTGAGCAGGTTGCATGTTAGTGCGCCTGCTGGGCGCGGCCACCTTGGCTGGAGTTGACTGCCTCCAGCGGTTGCTGCTCCAGGCAGCCGTGTTTCCAACCTACGGCTTCCAAGGCCCTGTTTGCCGGTTACCTAGCTCAGAGACCTGCGTGTGAGGGGTCTGGGGACCCAGCCTGGCATGTGAAGGGTTTGTGACCCAGTCTGTGAATGGGCTTGAGGAGTCTGTGAGCTCCAGACTCAGCCCTAGCTCGACAATTGGCCCGGTTGGGGCAGGATTACCAGCAGGTAAAAGAGCCCGCAACTGGCGTGGTCGTGTAGCTTTACAACTGGCGTCACAAACAGGATTAAAAGTGCTGCAATTGGCGACATTGGCAGGATGCCAACAAGAGCCAGAGCTATACAAGTATAAAGCTTTGTATCCAGGCAACGGAAGAAAATACCACTTGCTGGAATTACTGTTTATTAATATTGTTTATTTAAAGCTCTTTTGCACAAATTTTACTCAGATAGTAAAAATAACAGCTGCTAACAGCTAAATTGTTTAATGCACTACAAGATAGCAAAAGAAAATTCAGTATTAGGATATATATGCAGAATATCCTCATAGCTATTAAGGATTTCTTTTTCAGCCATATATATATCAGCAGTAAATATAATGCTTGATCAAATATTATTTAGGGACTGAAGTATTTATCATACATATGGACTATCTGAAACATGAGTTGTATACATCCCGTTTCCCCACATGTAATGTAAAATAATTTCAATCACATTAAACCTTAGATTAAACTTATTCCAGCTATGTAGTACTAGACATGCCAAATATTTGGGATTCCCCCTCACCCAAGTTTATCACTTTTGCCATGTCAGGTTTCTGTCTGAAGGTCGTGTTGTGGGAGGCTGTGACTTCAGTCTACTTGCTCTTTGCACTTGGAAAATATTGATAAACATGTAGCTGAGGTTTTAAATGCAATTTAAATCTTCAGCCTATCCCCAGACTTGATTTTGTGTCTGTGTTATGGAGGGGGGTTGTGCACAGCATGGTGAGGAGTTATGTAGGTATGTTTGGGTGCACGTCTTCAAAAATGCTGAGGAAATTGCAAAATCAAGATGTCATTGGATTGAGATTATGTTGAAGTCAGTGCAGATTTCCCAGTAACCTCTTTTGATGTTAAGAAAAACTATATCTTCCTTAGCATGCTTCTCAAGGCAACAAATAATAAGAGTGACCCTATGGGAAACAGAATCAGTCACATGGGAAGGAAGGCCAGTGTCTGTGAATGTGTTTACCTCCGAGGAGAAGGCAGAATAAGTTGACATTTCAGAGAGGGCTTTTATAGAGAACATCTACCATTAGCACTAATGAGAGCTGTATATTTCATCTACCGCTTTCTCATGCTTGGGGCATATTTCATCCTTGATGGCAGAGCTTTGAAACTTTTTTCCCTACTTAAATGATCCTCTTTGGTAATTATGCTAAATTTTAAACTGTAAATATAGCTTTCTGTGAATCCTCCCCACCATCTGTGTGAATATCTAAAAAGAGTTGCAGCTTGTCATTACTGTGAACTTCCCTGGCCACCAATGCCCTCTTCAGAGATGTTTTATTTCACCAACACAAAAAAGCAGAATCCTGAGAAGGAAAATCTCAGTGAGCCCCCCATCTGCACCCCACCCTGACCCAATGATTCCGTGATACTCAGGAAGTTTAGACATCGTTTCGTTTCTCAGTAGGGTATGGCCGACTTCATCTTCCCCTCTGGAAGATCAGTCAAGGACCAGATACTGACCGACAGACGAATCTAATCCAATGTGACGGAAACACTACCCAGAATAAAATGCCTAAAGAAAATGACAAGAACTGAAGACATAACATCACCTTCAGTTACTGGAATAAAAAATGATGAGTGTTATAGATAAACCCGGAACATCAGTAACCATGGCATGCAGCAGCATTGCCATCATGAGTCGGGCACGTGCATGGACACGTCCGTCGAATCCTCACAGCAGCCGTGAGGGAGGCACAGTCATCCCCACCTTCCTGTTGGGAAACTCCTGTTCAGAGGCTAAGCGGCTGGGAATTAGGGGGGGAGAAATACTTTCACAGTGAAGGAAGACTAACACAAATACGAAGGAGACAAGATTGGTTGGCCTCCATCTTCAAGCGTACAAAGGGTCATTTTCCAGGGACTGACCATCAGTCATCCTCCCTTCCCCTAGAGTCAGAAGTAGACGTGTGGTTATAATGCAACATGGAGGATCTGGACAGACTGGATGAGTAGATAGGGGATGGATGGATGGATGGATGGACGGATGGACGGACGGACGGAAAGACAGATAGACAGATGAGAGAGAATGGTTGTCCACGGATTCTGAGTTTTCTGAGATAAGATGGCCCTCACATATCTTTGAGTCTCAAGATGACTTGAGTCCCAGGCAGCTGAAAGTAAAATCCTATTATCTCTCAGCAAAAAAATAAAAATCATGTAGAAGACAGAAGAAATATAGTGAATTCTGTCTGAGTGTTTTTGCATATGATGAATTCCAGAATAATTAGAGCCAGACTGATGTATCGAAGCATCGTGGGACTTGGCATCAGAATGTGCAGGATCTTGGTCCAGCTGCCATTTCTTAGCCATATAACCTCGGACAGCTGATCCCTCCCAGTTTCTGCAGACATGACTTCAGGCTACAATGTTGTAGTAGAAGATATGAAGTGGGAACTTGTCAATGATTTGGTTACCATGGCCCGTGTAAGTAGCCAAATTTGTGGATCAGGGTCTTAAAAACTAATGTACTAAAACTGAAAATGACCTACAGCCAACCACAAAATAATAAATACAAGTGGTCAATAGACATCAATAAATATTAAACATCAGTACAAATAAGAGTCACTAATTGAAACATAAGTTATTTTTTATCTGTAAAATTGGCAAAAGATTTTTCTTTTAATGATAAGGGTTAAAGAAAATAAGGGCACTCATACACCGCCAACTGGTACAGTCTTTCTAGAGAGCCATTTTCCAATATATATCAAAACCTTTAAAATATGAAAAATATTCCAGCACTTAAACTTTAGCTTTATGGAACTTCTTCACAGCATTGTTCATGAATTTCAAAAATAACCATGACTTGTGATCCCAACACTTAGAGATTACCCCTTAATATTTTGGCATTACATGCTCCAAACTTTATTCTATGTACACACACACATACACACACATATTCATATATTTAAAATTATTAACAGGATACATTGCATATGCTATTTTCACCTGCCTTTTGCCTTAACAACATGCAATGAATAATTTGTTCAATACACTGCTGTTGGGCATTTGGGTTTCAACCATGTTTTATGTTATGAATAAGGATACGCTGTTTATCCTTGTGGCTCATGTTTGGTGGAGAGTCTGTGCACTTTCTTTACCTGTAGTCATTTCAAAAGAGCACGAGCATGAGTGGGACACCAGCCCAGCCCAGCCCTTCATGTGCACCCCAGACCTGCCTCCTGCAGGCAGGACTCTCAGGCTAGCAGATGGAGCCTCACTCTTCACTACTTTCCCATTTTATTCCTTGTCAGCTGGACCCATCAAGGAGTTGCTGTATCATCTGTATAGAAGTCTTTCCTCCTAAGCCAAGATTCAGGCATTTTAAAACTCTCCGTCTGGAATGGGATTCTGAAACAGGCAACAGCACAGGTGGACAGGGGCTGGGGGAGAGGGGAATGGAAGCTGTGTGATGGGTACAGAGTTTCAGTTTTGCAAGATGAAAGGACTTCTGGAGATGAACGGAGGTGCTGATTGTACAGCAAAGTGCGTGTGTTTAACATTACTGAAGTGACTGTATTTAACATTACTGAACATGACTGCACTTAAAATGATTAAGATGGTAAATTTTATGTTATGTCTGTTTTACCACAATTATGATTTAAAAACAAACCAAAAACAAAAACAAAAAAACAAAACAAAACAAAAACCTTCTCCATCTAGGATCAGGAAATAGCTTTCATTTGTTCTCCTTGGGTTTGTATGTGTTTGAACTTGGTATGTGCATTATTAGAAGGTTTGATTTTGTGTCTTATTATGTGAAACTTCATGAAGCCAATCACTTGTTTTATTCCATGGGAAGGAACCTGTCACCAGTGTCTGGTTAACTGTGAGATCAAGGTACTGCAAAAACAAATGCTTCGTTGCGCCTGAAACGTTCATGTCCCTGTGGGCCACAGGCCTGGGAGCTCCATTTGTAGTTTTTAGCCTATGGTGGCAAAGAGCTGGGAGAAGTGTAATCTCTCCCCTAGGTGAAAACTAGAAATAAATAGCTCAGGGAGTCATTTGTGGGAGTTCTGCTCTTTGTTAATGCCATGGAGTTCCTGGACTTAAAACTTCAATGATAGTCGCAAGAAAGTTGAGCATTTATTCATTACTTTGTTCACTCAACATGCAAATGCTGTCTGCACTCTCCAATATCACTGGCATGCTAATCCAAGACAGTAGCTTCCCTCACCTGGATCACTGCAGTAGCCCTGCTGTCTTCTGTCTTCTACACAGTAACCAGTCCTGTTTAAATGCAAGTCAGATTCCTTATGCTTTTGTTCAAAACTCTCCAGTGACTTCTCATTTCCCTTGGAAAAAAATACAAAATTGCAAATATTTCATGTGTTCAATATGTGCTTGTTGAATGAATAAGAAGGATACCAATTAATTGAGTGCCTATTAATCGTCAGAAACTGAGCTGGATGTAGGGGTACAAAGACAAATGACATTCTTTCCTCTCTGGGAGTTTATATTTTGGGATATGAGATGAACTCACAAATGAATAAATACAAAAATAATATTATTTTTCCCTAGTCAAAATCTGAAAGAAGATAGTTTGGGCACAGTCAGTGGAATGGCCAGTTTTACCTGGGTGGGAAAGAGGGTGAGGGAGAAGCAATACTTGGGTCATATAAAGCAGTGATACTCGGGGTGATAAGGAGAGAGGACAGGCGATCCAGGATTCCAGGACAGAAAACCCCAGGAACAAATGTACTGAGCTGTGAATTCACATCCAAGGAGTAGCGAGTGCTTCAATACTGTGGGATCTTGGGGTATGAGATGGGGGGAGGGGAGGTCGAGGCCAATGGTTAGATTAGAAAGGTTAAATCAAAAGCCTGAAGTGCCTTTATTTGCATTATTTGAGTTTACTGTTTGTCTTCTAGGCAATGGGGAGTCATTGATGTTCTTAAGATGGGAGAGATTGAATTCAATTTATGTTACTGACAGGTGGCTCTGGAAGCAATGGTAAGAATTCATGAGAGGGTTCAATGTCAATTCATAGTAAGAACTAACATTTATTGAATGCCTGCTGTCCACCAGGCTCTGTGTTAAGTCGCTCACTTTTATTACATTTAATTCTCAGGTCAACCTATGTGATTGTCACTGTTATCTTTCCCTTTAGAGATGGACGTATTAATATTAAGGCAGAGAGATGTTAAGCCCAGGGTCATACTGTTAGTAGATTACAGAACCAAAACAGAAACCCAAAAATCAGACTTTAGAAAAGAAAGAGAAAGAGAAAGGTATTAAAAATATAAAAGTTCAAGGGCATAGTCTGTTATCAATTATAAGGGGTAAGAGAGAGTAGGGTCCAAAAATGCCCCCTGGGCTTAGCTTGGGTGAGTTAATGGATAGCAGTGTGTGTGACCAGTGTAGGAGGTGGGACAGAGTTAGAAGGAAGCCTAGCAAGGTGCTCTGAATGTGTTTGTCTTCATGTGCTTGTGGGACTGCTGGAAAACAGGTGGACGTTTGTATCTCAGGGAAGGGCTGGAATGTGAGATGCAGACTTGGAAATCACCAAACGGGGGAGGAGAAGTCATGGGGTGAACAAGATCAAACACTGATGGAAGAGTGCGAGGGCTTGACTTGTGTCCCTCACCCCTAAAATATGTTGAACTCCTAACCCTCCATACCTGTGAATGGGACCTTATTTTGGAAATAGAATAGGGTCTTTGCAGATGATCAAGTTAAGAGGAGATCATTTGGGTGGTTCTGAATCCAGTGTGACTGTGTGGTTATGTAAAAGAGAAATTCAGACTCAGAAACAGACACACACAGGGAGAAGGCCATGTGAAGATGAAGGCAGAGATCGGGGTGAGGCATCTACAAGCCAAGGACTGGCAAAGATTGCCAGCAAACCACGGAAGCTATCAGAGAAGGGCGTGGAATACATCCTTCTTCACAGCCCTCAGAAGGAACCAACCCTGATGACACCTTGATCTCAGACTTCTACCTTCTAGAACGGAAAGATAAGAAGTTTCCGTGGTTTAAGCCACTGGTCTGTGGTACCTTGTTAAAGCAGCGCTAGGATTCTAACAGAAACAGGTGGAAGGGTACCTGTGTGTGGAGGACTGAGGGATGTTTGGAGGTGATCGGATGGAGACTATTTGTTCAAAAATGTGTTTGGTAGTCAAAGAAGCAGGAAAAGCTATTCCAAGGCTGTTCCAAGAAAAGAATGAGCTTGTGAAAAGGAATGGAGGTGTAAGAAAGGAAACATCAGCAGTTTTGCACTGGCCTAGTCACAGCTGCAGCTGCAGAGTGGTCCAGAACACAGGCATCTGCTCACAAAAGCACTGTAGACTGTGCTCTAGCAAACTTCACCTCACAGTTTGTACAGAGTAGTCAAAGGCCCAGGGGAATGATTAAATCTGTTTTGTATGTTAAACAGATAGTGTTTTGCAAACATAGTGGCAGTGTCAACATAGTTTTTCAATCTACCAAAATTATCCCATTAAAATATGCAGAGCAACTAAGTTGGCAAAACTGAAGAATCATGGACAAGACCTGCAATAAAACTCAGTGTTCAGATACCCCCATAATTACCTGAGGATCCATGCAATATCAACAACCATGGAGGAGACAGTAGAGGGAAGACCTTGAGAGCAGAAGAACCCCCAAATCCCCAACAGGCACTTACTGGGAATTGAAATGGGCCAACCTCAGGGGAGTAGGAGAGGCTGGGAGGTTGTCAGTCTCCAATGCAAGGGTGAGCCAAGGAGGCCATAATGCAATAGTCTGATGCTATTGGAGCAGGCTGGGTTCTTTAATCCCATTACCTAACAAACTGAAGAGCTTTCCAAAGCAAGGCTCCATGCTGAACAGAATCTGCTGGGAATAGATTTCAAATTGAGCAGGACAGGGACAAGCACCAGAAATGAAGAGAAGGTCCAAATAAAAGGGAAGGGGCGGCTGATCCCCAGAAAGTAATGAGTGACATTGTTTTTCATCACTTCATAAGAACAGCAGAAGAATGTGCTCTAAAGCTGTGAAACCAGCAAGACCTTCCTAGCCCATCATCCCTTCTAAAAGTACATGAAAACTGAATTAACTTTTAAAACTTAGCAACAAGAAAAGGGTCAAAATTAATGTAAAGAAAAGAAAATAAGAAAACTAATGATGTTGCTACAGACAATGAGAGCATACCAGAAAATCACGTGCAGATCAAATGAAAACCATAAGCAAATATTTCAAAATGAGATGAAAGAAGTTTGAAAAGCTCACGATCTTAGATCTCACATGGAATATGCATGAATTTTACATCTTTCCAACCTGACCTACCAGTGAAAAGGTTGCACAGGCTTTTCTATGCTGGCATTTCCTTGCTATATTCCTGCTATCCTCCACTCTTGGCATCTGAAGGTCTTTGCCTGGGGTAAATACAGTTCTTCCACAGCCTCTGGAAGTGGGCACCAATCTCCAACTAAAACTATGAAACTTTAGGATTTGCATGACCAAAGGAAGCTTATCCCCACCCAGAGCAAGACTGATCACCTCATACTGTTCTAAATATGCAAGAACTCAGGGAATACTGTCCCTTCGTGCCTTGCTTGATGGATCTACTAGAGAGCAAGCGTTAGACAACCAAATACTGCAAAGACATTGACAAAAGGGCTGGAGAACTATTCCAGCTAACAAATAGAGAGGGGTGATGGACTCAGAATGTCACCATTTTGCAACCCTGATTGCAATATCATCAAAAAGGAACAACTAGTCATGATGTACCTCCTGATGAAAAGTACACAACATCAGCTGCTAAATATAATCAAACTTGAATCCGATCAAAGTCCTGTCACTAACTACTCATTTGCAGAAAACACAAAGGACAGATATGTTAACCACACACAAATACAATGATCAAAATCAAGACAATGAAAAATATGCAAGAAATAAAAAGGAAATGAAAGGGGAATCCATTGTGTAAAAGAGATAAGAAACATTAAATAATTATCAAGTATGGACCTTGTTTAGATTGCATTTCAAATAAACTGTTAAAAAAGTTGTTATTATCAGGAAAATATGAACACAGTATTTAATAATATTAAGAAAATATTGTCATTTATTTGTGTGATAATGGTATTGGCTTTTACATTATTTTTCATAAAATATTTACAGAGGAAATAGTGTGATGCCTGGGATTTGTTTAAAAATAATCTGGTAGCAGGGAATAAGTGGTGGTATAAATGAAAATTGATAATTTTCATTAAAATCGAAAATTGATAATTAACTATTGATAATTAATCTGTGTGAAAGGTATAGTGGATTCATTACCCTATTTTTTTGTCTTTTTGTATATGTTTGAAATTTTTAATAATAAGAAATTTCTTGGTGCGTATTGCTTGGCTTTGGCAGCTGGCGGGTACAGTGGTCAAATCCTGGACGTTGGTGTTATCAGCACCATGCTCTAACCAGCTGAATTAACTGGCCAGCCCCGTTTTTTTTAAATAGACATAAAGAGGGTTTACAAGCACATACATTTTAGTATTTCAGACTTGTATTATGTCCTAGGAGAAATTCACCTCATGAATACTATTTAGCACATAGAGGAACTGACCAGAAAGGAAGTATGTAGATTTTTAAAGGAGCGAATCTCCTCTACACCTGAGCTTCCACCACATATCACCTCTCTCTGCTTCATATTGCAATTCAATGAAGTGATTGTAATGAGGACTAACGTTGCAGCGACTTCTCAAAGTGAGCATTTAAGAATAAGGGACTCTTAGGCAGTTAACTTTGGGCCTTAAAATATAAGCCACCAGCGTCGTCATTTCATGTGAGTGTTTGCAGAAAAGAAAAACAAGTCTGCAGTTCCAATGATAAATTATCGCTCATCTCTTTCTTATTCTCCATGTTTTCTTTCTAGATATTTCCACACAATATACTTAGGTATCCGAAGCCGACGGAGTGGGGAGAATGACAGATGGAGGTTTTACTGGAAAATGGTGTATGAGTACGCTGACGTGAGTATGCTGCACCTGCTGGCCACCTTTCTGGAAAGTGCTCCGCAGCTGGTCCTGCAGCTCTGCATTATCGTACAGACTCATAGCTTACAGGCCCTCCAAGGTAAGGGCTTGCAGTTCGGTTTCCGAATTTGGGGAAAGACTGGTTACTTTTGTCACAATCCAAGGAACTGTCAATGCCCTTGGTTGACACAGGCCTGTCATATTCTGCTTTTTTCCACATGATTTGTGAATGATGCCTGATATTTTCTTCACCATCACTAATCATAGCTAACTAATTGAAAAACAATTCTTTTTTGCCCTTCAGCTGCCCTCTTCGTAGGAAAAAGATTTCTTTATGATTTTATACTTCATCAGTATGGGGGTAGAGTCAGTCAACTGAGGCTTTCTGGTTTTTATGATAGAGTAATTTCCAAAAGTTATAAAGACAGCAGTAGCTCTCTCTCTCTCTCTAATTTATGTATATTTTATGTATATACATATGCATTTTAAAAATTAGGATAATTCCTACCATTTCCTTTTGACATTAAGAAATGCAGAGAGAGAAAGAAAGAGATTAAAAGGAAATGGTAGAAATCACCCTAATGTTTTTAAAAAGGAAGTTATATGGAAAAAAGTCAACATTTAACAATATATTATATTATATTATATTATATAAATAATGTATTATATTATATAAATAATATATTATCATTAAATAATATATTTATTAATATGCTTAATAAATAATATATTTTTTATATACTATGAAGTTTTATAACATGAATATTTTTGCATTTTATCTTGTGTGATGATCTCATCAGTAAGACTATTTCATTTATAACAGAGCTACCATAATGTTTCCTTGGGACCTGCTGCTCAAATCCTTTCTAGAACAGGCAACAAGATCATCAGATAGACTGGTGGGTAGACAGTGAATGAATGGGTTGGCTGGATGATGGATAAAAGGCCATTTTTCTAAGTAAAGTGTTTCTTGATGATTTGTCAATCCTGTAACTAAGCAGGTGTTGTTAAATGGTTGCTGTATTGCAACGTGCTCATAAATCTCAGTGGAGCCCTCTGTGAGCCCCTCTTGTACACACACATTGCTGCCATGTTCTGGGTCACGCTCCAACTTGAGATTTGGTCTGGTTGGTCTGGGAAATCTCTACAATGTTCTTATAACTTTTTGTAGCAAGGAGCACATTAACTTAGGCTAAGTGCTTTAATCTGGGTGTGGGGGGCCAGGGTATATGATGTGCGAAAAGAAAGATAGAAGGTAAACTGGTAGCCAATGACCTCGTTCATAGATTCTTGCCCAACCCTGGCTTCATGCTAGGATAGCTTCTGTACAAGAACTCTGAGAAGAAGTCAAAGAGACACCTGGAGTGTGCTCCTCACATGCTAGAAAGCAAATTGGAAGAAAGAGAAAGTGAGGTCTCTGCACAGAAAGAGAAAAGAAAAGCACAGAGTGGGAGGGTCACATAAATTATTTGTGGATGACTGTGCTTAGAGGCATTTAGTGGTGAAAGACCAGGCATAGGAGGCTCTGGCTCTGGTTATCTCCCCCTCACTGTAAACCCTTGTGTGAGCCACTTAATCTCTCTGGGCCCAGGTTTCTCAAATGTAATGGTTGCAGATTAACTGGGTGATCTCCAGACTCCCTGACAGCTCTATTCTGTATCTGAATCAATGAGTGCCCATAGCCATACAGTGCCAGGTATATGCTTTAGGAAATGGTCTGTAAATGAAGATACAAATGAAATTGAAAGGCATCATCAACTGAAATCTCTGTCAAAGTACCTAATACTCATCTCCCAAGCACCGTGGCAGCTTCTTAGTAGTTACACAATCGGGAACTCTCCAGAAGAGGAAAACTCGGGCACAAATGTGGAGGCTGCAAGTCGCCCCCCTCCTGTGGCCCAAGGTTACTGAGCACATCTACTAGTTTTCCAAAAGATTCAGAAAATCAGAGCAGTTTTTCCTGCAAAGATGAGGTAGAAAGATGAGAGAAGTTCTAAGAAAACGAGGTTGCCATTACAGTTAGAGAACTATACATAAAATTTTACAGAAAAAAATATAAGAAAAGGCAATTTTTAGTCTTTATCAGATTATTCATCCTAAACTTAGGAACCAAAATTTGTGTTTCTTTGAATTGTGATTCTTCTCTGACACCTGGTGTCCCGGGCTTATCTATTAAGCTCAGGTATGGTACAGGCTTTTCATGCCGGACCTCGTCCTTGACCAAGGCAAGCCATGCTGTGAAAGTTCAGAACGCTGTAGGGAAACTATGTTCAGTTCACTCCCAAGGTTGCCAACACGCAGGTCCAAAGACCACTAGGGTCGATGCAAAGTATTTACCACAAGATGAGGAATAAGCCCACTACGATGACCTTACTGTTGTGTTTTTTAACAAGGGAGGTACATAGAAAGATTTGTGAAAATACCCCACGGAAGACAATAACGACACACCCTCCAGCAAACAGTGAACAACAGTCCCTCCAGCAAATAGCAACCCACTCAGGCAACACTGTCTGGTTCCTTTTGTATTTTGAAGAGAAACTCACATTTGGGGAGAGCTTCTAAATACCCCTCTGCTGACAGAGAAGCCCACTTACAAGTAAACCAGCTTATAAATTAAATAATGTGAGTTATAGAACACAGCGTTTCCCCTCTAGGAAGAGTAAATGTGACATCTTTAGTGGCAAAAAAAAAACTTGGGATTTAAATGTAAAAACAGCTCTGCTATGAATGAAAATAATCAATAGGCATGAAATGTGTGAAGTATTTGCGAACAGCTCTGAATTAAAATGTCTGAAACATTCTTATTTAGCAGGCAGAGAATCACCCTAAGTCTACAGGTCATTCCATATATGACTATGTCTAAAAATTTTTTTTTTTTTAGGATAAAAGGAAAATTGCTTTTTTAACACAATTTCAACTACCACTCTTTGAAGGACACTCTTTTCAAAAAACAGTAAAAACACGAACAAGAAATATGACATTTTAAAACTGATGCTAAAAATTGTATTCTCCTTGTGGAAGTTAGTTAGCCCTAAAACACCACTAGCTGTGAAAATCCTTTCTCAGCTCTTTCTACTTAATTATGTTGTTAAGTCAGATAAAGGTGAGATGCCTCATTGTGCTGGAGGCTGATGGCTTTGGGGAGAACTGTTGGAGCATAATTTTTCCTCAGTTTGCACTCGCCCAGGAAGGACAGTTTGACTGCTGTTCTGAGACCAAGAATCGGGCAGAGCTGAGCATCAAGCCTGGACATCCAGTCCTTTTCCCTCCATACTGTCAATTTTTACAAATTATAGGGCACTAGCTACTCCTCATTAGATCTGGGATTTCCCTAGGACTTACTGTTTCTGGAGTATAAGACTTTCCAGTTTATATGTTGTTATGATTTTCCAATCCCAATCTTATATCCTCACTAGGAGGGAGAGAGAGGGAGATATTTAGAAAGACAGAGAGAGGAAGGAAAGAGGGAGGGAGGGAGGGAGACTCTACTCAATGAAGAGAGATGGGCCACAGGGCTATCAGTCTCCTTGCAGAGGATACTGCTCTCGGTGTTAGAGATGTTTAGTAAGATGTGGCCCAAAGGCGTGGCAAAATCTAAAACTCATTGTTTCACCTCATTTCTACTGCGCTGCCTTGGTCAAACCACCTCCACCCACACCCAGACCCCCAGGACCAGCCTACTGCTTCTCTTCCACTCTTGCCCCTCTGCATTCCATTCTCCTTGGAGCGATCAGAGAGGTCACTCGGACACTAATTGTTCCCTGTGTTCCCTGCACGTACTTAAAGCCTTCAGTGTTCCCCTTGGCACTCACTGAAGTTAAAGTGAAAGGTTACAAAGCCCTCTATTTCACTGCATTCTCCTCATCAGTCATTACTCCACGTCCATACTGTCCTCCTCTTGGTAAGAGGATATTCCCATTTCTTTACCATCTCAGGGCCTTTGCATGTGCTGCTAACCTCTCTGGAATATTCCCATCCCTCTCCCTCAGCTTGGCTAATTCTTACTCATCCTCCAGAATTCAGCTTCACCTCTTCAGAGTGACCTGTCCTGACTGCCCATTCAAATTTTTGTTCCCTCTGTCTTGCTACAGCAATTCATAAAGTGATTCATAACTAAAGCCAAAACGTCTCATTATTTTAGATATACTAAGTTTCCATTTGTATTGTCAGGGCTAGGCCTCAGACCCTTCAAACCCATTGTACAGGCTGGGTCACCAGACCCCTTACATGCAGGTCCATGCTAGGTAATTGGGAAAGATCCCAGGAGCCATTGGCAGATGACATGAGCTCAGTCCTCAGCAGTAGCAGCAGAAGCAGCAGTAGTGGTGGCCTCTCGGGGCATCCCAGGAGCACTGGTAGCAACAGCCTCCAGCAGCAGTAGTGGCCTCACCATGCTCCCCCACCCCTCCACCAGGGACATCCCAGGTGCAGGGGGCCACATGGAGCAGAGCCACTCGTCCTTTATACTTAAGTCCATAACCCAGGACACCTGGGTGCACATGTGCAATTACATTAGACAATAACCAAGGAAACACTTGGGTGCACGTGCTTAATTACATCAAATGCTCAGCAAGATTCTGAATGTCTGGGGGGCCCTGACCATTTTCCTTCACTTTCCCTACACCCTTGTAGTATTTCCTCATAGCATCCTGAACTTCAGCCTGTGCTCTTGTAACTGGCAGCCAGGCTCAGCTTGCCCTTCTGCACTAAACAAATGACTCAAAAGTCCAAAAGTGCAAGGATTGGAAGATTTATTCAGATAAGTGGCACCTGGGGGATGACCAGGCTAAAACAATCACACCTTCTGATGTCCTGTTATGGGCTTGATAAAGGGAAAGAGGCAGGAAGATGTCAGGGTCCCGAGATGGATTGGATGCTCTGGCGTCACGGAGTCTGCAGCTGGTGGACTGGTCAGCTTCAAGCCCTTGATGTTATCTCGGGGTTGGAATCTTCATCTCCTAGGGAGATCTCAAGGATAATAACCTTAGTCAAATATCATTAGAACTTAAAAATACCTGACTTAGACCTCTGATTAATGTGAACGGAGTTTTCCTTTAAGGAAGAGGGAGAGTTTATAATCACATAGGTTGTGTTCCCTCTCTCTTAGATTTCCTCTGTTTGCAGCTGGTTAGGGAGGTAAGAAAGACTGGAAAACCTAGTATCAGTCCTTAATTAGGACTGATTGTAAGTGCACAATATCTAAAGTAAATCAACATAAGAGTGTGTGATTTCATCTCTGGGCAGTCTCAGCCATATGTCAGTTTCTCAATTTCTCTGCTAACCTCAGGAATTGATGACTATCAGTTCCCAAGTTAATGGCTAACTGAAATTTTCTGGTTTGTCTTTGTTACCTCAAGGATGGCTGTTTTTCTGGCTAGGGTCCCTTTCAACCTCAAGCAACCTTATTCTCTTGCTGAGCTTCAATTTGCCTATATGTACTGGGGGATAATAATAGTACCTAATTCAGAGGCTTGTAAATATTAAATAATACAATGAATGCAAAGTATGTGGCAAAGACCCTTAGCACACAGCATAGGGTTTATTAGACTTTAATGTGTAAAACGTCTACCCAGGAATCTTACTAAAACACAGATTCTGACCGAGTAGGTCTCAGGTGTGGCCTGATTTTTAAAGCAGGGAAATAACAGGTGAAAAATTGGATGGAATGTGAAAACGGGAAGAATAGTCCAACTTGAGGTCATAAAACTTGAATGAAGGGGTCTGGGAAGGAAGGGCAAGAAGCCCAATCAAGAGAGAACGGTTGGGGCTTCTGATGGACAGGACACAGGCTAGGAGAAAAACCGCAGGCTTGAGGCTATTGGACAGAGAGAACCTGGTAAAAATGAAAAGAGGCAGGTTAGGAAGAGCAGTGATTTGGGGAGAGAATATTTTAGACATTTTAAGTCTGAAATGTTGGAGGACAACGAATTTTAAGTCCTGAGTCTATGAAAAACAAATACAATTTAGGACAAGTCACCCAGAATTTCAGACCTTTGATCCTGTTTCAATGGCTCCAGCAAAGGTAAAATGTTAATGGTTAGAGTCACCCTACCTGAACTTTCAGATAACCCTGAGAACCTGTAAAATGACAGGCTGGACTAGAGGGTCCCTAAAGTCACTTTTAGGTTTGTGATGGTGATGCTCTGAATACTCAGTTTTGGTTGGCAGAGAGGATACTGATTCTTGTACAGACAATTGTCCACAGGCCTTGCCCAGCAACGTCACATCACTGAGTGCTCCCTGCAGGGTCATAGCACACCAGGCAACGTTGACAATGTGTGTGTGTAAACCACAGCCCGGGATGCATGCAGCACAGTCATCTGGCTGACAGCCTGCAAATAATGCTTTCATGAAACGGAACCATCTAGGTAAAACAAAGTCAAAAACTCCAGGCCTTCACTCGATCTGGTGGGTGCCAACCTACCAACCCAAATGTTTCCACTTTTCCCAGAAGGCTTTATTTTTTCATTTCCAGTGTCCACCTTTATTTGTCACTGTTGGAAAATCTCATTTGATACTGTAATTGTATTTAGCTGGGGTGTGCCAAGTGAGTTACCAACAAATGCCTTCCTGCAGGCTGTGTGCCCAGGAAAGCCTAGCTGAGCAGGAGAAAAGCACCTACACCCAGTTCTATTCTCATGTCTTCATATTCCAAAAAAACCGATGTGTTGCCTCTTTTGCCAACAGTTTATCCTGAATATTTTGTGAAAGGAAGAGAGGAAAGGGGGCTGCAAGAAGTTTCTCATGACTCTTCTGTCTTGCATCCACTAGGCTCCTGGGGTTGTTGGAAGTAAAGGGGCTGTCCTCAAACACCCAGCCATCCAACTCTGTCACCTGCTAACTAGGGAACAAAGAAACCCCTGAATTGTGAAAACCACCTCATTTGTTGTATCCTGGTAGGGGCTCTCAAGATTTCAAGCTACTCCACTTCACAGTAAAGCAGGTAGAGACAGGCCCCAGCCTCAATGACCTGACTCAGGTGGGAGAAGAACCAGCTGCCTCCATGCCCAGGTCCTTCCTCCTCGGCCACTGTCTTCTGAATGTGCCAGGTCCACTGCTGGATTTCTGCAGAGGAGCAGAAGTGAGGCAAGAGTGCCAGTCTGTGAGCAGGACTATGTTCCAAGTCCCTTTAGATCTGTCTGCTTTGCCGTTGCTATTTTTGTTAGTTAATTAACACATTTATCGAAAGTCTATTGTGTGCATGACGGTGTGCGAAGCTCTGTGCAAAATCTGGTGTGCGAAGCTCTGTGCAAAATCTGTGCTAAAAAAATTTTGTTTTTTACTAAGTTTATAATGCAACATTATAAACATGACCAAAAATGTTTAGTAACACCTAATTTACCTGGATGTATTCCGAAACGAGGTGTTCCATTTTCTAGATGGAATAATATAAAATAGAGGAGCCCCATGAGCATGTCTAGCTCTCCTTCCCCCAGTAACGGACCACACAGCCTGTGCTTGAACTGCTCTTTGTCCATCATTAGGGAGTTGTGACTGATTCACAGACTGTGTTGGAAGGAACCTTCAGGGGCATCTGGCCGATCACCCTACCTGACATGCCAGTCTCTGATCAAATTGCTTTTGCTTACCACATTCAACCCCAGGGTCTACCATCTTGCCAGGAAAGCTGCTTGTCATCTTAAGCCTGGTACAGTAAAAGCTCTCCTCTCCAACCCTGGCTAAGCAACATTCTGTTCCTTCTGTAGAATGTTCTTCCTGTTGCCCTTTCTACGTTGAATGTTCACTCCAAATGGTTATTTTGGTCCACTGACAGTGTTCTCTCCTCAAGTTGAGCTGAACATTCAACAAGAGTCAACTTGGGTTTCTAAAACTGCTCATTTTAATGTCCTTTTTATTGTAAACTTAGATTTACATTACTTTAGTTACTTTAATTAGTTTAATTAAATAGAATATAAACTGATGAAATATGAGTGTGAAGAGAGTTGTTTCTATGAAATCTATGTTGACAGCTGCTATGGTCTGAATTTTTTATGGTCTGAATTTTATGAGTTGAAACTAAATCCCCTATGTGGCAGTATTGAGAGGTGGGGCTTTAGGAGGTGATTGGATCATGAAGGCTCTACCCTTATGAATATATTAATGCATTGATCCATCCATGCATTAATGGGTTAATGATTAATGGGTGATCACAGGAGTGGAACAGGTGGCTTTACAAAATAAGAGGAGTGAAGACCTGAGCACACCCAGCGCCTCACTATGAGATGCCCTACCCCACCTCGGAACCCTGCAAAGAATCCCGACCAGCAAGGAGACCCTCACCAGGTGCACCCCCTCAACCTTAAACCTCCCAGCCTCCAGAACTGTAAGAAATAAACCTCTTTTCTTTATAAATTACCCAGTTTCAGGTATTCTGCTATAAGCAACAGAAAAGAGACCAAGACAACAGCTTTGGGGAAATTGGGACCAGAGAAGGGTGGAGCAATTCTAATCACATGGCATCAAAGCATCAGGCTCCCTGGAAAGAAGTTTTGTGCAGCCCCAGGCAGCAGTGGATTGTAGATTGTGAGGCTGCACCCTGCCTCTCCACCCCCCCCACAGTGTGCTGTGTGCTCTGCCACCACCAGCCCTTCCTTGCACAGTACCTGTGAAGTGCTATGTGCACAGCCCTCCCAGAGCCCCAAACCACACTGGGTTTTGCTGTCCTCTCTCAGATTGTTCACTGCTGTTTTTTGCTTTTTGCAGTGTGTCAATTAGAGTACCACCCCCCAAACAGGGAAGTGGAACATGCCAGACATTTCAAAAAGGATGGATTTAGATCAGGAAATTGTGTTGCACACATGCTGGGAGGCTGAGAGGATGAAAAGTGGATACTCATGAAATCAAGAGATTCATAACTAGAGGAAAAGACTTCTTCCTTCAGGCCTGGGGGAAGAAGGAAGGGGTGCTCAGGCCTCTGGAGAGGAACATAGCCCCGAGGAGTGCTGGGCAAACATGGGGGCCCAGCCTCGCAGCAGCCGGGACTGCCATGAAGCAATCCAGGCAATGAGGAGCAGCTCACCTGGAACATTCCTGCTGCAGAGGGCACAGGCCCAGCAACTGCTGCTCCCCCAGGCTGTGGGGAGTCTGGTGCCAGGTGTGCCAAAGAGCCACAGGCTGGAGGCAGGAACTTGAGGTCCAGCCATAATGGGGATGTGGATCTGAGCTGGAAGCCAGAAGCTGTCTCCTCCTCTTCCCCACCTTCCAGCCTGCTGCAGTGCCCACTATCTGCGGGACCTCCCCTCCAGGGCAGCAGCATGGTCTGCAGAGCCTCAGGCACCGGCTGCAGGGAGGGAGCTGGCATGTCCACCTCTTTTTATTTCATTTATTTTGCCCGCTTCCAGCTGAGAAACTTGTTAACCACGCTTGTTAAAGCTATTTCTGAGTAAGAGCTTGAGGTGAAAGCCTGAAAGACTATGGTATGAGACAGATGCACAAGTTCTAGATCATGGAGACTGTGTCATGGAAACGTCAAACAGCTGATCTGGCAACTGACATGTCTCTCCTTAAGTGTATGACCACTGACCTCAAGTGGTCACTCAGCATGGTCCAGCAATCCTACTATTTCTCCTTGAAATTCACTTTCTTGCTCCAAAATGGACTGTTTCCTACTTTCTCCTCTGTCCTCACACTTAACTGTCTGCCTCCATCACTCTTAACTGTTGGCCTCACTCCGTGTTTAAACAGAAAATAGAAGCAATAAAACAAGAGCTACTTTCTTTTCCCACAACTACATCAACCAACCCCCTCTTCCACCCCCGCGTGCCCTGCCTTGCCTCCGCGCACTGCTCCTGTCCCACGTCCAGCCCTCCTCCTCCTCAGCTCTGGACTCCAGCCTCTCACCTGCAGGAGCATCGCCGTCATGAAACGATCCTCTCTCTTTCTGCCCTGTATTATCAACTTGTCCTTTCTACTGGGTCATTGCCATCAGCACATAAACAACAATGCTGTAATAACTCCCATCTTTACTAAAGAAAAAAAAATGGGCCCACATCACCCACACCATATTTCTTTCTTCTTCACAAACTCCTTGGAAGATTTATCCATATCTCTGTCTCCTCTTCCTCATTTCCCATCATTTACATCTCTTTTGTTTCATAATCCTTAAACATTGTTTTCAAAGTATAACACATATACAGAAAAGTACACAATGATAAGAAGCTACTACCAAGGTCAAAAGAAGAGCATTAGCAGTGTCACAGAAGCTCTGTTCTTACCCCCTCCTAACCAGCATGCCCTCCATACTAAAAGTTATTACTATTCTGAAAAAAAAAATTTGCAGATCTTTGAGCTTTATATGAAAAGAATTATACATTAATGTGGGGGGGAGGTTGCGCATATGTGTGTTTTTGGATTCTTCCATTCAGTATTATGCTTGTGAGATATAGTCGCACATAAGAATGAACCTCAATTTATTTATCCATTGTCCGGTTGTTGATGGACACTTGATCTGTTTTCAGTTTGGGGATATCATGATTAATGTTACTACAGATGTTGTTTACATGCCTTTAATACACATGTACGCATTTCTGCTGAGTTAATTCCTGAGAGTGAGAGTGCTGAGTCACAGGGCACAGGCACACTGGACTCTTGTAGATAATGCCAAAGTACTTTCCAAAGTGGTGGTGCCAAGTTACGTTCCCATCAGCAGTGTGTGCATTGAGATTGTTCCAAATCCCCTCCAAAGTCTGGTACTGTGGGTCTTCTTAATTCTAGCCATGAGTAGGATCTCAGTGTGATTTTAATTTGCATCACCAGATAAGGATCAGGCCAAAAAGTATCCTTGATTCCTTTTTTATTTCATCGCCTTATCCAGTCTATCAGCAAATCTTGTCTGCACCACCTTCAAAATACATCCCAAATCTGACCACCCTTTACTGCCTCCATTGATAATACCCTAGTTCCAACCACAGCCTAGCTAAATGTCCACAGTGAACGAGAATACCTGCCTCATACTTGCCTCCCTGCAGTCTGTTTGCCATACAGCAACCAGGGTGATCCTTTTTCGCTTTATTTTCTTCTTTAAAACTCTCTAGTGACTCCTAACTGCAATTAAATGAAGCATAAGGCTCCCTGGTCTAGTACCTCCACATCTCTCCACCCTTCCCCTGGCTTGCCCCAGTCCAGCAGCACCAGCCGTCCTCTGTTTCTTAGACACGTCGTGTTAGCTTCCTCATCAGGCACTTTGCAATTGCTGGTCCTTTGCCATGTGGTTCTGCTCATCTGTTCATTCCAGACTGTGCTGAAACAGCACTTCCAAAACACTCAGCCCCTTCCCACACCAATAGACTTTCCCTCTCTCCTTACCCTGTGTTATCTTCTCCACAGCCATTTGAAATTGTGTTCATTCATATGTATTACTATTATTATTCCCTGTCATCTCTACTAGAGTGCAAGACATGTGAAAGCAAGGAGTATAGATAAGAGCCTGAAACATAGAAGGCACTCAAAAGTATTTGTTTTAAAAATTCTGGCATATATTTAGCATGTTCAGAAGCTGTTTGATTTTTTATTGATTTCTCAATTGGACTAGACAGTACAGACTGCTGGACAACTTTTTGTGGAAAATCATGGTTATTTTATATAGATAAAAATACGTAATTTAAGATCCCTCCAAAATATTGTATTTGTAAAATTTCTATATATTTGGAATTTTTTAAATATTAGCTTTTTACTCTTTTATCTATGCTATTGAAGATAAAATAGAAAACACAAATATCCACAAAAGGAGAAAATAAAATTGCCTTCCTGCTTCTCAGAAATAATAAAAATCCTGACACTGAGAAATAATTAGAAATTATATTTTTTTGCTTATCTCTATAGACTTCTTTCATGTTTTAATATATATTACATTAAAATGGAATCAAATATGGATATTATATTGTAACCTTTTTTGATAACACATGATGAACATATGTCCATGACAACATATGTAATTTTACATGATTTTAATGGCAGCATAAGACACCAACATATGGATTCTCCTTCTCTTTTCAAGCAATTCCCTATTTTTGAAATCATAAGTTATCCTCTATATTTGCTATTATAAATAATGCTATGATAAACATATTAAGAACTAACTCTTTGCAGAGTGCCTTAATTATTTCTCAGAGATAATTACCTAATAGTAAAATTGCTGATTCAAGGGAAAACAGGGTTTGAATGTTTTTGATACATCATGTCAAATTAGTCGTTTTAACAGACATGTTTCTAGGAAGAATTCTGCAATGTCTCAGTTTCTGATCCAAATGCACAGGAAGTCAGTGAGAGCAATAAATGTGACAAAGACTGAGAATGGGGCAGATATCTTGAGGTTTATGAAAGAGCCCTTACTAATACCGTATGTGAACAGGAAGGATGTAAGTCCAACAAGTTTTCTCTTGTTACTTCATCATATCCACCTTTATGAGCTTTATCAAATCTATTGTATTAAGCACCAGTAGTTCACTAGTGATGAAACAAAATTTTAAAAGCAGCTTCACGAGAGACTGAATTTGAACCAAAATTGTAGGAAAAGCAGACATAAGTTTCTCACAACGCTTGGCAAATTCTGACCAAAGAGAAGTTGTGAAGAGCCAAACCATACAAACGTGATGAAACAGCAGCCTCTATATTGGATACTTGTAATTATTTCTGGCTTTTTAAGTATGTTAAATGTATCCAATAGCATGTAGTGCTAAGCCCTAAGAGGATGAAAGAAAGAAGGCATGTCTTTGCCCAGGTGCTGGTGAATTCAGTAGAGGGTGCACTAACAGGATGGTGCCAGTGGTGAGGCCAGCACTCCTTCCGGACACCATGGACCTGCCACACTCAGCGCATTGCCGGTAATCAATGAATATTTGTTGAACAGAAGGTAGAATGCGTGCCTGGTATGTGCAAAGCCCTACGCTAGGCAAGATGGATACAAAAACAAATGGCACAGCCCCCACTCTCAAAGAATTCAATCTCATGGAAAAGAAAGACCAAAAAATTATGGTAAGTCAACATGCCATGTCATTTTAGTGGTCATGTCGAGGTCCTTTGGTGACCCAGAGAATCTCTTACAGAAAATGGTACAGGAGAAATAGAAATGCCATGCTGTCAGTGTTCAAAAGAGGAGATGTCAGGGAATGTGGAATCAGGAAAGTTTTCGTAAAATGAGTGGCTTTGAGGTGAGTCACAAACAACGCCTAACACTTTGCCATGATGAAGTGAAAGGAAAAAGGATGTCCTCTGAGGAAAAGATAGCGACATGAACAAAACCAGAGGGGGAGGCCATTGGTTTGCTCCATGACTGTGTCTGTTCAGCAGTGCTGGGGATAATAGTTTCCTCAAAGTGATGGAAGTGTTGATGGTTTTTACAGCACATAATTAGATTTATTTCCTAATATTTGAAACAGTCTCTAGTAGCAGGGTAAATCCTTGCATACAATGCTTTAAAAGCACCACCACGTTTTCCTGTATTTCTTATTTTTGACCCTGTGTTTTTGCATTGTTGAGTATTTGATATATTGGAGGATAACACCAAATAAATCAATAATGTAGTAAATCACTAGTCTCTTCAATTTAGTTTTAAAGACTCATCAACAATAACTTTTTAAGGAGAGAATCACGAAATCACATGGCATGTTGGTCATATTGCTCTACTCTATTTAAAACTATTGGCAGAATAAACGATGGGTGGCATGGGGGTAATGATATTATTGATCTCTTTATTTCATATTCAACAGTCTCTGAGTCGTGCTACCACCCCAAGTTATACTTAGAAGAACAGAGAGAAGCTTCATCTGCTGATCATCGATTCAAGTGCTTGAAATCAACTCAGTGTGGTATATCAGCCCCCAGCACAGCTGTGAACAGCTTTGAATTTGAATCATTCTGAACATAGTATGAAATAAGGGGCCTGACTATTTTTAGGTTCTACTTAATTATCTCCAATAATCAAGCACAAATCTTGGTATTTTTCCGCTCAGTATTCCTTCTCTCTCCTCTCTCTACTTCCCTCCAAGGTGTGAGGGAGCATGCATGCATGTTCAGGAGCAGGGTGATGAGCCAGGTCACGTATGTGGTGAGCACCGCATGACCACTCGCCTGTGCTGTGGCTTTGGAGAGAAGAGCATGAAGGGAAGGTCTGGAGCAGCTGGTTCAAGCCTGCTTGGAACTGAGATGGCTCCGTAAAGGGTTGTCTGCCCTGAACACTGCCCCAAACACTCACTGTTGCTTGGCCTTTCCCGGGGCTTCTTTGTTTGCCAACCTCTAACCTCCCCAGATTTCAGTCGTGTTTCAGCACTTCACACTTTGATGGAAACAGAAGCCCACGTTTATTTTCCTTTGCCTAATCTTTAGCCAGTCCCCGAACTTAGAGCTGATGATTGCTTTGACTGAATATCTACATACTGTAATTATTATTTCTAAACACTAAAAATAACTATGGGGAATGGTAATCAAAATGGTTGCTGAGCAGAAACAAGAGGAGAGATAGGTGAGGTCAATGTAATAAGAAATTTAAAAGTGGCTTACTATGGGATTTTCCCAAATAGCTTTTTTTCTAGAAAGCTGCAGACAGTGACATGATCAGGATTTTATGACCCAATTTTGATCGGGCAGGTGGATGAGGGAAGCTCCCACAAGCTCTTCAGTAGTTTTCACATCGGAAAGTGTACACTCCAGTACAGAAATATATTTTGCATTTATTCAGTAGATTGGAGATAGACTAAGTTTTAAAGCATTTCTCAGACATGTAAGCTAATATTTTCTTGATGACTCAGTGGGAATAAAGAACCACGATTATTTCCTATTGAATGATTTAAGAGAGGCCTTTTTTGAGTGTACTGCTCATCCATACGCACGTGTTTGTGTGAAACAGAGGGACAGAGAACCCTGCACAGATGCAAGGCGGGGAGGGGGAGCCACTGATTCAATCAGTATGTAAACGTTTGTTATATAAAATCACATGGAGATTCATCCTCCAAAGCTCACAATGAGCCACTGATTGCAGAAAGATAGGGCCTGCTGAGCTCTGCCTGGCTAAGGTTTTGTCAGCACTTTCGTTGTGATCCTAAATTTCCACAGCTTATAACTCAGCTGTAGCACTCTGAGAGTCTGTAAGACTAAGGAGACTACAAAACTCCAAATCTTTTTAAACATCCATAATATTATTAATTCAAAGGCTTGGAGGATTCTATAGGGCATGAAGTTCTCCAGTGTAGGGCTGAAAAGTATGAATTTTCGGTGTGCAGGTATCAACAAAGACAGGCATGTCCAGATTTCTGTTGGCTAAAACACTGATTTAAAATTCAAATTTAAAAAATCTAAAATAGATTCCCTATAATGTAAATAGAAAACAAATATTTTTAACAAAGGCTTTTGAAATAAATAACGGAATAAGTAAATGCAAAACACTATTTCACAGATTTTTTTTTTTAAATCAACATAGAATAGCTGTTACAAAAACTATTTGAAGTAAAGGGGCATGAAAATCAAGTACAATGTATTTTGAGAAGTAAAAGTTAAAAAATTAAAATTTAAAAAATTTTCTAAAAAATTATTTGAAGTAAATTTCATTTTTTAAATGTTTTGTGAATACAGAAGGAGACCTTTGTTTTAAATTCAAGGAGGCCAGGGAGTTTCATGGAAGAGGGGTGCTGGACCTTAAAGAATGAGGAAAATGATTTTGATCATAGAAACGCATGGGAGGGAGATGTGATAAAAGGAATTCAGGGAGTCAGAGAAGCACAAGTTCTCTTACCCAGGCCCAAGAGATGTAGCACTGCCAAGCCCAAGAAGCAGGGGTGGATAGTGTGAACTTGATCCTGAAGCTTGAGGGTCCTGAAAATCACTTTTTGTTCTTAGAATCCAGCAACATGTCACCCCAAGACAGGCTGTGTTGTCTTAATTAGGACCCCAAAGAAATCTCCATTGATTATTACATTCATGTACTCAATAAACTGACTTGGATACTAGAAAAATGAAGACAACTAAGACTGTCTATCCTTGAAGGGCTTACAGCCTGGTAATGCAGCAACATGTGAATGAGTAAGAGCAAAGGTTGTCACAGTAGACCCAGACGGATTCCACCTGGAAAGGATGGAAGAGGCTTTGTATGCACTGTAGCTTGAGGTCATTGGAGGAGGTCAAGGCCAATGACAGAATCCACTTAAGGGTCTAGAGTGGAAGAAAAGCCAGAGAAGAAGGGAATAAGAGAGAGAGGGGCAGATCAGAGGAGCACAGTGATGTGGAACCCACGGCGGGGAAGTTTCAGAAGAAATGCCCGTGACGGACCAGCCAAGGTGAGAGCTGAAGAGAACCTGCTAGATTTGATGATCAGGAGAGCAGGAACACACAGCACAACACATCAGTGAAGTTTAGGAAAGGAGTAAGGAATGCAAAGTAGAGGAGAAGAAATCGTGGTAGCAAGGGTAGAATGTCCAGACTACAAGGGAAAGAGTAAAGTCAGTGAAGTGGCCACCAGCGCAGGGACCAGGGACCAGGGCCCAGGGCTCCAGACACCATCCTGGTAGGTAAAGGAGCTCAACCCAGAGAGAGTCCATTGTGAACGTTGTTTTCACTCCCCATGCAGCCTGGAGTGTGTGACCTAGTGACAGGGAGACTTCACGTCTCTGACCGGAGGGTAATTTCAATGATCTGAATTGCATAGTTGTGTTAGAACACAAGAAAATGCACGATGTAAACCTGAGACTCCTGACACACAGAGGGTGCCCAGTCCTCCGGGTCCTCGTCTGGCTTCCTTCCTTCCTTCCTGTCTCCAGTGAGCCAGGCAAGAGCGCCTCAGCCTGTTTCTACATCTGGAGAGAAACGACTTTCCCAGTTCACGTTCTCCTTCTCATTTAAAGTGATGTAGATCAGTTTAAGCTCTTTTTTCCTCCCTGAAGTGAGATACTCACTCCTCTCCCCAGGGGTGTCCGTCTGGCCTCGGGCTGCCCCCGCAGTGACACCTTCTGTGATCTCAGCCCCTCCCCAGATTGTCCCATGAGAAGAGCCTCAGGGATCTCAGCAGACACTCCACGCAGGCTTTGCCCTGCCCACTGACCTATATTTTTAGCACAAAGCACTTTTAGCCTTGATGGTTTTGGAAAGTATATACATTTATGAGGAAAGAGTTGTGCATTTCCCTTAAAACTTCTCAGCACATCACCCCCACTCCACTAGACATGGAAGCTAATCTTTTTCTCACCAGCTCATTAGCATTTATAGCATACGTGCTGAGATATTTCCTCCGGTCCTAGGCATGCACAGGATTCCTAGCACGGGTGGCCACATCGTCAGAAGGTTAGAGGCAGTCCAAGCTGAGCACATTAATCCCATCAATAAGTCATCAAAAGTGATTATATTTCCTTCCACTTCCTCATCTCTCTCTCTCTCACTCACACACACACACACACACACACACACACAGACATGCACACACACGCACGCACACGCACACACGGACACACACACAGCACAAATGCACCCTGAATGACAGGTGCAGACTACACGTTATCTACAGTATTTAAAAGTTACAAGGCCTGACGACAATGGCATTTGTCCCCATCTCCACCACCACCTGGACAATGAAAGAGGAATACATGCTTCTTCCTTGAATCGCACTTTGGAGAAAAAGTTCAGAGTCAAAACAACCTCGCTGGGAGCCTCGGCTCCAACACTTCCTAACTTTGACCTGAGGCCTGTCCCTCCACCTCTCTGCATCTGTCTCATCAGAGGAGCAGCCGAGCAAGTCGTCCCTTGTCGGGCAGGCTCAGAGAGAATGCACTGAGACGACGAGGGGCAGATGCCCTGAATCATACCCGGGGTATGGCAGGTGCTCAGGAAACCTCATCCTCGTCCTTGCCATGGGGAGAGTATTGAGCTCTGATGTGTCAATACGGATGGCCGAGAAACAAACCATTTATAAGCCAAGGCATCGACCTTACAGCCAAGGCTGCGCTATCAAACAAACTCAGAAGATGAGAGAGGAATACATCACTGCTTTTTCTCTCAAGCAAGAAAGGAAAAGAAAAGGGAGGAAGAAAGGGAGGGAAGGAGAGACAGGGAGGAAGGGAAAACACTCAACAATCTGAAATATGAACAGTCAGAGAAAACCCCAGAACCCTGTGAGGTGATGGAGCCTGTGTGCCCCGGAGAAGCTGCACTGTACCCCTTACTTGCTGCTACATGCTATATTTGCACTGTGCATGCGGGAGAAAATATGACACAGTAATCTGATATTATCAGACCCAGAAAGGCACTTCTGCAAACACTAATTAGATTTTCTTCCACCTTTTTAAATTTAGTGAGTTCTAGGAGAAGATCACGCCTCTCCTAACACTTATAAAGAGAATTTGTGAGTGAGATTGTATGCAAGCATTACCTACCCAGTGCTCCAGGCAGCACGTTGCCATGGTACCCATCAGATTTTTGTCTTGTCGGGGAATAAAAATTAAAACTGGAGATGCTGGAGTACAAATGTTCCTGTGTGTCCCTCTGAGCAGTGTGAGTGCCTGGAAAGGGAGGAGGTCTGGTTGTGTTGTTACTGTTTTCTGGTTTTGAAACAATAGTACATTAAAACGTGTAGGAAACGAAGTAGTGCAATGAGTTTACAGAAACAAAGAATCCCCCAAAGGAGCTCATTATTCTTATAAAGTCATATTATCAAAGGATATGGAAATGCCTAAAAGCAAGTCCTCAATGGTCAGAATCAGCAGTGTCATCTCAGAGCCAAAGAAAGTTGTCACTGACTAATAGAGGGCAGCACAGGATTGATCTGGAAGCCTAATTGGCTATTTTTATGGCTTTAAAATTCTACTCTTATATTAGAGCTATAAAATATCCATTGTGCTTCGGGGAACATCTGTGCATTTGGCTTTCATACTAAAAGAGATATTGAAAATCAAGAGACGTAGCTTGCTATGGAGAAAAACGAGAGCACGATTAACACAAAATTCAGGAAGGTGGTTGTCCATGGGATGAGGCACAGGGAGCAAGGAGCTTCGTTGACATAGGTGATGCTCAATTTCTTAAGTCAAAGGGCATTTTATTATTCCTCTCAGAAATCCACGTAGACATTGCCCACACTCACAATAAACGTTTTCTTAAAAAGGAAGAGAAAAAGCAAATGGAATATGGAGGTAGTAGACTCAAGTGCCGAATGTAAGTGATAAAGAGCCGTGTCACTGTGGCCAAGACGTGGTGTTCTCGGCTGTGAAATATGGGCATGCTAAATGGGCCCTGTCCTCCTGTCCCGCTTGAAAACTATCCGAGTCTGTGTATATCACAGGGATGCACTACTGCTGAACTAATCATGTTGGGGGGATACTTTTCTTCATGGGAAAACAAAAAAATCTTAGTTACCATCCAGTCAGCCCCGTCGTTTGACTAGCTGTGTAAGCCACTCCCTTACTCCAGGTGAACCCCTGTGAGTCAGCCTGCTATTTGTTGAGCAGAATTGTGGACATTCTTTCTAAAGCAAGATATTAGGAAGTCCACCATAGGGTCCAGGAGCCGGAGGTGCTGTCTGTCGCCCACACTCCATGCTTCAGGCTGTCAACTCCTGTCGTCAGCCTCTCTGAATGTAAAAGAGCAGTGTAATGAACTCAAGAGGCATCTCATTATTTCATGCTCATCAGACGTTTGTCAAATGCTGTCAGGTGCTTCATATTTCCCCCCAAATTAACAAAACATAACTGCACTTTTCAGGACTGGGCTAATCACCATCCCAATCAGAAATGTTTCAAGGAAATGCTCCCTTTTAGTTTGCAGCCTCAGGAAGCCAAAAACATCCACTTGCCTCGTTCATTCAGTGGGTGTTGGTAGAGTGCCCACTGCAGGCAGGTCCCGTGCTGGTGCTGGGCCCCACCGCACTTCTCAGAGGCAGGCAGGACGTGGGATTAGCAACTTCGCAGGCACCGGCGTCGTGTTCGCTCAGGCCCGTGTGCATTAGTGCGTGGGATGACAGCAGGTGGATCCCGGCCGGGTGTCCGGGCAGCCCGAGCTCGGTACCGGGCGCAAAGCCCCCAGCCTCCTGCTCCGGGCCCCGGCGGAAGCCCCTGGGGACGCTGCAGGGGAACCCGGGGAGCCACGGCCCAGCTCTCAAGTCAGCGCCAGGCTCTGAAATCCAGAGCCCATCGCTCGCCCTCTCGCAGGCTCGATTTGTTGCACGCGGTCACGTTGCCAAGGGAGGCGTCTGTCCTCAGAACTCCCTGCTGCCTGCACGCTCCGCCGGGTCTGACGGGAGCCTGGCTGGGGGATTGTGGCAGCTTTCCTCTCTCAGATACGTCCAGGCATCCTCGAGGAGTCGTCAGATGGACGCACGCGCTTAAATGAAGGGGAACAGTGCTGGGCACCAAATGTGCTGTGGCATCTGGGGAAACAAAATCAAAAGTGAAAGTGGCGTTGCCGTCTTTCTTACCCCAGCCCCGTCAGTAAGAGCTCAGTGTAAGGACTGATGAGAAAAATTTGCAAAATGTCTGTGATAGCATGTGAAAGAGAACGAGTCATTCTTACAGTAGTCAAAATTACCCAGAAAGACGTGTTCATTCTAAATGTTCAAAGAAAGAAGGAATCCCTCAGGAAATTAAGTCAGTTCTGTGACATCCTCCGTATGCAAACATCCAGATAGCAACAAAGACATACCATTTATTTGAACTTTCAACTGCTATGTTTTTCTCATTTCATTCATTCCCAATTATTTTTAATGTTTCCCATTTATTCAGAGAACTAGTGATTTCTTGTGAGACACTAGGTAGAGTTTAAATCTACAGGGAAACAGAGACACTGAACTATCCACTGAGTGGCTGCAGGAGAAGCCCAGATTCCTAGCATCTTGCCCAGGTGCTTCCAGCACTTTCCCCTGTTGATTTCACAGGTGTATCTTTGGTATCACCTACTATTAATTCACCGAGTAGATCCTCAGCCGAATAATGAAGAGATGATTTACACTGTTGATAAAAGAATCAAACCAGGTCATTTCTAAATCTGAGTCAAAGTCAGTAAAATCATGTTTACTTCAGTCCATAGAATGTTTTACTAATACTCTGGTTATCTTCTTTGGTAGACCTAATATTTAGGTAACAATGATCTTTTAAAACAATTTTACATCTAAAAATAAATTAAATACTGATAGGTTGGCAATACGTATATTATATTATTTGTTTAAATAATAAAGTCAGATATTCAAAATCCAAATTTATTGGGCATGATGAAAAGCAGGTGATTATTTTCATTTCAGGAAGAAAAATTAAAATTACTGTTTTAAAAAAAATTTTTTATTATTTTTTTTAAGTTTATTTATTAATATATATATTTTTTTTACATTCTATGATGTTGTGGACCAGTTAGGGGAGAAGGAAAAGGGGAGGGAGAAGTAGGAAGGGGAGGGGGAGGGTTGAGGCCTGTGGCTCCCCCTTCATTCCTGCATGGGAGACCAGGGGCTGCCAGCAGTGGCTTGGTCATTGCTAGGCTGGGTGCAGATGTCAGAGGGGTGTGGCTGAAGCCCTCGCCCCCCACCGCCCCAGTTCAGGAGCCTGTGGCGGCTTGGTGATCGTCCCTGGGCTGGTTGTGGGTGTTGGGGGACATGGCTAAGGCCCCCAGCCCTTCGCCCTCCCTGGCTTGGTAGCCTAGGGGACTTCCGGTCCTTCTAGGTTTTATAGCTGTTCTTTGGTGATGTGACACTTTTACTAGTTAATATCAGACTTTGTGTCTGGTCTGTAGGTATTTCATTTTTTCTTTCAGTTCTGTGTTAGATTATTTGCTGTTCCTACTGCTTAAACGCTGCACTGGAACTAATTTGTTGTCCTTTGCTTACTTCTAAAATGGGGGAACTTCCTGTGGGGACCAGCACTTGAGCTAAATTGTTGCTTTGCTGCTGATTCCCTGGGGAAGGTTTTTTGTGTAGCTCGGGTTTTAATGGTTGAATTTGTAGGTACTTCCAGGTTTCAGGAGATCCATTACACTTGGGTTGTGCAGAAAGTCTGGTCTGGGTCTGTCTGAGTCTTTTCATCAAACTGCATCCCCTGCAGTTCTATATTCCTGACCAGTCTCCTCTGAGTGGTCTTGTGCTGATTGGGGGGCAGATCAGCTGTCCTTGTTGTGCCTGCCCCAGTGTTCCCCTGGTGGACCCGTCTCCTGCACCACCCATGCTCCAAACACTTCCCATGGGACAGGCCATGTGCCAGTCCCTTGTGATGACTCACCGGCCTCTGAGTGGTTCTTTTTGTCAGTTGTTGTGGCTCTTCACTCTGATGTAGGTCCATGGGAACCCTGTTAGTGGTCCTTCTGGCCTGGGGGCCACCAACGCCGTCCTATCCCCTGCTGCCTCCAAGCAACTTCATAGGAAGGGCACAGCTGCGGCTTTTGCCCACTCCTGTTCTGTGTGCTCAGCAGGGCCAGCCTTGAAGCAGCCGGGGCTCTAAACAGTTGGAGTGGTACTTTCTCTCATCGTGACTTCTCCCACCTTCATGAATTCCACAGGTCTCTCCTCCTCTTCCCCTGAGCTCTAGTGGCCCCAGCTTGGCTGTCGTTGCTTTTTTATAGTTGTAAATTGGTTGATTTGTGGGAGAGAGTGATGCTGGGGACTGTCTATTCTACCATCATGACCGGAAGCCTCTAAAATTATTCTGAACGTGAGGAATTTCAGCTCTCAGCTTTCATATTTTAACATTTTGTTATCGATTTCAAATTATTTTCCTTTTCCTCTTTCTCTTAACAGAAATTTTTAATTTTTGTTGCAAAAGCAAAGGAAAATAATTTGGAATCAATAAGGTATGTCAGTTTCTAAATATGATTTATTTTGTGCATGTTTAATAGGTTTTCAAATTAAGTGGAGATTTCAGTAATAAACATTTATAGTCTATTCCTTACTTATAATGGTTCGATTTACAATTTTTCGACTTCATGGTGGTACAAAAGTGATCAGCATTTAGTAGAAACCATACTTCGAGTGCCCATACAATCATTCTGTTTTCACTTTCAGAACAGTAGTACAAAAAAGTTCATGGAAAAATTAGTATTATCTTTTAATTCCATTTTCTGTGAACCTTTTGAAGTGCCCTCATATTCAATAAATTACATGAGATATTCAACACTTTATTAAAAAGGCTTTGATTAGATGATTTTGCCCTCCTGTAGGCTAATCTAAGTGTTCTCAGCATGTTCAAGGTAGGCTGGGCTAACCTTGATGTTCCCTGGGTTAGGTGTATTAAGTGCATTTTCTATTCACTGTATTTTCATCTTATGATGGGTTTATCCAGACATAACCCATTGTAAGTCGAGAACCACCTGTATATGGCATCATTCCATAGAAACATGTTCTCTTATATCACACCTCTTTCTGTCCCCACACATGGAATGTGTCTTCTTATTCTCATTTTCTAAATGGGGAGCTGAGACCCAGAAGGTTAAATACCAGGACTGAGGGGAAAGATTAAATCAGTGTTCATAAAGAGACCCTGTGCTTTGTCTTCCAGTTATGTTGCATTTCTATTATAAAGCTCTCCCACCAAGGATTTAAATAGTATGCAAATTAAAAATACTACTATTAAAGGAAAGACTTATTCCTTAAATATTTATCACATTATAATTGGAGATACCTTTGTCAACTTTTCTCATCCTAATGACCAGGAAAGGCAATCATTATTTGTCTGATGTTGAGGTTTGATATTTTAGCAGAGGAACTCAAACTTAACTCCGTTCCAACAGGAATATGAGGTAATGAATAGAAGTAGTCATTGACCTGGAAAAAGATCACTTTGAACATGACACTATTACACAAAGTGTAGCATTTATTTTCAGATAATCCCTTTTTAAAAGTAGTTGTGAATATATTCAAAAGAATAAAATGCTAGCTATCAGGTTTTGAGAAGCACAATAAAATATGATTCTGAGTTACTGAGGGGTGATATATTTTGGGTGATATGGCTGAGGTGGTTTGTTTTAGAGTTTATAGCAATAAAGGTAATCAGGTGATTCTTAATGTTGCCAAGAGGACTGCAGAGGAGCCATTAAAGGCAGGTGAAGGGGAGGGCATTGAGAAGGTCAGAATTCAATTCTGGAAGTTTCAGTTAGGTATTGATTCCATTGACACAGCATCGTAAAGCTGGTAAATTTGTTTGTAACACATTGTTTTTTTACAGAAGGTTGGGTGGATGCAGATGTCCAACTAATACCAAGTTTTATCAGCTTGTGTTCTGGAGAGAAATTTCATTTATTAATGCTTGATTTTTTTTAATATCTTTTTTTTTTCTCGTTCTGGATTTTAGATACATTGTCTCATTAATTGCCAAAATATTCTAGTATATAGGCTGAATTGCAGAGAGAGCCAGATGTGTAGGTACAGACACCACAGACCAGGGCAAATGTGGAGTGAGAACACGAATGAGCAAATGACAAACTGAAGCAGACTGAAAGAGCAGCTGCATTCTCCCAGCCTTGTGTGCCTAATCCCAACTCCGACCTGAAGAGTTGTACGTACCTGAAGTCTCTGGCATGGTTTTTATCTTTGCTACACACATCAAAGAGCTACAAGAACTGCTGAAGTGCCTAGAAAAGGGAAAAGGAGAAGCAGCATTAATCACTCAGTCAAGTGTAAGGGAACCAAGAAGACTCTTAGTTTAGGCATCCTGAGAATTTGGAAGATCAGGAATTTTTGCTTTTGGTTTTTAATTTTTTAATATGACATTTTTAATTTAGGTGAATTAGAACTATAATTTGGAATCTACTGAGAGGATAAATATTAAATATTTAAAATTTCTGAAATGATTCCTATTTTCCTATGTTCCTATTAGAACATTTTTCTAATTATTAATGTATTAATTTCATTTAATCCTCCCAGTGGCCTTCACAGTTCTATTATTACCCAAGTTTTATACGTGAGTTCAATGAGAAGATTGGGTAGGTACTTTATTATCCCAGTGTCACTTCTAAGGAAACAGAGGTGCGGGAAAATAACTTGTCTAAGTTTATGGGAAGAAAAAAAGGACAGAACCAGGATTTGTATTCAGACAATTGAGCTCCAGAGACTGCCCACGTACCCCACCACATGATGCTGCAAACCGTAGTTCCTCATAGACTGTCTCACATGCCATTTTATATTTTAATATATTTAGTGAGGGGAGGTGTCAAGTGGGAATTTGGAGCCCTAATTCGCAAGTCTCCCTTGCAAACTGTCTTTGGTATTATCACATCATTTTTGGACGTGTAGAATGTGAGTACGAAAAGTGTGATATTGGAGAGCATTTCAAGAGGAGGAAACAGCACATGTCAAAGCACATGGCATGTTTCAGGAACTGCTCTACGTGCCTGCAGGTTGACGAATGGGGTTCCTGATAGGAACTTGACGGCCAAGTTTGGAAGATCATGTTGGAGTCAGGTTTTCCTTCAGGCAGAAAAAGGCATGAATGAAACCATTCAGGGAAAATACTTCTTTTTCTGAAGGAAAGGTAAGTGTGCAGTGGGAAAAAAATGTGTAATATAGCAGGTGTATCATTTATTTTATATTATTTTATTAAATGAGTGTACCACAGTTAGAGTAAGAATAGCTGCAGGATAGGAAAAAAAAAGTTCTTGAAATAGGAGCCTTGTGACTTGCCATTTGAATGGCTGAAATATTTTTACCAGGGGAAAAAAGAACAGCCAAAAGATCAGATGAGAAATGGCAATTCCAGGTGAGAATTCTCTGCTTTTTGCTTTGTTTGTTTTAACTGAAGCATCGGTTAAAAATGATTGAAGGAGTTAAGTTTATTCTGACTGGAGGAGAAAAATCCCTGAAAATAGTGAACCAACAAAACACCTAGGAGATGTTTACCTACAAGTCAGTAAACAGGGAATTAGGCATAATGACAGGAAAGATAGGCCATCAACAAAACCAATCAAAGCCAGTAGCAGAGAGGGACTTCAAGCTGCCGCTGAAGGCACTGATCAGCCCACACAAAGTGTGCTTATTAGGCAATTTATCTGATTCTTCAGCAAATACACACAATTTACAAATTTCAGATATTTTTTGTCACCTCCAAAACAGACTCCATGGGTGAGCTCAATGAATTGTTCTGATGGCTGAAAGTACCCTTTGAAAACTGCCCTCATGACCAGTGTCCGTCTTTTGAATGGCCTTAATAACACAACAGCATCTTTTTTCTTTGAGAGTAGGTGTAAGTTTTGGAAAATGTGAACAAACAAACAAACAAAAACCACAGAACTAAGTCTCATGAGAAAGGTGCTCTAAATCAGCAATATGCTCTGGAGTCAACTAAAAATTGTTAAGAAAGAGCTAGGTGTCAGTGACGGGATCATGTGCTGGCTCTGGAGGCCCTTCTGTCCCAAGCACTGCCTCCTGTCTGGCCGCATCCTTCTCGGATTGTGCGTAGCAGCCTGCTTGAGAAACGCGGCCCAGGCGAAGGCTGGCGACCAGTCCTCTGCACTCCAGCCTGTGTGGACCTTCTGTTCCTCCTCACCGTGCCTCACCCTCACGCCCTCGCATTTTAGTCAAGCAAATTCTTTTCTTTATGAGTTTGTTGGGATGCTACCTCCTGGCTGGGATGCTATCTCTGAACCTCAGCATGTGCCTTACTCTTCCCTTCCTCACTGAGCAACATATATGCTTCTTGAAGTCAAGAATCATGTTGGAATTATCTTTGTGTCTGTAGCTTCTACAGGGTACCTAGCATGTAACGGGCACTCACTAAATACTTGCTGAGTAATGAATGAAATAAACCAATTGCAGAGATTGTTAAGCAAAGTAGCCTCACAGAACAGAGTGGACAGAACAGCCTTCCAAGAAAATTGCTTTGATGTGTACATTTTGGTATATTTGTTTAAAAAAAATGATCTGTCTTTAGAGTCTGACCTTTTAGAAAGTACATAACTGCACTCATATGTGTATATTATGCTTAACCCTTAGAAAGAACCAAGAGGAGACGTTCCAATACCACTGACAGAAAGAACCCAAAGCAAAAGAACTGGCAGCAGATGTGATAGAAACAAAAACGTATTTCACGCCTCCAAATTCTTTGTGTTGCCTTTATTTTTTGTCTATCAATTGCTTAGATATTTCATATGTATAATCTTAAAAATTATTTTAAAATCATTTTATCCAAAGCATATTCAAAGCGACTCTGGAAGCAGAGCTGCCGCTGTGTGAAACAGAATGTACACGTGCCTAATGAAATGTCAGGACGTCAGAATGCTGTCCATTTCATAACTCCACATGAGCTGAAGTGTGCATGAGGTTGAATTTGGTAACATTCAAATCCTCAGAGACCCCTTACCAGGATCAGGGGGATGTATTACATGACCACCTTCTTGTGACCCTCCTGAGACTCCCTCAAAGGCCCCCCCTCCCCCTGCCAGAGCACTCAAGGCATGTGTGATATGGACACACGATGTGGGGAAGCCCGACAGTCCCTGCAAAGGGAGCTCTGGCCCTGATCTTTCGTTGTGGCTGCTTGTCTGCAGTAGCTAATTAGCACACCTCACAAAGCACTAATTAAAGCCTTTTTAGAAAAATCCCATCTAATGGTCTGGATATAGCCAGCCAGAATGGCGTTCATTCAAATAACACCCAGGCAGATTGACACCTTTTATAATCTGTGTTCCCACTTTCCTAACTGCTAATTCAATATGAAGTTTCTATACTGTTAAATTCCTGCCCACTATTGACAAAATGGAAATTTGGGAGGTATTTTCACTCATGTTGCCTCTATGACAATTTGATTTTAATATAGCAAATAGAAGACATGCAGGCAACTAAATAAATGGGAAAACCTGTGGACTCCACATTTCATCATGGGTGGTGGAAGTCCAAAACACTGGAATTAACACACCTCATTTTAAATTGATAGGACCTGCTCTTCTAACATTTTCTTTTGTTTTAAACAAAATTATTTTCTAGAGAGAAACTTTTATCATAACATGCATATATTAGTCTGTTTCTGTTGCTTGTAACAAAATACCTGGAACTGGGTAATTTATAAGAAAACGAATTTTATTGCTTACAGTTTCAGAAGCTAGGGAGTCCAAAGTCCAGGGAACACATCTGGTGAAGGTTTTCTTTGGTGGTGACTTCAGAGATGGTAGAGTATCACATTGCAAAAATGGCACAGCAGAGAGAACAAGAGAAAAAGCTCTTCATTCTCTCTCTTTTTAAAGCCCTCCAAACCATGCCCATGACCACCATTTTTAATCCATTCACTATAGCCTGGTCTTACAATCTAATCACCTCTTCAAGGCCCCACCTTTCAATTACCATGATAGGATTTTCTATCCTCCCACCAGTCATAGTGGGGGCCAAGTTTCTAATGTATAAAACTTTGGAACACAATACAAGCTTCAGTGAATTTGGAGTTGTCAGGGGGGACATTCGATCCACTACAATGCATTATATATCCTAGTCCCTCACTTCTAAAAGATCCAGATCTAACACATTATATCATGTAAATATTATCTATAGCTCATGCGGTTATTAAGAATAGTATATATTGCATAACATACCATATGAAATCACAGAAACTTCATAGCTTCGTCCTAATCTGGCAATTTGCATGTGGTTTTAGCTGGCTCTCTTTGTCTCTTTTTGGTCTCTGCGTTCGGCTTCTGGGTGCTCTGCCTCTGTGGTATCACACCTGGTTGTTAGCCTCTAGTCATTACCAGCTGATTGTTTTTGACTTCACTCTTGGACATAAATTGCCCCATAGTCTGATGAAAGTTGCAGCCGTCTGTATGGGCAGGGCATTGCTGATCTTTGAGGCTGCTCTGACCCCAAGAAGGCTCTTCTCAGTCCTCTGTGCTATCCATGGTTCTCTCTGTTAAAAATTCTTGCTGATCTACGATTTTATTCTTGCTGTAAGGATCATCTTAATTGCTCAGCATGGAGATCTCCACTGTTTTTAACAATGCCCTTAGGCATGAACTTCCACTTGCTTTTTTCCAAATAAAGTTAATCCACTTTAGGCAGAATGCTGGAATTCTCTCTCCTTTAGCCCTGCCTGTCCCCCTAGGCAGAGCCTCTGTGCCACTGCCCCAGATCTGCGGCTGAGATCAGCAACCTGCTTCTCTCAGATTGACACCCCTGTTCTATTATTGATGCTCTGCATGGGGACGGTAGACCCTAGACTTCTCAGCTTGCCCCACCAGCATGGAATTTCTACCCTCTGAGGAGCTGGGGCAGAGGAAACCAGGGCCCAGAATTCTCAACCAGTGTGTCTGGATTAGGGCTTCGACACCACAAGGGGGAGACTGGTGCAGGGGAAGGAACCACGTCCTTGTCTTCTCAGCTGTACCCACCTGGAACAGACCTTCTGCAACACAGAGCTGAGAGTGATGAAATACGCCAACAGCCTTCCCCTCTCGGGATGACACTGCAGCTCTAGCCTGAGAGATGACAGGAAGGCGGCTACGTCCTTTTGGCTGTCCCCATTCAGAATGGGGCTTTCATCACACTGAGCTGGGAGAAGAGAGGGGAGAACGTGAACAGGTCGTGGCTCCAGTGGCACAGTGTCTTGCTGTTCCTACAGAGATTTAGTAGATTTTCTTGAATGGATGCTTCTCCGTTTGGTACAGTACCTTGGGACAATTTTCAGAGATCGTAAGTGGTTGTATTTTAGTAATTTTCAGCAGTTGAATGGTTGTTACACTAGAGAGAGATCCTGCTGCCATTTAGGAAGTCAGTCGCTCCCTGCTTTTAAACATTTCAATCATGGCAACCTAAACATTTACCTTTTCTTCATGGTAGGTTCAGAAGAGTATCATTTAATATTAACCAACATTTTGTTTTATAAATTCTTATATATGTGTTCTGGCATCCCAGTATGATAATTTTCCTTTTAAAAAAATATTCAATTTTATTTATATGTATTTTTGTGGGGTACAGTGTGTTGTTTCAATGCATGCATATCTTGAACAATGACTCACTTAGGGTAGGTAGTTTAATTTTGTCCGCATTAGTTCACCCTTTATCTTCCCCCCCACCCCCACCCCTCCCAGCCTGCGATAACCATTATTCTATTCTCTACTTTAACACACACACACACACACACACACACACACACACAAAGATTGATATTCTTATTGCAAAAAGAACTCTTAAAAATGAATTAGAAAAATCTAAGCTAAAATTCGGTGAAGGATATGAGCAGATAAGTCACACACCCACAGAAATACATGTGGTTAATAATAACTATCTTCTAGGATCTAGTTGTGATGTGGGGTGGAACCATCCCTGACCCCATCTCTCAAGATCCCAGGTATCGGGCTGGCTCTATTGCTGGCCTGGATGTGCAGTGGTGGTGGGGTTAGGACCCCTGGCCCCCACCCCCCAGAACACCCCCCAGGCATCAGGCTGGCTTCCGTTGCAGGCTGTATGGCAATAATTTTCCTTTAAGGCCAAGCTATAACTCTTATTCTTAATGGTGTGCTCTCAAAAAACTTCTGGAATTTTTTTTAAAAAAGCAATTTTTTACTCTTAAATTTTCCATATTGACAGGTGTCTTAATCCATTTGGACTGTTACAACAAAATATTATAGAATGAGTAGTTTATAAACAAGAGAAATTTATTTACCATGGTTCTGGGGTCTGGGAAGTCCAAGATGAAGGCACTAGCAAATCTGGAGTCTGGTGGGTTTCCTGGTTTGCAGATGGTGTTCTTGTGCTTTCACATGGCAGAGAGCAGAAACTGGAAGCAAGCTCTCTCTTGTCTCTTCTCATAAGGGCACTAATCCCATTTATGAGGGCTCTGCCCCCCTGTCCCAATCACCTGCCAAAGGCCTCACATCCTAATCCCAATACCATTCGCATTTGGGGTTAGGATTTCAACACATGAGTTTTGAGAGGACACAAACATTCAGACCACAGCAACAGACTTCTCAGCCACGTTCACCTCACATGATAATAAGAGGATGATGGGCTCTACTAATCCCAGATTAAAGTCTATCATCCTAGGATTTTATTGATCCATTGATGATCTCACCATGAAGATTTCTGTAATTGGTTGAATTGTGACACCCAAAAATTGATATGTCAAAGTCCTAACCCTTAGTATGTCAGAATGTGACCTTATTTGGAAATAGGGTCCTTGCAGATGTTATTAGTTAAGATGAGGTCATTAGGTTGGGCCAGAATCCAATATGACAGGTCTACTTTTTCAAAGGGGGAATTTGAATGCAGACACATGCATCCAGAGAGAATGCCATGTGGAAATCGGAGGGAGGCTGCCGCAAACCAAGGAACCATCCGAAGCAAGGAGAGCAACCTGGAGCAGATCCTTTCTTAGCACCTTCAGAGAGTGCAGACTCCTGCCATCACCTTGATCTTGAACTTCTATCCTCCAGAACTATGAGATAATAAATGTCTGTTGTTGAGGACACCTAGTCTGTGGCACTTTGTTACAGCAGCTCTAGCCAACTAATACAACCTTCATACTACAGAAAATGATTTCTTGCTAGCTGTGTGTCAGTCCAAATGACCTGTAACCCACTCAGAATGTATAAAGATCCCAGAAGATTCAGAAGATCCCAGTTTATTATAAAACTGACCCTTTAAAATCAAGAGCAATATCAAATGAAGACTACATAGTGACTAATCAATTCCGTTTGTCTTGGGAAATCCATCAGGAAACGTATCAGAAGAAGTGCATCTTAATAGAAAATTTCAAGGGAAGATGGAATAAATCAACTGGCACATAGTAAAGAAAGAGTATGGATACACCATCCATTCGAGAAAAATAAATGCTAGATTTTGTCTCCTGCAAAGTCTCTACTCCAGGGTTTCACAATCACTCATTTAACAAATATTTATTGAGTGTCTCTAGTTTTCCAGGATCTTCTAGTTCTAGCGCTTATTAAATATCTGTTGAAATAAAGTGAAGTTGCAAGACTATCTTTAAATCCTTGGCAACCCACTCTCCCCTCTGCTTAGTTACTGCTGTTTCCAGTCACTTGGAAACACACCCATGTCCTCAGGTTCCTGATGGTGCTAAACCGGCACATCTAATACTTCTCTTTCCCTCGCTCTGACCCAAGGTTCAGAGTCAAAGTCCCTGCCAAGGGCTGGGTTCTATGTTCTATTTGTTATGTGCAAGTTGTGCAGGGGCCTCTGAAATGACTCTGATCCCAGGGGAAAAATGCTTTTCCCAAGGGAAAGAGCCAAATTTTGACAAGTGGAAACTGGCCTGTGGTTATCTCAATTTCCAGTAAGTTTGTCTATAAGGCTGAGAGAAATTTAACAATTCATTTATGAGCATGTGGAGGGTCTGGCTGAGATATATTTAAAAACAAGAAAACCTATTTTTTCTCTAGTTGACTTCCTGGCCTTAGGCTTCTGGGGATGTTTCTGTGAACTGAAAAACTGAAGAAGTTAGGTGAGTGGTATAATTTATCAACTCAATTTAATATTTATGATTAGCAATAGAAAGCCTAAGAATAAATATAATTTTAATATCAAAAATAAATTATAGTCTTTATCCTGCACAATTTGCTCTTGCATTAGAAGATTCTGAAAAGAGTTTTTTACAAAGTGCTGCATTTTTGCCCCATCAACATACATGACAGTTTGTGTCAATTGCTTTTTTTCCCCTACCCTATAGGAGACCCAGATGTTGTAAATACCTGTAAAATTGACTCTTTGGAATGTTCTCTCTCCATTGGAACCCGTGTCTGAATGAGTTTAGACTGTTGGTGTGGGAGCTAGAATCCCATTTCACTAAAGAGCAGTACTGTGCACCTGGGCGTTAGTGTTTGAATTGCTTTCTCACGTGCAGATTTACAAAAAGTTGTTTCGCTTTCTCCCTGCTGCTATTCTCCTTGCACCAGCTTCTGACCCTGAACCACCTGATGCTGGTGGCTTTCCCTGAACCATGGTGGTGGCCGTGATGACGAGTTTGCTCACTGTTCATTGCTGGGTGCAGTGAAAGATTATCTGAGGGAGCTCCCCCAATATAACTATAGGAAAAAAAAGAAACTTGAAAGTCAGTCTCATCTTTTTCTTTTCCTGATTCCAAACTGTTAAACTTAAAAATAAATTTGAGTTCTCAAATTGGCAGATTACATGGTGAGTTTGATTAAATCCTTTAGTCTAAAAAAGTCCAAAAACTTGACAGCATTCTCTGTTGGCATATGAAATATGAAAAGATGGTTCACCTGCCTTACAAAAAGAGAAACCAAATCAAAACTACACTGAGATATGATTTCTTTCCTACAACATTGACAATGTTCTCTGTCAGGAGGCTGTGGAGAAACAGGGGTGCCAGCATTGCTGATGGGGTGCCAGAGACAACCTTATGGAGCAGGACTTAGCATCAATCAGCATTACAGAGACCTTCATCCTTGACCAGGCAACCCCACTTAGAATCTACCCTGAAGATACATCTCCAAAATAGGAAGCAATATTTACACAAGTTTATTCATTGAGCTTTTCTTATAACAACACATATTGGAACCAGCCCAAATGTCCCTCAATAAGGAACTCGTTAAATAAATTATGATACAGCTACACAATGGAGCATAATGCAGCTTTAAAAAGAAAACAAGAAAAATAAGTGTATGTCTATTTGGAGCAACTTGTAGGATATATTGTTTAAAACTGTAAATTAAAAGGAAAAAGCACATATAGTATATACCCTTGACGCACACATTCTTATTTCTGCAAAAGGAAACACTAGAAGGGCAAATCAAAATGAACATAAATAGGAAATAATAGGGAGGGGGTAGGAATGAAAGGATATTCTCTAAATATAGTTTGTTATATAGATTTGACTTTAGAAATATGTTTTCCATATTCAAAACATAAAAATAAATAAAACATAAATACACCTAAAAAATAAAAATAAGCAGATGAATGAATCCATCTGTAGGCCAAGTTAATGACATAACTACAAAAATAAGACTTATTTCAAATGCTTTATATTTTAGCTGTACTAACTTAGTGAGACACGTTCTAGAGAAAAATAGAGCTGCAAAGAAATCTTAAAATTCGGTAGTCAGTTTTATAGTTGTAATATGAATATCCATCATTTTGAAACTATCCTATATCAGGTGTAGAATGAAGAACAGAAATAATTATGTTAATAGTGTTAGGAACCAAGGCTATGAGTGTAAAAGAAAAGAGTAATGAGTACAAAAGGAAAGAAGAAAAGTAAAACGCTTGTTATTTACAATTCAAATTTAAACATCAGTATGAGCTCATGATTATTTTCAAAAACTATATATTTCATGTATATGCCCATTAAAAAGGAATAGAAGAAATGATAATCTACACACAGTGAACACTCCAAGAACCCTGACTGCCAGGGCTGCTCATCGTTCCACTGAGAGGCGTCCTTGCGGGGTGGCTGGCTCCCGGGCCAGGGGACGAAACATGCACGATGAGCCTGGAGCATCTTGTCTCACAGAGCAAGGAAGTGGCCAAAGACTCAGAGGTCGTAGTAAAAAGAAACAAAGCCAACATGACACGGCTTCCACTGGCCAAAGATGAGACTATTTTAATTAAAAGAATACGAGTGCAATTGACTAAGACACATTAAATATATTTTTTAAAAACAGTACATTTGATTTACTATTAAAAAAATACAAGAGGAAAAGGTTAAGGGGGTGGGGGGAGGACTTATTACACATTTGTAAATAACTAAGATGTCAACTTCTTACTCTGAAAGTTAATGATTAAAAATAAAGAACTAAACATTATTTTGCCTTTCCTATAGGAGGTGAATTTCAGGGTAAGAAATTCCCCAGTTGATGAGGGGAAGCTGCTGAGAAATAATTTCAGCTAATAAATATGGAAGGAATAATAGAATTAGAAACATCATCATGTTGAAAGTCTAAAGGAAATAATAGATTCAGCAAGAATCATAAAATGGATGAAGCCATATGTTGAGAGATGGATTGGAAACTTCATGCTGTGGAGATCTGACCGTCTTCACATCACGAAAAGCAGGGCAACCCGACGGTATGTCTCCTAAAATGATGTGCTGTGAAGGCCACACCGCCATGTCCTCTCCAGAAAAGAACAAAAACAAAGTCAAGTCAAATAATACCACAAGGAATCAAGCAGAAAAATTCTAAAGTATGGGATTTCTAAAGGATATCTGGTCTTGTTTCTCTTTTGAAGTATATAAGGATGAAATGGCATATGGCTGAAATGTTCTTAAAGTAAAAAAGAGAAGAAAGGAAGGAAGGAGGGAAAAGCAGCGGGTGACACTACGGCGGTGTGCTACTCACGGGTGACGGTGCTGGTGGACACATGGAGGCTTGTTATGCTAGCCTCTTCCCTTTTGTTTTGTGTGAAACTTTCCTTAATAAAAAGTTAAGAAAATGTTCTGTTCTATGGAACATACAAACCTTGGATCAGTTTGATTTGCTCTGCTATCCACAGTACAGGGCATTACTCTGATCCACTGTAACTGGCAAGGCAGTCAAGGTCGGAAGTGTGTATGCTGGCTACTAGTTTCAGTGGATTACCCTAACTGCAGAAGTTCGGTTGGTAATAATAAACATTCCTTTTAAAGACATTGAACCATAGCACTGCCCATAAGATATGGGTGCCTCCTTTTTCCAGGTAGACAAATGAGAACTAGAATTTGCTCTTTTTTCTAAGACTAGAGATGGTGCCCAGGAGCCTACCTGAGTGATTTCCTTCTGCCCAGGCAAGTTAGTCACCAACTGGAGCTTTGGAACAACGCCTTCCCAGGCTCAGTGAGGATTAAAAAAGAAAGCAGATTCCCACCATGAGAAGTTTCATTGGGGATATAGAACAAATGCAAGAAATAGACATAAGAAAAGGACAAAAATAACCTCTCAATTTGGTAGCCAAGATTACAAAACTAGACTGCTTTTATGAAGCCCAAAAGAATCCCATCTCAGTGCCCTTCTAAGCAAAAGAAAACCAAGCCAGTTTTTACACTCACTATTAACTAGCTCCTCTTCATTCAATCTCTCTTGAATACAGACTAAATCCTTTTATAAGAATAAAGATGTGGTTCATGTCTACGAGGTACTTACCACCTAGTAAGGTAATCTAGACATCTGACTAACTATCAGAGGTTCTTGCTATTCGAGGAAAACTGGTATCGGAAAAGCACGTGTTAAAATAACTGCCATAAAATAAGGGCCAAAACTTCAAAAATCTAAAAAACTTGATCAAGTCTTTATCTTGAAAAATGAAACTAAACATCATGAAAATAGTTTTGTTTTATTATATTTAATAAGACATAGTTTAGACTTACAGCATGCACTGATTCGTAGAACAAAGAATTACACCTGCCAATGGAGGGTGTGGGCGTGGTATAATACCTTTCACTTCCTGTTTCACTTTCACAGCATGATCATAAAGAGTTATTTTAAACACACATGAAAGTTTCACCACCTTTCCCATAAGCATCTCTTATTCAGTTCTCTTCAAATCATTCTCTCAAGGAGCACCTATCATGTTGTTAATTACCATTTTGGGTTTTCTCTTCTTCAGTTCTCTGGTCTTTGTATGCTGATATCCATTTCTTCTTGCTTGTGAATTGGAGTTGCCCAGCACCTGTTTCATCAACTTTATGAAATTATACATCTTCTCACTTTAATTTTGTAATCATTTTGCATTGAATTGCCATTCCAAAATCAGCAAGGCTGACCCAGAGATACCAACAGGATAGATGCTAGTTAATCAGGGAGGCATGACGGGGGAGCTCATTGTGTAAGTGGTCAGTGTATTGATAATATCCTACTTCTCGATGGAGTGGTTTAATTATAATGTCTGGGATAATGAGCTAATGAGCCCTCCTGTACAAATCACAGCCGTGGTGTGTTCTCTCCTCCTCAGGAGGTATCAGATCACCTGAGGAGCTTTATGAAGTGATTTGGGGTTGGAGAAAGGAGAGTTAGGAATGGTTTGAGAATTTCCTCCCATAATTATGGCAAGCACCTCTTTCCAGAAGAACTACTGAGGAAGAGTGGGGCACACCCTATGGGAGCTCAAGGTGGTTGGATAAGGTCTCATGCTGGATTTCCACAAGAAAGGAGCTCACAAATCTGGAGTTTGCAAGCAGAGAATGGAGGGTGAAACAGTCCAGGCTGAGGGAAGGACATGACCATGAGGTACAGAAGTGCAGGTGTTGTTGGAGAAATCTTAAGTCATACGGAATTGCAAGAGCCCAGGATGCAAGTACTAGCATGTGATCGAGCAGGAGGAAAGGAAGGCAGAGGGGCCCAGCCTACAGGACATCAGATGGACAGACAGGAGTTAGAAATTCATTTGGTAGCTAATGAGGAATCAGTGAAGGTTTTTGAGAAAGGAGTGGCCAGGCCTTCACTCTGCTGGAAGGTGGTCACTCAGCAGAAGGTATGGGACGAATGGGCTGAAGAAGTAAGAGACGAGGACGAATGCCAAGTTGGGAGGGTTTTAAAATAGATGTGGTCCCTCCTGCCTACCTAGGTCTGAGTGGAAAGCAGGGAGCAGTGTGACCACACAGGGGCCGTGATTTGAGACATGGGGAGAAAACTGCTTTAAATCTTAGTCGGGTCTGGCTGCAGTAACAAATCACTAGAGACTGGGTGGCTTAAACAGCAAACATGAATTTTCACAGTTCTGAAGGCTAGGAAGTCCAGGGTCAAGGCACTGGCAGATTCTGTGTCTGGAAAGGGCCGCTTCCTGGTTTACAGGCTGTCTTCATATGGATGACAGCAGGGAGAGAGGAAGCAAGCTCTGTCCCGTCTCTTCTCGTAACATAAGGGCACTAATCCCATCATGTAGGTTTCACCCACATGACCTGATCACCTCCCAAAGGCCCCAACTCCTAATACCATCACTTTGAGGGTTAGGATTTCAATATAGCAATTGGGGGTGGAGGGGACACAAACATTCAGTCCGTAACATACCCTTCCACAAAACATTTTCCCACTGACCCTACTCTAGTGTTGACGATTTCTACATGGCTCCGTCCTTCTGGGACTCACAGCCTCTTTTGAAGTGCATGTGCTGTTTGGCTGTGGAAGACCCCAGCTACAAGCTCTATGTTTTCAGTGGTTTATCAGTTGGGCTCGGTGGATGTCCAGCAAACGTTTCGTTAGGACAGAGGGCAAAGGGACGTTCTGATGCAAAGGATGAAATCAATGTTGTGGAAAATTTGGGGCAGTTGGGGTCAGTTTGAGAGCATCAGCTGGATGACGGAAAGAGGTAAACATCACCAGAGTCCCAGAGGGGTGGGAGAGAACAGAACAGTCCAGAAGAACAGCCTGAAGAAACAGCTTACCTCTTTCACAGTTGCACTGGGGCCAGCGTCTCTCCCTTGTGTTTTCTGCCATTTCTCACTCTGCCAATATCTCACCGGATATTGAATATGGGAAGGTAAAGCAGAACTGAAAATGTGTTGTTGTGATTTCTTCAGAGTTGAACGTATCCCGAATGCAAATATCTGCGTTCATATTCCCATTCCAGCCAGGTTTGCTGTTTTTGGGAATAAGTTAGGGAGACTTAACAGTACCCGAATAACTAAAACTTTGCTTTAAAGAATATATTGGATTTACTTTTGAATTTTCTGTCCATTACAATGGGCTGAATTGTGTGCATGTCATTTAAAAGTAAGGTATAAAATTTACTGAGAAATCTCTTTGCATATATTTTTCAGTGTCTGACAATAACCATTGTTATCCTTGCATTTCCAGGGGAGTAATTTGTATATTAACACCCATAAAACAGTTTAAGATAAAGGAAATTTAGGTTAATTTCCAAAGTCTGTCTTTTTATTCAAGGACCGATATTTCTCCATCATTTCTCTTCAATTGACTGACCTAATTCTATGTCTGCACATATAAAGCAAGAAACAAAGCAATATTGTAGATAACTCAAAACAAAATTAACTTTTGCCTCAATTAATCTCTTCAAAGGAAAAATATTTATTTATTTTTATTTATTGAAACATAATTGATTGTACATATCCATGGGGTACAGTGTTGAATATCCATACCTGTGTGCAATATGTGATGCTCAAATCGGGATAATTAGTATATTCAATACTACGCAATCATTTTTTGTGGGCCTTTACCAATTTCTCACTAACCTCCCCTCCCTCTTCTTCTTTCCCACCTTTGGTAACCTCAGTTCTGTTCTCTCCTTTTGAAAGTTCAATGAATTATTGTGATTGTTGTATCTTTGTTTGGTTTTTCGTTTATTTGTTTGTTTATTTATTTTCTATTTATTTATGTTTAGCTCCCACTTATAAGTGAGGACGTGATATTTCTCTTTCTGTGTCTGGCTTATTTCACGTAACATAATTTTCTCCAGACTCATCCATGTTTCTGTGGATGGCGGAATTTCATTCTTTTTTATGGCTGAGTAGTATTCCATTGTGTAGATATGCCACATTTTCCTTATCCAGTCATCCATTGATGGGCATTGAGGTTGGTTCATACTCTTAGCTATTGTAAATAGAGCTGCGATGAACATGGAAGTGCAGATATCCATTTGACATGATGATTTCCATTCCTTTGGGCATACACCCAGCAGTGAGGATTGCTGGATCGTGTGGCAGTTCTATCTGTAGTCGTCTGAGGAACCTCCATACTGTTTTCCATAGTGTTTGTACTAATTTACAGTCCCACCAACAGCGTAGGCGGGTTCCCCTTTCTCATCATCCTCGCCAGCATTTGTTGTTCTCTGTCTTTTTGATACTGACCAGTCTAACTAGGGTGAGACGATATCTCAGTGTGGTTTTGATTTGCATTTCTCTGATGCTCAGTGATATTGAGCATTTTTTCATGTGTCTGTTGGCTATTTGTATATCTTCCTTTGAGAAATGCCTATTCAGCTCCTTTTCCCATTTTCTAAACAAGTTACTTGTTTTTTTACTAAGTTGTTTGAGTTCCTTGTATATTCTGGATATTAATCTCAAGGGACAAAATTTTAAGAGGTGAGTAGTGTGGGTATTCACTTTACTTCTTCAGAAAACACTGCATATGTGTAAACAATGCAAGTTGTATTGAAACTTTCTCTCGCCATGGTGATTCTGGCCTCTATTTTGTAACCTCAGTGGAAAGGTCTCCAGGAAGCAATGCAGGGAAAGCCAGAGTCTTCTCATTGCTATATTCAAAAGGCTGCCAACTCAACCCTGTGAGCTGTACACCCAAGCTAAAACAGGCATCTGTCTGCGGAGGCCTAGATTGGGGTTTGGAAGATTGGGACCAGAAAGTAACAGGTGGCTGAGTGGCACAGTCAGGAACGATTGTGATCAATACTGTGCAGTTAGTGGGGTGTGACTTTGCCACCATTAGAGCGGTGCTATTGATAAAAGGCGACTTTCTTTTTCCTTGCAGGATCTCCTTCCTGCCATTGCACCCCACCCCACATAAATGTGTGTGCACACACACACACACACACACACAAGTGCATATAGACACATACATACACACATACCACAGGCATGCACGTTCCATTCCCAACCCGGGCATGAATTCTAAGTCCTGTTGTCACAGCCAGCTAGTTGTCAGGTAAGCCCCTAATTAGTGGTCTTCTGGCTTCACTGCAAGAAGACCTGATGCCTTGGCCCAGCCTCAGACACTCTGACACAGTCAGTTGATCCAGACGGCAGTGGGCTCCATGCTGTACTTCTCTCTGGGGGCAGAAACTGCCTGAGGGGCTCCAGTCAGGGCACTTGGGGTGATCTCCTCATTGCGGAGCTCCATGTATATGCTGTAGCATTATTTGAAATCAACCCAACCCTATCTTCCAATTTTAGGAATAACCTATCTAGTCTTTTTCAAGTAATGTGATAATTGATAGAAAATCCATTTTAATGTGCAAAACAGACCCCTGACATCCCCACCAGGTATATGTGCACCTGGAGAAGATGGGAGGGATGAATTTTTCTCTCCCTCCTTGAAACCTTCCCCTCTCTCCAAAAGGGCTGCCCAGAGCACAAGGCATTTGCCAGGAGTAACCCTGACCCCACAGCTGCTCAGACTTGGCCAAGCTCCTCGTCCAAGAGCAGCTTCAGACACCCTCCCCTATCCCTACCCACCCAAATTAGGGAATAAATGGAACCTAATAGGGGCTGACGATCTTTTGTAGACATTGTTCAGATACTGGTCCAGCGCTGTCATTCTGCAGATATCATTTAATGTCTTTATGAATTTCCACATTGGCCTAAAATAGCACGCTATTTAAAAATACATCAGAATAGATTTGTTCTTTATCGGTAGGATTAAAAAAAATTAAGAAGAGACAGCATCATGCGGTGAAAGAACACAGTGGGAGGAGGGTGGTGTTAATCTTTGCTTGGGCATTAACGGGCTCTGTGGCTTTAGGTACACCGCGTCACCTCTCAGGACCTTCCTCTTTAAAATGAAGACACTGAGAAAAATCCAGCATCAGATTCATAACCTTCAAGAGGTGGTGAGAAGGAACTAGGAATCAGATGGGGCCATAAGGAAACAGGACTTGATGGCAGAACTGAAGATATTCATATTCAAAATTTTGAATCCAAATGAAACATGTTGGCCCCTTCATTGCAAGGGCAGCCAAGATGACCTTTTCATTAGAGTTTTTAAGATTCTTGTTGCCTTCAAACACTATCATCTGAAAAAATAATCGGGGGGCTTTATAGAAATCATTGCTGTTTTCTACAAAAGTTCTTCTGCCTGTTGAACTTCATAATATTTCAAATTCAAAATTTTATTATTCATACACAAAAGCACTGATTTCTCATTTCTCAGGAAAACACCAGCAAAGATTTTTCTGGAAGTGGTAACTTACTGTGTTGTTCTCCAGGTTTGCCTCGAGGCAAGAGGCTTCTCCCCAGTGGGGTTGGGTCCGTCTCCAGACACTGCCTTCCTAGCAGGGAGTCCGGGTTGTCCACAGTGTTGGTCCGGGCAGGACTCCGGCTTAGCCACTTCAGCTCTCCAAGTCCAGCGTTTTCTCCACCCATTAATGTCCACCTGTGTGGAAGATGAATTGCACAGAAGCAGCCAGGAAGTACCACAGGGAGAAGATACAACTCAGGCTGAAGTGAACGTGGCATTTACGGCCACTTCTTCTGGGAAAAGGCAGTAGCTGAACAGTAGGTTTGTGAGTTAACTTCTGCCCAACGACAGCTCATAGGTTACAGAATAGTCCCTGTAGGCTTGATTTTTACCTGGTTTTGTTAAACCTCTCTTGCTATTTCTGTCTGTCACTCAAAATTCATGTTCCTATTCCACTCCCTACCCACAAAACGTGTAGAAATGCACCAGAAACCTTGAGATCTCAGAATAAGGGCACAGACAGGAATCCAAATGCGTAATTCCGATGTCTTTGAGAAGGAAACTGTTCGCAGTTCTCTGCCACGGGTGCTTTTGCCAACTGAGCCACCGGGGAGGGCTGAACTCAGCTGCTTAATGGCAGGGATCAGACAGAGGGATCGTGCTTTCTCCTGGGTAGAAGGTCTGGGCAAGCAGAGTGAATGCAAGAACAGAAGAAGGGAGAGCAGTCACAGGTGGGCACAGCGCTATGGGGATGTCTGGCACAAAACTGCCAAGATAGGAGCAGCCAAGCACACCCAGGCTCTGGGAGGCAAGTGTCACAGAGCTTCAGTGTCTCCAGTTGGTTCCTGACCCCTTGGGTTTTTCATGCTAAGTACATGCTAGTCTTCCAGCAAAACTCACACTCAAAGACAGCTGAAACTTCATCTGCACCTTTGTCTTTCTTAGCACAGTTCAGATAGTTATCAGCTATACCCTCTTCTGGAATCTTCTATGAAAAACTCAAATAAGACCCCACCCATAAGGCTCAGGAAAGTGTGCTCTTGAAACGTCCTTTAAATCAAGGTCACAGTATGAAAATAGTATAATGATCATTACCCAAAGACTCTTAAATTTGGATTACATGAGAACCATCTTGAGACTTTATAAATACAGATCCCCCTTCAGTCTCTCCAACCTGATCATTCTGATGCAACACGTCTAAGGTGGACCCTTGCAAGGCAAGACTAGAAGACTAGACCGCACTTGGGGAAATGTCACCTCAATGATACAGGAACCCCAAGGCATACGCAGTCCCTGTGGGGTCATTTTCACTTTGCGGTTGGGACGTGGTGAGAGGAAGAAACCCCACAGGGTGGTAATGAGGAAGTCAGAGCACGCTGAGGCAGAGGATGGCAGTGAGACAGCGTGGGGACAGACAGCCAACCCTCAGTGTCCTCATGCTTACAAATCTACAGGTCTAATCCAGATCCCGAGAGGCTCCCATTCCAACAGTGAATGGAAAGATCTAGAGTTGCACGCGTTGTGTGAGTGATGGTCTGCTGAATGACATAAACCTGGACATATTTACACATTGTTTTCAATCTGGAGTAGCTGTAGTCACCAGCTTGCCTGCCTATACCCTGCACTGTTGAACGAGGGCCTTGTGAGACTTTCTCTCCAGGAGGACTAGTGAAGGCATAAGTATCATGTGGTAATGCCCAGGGAAATCTGAGATCACAGACTTAGAGGCAGGCCTGATAGGAGAAACTACAGTGGCCGATGCCTCTACTCAGCCATCCACACCTAGTGCCCGACTGGTGGGCACACGGCGCTCACACCTCCATATGGACCCTGCACCTGATTATGTCAATCCCAGGTGCCTGCCCCAGGCAAGCACGGACCCCACGCCCAGCAGCAAGTGCAGGCACACAGGAGTGTGCACGTGCATGCTGGCTTCCCACTTGGGCATCACAGACATTGGTCAGAAGCTTTGTGCTCCGCCTGCTCCACCTGTAACCTGAGAGGACTTGCCAGCTGGGCTGGTTTATTGTGGCTGGCCTGAGGACAGCTCCCTATGTGAGTGAAATGGTCCATTTCCTGCCATCTGGTATCCTAGAGCACAAAATGAGCAGGAGGCATTATAATTATCATGAGTCTTCAGGAGAGGACGGATAGAGAAGGAGAACGAGCTTGCACGAGTAAGTCAAGTCCTTGAAGTTCACAAAAAGCAGCCTCCTTGCACTGGGCTGAGGAGCAAGGGCCAGTCATGGTCACTCACCTCTCCAGCCAGAGGCCAGAGGACGTGAGGGAAGGCTGTGGGCCCAGCTGGGCTCCAGCTTCCTCCATGGCTCCAGCCCCCAGGGTATATGCTGGCTACCTCTGCCTTCCTACCTTATGTAACCTGCAGAATCTCCCTGGGGACTGGCATTCTCCTCATTGCAAAGATAAGTAAATGAGCACAGAGAAGATAGGCAAACTTGCTCATGTCCTCGGTGCTAAAGGAAAAAGTCAGGATTCGAGCATGTCCATTGGACCCTGAAGCCCATGTGTTTCCTACCAGGGCAACAGTCCACACACTTTTGTGATCAGGATCACACCTCTTTCCTCCCAAAGATTACTGAGGACCCAAAAAGGCCTCTGTTTGTGCTGGTTATAAGTATCAATATTTACCATATTAGAAATTTAGACAGAAAAAAATTTAAATACACATTAATTAATTCATTTAAAATTAATAATAATAAGTTAATATATGTTAACAAAAGTAAACTATCTTATGGAAAACAACTTGACTGTTGAAAACCAAAAAAAATCAATGAGAATGACATTGTTTTATATTTTTGCATATCTTTCTGATGTCTGGCTAATAGAAGATTCTCATATCTACTTGTGTATTCAATCTGTTGCAATAGCATCATGTAGCCTCTAGAAAACTCCAGTGGATAAGTCATGAGTCTTAGTATTATTATCAAAACAGTTTTTACCTTGAAGACCCCTTAGAAGGGTGTCAGGGACCCCACAGGTCTCCTGACCACACTTTGAGATCTGCTGCACCATGTCACCTGTCCCCACATGGAGAGTGGAGGTTGGCTCACCCCGTGCAGGGCCCTGGCTGTGTCTGCTCCGGAGCCACCTACACCAGTGCAGACCAGACACATGATACATGAACCACTGTGCAGGGAGGACTTAGTAATACTGCTTTAAGAAATTCAGGATTGAAGTTTTCTAAGGATAGGACAGTTTCTCATTTGCCAATGTAGGACCAAAAGAGTAACCCTGTCACTCCGAGGGTGCCCACAAAGCTGCATGTTTTAGTCTGCTTTGTGTTGCTTGACAGAATACCACAGACTGGGTAATTTATAAAGAGGAGAAATTTGTTTCTCACAGGTCTGGAGGCAGAAAGTCCAGTATCGGGGCCAGCATGTGGTGAGGGCCGTTATGCTATGTCGTAACATGCTGAAGGCATCACATGGCAAGACAGAGAGAGGCACCAGGAGCCAGACTTGCTTGATAACAGCCCACTCTCACAATCACTAACCTGCTCCCACAAGAACAACATTAATCCATTCATGAGAACTCCATCCTCATGACCCAACCACCTCTTATTAGGCCCCGCCTTGCAACACTGTTGCATTGGGGATTCATTTTTCAACACATGAACTCTTGGGGACACATTCAAACCACAGCACTGCACATAGAAATTGGGGTTACCATACCCTGAGAGTCCACATACAGATTCTTGCCTACCAGACCTGACCTGGCCGTAAGCCCCATCTTCTGAGTATCAGCTTCTGCAGCTCATGATCACAATGATTAGAGGCTTTCACTAAGAATCAACGTGCTACTTTCAATTTTCACTGTGAAGTTACGGCCCTTTTTCAAGACAGTTGGCACTTCCTGCCTTTGTCCATCTGTGGGGTTAACAGAGTCAGGGTAACATTCAGGTACTGACCAGCAAAGTGAATCTTCAAGCAAGGGAAGCAGAGAGGGGCCGGAGTCAGGTTCACAAGCTGACGCTGGATGAATGGACATGAGAACTGGCAGGAAAAATGCAGCAAACAAGAAGGGAAGCCAGACCTGCAGACCTGAGTCAGGCTGCTGAGGCCAGGTCAGGAAAATGGACCCCTGCCAGCTCCAGCCGAGGTCAGGAGCATTGCAAATCAGAACCAGAAAGGGAAAGGAGCAAGCTGGGGCTCAGTTCCCATCCTAAAATACCAGGCAGCAATATCGAGATATCAACAGATAAGCAGACAGATTGGTAGGTGGATAGGCAGATAGGTAGACAGATCAATCAGTCAATAGATAGATATCTGATGTGCAGGTCCTGGTTGCTGCTTGCTCAACCTAGATTTCATTCTGTCCCTACAGAATATGTCTAACATCATTTCTGTGATAGCATATTTGTACTTAATCTACTTTATCAGTAGTTAACTTAAATTTTGTTGATTTTTAGAAATAATATGTCATGTTGACTTCAAGCATCTACATCTTTTTTGAACTGCACTTCCCATTAACTTTGCAAATTTTGCCTTTAGGGTCAAAAGGATCTCTTACCAATTCATTACTTGACCTTTAAATAGTTTTCCTAACTTTTTAACATTTTTCTCACTTAATAGCTAGGTTACTTATGTGAAAAGGATCCGTAATTTAAGTAAAATAAGTAAACTAGAAGTTGTTTTAACTATGCCTTATAGGCAATTGTCAGTGAAGGACAAATAAAAATAAATAGACTCACCTTTAAAAAAATATCATCCAATTGCAGGCAAACATTAGCCTCTTGGCAGTCAGCCACCACTCATTGGCCAGCAACGAAGCAATTAAAAGCTGCCGTTCCGTCCGTCTCCTCGCCGTGTGCATCAGTCAGGTCTGTACTGAGCATCGGCTCTAAGCAAGGCCGGGGCAGGCGAGCCTGCTTGTTGAGACAGTTTACCATTCCCAGTCTTCTGCAGGCTCAAAATGTACTCGGTCAGAGCTTCCTCTAGCCTTTCCCCTTTAATGAGGATCCTCAGTAGTTAGTAACTCTGTTTTTCCCCCCAATTAAAAAGCATGATGGCATTCACTGCTGAAACCTGGCAAGGGTCACATATCAGAAGTTCACATGACACCCAGGGCACACACCATCTGCACCCCTTCTGGCCTGACCCCAACATCAGTTCTTTATGACTCACTCTTCTGGGACCCTTTATGCCCTTGACAGCCTGATATAGCCTTGGAGAAAAAGCAGAGCGGAGGGCAGGCCCAGGAATAGTTTCTAAAATTTTTATTACCTTAAACTCTGTTGTACAGTAGCCTCATATTCAAAATACTAACACTGTTTCTCTCGGTATCTGTTAACATTAGGAAGGTTAACCACGTATGTGTGTGTAGAGATGACAGATAAATAGACACAACACACAGAACCACTAAATTTTATAACAAGAATTCCTAGAGTACAATCCCTTTCTTTTCTTGGTTAGGGACCAGAAAATGAACCTGAAGTCACATTTAGCAGCCACGCTCAGCGGCAGGCCTTGGTGACCACCCCTGTAGGTGGGTCTCCACCTGCCTGCCTGCACCCCGGGCAGCAGCAGCAGAGGCGTTTCCCCAGGAGCTTCCAGTCTGAAGAAAGAACAAGTAAACGAACACCCATTTCCATGAGAACTGCAGAAACGCCCTTGTGTCCACTCATCCTCCTAATGCAGTTGTTATTTTATTTCTGTGGTCGATACATAACAAGTTCAGCAGTTCCCACGCCTGAATCCGGTCCACCCACGCACACCCCACTTCTCGATAGTAAGACTTGGACAAAAGCTCTTAGTATATACAGCTCTTGATTCCTGACCACCTTGCTGGCTACCTTTTTATAGATGAGAAAAAGACAACAGATATGCAGGGGCAGAGAGAACCGCAGTAGCTCTTGCTGCAGCATCACCTGTCCATCATGGCAGAGGTACAGACCGTGTTTGGGTCCCACTTCACTCGCTGGTGTATTAACGGCAACTCCTACCTCACAAAGCAACAGGCACAGATCATGGCTTCGATCACAGATCACGATTGTGCTGCAGCTCTATGTGATTTGACATCTTCACCAAATGTCTGTCTCTCCACAACAACAAAAAAAATGTCTGGTACAATTTGTGCAAGAATTTGATGCCTTAATACACCAAATGACTTAGACATTTATTTTGAAGTGTTTCTGTGCTTCATGAGAATGAAGAGCAGTTTGCCTGAGATACCAGTGCTATCCTAGTTCTCTGAACACTCATTGGACCAGAGAGAAACCCTCTCATCTACTTTTGAAGCCAAGCTATCAGTATTGTAATGGGCAGATTGGACATGGGTAGGAAAGATTTAGGCCTGGCAGCCTGGATGGGCAAGCTGAGAAAGGGGTAAGAGAAACCCAACAGCAGTCAACAGGAAAGCCACTGCCACATGGGATTTGCTCCCCTCCAAAGCTAATTTAAGCTGTAATTTAAGTGAGGATGGCAACCATCAGCACAGCTAGCTGGCTTTCATTGATTGCTTCCTGAAAACTTTGAAAAACCCATTGCTTTTTCAGGGTCAGGAGAGCTGAGAGATGCACATGCCATCATCTCTTTGCTTCCAAGTTTCCATCAGTCATGTGGCAACAAGTCAGGTGAGAACAACATTGTCACTCCCAGCTTGTAAGGTGCGGCAGGCCCTACATCACTGGCGAGGAATCCACAGAATCTATTGGCACTCTTCAATTCCCAAATTCTTCAATTTTGGAATACGTTTACTTCCAGGGAGTCTGGAGAAGGAAGTGGGTTCAGAGCACACTCTTGGTCCAAGGACAGTGTGACTTACCCAAAAGAAGATAGTTCTACAATCATCCTCTCACTGCTGCCACTCCAGGGTGTGTGCAAAGGCCTCTGTCAAAGGAGAACATGCTTGACAGAAGGAGAAGGCCTTCATGACTTCTCGGCTGACATCCTTATTTCTAACTGAGCCCTCCATTTGCAGCGGGACTGGCCGGCATGCAATGAGTCTCCTCAACACCGTGTGCTTCTGAACCACCAGTAAATCACATGTGCATTTTACGGTTGTAACCAATTTGCAGTCCACCATCTTGCCCTTGGCCCAGCAAGGAGACGTCTCTGTTCCTCCTCAGCCTCAGGATGTGTGACGTCTGATTTCTGGCTTGCCCTTTGGATAAAAGTGATGTGACAGTAATAAGACTTTTGAAACTTATTTAACTAATAAGATGATGAAGACAACCAGGGAATTAATGGGAAAGTTTAATTTTGATTTACCTGTACAGCTGCAGCTATTGAAACCCAAATGCCTTCCTATTTGCATCTTTTCTTCCAGCCTCTCAATTCAGTATCAAAAAATAATGATTAAAAAATATGAGTCCCTACCACCTATGAGCATTACCTGTACATTCACTGTGCACCTCCTTTAAGCCTCGTGGCACCTCGATGAGGTGTGTGCTGTCCCCACCTCATTGCACAGGTGAGACTGGGCCTCAGAAGGGGTAAGTACCCTGCCACTGCCCATGATCCCACAGCTGATATGTATAAATACATACATGCAATTTACAGAGAGACCCAGGCCTGCCTAGCCCCACAGCTGAGGCCTTACCTACGTTCTGCTCTCCTGCCAAGGACCCTTCGTGTAGAAGTCAGCATGTGAGCTGGCATCCACTGGAGCCAGCTCTGTCTTTTGTGAGCTCTGCGATTCAGGGAAAATTATTTAATGCTTCTGAGCCTCATTTGCCTTAGCTGTAAATTAGGAACAATAGAAGCTACCCATTGTTATAAAGGTGAATGGGGAACATTAGTGTCTATTATCTGATACATGTTACTGACTCCATGTCTGTTACAGGAATAAAGAAGAGAATGAATGAAAAATGGGACACTGATTAATCCTTTCACTCCTTTGAAGAGTCAGTAAATATAGAAGGCAGGGAGAGAGACAGGGGATCATTATTAACTAAAATATTCAGTAAGTGTATTGTTGGAAATATCCAATAACTTACAAGGGTTCTTATTAGAAAAGGATTCACATCTTTTTGTCCTTATTGCCAACTTCAAAATCCTGGAGTCAGAAAAACAGAAAGTTGAGAAAGGACAGTAATCCTTCTCTTGGTTTCTCTGGCCAGCAAACACCCTCATTCCTCACCAAGGGTCCCCCATGCAGTCCTGAGGCAGCTGCAGAACTCCTACTGGACAGTCTCCAAACCACAGGGAGCCTAGGATGCTGGGGAGGCACATTGTGACACCCACCGCACACAGGGAGGACCGCAGCTGTCAGTCTCAGAGAGGGCTTGGGTACTTAAATGTGTTCACATCCTGATCAAAGGCAGAGGAGTCCCCGGGGGGAAAGGGAGATCGTCAGGACTCGAGCTGAGCTGCTGGTACTCAACCCCATCCATAATCATCGCCTTGTGGACAGAGGGAAGGAGCTCCAGGGGTCTGATTATGGAGTTACAGTGGTCATTAAAGCAATTTCCAATATCCCACTTGAGAGTTACTGACTTGGAAGAGCTTTGCTGTCACCTATAGGCCCCATGATCCAGAACTGTCACCCCTCGTGTGATGGGCCCAGTGCATGTGCATGGGACTGATGACCTAGGAGTGGCATCGTGAGTGGAGCAGGGCGAGCCATCAGGGCAGATGCACCAGGATCAAAACTAGCTCCACCACAGTCTTACTTCCTGTGTCACCAGGGAGGTTTCTGAGCCTTGCTGAGACTCAGTTTCCCTCTTTGAAAGCTGTATTGAAATGCCCACCTCCAGAGTTCTTGTGAGGTCTAAGTAAGATGACATCCATGGAGCACCCAGTACCAGCACCCAGGAAATAGACTGTTTCTGAGGGGACCAAGCACTGCCTGCCACGTTCCTCCTGTTACGTATGCAGTGAAGAGGTCTCATGAGATTTTGTTCCAGGGGGCTGGGACAGGAGGTGGATTGCTTTTATTTTTGCTCTTACACTTCCACAAAGGAGTATCACCTTGCTCGTTCCTTCATGAGAGACAAAACACAGCCCAAGAGAGGCCTTGGTGGGACCTTGAAATAGGGCCAGCAAATGCCACTTCATGATGTATTTATTCGATGCCCACGTGTGGCTGCCCTGAAGACATGATACCCGCATTCACAAGCACCCCACCACTTGCCCACATTCATGGCTTAGTAAGTGATGGCATGAAGGAGCTGCCCTGCAGGAAACTTCCTATGACATTTGTCAGTGCAGGGAGAGAGCAGACCATCAGGAGAGAAAAGATGAGAGGTAAAAACAAGAGCCTGGGGGGTAGAATATGTACCACAAACTCTTTTATCACATTAATCCTCCTAGTAACCCTTGGAAGTTAATATTATAATAATCCTGATTTTTCTTCCAATGGGAGTGCTGCCCAGAGAAGTGGAAGAGTTTGCCCAGATTTACACTGCTGGTAAGTGGCAGACCCAGGCCACACAGAACATGAGACAGAAAGCAAGTGATTCAATGAAAAAACCGCCAGCTCAGAAGTTAGGAGTCCTGGCTTTTCTGCTTACTGATTCTGCCTCCTGTCTCAGGATGTGGCCCAGGGAACTGCAACAGGATTAGGATGACCAGGTATGTGGCAGGACCCAGAAACAGCCCCTCCAGGGAGGGTTGCAGGTCCCCAAGGATCACACACCACCACCCGAGCGGGCAGAAGTGCAGAGTGTCGGACAGAGGAGCATCCCAAGCATGTGGACGCAGGGGTCCTAAAGCAGCCCTGCAGTCTCCTGGCTGGTGGGCAAAGGTTGGCATCTGAGAAACGAGCCATCCAAGCTTGTGGGCCATGGGGAGGTGGCCGGGCCCTAGGCACTGGTGAGAGCTCAAAGACAGAGCTGTGGCATCAGGAGGGGTTTAGGCAGGAGCAAAGTAGGTTCTGGTGACCAGGAGAGATTGAGATGCTAGACATAAAACCAAGATAGAAACTGAGGCACAGAAACAAGGCAGAAATCAGTTACCAAACCAGGGGACCAGTCCTCTGGAATGAAGCCAAAACCGTGTGTAAAACCTGTGTCAGAAAGGCATTGAGGGCCTGGCAGACAGGAGCATGACCTGCCTGCTAGGATTCTGCACTAGAGTTTCTTAAACCCCCCACCTGTCATGCTTCTCACTAAGGAGTGGGGCTGAGCCTGTGGGTGGGGGCAAGAAGAAACTTCAATTGTGGGGTGCTGTGGGCTTTTGCAGGTGATATCCAGGAATCTGACCCCGGAACTTGGAATAAATCATTTAACCAGAGTGAGCTTCCGTCAGTGAAAAGGAAAGGTGGAATGTGGTGATTTCAACAGTAGCTTCCAGTTGTAAGTCTGAGTTAAGTGACATGAATCAACAAGAACAGATACTGAAGTGAAATTGTCTGGACAGGTCAATAGAACATGAAACTAAATACATTTTTGAAGCTGCCTAACCTACAGCATTTAATTTTAGGAAACCTTTTAATTTGATTTGCTCCTTTATAAATTGGGGATAGAGGGATGAGTTCTTTAGGCATGATATATAATACAAATACTGAAAATAATAAAAATCAATAGCCCTAGGATCTCCTGAAGAAAACAAACCTAGAGGAGAAAAAGAAATAACTTCCATCCAATTCCAACACCAGAAAGAACCGAGGGTGAGGAAATTCTGATTGCTGAGAACCGGAGAAAGCACAGCTGCAGAGAAACGAAAACTTAAATACTTTTGCTGCAGCAGCTTTTCTGCCTTTAATCTCCTTAATTGACTGCTCGCAGCTACAACGAAACACATCTTCATCCATTTGAAATAAATTGTGTCGAAGTCTGACTAGAGTTGGGAGATGATGGAGAATTGCCTCATTTCTATTTGCCATGGCTGGTTGATTCTTCTCTGTCATTTGCTTTAAAGGAGAGTGGGAGGCTTTTGAAATGGAGATGGTACAGTTCTCTCTCTCTCTCTCTCCCCCTTGCCCCCATCTTCGTCTGCTGCTTGCTGGGGGAAGGTGCTTGCCATCGGGTCCTTGGCCTCATCTCCTTCCTTGTCCACTACCTTCCTCGGCCATCAACCCACTGTGATAACTTTTCAAGCATCTCCACACCAATGACTCCAGCTCTGATCTTTTTCTGGGCTACCAGCTCCCACTAGGCGACCCCAGCTATTTCCACATAGATGATCTGCAGGAATCTCACATTTGTGCAAGAACTGAGCCTATAACTGGGGTATAATCCTCAGTTTCCAAGCACCTCCCATGTATCTTCTTCCCTGGGTCTCTCCCTCTTGGCCAGAGACTCCACCTGCCTCCCTGTCACCCAGGCTGGTAACCAGGGCTCTGTGTGAACTCTCCGCTCTTCCCCTGTACATGTAAGCTGTCACAGGCCTTCAAGTACCATGCCCCTACTTCCCCTCACGTCTACCCCCTGCCCTGCCCACCTCTCACCTGGACCCTGACAGCCTCCCTGCTGTGATCTGTCTTGTCTGCATCCACCTCTTGACCTCAAAGTTAGTTACTTCCCTCAATCACAGGTAGCTCAGGGCACTCTTCTGCAAAATTTAAAATTGATGCCTATGGTCTGCAGAATAAAGTCCACACACCTTGGTCTTGATTCAAACCCACTCGTGAGTTTGCTGCAAACTGCATTCCTCACTGTTCTGCCACCCTGGGCCTCCACGGAGCCCCACTGTGGTGCAGCACAGCCTCCAGGACTTCACGTCTTTGTCAATCCCCTGTTCCTGCCTTGGCTGGGAGTGCCTGTCACACACCCAGGGTCAGAACCAAGTTTTTCTCCCTTGTGCTTCTGCACTGCATTGCTTTTGCCGCTATTCTCTCATTATTTACCTTTGTCTGGTACTAATGTCAGTTAATATGAGGAGGCTGCAAGTTTCTTGAGTCCTTGCAAGTGGTGGTTAAAGGGGCAGCCCCTCCAGACCCTCCCTGGGACTGGAAACCTGAATCCACCACTAATGAGCACTGGACTCTTGGGCAAGGGACCTGTAGGGAAAGTAAAAGAAGTGGACGTTTGGAATCTTGCCGAGCATTTGAGGCAAATATGCACATGTGCCTAGGTGTTCCTTGGTTTTCTGATGTAATTGTGCATGTGCACCTGGCTGTTCCTGTGTTGCCTGACTTGCACCCAGGTGTCCTGGGTTATCAGACTTAAGTATAAAGGATGAGTGGCTCTGATCCATGTTGCCGCCTGCCCCTGGGATGCCCGCAGGGGCATCACAAGGAGGCCACTACTGCTGCTGGAGCCTGTTGTTGCCAGGACCCCCAGGATGGCCCAAGAGGCCACCGCCACTGCTGCTGCTGAGGAAGCTGAGGACTGAGCTCATGTAATCTACCAGTGGCTCCTGGGATCTTTCCCAGTTACCTAGCTTGTGGACCTGTCTGTGAGGGGTCTGTGACCCAGTCTGTACAATCAGTTCGAAGGGTGTAGCTCTAACAATACAGGATCTAATCACTCTCACATCATTTTCCTGACGTGGGAGATGAGAATCGTAACTGATCCTACCTCATCGAATTCTTGTGAAAACTGAATGTCATAATATACATGAAGTGCTTAGCACAGAGCCTGGCACATAGTAAATGCTCATGTCAGCTTTGATTTATTATTATTATTATTCCTCAGTGTTGTACCTGGAATAGTAAACAAGCACTCACTGAGTTTTCAAAATTGAATTCTTCAAAGAAAAACTGTGAGATTCAGGGACTCAGGAGCACATGCAGAGAACCTGAGAATGAATGAGGTTGGGATGTTTCCAGTTCTTGGTCAGGTGACACTTGCCTATCTAACACTGATGCCCCCAAAACAAATGGAAAAGTAGACAGGAAACCGAGGACCCAGCCCTTGGGCTCTGTGGGAACGAGGTTGGCTTTCTTCTCCCTTCCCTGGCCGTCACTGTCTGTCTCCATGCTGAGCTAAATGGAATGTGAGAGCCCCTCCCCCATCGCCCACATAGTGAAATGGCCCAGGTGCAGCAATAATCAGTCACAGTGGGTGCCCGGGTCCCGCAGGCCCAGGACCGCCTGACAACGCGCAGCCTGCAGTCGCCCATGAAGGACAGCAACGAGATGTCCTGTCGGCTAATGGACACCAAAGCATGTCCCTGAAAAGCCTGATTCCTTGAAGATGCTCGTCTTAGGAGATTCACATTTAGTCTCATAAAAATCAGGAATGGAGGCTTTCAGGGAAACACTGTATCACATTTTAACTCTTTAAGGCAGTTGAAAAATTTCACCAGGCTCCAGACTGTAGGAAACTTCTCGAATCTGTGGCTGGGAACTGGGAAGGGGTAGCAGGGTAGGTGCTGATCCGCACGGTGTCCTGTGCGGATCCCTCAGCTCGTCACTGAGGCGAAGAAGAAAAGAAACAGACTGAGCCTGGAACCAGCTCTCCATCAGGTCCTGGTGGTCACTGCAAATTCACCTCTCTGTAGATCTGGTGCAGGGGAAACTACATGATTTCTAAAGTTCTTTTCAGCTATGAAGTTGTGATTCCATGAACTGTGATTGCAGTTCATAGTTCCCAGATAAGTAAAGGGGACTCTCATTTAAAAAAAAAAAAAATGCAAAATCCTTGAAGTTATAATGGGAGAGCTGAGACCAACATCTGGGGGCCTGACTTCTGGTCCAGTGTTCATTTATTTACAGCTGTTAGCCTGAGTAACAAACAGATGAGGGCTCTCTAAAAGGAAATGGTATTTATTTAGGTATAGAGCATTCTCCAATGGGAATACACATGCCATAGTAAACTACATGTGTATTCAGGGAGGTAAAGGAAGACAAAGGACTTAAAGGAAAAGCAATGGCAGATTACATAATTGTTTGGGAATAATTATCCTTGGCTACAAGGATCAATAAAAAGAGTGACACCAATCCAAAGCTGGACAGGCAGTTGCTGGGCATATGTTTTTGCAGAGATATTTTTTTTGTTAAGGTTGTGATGGCCTCTGTGCAAGGCTGTGGTTTTGCATTTTGTGTAATTTTGTTTCGGGCCTTTGTGCATGAGAACTCTCCCTTATTTGTCAGGGTTTTTATTGTTGTTGTTGTTGTTGTTGTTGTTTATACATAGGCAACTCGATTTTTGTTCTTAAAACTTTCACAGAACATTCATACCAGGTGCCTTTGCATGTTCAATGCACACTGCCCCTTCCTTCAATCACACGAGGCCATTGGACACAGATGAAATTAAAACATGTTAAGGCCCTCAAAAAGTTCATTTCTAAAAATATATTTGAAACAATTGAAACAAAGAGTAATTGAGTACCTTCTTGCTAGTCAGCCTGATTTGAATCAGAGAATCTCAGCTCAGAAAGAACCATTCGTGTTGGGTGAGGGACAGCAGAAGACACAGGGACCTGTTCTCACATTCCTCGTCCCCCGTGCACGTGCAGTTCCTGGAAAGCCTGACTGAGACTGGCTGGCCCAAATGATTTGCTGCCATTTTTGATGAACAACTGAGGGAGAACCATTTGTCCTTCCAGGTATCCCAGGAGGCAAAGAAGAAATTTCTGAAGTTGTCAAATGTGGCATTGATGAGAAAGTAATTAAAGTCACTGGCAGGACTATTCTCATGATTGAATCAGATAACATCAGTGACAGCAATGGTCTACCCTGAAGGCAGGCATCAGAAGTCAAATGAAACCAGACTCACCCTGGGTGACTTTACTGACATTTCCTGTTTGGTTAGTAATATTTAATCTGAAATTATATATATGACAGTGTCTTACTGATTGTTTCCTTTTCTCATGAAAAGAAGACAAAGAAATCAGTTGCTCTGTTGATCCCATGACAATGACGTATCTTCACTTTCCTACAACAATCTTTACTTAATTAAAGTTTCTTTCCCTTATTACTTCCATTTGTTATGGCAGCAAACAGCATCCTTTAAATGTTCTTTAATATAAACAATGTTTTTTAAAAAAAATCCTTGGTTCTGTTTAAGTCCTTAAAACTCAGTCAGATTTCAATGTACATAATGACCAGAAAGATATGTCTTGCTATAGAAGTGACATTAGTGTGTCCCAGGCTCACAGGTTCTCCTTAATCAAGTCAGTCTCATGACCTTCCTCACCTTCCTATTCCAGTTATGTCTTGGATTAAAAGATAACAATGACAAACTAGTACAGGACAAGAGTCTCAGAGTATAATTTTAAGTCAAAGTAGTCCTTTGCTGCTTATTAGTAACACTCTCTGCATTGCTGGTGAAGACAATCTCATTTTCTACAGACTTTCGAAGGATTACTCATTTTATATGAACTGTGTCCTTTTGATAGTAGAAATAGAGATTATGCTTTGATTTATGATTGTATGTTATGTTTTCTACATCGTAAAGAAATAATGAATACATGTCATTTACTCAACATTTAATTGTATCTTCTACAGTAAGAAAAAGAAACCTCAAGCAGAGATTATGCTTGGAAGTCAGTTATTAATATATGAAGAAGTGTGAGGCATCAGGGGAGATGACTAGCAGATCAAAGAGAGGCCTTGTCTAACATCAAGTTACCCAGCTGTTCCTCGGTCCTTAAAGGCAAGATTTACTCACGTATTTACTGATCAGATAGTTACTGAGCATTTTCTATGTGCAAGGCTCACTTGTGGGACGTAGAGGAATGCAAAATTAATAGCATTGAGTTTCTGTTCTCCAGAAGTCTATAGACTAGCAGAAGAAATAACATACATCTGTAATATAGATTAGAAAGTGGTGAATGCCATGAGAAAAATGTGTTAATATTTTATTGCAAGAGACAAAGGACAGGGAATGCAATTGGAGTTTACCCTAAGGGGAAGCTTTTGCATCTTTAATATTATATTAACTATCTATTGCTGTTTAACAAATTATTCCAAACCTCAGCAGCTTAAAACAACAAATATTTATTCGCTCATGGTTTCTGTTGTACAGAAATTTGGGCATGGCTGAGCTGGGTTCCTCTGTGTCAGGGTCTCTGGTGGGGTTGCATCAAGCTGTCACCTGTAGCCACAGTCATCATTTGAAGTTTCATCTAGGGTGGGGAGGAAGATTCCTACTTCCAAACTCATGCATGTGGTTACTGGTTAGTTTCAGTCCCCGTCCCCTAGGCCACATGATATGACAGCTGGCTTCCCCATGGCAAGTGGTCTTAGAGCACACAAAATGGAAGCCACAGGTTTTTTTCTAATAATCTAATCTCAGATGTGGCGTATTCTGTTTAAATCCAGCCCATGCCCAAGGAAAGTGCACTAACTACACTGGTGCATGAAGACCAGGAAGTAAGGATCACTGGGGCTCATCGTTGAGGCAGCTGACTACTAATACACTATCTTTCCTATTTAAATGCTAAGACAGGACAAGATTCACTGTTGTGTCTGGAGTTGCCCATGCTATTTTCCAAACACGTCTTGAATCAAAAGTCTAATAAGATTGCTGGGAGGGAGACAAAAACTGTGTGTCTCTTCCTCTGCCTTCTATATATCATTGTGGACTAATAAATTTTTCCAGCCATATCAAAGTACGGACTAGAAAGTAGCATGGTGTTTATGTGCCTTCTAGGACAGGGACCTAGGTGTGCAGGAGAGCTGTACACATCTATTCTCCTTGTGTCTTGTTCAGAACAGTTAGTCCTGTCAAAACAGGCAGCGTTCCTCTTGCATCGCTAACAATAGTCTGATCATGAAAGATCAGAAAGAACTGAAATCTTACAGACAGCTTGACAAAGAAATGCCAGACAACAATATGTACTGCTTTTTCAAAGTCATGATTTTATCTGAGATTATTTAAATCAGGAATCAGCAGGAAGTTTTACCCTTCAAAATTTCTGATTGCCCTGTTCAGTTTGTGTGAGGCAGGGAGGGAAAGGACGCCACACTTGGACAGGGGAGGTCAGGCCTAGATACTGGGGGAGGCTGGAAAAAAGAATATCTTAATCGGTCAGAAAAACCACAGCTGTAAAAAGTCATGATTACATCAGAAGCTAAATGCATAACAGCTGAGTTACCTTCACAGGAAACGTAGGAGAAGAAATAAATCCTTTGACCTTGCCTTGCATTCAGCAAGTATCTACTGAGTTCTGTCTGGGGCTGGGTGCTGAGTTCAAGGATAAAGAAAAAAATCCGGATATCTATCAACAAATTACTGCTATAGGAAACCAATGTCCTCTTTTGTATCACTAAACCATTAGACTCCTTCAAAGGTTGTTATTACAGAAGAATTCCTTTTCTACATTCTTTTATTTTCTACTTTTCAAAATTGCAACTTTATTAGAAAATTATTTTTAAGAAAGAACAGGATGATTGTACTGTGAAAAACACATATATTATGCAGTCAGAGAGACCTAGCTGATGGTCCTACAATTTAAAAACTGAACTTGGTCATAAGACTTAGATTCATAGTCTTACGAGAATTAAATGACGTAACTTGAAAATCCTCTGCTGCAGTGAACAAAATCCATCATTCTTACAAATAATAATCTCGTGAACAGAAACAATGATAAACTCGCGGCATTGAGAAATGGCAGAACTGACCCTACTGCCCTGGAAACACATCGATACTGTCTGGAGGAGCAAGCCCCACACTAAGCAATACCAGGTTATTATGTTTCCACTCCCGCTGTAATTTTAAATTTGTAACGAATGGCCTGGTCTGGAGCTCTGCAAGTGAAAGGAATGTGCAGAACTAGGAGAGCTCGCAGAAGGGAGACACTGGAAGTGCTTGGAGGGCTGGAAAATGAGGCCTGCGAGAAAAGCCCATAAGAAACGAAGCTGTAGAGTGTGGAAAAGCGATTGCTAGGAAGGATTCTAGCTGGGATACATGAAAGATGGTCGGTATTCATTTCTTCTAGGTTATGTTATAGAAGAAACACCTGGATTAACATAGGAAGGTTCAGAATCTCTTTGGAACATATTTGCCTGTGAGTTTGAGTTCCATGTCCACCTCTTACTCGTTCTACCAATTTCTTAACCTGAATGAACCATAGTTTCACAGCCTCATTTGCTGGAATAATTGTAACTGCACGGTGTTCGAGGATCTGAACAGAGACTGTTTGGCTGAGATCAATTTTGTTGATAGAAAGTTGGTCACCATTTATGTGCTAAGGGTGATCTGGGGCAGCAAGAAGAGCTTGGCTTACTGTGGAAGGCCAGCTTGACTGGGGGATCATGAGCATGAGGTGACAAGAGAGGACGATGTCAGGTGACAATGGCCAGAGCCTATCAGGTAATTTGTTTCCCTCAATTGCTTTTAGCTATATTATACCTGGCCAAATGCTTTTCATCCATTGTTTTTAAGCCAAAAATGTATTTCACCTGATAAAGCAGTGATTCAGTTCACCTGATCTGCACATTAAATGCACCTGGGGAAGTTTTAAATACCCCATGCCCAGTCCACATCCCAGAATTTCTGGGGGTGGGACCCAGGCACCAGAGGCAATTCAACAGGCAGCCAAGGTACAGACCCACTTCTACTGAGGGTAATAGTGAGGCTTAAATGAAGAAGCCCCACAAGGTTACCAGCATGCAATAAGCACTCAATAAACTCTAGTTTCCCTTTTTCCCTAAATACAGCTTTTAGGAGTCATATGGGTTTTTCACTTGTGGGCTGTTTGGGCATTAACGAGATGATGCCTTGCAGTCCATTCGGAGCCCAGCACAAAGGTTTATGGGAATGTGCTTCTGTTTTATTTTCTTCACAGGCTGTCTAAATGGCTAAATATTTCATAAATTGGTTAATTCAGTTCACAGATCAGTCCATTCAAAAGGATACGGTCAAATCGGATGTTCTGTGGTACAATGCAGACAAAAACAATTGCTTAGAGTTAGATTTTTCTGTTTTCAAATTTTAGATAGAATGCAGATCTCAAGTGGATTAGAGGCCTAAGGAGAAAACCAATTGATTGCAAACTGGATATCATCGTATTAACAGACTGACAGCATCCAACATTTCAAGAGAGCATTATGGTTTATTGTAGAGTATTATGGTTTTGCTTGACATGTGAATCACACACATAAGCAGACATATCTTCATTCAATTTAAAGGTGTTGCTTTCTTTAATTTCTTGGTTTTAGTTTCAGTTCAGAAGCATCACAGTTATCCATAAACCACATAAATATTTGTTTAACACCTTTTAAGAGCAAACTATAGAAAAACGTACAGCACTGTGCTAGACCTAGTATGATCTAGTTAGAGAGATTATCATTGTGATTATCTGCAAAACAAATACTGACTGGAATGGCGTGGTATCAGCTATACCAAAAAGAAAGACATAATATCTATTTTGGGAGCCCATAGAAGATGTCTTAAGGTGGGTCCCCTGAGAAACAGACCCAGACATGGGTGCAGAAAGTTTATTGGTGGTGCTCTCAGGGATGACACTGTGAGGGAGGGGGGAAGCAAGACTGAGTGGAGTAATGAGATGAACGGTGACGTCCTCCTACCCCTCCTGGAGTAGGCTGGATACAGGTTGCCCTCGTGGGGAAGGAAGAACGTTGGCAAGGCAGTGCCCTAAACAGGGCAATCTCCTAGAGAGGAATTCAGCCAAGAGCCATTAGCAGCAACAGCACTGCAAACCTGACATGGGCTCCTGACCATCCCCTCATACCTGTTAACTGACATGCAAAAAGTGTGAAAATTAATAGCAAATCCATTTTTCTGGTTATTCAAGCTGAAAGCCTTTCTGCTGTCCTTAACTCCACTGTATTTTTTACACCCACATCTCTTCCATCAGCAAATTTTGTTGGCTTTAACATAAAAATAAATTTAGAATTCAACAGCATCTCACCTCCTCCACTGCCGCCTTCCTGATCCAATAAGTTTGCCTAGGTTCTCTCCGTAGCCTGAGACTCTGGTCTAGAGGGTCTCCCTTCTGCCCTTATCCCTCAGTCTATTTTCAGCACAGCAGCCTGATTCTGTTAAAATGGAAAGCCTCTGTTCAAAATCCTTCAGGGTCTTACCAGGTCTCCTTAGGCCCTCATGGACCCACCCAAAGTCATGGCTTCAACCTCAGCCAAGCACCTGTGCAGTGCTCCCACCCCACACAGGCCAACACCAGCTGTGCCATGTGGCCAGAAGGCCCTTCCCAACCCCCGCGGCCAGCTCCCGCACTCCAGACACTTACACAAAAGTCACCTTCTCAGCAAGGCCTTCCTAGCCTTACTTGCCTCTGATGCTTCTGCTCTCCAGGACTTGCCCTACATTTTTTCTCATTAGCATTTATTTCCATCAAACTTCACATATTTCTGTTTTTTAGATGTGTTTACTGACTTTCTCCCCTAATAAGATATAGAGCAGGCAGGATTTTTCTCTCTTGTGTTTCCTGGACATCTTCAAGCACCTACAGCAGTATTTGGCATATGGTCCAGGCTCGGATAATGAGTATAAAAACCAAGAAACCTCCCCTTTTAAAACTAACTGTTCTAGACTCAATGATCCAATATGTACTAGTTCTAACGATTTTTCACTTTAGTGTTTTGTTATTACTACTGTAATTGTATTCAAATATTTTTAATGCATGATGAAATAAAGCTAGCTCTCTGAGGCTTTTAAAGAGAATGATACCTTCTTAAGTAGATAATGAATCAATAAAATGATCTCCTGAGACCTAGTTAGGGTCCTGCTACTTTGCAAATTAATAATGAATTGATTTGTTCTTCAGTAATTCCAGATTCTTATTCTCTTCAATAGCTGACTATTCTTTTCATCACACAAAGCTTCAAGAAAGTGTTTTATTTGGATTTTTCTTGGTTGTTGTTTCTTACTTAAGAATATTGGATCGGTAGCATGGAGATGATTTGGGAATTGTTCCTCTCTGTTTTTCATTAGCTGCTTCCAATTTCTTCCTCTAATCCAGCTCTTAAAATAACAAGGATAATAAAGTCCTCTTGAATTACAGTGAAATTCTTGCTATCTGATTTCTAAAATAAGGACCACTCTAATAATTTTAATAAAAAAGACTTGTAATCTTTAGTCAATAATTATGACAAATAGAAAGCCCTTTTGTGTTTTGTTTTGGTGTAGTTTGGGTTTTTGTTTTGGACTTGTTGTTGCTGTTGTTTAATAGATTAAATCCTTCTCTCCAAGAAAGCAAAAAAACAGTGAACTAAGTCAACGTCTCTGAATTTAAACAAAAAAAAAAGTACATAAAAGGAAGCCATGACATTTTTCTAATTTAGAGCAAGAAAAGTCCAGAATGATAACTCTCTCTTTCCCTCTCTCTCTCTCTCTCTCTCTCTCTCTCTCTCTCTCTCTCTCTGTCTCTCTGGGTCTTAGACAACAAGTTTGTATGCAACAAAACATTGAAAATTAGGTAATGATAGTCATTTAACAAATGTAGGCTGTAAGATAGACACTGAATAATTTGGGCTAAATACCTAGGTTTTAGCCAAGGACTTGACAACCTACACAGGCTAAATTCTCCTCTCAATATGTTACAGTAGCCATGTTCAATCTTAATTGATGTCTGTACATAGTGATAAAATACTGATTTCAGTAATAGTATTTACATTGAACTAGGTCTTTCCAGAGGAAGGAGAGAGACACTAGGGAAACAGTTGCAGGTGGTAAATGGCAGGGCCCAGAACAAAAAGTACTTGGTTCCAGTCCCACCGCTGCTCCCTGCTAACTCAATGAGCTCCCAGGAGTCATTCCGCCTTTTCACTTTCTGCACTTGCATGAAGAAGATGCTGTATTGTTATATGTATTAGTGTCCCACAAGGCTCAGGGCATAAAATAAAAGCATAAACACAGAATTGCTTAAAACCTGTATGAGCTGAACATCTACAAGATTTAAAAAATTAGTGGTTTTATGAACTGAAATTGTACCAAATGCAAGTATAAAAAATGTACAATTTTTTTCAATTCATAAGATTAGCAGTACAAAAAGTTACTAGCAGTAGAATTAGTAGACTTCAAAAAATGCTAGTCACATACAATGTGAAGAATCCTATGCTAAAAGATATAAAAAATTCAAAGTCAAGGAGTGCACAACCCTTACCTCCAGTCCATCAAAATATGTATACGCATTACACAAATAATGCATAATTGTGCAAATGCAATACAAAAGATATACACACAGTACTGTGTATATGGGTATAGCACTGGGGATTTAAAGTAAGGAGACAATACAGTAGAGGGAGCAGGGAGGTTGAGAGAGGACTTCGCAAACGGGAGCATTTGAGTTGTTCCAACATGCACTGGCTGAGGAAGTGCATTTGAAACTGAAGGATGTTATAAACAAAAGCTAACGAAGGAGGAAAGCAGAAGAACCAGCAGTGGTCTACATTGACTCCCGGGGAACAGAGCAAAGTAGCTAAGAAAGGTAGGCTGCAATCATGTGCAAGGCTTTGAGTGCCAGGCTGCACGGCTTATTACCATCTCAGACTGCAGGGATGACATAAGAAACTCCAAGCACAGTAAAGATGTAATCAGCATGGCATTTCAGGAAATTTAATTTTGCAGCAAGTATGAAAGAAATTGGAATAGGAAAAAAATGAGGTAAGGAAATTAGCAAAGACAATATTGCATTAGTATAACAAGAAGTAACAAGATCTAAAGAGACAGTAATGGGAGATGATGGGATAACTAGGTGGCAGATTACCTGTCTCTATAACATTAGTACAAATACAGATTTCCTTGAGATCTGTGGGATCTATGGAACTGACAAGTAATATGTTCATTTAAAAATTGTGTTAAGTACACTGTCCCAAGTCAATGTGTACTTTAATAATATAACCTATTGAATCAGTAACAACACACACCTTGAAGATTATCCTAAAACCAAATCTTGACACATAATTTTAAAATGGTGGCCAGCTGAGTCAAAAGATATTTGACTCTGTCATGCAATAAACACTTGCTCCTGCTCGTCTTGGAGCTTTCATCATCTCTCCTTGTCTGGATTACTCTGCTACTCAATTTTAAATGTCATTTTTCACATCACTTTCTTTGAGAAGCCATTGCTTTCTCTCAGATTAAGTGCTCCTTCTACATGCTATACTAGGAGCCTCTATTTATGTAATTTCTCGCTTACTAACCTGATTTCTCCATTAGACTATAAATTCCATGAAGGCTGGGAATTTCGTCAGTTTGTTCTCATTCACAGCACCTGGCTTAGTACTTGGCACATAGGAAATGCTTAATTAATATTCACCGAAGTAATAAATGCTTTATAATGCAAGACAGATCTTCAATATGCACTATTCTTTTTTTCTTCTTTAAAAAAATCAACAAAATTTGCAATCCTTTATCTAGACTGACCAAGAAAAAAAGAGAGAAGATCAAAATTACTAAAATCAGAAATAAAGTAGGGGGATTATAATATTGTCATTACAGTTTTTTGTGGTGGTAAGATTTAGTTTCTTTCTCTTTCTCATTAGCATTTTTGTTCTACCAGGGGGTTTTGTTCTTTTTTGTGTATTCATAGTAGTGATTATTGTCTTTCGGGTTCCAGATGCAGGACTTCCTTGAGGATTTCTTGTAGGGTTGGTCGTGTGGTGGTGAACTCCTACAGTTTTTGTTTGTCTGGAAAATACACTATTTTTTCCTCATTCTGAAAAATAGTCTTGCTGGGTATATTCTTGGCTGGCAGTTTTTTTCTTTTAGTATTTTGAATATATTATCCCATTTTCTTCTGGCTTGTAGAGTTTCTGTTGAGAAGTCTGTTGTTAGTCTGACGGGGACTCCCTTATAGGTGACTCTACATTTTTCTCTTGTTTCTTCTAATATTCTCTTTCTGTCTTTGAAATCTGCCAGTTTGACTATCATGTGTCTTGGAGAGGATCTTTTTGGATTGAGTCTGTTTGGGGATCTTTGAGCCTCCTGGATCTGGAGGTCCATGTCTCTCTCTACACCTGGGAAGTTTTCAGTTATTATTTCATTGGATTGGTTTTCAATGCCTTTTTCTTTCTCCTCCCCTTCTGGATCACCCATGATACAAATGTCTGTGTGCTTAAGGTTGTCTGCTGGCTCTCTTAGATTTTCTTCATTTGTTAAAATTATTTTTTTCCTTTTTTTGGTCCACCTGGAATATTTCTAAAAGACTATCTTCAAGATCAGGCCTGTTGCTTAAGCTTTACATTGTGTTTTCTATTTCATTGAGTGAATCTTTCAATTCCACAAGTTCCAAAACATTCTTTTTTAAGGTATTAATCTTTTTGCAAATTTCCTCCTTCATATCCTGGATTTTTTTTCTCATTTCATTATGTTGTCTGAGTCTTATCATATCTCAGTGAGTTTCCTTAAGATTGTTGCTCTGAATTCCTTTTCAGTCATTTCAAGGGTTTCCTGCTCTATAGGATCTGGTATTTGAGAATTACTGTATTCTTTTGGTGGTGTCATATTTTCTTGGGTTTTCTAGTATCTCTACATTAATGTTGGGTCATCTGGTAGAGCAGTTGCTTCTTCTAGTACTCTGGAGTGGGCTTTAAGGAGAGAGATTCCTCTTCTTTTTTCAGTCTCCACTGGTGACTCCCCTTGTGTCAGTGTAATCAAGTGTCTGGCAGGTCACATGCATGGTGGCTGTGGCTACTGCTGTGGTGCTGAGCTGCTTTTGTGGTGCTGAGCCATGGCTGTGGCGGTGGCTGTAGTGGATCAACCATGTGGAAGTGGTGTTTTTGGCATGCTCTCTTGCCTGCTTCCAGATGCTGCCCTTGGCTCCTGCCTAGGACCCCAGGCATAATTCTTGTCAAACCTGTGAGAAATGCCCTCACCCGTCCAAGGCCAAAGGATGGACACAGAGACATGAGGTACAGTGAAGTGAGACTTTAATTACAGCCTTGCAAGTCTTGGGTGTCTGACAGGCAGGCACATGGAAAAGGGCTGTAGCAAGCAATTTATGCCCTAGTGTGCAAGTCCCTGCCCCCGCCTCCTCATTGGTCAGGGTGCACAATCTTCCTGGATGACATCTAAGATTACCCCAATTTATTACCCCCTTGTAAGAAATTTATTTGTCTGAGGGCTCAGGGCAAGCCCACAAAAAAGGCCTGCCAAAACCCTGTGAAAGGAGAAACATTAGGAAATAAAGAGAACAATAAAGGGCGAGTAACTCATTACCGTCTCAAGGAGAACTTTATCTATTCAGTGACACCCCCCCCCAGGAATGGGCTGGACCAGTCAGACAACTTTCGGGTTGGGCCTGAATTATTTCTGAAAATGAATCACTTAGATTATTTTCTTACAAAACCCAATCAAACATACAGGTTCTGTCTCATAAGATCAGCTGTACCTCACACTACAGAGGGTCAGGAATAGATTTTCCATGAATCAGTTCACTTGGAAGACAAGAGGTATCAGTTTGTGGTGATGGGAGGAAAACTTTCCCTGAGCAACTCCATTGTCAAGAGCATCCCCACAATCTCTAAAGAATCCAAATATACATCTACGCCCTCCCAGAAACACAGCGCAAGGGATCCTACCTATATTAGCATATGCAACTGATTGGCAATTAATTTGATTTTGCACCTGCTTCAGATCACTGCAGAGCATTGCCCTGTACCCTAGGAATGAATTTCTTTAAAGTACAGCTTTCAAAAATGTAGGCTTGCCTCCCAAGCAGCTATTCACACTTCCATAAGCAAAAGTCACATTTACATCCACTATACATTATAAAAGCACTTGCTTTAGACACATGGGCAGAGTGCCAAGTAGGCCATCATCATATTTACTATAGCTAACATTTTTCATAATTAATATGAGCCAGAACATGGGCTTAACACATTATAGACATCATCTCACTTAACTCTCACAATAATTTCATTGGTTGGTATTATAGTTATGATATTTTACAGGCAAGAAAACAGAAGCACAGAAAATTTAGGAACCTTTCTGGGGTCTGTTTTTAATTGTCACAGAGCTAAAAACATGGCATCTAATAAGTGGCAGAGCTAAATATGAACCCGTCAGACACTAGCAGCAAAATGCTGGCCTGGTCTTTCCACCACAAACACTGAGGTTTGTTTCAACCACATCAGTATCCCGAAGAGAATAACCACGGGTGGGGCGGTGGAATGTCTCCATGTATGTAATTCATTCTTGGGGATTCTTGACTCTTTTATTCATCACTAAATCCCTTGAACTTGGCACATGTTAGGAATGAAATAAGTATTCATTGATGGAGTACCGTTCCTGTGAATGAGACTTTATTACTTCCTGACCCTCATCATTAATCTGTCACTCCAGCCCAGCTTGTCTATTGCAGAGAGCACAAAGTGCTAGACCACAGACATTTTTATTTTCTCCTGGGCCCCTGGCATGGAGTTTTTTATTTTAATTAGCTGCCAAGATTGAATATTTTATACAAAAATTTGGGACATTTTATATAAAATATAAAATATATATAAAAATTTGGGTTTTTAATTCTCATGAAAAACTGGAAGATCTGGCAACCTCTGCCTGTATTCCATAATGGTGACAGCTGAGCTGTGGTTGCCCTCTTTAGATGAACATGCACTTTTTAGTTTGCCCTGGTCCTCACCATGCCCTATTGTCTTTAAATCAGCATAGTATCCCTCAACAGTCTGGCCATTTATTGTCTTACAACCAGGTAGTCTCACTCACTGATGTTACTCACCTGGTCCCTGGAGGCAAGTGGTGAGTTCAGACCTAGAGTAACTAGGATTCCAGCCTAGAGTTAGGTCTTCCATGATTTCAAAGAGTCACAGAAAGTGTCATCAATGCCAATTCTGGAATTCACATGCTCATCTAGAAGTTGGCTCTTCACCCTTGGGGAATTTAATCTTTCTTAAAATTTAAATTAAATTCATTAACATGCTTGCCTAATTGCTGGTTTCAGTCTGTTTTCTCTCTCTGAGCTTTCTACCTATTTTGATTGTAATGACCACCCTGAGATTGATGATTATTAGATTGAGACCTCAAGTCCTGACCCTTCTGAGCCTCAGTTTGTCACATGCTCCTTGCTTTAACATCTCCACCGGTAAGTCCTGGATTCGCCTTGAGTTCAGCATGTCCAAACCTGAAAGCGCACATTCCTCTACATCCATTGGTGGCACCATCTAGTCATCCATACCAGAAACCCAGGTGACACCCTGAGACCTGATGACTATGGCTCGTAAGTGTTTCTCAAGCCCACCATCACTTCTCCGTTTGCCTTGACACTCCCTGGCTTGGGCCTCGTAGCTCCCAGCTGATCCTCTGTGACAGCTGCTCTCTCTGTCTAAGGCCTCTTCAAGGCCAACCTGCATGGAAATATCAGAGTAGTCAAACTAAAGTTAAATGTCACTGGGTAACTCCAACTACTTAAAAGCCATCATGGCTTTCCTTTTTCCCTCAGTCTAGCACAGAGACCCTCAGTGTCAGCGTCCCCATCCCCACCCCATCTTCAGGCTGGATTCCGACCACATTTTACATCCTTCTTCATCCCTCAGCAACACCAAACTGTGTTGAGTTTCCTGGGGAAATAATAAGCGAGTGACTGGAGCTATCTCTGAGGTGATAAAAACATTAATAGGTACAGGCTTCTGTAAGAAAGACATTTGTTCACAAACGCAGAAATGGAAGACTATTATTTATTGGAAAAGAGCTTGACTTTTCAAAGTTATATATGGACAGTTGAACAAAGTTTATTTTGCTTCAGTAATGCTAACTCCATTCTTTTTCTCCCCTCTGTCTTTGCCTGGCTAATTGCTACTCAGCATTTAAGAGTCTGCTCAGGTACCTTCTTCTCCTGGAAACCTTTTCCAAAACACTTGGCACCCCCTCCCCCAACACACACCCACACATACACATGCAAAGGCGGGGTTTGATGCCCTTAATGTATATTTCCCTAAGGTTCTGTTCATACATTTATCATGGAATTTAATAAATCATATTTTATTATCATTGTACACTTATATCTCTCTTACTAAACTTGTATATGCTTAAGAATAAAAACTGTGTCTTATTCTTTTTTGATCCCCAGAACCAAGCACAGAGTGGTTCAAAACTACTAAATGAATGAATGAATGAATGAATGAGCAAGCAAATGATGACACCAGAAAACTTACCCATGAATAAGATGCTAAAAATAGAGTCAGATATTTAGGATAAATTGAGCTGGAAGCAACTCAACCACCAGTTTGAAATCAGATGACATTTCTTCCACCAATCATGAAACTAACCCAAAGTATGCTAAAAAGCCAAGCAGTTAAATGCAGTATTTCTGTGTGTGTCCAAATGTTTTAGTACGAGTATTTGTACACAAAGGAATAGCATCCCTCTGCAATAGAGATAAATTGATTTTTCAACATAGACTGACTTTCTGTAAATGCACAGATGATATAATAACATTTGTGGAATAATGATTTCCTACCACTGCTTACAGTTGCTATTCACAGCAAATTATTTACCAGAATTTCTAGGTAGTAAAAACAAATTAGGTCAGTGCTACATATAAAATATGGTAATTGTTGGTAACAGTCTTTTGGATTATTACTGTAATACTACATTTTGAATTCACATAAACATATATTTGGATAATAGCAGCATTGTTGAATTTGATGTTCAGCAGTAATCTTAAAACACTTATAAACAATGCTCCACTGTACATAGACTATACATCCAATATCCAAAAGAGGTGTGCTCAAAGTAAAATTACATTAGACGATTATTCCAGAATGGTTAAAAAGGATGTGTTAGCTCTAAAGTATCCATATTTGAAGTTGGGCATGGATATCAAAGTAATATTTTTATATTTTAATTAGAACCAATTCTTAATTAAAATTTTGGTTACGGGCAAGTATATAACACAAGGGAAACACATTTTTGGCATTTCTCTATAAAATTAAAATAATAGAAAAGACTGTCATACACATTCTGGATAATAAGCTCTATACAGTTGTCCATACTTAATTGCAGAAGGATTAGTTCTCCCAAACTAAATAACAGACTATCTTATTTCAAGAACAAATGTTCTTGGGCAAATGTCTTACTTCCAAAAGTCTCTACATACTCATGGCTATACCATCCCAGACATGTAAGTTATTTATGCATCCAACAAATATTTATTAAACCCTTAGTATATATTCCATCTTTAATGATAAAAAAGAGGGATGGTCCACAGTCTAATGGACTACCATCATTACCCCAATCTGCATATGAGCTCATTAGGAGACCAATATTTGGTTTTCACAATGGGGCAGATTTATTGGTTGCCAGAGGGTAAGGATGGGGTAGAGATGTGGGGAGGGAAACGTTCCGCTTCTCAATCGTATCAATGTCAATATCCTGGTTGTGCTATTGTAAATGTTATTATATTAGTTCTGGGGATGCTGCAACAAATTATCACAGACCAGGTGGCTTAAACAGCATACGTTTATTTTCTCCCAATTCTGGAGGCTAGAAGTTGGAGATCACGGTGTTTTCAGGGCTGGCTTCTGAAGCCTCTCTCCTTGGCTTGTAGATGGCTCTTTGCTGGTCTCTTCACTTGGTCTTCCCACTATACCAGTCATATTGGATTAAGGCTCATAATAAAGGCCTAATTTTAACTTAATTACCCATTTAAATACCCTATCTTCAATACCCTACTCTACAGTCACATTCTGAGGTACTGGGTGTTAGGACTTCAATATATGAACTGGGGAGAGTTAGCAGATAGGGAGACACAATTCAGTTCAATTCAGCCCATAGCAGTTACCATGGGGGAAACTGAGTGAAGAGTATATGGGATTTCTCTGTATTATTTTTTACAGCTGCATGTGAACCTACAATTATCTCATAATGAAAAGCTTAATTAAAATATTTTTTGTTAAGGAGTTTGATTAAGTAATAATTCAAATGTTGTGGAATTGGCTGGACCTTGATTAAGTGCAGAAGTAATTAGAATGTGCTCACATTGAAGTTTGATCTTTTCCCTGAAATAAAGTGAAATGTTATTAGAAGAGAGAAAGAACATCTAAGTGCCTCTGTTTGCTTCACATGTAGAGAAAAGGTTTTTAGTCATTTTAATGGACAGAAGTTCCTTAATCTCCAAAACATTATTAGGCTTTGTAATTCTGTATAGATTGAATGCGCATTCACTTCAAGTTAAAAGAATTCTCAGAATCAAAGTTCAAAATGCTCTTAAATGCTAGCATTTAATAATATCAGTAACTACAACTAAAGATCAATTGTCCTGGGCCTGCTGAGATTTCAGGAATGTGGATTCTTTTTTAGCTAGAATATTCCTTATGTCATTTCTATTATTTTGAGCATGAAGTGCACAGGCCTGTCGGTGCTTTCAAAGTGAATTCTTTGTTAGCATTTATCAAAAACATCTGATATGGAGATTGTGTATGCAGCTTCTCAGTGTACACGCAGTCATCTGAAATCATACATTTCAATTCTTGGCAGAAATACTCCCCCCCCCTTTACAAAGGATGAAATATTTTAATTATCTGATACATAATAGTCAGTAATCATATGAATTAGAATTTTGACTTTCAACAAAATATCTTCAGAAAAAAGCACATATACAAGTATTTTAATAGTATTCTATTGTTTTAAACACTTTAATTTGACTTTTTAGTATTCTGTGATTCTCTGCTGTGATGCTACTGTGCTCTGCCAGTTATATCCAGACTATTGCTGATAAATCTTAGAGATAGGATTTTTTTCAGCTTTAATGCTCAGTCAATATAATTCTTAATGGGATTCTGTATTTTACCTCCCAGATTCTTGCCCATGTAATATGAACATTCCTCTTTGTCCTTAAAAGTAAAACTTAAATTATACAGAATGGCAATGTGTTCTGTTTAAAATACACATTTTCCCATAGATAACCATAAAGAAAAAAGGAGATATGCTATGTTCTTAAATTTGAAAATGTATATAAAATGGGCAAAGTCCTTCAAAGTATGTAGCATACCAAAGCTGAATGAAAAAGAAATAGAAAATCTGAATAAGTCTCTTTTAAAGCCACCAGAACCACTCAATCCATTCTTGAGGGTACAGTCCTCAAAATCCAATCACCTCTTCAAAGCTCCACCATTCAACCACTACAATAGGATTTTTCCACCCTCTTAACTGTCACAGTGTGGGTTAAGTTTCTAATACACGGACTTTGGGGGACACAGTTCAATCCAAAGCATTCTACCTCTGGCCCCCAAAGTTCATGTTGTTCTCACTAGTAAATACATTCATTCCATCCCCAAAGTCTTAACTTATTTCAACTCAAACATCCAAAGTCTCTAAGTCCCACCTATGAAATCAAAACAAGTTATGTACTTCCAAGTTACAATGAGGAGGACAAACATAGAGTGATGTTCATGTTCAAAAAGGGAGAAAGAGGCCAAAAGAAAGGGATAACATCCTAAACAAGTCTGAAACCCAGCAGAGTAGGCATTAAATCTCAAAGCTGGTGAATCACATAACGCCTCCATATTTGGCATTCTCTGCACACTGGGTTGGGTCCCCAAGTCCTCAGGCAGCTTCACTCCTGTGGCTTTTCTGGTCTCCAGTCATGCTTTAGCTCTCGCAGGCTGGCGTTCCACTCTGGTAGCTCCACAGGTCTGGGGTCTCCATGGCGGTTCCACTCCCATGGCTCCACTAGCATGGCACTGATGGGGTTTCTCTGCTGCAACTCCTACCCCATGTTTCTGCTAAGCATCACTTTGGAGAAGACTGTCTGCGGTGACTCCACCATTGGACAGATCTCTTCCTGGGACCTCAGACTTTTCGATACATCCTTTGAAATTGGGGTGAAGGCTCCCAAGCCTCCACAGCTCTGACATCCTGTGACCCTGCAGACCTAACACCACGTGGATGCTACCAAGGCTTCCAGCTTGTATTTTCCAAGGCTACAGGTCCAGCCACACCTTGGGCCAATTTAGACATGGCTGGAGCAGCCAAAGCAGCTGGGGTGCTGGTGCTGGAAGCAGCTTCCCAAGGTGGTCCTGGGCAGTGAGCCTGTGGAGCGTTCCTCGTGTCCATTCCCCAACACCATTCTCTCTCACTAGGCCTCTGGGCCTGTGATGGGAGGGGCAGCCCCAAAAATCTCTGAAATGCCTTCAAAGTCTTCAAAGCCTTTTTTCCATTCTCTTGGTAATCCTTTTCTGCTGCACTAATCTCCTTAGGAAATGGTTGCTGGGCTAGACCCTTGCTTTTGTGATTAGGCTGAAAGTTTTCCAATTTTTTGCCCTCTGCTTTCTTTTGAATTTTAAATTCTGGCTTTATGTTGTTCTGCCATAACTCAGCTTAGTCTGTTACAGGTAGCCATGTAGCTTCCACAATGCTTTGCTGCTTAGAAATTTCCTCTGACAAATACCCTGGTTCAGCAACTTTAAGTTCCACATTCCATAAAACTTTGGGGCATGAACAAAATGCAGCCAATTCATAGCAAGGGTGATCTTTGCCCCAGATTCCAGTAAGTCCCTTCTCCTTTACATCTGAGATCTTCTCAAAGTGGGCTTTACTGTCCATATTTCTATCAGCATTTTGGTCTCCACCATTTAACCAGTCTCTAAGCTTTCCAAACTTTCCTCACCAGCATCTAGGCTTTTCCTAACCTGTTCCTTCAAATTCTTCTAGCCTCTTCCCAAGACCCAGTTCCAAAGCTGCTTCCACATTTTCAAGTATTTGTTATAAGCAAAACCCCACTTCTCTGGTACCACTTTTCTGTGTTAGTCCATTTCTGTCACTTATAACAAATTACCTGAAACTGAGTAATTTGCAGAGGAACAATATTGCTTACAGTTCCAGAGGCTAGGAAGTCCAAAGTCCAGGGAACACACCTGGTGAGGGCCTTTTCCTGGTGGTGACTACAGCAACTCAGGATATCACATGGCAAGAACGGCAGAGCAGAAAGAGCAGAGACAGAACATGAATACTTTTTGTATTATTATTATTATCATTATTTTGTCATCATACACTGCCTCTTATATTTTTCCTTAACTGAAGAAGCAAACAACCTCCTCAAGGAAAACTCACTATTATCAGATAGGATTCATTTCTTGGCATTGTCCAACTGAACTATTCTGGCATCTGATTCTTTCTTCTTCATGGACTGAAAAAGCGAACCCATTGATGGTCAATCCAATTATGCCCAGATAATATTGTGGGCTGCAGCATTTAGCTCTTTCCATAATTTAAAATGACATCTCTCTTTGGTTAAAATGGCTACATTTTATCCAGGAGAAGGCTCATTGTAATCCAAACATTGACTTGTGTGTGTGGTGGGTGGTGGGGCCAGGAGGAGGGTTATTTGTCTTTGCAGAGGGAGGCCAGGCCACATGGGCTAGAATTCTAGCTCCACCATTTATTCCATTTATTAGCTGGGTGACTCTGGGGAACTATTTTAAACTCTCTGTGTCTCAATTTCCTCATCTGTAAAATGAGGACAGTTATAGCACCTACCTCCTAAGGTTTTTGTGAAGAGAAAATATTTGTCACCTGGCACAAAGTAAGCACTGTGGAAGTGTGTGCTTTTTTGCGTCTGTGCTGTTGTAAACCTCCTACTCCTTGTATTATTCTGGCATCCAGTCTGGCTTTGTCTCCATTAGAATAAGTCAGATAGTGAGGGGCAGATGGGGGTGCTTCATTGCTATTGACAGAAATCTTCACCGTAGGCTGACTAGAGGGTAGTTGAACATATGTATATGTCATATACTGTTTTATGACTATAAAAACACTTAAGGGGGAAGGTGACCTAATGTTCTCAGAAAATTCCATTTATCAGAGGAAATATGTTAGTTAGATCCTTATTGTTCCCATTTTTTTTTCCAGATAGCCTTCTTGTCTTTCTCCCTTGACTTTACTTCCATTAACTTTTTCAAGAAGTCTCTACTTGGCCCTCTAAAAATCTAAGCTCTTTCTCTCCTTGATCATGTCTCCCTCCTGATATCAGAGAAGGGCAAATAAATAGACAGATCATGGAATGCACGTTTCAACGTGGGGCCTTGTGTGGCCACCAAAGGCCTCTCTGAGCAAGGTGGCAGGCCAGGCAGGGTCCTCATCCATGTCCCACCTTTCTGATCACGGCTGCCCTCTGCATCCAAACTCCAAGGAGACAAATTGGCTGCAAAGGGGAAAAAAGCATTGATTTTGCTTAGTTAGCTTTAAATATTTTAAAATTTAAATTTGAAATTCAAAACTTTTTTGGTATATATGGTACTTTTCTCACAGTAGCAGTGTTTTTTTCCAGCCCAAGAAGTATTTCTTTTCATTCAAAATATTGAGACAAAAATATATCACAGAAGAGAAAAGCTAAATATCTAAATGCAATTGGTTTATGATTTCTTAAATACTAGTTAACAAACAAGCTTTGCCTTGGAATTATAACACTCCGAAGAAGGAAATTTTTTATCATTAATGGCATAAAGTAATAGTGAATCTATACAGAAATCACTAAGTGATGGCATTACACATAGAACCTAGTTCCCTTCATTATAATTGTGACAGAACAATGGTTAATATAGGAACAGACAATGGTAGCAAATCATTAACTAGGGCTTTATTTACTGTTTTATACTCTCATTTTCAAGGCTACTGATTTTAGTGAAGTTTTCTCTTTTTATGGGTCTTCCAGTGGCCATTTGTATATGAAGAGAAGTTTGAGTTTCTATGAGTTTGTATTTTACCCCAGAGAAAAAAAGAACATTGTCATCCCTCCAAAGGGAAAAGCATTCCTTGAACAAATAAAACCTTTGGGAAGGCAAGTATAACCAGAAGAGGAGACAAGGGAGTTATTTGTCTGATGTGGGGTACACACTCCACAAATGCTTGTTAAGTGAAGAGTGGGAGAGAGAAACAGCAAGCAAGAGTGCAGCTCCCTAATTAATCAGCTATATCACCAGGGGAAAATCGAGTTCAAGACAGTAGGCTTCACTTTTTATTTTTAAAAGTTTCCTCACTAAAAAAAAAATACATATATATATAAATGTGGAACATGACAAACTTATATATACATTAGATAAATTTAACAGTGACCCACGATATAAATATGGTTTATTTTCTCTCTATTCTCTAGAACTTATAACCTAATTGAATCAGCTCTGAAGGGAGCCTTCCTAGTTTAACCTTTCTTTTTTTTTTTTTTGTAGATTTGAGTCGTCTTACCAATGGAAAAGAATTAAATGCAGCTTTGAAAATATTTTATGAAAGAATTTAATATGAGTTTAAAAGCCTTCATTTTGGTTGTTCTTGATATTAAACTTTTCTTGCTTGATACTAAACACATATACACACACACACACATAGAGAGAGAGAATGCGTACAAATGGCAGTCAAGACAGTATAGACATTAGCTAATTGGATGAAATCCAATCATAGTATACAGGCCAGATTGAAAATGAGATGTCATCATGGGATTAGTGATGTGGAGACAAAAGCTACACCTCATTAACATGTACAGAATAAACAGTCCTGAGATTTTTGTTTTATCATTATTATTCATCATACAGTGTTTGCAAACTGAGCCTCCTGTGGATATGTTGGACTTATGTGTGTAAATCTGTTAATGGCAATGGGATTTCCACCCACTCAGTGCAGTCAAGATTAAACCCACTGCATTTCTACTTTACTGCTTTTTTATTTATTCGGTGGATGAGTAATTTAATTCAAAAATTCTTTGCAGAATTACACTGCACCTACTCATTGTCCCAGAGCTGTCCTTGCTTGTCTTTAAAGACTACATGGGGGCACACATGGCCATCTCTCCCTTCCCTGCCATGCAAAGTGGGGTTCACTCCTCATACAACTTCTTACTCCACAAAAATCAACAATGCTTGGGTTCGGGGTTCACAACACACACCCAAGCATGTTTACAGTCACTTCTAAATGTCTAAGGAATGTTCATGCTCTTGAAAACAGGGCCACTCACACACACACACACAGTGGCACTAGAAGTCTTAGCTGGCCAAAGCATGTGCCGTATCTACCAGAGTGTGTGCCAACCCCAGCACTGGTGTCAGCTGCTCAGGGCTTTCAGAAGATGCAAGCATTTTGTCTGGGTTTAAACAGTCCATCTATAGGGCTAATATATTAGTTTGACGACACTTTAACTAGGATTAGTTTGAATTTTCTCTCAAAATGACCCACTGTACTCTAGACCAGAGGAGGTAGTCTCCTGCCTTAAAGTTGAGTACAGGGGGAGCAGCTCATGGGGGGAGGTAAGGAGACAAACAGATGAGTAGGGCCTGTGAGTGCACTAAGGTGGGCCCAGAGCAGCATAAAGGCCCCAGCGTGTGACTGCAGCAGGAAGAAAGAAACCTCAAGGCAAATTTTGCTCATTTTGTAGTTTTGCCTACAGCTAGACTTAACAGGCATCTTAACTTTTCAGTCTATTCAAAATGCAAAACTAGAGAGAAGTTAGCTGCCCCTGAAACCTTCCAGCTGATCCTCAAAAGACAGCTAGTGTTCTGCTTGAGGATGCAAAAAGGCCATGCTGTGCAAGATTGTCAGAACCCTGAGCTACCCCAAGCAAGCTGCCTTGCTGCAAATCACTTTTCCACACAGCATGTTTTTCTCAAATGCTACATATTAGTAATGCATACATATCAAGCACACCAATTTCTCTGCATATGCAAATCTATTCTCTTTCTATGTTAATCTTTAATGTACAGGCCATTTTATGGATCGGGTTTGAAAATAAACTACATAATATATTCGATCAGAAACATTTCTCTTAGAACTAAGACAAATTAACTGGTTCTTCATTCCCACAGAATGTCTATGTGCTTTACTTGACAGTTATTCTATTTTTAATGACAATATTTAGACAACCAAATTTTAACCCTTGAGAGTTCCTCATTGCTACAGCCAATTAAAAAATGAGTGTCACTTATGTTACAGCTTTGCTAAGAATAGTCCGCAGATGTGCTTTTAAGTGAAGAGAGATTTAAAAATAAATGCATTTGACAAGTTGCTGATCAGAAGCCTATATTTACCATAACCAAATTAGAATGGTGTTGCACAGAAGTTAAAGTTTATCCTGGAAAATTCCTGAGATGTGTTCGGGTTTGACCTCAGAAGTCTTTTTCCATTACTTTGGAAAGACATTTTGGAGTCTTTGAGCCACACTTTCTCCAGGAAAACGAAGACAATTTTTCTCTCCATGGTCTTTTGACCTCTAACCTCACACATTGACACTTTATTGTCAAGTACATGTCATAAGAAATGGCTCAGTCTCATGTCTCTGTGAAAGGAGGAGCTTCCCCGGAGCCTGGCACAGGGCTCAGAGTCACCACCCTGCAGATCACTTGTCTTCTCAGAGCCTCCGTTTCCCCCTCTGTGAAGTGATGCTGTTGGACTTGATTATCTCTGTGCACCTTTCAAGCTTCGAGTCAATTGACCCAAGTACTATAGAAGGTCCAGCTGCTCGTGCACCTGAGCCCAGGATCTGTGTGCTATGGGGCTCTCAGACACATGTCTGCTTAGCTGATGACAGTTTTCATTACTGTCATCTAGCTTTCTAAATAAAGAAAAGGAATTTACGTTATAAAAGTCATCAAATTTTCTGTTCCTCCTCAGAGACACTGCATATGTGTTCTTCATAGTAAAAAAAGAAAAAAAATTACTGTTTTTGTTAAGGAAGTAAGTATCCTAACTGAATCAATGGATGACTTTAGCAAATAGCTTATTCAATTTGCTGTATTAAGAGGAGAGGTTTCTAGCCCAAATCAGATTTAGCAGCTTACATATATGATTTTTGACTCAGGGTTAAGGAGCAACACAGCTGGTGGTCTAGGGATTCTGACCTACTCTCAAGGGATTATAACTTAAGTCCAAAGCTCCAGTCCCCCAAAATCAGAATGGGACTGCTATGAGGAGAAGGAACAAACCCTTGCTGAGTGCCTGCCATATGACCTACACAATGCTAGCTACTCTATGGGCAGGGTTTTACTTATTTTTGCATACTGCTGATGATGCAGGCTCTGCATCAGACTGTTTAGGTCAAGTCCATCCACACTACCCAATAGCAATAAAACACAGGCATGATAGCAAATCTATCTGTGCTTCAACTTCTTCATCTATAAATTGGGGATTTTATTTATTTATTTGTTTTTGGTGGCTGGCCAGCATGGGGATCCAAACCCTTAATTTTGGTGCTATCAACACCATGCCCTAAACCAACTGAGCTAAACAGCCAGTCCTAAAACAGGGATTTTAAATACTACCTGCCTCTTGGGATAGTTGGGAGAATTAAATAAGATAATGCTACACAGTATTTAAAGCAAGACCTCACACACAGAGAACACCCAAGGTAAGTTAGCAGGTAATAGATCTACATTTGTTAAAACTGAAGATTGAGTGAGAATTGTTTTGCATGTAGTTTAGAGACAGACCCAACAGTGGTTATTTAAATGTGTGAGCAGCAGGAATGAGAAACGTTTAAAATGAAATGTTAAGTGAGTAGCAGAGAACAGAGCAGCCACAATGTGAAGAATTGTGGGGCCTCCTTTAAAGAAACTAGGAAGGGGCAGAAACAAGAGGAATTGCTTAAAACTGAAAAGGCCCCACATGCAATCATGAGAGAAGAGGTGACAGCTGGAGAGGCTGCAAGAGATAGGCTGGATCCAGAATGACCCAGTGAGCAGGGCACCAGGGACACATTACCAGATGCAAAAAGTTAACTTAGTCTGAACTCAATTCAAAGGGGGACACCTGGAGCGATGCACCAAAATAGCCTTGCGTGCTCAGCGAGTGGTGACTCACAACCGGCTCCTTCCTGGCCTGAAGGCAAGTAAAATATAGAAATAGGAAGCAAAACACAAAGAGATGATTTTAAAAAAAGAAAGAGGCTTATAAAAGATGCCCAGAAATGAGATTGCCCAAATCAATCTAAAGAAGGGCTCAGTGGTCTTCTATGCTTGATAACGTGGCTTATCATGTAGATAGAGAAAACCCTCTGGTACAAAAACTCGTAAAATGTTGAACAATATGTATTTTAAAATATTGAGGCACAGCTGGAATGGTAGGAATATAAGGACAAGAGAGGCTCTAAACAACAGGAAAGCATGATTCAGAGAGTTGAGTATGAAGCCACCTTTTACTTTGAGACAATCTGCTCATTTCTATTGACGGAGAACCTGAGGCTTAATGAGCCTAAGATGTGAAGAGGGACAGTCAGAGAACCCCACATAAGGCCAGAATTTCAGTGTGGGAAAACCAGGGCAGGGAGGGGGTGAAAAATGGGGGAAACGATCTTGCATAGAGAAACATATGTGACTCAGCCTAGACTCTGAGCAGAGAAGTAGATAAGATTAACATGTCTCCTGTGAGAATTCCCAACCACCTGCTCACTCTGACATGGATGTGTGTCTAAAACTCACATTACTTGTGTGATCTGAAAATCCTCAAGCTAAAAATTTAATTGTACCATGAATTGATTTTTTCCCCCAAGCAAACAAATACTTTCTGGGGAAATACGTGTTAAATTCATGTCTCAAATAATGTCCATGTATAAAGTCCCAAGGAACATGATCACCCTCCAATCAAAATTTTCTAAACAGAGCCAGCTGGTGACTTCAGTTGGCTAGAGTGTGGTGTTGTAACAACAAGGTCAAAGGTTCAGGACCCCATACTGGCCAGCAGCAAAAGAAAAAAAAAAATTTCTCTAAACACAAGGAAACAAGCCACCATGAGTGAGAAATAGAAGACCTCAGAAACGGATCTGCAAAGTCAGCAGATATTAGAATTGTCAGATTCGAAATATAAGTTTTTTTTATTTTAACAGTTGCATACCGTATTTATTTTTATGACTATCATTATCTTTGTCAAGTCATTATGATTTTCTGTTTAAGGCAGAGACATGACATTTTCTTTTAAAATAAATTATTTTTTTTACATGATCCTCTAATCAGGATAATTACTATTTTTATAATTACACAATGTAATCATTTTTTGTGGCCCCTTATCAATCTCTCCCTAACCTCCCCACCCCACTTTCCCACCTCTGGTGGCCTCAGTTCTATTCTCTCCTTTAGAAAGTTCAATGAATTATTCTGATTATTGTATCTTTCTTTGTTCCTTCTTTTTTTTTTTAGCTCCCACCTATGAGTGAGGACATGCAGTATTTCTCTTTCTGTGCCTGGCTTCTGTCACTTAACATAACTTTCTCTAATTTCATCCCTGTTGATGTTGCTGCAAATGGTAAAATTTTATTCCTTTTTATGGCAGAGTAGTATTCCATTGAGTATGTAGACCACATTTCCTTATCCAGTCATCCATGGATAAACATTTAGGTTGGTTCCAACTCCGAGCTATTGTAAATAGAGCTGCAGTAAACATGGGAGTGCAGGTATCCCTATGACATGATGATTTCCATACCTTTGGGTATATACCCAGCAAAGGGATTGCTGGATCATATAGCAGTTCTATCTGTAGTTGTCTGACAAACCTCCATACTGTTTTCCATAACATTTGCACTAATTTACAGTCCCACCCACAGTGTAGGAGGGTTCTCCTTTCTCCACATCCTCACCAGCATTTGTTATTCCCTATCTTTTTGATAATGGCCAGTCTGACCGGCATGAGATGATATCTCAGTGTGGTATTGACTTGCGTTTCCCTGATGCTTAGTGATGTTGAGCATAAAATAAATATTTTTAATATTTTCAAAGAAATTAAAACGGGGTGCAGCAATAACAGAAAGCCAGTTAGATGAGGACCAAATACAATTTCTAGAAGTAAAATACTGAAAACTAAAAATATAAATAGATGGATTAAATAGCAGACTAAATACAGCCACAGAAGTAATTGGTAAAGAGAAACCTGAAAAAAATGCACCAAAAGGAGACAAAGACATAGAAAATATTTTTTTATGTTAAAATAGAGGATGAAGTACAAAGGGTTAACATATATTGTAGTTCCAGCCAAAGGAATAAAATGAAAATTAGAGATAGGCAATATTTGAAGAGATAATGGGAAAGAATTTTCCAGAATTGATTACAGATGCCTGTCTTAATATTCAGAAAGCCTAATCTTAAGCATAATAAATAAAAGTGCCCCAACTAGGTGCAACACAGTGAAGTCGCAGGACACCAAAGAACCAAAGATAAGTAGAGAAATAGAAGGAGCTGTGACCCAGCAGAATGGAAAATGAAGCCAGACTTTTACAAAGAAATGAGTTTTATACTAACAGCTGGGCTCTCAAAAACAGAAATGGAAGCCAGGTAATCTTAGAATAATGTCTTCAAAGTGTGGAGAGGAAAATAACCTATCAACCTAGAAGTCTATATCCAGTAAAAATATATTTAAATACAAGGGAAAAATATATTTTCATAAAAAACAAAACTGAGAAAATTTAATATCAATAGACCTTCATGATAGGAACTTATAAAATAGGATGAACTTCAAGTAGAACAAGAACGATTTCACAAAGCAGGTATAAGATGCAGGAAGAAATATGGGGTGCAGAGAGACTCCTATGTAGTCTCTAAGCAAATAGTGATGGTATTCATATAAGCAACAAAAAACAATGTCTGATTTTGAAAATTAAAAAATTTAAGATAGAATTAAAATCCTGGAAAAATAATAGCATATAAACCTGAATGAGCAGGGTGATCAGACTTAAAAGAAGTTATGGTCTGGGAATTATTTCAGAGGAGAGCGAAGATTCTGACTTAGATTGTAGGTCAAATACACATGTTAGGATTTCTAAGGCAACCTCTCAATGAATACAAATCTGAAACTAATAGTGAGAAAAATGGAATGAGGGGCAACATTAATCAATCAAGATGACAGTGAGAAAAGCAGAAAATAAGAGACCAAAAGAGTAGGGCAAATATAAAGCCATAAGTTATAGGCAAACATATTAAAAAAAATGAAAATAACAATGATTGTAAATGGACTATAATCAATAGTTAAAACAAAAAAATTGTCAGACTCTCTAAAAAAATAAACAAAAACTCCTAAAACCTAAAAACTCACAAAAATTAAAGGGTAAAAATATGATTAAAAAAAGATAGCTGGTGCAATTGTTCAATTATCAGAAAAAAATAGACGCTTTAAAGCAAAACACATTGTCAGCAATAGAAGGTAGTTACAATTTAAAAAATAATAATAAATCACCAAGATAATATACAGTTCCACACTTATAGCCACCTAAAAAATACCAACAAAATGTAAAAAGCAAAGATTTTCATAAATGTAAGAAGAAATGGACAAATCCAGCAGCAAAGCAGATTTTAACACAGCTCTCAATAAATAATAGGTTAAGTAGATAAAATTAGGAAGTATATAGAATATTTGAAAAACAACTTTTAAGCTTGATCTAATAATGTACATATATGGGACACTGCACTCAACAGTACATATTCTATTACATGCATGAATAATTCATGAATTATTTATGACAATTTAATTTTGGACCCCAAAGCAAGTCTTAACATATATCAAAGAGTTGGTTTCACACAGATAACTTTTTTTTACTATAACACTGTGAAGTTATAAATCAGTAAAAAATATATAACTTAATACGTGTTTGTCAGGTAAAAGATACAATTCTTAAAACAAACAAAACCATGGGTGAAAGTGTAAACCATAGTAGAAATTGAAAAATAATTTGAATGCAATAATAATAAAAGCATAGTATATTATTGCTTGTGAGATGTAGCCAAAGCAGTTTTTAGAAGGAAATATCAAGTTTAAAAAGAGTATATTACAAAAAGAAGAAAGTCCTCTATTTGGCTTTAGATTTAAAAAAAAAAGAAAAGAAAGAAAGGAGGAGAAAGGTTCAAAGTTAATGAGTTAAAGAGTTAAACATCAAATTAGGGAATTTAAAAAAGAAAAACCCAGGAAAAAACCAGTCAAAATACAAAAAAAAAAAAAAAAAAAAATGAGATTATAACTATAAAAACAGAAATAAATAAAATGGAAAAATATAATAGAGAAAATTAACAGAGAAAAACTTCTTTCTTTGGAAAGAAAGTTGATCTAGCAATGCTGATCAAAAATGTAAGATGAAGGCACACATTTTAAAAAAGGAAAAAGGGAGGCATTGGTATATGTGCTGAAGAAAAGAATAGTATGCCTAAAAATTTGAAAACTTGGTTGTAATGGACAAAGTTCTAGAAACATTTAAATTACAAAAGCTGATTCAAAAAGGAATGGATACCATCTCACACTCACTAGGATGGCTAAAACCAAAAGGACAGACAATAACAAGTGTTGACAAGCATGTGGACAAATTGGAACCATCGTACACTAATATGATGGGTATGTAAAATGCTGTGGACTCTTTGGAAAACAGTTTGACAGACCCTCAAAAAGTGAATCATGGAGGCACCACATGAGCCAACAATTCAATTCCTTAGGTGCTGTGAATTGGTTGAACCGTGTCCACCAAAGTCCGTATATCAGAAGCTTATTTCCCACTGTAACTTTGGAGAGTGGGAAATCCTATTATGGTAATTGAAAGGTGGGGCCTTGAAGAGGGATTAAGTTGGTGGCTTAATGGTGGTCATGGGCATGGTTCTGAGGGCTTTAAAAGGAGAGTACATGAGGAGCTATCTGTCTCTCTCTGCTCTGCCATTATCTGCAATGTGAGACCCCTGCATTGCTGTAAAGCCACCACTAAAGAAAACTTTCAACAAATGTGTTCCCTGGACTTAGGATTTCCTGGGCTCTGAAACTGTAAGCAATAAATTTCATTTTCTTACAAATTACCCAGTTCCAGGTATTTTGCTATAAGCAACAGAAACAGACTAATACACTAGGTGTATACCCAAGAGATCTGAACACATATGTCACACAAAAACTTGTACATGAAAGTTTATAGCAGCATTATTTATAATAGCCCAAAGACAGAAAAAAACACGTGTCCATGGAGTGATGAGTGGAGAAATCAAATGTGGTATATCCATACAACAGAATATTATTCAGCCTTAGAAAGGAATGAAGTACTGTTAAAGGCTACTTGGGTGAACCTTGAAAACACTATGCTAAGTGAAAGAAACCAGGCACAAAACATTGCATAAGATTCCATTTATATGATTTGTTTAGAATGAGAAAATCCATACAGACAGAAAGTAATTAGTGGGTGCAGCAGGCTGGAGATAGAGGGGAACAGGGAGTGACTGTTGATGGAAATGGGGTTTCTTTTAGGGGTAATGAAAATGTTCTGGAATTAGATAGTGGGGATGATTGCACAACATTGAATTTTACACTTTAAATGGTGAATATTATGTTATATAAAATATATCTCAATAAAATGGAGGTGGAGGGCATAGAATGTTTGAATGTTCCTATAACCACTAAAGATATTAATCAGGAGATTCAAATCTTTCTACAAACTCAGCATCAGGCCCATTTGGTTTTGCAAATGAGTTCTATAATCTTTTACAAACTCTTCAGAAGTGAGAAAGTGAATGCTACACAACTTATGTTATCCTGCTAGTATAACATTGATATATAAAACAGCAAATAAATTCCAAGAAAGAAGAATTACAGGACATTTTTCTCCTAAACATAGACACAAAATTTATAAACAAATATTAGTAAACTGAATTCAGCAATGTATAATAAGATAATTGACCACAGCCAAAGGCCAATATCAGGTTAGTATATTAGAAAATATATTATATAATATACCACATTAACAAATAAATGGAGGAAAAACATCTAATAGATGCCAAAAAACAAAAACAAAAACAAAAAAACTTCTGATAAAATTCAACAACAAAGAATGATAAAAGGAAAAAAAAAATCCCACAGCCAAGTTCATGTTCAATGATTGAATGTTTTTTTAAAAATCCTTAAGAACAATAGACATAAGATTTAGGAAGAAAAAAACAACATTATTTGCAGATTTATGATCAGTGACATTAAAAAAACCAAAGAAGTCTATGGGAAACTTATTAGTTATTCATAGTTCAGTAAAATTGATAAATACAAATGAAATATATGAAATTTAATTATATTTCCCTCCAGCAACAATATTTGGGAAACAAAGTTCTCAAAAAGAAATAATATATTCAAAGCAGCAAAAAATAATCATACCTCAAAACAGAACTAAAAGATGTGTAAGAATTATATCTAAAAATTAAGAATTTAACTTCAGAAACATTAAAAGGCATAATAAATGGAGAGAAATCTATGTGGAGAGACTTGGTGTTGTAAGATGTTTGTTATCCCCATACTGATGTAAAGCTATAATGTCACTCCAATCAAACTTTCTACTGGGTCTTGTGTATATGACTACCTAGCCCTGAAATTAGAAGAACAAAGGCTCAAGACATGACCACACATAAGGACTGATATAAAACTCTAGTAACTAAAACTATGAAGCAATACTGCAGGTGTAAATAAAGAGATCAGTGAAACAAAATAGATAGCCAAGAAGTAAACACACACATCTATGCACACTTGACGTGCGACAGCACTGGCACCTCACGTCAGTGAGAAAGGAAGGATTCCTTCAGATTTGGGGATTAAACATACGTACATTAAAAAAATCAAAATGCACTCCTACCTCATAACACAAAATAAAAGGAATTTCAGACGAATGAAGAAATAAAACATAAAAGGAGGCAAGATTTGAAGATGATTAGGAGAAAGGATAGGAAGAAAACATTTATGAGCCTAGGATATGGATTAATTTCTTTTAAAGATACGGAAAATAAAAACCATGCAGAAATTATTGAAATGGATAACTTTTCTTCCATCAAAAGACTTGACAAAAAGAATAATAGAAGTAGTCATACAGTAGATATTTGCAAGACATATAACTAGCAAAAGATTAGTATCCAGAATATATTAAAAAGTCTTACAAGTCAATATAAAAGACAAACCACTTGGGCATTTTACAGAAGAAGAAATAGAGATTACTAATAAACTTTGCAAAAGATGCTAAAATATTTTAGAAATCATGGAAATACACATTTATCGACAAATTGACAAAAATTTAAAAGTTGCACAAGGCCAAGTGTAGGTGAGTATGTGGAGTGATGAAAACCTTCATATACTGTTAACAGAAATGGTCATTGTACTGTCACTTTGGAAAATAATTTGGCATTACCTATTAAAGTTTAATATACACACAGCCCAACAACCCAGCAATTCCACTTCTGTGCGTGCATATGTACTAGAGAAGTTTTTGTGAACATATTAGGAGATAAGCACAAAATTATTTATAGCAGCATTACCCATAATTATAGCAAAACAACCTAAATGTCCATTGATTGTAAAATGGAAAAATAAAAACTGTGATACAGTCATATCATGGAATTCTAACTGCCGTGAAAATAAATAAACCACAGTTGTATCAACACAGATGGATTTTTAAAACATAATGTTGAGTGGTGTGGGAGAAGCAAACTATAGAAGCCCACTATATTCTGGTTCTTTTATATACATTTAATTTCATATAAAGTGACTATATGAATACATATGACCCATTAATATGAGAGCGTCAGTGAAAACTAAGGAAGACTTGCTAAATATTTCCTTTCTAAGAGAAAAAGGGCACGGAAATCATGGACTCAACTTTCTGGCCTGAAATTACATCTTCTGGGTGCATTTCTGGACCAGGAACAAAAACAAAGTGGCCGCCTGGAGCGCACGCTGTCCAGGGAGGAAGATTCGGGTGAGATGCCCCCACTCAGCCTGCCCATGGGGCACAACTGCCCTCAGTCTAATGAGCAGCTGTGGTCTGTTCCTCCTCCAACACACACAAAAGCTTTTGAGAGAATGAGAAAACAATTATAAGAGTAACTGTTAACCACAGTAAGAGTAGCAACAACATTGTTCCAAGTATTCTTACATTTGCAGATGTGCAATAACAAGCCTTGCTAAGGAGGCTGCCGTGCTCTGTTGGCGATGCCAGGTCTCCTAACAGAGAAGGCCTCTGTCTGCATGCCTGTGAAAATCTTCCAGAGAAAAGCCTCCTGGTGCTATCTGGGGCTTTGAATGCTTTTTGTCTTAAGAGCTGACTGATCCAGTGGGCCAGTGAGAGACTACTGCCCCCAACCTGTAGCCTCTATGTTGCTGAACTTTGTCCTCCTGACTACCCCAACCCCAATACCTGGCTTGCCCCCACCCTGAATCTACAGCTTTACTCCTAAGAATGCAGAGGAAAGGTGTGCTGAAGGCCCAACTCATCCAACGCATGGATATATCTGGTCTACTGCAAACTCATCGTGGATCTTATACTCACAACATATGACACTTGGTCAGTGGGGCTCAACCTTGGCAGGTTCAGCCATTCTGCCAGAGTTCTGGCACTGGGAGATTATTCAAAAGCTGGACTTAAACAAAACTGCTTTAACTAACCAATTTCAAGAGGGGACCAGTAGCAATACCATTGTGATATGCTTTCTCCAAAAGTTTTGAGGACAGTGGCTTTAGTTCCCACCATCAAACAACTACCTATTCGATGACAACCAAACCTTTTGCCAGGCCATGCCTCTGGAAGAGACTGTTGCAACTGTCCAAGGAAATGGTCACTTGTTCGGGTCAATGGACATCTACAGACTGATGTCTCCAGGAGTAAGCCCTTACAGAAAAGCATACTGCAATCCCAAATCATGTCAGCTGTCAAAACCCCCTATCCCTCTTTTGTGAAAAATTGGATAGGAAAAAATCCATTAACCCCAGAGAAGAAACTCGGTCCTATCTCTCACCCAATTTTTTGAAATGATAGTATAGCCTATCTGGTTGAAAAAAATAAAGCAGGGGTTAGAAGTGGGGAATAAGACAGCTAACAATAAAAATATACAGATCTAGACCTATGTTGACCATTGATCTGGACAGGACCTGTATGATCTACCAGTCATGAAACAAGCAAAGCTAATTCTAGGAATGTGCTGATAGTTACAAGGTCAGAGCCCAAGAGAATATTAGAATTTTATGTGGCAAGAGTGGAAAGAGCATATGACTTAAATCAGTTACATGGTGAGGGCCAAATTCATGCATCATTTTGAGGTTGAAAACAAGAAGATAGATGGACTCTTACCCCAGTGCTTTTGTTATGGGCTGAGAGGGAGGAAGTAAAGGTAACAAATACAGGTAGGCTTGTCTTCCAAGAAGGTTGGCCAAGAAAGGAAGGAAAGACCCAGGGTACCAGCAGGAGAGGAAGTAAAGGCTTCATTTGACAAATCTTTTGATGTTTTGATACTATTTTTTACTTCTTGGTTAATATCACTATCTAACGTTCTCATTATTCTTTCATTGAAAGTTTGTTGAGTGCTTGAAATTATATCTGTCCCCTAATAGCCAGCAGACAGCCCCAGAGGCCTGCCTTCATAGAAAAGAAACCCCTAGTCACCAGCTGTCATGTGTCTGCTTGCAATAAAATTAGGGCAAGACATTTTTTTCTTGAGACCCTCACTTTCAGAGCACTATATTTTCCAACCTGTAGAATTTTAAGAGACAGCCAATAAGCTCCTTACATTTCCATCTGTGTTTTCTCTGCAGCTAAAGAACTGAGAGTCTGAGACTGGGGAATTTGAGACTTCCTTAACTCATTTTTGATGCTTGGTTTATTAAACTATTCGTTTTAAAGAAGGGTAATATTAACTTCTCACAGAAAATGGTGCCTGTCTATCAAATACTCTTGGTAGAATATCAGTCAGCTAGTGAACGACACTGAGCCATCATTCTCACCCCCGAGATTGAGTCAGCCCCTGTTACAAAGCTCCCTGGCAGGCAAACTGCCTGTCAAGTTTGCTAAAAAGAACAGCAAAAGTAGGAACGGCCATGCTTGTACAATTTTGCAGTTCCTTTCTTACTTTGGTATATTTTTAGGTTGCCAGGAATTGATTTCCTCTTCTATGCTTTATACATTTCTATTCATAAGCTTGGCATTACTAGATGATTTATTAAACTTCATTTCATTCAGATAAAATAGTCGTTGCTCTGGAAAAGAGTGACTCAATGAAGTGCTCATTTTCCCACACATCTGGACTTCTAGTCAGAGAACAGGACACAGTATGTGCAATGACCAGTCAATGAAATGAAAAAAACATTCTGTGCAAAACAAAACTTAGTCTTGAAAATCTAAACATTTCTTTTACAAGTCACTGATTAAAGGGATCTTTGCAATCAAATTGAATCCAAGCAAACCCTTGCTACTGGATTTTGGTTAATTAAGCCAAAATCTACTCATCTGTGTAATGCCAGGCTTATAAGTGAGATGGTTTTAATCAGTGGGGAAAATGTGGTATGGGGAAGAGGCTCCAGGTGGGGTTTGCTAACTAGCACATTCTCTTATTGGTTTTCTGCTCTCTATTAAGATTATTACAATCTTTTTTTTTTTCTGGTTTATTGCTCACTATTTATTCCCACTGCTAAAGATCTCCCACATGGCCTGCACAACAATAATCAATTGAAATGCATTGAGGTCAACCCAGTTGGCTGGAGCTTTGCTTCATGGGACAGGGATAAAGCTTGAGACAAAACATGTACCTTGTGTCACAGCATTAGAAAGAACCAGCCAAGACAGCCATGTATCCAAATAAAGAAAATGAGAATTTCAGTGGAAGACCACACAACTGCCCATGGCTCTGTGATCAGGGGCCTGGCAAACCTGACACAGTGCTTCTCACTGGACTCTTACAGTAGCACTAAAATCCAGTGTGATGATTTCTTTATCATATAAACAATAGATAACCTGAACTTGCAGCCATGATGGTATTAAGAGATCAGAAAATCCTCTCAGGTTAAAAAAAATAAGGTATAAAATTGTACAAAGCTGTCAAAAATTGACCAAAGGTAGACAACAAGTTGAGATGCATTTACTCTTGAAAGTTCTGTAGAGCTTCAGGCAGGGCCAGTAGGACTCTGTGCTTCTTCACAGGGACTGCGCCCAGCTCAGTCAGAGAGAACAGTAGTGTTTTTATCTGCCTGAAGTTTGACATGGAAACCATCAGCTTTGGTGCCAGAGGAGACTGACTCAATTGGGAAATGGGTGAAAACACCATTACTTTGTCCACTAATAATGGCAAACTCAGTAGCAAAAAAGAAGACAAGACCTGTAGTTTTTCCAGCCTGAGGGTGCAGCCCATTTGCTAGCCTGTAGGGACTAGCAATCCTAGTAGGGACAATTGGTGGACTGATGAGAAATTGAGCAGGGAGATCCTAGATATGAGAGATCCATAGAAGAACTAGATAAGCTCTCCACATATTCCTGACCCACAGGGAATTGTATGCATTTGTGCAGAGAAGACTCAAGAGAGCCTGGGAGAAAGTTAAAGCCAAGACAGACTTGAGAATGGCAGAACTCCAAATGTGCTTCTTGACACACACAAAGATCAGTCAGCAGAGAATACAAGGCTTATGGGCTCTAGGCGTTTGAGAAAAGGCTTTTTTCATAGACATTGACAAGCTGATCCTAAAAACTTATATGGAAATGCAAAAGACTTAGAAGAGCCAAAACAATTTTCACCAAGAAAAATAAATTTGGTGAATATTGACTGATTTTAAAACTAACCAGCTACAGTAATTAAAAGAAAGTAATGATACTGGGGTTAAAACAGACAAATAGATCAATGGAACAGAACATAGAATCCAGAAATAAACTCTCACCTTATGGTCAATTGAGTTTTGACAAAGGAGCCAAGACAATTCAACAGGAAAAGAGAGTCATTTCAACGAACGATGCTAGAACAATTGGATATTCATGAGAAAGTAAAATGAACTTAGACCCTTGGTTCACAGACACAAAAACTACTTCAAAATAGAACATAGACCTAAATGTAAGAGCTGGCACTATAAAACTCCTAGAAGAAGACATAGGAGAAAATCTTTCTGACCTTGATTTAGGCAAAAAGTTATTCCATGTGATGCCAAAAGCCTGATCCATAAAAGAATACAGTTGGAAATCAAACTTCATACAAATTAAAAATTTTTGCTCTTCAAAAGACAGCATTAACAAAACGAAAAACGATGCCATAGACTGAAATAAAATATTTGGAAATTATATATCTGATAAAGGACTGTATCCAGATAGATAAATAACTCTTACAACTCAATAATATAAAAATCTAATTTTAAAAGCGAACAAAAGATGTGAACAGACATTTCACCAAAAAAAGATACATGAATTGCTAATAAGCTCATGAGAAGATGCTCAGCATATTTAGTAATTAGGGAAATGCAAATTAAAACCACACACCCACTGGAATGGCTGCAATAAAAGAGACTGACAATGTCAGCGTGAATGCGAAGAAACCAGGGCCCTTATCCATTACTAGAGGTAACATAAAATGGTACAGTCACTATGGAAAACAGTTTGGTGGGTTCTTAAAAAGTTAAATATACACACTTAATGTTTGACTCAGCAATTACATTCTCAGGTATCTTCCCAAGAGAAATGATATATCCACACAAAGTTTGTCCACAAATGCCCCTAGCAGAGTTATTCCTATCAACTGGTGAATGCATAAACAAAATATATTTATACAATTAAATACTATCTGGCAATACAAAGGAATAACTACCAATTCACGCAACAATATGAATGAACCTCAAAAATACGGTAAGTAAAAGAAGCCATACACAAAGACTATATATTGTATGATTCCAATTATATGAAAATCTAGAAAAGGCAAAACCACAGAAGCAGAAAACAGGTCAGTGGCTGCCTGAAGCTGGGTTGGGAATGAGGATTGACTGCAATCAGGCACGAGGGAACTTGGGGATGATAAAGTGTTCTCAAACTGGATTGTGCCGATGGTTACATGACCAAATAAATTTACTCAAAACCATTAAACCATACACTTACAACAAGTGAATGTTATGGCATTAAATTATACATGAGTAAGGCTGTTTTTAAAACCAATAGATATTTATCAAACAAAATAAAAACAGAAAATACAAGAAAACAAATTTCTTCAGCCACAATCTTAGCACCCATATGATCACTTACCACTTTGGTTTATATCCCTCCATGTGATATATGATATGCCAGAATGTATCTAATCAATTCATTGTGATTGGATTTTAAGGTTGTTTCTAGTCTTTCATTGGTAAATAATGCTGAAATATTCTTATACATATATTGTTGTTGTTTGCATGTTCAATTAATACCTCAAGATAAATTCCAAGATTAGGCTAAGTCATTTAGTCAAAGAAAATATTAGTTTTCTATGGCTGTGAAAGAAACCACTACAGATTTAACAGCTTAAAACAAGGCTTTTATGACCTCACAGTTTCTGTGGGTCAGGGGTCTAGGCAGAGCTTACCTCGCAGTTTCTGTCGGTCAGGGCTTCTCTGTTCTGTGTCTCACAAGGCTGCAGTCAAGGTGTCACCAGGACTGCAATCTCATCTGGGCACAGCGTCCTTTTGAGCTCACTATGCTAAGCAGGATTCAGTTCCTTGTGGTTGTAGGACTGTCCGTTAGCTCCTAGAGATCACTGTCATTCCATGTGCATGTGGCCATCTCCACAGTATGACAGTTTGCTTTTTCAAGACCAACAGAAGAGCATTTGCTCCTGCTTCTTGTTACTTTCCTCCAGACCCTTTGTTAAAGGGTTCATCTGATTAGATCAGGCCCACTGATGATCATCCCCCTTTTGGTTAGTTCAAAGTCAACTGATTGGGAACCTTCATTACATTTGCAAAATCTCTTCGCCTTTGCCATGTACTGTACCCTAATCACAGGAGTCCTGTCCTGTCATATGCACAGTCCCACCTGCACTCAAGTACAGCAGATTATACAGGTGTGTATACCAGGGGATGGAAAAATGGGGGACCATCTTAGAAGTCTGTCTACCACAAAGAATTTGCACATTTCTTAAGATTATGATTCAAATTGCCAAATTTTCTGAAGGACATTTATATCCCAGCAGTAGAATGCTAATTTCTCCAGCACTGGATATTATCATTATACTTAATCTTTGCCAAAGACAGGCAAATATTGTTGGCTTGGGACCACTGGGCAGGTTGTGGCAATAAGAGAACAAGTGTTGAATTCTTTGATCCATAGTAAGCTTATTACAGTCTTTGGCAAATTTTATTTTTCCTTTGCAAATAAGCTACTCATTTATTTAACTGTTTTTCTCTCAGGGTAATTCTCTGTTATTTGTTGCCTCATAACCTCACTTTGAAAACTAAGAATATTAACTATTTTTGGTTCATATAGCAAGTATATATGAGTATTTTCTCTTGATATAGTTCCTTTTTAAATTGGTTACAGAGCCTCATACCATGTAAACTTTCATAGTCAGACCTAATCACTATTATGGTTTCCTTTCATTGTTGTTTTTCATGCTTTAACACGTTTTTCTGCACTTTTGATTTCTAAAAAGAGAAATAAGGGAATTGAATGGGATTTCCAGTTTCCATCTCAGAAGACAGGGACTATAGAGTGAGAAAGGACAAAGCAGCCCTAACAACACAGCACTCACTAGTCTTCCAATGGTCATGCAAACCGGTCCTTAACCTAAAGGATCCAGCCAGAGAGATGAATGCATCCCTTCAAATGGCTTGGTCGAGGAAAATACACCCATTATTCTGGTAACATTATGGGACCTGGGGTGACAGCTCTAATTTTTTTTTTTTTTTCACTTCTTATCTTTTGGCTATCAAATCACAGCTCTGAGTTTTCAAAAACAAGCAGAAGAATGAAACCAGCTTTTCCTAAAGCATTCAGTGTTGGTCCTTAATCCTTATCTCTCAGCACTATTTCCATATTATATTTAATATTTTCGTTTTAATCTGGGACCTAAAACATGTCTTACTAAAGACAATACTTTGGATAACCAAGAAAATATGTCTTTCAGGCAACATCACGTCCCCCTGCTGTATTACAAAATAGTGATTAAATATTTCCTTGATAGAAAGAAAAACACTGGATGATGTATCTGTTAAAAAGTAGGTTCAGATCCCTCCTGAATTCGTGGTGAATAAATCAGAATGGAAGGACATAAGTAAGTTCCTTAAACCTTCCTTGAAGTCCCAGGCACTAAATGTCTTCATCTGTAACATAAGAAAGTTAAACGAGCTAATCTTTACAATCTACTTGATGTTTGACTCAAAGTTTTCTGATTACATTTTTCTTTGCCCCTTTCAAACTCCCAGTTCAAAATCTCCCCTTCGGGTTCTCCTTTTTAAAAATTTTCTCCCTCTTTATCATTTTCTCACCTCGTTATTATTTTCTAGTCAAAAATCCACAACCACACTCTTGCCATCCCTCTCAAACCTCTTGGCTTCCGTATTCCTTGGTTTCCATATTCTTTGCACCCCACTCCTTCTCAGTGTGCAGGCATAAAGTAAGGAATAATTTTTCATCATCTTTCTCTTGTCCCACATCTAATTGCTTTCTGAGATCAGAATATTTGTCCACTGCAGTACTGTATGCTTAACCTTCTTTCAGTTCCTCCCAACACCTCAGTTCAGGCTCTTGATGTGTCTCTTTCGGACTCAGAGTTGAAAATTCTATACTTTCTTTATCTTTCTTCATATGATGAATCCAAAACACTGTAGCCAGACTGGCATTCCTATGGTTCCCCATTTTGTGTTGAATTATGAACAAATTCCACAGCCTGGCAGTGAAGCCTGCAGCCAACGTGTGCCAGCCTGGCTTTCCAAGATGTGTCTGTCTTCCCCTGCTTGTGCCCGGTGTCTTAGCCCCAGGATAGTTGCTATTTCCTGAACACAACCTATATTTTGCCATTTCCTTGCTTTATAGATTTGATTTTGAATTCCTATTTTCAGTGTTTAAAGTTTCTATAAATGTTCGGGATATCGATTTTAGCTAAAATAAGAAAAAAATAACAAGTAATCATTTTAAATGTTTATCCTACTTCCAAAAAACTCAATATTTCTTTTTATTGTAGCCAAAATAATATTTTCCATGTCAATGAAATATCGCAGAACTTAAATAAATTAAAAGTCTGTGCAGAAGGCAATGAGGATTGACTGTGTGACAGCTGGACAGACTCAAGGGAGCCTCCATGTCAGTCTCCCATCGGTAAGGGTCAGAGAGGTGAGTGGCTGACCTAAGATCACACAGCCACTCAGAAACAAATCTTGGACCAAAGATTTGGATGATTTTCTATAGTTCAGGGAACTACCAAAACCTGCCTCTTAATAGGACCTGGCCAATCATTTGCTCAACAAACAGGTTTTTAGTGCCTGCAGTGTGTGATGTGCTGGTCACACAGGGGAAAGTAGAAGCATTTCAGAGGTAAAATAACGCATTGGGCTTAATGTAAAAAGAAAGTAAGGTTTACCAGGGTGGACCAGCAAGGAACCAAGGCGACCAAGGGCACAGAAGCATGAATTAGATGAAAGTATTTAGGAGAAAGCAAACAAGTTAGACAGTTTAGAAGTTAAGGTACAAGACAAGGCAAGTTAAAACTAAAGTTGGAAACAAGGGAAGGCGCAATTGTGAAAGGACTTCTATATTTTTACAAAGTGTTTGGGATAATAATTATCATTATTATTTTCACTGATTATCAGATTCTCATTATAATTGATAAGTTCTACTTATGGATCACTTTCTATGATCACTATGATAAGTGATTTACATTGACAGACAAGGAAACTGAGGATCAAAGATTGAAGTCAAGATTCGAACTCAGGACCACCTGGTTTCAAACCTGAACATGGATCACACTATAATCCATCTTTAGTGAGTAAACAATGTGGAACCATCAAAACATTTTAAATAGAGAAGAAATTTGAGTAAGATCTTGTCCTGGTACAGTCTGACAACAGCATAGAGTTGTACTGTCCAACACAGTGCCCAATAGCCACATTGCAAACTAAATAACAATTTAATAACTGAGAATTTGGTTCCTCAGCTACAGCCACATTTAAAGAGCTAAATACCCACGTGTGACTAGTGTCTACCATATTGGACAGCTCAGAATGAACATTCCTATCACCACAGAAAGTTCATCGGCAGCACTGCTACAAATGATGCATCAGAGCTTTGTGAGACAGGGCAAGGCGAGTAAAGAGACTGTTACCTAGGACAAGCAAGAAACGGTTAGAGAAGAAATTAAAGCAGTAACAGTAAAGAGTTAAACCAAAGTGTGAAGCCTGCCCTTGTCCCTCAACCAGCAGCTTCAGCAGCACTTGAGAACTTGTTAGAAATGTGATCTTAGCCCCACCCCAGACAGTGAACCAGAAGCTCTGGGAATGGGGCCCAGCCAGCCACGGTGTCACAAGCCCTCCTGGAGATTTTGATGATCAATAAAGTGTGAAGACCATTGATTTAGAGGAAGGGGCAGATGTGTAAAGTGTGGTATAGAAATATAGACAACTTTGAGGCCACGTGTGGGGTATACAAGGAAAGAATTGATCTAGAATAACTCCAGGTGCGTTGGTGAATAGAGAAGGAGAAACATATTTGGGGGGAAAGATAGTGAATATGAGTTTGAATTACTGAGAGACATTCAAGTGTCATGATCCCATTGCAAGTGTCAGCCTAGAAGTTAAAGAGAAAGTTCTGGGATGGAGACACACCTTTAGGGTTGCCAGAATGTACATGGTGGATCAGCCAGGAACGGATGGGATGGGTAGTTCTCAATTTTTTTCCTATACAAATGATACTATCTGAATGTCTGTAAAGGCTGAGGGGCATGTCTAGGTTTGGGACAATTCTCCACATGCTAGATCCTTTTTTTCTGATTCAAGGAGGTCCCCAAAATGCAAATTCAGTCAGATAGATGTGAATATGTTCTATTTTTAAAAGCACATAATTAACATGCATTGTTATACTGACTATTATTAGCATGTGTAAGCTGTCAAACAGAATACACAGAATCCTAAAGTGTATGGAGTGAAGAGACCAGGTCTACAGGCTGACTCCAGCTCTCCTCAACACTGGACTGCAGGCTGCAGTAGAGAAACCAGCAAGAAGGAGAAGAAATGATCAGAGAGATAGGACAGTGTCCTGCAGGTCCAGAGAGCAGCATTTCATGGAGGAGGTGATGAACACTGCCACATTCCAGAGCAACCAGTAAGATGAGAGATTGGGCTTTGCTATTAGGAGGTCATCACTGAACTTTTCAAAGTCATTTCTGTACAGTATCTGGGGACAATTTGACTGATCAACTCAAGAAGACTGGAGTGGTTTGAAGAATAAATAGGAGGTTAGGAAATGGGGGCAGTAAGGGTAGACTTATGCTTTGCACTGTTACATGGTCACAGAAGAGGTGCCTTATGGTCTCAGTATCTGACGGAGAATTTAGTGAAACAGCTCTTCTATGTTTATACCTTCCATCCCCAGGGCCCTGGCATAAGCAGGCATGAAGGGGTGAGCAAACCATAAATAAATGTACTCCACCCACTGGTATTGATCCATTGGTCCTAGACAGTAGGTTCACCCTAGTCCTCCCTTCCGCAGGGTGGATTCCTTTCTAGGGCTCTTCTCTTGTGCTTCACAGTCTTTTGTGGCCTGCCCCCCACACTCTAGTGACATCTCTGAATCCTCATAGTAAATATAGCTTAAGCTGTAAAGCTGGGACCTTTCCTACAAACATACCATTTGTATAGTTCCTTACAATTGTCCTGGCTTGAATTAATCCTCACACCCAGCTGTGAAGTCGGTAGGAAAGTGTTACTGTGCTTGTTTCGCAGGTGAAAATTGAGGTTTTGTTACTTGTCCAGTATCTCCACTCCTACTAAGTCACAAAGCAGCAACCCAACCCTATCTTATTTATTTTATTAACGTACTCATCCCACATTTTTCCATGAAGGATTCCAGGTAGCAGCATCTGAAAAATAATAAGAGTAGGATGTGAAGACTAGATGATAAAATAACATAGATAGTCAGCTTTTAAATCTCTACATAATTGGCAAAGCTGAGCTTTAAATTTAGCTCTAAAATTTCTTGGTAGCCAAACACAAAGGCAGTCACTGTCCGGTATGCAGTTCCTATTGCAAAAAGGAATGTGTGCCAGTTTCTCAGAGGAAGCGATGTACAGCCTTGCCTAAGATCTAAAGAAACTTCAGATCCACGTCTTCCATAGAGGGCATTTCTACAAACAAGTGTAGTGAAACATTTCTTATGATGGCTGCTAATGGATTATTTTGGTAAAATTTCATTTAAACCCTTAAGTTAATACAGATTTTCAACACAAGCACTTACTGATGAAGTTACCACGGGGATATAAAGCCTTACATCATGGGGTAGATCTCAATTTTCACAGCTGTGGTTGAATTCCATACACTAATTAGCACATATTAGTGGAGTACACTCATGTATTAGTCTATTTCTGTTGCTTATAACAAAATACCTGGAATTGGGTAATTTGTAAAAAAAAAAAAAAAAAAAGGAAAAGAAAATAAATGTACTGCTTACAGTTTGAAGGCCGGGAAGTCCAAAGTTGAGGGAACACACCTGGAGAGGCTCTTCTTCGGTGGTGACTTTATAGCAATGCACGGGTCTCACCTGGCAGAAAATGCCAGCGCATGTGCTTTCCTTTTAATAGCTCCTCATATGCTCCCCTTTTAAAGCCCTCAGAACCATGCCCCTGACGCCACCATCATTAATCCATTCACTACGGCATGGTCCTACAACCTAATCACCTCTCTAAGGCTCCACCTTTCACTTACCATAATAGGACTTCCCATCCTTTTAACAGTCACAGTGGGCATCAAGCTTCTAGTACATAAAACTTGGGGAACACAATTCAATCTATAATATTCTACCCCTGGTCCCCAAATTTTATGTTCTTCTCACGGGTAAATACATTCATTCCATCCCCAAAGTCTTAACTAGTTTCAACTCAAAAGTCCGAAGTCCCATCTGTGAAATCAAAACAAGTTATCTACTTACAAGATACAATGGTGGGACAAGCATAAGGTATATATTCCCATTCAAAAATGGAGAAATAGGCCCAAAGAAATATGTAACAGGTCCCAAACAAGTCCAAAACCCAGCAGCGCAGGCATTAAATCTCAAAGCTGCTGAACCATGTACCTTGACTCTATGTTCAACGTCCTCTAAATGCTGGTGTGAGGGCATTTAGAGTCCTTGGGCAGCTCTGCTTCTATGGCTTTACTGATTGGAGACTATGCCACAGTTCTTGCAGGGTAGCATTGCACGCTATTTGCTCCATAGATCTGGGATCTCCATGGTGGTCCCATTCCCACAGCTCCACTAGGCATGGCCTTGGTGGGGTATCACTGCTGCAACTCTTTTTTTTTTTTTTTTTTAAATAATATTTTGTTGATATGCTTTTCTCTCTTTTTTTTTTTTTTTTTTTTTGTCGTTTTTTCGTGACCGGCACTCAGCCAGTGAGTGCACTGGTCAGTCCTATATAGGATCCGAACCCGCGGCGGGAGCGTTGCCGCGCTCCCAGCGCAGCACTCTACCAAGTGCGCCACGGGCTCGGCCCTTTTTTTTTTTTTTTTTTTAAATTTTATTATGTCGATATACATTGTAGCTGATTATTGCTCCCCATCACCAAAACCTCCCTCCCTTCTCCCTCCCCCCCTCCCCCCCAACAATGTCCTTTCTGTTTGCTTGTTGTATCAACTTCAAATAATTGTGGTTGTTATATCTTCTTCCCCCCCCCCCGGTTTGTGTGTGTGTGTATGTGTGTGTGTGAATTTATATATTAATTTTTAGCTCCCTCCAATAAGTGAGAACATGTGGTATTTCTCTTTCTGTGCCTGACTTGTTTCACTTAATATAATTCTCTCAAGGTCCATCCATGTTGTTGCAAATGGCAGTATTTCATTCGTTTTTATAGCTGAGTAGTATTCCATTGTGTAGATGTACCACATTTTCCGTATCCACTCATCTGATGATGGGCATTTGGGCTGGTTCCAACTCTTGGCTATTGTAAAGAGTGCTGCGATGAACATTGGGGAACAGGTATACCTTCGACTTGATGATTTCCATTCCTCTGGGTATATTCCCAACAGTGGGATGGCTGGGTCGTATGGTAGATCTATTTGCAATTGTTTAAGGAACCTCCATACCATTTTCCATAGAGGCTGCACCATTTTGCAGTCCCACCAACAATGTATGAGAGTTCCTTTTTCTCCGCTACCTCGCCAGCATTTATCGTTCATAGTCTTTTGGATTTTAGCCATCCTAACTGGGGTTAGATGGTATCTCAATGTGGTTTTGATTTGCATTTCCCGGATGCTGAGTGATGTTGAGCATTTTTTCATATGTCTGTTGGCCATTTGGATATCTTCCTTAGAGAAATGCCTACTTAGCTCTTTTGCCCATTTTTTAATTGGGTTGCTTGTTTTCTTCTTGTAAAGTTGTTTGAGTTCCTTATATATTCTGGATATTAATCCTTTGTCAGATGTATATTTTGCAAATATTTTCTCCCACTCTGTTGGTTGTCTTTTAACTCTTTTAATTGTTTCTTTTGCTGTGCAGAAGCTTTTTAGTTTGATATAATCCCATTTGTTTATTTTTCCTTTGGTTGCCCGTGCTTTTGGGGTCGTATTCATGAAGTCTGTGCCCAGTCCTATTTCCTGAAGTGTTTCTCCTATGTTTTCTTTAAGAAGTTTTATTGTCTCAGGGTGTATATTTAAATCCTTAATCCATTTTGAGTTGATTTTAGTATATGGTGAGAGGTATGGATCTAGTTTCATTCTCCTGCATATCAATATCCAGTTATCCCAGCACCACTTGCTGAAGAGGCAGTCCCTTCCCCAGTGAATAAGCTTGGTGCCTTTGTCAAAGATCAGATGGCAGTAAGTGTGTGGGTTGATTTCTGGATTCTCTATTCTATTCCATTGGTCAGTGTGTCTGTTTTTATGCCAGTACCATACTGTTTTGGTTATTATAGCTTTGTAGTATAGCTTAAAGTCAGGTAGTGTTATGCCTCCAGCTTTATTTTTTTTGCTGAGCATTGCTTTGGCTATTCGTGGTCTTTTATTGTTCCATATAAATGTCTGAATAGTTTTTTCCATTTCTGAGAAAAATGTCTTTGGAATTTTGATGGGGATTGCATTGAATTTGTATATCACTTTGGGTAGTATGGACATTTTCACTATGTTGATTCTTCCAGTCCAAGAGCATGGAATATCTTTCCATCTTCTTGTATCCTCTCTAATTTCTCTCAGCAGTGGTTTGTAGTTCTCATTATAGAGATTTTTCACCTCCTTGGTTAACTCAATTCCTAAGTATTTTATTTTTTTGGTGGCTATTGTAAATGGGCAGGCTTTCTTGATTTCTCCTTCTGCATGTTCACTATTGGAGAAAAGAAATGCTACTGATTTTTGTGTGTTGATTTTGTATCCTGCTACTGTGCTGAAATCATTTATCAATTCTAAGAGTTTTTTGTAGAGGTTTTAGGCTGTTCGATATATAGGATCATGTCATCTGCAAACAGGGACAGTTTGACTTCATCTTTTCCAATCTGGATGCCCTTTATTTCCTTCTCTTCTCTGATTGCTCTGGCTAGTACTTCTAACACTATGTTGAATAGGAGTGGTGAGAGTGGGCATCCTTGTCTAGTACTGCTGCAACTCTAACCCACATTTCCTCTTGGCATTTCTCTAGCAAAAACTCAATGGGATGAATCTGCCCCTGTGACAGATCTCTTCCTGGGCCCTCAGAATCTTTTGAAATAGGGGTGAGGCTTCCAAGCCTTCAGAACTCTGGCATTCTACAAGCCTGCAGACTTAACACAACAGGGATACCACCAAGGCTTCCTGATTGTATTTTCCAAAGCTGCAGGTCCAACCACACTTGGGGCAATTTAGCCATGGCTGGAGCAGCCAAAGAAGCCAGGAGGCTGGTGCTGGAAGCAGTTTCCTGAAGTGGCCCTGGGTAGTGAGCTGGTGGAGGGCGCCTCAGGCCTGTTCCCCAAAAACCACTGTCTCCCTAGGTAGGTCTCTGAGCCTGTGATAGATGGTTTGGCCCCAGTGGCTTCTGCAATGCCTTCAGGGCCTTTTTCCCCTTCAATTGACAATCCCTTTCCATTGCACTAATCTTCTTAGCACCATTGCAGTTTTCTCCTAAAAAATTCTCTCTCCTTCTCTACCACATGGCCAGGCTACAAATTTTCCAAATCTTTATGCTCTTCTTCCCTTTTAAATATACATTCTTGTTCTATGTCATGTCTTTTCTGCCATAACTCAGTGTAGGCTGTTGCAAGTAGCTATGCAGTTTCCTGCATGTTTTGTTGCTTAGAAATTTCTTCCACCAGATATGCTGGGTCAGCATCTTTAAGTTCTATGTTCCATAATATTTTGGGCCAAGAACAGAATGCAGCCAAATTCCTTGCCAGTTCATACAAGGGTGATCTTTACCCAGTTACCAATAAGTCCCTTCTTTACATCTGGGATCTCCTTAGTATGGCCTTTACTATCAGCGTTCTGCTTACCACCATTTAAACAGTCTTTAAGAAGTTCCAAACATTCCCTGGTTTTCTTGTCTTCTAAACTCCTACCAGCAGCTAGGCTTTTTCTAACCTGCTCCATCAAATACTTCCAGCCTTTACCCGTTATCCAATTCCAAAACCACTTCTACATTTTCAAATATCTGTTATAAGCAACACCCCACTTCTCTGGTAACAGTTTTCTGTATTAATCCATTTCTTTTGCTTATAACGAAATACCTGGAACTGGGTTATTTTGTAAAAAAAAAGAACTGAAATTTATTGCTTAAAGTTTCAGAGGCTGGGAAGTCCAAAATCCAGGGAACACAAATGACATATGGTGAGGTTTTACAACAATGCAGGGGTCTCATGTTGCAGAAAATGGCAGAGCAGAGGGAGAGGGATAGCTCTTGTGCTCTCCTTTTAAAGCCCTCACAACCATGCCCCTGACCAACATTTTAATTCATTCACTAAGGCATCGTCCTACAATCTAATCACCTCTCCAAGGCCCAACCTTTCACTTACCATAATAGGCTTTCCCACCCTCTTAACAGTCACAGTGGGCATCAAGCTTCTAATACATAAAACCTGGGGGACACAATTCAATCCATAATAGCCCTCTCCTTTCTAAGTGTCTATGAAATTGTGTGCACAGTATACAAACACACTCGTGCACACACCCTCCACCACCTTAAAAAGGAAAAAAAAAGTATTAAGTTCCTTTTCGAAAAAGAAACTAATGTGTTTTTTGGTTTTTAGGAAATGCTAATTGGCTTAAGTGAAATGTCATCTATTATGCTAAGGTGCTTCCAGAATGATCATACATTGACATGACTAGAATATAGCAAAAACTGGGGAGGCATTTAAATTATAATTAGAGTAAATGCTGAATACCCATCTCCCCTGACTCTCAGGCACTGGTGATCACTAACATTTTTAATTCATCACAAATCCCTTCTGGAGGCAAATAGGGCTGTACTAGAATGGTCCCTTCCCTCACATGAAATGCCAAATGAGCCAGGCATCCAGTGCTATGTTCCTGTCTCTTGTCAACTGGACACCCAGTCACTGCAGTACCATAGTGTTCCCAGGGGCACTTGTTCTTCTAAAACTGAATGTGTGTATCTGGAAAACCAGTCTATATTCAGCATTTAATTAACAACTGCTGGCCTCAGAGTCCTGAGCAAGGCAGTGGCCCAGAATATTAAAGAAACAAGTCATTCTCCTTGTCTTCAAGGAGTTTAAAATCTGGTTAGAGAAATTAAATATACACACAAGTTATATAACTAAAAACAAGTACCTAAGAACCTAGAAACACATGTAAAATAGTGCAGAATATAATCAATGATACCAAATGGTACACAGATATCAAGGCAGCAGGCAAGGATGCCAAAAGGATGAAGAGTAAAGTGGTGACCACTGTCCTCAGCAGCAGAAACAAAAGTAAAGTGGCACCAGGTGCAGAGAGTAATGCCAAACAGAGTAATGGCCATACTACCTCTGATGGCCGGGGGCATGGGCAGGTGAGCCAAATTATTCTCCCTACAGGAATTCCATGCCCGAAAATATGGATTGTCTAGTTTCACACTAGAGATTCATAAATATTAACGAGCTCTTTCTTTAGTTAGGGTGCTTTAAAAAATGTAGATTTCGGGATCACTTACGTATATTCTGTTTCTGTGGGTATGGGATAGAGCCTGGGAAACTACATTTTCACAGTTCCCCCAAGGACAGAGTTAGTTCAAGGACCCCAATGCGAAGCCCACTGCCTAGCGCACTAACATGAGACCAGTCCAGGTACCACATGAAGGGGAAGCCGGTAACAGGGCTCAGAGAGGAAGCAGCACATGAGAAGGGGTAGGAATTCTAGAATGATCTCCCCAAAGTCAGAATGCCACTCAGGCAGGAAACAGATACCATTTTAACTGTGAATTTGATGTTAGAAATTACAAATACACGTACAAATTTGCATAGAAAAGTATTGTTCTATGATTCATTTACTAACCAGTGGATTTTACCAGATGATTATATGTTAGGCTTTGTAAAAAAATCATTTAATTAAACTCTTTGAACTTAGAAAGGAATACAATATAAATACAAAGAGTTATAATAAAAAAGGAATTGTTTGTATAAATTTACTACCTGATAATTTTCATTGAATATATTTTGGGTTTCAAAAAAGAATTTTTATTCTTCATTATTCAGCAGGCCTCAATTAGATGTATTTGTTCTCTCAGATTAAAGACTATAATCAAATTCTGTGAAACCTCATGCCATGCTGTTATTAATTGTATTTTTTTAAAACTTTGCAGATATGAGAAATTCTTACTCCAGTCATTTTGCAAATAAATCAGTATTAGCTCTGTTCAGAAGAAACTCAGAAAACCTGCAAATTTACTCAAAATCTCAGAGCAAGTGTATACGAGAGTGAATTGACTAGAGAGTTATCCATTCAGACAGTGGTAAACATTCATCAGACATACTCAGGGCAAAGCATTCTGTATTGTTTGGGAACAAACTAAGTATATTGTTAGGAATCCAAATGCTGGACATTAATCACTCTTTTTAGGCCATATCTTCCCATCAGAATCATCACTCCTTGTTATATTTTTATAATTTCAACTACAAACTCATTCTAAACGAAGAAAACTTAGTATGAGGTTTTCTATATGGTAGGCTTAAAGTGACTTTGCAAAGGAAATGAAAAGAAAACTTGATCAGCAGAAAATTCTAAATATAAGCAAAGATGCAAAGCCAGGAAGGCCCAAGGTAATATTCAGAGGGTGGTATGGAACATTAAATTTGGCTGGAAATAGGGTTTCTGTTGCAAGCAGTGGTGGGAAATGGGGCTGTAAAATAGATTGAGCCAAATCATGCCAGATTTAAAAGCCAAGCTGGTGCCCTCACCCTCAGGTGATCAGCGGAGGTCAGGTGAAAAACACCTGAAAAATAAACAACACACTTCCAAATAATACCTGGGTCAAAGATGAAGTCTCAAAGAAAATTTAAAAAAATTTTTTTAAGTACATTGAACTAAATAAAAATGAAAGTACAACATATAAAAAATGTATGGAACACAGCTATAGCAGTGCTGAGAGGAAAGTTTATAGCACTAAACATACTCATTAGAAAAGTAAAAATCCTCCAACCTTAAAAAAAAAAAAAAAAAACTTGACAAAGAAGAACAAAAAAACCCAAAATAAGAAAGAGGAAAATAATAAAGGTAAAAGCTAAAAGCAATATAATTGAAAACAGAAAAACAATAGAGAAAATAAATGAAATAAAAAGCTGGTTCTTTGAAAAGATTAATAAAATCAGCAAAACTCTAGGAAGACTTACAAAGAAAAGAGAGAAAAGACAAAATACCCATATTAAGAAAGAAATGGAACATCCGTACAGACACTGAAGCATCCAAAGGATAATAAGGGAATACTAGGAACAACACTATACTCATAAATTAGGTGAAATGGACCAATTCCTCAAAACACACAAACTACCCCAACTCGCCCAATATGAGCTAGATGATTTCAAAAGCCCTATACTCTATGAAGAAGATTGAATTACTAATTTCAAAACTCAAAAAAAAAAAAAAAGAGAACTCTCCAGGCCCACATGGCTTTACTGGAAAATTCTACCAAATGTTTGAAGAATTAATAATAAATCTACACAATCTTCCAGAGCATAGAAGAGGAAGGAACATTTTCCAACTTACTTTATGAAGCTAATATTACAAAAAAAAAATACAAAAGAAAGGAAACTTCATACCAAAAATCCCTCATGAACATAGATGCAAAAATCCTTAACAAAATATTAGCAACTAGAATTCAGCAACATATAAAAAAGAATTACATACCATGACTAAGTGGGGTTTATTCCAGGGCTGCAGGTCTGGTTCAATATTTGAGAAGAAAGCAATGTAATCAGCCAAAGAACATGCTAAAGAAGAAAAATCACATGAGGTGATGTGTAATTTTATGTGTCAACTTGACTAGACCATAGGGTGCCTAGATAGTTGGTTAAATATTATTCTGGGTGTGTCTGCGAGGATGTTTCTGCATAGGATATTTTGTTAAGGATTTTTGCATAAAATTAACAACACTTGAATCATTACATTGAGTAAAGTAGGTTGTTCTTCCCAGTGTGGCTGGGCATCATTCAATCCATTGAAGTTCTGAATAGAACAAAATGTGGAGTAAGAAAGAATTCTTTCTCTCTGCCTAATTGTCTTTGAGCTGGGACATTGATCTTCTCCTGCCTTCAGGTTTATACTTGGACTAGAACTTATACCATAGATACTTCTGCTTCTCAGGCCTTCAGACCTGTACTGGATCTATTTCACTACACCATCAGCTATCCTGGGTCCTGACTTCACAGCCTCCACAATCACATGAGCTGATTTTATATATATAAAATTTATATATATGTCTATATGCACACATCTATCTATCTATCCTACTATTTCCTGTTTCTCTGGAGAACCCTAATACACATGATCATATCAATTGAGGCAGAAAAAGCATTAAACAAAATGCAACATCAATTCATGATAACAATTCTCAAAGAACTAGCAAAAGAGAACATACTTGATAAAGGGCATCCACAAAAACCTGGAGTGAACAATACACTTAATGGTGAAAGACTGCATGCTTTTTTCCTAAGATCAGGTGTCACCTCCCCCAGGGTGATGGAGATGCAAAGGATTACTCAAAGCCCATTTCTCCAGAGCAGTGAGAGGCCCAAAAGAGGTGAATCCCAGGACCAATTTCTTCAAGTGAGAAAAATTCCTAGGAGTAACCCCAAATCAGGTTTTCTCTCCATTTTTATTGCCCAGGCAAGAAAGTTACAGAAAAGGAACATAGGTGGTTACAAAAAGAACAATGAGATATTCGTTATGGCAACACTCAGTTCCCTAAGAAACTTAAAGAAGCAACCAGAGGTGAGATGTGGAACATCCCCCAACCAACAACCTTAAAGCTTTTAGCTCACATACTTTCCCATCATTAGGTTCAGCTGCACAAAGGATGACTGCCCTTAGAGCAAGCATTTTTGCTGTGTTACAATTTTTATCTACAACAGAGACTTAGTCCTTGGAAAGTTTTCTGTTTTTCCCAAGCTTAGGATTTCTATGTGCAATACTAAAAGGTTAGGCTATACCTAAAACTACAAGGCTGTCACCCCACTAAGCTACACCCTACACTAAAGGGCTTTGGCCCTTCTAAAACTAAGGACTGTGGTCCTACTAAGCTATAAGTTAGGTCCTGCTTAATAATGTTAGTATCCTCCACAATCAGGAACAGAACAAGGATGTCCTCTGTAGCCACTGTTACTCAACACAGTACTGGAAATTCTAGCCAGTACTTGTAATAAGGCAAGAAAAGGAAATTAAAAGCATACGGTATGGAAAGAAAGAAATAAAATTGTCCCTATTTGCAGATGTCATGACTGTCTACATAGAAAATTCCAAGGAATCTACAACAAACAAACAAACAAAACTCCCTAGAACTAATAAGTAAGTTCAACACGGTCACAGAATACAAGATCAACATACAAAAATGAATTATATTTCTACATATTAGCAATGAACACATAAACTCTGAAATCAAAAATGCAATACTAATTGCAATCACTCAAAAACAATTGAAATGCTTAGGTGTAAATCTACCAAAACATGTGCAGGACCTGTATGATAAAAACCATGAATGCTGATGAAGGAAATTAAAGAAGACCTAAATAAATGGAGAGACACACTGTGTTTATGAATCGGAAGACACAACATAATAAAGATGTCAAATCTCTCCAGTACAGTCCTTACCAAAATACCAGCAAGATTTTTGTAGATATAGACAAGATTATTCTGAAATTTATATCAAAATTAAAAGCAACTAGAATAGCTAAAGCAATTTTGAAGAAGAATAATATGAGAGGAATCAGTCCCCTCAATTTCAAGACTTACTATATAGCCACAGTAATGAACAGTATAAAATATGGAAGGAATAGACACATGGTTGAATGGGACAGAATACAGAACCCAGAAATAGACCCACACAAATATGCCCAACTGATTCTGATGAAGGTGCAAAAGCAATTCAACGGAGGAAATATGACTTTTTCAACAAATAGTACAAGAGTCATTGGCACCATTTAGAACAATAGGCACTATAATCCTATGCAAAAATAAATAAATAAAACTTATTTTAAACCTGCCATCTTTTATAAAAAGTTTATTCAAAAACAGAGAGAACAGAACTATAGTTACCAGAGGTAGAAAGTGGGCAAGGAGAGGAGGGTTAGCAAGAAACTGGTTAAGGGCCACAAAAAGTGATTATGTTTTGTAGTGATGAATATGCTAAGTATCCTCATTTGATCATCACGTATTGTATACAGGTATTGACATTCTATTGATATTCAACTCTATACCCCAGAAACATGGATAATCAATTATGATTCAACAAAAAATCTAAAAAAAAAAATAAAAAATAGATCATAGACTACACTGTATAACATAAAATGATAAAACTTCTAGAGAAAAAAAACCTAAAAGAAAATCTTTGGGATCTAAGGCTAGGCAAAGATTCTTAGACTTGACACCAAAAGCACAGTCCATAAAAGAAAAAAATGATAAATTAGATTTCATCAAAATGTAAAGTTTTTGCTCTGTGGAAGACCCTGTGAAGAAGACGAAAAGACAAATCACAGCCTGGGTGGGAGATGCAGGAAGAGGTCTTCACAGTGGTTGGGAAGGAGGGGACAGGGCCTGAGCTTGGTGGCAAAAGTGGAAGAAGTGAGAAATCTTGAGGGAAGCATACAAGCTTCCCTTTCTTCTGCCTGAAGCCACACTGGGCAGGGCTGCGGGAGGGTGCAGGCCTGGCCTCCCAAACTGGGAGGAACCACATCATGATTAAGTGTGGGTCCCTGTGCTTGTTTGGCTTTGTCTCTGTGCTCCCGATATCAGGAGGAGGCCACTGAGAAAAACTACAAAAGATCAAAATTCAAGACACAAAAGCTGGGTTGAAATAGACAACTTCCAAACAAGGAGCAGACTTTCAGAGCAAGTCAGAAACCCCCAGTCCTAGGAAAGCCCCAGCATCGGTGGAGGTTTGATAGGCCTCCAGGAAAACAGGCGTGCAGGCGCACGGGCACGCAGCACCCGGGAGGAACAGGAAAACAGGACAGAGGAGCTGGCATCCACGAGGTGGAAAAGCTAGAGAATGTAAACCCGTGTACTTATGGGAGTGGACAACAGTGGAAAAAACTGCAGGAAGGAATCAAGTGCTGGTCATTGAGGGGGAAAGGGAGGTGCGAGATAAAATATTGAGAGAAATTAGACATACTGAAGTTGAGTACACAACTCTAGAATGAAGGTAGTATATATATTGATGAGGTAGCAAGAACAAGTGTTAAAAATCAAAAATGTTTAAAAAACACACAAACAGGAGAAACTTGGTAAGTTTATCGGTAGAAGGAAGGTCATTTGGAAAGAAAGAAATTAAAGATGGTTGAGGGACAGAGAATGCAATTTAAAATGTGAAGGGAAAAAAAACACATTAGTAAGAAGAAATAAATTAGCCATACAAGTAAGATAGATCCTCAAAAAAAAAAAAAAAAAAAGGAAAGAAGAGAGAATAGCAGGGAGGTTAGATCTTCTGCAGGAGCAGAAGGATGGAAAACAAAGATCCCCTTTGGCCACTTAACACACTGCCTTGGAACTGGGGCTGAGGAGAGGAGCGAGTTAGGGACACTGGTGCTGAAAGTGGGATGCAGGAGCCCTGGGGGCACAGGGCAGGAGAGTGTGAAGGAAATTGACTTCTGGATCACCCATGTGCACTCTTATTAAAACGTGACTTTCTAGGGGAACCTCTGTGGGGGCACATCTTGCTGTTCTCTGTTTACTCCTGTTCACAACCTCCCTTCCTTCACTTCCTCAGAAGAAGGCAAGTCTCTCACCTCCTTGTACATTCCCAGGTATAAAAATCTCAGGTGCACAAGTCAAAAAAAAAAAAAAACTCAACACTTCCTTTCTTTAAGGAACAAGATACCCATTCCCATGACTTTCCAATAAAATATGAGTATTTGTTTAGTAAATATTTCTTGAACTCTGCCATGTATTTACAACATGTTATGCAACTCTATACGTACAATAATTTTCATGATAGCCCAGTATAGAAAAAAAATGTTTTAACACAGTCTTGTAGTCAGAGTAGATAAAAATGAATGAATAAAGTCCATACGTGTTTTATTGTACAGAAGTCCAACAGAATGATGAATAAATGTCACGAAGCGTGAAAGTACATTAGGATAAAATTTAGGGGAAGAAGAATGGAATATTACCTCAGGAAGTAAAAGGATAATGTACAATCTTTGCCTGTTTTTTAAAAAAAAGCTTTGTGTTTTTTAAATGGATAATACCAGGTGTCAAATTACCACGGTGTTTCTATTACACTGGATTTATTTAAAGGAGTGATACAACACTTTTATTTTAAGACACCAATATGCCAGAAAGCACATTTTTTTTTAACTATTTAAACTTCTATGGAAAATTTTTGTATATCAACTTTAAAATGTACGAGGGTACACATAGATTTTCAAAATTATTTTAGTGTATATACAGGTTTAAAAGATCATCTTGGTCTTCTTGGGAAACAAAAAGACATGAACAGTGGGACTGATGAGCAGAAATATGCCCAGTTAAAGTTAGCATGGATGTGTAGTAGATCAGGTCAGCAACGTTCCAGCATTTTCTTTGGCGATGATCCATGGCCCAGGAGCAGAAACAAAGAATAAGTATAGCAATGACACAAAATTGGGCATGGCAGGATGTGTGAAAGCCTTCAGTGTGAATGAAAATAACTTAAGACAGCTGATCATGCTATAGCTTGGACAGAGAAGCAAGTGAAGTTAGAAACAGGTTCCTGAGTGGTGTAAGCTGGTAGGATCTTAATGGTTAAGGGCTGAATTGGGGTTGTAGAAAGGGAAAAAGAGTGAGAGGCACGTGCCAATTTCAGGCTTTCAGAGGGAGAGCAGTTCAGTGTAACAACAAGGTTATTGTTTTGTGGTTGCTATAGGGAGAAGACGGAAATTTTCCAAACAATGAGGTCAAGGAATCATGAGGCTAAGGGCAGTAATAAAAGGCCAGCGTGGAAACTGAAATACATTGAAGTGGCTAGAAAGTTGTCAGGGATTGGGGTAAGAAGGAAGCGCATGCACAGACGCTGAACAACCATGGGCCTGGTGCTGGACAGGATATCTAGCTGCAGAGTTAGGGGAAGGATGCGACAATCGGACAATACAAACTTTAAGAACCAAACAAAGAGTTTCATGTTCCAGAGTGACTCAGGGACTTGTATAGAAGATGCAACATCTAACACTCTAGATCAGCGGAGCAGAAATGGAACTTTATTTTCCATGTCTTAACTTGCGTAAGAGCACTCATTTACATTTCCATCAAAGGCAAGGGAAAAAGGAAATAAAAAATCTTAACTTCATACCTTCATTGCAACTCAGTTCCTCCTGCCTGGCAATTTGGTCTGTTTAAGAAAAATATTGGTCAAATGCAGGATCCTCCCAGGAGGTTATCTAAGTGTCTAGGTTTAATATCCTCTGTTGTGGAGGTATCAGGGAAGGTGGTTAATTACAGCATCTCCTCCCCTTCGTCTCTAAGCCTTTGCTACTAATTGATCCAAGCCAGGAAGCTGGCGGGCTCCCCCTACTGACAGCTTCTGAGACTCAGGCAAACCCCACGCAGAGACTGAAGAACAGACCACACACACTGGGGTGGAGCCGTGTCTACACACGTGGCCATGCCTACTCCTCGGTGGCTAGCCTGGGAAGCAGTTTCTTCCCCTGGTGCTAGGCAGAAAGCCTGGGGGGTTTGTCCTCCCCTCTGCTGCCTTGTCAAGGCTGCATCTTCCCTCTTTGTGGTTTAAGCTTCCGCAAAGGGTCATCTGAGCCAAAGTCTCTATAGAATCCAGATTAAACCATTTATCTCTCATGTGTCAAGATCTTAACAACTGAAAATCAGATTTTCCAGACTCTATTTGGAAATCCAAAGCCAAGCATTATTTACTGTAACACCGAGCCCCCCCCCCCCCCCCCCGAAAACAGTGCACATAGAAAGCTGTTGCTTCCTGATGGCAGAGAGCAGGAAACTGGGCTTGGGACATCAAGGAACCAGCAGTTTTTCTCAGTCTCTGAATGCTGCCTTGCTACTTTTGAAGAGGAAGCATTGATGGCGGTCATCCAAGGGATGAGGAGTCATCCAAGGGATGAGGAGTCATCCAAGGGAGACAGCAACGTGAATCACAGTGCCTTTAGGGGGAGCTAAGTTTGCATTCAGTGCTTCAAGGAGAAGGCAGGGAGAAAATGAGCGATGCTGATGGACCAGCCCAAATTTTGCTCCTGAGTTCACTGTAATATAACCAACTGTACATCCATAGGGGACCTCTCTTCGTGGGCATCAATTGCGGACTTAACCCAACAAGCACAGAGCTGAACCCACTTTCTCCCAACACTGTGTCTTCAACACTAGTGACATGATCCATGAAAGAAAGAATTGATAAGCTGGTCATTATTAAAATTAAAAAGTGCTCTTCAAGAAACAATGTCATGAGAATAAAAGACAAACCACAATCTGAGAAAAAAATATTTGCAAAACATAAATGTGATAAAGGTCTGTTATCCAAAATATACAAAGAAACTGCTGCTGCCATGGACACTGTAGATGCAAGGGAGGCAGTTGCAGAGGATGTTGCCCCTGCTGCCCCCCACAAGGTAACCCTGCTGCTGCTACAGACACCAGAGCTGCACAGGCCACCACTGTGGACACTGCAGCCAAGCAGGCAGCTGCTGCAACCACCACTGCTGCAGTTGCCACCACCACCAGCATGGCCAGGCAGCCACCATCATCATGTGAGTAGCCCACCACCACTGGAGCCACCACTGTCACATGGACAGCCCATCAAAGTCACCTGCACAACCACCGCTGCTGCAAAGGGTGGCCTGCTACCACAGCAGCAGCTGCAGCAGCCACTGCCACTTGACAGGTAGACTGCTGACCACTACACTGTATTGACACAAGGAGGGTCACCTGCAGAGTCCAGGGAAGTAGGGTAACAGAAGAAGCAACTACTCTACCAGATGACCAACATCAATGTAGAGATACTAAAAATATGAAAAATCAAGAAAATATGAGTCCACCAAAGGAATACAATAATTCTCAAGTACCAGAACCCATAGAGCAGGAAATGCTTGAAATGACTGGAAAGGAATTCCAAATAAAAATCTTAAGGAAACTCAATGAGATACAAGAAAATGCAGTTAGACGATACAATGAACTAAGCAAAACTATCCAAGATATGAAGGAGGAAATTTACAAAGAGATTAATACTTTAAAAAAGAATGTAGCAGAACTCATGGAACTGAAGGAATCATTCAACAAGATAAAAAACACAACTGAGAGCTTAAGCAACAGGCTAGAGCAAGCAGAAGAAAGAATTTCTGATATTGAAGACAGTCTCTTGTATAACTCAGGAAGACAAAAAAAAAGAAAAAAGATTTTTAAAAACTGAAGAAAATCTAAGAGAGATAGCAGACAACCTTAAGCACACAAACATCCAAATCATCGGTATTCTTGAAGGGGAGGAGAAATGAAAAGGCATTGAAAACATATTCAGTGAAATAATAGTGGAAAACTTCCCAGGTATAGGGAGAGACACAAACCTGCAGATCCAGGAAGCTCAGAGATCCCAAACAGATTCAATCTAAAATGGTCCTCTCCAAGGCACATTATAATCAAACTGGCAAAACTCAAGGACAAAGAGAGAATCCTAAAAATAGCAAAGGAAAAGTGTCAAGTCACCTATAAGGGAGTCCCCATCAGACTTACAGCAGATATTTCAATAGGAAATCTATAGGCCAGAAGAGAATGGGATGATATATTCAAAATACTAAAAGAAAAAACTAGCAGCCAAGAATACGATACCCAGCAAGGCTATCCTTCAGAAATGAAGGAGAAATAGTGTACTTCCCAGGCAAACACAAACTATGAGAGTTCACCACCACGTGACAAGCCCTACAACAAATTGTCAAGGGAGTCCTGCATCTGTAATCAAAAAAAAAAAAAAATGATAATCATGACCATGAATACACAAGAGAGAACAAAATCCATAATAGAAAAAAAATGCAAAAAAAAAGAGAAACTGTATCTTACCACCTCAAAAACCAACAAACATTGAAGACAAACAATAAAAGGGAAAGAAAGAAAAAAAAGATATTTAAAACATCCAAATGAAAATTGATAAAATGCCAGAAGTAAGACAATACCTTTCAGTAACAACCCTAAATGTAAATGGATTAAATTCCCCTCTGAAAACACTCAGACTCACTGATTGGATTAAAAACTTAGACACAACTATATGCTGTCTACAGAAGATTCACCTGACCTGTAAAGACACTCACAAACTAAGAATGAAGGGATGGAAAAGGATATAACACACAAATGGAAATCAAAAACAAGCAGGAGTAGCTATTCCTATATCAGATAAAATAGACTTTAAGCCACAAACTATAAAAAGAGACAAAGAAGGCCACTATATAATAATAAAGGGATCTATCCAGCAAGAAGACATAACAGTCATAAATATGTATGCACCAACATTGGAGCACCCAGATATGTAAAGCAAACCCTATTAGACCTAAGGAAAGAGAGAGATCCAAATATAATAGTTGGGGACCTGAACACCCCTCTCTCTACATTGGACAGATCACCTATAGCAACAAATCAGCAGAGAGACATAGGATTTAAACCTCATTTTAGACCAATTGGACTTAGAAGATATCTACAGAACATTTGATCCAACAACCACAGAACATACATTCTTCTCATTAGTGCATGGAACATTCTCCAGGATAGACCACAAGTTAGGTCACAAATTAAGACTCAACAAACTTTTACAAATTGAAATCATTTCAATCATCTTCTCAGACCACAATAGATTAAAACTAGAAATCTCATAACATGGGAAACTCTGAAAATTATACAAACACATGGAAATTAAACAACATGCTCCTGATCAACGTATGGGTCCAAGAAGAAATTAAACAGGAAATCAAAAAATGTCTTGAAACTAATGAAAATAAAGACGCATCATACCAAAACCTGTGGGATGCTGCAAAAGCAGCACTAAGAGGTAAGTTTATTGCAATAAATGCTTACATCAAAAGAAAAATTTCAAATATACAAACTAACACTACATCTCAAAGAACTAGAAAACAAGATGAATCTAATGCCAAAATTAGTAGACAGAAAGAAATAATTCAAATCAGAGCTGAACAAAATGAAATAGAAATTCAAAAAAATGATGTAAAGTATCAATGAAACAAAAAGTTGGTTTTTGAGAAGATAAATGAAATAAACAAACTATTAGCTAGGATAAATTAAAAAAGCAAAGAGAAGTCTCAAATAACAAAAATCAGAAATGAAAAGGGAGACATTGTAAATGACACCACAGAAATAGAAAGAATCTTTAGAGATTATTATAAACAACTATACACCAACAAACCTGAAAACTCAGAAGAAATGGATAAACTTCTGGACACATACAAACTACCATGACTGAACCAAGAAGAAATAGAGAACCTGAACAGACCAATAACAAGCAGCAAGATTGAAGCAGTAATCAGCTGTCTCCCAACAAAGAAAAGCCCAAGACTGGATGGCTTTACTGCTGAATTTTACCAAACCTTTAAAGAAGAATCAATATTAATTCTCTTCAAACTATTCCAAAAAGTTGAAACAGAGGCCATTCTCCCAAACTCATTCTATGAAGCCAACATCACCCTGATACGCAAACCAGACAAAGATACAACAACAGAAAAGAAAACTATAGGCCAATACCTTTGTTGAACATAGACACAAAAATATTCAATAAAATATTAGCAAATAGAATACAGCCACACATCAAAAAAATTATACACCACAATAAAGTGGGATTCATCCCAGGGATGCAAGGATGTTAAACATATGCAAGTCAATAAATGTGATACAACACATCAACAAAATCAAGGACAAAAGCCATATGATGATCTCAATAGACACAGGGAAAGTATTTGACAAAATTCAACATCCCTTCATGATAAGACTCTCAGCAAATTAGGTATAGAAGGAAAGTATCTCAACACAACTAAAACCATATATGAGAAACCCACCACCATTTATCATCCTGTTAAGAATGGGAACAAGACAAGGATGCCCACTCTCACCACTTCTATTTAACATAGTATTCAAAGTACTAGCCAGATCAGTCAGGAAAGCAAAAGAAATAAAGGGTATCCAGACTGAAAAAGACAAAGCCAAATTGTCCCTGTTTGCAGATGACATCATCCTATATAGAGAAAACCTTAAAGACTCTACAAAAAAAAAAAAAAGAAACTCCTAGAGTTGACCAACAATCTAAGTATAGTTGCAGGATACAAAATCAACACACAAAACTCAGTAGCATTTTTATACTTCAACAACAAACTAGCAGAATAAGAAATCAAGAAAGTAAATGTATTTACAATAGTCACCAAAGATATGAAATACATAGGAATAAATTTAAACAAGGAGGTGAAAGATATTTACAAGAACTACAAATCACTGTTGAAAGAAATTAAAGAGTACAAAAAATGACGAAAGGACATTCCATGCTCTTGGATTAGAAGAATTAACAAAGTGAAAATATCCATACAACTAAAAGCAATGTACAGATTCAATGCAATCTCCATGAAAATACCAATGACATTCTTAAAAGAAATAGAAAAAACAATCCTAACATTCATATGGAACAACAAAAAATGCCAAATAGCCAGTGAAATACTGGGCAAAAATAAGTAAATAAATAAAACCAGAGGCATTACACTACTTTCAGTTATACTACAAAACTGTGGTAACCGAAACAGCATGATACTTACATAAAAACAGACTAATGGAGCAGAATAGAGAACCCAGAAATCAACCTACAAACCTGGAGCCAACTGATCTTCAACAAAGGCACCAAGAATATACATTGGGGAAAAGACTGCCTCTTCATAAACGGCTCTGGGAAAACTGGACTTCCATATGTAGAAAAATAAAACTAGACCTGTACCTCTTACCATATACCAAAATCAACTCAAAATAGATTAAAGACTTAAATTTAGGACCTAAAATTATACAACTCCTGCAAGAAAACACAGGGGAAACATAAGGAAATAGGACTGGGCAAAGACTTTATGAATATGCCCCCAAAAGCACAAGCAACAAAAGGAAAAATGAACAAATGGGATTATATCAATGTAAAAATCTTCTGCACAGCAGAAGAAACAATTAGCAGAACAAAATGACAACTTACAGAGTGAAAGAAAATATTTGCAAATTATGCATTTGACACACGATTAATATCCAGAATACACAAGGAACTCAAGCAACTTAACAGTAAAAAAACAAGTAACCCAATTAAAAAATGGGCAAAGGAGCTCAATGGGCATTTCTCAAAGGAAGATAAGTAAATAGCCAACAGACACATGAAAAAATGTTCAACATTACTCAGAATCAGAGAAATGCAAATCAAAACCATCATCTCATGCCAGTTAGACTGGCTATTATCAAAAAGACAGAGAATAACAAATTCTGGCAAGGATGCAAGAAAGGGGGACCCTCCTATACTGCTGGTGGGACTGTAAATTGAATTCTGTTGCTGCGTGTATACCCATGGGAATGGAAATCATCATGTTGAAGGGATACCTGCATCCCCAGGCTTATAACAGCTCTATTTGCAATAGCCAAGAGTTGGAACCAGTCTAAATGTCCATTGATGAATGACTGGATAAGGAAAATGTGTTATATACACACAATGGAATACTACTCTCCTGTAAAAAAGAGTAAAATACTACCATTCACAGCAATGGGGATGAACTTATAGCAAACCATGTTAAGTGAAATAAGCCAGGCACAGAAAGAGAACTACTGCATGTCCTCACTCATAAGTGGGAGCTAACAAACAGGAAAATAAATCAAAGACAGAGAGAGAGGAGAGAGAGAGAGATGCGACAATCACAATAATATGTTGAACTTTCAAAGGCAGAGAACATAACAGAGGTTACCAGAGGTGGGAAAGGGGGAGGGGGAGGAGGGTAATGGGGAAATTGTTAAAGGGCCATGAAAAACATTTACATTATATAATGTTGAATATACTAATTATCCTGACTTGAGCATCACATATTGCACACAGATAATGATAGTCAACTCTGTACCCCACAGATATGTACAATCTACTGTGTTACAATTAAATACACACACACACACATACACAAAGAGGTCTTAAAGCTCAACAATAAGAAAACAAACAACCCATTTAGAAAATGGTCCAAAGACCTTAATAGACACCTCACCACAGAAGATATACAGATGGCCAATAAGCATATGAAAAGATGTTCAACATCATATGTCACTAGGGAAATGCAGATTAGAACAACAATGAGATACCACTACACACCTGTTAGAATGGCTAAAATCCAAAACTCTGAAAACACCAAATGTTGGTGAGAATGTGGAACAACAAGAACTGTCAAGATGGCAGAATAGATGGTCCCCAGTGTCACTCTCTCTCAGAAATCAACCAGTTTACAACTATAAAAATGCAATGACAGCCAGGCTGGGGCTGCTAGAGCTCAGGGGAAGAGGAGGAGAGACCTACAGAGTGCATGAAGGCAGGTGAAGCCACGATGAGAGAAAGAAAAAACAGCTCTGACCATTTCAAGCCCTGGCTGCTTCCAGGCTGGAGCTGCTGAGTGCACAGAGCAGGAGCCGGCAGAAGCCTCAGCTGTGCCCTTCAGATGAAGTTGCTTGGAGGCAGCAGGGAAGAAGAGGGCCTTGGTGGCCCCCAGGCCAGCAAGACCACTAATAGGGTTCCCATGAACCCACATAGGAGTGAGGAGCCAGAACAACTGAAAAAAAGGAGCCACTCAGAGGCCGGTGAGTCATCACAAGGGACCTGCGCATGGCTCGCCCCTTGGGGAGACAGGCGGTGGGGGAGACGGGCCCACCAGGGGAACATTCGGGCACAGCATGAGCAGCTGATCTACCCCCCAATCAGCCCAGGACCACTCAATGTAGACTGGTCAGGAATATAGAACTGCAGGGGGTGCAGACTGATGAAAAGACTCAGGCCCAGACGGGGTTTCTACACAACCCAAGTGTACCGGATCTCACAACCTGGAAGTTCCTATAAAGTCAACCATTAAAACTTGAGCGGCACAAAAAGCCTTCCCCAGGGAATTAGCAGCAAAGCAGCAATTTAGCAAAACCACACAGCTCGGGTACTAGTCCCCAGAGGAAGTTCCCCCATTTTAGAAGTAAGCAAAGGACAACAAATTAGTTCTAGTGCAGAGTTTAAGTGGTAGGAACAGCAAATAATCCAACACAGAACTGAAAGAAAAAACAAAGTACCCATGGACCAAAGACAAAGTTTGATATTAACTCGTAAAGGTCTCACATCACCAAAGAACACCTATAAAACCTAGAAGGAACGGAAGTCCCCTGGGCTACCAAGCCAGGGTGGGGAGAGGGCTGGGGGCCTCAGCCATGCTCCCGACACCACAACCATTCCCAAGGGTGAGGAGCTGAGGGCCTCGACCATGCCCCCCCAGCACCCCCAACCAGCTCAGCAATGACGACCAAGCTGCCACAAGAAGCACGCCAGGCTCCTGAGCTGGAGCACTGGGGGACAAGGGCTTCAGCCATACACCCCTGACAGCTGCACCCAGCCCAGCAATGACCAAGCCACCACTAGAAGCCCCCTGCAAGAATGAGGGGGTGCCACAGGACTCAACCCCACCCCTGCTCCTTCTTCCTTCTCCCACCCAATTTCCTCCCCCTTTCCCTTCTCCCCCCCACCCCCAACTGCTCTGCAACATCATAGAATATAAATATATATTAATAAATAAATAAACTTTTTAAAAAAGAACTCTCATCATTGCTGGTGAGAATTCAAAATGGTACAGCCACCTTATGAGACAGTTTGGTGGTTTCTTACAAAACTAAGCATACTTCTATTATATGATCCAGCAATCACGCTCCTAGGTATTTACCCAACTGAATTGAAAACCTGTGTCCACACAGAAACATGCACACAGATGTTTATAGCAGTTTTATTCATAATTGCCAAATCTTGGAGGCAACCAAGGTGCCCTTTAGTAGGAGAATGAATAAACTGTGATACATCCAGACAATGAAATAATTTTCAACACCAAAAAGGAATGAGCTATATATATATTTTAAAAAGTAATGGAATGAGCTATCAAGCCATGAAAAGATGTAGAAGAATCTTAAATGCATCTTAGTAACTGAAAGAAGCTAATCTAAAAATGCTTCATATGGTATGATTCCAACTATATGACATTCTGGAAAAGGCAAAACTATGGAGACAATAAAAAATCAGTGGTTTCTAAGGATGGGGGACAGAGGATGAAGAGGCAGAGCTGAAAGGATTTTTAGGGCAGTGAAATTATTCCATATGACACTATGATGGTGTATACGTGTTGCTTTACTTTTGTCAAAACCGATGGAACATACAATGCCAAAGTGAACTCTAATGTAAATATGGACTTTGGGTGATAGTGATGCGTTCATGTAGGTCCACCCATTGTGACAAATGTAGCATTCTGGTGTGGAGTATCAATAGTGGGGAGGTTGTGTGTGCAGACAGGGAGTTTATGGAAACTCTGCACATTCCACTAAATTTTGCTGTGAACCTAAAACTGCTCTAAAAAATAAAACTTATTAATTAAAAAAAATGATATCTTCCTCAGTTACCACCTATCTAGCTAAATGCACCATCATCCACTCCATCCTTCTACCTTTACTCTGGTTTGTACTTCTTTGCTGGCCTGGATTATTGGATCACCTTTTTAAATGTTCTTGTTTTCATTGTAATCCATTCTCCATAGTAAGTCTTCCAAAACATGAATGTGATCATGTCGCAGCCCTACTTAGAGCCTTCAGTGGCTCCCATTACTCTCAGGTAAGGGCCGAGTAGCGCGACTTACTAAGCCTGCATCCTTGGTCCCGCGCACCCCAGCTTCGGGCTGTCGTCTCCTGCAATCTATGGTCTGGCCACACTGAACCCCTCTCAGGTCCTTAAGCACCCTTGTCCTACGGTTCTCCCACAAGCACTTCTCTTTTGCCAGTACATTCTCCAGGACTCCCCTTTTCACCTATGTATCCCTTTTCATCTTTGGGGTGTCAATTCAGCCATTTTTCTTTCCAGGAGACTTCTCTAGATCACCCCAGTTCCAGTTCGGAACCCCGTGCGTCATCTCCATGCCCTCAGGGCACTACTTCTGCCTGCAGAGGCAATTGACACTCTGCATTATCATTTCTAATTTGCCCCTCAGAAATACTACCATGCAGCAACATGGATGGACTTAGAGAAAATTATATTAAGTGACATAAGCCAGACACAGAAAGAGAAATACCGCATGTTCTCACTTATTTGTGGGAGATAATAAGAATAAATAAGTAAATATACAAATGAACAGGTGGGAAAAAAGAAGACATAACAATCACAACAATTCCTTGAACTTGCTAAGACAAGTGAACAGATATGGTGTAGATGGGGGCAGGGGAAAGAGGGAGGGAGGAAAAGGAAGAATTGGTCAAGGGACATGAATATCAACTACATTGTATATTGATAAAATTTAAAATATAAAAATAAAAAATAAGTAAAAATAATAATTTGCCCCTCAGTGCTCCCCACTAGCTGGCAAGCCCTCTGAGGGCAAGAATTGACATCAGTCTTGCGTGCTGTTAGCGGGAACACACTGCCTTGTTAAATAAATGAGTGAATGAACACGAAGGGAAATGCTGAATGAAGATAAAGACCAAGGATAAAGATAAAGACCATGGTAAGGAGACTCTCCCTACCATGGGGGGGGGGGCAGGTGAAGAGAAGGATGGACATAGAACTGGACAATCAGGAAAAGTAAAAGTGGGGGTGCAGAGGCCAGAGTTTACACCCCGAATAAAGAGCAGGAAGTCTGGCAATGGCTGCATGGAGTAAGAAATGAAACAGGGATGCTGCAAAGGAGGGGTACTTGTCCTGTTCGTTAAACACAAATAAAAATGCACAAACAAGTATCAGCCTAAGCAAGGAAATGGGTTACGAAAATGGGAAGAGTCGCCAGACGGAGCAGAAAAGGTACTCGAGGAGAAGAACTGAAAGTCTCTGGAGCCTTTTGAGCCAGCATGGCCCTAGGAAAACCCCAGAGACTCTCCCCTGCTCTGTGCAGCTTCTTATGTCCTCCCAGGTGTGCGAGACACAGGGGTGCTCACCAGTGAACAGGACGAATCTGAACAAAGCCGAGAAGCATCGGCAGAGTAACAGATGAGAGAGCATAGCTGCACCTGCTCAACTTATTTATACCTACCGATGATTGCCGTTGTGGGGTTAAACAAGGGAGCTGGGATGTTTGCCATTTTACTTAAAGTTGTGAAAAAAAATCGTTTCTTTTCTCGTTGGTTATAGAGCTGGCTGCTGTACTCCCAGTGGTTTCTCTTTATTCAATGGTCAGCCGCCCGCCAGGGCGTGAGGAAGAGGCCGGCTGCTGCCGTGGGCCCCAGGAGCTGGGCATAAGGATGCACAGGGACGAGGAAAACAGAGCTCTGTCCTGTCGGGAGTGGGTGCCATTTCACCTTGGAGGGTGGAGCTGAGGAAACAGGTCCAAGCTCGGGAGAAGCTGCAGGGAGGAAAAAGGAAAATGGCCTATTTTCTAATCATACACAAACCCTGCTGGATCTGTGCCAAGCTGGCCTGAACAGAGAGGACAGGCATTTCCAGGTGACCCTCCCAACGCCCTGCCACACCCCGTTTCTCCAAGGCCAGCACAACCCTGCCCCCTCAGGGTCCTTGGCCCTTTCCTTTGAGTTTCCTTTTATGGTAATCCTGCCTCTGGGAGGCAGAGCCCAGGTTAGTAAACTGAGTTGATGATTCAGGAATACAATCTTATCACGTGGATTGTAACACTTAAAAAGTCATAGACAGTAACTTACCATTATGCATCTATAGAATGGTGAAAATGCAAAATACTGACAACATCCAATGCTGTTGAAGATGTGTAGCAACAGGAATTTTCAGTCACTGCTGAGGGGAGTGCAAAATGCTAGAGCCACTCTGGAAGACAGTTTGGTGGTTTCTCACAAAATTAAACATACTCCAACAATTTGGCATTTACCCAACTTAATTGAAAATTTATGTCCACACAAAATTGTGCATACGAATGTTTACAGCAGCTTTATTCATAATTGTCAAAACTTGGAAACAACCAGGATGCCCTTTAATAGATGAACAGAGAAATAAACTGTGGTACATCCAGACAATGGAATATTATTCAGCACTAAAAAGAAATGAGCTATCAAACCACAGTAAGACTTGGAGGAACTTTACATGTGTAGTGCTAAGTGAAAGAAACCAATCTGAAAAAACTTCATTCTGTATGATTTCAACTATATGACATTTTGGTAAAGGCAAAACTAAGGAGACAAAAAAGATGCGTGGTTGCCAGAGGTTAGTGGGGAGGAAGGGATGAAGAGATAGTGCACAGATGATTTTGGGGGCAATGAAACCACTCTGTATGACACTGTAATGGTGGGTGCATGTCATTATACATGAATCCAAACCCACAGGATGAACAACACAAAGAATTAACCTTAATGTAAACTATGGGCTTTAATTAATAATAGTGCATCAACATTGGCTCACCAGTTGTAACAAATGTACCACAGTGATTGATGCAAAATGTTAATAATAAAGGAAACTATGGTGACAGAAGGTTACAGGAACTCCCTGTGCTTTCTACTCAATTTTTCTATAAACCTATAACTGCTCTTAAAAATAGTCTATCAATTTTTTTAAAGATATAACTTAATAGCAACAGTGCCACCCTCTCAAAAACTATTTATCAATTTTCCCACAAAAGAGTTTCAAGTATTTATCATCTGTTAAGACCAACATTTATAATAAAGACATGAAGACATATTTGCAAACTAAAAAGCCATGCAGAGATATGTTTGAAAATAAAACTAGGACTGAAAAAAAATGAAATCCTGGTGCTTCATATTGTGTTACTTTAGTTTAAGTCAGTTAACCTCTCTAGACCTCATTCTAACACTTTTGTTTAAAATAATAATTAGGATGATGACGATGATGCATCAAATATTTTTAACTAGGTCTATGCATTTAATATTTCTTTTCCCAAGCTTTGTAGTGAACTGACATTTAAAATTTTTCAAATGACACATAATTCCTAGATATGTGTCACTTATTAATATATTGTTATTTTAAATTGCATAAACTTAGTACATTTTCAAAATAAAAATTAAGTCAAAGTCAGTTACATTAAATTGGTTATAATATGTATCTTTAACTTACCACCATCTGCCTTCAAATCCCTTTATACCACTTTATCTGTAAAAGCCTTACAATGGTGTACTTTCATTTACTCCTCCCAGGCTTTGGGCTATTTTCATCATACATTTACTTCTACATGTATTATAAACCCCACAATAGGTTGTAATCATTTCTGCCTAAACAGTTATCTTTTACATAAATTGAAAGTGAGGAGAACATTCTGTATTTACCGTTTCTGGCACTCTTCATTTCTTCATGCACATCCAAGTTTGCCTCTGATATCATTTCCCTACAACCTAACCCTCCTTTAACATGTCTTATAGTGCCAGTCTACTAGAGACAAATTCTCTCACCTTTTATTTGTATGAAGAGTCTTCATTTTGCCTTTATCTTGGAAGGATATTTTCTCTAGATATAGAATTTTAATTTGACAGGTGCTTTTTCTCTTTTTGTATTTTAAAGATGCTACACCATTGTCTTCTGGCTTGTGATGTTTGCAATGTCAGCAGTCATTCTTATCTTTGTTTCTGTGCACATGATGTGTCTTTTATTTCTGACGGCTTTTGGGATTTTTTTTTCTTTATCACAGCTTTTTAGTAATTTGACTATGAAGTGCCTTGGAATATGTGTAGTGTGTGTGTGTGTGTGTGTGTGTGTGTGTGTGTGTGTGTGTGTGTGTGTGTGTGTGTGTGTGTGTGTGTGTGTGTGTGTGTGTGTTATACTGCTTGTGGTTTGTTGAGATTCTTGGCTTACTATTTCATCAAATTTGGTCATTTTTCAGCCATTATTTCTTCCAATATTGTTTTCTGTCCTGTCCCCACCTCCTTCTGGAATCCTAATTATACATATGACAGACAGCTCCCTATTATTTTATAGGTCACTGGGGCTCAGGGTTATTTTCCAGCCATTTTTTTTCTCTGTGCTTTAGTCTAGATGGTTTCAATCACCATGTATTCAAGTTCACTGATTTTTATCTTATGAGGATTAATATTCTGTCAATCCTATCCAGCATAACTCATTTTTTATTTACAATATTGTGTTTTCATCTCTAAAGTTTCATTTGGGTCTTTTTTATATCTTCCATTTCTCTCCTCATCATGCTCATGTTTTCTTCTACATTCTTGACCACATTAATAACAGCAGTTTGAAAACTTATTACCTAGGGGCCGGCTGGTTAGCTCAGTTGGTTAGAGCGCAGTGTTGTAACACCAGGGTCAAAGGTTCAGATTCCCATACCAGCCAGCTGCGAAAAAAAGTAAAAATAAGATAGTTATTACCTGGTAATTTCATCATCTTTGCTATTTTGGGTTCTGTTTCTCTTGGCTAATTTTTGTCCTGGTTATGTCACATTTTTCTGCATGTTTACATGGCCAGTGATTTTTGATTGGATGCTGGATATTGTGAATCCAAATTTTGTTGTCATCTTTTGAAGAATGTTGAACTTTGTCTTGGCAGGCAATTAATTTACTCGTGGATGAGCTTGATGTTTTCAGGGCTTGTTTTCAAGCATTGTTAGGGCAAGTCGGGAATACCCTTAATTCTAGAGCTCGTTTAGTCCTACTTTTTAGGGCATAGCCTTCTGGGGTCTTTTCTGAATGCTCCAGGTGTTCAATGAGGTCCTTTATTTCTGCTGGTCAGAACTTTTAGTCTCCCAGCCCTATGTAAACTCTGTGAATTAGTCAGCCTACAGCTACCCAGCAGGCTATTTTTTCCTGGCTTTTGCATGTGAAGCTTGGTATTCAGCAAAAAATTCAAGAGGCTGCCAGTGCATGCTCTGAAGCTCTTTCTCTGTGTCACCCCCTGCTCTCCAGCACCCTTTCTCACAAATTCCAGCCACTTCAGGTACTTGAATTCTTCTTCCTGTGCCATAGTTTAGAAAGTGTCTCCAAACAAAAAGCATTGCTGATCTTACCTAATTTGTTTCCTTTCTATCTAGGATACAGTCCTATTCTGTTGTCCAGTATCTGAAACACTTGTATGATATATTTTGTCCAGGTGTCTAGTTTTTTGTGGCAAGAGAGAAAATCCAGAACTAGGTAGTCTGTACCGCTTTATAAATTTAGTAGAAGTTGTAAGACTATCTCTCTAATAGGCCAGATTTTCTTAAAAATTCCAAGTACACTAGATACTAAGTATGCACATATTCCTTCTTAACCCCAAAATACTAATGCCACAATTTTACTTCTCTTAACCATTGTTATACTTAATTCTGCATTTTACTGGGATTGAAAGATTCTCACTCATTAAGGAAGACAGTTGTCATCCAATTTAACTGAACAGATCTTAACCAAACACTGACTGTTCTTGGCAGTCCTGAGAGGACTAACTGAGCCCTATTTATAATTGCCATGTTAATGATGCCATAACTCAAAAGAAGTGCCACTTGTCCCACATCCCTGCGTTCGAGATAAACACGACCTAATTCTCCAGTCTACTTACAGAAGTTTGCAACTCCCTCTCAAGTTGATCAATTGATCATCTTATGCATTTTTTTGGTTCCTAAGATATATATGTGTCTTACTGTATATATTAAAAGACCTTTAAATTCTATGGAATTCTGCATTTTTTCAGTCTCAAGACTTACAGATGATATATTGATATTCAGTTGGATTTTAGATAACTCACATGGCTTTGTCAAACTTGCAGCTGTAACATCTGAGGTCATTCTATTGGCATAGGGTCCCTATCAGTCTGTGGGCACTGTGCCAGCACAGCTTTAAAGAGCTGTGGCACAGACAGGGCAAATGGGATCCTCAGTTTTAGGGCAATGATGACTGTGCCAACGACAGCTCTTTGAGTATGGGGGGAAATAGGGACTTTCTATCTATTCTTAGAAGGTAAGTGGTGTGCTCGGGAAGACAGTATAGGACAAATGGATATGTTATTGGTTCATTCAGGAACACACAAACCCCTCTAGGTATCTTAAACAGAAAGTTATTTAAATTAGGGAATTAAAAGACAAATTTGGGGGGTTGAAGGAGCAATGGTGATACCTGGAGAAGAGAAACTACAGAAAGCCATATCATTTTATCAGGAGTAATGCTCATCTGAGCCCACACTCCCCTTCCCTGATACAGCATGCAAGCTCCAGAGGCTTGGGTTTCTGCTAGCTATTGCCTCTGCAGTAGTCCACGCTCTTCCTGCAGAGGTACTAGAACTGCTGGCACTACTGAAGTAGGCTGCAGTCACCTGCTACTGCCAGAAACAGGATAGTTTCTATTTTCTTCCCACATTTAATTTGTTGTGAGTGCTTCCCATGGCCAGCAATGGACCCCAATGGAGCAGGGAATCTGGAAAATGCAGTTTACAGGTTTCCAGCCAGAATGGTTTAGGAGAGAGTCTAAAGCCTTTTATTTAGTATGGGGCTGTGTCAACAGACATTTTATTGGGCCAGTTACTTCACCTACTAAGATTCAGTCTTCTTGTCTATAAAATAGCAATGATAATACTTACCTCATAGGGCTATTTTGAGAATTAAAGAAGCTAGTGCTTATAAAGCTCTTAGAAAAGTGTCTGGCACATAGGATGCTCTCAATAAATCATTGTGGTTTTTATTATTTTTAGCTAACAGACAGGAGAATGAAAAGACAACCTGTATCTGGGCTGACCATACGACATTTCAGATCTGTGCCCTGTTTCACACAGTTGTGCCCTTTACCCACTAATACTTCCCATCCACACAGTTCTCGTTCTTTCATTTCAGGGAGGGATGATACAAAGATTGATTGATTTCCTGCTCCCAGTGATATTAATTGCTTGTAATCCCCAAACACTGTATAAGTTAATAACCTTTATATCCATCCATTCACACTAAAAGAATTTCTTTTACCAAATGCATATATTCACACGCCTCAAAAGCACCACATGAAAAATATTCTTTAAAAAGTGCCTCAGGCATAACATAGAGATCAAATTAATTCAGCCACTCAATCGAGGCTCTCCTGCTGGCTCTCTAGATACTGGGCTGGAACTGGGAGAGCTTTGATGGTATATTCTGGAAGGGGCACAACAGGCATTTGATAAATGTTAGGTAATAGTAATGAGGGCCATAAATAATTGTTATACTGAGTGGATGGAGCTGTTCAGGTTAAGGAGAACACTTCTAAGCTCTAATGCTTAGCGGATAAAGATTGAGACTCTGGAAACCTTTCCACATCCAACAGAATCACAATTTCCTAATCAGCATCTCAGCCAGTTCCTGGACCAGGAACTGACAACATGAATCTCTCTTTAAGTATCAGTCCAAAACATCTCATATTGTTTTTTAAAAACATCAGACTTTGAGCCAGCCAGAGACCCTTACAAAGGGTGGGATCTTAAGACAGCCAACATCTGAGCCTCAGTTTATTCATCTAAATATCAGGGGCATTAATAATAGCATTTCAAGGCTGCAGAGTACTTCTCACATAAGTAATAGGTATTCTTACTATAAAACCAACCTGCAGTTACAGGCAACTCTGGATCAATTGGATCATCTCCTTAAGAAACTACAACTGGAAGCTATTCTTCAAAAGAAAAAACGACCTATTTAGTTTTTTAAATGTGATTCTGCATTGGAATATTTATGTGTCATATTATACTACAAATGCACCTTTAACAAAACACTAAATATTTAATTCTGGATGAGGTGGGAAATTAATTATCCTAATTTAGCACTTCTCAAACACTTGAGATATTTTTACCAATTACAATCCCGTCATAATAAAGTAGCATTCCATAGATCAGGATTCAGTCAATAGATCTGAATAGCTGTGGGGAGAAATTAAGTCAGATATTCATGTCAGTCTACCCAGCTGCTCTTCCTTTAGCAGTGAGCTCTACCAGAAAAGTGAGACTTGAAAGAGCTTGCCCAGCAGCTCCCAACCCCATTCCTAAACATTAAGTAAATGCTTTCATCCTACGTGCTCCAGGATACGGAGACTGACTTCCCCTTACAGTTTTCTCCATGGAAATGTCTCCTTTCTCTTCAATGGTCTGTGAAAAATATTTTTGAGCTTTAAAATCAAAATTCTGAGCAGTATTCCCCAGATGCGCATTTTACCAAATTGCCATTTCCCTATTATTTTTTAATACTTAAGCTGAACGCTAAAAGTCACACAAGAGATTGACTGTAAACTTGCTTGTGCTAATCAAACTATAATATGAAAACGGCTTTGATAAGAACGCAGCGGAACCGTTGTGGGAGGATTTGTTTGTGTGTTTCTTTTAAATGCGTTTTTAAATGGGCCGTAGTAACAGAAATGCAGCTCATTTATTCTACTGGGTTTCTCAAAATGTGCTGTAGCTTCAGGAAAATAACTGATGCTTAGGAATGTTTATCATCCCCTCTGCTCTAACCTTCTGCCTTATGGATCTTCTTTACCCTCAAAACAAGCCAGGACGTGGGTCTCGTTGTCTTTAAGGTCTTCCCAGGAAAACCGCGCCTCAGGAAGTGCGAGCTTGATCCTTGCGGCTGCTCAGGCCAGAAACTTTGCTGTCACCCGCGCTTCCTCTCTTTACTCGCACCCCACACTCAGTCCAAATCCAAGTGAGCACATCGCAAACTTCAAACGCAGATCTGAAGCGTCTGCATTTCCGTTCCGGGCCTCCGGGCTTGCTCCAGTGGCCTCCTGTCTGCCCTCCCCGCTACCGTCCCTGTCCCTGCAGGCGGTGACCACACAGAGCAGCCCGAGAGATCCTCGTAAGATCGGCCCCGCTCGAGCCCCTCGATACCTCTCCGCGCACCCCCGCCCCACGCTCCGCGAGCCCCAAAGTCCTCACGGCGACCTGCGCGCCCCAACAGCCCCGCGCCAGAGTCCCCCGGACCCGGGGCCCCGCGGCTGTTCGCTCCCTCGCTCCCCCGGTCACACCCGCTCCAGGGCGCAGTGCTTGAGGCCGGACGTCCTAATGCGTGTTCCGTGTCCCTGCGTGTGTGCTGGGCAAGCGAAGACCAAAGGGGCCCGCGCCGGGGACCGGACGCCTCGGCCGCGCACGACCCCACCTCCGGGGTGGGCTCCGGCCACCCGCCCGCCCCTGGCGCCCTGGGACCCGCCTTTCCCACTGCACCACCCGGTCCCGTGGCTGGGGAGACCGAGCTCCGAGGAACTGGGCAGGGCGAGCGGAGGGTCGCGTTCGCACGTGCCCTCCACCCACCCCCAGCACCTCCGGGCGGGCTCTGCCACTGCGGGCTCTGTCACCAGCGCCGGTCCAGGCGACGCTCCCGCCCCCAGCAGAACCCCCACTTGTCCCTTTGGCTGCGCTCCCTGGTTACGTAGCCGGCCCTTGCGGTTCCTCCGACAAGCAGGCTGGCCCCACCGCAGGACTTTGCAAGGACCGCTGGCTCTGCCTGCGACAGTCGCTCCCCGACCCCGCAGGGCTCATCCCGGACTCTCAAATGCTGTCCTACCCGTGACTCCCCAACCACCCTGGAGAACTGGCGCTCTCCACCCAGGATTCTGTCTTCAGAACACTCCACCCTCGTGGACATTTCTTTACGTTTTCTCCCCCACTGAAACGTAAGTCCAAGAGACCGAGGGCATTTGGAAGTTTGCTCACTACTTTACTACTATATCCCTAGCGTTCGATACTTGCAATGGGAATTCATTAAAATTTACTGAAAAACTGGGTCCCGGTTTTCCAGATGAAGATATTGAGACTTTAGAGGTGTGACGTGACTCGCCTAGATAGGATTCGCTTCCAGCGTGCCTGGGGCCCTGCTCCAACCAGCGCCGTTCTAGGTGGCAAAGCTGGGAGTACGAAAGGTCTTCAGCATATCTGCTGGCATTTAAATCAAACACAAAATGAAATGCCTTTTTTTTTTTTTTTTTTTTTTTTTAATTTGGTCATCTTCTCTTTGTCAGATGAGGGAACTTGAACAAATATCTTCAGAATCCAGAAGGGGTATTGACTGACTTCTAGATAGTAATCTCATGGAAACTACAGACACCAAACATTAAATGTGAAAAATATCAAAGCCACAGTTTATGCTAAATTAATGTATTGGAAACCACTCTGAAATGTGAAATGAAGGTGTCATTATCATTATTTTAAATGCCTGGAACATAAAAGTGCATTGAAAAAAATGGGTTATTCCATGTTCCTTAACTCAATGCAACTTTTTTCTCCATACTATTCCTCCCACCATTTGAAAAGCATTTCCCACCTACCATGTGACACACATCAGTTCTTGGGACCCTGGGGACAGAGTTATTCAGCTCCAGGGGGCTTCATCTTTGGAAAAATAATGACTGATAAAATACCTTTTCTGGCATTATTTTTACATATTTACAAGTTAGGAATCTGAAAAGTGTTCCAGAAGTGTGGTCTGTTAACAGGCAGAGAGAACTTGCTGTCCCCACACCTGCAGTGACCTACCATGAAGTGGGCCCTGGGACAGATTAGACCACTGAACTGAAACTCCCAAAGGTGATGGGAAGAATTCAAAGCAAGTGATTGCAGCAGCTTGGCAGGGAGAGCCACCATGCTCTAATAACACTAATGTGGTCTTTAATTAAGTGTGTACACAGTGGTTGGCTAGACATCCAGCTGTTGCTGTGCCTTTAGCTCACAGTTCTCCTTTCTGATTTTGTTTTGTTTTGTTTGGGCTGTATAGCTGGAATTCAGAACGGAGCCTAGAGATTTTCCTCCAGTTTATGAATTTACCAATCCCTAGGTGTGACTTCCTCATGTCTATATGCACCAGAGCATGCATATCTCTTGAAAGTAAGAGAAAAGTAAACAATAGCCGGTGTCAAAATTTTGATACCATTCATTTTCTTCTCTCAATTCTTCCATCCTACTTCTCCAGAGTTTGGGAGTAAAGGTGAGAGAAAGCACTTTTACTGACTGCAGCATGTCCCCAGATGCTCTGAGCATGTCAGTCAGAAGATCTGGGAAAAGCATCTGCTCCTTCAAATTGGGCCAAAAAAAAAAAAGAAAAGAAAAGAAAAAGAAAAAAACTTAAAGAAACAAGAACATTGCAAGAAGGAAAAAATGAATAATAAGCAAAATCCTTGAGTTTCCCTTTTTCCCTAGCTTTCATTTTATTTTTCTCCAGATTTCTGCAAGCATAAGGTATTATCTTCACCAGTATTGAAAGCCATATTCTATTCTCAGACATCCAGATGACCTATTTTTTTCTCCCTGAGATTGTCATCAAAGCTAAATGAATGCCATTTGATGCTTATTTTACCATGCTGACAAAATTCAACCATTATTCTCTAAGCATTTATCAAGCAGCATGTAAGACCTATAGCTAAAAGACAAAGTAGAGACCTTCTCATCTAGGATCTCACAGTCTAGCTCACCACAGGAGACCTTTAAGTAAACTACTAAACCCTCCTCCTCTGTCGTCTCCCACCACTAATCTATGAAAACTGCATGGCTCGGTCACTGTTCCCTCTCACCGAAAGACTGAGCATTTATGGGGGCAATGAGAAGAAGTAAACCAACATTCGCTGAACCCTCTGGTGTCTGACAAGGACATGCTAGGTGCATTTGTACTTATAATCTTATTTAACCCTCCCCCAATCTGAAAAATTAATGTTGTTATCCCTATTTTACAAATGAGAAAACCGAAGCTCCATGTGCCATAGAGCTGACAAAGGCAGAGCCAGCCTTCAAATCTAGATCTAAACCTAGGTCCACAATCCAGCCTCTTGCCATTATACTCACATTCCTACAGGTAACTAAGAATGGCTGTTCACCCAGCAGATAAGTGTTGGCAAGCTGATAAAAACAGGAGATGCAAGGTGGCGCTACATGGGTTTCAAACTTATATAATGTTGGCATCCTGGTAGGTAATGAGTGAAGTAAAACAGACCAGGTGTAATATGGTAGAGAATGTTGGGGTTTATGGCTGATTGGAGGAACTAATCAATCTAAAGCAACAAATTCAAATTTAAAAAAAAAACAACTGTAGAAACCTAAATACATCTGGTGCCAAATTTGATATTCAGTGAGAGTGTACAACTTCTGCTTTAACTGTTAATTAGGAACAACCCCTGATCATTTTCATTGTGGTAAAAATGCATAGCATAAAATTTGCCATTTTATGTTACATGTACTTTACATAACACGCTAACCATTTTTAAGTGTATAATTCTGTGGCATTAAGTACATTTACCTTGTCCTGAGACCATCACTACCATCTATATCTAGAAATTTTTCACCTTCCCAAACTATTCCCCCCATCTCCAGCCCCTAGTGAATTACCATTCTACTTTATGTCTCTATGAATTTGACGACTCTTGGTACCTCATACAAGTGGAGTCATGCTGTGTTTGTCTTTTTGTGACAGGCGTCTCTCGCTACCATAATATCTTCAAGGTTCATCTATGCAGCATGTGTCAGAATTTTGTCCCTTTTTAAGGTCCAATAATATTCTGTTGTTAAGTATATACCAATTTTGTTTATCCATTCATCCTTCAATGACATTTGGGTTGTTTCCACTTTTGGGCTATTGTGAGTAATGCTGTTATGAACATGGGTGAACAGATATCTGTTTGAGTCTCTGCTTTCACTTCTTTTGAGTATATATCCAGGAATGGATGATCAATACCTGGTGATTCTGTTTAACTGTTTGAAGAACTAACATACTATCTTCCAGAGCAGCTGCACCATTTTACATCCCAACAACAGTGCACAACTTTTCCTATTTCTTCACATTCTAGCCAACTCTTATTATTTCCTGGGTTTTTTGGGGGGGGTTGTTGTTGTTGTTGTGGCTGTTGTTTTGTTTTGTTTTGTTTTGTTTTATAATAGCTACCTAATGGGTGTGAAGTGATAATCTCATTGTGGCATTGATTTGCATCTCCCTAAGAACTGAAGTTGAGCTTCTCCTCCTGTGCTCATTGGCCATCTGTTATGTCTTCTTTGGAGAAATGTCTGTTTAAGGACTCTACCCATTTTTTAATTGGGTTGTCTTTCTGTTGTTGAATTGTAGGAGTTCTTTATGCATTCTGGATATTAATACCTTATTCGATATATGATTTGCAAATGTGTTCTCCCAGTCTGTGGGTTGTCTTTTCACTCTGTTGATAGTATTGTTTGATGCACAAAAGTTTTACATTTTGATAAAGTTTAATTTATCTACTTTTTTCTTCTTGCCTGTGCTTTTGGTGTCATATCCACAAAATCATTGCCAAATCCAATATCACGAAGCTTTTTCTTCATGTTTTCTCCAAAAATTTTTATAGTTTTAGCTGTTACATTAAGGTCTTTGACCCATTTTATCTAATTTTGGCATATTATGTAAGGTAGAGGTTCAAATTCATTCTTTTGCATGTAGATATCCAGTTTCCACAGACAATTTTCTGAAAAGACTACCTTTCCCCATTGTGTAATCTTGGTACCCTTGTCAAAAATCATTTGACCGTATATGCAAGAATTTAATTCTAGGCTCTTTATTCTATCGCACTGGTCTGTATGTCTGTCTTTCTGCCAGTACCACAGAGTTTTGATTACCATAGCTTTGGTTGAAATCAGGAATTGTGAGTCTTTAAGGTTTGTTCTGTTTTTTGGTTTTTTGGCTTTTTTCCCAAGATTGTTTTGGCTTTTCTGGGACCTTTATGATACCATATGAATTTTAGCATGAAGTTTTCTATTTCTGCAAAAAAAGTCATTGTGATTCTGATAGGTGTTGCATTGAGCCTATAAATAGCATTGGGTAGTACTGACATCAAAACAATATTGAATCTTCTAATCCATGAGCACAATATGTCTTTCCATTTATTTATGGCTTCTTTCATTTTCTTTTAGCAATATTCTGCAGTTTTCAGTGCATAAGTTGCGTCCTTGGTTAATTTATTTGCAATTATTTTATTCCTTTTCAGGCTATTATAAATGGAATTGCTTTCTCAAATTCCTTTTCGGATTGTTCATTGTTAGTGTATAGAAACTCAATTTTTTCTTGTTGATTTTGTATCCTGCAACTTTGCTGAATTCATTTATTAGCTCTAGCAGTGTTTTATGGAATCTTTAGAATTGTCTACATATTATTTCATGTCATCTGTGAATGAAAATAATTTTACTTCTTCCATTCTAATTTGGATGCCTTTCTTTCTTTTTTGCCTAATTTCTCTGGGTATGACTTCCAATACTATATTGAATAGAAGTGGCAAAAGCAGGCCCCCTTGTCTTTTTCCTGATCTTCAAGGAAAAGCTGTCAGTCTTTCACTGTTGAGTATTATTTTAGTGATGGGCTTTTCATATGTAGCCTTTATTATTGTGAAGTAGTTTTCTTCTGTTCCTAGTTTGCTGCCCCTTGTCTTTTTCCTGATCTTCAAGGAAAAGCTGTCAGTCTTTCACTGTTGAGTATTATTTTAGTGATGGGCTTTTCATATGTAGCCTTTATTATTGTGAAGTAGTTTTCTTCTGTTCCTAGTTTGCTGAGTAAAATGATGTTTCATTTTGTCAAATGCTTTTTCTGCATCAATTGAGATGATCATGTGTGTTTTTCCCCTTCGTTCTGTTAATGTGTTGTATTACATTAATTGGTTTTTACATATTACACCATTCTTATATTATAGGAAAAAATCCCACTTGGTCATGATGTATAATCCTTTAAATGTGCTATTGAATTCAGTTTGCTAGTATATAGTTGAAGATTTTTGCATCAATGTTCGTAAGTGATACTAGTCTGTAGTTTTCTTGTAGTGTCTTTATCTGACTTTGGTATCAAGGTAATGCTGGCATCATAGAATGAGGTAGGAAGCATTCCGTTCTTTTCAATTTTTGGGAGTGTTTGAGAAGAATTAGTGTTAATTGTTCTTTAAATGTTTGGTAAAATTCACTAGTAAAATTATCAGGTCCCCAGTCTTTTCTTTGCTGGGAGGTTTTTTTCATTACTGATTCAGTCTCCTTACTACTTATAGGTCTGTTCAGATTTTTTATTTCTTCATAATTCAGTCTCAGTAGGTTGTGTGTTTCTAGGAATTTGTCCATTTCTTCTAGATTTTCCAATTGGTTGGCATACAATTGTTCATAGTAGTGTCTCATAATCCTTTTTATTTTTGTAAAATCGGTAGTAATGTCTCCCCTTTCATTTCTAATTTTAATAGTTTGTACTCTCTTTTTTCTTAGTCAGTTTGTCTCAAGATATTTTCTAATTTCCCTTGTGATTTCTTCTTTGACACTTTGGTTGCTTAAAAGTATGTTGTTTAATTTCCACTTATTTGTTAATTTTCCAGACTTCTGCTATTGATTCAGAGTTTCATTCTATTGTGATCAGAAAAGATACTTTGTATAAGCTCAGACTTTTAAATTTTGTTACCTGTTTTGTGGCCTAATGTATGGTCTATCCTGGAGAATGTTGCATGTGTGCTTGAAGAAAATGTATATTCTGCTGTTGTTGGGTGGCATGTTCTATATATGTCTTTTAGGTCCAATTAGTCTATACTGTCATTCAAGTCTTCTGTTTTTTTATTGATCTTCTTTATGGTTGTTTAACACCTGATTAAAAACAAAAAATCCTGGGAAAACTAAAGCAGACAGCAGACTACTTGAAATAATTTATTCTAAATCAGGCCACATCTATCATGGCACTAAGTAATCTTCCTATATCAAAATATATACATTTGAACATTTGAAGCAACATTTTCCAAGGCTGTCATATTTGGTCATACAGGTTGTACACTACCCAATATGGATTTGCACAATTTCTTTTACTACTAACAGATGAGTAACTACCATTTCATAGCTCTGGGGCACTGGAGTGCAGAATGAGATTCCCTTACCAATACACACCTCTCTCCTAAGAGAGGTTTCGGTGTGCCCCCACTCCCATGAATGCATGAAATGCACATGCAACCCAACTGGTGTTTTCCATCAGCCCACGGGGCATCCCAAAAAGTCTTAGGAAAGTGGGTGATATAGGGAGAGCACTCCTGAATCAATTTGGGGTCTCTACCGACCAGAGATCAAACAGATGGGCCTGAAGGGCACACAGCAAAAATCAGATACCAATCCCACGTGCTCTGACTCAAGACCTCAGCCAGAAGGAACAACTGTAGGTTGGGCATAAGCAGTAAGCCTGCACTGCAGTACTCAATCACTACCTCAGCAGCAGCACTGTCTTCATGTTTTCTTCCTTGCTTTTTCTCAGTGTCTTATCAAGAACCTGGTTGAAGCCCTAGGAAGGTCAACTCCCTATCTTCCACCTCACAAAGAACACTGATTTTGTTTAAGATCTCATCTTGTTAGCAGTATAGAGATCATGTTAAGTGCACACCAGTCCATTATCTGACCATGATCAACAAGCCTTTACCCTACTAATAACTGATAAGGCTGTTTTCATCTTGTTTGATTCAGACACTAGGTTCATTCCGCCCTGATCTCATCTCATTCTTGAGAGGAAAGAAGTCCATGCAGATCCACCGCGTATATGAATTAGCTTAGATTCTGACAGTTTAAAATGCAAACAGTAGTCTGTGAAGCCAGTACTTTTCTCATTCCATGCATGGTGCAGTGACTGTGCTGGTTCACTAGAGTCAGAATATTCTACAGCACGAGGACTACTTGCTTTTATCCAATGATGAGAATTATTTAACCCATTGAATTTTTTTTTTCACTTTGGCCTCTTAGAAGCTCAAACATAAATTAAGTGCTCAATTAGAATAATAATATTAGCTTAGGGTCGTGGTCTCACTTTTCTTGTTGTCTAGGAATCATTTACTTAGACACATTGCTTTTACAATTATCTGCTTCAAGTCTTTTTTATAAGTTTATCATTCAGAATAAACTTAATGGTGACTATCTGCCTCAACATGATCATAAAATCGTCATGGGTACTGGACCATATATGAGGGTACTTCAGAAAGTTAGGGGGGAAATAGAATTGAGAGATAATACGAATCTTTTCATCAACATTTTAAAGTACTTTTGTATAAATCAGTATTGCAATAACCCCAGAAGTCTGGGATAAGTATAATACCAGAGTTTTTGTTGAGAACTCACATTTGTGTTGCTTAATACTATCAAAATCACCCTTACATATGTTTTATAAAGCTTAAGATAATTTATTCTCATCCACTCAGAAGATTTAGAGAGAGCCTTGAACCTGGAGTTGGTCATTTCCATTTAAAGGTCTCTGTCTTGGGAAATTACTGTTCTTTAACTGCTTGCTAGAATACAAAATACTAATTGAAAAACCTTTGCACTCAGTGATGGCCTGCATTTAATTTACTTCAGTCCTGTTAGGAACATGTCTTGGTCAGGGAAGCAATGCACATTGGATTTTTGATGATTTGTGTTTTATACAGTCTGTCCCTGAGGGTTAGTTTGGCCCCCAGAGCACTAGTAAACAGTCCCAGATCCAGATCATTTGCATCTTTATTATAGGCAAGAGCAGCACCCAAGCAATACCTTAGTTTAGAACATTGCCAAATTCAGTTCAGTTCAATCCAATGCAATTTACCAAGTAATTACCAAATGGACAAGGCATTTTCTGAGTCCCTGGGAGTGTAGCAACGAATAGAACTCGGTCCATACCCTCATGGATTAAACAAAAGAGAAAGACTGACAATAGCTGGAAAATTAAAATCAAGGTATTCATGAAGTGATAAGGGAACACAGAGGAGGAGCTCTGGCCACCAGTGGGGAGAGGACAGAAGGAGTTTCTCAAAGGTGATGATGGCTCAAGCAGGTGTCATAGAGCAGTCAGCCAGGAGCATGGAGGACAGGAATACATGATGGAGGTCTAGCCCAGATACAGTCCAGAGAACCCAAAAGGCTCAAGACATGTGGAGGACAAGGATCTCCCTGAGCACTCCCAGAGTCCAGCCCAGGGGTAGACCCAGGGCAGGCACATAGTAAGTGTTTGTTGAATTGAACAAGTGAATGTTCAGTAGAAGAACTCTGCAAAGAAACACCACTGTGAAAAGTGAATTGGGCAATTGCTGCTTATTTATCAGAGTCACTAATAGTGTACCAAACTTGAGCTATAGACTGTCCAGGACACTGGATTAAAGTATTGACCTGATTTTGAGTCAATTCTTAATATAAAGCAACCCTCATTTTTTCAATGAAAGGGGGATATATGAAATAGTTTTAAAACCAACCGACTTACATATGTAAAGTTTTGGCAGTGGAAATGAAATAGCTAAATGTTTATTTATACTATTTAACTCAACACATATGAGGGTACTCCAAAAAATTTTGTGGAAAAATTGAGTTAAAAAATAATACAAACCCTTCCATGACCTTTTTGAAGACCCCTCTATCTAACATATAAATTGAGAGATATTACCACTTTCCTTTGTCATCATTTTCTAGTCATCCAGCATAGTTTGGGGAACACTGTCTCCCCCCTCTGCCTGTGTTAAGATACAGCACTGCTATGGTCTGAATGTGTGTCCCCTGCAAAGCTCATGTGGGAGCTTGATTCCCAATGTGGCAGTATTGAAAAGTGGGGACTTTAAGAGGTGATTGGATCTTGAGAACTATGCTCTCATGAATGGATTAATCCACTTGTAATGGGTTAGTGGTTTAATGGATTATCGTGGGTGTGGACTGATGGCTTCATAAGAGAGCAAGTGAGCATGTGAAAGTACTCTTCCCCCTCCTCGCCGTGTGACACCATGGGTCACTATGGGACTCTGCAGAGACTCCCCACCAAGAAGAAGGCCCTTACCAGATGCACACCTCAACTTTAGACTTCCCACCCTCCAAATTTTAAGAAATAAATTTCATTTTCTTATAAATCACCCAGTTTCAGGTATTCTGCTATAAGCAACAGAAATGGACTGATACAAGCATGATTCTGAACAGGTGTGGTGTGTGAGGCTCTCACTAAAGATTGCACCACCTGACAAAGGTTTTCCTTTCCTATTTGTGATCTTCATAACCATTTGCCATGTTCCTTTAAAAGGCTGATTTGTAAGAACCAAAACTTAAGTGTGAACTCATACTTTCAGGAATAATTCCTAAATTGAGTTAAATTTCTTTTCTTCCTTTTTTTTCTTTTTTCTCTTTCTTTTTCTTTTACTGATTCTGTCAATAAATCTCTAGAATCATCCCATATTTGCAGTGATTTAGATCACTTCAACTATACATGTCTTCCCAAACAGAATTTTGTTGCTCAAAAAATACAGTAATTAAGATATATAACCAAAATATGATAGATCAGCTAAAATGTGACTCCCTCTACTCTTAGAAGTATGTATGGTGAAGAATCACATATAGTAAATATGAAACTAATTCACCTGAGCTGGTGAATTACTTATTTATTTCTAAGGTTATAGTAGAAAAGGTCGGTTGAATTGGTCTCAGTAATCCTGAACCTGGAGGCCGGTTATTACTCACAAGTTTTGGAGGGCTTGCAAAGGGCCAGACATTTTGTCCCCTAAGAATCCTAGACCAAAAGTATCCTGGACAGGTCTGATTATCTATCCTTTTGTCATGAAAGGCATCTCTCACACCCAGAGATTTTCTAAAATAAATTTCACAATGTCCCTCAGTCACGCAGACTGTGAGGTTCTTCTCTGTGGGTTTTATTTTCTGAACAACGGAGACAATCCCTACTGTTTGGAAATCTCGTTACAGTTTACAAAGCACTTCCACAGCCACTTCTCCCCTACTCCCAGCACAGTGCTCGGAGGGAAATGCTGAGCCTGTTTACAGGTGATTTACGTACAGCACCTGCACAGGCAGGCAGCGTGCAGAACAGGCAGGCAGCGTGCAGCACAGGCAGGCAGCGTGCAGAACAGGCAGGCAGCGTGCAGCACAGGCAGGCAGCGTGCAGCACAGGCAGGCAGCGTGCAGCACAGGCAGGCAGCGTGCAGCACAGGCAGGCAGCGTGCAGCACAGGCAGGCAGCGTGCAGCACGGCTCTCCCTGCGTGGAGGCCTCAGCGGAGGAGAGCTGCTGCCAGAGGCAGTGCAGACGGGTGCGGAGGAGCCCGGGAGGCTTCCTCGCGGGCAGCGGGGGAGCTGGGAACGGAGAGCACCCCTCCCCCCCGCCCCCGCTTCCGATCCTAAACCCTGAACAGCGTCAGCTGGGATCAAGCCGCCACTCCCGGGAACGCCGCAGCGAGCTCCCCTAAGGCGGTCGTCCGCGTCTTATCTGACGCTCTCGTGGCCCCTTCTCCGCGCAAAGCTCCCCGTTCCTTTCTCGAAAGCACTGAGCATTTCCCAGAGACAGCGCACAAGGCGCGTGCCAGGTGACCCCGTCCCATCCGAACAGCTGGAGCGGAGAGGGCGCAGGCGCCGCGCCAGCGGGAGGGAACGGCGTGACCCGGAGGACGGCGCCGTTCTTGACCCCTGAGGGTCCTCGCAGCGTCGGCTTTCTCGCAGCCAGTCCAGCCGTAAGAACAGGTGACGCTACACACCCGCGCCCTCGGGGCATTGAGTAATTTTTTAAAAGTCACTTAGAATGTCATTGCCGGGCTTGAAAGCACGATTTATTGCTGCATTATTACACGGTCCCAGCAGCAAGCCACGCTCCTCTTATTGACAGCGGGCAGGAGGGTGGGCAGAAGCCGGGTCTGCAGTCCCAGCCCGCTTAACCCGCAGCTCGCGCCCCCCAAGCGGTCTCCTCCTGCTGCCCTCGACCCCACAGGCCGGGGAAACCGTCCACCCCCGAGACCCCTAGAGAAAGCCACACCGCGTAAAAAGCAAGGCGTGCGTTTCGGCCAGAAACTGAGCAAGCAGCCCGGAAAAACGAGCGATCGGAAGCAAACAAAGGAGGCTGCCAGGCCCTCCGAACGGCTGGGACAGCCGTTCCCCGTCCCTCGCTGCCCGGCCCGCCCTCTCCGCCTCCGCTCCCGCCTCCAGCCGCCCCTGCCGGGAGCCCGCGGCCTGCGCTCCGGCCGAGCAGGACAGGACCCTCCTTGTTCACAGCCCAGGGAAATCGTGAGGACCAGCACTGCCCCTGCCGTCCGGCTTTCCCAAGATGGGGCAGCCGGAACCTGCTCCTGTCGCATACTTCTCTGCAAACCCTGGAACGACTTTATACTTCGCCCTTCCTTCCTTCAAGTGGCCTCTATTGTATAGGCCTTGCATGCAAATAAAATTAAGTACATATTCTGCACGGGTAAATAATGCCAGGAATTTTCCCCACTTACCTTAAAGTGATTTTTTAAAATGTGATCCTGCCAAATTATTTCTTTTTTGTCTCTAAGGAGGAGAAAAAAAAAAAAAAAAAGCTGTAGATCGTACCTCTTATTCTGTCCTTTCTCTGTCGTGTCATGTCATGCCAACCTCCTCCAGTAAGACTTCCTTCCATTTCAGGGCAGAAAAGAACCCTGGGGGCAGGCGGGCGCAACAGTAGGGCCAAAGCTGGGATCAGGGATGGCTAATTATGTTTACATACAAATTTTTTGTTCACAACTTACCGTAAGGGACACTGTCACTGTTTCTCACTGAAAGAATGGGTGGAATCAAATGACCTACGGAGGGCCACACGGCCCGCATGCGAATTCTGCCTCCTGTAGAGCTGCCACCTCCCTGCACCGCCTCGGCCTCTGCCTGGAGGTTTCTCAGGTTCACTCTGCCCCTCAGCAGTTGTGCACGCCAGGCTGAGGCCGGTCCCTGTGTCTGGGAGACACGACCATGGCCTCCTACCTCCTTTGGTGGGCTCTCCCCTGCCCCTCCTCCCACACCGACTGCAGCCTCAGCCACACTGGCAGGCTTTGCCCTGTGCCCTCTGTTCTCAAGCCACCTCTCCTCTCCTGGACCGAGCCCCCCCACACAGGTGATCTCTCTCTCTCTCTGCTCTGCTAACCATGTTGTAAATATATGTTGCAAATATGTCTGTCTCCCACGCTAATTTTTCAGTTTCCCTAGAGGAACTGGGTGTGTGCCCTCAGTGCCTGACACTTAGTAGGTGTTCAATAAACGTTGGTAAGAGGAAAGAATTGAGGGAGAGATGCAGAGAAGGCGAGAAGGGGAAGGGATCTGAGTCTGGACCTTCTGGATACAAAGGGCAGGTCACTGGGAGGTAGCTCCAAAAGCCCCTGCTCTGTCCTTCGGAAACTCTCCCACCACTGGCTGTTTTCCTCTGTCAGGTAGGCAGTCACATTTAAGCAGCCTCCCCAGCTCTCCTACCAGCAAGCAGCTTTGGCTCTCTATGTCCATAAACACAAATATTTATGTCCCCTTGTGTTAGTGTGAACACCACATACCAGCACCGCCTCTAACCATGCCACCCACCCCTACACCTGCCACCCCACGCATGCCTCTGTCTCCTCAGTTTACTCCGGTCACAGGCAGTGAGGCAAGCTTACAGTCACCACCTCCTATCTTCTGGGCCACCTTCCAAGTCCTCTCAGCATGAATAACTTTGAATGTGGGTGACTAGACAGTAATTCTCATTAGAATTTACACTTGATTATAAACCCCAGGGACCCAGACTCTGTCCTTCTCCCAGAGATGCACTGCATTACAGATTCCCCTGAAAAGGCCAGTAACTGTCAATATTGGTGGCAGTAGTGGATGAATTGTGCTATGTGGGCCATTGACTTCACATGCATGGCAGACTACGAAGGCACCTTGGGAGCATACAGGAAGAAGGAACAACTAAAGATTCCATCTCAGACACTTTGGCTGGCACGGTCTGGTGGAGGAGCTGGCCTTTTCCCAAGTAGGGGCAGAATAAAGCATGCAGGGGACCAGCCTGAACCTGGGGCCATCTTGCCTATCCACTTTGCAAATACCTGCCTGCTTTCCTTGAGATGATCGAGAAATTGCTTGAGGTATGGCATTTGTGAACCTTGCTAGATACCTTTAGGTATAAAAAGTGAAACTTCAAGAGCTTTACCATGCCCAGACTCCACCCTGTCTGTAGCACATGCTGACACCAAGAGGTTTCCTGTAGTTTCGGTCAGTCGTTTGGTTGGTTGGTCACAGTGCCTCTGAGCTTTAATACAGGCAGCCACCACCTAAACCCACACTATAACCACCTGAAAAGTCTTCCCACAGTTACTAGGTTTCACAGTTGGCCCAAAATGTTTCAATGCATGTAAGGAAAAGTATAAGAACTTCGAAGTCAGAAAAATGTAGGTTATAAATCTTGACTCTGCTGTGTGTTAGAAATGTGTTGAGTTAGATGGGCCAGGAAATAAAGCCCATGGGCCAGATTCAGCCACTGCCTCTTTCTCCTTCACCTGTGTAAGTATTATCTGCAGCTGCTTCCTCGCTACAGTGGCAAAGACAGATGGGTGTGACAGAGGCCCACATGGCCCACAAAGCCCAGAATATTTATCTGGCCCTCTACAGAAAAAGTTTGCCTGGGTAAAATTTTACCTCCTAAGCCTCAGTTTCCTCCTCTGTAAAATGGGCCAAATACATCAAAGGAGTGAATGCCATGAGAAATAAATGAGATACATTTGAAAAGTCAGCCGTATATCCACGTCTGACATCTGCTGGGAACTTTAAATTGTTATTTTAATCTTTCTAGTGTCCAGTTGTGTCTCTCTTGGACAAGCAAGAGAAGGACACAGTTTGTCTCTGTCTCCATCTCTGTTTCCCTCTTTATTTCTCTTCATTTCATCCCATTTCACCACTGACCACCCAAGGAGAAAAACTGCAAGAAAAAATAGTGTGGTGGCTTTAAAAAATGGGATGGAAAATAAACTTACTCTAAAGGAAAATTTAATTCTAGCTGGCATCTCAGGTTACTTATTTTATGTCTTTCAAGTATTAATTCGTATCATCATTTTATTTTTAATGTAAGTGTAATCATGCACTATGTAGTATTGTACAAAGTACAGTGACTTCTTGCCTTTTCCTGTACACAGAAATTTTTTTTTCCTAGAGAAAATATTCTTTAGATGGTTTCAAATTCCCGCACACAAAATGTTTGTCTTTGGGGGATATTTTAATAAAAAGCTAAAGTTTTTAAAATACAGGATGGAGTTATGTGAGATTATCTCAAGTTTTTTTCCAATCAGAAGGAAATAACTTTCCACGTTTGTTAAGAAGGAGGGGAGAAACTTTGCTTCTCCCAACCAGTTGCTTAAACTGCTCTCATATTAAAAGATTTTCAAAATTTCGTTCAGTGTTTCCCATATCCCCTCCTATATAGCCTTACAATTTGCCTTGCAAAAAAGTTTAAACCCTCAGAATGGATTAGGAAAAGAATGCATATCCCTACAAAAAGTAAACAGATTAAAGCACTTAAGTGTTTTTAATCAAAACCATTGCAAGGTTTAAGAGGAAAATAAATGGCTTCAATGCAAGAAGATTGAGAACATCTTGCACTGCTCCCCTTACCTCCACCGTACCCCACAAAGAACAGAGCACAGAGGGCTGCCCATTTTTTTAAAATTATTACCTCCTTTCAACTAGGTTAATTAGGTATGATCCCAGCCAAGTGGATCCACTGCTTCATATTTGTAAATAAAAGACAAGCTCTAAACATGCTAAAGAAATGTGAAACCATCAGGTTCTGGGAATTCATTTTCTGACTTGCTACTCTGTATGAGTCCATTTCTGTTGCTTATAACAAAATACCTGGAACTAGGTAATTCATAAGAAAATGAAATTTATTGCTTACAGTTTCAGAGGCTGGCAAGTCCAAAGTCCAGGGAACACATTGGTGAAGGCCTTGGTGGTGGCAACAATGACCCAGGGGTCTCACATGGCAGAAAATGGTGGAGCACAGAGACAGAACTTCTCATTTTAAAGCCCCCAGAACCATGCCCCTAGCCACCCCTGACCACCATTATTCACTATGGCACGGTCCTACAGTCTAATCACCTCTTCAAGGCCCCACCTTTTCAATTACCATAATAGCATTTCCCACCCTCTTAACAGTCACAGTGTGGGGGTCAAGCTACTGATACAAAAATTCGAGGAATACAATCTTATCATGTTCTTAGATCATATGACTCAACAGGAATTAGGCAATAGTTTCCCTGAGGGGAAAATCCAGGAAGATTAGGGGGCTTTTTTAGATCAGAAAATATGAAGAGGTGGAAAGCTATGATTTTCCAGGTGCTTGTGCTCCTGACCCATTTTGTAAAAAGAATCCCAGATAAGATACTTTGGCCTGGGCACAAATATGGTTGCTGTGGGCCTATGGGAGCAGGTGTGCTGGAGCCCACCAGGAAGCAGATGCTTGAGAAGGTGGCACACTTTGCAGGACCTCCAGGGTCATCTGCACACACCATGTTGGTGCCCCATGATTAGGGACTGAGGCAGATTCTAGAACTCACTGCACTTGTCCATGTCTCATCCCCTGGTTGCTAGTAAGGATAAGTGATCTGTTATGGTGGGGGACAGAGACTTGGAATAGGGAATTCTAATGTCTGTCTCCTCGCTAATTACATGAGCTTGTGCAGGTTATTTAACCTCTGTTTTCCTGTTTGCAAAAAACAATACTTGCCTCAAAATGTTGTCATGAGATTTAAACTGGACAAAGGATGTAGGTACCCAGCAGGTAACTGCACATAGCAAGGTTCTAACCAATGCTTATTCCTTCCTCAGTCGTCTGTGAGTATGAGCCTCAAATGCACTAAGGACACTAAAAAATTTCCTGACTACAAAAAATCAATATTATATTGCCCTCTAAATTTCTATGTTTTGTTTGTTAGTTTGTGCCTTTCGGTAAAAAAATTATGCTGTGTACTGAGAAGACTGTATGTATTATGAATGGTCATATGAAAATCTCACCTCCATAAGAAGGTGAATGCAGGACAAAGGTAGAGTGTTGTTGGCACATATATCAATGAGACAGAATTTATATTAGGCTCTAGAAAAGGCTTTCCTAAAGGAATGAATGATGTTTTAACTGGAAACCGAAGGATGACTAGGGATTAACTAGACAGGGTGCTCTTCAAGTGACAGCACAGCATTTCCAGTCTCTGGGAAGAGAAGGCGGCTTTACTAGGTATGTGGTATTTGAGAAATGGAGAGATGGCAGCGTGGCTGGAACACAGAGAGGCAAGTCCAATATGAGGCAGGGGAGGTCAGGTGGGCCCAGAGAGCTGCCAGATCGGGTCTTCCAAGATGTCCCGATAGAGCCCCGGCTATCAGCTTGCCGCCTCCCTGGGCCCAGCGAGTTAGCTCTCAGCACAGCCATTCTGTCTCTGTCAGCACAGGGAAAGGGCTTTCAGAACTCAATAAAAGCCCTTTAGTTGATTCTGCATGAAGGCATGAAGGGTATATCTGTTGTATTTTTCTCTCTGCTTTTGTGTATGTTTGAAATTTTTCATGATAGTAAATTTTTAGGTTAAAGAAACTTACCGTGGCCATGTTCTCTTCAGCTGCAGTTTGATTGTGAACGTGCGTGCGCCAGTGGCCAGATGTTCCCCTGAGACTGCAACCTTGGGCTTGCCTGCTGCAGGGGAAGGTTGTGCGCTCCCCAGGGAGAAGAAAATAGACAGGCTCATTCTCTTTGTTGAGGAATCGATGAATTAGAGCATTTGGTTCAATTCCCCGAACCTCTTACATCTAGGGAATTAGGCTATAAATTCCTGTAAAGCATTCTCTGGAGATTTCCAGGAATTCTTGTTTACACCCAGACCACAAACAACGTGACAGGACTACAGATTTTATTTCACAGTGTTTTGTCACTTGAAGCTCAAACTAAAATTGCAAAGAAGCAGAAGAGGGGAGCAAGGAAGGATTGTGCAAATCTTCAAGTGTCTCATTCTCTCTGTGGTTCTGGCTCTACATTTGGAATACTCTTTTTTTCCCTCCCTTCCTTCCTTCCTTCCTTCTTCTCTGTGTGCCAATTTTTAACACACGTCAGGCACTGTGCAAGGCTCTAGGGGACAGAAAGGTAAACAGGGCAGGTATACATCCTTGCCTAAAGGCCCCCTCGAGAGAAAAACACAAAAATTAAGCCCAAAATGAAACGTAATTATGAACTGGAATAAGTGCTCTGAAGGAAGAGGATGAAGTAACTTGATGTGGAAACGTGTCCATGAAGAGAACTAATTTACTTTGGGGAGCCAGAAATAGCCACCTCCTAGTCTAGAGGTCTCAAAATCAAAGGGACTCTGGGATTATAACATTTGCAAGGATCTTGTGTCCCATCCTAACCCCATATCCATTATTTCCAAGAGGAAATATGTTTAAATTGAGATGATAGAACTTTTGCCTTCTAGTCCTCCACAATACCCCCTACCCACTATACTCTAAGTTGCTATTTTCTATAATCATAATATAAAGATTTCTCTACAACTTTCAATAAAACTGCACTTAGACACAAATTAGAGAAAGTTTATGGGAAAGCAAGTCACTTGGGATAAAAAGCAGAGGTTAGTGATGTTGAGTCCTTTTAATGGGAGCTGTGGGAAGCCTCTAAAACAAATCTGGATTTGAAGCAAAGCCCTTGGATGCAGAAGATACTGAAAAGAAATGAGTAGCAGACCATTGGCATTTAGATAAAGTGCACTCCTTTCTTATCTTGAGCTTTTGAGCTTTACTAGAGTTTTAAGAACAGTTTTGAGGTTAGATTTTGGGGACTCCAAACACTATTTCATTAGTACAACAATTTCTTTTCTTTCTTTTTTTTTTTTGACCAGTAAGGGGATCGCAGCCCTCGGCACAGTGTGGTCTGCACCACGCTCAGCCAGTGAGTGCACCGGCCATCCCTATATAGGATCCGAACCCGTGGCCTCCGCGCTACCAGTGCTGCACTCTCCTGAGTGAGCCATGGGGCCGGCCCCAACAATTTCTTTTAAAATAGTTCTATTCTATGTTATGATCAACTGGAGCAGAAAATAGGGAAAAAGAATGGTAGAGCTGAGACAGAGCAGGGGAGGAGAGACCAGACTGGCAGGTAGAAGGAAGAAAGAAGAGGAGCAAGAAGGGACGGGATGTGACGAGAGGCCTCTGGCAGGAAAAAAGAGTCAGAAAAAGCAAAAAGAGAGGAGGGAAGAAAGGCAAAAATGTTGGATCTTCTGATCAAGATGGCAGAGTAAATGGTCCCCAGCTTCACTCTCTCCCACAATCGACCAATTTACAACTATTAAAAAGCAACAACTGCTAAGCTGGGGCCACTAGAGCTCAGGGGAAGAGGAGGAGAGACCTACAGAGTGCATGAAGGTGGGAGAAGCTGTGATGAGAGAGAGAAAGTATTGCTCCCACCATTTAGAGCCCCAGCCACTTCAAGGCTGGCCCTGGTGAGCACACAGAGCAGGAGCTGGTAAAAGCCACTGCTGTGCCCTTTGTGTGAAGTCACTTGGACACAGCATGGGAGTGGAGGGCTTTGGTGGCCCCCAGGCCAGCAAAACCACTAATAGGGTTCCCATGGACTCACATAAGAGCAAGGGGCCACATACAACTGAAAAAAGTAGACAGAGGCTGGTGAGTCATCACAAGGGACTGGTGCAAGATCCGGCTCATGGGAAGTGTTTGAAGAGTGGGAGGGACGGGCCCACTGAGGGAACAGTGGGGCACAGAATGGACAACTGATCTGTCCCCCAATCAGCACAAGACCACTCAGTATAGACTGGTCAGGAATATAGAACCGCAGGGGGTGCAGTTTACTGAAAAGACTCAGACCGAGACCAGAGTTTCCACACAACCCAATTATACTGGACTTCACAGGACATAGAAGTGTTTACAAGGTCAATAATTAAAATCTGAGCTGCACAAAAAGCCTTCCCCAGAGAATCAGCAGCAAAGCAGCCATTTAGCTCAACCACAGGGCTCATGTGCTGGTTCCCACACGAAGTTCCCCCATGTTAGAAGTAACCAAAAGACAACGTATTAGTTCCAGTGCAAAGTTTAAGCGGTGGGGTTAGCTAATAATCCAACTCAGAACTGAAAGAAAAAACAAAATACCCACAGATCAGAGACAAAGTTTGATATTAACCAGTAAAGATCTAACACCACCAAAGAACACCTATAAAACCTAGAAGAACAAGCAGCCCCCTGGGCTCCCAAGCTGGGGTGGGGAGAGGGCGAGGGCCTCAGCCACACACCCCCGACATCTGCATCCAGCTCAGCAATGACCGAGCCCTCTCTGAAAGTCCTCCAGTCTCCCAAGCTGAGATGGAGGGGGCCAAGGGCCTCAGCCATGCCCCCTGACATCTGCATCCAGCCCCCAGGCTCTTGAGCCAGGATGAAGGGGCTGAGGGCCTCAGCCAGGCCCCCACAATGTCCACATCCAGCCCAGTGATGACCATGAGGGTGCCACTGGAAGCGCCCTAGGTTCCCAAGACAGGGGGATCCGAGGGCCTCATCCACACTTCCCTAATGTCCACGACCAGCCCAGTGACAACCACTGAGCCACTGATGGAAGTGCCCAGAGCTCCTAAGCCAGGGTGGGGGGACTGAGAGCCTCGGCCATGCCCCCTCAACATCTGCATCCAGACCAGCAATGACCACTGAGCCACCACCAGAAGCACCTTGGGCTCCAGAACCAGGGCAGTAGGGGCCCGAGCCTCAGGCACACCTCCCTGCTGTTTCATCCAGCCCAGCCATGACCACCAGGTCACCACCAGAAGTACCCCAAGGTGCTGAGCCAGGGTGGTGGGGGGCTGATGGCCTCAGCCATGCTCCCCAATGTTCACATCCAGCCCAGCAACAACCACCAGGACACTGCTGGAAGTACCTTAGGCTCCTAAGCGGGGGTCAGGGGACTGAGGGCCTCAGCCATGTCCCCTAACGTCCACATCCAGCCCAGCCATGACTAAGCTGCCACCAGAAGCCCCCTGGGCTCCTCTGCCAGAATGAGGGGGTGCCTCAGGCCTGGGCCACGCCCCCTCCCCTTCTTCCTCCTCCCACCCTAATCTCCTCCCCTTCATCTCTCTCCCACCACCCCAACTGCTCCACAACAACATCCTAGAATATAAAAAATAACAACAAAAGTAATAAATAAATTTTTTAAAAAAGAAATGTAAAACTTTGCTGTTCACTAGGACCACGTGATATTGATTGCTATCAGTTCCTTTTGAAATGTTAATTACCTAACTAGTTAGTATCGGGTCCATAACCTTTACTCTGAAAAATCTTTATTCAAAATGGACAAGTATCTTAGATGTCATCTGAGACGCTAGCCTCTGGCTTAGTAAGCAGTGTCTTGAATAATTCAAATAAATGCGCAGATCTAGGGGATGGATGTAGCTCACTCCTAGTCTAGAGTGTCAAAATCAAAGCTCTTGGATTATAATATTTCCAGGGGTGTTATATTCCTTACCAATCCTTACCCAAAGAAAGGGAATATCTAGATCTAGATACTAGATGGGTAATCAGCTCAGAATGATGGAGTAAACCATCATACCAACTTTATGGTCATTGAACTGTTGTATTCAGAGTCAGATTGATTGTTAGGGCTGCAGTGCAGTAAAAAAGCAAAGTCACCTGGATCAGCTGGACCCAATTCAGGGACAGAGGCAATGCATCACACTGGCACACACTGTGAATGCATGGATTTGGGTGGCTTTGCAACATGGTATTTTAGTCAAGCTGCACATAAAACCTTTTTTCTGAGAACTGTGGCAGCCTACATGGAAATCCATGTTCCCTCTCATTCCGAGAAGGACATTACACTAACAACAGTGGAGATAAAAGAAAGAATCGTGATCTTTCCATGAGAAAGCAAATGTTGTCACCTACAGCCAGATCGCTTCCAGGTATTTGATCGTAAGCCTGTGGGATCTCAGGTAAACAGTCAGACACACAGCTCTGGAGCTCAAAAAAACTGATGGTCAGGCTAGGCATTTGCTGTGTGCTGAGTGGAAGAGATGGTTCAAGACATGAGAGTGAGTGGGATCACTCAGACAGAGGCTAAGAGGGGAGAGGACCCAGGGCTGCATTCCAGTCAATATCAGTAGTTCAAGGACACACAGGCAGACAAACTTGAGGAACAGGAGGGAACAGAGGAGACAAGTCTGAAATAAAGGAGAAGAGAAGAGATAAAATCTAGTGCACAGTGTGTTTTTTGGTATAGATGAGGCTTGTTACATATTTGTAAGGCCCCGGGAAGGAGCTCTTGCGATAGGGTTCTTCCTGAAAGGAGCAGGAGGGATAGCTCTGGAGTGGAAGAAGAACAATTCTCACCTGAGACAAGTCACAGGCAGGAAAGAAGAGAGGGAAATCATTTGACCTCCCAAAGTAAGACTCCATTTCTTTTCCATAAAATGAGATCATTGCACTAGGTAGGCTCTGAGGTCTTATAGTCTATTTTAACATTTAAAAAATCCCATTGAGTCCCCTATGGCTGTTTTTGTAGTTTGATCTTAGAGTGAAGTTTTCATGAGTGGTATGCTGTTGGGAAAACAGAATAATTTAATCAGGCTCCTCTCACCTCAGGGTTGGTTGGGGGCACTTCAGTAAACAAATTGTGTGGGGGGGTGGGTGAGGTTGGTGCGCATGTGCGATGCCATGGCTCTGCTGGCATCAGCCTTGGGTGTCCACTGCTCTGCACAGCCATGCTTTCCAACCTATGGCTTCCAAGGGCCTGTTTGCCAGTTACCTAGCTCATAGACCTGTGTGTGAGGGGCCTGGTGACCCAACCCTGCATGTACGGGGTCTGGGGACCCAGCCTGGCATGTGAAGCTTTTGTGACCCAGTCTGTGAATGGGGTCTGTGAGCTCCAGACCCAGCCCTAGCCCAACAACTGGCATAGTCATGTAGGTTTACAATTGGCTATGTCGGCAGGATTCCAACAGAGCCAGTGCACTCCAGCTGGCGTAGTCGGCAGGATTACGAGGAGGTAAAAATAGTGCAATGTATGCTATTCACTGTTTTGAAAGAAAATACAGACAGGCACATTATAAATATATCCTGAGACAACTGAAGGAATCTTTATATTTTAGAATTTTAATAATGTTTAAAAAAAAGATATTGTTCAATGTCTCTTATGTATTCTTGCCTTAAATGCATAACCTGAATCTAACCATGAGGAAACAGCAAATGAACCCAAAATGAGGAACTCATTCTTTCTTTTTTGCTTTCCTTCTTTATTTCTTTCCTTCTTTCTTTCTTTCTTTTTGAGGTACTGTACTCTTCAAAAAATCTTAATGTAAAAGCTGAAGAAAGTCTGTAAAAATATGTCAGATTAAAGAAAACAAAATTGATATGACAACTAAATGCAATACCTGATTCCAGATTCAATCCTGTACCAGAGTGAAAAATTCTGGAATGGACATTGTTAATATCAATTGATGAAATTGTCAATTGATGGTGGATTAGAAGAAAGTACTGTATTGATGTTAAATTGACTGAGGTTGATAACTTTACTGTGGTTATGTAAGAGAATATCCCTATTCACAGGAAATAAACACTGATGTATTTGGGGGTAAAGGGCCATGATGTATGCAATTTACTCTCAAATCGTTGTGTGTGTGTGTGTGTGTGTGTGTGTGTGTGTGTGTGTGTGTGTGTGTGTACATGTGTGTGAGAGAAAGAGAAAGAGAGAGAGGCAATGGCAAAGCAAACGAGGACAAATGACAATCTGGGCAAAGGGTATATAGGTGTTCAATGCACTATTTCTATTCTTGCAGTTCTTCTGTAAGTTTGAAATTATTTTCAAATAAAAACTTAATACATTCATTATTTGCTGAAGGGATGGTCTGTGGTCAGAGATCTGTGCTCCAGCACTGTGCCACCACAGATCAGAAGCTCCAGAGAACTATACTGCAATAAGTGCCTTGCTGAGGAGGTCTATCTAGGTATTGGAAACCACCACGCCCATATTATCTGCATAAAGAGCAAAAGAACTAAGTGTCCCATGGCAGGTGTAAATTTGAAATAAGGAGTACTGAGGGGCTTAACTCTAAAATGGCCCCTTTTTTCTGTTCACGCATATATTTGTCTTATAAAAATTAATTGTTAAAGAGAAGAGAAAGAAAATCACAATCAAATGAAGAAGAGAAATTCCAACTGTTGCTAAAGCAGAGAATTCATAAAGACAGTGGTCACGATGGTCATGAAATGTCCCTTCGGTATAGGTTCTTTTAACTGTAATATGTATAGAAAGCAACGCTGATAGAAAGTCTTCATTTTTCTACTAGCCCAATATCATCTTACCAAGTTCCTGGACTGGCAAAGGTAGGTCAAATTACTCTTTCAGGGCCTGAAAAAAAAGGGGTGAAAATTATGGGGGAATTTGGACGAGGCTAATATTTCTATTCTTTTAAATCTGCAACAGATTTTATGATGCTGTGTACTGCAAGTTTGTTACTACCTTTCATTGCTTTGGGAAACAGCCTTGAATAACATTCTTCCTGTGCAATCTGGTGCATTCTGACTGTCCCGCGGCTCACTCTTCGGGTTTTGCACGACCCTGATCAACAATGCAGCCACCTTCCTGAAGGTGGCGCTGTGCTCCAGCGCTCTCCGGAAGGAAGCGGGCGTGTGACACGCGGAGGGGTGCTTGCTCTAGTGCAGAATCAGCGCGGGGCGTCCAGTTTACAAGCACAAAGAGCACAGTCTATTCAGGGAGCTACAAGTTTGCAAATGGTACAGATAAGGAGCGAATTATGAACGGCTTTTAAGGCCATACAAAGGTGTTGAAATTAAGTGTCACAATCTTTTGTTCTTATACCCCATCCATCATTCCATCACCTTTTATTTCCCATCCTCTCACCCTCTTTCTTCATTTTTAAACTTTTCTTCCTTCCCTCTCTTTTCACTCCTGCATTTGCTTTATAACTGATGTTGGTGTTTTGCATCGCATAGAAATTAACTCATTATGAACTCCTTTGCGTATTGCTGTCTAACTGACATAGAAATATCACCGTAGCTGCCTATGATTTATAGTTCAGGAAGATTTTGTACTCGCCGCAAAAAACCTCAAAGTCTATGTAACGTGTCTGGATGTTCTGCAGGCTTTATTGGGAAAATGTATGAGAAGAGGCTGTTGGAAAATATTTTCTTTATCAATAATTGTTTTTGGAGTTCACCTTACCCAAGGAGGATGTGTAAGACATGATTATTGGGATAGATTGTTTTTCTATAAATTAGTGTGGCCCTTTTCCACAAGAGTCTTTTTTTTTTTTTTCAAGAGTTATAGACAACAGCTTTCCTCTATAAAACTTTTTTTAAAAAACAAACCAATTCCATCATAAACTCTTGGCAATCAACACATCTTGTATTATATCCGTAAAAGGAGAAAGACTATAATGTGGCCTGGTTATGATTGATCATAGATTTGGTGAAAAAAAGCCAGCTGGACTTTGCAATACACGAGACCATTCTTAGTCTCTGTACGTCTTGGCACAGCTCAAGTACACCAGGTGCAATGCAGGTTGACATAACGATTCAATGACGGAGGAGAATTCCCCAAAAAGCTCTCTCCTAAAGGCAGCCGGTGTATTAAGGTGAACCTTGTCCATGTCTGGATGACTGGGGTGAACTTTGAGACACAATAGATGGAACAAGAATAGAGGAAAGTAATAAAATGATTTTTTAAATTTGGAAACCTACTTTTAGAGGGAATACTGACCAAATGGGGCTAATATAATAAGAGAAGACAAAAAGTGATTTCAGTATAATCTTTAATTTTTGAAAGGCTAAGGGATGAATGACAGTGAGCAGACATTTCTTCTTTTAAGGCAAAGGCAGTAAGAAACAGACAAAAGCTATAGTTAGAGTCATCAGATTACATTAGGACAAACTACACACGGGTATCACAAGAAACATTGCCAAGGACATTCTATGGATGTCTTCTCTTATTTTTAAGAAAGAGTAAACTCTCTTTTGTCAATGAACTACATTGGTCCTTGACTTAGGGATTTGCTGCCAAACACACAGTGCTCCCTCCTGCCAGCTGACCTTTAGGGCACAGTGCAAGTTCCATCTGTTCACACAGACTTTTACTCCATAGGGGTTAATTTGAGAAGAAATTTCTCAGACATTGATATGAAGGAGATGTGAACGTAGCTATGAATGTTTATTTAGTACTTTTTTTTTGTTGTCTAACATTATACTTTATAAATATTCCAAATGCTTCACAAAAATACACAAATATATTCATTTAAAACATCAAAAAATGTTATTTACAAATCGAATTGAATAAATTACGTTAAATAAAAGAATGAAAATTTTAAATATAAAAAAAAGAAGCAGAAAGTAAACCACCTGGTCCTCAAGTTTCTTGTGTCCCTTTTAATCACAGAATCTCTAAACTGAAAGGGAGCCTCGGAGATCACCCACTTTATAAATGAGGACACCTGTTTAAATGATTGCCCAAGATCATGCAGGTGAATGACCTGCATGAGTTGCATGGTTGAAACAGCACCCCAGTTCTGTCAACCTCCAGTCCACAGTTATTTTTCCCACTACACAAAACTACCTGCCTAGTCTATTTACATCAAATATACAGAAAGTGAAATCCCACCCCATTTCCAGACCTCAAACCTCACGCTGGTCTCGAGTAGCATTCCCGTTCACTTCATGACTTCTCCATGTGGTTGGGGACTCAGAAAGGACAGACGCTAGGATCCCCATCTGAGTGTTAACTCGGAGAAATTAAGAGCCTTTGCTGAGGTCAAAGCTAGCCTGCGGCAAGCCCCCAGCTCCATGTGACTTGACTTCACGGGGCATCACTGCATCTCGCCTTTGACAGAATGTCTCCCTGCTTGCCTTTGTAGGTTTCACAGCGGCAGCCTCCCTCGTGTCCTTGGCCTGGGCCTTGGCCTCTTACCAGAAGGCCCTGCGGGACTCTCGTGATGACAAGAAGCCCATCAGCTACATGGCCGTCATCATCCAGTTCTGCTGGCACTTCTTCACCATCGCAGCCCGGGTCATCACATTTGCCCTCTTCGCTTCGGTTTTCCAGCTGTACTTCGGGATCTTCATTGTCCTTCACTGGTGCATCATGACCTTCTGGATCGTCCACTGTGAGACAGAATTCTGTATCACCAAATGGGAAGAGATTGTGTTCGACATGGTGGTGGGGATCATCTATATTTTCAGCTGGTTCAATGTCAAGGAAGGCAGGACACGCTGCAGGCTATTCATTTACTATTTTGTGATCCTTTTGGAAAACACAGCCTTGAGCGCCCTCTGGTACCTCTACAAGGCTCCGCAGATCGCAGATGCATTTGCCATCCCAGCGCTTTGTGTGGTGTTCAGCAGCTTCTTAACTGGCGTTGTTTTTATGCTGATGTATTATGCCTTCTTTCACCCCAACGGACCCAGATTCGGGCAGTCACCAAGTTGTGCTTGTGAGGACGCAGCCACTGCCTTCACTCTGCCTCCGGAAGTGGCCACGAGCACCCTACGGTCCATCTCCAACAACCGCAGTGTTGTCAGCGACCGGGATCAGAAATTTGCAGAGCGGGATGGGTGTGCACCTGTCTTTCAGGTGAGGCCCACTGTCCCATCCACCCCATCATCCCGCCCACCACGGATTGAAGAATCGGTCATTAAAATTGACCTGTTCAGGAATAGGTACCCAGCGTGGGAGAGACACGTTTTGGACCGAAGCCTACGAAAGGCTATTTTAGCCTTTGAATGTTCCCCATCTCCTCCAAAGCTGCAGTACAGAGATGATGCCCTTATACAGGAGCGGTTGGAGTATGAAACCACTTTATAAAACAAAAGGACTTGCAGGAGTCACAACATCCAGATGGGGGTGACAGCTGGGCTGTGGCAATAATGACACTTCATCCTAGAGGAGGGCCACAAGCTGTAATGTTCTTAGTGGGACTTTCATCCTGATTACTGTTTGACCCTCTGTCAGCTAGCCTGCTGCTAGTCACTTTTCAAGCTGGCAGTGCCTGAGGGTCTCTTAACTCATCTGAAGGAATGACGCCAGCTTAGTATGATTCTTTGTTGCTACCAAACTCCTGCCTGGTCTTGGAGTGCACAAACCAAGAGGGTACTATTATGATGGAAAATTATGCCTCTAGTCAAAAGAGTGTTTTGATGGAGTTAACTGATCTTTGCATAAAAATATATTCAGTTATACACATACATACACACACCTACATACACTCACACACTAACAAATAACACCGGTCTTCTGTCAAAATAGCTAAGGTGATTTTTCCTGGTGCAAAGCTCTGATTCCTACAAGAATATAAAAACAGAGATGGACAGAATATATCCCTCAAGACTCCTGGAAAAAAAAAAAGTGGTACTGCTGAGAAAATAATTCATAAACCGTTTTCTCCTTTGGAAACCAATACCGTGTGTGAAAAACGTATCCAATGGAGAGCAAACTCAAGTGTGTTTACACATGTATTAGCATTGATGGAATGGTTTGCTTTCTACATATTTGTTTTTTATTTTAAATTTTCAGTTGAGAACATCTTTTATGACAGAAATCCTATGCAGCATATGTATGGCTTTCGACAAGACCAAGGAGCTCAATAACTTCGTGATGTAAATTAAATGATAATCATGACTCAGTATTCAATTGCAAAAATTCAATAAGTACACAAAGAGGAAGTGGGGGAAAAGGCAAAATGAGAGGCTGATTTCCAGACATGTGCAGCTCCCATCGGCACGTAAAGACGGAGCAGCGGGAGAGGACCGGCAGGGCGCAGAATGATTGCAGAATGATTGGCTCTGTGTGAATGTAGGCAGGCTGGGTTCCAGAAGATGCCACGCCACTCCTTTCTAGTGCCAAACACTGTCCAACCACAGGACTGACATGGAAGCCCCAAACAGCTGAGAACGAGTGGCGTGAGCTCCCCGAAAGCAGACGAGAGAATGAACAGTGATGTTCTCCTCCTTGTACAGACTCTTACCCCCTAATCCAAGGTCAAAGTGATATGTCTTTTACAGGCTTTGGGACACTTTTTAGTAAGTATGAGCAGACAAATGCAGTGAATATGCTATGAGAAAACCCTTCCGGACTGATTTGAGGGCTTACCACTATATCCAGCTAAGATTTGTATTTGAATCATCTGTTAAGTCGCTCTCTTACAACAATCTTCTGGGTTTTAAATACCTCCGTACAGCAAGTAAACGTTCCCCTGCTTTCTGTTCTCAGTGTCCTCAGTCATGGTGCTTTTTGTTGCATTAAAAGTGCCGGTCAAACTTTGATAGTATTTTTTTATAGTTGGTGCAGAGTGGAATAACTCATGGATTATTTCAATATTTTTGTAATAAAAGTATAGGGTATACATATAGGCATCATCACTTTTTTTATAAACCTGGTATCATTTAAAATATTTTAAGTATCATAATTACTTGGGATATCAGAAACTGGTCCTCAAATTCCATCAGCCTGCCTTGGCAGATTGAAAACACTTGTCTCTTGCAAGATCACCCTACTTTGCAAGTTGGTGCCCCCAGGAACCTGGCCAGGGGTGCTATCAGAATATCAGGTGAAGAGAGAATCAGCTTAACTAGAAAGGGCTTGACAAGACTGGCCAATGTTTCCCAGGAAAACAAAGATGTAAGTGATTACTTTCATCCATCCATTATAGCAAACCTGACCACAGTGGAAGATCTTAAACTTCCTTCCCTGGTTTTATATTAACCCAAGTAATATATTAAATACTAGTCAAGCCATTAAAAAAAAGGAAAAAGTCAGTTTAACTTAATTATTCAGTTATTTGGACTGCCCAATTCACTTAAAATAGTCAAACAGCTACCACATATAATGAGTGTGTCATCCAGAGACTGCTGTCCCCACAATAGCATCTACAGGAAATAACAGAGGGCTCAACCCAGGACTTCTTTTGGTACAAAGCCCCAAAGCAGTTGTTTTTAAATAGACAATTTTTATAAGTAGACATACTTCCTAGTACTCCATGATTTGATCCTCCAATCAACATTTCCACTAAAAAATAGTAATCTTTTGTTGCGATGTGGAAAGATTACCTGCTCACCAGTAAAGGCCCAGGAGGACACTCTTCTTGTCAGCACATGGTGAAAATATTTCACCTCCATTGTAGATGGAAAAATGATTATTTTGGCAAATTCATTTTTGTGCATGAGTTGTTAAATAAGTTTCATGATTTCCGAGACAACTTTTAATTGATGATCTTTGGAAATTGAATTTCTCAATTGAACTATACCTTTGATTCCATAAGTAAATAACAGATTACAGTAAAATACTGTCAATCAACACAAACCCGAAAGGTCCCAACACTCTTCAGTCATGTAAGTTCTAAATCATTTGTCAATTTGATCCCTCATTTAACATGTTAAGAGTTAAAATGAATACTATGTAAATAAAAAGTAACATACTGTGCTTTGTTTTAGAGGTGAGATTTGCAACCAGAAGGGCGTAAGAAGTTTGAAATTCTCAGTGATTTCCCAAATACTATAAATACTCTGTTATCGGATATATTTGATTATGATGTTTTAGTTAGCCATGAAATCTTGTTAAGGAAATGATATGTCCATTGTGTTATAAATTACAACCTTTCAAAAGATTACAAGAACAAAAGAACTTACTCCTGATTTCATCTTGCTTCTGTGATGCAGAAAGCCCCACACTGCCATCACACTGTGTGGTAATAACAACTTTTATTAGTTTCTAGATGCACAGATAACAGAGAGTTTAAAGTATTAGAATTTAAAGAGACATTGTCAATGTACAAAGGAACAAAGTTTGATTTTTATATTTATATTTTAATTCTAAGATTTTATTTTTAATTTGCCATTAAACCCTCTACAGAGAGTAAAGGGTGGATCCGAAGGGGATGAGCTACGGTTACCATACAAATTGGAAATGCTGGATTCTTTATCTGTGGGTTTAGACTTCCTGTGCCTAAGTTCACTGTGATTCCATTTAGGAGTCTGCCCTTAGCATTCAATTTTTGCATATGATCATGGGATTTTCTAAAGGAAAAATATTATAATTTTTTTTTATTTTCAAACTAGCATTTCTAAATGAAACTATATTTAAAGAATATGTGTATGTGTGTGTACACACACTTATACATATACATCTTAACCATATTGACACTTTAAGTATTTGTGTGGAAGAAAAAAGTTTTTCCATATAAGTCAAAGTTTGGTCCCCCCAAATGACTATGTCCTTTAAATCCTCTTCACACATTTGCATTGTCCTACCTACCTTTGTATTGTCTAGTTCAGCAATGTTGACTTTGCAGACACTCAGTTACTATCCATTTATGATGCATGCTGTTAATGCAACAAATGAAATAAATTCTCTTATTGACATGGCAAGAATATGTAATTCCAGAATTAACAAAAATGAACTACAAAGATAATCTGAATATAAAAGTAAAATGAAGTACTTATGGTTAATTTCTAAATGCCCAATTTATTTTGGTCTCTGAGTAAATGAAACGATAACACTAACCAATTAAAAGTGAGTGGGAATAATTTTAAAAAACTCAATGAACTTTTAAAATCATACATATAATGTGTGTGTATACATATTTATATTTGTATATATATATAAATACTTTCCCAGCTAAAGCAACAGAGATGAAAAAGATAAACTATATACTGCCTTTTAATGCATATGAAGTGGTATATTATTGACACATGAACTTTTAGAAAAGCTTTTTCCTACTTCTTCATCCAAATCAGCCCAAGCTTACATACAGTCCATGTCTATAAGACAACAACACACTTGTGAACTTCAGTTGGAAATACCTGGATATAATTCAGTGCTTCATAGCTTTATCACTCCTTAAAGATCTTATCTTTTAAACAGCTGAGTAGAATAGTTTTGTGTCATCTCAAAATGACATCTCTTGCTCTGAACAGATTGAATTGAGGAAAGAAAACTTCTGATGTCCTTTCCGGGATTGTGTAAGGTTACACATTTGCTTTTAAATGTAGCAAATGCCATCGAGTGGAAACAAGTTCTGACACAATGTTTAGACAAGAACCCAGAGATTTTTTTTCTAATGAGCCATTTTCTAGACTAAATATACACTCTCTTGCATTCTCCACACATCTTTGCCATTAGCCATTGCTGTTTCTATATAAAGCTTGGATGAGATGCCCACATTTTTATGTTTCTAAGGAGAATTCCTTAAAGCCTTTTTAAAAATAGCTCAGACTGTCTTTCAGAATATAGCTCAGAGGATGGTTGAAGCACATGGCAAAAGCACAGGAGGACTGAGGGGGTCATTTTCATGATTTCAGTGATGAATGTTGATCGACTCACGTTCCTTTATCTTGGCCATCCAATGTCACTCTTGAAAACAAAAATGATTGCTTTTGCCAGCTTGTAATTCATAACACTTCTCCCACCTGATGCTCGAGTGTTCCAAAATGACTAAGGATGGGCCAATTCACTCTGTATCCTATGTTCAAGTCTCTCTTCCTGACCTGTATCAGGCCGTGAAATGATCTGAACATTTGGGCGGCCTCTTCTCTCCCTGGTCAGGCACTTGTGTGGCAGTGCTAGGCCTCTGCAAAGCTCTCTCTGTTCACAAACATCTTGTCCATTTGCTGTCCTAAAAATGGGCACAAGGAAAGACTCTCAGTATGTGCCTGTGATCTACAGCCTCAACGGTGTCATTACTCATCCTAAAGTAAAACTGCAGAATGTGGGTGGAATTATATCAAAACATAATGAGCCATTTAATTTTGCTAATTGTAGCAATTAGGCTAGCTCGCAAACAGCCTGCTCTCCAGCAGAAAGCCACGTGGAAGACGTGGCAACCAGCCATTTGCCCACAGAAATGATGAGTTCAGAAATGCTCCCCAGAGTGTTTGAGATGTCATGGCACTTCACCAGCCATCTGAAGCTCTTTCTCTAAATTCCACAGGGGAAAAAAATCAGACTTTTGTTAGAGTGCATGCAGCGATCTAACCCAGAAATGTAAAACTTCAGTCAACTTTGTGGCCTATGTTCTGCTATATAAGGGATGGCTTAATGTCCCTGAAGTGTCTAGTGGTTTTGCTAAAATGTTTCATAATATACTGAGATAGACTAAGTCAGAAACAAACTAAATCAAATTTTTGCTTTGGTTATTTTATTCCCCCCTAGGTTTCCTTGCAGTTTCGTTTCCCATATTGACAGTAGTTTGTTGCAACTGAGAGCTGATTGTGTCTCTTGCTGTGCTAAAGAGCTTTATCTACGTGATCTCATGTAGTCCTTACACCGCCTATGATTTGAGTGTCATTTACAGATGGCAGAGGAGACATTAAGCAGCTTGCCAAAGGTCCCAACAGCTAGCAAGCCATGGATCCGAGAATTGAGCACAGCTTTTAACAACGACAGTCCCCTCTAGAAGACCAATGGGTATTCCCACCAAAATCTATTTCAGATTTGGCAAATCTTTGTGAAAAATAGAATCATGATCTGAAATTCAAATTTTTCAAAGAAAGTTTTACATAAAATTCAAACATTCAAAATGAACAGTTAAAAATGAAAAAGTCTATGGTAAGAAGTGGAGGTCTCTATCACCTGTATTGAATTTTCAACTCTCTAATTCACAGTAAGCAGGTAAATGCTGTTGTTCCATTCCAGACAACTGTCCTCCCCTCCATGGCTCTTCTCAGCACTAAATTAAGTGATAAATATAAATTAACCTGATGCTTTTCTTGCATTTTATATGTGTATGCTACTGTCATCCAGTTAGGCAGACTGAAAACTAATTAAATTCCACTATCTTCTTTGGCATTCTGATGAGAGAGACAGAGACAGAGACAGAGAAAGAGAGAGAGAGAGAGAAAGAAGGGGAGGGAGAAAAAGAAAAAGAGGGAAAGAAGGAGGAGAGGAAGGAAGGAAGGAGATCTAAGTCTTTGAAGTGACATTATTTTTATTTTATAAGGTAATTCTGTTCCATTGCCGTAATGTTCCCCTAAATTTATTTAATATCTTTTAGGTCACAAAATTTAATACTTAAGAGGGTTATTAAACCACTAGCTTGAAACAGTATAAACCTAGGAAACTTATCTAGATTGAAGGGTTAGCTGCAAAAACTACAGAAACTGTTTACCAAATATTTATTTAATTGAATTAGAAAATAATTGATGTGTTATTTCCTTTCTCATTTTAGATGTAGCATGTCTGGAAGTCTACAGGATGACAGAGTTGTTACTCATTCAATGATGTTGTTGCATAGTAAGCCGTGTGTGTTGTTTGAATTGATGCTAAACAGGTAGCCAATAATAAACCAAAAACTTTCTCAACCCTGGTGTTTATTTTTAAAAATCTTCAGTGATCAGTTTGAATGTAATGTCTGAACATACAAGCAATCGTCTATCTTCCCACTTTGATTTAAGCAGATCTTTATGAACATATGTTAAATTAGAAGTCACTAACTTTCATAGAAAATTGCATCTAAAAGAAATCTGTTACTTCATCACCTTTATTTTATAGATGAGACAACTGAGCTCCAAAGAGATTAGGTAATTTTTATAATCAGGATTACACGTAACACTTTTATTGATTCCCTCAGTCGTTTCATTCATTCTACAAGTCTGACCTCTATAACTAGTACCACTAGTCAATACACCATCAAGTGCAAAAGGAATCTTGCATTTGAGCAGCTCACAATTTGTTTATCAGAAGCATAATCAGAGTTGTCTGACTTGGACTCTAACTCCTCTACTCTACTACCCTGCTGCCTCTCTTCTCAATACTATATGTAATTCTATATCAAAGAAATAGAGAAACATAAGATTTTTGAAGACTGTATTGTGTATGCCTCACAATAAACCATAAACAAACATAAAGTAATGATGTAAATACAAAGATAAATCAACATTACATGACTGCCTATAAAGAGAAAAGCAATTTTATGATTTGTTTTTATGGCTCTCCAACACAGGATATTTTTGAGTCAAAGTCATAAAGCAACGAAATAATTAAAATACTCTCTTGGTACATAGAATTTGACTCAAACCAATCATCTCTGGACAAACTTTGGAGATATTCAGGAAAAAGCACGAAATTAGGGAGAATTTTTTCAGAAAAAGTCATGAAATTAGGGAGCCTCCAAAGTGATGTTTTCCAATACGTTACTTCTCTGATTTTCAGGAAAGCATCTTTCATTAGCACATGCTATATCTCTCCAGCATACCAGTCATTTCAGAATAACAAATTTCCAGATGCAAACTTCAGCTGTTGCAACCTGGGCGGTTGTTCTAAAGCCATAACTCCAGTGCCCAGAAGAGCAGCACTGAGCCACAGTAATTTCACGAGTCATGATTCAAGACAGACAGAGCCAGCTCTTATGGCTACTCCTGCAGGCATTACACCCAATTCGAGTCGCTCCTGCAATATGGCCCAGAGTTGTGGGCTTCCCATCGCTATTTTAACATTGTAAGCATACTATTATAATAGATGTAAGCATACTATTAAAGAGCACTATTAACTTGTGTAACTAATTTTCCTTAAGTAAAATAATTCTGGTAAGGGAATGTATGAACTTATTGGTCCTTTATAGAGTAAAAGAAAAGAGGGAAGAAGCATATTAATTTTTACAAGCACAGAATAATTCAAAAAATTCCTTGGTGTCTCATTAAGCATTAATAAGAGTTGACCTGATGTTGCTAGGTTTGTATGATGATTTCTAGGTTCATGCCACCATTGCCCCATTCATTACCATGATTATTGCTGTTTTCCAGCCATTTCACCAGACAAGAAGAAGCATGTAGTTACTGATATGATGTTTACAGAGCAAAGATCGTGTTTAACAAATCAACATCAAAACTAATTAATCAAAACAATTAGCAAATACTGCCAGCACCTACCAAACCAAAATTTTCTCTTGTGCTGTTGAAGCCTGTCACCTACTCTGTTATTAGAATTTCAGAAAATGTAAGGTTTTCTGTTTTTATTATACTTCCATCTACCAAATTAAGCAGGTTGGTCCTCTCTTCTCTCGACTGCTCAATTTGCATTAAAATGGAATTAATCAAATTCTTGTTTCATAAGTGCTACAAATATTAACAAATGGAGATGTGTTCAAGCTAATCTAATTTAACTGTTCTAGTGGCATTCTGATATGGAGTTGTATCAAATCAACACTTTTAATTATTTCAAATTAATTCATTTATCAGGAAGTTCTAAAACACCCTCAGTGTGTTGAAAACATATCTTGGGTTTCTATCATTGTAAGAAATTCCTATTTTGATTGCAAATCATTAGCACATGTCTTAACCAACACCAGCACTGCACTTCAATTCATTGTGATTTTGGAAAATGAGCACTTGTGTTTCATCATGTTGGGGACCACTACTTTCACTTAACAATTAACCTTTGACCTGTGGTTTTCTATTGAGCCCCCTGTGATTTCTTCTTCTATTCAAATTGGGAGCAGTAGCACAGCATCGTGTAACCCAAGGAGACCTGCCAGGTAGAGACAGAATTGTCATTTTATATCCTTTCTAAGAACTAACATATTCAACTTCCTTTATTAACCGTTTTAATGTATTGTACATAAAAAGGAAATGGATTTCTGAAGTATGTTGTGCAAGCCTGGGGTGAAACATTTTCCTTGGTCTGAATCAGAGGCTCAGTGCTCTGTGAGAAGAAATTTAAAGGAAGGGGGAAACCAGTCGTGCTCAGAAACACGGTCTCGACTGTCCCAAAGCTGAGTATTGCTGATGTTATCGATTCCCTTCTTTTCTTTACAGAAACATCTTGGAACTTGCCAAGCTTTACTGGAGGTGATTTGCAGTTAATTAATTCAACAGACACTTTAAATCTTGCAATTTCTTGACTTGTAATATTGTAAACAAGCAAGAGAACTAATCAGGGAGTGGAAAAGGAGACTTCGCGGCGCCGCCCAGGCCTGCAGACAAAGCCCTCTGTGCAGCACAGCGCTGACAAATTCGGGCTGCCTGGTTCCTCATCGTTCATGCTATGAATCTTCATCTGCCTCATTTGTTTTTGCCAGTAAGCACTGCTTTGAAAAAAAAAAGAAAAAGTCAGTGGATTCCTGGGGGCTTGCGTAGCTCAGAGAAATCGGTCCTGGGTCATGAGGCTTGCTGTAAATGTGTTCACAACCACGTGTTTGGAAATGAAAAAATGTCACTGTCATCTGTGTAATAATTGATCTGAGTACACTTTCTGCCTTTACTTTATTTCTGGAGACTACACTGTCAGCATTGTAATAACTAATTTGTAAAAACTGAGTTTATAATTTAACTTCAGAGGTAAAATCTGCATGGATGTAGCTATTGAATAATTTGACTAGGTGGTGACATTACCTTCCCAGGTGGTGACATTACCAGCTCCAAATTGAGATCCATTTATATGTGGAATCAGCTATCCTACTGCTTCTCAGACTCTGCAAAACCTTGGTTCCAAGCTCAAAGAGCACTAGTCTGATATTCTTAATGGCTAAATTTTCACTTAGAAGTAAACAGGTAGTCCCATAAGCAAAAAACACAGTTCTTTCCCACTTGCTTCTCTTGTTTCAAAGAAAGGTTTGAGCTGCAAGGTAAAAATGAAGTAACTAGAAATTATCAGATCATAGTTTCAGAGCATGCAAGAGAACCAGGCATCCATACGTTCTTATAAAGTTTGCTTCCTAAACTTTTGGTGTCATAATTTTAGGAGTTAGCCCTAGATGTATGAGTAGAAGTCATCAGATTTATCCAATAAGCAGTCTAGAAGAAAAAAGAGAAGACGAGGAAGAAGAGATCAGTGTGTGTGTGTGTGTGTGTGTGTGTGTGTGTGTGTGTGTGTGTGTGTGTGTGCGCGCGTGCACGTGCGTGCACGTGCGTGCCTGCGCGCGTGTGTGTGTGTGTGTGTGTGTGTGTGTTTACAAAGATGATTCTCCTTCCTGAGTCATCATCTTGGTGGTCACCGCCAAGATGTAGCAAGCGCTACTGAACAATATTCCCAGATACCACTGCTAGTATCATGGCAAGTCATTTTTAGAACTAGCTCCTGGCACAAGCACCAAAGTTGGGTGGTAGAAAAGTGGCCTCCCATAGTGTGACATATTTTCAATTGCCAGGCAATGAAAACTAAGAGGCTGAAGAAAACATTCATCTCCTGAACTCCGGAGCTAACACAGGCACAAAGACACTCTGTAACGTACAATGACTGGAGACACGGCAGCAATAAGCAGTCCTCTTAAACGAGGCTCACGGATAAGTTATCACAGCGGTGTTGGGTGTTGGGACAGAGGTTTTTTATTAATACAGAGGCCCCAAGCACGGTGATTGAAAAGGAAACCTGTCAGCGATTCGTCAGGAATATTGGCCTTTTTACAGAGCAGAAGTTCACGGTAGTCGCTGCTATTCCATAACCATGACAACAGACATGTCCCCTTGTGAAGGATGGAGAAGTTGCTGGTGGCTTCATGTCTGAGACTGACTCTCCTTAAGGGAACTCTCCCCCGTCGTAGTTTTTGATCCCTGGCCCCTTCCTGCCCTGCACACCGAGAGCTTCTGATGGATCATGAGATATTTTAAGGTACTGTAAATCACATCTTGCTTGCAGAACTATCCCTCCTTCTAACAGCAGTGAGATTCAGGGTGACCATGGCCTTACTCATCGTCCATTGTAAATACGTCATGACATCACAAGAGCCTCTGGGTTCAGACTCCCTACACCAGGTTTACAAGGATGAGAATCTTCTAAGCATATCTTGGATCTTGGTTCCACCAGTCACGTAGCCTGTGTATCTATTCCCAAATTGGAAAAATAATTCTTGTGAGAATGATTTTCAGAATAATGGAAGTGAAAAAAAATTGAACAGTTAAGCTAAGCAATTTTTCAACGTAGACAAAACCACTGGACCGTTGATAGCCCTACAGCTCTGATTTTTCCTCATGACTAAGTTTCTTTTCATGTGGGGGCTTTTGACATCTGAATTTTCCAGATGATTGCTGAACCATATTCACTAAACCAAAGTAGACACTACAGCATTATTAAAAAATAAAGACTGTCCACATGAATGCAAATATCCCAATGAAGAGTGAAGAAGTAGGTCACTCAAGTGGTAAATTTAGTCTTCATGATATCGAACATCTGGATATTTGGGAAAGTCCAGATGTTTGAAGCATACAGTTTCCTGTCTGGTTGTCTGGTGTTGTCTAGATAGGTGAGCTGCTCAGGTGCTGTAGGTAATGGAATTGAACTTTCTTGTGCAGTGTTCGATTGCTTATGATATTCTGTTTCTAAGAGTCTCTTTGTTGTGCAAAGAGAAATAAATAACGCAGAGCAAATTTTATTTGATTTTTATTTACTTTCGGCAAATGCATGAATGGAAGAGGTTTGGGAGGCTGTCCGGGGTGTTCTGGATGTGACTACAGCACTGTCCTCCTTCAGAGTGGACGTTCCAGAGATGGCCCCTTACTGGCAAAGAAACTTAGTATTCAGCCTTTGCCATCTTTTATAATTTTATCATTGTTCTGCTGTTCATATAACCTTAATCATTCACAAGGTATACTAATACTAAATGGAACGGTTCAAGAGAAATACAGATTTAACTTTTTATTTTTCAATTAGAAGCTTTAATTTCAAGCATTCCCTATTATACTTTTAAGTCTAAAACTCTTTTAAACTGCTTGATGCAATTATTTCATAGTGAATTTTATTGTGTCGATAGAAGTAAAAGCTATTTTTCTCAAATCAAACAAAATACATAATTTCCGTTTGTTTTGTTGATGTCATTCTGATTGGCAAGCACTGACTGGTTATCTCAGATATTGGAATATTAGTGTTTTCTTTGTAGTCACTGTTAAAATTACTGGAGAAAAAGAAAAAGTTGACATCAAAGAGAAATTCCTTTTCCAGAGAGGTTCATGTGGACTCATAGTTGGGATTATTTGTGGACGTTTCTTCCTTGTAACACTAGGCAGCTGGGCATGTCTCTTCTGATTTGGCTCTGGGTTGGTGAACAGGTGTGTTTCCTCAAATTGAATGCTTACCTCATTTACCATTCTGAAGTTTGGCAGAAAAGCAGGCCAGCTTTTCAGCCCAGTTTTCTCTTAGGAGCACTTACGTAGTGGAACTTGCTGAGAGGGGAATACAGACAGGCACAGAGAGCCTGAAAAGTATTCGGTGATGCAAAAATCCTGAGGGGATTTCCAGAGAAAATCCAAATGTTTTGAGGGTTCTTAGATAGTGTTTTGATTGTGTCAAATTCTACATTCAGTGCCAAGTTCAAACAACTCGATGGGGTTGGCAATGAAGTTCCTTGTTGGGTCTCTCCTTCCTTCAGACAGAGAAGTTTCCCTGAAATGAAAAAGATAGCCTCCTTGTGTGGCAAGGGCCTACAGCCACCCGCGGTGGCACTGTCCTGTGCTAGTTGTGATTTATCATCTTGCTTTAGGAGGGCGGGTTGTGGTTGCTGCTAAGACACCGTGAAAACCTTCAGAACCAGCTGCAACTCCCCGTTGCAGATGTTTGTACTGACCCAACTCGGTTGTGCTTTCCTTTTTCCTTGAGATTTTTACTTCATTCTCTCTTTTCCAGATCTTTTTACCTTCTTGTTATTGAAAGAATGTTTAGTTAAATTAGCAACAAAGAGCTGACAATCAATTGACAACCACAAAAAAACAGTCATTCTTTTTCAGTTATCTTTATGTGATAATTGAATGGAATTTATGGTTTGGTAGAAAACCAAAACCCTGTGTTGAATATAATGACTGGTCTAAACTCACTTAGATATATTCTACAAAACGATGTCCTTTTACGCTACAGAATCCACTCCTTTCTGGTTGCAGGGACCTGAGAATGATAGCCCAGTGATTGAAACAAAGGGACTAAGAATCTGTGCACACCTGAGTCCTAATCCCTGGTCCATCTTTTCAGCCTCAGAAATTCCCCCTTGGCCTCATTTTCTCCCATGTAAAAGAGAGAGAATATTTATTTACCTACCTCATAGGGGTGTTATGAAGGTTGGTTAGAGTTGGTGAAGAGCTTTGGGGTTGAAAGCACTGCCACCCTGCTAACTAGCATCAGCACAAAGGAGAACCGTGTGCAGGGCAAGGGACAGGCGGCTGAGGTGGAGGAGCAGCCACTCACCCAGCAGAGCACACAGCTACTCTTCACCAACAAGTGAAAGGCAAATTTGTTCTTCAAAGGTCTGTGTAGGATTTTTTATATTATTAGCTCCCTATGGAGAAAATTAACTCCCTTCATATGGACGTTGACAATTTTCCTCTCAGCAAATTGAATTTCACTAAATGTTTATTAAAATGCATCCAGAAAGCTTGGCTCCTTCTGATGCCTAAGGAGTTTGCATGCCTGATCCCAAGCTCCATTTTCCAGAATGTGTGCTTGATACCCCTGTTCCGTACGAGTGATTGCCAAGTGGTGTTCTGAGATCCACTACCAGGGAGGGAAACTTTTAACAGATACTATTAGATTTTGTGTCATTTACATTGTTTTGTTTTGGTTTTTTTCATCACTAAGATGACATATCTCTCCCTTTACAACCCAATAAAAGAATGTAAAGCCTTACTTCTGCTTGGAACTCCTGAGTTGATTCATTTTTGTATTATAAATACATTTTGAATATTTCAAAGACATGCCTACACAAGGGCTTCAGCTGTGTCAGCACGTGCAGACTTCCACATGTGTGGACGTGAGTGCTACCGGACAAGGGAGGCTCTGAGAAAACAACTTCAGATGTTTTCTCTTACCTAAATGCTCAATCCTGATAAAAACTACTGCTAAATAACATGATTTGGAGTTATAAAGATTTGTAATTTTTGAGTGACAAAAGCAATATTGTGAAGTAGGAAGACACCCACGACACTACAGTAATAACACAGATGATATCTTAATGACATGAGTTCATGAGGCAAGTTGCTGTACATAAATGTTCTCATTGTGCCCTTATTTAGTAATTATTTTCCTTTGTAGAAAGGTTGCCCTCCCTTAAAAATATGAAATAGGATTTCCAGAAAGTTTACCTTGAAAAGCAGGTTTAAAAATCATGTGCTTGGAGCTGATATAACATATACATTCAAGATAATCTCTTCTGATTCTAAAAGTTGTCAATAGTATATCAAAGCCTTAAAATTTCAAATTGGTTTAACATTTTTAACAAATGGTATTAAGCTTTCTGAGGTATGAATTTAACCTAAGCAATTTTCCAATCCATTTTTGAAAAGAAATTCGTGCTGCCACACCAGACTTAAGATAACTATTGTTTTTATAGACTAATAATAACAGTATCATAATTGAGTCAAAAAATAATTTGGACTTCCCTAGCTTCCCTCCACCCCCCCACCCCATTTCTAGTATCAATATTTTTCTAGCCAAAAGTGCAGCAGAATATCCTTTTTGCTATGAAGGGAAATATTCATGTTTTAATTTGTCTTTACACAAGAAAACTGGAGTTGCCTCTTTGGACTAGATGCAGGGGCCTGGGATAAGAAAGTGGTGACTTTTCAGGCGTTGGCTGGAATGAGAGAAGGCAGTGGGCAAATATGTCACGGAGCGATTTTCCCACAAAGGGACCGAACAGAATGTGAACGTGTTAGAGCTGGACAACTCTTTGAAATGACAGAGTCTAAATTCCTCACCAAACAGATGAAAAAACAAGGGGAAACACATGTTACTTTTTTTTTAATTTTTATTTTTTATTATGAGCATGTTCATTATTCCAAATTGTAGCTTTTCTTTATGCCCTTTACCCGACCTATCGCTCCCCAAACCGCCTCCCTACCTGCCCCCCATCTCTAGTACCCTTAGGTTTGTTCTCTCCTTCTGATTGTTCAATGTATTGCTGTGAAACACATTTTATTAAGAAATAAGCTGTATATCTAATTACTAGGAGAAAGGAGACTTGAGTCTCTTTTCAAGGCTTTTCAGACCACGTGGAACTCTCCAGAGCCCTCCCTGAAAAGAGGAGACAGAAAAACTAGTTTTTAGCAAAGATGTATGTGACTATACTGCTGTGGACCAGTTATTCTGTAAACATCACACGTGATGCTTTGTAAATGTCGTTGTCAACTTTCATGGCTACTTCCAGTTAATTCTAGTCCATGAACAAATGGTAGAAAACACATGGAAATTGTCTTTTACTGAAAAGGTGTGTCTTCCAACTTATTTATAACCATTCATATGGCTGGCATATTATTCTCACAAAACTCCTTTTATATCTAGATAGTATGAGATAAATTTTTTAAATGAATTTTTGGGTCAGTTGCTTGCTTATTGAAGGTCTTGCATGAAGCCTTTCTTTGGTAAAGTGGACAGGAAGAAAGAGGACCAGAGTTACCCCTGGGTGAGAACCTGGCCTCTACTAAATAGTGTCTGCTTTTCTTCTCAGCAGCCAGGTGGCCCAGTAGCCTAGACAGAGATATAGCGAAGGATATGCAAATCATGTCCTTCCCATTCTCAGAACAAAGGGAGCAACCAATGTGCCAGAAATGCCCTCCCACTTTGAAACCAAATAGGACATCGAATTTAGGGCTAAGACAAGAATATTGTGAAAGCGAGAGTAATATCATCCTTCCTATTGATTCTTTTCTCAGTTTTTACTAAACTATTTTTACAGCTTGGATTGGAGTTTCTAGTAATGATAATGAATGCCATTCTATGTGATAGCTTCCATGCAGAAATGGTGAAAGCATAAGTTACGAAGGAGATGACCAAGAATGCAGACTTCATCTGCATCCTCCAGGCACACTGGAAACAAATATTACTACCCCTAATATTCCGGTTTAATTAATAACATCTAATAGAAAAACAGAAGCATTTCAATCAGCATTAAACCATTTCACAATATAAACCTGTGCCCAAATGGCAAGGATTTTTGCTACTAACATGTGTTCTTCACTCTCCAGTTATTTTAAGTAAATAAGTTTCACATCTAACTACCTCAGCTACTGTTTTATTTAGAAACGTGAAATCATGCACTTTGTAATCAACAAGGCTTTCATTAAAAAAACTCAAAAAGATACTTGGTGCAAAGCAATTTTCAAAAATCTGTATATGACATAAGCAACCCAAACTCAGGAGGTTGTATTTAATTTTGTTTGTTTGTTTCTAGGTTTGCTTTGGGGTAAAATCCTCATTTCCACTCAACACCAAGAGAAGCTGCTCTACATTTGCTTAATTTGCCTTAAACATTTTGTACTCCTTTCCCTGTTCAATTTTTTGTTGTTTTAAATCTATCTCTGAAAAAAAAAAAAAAGTGACAGGTGGCAGATGAACAGCAAACTGAAGAGAATGGACCAATAATTTCTCCGTTCCCTCTTGTCAACTATCTGCATGACATTCTGATTGTGCAAGATTGCCATTCCTGTGCATCTCTCTCCATGACAGAAATAAGGTCTGAGAGACCCCGTGTGTGTGTGTAGGGAACAGTGTAGACCTCTCCCCCAGCACGAGCACAGTGCCTGGACCCAAGTGATAACCGTGGCAGTTATTGTGCTTTTCTTTGTAAACATTGTACAAATGTATTTGGAATTTTATTTGAAATGAAGAATTAAACTAGTTATTCAATTTCTTTCCTTCCTGTAAATATATATATTCAAATTCCATGGATCCAAACATTTCTTTAGCGTTTGGATTGTAAGCGTGTCTTTATCGGCTGGAGGCCGCTGTCTCCGGCAGTGCCCCAAGTGCTCTAGCTCAAAGCACAGTGCGTGGAGTATTTGATGTGCCGCAGTACCATGGTTACTTTGGTCTGTTAAGTAAGTTGCGATTTGTGATGAAATGAAGTGGAAAGTAGTACTTCATAATGAATAAATTTCCTTGGTTACATGATTTTTCTTGTAAAACTTTAAAAAAGAAAACTTGAAATTTTATATATTTGGATTTTGTAGATTTTTTTTTTTAATTTTATTGCACAAGGTACCAAAATCATTAAATAAAGTACACTGTGGTCATTTTAACAGAAGTCTGAGTCCTGATCCTTTTTGAGTGTATGTGGAGAGCCAGACACCATGGACGTAAGCTGGGAAGGTGGGAAGAGAAGGTCTTGTGCACAAATAAGCAAAGCTGAGCCCTGTCAAATTTAAAGTACATTTAAAATTAAGTAATATAGCTTTTTAGGATACGTTTCATTCATTTATGTTATTTCTGAGAAGTGCTAAAGAATTGTTCCCTAGAATCACTATAAAAACAAAGAAATGTTTCAGACAACAAGGAGGCTTAAAAATTCAAATAAATTCTTTAAACAGTAAATGAAAAATTGCCAATAAAAAAGGATTTTAAAAAGATAATGGTTCTAAATGCTACTTTTTCTATAAATTAGGGCTTATGCTTTATGTAATTGTTTTTCTTAAAATATTCTTTTTTTATTTTAAAGAATTTTCCTATTTTCTATATAGTTGGTAAGAGTTCTACTGGTTTATAAAATCTTTCCTTGGTAAAATGTTAAAAAGAAACTGCAGTATAAGGTCTGACTATGTATAGACACTCCTATGGATAACAAACAGAAACAGAAAAGAAAATGATTAGAAGGAACAAAGAAATTTTAAAAATCAAGAATTCACTTGTTTCTTTTTTGAAGTAGCTTATTAGGGTGTTCCTTTTTCCTGATCATAATAGCAACACACGCTCAATGTAAGAATACTTGAAACCCACCAGTTTGATGGACTTGTTGCTAGTCTTTTTTGCAAGCATTTATATTTCTTACTCTGTTAATTTAACATACACTTTCAGAAGTCACAACCATGTGCCATGCGTGGCTTTAGGGTTATAAATATGAAGAAAACACATTTTCTTCTTAAGAACACAGTCTAGTAGGGGAAGGAGTCCAGATACACTAATTACGATATTATTTGGTGGTGAAAGCAGAAGTGGACACGTGCACAGACTGCTGTGGGAGCATGGAACACTGTCTGCAAGGTGCAGGGTAGGGAGGGTCACACCATGAGGAGCCTGTGAGCCGGCACCAGCATATGGAGCTGAGTCCCTGCCCCACCCTCACCAAACTCAAACAAACAGGAGTGAAATATAGACTTCTAGGTGGAGCCCCTGACATTTGGGGTTGTTTGTTACGGCAGTTAGCCTTTGTGGACTTTTATGGAAGCATTCCATGGAGCCGTGATGTACAAACAGCTCCACTAGGGGTTTAACTCAATTCCCTCTACCTGAGGTCCAAAACCAAAGAGGAAAAGAAACTGCTATTTGCGTTTTTTCATGTTCTCTACAATGAGTGGTATTGTTATTATCTGAAGACAAATAAAATTTGTATTTAAGGAGAAATGTTTTAAAAAGAAAAACACCATAATCCTGAATTAAAGAATTTAATTTAGTAGGGAATACAATTTGCCACTAATTAATCAAGAAACATAATACAACTCCAAACAAAGCCACAAAGGTATTTTATAAAACTTGACAAAATGATTATATGGAAGAATAAAAGCACTAGAAAAACCAATTATTTTGCTTTTAAATAAAGACATTAATGAAGCTTTAATTCCTCCCAACCTATTATTAGTTACAATAACCACAAGAGCGTGCTACCAGCACAGAAATATACAAATCAATAAACCAAAAAAAAAAGTGACAAATAGAATCTGCACATATTAAATAAATTTAGTAAACGATAATTTAAAATCAGTGGAGAAAGGATGGCCTCTTCAGTAGAGGTTTGTAGGATAAGCAGCCCACCACTGAGAACATCCTACCCCAAAATAAAATCATATGGATTAAAGATATAATTGTGGAAAAGTACAACTACAAAAATAGTATATTAACATCACCTTGAGGTGAGAAATATTTTCTAAGTTTTACTTCAAATGCAAGAGAGAGATTATAATCAAGATACACAATATCCACACACAAAAAACTGATGAAAATATTGAACCTCAGTAGATTGAATAAATATCCTAAAATGTATATACAAAGATGTTTATAACCAGGGAAATTGAAAATAACTGAAAAACAAACAATAAGAAATTAAACTATGGTACATCCTTGCAATGAAACACCCTGTAACAATTAAAAATGATAAGCACACTTCAAAGATAACTTTATTGCAATCAGCTATTAATTATTAAAACGTCATTTTGAAAGTAAAGAACAAAGAAACAAGTGTCTTGGTAAACCATAAACAAAAATACAGTAACATAATACATTAAGATCCCAAGCAAATAATGATTTAATGAGCAAAAGATATTGAAAAGGAAGAGGACTGGCTCTAGCTGAGTGTGCAGAACCTGAGAACAGTCATGTCTGACAGGCCAGTAAATGAGTAAGTAAGAAACTAACAACTATGCCAGGTGTGAACTGAAATTATTTGACAGATTTTTGAAAAAGAGGTAGCCCTGTAGGGGGGCAACTGAAAGTTCTTCTGATGGATTTGTACCTACAGCTGGTTCACAAGATGTGATTGGGTCTGGAGAGACTTTAGGAAAAGGCTGAATTCTTCAGACAATCCAAGTAAGAACCGAAAAGAGAGGAGATTAAGACCACCCCAAACGTGCATGCAAGAAACCAGGACACCTGTGGGGATCTTACAAAGGAGCACTTGTGGTTACTCAGCAGTGTCCAAAGTATAATAAGAGAATCAAAAGCCAACAATCACCTAAACAATTTAATTGAACTAGTGCTGTCTTTAAAATCCTCCTGCTTATTTCTGGCAATTTTCTCCATAGATGACCACACCCGCCAAGTGCTTCCCCCAGCCCCGAACCATCCTTGTAATAAATGCCCTCGCTGCCCTTCTATCTCACAGACAAAATAAAAGACATAAATTCTGTCCTCCCCCTGAAAATCAAAATCGACCTGTATGTAGAATTTAGTGTGTTTAAGGTTAAATTATCACACCTAGACATTTAGAGCTTTCATCAACAATTCCTCATGTATTGGTGGTAATCCAGAATAATTGTCTGAGGCAAACCTTTACCCTGCAGGGCAGGTGAAAAGAATGTGACATTACATTTAGGCACAATTTTTTGAATTCCTAAAAAAAATCAACCTGAACTCAAGTGCAATTGGTTGTTGAACTACACAGATTCCCCCACAAAAAGGTTGATAAAATTCTCTATCAAACAATAACTACCTAAAGTTGTAATAAATAATTCACATTAAGTATTCCCTGAATGACATGGAGTCTATATCTTTCTTTGTAGCAGAAGTCACAAATTTTGTCCCTACGGGGGTCAGGCAGGAGATGTACACAAGTGAGTACTACGGCCATCGACAGGGTGACCCAAGATGGTCGCCACAAAGAAAGGCATCCCTGCGGCACCACATCTTCTAATTGCTCAGAGCAGTGAGAATGAAAAATGGATTGTCATATAAAAAGTCCTTTAAATGTTCAGTGTTTTTAAGTAATGCAAATAATTCATTTCTTGAAAAATTCTACATGTTAAAAACAATATCTATTAACCAGATACGGCCTACGGACAACCATTTATGATCTTTCTAGAATTAGATTTTATTTTTTATTTTTGTTGAAACCTGGATCCTTTCATTTTCCCCATAAACAGTTCCTTTGAATGAAATGCATTTTGGTGTTATGCCACTGGCTTATTACAAAGGACTTTTAAAAAATACAAGCTCACGTGTATTAAATTTGTTCTATGGATATTGTTAAGAATCTTCTTCTCTGTAGCTGCATGACACCTTAGTCATGAAAACCCACAGAAGAAATGTCTTTTAGATCTCAGTACCAAGTATAGCTATAACCCCAGTAGCATTTCTGTCTCATGAATACTGTGCTGTGAATCAAGTGTTTCCCTCTTTGCATAAACATTAATTTCATAAGAAATTCAGAGTGGCCAACCTCCAGCAAAATGCAAATGTACACACACACACATGTGCATGTGTGTGTGTGTGTGTGTGTGCGTGTACTGTAGTCTTTTCATTTTAAAATCCTTGCACTTCTGTTCTCTACTTCCATTCTCACTGAAAATTCTTCATTTTATGTTCTTTTTTAAAATTTTGTAGTGTGCCAGTATCTTTGAAATCTGCCTCAATTTGCTTATTTTGAAATTTGGAAGCATACAAATAAGCAAAGAAAGAAAGAACACTAAATAGGTCGATAGTGTTCATCCTTAGCCCTGAAGTGTCTCCCTCACTCCACACAGATCATTTTGATTATTCACCAAGACTCCACTACCCAAACATCCTATAGGCACTTGAAATGCAGCATATAAAGAAATAAAATCATCATCATTCACAGTTTCTATTTACTCATTAAGCATCATGGCACACGCATATCCAGCTAAAAATGTTGGTGTCATTTTCAACCCTTCCCATTCCTTTCTCCCCAGTAGCCAATCTGTCACCGAGTCCTGCTGATTACAGCACCGACAAGTCTCAAATCCCAACTGCTCTACTTCATAGCTTTATTTCCCATCTTCTTCTACCACATGGACTTTTATTTAAGTTCCCTGGCTGAATTCTCCCCCTCAAGCCTTCAGCTTCCTGGGCGGTTTTAAAATACCTTGCAAAGACTTTTCAAAAACATAGGTAATGAAATATCTGGTCCTCACCAATCTACAATTTTGGGGCATGTGAATAAATGAGCAAAGGAAGAACTAAGAGGTGAATTAGGGCACTTTCAATCTTCTTATATGATCACACCCAAATTGTGCCAGTCATAAAGCTTTCCAGGAACCCCACAGCTACAGAGCACAGGTACAGACTGGCCATGGAGAAGCCAGGTATGGCCAGAGCAGGACCCTGAGAGGCTCACGGCAATCCCAGGGGAGCAGGATCCAAACCAGTTCAGAGAGATACATGCCAATACCACACAGTGATGAGCAGAGGGCAGGGCCACTCTCAGTGGGTGGACAGGAGTCACACCAAGTCAGTGAGCTGGGGGCTTGGAGGTGCCTAGTTACAGTCAGGCTTGAGGAGGGACATACGTGTCTTAAGGGGACCTCATCAGGACTGGTGGCTTAAAGTCTAGAGAGGGGTGGGATTGTCCACCGAGTTCAGGACTAAGTGGGCAGAGAAAGTAGGGGGGGACAAAAAAGTTAGCTGTGTTGGAAGCAAAATTTGACTCCTTCCCAAGAAACTTACTCCAGACCACTCCCCTTGGCAGATTTCCTCCCAGCCATCTATTCCAGTTTTGAAAGAACAGAGACCATCTGGGGCAGAAATGACTCTTCCTTGGTTGAGAGGCCCTTCAAATTTCTCTGAGCAAATAGTGTTACTTTCTGGGGGAAGCTCAAGGAAAGCGCGCTACCTCCCTACCCTCCCTGGGGTCAGGCCAAGAGGACTGGTTGACCAGGTGTTTGGCCAGGACCTATCTCTGAATTCTGAATTCTATTCTGAATTCCATTCACAGCAACAGCAGTGATTCAGGGCCTCTGGTGTGTAAGCGTTTGCTGGGTTGGGCTGCTTTGATCCTGCATGGTGGTGTTGGAAAGACAGAAGTGAAGAGCTGTCAAAAATCCTCCCTGTCCCAACCACACCCCAATCTGTGAGATTATGAGAAACATCGTCAGCCCATGAAACTGCCAGTCCATCTGCCCAGCAGCACAGAGACAGGATTTTTTTGTAGTTCCCTCCACGTTATTCTCTCCTGACTACACACTGCATGGCAGTGGGCAATGGTGTGTTTCTGCGAACAGTACTCCCATAAAGAACTGGCCTCCCTAGTTAACTCCAGTTCTTCACCTTCCACTGCCACCTCAGTCTGACTACCAGGCCCCTGGGATGGCTCTCACCAACGTCCTCACAGGCGTTTTTATCACAAAGTCCGGTAGCTGCTCTTCCCCTCTGCTTTATCTGACCTACCACCAGCACACGACCGCCAGATATCCAGATGTCTCTCTTGACTCCTTCCTCTCCCCACCTCCCCCAACATACATCCGAGTCTACCTCCTAAGTATCTCTAAATTCTGCCTGGTTCTTACCATCTCTGTTGTCTCCCTCCTGGACTGTCATGACCCTTCTGCTGCCATTACCTCCTTTCTTGTTCTAGCCTAGACCATTTCACACAGAAACCAGAACGATCTTTCTCAAATGCAAATAAGACCAAATTGCTACCATTCAACTTCAGTGGCTCATCGGTGCCCTTAAAATAAACCTCAAACTCGCATAGCCTAAAAGACCCTGCATAGTCCAGACGTGGGAAAGTCTTCCAGGTCATCTCTTGTGATGGTCTTTTCCGACTGTATGTTCCACCCACAAAGAAATTCTTTCAGTTTCTCAAACTGTCCTCTGCCTGGAACTCTTCTTGCCCCTTCAACTCTGATTCCTGGCCACCCCTTCACTCAGCTTCCCTACACTGTCCTTCCACCGCATCCTGTCCCTCAACCTTCAGAGCACTTAACCTCGTAAGTGTATTTTCTTGTTTTCTTCCTGACAAGTTGCAAGTCCAATGACAGCAGGGGCCAGAAGTGTCTTGTTGACTGCCGCATGCCCCATTCCTCACAGAACGCTGGACACATGGAACCCAAACACATTTCAATACCAAGTTGTTGATTCCTGTTTCTATTTTAATCCTTTTTTAGGAATGCTGATGAGGTCATGATGACACAGATTGATCAGCTTTAAGAGTTAGCTAATAAGGAATAGAGTCTGTTTTTACATGACTGATTCTTCCTCTACCCTGAAGTTCAGAAAGCTGGGAACTACAGAGTGCCCACAAACATGATCGTCATATATGAATATCTGTGTCTTAGCTTAGGTTGCTATAACAAAATACTGTGGACTGGGTGGCTTAAGCAACATTTATTTCTCACAGTTGTGGAGGCTGGGAAGTCCAAGAATAAATAAGGTGCTGGTAGATTCGGTTCCTGGTAAGGGCTCTCTTCCTGGTTCATAGACAGCTGCATTTTTGTTGTGTCTTCATATGGCCTTTTCTCTGTGCATTTGCACGAAGAGAGAGACAGAGAGAAAGTAAGCTCTCTGGTCTCTTATAAGGGTACTAGTCCCACCATGAGGGCCCCGTCCTATGACCTCATCCAGTTAGTGCTTCAACTGTATACTGGAGGGCAATGGGGACCACAATTCAGTCCATAGAAATTTGTAATGGCCTTTCAACCCAAATTTGAAATTTTTTCCTTTTTTAACTGAACCTAATTAAATACTTAACATTTTTACAGAAGATTTCTTGGGATTAATTCTTCCTTGGGAGCACTGTTGCTAAAAAACTAAAGTTTGGACAGTTGCTAAAAAAACTAAAGTCCTTTAGTTAATTTCTGAGATAATGATTTCAATTGTTAAACTTCTCTTTAACAAGAAAAGAAATTTAGGGCAATTAAGAAGTAATGAACTCTTTGCCAAAAACAGCAATTGATTTAAAAAGAAAAGAATGCCCTGGAAATGTTATAACAGGTACAGGTACTATATTTTAGAGTAGCTGATCCAAAATGTTTCAAATAAGATCTATGTAAATGTTTTTTCCATATTCTTTTCCATTCCCACAGCATATGTGTTTCAATATCTAATCAATTTAATGCAGCCATATTTGGCAAATAACAGCTCTTTTACTCCCTTTATAAGTTGACTGTCGCAATAACTTTAACAGAACCAGATATTCAATGCCCTTTCGGAAAACATGTTCTAGAGGAGATGAATGCTGATGATTGCCATTCTCCAGGCAAATGAAAGCACCAGTGAGATGGGAGAATCCGAGCCGGGATTTGAACACCCTACAGCATGTGGTGGCTTGCTGTGGCCTTCATGTGTGTGGCTGATTCCTAGTGATAAAACATGCAGGAGAAGTTTTAGAAACAAACCTTCATATAGCACTTCATGAGAGGAATCTCAAGATCATAGTACAGCACCTGCAAGGTTAATCTTCTCTGCTCCACCTGTGTGACTACCCCTGAACTTGTCAGAATAAATCACCTGCCAGCTTCTTCCTTGTCTCACCAAATTGCCTCATCTTGAGAATGGCCAAACCCAGCCTAGTGATGCCCAAACTCAACCTAGAATTCTGTGCTTCCCAGTAACTTTTATGCCTGAGTTTTCCTAGACACCACACCTCTTGGTAAGGTGAGGGGTGTTCTAGACAAGTTGAAGGTCAGAACAAGATGGGGACTGGGAAAGGGCAGAGAAAAAACACAAAATAATTGAGGTCTGGTTCAACCTTCTCCCTCTCCCTTCTTTCCTCATCCTCAAGCCCCCACCACCAACTCTGTTTCATTGATACGTGTTATGTACTGAATTATGTCCCCGCAAAATTCAAATGTTGAATTCCTAACCCCCAGTACCTCAAAATGTGACTATATTTGGTGACAGAGCCTTTAAAGAAAATTGGGGTTGTTGGGGTAGGGGGTGGCTCTAAACCAATATGACTGGTATCCTTATAAAAGGAAATTTGCACACAAAAACAGACATCAGGGATGTTCTTGCACAGAGGAATGACCATGTGAGAACACAGCAGGAAGGTGGCCATCTAAAAGCCAAGGAGAGAGGACTCAGGAGAAGCCAGCCCTGTTGATACCTTGATCTTGGACTTCCAGCCTCCAGAACCATGAGAAAATACATTTCTGTTGCTTGTCACCCTATCTATAATGCTTTGTTATAACAGCAGAAGCAAACTAATGCAACACATTTAATCGAGTCCTACCATATTACTGTATGTTTTCCCCTAATTTTTCTATTAAACAGCTTTCAGCAGTTTGTTTTCAACCAATTCTCATGGGTTGAACCAAAACCCATTACAAGCAGAGGATGACAGCACATGCAAAGGCACTGAGGCACGAGGGTCGGTAGGTTCAGGAAACCACAGGAGCTCAGTCAGAGGCTGCACCATGAGGAAGTGGGGAGCCTGGAACCAATGCCCCGCAGACACGGTGAGATGTCGCTATTGCCCTTCATCCACAAAGAAGGTTAGAATCAGCTGAAGTTGGGTTCTTCTCTTCCCCCAAGTCAGTTGGGCTCTGATAAAAAAAAAAAAATCCAGCAGGTTACACCCTGGTCAAATAGTTTCTCCAGGGGGCTGACCTTGTTGAGGAGAACAGAGTGCTCTGACATATTTCAAAATGGTTCCTTTTTTCCTCCCCCTGCTGGACGCACAGGAGGATTTTCTTCAATATTAACTGTGAGATCCTAGTTGAGCTCCTGAAGGTAAAACTCACAAAAGTAAGGTACCCCTGATGACGGAGTCTCCCTGGAATTTTTATCTCTGGGGCTCATTCATGCAGAGCCCCCAGCAATTTGTCAGTTGTGCTCCAGATTTCCCTGCACTGGTGATGGTTCCCATGGAAGTTCCTGCTTTGGGAAGTTGGGATTCCCTGTATCTGCTGTCTCTCTCTCCTATCCTGGTGGCAGCAAGTTGCCTTGTGATCTCACTTGTCTTACAGATCTACAAAGAGTTTTTGGTGTTTTATTTTGTTCAGTTTTATACTCGTCAAAACAGAGTGGCAATTTCTAAGCTTCTCTGTGTTTGTTTTAATATGTCTTAGACCATTTGTGCTGCTACATCAAAATACCTGGTACTGGGTAATTTACAAAGAACAGAAATTTGTTGCTCACAGTTCTGGAGGCTTTGGTGTCCAGCAAAAGAGAGCTGCTCTCTGCTTCCAATATATCATTCTGAATGCTGTGACCTCCAGAGACGAAAGCTGTGTCCTCGCACAGGAGGTCAGGAGAATGAACCCACTCCTGCAAGTCCTTTTTACAAAGGCATAAATCCATTCATGAGAGCAAGTCCTTTTTATAAAGGCATTAATCCATTTGCAAGGGCAGATTGATGACCTGAACACCTCCAGAGAGGCCACATTTCCCAACACTGCAGCGCTGGGGGTCAAGTTTCTAACACATGAATTTTGGGGACACATTCAGACCATAGAAAATGGAAATGAAAATGTTTTTTCTGCCGAATATTCAAATAAAATTGACACACTAGGGTGAGGAACTACGTTTATTCTGTAGCTTAACATATTCTCTCCACTGGTATGCCGTAGCCAGCTCCTACCAGCTCATGAAAGCTGATTAATGAATCTCCAGGAATGTTGTAAAGCCTATTGTTCTACCATTGGTATCGTGAAATTGACCCTGGTGGGAGCATTGATGCCATGGAAACTGCCAAATGCTACAATCTGGGCATTTTTTCCCCGTGGTGAGATCCTGCGGTGAGATATTTGCAAGCACACCACTGCCCCAGCACAACTCACGTGCTCGTACAGATATAAGAACCCCAAGTCGGAGGTGAGAATCATATGTCAAAATTCTCTCCGCTTTTCTCCACTTCAAAAAATCTCTGGGTGAGTTCACATCACACCACTGTGCCTGGTCCAACGATAAACATGTGACCAAAGGTGGAGCAATGAGGCTGCATCTCCCCTTATTCCAGCTAGCACTTTGTCCTTTGCCCATGGCTGTTAGGCTGCTGGCAACAACACTCTGAGAAGAAAAGTCAGAGTTCCTAAAGAAGCAGAGAAGTGAGGGAGGGATATGTCAATGTGGAGGCTCCACTTCTAGTAATTGCAAAAATACCACAGCCCTTCCCTGTTAAATGAAGCCAGGACCAGCTACATAATCTGCAGGGCCTAGTGCAAAATGAATTTGTAGGGCCCCTTGTTCAAAAGCAGGAAAAATGTGCCTTGAAGATACAAAAACAATGTGTTTTCCTTTCTCCCAAGGTCTTCTGGACTCGCTGTGGTGTTTTTTTTAATTGGCTCTTGAATGTCGCGCTCCCGGGGCACGGAATATTAACACTGGGCCAGCATCTGCGGCTCTCCATAAGAGGGACCTGAGCAGACATCTCCCCTTCTCGCAGGGGACAGGGACCCGCTAAGGTTTTGTAACTTCCCTCCAGGATGCAAGAGGTACCCAAATGGGAAGTGGGTGACAGTTTCACTCCACCCAACTCATACAGCATTCCCAGACTGGGACTACCCAAGGCCCATGTGTCCAACCCAGACCCTCCCAGTACCCCACTCAGGCCTGCCTGAAGCTGAGGGCCACAGAGGTGGCTGGGGTGGAGAGGCAGGTGCCAGATAAAATCCAGACGGCCAAACTAAATTTGAATTTCAGATAAACAACAGATACTTTTTTGTATATCCCATGCAACATTTGGAACATACTTATACTTAAAAATATTTACTGCTTATCTGAAATTCAAATATAACTGGCCATCCTGTTTTTGTTTTTGTTTGTTTGTGCTAAATCTGGCAACCCAAGGGCACCAGAGGTTGGGGAAGTGACCAGTAGAGAACCAGTCCAGGGGAGGGACAGGGACACCTGGGAGCTGAGGCTCCAGCCCTCTGGCCCATGTGCCATTGTCCCATCAGACCTCACTCACAAACACAAAGTCAAAGATAAAATTATTAAAAATGTCAAAATGGCCACCGTGGAGCATTAAACCCCAAGTGCAGTGCCCTTCTCAGCTGCGTCTCCGCATAGCCACCTGGGTCCAACTGCATGACGCTTCCTCAGCAAGCCTATCAGAACTACCCAGGCTAGTCTGAATTGATTTCTGCTATGGGTTCACGAGAGGATTCTGACTGATAAACCAAGATTCGTATTTGTAAACCAAAAGGCCAAAATTATGCATTTACAATGGCAATGGAACTGGTAAGATCTATGGTTTCATGATAAATTTGTATTCTCTGCTCCAGAGAAAATATTTCTTCCTAAGTCTCCTGGAACTACACTATATTCAGGAAATATTGAAAAATTCTTACTCATCCTTATTTCTTTTCCAATCTCCATACATAATATCACCCTCCTGTCTTGACAATAATGTCATCATTAATTAGACCAAGTTTATTGAATTATATTCATATTACCTCCTTGAGAATTTTTTCATGTGATTTAAAAGGGTTTCTTCCAAGTCTCATCAGTAACAAATTTTCTCTGAAGGTGATTTTCCTATTTTCATTTCTCTGTCAAATCCTGAGGGTACACCCTATTGTGGTATATATCATTCATGCGCAATCTGTAAATTCTGCTAAATTTTCATCTGTAGGAATTTGCAGTTGGAAAGCCTGCCTCCCCCATAGTTTATCCCTTTGGGGATAACTCCTTGAACCAAAAAGAAAATATTGGGTTTAACTCATTTGTCAACATAAATTTATAATGTTAAGTGGCAAATTTTGTAATAAGCCAAAGGAGATTTTTCTCAGTTCATTGTCCAAGGGAATAGCATTATTGATTATTTAATAATTGTCCATTGATTGCTTATCTCCACTCTTAAGATGAATTTCCACACTGTTGAAATTGATATATCCCCCTCAAATTTATATGGGAGCTCAATATTGCTGAGCCTAAATCTGTAAGGGACCTCCCATAGGACTAATGACTGACGGAGAGGATTAGAAGGTGAAGAGGGAAACAACTCTTCATGTCCTTGATTTAATTCCTGGGGTCCTAAGGACTGACACTGAAACAGTAAGAACATAATGCTGTGAGTTCATAAAATTAATAAGCCATCTCCAACAAATGATAGTTCTATTTTTACGATTAACAAAACTTGTGAAGAATGAGAAAACAACAGATGTTCTCAGTTGGAAGTTCATTAGTGTATCAAATATAACAACTTTTAAAAATGTACTTGCAAATTTTGACATTAATTAATGATATCATCAATCATAGAAAGACACTGAAATGACCATGGCTATAACACCAAAACAACTGGATAACTCATTAATTTGAAGAAAAAAGTATTAATTTTGTTGTTCTGGTATGGTATTTCTGGGTCATTGTCCAGGTTTTTACTGGAGAGCATTCGTGCCATCCACTTCACGATCCTTCTCAAATGGTCGTTGCTGTGTGTTATGCCTCCGGTCCCCTTACAGCCGGCTAGACAGCTTCATCAGCTGCCTAGCGTTTTCCCTTGACTTCCAGCTGCACTCTACTCGTCAGGAATGGTTAATGAGTTGCTGAACAAGTCCAGCTTTACTTTAAAAGGAGAGAAAACCCTGTTTCTTACTTAGCTCAGGCTGCTGTAATCAAATACCATAGACCAGGTGATTTAAACAACGGACATGTATTTCTTACAGTTCCGCAGGCTGGGAAGTCCAAGATCAAGGTGCCAACAAATTTGGTCCCTGCTGAGGGCCTCTTTCTTATTTGCAGACAGCTGCATTTGAGTTGTATCCTCGCATGGAGGGAACACTAATTCCATCATGCGGGCTCCACCCTCATGACCTCATCTAAACCTAGTTACTTCCCAAAGGCCCCAGCTCTTAACACAGCATCGCCTTAGAAATTGGGGCTTCAACATATAAAGTTTGAGGGATCCCAAACATTCAGACTATAACAACATTCAAAGTGCTAGAATTGGACAATAAATAAGATGTACAGGCATAAATCACAATGCATGAGAAATAAGTGATTTCTAATGAAAAAGTTAATTCGAAATTTGATCGGTATATAGAAGTCATTAAGATGAATGCACTACATTAGAAAATACTAAGTATTATCCAGAATAGAAGAGATCGTCTAAAAGGAAACATGATAAGAAACAAAGATGTCAGCTCCAAGCACATCATTAAATCCTTTCTTCCAAAAATTGTGTAAAATATTTTTGGATAGATATTCTCCTTTCATTTTGAGTTTCAGTGATTTTACCACATAATCTTGTATAGTTACAGTGGTTGTTTAATTAGAGACCACTCTAATGTGAAAAAGCAAGTGAAAAAATGCATAATAGCAGAAGGAATTCATGCAAATGCAAAAGTCTAAATGAGAGACAGAAACTATTTAAATGGAATAATAGGTAAGAATTCTTAAAGCAATCTGAGAAGAATACAGTGAAATAATGCAAGATTCAGTGTTTCTCTGACTGTAGAATTTTTGAAGCACCTGGACAAAGTGCTTGCAGAAATTACTTCTCCAAAATAATTCAGTTAATTCCAACCAATCTAATGCTTGTCTTCGTCATTTACAGCCTGAATATCCTATGTGTATGTGTTCATCACGTTAAGCCAATATTTTCCAAATATGAGCATCCAGAGAACACGAAGCAGAGAATTTTCCTACCTTATTCTTCAAAAAAAATAAATAAATAACTGAAATAAACTCTAAAACTAATTATTATGTTGTTTTCCATATTAAAATAGCAGTCTTTCCTTTCACATAAGTGGTTCTTGGGTTTCTTCAAATTTTGTATTTTCCAACTACTTATAAGAAAGACTCAGAATACTTATAAAGGTAAGTATCTTAATCATTCCAAGTCAGAAATCTGGGTATCCATATGTAGAAGAATGACACTAGACCCACACCTCTAGCCATATACCAAAATCAACTCAAAAAATGGATTAAAGACTTAATTAGAAGACCCCAAACCATAAAATTACTAAAAGAAAACAGAGGGGAAACACTCCAGGAAGTAGGACTGGACAAAGACTTTACAAATAAGACCCCAAAAGCACAGGCAACAAAGAAAAAATAAACAAATGAAATTATATCAACCTAAAAATCTTCTGTATAGCAAAAGAAACAATTAACAGAGAGAAAAAACAACCTACAGAATGGGTGAAAATATTTGCAAACTATGCATATGACAAGGGTTTAATATCCAGAATATACAAGGAACTCAAACAACGTTAATAAAACAAGTAACCAATTAGAAAATGGGCAAAGGAACTAAATAGGCATTTCTCAAAGGAAGACATACAAACGGTCAACAAACACGTGAAAAAATGCTCAACACCACTATACATAAAGGAAATGCAAATCAAAACCACGTTGAGATATCATCTCACCCTGGTTAGACTGGCTGTTATCAAAAAGACAGAGAATAACAAATGCTGGCAAGGATTCAGAGAAAGAGGAACCCTCCTATACTGTTGGTGGGACTGTAAATTAGCACAGCCACTATGGAAAACAGTATGGAGGTTCCCCAGACAACTACAGATAGAAATGCCATACAATCCAGCAATCCCACTACTGGGTGTATGCCCAAAGGAATGGAAGTCATCATGTTGAAGGGATACCTGCACTCCCATGTTTATTGCAGCTCTACTTACAATAGCCAAGAGTTGGAACCAGCCTAAATGTTCATCAGTGGATGACTGCATAAGGAAAAAGTATATACATACAATAGAATGCTACTCTGCCATAAAAAAGAACGAAATTCTGCCACTTGCAGCAACATGGATGGCCTTAGAGAAAATTATGTTAAGTGAAATAAGCTAGGCACAGAAAGAGAAATACCATGTCCTCACTCATAAGTGAGAGCTAAAACAAAAAGCAAACAAACAAATAAAAAATAAAAAAGATACAACAATCACAATAATACATTGAATTTTTGAAAGGAGGGTACAGAACTGAGGTTACCAGAGGTGGAAAAGGGAGTGGTGGAGGGGGAGTTAACGAGAAATTGGTAAACGGCAAAAAAAATATGATGACATTGTGTAATGTTGAGTATACTAATTATCCTGATATAAGCATCAGACATTGCACACATGCATTGATTCAATGCTGTATCCCATAGAAATGTATAATCAATTACATTTCAATTAAAAAAAAATCATCCCGTCAGTAAATATGAGCTTTTAAGAAACATTCTCATTTTCTATTTAATGTTTTTCTACTTAATAGAGAACTCTGTTCTTGACTTGGATATTTCACTGATATTCTAAAAATAAAGCTATTTTTTAGATTCTATTTTCTAAGATTAAACCTATTTTAATCTGATGTCACCACAATGCTTCATGCTCAGTCTCCACACTTTAATCCCACATGATGTCTTCTCAGGAGTTTAACATAGGCCTGGCTCTCTTGTCCTAAGAATCCTTAATACCAGATAGTGTATACCAAATTAGAGAGTGGGGAGAGGAAGGAAAGGCTGGGGTGGGGAAGAACATGGTTCTATTTGTGGTATTTAATTTAATCTTCATTAAAACCTTAAAGTTTAATGAAAAAAGTAACCATTTTTCAAATGGTAAAACAGACCCATATGGGTTCAGCGACTTGGCCAATATTGGGCAGAAAGCAGCATCAGGGCCCAAGTTCACATGCAGAATTGTCTTATTCTAAAGCCTGTGTTCAGACTGCTCAGCCTTGCTTCCTCCCAAGCACCTACCACTGGTCAAAAGTTCCAGAGTTGATCCATGTGACACTGACTTGTATGAGGGGCGAAACCATAATACTTGACTAAAAAGGAAACCTCTTTTTCTACTTAGGAGCCTATTGGGAAACAAAATGAGCATATGAAGGCTGCTCGAGGGGTTGGAACTGGAAAGGTGCTGTGGGACTTGGCTGTCCTTGGACTCGATGCTCCCATAGCCTGATCTGAGCCTCTCACTTAGTGCTGAGTTGAAACATGGGAAATCCTATTATGGTCATTGAAAGGTGGAGCCTTGAAGAGGTGATTATAGGAAGATGCCACAGTGAATGGATTAAAAATGGTGGTCAGGAGCATGGTTCTGAGGGCTTTAAAAGAAGAGGGGAGTCTCTCTCTCTCTCTCTCTCTCTCTCTCTCCTTCCACCATCCTGCATTGTGAGACCCCTGGGTCACTGTCACCACACCCAGATGGACTTTGGACTTCCCAGCCTCAGAAACTGTAAGCAAATAAATTTCATTTTTCTTTATAAATTGCCCAGTTCCAGGTACTTCAGTATTAGCAACAAAAATGGGCTAATACAGAAAAGTGGTACCAGAGAAGTGGGGTGTTGCTTATAACAAATACTTGAAAATGTGAAAGCAGCTTTGGAACTGGATGTTGGGCAAAGTTTGGAGGAGTTTGGAGGACACAGAAGAAGACAAAGAGACAAGGGAAAGTTTGGAATGTCTTAGAGACTGGTTACGTGGTGGTGAGCAGAATGCTCATAGAAATATGGATGGTAAAGACCATTCTAAGGAGGTCTAAGATGTAAATGAGAAGGGACTTACTGGAAACTTGGGCAAAGATCACCTTTGCTATGAACTGGCAAGGAACTTAGCTGCATTGTGTCCATGCCCTAGGACTTTGTGGAAGTTGGAACTTAAGAGTTGTGAACCAGGGTATCTGGCAGAAGAAATTTCTAAGTAGCAAAGCATTAAGGAAGCTGCATGGCTACTTGTAACAGCCTATGCTGAGTTATGGTGGCCAAGGCATGATGCAAAGCCAGAATTTAAAAGGGAAGCAGAGTGTAAAAATTTGGAAAATTTGCAACCTGGTCATGTGCTAGAGAAGCAGAGAGCATTTAATGGTGTGGCCCAGTGACCCTTAGCTAAGAAGATTAGTACAAAGGGAAGGGTTTATCAAGAGAAGGGGAAAACGGCCTTGAAGGCATTGCAGAAGCCTCTGGGGCCAACGCTTCCATTTCAGGCCCAAAGGCCTGGGGAGACAAAATGGTCTGGGGGAACAGGCTTGAGGGACCCTCCCACAGGCTTGCTGCCCAAGGCCACCTTGGGATGCTGCTCCCCACACCAGCACCCCAGCTGCTTTCACTGCCGCAGGTGTGGCTAAATTGGCCGCAGGTGTGGCTGGACCAGCAGCTTTGGAAAATACAAGCCAGAAGCCTTGGCAGCATCCACATGGTGTTAGGACTGCAGGCTCACAGAATGCCAGAGCATTCTGAGGATGTATGGAAAAGTCTGGGGGCCCAGGAAGAGATCTGTCACAGGGGCGGAGTCACCACAGACAGCCTTCGCTAAAGCAATGCTGAGTGGAAATGTGGGGTGGGAGTTGCTGCAGAAAATCCCCATCGGCACCATGTCTAGTGGAGCTGTGAGAGTGGGACCGCCATGGAGACCCCAGACCTGTGGAGCTACCGGCATGCACTGCCAGCATGCAAGAGCTAAAGCATCACCTGAGACCAGGAAAGCCATAGGAGTGAAGCTGCCAGAGGACTTGGGGATCCAACCCCTACACCAGCATGCAGAGGACATTGAACGTGGAGCCAAGTTACAAGATTCACCAGCTTTGAGATTAAAAGCTGTTTGGGACCTGTTTCTCCTTTCCTTTGGCTTATCTCTCCGTTTTGGAACAGGAATGTATAACCTATGTTCGTCCCACCATTGTATCTTGGAAGTAGATAACTTGTATAGACTTTATAGATGGGACTTTGAACTTTGGACTTTTGAGCTGAAACAAGTTAAGACTTTGGGGATAAAATGAATATATCTGCATGTGAAAAAAACATGAGTTTTGGGGGGCCAGGGGCAGAATGTAGTGGATTGAATTGTGTCCCCCCAAAACTCATCAAAGCTTGAATTGTGTCCCCCAAGTTTTATGTATTTGAAACTTAGCTCCCACTGTGACTGTTAAGAGGGTGGGAAATCCTGTTATGGTAATTGAATGGTGGAGCCTTGAAGAGGTGATTGTAGGACCATGTAGTGGTGAATGTATTAAAAATGGTAGTCAAGGGCATGGTTCTGAGGGCTTTAAAAGTAGAGAAGAGTCTGTCTGTCTGTCTGTCTGTCTGTCTGTCTGTCTGTCTCTCTCTCTCTCTCTCTGCTCTCTCTGCTTCCATCTTGCAGTGTGAGACCTCTGGGCCTCAGAAACCATAAGCAATAAATTTCATTTTCTTATAAATTGCCCAGTTCCATGTATTTTGTTATAAGCAACAAAAACAGACTAATACACTGCCCCAACTTCTTCTCAAGCTCTCTGCACTAGGAATGTCCTACTCAGGTGTGTCAGATCTAAGAAAAACTGCTATGGGGTAGTCTAGATGGAAATGTTTGTGTCACATGACAATCTACCTGGTCCCATTCTCAGGGGGCAAGAGAACCTCCTCCTATAATATTGCAGGCACTGTGCCTTTTGGTAGGGATACAGCCTTGAACAAGAAGACTCACATAGTTCCTACCCCCACAGCACTCACAGACTAATGGAACACAGCGACAATGAGAAAAAAATTTAATGTGATGATCGCCAGGAAAGGATAATCACCAAATGCTACTAAAATCCACTACTGAGAAATGTAACCTGAAGTGACCTGTTTTGAATGGAAGAGCTAAGTCAGTCTGTGCTGAATGGTTATTCTGTTGTTCCCAGTGAATCCCGCCCCTCAGTGTTCATGGCCTTGGGTAGTCCCCAACCACTCACTTGACTCTAGGCTTGGCTCGATGACAACTCTGCCAACAGTACATGAGCATGATGCAAGCAGAGGCATTCGTGCACCCAGAGCTTATGCTCTCAGGACACTCCCAGCTTCTTAGAACCCTAGAGGAAAGGAAGAGAGGCCCTTAACCCCCAACCACAACTAGTTGTAAATATCCCACTGACTCTGGCAAGTGGGGGCCAAGCCAAATGTTCTTGATTTAGAAAAATTTTTAAATATTTGTTTCCTTTCATCCCAGCATTATGGAACAAAATTATACTTTCCACACTCACAATCAACTTCCACTTGCAATAAACATCTAATTCCATAAACTAACTTGATTGAATCTGTGTTCTTTGCCACCAAAACAGTCTAAATAAAACTCACTCCTTTCTGAAAATGTCAAACTGCCCTCTGATCTTGTGAGAACAATTCTACCAGGAGGTTTACGATGATTTCAGCAGCAAGGCTTCTAATCAGCACCAGTTTCCCAACACCAGATGGAGCATTCACACCAAAGATGAAAGGAGCTTGAGGGAAGGAAGGGGTGTGGGTAACGATGTACAGAAAGGCTCTTTTCAACTCTTACTCAGCATGCGGCATATCCAGGGCTATTCTGGTCTTGAAAGGAAAACTAAACTCACTCATTGCTTCTATTTTCCTAAGTTTTGCCCCATAAGCTTAGTCCAAGGAAAAATGACAGAGAATGTCAGATACATGTGATAAATTGTACAACAGCTTAGCAGACACTCAGAAGTGTTACGGGTAGTAATTATGTTACATGTAGCTTCCGTATTAATTTCCTATGGCTGCTGTAACAAATTACCACATACTTAATGGCTTCAAACAATGTAAATTTATTCTCTTACAGTTCTGCAGGTCAGAAACCTGAAATGGGTCTTCAAGGGCTAAAATCAAGGTGTCAGCAGGGCTGGGTCCTTCAGGAGGCTCCAGGGTGAGTCTGTTCTGTCTCTCCCCACTCGTCTTTCTTCCTCCTTGGCTCAGGGCCTTCTTTGCATCACCCCAACCTCTTGATTCCATCGGCATACCTACTACCAACTCTGGTCGCCTGCCTCCCTCTTATAAGGACCTTTGTGATTACATGGGCCCACCTGGAGAATCTAGGATAGTCTCTCATCTCAAAATCCTTAACCACATCTGCAAAGGCCCTTTTGCCATATAAGGTAACATATTCACAGGGATCAGAATATGGACATTCTTAGGGGGCCAATATTAGGGGGCCAGCATACCCAGGTTTCCAAGAGTCTTTCCTTACCCAATCTAGAGTAAGCACAATTGCATTAAGCTGAATAATTGTTGCCCAGCTCCATGAGCATAAAGAAATAGAGCTATCCCCAAATTTCCCGTCATTGATGAGGAACCCGTCCTGTGCTTGTGTGATGGAAATCCTGTGCAGATGTCCTGCACTTTCATCCCAAGCACAGCTATCTGAACAATTTCAAAGTCATTCTTCTTAAATGAAAAGAAAGAACAGTGTGGGAAGGATAGAATGCAGATACTAGTAGAGTAGACTTAGAGAACAAGTCCCTGGTCAGCAGTGATTCAAGATGACGAAGGTGTTTCAGAGCCCCCAAGTCCCTCGAATATGTCAGTTTACATGAGGTATCCTGGTAGCTGCCAAACTTTAGCCATTTCTAAAAAGAGAACACTTGAGAGGGGTTAAGACTGAAGAAAGTTTGTCCCCAGTTATCCACGACAATGATTTTTGTCATCGGTGACTTCTCCAAATAACTGAAAACATTGCCCTAGATACTTTTGGTTGTTATGGGCAGTGACTTCATTTTCATTACAGTGAATGTTTACTCAGCTACCTTATCCTGTTGGAAAAATTGTGACTTGTGAGAATTCAGGAAAGCATGAATTTATTTAAGATGTCTTCTCTCCAAGTCCCTGTGTGGTGCCGTGGGAAATATGAAGATGAAGGAGAGCCCTGCAGAGGCTCAGGGTCTAGTGGAACAGACAAACATATACACCAGCAACCCTAATGCAAGGCTACCGTGATCTGTAGCATGATAAAGATATTAACACACGCAACCGAAGAACTGGGAAGGAAGAAATTGATGACGACTGGGGGATCTGGGATATACTTTTGAAAAAGATATGTTCTGTGTGAGGCCTTGGGGCTAAAAAATAACTTTAAAAGAGGAGTATAATTTTGACAGATGGAAAAGGTATGGCTTTTTCAGGTTCACTAAGTTTACAAATGTTTTTAAAAAGCAGTTTACCCTTCGAGGCATTAACATTGTTAAGGTATCAGCCAAGCATCTTATTTATAAACCAAGATAATAACTTCCCTTCAAAAATTCTACTTGCTTAATTGCCAATAATATGTTCATTTACAGGCTTTGGTTGATATAAGATAGGGGTTTCATTTGTTTTGCTTTTTTTCTCCTGAGAATCTTTTGTTCAAATAGAGTTCTATGCAGGTGCCAAAAACCTCCATATACACATAAGAGCCTCTACCCAGCCCCTACCCCGCACCCCACCCCTCCTCACTGAGGCTCACAAAGGGGATCCTCCAAGGAGTTTGAAAACCACGAATAAAATAAAAACTTACTGCACAGATAGATGCCCAGAAACAAGCACTCGCATGACCTTAGATGTAGCTAGAAAAGTTCCCCAGAGCTCACACTCCTAGTGTGCTTCTGAAACCAGCCTGCGTCACAGAAGATGGCACACTGTGGCGTCACTTGTCTGAGCAGAAGGACACTTCTCATTGAACGTGCATCTTGCATTCTTTTTTTTTTCTTTTTTTTTTCTTTTTTTTTGTCTTTTTTTTTTTGTGACCGGCCGCACCGCGCTCAGCCAGTGAGTGCACCGGCCATCCTTATGTAGGATCCGAACTCGTGGCGGGAGCACTGCTGTGCTCCCAGCGCGGCACTCTCCCGAGTGCACCACGGGGTCGGCCCGCATCTTGCATTCTAACAAGGAGTTCGTACTTTGCTGTTAGGACTGAATTTTGAGATAATTAGAGTCACAGTGACCTCCCCCCACAGTCCCTCCCCCCGGTTGATCTGTTAGGGTTGTCCCACGTTAAAATGCTCTGAAACACAGGTGTAGAATGAGGCGGCACTTCCCTTTGAGATTGTCCTATCAGAATAAAATGGACCCAGTTAGTTCTGACAGTGGAATTATTAAAAGTTCCAGGGAACATGAAAAAGAAATGCAGCCAGTGGCCACCATTATAAAAAAGTGGGTATTAAACATCTCTCTCAGTTGCCCTTATGGAATTAGAGGCAATTTTAAGATGGTTAAGCATACTTCTTGCCTACAAAGATGCTCACCTGGGAAAAACAAATGCCTGGGCCGCCTCGCCAGGCTTTCAAGCAAGTGAGCAGAAGCATAGGCAAATGCGAACCAGTCTCTGTCAGCTGCACTAAGTCCTTCACACTTAGTCAAAACTAGGTCAAAAACAGTGGAGCTGCAAGGTGTGGGAGCACACAGGCTTGACAAAGAACAGGGAGTGCACAAAGGGCAAAAGTTCTAAATGCACTTATGCAGAACCCAAGTGTTGAAAACAGCACGTGCTGAAAACCTCAAATAGTTTCTACTAGATTAGATAAGAACATTAAGGTCATTTCTTCTCCAGCTTTACTCCCTTTCCTTTGTTTCTCAAATGTTTTCCAGAGCATGCCCCATATGCAATTTCTTTTTGTTTCTTTGATAAATGTTCAAGTTGTTTTTTCTCTCATATTTCCTTGTCTTTACAATAAAAGCTGAAGCAAATACCAACTTGGGGCTGCACCTTGTTTCTCCCTTCTTGAGGGAGTTTTCTCAGTACAGTTGCCTTGGGCTTCTCATTGCTCTTAATATTTGGGCACTGAGTAATCTTTGCATCGCCATCACACAGTGAGAAGTGACAACAAGGGAGAGTTTGCTCCTGCCTTTTTTCCTCTAAAAATATTTGACTTCACATTTATTGAGAATTCCCTGTGCATGTGTTGCCCTTTAGTTGATACTCTCGCCACATTAATTTCCTCCAAGTGGACTCCCCACTACTTATCCTTCCTTTCTCCTCCCACTCCTGCCTCCAGAGAAGATACATCCCTCCTTTCCTCTTTGTTTTCCTCAGTCTCATTTCCTTTTGCCACCTCCAGAACCTTCTCCATTAATTTACTCTATTTTTCATCTCTGATGCCTCCCTCTACCTAAACAAGACTTTAAAAAGTCCCCTCACATGTGTCACCCCCTCCACTTTGGCCACCCCACCCAACAGCAGCACCCTCTCACATCCATCCCCTCTCTCAAGCTTAGTCAAAGAAGCATCCGTTCTTTCCCCTTCTTTCCACTCACTCTTCCTGAGCCTTTGCAGTCAGATCTGCCCACATGACTCCCCTGAAAAGGCTCCCCCAAACATCACCAATGACCTGCTAGTCCTTAAACCCAGTTGTGTCCTTTAGTGTTTATTCTCCTCAAGCATTGCATGAGCTGATAGCCACATCTTCTCCCTTGGATCCAAATAAGCTATCTTCTCCTGGTTTGCATCTTTTATTTCTGAGAGCCTGGTCTCTGTGTACAGCTTCTCACTCTCTTTCTAGACCCTAAATGTAGAAGTTTCCAAGATCTTGCTCTTCAGACTTTCTTCTTAAAAAATAATCCATGAAAATCATGGCTGGACTACCTCTGTCACACAGGCAGCTCCTTACACCAGGGTCTTTCCATTACAAGGGAGATAAAACTCAACCAAGACAAAAGAGCAAAGAGCAAAAGAGGCAATTTCTTGACTCATGCAGCTGAGGATGCTCTTCAGGCACAGTTTGGTCCAGGGCTCTAGAAATGTCCCAGGATCTGGGTTCTCTTTCTCCACACATCTCAGCTCCACCTTATTACTTGTTCCATTGTAGGATGTTCTCCCCTTGCGGTTGCTAAACATCTTTTAGTAGCTCTCAGCTCATAGCTCCAAGACACATCCAAGGAATAGGGTCCCAACCTTCCCAAATGGAGTATGTCTCCTTGGTCCTGGGTGGATTATGTGCCATGAAGCAGCCCCTGGAACTGGGGTGCAAGAGGAGAGAAGGCGAGGACTGGCTTTGTTGTCCAGTGTTCCACTTACCCCTCAGGTTTTCCCTGATACTTCCCCACTCTTGTCTCATTTCTCCAGTGCTTATCAGGTATCAATTTAAAAATATTGTATTCAGTATAATTTATTACTTTTTTTTCAAAAAAAAAGCTTAGTCTGAATAACCTAGCTTACCATTACTGGAAATAAAATTTCATTTAGAGCACTTATCAATTTAAAATTTGTTTTATAATGACCGATTTATAGACCACATCTTCCATTAGACTAATTTGAAGACAGGTATCTTCTTTTCTCTTTTTTAAAATTAACTTTTAATAAACAAATAAAATTGTGTGTGTGTGTGTGTGTGTATGTATATATATATATATTGTCTGCAACATGATGCTTTAGATCTTATACGCTTTCACGTGGCATTTTCCATGGTACCTGAAGTAAAATATCACACGTAGTAGGTCCTTAAGGAATAACAACAATTTAAGTGAAGAATAAGCTAGTGTGACCGTCACTCTAACTAGTTCAGAACTACTGCTCTAGTCCAGAAAATCTGAGGAAATGTTTAGGTTTGTCACAGCAGAAAAATTAAACAATAAGCAAAAATATGTCATAGTTCATACTTTGAGCCAATCTCTGTATAAGATAGAGAAATTTGGCATATGGACAAAAAGTAATTGGCAGAAATTACAAAACGATTATGGGAAAAACCCCTGTAAACTCTGGAAAAATAACCTCCACTTTCACCACCCTCCTTTGAGGACATGCCCTTCACCTGAAGGGTGCTTTCCCTGGGCCCATTCTCCTCCTTGGTCCTTGAGACTGCATTAGTTTTCCAGGGCTGCCCTAGTTAAGAACTACAAACCACGTATGTTGAACAACAGAAATGTACTGTCTCAGACTTTGGAAGGCCAAAAGTTCGAGATGAAGGTGTCAGCAGGGTTAGTTCCTTCTGGTGGCTGTGAGGGAGAATCTGATTCAGGCCTTTCCCCCAGCTTCTGGCAATTTGCTGGCAACCTTTGGCATTCCTTGGCTTGTAGGAGCATCACTCCAATCTCTGCCTGTGTGTGTGTCAGTCTACGATTTTCCCCTTCTTATAAAGACACCAGTCCTATTGGATTAGGGGCCCACCCTACTCCCATATGGCCTCATCTTAATGAATTACATCTGCAATGACCCTATTTCCAAATAAAGTCATGTTTTAAGGTACTGGGGGTTAGGAATTCAGCACATGCATTTGGAGGTGGGGAGGAGGATAAAATTCAACCCATAAAAAGACATAGAACATCTGCAAAAGACTTAAAAATTTCTGAAGAATAGGACTTGAAGCTTCTTACTGTAGAATTCAAATGCATTTAAAACCAATAGTGCCTGGGGTTCAGAGACTGTTATGATGTTTTGTATAACCCAGGGAACGCCTGTGCTGGGATGATACACATATTCCCCACACCTGCAGGCCCTTTGCTCAACAGAAGGACTTTCAGGGAAATTCCTATTCCTCCACCCCAACAGGCACAATAGGAACCACATCCCTCTTTACGGCAAAAAAAAAAAAAAAAAAAAAAAAAAAAAAAACTTAGGACCCAATCTGATTGCTTCATACCAAAATCAATACACTGCTGCACAGACCACCCAACATTTAGTAAATCGAGCTGCTCAGTGTGTCATGTTATGGTGTTCTCTGCAATCACTAGACACAGGATGCTGGGTCTAAATGCAGTAGGAACCCAAGATTTAGATAGAAGACAGTGGTTTTTATCTCCTTGATTCAATATCTAACTGAAAAGATGGTGCATTCTGCAGAAAACTAATCAATGTCCAGGCAAATAGCAAGCACATTGGTAACTAGTTTTCTGCTTTGGGCATAACTTTGGTTTGAAATGTGTGATTCAGTTATCTCAAAATCTGAACAACCCTGGGTGAGATGACCTATGGCATCCAGACCTACGTACGGGAAAGGACAGAAGGGAAGCCAACATGCAGTGATGTGCAGAGCCAGGCTCGAAACACTTCTGAGGGCGTCGTCTCCAAGTCTTTGCCACTGGATGCACTGTTAAAGCTTAAGGCCTGTCACACCTGGCCCTCATCTGCCCCATTCTCTGCTCCTCACACCTGGAATCTCCCTGCAGGACTGTCCTGCTCCCTGACCAAGATCTGGCCTTGGGCATGGCTGTGCTTTTGCTGGGGCTGCTCCCTCCCCGGAAGGCATGCCCTCTGCTCCCAACAGCTCCACTGCTCTGTCTGCCTAACAGTTCAGACTTATTCTAAGGACAGTCTTTCAAACTCCTCCTACATAGATACTTTCCCAACCTCCCGTGCAAAAGCATTGTTTTTCCTTTGAATTCCAAGTGATTTGTTTATATAAATCATGGCACAAAATTGTTCATATTTCAATCTCACTGGGAAGACTGTAAACACTCAGTAGTATTTGAATGGAACTGGACAACCAGATGAAATGCATCCATTCTTACCAAACATCTCACTCTGCACAGGCTGCAGAGGAACATTCTAAAAGCTGGTTCTGGTCTCTGCAACCGTAAATGGATTTGCGACCAAACCATAAGGCCATCGTGTTAACTGCCATCACTACAGTGTTTTATGCCCGGTGCTTGCCCTTGTTTGCAAAAGAACCTATCTGGTTTTGTGCAGAGACCCAACCTACCTATGAATATTTTATCACTGAAGACACCATTTAAATACCTAATAAACATCTCTTATTTTTTTGCAGAAGATTCTACACAAGCAGACATTTGTTTGCTCTTCAAATCCTTTTCAGAAAGAAGTGTGCTGGCATTTCTCACTCATCGGCTGTGATTGTTTCGGTATTTGCTCACCATATTTACAAGTTTGCAGCTGCAGTAAAACCTGCATACTTTGGGATTTTTTAGATTGCTCTCCATGCTAATTATTGCACCAGATATAAAAAAATGCACCTGGCTTTAGAATTGTAAATATCTTAGTGAATGTGATTTTAGGAACAAGGGAAGAATATATTTGGGCTTAGTGGAAGTATCTAGATGATATCATTACCTCAGATAAAATTGTCCCTAATACAGGGATCATAACTTTTCTAAGGTCTAAAGTTCTCTAAACTTCTCTGTGCCAAAGAAAGTTTTCCCATACCACTCTCCAGTACCACCTTTCTGTAGAGCCAGATGTGGACAGAGGGCTGACACGGAAGGCCAAAGACCTGGATGTTAGTCCTGGCACCAGCAAATAGCAAGAGCTGCATGATTTAGACTGACATCACTCTGCATTTGGGTCTAAAATGTTTCATAAACAAATCGGGAGTTTGACTTGACCGTCTTTGAGGTTATGTGATAGATCTGCTAGAAGGTGCCTAGATGTCATTTAGAAAACTGGAAGCCAAGCCAAGCAGTAAGAGAAAAAGAAGACAATGACTGATTTTTCTAAACTTTAGTTGTTAAAATTGAGACACATACTACGTTTACTCTTTCCCTGCTTTACTTGAGAAATTTGGGTGTGTATTTTTTCTTCCATTTTTTTTTTTAATTGTGGTAATACATGTATAACATAAGGATTATGGTTTAAAGCATTTTTAAACATATAATTGTATGGAATTAATTACATTCACAATTCTGTGTGACAACTACCTCTGTTTCTGAAACTTTTTTCTTCTTGCTAAACATAGACTCTGGACCCATTAAGCAATAACGTCCTGTTATTCCTTCCTGTCCCTCCCACCCCAAACCCTCCCCAACACCCTCATTTTCTGGTAACCTCTAAACTACTTCTGTCTCTGAAAAAAAAAGTTTTCCTTTTAATTTATTTTTCTTAAGTCACCCATGATAATTGTATATATTTATGTAGTACAATGTGATATTTGAGTATGTTTACACTGTTCAACGATCATATCAGGATATTTAGCACATCCATCACCTCAAACATTTGTCACCTCTTTGTGCTGGCAACATTCACCATCCTCTCAACCAGCTATTGAAGTTACACCGTAATTTGATGTTGACTGTAGTCTCCTTGTGTTGCTATAGAATACTAGATCTTACTCGCCTTATCTCTACTGTTTTGTTTCTATTGACCACCCTCTTCCCGTATTCCTCCCACTCTCTTTACTAATCTCTAGTAAACACTATTCTTCTCTCTACTTCTATGAGATCAACTTTTAAATTTTTTTTATTATACATATTTGTGGGGTACAAAAGTTGACTATCAATAGTTATATGTAATGTGTGATGGTCAAATCAGGATCGTTACTTATTCATCATTACAATACATGATCATTCTTTGTGTCCGTTGACCAATTTCTCATCAACCCCCCTCTCTCTCCACCTCGCTTCCGCCTTTCCGCCCCTAGTAACCACAGTTCTGTTCTCTTTCTAAGAGTTCAATGTACTATTGTGATTGTTGTTTCTCTCTCTCTCTTTCTCGTTTATTTATAAGTAAACAAATGAACAATAAAGAGAGAATTCAGCTCCCACTTATGAGTAAGGACATGCAGTATTTCTCTTTCTGCTCCTGGGTCGTTTCACTTCATTTTCCCCAGGCTCACTCATGTTGCTGTGAATGGCAGAATCTCATTCTTTATTATGGCTGAGTAGTATTCCATTGTGTATATATACCACATTCTCCTTATCTAGTCATTCATCAATGGACGTTTAAGTTGGTTCCATAGCGTAGCTGTTGTAAATAGAGCTGCAATAAACATAGGAGTGCAGATGTCCCCTCAACTTGCTGATTTCTTTTCCTTTGGGTATATACCCAGTAGTGTGATTGCTGGATTGTATGGTAGTTCTACCTGTAGTTGCTTGATAAACCTCTGTACTGTTTTCCATAATGGCTGTACTAATTTACAATCCCACCAACAATGTATAAGAATTCCCTTTTTTCTGTATCCTCACCAGAATTTGTTATTTTCTATCTTTTTGAAAATAGGCAATCTAACTGGGGTAACACGGTATTTCATTGTTGTTTTGATTTGTATTTATCTGATGATTAGTTATATTGAGCATTTTTTCATATATCTGTTGGCCATTTCTACGTCTTCATTTAAGAAATGTCCATTCATCTCATTTGCCCATTTTTTAAATCAAATTATGTAGTTTTTTCTACTATTGAGTTGTTTGAGTTCTTTGTATCTTCTTGTCTGATGCATAGTTTGCAAATATTTTCTCCCATTCTGTAGGTTGTCTTTTCACTCTGTTGATTGTTTCCTTTGCTGTGCAGAAGCTTTTTAATTAGATACAATACCATTTGTTTATTTTTGCTTTTGTTGCCTGTGCTTTAGAAGTCTCACTCATAGAATCTTTGCCCAGTCCTATGTCTTGAACTATTTCTACCGTGTTTCCTTCTAGAAGTTTTGTAGTTTCAGGTCTTACATTTAAGTCTTTAATCCATTTTGAGTTGATCTGGGTATATGGTGAGAGATAGGGATCTAGTTTCTTCTGCATATGGGTCTCCCCTTTTCCCAGGACCATTTACTGAAGTGCTTGTCCTTTCCCCAGTGTATGTTCTTGTCTCCTTTGTCAAACGTAAGTTGGCTGTAGGTACATGGATTTACCACTTTGTTCTTTTTGCTCAGGGTTGCTTTGGCTCTTTGAGGTCTTTTGTTATTCCATATAAATTTTTTAACTGTTTTTTTCTATTTCTGTGAAGAATGTCATTGAGAGTTTGATGGGGAAAAGAATGTCATTAGTAGTTTGCATTGAATCTGTAGTCACTTTGGGTAGTATGGATATTTTGACAATACTGATTCTTCCAATCCATGAGCATGGGATGTCTTTTGATTTTCTTAAATTTACTTAATCGGTGTTTTCTAATTTTCCTTGTAGAGATCTTTCACCTCCTTTGTTATATTTATTCCCAAGTATTTAGTTTAATTTAATCTGTTTCTATTTTAAATGGGATTGCTTTCTTGATTTCTTTTTCTGCTAGTTCATTGTTGGTGTACAGAAAAGCTACTGATTTTTGTATGTTGATTTTATATCCTGCAACTTTACTGAATTTATTAGGTTTGGGAGGCTTTTTTGGTAGAGTCTTTAGGTTTCTCACTATATAAAACCATGTCATAAGCAAACATGGGCAATTTGACTTCTTCCTGTCCAATTTGGATGCCCTTTATTTCTTTCTCTTGCCTAACTGCTTGGCTCCCTAGCTTCCAGTACTATTTTGAATAAACGTGGTGAGAGTGGGCATCTTTGTCCTGTTCCAGTTATTATGATGTTAGCCGTCGGGTTGTCATATGTAGCATTTATTGTATTAAGATATTCTCCTTCAGTATCTAATTTGTTGGGAGTTTTTATCATGAAGGGATGCTGAATTTTATCAAATGCATTTTCTACATCTATCAAGATGATCATATGGTTTTTTCCTCTCATTCTGTTGATGTGATGTATTACATTTACTGATTTGCTTGCGTTGAACCATTCTTGCATCCATAAGATAAGTCCCACTTGATCATGGTGTGTAATAAAAATTTTGTTATTAATGAGGATATTAATCATCTGTCCAACTGTCATAGGCAGCTTTACCATAGCATAGGTTTATATTTTATTTTGTGACATTGCAGTTAATCATTAAAGTTTGGGAAGTAAAGGGCTTAAAACTTTAATACACAGTCTTCCCTTGGTATCCATGGAGGGTTGGTTCCAGCACCCTGCAGGTACCAAAATTCAAGATACTCTAGTCCCTGATATAAAAAAGCATAGCATTTGCACATAACCGATGCATATGCTCCCATATATTTTAAATCATCTCTAGATTACTTATAATATCTAATACAATGTAAATACTATGTAAATAGCTTTTATACTGCATTGTTTGGGGAATAATCACAAGAAAAAAGTTTGCATGTGTTCATTACACACACATTTTTCTCCCAAATATTTCAATCCAAGGTTAGTTGAATCCACACATGCAGAGCTACAAAGGGCCAACTGTAGTTATAAATGCATTTTCTCATTTATTCACTGGGAGACTTGAAATTTATGACTAAAAAATACATTCACTTTATTTTGATATTATAAAAACTTTTGCTATTGCTATGTAAATTTGTGGGTATTTCTTCATATCATTTCAATTATTAGTGTTCAGTAGAGGTTAAATTTGGACCTCCCTGTAGCTGAGGAAAAGGCCCTTCTTGGACTCTTTCTTTAGCAATGCCATTGACATTGTCCTGAAGGGACTCACCTGGCTGACAGTGACCATGGAAATTTTATAACAGCAGGGCCCGGGCAGGTCACTTTTGCTGTGGAATCTAAGGGAGTGAGGATAGCTATTTTCATCACTACATACATGAAAGTTGCAATTGCAAGGCAGTTGACAGGCTGATGCTGTACTAGATGACAGGATGAGCAGCAATGACAGGCAGTCAACTCTCCTTCAACTGTGCTACCGAATTTCCTTGGTAAATTTTCTCCAGGTTATAGGACTATTGCAGAGCCACTTACATTTCTTGTGGTAATAAACTACAGAAGACTTCTATAAAATGAAGGTGTAATTAAGGTTCTTACGGAAAATTCTGGGATTAGAATTACTTATTCATATGCCCTTGATCTCAAATTTAATTAGCTACAAATGAGCAAAGATTAAGTATTCCAACAGAAAATTCACATCCTTTTATTATTTATTCATTTATTTAAGAAAATGTAATTTTATTTTATTTTTTACATTCTAGGATGTTGTTGCAGAGCAGTTGGGGGGGAGGGGGGAAAGGGAAAGGAAATGGGATGAAGAAGGAGAAAGGAGGAAGGGCAGGATTGAGGCCTGTGTCACCCCCCTCATTCCCACAGGGAAGACCAGGGGGCTTCTAGTGGTGGCTTGGTCATTGCCAGACTGGGTGCAGATGTCAGGGGGGTGTGGCAAAAGCCCTCACCTCCCACCACCCCAGCTCAAGAACCTGGAGCCCTTCTTGTTGCAGCTCAGTGGTTGTCACTGGGCTGCTTGCACATGTCGGGGGGCACCGAGGCCCACCACCCTGGGTTGGGAGAGCCCAGGGTGCTTCCTGTGGTGGCTTGGTGGTCATCACTGGTCTGGCTGCACATGCTGGGGGGGGGGCATGGCCAAGGCCCTCTTCCCCCACCCTCAGGACTGGTTGTGGGTGTCGGGGAGCATGGCTGAGGCCCCCGGCCCTCCCCGCTTTTGGGCTTGGTAGTCCAGTGAACTATGTAATGGAGACTCAAAAAAGGATTACTCAAAGCAACATGAATGTAATGAGAAGCCCGAAGGGACTGCCCCTGAGCAACTCCTCTGTTAGTAGGAGAAACTGGGTACAGCCCCGATTCAAAGTGAGCTTCTGTTTTTATTGTAAAGACAAGGAAGTTTCACAAGAAAAATCAGTTGATTCAATCACTTTAAAAAAGACACAAACACATGGGCAGTGTGACAAAAGTTATCTAGGCTAAGTGTAGCTTAAGCAATGGAAACCAGTAAAAATTAACAATGTGACATTCCAAAGTACAATTTGTGAAAAGCTAAGTTGGTGAAACTGCAATCGTTATCTAAAATATAACCTCTCCTCAAATGACTTAAGCAAAAGTTACATTCTTATGATTAAGTCTAAATATAATTGTATCTAAAGTTTCCACCAAAACATAGCTTGCCCTTAGCAAACATTTTTTCACATTTTTCCTTATAGCAATTCTTTAAAATCTTTTTTTTTTTTTTGTCTTGTTCATGACCGGCACTCAGCCAGTGAGTGCACCGGCCATTCCTATATAGGATCCCAACCCGCGGCGGGAGTGTCACCATGCTCCCAGTGCCACACTCTCCCGAGTGCGCCACGGGCTCAGCCCTCTTTAAAATCTCTTAACAGGATCTCTATGTCAACCACCTGTTAGCTCTAAAATTATTAAAGTATACAATCCCATACCTAAACAGTGATCAGAGTTGATTAGATGGGCTGTTGCCAGGCCAGCTGTGGGCTCTTGACCCCTTGCCAGAGACGTTTGCCTCATATATGCATTACCTAAAAATCCTATTCTAAAAATCAAATGAGGGCCGAGCCCGTGGCGCACTCGGGAGAGTGCTGCGCTGGGAGCCAGGCGACGCTCCCACCGCGGGTTCGGATCCTATATGGGATATGGCCGGTGCACTCACTGGCTGAGTGCCAGTCACGAAAAAGACAAAAATAAATAAATAAATAAATAAGATTGATGATTAATTAATTTAAAAAAATAAATAAATAAAAATCAAATGAGAATCAACATATACTTAATTAGAATTGATTAAATGGGCTTTTGCCTTGCTAACTGTCAGCTTTTGCCCCTTAACCAAGGGCGTTTGCCCCATACATGTATTACCTAAAAACCCTATTCTAAAAATCAAATTAGAATCAAGATGTGTAACCCTCTATGGGAAACTTTCAGTCCTTCTAGGTGTTATAGGTGTTCTTTGGTAAAATGAGACCTTTACTAGTTAATATCAAACTTTATCTCTGGTCTGTGGGTATTTTGGTTTTTCTTTCAGTTCTGTGTTGGATTATTTGCTGTTCCCACCACTTAAGCTCTGTGCTGGAACTAATTTTTTGTCCTTTGCTTACTTCTAAAATGGGGGAACTTCCTGTGGGGACCAATACTTGAGCTCTGTCTGTGGTTTACTTAAATTGCTACTTTGCTGCTGATTCCCTGGGGAAGGCTTTTTATGCAGCTCAGGTTTTAATGGTTGACTTTATAGGTACTTCTTGTTCTAGTGAGATCAGGTGCACCTGGGTTGTGTAGAAACTCTGCTCTGGGCCTGAGTCTTTTCATCAAGCTGTACCCCTTGCAGTTCTATATTCCTGACCAGTCTCCTCTGAATGGTCTTATGCTGACTGGGGTGCAGATCACCTGTCCTTGCTGTGCCCCAGTGTTCCCCCGGTGGGCCCGTCTCCCCCACCGCCTGTGCTCCAAACACTTCCCATGGGAAAGGCCATGTGATGGTCCCTTGCAATGACTCACCAGCCTCTGAGTGGCTCCTTTTTCTCAGTTGTCTGTGGCTCTTCACTCCTATGTGGGTCCACAGGAACCCTATTAGTGGTCTTGCTAGCCTGGGGGCCACCAAGACCCTCTTCTCCCCTGCCACCTCCAAGCAACTCCATCTGAAGGGCACAGCTGCGGCTTTTGCCAGCTGTTGCTCCATGTGCTCAGCAGCTCCAGCCTGGGAGCAGCCGGGGCTTGAAATGGTTGGAGCAGTTTTTTCTTTCTCTCATCCTGGCTTCTCCCGCCTTCATGCACTCCATTGGTCTCTCCTCCTCTTCCCCTGGACGCTAGTGGCCCCAGCTTAACTGTTGTTGCTTTTTCATAGTTGCAAATTGGTTGATTTGTGGGAGAGAGTGATGCTGGGGACCATCTATTCTGCCATCTTGACCAGAAGTTTACATGTCCTTTTAATATTTCCTGTAGATGTTCATAATTCTTCAAGAACATCTCAGGTTCGTGGCTATGTTATGCACACCTCTGGTGACATGCCAGTGTGCATATACCTCTCAGGTGACACAAATGTATTATATATGCCTCAGGTGCATGGTGGTGTTCTACATGCCACAAATGGATAGCCGTGTCATACACACCTCAGGAGACACAGCTGTGTTGTTCACACCTTAAGTAACACAACTTTGTTATATACACCTCAGATGCAGGCCTGTGTTATACACATCTCAGGTGATACATCTGTGGCATGCACACCTCAGGTCACACAGCTCTGTTGTACACATTCCAGGTACAGAGCTGTGTTGTACACACCCCAGGGACATGGTTGCATTATTTACCCATCATGTGACACATCTTTGTTGTATACACATCCAGTGCAGACCTGTGTCATACACACCTTAGGCACATGGCTATGTTGTATACACCTTAGGTGACACAGCTGTGTTGTACTCACCTGGGGTGACATAGCTATATTACATACACCTCAGGTGACACAAACCCCTGAACTTGCTGACACATAGTTAAGGAGAACCAATGTGACTTGAAAATGTCAGGGCAAATGAAAAAAATGGTCCTTGATAGATAAATATCCTTATGTAGCACAGGTTATTCAGTGGATGAAACTTTACATTATAGCAGCATCATTGTGGAGCCTTGTCTCGGCAGGACTCTGAGCACTGAACAACACTCTCAGCAGGTTTCTGAGGCTACATGGCCTGTGTTCAAATCCCAGCTCTCCCATGTATTCTCTGTGCAAACTGGGGCTAGTCCCTATCATCTCTGTGTCTTCTCTCGTCAGCAGTCAATCGGGATGTTAGTGACCTGACCTCTCAGGACATTACAGGCTAAAGTGTGCCCCACAGAATGTCACCATAATAGGACTTACATTAAAATGAGGCCAGTCAGGTGGGCCCTAATCCAATAGGACAGGTGTCCTTATTAGAAGAGGAGATTAGGACACCCTGAGGGATACCAGGGATGCGTGGTGCACTCAAAGGGAAGGCCATGTGAGGACACGGGGAGACTCCAACCATCTGCAGGACAAGGAGAGAGGACCCAGAAGGAAGCAACCCTCACAGTACCTTGATCTCAGTCTTCCAGATTCCAGAACTGTTAGACAATAACTGTTATTTAAGCCACCCAGTCTGTGGTACTCTGTTACAGCAGCCCTAGCAAAGTAATATACAGGGTTAAGAAGAGGTTAATGAGAGCTCCTGAACTCACTAGTATTACATTCATGGGATTTGTTTTACTTCCCTCTTCCATGTCCTAAATCTGTCATGAACATGGGATAAAAATCTATTAATTAAATTATTCTACTCCATCAATACTTATGTACCCTTCTGCAAGTCATTTACCATCTCTGAGTCTCCGTTTCCACGTCCATAAAATGGGAAGACTGCATTTTGTGATCTCTAAGAAAATCATGTTGATGTAAAAATCATTGATTTAAAAATGGATTCAGGGCTGATAAAAGAAGCTATCTTAGGGAGCTCGGCTGGCTGCAGCCTTGGGCCGTGGGGCCTGAGCTCAGGAGAGCAGCCGAGAGAAGGAGGGCTACTGCTCCCAGCTCAGGCGGGCGAGCCCACGCCCTGTGTGGGTCTGGTGAGGCAGGAGGAAAAGCTGCAGGGCACAAGCTGTGGAGGACAAAACCAAAGGTGAAGGGTGACATGCGGGGGTGAGGACATCCTGAGACGACTACCAAAAGACAGCAAATAAAGGAGCCCTAGCCAAGAAACAAGTGACTTAGAAATCACACAGGAGCCATAGCTGGCACTTTAGAAAAAGAAGGGCAGAGAAGAAGAGACAAGAAAATGCAGAGAACAAATAGCAAAAGCAGAGTGTTGTATAAACAGCCACGTGCAGCTCTCAGATCTGCACGGCCAAGGCACCTCCCTGTGGCCATACAGCTCCACTCTGCCCTGAAATAAGACAGGTATTTTTGGAAAGTGGGACATTAAAAATTGGCTCAAATGAAGGAAAGCTGTATGCGTTTGTGTTACATTTCAGCACATTTTCAACTGTCTCTCTCACATAAATAGAAAATAATTAACACAGATATAGATCACCCAAGTAATAAGCATGACATGGCAGGGATTAAATTTTTCGTTCAAATTTAACCCTTGGAAGGTAAACCTGGGCTCTGAGCTTCACACTCGGTTATTTTTCGTCTATTTTAATTTAGCAGGTATCTGTCTCCACTTAGCTTTGTGAAAATATTATTCAAATCTTTGGTGTAAAGTGAGAGTGCTTTTGGAAGTCTTGCTCACCAAGCAAACTCTCAGAGGTGTTCACTTGCAAACTTCTGCTCCACCCCTGTGGAGAGAAATCCACAGTTATTTCTGGAACTAGCTGTCATTGGCTCAGGAAATGATGACTCTGGAGAAGTCTTTCTCCTCCCTGCACTACCCAAAGTGTTATTGCTGCTAAATGGAAATGAAGCGAGCTTCAGCCCTCTCCAGATGGTTTAGGATATTTTATCAATGGAGAAAATGAAAATTCAAGGGAAAAATGTGGACAATTCCTATAGAACATATGAGTCACCCCTACTAATTTGGGTAAGGAAAAAAACACTCTGAGGTCCCTTTGCTGAGTCAGCCCTTACTCACTTACCAGGTAGGCTTTAAACATAACAGAATTTTCAGATCTGGTACATTTTCTTTTAATGTGGATTTTTGTGGAATGCTTAAAGGGAGTAACTAGGAAGAACTGAAGTCTTCCACACCTTTATTTCAAAAATCAAAACCCTGTGCTAATGGTTCTAGAAGGGGTGGCACATCGTGTAGTGGAGAGATGTCCCTGAGAGACAGGAGATGGGTGGGTCCTCCTCCTGGCTTTGCCACCAGCTAATGGATGATCTTGGCCAAATCACTTTCAATTCCAACAAATTCAGTTTCCTCATCCATCAAGTGACAAGTTAAGCTTTACAATCCCTTCCAACCCTAATATCACTTGAATGTTGCTCTTTGGCTATGTATCTCTCCTTCTGTCTGAGTCAGCTCAGATTGCTGTAACAAAAACATTGTAGGCAGCATGTCTTAAACAACAAACATTTATCTCTCACAGTTCTGGAGACTAAGGTGCTAGCACATTTGGTGTCTGGTGAGGGCCCACTTCTAGGGCCATCTTTTCACTAGGTCCTCACATGGCAGACAAAGAGATCCTATCTCTCACACCTCTTCTCATAGGGGCACTTTTCCCATTTGTGAGGGTCCTATCCTCATCACCTAATCACTTCCCAAGGGCCCTAACTCCTGATACCATCTCATGGGGGTTAGGATCTCAACGCATGCGAATTTGGGAGGATGCAAACCTTTAGCCCATACCCCTTCCAAGTTTTTCCTTTCTTGGTTAACTGTCTAGTAGATGCATCACAGTAAGGTTAGTGCCAACCAGATGCCAGCTATGCAATTAGTCAATTTTCTGTACTCCCAGGATATTAGTGATGGAGTAATAAAAAATAATGACTACCATTTATTTGGCACTTAGTCTCTGCCAGGCACTGCACCAGGCATTTGTATCTATTTTCAATCAAATATTTGTGAAATACTCCCCGTTGGGCCCTTGTCATCACAGGTGCTGAGAGAATTGTCCCTGACACTATCCTTGACTTTGCAGCTCTCAGAGCTCAGCGGGATATGTGGACCACTGAGGCAACCACAATACAATGTGGTGAGTGCTGAGAGGGACACACCGTGGGTACCTGGGACACAGTGGACACTTCTGAGAGGAGGCACTGTGAAGCTGGGGGCTAGAGGAGGAAGAGGACAATGGAGGAAGTAAGGTGACCTCAACAGAGGGTGACTGCAGCTAAAAGAGGGGGTCATAAATTTGTTTAATGTAACTGAAGCCTTGGCATTCATTTTTAGGCCTGACGTAAGTTGTTTGAAACCCAGTTGCACCCCATCACCTTTGGCCTGGTTAAACCCTCCCCTCCCGTGCAGTTGTTTGTGACATAGCCTGCTTGTTCCTCATCCCACTGACCCCAAACCGAACACTCCCCAGAGCTGCCGACCATGGTAAAACCTATGGCCAACACCAGTTGTGTAAATGAGTTCCCCCATTTGCGTGTATTTTCTTTAAACTAGCCAATCCACAATTTCCTTGGGAAAGCCTAAGGTATAATATCCAAGGACCTTAATAAAGGCGCAGTCCACAGGTCCTCTCTCTGTCTCTCCCAGTAGAAGAAACAAACTCAGCTTCTCAAACTATCCTCTCACAACATACTTCTGACACCATATGTGAGGGGATTTCTTCCCACCAGCAGCCAATCAGTCAATTCTGCAGCAGACACCAGCTAAGAGTGTCCTCTTATTCAATCCAATTCCAACACTATTTGGAAATAGTGTCAGATCCCACGGGTTGAGAGCTCAATCCCATAAGACTGCCTCCAACTTCTGAGGCCAATTACAAGCTCTTTGTAGTTTTACCTATGCTTCTGGCCAACCAGCTATAAATCAAAATTCCCACAACCCCCTCCTTCGGTTCAATTAACTTGCTACAGCAGCTCACAGAACTCAGGAAAACCTTTTCTTATGTCCACTGGTTTATTATAAAGGGTATTTACAAAGGATACAGATGAAGACATGCATGGGGTGAGGTGTGAAGGAAGGGCACAGAGCTTCCACACCTTTCCTGGGTATGCCACCCTCCAAGAATTGCATGTGTTCAGCTCTCTGGAAACTCTGCAAACATAATCTTCCTGGGTTTTTATGAAAGCTTCATTACCTAGGCATGATTGATTATATCACTGGCCATTAGTGATATAATGGCCACAACTTAACCTTTATCCCCTCTCTCCTCCCTGGAGGTTGGAGGCTGGGGCTGAAAGTCTTTCCAGTGACCGGCCCAGTCCTGAAGCTAACTAGGGTTGGCCAGCCACCAGTCAACTCATTAGCATACAAAAAGACACTTAACATTTTAAAGATTTTAAGGACTTTAGGAGACAAGATGAAGACCAAATACCTATTTGACAGTCTCTCTCTCTCTTTCCCCACCCACTGGGGGAGCTCTCTGCTGCCTCCAGACTTCTCGTTGGCCTCCTGTCAGCACTCCTAACAATTCTGGGCCCTGTGAGTAATAAATTTCTGTGTCATGCATTTTGGCCTCACTTCCTCATGGTGTCTCACCAGACACAGCCACCCAAATTTAACTTTCCTTCCAGCTGGGGCAGGACTATAGCTTATGGCCACTCTCAAGAGAGAGACCTCAGACCAAATTAGGAAAAAAAAATCCTAACAGGGAGCAGCACAGTGTGTCAAAGAAATCAAAGTCCCTTGTCTGACTGGAGCAGTGAGTTCAGGGTGCGGAGGGGAGAGATGAGGCTGGAGAGGTCATGAGGATCTGGGGAGGCCTGGGCTCCATCTGGAGAGCCGTGGGAAGCTCCTAAAACACGTGAGAAGAAAGGGGCTTTGGGAAAGACCACCCTGGCTACAAGTGAATTGGAGGGGGCAAGAGTAGCCCTCGGGTCAGGTAGCGATGGCACCAGGGGTGGGGCCGTGAGGAAGAAGGAAGAGTCAAGGACCGGGCCCAAGCCTGCATCCTCCCCCTGCCCTGACCACAGGAGGAGCGCGGCTTAGCAATCACCAGTGCTGGAACCCCACGGGCAAGGCTCAAATCCTGGCTTCACCATCCCCTGACCGGGTGACCTTAGGCAAGTTCACTGGCCTAAAGCGGAACAATATTTTTATATGAACTTTTAACCATGTCTCATAGTGCCTAACACACAGCACGCATTATTAAATTTACTCATCGAAACTGTGCATGTGTGCTTAACATTAATATACATCTAAACACTCCAACTATTACTAACATTCATATCATTTTATTACATGTATTGTGAAGTGTATGAATTATGAGAAAATCAGCAGCTTTGAAAGGAGCAAGGCAGTCATGAAGGGCCTGAGGTTGTGGGTGGGAGAAAGCAGAGCCCCTGCCTCGGCTGCAGTGGGTGTGAGAGGCTGAGTGTTGGCGTGAAGAGTGTCTCCAAGTGCTCCATGCTATCACCTCCCACAACCCCCTCAGCATCCTCCCCTCCTCCCAGGCCTCACTGCTCGGTTTTCCTCCCAATTCCATCCCTCGGCCAGTCACTATATGGGTGGATGCCCCTCTCTCCCGTAAGATGTGTTCCGGGACTGTAGAAACTCTTTCTGGTCCTCCAAGCCTCTCCCGACCACCACGATTAAGAGAGTGGGTGACAGGGACAGGCTCGGTGGGCCACCCGTGCCTTCCTCAGGTTTCTTCACTCGTTATACCTCTGTTTCCTGATCTGTAAACTGGGCTGATAACAACCTCCCAGACGGTGCTGAGCACTAAGCACAAGGCTCCCGATGCAATTCTCAGCACATCGTGAGCATTCAGCAAAACTTAAATAGTCTTATTTAAAAAGTATCCAGTCTCTAACTTTAACAGGTTTGTATTTCAGAAGAACAGAAGGCAGCGAAGTTTTATTATGCATTTTTAAATCAGAAATAACTTCTTAATGCTGCTGATATTTTTATTCTACTGAATGAAGTAAAGAAATTTTCACTCCACATAACTGGAACTTTCCACTCCATATTAAGCAAAATGAATTTATTTATTTATTTATTTATTTTTTAAATTTATTTATTTTTTTTTAAATTTTATTTTGTCGATATACATTGTAGCTGATTATTGCTCCCCATCACCAAAACCTCCCTCCCTTCTCCCTCCCCCACTCCCCCCCAACAATGTCCTTTCTGTTTGCTTGTTGTATCAACTTCAAATAATTGTGGTTGTTATATCTTCTTCCCCCCCCCCCCCCGGTTTGTGTGTGTGTGTGTGTGTGTATGTGTGTGTGTGAATTTATATATTAATTTTTAGCTCCCTCCAATAAGTGAGAACATGTGGTATTTCTCTTTCTGTGCCTGACTTGTTTCACTTAATATAATTCTCTCAAGGTCCATCCATGTTGTTGCAAATGGCAGTATTTCATTCGTTTTTATAGCTGAGTAGTATTCCATTGTGTAGATGTACCACATTTTCCGTATCCACTCATCTGATGATGGGCATTTGGGCTGGTTCCAACTCTTGGCTATTGTAAAGAGTGCTGCGATGAACATTGGGGAACAGGTATACCTTCGACTTGATGATTTCCATTCCTCTGGGTATATTCCCAACAGTGGGATGGCTGGGTCGTATGGTAGATCTATTTGCAATTGTTTAAGGAACCTCCATACCATTTTCCATAGAGGCTGCACCATTTTGCAGTCCCACCAACAATGTATGAGAGTTCCTTTTTCTCCGCAGCCTCGCCAGCATTTATCGTTCATAGTCTTTTGGATTTTAGCCATCCTAACTGGGGTTAGATGGTATCTCAATGTGGTTTTGATTTGCATTTCCCGGATGCTGAGTGATGTTGAGCATTTTTTCATATGTCTGCTGGCCATTTGGATATCTTCCTTAGAGAAATGCCTACTTAGCTCTTTTGCCCATTTTTTAATTGGGTTGCTTGTTTTCTTCTTGTAAAGTTGTTTGAGTTCCTTATATATTCTGGATATTAATCCTTTGTCAGATGTATATTTTGCAAATATTTTCTCCCACTCTGTTGGTTGTCTTTTAACTCTTTTAATTGTTTCTTTTGCTGTGCAGAAGCTTTTTAGTTTGATATAATCCCATTTGTTTATTTTTCCTTTGGTTGCCCGTGCTTTTGGGGTCGTATTCATGAAGTCTGTGCCCAGTCCTATTTCCTGAAGTGTTTCTCCTATGTTTTCTTTAAGAAGTTTTATTGTCTCAGGGTGTATATTTAAATCCTTAATCCATTTTGAGTTGATTTTAGTATACGGTGAGAGGTATGGATCTAGTTTCATTCTCCTGCATATCGATATCCAGTTATCCCAGCACCACTTGCTGAAGAGGCAGTCCCTTCCCCAGTGAATAGGCTTGGTGCCTTTGTCAAAGATCAGATGGCAGTAAGTGTGTGGGTTGATTTCTCGATTCTCTATTCTATTCCATTGGTCAGTGTGTCTGTTTTTATGCCAGTACCATACTGTTTTGGTTATTACAGCTTTGTAGTATAGCTTAAAGTCAGGTAGTGTTATGCCTCCAACTTTATTTTTTTTGCTGAGCATTGCTTTGGCTATTCGTGGTCTTTTATTGTTCCATATAAATGTCTGAATAGTTTTGTCCATTTCTGAGAAAAATGTCTTTGGAATTTTGATGGGGATTGCATTGAATTTGTATATCACTTTGGGTACTATGGACATTTTCACTATGTTGATTCTTCCAATCCAAGAGCATGGAATATCTTTCCATCTTCTTGTATCCTCTCTAATTTCTCTCAGCAGTGATTTGTAGTTCTCATTATAGAGATTTTTCACCTCCTTGGTTAACTCAATTCCTAAGTATTTTATTTTTTTGGTGGCTATTGTAAATGGGCAGGCTTTCTTGATTTCTCCTTCTGCATGTTCACTATTGGAGAAAAGAAATGCTACTGATTTTTGTGTGTTGATTTTGTATCCTGCTACTGTGCTGAAATCATTTATCAATTCCAAGAGTTTTTTTGTAGAGGTTTTAGGCTGTTCGATATATAGGATCATGTCATCTGCAAACAGGGACAGTTTGACTTCATCTTTTCCAATCTGGATGCCCTTTATTTCCTTCTCTTCTCTGATTGCTCTGGCTAATACTTCCAACACTATGTTGAATAGGAGTGGTGAGAGTGGGCATCCTTGTCTAGTGCCTGTTCTTAAAGGAAAAGCTTTCAGCTTTTCCCCATTCAGGATGATATTGGCAGTGGGTTTGTCATATATGGCTTTAATTATGTTGAGATACTTTCCCTCTATACCTAACTTATAGAGGGTCTTTGTCATGAATGAGTGCTGAACTTTATCAAATGCTTTTTCAGCATCTATAGAGATGATCATATGGTCCTTGTGTTTGAGTTTATTAATATGGTGTATCACATTTATTGATTTGCGTATGTTGAACCAACCTTGCATCCCTGGGATGAATCCCACTTGATCGTGATGAATAATTTTTCGTATGTGTTGCTGTATTCTGTTTGCTAGTATTTTAGTGAGGATTTTTGCATCTATATTCATCAAGGATATCGGCCTGTAGTTTTCTTTTTTGGTTATATCTTTACCTGGTTTTGGTATCAGGATGATGTTTGCTTCATAGAATGAGTTTGGGAGATTTGCGTCCGTTTCAATCTTTTGGAATAGTTTGTAAAGAATCGGTGTCAATTCCTCTTTGAATGTTTGGTAAAATTCTGCTGTGAATCCATCTGGTCCTGGGCTTTTCTTTGTTGGGAGCCTTCTGATAACAGCTTCAATCTCCTTTATTGTTATTGGTCTGTTCAAATTTTCTACGTCTTCACGGTTCAGTTTTGGGAGCTTGTGTGTGTCCAGAAATTTATCCATTTCCTCCAGATTTTCAAATTTGTTGGCGTATAGTTGTTTATAGTAGTCTCGAATGATTCCTTGTATTTCAGATGAATCAGTTGTAATATCGCCTTTTTCATTTCTAATTTTTGTTATTTGAGTCTTCTCTCTTCTTTTTTTTGTTAGCCATGCTAATGGTTTGTCTATTTTATTTATCTTTTCGAAAAACCAACTTTTTGATTTGTTGATCTTTTGAATTGTTTTTTGGTTTTCAATTTCATTCAGTTCTGCTCTGATTTTAATGATTTCTTTCCGTCTGCTAACTTTAGGTTTGGATTGTTCTTGTTTTTCTAGTTCTTTAAGGTGAAGTGTTAGGTTGTTCACTTGCCATCTTTCTATTCTTCTGAAGTGAGCATTTAATGCAATAAATTTTCCCCTCAATACTGCTTTTGCAGTATCCCACAGTTTTTGGTATGATGTATCATTGTTTTCATTAGTTTCAATAAACTTTTTGATTTCCTGCTTGATTTCTTCTTGGACCCATATGTCATTAAGTAGAATGCTGTTTAATTTCCATGTGTTTGTATAGTTTCCAGAGTTTTGTTTGTTATTAATTTCTAGTTTTAATCCATTGTGGTCTGAGAAGATACATGGGATAATTCCAATTTTTTTGAATTTATTGAGACTTGATTTGTGACCTAATATGTGATCTATCCTGGAGAATGATCCATGTGCTGATGAGAAGAATGAATATTCTGAGGTTGTTGGGTGGAATGTTCTGTAGATATCTGCCAATTCCAATTGGTCTAGAGTCTTGTTTAGATCTTGTGTTTCTCTACTGATTCTTTGCCTAGATGATCTGTCTAATATTGACAGTGGAGTGTTCAGGTCCCCTGCTATTATGGTATTAGTGTCTATTTCCTTCTTTAGGTCTAATAGAGTTTGTTTTATAAATCTGGCTGCTCCAACATTGGGTGCGTACATATTTATGATTGTTATGTCTTCTTGATGGATCAGTCCTTTTATCATTAAGTAGTGTCCCTCATTGTCTCTTTTTATGGTTTTTAGTTTAAAGTCTATTTTGTCAGATATAAGAATAGCCACTCCAGCTCGTTTTTCTTTTCTGTTTGCATGGTAAATCTTTTTCCATCCTTTCACTCTTAGTCTGTGTGAATCTTTATGGGTGAGGTGGGTCTCTTGTAGGCAGCATATAGTTGGGTCCTGCTTTTTGATCCAGTCAGCCAGTCTGTGTCTTTTAATTGGGGAATTTAAGCCTTTAACATTAAGAGTTGTTATTGAAAGGTGTTGATTTATTCCTAGCATTTTATTGGTTGTTTGGTTGTCTTAGGTGTCTTTTGTTCCTTGCTTTCTGATTTACTGTTTGGTTTCTTTGTTTGTTGGTTCCTTAGGTTGTAGATAGTGTTTTTGTTAGCTTGTTTTCTCTTCATGAATGCCATTTTTACTGTACTAGCGGGTTTAGATTTTTCTTAGGTTTTTATGGCAGTGGTAGTTATTTTTCAGGAACCAAACCCAGTACTCCCTTGAGGATTTCTTGTAAGGGTGGTCGTGTGGTAGTGAACTCCCGCAGTTTTTGTTTGTCTGAGAAATATACTATTTGCCCCTCATTTCGGAAGGATAGCCTTGCAGGGTAGAGTATTCTTGGCTGGCAATCTTTGTCTTTTAGTATTTTGAAAATATCATCCCATTCCTTTCTAGCTTTTAGGGTTTGTGATGAAAAGTCTGATGTTAACCTGATTGGGGCTCCCTTATAGGTGATTTGACGCTTCTCTCTTGCAGCTTTTAAGATTCTCTCTTTGTCTCTGAGTTTTGCCAATTTGACTATGACATGTCTTGGAGAAGGCCTTTTTGGGTTGAATACGTTTGGAGATCGTTGAGCTTCCTGGATCTGAAGATCTGTGATTTTTCCTATACCTGGGAAGTTTTCTGCCACTATTTTGTTGAATATGTTTTCAATGGAATCTCCATTTTCCTCCCCTTCTGGAATACCCATGACTCGGATATTTGAGCGCTTGAGGTTGTCTGATATCTCTCTCAGATTTTCTTCCATGTCCTTGATTCTTTTTTCTTTCTTTTTGTCTGCTTGTGTTATTTCAAACAGCCCATCTTCAAGTTCAGAGGTTCTCTCTTCAACTTCGACAAGCCTGCTGGTTAAACTCTCCGTTGTGTTTTTTATTTCGCTGAATAACTTCTTCAGTTCAGCAAGTTCTGCTACATTTTTTTTCAGGACATTGATTTCCTTGTATATTTCCTCTTTCAGATCCTGTATACTTTTCCTCATTTCATCATGATGTCTAGCTGAGTTTTCTTGTATCTCATTCAGTTTCCTTAGAATTATCACTCGAAATTCCTTGTCAGTTATTTCAAGGGCTTCTTGTTCTATAGGCTCTAGAGTATGAGATTTATTAACTTTTGGTGGTGTACTTTCTTGATTTTTTGTATTTCTGGTGTCTTTTTTTTGGTGTTTATTCATTGTGGCAGGGGGTTTCACAGTCCACCGGTTTGAGACTAATGACTAACTAGGATGTTGCTGTGGTTGCCAATTTGGTATGGCTCCCGCCGTGACTGCTCAGTTGGCCTCTAGTGTCTTGTGTGTGTGGTTGCCTCGGGTCTTGGGCTTCTCCGGGGATCCACCTTTCTGGTCAGCTTGTACTCTGCTGGGCTGGTGGATCACGTACCACAGGGTGTGTGATCTCTGTTGAGCTTTCACTTTCTGTACAGGACTTCTCCCCGTTCCGTGTGCTCTGGCCCAGGCTGTTAGATCGTGCAGTGGCAACCCCACCGGGTGTGTGGTTTCTGTCGAGTCTCCGCCTCCCTGGCCGTACGTCTCCCCCGTCTGTGCACACTGTGCTGGGCTGGGGTGTGTCTTCTGCACCCTTTGTCTATCAGCTGGGCCTTCAAGACCCTGCTCAGCACCGCCTCGCCCAGGAAGTCTACCAGGTTTCTGCTAGGCACAGACGACCGGTCTCTCTGGGTGCCTTTGTAGCACTGTGTAGATCTTTCTCGGGTCTTGTTCACCTTTGTATCCCCCCGGTATAAACCGAGTCTAGTGCCCGCCTGCAGCCTGGTCTCCGGCAGGTTCAAGCGGACCTGGGAACTCTCCTACCACACTATTCCCAACCAGAAATTCGTTAGGCTTTTTTCCAAACTGGTGGTCGCAGAGATGGTATCTGCCTCCCAGTAACAGGAAGTTTACCGGGGCTGGAGTCCAGGGTGTGGTGGAGTGACAGTCGGCCCGCCCGTACTTCCTAGCCCTCCCAACACTGGTCGGGACGCCCCACACCCCCAGCCCCGCCAGAGAACCGCGGAGGGAGTGGGAGAGGAGGCCGGCCCGCAGGGTCCGGAAAGCCCCGCGCCAGGCCAAGCAAATGGGCTCAGTGATGGCCGAGCAGGGCGGAGTTGCCCACACCTGGGAAAATGGAGGCAGCACCGGGGCAGTGAGTGGCCTGGTGGTGCAGGCGGGAGCCACGTGGGCATCCACCCCCCGAACAGAGCTGTGCCAGGGATCACTCACAGTGCTGTGCCAGGTCGGGCGCTCGCTCTGTCTCTGGTTTGTTGCCTTCCGTGTTCTCGGCGCTGCCGCCTCGGGGCTGTTCAGTCGCGGCGCCGCTCGGGCGCTCCCAGGAATCTTCTTTAATGCCGGCCTGAAACCTCAAATCCTGAATAGGGCAGCTGGCCGCCTTCAGTGCGGCCCCAGCCTCCGGGATCCTGGCTGCATCCACCGCAGCCCTGGCACCGTGTTCCCTGTTTCAAGACTCGCTTTTGCAGCTAAGAATCAGTTCTTTTCCTGCTCCACACTTCAAAGCTGTTGCCTGTAAATGAGGCAGCCTCTCCTGCCGGGGGCAAAGTGGCGTTGAGCCCCCACGACCGGCCAGCAGCAGCAGTCCTCCCTTAAGAGATGGCCAGAGGAAGGTCCACGAGTTTCCCGGCTGCCTGAGGCCCAGTGGCCACCTTTTCCACCTCAGCTACTCTGCGCCAGCCGCTGCATCCACCGCCATCTTGAAACTCAGCATAATGAATTTAGCCTTCACTCTGCAGCCTGCAGCAATGCAGGGAGGCTTGGCAGCGGGGGAACCAATGGAGTTCCCATCTCAGCTCTGTGCCCAGCTAACAGATCTTGACTAAGTTATTTAACCTTTATTGTTCTCAGTTTATACCATCCTTTCAGTGACGGATTGTATGGACATTCAGGTCACATACCAATTTTAGTATTGTTCTGTCGTTAAAGACAACTGTAAATATACGCAAGGCCATACAGCCCTAGCACACGGTAGGGGCTTCCTGGGGAAGCAGGTTTCCAAAGGTCCAGACAGTTAATAACCTGATCAAAGTACCCAATGTGTAGTGTGTAAATGTGTAAGTGTTTGAGCCAGGTTTTGATTTTGGATGTGGATAATATAAAAAAATAATGAGTCTCAAATGAAGCCCATTTCCAGTAAATGATCTAGATAAAAGAATTATTTTGTTATAATTCAGTTCATAAAAAAAATGGTCACATCTGTGTCTTGATTTGGAATTCCAGAAACTCTTTGCAGCTACTGCCATTGATAGATTATTAAAGTAAAATGTGTCCCACTTTTTTCTTAACTACATTGTTAGAATTATAGATGGGTAAAATTAATACATCGGATGTCATTTCAATTTGTTTCCTTTGATTATTTGTGATCATGCTGATGGTCTAGTACTAGACAGTATGGTCTAGACAGCAGCTGCAAAACATACACAAATACACGCCCAGGACACGCAGCTTGATTTAGAAAGTAGTCAATACTCATGGGCACTCATCGTCCACTTATCACTGTGACATATTCTAGGAAGGCAGGGATTATACATCGTGCTCTCTCCATATCCATTTTTCCAGAGACTTCTTACTAAGCCCAGCAACTGGAGACAGAAAGGAGAAAATATTGCAGTAGCGTAGAAGGTCATGCTCTGTCTACTAATAGCATCAGGCTGAAAGACTCCCAGATGGGGGTAACAAAATAAATAAATAAAGATGAGAGGCTTGTAAACAGACTCTCTTCAGGGATGTAAGCGTAGCTGTCAGTAGGTGATGAATCTGACTTCTCTGCTGCCTGTGATGTTCGAAAGAATTATTACTAGGTGTCACTTGACACTAAGTTAAAAGCACACAGTAAACCTTGATTAACCAGAAACATAAACCTATCATAATTTTTTATAGCTTATCACTTTGGGGGGAAAAGCATGGGTCATAAGGAAACCAAATTATTTTAAGGTTTATTCTAAGAATAACTGTGCCAGTCATGCCCTGTGGTCAGAGCAGACTCAGCTCTATTTTCTATGCTTTGTCCAGAAGAAAGCAGGGCAGGGGGCTGGAGGTTAGGATGGTCTAAAGGCATCACAATAGCTTCAACCTTCAAAGGAAGACACCATTTTGTTCAGAATATTGCACTTACTAAGTTACTGAGGCAGAGAGGTCGAAACTCATGTTTTTGGACAGATGTTACAGCGACAAAAGTATGCAGGCTTACCCATTGAGTAATGAGATAATTTCATCAAAACATCTCATCTCTTCACCTTCTGCCCATTATTTCTCAAAGCAGAAGAAGATTAAAAGTCTACTTGGATGGAAGATTAGTCATCCCAAGAGCAGGATGGTCATTATTTCATTGTGGACAGGGCTTCTGCTGAGGAAGTCTGCCCTCCTCCTCTGCCTCCTACAGTTTTCAGAGTGCATCACGATTCTGCTACTATTGCTGGTTTGCAGCCAACATTTCTGATATCGCTTTGGTAGAGCTATATTTATTACATATCACTCATTTATCTATTCTCTTAACAGCAAACACCTTTTGAGCAGGCTCTCTGGAGAAAGCCAGAGTAGCAAAACACAGACAAGCTCACAGTCTAAATAGGGATATTGGTTTACAGTCAGTTCCATTCCAATTCACTGGAATGATCAAGGACAAAATACTGCAGGTACACAGAGGCTGTGCAAACTCATGGTGTCCTTGCAGCTTGGAATACAGTGTGATCAGGCAACATTTCATAAAAAGTCATTTGGGCTGAGTCTTGAACAGCGATGGGAGCTCTTCAGGCTCAGGAGCAGAGCGTCCCCTGCCCTTGCTCCAGCCCCACTCCCACCAGTCAAGCAAAGTCATCCTGTCTTTGTGTTCCTCTGCTTCCTACCCCAGGCAGATGGTGACAGACTGCCCACATGCATTGTCACCCTTGGTGCTCACTTTACCTCCTTTCAGTGGAAATATTCTCTTGGAGTAGAAAGAATACAGGACAGGACAAGGTCTGGCACCAACTCGTATTTGCTTTATCTTAAGTTCTTCCTGCTCAGAAAAGCCTTCCCTGACCACCAGCACTCCAGTATACAGAAATTATTCCTTTCCAAGCACGCTGTTTCAACCACACTATCACTGCATAATGATCTTGATTTTTATTGGTTAAGTTGCTTTCAATCTGTGGCTCCCATTAGAGGCAGGCACGTAGCTGGGATCCAAATGCCATGATAAACCAGAAATCTGCTCTGACTTAGGTCAGCTAAATTTCCAGTAGCCTTGGGAATCTGGAATGGGGCGACAGCCACATCCACACATTCCAGAACTGTTATCTCAAGACTACTTTTAACCTAACACCAGACTTACCAGCACCTAAAGAAGTTGTATTAACTCAGGAATGCTGACAATCTATCTTGTGACCCTTACTCATACCTAGGATGCAACCAAGAACCAGCTCTAACCTAAGCAATGCTGCGCAACCAGAAGAAAAACTGATGTGCTGATGACGGGGCTGTCTTCCTTTCTCCCCTACGTTCTCCACTTTTCTGTGACTATAAAAATGCTAAGTTCTATCAGCCCTTACGGAAGCACTTCCCGAGGCACTTGGTGTTTCCCTGGGCCACAGTCACACACACTGGCTGAAATAAACTCTTTGATGTTTTATCAATATCTAGTGCTTCAGATTGTTTTCTCAGATCTCACCATCACAATCACAGTTGTGGCCTCGAGGGGAGGAGATGACGGCCCCTGCCAGGCCTGGAGGAGCTGGCACAGCAGGCTGAGGACATTCCCCGTAAATGAACTTCTATCCCAGAGGTGGCCCTGTCACTCACTGCTCATTATGCTCTGAAATAAAGATGATATGAATATTAACTAAGAGGAGCAACGTGAGACATGGTTCCAGTCGGTGTTTCGAAGAGGCAGTGAAGCCCTTTCCTTAAAACACACTTTCCGTCCACAGGGTGGGTACTGCTATGTGGGCTGATAGTTTTATTTTCACAGAACATTTGAAGATAACCTAGGTCTTCCAAGTACAATATAAATACAAAATTGCTTTATACTGAATCTAAGGGATGGAAGGATTACCCTAATATAAGAACCATGATAAAATAAAATGAACATGGCATTTAAGTACTGTGATGGAGGTTAATTTAGAAAGAATACCACTGGGACTAATGAAGGTTAAACTTTAATTCTGTTAGAAGCACAATTTTGGAAACCCTGAAGCAAATACTTATCTACTAATGCACACATTGCCAAAGGGAATGAAATATGAGTTATAGGGTCCTCCCTTTGAGAAAATACAAGTGTCGCCCTAAATTTGAAAATAATAACTTCCAAAGACCTTCTTTTCAACAGTCTCCTCTTCTCTGTGAGCACTGGCTCCTACTTAGATAAATGAGAGAACTATACGTTCGTCCAAAGGCTATGTGCATCCATGTGATTCACCATTCCAGACGCTCTGCTTTTAGGTTGCTTTTTTTGAATGTTTACTTATGGATGGAATGTAGCATGTTGTGGGGAAGGGGAAGCATTATGATACATTCAGCTGATTTCTCAGCTTGGAAGAGATTAAGTGAACTGAAACTAATTTAGGGCTGCACTTTACATTTTTGGCAAATAAGCAAATATGCAGATTCATACCAAACAGATGTGTCTGCCAGTTACCCCAGTAGCATTTCCAGAAGCTCAGGTTCATTGAGCTCCAATTAGTGAGAACATCATAACAAGTATATAATTATTCTGGAACCTGTTGAGCTTTCATCTGCTATCAATTTCATTTCATTCAAGCCCAATTCAGACTGAACTTTCAGTGAACACGATCATTTAAAATGGAGATCTTAGACTGGCACAACTTTTGTGTCTGACGTGCTTTGAGGTAATCAGGAAATTGCTTTTGAGATGGTCACAATCTGTAATGCTTAATTGGCACCACAACTGTGATTATTTACAGTACTTTCCAATATTACCAAAGTAAACTGTTTCCAGTGAAAAACGTGAATCCTAAAGGAGAGGTGGTAGGAAGCCTCACATACCTTATCATTCCTTTACTGAGTCAATCCCAACGCGCTAGGCCCTGTGCTGGAGATAAGTGCCAAGATGTGGTTTCTGAGGTTGTGGGATTTACAATGGGAGAAGAAGTAGGGCAATCCAGATAAATTACAGTGCAGTGTAGCATGGTGGACTTCAGAGTGGAAGAATGAACTGGATGTTGTGAGAGCACCAAAGATTCAGCAACCGAGTATGCCTGGGGAGGTGGAGGGAGGCTTCCCAAAAGAGGACATTTGAGCTAAGTCTTGAAGGGTAAATAATGTTCTCCAGGGGAAAAGGAAATGGCAAGAAAGGGGAACTCCAAGTTAAAGAGGACACACAAGGACATGGACTCAAGCAAGGGTGAGATATGTTTTAAAAATAATGAGAGTTCAATGTGGCAAACATTAGAAATTTTGAAAATATGACACTAGAGCAAAGGCCTCAAAACTTCTTGGTTTATTGCAGCCTTCATGTCTCAGTAGATTTTTCATGGCACCCCTGGGGTCAAAGGAAATACCTAAAATTTCTATTTATTAAGTAGTTAGATTCAAATAACATTTAAGTCCCAACAACAACAACAACAACAACAACAACAGAAACACATGTTTTTATTTCCTTATTAAATAGCCACAATTACTTATTTGGGGACATACACCAGTCGGGCACTGCACACCTTCTCCAATGTTTGTATCAGAATAAACACGCCACCTTCCTGCTCCACACTGATTTTTGTGCGGTACTTGCTTTACATCAGAACTACTGCCAAACTCCCAGCTTCACAAAGATGTTACTTCAACAGAATGTGTCACTATCTAGTGTAAAAACTGTAACTTTCCCTTAACTAGTAGCACCTAGTTTTAAGTATCCTGATCTCAAAATTTACAATATCTACAGCACCCTTGTGACTTTCTCCCAAGGGCACCTTGGCACTCAGTTTGGGAACCATCAGGCTATTGAATAGGTTGGTGTCAAACTATAAAGGACTGTAATATCAGGAGACATTTCTGAAATACAATCATGATGTGGCCATTGACGATGAAGACATAATCAACCAGTCACACCTTTGAACTAAATTTCTAAAAGTGATTTGAAAATATGTACATGAGACAGACAAATTAAATATTTTCTTTACATCTCTGATGCATAATAAAGTAAACAGAAATTCTTTTAGTTCTTACTCCCAATGCTCAACAGCTTCTGGACAAGCTAGACAAATTTAAGGTTTAGCATAAATGAATCCCCATAGCCTACCTGCATGATTCAGCTAAAATGAACTGTTAATACCATGTACATTTAAACATAGAAAACCTGTCCACAGATGTTTATAGAAGCATTATTCCTAATAGCCAAAAAGTGGAAACAATTCAAATGTCCATCAATTGAATAAACAAACCGTGGTATAAATATAAAATGGAGTATTATTTAGTCACGAAGAGAATAAAGTACTGATAGATGCTATGAAAGAACCTCTAAACATTATGCCGAGGAAAGAAGCCAGACACAAAGGGTCACATATTGTGTGATTCTATTTATATGAAATGTGCAGAATAGACAAATTCACAGAGAGAGAAATTTGCAGGGGCTAAAGGGAGGAGGAATAGGAAAGGACTGACAATGGGCATGGGCTTTCTTCTTAGAGTGATGAAAATACTCTGGGATTGCACAGTGGTAATTGTTGCACAGCTTTGGTAATATATGAAAAGCCACTAAATTGTGGATTTTAAAAAAGAGTATTTTGTATTATGTGAATTATGTCTCAAGGGGAAGGAAACACAGACAGCATCAGTTGCCCAAACTCCCACTCTCCATCCCAGCCCTGGCAAAGTCAAGGCTTCTCTCCTGTCTAGATGGGAGCACAATGAATGTGATGCTAGTTATCCCTCTTGGGCATGACAGCTGCTGGCCCCCAAAGTTACAGGGATGCATATCCTGGGAGATGTCATGAGGGTTCTTGACAGGATTCAAGGCATCATCTGAATCAGCAGATCAAAAAGCCAAACACTCCATCAGATATGTTTCTCTTTTTAAAAAGATAAATTTATTTTTAAAAATAGATTCTGTTTCATTTTAGAAGTAAATTGCTTACAGGAAAAAAAAAAAAAAAAAAAGTCAAAACAGTCCACAAGGATTCAAAAAGAAAAATTAAAGTCCTGCCTTTCTTACCTCCCTGAAATTTCCCAACTTCACTTTTTGGGAATAAATGGTTTCTTGTGATCCAAAGAAGTTCTATGTATAAACAGGCATTGGACCACACACAAACAAGATTATACTTTAAATATTGCTCTGAAACTTGTATTTTTCAATTAATAACACCTACATACCTTTATAGAGAGGTCATCTTCAGTGTCTTTAAACGATGTATAGTATTCTTTTGAACAGCTGTATCACATTTTATTTGAACATTCCCTGACTGATTGATCCACGAGAGCTTTTAAGCAGGGACAAACTTAGGCCTCTTTCAAAAGGTAATTCTGGGAAATGTCAAAGAAAAAGCTTGTTGTTCAACAGGTTGTTTTAACAAGTTACAATAAACCATAATGCTAAAAATCTTTGAGTTGTCTACCTCGCCTCACACCCATAGTTACAACTTGCAATCTAATAACCCTAGAATGAGGACTCAAAGCCACTATTCCTCTTTCTTTCACTTACCTGTAATATTTCAGAAAAGTTTCTTGATATTTTCGAGTCTTTATTGCACCACCTGGGGAGAAGAGATAAGATTGTTTTTATTGGTTAGTATTCATAAAGCATTTTTGGTTTTCGGTAAGAAGTAAACATACTGACAAAAGAAAAACTGAGTACTAACTACAAGGTCAGCGTACATCGAACACCCAGCCGGTGGCAGTGACTCCCGCAGGCGTCTCATCACACAACAGCCTGCCCCGCACGTGGAGGAGGAAATGCCTGCATTGCTGCAAGCCCCTCCAACTTGGTGCGCTCCATTTGCACCCAGGCAGCGCAGGGTGATGAACGGAAGTATGGAAGGAAAATTCTAGAACTTCATCTATATCTTTCATACTTATCTTTAGTTAGTGTTTATGTTTTATCCTTATTTCCATATCACTCTGTCACAGACTTTTACTCAAATTTAATATAGTTTTATATTTGAAAGTCTTCTTATTAAGTGAATGAAAGTTAAAATTTAAAATTGGTTTTGTATTTCCTATGAACCTGTCTTTAAATTTTAAAAGAAAATCTTCTAGATTGGAATTATCATTACAAATATTAGTAGTACACCACTGACCAAAATTATAGAATTTGTTATGTGAAAGTAAAAAAAAAGAAAAAGAAGAAAACGGAAATATTTATCTTAATAGCCCAATCAGTTCCTATATTCATACATTAATGACTTATTGCCAAAATGACACAGGGCACAGCATAAATTCTGTCCTGACTTTTCTTTTTCATAGATGAAAATGCTGAAAACCCTTACCTAAACAAGCAGATAGAAATAGAGGCATTTTAAAATAGCTTCATACAACTGCTGAATTCTCTCTGAGTTGCATTTCCCAAAATACAGCATAGTTATTGTCAGGCAGGAATCTCAAATCCTTCTGCCCCTTCCTGTGCAGGTTGTAAGTCAGGTAATTGGAAGAACATTCAGGCAGCTTTATGCAAGGTAGACATACTTTATTCTCCAGATGTGAGCCTCATAGACATGCTTTATTCTCAGACAGAAGCTCAGGCTCTACTCCACTGACCCTCCATGCTCTGCCACTCCTCCATGCTCTGCCGACCAGCAGTTCAGAGCAGCTACTTTTATATCACAAGTACACAACAGTGGCCTCAAGCCAAGCATTACATAATTACAACGATCATGCTGAATCAGTAAATGGGCACACAAGCACAGTTACACTACTTTTATAACCTGTTTCTAGTGAATGTGCTGAATCTTGCTCATTTGTAATAGATCTAAGGTGAGAGATCCTGACTAAACTTTTTCTACTTTCTTTACGGTTATATATTCTGGAAGTTTATTTTTAAATGATCTATCAGCTGACAACTTTACCAGGTTCTCCTACAATTTTTTTGTGAGTCAAGAGTTGGAAACCACCTGACCTAAAAAGGAACTGCTAGCCCTCACTAGAGCCTGTCATTTATTTTTAGGCCCACACCAATATTTCAAGTGATCCCTTTGTGCAGGGCAATATAGTATAGTACAATTTGGGAAGGGGAGAGGCGTGCCTTTCTTCTGTAAAGCAGGAAAGGGGGCCATTGTGAAAGGGGAATCAGAAAAACTCCTAGAACACAGTGGCATTTTCAGGCAGATGAACTGATCTGCAAGTTGATGATCTTAATACTGCTTACCAAGAAAGATACAACGATCACAATTATACTTTGAACTTTCAAAAGGAGAGAACAGAACTGAGGTTACCAGAGTGGGGGGCAGCAGGGGGTACAAGAGGGGAATTGACAAGGGTCACAATAAACAATTGCATTATATAATGTTGAACATAGTAATTATCCTGATTTGAGTATCACCTATTGCACATAGGTAATGATATTCAATTCTGTACCCCACAGATATGTATAATCAGCTACGTTATAATAAAAAATAAATAAAATTAAAATTAAAAAAAGAAAAAAGATTGGTTACCTTAAAACTCTCTATGCTCACCAAACATGGAATGCGTTATGCCATGCCAACTGTCTGGGTGGGTAGCCACTGGGTGGGAAGAAGTGGAAGGTACTGAGCCACAAGGCTGGCTCCTGTTGGAGAAAGTGGCCAGTGAGAGGTCTGTGGCAAGGTGGCTAAAGAACATTGAAGGGCAGGAGTGTCCGGTGATCAATGCGAAGTGGTTTAGGATCCTGCCTATAAATCATCCTGTCTCCCCAAACCTTGCTAAAATCTGCCACACACAAGGGCATCATAAGAGTGGGTTTGTGGACATCAGAGAAACCAAGTTCCACTTTCAGTCAGCACAGAGCAGAGAACAGCTGAACGGCAGAGAAAGAGACAGAATTTCAAGAACCCCATCAAAGCAGGAACTGTGAGCCAGAACTGACTGTGGGAACAGAAGACTTCAGGAATCCACAGAACCCTTGGGGAAGACATTGGCTTTTGTCCAGGATGCCAAACAAGAGTTTGTTTTAATTTTCTCTTGATGTTAGAGGACAAGATGACCTCAGCGAAGGGCTCGGTTACTCAGGGCAAATAATGCCTGTAACAAAGAGGGCAGAAAAAAAAACAAAGTCCTGTAGCCACTGGGTTCTTGCCAATAACTGAACCAAGGGCTTGGCTCTAAGACAGGTACTCAAAACTTCCTGCTCTGCCATTTACTGCTGGGGACTGGGAAGCCAGTGCTGTCTCTATGGGCCAGGTCTTTATTTGTAAACTAAAGATATTAGGCATACCTGGCTCATTCAGTACCTGCGAAGATTAGATAAGATCATGTGTAGCTCACAGTCTCTGCCAGCTTTTATAACTATTATTAACTATTGGTTCTATTCTTTTGTCCTCTGATAAAATAGCATGTCTAGATTTTCTTTACATACCTTCTACAATTCACCACTCATTCATTCAACAAAGACTTGTTAAATGCCTTTTATGTGCAGAGCACACTGAGAACAAAAATTTAATTTTTTGCATATTATTGTTTTTATTTACTTGTTATTGAATTTAGACTTCCTTCCTAAAGGATTTAGAGTCAAAAAGTGTATATTGGGCAATTAGAAGATTTTATTCCACAGATTTTTTAAAAAATCGTAACAAAGGGAGTATTGATGTCACATAACGAGAAAAAAACAAGGAAAACTGATATATAAATAGTGGTATAGGCCATAATGGCCTACACAGTTAATTACTGAAAGTGGGCTGCACATGTAATGCTGAGTTGCCTAATTACCAAAGCAAAGCCAAAAACATGAGCAGTTGCAAAATTTACACAAACCGTCAGATGAAACAAATGTTACTCATTGAAGAGGTTGTGGCTGTCAGTAGCTGTGAGACCTAAGGAAAATTATCCCTGGTAACACTGAGTGATGTTCTATGCACTGAGTGATACAGTAAACAGTATCCTGAAGAATATTCCTGCAATAACGACAGAAATATTGCATTTCTATTTAATGATTAAAATAAAAGGGAAATGCAAGACTTCTTCTGAGACCCAATGGAGAAGCAGGGGGATGAATTCTGGTCAGAGAAGAGAGTCAAGAATTACAGTTGCTCCCACTCCAAGCAGGGTCCCTTCTACAATAACAGTGGAGAGTAGAGAGGGTCATATGTCAGCTGTGGCATCTCAGAAAATAGGATACTTTCTCTACACGATTGCTTCTTTCAAGTCTCTGAACGCTTAACACCAGAACACAATTCAGTAAAAATGATTCTGCAACCTGGCTTGGTCTGGGTAGATTTAGAATGTGGAGAGCCTGGGTGCCCAGTTCTGGGTGCCCAGAACACTGTTCACGTAACTGTGCACTTCTTTCCAGAGACTCCAGATATTTGGATTTCATAGTTCTGGGTGGGGGCCTGTGCCTTCACATTTTTAAGGAATGCCCCAATGTTTCCACGCTGATGACCCACAGACTACACTTTGTGAGACACTAAATTAGGGAGGAGGGATGAATCCCTCTTTCTGCCTGAAATGGAGCTATGGAGAGCAGTAGCTTATAGTCAGGTTATATCTGCTGGTGACAGCCCAGAATACAGACTCTCGCTGCAACTTAAAAAGAGCTACATATTTTTAGTATATTTGAATCACCTCACTTAAAAAACTAAAAGCATAATCAGACTCATGTCAGACTAGAAGAGGGACAAGGAGGAATATTCCCAAGTGAGGGCCAACATTTCTTCAAAGCGAAGTTCAGTGCCTGCTTCGAGGCTGGGTCCAGAAATTCCACACTGGAGGGCGTCACTGATATCATGTTGGCTTGGAAAACAATTAAGTCATGTCCTGCTCACCAGGCTATTAAAAAAAATTCAGTGACTCACCCATGAAACAACTAATTTTATTGACACTGTCCTGGTGAAGCCTCCAGAGCAAAATTAGTTAGGAAATGTACCCCTGTGTATCTAAACAAGTTGTGCCAACTGTTCCTAATTGTTTGCTGTTGGGCAATTACATTCTGAATGATATTTTCCATAAAAGTTGATCCAAAACATTTTAGAATAGCTGATTTTAACCCATTCTTTCTGACACTATTTACAGAGCCAACCACTTTCAAGACTGCTTCTATTTGTGACTATGAGCCACATCTTCAGCAAATAGAACCACGGGGCTATGATCCCAATGCATCTAAAAACAGTGCAAATCGTGAATGTACATTTTCATTAGGGGTGTGACAGGGAAGCGAAATCCATCCCTCTTTTAAACTACTTGCACTTATCTAAACGCGCAGTATGCTGTTCTTCCTGCTGATTCTGAACCCCACAATGGTATCAATGTCCAGGTTATGTGCACACATCAGTAACTTGGATACCTATTCAGTTCACATGACTTGATTCTGACTGGTTCATATCCACATTCAAAGGAAACAAAAACGAAACAATCTAGTCCCTGCCCTATTTCTCCACAGCAACAGTAAATAGCGGAATAAGTTCTCACAGTCCAGTCATCAGCCTGAGAAACCAAACTAGCAATTTGTCAAAGAACAACTGGTACCTTTAAATGGACTATCCCAAATAGGTCAATAATTTAGGAGGGTAAGGAATTTTCCTGTTTAAATATCGGGATGGACCAGTGTGTTCTTAAGTGGAATCATATGAGAGAGAATAGCCATGAAATTGGGGTCCAAGAACACCCCCCCACACACACACCCCGCTTAGCCACAATAGCTCGGATTTTATGTTTTCTTTGGCTATTCCTTCTTGTGAGATTCCATCCAGGAGAAAAGTTGTCTTGTACAAAAATTAAATATAGCATAGAGAAATTCTCCTGAGTCCATCCAGAGAGGACACTCCAGTAGAGTTATTATGAATAAACAAAATAACCATCCGTTATAACAGACCACAAGGAATTCAGGTGGCGCCAAGTATTCACCAGGTGTTTTAATTAACTTTAGTGTCTAATTAACTACATTAATGAGGAATCATTATCAGACCAAATAAGTTCAGGGTATTTTGTTCCCTGGGTTATAAAACTAGGACAAGACACCAGAATCTCAATAAAAATCACAGGCTTCTAGAATTTCACTCACAAAATTTATAAGCAAGTATCCTCGCCTACCATTGTACCATCTCATTTCAGATGCCCAAATTTAGAGCCTGTCACATGGAATTTGTTTTACTGAAGTTTGGGGAAATGATAGATTTAAAATAATGTCAGTGATAGTCTCTTCTAAGTTCTGTTTCATATGATACCACATACATAACCTGGTCAGTTTGGGAATTTGTTTTGTTTGTCTCTGTTTCTTTATTTTCAAGTTAACAGAGAGCACTTGTCAAGCCAAACATTTGGAGGGAAAAGTTCTACAATTTCCCCAGCTATGAAATAGATAAAGCCAGTTTAATTTGCCCACAATTTGTTGAAAACAAGAGGAACTTACCAAAGAATTTGAGGCCTAGTTTCAAGATTCTCAAACAGGAACAATTAAAAAAAAAAGTGAGCAATAAAATTAGGTTGTATAAATATAAACAATTATTACTTGGCAATTTAAAATAAAATGTTTAAAAAGGTCTTTTATTACTCACAGTTCCCCAAAGAATAGGGGCCACACAGGAAGCCCCAGAGGTGGTGGAGTCAGCAGCGGGAGCAAGAGAAAATGTGGGCAAGGACCTTTACTGTGGCTTTCAGGAAAGGAATGGGTTGGGTGAGGAAGGGTCAGCAGCAGAGAAGGCTGAGGACTGCACAGTTTGAATACTTTCAGCAGGCTTTAGACTGCAGGGATAGACTCAAGTTGTCTTGTCCTGGCCCTGGGGTGATTCGGGGCAAAGGGATAGTGTCCCAGACTGCAGGAGCCTGGTTAAAGGAGGTGGGTGGGTGTTTGGATTGGCACTGGTTGGTTGCTTTCTCTGTGAGTAGCTAGCCCATGGTCAGCAAGGCCCCAGATGCCAGGGCGTCAAGAAAGCAGAAAGGAAGAAAATTTGTGGCTACATGAAAAAGTTCGTGGAAAAATTCATTATGTTTCGATTCTATTTTTCCATGAACTTTTTGAAGTACTCTAATATGGTTGCTAAGATGTTCCCAATTTGTCTGTGAGGACAGTGCCCTGTTCCAGCATAACTATGCCATGCTTGTGGCATTTATTTAGCCATTGATCTGAGCTTTTCTCACTTATTAAAAATGCAGGTTTCTAGGACACTCTGTAGAACTTCAGAGGCTAAGAAGCCAAGGAAGAGGGCAGCGAACACGTGGGAGGTGGGATGCAAGCCCCCTCGTGTGAGGCCCTGAGTGTGACGAGCAGCCAAGGGCCACTGGCGGTGTGCCAGCCTCCTCACTGCAGGGACAGTCCTGCGGAAAGCCTCCTTCCTGGAGCAGGTTTTCTAATTCCTACAACCACTATGGAAAACAGTACGGAGGTTTCTCAAACAACTACAGATAGATCTTCCATACGATCCAGCAATCGCTCTGCTGGGTATATACTCAGAGGAATGGAAATCATCATGTCGATGAGATACCTGCAGTCCCATGTTCACCACAGCTCTGTTTACAATAGCCAACATATGGAACCAACCTAAATGTCCATCGATGGATGACTGGGTAAGGAAACTGTGCTATATATACACTGTGGAATACTACTCTGCCATAAAAAAGAATGAAATACTCCCATTTGCAACAACATGGATGAACCTGGAGAAACTTATGTTGAGTGAAATAAGCAAAGCACAGAGGGATAAATACTGCATGTGTTCACTCATATGTGGGAGCTAAGAGAGAAAGAAAGAAGGAAAGAAAGGCCACAGTAGTGTGTTGGTCTAACAGAGGGAGGGGACATTCCTAAGGCTACAAAGCGGGGGGGGGGACGTTGGGGGAAAATTGGGTGGAGACGTGGGGTACAAAATAATTTCTGGTAATGAGTATGCTCCCAGTATGAACCTGTCCCTCATATCATGGGCACAAGGGGTGACAATTAGCTTTGTATCTCATGAATATTCTTAATAAATATAAAATAATAAGAAGAAGAAGAAGAAAATAATTCCTCAGGGAAGGGAATTTGACTTTCAGTTGCCTGACGTTTGTTCTTAAAGCCTTTCCTGACATGTTAGAATATTATGCTTTCACAAGCACCGTGGTAAGTGTTCCAGGTTTCCAGGCAGGGGTGTGAACAGAGAGAACGTCAACTCTGAATCGTCATCGGCGCTCCCAGCACAGCACGGTCGCTGACGCAGGGTCACCCTCGGGCCACTGAGCCTGTGAGAATGAGTCTGGTAGAGCCGAACCGACAAGACTTGTGTAGAACCTCTGCTGTGACTGCCCAGTTCTCTTCTCAGTGAAAAAGCAATCACAGGCAATAAAGGATGACATCGACTTGTCACATGCCCCTCTCTTCTGAGTAACTTCCCTAAAATCTGGAAAAGAAGAAAACAACAGCCAGAATGAGAACCATGACTGTCCTCACTGACGGCTAGCGTGACACCCGTCCCCTTGATTTGCCAGCTCGGTCAGAAAGGAAGTTGGGGTCAGACTAGTGCCAGGGCGACAGTGCAGCACCTGCCTGAATCTGTCATCTCCCTCCTAAAATTTTGCTGGTGTTGAGGCTCCAGGAAATATGATATCAGCACAAGTATTTCTTTTTCTTCCTCAATTGATAAACCTAGAGATCTGGTATGAGGGTTTCTCATTGAAAATTTCGTGTAAGTTTTTCCTTCCCTCCCCACCATCCCTAGACGACACGGCCAAACTGGCAGCAGGATGCTCCGACGTGCAAGGGACCCTGAAATGCTACCCATCTGTGGGGGAGGCAGAGCAGGAGGAGGTAAAAAGGAGTAAATGTATCACTAGATCGGCTTCCTTGATTTCTCAGAGCCAAGAAAGGCTTCCCACCAGGACACGGTGGTGCAGCTTTGCGTCCTGGCTCAGCATACAGCTTCAACAAGCTCTAAGACAAACGGCTCAAATTCCACCTTATCCACTAGTTGTGTAACCTTGGCCAAGTGACTCACCTCTTCGTGCCTACGTTTCTACATCTGAGGATCTGGAACCAGTAGCATAGCCACCTCAGAGGGCAGCGTGAGGGCTGCATGCAACCAGGCGTGTGGCAGCTCTTAGCAGAGTGTCCAGCTCACAAACGGTCCTCACATCTCAGATGGAGCAAAGGGTCCTGCAACCTGCCCTGTCATCAGGGCTGAGGGCACAGAACAGTCTCTAGATAAGGGCACTGGGGCCATTTTCCCCTGGCTCCCTCTGCCTCCTGACTGACTGTGATGCTTCCCCATGGGTCCCCCCTCCATAGCATGTGTGCCCCTTCCTCTTGGAAACTATGAGTAACAAACTAGATATATTTTTTTTCTTAACAGATACATATTTTTTCTTTTTAAATTTTATTTTTTGTTATTATTAGCATATTCATCATTACAAATTGTAATCCTTCCCCATGCCCACCACCCAACCTATCACTCCCCAACCCCCCACTCTCCCTCCCCCCAGCACTAGTATCCTTAGGTTTGACCTCTCCTTCTAAAAATTCAATGCACTACTGTGGTCTTTCTTTCTTCTTTCTTTCTTTCTTTCCTTCCTTCCTTCTTTCTTAGCACCCATTTATGAGTGAGAACATGTGGTATGTCTCTTTCCTTGTCTGGTTTATTTCATTTAACATAACTTTCTCCAGACCTATCCATGTTGCTGCAAATGGCAGAATTTCATTCCTTTTTATGGCTGAGTAGTATTACATTGTGAATATATACCACGTTTTCCTTATCCAGTGAGACCATGCATAGCCTGGTGCTTTCAATGGACATTTAGGTTGGTTCCATATTTTGGCTATTGTAAATAGAGCTATGAGCTATGATGAACATGGGAGTGCAGGCATCCCTTCAACATGATGATTTCCATTCCTTTGGATATATACCCAGTAGTGGGATTGCTAGGTCATATGGTAGTTCTATCTGTAGTTGTTTGAGGAAACTCCATACTGTTTTCCATAATGGCTGTGCTAATTGCAGTCCCACCAGTGGTGTAGAAAAGTTTCTCTTTCCCCACATCCTCACCAGCATTTGTTATTCTTGGTCTTTTTAATAATGGCCAGTCTAACCGGGGTGATATGATATCTCAATGTGGTTTTGATTTGCATTTCCCTGATGATTAGTGATGCTGAGCATTTTTTCATGTACCTGTTGGCCATTTGTGTATCTTGCTTTGAAAAATGTCTATTCATCTCCTTTGCCTATTTTCAATTGGATTATTTGGTTTTTTACTGTTTAGTTGTTTGAGTTCTTTATATATTCTGTATATTAATCCCTTGTCAGATGTGTGGTTTGCAAATACTTTCTCCCACTCTGTAGGTCATCTTTCCACTCTGTTGATCATTTCCTTTGCTATGCAGAAGATTTTTAGTTTGATATAATCCCATTTGTTTATTTTTTCTTTTGTTGCCTGTGCTTTTGGGGTCTTATCTGTAAAGTTTTTGTTACTTCCTGGAGTGTTTCCCCTCTGTTTTCTTTTAGTAATTTTATGGTTTGGGGTCTTATATTTAAGTCTTTAATCCATTTTGAGTTGATTTTGGTATATGGTGAGAGGTACAGGTCCAGTTTCATTCTTCTGCATATTGATGTCCAATTTTCCCAGCACCATTTATTGAACAGGCAGTCTCTTCCCCAATGTGTGTTCTTCTTGCCTTTGTCAAAGATCAGATGCAAACTATCTTTTCAATGGCAGTCACCTCCTGAGCTGTTGGTCCTGGCACACCTAAATGACAATAAAACCTATATTTAAAAATCTGGGCACTGAGAATTCAAACGGGAAGAAGATAGCATCGCATGGCCTTTAAAATCAGAGCCACATTAAGGAGCCAGCCAGTCAGTCTGTTACCCTGAGCTAATTTCTAAAGGGCATCTCTAGAATAATTCACAAGTACAGTGTATGGGTCATCCCAGGATTCCCCATGTGGCAGAATATAAACCTGCCCCCTTCCTCCAAAACAGACGCCATCCTAAGCAATCCTGCGAACTGCTCCACACACTGAGGCTCCTGTCAGTGGTTGTGCTCACCACACAAGACCCAAGGCCAGCCAGCTGAGAAAGGCTAAAAATCAGCAAAAACCTGATAAATGCTAATGAGTGTTTGTGTCCCCCCACCTCCTCAAATTCACATGTTGAACCTCTAATCCCAATGTGGCGGTATTTGTAGGTGGGGCCTTTGGGAGGTAACTAGGCCATGGGGATGGAGGCTTCCTGATGTGATCAGCGCCCCTATGAGAAGGGACAAGAAAACTAGCTAGCTCTCTTTCATGTGAGGACAAAACAAGGGCAGCAGGCTGCATCCCAGAAGGGGCCCTCACCAGAACCCAACCATGCCGGCACCCTGATCTCTGACTTCTAGCCACCAGACTGTGAGAAATAAATGTCTGCTGTTTCTAAGCCACCTAGTCTACAGTACTTTGTTATAGCAGCCCAAACAGATTGAGACAATGACTCATGCATAGCCTGGTGCTTTCAACCAGGACCATGATTTATTTTTCTATCTAAAACATAAACCCTTTAGTATGATCAAGAAGTCTTCTGGTTCAGAAAGATTGCACAGAGAGAGAGACAGAGTAGGGAGATGGAGAAGAAGAGAGGAAGAAAGAGAGAGAGAAAGAGAGAGAGAGAGAGAAGAAAGGAGGGTGGGAGGGAGGAAGGGAAGGGAAGGGAAGCTAAAAGAAGAAGAATTACAGAAGAGTGGGACATGGCTTGATGAACAGAATCGGCGAAAAGAACATTAAAGCACATTTTGAACAAGATTTGTGATGGAGTTTGGATGTGTTGTTCCCTCCAAAACTCATGTGGAAGTTTGATCTCCAATGTGGCAGTGTTGGAAACTGATTGAGTCATGGGGGCGGATCCCTCATGAATGGATTAATGCTCTCCCTGGGGGAGGGGGGTATAATGAGTGAGTTCTCACTCTATTAGTTCCCGCGAGAGCTCGTTGTATATAGGACCCTTGCACCTCCCCTCTCTCTCTCTCTTGCTTCCTCTCGCCATGTAATCTGCTCATACCCACCACTGCCTGCCACTTTCTGCCATGAGTAGAAGCAGCCTGAGGCCTGTGCCAGGTGTAGCTGTCCCAGAATCATAAGCCAAATAAACCTCTGTTCCTTATAAATTACCCAGTCTCAGGTATTTCTGTTATAGCAACACAAAACGGGCTAGTACAATTTGTATGTAGTTTGGTAGTCCTACTATAACAAAGGACCACAGACTGGGTGGCTTAAACAACAGAAATGTATTTTCTTACAGTTCTAGAGCCTGGATGTCCAAGATGAAGGCATCAGCAGGGTTGGTTTCTCCTGAGGCCTCTCTCCTTGGCTTCCAGATGGCCACCTTCTTCCTGTGTCCTCACAGGGTCTTTCCTCTGTGAGCACACATTCCAGATATCTCTTTGGATGTCCAAATTGCTTCTTCATATAAGGTAAGGAAACCAATCAGATCGGATTAAGGCCCACCCTAATGTCCTCATTTTAAATTAATTGCCTCTTTAAAGGCCCAATCTCCAAACACAATCACATTCTGAGGTGCTGGGGCCTAGGACTTCAACATACACGTTGGGAGTCGGGGGGACACAATTCAATCCAAAGCAATTCATAACATGAACATCAGGCAGGCCAGTGTACTGGCAGAAGGCCTATGCAGTCATTTATAATGTGTGTGACCTGAGATGACTTCCTTACCCTCTCAGTGCCTCATTTTCCCCATCTGTACAAATGGGGTAATAGTATCTACTTTATAGACTTTTATGAGGGTAAAAAAGGCACTTAGAACAGTGACAGGTGTTTGTTCAGCTCACCAAATGTTGCTATCATTGTAAGTATTATCATTTCAGTGGAATTGACCTCCACCCTTAAAGAGCTGGGTCACTTATACTGTCCATCTTGGAATGACAGCAGCACCGTGAAGTGAGAGATACCTACAAGGAGGCCAGAAATTAATTGTCTTACTTTGAACATAAGGAAAGATACTCTTTTAACTAATAGAAAATCAGTTTCTCCTGCACTCATTTAATAGATGTGGAACAATCTGAGTATGTAAGGAACACCAGCTTTAGGAGAACAACATTTTAGCCCCTAACAGGGTCCCACAGTCTCAGTTCAGCAAATGCATGTGACTGTTTTACCAAAAGCCTTGAGGACAGTCACTAATCCTACCAAGCATGGTGTTTGGGCATAATTTCAAGAAGGCTGGACTAGAATGTGAATGGAACTAACAAATTAATGGTAATGGACTCAATCAGGAAAGCAATGAGATAAAAAAAAAAATTTTCAAAAAAGAGGGATTTTGTGAGGGAGGATTTGGAGGTATTTGTCCTGTACCGTCAACTGTATAGGCATTGCATTTGTGGACATATGCTGTCACTAGAGAGCTGTGCTTTTTATTCTAAGGACTAGGTGATTTGTCTGATCTTAATAAAGCCAGGAAAGTGGCTCCAATGTTTCCTGGATTTATGACCTTAAGAAAAATATTTAAATTCTCTAAGTTTTAGCTTCTTCAAGTGTAAAATAGGAATAATAATATCTTCCTTGCAAGTTTTCTGCAAAAATTAATGAAAAGGAATATAAAGCTCTGAGCAAATGGCAGATATTTTTATTGTTGTTATTATTATAATTATAATTATTTTTCATCTTCTTTTGCCCAAGTTCCACACCAAGAAACAACTTTATAATCATTAGTTTAGCTTACAGAAACACAGATGCCACAACACAGACCACCTTTTATATCAGACACAGGTATTCTTGTCTCTGCTGCAGATCCTTACTCATTAATTAGCTTCCCAGTACACGTACTAGATTTGTGTGAGTTTGGTTAGTTAAATCAGTCTGGCCAATTCTGGAGCACTAGTAAAACTAAATTGAAATAGATGTAAATTTGAGGAACAGGCTCGATCATCCCATGGGACTGCCATCTGGTGAGACCTTTGCTAAGCAGCTGGCCACCGCAGCTGTCCTGCCTGATGGTACTGCCATATCCTAGCATCTGATTACAGCCTACAAAGGGCAGGAAAGCTAGAGTTGGAGGTAAAGCCATTGTGTTTGCATCCCCCCCTATAACACTGAGAACACTTCCTGAGACCAAGTGAAGGAAATTATTATAGTAGCTATCATTCAAAAACACCTTTAAGTGTAGCATATTGTCTGATTCTAACATCAACCTCATGGGTGTAGCAAAGGACAGCGAATCACCGTCTTTCTTTCATAAGAAGGGAAACTGAAACTTCGAGAAGTTAGAAGTCTTACCCAAAGTCATACAGTTATTATCAGGTAAAGTCAACATCTACACAGATCATTCCATGCTAACCTCTTGTAGAATCATATAAGACGACATTTACACCAGACTTGGCCAGCTTATTAAGTAGTACATTTTTAGAGAAAACTTTTCTCTTGCAATCATTTCTGATACTGTAGTAAAAAGTTTTAATGGCCGATAAAATTTCGTACTGTAAAAAAGAGTAGGGAAAGTAATATATTTCATAGTATATTGGACAAATGAGGCTGAACCCTTGACCTTAAAAAGAGGTTCTGGCAATAGCTGGGTAGTTACTATTAGACCAATCTTCCCACAAATAACAACTATAAACTCTGAACTAAGTATAAAAATAACTACCTGAAGGCAGTACAGAACAAACAAAATCAGGAATATACTAGAAGGGAATCAAAACATGGAAGAAGGAAACATGGTGAGTTTCCCATTTTTATGGTTTTTAGCCTTGAGGGGAGGTCTCAATCCATACCGTGTGGGGTGGCTAAACCAGAGATTAAAAAATAATTTGTTTAAGTCATACTGTTTGAAGAATAAGAGAACTGAGATCGAGAAGAACAAGCAGCTGGAAAATGAAGAGAGAAATCTCAGAAAGGAGAGAAACAAAGAACCAGATTCTGTGTGTAAACATTGCCCACATTCTTTGCCAACCTCTGATTCACACTTGCACAGCCCAACTCCAGGCTAGAGTTTGCAGCTTGACTTCAGTTCACTGTCTGACAAAATAAAACATCAATGCTTTTTGTAGTTATGTAACAGAATCCAGAATCTATGCAATAGATCATTTGCAATTTAGGGCTAGGGCACATTCCAAAATTATTTGACGTACAAAGAAATAGGAAAACATGACCCATACTTAAAAGATAATTGGCATTCTTTTTTATGGCTGAGTGGAATTCCATTGTGTATATATACCACATTTTTCCTTATCCAGTCATCCATTGATGTACATTTAGGTTGGTTCCATATCTTGGCTATTGTAAATAGAGCTGTGATGAACATGGGAGTGCAGATATCCCTTCACCATGATGATTTCCATTCATCTGGGTATATGCCCAGTAGTGGGATTGCTGGATCATGTGATAGCTCTATTTGTAGTTGTTTGAGAAACCTCCATACTGTTTTCCATAATGGCTTTCCTAAGTTAAAGTCCCACCAACAGTGTAGAAGTGTTGAAATTCTGCCATTCACAGCAACATGGATGAACTTGGAGAAAATTATGTTAAGTGAAATAAGCCAGACAGAGAAAGAGAAACACCACATGTCCTCATTCATAAGTGGTAGCTAAGAAACAAAGAAAGAAAGACCATAATAAAATGTTGAACTTTCAGAAGGAGAGAGTGGACTACTGTCACTAGAGATGAGAAGAGGGGAGGAGGAGATTAATTGAGTAAAGGACACAAAAAGTAATTATGATCTGTAATGATGAACATGCTATTAGTATTGATTTGATCATCATATACTGTATACAAATACTGATAGTCAACTCTGTACCCCATAAATATGTATAAATAAAAATAATAAAACAATATTTAAAATACTAAAATCAACAATCCTCACCTTATCTGCAATGTCACTAAGATAAAATTTTGTATTGATATTGGTATTTTTATTTAATAAAATAAACCTCATGTTTAAAAAAGAAGACAATTGACAGATACTTACTCTGAGAAGATCTAAAGGTTGGAATTAACAAAGATTATAAAGCAGCTATTCTAGCTATGCTGTAGGACATAAAAGAAAATACATTCGTAATTAATGCAAAGAGTTAAAATCTTGGCATAGAAATAGAAACTATCAAAAAAAAAAAAAAGAACAAAATGTAAATTCTAAGACTGAAAGTTTAAGACCTGAAATTTAAAGTTGGATGTGCTTAAGAGCAGATTGAAGATGTCAGAATAAACAAGGAGATAAAGACAGGAATTGTGCTAGTCAGTCAGCGCCATTGGTTAGAGTGTGGTGCTGAGAACACCAAGGTCCAGAGTTTGACCCCTGTACCAGCCAGCCACTAAAAAAAAAAAGTTAACTAAAAATAGAAATTATCAATCTGAAAAACAGAGAGAAAAAAGATATTTTAGAAAGTGAACAGAAACTAAGGGAACTATGAAACCCCCAGGTAAAAATAGGACCTAGCCATTCATCAGTACTGGTGATCATACGTAATTGTTCTCAGATGATCAGTTGACCAATGCCCAAAGATGAGACTAATCCCTCACTCATTTATAGATAATAAGTCTGGATGATCTCATTAGACATAATGCAAGACACCCATAAATTTCCAGTAACACTAAGAAATCAGGTCATAATGGCAAGAAAAGCTCAGAAATACAGAACATGTGAAAGTTGGAGACTAAAACATTTCTTGAAAATACTTGAAGATTCAAAAACTAAAAGCCTTGTGGAAGACATGGACTTAAACGTCTCATTAACGTAAAAAGAAAATCTGAATTATAAAAAAGGGACTAAGCCTTTTTATAGAGGCTCATACTTAAGTCTTGGCCTGTGCACTATGGGCTGGATCCTGGCCAAGAATCAGTTGCTCACATACTGTTTTCCATAACAGCTGTGCTAATTTACAGTCCCACCAACAGTGCAGAAGAATTCCCCTTTCCCTGCATCCTCGCCAGCATTTGTTATTCTTGGTCTTTTTAATAATGGTCAGTCTAACTGACCATAATAATGTCAATGTGGTTTTGATTTGCATTTCCCTGATGACTAGTGATGCTGAGTATTTTTTCACATACCTGTTGGCTATTTGTATGTCTTCCTTTGAAAAGTGTCCATTCATCTCCTTTGCCCATTTTTTAAATGGATTATTTGTTTTTTTACTGTACAGTACCTGCACTCCCATGTTCATTGCAGCTCTATTTACAATAGCCAAAATATGGAACCAACCTAAGTGTCCGTCGACAGACAACTGGATACAGAAAATGTGGTATATGTACACGATGGAATACTACTCAGCCCTAAAAAAGGATGAAATTCTGCCATTGGCAGCAACATGGATGAGTCTGGAGAAAATTATGTTAAATGAAATAAGCCAAACTAGGAAAGAGAAATACCACATGTCCTCACTTATAACTGAGTGGAAGGAAGGAAGGAAGGAAGGAAGGAAGGAAGAAAGGAGAGAAAGAGAGAGAGAAAGAAAGGAAGGAAGGAAGGAAGGAAGAAAGAAAGAAAGAAAGAAAGAAAGAAAGAAAGAAAGAAAGAAAGAAAGAAAGAAAGAAAGAAAGAAAGAAAGAAAGAAAGAAAGAAAGAAAGAAAGAAAGAAAGAAAGAAAGAAAGAGAAAGAAAGAAAGAAAAAAAGAAAGAGAGAAAGAGAGAGAGAAAGAGAGAGAGGAAGAAAGAAAGGAAGAAAGAAAGAAAGAAAGAAAGAGAAAGAAAGAAAGAAAGAAAGAAAGAAAGAAAGAAAGAAAGAAAGAAAGAAAGAAAGAAAGAAAGAAAGAAAAGACCACAATAATTCATCGAACTTTTAGAAGGACAGAACAAACCTAAAGTTATTGGAGATGGGGGAGAGGAGGGGTGGGGGTTTGGGGAGGGACAGGTCAGATAAACGGCACAAAAAAAATCATGATTTGTAATAATGAATATGCTAATAATAATAATTAATTTTAAAAAAATAATCAGTTGCTTGCCAACCAGATCCTGCACATCTCTGCAACCCTAGGAAGGCAACCCCAGAAAGACAAAAGAAATCAAATAAATAAATAAATGTATATATTCATGGTATTAACACATTTATAACTGGTATTAGGAAACATACTCATTTTTGCAATTATTGCTATATTTCAGTGCATTTTTTCCTGCTTTTTAAGGTATGTGAAGCGTTAGATTACATTTATGATTTTATTTGATGTTTAGACGAGTTTGATTAAATAAGTTTACAATCAATGCTTAAGCATTTGGGTAATTTAATTTGTTAAATTTGTAAGCTTTGATTTATTTATCTCAAAGAGCATGTAAACACTTAGAAGAATATTAATTATTTATGCTTGATGTTCGAAGGGATGTTAATTGTTCTATAGCAAATGTGGACAAGAAGGAAATGGATATTTTATGCATATTTTTATAATATTATACTGCATACTACTCAAATATCAACTTAAGAGATTTTTAACTTAGTATTCTAAGTTCCATTTTCAGAAAATCAGACTTAACCCTGTTCTGACAAGAGTAGTAATAGAATATTGTCTCAACAACTAGAGCTGCAGATCAAGGAAAAAGGTCATTTTTGCATTCTTGTCTGAGATTCATGCCCCATGAGAAACATGTTTGCTGTCCAATCATTTTTTCTTTGAATGACCATATCTAACTTCATCTGTTAGACTGGCAAAGGGTCCACACACAAGAAAATAACCAGGTTTCAGTGAAAATAAATACCAAAATAAGAAGACCAAAAAAACAGATCATTCAAACTTGCTTCAAATGTTATTTCTCCCTACACATAGCCTTTTTTTTTTTCATGATTTTTTTACCTTTATTTACCAGTTTGCAGAATACTGTGAGCTCTAGCAGTATCCAAAAGAGATTAATAAGTGAGAATTTTTTTACTATCATAAACTTACAAATTTTAACATGACTTACTGCAGTCATTATTGTTTTTGATGGTCAAATTGCCTTTGCATGTCTCTTGTGTCCTTTGGAGATGACCCTAGTAAATTTTTTAATTGGGGTAAAATGTACATGACATAAAATTTGCCATTTTAACCATTTTTAAGTGCACAGCACAGTGGTATTAAGTACATGCATGTACAGTCAGCCCTCTATATCTGCAGGTTTTGCATTTGTAGATTCAACCAACTGCAGTTCAAAACCCAGGGATACAGAAGACCCACTGTACCTATTTTCCAACTGCAGCTGGTTGAATCTACAGACATGGAATTTGCAGATGTGGAATGCTGTACGTTTTACATAAGGGACCTGAGCATCTGCAGATTTGCTACCTGTGGGGGTCCTAAAACCGATCCCTACAGATAAGGATTGCTGACTGCAGTTGACGGACCCATCCCCAACATCCATCTCCAGAATTTTTTTTCGTCTTCCCACACGGAAACTCTGTAGCCATTAAACAATAAGTCCCCATTTCCCCTTCCCCCACCCCTGGTCATCATCTACTCTAGGTGCCTCATATAAGTGGAATCATACAGTATTTATCTTTTTGTGACTGGCTTATTGCACTGAGCATAATGTCCTCAAGGTTCATCCATGGTGTAGCATGTGTTGGAATTTCCTTCCTTTTTAAGGCTGAGTAATATTTCAATGTATGTAGATACCATATTTTGTGTATCCATTCATCTTTTGATGGACACTTGAGTTCCATCTTTCGGCACTTGTGAATATGTCACTATGAACATGGGTGTACAAATATCTCTTTGAGATCCTGCTTTGAATTTTTTTGGCTATATATCTAGAAGTAGAATTTCTGGATTATATGATAATTCTATATTTAACTTTTTGAGGAACTGATATACTGTTTTCTATAGCAGATGCACCATTTAATATTTCTACCAGCTGTGCACAAGAGTTCCAATTTCTCCACATCCTCACCAACATTTATTTTCAGGGGTTTTGTTGTTGTTGTTTGTTTGTTTGTTTGTTAGTAACACCCATCCTAAAAGATCATTTTTGCATGCCTGGCTGAGACTAATGCCTCACAAGAGCACATTTGATGTCTGATCTTTTTTTTTTTTTTTTTTTGTTTTGTAATTTCCATATCTAAGCTTATCTGTTAGGCTAGCAAGGGGCCCACAGAAGGTAATGGAGAGTAGTAGCTGCTTCATGGGTACAGTTTTTTTGGGGAGTGAAGAAAAGTCTTGGCACTAGATGGAGGTGATTGTTGCACAACGTTGAAAATGTACTAAAGGCAACTTAAATGTACACCTTAAAATAGCTAATGGTTAAATTTGCGTTATGTGAAGTTTACCTCCATTTTTTTAAAACTCAGTGAAAGGTGGAAAAATAAGTCACTGCTGGATGAGTAAGAAAGAGTTTTTGAGAAAAAAAATTCAAGCAGGAAGTTTGAAGATACAATCAATAGTGACATGACTATAGCAGTAAGCTAAAATATTCAACCTGTTTTGTGATATTTTACTGAGATGAGGGGAAATACTAGAGTAGTGAATAACTTCTCCATGATCCTTCCAAATTTTCAATTTAATTTTAGATATGTGTAACTAAAAGGGTAAATGAATATCAAAACATCCAGTAACTTAACTATGTAGACCTCAATAACAGACATTTTAAAAAATAATAATAAATAGAATATCGCCTAAGCCATTATCACATTCAGGTCACTTGTTTCTCCCCCTACATGGGACTGAATTTTACTGGCTTTCATGGCTAAAGTGAAATTTCCTCTCAGAATTTTATCAATATTTCCCCTATCAAGTAATCAAAGTAATTAAACAATAATAAGTGTAATTTGCCTAACATATTGGAAAATATTAAGATTGCTAATAGCTGATATTGGTAATGTGTGGAGCAACATGCTGTTATGCAGTGATGATAGCAGTGTAAATAAAATCAGCTTCTCTTGGGGGTAAGATAGCATTGTGTAATCCATTTTATAATGTGCATATCCTCTTGCCCAGCAATTTTATTTCTGCAAAATTATCCTAAGGAAATAACTGGAAAAACATATAAAGTTGTATGAACAAATATGTTCATCACAGTATGATTAAAAACAGTAAAAAACTGGAAAGCATGTTTTCTCAATTCTTAATAGAGAATTCATTATATAAATTATGGCATAGCCATACAATAAAATGTTGCTATGCAGATCTGAAATTAATAGTGAAGATCAATATTATTGTAAAGAAAATGCCCATGGTATGTTTTTTTAAAAAGATTTTTTTTAATGTGCAATATAAACACATTTATATATATGCATAAAAAATATTAAAGGCACACATGAAAATGTTAACAAGAATGCCAGAAAGATGGAGGAGCAGGAAGCTTCAGGCGCTTATTCCCCCACAGTAACTGGTATTTGTCTCACCTGACTTGGACCACTGATAGGACTAGCGACCTTGTCTGGAAGCTGCTGAGAAGAGACAGATAACCACAGCATGTTAGAGCTGCAGTTCTGCAGGCAGACATCAGGCGAAGCATGAGATTACAGGCTTCTGAGAAGAAGTAGGGATAAGCTGCTTAGGAAATTGTAGGCGACTAAAAGTAGACACAAGTCCAGAGAAGACACATCCTCAAAAAAGACTGTAGAGGTCCTAAAATCGGGAGCAGGGTTGTTCAGTGAAGGTTTTTCCCTGCATGAAGCCAGTCCATAAAGACTTGAAGAGGTAATTGTTTTCTTCAAATACTGGAGTCTCAACCAAAAAAAAAATATATATATATATATTTTTTTGTGATATATATATATATTTTGTGCCTTGTGAGAGATATATATATATATCTCACAAGGCACACAAAGAAACAGAGAAGTATTGTCCAATCAGAAAAAAATGAAACTCCAGAAGCCAACTCTAAAGAAATACATGTCTAGGAACAAAGAACTTAAAATAACTGTCATAAAGATGCTCAGTGAGACAAAAAGAGAGATAAGATAGACAAATAAATAAAATAAAATAAAAGATGCATGAACAAAATGTAAATATCAACAAATAGAAAATATTTTTTTAAAATAACAGAACTTCTGAAGCTGAAAAATACAATAATTTGAACTGAGAAGTTTACCAGCAGGTTTAACAGAAGACTTTATCAGGCAGAAGAAAGAACTGGTGAACTTGAACACAGATCATTTGAAATAGAGCAAGAGGACCAAAAAGAATAAAGAAAAGGAAGAAAGCCTAAGGGATTCACAGAACACTATCAAGCAGACCAAATACACGCTATGGGAGTTCAAGAAGGATAAAAGAGAGAGAGAGAAAAGGGTGGAGAGCTTATCTGAAGAAATAATGGTGAAAACTTCCCAAATCTGAGGAAAGAACTGGACATACAAATTCAACCTAAGGAATTTCAACCAGGATAAATCAAAAACACCCACACTGAGACATATTATAATCAAACAGTTAAAAGTCAAAGACAAATAGAAGATCTTATTCATCCTAAAATTAATATGAAATCTCAAGGGACCCCCAATCTTCCAAAAGAATTTTTATAAAGAAGAACAAAGTTGGAGGACTTATACATCCTGGTTTGAAAACATATTACAAAGCTAAAATAATCAAAACAGTGTGGTATGGTCATAAACAAAAATATACTTATGCAATATGAGGGGACTTCAGAAAGTTCATGAAAAAAATGGATTCAAAAATAAAAACATAAACATTATCTCTCAACATAAGCACCATCAAGTTCAAGATGCTTTTGTAAGAAATTATACCAGCTATTTAGTCCATCTGTAAAGAACCTAAGGTCCTGGAAATGTAACCATGTCAATGCAGTCTTTTTTGCATTAGTAACTGAAGAAAAACGGGTGCCCTTTAAAAAATGTTCTAAGATTAGGAAACAAAAAGAAGTCAGAAAGAACCAAATCAGGACTTTAAAGTGGTTATCTCATGATTTCCCATTGAAACACTCATAAAATTGCCCTTGTTTGATAAGAGGAATGAGCAGGAATATTGTGGTGGAGGAGGACTCTACCAAGCATATTTCTGCTTTCGTTTTGGCTAACTTTCTCAAAACATTCTCATAATAAGCAGATTTTTTTTTTTATTTATTTTACAAAGTCAACAAGCAAAACACCTTGAGCATCTAAAAAAACTGTTACCGTGACCTTTACTTTTGATTGGTCCACTTTTGCTGTGAGTGGACCACTTCCACCTCTTGGTAGCCATGGCTTTGATTGTGCTTTGTCTTCAAAATTGCATTGGTTAAGCCATGTTACATCTCCTGTCACAATTCTTTGAAGAAATGCTTCAGAATCATGATCCCTTTTATTTAAATTTCCATTGAACACTCTGATCTTGTCTGCAGCTGACCTAGGCACACCAGTCTTGGCACCTATCAAGCAGAAAGTTTGCTCAGCTGTGATTTTTCACCCAGAATTGTGTAACCTGAACTTATTTAGATGACTAGAGAGTTGGCTATTGTATCTGCTGTTAATTGTTGGTCCTTTCAATTATGGCACAAACAAAATTAATTTTTTCTTTGCAAATTGATGTGGATAGTCTATCACCATGAGCTTCATCTTCAACTTTACCTTGTCCCTTCTTAAAATGAGTCATCCATTTGAAAACTGCTGATTTCTTTGTGGCATTGTCCCATAAACTTTGTGTAAAGCATCAATGATTTCACAGTCCTTCCAGTCAAACTTCACAATAAATTTGATATTTGTTCTTTCTTCAATTTTAGCAGAATTCCTGTTGCTATGATAATAGCTCTTTTCAAACCAATATCTTACTCTGCTTATTCCCTCAAACTAGATCCTGTTTAGACATGTTATAACAAGTTATTACAAGTTTATCTTGGTTCAAAACATTTTGTGATCCATGCATAGTTTTTTCATAATACAGATTTTCCATAAACTTTTTGAATACCCCTCAGAGAATAGAGAGCCTGCGAATAAACACTTGCATGAGTAGAACAGAGAACCCAGAAGTCAACTCTTCCACAAAAGTTCCAAGACAGCTCGCTGGAAAAAGTACATAGTTTTCAACCAATGCAGTTGTAAAAACTGGATATCCACATGCAAAAGAATGAAGGTTGACTCTTACCTTGTACCATATACAAAAATTAGCTGAAAATGGATTAAAGACCTAAAACTGTAAAACACCTAGAAGAAAACTTAGGGGGAAAGCTCCATGACATTGGACTTTGCAATGATTTTTTCAGATATGACACCAAAAGCACAGGCAGTAAAAGCAAAATGAGACGAGTGGGACATCATACTTAAAATCTTTTGTTCATAAAGGACACAATCAATAGAGTGAAAAGGTAACTTATTAAATGGGGAAAAAATATTGCCAATCATATATATGGTAAGGGGCTAATATTCAGAATATATAAAGATCCTGTTTAGGCAACTCAACAAGAAAAAAATTAAATAACCCAATTTGAAAGTGTACAAACGACTTGAATAGGCAGTTCTCCAAAAGAGATATACAAATGGCCAACAAGCATATGAAAGGATGTTCAACATCACTAATCATCAAAGAATGCAAATCAAAACCACAATGAGGTATCACCTCATATCCATTAAGATGTCTACTATCCAAAAACAAACAAACAGAAAACAATGTGTTGGCAAGGATGTGGAGAAATTGAAACCACTGTGCAATACTGGTGGTATTGTAAAATGGTGCAGCCACTTATAGAAAATGGTATGGAGGTTCCTCAAAAAATTAAAAATGGAATTACCACATGATTTAGCAATTGCACTTTTGGCCATATATCCAAAAGAATTGAAATCAAGGTCTCAATGAGATATTTGCATACCCATGTTCATTGTAGCATTATTCACAATAGACAAGAGTTGGAAACAGCCTCAAGTGTCCATCAATGGGTAAATGGATAAACAAAATGTGGTATATATACAATTCAGCCTTAAAAAGGAAGGTAATTCTATCACATGCTACAACATGGATGAACCTAGAAGACATGTTAAATGAAATAACCAGTCAGAAAAAGGCAAATACTATAAGATTCCACTTTTAAGAGGTACCTGTGTAGTCAAATTCATAAAAACAGAAAATAGAATGATATAGAGTGATAGTTACCAGGGGCTGGGGGAACGGTGAAAAAGGGAGTTGCTGTTTAATTGGTATAGAGCTTCAGATTTGCAAGATGAAAAGGTTTTGGAGATTTGTTTCACAACAATGTAAATGTACTTAATAGTACTTAACCGTATACTTCAAAAATGGGTAAGATGGTAAATTTTATGCTATGTGTTTTTTATGATAAAAAATAAATACAAATTTTAAAATGTTAATAAGATTTCTCTCAGGATGATGGGATTAAAGGTATATTTCACTTTTACTTTACACCTTTTTGTATTCTCTGAATTTACTTCAATTAGCATGTTTTATTTTCATTACCAGAAAAAAATGAAGCTAAGTTCATTTTGAGAAAGAGTCTAATGAAGGAAAAATTGAAATGAAAATATTAAAAAAAAACAAAAAAAACTCCAGGGCAAAGACGGTAATGAACTTGGCTTGGGTAGGATATCTCAGCTGAATTTATGGGCTCTGGCCACCAGATTCTCACACTGTGTGAATCATGACTCTTCTCAAAGAAGGGGGATTCATTATGAGCCAGGCAGCCACCTAATTTTTTTATATATTATGCAATTTCAGAGAGTTTATCAATATCCTGAAGGTAATCCTTTTGTCCCTAGGTTTAGACCAGGAGCTCTAATCATGGGTATACATTAGAAACTTTTGGAAGCTTAAAAAAAATACATGCCCCCCCAAAAAAATTCTAATTTAACTAGTTGGCGGTAGGGTCTAGACATCTTACATTTTAACCACCCCAGGTTATTCTAATATGTAAGCAGGTTGAGAAATAATGACCTAATCCCACAATGAGAAATTTTCGCTCCGTAATTAGCTGGTATAAGCCCTAGAACAGAGGTTCTCAAACAAAGGGAACATGTTAGAAATTCGGATTCCTTAGCTTCAGCCCAGACAGTCTGATTTAGCAGTATGAGGTCAAGGAATCTAAATTTTTAACAATCGTGTCCTAAGTGATCCTGGCAAAAGTGATGAAAGTGCGAGTAGGCTAGAAAAAGACCTAAGAAAGGATTGCACCATTTATAACTTACTTATAGTAAGCGGTTTAGCAAGCCCGGAGTTAGTACAGTCCCTTAAAAAAAAGAGCCCATCAGAGTATTTGTATCAAAATAGCCAATGGACACATAAAAAAATGCTCAACATCACTCAGCTTCAGGGAAATGCAAATCCAAACCACACTGAGATATCATCTCACTCCAGTTATACTGGTTATTATCAAAAAGACAGAGAATAGCAAATGATGAGAAGGATGCAGAGAAAGGGGAAGCGTCCTACACTGGTGGGGGGACTGTAAATTAGTGCAGTCATGTGGAAAACAGTATGGAGCTTCCTCACACAACGACAGATAGAACTGCCACACCATCCAGCAATCCTACTACTGGGTGTATACTCAAAGGAATGGACATCATCAAGTCGAAAGGACACCTGCACTCCCATGTTTATCACAGCTCTGTTTACAGGAAGCCATGTAGCTCTGAGACTTGAGGGAATTCTGGACCTCTGGGATCCGGAGGTTTGAAGAAGACCATTCCCTGGCCAGTTGTCTTTTGCTCAGGGTGCACCTCTGACGTGCCTGACCAGAGGGCAGAGGAGGGCAAGAGGAGAAGAAGCTAGAGGCAGGCTCTCAGGCTTGCTCCAGAGCTCCCGGATCTCTTTTTGCTGGGCCAGTCTTGCCAGAATAGCAAGAGACTGGGACTCAGCAGATATTCTGTGCAAGAATCGAAGTTATGCATTTGCCTGGACTTTCTTTGTATTGTCTCTGTTCAAAAGCAAAACATGGATTTGAGAGGAAATCATTGGATTTAAATAGTACATACTTAGAAAGGATTTATGTGAATCATATTTGTATGTTCACTGTTCAAGTAATGGCCAGAGCTAAAGAGGTCAAGGCAAGAATAAAGATTATGTTATCTTCACTTACATTTTCTCTCTACCTGATTATCCTCCCTTGACTCAGCATTTTGAGAAGAAAACCAATAAAAACCCACTTCTGCTTTTTTCTTTCTCACCACCACACTCCCACCCCATTCTTCTACCTCAGAACAGACAACATCTGCAAAGGCTCCCAGAGACACTTTAGAGCATCGGTCAGTTTCTAGGTAAGAGCACAATAGTTGCTCTCTTAAAGAACTTTCCTAATGTTTCCTCGTATAATTCAGTTCATTCATTAGAAAAACACTTCACCAAAAGTGCCAGGAATTTTTTTCAATGTCACAGCAGAGCAGGGCTTAAAATGAAATAAGTCCTCAGCAGCGACAAGTGCTCCTTTCCCCTGACAGAATGAACAGCCAGAGGAATGTGTTAGATTTACTTCAGTATTTAACCCTCATCCCTGTTCACTGCTATAAACGTTTGGTCCCTGCTGAAGTCCAGCTCTGGAAAACTTTGACAGAATAAGCAGCAACTCCAGAGCTAGCTGGTTAGCATTCCTCTTAAACCAAGGGGCTGAAACAACAAATTTAAAACTTGAAAATTAACGAAATCATCAGGGTAACACCACAGCCATGTTGGATCTTTTCCTGGTCCCCACTTTGCTTCAGGGAGGTCATGATCAGCCCATTTGGAGAGATAGTAAAGTCACGTGTTCTTGTGGTTAGATGTCTAAGAAACAAGTTTTTAACAGTCCTGGACTCAGATTCCAACTCTGCCCCTTCCCAATGTGTGACCTTGGGAAAGCTGCTTTTCCTCTGTAATTTCAGGTCTCTCATCTGTGGACTATGAATATATTGCAGCAGTTTTAATGTGGGGATTAAACAAGATCACACATGTTAAACAGTGTCATGGTGCCTAGAACATCAAAACTACTCAATAAATCATAGTTGTTGCTATATTATTATTTTCAGTTATCACTAGCATTATTACTAGCCAGAGAATGGCATTTTCTAGAAATAGTTGCCTTAAAGAAGCAAACTGGATATCCATGTGTAGAAGAATGAAATTAGGTCCATACCTCTCACAATATACCAAAATCAACTCAAAATGGTTTAAAGACTTAAATATAAGACCCAAAACTTCTAAAACTCCTGGAAGAAAACACAGGGGAGACACTTCAGAATGTAGGACTGGGCAAAGGCTATGTGAATAAGACCTCAAAAGCACAAGCAACAAAGGAAAAAAAATAAACAAATGGGATTATATCAAACTAAAAATCGTCTGCACAGCAAAGGAAAGGATCAACAGAGTGAAAAGACAACCTACAGAATGGGAGAAAATATTTGCAAATTATGCATCTGACAAGGAATTAATATCCAGAATACACAAGGAACTCAAACATCTTATTAGTAAGAAACCAAATAATCCAATTAAAAAATGGGCAAAGGAGCTGAATAGACATTTCTCAAATGGCCAACAGGTACATGAAAAAATGCTCCACATCACTAATCATCAGGGAAATGCAAATCAAAACCACATTGAGATATCATCTCACCCCAATTAGACTGGCTAAAAAAGACAGAGAATAACAAATGCAGGTGAGGGTGTAGAGAAAGTGGAACCCTCCTACACTGTTGGTAGGACTGTGCAGCCATTATGGAAAACAGTATGGAGGTTCCTCAGACAACTACAGATAGAACTATCATACGAACCAGCAATCCCACTACTAGGTATATACCCAAAGGAATGGAAATCATCACGTCAAAGGGAAACCTGCACTCCAATGTTTATTGCAGCTCTATTTACTATAATCAAGAGTTGGAACCATTAATGTCCGTTAATGGACAACTGGATAAGGAAAATGTGGTATATATACAATGGAATACTACTCAGTGATAAAAAAACGAATGAAATTCTGCCATTTACAGCAGCATGGATGAGCTTGGTGAAAATTATGTTAAATGAAGTAAGCCAGACACAGGGAGAGAAATACCACATGTCCTCACTCATAAGTGGGAGCAAAGAAAGAAAGAAAAGAAAGAAGGAAGGAAGGAAAGAAAAGAAACAATGATCATAATAATATGTTGAACTTTCCGAAGGAAAGTAAGAAACTGGTTTCTAGAACTAGGAAAAGGGAGAGGGAGAGGGAGATACCAAGAAATGAGTTCATGGCACAAAACAGCTAGTTAGGAGAAATAAGCTCTATCGGTGTACAGTGGAGCTGGGCAACTACAATTAACAATAACTTACTGCCTGTTATCAAATGACTGGAAGAGAGGAGATGGCATGTCCTCAACACAAGTAAATGATTATATTTTGTAATGATGAATATACTAATTACCCTGACTTGACCATCACATATTGTACACAGGTATTGATACTCAACTCTGTACCCCACAAATATGTATAATCACTTACATTCCAATAAAAAAATTAGATAATTCACTTCTTAAATATTGGCTTAACTCAGAAAAGCTAAGTAATTCAAAGGCTAAGTAATTGATATATCGATCATGATAATTTTACAAGTAACATATATCTTCAAATAAAATATCTATTCTAAAAGTTCATTTTAATTACAAAGTTATATTTATTTTTGTTTCCTCCCAAATTTTTATTTCTTCTCTCTCACTTACCTTAAGTCTCAAATCTGGGGGAAATGGTTTTGATTTACCCCGTGGTGCCAAAGTTTTTACAATTTACTCTTGGATCACAGATATGTTTTGAGAATAAATAAAACTAAGCCTGTAAAAAAATTTTTTTTTAAATGGGATCTGTATCCCATTAAGGTTCCAATGAAATACACTCTACAGGGGTGATTGAGGAAAGATCAGGAAGACCCTATTTACCAAGGTGTGGGCAGAGTTAAGAGTGAGCAAAAGAGAACAGTAAAGCACTGTTGGGCAGTAGCAGAAACCACTACTGCCTAGGGCCCTGCAGGGGCCAGAGGAGAAAGCATCTGCAGCTCAGAGAGAGGGCTTCCTGGCAGGAGCTATTACAGAGAAATGCAGAGACTCAAGGCTGGGCATGTAGGGGCCAGGGGAATGAATCAGCAGACCTTCCTCTCCTCCCACTGATAGATTGCTAGGAAGCGTAAGAGTGAAGGAGTTTTGAGACCTTCCTAAGTAAAAGCAGGAGTTAGGAGACAGAGTGTGTGACAAATGATAGGAGAGTGAGCTGGGGCATAAGAGGGTGGAATATAAGCGTGAAAGGTAGAGCTGGTCCAGGTTACAAGGATCAAGTGTGGTCATCAGAGCAGTTGGCTGAGGGAGGCATGGAGGTGAAGGTCGTAGAAGTTAAAGAAGTCGTGTCACCTAAGACAACATCCCCACACTGCACCAAGTGCAAGATGTGTTCAAGGCAAGCACAGTAACACTGGGCATCTTTCAGACATTGTGTGTATACATTACCAGCTTGAGACAGTTCACAGTTTCACTGTTAGATCTTGCTTCTTCCCTTCAATGGCATTATATCTTTGCAAAGCTGAGTTTTCTACAATGTTGAGACAGAAAGCAAACACCACAGGAAAACCAATGAGAACAGCAAATGAAGGCAGCAGTGTTCAATCACATTCCAAGGTCTAAGAAGTAGTGCGTCACCCAACAGGCACACACAACCCATTGTATTATTTAAGAATAGAATAAAAATAGTATTTTTTTCAATTCATGTTTAATATTTTTTCAAATAGCAACTAAATTATTCAGGTTTGAATACGTACTAAGTTGTTTAGACCTAACTTTTTAGTGAATGAAATTGTTAGGTATTTCTTTTGGCCTCAGGGCCCCATTAAAAATGTATTGATACTAAGGGTGCCATGACTTGAGAAGGTTTGGTAACCTCAGAGCTAAGATGTTTTCAGCTACATTGGTAAGAAAACTCTGCTCTTTTCAACAAATGGTGCTGCGAAAACTGGACATTCGCAGGCAAAAGAATGAAGTTGAACCTGTACCATATACTATAAGCAAAACTTAACTCAAAATGGATCAAAGACCTAAATGTAAGAGCTAAAACTAAAGCCTTAGAAGAAATTCTTAGAATTCTAAATCCTTAGAAGAAAATATAGGTTAAAAGCTTCATGATATTGGATTTGGCAATAATTTCTCGGATATGACACCAAAAGCACAGGCAAGAAAAAGAAAAAATAAATTGAACTTTATCGAAACAAAAGCTTTTGTGCATCCAAGGACACTAATAATAGAGTAAAAAGGCAACCCAACAAAGGGAGACAATATTTGCAAATCATATACTTTACAAGGGATTAACATCCAGAGTATGTAAAGAACTCCTAAAACTCAACACAATAACAAAAACAACCCAATTATAAAATGTGTGACGGACTTAGATATTTCTCCAAAGAAGATATAAAAATGGCTAACAAGCACATAAAAAGATGTTCAACATCACTAGTCATTAGGGGAATGCAAATCACAACCACAATGAGACATCACCTCACACGCATTAGCAGGGCTATTATCCAAAAAGAGAAGACAGCAAGTGTTGCAGAGAATGCGGACAAATCGATATCCTTGTTTATTACTGGTGAGGAGGTCAAACAACGTGGGCACTGTGGAAGACAGCTTGGTGGTTCCTCAAAAAAATTAAACATAGAATTATTATATGATCCAGCAATTCCACTTTTAGGTATATTATTGAAATCAGGGATTCAAACACATATTTGCAAATCCATGTTCATAGCAACATCATCAACAGTAGCCAAAAGGTGAAAACAACCTTAGTGTCCACCAACAAATAAATGGACAAATAAAATGTGGTGTCCACATATAATGGAATGTTACTAAGCCTTGAAAAGCCGTGAAATTCTGATACAAGCTACAATATGGATAAACCTTAAAAAACGTTATGCTAAGTGAAATAAATTAGACACAAAAGGACAGATCTTGCATGATTCCATTTACATGACGTACCTAGAGTAGTCAAATTCATAGAGGCAGAAAGTAGAATAATGGTTACCAGGGAGGAATGTAGAGTTATTGCTTAATGGGTACAGCATTTATTTCATTGTGGGATGACGGAAATGTTCAGGAGATGAATGGCTGCACAGCAGTGTGAATGCACTTAATGACACTTTTTGTACATTTAATGAGTTAAAATAGTAAATTTTATGTTATGTATATTTTATCATAATAAAAAAAACCCTTTTTAAAAAAATCGTAGAATACACCATTTGGCAACCACGATAATTGTTGATTCAGGCAAGAATCATCAATGGATGCCAATATTAGCGGGTAAAAGTTTGATGAAGAATGGAAAACTTACAGTATCAAAGTACTTCTCTGCAAGATGTTGAGTAAAAGGAAAAATAGTGACTTCAGAGTGGAGAAACCAAGCAGACACCCCCTTAACCAAGTGACCAGTGATGGGAGAGGTGGGCCCTCTGCTCCTCCCGGTGCACTGCGCTGAGAAGAACACAGCTGCGCTTCACTTCAGTGGCGCTCCTGCCAAAAAGACACAGCTGGAGTCTCACGATGATGAAATATCAAAATCTTTAAAATCACTATCATAAAAACCCTTATTCAACTGGCTTATAACAACGAGGAAAATTTCTTCTTTTACCATGAGGTAGGAAGGCTCCAGGCTTAGCTAGCTTAGCATTTCATTATTTGCTTTTGTTTCTGTGCATTTTTCACTCTGCCATTCTTACCCTGTCAGTTTAGCTCCTCTGTGGTTACAAGATGGTGGCTGTGGTTCATGTGTTATGACCAGACCTAACAATGGGCAGGAAAGATGAGGAGCTATTTTAACCATTTGCCACTGTTAGTCAGTGATGAAAACTTCTGCTAGAAGGCCCCAACAGTTACCCTATTGAGTCTTTGGCAAAAACCAGTCACATGGTTTTTAGTCACAACCCTAATCAAATAACTAACAAAGAGACCAGCCCTAGATACTCAACAGCTCCCTGGGGGCCGTGTGGGGAAGGGTAGACACCCAAACTAACATGTTGCTCCTCAGCAAAGAAGAAAGCTCATGGACAGGAGACCTCCATTGTCAAGGCCAGCTGAAATGCAGAGTGAGACGATTTGTTCATGTGGACTTTGTAGGGGACTGCTGTGGCTTAAATGTGTCCTCCAAAGTTCAGGTGCTGGGAAGTTAATCCTCAGTGCAACAGTGTTGAGAGGTGGGAGTTTGAAGAGGTGATTAAGTCATGAGGTCTCTGCCCTATAAGTGTAGTAATGCCATTATCACAGGAGTGGGTTAGTTATTGTCGGAGCAGGTTCATGCCTTTCTGCCTTCTGCCATGGGGTGGCACAGCATGAAGGCCCCCACCAGATGCCAGCACATCATGCTCTCAGACTTTCCAGCCTCCAGAACCATGATCTGAATAAACTTTTGATGTTTATAAATCACCCAGTCTGTGATAGTCTGTTATAGCAGCAGAAAACAGACTAAGACAGGGACCCAGGGTCACAGCTGGGTGGAGGCTGGGGGGAAGCTTGTACATTACATCTTGAGGTCTGGAGGTAGCAGCGACAAAGACACACGAAGGATGCTGTCAGCAGAGGGGTGACCTGAGAAGGTGGTTTGGTTTGGGTTTTGCTTTTTGTTTGAATGATGATAATGGCCTCAAAGTGGCAATGAGCGTGGCAATAGGAAGTACATGCAGAATCTCATCGCCCACCTTTTTCATAAAAACTAACTACACTTCAACGTTAGTGAGTAGGAAACGGAGATGAGAGAATGAATGTTCAAAAATGCTACTCGGGTGGGTGAGGGAAAATAAAGATTTTCCAGGAAAAAATGCCTTTTTATATCGTTTTTTAAACACTTCCTTGGATTCACAACCTCCCTGTCTAGGCGATCACTTTATCACCTTGAGTGTCGAGAAACTAAATCAATACCATGGTTGCCTCAATTTAAGGCCATTTATTCTTTTTCAGTCTTGAACACACATGAAATACAACTATTTAGCATCTTGTTCATTTCCAGGAGTTCACAAAATCTACTTAATTGTATCCTGCAGCATTTAAAGGATACCTCTTTTTAGCATTTCATGGTGACAGTAACAATCAATGATAATGAATAATTCCTAGATTTTCAAAAAACTCAATACATTTTACAGAGAGGGCCTCTTTGTTATATCTACATAGACCTTATCACAAATGGACACACTCTGCTTTACAAAGCACACTTGACACCTGGTCAGCGGGTAGGGGACCAGCTTCTGGTAGTGACACCTGGACCAACAGTGTGTCCACCTTTGCATCTCAGAGCTTGCATTTCCACTTTCAAGAGGCAGCTCTTTGAAGGCCCTAGCTTCTAATAGTGACCTATTGTATCAAAATTAAAAATATAACACAGACTCAGGAGCAAACTTTTGTATCAATAAAAAAAAAACACTTTAATTATTAGTATGGTGGGGGGAAATCATGTAGGAACCATGACACCTTTGATGCTGTATCAACCCTGTTTCTCTATTTGCCACTTGCATGTGAGCTTGTACACACTGAGGAAACACATGTGCTGGCAGAGCAGGCTGTGCTAATTGAAAACATATGCAGTGAATAAACAAGAGAGCAATCATTCTACAGAATTTGAAACCTCAATGTATGAATTAGGACTAGTTTGTCTCTTTGTGAAGGATGACCCCAAATAACAGGCTTAAAAAACACTAGAAGTTTCTCTTTCTTTCTCTTCAAAGAAGGCCACGTCCTGAACCCTTCAATCACAACGCCCTACTGCCCCCTGATATAAGGAGCCCGATAGCACCAAGGTCCAGCCCCATTTTGTGGTTCTGGATCCAGGAAGGAGGATGGGCAAAAGAAGGCCGTGCCCCTTCTGTAGAAGACTTTCTGGAATTTTCCACATGGTGCTTTAGCTTATGTCTCCACAGCCAACACTGACTCCCATAGCCACATCTGACTGCAAGAGAGGCTGGTGGCAATGGGCCCAACTGAAAATTGAGTTCTTATTAACTGAGAAAGAAGAACTGGAATGCAAAAACACCCCTTGCCACGGCCACCCTGACAAAGTTACAAGGTGAGCAAGCTTAGCTAGGGACTGTGGACTTGCAGCCTGAGTCTAGTTCTCACTGCAAATACTCACACTAAAGGAGGAGGGGCACAACACTCAAAAACTTTGAGGGAGAGAACCCCTAGAAATGAGAGTTTACTTGCTCCAAAGAGTGACAAACTAAGGCACATGACCTGCTGCAACGCTAACCTGAGTTAAACTAAACAAGGGGAACTCAGGTCCAGGTCTTCATTCAGGGCCCAGGGATTCATCGAGTCAAAGTCAGTTACCAAGAAGCCATTGAGAGATTTGGAGTGAATGAGGGAAATGCTATCAACAGAGCCACAGGAAGTAGAAAAAGGCAGGGGGGAACCAGGGCCTGGAACCATAGTCCTGGGAGTTGGGAAACACACAGCAGCACCTCAGGCCAAAGTGCACCATGTTCAAGAATCAAGATGTACACACACAGCACTGGGTGGTTTAGATCCCTCCCATCCCCCCCATCCCCCACTACCACACACACATGTTCTTTACTTTTATAATGGAGGTGAAAAGAAAAACAGAAGTCTCTTGGGCAAGGTTTTTTATTTGGGGTTAGAACAATTTTTCCATTTCAATCTTATTTAATAGATTTCCAAAACACAAAAGAAAAGCATGCTGTTTGTAACGAATTAGCCCAAGGATGTACAGACAGAAAAATGTGATTATTCCCCTGAGCCTGCCTTCCACAGGCCACCGAGGTGTGCACTGTCATCTGCCCAGAGTGCACCCAACACCTTCCCATCCCTCTCCTTACTCTGCACAAACACATTCAAATGTGTATACGCATAGATGGAACTGTTGTCTTCTGGTGTTTTGGGGGTATGTTTTGTTTTGCAAAAATAAGATCCCATTATAAATATTGTCTTGAAACCTGCTTTCAAAAGTGTATCTACTCTCTGACAGATATGTACAATCATCTATGTTTCAATTTAAAAAGCATATACCTTGAGCACTCTTCCATATGAATAGATACAGATCTGACACATCCTTTCTGTTTTTTTTTAAGCCCAAGTGTTTTTTTTTTTTTTTTTTATTGAAACATAGTTAATAGTACATATCTGTGGGGTAGAGCATTGAATATCAATCCCTGTGTGTAATATGTGATGCTCAAATCAGGGTAATTAGTATAGTAAACATTATACAATGTAATCAATTTCGCGGCTCTTTAACAATTCCTCCCTTACCTCTTTCCACCTCCCCCTTGGTTCTGTTCTCTCCTTTTGAAATTTCAACATATTATTGTGATTGTTGTACCTTTCTTTCTTTTTTATTTATTTGTTTATTTTTTTAGCTCCCACTTATGAGTAAGGACATGCAGTATTTCTCTTTCTGTGCCTGGCTTATTCTACTCAACATAATTTTCTCTAAGTTCATCTATGTTGATTCAAATGACAGAATTTCATTCCCTTTTATGGCAGAGTAGTATTCCATTGTGTATATATCCACATTTTCGCTATCCAATCATCCATTGATGGACATTTAAGATGGTTCCAACTCTTGGCAATTCTAAATAGAGCTGCGATGAACATGGGAGTGCAGGTGTCCCTTCGACATGGTGATTTCCATTCCTTTGGGTAGATACCCAGCAGTGGCATTGCTGGATCGTATGGCAGTTCTATCTGTAGTTGTCTGAGGAAGCTCCATACCATTTATCATAATGACTGTGCTAATTCACAGTCCCATCAACAGTATAGGACGCTTCCCCTTTCTCTGCATCCTCGCCAGCATTTGTTATTCTCTGTCTTTTTAATAATAATGAGTATAACTGGGATAAAATGATATTTTAATGTGGTTCCTGATGCTGAGTGATGTTGAGCATTTTTTCATGTGTCTATTGGCCATTTGTATATCCTCCTTTGAGAAATGCCTACTCAGTTCTTTTGCCCATTTTTTAATTGGGTTACTTGTCATTTTACTGTTAAGTTGTTTAAGTTCCTTATATATTCTGGTTGTTAATCCTTTGTCAGATGTATAGTTTGCAAATATTTTCTCTCACTCTGTTAGTTATCTTTTCACTATGTTAATTGCTTCTTTTGCTGTGTAGAAGCTTTTTAGTTTGATATAATCCCATTTGTTTATTTTTCCTTTTGTTGCTTATGCTTTTGGGGTAATATTCATAAACTCTAAGCCCAATCTTACCTCCTGAAGTGTTTCTGCTTTGTTTTCTTGTACGAGTTTTATAGTTTCAGGTCTTACATTCAAGTCTTTAATCCATCTTGAGTTGATTTTGGTATATGGCAAAAAGCACGGGTCTAGTATCCTTCTTCTACATATGGATGTCCAGTTTTCCCAGCACCATTTACTTAAGAGGCAGTCTTTTCTCTGATGTATGTTCTTTATTGACGATCAGTTGACTCTAAGTATGTGGGCTGATTTCTGGGTTCTTTACTGTGTTCCATTGGTCTGAATGTCTGTTTTTATGCCAAAACCATGCTATTTTGGTTATTATAGCTTTGTACTATAATTTGAAGTCAGGTAGTGCAATGCCTCAGCTTCATTATTTATTTATTTATTTATTTATTTATTTATTTATTTATTTATTTATTATTTATATTTTGTTCAGGATTGCTTTGGGTCTTCAGAGTCTTTTGTTGTTCCATATGAATGTTAGGATTGTTTTTCTAATTCTGTGAAGAACGTCATTGGAATTTTGATGGAGATTGCATTGAATCTGTAGATTGCTTTGGGTAGTGTGGACATTTTCACAATGTTAATTCTTCCGATCTAAGAGCATGGAATGTCTTTCCATATTTTTGTGTCCTCTTTAATTTCTGTCAACAGTGATTTGTAGTTCTCATCGTCTAGATCTTTTACCTCTTGGTTATCTTTACTCCTAGGTATTTTATTTTTTGGTGACTATTGTAAATGAGCCGGCTCTCTTGATTTCTTTTTCTGCTAGTTTGGTGTTGGAATGTAAAAACGCTACTGACCTTCGTGTGTTGATTTTGTATCTGCAACTTTACTGAAATCATTCATCAACTCTAAGAGTTTATTTGTAGTCTTTAGGCTTTTGTATATATAGGATCATGTCATCTACAAACAGGGACAATTTGACTTTCTTATCTGGCTGTCCTTTATTTATTCCTTTTGCCTGATTGCTCTGCCTAGTATTTCCAATACTATGTTAAATAGGAGTGGTGAGAGTGGGCATCTTGGTCCTGTTCCCATTCTTTTCACTATTAAAAATGATATGGGTAGTGGGTTTCTCATATATGTCTTTTATTGTGTTAGATACTTTCCTTCTATACCTAATTTTCTGAAAGTCATTATCATGAAGAGACATTGAATTTTCTGAAATGCTTTTTCTGCATCTACTGAGATAATTGTGTGGTTTTTGTCTTTGATTTTGTTTATGTGATGTATCACATTTATTGACTTGTATATGTTGAACTATCCTTGCTTCCCTAGTATGAACCCCACATGGTCATGGTGTATAATTTTTTTGATGTCTTGCTGTATTCTGATTGCTAATATTTTGTTGAGGATTTTTGCATCTATGTTCATCAGAGATATTGGCCTGTAGTTTTCTTTTTCTGTATCTCTGGTTTTGGTATGAAGGTGATGCTGGCCTCATGGAGTAAGTTGGGGAGAATGGCCTCTGTTTTAATTTTTTGGAATAATTTTAAAAGAATTGGTATTGATTCCTCTTTTAGGGTTTGGTAGAATTCAGCAGTAAAGCCATTTGCTCCTGGGCTTTTCTTTATTGGGAGACTGGTGATTGCTGTTTCAATCTCGTTGCTTTTTATTGGTCTGTTCAGGTTTTCTGTCTCCTTGGTTCAGTCTTGGTAGTTTGTATGTGTCCAGAAATTTATCCATTTCCTCCAGTTTTTCAAATTTGTTGGTGTATAGTTGTTTATAATGGTCTCTAATGATTCTTTGTGTTTCTGTGGTATCAGTTGTAATGTCTCCTTTTTATTCTAATTTTTGTTATTTGAGCCTTCTCTCTTTTTTTAGTTTGCCTATCTAATGGTTTGTCTATTTTGTTTATTTTCTAAAATAACAACTTTTTGTTTCATTGATCTTTTGTATTATTTTGGAGGTATCTGTTTCACTAAATTCTGTTCTGATCTTAATTATTTCTTTCTGTCTACTAATTTGGGGTTGGATTGTCTAGTTCTTTGGATTTTTCTAGTTCTTTGAGGGGTAGTTCTTCTTTGGATTTTTCTAGTTCTTTGAGGGGTAGCATTAGTTTGATTATTTGAAATCTTTCTATTCCTTTGATGTAAGCATTTATTGCAATTAACTTCCCTCTTGGTACTGTTTTTGCAGTATCTCACAGGTTTTGTATGGTGTATCTTTATTTTCATTAGTTCAAGAAATTTTTTGATTTCCTGTTTAATTTCTTCTTGGACCCAAAGGTCATTCAGGAGCATGTTATTTAATTTTCATGTATTTGTATAGTTTCCAGAGTTTTGTTTGTTACTGATTTCTAGTTTTAATCCATTATGGTCTGAAAACTTTTTTGAAATGATTTCAATTTTTTTTTAATTTGCTGAGACTTGATTTGTGACCTAACATGTGGTCTAACTTGGAGAATGTTCTGTGTGCTGATGAGAATAACGTATATTCTTCAGTTGTTGGAAGAAATGTTCTGTAGATATCTGCCAGGTCTTGTTTATCTAAAGCGTAGTTTAAATCCTGTGTTTCTCTGTTGATTTGTCATCTAGATGATCTGTCCAATGCTGAGAGGGGTGTTCAGGTCCCCCACTATTGTCATATTGGGCTCTATCTCTTTCTTTAGTTCTAATAGTGTTTGCTTTATGTATCTGGGTGTTCCAGTGTTGGATGCATATATATTTATGATTGTTATGTCTTCTTGCTTTATCATTACATACTGGCCTTCTTGGTCTCTTTTTATGGTTCTTGGCTCAAAGTCTATTTTATCCAATAGAAGAATAGCTACTTCTGCTGGTCTTTGGTTTCCATTATGTGATATATCTCTTTCCATCCCTTTGCTAGTAGTCAGTATGTCTGTACAGGTGAGGTGAGTCTCTTGAGGACAGCATATAGTTGGATCTAGCTTTTTAATCCAATCAGTCAGTCTGTGTCTTTTGAGTGGGGAATTTATTCCATTTAAATATAGGGTTGTTATTAAAAGGTATTGACTTACTCCTGACATTTTATAAATTTTCATTTGGATGTTTTAAGTATCTTTTGCTCCTTTCTTCCCCTTTTATTGTTAGTCTTCCATATTTGTTGGTTTTTTGAGATGGTTAGATAAGTTTCTTTCTCTTTCTCATTTGCATTTTTGTTCTACTAGTGGGTTTTGTTCTATCTTGTGTATTCATGGTAGTGATTATTGTTTTTCAGATTCCAAATGCAGTACTCCCTTGAGGATTTGTTGTAGGCCTGGTTGTGTGGTGGTGAAATTCCACAGTTTTGCTTGTCTGGGAAATAGACTATCCCTCATTTCTGAAAGATAGCCTTGCTGGGTATAATATTCTTGGCTGGCAATTTTTTTCTTTTCAGAAGGATTGGTGACACTATGTTGGTTCATCCAGGATATGGGCAAGCTCTCGAGCTCTTGGGAGAAGCACCTGGAAGCCCTTTCACTCTTTGGCTGTGGTGGTTGACATTGGGTTGGTGTGTTGGTACCCCAGCTAGCTTCCCATGACCCTTTGGGGTACACTGGTGTATACTGGTGCTTCTCAATTTGAATAGGTGACCCTGGTATGGTTTTCTCTTTCCTCTTTACTACAGGCAGAAGCTCTTCCTGGGACCTTGCTTCCCCCAGTTGGGAGGTGGGTTGGTGGTGATTGGGAATTTTCTCCCTTACTCTATTTGTGTATCCTGGGTTTCTGTACTGCCAGGGGGTTCCACATGTGTCTCTCCCTTGATCAAGGCAGTACTGTGGGCTACATACGTGCCTCCCACCCCCACACGTGCTACCACATATGGCAGTGTAATTTCCATTATGGTTTAGGCCACTGGGATCAGAGGTCTGCACATGCTCACCTCTTTCCCCAGGCTCCACTGGTGACTCTCCTTCTGTCTATGCCAACAAGTGGTCAGCAGACCACCTATAAGATGGTGGTGGCTACTGGTGTGGCAGCAAGCTGCCCTTGTGGTGGCAATTGCTGTGGTGGTGGCTGTCGTGGACCACTCACACAGCACTGGTGTCTGCAGCAGTGGTGGCAACCATTGCTGCTGGTGAGGTTCCTGGGCTCACTGGTGCCATCAGGCAGGTGGGCAGGCAGGCAGATAGAGCCACTGCCCGGGGACTGGTGAGGTCGCCACACATCTTGGTGCCATCAGTTGGATAGGCAGATCTATCCTTTCTAATAATGCCTAATAGTCCTTAACATATTACCCTTTAATTTATTAAATCAACTTTTTTCCTGGTGGACATTCAGAAACTCTTTCAACACTCACCTATTTAGAATATCTCTTTTCTACAAAGAGACTTGCAGATAAACTCCAAGTATTGAGTTAGTATGCCAAACCTGAGAAACATCAAGATTCTTTGCTTCCCTTAGTTGGGAGTCATAACAGAATCTGGTATTCCATTGAGAGTCTGAGAAGAGAAAAATAACATCAAGACATCAAAGAATGTGAAAGAACTAATTATATGACAGTGTAGAACTATTTTAAACTTTTGAACTGTGAGAACTTCACCAAAATGCTAAAGAGGACAAAACTTTGCTGAAGTCAACATCAATTTTCCTGTAGAACTGGGCATTTAGTTAATTTAAATGATGTTTCTTTGTTTTTAGTCAGCCTGGAAATCTTTGTGTTTTCAGTCAAGAAGAGAAAAATCACCTAAAAGCAATACCTCCAGGACAGAGATGAAACAGGTACATTTGACAATTACTAGTCACATAATCTATAAATAACTAACAAGCAGCTCCTCACCACTAGTGGCTCACAGCTGTGCCATGCCACAGGGGTGTCAGGTCTCCCAGTGACACTCATTCATAACTGTCTCCCTTCAGTTCAGTGAGTGCCACTTTAACCAGCAGCTAGACCTTCCTTTGCAGTGCCAGGCCCCTTTCCAGGACTTGGGGAATCTTGTCTAGCAACCTGACAGTGCTTGTAAGACTAATTTTAAACATTATGAATAAGTGAAGATCCCAATATAATAACAAGGGCCAACGCCTATCAAGCACTCATCAAAGCCTGGTGCTGTTTCAAAGCGCTTTACCTGTCTTCCCTTTTGAAATCCTCACAACAACCCTATGAAGTAGCTGTTACAACTCTATTATGTGCCCAAGAGTTGCTATATGCTCTGGAGGACACAGAGGAAACACAAAGATAGTCAAGGCCCTGAAGTTTACATTCTACTTAGGAAGCTAAGATGAAGACAAGGAAACAGAGAGCAGGACAAGCTGGCACAATATTTAATTAAATTACATGGCAGTGACTAAAAGTGCAAGAGGAGTTTAGAGAAATGGAAGCTTCAAAGGGACTCAAGTTGTCTTCGTTTTGTAAAAATAGATGAATTTTCAATGTGAAATGCCTGCAAATTCTGTTATTGTGAACAGTTAAATAATTTCTCTAAAGATCCATTTTATTCCTCAGTTAACACTTCAGGTAAGACTTTTAAAATAAAGCAAGAAATGCTAGAGTGACAAAATTATTGAGAATGCAGAAGTATTTTATAGATGCCTCTTAAGGCAACTTTTGGTCAGCCCATGTGAATCTGCGAAACTGCTCTGGTTGCCCAGTAAGAATGTGGCGAGGACTGGAAAAGCACAAGTCTCCTGGAGCTGCCTAGTGCTGGTACCCACATTGGACTGCACGTCCCTGTTCCAGACATTTAACTGTCATCTGCATTATTCTTGAACCATTTAATAGAAGTAAAATCCCAACTCTCTCCCTGACTCTGAATTTTATAACAGAAGCATAGCTTTATAAATCCTTGCTGTCCAGACTCTTCAATTTATAGCATCAAAACCATATGTTGTGAAAGACTGGATTTTTTGGAATCTCTGCTAGGAGAGACAGCTCTATTCCTCCTTTTTGGATTTCCAGAACATGTTGAAAGTGAAAGTGAACCTCACACCAGCCCATTCAGAACTTGTGAACCAGAGTAAATTCACTGTGAGTCATTGGCTTAAAATCCATCTCTTGCTTTTGGCTCATCTGTGCACTGAGTTATTTATACAAACAGATGCCAACAATGATTACATGAGTTCATTATAAAGTTATTTTCTTTATAACTTTAAAATTGGATTGTAGTCTCTTTTAACAAGGAAAGATGTCCAAAATTCTGAGATACTTGAGACAATGCATTGAGAAAATTGATGAGCATGTATTTGCCTGTTTCTCATAAAATCCACTCTACCTAAACCAATGCAGTGGAGTTTGTCTTCACCCAGATCCTCTAGAAAGCAGAGCCTGTGGCAAGGATTCAGCTGCTCATACTTTATTTGGGAAATGCAAGCCCAGGGCAGTGAGGGTGAAGTAAAAAGAGAAGTAAGGCAGGTGGAGATGAGATGCATTAGCATTACTGCTTTTCATTCAGTGACAAACAAAACCAGCAGGTTGCTCAGCAGCATGTTTGCTCATCACACATGATTTTCCAGAAGAGTTGCAAAGAAGAAGTGCATCTCAGAGTAGCCCGTGTCACAGGGAAAGGAGGGAAATGTATGTGCCTGGCTTCCCTCATCTCTCTTTTCACCGTTGCCAACATTCACGTCAAGGGGAGTTAACTCCCTCACACACCCATGAAGTGTCCTCTGGTCCAGTGGTGGCCACTCAGAAAGGCAAATACCTCATCCTTACATGGAGTTTTAACAAAGTCCAAAAGTCGTGGTGCAAAAGGGTGTGAACCAAAGAAGTGAGAAAGAGAAGCAGTTAAGGGAGTCGGAGGAGGAGCTCAAGGTTTACATCCTCTTACACAGTTACGAGCCAACTGGGAATGGTTAAAAATATCTTTACCATTGGTCTGGCTTTATTTTACATTTACTTTTTATAAAGTAGTTTTTTTTTTTTTTTTCTGGCAAGATGGCTGACTAGAGGAGGTCAGGCCTTACCTGTAATGCAAAAGAAGTCAAAAGCAGCAAACAGATAGTCACCTGAAGAGTAGAGTGTCTAGGAGAAAAGAACGGACTCCAGCTAAACAGTGACGAAACTCTGCAAGACCTGCAAACTTGAGGAAGAAACATAGAAAGACAGGAAAAACTCTCTCTGGTGTGGAGACTCAAGAAACCTTGCACTGCTGGGACACGGTAGGTAGGAAAGGGCTGAAAGCTGGCACCTGCACCTTAGATGTCTGCAAACCAGGCTGCACTGTAACTGCACAGTCCTTGCATACAGTGAGCCCAGCATGTAGAGGGACTAGGAGCCTACATGGCTGTATTTTCCCAGAGGGGAACTACACACAGAGTCACACCCCTTCCTTAGTCCCAGGCTGCTACTGGACATCACCATTTGGGGACAGGAGCCAGGGAAGCTCAGAGTCCCACTGAGACAGCAGCCCCTCACACCACAGCAGACAGCACGAGGGGTGTTGGGGGGGGACACTCCAGTTGCCTAGATAAACACTCTCCATTTTCCTAGGAGTGCAAAACCCTACTCAACATAGGGGAACTGCCCGTGCCAGTGGAGAGTGCAGGGAGCACACTCGTCAGCTGGATCTGTGCCATCCTTCCCCTGAGAGCTCAGAGACACATCCTACTCAACATCCTGCACCTGCTCCAGTGGACAGAGATGGGGCCTATTCCAGTCCCTTGTACCGGTTGCCTGGATCCATGTCCTCTTACTCCTGGAGTCCAAAGGTCCTCCTGATATAAGGAGCCTGACAGCACCAATGGAGAGTATGCCAGGGGTGTACAAGCCACCTAGATCCATACTGTCTTCCCCAGGAGCCCAGTGTCCTATCTAACACAGCAGCAGAGAAGGATGGGGAGTGAAATGGCATTTACTACCATGCCCATCCAGAAACAAATCTACATAGCCCAATTCAACTAGCAATATAGAACACATCTACAGGTACGAGTCTCTTGACTCAAAAACCACTGCAAAATTTTTAAAAAGTGACTATAACACCACATGGTGCCCAGACATCCACGCAGAGATGAAAAAACAGAGAAACATGACACCACCAAAAGAAGACTACAATTCTCCAATACCAGACTCCAAACAACAGGAAACCAGTGAGTCACTTGAATAGATATCTCAAATGTAAATATTGAAGAAACTCAACATGATGGATGAAAAAACAGAAATCACAATGAAGAAAAAAAGATCCAGGACATGTATGAGAAATTCAACAAAGAGATTAAAGAGATAGAAATGGTAAAAAAAAAAAAAAAAAAGAACCAAGCAGAAATCCTGGAACTGAAGAATTCATTCAATGAAATAAAAAAAAAAAAAAATACAACCAAGATCATAAGTAGCGGACTAGAACAAGAAGAAAAAAGAATTTCTAAATTAGAAAACAGCCTATATGAATTAACACAGTTTGGACCAAAGAAAGGAAAAAAGGAATTTTTAAAAACTAAGAAAGCCTACAAGATCTTTCTGATAATCTTAAGCATATACACATTTGTATTATAAGTGTACCACAAGGGGAAGAGGAAGGAAAAGGCATTGAAAGCCTATTTAATAAAATAATAGCTGAAAACTTTACAAGTATTGGGAGAGATATGGTGCCACAGATCCAAGAAGAGCAAAGATCCCCGAACAGATGCAACCCGAAAATCACCTCCCTGAGATACATTGTAGTCAAATTGTCAAAAGTCAAAGACAAAGAAAGAATTCTAAAAACATTAAAAGAAAAGCATCAAATCACCTATAAGGAGATTCTTATCAAGTTAACAGCAGACTTCTCAACAGAAACTCTACAGGACAGGAGATAGTGGGATGACACATTCAAATTGCTAAAAGAAAAGAACTGCCAGCCAAGAATATTATATCCAGCAAAGCTTTCCATCAGAAATGAAGGAAAAATAGTGCCTTTCCCAGACAAACAAAAGCCGTGGGAATTCATGACCACAAGACTGGCCCTTCAACAAATCCTCAGGAAAGACCTACATCAGAAATCAAAAGAGTGGTATATATCACCATAAATACATGAGAAAGAATAAAAACCACTAGTAGAGAATATATATATACAAAAGAGAGAGAGAAAGGAAATGTATCTTATCACTACAAAAAACACCAAACAGCAAAGACAAACAATAAAAAGGAAAGGCACGAAATAAATATTTTTTAAAAAACATAAAAATTAATAAAATGGCTGGAACAGGCAAAAACTTTCAGTAACAACCCTGAATGCAAATGAATTAAATTCGCCACTTAAAAGATATAGACTGGATGAATGGGTTTTAAAAACTAGATCCAACTATATGCTGCCTGCAAAAAAATTCATATTCCCAGTAAAGACACACATAGACTAAAGGGATGGAAAAAGATATTCCACGCAAGTGGAACCAAAAACTAGCAGTAGTCACCATAGAACAGGAACAAGACAAGGATGCCACTGTCACCACTCCTATCCAACATAGTATTAGAAGCACTAGCCAGACCAATTAGACAAGAGAAAGAAATAAAGGGAATCCAAATTGGAAAAGACAAAGTCAAATTGTCCCTATTCGTGGATGACATGATCCTATATAGAGAAAAACCTAAAAACTCTACCAAAAAACTCCTAGAGCTGACAAACAAATTCAGCAAAGTTGCAGATACAAAATCAATATACAAAAATCAGTGGCTTTTTTATACAACCCCAATGAACTAACAGGAAAAAAAATCAAAAAAGCAATCCCATTCACAATAGCTACCAAAAAATTAAATACTTAGGAATAAATTTAACCAAGAAGGTGAAAGATCTCTACAATGAGAACTACAAAACACTATGGAAGGAAATTAAAGAGGACACCAAAAAATGTAAATACATTCCATGTTAATGGATCGGAAGAATTAGCATGGTGAAAATGTCCATACTACCCAAAGCGATCTACAGATTCAATGCAATCCTCATCAAAATACCAATGTCATTCTTCACAGAAACAGAAAAAACAATCCTAACATTTGTATGGAACAACAAAAGATCCCAAAGAGCCACAGCAATGCTGAGCAAAAAAATAAAATAAATTAAAAAAAGGAGGCACAGCACTACCTGACTTCAAAATATATTACAAAGCTACAGTAACCAAAAACAGTATGGTACTGACATAAAAACAGACACTTAAACCAATGGAACAGAAAAGAAAACCCAGAAATCAATCCACATACTTACAGCCAATTGATCTTTCACAAAAGCAACAAGAACATACACTGAAAAAAGGACATCCTTCAGCAAATGGTGCTGGGAAAACTGGACATCCATATGTAGAAGAATGAAAGACCTGCACCTCTCACCTATATGAAAATCAACCCAAAATGGAATAAAGACTTAAATGTAAGACCTGAAACTATAAAACTCCTAGAAGAAAACACAGGGAAAACACTTCAGGATGTAAGACTGGGAAAAGACTTTATGAATAAGACCTCAAAATCACAAGCAACAAAAGGAAAAATAAGCAAATGGGATTATATCAAACTAAAAGCCTTCTGCACAGCAAAGGAAATGATCAATAGAGTGAAAAGACAACCTACAGAAGGGGTGAAAATATTTGCAAACTATACATTTGACAAGGGATTAATATCCAGAATATATAAGAAACTCAAACAACAGTGAAAAGACAAATTACCTAAATTAAAAATGGGCAAAGGAGCTGAATAGGCATTTCTCAAAGGAAGACATACAAATGGCCAACAGACAGGTGAAAAAATGCTCAGCATCACCAAGTATCAGGGAAATGCTAATTAAAACCATACTGAGATATCATCTCATCCCTGTTATACTTATTATCATCAAAAAGACAGAGACTAACACATGCTGGAAAGGGTGGGGAGAAACGGGAACCCTCCTACACTGCTGGTGGGAAGGTAAATTACTACAGCCTTCATGGACAATAGCATAGAGGTTTATCAAACAGCAACAAATAGAACTACCATATGATCCATCAATCCCACTACTGGGTATATAACCAAAGAAATGGGAATCAACATGTTGAAGGGATCCCTGTACCCTCATGTTTATCGCAGCTCTATTTACAATAGCCAAGAATTGGAACCAACCTAAATGTCCATTGACAGAGAACTGGATAAGGAAAATGTGGTATATATACACAATGGAATACTATGCCATATAAAGAATGAATTTGTGCCATTTGCAGCAGCATGGCTGAGGTTGGAAAAATTATGTTAAGTGAAACAAGCCAGACATAGACAGAGAAATACCATATGCCCTCACTCATAAATAGGAGCTAAAAGATAAACAAGTAAATAAAAAGAGAAAGAAAGGAAGAAAGAGAGAAACAAATGAACAAACAAGAAAACAATCACAATAATACACTGAAATTTCAGAAAAAGAGAACAGAACTGTGGTTACTAGAGGTGGGAAAGGAAGGGGGAATTAGAGAGAAATTGGTTAATGGACACAAGGAATGATTATGTTTTATAATGATGAACATGCTAATGATCCTGATTTCATTATCACACATTGTACACAGTTATTGATATTCAACTCTGTACCCCACAAATATGTATAACCAATTATGCTTTTTTTAAAAAAGGAAGAAATTATAAAGTAATTGGTTATGACATTTTGATATAGCAAACAAAGGCTCTCCAAATAATAGGCATTAGCTAGCAAATCTGGGCAGTGTGAAAAGTTCTGGTCAAAATAATGCTGTGAGCCATAAAAAAGAATGAAATTCTGCCATTTGCAGCAACATGGATAAGCTTGGTGAAAATGATGTTAAATGAATTAAGCTAGGCATAGAAGGAGAAATACCACATGACCTCTCTTATAAGTGGGAGCTAAAAATCAAACAAATAAATAAGACATAAAGAAACAACAATCACAGTAATACCTTGAACTTTCAGAAGTAGAAAACAGAACTGTCGTTCCTAGAGGTGGGAAAGGGGGGATGGGTGCTAGTGAGAAACTGGAAAAGGGTCACAAAGAATAATTACATTTTGTAATGATGAATATACTAATTATCCTGATATTTTGGTCACATATTGTACATAGGTATTGATATTCAACTCTGTACCCCATAAATATGTATAATCAACTGCTTCAATTAGAAAAAAAAGATAATGCTGTTAGTTCAGGCTTTATTTTTTCTTACCTCAGTTCCAAAGCATTGTAGTAACAGAGCTTAAAAATATTAAGACGGATTGGTTCTCTATGGAACTAGAAGTAGAAGAGTATCACTCAGTCGTCCCTACTGAAAAAAAATTACTAAAGGAAGTATATAGAATATGTAGAGAACACATGCTATTTTTGTTAAGTTTTGTTTTGGCTACACAGATGTTAAACACAATTCCTATTTTGCAGAAAGCCAAACCTGTGGCAGTAAAATGCTCCCAGCACAACAGCCGATATGGAGGGACAGTTAAAATTTTTTCCCAACTCCCTTGCAGCTAAGGCATGGCCACATGACCTGACTTGGCCAATTCACTACTCCCCATTGTATTAGTACATTTTTGTTGATTATAACAGAATACCTGAAATACAGTAATTTATGAAGAAATAAAATTTGTTTCCTAAGTTTGGAGGCTGTTAAGTCCGAGATCTAGGGGGCACATCTGGTGAGGGCCTTCATCTTGGTGGGGACTTGCTACAAAGTTCTGAGGAGATGCAGGCAATCACATGGCAAGAATGGCAAGAGATCTTATTAACAGGCTCACTTGCTTTCCTGATAAGGCCACCAGTCCACACTCGTGACAACCATTAAACCATTACCCCATTACCCAATGAATGGGTTAATCCATTCAGGAGAGCATAGTCACACTCCTCACAATTCAGTCACTTCCTAGAGGCCTCATCTTCCAGCACTGTAACATTGGGGATCAATCTTTCTCATGAGCTTTGAAGGGGACAAACATTCAAACCATAGCACTCACCTAGGACTTTGAATCTTAAAAGATAATGTAAGGGTCTGGCCCCATGGCTCACTCGGGGGAGTGCGGCGCTGGTAGCAACAAGGCCGCGTGTTCAGATCCTATATAGGGATGGTCCATGTGCTCACTGGCTGAGCGTGGTGCAGACAACACTGTGCCAAGGGTTGCAATCCCCTTACCAGTCAGAAAAAAAAAAAGATAATGTAAGGATGATGAGGCAGAGATTATACCTGACACCGGTGGTGGAGCCAAGAATCCTGGGGCACAGAGCAGGTGCCCAGGGGCCACAGTGTCATAGCAGATTGCCTGGCCTCCCATGTTCCTTTGGTTACTGCACATTTTCTAAATCCAGAAATCTAGGCTTTCCATGGACTGTGCAAACTACCCAAAATCCTTACAAAAGGTCTTCTTCTGCTTACATTAACCAGAATTGGTTGCTATTGTTTGTAACCAAGAACCCAGACAGGTTTAGTGCACCTGAACAACAAAAATGGTAATCCCAGATGGAAGTAACAGGATTCAAGAAAGAGTAGTAAGGAAAATAATATGTTACCTGCAGTAACATCTGGCTTTCCTACACATCCCCAACTGCATCAATAAGCATCAGAGAGGAGCTGTGTGCACTCAGAGTAAATGTGCTTTTTTGTCACCTGGAGTCAAAAGTGGAGCCTGTACACTGGAATATGATTATGCAGAGAAGACAGACACAGAGCAGAAGGTGACATGAAGATGGAGGCAGAGATTGGAGTGATGTGGCCACAAACCAACCACCAGAAGCTAGAAAAGTCAAAGAATGGATTCCTCCCTAGTGTGGCCTTGCATACACCTTGATTTTGGTTTTCTATTTTTTTTTTTTTTTTCCTGACCAGTAAGGGGATCGCAACCCTCGGCACAGTGTGGTCTGCACCACGCTCAGCCAGTGAGTGCACTGGCCATCCCTATATAGGATCTGAATCCATGGCCTCGGCGCTCCCAACACTGCACTCTCCAGAGTGAGCCATGGGGCCAGCCCTTGATTTTGGTTTTCTAACCCCAGTACTGTGAGAGAATAAATTACTTTTGTTTTAAGCCAAACAGTTTGTGGTGACTTGTTATGGCAGCCCTAGAAACTAACACACCCAGCAATTCCACTCCTAGGTCTTTACCCAAGTGAAATGGAAGCTTGTGTTTACCTAAATCTTGTACCCAAATATTTTTATCAGTTTTGTTCATAATAACACCCCAAATGGAAAACCTCCAAATGTTCCTCCACTGGGGAATAGTTAAACACTGTTGTACCACCATGCAGTGAAATACTGCTCAGCGAGAGAAAGGAGCAACCTATTGATACTTACAGCATGGATCAATCTCAGATGTATTACGGTGAGTGGAAGAAGGCAGACCCAAATACTACATATTTTGTGATTCCATTGATATGACATTCTGGAAAAGGCAAATCTTTAGAAATGGAAAACAGAATAGTAGTTACTAAGGGATGGAGTTGGAGAAGGGGCAACTACAAAAGGGCCACATGGAGGAAACATGGGGGTGGATGATGAAACAGCTCCGAGTCTTGATTGTGGCAGTGGGTACATGGTGATGTGCTCAGAACCCATAGACCTGTACATCAAAAAGAATCAATTGTATTGTATGTCAATTAAAAGGACAGTTTAAAATTAAAAACAAAGAATACTTTGATAAATCATCCTCCAGAAGCTAGGCACCAGGTAGTCAGAAATGTCACTCAAATGCTCACTCTGCAGGTCAGGTGGACTTTGTTTTGCCTCAGGAAGATCACTGAGGATGAGGATACATTATTTTTGTTGCTATTTATATGCCGTTCACCAAAAATATTTATTGATGGTAAAGTTTCTATGAGATATTCTAATATGGATAAAAGTTTCTCAAAATAAATAGCTATTGCTCTGAAGTTACTAAAGACCTAAACAAAACTAATATGAAGGAGAATACAAACAAACACTTTTGGAACTTCCAGTCAAGATGGTGGAATAGACAGTCCCCAGCGTCACTCTCTCCCACAAATCAACCAATTTACAACTCTAAAAAAGCAACAACAGCCAAGCTGGGACTGCTAGAGCTCAGGGGAAGAGGAGAGACTGATGGAATTTATGAAGGTGGGGAAGCCACAAGAGAGAAAGAAAAACTGCTGTGACCATTTCGTGCTGCGGCCGCTTTAAGGCTGGAAGTACTGAGCACATGGAGCAGGAGCTGGCAAAAGCTGCAGCTGTGCCCTTCAGATGGAGTTGCTTGGAGGTGGCAGGGGAAAAGAGGGCTTTGGTGGCCCCCAGGACAGCAAGACCACTGATAGGGTTCCCGTGGACCCACATAGGAGCGAGGAGCCACAACAACTGAAAAAAAGAAGCCGCTCAGAGGCTGGTGAGTTATCACAAGGGACGAGCACACTGCCCACCCCATGGGAAGTGTTTGGAGCACGGGTGGTTGGGGAGACAGGCCTACCAGGGGAACACTGGGGCACAGCCAGGACAGCTGATCTGCACCCTAATCAGCACAGGACCACTCAGAGGAGACTAGTAAGGAATACAGAACTGCAGGGAGTGCAGATTGATGAAAAGACTCAGACCCAGACTGGAGTTTCTACACAACCCAGGTGCACCAGATTTCTCTAGACCTGGAAGTATCTATAAAGTCAACCATTAAAACCTGAGCTGCACAAAAAGCCTTCTCCAGGGAATCAGCAGTAAAGCAGCAATTTAGCTCAACCATACAGCTCAAGTACTGGTCCCCACAGGAAGTTCTTCCATTTTAGAATTAAGCAAAGGACAACAAATTAGTCCCAGCGCAGAGTTTAAGTTGTGGGAACAGCAAATAATCCAACACAGAATTGAAAGAAAAAGCAAAGTACCCACAACCAGAGACAAAGTTTGATATTAACTAGTAAAGATCTCATTTCACCAAAGAACACCTATAACACCTAGAAGGACCGAAAGTCCCAAGGGCTACCAAGCCAGAAATGGGGGAGGGCCGGGGCCTCAGCCATCTACCCCAAAACCTGCAACCGGTCCAGGGCAGGCGATGAGGGTCTCAGGCATGCCCCTGACTTGTGCAACCAGCCTAGCAACAAACACCAAGCCACTTCAGGAAGCACCCCAGGCTCTCCTGAGCCAGGGCAGTGGGGGACCACGGGCCTCAGCCATGAGCCCCCAACACTCACAGCCAGCCCATCACAGCTGATGACCACCGAGCCACAACAAGAAGGGCCGTGGGTTCCCGAGTTGGGGTGGTGGTAGGCAAGGGCTTTTGCCACACACCCCTGACATCTGCACCCAGCCCAGCAATGATCAAACCACTGGAAGCCCCCGGGTCTGCCCTGTGGGAACGAGAGGGCTGCCACAGGCCTCAATCCTGCCCCTCCTCCTTCCTCCTTCTTCCATCCCGTTTTCTTCCCCTTTCCCCCCTCACCCCCATCCACTGCTCAACAACATCATAGAATGTAAAACAATATTAATAAAATTTACGAAGAAAAAGAGTCATGACACAAACCATTGCTGACCTTACCTTTAAGTTGAGAATTCATTGACAACAAACTAAGTTCTTTTTCTCTGTCACCACTTTAAGCTTAATGATTTTTTCAACATGACTATTTATTTTACTTGGGGACAGAAGAATAGAGAAGCAGTGGTAATTTTAGTTTATCTACTATCAAGATAAATGATAGCATGATAGGTGTAATTTCAAAGCTGGATTCCAGATTTTCACTTCAGTGCAACTTACTTTCTGGAAGTGCTAAACATTGTTTTAAAACCCTCTATTCTTTGGTAGAACAAAATCATATATTCCAAAGTAGTGAGCCATTCTGTATTAACACTTAATACACTTTATGCATTAATGTTCACTTGGTCTAACTTAGATACTCTAGAAGGAAGAAGATTAGATCTACCAACTCTGGGTTCAACATCCTAAAAAGATTTGGGAGCCACAATATAAAAACAAAAAAAATTGGAGAAAATGTTTCTATTCTAATTGAAGACAGCTATTTATAGAAGCTTGAATAAGGGCTTTGTGGGGGGTCTATATGTGTTAAAGGCAGTATTATATGTTACATTACATTTATATATTTATTTTATTAGGAACATTGTTTTTATGATAACTGATCACTAGCCATTTTGCTGTCTTGATACTGTTGGATCCTAATTCAGCAAATAGTTTAGAAACCCAGAAAAGAGTTCGTTATATCACTTCTGTTTATAAAAGAGGAAGGGGGGATATATTCATCTCTTCAATAGCAAAAAGACAACACCCTAAAATATCATTTGTATCTAGTACTAAGGACTGCATTTCAAGCTTTAAAAAAAAAAACACAGTGCAAGTGTATTTAAAATCAAAACTATATAGCTACACTAAAAAACAAAAACAAACAAACAAAAAAAACAGTCACTTTGACAAGCTAAAGTAAAGGTGATATCAAAAATTTGCTCCTGATTTATTTTTTACTTCTCCTTGGTATTTTATAACTATTCTTTCTTTCCCATTCTTTCTTTCTTTTTCTTTTTATCTCTTTCTTTTAAGAAAAAGGTACATTTCACAGTATCTTTTAAAAAAAAAAAAGAGCTTAGAAGTAACAGAAGAGAGAGTAAAAGAGAGGAGATTTTATAAAGCCAGATGATTCAAGTAAAGGAGAAGAAAGAAAAAATAAATGGATAGACATCAGTGATACATAAAAACTTCTTCTGAAGATCTTATTTGACCAAAAGGAAACAAACAAAATACAGCATTTATAAATCTAGACATTCCTTGAAGTCAATTATATCCTTCTGTCAATAGAGAGAGGAATAAAAGTAATTATAATTCTAACTCAATTGTGAACAAGAACTGGTCACAAAGGTGAAAAGGGATGAGATCTTAAATAGAAAGCCAAGCAAGGGAATCATGAGCATAGACACTCTTGACTTTAGATAAAAATAGACACTGTTCTATATCTGGAATTCTAAAAAGGAAGATGGTTTAAAATGAAGGAGAGACTCAAAATGTAAGTCCTTACAATATCAGCACAAAGTTGGAGAAATGGAAGGGCATATGTCAAAACCTACCTAGTTACACAAACTTCCTCTGGTGATCTCAAAGTTTAATAGAAAATTTACGAATGATGGAAGAAAATGGAAACATCCAAGAACAAGTTCCAAAATTGCATGACATGGAACTCTAGACCAGCATTCTGGGCTGAAGTGCCAACAAGGTGACAGTGCCAATGACAATGTGTCAGTCAGGCTTCTCCAGAGAAACAGAACCAACAGAAGATATTGTGTGTGTGTGTGTGTGTGTGTGTGTGTGTGTGTGTGTGTGTGTGTGTGTGTGTGTGTGTGTAGATAGAGATTTATTGTGAGGAATTGGCTCACATTATTATGGAGGCTAAGGAGACCCACAATCTGCCATCTGTAAGCTGGAGGACTGGGGTAACCGGTGGTGTAGTTCCATTCCAAGCCTGAAGGCCTGAGAACCAGAAGAACTAATGGTGAAAATTGTGGTCCAAGTGCAGGAGAAGACTGATGTCCCAGCTTGAAAGTGACCAGGCAGAGAAAGCAAATTCTCCCTTACCCCATCTTTTGTTCTATTGAGGCCCCCAGTAGATTACATGAGGCTCACCCACACAAGGGCAGGCCATCTGCTTTACTTAGTCCACTGATTCCAATGTTAATCTTGTCCAGAAAGTCCCTCACAGATATTCCCAGAATGATGTTTGACCAAATATCTGGGCACCCCATGGCCCAGTCAAGTTAACACATAAAATTAACCATCACAGACAATGGCAAGAAGAGGAGAGGAACAGACCTATGCTTGAGCTGGTGGCACAGTGAAGAGCAGAGTGTGGCAGCAAAGAGGCAGCAACCTCCAGGCACACAGAGAGAGCTGGGGTTGGACCTGCCCCTCTGTTCCTGACTGATGACATGACCATGAGTAAGTTCCTTAACCTCTGGGAACCTAAATTTCTGTTTCTTTATACAAATATGATTATTTTATATTTTTTGTAATTAAAATAATAATTTCAATCTCATAGGATATTAGAATTAAATCATATCTGTAAAGAACTTAGTACATGATGGGTACCCATGAGGTAAGTGGATACTAAACATTTAATGAGTATTAAATAACAAATTAAAACATTTAATAACAAAGCTAAACATTTAGTAAGAGAGCAAAACCACTCACTTTTAATTAAGATTTTATTTTCTTCATTAGAAAATGTCTTAATACTAGCTGGCCAGTTAGCTCACTTTGGAGAGCATGATGCTGATAACACCAAGGTCAAGTCTTTGGATCCCCATACTGGCCAGCTGTCAAAATATAAAATAAAATAAATAGAAAAAAAGAGAATGTCTTAATACTAAAAAAGTGTAAATCAATCTTCTTCAAAGGAATTAATGCTTAAGATAGTGCTATGGTTTGAATGTTTGTCCTCTCGAAAATACATGTTGAAACTTAATCCACAATGTGGCAGTATTGAGAGGTGGGGCCTTTAAGAGGTGACGGGGTCATGAGGACTCTGCTGTCATGAATGGATTAATCTATTTATGGATTAATAGATTAATGGGTTAATGGATTAATGGGTTATCATGGGAGTGGAACTGGTGGCTTTATAGGAGAGGAAAAGAGACCTGAGCTGTAATGCTCAACTCTCCTACCATGTGATGTCCTGTGCCACTGTGGAACTCTACAGAGTCCCCACCAGCAAGAAGGCCCTCACCAGATGTGCCTCCTTGACCCTGGAATTCTCAGCCTTCAGAACTATAAGAAATAAATTTTTTTTCTTCATAAATTACTGAGTTTCCAGTATTCTAAGTAACAGAAAACAAACTAAGATATGTTTGTCAAAACATGGTAATGTATGATTGGTTTTGATGTTTTCAAATCTCTAGGTTCAGATGAATTAGAATTTATAATTACTAATACCAAAGAAATTTTGGACAGCAGTCTAGGAACCAAATTTCCAAGATGAACTTGAATAAATGTCTTAATTTTCAAAAAGGGGCAGAGGTAGATTCTGAGAACATCAGATCAACAAAGAAAAACGCAGATATTGAGTGCTAAGTGAAGCAATTTAACATGTGAACCCTGCTTAGAATAACTCTATCCATGTTGGCCAAAGTTTATGATCATGTACAAAAGGAAAAGGTGATCAGCTGAAACCAGCATCAATGTGCTAAGAATGAGTCATACCACACTAGTCTTGGTTCTTTCTTGGAGAATGTTAATTTAATGAGGGATCTAGGATAACCGTATACCAAATCAGGGAGCCTAGGAGCAGGAAATATGCATGGCTCCCACAGGTGGGAGGGCAGCCAATCCACAGGGACCTGGGGTTGAAGATGGGGGATGATGAAGGGACTCAAGGTAGAGGGCTCCATGATCAGAATGGAGATACGAGGAGCCTGGGTCAGAGCGGGAAATGAGGTACATTCACAGAGCTAAACACGCAGTGTGGTTGGTTTCTGAGATGGATCTGTGAGTGTAACAAACTATCATTTCAATTGCAATCATCTACCTATCTGTTGGCCTCACCTGAATAATAATAAAGCTACATTTAAGACACCTCCATCAGTCCTATAATGCCTTTTTCCACAAATGGCAGTCATACAAGCCATCTAGATTCATCCTTTGTCACTCATTTTGTAATTTCTGTTATTTCTACCTCTTCAGTCTCCCCTCATCCTTTCTGTACTTACTGCAACTGTCTAAATTCAGGTTCTTAGTATCTCTCACCTGGATTGTCAAAAACCAAAAAAAATTAAAGAGAAATTAAGTTATAGTCTACTCCACGTGACTCAACACTACTATGATCTTAGTTAAGATTTCATAATTTAATGTTGAAAAATTAGAAAATACTTTGGGGAATCCTATATTCTGAAAAGCACAGGTTGAAAATGTTCTTCAAAAGGAAGAGTTTCTAGCCTCCATTGCACTTAAACCTAACAGATTAATTCATAATCCCTGCTCCCTCCTAAAACTCCAGGAAAATGACAGTAACAAAATGTTGTCGAAAGTATAGAAAGGAAGGCAAAGAGAATGGAGATATCAGTGGAAGGGCTATGTCCACAAATCTGATGGAAAGAGGATGATAGTGGCAGGGAAAATTGAGCCTTAAATATCCTAGAGAATAATGCCAACAAAAAGCAAGCTACATCTTGACCTTGGAATTCCCAGCCTCCAGAACGGTGGGGCTCCAAGTGAAGAAAACAGGGTTGAAAAGTGTGGCCAGAAGAGAGATTCATCAAAGTTCTGGGAAAGAAAAATGAGGTTCATATCCTGGGAAAATTGAATTGGGGAGGCTCTTGATTTTGTTCTCAACACAGCAGAAGGGGAGGGAGAGACATCATTCTGAAAATTGGGATTAATTGCAAATTTGCATTCCAAACAGTGAGAGTACTCCCCAGCCCCCAGTCCTCACTTGTCATAAACAACCAATCATTCCAATGTGTTCAATGTGCATCCTTTTATTTTGTATATTTTTTGCAAAATATGTACTATTTTGTAAAGTATATATTGCATAACCCATTATGTTCCTATTTTTAGCTCAGCATAATGTTTTAAGGTCCATTTATGTAGCTGTTTACATCTAGTCAATTTCCTCTTCTATAAGTTGCCTTTTCTCTTGGTATTTTCTACTGGTATTCCTGTATTTTTCTTCCTTGTTGATTTGTAGATGGTCCTTTGTCAATATCAGACATTGCAAACAACTTCTTCTAATCTGTTAACTAGATCCTTAATTTTGATGTAAACAAATCCATCCTTTTTTATTTTCTTATGGTTATACTTTGAGGTCTTGTTTAAGAAGTCTTTTTTCACCTCTAGGTCATAAAATGCTCCTACATTTTTTTTTAACTTTATAATTTTACCATTTACATTTAGCTCTTTAATCCACGTAGAGTTCACCTTTGTAAGTGGTGTGAGGTAGGGATCAGTTTTATTTTTCTTCATATTTCTACCAGTTTCACCAACATCATTTACCAAATAATGTATCTTTCCCCATCGATTCATGGTTTCTTTTATTTTACCTTGAGTAGGAACCCACACATTCTTTCTCTGATCTTCCCATTCTTTCCCATGGCTTTACCTGTTTTTATGCCAATATCTTAGCATTTGGCCAAAATCCAACATATGATTTCACCTTGAACATCGGCTTTAGAGGAGTGAAGAGCTGAACACCTATCTGGCATCTCTTGAATTTGTGTGTGATATATCAAGTGTGATACTTCAGATTGAAACCTAATCAGCAAACTAACATTACTAATAAAAATGACATTCAGATTTTTAAAAACTTTCTTTAGTTTACATACAGTAAAATACGTACATCTTAATTATACTGACTGATAATTTTTTAGACATGCATAGATCCTTTTAACCAATACCTACCTAAGTCAATATAGAAAATATTTTTAACATCCCAGAAGGCTATATCCAATCTCCTTTCTCTCAATAAACCTCAAAGATAACCCTTATTCTGATGTCTGTCACTGTAGGTTGATTTCGTCTGTTCTTTAGTTTCACGTGAATGGCTTATACAATTTTTAGTCTCTCACATCTGACTTCTACTCACCAATAAGTCTGTGATATTTGTCTATGTTGGGGCATATAGCATTAGTTCATTGTTTTCTACTGCTCTGTTGTATACTATAATTTATTTATACATTCCACTGTTGATACACAATTGTTGACAGTATGGGAATTTTATGACTACAACTGCTATGAAAACACCTTTTGGAGGACATAAACACTGCTTTAGGCAGTGTGTGAATATTTAGCTTTAGTAGATGCTACCAATGGGTTTTTGATCCAGATATTGTTATTATCCAATTACTTTCAAATGTAAGTATTTCAGATGTAAGCAGGATTGAAATTTTTAAGTGCACTATAGGTAGAAATATAAGTGGTTTTTTTCTAAGAGTAATAGCATTTGATTTTTGAATAAAAACTATTATAAAGAACATTAAAACAGTTAAATAAGGAATCTATTGACAGCAAATGAGAGCATTGAGAGCACACTCACCAAATAATTTCTGAAAACTTTATATAAATCAAAAATGTTTATGAATATGTAAAATAAAGATTAAATTACATCAAGAGTCTAATCATTGTAGATTATTTAGTGTACTAGTATAAGTAAGATGTATGGGAGTGGAGGGAAAGGCAGAAATTGGAAAGTTCTTGCTTATAGAATGCCAACTAATAAATGTAGAATAAGAATTAGGAAATCACACTCTTGTGATTCCTCAGTGTAATAATTTATTTGGGCAAGAATTAATTCAAAAGATCCTAAAACTAGTGAGTGAAAGTTTGATGAGGAACAGATACATAAATAGTCTCAAAGTATCTGCCCATAAACTTCCCTTGTTACAAAGGGAAACATAATAACTTTACAGGGAAGAAACCTGGTAGATGCTTTCTTCACCATGTGATCAAATTTACCCCCACTACTGACACAAAAAAAGTTATGTGCCTCCTGATGTGATGTGCTGCAGAGCCACAGCATCATTCATGCTGTATTTCTGAAACAATGCATAACCTGAATCAAGTCACGATGAAATACGAGGCAAACAAATTGAGAGCAAATCTGCAAAATAAATGGTCTGCTCTCTCCAAAAATGTCAGTATCATTAAAAACCAAGGCTGAGGAATCATTGAAGATTAAACAAAGAAAAAAAAAACCTAAATGCAATGTGTGATCCTGCTATGAATGACGGATCAAGAAGAAAAATTGATATAAATGATATTATTGAGACAACTGGTAAAATTTAAATATGATCTATAAATTAGATAATAGTATTATATCAATGATAAATTTCCTGAGTTTGATCATTGTTCTGTGGTTTTGCAAATGGGTGACCTCATAGTTCAGGTAATGATAAGGAGCATTGTATTTGCAACTTACTATCAGATGATTCAGGAGGAAAATATTTTATACATATATATGCAGAGAGAGAGAATAAAATGAATGAGACAACATGTTACATTGGTGAATATGGGTGAAGAGTATGTGGGGGTAACTCTTGCACAAAGTTACTAGAGGAACTTTACACTATTATTGCAAATTTTCTGTAAGTTTGAAATTGTTTCAAAGTGGAGGTTTTTTAAAAAAGAATATGAAACATTTCCCATAAAAGTGTGCCATTTGTATGCTTCTGGAAAGCCCCTTTATACTTGTATCCATCAGGTTCTGACTGTGAACACTCCCCCAAAAGGGTCAAGACCTAATACAACCCCTTTCCATTATTACTTATATTTCTATACTTATTCACATTCTCTGACTCTTATAAATGGAATTTAAACTCAAATAGCAAAGATAAAGATCTTATCAAACAAGATAAAAAGCCTTCCTGTGAGTCCATCAGGGAACAAAAAAAGGATTTAAGTAAAGCAGTAAAACTTAAATAGTGTAAAAAATAGTTTTTGTACATTAGCAATAAATGCTGTGCTTTCTTCAGTTTTAAAAAACCCAATAGTTGCCCCAAACAATTTTCTCACTCATTTTATGATCATTTACTTATTCACTTTGGAAATATTTAGCAATTTTGAACCAGACACTGTTCACTGCTGGAGGGGGAAAAACTGCAAATAATCATTAATTGACTCTTTTCATTGAAATTGAAATTAAAATGTATTTATTACGTTAAATTTATTCACTGTGGCTGAAATAAAAGAATACATGTAAGAGATGTGTAAAAAGTAAAACAAAAAAAATCAGTTGGAAATGGTAAGAAAATGTCACATGTGCTATTTCACAAGACAATACATTGCAATTCAGCTTTATTTTTACGTTGCTTAATTTTTATATACATTACACGTATCATAAATACACACTTGTAATACAAAAATCTATACAAAAAACAAAGTAATTTAACATCTAAAAAAGGGGAGGGAGATACTGCACTTGATTTCTAATACTTTTCTGTTTAAATACTTCTTAAATTCAGTTTTCAATGAGACAACAAATCAAAAGCCATTAATTTTTTAGAGAACTTTGTTTTCACATAAATTCATCATTCAAGTATATTTTTATTGAAACCATAAACCATTTCACTGGTTGCGAAGACAAGCTGAATAAGCCATGATCTTGAGCAAAAGTGGGAAGCTCTGCTTTCCTCTGCCTAGAATCAGCTTCTCACACACAAAGTGCAGAGCACAACAGTGATTTTTAGCCTTGCACTATTAAAAGCCATGGCATAAGGCTGGCAACGCACAGTACAGCCTATATTGTGTTTACAGGTTCTTGATAAAAATATAATAAATACTAAAAATAATAATTAGAAATTTTACTTTTCCTAATTTCTTTTTTATTCAATTTGAAAAACAATACATCTTTGTCACTGGGCTTGGCAACTGGACATCATATCTGAAAGAAAAATTTATACATCCAATGACAAAATATATACATAACTCCTAAAGGATTCTGTTATTGTTTAATTAATTCAGTTATAATTTCAATTCAACAGTTATCAATCACAGCAAATATAAAGAACTTAAAATAATATTCCTCACCATAGTATTATCGTCTTTTTAAAAAGTGAATTGTTGAGGCACAAAAACATTACGTGACTTGCCCAAGGTCATGAAGGGAATGAGGGGCAGATAAAAGCATTCTTTTTCTAACATAAGTGACTGTACTAAACCCTAGCTTATGCCATCTCTTGAAATGAGCTCAGTGCAATAGATAGAGAAATTAGATGCACTAAACAGGAATGTTTGTTTAACCTAAACAGCTGTGCTTAATAAACTCAACTTTAAGAATCTATATGTTTATCATACATTATTAGGAATTTACAAATGAAAAAATGATCATTTTTCTGAATTATTAGGCGTATAATGAGTTACTGTGTAAATGTGAAACAATTGTAAAAACAAAATTGACAATACAATTTTAAACAGACAAGTTCTGGGAAAGATGCTTATTAACATGATTATTTATAAATACTAATTACATGATCTACAAAATTTAGAAGACAGTACCATAAACAAAAACACATTAATATAAATATATTAAATCATCTTCTAGTCAAACTTCTGTTTTTTATGAAAACGTTCTAACAAAGCACTCATAATGTTTCCTGGTATTCTCTGGTGCTTATCAATCAAAGCTTGAACAGCATTCTTCGTCTATTAAGAAAACAAAAAAGCTATTATTCCTCTAGTTCTCAATACAGATAATTTATTTTGCAAAAATTTTTATTAAGCAGTCCTCCCTAATTTAGCCCCCCTCTCCCCTCAGAATAATGATTTTCTTCTCAGTACAGCCATAGCATATTTCTTATATTTATTTTATTAAGCTTTGAATTACAGTTGTTGTCCACTTGGCTCTTTTCTACACCAGACTATAGCCTTAAGATACATCTTAGAATTTCCCAGCACTGAGCACAGCAGTGCCTTGCACATGATAAGCACTCAAATGAGCTGAAGAAAAAAGAAATCAGAAGAAAAAGCCTGGTAGGAAATTTTCGAGTAGGCAAATAGAAGATTCAGTTCTTTCCAGCCATTAGTAAACTCTAGTGCATCTTTCTTTCATCACCATATATACCAAACAATTACATCAAGCAATACAATAGGAAAACATGAGAAAAATGAAGAACGAACTGATATACTTCAGTTCATTACCTCAATTTCTACACAGTTTCACAGGAATTTTAATTGAGTATAGCATGGATCAGTCAATTAGACTATACCAAGAAATCTTCTAAAGCTATTTGTTTCCCATTACATTTATGGCAAATTTCAACAGTTTTTACTTTTAAATCAGTTTATGGCTATTTAAAACTTTATTTACGCATGTACACACTGCATGCATGTACACACATACACGCTTTCTGTTTAGATTCTAACCTTTAAATAAAATTAATAAACCCTAATGCAAAGCTGTATTTTTAAAATATGCCTCTTTAAACATAGTTTTTCACATCTGTAAAATAAGAACTACTTCATAGAGTATTATAAGGAATAAATGAAACAAATGACATCTTCAAGTAGTTAGCACAGTGACTGACAGGTTGTATTCTGTGAAGTGTATTTCTAAAATTTTATTCATTCATTAAGAAAATATTAAATGCTTTGGAAACTATAATGTTAGTGAAAATAAGTCTCTAATCTCAAGGAACTCGTAACTTTAATCAGAAGAATCAATTACGAAGTAATTAAAATGTGAAATCATTTGAGACACGTATGTATGATCTGAAATGTGAAAAGAAAGTATTCAGAAATTCAGACTTGAGAACCCATTGGGTGGGCAGTGACCAGGAGAGGACTCATGACTGGGGTAGTGTTTGGTGTGGGTCTCCAATGACCCATCAGTTTTCAGGGACAGTGAAGGAAGGAGCACTTGAAAACAAGACCACTGTTTAAGGAATGAGGAGGAGTTAGCCAGTTGTGCTGGAGTTTCAGATACATATTCAAAAGTTGGGTGGTATAAGGTTTTAAAATTAGTTTTCAATTAAATCATGAAGGGAGTTAAACATCAAGTGTAAAATTATCTTTGCTTGGTATGAACTGAGGTGTCAAGGAAGGACTTTGGGGTTCAATAATGTCAACTTACAGAAGAACATACCATTTCTTCAAAGTGACACTACTGCCTGGTGGCAGAGCAAGGATTAGAACCCAGATATCCAGACCAGATCTTTTCCCCCTCTTCATTACCTTCTATTTTGACCATTTAAAAAAAAAGTGTTCCTAACTAGATCTGACCCACTTACCTTCTAATAGATAGGCAGGAAAAGTTTTTAAAAGGATAAAATAGAATTCAATGATTTCCTAAAGGAGAATGCATTTGTTAGGGAGCAGCAAAGAGATATATTAAACAACAAAGCATGTATGGGCAGAAGCCACATCTAAGGATGAGGTCTCAGCACTAGTGCAGGACTCCTGGAGCTCCTGAGAAGGTATCGTTTCAGGATGAGAGAAGAGTCATGCTGTGTGAAGAACACATCTTGGCCCTAAAGTCAGTGTCACAGGATTTTACTTTCTGAACATAGGCTACAACTAAATGGTGAGTATACTTACTGAACCAGTAGAATAACTGGAGGACAAGAAGGCACATTATATATTGTACTTGCTACCTTTCTGAAACTTCCTGTGTATCAGCTGCTCAATGTGAACAGTCTCACCTATGTAATGTTATAGCTGCTTCAGCTGTACAACCTTCTATCAGTGACTGACTTGTAAGCCCCAGGATGGCACAGTGTATTATAGTCATTCATTCCTTCTCCCTACTAGGTCCTCTCTCTTCTGGGCCATCCCTATGGGAAAATTTCAGGTCCAGCTTTATAGAAGTTCAGTGTGGCCATGCAATTGCTCTGGCCAATAAAATGTCAGTGGGAGTGACTGAGTCCCTTCCAAATAGAAGCCTTAAGGGCCATTTCATGGTTCTACTCTTGACCTTTTCCTTCTACCATGCAAATGACAATGTCCCACATGGGGTTCTCCTTTCAGCCTGAATCCCAAAATAAAGAAGACATAGACAAAACTGCAGTTGAGCCTCAGGGAAAGCATAACATGAATAAGTAGTAAATTGTACCGTCAAGCCTCTAAGATTCTGTGCTTGGTTGTTACACTAATGTAACCTGTAAAGCTGACTGAGAATCACCCAGTTTTCTCATGTGTAAAACAGTGATAATAAGGTCTATACTGTTGAGTTGATGTGAGGATTAAATCAGACTAGAAAGGAAGAAGTAAAATTATTTCTGTTTGCAGATGACATAATCTTATAAGTAGAAAACCCTAAAAATTCCACAAAAAACTGAACTAATAAATTCAACAAATTTGCAGGATACAAAATCAACATATGAAAATCAGTTGTGTTTTTATATACTAGCAACAAGCTATAGAACAATAGGAATGGAAAATAAGAAAACAATCCCAATGACCAACAGGAACAAAATGTAAGAAAACAATAGCATAAAAAAGAATAAAATACTTAGGAATAAACTTAACCAAGGAGGAGAAAGACTTGTACACTGAAAACTACAAAACTCACCAAAAGAAATTAAAGAAAACACAAATAAATGGAGAGACAGCCTGCGTTTATGAACTGGAAAAATTATTATTGTTAAAATGCCCATACTACCCAAAGCAATCTAGATGCAATGTCATCCCTATCAAAATCTCAAGGGCATTTTTTTGCAGAAATAGAAAAAAACACCCTAAAATTCATATGGAACCTCAAGAGACCCTGACTAGCCAAAACAATCTTGAAAAAGAAGAACAAAGCTAGAGGACTCATAATTTCTGATTTCAAAGGATATTGTAAAGCTGTAGTAATCAAAATAGTGTGGTACTAGCATAAAGACACCCAAGGGAACAGAATAAACAGCCCAGAAATAAACCCTTGTATATGGTCAAATGATCTTCAACAAGAGTGCCAAGACCACACAATGGGAAAAGGACAGTCTCTTCAATAATGCTGTTGAGAAAACTGGATATCCGCATGCAAAAGAATGTGTAAGATAAGTTGAACTCTTATCTTACATAATATACAACTAACTCAAAATTGATCAAAGACCTAAACATAAGATCTAAAACTATAAAACTAGAAGAAAACATAGGAGAAAAGCTTCATGGCATTGGATTTGGTAATAATTTCTTAAATAACACACCAAAAGCACAAGCAACAAAAGTAAAAATAGACAAATACAACTATATCAAACTCAAAAACTTCAGTGCAAAGGAAACAATCAACAAAGTAAAAAGGAATATACAGAATGGGAGAAAATATTTGCAAATTATATATCTGACACAAGATTAACATTCAGAATAAAGAAGTTCTGCAACTAAAAAAAAGGAAAATTACTAAGAATTGGGCAAATAATTTGAATAGACATTTATCCAAAGAAGATATATAAACAGCCAACAAGCACATAAAGATGCTCAACCTCACTAATCATTACAGAATGCAAATCAAAACCACAATGAGATATAACCCCATAACATTAGGATGACCACTATCAAAAAAATTAAAAAACAGAAAATAACAAGTGTTGGAGAAGATGTGGAGAAATCAGAACTCTTGTGGCACTGTGGATGGGAATGTAAAATGGTACAGCTGATATGGAAAACAGTTGCTAAAAAAAATTTAAAATAAAATTACCATACGATCTGGCAATCTCACTTCTGAGTATATACCAAAAAGAACTGAAAGCAGAATTTCAAGGAGATATTTGCACATCCGTTGTTCACTGTACCATTATTCACAATAGCTAAGAGGTAGAAACAGTCTGTCTACTGACAAATGAACAAAGAAAATGTGTTAAATATATACAATGTAGTATTACTCAGCCTTAGATAAGAAGGGTGAGTGATATTCTATCACATGATACAACATGGAAAATCCTTGAGGACATTATGCTAAGAAAAATAAGCCAATTGCAAAAGGACAAATACTTTATGATTTCACTCATATGAGATATCTAAAGTAGTCAAACTTTTAAGAGACAGAAAGTAGAACGGTGGTTGCCAGGAGCTGGAAGGGAAGGGGAAATGGGAAGCTGGTGTTTGGTCAATGGTGTTCAGTCAGTATTGCAAGATGAAAAAATTCTAGAGATCTACTGCTCAACAATGTCAATGTACTTAATAGTATGGACCATATGCTTAAAAAGCATTAACATGGTAAACTTATATGGTTTTTTACCACAACTTAAATACTTTTTAATAAATCAAACTATATGAGACTTCAAAAAGTTCATGGAAAACCTGAATTAAAAGATAATACAAATCTTTCCACTAACTTTTGAAGATTCCTCGTATATACCAAAGGCTGATGTAAAAGTCACAATCAAAATACATTCATCTCATTTGCTAAGTGATTTGATAACATGATATTTATTGCTTTTTTTGTAATTTTATACTCTCGCAAAGTATAACTGCAAACTGAGCAGTCTTCCTCATCCTCATCTTCCCTGATCTTTCTGCAAGATCTAATATTACTGATCATTCCCCTGACTTCTATCACATAAATTTACCTGTTCGCCCTCTTTGCTGGTTCCCTTTCAGTAAGCTTTGGCTGTTCTCCTTTCTTGGCCTACTCCTTAAATATTACATCTTCAGTCTATCCACGGTCCTCTTTTCTCTCTCCAACCTTCCTTGTAAATCTCATGGCTTCACTAACTGTTTCAGTGAAAATCACTTCAAAACCTTCATCACCAAATCTGACTTCCCTCCCAAACTCCAGTCCAGCATTCCCAAAAACCTACATAAAGAAATATATTTCTAGATATCCTGCAGGTAACTATAAATTTTATCCCTGGCCTCTACCCACTAAATGTCTGTGGTACCACCTTGCCTCCCCCAACTCCTGCCAATTGTAAAACTAAAAAATGTCTCCAGACATTGCCAAATATGACCTGGGGGGCAAAATCACCACTGGTTGAGAATCACTGATCTAGAACATGATTGTAGAATACATCACTAAAGAAATAATGACTTTTTAAATATAATAATTGAAAATAAAATCTATCCTAATACCAAAAAAAAAGAATAATTTACCTTTTCAGCTAATTCTTCTGCTGTTATCTCTGGATCATACGGAATAGGATCACCTAAATAGGTCCGTAACTTCACTGGAAAACCTCCATACATCGGAGCAAATGGATAGCGAAATTTTTCATAAAGCCACCTAAATAATCCTGTTTTAAAGTAAAGAAAATCATTTTAATTGTTTAAATATTCTGAGCATGTAACTGCAAATCTTCTAATTAATTATATAAGACTTAAAAGAAGGTGGCAAAAAGTATCACCTCCTGGCAATTAATACAATATTTTTTTTAAAAGATGAGCTTTTCGTTGGTTATAACAATATACCACACTAATGCAAGATGTTACTAATAGGGGAAACTGGGGGGTGGTAAGGAGATATATAAGAACTCCCTGTACTTTATGCTCAGTTTTTCTTTAAACCTAAAATGCCAAAAAAATTAAGTCTATGAGTTTAAAAAAAGATGAGTTTTTAAAAATATGAGCATATAAAAAGGCAAACTAATTACTATTATTGAAAACAAAGGTAAGACTGCAACCAAAAGCTAGAAGCTAATGGGCTAGACAGTTAGCTCAACTGGTTAGAGCATGGGATTTGGTTCCCCATACCGCCGGCTGCCAAAAAAAAAAAGCTAGAAGCTAAAGTCTACAGACTCACAAATAAGTGACTTACATAAATAAAAATGGAATGTTAATGAAATAGCAACATTATACATAAAAAGAAACAATGGCAGTTTAAAGGTCTTTAGAAGGGAACTTGTATGTGGTTAGGAATACTAACAATAGTGCTAGGGATATAAAATATAATCAATCAAATATAATGTACAAACCATAGGGTACAAAAGCAAACTTTGAAAATTTCAAATAAAAAACATATTGCAAATAAAATGCACATCTAATTGTTATCATTCCTATAACTGGATTAAAAGCTTTTTTTTTTTTACTGGTTACAAATATTCATGAGATACACAGCTGATTGTCACCCCTCGTGCCCAAGATGTGAAGGTCAGATTCATACTGGCAGCATGCCTATTACCACAAATTTCGTTTCTACCCTGTGTCCCCCTCCCAATTATCCCCAATAATCAATAAATTAAAAGTAGGTAAAAAGAACTTTTCAATGTAAATGTATTATGGTTCAAAATATTATTTAAAAAAAACAAGTAACAAAAATAAACCAAAGCAAATGATATCTCCTTAGGTTGTTAATCTTAGCTCAATATTGTATTGTCATCCATTGTTAAAGCTGTAATTTCTTCAAGGTTGAGCTAAAAAGATGGTATGGGTAGTATGTAAATTTGTTCTAAACCTCATCAACATGGTTTAACACAATAAAGAAATCAGCTAAGTCAATCTGAAATTTTTAAAAGTCCATTACAAATAAGCTTCAGTATGTATATAACACTTTTAACAAAAACATAACATCTAAGAACTGCCATTACTTGGAACCAGGTATCATTCAGACTTTAAACAGAAAAAACATCTAAATAGTAAACTCATTTTCTAAAGTTAATAATTCAAAAGGATTCCATCTAGGGCTCAAAAGCCCAAATATTTTAAATATTACACTGTATTTAAAAACTGTATAAATCAGAACTTACTTGTTCCTCCAAGTGATCTAAATCCTTCTCGAATATTTTGTGTAAACATAGGAATAATGGGCTAAGGAAAATGAGAATTTGAATTAAAAAGTAAATAAATTAATCCATTCAATGTCTCCATTGAGTCACTAACTTAAAATGTCAATTTTGAGGGCATAAGATTATGAAAATAAAATATTTTAAAAATAAAGGCATGCTTGACTAGTGCACTTTATCAGACTAAATTCAACTTGATCTGCTCCATAGCTCAGGGGTTAGAGCACTGGTCTTGTAAATTCAACTCGTTCATTTGTAAAAATATAAATTGGAAACACTACCCTCCAGTGGTAATACATAATATTTCATTTACCAATTTTCCTAACATTCAGTATAAACCCTTGAAACTCAAAATAGAAATTACAATAATCATTCATTTTATTAAATAAAATGAATTTTGGTAAATTAAATTGGTTTTGGTGGGTTATTGAATATTCACTGAAGAAAAGTTACAAGACAGAGATTCTCTCTATGGAGAATTTATATAAATTTAAATGACAAGTTTTGGCAAGATGTTGTCACAGAATTAGTGAAACACCATTTCTTGTGAGGCTACTAAATCTAAAATGCTCAACATCAATAAAAAGTAAGTATAAGACTCACCATAAAAAAAAAAAAGGAATGATACAAAGAATTCTTTATATCATTAATTTTAAAGGATTTCTGCTCACAAGTTCAAGATTTTAATTTTTCTATGAATATCAACGATTAAAGATAATTTTTAATTATGGAAACCTTAATTAAATTTCATAAAATAATGAAGTGTCATGTAAGGAGCTTCTGCCACCGTGAATACTGCAGTAGAGCTGTAAAACTGAATGAAACACTTTAAAATATACACAAAATATACTGAATTAAATGATGTTTTAGTATACGTAAAATTCTGCGTGTGTATGGCCAGTATCAAGTTCCTTACAGTTCAGTATCAGTCTATGCCTAATAGAGAATTACCTGCCTTAATGAGCTAGGTTTGAGAAATTTAAATAAGCTGATATTTTAAAAGTCATTCCTAATCAGCTTTGGAAAACAATACAATATGATAGGCTGAAGAAAAGAGACTACGGGTTTAGCTTTCTTTATATAAGCTACTGTCTCACATATAACTACTGATCATTTATTGTATCTCTGCTCTTACTGGAAGAAAGATGCCTAATATGTTTCAGGGACGTTGTTTTGTTCACTACTGTATCTCTAGCATCTAGAAAAGTGCCTGAGATAAACTAGGTGCCAAAAGAAAGTGTGATTAACGAAAGAAAGGAGGAATGAATAAACACAGCAGAGAGAGAATGGTTCTAATGAATTAATTTGTATTCTCTGCATACAAAGGTCAGAAAGTGGCAGCAGCAATCTCAAAACCAATCAGGAAAAGGAGAGAAGCCAGGTAAAGGGGAGAAGTCAGGTAAAGAAAAGCAGTCAGATGAAGAATTCAAAATCTGATGGAGAAAATTTACAAAGCTAACACATAAGAAGATAAACTATACTGATTTCTCTCACAAAAAATATACTTCTCATGTTATTATCTAGGAAGTCACCAGTAGTTTTAAAAAATAAAATAACAGCTGAAATCCTAATGTTTTAAACAGTTTTAAAATGTCTTTAAACTTGAGAACTTAGAATACCCAAGAACCCCTTCAGCTCATTATATACACCACTTTGCCTCCTCTAACCAGTACTGCTGGACTTATGTCTACCGACTGGCGTGATCCCAAAAGTCTCTATTGAAATACTCACTTTATAAAGACTACTCAAGTTAAACATCATTCCTTATATAGTTAACTGTCTGAACGCTGGTCATTTGTAGAACTTACTAAATAGGAGAATGCATACCCTATCAGGTTCAGTACTCCAGGCTATAGTCTGGGCATACGGTTTCTAAATTTGCATTCAAGCTTGCATCCTGATAGCCACAAGCATTATTATCTCATTACAACTTGATCTTGAAGCACATTTATTCATTCCTTTCCTTGTGCACACTTTGTACACAAGATAGTTTAATTCTGTTTAGATATACACATGTGTCAATGTACATATAAAGGTACTCCAAAAAGTTCATAGAAAGATTCATACTAACTTTTAATTCCATTTTTCCATGAACTTTTTGAAGCACCTTCATATGTGTGTGCACACATGTGTGCAAGACAGAGAGAAAGAGAAAATATATATTTCTTAAAACTATCCTTGGGGAATCACTTCAGCATAGTCTTAGAATCTTTACCACTAAAAATGTGGGAAACATTGAACAAGTTACCACATCTAATTCGCACTTTCTTAGAATCTTTACCACTAAAAATGTGGGAAACATTGAACAAGTTACCACATCTAATTCGCACTTTCTTCATGTATAAAATGGGGATAAATAATCCTTATCTTAAAGGTTTTATTATGGCTTAAGTGAGATAATATATATAAACATTTTTATTGAAACAAAATGTTCTTTTACAGGTTATTTATTTTTCAATTAGAGTAAATAAGCTAATTTTTTACCAACTTATTTAGCTATGAGGTTACCTAAAAATTCTTATCAAAGCCATAATTCTCAGGAACTCACAAAATAAGAGTGATTTATATTATATCAAAAAGTCTTTCACCTTCAAATGAACCTTAAATATTTTCTACCAATATTTTGTAAACTTGCATTGACAATCTGGGTTTTTCTCCCTTAATTTCTGTTGCTATGTCACAATTTAAATGTAGTTAATCATGCAACAATAGCCTTAACTTTTTTGCTCATAGTTTATGATAATTTTATCAGGCCTATTAAGGGATTTTCCAGAAGGGATACTTGTGCCCTTTACAACTATGTATATATACATATTACTGAAAGCTTTCCCTCACATATCGGGAAGGCCCCTTCGATCTGGGATGTCAGCAGACTCACTGCGGCATGTAGTCAGGGACGGCAACAGCACCAGTTGCCTCGAGTCCTGAACTGTGTGCTCTGCTCTGCTGCTGCCTTGCTGTGTGACCAGAGCCCTTCCATCCCTCCATCTCTCTGTGCCTGAGTCTCCTCATCTGTAATATTGGAATAATTACATACGTCACCTCCTTACTGTACAGGAGTACCAAGACAAAGTCTTTAAAAATGCTACAAAACGTTGGGGTGGCGCAATATTTATCAAACTTATAATGCTATTTTGTAAATCCACAGCATTAAAGATTTTTGTTTGTTTTTTTAGTTTATAAAAGGCAATTTCTTAAATTTTCTGAAGTTTTATACAAAAACCTTAATTAAATTATCTAGATTATCTTCATTAATTATCTAGAAACTCATTCAAGGATTAGAAAAAGAGTTCTTTTCTCGCTACCATTTCTTACTTTCAGGCCTTCTTCCAAGCAATATGTTGCTTAAAACTGTAAACTTAAGGATAAGAAATTAGAATCCCATGGTAAATTTATGTGATTTCAAATCTCTTTTTTGGTATCTTTATCTTAAATTTTTGAAGAAATAATTCTTTCAAAATATAAACCTGAAAAGTGAACCACCTTTGATTAGGTTTTTAGTTTTTATCACTGCTTTAATGTACAATACATTGGTTATCTTTAACTTCTGTACAACTGCATATATCCTTTTGTAGTCTATATTATTCATATACTCTGTTTTTGTTTTCTACATCAGTGCTTAAGAATTTGGGGAAAATACATAAAATGTGTTATATATTAATTTTCTATATCATTAACACAATTAATATAAAGTTAAATGCAAAAGGCTCCTTTCAACTAGTGTTTTTTAAAAAAAAGTAAATTCAACTTAAAAAATACTTGAAGTCTCCTCAATGCTAGTCATTGTACCAGAGATATAGAATATTAAAAAATAGCCTTTGGCCACACCCCCCTGACATCTGCAAACAGCCCAGGGACCATCACTGAGCTGCTGCAGGAAGTGCCCCCGGATCCCTTGCAGGAATGAGGGGTGTGCCATGGACCTTGACTATGAGCCCCTCCTTCCTCCTTCTCCTGCCCTATTTCCTTCCCCCTTCCCTCCTTCTCCCCCCTCCAACTGGTTCACAACAAAATCTTAGAATGTAAAACAAATAAATAAATAAACTTAAAAAAAAAAAGATAGCCTTGTCCTCAGCGAGCTTATAATCTACTGTAGGACAGTATTATTTAAATTTTTATGTTATTATTATTAAACAGTTAGGCAAGTACATTAATTTGTACCAGGATCACATTATTACAGCACTAGAGCAATAACTTCTAGGAGTCACATGTACATATGTACAGGAGAGAATAGATCCCAATGCATTTTATTTTATTGTAAGCTTTGCAATTAGAAAATAAGGACAAAATATCTAGTCTTCTTCAAATACTGCTCTTGGGTTAGAATGAGTCACCCATAATCTTTCCTTTTTAATCAATAGTCTGTATTTGCAAGATGGGCAGTCAAACTATCGCTGCAGATTGGTCTGTTTATGGGGCAGCAACAGGTACACAAAAAACCAGAAATGTGAAAGTTGCTGGCAGCAGTCTGTAACTAATTGGCCTGGAAAAAGATTAACAACCTATCAAAGGTAATTAGATTTCTTTTTCTGACAATCTAAAATGAAAATAAACAGAAAAAAAGGAGAAACATTCCATAATTAATAGATAAGTGATTCACAGGATAAAATACAATGTGGAGAACAAAAAGCTGAGAAATACTTTCCAAAAGCAAAAGAATAGAACAAAATGGCATTCGCGTATTCCAGTCTCTAAGCAGAATAATTACTGTGAATCCCACTGGAACACTTAATTTTGTTGACAAATTAATTTGTAAAGTCTTTCAAAAATATCTAAGTTACAACAATGTCTATTTCCTATCTTTATTCATAATATTAAATAACTGATCACATTTGCTAATGAAAAATGATAGGAGTCATATATTACGTGAGTCCTACACTGTTACAAATATTGGTCATAAATAAAAGATCTATATGCAGTATAATGAAACCAACAATCATTACTGACATGCCAACTCAATCATACCAAAAGGTTAAAATATATGGAATTGAACTAACTATACTTATTTTAAAAAGTATTACCAAAGGAACACAAAGTTATTTGTACAGTATTACAAATCTGATGAAAAGAAGCCGGTGTTTGAAATGCAAAATAAAACTTTGCTGGATATTTGCCAAATTTCCATATTGACTTTTTATAAGAAGGCTTCCCATGCGCAAGAAACATTTCTCTATTTGTACCTTATAAATATATATATATACTACTAATTTTTAAAGTATTGCAATGAGAATATCTAAGTTCTTATATTCTTTGGCTCACTATTTAAGCATTTATTTTAAATTTAACTAAGCTTTACTTTAATAATTAATTTTATACAACTCACCACTTTTGCATCAATTGCGACCTGAGCAAAACCTTTGCGATTACCCCATACGATGGTGTAGGTTTCATCACTAATTAGGGCTTCCCGAACTCCACCTGGTGAAATAGCTAACAAGTGACCACTCCTCAGAATTTCAACACATTTTTCTCTTGGTCCATGTAGAGCACAAAACACATCAAGTAATAAACTAAACCCTGTAAGAAACATGAGCACGAAGATATATCAAGTACTTCTTGGTCAGTTCTTCAAAAGCAAAACTCTTCACAATCTACATACTTTTCTATCTATATTTAAATCAGTAAACTCTTTTTTATTTTTTAAAATCAACAAAGAACTGGCCGCTTAGCTCAGTTGGTTAGGGTACGGTGCTGATAACACCAAGGTCCAGGGTTCAATCCCTGCACTGCCCAGCTGCAAAAAAAAAAAAGAAAAGAAAAGAAAAAAAAAAAAAGCAATAAAAACTCTTAAGATTAACACTGCTGGTGAAGTAATAGCTACATCTTACTGATCACCTACTATCCTGGCCCTTACATATTCAAACTGTCAATAATCTTGCAAAACAGAGATTCTTCTCCCCATTTTACAGATTTTGAGGAAAGTTGGGCTTGGAGAATAAGTAGCTTGCTCAAAGTCACACACCTAGGAAGTGGCAGGGCAGAGATTCCAGTCTGGGTGTGTCTAGTCCAAAGCTCCTTCCCCTGCATCTCATAGCCAAACACTGTCTAAAGTATTTATTAGAGTAATCAGAAATAATATTCCACCAGCAATCACAAATCTAATCTTTCTTTAACCCTATAAGAGAATCACTCAAGAGAATGTGAATATGACTGTGCTTAGCCCTACCAAAATTGGCAAGACCATAATCAAATCTATTGAAATTAAAAGTTAGATGATGCTAATTCTACAATTAAAGTTTTGAAAATTAATAATAATACCAAACATCATTAAGAGTTTTTAATAAAGTGAGGGTGTTTGACTGAGGAACAGCTAATTCTAAGTCTTAATATTATACAGCTTTTCAAATTACAACTATTTATGGATGAAAGAAATAATCCTGTCAGTAATGAAATATTTTAATCAAATCCTACACTGAAACTTCATAAGACACATTATTCCTTGAGACTGGAAAATATAGGGATGGGTGCTAAAAACTGTGCAGACTAACCAAAACTTCTCATTGATTTAAAGATATGAAGTAAGATTAAAAATATCATTAAGAGTGAAATAATTTTCACCCTACATTATATTAAAAGCTCACTGATTTAACTTGATGTATTCTCATAATAAATGAATGAAAAGGGGAGGTTGCATAAATTACAAGATAAATTATAAAATCTTTTCTCTTGCACTAAGAATTATAATGATTTTACACTTTCAGAGAGCAACAACAGGCTTAAGGTAAATAAATGTCAAAATATTAAAAGGAAAAAATACTAAAAAGGCTCATAAAAGGGGAAATTTTTTTGAAAAAGCTACATGCTAAAAATATTCACATTTTATTATTTATGAAAAGGGGGGAGTGGAGAGAAAGCAATCTAATGTTCCATAGAGAAAATTAGTTAAGTAAATATTTTAGTCATACATTAAAACTGTTCCTCATAAAACATAGTAAAGTGTTAATGCTAACATTAAATCTTAAAAAAAACCACAAAACTGTTTGCATAATATTTGAAAATATGCAAATTAAAAATGAAGTAAAATAAATCAAAATGATAACTGGTTATGTTAACATAGTAAGATCATAATAATGTTCTTCTGTTTTCTAATTTCCAAATCTATTACAAAGTGATCATGTTACTTTTTAGAGGAAAATCGTATAGCCAACTTAGTTTATACACAAAGTACAAAAAGCTGTTTAGTGACAGAGGGATACCCAAAGAATTAACCATGTTTATGAAAGTCACTGAAGTAGATCATTACTTAATTCACTGCCTGGTTTGTTTGTCTGGTTGATGGGTTGACTTTGCATTTATTATCCTAGAGAACATACAATCAACTTTCTTGGCTTGTTTCTAGCGATTTAGCGACAGAAGAAATTACAAGATTATTCAAGAATGATTTAAAAAAAAACTCTATCATGTTTGAAACCACTTGGTTAATTAGTCTTTTTAAAAAGGTAAAAAGCCTTTACAAACATGAAAAAGAATATAGTCCTCAGTCACAGAGTCTACCAGGCAAGTTGTGTATGATAAGAGACATAATGTATATTCTTTAGGGTAATATAATGTTATTATATGAAGACAAAATATATCCTGGCTAACCTTTCTTTTTTCTTTTTTTTTTCTTTTTTTTACTAATTTTGTTTTGCTATCAAACTGACAGTTACCAAACTCTAATTACAGCAAAATTAAACTCTCAAAAGTCAGTATCTCCTGGAAAACTTTATCACATGAAATATCAACTACCTTCTACATCAAAATATAAACTAATAGTTTGGCAAAAATTAAATTTATTTTTAAAAAGTTAAAATTCAGGATTTAACTTAGAAAAATAATGACTAAATACCTATTAATAAAAAAAGAAACTAGATAACATTTTTAGCCATGTTTTATTTTTAGATATACCACCTAAACAGGATAATTAGATGTTCCCAAATTAGACTTCCAAGTGTTACCTTAAAAGAGCCAAAATCTTTTCCAAATGATACTAGAGAGCTCAAAGGTAGAGACTACCACGTAATTTGATCATGTTAATTAAATACTTTCATACTACTATCTACAGTTAAAGTTTACCTGGAATTTTAAAGACAAAGTGATCAGCTACTACTCGACAAGTTCTGCCTTTGTGGATAAAAATTTTAGCCATGAAGTAGTAAAAATCTATGGGAATAGCTCCATGATAAAAAATTATAAGTGCTGGTCCTTCTGGTATTTTTTCCATCCCATGAACTTCATAACCTGTTCAAGAGACAAAATACAGAGACTTAAAATGTTTATTAATTTATTTGTACTAAAGGACAGTCAGTAACTCAGAAGCTCAGTCTTTTCCTATAAGAGTGCATGAGGCCTCCTCATTCCCTTACCCTTTCCCTTCTTCTTCCCTTTCTCTTTCTTTCCCTGCCTTTCTGGAACAAATTAGCCCTCAGCCACCAGGTGGGCCAGGGTGAAGTAGGCACCTATGTGGAGGTGGCCGGGAGTGAGTGTTGGGGCCCAGGAGGGTGAGGAGGATAGTCGCACAGGGTGGCCTGGAGTGGGGAGTCAAAGCCGGAGAAGAGTCATGAGCATACCCATGCAGGCAAGAGCCTGGTACAGGGTGGCGATGCAAGACTGGGAGTACTGTAAGATAGATGCTGGACATAGTCCTCTTCCCTCCTCCCTTGTATACCAAAGTTCCCCCTCCCCCACTCCTTGGGAGGCTGCCCCTGGCCAAGGCAGTTACCCAAGGAAACGCACATCCCTTTTAGACAACTAGAATGCTGGAAGAAGCAGAACACTAAGGAAGGGAGCAAACACTCTGATGGCAGGAGATTAGCTGGTAAATTATCTACCTGGCCTTAAGTTGGGTGCTCCCTGACTTATGTGAGCTGAGTGAGGGTCTGTATGTAAGCCTGAAAATGATTTACATCCCTCCTTTGATCTGTTAACTACATAACTGCTGTATATACTCCAGGGCAGTGCGGACTTCTTACCAACTGGACACCATCGGTGCCTCTCGTAAGTCTAATAAACCAATGTCTTTACCTGCTGAACCTCCAGGTGATTTCTTTGGAGTGGGTAAACATTATGTAAGTGCCCTCTCAGATTTGCGGCTCCTGCATTACAACTGGAGTAACTGGCAAGATATTTCAGAGAAATCCCCCACTGAAGTGGCTGCAAGAGAGAGGAAGGGGACAAGAGAAATGTCCCGGGGGAAATACCTGGGTGGGTCACTGGTTCAATGTGGTTCAATGCTGCCAGCTTGGTAAATAGCAGGGGACCACCACATGGGTATGGGGATACCCCCAAAATGCCAGCAGGACAGATGGAGGTGTTGAAGGCAGTTGAAGAAAAAGGAGGTATTCAGAAGAAAAAGGAATACAAGGCCGTCGCTGCCCTGGTGGCATGGCCACTCCTCTGGGGGCTCAAGTTAGCAACCAAGAAGGAAATTGAGTCAGGGAGCCAATGTCAAAGGTTGAAGGAAAAGTTAAGGCTAGAAAGAGGCTCATTTAACTCAGGCTGACAGCAAGGATATTACAGCACATCAGTTGTACCAAGCCACTGACCATCTACACATTTTGGCATGATGTTTTGTGAAAATGAAAGGAAAGCAGCTCTTGTGGGCTAAGATCCGCACAGTAGTGACAAATCCAGAGTGGAATCCTAGAAAATGGGAGCCCATTTCTGAGACTGATACCTCAGATGAGGAAGATGAGAATGTCCAAGTGGAGGTGATAGAGGATGAAGCAGAAAATCCTCAGGCTAGGCCAGTAATCATGCAAAAGCTTAAGACTAGCTTAAGAATGAGTACAGGGCAAAATGCCCAAGATTTGCTTCCTCCTCTAAAATATATGCATACAAGCACCCACTCTCACGCCTCGGCAGAGCTAGGAAAACTGGCTATCAAGTTTTGTCAGAAAGAGAGAGCATTCCTAGGTGGCTGTTCCGTTTGTGGGATACAGAGGTCCAAGGCATAGTGTTGTCAGGGGATGAACTGGTGAAAATGATATCAGTCACCAATCATCCCTCACTCCAGCAGTGCATTTACAGAGGAGGGCAACATGATGAAAATGCCTCCCAGTTGACTTGGATCATGGCAGGCTGCCAAGCCGCCCAGCCCGATGAAGGGAGCATTCTAGGAATGCCTCCTTGGTGGTCTATCATGGAGGATTTGCAAGAATTCCTTAGGGAACTGGGAATGAGACACGCTATTTACTGAGACCCCTTCTGTGGTCCGAACTTGGTACAGTTTACTGGAGGAATGAAAGACAGGGTTATACAGTCAGCTCCCAGTAGCTGCTATGAAACACTGGTATCAATTCTGTCACCTCTAGTAGGACAATACATTCAAAGGGTGGCACAGGCCATAGCTGACCCAGGGAAAACTAAAATCATACGACAAAAGAAATAAAGCTGCAAAGTGAAAGCAGCAGCACCAAAAGGGAAAAGAGGGGAAAAGGAAAGTCAGAAGGAGCCAGTAAAGGTTACTAGAACGCAGCTGTGGGTAGACCTAACTAAAGCAGGGGTCAATCCAAAAATTAAATAAGTAGCCAAATGTCACACTGTTTAAATTGTGGCAATAGTTGCCCAAAGAGAAATGGTTCCAGACCCTGCCAGAAAAATGGCCAGAGACTTGGCTGATAAGGGAGCAGACTCCTTCCGGGGAGGGTAGGCAGAGACACAGCTGAAGGACTTGATGAAGTTGCCCTCTATAGTTCACAAGTGGAACCAAGTGCTCCGCCAGAGGAAGAGAAGACAAATTTCATGTTCCCTTGGTCCCAAGCCTAGGGGTGGGGCCAAGGGACAGAGGAAATGCAGGAGGCCCCATGAGGAGCTTGCTATATAGTGGTCTCTGCCGAATATACAGAGAGATTGCCTTGGTAGATACAGGAACCAAATATACATATATGGGAATCCATCAAAATTCGAGGGGTCAATTACTGCTATAGATGGGTATGGTGGGCAATCCATTAAAGTAAGAAAGGTGAAGCTGATATTAAGATTGGTCAGCTCCCTCCACCCCAACCCCTCAAGGAACATACTGTATATATCTTCCTGATCAGGGAACACATACTGGGGATTGATATACTGCAAGGTTTGTGTTTGCATACTAGTGTGGAGGAGTTTCACCTACAAAGAAGGGTTGTGAAAGATACAGAGAGGTAAAGCACAGCAATCCCTGGTGCAACTGCTGCCACCCCTGCAAATAGTGGCAACTAAGCAATATCAGTTGCCAAGGGATCACAAGAAAATTAGGGAAACTATAATGGAATGGCCAAGGTGAAAATAAAACGCCCAACCCATAGTCCATATAACTCCCAGATGTGGCCCATCTATAAACCAGATGGAACCTGGAGAATGACTGTGGACTATAGAGAACTAAATAAGGTAATTCCTCTTTTACATGTGGCTGTACCTAATATTACTGATATTATGGATAAATTAGGGACTCCTTTGGGGGCATATCATGCTGTGTTAGACTTGGCTAATGCTTTCTTTAGTATTGATGACCATCCAGATAGTCAAGACCAATTCGCCTTTACTTGGGAAGGATGTCAATGGACATTCACAGTTTTGCTGATGGGCTATCTACATAGTCCTACCATCTGCCATGAAATGGTCGCTGAAGATTTGGAGAAATGGACGGCACCTCCATCAGTGAGACTATTCTATTATACTGATGACATTATGATAACTTCCAATTCTCTTACAGATTTGGAGGAGGCTACTCCATCCCTTATCACTCACCTATAGAGAAGAGGATGGGCTATAAACCAAAGCAAGGTCCAGGGACCTGGATTATCTGTCAAATTCTTTGGTGTTATCTGGTTGAGTAAGACAAAAGTAATGCCCTCTGCAGTAACAGACAAGATTTAGGCATACCCTAAGCTGACTAGTGTTAAACAATTCCAGGAATTTCTGGGATTGTTAGGATACTGGGGATGTTCATTCCCCATTTAGCTCATATGGTGAGGCCTCTATACAAGCTAGTAAAAAAGGAAGCAAAATGGGATTGGACATCTGAGTGTCAAGCTGCTTTCAGTTCTTCAAAAGCAACAGAATGGGGCATGCAAGCACTGGGAGTTCTAAATCCAGCACAACCCTGTGAATTAGACATAAATATTCCCAGGAGGGTTATGCGTGGAGGTTATAGCAATGAGAGGGGAAAGCTTGCCTCTATGGTCTTCTGGTCCCAGACACAGAAAGGAGCGGAGGCCTGATATAGCCCTATATAAAAACAAGTCAACACTGCCTATCAAGCATTGCTAGCCACAGAACTGGGCACCAGACAGGCAGCTGTGACAGTGAGGACTGCATTGCCAATTGCTGGACCGATTCATGACATCACCATGCACCCCATACTTCCAGTGCTCAGACAACCACGGTGACCAAGTAGCACACCTACTTGCAACAACACATTAAATTATCCACAAGTCCCCTAAGCCACGAACTATAAGTTATTGGGACCTGTCACGTTTATGGAGCCAGACAATGTGCCCACCAAACCCATGGTAATTCCTCACTCATTAAGGGGTGCCACCAGTGCCAGAAGAGGCTTGGTACACCAACAGCTCCCCTCGAGGGCACCCCCCCTGATGGAAAGTCATTACATATCAACCATCAACAAATACCACCTGGATGGATGATGGCACCAGGCAAAGCAGCCAGTGGGCTGAACTGCAAACAGTATGGATGGTGATAGCCAAAGAGAAAAGCCCAGTAACCATCTATACCAACAGCTGGGCAGTTTTTAAGGGTCTCATGTTGTGGCTGCCTCAGTGGAAAAAACAGGAATGGTTAATTATGAATAAGCTCCTGTGGGGTCAGGACATGGGGCAAGATATATATGCTATCAGCCAACATAAATCAGTGAATGTGTACCATGTATGTGGGCAATGACGAGGCCAATGCCCTGGCCTATGTGTGATGGCTGGAAGAAGCCCCCACTTCTTAATATACCAACAGCTCCTATTGAGGGCACCCCCTCGATAGAAAGCCATCACATTCCAACCATCAACAGATACCATCTGGATGGATGATGGCACTGGGGAAAGCAGCCAATAAGCTGAATTGCAAGCAGTATAGATGGTGATAGCTAAAGAAAAAAGCCGGTAACTATCTGTAGTTTTTAAGTGTCTCACATAATAGCTGCCCCATCAAAAAAACAGGACTAGTTAATCATGAATAAGCCCCTGTGGGGTCAGGACATGTGGCAAGATATATTTGCAGTGCAAATTCAATTCAAGGCACCAGCCACATTCTGTATAGAAAGGCTGAATGGCACAGGTAATGAGACCATGCAAGAAGTGGGATGGACCCCCAAAGAGTTATGTGTGAGTACTACCACTCTTACAGATGCTGAGCAAAGGGGATGGCAAAATTCTCCTTATAAGCAGGAGCACATGCCATGCCTTGGGGTACCCACTGGGCTTGCAGAAAGTACAGATGGCCATACCTCCTATACAACTGGACAGGAAGGTGTACATGGGGCTGGCCCTATATTCCCGGGAGAGTGCTCACGACCCTTCCCCTTCTGCCTAGCAATTGGAAGCCTTTTCTGCAAGACATCGAATTAGATGCACTCCCTGGTGGTTTTATCCCCTTGCAACTTTTTCTCCACCAATAGGTAATATTATGACTGAAAAGGCAGTGGAAGCCCTAGCCAACCACACCACCAATGTCCTGAATGCTAGTTCTCATGATATCCATTTGTTGAATAAAGAAGTCTTCCAAATTAGAAAGGTAGTCTGCAAAACAGGATGGCTCTAGACATGCTTAGCACTGTCCAAGGAGGCACCTGTGCCACTATTAAGGCAGAATGTATATGTCTCCCTGTTCCAAAAACTGTACATACTGAAATCAAGGCTATGGATGCCATTGCCCGTGACCTTTCCTCAGATTAGTTTTCATCACTCAATTCATTTTGGAAAAGGATCATAATAGGAATGGTGGTAGTGGTAGGAGTGCAGTTGTTTGGTGCTTGTGGGTTATACTACATTTATGGTATCTGGATGCAATGTGTGACTCGTTGCTCCACCCTAGGGGACACGCAGAAGATTAATATGATGCAAACACTGTGAGGGTGGAATAGTCATACATAAGAGTGGAATGTAGGGGAGATGCTGGACACAGCCCTATTACCCCCTCCCTTGCATACCAGAGTTCCCCTTCCCTCTCCTCTCTGGGAGGCTGCCCCTGGCCAAGGCAGTTACCCAAGGAAACACATATCCCCTTTAGACAAACAGAATGCTGGAAGAAGCAGGACACTCAGTAAGGGAGCAAACACTCTGTCAGCAGATTAGCCAGTAGATTAACTTCTCTGCCCTGCCATATCTCAGGTGCTCCCTGACTTACATGAGCTGGGTGAGGGTCTGCATGTAAGCCTGAAAATGATTTACATCCCTACTTTGATCTGTTACCTATAAAACTGCTGTATGTACTCCGTGGTGGGCTTCTTACTGATCGGCCACTATCGGTGCCTCTTATAAATCTAATAAGCCAGTGTCTCTATCGCTGGACCTCCAGGTGATTTCTTCAGAATAGGTAAACACTATGCGAGAACACTCTCAGATTTGGGGTTCCCGTGTTACAAGTACAAATGCAGAAAAGGAGAGAACTAGAATAAACTCTGTCACTGCAAGAGAAGGTCGCTCCCACCATAACAATGAAAAAAAGCAAACAGTTTACAAAACCCTAACTTTTCCTAAGCATGTCAGAGAGCTGAGGTCACAAGGCAACCAGGTGAAATGAGCTCCAAAGGGAGACAAGCCCCTCCAAGGAAAGACAAAAACTGAGTGTGGGAGAAAGCAGCAGATGCTATAAATGTGGGTAAGAAGAAAAGAATGAATAAATACTTAACAGCCGAGTATGGGCTAGCTTGAGTGTAGAATCCCTGGGAGCCGCAGACACACACCAACACGTCCACACTCACTCTGTAGCTCTTCTCCACAGACCTCAGTGAGTACTCACTAGAAAAATTAGGGGTGAGGCAGGAGACCAAAGAGAGCCCCACTAGTGATACAGAGAGTAAAACCCTATTCACATCCTGGAAGTTTCTCTTGTAAAAACAAAACCAGTCAGACACTAGAAGAGGTGCAGGAAACTCTCCCACCCCCTCTGAGAAAAGGGTAAAGGCAAAAGTCATCTGATGCTAGGAGGGACAGAACTCCACCACCCCCAACCTACACCCCCTGCCCCACCGCTCCAGTGTCAGGCAAAAATCCACTATTTCTAGGGAAAGGCTAGAAGCAGAAGTATCTGCTACTGGGAGGTAGGAGTGGGCAGCAGGAAACGTGCTTAGGCCCAGGGTCCTGAAATGATATAAAGCAAAGATCTACCACTAGGGAGAGGGCCAGAAACGCTCCCATCACAAGACCCCCACTCACAAAAGGCAAAGTTTGCCTGCCACAGAGAAGGAAAGGAACGCGGTATAAAGCCTCATCCCTGAAAAAAGGGCCTGATAAGATTTTAGCTAAACCAGAAAAACAAAGGAGTGCCCCCCCCACCACCACCACACTGCATCCTCGCTTGGAATAATAAGCAAAGGCAACTGGGGTCAGGGCAGGAGCATGAAGAGGGACGCCTTCTGTGGCACAGGCAATATAGGACTGAGGGAGGAGCAGGAATACTAAGAAAAACCCCCTGGTACTCCAGGCTTTATATTACGTGCAAGGCAGCAGTAGGTGTTTGAAGTCTGTGCTGAACTGAAAGTAACTATAGCAACAACAAAACCCAAACCCAGTTCAACTATTCAGTGGACTGAATCAATCCCCAACCAATCACTAATGGCCTGACAGGAGTGCCAATTTTCAGTCATAAATACTATTTATCTCAGTCTCCACTGTTCTTTTATACACAATGCCCAGAATTCAACTAAAAAAATTATGAGGCACACAAAACAGTAAGGAAAAAAATCCATTGTCAAGAGATAAAACCATCAACACAACCAGACCCAAAAGTTGAAACTATCAGACAGTAACTATAAAATAACTATGATTAATAAATTAAAGGATGTAGAGGAAGAGGCAGAAACACATGTAATCAGATTAGGAACTTCAGCAAAAAGATAGAAACTATTAAAAAAGAGTCAAACAAAGCTTATAAACTTGAATGAGATCTAAAGATTAGATATTAGTATCTATTAATGTTAACTTCCTGATTTTAATGGATTTTTTAAGATTAAGTATGAGAACATCCTTGTTTGCAGAAAACACACAAAGTGTTAATGACAGGGTAATATAGGCACTTACAACCAAATGATTTAGGAAAATAAGTTCTTTGTGCAATATTTGGAAAATTATTTAAAAGTGTACTAATAAAAGTAGTAATCATACTGCCTTCTATTGAAAAATTATGTAAGATCAAAGAATAATAGAATCTACAAGATAAAAAAATAAAAGTTTCAAACTAGCAGACAATATTAGAACTTAAGACTATTTTCAGTTGCTAAACAAAGTTATCAACACAACTCTGAACCATCAAACACACTTTCATTTCTCCACTAACTTCTTAGAAACGATCTGGACCCTTCTGTGTAAGCTAGATATAAGGTAGTTCCATGGGAGTACTAGATTCTATTGGTTACAAGCAGGTTGTGAAAGGGGTAAGGAAATGAACAAAGGGGAGTGGGTGAAAAGGGCCAGGGTATGAGCATAAATTAAGTTAAAACTTTCCTAGGAGATAGACAACACAACCTAGGGTAAAATTTAACAGAGACATAAAATATTTCACTGGTAAAAACAGGAAAAATCACTCCGGGCTTGTTGGTAAGAAAAAAGAAAAGAAAAATTCTTAGCTAGTGACCCAATGCAAAGTAACACACCATTTAAATTGTTATATACAAATGCATAACGTAAAAATGCGGCAAAATTTTATTTCATTCACAAACATAAGACTTCATTTTTACATATTTAAGTTATTCTTTAAAAATTCCCTCATTCTGTTCACTGAAAATGAACAATTACTGAGGTTGTCTGACATTACCAAAAGGATCAACTGTCCCATAAAATAAATTTTCTGAGAAATAAAGAATACTCCTTTGAGGAATTCTACAAAGAATATTCCTAAGGTTCTTTCTGGCTTTATGGAATATTAAAATTAAGAAGCAATTGCACTATTTACATAACACCAAATCACCTGCTTAAAAGAAGAAAAACTCAATTAATCAATTATTGGCAAAAATGATAATTTTTTTAGGCCCTATTGCCTTTATGTCCCAACTGCCTATCAAGTGACATTAGATTATTTTACGTATCATATAAATTGTGGCTCCCTGAGTATACTTTCTCAGCTTTGTGCTTCTGCTCATGCAGTTGCCTTTAGTTGGAGCACTTCCTGACCCATGTTTCCTGTCTAGTAGTAGAAATTTTACTGTACTTTGACTCCTCCTCTCTCGGACTCTACACTCAGTGGTCACAAAGTTTTGTGCATTTTACCACCAAAAACTCTCTCAAGTCTATCACCTCCTTCCCTTTCCTAACTTCAGTGTCCAGCTGCAGCTCCATCAACTCCTGTCTATGGCACACCAATGCCAAGGGGATCTGATGAGAAATGGAAGCTTGGAGAAAGCAGTCACAACAGCAACTACTGTCACTGTCCACCCAACCACTGTCCAGGGAGGGGGAGCCTCAATCTGCAGATTTTGAGTCGTCCAGGCCCCATTAATAAGGACAGCCTTAATCTGTGATGAATATGGCTCTCTTATTTGATGCCATTACATATGTAATTTATTTACTTCCCCTGCTATGATCCTACACTCATGAGATATCCTCCTGACCTTCTGGCTTCTCATATAGCTTCCTACAGGAAGAGGATTTGAAGGTCACATGGAGCTCAGTTAATTCTTCTCATGGCAATGATTTATTATGTTATATAAATGAGTTAACTGCCTTCTGGCTTTAGACATCTGTATCATGAATTCAGATAATGATAATCTCCTAAGAGAAGTTGATGAATTTTCCATCAAAAATCCATTCTTGAGCCTATATACCTACACATTATGGGTAAATAAACAATGCCACCCTTTTGGATCTTCCTCAGGAAAGCAAACAGAACTAAACTACCTACAAAATAAAATCCAAACTTCTGAGCATAGCATTTAAGATCCTTTGAACCCGGCTTCAGTCTATCCTTCCATGTTCATCACTTAACATACTTCCTGGCCATGAATGATTGATCTTCTAGTCCTAAATATATCATGCACTTGCTGCTGTGTTTACCATAAATGGTATCCTATGAGTATAGTTAGTTATGAATCTTTTTCTGTTCAATAACGTATCTTTGAGATCTACCCAGGAAAGACACATAAGTAATCTTATTTTTTTTAATAGTTATAAACTATTCCATAATAAATTCATGTCACTGTTCATTTAGCCATTTCCCTATACAGGAACAATTGGATTGTTTCCCATTTTTCACAAATATCACTGCATATGCATCCTTGTACACTAAACATGTGAGTTTATCACGTTTGTGATAAACTTGAACACCCCTTTATATGCATCCTTGTACACTAAACCTGTGAGTTTATCACTAGAATAGACACTAAGAAGGGCAACGGCTGGTCATATGATATGCCCATCTTAAATTATAGTAGTTATTACTAAATTGTCTTCCCAACTGGCTCTACATTACTTTTCCCACATGCATCCAACAGGAGTTCCCATTTCTCCACATTCTCATCCTTTAATGTTATCACATTTAATTTTTATCAGTCTTTTGGGTAAAAATGATATCTCAATGCCATTTTAATTTGCATTTTCATAATTACCAAAGGGGCCTGTGCATCTGTAATGATTACTGGCCATGTATGTTTCTTGATCACACCCTTAGGACATTTTTAAGTTGGATTTTTTTTCTCATTATTATTTGCTAAGACAGGTTGTAAATAAGTTGCATTGATCTGCCCCTGTCATTTAACATGTCTTTTAGCTATGTCTTTTTTCGTTTTTTTTTTTAAACAACCGATACCCAATTTATTAAAATAGTTGACTTAAGCATCGATAATGGTAACTTCAACTTTGATTCCTGGCTCAATGGAAGTAATCTGTTTAACAATCTCAGAAGGGCTGTGCAAGTCAACAAGACACTTGTGGAAGCTCATCTGAAAACGATCCCATGTCTTAGTACCTTCACCACAAGGCATTTTTCTTGTACTGATTCTCAAAGAACTGGCCCTTTCACTTTAAGATTCTTTTCCTTCGTATCTCTTATCAAGTCAGCACACACCTGCACCAGGGATTTTGCATTGCAGCTGATTAGGGTAATTCTAATTTGGTGAGTTGCCACCTCTGGTTACACATGTGTCTTTCCAGTATCTTAAAATACAGGGTTGTAGTGCAGCATCCTGACTGAGTAAAAACTGGTGAGTCAGGAGCAAGAGTGGGCAGACCTGATCTCCACAGCACCTGCCACTGCAAAGAGCTAGATATGACTTTTTAAAATAGCTTTCACTTTTCTGTCTTCTTGAAGACCTTCCCTACTTCCCTACTATCAGATATTTTCCTATATCTTTTCCTGCTGATTTAAAATACCACCTTTATCATTTATAAATTCACATGTTTCTGAGCCCTACACTGTTTGATTTGTGGCAATCCTTTCCCTGTAACAATACTACAATTTTAATCACTATATATAATGTTAATAAAATGTTTTTGATGTAAGGTGAAAACACTCATTTTTTCAAATTGGCCTTGGTTAGTCTTGTTTATTTATTCTTCCATACAAATCTTAGAAGCTGCATGAAAAAGCAGTTGGAACTGCATTGAATTAATAGATGAATTGGGAGTGTGGGCGGCAGAGTGACATCTTTACCATACTGAGACCTCCCATCCATTCATCTCTTTTAAAACTCCACCTGTATGTATAGTTTCTCCATAAAGCTCTTACATGCTCTTACACATTTTTTGTTAGTCCTAAAAGAATTTTTCCTTTCCATCTTAAAAATGATTATGGTTAGTATATGGGCAGTTAAATAATTTTATGTTGATCTCATATATCCATTTCTCTTGCTTAACCACTCTTCTTAGTACTGATAAATTTGTTGAGTCATTTGGTTCTTTCAGGTATCTCATTTTCTAATCGTTTTACTTCCTATTTCTAGGACCTCCAGGGCAATGTTTAGTAGTAGTGGTAACTGCACCCTTGTCCTTTTCCCTACTGATGAGAATTGCTTTCATACTTCTCTACTTCTCCATTATGTATGTTTGTTGAAGATTTCTGATACATTACCTTTATTAGTTAAAGCAGTACTTTCTAGTCCTCATTTGCCAAGACTTTTCATCATAGATATTGAATTTTATAAAATTATTTTCTACCAGACTGACATACAAATCTTTTTCTGTGTATTTGCCTTAGTTTTTATAGCAAAGTGATGCCAGTCTAGCAAAATAAACTGCATTGCCCCACATTTTTCTATATTCTGAATCAGTTTATGATGGACATTATTTGTTCCTCAAAAGTCTGGCAGAACTCATGGGCTCTGGGACATTGGTGGAGGGAGGAGGAGATAAACTTTGGACACTACTCCAATTTGTTTGATTATTGGTATATTCTACTTCTCTCTTTGTGAACCAATTTTAATCATGTCTATTCTCCTGTAGCACTAGCCATTTCACTTAGTCTTTAAATACAATGGTGCAAAATAGTTACTTAAAATTTGTTTCTACTCATTCTTCAAAGCCTTATTCAAAAGCTACCTCCTCTGAGTAGTGCTTTTATTTTTGTCCTATAAGAAAAGGAATTAACATTTATCGAGCATTTACATGCCAGGAACTGTGTTAAACCCTTAATAATCATCACAAAAACCCTCCACAGATGAGGAAAAAGTATAAAAAGCCCATGTAACTTACCCAAAGTCACACAGTGGGGCCAGGATGCAGACTGCATCTGCCTAACTCCAAGGTCTGTGCTCTTACTCCATACCACACTTCCTGCTACAAGAATGCACATGCTAACCTACAGTATTTTCAAATGCTGGATGTAACCTATTAGGGAGCTGCAAAATCAATTTAATCAATTGAAAAATCCCTTCAGTGAGTTATGACCAGCATTCTTCTTTTTAAATAAAAGAGAGTAGAAAGCGGAATAGATCACATGCAGAAAGTATATACACTTTTCATGAAACAGTATATAGATGTGTATGTATACTGGATGGCAAAATGCATTTTTTACTAGTAATACCAGTCAAAAATTTGATAGCCTAAAATTGTACTTTGAATATACTAGGTACCTTGAACATAGTGTGTTAAGATGAACTTGCTAATGATCAAGAGGCAAAAGACGTATCTTAGTGCCTTACAAATTATCGGAGAAAGATGCTCTATAATTATGATAGCTAACATTCACTGAAACTTAATATGTAATAGAAATTAAGCTAAACACTTCACATAAAATTTCATTGAATCCTTACAACAACTTATTTTACAGAAGAATATGATGTTCAGAAAAGTACCTTGTTTGAGAAGAAGGTTTTGATATAGTTTTAAAGTAGCTTCTTCCCCCAGATATTTATCAATTACAGAGTACAAATAATAGTAATTTTACAGTGGAGAAGCTGGCAGACACCTCCTTAACCAAGTGATCTAAGTTAATACCGTCAGGAATATGGCAGAGCAATATCACGAACTCTCTGATATAATGCACTGAGGACACATCATTGTTTTTGTGTTATTCCTGTCAAAAATTCATAACCTCAATCCAATTATTGAAAATACCAAATCTAAATTGAGAGACCATCAACAAAATCTCTACAAGTGCCAAGGTCATGAAAGACTGAAAAAAAAAAAACCACTAAGGAACTGTCATAAGCTGAAGGAGACATGACAACTAAATGCAATAGGGGATCCTGGAAAAAGGACACTGGTGGAAAAATTGTAAAATTTGAGCCGTGGTTTAATTAACAGTATTGTACATTGTTAGTTATATAACTGGACAATGATTATAAAGATGTTATCATTAGGGGAAGCTGGGTGAAGCATATACGAGAACTCTTAGTACTGTTTTTGCAACTTTTCTGTAATTCTAGATTTTTTTCAAAATGAAGTTTTAAAAAAAATCATAATTATTGCACAAAGGGAGGGAAGGGGAGAAGAGAGGAAGAAGAAAGAAAAGTTAGATAACTTGAGCAAGATCACCCAGCCACTTAGGAGAGCCATTTTGGCCTCAGGCAGTCTGACTACACACCTCCACTGCCTGAAGGACAGAAGAGGTGAGAGAAAACTCTTATTCAACTGAAGTAGAGAAATGTTTTGACATCCCAATTTAATTTTTTCATAAAAAACTTTGCTACATATGGTTTAATCTATAGAGCCCTTTCAGTGAATAAAACGTGTCGATTTCTTTAGAAAAATAATAAAATATGAAGCTAAAGAAAGTTTAGAGTTCATGCTATTGTGGTCTATTTTCTTTTTAAATTGGTACTCATATAATATAAATAATAAACTATATGATCAGACTACCTAATTAATCAAATCATTGCATTTTCTCAAAATTTTGTATTGCCAATGAACTGAACAAGCTATGTTGGTGTTAATAAGCATTAATATTATTTTCAAACAATGAAGTAAATTCTGTGTAAGACAAAAACAAAACTACAATAATATAAACACACAAAATAAAACGAGATAAAACAAGTAAAAGACACCAAGATAAAATATTCCTTATTTCCCTGAAGTGAAAGTTATGGTCCTCATTACCTATACCCTTATGCTAAAATGCATAATTTTTAATTTTCTCAAGAACATCTAGATACCTTACTGAGGACTCTTCCTCATCATATTAATTTTTAGGGGAAATCATTAAATATTAAGAGTCCAGCTTCTAAAAATGTCATTCACATTTCCTACGAATTTTTTTTGAAAAATGAATCAAAATTTTCATAGTTTAAAGTCTATAAGCAACCTGAATGTAGAGACTTCATTGATCCATCACTGGGCAAACTACCTAGAAATATAAGTACTTAAGAAACATCAAACTAATGTTTCTCAGTGTCATACAGGCAATATGTTACACAGCACATAAGAAATCAAAGAATTTTTTGAAAAATCATAGAACATTTGCATTCTACACAGTATGAAGGTAAAACAATTTCAAAATAGAAAACACTGGACAGATTCTTATACAGAGATACTTATTGAAAATAGTAAACAAATTATAAACAAACCCCTGTTCAATAACAGGTAACTAATTAAATTACTTTTGGATTTACAGAATTACAAGTAGTCATTAAAAGTCATATTTACGAAGGCAGCTTAGTGACATGAAAAATAGCAGTGTGCCACACATATAAAAAATGACAAACACACTAAAATTTTTAACAGAATTCATCTGCATAGTAAATTTTAGGTAACTTTTATTTTCTTCTTTATATTTTTCTGTATTTGCTACATTTTTACAATGATCATTTTTATTATTAAAAAAATTCCTCTGAAGATTCTTCAAAAAGCATACATTAAAACTGATTTGAAACCAATACAAAATTTAAATATGCACAAATGTCTTTTATTTATGTCAGTAAAGAATAAAAAAATTATTTGTAAAAAAAAAATCACTTATCCTAATAAAATATATTAAGTTATATAACAGAACATTAAAACAAACTAAGAACTATATATTTTACTTCCTCTGAGCCAAAAGGGCATATTTAAAAATACATCAAAATTATATATTCTGCTATAAGTTTAGCACTCAAATTTATCTAAGTTAAATCATGTCTCCTGAAATATAAATAAATTCAAATTCCTTACAATATATATTATCTTGAAATATAGAGTTTAAATATGGGAGGGGTATATACAAGGATACTTCAAAAAGTTCATAATGAAAAGATTCATATTATCTTTCAATTCTATTTTTTCATGAACTGTGAGAAGTACCCTCACATATTCCCAATGAGTATTGTAAATGACACCACTAAACTTTTGTATCACTGTTTTAAAGACAATAAACAACAGCCTACAAGATGCAGCCTCTGCAGATGTGCACATGTGGAATGCTGAAATATCATCTTGCCTCATATAAAACAATAAGAGGGTGTGAGAGTTGTACTGACTGGCAGGAATAGTAATGAGTAAATATTAAGAATTTAACACTTCATAGGCATATGGTTCCTGTTTGCAAGTCTGCTGAATACTACTTTTGGCCCCAAATCCCCCCAACCTGGGACAGACTTACTGCACAGCACAGAGCACAGGCTTTAGGGCCAGATGTCTGAGGTTGTATACTGGCTCTGCTTCCTACTGTGTCTTGGGCAAATAACAACTTCTCTGTGCCTCAGTTTCCTCATGGGTAAAATGGGGATAATACACAGAATGTATATATTATGTTACAAGGTTCAAAGGTGTTAATGTATGTTAAGCATTTGACAGTGTCTAACACAGTAAGAACTCAAAAAATATTTGTAGGTATGTAAGTATGTATGCAGCATTAAAATGATAACACATTAGCCTAATAAGCATGTCACTGGTGTTCTCTGCTAACAGCCTTATAATTTCAGAAATGTATATTTCAAAGTCTGTGCTTTCTTCCATGTCCTTCTGTGAAACCACTTTGATGTTCAACAGCATGATACAAAAAGCTACATCTTTGTCACATGCCTACTGAATCCTCAGTATTTATACAGACCAAAAACAAGAGAGACCAACAAATAAGGTATTGGTGGAATAATATAGCAAAAATTGGTAGAGAAAAACACCAAATCCTTGAAAATAGGCTACTAGAAGGCAATTATTGTGCTGGCCAAAGGAAGAACCACCAATCATTAACAACATCACAATCTCTAAAATAATAAAGAAAAAAATGAATATCCTGGAGAGAAATTTATTGCATCTCATTTATTCAGAAAGACACACTGACCTCTAGGATGAATCAAAAAGAAATGGGTAAATTGTGGGATACAGATTATATTTAATGTAATATTATTTTTAATATTTCACTAAAAAAATCTCTACACTGGTAAAGTCAAACTTATTTTGAACAGAATGGAAGTAAATGCTAAATAATTCAAGCATTTTTAAAACACTTTCTATATAGTTTTAATTAATTAGTCTCTCATTCTATTAGATGTTTTAAATATAAATTTTCACATTTTAGCTTATAGTAATAGTCTATAGTGTTGTGTGGTTCTTTGTTTAATAGAAAGTAATATGTTTGGGGAAAAACACCTTAAGAAAGACACATACATATGAATGACGCGTGCAAACAGATAATAACAGGGAACAGCAAACATCACTTCCATTATATTTTCAGAATCTTCTCAATAAATAAAATAGAATGACTTTAGTTTCAGTGCCACACACGTGGACAGCCACACATAGAGAATAAAGTATTCTTGCTTACCGTGCCATACCGCTGCGTGTCCATCCCACAGAGTTGCCACCGTTTTCCTTGCACCATCCCATAAATTATGAGAGTAGGCTTCTTTTAATACATTCTTCCTCTTATAAATGTGTAAGAAAATAATAGTAAGGTAGAGAAGAAAGATAGTAAAGTAAGGAAGTATTAAAAGTATTAGTGGCGTAAAAACCCACAAAAGATAGTTTGCAAAATTCAGATAGTCCTCCAGTTGCTCCACACCAAACCATTCTTCAAGTATGTGAACCAGGCAAGTCATATAGGGCATAGAGTCCTGTCCTACACCACAGGTTTGATTTTTGTCTATCATTTTTCCTTAGGAGAAAATGATAAATTCAGTTTCTTTCTTCATTGTCACCTGCTTCCTAGCAGGTCTTTAATTTTGCCACTAGAAGGGAAAAATAACCCAGTGTTATTCTCTTTACAGCTATAAAGTTAAATGTTTTAGTCTACATAACTACTATATCGAGTCATTTAATACCAAAATTGAGTAGATTGTTAATGGTTAACTTTGTTGCGATTTAAATGTGAAAATTATAAGGTTTCATCTATTTGCTCATGAAGCATATTGGGTTTAGCTTTTGAAATAAATCACAGGCTATAAATGACAGAGGAAAATAAAGCAGATGAGGAATGAATTTTCAGACTGATCTTAATAATTTTACTCATATCTTATGTAGATCATGTTGAACATTTGGATCTTAAACTAGGTCATATTGAGATAACTCTGTTCTTTGCAAAAGAAAATATCTTACTCAATAAAAGTAACCCAATTCTTCAGGATGACATATATTTTTAGATATTATCTTTCATAGAGAAATAGACTAACAGAAAAGCTGACCTTTTGACATTATGTAAATGTAAAAATTTATCAGTACTGTTTCTATGTTACAATCACTAAAATTTCTCTCAAATCTTAAATGACTAAAAGTCTAGCTATACAATTATTTTATAAACTCTCTCTAAAATAGTCACTTTACTTACCAGAAATTAGATAAATATCTTGTCCCAAGCTTTGATGTATGTATTCTGGAAAACATAGTAAACAAATGGGAAAAATATATGATTAAAGAAAAAATATAATCATTAACACCTAGAGTCAAAATTTCCATAAAATAAACAGCAAGAGACATTCACAAATGTTTGACAAATGTGATTACAGCCCACATTAGTGCATTACAATTAAAAATTATACTCATGCTGCCAGTGCTTTAGTGAGGACAACTGTATACACACTGTTTAGTGCCATTATATAAAACCCCACCTAAGAACTTTTTTCCAACAGAGGCATGAAAAGCTTTGCTTCTTTGGAGGAGAAAGTATGATGTTATTAAGCTGTGTAACTGACTATGTCTCTCTGCCACATTAGCTGATGGTCAAACACAATATTCCATGACTTGATTATATTAGCCCTATGATCATATTTTCCTACATAAGATTTCCTTGGTTTCCTTCTTCTATTCATATTTCCTCTGGTTCTGATTCTATTCTTAGAGATACCTTATCATTATCCCATAATACGCAAATTTTAGTGAAAATCATCTCAATTCCTTTGGAGCTGAGGTAGGGAATTGAGGAAATGAGAGAGAAATGGTGGGAGAGGCAGAGACACACAGGCAAGAGCAAGTACATGCTGCTTTTACGTCAAGACTATCTTGGTAACTGGCTTACTAGCAGGGCGTGCCCTCTGACTTGTTCTTCAAGGAATGGAGGATTTAGCCTAATTTCCTTGTAACCATTAGAATTTACTTGTGAGAAACCTGGGCCTGTTATGGTAACAGAAGGCAAGCACAGCACACAACAAGCCCTCAACTTGGGCTTTATTTATATGATATTCTAATCAATCCATCTAAACAGATGAATCACTATAATTATAATTTATCAGTGTTTGATCATTTAGAGTGCAACATAGCAAAATTTAATACCTTGAAAGATGACAGCTTTTCCCACTAGGATGATTATAATCCAAAAAAACGAAAAATAACAAGGGTCGATGGTGTGGAGAGATTAGAATCTTCAGATATTGCTGGTTGGAATGTAAAATGGTATGGCTGCTGTGGAAATCAGTTTAGTGGTTCCTCAAAAAGCTAAACATAGAGTTACCATATGATCCGGCAATTCTACTCCTAGGTATATACCAATAAGGACTGAAAACACACATTCACACAAAAATTTGTACACAAATGTTCACAGATGCATTATTCATAATAGTCAAAAAGTAAAAACAATGCAAATGTCCATCAACTGATTAATGGATAAACAAAATGTGGTACAGTCGGTCCTCACTATCTGCAGGGGTTCATGCCCCATGGATTCATCCAGCCACAGATCAAAAATATTCAAAAAAACAAAAATAAAAAATAAAAATACAACGATAAAAAATAATACAAATATTAAAATACAGTATAACAATCATTTACATTTTACCACGTATTATAGGTAATGCAGAGATGATTTAAAGTGTACAGGAGGATGTGCATAAGTTATACTACGCCATGTCACATAAGGGACTTGAGCATCTAAGTATGCAGGTAGGGGTGGGGAGGAGGATAGTCCTCGAACCTACTGCCTGCAGATACCTAGGGATGACTGTATATCCATATAATCTGGATCTGTATATGCCGTAAAAAGGAACGAAGTACTGGTTCATGTTATAATATGGATGAACTTTGAAAACATGCTAAGTGAAAAAAGCCAGACACAAAAGATCACATATTGTATGATTCCATTAATATGAAATACCCAGAACAGGCTAATCCACAGAGTCAGAAAGATTAGTGTTTGCCAGAGGTTAGAGGAGAATGAGGAGTGACTGCTAATGGAAACAGAGTTGTCTCTGAGATAATGAAAATGTTCTGGAATTAGATAGTAGTGATAGTTGTACAACCTTGTAAATATACTAAAAACCACTGAGCTATACACTTCAAAATGGTGAATGTCATGATAAATTATATCTCAATTAAAAAAAGAGCTTTTAAACATTTTTAATTAAAAAAATTTATTATAACCTCTAATATAGGTTAAAAGTAGCTTTTCAGAGGCCCAATCAACATTTTGGTGATCTGATCCTTACTGCTTAATACAATTGCCCACAATAATCTACTCTCATTTTTGATTTTTAATAGAATTATAAAATCTTGTAATTTTAAAACTTTCTTTAGTACCTCCCCAAACTGGAAATAGAATTACACATCTTATCCTCTTAATCACATTCTGATTTATTATATATACTTGATAAACACAGTAAAGGGAAGGGGACTAATATAGGTTGGATATCTCTGTCCCCCCAAAGCTCATGTTGAAACCTGATCCCCAATGTTGGGAGGTGTTTGGGTCATGGGGGCAGATCCCTCATGAATAGAGTAATGTCCTCCCTTGGGGGTGGAGAAGCAACAGGAGTCTCCCTCTCTCCCTCTCTCTCTCTCTCTCCCTCTTTCTTCCTCTCCTTACACTCTCCAGTTGCCTGCCAGTTATTAGAAGAAACAGCCTTAGGCTCACAACAGATGTAGTTGTCCCAGAATCATGAGCCAAATAAACCTCTTTTCTTATTAATTACCCAGTCTAGGTATCCTGTTATTGCAACACAAAAACAGACTTATATAGGGAGACAGCATAGGCAGAGCTCCAGTGAGAAAGGTTACATGAACAACTTCAGAGATCTAGTAGCCTCTTAACAGTGCTGTGTGCAATGACTCCCTCCACAAACGGTCATCCAGCCTTGATTTTGATTTAAACCTTTCCAGAACACTCAAAAGCTTCCCATTCCATCTTCAAAACCATCCATTGAACTACTAAAAAGGTCTTCCTATGTTCACTAACTTCTACTTACTGAACCTAGTTCTATACCACAGAACCTCTCTCATTGGACAACTTCTTAAGTTTCAGAACAGCTATCATGAGCTGAAAAATCCCCCTTTCTAATAAGAGTCCTTAATTCTTTCAACCACTCCTCAGAATTTGGTTTCTCAACCTTTCACCACTCTGCACTCCCTGTGACTGACTCGTTATTTGATATTAAGAGGACCATGTCAGCACCTTCTGGGCCTCAGTTCACTAAAATCTGCAAAAGTAGAATAACAATAATATCTACCCCATAGGATTACTCTGATTAAATGGGCTAATCTGTGTAAAGAGCCTAGAACAATGCCTGACACGTTTGCTATCACTATCATTCCTGGAATCTAAAATGACAATAACTTTTTAAGTAGCTTTATCATTCCGCTAACTCATATTCAGCTAAAAAATGTGGTACTACTTTCCACATCTCTGCAAACTGTACTTGAAAAGAAACATTTTGTACCCAGCAAAGATTATACATCTTATTAACTTTCATATTCTAAGACACAGCCCATCCTTTCAGCCTGTTCCAGCACAGTGGATGATGATATGATGACCTTTCTGTGTCTCAGTTTTGTCTTCTGAAAACAGAGAGAAAAACTCATTCAATAAAGACCTATTTAACCCTTATGTACCTAGCAGTTTCACAGCAGTAAATAAACCAAAGACCACAACCTCAAGTGACTTACATTCTAGAGAAGACAGGGAAGATAGACAATAAATAACTAGTAAGATGCTGGTTCTTTACACCAGGTCAGATGACAACAGGTGCTATGGAGAAATATTAAAAAATAAAAGATAAACATAGATATAGAATTCTATGACAGACAAGGGCACAGGTGAGGGGAGGGCACTGCTATGCTATATATGGTGGTCTGGGAAGGCCTCTCTAAAAGGCATATTTAAGCAGAGAACTGAGGAAATAAAGAAGCAAACTGTATGGACATTTGATGGAAGAGACAGCCTGGGAAGTGAACAGCAATGCAAAAGACAGGCACTTGGTGTGGTCTGAAGAACAGCAAGGAAGCCAGGCTGAGGAATAGTGACCGATAGGGAGGGCTGTTGGAAATGGGCACAGAGAGGCAGCACTGTAGAGCTTTGTAGGCCAGCTTTTATCTGAGATGAAGAGGGCATCCGAGGACTTCAAACAGAACGGTGAGACTGCATGATTTGGGTTTTAAATGACTGCTGTGTTGAGAATATATTGTCCAGGGCGCAAATAGGAAGTCAGTGCAAGAATTCCAACGAGTGATGAAAGTGGCTAAGGCAAGTGTGGTAGAGTGAAGGGGATAGGAGATGGTCAGTTTCTGGATACATTACGAAGATGAAGCCAACAGTATCTGCTGATGAATGGGTGTAAAACATGAGTGAGAGAGAGAAAAGTGTGTAATGACTACATAGTTCTTTGGCAACCTGGGTTTGTATCCTAGGAGGTTCTGCCACTTACTGTGTGAACTAAACAAGTTACTCAGTATTTCTCTGCCTCATTTTCTCCCTCTGTAAAATGGGGATCATGATAGCATCTATCTAATAAGACTGTTGTAAAGATTGTATATTTAAAAAAAAAAATCTTGGAAGAGTGCCTTCCACTATGTAAGCACTGACCAAGTACTGCTATCACCACCACCATCGTTAGCCTGCTTGTGAAAAAAATGGAGCTATAGAAAGAACAGGCTTGAGGGTGGGATGGAAATCAGGAATTCAGTTTTGAACACATTAAGTTTAAGATGTTCTTTGGACATCCAAGTGAAGATGTTAAACAGGAACTGGACATAAGCAAAGTTGAACAGGAAGGTCAGGGCTAGAGAAATAAATCTGGTAATTGGTAGCATATAGACAGTATTTAAAGCCATGAAGCTAAAGAAGATCCCACCAGGGAGTGAATATAGAGTAAAAAAGAGTTCCTAGGACTGAGACTTGCAGAACCCAACATTTTAGAAGTTGGAGAGTCAGTGAAGAGCCAGCATCTTCCTGCCAGGAGTGTCATTCCAGAAGTCAAAGTGAGAAAGTATTTCAAGAAGTTCAGCTGTTTTAAAATCTGCTAGGAGGTCTAATAAGATAAAAAATAATAATCATTGGATTTACAGCACGCAGGTCATTGGCAAGCCCTGATAAAAGCTGTTTTGGTACAGTGGGGATGAAAGAGCAATAAGTTCAAGAAAGAACAGGAGGAAATGAATTAGAAACAGCAAATGTAGACTTTTCAGAGGAACACTGCTGCACAAAGAAGCAGAGAAACAAACAGGTGGGTACCTAGAGAGAAACATAAATCAGTTCATTGCTGCAGCTGTTTTAAAATGGGAGAAAAAACAGCAGTTTTTAATGCCAGTGATAATACACCAATGTGAAACTGAGTAATGGGTGATGCAGGAGAGGATATAATTGTTGAAGTCGTGTCCTTGACTAGGCCAAAGGGGATAAGATACAGTGTACAACAAAGCAAATGGCCCTAAAAAGACTAACATCATTGGGTTATTCATTTGTTTATTCAACAGGTATTTACTGAGCAAGTAGTATGTCCAAGACACTATTCTAGACACTGTACTGAGAATAGATATATCTGTTCTAGATATATCAGTAAACAAAATAGATGGTTTCCGAGGAAACATATGTAAAGCATTTAGAATAATGCCTGGCACATAGTAGCCACATAACAAATGCTGGCTAAATATAGATCTGAACTGTGCTCATCCAAATCTTTAACAAAAATGTGAATCAAGACAGTATCCTAAAACCCGCCAGTAGAGCACTATCGCAGGCGTTTCAATGACTTGTTTTTGAGCTATAAAATGCTTTTGATAATATGAGAAAGTATCTTTAGAACTGTACTTGACAAGTGCAGATAGGTGGCTGGCTGGCCAGTTAGCTCAGTTGGTTAGAGTGCAGTCCTGTAACATCAAGGTCAAGGGTTCAGTTCCCCCTACCGGTCAGCCACCAAAAAATAAGTAAATAAAACACAGGAGGGAGAAAATTTGAAGAAGAAAAAAAAAATGCAGATAAAAATTAAACACAGAAAGTCAAGTTTACTTGCCCAAAGTTACTAAATTAATTCAGTGAAAAGCCAACAGTCTAAATTAAAATCCAGTTCTCCTACTTTCTAGTCTGATTTCCACCACACTTTCTTTAATATCTCTCTTTCAGTACAATTGTGGTTACTAGAGGCTGGGAAGGGGAGGGGGTAGGAGGGAGAGGTGGGTTCATAGACACAAAATTACAGCTAGATAGAAAAAATAAATTCTAGTGTACAGTAGTCCTAGGCATCTATAATTAATAATTATTTATTGTATATTCTCAGATGGCTAGAAGAGAGGTGCTCAAATGTACTCATCACAAAGAAATGATAAAGTTTTACGGTGATGAATATGCTAATTACTCTGACTTGATCATCACAATTGTGTACATGTATAGGAATTTAACTCTGTATCCCATAAATATGTACAATCAATACATGTCAATTAAAAAATTTAAAAATTCCTTTTAAAAAAAATCTCTATTTCTCTCTCTCCTTTGACCAAAAGGCTGAAAATATGAAGACTACAATTTCTGTCCTCCCTCTGCTTCTGCCTGGCCCTCACCCACCACCACCTCCAATTTATCATAGGATGTACTTGATTCCTTATCATTATATTTTAATGCAACAAAAACTATATGTGTTAAAAGATGTTTTGGGGGAGACATAATATTTCAATTACCAAAATTCCAGGTTATTTCCTACACAAAAAAGAAAAATCTACAATTAAACACAGTCCTACGCATCACATATAAAATATCTTAATCTTCCCATCTGGAATCCAACTTTTGTAACAAAAACTTGGCAACCTGAAATATCACCACACTGATACTGACAGTGAGGAAGGTTTACTATAATTGACCTTACAGGTGTTTAAAATAAGAGTATTTCAAAAATTAATGAATCAAAACAAGGATTTTTTTGTTTTCTGACGAGATCGGGCACGTTCAGGGTGGTATGGCCGTAGACAGGATTTTTTTGTTTTCTATAAAAACCTCAAGGAAATACATCTATTTTTAAACTCCCATTACCAGTCTTTTCCATGTGTTACTTTTAACGTATAAGCCACACTGAGAACAATCTGAAAATGCCAATTAAAAGAAATACTGAAATACAAACTCATTTTCCCTTTTCTATTTTGCATATTTAATAATAATTTAACAGGGCTTAATACTCAGTTTTAATGGGTAAGCATTCTACTTCAAACCATGAATAAAGTTGCAGTTTAATATTTCAGTCGAGATATCTGGCAAATCCAATCCTTTTATCTTAAAAATGCCTTTTAGATTTCAAGCCTCACATGAAGTTTCCGATATAAATTACCTTTAAAGTGTTTTTCTTAATCCTGAAATGCCCTTCAACTTCTAGCTAAAATCTTCCACTCTATTTGATAATTACTGTTCTACCCTTATTTTCTTAACCTAGCCACTCATCCCAATAATGTTGCACATCTATACTAGCATATCTGTAACTCCACAGCAGTCTCACCTTCTTGAATCACTAACATCAGCACACCTCTGACCTCAAAGTAGAACAGCAGTTAGGATGTGAAAATAAACATTCCATTTGAAAATTAATCTTCTATTTCCACCCACTAGTAAATGCGGCCAAAATATTAGTGACTGTTCTAAAAGTCTGGATTTTAACTCAGTTTTACTTGCTGTAATACCAATGCCATTTCAGCATTAATAGCACAAACCAAGTTCTACGGGCTCCAACTTTTCAAGTCTGAACCTGCTTCTTTGAGGAAGCTGCCAGGGCAGTCTCAACGACTACCACACACCCATACCGACTGCTTTTCTCAAATCCATCAGTGCCTTGTTCCAGTTTTCTCCATCCTATTTATGTGCATATGTATTTTCCTTATCAGATAATTAGCACCTTGAAGGCATGGACCTGTTTCACAGACTGCAAACTCCAGGGACCGAGGCAGTACCTGGCGCCTACAAGAATAGCACAAATGAAAGGTCTGATATACACTGTTTCATTTGGTCCTTTCAGCAGCCCCATGAAGTAGTTACTATTAATCACCCCCATTTTACAGATGATCGAAATGAGGCTCAGAAAGGTTGAGTCGCTTGCTCACGTCACATATAGGTAGTAAAGGGGAACAATCCAGGATTCCAAGCCTGATTTGTCTGGATGCGAACACTCTGAACCACTACCCACGCGGCCTTCTCACTACACTCTCGTATTCACCACATGCTTTCCTTTCGCGTGTGGACACAGGAGGCTCTTACAAGGTCGCAGAATGGGGAAAGCCACCGGCCAAGCGCCGAGGCCTCTAGTGAGGCTGGAGACGCCTGAACCACCAGCTGTGGTTAGATGAAACGCGCGGAATGAACGCGAGAGAGATGTGGGGCAAGGAGAATGGGCTCGTTGTGACCCAGGCAGGACCTCGCCTCCCGGACACCGAGTCCGGCGGGAAGCCGAGCCAGCCCGCCCGGGGACTCCGGGGCGGCCCCCGGGGTCTCGACGCGCGGCCTTCGCCGCTCCTAGCCCCGCGAGACGGACGCGCCGCCGGGTGCCGGGCTGGAGGAGCGCGCGGAGGCTCAGACGAAGACGGACGCACCTCGGACGGGATGGGGCAAGGGCGGTTCGTCTTCAACCGCGGCGGCAGCGAGAGCTCTCCGGCGGCTCAGCAGCCGAGTGAGGCGCGGGGACTTGCGCGGCGTTGTTTCCCCCAAGCAACGAGGAAGGAAGAAGCTAATCGGCGGCTGCAGCCCGGGCCACGTTGGGTGTAACACCGATCGTCGCCACGCCCCTTCCCGTGGCCGCCCGGAGCTACTTCCGGTGGCGGCGCCCCTACTCGCTCCCGGCTGGAGCGGCCTGCGGCCGGTTCCTAACCTCTCACCTCCCGGCCCGTCAGCGAGGGCTTCTTTCGGTCTCCAGTAACGGAGCAGTGCCTGGGACGCCCGGCTCGGTCAGTGTAGGGTAGGGCCGCCTCCGAGGTGGGAAAATGTGCTGCGAGAAGTGGAGCCGCGTGGCCGAACTGATTCTCTTCGTTGAAGACCGGGAGGAGGAGAAGATCCTCTGCCTCTGCTCCAGGGCGTTTGTGGAGTAAGTAGAAACGGGTTTCCCTTCAGTTCTAGCGCGGTGATCGCCCAGAAATGTAGGCGTTGCAAGCGTGGTTGCAACTGATCACTGAGATCAGCAGGAGTCTCTGACCTTTGGGCAAGGTGATTAAGAAAAACAAAAACCCTCAGACATTACGGAGTGGTCGCCCACTGCCATTAAGTGAAGGACTAAATCTACTTTGTAGGCTGTTATGAAAAAAATGTGGTAGCTGATATATGTTTATTTCGTGTTTGTAAATTGAGGGGTCGCTTAGAAATTGGGGGAAGGTAAAAACGTAAAATGGAATCTCTAGTAGATGTGACATCGTAAGGTGAAGGTTTAGAGTTCAGTAATTTAGTTAAGATCTTCTTTAAAACCTTAAAATCTATTCAAGCTCAAACGCACATAATTAGAACTTCTAACTATTTGAGACAAAATGCTTAACTGCATTTACATTAGTTTTAAGGTCTTTATTTGGTGGAAATTCGGGTACAAATTGCCCTGCATGGAGGTAGCTAGTGTGTAGGAAAAAAATTAACTAGAGAATTGGATTCTAGGTATTGTTTTCTTTATATTAAATGTGTTAGTTAAGCCACTTAAATCTTTTTTTTTCAATCTCTAGAAGAGGTACATTTACCCTAATCTCACATGCTTATTGTTAGTTCTAATCTTTGTGAAAGTGAATTTTATGTGACAGACTTTTAACGTAGTGTAGTAGAATTTAAGCTTGAGGAAATTTTTTTTCTTCATGCGTTTTTATGGTGCAGTCTGAAAATTAACCCCAAAAGAAATTAAACACCATGTTAAATTTAATGTAAAAAGTATTGTTGCTTTTGTAGTCTGGCACACATGTAACCATGCATTCATTCAGTGAATACTTTTCGTGCTTCTGTGTATCTAGTATGCTGCTAGGCACTGGGGTACAAGACAGAGCCTGTCTCTACATGCGTTGAGTTTACTTTCTAGCAAAGGAGAGCAATATTAAATTAAGACAGCTGGTTACACAATTACTTGGTTTATTATAGTTGTAAGTGCTATGAGAGAAGTACAGAATGCTGTGATAATAAATAATCTAACCTTTCTCCAGAGGTTTCTTTGAGGAAGTAGCATTTAGAAAGAGGTCTAAAGGAAATAAACGGATAAGTTTCAGTGGGAGGAAGCATTCCTCAGCAGACAACTCAGTGCAAAGGCCTTTAGCGAGCAAAAGAAAGGTGATGAAACCGAAGAAATGAGTGAGAAAGAAAGATAGGAGATAGGGTCAGTGAGACAGGCAGAGCCAAAACATGCAGGACTTTGTGGAAGGATTACTTCTAGGAAAACCTTAAGCTGGGGAATGACATGATCAGGTTTGCATTTTTAAAAGATTACTCTGGCAGTGATTTGGAGAAGAACCACCACTTATGACCATTGTCCAGGCAAGAGATTATGGTGGGTAGAGGGCAGTAGAAATGGAGAAAGAGGGAAAAAGATAGGAGAGAGATTGTTGGGTTTGGAGATTGGATGTGGGAGAATGAAGGAAAGTTAAGGGATGAGAAGGAGGAGACAAGGTCAAGGTTTCTGGCTTTCACTGAGATATGAATTAGTAGAGAATCATGGGTTTTATTTGGGGACGGCAGTTAGGATCAATCTTGCACATTTTGATTTTGGGGTACTGTATTAGTCTGTTTCTGTTGCTTATGACAAAATACCTGGAACAGGGTGATTTATAAAAAAACATAATTTATTGCTTACAGTTTCAGAGGCTGGAAGTCCTAAGTCCAGGGAACACATCTGGTGAAGGCTTTTGGTGGTGACTTCAGTGACAGCAGGGTATCACTTTGCTAAATGGCAGAGCAGAGAAAGACTAACCTCTCACGTGCTCTTCTTTTAAAGATCTCAGGACCACACCACCATTTTTAATCCATTCACTACAACATGGTCCTACAATCTAATCACCTCTTCAAGGCCTCAACTTTCAATTACCATGAGAGGATTTCCCACCCTCAGTGGGAATTAAGTTTCTAATATTTGAACTTCAGGGAGACAAAGTTAATTAATCCACAGCAGGTACCTATAAGATATCAAAGAACAGAAGATGTAACTAGTCAGATATATTGGTTTGGAGCTCTGGAGAAATATGGGATACTGTTGAAGACTTGAGCCATTCACCTTTACATAGTATATACCTTTAGATAGTCGTGTGCTGCATACGGACGTTTCAGTCAATGACGGACCGACCATGCAGCGGTGATCCCATATGACTATAATGGCTGTACTGTGTGTACTATGTAGCCTAGGTGTGTAGGCTATATCATCTAGGTTTGTGTAATTACACCCTGTGATTGCCCAAAGATGAAATTGCCTAATGACACATTTCTCAGAATGTATCCCTGATGTTAAGCGAGGCACGACTGGAATTGAAGCTATTACAGTAGACCCCCCCCCCCATCTGTAGTTTCGCTTTCTGCAGTTTCAGTTACCCATTGTCAACCACCAGGGTCTGAAAATATTAAATGGAAAATTTCAGAAGTAAACAACTCATAAGGTTTAAATTGCATGCTGTTCTGAGTAGCGTGATGAAATCTGCACCATCGTGCTTTGTCCCTCACCAGCTGTGAATCATCACTTTGTCCATTGGTTCTGCACTGTGTATGCTTCAGCCCCTTAGACATTTAGTAGCTGTCTTAGTTATCAGATCAACTGTCACTGTATGGTAAGGCTTGTGTTCAACTCTTACTCTACTTAATAATGGCCCCAAGGCACAAAGTACTGATGGTGGTGATTTGGCTATGCCAAAGAGAAGCTGTAAAGTGCTTTCTTTAAGTGAAAGGTGAAAGTTCTTAAGAAAAAAATCGTATGCTGAGGTTGCTAAGGTCTATGGTAAGAACTAACCTTCCATCTGTGAAATTGTGAAGAAAGAAAAAGAAATTCATGCTAGTTTTGCTGTCACACCTCAAACTGCAAAAATTATGTCCACAGCATGTAATAGGTGCTTGGTTAAACTTTATCATAGCTATGTGTGTATAGGAAAAAAACATAGTATAGGGTTTGGTACTGTCCTCGGTTTCAGGCATCCACTGGCAGTCTTGGAATGTACCCCACTCAGACAAGGGGGGAACTACTGTGATTTGGAGGGCGCGGGGGAGAATGGGATCCATCCTTGAGGAATTCCTACATTTTTTAAAGATGAGAAGAGGTAGATTAACTGGGAAACAGGTAGAAGGCAAGAGCAAGTATACGGTCTCCAACTGTTTCAATGAAGGAGTAATCAACATTGGAAAGCTGCTAGAATATCAAGCAAAATGAGGACTAAAAAGTATCTGTTTTAGAATTGGCAAAATCCACTGGATTGATTGATGATTTAAGTGCTGCCACTATTTTTTTTACATTTCATACTGACAGTGACTCTGTCCTTGACCAAACTTTATGCAGGCTCCTTTGAGCTCTCTTTTTGATTAGGCCTTATCCTTTGGGCCTTGTCTTCAGCCTGCCTAGTCCAGTTTGAGCAAGAATCTCAGTTTAGTGAGAATCCCACCCGCACCCCCACCCCCGCCCTCACCATGGTTATCTGATCACCCTAAACTGCCTTCGATAAGAAACTTAAGTCAGTTTAGCAAGATTCCCCTTAGCCTTGTTGTCTCCTTTTATTAATTTTCCATCCACTGACAGCCCCCCCAGCCCCATTCTGCTCATTGGCTATATAGCCCCAGCTGTCTAATGTTCAGGAGTTCAGCCAGATCTCTCTCCCCTATTGCCGTTGTCTGGATGCCTATCACAGTAGTCCTGAATAAAGCCTTCCTTAGTTTTAACAAGTGTCAGAATAATCTTTTCTCTAAAAAAATTTTTTTCGTTTAAACCTTCCAGCAGCTCCTGAGGTATGTTCTATTATCCTTACTTCATTCAAATAAAAAATTCAGTCTCACTAATGACGTAAAGAAAAAAAAAATCACACAGCCAGTAAATGGCACCCCTGGAATTCCACCCCACATATGTGTGACTTCAGAGTCTTTCTGCTATTCCACCAGTTGGTTTAGAACATGATTCCATTGACTCTTCCTAATTAAGGTGTTTAAAATTATTACAACACCTTGCCTTAAAGGCAGGAAAAAGGACATAATATTGTAACTAATTTTTATTTTCTAAGGATTTTATATTAACATACTATCTTATGAATGCTATAATAATAGTTCTATTCTGTTACATCTACACTTTCAGGTTTCTGTACCTTGTACAGAGAAGATGTAATTGAAAATGCTAAAGAGCTCTTAAAAATAATCATTACAGTAGCTCTGTAATATGAAAAAATACTTTGTGTTAAATTAACATCAGAATACAAAATATCTACACTGTGATTACAATTATATAAAAATTTTGTGTGCTAGAATAGAACATAGGAAAATGCTGAAACAGTGGGGCTGTTGGTTTTTGTTATAATGTTATTTATGCTATGAAAAATGCCTTATTTATTTTTTAGATAATTCATTTTGAAATAATTTCAAACTTACAAGAATAGTTCAAAGAACTCCCTTATTCTCCTAGCCCAGATTCACCAATTGTTAACAGTTAACTGCATTTACTCCATTTCTCCCTCTCTGTAGATATATACAAACATATAAATACACACCCCTTCACACACACAGAAGCATTTGAGAGTAAGCTGCAGATATGATTCTAAATACGTCATTGTGTATTTCCCCAGCTTTTCCAACAGTATGTCTCTTTCCTTTCTAATCCAAGATTCTACATAGGAACCTGCTGTATTTATTTACCATGTCTTGTCAGTCTCCTCCAATCTGGAAAAATCTCTCACTCTTTTAGAAGCTACATTCTAAATTTCATGTCCTCCCTTTCATGACCGCAACAGTTATAAAAAGTGGTGACCTTACATTCTGTAGGATGACTTTACTTAATCTGGGTCTGTCTGATGTTTCATCAGGAACACAGTTGGGGCGTGCTTTAGCAGGTATGCCACAGAAATAATGCTGTGCTTAGCTCTGTATGGTTTCAAGAGGCACTTTATGGAGACCCATACCACCAAGGAAGATGTTACTGACTGCCACGTTTCTACACTGCAAAGTCACAGTGCTTCCCTTTGTATTAATCGGTGTTTTGTGGGAGCATATTACACTGTTACATCAGTATCCCTGTATCCTCAACAAACCCACAAGCTTTAACCTTCATTGACAACTTCCACCTGAACCAGCTGCCTCTGTGAAGGTTGCCAAAGAGTGATTCTTGTGTCCTTCATTCCTTCTGCATTTATTAGTTGTCATTCTGTAAGGAGCACTTTCCCTTCTCTACCCATGCATTTGTTTATTCATTTGTTTGTGTTAACATGCACTCTGGATTTTCAGTTTACTAATGGGTTATATTCCATTACTATCATCATTTATTTTGGTGCTCATGTTGTCTCTGATTTGGCCCTTTGAGGTGGCTCCTTTGTCCTTCCGATGTGTCTCCATCATTCTTTGAGTGCTCCCTAAACTTCTGGCACAAGATGACCCAGGCTTGTCTTTTACAGCTTATGCTCCAACCTGAAATTGCCATTTCTCCAAAGCACCTTTGTTCCTTTAATGGAGAATAGTATTTAGAAATCAAAAGCTGGGTGCTCGTTGTGCTTAGTGTTCCTATGCCCTCTCAGTAAACAGAGTTAGGCAGTGTATACAGTAGTCCCTCCTTACTGGCAGGGGATACTTTCCAAGAACCCCAGTGAATGCCTGAAACCAAGGATGGTACTGAACCCTATATGTAAAATAGAACAGTTATAACAATATATTGTAATAAAAGTTATGTGATTTGGGATAACTTGTTTGGCCAAAAAAAAAAAAAGCTATGTGAATATGGGGTGTGTGTGTCACCCCACCCCACATCTCTCTCCCAGAGTATCTTATTGTGCCTTACCACAGATAACTAAAACCATGGAATATTTTTAACCTTCTTCAGCAAGGGGAATCTTGGCTGTCATTATCCTCATTACATTTGCTTATTTGCTCATTGTCACCAATCTTGCAACCATACTGGCCCTCTCCTCCACCTGACACCTCAGTGCCCCATCGCCTTAGGTGTTGGCGGTCACGACACCACTGATACCATCTGTGTAGCTCCCACTCCCCACTTCACCCCCAGTGCCCCTGTTCTTGGAGGCCGGTAGGTGTGCTGCCAATGCACACTTGCACTTCACACTACCCCACCCCCACCATTCACTCTCGTACTGTGAGTCACTGCCCACTTCACATTTTATGAAGTATCCAAAAAAAAAAGGAACAGGTGGATGTGAAATAGATCAGGTCCAAGAATTTTATTTGTTGAGTTTATTGTAGATCCATTAGAAAACCAGCATTAGCTATGACTTGCAATTGGCCTTACTGTAGCAATAACAGTGGAGTTTATTACAACTGAATTTACAGGTAGAAAAATACAAATAGCACAATCTTCCACTTTTTTTTCAGTGTTCTATTAGATTTATTTTGGTAATGTAATTCCCAATCATAGTAGATAAAGAAAATTTTTAGAAGTAGGCATGTAAAAAAAAAGTTTAACTGTTTACTGTTTTAAGAATCAGTGAGACTGAATTGTTTTCCCTCAAATTGTTTTCCAGGATAATAAAATATTTAAGAACTTCATTGTCAGTCCCCTTTATTTAGACCATGAATATTTTGTCCACTAAAGAATGGATATTTTGACCTATTTGCAAATGGACTAGGGTCTGCATATGGATTTATATGTGTATAAGGCTAAATCTTTTGACTTATTTTATACTAACTTCTTACAGCAAAATTTAGAGAATACCTCATTGTTTATGTATCATAAGAAGGATCAGATTCCTCCTCTAGTATCCAGGAGACATGCTATTTAATTTTAATATTTAGTAGTTATAATTATAAATGCTACCATGTGTCAGGACCTGTGCTGTTTTACATATACTGCCAACCCTTACAACAACTCCATGAGAAATGTATTATTACATCAATATCATAGGTAAGGAAAATGTATTTGCAGATTGCTTCTCTGTTCCTTACTTTTTATTAATTAATCTATGCTGCCTTGAGCTTTTTTTCCTCAAGTTTATGGTTGAATTTATTTCAGTATGGACTGCTTAATTTGCTTCACAGGGATCGAAAATTGTGCAACTTGGGATTAAAAGGCTACTATGTCAAAGGCAATGGCAACAGTGCAGGTAATATCGTGTAAAACTATATAGCCCCTTTTTTGCTAAAATTAACCATAATGCTATGTTTTTATGTATAATTTGTTATAATATTGTACCAATGTTATAATAATATAATTTACCAATGTTATAATAATATAATTTGTTAGCATAAAATATGGTGAATGACAAATAATCCTGTAATTATAGATAGTCCTCTTTTATACGTAATATGGTTCTAGAATCTCTATCAAAGCAGATCTTTTATTTTCCTGTAGCTCCTGTATGGACTTAATGTGGCCTTGTAGCTTTCCTTCCTGTGTTATTGCCATTAGATAAGAACAACTTGGAATCTGAAGGCTTGAGAATTAGAGAACATATAGTTTCTTCATGAAAATTTTATTCTATAGGTAAATGATGCAGGATCAATTCCAAGTGAACATTCAAAATTTTTTGCCTGAAGTAATGAAGCTACCACCTGGGTTAACTTTCCCAAATAACAAATAAAATTTGTCTATACGTTGACCCTCACTTTGGTCTTTCTCAGGCTTTCCTACCCCATTTGTCCTTCCACATAGACCTTTTATATTTCTAACCACAGAGAAAACTGCAGCATGGAGTTAGAAGCCGACATTGGGCCAAGTACAGTGTGTCATAGTTACCTTTGAAAATCCTTTAACTCTCACAATGATGGAACAAATCACTGTTTCTTCAGTCAAGCACTGGATGAAATGATTTGTGTTTCAGTGCTGTTGTACAAATAGAGTTTCTGTAAGCACTAGGATCCCACTGAACATAACATGCATAATATATGCATAAGCCACCATGAGAGGAACATAAAATTTAGCTGATTCATTTTCCCCATTTTGCTCTCTCCCGAACTTTCATAAGTTCATTGAATGGAATGGTGAGTAGAATCTTATTATTTATATTGGTATCTTTTTCCCTCATTTAGGAGCCTGTTTAGCAGGATTTGCACGTGAGGTTTCTCTTTCGTTAGTCTCAATTTTGCTATGTGAGATTCACTGTTCTGTTATCTGAGATCATCCAACTGGATTGCAGCTCAACACTAATTGAGTATGTTAATATGTAAAATGATTTTTGCTATCTAACATTTTAAACAGTTAATAAGCACTTGACGGCATTTTCCCAGTTAGTAGCATAATCTATTAGATAACCATATTAGGGTAAAGTAAAACTTCTTTTTATTATAATAAACAGTTTTTCTATAAGAGCTAGAATCAGGGAGCTTGAAAGAATCTTCCAGTTTGGTGGGTTTCAAACTTTTAATAGCAGAGCCCTTTCATTAAATCAGCTCTTCCCCAGAATCCCAGGACCTAAATCCCACTAATATTTAAGTGTCTATGAGGGGCCCAGAGATGTACCTCTCACCCCTCTTGTTTACAGCTCTTGAAATAACTCCACAAATCATAGTTTTAAATCTATTGATCTTGTACAGTAATTTTGCAGATACGGAATGTGAACATGTATTTTCCCCACGGTTACACTGCCCTATCCTCTCTCACTTCTGTCCTCAGTACTTTGCATGCCGCCAGGCACAGAGCAGATGCTCAATGAGTGTAAGTTGAATGTGCAGCTGGATGGATAGTGACAGGCAGAGCCAGACAAGAAGTTGTCTCCTGATACTTCGTTGGCTGTTTTTGTTACTAGCCTGTATTACCATCAATTCCTTTTTTTTCTTCTTTTTTCCTTAAAAATTGTAACATTTGCATACCATTCCACTGGGCAAGTCATGTAATCATTCTGGATCTCAGGTTCTTCTTTAAAATGGGGACAAGAAGACCTGGCTCTAAATCTTCTCTAAAACCAAGCTAACAAATGCTGTTCATAGGAGACCAAGCTATAGAAGAGGAGGAAGTTGGTCATTCCCAGGGTACTGCAGAATCACGTGACAGCAAAGGCATGGGCCTAGATGAAAGTGAACTTGATTCCGAGGCTGAACTCATGAGAAGTATGGGATTGCCACTTCAGTTTGGTGGGATATCTGCACATAAGAATTTTGAGGTAAGTATCAATTTACTTTTATTATTTTTATTAATTTTCTTCATAAAATATCATGAGGAATTATTTTTTTTATCCCAAATCAAATACATTCATGATTAGAGCACTCTACCTCTTTTTAAATGTACATATTTATAAATTAACCAAAACCGCAAGTTGTGGCATGTCCCATGTGTGACCTTTTTTCCTCTTGGGAACTTAGTGTTTGTATACCTTGTTTGTATACCTAAAAATCCAGGGTGGGGGTTTAAGAAAAATTTATTTAATGTCAAGATAGACTTGGATTTGACTTTCTTTTATGGCTTATAAAGTGCATTTTTACATTCAAGTTATTTATCTGATGTAGGTGTCTATGAATACCAGAAATACAGTTAAAATGAAAAAGAAAAAGAAAAAACATCAAAAGAAGTACTTAGATGAAATTATGCGAGAATCTTGGAGAAATGAATATGAAGAAGATGACATTTTAGCTTCAGATGATCCATCTTCACTTGAACAGTATGAGAACACCAGAGCATGTAAACTTCAAGGCAAAAAAGACATTGAAACAGAAGATCTTCCTGTTGAAAATACATTATCTCCAAAGCTAGAAATTACAGAAAAATGGGAGAAGTATTGGAATGAATATGGAGGAGGTCTGTTATGGCAAAGCTGGCAAGAAAAACATCCAGATGAAACACTGCCTTATGAGCCTTGGAACTTTCCTGATACAAAAGAAGAATGGGAAGAACATTATAGTCAGCTTTATTGGTATTATTTGGAACAGTTTCAGTATTGGGAAGCTCAGGGTTGGACTTTCGATGCCTCACAAAGCTGTGATACAGATACCTATGCATCTAAAACAGAAGTTGACAAGGAAGATGAAATTTGTATCAAAGTCAGCTTAGTGTCTTTTCCATCTTCACCTATTAGAGTTGATAACAAAAATTCTGGTTCAAGTGATAAGGATCTTAATGAAATACTTGATGGAATTAGTAATATAACTTTGAATTCAGAGGAAGTAGAACAGAGCCAGGTAGATTCCTCTGTAGGCTGTGATGGTCATCAGCAGCTAAGCGAAGTTAGCGGCAGGAGAGAGTGCCCTGCTTCTGGCCAAAGTGAACCATGCAATGGAGGAACCAAAGAAAGCAACTTATCTGGGAATGGAAGCACAGACCAATCAGCTCAGGGTAAGATGAGCCAAGATTTCTTCTGCTGAGTAAAGGTTAGCAAAATGAATCTATTTAGCAAAATAACTACCACTTAATCCTTTATGGTAGTGTTAAATAATACCAACTACATTTTATAGTGTAATAATGAAGTTATTTAATCCATCTTATTTTTCTATTACGAGTTTATTACCCTTTTGTATGAATAAGAATATTTGCATAGGGTTTTCAAAAGTATCTTTCCTTCCTCTCATACCTTGGTGGCCAGTGAAGGATAACTTGAAAGTCTCTTGAGAAATCCAATTTAGAGTGAGTTTGAAACTTTCACGGTTTTCCAAAGCAAATAAGTTTCAAGAGTGATGTTAGAGAGTGGTTCAGAGCAGATATTTGACATTAAACAAACCTATTGTGAGTCATATGTGGAATTCATTCAGGAAAAGTGAAGTTTTGCTCCATAGAGAATCTCAACAGGGCACGATGTTAATTTATAACTAGAAGGGTTGATTTTAGGACTTTCATCATAAAATATTCAGGAAAAGGAACTTGATTGACTCTTAAATAAGTGATTTTAAAAAAGAAAACTCATTGTGCAAACTGGTGCCACTAATCAAGACTAGAGAAAGCCAGTGATAAGTGTGTTAAAAGGTTCATCACAGTAGGATGGGATGAGAATGCTCTAGCTAGGGAGGAGGGTTCTACCAACTGGTGGCACCAGGAAAATGCGAGAGGAGGAAATTTTTATGAATTTTGAATTTCCAAGAGTCTTGTCATCCTTGATATTTGATGTTGTATAAATCTGGTATAGAGGGACTTCTCAGTTTATTCCTATGTGAAGCAGAAGGTTTTGACCTTTCACTTAACAGTTGGGCTTGCTTTGCTTTTATCTCAGACTGCTGATTTTACTTCGTCTAGTTAAAAGTTTTTAAAGAGCTCTATCAACTTTCTTATTTCTCTTTTCTCTGTGCATACTCTTAAATGGAGCTTACCTCAGTACAGTATTCTCATTTCTTCCTGTTTTCATACTATTTTCATCCGATGATTTCATATTGGTTTTCTGATAATTTTCTATACTCTCCTGATATCTTTCAGTACTTATTTTGAGAATTTTAGGTTTTGATCTGTTTTATTTTGTTTCATTTATTTATTTTTTTACTTATTTGTTTTAGATCTTTCATATCAAAATTTAAGGTGTATGTTGCATTTCTGTGTAATTATGTTTTCTACTCTCTGTGGTTTGTGTGCCCTGAAAGAGTCTGTCCCTGCGTGGTCAAAACTAAATTTTGCTATCTACCCTGCAGACACCTTTCCCCATCTAGTCTCACCTACCTGCTTTCTTTTAGTTTGACGAAATATAGAACCAACACTGACCATGTGCCTCAGTTGGAGCTAACACAATTAAAAATACTCTTTATAAAGATAGTGCTTACCTTTATATTTAATGAAGAGAAAGTCTTTTTAATCAATGCAATCATGCTGTCTTTGGAGTTATTTAGATTAAAATTCCATAAGAATGTGTCTGCTAACAGCTATCACAAGGGTAACTTTCTGGGTTAATTTATATAGATTTGCACAGCTATGAAGAAGTAGTTTTAGTTTTCTTTTTTAAGTAGTTAAACCTTACAGACATAGCTGCAATTTTTTTATGCTTAGACTACATGTAAACAGACAGGTAGATGTTGCCTGGCACTTTGCCCAACGCACATGTACATACAGTTCATTGCAGGAAAAGCACTGAAGTATTTTGATTGTCTTTGAAAATGTCAGAAAAGTTGTTAAACAAAGGGGAAAATCCACTGCCATATCTCTGCCTGTCTAGATTCACAGGAGTCTTCAGGAGCAAACACAGGCAAAGACAGATCACACACCAATGGTATTGATAGAGATGAGAGTGAAGAAGATCCTCCTGAACAAAAGCCAAGCAAACTTAAGAGGAGGTACGTTGCACATTACCTCTCTCTCCAAAATGTGTAAGCATAGGCATTTGTGTCCCTAAGAGAGTGGTTATTAAATGCTCATTACATGTACAGTACTGCTAATCCTGTAAGGAGAAGAGGCAGGTCTACTGGTAAGACCGTGAACTTTGGACTATGATCAGATCTCAACTCTGCCATTCACAGACTCTAAATACATTTCTTAACTTCTCTTCTATAAAATGAGACTGATTTTTTTAAAAACTGGGACTGATGACTTTTTTGTGAGATCATTGGGTAGACTGGAGCTAGCATGTAATATGTCTGACACTTAGTAGCTACCAATTGAATATAACTTTTAACTAACAATTAGATTCTCTCTCTCTCTCTCTCTGGGAAGTACTAATTTTTCTCAAAAGTCTAGGTATATGTTTTTCCAGATTTTTATTGCTGAAGTAGACCTCAGTCTGACACTCTCACTGATAGGAATACTGAGGGAAACAAGGAAAAGTGCCTTGCTCAGAGTTACTTCACAACAATGACAGTCCTAAAGTTAGAGTCCAAACCACTTCTACCCAAGGCAGTGCTCATTCTGTTTACCACCTATGCACATAATTAAACAAGTAGAGACTGATGTAAAACAGGATGTGGTCAAATGCTAATGCTATAGGTAACAAGGAAAGGATGGATCATTACAGAATTTGTACGTTAGCTAGAAACATTTCATTTCTCAGGATATGAGGTTCTTCACGTAAAACTTTTGTGCTTCATACAGCGTCTAGAAAAACAGTAAGCAAGCTCTGGAGGCTCAGTAACTAGTACACAAAAGCCTCTACTGTATTCCTTCTCTGTGGTAGACATTCCTTGTTAACTCCCCTGTTAGTTCCTGCTAGTTCCTGGAGGTGGAGACCAGGTGTGTACTTACATTCTTGGGACCTACTAAGTTCTCCATAAGATGTTCAGTGAGCTTAGCTTAATTGAAAGGACAAACTTTGTAAGAATTATTTCTCACCACTTTTTGCTTACTTGATGTTATGGCCTAGGTTTTCAGGATTACTAAAAGGTATCTCTGATAGGTAGATTCTCCTGGGTTACTTAATATTATTTGTATTACAACCTTATTCTTTTTAATCATATTTTTTCTCTTAGAATTTTTTTGGTTGGGTTGATACTTCTCAAATGTTCCCTTGTGTGATTTTAAGGAAATCCTCTAGAGAAGTTACTCTAGGAGATTAATTTAAGGCTGCAGCTTTTCTACAGGAAAGCAGAGAGATGTATATTTGTGCCATGTTCACAAATAGAGATAATTACCTGACATAGTTTAAGATTTGAGTGCTTATTACTGTGTTCCAAACACTGCCAGGTACTTTGTCTCATTGGAAAATCCTGATTAAGGTATCCCTCAGTATCCGTGGGGGATTGATTCCAGGACCTGCTGTGGATACCAAAATTCACAGATGCTCAAGTCCCTGATATCAAATGGCATAGTATTTGCGTATAATCTACATCCATCCTTTTGAATACTCTGTCATCACTAGATTATAATATCCAATACAATATCGCTTTGTAAATATTTATACTGTATTTAGGGAATAATGGCAAGAAAAAACATCTGTGCATGCTTAGCACAGACACAGTTTTTTCTTTTTTAAAAAAAATATTTTGATCTGTGGTTGGTTGAACCCACAGATACAGAGGGCCTACTGTACTCTTTCTTCCGGCTTTCTGAATTTATGAATTACGGTTGATTATTGTGATGGGAAAGTTTGCATAGGTGGATTATATATGCCTTTTGATACTTGCCTTAACTGGTGTGCTCTGGACATAATAGCTTATCACTGTTTACCTTTTGTTTACTTGTTTAGCCATGAACTGGACATTGATGAAGACCCAGATTCAGCCTTTGGTTCACTTCTAGGATTCAAGCATGGCTCAGGACAAAAGTAATTATTCATAAAAGCTGTTGTCTTCCAGAAGTCCTAAACACTTCAGCTATCTTAAAGCTCTCCAGCATTCAGATAGTTAGTAAATGATAATGTATTTGATAGCATTTGTCATGTTACAATTAAAACACTGACCTCTCTTGCTAGTAAGAGTCGTAGTAGAGATGTCACTGTACATTTGATGTATTCACACACATTATCTCAGTTGCACTTCATTGCAATTCAGTGTTGTTATTCCTTTTCATAGATAAAACAGCTGTAGCTCACAGGTTTGTACTTGGCCAGCATCACATAATTTACCAGACAGGATTTAAGCCCAGCTCTTGAAAAGTAAAAAGTGAAAATCTTCCCTTCATATTATTCCCAGAGGGTAGGCATGCTTAAGGAATTTGGCATATATCCTTCCAAATGTACTGGTGTGTTTTTTTATGACTATGTACACGTACATACATATTGCTTCCCATTGCTAAAAGACAAATGGGATCATACTGTTCATACTCTGCAGCTTGCTTTCCTCCCTCAACAATGTACCATGGACACCCTTCCTTGATGGTACCACAACAACTAATCCTTTCATTGGGGGCATTGTATTTAATTAACCATTCTAATTAACATCTAAGTTGTTTCCTAAGATCTAAGTATAATGCTGTTGAGGTCCCACTAGGTTATTGCATGTATCAATCATTCTTCTTATTCCTGAATAGTATTCTGTTGTATGGATGTACCAAAATTTGTTCAACTTTCACCAATCTAAATGCATATAAAGTGCATTTGGATTATTTCTAATATTTTGCTATTACATATAAAGTTGCTGTGAACATTTGTGGACAGAAAGCCTAAGTTTTCTATGGGATTACATGTCTAAGCATTAAATATAAGGAAAGTATGAATAAGTAGGTAATTGTGTAAGAACAACTATAGATGTTACTGTACATGACATGAAGACTGAACTGAATACAGAAGACACAATAAGACCTACCACTGATCTAAGCTTGTACCAGTGAGCTAAACTGAGATTGGGGTCTTTGATGTTTCTAAGAGTTAAGACTTCAGGTCCTACTCACCTATTTTATAATTTGTGAAATTTAAATCGATACCTACATATTATGAAGTCAGCAATAAAAGGATATAGGGAATGTGTCCAAGATTGTCTTATAAATTGAATCCATATTAGTTCAGAAGTACATGCTGATAATTATAATACTATAAACAGTTTCTGAAGATTATCAGTTATCTCTCCTTTAGGTACTTCAAGGCAGTTGTAGTTCAGGCAGTCATTTAGCAATGTAAAAGTTTAAATTCCTTTTAGAATTTATCACTATGCCCATGTAATTTTATTGAGAAATTGGATAGCTCACAATAATATACAGTCATAGATATCTATTGTATCACCTGTTACCTGAGATTTAACTTAACTATTGTCTTTCGATTTAGAGTACCTTATTCTAACTAAAAGAATAGGATAAGATATTTTTTATTATAAAGAAGTTTATAATATGGCTAGAAGATAAGACCTGGCGCTTAAAACCAAACTATTTGGAATTTTATAAGTGCTAAAGTGTATGTTATAGTCTTAAGTCCATAATAGTTTGTAGAAGAGGGAGTTAAATGAGGCCTGATATAGTCAAAGAAGGCTTCATAGCAGATGTATGCATTCCTTTTAGGACTGGAAAAATTCAGAGGTTAGCTCAGACATTCTCTATATGATTTTGATAATAGGGGTTTGCTTCTTATGTAAGCTCAGATTGACTTAGGTTAAAATTTAGTGGTTACTCCTAGGATAATTCAAACACATCCAGAAAATTTGTATATTCCTAACAAGATGATATGAGTTTTTTTGCTATTTCCCTATTGCAGTTCACTATATAATTTCTCCTCTCTGCTCTGAATTAAATATGTTACTATTCCCTTCTTTGGTGCTTCACATTTGCTTTAGAGTTGACATAAAAGCTAGGCCATAAACTCTTCTGCAGTTTGAACTTGATTTCATTGTTATCAGTTTTTTAAAAAAAAGAAATTAAAATGGAAGCTGCTAATAGCAAAAAAAAACTAGTGAAAATTGTTAATTTTATTCTGTTTTTCTAGAAGGAAACATACTCCTAAAACTTAAGGTGTGGCTCACTTCTTTTGGTCTGGTCACAGATATGGTGGAATTCCAAATTTCAGTCGTCGGCAGATCAGGTATCTAGAGAAGAATGTGAAGCATAAGTCTAAGTACCTGGACATGCGCAGACAAATAAAAGTGAAAAACAAACACATCTTCTTTACCGAAGACTCAGGAAAACCATTTTTCAAAAAGAACAAAGCTCTGAGTAGGGTATGTATAAATTTTGTTTTATACTTGCAGATAGAATCACATTTTGTAAGCTTGACTCTTTAAAATTATGTCAAATGAGAAGCCTTTTTCTACCACATAGAAAGGTACCTAAAATTCTTTTCCACTTGCTTCCCAGAGGCATGTATTGTGTAAACTAAATTTGAAGAAAAGCAAAATGGGGTAATACAAAAAGGGGTGTTTGAAAGGTACGAAAGTGTAGTGTCTAGGAAGATAAGTCAAATTGCCTTGCCTGTGTAGTAACAGACAAGGACAAGGGGGAATTTCTTGTCTGTTTCAGGCTAAGCAGGATCCTGATAGTCCAAATTCTGATACAGCTATTACTGTATGCCTTAATTCTGAGCTCATCCCAAGTGATTGATCACACTTTGAGATAACAGGTTCGCCCTAGTAGCATGAAACAAATGGCCAATTTATTCACACTGTTAATATTCATATCCCCTGTCTTGAATTGTGCTGTACTGTTATCCAAGTACCTGGAAAACAAAAGTAATTTGAAGATTGCTTGGTTTGATGAGTTAACTTTCTGCATTCTAGAAAAAGAAGCACCTTCTAATGAACAAAACCGTGATGTAAGTCACATCTCCAGCAGCTCTTTAGGGCAGTAGAACATAATCTCAGACTCCATGATGACTTTGTTTTAGCCTCAAATAATCCTTCCCAACTTGCAAAACATGCTGCAAATTTATAGCTGGTTTTATCTTTCTTTATATTTTAGGTTGGTTGGTTGCTGGTGATATTTTAATAAATATTTTAGTGGCCCCGGTTATATCTGAAACAGACTACCTAATGTCAGTCCAATCTATCCTGTAGGACTTTTCATAATGTGTTGGATGTAATAGTACCCATACATTCATCTGTAGATTAAAGCGGAAACATAGTTGCTAAGCATTGCTTAGGAAAAAAGTGTGGCTGTTGTGTTCATAGATATCTGATTGATGTATAGGCACATGTCCCTAAGAGGAAGATTCTGGGTTGTTGCCCATCATATGTCTACTACTCTCATTCCAATTTACTCACTCTTAGGAAGGTCATAAAAACATGATGTGAAGACTATTCTTGTTACAGAAGATGCAAGGAAGTACATCATCTGTCCTTGAGCCTTGTTAACATTTCAGAGAATAATCCTACTTTGTTAGAACTTATCTTACCAGCTCTACTGTTTCATTAAAAGGCAGCTCTCATTCTTTTCAAGATAGCACTGCATTTATTCTTGTAGACGAATTGTCACTAAGTCCTTTTAGAGTTCATCTTTGATGCTGAGTAACATATAATATAGATTTGAAAAATTAAAATTAATTATTGAACAATAAGTAGGTACATTTATAGTGGGAATATCACACAGCACAGTTAGAGTGCTAAGAGCCTTTATGGAAAACTACTGGGACATTTTGGCTTTATCGTCTTAGTGTTAATTGGTAACAAGAAGTGTTTAATCTGATATTTTTTCCTTTTAAAGAAATCTTTAATAAGGTCATGTCATGCCCGGATAACAAATTCCAATTATCTCAGAATTACTTATTAGCTTGTGTCATACTGTGTACTTTTCAGAGCTAATAATTATAGCACAGCTTGTCAGTCAAGTCATAAATGGTATAGGGCGGGATGATTCTGTGTAGTTTGCAGTTAATTCCTGCTGATGATGACATCTTAAAATTTCAGGTAGAAAAATTCCTAAAATGGGTTAATGAGCCAGTAGATGAAGAAGCATCACAGGAATCATTTTCTCAAGACAATGTGCAAGACACCTGCACAAGCAGTGATTCAGAGGAACAGGACATGTCTGTTAAAATAGATGATGACCAAGTGGAGACTAGTAATCTGGAACCTGAAAAGTGTCAGACAACATCTTCAGCTGGCGAGCTGGAAACAGAAAAAAATGAAGACAGCTTGGTAGCAACTGCTGTAGATAAGCAGAATTGTGTTACTCGAGATATAACAGGCTCTCTTCAGGTAGAAACTGAAGGTAAGACTAAGTGTCTCCTTAATCTTGCTATTAGATTTAGATAAATACATTTTTCTTTAATATGTTTTTCCTTAGTTTTCACTTGTAAATCTATACCTGAGGGGTCACTGCTACTTATTTTTAAGTGGAGAGAAGGCACATTAAGTGTCAACATGGTAATGAGCTATGATTTGACAGCCAGAGCACTCTTTACTCTTGGCTGAGCAAGTACAATAAAATCAAAGGGAAAGCACATGGGAAAACTGCGTCTGAGGACTGCCATCTCTGCCATTAATCGTGGTCTCTGCTGCTGCTCTGTACCATGGGCTAAAGGTAGCCCATCCTTCTTAGCCCTCTTGAAATTTGGTATTCTCTGCTCTTCTTGATAATTCTTTTTGTTGTTTTTTTGTGGTTGTCGATGGTGATATTTTATTGATGGTACATGGACATAAGGTATTCACAGTAGGTGACTCTAATGAATGGAGAACAGAAAAACATTTTCACTTTATGCCCTCTTGTACTGTTTGATTCTTTATAGCAAAAGTTCTTTTATTATTTAAAATAATAATAGTGTTTAATGCAACTTTGAAGCTTTTAAAAAGTAGAAATTTTCATTTGATATAGTATTCAATTTATTGAGTAATTATTTCAGACTTGTCCTTATGAAACAATTATATTTATTGTGATCCTCCATCATTTCTTTCTTAAATTAGTATCAAAGAAAATACCTTACTTGAGTCTTAATTTTTTTTTTCTTGGTGCAGGTTTGGGTGTACCTTTGATCTTTGTATCACATATTTCTTTGCCTTTCTAAACAGCATTCTTAAGGTAGTTTAAATTTTTTTGTATTGCCAATGTTATAACAACTGGTGTTCATGTGGCACTTGGAGATTTCTGAAATGCTTTCATGTGCCTTTTCCTTATGTAGTCTGTAAGGTAGTCCAATGAGGTAAGTGGAATTGTTCTCCATTCTCTAAATAAGGAAAGTGAAGCTCAGAGAAATTAAGAAATTAGCCCAAGTAAGTGGCATAGCTAGGACTCAGTACCAAATTCTCAGATTCCTGAGTTTCACTTTTCTATACTCCTCTGCTTCCGTAAGCAACCAGTTGTCATGATGTTGGTAGTTCTCACCTGGGGTGGTACTGCCTTCACAGGGGCATTTGGAAGATGGTGGCTGTTAGAATGACCTGGGGAATTCTGACATTTAGTACTTGGTTTACTTAATGTTAGGTTGTATACAGGATGGTCCTCCACAACAAAGAATTATTTCACCCAAAATGTCATTATCCCCCTTGTTGAGAAACACAGTACTTTGCTATTGATGACACCTTTTGCTATTTGCAATAGTCGGATAATCATATTAAGACACAGTCCTATCCTTGATGACCGTTTAATGTAATAGAATTGTATTCTTTGTCAATTGTCACCCCTTTATACTTAACTGTGACAACATTCATGTGTTTCCACATTGCTGTTTCTAATCTGCTCAAATCAAGTAACCAAACTAATAATAATCGTTTATCTAAGAAAAAATCAGTCTGAGTGAGTGAGGTCCTATTCTATGGAATGGAGCTAGTGACCCCTGTTTAAATTTCTCAGATGCCATATGATTTCTAGGATTGATGTGGTTGAGAGCTAGAGACTAAACAGTCCTTGGGAGAGTTTGTTTTCATTCATTCCTTTTGTAGGAATTAAAAATTGGAGTTTAGAGAGCCTGGGTTACTTTTCCAAGCTCACAAAGACAATAAGTAGCAAAATGGAGCCTGTGACCTGAAACCAGTGGTGTTGCCAGCATGCCTCCTGCTTCTCTGGGTGTCAGTACTTACGTGTTCTGGAGTTCAATCCACAGTTATAACTGTTTGATGTTGCTGCACTTTTAGATAAATTTTCCTGTGATTTTCTTTCTTCATAGTGAGCATCTGTATTGTTTGCATTTTATTTTAGCTGAAATACAAAAGAAGAAGAAGAAAAACAACAAAAAGGTAAATGGTCTGCCTCCTGAGATAGCTGCTGTTCCTGAACTGGCAAAATACTGGGCCCAGAGATACAGGCTTTTCTCACGTTTTGATGATGGTATTAAATTGGACAGAGGTAAAGTATATATATAGTTTTTAACTTTATTTTGAAACCATTTCAGACTTACAGAAAAGTTGCAAGGATAGTACAGAGAATTGTCATACCCCCTTTACCCAGATACAGCTATTTTCTATGTTTTGCCTCATTTATTTTACCATTCTCTCTCTGTGTATGTGTGTGTGTTTTTTTCTGATCCAGTTGCACATGTCACATCCCTACCTCTTAATGCTGTGGCGTATATTTCCTAAGAACAAGGATATTTTTATGTAACAGTAGCATATTATCAATTTAACATTGCTACAATATTATAGTCTACAGTTCATAGTCTAGTTTCATCAATTGTCCTAATTGTATCCTTTTTAGAATTTTTTTCTTACATTATTGAATCATGTATTGCATTTAGGTTTTCTTTGTTTGTTTTTTTTTTTTTTTTTTAGTTTTCTTTCTTTAGTCTGGACTAGTTCCTCAGCCATTTGTGTCCTTCATGACTTAGACATTTTTCAAAGGGACAGTGGCCAGTTATCTTACAGAAGTTCCCTCAATTTGGGTATATATATATTTTTAAAACTTCAGATTCAGGTTTAATCTGCATTTGTAGCATCTTAGGATAGATAGCAAAATAATTTATATATTGTAAAACAAAACATCTGATGAAGAAACACCTAGTGCAGAAAGACGTAATTTGATGAATTAACACTGGAAACTGAATTCTTTCTCAAGCTTTTCTGCCATGATCTTGAACAACTTACTTAACTCAGTCTTGTAAACTGATGCTCATTTTCATATTGGAACTACCTAAATATTGGTCACTATTAACTATCAAAATGAGAAGGTCTTGATCTGTTATAGAATTTCAGATATTCATGAACCTCTTAAATAATTTGTAAAGGACATAGGAATTTGTTACAAGAGATACAAACTAGAAAAAAAGTGCAATTCGATAAAAGGAATTTTATATTGTTATACTTTTAGTAATGAGGATCCATTTAAAGTTTTGGTAGAGACACAACAGGAAAATGGGCACATCGTTTTGTTCAGAGAAATACCTTTCTGAAAAATATCAATTTCTTTTGCTGAGAAAGGAGGGCAGTATTCTTTCCTCTGGAGTGGACACAGGACCTCATTTCTGAAACCACGAGGGCTATTCCTACTATACTTCTGCAGCTTTGCAGCCATTTACTGTCAGCTTCTTGCTTTTTCTGACCCTTTAAAAATGTGCAAATTTTTCCAGAGTGTCCAGTAGAAATCTAGATCATTGCTTCTCCATCAGGAATGAAATAATTGGGAAACTCAGTGGAGTGTGGGGAGCTAGCCAATTAAAACAGCTAACTTTCCATTTTCCATAGTAGGTAGTAAGTAGTTAATGCCTCAATCAGAAGAATTGAAGTTGTGTTCAGTTATTGGAGAGATGGGCTATATTACAAAAGAATCAGATAAGAATTGAGGTGATTTCTGTGGAAACTGGGAATGGGAATGATGCTGCTTCTTTTTATAACAAGAATAGAAGTTTTCTTTAAAACTAGATCATTTATAATTTTTTTGAAAGGGGAAACTGAACTTTTAAAAGGTATGTAATATATAGTAATGTTTGCTTTGTTTATGCTTGGCCTGGCTTCGTGAAATTGAACATCTTAACAGAAATACTTTTCCTTGGCAGAGGGCTGGTTTTCAGTTACACCTGAGAAGATCGCTGAACACATTGCTGGCCGTGTCAGTCAGTCCTTCAAGTGTGACATTATAGTAGATGCATTCTGTGGTGTTGGAGGGAACAGCATTCAGTTTGCCTTAACAGGAAAGAGAGGTAATTAGCCCTCAATTACTAGTTCATTCTGTAAATGTTTCATTTTGCTTCAGCCTGTCTTTATGGAGACTTAATATATAACTAATAATTTAATATCAAATATTAAAAATAATGGCTGGCACATATTAAGGCATTCATTTTGTATCACATACTGACATCATTACTTAATATGTATTAATTTATTTAGTCAGCAGTCTTGTGAAGTATATCTTTTACTATCTGCATTTCACAGATAAACTGAGACTTAAAGAGATGAGGTAACTTGGCCAAGATTATACAGATGCACATACCAATTGGTGGAACCAAGATCATGTCATTATATAAAACCAGAAATACTAAAATGGGAAACTGTTCTTTAGAAGAAAAGAACAGTGGGCAGGGCATCTGAGCTTTGCAACTCCCCATCTTTATCACTTTGACATCATTTCACCTTAATTTAAAGAAGATGTTGAATTGAGTTAACCTGTGTGCTACCTTTCAGCTTTAACATTGTAAGCTCTAAAAATCGTTTAAGTATTGCATCATTCTCATGGTTCTTTGACTCTGGAATCACAAGAAAGAAAACCTCCATCACTATGTATCAGCCAGTAACTGTCAAGTAGGTAGTCTGCTTTTTCCTGGGGATAAGAAGACTTCAAGAAATCCAACATTCTGCCCAAATTGACATAGCTGAGTTGTGAAGCCTAGGTTTTCACTCTCAACATGGTTATATTTTTTTATATATATTCATATTATACATTTCAATGATAGTTTCCATTTCAACAGATTTCACCTAAATCTCATTAATTTATATGAAGTTCTTAGAACATAATGTGGAAGCTAAAAAAAGATGAAGTGACACTTAACATTGATTTTAAGACCAGTGCTGATGAACTGTGGCCCTTATTCAGTTATTCCTATGCTCTAGGGCATGACGTTTGCTAATTTTACATGCTCTACTAATAGCCTACATGAAAACTGTTCTCATATTTACCAAATAGTAATTATTTTCTTGTTTTCTTTAAATTCACTATTCTCAAAGTTCTTCTCAGACTTTGCCAGATAAGCCATTCCTGTGAGCTCAAAGCAATGTTTATTGTCTGAAAATGATTTTTCCTCAAAAGTTGTACAGTTTGTCTTCTTTTTGGCATTGTATCATAACATGACAATTAAAATATCTACCCCAATAAAGCAGCAAATATATCTGGAAATTTTCTCAAAATATGATGGAAACAGTCCATATCATAGATTTGTATTTCTCTAAGTACAGGTCTGTTACCAAGGCTCTCTGTAGCTTAGCCCACATTTGGTAAAATGTCTACTGTGGGTCCCAGGCTAAAGGGAGATGAATACTTCCATGTTCATACATACCAGCTCCCATCCCACTAAATTTCCCTCAGTGTCTTAATCACTCACCGTTACAGATGGCCAGCCCTGGGAAGAAAAGGAGGCAGGCAGCAAACACCGTGCCGTCCCAGTGCTATCACACCTGACTTCAGTCTTTGCAGCGTATGGGTCTGGAAGCTCAGGAGCCCTCCAGCATGTTCAGTGTAGTGGTATTACCAAGCCAGAAGGGGTAGCTCACGTGTGCTCTGTGAATGTTAGTTATAGATAATCCCATAGTATCCCGCTGGTATGGGTGAGCTATCTACATTATGGCAAGGAATTCAAAACAAAGTATAATTGTGTGTATTTGTGTGTGCATACATACATATATACACACACACATAATTACACTTACTGCTTCGAATTCCCTATCATAATGTTTGTGTGCTTATATATACACATGCATGCCTATAGTCAATTATGCCTGAACTGTATGTGTATATTTATATACATATATATGTACACATGTGTATATACACACACATAAGAAAATGGCATTGTGTATAATTGACATTATTCCTTTGTGCCAGATTTATTTCTACTTAGTTGCTGTCTATGCATATATTCAACTAAGTGGTTAGGAAATCTACAAAGTTTTGCATTTTGGTATTTATAACAATGTTTTTCATCCCCTTTCTATGTATTCCAGTAGTTCAGCATCAGTGCTGCCTGACAGAAGTTTCCATGATGATAGAAATGTTCTATGTCTGCACTGTCCAATATGGTAGCCACTTAGCCACATGTGGCTGTTGAGCAGTTGAAATGTGCCAGTATGACTGAGGATCTAAACTTTTAATATTATTTAAATCAATAAAGGTAATAGCCACATGTGGCTAGTGGCTACCATTATTGGACAGTGCAGTTCTATACTGTGTCATCAGACATTTTCAGCATTTCACTTATGTGATAGATTGAGTACATACATTCTGTTAGGCCTAAAAAAACAAAGTCTGCCTCCAAAAGAAATATAGATGAAAACAGGAGTAACTGAGTAGGTTGATGTCAAACGTAATTTTTTCTTCTGAATTTTTGGTATTGTCAGCATATCTTTCCATCTGTCTCCAAACTATAAATGTAGCAGATTAAGCAGTTGAAAAGAATCTTTTCTCTTATAAATGTGAATGTTAGTTTATTTAGAACAGTAAAAACAGCATTGTAAATGCATGATTTTGCAACATATATTATTACTGGTGCTTATATTCATTGTTCAAGGGATTTAGTGCATTATTTCTCAGAGTGTTAACAAATTTTGAAACTAACTTTTTCTGGAAAACAGCTACATTTCCATGATAAGCGCTCTGTATCGCATCAGTGTTCCACTTCGCCTTTCCAAGTATAGAGTGCTGCAGTTGATTACAGGTACATTTGAGTCATTGACTGAGAGACATGAGTGAGCTAAAATTAGCTTATGTTTGCGTTGCTAATTATGAAATTGCAATAAATTAAATGAAAACCCATTCAGTGAAAACAACCTTGTCTTTTCCTTCTACCTAAAAATGTCTCATTAAACATCATCAGCAGATGTTTTTACATTTCTTCATTACGTGGCTATATAGGTTTATAAAAATGTGTTCATTTTGATTTTCTGTGGAAATTGTCAAATTTGTCTTCATTTGGGCCTTGCCTCATTTGGAGGAAATTCGTCTTTTCTGAAACCTAGAGTTGTAGGCTTTACATGCAGTCAGTGACCTTTCCACGTGTTTGCTACTCAGGCTGTAGGTAGCACAGCATAATGCTGACCACACGTTTGGCGCTTCATTGATACTTCGTGGCAGCTGTTGCCACTAACTTAGAAAAGCTGGCTGAGTGAGACAATTTTGAAAGTCACATTTTCTTGGTACAACACAGCAAATCTTTCTAATTTAAATAAAAAATTTTTAACTAAAATCTATATCTCTGGTATATATGGCCAAGTGTCTCTTAGTCTTTAAAATCAGTTCTTATACAGAAGATAGGCAGACAATTGGGAAGATGAACTATCCTATATAACTAATAATCAATGTCAGTTGACTTATTTTTTCTTTTCTCATTTTTAGTAATCGCCATTGATATAGATCCTGTTAAGATTGATCTTGCTCGTAATAATGCAGAAGTTTATGGGATAGCAGATAAGATAGAGTTCATCTGTGGAGATTTCCTGCTGCTGGCTTCTTGTTTGAAAGCTGATGTTGTGTTCCTCAGCCCACCTTGGGGAGGGCCAGACTATGCCACCGCAGAGACCTTTGATATTAGGACAATGATGTCTCCTGATGGATATCCTTTGGTAGTCTTAAGAGTTTACTCAGATAATAGCTATGGAGAGGAAAGAATGTGTGTGTGCCTGTGTGTGTGTATGTATGAGAGAGAGAGAAATTAATGAAGAGGGAAGCTATTAGCAAAGAGAATTTGATAGATTCTAGTTTACATAACAAGCAGGTATATAAAAATTATTTAGTGGTTATTTCCAAAGTAATGGCAAAGCAAGGTCGTATTTCCCTTGGTTGTTATACACTTTTACCATTATAAAACGAGAATGGTTTGGAATTATTCTCTGGAAATTGGGAATTTCCTCAAAATCTGTCTCTAGAGTCTGTGGGTGACCATCCCATGACTTTTCTTCATCTCACACTGACTCGTGCTAATTGGCTGTGTATCTTCAAGTTTTTCCTGTGACTCTTCCAAGGTAAGCAAACCTTTATTTCATAAAGAATAACATTCATTATTTGTCCCTTTCTTCACCTTCCACTCTGCAGGACTCATTTGTTTAACGGTAACAGGAAACAGGTTTCTGAATTGTTAATTAAAACTCAGAATGTAGAGTACAATGGACAGAGTCACTCGTCTTTATTCTTTACCGAAAAGAGTTGGTGTTGTGCTTTCCTATTTGCTCTTCTATTTTCTCAATAATTAGGGAATGGCAGAAAGAAAAAGAGTGTATTTCTGACTCTTGCTGCCGACCATTAGGCAGCAGGATAATTGGACACATAGGTTAAACTTCTGATCTCTGACCTGTCAGGGACAGTATGCTGTTAAATTAAAAAATCTTGTATTTAATTCTCTTTTAGGTTCCATTATAGGATTTGAACTTATGCCTTTTTGTTACATACCAAAATTTATTTGGGTTATAATAAGTAAAGGACATTTTCTGATCAGAAATTAGTTACTGTTTTTGTTACTTTTCCTTAACTGCTCTCCACCTTTGAAATTTTCAGACTTTCCCAGAAGATCACTAATAATATCGTTTATTTTCTCCCGAGAAACACTGATATTGACCAGGTAAGACATTGCTGAAGAACTTCTATGAGCCTCTGGCTTAACTTTTACACAGAATGGGCTGAAGAAGATATAGGATGTTCTCTTACCAGAGAACATGTTTATGAGAAGTCCTTGGCTTGTTGACTACTATTACAGAACAGGAAGCGTGTGACAGTTAGATCCACGTCTACTACATCCTCTTCATCTCCACAGATCCTGGCATACGTAGACACAAATAGAGCACTGCAGGCTATGACTAAGATGTATTGAAAGGACTAATGTGTTGAATGTGTTGAACGTATTGAATGTGTTGTGTTTCAAATGCTGCATAGCTAAACTAGCCAAGGTCTGCCTTATCGAAATATAAGAATAGAGATTTTAGGTATTCCTGAAAATAGTAGCCTAAGCAGAAGTATAGAGACAGATAAGACCTTAATATGGCCAAAAACAGTTTAAACTATAGTCTTGGAGTATACAACACTTGACTAACATTCAAATGTCCTTTTTCAGTTCTTACCGTAAATATTTAGTCACGTTATTTTTTTCCTAGTGGAATTGGACCTGGTGTTAATAACTGCCTCATAAAGACTCAGTGATGGCTTCACTTCGTGCTTTTCTAGAAACACTTACTGTATATCTGCTTTGTGCTAGTTACTCTATTGAAAAGTTTTTTCCCTGAGGGTTTGTTTTTTTTATTCAGGAAAATGTATCTCCATTCTTTCTTCAACTATATTTTTCTGACAATACTTTTTCTTTTTTCTGGGACATTGATTATTAGAATTTTAGTGTTCCTTATCTATATTTTCTGGCATTTTGTCCCTTCCTTTTTTCTTCTAGATTACCTTAGTCTAGTTTTCCAACTTGGGTATATACATTCTGTCATGAAATCCAGTTTATCTGTTTTTTTCTTTGTGATGCCTATGCTTTTGGTGTCATATCTAAGAGTATTGTAATTTTAGCTGAGTAGCTTTTTAAAACTACTGATACCTTGGTTTGCATGGAAAGATTCTCTGATTTATTTTCTGGGATGAGACCCAAGCATACATTTTTTAAAGCTGAAGTAATTGTAATGTGCCCCAGAGTTGAGATTCTCTGGGTGAAAAGAAAGTAAATGAAGTTAACAATCCTGAGCTCTTATTCTGTGAGTTAGTAGATGAAATAGATTTAGCTGCTCATCATCTATTTATGATCCATTGTATCTAAACATTAGGCATCCCCGAATAGTATATGTTGTACCGTTTATAAGAAAAGGGCACTATCCCTTTGTGAGTTTTTGATAACAAGTTTGATATTAAACCCTAATATCCTTTACTCATGTGACTCAGCTGCTCTCTAGACTGCTGGATAAGATTAAGCCTACTGGTTCCATAACTTTTTTTTCCTCCTATGTGAATATTATCCTGCACACCTAGTCTCAGAGGCTATATGATCTTTGCTGGGCTATATTGTGATCCTTATATTAAATATAGATAGGCTTATTTGGGTACTTGAATAATAAACAATAGGGAGTTCACTCTTTAGCATAAAAGTTATAGTGATTAAATTTTTTAGTTAAATTAAAACTTTCACAAAAGGAAAGTTACTTTTTCTTTAACATGCTTTTGGTTTACTTCAAAATTCTGCCAGAATTAAGGTTGGCAACTCATTCCCATTTTCTGCCTCTAGAGGGAGTAGTGACACTAGAGAATAAAAGTCAGAAAGGAAACTGGGGAGATATCAAGTAAATTATTTTGTTTGATATTGAATTTAGATCAAATTACAGTGGGAAATTGACTTTTTCTTTTTAAAATGGAGAACATTTATTCATATGAGGGATTTTTTAAATAAGGGAAGACAGCACTATGAGATTGGAAGAAATCACAGAATAACAAAGAAGTCAGCTTTTTGTTAAGGAAGATTTAGAATGTCACAACAACCTGAACTTACAAATAGGTTGGGTTCCCAAAGTTTATGATTCTGCTGTTTGAAATTCATGCTGCATTTTTCACATAGAAATATCTATAAAGGAGAGTTAATTTCCCACCCAGAAAGATTGTACTCTGGATAATATTTATATTATCCTGAACTAAGTATGGACTCAATACAAATACAACGTATCTTAAAAATCGTTCCATGTAGAAGATGATACTAATTGTTTTATGTATCCAGTGAAATATTTCTCAGGTCCCCTGTTAGCTTGATCTCCTATACCCTTTTTCTGTTTGGGGTTATTCCAGGACATATATCCCTTGCTATCCATACTGTCACTGTGAAGCCCAAGAAATGAATAACTTAGAAAATCTTTTTGTGAGAGGCTCTTTCTGAAGTCACTATTGAAACCTGTGGAGTAAGATTCTATTCAGAGAGCCCAGGCTAGATGTATTTTATCTAGAATTGCAGCCAATACTAACTTTGGATCCACCATGTATTACAAACATGAAAAGCTTCTCTTTTAAGAAATAAAACTGTACAATTAATCGAGGTTTTGGATCAAGCTAGGATTGTTAGTCTCCCAAAGGGAGCTGCATTCAGGGATTATCAAACACCACCGTTTGTGAAATCCCTGGGGGTGGAATTGCTAACCCAAGCTGCCTTGTCTCTTAGCCAGACATGGGAATGATAAGAGGAGTGGCCCCTGGTCATTTGATGTGGTAGCTCCTTATCCTAGTTTGATTTCATAACTAGACATAGAACATCTAGCCTCAGAAAAATAATAGCATTTGTACTGCTCAAATTAATTTAAATCGCTTATCTTCATAGTATGCTCATACAAGTACAAAGAGCCGGACAACACTAAGCAACATCTCTACAAATGGTTAGAAAATGAACTGGAGGCCCTGTGTCACGTGATTCCAGGCCTTGGTCAGCAGACACACTCCACCTTCTGTGGCTTTGCAGACATGCATCATGAGAATCGTTGGGCCAAACCCCACCTTATGTTATTTCCTCAAAAGGGGGAAAGCATTTACAAATTTACTTAATACTTAGGCAGGACTTATGCTGTGATTGTTTAAGTTGTATCTTTAAGTATAGAAATTGGTATTTGATTTAATCAAGGGCTCTATCTCTTCTGTCTAGTTCGTAGACTTCTTGAAGCTCCCATTGGCTTTTCATACTCCATTCTGTGATGTCTAGGAAGGGAAAAGGTCCTAACTGTAGTAGTCGGCACATTTCAAATAGTGTATTTTGGTTGGTAGATAGATGATAGATAGATAGGTAGGAATGAGGTATTTATTTATAGATAACATTTCTAAAACCTATTGTATGGAAGAATAGAGTATGCATTTGAATAACTAGAAGTATCTGTAAACATGATGAACTACTAGGTAATATTGTTATTTGGAAAGTATCCTAAATGTAACTAAATTCAATTCATTAGCATTTTTAGTATTTTTGGCTGAATACAATAAAAATTTACTGCTGATTTCTTTGCAAATATTAATTCTGCTTATTTAATAAGTGGAAATTTGGGGGCCTTAATCGTCTCTAAATGTTAGAACTGATTTTAAAAATTGTGTCAGATTGTTCTGAATTAAATTAATATAGTGGAAATCTGGTCTAATGATAGCACTCTCATGTAGCCAAAACTGTATCCTTGGGGTATTATAAAATTATTCCAGCAGGTCCATGGTTAGGTCCAGAAGCATGAGAGAGTAGGAAGAAACTAAGAACCAGAGTTGATAAGGATCTCCTGCATGTTGCATCATTGTTAACACTCTAGAGTGAGCATGGCAGGTTGTCAACCGGATTTTATCAATGAGTAAACTAGGGAAGTTTTCAGATTGGCCCACTCTTTCTGCCACACAGTGTGACAGGGTCAGTGCCTTATATCTTGCTGCCACCACTGACATGAGATTCATTACTGAGAAGAAACATTCTTCTGTTATCACAGTGTGAGCTCACCATGAGGTTGGAGCTGTAAGTAGAATTTGAGGTGACACGAGAAGCAAAGGGAATTATAGGAGAATTTCTGCTGAATCAGTTCTGTCCCATTCCTGTTTGGTGAGAAAGAAAACAGGGCTAAAAATTCACCACAAAATGGAAGGCATTTGTTGCTGAGCTTTACCTGCCACAGGTATTCTCCTGTCTCTTCTTGTAATGGCTACCCAGGTTTCTAGACCAACTCTGTTCTTAGTAAAATCACTGCTTAAACATACATTGCAATTCAGGGTAGACATGTGATCAGTTGCTAATGTTTACTATTCAGCTTTGCCCTGGGAAAGTTTGCTGTTGGACAGTTAGAGCAGTATGGTTTCTTCTTTTACTGCATGATATTCTCTAGAGGGGGTGTCAAATGGACTGGCCTCACAGGCTGTACTTGGAAGACACAAATATGCAGTGTTGCTGAAATGCTTTTGTACATAAGCTTATATTTCTTTCACTTCTGTGAGTAAATTTTCCCAGTAAATGATGTAGATAGAAAATAGAGGGATGCCCAGCCCTTTTGTGCCAAACACAATGCTTCCTACCAGTCCTACACTAATAGCCAGGGTTTCCTGATCCTCTGGTCTGTTGTGCTTTATGTAACTTGTTGAGTTGAAGAACAGTCTTCGTGTTTCGAGTATCTGGTTCTGAGAATGGGTAAAGGACAAAGCTTAGTGAATTGGTTATTGGTAGCTTCCTCTTAGGAGACCAATGCAGGTGAGCTTTCGATGCCTAGGAGGATTTTTTTTTTGACCTGTCACCAGTGTGCTCCTGTTGGCAATGGTGGTTTTTTAAAATCACATTTATTGTAATCAACAAGTAAATATTTGAATATTTGAAAACAGAAAAGAAATAACATCTTTGAGAGCCTGTTTTAGTCAGTTTTGTGTTGCTATAACAGAACTACCTGAGACTGGGTAATTTATAAGGAAAAGAGGTTTATTTGGCTTATGGTTCTGGGATGGTTGCATCTGGCATGGGCCTCAGGCTGCTACTACTCATGGTGGAAAGTGGCAGGCTGCTGGTGTGTACGAGCAGATCACATGGCAAGAGGAAGGAAGAGAGAAAGAGAGAGGAGGTGCTAGGGTCCTTTAAACCATCAGTTCTCGTGGGAACTAATAGAGCAAGAACTCAATCACTACCCCTCCTCCCCCAGGGAGAGTATTAATCCATTCGTGGGGGATCCGCCCCCATGACTCAATCAGCTTCCAACACTGCCACATTGGAGATCAAATTTCCACATGAGTTTTGGAGGGCATAACACATCCAAACTCCATCAGAGCCGGAGGAATCATTTTAAAGTTATCTGAAACACTGTTAGTAAAATAATTATGATTTATTCATTTAAGCATAGAAATCTCATTTGTTTGCCATATGCAGGAAATTAGAACTAATTTAATAAATATCTCTAAGTTAGAATGTTGCCTGTTTTCCACTGATGAAAAATGTTTTCTTCTTTTACCTTCCAGAAAACTATTCATCAGAAATATTTTTGTGTAGCTATTAGTTGGACGTAATAAAGGAAAATGGGGGCAGAAAGGACTAGTGGGTAAGGCACTTACTTGGCCTGTCTGACATTCGGTTTCTAATAGCAGCTGTTATTTCAGATGCTTGCTGCTCCTGCCGCTATATTTGACAGAGATCTGCAGGCCCTGTAAAATAGTCTTCATTTTCACCTGGCATAATTGGCTTCTAAACAAGTTTTTGCATATTATAAATATCACTTCTGCTATGTAGTGATGGGGTATTTTTTCAGTGCCCTAATTTTTCTGCATCTCTCTTATAATAAAGTGTTCCTGTCATTAGTATTTATTGTATATTTTTCCATTAGGATCCAGTTTGGAAGTTATCTTTGCTCATTTGTTTATTATACATTTTTACTTTAAATTCATTTTCTTTTGAGAAAATGAAATTTTGAGTGCTTATTTGACTCTTAAATCTTATATGCCTTAATTTTTACTAAGTTATAACCTTCATTGTGATCTGTTGATGAAAGAGTTCAGTCCTTTCTTCTAGTTCCAGTCCAAACTAATTGGGATTTCTCTTGGTAAACCTAATATACTTAGGTAATATGTCAAAAACATAGAATGTAATTCAGCACTGCTCATTTTTCTATTTAGCTTCCTTCCTTCTCTCTCGCCCTTTCTCTCTCCTTTCATCCCTCCTTCCTTCCCTCCTTCCTTCTCTCTCTCTCTCTCTCCCACTTCCTCCTTCTCTCAATTTATTAGACTTTAACTAAGAAAGGGGAACATTTTGTCAGTTAAAAATTAAGGACAGCTGGAAATTGATGGTATTAAGTTTGCTGGAAGCAAAGTATTATTTATTCACTTGAACCATATAAATTTGTTGTCTTCCCAGCTCCAAAATTCTAACCTTTAAAATACATGTACTTGTAAAAGCACAAAAAAGCTAAGGTTAGAATTTATTTTTAATCACGTTATTGAAAGTAACGTGTATCTTTTAATTATTATTTCTTTCTAAATACTAAAGAAATAAGAGTATTCTCATTATATTTTGACACATAGATTGACTTTTTCTTCCAGTATCAGGAACAGTACTTGTTTTATTTGTCTATCATCTGACTCCCAGCTAGAATGTAAAATCTATGAAGGCAGAGGGTGTTTTTTGTTTTGGTTTGGTTTGGTTTTTTTTCTATACTTCACTGCCTAGAATAGAAACCTGTGAGCTCTTAGTAAATAGTTACTGAGTAAAGTAATATTTGAACTCTTTTGCCACAGACCTCATAAAACTCTCATCTTCACTTTTTTTTCTTATCTGAAGCACCCACATCTAGGCAATCCTCTAAAAGGTACATAGAGAAGGAAAAGAAATTACTGTATGTTCTCAGAGATTACTCTTTATGTAATTCTATTTCTGGCTCATATTAGAAATGATAACCATCTATTTTAATAGCACCTTTCATTTTTTGCCAAGTAGATTTCAGAAAAAAAAATTTTTTTTCGAAATACCCTTATTTAGGGAGTTAGGTAGTAGTTCTGTTTTGCAGATCTAAAAAGCCAGAGCCTATTTTAATGGCTTTCTAAATTGATGCAGCAAATTATTGATAGATTTGGAATTAAAACTTGCCTTGACTTTTTTTTTTTTCCTAATAGACCGATCCTAGCAGGTTTTTTCCTGCTGTTTTAGCTCACCTTTGGTTCTCTTAACCCAAACTGTTCTTTCCTCCTTTCCTTTCTCCTCCGCCCTCATTCCCTACTCCCACCCCACCCCAACCCCCCAAAAATAGCTTTCCAATCTTATGTTCTTTAAATAAATTACTTGTTAGAAGAACAGGAGAAATACTACACTTGTTATATCTTAGCTCATGGAAAAATTATTATGAAACAATTATATTTTAGATATACTGGTCAGAAATGCCTTTTTTTTTTTTTTTTTTTTTCTTTTTTCGTGACTGGCACTCAGCCAGTGAGTGCACCGGCCATTCCTATATAGGATCCGAACCCGCGGCCGCTGGGAGCGTTGCCGCGCTCCCAGCGCAGCACCCTCCCGAGTGCGCCACAGGCTCGGCCCAGAAATGCCTTTTATTGGCAAACAACAAAATTCCTCATTTTGCCCTTCCTTGTAAAAATCAGACTAGCACAAAAATACCAAAATAGAAAGTAAAACAATTATTCCTAATAATTGCCACTCTGAGACTACTTGGCTATTTTTAAATGTCTAGCTTCACTTTAGGTATTACTTATGAACATGTATGTGTGGTTTTTTAATCATTATTACGGACACTGTGTTCAGCTTTTATATTCATCTGTTCCTATTGATAAAAACATAGCCATCTCTTTGATATCCCTGTGGGATGGGACCTGAAATTGATGTTGCTGCCTTGGTGGAACAACTCTTCTTTCTTTTTTTCCTTTTAAGAATATACCATAAAATGACCTGTTGTTTCTTCCCTATTTCTGTATCTGTGACTTTTTTTCTAAGAGGAAGTTGAAATACTTTAAAAGACATACTCATTGGTAATGCATTATAAATCTTACCTCCTACCGGATGCTGGTATAGTGTGTGTATTACCACTGAGATTAGATTCTCTCAGCCCTCGAAACTAAACTAGATTGAGCACCTCTTTTCACAAAATAAACTATAGTTTTGCTGCTAACAGTTACAGAAAATTTACATCTCCCATTGTTTGTACCTGTCCCTAATACTTTGGCTATCCCTTTCTCTGTCAGTCAGGATGTTCTGTTATCTGATTGCCCAGGCTCTCCACTGCATTCCCCTTTCCTTGATCTTTCTTATTGCTACCCTGATAAACTGACCTCTAAAGACAGGATCATGGGTTAGCAGGTAATATATTTGCTAGTTAATAGATCTCTGAGAGGTTAGAAGGAAAAAAATGCTGGACCAAAGCAAAATTTTATCTGTATAAGAACTTAGAGTAAAACATTGCTAGTTTGAGGTATTACAAAGGCGAGTACAGGCATTACTGTCATGGAGTATAAGAATCTTTAACAGCTAATTGCCCTGTGATCCAGTCATTTGATTGGTATCCTTTTCTTGTTAACTCTGTGGTGGTGGGGAGGGGGCAGTGTTTGCAGCTTCCTAATAAAGGGGTTGGTCACTATATTCTCGTAGACCTCAAAAAGAACGATATATTTTACAGCAATTTTTTAAAAAGATTTAAAATACACAAAAGAGCAACAGGTGGAGGAGATGGTCCAAGTTGGGAGAACAGCAGAAGAGATCAATTAGAGAAGAAAAAGTCATTAGTAGAAAGAGTGTTCATGAGACTAGGTATTATAGCCTGAATCATAGCTGTCTTGCCCTCAGATGTATGCCTGACGTCATGTAGCACGTACTCAATAAATATTGTTGAATGAATGAGAGGGTAAGATGCAGACGATAAGGTGAACGGGACAAAGGTTTTCAGGAAAGGGGGTTATTCAATGTCTGTGTTAATAAAAAATACCTGATATTCGGGGAGGATTTGTTTATTTTCTCTTCCTCTGAGTTCTTTAGCTTAAGGCATTGGAGAGATGAAGTCCTGTACGATAGCCTAGCACCATGATCTTACCCATGATATCACAAGGGTCTGAAACTAATAACCTACCTGGGAAGTAACAGTGAACACTTGAGATGCCTCATTATTTGAAGGACTTAAAAAGCCAGAGTCTTCCTGATATTTGATAAAACATTATGAATGAAAGAATTGTTTTGAAATCATGTTTATGTTTGTGTGACTTTCTTCTGTTCATTTTTTCAGGTGGCATCCTTAGCAGGGCCCGGAGGGCAAGTAGAAATAGAACAGAACTTTCTTAACAATAAATTGAAGACAATCACTGCTTATTTTGGTGACCTGATCCGAAGACCAGCCTCGGGAACCTAACTGAGGCAGTACAAGGACCAAAAAGATCAGGTAGTGGTCAGAACGTTATTCAGACGAGACACTTGGAATGTCTTCCTGTATTCAGTGGTATTTTGTACCCATAATCTTATATCACCATATGAAATGGAAACTCACAGAAGTTTAATGACTGTTAATGAAGTGCTTTGAGATCTTTGGATAATATTAACTGTGTATATTGTACATTAGGATAGTAAGTGTCTGATATGGAAAGGGTAGGCTTGCCTTGTGCTTAATTCCAATGTGTGTAGGATATGTATGTGTATTTTTTTAATTTTGTATGTTTTGGTTTAATATTTTTGTGTGTATGTATATGTGTGTATAAAAACAATTATTTTGTTTTCTTAATGTAGAGATACAAAGAACAATGAATGAGTTATATTCTATCCACCCATTTAAACCCTGCTGAAATAATGTTTTATGTTGAAAGCTAAAAACCTGAACAGTACAGAATGGTACAAAATGAAAAGTAAAAGACTCCTAGCCCCTACCCCACCTTTTTTTCTTCTATCTAAAGATAACCACAGCTGACAGTGTTTCATAAATCCTTTGAAGGACAGAAAGGAATTGCAGTATACCCTAATACACTTTTTTTCTCATTGATGCACTGTTCGGTATCCCCCCTTTTTTTTTAAACTTAATGTATCTTTTTAAAAAGTGTATACTTTTTTTACTAGTGTGTCTTGAAGATTTTCCATGTCAGTACATACATATAGATCTACCTCGTTCCTTTTAATGGCCATCTTGTATTCCATCTACTGGATATGCCGTAATTAATTTAACCAGTTCCCTCTTGATGGATACTTGGCCTGTTTTCAGTTTTTTGCAATTACCAATTCTGTGCTGTCCTTAAATATAATATGTGTTTTTGAACAAGTATACCCACAGGGTGAATTTCTAGCAGATTGCTGGGGTTTGTACATTTTAATTTTGATAGATCTGGTCAGATTCCCTCAGTAAAGTTGGGCCCACTTATACCCCCACCCGCAGTGACTCTGCTGCACAGGTCCCCACCCTCCCCCCAGCTTGGGGCATCGTCAAGCATTTTCACTGTTGCTGTCTCGTGGGTGAGGAAAATGGCATTTTATTGTTTGTATGCGTTTCCATAATTATGAACAAGATTTAAGTGTATTTTCTTACATTTTTTCCTTTTTAAAATAGTTTTTCCCCTGTTTCTTTTTCAATTTTTCCTTTGGATTGTTACCCTTTTTTATTAATATGTATGAGCTCTTTGTAAATTAAAGAGCCCTTTGTCTTTAGTAGGTTTTACACATATCTTTTTCCAGTTTGTAGTTCGCCTTTAGACTTACTCTGTTTTTGTCATACAGAAGTTTTTAATCTTTATGTAGTCAGACCTACTATTATTAGCCTTTTTTCTTTATTTTTTTCTGGGTTTTAACATCTTTTTATTTCATAAAATTGTTGTTTTTAAAATTTCCATTGCAAAGTCAATATTAAATATATTTTGTAATGTAAGAGTTTATATTCTCTTTCTATTAAAATGATAGTGAAAAGAGGAGTAATATGTGTTGCTTAATTATTCATCTAAAAAGTTTACTCGGTCATTTTTACAAGTGGGTAAAAAGGCAGTGACATACAACTCTGGCCATTGAAGGTTGGATCTGGGACCTTTTATCCTTTAATAATGTGAGCATGTTAACCATTAAATAGAACATGATTTTGGCTAGGATAAGGCTAGGGAAACTGAAGTAAATTGGAGGAATTTCCAGTAAGTACTGGAAAATTAGACAAGAAAAATAACTATTATATAAAAAACAACTTTGTTGGAGTATGCTAACTTTAGTCTCTTGAAACTTTACAATTTATACCTGATTGCCCTGCAACACAATAGCAGTTGAGCTGGTCATTAAGAATGAAATTACTTTTTTTATTAATTTACAACATCAAACGTTCTTAGTCTTTATACTTTATGTAGCATTAGTGTATACATATCATAAACTTGTCAACGTCTTTGAAATAATACCAGCACTGGTCATAACCTATTCTATACACAGCCCCTAGAACTAAAGTCTGACTTTATTTAGCCACTTGGGGTGGCAGGTGGGGTAAAAGCAGATTTACAAAATCACCAATTATATTTTAGCTTTTTGTCATTTAACCTTTCATGCATACACTTCTTTCCATAATTATCTTACTTGTATATTATTCATATTATAACCAATCTGTTGGTGGTCCAAGTGCAGTGGTGTTTACATCTAATTGATCACAACCAGTCAACCAGTTATAGATTTCTTTGTACCTTCTCTACTCTCACTACTTCACTTGACTTGCATTAAAAAAAAAAAGAGAGAGAGAGAAAAGAAACCCTAATCTGTCTTCCTGAATATACATGACCTTATTAGAGTAGAACAGGAAGCCTAACCAAGACTGAAATATTCCTGCCCACTAATCACACAGGGATATGACTAATTTATAGACTCTTTTATAGATTGTTATTGCTCAAAAGGACTTTAGAAATCTTCTAGTCTATTGTATAACTCTTGTTCAAATAAAATCTTACCAAGAAGCTAAATATGTAAAGTGGATAGAAAATTAAGCTCCTGGAGCTGCTTAGGATAAAACAGAGGTGAAGAAGCTAGCAGCCCCTGTTCTAGTCTTTTTTTTCTTGTTAAACTGTAAAACTTTAAAACAATTTTTTATACAAATAAATATGTACTTTCACAATTTAAATACAAAGTTGAAAAGCTCAAAAAGCAAGCCTGTCCCTTGGTTATTGTGGAGCAAAAAAGAAAAAATGGAACTTGACCCCTGACCCTTCTCTCCTCATCTGCCCATTTCCTTTCCCCTCCCAAAGGCAGCCTGTTAGCCCTGTGGTATGTGTCCTTTAAGACGCTTCCCTGTACAATGAAAACTTGTCACATAATGGGGTGGCATGGTATTATATTCCAAAATTTTATTTTTAATTTAATGTCTTGCAAATTTTTCTACATCAATACTATCATTTTTAATAGATAGATGGTACAAATCCATGAGAATTTCACCATCATCCAATCATGAACATTTAAATTGTTAACTGCTTTTGCAATTGCGGATAGTACTGCAGGATATATTTCTAAGTAGAATAGTATCCCAGAAGTGAAATTTTTAGGTCAAAGGCCATGCTTATGTTATTCTGTACGTCATGCCAAGTTGCCCATCAAAATGTATATTCCCACCAACTACGCATGAAAAGGACCAATTTTCCTCACACTTTCAAAAGTATTGTATATTTTCACTTCCATTGTTACCAGTCTGAGGAACAAACAAGTAATTTTAATTTGCATGTCCTTCTTACTAGTGAGGTATGAGCAATTTTTCATATATTAGCCAAATACATGTGTTAGGCATCTAGTTTATTTGCCAAATGAGTGGCTAATTGCTATGTTGTTTTCTATTAGATGAACCTTTCTCCACTAATTTGAAATCTAACCTTTATGCATGTGTCTATATATGTTTGTGTGTGCGTGTGTGTGTGTGTGTGAGATTCTGGAATTTGTTTTGTCCCATTGATCCACTTGTCCATTTCTTTGTCATATGTTTGATTAGTTTTAATTGTATGTGTTGACAGTTATGAATTACCCCAACTGTTCTCTCAAAATTTTCTGGCTCTTCCTGAGCATTTTTACTTTTTTAGATGAACCTGAATTTATCAAGTTCTATTTTTAAAATCCTTTGGGATTTTTAATTTTCACTTTAGGGAAAGTAGTATCCTTACAACTTTGAATATTCCTATCCAAGGACTTGGTATGTCCTGTTATTCTGATCTTTTATGTGTTTTAGAAAAGATATCATTTTATTTGTATAAATCTTGCATTATTTTTTGCCAAGTTTTTTTTGCTCAATTTTGAACGCGATTTTTTGTCGTTACATTTTTTAATAGGTGTATTGTCTGTGCAAGAATGCTTTTGATTTCCTTGTCATATTACTGAACTCTTTCTAATAGTTCTAGTAGTTTTTCAGTTGATTCACTTTGATTTTCTAAACAGGCATTCATGACATCCACTCATGAGTTTTTCTCTTTGCCAATATGTAAGTCTCTTAATTTTTATTCGTTTCCCATTGCATTGGTTAGGACTGCCAGGAATGTTGTAATCATGGCATTTGTTCCTTGCTTTTTATTTTGCAGTGAAGATTTAGAAGCATTTCTATTCAATGTTGTTATAGCTTGCATCAAAATTAAGATATTACCTTTCTTTCCTACAGTTTTCTGTTGTTGTTGTTATTTAATGTTGGAAAGCCTAAATTACTTTAAAATTTTCAAATGATTCAACCATGTCTGAGTTCCTATTATTAAATCCTATTGTATCATAATGTATTATTTTAGTTCACTACTGGATTTCACTTGATAAGTTTACTTTGTTTTGTTTATGTTTGGTTTGGGGGCACTTTGCCTGGTCTTGGTATCAGAGTTGGACTTATGGTACAGTGCTTTAGAAATTCTTTCATTTTTTTTCTGTGTCCTAAATAACATTGTCAATACATGTTCATTGAGCCCTTGGTAGAACTCCAGGAAAACTCGGCCTGGTACCTTTTGAGTGAGAGATTTTGATTGTAGCATTTTTTAATGATTCAGATTTTTTAATGCCTTCATGAGGTTTTTAAATAATTTATAATTCCCTGGAAAATATCCATTTACACATATTTTGGTTTATTAATACTAAGTTAGTACATCATCTCATGATGTTTGCTTTAATTCTTATTTTTACTTTTGATTTTGGAATAGTTTCTGACTCATAAGAAAGGTGGAAAATAGCATAAAGAATATCTCAAGCTACTCAGAAATGGACTCAGGAGTTAACTGCTACCATCAGAATGATGCCATGTCTATGTCAATATCTACTGTTATTTACTTAACTTTTTTAAACTTAATTTTTTAAAAAGGAATTTCAAACACTATCATAAATGAGGGATCACTATCCTTTTAATACTTGTATATTAATATGAAAAATGTTCATTTACTACCATAAAGAACACTACATACTACACTGTGGGAAACGGAATGGGCGGTGAGCGACAAAGCTGATAAAGACCCACATTGTCCCCTCGAGGAGCTAGGAAGTGTGACATGGTATGCTGTATGCCATGAAGAGGCTGTCCTTTGAACAGTCTGATAAGTTATCACATGAAAAGACAAAGCAGAGTAGGAATTTTCCAGGTTAACAGATTCCAAGAAATATAACAGTATTTGGAAGGCACAAAGGCACAAGATGGCAGAGGATATTTAGGCATCAGTAAATGTTGAACCCAGCCAGAAGTCACTGAAGTTGAGGCTACAGGGGAACCTGGTCTCCTGGGCCAAGCTGAGGAGACTGGCTGCACCCTGTGCGCAGCGGGAGCCTTTCATGCTTTGAGAGCTTGGTAAAGCCCAAGGGCCCCTTGTCAGAAGCATGCTTTTAAAGGCATGAAATAAAAGCCTAGGATTACAAAGTAATCCCACTAAATTAAAGTAGTTATTAAAATGTCAAGAAAAAAATTTGTGATGTAGTAAACATGTGCTTGTTATTAACACATTAAATAAAGTCTACTGGAGAGTCTACCAGCTTCTACAATTTCAAAGTAGTGATACATGTAAATGGGATTTCAAGAAAATTCCGACAGCTATTACATGAAAATCCCTAAATTTATCAGTGGCAAAGCACAGGTACTGCTAGAAGCTTGTTTTTTGTTTAATGTTTGCCATCCATTTTCACACGCCACCAAAACTTTATACATGATCCTCTCAATGGTCCACAGACTCCAGGGGAAGAGCCCCCCTTAGAATGAGGTCTCTAACATAAGGGAAGTAGTCCAGACCAGAAGCAGGAGGTAAGAGGGCTCCCTGCTTGTGCTACAACAAGCAGGCAGCTCCGAGAGAGCGCCCAGGAGACAGGCAAGTGAACCCCAGCCTCAGTGTGGTGCCTTCCTCACTACCCAACCTGCTATCAGTTCCTTGAGACCCTGGAAAACAAAGCTACCTTTTCAGCAAGAGAAAGTGGGTTAATTCTCAAGCCTTCAGTGGGGAAGGCATCCTGAAACCAAGCGAGGTACCTGGTGGAAATACTAAAGAATATTAATGGGATTCTTGATCAGCATTGTCCAATAGGAATGTAAAGTGAGCCACAAATGTAACTTCAAATTTTCTAGTAGCTACGTTTAAAAGTAAAAATAAACAGGTGAAATTAATTTTAATAATATATTTAACTCTATCCAAAATATCACCTCAACATGTAATCAATATAAGCAATTATTAATGAGAAATTTTATGTTTTTTCTTATGAAGTCTTCAATACCCAGTGTGGATTTTAAGCTTAGCACATTTCAATTTGTACCAGCTACATTGCAAATATTTGGTAGCCACGTGTGGCTAGTTGCTAATGGCTTCCCTTTAGACAGTAAATTTCTGGAGAACAAAAAGAACACTATTTTGCATTTTAGGCTTTTGGTACCTTATAATGAAATCTAAGATGCTTAGGAATGTAGATTTCATCCTTAGGTGATAGGGAACCACAGGACTTTAAGCTAGAAAGTGGAATTACCAGATTTGCATTTGACAGCATAGAGGCTAAACTACATAAGGCCTCCTTCCATCTAGGAATATGGAGATTGGTCTCTCACAGTATTTCAAGTAAGAGTTTAGGAAGTCCTAAATTAAGATTGTGACAGTGCCCAGTTTACTCCAGTTTAACTGTCCCAATTGAAGTAAATTCAAGATTTTTTAATCCTTCAAATATTTAATAATTATAACCGACGTTTAAGATGGTAAATGTATATGCTAATGGTTTTGTTATCACTGTTACAGCCACTTCTTTCTGGGACTAGACTGGCTGGGGATCTTGAAGGCATTTGTTTGAATTCTTTCAGTCCTCAGACTCTCCCTAGGAGCTTAAGGCACTAGAGCTAATGAAGAGCTCAGGTTCCAGGAGAAACTGACTTCCATTCTGAGGGTTCAGGGATTCCTTCTCACCTGTACCCACAGCAAGGGGCAGAAGAACTGTTTAACTCTGTTCTAAGACATATGCTCCCTTCATTCAAATTTATTTTCTTTAAATTATTCTTCTAGTAAATAAATAGGAAAAAAGTTCCTAAATGTTCATTTACATGAGGGGATGCAAATTGTATACAAACACAAGAAATACGTTTTTTCTCCCTACCAACCATTTATTAAACAAGTAAGCATGCCAGGCACTGCTATGCTTTGAAGATTCATAATACCAATAAAAGCCAGCTTTAGATAATAGTTTATATTTCATCAATTAGCAATATATGAATAGTAACATCTGTACTGGCCAGCTGGCAAAATTTTTTTTTTTAATTTAAAAAATGAAAAGAATAGTAACATCCAATGCTAGCCTGTTAGGATAAAAATAACCCGATCATTCACTGGCTATACTATCAATAGTGCCTTTTATAAAAGCTTTGCAATGGAATGTGAGATGCCTTAGAGCCCTTTAAAGTTCACCTCCAGCCCAAGCCTGTGGCCACAGCTCAAGGATCCAGGTAGATACCTTTTCTTCCAAACATGTAGTTTCTTGTCCTGGGTCCCTGGCGTCTGACTACTTCCTGGTCCCTCCTCGGCTCTCCACACTGCTGTGCTGATTGGACCGGCTGCCCAGTTGTCCAATTTCACTTTGCCTCTGGACACTGTCTTGATCCATCCTACCCTTTGGTCTTCAGCCCTCACCTCAGTCCAGATTTAATCCTTTTGTGTTACTAATCTGAATCCTGAGGATATGTCCTAAGGCAATACTTGAGGAGGAAAAGGTATATATATACATGAAGATCTTCATTACATATAAGGAAAAACTTGAAAATAACCCAAATGTTCTGTGAAGAGGAATGGCTCAATAAATTATGTTACCTCCACTCAATGTTGTGTGATACAGCCTTTATGCATTGTGATTATTGAGACTGTGAAAACAAATGCATTTTTAAAAATGTTTACAGTTCAAAAGAATCTCTGGCATATTCTGTAGCACAAAATAGGGCACTCTGAGGCCCTTCTTAGGTCTGGCTACCACCTTGTGGTTGACCAGAGTGGGTCCTGTGATTAGTGTCTGCTGAGCTGTGCAGGGGCAGGCTTATCTATATTGCCCTTCCCTCTCCTTGCTCTACCTCAAGACACCAAAGGGCCTAAGAGTGGGCTGAAAAGGGTAATTTCAAGTTCTACCCTTTGAGATCCCAGCCCACTTGGGCAGTTTGTTCTTTCTGTGCCCCACAGCATGGACTCACCATGTGTATCTTTATTTTCAAAAGTTAACACCTATGCTAGAAAAGATATTGTACCTGGGAATGGCCCTGTGCTCTTGTCTTGGAGAAAATGCAAACCAGTCCAAAGCAATTGTGGCTCAGTTCCCCAGAATGGAATTTCACACAAAGCATTTTTAATTTGTAAAAAATTTCTCACCAGATCGCTAGTTACAGTCGCACCATTTGGTATCAGGCTTCTCTCCAGAGATAAATGGTTTCTAGTTGCATTTTATTAGGCAATTATAACAGGTGGGACACCATCTGTTTTAAGATTTTATGCTATATCATATGAAAATAAAACCAGCAAACAGTATAACATGAAAAGAGACATAGAAGGAATGGATAAAATACTACAGAGGGTATAAGAGGTAGATCTCTGCACTGCCATTGGATGTTCATTAGTGCTTCTTAGTAGCACCAGTTATGAGACACTAAAAAGTTATTTGCATTTTCCTAATTATTTCCATTTGAATTTTGCATCATTTTGTAAAGTATCTTCTAAAATCTTTGCTAATGGATGACCTAAGGTAAGTGATATCTGTAGTGTAAAGCACACTTACTAACTAGTGAGCAGCCTCTGAGATGGCCCTCAATGATCTCTGCCCCCCAGTACTCACACCCTTGTACATATCCCCTCCCCTTCAGTGTGGCCTGGACTCACTGACTCTTTTCTAACAAATAGATTAGTTTGCAAAAAGCCAGTATCTTCCATTTGCACACTCTTTCCCTCTCTTGGATTGTTCCTCCTGAGAGAAGCCAGCTCTATGTACAGAGGTCCTTGTGGTCAGTGACTGAGGCCTGCCACCAACTGCGTTGAGTGAACTTGGAAGTGAATCCCTGCCCAGTCGAGCCTTCGGAGGAGACTGCAGCCCAGGCCAACAGCTTCACTGCAATCTCATGACCCTGAGTCAGAGACAGCCAGCTAAGTAAGCTGTGCCTAGTTTCTTTACCCACAGAAACTGAAGTAATACATGTATGTTATTTTAGCCTGCTAAGCTTTGGGATAATTGGTTGCATACAATAGATAATTAATACAATAACCAAGCCATAGAGGCTACCATGTCCCCCTAGTTAATCAAATCAAAATGTGGGTTTTTACTTCTCTTCATAATTCACATCCAACATTTATTATCAAGAATTTCTAATTTCTAAATAATTGGTGAATCATCTTTTCTCCACTCCATTCACACTGATGATATCTTAGTTTAGGCCACCCCCAACTCTAGCATCAATTTCTACTATGGCTTCCTAACCATTATTCTGGGGCTGTTTTGTCTTCCAATTCTGTAGCCAGAGCAAGTGCATTAAAGTTCTCTAAAGGCTGCTCCATCCATCTCTTTGCCCAAGTGAAAATCCTGAGAGTCACTCCTGAGTCCTCCCTCAAGAGCCCTCCCAATAAAGCTCAAATGCCTTCCCTCTAAAAGGCCAGCAAAGCTGACTCCTGCCATCTGCCGTCACTCCGTGCACTATCCTACCATCCAGGCTGATCCTACTGCTTGTAGTTCCTTGGGCTTTTGCACAGGTTGACCCCACAGCTGGAATATCCCCCCAATGCTGCACTGCACCACACTAAAACCAACTCAGCCTTCAGGTCTCAGCTCAGACCTCCCTTCTTCAGGAAACCATCCTTGTCACCCACCAGTCCCCTCTTTCAGCCCTTTGTGGGGTCATCCCTCCCCAGAGCCCCTGGGACTTCCCATACTACCCACCAGCAGACCCATCCACTCTTCTATGACAGTTCATGAACCACTTCTTTGCACAAGGCATTGAGCAGAAAGCCTTTGATAAAATGTAAAAACTCTATATTAATCACAGCCTATATTAGTCTGTTTCTGTTGCTTATAACAAAATACCTGGAACTGGGTAATTTATAATAAAACAAAATTTATTGCTTTCAGTTTCAGAGGCTGAGAAGTCCAAAGTCCAGGGAACACATCTGGTGAGGTGACTACAAAAATGCAGGGCGTCACATGGCAAGAATGGAGGAGCAGAAACAGAGAAATAGCTCCTCATGTGCTGTCCTCTTAAAACACTCAGGACCACACCCAAGATCAGCATTAAACCATCAACTTAATCACCTCCTCTAGGCTCCACCCCTCAATTACCATAATAGGATTTCCCACCCTCAACAGTGTCACAATGGGGGTTGAGTTTTGGGGGGGACATTCAAACCAAGGCACAGCCTTTCAGATTTTCAGCTAGAAATGTTGTCATTGTCCGTTGTACTTTCCTGGAAATATGGCAGTAATTTCTTTTTACAAATTATTCCATTTAATACATAGCAAATACTGTGGTGTCATTTAATTTTCTAGTTTATAAAATTTGAGGTTAACCTGTAAGCACACAATCAGATAGTTTCAAAATCAAGAACAGCATGCACAGTTCTCGAATCTCTGCCCCTGCCCTGAGCTCTCAGGAACAAGTGCTCTCTCTGCTCATGCTCACTTACCCACTGATTTCTCCTTTCCGCTGCTAGAACAGCAGCAGCCACCAGCACTACAAAGCACCACTTGCCCCTCGCTGCCCTCCAACCAGGAAGCCTTTTGAACATTTTTACCATATCTGAAAAATTCATATCCAATAGGACTCTTATAGGTAAATTTACTTTTCCTATTCTATCAATAGAAACAGTGATAAAAATATTGTGAGATCCATGTGATCGATGTTAAAGTGACACCTGTGAGTTCATTTCCTAGCCTTGTTCTGTCCGATTTTTCACTGTTCATAATGGAAAAGAGAATTTTAAAAATAAAATTTTACTATTTGCTGCTTTTAAAATGATTATAAAATTTACATAAACTTGTTGGGTTTTATTTATTGTTTAATTTGTTTTTAGTTTTTGAATTGGTGGAAGCCTGCCACGGGACAAGTTTTTTAAATTGCTTCTCTTGCTCTCTCAAGGAAAGTGGCCTACCCCTGTATAAGTCAGTTTTAAAACTCTGTAATCAAAACTATTTGGGCACTTGGGAAAAATAGAACCTATAATAGTAGTATATATCCTTCCAGAGGATATTTATGGGAGCAACTAAACATTGTAGCAATTAATATTTGTGTGGTGCTTTCATGGTTTGGCATGTACATAGCTATCTCACAGGGGTCCAGACAGCGTGATCATCCCTGTCTTCCACGTAAGCATAGACTGAGGGAGTGTCCACGAATCCACAGGTACACCTGCCACCTAAAGGGCCCAAGCCAAGAGCACCAGCAGAGCCCGCGTACTGAGGGCCTCAGTGTTGGTGGTACGTGGCGCCTTCCAAAGCATGGGGTCCGGTGCCCAGCTCTAGAGAAGATTTGTTATTAAAAGCTAGAGCCACAACTCCATTTGGGTCTTTAAACCCAGATCTGCAACACTTGCTTCCTGAATCAGAGTCACATCTAGGCAGAGGGCAAGACTCTCACATCAGGCCTTGCATTAAAATACCCCAAATCAATAGATAAGAAAGGCATGTTTGATTTGGGGTGTTTTAATTTATGCTCTAACTTGGCATTCATAAATTGTACAATATACATGCTTTCATGTTAATAACCCGTGCACTAACAGAGAGACATTACTAGGTTGTTGCCAACTTGCCAGTCATTCCTACAGGATCCTGAATTTCCCCTGCATGAGGTTTATGTAGATGGGCCCTGGCCTCTTTTCTAAGGGTGAGCCCTAATCAACCAAAGCCAGTCAGTATAATCCCATCTGTCCTGTCACAATGATTGGATCAGAAGTGGATGCACAATCTAAGTCACTTCAATCCGCGGGAAGGCAATGCTGTGTATGGTTGAGAAGACAAAAGGAAGTGACAGCTCTTGGGGTAGAGCAGCCATCTTGCTGCCATGAATAAAGTCACAAACCTCTGGGTCCAATCATGCCCGAAAACACCCTGCTGATGATCTCTACTATTTGTGATAAATTACCTTTATTATTGAAGCCAATTTGGTCAGATTTTTATTTCTTGCAACTGAAGGCATCCTAACCAAGTAAATAGAGTGGCCATCAAGTTCCTATTCGTAAGATTGTGCCCATCAACAGTCAAAAACTTAAAAACAGCTCTCAGGGACAGCTTCAATTACTTCCACTGTCATATGGAAAAAGAGTCCAGAAAACATGGATGAAAAACAAAACGCATGAAGAAAAGCAGGGACCCACCCAGAGGGAAGGGGTTTCTGGTTTCTTCACCTTGCTGCTGTTTACAGGGATGATTTTGATGTCGTGATGACCTCCCGTTCTTCCTTTTCTGTGAGCTCATCCTTCTCTGCCACTCTTTCCCTGCCCCAAAGTCTATGTACCTTCCCCCACGGAGTTAGTGGGCATTTTCTCCATAGAAAAAAAACAAAGATGGTCTGTTTTAAAAAAGGAAGAGGAAGAAAAAGGAAAAAGGAAAAAAATGGAGTGGAGCATATGGATAACTTGTACCTTACGTTCATAGTTCCTGGTGTTCACTCTGTATATATATATATGAGGGTACTTCAAAAACGTCATGGAAAGATTCATATTATTTTTCTATTTTATTTTTCCATAAACTTTTTTTTTTTTTTTTTTTTGCAGCTGGCCAATGTATTAGTCCATTTCTTTTGCTTACAAGAAAATCCCTGGATCTGGGTAATTTGTAAGAAAACAAAATTTATCACTTACAGTTTTGGAGGCAGGGAAGTCCAAAGTGCAGGGAACACATCTGGTGAGGGTCTTGTTCAGTGGTAGCTATACAGCAACGCAGGGGTCTCACATGGCAGAAAATGGCAGAGCAGAGAGAGAGCTAACCTTCTCAGCTGGTTCCTTTTAAAGCCTTCAGAACCATGCCCGTGACCACCATTAATCTATCAACTTACTACTCAGTGAATGGATCAATCCTTTCACTAGGCGTTATCTTCACAACCCAATCACCTCTTCAAGGACCCACCTTTCAATTACTATAGTAGGATTTCCCACCCTCCCAACAGTCACAGTGGGGATCAAACTTCTAATACAGAAAACCTGGGGACACAATTCAATCCATATCAGCTGGTAACAGGGTCCATGAACTTTTTGATGTGTCCTTATACAAAAAAATTTGAAATACTGTGTGATTCCACTTATGTGAAGTACCTGGAATAGTCAAATTCATAGAGACAGAAGATAGAGTAGTGGTAACCAGGGGCTGGGGGGAGTGGGTGAGGGAGAATTAGTGTCAATGGTTACAGCATTCGGGTTGGGAACAATAAAAAAGTTCTGGAGATGGATGGTGGTGTTGGTTGCACAATAATGTAAATGTACTTAGTGCCGCTGAATTGTACTTTTAAAAATGGCTAAAATGGTAAATTTTATGTATATTTTACCACAATAAAATATGCAAGATGTATATAAATGTGTACACATGTATACATATTGATGTATACATGTATACACATATATACATCAACATGTAGTATTTATACCTAATTACACAACTATAATTTGTAGTGTGGCCTTGCTGCCTCACTTCCTCATTAAGCCATCTTGTCAGCCCAGCCCTTGATCATTACAGGGAACAGACTAGAGAATCTCAGCTCCATGAGATAGACTCCATCTGCAGTTGGACAATAATAACACAGTACTCCGCATGGGCAGAAATTCTCCTAAATGCTCTATGTACATTAACATAGAGGTCCATGAGGTTAATAATATTTTGCTCATTTTGTTCAGATCAAGAAACCGAAGTACTGGAAGACTAAGTAATTTGTCCAAGTTCACAGAGCTAGTAAATGGAGTAACTGGGATTCAAATCCAGGTCCTCTTCCCAAATGAGTCTTAACAAACTGGTGACCCTCTAAGCCCTAGACCAATGGGACAAAGAGATGAGTCTAGAAATGGAGCCTCCCCCTCTGTGCCTCAGTTTCCCCATCTGAAAATGGAAATAATAATGACACCTGTCTCATTGGGTGGCCATGAGGATTACGTGAGTTAATGTTTGTGATGAAGGTCTCTGTGTGTCAGACACTTAGTAAACACTAGCTAAGCATTAGCCATTATTATTCTTAAGAAAAAACAAGAGATTAAAAATGGTGGTCAGAGTGCCAATGAGAAACCTTTCACTTTCGTTACATGACAACTACCTTCTTAAGAATTTTGTGACTTTTCTTCTCTTTGCAAATGAGTCAAGTTAGCAGCATGTATATTCCAGTTATTGTATCTTCTCATTTTTAATCCTAGAACCCTCACCTTCCTGATCACATTATTTTAATCATAAAGAAATGTTGATATTAGGATTGGGGACATAAAACAGTAATTTGATCCAGTTTGAGCACTTTATGGTTTTAGGCAATGTGGAATATACTATAAAGCATATTTACTTCACAGGGCCTGGTTTTCCAAAGCCTTGCAGTTTCAAACATTGACCTTGCGGAGGACTGGAAATTTCCCTCAGGGTATAAGTCTCTGTTGCAAGATAAGAATTGTGGCACAGCAGGTTGCTGGCTCAAAGACAGACTAGTTACTGATTGTTAGGTAAAGATACTGAGAAATTGCTATTAAGAAGGAATGTTTGCTAAGAGCAAACTGTTGTTGATAGGACCACTTAATTGCCTTACTGGAATGTCACCTGGCTTGTTTCACTGAAAGTTACCAGCCTGTACTGTTAAACTATAACCCCACCTTTGTTCTCTTCCTGTAACTTCCTGGTGTGGAAAATAAATGCATGAAGAGAACCCCAATTCGGGGTTAATTTCCCAAGGAAGGAATGCCTCTCTCTTGAGGGTTCCAGGAGATTAACCACTTCGGAGCCTCTCACTGCTCAGTAGAGATGGGCTTTGAGTAATCCTTTGCGTCTCCGTCACCCAGGGGAAGTGGGGTGACAAATCCGTGGCGGGTGAAGCAATGTAAAATAGAAGTAGCAACGTAAAGCAACAAGGCAAGTCATTCCATATCTCTGACATTTTGCTCATTAAAATAGAAGTAACAATTCCTGCTTCACAAATAATCAGAAGGATAAATTGGGACAGCATAGCACAGAGCTTAAAAATCAAGAGTTGAACAGAACTGAGGTTGCTCGGGATGTAAGGGGAGAGAGGGAGGGGGGAAAGAGCCATGAAAATCAGTTACATTGTATAATGATAAATAGAAAAAAAATTTTTAAATTGTAGAGGCATTGACACCTGTGTCTCTAGCCCAGTAGCTCCCTGAACCGATTTTGCTTAAACTGCAAAATGGAGGTGAGCGTATCTCATAGGTTTGTTGTGGGGCTTAAAGCACTTAGCACTGTTCCAGACACTGGATCATCTCAAAATATAAGAACTATTATGAGGAGGTTGATGATGATGATGCTGTAGTGTCGTGAAAGTGCTAAGAAAATGCAGGTTATCATTTCTGTTACTTCCTGTACAACTCTTTTAAGACATGGGACTCAATGTGGAGCCAACACGAAAGGCAGTGTAGGCCTGCTCCATAAAACATTCCTCAGGTAACTTTCCCACCTGGGAAGACTACTGGTCTCCACTGCACAGCAGCTCAGGCTGGAAGAGCTCCTAGGTGTGGTCACTGTGTCATGCCCGCAAGTAGAAATGTGGAAGCAGATTCATCAGTATGTGCTGCTGCTTTTTTAGTTTCACTACCAGAAAAGCCTGCTTGGATGAAAAGATTTCATTTGCTATGCTTTCTGCCTTTTAGTCTGGTTAGCACTGTAAGCAGGTGTTTTTTCATTCAAAATACATTGTGGGCCTCTCTCACCTTGCACCAAGTGACTGTCCAGTTTCCTGTAACTAACCGGAGGATAGTGATAAATATGCGAAACTTGTCAGCTCTAGGTCAGTCATCAGCAAACCACATGCTGTGGGCCAAGTCCCAGCCCACCACATTTTTATATGGCCTGCAAGTTAAGAATGGTCTTTAAACTTATAAAAGGTTAAGAAAAGAAGAAAAATATTTCATGATATCTGAAAGTTAAATGAAATTCAAATTTCAGTGTATAAATAAAGTTTTATGGAAACAGAGCTCATTCGTTTGTTTACATATTAACTGTATCTGCTCTTGTACCACAAGGGTGGAACTTAGTTAACAAGTTCTATTATGAGTCTAACAAACAATAGGAAATGAATAAAAAGAGCAAGGAATCCTTCCATTTTTAATATGACAAATTCTGAATCTTTTAGCAGTGCTATAAGTCAAAATTTAATTTCAGAATAAAATTTGTAAATATTTAAGGATTGACTCAAATAGAGAGGAGAACCGTGAAGAAAAGTAATCTTTATTCTGTAAGCCAAGATACATGCATTCTATCCCACGATTGTCTCTGAAATATATACTTAGTCAAAAGGAAAGAAATAATTGTTCTAGAACAAGCATTAAACTGAAATTGATGCTGTAGAAACAAAATGAGAGGCATCAGCTAAATACTCAGTATGTTAGCAAAAATTGTTTAAATGGTCCCTGGATTCTCTGTCTTACTTTGGTGGCTAGGTAGGCCTTACTGTTCACTAGATGAAATCCTGCCCACAATTTCAAAGGCTTGTTTTCAAGTCTCAGCCAATTCACTATCGTTCTCTGTGGAGTCCCTGGCTCCTCACACGCCTCCTGAGTTCCAGGCTCCAGTGCTGCGTTAACCTTGGTGCTGCTGTTCCTTCCTTCTGCTTTGTGTCCCCAAGAGAGAGTGCGAGAATGGGTGTAATGGCCAAACCAGCTCTGCAGCTGAGTATAACCCTGATAACTAAGTACCAGAAACAGTCATGAATGTTATAGGTCTGAAGAGCCTAGGCCTCAGAAAACCTTGCCTATACTCAGAAAAGTCAGGCTACAGGACAGTGAGAATTTAAACGCAAAATGAAACTCGTAGCTTAGATAGATGTTCATTGTACTGCTCTTTTGAGTAAAGAGTTGAAAACCTCCTCAATACCCCAAAAGATTAAATTTTTAAATCGATTGTGGCATATCTTAAAACTCAGTGGAGAAGTTCTGTGAAGCCATTACGATGATCTGGCAGAAACTGATCTATTGATATATTGATCTACTGGTCCCCGTTCAAGGGCCACCTCCTCTTTATAGAGGTTCCACACACCCAGTTGCCGCGCATCTCTCCTGCCCCTCGAGTTAGCATTTGTTGTCTACACCTGTTGTGACCATGGCCCACTCAGAGTCAAAAGCCTACACAGCCTGCAGACCCTCCCATTCCAAAGGAATAAAGAAGGTAAAGACGGGAAAGATAAAAATAAAGTTGCAGTAAACATATTTTTTTCAAAAGAGAAGTAGTTTACTCAAATGATTATTTGAGCTCTTTTATTTTATTTGAATTTTGATATAATATCCTGCAGACATAAAAACAAACCAGGAATTTTATTGAGCTTATTTAACTAGAAGATAGAAAATTAATTAAATAGCACTAATTTGCAGGCAGCCTATCACCAAAAGAACCAAAGTAGGATCTGAGCCTATGTTAAGCTACTTGACTACGCCAGTTGTGGAGCTCTTAATCCTGGCCGTGATGCCAGTTGTCGGGCTCAGGCTCTGGCTCTTCTACCTGCGGGTCATCCTGCCCACTGGGCCAATTGTTCAGCTAGGGCTGGGTCTGGAGCTCCCAGACCCCTCAAGCCCGTTCGCAGAGTGGGTCACAAACCCTTCACACGCCAGGCTGGGTCCCCAGACCCCTCACACGCAGGTCTCTGAGCTAGGTAACCAGCAGACAGGCCCTTGGAAGCTGTAGGTTGGAAGCAGGACCGGGCGTGCACCAGCCGCCTGAGGTTGGACACCAGCCCACGTGGCGGCGCCGCGCAGGCACACTAACTCCACCCACACAACCTATTCCCAGCAAATGCTCGGCAAGATTCTGAATGTCTGCGGGGGCCCTGACCATTTTCCTCTCTTTTCCCAACAGCCCAATATAAGTGCCTTTGCAGCCCAGCAAGAACTCCCCTGATAGTACCTAAACCCCCTGGTCCACACCATTATTTGGTAACTATTATGGGCTGAATTGTGTCCCTCCCCCACTCCCAATTCATATGTTGAAATCCTAATCCCCAGTCCCTCAGAAAGTGACTGTATTTGGAGACAGGGACTTTAAAGAGGTAATTAAGTTAAAATGAGGTCATGAAGATGGGCCTTAATCCAATATGACTGGTGTCCTCATAGGGAGAGAAGATTAGGGCACACACGCACACAGATGAAAGACCATGTGAGGACAGGAAGAAGACGGCCATCTACAAGCCAAGGAGACAGGCCTCAGAAGGAACCAGCCCTGCCAGCACCTTGATCTCAGGCTTCCTAGACTCATTCATTTCTATTGTTTAAACCACCCAGTCTGTGGTGCTTTATTGTGGCAGCCCTAGCAAACTCGTGCAGTAATTAGTCGTTCACTGGGGAGAGAGAGCTCTTCCATTATCCTTCTATAACTTGACCTGAGTACCACAGAACAACTTCTAATGTGTTTACGTGTTTTTTCCCAACTAAGTAGTAAGGTTCTTGAGGGAGTTTCAATCCAAACCGATTTAGGTGAGTGTCCTAGGTTGGACTAACTAGATGTTTATCAATTTAACTTAATCACAAAATGTGTGACTTGACTCTAGGAAAAAGAGGAAGTGAGAAAAAAGAGGGGAAAGTTAGTTTGGGGTAAAGTTTGATATTTCTGTATGAGTGATTCTTTTAGTTAACGAAAGATGGAAATGGTGCTTTAAGGGTTCACAAAGTGAGTTTCATGGACTAATCTCATCTAGTCTTCACAACAGCCTGGAGGAGAAGCGCCACCACTGGCTGCCCTTCGCAGACAAGGAAACTGAGCCCAGAGCTGTCACATAACCGGCGAAGTCCTACAGGACCACAGGAGCCCCAGAACTAGGGCTCAGGCCGACTCCACTGGGGGATCCGAGTCCTCTCCTGCTAAACCGCACTCACTGCGCTCACCCAGCCCTTGTCGAAAACCAAGCTGAGAGGACTGACGAGTCTTGCCTTCCTCAACTAAGCCCTTTGGAAGACTCAGGACCTTGGGCTAGCACAGGAGAGGTCTCTGCAAGTAAAAAATGTGCGTGTGTACGTGCGTGTGTGTGCGTGTGAGCGAATGTGCGTGTGTACGTGCGTGTGTGCGTGTGTACGTGCGTGTGTGTGTGTGCGTGTGAGCGAATGTGCGTGTGTACGTGCGTGTGTGTGTGTGCGTGTGTACGTGCGTATGTGCGTGTGTACGTGCGCGTGTGTGTGTGCGTGTGTGTGTGCGTGTGAGCGTATGTGCGTGTGCGTGTGAGCGTATGTGCGTGTGTACGTGCGTGTGTGTGTGTGTGCGCGTGTGAGCGAATGTGCGTGTGTACATGCGTGTGTGCGTGTGTACGTGCGTGTGTGCGTGCGTGTGTGTGTGTACGTGCATGTGTGTGTGTGTGAGCGTGTGTGTGCGTGTGTGTGTGTGTGCGCGTGTGTGTGTGTACTGGGGGAATTCAGGTTAGGGCATTAAGTTCTGGTACTGATTTTGTGCATTTACTGCGAGTTCTCAAAGGGTTTCTCGGGGCAGGTTTTTTTTTTTTTTTTTTCCATTCGCGGTTTTCCGGCCCCGCTGGGGGTGGCTGTGCACTGAGTTACGGGCTGAGATGTTCTCACTTCTCCATTCCCAGGGCTTCCTCCTGAGTGGTCAGCTGGCTCGCAGCTGGCCCGTCCTGGGAGCCCTGATGAGGCGCCGCAGCCCAGAGGGAGGAGGGGACGTCATCGGTTTTGGCGCAGCCCGGCTCTCTCGAGCCCCTCCCGCCTTTTTTTGAGGCTGCAAACCCGCTTTCCTCGTGTCTCGAACTCAGTAAACAGATATGGTAATAGTGCTAAGCACATGGAACAAGGAAGGATTTAGATGCTAATGAGGGGGCTTTTTCTCCAAGAGTTAGGCATTTGAGAAAACAAATTAAAATTAGATCTCTGCCTGGGATCCAGAAAGGAGACCACGGAAGCCCCCGCCCCCACCCCACCCCGCGGCGCTGACAAGACCCCGCGCCACACCCGTCCCCGCTCAGGGGTCAAGCGGAATAAAAGCCACGCCCGAGAGCGCGGGGAGCCCGAGAGGACCGAGGCCACTCTGAGCTGGGTGAGGGCAACTTGGATGCTTTTAAAGAAATAGCAAATTCATTGCCCGCCCCCGCCCCGTTTTGTTCCTAATTTGGATAGTGCCCTTTAGGTTATGGTTAAATTACCGTTTAGATTTCAAGCTTCAGTCTCTAGGATCTGATGTTAAGTACCTTACACGTTTCTTAAAAACAAAAATCCCCCAATGCTCTCCAACTTCTCGCTAAAAGCTTCCACTCTATTCTGCAATTACTATGCTACCTTTATCTCCCTAACCCAGTCATTCGCTAAACACATGCTGCACGCCCTTGCCTACCTTATCTGCACCTTATCTAATGTGCACCTTTAACCCTGTAACTCGTGGGGACCTTCTGGCCAGGTAGAGAGCTAGCAGGCTGACTTTGTGTCCTCAGTGCCTAGCACAGTAGCTCCAACAAAGTCGATCTCATGAAAGGTGCTGAGTGAATGAAGTCATCTGAGCAAGAAATGAAGGTTCCTGAGGGGCTATAGAAAGCAATCCCACCCACTTCCCCTTCAGTATCTTTCTCCATGGCTTCCATGTGCATGTGGAATATTCTACACATACAGAAGTGGATTCTATTTTGTATAGAGAATATATATATATATATATATGTTCAAATTTATGTGCATATATATGTAGCAATGCATTTTATGTAGCAACTTATTTTAATGGAGGGTAATTACAATGTGTATTCTTAATCTCACAGCCTCGGGCTGAGTCTGGAGGAATCCAGGCAGGCTTGGGGAGTGAAGAGGAAGATAGTGGCTCCAACTGTCCTTCGGACACTTTCCTCTGGAGAAGGCTCTGGTGGCCTCCAGGGAGTGGGTGGAGGCCATGGGAGATAAGTGTAGGTTTCTGAATGCCTTTTGTGCAGCACCCCCTCCTCCCAGAGAGCTCACTGATTCCTGTTTTTGGTCTCAGACCCAGAATGATTTCAAAGGGAAGCCCCAGTGGGATGTTAGGGTATCCCTGTCACCCCTACAAGCTCCCCATTGTGACTTGCTGGACAAGGCTCTGTTGTCCCTGCAAATGTGAACTCAGGGGAGTTCTGCAGGACGAAAACAGGAGAAAAACTTTGCTCATCAAGGGAAGCTTCCCCAGGGACAAGGACAGGGCGTTGTCAGAATCTGCAATCTTCCCTGTGGCTTAGCAGGAAAGCTCGAGGACACACACACCTGCAAGTCCCTGTTCATAAGTTTATAGGCAGGTCTCAATTTGCCCTAGAGTGACTGGGGGATCTTGGCTGGATTGGAACATCTGAGCAAGTTGCCACAGTTCTAAATTACTATTTTCCTAAGAAGTGCTCTAATCCCAACACCTCCTCCCCAGGAGCACTGTAAATGACTATTTACACAGTTTGTGACATTTTAAAAATGCCTGGTCTACAATGAAGTTTAGACAGAAAGAATTTTCTTTCTCAACAGGATTATATTTTGCCATTGTTTTGTTATTATACATTAAATTGCATATGATACTATTTTTGACTACCGGAGGGCATCAAAAGCTTTGCCCAAACCAATTAATTATTTCCTTTATTGCTAGTGATGATAATCCTAAGTGTTTTATAATTGCGAAGCCACCCTGGTCCATTCATGCTGAATGGCCCAGAAAAGCCCAGCAAAAGGGTTTCTTTTATCATAATCATTAATTTACTCCTCTTTTCTTTCCAATGGTTTGTAGCACACTCTAAATTATTCGTGCTACATTGAGTGGCAGCCCAGGCCTGTGGCTTCTGTAGGCTTTGTGTCTCAAACAACAACTTGATATTTCTGTATCTTTATCTTCCATTTATTTCATTTTCCTTTCCCTCCATCTTCGTCTATTTCTAGGCTCCTCTTATCTGAGCCCCTAGAAAGGCACTGGCTTGCTGCTTTCCTGGGCTTCAACAGAAAACCCTGGAAGGAAGAGCTCCAAGTGGGCAAGGGCAGCACAACCCCATGGACAAGTTTCCTTGTCCTTGTGAGTCTCTCTGTGATTCCTTCATCACCCACCCTGCACATCCCCAGCCAGAGGCACTTTTCTGGACAACACCATTCAACTCCAGTGTTTTACTTAGCATATCACAGTCTGTCCTGGCATTTATAAAACAAAGAGGAGGGCAACCAAAGAAAGAACTGCTTAAAGAATAGCTACAGTCCCTAATGACATACTCTCTGCTTCCAGAGGGGGAGCACGGGGGTCCCAGGGGTGGCCACTTCTGCTCCTTAGAGTCTGCAGCGCTGCACATGTATGGCTATGGAGCACTAGAAATGTGGCTGGTCTAAGAAGAAAATACACACCTGATTTTGAAGACTTAGTACCAAAAAGTGCAAAATATATTAATAATTCTTACTACATGTTTAATAATATTTTGGATAGTTTTGGGGTGAATATATAGTTAAATTAATTTCACCTGCTTCTTTTTACTTTTTTTTTTAACATGGCTATTAGAACATTAAAAATGACATGTGTAGCTGGCATTATATTTCTGTTGAAAGTTGCTGGTCAAACAGTGGCCTTTTCTCCTGCCTGGCAAACACCTTCTCCAGGAGACATACCTACTTGCTTGAACCTCAGGGACAAAAGTTCTCTGATCACGTCCCCCACCTCCCACGGCTCTTCCATTCAGTTCTACTCTTCAGCCTGAGGCAGTCACCCCATTCACAGCCAATCAAACGAACCACAGCCGTGTGGCTCCTTCAGACACAACAGTGCCTACATATCGGAGGAATGGTCTTGCCCCGTACAGGTCAATTTCACCATTCAATAATCCCCAAGTCCCTACCACGAGAATTAGAATATTCCCTCCCCCCACCGTAAACCCACATCCATCTCTAGTCTTTGCCAAAGAAAATATAATATCCAGGATGAATATTTATTGCTGAATAGTTAAGAACCTCCATCCTACTGACTGTCTCTGCAGGTCAGCACATCTGCCTGTGGCCTGTCCAATGCCACAGAGCTGAGGGAGACCGATGCTGACCCCAAGAACTGGGCATTTCCACTCTTGTCTAGATTTCTATCTAATTCTCATTCTTTTGGTTCCTATAAAGGAGGAAAATTAGCTTTGGATTCTTTCATTCCTATGAACAGTAATCCTTTTAACTATGACTTGGCCCAGGATAAGACTTTCCCTACCTTTTAGGGGATTAGAGTGCCTGGTAAGTGATGAGAGTCAGAAAGAGAAACTTCAGGCACGTGGGATGTGTCTCCACGATGCCGAACAGCTGGGTATCTGGGAACATCCACATGGTCTGCGTCGTCGACCCCAAAAAGCTGATGAACAGATCAAATGTTTCCACTTTTCACTCACATGTCTGGACCTGGTAAAAAGACAGCTGCAGATTTACAAAAGTGGTGTAGTCATCTGATGAGGCTGTAGGAGACTAGATTCATGGTGGCCACCGGTGGTGGGGCACAGTCGGCGCAGACTGAGGCAGCATGAGGAAACAGCAGTGACACCAAAATGGAGGTGGCTCCTGACAATTCATGCTCTCCTTTCCGAGAGGCCAGAAAGGCGATTTCTGGAATGCAGCACAGAGCAAACCATCTGCCAAGGTTCTGGGAGAGGCCTCAGTTGGTCACGTGCAGAGAACACAGAAAATGAGGCCTAGCTGGAGCTCAGCCATCGAACGTACCTGAGATCACCAACCCCCAGGCTGACTTCTTGGAGCTCCAGGGAACCTTAGGGGAACTTGGTGTCCTCCAGTGAGGAGCCTGAGGGACAGCCGCAGTGACAGGAAGAGGCCTTACCGCCAGCCCTCCATTGCCCCGTGTGTCTTGGGACTGGGGACACATGGCCTTGCTGTGTGTTCTCAGACACCAGAAGGCTGTAGCTTTCCCCCAGAGTGTTTTAGGGATGAGTCTGCCACATTCACAGTGTGAAAGCAGACGTACCTCAGGGGTGGCTGGACAAGGGTCATCACACCCAGCAGCTAACTGTTTAACTTTCCAAAGGCTTGAAGACAGTGAAGCTTTTCAGATCTTTTCAAACCTTTATCCCAGGGATAAAGTTCTACTTTAAAATCCTTGAAAGGCCAGAGTGACCTTTGCAAACATAAACCACACCTCCCCAAGTCCAGTGGGACAGCAGACCTCTCTCCCCTCGCCGACGATGTCAGTCTCTGGTCATTCCATTCCCTGGACCTCTAACGTGTCCCTAAGCACACTTCACATGTGAGGCAAAACAAAATGACAGAAAGGAAAACATAAAATACAAAAATACATGTACACTGAAACAAAACAGCTCACGGTAGGTTTTTCTGATTGTCCGATTTGTGATGTTTTCTTCCCTTCTTTCTTGCCTCCCTCCTTCCTTCCTTCCTTCCTTTTTCCTTTTTTCCTGAACCTGCCCCCATTTTGCTAGTGCCCTGTGCACCTGCATGGTTTGCCTATTAAAAAGCCCAACTTTGGTGTCACTTTCAGATAACCATGCACCTCTAAATAAACTCTTTAACTTCCTGAATACCTCATTATGGTTCTATCTTCCATGAATGGGTCTAAAGTGAGAAAATTGTCTATTCACACTCCTCACCTCACATATAGGGACCATTAATCGGCTTCTGTCATCCCTGGTATCTCTGAGGGTGACACTGTCGTCTCTTATGAGCTCTAGCGGCCTCTGGCTTATGTGTCCCAACTCATTATCATCTTTAGACAGTAACATACCAGGGAGCAGGGTCCCCACCAGATGGCTCCAGGACCACAGGGCTTCCTTTCTTTTCCCCACTCAGCACCTCAGGGTGCCCCTTCCTTTTCTCCCTCAGCCCATGACCATCCTCAGGACCAGCGGAGGGTGGGTCCATGGGAGGGGAGGTGAATGACCCTCCCAGCCGCCCTGCCTCCCTCCTCCTCTCAGTCTGGAAGCTGGCATCGTCACGGCCACCTTCATGCCGCTTCTCAGCGATTCTGCTCTAGAACTCATGCCAGAAACTCCACCCCAGCTCATGTAAGTACAATGAACAGATTTCCCAGAAAGCCCTAATTTAAAATTTTCTGTTTGCCAGATCCTAACTCCCATCTGAGATCTTATAGCCATTTGCCCTGTCCAGAAAATAACAGAAGGTTGCTATTAGCTGCAAGAATAAATCTGATTTTGCACTCTTCAGGGTCAAGTAGATGTCAAGCAGCAAAAGAACAAGGGAGAAACAGAGTTAAGGTGTTCTGATTCTACATTTGACTTCCTGTACTTGCTAGAGAATCTTGAAAAAGTAATAGACTTTAATTTAGAAGAAAAACACAAGCTGTGACACCAGACTGTCTTCCCCATGAACAGAGAGAACAGAAACTTCGGTCAGAAGCACTGGAGGTAACCACACACTAATACGTTCCATCTTATGTTCAACTCACAGGCAGCTCAGGCTACTTGCTAGAATGTTCTGGGCCCTTGGGGAATGCAAAGTGAATAAGACTTCCTTCTCGCCCTCCAGAAGTTCCACGTAGTGGGGAAGGTGGGTATAATTGTACATCATTCTCTCTTGTTTATTATTATTATTATTATTTTAAAGTAAACTTACAAAAACTGCGAGTGTGATACAAAGACTTTTTTCCTCAGTCAGTTGACAGTAAGTTGCTGATCTGTTATTCCACCTTCATTAACCATGTCTTCTGAAGCTTTGACATCTGGGGCAGTGCTAAGCCTTCAGGGACTGCCTCTCCCAGGGCCAGCAAGTTCTTACAGATCGTAAACAACTCGCCTGGGAGTACAACTTTCAGACCAACCAATCCACAGCCTGCTTTCCCAGTCTCACTCCAGGGCCACTGCCCCCTGCCCTAAGCACCAGGGCAGGTAGCAGCAGGCTAGGGACAGCCCCTAGGCCCCAAAGCCAGCTGAGAGATTCAAACCAGCCAACCCTCAGCCTGCTTACCTGCTCGTTCCTCCCCACAGAGACCACAGTAAAGGCTCTTGCCCACGTTCCCCTCTTTCTCTCTTTGCCCGTAAACCCTTCCTATGGCATCACTTGCCCCTCCTCTTCAGGTCTGTAGCAACCTCTCCTTTCAGTGGCAGTTGTCTCCTGATCTGCTGGCCCCACCATACCTAAATAAAAATAAAACCTATATTAAAATACTATCATCCCTGAACACTTTGTATACAATTCCTACATAACCACAAAATAACTATAAAAATTGGAGAATTAGCACAGATGCATGACTCCCAACTAATCTTCAGACCCACTTTGAGTTTTGCCAGTTGTCCCAACAATGTTTTTTACAGCAAAAGTACTCACATCAGAACCAGGAATCACACTGAGCTAAAAGGCCTCTTAGTGTCATTTAGACTAAAATAGTCTCTCAGTCTTTCCTTAACTTTCATAACCTTGACCTTTGGAAGATTACAGGCCAGGTATTTTGTAGAAAGACAGGGCCTGTCTGATGTTTCTTCTCATGATGAACACAAGCTCTGCTTTTTGGCAGAATATCACAGAAGTGACACTGCACCTTCTGTGTGTACTGGCAGGTCACCATGGTACCAATTTCCCTCATTACTTTGATTCCTTGATGAAACTGATGTCTGCCAGGCTTTTCCTCTGGACACTCTTTCCCTTTATAATTAGTAAGTATTTTGTGGGGAGAGACTTCGAAAGTATGTAAATATCCCATTTCTTATTAAATTTTCCATTTAAATATCAGTATAGCGTCATGGTTTCTATTTTATTCTGCAGGTTATAATCCAGCATCTCGCTGTGCTTTCGCCATTGTTCCCATCATGTTTGAGCACTCGTTTTCTGTCTCAACAAGGTGCTCTGACCGCATCATGTGCTTTCCTGGACCGAGCCCTGGAATTGACCACTTCTCCAGGGAGTTCTGTGTCCTTTTAGAGAATGGTATTTAGAGGTCGAGATCTGGGCACTGGCTGTGCTCATTTTGATTGGGATGTTGCTGTTCCAAGTTTCTCTTGGTGAGCAGATGGGGGAATATACTTACACACACACATGAGCACACGTATACACATGCATACACACATGTGCACACATACACCACATTTATGTTTATTTCTGTATATATCTCCCTCACACATGGTTCTATCTTGGGAGCAAGAGATGATAGGGGAAATGTTGCCACTAGGTTTGGGATCCTGATCATTTGGTTCTTTCCTGGTTTTTTGTTTGTTTATTGATTGGTTGATGTGTTAGTCTGCTAGGACTGCCAAAGCAAAGTGCCACAGACCAGTGGCTTCATCCACACAAAGTTCTGGAGGCTGGAAACCCAAGAGCAAGTTGTCTGCAGGGTCGATTTCTCCTGAGGCCTCTCTCCTTGGCTTGTAGGCGGCTGCCTTCTCCCTGTGTGTTCATATTGTCTTCCCTCCACGCATGTCTCTTTAAGTTTCCTCTTCTTATAAGGACACTAGTCATATTGGATTAGGGCCCACCCTCATGACTTCATTTTAACTTAATTACCTCCTTAAAGACCCTGTCTCCAAATACAATCACATTCTAAGGTACTGGGGGTTAAGATTTCAACATACAGATTTTGGGAGGACATAATTCACCCCACGACAGTTGATTCAACAGAAAAATCAGCATGCAATTTGGCAGAAGTCTATGTGTTCTAAATCAAGAGAAGTTAGACTTAAACAAAGCAAACAATAATAATGATTTGAAAAAGAAACGAACAAGATCATGATTGCCATTCACCCTGTTAATGGGGAAGCTGTGTAATGCGCCAAGGTTACTCTTAGTTCATGACTTCCTTCCCTTCCAGGACACCCTCAATCCTGTGGGGCTTTATTTTCCATAATGCATATAACATGGTTATATTCCATTTATAATCTTAAATTTACTTTCAGTGTGGGCCGGCCCGTGGCTCACTCGGGAGAGTGCGGTGCTGTTAACACCAAGGCCCCGGGTTCGGATCCCAAATACGGATGGCCGGTTCGCTCACTGGCTGAGCGTGGTGCTGACAACACCAAGTCAAGGGTTAAGATCCCCTTACCGGTCATCTTTAAAAAAAAAAAAAAAAAAAAAAAAATTTACTTTCAGTGTCCTAAAACATGTCCTTTTAGAATTTGTTAATTTATTAAAAATTTACTACTTTTGACCCCCAAGCTAAGCAAATACAATATTGAAGGATTACTACTTCTCAGAAATTTTTTTCTTTGTTTCACAGTATTGTCAGTTCTACATTTAATCAAAAGTTTCACTTTTTAAAAAAATATTAAACCAGAAGGATCAGAAACAAATTTTTCTTCCTTTATTTTCATCTTTCTTTTTTAACAAACTAGTGTTCATTAGACTGAAACTTGCCAGTAACTTCAAAGTCAACCAGAAAGCTATTTTTAGAAAAAAAAATTCATCTTACAATGAATTTAAGACTTGATTTTATGGTTAACCAGATATTTCATTTCTTTTCTTTCCTAGTCTCTCTTTTCTCCTTCTTGTGGTATTCCCTCCTACTTGGGTTTCAGTATTCTAACAAGGCAGCATTTTGGGTAGAGAATGCTGTACAAAGGTAGCTGACAAAGCATATTGTTTGGGGGTGTCACCATGCTTATTTGCACTTTATACTGGATAACATGGTGTATTTGATCTCCTTCTGGCCAAGGTTCTTTCTGTTCATCAGGAGAGATTTTCACAAAGCTTCTCTGCATCAGGTCAGCAGACCAAGCTTGGGGAGTGAGTGGGAGTGAGTGGGAGGCCAGCCCAGTGGGAGGCCACTGAGCTGGGTTCCACCACCTGCCAATTAGGTTGTTTGGGAATGTTGCTCAACCTCACTAAAATCAGTTTCCTCCTACAAAATGGGGATCATTTCCACCTGTCAGGGCACTTAGCACACAGCAAATGCCCAACAATAACTTAAAGTTGAATTAAATAGAGATAAGTATGAAAATACTTTAGCCTGTTGCCTTGAGGATGCAAAAACTTTTGCAACAATACTCATTAGCCCAGGAGAAGAATCAAGAAAAAAGGCAGTAGAAAAAGAAATAAATGGCAAGTTTTATTATTTCTAAGTATTATCTTAGTTCATTTTCTGTCACTTATAACAGAACTCCTAAAACTGGGGAACTTATAAAGAGAAGAAATTTTTTTCTTACAGTTTTGGAGGCTGGGCAGTCTACAGTCCACAGGGAGCATCTGGTGAGGGCCTGCTTCCTGGTGAAGAGTCCTGGAGGCAGCGCAGTGCAGGGCATCACATAGCCAGAAGACAAGAGCAAGTGAATGTGCTCTCTTACTCTCCTTATAAAGTCACCAGTTCCATTCCCACAATAACCCATTAATTCATTAACCTTATAATCCATTCATCCATGAATGAATTAGTTCATTCATGAGGGCAGAGCCCTCACAATCCAATCACCTCCTAAAGGCCCCATCTCTCAATACTGCCACACTGGAGACTAAGTTTCAACATGAGGTTTGGAAGGGACAAACATTCAAACTACAGCAGGTATATACGATGTCTTATTTCAGGCTGATATAACAAAGTACCATAGACTGGGTGACTTGTGCACAACAAAAATTTATTTCTTAAGTTTTGGAAGCTGGAAATCTGAGATCAGGGGCTGGTATGGTTGGGTTCTGAGGAGGGCCCTCTTCGGGGTTATAGACTGCTGACTTCTCACGGTGTCCTCGCACGGCAGAAAGAGAGAGAAAGTGCTCCTGGGGTCCATTTTATAAGGCATTAATCTCATTCATTAGAGTTCCATCCTTATGACCTAATCACCCTTCAAATTCCCCGCCTCCTAAAACCATCACATTGAGGGTTAGGATTCCTACATATGAACTTTGGGGTACACAAACATTCAGTCCATAAGGCAAAGGATTAAGTAATTGGTGTAAGAGCATAAGTTAAAAATCAGAGGAACAGCAGCCCATGTCCTGTGACAAACCTTCCCATATCCTTGCACTGACGTGACAGATCACACGAGCCATCACTTTTCCTTTTTATTTCATCTTGTGCACAAGACTGACAGTCATCAAACCAACTTTTCGTCCCGGAGATGTATCTGCAACAACTCCTTCCTCTCAGTGGATTGTCTCTTCCCAGTTACCACAGAAAGCAGCAGTCTAGGTGGATAGCCCTCCACCTGGGATGGCCAGCGTGCACCGTCCCATGTGAATGAAAGGGCACTGTATTTCCTTCCTCTCACAAGCTCCTCGCATCTGAGTTATGCTGAAGTGTTATTCCATGCAGTCTGGAGGCATTCAGACGGAGACTATGAACTAGACACAGTAGAAATGGTTTAAAAGGTCAAAAATAGAATAGTTCCTCTTCCTCTACCAGAACACAGCATTCCTTGCGGGTCCTGTGTTTTCTTTCTCTTCCACTTCTTGTCCTTCTCTGTTGAGAGTTTCTCATGAGCCATGCTATGCTCAGTCCTTATGTGTAGTATTTAGTTTAATTCCCAGGCCAGTGCTATGAAGTCCTGTTCTTTCCATTTTACAAGTCAGAGGTTTAATGGGTTCAGTCGTTTTCCCAGGCTTGTAAGTGGTGGAGTGGAAATTTGAGTACAGGCCTTCTTTAACACCAGTCCCCCGGCCAAGGGGTAACCTAGCCCGTGTCCTCCCCCAGCTAGGACCACTCTGGTTGTAAGAACCCAAACGTCCCAAGGGATCACACCCTGATCACATAAGCCCTTCTCGGCCGCACCCCATCATGGCGCTGGTTGCCCTTCTCTTCCACATTCTCCTTCCCGCTGGCACGAATCGCACGCCAATCAGCTCCCCCCCAAGCCCCATGCGGTATGCTAAATAGGGATTGTATTTTAAACCAATCAGCTTTCCCTTAAAGCCCTATATATATGTGTGTGTGCTGCCTAATAAACGAGCTCTCTCCCGTGGATCGTCAACTGGTGTCGACTCGTCCTTTTCACTGGTAATCAGAGCCCACACCCTCCCTTCACCCCACACTTCCCCATCTCCACTGTCAAGTTCAGCCCCTCGATCCACCACAGTCATTCCCTAAAGCATATCGTCCCCCCGGCCCCTGCTCCCGTGAGCAGTGGTCAGTGACTCGCCATTGTTCATTGAATGAAGTCTCAACTCCTTGCCTCAAGGTTGGAGACTGCACAATCTGGCCTCAACCACCCTGTCGTCTCTATTTTCAAATCTTCCCTCAGCCCCTCCCCGCGGCTGACCCATTTTTCAAAGCTTCTTCCCCAGACATTACACTCCGTACACACACAAAAACCACAGGCCGACACACAGACACAAGTATCTGCATGCACACAAACCTATATACATGCATATAACACCCCCCTACCGCCCACTGCCACCCCCGCACACTCACACTGCTGCATATACACACACACCCCCTTACACACAGCACACCCCTACCTGCACATCCTTACTCCAGACACCCCAGAGTGCTGAACACCAGCACCCATCCCACATACACAAATATCCTATACACATACTCACACTCTGCACACACACATCTGGGTGCATATATATCCCCATACACACGCTCCCCTATGTAATACACCTCTGCACACATACCTGTATATTCACAAAAAGCCATACTTCTACACACATACAAATACCATTCCTACATGCACACCCCTAAACACATACTTTACATACACACACATACCAGTATAGACACACACACACGCATGACTAGACCATTATCTGTTTACATTCAAATGAGAAGTGGAAGAAACTAGAGCCAAATTTTATCATTTAACAATTCCAGTGACAGGACTGAGGGAAAATTTCCTTCCTTGTTAAATCATTTGCTTGTTTTGTTTTAAAAGATAATGTGGTTTAAGGGCTGGCCAGTTAGCTCAGTTGGTTAGAGCACAGCCTTATAACACCAAGGTCACAGGTCAGATCCCTGTACCAGCCAGCTGACAAAAAAAGGAAAAAAAAAATGTGGTTTGGCAATAAATGCATACTGGACGGGAAAAGATCATATGAGGTAACATAATTGAGAAGTTTTTGTGTAGAGGAGACATTTCAGGCTCCCTAAATAAGAGTGCAAATAACTGCTATCATAAAAAGAGGAAGACTCCTCTGTGCTCTTCATTTTGTTTTGCTTTGTTTTTAAAAGGATTATGGAATTGAACGTGTGGAGTTTGTTTTGCTTCACCCCAATGAGAAAGTGTTGCATCCTTTTTATGTGAAGCTGCTCTTATTACTATTGTGGTTGTTGTTTGATTACTGACTTTTCACAATATGTCACTTTTACATGGCAGAAGGGCTAAAGAGGTTTTTTTTTTAGTTGAGTAAGTGCTACCCCAGCTTTGGAAAAGGGTGGTGAAACAGAAGGATTCAATCAATAGACATCTTCCTCATACCATTTACCATCACCCACTTAAGAAGGGGGATGCCTAGAGCTTTTAAAAGTTCTGATGCAAGACTTGACTGATGCTCCTTATACTTTCTGAGTTATCATCATCTACACGTCTAGAGTTAGGTTTCATTCACTTCAAAAATAATTACAGCAGATATCTTTATATTAGGACAAATATAACTTGTTATCCTCAAATCTGTATGTTTAATATTTATAAGGAGAAAAGTACCATGCACAATAAAACCATTTCCGATGTGTCAAGTCTTATAGTGAGTCATGGGTCTGTCTAAACAGATAAATGTAACAGGACATCCTGTAGTTGCTGTGCAGTTTTTCCAATGCTTCTAAGTTTTTCTCTTTTTTGTGGCTCTGAATGAGATGCAAAGACAACCAAATTTTAACCAAAACTAAAACATGTTATAGTTGCGATTTTGCACAAAAAGAAAGAGAATCTTAAAGACACTGTTAGAGTCAAGTTGCAGTTGAACCAGAGATTTAAAAAGAAAAGACTCTACTGGAAGATTACTATTTCTGATAACATCCCTGCAAAATAGGTTTTATTTTAGAGCATAAATACTCTTTTTATTGATTTTTATTCATTCATACCCTCTTCTCCCCTCACTCCCACTCTTCATATATGTTTGGTTTTGGCTATTACTTTTTGCTTTTAATGAGAAACTAGGAACTTCTCTAAAGGGCTAAAGGATATGTACTTGAAACGATTTTGTATTTCTTCCCAATAGAACGTTGAAAGAATCAGATAAGTAGACAGCAGCATACTAGGCTACCAGATAAAATGGTTGAGGATTTGCAAGAATAGGACAAAAGTCAGCTAATATGTATAGAAAGAATGAAAAACTAACAAATTAATAGACTATTATTTAGGTTTTACTTAAAGAATAAAATTAGGGGTTTCTTTAGCTACGAATGATGACAAAGACCATTAGTAAGCATTAACAAACTATGTTGTATTTGGTTTTCACAAATGTTCTCGAATTTCTTAAGCACTGTATTTCATACCAGTTACAATCAGTGCTCTAATCCAGAGCACAAGCATGTAAACAGCTGAATTCGATTAAACATTTAACTGTAGATATTAATGTATTTACATGAATACAACTTGTGTGAACTTGATAACTATCCTTTCCTGCCATTTACTGGTTGTGTGATATTGGGCAAGTTACTTATCCTTTCTGAGCCTTCATTTCCGCATTTGCAACCCAGGGATTAACCACATGGACTGCGAATCATTGTTGTGAGAAGTAAATACAGCAATATAGAGCAAGTGCCCTGCCTGGCATGTAATAAAAATAAAGCCTGTGTTCCATCCTGGAACCACTGAATTACTAGTTTAACAGTATGAGGCAAGGATTTTTCACTTTTCTGTGCCTTGGTTTCCTTATAGTGAGACAGAGCAAAAACGAGCCTGTGAAGTGCTTAGTACGCCTCATGGCCTGCGGTACAGAGATACTCTATGCACTTCCCTGCTCTCTCCTGGCTCTCTGGTCCTCTAGCTAGGACATTACAGTGAAAAATGGCAACAAAATTTGAGTGACTTTTATTGGAGAGAAAAAATAAGTAGTGTTATTACCATATACTGGCAGTACTCCCCCAAGTAGATCACATCGTTTTACACACATGAAGCTTGTATTAAAAATACGGGTCATCTAAGAGGCTTTGTGTGGCAAGTGCAGCATGGTCATGTGCAGAAATAGTCGGTGATAGTTACAGCTTTCATTTCCATTTATCACTCATCCTGTAGCTAGTGTATTAAGCAATTCGACGCTGTTTATTTTAGCTCAGCCACTGTTTGTTGATCAGTGCAATGCAAGGCATGCAGGATGTATAACTTAATGGAAACGCTGGAAACAGAATCCAGTTTTCAGAAGGCTCATGGTGTCTTTGAATTCCCCCACTTCTTGACAGAAGAGCTTTGTCAATGACTGTCTTGGACTTAAAACCCTCTGCTCGGAAAATGCAGCCTAAATCCTCCAGCTGCTTCCAGTGGAGCCTTCTCAGAGCTCCCCCCCAATTCTTGTCCCTGCTTCCAGACTTATGTCACACATATATGTCATAATACAGGCCATACATATACATATACAATTATGGCCTCTTCAACTTCATTTAATATATTGTCCTATAATTTGAATTTTTTTCTTCAATCTGTCTTTAGCCTAAGGCATTTGATTACCATAGCTTATTTGATTAGTTCTCAATTATTTCCTGAGCCCATCTCTCTGGGGCACATTTCTCTTAGGACTGAAACCTGAATACTGCCAAAGGAATAAGTAAAAATTAAAAAAGAATCTCTTCCAACTATTTGTACTCTATCAGGAATAATAATCAGCCACATGCTTCAGCAATATTCTAAACTTTCAGGTTCAGATCACAAAAGGTTCTTCCTTAAAGAAACTTTAGAAGATCTAGTGTTGGCTTTCTAGTTCCATAAGGTTTTCTTTCTTTCTCTTAAGCAGAGACATCTAGTTGGACTGGTTTATAAAACTTGGTGGAGGCTTAAGCTCCTTAATACTGGTGATCTTGCTATTTCTTTTGTTTGCAGATGCCCCTCAAATGTTTTTCCTCATTGAAATGAAAAACTGCTTTTGAATTGGCCTAAGCAAAAATATTCCTTTATTTATTGCTCCAGGCCACAGCGAATTATTTTCTTAAGTAAAATGCCCTGAATTGGCTATGAAAGTCCTTACAGTAAGTCTTACTGTAAGAAGTGTAGCATCCGAGACCTGGAAGTTACTACACATGCCATCCAGACCAACCCCTGCTTTTAAAAATGAGCACATCAAAGTTTCACAGCTAATTGTGGTGGAGCTAGGACCGGCACAGAGATCTTACCATTCCCATACGATGCTCTTTCTCTCAAAGGATGCTTATTTTTGTGGCCAGCTGACCACCCAGAAAACTTAGGCTTTATTGATCCATAAAACCTAAAATTATTTTGTTTATAAAACTGATTTTTAAAGCACTAAAAAATTCATTCATTAGCAGACATTCACAAGCATCTTCATGTGCCTGGCACTGTGTTAGGCACAGAAATATGTAGGGGAGCAAGATACTGTCCTCAATGTTGAGAAGACACCTGCGTTTGAGGACAGGATGAGCAGATGACGTGGATTATTACTGAATGATGGTACAGAGGCCAGCAGGCAGCTCCCTTGTTCTGGCTCAGGAGACCCAAGTTGAGTCCCAGCTCCCCACCCACTAGCTGAGTGACTTTGGGCAAGTCTCTTACTTTCATATGTAAAATGAGGGTCACAGCAGCCATTTTGGTGTGGCTTTAAAGACTAAATGACTTATAGTAGTTTCACTCTCCACAGCTGCGGTTACCTATGGTCAACCATGGTCCAAAAGTATTACATAGAACGTTCCAGAAATAATTCACAAATTTTAAATTGTGCGCTGTTCTGAGTAGCATGATGAAATCTTGTGCAATTCTGCCTGAGACGTGATTCAGCCCTTGGTCCAGTGGATTTGCACTGCACACGCTACCATGCTTTAGTCACTTGGTAGCTGTCTTGATTATCGGATCGACTGTCGTGGTATCACAGAGCTTGTGCTCAAGTCACCGATTTTACTTCATAATGGCCCCAAAGCTCAAGAGTAGTGATGCTGGCATGTTGTTATAATTGTTCTACCTTATTATTAGTTATTGTTGATAATCTCTTTTACTGTGCCTAATCTATAAATTAAACTTTATCTTAGATACGTATGCATAGGAAATAAACACAGCGTATATAGGGTTCAGTAGTATCCGAGGTTTCAGGTGTCCACTGGGGGTCCTGGAACACATCCCCCAGGAATAAGGGGGAACTACTGTGTATGTGATGCACCTTGAATGGTGCCTATCACCCAATAAGTGTTACACTGTTTTTTTCTTCAATCTATCTTTAACCTAAGGTATTTTGTTACCTTGTTGAAAAACTGGGGAGGAAATCACTGTACCGTCTCTATCTCGTAGACTTCTTGTCAAATGAAATAATGCCTTCTAAAATGATTTTTAAAATGTTATTATGTTTTTTTTACCCCAATATTATTATAACTACTTACACAAAATCCATCTGTGTGGTTCCAGCCACCCTCCAAAATTCACCAAGACCAGAGTAAGTAAGAAGCAGGTCTTTAGACTAAGTAAGAAGTTGCGTTTCTATGTTCCTGCCTCCATTTCCATTGGTTCAAAGCTATTTTTTCATTCACTAAGCTCCAAAAGAGGTTATGTAGTAATTCCCATTTCACCTCTAGCCTTTAATTTCAGCAAAAGTTTGTTTTTTGTTTTGTTTCCCTGCGCATTTACTGAAAAATTGGCCTGTATTTATAATATACAGTTAGTATTAAGTGCAATACCTTAGTAGTATGTTGAACCATGTAAATTGGACAATATTCGGACATTTTTGACCTGTAAAATTGGCTGTGGTGGTGCTTGCCCTGTGCAGAGTGAGCTGTGTCTCTGAGATACCCTGTAAAATTGGCCGTGGTGGTGCTTGCCCTGTGCAGAGTGAGCTGTGTCTCTGAGATACCCTGTAAAATTGGCCGTGGTGGTGCTTGCCCTGTGCAGAGTGAGCTGTGTCTCTGAGATACCCTGTAAAATTGGCCGTGGTGGTGCTTGCCCTGTGCAGAGTGAGCTGTGTCTCTGAGATACCCTGTAAAATTGGCTGTGGTGGTGCTTGCCCTGTGCAGAGTGAGCTGTGTCTCTGAGATACCCTGTAAAACTGGCTGTGGTGGTGCTTGCCCTGTGCAGAGTGAGCTGTGTCTCTGAGATACCACTTAAGCTCTCTGAATCTCAGCAGGAGAGGTCAACAATACACGACTATGCTCTGTTCCTTGAAGCCCAGCAAGAAGAACCCTCTCCCCATGGAGTAGAGGGTCCTGCTGTGGCCACGCCCTCCCCTTCCAAAGAGGAGCCTCTGGATTCATGCCCTCCTGGAACCCGTAAACCCTTCCAAACCATGCTCCGAGCAAGTACCACAAACCCCAAAGTCCCTGCCCAGGTGTTTCTAGGCAGACCAGGTATTTTGTAGATGAGATTAAGGTTTAATTTAGTAGGTTTGAAGTGAAGCAAATTACCCTTCCTAATGTGGATGGGCCTCATCCAATCAGTTGAAGGCCCTAAGAGAAAAAGACTGAGGCTCCAGGGGGAGGGGTTCTGTCAGTAGACTGCCTCTGCGGTCAAGCTGCAGCTACCCCTTCTGCTGGCTGTCCAGCCTGCCGGCTGCCCTGCAAATCCCAGAATTGCCAGTCCCCATAATTGCATGAGCCAATCCCTTAAAGTAAATCTCTTTCTATCAGATAGATAGATCTAGAAATAGAAATATCTCCTATTGATTCTGTTTCTCTGGAGAACCTTGAGTAATACAAAGTTGTATTTGTCGAGGTAGGAGGAGAGATCATATTTCATTTAACTGTTTGTCACTTGATTTATGTAGACTAGCCACATGGTATTTGGACCTCCATTTGTACTCTCACAAGCAGTCCTGCAAATGTTAGGACTGAGCCCGAATATTTCCCCAGTGCCTACTTTTTGGAACACAGAAGGCTTATATATGAGTGCTCTGTGGTAGCTAGCACTATCCTAGGTGCTCCTTGTTACAGGATGGTCAAACCTTGTCACGAAGGCTGCAGAAGAATCTGTACGATGGCAGGAGATGAGGACAGACGGCATGGCACAGTGGAAAGGCCACAGGCTTGGTTAGCTAAACCCAACATCAAATCTTGACTCTATCACTCAGTAGCTGTGAGTAACCTGTGTGATCTTGGAAAACTCCTTAACCCCTGTGTGACTCAGTTTCACTGAATGTGAGGCAGGGTTAATAATAGCTTGTGACTCAAAGATTACTGTGAGAATTCTATATCTGTTGTACAGAAGTGGCTTGCCCAGCCCCTGAGGCAGATTGGAGTCTCAACTCCCATTAGCAGGTTTTCCCTTGCTAACCAAGCAAAATGTTGCTCTCTGGCTTTCGACACAGCAGTAGTATCCTCTTACACCATACCAACCCTTCATTTAGCAATCTCACGCTGAGTACCTTCTGCTTATATGCGCTGCACTTAGAGCTTAGCGTAACAAACAACAACAGAACAAAACAAAAGAAAAAAAACAGGCCCGGATCCTTCTTCAGGAGTCCACTGTCTGATGTAGAAGCTCCATGCAGATAAATAACATTGGAATAAAGGTATAAAGTGACAAGTGTCAACAAGAACTGGAGGACTTCAAGGGAGAACAAAGTGCAATGCATGTGGAGAAGACTCCTTGGATGAGTTGGCATTTGAGTGTGTCTTGGAAGGATGGGTAAGATTTAGTCATGTGCAGGTGGGAGGGCAAGGGGGCACATGAGTGACACAGAGATGCAAAGGTGACTGTTGGTGTGGCCTCAGCCACACAAAAATACCCTCAAGGTCTTGTGTACTCAGAGCATTCGCTGGCCTTCCATTCCTTCTTCCACCTCATGCCCCCACAACTTTATCCACAGAGGAGGGAAACTGGGTCACTTGACTGCTGCCCTGGTACCTGCTTGAGCTAGATGTGACTCATTGTATAGATGAGCAAACAGTCACATTAAGTGTAGTTTATCTGTAATCACAGGCACACAAAGCACGTCTTCTGAAATCCTTGAGCCATGTCAATGAATAATCCAGGTTCAAAAACATATTAGTTCTGTTAAAACTCTCCTGTTTGACAGTAAGAAAAGTTGACATAGTCTTAAATTTTGACTTTGAATGAAACTTTTTCCTCTCGTAACTTCGAATCCTACCCACAATCAAATCTGAAAAATCCCTAAGCAAAAACCAAATACTATATGTCATAGGACAGTTGTATTTTTAGGTCAGTGGTAGTCTCAGAGCTAAACAATAACTAATCAAAATAAACAGGACTTCCCAGAACAGATACACATAAACTATTTAGATCAACAAAAAGATATACCCATAAGTCACAGAAAACCCTAATCTCACCCTGGGATGAACTCTACTTTTAGAGGGTGGATAAGACTTTACTGAATGACCCGGACAATGCTCTGTATTTTCTGGACTTCTATGGAGGTGGAGCTGCGGAATGGAAGAAGACTCTAATGAAGGCATGGAGGTCTCCTAACACTTTAGCTGGGCACACGATATCACTAGCTGTTGGTCTGGCACACTCTGGGAAGACAAGCCAATGAGGTTCATATTAAAGCATCCAATGCCTCTTCACACTTAATTAGAATCTATAGATTGCTATGAAATACTTCTCGTGTTACAGCAGCGATAACCATGTACAAGAAGTGGTAATAACCAAATCATGTTAGCAGGCTGGCTCTACAGAGGACAACGGGGGATTCAGCGGATGCCTCCCACCAGGACAAAACACAGAAGCAGCATCTGAGCCTACTTTCATTCAAAGGAAGCATGAACTGAGAAACTAAACATCCAAGATGGTCACCAAACCAAACACACATGTACATAAAAATGACACAGCACTGGTCAATGCAGATGAAAAATTTTACCAGAATATAAAATCATTATCAACTCTACAGGAACATCCTCACCCAAACTGCTTATGTATAATCTAATGCCACCCCCCTCCGTTCTTGCTCCTGGCACAGGGGAGGAGCTAAGTACATGGAAACACGGGGTGACTCAGAGGGTGAGAGGTGATGGCCTCAGCCAGATGCCGAAGGGCCCCCAATGTTTCATCATGAAATGTGAGAATGGGCAAGTCCCATTGACATGGACGGGGGGGAGGCTGGGTTTGTTTTCACACGGGGAAAGGAGTGCAGACATCAGTGTGCATAACTTTCATGCTCATGATTTAAACTGTTTTGCTGTCATGTCTATGATGGTGAACAAGGCTGCAGCACATGAGAGAGAGCACAGTTCCTGGTGCTTCCAACATGATGCTCTGCTGTCACCAGGCGGCAGTGATGCAGGACATTGCTGCCCACCTATGGGATGTCAGCATGCTGAGACGCTGCCGTAGGACCACAGTTTATAAACACTGAGTATTTCAGAGTTCAGTTTAGGGTGATGATGAAGCCAGGCCCAGCTCAATGGCTCTGAGAGTTGTCTATGAACATGATTAGCTGTGTGTTCTCTTTGACAGCTGGTCCCAGGGGCATCTGAGTACACCTATCACCTGTACATGAGTACACGAGTTGGGACAGACACAAACCTAGCCCTTATGTAGAGATCCATGGTGACATTACTTTGCTACAAAGAGCCCTGTGAGACTGGGTTCAACTCAAAGTCCCCAACCCGATTTGACCATAGATACTTTTCCCGCGTAATACTATTAATGCTTGATAAACATTTCAGAAATTCTGCTTCATGGTAACTTATGCATAAACTTTAGAAAAGTTATTAAATTTTTTCTGCAGCCTGAAAGGATTTTTATGATTTTTCTTTTGTCTTTATTAACTCCCTGATATCATAATCATTTGTGCTAAAGTCATCTGTTCTCCCTGGTAACACAGCTTTAATTTGTTCGATCCTTACCACTTTACCAACACATAAGCATATACACATTGCTACTGGCTTAAAGACAGAGGCCCTGTTGGGTGGGGGTGGGGGAGGTGGCCTTTCTTGGGACAGGTGATCTCCAGGCTTGGGGGTGGCGGGGCACACTTGGACAGTAGAAGTGAACCTCTGGCATGTGCATTAAAGGGAGGGAGGGAGAGCAGATAGAGCGGGGACAGCCCTGTCCTCAGGAAGGAAGACCAGGAGCCAGGAGTTGGCTGAGGTCAGCCGCTAGGCCCTGGGCTGGACACAGCTGGTCTCTCCCCACAGCTCTGGGAGCAGAATCCAGACCGCTGGGCCAGGCTTCTCCAGACACTCACACGCACGCCACCGCCAGCTCCAAAGGCCTTTGCCCTGGAAGGTGAAGAGGAGGAGAGCTTAAAAGAGGATGGAGCAGAAGACGTGATGGGAGGGCCTGGAAGCACCAGTGAGCACTGGCTGTGCTGCACCGGGTCTGCGCCCACGTCCCGCCCTTCTCCAAAGCCCACCTTACTTCATGATGTCCTGGGCACTACATGATCCCTTGCCCCTCCACCTTCATCCAAGCTGCCATTCTCTTAATGCTAATAGACCTTAAGACAGGTCTCTGATTAAATTACATTGTAAAACTGCTCTGAAAATTAAGTAGTTTTTATGCCCTTCTCCTTGATTTTTGCTACTTATTCCTCCAAATTCCTTCTACTTTCTTTGATTGACACAATTCTATTCCAAAAGGTCTTTTTATTTAGGAATCATGGGCTACACCATGTGGCAACCATCACGGTAATAATTCATTCTAGCAAAAATCATCAATGGATGCTAATAGTAGTGGGTAAAAGTTTGATGAAGAACAGGAAACTTACCGTATAAAAGTACCTCCCTACAAGATATTGATTAATTATGAAAGGGAAAATAGTGGCTTTAGATTGGAGGAACCAGGCAGACAGCCCCTTAACCAAGTGATCAAAGTTAATTAACCCACCAGTTCTCTGTGCCTCTCGATAGGCTGCACTGAGAACACAACAGCACTGTGTCAGTGGTGCTCCTGCCAAAGAGGCATAACCGAATCTCATCAGGAAATATCACCTAAGCACAAACTGAGAGAATTCTACAAAATATAACCCGTCTATATTCTTTAAAAAATGTCAATATCATGAAGCCCAAAGAAATATTGAGAACTGTTCTGAATTAAGGGAAGACTAAAGAAACATAGAAGTTAAAGGCAAAGCACGACATGGGATTTTTTTTTTTTCCTAAAAGTATTTCCTAAAGTATTATAGCAAAATTATAGGACAATTGTATAGTATGATAGGACAATTGCCAATATTTGAATCTGGTCTGTAGGTTAGTTGTGTTGTATCAATACTAATTTCCTGATAAGAGAAAGTCTCTATTTTCAGGAAATACACACTAAATGAGCGTGTATGAATCATCATGTCTGTAAAACAATAGTCAAACTACTGTCAAACAATAGTTCAGGAGTTTACACACAGATAGACAGAAAGGTAGACAGAGGGAACTTGTGAGCACAAATATGGTTCACTGTCAATAGGTGGAGAAACTGGCTGAAGGGTACATGTTGATTCTTTGTGCTATCTTTGGAACTTTTCTGTATGTCTGAGATTATGTCAACCCGTAAAGCTAAACACATGAGTTTCCAGATACCATAAAGCCACCAAGAAAACAGGTTTAGCACTTCTAGAATTAGAACTCGTGACGGGGCAGATATTAGGGTCCTGAGGCCAGCTTGATTTGAGGGGCTGGGCATCCTTGCTGAAGATGGGGAGAGAGGGAGAGGAGTGGCGCTGGGGCCCCTCCCTCAGAGAGAACAGAAGTGAAGTCAGAGGGATTCTCCCTCTTACTGACCCTATAAAAACCCCCAATCTGACTGCATGAGACAATTTTTTATGCATAGTTCACTATTTTGGTCTAATTCCTGTAACTTTGTGTATCATTAACTTTGCTGTAAGTTTCTTAAGAGTCAAACCCTAATTATGTTATTGGTATTATCACCATTTATGTGCCTCAGTTTTAATAATTTATTGTTCATGAAGCTTGTGTGTTCCTTTATAATGTAAAACAATTGACAGGGACTCAATTTCGCCCTGCTTGCTTTTTGGAACATTGTTATTTCTGTGGTATTTCAGACCGAGAAGGCACTGCAATCTAATGGTACAAGCTTTGATGTCAGTCCAGACAGAAGGGTCCAAATCCGGACCGTCCACTTCAGCAAGGTGAATCTGGGCAAGTCACCTATTTCCTTTGAAGTCTGTTTTCTTAGGTATAAAGTGCAGAAAATAAAGCATGGTTGTGAGGACTAAGAGGCTTCACCATAAAAGAACTGCCCAGTCCCTGGCTGGTGGTGATTGTGAGAAAAAGCCTCAGAAATCAACTTTTTCAAAATAAATTCTGGATGAACCAACACTCCTGTTTCCGTTTGTAAACACGCTGCTTCAGCCCTCCAGCAAAATGAATCCTCTATTCCCTGGAACAGCTAACATGCTTTTCCAAGTCAGTTGTTTTAATGCCAATTGTGCCCGGATTGCAAATAGGCAATTTAATCAAATAGAAACTTAAAAAATATGAGTGAAAAAGTTGTTTCTATGTAAAACTAAGTTGACTATTTGCAAACAGTCACAGGCTGAATTAGGTGTGGATGAAGCGGCTGTAAAGGATGGGAGATGGGGCCATGAGCCAGCTTTGCAGGGCCCTTCCTCTGCTTCCCGCAAAGCTGTAACTGGAAACCAGAGATAAGGTATCATGGGTGTGGCTGAGGTAAGAAAGATGATATAGAATGCCAAGTAGGCGATCGCTATTCACAGGGAATGTCTTGGCCTTATCTGGGATTGGCACTGCATGAGTGTACCCTGTGTGGAAGTTCAAGAAAAATGTGTAAGGCACATTTACATCATTTTTTGGATTTCCCCCTTTCAAAAACTTTTTTGATTCATCAATCCCAATATTCCCATGTTCTCCAGGATGTCTGGCGGAGGCTATTTCCAGTCTGCTCTTTGCAACCACCTGGGAAGCTTTGACATCTCTGACGACTGGAGATGTCGTCCCCTCACTCCCACAGATTCTGATTTAATTGGTCTGGGTAGGGCCTGGCCATGGGGATATTTTAGCAGCTCAGGTGATTCTGACGTGCCACGAGGGTTCAGTGCCACTGCTGTGCATTATTTGCCATTTGGGCCTAAAATCTGGGGCCATGTTTGCAAGAGCCAGATGGAGAGTCTTGGCATCCACTCAACCCCTCCTCAAAAAGCCAGCCAGTCAGCTTGTGCAAACAATCTGTAAGAGTCCCTGAGCTGGACTGAGGAGTCTGAACCCCTGGAGGGCAGCTTCCCAGAGAGTGGAAGGGGCACCGAGGACAGTCCACACCGTGTCAGTAGGATGGGCTGCAGACCACATCTGGTAGACCGATATGAAGAGGTGAGGTGAGAATGACCAGTCTCAGGTAAGTGCCATGATCACACATGTGATGATGATGTCCTGTGTTCAAGGAGAATTTTCTTGAGGTCAGACATTTCATTTTCCTACCAATGGAAGATGGGATGTTCTTATATATAGTCGATTCTCACTATTCACAGTAGCTATGTTAAAGTTACTGTGAACACTGAATTAGCTAATGCTGAACCATTGCTCCTAGAGGGAAACACCTGGTTAGGCGTCTGAGAGTCTCTGGCCACATCTTCATCAACTGATCAATTGATAACCTTGTGTTATATATGTTTCTGTTTAAAAGCACCTTCTTTAACATATATTGCTGACTCATTAACAATGAGCTCATGGCCAACACCACTAACTCCTCCCTGAAGGAAGATTATCTAACATACATTTTATCCAGAAGGCATGTCGCAGCCCCTTGTGCTCAGGAACACCACACAGCACCTCAGCACTACACTGGGGCCATTTTAAACAGTGAAATCACCAACAAAAAGCACAAAAATATGGCAAACTTAGCACTAAATAACCACATACAAAAAGCACTTGCTTGCCTGAGGAGGGCTGGCGTGAAAAGGCAGGGCTGGCCTTGCTCCACCTCAGCTGGGAAGTGTGCTTTGGGTGACAACTTTTTCAACGCTCTGCAATGCACAAGTCTACAGGTGACTGGGGAAGCACTAAAAGTATTGACTTTGGGGTTACAAATAAATTTTCTCGAGTGGGTGAATTCAGCAAAGTGGAATCCACAGATTCCTCCTGTCCCACCAGTCTGTGTCTCACCTTCAAAGTCCTGCCTACCTCTTCAGGGGAGCCTTTGGGCTCTGCAACCTGCCGAGCTAAATCAGCCCATCGATTCACCAATCAATCAATACTAATGAAGTGTTTCAAAGCCCTGGTATGGTTTGAATGTTTTTTGTCCCGTCTCAAACTTCTGTGTTGGAAACTTAATTCCCAGTGCAGCAGTATTGGGAGGTGAAGCTTAGTGCTATAGGAAGGGCTTGTGGGAGTGGGCTCTCTCTGCCACTCTTCTCTCAGGTGAGCATAGGGCGTTCCTCCTCTCAGGACACAGCTTTCAAAGCGGGAAATTGAGGCCCTGAGAAGCTGAGTACCTGCCAGGCTGTTTAACTCCACAGCCACCCCCCCAACCCCATCAATGCCCTGAACATCCATCCCCAGGTACACCCTTAAGGAACTTACTTTGTATTGATTAAGAACTCAGTGAGACCCTGAGCATCAACTCGGCAATCTCATCCTCCTCTAGAGAACTCCGAATGTTGGGAGGGATCACAGAGCGCCCCCTCTTCTCCCAGGTGCACCCCACTTCCTAACACCTTGGGGAATAGGTCGGAAGGAAAGGAAGGGTGACGCGAGAGGTTTCGTCGTTGTGCCCTACAGGAGAATGTTAGGCCTGAGGTCACTTCACTCGCCCAAGTTGCTGGCTGGGTCTCCAGGTGTTTTGGCCGTCACAGCCCAGCGCGACGGGTACACCAAACACCCAAACCTTGGGCAGAGACCAAACGGTCACTTCCCCGCCCTCCGGGCGCAGTATGCAAATCCAAGCACCAGGAAGTAGCTGGGACCTCTCGGCCGAGCCCAGCGACCGCTAGTTCCTCTCCCGCCGCGCCCGGCCGCGCCGCCGCTCGCTCCCCGGCCGTGGCGCCTCCGGGCCCGACGCGCTGCAGCCTCCAGCCCGCGGCAGGCGGGGCGGCCGCGCCACCCCGGGCCCCGCGCCCGCAGCTCCTCGCCGCGCGTCCGACGGGCCCGGTCCGCAGCCCCTCCCCGCGCGGACCCCGCTGGGCCGCCCCGTCGCGACCCCGCTCTGAACTCGAGTCACCGTGGAGCTCCGCCGCCGCCGCCCCACAACTTTCACCGCGAGCGGGTGAGTCCCCGGCGCGAGCCCGGGGGGTGGGCGCGGGCGCCCGGGCGGACGGGACGGGGGTCGGCTCGGGGCCGGGGGCTTCGGCGCGGCCAGCGGCAGCAGGGTCGCGCGCCACTTCCTGGCCTCACCGGCGCCCGGCCGCGGCGCTGACGGCAGCCAGATGCCTCCCGCCTGCGGGCGACCCCGCCCGGGGAGCCGAGGCCGCGGGGGCGGGCGGCTCCGCAGGTGTCCGCTGCTGGGCCGCGCTGGGGCGCGGTGGGAGGTGCTGGCGCGGGGGCGCGACGGGTCTTTCCCGGCGCCCGCCGAGGGCCGGCCGCTGTCCCCGCTCGGGTCACTCTCCGCGGGCGGAGGGGAAGCCCTTCTCTACGCGAGCCGGCGCGCCGCAGAGATCCTGGAGGGGACTCCGGGCATTGCGCAATCTGGTCTCCCCACTGGAGCCTGGGTCCCCAGAGTCGAGGGGAGGGGATCGGCCGGGGCCCTGTCCCAGGCCCGCGGCCAGCTGCCCTCTTTGGTGGCTCTGGACAGGAGCGTGACGTCTAGGGGTCTAGGGGCTGCGGCGGAGTCTGGTCGCCTGCAGAGGAGCAGTCCGGTGCCTTGGCTGCGAGAGGAAGCGAGAGTTATTTTAAGAATTCAGGGGTTGCCTCTCTCGCCGTGGGGGAGGGGCGTGAGAGTCAGTTTCCACTTTGCTGCGTTTTCTTGGTCAACTGTGCCTCTCTCGACGGGGTGCATTTGTGATGGCCCTTCTAATAGCCCACTTGTTGTGTGGACTTGTGGTTGTGTCTTCATCTCTTTTATATCCCCGTGTATGTTCATTACCCCAAATCCACCCAACTTCTTTGCCTTCTCAGAGACCCATGTTGGAATCTGGGCCTTGCAATTTCCTATCGTCCATGAAGGGGACCAATTATTGAAATTCCCTGTTTGGGTTTCCTCATCGTTGAGGAAGCATACGTACCTCCTGGGCTATTTAGTATACGTAAATCCCCTACTACATACTAGCATTCCCTAAGAGGTGTTATTGTTATTTATTGCAGCTAATTCTGTCCATGAAAATGAGGCTTTGCAGTTTGGTGATTTGAAACCAAAGACTTCATATCTCATTTAGCCACCTGACTTTCCTAATAAATGTGCTTCATAAATACATGAGGGATTTGCTGTCTCAAAGCAGGGCCCAGCAGTCTGACTTCCCCTAAAAATTAGCCAGTAAAGATGTTTGACTTTTGGTTTGTTGTCTGCCCCCAGCCGCTGTAGGGATGGATGTTCAGTGCCTCAGGGAGCTGGCACTGAGAGTACGGGAGCTTACTAAGCCCTTCCCAAGTCAGGGTAAGCTCTGCTGGGAAAGGATGGCATCCAGTTAGTCTCTCCATTCTCAGTTGGAGGCAAGGAGGTAAGCGTTTTGAGGCTTGAAGAAGTTTAATTAAACCACAAGAGACTGGTGACCGGGCCTCTTTGGATGTAAATGGGCTGACCCTCTTCCTGAGTGAAAGGTGAGGGAAAAGAAAACAGGAGCCAGGAAACCTGAGTTTTGGTTTCTTCCACCATTTAGTAGAGCTGTGATTTGGGATAAGACACTTGGGTCATTTATTCAGCCAGCATTTCCATCATAGCAGCAACCAGTTACGTTATTTGTCTGTGTTTTCACAGTCTGTACTGACCACTGCAATGGAAGCTCCATGAAAACGGCTTTATCTATCTTGTCCAAAACAATAAGCCTGGTGCCTGGCACATAGTAGGTGTTCAACCGAGATTCCTTGGGAGAAGGAATGAGGCCTGCTGTGAGCCTGACCCTGTGCAAATCTGTGGACACAGGGAGATGAAGACACAGGGCTGGGGATTTGAGGGGCTTTGTTGAGTATAAAGTTACCCACCACTAGTGTTCTAAATGGGAATCTCCCTTCAGGACTGGTCACCTCTACTGTATTGCAGGAAGAGAGGTCTTGGTGTGGAGTTGTAAGATGTCTCCTGCACAGATGATAGTTGGCTCAATCCCAAAGACTCTCTTTATCTTAGTCACGGTGTTGCATAAGTATGTGGAGATTTTGAAATATGCCTCCTCCACCTCCAATGACTTCCTTTTGACAGAAAAGTGGTCCAGCACAGTTTGGTGAATCAATGACTTTCTAATACTTTTAGTTCCATCTGTATTTTTATTCAGAAATAAATCACCAAAACATCAGAGATTCTAGCTGCTTCATGTGAACATACAGAGTTGCAATTTAACAAAACTACACCACATTATCCATATACAAACCCACAATAATTTTATCAAGAAGAATGCCATGTGTTCATGCCCACAGCATGGGACATTGTTACAGCTCACTCCTACTGATGATCTTTATGATACACAGTGAATTAGTGTTAACATTAAAGGGTCACCACAATCATTAGTCAGGCCTTTGATCAATGACACATTGATAGCAGAGAAATCCTCAAACCTGTCCTGGACTCTTCCTAGTGGTGATGGTGCTAACCCCTTTCACTTGTCCAGGGCTCTGAAGCCTTCCTGAACTCGAATTTCACTTGAACCTCTTGTGGCTTTTACAGGATAGGCAGGGACAGATACAGGAAAGGAGGTTCAAGGGCTTGTCCAAGGTCACAGCCCCGGTTAAGTGGCATCACTGGGCATAGTAGGTATGTTTTCTGGCTTTTCCCACTTGTCCACCTTTGGGCCTGTAGTAGATACTCAATTGCCTAAAAGCAAAGAAACTTTACTTATCATTTAATAAACATTTTAAAAACGAAATCATGAAGCAATTTTCTTCATTATCACTTGGTAATTGTCTGAGCTAAGTGACTAGCTGCTTAGGACATAGGACCAGATGCACATCAAGCTGGGCATCTAAGCTGTCTTCTGCAAATGAATTTCTGTGACTATCATTACTGCTTCTTGCTTGGGCATGAGAGTGGGGGTCACCAATAACTGCTAATGTGACACCTATACTGTCTGCTGTCCAAGCAGCTCTAGTGACTGCCTTAGGAGCTATCAGGTGCTTATTCCTTAATACAGAAGTGCCCAAGTAATACTTTGCAAAAAATCTTGCCTAGCCTCCGCTAGAAATGCCTCCTGCATGAATCCTACCAGCTTCCTTGTGTGGTTGTTATAACAGTGAGAGCATCATTCAAGGTGAAAATATAAAGTAAGGAGACAGGGCCCATAGGACGCATGTTAAAACACATATCCCATTTTCTGTGCACCTGCTATGTGCAAGGCACCATTAAGCCAATACTCCTAAAATAGATATACATTGCCTCCCATCTTTCAAGGTTGATAATGAAGAGAAAGACATGGAAGAGGAAGTTGGTTTTTTTTTTTCAATCAGAAGTACTGAAAGATTTCTTACAGCTGCCTAGTTTCCTGGCACTTAAATTGTGAAACTTTGAGTTCATTCTATCATCATTTCTAAAATTTATTTTGAGTAAGTTCCCATTTGGGGGAGATGCCCAAGTGTAGAAAATGATATGGAAATCTGCCAGTTGAGGAATTAAGAAATTTTCTAACAGGCCAGTTTAAAGACCAAGATCTTCTCTTAGATATCTTTGGCTTCAGTTAGTTGGAAGGGCTTTCTTGTAATTTAGAATAGAAAATTTAAATAATTACTTGGGATGATATATTAAAAAGGCTCATCCATGCTGATGAGTGCAAGGGGCTTGTAATAGCCTTTTTTCTTTATTCTTGGGCTTTTTCTTCATTCTTGTTTTGTACTTCATTTTCCCTTGTTATTGCATGAGCTGTCAGTATTCCTTGTTTGCCATAAAGCTATTTCTTTTAAGTTGTGTTTACAATCAGGACATAGTTTTCCTTGGTATAGAACTCTTCCAAAGTGTCATTTCACTGTGCTTTATTAACCCTCAACATATTGCTCCTTCCCCAGCCCCCCTCTCCAACTCTTTCCTTACCATCTTACAAGCTAGGAATTGACATGGTATGAGTTGACCATTTATGGGGCGAGATTATCAGTTAGTCTCATATTTGTAACTGTGCTCATTGTTCACACTAAGATACCTAAATGATGTCCGATAAAATTACACAAATGGGGATAAATTTACAGAATCGGTTCGAGTTTTTGTTTCTTAATGGTCTAGGCTCTGATTTTGTTGAGTTGTAGAACACTGGGTAGCTCAGAGGGTCTTTTAGTCTGTCTCGTCTTTTCACAATTCATGTTTCAAAGACAAACACTGCAAGCTTGCCCACACTCCCTCGTTTCTGTGAGCATCTAAAATACTCTCACTGCCCTTTATTGACTCCAAACCATACTGCTTGGAAGCTCCTTGGTAAAACCCTTGGTGGGGCTCTAGAGACTCTGTTTGCCCCTCTTAGGCACTGGTGAGAGCATGTGATGGAGGGATGGCTCTGTGTTCATTCAGTGACCCTGAAGCAGTGACGTCCTCTTGGGTTTTGGGCCTCCTGGGTGCTTCTCCTCTTCCTATAAATGTTAACCGGGTGATGGGAATGGAGAAGCTGTTCTGGGAGAGGGAGGACCACTCTGGAAAGGGAGGAGCACTTCTGCTTTCCACGGGGAAGCTGTGTCACGGGGAAGGAGGAGGCTGGCGAGGAAGTGATACTTCCTCTTGCCCAAGGGGCCAGGCGGGTCATTTGCCTGCAGCCCCACCTTCCTTGCCACCCAACTGCTTTTCCTCAGGGTTCTTTCTACCACTTTCTGCTCTGCCATTTCAGTTCACCCCTGAGAGAGCAAGGGAGAGAGGATGAACCTAGAGCCCTCAGTGTGGAGCCTTCTCTGGCAAGAGAGGCCTGCAGTGAATGTACACAGAAAGTGTCCATTTTTAAATTCCCTATTATGGAAACTGTTGTAAAATTTTAAGTAGATATTTTGAAATCTTTCAATGTTCAGGCAATATAATAATATCTTAATCCTAAGTATAATAGTTCAGGGCTATTTTTGAAACTGTTTAAACTACTTGTTAAATTCTTGCAATAGAGCTGTAGCTGTCAGACTTCTTTGACCACAGCCCATGTCAAGAAACAGATTTTACCTTGTTCCCAAGCACACATCTATCTGTATGCAAACAAAACAAAACGCGGAAATAAAATCTTGTGGAAGAGCCCCTCCTCTTAACTTGTTGGAGGAGTGTGCTGTGGAGCAGTCCCTAGGAGGCTAGCTTGGCAAGCTCTGTCACAGTTTAAAATGCTCAGAGTGGGCCCCGTAATTCCACAGGCTCCAGGCTAACAGACATATATATTAAGATAAGTCCGTACAGTGGAATACCTTGGAAATGCCCTAAGAGGTTGCATTCAATTACACTTACTAATAGGAAAAGAAAGTTGAAAAAAGCTGAACACAATAATACCATAAATGAAATAAAATATTCATATATGAGATATAGTGATTATTTTTGGGTGATGGGTGAATGCAGATTTCTTTTCTTTTGTACATCTTTATTTTTTAAAAGAACAAACATCACTTATATGATTTTAAAATAGCATAGTATAAGGAGCAATGAAATGAAGCCAGTGGGACTGCAGAGGGTAGGGGGGAGCAATCTGGGAGCTTTGGAACCTATGTGGCCAGAGTGAGGTGGTAGGGATGTAATTGGAAGCACCTGCCCCAGGAGAGCTGATGAATGTTGTAAATATTAAAAAAGCTTCCACTGATTTGTTTAGTATTCAGATTAGCAAACCTTCTTTGAGTACCTACTGGGAGTCAGGCCCAGTGTTAAGAGCTGAGGTACAAATCTGCATATGCTGGTGGACATCCTAATAGGAGAGGGCTGCATACACTGGAGAATGGGCATTACTGCGCAAGGAGAGGATGGATCATGTAGGTGTCATTCATTGTCACTAGAACTTCATTTAGGGAGACTGTGGTCAGGCTTGGTAGGTAGGCTTGGAGGGTTCTTGGCCATAATCCTAAATGTTGGATTTTATGACATAAGTGAAGGGGAATCATTGGAGCTTTTTAGTGAAAAGCCATTTTTTTCCCATCACAGGCAATTTCTTGCCTAGGCTGTTTCATAATGAGGCATTTATGATGCAGCTAAAGAATGAAGAGACATCGAACACTCATTTACTTCTTGGAATAAGTAAACGATTAACTGAAGGACTCAAAGGGACAACCCCGGAGATTAATTTGGAACCTGAAAATAACATTTATTGCTGCTGTTCATGACAACACAAAGCTTAACACTGTAATTGTCACCTGCAAGTAGGTATTTGATACCTTCCTAAATGATGTTGATCTTGTCCGTTTATCTAAATCTTGATGACTGCAACACTCTTGAAGAAATAAGTAATTTAGACTTGAGGTCTAAGTTTCAGTGGAGTTATAAGTCTTTTCCTTTTGATTTAAAAGAAGGAGAATATGTTGTAAAGCTGTAGCTTGGTGTTGGGATCATTCTTACGATACATAATATAGTTTGGATATATTGGGCCCCCCCAAAGCTCATGTTGAAATCTGATCTTCAGTGTGGCAGTGTTGGGAGGTGTTTGGGTCATGGTGAAGGATCTTTCATGAATAGATTAATGTCATCCCTGGGGGGGTGGGTTGTGAGTGAATTCTTACTCTATTAGTTCCCATGAGAGCTGGTTGTTTAAAGGACCCTGGCACCTCCCCTCCCCCCTCTTGCTTTCTCTCGCCATGTGATCTCCTTGCACCCTCTGGCTGCCTGCTGCTTTCCACCATGAGTAGAAGCAGCCTGAAGCCCACACCAGATACAGCTGTTCCAGAATAGTGAGCCAAATAAACCTCTTTTCCAGTTTCATGTCTTCTGTTATAGCAACACAAAAACGGATTAATTCAATATATAAATTAGTTTGTTAAAAGTATTACCATAACTAGGAATGGCAAATTTGGTCAAAACCAAGCAACTACCTGCATAATAAGGTATAGCATATTGAATATCTATGTGCTCAATGACTATAAGGGATAATTTATTTTAAATTTGAGGGGAGATAGTACAATATGGAAAGAAAATGAGCTTATAACTGAGTCACATCTGAGTTCCTATCTAGGCTACCCCATTTGTGACTTTGGGCAAGTTACTTATTCTCACCAGTTCTTCATTTATAAAATGATGATAATAATACCCACCTCTCAGGTTTGTAATCTCCTAGCCCTTTCTGGTACACAGTAGGCATGTAATAAAAGGGCTGTTTTTATTGCTAGCCGATGATTACCTCTTAGAGGGGAAGTAATCATCCCTTCCTTCCACCCACAAACATTCATTGATTAAAAAGTTTATCCTTTGCCACAGCCTTGGGGAAGTTCAGAGTCTAGTGGGAGAGTCAGCCATGCCCCATGCCGCCTGGCTCGAAGTCCCACCGGCTGGAGCTTGGGTGTTTGACCTGTTGAACTTCCCCTCTCCCTGTAAAGTACCAGGAAAACTGCGATGAGCCCAGAGATCACACACAGGGGCCAGCAGTGGGGTCTCTGCACTTAAAGATGTCCTAAGTAGTGAGGGTGTGGGACAAAAGTGTGTGGCCACTGCTGTCCTAGACATGCAGAAAGAATGGCATTCTCCAGTTGGAGGTCTTAGGGGGAAATGCAAATGTGTGAAAGGGCCTGGGGAGTCCAAACAGCTGGAGCCCCTTGGCCTGGGCTGCATCCTTCAGTAAATGAGAGGCTCATGACAAATATGGTGAAGGACACATCCCTGGCTTCAAGCGAACTTTTAATATAGAGTTTATGGTCATCAGTATAATCAAATGCAGCACCATGGAGGTTGATTTTTGTCTTTCTGGACCACACTGACTTTTTGAATTGTTTCAAATTTAGTAGATGCCCAATGGGTATAAAAAGAAATTTTAACAAGGTAAATTTTGTAACTGCATGCATATCTTTTACTTTACGGTTGTCAGTCACTTTTAAAGTTTTAAATAAATTAAGATAACCATTAAATGAGAGTTTAATTGTGATTTCCCTTAAATTCCATTACATGTGGATATTCTTTCAAGAGTCTAGTAGAAAAAAAAAATTCCAAATGCTTTGGTGAATGACTGTTAAATGTTACATCATTGCTGTAGTTATGACAGGTCTTAAACTAAGGCACTACTGTGTGATCCAGTTTAACAAGTGCCTGTCCCTTTCTGGTATCAAGTATCAACCACTGGGCTTTGACATCACCTGTCTTCCTCGGTATCCAACATTAGAATCATGGACGCTGACAGAGGGAAGAGATTTTGGTAGCATATCTTACACATAAACCTTAATAGGTAGTCACTTTTCCTTGAACACTGGGTCTCATTTTTTCTGCACAGGTGATGGAGGCCACATTGTGAGAGCACTGTGACAAAGATGTTACTGGGGTTCCCAGAGTGTCTCATTTCAGTTTTGGACAGCTATAGGTGTAAGAAAGCTTTTTCTCCCAAGCTTCAATCTTTTATTTCCATAATTACTGCCTGTTGGTTCTAGTTCCACACTCTGGCACTGTTTTACACATTGCAGGCCAGCACTGTTGGACTGACTGAGTCACCATTCACTGTGATTATTTGTACAGGATGTGTAGGACCCAGCACTCTTGCCCTACTTCCTTCGTAACAGAACCCAGATTCTTCCAGGATCCATCTTCCTCACAGACTCTTCAGCAGATGTTTTCCCTGTCCCCACCTGTGGCATGGCCCTGACTGGTCATAGGCTCCTGTTCTTGGCCTTGATTTGTTCATGGATGGATATACGTTGGATTTGACAGAAATCAGGGAAACAAAGTCATGTTCCATGGACGGTCCTAAAATATAAGAGGGAAAGGAGTGGGGGAGGGAAGAGAGAAGGAAAGGGAGAGAATAGATAAAAGATGAAGAAACAAAAAGCAAATCTGAGAGGCGAGGAATTGGAGGGAAAATACTGTAAGTTCTCTTCATTACTAATTTCTAATGTACACTGTGGGTGGTTGTCCACGCTGTGTTTCTTCTGATCACACAGACTGGTGTGGGATTAATACTCATAATTGGGCTTCTGAAACCACAGTTTCTTTTGAACAATGTATATTTAATGAGCACTGCATTAGGCATTGTAGCAGGTGCTTTGGGGAAATATGAATGTGAATGAGCGTGAGGTTCCTGCCCTGGAGGAGTTCATTGTGCTCTCTCCTCTCTGGGCTGTTCACCAACCAGAACACGGACGAATTGATGTGGCCGTGGGTGGGACAGTTGCCTTCTTGCTCAGGAGATTCCTGGGAACCCAAATCAATGCCCAGAAACCAATATTTATGGTAAGAAGGAAGGCAGTGCAGTGAAGTGGTTAGAACACAGGGTATTAATCACATTTGGGCTCAAATCCCAGGTCTGTCCTTTCTTAGATGTGGGCCACTGTCCAGGTGCTGGCCTTGCTAGCCTCAGGGTTCTCATATTGAAACCTCAGTTTGGTTCTGAGGGTTCCAGGTTGTAATGGTTGCATGTGAAGTACATAGTAATGGTAGTCTTTGTTAATGTTATTATCAAAAGAAAGTTGCTTAGGATGGCCACTATCAGAAAACAGAAGTGAAGAAGTGGTGGCGAAGATGGAGAAATTGGAATCCTTGTGGAATAGTGGTGGGAATGTAAAATGGTGCAGCCACTAAGGAAAACAGTATGGCAGTTTCTCAAAAAGTTAAAAATAGAATTACCATATGAATTAGCCTGTTTCTGTTGTTTATAACATAAATACCTGAAACTGGGTAATTTGTAAGAAAACAATATTTATTGCTTACAGTTTTGGATGCTGGGAAGCCCAAAGTCCAGGAAACACATCTGGTGAAGGCCTTGTTGGTGGTGGCAGTGACACAGGGGTCTCACATTGAAGAGTGGCAGAAGTTTTCCCAAAGAGTATTTTTTTTTTTGAAAAAAATTAAGTATGACCCACACATAGAAATGTACAGAAATAGAAAAGTCTGGCTTGGTGCAAACCCACATGTAACCACCCCCAAATCAAAAAGCAGAACCATGCTTGCACCGGGTGTATCGCTTTCCCCCAACAGAACTCTCTAGCCTCAAAGGCACTGAAACACTTCCTCATATACTCTCTTTTTATAGTCACCAGAACCACTCCAATTATTATAAGAGTGGATCAATCTATTCACCAGGGCACAGTCCTCACAATCCAAACCTCTCCAAGGCTCCACCTTTCACCAACCACAGTAGGATTTCCCACCTTCAACAGTTACAGGGGAGTTAAGCTTCAGTGACTTTGGAGGGCCATTCAGTCCACAGCATTCCACCCCAGCTCCCAAAACTCATGTCTTTTTCACATACAGATACGTTTATTTTGTCCCCAAAGTCTTAACTTGTTTCAGCTCAAAAGTCCAAAGTTCAAAGTCCCATCTGAAATTAAAACAAGTTGTCTACTTCCAAGATATAATAGCGGACAAGCAAATATTCCTGGGTGATCTTTGCCCCAGTTCCAATAAGTCCCTTCTCATTTACATCTGAGACTTCCTTAGAATGATCTTTACAGTCCATATTTCTATGAGCTTTCTGGTTGCCACCATTTAATCAGTCCCTAAGACATTCAAAACTTTCCTCAACAGCATCTAGGCTTTTTTTCTAGCCCGTTCCTCCAAATTTTTCCAGCCTCTTCTGAACACCCAGTTCCAAAGCCACTTCCACATTTTCAAGTATTTGTTATAAGCAACACCCCTTTTCTTTGGTACCAATTTTCTGTATTAGTCTGTTTCTGTTGCTTATAAGTACCTGAAACTGGCTGGGTAAGTTGTAAGAAAACAAAATTTATTGCTTACAGTTTTGGAGGCTGGGAAATTTAATGTGTAGGGAATATATCCGGTGAGGGTCTTCCTTGGCAATAATGCAGGGGTCTCACATGGTAGAATGGCAGAGCAGAGAGAGACTAACCTCCTCATTCACCCTCTTTTTAAAGCCATCAGAACCACTCCCATTATTCTAGAGTGGATCAACCCATTCACCAGGGCACAGTCCTCACAATTCAGTCACCTCTCCAAGGCTCCACCTTTCACCCACCACAATAGGATTTCCCACCCTCAACAGTTACGGGGGTTTAAGCTTCAGTGATCTTGGGGGTCCATTCTACCCACTGCACCATATGATGTGGCAATTCCACTTCTGGGCGTAGACCCAAAAGAATTGAAAGTGGGGTCTTGAAGAGATGTTCGGACACCCTGTTTATAGCAGCATTATTCACAACAGCCAGGGAGTAGAAGCAATCCAAGTACCCATCAATGGATGAAACAAAAGGTGGTCTATCCATATAATGGGATATTATTCAGCCTTAAAAAGGAAGGAGATTCTTACTCATGATACAACATGGGTGAACCTTGAGGACATTATGTAAAAGAAATAAGCTAGTCACAAAAGGACAAATAACTGTGATTCCACTTCTATGAAATACCTGGAGTAGTCAAATTCATAGAGACAAAAAGTAGAGTGGTGGCCATCAGGGGCTGGTGGGGGGAGGTGGGGATGGGGAGTAATTGTTTAGTGAGTATGGACTTTCAGTTTTGCAAGATGAAAAGAGTTCTGGAGATGGGTTGTTGTGATGGTTGCACAAGAATATGAATGTACTTAATGCTTAATGAATTACATGCTTAAAAATGGTTAAGTTGTAAATATTATGTTATGTGTATTTCACCACAATTTTCAAAAATGATTTTAAAAAGTTAAGAAGCAGAAATGTGTACAAATAGACAGGGGTGGGTGTGAGGATATTTCATTAGTTTTGATAAATTGCCCTTCTTGTGGCAGGGGATTTGCCTACCAAGCAGATGGGGGCTCACTTTTGGGGGTGCGGTGGGGAGGGGACAAGGTCTTTAACTCCCTATTATTTAATACAAGGTCATGTGGATTTCCGGCTGACAAAATACTGAAGTGGCTGTGATGTGAGAAAGAGTGTGGTAATGGAGAAATTTACAAAGGCAGAGACTGTGGATTTGGGAGTAAAGAGATTTCTCACAATCAAAGCTGCCTGCAGGGCACGGGCTCTGGTGTAAGGTTGTCTTCCAGTTAGAAGTTTGTCAGCTCAGGTGTTTAGAATAGGTTGGATCAGACAGCTCTAAAGGGTGCTTTCTAATTTGATGATAATATTATTTCTAGCTATGTACTCACTGATTCCAAATAACGTAACCGGAAATAATATTGCTGATGGAGTTTTTCCTAATAGGCTTCAAGGGGATTTTAAAAAAAATTTTCCCAAAGAGTATTTTTTTTGAAAAAAATTAAGTATGACCCACACATAGAAATGTACAGAAACAGAAAAGTCTGGCTTAGTGCAAACCCACATGTAACCACCCCCAAATCAAAAAGCAGAACCATGCTCGCACCGGGTGTATCCCTTTCCCCCAACAGAACTCTCTAGCCTCAAAGGCATCTACCATCCTGCTTCTAGTTTTAATTTAGTTTCCAATGTAGGCTTTTTAACAATATAAGGAATAGAAAAGCAGTACAACGCCATTTGGGTTGGCAGATAAACAGATTTTCAAGCTGTGGGTTTGGCTGCCACTGGCATCTCTGTGTGTGTTGAATTTACTGCAATTCAGTTGGAGAACAAGCCCTTGTTTGGTTTTATACCCTGACTAATCAGATGCTAAAATTCTCATAAGTGAGTTTGATCTGAATCTTTTCTAAATACCTTTTTATTCATCCATTAATTAGTAAAATGAGTCGGCATGAGCCATATATAGCCTGTTTTTCTACCCATGTCTGCACAGCTCAGTAAATTTATAAATGCAGATGTGTGGGTATGATGAGGGTGGTTCCCAGTGACCCACGTGTAATCAGACACCCTGTTGTGTGACACAGGGCCAGCCTGTGCATAGGCATCTGAACGTACTGGTTTTGTGAACTCAGGGATGCTACTCTTCAGTAGCATAGGACTCACTTTTCTGATGTTGTGGAACACAGGACCCTTATCACTGACTGTTCAGCTTCTGCTCCATGTAGTTTTGATATTTATTTTTGCTGAGGGTGAGAGAGAGACAAAATTTGACCTGTGGAATTTGTTGGTGTATGAAGAAATGGTTCATTTATTCAACACTCAAAACATTTCTTGGACACTCATGACTCATGAATATGCATGCTGTGACTTGTAGTCACATCCATGAGTTCTCAGTAGCAGAATTGTTCCGTATCTACTCAGAGAGTTAAAACATTTTAAAAAGGAGAATGAGGAGTATAAATTTCTGTTTCACACAAAATAGGAAGACCATACACGGGCAGTGGAGTGCTGAGGGACCCATCTTTGTGAAAAAGTCACGGATGTGGTCTGGGTCCAGGCAGGGGATGACGCCAGCGCAGGAGGAGCTGCGGAGCCTGCGGTCTGACTGTCCGCAGTCCCCACGCCCCAGTTGCTTTGCCCCTCGCCACGGTTTCTGACACTTGGCATCTGCACTCTCACCACTCGTGTCTGTTGGCAGTCACTGGGAGCACATCCTGGGAACGGAGGGGAATGTTGGGCTATGGAGACTGAGCACAGTAGTCTTCAAGTGAAGGAGTTTCTCAGATGGAAATAAAAGAACAGATGGCGGGATCCCTTACTTAGCTTGGTGAAGGATGTGGGGTATGATTAGCAACGATATAGTAGCTCACGAGGAATATTCTGTTGTGAACTTTGGAGTCTCTGAGCAGAAGTGTGGTGTTGTAGTTACAAAACTGAGAGTCAGGAATTGAATTTAGCCCACACCCTATTGCACACTAGTCTTGGGACGTTCCTTAAACTCTTCAGGCCTCATATTCCCAGCACATGAAACGGTAGTAGCTGATGTTCATCTGGTATCGCATCCAGTTTTTGCGAGGATTAAATGAGGATTAAATGTGCCTGAGAGCTCTTTAAGGAATCTAATGCACTACACACTTTGGGCTATTGTTTTGGATGAGTCTTCTCTTGATTTTGAAGGATCCCTGCACTGCTCCCTGGTGATGGTACCCCTGGCCTGTTTTGGTTGGATTCACTCATACATCATCATCCATCCTGTGGTGAAACTGAAATTTGGTGTACACACGAGGTGCCAATTCATTCTCCTTGAACTGTTATGGCAAAAGGCCAAGGGAAAACATTTTCTTTTATTATTAGGTGGTCCTCAAGCATCCTGTGAGGGGTAAAGCAGTTTTTTTTTAAAAAGCAAGTTTTATTGATAAAGATATAGGTAATAAAAACCTTGCCTAATTTGGCCCCTTGCCACCATTTAAATGGCAAGGAAATAACTGCAGGGTGACTGCTGAGTGGAGAACCACACCGCTGACCAGAGCACTGGCTCTGCGGGTTCAACGTTCATGGACGTCCTCTGAGTGACCCCAGACCAACCTGGGCCTCATTTCTCCTGACCAGGAGATTAGGAACAGACATAGTACTGAACTTTGATTCATGTGACTCCTGTTATGCCATATAAATGAAAATTCAGATGTTGGATTAAGGAAAGTAAAGTTTTCTCTGTTGCATCTTAAAAGGTATCCCCCTCGCCCCGTAACAATAAATTACATGCTTCTTGAAGTCTTACTGAGTTAGAAACACCTTGAGGTCAGGAGTTCACATTCTTTTATTGTTTCACTTAACTTCCTATTTATTTATTTATTTAATTGTACATGTTTATGGGATACAGTTTGTTGTCTCAATACATACCTATATTGTATAATGATCCAATCAGAATAGTTGGTATATCTATTATCTAAACATTTATCATTTCTTTTTTGGTTATAATGTTCAAGATCATTTTATGGCTGTCTTGTAATATACAATAAAATATTATTAGTTATAGTCACCCTACAGCACTAGAAAGTATTCTTCCTATATAACTGTAACTTTGTAACTTTGAACCCAATTACCAACCTCTCCCCTTTCCTCCCTGCCCTCTTCCCTACCTCTGGTAACCACTCTACTACTCTCTTTTTTTTCTTTTTCTTTTATTTTTTCTTAATTGACCCATGATAATTGCATATATTTATGGAGTACAGCGTGATATTTGGGTCCATTTATATACTGTGCAGTGATCATATCAGGGTATTTAGCATATCCATTACCCAAAACATTCTGATGCTGAGTAGATCTCTGACTTCCCATGTGGCGTTTCCAAGGGGCTTGACTGCACAAGACCCCCAAGTCTAGTGATGATTCAGCTCGTAGTCTCCTCTGGCTCACTCTTAAAATTTGCCTTTTTTATTTTGGTTTCCCCCGTTTTAATCGAAAACCCACTATTTCATATGTACTCTGAAATATTTCAAAAATTTTAAAAAGAGATATAGCACTCTAAGCCATCGAATGACTTTTTAAGATTAGGAAACAATTTTTTCTGTTTGTTTTAAAAAGAGTAACAAAAGTAAAATGAAAGACTAGATTTTAAGAAACAAGTGTTTTTTTTGTTTTTATTCTTTTAATCAACTTTAAACTTTTTGCTGTATAGGTCTATGAATTTTAATACATGTATAGATTCATAATAAGGATACAAAAGAGTTTTATCCCCCCCCCAAAAAAAACCCTCAACTGCGCTACCCCCACCCCAGTCCTTGGCAACCACTGATCTATTCTCTGTCACTATAGCTTTGCCTTTTCCATAATGTCATATAAATAAAATAATAGTGTATGTGATTTTTTTTTTTTTTTTTACAATAATGGCTTTATGAAGACATAATTCAGATATTATATAATTTGCCCATTTGAAGTACCGCGCATTTCGGTGGCTTTTAGTATGTTCACAAGAGTTGTGCGATCATCACAACAATCAATTTTAGAACATTTTCATCACACCAAAAAGAAATCCTGTACCCATTAGCAGTCACCACCCATTTCCCCCAACCCCTCTTCCCCCTTGCTCTAAGCAGCAACTAATCTGCTTTGTGTCTCTATAATAAATTGCAGGCAAATGTTTCTAATGATATTTTGTACATGGCTTTTGATATTTCCCAGACTGAACATTACAATTTTGTTAATTTAATTTTTTCAGTATTTCAAGGTGTAATTTATAACACAATTTCTGAAAATCTTAATATTGTTAGGGAAAAAACCTTCTTGTGTCTTTTATCAAGATACTCAAAGCAGTTTTTCTCTTTTCAATCTTCTATTTTTTTTTAAAAAAAGGCTCTATCAGAGTCCTTCAGGATGGTAAAGGGCTGTGCTATTACCTGGAACGACGTTATGTGGAGGGAGGCCTTGAAAGCTGAGTTTTAACCTCGGAGAGTAACACGGGGGTGCGTCCGGCTGCTTCTGCTGCGGAGGCCTGCATGGCGCCCACTTCATTTCTTAACGTGGCCAAGCGGTCTCTGTACGCCCCAGGCCTCGCCCCCCTCTGGTGGACGTGATCGGAGCTTCTCCTGGGTTCTCACACAGATCAAGTGAAACGGTGAGCATTTCGGGAATGCCCTTGGCCATTCCATTTGTGAGCGACAACGTCAAGTAGGAACCGGGCTCGACCCGGCCACCTTAGGAAGCACAAATTCTCACTCTTGGAGGTAAATAATCGTGGGCAAGTCACCTAATTTCTCGTTGTCTCCCTGTGGCCATCTGTTACTTAGCAATTAATAGAAGTGTCCTTGTGGTTATTTATGTGGATGTACTCCAATCGTAACAGAGGCTTAATAAGAATTTAATATTTGCTTTTCTTTTATTTAAAGTAATACTTTTTAGGCCATAAGAGTCCTTAGGGAGTTTTTTCTGTGCAACTGTATGAAAATTACTAAAAAGTAGTTTCTATACTTTTTTTTTTTACTTGCAAAAAGTAAAGCCTTTTGCAAGGGCTATGGTAACCTGAACCTAGATGCGTGCTTGGACTTGAGCCAGCACTACATTTTGAAATGTTTGCTAAAGCGTAGAAGCCAAGCATGTTGCTAATAGAGAGAGAGTGTTTGGGGAAACCCACACCAGGATGACTTCAGTTTTCCACCCATTGTTAAGTCTCTACAGGAAGTTGAAGGAACTTTCTGACTCTTAGGTCCTCAAATCTGGACTTTCTCATCCTAGGACTGAACCTGAGTCCTTCCTGGGATGCAGGTACCTGTGCTGTCCTTACTTCCTCCTGGAACACTAGCTGGAGGTGGGCCACATGGTCCACTCTGAAGTTGTTGTCATTGAGTGAAAGACTAATATATGAGGGCCAAGGAGAAAAAGGAACTAGGCAATGATTAGTTTGTCACAGAAGGGAAAGCAAGTTTATTTCTTAATTGGAAGAGTTTTATAATGATGCCAGAACAGTTATTACAGTAGACCTTTGAACAAAGGGGGATTGCCAGGATTAGGGGCGCAGACACCTCCCAGTTGGAAAATCCACATATATCTTTCCCCCTGGGCACAGTTTAGTTACTTCAGTAGTTAACTGCTTAATTACCAATTGCCTACTAACAGTCTGCTGTTAGGTAGGCTGCTTAATTCTTTGGTTAGGCATGTCATGAATGCATGACATGACCACAATTTTTCCAATATGTTTATTGAAAACAATACATGTATAAGTGGACCCGCGAAGTTCAGTCCTGTGTTTTATGAGGGTTTGCTGTACTTTGTTTTACTTTTATATCAGGCAATAATTACCATTCACAGAAAATATAATGAAAATAGCAACCATTTATTGAATGTGTGTTCTCTGTTAGGGGATCAATTCCTTAGAAGATGTATTATTGATATTCTTGTTATTGATAAGGAAACTGAGGCTCAGAGATAATGAACAATTTTCTTATTTAGCTATTAAGTAATTTAACTTTGAAAGGTTATTTAAAAAAGAATCATGATGATATGTGGAAGGTAATATCCTTGACTTTAGTTTATCAAGTTCACTTTATATATTAACTTAGATGTAAACACAGGAATACGATTGATTCTGAAAGACTAATAATAAATATGATGCAGCAAAAGTTTACTGAGTACACCCTGCTGGTCATTTATTATTCTAAACACTTGCCAAGTTTTTATTTATTTAATCTTTATAACAACCTTTTGAAATAGGTACAATTATTCCTGTTTTGCAGATAAGTAAAGGTTAATTAAATTGCCCAATGTTGTGTTGCTATGTGTAGCAGAACTGGAACTTGAACCCGGAAAGTCTTGCTCTCCAGCTTGGCTCTGCCGCTTCAGGAATCTAATGTGAGCCACCCTGACTTGGGGAGGACCAAAGCCTGGACACTAAAAACCAGTCAGCACAGCAGCCAAGGCAAGAGATCCTCCAATTCTGCAAATTTGGTGCAGTTTTTCCTATGACCACAGCTTGAAAAGACAGAGAAGAAGAAAATTCATTGAAATTGCACTGAAAATTTAAACATTAAATTAAGAGTTTAAAGCATGATCAGGGTTACAGCAGTTGATGTTATCTGCATTAACTTCAGCTGACAACTCAGCTTGTATCTTGTAATAGTTGTCATCATTTGTTGGGAAAAAATAATTTTCCTCTTCTGGCAGAGCAAAGCAAATAATTTGTTTTATAGTTAAGACTTAATTATGACTAGATTAGGCCTTCACTATAGCTCACTTTATTTATTTATTTATTTTGGCTAACTATTTATCTAGCTTGTGTTTTTCTTCTCATTAAACAGTAGTTCTTTCATATGTTATATTCTCATGATTCTTTACCTTAAAATGCTGCTGCAAAACCTCGGACTTTGAAAAGTTGTTAAGGTTTTAGTTAATAGATTTACCCACAGCAAAAGGAAGGATAATAGGCAAAGAACAAGTGGCTGGAGCGAACCACACAGCTCATTCCTATCCAGTTATTGGTGGCATTTGGGGCAGTGCATCCACGATGCTGAGCAAAACCAATTTCTTCCGTGGGAAGTGGTGTGAATATCACCGACAGTGCTTTTGCTCAGCACTTGGGCGCTCTGTGGCTGAATGTCTTGTGGGTGGTACTCATAATACTTTATAAATGGGCACTTTCATTTCTGAATGATAGCTCTCTGAATAGAAGAGCAGTTAAAAATGGATAAAACTTCAACTTTTCCTTTAACAAGGAAGATGTATTGATTCCTCTACTTCCTTTTCATTACTGAGTGAAATTCCAGTTTTCTCATCTCTGTGAAGTTGGTATAAGTGGAAGTGTTTTGACATTGACTTTAACATAAAAGGAATGTTTGTTTAATTGAGCTGTTTAATCTCGACGCCAGGCCTTGGACTCATTCTTGGGCTGACATACAAGATCCTTTTTTTGTATACCTGTTGCCTAACTGGAACCACTTCTGGTGATTACCCTGGACTTAATGTCCCTAAACATGGCAGCTTAAGGCTGTGTGTTGGGCAGTGGTGATGTGTCCTACTTGCTGTCTGTGGAGTGGGGGTATAGCTGGGGGGAGTCTTACATCAATATTTAATGCCGACTCAGAAGAAACATGGGGCATACACCGAAATAACTCCCATCGACTCGCAGCATGGCCCCGGTGCTGGGCGCATAAGACCCTGAGCTGCGTCCAGGACCGGCCGCTTCGGGTCACTCCGAGGCAGACCTGGATGCTGCATGGAGAGCGCTCCCAGTGGAAGAGCTTCTGCTGTGTTATCTTGAACTTCATTTCCAGGATCAGGCAAAGATAAACAGAGAAGCACCCAAGCCAAAAATGGCATTCATACTGTGATTTGGGTTAATAGGCTACCCACGTGGATTAATGAATTCGTGACTGGATAGAGGCAGGAAAGAATCTGGGGTTAGAGAAGCCAAGTGCATCAGTGATGATGTGTCAACATTTAAAAAAATGTGCCATTGTACTTATGCAAGTGGGGGGTTATCTTCCCCATAGAACAAACAGAAGAGTGGAGCCTTCCTTTGAGGTATTTATTTAAAGTATTCAAAAGAAATGTGATCTAGTGGGGAACAAAAAAAATTATTAAGGCTTCTATATACAAACCCGTGAGGGAAAGTAGAAAAAGATGAAATAAACTTCAAAAAGAAAAGAATAATGAACTGGATTACTTTGAATGTTTTTACTGCCAATCTTTAATGAAATAAACAGGTTGGAAGTTTTCTGCTGTTCTGAGTTTTCTGTTTAAGATCAGGGGTAAGTTATTTCCTGGGAAGCTTTTCTTCAGTCAGCTCTTTCTATTCTTGGGTTGAGACTTCCTTTGAAAGTGATTTGTTATCTATTTGTGATTAACCTGACTTACTTGTTAATGTAGAATTTAAAGTGTTTTATCCTTTATGTAGATCTTGAGGTTTTAAATGTGAAGTAGAATTGTTTTATAATCATAAAAATATTTGTTTTCTCAAAATTGACTATAAACAATGAGATAAAATGACTCCTGAAATAAAGAAAAATAATAGTGGAACTTTTATAATACTGTAGATAAATCTGAAATAAGTACAGTGAGCTATGCTTTTTATAGAATATGCCCCAAAGCCAATACTTTGTAAATACTATAATTTTCTTTTATGGCTAATGTGTAACCAAATTTAGGACTAAATTACTCCATTTTTTGGCTATCAGAGTTACAGAACAATGTAATATAATATGCAATTCAACTTTGCTGAACTTTACTGAACACCAGCAAGTGCATTTGCAATTGTGTGTTCTGTTTATCAATCAGAACGTTTTTTTCCTTTTTGAATTCAAGTAACGGGTTAGGTTGTCAGTGGGTAGATTCCAATCCCTGCTCTTGAATAGCCCATGGAATTGCAGTGCCCTATGGGATTGTTACTGGAGCAATTACCCAGCAGGATGCTTGAAGTTAAACCATCCATGATTCTATTACTGTGATTTCAGTTCTGAGGTGGAGGTCAGGGTTTGGTAAAAGTCCCTACACTATTGGACTGTTCCTTTTATTCCGTTTTGAAAGCAGGTAAAGCTGTAGTGTGGAGTTTTTCTAGTGGTTCTCAACCCTGTCTGCTCCCTGGGATCAGTGGGGAGCATTTCAATCTCCCCATGTCCAAGCTGCACCCTGGCCAATGAAATGGGAATGGTGAGGACTCAGGCATCGGTACTCTTTAGAGCTCTCCCTGGGATTCTGCTGTGTACCAAGCTTGAGAACCATCTCACTAGATCCAGTCATTGCAAGAATCTTTGGGCTATTTTATGAAAACATGCAGATCAATGAATTTAGGTGGCTGTGTTAATATCTGGTCACCCACCTGAACGTCAGATGTCCTGGAGTGCTGAGATGTGTCCAGAAGTTACTTAGCTAGAAAAGCTACGTCAAGTTCATTTTGAGAAAAGGTGACCACAAAGGCCACCGGTTAGGAGGGCAGATAGTTTCCTGGGGATGGAGTGCCTGCTGTTCCCAGTTGCCCACACACACTTCATAAGCATCTGGGATGGGACAGGGACACACTACCTGCTAGGACAGCCTCACTCACCAAAACAGCATTGCCGTGGCTGTGTTGTATGATGTGCGGGAGTACACGGACCTTCTCTTGCTCCAGGGACTTCCCATTCAGGCCTGGAGTGTCTCTACATGCAAGGGGTCCACTCCCCTGTCCCTGGGACTCGGCTCCCATAGTTCTGGGGGTCGCCCATTCATTCACTTCTGCAAAACAGCCCACGAGTAAGAAAGGAGTACGAAGTAGGAAACCACAAAGTGTAGCACAGTACATCATAACTCGTATCACTCAGTAGTTTGGGTTACACACACACACACACACACACAATACGTCATCTGATGTGCTCAGAATTGGGGACCTGTTTAGTCAGAGGGCTGGGATGGTGAGGTCACCCTGTGAACTCTGGACAAGCAAGCTACCCCATCTCTGAGCTGCTCTTTTAACATCTGTTAGAATATTTTTTTATCAGGATTTGATCAGGATTGGTTGTGAAAACATATGTGAAAGTGCTTTGTTAACAAAGGAAAGAAATGAAGTGAACCCCATTTAAACTCCAACTGAGCCCGAGGTGTAAATCCTGCTGCCTGAGAGAGAAGGAGCAGCCCTCCAGGAATCTGTGAACCTCTCCTTACCTGAGAATTAAGTTTCCTGTTTGTGTATCGTGAATGCCGCTCAGTGAGCAATTGCCTGCCCTCACTAAAGAGATGCTGAGGAGGGTATGGGGAGACTGGAGTGTATGCAGGTACAGCCACATGCGGGAAACCCTTTGGCAGCTTCTTATAAAATTCAACATACCTCTGCCTCCGAGCCGAGGAATTCTACTCTTGGCTATTTATGTGAGAGAAATGAAAACGTATGTCCACAAAAAGATGTGTACAATAGTTTATATTACAGCTTTATTCATTATATATATATATATATATATATATATATTTAAAAAACCCTGGAAACATCTCAAATGTCCATTATTACAAGAGTGTAGGTAACAGGTAATATACTAAATAAATTTTGGTATATTCATATAATGGGATACTACTTAGAAAAAAATGCTAACACTTGCAACAACTGGTTGAATCTAAAAAACATGTTCAATGAAGTAAATCAGAGAGACAATATATACTGTGTGATTTCATTTGTGTGACGTTCAAGAACAGTGGTCAATAGGAGGGGGTGACAGGTACACGGGACTGAGGTGACTGTGTCTTATTTTGGAAGGTGGTTACATCTTTCAAAAGTGATCTCATAAAGCAGTTACGATCTGTGCCTTTCACCGTATTCACTTTTTTTGGTGGAAAATAATAATTTATTGATTTTTTTATGGTGGTAAAATATATATAACAAAATTTACCATTTTAACCATTTTTAAGTGTACAGTTCTGTGTACATTCTTACTCTTCTGCAACATCACTACCATCCGTCCCTCGAACACTGTATATAAGTATTACTTCAATAAGAAAAGCAAACTAAGGTCCAATTAACCCATAACTGAAGTATTAATCTTGTGCTTATGTGAAGCTAACGCTGGCAATCAGGGCCCTGTGCTTTGCCCTCTGGCCCTGAAGCATGATGAGTACACCTCTGTCACTGCACCTGCTGCGTTCACATTGATTTGCATGTGTGTCCCACTATCCCTGAGCTCTTGAAGGCAGAGACTGTCTGACTCATTACCTTTACCTTGTGCTTGCTGTTAGGAAGGTGCTCATGGAAGCATGCTGAATGCCAGATGATCCTGATGGCAGAATGTGGCTTGCTGCATTTCTAAGGGTTTCTTAAAGAAAATATGTGCCTGTATTTTGCACAGCTATATCTGTAAAATGTTTAAAGAAACTGTGAGACTTAAGAATCCTGAAATTGGGAGCATTTGGTATGACATTGCTGGAACTCTTTGCTTCTATTTAACAAGTTTGTTTGTCTATTTTCTTCCCTCTTGCTGGAATCAGTTTATGGACTGCAGCACCCAACACCATGACTTACACACTTCCCTTCCTGCTGTGTCCTGTGGCTTCCTGCCCAGTCTGAAAATTTCTATCTAAACAACAGAAGGGGCTGGTTGACCACTGCAAGCATTTTATTCTCTTAGAAGCTTGTAAGAGTTGAAACTAAAACTTCAATTTTTACTTCTTTAGAAACTCCCACAATTCCTGGAAATAAGGAAGATTACAAAATCCTGGGATGGAGTATCTTATGCTGCTTCAGAGTATGGTCACACCTCTTTTTAGCTGTGCCGCGGATGGTTCATAGGCAGCCTCTTCTTTTTCTCCTAAGCCTGAAAGCCAAAAATAGAGTTTTGTGTGATAAAGGCTTCCATTCCCAGGCAGCTAAACTATTTGTACTATTTATAATTGCAGATTCCCATTTAGACATAATTTTCAATATATGTTCAGTGTTTTATTGTTGGTCTTTAATTTTATGTATTTTCTTTACAGTAAGGCAATAAGGCTATCAGCTTAAGTCAAAAAGTGTTTTGCCAATGGCTAAAGAGTCCCTGCCTTTAGCCTATCTCATAATTTTCATCCTGTTGTAGTTGAATTAGGTTTATGGCACCTCAGCTTTCTATAACATTCATATCAACACCTTGGTTTTTGGCTTTCTACTAAATTTTTACAACTGTAAGTTTACAGTACAATAAAATACTCAAGTAATTGCATTAACTATCACTTTTGCACAAACTAAATTGACTCTTCTGGTGACTCTGAACTCGTAGAGGCAGCAGCACCACCAGGCAACAGGTGAAAATATGCATTTGCTACTTGGTAGAAAGAAATCTGAATTTGGTGCAGGGAAGTTTCTTTAGAGGTGCCAACATAATACTTAAAAAGTTTAATGTGCAAAAGGGAAGACTGCCTAGAATTTAAGGAAATCCCATTTTACATATGGGAAACTCATTTATTCATTTGTCAGCAGATAGATATTAAGGGCCCATTAAGTGCCAGGTTAAGTTGCAGGTGCTCTGGAGACAGTGGATAAGAGCGTGGCTCTGCTCTCATGGTGCCTGCATTGCCAGCGGGGCTGTAAAGACAATACACTGCACTGACACATACTGTCAGGTTGGAGTAAGGGCTCTGAGGAAAATCAAACTGGGCAGTGGAACAGAAGGCATGTGGGTGCTAGGGTGCTGCTTTAGTTAGTTTGGAGGTGGTCTCTGAGAGGTGATCTGGAAGACAAGGAGGGGAGGGATCCAGGCAGGGGACAGCAAGTGCAGAGACCCTGTGGCGGGGTCAGCTTGGGTGTCATGGGGAAGAGAGAGGCTTCTGTGGCTGAAGTTGGAGCTTGAGAGAAGTTGGAGGGGCAACCAGGGCCCTCCTGGACCTCCCCCAGTCTCTCCAAACCAAGGCCTTGAAGGCCTTGGTAACGAATTTAACTCTTATTCTAAATTCTGAAGAAAGCTGTGGGAGGGTTTTAATAGGTAAAGATTGGGCTGCGTGGGGAAGTGGGGCAGGTAGGGTTGCCAAATTTAACAAGTACAAATACTGATGACAGGTTAAATTTAAATTTCAGTTACGCAACAAATACTAAAAACACAGGACGCCCAGGTACTTTGGAATTTCTCATTAACATTCAGTCATTTTTCAGTATAAATATGTCCCAAACACTGCATGAGACATTCTTATACTAAAAAGTATTCATTGCTTACCTGAAATTTAAGTTTAACTGGGCATCCTGTATTTTTTATTTGATAAATCTGGTGACCGTAGGAGCAGAGGCCTGTGTGGCAGGGGAGCTGGGGAAGGGTCTGACTGGCCCATTGAGAGACCTTGCTGATGAACTGGATTTGAGGAGTGAGAAGAAGCATCAAGGGTGACTTCCAGGTTTTAGAACCCAGCCCCTTTACTGAGATGGCGAAGATGGGAGAGGAGGAGAAGTGAGGGTACTGTGGTTCGGACAGGTCTTAAAACATTTAAATCCCAGCTAGGCTGCTACCAAGAAGACACATGGTGGTAAAAATGACAGTTCTTCAGAGGAATGGGACTGAAGAATATTTCATTGTGTAACAGATTTCTGTGTGCCTGTTTTGCAGTATGTTTTAAGGATACATTGCTGGTATAATGAAACAAAACCATTTTTGCAATGAAATGGTTATTTGGGCAGTCAAGGAAAGAAGATAAATTGGGCTCAAAAGTGTCTTAGTCACAACATTTATAAAATCTTACACTACAAATAGACCATACCAGGCATGTACTTAAGTATTTTTTGAAATTTTAACAACAAAAAGAAATTCAGTATCAAGAAAAAACAGAGTACACAAAACACAGTTGTGACAGTGCATTTTCTAATTAAAAAGACATTTTTTAAAAGAAAAATGGGCTACAAATGTTATAATTTCTCTTGAAATGGCCCTTGTGTAAAAGGTTTATTCATTTTGACCTTGTTCACATCTAGTAATGAAATTCCAGAAGTAGATCTATATCTGGTATTATCAGCATTTAAGCACTAGAACAATTGATGCTAACTTATTAAAAACTGCAAATCATGTAATACAGTTAGAGATGTGCTTATCAAAGCCACTTTATTAGTTGAGTACAAGGGTACTTCAAAAAGTTCGTGGAAAAATAGAATTAACAGATGATATGAATCTTTCTATGAACTTTTTGAAGACTCCTCGTACTTCGATTACAAAGGGTTTGGATGTAAAATAGCCTCATATCCAGAAAACATTTTGCAAAAGTCCAAACTGGATACATTCCATGACCCTTTTCTCTATCCACTCCACTAAAATCTTTAGGTAAAGGGTTTTACCAAACAAGCCACATGAAGGTATAAATAGTTAATAAAGACTGGTATGTCGTTCTCTTCCCCAACATACTCACATTTTAGTACGGGACAAAGTCACGCCTGAGTCTAGTCAGTAGTGCAAGAATTACCTGTATTGTGTGCTGTAAATGCAAATGCCCATAACTGCCATATGGAGTCTAATTCAGGGGTCTGCCTCGTGCAGGGCCCAAGAACCTGCCTTTTTAACAAATACCGTGGTCATTCTTGTGATCTGGCAAATCTGGAAAACACTGGCTTGAGCAAAAGATTTAAAGCTGTGATTGTTGAATTTCAACTATATTAAAGGTACGATTGAAGGAGACTTTCATGGGGCTGGAGGAGAAATAATTGCACATAAGTTATTTTATTAATGAAATAGTTCAGCGGAGTGTATCGAGCGCCTCTCTTAGGCTTGGCAGTGTGCTGGGCACTGAGGATACTGAGTGGAATGAGGTATAAAATCAGTGCTCTCTACCTGCAACAGTATTGTGGAAGAAGGGGTGGTCGTTCTGCCTGTGGGTGCAGGACAGTTGCCACAGAGTGTGTGGTTTGTGAGATGGGTCATGTAATCCAAGAAGGAGGCTGCTCATGGGGTGAAGCATTCCGGGAAGCAAATGGGTGCAGGAAGCGAAAGTCCGAAAGGCCTTCAGGGATTGGGTTCCATGTGGCTGGGCTCCGGGGTGGGTGGAAAGGAGATGAGCAGCTTATGAAACCACGAAGGCAGGCTGTGGTGGAAAGCGGACCGTGCCAAGCTCTACCGTGTGGACCGCACACAGCACGGATAACTGGGACAGCAGTGTGCAGAGTGAAGAATGGGGGGCTGTTGCTGCAGTGTGTGTTTGGGGGTGGGGGGTAAACGGTGATGGGAAGACGAGAGAGGAAGGCCTGGTGGCAGAGTTTTAGGCAGGGCTCTGGTGAGGTCCCGCAGGGCCCTGAGGTGGGTCAGTGGGCTGGAGAGGAGGATGGAGGGTTGGCTACCCCAAATGTGTCCTGAGGAGGTCAGCCCAGCTGTTCCCTAGAAACCTTTTCTGTACTTGACGGGACACATGCTGTGGCGACTCCGTGACAGTGGCAGAGGCAGGGAGAAGTGCGAGGCGTGTCATGTTGCCTCAGGGCTAAGAGTGGCACCAGGCAGGGACCAGGCCAGCTCAGTGGCATGCTGCAGCCCTCCCGCCACCTGCACGCAACCCACCAGCAGCCGAGCTCTGGGACCTTCTCTGACTGAGGGTCACATTTCCAGGCACTTTGGTGGGAATCCAGACGACAGAATCACCGTGGTGGTTGTGTTCCTTGTACCCTCTCTCCATTGGCCCTGATGTCTCCCTCCAGCCATGAGAAAACACTATTTCAGAACAAAATCCAGTAGATTTACCTAACTGGTAAAATAAAAAAGGCTGAGGAAGTTGCTATTCTCTTAACTTCTACCCTCCTGTTCATTTTGCAACAGTGGAGCCAAGTTTCAAACAATGTAGAAAAGGTGAACAATGCTGATGGGTTTATTTCAAGTGGGATTCAGGGCCAGTGGAACTTGAAATTGGCTCTTAGCCATCTGTTTGTGTGTCTGGGGTTTCACCTGTTTTGCATTAGGATAATTAAATAATGTCCAGTTAGACTGGGAGGGTACAAATGGCTTTGTTAATTAGATGAAAAAGTTACATTTTATAACACTTATCATATTAACCGTGGGTTGACTGTGGCTGCACTCTGTATTGAAGCCTTATCTATGATCTGTTCTTCTCTTTGAAAATCTATGTCCTTATTTCAGTTTCCATCAAGCGGTGTTCAGCTGTCCAGTTTGTCTGGCATTCTAGAATTAGATGCTGCCTGCCTTCCATATTGCACCTCTTACTGTTCTTTGCCTAATGTTGTGTGAACATACATACTGCCATGTGCATATTAAATTTATTTATTCACTTTGAATTTTTTGAAAATAGATACTTCTGTGAAATCAGAACCAAACAATCAAGACGTATTTGAAGTCCTGGACTAGGATCCTGAAATCTGGAATTCTGTTTTTCCACTTTACCATGTCCATGTTCCCGGACCCTGGGCATCACTAACTTGTCTGTAGAATGAGGAGGCTGGAACTTGAACTTAGACAGGCATCAGAATCCTCTGGAGGGTTTGCACACTCATAGATTGCTGGTACCATAGCCAGCAGTTCTGGGGTGGGGACTGAGAATGTGCAGTTATAACATACTCCCAAGAGATGCTGGATGTTGCTGGTCTAGATGACCTTTTAGTCTTTTCCAGTTCCAAAATTTTGATTCTGTGTTCTTTTGTAGAGCATCAAGAGGGGACATGTAACATTTCTCTCATAAATGTTTGTATCCTCCCCTTCCTGCCTGCAGCTTCCACCAAGTGTGTTCTGTAATTGCTCCTTCTTGCTCCTGCAGCCTTTTCCCAGTCTCCTTCCTGGGGTCCTCTTTCTGTGCTCCAATAGCTCACCCCACCCACCAAGAAGCCCTCTGCCTGTGAGCTTCTGAAGGCTACCTCACATGCCATTCACAGTGTGGAGCCATTCTGGGGTGGATAGTGGTGGTATGGATCCTCATTTCCCATTGTGCAGTCTGAAGTGGGCTTTCTTGGGTTTTTTGGCAATACCCATGGAAAGGCAAATGGTTCTTACCCAAGAGCACACATCCTAACTCTGGTGCATTGCTTACTACTGCCTCTTAAAAACTGCTTTACCTCAAGCCTCAACTTTCTCATCTGTTAAACGGGGATAATAATAGTATCTGAAGGGTTGTTGTAGTGATTGAATGTAACAACTCATGTAAAGTGTTTAACACAGTGCCAATTACTTAGCACGAGTTAAAAAAATGTCAGCTTTTTTTTATTTTTAGATTTTGTATTTTATTTTATTTTTATTTATTATTTTAAATATATTTTTATATATTTTTTGGTGTCTACTGTGGCACTACGGCTGTCTGGAATCCTGTCGACATCGCCAATTATAGTGCTCTTAATCCTGTTTGTGATGCCAATTGTCTAGCTTACACGACCACGTTAGTTATTGGGCTCTTTTACCTGCCAGTAGTCCTGTACCAACTGGGCCAATTGCTGAGCTAGGGCTGGGTCTGGAGCTCACACGCCCCTCAAGCCCGTTCACAGACTGGGTCACAAACCTATCACACACCAGGCTGGGTCCCCAGAACCCTCACACACAGGTCTATGAGCTAGGTAACTGGCAAACAGGTCCTTGGAAGCCATAGGTTGGAAAGGCATGGCTGCCCGGGTGGTGACGGCCACCCAGGGCAGACCGCTAGCCAGCCTGCTTCACCAACTCCTCTCTCTCTCCCCCCTCTCTCCCTGCTCCCTCTCTCTACCTCATGACCAGGCTGCAAATTTTCTAAATCTTTATGCTCTGCTTCCCTTTTAAATTCTGGCTTTTGAATTACTTCAATCAGCTTGGCTTACACAGGCTATTCACTCAGTCTCAGGCAGTTCAGCAGCATTTGCCCACAGCTGCATTCACTCAGTCCAGCAAGGAGTGGCTGCCCTGCCCCTGAGCATATCTGCTGCTATCCGGTAACTGCTGCCACAGAGACAGGCATGTAGTAATGGAGACTAACTTTTCCACCTTTTCACCAGGTGAAAACATACTTGAAATTCTGCAGGAACACCCATCCTCGGGTCATCTGCCCATCTGCATGTGGCACTCTTTTCTCGGGTTTTACGGCACCTGGCCAGCCATTGGGTTTAAGTGGCACCCTCTAAGCCTTTTGCCTTCAGACAAACACAACATGTGTTTACTACATAGTCTCTAGAGCACGTTACACCATCCACCCCTAGGTCTCATAGCTGGAGCTGCCAGGAGCTCTCCCTTTTTCTGCTGCTTTACTGTCTCAATTTCTCATGCACAACAGGTCGTTCCTGGAGATGCACGGTTTCCCCAACTCACCACTAGGTTGTTCGTCTTCCCTGGTGTGAGAGGCAGGCATGGCCAGTTGCTGCATGCCACCCTCCAGGATAATCATCCTTGCTTCCAAGGACTCTGCTTTCTGCCACAACTCTCGATCAGTTTGCAGCATAGTGATCAGCAGCCAGACTCCAGTCAGCAGAAAAGTGGCCACTGGGCACCACATGCTCAAGGACAGCCAAATTTCCTCCTTCTTCCAAGGGCTTTTAGCTTCTGTACCTGCTCAGGATCCTGCCGACTATGCCAGATTGTGGCGCTATGGCTAATGTCTGGAATCCTGCCAACTATGCCAATTGTGGTGCTACAGCTAATGTCGGCATTCTGTTTACATAGCCAAATTGTAGTGCTCTTAATCCTGTTCGTGATGCCAGTTGTCTAGCTATACGACCACACTAGTTGATGGGCTCTTTTACCTGCTGGTAATCCTGTACCAACTGGGCCGATTGCCAAGCTAGGGCTGTATCTGGAGCTCACAGACCCCTCAAGTCTGTTCATCGACTGGGTCACAAACCCCTCACATGCCAGGCTTGTACACCAGACCCCTTACACGCAGATCTATGAGCTAGGTAACAGGCCAAAAGGTCCTTGGAGCTGTAGGTTGGAAAGCATGGCCACACAGGGCAGACGCCCAAGGCAGACACCCACCCGCCTGCTTCACTAAAATTCCTCTTACTCTCTCTCTCTCTCTCTGAAGAATACAAGAATAGCAACAAAACTAAAAAGATACATTGGTGCCCATGTGCACTAACTCCACACACACACACACACACACACACACACACACACACACACACACACACACACACACAATTTGCTTACAAAGGATGTGCTAAAACCACACCCAACTGGACCCAAGGCTGAGGGCCCTGACCAAACTATTCTATTTTCCCAACATCTACCAATTTCTCACTAACCCCCCTCCACCTCCCCCTATCCACCTTTGGTGGCCTCAGAAGAAATGTCAGCTTTTATCAGCTAATATCAGGGCAGTGTTTGGATTAGAAAACAAGTTCAGCATGGATTAGAGATGATAATATGTTTACCCTAATAAAGTATGTGCCAAGTTTTCAAATACTACTCACTTTCACCATTAAATGGAAAAAAGGATAAACCTACTTTTTATTCAAGTCCATTAAAACTTTAATAATAATTAAATTTTCCCTACTTAAAAAAGAATGTGAAGCAGCATTGCAAAAAGCAAAACAAAACAAACCAAAAAAAACCTAAACATTTAAGGATAGAGCAGAACAGAGATTATTATGATCTGTAAAATAAAGGAATGGATATTCAATAAGCATATACTTACTGTACATCTGAAGCTCTAAAACATGAGTATTTTTATATTTTAGTACCTGTGAACTCACAGTTAATGGCATCTTAACTTTTTAAAGGGTAGCTGCTCTTTTTCTTAGTGGCACATAAAGTAGTGGTATCAGTGGTATCTTAGGCTCAGTAAATATAGAACTTTGAGTTAAATCAATTTGATAATTCCACTCTGGGAAATTATTTCTTGTGATAGTCCCCTTTATTAACTAAATTTTCAGAAAAGAATTTATTGAGTTGACCATTGGCTAAAAGTGTAGTGTTTTTTAAATTGTTTTTAAAGAAACATATATTTTATTTTTTGAGGGATGAAATAGAATATCAAAGACAAGTATTCAATGTGTTCGGTGTGAACATGCTTTTAATGTCAGTAAATTGGGACTGATGAAGTTGCATTTCCCATTGTATAATATACTGTTAAATAGCCCTGTTTTCTAACTGAAAAAACTGCATCTCAGGCAAAGCCTTCTACTTCTGGATTTTGTTTTCAGATTACTTTGGGTGGTTTTGAAAGATTATGCCTCATTTTTGAACATGATACTGCTCTGGAAGGGTGTGTGCACATAAGTGCCGAAGACATGTATTTAACGTCTGAGGGCAGCGATGGAGACTGTAGGCTGGGGCAGTTCTAGATGGGTATCCTGTGTTTGACCATGATCCCTGAGTGCCAGATGTGAAGGAAGATACAAATCCCTCGTGGTGTACAGAATTTCACAATGCCCTCCCTTGCCCCATTGGAGAAGAGCACAGGCTGACCTCAGTCTGGCTTGACCCTGGAAACCTGTGTGGGAATGATCACATTGTTCTTTACACTGTGCAGAATCCCTAAATGCTGCCCCAGGCTGCATGTGTATTGCATCAGACAGAAATAGAAAACATCAGATTTCTGTTAATTTGGGGTAATGATTGAACTCAGGTTGAGTTATTATTTTGAAACTGCTCTTTAAGAGTTTTTGTATCCAGGATGCACTAATAACATTTTGTTACACTTGTGGAGTGGAGGAGTTGGGAGGAGAGGAGAGGGTCATGACACAGACTAGCAAGAAGGAAAGGAAGAGAGTTTCCTAAATATGCACACACTGGGTGTCCTCCATTAACATGGAGTCATAATTTACTCTGCATGTCATCTTGTAGATAACTCACTTCTCCATTGTCTGTCCTGTAATATGATCGAGATATGAAAAGGAGCCCAGATTCAAAGATTTATGGGATTTGAGCCAGGAGGCATGGATATTTTGTTTGACCTATTTTTTTTTATTATTACAGATGAAGAGATAGAGGCCCCAGAAAAGTCAAGGAATATGTTTGGGATACTCAGTGGCAGAGGTTATAAGAGAGACCCCTAAATCTCCTGATTTGAAGTTCTGTGTTTGTCAAATGGGACCACTTAGATAAGACTAATTTAAACTGTATGACATGTTGCGTTAGTAGAAGTTCTTTGGTTCTCTTTAGAAACCTCCTCTTACTAGCTTAAGCAAAAATGGGGAATTTATTGGAAGGAAGCTGAAGTATTACACAAAATCGCAGGAAGAGCTGACCAAGCGAGACTGTGACGAGGAGGAACCAGGGTGGTCTGGGCTGGCACGGCAGCAGCAGCTCTGGGTCTCTTGCTGCTGATGCTGTCCTAACCCAGACCACCCTCCACACTCTGTCTCGCTAATGCAAATAGGAGACGCTGTGACTCTGCACTGGATGCAGGACCTGCTCACACCGGCCTCTCAGACCAACCATCTCCCTCCCTCTTCTGTAACTACCCTGCTTTTATTTTCTCCATTGCAGTTGTCACCGTGGAAGAGTCCCTATTTACTTGTTTCCCTGTGGAGATTTAAAAATACTGATGCCCAGTCCTGACCCCCAGAGATTCTGATTTAACTGGTCTGGGGTGGAGCTGGGGCATATGAATTTTTCTTAAGAGCTCCCATGTTGTTCTAATATGAGACAAGGTTAAGAATCATTGCCTTCTGCATTGACAGAACAAATACAGAATGTGCTGCTATCACCGGTGCAGCAGGCAATATGCTGAAATGAATTAATAGAATCTAGACCTAGAAAGGATCATTAAGGAAAAAGACATTTGTAGGTCACCACACGTAAGTGATATTGACCAGAGTCCTCCCAGATTGTTTGTAGGTGCTCTGAATATATTATCTCAGTAGATCCTTACTATGATCTTGTTGGGTAGGTGGCAATATTCTCATTTTCCAGAGGAGTCAACTCAAGCTGAGGGTAAGTAACTTCCCAGAGTTGGCCAGTAGCTAGGGATTCACACTCAGCCTATATGCCCCCAGTTCTTTGGCAAACACAACCACTGGGCCAGCCAGCCACGCTGGGATTCTGACTGACTCCTTCTGACGGGTACCTTGAAGGGCTATGATGAAGGGCTGTGCAAGGATTCCCCTGCATGCTGGTCACAGCCAGGGAAGGGGGTTTCAACTGCAGAAGTGACATCATTCAGACATTCCTGAGTGGAAGGACGTTGAATGTTGGGGTGAGTTACCAAGGGAGAGCACATTTTTAGCAGAAATGAAAAGAGAAAAGGCCTCAACTACTGCAAGAAAAGCAGAACCTGGTGAGCCTTCAGGGCTAATCAAGGGAAATAGGAGGAATATAAGTGTGTGTGAGTCCGAACCTAACTGTAGTTTATTTGAAAGAGGAGGAAAAAAGAGAGAAAGGGAAATGAAATTTTGATTTTTTTTTTTTTTTAGGAAATTGAAATATAATTTAGTGTTTGTACTTTTGGGGTTTGGGTGAGAAGAATGGGAAACATAAATATGAATGATCTGTTAATATAGTACTTAAAAAATAATGGAATAGAATGGCTGGAAATCCTCCCTTCTGTTGGAGTCATTTGGAAATGGACTGATTTTAACATGAGGGATGGGATGGACCACAAGTCACCATGGGTTCTTGAAGAAAGAATGTGTAATCCTTTTGGCAACCATTAGGCAAATTTAGCTTCCTGGTTTCAGAAAGAAAACACACTCAGCAAAAGAAAAACCCAGGCCCGTGGGAAAAGAGTAACTTCCTCCTCCTGGGGCTGCCTAATCTTCTTGTGAGGCCAAATCTCTTTCCTGCTCAGCGTGAGGCTGGCTGGGGAAGCATCCAAGAGGCAACAGGGTCCGGGGAGTGAGGATGTGCATGCAGTTGGCTGGAGCAGCTGAGCACATGCTGGCTGAGTGCGAGGTGGAGACGCTGCTGAACTGGGGCCTTATGATTCTGTGCACACCTGGGACAGTGAAGTGCTCCAGTGGCTTTGCCTGTGTCCCCACTCTGCCTCTTTGTTTCTTCTCCCTTAACTTACTATACCTTGAGGCTGAAAAATAGAATTCTTCCTTTTTTACTCACTTGGTGACAAAATCAGAGAAAAAAGTCAAATGAAAAAGGAAATATCTGCAAATACAGAACTCATTTTCCTGCCAAGTGTGTGAGCATGCGTTGTAAATACAGTAAAACAATTTAACAGATTAATTGAGGGAAGGCTGGTGTGAATGGGGGAAAGATCTGAAATCTGGACCACTTAAACTTCAGTAAAGTGGATAGAGGGCTGGAGTAGAGGTGGAGATGGGAGGGGGCATTAGGGATGACCTAGAACACTGCGAAAGTTGTAGAGCTTTAGTTGTTAGCAGAATCCACGCTCATAAATGCTCCTTAGCAATTTTTATTTCACAGTTTTGTTTGTGCAAAAGGTCACACGAACCTTTCTTCACTTAAGTGTGATAATGTCATTATAATCTGGCTTTCTTTATTTTGGGGGACAGGGAGAGAAAATGGGAAATAACACATTGTTTACTTACTTTAGGAGAAGCATTTAATGTGTGCTATTTCATTTAATCCTCACAGTAACTCTTGGGGGAGGAGTATTATGTACATTTTACAGATGAGGAAAATGAAGTTAAATTAAGTAACTTGTTGATGTTTATATGGCTATTAATAAACGGAAGAACCAGGTTGGACCCAACTTCCCCCATTACAAAGCCCTTTGTTACTTTACTTCAGGAAAATTATTTTTTTAAAGTAAGAGATTTTCAGCCCAAATTCTTTGAATGATCACAGATTCTCAGTTAATGAGGGACATTTTACTTATTTTCATGGTCTAGATATACGTGAAACTAAAACAATTTGGAGATCATCTACTATTACCCAAATAGATTGTGGCTAATAAAAATAATGCATTTTACTTAAAGAATTGCTGCTAGCCACAAAACATAATCCCTGCAATCTTCAAGTTCACATTAATTCAGCAATGGCATTTGATTGCTTCCTCCGTGACTGGGCAGCCATACTGTGTGTGCTTTGGTGGTGGAGTGTAGAGCTAGAGCTAGGATCTGGAGCTCATAGACCCCTCAAGCCTGTTCTCAAACCCTTCACAAGCAGGTCTATGAGCTAGGTAACTGGACAAAATGGTCCTTGGAGCCTTGGCTGAAGTAGGAATAGTCTTTATTCAGCACACACAACACTAGGAGCTAGGCAGTACAAAGGAGAAACTCAGAAACTCAACTGCTACCGGCAAAGTCCAAAGAAAAACTGAGCAGCTGCCCGCAGAGTAAGCATGCTCTATTTTTAGTTGTGAGCTCTGCTGGCCAGCTCTGCTTCACAACCTGAAGAACACCCAAAAGCGATTAACTAGAACGATACATGGGTGCACATAGCACTAACTCCATCCACACATGACTTGTTTACAAGAAATGTGCTGCTTGACCCCCAACCAGAGCTGAGTCCAGGGAGCCTGACTATTCTATTTTCCCCACAAGGACGCAGTCTGCAAAGGGGTGGAACAGATAGTATCTGCCCTCAAGGAGTTGACGTCTAGTTGAGGAATGAGATGTACACATGTAAACCGACAACTCATGAGTTACATAACAGATATAAAATAGTATCATAAGTTATGAGATGTCCTGGGGCTTGTGGCTAAGTTCCAACTTGATTGTAGAAATCAGGGTGAGAAAGATGGGGCTACAGGAGAGCAGGTGGGCTTGGGTGTGAGTTGGGTTTGCAGCACAGGTGGGATTTGCCTAAATGGGTAAGAGCATGGATGAGCCAAGATGTGAAGGTGGGATGACGCTGCCAGGGCAGTTAATAGGAATATCTGTCCATGACAGAAGTCTTACGTTTGGAGTGGCACAGGTGATGACAAGGTAGGTTGAGGCCAGGCTGTGAGGAGCTGTGAGTGGCAGGTCAGATATTTGAGATTTTATCCTGTTGGCAATGGTGGGGTGCTGGTAGCAGTGTGAGAGAGGATGGTATCATGGTAATATTTATTGAGCTAATATTTATTGAGCATTTTTTCCTCTGTGTAATATTTATTGAGCATTTATTCCTCTGGGTACTCTTTATTCATCAAATATTTATCGAGTATTTATAAGTGCTGAGCACTGGTGCTTGCACTGGTAATACAGCAGTGTATGAAACTGATAAAAATCCCAGCTGTCACAGAGCTTACATTTACATGAGAAAGGAACAGACGATAAAATAGGTAAATTCCTGTGCTAATGCCATAGAGGAAAAAAAACCCAGAAAAGCGGATGGGGGGCAGATAAGGTTACATCACAATTTTTAAGCATAGTTCTGGATGAGTCAATGTATTAACTCATCGAATCAGGTAAATAATAGATAGAAGGCAGTCTTTGAAGAATTTTGAATACAAAGTGACATGAAGAAAACATAATTCATGAAGATGAGTACAGCAAAGAGTAGGGGAAAGGCTGATGTCATGGGGACCTGCTGGAGGCAACTGCAAAATCCAGAATAGTTGTACCTACGATGGATCTTTTAGTAATCGATGTCATGTAGGGCTTAGTAGAGAAAGAAGACTCATGTAGGGAGGAAAACCATCAACATTCACTGTTTATCTGGCCCATGCCTTTTCCTAAGCCTTGCTGACAGAGCTTGATGGAGCGTTGATTTTAATCAATAAAAAGTGACACGCAGGTGACAAAGATGACCGAGGTTTTGAGCCTTGGGTGACTAGGACAGTGAGCAAACTAGAAAATTTTCAATTAAAAAATTCAACAGAATTGTTTGTCATGCTGTTTAAGTAGTTAAAAAATTTCTGAAAGTAACTGGGGGTGTCCACTAAGGTATTAATCCCTCCCGAGAATCAATAGTTTTTCGTTAACAGCAGTGTAGACAATTTGAGGGTACTTCAGAAGGTTCACGGAAAGATCTGTATTATCTTTGAATTCTGTTTTTCCATAAACTTTTTGAAGTACCTTCGTATGAAAGGTAGAGGGGGTGGGTCTCGGGTCCTGGAGCCCTTTCTCTCCTTCCTAGGGTGTGCCTGCCCATTGGCCCCCCATGCACCTGCCTTTCTGCCCCACTCCTCAAGCTCCTGGGCCAGCTCCTATGCCCACCTGCTCTGTCCTCACCTGCCATCCGCTGCTTCCCACTTTTGCAAGTTATGGTTCACGGGTTCTCAAACTTTCTTAGTTCACAGCACTCTGAGTGTCTGTAATTTTTTCAAGGCAACCCTAGAGCAGAAGAAATACAAAAGAATACAGCAGAATACGGAAGAGTCCCTTTAGTGAATAGTTAGATCAGAAAACTTAATAAATATTTGTTATAACAACCTGGTACCATTTGAGAAAAATAATACAGACACATTGAAAGAAAAAATATTTTAATGATATTTTTAAATGACCACAGCTACTCAGAAATGGGATGGGTACACCTTGCCACACAACTTCTCAAACCTTGGAGTCATACTGGACCCTCACTTTCTGTTCCATGTTGATTTTCAGGTGATACTTGCTTTTTTATCACAGCAACTACAGAAAACGCAGTTTCACAAAGATATGGCATTGTTGAAAGTTATAACTTGATTTAATGTTGAAACTGAACTTCCTCAAGCTAGGTGCGCTCACAGTTCCTGATAGATGTCATTGTGTTTCCCTCAAATATCTGAAATACCCCGTAGCACCCCTGTGACTTCACTGTGGCACCCTGGAGGGCCTCAACACACAGTCTGGGAACCATGGTACAAGTCTGTTCTATATCTCTTTTTCTTCTCTTCAATCTTACGGCACTTGTTGGCCATCCACATTTTTAAGAAAATAGCTTTGGATCTGGCCATGGCCTCTAGTTTCTTCTTTTTTACCTTTAAACTCCTAGAGTGAGTTTAAAGTGACTCTCTAGTCCATGTCTAGTACCCTGCACTACCCAGGTAAGTCACTGCTGTGGCTTCAAGCTCAGTCCAAAGAACAGTTTACATTTTCATTCCATCTTATTTCTTGGCCCAGGTTCAAATCATTGCCTGGTTTTCAACCATTATATTTTACATATGTGCCAGGCTTTGGAGGAGAAGGGCTTCCTATTGCCTTTGTCTCCTTTGGATACATTTAAACGGCCACCACAACCCCTGGGGACGAGTGCTTTTACTATCCCCATTGATACATGAGCACACAGGCTGCTGTTATGCCAAGTCATCAAAGCAGAGCAGAAATACCACCTAGAGGTGTTGCTCGTCTCCCAGTTATTGGGAAAATCCCAGAGGCTACACTCAGTGTGGATGACTGGTATAAATAAGTAGCTTGCTTTGTTCCATTTTTAATTTTTACAACTATATTTTTATAAAAGTAAAACATTGTAGTTCATTGTGGACAGTTTGGCAATGGAGAGGAAAAATAAGAACTGACTCATAGAAGCATAAAAGTGTTGAAATTTATATTTCAGTTTAATTTGATTTTAATATTCCTTCTAAATAAACTTTATTGTGTGATCATAATGTATATAAAACTTTTTGTCTTGCTTTTTAACAAAAATTACATTATAACCCTTTTTCTTTTATTTATTTAATTTTTTTTTAAACTTTTTCATTTAATTACATAGTTCTTTTAGCCATCCTTAAAAAATTCTTTTCACTTTGAAGGTCATACTTGCACATAATTTAAAAACCAAAACAACTAAAATGCTCTAACGTGAAACAGCAGATTCCTGCCCCAGCTTGCTAAAGGCCTTCCCACTCAGATCTACTTATCAGATCCAACCACTTGCTTATCCTCAGTTTCAGGGGCTCTCCAATAGTGCATTGAATAGGACTGTGTAGTTTATGAACCCTGCTGTCTATCCTATTTTTATTTAATTGAGTTCTTGGACTATTGATTGAAAGTGGTGATTCTGCAGGATTGCTAACTGCTGATAAAGTCCTGTTCATTTCTGCAAATTTATATGTGTAAACTCAGGGCTACATTAGCAGATGTACTTTTTTAGCCTTGCCTTTTTTATAAGCCTGATTTAATTGTATATTTCATTTATCATAAATGTCTATGCATTGTATTGTTAGGAATATGATTGTATTATTAAACATTAATAGACCTGTCTTTTTCGTGACCGGTACTCAGCCAGTGAGTGCACCGGCCATACCTATATAGGATCCGAACCCGCGGCGGGAGCGTCGTCGCGCTCCCAGTGCCGCACTCTCCCGAGTGCGCCACGGGCTCGACCCGACCTCCCAGCTCTTACCAGTTATTTTCCCAAGCTAAAATTGTAGAAATTTGGGAATTAAGCCAGGAAGATTTAATGAAATTCTATTGTATCTTAAATCGTAATTACTAAGGCAGAGCCTGCCCTTCATAATAGTAAATAAAGACTGCTGGGTGTTAAAAGGCACATTATCTGGATGTGTTTAACTTTTCTCAGCAGAAATATTTTAAGGCAACAATCTTTTCAAAATTGAGTATCAATTTTCTGAAATACTGAATCAAAAGTATGTGGATTGATGCCTATTCTATCACAGTATACTTTTTAAAAAAAATTAGTGGACATTATTTTTTAGAGCAGTTTTAGATACATATAAATTGAGCAGAGGGTATAGGTAGTTTCTGTCTATCCCGCACCAGCCTCTCTCCCCTACCCACCAGTTCCCCTGTTATTAACATCTTGCATTAGTGTGGCGTATTTGTTACAATTGATGAGCCAATGTTGATACACTATTATTAACCAAAGTCCATAGTTTTCATTAGGTGCACTCTTTATTTTGTACATTCTACAGGTTTTAACACATGTATAATGACACGTATCCACCTTTACAGTATCATACAGAGTAGTTTCACTGCCCTAAGAATCCACGTGCTCTGCCTGTTCATCCTTCCTCCTCCCAAACCCCAGCAACCACTGACCTTTTCACTGTCTCCATAGTTTTGCCTTTTCCAGGATGTCACGCAGTTGGAATCATACAGAATGTAGACTTCTCAGGTTGGCTTCTTTCACTTAATAATATGCGTTTAGGTTTCCTCCAAGTCTTTTCATGGCTTTCATAGCTCATTTCTTTTTAGTGCTAAATGATATTCCATTGTCTGTATTACCACGGTTTATTTATCCATTCACCTATTGTAGGACATTTTGGTTGCTTCCACGTTTTGACAATTATGAATAAAGCTGCTATAAACATCCGTATGCAGGTTTTTATGTGGACATACATTTTCAGCTCCTTTGGGTAAATACTAGGGAGCACAACTGTTGTATTGTTTAGTTTCATAAGAAACTTCAAGACTGTATTCCAAAGGGGTTGGACCACTTTACATTCCCCTGGCAATGAAAGAGAGTTTTGTTGCTTCCACATCTTCACCAGCATTTGGTGTTGTCAGTGTTTTGGATTTCTGCCATTCTAATAGGCATGTAGTGGTATCTTGTTTTAATTTGCAATTCCCTGATGACATAAGACACGGAGCATCTTTCATATGCTTATTTGCCATCCGTGTATCTTCTTTTGTGAGATGTCTGTTCAGATCTTTTGTTCATTTTAAAAATTGGGTTGCTTGTTTTCTTATTTATTTTAAACAGTTCTTTATTTTGAATACCAGTCCTTTATTACATATGTGCTTTGAAAAGATTTCCACTTTAACAGCATCTTTAGCAGAGCAGAAGTTTTTAACTTTAATAAAGTCCAGCTTAAAATGTCATCTGTCATGAATCTTGATATCATTGTTGTATATTAATAGTCAACACCAAACCCAAAGTCATCTGGCTTTTCTCCTTTGTCATCTTCTGGGAGTATTATGGTTTTGTGTTTTACATTGAGGTCTGTAATATATTTTGAGCTAATTTTTGTAAAAGATGTAAGGTCTGAAACTAGATTCATTTTCTTTTTTGCATGTGAATGTTCAGTTGTTCCAGCACTGTTTGTTGAAAAGGCTGTCCTTTCTCCATTGAATTGCCTCTGCTCCTTTGTCAAAGATCAGTTGAACTATATTTGTGTGGTTCTATTTCTGGACTGTCTATTCTTGTTCACAATATACTTTAAAATTTTTACTTTCAGTGAAAATAAAATCAATTAGTAATTAATTTTGGTTTGATTTTTTTGGCCCTCAGTTTTCCTCATGGGGGTGAGGGGCAGGTAGATAGATCATCCTTACTGTTTCTTCTCTTTATCTTGTGAGACCAATTTATATTTAAGTATATAGTCAGGGTGATGATTTTTCTCATAAAGTTTCCAGTAGACACCAGGCCTGTGTGTGTGTCTTTGTATGTGTTGTGTCTGTCTCTGTGTGTAGTGTGGCTGACATCTATTTAGACAGGATTTCTGGTTATGCTCCTTTAATTTTATATTGGGATATTAAAACTATCTTTCACTGATGACTAAGAAAGCATATTGTTCTGCCCCGAGCTGTGACAGAAAATATCAATACTTAATATTATTATAAGCAATTAAAACATCAGATTTTCTGTCATGCGACTTTCACCTGGGGATATTTGGCAATGTCTGTAGACATTTCTGGTTGTCATAACTAGTAGTGGGAAGGTATGGAGGACTGTTACTGGTATCTAGTGGGTAGACTCCAAGGATGTGCCAGTATGCGACAAGGCAGGGGACAGCCCCCACAATAAAGAATTATCTGGCTCGAAATGTCAGTCACGCTGAGGTTGAGAAACCCTGTTGTAGAGAAGCAGATTTATTCATATCAATGGACATGTTTTCTTCTTATTTTTGGCCTCTAGATAACTCAGGCTTTTGTAGATTTGCCAACTACACCTAACAGTTGTGCAGAGACTTATGGTGTGCTATAATATTCAGCTTCTTTTAGGTGTCTTGAGCTTCATTTCACTTTATCCTGATTTAATAATAATTTTGATTATGTTACATGCATTTATGTAAGCTGACTTAACTCTTAAAGTGGAAATAAATATGTAATCATATATATATTTTGAATATAGGTGGCTGGATTGTTGATCATAAAAATCTGAGTCTGGTCTGCTTTTAGTTTCCTCTTCTGGTCCTTTAAATGGCCTATTTCCCTACCATACATAGTTTCACGAGCTCATCTTATTTTCATAGTGTTCCCTTTTATTGTTAAGAGAAACAAAATCCAAGAAACAAACCCACTGGTTTAAGCAATTCACTGTCGTCTTCCTCTGAATTAAATTGCTCAATGCAGAGTGATGCAAGTGGGGACAAGCCATGTAGTAGAGGCTTCCTACTGCACAGCAACCCAGGGGACTGTCACTTGTGGGCAGCTGCACACTGTCATGCAGGGCTCAGGGTCCTGGCCTTCCCTCGTACTGCTCCCCTTGCTTGCAGCACTCTGCCCGCTCCAGCTCCTTCTTGCCCCTCATCCTGGGACCTTTGCACGGCCTGTTTCTTCTACCTCACACTCCCTGTCACTTTCTGAGACACCCAGGTGAGTCCTCGCCACCCCTCCAGAGCACACTCGGGTTCATCTCCTGGACATCAAGAAGTTTTTCTTATGTCTAGTAAGAATCATTTCATTTCCTTTTAAGTTCACAGCTAAGACTATGGCTCTAGCTGCATCCTCTCCAAGTTCTTTACTCCCATAGACTATCAGAGTTTGAGGGACCTTAGGCCTTGGGTTCAGATTTTATCTTCTCTAAAAGTTTTAAAGAATGTATTCTATTTTAGTGTAAGTTTTATATATATTACATGTTGTACATTATAAAACTACATTGAATACTTGCATATAGGGTATATATGGTATATATATCGTATATAACATATATAGCATATAATGTGTTATATATATAACTTGTTATTCTTATATTATACTATATATACAACTTGTGTATCTATATATTATATAGATAATAAAAATACATTGTACACTTGTACATATGTAATTTGTACAAAACGGAAAACATTTTTTAAAATTTTAGAATAAGGAGACTGAGCACAGGACCTAAGGGGCTTCAAATGCTGATACATATATATGGTGGGATGATTTAAAAATGGAAAGGCGAAGCCAAAAATACCTGTAATCCTATCACCTATACATAAACATCGTGATATTTTAGCATATTTCTTCCTAGACTTTTTTCTATTAATTAGCACCTTTTCCCCCTCACAAAAATGGTATCATGCTATATGTATTGTTTTCACCTTTTTTTCACTTAAATATATTGTGAATATGTTTTTATGTCAATAAATATATGTACAATATTTTAATGGCTACATAGTATTATTTTGCGTTGAGGTATCATGTTCTAGACCAATTTCCAAAAGTCAGTTACCTGAAGGGCAACTTGATGATTTATCAAATGTTCCAATTTACTAGAAGACTTGTTATTTTTAACTACTTATTTCTATTTAAAAAAAAAAAAAAACTTATGCATTTTTTAATATTCTGCCAGTTCTGCAAATGGCATGTCAACATTGATGTTTCTGCAATTAAAAAAATAAAATTTTAGCTTAAGTTTAAATATAACTTTAGTAGCATCAGAAAGAAATTGGATATGACCAAAGCATTCCCAACACATTTGACACGCTTACATTTTTGTTTCTAGGAAGGAGAAATGAGGTTGTGTTAATTTGGCAGCTGTTTGCAAAAGTTACTATCACAAAAGGATAGAACTATTCTGAGATGTGGAAGGAAAGCGAGGAAGTTGGAAGGATACCAGAAAGAAGCAGAAGCCTTGAACTTCAAATATAATAATATCATGACACTAAGGTTGAAGAATTTTAAAAAAATTAGTTTAAAATCTAAAAATGTGAAGATGGGTAAAGTAAGAAATTAACCAGGAAGCTACAGAAGGAACCATATCTCATATTACACTTAAGCTACTAATTACTATTAACTAAGGTTTTTAACATAGTCCTAAGAAGACTCAACAATCCTTATCCTTAAAAATAGAACGTTCCATGGACAGCTTCACAGAAGTCTTCAAAAGCTTTTAAAACAATTGTATTTGATCAGAATTATTTTACTCTTAAACTTCTAAAACAACTCCAACTAATACAAACTTATAAACTTAAGCTGTTAAAACTATCCCATCTAATATGAAATTATATAAATCTCACAAATAGTTAAAAGATACAAATTTTGGTGAATTGATTATCATGTAAATTGAATACCCTTAGAGAACTGGCTTTTGGTAAAATGAGTTTTGCAGGCTGATCTGTATTTATCTAACCAGTGATCTGTTATTTGGCAAACAAGCCTATTTCTGTATGGTGTTCCAAACAGTCCCACAATAAGAGTCCTTTTTTACAGAACTTTGTGTAACGCCCCATTATTTTCCTAGACATAATTTACTCCTTGAAGTGGTAATGTTGGGTTAAGAAGAGTATACAGTCTAAAGGACTTTAATATGTATTGTCAAGTTAAAGATTGTGTTGTTTACCCTCTCATGCCAAGGCCAACAATTTCATTTCAGGGTGAGGAAATTAGAGCCCAGAGAAAAGAGTGGCTTTGTCCATAATTACAGGATTGTCAACACTGGACACAGCAGCCAGGCTTCCTGATTCCCACTTCGCAGCCTGTCTCATTATCCTCTATGCTCCCTTTCTAGGCCAGAGCCAAATTACTTTTTACTTTTCTGCTCTAGACACCAAACTTCCAGGTGTTTACCCCTCATATTACCTCTTTGTCTTGCAATTATTTTCTGGATTCACTCTAGTAAATGCAGTGATTAAAACGGTACCCAGTGCTGTATTAAGGTTCTGATAAACATGGTTAATTTGCTCTTTTTACGCATCATTATTGCAGAATATCTCAGTATCAGGTTTGCTTTACCTGTTCCCGTAACACAATCACATCATAGCTAATTATATAACCCCTGGGTCTTCCTGTGGCTGTGCTTATGTCTTGTACGGAAGGAAGTGGCTTCAAACCAGGTAAAGACATCAGCAAAAATAACACAAATTAAAATGTGTCAGATTTAGGTCACGAAAGCATAAAGAAAAGGTAATAAATAGGAAATCATCTGTACTGCACTACATCTCTCTTTTGGGGGGGCCTAGATTAAATGTAAAAATTAAATTTTTAAAAAATTAAAAAATTAATTTTAAGTGTTCAGTTCAGTGGGTTTTAGTATATTCTCAACATTGTACACCATCACCACTATCTAATTCCAGACCTGACTGTATCTTGCATGTAGCGGGCTTACAGAATTTACACACTGCAATTCAGTTGTGCAAAAACAAAAAAATAAAAACACTTTGTTTTGACCATTCTTTCCTCAGCCCTCTGCATAGCAGCAGGTGGGAAAACAGCCTTCAGTTTGCCAGCAGGGCTCGGATCTTTTCCAGTTAAATAGTTAGTCTTCCACCGTGACTCCATCTCTTTAAGAGCTTAGTCCTTCCCATTTCTTCTTCTTCTCCTTATTCCTTTCTAAGATGGTACCACAGTAGGGACAGGGTTGCTATTGTGCTATAGGGGGGAAGAAGCCACCAATTCTGTCCATGTTCTGGGTACGCCTGTGGTCTTGCTGGGTTGGGCTAGGCCCTAGACTGGCCTGCTGAGATTTCACTGGTCATGGCCGATTTGGGATGTTATATGAACCCCCACCATGAAAGCACATGGACCACAGCAGGACACTGGGAAACTTCCGAATCTTCTAAAAACCTTCGACGGGCTGAGTGGGTAAGCCCTGAGACAGCTTCCGTCCCTTTTGCTCTGACACCCCTTTCCTTACGGCCTTCCCCGCAGGAAACACCAAGTAGAGAGAGAAGTGGTCCCCTCCCTCAGACCTAGATGTCCCTTCTGTGTCTTGGGATGTGGACCCTGCCCCTGTAACTCTCTAGATATTCTCCAAGCCACTTCCCACGCCCACCCTCCTTTCCCAATTGACTCTTAATAGTAAAAGTGGATGGGAGCTGGCAGGCACCTGGGACATAGATTCTATCCCTGTCTGTGGTCTTTCCAGAACTCCTTTGGGCTCTTCTTTCTCATCCTTAGTCCTAGACTGGAGATGATACCTGTACCACAGAAGCAGCTATTTGGTCTGAGTGTCTACCAAATACCAAAACAATATTGGCTTAATTGCCCCAAATACTGTTCCTGTTACATATGGCGTTAAACCCTAAGGAGGGCTTTGTGTCACAGTCTGTTCAAATAGAGAAGGCCCTCCTGGGTTATCAGCCTACCAAGTGCGTCTCCTCTGGCTTTCCAGGAGATTTTAGAGAGGAAAAGTACCAAAGAATGTTTGAAAATGGTAACCATCGTATGCAAGGAGAAAAATCTTAGTTGCTTAAGTGAAGAGAGTCTGGATACATCCTTTTCAGTTCTCTTTCAAAAGTAATTTAGGCAAGTTTACAAAAGGAAAGACTGAACTATTTAAATTAGGATTGATGGAGTTGGTTGTGGAGCTTAATTCTGTCACTTTCTCCTCTTCTGCCATCCTGAGGCTACTAACAAGGCTTCTCCAATCGTCTGTTGCTTTCATAGGTAGGCTGGAGAAAACACTGCCACTCCTCTGTAGACGTTGTTTCTCTAATCTGAGTCTTTTTTCGGAAAGTAAAGTTAGAAGGAAAACTACTGAAGAGTGTCTGAAGGTTTCTGTGCTGGTGGGCAAAGTCTTGACGTGTAGAACCGATATTGGAATGCAAGCCTGAGAACAGGAGAACATTATTTTAGGGATGAATTCATATGAAAGACCCCGAACAAAACTTGAATCTACTTCTGAAGCTCAAGATCACTTTTGTTTGGGATTGGTACCACCTATTTCTATTTCCTTGGGGCTGCTTTTTCTTTCTCTTTTCTTTCTAAGCTCCCTAATTCAGAAAACTCTTGAAGGGGAAGTTCCCTCTGCAGACAGGCAGCAAAGCCTTGCGTGGGTACAGTGCAGTTTTGAAGCCAGATAGACTGAGTTCCAGTTTTACCTGAGATCTTTGATTACCTGGCACAGGTTCGTCTCTTGGCTTTATTTTTCTCATGTTTGGAGTGCCAGGCACAGACTAGGCACTTAGGTGTTTATCCCTTTCCTCCTCTGGGCCTTTGTCTCTGATATTCACAGAGAGTTATGGTTGCTCTGTTTGCTTTAGGTGAGTATTTGACATGGCAAAGTCAGGTGACAGACCCAGGAATTGAGTTCAGCAATTTAACTCTGTAGTCCTCATTCCAAAATATTTTGCAAACTGTTTTATCTTCCTTACAAACTTTCAGTATACAGGATCTCACACTTTACAACTGGACTTTAGAATCTAACCAACAGGGTGGTGGGTATCTTTTCAGACTTCTTTTGGTGTACATAAAATATATATGGATATGTGTGTATATATATATCTATAAAATATATAATTTCTCAATCAGCAATTCTTGATTATCCAGTCAAGAATGTCTAAATATACAAATCTCTCTTTCTAACCCACTCATAATGTGTCACTTTGCCCTAATGAACTCTCCCCTATTGATGGACATCTAGATTGTCTCTGTTTATTATACAAATAATGCTAGTGTGAACATCCCATGCCCTTGTGTAATATATCTAAAAATCACATCCCCAGAAACAGAATTCCAAGTGCACAATTGTTTCTTTGTTGAGCAGGTAGATAACGGTAAGCCATTGTTAGATCTTACCAGAGGCAGTAGAGTGATAAAGCTAGAGTTATAGTCTGTTATCCCAGAATCTACTTTTTGTTTTTTAAAAATCACTCTTAATATTCTAAGGCCCTTAAACTAGGATGAGCCACCCCTAATGGCTATTTGTTCTTGTGAAAGAAAGACTTTTTGGAAAGAAAAGTCAACAGCTCCCCATTTTCTGGACATGCTGGTGGGTGTTCTTTTGTGAGCAAAGGGTTGTCCAGCCGTTTGTCTCTCTCCAGATCATGTGATTGAACTTTTGCAGTGAACATCCCAAAGTAGTATTTGCATGTCAAAACCTCAGTTATTAGTATTACTTTTGGTGGTTGGCTGGAAAGGGGAGCCAAACCCTTGACCTTGGTGTTAACAGCACTGTATTCTCCCAAGTGAACTAACAGTCCAAACTGTTTTTTTTTTTTAAAAAAAAAACCAAAAGTGTCTGCCTATAAAATGGGACTTTATTTGTTGTCAAAAAATGGTATTGAAGGCATTGCCAACTATCAACAGCACTTTACACGAAGTCCATCATAAGAAAACTAGGAATTCCTGTCGGGAAACACACTTTCCCATGGGGAGCCTGGCCTCTTCCTCTCTCCTGGTGACTGAAGTAGTCATGTGGCCCTTCCTGCCAGCAGACTCAGGACACATGTGCAGCTCGTTTACAGCAGATGTTGTTACCCATGGTGTTACCACATTTACCTTCTCTTTTCCTGGGCTCTGGATTTTTGTTTTCATTTTATTAACCTCATTATTGACTCTTTTGTGGTAAAGCATTTCAAATCCTTTTGAGAAAGAGGCAGACTATAAAAATAATCCCTTTGTTTAGCATTGTTAATAAATAGGTAAAACAAGTTTCAAAATAGTCATCGTATGGTAGTGTGCTGAGAGCACAGGCTGTAGACCTAGCTTAAGACCTAGACTTTAGGCTACAGTGGTGTGTGGGTAAGTCCCAGCTCCACCCCTCCCTAAGCTGTGTCATTGGGCCAGTCGTTTAACCTCTCTGAGCCTCAGTTTACCTCTCTATAAAGCGGGGGATAATAATGCCTTGGTCATAGGGTTTCTTCAAGGATTGAATGAGATACTCAACACATTTTAAACGTTTAATTAAAAAAACAAACCTACGATGTAAATCATTGTAAAGTGTAGCTCTGAAACATATAACCACTCTCTAAGTTTTCGTCAAGAGTATATTGCATTTTCTGCTTTTCTGGTACCTTTGCACAGCATAAGGAATCGGAAGACCTGGTCTGAATTTGAGTCATTCATCCCCATGTCACAGGACGAGCTCGCTGAGGTTTCTTGCTGGAGCATGTGTGAACGACAGGCCTCAAACACGAGCTCTGTGACCAGTGGGCAGTGAGCAGAGCCCTGCCCTGCGTGAGCGATGAGACCATGTTAATTCTCCACGCGGAGCGCTGTTTTCATTTTTTTCATCTACAGTATGTACATTTGGTGTTCATTTATCCATGGCAATGGCGAGAAGGGAAAACATAAACGTAAATGAATGGCAATTATTGATATCGTATTCTTGGGTTAAGCCCACCCCACATCCACCTGCTTTTTGTTCTCAGCCTTCCTCTTCGTACTGCCACCGCTCTCGGACAATCGTCATCTTTTCCTCTGGGCTCCTTCCGAGGCTGGGGGAAAGATTTCCCGTGCTAGCTGGCTCTCCCCTCCACACTTCCTACAGAGCTCAGTCTCAGAAATAGAGATCTGCACGTGGCATTTCCCGGGTAGAAAACTTTCCTCGTCTGCGGCTGCTGGGGTGCAGCCGGCACTACTCCCCTGCCCTGTAAGTAACGCCCCACACGTGCTCTTGTAATCGCAGCGCCTGCATTCACCTGCGCATGCGCGCGCTCTCCCGCACCGAGTTTCTAAAAACTTGAAAAGTGACTTTCTCATAAAGTTGTTAATAGTAGCCTCTTATTTTCGCCCCTCCAACTTTTTATTTTGAAAATTTCAAACCTACTGAAAAAATGAAAATATGTCCTTTTCCTAGATTCACTGATTGTTAAATATTTTAGTACATCTGTCCCTTTCTTCTCTCTCCCCTTCTCATTATGGCTGAAGTGTTGACTCGTACACACCTCAGTGTGCATCTCCTAAGATGTGGACGTTCTCCTGCATGACAATACCATTATAACCTTTGCAAAAGCTAACAGTTCCCCCAATATCATGCTCACCAATTCAGATTTCCTCAATTATCCAAGCTCTGTGTGTCCTGCGTCCTGCTTTCCTCACCCCCCAGGATTCAATCAAGGGCCACACGTGGTCTCTTTAGTCCCTTCGTTATTGTTCTTCTCCCCTCCCCTCTAGCTGAAGTGTCCAGTCGTCTTTATAATACAGCACATTGTGGATTTGCCTGACACTGTCGTCCTCTGTCTCCTGTATTTCCTATACGTTAGGAAATAATAATAAACAGTAATATATAAAATAAATGATATATTTCCTATATATGTTGTAGAGGCCTCTGCATCTCTCGCTGTCTCTTTTAAAACAACAGACTCAGGTGGGTTTCACCTCCTTTCCTTTACCTGGCTCACCTTTAGCGGGAGGGGTCCCGGTGACCATGCAGGAGGCCCCCAGCACGGCAGCCGTAGCTGCGCCATTCATTCATTCATTCATTCATTCGTGGAATACTCTGTGAGCCCCTGTTCTGAGCAGGCCCTGTTTTAGGTGCTGCAAGTACTGCAGGGAGCAAATCACAGGCATGGCTGCTCCAATCAGCTTCGGTTCTAGCTGCTGGGCCGACCATAAACAAACTAATGTGTAATGGGACGTGGGTGGGAATAACACAAAAAGAGTGTAAGTCGTGGTGGGGTGGCCAGAGGGGGTCTTTTCAATAGGACGGTTAGTGAACACCTGTTTGGGAAGGTAACATTTGTCTAGGATCTGGAAAAGAGAAGAGAGCTAGAGTGTTAAAGACAGAGCAGGAGGGAGAGACAGCTGGAGGGAGGCGGAGCTGCAGCGAGCATCCAGGGCAGGGGAGGGGTGCGGGCGCGCAGAGAGCGGTGGGCAGCCCAGCCCGCGCGTGCCGGGGTCACGCGCGTGCGGGTGGAGGTGGGTGGTCCCAGTGTCCGGGTCCGGGCTCGTGGCTGTGCGGGACGGGAGCGGGGCGCTGCGAAGGGCCGGGGTGTGCAGTGGGGCGGGGCGGACCCATTGAGGGCCCCCCTGGAGCTCGCCGTGTGCTCCGGGGTCTGTGCTGCCAGGTCTTTCCTATTACCGTATTTCCTCATTTATACAGCACCATTTTAAAGGCTTTGGAGGGGCGGGGAAGAGGAGGTGGGACTGGCAGAAAAAGAAGCTCACGCCTATTTACAGATCAGCTCTCAAACCCATCTCGCTTACTTACAGACCAACTTTAAAACAAATCTCCATTTCAGAAACTATAGTACATGAGGAAAAAAGTACTGTTTTGAATCAAAGAAGTACTTGCTTCCCCTTTATTTTGGGAACTACAGCTCGCTAGTTTCAGAAAGAGGCGTGGCTGTCCTTTAGAGGTTTCATACTTCAGCTAACGAAATGATAAACAAGCTGAAGTGCCCAGACCGACTGGAAGCCTGATGGACAGCGTGCAGAGGTGGCGCAGGGCACACGGGCGGTGGTGGACAGAGTTCAGAGAAGGGCTCTGGAGGTTTCTTACAACAATTCCTCCCCCATCAGGTGTTGTCTAATTCGCACCCCACCCCACTCCATTTCCCAAACTCTCCCTCCTCTGAAGTGCCAGGCAGCAGTTCCCAAATTTGGCAGGGCTTCAGAATTGCGTAGATCACATGGGGAGCATCGTGCCCCCACTGGAGCCCAAGAGAATTTCCTGGACTGTGTCCCGGGAATCTGTCAATTCTGTGGGAACCACCACTCTATGGCACCTTCTGATGGAGCTCATGACAGGCTTCGTTTTGTTTTTAATGTATAGATTTGACCCTGAGGATATAACGTAAGGCAAGAGTCATAGCTGATTCGAGCTTTCAAAATCATCTTTTTAGTCCCCAGAGTGCTTCGTGTAGTGCTCTGCCCGTGCTAGTATTGAAGGTTTAGTGTTTAGATGTATGGTGTGTCGCTCTGCACTGGTCAAGCAAGGGGCTTCCCTTCATGTCATGGTGGCTCTTCCTCTGCAGTCCCATCCACAGCCAGCGCTTGCAGATGCCATCATTTTGTCTTTGGCTCTGCCACCTCTCCTGGTTTCTAGGCTCAAATACCTTGCTGGGAAGCTTACCGGATTTGATCATGTAGATGTTCTTAAAAGCATCTTCTCTCTCCCTTATTTCCAGTCTTGGTAAAGGCCACCAGCATCTTTCTAGGCCCCAAGCCACGTTTGGTCGAAGCCAGGTTCTGTATGTTCTAGCTGTTAATCCCACCTGCCTTTGAAGCCTCAAGCCCCCCCTTACTTCATCTTGCACACAGCAGATTGGATGTGCCCCTTGTCCTCAGGGTAGAAATCCAACTCCTCAGCAGTGAATGTAACATGTACCTCCCTCTCTGTGCCTGATTCCTGGCCTTCCCTTCCTGCTCATGGACTAAAGGGTTTAGTGTTGTAGAACTAGTTCCCTGAAGGGGTCAGATTGGTCTAGTTCTCTAAGAGGCTGTGTTATCTAGAGGTCACTGTGCTTGCATATGAAGTTCCTACTTCCTGGAATCCCTTTGCTGACTTTGCCACCTGGCTGGCATCCCTCCCGTTTCGACTCACAGAGCATTTCGTTCCGGATGCTTTCCCTGACCAGCTCCTTTTCCTCTGGCCTGAGTTAGATGTCCTTTTGTAGGTCCTGTGCATCCTCCATCATCAACTTGCCACATCGTACCATAATTTTAATTCATGAATCTTCACCACAAGATATGAGCATATTTAGAGCAGGAATTCTGTCTGACTGATGTAAAATTAATCCTCGATAAATATTTTTTAAATGAATAAATGAATGAATGAACAGCAAACACATTTGTGAACAATGTTCACATTTGAGTTTGTTAATCTCTATATGATAGAAAATAAAAGTATATTCTTTTTTACTCTTTTTAATGGAGGGATTTTGGTGGCTTGAAGCCAGTTCTGGAATGGTAAAACAATGTCATTGCTTCTGTATTCCAACAGGAAATATGGGATGTATAAAATCAAAAAGGAAAGACAATCTGAATGACGATGGAATAGATTTGAAGACTCAACCAGTACGTAATACTGACCGAACTATTTATGTGAGAGATCCAACGTCCAATAAACAGCAAAGGCCAGTAAGTAGATAGTCTCAGGGAGAATTCCCACAGCAGGATCAAAGCATGGCTGCATAATTTAAACACCAACGTGTAATATGTGCATGCAAAAATCACGTTGACTGCTTTGATATTAAGGACTCTTTGATATTTGAAAAATCAGCTTGCTGCTTTCAGAATGATTTAATTAGTTTCTCATCTTCTAATTATTTCGTCTAAATCACATAAAATAGATCATACTTATTATGAAAATCTAAATGACTAAAAAATCAGTACAAAACTTCTTGAAATACATATTAAAGGATACCGTGGACCCATGGATTTTCTGATACCACAATGTAGTAATTTTTCTGCCCTCACTAAGTTGGAGATTTCATGGACTGACTTTCATCAGAAATTTAAATTTCAGTACAAACCATTTTCATCCCATTCCATGAAATCGCTTCAATCAAAGAGAAACAGAAACGTCCCAGGGTTTTCAGAACTATCCTCTTACAGTACCTTCCTTAGAAGAGGCCCAGAGACCTTGCACAACCTCACCATGGCACTGTGAGAAAAAGGAATTGATTTAAAAGGTAGATGAGGTGGCCTTTTTTGCCCCCAGATCCTTCCCGATAAGTCACCTCCCAACTGAAGTAACAGTGGATGCCATTTGTCCCCATAGCAGATGGAGTCAGGGCAGCCCATGAAAGCCTGGATTGCTTAGGGCTTGCTCTTAGCTGGTGGGGACAGAGCCCTGACCATGTGTTTTTAAACCAGTCTGGGAAAATGAGGATGGACAGTCCTGGGCTGGGGTGGCAATTCCATAGTCACTTCTGTCTTTCACTGTGTTGTCCCTGGTGTTTGGTTTCCATGGCCTGGGACTCAGGCCTTCCTTTGTTTCTAGGTGGGAAGAAGGAGGCAAGGGGAGAGGAGAGGCTTCGCCAGAGCCTCACAAAACTACTTTGCCTATAGAAAAGCTCCCTCCCCCGGCTGCATAGGAGGCTGGAGAGTTTGGAAGCATAGTCATTGAGCTGGGCAAATTGCCACCCCAAATAATGTTAGGGTTCTGTTCCCACATATGAGAGAGCATTATGGTGAGTGAGCATCCAGCAGCCACTGCCAGGGCCTCGTTCACTTCCTGCCTCCAGAGTCATGATGCTCCGAGAAGGAAGAGTCCTCTCACTGAGCCGTGTGGTTCCTGACAGAGCTGCACGTAACTTCCTCTCTTGTACTTCTCTTCTTTCCAGCTTAGTGAATTAGCAAATCCAAACGTCATTTGCTACTACTAGAAAAATAACATGCAACATGAATGTAAGAAAAGCTAAATATACATATTTTTTTTCCTAACAATTATTCTCTCGTAGGTACCAGAATCTCAGCTTTTACCAGGACAGAGATTTCAAAGTAAAGGTATGTTTTCAAAGCAACATAATTAATTTTTTTCTTTATTGCTAGAGCTTCTATAGAGTAGTTGTCCTAGATATTTTTATTTATTTATTTTTATTGTGGGAAAATATACATAACATAAAAATTACCATCTTAGCCATTTTTAAATGGACAGTTCAGCTGCATTTAGTGTATTCACATTGTTGTGCGACCATCACCATCATCCAATTCCAGACTTTTTTATCTTGCCAGATTGAAACTTTGTATCCATTGAGCAATTATTTCCTATTTTCTCCTCCTCCCAGCCCCTGGCAACCACGCTTCTACTTCCTGCCTGTACGAATCTGAGTACTCTAGGTACCTCATCTAAGTGGAATCATACAATGTTTGTCCTTTTGTGTCTGGCTTATTTTATTTAGCATAATGTCCCCAAGGTTCATCCAAGTTGTGGCATATGTCAGAACTTCATTCCTTTTTAAGGCTGAACAATATTCCATCGTATGGGTATACTACATGTTGTTTATCCATTCATCCATTCAGTAGCCATTTGGATTATTTCCACATTTTGGCTACTGGGAATAATGCTGCTATGAACATGGCTGTATCATTTCTTAAATGTAGGGTTGGAATGGTTTGTGATGACAAATACTGTCCGCAGTGAGTACAGCATGTTACCTTCCTGTGCCCTACTAGGCAGGAAACACATGTCCTGATTCCAGTTGCCTTCTCTTCAGCTTCATTTCATCCTTTGTGCCTGACAAGGATTTGTTAAAACGTTTCTGCTGGTGGATTCCTTCTGGTGTTCACTTGCACTTTTCATTTTTAGATCCGGAGGAGCAAGGAGACATTGTGGTAGCCTTGTACCCCTACGATGCCATCCACACAGACGACCTGTCTTTCAAGAAAGGAGAGAAGATGAAAATCCTGGAGGAGTAAGTGCTCCCAAGCACGCATAGTGACTGCTCCTTTCCTCAGGCCACTGAGTCTTGCAGACTGTCCCCTTGTTTTGCTTCTAGTACCACAGCAGTAGCCGGACCCTCTTCTCCAGGCAGGCATGGGCCTCCCAGCCTCCGAGCTGTCTATAGGGCTTCAGCAGAGGGAGAAGCAGGGCCAAAGGAATTTCCTGCTGCGTCCTGCTGTGAGTGCTCTTCAGGAGGTTTCCCTTGGAAGACAGATCCCAGTTTCTTTGTTTACCCAGCTGTGCCATTTTTGAGAAATTTGGGTCTGGGTGGCATCTGCATGTTATTTAAAATGCCATTTTTATTTAGCTATATTACTCAGATTCAGACTGAGTTTTTGGGCCCAACTTGGCTTGATTTCTAAGGGTACTGTGCTAAAACAGTGGCCTGTTGGAAAAGCCCCTGCTCAGCAGCTGCACGCCTCCGAAGACGCTTGGGTGGCCTTGTCTCCTCGACCCTCCAACCTGACCTGCAGACATGTGGCCTTGTCAGATCACAGGGTACAGGACAGAACTAAGAATAAGGAGCTCCAAATATTTTAATTCTAGCTTAGTTTCTCTACCAATCTTGCATGCTGTGTCACACTGACCTGCCAAATAGGGTTAGAGGAAGGAGACTCCCTTATGAAGTAAAAGGTGTTATGTGGTCAAGAGCAGTGCTACTTACAGGGTGAGCATGAACTTGAGCCTCATCCTGGCCCTACCACTTGATAGCTGTGTGACCTTGACTAGTCACTTAAACTCTGTATCTTGGTTTCTTCACTTATAAAATGGGAATGACAGTAGCTGTATTATGGGTCGATAGCATTACACGTGTATATATATTATAATACAGTCGTCCTTCCTTATCCAAGGTTTTGCTTTCCATGGTTTCAGTTACCCACAGTCAACCCAGGTCCAAAAATGTTAAATGGAAAATTCCAGAAAAAAAATTTGTAAGTTTTCAATTGCGTTCCATTTTGAGTGGTGGTGTGATGTAATCTTGCACAAGCCTGCTGTATCCTGCTCTGGACGTGACTCATCCCTTTGTTCAGCAGATCCATACTGTACGTGCTACCTGTCCCTTAGTTACTTAGTAGCTGGCGGGGTTATCAGATCAACTGTCATGGTACCACAGTGCTATGTTTAAGTCACCCTTCTTTTACTTAATAATGTCCCCAAAATGCATGAGTGGTGATGCTGGCGTATTGTAATTGTTCTATATTATTGTCAGTTATTGCTATTAATTTCTTACTGTGCCTAATTTATAAATTAAACTTTATCATAGGTATTTATATATAGAAAAAAACATAGTTTGTAAATATATAGTGTTCAGTCATATCCATGGTTTCTCTGTGGAGAAGCGGGGATGACTGCATATAAATGTAGCACAGGCACAGGGTAGGCAGTAACGTAGTGTTAGCTGTAGTTGTCCTTCTTGTCTTGCAGACAAGGATGCCAAGTGCATGTGAGCATGTGATGAGGAACACAGCTGAGGCTTGCCGTTCCTCCCGTTCGCTGGCTCACCTGCTCCTCACAGTACTGGCCCAGCCTCCCCCACTGGCTCCATGACCGCTCTCTTGTTGAGGGCTGGAACTTGGTGATAGGCTTACCTCTTGGAATTGCTTTATGGTTTTCTTTTTCTTTTCTTCATGGCTTCTATCTCTGTAGAAACTAGATGTTTTAACAAAGGCATTTATAACACATAAACTATAGCCCATTATTCCCTTGACTCCCATTTTTGAAGGATCCTGAAGCATTTCTTAAATATCCTGGGGAAAATTACAAACATTTTGTTTCTGCAAAATGGGAACAATTTATACCAACTCTTGTTGGAACAGCGCTGAGCACAGTGCCCACACTTAAACTGTAAGGCTGCTTTTCTTTGCTTCAGTATCTAAACATATTCTTATTCCATCAAGAGGAGTGAATTCTCCCACTGGAGATTCTGGGGTTCCGAGGAGGACCCTCCATCACCCCCCAAAACAAACACCTTAAGACAACTGCTATCGTAGCTCTTGAGTCCTGTATATAAACAGTTTTTGATGTGTGTTTCTATTCCAGGCATGGAGAATGGTGGAAAGCTAAGTCCCTTTCAACAAGGAGAGAAGGTTTCATCCCCAGCAACTACGTGGCCAAAGTCAACACCTTAGAAACGGAAGAGTGAGTCCTTACATGTTGTCATCTTCGATGGTCTTGCTTACTGCATTGGATTTCTTATGGATAGTCTTCATCTGATTTCTGCCCTAGGACATAATATGCATGAAATGTTAAATGTCTTCTCAGGTGGTTCTTCAAGGATATAACAAGGAAAGACGCGGAAAGGCAACTGCTGGCACCGGGAAATAATGCTGGAGCTTTTCTTATCAGAGAAAGTGAGACTTTAAAAGGTAGGAAGTGGTTTAAGGCTGCTTATAAAACACTATTTAGGAAACGATTTTTAGAAATTATTCTAGAATTACTCAAAAAAAAAAAAAAAAGATATAGTATGTCTGGTAGTGAAAGTTTTAAACCTTGATAACACACTCAAACAATTAGTTTTGCTACTATAAGTAACAGAGAAAGCAGGCATTATTATGTCCAGTTCTTTCCATGTCTTATGTTTGCTGAGCCTCTTATGTTGTTATTCAGTGTAAATCCTTAAATTTTAAGAGAAAGGAGATCAAAGTAACTTTTTAATTCAGCTAAATAATAATAATAAGCTATCACGAAGAAAGAAAGTGTCATGCTGCCAAGCTGCACAGCAAACAAAATGCTAGCTTCATTTGTGAACTAGAATTTGTACAGGACTTTTAAAATTATGCATTATATACATTCTTAATTTATATTTTTGCATATTTTTAGGGAAAAATGTGTACCACAGTGTTGTATAATGCAGATTGCATTTGTAAAATGTAAATGTAACTTTTACTTACCCTTCTTCCCGCCCCAGGAAGCTTCTCTCTGTCTGTCAGAGATTATGACCCTGTGCATGGTGATATTATTAAGCACTACAAAATCAGAAGTCTGGACAATGGGGGTTATTACATCTCTCCACGAATCACTTTTCCCTCTATCAGTGACATGATTAAGCATTACCAAAGTAAGTAAAAACTGAAAGGTGCACAAGATGCAATATGCTTATTGTATAAGTATGAAGGATCAAACACTTTTTATATTACAAAAAAATTAATGTAATATTTTAATATGTAATAACAAAGTATTTTTATATTAAAGCTTTTCATGCATCATATTTTTTCCGTATAAAGTTGGTGGGTCATATTCTATAATTGATTTTAAACTAACCTATAATTAAATATATTTTGCAAAGTAGGATTTGAGCTTTGTGAATAATGAGCTCAGTTCTTCCTAGTTAGTTCATGCTGTTTGACATTTAGGGTTTTAAAATTACTTGTGGAGTTTATGTGGGCTCAGTAGTCTGAAATCACATTTTATTAAGTGTGACCACCTGTCAGCCTTTGTTTGTTTTGTTTTCACATCAGCAGTGCCAAGGAATAAAATCAAGTATATTTCAAATTGTCTTTTCTTTGGAGAATTTTAGAAGTCATGATGATGCATAGGATACCTGCATAAACATTTTAAATTCATAGACTATGGCAGGTTGGACATTGTAGGACTGATGTTCCAGACTCTTCTTTATAGATACTGATAAAACACAAAGTGTTGCATTTTGTAAACTTTGTTTTCCCTTCCCAATCAGAGCAGTCAGATGGCCTGTGCAGAAGACTGGAGAGGGCATGTATTAGTCCCAAACCACAAAAGCCGTGGGATAAAGATGCCTGGGAGATCCCCCGGGAGTCCATTAAGTTGATGAAAAGGCTCGGCGCTGGGCAGTTTGGGGAGGTCTGGATGGGTAAGTGTGGCTCTTGGGCCAGTTTCCATTCCAGAGGTGATGAGGGGAGAAGAAAGGACCCAGGCCCATCTCTCTCAGCTTCTGGGCCAGATGCTAAATTGTGTCAGAAGCATCATTTCTTTTTCTTCCTTCTGTCCACCTGTTCTGGGGGCGGAGAACTGGTCTGCAAAATCTGTCTTGCTCTTCCTTGTGACTTAGTAATTCTCCTGCAGTAATTCTCTCGATGTTTGTAAGGAAGGGAGCCATGGGTCTTCATTCTGATCATTCTGTCTGCTCCTCCATGATTTTCTCATCTTCTCATTCTCTGCATACACATTTTAAGTGCAGGAAATTTGCTTCTATCTCAGGGAAAGGTACACGTGGGTTTAGGACCCACTGGCTTAATAGGAAGCCTCACATTTATTTCAATTTGAGGGTCACTAAGAAAGTTTCTAAAGATGCTCAAAGTCCCATCATTGATGAGTCGTTCCTTTGCAGTAAGTATTGCCTCCTCAGGCTTCAAGAAGTCCAGCAAAACCATGGCAGTGCCTTTCTCCGGGGGATTCTTTTTGCCCATCTGTCTTTTTAAGTTTTTACGTATAGTGAATGTGAATTTCTTTTGTGATAAGAATTTTTAAAAAAACCCCCCAAAATTTGAGCATCACGTTTCTTTATGGTCCTAATTAAAATGCAGTTACTTCTGGAAGGGGTGAATGTTAGGTCACACACATCTTTCTGCATCACTTTCTGGTTGCCAGCTTTGTGTGAGTGAGAGCAAACATGATTTTTATGGCTGAGTATTATTCTGTTGTGTGAATATACCACAATTTGTTTATCTATTTGTGGATGGACACTTTGGCTGTTATGAATAATGCCACAACACTATGAATGTTCATGTACAAATTATTGTGTGGACACATATGTTCATTCTCTTGGGTACACACCTAGGAGCACAATTGCTGGGTCATATGGTAATTCTATGTTAAATTTTTGAGAAACTGCAAAACTGTTATCTGCTCACTTAAAAAATGACTTGCTGCCTTCTTTATTTCCCCCCAGGATATTTGTATTTATTTCTTAATTTATTTTTTCTGAATCCATAGAATAGGGACAGGAATAGCACAGTGAACATTGTACACTCTTCACCCAGATTCCCCAGTTGATAGCATTTTCCTGTATTTGCTTTACCTTTTACACGTACACATTGCACACTTGATGTCGATGTTGAACCCCTTGAGCGTAAGTTGCACAAGTCAGGCCCCTTTGCCCCTAAATACTTTGACGTGTGTTTCCTCACAGCGGGGCCATTATCTTACACAATACAATGATCACATTCAGCAAATTTAACATTGATGCATACTGCTATCTAATATAAAGTTGACATTCGAATTTCCCCAGTTGTCCCAGTAATGTCCCGGTGGCTATTTTCCCAACCTAGGTCACGTATTTGTACTTAGTTGATATGTCTTTAGTCTCCTTTAGTCTGGAACAGTCCCTTGGCCTATCTTCATCTTTCATGACACTGACATTTTGTAGAACACAAGTCAGTGTTTTGTAGAATGTCTCACAGTTTGGATTTTTCTGATGTTTCTCATGATTTGGCTCAGGTTGTGCCTCCGTGAAGAGTATCTAGGTCCCTAAGTGATGCTGTGTTCTCAGTGCATCCATCAGGAGGCACAGAATTTGTCCCATTTTTGCTGATGTTCTGTTTGATTTTGTCTAAGGACAGCCACTAGGTTTCCCCACGGTGATTTTTTTATTACCCTTTGTAATTAATAAATAATCTATGGGGGAACTCTTTAAGACTGTGTAAAAAGAACTTTTCCCCAGAAGGTCTTAGTATGATCTGCTCATTTCAAATTCAGTTCCCTCTTAGAAGTCATCACCTCTCTATAAAGCTGCAGTCCTTCCCGTCCTCACACATTGCCTGAACACATCTGCCCCAGCCCCAGCGCTCACTTCAGGAGCCAGGGACTTCTGCCTTCTTCCCCTGGCCTTCCCTGGCAGGGCTTGTCTCTTCACTAAGAGTAGTGGCAGGGAAAGCATGATCACGATCACCTTTAATTGTGCTCCTGGTCCATCTGAGTGATTTTCCCTCTCTTTGAGTGGAGAGGAAGTGGACAGGTGGTGGTGAGGGTTGAGGAGAAGAGGGAAAGAGGAGAGAAAAGAGCTCACTGGCTATGCAGTGCCTCCAGGCTCTGTTCTAGGCTCATTTTCATATGTATTCATCACAGTAGCACTGTAAGATAGGCATTGTTGTCCTCATTTGATAAATGAGGACGCTGAGAGTCAGATAAGCAGCTTGCCCAACGTCATTCAAGGTAGTGGGCGAGTCAGCTACTCTGGCATCCAGGAGCCCTGGACTCATTTGCTTGCTAAGCTTTTTACAAGTTAATTTGGCTTCCCTAGCCTCAGTTTCTACATCAGTGAAATGGGAAAACAACTATCTCATTAACTGTCGAAAGGAAGAATGATATTATGCATCTGGCATGTTTCACACAAAGTCTGGCTCTGTGTGCTCTATTTTTATTATTATTTTATTTTTCTGTGTTTGACTCTAGTCACTGAGAGCTATATTTTAATGGATTTTTCCCAATTTTAATCATGAAGCCAGGCTATAAATAATCCAATTAGACCCTCCTTTGGATAATTGCCAGCATATCTGTCATGAAGAGAAACGTGGAGAGAATGTTACTGGGGTGTGCTTATTCACCCTGAGACAGTAGCCCTGCATGTAAAGGGGTGGTTTGGAATTATGTTCCAACCCCCATGTTCAGCCATGAAGCCCAGGTGAAGGCATAGAGCTGTATGCTGCTTGCACCTGCGAGATAAGTAGCAGCGGGTGCCTGCTTGGATAAGCACCAAGTACACTCACATCCCATTGCTTTCTGTGTGTTGTAACTCAGCAGCTCCGTTTATAGAGATGCAGTTGCTGCCAGGCTGGCTGCGTGGCCTCAGAAGTGCTGCGGTCAGCTTTGTCATCAGTGCACCCCCCGGTGGGAGGCTGGCAGGGCGGGCAGACTTAGCTCCTGCCTTTCTGTGCCAGAGTCAGGAGCAGGAGGGGTTAGAAGGCTAAGGGCATAATAGTGAAACAGGAAATTGGTTAGGCCATGTTGCCGATCTGTGAAGTTATCAGTTTGAGGGGGGGGGAGATGAAGATAGTCCGCTTGCGAGCTATGAGCAAGTAGAATGGTGACCTCTTGACCAGCTCCATGACAGTGATGTGTAGAGGTGCCCTCTGCCTGCCCGACTCACCCATTCCAAAGAACCAGCCAAACAGCCTGGTTCTGCCCTGAGGCCCAAGCCTGTGCTGAACTTGCCCACCTGGAGCTCAGGCACATTGGCCCTTTCTGAGACTGAGAAGACCTCTTTGCTTCCAATTACACTTACACGAAATCCCTCTTATGTCCCTAATATGCCTATATGTCACCATTTCCTGTTTATTGGCTTCCACTGGGCCACATGCTGAAAGTTTGCACTTCTATTTTAGAGAACTTTTATTGAGCATTTACCCAGGTGGTACCTGGGAGAAAAGGATGTTTAGGCAAGAGGAGAATGGGGTTGGAAAATATGGAATTATTCAATGTGGAGTGTTTTACTTTTTATTTGAACTGTCAGAAAAAGGGTAAAGAGCTTGTGAAATGTATCACTTGAATCAATTTGCTAATATGTTTTTTTCTTCTAATGAAGGTAAAATGCACATAATGTGAAATTTACCATCTTAACCATTTTTAAGTGTACAGTTCAGTGGCGTTAAGTACCTTTACATTGTTGTGCAACCAACTTGCAGATCTCTTTTTGTCTTGTAGAATTGAGACTCTATACCATATAAACACCAACTCCCCATTTTCACACCTCCACCCCCAGCCTCTGGCAACCACCATTTTACTTTTTGTCTCCATGAATTTGACTACTCTAGGTACCTCACACAAGTGGAGTCATACAGTATTTGTCTTTTTGTGTTTTGGCTTATTTCACTCAACATAAGGTCATGTTTCACATGTGCCAGTATTTCTTTCCTTCCTTTTTAAGGCTGAATAATATTCCATTGTATGGATATACAACATGTTGTTTATCCATTCATCCATTCATGGACACTTGAGTTGCGTCTACCTTTTGGCTATTGTGAATAATAATGATTTGATCGTGGGTGTACAGATATCTATTCAAGACCCTGCTTTCAATTCTTTGGGGTATATACCCAGAAGTGGAGTTGGTGGATCATACAGTAATTCTATTTTTAACTTTTTGAGGAACTGTTATATTGTTTTCCATGACGTCTGCACCATTTTACATGCTCCTCACCAGCGTTCAAGGGTTCGGATTGCTTCACATCATCACTGATACTTGTTATTTTCCACTTTGGGAGGCTTTGTTTATTCGTTTGGTTGGTCCTTTTGACGGTAGCCATCCTAGTGGGTGACAGGTGGTACTTCATTGTGGTTTTCATTTTCACTTTCCTAACAATTAGGGACGCTGAGCATCGTTTCATGTGGTCATTTTTATATCTTCTTTGGAGAAATGTATATTGAAGTCCTTTGACCATTTAAAAAATTCTGTGGTTTGTTTATTTGCTAGTAGTGTTTTAAACGAGAGAGGCAATAGAGCCTCATCTGAAATTGGGTTACAGAAGAGCCCAGTTTGTACGGACGGTGTTTGGATTGAAAGAGATGACACTTAGTCCAGGTGACAGCATTTGAAGCACTGTGATTATTAAATATTTAATACTGTTTTAAAGAAAATATGGTAGCATTAGGACAAGGGGTATAAGATACGAGGGTACTTCAAAAAGTTTGTGGAAAAACAGAATTGAAAGCTAGTACAAATATATCCACGAACTTTTCAAAGTATTCTTGTAGGGGGGAGGCATTACCCAGGATTTCCTCACTAAACAAAAGTTGTTCGTTTCTTTGTTTTTTTTATTAGTTTTTTTTTTTAATTTTCGGATATTTGTGAATTCACACATACTTATAAGAAATAATATGGAAATGAAAATGTATGTCCACACAAAAACTTGTACGTGAATATTCATAACAGCATTATTTATAATAGCCAAAAAGTATAAACAACACAAATGTCCCTCAAATGATGAATGGATAAGTGAAATGTGGTACATACGTATAGTGGAATACTCGGCAATGAAAATAAATGAGGAGCTGATACATGCTAAAACATGGGTGACTCTAGAAAGCGCTGTGCTGAGTGATAGAAGTCAGTCCCCAAGGAGCACATGTCATATGATTCCAGTTACATGAAATGTCCAGAATAGGCAAATCTGTAGAGATGGAAAGTTGCCTGGGACTGGGGAGATCAGAGGATAGAGGGAGTGACTGCTAATGGGTATGGGGTTTCTTTTGGGGTGACAAAAGGTTCTAAAGTTGATGGTGGTAATAGCTGCACAATTCTGAATATACAAAAAACTGATGAATTGTACACTTTAAATGGGTAAATGGTAGGTGTATGAATTATATTTCAATAAAGCTGTCAAATGTATAAAAGAAGTAATATAAAAGAATATAAATAAATATAAAAGAAGTGATCCCATATACCGTTTACCCAGTTTCCTCTAATGGTAACATCTAGCAAAACTATAATACAATATCACTACCCGGGTATTGACACTGATGGTTTGTTTTTTCAATTGTATTTTTCTCTTTCTAGTCATGTATTGAAGGAAGGGAGGGAAGGAGGAAAAGAAAGAAGAGAAAAGAAAGGAAAAAAAATAGAAAAGTCTGACCTGGGATCTTTTGCTGTTGTGGTCTGGAGTTTGGCTGACTGCCAGGGAGCTGCTTGAAATAATTTCAATATGTTGAATAGCAGAGGAATTGTACAATAAAACCAAAAGAATCATGACTGGTCATGCCGTGTTACAAATCAGAGGTTGAAGATTGTCCCTTTCCTGTTGTGTGTAGGTGCATTTTCTTCTGATTGTCCAAGGACTGGTATAATAGCAAGGTCTGTGCAATACAGAGCTGCCAGAATTCAGTTTTTGTTTCTCAAGGAATAAGCAATCTAACTTTTCTCATTGTTAGGAAAAAAACAATGAAAGTGATATCACTGTTAACCAGGTAAGTTGATATTTTTGTTAAGTGTGAGGAATTATTCATAGACCACCAGTCACATTTTATGGTTGAAATTTTTTTGTCTGAAATACAGTGAGTGAAGTTAGGAAGTGACCTGTTCTTTGGGGGAAGGGGATGGGTGGGGATAAAAGAAAGAGGAGTCCCTGCCTCAAGCTGTTTCCTCTTGTTTGTGTGATTCTCTTGACATCTGACTTGGGTGACATGTTTCCTCTGTGGATTGTTATTTTCTGAGGGAGCTGGCTGAACAGCAAGAGAAGGACGATGTTTCCTTTTATGCTTGGTCTAATGAAGAGACTTTGTAGAAGAAAGGAAACATTTTAAATTGAATTTTGCTTGATAAATTCTTATTTTAGCCAAATGCATTGAAATTAATCATCTGCCAACTTCCAAAATCGACTGCATGCATTTTTTTTAAACTACCCCCCACTTTGTGGTATTTGGCCACTTTTTAGCAAGCCACTCACAGCTGGAATTGGTGTTTTCTCAAGGTGTCACATCAACTTTCTTTAACTGTGGTAAAGTGGCACTCCATAAGAAGTTCTTTACCATCTTGAAAAGATTTTTTAAAAATTATTTTACAACTGTAATGATAACCCAGATCTCTATGACTGGGTTAATCGAACCTTCAAACTACTGGGGAATATCTTGTCCTTAGTGCTAAATAAAATCATGCCTAAAAAGTGCAAGGATGGAAACCGCCTATCATTTCAATGTCACAGCCCTAAGAGATCATTTAGTAGAAGTGGCTGCCGTTCTTGATCTGGGTTTGACACAGCTGTGTTATTCACTGTTATCTCAAACTCCTTAACAACATTTTAAATATCTTTAGCAGCTGCAGTATTTCCTGATAGCTTTTCCCCCTACCCTTGGAAATCATTTTTTTTCCTTCATTCTTCGTGTAAAAGCCTTGATGAGCTTCGTTATTCTTATGATGACAGGAGAAGAACAGTTTTGTTTCTCTAACTTTTATTGTTGTGCAATGTAGCAAGCAGAGGAGCACGCACAACATAGACAGTCCGCCTCACAAATAATGACCACGTGAAAACATGGCTTGTCCCCTTATCCCTTCCCAACCACAACTCCACCTGTCCCCTAGAAACAACTGCTGTTCTGACCTTCGTGATAATTTCCTGGCTTTTCTTCGTAGTTTTACTATTTTTGTATATGGGGACGTATGCATCCTCAAACAATGTAGTTTAGTTTTGCCTGTTTTTGAACTTTATATAAATGAATCATACCAAATGTGCTTTTTTTGTGTCTTGTCTCTTACCGTGGTTGTGAGATCCATCCATGTTTTGGGTGTAGCTACAGTTCATTCATCTTCATTGCTATACAGGATAGTATTGTGCTGTGTGTTTATTCAATGTATACAGCAGTTTATCCGTTTTTTTTTTTTTTTTTGCTGTTTACTCATGAAATTGGAATTGTTCCCAGGTTTGGGCAACTATGAACAATGTATTCAAAACATTGCTGTGCTGGTGCAAAGGAGCATGAGTTTCTCTAGGTAACTAGGAATGGATTTGCTAGGTTATAAGGAATACGAATCTTTGATTCTACTAAGTACTGCCAACTTATTTTCCAAAATCCTGGTCCCTAAAGTTAGATGCTCACCAGCAATGTACCAGAGTTCTCAATGCTCCCTTTCTTGACAACAGAGTTGTACCCAGAGGGATGTGGGCCCCAGGGCAGCACAGCCAGCATGTGGTCACTTGGATGAGGATGCTCTGTCACAGAGGCTGCTGTCACATCCTTCGTGGGCCCCTTGAGATGTTGTTACAGAAGCTTTGCAATTGAATTCAGTGATGCTCAGAAAAGAGCATAGAAAAGGGCACAGGGGAGCTGCCCCCTGTGTCCCCCCCAAGGGGCAGGTGCTCAGTAGCACTTGATATTGTTGGACTTCTAAATTTTTAAGCTGACAGATGGTTTCTCCTTATGGCTTTATTTACATTTCTTCGATTACAAATAAGACTGAGTACCTTTCACATGTTTATTAGTCATTTGGAATTCTTTTTGAAATGCCCATTCAAGCCTTGGCCTATTTTTCTATTTTTCTTATTGATTAGTAGGACCTCTTTCCTTGTTTTTCATATATTCTGGATACCAGTTCCTTGTCAATTATATGCATCACAGAGAGTGTATTTTCTTGCTGTGCTTTGCCACAGATGTGCTCATGTAACTGAGGGCCTATTTATAAATTTTAAAAAATATGTAATGAGATCTTCTTTATTTAAAATGTAATATTTAAGGGCTTTTGTTAGTGGAATTTACTTTAAAATTATTCTTACGACCTATAGAAAAGCTCACATTGCTTGCAATTATGCACTTAGATGGCAAATCAATGTAATATATTCATGATTTTGTTAGTTTGGATAGTTTGTGTCTTTTAAGAAGGACCTAGGACAGTATTTTGTCAGCTTTCATTACTGTGTTCTCCACATGTTCTAACACTTGTTTTATATCACATTCTTCATTTTTCTATAGGGTACTACAAGCTACTACTAAGTATAAATCAAACAGGAGTATAAAAAGAAACTCCTAATGGAGAGATCAGTCTTAATAACCAGAAGAAAAATCATTAGCTGTGAATTAATATCTTTTCTTGCCCATTTGAAGGCTTGGAAATACAAATATAATTTCTTTTCTTTTTAAAACTAATTCCCTTCTTTAAAAAAAATCATACTCACTGACAAATTTAATCAAAATAGAAAAGAACAGGAGAAAGTAGAAGTCACCCCAAATTCTTCCACCTGGAGGTACTCGATGTTTTACTGAGCATGGCCCCAGTCATCTCTCTGCACTACACACATACAGATAACGTTGTGACATAAAAAGGGGGACCGTACACTCCCCCATCAGCTTTTCCTAGAGCAGGTGCTGTAAAGCTGCAGCACTCCAGGTGGTAGTTACCCACAGGGGGATTTGTGGGGCTCCCCCATCAGCCACTCTCTCCTCACCTTGTTTTCCTTTTTTTTTTTTTTTTTTTTGCATTTCCAAGAGAAGTATGGAAACAGAGTGTAAAGGAAAGGGGAATGTAATTATTTATGTTACACTCTCTTTGTCCCCTCTCTCCCCCTGGGTGACTGAGACGCAAAGGATTACTCAAAGCCCATTTCTTCTGAGCAGTGAGAAGCCCTGAAGGGGTTAATTTTCAGGAACCCTCGACAGAGGCATTCCTCCTTGGAAAATTAACACCGAACTGGGATTCTTTCTCAGTATTTATTCCCCAGGCCAGAAAGTTACGGAAAAGGAACATAGGTGGAGTTATGGCTAAGTATAGTTTAACAATAGAAGCCGGTAACATCAGTGAAATAACAAAGTGACATTCCATAATGCAGTTAGTAAAAAGTTAAGTCGTTCCACCAACAAAAACTTGTTCTTAGCAAACACCGTCTTTCCCTACAACAGTTTCCTCAGTATTTTTACATAACAATAAAGCGACTTTCTTAACATATCAATCAGTAGGTTAACCTGCTCCAAGGGCATCTGTCCTTGAGCCAACAACTTTGCTGTGTTAAAATTCTTTATCTACAACAGAGACTTTAGCCCAGAGAAAGTTTCCTGTCTTTTGCAAGCTTAACATTTGTATGTGTGATTTTAAAAAGTTAGGCTAAACCTGAAACTACAGGGCTTTGGAGGCCGGGCCCTGTGAAATGCATTTGCTTTATTAACGTTAGTGCTCTCTACAATTTATAAATTTCTGCTTTGCCAAACCATTGAGAAAAGGCCTTCCCTAGAGAAAATAAGGATTAAAATTAAGCACTTCATTAAGGCAGGTCCCCCCAAAAGTGGTGCCTTGGGGGGAACTATATTAAAGAGTCAGTATTTCACAGTGTGTGTTCCGTGTGTGTGAAAGGGACGTGAACAAGTGCACTGTGGGCAATGCTGACGTGAGCAAATTCTGGTCTATTCCCTGAAGGACTCCTGCAGCACCTGCTGCATGTCCAGGCGGGGAGGGGTGGCAGGCGCTGGTTCCTGTCCTCTCAGCATGGGACCCTTTTTCACAGAAAGCCACCCAAGTCCAGTTCCGTGAAACCTTTGGGAAATGCTTATTTGACTAGTATATCATACGTGAAAGTTAGTGTAAGTAAGTAGTTTTTATAAAGTACAACACTTTTTTTCTGATTATAAAAATAATACATACTCATATTAGAAAATTTGGTAGATAGTTAAAGGTACGGTGAGCAAAATTAAAGTCACCCATAATTGTTTTGGAGATAGACAGTATTCGGTGTATTTTGGTGTATTTTCCTCCCTTGTCTATATTGTGTGTGTGTGTGTGTGTGTGTGTGTGTGTGATCATAGAGTATATATGTTTTGTTTGGTTTGGTGTTGGATAAAGAACATTTTATTAGCTACAGGAAAATATTAGTCTTTATGGTGGAGTGCAAAGAGAAATTTTTTTACTATTGTTTTATGAAAACCTTTTGATTTTGGAATAATTTTAGATTTTTTTTATAAAGGAAGTACAGAATTCCCATGTGTACTTCACCCGGCCTCCCCTAATTTTGACACTATCTAGAGTTTTATCTAAGGCTTCTCTATGTACATCTACATTTTCTCCTAACTCTGCATCTTCAAAGTGAAGCTTTTGAATTTTCTGTTTGATAAAGCATGCTCTGCCTTCTTTTTCTTCCTAGGTTACTACAATAACAGTACCAAGGTGGCTGTGAAAACCCTGAAACCAGGCACCATGTCTGTGCAAGCTTTCCTGGAGGAAGCCAACCTCATGAAGACCCTGCAGCACGACAAGCTCGTGAGACTGTACGCCGTGGTCACAAAGGAGGAGCCCATCTACATCATCACGGAGTACATGGCCAAGGGTGAGTGAGCCCGGCACCCAGGGCCTTTACAGACTCCTACGGCAAAAATTAAAGTGTTTAAATGTTCAGAGAATATTCAAGTGATTTTGATTATAAAACAGCAGGCTCGTTACTGAAATATCAGAAAATAGGAAAACAGAGCATTTTCATAAACCTATGCACTAGAAGTAATCTGTTATAAAATTAATATATAGTCCTCCTATTATCTCTGCATCTGCCTGCATATATACCTATTAGCCCCAAGAATAGTGTCCCATACCTAGGCGCCCCCCAATAAATATTTGTTAAATAAATGAATATGTATTTCAAAGAATATTTTTGTTATATATTCAAATGTGAATTCTCAAAATTCTAAAACTAGTTCATTTTCCTCTTTAGATTTATCTAAGTGTTCAGGGTATAACTTTAAAATGTTAGTATTTTTTAAACTTGTGGAGGTTTATTTCCTATGTAATTATAGAGTCACTGAAGAAGAGGTTTCAAGTGACCATCTCTTCTTCCACTGTTACTTCCTGCAGATAAAGGGCTTTGTAATCACCATCCTTCATCCTTTGTCCACCTCCAGCTCAGCAGAGATACTAATAAACTGCCAAATGACTTAAAAAAACAGTTTTCAGAACTAATGAATGAAGGAAAGAAAGAAACATGAGCAATACTCCAAAATTAACAATCATCTCATGCATGAGAGAGAGTATAGTGTGATGTGATAGCCAAATAGGTTAGAAAGATGAATACCACATTTTCTTATTTAATGTTTGTTAATATTTTAGAATATCAGTCACTTAGAGTCCTTCCAAAAAAGGACATTGTTTACAGAAAAAACAAAAACAAACTAGCCCCTATGGCTGGGGTTGCTACAGCCCAGAAACCAGGCTCAAGGCCGACCCTTGTAGGAGTTCAGGAGATATTGTTGAATTTATTAACTAATAGTATTCTTAATTATAATCATAAATATGAGTTTTTCCTCCTAACAATGCCTAACATTTATTGAGCACTTACTATGTACTGGACTCTTCTTGATGCTTTCCATGGGTGATCTCACTTAATCTTTCAGCAGTCTGAGGGCTAATTACTGTTGTTCTGTGTCATGAGTGAGGTGGCATAACGTTTATTGAGCACTTACTACCCGCCAGGCACTATGTCCTGTGCTTTGAATCCATCCTCATAAGAACTTTGATACAGCTCTTACTATATGGCCACTTTACAAAGACTTAGGTGAGATAAGAAACTTGACTAAGGCTTCACATGAGGATAGTACTTTAGGTTTTAGGGAAAAAGCAGATCTCATTTTAGAGAAGGAGTCATAGGAAGTAGGCGAGTGTGTCTATAGGCACACTCTTTTAGGTAGGTCTGACTTTTTCCCAATGCATGGTTCATTCATCAGATACTCTTTGAGTACCTGTGGCATGTGCCGAGTCTGTCCTTTTTGCTGGATACGAATAGGAGTGAGCCCAGTTGAGTGTCCGCTAAGGGCAGTCCCTCTGTGAGGCCTTGTGGGTTTCTGTTCCAGAGGAGCTCACTGAAGATCAGGCTGCTGCAGTGAGTGTATCACGGTGGCAGGTACTTTGAAATGCATTGCTCTCAGACACCTGTCAAGAGAAAAGCAGTATCCACCATCACCCTTTATCACATCAGGTCGAAGGTAACAGGTTAGAAAGGACTGGGTTTGACAATCTCAGGAAAAGGCTTTATAACCACACAGAAGTGTAAAGCCAGGCATTTTGTGGGTTTCCCTTCTAATAGTAATGATCACTTGAATTTTGTGCAGATTTTTTCCTATGCATTTAAACTACACTCACTTCTTCTTCTAAACACAGGCAGTTTGCTGGATTTCCTGAAGAGTGATGAAGGTGGCAAAGTGCTGCTTCCAAAGCTCATTGACTTTTCTGCTCAGGTAAAGTAGTGAAGAACCCAGGGTGCGTGTAAATTTGCAATGACCTTTCTGCTTTGAATTTATGATGAAATTTTTCCAGGGAGAAGGAATTTCCATTGAGTGTTTCCCAGTAGCAGTTATGAAAAACAGACCTTCCAAAGTACACTTCCTTGGAGACAATAATGGGGGTTTCACATGGAAAGTGTGCGTATGTGTCTACTTTGGACTTGGATGTCATCTTCTATAAGACAAGCCACCTCTTTGTGCTTATTTCATTTCCCCACAAGTTGTGGAAACAGTGCAGCTGATCAGTCTCTTTGCTCAGCATCTGGGAGAGGCATTCCATACTGTGTAAGCACAGCAGCTTTTAGATGATTCATATGTTTTAGTTAAAGTACAGATCTCACGTACTGATACTTTTAGGTCTTGAGTATTATTGAAAACAGAGGAGCTATATTCCTTTCCAGTTCTTCTCCTTCTTGATGGGTAAATCATTAGGATTCTGAGAAATACTAATTTGTAATATTTCTAGTACTAGCCTAGGAGTTGCACATTTGTTTGCTTTGGAATTACATGTTTCCTCAAGGGTATTTAAAAGCAGAAGCAGGTTACCCAGAAACCCAGCAGTGTGCCTAGTACATTCAAGGAAATGCACATGTGAATAATGCCAGCTACTGACTTTTAATCATTTCGCTGTGTCCATTAGTCATGATCAGTAATTTGCTTGCTCTCTTTCTCATTAGTGGCCTTGGGTGGTGTATTAGTCCCTTTTGTGTTGCTATAACAGAATACCTGAGACTGGGTAATTCATAAAGAAAAGAGGTTTATTTGGCTTACGATTCTGGGATGTTTGCATCTGGCACAGGCCTTGGGCTGCTTCTACTCATGGCAGAAAGTGGCAGGCTGCCTGTGGGTATGAGCAGATCACATGGCGAGAGGAAGCAAGAGAGAGAGAGAGAGAGAGAGAGAGAGAGAGAGAGAGAGAGAGAGAGAGAGGAGGAGGTGCCAGAGTCCTTTAACTATCAGCTCTCGTGGGAACTAATAGAGCAAGAATGCACTCATTACACCCCCCTCCCCCAGGGAGAGCATTAATCCATTCATAAGGGATCTGCCCCCATGACTCAATCAGTTTCCAACACTGCCACATTGGAGATCAAATTTCCACATGAGTTTTGGAGGGGACAATACATCCAAACTCCATCAAGTGGTTCACACTGGGAAGGTCGTGTACCGTAAAGCCCTGTGTATGCAGCACAAGAGGTTTATGGAGATTCCAGGGGAGGCTTATGACCTTCCTTGCTCACTCCGACTTCTTCCTTCAGACCTGTGTTTAGTTGGAAATTGATAAGGCCTTCTTGGGAAAATCAGATGAAAGGAAGGCCTGAGTCCACAGGTAAAGTACATCAGGTGAGATAGGATCAGAACACATCCTCTGCAGTGGAGTCCTGTGGGCAGAGCTGGAGTTCAGCATTTGAGGATGAGCATTTGTGTCCTGGCTCGGCCTTGCTGTAGCCCTACTGCTTTCAGGCAGTCCTTTGCCTCTTTGGATTAATTTTTCCACCTGTAAAACAGGAATGGTAATTCCTGCTATAAGGGGATGTTGTGGCAGGTTGAATCAAACACGCGCACATGGACACCTCAGAGCCTGCTGGTGGAAGTTGGGGAAGCCTGAGGGGGGGCCCGGTCGCTCCAGTGAAGGTGTGTGATGAAGTCAGCCCTCCTCTCGTCTTCTGGAGCTTGACAAGCCCAGCAAGTTCCTCATCTAAGTAGGAAATCCAAGTGTGATCTGGAACACCATCGCCTTGAGATTGAAGTAGGAAAATTGCTGTGGTGGAGCCGTGGGGAAGGGGAAGGGTCCAGCAGCCCTGCCTCTTTAACTCTGACCTCAAACTCTACTCTGGCTCCTGAGAGGCTCCGTGGGACTCATAGGGTTCTGGGACTGTAGTTTGAAAACCACCACTCTGCAGTAAGAGGAATGGTAATGTGGTTGGGCGCAGCTCTGGATCCTGTGTAGATAGCTGGTTAGGAAACAGAGAAAGCAGAGTCTGATAAACTTGGATCACACTTGACACAGATAAATGAGGCCCTCTAGTTGGGTGGTGATTTGGGTGTCCCCTGTTGGATGAGGCTTGAGGAGTGTAGTAAAGGTTTGTCACACTTGGACAGGGATATGAAAAAGTGGGACATGTGGCCTGGAGGCTTGAGTGGTCTGGTGTATGCTCACAGTTCTACAGAGTAGAAATTATACACACTGTGGTATGTTCTGTACCCGGAGAATGACTTTATTTTGTTGCATAGGTATTTTATTTTTGATTTCACATAGATTATTATCTCATAAAATATTATTTTGACTTAGTTGAAATTTTTAAGGTTCAAGTCAAGGCCTCTATGTCTATTACTTAATTTAACTTTGTAAATTACTACTGTTAATACAAAGAGTAACTTTTCCTAACTTAGAAATGGGTTGAGGTTGGGGTGGGGGAAAGTTGCTTTCTAAGCCTTTGTAGCTTGCAAGGAAGATTATTACAGAGCCTGGCATTGACCGTGACTATCATACTGTGGATTCCAAGTATCTTCAGTCGACTCCTGCATCAACAGGGCCGGGGCGCTCAAGGCCACCACCACTGGTCTCCATCCAAGCCAGTTTACCAAATCCAGCCCATGCTGGATGAGCTCGTGTTTATCTGTTCCAGGGGTTCTTTCCTAGCAGTGGCCCCTGGGTGGAACTGGTGGAACATCGAGTCCAAGTGCATGGGCTGTACATGTCAGTGGAAGAGTCAGGGATCAGCAGCAGCCAGGAAGAACCTGAGCACGTGGGCTCAGCATGAAATTCATTTTCTGTACCACCAAGCACTAACTCCTTTTGAGTTCATCTTTTATCAAGACCTCACCCAGACTCTTTCCCAGTCCTTCCTTAATTTTTATTTGCTTCATTTGCTTGTGGCTTTTCTTATTATAATACCAATAATGTGAGGAGATATTATAATAAGAGGCCTTACCCTTGACAACAAGGAGTGCAGCCTGTCCGCTTCAGTCTCAGTCTGAAGTCACATACCTCCCACATCCGATCTCTGCTAACTATACCTGATACCTTGTCCTGCTTCGATGCCTGCAATTCCCTTTATGACTGGTACTACCCAGTGCTCCTCCTTCTCCTTCGCGTGCCTTTACGAAATTATCTTTCTGTGCCTAGAAAGCCATCTCCATCATGTGCCACTCATTCACTTTGTCAATTTTCTGTAGAGAATAACACGAAAATAGTAAATGTTAAAAAAGCTGACCTTAAGTGATACAAGATGCCTGGTGCCCAGATGCACAGGCAAGCCAGCCTTTCCCATACCTTCCCTCCACTTTCCTGTCCAGGGGGGAAGTAGGATAAAAATTAATGAGTCCATTTGGTATTAGAGCTCTAAACAGTTGGTAGGCTGCACAATGCTAGGCTTGCTTTTCTCCATAAGCATTGTCAGTAGCGTCGAAGAGTTCGGAAACTGAGTGTTCACAAGGGGATACAGTTAAATTCAGCAGTTTTTCACAAGAGATTGATTATCGGGAGTAGAAATAAATCAGTTTACGTAGTCCCGGCCCCAGAAGAATAAGGGAACCGGTGAGGGGCTGAGCTGGGACTTTTCCCACCGCCTGTATCTGGCCTTTTCTTCCTGCTCCCCTTGACCCACTTCCCCATGTCCTACTTGCCCCTCCCCAGTCTCCCTGCGCTCCCACTGAGACAGGAAGTGGTTGGGCGCACGTGGCAGCCTCACAGTTCATATGGGAGCTGATTTCATCACTTCCTGTGGCAGGATGAGTTCTGAAAGGCTTGTCTGAGCCTGAACGTAATCCACACTCCCCGACCGTCCCGAAGCCCACTTCCCCTCTTCACCGTTCCATGGAGATTAAGAAATCCCGACTAGAGCAGGTTTACCCATTAATTTCCTCTTTGTATTAAATGAAGCGATTTTGTGTTTTTTCACTGAAATAGGAAAATATCCCTTTGCAGAGGCAGTTTGATACTTTCAGAGCAGAAAGACTTTGCATAATTCTCTTCCAGCCTATGTCACATAAGAGAAGAAAAATGAACTTGGAAAGAGAAGGGGTTGAAATCGGTGGGAATTTCTTTTAGCGGAAGTGGAGATGGAATCGTTGACTTGCAAAACCGAGAGGAAAAGAAGTGGAATATTCACAGTTGCAGTTTGGCTTGGTGTTGTCAGCACCACGCTCAACCATTGAGCTAACCAGTCATCCCTATATAGGATCCGAACCCATGGCCTTGGTGTTATCAAGCACCGCACTCTCCCAAGTGAGCCACAGGCCGGCCCTCACAGTTGCAGTTTGGAGGTCAGATAAAGCACCTTGTAATCCTGACCAAGTGAACCAAAGCATTTATTACTCTTTGGTGGCAAAATCCCTGAAGTGCAAAAATTACTAAAAATGAAACAGGCAATTATTTGTGAGTAAAATGTCAGTAAAATCTACAGAATCAAAGCTGTTATATTGTTGCAATGATAACATTTATTTTAGCTGTTTCTAGTTGATAAAGTGCTTCCTCCTCCATGATCTAATTTGGGCCCAACAGCCTTGAGAGAATTTATGTTGTTATTTAACACATTTTTCAGATAAGGAGGTGAACTTGGACTTGTCCAAGATTACTGAGCTAGTAGGTGGAATTGCTGGGGTTTGATTGGGACCTTCTGACTCCAGATCACTGGTTCTTTCCTCTGCACTCTGCTGTCGTCCTATGATCAGAATTGTTTCTGTGATCGTTTTGCACCTAACACTACCCCGATATGCATTTTCCTCCTTTATGGATTTTGCCTATCAGAAACAATGATTTCTTTATCCTAGCCTTTTCCCCCCCACAAGAATGTTTATTGCCAAGACATAGATATTTCTATCACATGGTGATTATGCTCAGTATGTATTTTTTTTCCCAGTATTAAATTTTAAGCCACATCGTAAGTTATAAATTGGTAAAATGAGAAAGGTAAGAAACCTCAGTTTATCCATGTAATCTCAGCCTTTTTGGATAGGAAGATCTTTTAACATCAGAGCTTTTTGAGCACACCCTTATTGTGGGATCTCCTGATTGAGAGAACGATGTATAGATTGGGAATCCCTTGTAATAAGTCTAGGTTGGGACCCACCAGTCTCTTGGTGGTAAATCCGGCCTAAAGGGTCTGGAGGTGGATGCTCTTGGGAAGATTCTAGAATATTTGCCAATATCATCAGACGAGGGTTTCTTCATTCTATCTCTTTGTAAGGAACCTAAAAGATAAGTTAGGGTCTTGTTTTCCAACTCAAGGGTTTTCTCCAGCACCCCACACCACCCCCATAATATCCTAGTGAAGCAACCACTCTATTTTCAGAAACTTTATTAATGTTAACCCAGGGTTAATAGTGTCATCATGATTAAACTTAAACTGGAGGAAGAGTTGATTGAGATGTTGAATAAGACTTGGTGGCAAGTGGATCCTCAGGTGACTGACTTGGGTTGTGCTTTAACCCTCCCACTCCATGTTTAATCTTGCCTTTTTACACAGAAATTTGAAAACATGACTTTATATTGAGGCCCCTGCACTCACAATTCTTCTTTCAAGCACAAGAGCCTCTTCACAGGGGGGAAAAGGCCAGCACTGAAGAAGGAATTAGTTAATTCTATAAAATAATCTGAGCCAGAAGCTGCTCTGGATGAAAGGGCCACACGGTGACAGGGATGTGCTGGTCCCTCATTGTGCATCACGAGGAGCCGTGGTTTGGAGACCACAGATTTTCCATTATAAAATAGACAGCTGGGCATTACATCTTCCTACAGAATACAAGAAATATTGCTGTGATTTTCTAATGGAGCTGTAGATGATGTTAGTAGTGGAGAAGGCATTGAGCTGAGAGCCAGGAAACCTGCTTCTCCCTGGGGAGAATCGTTTCTCATTCCAGCGTCCGCTTGGGATTCCTGCAGCCTTGACTCTCATATTGCATGCTGAGAAAATCTCCTTCTACTTAGATTAGCTGTGGGAATCATCACCCAAAAGTTATAATTAATGATTTCAAGTGCATTCAGATAACATCAATAAAAAATTTTGACATCGCTCTAAATAAAGGAACATGACTATGTCATGTTAAATTAGTACCCAGATATTGGGCACGTAAATGCTCTATTTATCTTTTTTGTATAATGAGTTTTATGTCTGCAGCTTAAACTTTGGCCATGAAAATTTACAAGTGGACAAATGAAACGAGTTAGTGTCAGAGTTGCAAAACTGGATCATATTCAGTTTCCTTCTGAAAAAGTTGAAGGAATAGAAAACTGTCATTTAAAAATAGCCTAAAACAGGAACTTTCTTTTTTTGGTAGGTGGGGCTGTTGGGTGCTTTGCATATTTAATCAGAGGAACCATGACTAGCCCTTTAAAATAGCAAATAAGGCAGGAGAATTTATTTTTGTTTTAATTTTGACTGGAAACCTTTCTAGCACCAGTAAGCAGCCTTGCGTTAATATAAGGGGGGTGTGCAGTGGTGGCACTTTTGGCTTGTGTGCCAGAGCTGCCGCTTATCTTGATATTATTCTGTCTAGGGGTGGCATTCTCTGGTCAGTATCACCATAAGTCACCAAATAATCTCCTCTTTGGTTACTCATCATGGAAGCTCACAGGGCTAGAATTAAATGGAAGTGGTTTAGGAGTGGACAGAGTTTATTGCCAGCCACTCACGTTAAAAGTGGAGAGGAAAGGACTTAGAAGGGAGAAGCAGCGTGGATTCCAGGTGACCATTGTGTTCAGCGCTCGGCTTGATCCCCGTCTGTCCCCCCACCATCTTGGTATGGCTTCTTCTCTTTCACCCACAAACATGTCCTGAGCACAGCCAGAGATTCGATAGATATGCAAGGGAAGGGATGAGCGAGACATATCCGCCTCCAGGAGCCAAGGGCATGGTGTGGGAGGCAGGTAAGTCACCAGCCAGGACCAGGCTGTGTCAGAGCAAGTGACACAGGAGGAGGGTGGAACCCAGTGGATGGAGCAGTGGGCAGAGGGTGGGCTTCCTGGTGGAGGTGACCTTGAGAACCAGAGCCAGCCCTGCTAGCCTTGGAAGGGGTGTGGATGTAGGGAGGGGTCTTCAATTGTAGGAACTTGGTACATAATGGCACAGAAAGGTGGTATAAGGGGGGTGCAAGTGGAGGGATGTGGAGACAATGGGAGGGGGACGCTGAGAAAGACATAGACGTTAAGGAAACCAGAAGCATTGTCAACTCTGAGTTCCAGAGGAGGAGCAGTTAACTGTTTTGTAGATAACGCTGTTAAAAAAATGTATCTGAAAAAATAAAAATGATTATACTCAGAAATAGTCTCCACAGGTTTTCCAGTTGTACTCTGTTAGTCATAGTTTACCTCTTAGTAATTAGTAGCTGCTGTTGGTATTTACTGTAGTGTGTAGTTTTGCCTACCCCCGGCTCCGTACATACCAAGGTGTTCTCTGTAGAAACTGCTCCATTTTAATGACTGGGGAACCGCGAGAACTCTGCTTTTCTTGCTCCTGAGATTTTGTTTCGTTGCTCTCTTTGTTATTGTTGTTGTTTTGTTTGTTTACTAAACCTGGAACTAGGAAGGGAGGATGGAAAAGGAACGGCGGCGTCCACACTCCAGCCCAGAGCTCCTCTTTAAAGGGCACACCCTGAACGAATGACAGGAGGCCTTTTCATTTCAGAGTTTGATTCTCAGTGTCCTCTGGTCACCCCTCTGTCCCCAAAGCCAAGAAGCACGTTGGTCTGGGAGGCTGACACCTGAAGGAGTTCACCCCAAGTTTAAAGATAATTAAACCTCAACCAAGTGGCTTCCTGGTGGTGCCCACAAAGCAGGTGTGAGACCCTGAGCCACGAAACTGTGGCAGGTTGCTTGGTGGAGTTTGCTCTTCATCCTGGGAATGGCGGGGTTTGAGGGAATATTTCAGCAGGAATGTGCTGTGATAATTGTGCTCTGAAGATTGCCATGGCCGTTATGTACAGAAATGGCTAGGAGGGAGGAAAGCTGGAATCTAGGAAGGAGGAGAGAGAGATGGGACCGAGCCCAGTTAGCCTCCATCCCGGTGTGTGGACACAGAAAGTGTAGCCTGCGCTCAGGCATCTGATCGGCTGGCATCGAGAGCACTGGGTGTGTTTTGTGGGGCTGGTGGCTGATGAGATCAGCTTTCCTATGCTGAGTTAGAGGTGCCCTGGGACATCAGGTAGGTGTCTTAGAATAGGGGTCTGGGGCTTGGAAGAGGGACAAGATCTGGAGAGGCCTGGGAGGCTGGCACTGTGGACAGTCACTTAAATGGGTTGATGAGGTCCTCGAGAGAATGTGCACAGGGGCAGAGCCCCAGAGAAAGGGCTAAGAGGGACAGGTGCAGGGCAGGCCCAGGGACCCCAGTAGCATGTGTTCCTGAAGGAGGAGGCAGGGCCAGAGAGCTGTTGACATGGAGTTCAGATACTTCAAGAACAAAGAAACTTCCATAGGATTTTGCAACAAGGTTGTCTTTGGAGAACTCAGACCCTTTACCGTGTAGCAGTTTAAGAGGAAGCCTGGTTTCGCCTCTGGTTCCTCACTCTCCTCCGCCTCCTGGTTCCCCGAACCCTGGTCTGTCTCCCCAGCCTCCTCTCTAGCCCTGTGACTCTGCTTCCCCATCTGCCTCCTTCCTTTCTCCTCCATGGCTGCTTCCCTCTCATCCCTCCCGCGCCACACTTGAGAGAAACTCGGTTTTTACTCATACTTAAATTGAGCTGTACAGTCCTTATTCTTATTTTTAAAAGTATTCTTTTTTCTATCAAGGAAAAAAATGAAATAAAATTACTTAGAGAGTGACTTTTAAATTATAGTTCTTTTAAAATCAATGGTTTTCTAGATTTCTATAGAAAACAGCTTTCTTCCCGCACACTCAGAACTTGTGCTTTGAGACATTTGTCTGTGTAGTTATGTAGCTCATGGGGTTTTGTAAAACAGAATTTAATGATGGTTTTAAAACCGAGTCACCAAAAGTAGCCCTCGCCCCCAGCTTGAGGACAGTGTGACTCAAGTGTTTATTCTGAGGTCAGGTTCCCAGGCCTCCCCGAGTGGGTGCTGCAGGACTTCAGCTTGATTTGGCATCGCCCGCCTGGAAATTGAGTTGCTGAGCCACTGGCGCCACTTCTGGGCACCTCATCTCTGCCTCACAGCAGCCTGACGTCCTGCCCAGGGGACTGAAGGATGCCACAGCACCACAGAGGCTGCCCAACAGAGCACCCTCCACAGGTGCCACCCCGGCCTCAGCCCCCACTCTTCCTCGGAGGTGCTGGCCTCCAGCCCCCAGCCCGCAGCCTCCCTGGTGGCCACATGGCACGCTGGGCAGGGGCTGTCTGCCTGGCAGCTGTGGTGCTCCAAAGGTGAGCCGTCTAACGTCCCGGGCCCACCGAGCTCTCCCACTCCAGTGAGACCCAGGGTGTCACCCTTGAGTCCTCTCTTCCTCCTCCACCTGCTGCCCTGACAGCTCATCTGCAACACTCTCATTTCTTTCAAAACAGGTCTGGCTCCACCAGTGCACTGTTGTCTGTCATCCAGACTACCGCAGTTGTCTCTTAACCGATGCCGCCCAGTTTGGCAAATAGAAAACCAAAGCGCCCAGTTAAATTTAAGTTTTGGATAAACAAGAAATAATTTTTCAGTAGATGCTGCCCATGTATTTTACCTGGCAATGCTGCTCCTAATGGGTCTCCCTCCTGTCTCTTTGGCTTCCCTCTGTTTAAACACCACAAAGCAGGCAGAGACAATTGGATGATTTTTTGTGTGTGTGCATTTTTTATATTGTGGTAAAATATACATAACATAAAATACCATTTTAACTAAGTTTAAGTATACAGTTAGTGGCATCATGTACATTCACATTGCTGTGAAACTAAACCACCATTCATTTCCAGAACTCTTTCATCCTTCCCAATGGGAACTCTGCGCCCACCCGTGCCCCTTCCATTCTCTGTCTCTGTGAATCTGACTGCTCTAGGGATCTCACCAGTTGGATGACCTCACACCCCTACCTGGTAGCCTTCAGTGGAATCCCTGCACACTTACAGGAGCTCTTGATGGCCTGTGGTGTGACTGATGCCCAGCACCAGGCTTTCTTTAGCTCTGGAGCCCACCAGCTCTTTCCCATCTTAGTATGCAGCCCACCTTCCCAGCCCACCTGCTGGAAACTGACACTCTCCGCTCCATGCCACCTCACACCTCTGGCCCAAGGACGCCTTCCCTGATCTTTCCTCCTAAAGTAATTTCATCCCAGACCCCTGCCCCTCATTCTTCTCTGTCTTGGCCTCCTGTCCATTCCTTTCACAGCATGTACTGCAACTTGAAGTTTCTGACAAATTCTTGTGTAACTTTGTATCACACAACCCCGTACTGTGCCTTGTATGTAGTAAGTACTCAATAAATATTTGCAGAATGCCTGTATTAGCCACTTAAAATGGGGACTGTCTATATTCAGTTTAAAACAGAAAGTCCTTTATTCTCTGCTTCGTACAGCTCTGAATGAGTAACCAGAGGACCATATGTTTTTTGAAAAGGTTCTCTGAGTCACTGTTCAGGTGTAGTGAACCATAAAGTACTTTCTTCTTCCCCTTCCTCTAACTGCGGGTTTACTTTCCTGCACAAAACTTACCTTACTGGTTGAAATTAAAGTGAGAAAAGAAGAAGGAAGTAGGGTATAAGTATGTGGGCCTGTAAGAAAAGACAGAGAGCTGCTTTGTTTCATACTCCTCGTGGCATAAAGAACACCAGGGGAATGAGCAATTATCAACGAAGTATTTGACACCGAAGCCAGTGGCAGAAGCATTTAGCTTAATTTGGGGAGGGGAAAAAAACAAACTGAACAGGTTTTTCTCCCCAGGAGTCATTCGGGGGCCCTTTTGTGGCCTCTCCCTTGGTGCACAGTGGAGGTGGGTGCTGGAATTCACGTGGTGATGGGCTGGTGAATTCTTCTTCACAAAGTCAGGATTTCCAGCTCATTCACTTTTCCATCACCTCCCACGGTGTCTATGACATGGTTATGCTATATGCAACAGAACCAACTACTTGCATGTTCATTGATTAAGATCGTGTTTATACTAGTACTGTCAAGTAGGACCAATGGTGTGTTTTAGCTGAGATCTCCGTGAAGCATCACAAGGAACTGTACTGCTCAATCTCTTTGCCATTTCCAGACCTTCTACCTCCTTCCTGCCTGCCCCCAGCTTTGAAGTGCACACCATCAGACTGCACCAGCTGCAGTAGTCCTCAGGTCCCTGGGCGTTACCGTCCCTCCTCGCTGCGCTCGGTTCTGGCTGGTGGCTCTGGCTTGTGGGCCCTCCCCAGCACACCCATCATCATACCTAATGATCCACGTCTTCAAACACAGGCTGCCCTGATTCTTGACTTCCTCCCCTCCGGGGCGCTGTCCTCTCCCCTGAGCCACTCTGTGCTGTGCCCAGTCCTCTGTGCCCTCCATTCTTTCCTCTTCATTCATCGCCTCCCCTTCGTCCTGCGTACTCCCCAGGGCTCCAGCTGCAGCAATGTCAGCCCCTTCCCAGCCCTTCCCCCGTCTTCTCTCCTTCCCTAGCTTGCAAATACTTGCTTGCCCCTCCCCTTTGTCACAGTGCCTGCTAAATGCCAGCCATGTGGAAGCGCAACTCTTCACCTGTTGTGACGAGCTGGCTTCTTGCACTTCTAATTCCAGACCACTGACCTGACGCTCTGGTAATCCTAGGTGTCCCTAATAATTTCCTCCCACTCACTCCTGAACAGCAACTTCTCACCTTCCCCTCGCCTCCCTCTTTCTTGGTGGCTGACCTTGCTGTCTTTCACTGAGAAAGGAAGCTGCCAGCTCTTCCCCTCACTCAGAATTCAGGCGGAAACCCTCGCAATGGCTATTTGCCTGTGGGGTTAGTCATGACATAGGTTAGCTTTCAGAAGTTACTTCTTTCCATACATTTTTTATTCTCTCATTTGTATGGAAATCTGTGTTGCAGGGTTTTATGTACTTGCCTTATCATAAGAATCATCTTGGGCTCTTGTTTAAAATCTATCAATTTCTGGGTCCTTCTCCTGGCTGTCAGTAATCAAGGAAGAGGGTCTAGAACAAGCTGCAGGTGTCTTGTGAGCTTGGATGAGTCTGGGAAACATTGCCATTGAGAATTTGCAGAACTGAGTGAGTGATCATTTTTCGAGTTCCTGTATTTTACAAAGGCATATTTCTTTTCCCCACCGTAAAGCTACAGCCGCCAGAGGAATTGTATTTCTCACTGCTTTAAGTTAGTGAAGCCCAGAGATTGCCCAATCACTAGGCCTAGACGAATTCTACCTGGTGAGCAAATCCTTGACCTGCTTCTTCCTCAGACTCAGCCATTCCAGGCCCAGCCCCGCCCCTGCTCCCTATGCTGCAGAAAAGCGAAACCTTCCCTGCTCCATTCCCAAACACACGTTGTATTTGAAAGCTCTCTTGAAAGGGGTTGAAATATAAATAAAGATTATAGCAAATGTCTTTCAGGAATATTTGGCATTTATTAGATCTTGTTACAGACTTCCTTTAAGTTGGTTGCAGGACAAATAAGAATTGTTTTCAGAGTTCGATTGCTTGGAATTCTTTTCAACCTAAGTATGTCTGAAGGATAAATTCTAGGTTGTAGATCTACTGTACTAAAAGAATGCATACATTTTAAATTTTGATAATTTTCCCCAAAAGTCTTTCCAAAAAATGAGAGTACCTTTTGCTTCATCCCCTTGCCAAAACAAAACTGGGCATTATCATCATGCTCAAATTCAGTCCAGTAGGTCAAATTTATTATTTCATCATTGTAATTTGTACTTATTTAATATGGATGAGGTCAAGCACCTTTCCCTGTATTTGTTCTTTGCAGTTTATTTTTCTGGGAATTATTTTTTTAAGCTCTTTACATATCTTTTCTATTAGCTCTTCACTGTCAATTATTTATTATATGCTGTGAAACATCTGTATACCGAATATTATAAAGACTTTTTTATTTTATTACAAACTCCCCATAAACATATATGTGCCTATTACAATATAATATTCTATTTCTATTACTCTATCATGATTTTCTTAACATTCCCTTAGAGATAAATATTTAGAGCATCTCCAGTTTTTCATTAACATAAATAACAAGCAGAATATGTCCATGGACAAAACTTTGCTTATTTCACTGTATGTCCTTATTGTAGACCCCCAACAGCCAGATAACAAAATCAGAGTATGGATGTGTCTAAATTTCTTGACATTTGCAGCTTGTTTTCACTGAGCAAGATTTTGGCATTTGAGTAGAGTAAATTGTTTCTCAATTTGCAGTATTTTGAGTTACTATTGGGTCCATTCCCATTCCACATCAGAAGCCAGTCACACATGCCTGTCTCCTGAAGAAGCATGGAAATCAGAGCCAACAGCTTTTCTCCTGTTTCCTCCTACACTGGAACAAGCTGAAAATCTTTTGTTTCCTTCTTCTCCTCTCAAAATGATAAGCATGGCTCGAGGGGCAGGTCACGTAGGTCAGTGTAGTATCAGCAGAGGAGATTTCTATTCCCTCTTTACTTGCTGCCTGGTCCAGGGTGTGCAGAAGTGGCTGGCAGGTCTCCTTCATGAACTGGAGAGGGAGGGGCTCATTAGCAGATCATTCCCTTTACATTTACACCCGTATGCACTTGGTAGAAGGGAGCCTCAGCCGAGCTGCTAGTGGAAGCAGAGTCCGGAATGCAGCTTCTCCCATGGGTGACCGCAAGCCAGTCAGGAAAAGAGAGACGGCAAAACTGAAGGCCACTGGTGGCAGACGCCACCCTACCCTGTGCGCAATGCAGTGCTTGTCCACCTGTGCCTGTCCTCCCACCAAATTGTCCCTGGGCTCTAAAAGGTCATTCCATCATTTGTCATTTCTCTATTATTAGGAACCAAATCTGGATTTGATCTTTTTATTATTAATAAGAGCATAAGTATTAATAATAGTAATAATTAATATGGGTCTTAAATTGAGCATTCTTGCACTCTCCTTTGCAATCTCATCTGGACTCTACCAGGTTGATGCTATTATCATCTTCATTTTGCAGATTGGAAAAGTTTGAGTGGTGTTGAGAGGAAACTTGTCCCTGTTTTATATAAATCCAAGTTAACTCATTGCAAAGTCTGCTCCATAGACACAACGGTTGAAGTCTGGAGCATCCTTGGTAATTCCTCTACTTCCTGCTAATTCCTTATTATGAATTAACGTCATGGCCAGGTTTATTTGGCAGAGTTTTGAGACTGGATTGAGGAGCTGCCTAGGGAGAGGAAGTTAGAGGAGAAGAGCATTGACCATCTCCCAGTTTGGCTTGGTCCTGCCTGGACGTGTGTCAGGCACTCCCATCCAGTGTGCCATCCCAAGCTACCAAACCCTTTCATCGGTCATAAGTCACACTGCCACAGCTTGCAGGATGATGAGGCCTGTCTGCTTCCCCAGCAGCAAGTAGCCTTTGCTAAATTCTGCTTGGTCAGGAAGCTTCCAGCAAGGTTATCTGTTTATTTTCTTGGCTTTTTAAAAAAATTGTGGTAAAATATACAAGGGTATGTCAAAAAGTTCATGGAAAGATTTGTATTGTCTAATTCTATTTCTCCATGAGCTTTTTGATGTACCCTTGTACATAACATAAAATGTACCATTTTAACCCTTTTTAATTGTACAGTTCAGTGGCATTAACTACATTTACACTGTTGTTGTGCATCCAACACCACCATCCATCTCCAGAACTCTTTCATCTTTTCCAACAGAAACTCCGTACCTTTTAAACTCTAACTTCTAATTTCCTCTCCCCTCAGCCCCTGTGAACTACCATTTTACTTTCTCTCTAAATTTGACTACTTGAAGTGCCTCCTACAAGTGGAATTATACAGTATTTGTGTTTTTATGACTAACTGATTTCACTTAATCTAATACCTTTAAGTTTCTTCTATGTTGTAACATGTTAGAATTTTCTTCCTTTTTATGGCTGAAAAAATTGTATGTATACACCACATTTTGTTTATTCATCCATGGACATCCTTGGGTTGCTTCCACCTTTTGGCTATTGTGAATAACGCCGCTGTGAACATGGTGTGCAAATATCTGTGCAAGTCCCTGCTGTCAGTTCTTTTGAAAGAATTAGAAGTGCTGGATCATACAGTAATCCTGTATTTAACTTTCTGAGGAACTGCCATTCTGTTTTCCACAGTAGCCGTACCATTTTATATTCCAATGAGCAGTGTACAAGATTTCCAGTTTCTCTACCTCCTCACTAACACTTGTTATTTTCTGGTTTTTAATAATATCCATCCTAATGGGTGTAAAATAGTCTAGTGAGTTTTTGCAAGAGAATGTCTATGGGTATTAGTTAGCAAATTTTTCTTCCCTTTTTACTAAAGTAGGTGATTTTCTTTCATGGAAACTTACTGATTTAAATATGATTATTTGGTGAAGTTATCTCTTTGGAAATCATGTCTCCCAGAGGCATTGTGGGTCCTTGAATGCTGTTGAATTGATTAAATTTTGACCAGTCACAGAAATCCCCACCAGCCCTAAGTGTGTATATGACAAAATGTGCCCTCATCTTTGAGCTATGATGGTAGTCCGACAGACTGCACGCTTTTACTTAGTCACTTTAAAAATGATCTAGTTTGCTTATTTCTCTTTCCTCTCCTCTCTTTCCTGCTGCCAACTTGGTGAGCATTCTGTTTTTAAAAGACGAAGCCAGTATGGGTAAATGGTTAAGAACACAGATGGTGGCACCTGGCCGACTTGTATTCAAATCCTGGACTTCCTAGGAGAATTTTAACCTCTCCAAAATGCAGCTTCCTCCTCTTTGCTATGAGTAGTGCCTACTTCTTAAGCTTGTTTTGATGATTATAAGTGTCTACCACAGTGCCTGGACAAGTAGGAGCTAATGCAGGGTAGCTATCACCATCATCGTCATCATCATCATCAGTTTTCTTCATCATTATCATCAAAATGTAGATTTCACTGTTTTTTAGCAGTTTTGCTTGGAAAAGATTATTATAATAATGAAATAAAGCTAAAATAAAATTTCCTAGAAATTTTGACCCCAAAAAGGTAGCATGCAAACACAGCAATGAATGAACTTTCTGTTCATCCCTTCCTCCATCCAAATTATGGATTAAAGAGTGTTGGGATCCAGGGTGGGGCAATCAGTGAATATTAATAGACAGAGAAGTGTTTCCATCACAACCGTAGAGTGCTATAAAACAAATGCTGTCATATTTGGAGTGCAGAGGAAATATTTACTTATTTAAAGTTTCTTTTTGCAAACTCCCTGTTTTCTTCACTGTTGTCATTAAATTGTCTTTCCAGTTCGGTTTGGAATTGACCCTAGGGGCTCCCTGTTATAAAAGATCCTTCAGAGGGACTATTATTTTACTCAAGTGCTACTCATTTTTCAGTTCCAACTTACCAATATTATCATTTCATAGGCTTCCTAGGGCTTAGGAGTGTAACTAATTATTTGAATTCCTCTTTTTCTCAAGTATTGGAAGCAAATATGTCTCCAGAAAAGGAGGCAAACAATGCCTCCTAGAACAGGCGAAGCAACAGGAAAACCAGGTTTTAATTCTTTCCTGCTTTTTGGCTGGTATCTTGTTTAATTTCTCCAACTGCTTGTCTAGATGACAAATGTTTTCCAACCAACCAATTCTAAGACAGGTTGGGTTTTCAGTTCCAGTTTCTCATTTAGGCTGGAATTTCCTGGGGTAGATTTTAGCTTTGCCTGAGAGATCACATTCAGCCCCTCAGTGAGGTTCCTTTGATTCCTTTTTTTCCCCTCAGTCATCTGAGTCACTTGGTGGGTTTTACTCATTACTCATTAAATGGAGGTGGGGGGGGGAAGAAACCACACACACACATATACACAAAAAACCAAACAACAACAACAAAAAACCCACCTCACCAAGCAAGATAGCCTGATACTTGCCAATTTCTCAGTAACAGAATGAACACGAGAGCGCAAGCAAGACTTCCAGAGCGAGGTCGTGCACACCACACTCATTGTTTGTCCCAAGCATCCCTCAGCTTCCCGGTGATGGCAGCAGGGGTTTGCTGCGGGCCAGCACGGAGCTTCTCCTTGGGCCTTAGAGAGAGGCAGGAAAATATGAGAGACTTGGGGTGGTCATCACTAGTAGTGATGGCCACTTGCAGGGGGGGATCATTTGAGCTCCACTTGGGTGTGTGAAATGGAACGAAGCCCTCCTGCACATGACCTTGTTTGTCAGTGTCCCCTACCCAGGCAGAACCGCACTGCCAGCCCCCTCGTGCTGCTGTAAGACTGGCCCGAAAGTGCGAATCTTCCTTGTTGGAAAGGCTCATTTCGCAAAGACCAGGAGACAGAGATTGCTGCAATCAAGCAAGAGGTTTTTTTATTCCAGCATGCTGGGGTAGCTCCATCTTCAGGACGGAAGCGGCCTGAGCTCTTAACATGAGCATTTTTTATACAGTTTGGTAGGCAGACTTTGGCAACAGGATGAGTTGTATACAGCTTATTGGTCACCTGAGGTGACTTTTAAATTCATTGGTGGCTTTCAGTGGGGTGGTATACAGACGAGGAACTGGGGAATTGCCCAACAGCCCACCCCTTGTGTGGTTAGGCCCTTCCTGGAACTGGGTGAACTTTGGGTGGTTTGGGAAGTCCTTTATCTGCCCTTACCAGAAAGTCCCACCCACAGGGGCTTGTAAAACCTTGCCCAAGCTAATTACAGAAGCAGAAAAGCTAGTCAGTTAATGTTCATGGGTGGGGGAAGGGGTTCAGGTCCACACCGCAGGCTCCTTGTGGCCAGAAAGCCACTTGATGAGGCGAAGCTGGCCTTCCCGGGAGCACCCTGGCAGGGGTGCGTGAAGGGCCTGAGACTGGCACAACGGGCACTGCTCAGGTGGAGGACAGGAGCGGGGACTTCCGACTTAGACGCAGTTAGTGGAGAGGGAGTTTAAATGACTGTGCTCAACTCAAATGCTCCCAGAAACTTCGGCCCGATTTAACCGCGCACCCTGGAAAAAAATTGCGTTTACCAAATAAGTAGGACTCTGGAGTTTGTGCTCTTCTCTAGCTGCCCGCCATAAGCGTGTGCGTGTGTGAGTGTGTGTGTGTGGGGGGGGTGAGGGGGTGGAATCATACACAGAGATACGAATATGCCGAAAAGCGGACACGCGCCGGCAGCCCTACCATGTGCAGCTGCCTTGCGTGTCCATGGTGGCCCTCCCAGGTGTGGATCGAGGCCTGAGAGCCATGCCACGTCTAGCTGCCCGTGAGCCGCGACAGCCGGGTCGCCTCCACCGGGAGGAAGCTGCTGTGGGCCCTCCAGGGCGCCTCTGTCAGAGATGCAGATCGGGCACCGGGCACCGGCGGCGGGAGAGGCAGCCCTGCGTATTGGGGTCAGAGGGCGGTGAGAGCGCCCTCTCCTCTTCTCTTTCCGGGGTCGCAGGTGCTCTAGCCCCCTCCTGCGACTTGCGGAAGCGCGGCGTCCCAGTGATTGGCGGTGGCAGCAGAGGACCACGCGTTTCTTCTGGAAGACCCGCACTCCCCGAGGCCGAGGCCGGACGCCAACCGGTCTAGCACCAGCGAGATAAGGCTGCCCTGCAGCTCGGAAACGTCTTTATCAGTGTCTTCGGTGTGCTAGATTGTCCTGGGCACTATACGCCTGGAGTTTCCCAGGACCTGGCCACTGTAGGGCCCTGGGGGTCGCTCCTTACTTACCCAGGGCTTCTGTCCGTCCTCCCGGGGCAGCAACGCCCTGGGAATGGGCGATTCGCACCATTTCTTCTGTAACAGGCGTGTTCGCGCCACCCTCGCCTCGCCCACGCTTGGAGCTTAGAGTGCGATATTGGGCCCACTTATCGCTTTCCCCAGTAAACCAGTTTTTAAAAATAAAAATCAGAAAACACAGAAACATCAAAGGGAGCACATGTCATCATCATAGGCTTTTTGCACTGAAGGAACGCAGGGAGGAACTAAGGGGTGTGTGTCCGCCGTGCTGTTGGAGCTGAGGAGCTCGAGAAATGCAAGCACGTCTCAACAGAAGCCCACTGGGTTTAAACCGGGGCTCTGTAAACCTCACTAACATGACCTTCGTACCTCATTATTCCCATTGTAGTTAATGGGATGCTTTTTATTTCAAACTCCCAGCAACTTCATACATGAACTCTCTAAGACAGAGTTAGAAATGAGCTCAGGAAGAAAAGAGACATTTTGAATTACTTCTTCAGCATCAACAGGTGGTTGAGAAAGTGGGGGTTCTTCTCATGTTTGTACACCACTGGGCCTGGCATCGTGGCCCAAGATGAAGCGAATCTCCTCATTTCATTTAGAACTAAAAGACAGAATCAATTTCCCGAACTTTCTAAGCTATGGTCCCAGCCCAGAGCCATAGAGGGAGGGGCTCTGGGTCTGAGCCATGAGGCCAAAGGGGTCGGTCCTCCCCTCCAAGTTGTAGGAAGAACAGAAGCTCAAGCCAGGTGTTCACACCTGATGATGGACTAGGAATTCTGCCAAGGTGTTTCAAGCACCTCTGTCACCTGAACCCTTACCTCACCCAGGCTGCAGGTGGGGCCCCCTCGTCCTCGCCGGGGCTCTGTAGGCTGGTGGGCCTGTCTTGCTGGTTCTTTCCTTAGATGCATTGCATCAGGTGTTCCTCCCCAGGCATTATGTGGATGACATCTACTCGTGAGGTTGTTCATTGGCAACATGTTGAGATCAAAATTTTGTCCTAATCTTATCTAGAACTTTAAATCCTAAAGTAGCTTAACCTTATAAGCTTTTGATCTAGTGCTTGGCTTCTCAGAGTTTAATGTGCTGGTGGCAGGCTGCACTCAGTGTCTCAAGGGACTAGAGTGGTTCTCAGATCACCTGATTTCTGTTCTTTATAAATTACCCAGTCTGTGGTATTTTGTTATGGCAGCACAAACAAACTATGACACGTGGCCTAAAAGATGCTAAATGGAACAAAGATGGTTTAAAACCTATTTTGCCCAGTGACTCAAATCAGGGAAATAAGATGGATGAAGATATATTCTTGACCTGGATGAGGTTAACAACTTGTCAACCATACTAAAATTAAGCAGGAACATTAATTAATTAGGGTGGGGCCCAGAAAGTGATATTATTTACAAGTTCCCTAAGTAATTTTTTAAAATTTATTTTTAATTTTTTTTTATTGAAACATAATTGATTGTACATAACTGTGGAGTACAGAGTTGAATATCAATACCTGTGTGCAACATGTGATGCTCACATCAGCATAATTACTGTATTTATCATTACACGATGGATGTTTTGTGGCCCTTTACCAATTTCTCACTACCCCTCCTTTCCTTCCCCCTTTTCCTCCTCTGGTGGCTTCAGTTTTGTTCTCTCCATTTGAAAGTTCAACGAATTATTTTGATTGTTGTATCTTTCCTTCCTTCTTTCTTTTTTTAACCTTCCATTTACGAGTAAGGACATGTGGTATTTCTCTTTCAGTGCCTGGCTTATTTCACTTAACATCATTTTCTCTAAGTTCATCCATGTTGCTGCCAATGGCAGAATTTCATTCCTTTTTATGGCAGAGTGGTTGGTATTCCATTGTGTGTATATACCACATTTTCCTTATCCAGTCATCCATCGATGGACATTTAGGTTGGTTCCAACCCTTAGCTGTTGTATAAATAGAACTGTGATGAACATGGGAATGAAGGTTTGACATGATGTTTTCCATTCCTTTGGGCATATACCCAGCAGTGGGATTGATTGCTAGATCATATGGCAGTTCTATCTGTAGTTGTCTGAGAAGCCTCCATACTGTTTTCATAATAGCTTCACTAATTTACAGTCCCACCAACAGTGTAGGAGGGGTCCCCTTTCTCTTCATCCTCACAGCCTTTGTTACTCTCTGTCTTTTTGATGAAAGCCACTCTACCTGGGGTGAGATGATATCTCATTGTGGTTTTGATTTGCATTTCCCTGATGCTTAGTGTTGTTGAGCATTTTTTCATGTGTCTGTTGGCCATTTGTGTAACTTCCTTTGAGAAATGTCTGTTTAGCTCCTTTGCCCATTTTTTAATCAGGTTACTTGTTTATTTACTGTTAAGTTGTTTGAGTTCCTTGTACATTCTGTATATTAATCTCTTGCCTATTGAGTGGGAAGTTTAGTCCATTTACAGTTAGGGTTGTATTGGAAGGTATTGTCTTACTCCTGGCATTTTATTAATTTTCGTTTGGATATTTTAAATAACTTTTGTTCCTTTCTTTCCCTTTTATTGTTTGCCTTTTATGTTTGTTGGTTTTTTGTGGTGGTACGGTTTAGTTTCCTTCTCTTTCTCATTTGCATTTTTGTTCTACCAGTGGGTTTTGTTTTGTCTCGTGTATTCATGGTAGTGATTATTGTTTTTTGGATTCCAGGTTTAGGACTCCCTTGAAGATTTCTTGAAGGGCTGGTTGTGTGGCAGTGAACTTCTGCAGTTTTTGTTTGTCTGGGATATATGCTATTTCTCCCTCATTTCTGAAGGATAGCCTTGCTTGGTATAGTATTCTTGGCTGGCATTTTCTTTTGGTATTTTGAATATATCATCCTGTTTTCTTCTAGCCTTCAGAGTTTCTGTTGAGAAGTCTGCTGTTAAGTCTAATGGGGGCTCCCTTATGGGTGACTTGACAGTTTTCTCTTGTTGCATTTAGGGTTCTTTCTTGGTCTTTGAGCTTTGCCAGTTTGACTATAATGTGTCTCAGAGAGGATCTTTTTGGATTGAATCTGTTTGAGGATCTTTGAGCCTCCTGGATCTGAAGGTCTCACCCTATACCAGGGAAGTTTTCCATTATTATATCACCGAATAGGTTTTCAATGCCTTTTCCTTTCTTCTCCCCTTCTGGAACACCCATGATTGAAATGTTTGTGTGCCTAAGGTTGTGTGCTAGCTCTCTTAGATTTTTTTCATTGTTTACAATTATTTTTTCTTGTTTTTTGTCTGCCTGGGCTATTTCGAAGAGACCATCTTTGAGATCAGAAATCCTTTCAACTGTTTGTTCTAGCCTGCTGCTTAAGCTCTCAGTTGTGTTTATTTCATTGAATGAATTCTTCAGTTCTAGGCATTCTCCTGTATTATTTTTTAAGGCGTTAATCTCTTTGTAAATTCCCTCTTTCATATTGTGGATATGTTTTCTCATTTCATTGAGTTGTTTACTGAGTCTTCTCGTATCTCATTGAATTTCCTTAAGATTGTTGCTTGGAATTCTTTTTCAGTTATTTCATGGGTTGCCTGCTGTATAGGGTCTGGTACTTGAGAATTACTATATTTCTTTGGTGGTGTCATAGTTTCTTGTTTTTTTTTGTATTTCTAGTATCTCTATGTTGATGTCTGGTCATCTGGTAGAGTAGTAGTTTCCTCTGTTACTCTGGAGTGAGCTTTTAGGAGAGAGATGTCCTCTCTTTTTCCAAGCTCCACTGGTGGCTTTCCTTGTGTCAATGCAGCTGGGTAGGAGGTGAGCCACCTGTACAGTGATCATGACTGCTACCATGGCATCAAGTTGCTCTTGCAGCAGCAGTGGCTGTGGTGGACCACCGACACAGAAGCATTGTTTGTGATATGCTCTTGCCTTCTGTTGGGCAGGGGGCTGCCTGTGGCTCCTGACTGGGTCCCCAGGTGTGCTCCTGCCTTCTGTTGGGTGGGGGAAGGTGACTGCAGCTCCTGCCTGGGTCCCCTGGCATGCTTCTGTCTTCCCCAAGTGGTTTTAACATACAGAATAAGGGTTAAAATTTAATTTAACTGCGAAATGCACAGAAGGGAAATTAAACTCACTTCCAAACCATTGCACCAACCTGTGGCATGACTCTGAGAAAGTAGTTTCCTTTTGGTCTCATCCAAGTTGCAAAGGGAACAACATCTGTTGCTTTTTTACAACATACAGGGCTATTTGAATGAAAGAATGTTTCCCTACTTAATTTTAGCCTAGCTGTTTTCATGCTGACTGAGTGTTAATCTCATTCCAGCCAAGAATATATCATCCATTTCATTCCCTCTTTTGAGTCATAGGGCAAAATCAGTTTTAAAATGTCTTTGTTCCATTTTGCATCTTTTAGGCCATGTGTCTTTGTCCATTTGTGCTGCTATAACAAAATCCCACAGACTAGGTAATTTATGAAGAACAGAAATTTATTCCTCGTAATCCTGGAGGCTGGGAAGTCCAAGATCAAGGCACCAGCTGTCAGCATCTGATGAGGACCTTTTTACTGTGGCCTCACATGGCAGAAGGTGGAAGTGCAAAAAAGGGCCAAACTCTGTGTGAAGCCTCTTTTATAAAGTCCTTAACTCCATTTATGAGGGTGGAGCCCTCATGACCTAATGATCTCCTAAAGGCCCACACCTCTTAATACTATTGCACTAGAGATTAGATTTCAACATGAACTTTGGGGTAAACGCTCAGACCATAGCACCAGGCATTCACAATGGGGGCACGATTGCCCCCCAGGGATGAAAAATTGGTTCTTGAGGTATGAGGAAGTCTTAGCTATTATAATACTTTGTGGCCCTCCAAAGTTCAAACCTACATAACACTATCTCATTTCTTTGTATTTAATTTCTCCTGTTAAGTTAACTTTAATTAAGATTTTAATTTAAATTTAATTAAATTTTTCTCCTTTGATGATTAAAAAAAGGTTGAGAAACTCTGTTCTAAACGGAGATACCCCAAGCAAAACTTTGCATGTACTTCCTGAAATGGGTGTCCTGAACCTGGCCAGGGGAGAGTTTGTGATATCCTCTCTGAGGGGTGAAATTTGGGTTTAACAGCAATGAATTCTGGGAGTAAACCTCAAAACTATTTCTCTCTCTTCTCAGTAAAGAAGTATTCTTTCCATGAAAACTTTGGGTTCCAGAAGCATCTAGTTATCTGTCTAGTTACCTGTCAATACTGAGCTCTCTTATTGATGTGACATTCTACATTGTGGTGTTAGGAGCGTGGACTTTGAGGTCAGACACACACACTGTATATCGTGGCACCCTCCTTCATTCTGTGGCTTTTGGCAGGTTCTTTAATTTCTCTAAGGCTCATTTGTGTCTGTACAATGAAGTGAAACCTACCTGCTAGATACATTATTAAGATGAAACATGGATTGGGTGTAAAGTATGTGAAACAGGTTCTGGTGTATAGTAAGTGCTCAATTAGTGTTGGGGGAAGTGGTGGTAACTAATATCTATCTACCTACCTTTCATTATTATCATAATAAAGTATCTGTGGGCACAAAACAACAAAACAATCTCCTAAATCAAACACATTCTTTTCTTCAGACTTGACTGACTCCACATAACTCCAGCACGAGTCAGCCTTTCCAAGCTATTGGAACAATGGGAAGTGGAAAGTGACCCCCCGAATCCCCTGGGGTCCCCAGGGACAGATGAGCTTTTGTATGATATATTTATGTGACACTCTTTCTGCAGTGCTGAATGCTAAGTGGCAAGGGCAGGGAGGGTGGGGAGGAAGACGGTATTCCATGAGAGAAAAGTTGATCTTAGATTCCATTAGCCAAAGTAGTCTCTGATTTCTTCTTGCTGTTGTGCAATAGAGTGAGCTGGATTTACTTTAGCCAAAGTAAATACAACCTAAAAATTAAGGTTTTGTAAAAAAGCAACCAAGGGAGAACAATACTTATAGATCAGGTAAAGAATAGGAAGAATGAACTAATTTTTGTTCAAAACAAGGGGAGTTTTGACATTTATGATCTCAAAAATGAGTCCTATCTGAAAGCTTTTATTTCACTCCCATGTCTATTATTTATTCAAGTTGGCTAATGCTATTGTTTCGAATCTTGTCTTGGCAAATACTATTATTATTGTTTAGAATCTGAGCTCCTTAAAGCACTCTGGCATGGAAAAGAAAGCCAAAATAAACTAGGCTTGCAACAAGTTTGTTGTTATTCCAGAGAATTGTTTAAAAAGTGCATTCAGATTCATGTAAGTGCAGAACTTGGGAAAGTGTGATAAAAGCCTTACTAGCAAGTTCCTGGATGCTTTCCTTAATGAGCTGATCATCAAAATCTCTTACCAATAATGAGACTGAAGGGGTCCCTGCTGCCGTGTTAGAGGCGTGCAGCCAGCACACATCAGTGTGGCCAAATGACAGCCTGGGAAGAGTGCCCAGCACAGGTTGTGGGTTGCTATTGTCAACTGCAATTTCACGTCTAAGTTGGGATTTCATCCAGCTTCAGCTTTTTTGGATTCCTGGCCCAGGTTGTGTGTAGTTATTGGAATGTTAGATAGATAAGTGTGTAGGAACTCAGAATGTGAAAATGCTGAATTACCATGGAGTGCATGCTGAACTACCATGGAGTCAGCAGTTCCCGCTCAGTTGTTCCCAGCTCCTCTTGGATCCCGGATCCAGCTCTGATCTGCTCCAACCAGGCATTACTGCTCTGTCTCCAGAAGCCCAAATGCTCAGCCCCATTTCTGTTATAATTTCACACACCATTTCACACATCCTCCGCCTGATTTTCACTCTCCACTGTGCCCAGTTTTCCTGGCTCTTTCTCACAAGTCTTGTTGAACTTTGAGGTACCAGCAGACAAAGGGAAACAGAGCAAGCTCCTATTTCCCATCCTCCACCAAGATTGTCCACATCGTGTCATTGTCTGTTTCAGTAATACCCACTCTGGAACGAGTGAGTGCATGAACTTCCTACCACCTTCACGTGCTACACTTGCTGTTTCTGAGCTGCAGAGAACATTGCAAACTCCAGAGGTGCTCCACCCCACTGGGTTCTACCCACTGCCCACCTTTTGTGGACTTCCTGTAGGGGCCATTGCGAATATTTTCCAGAGATAAGGGTTATGCATCTCCTGAGTGCCAAGGGCTTGTGAGAGTTGAGGGAAAAGGCAGGGGAACACACAGTCACAGCTGTTCAGACCTTCCCTGGCTTTTTCTTCTGTCACTTCTAGTTTCTGCTCTGATCAGCACCCGTCCCACTTCTAAGACTCTTTTCCAGGACAGCCTCCCATGTAATTATGCTTTGTCCTGTGCTCAGTGCTGGGCTACAGAAATGTACATGCCCCACACCTACCCCTAGGGATTTACATGTCTGCAGTGATCCTGGACAGGTAAACAGGTGAAGAGCAGGGAGCTCTGGAAATGCACACGTGGGAGGAAAAGGGGTGCCAGATAAGGCTGCTTAGAGAAGTGACATCTCAGCCAAGACCTGCAGAATGAATAGATCAGAGGAATGGGGCAGGGAGTGAATGTTGCAAGCAGTGGCGGGAGGTGTGGAAGGCAGGAGAAAGGAAGTGGTGGTCATAGTGAGGAGGCGGGAGGGCTGAGAAAGGGCCAGATTGTACGGGGCCTTGGCAGCAGTGTTGGGAGTCTGGACAGCATTCTTTGGTGCCCGTCAAAAGCAAAATACTGGGCTGACTTTGAGACTGATGTAGGACACAGTTATTATTGCATGCAAGATTTTGTGAACAGAAAAATATCTGCCAAATTCCTAACAACATAGTATTCTGGTAGTATTAAAATTCCAGCACATTTCTTAAGGAATTTTTCTTTGGCTCTTAGAAAGGTTTCGGTGACAAGATTGAAGGTTCCAACAGATACAATTGAGAATAGTAGAGAGATAAGTTGTGCCTCTTGCCCTGGAGTGTGTATCATCTAGTTGGCATGACAAGAATAAGTACAGCCTATAAACAATTACAAAGCTCCGCTTCATTAGCTGCAAGTGGTTTATGTATAAATTGACTGTCTAGGGTGGCTAAAGAGGAATTATCAGGGCTGGCCAGTGAGAGCGTATTGCTGGTAACACCAAGGTGAAGGGTTCAGATCCCCCTACCAGCCAGATTTCAAGAAAGACAAAAACAAAAACAGAAATTATTGAAGAAGAGTTCAAGGAAGTCTCGCTGGGCGGAAGGTGAGCCTAGAGACTGGCCCAGAGAGGGCGCAAAGGCCAAGCCTGTGCTAAGGAGCTGATCCTTTGCTGTGCACCTGGGCTGGAAGTTGGGCTTTGAATTGCGCAATAACCAGCGAGGCTGTTGTGGTTAGTGGGGAGAGTCAGTAACTCCAGGCTGAACCACCTGAATTTAAGGTAGAGTCTGGCAGAATGCATTCATTCCTGTGTGAAATACCCCTAACTGGAGTTTTCTCTCTAACTGCTTACCTGATATATCTACTTGGTTTTCTTGTTTCGCTTCCTCCCTCCTTTCCTTCCTTCCTTCCTTCCTTCCTTCCTTCCTTCCTTCCTTCCTTCCTTCCTTCCTTCCTTCCTTCCTTCCTTCCTTCCTTCCTTCCTTCCTTCCTTCCTTCTTTATAATTTGGTAATGTCTTCCTTCAAAATATCATTTTGGAAGGATGCCATATTTCATGTTAAGCAATGAGTGGTGGTTTCACGTCCCCTATATTATCGTTCAAATCTTTGCTTCTTTCCTGCCGTCGTGCTTTGTTGTCAGAGTGAGTCTTTCTGATCATCCTGGAGGGACTGTGCAGAGAATCTTGCAGAACCGGTTTCATGGGTGTTGATTAACTGACAGAGCGGATGCTGTTGAACACAGACATCCTGTTCTTGATACCCCAATAATTTATTTGTATTAGCATGTTACTCTCTCCTGCTCCATTGTCTTAGTTCACTCAGGCTGGTATAACAAAATGCCATAAAGTGGGTGGCTTACAAACGACAGACCAGTTCTGAAGGCCAGGAAGTCCAAAATCAAGGCACTGGCAGATTCCATGTCTGATGAGGGCTTCTTCCTGGTTCATAGATGGTGCCTTCTCACTGCATCCTCACATGATGGAAGGAACCAGGGAGCTGTCCAGGGTCTCTTTAATAAGGACACTAATTCCACTCCTGAAAAAGCACATCCTCATTACCTAATCACTTCCCCACCTTCTATTACTGTCATCACATTGGGGGTTAGGATTTCAGCAAATGAATTTGGGGGGACAGAAACATTCAGACTATAGCATCGGTTTTCTCATTTGAAAAACTGGGATAATGACATCTGTATAGCTACATGTGAGAATTTAGTAGGGTCTTAAAAAGAGTCTTCACACATTAGAAAATGTTAAGACATGCTGCTATTTAGAAAAAAAAGGATCACCATTATTGGAGATTTGGGGACATTTATTTTAGGAAGCATTCAAATGGTGATTGTCATTTACCCACTGTCTTTAAACCTTGAATGATCGGAATAATATATATGAAAAGATTTTAGGAACTCATAAGTTTTTTGTTTTTACTTGATGGTGCTCTATGAGCCTACCCTAAATACGAACACGAGAGAGCCTCTTTGTATTTTCAGATTGCGGAGGGAATGGCGTACATAGAACGGAAGAACTACATTCACCGGGACCTGCGAGCTGCGAATGTTCTGGTCTCTGAGTCACTCATATGCAAAATTGCAGATTTTGGCCTTGCTAGAGTAATTGAGGATAATGAGTACACAGCAAGGGAAGGTATGTTCTAGTAATGATCTTTAGATGTTTTGTTATTGTTTCATTTCATTTTGATTTTGTCTGTTTTTAACAAAGCAATCACCATAGTCATTATAAATATAAAAGTATTTGGTACAACATTCAGGATGTACCATAATTGTGTGAAAAAAGTACTTTCCTGATTAACTCCGTGTGATACATTTATAAGATTTACAAATGCTATCATTGGTATTTCAATTAAGCAAAGAAAAACAAAAATAGATTTGGCAAGATCAAGATTCTTTACCTTATATTGTTAAAGATTTTTACTCAAACTATGAAGTGTACTTTCCATAACTACAGAGAAAATATTTCTGACATTCTGTGTTCTATATTCTGGCCTTTTAATTACAAATTAGAACACGGACATTATCACACACAGAGAACTAAATATAATACGACAAAAAGACACTCTTTTATTTTCCCACATTCTGTATTATATGTGTAAACCAAGTACACACAGAGAGGCGTAAACCTCCCAGTCCCTGGACACGCCCTGGACGCTGAGCACAGTGGGGGCTGTTCTGGCTTCTCCTCCAGCAGGATCATTCTAGGATCACATGTGCTGCTTGTGGCCTGAGGATCCTGATGGGCTCCCCACTGAGAGTTGAGTGAGTATTTTTGCAGTACTCGCTCTCTTCTGAAAGAGCCAAGCAGTTTCTTGACATTCCTAAGTATTGTTAAATATGAATTATTTTTCTTTTAACTATATGGATGTTGTTTCTGGAAGATGTCTGCACAACTTATAGAGTTGACAGACTGAAAACACTGCTTCGATTTGTTGAATGTCTCTTGCGTCCATTGTGTCTAGATGGTTCCCCTCCTGCCTCAAGCCTGTGGAGGGATAGCTTATCCTTGGCCTTAATGACCATCCTCGGCAAAAAGGCAGGCATCAGAATAGTTTGAAGAAAAGGAGTTAAAAAAAATAATAGCTCAATGCACTAAGCATTTATAGTATGTAAATGGGCTTTTCATACATTATCTCATTTATCTTTACAATAACCCTATATGATAAGCATTATTATTCCCACCTTATGGATAAGGAAACTGGTGCTGGCCAGTTTCCTCAGTTAGTTAGAGCACAGCCTTATAACACCAAAGTCATGGTTCAGATCTTGATACCAAAAACAAAAACAAAAAACAAAGCATACATAGGTAAGGAAACTAAGAGATTCTGCAGCTTTCCAATGTCCCACAGTAAATGGTAGAGCCAGGATTCAATCCCAGGAGATGTAGCCTCAAAGTGTCTGGAGTTGATTCCACTGGTTTTGTTGAATTTGACAAGCCTAAAGTCTCATAAGAATAACCCATCTCATTCAAGAAAGCGTGGCTTAGTGCAGAGCGCGCATTCCAGATCGAACAGCGCGCCATCTCCTGGCGTGTCTCAGGACGACAATAACGCCTTTCATTGGCATTTACATGTGCCCGGCACACGGACCAACCCTCTTAACCCTCACTGCAACCTGGGACGTTCGACTGTTTTCCCATTTTACATATGGAAGCTCCAAAACCTCACAAAATGACTTGCCAGAGTGACACTCAGCAGGAAACAGCAGAGCCGGGATTCAAACTCGGGCTGTGTGGTGCTGGAGCCAAACTCCCAACCTCCGCAGGCAGGCCCCACCCGGGCGCTGCTGCTCAGGTGGGCGGGGGCCCATGTAGCAATGGGCGACAGTGCCCAGCGCACGACAGCTGCTCCGCGAGGCTCTCTAGTGTCCTCGTTGTTTTTACTCAGATTTCCAATTTTAATCAGGCATCACAAAAAATTCCCAAGCGAAGACTAATAAAGGCACATGAACAACCCTAGCCATTCCAGGGTGCCAGAGTAGCAGTCTGGGCTGCGTCCCTGCCTTTCTCAAGGGGACCCTGCAGGTTTCCCCTGGGCCAAGTCTGCTTGTTCCTGGTCCCTTAGCTTCACCAGCTCCTCTTGAGAAATGTACCTCCATCATTATCTCATTCTAGGCAGATCATCGTATTTCCCAATCCTAGAAGTTTAGTAAGGATTTGTCCTGTCAATTGAAAGAATGGGACATTAAAGTTTGGAGTAGTATCTGAAATACTTGTTGGTACAGGCTTAGAGATACTTATCCACAAAAATATACACGTTAAAAGATATTTATATTCCATGTAAACTTACTATGGGTTGATGAGAGAAAATTTGAGCACTAAAGATGTAGTGGCTGGTGTTGAGGCATGAATGCGTATGCTAAGAATAAATTTCTTTACATTCTGTATCACACTCTTTTATGTTTAAAGTTGGCTAGTTATAATATCCTTGGGATATTATACAAAAGAAACTGCTTTCTAAAGATGGGAACACTCAAAAGGGAAACAGAGGAGGGAAGCAAAAAATTTTAGTATAATACTTTGTATCTCTGTTTTGTACTACGTGTATGTGTTACCTATTCAAAATAAATAAGTTAAATTTTTAAGAAACTCAAAAATCAAAAGAGAAAAGTGTGAGAATCACGTGCCCATTACTTTTTTGTTTAAACAAAGATGCCCAAGTAAGAATCACATGTCTTTCTCCTTAGGTGCTAAGTTTCCCATTAAGTGGACAGCTCCGGAAGCAATCAACTTCGGATGCTTCACTATTAAGTCTGATGTATGGTCTTTTGGAATTCTCCTGTATGAAATCGTCACCTATGGGAAAATTCCCTACCCAGGTATCATTTACTTAACCTATTTCTATTCAAGTGGTACATATGAGAAAAAAGTCAAGTTGCATGAGGGCATTAAAAAACAAACAAAAAAAACCCCAACCCAACCTCATCTATCCAAAAGCAAAGAATAAGTGTTTTGTACCAGAACTTGATTTTCACTGTCTTTAGTGGAATTTGTTCTGAAATGTGCTTAGACAGTTCTCTGCCTTCTTTGTTTATTGAGTGCATATTCTTTTTCTTCGTTCATTAATTCTGCCACTTAATGGCTAGGATGTGTCTGATACCATCGAAGGCATTGAGAGGAGGATGAATTACACACCGGTGCCCCTCCAAGGCAGTACCTGATGGAGGAGGAAACAGACATAGAAACGAGATTTCCAATGCTTTTTGGCTAGTCTTTCCTTCTGCACTTTCCCCGCCTCTGCTGGCCTGCTGTTCCTGAGCATGGATGGAGCTTTTCCATTCAGTTTCTCCAGCGTTAACCTAGGCACTGCCAGGCAGGCTCTGGGTACCCTCTGTCTGGGTCCTGTCTGCAGCTGCTGGCCCCACCCTCGCTCTGGTATGCTGGCCCCTCCAACATAAGCCTTCCCAGGGCTTGTTGGGATGGGCCATCCTGCCTGTCACTGGTGTCCCTCTCTGTAGAAACTTTGATTACACTCTCTTCCTCTTGGCTGAGACCGCTTCTGCCTCTTAGTTTATCCAAAGATGGAATTTCTATGTCTTGTTCTTTTTTTGTTTGAGGATGAATTACAGGGAAAAAAAGATGGGGAGGCAAAAGACCCTCGCTTCACTACCTTAAAACCAAAACTGTGATTATATTTCTATATAAATTTTAAATGAAAAAAGAGGGGTCTCTGTGGTTAGGGTCTTGTTTTGCTTTGCTCGTGTAAAGAAAACAAAGGTTTGAAAATGACAGTTTTCTGAAGCATCATGTCTTTTCTGGCTGTTTTTTTTTTTTACCAGATATATATCTAGCATTTAATGCCACGTGTGAACTGGAATCAAGAAATTCCTCCTGCTGCAAATGCTCACCTCAATCACAAGCAATGCTCAGGAAGGAAAAAGAGTTTGCCCTTTTGGAAGGAATATTATGGGGTGGGAGACTGTGGTCTCAGAGTAGCTGATGTTGCTTCGCCCTCACCCACACAGAGGCCCTGTGTCTTTAGAGCCTGTTATGGTTTGAGGAGCTGCTGGGCCCCCCCTCCTGTCACTAACCCCAATTCCCTTTCTTGTCTCTGTTGTACTACATTTTTCTCTTTCCTGTGCTCCTTTACCAATTGTTAGTCTCTGCTAATTCCTACACAGTCCAGATGCCACCTCCTCTCCCCACCACCTCCCTCTATTGAGGGTATCTTCCCCATTGGGCTGTGTGCCATTTAGGGACAATGCTCTGTCTTAATCATCTCTGTATCTCTCAGAGCTTAGTGCTAGCTCATGACCCATAGTGAATGCTCAATAAGTGTCTGAAAGAATGAAGGATGGAATAGGAAATTGCTTGCCCTACAAGGAGATTGCCAGCCAACAGGTATTTGCTTTCTCCAAGATAGCAACAGGCCAAGTACCAACTATCAAGTATAATCTTAGGATCTGGTTGAGGTCTCTCTCCCCACTTTCTTTCTTCCATAAGACATGTCATTTAATAGCTTATTTTGCATGTTGGTTCGCTTGTACATAGAAAGGTAGACTTCAGATTCCCTTCTTTTAATCTCTTTTATGAAGTCAAATCCTCCAGGCAGAATGGAACTTGCCGGGCCTTTATCTGCATCATTGAGAGAGTTCTTCACAGATAAGAGAACATACAAGAAGGAGGAAGAAAAATTCTGCAGTGGGGCAAGGGGTACCTTAAAAAAGAAAAATTTTTCCTTCGTGGGCACATTCTGACCTTTTATGCAACTGGGGTTTCTCCAGGAAGGAAGTGAAAGAGATATTAACCGGTGCTATTTATATCGTCCTGGATGCTAGTCTTCCCACCAGGATCCCAGAACTTCACCCAAAGCCCATGCAGAAGTAAACACAGATATTTCTTCAGAAATTTATCCAAGTGAGCTTGGCTAGTTACAAGAGCCAGAGCAATGCTGAAGCCAATATGATTTTATGGAGACTAAAACCCCCCCAAATAAAGAAAGTGAACCAGATTAGCTGTTGTGGCTTTGAGCAATGAGAATCAAATAAAGTCTTCCAGTTAGAAAATTTCAGTTACATAAATTTCTGAAAATGGTGTTTCAGAAGTGACTTGAGAAAAGTTAATTCACCATGTAAACAACTCTCAAGATATATGAATGATTATAAATTTCAATTGGATCTTTCAATTTTAAAAACAAGGGCTTTTTCAAAACAGAAATAATCATGTCTTCTTTCAGGATTTTAAATCCAGGAAGGGCCCCTTAGGTCACTGTTATCCATAGAAGAGGAAAACTTAGGAGCAGAGGACCTCAGAGTTCACTGAGCATGACCCATTGTGAGCACTACACAGAAACCCACTCCACATGTAAAGCAGAAGTTTCACAGAACCACACTGACCTTTACTTACTATTAAGTCCAGTGCTTTCTGATATATTTCATTCTGTTATAATTCATTTTTTAAAATACCAGTTGTGCCTCAAAACGTCAATTTGTTGATCCCAAATGAGTGATGGCCCACAATTTGAAAAATACTGATTAAAGAATAAATTCAAAAGAAATTCTGTTTCAAATCTAATAAAAATCATTTCCCTCAAAGCTACTAACTATCTTTTAGAATCTTTCCAGTGACTGATATTGGTAAAATCTGCAACTGTGGAAAGGAGATAGCCACGGAAAGGAAACTGGTCATGATGAATGGAGTTCCTCTCACATGCCAGTTATTGTCTATATTCTACAATATAGAATAAAATTCTTCCCTAGAGAAGCTCACAGCCAGGCAGAATAGGGTATCCATGGAACATGCAAAACATACCGATGTGGGTGGGTACTGCTAAAACTACTAACTGACCACATTTCTCTACCTCATTTTAATAATGGAGGAAAATGTTATTATTAAAATGACCTCCCCCCCATAAAGCTATTTTCAGGACAGTTCAGCTTCTGAACTACCCTGTGATATATGCCCATATTGAAAGCCATCCTCTATCATCAGTCCTCTTGCAAAGCTCAGTAGGAATAATGAACACCTTAGTTTCCTCACCAGATGTTAAGAATATGCAAATTCCAGAGTTAGTGTGAGCTTTGACTCTGTCCAGGTACTGAAGACTGGGACAGTTTGATGAGTGTGTGAAGTAGCTCCACTTGAGAGCTGAGACTCAGGTCTGATTTTTTTCCTCTCGGTTACTGTCTTGCTCTGAGAAGACAATGACTCCCACACGATTCTCGGCACAGATTACAGACAGGTGTCCTTCACATCATGTAAACCATTGATCCTTTCCAAATTAATCCCTGGGTTTTTAACTGTTTGGCAAAGACATAATCAATTGGTCTGATGTAAGGCTGTTGATTAAGGATGATTTAAGGATGTTGACTTTAGGTAAATTTATAATGAAAAGCCTATTTTTATTAATTAACATATTAATATTATATTATTTAATTTTGGTATGAGATGTATGCAAAAATGATCTCCTGGTAAATAAATTACAGGCAGAAGATGAAAAAAAAAAAAAATCCTACCCTACAAAAGAAATTGAGATTGAGGGTTAGAATTGGGCTTGAGCGGTTAATTTAAAAGGTCAGTCAAACCCAGTACCCTTTTGTCATTAAGGAGGACTTGCTCCATCTTCTATTTACCATGTTTTCCTGTTTTTTTTTTTTTTTTGTGAGCTAAATGCTGTCTCGATCCCCTCTGAACTAAAATTTAGTTATTGAGTTGCTTACAGTAATTTCCTTAACCTCTATACGAGTTTGCTAGGGCTGCCTTCACACACACCACAGATCGGGTGGTTTAAACAACTAAAATGTACTTTCTCACACTTATGGCATCTGGAAGTCTGAAATCAAGGTGTCGGAAGGGCTGGCTCCTGAGGCTGCTCTCCTTGCCCTGCTGATGCCACCCTCCCCGTGTGTCTTCACATGGCCTTCCCTCTGTGCCTGTGTCCTCATCTCCTCGCCTTATAGGGACACCAGTCATATTGGATTAGGGCCACCCTAATGACTTCATTTTAACTTAATTACCACTTTAAAGGCCTTATCTCTAAATCAGTCACATTCGAGGTACTGGGTGTTAGGACTGAATTGAATTTGGGGAGGATGCACGTCAGCCCCTACCATCTCTGTAAAGCTGCTCAGTCACGGCTGCAGGATGTGAGGGGCAAAAAGAGCACTGCTGTGCATGACCCTTGGTCAGGCGTCTCAGTGGCCTGTGTTTTCTGCCCTAGGGAGAACGAATGCAGATGTGATGACTGCCCTGTCCCAGGGCTACCGCATGCCCCGCGTGGAGAACTGCCCGGACGAGCTCTATGACATCATGAAGATGTGCTGGAAAGAAAAGGCGGAAGAGAGGCCAACCTTCGATTACTTACAGAGTGTGCTGGATGACTTTTACACGGCCACAGAAGGGCAGTACCAGCAGCAGCCGTAGAGAGCAGGGAGACTCGGCCATTTGGCAGGGATGGCGCCCCATTTAAAGAGAGAAAGTCGCAGCCACTGGTTGCACTAGTTATTTCATGCTCTGGGATCATCTGCCATGCCTGGTTCCTGAAAGTGGAGGCTACATTACTCAGGAAGAACACTCTGTGCTTGGGAAACTGTTCTGTTCTCTTAGACTGAAGCCCATGGGGTTGCTGCTTGGGCTGCCCACAGCTGGCAGTCTTGCTTTGCTTGACCAACATCTGAGTACAGCCTCCTGAGAAGGAAACACCTGCTCTCTCCAAAAATGCATCCATGCTAGCCCTGTGTTCACAACTGGAGGTGTGACTCAACGGTTCAGAGACCATTGCAGTGAATCCCCAGTAGTAGCAGAACTAAACTAATTTACTGAGCTAAAATAACCAGATGCATAGTGTGACACTTCCTTGTATTTTTTCTGTGCTTTGGCTTACTCGTTAGAAAAAAATTACTAATCCAACCTTTTTTTTTTTTTTTTTTTTTAGTTTTATCCGTATTTATTAGTAATATTTTAAAGCCTAAACTCTTATGCACACACACACATGTGTGTCCTGGCTCTTATTAAAAATTCATCCTGTAAGCTATACAAAAACATCAAAAACGTCTCCTACAGAGAAAGAACAAAGCAGAGACATGTAACAATGGCTAGGATTCCAAGACATTATAACAAACCTATTTATAATTATCAAGGAAAAAATTTTACTTTGAAGCTCTCCATGTTAAACATGGAAAATACCTAGATTACTGTAGATAACAATAACCTCTGCACTTGACCCTGATCATCATTTAAAAGATATGTAAAAAGATTTAATGAGGAATCTATAGAACTGAAAAATATTAATACTTTTTAAAGTTGTTTTAATAAACTGATCAGGTAACTGGAACAAGACAAGAATGCCCGCTGTCTCTACTCTTACTCCATGTAGTACTGGAAGCCCTGGCCAGAGCAAGTAGGCAAGAGAAAGAAGTGAAGGGTATCCAGATTGAGAGGGAAGATTATCCCTGTTCACAGATGACATGATAGCTATTTTTCTTTTTCTTTTTGGCAGCTGGCTGTTACTGGCATCAGAACCTATGACCTCGGTGTTATGAGGTAGTGCTCTAACCAACTGAGCCAACTGGCCAGCCTACCTATCCTATTCGATGTTGCAGGTGAAGTCAGCAGCTTAAAAATATCTGAGACTGTTAAACATTTTTTCTGCCCAGCTCAGCTCCGCTAGACAGGCAGCTGCAGCTGCAGCGAGTATCTGCTCTCCTCCACAGTGGTGTGGCTTGTGAGCACGTGCAGCTGTGCCGTTTTGCGCAGTGCAACCCCTGACCACTTGGGGCTCTTCACACCTCCCAGGAAAGGGAGAAGAGCCTCAGAAACTGCGCTCCCTTAAGAAGGAAGATTTTTAATGGTCCAGCCCTTTCAGTTCCACAATTTCCTCTATGCAGACTTTTTTTGACAATGTAGTTTGGAAGAACAGTAAGATTCTAATCTCTGCAGAACCTTATAGGGCTTTCTAAGACAAGCATTTCCTGCGTTGCTTCAAATGATTTGAACAGTATATTACGGATCATATATTAATTTCAGTTGTACTCTAGAAAGTACAAATGCCATATCTGGGGCTATTTTTGTGATTCAGCAATCTTTTCTAAATTGTGTAAGATGTGTGTGAAACTATTTATACACCCGGATATGAAGGAAAAGAAGTGACTGAGGAGGCTTTGATGAACCACGACGGCAAGAGATTGAAGAGGTTTCGTTTTCCCAGGTTCTCCACTGTAAGCTTTGTATGGAAACTGCTATAGCACATCATGTTTCACTTATGCTGTTGTGTATATACCTAATATTCCTATTTTTGATTTTATTTTAATACACATGGCCCAACAACATCTCAAGTTTTTATATGTGCTTAACATTTTCAACTATTGTCAGTGTACTAATGAGTACCACTTGGGGTTGGGAGCGTGAGAAGTGATCCCACGCAGCTATGTGCTTTATACCTGTGCGAGTTCTACCCCCGTCCTTTGAGCTTTTCACATTGGAGAGCGGGGGAGTTGGTGACCTGAGCGCCTGAACATCCCTTTATGGGGACAAATAAGATTTGTTTTCAAATAGGCTTAGCGGACACCACTAAAATTTCATTTTGTATGTTTTCTTTAGGGAAGGGATAGAATATTACACATTTCTTTAGATTTTAACTTCTTTTTTCTGTATGATTTTTTCAAATGTCCTTTTAAAATATTCTAAAATACTCTATTTACAAGTGCCATCTTCACAAAGGTAGAATAATGTCATTACATCATGTCTGCACATCTGGTCACCTGATTCACAATGGGAAGTTTTCTGCATACACCCCCATTCACGTTTTATTTCAGAATCACACATATTATTACTTAATGCATTAACGTGAAGTGTAAAGAATCCGTAAGGCAAAGAGAAGTCTCTAGAAAATTACTAAATTTATCTTCACCTTGTTTTGCTTCCTTTGGCCATTTTCCATTCAACTTTCCCTGTCTATCAAGTGTGTGACCCCCGCCCCCTCATGTCCACTCTGTTCAGCAGGCACAGTGGCTGTTCCCTTGGCTGTAGGATTCCAGCCTCCTCTTGGCTGGCAGGTAGACTCGGGGTCTCCACTGGTGTGCTAAATGGCTTACATCATCACATCCTAGGTTATTACTGAGAATTGAAAGATAGAATGCCCAACCCCTGACCCCAAGATTCTGACTTCGTTGTTGTATGGTGGAGGACATATGTCAGTCTATTTCAAAAGCTTCCCAGGTGAATATAATGTATGCACACACTTGAGATCTACCCCCTGGTTTGACCCATGTTGCAAAGTTATCATCACAAAAGAAGCCCAGCTTTCTCTTTCCTCAGATGGTTTCATTTCCCAGGGGAGAGTGCAGGGATTGAGGAAGAAGGAGGAGAAAATATGTCTTTCTGATGAACATGAGGCTCACTGAACCTGAAGTAAGACTCCCAGGCTTGATACGGGTGTCCTTAGATTTTTGTTTTGTTTGGGACAGCTGGCCAGTATGGGGATCCAAACCCTTGACCGTGGTGTTACAAGGTGGTGCTCTAACCAACTGAGCTAACAGGCCATCCCTGGTGTCCTTAGTAGAAGTGGCCACTGGAGCGTGCCTGGAGCATGCCTCCCTAGGTCCTGCAGGATCCTATTGCAGAGACTCCTTCCTGTGAGCCATGGAAAAGCCTACTGCCAGAAGCTGGTGGCCCTTTCTTGAGAGTATATAAAAGGTTAATAAAAGGAGGGACTCTATTTCTCTGCTTGCACAGAGGGTAGATCAAGAGCACTGAAACAATTGTAAACTCATTTCCAGTTCTGCCTGTGGTGCCTGCTTCCCCTTTACTCTTCCCCTTGCTCTCACAAACTGCATCCAGGGGTGCAGCTGCTGAATGCAATACTGAAACACCAGCTTCTGCCAACGTTCAACTGAATTAAAAGAAATGTTCATTCTACGGCTCGGCTCCCCAGCCCTTGTGATTTTAACTGCCAGTTTCTGCCACTGGTTCACAAATGTTTCTTGCTTTCTCAGCCAAGAGCATCTCTGAGATGAGATCACACATTAAATGAAGACAAGCCTTGCTCTTCTTCCTGATGGAACTGGTGATTATAAACACATGAAGATATCCATACACTCCCCATGTACTCAGGACTCTCTTGTGCTTTGGCACTTAATAAAATCATCCCTAACTCACACAACAACCCTGGAAGATCTGGACAGTGCTATTTCACAGCCGAGAGATCAGGTGCATTTAAAGCCACAGAAAGAATAGTTTGGCTTTGCTTCATGTTGTTTCCTTGTGAAATAAAACCAGTGAAATACCTTTGTAGCAGAATCTCCCTGACCCAGTTGGGTGTTCTGAGTGGGTAAGGGTATTACTTACATAATGCTTCACTGGAGTCCAGATGTGAGGGGAAGTTTCCCCAAAGTAATTTGTGGAAGAGAAGTCATGCAAGAATTCAAGTCACCAGTCATTTTTAAAGACAATTTATAGAGACTACACTTTAGAATAAAATGTTTCGACAACATTTATGCTCTATTCCATAATATGAAGATGTATTAAAACTGATACAATTTTATCCCGGAAAGTTTTAACCTGATACATGTGTAAGAGGAAAGCCTTCCAATGAAATGTCCTGTGTGCTGATGAATCTGTTAAATACTTTAGGTGAAAGTGCCAAAAATGTCACAGAGTTCCTAATGTGGTGACAGTGTGATCTTGAGTATTTCCCTTAAATGGGAAACGACAGGGACAGTCTTGGTGACCTCCATCTCTAGGTCATTGGAAAGACATCAGAAATAATCTAAGGTGGCCAGTGTGCAGTGTTAACACAGAACTTCCAGAATCCAAAGTGGCCTTATATTAAAAAACAATGCAGAAAACAAAACAAAACAAAAAGTGGCCTTATCTATAGCACCAAAAGTAGATGCCATGTCACAAAGCAAAATTACTTGTGAATTTTGTTTATTATTAGCTTTACACTGGGCTTGGACAATTGGTCCTTAATCCCTTATCTGTTACACATCTGATCTTAGGGTCAGATGTGTTTTGCTTTGTTTTGTTTTTAAGATTAATACAATGAATGAACTGAATATTTCGTGGCAAAACCTCAATGAAAACTGAGGAAGAAACGTTTAATCAAATAAAACATTTCTGCAGAAAAATGCCTGAATATTCACACTGAGATGAATATAGTCTATAAATAGCATCAGGTCAGGTTTTGCCATCAAATGAATTCTGAAAAATTCTTTTGGCTTTCAGAGTTGGATTTCAGAATTGTGGATAAGGGGATGTGGATTTGCACCCTGACCTCTTAAAGAATGTGCAGGATCTTTTGGTACCAGTGGTGTATTTGATTCAAATGGAGGACATCCATGTTGGGGTTCCTCAAACCCATTTTAGGCAGATGTGCTCGAAGGTTCAAAATACTTATGCTGCTCTTTGAAACAACACAGTTTTTTATTAATATCATTTCTGATCAAATGCTACCTTGGAGGATATGTGGGGGAGAAATCTGCTGGTTTGGGCTGCCTACAAGAGCTACCAATATGCTGTGGGATCTAAGACAGTTCAGGAGTGCAGTCCTGACCACCTTAGGAGCTTGAAAAGGCCACACACACAAGAGATGCTCTTCCATCACACGGAAGTCAGACCACCCAGGAGCATAAAATTGAGTTCTGAACACTTGGTGGCAGATCCACAAATCCTAACTACCCTGGGCAAATCGCTTTGGTGTGGGTGTTGGGGTGGGCCTGAAAGGATAGTGTTGAGTCGTCGGGAGCCTCAGCACAGATGTTTCTCGATTTGATGGGAGAGAGCAATGAAATCCTTTTAGGACATTTGCTATGTTAAAGAATTATGTTTTGAATCCTTCCTTGCACAACTTTTCTTTCAAAGTAACCACCTGTAATCTCTTTTTGTCAGCGTACTTAACTTTAAATCAGGTTCTCTATAGGCTAATAGTACTCACTCAACACTGCTTTTTGGAGCTCTTTTCTGTACACAGCAATCACAGTAGATGTGTGAGGGACAGGGACACTTAGCGTCAAATGGCCTGCCTTATGGCGACAAGTGCTACAGTGACATAAGGTAAAGCAAGAAAGCTGTTAAAAGGAAGAAAAAAAGAGGTACCCACACGAGGAGGATCATTCTGAGGAGAAACTGCAGAGCTGGTCAGAAGGGCAGGCAGTGAGGAAAAGAGAAAAGGCTTCCTAAAATAAGTGACATTCAGGTTTGCTCTTAAAGGGTAGGTAGGGCACTGGCAGCTGAAAAGGGGACTTCAGGGAGAAGTTTGGGGAAAGGAAAGCGGTGGGGAAGAGGAGGGGTGGGGGGCGTGGGAGCCTGAAAGGACAGAGCCCCCCAGGTTGTAGATAAGGTCACGGTCCTTAACTTGAGCGTGCCTCAGAATCGCTCGGAAGGCTCATTGTCACAGATCTCTGGCTCTTCACTGAGAGTTTCTGGTCTGGGGTGCAGGTCTGGGCTGGCAGCCGATGCTGCTGGTCCTGGACCACCCTTTGACATCCATGGAATGTCAAGGTGCTTAGTGGCAGGGAAACCTGGTAACCGGACTGAGGCCACGTGGTGAGGAGAGGGCTTTATTAGAGCATGCTGGGGGCAGCCCCACATGGTGAGAGGCCCCTCTGGAGAGGTAGCACACATAAGGGGATGCACCTGGACCCCAGGCCACCATCTGGCTCCCTGCCCAGCTCTGCTTGTTGTGCTCACCTGCAAAATGAGGGTCACACTAGTACTTACCTCACAGGGTGGTTTTGAGCAGTGGATGCAGGAAGTAGTTCATTAAGAGCCAGGCACATAGTTAAGTCAATATGCTTGTGAGATAAAGACGTGAAATCAAGATGTTTGTTGAATCAGGATGGTAAATAAAATGCAGTATCAGAAAAGCGTATTGTGAAGTCCAATCAGCAAGCAGTGTGAGGGACAACTGGCCAGGAAAATGAATGAGGAGGCTATTACAGCCATCCCAGCGGAGGAAAACCTAAGAGCCCAAACCACTCTTGGGCCTGCTGAGGGAGGTGTGACAGCAGCAGACCCTCCGAGGGCCTTGCCTGTCATCCAGAGATGGGCTTTCTCTAGATTTGGGTGGGTGGGTGTTGGAAATCTGCTTGAGTTTTTAATAACCACCCCCATTGATATTGTGATATTGATTTAAGGATTCAAATTATCACCCTGAAGAAACTCAACTAGGGAATTGGATTTTAGAGTCGGCAGCTGCTATGGGTTGAATTGTATCCTCTCAAGACAGTATGTTGAAGTCTTGACCTCTAGTACTTTAGAATGTGACCTTATTTGGAAATAGCATTGTTGCAGATGTAATTAGTTAAGATGAGGTCATACTGGGGTAGAATGGGCCCCTAACTCAATATGCCTGGTGTCCTTATAAGAAGACAGCCATGTGAAGAGACAGGCACACATAGAGGGAAAACCACGTGAAGAGACTAGGGGCGATTCTGCCATCACTAAGCCAAGGAGAGAGGCTGGTACCGAGCCTCCCTCATAGCCCTCAGCAGGAACCAACCTGCCAGTGCCCTGATCTTGACTTTTGGCCTCTAGAATTGTGAGACAGTAAATCCCTGCTGTTTAAGCTGCCCAGTTGGTGGCACTTTGTTCTTGCAGCCTTAGCAAACTTAATGCCACAGCCTAGTGAAATTACAGGAGTGGTTGGTAAAAGAGAAAATTGTAGAACACAGAAAAATTGGGAGAATCTGCATTCAGGAAGAGGGTTGCTGGGGCTCCTTTAACAACAAAGTGTTGCTAAGGCAGTGTCTGGCTACTGCTAAGGCTAATGTCGGAATCCTGTTGACATAGCCAACTGTGGAGCTACTAATCATGTTCGTGATGCCAATTGTGAAGCTACTCGACCACACCAGTTGCACCTGCACCGACTGGGCTGATTGTCAAGCTGAGGCTGGGTCTGGAGCCCACAGACCCCTCAAGCCTGTTCACAGACTGGGTCACAAACCCATCACACGCCAGGCTGGGTCACCAGACCCCTTCACGCAGGTCTATGAGCTAGGTAACTGGCAAACAAGTCCTTGGAAGCCACAGGCTGGAAAGCACGGCTGCACAGGGCGGACGCCCGCTCCCTCTCTTCCTCTGAAGAACACAAGAACAGCAACAAAACTAAAAAGGTACATTGGCGCACATGCGCACTAACTACACACACACACACACACACACACACACACACACACACACACACACACACAATTTGCTTACAAAGGATGCTGAACCACACCCAATGGGACCTGAGGTGAGGGCCCTGAGCAGGGAGGAATGAGGAGAGTTAAGACAGCGTGGTGTCCAGGCTCTGAGGGCTGAGGAGGCTTCAGGAGGAATGGCTGGGCCACAGCATCTTATAAATGTAGGTTTTATTATCACTCAGGTATACTGAGGCCAGCAGATCAGAAGACAACTGCCACTGAGCAGCTAGTTGTTACAAGTTCCAAGAGAAAACGATGCACCACACTGTGCCACACAGTGCCACACAGGGAAGCACCAGGCCACTTGGGAGGCAGAGGGAGCCGGGAAACACGTGAAAGAGCCTTTATTGTGGTTTCCATGGGAAGAAGCAGGCGAGGCAGGGTAAGCTGGCTCAGAACTGGCTGGTTTGAATAATTTCGGGGCTCTGGGACATAGGGCTGTCCCTGGTGTCTGGTGTCTGGTCCCTGGCCCTGGGGTAATTAGAACAGGTGGATGGTGCCCAGAGTGTGACAGCCTGATAAAGGAGGTGGTGGGGTGTGGGCCCTGTACCGACTCGTCTGCATATGAAAAGTGAGCTCCCAGGTGAGTTGTTTGCTAGCCCTAGGAATTGGCTAGCCCTAGGAGGGGCAGTCCCTCCAGGGTCAGCAAGACCCCAAGATGTCAGAGCAGCAGAAAATACAGAAAATAAACACGTGATTAAGATGCCGTGTCAAAGGCAACAACAGGTGGAGGAGGACGAAAATGGCAGATCAGGAAGGGGCTGTGCCTTTAGAAGGGCATAAGCGCCCTGAGGGCAGGAATTGTGTCCATCCCCAGCAGTTAGAAGTGCCTTCTAAACCCAGCTATCTCTGCAAAGTGTCGGGGGGAAGAGGCCTGCAAAGGGTTAAAGAGAAAGGCGTAAAGAGGGGACAGCAAGAAAAGAAGGAGGGCAGAGACCTGGGGACTTGAGTGGTGGCTCTGTCTGTGCAGCAGAGAGGCAGCAGTGCAAAGTCCCAAGAGCCACAGCATTGGACACTGAAGACAGTACAGGGGTTTGGGCCGTTGAGGTGAGCGTGAAAGAGATGAGTGAATGGAAATTCTGCACCACTGTGTGATCGCGCAGCACACCAGGATGCCTCGGGCTTCCTCCTGGTTGCTCCGAGCCATCAATGCCCCATTGCTGAGCATGCTGTGCTGTGCATCTCCTGATGTTGGAAGCTATGCTTGGGTCACCTCCAAGATGGCACCTGCCCCAGCACTGGGAATGCTTACGGTGAATGCAAACCAACACAAAGGACTCTGCTGAAACTCAGTGTCTTAGTTTGCTAGGGCTGCTGTAACAAAGTATAAATGTCCCTCTATATCTACAGGGATTGCTTCCAGGACCTCCCATGGATACCAAAACCTGCAGCGTTCAAGTCCCTGACATAAAATGGTGTAGTATTGCATGTAACAGACACATATTCTCTCATATGCTTTAAATCATCTCTAGGTTACTTTTAATACTGAATACAATGTAAATGTTATGTAAATAGTTGTTATACTGTGTATTAGTTTTCTGTCACTTATGACTAAATACCTGAAACTGGGTAATTCATAAAGAAATGAAATGTATTTCTACAGTTTTGGAGGCTGTGATGTCCATGGTTCAGGGGTTGCATCTAGTGAAGGCCATCTTTTTGGTGGGGACTCTGCAAAGTCCCGTGGCAATCAGGGTGTCACATACCAAGAGGGCTGAGTGCCTTAATGTGCTCTCTTCTCCTTATAAAGCCACCAGCTTGTTTCCATGATAACTCATTGATCCATTAACCCATTAATCCATTCATGAGGGAACAGCTCTCATGGTTTTATCAGCTCTTAAAGGCTCCACCTTTCCAATACCATAATGAAGATTAAGCTTCCACATGAGCTTTGGAGGATATAAATGTTCAAACCATATCATACTGGTTATTAACTTATTTATTTATATTGTTATATTGTTATTTTTTTATTGTTATCCCTTATGTTTTCCTGGTAGAGGGCTCTGCAGCTACTGCAATAACCAAAGTCATCTTTGATGCTTTGATGGAAAAACACAACGAGCACAGCATTTTCAGCCACATTCATGTGCATGTGATGCACACACACGTAACAATTATCATCCCAAGCGATCGTCTTCCACTGAGTTGTTATTCTAAAGGATATGTAAGTATTATAACTTAAAAAAGAAAAACACAACATAAAATTATTTCAGGAGACAGAACTTTTTCTTATCATTTCTTGCCACAATCCTCAGAGATTGTGGTATTTTGTTGTTGATGTTGTTATTTAAAACCATTTCCCTTTCCTAAAGAAACCAGAACTCATGGACAGGACACAGGAGTGAATTATTCTCAACCATGGGAAATATATAACAATAAAATACCAGAATCTCATGCATCCATTTATTCAATCAACTAATATTGACTGATCGTCTACTGTGTGCTAGGCACTGTGCTGGGTGCTGGGACCAGTTGGAACGTACAGTAGTTCCCCCTGATCCATGGGGGATACGTTCCAAGGCCCCCAGTGGAAGCCTGAAACCTTAGTACCAAACCCTATATATACACACTATGTTTTTTCCTATGTATACATACATACCTATGATAAAGTTTAATTTATAAATTAGGAACAACAAGAGATCAATAATGATAATTAATAACAAAATAGAACAATAATAAAAATACACTGTAATAAAAATTATGTGAATTTGATCTTTCTCTTTCAAAATACTCTAATATTTTCAGATAGTGGTTGACCTGGGTATTTGAAATCATGGAAAATGAAATCACAGTCCAGGGGAGGACTACTGTATTTCGTACTAAAGGATACCGCACACATAAGAAATCTCAGAGTGACGGACGTCATCATTAAGCTCTGTGAAGAGCAGCTCCCTGTCTGTCAACAGCTTTAAAAATATCCAAACCATATTCCAGATAGCTGCTCAGTTTATGGTGGAAAATAAAGAAAAAGGAAGTATGAAGAACTTAAAAATTAGATTAAAACTCTCAACTCCAAAGAGTCAAATAAGAATAAATATTTTTGTCCTTATTAACCAATAATGCAACAAACGATCCCCGTAGGGAGTGAATTCACATATGTGTAAACTTCTGGGACAGGTGCGTGGATGAAAAACGTAAGCCTGAGACTGAGGAAGAGGTAACAACTCTGCAGGCTCCTGGCAGACGGGAGTGCGGGTGATGATTTCTCACATACGCCACCCTAAACCAACATTCGACAGTGTGCATAAGGTCTACAGTGAGAAGGTAGACCCCACAAAGACTCCCACGTCACTGCACCAAGTAATGCAAAGCAAGGACTGGGCTGCTCTCCCTTGAGAGAAAAATAATTTTAAAACTTAAACAAAAAAAAAATGACAAAGAAATCTGTTTTCATTCCTTTGATGTACCACCTCCTATCAACTGTAGGAGTTTAGCTTCTGGCATTTTCACGCATCTGTATTAACTTTGTAATGAACATTTTGGATAGCAGAGTAGTATAATTAAGCAGAGATCTTGGGGAGAAATGTGAATTCCCAGTGAAGACTGGCACTTGGCCTCCCATTGTTCTGTACACATAACAGAGCTCTTGAGAGGGTTAGGTGACCAGTATTGCCCAGGGGTGGGCTGTATTGTCCTCCTGTCTTCTGTTGAACTAAGGTGAATTACACCAGTGGCACAAATTTCACAGAGTTTCAGCACAGCAGTGAGAATGTGTGCTGAAAAGAGCATCCAGGCTCTGAATCGGACTTATTGTTTCTAGGAAAAGTCTTGTTTCTTATTATTCAGCTGGTTTTGTTTAGATACTCAACCAGTGACCCCTTGCTTATTTACATAGTCAGGACAATGTCTTTCTCTTTCTTTCTGTGGGTTAGCCTCATATCTTTTACCCAGTTTTGTAAAATCTAATTATAAATCAAGGGCTTTAAAAATATTGATGCTATGATTGAATCCAGTTCAACTTCTAGAATTCTTTAATATGAAAAATAATGTAAAAATGCTTAAACGACTTTTCAGCTCAAATGTATTTATTGCATCATTATTTGTAATTTAAAAATATTGAAACTCTCTAAATATCTAATTCACTCAGTCACTGTGTACTAAAGGCCCACTATGAGTCCAGAGTTATGCAATGCACTGAGAATACTTACGGGTCAATTTTAGTCAATAATAAAAATAAATTTAATTTATGTAGAATATTTTAAATGATATACTTGTCTAAGTAAGAAAGTGAGTGTTCATGGTGTATTGTTAAATAGAAATAGATAGAATACCCAATAATTTACAAAGAATAAATAGACCTACTTTTAAAAAATAAATGTCAAAAAGTAAGCAAAGTAATAAAAGTGAAAAAAGAAAAGAAGAGGAAGAAAAATAATGCACTTCAAAAAACACACTAAAATAATAATATTGAATTGAGTTTTTTTCTTTCTACTTTTATGTATCTTTCCATTTTCATTCTTATTACTTCAATAATGGAAAAAAGAAATGCTCACACAACAATGTGGCTAATTTTTATTTGTAGACTGAACAAAAAAAGCCCTCTATTGAAAAGTAAACAAGTTGCTAAAAAAAATCCACAAGGACAGGGGTATGTAAAAGAGACACAGGAGCTAACTGAAAGTGCTCCCAAGGGCCACAGCTGAAACAATTTGAGTAACAAAATAAATAAAGTAGTACAGATTATAACCCAGAGTTTAAAATAAATATCCATATGTGGAATATACCAACATTTATAAAGCAAATGTATTTCACAGGGCCTATTTTCCAAAGCCCTGTAGTCTCGGGTTTAGCCTAACCTTTTGGAATTACATATAGAAATGTTAACCTTGCAAAAGACAGGAAACTTTCCTCAGGCTAAAGTCTTTGTAAGACAACAAAGTTGCTGGCTCAAGGACAGACAAGTTACTTGATTGATATGTAAAATACTGGGGAAATTGCTGTAGGGGAAAACAGTATTTGATAAGAACAAGCTTTTGCTGGTGGATCAACTTAACCTTTTGCAAATTGTATTATGGAATGTCACTTTGCTTGTTTCACTGCTGCTACCAGCCTCTATTGTTAAACTATAACCCCACCTTTTCCTGTAACTTCCTGGTCTGGAGAATAAATGCGGGAAGAGAACCCCAGTTCATGGTTAATTCCCAAAGGAAGGAATGCCTCTCTCTTGAGGGTTCTGGGAAATTAACCCCTTTGGGGTCTCTCACTGCTCGGAAGAAATGGGCTTTGAGTAATACTTTTTGCAGCTCCATCACCCAGGGGAAGAGAGGTGACAAATCTGTGTGAGGCAAAGCAACATCCATAAGTCCACATTGGTATCAATAAATAATAAGTAAATAAATGGGGGAAAAGAGAAAAAATTTCCCATGCTGGAGAATTTCAAATAATTTATGTGGATACTTACCTTCAAGGAGGCGATGTACAACTCCCACTCCTGAAATGTTCACTGTGCAGAATGACTTCCTTCCAAAGAGTACAGCATGGAAAGAGAGGGAGTAACTTTACAATGGAGAAACCCAACAGACACTTCCTCACCTGGGTGATCGAAACCAACAGTGACCAGTCACGCTGCTAGTATGTGGCCTTGACATGATGTGATGAAATAGCAGTTTACCTCTGTGGTCTTAATCCTATCAATTCGTAACCTCATACTAATCATGAGAAAAGCATTAGAGAAATTACAACAAGGGATATCTTATGATATACCCAACCAATAACCCTTAAAAGCAAGGTCATCAAAAAGAAAGTCTGAGAAACCTCCACAACCAAGAGGAGCCTACGGAGACAAGATGACTTACATGTAATGTGGGACCCTGATGGGATCCTGGGACAGAAAAATGACATTAGGTAAAAAACTCAGGAAATCTGAATGAAGTGTGGACTTCAGTTAATAATAATGTGTTAATATTGACTCATTGGTTGTGACATATGTACAGATGTTAATAATATGGGAACCTGGATGTAGGGTGTATGGGAACTCTCTGTATGGTCTTTGCAGTTCTTCTGTAAATCCAAAAGTGTTCTGTAAAGTCAAGTTTATTAACAATAACCACAGCATCAAAGTAAACAAGCTCCATGAGTCAGTTCTTGGTACCATGAAAGCACAGAGTTACCTATGACAGCTTTACTCAGCATGTCACTTAAGAGTTACTATATTCAATCCATGTTCATTTTAGTTGTAGGGGCTTATTCATAAAGTTAAAACTCCATTAAGCACAAAAAGTAAAGTGAACAGTTTTTCCAACATCTGGAAAACACAAAATAGCAAACCAATCCCTGAAGCCGACTTTAGGACGCGTAGTAGCCATTCTTGCTGATTCCCTCGAGGAGCAGCGCCATCTAGTGTTCAGTCGCAAAAATGAACCAATGGTGGTTCTGGTTACTTCTCTATATGCTGCTTACATCACCTTAAATCCTATTTCAAAACTGAAAGAGCAATGATCGGGAAGCATGTCTCTACCACCACCCCCGCAAGTGCTCAAAATCTCAAATGACTTCTCAGTAATCAAATTTAAATAATTTTGTTTTATTTACAACTTCATCTAGAATCTTTCTGTTTATAAAATGCATGTTTCTAAACTAATGTGGATGAAAGAGATTTTATCAGAAATACAAACTCCCAAAAAGATGTGATAATAGAATCACTTTTTCAAAGTTACAAAATAGCTTTAAGATAGTAGATCTCAATTCCAAGTGCTACAAGTTAACATTGTTTTTAAACTTTAATACAACACGTACATAAAATTTCCTTGCTTAATAAGTCAATTTTTATTTTAATATCAGATTGTTATTCATAAAATTATACTTTATTAATAATAAACAGTAAAAGAGAAAAAATGGACTCAGTTAAGGTCTAAAATATCTCAAGTGAAAAAAGTCAAACAATTAGCTAATATATATTGTTTTTGAACCTGAATGATTTTTCAAAATGTGTCATAAAAAGAATGTAATGCAGCTGAAATAACTGGCACCCTCTGATTGCAAATAACCAATGCAGCAGTTTGCCTGCAATATAAATGGCAAAAAGTTATTTTCCCCCCTAATTTCCTATAGACTTGGCATATAGAATAGGTGGAGGAAAAATCCACCCCCATTATTAATTTGAGTGCCAGTTCTCACCCTCTTCTGACCACAAAGACGTATTGAAATAGGCCCATGAAGCAATTATTTCCATCACACCTTGACGAAGAGGTGTGTCTTTGTATTAAGCAGTCATATTCAGTGTGTTTTGATGTTGTTTTGTTTTTCCACACTTCACCGAGATTTAGTTGGTAGAGAGCTTAAAGGCACTAATAGCGACATGTTCAGGTTATAACTTACTCTACTTTTTTGTTTCTTGGGTTTTGGGTTTTTTGGTTTGGTTTTTCACATTAAAAACTTCTTTTAGGTTTGGGGCTTAAAAGTTTTTCTGAAATCAAGCAACTTACTGCCCAAGTTAAATGATGATACATGAAGTGTGATATGTCTGCTGATAATTTGCCCCATTAGTTGATATCTTTGCCCTGGATATATTAGAACTATCCAGCTATTAAAAAAAAAAAAAAACAACAACAACACAAAAAACCAAAAAACACACAAACAGTGACAGCAAGAAAACAAAGTGTTAAGAGATGCAAAACACATAGCAGAGAATTGTAGAATAATTTTTCCTAAAAGGTTTAGCCTCAAAAGAGCTCTGCTATTGCCACAGTACAAGAATTTGGACAGAATTGATTGACAGACAAATGCGGTGATTACTGGGACGTCTTCCTCTTTGACGGTGCCCTTGCCGTGAATCCCTTCTTACCTGGAAGCTCGTAACTTGCTCCCCGATTCAGGGCAACTCCTGCCGCGTGCAGATGCACCGAGGAATCAGGGCTGCAAAGAGGTGCCCCCGAGCCTCTCTGTCATCCACGGCCCCCAGGGAATGAAGTTCTGTTCTCTGGGTTGCATCATATCAATGGTGACACTTACCAGATGACACAAACTGAATTGGTTTTCCCTGGTATAGAAAGAGACAGCCAGGTAGTTTTCCTGGTGATAGACATGAACAAAAAGTAAAGCTTTCCAAGAAAGCAATGACTCTGAACGAGAAAATAAGAGTGTGGGTCAGTTGACTGTCTGGTTTGGCGATGGCTCTGATGTGCGCTGGGTATCTGCATAGAAACAAGAACCAATTCACGAATCTCTTCCCATGAGGCTCTGAACGGGGGCAGACCTCTGAAAGGCAGGACACCGGTGACCCGCAATAGAACGATCAGGCAGTGGCCCCGTCCTGCACTCCTTAGAAGTCCCTGAGGACGAGGGTCTTCCTCCTGCCAACTTGTACTGGGGCACAATTACTCGAAGTGCTTTCGGAAGCGTTTTCCTTTGCTCAGCGTGCGCTCATCAGAACAGCGGTCATCGTTCGCTCACGTTGCTTCCTCCTGAGCTGAAGCCGCTCACGGTGCGAGCAAGGGCCAGGGCCTAACACACCCGGCCTGGGCGCTGGGAAATGCCTGCAGGACGCTGGGCCCGGCGCAGAGCAGAGCCTGGGTGCTGTGACGAGCAAAGACGGGGGGACTCTCGCATGTTACGGCGACACGGGTTTTATGACCATGAAGGTTTTACCTTTTCTGGGATTCCAGGGCCTGACAAAGGTAAGATGGGAACACCCTGTGTGCCACCAGTTTAGTAAAAGCACGGGTCGTGCAGCATTTCTTTTTGAACCTGTGTTTTAAGTGCTCCATACTCTGATGGTTTTCACAGATAGGAGCGTTTCCAGCACTAGCGACCCCGTGCTGCCCCGGGTGCCGGCCTGCGGAGGCCGCCCAGGGCGGAGAAGCCGAGCACTGTGAGGGGGACAGACCCCAGGCCAGCCCCGCAGAGCAGAAGACAGAACAGAGAGCTGGGATCCCGGTGGTGCCCTGCTCGGCTGCTCTCACAGGAGCCCTGGTCCGCGGGGGAGGCGCACGACTCGCCTCCTCGCTGGGGAGCAGAGCCACAGGAGCCACAAAAATACTTTTACAATATAGCATTTAAGTTATGGAGGATCAGAAGAAGAGTAAACATCACTGGAGAACTTTACCTCCTTTTCTGGAGAAGAGATTGTGTATTTCGGGTTGTATGCAGGATAGCTGTATCCTCTTAGGTGGAGTTATGACCTTGTTAAGTATGGTTTTAGGAGATGCAAGTGGGTACAGAGTTGACAAGGGGTGGATTGGTGATGGTTAATTTTAGGCGTCAACTTGACTTGGCTAAGGGATGCCCAGATAGCTGGTAAAACATTCTTTCTGGATGTGTCTGTGAGGGTGTCTCTGGAAGAGACCGGCACTCGAGTCAGTGGACTGAGTACAGATCAGCTCACCAGCGTGGGCTGGCACCGCACAATCCACTGAGGGCGCAAATAGAGCAAAAAGGGTGGGGGGAAAGGAGAATTTGCTCTTTCTCCTTCAGCTGGGACATTCATCTTCTCCTGCCCTCAGACACTGGAGCTCCTGGTTCTTGGGCCTTTTGACTCTGGGATCCACGCCAGGCACCAACCTCACCCCTACCCCCACCCCTGCTCTCACCCCAAGCTTGCAGACGGCAGGTCGTGGGGCTTTTCAGCTTCCGTAGCTGTGTAAGCCAAGTTTCAGAATAAATTTGTGTGTGTGTGTGTCTCCTATTAGTTTATTGGTTCTGTTTCTTTGGAGAACTCTGACCAACGCAGCATCCGATAAGCATATTTTGCCAAGTATTAGGCCAAGTGAAATATGACTTCCCCCTTCTCCCATGAGGCAACCCAGTGCCCTCAGGCTATGACATAGGGAGCACTCTCTATTCCTCCCCTGCACCTGAGACCCAGGCCAACTCCCTGTAATTGCCTTTTTCCTTTGCTAAAGGCCCCAAGGATGCTTTCCTCTCAGTGGTGCCATCACAGGGTCCATCCTTTGGGCTTTCGTCCTCCAAAACAGGACAAGCTTCCCGAGATTCTCTTCTCAGCTCCCACTTTCTTGTTCTCCCCAAAGATTTCTACCAGTCTCTTTCTGCTTTAAGGATTTCGTATCATAGAGAAAGGGACGTTATGAAATAAGAAGTCACAGACTTGTGACATAGTGGCCCCTGGTCTATAGTGTCCAGATCCTGAGTCAACAAACAGAAGCCCTTGTCGACTTCTGCTGTCCTCTGTGTTCTCCTGAGAAAGTGAACTTTCAACACGTACACTCCCCTCCACTGCCAATGTCAAAAGGGAGGGTGGATTTAATAGAATTTGTTTTGAGAAATGTCCTTTCATAAGGACACTTATGAAAGGATATATTTTTATGTCCTTTCCTAAATCAACTTGTAAGTTGATTTAAAAATAAATAAAAATTATAGACAACAAAAGGGTTTCTTTATTGAGAGAGTAAAGGAGGATTTCAGTTTTAATACAAATTCTCACCATTTTAGTATTTTTTTGCATAATAACTTTAGGAATGGTTCACTGGCTTTGCAGAATTTTATACATAACAAATTATAAAGCTATCCCTTAAGAATTTGGTAGATTTAAAACATCTAAACCACTGTAATAACTTTCAGTGCCATAGGTAAGTGAGCTGAGGTCACAGAGGTGTATAATTGAATGAGGTCTGGAGTGTGCCTCATTGCAGGTGTGAACACATTCCCACCAACTGCCCAGGCAGGTGCATGACCAAGGGGTTATTTTATTGAATTTTCAAGAAAGAACAGTTCCCCTCAGGAATGTCTCCAATGCTGAAATTAAATTATGCAATGATTTAAATTTGCTCTAATAAATTCTATACCAATCTGAATCCCTGGGATTAATAAAAACATACAAAGATATATTGTGTTGTAAGTGAATTCTGTATGTGATAAAGAACTAAAGACACATGTCAAATAAACAGGGTGGGTGGAGAGGGCAGAGGGCCCCGAGGGCTGGTCTAATGTGTCTGCTCCCTGCCAGCGACCAGGGGTACAGGGCAGGACACTGAGGTCTCCAGTCCCAGCAAAATGGCACATGAGAAGCACTTTTGGAAGCAAGTGAGGTATGGAAGCTGGGGTTTGGTGTGATTCCCCTTGGTTCTTGGAAAGATCCAGGGAGGTGGAGCAGAGAGAGGCACTCAATTACAGATTTTACTTTCTTATTACAGTGTGGTGGTGTCACCCTCCACAACACTCAAGCGAAGGCAGGAAGGAAATATGCAGTCGGCCCAGTCAGTGAGGCTGCTGCTCCTCGGTCCAGGGCTGGGACACTGGACCACAGATTCCAGTAGAGAAGTCCACAGCCTGGGAGGTGTGGGGAAGAGATGACAGGGAGCCACTTCAGATTTCTTCCTTGGCTGTCCCACCTGTTTTAAGGTCAGGGTGTATGCATTGCTTTGAAAAAGTCAGGTAACTATTGAGGTATAATTTAAAAGCCTCAATGAGTTTTGGCACATTTATGCTGTCATGTAGCCATGTCCACAATCAAGACGCAGAACTTTTCCATCATCCCCAAACATTCCCTCCTGCTCTCGTGCACCCTCTGTCCTCACCCCTGCCCCGGCAACTGCTCATCGACCTTCTGTCACCAGAGTTTTGCTTGTTGTAGAATTTCATGGAAATGGAATCACGTGGCACAAAGACTTTGCTTCGTTCTCAAAGAATGAATTACCTGTTGGGTTTATCTGTCCTTTCCTGGTCCCTGTTGCCCTTGGTCGTCATCAGGGTTCTGGCAGCTCACCTCTGTGGCTGCAGAAGCCCCGCAGGTGTGACGACGGCCGACCATGACACAAGAGCCCTCCCCGTGTGTCACAGAGCAGCGGGGCTCTTGCGTGTTCCTCAGAAGGAAGCAACGGGAAGACCTCCTGGGACATCACAGCGTAACTTGGGTGACTCTTCACTCTGCCTTTTTAAAGATCTCCCTCCCAGCCAGGCATGAGGAGGGAAAGAAAAGAGTGGTGTGTGGGCGCAGGACCCCCATGCTGACCTGAAAGAGGGTGGAAAGAGGCACCAAAAGCCATGATAAGGTTAGATGGGGGGGTGGCGAGGGACTACAACCCCAGTGCACAAGTCCAGTTTGTTTATTTTCCCCCAATTAAAAGACTTATCCTGGGTGAAGAGAGTGGGAGGAGAATTCTTCCTGAGGACTGAGTCCACAAGGGGACAGAGGAGGAGAGCACGATGTTATCTGAAGGGAGCACGTTGATGGGCCAGAAGCCAGGCTCAGCCACAAGGGGCCCCGTGGTCAGGGCTCCTGCCTTGTCCTCTGAAAGCAAGGAAAACTCGTCCTGGGCTGAGATGTGTGCGACTGTGGAGGCCGAGGAACCATATGAAGGCCTGGAGAGAAGGGCCCTTGGCAAAATCAGATTGTTCACGTTCTTATAGATGTGTCTCCTTCCAAGAGGGACTTAATAGAGAGAGCCAGGAAGAAAGAAGGTTGGGTTATGTTTTGCTGTATTTTAATGTCCCCTAGAGAGGGGATAGAAATCAACACTTGTCATCTACCAACTCTATGCCAGATACTATGTTAAGTGCTTTTATCCATTGTATTTGTCCATTTCTGTTGCTTATAACAAACATACCTGGAACTAGGTGATTAATAAGAAAACAAAATTTATTGCTTACTGTTTCAGAGTCTGGGAAGTCCAAAGCCCAGGGAACACATCTGGTGAGGGTCTTCTTTGGTGATGGCTTCATGCAATGCAGGTGTCTCACATGGCAGAATGGCAGAACAGAGAGAGAGAGACTCTCACGTGCTCTTCTTTTAAAGCCCTCAGAACCAGGCCTCTGACCACCATCATTAATCCATTCACTACTGCACGGTCCTGCAACCTCTTCAAGGCCCCACCTTTCAATTACTCGGATTCCCCACCCTCTTTGCACTATCACAATGGGGACTAAGTTTTGGGGGGACATCAATCCACAGCATTCCACCCTTGTCCCCCACAAACCCGTGTCTTTTTCATATCATCCCCATAGCCCCAAAGTCTTAACTTTTTTTTAACTCAAAAGTCCAAAGTCCCATCTGTGAAATCAAAACAAGTTATCAACTTCCGAGATACAATGGTGGGACAAGCAAAAGGTACATATTGCCAATCCAAAAGGGAGAAATAGGCCAAAAGGAAGGTGTAAGAGGTCCTAAGCAAGTTCAAAACCCAGCAGGGCAGATGTTAAATCTCAAAGCTAGTGAATTATGTACCTTGGCTCCATGTTTGACGTCCTCTGCATGCTGGTATGGGGGTTGTGACTCCAAGTCCTTGGGCTGCTCTGCTCCTATGGCTTTCCTGGTCTTCCACCATGCTTTATCTCTTGCAGGCTGGTGTTGCACACCAGTAACTCTACAAGTCTGGGGTCTCTGTGGTGGTCCTGCTCTCACAGCTCCACTTGGCACGACCTAGGTGGGGTTTTTCTGCGGCAATTCTGACCCCACATTCCCTTCTGGCATCACTCTAGCGAAGACTCTATGTGGTGAATCCGCCCCTGTGACAGATCTCTTCCTGGGTCCCTAGGCTTTTTCATACATCCTTTAAAATCAGTGGGGAGGATCCCAAACCTCCACAGCTCTAGCCATTATGTGAGTCTGCAGACCTAACACCAAGTGCACGCTGCCAAGGCTTCTGGCTTATATTTTCCAAAGCTGTGGGTCCAGCCACACCTGGGGCCAATTTAGCCACAGCTAGAGGAAACAAAGCACTGTGGGGAGCAGCTTTCAGAGGTGGCCCTGGGCAGCGAGCCCATGGAGGGTGCCTCAGGCCTGTTCCCCAAGACCATTCTGTCTCCCTAGGCCTTTGGGCCTGTAATGGAAGACTCAGCCTCCAAGATCTCTGCAGTGCCTTCAGGGCCTTCTTCCCATTGTCTTGGCTATTAGCATCTGGCTGCCTCATAGCCATGCTAATGTCTTTAGCAATCAGTCCCTTTGCTGCACCAGTGGATTTTTGTCCTGAAAATGCTCTCTGCTTCTCTACCAGGTTGCAATTTCTCCAAATCTTTACACTCTGCTTCCCTTTTAATTATACATTCTGGCTTTACATTATGCCTTTTCTGCCATAACTCAGCATAGGCTGCAAGTAGCCATGCAGGTTCCTGAATCCTTTGCTGCTTAGAAATTTCTTCTGCCAAATACTCTGGGTTGGCACCTTTAAGTTTTACATTCTGTTAAACTTTGGGGCATGAACAGAATGCAGCCAAGTTCCTTGCCAGTTCATAGCAAGGGTGATCTTTGCCCCAGTTTCCAGTAAGTCTTGTCTCATTTACATCTGAGATCTTCTCAGTGTGGTCTTTACTATCCAGAATGCTATCAGCATTCTGCTCACCATCATTTAACCAGTCTCTAAGAAGTTCCACACTCTCCTTGGTTTTCTTGTATTCCAAACTCCCACCAGCAGCTAGCCTTTTACTAACCTATACCTCCAAATTCTTCCAGCTTCTCTTCAAAACCCAGTTCCAAAGCTTCTTCCACATTTTCAGGTATTTGTTATAAGCAACACTCCACTTTTCTGGTGCCAATTTTCTGTATTAGCCCATTTCTGTTGCTTATAACAAAATACACAGAACTGGGTAATTTGTAAGAAAATGAAATTCATCACTTACAGTTTCAGAGGCTGGGAACTCGAAAGTCCAGGGAACAAATCTAAGGAGCGTCTTCTTTGGTGATGGCTTTACAGCAATGGGGGGGTCTCACATTGCAAGATGATGGAAGTGGAGATACTCATTTACTCTTCTTTTAAAGCCCTCAGAACTACACCCCTGACCACCATTATTAATCCATTCACTATGGCATGTTCCTGCAATCTAATCACTTCTTCAAGGCCCCAACTTTCAATTACCATAATAGGATTTCCCACCCTCTACAGTTACAGTGGGGATTTAAGCTTCAATGAGAGTTGGGGGGTTGGGGGGGCATCCAATCTACAGCATCCATGTTCTCATCACATAGGAAAGGAAAAACAAATCATAAACACTTAAAAAAAAAAAAAATGGAACAGCCAAGATTGGAATGAAAAGAAAAAGGACCTTTTTAAAAAACAAAAAAGTAGCAACAATCACAATAATATATTAAATTTTCAAAAGGAGAGAACAGAACTGAGGCCACCTGTGGTGGGAAAGGGGGAGGAAGGGTAAAGGAGGAATTGGTAAAAGGCCACGAAAAATGATTATATTGTATAATGGTGAATACACTAATTATCCTGATTCGAGCATCATATATGGCTCACAGGTACTGATATTCAACTCTGAACCCCACAGATATGTACAACCAACTATGTTTCAATAAATATAAATAAATGAAATTTTTTAAAAAGTAAAGGGGAAGAGTAAGGAGAGGATGGGAAACGCTAATAGTTTATCAATAAGGCGGCTAAGGCAGAGCGGGCGTGCTCTGGTGCTCTACTCTGTTCTGGCCAAATCAATTCTATAGGATCGACCAATTTAAGATAGAATTTTTAGATCCCACTGGGGGAAGGTGGAGCTTTCTTCAAGGTCATTATAGAAAAGAGGGTGTCTGAGATTAGCCTAGCCAGTCACTCCCAGAATCACAAAAGAGAGAGCAACAGTAGGGCATTCAAATGTGAGGGGGAAAGGTGTATCGGGCATCAGAGTCAGGACATCGGTTAATACTATTTATTTAATGGGAATTATCATTAACTGCAAAGGTTAGTGTCCTTGTATGTGGAATAAATAATCTCATTTGCTACTGCCCACCAGGTAAAATGCTGAGCCTCTTTGATCTCACCTGAATGTGCAAGCGCTGGACTGATCATTTGTGGACAGGTCCATGGGATACAGATCTTCTGTAAAGGACTGGGGAACCTCTGTGTTCTCAGACATAGAACTTCCCTCTATATTTAGCTTCCACAACAGGGGAATATTTCCTCTTTGGCACATTCTTAGCCTGGTTCAGGTCCCACAATGCTTCAGTACAAGTAACATGTCACAAGAAAAAAGCGCCGAACCCTATCCTGTCTCTATATCGGAATCATTGCTAGCCTAAGTGGTGAGATGGCGATTGTCTTCACCAAAGGGAATTCACCCTATCCAGCCCAGCAGGTTGGTCATCCACTTGCCTGGATGCCTCATTCTCATCGTTAGTCTCTGGGAAAGTCATGTAACCTCTCCATCTTCACTTTTAATGTGCTTATGCACAGTGCACACATCACATACAAACAGAAAACAAAACCACGTTGTCTTTTCCAGCCCAACGCCTTATGCTGGTACACAGGAACCTTCAATTGCAAGGACAAGGCGAGGCAGGGCAAGCAGTTTTAGGATTAGCTAGTTTGAATCATTTCAGCGGGCTCTGGGGCCTAGGGGCTGCCCTGATGGTCTGTTACCTGGCCCTTGGGTGAATAGGATGGGGGAGTAGTGGCCTGGAGGGTGACAGCCAGATGGGAGGTGGGGATGTGGGCTCCGGGTGAGTTGGTTTGTGTTTGAAAAGCGCACCTGGGAGGAGGAGGCCCCAGGCGGGGCGGTGTTCGGTGCGGGTGCAGCTGTAGGCAGCAGGGGCTTCAAGTTCCAATGGGGGGCTCGCTCTTTCCTCCCTCTCGGTTTTGGGGCTTCCCTGTGAACTGCTCTGTCTTGCAGCTCTCAGCTCTAACCCGTGGTTATTACTGTTAACTTAGTGTGAGGGTGTGGGGGAGAGGGCATTCTCTAATTTTCTAATTAAGTCTCACCCTTTTCCTTGTCCTGTCTCAGGCGTGTGACCTTCCAAAGAGTTTCTGTCCTTTCTCCACCAGCAGAGCTTCCCCCTTTCCTGCTCCCTAGTCCCTTTCCTGGCTTCAGCATTCCCAGATTTTCCCCTCACAGTGGGCTTCCCTGATGATCGTGTCTTTATTTACCTGTTTTTCCTCAGGTGAGGCAGAAAGGCTGAAGCAGGCTGGAGGGGGGCAAGTCCCTTCCCCTTGCAGGTCAGGCCTTTGTTAGGGAGAAGGGTCTGGGAGGGATTCACGATGACACTCCCTCCCTGCCCCTGGCGATTCCACATGGGGGGCTTTCTGGGATCTTCCTTGTGAGAAGCTGGTGGGGTTCCTGGAGGAAGAGGCTGTGAAAGCCTGGGCCCATCTCATGACTGTAGCCCCAAGGAGCTTTTCACTCTCCTGCCAGTCTGCCCTCTGCCTCCAGCAATTTGCCAAAATTACTGTCTAAATATTCCTACCGGCTTAGGGCATCTGGCAGCTTCTGCTCCAGGTATCTTTCTGGTTGCACCCAACGCTCCAGATGTCATGAGTCCTGTGACTCATTCCTCTGATGGGTCTAAGAAAAGTCTTTGATTTTCAGCTTTTTCTTGTTGTAAGGAAGAGAGAAATGATTTCTGAGCTCAACATGGCAGAACAGAATCCACTCTAACCTTTGCAATTTGGATCACTATTATAAATTTGGCTCTTAATAATTTGGCAGCTAGGAAATGAAAAAGAAAGAAAAGGAAAGCCTACTCTTTTGGCTTCAACTGATTTTCGTAAGGCCAATCTGAAGAGGTAAAACATTTGAGAACCAGATAAGGAATATCTTTGGAACAAGTTTAGGAATGAAGCAAAGCAGGAAGGAATCTACTAGTCATAGGTTGACCTTATAATTTAGCATCCAAACTAGGACATTTTTGAGAATAAAAGGTAGAGAGTTCACTAATTATATGAGGGAAACGGACATAAACTAAGATTGTCCCATGGAAACTGGGATGTATGGGCAGCTTTAATAATAGCTGCATTCATATCATAAAAGGTAATAAAGGCCAGAGGTTAAAGCCACTCCTTTTTTCTCAACACTAATTTTTTATTACTTCTGTAGTTTTGTGTATCTCCTTGTATTTGAAATACCACGTATGCTGCCATCACTGCCCCAGGGCCCAACTGGGGTCTTGAGGTATGGAGCTGGGAGAAGCTGAACCCAGCCACAACCAGGTAAAGAGCACACCTGAAACACCATTTCCATGCAGGTAGCCCACCATGGCCACCCCAGTTGCCACGGCTGCCACAAAAGCCGCTGGTCTCTGTAGCAGCCGTCACAGCCACCGTGCAGATGGCACACCAGACTCTCAACTGCATTGACACAAGGAGAGGCAACAGAGAAGACACAAAAAAGAAGAGGTCCTCTCTCTCCACACAGCACACTCCAGAGCAACAGAAGAAGCATCTGCTGTAGGACAGTAGGGGAGGACTTGACCACACCTGTCTCAGCACTGGACAGATCATCGAGGCAACAAACCAACAGAGGAGCAGTTATCTGTCAGATTGAGAGAACAAATCTCTGGTTATTAGAGGGGCCAGGGGAAGGGGAGAGATTGGATAAGGGGTTTAAAGAATAAGTATAATTTGTAATAATGAATATGCTAGTAAAGAAAAAAAGAAATATCACATACATTTATTTTAAAATAAAAAATAAGTTAGTATCTATTATTTACTAGCATTTCTTTCTAAGAACAACAACAAAAAACCTTGTTTTTCTGAATGCTACTAGACTCTGTGCACAGCAATTTTAAAATAAAAAATCCTAACACTTCTCCAAGCTTCTGAAGGCTAATATCCTCACATCTTCAGTCATAATTAAAACAATAGGAAGACCTCTTGCAATCAGAGTGTAACATCACTCCTACTAACTATGTGTTATAGCCATAAGAGGAAGTTATCATCACATCCATTTAGGATCATGGAAAAACAATTTCTCTTCAGTATAATCATGGAATGCTAGAATTTGAACTCTGGAAAGGACTGCTGAGATCATTTATTCTAAACAGCAGGCATCTGAGTCCTGGGGAAGGTTAAGTGATCTGCTCAAGGACGAACATGAGGGAAGAACAGGGACTAAACCCACATCCCCAGACACCAGGTTCTCTGACCTTTCCAAGTCCGTGTTGCACAGAAGCATATATGTATATATGTATATGTATGTATGTATATATCTCGAATACGACTTGGATACTGTTGCTACGAGATTGTCAGCACGTCCTTTGACCTCCTCTCGTTCTGACAAAATGTAACAGTCAGAGTCTGCCTTGCTCGTGTGTCTTTCTTTTGTTCATTGATTTCATGGTCTATCACTTGGTAATTACGATATTCTTCACTCCCTTGTCATATCTCCCACCATTGCCATGACCTGGAAAACCCCAATCCTGGATCAATGTAACAGTTTGTTTTCTCGGTGTCTAAATTTTGATCACTATAGACAACTAGAGAGAAAAGAACTAACAACACGGCTCAGATCGGCGCCCCTGTGTGATCAAGGTCTTACTGCCTCAGTCATCCTCCCATCTTCTGGTCTGCTCTATCTCTCTCCGGCTCTTCCCCAGGCTTTTGCAAGCTTTCTCCATTCTCTTCCTGTCTCAGATCCCACCAGATCCCTCCTTTCTCAGCATATGATACTTTTTCCTGTTCATGGAGACACTGAACTTCGGGCACTAAGCAAGAGAATGACCTGCCTGTAGTAGGCCTTGTCGTTACCTTGTTCCTTGCAGTTACAACAGAAAAGGGCAGCCCATCCCTCCTGCTCCCAGGCTCACCCCGCTGCCTGTCCCTGGTCCCCAGCCTCCTACCTCCTCACGAGCCTCCCTCCGTTGCTTGTCACCTCCCTCTCCAGGGCTCTGGCCTCTCCTCTGCCTCCTTCCCGTCAGCAATGAGACATGCCCCAGGGCGTGTGGAAAGCACCTTCTCCTCTCGCCGTCTCCTCCTCTCCTGTACAGCCCACCTGTCCACAGGACCTGCTGTCCTCTCAGGCTCCACTCTCCAGCCCGCCTCTCACTCCCTGTCTTCTGCGATCTACCTCCCATCCCCACCGCTCTGGAAAGCTGCCTTTGTATAAACTGCTAACGTGAATGGACTCTTTATTTGGCTTGTATTTTATTTGACCCAGTTGACACCTCCCTCATTCCTGAAGTGCTTGCCTTGGTCTCCCTCATTCCACAGTCCCTTGATTTCTCTCAGTCACATGCATAGTCTCCCTTCCTTGACAATCTCCAAAATCTGAGTTAGATTACACATCTAGATTTGAGCTATGCCGATAATAAAACAAATACCTGTTAAATTGAAATCATGATTTTATCATAACCACATTGAAATTTACAGAAAAACATATGATTTACCAAGAGCTCAGCCTTCTTCCTCATGTGGAACCCAATTCTTAATATACTCTCAAAGAATTCAAGTCAAATATGAGAACAAATAGACCAACTTCTGAACACTTGCAGGGAGATTACTGAAGGAATAAAACTTCAAAGTTTGCGTTAAAACATCACAACCCTTTTGAAGTTTTATCAGTTTTCACTACAGGACATAGAATCATTTTTCTGCAGATAATAGCGGTAGCTGCTCATGTTAAATGAGGGAGGTGTCAAATGGGTCATGCTTTAGAATTTTTCACATTCCAATTTGCTCTGCTCCTTTTACTTCCTGAAATAACACTTTGGATATTAATGCATCTTTATTTAGTGCATTACTGCATTATTACTTTTTTAGCAACTACCTTTCCTATCAGCTTTCCAGCTGACCTTAAATCCTGCTAAAAGTAATTGAAAAGAGGAAATAGACACATAGGTAATTTGTTCTAGGGTAGGATCACATCTCATACCCATTGACAAATGGGGCTGTTCCCATAGCACTCAGGCCTTCTCATTTTTATAACATTTAACACTCTAGAGATATCATATTTATTGGGGCAAATGTGAACAAGCATTTCATTAAAAAAACAACAAATAAAGATTGTCTTAGCTCTTTTTGTGCTGCTATAACAGAATACTTGAGACTGGGTAATTTATAATCAACAGAAATTTATCTCTCACAGTTCTGGAGGTTGGGAACTCCAAGATCAAGGTGCCAGCACTTGATCTGGTGAGTGCCCTCTTGCTGCATCCTTGCATGGCAGAAGGCAAAAGAGCAGGCTGGCCAAACACTGTGCAAAGCCTCTTTTAAAAGGGCCTTAATCCCACTAACAATAGAGCAGCCCTTATGGCCTAATCACCTCTTAAAGGTCCCACTTTTTAATACTACCACATTGGCAACATCTGCATTTTGGAAGGGACACAACAGCACAGATGATCTGTAAGTATATGGAAATCTTTAAAGGAATAAATAAAAAGTAGATGTACAAGACATAGGTTTTGTTTGTCTTCCTGGAGAATGACCAAAAGATGAGAATGCTGTCCAGTGTTGGGAGGGAATGAGGAAAGTCACTCCCACACGTTGTGCAAAGTCCTGTGTACACAGATACGCAAGGCACCATTGCTCGTGGTGCAAAATAACTACAACAAAAAGAAACAAAATATCTATCAATGGAGTATGTCTTAATTCACCTGGGATGCTATAACAAAAATACCATAGACTGAGAGGCTTATAAACAATGAAATTTATTTCTCATAGTTTGGGAGGCTGGAAGTTCTAGATCAGGATGCCAGCAGGTTTGGTTCTGGTGAGGGCCCTCTTCTGGGCTGTAGGCTGCTGTCTTTCTCATTGTATCCTCACGCAGCAGGAAGAGGCAAGAGAGCTCTGTTGGGTCCTTTTTACAAGGGCATGAATCCCATTTATGATGTCTTTACCCTCATGATCTCATTACCTCCCCAAAGTCTCACTTCCTAATACTATCACCTTGGGAGTTAGGATTTCGACATACAAATTTCGGAGGTATACAATCATTCAGTACCAAGTAAATAAATTGTGCTATAGCCATAAAATGGAATCCTGTGCAGTCACTGAAAAAGAATAGAATAGTTCTACAAACACAAAAATAAGATTATTTCCAAGATATATTAAGGGGGGGGGAACCAAGGTGCAGAACATTGTGCAGAGAGTGCTATAACTTCTGTGATATACTCTTATCTGTGCCTCAGGAACTAGTTCCATAGAAGTAACCCTTGCAATTCGCCCTGAATTTAGTTATACCTGATGCTCAGCTCAGACTGAGCCCATCCAGAAGACCAGTGCACCCCTCCCCTTCACTTCTTTTTCTTAGGAATTATAGGGGTGCCATCTCAGTTCATCTCATTCCCTCTAAGAATCCAACAAAAGTTTATGATCTTCTGTCCAGAAAAATCAGTCATTTTTTTTGTCTATCATCTCAAAATAAAGTCACTGGAGACCATCCGTGGATTTCAAGACATCCAAAGATCCAAAGTTACAAGCCCATTGTCAAGCAAGAGCTCATAGTACAATACCATACAGAACTCTAGGAAAGCATTATAGCTAGACCTGGGTGGCCGTGCACACTCTCCTGAGTTGAGTGGGTGGGTAGCCCCTTACATATGCCCTCAAAGCTTTGGAAGGGCAGATGGATGCATATGGGTATAAAACCAACCAGGGACCTGGATGGGCGAGTCCATTGCAATCCTTCTTGGTCTACTTGTCTCTTGCATTTGAGAGGATAATCCACTAGGTTAATGCCACTGAGGAAGATGACCTTTAGGGGCTTTCCTGAAGGAAGAGAAGAGCAGCTAGGACAGCATCTCTTTAAGAGCTTCTCATGGTGCAATGACCTTGAGGACGATGGTCTTCTAGCACAGCAACTGAGGTTCAGAGTGATTCTTTAGCCTATAAATTCCTAACAATCAGCATACTCTAAGGAAGCAGGGAAAGGTACAGTGCATTGCAGAGGAGTTCCATGGAGAATGGATAAAAGCAAAGCTTTGGAAATTATGGAATTAAACTTTACTTATCCAAAAATTATTCTTCAGAATGCATTCCCTCATTGAGGTGTTTCTGTATTTAACTATTGACTATCCAGATAATTTCCATTAAACTTGCAAGACCAAACTTCTTTAGTACTTGGCCAAATTACTATGTCGATACATAGTAGAGATTATAAAACACAGAGAAAATTTAGAAATTATAAAGGCTGAAAATGTTTGATTCTTCTCAGCAGCTGCATCCACCTGTAGGCAAGTGCTTGCATGCTGTATCTTAGCAAGCCTGTCTCTGCTTAGGTTTCAGCCTGATTGGTTGCCTTAAGATCCCAGCTCCCCAGTGGGTTCAAAAAAAGTCATAAACATGCAGTTTGTTCAGCTTTTGTTGTTGTTGTAAGAGTGGGAGTAACTCTCTTTCCAGTTACAGAGCTAGGGCTGGGTCTGGAGCTCACAGACCCCTCAAGCCTGTTGTCCAGACTGGGTCACAAACCCTTCACATGCAGGTCTATGAGCTAGGTAACAGGAAAAAGGTCCTTGGAGCCTTGGTTGAAGGAATAATAGTCTTTATTCAGCACACACACATCTGAGAGCTAAGCAGTCCAAAGAGAAACTCAACTGCTACCAGCAAAGTCCAAAGAAAAACTGAGCAGCTGCCAGCAAAGTAAACATGCTCTATTTTTAGATGCAAGCTCTGCCCTAGAGCTGCTGCTTCACACACTGAAGAACACACAATAGCAACAATCTAAAAAGATACATGGCGCACATGCGCACTACCTCCACCCACACACAACTTGTTTACAAAGAATGTGCTGCACCACCCCCAACCAGACCTGAGGCAAGGGGGCCTGACTAATCTATTCTATTTCCCTCACACCAGTTCTGTATATCCTGAGCAGAAACTAGAAGTCCCTTCTGGAGAACTTTAAACAAAAAAAAAATGATATTACCTGATTTAAATATTTGAAAGATATTCTGTGCAACAAAGAAAATGAGCTTGGAGGTGGGGAATGAGTGAAAGCAGGAAGACCAGCAAGGGGCTGTTGCGGCAGCCTGGATGGGAAGCGAGGGTGAGAGGGACTAGTGGCAGTGGGAATCACAGAGGACTTCTGTGGGAATGTGCAGTTTGCCATTATAGAATATGAACCCACATTTCATACTTTTTTACTACTATAAATGTCTTATATAATACTATGCTGATTTCATTTTTCAGTACACTTTTGTGTACTTGTATAGAATGCTTAAGACAGTGAATTCTCTTTTTGTGTGTGTGTTCTTAATAATCATGGTTAAATATGACCACTCCTTTTAATATCTCAAAATATTCTTCTGGAATTCATGATATAAACCAAAATGTATTTTGTTTTAAAATTTATTTGTGATTCTCCTTAGTAAAATGACATCAGCTCATCAACTGGTTCAAAGTCTTGTCTGCTACAATTCATATTTAGACAAATTCTAAAATGTATTTTTGAAGGCTCTTTAGGATTCTTTCCCTCACTTTTCTTTTTCTTCTTCTTCCTCTTCCCTTCCCTCCCTGAGCAATTCAGCTACTGGTTGTGACCGTCCATATAGGGCGTTGCAGTGGGGAGCTGCAGTGGCCCCATTGCAGTGTCAGAGCCTGAGCTGGGTGAGGTGGGTGTCTGAGGAGGGGCCTCAGAGGCATGGTGCTGCTGCCCCAGTGGGGCAAGAAGTGCCTGCACAGGGGGAAGAGGGCTCCAGTGCTAAGGTGCCCAAGCCCGGACAGGTAGGGAGGGTGTTGCTGTGGTGGCAGCCAAAGTGGTCCGTGTGGGAAGGTGTTGGGGGCAGGGGCATACATGCAGAAGTGAGGGGCTGGAGACTGAGCAGGGTCAGGAAGGTGACCAAGTGGGGCAGTGCCCTGTCATCTCTAAAAGAGTTAATCACAAAAGTTAAAGACAGGTTGAGGAACTCCAGACAAGCTCTGAGCTAAGAGACTAGAGACCTGTTAACTCGATGTGATGCCTGATTCTGATCTGGATCCTTGTGCTCTAAAGGGCAAAATGAGGACAGTTGGTGGAGCCCAAATGAGATCTGAGGATTAGATGATAGTAAATATCACTGTTAATATTCCTAATTTGATGGTTGGGTTATGATTGGGTTGAGAATATGAAGTGTTTGGGGATGATGGCATGATAGCAACCTGTACCCAAACGTCGGGAAAATGTTCTGTGTACCGTTCTGGAAGATTTTATGTAAATTTGATTGTTTCAAAAGAAAAAACAAAGAGAAGACTCTTTAAGGAGCATGTGCTCGTCAGCATTGTTTTCTGGCATTGTGGTAACAATTGACTGAATTGTGTTCAATCAGGCTCACGGTTTTTAGGGTACTGGTTTATTTCTCTTTCCTCAGTTTTAAGAGATAATATACTTTTTGCTTCTCTGAGTTTTCCCTTATTTATTTATTTATTTATTTTTTAATGCAAAGCTTAATAATATCTGTCTTTGAAAAAGATTCAAGTTCACAGTGTTGTTTTGGGAATGAAACACTTGGGACTTGATAAAGTAGAATGTGGTAACTCTTAAGTGAACAAATAATGAGAGGTATATGACTTAAAAACACCCAACGAATAGCTTGTAGGAAAACAAGGTCAACAGTTCTTCTGTTTTTTAATTGCAGTTTTGTTAGGACTATATCTTTTGTTAGAACTATACCTTTTCCTCTCAATGAGGGAATGTTGCATCCTGAAGACATATTTTATTACGGTCTTTTTGTTGGGCTTTAAATAGGCACAGTTCTTACTTTCCTCAGTCTTTGCTGGAATATTGTGGGAATGTGACGATTGATAAAGATAAAAGGAAACAGATGATTGGAATCTGTTTCATTCAGTGTCCCCTTTGCCAGGCTGTCTTGCTTCTGTTAGTTGGACATATGATGAATTCATCTCAGTTGCTACCAAGATAGCTGGGTGTCTTGTCAGGGTACACACAGTCATTCAAATGTACTGACAAATTTAGTTTCTGTTAACCACACACTGAACTGCAAAAAGCAGTCACCCCTGAACCTGGTTGATTTCTAAGCAGAAAAAAAAAAAAAAATTTAACTTCCTTGTATTCAGGGAAGGCTGTACAGATATGAATGAGGCAAGAAATTCAAAGGGTTGCATTTTCAGATGTGTTTCATTTCCTGAAATCCAAATTCAGTCATTTTCAAATACTTATATAGCTCTTACTCTGTGCCAAGCAGTGTCCTAAGTACATTAAAAAGATTAGCTCATTTATTCTTCAAACAAGTCCACGAGGCATTATTCTTAGATGAGAAAACTGAGATAAAAGAGTGTGGGTAACATATCCAAAGTCTTAGCAGGGAAAGAGCAGAGTCAAATTTGGGACCAGATAGCTTGGCTCAGGAGTCCCTACTCGTAAGCACTGTGCTACTCCGCCTCTCTTCATAGCAAGAAGGGTCCTAGATGGGTGATCCATATTAAATAAATGCCAGACAAACTTGAAGAATCAATAAAATCTCAGCTCAGGGTTGCAGACTGAGCAAAGATATTTGCTTTATCTCTGCCTAGAGACTCATTGAAATTATCATCCAGGAAAACCAGGGAATAAATCAACAACCAAAAAGAGGATAGAAACAGACTTGTGAGTTCAACAACTTTCTGGAATTCAGGAAGTTGACAGAGTCCTGGCAAAGGAAGAAACAGAACGGAAGAGGCCGTGCCCCAGAATGTGCTCCTCCCGGGGTGTGGTGGTAGGAGCTGCTCCTCCTGGGGCTTGGGCAGCTCTGGGTGGGGAGAAGTCTGATGCAGGATGCAGGAGTTAGAAAGAGTCTAAAAACAGGGATTCAATTTAAAAATTAGCAGTGTGTTCATGAAACACCTGTGCCAGTCAGCATGCCTCATGAGCCCCAATCTCACCAGCGGTAAAGGGAGCTGTCCCCACATATAAACTGAACAATCCCTGGGGAGAGCTAAGGTCTCAGGAATGAGGAATATTGCTCTTCATTTTGGTGGTTTCTGTTGTGCAGGGTCCCCAGCAGAGCAGTTGGCTCCTTATAGGTGTACCCTAAAGGGAAGTCCATGAAAATCCTCCTAATACAGAGTACAGACATATAAGAGAACCAAGTGTATCTACATAAGAGCAGGGAAAATCCGGACCTGTATTCATAATGAAAAACTTAACTTGAATTCTTAATTGTGAATAAAAGAAATGAAAGACTCCCAGACATATAGGGAAAACAGTAGCTTCAGAGAAAAGCCAAAATAAATAGACAATTGCCCCTGAAGAATCAAATAATCTTAAAACAGGCAGTTGTCTCTTTACAAGGCTCTGATAAGTATGAATTTCAGTTACAACAGTTTAGGTAAATAATACCAGTCCTCCAACAATATAATTCAAACATCAGTTGCTATGGCATATTAATTGTGATAATTGCATAAAGTACAAACTTAACTGCTAGCTCCTCAGTCCACAGACCACCAAGTAAATAACATGCACATAATGATCAGTGATCAATCATGTCACTTCTTTAAAAGTCTGCTGATTGGTCATTGCACATCTGTTGTTCAACTCTTACAGATACAGCAAAGACAACAAAGTGTGTAGTGGTGTTGCCTCTTTGTCTCCCAGTGATAAACCCACATGACATTTTACAAAATAGATAGAACAGGGAATTGGCCAACAAAGACAAAAGTGCACCAAAGAAACAAAAAGTGGTAATACTGAAAGTGAAGTTTAAATCAAACATAAATGTAGTTATAGAAGAAATTGTTGATTGTGGGCATGTTGACATCACCGACATTTGAGAGACTCTAGATGTGCAGCCAGAGGAACTTAGTGGAGGCAGACTTATTGACATATGTACATGTATTTTTTCACAGTTTCTTAATCCATTCATTCATTGATGGATACCTAGATTGCTTCCATATCTTGGTTGTTGTGAACAGTGCCGCAATAAACATGGAAGTGCATGTATCTTTATGAGGTGATGATTTAATTCCCTTTGGGCATATATGCAAGATCATTTTCTTTGGTCTGTGCTACCGTGCAAAGTGAGAACTGTCTGTACTTAAATGCTTTCTTAAATGATAGGAGAACTACTAGATTAAAAGAGATTTAAGAAACACATCAACCAGCTTGATCCTGATTCAAACAAACAAGCCATAAAAACACTCAAGGAAATTTGAACACTATTGGATCTTTAATATTAAGAAATTGTTATTTTAGGTGTGATAATCATGTTTGATTATGTTTTTAAGAGTCCTTAGCGTGACATCAGCAAAATGGCAGAATAGGAAGCCCCAGGGCCTTTATTTACCATGAAGACAACAACTTAATATACAGACCAAATTGCCTTTGTGAGAATTCCAGAAACAAGAGGTTGCAGCACCCAACTGAGTGCAAAGCCAAAAACTACAGTGAAGTGGGTAGGAAAGTGTCTTACAGTTTGCCCACCCTGACTCCTCCTCCTGCCCCGTGCAGCATGGAGTGATTGGAAGAAAACTCCCAACTCCCCGCTTCTCCCTTAGGTGGGAAAGAGTAGAACATGAGCCTAACATTCTGGCTTTTTTGGGCGGCTGCCCAAGGGACTGGTTTCTGTTTCGCCTGACTGAGAGAACTGAGGAGAAAGGGCCTGTCGCTTGATGCTAGGTTGGGGATGGCTGGGAACAACGGTGAATGCCACACAAGTTGCATTAGGGAGACGGCAGTACTGAAAACAGACACCAGAGGGAGTAAGAGATTAGGAACTATTGAGAAAGCAGCGACAAGCCTCCTTAACTAGGAAATAACATACACAAACCCGGAGAATACACATACCCAGAAAAGGTTTAGAGGTTCCCCAGAATCTTTAGCCAGGATGGCTGGTGAAAGTCTTCCCTTGTATAAAGCCAGTCCACATAGACTGAAAGAGATGACTGTTTTTTCAAATGTTCCCATCCCAGTGAAATATCACAAGGCATACAAAGAAAGAGAAAAAATCATAGCCCAATAAAATGAAAATAAATCTCCAGAAACCATCCCTAAAGATATAGAAATTTATGAATTACCTGATAAAAAATTCAAAATAATCATCATAAAGAAGCTCAATGAGCTAATAGACATTACAGATTCACAGCTAAATGAAGTCAGGAGAACAATGCATGAACAAAATGAGAATATCAACAAAGAGATGGAAACTATTAAAAAGAACAAAACAGAAATTCTGGAGCAGAGAAATATAATTGAACTGGAAAATTTACTAGAGAGTGGATATATAAAGGAGTAGAGTTTTTGTATGCGATTGATCTTAAGTTGTATCAGTTTCGGTTTCAGTAATTAGCCACAATAATCAACCACATTGTATATTGACAAAATAAAATAAAATTTGGAAGAAAAAAATAAATTATTATGGGGCGTGGCTCTGGGGCTCAAATCTCAGCCACACGGGACTGTTCTGTACCCTTTGGGTACAGAAACTCTGTTTTTCTCCCGACTGAGGTGGATGGCTCCCAGGGTCGACTCAGCGTGGGGACTGGAGGCAGAAACCAACCCAGAGAACCAGGTTGAAGATATCAGCTTTTTAGATCCTGCCTTATCTTTTGGCTGGAACAAGAAGAATTGAGAACCATACAGGGAGGCATTCTCTAAGGAAATCCAAACCCTTGACCTTGGTGTCAACTGCACCATGCTCTCCCAAGTGAGCTAACTGGCTATCCCCAAGACAAGTCTTTCTAGAGGGATTGGGTCTCCAGAAAGTAGATCTCCAGGAAAAGAAAGAAATCATAAAAACCAAGAGCTGATCATAATCCCCACATTCACAAGCCTTTCTTCTCCTCCCACCCTATCCCCTTCCCCCTTCCCCTCTCCTCCTCTCCCTTAACTGCCCACAACATCTTAGAATGTAAAAATAATAATAAATTTTTAAAAAATAAGTAAATAATTATAACTTTAAGATGTTTTATGTAATCTCCATGATGGCCACAAATAAATATTTATAGAAGATACATAAAAGGAAATAAAAAACGAATCAAACCATATCACTAAAAAAATCAATGAAACATGAAGGAAGGCAGTAAAAGAAGAGAGACTAAATAGTTACAAGACATACAGAAAACCACAAAATGGCAATAGTAAGTCATTCATTATCATTAATTACTTTAAATGTAAATAGATTAAACTCCCCAATCAAAAGACATAGGTTGATTAAATGGATTAAAACAGGAAAAAAAACCCCCCAATTATATGCTATCTACAAGAGACTCACTTTAGATCCAATGACGCATATATGCTGAAAGTGAAAGAATGGAAAAAGATATTCCATGCAAATGGTAACCACAAGTGAGCAGGAGTGGCTATCCTAATGTCAGATAAAATAGACTTTCAGTCAAAAACTGTCACAAGAGACAAAGAAGAACATTATATAATAATAAAAGGATCAATTCATCAGGAAGAAATAACAATTATAGATATGCATTCAACAACACATTAAAAGGATCATACACCATGATGAAGTAGGATTTATCTGTGGGATGCAAGTATGGTTCAACATATAAAAATCAATCAATGTAATGCACCACATTAATAAAGGACAAAAACTAAATGGTCATCTTAATTGATGCACAAAAAGCATTTGACAAAATTCGACGCCCTTTTGAGATAAAAACATTCAACAAATTAGGATAGAAGAAAACTACCTCAACATGATAAAGACCCTATATAAAAAGCCCATGGCTACTATCATACTCAACAGTGAAAGACTGAAAGCTTTTCCTCTCAGATCAGGAACAAGACAAGGATGTGACTCCTATTTCACATAATAGTGAAAGTCCTAACCAGAGCAATTACACAAGAAGAAGAAATAAAAGACATCTGAATTGGAAAAGAAGTCAAATTATCTCTGTTCGTGTATGACATAATATTATATGTAAAAATCCTAAAGATACCACATACACAAAAAAAAACTGTTAGAACTAATGAACAAATTCAGTAAGGAAGTTTTCAACATTCAAAATCACAAATATCAGGTGTGTTTCTATACACCAACAATGACTAATCTGAAAAGGAAAGAAAACAATCTCATTTATAATGAATAGCATTAAAAAGAATAAAATGCTTAGGAATAAACTTAACCAAGGAGATGAAAGACTCATACACTTAAAACTAGAAAACATTGCTAAAAGAAATAAAAGCAGACACAAATAAATGGAAAGACATCTCATATTCATGCATTGGAAGACTTTATATTGTTGTCATTATTACCCAAAGTGATCTACAGTTCAACACAATACCTTTCAAAATCCCGATGGCCTTTTTGCAGATATAGAAAAATTCATTCTGAAATTCATATGGAATCTCAAGAGACTTTGAATAATCAAAACAATTTTGAAAAAGAAGAACAGAGTTGGAGGACTCACACTTCCTGATTTCAAACATATTACAAACCCACAGTAATCAAAACTGTGGTGCTAGCATAAAGACAAATAGAATGAAATAGAGAATCCAGAAAAAAATCCTTATGTGTATAGTTAAATTGTCTTCAACAATGGCACCAAGACCACTGAATGGGGAAAGGACAATTTCTTCAGCAAATAGTGCTGGGAAAACTGGCTCTTTACATGTGAAAGAATGAAGTGGGACACTTACACCATACACAAAAACTACCTTTACTTTAGGTCATATACAAAAATTAACTCAAAATGGATTAAAGACCTACTGATAAGACCTAAAATTATAAAACTCCTAGAAGAAAACATGACATGGAATTTGGCAATAACTTCTTGGATATGACACCAAAAGCACAGGCAACAAAAGCAAAAATAGACAAATGGGACTATATCAAACTTAAAAAAACTTTTGTGCATGAAAGGACACAGCCAACAGAATGAAAAGGCAACATATAGAATGGGAGAAAATATTCACAGATTATCTATCTAATAAGGGGTTCATATGCAGAATACATACAGAACTCATACAACTCAACAACAGTAACAACAATAACCTGATTAAAACATGGGGAAAAAACTTGAATAGACATTTCTCTGAAGCAGATATAGAAATGGCCAAAAAGCATATGAAAAGATGCTCAACTTCACTAATTTCTCATTAGAGAAATGCAAATCAAAACCACATGAGATAATCACCTCATATATGTTAGGATGATTGCTATAAAACAAAAAGAACCAAGAAAATAATAAGTGTCGGTGAGGATATGGAGAAATTGGAACCCTTGGTGGGAATGTAAAATGGTGCAACAGCTATGGAAAACAGTATAGAGGTTCCTCAAAAAATTAAAAGTAGAAATATCATAGGTTCCAGCAATCTCACTTGGTGTATACCCAGAATTCAAAGCAGGATCTCAAAGGCACATTTGCACACCCATCTTCATTGCAGCATTATTCACAGTAGCCAAGAAGTGGAAGCAACTGAAACATTTATCAACAGATGAATAGATAAAGAAAATATGGTGTATACATTCTAACTAGAATATTATTCAGCCTTAAAAAAGAAGAAAATCCTGCCACATGGTACAACATGGATAAACCTTGAGGATATTATGCTAAATGAAATAAGTCAATCACAAATAGACAAATGGTGTATGATTCCACTCATATTAGGTATCTAAACTAGTCAACTCATAGAAACAGAAAGCAGAATGGTGACTGCCAGGGGCTCGGGGTGGGAGGAATGAGAAGTTAGTGTTTAATGAGTATAGAGTTTCAGTTCTGTAATATGAAAATGTCCTAGAGATCTGTTGCACTGCGATATGAATACACTTAACACTACTGAAGCATTTAAAAAAAACAAACCTCTTATTCTTTGGATTTCGATACCAGAAAAATATATGCTTAAAATAATATGCTTGAAAATAATCTGAAGGTGGATCAGGGGAGTGGGTGAGTGATACATGAAATAAGACTGTCAGGAGTTGACAATCATTAAAGCTGAGTGGGTTTATTATACCATTTTCTCTTCCTGTGTATGTTTAAAATTTTCCATCATAAAGGAGTTAAAAAAAAGATTATCGAAATGAAAAATAAACCAGTAGAAGATTTAGACAGAAAGTGAAGGAAATCTCCTAGAGTGTGTAATAAAAAAGAATGAGAATGTGTGAAAGAAAACTGAGGGTCGAAGAGAAACTTCAGAAGGGAATGCAAACAACAGGAGTTCCAAAAAGAGAAAGAGATAAGCGGAGGGCAGGGCTATCATAATGAGATATTTTTTGTCCATCCGATGAATGTAATTGCACTCCCACTATTGGCAGAAATATAAACAGGCACATTTTTCATTTGAGGCCATCTATTTGGTAGTATTTCTTAAAATTAAAAATTCCCATATTCTATGGCTGAAAAAATCCAGTTCTCTTTAAACTACCCTAGAAAAACATTCATTCATGTGCATATAGTAGAAGCTTAATAAATGTTGTTAAATAACTAATTCTTTACATAGCCACTACATCTATTGATACAATGCCACCAAAATTCAGAAATTCAACTTCAGTGATATTGAGCAAAGACTATATTAAAGCATATTTACTGAAACAGTGCTTTCGATAGCAGAAAACCTGGAAATATCTAAAAGTCTACTAAGAGGAATCTGGTTAAATAAATTAAGGCATATTAGTATAATTTAATATTCATTGAAAAGAATGAGATAGTTCTATATGTGCAGATACGGAAACATGTCCCAGACACATAACAGTACAAATAATTTACAGAATGTTTAGTATTGTTTCATTTGTATTGTTTTAAAGAGATATAGATTTTTATACAGCTGAATAGATAAGTAGAAGACAGACTATACATTACATACACTTACATGGGCATAAAAAGTTCTGAAGAAAAAGTATTAACAATACCTTTTGGGGTGAGTTCTTAAGTTAATGAAGAGAGGTAACCACAATATATAAAGCAAAACTACATAGCAGTTTACAGAACAAAACGTAGAGAAGGTTTCAGTCCTCTGGTTCTAACAGTTTAATCTGCTGTGAAAGTGAAATATACAATTTCTAGGATGAAGGAAATAAGGATTAATTCAGTAGTTCCTTTTACTTTCAAAAGATAAAACTACAGCTTTGCCAGGTTCTCCAGTGTAGTTACACCTGCCTGGTCACTTTTTTGATGAAGGAGGATCTGTTTGGAAAGGCCATGCCCCTGGGGATTCAAATAAGTGTCCTTTCAAGTAATTTAACCCAATGTCAGTAGCAAGTTACTGCACCACATCCCGTGGGAATTGAGGTCCCAGGGCAAGAAATTCATGCCCTTAGCAAGCTAGTCTTCATTTGCTTGGAAAATGTCTCCCAGAGAGACAACGGAGCACCGATATATCTATTTTAGATAGATGCTATTAGTAACCTCATTTGGTACATAAAAACTGAGACTCAAAGAAGTCAAGTAGCTTGATCAAGTTCACAGATCCAAGTAACTAGATTTGGAACAATCTGTCTTACTGCATGGCCAGGAGATTTCCACTTTTATACCCTCTTGCCCGTTCACATCACAACCACAGAACATACACATACTCCTCTAAGGATGTCAGGTGAAGAAATCTGATCCAGCAATGAATTGCCATGGTGGTTTCTGTTCCTTTGGTTATCACTAGCTCACATTTCTAAAACAGAAGTCCACCGTGAATTCAAACAGAATGAGGTAAGGAATGGAGAGGCCTCCCATTTTCAACCTTCCTTTCACTCTGTCCATACGAGATGGACTATAACTTGCGTAGAATTATTGGCATCGCCACTATTTAATCTATCCCTAGCTCCTTATATTCAAAGCCCCTGCAGAGGTTTTATTTCCAAGTAGATATTTTTAAATGTTTGAGCAACTGAAAAAAATAGCAATTCCCCAAATTTTAAGTGCTGTATTTTAGATGCATTACAGGCTTTCCAACAGTTACGAAAAGCTTTAATCCCATTTGCTCACCTATTTGTGAAAATATACAATTGCTAAAATTCACAACTATATGAAAGCCACAAAGCTGTTCTCAATATTTTCTGATTTACTGAGGAAGATTTTTCACAATACCTATTCTTTGGTCATAAGTGGCTTTAATGTTTTCACAGAGTAAAGATCTTTTCTCAATCAGGTCTCGGATGTTGAGTATATTCCAAAGATTTCCATGTTGCAGTATACTTAGATCACTAAAGCAAGCTTGTAAGATTCTTGTACCTGTGGGCTGCACATTACTAGGTACAGTATTTTAACATGACCTTGGTAACTGCTACCTAAATAGCTCTCTAGCACTCCCTAGTGTACAGAATGCTTATAATGGGACTGGAAGACAGATCTGTAGGGTTATACCCTGGCCCTTGATGACTGAGAATAGTCTCGAACTCTAGTAGAGCTCTACAAAACAGGAGTCACAGCAGGCCTCAGGAACCTAACTAGACCCATACTGTGTCATTCTTGAATGAATATCTATGGTTCAGTTTTTACTGTTTCCCAAACCAGTTTCTTAGAAAAGTTTATAACTTGGTTTAATCCTGAGTTACAAAATGATTAACCTCAAAAGATAAATACTCCAAATTTGCATTAAAAATACTAGGATTTAAGTTTAGCAACTTGGCAGTTTGTTCCATTCAAATCCCTGATGTTAATTTAAAAATCTGATTTGTTCTCTTGAAAGAGCTGCTAAAATAAAGGTAGAATCAAATAGACTTGCACATTTGGGAACAGCAGTAAGGGAGGGGACAAGAGATTATTTCAACTTTTGAGTGATTGTGTGGCTGCATGGTGTAACATGGATTGAGACAGATAACACAGAATGGGGGCTTCTGGGACAGAAGGTGACTTTAACATAGACAGCATCTTAAAGTCACTAGAATGGACAAGATAGTCCAGAGCAGTGGAGGCTGGGACTGAACTTAAAGGAATGAATTATCCCACCACTGTAATCCTATTAAAAGTAGCAAAAGTGGGAGCAAAACTTTTCTGAAGGAATTTTACAATTTATAAAAATGTTTATACTTTTACTTTTGTAAGAAGTATTTCTAGAAATTTTCTCCATTAGAAAATTAGACAAATGAATAAAGCTAACCATGTGGTTACAGATTTTAATAGCAAAAATGTTTTAATATCTTAATAGTACACTGAGAGTATAGATTCTGTTCTGGTGAACCTGTTTACACTCCAGCTATGCTATTAAGAGGCACTACGACACTGAGCAAGTTTAACCCTCAAAACCAGGTAGTACCCACATTATTGTATTCAAGAAAATAAAACGTGAAGTTCAGAGCCTAGCAGTTCAATGTTTCCCTGTTGGCACAATAATGGGATTTGACTAAATGAACTTGGCCTTTATGAGATGCTTTCTGGTTATAAGTTAACACAACTTCATATTGAAAGATCTATATTGTGAAAAGTATTACCAAGGAGTAAACGTAAAATCCGTCCACAGACATAACTTAAATGTTATCATTAAGTGCTGGGATTATGTTTACTTTTCTACTACCCTTTTTCATCTAAAATGTGAGTTTCCAAAATATTTTGAAGTTTACCCTAATGTCTTTAAAAAAGGAGGAATTGGCAGAGCCAGGACTGAAACTTTTAGGTCTCTATTTTTCTAATTTAATACTTGTCTACTAGGATAGGTTCTCAACCATGGGTGCATATTAAATCTCCCTGGAAAACCTTTACAAATTTTGTGGCACCCTATACCAATTTAATCAGAATTTCTGGAGCAGGACCTCAAATGCCAGTATGTTTTCTTCAGAAAAGCTCTAATATACTGCTAAAGTTATGAACACCCATACCGTACAATAAAAGAGCATGTGTTTATCAACGGTAAGGGCTCAAGCTTTATTTAGTTAACAGAAGTGTTTTCAAATAATGAGTAAACCATTTCACTAGCCTCTAGGAAATAATGAAAACAGAATAGGCCACTGTACAATATCCATAGCACACCTTCGTATTTCTAAAATCTGTATGTTTAGTGAATAAAAATCAACAAAACTTAACAACAATCAATTTATTAAAAGTTGACTTAAGCATCTGCAATGGTGACTTCAACCTCAACTCCTGGCTCAATGCTGATGGAAGTAATCTGTTTAACAATCTCAGAAGGGCTGTGCAAGTCAATGAGTCGTTTGTGGATTCTCATCTGGAAACGATCCCATGTCTTAGAACCTTCACCACAAGGCGTTTTTCTTGTAGTGATTCTCAAAGTCTGCAACAAAAGACAAAGTGTTTATAGTTTTAAGCTTACCCCACAGACATGTGGAAAACCATTACTTTGAAGTACTTCATTGGAGAAATATCTCCGTGACATTATTCCTTTTTACATTAACATGTTTTCAGATACCGTGAATTTAAAACATCAACTCCATTTTCACTGCCAGGACAGCAGCCTTGGAGCTTGTGACTCAAGTACCATACCACACCAAGGTTAACAGCAGCAATAAAACTTCAACGGTCACCTCTAGACATTGGGTACTTAATACAAACCAAATTATACCAGCATTGTTTATTTGAGTTTACACAGTTGTCAGTACAAGAATTCTTTAGGCAGCCAAACTCCACAAAGGGCAAGGCCTTGGATTTCTGCAACAACCAGCAGAAACTCTTCTCTGCCCCTATGACGTATCTTACCTTGGTAGGCATCCTAACTGGTCCTTTCACTTTGAGGTTCTTTTCCTTTGCGCCTCTGATCAAGTCAGCACACACTACGGGGAAATAAAAGCACCTCTCAGTTCATGCAAAACAAAATCGGCTTAGGAAATTCCAACTTCTGCTGGCTCAGAATAGCGTATAAAGCTATCACCATAATTCAACACAGTAGGTATCTCCTCATCGCCAACCCTGTTTAATAGATAATGGTGTAAATAGCACGGTAAAAATAACTTTAGACCATTTTTACTTCGTCTTTTCAAGCAAAATAACTTGCCACTTTCCTCCCTTGAGTCCACTTTGTACATTAACAAATCAGTTTTTCGTCTAAATGCCTCACCCCGAAACTACCGTACTGACCCTTCTCCAGGGACTTTACGTTGCGGCTCGTTAGGGTAATTCGAATTCGGTGAATCGCCACCTCCGGTTCCACGGGTGTTTTTCCGGTATCTTTAAAAGCCTATTGTTACACAGGTGAGGGAAAAAATAGTAAGCCAAAAACCGTCTGTTTCTTCTGAAAACAGTTTAATCAGGAAGCTTCCCGGGTTCCCCCCACCCCGGCACTCGCCCCAGAAGAGCACGAGCCCCGGATCCGAGTCCCGCCGGCGTCCCGAGCCGTGCGGCGCCATTTCCCGCCTCACCATGGCGGCGGCGCGGCTTCCTGACCGACTTGTCCCTCGGCGAGAGCGAACAGCGGTGAGTCAGGAGCAGGACCGGGAGGACGGAATACTCCGACCACCGGCGAACGCGTCTCACCCCAAAAGAAAGCTAAGTCGTCCGAGCGGCGCTTATATAGCACGCTCGCATCCGGGCCCTGCACGCCCCGGAAGAGGAACAGCCCCGCGGTTCTGGGCGGCTGCGCGAGGCCGGGCAGCAGCACCAACGGAGTTGGCGGGAAAGGCGCGGCTGCGGGCGCCCCCTGTCGGTGCGGCGGAGTCAGAGCCCCGCGAGATGTGTCCCCGCCAGGCAGCCGCCGAAGTCGTCTGGCCACCTGGCAGAGATGAGAGGTGACACTGAAAGCTGAGAAACTCCTCTGTGCGGTGCACCGACCCCTCGCCCTCGCAAAGTGCAAACGACCCCTGTGGTTTTTACAGTGCAAATATTTCTTCCCCCACAAACCAAATCACTCGTTCTCCGAGCAAGTGGGTAACTTTCCTGAATTTTAACTAACATGGGAATTGGGAAAAAATGATTCTGATAAGCTGCACCTATTACTTTTAAAATTAGTATGCAGTTATTTTTCATAGCCTGGAATGTCCTTTTGTGACATATCAGCTTCTGATTTCCCAGGCCGGTGGAAGCATCGACCTCTGTTTCTGGAAAGGACCTGAACTTGGCCTCTCCCCCCCGGCCCGGGAAAGTGAGCGCGAAATTGCCAGGCTGCGCGCACCCTCCAGGAGGCCCAGCTGGACCGGCTAGCTGCCCAATTCCAAAGCGTTATCTCCTGTCTGTGAGATAAAGTAATATTGGTTAAGACCTCCAAGATCTCCTTAATGCTGAACATCTGTTCATAATCAAATATGCGACAAAGCGCAGTGGAAAACCCCAGTTGTCAACTGGCCCGCGCGGCCGGGGGAGAGCGCATCACGAGCACACACTTGTACTTGAAGATGAAAGCATGGTTGCCTAGAACGACGGAGGACAGGTGGGTGTTGATGCAGCGCAGAAAGAAGCGTAGATAACCTCCTGTTATTTTACAGCTGAAGCCCTGAGCCCAAAGAGGTATTTGCTTAGACACAGAATTAGTGAGTGACAGGGCTCTGACCCCTCCAATCAGAGCTCCTTCTGAGGCTTTCCCTTCTGTTCCTTGGGGGGAAATCATACTTTATTTTTTTTTCTTTTTTACAATGTTGTGAGCAACAGAAAGAATATACTTTAAACTTACCTCAGGTAATAGCACTGACTTACTTGTTAGGTGAGAATTGGGCATGGCTAATAACTGGATTTCTTTGGCTCACAATACATGTTAGGGTTTGCTGCCATTTAACTATTAAATTAAATGTTAAAATTTGGATATTTTCCAGCTCAGTTATTTTTAAATGTAATCCATTGGCTGTAAATACTCTATTAGAAGAATTTGCAGCAGAAAATCTGAAAACCTGCATTCTTGTTTTACTAGCTATAACTTAAAAGGAACTTCACCACCTAGGGCTTTAACTTAATTGGTGTGGCTGTCTGCAACAAATAGACAGTAGTGCAATTGCCCAGCTCCGTGGGACCCTGTATTAGCACAGAAGGTGAATGTGTATCTTCAGAGAACACGTACAGCAGCACTCATGTTTTACTAATGCTCAAAAGACAGCCAGGAATTCAATGAAAGAATTTCGTTGGGAAGTACAATTGTAATTTTTTTCAGTAACAAATTTGGTACATTTATTCTTAGGCTTGCCTTACCCTTTAAGTACTTGAGGAAATGGTGAGCAAGTTTACTTCCCTGACAATAGAAAAAGGAATTTCAGTATAGAAAAAAGCAAAATATGGTCCTGCTTGTATGAGAAAAATGGATGAGGTGACTGAAACTAAGGAAACAGCTGGTTAAGATAATATTAGATAAAGGTAAGGAAAAACTTCATTATTTTTTGGAAAACAGTATGGAGGTTTCCCCCAAAATTAAAAATAGGAGCTACCATATGATTCAGTAATTCCACTTCTGTGTATATATCCAAAGGAAATGAAATCAGTATCTCAAAGAGCTGTCTGTATTCCCATGTTCATTGCACACTATCCACAACAGTGAAGATATGGAAACAACCTCAGTGTCCACCAATGGATGATGGATAAAGAAAATGTAGTGTGTATATACATACACACACACACATAATGGAATAATATTCAGCCTTAAAAACAAAGGAAGTCCTGTCATTTGCGACAACACAGATAAACCTGGAGGACATTATATTAAGTGAAATAAGCCAGGCACAGAAAGACAAATACTGTATGATCTCACTTGTACCATATGTGGAATCTAAAAAGGTTGAATTCATAGAAATAGAGAGTAGAATAGTTACCAGGAGGTGGGGACTGGAATAGGGGGGTTTGATAAGATTTGGGAGAAAAAAAATCACTATTTTAAACTTTATTAGTTTTAGTTTCAAACATTTTGTAGTATTTTTCTCTTGAAAATTAGAAGCTGCTGTGACCCCCAATTTTTATTTTAAATGTAATGTTGTATTAGATGTGAGATATTCATTGGAGAAAAAGTACAAATTAACAATAAGCAAAAAATAAGAAAATACGTAATTCCACTATTCTGAGATGACAACTATTTACACCTTCAGGTATGTACATATCTCTTTAGAAAATGGGTTCATACCCTGTATGCAGTGTGGTAACCTTTATTTGCAGATTTTTTTTTCTTTTTTTTGGTAGCTGACTGGTACAGAGTTGGTGTTACACCACACTCTAACCAACTGAGCTAACTGGCCAGCCTATTTGCAGAATTTTTTATCATAATAAATATACTTCTGCAACATACTTTTTAATGACTACGTAACCATGACTTGTATGTATGGTTCTTTCACAATTTGTTGAATCAGTCTTCTATTTTTAGACATTTAGATTTGTTTTCCCATTTTTTACTGTTATAAACAACCCATGAGGTAAATGCTTGGAGATCAGAGTTTCTCAGTCTCAGAACAATTGACGTTTGGGACCAGATAATTCTTTGTTTGGAGGGACCATCCTGTGCGTTATAGAATGGTTAGTGACATCTCTTGCCTCTACCTGCTAGATGCCAGTAGCAACCTCTCCCCTCCAGTTGTGACAATCAAACATGTCTCCAGACATTGTCAAATGTCCCTTGTGGGGCACAGTCACCCGTGGTTGAGAACCACGGTTGTAGATGACTCTTTTCGCTCATTCTTAATGCCTTATATTGTTACTATATATACTTATCCTTTGATGGATTAATCAAAGAATAAGCATATTTAAAATACTTTGGTATTAAGCAAGTTGCCCTCTGGGAAGGTTGTACCCAAATAGATACTTCCTCCAGCAGTGTAGTGAGGATTTTGGTGTGAAAAAAAAATGGAATAAAATATTCATTTCATTTTAATTTTAAAAATATTCTTAAGACCATTATGAAATCCGTGTTTTTAATAACTCTATTCATAGCCTTTCTTTACTAATTTTTGTAGTTCTTTTAAAATTATCCTGTGAAGACTTTTACTGCAGGTATTTGTGGTTCTGTGCACAGCCATCTACTGGTCTTTTGCCGCAATGACAGTGTCCTACTACTCCTTCCAAAAGGAAGCAGTCAAAAACTACTTCATTCATGGGATACGTGTCTATACTTGTTTGTAAAATAATAAAGGTAAATTGTCAAGTGAATGTGAATGAGTCTGTTTAGACCCTACTTTATTTGCAAAATTCTTGATCTAAACAAACATTTTTATGTTAAACTTCTTCAGTCTGAAATTTAAGAATAAAAACCAGAGTTTCAAACTTTCCCTTGTGGTTGTCATGTATTGGTAGGGGAGCAGAATGCACAGGCAATTCCTTGTGTCTTCCTTGGATTACAGGGGAGGATTGAGAACAGTACTCGGTGTGTGAGAGCAGCCAGCACTCTCAGAAGTGCTCTATCTGGGTTCATATCGAGCCATTTGATCCCCACACCGATCCCAGGAGATAAGAATTGTTGTTCATACTCTGTGTGTGAGGAAGCTGGGGTTAGGTGCCCTGCCCAGTGTTTGAGCCATGCAGTCTCACTCTGCAGGCTGCACTCTTAGCCACGAGGCTGGACCATCGGTACGTGTTAGCCTTCCTTTTTATCATGAGCAGTGGTAGTGTATCTGAGAGATGTAAAAAGCCTGTTGTGTTAAATCACGTGGCAGAGAAAGCTTTATATATTTCACTATAGTTGAGATCAGAAATTTTATTGCGCTACTATTCTGCATCTATTATAACGTAGAATTGTCCCCCTGCCACTTTTTTTTTTTTTTAACTCCTTCATTCTTTCATTCTTTTGCTTGAAGTTCCATAGATAATAACCAAGGTCAGTTCACTCAATACCTCCATTAAAGGCTTTCTGGGTTTTTTTTTTGGCAGTGGCTGGTACAGGGATCAAACCCCGGACCTTGGTGTCATCAGCACCGCGCTCTAACCAACAGAGCTAACCAACCAGCTTCCATTAAAATTCCTTTAAAGCCAAATTCGTAGTTATAATTTGAAAGATCCTCCACCGTTAACTTCTTGGTCATTTGAAACTCACTTTAAGTTTTGTGATAGTATTTTTTCCAATTTCTTTTATTAAGGTTATTCATTATGCAGATATTTATGGGCTGGCTCCTGTGTCCAGGTAGGGTTCCAGGCACTGGGAACACAATGGAAAGCAACGCACTTCACTCCATGCCTTGGTACGTGCATTTTTAGTGTGAAGAGACAGATAACTAGCTGTGAAATAAATAAATAAGAATTTCAGACAGTGATAAATTCTATGAGGAAAACGCAGGATAAATGGTCAGAGGAAAGCTGCCTGTGGAGAAGCTGGGTGGTCAAAGAAGGCCTCAGGAGAGGTCAGGACACCTGGTGGCAAGCCACAGAAACTCCTGCTGGATCACTTTAGGCAGGGTGAAATGTAGTGAAAGGATCTGTAGCAAGGCAGCCTTAGCGAGTACCCCACAAGAGCCATGCCCCAGTCATGATGCGGGGCTGAGCCTTGATGTTCTAGGAGGCTCTTCTGACTCCAGAAGGCTGGACAATGGCCACCTGACACTGTGCTGAAACCACTGCCTGTGCTGCCACAGGGAGCTGGATCTATCTGCTGCTGTGGTCACCATCCTCTCCAGAAGGGATTCTGCATGGTTCCATGTTTCTTTATGCCAGCGTCTGAAGGGCAAAGCCTAGCTTCTCATGTGGTCAAGACCAAGGTGCCAGGGAGGCTGGGAAAGTGAGTATCTAACCAAGGAGAATAACACATGTCTATTCAGGAGACGACACTGAGCAGAGGATAGAGTAACAAGAAAGAGCCAGCCATAGAGTAATCTGGAGGAAGAGCTTCTTAGTCAAAATGACTGCAAATGCCAAGGCCCTGGGGTAGAAGGAAGCCGCTGTGTTTGAGGAACAGAGAAGGTCAGTGCAGCTTCAACACAGCCAGGGAGGGGAGGGTGAAGGGGAAGGAGGCAGAGGGGAGCCAGGAGCCAGGTAGTGCAGTGCCTTGTAAAGCAGGATGAGGTGCTTGGATTTTATTCGAAGTTCAATAGGAAGCTGCCTGTATTAGATTCCTAGAGCTACTATAAAAAAAATCACCACAAACTCGGTCACTTGAAACAACAGAAATTTGTTCCCCTATAGTTCCAGAAGCCAGAAACCCAAAGTTGAGGTGTTGGCAGGGTTGGTTCCTTCTGAGGGAGAATCTGCTCCGAGCCCATCTGCTAGCTTCTGCCGGCTGTTGGCAAACTCGGCTTGTAGACTCACACTCCGATCTCTGCTTCCGTCTTCACATGGCCTTTCTCCTGTGTCTGTGTCAAATCTTCCTCTCCTTTCTAAGGATACCAGTCACTGGATTTAGGGCTCAACCTAAATCCAGGATGATTTCTTCTCAAGATCCTTAACTTAATTACATCTGCAAAGACCCTATTTCCAAACACTCACAGGTACTGGGTGTTAGGACTTGGACGTATCATTTTGGGGACACTGTTCTATTCACTACACTGCCAAAGGATTTTTGGCAGAAGAGGAATGTGATCTGATTTATGTCTGAAAGAGATGGATTATAGGAGGACAACAGTGAAAACAAGAAGTTAAAGCTACTGCAGTGATTTAGGTGAGGGATGATCTTGGTGGTTGTATTAGTCCGTTTCTGTTGCTTATAACAAAATACATGGAACTGGATATTTCATAAAGAAAACAAAATTTATTGCCTACACTTTCTGAGGCTGGGAAGGCCAAAGTCCAAGGAACACATCTGGTGAGGGTCTTGGTGGTGGCAACAGTAACCCAGGAGCCTTACATGGCAGGAAGTGGTGGAGCAGAGAGAGACTAACCTCTCATGTGCTCTTCTTTAAAGCCCTCAGAACCACGCCCAAGACCACCATTTAAAATCCGTTCACTATGGTGTAGTCCTACAATCTTATCACATATTCAAGGCCCACATTTTGATTACCATAATAGGACTTCCTAACCCTCAACAGTTACAACGGGGATTAAGTTTTCGGGGGACATTCAACCCAAGACAGTGGTATGTATAAGAGTGTAGCCTTGGAGATAAAGACAATTGGAGGTGGAAAGTATAGTTTGGGAGTGAATTCTATGTGTCTTGCTGATGGGCTGGATTCAGGTAGTGATGAGAAGGGACTCTTAAGTCCTGAGCCTGATGAACAAGGCCATAGCTGAGATGGGGAGGCTTGAGCAAGGGACCGGTTGAGGGTGGAGATTGAGAGTTATGTTTTAGACATTTTCAGTCTGAAATCAATTTTAGACATCTGAACTATGTGCATTTTGGCTACTAGAGCCTGAGGCAAAAGGAAAAGACAGTAACACAGATGCCATCTTTGTTGAAAATTGTGATTTTTTTTTGCCATAGATTATTTTGCTTTGCCTTTGATTTTTTTTTGTTTGTAGTCTATAATTTAAACATTTTTATTTACTAAAAAAATTTTTTCTTATTGTAACAGTTGATTGTACATATCTGTGGGGTACAGAGTTGAGTATCAATACTCTTGTGCAATATGTGATGCTCAAATCAGAGTAATTACTATATTCAGTAATATACACTGTCATTGCTATTCATGGCCCTTTACCAGTTCCACCCTTCCCTCTCCCTTCCTGCTTCCAGTAACCTCAGTTCTCTTTTTGAAAGTTCAATGTGTTACTGTGAATGTTGTATCTTTCTTTCTTTCTTTTATTTATGTTTACTATTAGAGCTCCTACTTATGAATGATAACATATGGTAATTCTCTTTCTATGCCTGGCTTATTTCACCTAATATGATTTTCCCTAAGTTCATCCATGTTGCTGCAAATGGCAATATTTCATTCTTCTTTGTGGCAGAGTAATATTCCATTGTGTCTATATACTACATATTCCTTATCCAGTCATCCGATGATGGACATTTAGGTTGACTCCAACTCTTGGCTATTGTAAACAGAGCTGCAATAAACATGGGGGTGCAGGTATCCCTTCAACATGATGATTTCCATTCCTTTGGGTTCATACCCAGCAGTGGAATTACTGGATTGTATGGCAGTTCTATCTGTAGCTGTTTGAGGAAACTCCATACTGTTTTCCACAATGGCTGCACCAATTTACAGTACCACCAAGAGTGTAGGAGGGCACCCGCTTCTCCACATCCTTGCCAGCATTTGTTATTCCCTGTCATTTTGATAATAGCCAGTCTAACTGGGGTGAGATGGTATCTTAATGCGGTTTTGATTTGCATTTCCATGATGCTGAGTGATGTTGAGCATTTTTTCATGTGTCGGTTGGCCATTTGTATATCTTCCTTTGAGAAATGCCTATTCAGCTCCTTTGCCCATTTTTTAATCAGGTTATTTGCTTTTTACTGTGAAGTTGTTTGATTTCCTTGTATATTCTGGATATTAATCTTTTGTCAGATGCATAGTTTGCAAATATTTTCTCCCACTCTGTAGGTTGTCTTTTTGCTCTGTTAATTGTTTCTTTTGCTGTGCAGAAGCTTGTAGTTTGATATGATCCCATTTGTTTATTTTACCTTTTGTTGCCTATGCTTTGGAGGTCATATTCATAAAGTCTTTGCCCAGTCCTACTTCCTGAAGTGTTTCCCCTGCATTTTCTTTTGGGAGTTTCATAGTTTCATGTCTTATATTTAAGTCTTTAATCCATTTTGAATTGATTTTGGTATATGGTGAGAGGTACAGGTCTAGTTTTATTCTTCTACATATGGATGTCCAGTTTTCCCAGCACCATTTATTGAAGAAGCAGTCTTTTTCCTAATGTGTGTTCTTGTTGCCTTTGTCAAAGATCACTTGGCTGTAGGTATGTGGGTTTATTTCTGGGTTCTCTATTCTATTCTATTTGTCTGAGTGTCTGTTTTTATGCCAGTACCATGCTGTTTTGGTTACTATAGCTTTTTAGTATAGTTTGAATTCAGATAGGGTTATGTCTCTAGGTTTACTTTTTTTTTTGCTCAAGATAGTTTTGGCTATTTGGACTCTTTTGTTGTTCTGCCTTTGATTTTTAAAATATTGCATTCCAAGACTACTTACTTCAATTACTGGGGTTTTTGGCACCCCCTTAAATATTATGCCTGAGACAAGTATCTCACCCCAGTCTGGGCTCTGATGGGCACATGTCAGAGCAGTACTGTTGTGCAGCAGAGGGGCACTGGAGAGGCTGTGAGCACTAGTTTATATCCAAGCTTCCCCACTCACTGGGTATGCCACTTCACAACAGCCGTCATCTCCATGGGCCCAAGTTTTCTCACTTGGTAAAGGAGGATGTTCAACTAGATGATCTCTCAACTTCAAAACAGATCCAAGGATATCTCTCCACCACCAACATAGCGCTAGACATGTCAGATGGCTCCTGCCTCTTCCATGTCTCCTTCCTGCTCCCCAACACCAGAGGAGCTAGGGTTAGAGTCCACAAAGGGAGAGGCTTGAAATAGCAGAGGAAGGTCCTTCCTCCCCATTTCAAGTCCTTGGTCCTAGGATGATCATTCATCCAATTTGGCCAGGACAGCTTCAGTACATGACCAAGGTATTGTTATAATTAGTGCCAACTTTCACTCAAGCAGGGCCCAATTTGGATTTAAAATTATATGGTCCCTATACTCAGGCCACAAGTCTAACCAGTGATATTGGAGAGGAATACTTTGAACTGTATATCAGTTTAGAGTTTTAAATTGAACTGGACTGAGTTTTAATAACTTGAAATGACCAGAAAGTAATATAATCTTTCTTAAATTTTTATTAAGGGATGGGAAAGATGATTTGACACAATGCAGTTGCAAACAGTAATTGGAGACAAAAAAGACTTTCATGTTTATACCCCTCTGGATTGGGATTCATCAAGAAACTGAATGCTAAGAAAGACCTTACTCACTCTGAGATTATTTTTAAAAATTATCCCATGGTTTCTTCTGGTAATTTTATGATTTCATTTTAGAATGGATTTAGAATTTTATCAAATGCCTTTTCAACAACTAAGCAGGTGTTGATATGATTTTCTTTTATAAAGTAAATAGAGTTTTTAATATTGAGCCTTTCTGCATTCCTGGAGTAAATATTTCTTCACAAAGTGTATTATAAATGAGATGTATAAAAAAGATGTGTGTGTGTGTGTGTGTGTGTGTGTGTGTGTGTGTGTGTGTGTGTTGTGCTGGCATTATAGAAACAAATTTGGAAGCTTGTTCTTCATGCCCTGGAAAGGTGTATATAGTAGTGTGCAGTTATGCATGCCTCAAAGATTTGATAGAGTACATGCCTTATTGAGGGGTAACTGTATACTTTCTTAATCTATTCTATGGTCGTTGATTTGCCTTGTTATCTCTTTTCTGAGATCAGTTTGGACACATCATAGTTTGCTAAAGCAGCAGTTTTCAAACTTTTTGTCTTAGGAACACTTTACATACTTAAAACTTACTGAGGACTACAAATGTTTTTTATTTATGTGGGCTATATCTATCGATATTTGGCATATTAGAAATTAAAACAGAAAAATTTTTAATATTTATTAATTTTTAAAAATATCAAACCCATTAATTGTTAGCATATTTTTATGAAAAATAGCTATATTTTCCACAACAAAAAAAGTTTAGTGAGAAGAGTGGCATTATTTTTACATTTTTGCAAGTCTCTCTAACATCCAGTTAATTTGCTTCTGCCTTCAGTCTGTCACAATGTGTTGTTTTGGCTGAAGTATACTATATGTAGAAAATCTATGTGAGCACAGGTGTGTAGTTGGAAAAGTGAGAAAGATTTTAATAACCTAACTAGGTACTCGTGTCTATTCTTTGATACTACAGCAAAACTGTGTAAGTGGTAGTTTCTTAATGATTAGTTACAATGAGAATCTAAAAGTTCACGACAGTGAACTTTTTGTACTCTGTTACATCGAAACCCATTGATTGGCCTGTCTTGCACTGTGAATAGATCTTTCACCCATGCATTATTTTGTAACAGCATGCATTATTCTTTGGGAAAATATTGGTTCACTGACTTATGCAGATCTTCTGAATGTTGACATATCTCATTATATAAGATCAAAAATCATGTTTGTTAACATCACTACTGATCTTGTCAGAAAAGTTTTTAAATATTGGGAAGCTGTCAAGCTCATAGTGGCAGATACAAGTTTTCTAAATTTCAAATTTTAGTTTGAAAGCTCAAATTTTATCATTGGCAATTGGCTGTTAGTTGTTTTCTTTGAAGGGACAAGCTAATTTCACCTCATTTATTTTTTAAAATTAGCACCCAGTTGTAAGTGAGATCACCTCAATTCATTTTTGAGGAAATGTCGGCCAAATACTCATGTCTGAATAACCATAGTTTGTCAGGTTTTTTTTCTTCTTCTTCAATAAAAGTGCTGTTCCATGAAAAAAAAAGGCTGGCTCTGCTTGCAACTCAGCTGCACAGGTGGTTTTCCTCCAAACAGCTGTAACACCTCGGCACACAGCAGAAGTGCCTCATGTGCACTTCCCATCTGATCATGTAGAATGGTAAAAGGACAAGGATCAAGATGTAGTAAAATTAGTCACTTTTACTGCTTGCTACTAATTTAGCAACCACCCAAAGGTGTGTTTCTGCTACTATGAGTGGATCAAGCACCATTTCATACATATTTTAGGAGCTGTTTGTATTTCCTTTTTTGTGAATTATCTGAATTGCCTGTGCCAATTTTTTCTATTAGGTTATTGACATTTTACCCATCGATTTGGTAAGAGCTCTGTTATGCAAATTAGCTCTTCATCTGTGATCTGAGTTGCAGATATTTTATTTCAGTTTGTCAGTTGTCTTCTGATTTTGCTCATGATAGTTTTTACTATGCAGAAATTTTATTTTTGGTTGTCAAATTAGTTAATCTTTTCTTGCTTTGGATTTTGGGTCATATTTGTCTTTCACAACTTCATTTAAACAAATCTTCATGGTTTTGTTATGGTACTTCTGAGGTTTCATTGTTTACATTTATTTCTTTGCTCCTTCTGAGACTTATTCTGGTATAGGGATTTAAATTATTTTTTAAAGTTGTTTACTTAGTTGTTTCACTCTACTTAAAAAAAATTAGGATTTCTTGATCTTTCCTATATCTCATATGGAAAATAATTGCTCAACAGTTATTGGCTGAACTCTGAGTGGTGCATAGCAGTGTGCCATGTGTTATGTATTTTTCTGTATAAAACACGGTTACCTTTATCTTACCAAAGTTGACTTAAAATTGTGATTGAAATAGTGCCCATGAATGTGTATTATTTTTTTTGTTGTTTTTAACAGCTTTATTGAAGTATAATCAACACAAACTGCACATATTTACTAAGTTACTTTATTTAAAAATTTTAAAAATATACATTTCCTGGCTCTGTCCACTAAAGAGGCCAAGGGGCAATGACAACCCAACAGCAATGAGCATGACTAATGCCTGGATTGTGGTCTCTAAACACCATTCCCCCCTGAAATAATTCAGGGATCATTGGAGGAAGGCTTTATTGTGGATCTGAGCAAGAATTTATAGGATAAGCTTGGGACATCATGTTGAGTCAGAAAGTAAGGAAGATTAATGGATTATGTCAAAAGAATAGGGGCCAATATGAAGAAACTTCCATTAGTCAATTATGGGACCATTTGGGTATCAAAGAGAATTACGAATAGAATTGATAGACACTGAATATATAAAAACCAATCGACTTATGATACCAAGAAAGAGAGGGGACAAGAACTAACAGAGAAGAAAAGAGAAAAATAATTCTTTGGATGCTGTAGTAAGTAACCAGGGCACCAACTCCTTTCTCTGAAAACTGGCAATTAATAGGAAAAAATTAAGCATTAATCTTGTTTTTCTTATACATACTGTATTTCCACCAAATAGCTCTATTTTATCAGAAGATCAATAGCTCTTTTTTAACAAAGAATTCTAAATAATAAATAGGGTTGAAATAATAATATTAGGATAGCCTATTTTACAATCTCTAATTAAATAACTGAGTCAGGCAACATTCCATGAGAGAACGGTTGAGGGTAACCTTACAATGGAGAGATTTGCTGAACCCACTGATCCATCTCACTATCTCTAGAACTAGTGTGTTCCTCCTGGGGTGACGCACTCAGCACCACATAAGAAGTATGTGAGCCTTCAAGAAGTTGAACTTTAATTTAATCAAGGCTATAAAACTAAATTCCACTCATGGGTAATATGAGGGATAATAGGAAAGGTTAAAATGTCACCTCAAGGAAGTCAATAGGCAAATTCTGTATGTGAAAAAGTTCTATTTAAAAATGCACCTGATTTCTGCAAACAAGCAAACAATGGTAGGGGTGGAGGGATGGGAGGAGGGACCCTAGATTAAAAGAACACCTGAAAGCAATGTGTACACCTTATCTGGGTCCCAATATAAAGAAAACAACCATAAAACATATTTTGAGATACTTAGGGAAATTTTATTATTGATCAATTATTAGATATTAGCAAGGAATTATTGTTAATTGGGGTGATAATGGCATTATGGTTATTTAAGAAAATGTCCATATTTTAGGAGATGAAGGAATAAAATGACATGACATTTGTGTTTGCTTTTAGATACTCTGGCAAAGAAAAAAATGGAAAAATAAAAAAATGCTAAATGAAGCATATTTTGCAAAGCTGTGATAATTGTGAAGGCTGAGAATTGATTTTTACTACTTTTTTTCCTTCTCCTTATGTACATGTTTGAAAATGTTCATAAAAAAACCATTTTGAGATTATTATTGAAATTCAAGCAGGTAATGGAAGGGCCTGAACTAAGACCAAGACCGTAGGGCAGCTTTGTATTCCCAATGATTAGCAAAATGCCTGGTACATACTCAATACTCCGAATGATTTTTCAAAAATGAATGAATATACATTTCCTTTTCTAAACTGAAAGTTATTTCAGGAAAGATCCCCTGTTTTTATTGTTCTTGTGTCTCTCACATATCCTATTTGTTCATTTCTTCAGCAAATATTAATTGAGCATCTACTATGTGTCAGATACTGTTTGAAGTCAGACATTGTTGAGATCATGTTCTCTCTCCTGAGCTTATATTCATTACATTACATAGTGAAGGGAGATGATTTTTTAAAGAAAGGTAAGCAAATAAATAGAATAGTTTCATATTATAAGAAAAATAGAGCAGGGTAATGATATAAAGAGTGACTGGGGACTGAAGTGTGACTATGCTTCTCAAGATAGAATATTCAGGGTAGAGAACATATGAGCTGAATTCTGAATGACACAAAAATCTTGGCATGTTACAGGATGGAACAAAAGAGAGCATGTATAGGTATAGCGAATGAGGGAGAAGTGAGGTCTGAGATATAGTCAAAGCCCAGATCACGCTGGATTTTCATGCCATAGTATGACTTTGGAGGCTTATTATGATGTAATGGGAAGGCAATGAAAAATTTTTTATAATTCTGACTTCTAATTTTACACCCCCCCTCCCCGCCTCTGCCCCCTTACCCTGGTAACCATCTTTCTACTCTCTGTGTATTTGAGTTTTTTGTTTCGGGTTTTTTTTTCAGATTGTACATTTAAGTGAGATAATGCAGTATTTTTATCTCTGTGTCTGGCTTATTTCACTTAGCATAATGTCATCTAGTTTCATCCATGTTGTCGAAAATGGCAGGATCTCCTTCTTTTTAAAGGCTGCATAGTATTTTGGCAATGGAAAATTTTAAGTAGGTGGTATAATGTGATTTAGTTTTTCAAAACCTAAACCAGGCTATTGTGCTGAGAACTGACAATAAGGATGTGAGCTATTAAAGGCTCTTACAGTCATCCAGAAAGAGATTTTAGTGGCTTGGACTAAGCTTTAGCAATACAGATAATGATAAGTCATTGATTTGATACAGTTTTGAGGTATTGACAGGATTGAACTTGGAGGATGGTGAAAAAAGAAGAATTAAGATTACTTCTAGTTTTTGGCTTAAAAACAGGATGCATTTTGGGGACATTAACTAAAATAAGGAAGACTTGCAAAGGAGTAGAAAATAATTACTTTGTTGTGAACAGGTTAAGTCTGAGTTGTCAGTGGGAAATGTAGATACAATGAAGGCAGTAGGATATGCTCTGAACTCAAAGAAACGATCAGGGCTGGAGATATAAATTTGGGGCCTATTAGCACAGAGATGACCATGGGACTGGATGAGATTACCTAAGGAGAGCACAGATGGAGAAGAGAAGAGGGCTTAGAACAAAGTTCTGGGGTATTCAGCATTTACAAGGAGACAGAGGAAAAGCAACCCAGAAAGTAGGAGGAAAATAGAATAATAGAAGCCAAGAAAAGAAAGAAGGAATGATCAAACTGTGTTAATCTTGCTGAGAGGTCAGGTAAGAATGAAGATAGAGTCAAAAAGTCGATTAATGTATTATACTACATCAATTAAAAAAAAGATAAAAAGCACATGATCTTCTCAATAAGCCCTGAAAAAGCATTGAAAAAATTCAACACTACTTCATGATAAACACCCATAACAAACCAGGAATAGAAGGGAACTTCATTAGCACAGTAATGAAAATCCACAGCTAACATCCTACTTAAAAGTGAAAGACTGAAATCTTTCCCCCCTAAGATCAGAAACAAGACAAGGATATCTGCTCTTACCACTTCTATTCAGTATTGTAGTGGAGGGTCTAGCCAGAGCAATTAGGCAAGAAAGCAAAATAAAAGAGATTGGAAAGGAAGATACAAAGTTATGACTATTTGCAGATGAGATTATCTTATATGTAGAAAATCCTGAAGAATACACTAATAAAACCTATTAGAACTAATAAATAGAGGCAAGAAGGCACGCCTGGGGTCTTAGGCAAAGAGCTGATGGCTGCAGCCCCCTTTGCCTGGAAACAGGCAAGAGAGCATACCTAGGGTCGGTGGCAAGGAGCCTAGGGCAGTATCACCTGCCAAAAAGCTGGCCAGAGAGCACCAAAAACACCACTTATGTGTGGTGGCTCACCACAGCCACAGCTGCTGAAAAAGCAGCTTGATGCCACAGGAGCAGCCACAGCCACTGTGCAGGTGGCCCACCAGACACACTTTGACACAAAGAGAGTCAGCAGCAGAGACTGGAAGAAGAAGAAGACGTCTCTCTCCTCAAAGCCCACTCCAGAGTAACAGAAGAAGCAACTGCTCTACCAGATGACCAAACATCAATGTAGAGATAGTAGAAATATGAAAACCCAAGAAAATATGACACCACCAAAAGAAAACAGTAATTCTCAAATACCAGATCCTATAGAGCAGAAAAGCCATCAAATGACTGAACAGGAATTCTGAGCAGCAATCTTAAGGAAACTCACTGGTATACGAGAAGACTCAGACAACATAATGAAATGAGAAAGAAAATCCAGGATATGAAGGAGGAAATTTACAAAGAGACCAATACCTTAAAAAGGAATGTAGCAGAACTCCTGGAACTGAAAGATTCACTCAATGAAATAAAAGCACAACTGATAGCTTAAGCAGCAGGCTAGAACAAACAGATGAAATAATTTCTGATCTTGAAGATAGTCTTTTCAAAATAACCCACGTGGGGAAAAAAAAAAAAAAAAGGAAAAAAGAATTTTAAAAAAGGAAAAAAATCTAAGAGAGCTAGCAGAAAACCTGAAGCTCATTAACATTTGAATCATGGGTGTTCCAGAAGGGGAGGAGAAAGGAAAAGGCATGGAAAACCTATTCAAATAATGGAAAACTTCCCAGGTGTAGGGAGAGACACAGATCTTCAGGTCCAGGAGGCTCAAAGATCCCCAAACAGATTCAACCCGAAAAGAGCCTCTCAAGACACATTATAGTCAAACTGGCAAAGCTCAAAGACAAAGGGAGAATCTTTAAAAAAAGCAAGAGAAAAGCATCAAGTCACCTATAAGTGAGCCCTTATCAGATTAACAGCAGACTTCTCAACAAAAACTCTATAGGCCAGAAGAAAAGAGGATGGTATATTCAAAATACTAAAAGAAAAAAACTGCCAGCCATGAATATTATATCCAGCAAGGCTATTCTTCAGAAATGAGGGGAAAATAGTGTATTTTCCAGACAAACTAAAGCTGCGGTATTTCACCACCACAAGTCCAGCCCTATAAGAAATCCTCAAGGAAGACCGAAAAACAATAATCACTACCAAGAATACGCAAGAAAGAACATAATCCACTGGTAGAACAAAAATGCAAATTAGAAAGAGAAAGAAACTAAATCTTACCACCACAACCATAGCGACAATGTAATAATGCTCTTACTTTATTTCTGATTTTTGTAATTTCAGTCTTCTCTCTTTTTTCTTGGTTAGCCTAGATGAAGGTGTGCAAATTTTGTTGATCTTTTTAAGAAACAACTTTGGTGTTATTGACTTTTTCTATTGTTTTTTAATTCCATATTTTCATATATTTCTGTTGTAATCTTTGTTATTTCTGTCATAATCTTTGTTATTTCCTACTTATATTTTCTTTTGGTTTAGTTTGCTCTACTTTTTTTTATTTTCTCTAAGTTGAGGTTTACATTACTGATTTGAGATTTTTCTTATTTTTAATATAGGTGTTTACAAGTATAAATTTTCCTCTGAGTACTATTTGAGTCCTGCGTCCTGTAAATTTTGATATGTTGCACTTTGATCTTTATCTCATAGTACTGTCTAATTTCCCTGTGAGTTTTCTTTTTATTCATTTTTTTTAGGACAGTGTTGTTTAATTTCCACGTATTTATGAATTTTCTAAATTTCCTTCTGTTACTGTGGTCAGAGAATATATTTTCTATGATCTTACTCTTTTTTTTTAAAGGAAACATTTAAACAAACAAAAAGTGCATGGAAAGATTTTCATTATCTTTCAATTCTATTTTTCCATGAGTTTTTTGAAGTGTCCTGTGTTTATATTCTGTTTCATTGATTTTTTATGTAATTTATGTTTCTAAACATAGATATTTAATTTCTGTTCTTGATTTCTTTTTATTAAGTGGACATGTTGATTTGCTTAGAAATTCATTTGCCTTTGAAAGTTTATTCATTTTCCTTTGTTAAAATTAATTTGATATTTGCATGCTGTTGGAAGACTTTAAAGAGCTATTTCAAATAATTGTAGAGATTATAAAATGAAATATGTAAATTTAAAAAATAAAAATAAAATAAAGAGGAAAACAAAGAATTAATAAATAAGTTCAATAAGGTTGCAGGATACAAGATCAGTATACAAAAATTAATTGTATATCTACACACAATGAATAATCCAAAAATAAAATGAGGAAAACAATTGTATTTACAATAGCATCAAAAAGAATAAAATGCTTTGGAATAAACTTAAGAAAAGAAGTCCAAAACTTATTCTCTGAAAACTATAAATCATTGTTGAAAGAAATCAAAGAAGACATAAACAAATGGAAATACATCCTATGTTCATAGACCAAAAGACTCAGTAGTGTTCAGATGGCAATACTACCAAATTGATCAACAGATGTAGTACAATTCCTATCAAAATTCCAGCTACCTTCTTTTCAGAATTGTCAAGCTTATCCTAAACCTCACATGGAAATTGTTAAATAATCTTGAAAAAGCAAAACAAAGTTGGAGAACTCATACTTTCTGACTTAAAAAATTGCTACAAAGCTACAGCAATCAAGACAGCGTGGTACTGTCATAAGGACTGACATATAATTCAGTGGAATAGAATTGAGAGTCTGGAAATAAACACTCACATTTTGTTAACCGATTTTTTTTTTCTTTTGGCTGCTGGCCAGTAATGGGAATCTGAACCCTTGACCTTGGTGTTACAACACTGCACTCTAATCAACTGAGCTAACCAGCCAGCCCTATAGTCATTTGATGTTTGACAAGGATGCCAAGGCAATTGAGTGGGAGAAAAATAGTCTTTGAACAAATAATGCTGGGACAATGTGTTATCCACATGCAAAGGAATAAAGTTAGATTCCTACCTCACACCATATACAAAAAGCAATTAAAAATTGATCTAAGACTTAAATGTAAGAATGAAAACTATAAAGTCTTAGAAAAACCTTAAATCTTTTTGACCTTGGATTTGGCAATGGATTCATAGATATGACACCAAAAGCATGAGCAACAAAAGAATAAAAATAAATTGGACTTCACCAAAATTAAACACTTTTGTGCAGCAAAGGACACTATTGGAAAGTGGAAGGACAACCCACAGAATGGGAGAAAATATCTTTAAATTATATATCTAATAAGGGACATGTATATAGAATATTTAAAGAACTCTTACAATTTAATAATAAAAGACATATAATCAAATTTAAAAATGGAAAAGGAATCTAAATAGAAATATCCTCCATGAAAATACAAAAATGGCCAATAAACACATGAAAAGATGCTTAATATCATTAGCCCTGAAAATGAAATAAAATGAAAATCAAGACCATATTGAGGTATGATGTCATACCCACTAGGAAAAAGATAATGACAAGTGTTAGCAAGGATTTGGAGAAACTGGCAACCCTCATACATTGCCAGTTGGAATGTAAAATAGCTCAGCTGCTTTGGAAAATAATGTTTGGTTTCTCAAAAGGTTAAAAATGAAGTTACCATATGACCCAGCAATTCCACTCCCAGGTATACACCCTAGAGAAATGAAAACATATGTCTACACAAAAAGTGTATATGAATGTTTATAGCAGGATTATTCATAACAGCCCAAAGGTGGAAACAACCCAAATGTTCATCAGCTGATAAATGGGTAAATAAAGTGTGCTACATTTATACAATGGAATGTTATTTAGAAATAAAATGGAATTAAGTACTGATACATGGTGCAGCAGGGATGAACCTCGAAAACATTAGGCTAAATGAAAGATGCCAGTTATAGAAGATCACACATTAGATGATTCCATTTAAATGAAATGTCAAGACTAGGCAATTATATAGAGACAGAAAGTAGATTAGTGGTTGTCTAAGGGCCAGGGCTGTGAGTAAAAATGAAGACATATGTATAGAGATTTTTTTGGGGGTGATGAAAATATTCTAACATTGATTATGATCATGGTTACATAACTCTGTGAATATACCAAAAGTCATCGAATTGTATACTTTAAATAGGTGAATGGTATTATATCTGAATGATATCATAAAGCTGTTACTAAAAAGCAAGAATGAAAACAAAGAATTAAACATTGATTTTATAATATGGAAACTGTGTGGTAACAATGATATGAAATAATTTCAAGAGAGTATTGGAATGATTTGAAGTAGAGACAACTCTCAAAAACATTTATTTAAATGTGAACACTTGGGTAGGTGTTCAATGGCAATTTATTTTATTTTTGACTTCTTAATTTTTTATTGTGATAAAAAACACATGACATAAAATTTATTATATTAAACATTTTTAGGTGTGCAGTTCAGAAGTGTAAGTATATTCACACTGTTGTAAAACAGATCTCCAGAATTTTCTCATCTTGCAAATCTGAAACTCTTTACCCATTCATTAATATCACCTCCCTTTCCTCCCTGTCTATTGTCTCTGTTAACTACCATTCTACTTTCTGTTTTTATGAGTTTGACTACTTTAGATATCTTATATTAGTGGAATCATACAGTATTTGCCTTTTTGTGAATGGCTTATTTCACCTAACATAATGTCCTCAAGGTTTACCCATTTTGTAGCATGTGATAGGATTTCCTTCCTTTTTATGGCTTAATAATATTCCATTGTATGTATATACCACATTTTGTTCATGCATTCATCCACTGAGGAACATTTAGTTTGCTTCCACATCTTGGCAATTGTTAATAGTGCTGCTATGAATATGGGCATGCAAACATCTTCTTGAGACCCTGCTTTCAATTCTTTTGGATGTATATGTCTTTTGGATATATATATATATCTTGGATTAATGGATTATGTGGTAATTCTATTTTTAATTTTTTGAAGAACTGCATATTGCTTTTTATAGTGGTGATACCGTTTTACATTCTCATCAACAGTGCAAGGGTTCCGATTTCTCCACATTCTTGTGTACACTTATTATTTTCTGTTTTCTTGATAGTGTCTATCATAATGGGTGTGAGGTGATAGTTCCTTGTGGTATTGATTTACATTTCTCTGATGATTAGTGATGTTGAGCATCTTTTCATAATGCTTGTTGGCTATTTGTATATCTTTTTTGGAGAAATGTCTATTCAAGAGCTTTGTCCACTTTTTAAAAATTAGTTTTTGCCCATTTTTTAATCAGCTTTTTTGATTTTTTTGTTGTTGAGTTGTAGGACTTCTTTATATATTCTGGATATTAACCTCTTATCAGATATATGATATGCAAACATCAATTTCATAGGTTGCCTTTTCACTCTGTTGATTGTGTCTTTTCATGCACAGAAGTTTTTAAGTTTGATGTAGTATCATTTGTCTACATTTGCTTTTGTTGCCTGTGCTTTTGATGTTATATCCAAAAAATCATTGTTAAAACCCATGTCATGAAGATTTTTCCTTATGTTTCTTCTAAGACTTTTATAGTTGTAGGTCTTACAATTAGGTCTTTAATCCATTTTGAGTTAATTTTTGTATATGTTGTAAGGTAAGGGTCCCATTTCATTCTTTTGCATGTGGATATCAAATTTTCCCAGCACCATTTGTTGAAGAGACTGTCCTTTCTCCATTCAATGGTCTTGTCACACTTGTTGAAGATCATTTAACCATATACAGGAGGGTTTATTTCTGAGCTCTTTATTCTATATCATTGGTCTACTTGTCTCTTTTTATACCCAGTACCACACTGTTTTGATTATTGTGGCTTTGCAATATCTTTTTGAAATCAGCAAGTGTGAGTCCTCCAACTCAGTTCTTCTTTTTCAAAATTGTTTTGACTATTTGGGGTCTCTTGAGATTCCATATGAATTTCAGGATAAGTTTTTCTGTTTCTGCCAAAAATGCCATCGTGATTTTGATTGGGATTGCATTGAATCTGTAGATTATTTTGGGTAGTATTGACATTTCTACAGTATTAAGTCTTCCAGTCCATGAACACGCATTTGTCTTCTCTAACTTCTTTCAGCAATGTTTTATAGCAATGTGAAAGTCTTTCACCTCTTTGGTTAGGTTTATAACTAAGAATTTTGTTCTTTTTGATTTTATTGTAAATGGAATTGTTTTCTGAATTTCCTTTACAAATTTTTCATTATTAATGTATAGAGATGCAAGTAATTTTTGTGACCACTTATTTTTAAATAGGTGTTTATACTATAAAGAATTTCTAGAAATCAGAAAACAAGAAAAATTTAAAAAATAAAATAAATATCCACAGTCCCCGAGACAACTAATGAAAACAAACAAAACTGTTTTCAGTCCTTCGTCTGTATGTTTAAAGAAAAATTTTTTGATTTTAAAAAACAGGTATAATCAAACTGAATATATAATATTGTGCTCTGCCCTTTTCATTTAATGCTGTAGTACAGCCATTTCTATGTTATTATGATTATCATAACATTTTAAATCAACTGTTCTAACTTATTTAAACATTTTTGGACATTTATCTTGTTTTTATTTTTTTCCAAAATAAATAAATCTTAGTGAATATTTTGTCAATTAAAATTCTCATTTTATATTAGTTTGTAAGATGGATTTGCAGAAGCATAATTACTGAGTCAATGAATATAAACATTTTTGAGGTTTTTGATTCACTGCCAAACTACAGTTGCTTTCCAAAAAGTTGTAGTAATCTATAGTGTCACTAGCAATATATGGAAGATCCTGTTTTACCACAACTTCATTAGCATTAAGAATTTTGTGCATGGGTGTGTTTTTAAGACACCTTATTTTTAATTTGCACTTCTTCGAGTACTTGTGAGATAACATTTTCTTGTTTTTCACGTTTGTCTCCTGAATGTATTTTATTTACCGTAAATTGATTTTTCAAGATTTTTGTCCACTTCTCTATTAGGGCATGATGTTTTTTTACTTTTATTTGTATGTGTTCTTTACATATTAAAATGTTAACACTTTAATAAAATATTTTTCTCAGCCAATTGTCTGTATTTTATTCATATTTTAATATCCAGAAGTTATCATTTTATTTGTAATTAAGTCTGGCAGTTTCCTCTACAGTTTTTCCACTGCTTTTATGCTTAGAAATCCCTTCTCTCTCCGAATTTATAATAACTTTTCAATTCTATTTTCTTCCAGTTTTACATATGCTCTTTCATCCATCTGGAAATGATTTCAGTATGTGGTATGTAAAGTATTTGTTAAAAAAAATAGTTTTAGTGAAACTAATGGTGGTAAGCTAAAAGTTCCTTGAAAACAGGAAGCATGTTTTATTCACTCTTGGGTTTCCCTGACTTTCCCAAACAGAAGAATCACTAAACCCAGCTCTATTTCCTCAGGCTACAGTAACCCAAGACGGGTCCCCACTCCTTCCCTCTGCTTTCCCTGTTAGGAGACACTAAGCACTTGTCCCCTTGCTGGTGTCATGACATGACATCTCCCCAGGGGTTGCCACTACTCTGGTCCCTCACGGACGTCTTCTTCCATGTGTCTCTGCAGAATCAGAGAAAAGGCGACCTTCTCTGGGTGTGCCCCAGCCCTTAGCCAGCAGGTCCCCTGCCACCTCTTTCATTCTAACTGTTCACACAATCCTCCGCCCTCCCCACTCGTAATTTTTCCTGGCAGGTGCCTCAGAGGATCTTCTCCTTCAGCCCCTAGGGTAGCCAGGCTCTGGCATTCTCTGCAGGGTAAGGTTCTTCTCCACTCGGAACAACCCCTCAGTTGAGGAGAAGCTATTACTTCCTGGTTGCCTTTTTATTTTCTTGATGCGGAGAGGTGGAGAGATTGTGGGTGGAGGCCAACTATGAGCCCCAAATTCTTGGTGATCTCTTCTGTGAAATCTTTGAGGCTTTTCAAATAAAACCCCACTGAGGCTTCCTTGCTCCCACACTAAAGCCTCAAGTTGTGAGTTCCAGCTACAGGTCTGACTCTGGCACCCTCATTAAAGAGTTAAAAAAACAAAAAGAACCCACAAAACTATGCAAAACTGAATTTTTATTGCCAAAGGCAGAATCTATAAAATAGGGAGGGTGGGGGAGTTCAAACAAATGAAACTTAGAAGTAGTCTTCAAATCTAATTAAAGCCAATATTGCAGAGTGGTCCTGCTGGAAAACAGAAAAACAAACTGTTGAATACATCTGCATCGTTTTCTCTCCTAACACCCTGGTGGAGGTGCTAATAAGTACCAGAATGGCCAAGACATGGAGGGCAAGAAAGCTGGAGGGAAAGATCCTGAACAATCCTTTAATTGCATATTCAAACCTAATTTCAATTGACTCTACATACAGAAACAGAATTGTCCTAGTGACGGATTATTCTAGCTCAAGTTATAATAGCAGGAAATTATGAAATAACTATGGAAGGATACACTACAATAGACAATTAATGATAGTTATACCATTTTACCATAGTAAACTAGCTTACCCTTGTCACAATATTTGAAAAATATGAGAGAAAACAGGTTATTTTTGTCTTTTTTTTTTTTTTTAACAATTTATTCTTCAGATTGTTTTGCAGCAGAATCCAAATTTCTTAAGCCTTAAAGTAAAGATTACTCAATGTTTGACAAACGTTTGGTCAGACTGACTGGACAATGTGTTCTAATATAATTTACCATTCCTGAAAGTGGGAAAATCTCCTTCCAGTTTTTAAGTCAGGGAAATTCTGTAACTTGACCCATCTGTGAGGGGACATGCTTCTGGCTTTGGTTGCCATTAGTCTGTCAAGTTTTTTCTCCTTTCTCTTTAAATTTCTTCTGGCTGCACTCTATTATTCCATGGACCTTTAGGCTTTGCCTCTTTGTAATCTGATGCCCCATTCAGCAGTGTTCAGGAAGCTGTCTTACTTTATTTTAGTCCTTCTCAGCTGCTTCTGCTTTCCTTAGCTGAATGTGTGGCTTGTTTCCTCTTTCAGGTTTTCCCCTTTCTAGGGAGCTTGCACTATGTGAATATTCTTCATAAAGAAAGTACGAATTTCACCTAATAAGTTGATTTACATATATCAAGATAAGAGTATTTCATTTATTCTCTTTGATATTGTTAGTTTCTGAAAACTCGTATTTCATAGAAAAAGCATATTAAAATGTCCGTTTCCTGCCTTCTCCTGAGACATACCTACACACTCATTTTCTTCTTTTTATTTTTAAAATTTAGTTTTAATTTTCATCAGTTATACATGAACATCAGTTATAGAGTGAAATAGTTACACTAGAATTATTGCATGAAAAAGTAGTCCTCTAGGATGCCACACCAGTTCTTGGAGTCCTGTAACCGCTTTCAACTGAGTATCTAACTCTGTATCTCTAAATAGTATACTTACATGGGTACTTCCTGATTCTTTTAATTTTATGCTTTATCTATTGACGTCCCTTTTCGGAAAATGAGGATTAAGTTTTTCCCACTCCTATCCCCAGTACATCTAGTCACAATTTTGCTCCATTCATCTTTCCATCATAGTTATAACTTTGGTTAGATCAACATACAAGGTTGCATTATTATATCTATATAAGGCTATTTTGAATTGTACCATTTGTTATGCCATATTTGCTTTTTTTTCTTTCTTTTGGTTGCCCAAATTTTTGTTTCTCCAAAAGTTAATACACTTTTTGTTTCATTTGCTTTTTTTTCTCTATCTTCATCATTAAGTTAATCCCCAATTCTTCTCAAATTGTGGGAATATTCTTTCAATTCACTCAGACACAGAGATTCAATAGTTTTATCTTCTTTGAGTCTTTGGACCTGCTCTAAACTGCTCTGGTGTACAACTGACAGCTCATGATCTTCATTTGCCATCATCTTTGGGAATTCCCTTTGTCCCTGGATCACATGTTTTCTTGTTTCTTGGTTTATGCTCTTGCTTTGGTGGAATACCTCCTCAAGTAACTCCTTGAAAAAGGGTGCATAGGAGTAAATTTTTGAGATCTTGAATGTCTGAAGAAGTATTCGGTCAACCGGCATGTACAACTAATAGCTTGGCTGGTTATAGAATTTTGAGTTAAAAATGATTTTTTTCCCTCAGAGTTTTGGAATCTTCCATTGTCTTTTACCATCCTTACCTTTTGTATGTGATCTGTTTTTGTTTTTAATTTCTGGAAGCTTTTAGGACTATACCACTGTCCCCACTATTCCAGAATTTCATGGTGATAGGCCTTCTTATAGACTGTTTGCATTTATTGTCTGGGCAATCAATAACAACCGTTCAAATTGAAAACTTTTGTTTCTCAAATGGTTATTTGATAATTTTCTCCTGTTTTCCATATTTTCCCTTCCTGGAACTTCTATTATTTGAAAGTTGGATTTCTCAAACTCAACATCCAACTGTCTTGTCTTGGCTATTTTCAATCTTTTACTTTCCCTTACTTTCTGAGAGATTTCCTTATCTTTATGTGTCAGTTTTTCTAATGAATTTTTCACTTACATTATTAGTTTTAGCTTCCAAGAGCTCTTTATTATTTTCTAGTTGTTTGTTTGTTTTTTTAAATAGAACCCAGTTTTTACTTCATGTAGTCAGTAGCTCCTTTTATATGTCCCTGAGGATAGTAAAGACTTTTTTGATCTTTCTCTTTCACATTAAAGACTTTACTCAGAAATAAAATAGGCTGCCTGCTCTTATTTAAGACTAGGGCACTAAAAAGCTGATGTTTAACTCTGCATATGTGGATAGACCTTGAAGAATAAAAGCTTTGCTGTAAGTTATTCTTCTGTTTTACTGGGGAACCTCAATCGTCAGAATCTCTAGGTCTATTTTCTTGGACTATTCATATTTTCCTGCTTAGAGGGTATTAGTTCGGTTGCCAGATCCTGTGCACTTAATCTGTTAATGTGAAGACTTTGGGGCATTCTGTGGTGCAACTCAGGTTGCTTCTCAGATCCTTCAACTGCTGGCTCAGGATTAAACTTTCCTGGGCATACTGAACTTGCCAGCTTCTGAATTTTTCTTCATATAATTTACTCTCTAATCCTTGTGAGTTAATGTCTTTAAGAATTCATTTACTGTCACATACAAGGGTACTACAAAAAGTTTGTGGAAAAATAGAATCGAAAGATAATACAAATCATTCCATGAACTTTTTGAAGTACCTTCATATTGAGAATTTTAGGAGAGAGCAAAGATATATGAGTACGTTTCCATCATTCACTGGAAGTCCAGCATTTTCCAACACTGTTTGTAAGACAATTATTTATTTAGTTGTTTATTTATTTATTTATTTGGTGACTGGCTGTTATGGGGATCTGAACCTTGGCACAACACCTCTCTCTAACCATCTGAGCTAACTGGCCAGCCCCTGTCAGGTAATTTTAAATTTTGGAAATGTATGCACTATATCAATAATGAAATCAGTCTCTACAAAATCTTAAATTTAGTATTGCATGACCTTTCAACTGGAAGGTAATGTCAAATCTTGGGTCTATGTCTGTGCTTTTGCTTTACCCACCGTGCCTGGCATGGTGCTGAGGATGTACTAGGTGATGAGATAAATGCTTGTTGAGTATGTGAATAGGTGGATAAGAATTATTTCATGATCAGGTTTATGCAAAGGAAAGGAGTAAGCACACACTCTATTTCCTTTTTTTTCAACATTGGACACCACATCATATTTCTCATGTACCTTTTCTGTTTCAATCACACTATTCTAATATTTGTACCAAGTAATGTCTTTAATAACAATTTCCTTTTTAAAAAAAATAGATTAGATAAAATAAATTGTTTAAACATTTGAAGCAATGAAGCTAAAAGTAGGGTATTCCCAGCTATGCCACCAAACCAGGTGGAGAAATATATGGGTTAAAGACATGGGTTTTGCCTCCATCACTTGGCTGTGTGATCCTGGGCAAGTTACTTACCCTCTCTGTGTTTCAGTCTCCTGATATTTAAAAAGGAAATAATAATGATAGTAATAATAATAATAATAATAATAATAATAATAATAATAATAATAATAATAATAGTAAATATGTTAGGTTAGTTGTGAGGATTTAATTTGATTAACTATGTAAAACACTTTACAATTCTTGGCACATAATCAATACATTTGGCTCTGATAATGATCTGAGCAGTACGGACAGTAATTACAAGGGTGATGAGCATTGCGAAGGAGTCCAGTATGACAGAAATGTTTATCAGAGGGACATAACTTAAACCCGGTGCCTTTCAGTCTTTTTTCTTCGAAGGCCATGGCCCTGTCAGCTGCTCTCTGCTTTGAACCTGAGAAATTGATGAGAGAGAGATGAATTTCCTGGCACGGTTAAAAGCACATCTGCCATGACTCAGTTGGCTTGAGGAAAACTGGGTGAAGGGAGTGGCGACGGTGCAATCTAGGTCAGAAAGCGGCAGTCTGGAAGTGGACTCAAGGCATTCTTTTTAAGGCAAACTTGTGCAGATTGAGGTTTGATTTTAAGTATTTGTTACTATTAAATTTTACTGGTTTTGAACAGGAAAAACATTGATGTGATTCAAAAAATCAAATTAATATAAAAGATATGCAGTGGAAACCCATTCCTGTCCTTGCTCCCATCAGTCTCTTTCCCCCACCGCTGCTAATGACTATTGTTCTATTTTTGTTTTCCTTTCTGGAGTTCTAATGCAAATACAAACAAATATGAATATATATTCTTATTTCTCTTCTTTCTTTCACAAAAGGAAGCCCACTGTGGCATTCTCAGTTACATTCACTGTGGTCTTACATCTTGCTTTTAATTTAAAAATACATTATTCAAATTTTTCAGTGGAAGTAAAAGGCTTATTCATTCTTATTACTGTTAGTATTATTAATATTATTATTCATGTGCCTAGTGTTTTATTATAGGCTTTATTATATGATGGATCATAATCTAACCAGTTCTCATCGATGGTAGATTAAGATTCATTTAATCCAATTAAGATGCTTCCAATCTTTTGCTCTTACAAAAATGCTGTAATGAATAAACTTGTTCCTCTGTCTATGAGTATATCAACAGGATCAATTTTCAGAATTAAGATTATTGGATAACAGGGTAAATGATTTTGTAATTTTAATAGATATTGCCAAATTATTTTCCCTAAAGCTTATACCAACTTGTATTTCCACTAGCAATACCTGAGAGAGCCTTGTTCCCTATGCCTCACCAATGACAACTATCAAATCTTTGGATTCTGGACATCTATTTTCCATTTCTGTAATGGAAATGTTATTGCAGGGTAGCTTTAATTAGCAATTCTCATATATTTAAAGATCATTCATATTTCCATTTCTGTAAACTTCTTGCTCATCTGTTGGTCTTTTTAGTAAATTCCAGGAACTCTTTAAACTAGGGAGATTAGCCCTTTGCTGTGATATGAGGTACAAATATTTTCTCTCAGTTTGTTTCTCTTTGACTTCATTTATGATGTTAATTTTTTCCCATGCAAACATGTTCCCTCTTTTTGTAGTTGAAAATGTCAATTGTCTCTTTTATGGCTTTAAGAAGACTTCCCCACTCAGATGACATAAAGGCATTTACTCTTTATTTCTGGTACTCCTCATGACTTTGTTTTTGCCACTTAAGTCTTTGACTCATTGATAATGTATCCTAATGTATGATGTGAGGTCTGCATCTAATTTGGGTTCTACTTGGTAACTCAGGTGTCCCAACATAATTTTATTGAAAAGTCCATCTTTTCTACACTGACTTAAAACATCATTTTTATCATCTACAAAATTCTTTTATGTTCTTGAGTCTTTTTTTGGACATTCTATTCTGTTTCAATGATCTGTCTATTTGTACATCATGCCACAATATTTTCATTATTTAGGTTTTATAGTACATATTAATATCTAATAAAATAGTGCTCCCTTAATGCTTGTCTGTTTCTGAATTTTCCTGGCTCTTTTTGTTTATTTTCTATATAAATTTTACAGCCCGTATGTCTCTTTTTCAAATTAAGCCTATTGGATATATAAAGAGCTACATTTTTTTAAAAATTGAAATTGTTTTTTTTTTAATTTAATTTTTATTGAATCAAAATTGATTATACATATTTTGGGGGTTCAACATTGAGATATGTTGATCAAATCATTATTACTAGCATATATATTGTTACAAACTGTAATTATTCTTTATGCCCCTTGTCCAATCCCTCCTCCTCCCCTTTTCCCTCCCCTCTCCCCCTCCTTAATTGGATTAAGATGCTTCCAATCTTTTGCTCTTACAAAAATGCTATAATGAAGAAACTTGTTCCTATGTCTATGAGTATATTTACAGGATAAATTTTCAGAAGTACGATTATTGGATAACAGGGTTTAATGGTTGACCTTATAGGTACTTCTGGCTCTCCAGAGACTCGGTGCACCTGGGTTGTGTAGAAACTCTGATCAGGGCTTGTGTTTTTTCATCAAACTGCACCCCATGCAATTCTGCATTCCCGACTAGTCTCCTCTGAGTGGTCCTATGCTGATTGGGGGGCAGATCGGCTGTCCTTGCTGTGTGCCAGTGTTCCCCTGGTGGGCCCGTCTCCCCCACCGCCCGTGCTCCAAACACTTCCCATGGGACGGGCCCTGCACTAGTCCCTTGCAATGACTCACCAGCCTCTGAATGGCTCCTTTTTTTCAGCTGTTCTGGCTCCTCGCTCCTGCGTGGGTCCACAGGAACCCTATTAGTGGTCTTGCTGTCCTGGGGGCCACCCAAAGTCCTCTTCTCCCCTGCCGCCTCCAAGTAACTCCATCTGAAGGACACAGCTGCGGCTTCTGCTGGCTCCTGCTCCATGAGCTCCAGCATTAAAGTGGCCGCAGACCAAAAGCTGAGAGCAGTTTTTTCCTTTCTCTCATTGTGGTTTCTCCCACCTTCATGAACTCCGTAGGTCTCTCCTCCTCTTCACCTGAGCTCCAGCAGCCCCAGCTTGGCTGATGTTACATTTTTATAGTTGTAAATTGGTCGATTTGTGGGAGAGAGTGACGCTGGGGACCGCCTATTCCATCATCTTGACTGGAAGTCTCAAAATTGAAATTATTTTAAATTTATAAGTTAATTTAGGTAGAGTATCCATCTTTATGGCATCTTTTTATTCAAGAATGTAAGTCTTTTCATTTGTTTGAGGCCTCTTCTGTACATGTTTTAAAGTGTTTTGAAGTTTTCCCCACCTTGGGAGTATAGTCCAGCTGCCAATGCAAATAATCTAGGTTCTAGGTGTAACTCCACCATTCCTCTGTTCTACGACCACGAATAAACCCCCAGCCTTGTTGAATCTTCAACATCTGCTGATTGATGAAAGGAATATCTATGTGTCTTACTTTACGAGTTGTCACAAACAAGACACAACACATATGGATATCATGTACACCCTGATAGGATGCAATAAAAATGGCACTCTACCTCTATGGAACTTTTCTCCAAAACCCACAATTACAGTTTAACCACGAGAAAAGCATCAAACGACCCATTTGTGGCACGTTGTACAAAAGAGCTGACCAGTGCACCTCCAGACTATCCATCATAAAAAATCAGGAAAGACTGAGAAACTGTCACAGCCCAGAGGAGACTAAGGAGACGTGATGGCTAAATGTAATGTGGGATCCTAAACTGGATCATGGAATAGAAAAAGAACCTTAATTAAAAAACCTGGGATATATGAAAAAAAAATCTGGAGTTTAGTTAATAGTAATGTACCCAGGTTGATTTCTTAGTTTTCACAAATGTACATGCTAATATGAGATGTTAACATTAGAAGATGTTGGGTAGAGGGTATATGGGAACTCCCTGTATTATCTTTGAAAATTTTCTCTACATCTACAATTATTCCAAAACAAAAAGTTTATTTTAAAAGAAAAAAATTGTTTTCCCCACAAAGATTTCGAAGTTTTATTAAGCTTTGCCTAAGTATTTTCTTTCTAATTTTTTAGTTTGAAATAATTTAAAACTTACAGAAAAATTGCGAGAATGCTACAAAGATCTCCCAAATTTTCTTCACTCAATGAAGATTCCTCAATTGTTAAATTTGATGTTTTCCTTATTCTGTCTACATATACTTATAATTATTTTTTGTTCTAACCATTTGAGAGTAAGTGGTACACATAAGGTATCTAATTACTTTTTTAGTATTTTTCTATTTCCTAAAACAAGGACTCTCCAACATGGATGCAGTGTAACTATGGAACTCCAGAAATGATATAAATTACCATCAAATCCCAAGACCCCGTTCAAATTTCGCCAGTTGTCCTAATAACGTCCACTATAGGACCATGATCTAGTCCAGGATTATGTGTTGCACTGGGTTGTCATGTACTTCTGTAATCCACAGTCGCTCAGCCTTTTCTTGTCCTTTATGAACCTGATAGTTTTGAAGTGTTCAGGCCAGTTTGGGTTTGTATATTGTTTCCTCATGACTTGAGTTCCTTTTGCAGGACTACCACAGAAGTGGTGCTGAGTTCTTAGTGCTTCATATTAGGAGGTGCATAATGTCAATTTGTCCCATTACTGGTGATATTATTAATTAGGGTGTCTGTTTATCTAGCCACATCACTTGTAAGATGTCTGCAGAACTTCACCATGAGCATAACTGATCAGTATTATGTACTTATTAGCAATTAATATTAGTTGGCATTCTATTGTAAGATAGAGCTTTTTTTCCCTCACATATTTATTCAGTTATTTATATATATCAGTATGGATTTCTATTCCATTCACTGTGACTATTCATTCCTAATCTTTTTACTACCACTAATTATTTTAATGCTCAAATTGTCTCAGGTTCAGCTAGTGGGAGACCCTTCAAGCCAGCTCCTGTGTCCTTTTGACATGCCCCTACTATTCCTGAGCATTTCCTTATTTGGAGGTAGGTACAAGGTGTTCTAGGCTCATTTTGTGTTTTTCCTGCTGTGGAATCAGCCATTTCTTCAAGAAGCCTAGGTTTCCTTCTGTGGTGAATAATTAAGAATTCAAAAACTAAAAAGTCAGAATCCAGAAACAAAAATCTTGTGCTAAGTCTGTTCCAGAGTGTCATTACTTTAGGCTCTGTCAAAGGACAGAGCTAGGAAATACAAGTATGAGCATACACACATATATACACACGTACGTTTTTGTCTATTTCTATATCTACATCTCTGTATCCATCTATCTCTGTTAAAAACCATGAGTTCACACTGATACCTCTAATTACAACTTGATATTATAGGGTTCATTCTAGACTTTCTCCTTTCTGTACTCTTTCAACACTTACTAAACCTGGCTCCCAACACCAAGGTCAAGGCTTCGGATCCCCATATGAGCCAGCCACCAATAAATAAATAAATAAACCTGGCTGTTATTATCATCGATATATTTACTTACTTGTTTAACCCTCCTGTATATGACTACTGTCCCTAACCTTCTGGCCAAGTATCGCATCCTCTGGCCTTGATATCACCAACCACACAAGCCATGGCTCTGTCAGAGAGAATATATTATCTTTTTTATTGTTATTGTAAAAGGAATTCTTTTCTTGGGGAGGAAAAAACTGTGGTTACTAGAGGTGGAAAACTGGAGGGGAGAGGGAGGGGGGTTAATGAGAAATTGGTTAACAGATAAAAAGAATGATTACGTACTGTAATGATGATTTGACCATCACACGTACGCAACTATAAATAGGTATAATAAATTATCTTTTTTTTTTTAAAAAAAGAAATCCCTTTCTTTGATAAATTCTAGCTGGTTTTTGTTTACATATTTGTAGTCTATTGATTTCTCTATGTTAATTTTATATCCTGCTACCTAACACAATTCTCTTACTGTTTGAGTTAGTTTTTCTATTAATCCTTGTTTTTTTTTTTTTTTTTTTTTTTTTTTCCTTTTTAGGTATACATACCAAAAATCAAATCTGCAGACAGAATTTGTTTTTCCTCTCGTCACAATTTTTAGACTTCAATTTTTCTTTGTGAATATCTTTGACCAATAAAATGTTAAATCATAGTGGCAGTATTGGGTGTTCTCATATCATTCCTGATTTCAGTGGGAATGCCTCCAATGTCTGTGTGTTTATAAGTTTTTAACTTTTTACTTTGAAATAATTTTAGAAATATAGAAGAGTTGCAAAGATAGTACAGAGAATTTTTGTATATCCTTTACTCAGCTTTCCCTAATGTTAACATCTTATATGACCTTGATACACTTATAAAAACCAAAATAATTCACATTGGTTATGTGTAAGTTTTTAATAATTGGATTAAGGAATTACTCATAGATTCCTTTTTCTTTGAGTCTCTTTTTAAAAGTTGGGAATAAATGTTTAATTTTATCAAATATCTTCTTAGCACACTCTCTTATTTTTCTCTTTTGACCAATTAATGTGATAAGTGAATAGATTTTCTAATATTGAATCATCCTTGCATCTGGAAGAAACCCATAGAGTAAAAAGATCATGTTCATGATTTTTAAAATAACTGTTAGATTCTGCTTGCTAGTATTTACTTAGAATTTTTACACTGATAGTTTAAATAAGATTGGTCTGTAGTTTCTTTTTTTAAAGCAGTCTTTGTCAGGTTTGTTAAAATGTTATTCTTAAAAAGAATTTAGAAATATTCCTTCTGTGCTCTGAAATAATTTAAGTAGCATCAAGATGACCTGGGCTTTAAGGTTTGGTAGAAGTCAGTGGGAATTTGGACTGAATGCCTATGGGTTGTGGAGGGAGGGACTGGGCAGTCCTCTCTGTCTCTGCTATGGAAACTTGTCTGTTCAGACTTTTTATCTTCATTTGGGCCAGTTTTGGTAAATTATGGTTTCCTAGAAAGTTATATGTTCTAGATGTTCAAATTTATTACTATAGTTACGTAAAGTTATCTCCTAAAATTAAAAAAAGTCCTCTGTTTTGATCATATTCTCTTTTTATTGCTAATTTTGTATATATGTGATTTTATTTCTTTTAAAATAGTTAGTGGTTTATCTGTTTTAGTGATTTTTATTCAACGATTTATTTATTCATTTACTTGTTCTACTTCTTTTAATTCATTGTGTATGCTTTAATTCCTATTTTTTAAATTTTCCCTAATTTTTTGTTCTTTTCTTAGTTTTGACTCGTGCTTAATTCACTTGTTTTTATTATTTCTTTTTTAGTCATATTACTACTTGAGACTGAATTTTTTTCTACTTCATCTTTAACTATGGGCCCTAATATAAGTGTTTTCATTATTGTTGCTCTGTGGAATTCTTAGAGTTTTGATTAGCATTTTTTTTTTTTTTTTTTTTTGGACATACAGTTGCTTAAGAGTTTGAAAATTCCCAGGTAAATGGGTTTTTTTTTTCTTTTCTAATTTTCTTAAAATTTCAACTTTGTCTCTGTTATTTTTAGGTTTTGGGTATTCGTTGTATTTTTGTTCTATCATTTGCCTGTACATAATTTCCTTAATCCCAGGCAATATCTACTGGCTACTTTTGTGAGCAATGACAGTTCTAACAGCTTGTATCGCTTCCCAGCCCCCCCGCCGCCCCCATGTAACTTAAGTCAATAGTATGATCTTTCTTAATATTTATCTTTGTATTGTTAGATGTGCTCTAACTCTGACTTAATTCGCTAGCTTTACGTCATATCATTCGACTGTAAGCGATTACAAACAGACCGTCCATGCTCTTGTTCTGCCTCCCATCAGGGTGGTCTTCCTGCAAGTCAAAGACTTCCCTCATTTGCTTGTTTCCTTCAAATATGGCATATCTGCGGGTGTCTCCATGCAGCCGCAACTTTTTCTCTCTCTGAAGCAAACCAGGTCAGGACGCTTCTCAGCCTCTCTTGCATTCCCTGGCCCCGACCCCCAGCGTGACCCTCTCACATTCAGGAGCTGAGTTTTCTGCCACTTTCTGAGCTCTACCATCGCTGGACCCTCTTCAACACCTTCCATTCCTTCTATTTCTACCAACACTTGTAAGTTCAGTTCTGTATGATCTCAGCCCTGTTCTCAGGAGTTCCCTCCCCAACGTTTGCACTTTCAGTGGGCTCCTGTTCTCCGGGTATCAATTTTTGCAGGTCTTTCCAGGATCTGTCACTATGAGTCCCTCCAATCCCCCCTGAGCTATCCCCTATTGCTCCCTGCACTCTTTTTAAGGGGCTCTGTCCAGACATCAATGTACATATTTTGGAGTTTATTTTTTCTATGTATGCTACTTTCACCGACTATGGAGTTTACAGGGTTTATTCCTCCTTCTTTGCCTTGTCACTCTGTGCGGTTTCCAGGAGAAGGGAAGATTTTTGAATCTAAGCCATGGCCAGGGTGGAAGTCTGGATTTTAACACCTTTAACAGGGAATTATCATGTAGATCATTGACAGTTTGTTAATGAGGTATTCAGCATAGTTTGAATCTCATTTTTACACACTTGGTTGAACAAAACTAATCCATTGTAATTTTTTAAAATCGATCATATTTTATATTTCCCAACATGAACTCCTGTAATAACATAGGAAGGAATTATTGGTTTATGAATGGTTTGTTCCTCAAACTACCTGGACAGAGTTAGGAGCACTCTGTTTATGTTTTCCATGGCCACAGACAGCTCCCTTTTGCTTCCCTCAAGAACAGTACTAGACCATGGTCTCATACTGTCAACCCCCTACCCTCAACCGCTGTTAACAGAAAAAATAGAAGTTCACAAATGTTGGCTTCCCCAGACCCCCTTTTTCCACTTGTAGACTTATCCATAATGGTAGTTGTCTCACCCTCCTTGACTCCCATCCTGGGAAGAGATGCCCTTTCTCTCCAAGGCTACAATCTCTTTCCCTAGGTGCTACATTTCTTCTCTTCTGCAAGTTTTTAAATGTTATCAATTATCTTTGTCTCCTCTGACTTCTTCCCACCTAGAAGCTTACTTTCTTCATCCTAAAACTAAACAAAATCAAACCAAAAATTCAAAACCATTTCTGTGTCTATTACTCCCTTTTAAGCCTTCTGCTTCTCTCTCTTTCCTTCATGCTCATGCACAACCTCTACCTCAAGCCCTTGCCACTGACTCTCAGGGCCATCAAACCGGCCTTGCCTTCTACCACTCACTGAAACTGCTCTTGCTAAAAGAAAGCCGAAGTAGTCCCAACGACAAGATCCAGTCCCCCCTTTATTTAAGTCCTATGTACCAGCACCCACCATCTCAACATCTAGTGTGGGCCACCTCGTTCTACTTTGCTGTCCTCCATCCAAATGCTAAATCTCACTTTCCTCAGGGTTATCCTTTTTTCTCCACATTGTATAATCTTTATTTTGTCATGTACTTCTGAGTGTAAATACTAGGTAAAAGAGTTTAGAAGTATGTCAGCAAATTTTTTCTACTGACGTCAATGCAAAGTTCAAAATATTACAGTCAATAAATATAGTATTCCATTAAAAATAAATTTACCTCAATTTGTGGAATTTGTGTGTGAAGGTCATTACAAACAAGTTCTATTGGGGGAAGTAGGAAAAAAATTTTTTTTAAAAAAGTTTTTACTGATTTGGTATGGAAGCAAGTAATCTGTTAATAGTTTGAATTTAGGTGGTAGGTAGGGTCTATATTACGTGAATTAATAGAAAATTTTGGCATTTCTGCATTGGGTTCTGTTTCAGACAAACTGGTTGTATCGGTAGTAAATTTGAGTAAATGCAATACGATGGAACTGTTAAAGTAAGCACACTAGCTATGGAAAGCAAAGCATGTAACTGAATAAAGGATAAGGTTAGTGACTAATAGTATTAAGACAATGTCAGACTTGCAGCTCTGCTGTTCATCTTAGAAAAAGCATTTGAGATGAAAGAGTTTTCAGTAACTTTATTTTCTAAAAATCCATCCTACATCTATGTTTTCTTCTACATCTTGCTTCTTTAAAAACAAAAGGAAACACAGACAAAAGCTTATCTTGACAGAGTCAGCCAAATTCAGCTTTCAAAGAGTTAAGATCCACCAAGAGAAGTTCTGCGCTGGGCCTCTGCAGGGCAGTGGCCCCCCAGCAGCGCCGGATGATGTTCTCAAGCCGACGTCCAGCGAGAGAATCGCTGAAGACAGCTGCCGAGAGGGACGGGCGCAGGTGGTAGGCCACCACCGCGTACAGCACGTGCTGCCGCTCGCCCGAGTAGGGCACCTCCCTGGTAGTCATTTGCCAGAGAGTGATGGCAAAGGAGTAGATGTCGGCCTTGGGCGTGATGGTCTCTCCTTTCAGGAGCTCGGGGGCTCGGTGGGTGTATGTGCCTCCCAGGTGGTAAGGGCGACTCTGGAAGCACAGCGGATCTTCCAGCTTCTCGGAGCAACCAAAGTCACCAATTTTGCAAACATCTTGCTCACTGACCAAAATGTTGGCCGGCTTCAGGTCCAAGTGCACGATGCTGTGCGAGTGAAGGTAGAGCAGGCCGTTCACCACATCTAGGGAATACTTCAGACACTTTCCCAGACCTAATTGCTCTCCAGCGCAGCAGTGAGGCTCCCCCGCCTCCTCCTCAGGGTAGCCGATGGTACCATAAATGACTTGGTGTAAAGTGACATTGCCACCGAACTCCATGATTATGGTGCCTAGACTGTTAGAGCCCGCAGGCGTGCGCGCGCTGGCAGCCACCACCCGCACTATGTTGTCATGGCGCAGCCTCGCAATGTTGAGCTCAGCCCAGAAACTGCGCTGTGACGCCAGTCGGTTCTTGGTGCATTTGCTCACTTGCTTTATGGCCACAGGGACACCATGGTACGTCGCCTTGTACACCGAGCCAAAGCCTCCAGTTCCCAGCCTCTGTAGCAAGCACACCTGTTCCCAGTCAATGGAGCACCAGGCCAGCCGGCGAGGCAGCCGTGGGGCCCGAGGAGGAGTGGCCCCCAGGAAGAGCTTCCCCGCCTTCCCCGGGAGCTCGGAAGGGCTGCTGCAGGGCCTCGAGTCCATGCACGGGGACAGCTCCCCCGGGAGGTAGCGGCGCAGGGCGAGAGGCGAGGGCATCGCACTTCCCAGGTGAACACTAAGGCCTTTCCGGGCAATAAGAGGAAAACCCGCGGGAATTTGGACGCATGACTAAATAGCCTTTCGCTCCATCCCAGCCTTTTCCTCCTCTTCCTTCATTTTCTGCAAATGAGCTACATCTGGGCTGTCACTCAGCAGGGGTTTTTATCAGATGCGAGGAAAAATCTGAACGAACAACAATCCCTTTCAGATGAAAGCATTTCCCTTCCACGCTTCAAGTGAGTTCTTAGAAAAACAAGCTCTCACCAGATAAACAGCACTGAGCTGGCCCAGCACTCACCCTTCTTTTACACCATTTCTTTAATTAAAATAAAATGGGCTTTTCCCAAATCTCATCTGCTGAACATTATCAGTGCTCATACAAAGGAGATCACAGAAGTACAATGAAATTGTTTCTCACTTTGCAGGCTATCATGGTTGTTGGTGTTTTCCTCCAGCTGCATTAAATCATTTCCAGCAGGTATTGGCTGAAAGAGTTGAAACACAAAAAGCAGACATTTGTTTAACCGATTATGGGGATAATTAGGTGCCACATTCATGTGGATAAGAAATTGCAACCTTTAAAATAATTGATCCAAATAGAATCACTGATACAGGTAAAAACATACACCTCTGAAGTTCACGAGGGGAGAGAATTCTCTGACACTCCATTCAACTTATACAGCAAATTAGCAAGACTTCTTAGCAACATACTGACTTCTTAACAATCCTTCCATTCCAAGGCAATTCGGCCCACCCGGTAAGCTCACTTGCAAGAGAGATTCTAGACTTTGCAGTAAATGACTTACAGAAGTTTTGAAGCACAGTTCAGGGAGAAAAAAGGACAAAAATAATTCAGAGCTATGCTCAGAGCTTTAAATATGGGAGAAATGTAGAAGAGAAGAAATCTGAAGAAATAAAAATGGCACAGTCACTGGTGCCCATATAGGAGGGTGCTTCGAAGAGTTCATGGGCAGATTTATCTTTTCAATTTATCTTTCAATTCTATTTTTCCACAAACTTTTTGAAGTACCTCGTGTCATGTGGAAAAGCAGATGTTGAAATTAAATTCAGGGACTTGCCATCAAGCCATAAACTTTTTCTTTCTGATTTTATAATAAAATATTAATTTTTGTACTATATCTTTGGAAAAAGACCAACAATATTACCCTGTTCATTAAAAACACTACTTTAAAAAAATCAAATGGTAAAGTATCCTCCTTCTAAAGCACCTGTGTGCTTTAGAGCACGTGGGTCATGTGTAACCACATTTTTATATGACAGTAGTATGCTTCTGCAGTATATTGGCTCTGAGAAGGTAAGTAATAAACATGAGTCATTTACATAAGCAATTTGAAGTCTGTGGAGCCCGTGAATAGGATTTCTATTCTATGCTACCTGTGTGGCTTAGTACGTAATCTTGCAATAGTTTGAGCCTCAATATTTTCATTTAAGAAATTAGGATAGAAATAATTATTAAAATAAATGCTGTTATTTTGGAATAAAACTTGGGGAGTCCCATCCAGATTAACAAGAACAGCAACAAAAATATAAACTATGGAATATTTTAGTAGAAATACAGTTGTGTGCAATTATACTAACCTCCAAATATGAAAGAATGACAATGCATAGGGAAAAATAAGAAAGTAATAAAAAAATTCTATAATAAATTTATACTGCAAAATGTGCTCAATAGCCATCACTTAGTTGGAATTATAATTCAGGGCTCTGAAACTGTTATGTATTATGAGCACTGTGAATATTAGCAGAATAAGAGCAATAGAGTACCCTTAGGTATCACACATTATTCAAGATTATGTGACTCGTTATCACATAATCTTTGTTTTTAAAATAATCACACAAACAATTCATTTTTAAAAGTTGATTTTACTATGTACATACAACGTAAGGTATTAATGAAAATGTGGTACTCAATGTGTTCACAAACGCTGAGTTCATTAGGTTTGTCATCTGCCAATCTGCCCAAGAATATTTAACTGAATATCCATTTTACAACAGCCTTTGTGTCCTTTTTTAGGCATCTTAAAATATTTCTGTTACTCACCAACTGCAATTACACTGAAAGCAGGATGTATCCCCCTTACTGATTTTTCCTCCTGTGAGTAGCATAATCCTTAGCTCATAAATTCTTCTTATGCTCTTGGTTTAATTTTTAGCCCTGATTTTGTTACCACGTACATGCACTATATAATATTTTGGATCTCAGAAGTGTATGAAATCTAAGCATAGTGGTTAAAGGCTTTGGTGCCGGATGGCCTGGTTTCTTACCACCCCACCGCCTCAGTTTCCTCATCTGGAAAGTGAGGAAAATATACCCACCTCAGGATTGTTGTGAAGATTAACAGAGTTTCAAATACTTAGATCAGGGCCTGGCTTATGGTAAGTCATACCTAAGTGCTAGTTATTATTTATGAAACTCATATAAAATGTTTATAGGTTTATACCAATAAGAAACATACAATTTATTAGATAGCATTGGTTTTAAAGTATCCTATCAGGACTGAAGTAATTCATTTTATTATGTTAAACTAATTTAAAGTTTCATTTGAGTACTTTTCTGCTCCTAAGTATTGAGGTTAAAGACAGAAAAGCACGTTGCATTATTGGTGTGTATTGGAAACACGAAGGGTTAGCACTAATCTAATCAAATGCAGTAAACCTATGTCATCCCCACACAGGGGCAAAGAGCAGAATGTGTTGGTTACAGGGCAGGAACTACCTGGAATTGTAAATGAAGCAAAGGGGAGAAAGGAGAGACTGTGCACCTCCTGACGAGCGAGACGCTCAGGTTCCCAGTGTAAAGGCTCTGCACGTCGGGCTCTTTCACTGGCAGTGCAACTATTAAGGTACTTCTATATCGGGCAAACAACAGCCTATTTATCACAAGATGTGACAACAGATGCCAGAATTAACCGCTCATTTGGTCGGATTTTCGTCTGAGACCGAGAAGGCGGGTGTGGACAGAGTCCTCTCGGGGCCGCGCGCAAGGCCCGGGGCTGCTGCTGCTCTCCGGGCGCGCACGGGGCTCCGGGGCCGGGCGCTGCGGCCTCCCGCGCTGGCGCCGAGGAGGCGGCTTTTCCTTCCTCGATTCCCACGTCCTGGAAGCTGAGCGGCTTCTGCCCAGGCTTGTCTCCCCGAGGCCTCGTGCGCTCGGAAGTTTGTGCGGGTCTCTCTCAACCCGGCTCGTGGGTCCCGGGGTGCCGGGAAGCACGTGGACGAGGCCGTCATCCCCCCGAAAGACGAACAAAGGGGCACTCGGCTGGCCTTCTGCCGACACAGTGACTTTTCGTTTCAATTCAGAGCCATCACGTAATCTTTCTGGAGACATTTTTAAAAGGCCGCGTAGCAAAGCAGACCCCCACGGCCACGTTTGCGCACGCGCGCCGAGTGACAGCCGCGTCACCGCGGGGATGGCTTCGCTGCTCTCGGGTTACAACCCAATTGCAGAATGTTAGAAAGTGAAGGACTTCGGGTATTGCAACCATTGAAGTTCTGTATTAGTATTTACAAACATGAATTAAGGTCAAAAATTCACTTTTGCCTCTTTTAGAACTAAAAAAATTCAGATGTAGATGAACTTATGTGCTTTATTAAAAATTCCAATACAAAGTTATAGTCAAACTTGAAAAAATATATCATTAAAAATTTTTTTTCACTTAAGTGGGATTATATATTGGTATTATTCTGAAATTTGAATTTTATACTTAGCAATATAATATAGACTGGTTTCCATGTCAATACATACAGAGCTACGTTAGTTTTTACAGGGTCAACACAATGTGTCCAGACGCAGATTCAAGTTTAGTGGGACTGTGGTTCGTGTGGAGGAGCATGTCCCTGGATGTAACCTGCTCACTCTACCTGCTTTTTCTGTCCATTCGCGGAACCTGATTGCTTCCATCTGGGCTGATCATTTGGATTTTGGATTTTGACTCTTAATATACATAAATGTATTTTTACTTCTCCTCTAAATACCTGTTAACTTGTGGGGGTTTTAAGACATGCAAATGTCTTTCAAACCGGTTTTAGAGACCTTTGAGTTTAATTATATCTTGCAATTTCCTCATAGTCGTAAGACCCCAAAATGCTCATGAATATTTGAAATTGTTTTTAATTGATATTTGGCAGTCTTGAATGACTTTGTCCAACTTATGCTCACAGCTTATGGGATAGTTCTATTGGCATCCTTCTTAAGCCTGAAAATGCTTTCCAACTGTGTATTTAATATTTACTAAATTCTGTATTTTTCACTGATAAAGTAAATAAGTCAAAATGATAGCATGTTTGAATAAGGGATTCAAAAGTAATATAGTCTATTCAATTCACCATCTTTACTCAGCTTTCTGCAAATTTTTCTCCTCTGTATCATTATGGACTCGTGACTTTTTCTGGATCCAATGTGATTTAATCAGCTGCAGCAATTATTTTTTATTGCTCAGATTGACACACTTGACCATGGGGGGCCATTTTGTGTCCTTTTGACACAGTCTTATTAATCTGAACTATTGTCTCCTGGTACAGCAATTTACCCCAGGCTCATAATGGCTCATGGAAACATCCATTTCTCCAGGGTATCCTGGAAAGTTGGTGTTAAAAATCATAATCTCAGCTCAGTTAAGTTTACACATCAGGTTCATTCTCTTAAACTGTTGTTCTTTGCTCACTTTAGTTGACAGGATTGGAAAACACGTCTTTTTCTTTTAAAAAGAATGAGTTTCTATTGATATTTCTAATTCAGTTCTAACATTATTGTTCCTAATAAAGCATTTTGATTTTGTTATTTTGTCCCCTTTCTCTTACACTTAAAATCTGGATTCCAAATAAAATTAATATAATTACTTATTTGTTATTTTACAGAATGATTAAATAAAATTTAAGATAATTGTTCGCAGTATTTTTATCCTTATACTGTGTGCCACTAAGGATATATGGTCAAATTATTTTCTTGTCGAGTCACTCCTAATAACTCGTTCTGTGAGGCTTTGTATTATATATATTTTGCATGATTAATTTGGTTTTAGTTCTGGGAGGTTATCAGTATAAATAGCTGGCAGTTTTCTTAGAAGGTGGTGGTTTCCAGCCAAGAGGTTTTTCTCTTTTGTGATAGTCAAATCCTGGAGGACGGTAGAAAACTGTTCTCAGAGTCTACTTTATGAGATTGGGGGTGAAGGGAAAATCAAACAAATTAATTTCCCAAGTTCTGTATAAACATTTCACTTAGCCACCATCTGGTCCATATGCAGTGATCAAGTGCAGTTATTATGTGCGTAAGATTCATATGCACGAGATCCATATAGACACCCCAATTCTGTCTTCTATTTTTCAATTTCTGATAATATTAGAATGCATATAGTCTCATGTATTCTATTAAAATTTAATTTAGTAATTATTAAATGGTATTAAAGCTTTCAAAATTCATTTTCCTCTTTTTCGAGCTTTCTTTTATAATATATAGCATTTTTCTACCAACTTAATATTACTGTATTATTCCATCATTTACTACGTATATCCAAATGATTCTCTAAATTCATTTTATTATAATACAGTGCCCCAAAACTTTAATTTTTCTCTCTTTATATGTAATTTTCCTTTATATACAGTCACGTGTCACTTAACAACCGCTATATGTTTTGAGAAATACGTGGTTAGGTGGTTTCATCACTGTATGAAAGTGTATTATGAAAGGGAACAGCAAGGAATTTTCCTGTTCTCTACACTGGCCACTAGCTGCACGAGCATGGACCCTCTAACTATGTTACTAAGTCTCTCTGTGCCTCACTTTCCTCATTTGTTAAGTGGGGATTAGAATAATACCACCCTCACAAAGTTATGAAAATTAAATTCAGGTAGGAATTGTGCCTGGCACTCAGCAAGCACTCGGTAAGTGTTAGCAAACTGTTTCTGTTTATTTGGTTGGCTTTTTTTTTTTTTTTTTGGTGGCTGGCCAGTAACAGGGATCAAATCCTGGACCTTGGTGTTATCAACACCATGCTCTAACCAACTAAGCTAACCCGCTAGCCCCTAGCTAATTGTTATTAACTGTTATTTTGCTATGAGGATAGGTGAGAATCATTTTAAACGCAAGAATTCTAAGGTAGACACCAACTTTTTCACTTGGGGTCGGACCATATGGTCAAATCCTGGGTTTCTATCTTAAAGGTCTGAACTGCTTTGGGGAGGATCACCCCATGAGTGAGCTCAGCACTCTCATCAATGTATTTTGTGGTAGGTTTGTTTACACCCGCATGATCAGAAACACCCGAGTTAGACACTGTGTTATGATGGCTACAATGTCACTGAGCAAGAGGAATTTTCCAGCTTCATTATAATCTTATGGGACCATCATAGAAGATGTCCTTATATAGCCCATGACTGTGCAGAAAATGTATCTTCTTGATGTCTCCTGTTTGACCAAGTTTTTCTTCTTTTAATGATGTACAAACAATTTGTTTCTCACCTCGTCTTCTGCAGGCTGTATTTATCTAAGCAGAGATTTACTTCATTTTCATCTATTTTAAAATACTCAAATATTCTGCCTTTACTAGATAGAAAATATTTTAATTATTTCTAGGGTGTGCCTTCTTAATGGCTTGAGGATTTTAGTGCTCATGCTTTGGTGCTTAATCTTATAGGAAATTAAGAGGTACTTTATAGTGAAGCTCCTGGCATCCCTAGCTGACATCTTTGCAAGTGGAACATCAGGAAACTTATTGGAACTCCACACAAGGTGATTTTAGGTGACTTGGGGAGGAAAGGAGGAAGAGGAACCCAATTACTAGAAGGTCTTAAGCTCTTGTTGAGATGGGAGGCTGAGGTTCAGTCTTAGTGTGTCATACTGGGCCGGGAAATGGAGAAGGAACCTCCTGGAGGGCTTCTCCCCAGTGTTTCTCTCACCATCTTTAATGAGGTGCTGGCCATGTTCTTGGCAGCTTGTGTCAGAGCCTCATCTTTCCATATACACCGTGGAGCAATCTGATTGGCATGGCGATTTCCCTGGGTTTCCTTTAGATGTTTCAGGATATCATAGTTCCAGGATCCATAAAGGGGAAATTAAAATTTGGGGTCATCCCTGGTATACCTACTGCAGATTGTACAGACCCTTCACTTTGATGGTCCAGCACAGACTGAAGAAGGCTGGAAATACCCTCCTGACATTTAGCCATGGTGGTGCTCAAGGTCAGTCAATCTAGCCTAGGGAGGAAAACAGGATATTAAATGATTTTATTGGATATTATAGGAAAGATATAAGAGGGACGGATGTGAAACGGAGGCTAGACAGAAAGATTTAATTTATAATTTTTACCTGAGACTAAATAGAGTTGAGTCTAAACATGGCAACAGGCAAGTGGGGAGGGGACTTCAGAGGGAGGACAAGAGACTGACTAAAGTCAACAGACTTGCTGCAGCGGAGCTCAGTTCCCTGGTGCTCCAAATTCTTGTGGAAATTCCATGCCAGATTCTTGTGGAAATAATGATCATGATTTCAGACTTTAAATTAAGGCTCTGTCATGGACTACTAATCTGTACAGAGGAAGAAGAAATAGAGACACATACACACACCAGTGGCTCAACTCCCCAGTCTTCTTAGAATCTTCAAGTTTTGGTTGCTCCTTTGATATTATTTTGGTGGAACAAATATGAGGAACTTAAATTAATAACTTCAGCAACCTATTTACTGAGCAACTGAGAACATTTCTGAGAATCTCGTGCTTCTCTGCGTGCAGGGGACTCCTATAAAGCAATGCAGTGTAGGAAGGGGCACCTTTGTCATATGAGGGCTGCAGGTGCTTCTGAGAGAGAGGAATAGATGGTTTATCAAACGATATCCTTGAGCCTCAACTCAGAACACCAGTTGCTGTGGACTGATTGAATTGTGTCCCCCAAATTTCAGGTATTAGCAGCTTAATCCCCATTGTAACTGTTGAGGGTGGGAAATGCTATTATGGTAGTTGAAGAAGATTATATTAGCCTGATTCATAAGAGTTTACAAAAACTGGGGCAGGGGGGATTTAGCATAATCGTTCAACATAGAAACAAAATTAGGCATAGCATTGACACAGCAGGAATAGCCTATTCAATTTACTATTATCCACAGTTAACCACGGTATTAGTCAGGATTCTTAGGTTCTGAGAAGGAGGAGAAACCAACTTAAGTAAAGAGAAATTTATTGGAAAGATTTTGCAGGATCACACACTCAACTGGAACCTGATGAACTATACTCAGAAGTGGGCAAGAACCAAAACCTATCTGGAGAACTAGGAAGCAGAAGTCACTGTGACAGTCCCAGCAGAAAGGTATGGTTGGGATACGCCACTGGATTGAGTGTCCCTCAGCTATTTCTTTAGTCTTAGAACGGAGCAGCGCACAGGCCAATTATGTTCACTTTCTGACTCCCGGGCTGTGTGAGCGTAAAGATAGAACATGACCCTTTGGCCTCCCTTGTGGGTGGCAGGCACCCGGGTATACTATTTCAACCAGACTACAACATTTAGGGAGAAGTAGTTTTTGAAATGGAAATCAAGGTGCTTTTAGGAAGGACTGGATATTGCACAGCCGACAGCAGCAAATGTCTTCCACACTCACCAGGGGACCTATTTCTTGCGAAGATCACAGCAATAGTGGGGAGTGGATGTGTAAACTACTCTAGTGTGTCTAATTCCTGTGTTCAGCTGTGATGACTTTCAGTCCTCTAGGCCCGTCGTGCTATTTCATGTTTACAGTTTGGGTTGGGAAAAAGAATTCCAATGACTCCGGTTTTGTGTGACCTAGTAACAGTTCCTTCCAAAATGTGTCCTCCACTCATTCGAGGAGAGTTTCTTTCTTTTTTTTTTTTCCCCCCCAGGACCATTATAAATCAATTCTTATGCCATTCTTGGGAAGGGGAAAGCTATCACAGGGTAATTCACCAGGCCTGCGTGGCCCACTTGGAGCAGCATAATCCAGTCATTTTAGACACTTCTCCATAAGTTCCACTGGTTAAGGGGGTTGTTTTCATTTATTAGGTCTTCAGGCCTGGATAATTATCACATTCTCTTTCTCTTGGCCATAATGATTGGTTCAATGAGGCTCAGTGGCAGGAATTTTCTAGAGCAGTGAAGAAACAGTCCCTATAGGAGTGTGCTTCCTGAGAGCGAAGTGAGTGTGGAATAAAGCAGAGCAAAGACCTGGTAAAGAGAGATGGAGACCTTCAGCAACGTTGGCGCTCTTGGGACTAATTCTGCATGAAGTCAGATCTTCTCATGGACACATCAATTGTGTGATTCAGCAAATAAATTACCTCTGGGGAAACAGTGGGTGTGAAGAAGTCCTGTTAGCAGTTGAGATAGAGCTTGGTGAGATATGAGCTGCTCTACTTACCACCTTCTCCCTTCCTCACCCCGTCCTTGTTACCCAGAGACAACTATCTTCAACTTCTTTAGCTGTGCCTTTGGGTATTTACCTCCTGTTCTGGCACACACATCTGTAGCTCTCCTATTCCAAAGTGGGTGGTTATTCTAGCCTACTACACAGCTACCATCTCGGCTTTTCCTTTTAATTTTATTCTTTGAATTCTCTTCATCTCTCTCTTGGTTTGGATCACTTTTTCCTGAATTCCATACCTTCCTCTCACCTGGTTTATTTTCTTGTTTTGGTGGAACACATCCTCTAGTAGCTTACTGAAAAAGGGTACATGGAAGATAACTTGTTTCAATCCTACGTATCTGATAATGCATTTTACTCTGACATTTGATTAATACTAATGCTTTCTTCCCAGTACTTTGCATGTAACTAATTTTTTCTTTGTGGAAGTTTTTAGGATATTCTCTGAATTAGATATCTATTGTTGCAGAAAAAATTACCCCCAAACTTAGTGGGGATTATCTCTTACATTTATTATCTCATAGTTTCCATGTGGTTAGAAATCTAGATGCAGCTTATCTGGGCCCTCTGGCTCAGGGGATCTCACAACACTGTAGTCAAGGTTTTGGCCATGGCTACAGTAAGGTTTGTTATAATTGATATAATTTTCTTCAGCTTCCACAGACATCTCATCAGAAACTACCCGAGCTAGAAGATAATGGAACAATCTTTAAATTGCTGAAGAAGAGAAAAAAATAAGCAACAACCTGTTATTCTTAATCTAGCAAAAATATTGTTGAAAAATGAAGATGAAATAGACTTTTCCAGGGGAAAAAGAAGGGTTAGAGAATTTGTTGCCTGCAAACCTGCACTTTCAAAAATGTTAAAGGAAGTACATTAATCAAAAATGCAAACCTGGACATATGCAAAGGAAGAAAGAATATTAGAAATGGTAAGTATGTGGCTAAAGTAAAATATTTTTCTTACCTTTATAAATTCCTTTAAAGGACAATTTAATGTTTAAAGTTGCAGTTGTAGTCTAACATTATGTGAAGGTAGACTATGATAAGTGAAGGATGAATACTGAAACTTTAGAGGAATCACTAAAACAATAAAACAGAGGTATAGCTAATAAACCAATAGTGGAGATGAAAAAACAAATCCTAAAACTTACGCAGTTGACCCAAAAGAAGGCAGGAAAAAAAAAATCAATATGACAGATGGAAAGCAAATAGTTAGATGATACATTTAAACCCAAATTTATCAATAGTTGAGATAAATTTAAGTAGTCTAAACACTCCAATTAAAAGGTAGAGATTGTTGGGGGGAATAAAATATCAAAACGTAACTATGTGTCATCTACAGGAAACAATTTTAATACAGAGATACATATAATATAAAAGCAAAAGGATGGAAAATGACATACTATGCACGAACTAGTGAAAAGAAAGCTGAAATGGCTATGTTAATAGCAGAAAAAAGTAGACTTTAAAATAGAACTATTAAGAGGAATTAAGAAGTTTATTTCAAAATGGTAAAGGAATCAAGGAACATAATCATCCTAAATGGGTATGATAGAGTTTAAAAATTAATGAAGCAAAAAAGACAAAACTGAAAGAAATAGGCTATCAATAACTGTGGCTGAAAATATCAATGCTCTTTCATCAGTTATTGATAAAACAAGTAGACAAAAAATGATTAAGTATACAGAAAAGTGAGCAATACTTTCATATTAATCGCAGTTCTTGAGAGAAACAAAACCAACAAGATGTGTGTGTGTGTGTGTGTCTCTCTCTCTCATATATATTGAGGAGGAAGAGGAAGAGGAACAGGAAAAGGAGGAGGAAGAAAAAGGTGATGACTACAGAGCAATATCACTCATGAATATTAACACAAAATTTCTTAAACTACTAGCAAATTAAATTCAGCCATATAAACAAGAGACTACATCATTATAAAATGGAGTTTATTCCAGGAATCCAAGGTTACTTTAACTTTAAAAAGTAAATTAAGTTTCTAAGTTAAATGAATAAAGGAGACAAATTGTATTATCATTTTAATAAATGAAAAAAAACAAAGCATGTAGTAACATTCAAACCCATGTATGACGTCTCAGCAAACTAGTGATAGAAGGGAACTTCTTCAACCTGATAAAGGGCATCTACAAAACACCTGGAGCTAACATCATGTGTAATAGTAAAAGTCTGAATTTTTTTACACAAAGATTGAGAACAGGGCAAGGATGTCTGCTTTCAGTCCTTAAATCAACATTATACTGGAGGTCCTAGGCAGTGCAAAGTTGGGCAAGAGAAAGAAGCAAACTAATTGGAAAGAAAGAAGTAAAACTTGCCTTATTATTGGACAAAATGACCATGTACATAACAAATCTTAAGGAATCTACACAAAATCTACTAGAAATAATAAATAAACTTAGCAAGGTGGCAGGATACAAGGTCAGTATATTAGCAACTAATCTACAGTAGCACCAGAAAATATTCAAATAGGGATTAATTTAACAAAACCTGTATTTCAAATCTGCATACTTAAAGCTACAAAAAATTGCTTAGAGAGATCAAAGGAGACCTAAACGAATAGAGAGATATATGATGTTCATTGATTAGAAGACTAAATACTAAGATGTCGATCATTTCTAATTCTTTATATAGATTCAATGCAATACTAATCAAATTCCCAGCTGTTGTTTTTAGAACCTGATCATCTGATTTTAAAAAGCATATAGGGAAAAGAAAAGTATATATGGAAATGCAAAGTTATGGACAACATAACTTTGAAAGCAAGGAACAAAGTTAGATAATTCACACTATCTGATTTCAAGACTTACTATATAAAGCAAAGTAATCCTGACAGTGTAGTACTGGTGTAAAAATGGACATATGGATTAAGGGAACATAATAACAAGCTCAGAAACAGATTTTGATATATATATACGGTCAATTGACTTTTGACAAAGTAGCCAAGGTCATTCAAAGGTGAAAAAGGCAGTCTTCTGTAAAATGGTATTGGAACAACTGCATATTTATATGGAAAAAAATTAACTTTGATTCTCATCTTACTCCATCCGCAGAAAGTAAATAAAAATGAATCATAGGCTTTAATGTAAATACTAAAACTACAAAATTTTTAGAAAAAAATAGGATAAAATCTTCACAATCTCAGGATAGGCAAAGACTTCTTAGCTTGGACGTGGAAATCATGACTCAATTCAAAAGATATCATTAAGAAAATAGAAAGGCAAGCCATAGACTGGGAAAAAAGATATTTGCAATGCAGACATTTGACATCTCTCTGACTGCAGGAGATGAATGTCTCTATACAAGGGTACTTCAAAAAGTTCATGGAAAGATCTTTTTTTTTTTTTTTTTTTTTTTTTTTTTTGGTCGTTTTTTTTTTTGTGACCGGCACTCAGCCAGTGAGTGCACCGGTCAGTCCTATACAGGATCCGAACCCGCGGCGGGAGCGTCACCGCGCTCCCAGTGCAGCACTCTACCAAGTGCGCCACGGGCTCGGCCCTGGAAAGATCTTTTAATTCTATTTTTCCACGAACCTTTTGAAGTACTCTCATATATGCTACAAAGGAAACCCTCTGACCTTCACATTTAACTTTTAATTGTTGACTAATCACTTTCAGACTTTCTTCATCTTTTGTCAAAGAGTCCACTGCATTTAGCACAAGTGACCCAATTCCACTGTTCTCGTAGTTACTGTGTCCCCTATATTTCTCAAATACCTGACAGGGTACATGGTACCATCCCATCCGAGTTCATCCCAGGTCAAAGTTTTAACAGTTGCTCTGCTACCTTGTGCCAGAACTTGTCTGTACTCCTCCTCTTACTGGGGATCTTCAATGCTGGCACGTAGGGATGATCCTGCTCCCATATACAACCTCAGCATCTGCTTTGTCACCACTGACTCATGTGTCGCTGAATGGTTTCTTTGGGAAACAGTCTGACATGGAGATTATTATGCAGGATGTTCTTTAGAGAGTGTTCTTGGGGTCAACATCCATGGAAAGGAAGAGAAGGGAAGGGAGTAGGATCAGGTAGACAAACAAGTTGAGCCATGAGCCGTCTTACTGAAGGCCTCCAACGAGTGAGGACTGCACCTGTGGAAAAAGGTATGACCTTGGGCAAAGTGGCTCTTTTCCGCTGAGGCATTCTCAAAGAAGGCTGACCGTGGACGACTGTCTGCCAGCAGCACTCCAGTAGCTGGAAAGGAAGTCCTGAGTCCTGGAGAGGGCTACAGGCAGCACACCCCAGTGTCCCTAAACACCCTGCGCGACAAATTCCGTCTGTAGAGGGCACATGTTTTTCAACTGTGGTCATCAGGCCATTCCCCCAAGTCTTCTAAGGTGAAGGGTTTCTTGGGCAAAGCCCCAACAGCCTTTGACTGCTGGGTTTTCTGAATTTTCATCTTTCATTAGCTCATTAATAATTAATTATGGGGTCATGGAGTCTCCATAACCAAGCACATGTCTTGAAGACATCCATTCATCAATGAATTTTTCTCTTATATCTTTTAACAAATGTTTTAGTGTATATTTCCATCATAATTTTTATATGCTAGTTCTCTAATTTAGGAAAATAAATTTCTGATTAGGGTACTCCAACTTCTAACTGTCCCTAAGGAGAAAATTGGTGTTTATCTATTTGTCTCTCTCCATATACTCTTTCTATCTATACGAAGCACACAGGTTACACGTCAGTTCTTTTAGAGTGCATTCCCCACAGTAACATCACAGCAGATCTACAGGCCTGCAGAAGGTAGAGTGGGGAGACTGCTCCACTGTGGGAGCCGATTGCATGGAGTCCTTAAACTCTGGTGAGCAGGGGACACCTTTACCTGTATAGTTGGGGCAGAGGACAGGCCCCTAGTCCTTACATCTTAGAATGCTGGAGCCACACACGTGCCTAAGAGTTTTCTCCTGGAGCTGACATAGTAGACTTGGGCCTTCATGGTGGCTGCTGGGACCTCCAGTGGAGGTGGCTGGAAAAACACAGGATGTTTGAAACTCAATAGTTACAGAATGTTCTTAAGGAAGTATTCATTTTATAAAAAGCATCTCAGCACCTTTCTTTATAGAGGTTGGAAGTGTTGGGACTCGGTGGCTTAACCGCTGGATTGTGTGATTAGATCATCGCCCCTAAATGCAAGGTGCCCTGGCCGGCCTGCCACACAGGGCCGATGAAGCAAAGCCAAAGCTGTCTTCACGTGTCTTCGGTGGTTTTAAATGCTTAGTGAATGTTCCAAGATACTTCGGGGTACCTGCCAAATTCCAGCAGTTCATGGAAAAGGGATTGGGGCTATTAGTTATCAGAATTGTTGGTTTGTTTAGATGAAAACAAATTTTGGCACAAGAAGCACAAAGACTAAGAAGCTAGATCCCAGGGCGTGAGAGAAGCGGTTGTACAGTTGTCTCCAGTCAAACAGCAATTCTAATGGCTCTGAAATGCTTGTGTTGGTGCTACTCCATTGACTAAGAGCTGACACTAAAAAAAGTCACTGTCATCAATTGTTCAGGAAATTTACAGTTTAATAGCAATTAGAAGAGATTCAAAAAGGATTAGTCCTCAATTTTTAAGACGCTCAGCAACTTCACTTGGATTCATCACTTGAAGGCTGTGACATTACAGACACATACTCCTGGGGGCCATGTCTGCTCCCCACTGTGGCCTCTTGGGTCCTTTGGGGTAAGATGGGGAGGGGACCATGCTGGGCACTGAGGGCACTGTCTTGCCGAGTGCAAATCCCAAATTCAGCTTCTCTGACTCTATAAGTCCTTATTATCCATAAGAAGGTCACCTTTGAGGGGTCTTATGAGGGCTGTTGTGAACTGAGATGAGGAAGGAAAACAAAGAAAAATCACATTCACTCAGTTAGAGTTGTGAGACTCCCGGATAAGAATTCCTGTCCTTTTGAGGGTCATTACCTGCCTGTTCCCAGATGCATGAGGTCATGCATCAGTATAAAACACTCTCTACAGTGAGGAACAGAATAGCTAACTAACTTTGGCCTAAGCAATAAAGAAATTGATTATTTCATATAACAGGAAACATAGAAGTAGGCGGTCAGAGCAGCTGGAATACTTCATGTCACGTTGGTGTGCCACTTGTGGGTGGAAGTGTCTGTGCAGCTTCAGGCAGCATGTCTGTATCCTGGGCAGGAGGCTGGAGCATGTGGGAAGATCCAGCCTTTCCAGAAGTAGCCCAGCAGATTATCCTACGTCCCTCGTGTATGCCACAATGCGGGCATCTGACTACCATTAGCGGCAAGGATAGCTGCAAAGAAAAAACAGTGGATCAGTAGTTTTCTCAGCTTCTAGAATAGAGGCAGGCAAGAGGATGTGTGGTTGTGCAGTCCACAGGGCCTGCCTTTGGATGCGTTTTCAAGTGTGGACCCACAGGTGCTGGCTTTCATGTCTGTACTCGAACGTCAAAGCCAAGTCCAGGGAGCTGTGGGAGCATTCAGCAGGGAAGCCCACCCTGGTCCCGGTGTCCAGGCCAGCACCCTAGAAGAAATGACATTTAACGCAGAAAGCAGAGGCCAACAGGTAAGTGAGGTGAAGAGCACTCCAGGCTGAGCAAACGGCACACCTGAAGGCTCGGAAGGGAAGGAACATGTTGGTTCTAGGAACTGAAAGGAGTACTCTGCCGGAGAAAATTCTGACAGCTGGGGAGAGTTTTTAGAATCAGGTTTGGAGAAGATGTAGAGGCAAGATTGTGGAGGTCCTTTTAAGCCATTTCAAAGAATTTGCAAATTGTTAAATAAAAAATAGACTATTAGAAACCAAAGATTAAACCGAGTAAAAAAAATTTACTGCAAAGAGGGAAGCCTATCTGTTAGACTCTCAGGAGCTCTGAGGATGGTTTGGGGAGGCACGATGGGGTAGGTATTTAGAGCCAGGGAAGAACAGCAGAGCTCTGTGTGGTGTGGACTTGCCAGCGGCATCCGGCTTACGGATGCGTTGCCATTAGACTTGAGGGAGGTGTCTGCTGTGCATTTGGGGTGTTGCTTTGGGAGCCTGTAGGGTTAAGGCTAATAGCTATGCTAATAGTATTGCTACATGACTATACATAACTAAAGCCAAAACGTTTCTTTATTTTAATTATACTAAGTTTTCCATTTGTATTGTCAGGGCTAGGTCTTAGCGCCCACAGACCCTTCAAACCCATTGTACAGACTGGGTCACAGTCCCCTCACATGCCAGGCTGGGTCACCAAACCCCCCACATGCCAGGCTGGGTGTAAAGCTACACGATTTCCAACAGGGCTAGGGCTCACAGACCCCCTCAAGCCTATTGTACAGACTGGGTCACAAACCCTTCACACGCAGGTATATGAGCTAGTTAATAGGAAAAGGTCCTTGGAACCGGGGGTAAAAAAAATCAATAGGCTTTATTCAGAGCTAGGAACAGCCGCCCTAGTGGCCTTCTGGAGTGTCTGGAGAGGCACCGTGTATCAGAGCCGTTAGTCCTTTATACTTAAGTCCATAACCCAGGACACCTAGGTGCACATGCACAATTACATTAGATAATAACCAAGGAACACCTGGGCGCACGTGCATATTTACACCAAATGCTCAGCAAGATTCTGAACATCTGAGGGGCCCTGACCATTTTCTTGCATTTTCCCAACACTAGGTCACCAGACCCCTCCCATACCTGGCTGGGTCACCAGACCCCTCACATGCCTGGCTGGGTCACCAGACCCCTCAAATGAAAGTCCATGCTAGATTATTGGGAAAGATCCTGGGAGCCATTGACAGACAACATGAGCTCAGTCCTCATTCCTCAGCAGTAGCAGCAGAAGCAGCAGCAGCAATGGCCTCTTGGGGCATCCCGGGGCAGGGGGGCACTGGCAGCAACAGTCTGCAGCAGCAGTAGCGGCCTCCCTGTGGCCCCCCGGGGGCGGGGGGTCCCTGTGGATCAGAGCCACTGGTCCTTTATACTTAAGTCCGTAATCCGGGATACCTGGGTGCACATGCACAATTTCATTAGACAATAACCACGTGCGTGTGCATATTTACATCAAATGCTAGGCAAGATTCGGAACACCTGAGGGGCCCTGACCATTTTCCTATATTTTCCCTACAGAGCATGAGTGGGAACAGGCTGCTTGGGAGGGCTGCTCCATTGTCAACTAGTGGGGCCAGGTAGGGTTCTCCCCTTGACCTTAAGGAAAGCATGGAGTCTGTGAAGGATCTGAGTGTGATCAGATTTGCATTTTTAGAAAGAATCTTTTGGTAGTGATTGGAGAATGGATTAGAGATGGGAACCAACTGGGCATTGCAGTAACCCCAAGCTGGCTCTGAACCCGCTAGACTCCCGCCCAGGGCTGCGGGGCCCATGAGGCACTCCCAGAGGATTAGAAGCATTTCCACGCTTCATTGTTCTAGGTCCAGCTGGGAGAGAGTGGGGATGCATTAGAGACATAGACCCTGACTTCACAAAGTTTAACTTAAAACATGGAGCCAGGCTTCACATCCACTAAACACACAGCAGATGGGACATGCGAAAGGATGGGACCAAGATGCCCAAGAATGCCGAGGACGCAAGCAGGTCAGGGGAGGCTTCCCTGAGCTTGTGGCCACACCAGCTGGAAGACTGGATGGTGGCTCAATTTTGGAAACTTTGGGTTCCCAGACCCCAGCTGATGGGGGCTTTCCTACCAAGTGCAAGCTAGAGCCAGGGCCTGGGATTTCTTGGCTAGTGTGTGCCAGATGGCTCAAGAGAGAGAGAAGTTCCCGGGAAGAAAGGGAGAGGAGGGGAGGGTGAGGCTTCAGGAAGGAAAAGCTGAAACGTTCTCTCTATGTTCATTGCAGATTTTAAGGATTACAAAGGTTGGTGGTCTGTCTGTCGTATCAGCCCCGTCACAATTTTGCTAGGATTTTTTGTTGGTATGAATGTGTACCTAGCTCCCTGTTTATTTCTTCGAGGACATCACCCTGAGAAATAAGAGTTTTCTTATCCTAATATTAACAGAATTATTTTGATTTTGTTAGTGAGATTGTGGCAGACAACAGTGTACCATCTGCTGGTTCACAGGGGATTTGCATTGTTTAGATCAGCAGTTCTCAAACTTTTTGGGCTCAGGAACTCTTTACATTCTTTAAAATTAATGAGGACCGGCAAAGAGCTTTGGTTTATGTGGGCTATATCTAATGATATTTGTCCTATAAGAAATTAAAACTGAAGAAAATTTAAAGTATGTATTTATTTTCAAAAATATTTATTTTACAAATAATGCATATTAAAATGGTTATAAATTATTATGTTAACCCCGCATTTTAATAAAAGACAACTATTTTACAAATACATGTTATACAAATATAAATAATACAAATACATATTAAAAGAATCATAAATCCATTACATATTGACATACATTTTAATTAAAAACTATTTTGCAAAGCAAAATATTTAGTGGGAAGAGTGGTATTGTTTCATAATTTTACAAATATCTTTCACTAAAGGTCTAGCTTAATAGAAGACAACCAGATTCTCATACCCCTGCTGCATTCGATCGGTGGTGATGTTCTTTTGGTTGAACTACATGAAGAAAAGTAGTTTCTCAAAGTTCTGCAGTTGCTTTTTTATTAGTGTTTTTAGATAAGTGTATATGCTACTTTGATATTACACCCAAACTTGGTAAGTGGTAGTTTTTTAGATGTTAGTTGTTTTTACAATGTTTTGTACTCTATTACATTAAAATCCACTGATCTCTCTTCTACACTGAATGGATCTTTTCCTGTGCATGATTTTGTAAAATCACGCATTTGGTCATTTGAAAAATATTAGTTCATTGAGTTTTGCAAACCTTCCAGATGTGGACTATTTCATGATACAATATCAGAAAATCACATTTGTTAATATCACCACTGATATCAGGAAAGTGCTGGGAAACCATCAAGCTCAAGGTACTGGATACATTTTTTCCAAAATTTAAATTTTCTCTTAAAAGCTCAAATTTTGTCATAAGCAACAAATTTTGTTGGTTGTTTTCCTAGAAGCAACAGGCTCACTTCATTCCATTTTTGAGAAAATGTCTGCCAAATACTCAATTCTGATGAACCACAGTTAGTCTGTCCTTTCCAGTAAAATGATGTTCGATGAAAAAAGAGGCTAGTTCAGCTCGCAGCTTCAGCAACTGCACAAGTGCTATTCCTAAGGACAACAGTTATTTACTCGTGTGCCACAGAAGTACCTTAAGCATACATCCTATTTAATCATAGAGTATTAAAATAACATGTATTCAAAGGTTGGAATTTCATGAAAGGAAAACCCTATGGTATTTTATCAGAGACATTAGTAAGTGAAACTGCCTTTCTCATTCACGTGAGTGTGAGGTGATGAAGAACCCATGGCTACTGGTATGATTTGGTGCTATCGCCTTGGTTCATGCTAAGGCAACAGCAGTTCTACCCACCTTCGCTTTTGCACCGTAAATGCAAATATCAACAGAGTGAAAAAGAGAAATACAGTTTTGACCTCATGGAGTTCCTGAGGGGGACTCTCAAAGACCGCAGGGATCCATGCATCACAATTTGGGAGTTGCTGGTGAAAACAGAAGAGAGAGAGCATCAAGCCTAGGGTATTTCAATCTTTAGAGGTTGGGCAAAAGAGGTGGGTCCAGCAAAGGAACCTGAGAAGGAACCACTAAGGAGGTAAAAAGAAAGGCAGAAGGAAAAAAGTGTCATGACAAGCGACAGTAGTAGGGAAAAAAGCCTGTTCTGAGTGTGTTAAAAACAGAGGACAGGTGAAGAAATGGTTGTATTAACTGTCTTTTACTTTCTGTATTCTGATGCTTTGGCATATGGGGCCTTGCTGACCTTGGAGGGACTGTCCCTCCCAGGGCTAGCCAATTCCTAGAGTAAACAACTTATTCATGAGCATGCTTTTGAAATACAGACCAACCAATTCAGAGCCACACCCTCAACTCCCACACTCCAGGCCATTACCCCTCTTCCCTAATACCAGGTACCAGTCAACCAGGGAAAGCCCTTATGCTCCAGAGCCCTCTAAAATTATTCAAACTGGCCAAGCCTCAGCCTGCTTCCTTTCCCCTGGAAACTACATAAAGGCTTTTGCCCACAGCTGCCACCTCTCCTTCTGCCTCCTGACCTACTCTGGTGGCCCGGCATGGCATGGTGTGCCCTTCCTCTTGGGAACTGTGAGTAATAAACCATCTTTTCAATGACAATCATCTCCAGATCTGTTGGTCTTATCGTACCCCAATTTTTCTATTAATACACTGTATTTTAAAACTATGGTGATATAGTGAGTATAAACAACTCTTTTAGAGCACTTTACCTTAAACAGAAATATAAAAGTGGGAAGAAAGCTGGAGGGGAATACAAGATCAAGATATTTTACTATGTTCGCATGCTGATGGTGATGATCTTATCAAAAGGGGAAAAACGAATAATTTGGGGTGGAGGGATGTGATCCAGGGCAGAAATGAAGCAGCTTATGTCAGACGGGTGTGTAGATATTTCACTTATTTTAACAGGAGGAAGGGCAGAGTGTAGATGCAGGTAGATTGTTAGATTTGGAAGTTGAAAGAGGTGGAAATTCTCTTCCAGTTGCTTTTATTTTCTTGGGAAAATAAAAAGCAAGACCAGCTGGGACTGGGCTGGGGATGAGTGTGTAAGAGGTGTGAGGAGAAAAGAGCTGTGATTTGGAGAATGAAAGGGTAAATTGACCAGGACAAAGCAGTGAGACTTCCAGACAATACCAAGGACCCATATGAGTTTTAGGGTCATAAATTTTAGGTGAGATGAGTTAGCCTCACTGTGTGCTTTTCACAAGGAACAGATGAGGAATAAACAGAAAATTGTATTTTATTTTTTCAAGGGCAAGAATGTGTTCATTTTATTTATTCATTTATTAATATATTTTTTACATTCTAATATGTTACAGAACAGCTGGGGAAAGGGGGAGAGTGAAAGGGGGAGAGAAATAGGGTGGGAGAAAAATAAGGGGGGGGTGAGGTTGAGGCCTGTGGCACGTCCCTCATTCCAGCAGAGGTGACCAGGGGGCTTCCAGCAGTGGCTTGGTCATTGCTGAGCTGGATACATATGTCAGGGTGGTGTGGCTGAAGCCTTTGGTCTCCCACTGCCCCAGTGGTAGCCTGGTGGTCACTGCTGGGCTGGGTGTAGCTGTTGGGTGGGGCAGTAGTTGAGGCCCTTGGCTCTCTCCCAACCCTGGCTTGGGAGCTCAGTGAACTTCTGGTCCTTCTAGGTTTTATAGTTGTTCTGTGGTGGTGTTAGACCTTTACTGGCTAATATCAAACTGTCTCTGATTCTGTGGGTATTTTGTTTTATATTTCAGTTCTGTGTTGGATTATTTGCTGTTCCTACCACTCAAACTCTGCACTGGAACTAATTGTTGTCCTTTGCTTACTTCTAAAATGGGGGAATTTTCTGTGGGACTAGCATTTGAACACTGTGGTTGAGCTAAATCACTGTTTTGCTCCTGATTTTCTGGGGAAGGCTTTTTGTGCAGTGCAGGTTTTAATTTTTGACCTGGTAAGCACTTCTGGGTCTCGTCAGGTCCAGTACACCCGGGTTGTGTGGAAACTCTGGTCTGGGCCTGTCTTTTCAGCAAACTGCACCCCCTGCAGTTCCATATTACTGACCAGTCTACACTGAGTGGTCCTAAGCTGACTGGAGGGCAGATCAGCTTTCCACACTGTGCCCCAATGTTCCCTCAGTGGGCCCGTCTCTGCCACCCACAGTCCAAACACTTCCCATGGGATTGGGCCATGTGCTGGTCCCTTGCAATAACTCACTGTCCACTGAGTGGCTTCTCCCTCCTATGTGGGTCCACAGGAACCCTGTTAGTGGTCTTGCATGATCTGGGGGCCACCAAGGCCCTCTTCTCCCCTACCTCCTCCAAGCAACTTCATAGGAAGGGCACAGCTGTGGCTTTTGCCAGCTCTTGCTCTGTGTGCTCACCAGGGCCAGCCTTGAAGTGGTTGGGTCTCGAAATGGTGGGAGCGATCCTTTCTTTCCCTTATCACGGCTTCTCCTGCCTTCATGCACTCTGTAGGTCTCTCCTCCTCTTCCCCTGAGCTCTAGTGGCCCAGCTTGGCTGTTGCTGCTTTTTAATAGTTGTAAATTGGTTGATTTGTGTGAGAGACTGATGCTGGGGACTGGCCATTCCACCATCTTGACCAGAAACCTAAACAGAAAATTTTAAATAAACTTCTTATTTTAGAACAGTTTTAGATTTATAGAAAAATTGTGAAGATAGTACAGAGGTTTCCCAAATACTCTGCTTCCAGTTTACCCTATTACTAGCAGCTTATGTTACCATGTCACATTTGTTACCATTGTAACAATATTGATACATTATTAACAATAATCCATTCTTTATACAGATTTCCTTAGTTTTTGCCTAATGTCTTTTCTATTTCCAGGAAACCAGATTACATTTAATTATTGTGTCTCTTTATCCTCCTTGGCTATGGCAGTTTCTCAGACTTCCCTTGTTTTAGATGACATTGACAGTCTGAGAAGTATTGGCCAAGTATTTCATAGAACGTCCCTTGTTTGGGATTTATCTGATGTTTTTCTCAGGATTAGACTGGAGTTATGGGTTTGGGGGAGGAAGACCACGGAGTGGGTCCTGTCATATCAAGGGTACGTACTATCAGAATAACTAATCACTGCTGATGGTGGCTGGATCGCCTGGCTGAGGGAGAATTTGTCAGGTGTCTTCACTGTGAAGTCACTTTTCCCTCCTTTCCAGATTGTACTCTGGAAGGAAGTCTCTATGTGTATCACATTTAAAAAGTGGGGATTTATGGTTCCCTCCCTTGAGGGCAGAGTATCTACATAAATTATTTGGAATCCTACACAAAAGATTTGTCTCTTCTCCCTTATTTATTTATTTAATCATTTATTTATATTGATATGAACTTATGGATATTTACTTTTTACTTTGGATTATTATCCGATACTACTTCGTTTACCTTCCTGCTCAAACTGTTCCAGCTTTGGCCACCGGGAGTTCTTGCAATTGGCTCCTATGTCCCTTTGGCAACCACCCTCATTGTAGATTTTTTGCATCTATTTTTGTGCACCTCCTTACATTCTGGCAATAAACTGTATTCTAAGGTAAACCTAGAATATGCCATTTCTCTAGTGCTATTCATTAAAATAATTTTTTTAACCTTTTTAATTATCAAATAAACAAAAAAAGCAAATGTATAGCTCAGAAAATTAACATAAACTTCCAGTGTTATATTGGAGTTGGCTCACATATGCTCCTAAGAACCTTCCCAACTCCACATTCAGTGAGATCAGGTTAGTAGCTTGAAATTGTCCATGGTAGTAGTATTTATATGATAGCAATCAGAAAATGCTAAAATTCAGGGATTCCTTTCCTTCCTGGAGAGCAAATTGTTAAATATCAGCTCACCACTGCTTGTAACTACAAGCCAATGAATAAAACTTTGCCACCTATCCCAGTGACCTCTCCATGTACCCCATCACAGCCTTCTCTCTCCAAGACTAACCACTACCCTAACTCTTATAGTAATCACTTCCTTGTTTCTATCTTTTTAACAATTTATTATACCCATGTTTCCATCCCTAGATGCTATGGTTTAATAACATACCTTATTTTTACCTTGATGTATATTTTAAGGCTTCTAATCTATAGACTCCCCCCTATCCCTTTCTTTTCCTTATAATTTATCTGTTGTAGCATGTGGACCATTTTATCTGTAGACTCTCCCCAGTCTGGATTTTACTGATTGATACTCTTGGTAATGTTCAATTTGTTCCTTTGTCCTCTGTTATTTACTATATCAAGTTAACATTGCTAGAACATTTCACTTAACAACAGCAACATACACATTCTTTTCAAGTGCCCATGGAATATATGAAAAAAGACCATATCCAAAATCCAAACCCTAAAAATATAAGACAATTGAAACCAGTGTGTTCTCTGATCACGATGGAATTAAACTAGAAAAAAAATAACAGAAAGATAACAGGAAAATGTCCAAATACTTGTAAACTAAACACCACCCTTCAAAATAATCCATGTGTTAAAGAGGAAGTCTCAAAAAAATTTTCAAAAAATTATTAATGAATGAAAAGGAAAATACAGCATATCAAAATTTGTGGGAGACAGTTAAAGCAGAAATAAAAAGAAAATTTGTAACACCAAATGCCTGCATTAGAAAAGAAGAAAAGTCCCAGATAATGTTGTGAGGTTGTCGCCCCGGAAAGGAACCAAACATTTAATTAAGACTTTTAACAGAGTCTTTATTAGCCAGCCAGTGACTGCCTCCCCTAGGTATTTTAGGAGAGCAGCAATTTGCTTTGGTCTGGTGGAGTTTATAAAGGCAAAAACCATATCCTGTTGGCACATGGGTTTGTCCAGGTGAACAAAGCAAGCTAGGTAGCTAGGTTACAGAAGCCAAAAAGTGAGCAGTTAAAGCAATCAAGCATAGAAATTTTCATTGTGTATAGTTCTTGTTCCTATGTAATAGTTCACTGTGTATGGTTCCTGTTGCTATGCAACAGTTTCTGTTTCTATGAGAAGGTCAACGTTTTCTCATGCAGATGGAGGTAGTCTGATAATGAATGCCTACCTAAGATGGCATTGGTAATGTTAGGATTCTCTGCTACAATCAACAGTCTACCTCCCCACCTCAAGAATCTAGAAAAAGAAGAGCAAAATAAACCCAAAGGAAGCTTAAGGAAGAAAATAATAGAGATCAGAAATTGTTGGGAAAATATAAAAAATTGGTCAGGGCCCCTCAGATGTTCAGAATCCTGCCAAGTTTCTGGTGTGGGCAGGGCCGGCAGCCATGTTGAGGCTCTGCCTTTCCCTTCCCACCACTTCTACTCTGGGCTGCAGCCACTGCCTGAGGTGTTTTGGATTGTGGACTTGAGTAGAAGGACTAACGGCTTGGAAATGGGAAGCTTCTTGAGATGCTCTGGGAATCCACCAGGGCAGCTGCTTCTAGTTCTGAATAAAGCCTATTATTTCTTTACCCCCAGCTCCCAGGACCTTTTCCTATTACCTAGCTCATAGACCTGTGTGTGGAGGGTTTGTGACCCAGTCTGGACAACGGGCTTGAGGGGTCTGAGAGCCTTAGCCCTAGCTCTACAGAAATCAGTAAAATTTTAAATAGAAAAATTGTAGGGAAAATAGGATAATTTGGTTAGGCTCCCTTGACATTTCTTGTAAACAAGTTGTGTGTGGGTGGAGTTAGTGCGCATGTGCACCAATGTACCTTTTTAGTTTTGTTACTATGGTGTGTTCTTGAGTTTGTGAAGCAGGCTGGCCAGCAGAGAGCTCATGTCTAAAAATAGAACATGTTTACTCTGCTGGCAGCTGCTCAGTTTGTCTTTGGACTTTGCTGATAGCAGTTGAGTTTCTGAGTTTCTCTGTGGACTGCCTGGCTCATAGTGTTGTGTGCACTGAATAAAGACTATTCCTACTTCAGCCAATGCTCCAAGGACTTTTTTGCCAGTTACCTAGCTCATAGACCTGCATGTGAAGGGTTTGTGAATGGGCTCAAGGGGTCTGTGAGCTCCAGACCCTAGCCCTAGCTCTACAAAAAACAATGGAGAAAATGAGTGGAACAAACCTAGCTCTTTGAAAAGATCCATAAAAACAACAAACCTCTAGTAAGACTGCCATAAAGACAAGACACAAATTACCAATATCAAGAATGAAGCATGGAATATTACTACAGACCCCACAAACATAAAAAAGGTAAGGGGATACTATGAAAAACTCTCTCTATAAATTTGGCAAATTAAATAAAACAGACCAATTCCTGGGAAATCACAAACTATCATAATTGACCCAATATGAAACACATAATTTGAATTGCTTTATAAGCATCAAGGAAATTAATTCTTAATTTAAAAACTCCACCAAAAGAAATCTTGAGGCCCAGATGGTTTCGCTGGAGAACTGTCCCAAAGGTTTAAAGAAAAATTTGTACCAATTCTACATAATCTATTTCAGAAAAAAGATAAGAAATACACCACAATTCACTTGATAAAACTAGTATTACCTTGATACCAAAATCAAAAACAGTGCAAAGTATAGGCACATATTCCTCATGAACTAGTGCAAAAATTCTTAACAAAATATTAAACAGAATTCAGCAACATATAAAAAAATTGTACATCATGACCAAAGTGTTTTATTCAAGGAATGTGAGACTAGTTCAACATTTGAAAATCAAACAATGTAATCCACCATATTAAAAGGCTGATTAAGAAGTCATATCAGCACATAAATTGATATAGAATAATACTTGAAAAATTCAACATCCATTCGTGATAAAATTCTTCAAAAACTAGAAATAGAGGGTAATTTCCTCAAGTTGATATAGGGCATTTATAAAATCCTACACTTAGTAGTATAGTTCATGTTTAAAGGCTGAATGTGTTTCCCCTGTGATTGGCAACAAGGCAAGGATGTCTCACCTCTCTCATTCAATGTAGTGCTGAAAACTGTAGCCAAAACAATAAAGAAAAAAAGAAAAGTCAAAGAGATCAGAAAAAGAAATAAAATTGCTCTTATTTGCTAATGACACTCTTATTTAGGTAAAAAAAATCCCCCCAAAATCTACAAAAAATGGAACTATGGGAAAATGGTGGACTAGAGGTGCCCAAGGCACAATCCTACTGCAGAAGAAGACCAGAGCAGGCCCACTGCCACCACCACTACAGTCGCTGGTGCCATTGTCTGGTCTGAGGACTTTTGCACCCCTTCATGCAGAGAGATTTGTTCATCTCCCTGCCATTGCCACCTGCAGCATGGCCCCTGCTATGCTGCCACTGTGTCATCCACATCAGCCACCAAGGCCATGTGTGGGACCCCTGTGCTGCCACCACACCAACCACCCTGCCATGAGCAGGCTCTCACCATACCCACTTGACTGCATTGACACAAGGAGGGTCCTGAGTGGAGCCACTGCAAAGAGGTGAGTGACTGCAGACCTTTGTCCCCGTGGCCTGACTCATAGTGGGAATTACACTGACCCCATAATTGTGCAGCTGGTGTGGGGGGGAGCCACACACACAGCCCACATGACTGCCTTGACATGGGGAGATACACATGAGAAGACACCAGAGAGGGCAGAAATCCAGGATAGTCAAATAGAGTACAGAGGAAAACTCCCAGCCAACACCAACCCATCCCTCAACCAGGGGAAGCAATTATCCAGGAGGAGCCTCTGCTGGTAGGAATGAGAAAAGAGAAATCCTGCCCAGGGCCATGCATTCAATCTTAGGAAATCCAGTATACCCTAGTGAACCTATCAGCATCATGATAAACTTGTCAGGGTACCAACAAGCCCACCCAGTGTCACCCACCCCAGCCAAAAAGCAATGGGACACCCAAGCACTTATCCCAAGAACTTGAGAGTTTGCCCATTTCCTTGATGACCCAATACAGTGTCATTAACCTTATCAAGGAACCGCTAAGTGCCTCAGTGCCTAGGCCATGGAGGTTCTCACATGCAACTTCAACACTGAATACAGCTGAAATAAGCACAGGAAGACTACACTACTGCAGCCTACCCAGAACCAATACTAAAACACCCTACTCAATGGTCAATATAAAACACAACTACAGGAGGAAGTCTCTCCCCTGAAAAGCCCACTCCAAAGTAACAGAAGAAGTAACTGCTCTATCAGATGACCAAACATCAACATAAGGATACTAGAAGACAAAAAATAAAAAATAAAACCACAAGAAAATATGACACCACTGAAGGAATACAATAATTCTCAAGTACCAGACCCTAAACAGCAGGAAACACTTGACATGACTGAAAAGGAATTCCAAGCAACAATCTTAATGAAACTCAATGAGATATAAGAAGACTCAGTTAGATGGCACAAGGAAATGATAAAAACTATCCAGATATGAAGGAGGAAATTTACAAGAAGATAGATACCTAAAAAAGAATGTAGCAGAACTTCAGGAACTGATGGATTCAATCAATGAAATAAAAAACAACTGAGAGCTTAAGTAACAGGCTAGAGCATAAAAAAGAAAGAATTTCTGTTTTCAAAGACAGTGTTTTTGAAATAATCTGGGTGGACCCCCCCCCAAAAATGAAGAAAACCTATGAGAGCTATTAGAAAACTTTAAGTGCACAAACATCTGAATCATGTGTGTTATGGAAGGGGAGGAGAAAGGAAAAGGCATTGAAAACCTATCCAATGAAATAATAGTGGAAAACTTCCCAGACTTTCAGAGGCAAGAGGCTCAAAGATACCCAAACAGATTAATTCAAAAAGGTCCTCCCTGAGGCACATCATAGTCTAACAGGCAAAACTCAAAGACAAAGAGAGAATTCTAAAAACAGCAAGAGAAAATCATCAAGTCACCTATTAAGAGAGTTCCCATCAGAATAACAGCAGATTTCTCCACAGAAACCTTACATGCCAGAGGAGAACGGGATGAAATATTCAACATTCTAAAAGAAAAAACAAAAACAAAAACAAACTGTGAGCCAAGAATACTATACTCAACAAGGCTGTCCTTCAGAAATGAAGGAGAAATAGTGTGTTTCTCAGAGAAACAAAAACTATGGGCATTCACTACCACACAACCAGTGCTACAAGAAATCCTCAAGGGAGTCCTGCATCTGGAATCCAAACAATGATAATAACCACCATAAATACAAGAGAAAGAACAAAACCAACTGGTAGAACAGATATGCAAACAAGAAAGGGAAAGAAACTATTATCTTACCATCTCAAAAAACCAACAAGCACCTAAGACAAACAATAAAAGTGAAGGAAAGGAACAAAAGACATTTAAAACAACCAAAGGAAAATCTGTAAGTTGTCAGGAAGAAGATAATATTTTTCAATAACCACCCTAATGTAAATGAATTGAATTCCCAGTCAAAAGACAGACTTGCTGATTAGATGAAAAAGGTAGACCTAACTATATGCTGCCCACAAGAAACTTATCTCACCTGTAAAGACTTACATAGACTACATGTTAGGTCACAAATCAAGTCTCAACAAATTTTAAAAAATTGAAATCATTTCAAGTATTTTTTCAGACCACAACAGATTAAAATTAGAAATCAATAACAAGTGAAATTTTGTAAACTATACAAATACACAGGAATTAAACAACATACTCCTGAATGACATATAGGTCCAAGAAGAAATTAAACTGGAAATCGAAAAATTTCTCAAAACTAATGAAAATAAAGACACATCATACCAAAACCTAGCGGATACTGCAAAAGCAGTACTAAAAGGGAAGTTTATTGCAATAAATCCTTACATCAAAAGAATAGAAAGATTTCAAATAAACAACCTAATGTTACACCTCAAAGAACTAGGAAAACAAGAACAATCCAATCCCATAATTAACAGATGGAAAGAAATTATTAAGATCAGAACAGAACTAAATGAGAGACAAGAAAAATGATACAAAAGATCAATGAAATAAAAAGTTTGGTTTTTTGAGAAGATAAACACAATAGATAAATCACTAGCTAGACTAACTAAAAAAAGGTCAGAAGGCCCAAATAACAAAAATCAGAAATGAAAAAGGAGATATTACAACCAATATCACAGAAATACAAAGAATCATTAGAGACTATTAGAAACAACTATACACCAACAAATTTGAAAACCTCGAACACATACAAACTACCAAGACTGAATCAAGAAGAAAGAGAAAACTAGGCAGCTTTACTGCTGAATTCCACCAAATCCTTAAAGGGGAATTAATACCAAGTATCTTCAAACTATTCCAAAAAATTGAAACAGAGGCCATTCTGTTAAACTCATTCTATGAGGCCAGCATGAGCCTGATACCAAAATCAGACAAAGATACAACAAAAGAAAACTATAGGCCAATATCCCTGATGAACACAGATTCAAAAATCCTCAACAAAATATTAGCAAGTAGAATACAACAACATGTCAAAAAGATGTCAAACATCATGATCAGGTGGGATTCGTCCCAGGGATGCAAGGATGGTTCAACATATGCCTGTCAATAAATGTGATACATCACATCAACAAAATCAAGGACAAAAACTCTATGATTATCTCAACAGACACAGAAAAAGTATTTGACAAAATTCAATATCCCTTCATGATAAAGACTGTCAGCAAATTGGCATAGAAGGAAAATATCTCAACACAATAAAAGCCATATATGACAAACCCACTGCCAACATTATCCTGAATGGGAAAAAGCTAAAAGCTTTTCCTTTAAGAACAGGAAGATGACAAGGATGTCCACTCTCACTATTCCAACTAACATAGCACTGGAAGTACTAGCCAGAGCAATCTGACAAGAGAAGGAAATAAAGGGCATCCAAATTGGAAAAGACAAAGTCAAACTGTCCCTATTTGCAGATGACATGATCATATATATAGAAAAACCTAAAACTTCTACCAAAATTTCTTAGAGCTGATAAATGATTTCAGTAAAGCTGCAAGATACCAAAGCAGCATGCAAATATTGGTAGTGTTTTAATACTCCAACAATGAACTAGTAAAAAAAGAAATCAAGAAAGCAAGCCCATTTACAATAGCTGCCAAAAAAAATAAATAAATAACTAGGAATAAGTTTAGCCAAGGAGGTGAAAAATCTCTATAACAAGGACTACAGGAGTTTCAAGATGGCGGCGGCTGCGGCGGCTGGCGCGGAGTAGCTGAGGTGGAAAAGGTGGCCACTGGGCCTCAGGCAGCCGGGAAACTTGTGGACCTTCCTCTGGCCATCTCTTAAGGGAGGACTGCTGCTGCTGGCCGGTCGTGGGGGCTCAACGCCACTTTGCCCCCGGCAGGAGAGGCTGCCTCATTTACAGGCAACAGCTTTGAAGTGTGGAGCAGGAAAAGAACTGATCCTTAGCTGCAAAAGCGAGTCTTGAAACAGGGAACACGGCGCCAGGGCTGCTGTGGATGCAGCCAGGATCCCGGAGGCTGGGGCCGCACTGAAGGCGGCCAGCTACCCTATCCAGGATTCGAGGTTTCAGGCCGGCATTAAAGAAGACTCCTGGGAGCGCCCGAGCGGCGCCGCGACTGAACAGCCCGAGGCGGCAGCGCCGAGAACACGGAAGGCAACAAACCAGAGACAGAGCGAGCGCCCGACCTGGCACAGCACTGTGAGTGATCCCTGGCAAAGCTCTGTTCGGGGGGTGGATGCCCACGCGGCTCCCCGCCTGCACCACCAGGCCACTCCTTGCCCCGGTGCTGCCTCCATTTTCCCAGGTGCGGGCAGCTCCGCCCCGCTCGGCCATCACTGAGCCCATTTGCTTGGCCTGGCGCGGGGCTTTCCGGACCCTGCGGGCCGACCTCCTCTCCCACTCCCTCCGCGGTTCTCTGGCAGGGCTGGGGGTGTGGGGCGTCCCGACCAGTTTTGGGAGGGCTAGGAAGTACGGGCGGGCCGACTGTCACTCCACCACACCCTGGACTCTGGCCCCGGTAAACTTCCTGTTACTGGGAGGCAGATACCATCTCTGCGACCACCAGTTTGGAAAAAAGCCTAACGAATTTCTGGTTGGGAATAGTGCGGTAGGAGAGTTCCCAGGTCCGCTGGAACTTGCCGGAGAGCAGGCTGCAGGCGGGCACTAGACTCGGTTTATACCGGGGGGATACAAAGGTGAACAAGACCCGAGAAAGATCTACACAGTGCTACAAAGGCACCCAGAGAGACCGGTCGTCTGTGCCTAGCAGAAACCTGGTAGACTACCAGGGCGAGGCGGTGCTGAGCAGGGTCTTGAAGGCCCAGCTGATAGACGAGGGGTGCAGAAGACACGCCCCAGCCCAGCACAGTGTTCACAGAGGGGGGTGACGTGCGGCCAGGGAGGCGGAGTCTCGACAGAAACCACACACCCGGTGGGGTCGCCACTGCACGATCTAACAGCCTGGGCCAGAGCACACGGAAAGGGGAGAAGTCCTGTACAGAAAGTGAAAGCTCAACAGAGATCACACACCCTGTGGTACGTGATCCACCAGCCCAGCAGAGTACAAGCTGACCAGAAAGGTGGATCCCCGGAGAAGCCCAAGACCCGAGGCAACCACACACACAAGACACTAGAGGCCAACTGAGCAGTCACGGCGGGAGCCATACCAAATTGGCAACCACAGCAACATCCTAGTTAGTCATTAGTCTTAAACCGGTGGACTGTGAAACCCCCTGCAACAATGAATAAACACCAAAAAAAAGACACCAGAAATACAAAAAATCAAGAAAGTACACCACCAAAAGTTAATAAATCTCATACTCTAGATCCTATAGAACAAGAAGCCCTTGAAATAACTGACAAGGAATTTCGAGTGATAATTCTAAGGAAACTGAATGAGATACAAGAAAACTCAGCTAGACATCATGATGAAATGAGGAAAAGTATACAGGATCTGAAAGAGGAAATATACAAGGAAATCAATGTCCTGAAAAAAAATGTAGCAGAACTTGCTGAACTGAAGAAGTTATTCAGCGAAATAAAAAACACAACGGAGAGTTTAACCAGCAGGCTTGTCGAAGTTGAAGAGAGAACCTCTGAACTTGAAGATGGGCTGTTTGAAATAACACAAGCAGACAAAAAGAAAGAAAAAAGAATCAAGGACATGGAAGAAAATCTGAGAGAGATATCAGACAACCTCAAGCGCTCAAATATCCGAGTCATGGGTATTCCAGAAGGGGAAGAAAATGGAGATTCCATTGAAAACATATTCAAAAAAATAGTGGCAGAAAACTTCCCAGGTATAGGAAAAATCACAGATCTTCAGATCCAGGAAGCTCAACGATCTCCAAACGTATTCAACCCAAAAAGGCCTTCTCCAAGACATGTCATAGTCAAATTGGCAAAACTCAGAGACAAAGAGAGAATCTTAAAAGCTGCAAGAGAGAAGCGTCAAATCACCTATAAGGGAGCCCCAATCAGGTTAACATCAGACTTTTCATCACAAACCCTAAAAGCTAGAAAGGAATGGGATGATATTTTCAAAATACTAAAAGACAAAGATTGCCAGCCAAGAATACTCTACCCTGCAAGGCTATCCTTCCGAAATGAGGGGCAAATAGTATACTTCTCAGACAAACAAAAACTGCGGGAGTTCACTACCACAAGACCACCCTTACAAGAAATCCTCAAGGGAGTACTGGGTTTGGTTCCTGAAAAATAACTACCACTGCCATAAAAACCTAAGAAAAATCTAAACCCGCTAGTACAATAAAAATGGCATTCATGAAGAGAAAACAAGCTAACAAAAACACTATCTACAACCTAAGGAACCAACAAACAAAGAAACCAAAGAGTAAATCAAAAAGCAAGGAACAAAAGACACCTAAGACAACCAAACAACCAATAAAATGCTAGGAATAAATCAACACCTTTCAATAACAACTCTTAATGTTAAAGGCTTAAATTCCCCAATTAAAAGACACAGACTGGCTGACTGGATCAAAAAACAGGACCCAACTATATGCTGCCTACAAGAGACCCACCTCACCCATAAAGATTCACACAGACTAAGAGTGAAAGGATGGAAAAAGATTTACCATGCAAACAGAAAAGAAAAACGAGCTGGAGTGGCTATTCTTATATCTGACAAAATAGACTTTAAACTAAAAACTATAAAAAGAGACAATGAGGGACACTACTTAATGATAAAAGGACTGATCCATCAAGAAGACATAACAATCATAAATATGTACGCACCCAATGTTGGAGCAGCCAGATTTATAAAACAAACTCTATTAGACCTAAAGAAGGAAATAGACACTAATACCATAATAGCAGGGGACCTGAACACTCCACTGTCAATATTAGACAGATCATCTAGGCAAAGAATCAGTAGAGAAACACAAGATCTAAACAAGACTCTAGACCAATTGGAATTGGCAGATATCTACAGAACATTCCACCCAACAACCTCAGAATATTCATTCTTCTCATCAGCACATGGATCATTCTCCAGGATAGATCACATATTAGGTCACAAATCAAGTCTCACTAAATTCAAAAAAATTGGAATTATCCCATGTATCTTCTCAGACCACAATGGATTAAAACTAGAAATTAATAACAAACAAAACTCTGGAAACTATACAAACACATGGAAATTAAACAGCATTCTACTTAATGACATATGGGTCCAAGAAGAAATCAAGCAGGAAATCAAAAAGTTTATTGAAACTAATGAAAACAATGATACATCATACCAAAACCTGTGGGATACTGCAAAAGCAGTATTGAGGGGAAAATTTATTGCATTAAATGCTCACTTCAGAAGAATGGAAAGATGGCAAGTGAACAACCTAACACTTCACCTTAAAGAACTAGAAAAACAAGAACAATCCAATCCTAAAGTTAGCAGACGGAAAGAAATCATTAAGATCAGAGCAGAACTGAATGAAATTGAAAACCAAAAAACAATTCAAAAGATCAACGAATCAAAAAGTTGGTTTTTTGAAAAGATAAATAAAATTGACAAACCATTAGCATGGCTAACAAAAAAAAGAAGAGAGAAGACTCAAATAACAAAAATTAGAAATGAAAAAGGCGATATTACAACTGATTCATCTGAAATACAAGGAATCATTCGAGACTACTATAAACAACTGTACGCCAACAAATTTGAAAATCTGGAGGAAATGGATAAATTTCTGGACACACACAAGCTCCCAAAACTGAACCGTGAAGACGTAGAAAATCTGAACAGACCAATAACAATAAAGGAGATTGAAGCTGTTATCAGAAGGCTCCCAACAAAGAAAAGCCCAGGACCAGATGGATTCACAGCAGAATTTTACCAAACATTCAAAGAGGAATTGACACCGATTCTTTACAAACTATTCCAAAAGATTGAAACGGACGCAAATCTCCCAAACTCATTCTATGAAGCAAACATCATCCTGATACCAAAACCAGGTAAAGATATAACCAAAAAAGAAAACTACAGGCCGATATCCTTGATGAATATAGATGCAAAAATCCTCACTAAAATACTAGCAAACAGAATACAGCAACACATACGAAAAATTATTCATCACGATCAAGTGGGATTCATCCCAGGGATGCAAGGTTGGTTCAACATACGCAAATCAATAAATGTGATACACCATATTAATAAACTCAAACACAAGGACCATATGATCATCTCTATAGATGCTGAAAAAGCATTTGATAAAGTTCAGCACTCATTCATGACAAAGACCCTCAATAAGTTAGGTATAGAGGGAAAGTATCTCAACATAATTAAAGCCATATATGACAAACCCACTGCCAATATCATCCTGAATGGGGAAAAGCTGAAAGCTTTTCCTTTAAGAACAGGCACTAGACAAGGATGCCCACTCTCACCACTTCTATTCAACATAGTGTTGGAAGTACTAGCCAGAGCAATCAGAGAAGAGAAGGAAATAAAGGGCATCCAGATTGGAAAAGATGAAGTCAAACTGTCCCTGTTTGCAGATGACATGATCCTATATATCGAACAGCCTAAAACCTCTACAAAAAAACTGTTGGAATTGATAAATGATTTCAGCACAGTAGCAGGATACAAAATCAACACACAAAAATCAGTAGCATTTCTTTTCTCCAATAGTGAATATGCAGAAGGAGAAATCAAGAAAGCCTGCCCATTTACAATAGCCACCAAAAAAATAAAATACTTAGGAATTGAGTTAACCAAGGAGGTGAAAAATCTCTATAATGAGAACTACAAACCACTGCTGAGAGAAATTAGAGAGGATACAAGAAGATGGAAAGATATTCCATGCTCTTGGATTGGAAGAATCAACATAGTGAAAATGTCCATACTACCCAAAGTGATATACAAATTCAATGCAATCCCCATCAAAATTCCAAAGACATTTTTCTCAGAAATGGAAAAAACTATTCAGACATTTATATGGAACAATAAAAGACCACGAATAGCCAAAGCAATGCTCAGCAAAAAAAATAAAGCTGGAGGTATAACACTACCTGACTTTAAGCTATACTACAAAGCTATAATAACCAAAACAGTATGGTACTGGCATAAAAACAGACACACTGACCAATGGAATAGAATAGAGAATCCAGAAATCAACCCACACACTTACTGCCATCTGATCTTTGACAAAGGCACCAAACCTATTCACTGGGGAAGGGACTGCCTCTTCAGCAAGTGGTGCTGGGATAACTGGATATCGATATGCAGGAGAATGAAACTAGATCCATACCTCTCACCGTATACTAAAATCAACTCAAAATGGATTAAGGATTTAAATATACACCCTGAGACAATAAAACTTCTTAAAGAAAACATAGGGGAAACACTTCAGGAAATAGGACTGGGCACAGACTTCATGAATACGACCCCAAAAGCACGGGCAACCAAAGGAAAAATAAACAAATGGGATTATATCAAACTAAAAAGCTTCTGCACAGCAAAAGAAACAATTAAAAGAGTTAAAAGACAACCAACAGAGTGGGAGAAAATATTTGCAAAATATACATCTGACAAAGGATTAATATCCAGAATATATAAGGAACTCAAACAACTTTACAAGAAGAAAACAAGCAACCCAATTAAAAAATGGGCAAAAGAGCTAAGTAGGCATTTCTCTAAGGAAGATATCCAAATGGCCAACAGACATATGAAAAAATGCTCAACATCACTCAGCATCCGGGAAATGCAAATCAAAACCACATTGAGATACCATCTAACCCCAGTTAGGATGGCTAAAATCCAAAAGACTATGAACGATAAATGCTGGCGAGGCTGCGGAGAAAAAGGAACTCTCATACATTGTTGGTGGGACTGCAAAATGGTGCAGCCTCTATGGAAAATGGTATGGAGGTTCCTTAAACAATTGCAAATAGATCTACCATACGACCCAGCCATCCCACTGTTGGGAATATACCCAGAGGAATGGAAATCATCAAGTCGAAGGTATACCTGTTCCCCAATGTTCATCGCAGCACTCTTTACAATAGCCAAGAGTTGGAACCAGCCCAAATGCCCATCATCAGATGAGTGGATACGGAAAATGTGGTACATCTACACAATGGAATACTACTCAGCTATAAAAACGAATGAAATACTGCCATTTGCAACAACATGGATGGACCTTGAGAGAATTATATTAAGTGAAACAAGTCAGGCACAGAAAGAGAAATACCACATGTTCTCACTTATTGGAGGGAGCTAAAAATTAATATATAAATTCACACACACACATACACACATACACACACAAACCGGGGGGCGGGGAGGAAGAAGATATAACAACCACAATTATTTGAAGTTGATACAACAAACAAACAGAAAGGACATTGTTGGGGGGGAGGGGGGGAGGGGGGGAGGGAGGGAGGTTTTGGTGATGGGGAGCATTAATCAGCCACAATGTATATCGACAAAATAAAATTAAAAAAAAAAAAAAAAATAAAAAAAAAAAAAAAAAAAAAAAAAAAAAACAAGGACTACAAATCACTGCTGAAAGTAATTAAAGAGGACACAAAATTCCATACTCATGGATTTGAAGAATTAACATTATGAAAATGTCCATATTACCTAAAGCAATCTACAGTGCAATCTTTAATGCAACCTCTGTCAAAATACCAATGACATTCTTCACAGAAATAGAAAAAAACAAATCTAACATTCATATGGAAAAACAAAAGACTCCCAAAAAGACTGCAGCCAAAGCAATCCTGAGCAAAAATAAATAAATTAATAAAGCTGGAGGCATAACACTGCCTGACTTCAAATTATGCTACAAACCTATAGTAACCAAAGCAGCACGGTACTGGCATAAAAACAGACTCATGGACCAATAGAACAGAACAGAGAACACAGAAACCAATCCACATACTTACAGCCAACTGATCTTTGACAAATGCACCAAGAACATACATTGGGGAAGACTACCTCTTCAATAGATAGTGCTTGGAAAGCTGGACATCCATGCACAGAAGAATGAAACTAGACCTATACCTCTGGCCATATACCGAAATCAACTGAAAATGGATTAAACAGTTAAATATAAGACCTAAAACTGTAAAACTCCTAGAAGAAAATATAGAGAAAACACTTCAAGATGTAGGACTGGGCAAAGACCTCATGAGTAAGACCTCAAAAGCACAGGCAATGAAAGAAAAAATAAACAAATGGGATTGTATCAAACAAAAATGCTTCAGCACAGCAATGGAAACAATCAACAGAGTGAAAAGACAACCTAAAAAGTGGGAGAAAATATATGCACACTATGCATCCGACAAAGGATTAATGTCCAGAATATGCAAGGAACTCAAACAACGTAACAGTGAAAAAACAAGTAAACCCATTAAAAAATGGGCAAAAAAGCTGAACAGACATTTCTCAAAGGAAGATACACAAGTGGCCAAGAGACACATAAAAAAATGCTCAACATCACTCAGCATTAGAGAAATGCAAATCAAAACCACACTGAGATACCATCTCACCCCAGTCTGACTCGCCATTATCAAAAAGACAGAGAATAACAAATGCTGGCAAGGATATGAGAAAGGGGAAGCCTCCTATATTGTTGGCGGGACTGTAAATTAGTGCATCCACTATGGAAAACAATATGGAGGTTCCTCAAACAACTACACATACAACTGCCATAAGACCCAGCCATCCCACCGCTGAGCGTACACCCAAAACTCAGGTTGAAGGGATACCTGGAGGTGGGGTCTGAGGGGCCCAATAGCTGGCCTCAACCTGCCCAGTCCTCTTACTAGGTTCTTGACTCCTCCACAGGAAAGAATTCAAGGGCAGAGTCAAAGTAGACAGTGAGAACAGGTTTAATGTAAGGGATAAGAAATACAGCTTCCACAGAGAGATAATGTGGCGTGTTCCAGCGATATAGCAGGGCTCAAACCAAGTTTAACACAAAAGTAAGTTCACTACATCAAGTCTAAAACAAAAGCAAGAAAAACATACTTAAAGTTCAGTACAAAGTGCAGGGTGTCTCAAGAGAATGAGCAGCTGCTTGCCTCAGCCAGGGAAGCACCAGTTGCCTCCAGGAAAGTGAGCAACAACCCTGTCTTCAGCTGTGATTTGGCCTTTACAGTTTCTCTATCTAATGAATATTCAATTAAGGAGGGTTACCCACTTATATGTGCCAGGCCTGGACCATGCCCAGCCCTGGACTGCATAAGCCAGCCACCTGTGGTCTCATTTTCCCCCTGTTGGTGCTAAAAATAGGTCTAGCTGGCAACAGTAACTTTCCTCCAGGGGAGAGCACAGAGAAGGGGGCCTGAGACCTCAGAGAGTGGGAACCCAGAGGCATGTCCTGAAACCTGAGCCCAGGGAAACTGAGCACCTCCTGTATTACCTGCACTCCCATGTTTATGCAATAGCCAAGAGATGGAACCAACCTAATGTTCATCGACATATGACTGGATAAGGAAAATGTAGTATATATATGCAATGGAATATCACTCAGTCATAAAAAAAGAATGAAATTTTGCCATTTGCAGCAGCATGGATAACTTGGAGAAAATAATGTTAAGTGAAATAAGTGAGGCACAGAAAGAGAAATACTGCATGTCCTCACTTATAAGTGGGAGCTAATAAATAAATTTTAAAAAGAAAGATACAACAATCATAATAATGCATTTAACTTTCAAAAGGAGAGAACAGGACTGAAGTTACCAGAGGTGGGAAAGAGGGAGTGGGAGGGGAGTTAACAACAAATGGTAAAGGGTCACAAAGAATGATTATGTTTTATAGTTATGAATATGAGAATTATCCCGATTTGATCATCACATATTGTACATAGGCAGTGATATTCAACTCTGTACCCCACAGATATGTATAATCAATTATGTATGTATGAGAAACTCCCTATCATTGGGCATCTATTCACTCTATCCCACACCCTGCTTTGCTTTCCTCTACAGCACTTATTTGTGTTTATTTATTGTCTGTTTCTCTCCAGTAAAATGTAATCTCAGTGTGGGTGGAGACTGTGTTTTTTCATTGCTTTTCCACCAGAGCCAGAAGTGTGCCCGGCAGGTGGTAAGCACTCAGTAAATACTTATGGAATAAGGTACATGCTCTTGCAAGTTTAGATGGAACTCAGCTATGATTTTTATCTGTGGGGTCTTGGTCTTTTAAAATAATAGATTTTTAAATCAATTTTCCTTTTATGTATACAGTAATTTAGTCTAATTTTCTACACCTTTTTGGGTCTTGGTAATTAATATTTTGCTAGAAAACTATTTCTTCGAAATTTTCAAAATACTTTCTGTAGATTGAGATGTAGTACTCTCATAATTCTTTTACTCTCTTCTTTATCTCTTTTTTTTAAAAGAAGGATCACTAGGAGTTTATCTGCTTTATTGTTATTTTTGTTTGCTTCAAAGCATTAATTTTGAATTTATTTTTCCTAATTTTTTGGTTGTATTTTCACATCACCAAATTAATCTTTAATGTATTTTATCTATTTACTTTATTCTGATTTATTTTATTCTTTACTTTCTAATTTCTTAAGTAATTAGGATAAAGACTAAATTGCTATTGCAAACCTCTTTGGTTATTCCTCTTTCATGGAACAGTCCAGGCTAGGTATGTGGTCTATTACATGAGACATTCAGGAACACAAGCAAGCAGAAGGACTCTGCCACTCTCTAAGGTAGGGGTCAGCATAACACAACACTGGGACAAATTCTGTGTGTTACCTGCTTTTGTAAATAAAGTTTTATCACAATGCAACGATGCTTATTAGTTTGCGTATTGTCCATGGCTGGTTTTGATCAACAGTGCACATAACATTTACACTCACATTTTATTGATGAGACTTAGTTGCATGGCCACATCTAACTGCAAGGGAGTCTGGGGGATGCAGTGTAGTCGAGCACTAGCTGCACACACCACGTGCCCACCTACTATTCCTTTACGTGGGAAAAGGAGAGAATGGATTTTCGAGGATGGCTACCAGTTTCCCTCATAGATAAATACAAAGTTTCTTTATTTTCTATCTCTCTCCTTTAATCATTAAGAAATTTCAAGCAATGAATTTTTTTCCAGTACGGCTTAAACTTTGACTCAGAGGTTTTGGTATGACAGTCTCTTTTTTTGGTAGTTTGTAATTTCAGTTTGGAATTCTTCTTTAGTCCAAGGAATATTTAAGATGATGATGTTTACTAGTTTTCAAGTGGTTGTGCATTTTTCAAGTCATATTTTTATCTATCTTTAGTTTGTTAAAAGAATGTGATCCTAAAATTTATACTTTAAAAAAGTGTGTTTATATTTTATTTATGACCAAATGAATAAGAGATTTTTGTAATACCTGGACATACATATGTGTTTGTATTTCCTTTTTAAATGACAAAGAATTAAATATAAACATCAAGTTTGATTATTTGATTTTATGTCCTTTCTTATTTTTGTCTTTTATATCTAATTCTGAGAGAATTATTAAACTCTCTCATTCTAGTAGAATTTTTAGACTAAGTTCTTGCATTTCTAATAGTTTCCATTTATATATTTAGCTGCCATGATTTTTGTTGAAACAAGTGTATATTTTCTTTGTAAAATTTTTATTTAATGTTACTTTGTATCCCTGCTTTTCCTTTTTGAATGTCTTAATCTCAGATTCTGTTCTGTGATGTAAATGTCACTGTGATGTCTTTTTTTTTTTTTTTAGTATTTGTTTAGAACCTATTTGCTCATGTGTTTTTTCCCCTAAGCCTTATTTCTCTCTTCTGTAAAATGAGCATAATAAAATATGCCCTGACATTTGTGAGGATGAAAAAAAATAATGGGAGAGTGTTTGTAAACCATAAAGAACTACCCATATGAGTGGTATTCTTATCTTGCTTCTGGGTCTATGAAAATGGATCTGCCTGAGCTGATGCTCTCTGATTTCAATTATACATTACTGGGAAGGTCAATACTATCTATCTATCTACCCATTCCCTCTGATCATCATTCTAACCAATTTAATCATTAGCTAGTGGACTGTCTCTACTATTCAACATAACTGTGTCATGCACCTGTCCATTTTCATTGCCAACACCTGGTAGAATATTTATGCCATTACTATTTTGAAAACCATAAAGTTTTAAATAAAAAATATGTTTATTTTTATTTTAGTACTTTTCTTATCTAAAAACATATATTGGGTTTCAAGAAAACCAGTTATTGTGAAACATCAAATAGAGAATACTCTGGTGGGGGGTGAAGTGGGGGAAGCCAGTATTCAAATATTGTTCTCACATCCAAATAAAGTTCTAGCTGCAAGCAGTCACATGACAAAACACTTCCTCTGGTCCCCATGCTGATGAAAGAAGGCAAAATTACAAACTCAAAAAGTTTGATCTTTTTTTCTTTACCCTGTTTCTACCTTATCAGTAAGCACTTCTATGTCATCAGTTTAATTCCTTCTTAGTTTCTTTACATTCTTCTGGATATTAAAAACAGAAGATCTATTTATTTTTAATCTTACTTTTTCCCTAGGTTTCAGGTGTGGTTTTTGTAAACAACATGTATAAGGTTTAAAAAATCGATTATGACAGAGTATGTCTTTTTAAAGTAGAAAGTAACTCATTTATTACATTTGCATTCACACTGATAACCAAACTTTGTTTACATTTAGCATATGTATTATTCTGGGTTCTTCAGAGAAACAGACCAATAAGAGATCACACACACACACACACACACACACACACACACACACACACACACACACACACACACACACACACACACACACACACACACGTTTACTAAAAGGAACTGACTCGTGATTATGGATGCTGAGAAATCCAAGATCTGCAGTCAGCAAACTGAAGACCCAGGAGAGTCTATTGTGTATGTTCCAATCCGCGTTTGGGTCTGAGTCCAAAGGCAGGAGAAGATCGATAATCCAGCTCAAAGACAGTCAAGCAGAGTGAAAGAATTCTTTCTTACTCATCCTTTTATTCTATTCAGGCCCTCAATGGATCGGAGAAGCCCAACCACATTGGGGAAGGGAATCTGTTTTACTCTGTCTACCAAGTCAAATGTTAATCTCATCCGGAGATATCCTCAAAGACACATCAGAAATAATGTTTAACCAAATATCTGGGCATCTCATGGCTCAGTAAGTTGACATAAAATTAACCACCACAAGTCCACCCCTTGTCAACCCATATGCATCTCCTTAAACCATAGTTACTCTCCAAATAAGGACAAAAACAAGGTCATAATTCTGCTTAATGTGATACAACTATCCTGCATACAACCAGAAACACACTAATCTCTTCCCCAGAAGAGTAGGTAAGGTCCTCGAATGATGTTTACTCTTCTTCTTGATATCCCGAACATAAATACTATGATTGAAATACTTAATACTTAATTACTATGATTTAATGTGAATACATGTTATGATACATGGTAAGGAAATAAGAGTATATATGTAATACACATACACACAAACATATTCATAGCAAAATTGGGAGGAATACTCATGACAATTACAATCTTCATTTCTGCAACTGATCACATGGTCATAGCTGGTATTTATAACTACTTACTTCCATTACCTATTCTGTATTCCCTTTGCCTTCAGCAAGCACTTCAGTGGGCCATCACAGTCTTACCTGAATTGGGTTGCTGTGGTTTTCCATTGACTTGACTTTAATCACAGTGCATGGTGGTACTACAAGAAGCGCTAAGGGATCTCCTGTATTCCAGACATTCTCTCCCTAATCTCCATCGTGATGTAGCAGTCCAATTTCTTTTTGGTGGTCAGGAGCAATCACCCAGCCAGCACAGTGACTTCTTCTGCCTGTTGATTCAGAGGCATGGGGATCCCAAAGTGGCTGGGCATCTTCCAATCCAATGAAATCATCATGTGTCTCCTACTGGAAGCATTATTCCCTTTGGAATTAAGACCATGTGATGGTTAATTTTAGGTTAATTTTAGTTTTCAACTTGACTAGATTAAGGAACACATAGAAACTTGGTAAAGCATTATTTTGGGGCTTGTCTGTAAGGGTGTTTCCCGAAAAGATTAGCATGTGAGCCTGAGTGGACTGGATGGGAAAGATCTTCACTCAATATGGGCGGGCACCATCCAATCTGTGGGGGGCCTGGAGAGAATAAAAATGGCAGAAAAGGTGAATATATCACTCTCTATCTGCTGGAGCTGGGATACACTCTTCTCTCCTGCCTGTGGACAACCAAACTCAAGACTCTGTAGGCTTTGGGTTCCAGGACTTACACCAGTGGCACCTCTGGCTCTCAGGGCTTGGGCCTCAGACTGAGAATCACACCATCAGCTTCCCTGGTTCTGAGGCTTCTGCACTTTGAATGAGCCATGCTACCAGCATCCCATTTGCAGACGGCCTATCTTGGGACCCCTCAGCCTTCATAATCACATGAGCCAATATCCCTAATAAATCTCCTCTTATATGTTTTTATACATATCTTATTGGTTCTGTGTCCCCGAAGAACCCCAACTAAGACTTCTAGGGCAGCAGAGCATAAGGTCATAGGAAAAGTAAGCAAACATTTCATTAGAGGTAATAGTGAGGGGTGCCACTCCCATTTCCACCCCTTGATTGCTGGACCCATAAATTCTGGCTATGGGAGAAACAGCACTACATACTGGATGCTGATTCAGAGCATTTACAGCCTTTTGGAGAATCTTGCCCCAGCACTGCAAGACACTGCCATCTAGCTGGTGCTGTAACTGAATCTTCACCATTCTATCGAGCCAGCTGCTTCATGATGGTGGGGAACATGTAAGACCACTGAATTTCATGAGCATGGGCCAATTTCACACTTCTTTTGCTGTGAAGTGAACTCTTCAATCAGAAGCAATGCTGTGTGGAATACCATGACAGTGGATGGCATTTTGTAAGTCCATAGGTGGTAATTTTGGCAGAAGCATTGTGTGCAGGGAAGGCAAATCCATATCCAGAGTAACTGTCTACTCAGTAAAAACAAAACACTGTCCCTTCCGTGACACAGTGTTGGTCTCTACTGCTGGCAGACTCGCACTCAGGAGTGACCATAGCAAGGTTGGCCTTAGTCAGTGGAAGTCCATGTTGTTAAGCCTATGCATAAACTCCGTCCCTACCACCATTAACACTTTGCTCAAGAGCTCACTGGGTGATGACAGGGGTGACCAGGAAAGAGGCTGCTGGTATCCAAAGAATAGGTCACCCTGTCCACCTGATTACTAAAGTCCTCCAATGCTGAGGTCACCCTTTGGTGAACATTCACACGGGACATAAATACCTTCACATTTTTGGTCCATTAAAAGAGGTCTATCTATGTACCTCTTCTCCAAATGTCTTTGTAACAAATTTTCTAATCACGTTCCTTCCAAGTCACTGACCATCCAACTAAACCATTGGCTAAAGCCCATGAATTCATATATAATTGCACATTTGGCTATTTCTCCTTCTAAGCAAAATGAACCACCAGGTGTACTGCTCCAAGTTCTCCCCACTGAGAGGATTCCCCTTCTCCCCTGTGCTTCAGGAAGGTCCCAGAAAGAGCTATAGTATTGCAGCTGTCCACTTTCAGGTGGCGCCTGCATATTGTGCAGAATCATCTGTAAACCAGTCTCTAGCCTCCTCTTCCTCTGTCATCTGCTCATAGGAAACTCTCCACAAGGCCTCAGGTGCAGGCTCAGAGAGAGAAGGCAGTGTAGCAGGAATGGGGACCCTGGGCATTTGGGCCTCTTCTTCATGTAACTTACTTGTGTCTTTAGGGCCTGCATGAGCCCAGTCACCTTCACACCAGTTACATTCAGTGATGGAATGCTGCTGTGCATGCCCAGACATATAGCTTGCTGGATCAGATAACACCCAGTTTATGAAGGGCAGCTCTGATCGTACGATAACTTGGTGGCCCATCGTTAAGCATTCAGTTTCTATTAAGGCCCAGTAGCAGGTGAAGCGCTGTCTCTCAAAAGGAGAGTAGTAATCTTCAGGGGATGGCAATGAATTGCTTCCAAATCCTAAGGGTCTGCCCTGAGATTCACCTACAGAGGCCTGCCAAAGTCTCCGAACAGCATTCCTATCTGCCACTGCCACTACAAGCACCATTGGGGGTCTGCTGGATCATATGGCCCAAGTGGTACAGCAGCTTGCACAGCAGCCTGGACCTGCTGCAGAGACTTTTTCTGTTCTGGGCCCCACTCAAAACTAGCAGGTTTTTGGATCACGAGGTAAATGGGCCCAAGTAAGGCCCCAAATGAGGAATGTGTTGCCTCCAAAAATCCAAATAGGCCCACTAGGCATTTTGTCTTTTTTGGTTGTAGGAGGGGCCGGATGCTACAATTTACCCTTTGCCTTAGAACGGATGCCTCACAGTGCCCGGCCCCTAGAAACTTCACTGAGATGGGGCCCTGAATTTTTGTCAGAGATATTTCCTACGCTTTGACATGAGGTGTCTTATCAATAAATCTAGAGTAGTTGCTACTTCTTGCTCATTTGGTCCAATCAGCATAATGTCATCTAACCAGTGCAATATTTTGTGGAAGGAAAAGGTGATCAAGATCCCTGACAACTAAATTGTCACCTCTCCCCCAGGGTGATGGAGATGGAGATGCAAAGGACTACTCAAAGCCCATTTTTCCAGAGCAGTGAGAGGCCCAGAAGGGGTTAATTCCAGGAGACAACTTTTTCAAGAGAGAAGCATTCCTTGGAAATAACCCTGAACTAGGTTTTCTCTCAGTTTTTATTATCCAGGCAAAAAGTTACAGAAAAAAACACAGGTGGTTAATCAGTCATAGTGAAAACATAAACAAACTGGCTACATGATAATTTTCATTAAAGCAAGTGCAACTTAGAAATAGTTTAAGCAATTTACCATCAAAGGAGTCATAAAACAAAGCTATGTGACATACAAAAGAACCAATGAGATAAACATTACAGCAACACTTAGTTCCCTAGGAAAATTAGAGAAAGTTGAAAGTGAAATGTGGAACCAACCACTAACTGGCAGAGTAGCCTTGAAGATTTTAATTCACATATTTTTCCCACCATTAGGTTTAGCTGCACCAAAGGCATCTGCCCTTAGAGCAAGCAGTTTTTGCTGTGTTACAATTTTCATATCCACACCAGAGACTTTTTAGTCCTGTAAAAGTTTTCTGTTTTTTCCCAAGCTTAGCATTTCTATGTGCAATACTAAAAAGGTAGGCTATTCCCAAGCTACAAGTCTTTGTTTGGCCTTGCTAAAACTAAGGACTGTGGTCTTACTAATCTACAGCCTGAACTAAAGGGCTTTGGCCCTTCTAAAACTAAGGACTGTTTTTCTAGTAAGATAAAGAGCCTACTAAGCTACAGCCTGATCTAAGGACTGTGGTCCTTCTAATCTAAGGGCTGTGGCCCTACTAAGCTAAAGGTTAAGGCCCTGTGAAATACATGTGCTTTATTAATGTTAGTACCCTCCACACTAAATCCTGACATACGGCTGGAGAGCTGATATACCCTTGAGGTAGGACAGTGAAGATGTATCGCTGGCTTTGCCAGCTGAAAACAAACTGCTTCTGGTGGCCTTTACTAACAGTTATTGAGAAAAAAGCATTTGTCAGATCAATAATTGTACGCCAGGTACCAGGGGATGCGTTAATTTGGTTAAGCAATGAAACCACATCTGTATAGCAGCTGTCACCATCTGGTTAAGCTTAGGATAATCCACTGTCATTTTCCAAGATCCATCTGTCTTCTGCATAAGCCACATTGATTAGTTAAATGGGAATGTGGTGGACATCATCACCACTCTAGTTTCCAAGTCCTGCGTGGTGGCACTAATCTCTGCAATCCCTCCAAAAATGCAGTATTGCTTTTGGTTAACTATTTTCTTAGGTAGAGGTAAATCTATTGGCTTCCACTTGACCTTTTCCACCAGAATAGCCCTCACTCCACAGGTTAGGAAACCAATGTGGGGATTCTGCCAGCTGCTGAATATATCTATCTATTCCAATTATGCATTTCAGAACTGAGGAAATAACTACAGAATAGGTTCAGGGACCTACTGGGCCCACTGTGAGTTGGCCCTGAGCTAAAACTCCATTGATCACCTGACCTCTATAAGTTCCTACTCTGACTGGTGGACTATAGTGACACACTGAGTCCCCTGGAATTACTGTCAGTTCACAGCCAGTGTCTAGTAGCCACTCTCTGAAAGTTCTGATTATTTCCTCTCTCCAATACAGTTACTCTGGTAAAAGGCTGTAGGTTCCTTTGGTGAAGGCTGGGAGAAAGATTAACAATATAAATTTTTGGTAGTGTCCTGGGGTCCTGCCTCAAGGGGACCCAACCTTCACTTCATTCAAAGGGGTCTGGTTCTATAAACTGGCTGAAATCTGGAAGTGACTAAGGGGCCACAACTCTCTGATTTTATGATCCAAGTTAGACTTTTATTCACTGGACATAGAACTTCTCTGCTTATACAGATCTAGTAGGAATTTAGTAATCTTCCTGTCTATTTCGCTTTGTGGTTTTGTGGGGAGATACTTTAATCTTATATAAATATCCTGCTTCTCATCAGTTTTGCCCACCAGTGCAATCCATTGATGATTCTTGTCGAAGTAATTATCATGATAGTTGTCAATTTATGGCTCTGTAATTTATTCATTCTTTCTACAGTTGTTAGTTGGAATCCTACTTCTCAACTTATTTATATTCGTTCATTTTATTTTTATTACTATGGCCTCATGTAGTCCTGTCTGTCCTCATGAGTTATAATCCATTGCTATCACTATTTATTTATTTATTTATTTTTGCACAAATTTTCCCAAGGTAGGTCAGTGGGTGCCTCTTGAGCTTGGCTCATGTGTCCTTTTCTACACATCCCTGCTTTAAGGACTTCCAGGATTGTCTTGTTTACTTGCCTAGGCCCAAAAGCAGCCCTGAATTTTTTAGAAACCAAGATCTGAGTATTTAGTGTGCTCACTGCTACTAAGTATCACTGCTTCTACGCCCTCTCAGAAACAGAGTTAAAAAATACATGCATGCGTGCATGCGTGTTTGTATTTACATATATATATATATATATATACATACAGTATATCTCTGTCACTTATACATACATTGCTTTAAAAATTAGAGGATTTAAAAAACTATTTTCTGTTCTTTATTGCCTTTGTTTCATCTGTTTCATTTTTTCTTGTTTTGCCATTTCATTCTATGTCTCTTTCATGTGGAAGATTGCCTGAAGTGTCTAGTGGTCATTGACCATCATTTCATGTTTAGGAGTGATGCACAAGAAACTTCCGGTTTCCTATAATGGTGAAATAATTTATTCAGACTTACCTTCTCATGATAATGACTACAGATGTTGGAGGAAAGTATAAAGAAAAAAGTACCTTAAAAGCAATACAAATAGGAATACACATTTGTCCAACTGTTTTAGAGTGGAATCTTCAGTATCAACAAATCTACATATGCAATCTTCTGACCCAGCAATCCGTCTTCTAGAATTTACCCTGAAGATACCCCTGCAACAAAATTAAAATGCATATGCATGAAGTTATTAATCGCAGCATTATTTGTAATTGCAAAATATGAGAAACATTCTAAGTACGCATACATAGAATAATTATTAAATAAGCTATGCTATATATAAACAAAGTAATACTATACAGTAAAATAAATATTAGGAGTTCTATGAACTGACATGGAGTGATATCCAGGTTATATTAAGTGAAAAAGCAAAACATAGAACAATGTATGTTTATAATATCTTTTGTATAAAAAAATGGGGGGGTAGGTGGCAATAAGAAAATATACATGTACCTGCTTATTTGGGAAAAAAAAGACAAGAAATTTAGGAAGAATAGACCAGACACTAATGAGACTGTTTACCAAAGCTAACAAGTAGAAAATCAGGTAGAAAGCAAGAGGGTATGAGACTAGGATAGAAGTGAGGGAGTGGCATTTCTTTGGTATACCTTTTATATGCTCTAAATTTTAAAACAATGTTAATGTTTCACAGACTTAAAGAAAATATCAACACAGGAAGGGAATTAAAAAAATATAACACAGAAACAAATAAACCTAGCTATATTTTAAACGGATAATATGACCTCACTGAAAGAGGACGGGGGATAACTTTGAACATAGTAATTTGACTATAAGCCCTTAGGCTAACGACCAAAAGACTGTAATCAAATATTGTGCTATAGTCAGTAGATATGGATTAACAATTATGAAGCTACTTTATGTATATTCCATAAGTGGGTAAGTAAATATATTTTAGATAATGAGAGCTAGGTTTCTTACTCTTGGAGAAGGGGATTAATATATGAAAAGGGGAAAGATTAGATCAAACTCAGAGTTGTTGGATTGAAATTTTTGGATGCATAACCATGAACTGATTAAGATACATATACACACACACACATTTTCTTTTTTAATCACAAGAAAATTTAGACCAATATATTTCTCATAAACACAGACACAAAAATCCTAACAAAATATTAGAAATAAAATCCAGCAGTATATAAAAAAGGACAATACCTCTCAACCAAATAGAGTTCATACCAGGAATGTAGGGCTAGTTCAGCTTTCAAAATCAATCAGTGTAACTCACCATATTAGTTGACTAAGTAAGAAAAAGTACATGATCGTATCAGTGAATGCAGAAAAAGCATTCAACAAAATTCAACATCTACTCATGGTAAAACAAACAAACAAAAAACTCATACAAACTAAGAATAGAAGGGAATTTCCTTAATCTAATAAAGGATGTTTATACAAAACCTTCAACTAACATCATACTTAATGGTGAGAGACTGAATGCTTTCCCCCTAAGATCTAGAACAAGGCAAGAATGTTTTCTATTACTGCTTCTATTTAACATCATACTCAAAGTCTTAGCTAGTGCAATAAAGCAAGAAAAAAGAAATAAAAGGCATGTTGACTGGAAAACAAGAAATAAAACTCTTTCTTCACAAATAATATGATTGGCAGTGAAAAAATCCCACCCAAATTTACACACACACATAAAACTCCTGGAACTGATAAGGAAATTTAGCAGGGTCACAGAATAAGGTTAATATAGGGGTATTCAAAAAGTTTATGGAAAGGTTCATGTTATCTTTTAACTCCATTTTTACACAAACTTTCTGAAGTACCCTTGTATACAAAAGTCAATTGTCTTTTTATACACTACCAATAAACAACTGGAATTTGAAATAAAAAAAAAAGGGCTGGTCAGTTAATTCAGTTGGTTAGAGCATGGTGTTGTAACACCAAGGTTAAGGGTTTGGATCCCCATACCAGCCAGCTGCCAAAAACAAAAACAAAAACAAAGACAAAACAAAACAAACACACCATTTACAATAACACTAAAGAAGTACTTAGGCTTAAACCTTACAAAATATATGCAAGATTTGTATGCAGAAAACTACAAAACACCAATGAAAGAAATCAAAGACAATCCAGTTCACTGGAAAAAGATACTATGTTCGTGAACTGAAAGATTCAATATATGAAAGGTGTCGATTCTTCCCAATTTGATTTATACATTCAATAAAATCCAAATCAAAATCCAAGTAAACTTTTTAATAGATATCAACAAGCTGATTTTAAAATGTATATATACAGTATATACAATGCACACAAGTACAAAAGGAATAGCCAAGACAATTCTTTAAAAGAAAAATGTACTTGGAAGACTCACATTTACTGATTTTAAGACTATTACAGTAATTATGACAATGTGATATTGGAGAAAAGATAGATACCCAGATCAACGGAAGAGAATAGAGAAGACAGAAATAAACATCTGGTACTGGAACAATTGAGCATCCATTTGCAAAAAAAGTCCTCAACGTATACCTCACATCTTTTTTTTTTTTTTTTGAGGTACAAAATTTTATTTAGCTGATTGCATATACCTGTATACTAAACATACCGTACTAAGCATTTGTAGCTTCAGTGCATTTGGTTGGTTGTTGGCAACAATGTTTACATCCTGAAAGCTCAAAGAACAAATTATTGCCTAAACTGTTGTCATGCCTGAGTTCTATCAGCAAAGTTTTCTATTGACTATGAAAAAAAAAACCTTACTATTTCCATCCAGCTGTCTGCTTGATAAAATATACTTCCAAATAGAAAATAAGCAGCGGAGAATCCCTTTTATTCCACCTAGAAAACATCGTTGCAATCTAGAAAATAAATACTCTGTCCATTTGTAAATCTGCTCCACAAGATTTAATCCTGAAGATGCTTAGCTCACATCTTATATACAATAATTAAATTAGAAAGGATCATAGACCTACTTGTAAAACGTAATACTACACAATTTCTAGAAAAACCTAGGAGAAAATCTGCATGACCATAGGCTTGGTGATGCATTTTTATACAACCCCAAAAGCACAATCCATGAAAAAAAATTATATAAATTTGACTTTACAAAAATTGAAAACTTTTGTTCATTGTGAGACTGTTAAAACAATGAAAGACAAACCACAGACTGGGAGAAAATACTAGGAATCACATATCTGATAAAGGATTCATATCCATAATATATAAAGAACTTTTAAAACTCAACAATAAAAAGCAATCAATCTAATTAAAAAATCCAATAAAAATATAGGCAAAGTATCTGAACAGACGTTTTACCAAAAATGTTATACAGTTGGCAAACATATGAAAAGGTTCTCAACATCACTTTTCATTGAGAAATGCAAATTAAAACAACAATGAGATACCAGCTAAAATTCCCAAATCCTACAATATCAAAATACTGTGAAGATGTGGGGCAACAGGAACACTTGTTCATTATTCCTGAAAAGGTATAGCCCTTTTAGAAGACAGTATAAAAGTCTGGTAAAAAGTTAAGCATAGACTTATCATCTGACCTAGTTATCACATAGAATCTTTGCTATTTAGACAGATTACACAGAAAAAAAAAAAAATACCCTTCATTCATATTCACGGTAAAGGCCATAAATGGTAAACCAAGGAAGCACATCCATAAAAATTGAGGAAACTTTCCGGAGATTTAACAGATTTCATAGCTTTTTCAGATGATGCAGGTATTGTAAACCAAGGCAAATAAAATTCACTTTCCAAGTTTATTATGCTCCCAGGGACAACTAAAACTCAGATGAAACCCTGCAGTCTCGCTGACTTGGAAAAACCAGACAGCAGAGTCTGGAGGGAAAACAGCAGCTGGGAAGTGATGGGGGAAACCCTCGGAAAGGAGAGAGCCACAGAATGGGGCCAAATTCTGTATTTAAGCTTTGCCCAAATTTCTGACTGACTCCTGAAATACCCCTGTGTTGGGCCGATGCCAAGCAGGCAAACATAGGCTAAAAGAACCTCTGTACTAACTGCAGCCCACCACAGGGGAGACAAGACAAACAAACAAATAAACAACAACAACAACCCAGTACTCTTTAGAGAAACATAACCAAATCACAAATTTACTAGAAATACAAAGAAACATGTGAGGCACAGACAAGAGAAAAGGTGAGCCATGGGGGCTGACCCTGGGAAGGCGCAGTGTCTAGAATTAGCAGAAAAAGATCAAGAAACTATGCCAAAAGAAATAAGTGTAAACAGGCTCACTGAATGAACAAATAGAAAATCTCAGTAAAGAAAGAGAAATTATAAAAAGAAAAGCAAACAAATAAAGATTCTAGAACTTAAAAGTATACTACTAGAATAAAATATTTCACTTGATGGTCATCCAGAGTTATGGAAAATAACATGCTACAGTCGGCTTGCAAAGTACTGGAGGTGACCAGGAAGCGTGGTGGGGGCGGTTGTAGGTGGGGGAGGTGAAAAGGTCCTTTGTGAGGACCATGGAGAGAGGGTGAGTAGGGAAGAATTCGTGTGTTGAGGGGAGTGTCTCAGTGGGGGAAAATACAAACAAAAGGAGAGTAACGTGTGACCGATTAATAAAGGAGGGAAGAAAGGCCATAGTGATTAATGGTGCGAAAACATACCAAAACCCCTCAAAATTACAAGGGGAAGAAGTGGAATGATTAACAAGTCTATCAAACTCACAAAAATAAAGTAAAAGAAAGAGAGAAACCACCTTTCAGGTAAGTGATAAACAGAGTAAGAGAGAGAAGTGACATCAAACAGTCTAAATATGGATAAACGGAATTAGCCCATGAAAAGAGGCTGCTGGGTTAGGTTAAAAACTGAAAGCCCCACAGTAAGCTATGACCAATAAAAAATTAAAGCAAGCAACGAGAGGTCGACAACATCGCAAACGGATGGCGATCCTTTCGACGTGTCCGTTTGGCGGGCTAGACCACGAGGGCGCCAGACACCGGCAGCGTCAGCGGCGATAGCAAGCACCAGGAAAGCGTGCAACTCCTGCAGCAGCGAACGCGAGAATCCGCAGCGAACGCGCGATTTTCTGGCAGTTCCAGCTCCGCACCTTGATCCGAGAACGACCGGGAGCATCTGAAGCGAGTAACTGGCAGAGTAGAGATGGGCAGGTCGGTAGGAGCGGCCCAGAGGAAAGGGCGCCGCAAACACCACCCACTCTTCAGAGAGCGCCACCCAGCCTGCGACAGCCAAGCTATTCTAGAATGGGAAAAAAGATGAGCCCCGTTCTTCTCCCCCGAGTCTTTCTGCAGCCAGAACACTTGGAGTTCCCAAAGCTAATAAAATCAGTAAAAAGGAAACTGTGCACCAATGTCACGTATTAACATGGAGTCAAAAGTTTAAACAAAATATCAGTAAAGAGAACGTCGTCACGTCCCAGTGGCCAGCAGGGGTTATTCTAGCCGTGTGCAGGCGACCCACGCAGGACGGAAACGCTGCATCTTTAAACTGAGGAGGAAGCTCCTGCGGACACAGCAGCAGATGCTGAAAAGGCATTTCCTAGAAGGCGGCAGTCAGACGTGTGAGTTCTTGAACGTGATAAAGACGACCGGGAGTCGGCGGGGGCTTGTGTAACAGGAGGGGCCCGACGCGGGCGCCACATGGCTGTCCCCCAGTTGGCCGAGGTCCACTCCCTTGGCCGTGCGGGCAGCCCCGGAGCCGCCGGCCCGGCACCGCCCGCGTCCTCGGCGCGGAGCCCAGGGAAGCGGCGCCGCGCGCGGCGGACAGAGATCGCGGGCACAGGCTGTCCCGGGCCCGCGCTCCTGCAGGGCGGGCTGCGCAGCTCGCGGGGCTGGGGAGGGCCGCGAGGACCGCGCGCCGCCCCCTGGCGACGCCCACGGCCCCGTCGTCCCGGGGGTCCCAGCGCGGGGCTCCCTGGCCCAGCTGCCTGAGCGACGAGGGTCCCGGCGCCGCCACCTCCGAGCACCCGGGCCGGCCGGCCGCCCTCACTCGCCCTGGCAGTCCTCGCCGGGTACGTCCGGTGCCGTTCGTGCGCGGTGTTTACAGAATGTAAGGCTCTTCAAGAGCAGATTATTTTACAGCAGAAATGCTTGGATTTCCCCAAAAGTATCAGCAAATATCTTACATATGAAAACACTAAAGGCGTTTCAGTTCAATCAGGAATGAGACACCGATGCCGATCACCATTACTTAATATTTTTAATATTAATATTACTTAATATTTTCTTGGTGATTTTAGTAAATGTAATAAAACATGACATGACTGGCATCGACATTAGAAAATACATAAATATATCTTTTTTGCTGATGATATGAATGCACATTTTAATAAACCGAAGAGAATAGAGGATAAAAACCCAATTGGAATAATTATGCAAATTTGGTTAAGTAGATAGGAAACACGTTCGAAAAAATCAACGCTTTCTTATGTTTGAGTGATAAAAATCTAGATGTGAAATGTAAAGACAAACTTTAAATGACGCAGGGAAAATTTTAACAATTGAGACTGAGGGCCAATATTAAGATATTAGCTAATATTAAAAGACATTAAATAACATCTTGAAAAATGGAAAGGTCACTCATGTTCTCGGAAGTAAAGACTTATCTATATTATTCACTTTCTCAAAATTAACATCTAAATATACTGCAATTTCCAATTAGAATCCAATTAGAGAATAAAACAGGGTTTTCCCCCTAATTGGATAAAATATCTTAAAGTTCTTATGTTGAACAAATGCCTATTAGGATAGCTAAGAAAACTATGAAAAAGAACAGTAGAAGGGAGACTTGCCTTGCTAGTTATCAGAACCTACCCTAACGTCACCTTAAGCAAATCAATATAGGATTGGTACAAGGGGGTACTTGAAAAAGTTCATGAAAAAAATAGCATTAGAAGATAATATGAAAATTTACATGTGCTTTTTGAAGATCCCTTGTACGGACATATGGATCAGTGAAACAGTACAGAATCCAGACTTAGACTCTGGTTTACCAGAAAAGTCAATAATATATGACCAGTGTGGAAGTTCATCTGGTTGGGGGGTGGGGTAGGGAACAGACACAGTAGTCAACCTTATGATGTCAGCACAAACATCTGCCTTTATGGAAGAAATCAAAATTTTATCAGCATCTTATACCTGATATAAAAACAAATAGACTGAAGTTTAAATATAAAAATTGAAACAATAAAAATCTTATAAGGAAATCTGGGAAGTGAGGGAGATGGACATTCCTCAATCCAGAAATTCTATTCTTGGGATTCTATCCCATATAACAAAGCCTGGAAATCTAGAGCCATGGAAGAAAATGTAATTATGCATGACTACATAGAAATTTAAAGCTTTTATAAAATGGTATCTGTAATATCTTCGTTCTAAAGGCATGGAAAAACAGTATCGCTAGAGATGACAAACGATTAATTGCTCTATTCTACAAAGAAATTTTACAAATTGACCCAAAACAAACATCTAATGAAAATGAGCAAAGGGTATATAAATAAACAGGTCACAAAAGAAATCCAAATGGCCACCAAATATCTGAAGAGATGTTCAAATTTACTAGTTAATCAGGGAAATGCAAACAAAATTAACAATTGAAATATCTCTTTATTTCCATCAGACAGGCAAAAACTAAAAAGAAATGTAATGCCTATTACTTGCTGGTGGGGAGGCAGACAGTGTTTTTACATACTGCTGTATGGGAAACGTTTCAGATGGCAAGTGTTACAGCAACTGAACTATAATGTTCTTGGAAAGCAATCCGGTAACATTTCGCAAAATTAAAATTTAAATACTCTTATCCCAGGAATTCCACCTCTGAGAATCTATCTCATAGATCGATTAATAAGAATCCATGATCGATGATGCTCACTGAAGCATTGTTCAGTGGTCAAGAACTGGAAACAGAAAGATTGCTCATCACTAGCATTCTTTTTGTTTTTTTGCTTTTGTTTTGCAAAATTTGCTTATTTTAAATGACACTTTGTAATCGTCATTAGCATTCTTATACAATATTTAAGCAAATTCATTTAAATATGTTCCCGATCAATGATCAATGTTAATATAGTATATGCAATTAATACATATTGATGAGTTGTGTTAGTTATGTTTGTTTAGAAAATTTTGCTTAATGTATTACAATGGACTGAATGTATGTGTTCCCCCCAAATTCATATGTTGAAACCCTAAACCCAATATGAGGTATTGGGGGAGGGCGGGCTTTGAGAGGAGTGCTCCTGTATGAACAGGCTAGAGAGCTAGCTAGCTCTATTCCTACCCTGTGATGATATAATGGCAAGTCAGTTCTCTGCCACACAGAAGAGGGTACTCACCAGAACCCGACGGTGCTGGCATCCTGATCTCAGACTTCCAGCCTCAGAACTGTGAGAAATAAATTTCTGTTGTGTATAAACCACCTAGTCTACGGTACTTTGTTATAGCTGCCCGAAGAGACTAAGACATACATTTATAAATTTAATGTATTTAGCTGAGAACTCGCACCCATAGTAATATGCATTCCTGTTATGTCCCCAAATCCCTTGGATATTTCAAGATCTTAATAATGAAAAATGTGACAATATGATAGTAACATCTACCTGGAAAAATAAACACATAAATAGCAATTTAAAGAAGAATAAATACATATAAAAATGCTCACTTTCAACAGTTAGGAAAAAAGTAAGCAAATGTAAATTGGTACTGCTCTTTTGGAGAGCAATCTGGCAATATTTATTATAATTTAAGAGCGTTTAGGAAATTCAAAATTATGTTATGTCCTCTGACTTATCTGACTACTTTTTGGGGGAATTTATTGTTGTTTTTTGTAACCCAATACATGATTAACTTCTAAGTCTCATGAAAGTTTCAAACATACACAGCCGACATTGATGGGTAATTTCCACACACCACAGTCTCCTTCCCTGTGGGCGCCTTGCTGCTCCTGCACTCGCGCTGTCTGGGAGAAGCTCCTGACATCCCACCTCCTGTGCTCGTCCATGTCTGGCCCGGTTACTAGTGTTTCTCAAAGTTACATTTGCACCAAACAGTGTAGGAGTTAGGAACCCGGTATCCTGTCAAGATCTTTTTGCTCGGGGTTAGGGGGTTGCGGAGGGAGGCTGAAAGCGACGGTGGGTGGGGTATGGAGTGGGGGAGCCCCTTCCCCTGTTCTTCTCCCAGTTTTCATCGTGAGTGTAATCTCTTCACAACCACAGCATCTCCATTTCCCCTGCATACTTGGATAGTACAGATGGTGGAGAATCGGTAGAAAATGGCGTGTAGTTTGGTGGGCACAGCTGTCCACTCTTGAGACTAAATCCCACATACTGGAAGCAGACAAGGAGGTAGTTTCTTAGCAGGATCCTGAGTATACTTTGGGAGCATTCTGACCAGGAGCAGGGAAACTCTTTCCCTAACAGAACATAGGCTCCATGAGAATGGGAACTTTGTCTTGTTCAATCCTGTATTCCCAGCTCTTGGTACTTAGTAGGTGTCCAATAATTATTTGTAGAATGAATGAATGGATCCTGTTTATCAGGGATTCATACTGGGCAGGGGGTGCTTAATTCAAAGTCATTGAATTGCTGTCAAATTGTCCCCCAATAGTCATACTTGCTGTCAAATTGTCCCCCAAATTTGAATTGCTGTCTTTGGTTGCAACCCTGCAGTTTGGTCTTGAATCCGAAGAGGAGCCATTTTTGCTTCCCCCCTTCTTCTTAACAGTGAGAATTTGGGGGCCTCTCCAGAGTTCTTAAAAAAGTTGGTCTTCTCCAGCATTATTTTTGCTCTAAATTGTTCTCCAGCCAAACTTGATTTTTCAACTTGAACTCCATGACACCTTGTTATGTGGCTTCACTGCTATGTGTGTGTGATAGGAACTTGACATATAAACAGCAGCCGCTTTTACTATTTCTAAATACCTATTTGAGAACATTTGCATTACATCAGGACCAATCTCTTTTAAAAATACTTATTCACTAGGAAATTATCAATGACTTTGAATTAACCAAGAGTTATCAGTATCATTGTTCACCACTTCCTTGTTTATCTTCTGTGTTCTGGAGATGTCCATACTGACTCGATTTTTACCTCTGGGTTATTTGTAAATTTTTTGAAAAATAGAAAGAGCATAATTTACTTTCTGAATCCTTGCATGTCAGAACTCTTTTGCTTGAACGCCTGTTTGACAAGTTGGTTTGATACGGCTCCGCTGACTTCTACCATTCAGTGATTCAGGCAGTTTGATCTCAGTTTTCATTGTCTTTCAAATTGTAGGTATCTGGCATGTTCTTATATTTTCCTTTATCCTTATAATTCAGAGCTAAAGCCTTCATGGTTAGAGCCTTTGCAGTACAAAATTACAAGAATTAGAATCCTCAAAGCTTCTCTAGTTTTGGTCCATTGCAGTGAAAGCATTTAGAGTGATTTACTTCTGAAGAAATCGTACGCTGCTGTAGAATTTGCTCACTTTGATGCAGAAGGCCAGGAGAAAGTGAAGTTTCAAGTATGATCACACAATCTCTAGTGTATAAAACTTTCCTATAGAACAGATAACCCAAACAGTAAAATTATTATTTTAATTTCTTGTTTTCTAGGGTCAAATTTTCAGAGTAGTACTTTTTTTTTTTTTTTTTTTTTTTACAAATGTGCCCTAAATATTAAATGAGTTTTTTAGGTATAAGCTATATTTGCCCTTCATTCAACAAATATGTGTTGATTATCTGCCATGTGCATGGAACTGTGTGGATAGGATTTTGCCTTTAAGTGCTTAGAATATGAGAGTAATTCAGTTTGTGAAAAAATGGAATTAAAAAAATGATTCTTTCCATGACCTTTTTGAAGATCTCTATCATATATTATCCTGAGAAGATACAATAAACTGTAATAATTGTTCAGAGGGAAAACAAGTTACCATTCAGTGGGCGAAACCAGAGAAGACTTTGTGGAAGAGAGATCACTTAAAAAGGGCTGGAGGATGGTAAGGTTTTCGCATGTGGAATTCGTGGGCAGGAGGAGAGAAGAAAGCATTCCAAAGATGGAGTACAGGAGAACTGAAGGCAAAGGGATGGATACACACAGGTTCTACTATAAGGAACAGGAGTAACCCTCCACATGAAAATGCTAGAAAAAGGATGAGAAGGAAATGGGTGGATGCTGTTAAGAATAGAGGAAAAATTTCAGCGTCCTTCATATCACTGACTAACATGAAGCTCTCTCAGTAAAGCTGGCATTTAGGAATAAATATGAATATACGAAAGAATTTATGACAGAACATACAACAGTAAGTAGTGCTTTACCACTGCAAAAGGTAATTTAGAAAACTGGGAATGAGTTGAACTAACTTGCCTGAAGTCTGAAGACTAAATGGTCTTCAAGACACCTACAGGGTTTATATTTGTTACAACCACTCATCACCATTAATTGTAGGGTGGGAAAGCTAACATACCTTAAAATCTTGAAATAGGGCATCATGGCTTAGGTTGTTAACCTACTTACACAATGAACATTCCTAGGGCATGAAAATCTGGCTACAGGAACCTGCTTAAGAAATATCATCAAGTGTATGTGAATACTAATAACAGATCAATTACGTACTTTTAGAAACAAGTTTACTGACATTCCAGTAAGACCACACAGACTGCACTGGCAACACTTTGAAAGGAGCCTCAAGAAAAAGATTAAAATTCTCTAATGACAATAGAATAAACCAAATGTAAAACCCTTCCAAAAATTTATATACCATGAAAATGTCCACACTTATATGATGTTCCATTACACTTTCCACTCTCCTCCCCTCAAACCCCAGGGCCTTGAATGAAGTTTATAAATAGACTATCTGCCTGTTTTCAAAAAAGATGCAATTTACAGAAATTTCCACTTGTGCATTTATAAAAAAAAATTAGTTTATATTTCACATATTCATCTATTGAGTAAAGGAAGGTTAGTCTGTTTACATTGTAAAAAAAAAAAAAAAAAAAAGACTTGTCCATTAGGAGAAAACCATTTTCATCTGTAACAATGGCAGCTGAAAATAACAGTATGGAAAAGGATATTCTGAGAACTCCTTCATGGATAGAGTCTCCATCAAGCACTGTGCTGTTCTTCCATTCCTTTTCTAAAGCAGACAGAACCTGGGAATTTATGTGCTCTGCCATAACAGTATTAATCAGGGAGAAAAGTGTTTCCACTACCCTCAAGATAAACCCAGTTCCTCTAACGAATGACAGCTGACACTAGCTGTTAGTCAGGGTTCTCAAGAGACACAGAGCCAATAGAATGTGCACATAAACATAAATAGATTTATTTTAAGGAATTGGTTCATGTAATTGTGGGGGCTGGCAGGCTGGAGAAGCAGGGAAGAGTTGATGTTGCAGCTCCAGTCTGAAAGCAGTCTGGAGGCACAGTTGCCTCTTTCTCAGGGGACTTCAGTCTTTTAAGGACTTTCAGTTGATTGGATAAGGCCCACCCACATTATGCATGGTAATCTGCTTTACTGATTTAAATATTATTCACATCTAAAAAAAAATCTTCATAGTGACATCTAGACTAGTGTTTGACCAAAAAATGGGTACTGTGGCCTAGTCAAGTTGACAGATAAAATTAACCATCACACAGGTCAACATCTTCAGAGTAGATTTATTACTAACTACTATTCTTTGCGAAATAGAATGAAGTTGAACTAATGACATTCTGAATTTTGTTGTTTTGTTTTGTTGTAGGCTGAAATTGTCAACATTTGAACATTTTTGACCTATGAAAAAGGGTAATTGGTATGGCTCAATACAAAATTTAGGCTTCCACTCCATAGTCAGATGCTGCTGCTCTCTCCTTTCCAGAAAGCAGACTTCTTTGGAACACCCCTAGGACTTAGCACGAAGTGGTGCCCTTTTGCTTCAGAAATGTTGGTTGAATAAATGTTCAATTAAGCAAAAGTGATAGCAAAACTCAAGCTGTCTATATCTGGAGAGAACTTTTTCTTCTCCTTAATGGTAAACCATTACTGTGAACTTTTCATCTAACACTAATGAAAAACTCCCTTAGCCCCATCAGGTCTATGATGCAAAAAGTAAACTGCATTTCTAATTAGTTTTCCATAAATGAGATTATACCTTGAATGAATTAATCTCAAACATACCTTTTCAGAGTTTTCTACTTGAGTCCTATAAAGAGCAAAAGCATTTTCCTTCTATAAACAGTCCTTGAAATTGTTCATATAAATGAATTTAAATAAAAACATATTTAATTCTAAGAATTAACACAGGAATACTTTTAGACTTGCTGGAATTAAACAAATGATAAACAAGTGAAAAGAGGAAGAAACTGCCAGCACTGGAATCACTGTTCATTTTCTTTACCCCTCTAAAAGTAGGAAAGCCAAAGGTAAAGGAAGAATTGTTCCTGTCATATGAAAGAGGTGCATGAGATACATAACAAATTATTTCTACAATTGGTTCCTGGACAGGTATTAAACAAATTTTTAAAATTAATCTCTCTCTTGGAAGTGGCATTACTGGCTGTTTAACTGAGGAGTTTTACTTGAATGGTATGTGTGATTGCCCTTTTGGACCACATGAATTGCCAAGGGAGCTTTCTTCAGCAAAATTTTAGGCAAACAGCCTAAGGGGAACTTCTAAAAGGATAATTTATAGTACTAACAGACAATAAGTGGTAAAGGAATACTAAATGCCAATTTTATCTCACAGGAACAAGAAACAATGTAATAGCCTTTTGTGAATTCTAAATTCACCTGGATTAAAGTTTTGGATGCACCAACTTTTGACTTTTATTATTTACCATTTCTATCCTTCCTCTAAAGGTACAAAAGTTAAAACAAAAACAAAAACAAACCCTTACATTTCACTTCAACAACAAAGTATTGTCCTAGAGCCAGCAATTAGAATCTTATATTTATCAAATGAGAAAATACTTATAATACACGGTGAAGATAAAATGTTATAGCAAATAGAAAAGGATCATCTATTAAATTTTCAGGAAGGTCTACATTATCTAAAGCCAGTCTATAATTTTATTTATATATTTTGTGGAATTCACATATCTTTTTCTTACAGCAAACATAACACTGTAGGCCACAAGAAGCTGCAGTACTATTGTTTAATTAGCAGCAAATTAATATTTTAAATCTGGGTATCTGGACAATAAATAGCCTGCTTCTTTGGATGTGAATGTTTAAAATGTAGTATCACTGCAGCTTCATAATGTGATCGCTATTTTACAGAGCTTATACACACACAAAAAATATGATCTTTGTCTATATTTTATACAAATACAACAGTAGTTTGTGAATACATTTTAAGTACATGATATACACGATAAGCCACTTGATTTCCCAATATCACAGAATAGCAATTTCAAATGCAATAAAAATATACAAAATTCAGCCTGGAATGCAGATTTTCTTTTCTATTTTGACTCAACACTTTATCATTAGAACATTTTTAGAGTACTAGTCCAAACACTTTCATCAGCTAAAAATACGATTTCAGCAGTCCAGCTTATGTTCAGGCATGATGCAATCCACTTCCTAATGGATTCCCAGTTTTTGTTAAATTCAAAGGGCTGTTAGTAACATACAGCATATTCTTCACTCCACACCCAATTATAAAGCCCACTTTCCATTCTGAGTTACAGTCACCTTGTGGACAAAAGCTGGGTTTGTTCCGGTAACATTTGCACGTCCAAGATCTCCTTTTGCAAGTGCACATGAATACATCGCGGTGGTGTAAAAGTTTGTTAATGACAAGTTAAGTCACAGTATAAAAATATATTGTACACCTTTACACCTAATGTAGTCCTTTTTCTATGGATAAAAAAATACAACTGAACAAGACAGAGAAGTTTGTAGCACCATGAAGAGTTGTATCCCAAGTTACATTAGCAGCATGATCCAACATAATATTGAAGGAGTGTTTCTGAGAAGATAAACATTCATTCTGGTTCATCTGTACCACTGAAGCTTATACAATGAAGTGTTTTATACATTAGCAACAGTTCTCTGTCATTTCTAGAGCTAGCTAAATTTATCAAAAGATAATGCCTTCCATCCTTAGAGGGCTGATAACATTGCAGAAGGCCTAACGGTGATCTAAATGTGCCTTTACCAATGTTGGTAGCAATATCTTGTCTTATATGATCCAAAAGGAGCTCTGTATGGGTTTTTAGCACAAAACTACGCTACACAACTCATGTAGACCTATGTAATCACCAACAGACTATCTGTGTTGTAAATATGAATGCTGACACAGCGTGAGAAAACAAGACGAATTCAATTCAGGCACTCACTTGTCAGAGATAACAGTCTGCCACTGCTAATAATGAATACTCAACGCTTAAAAGATCTCCTCCAATGTCATATGGATCTCAGTAGGCTAGAAGCAACTTGGGTGAACTGGTATTTTTAAACTTACGTACTGGGAAGACAGTGTGCTTTGAAACACGTAAACCTTGTAAAAAAATAAACCATTGTAAAACCTTTTGAAAAGACACACACTGATTCTGTGCAATATAGCAAATTGATAAGAAAACACTGTAAAAATGTACCTGTTTAAAATGCCATCTACCATTTTTGTACACAAAGCATTATATATCAAAGGCCTACATATATATCATCTAATGGCACTTGAAACAAATTATAATAAGTCTTAAAATTAAAGGCATAACCTATAAGAAAGTTTCTGTAAAGGTTTAGATTCATTTTGAAAGTGCTATATCTTGTAATATATGTAGTATAGAGGTTGACCAAGCTCTATTTTAAAAAAAAATATTGGCCTATAATATGTGTATTGCTCACTAAATGAATGATCCTGAAAATATGTACTCTTTAACATTCATTATTAGCTTAATAAAGCAATCAGCTCTGGCTCATGTTTAAATCAGTATATGGTTTTTAAAAACCGCTACTGTCCAAATTAACACAATATATCACTATATTCCACAAATGACTAAAAAAAATAAAGCACAAGTAACAAGTAGGCAAAAATATGCAGCTTGAAAGAAACACAAAGTGATATTAAAAGTTGCACAAAGAGTGGTACATAATCAGCCAGGACAACTTAAGTTTTAAAAAACTGAAGTTGGTAACAGAATTTTAAAATGAAAGTTCTAACAGTGACCAATAACTATAAAGATGATATTTGTATATATCAATGGATAATATTGCTTACAGTGCCAAGGTCCTTCCACACTCACACTTCCGTGTTTGGTGACCTAATTTGGACACAGGTGTGGAAGTCAAAGTGAATGAGGTTCAATATCTTGTCTGAGGTCCAAATTCTAGACTAGTATATTTTTATTTAATGTTAATCCCTTTTTTACCAAGCTAAGGCACTACCAGAAATTTCACGAATGGTGATTCTGGCCACTGGAGAATGAAAACATTGGCAATAATTATTTTTAATCACATCTAGTTGACATAAAAACAAATGACAAATTTCTTTTTCTAGGGAAAAAAAAAAAAAGGCCAATCCTGTGTTACATCCTTGTTAGAACATTGTGCAATTAAAATAAACAAGTCTGTCTCATCTTTAGTAGAAATTCTTTCAAAGGGGTTTAGTGACCACTACAGTCAATTTTAAAAACAAATGAGCTGAATTCCCTCTTACTTTGCAGTGTTATTTCAAGTCTGTGGGGCAGCAACAGGCAAAAAGGTGTACATATGAAAATTAAGACTCCACAATTTTAAGCACTGGTGCCCTGAAAGATGTGCCTGCATGTATGTGAATCCCATGCAGGGCGAGAATTAGGTTAAAAAAAAAAAAAAAAATATATATATATATATATATATGTATATATATACATATACATATATGGCGCCATTCCCCATTTCCAAAATATGTTATTTAATAAATCCTGGTACTCCCTTTTTTTTTTTATTAGCAGTGAAATACAGCCTACTAAGGCCAATGTCTCAGTTCATTAATTTGACAACTTCTTAAGCAAATTTTAGACAAAATAAAGTAGTGTTTCCACACTTGCTATTTGTGATTTCTACTTAAAAATAGGTTTTTTCATTTGTGCTCTGTCACCAAATTTCTTTTTTCCTTTTTTATGGTGATTAAAGCAATATTGAACACTAATCATTCAACTAAAGATTTAGGTAAGCAATCTGTTTCATAGAAACTAAAGGAAGTGGTAATGAAGCAGAGCGAAAAGCCTACTTTCAGAGCAAATATTCTCCTAACCACAAGCTTAGGAGCAGTTTGAAAAATTTAAAAATGTATTTCTTTATTAACATATATAATTTTAATGCCTTTGAAACACACTTTTTTAATAAAATGTAATTTTTCATAATAAAATTTAAATACATAAGTATAAAAACTACTGCTCCTAGGATTAAAAAAAATATAGGAGCATGGGAAAATATGAGGAGCCAAAGCTCCTTCAGAGAGCAACTTTGATTCTATGAAGTGCGATATATGTATGTGTGTGTGTATACAATATATATAGTGAAACCCCCATTTACATTATTACAATTTACATTTCTCCACAAAATTTTTAGTACTCCCAAATATTTTAAATAATGCATTATATTCAGTAATCTGCACTCATTTTTAGAAATTCCTGGTAAACATTGCAATCTGCAGTGATAACTGGCCCTGCAAAAGGGAAATAAGCTTCCATATAGGGCTAATGAGTGCTCAGAAATATTTTTCTTTTTCTTTTTTAAAGAGATATATACTCTTCTATAAACCTCCCCCCCTTGCCCCTACCCCAACAGATGGGGTCCCCAAATAAGGTGTTAACAAGTGCTTAATAGATGTTTCTTAGGTTGATATCCCAACTGACCTTTAGAAAATATAATTGGACCTTTGAGAAGATTATGGTGGTTGTCTAACATGAGGAAAGCCCATAATAACTATTTTACTCAGAGAATATAATATTCTCAATTGTTATTTTCACATTAACTAAGATAGTACTTGTTTTACTTTACTTTGTTCCCGTTCAAATTCAACTTATGTGCAACATTTCTCCCATTTCCTAAAGTTTTGTAAAAGTGGGGTTCTACTGCATACATTTTTAGTTACTTAAAACTTTATGGTAATTCCTCAAATAGTTCTCTAATGCATTCAACTTTGAATTCTCCATCCAAAAATAGTAAGGAAAGATGGATTCACATTGAATAAGATACCATGGGGGCAGGACTGTTGTTTTTGTTTTCTGCTTTTGGCTCTTAAGGGAAAGAAAAATGTATCAAATTCAGCAAGAAGTGATGTAAGCGACATGCTTTTACTTTACTCCTCAAGAGTCCAGTTTTCAAGCCTAGCAACAGGCGACATGATGCCTAGACAATTTCCCAACTTTAACTGCATGCTTCACATCTATCTTCCTGCTTAGGAGTCTATCACATCATGCAGGCTGGGACACTGGGATAAACACATTTAACATCTGTAGTTCCACAATGACTCTAGATTCTCGATTAATGGTGGACCAACAATCAATATAAAATTGCTGGTGCACTTAACCCGCCCTTTGGCTGTGGAAAGTGGAAAAGATTAAAGAGATCTACCTATATACCAACTTTGAAGACTCCAATGCCATACACAATTAATATTACTAAATGGAAAGATAGCAAATTAAGAAGGCTGAAAAATGGCAAAATATCCTGTGTACTAATTTAGGGTCAACTATTAAGTAACATGGAATGCCATATCACCTTACTAGGAATCTATTTTGCTATAAATACTGATGCTTTGTGTTTAGGTTTTGTTTTCCTTATATGCTCATAATAAAGACGGCAAATATTTTAGCCAGACAATAGCAAGTCTTCAAAATATACTGATCAGAAATTATGGTATATCTAAGAAACATCTGTTTTCTCTCCAAACTAGATTCTTAATTCATTTGAAACACTTGATTATGAATCCATTTAGAGGCTAGTAAAAATTTTAAAACTCTTGAGTTATTTACATATATTTTATAAAATTTACATTCTATTGCAAAATTTTTTAATGAGCCAAATGTCCAAAGGTAGAGCCATTGTTATTGGACAACAATGAAAAATTTAAGACCTAAAAGTAATTTGAACATGGGATTTGTAAAACTTTACTAATAATAATGGCTTTCCTGTATGAAAAAAAAAAACTACTAAAATCTGACAATTGGCAGTGAATCAGGACAAAATACCCAGGTAAACATAACTGAACACAAATGGTTCCAAAGCTCATTTAAAAAGCTAGTTTCTATTTTATACTGGCTTGATGAAAACTGGTATTATACAAAAGCAGAAATTTTTACACCGTCTTAAAGTAGGCACTAAAATAAAAATGGTCATCTAAGGCAGAGCTACGCATACATTTCTGTAATAAATCCACATCCCAGAATCCTACTGAAAAGCTTGATGGAAACGTGGGAGGGTGGTGCTTGTGCTTAAACTACTGGTAAAAGCTGCTGACAGTGAGTGCAGAGACCCAAGACCTATAGTGTTTGCAGGATCCTGAAGATCCTGTGTTTGTGTGGGGAGCTGGGAAACAGAAGAATGTGCTTCTTCTTGGGAGTAGCTCATTCCGAGGCTCCCCACTGATATAGGATTATAGGGAGGACCATTTAATGGTATGAAATTAAACAACTGAGAAAAATCCAATGCTGGTGTGTTTAGAGGGTCACTGATAGAAATAGAGCTTTTTGATAGGGAGAGGTCCCCTGCACCATCATCTAGGGACCCGATCTGTGGATCCAACCCTAGCTTAGATGATGATGCTTGAGAATCCTGGGATGAAGAGGGCATGCCACCTTGCAACTCCATCAGGTAACTCTCAATTTCCCCCTTTAATGGCTGTTCTTTTTCAGGAATAGAAATTGCATATGAGGTAGAACTGAATGGGTATTTGAAAGAAAGGTGGTGAGAGGGATGAACAGCATCCATATCTATTGGGCATGTCATTCCTAAAGGTAAAGTTGTGATCATTTGGTGGGCAGATCCCGAGCTCTGCATGGACTGAAATGGAGTGTTATAGAGGTTTAACTGCAAAGTGTTTGTGAATGGCTTTGATAACAGTTCACTGGAAGGTAAGGACATCACCGGAAGGAGCTCATCTTTTATAGGCACAGACACGTTGCAGGTAAATGGATCCAGGAAATCCACTGGTTCTGTTTTGACCTTCAGAAGCTCTTGATTGTGACTCTTCTTCATGTGTCGAGTCAGGTGATCCTTTCGTCCGAATCTCTGTGCACAATACTGACAGAGGAAGTCCTTTCTTCCAGTGTGCACCACCATGTGTCTCCGGACATCCTTTCGGGTGTAGAACCGGCGATCACAATGCTCGCACTGGTGCTTTTTTTCTTTAATCCCACCAGACGACTTGCCTGCATGAGATTTAAGGTGCTCTAGAAGCACTCCTGTGCTTTCAAAAGTCTGCAAACACACCTTGCAGGTGAGGTCACCACTTGTTGCGGCATGCAAGGCCAAGTGACGTTTGAACCCAAGCTTGGTGTTGTAGTTCTTGCCACATTCTTCACACTTAAACGTCTCTTTGTTAGGGTCATGTGTATGGAGGTGATTCTTCAGATGATCTTTCCGGTGAAACATTTTCTCACAATAATTACACTTGTGGGTTTTCTCAGGAGAATGAGTAGCCATGTGCCTTTAAACACAGATATATTCTGTAAGTGATTATCATGACAAAAATGGTATGTATTCACTTTTCAAATGGTAGCTAAACTACTATGCTAACACAGAATTCCCTCAATAATGGAAACTGTTTAACTTAATATATACCACAAGGATAGTTAATATACCTAAATACTGCAAAACTTGAGCCATTTAAATTGCCACTTTAGTTTTTGCTGGTTTCAGTTATCATTACAAAAACAAATGAGCAAGCCTGAATATACTCACGTAAATGTCCATACCCTTTTCTTGTTTTAATTTCTTTCTACAAATGGAAATTCTACTCTTAGTAAGCATTTTATTTTTAAAAAATCCAAAGACACTAACATATAAAACTATGTGATTTAGTATATTAAAAAGTAGCCAATGTCTAATCTACTTAACATTTCCTCTCTTCAAATTATCTGAAAAATGTGTATACAAATACATACGTTTACAATGGCTTCAAATGGCCAACATAAGAGAAAATATAATCTGAAAGACAAATAGAGTTTAATACCTTTGTAATTTGTACTTAGAAACAAAGGCCTTGGTGCAGTCTTGTTGTATGCACTTGTAGGGCCTCTCTCCTGTGTGAGAGTAGGAGTGAACCTTTAATTTCTCAACACTGTTAAAGGCCTTGTCACACAGTTGGCAAGGAAAGTTTTTTCTTGGTTTGGTTTCACCACGCTTACGTTTCCCTGAAGGGACTTTCTGGGTATCTCTTACTTCTGACAAATCACCAGGAATGACAGTGGCCATCGCAGCCTAAACCAGGCCTTCTTGTTGGACACTTGGGAACTGCCCAACTCCACTAAATGATATAGCTTTAGGTGGCTTCTCAAGTTTCATGTGGTCGTAAAAGAAAGCAAAAAGGGACTGGAAAAAAAAAATAAGAAACAACTAGTTTGTAACTAAACTCAATTTTTAAAAATTTTATTTGCTATGTGATGCTTTTGAATTAAAAAAGAAACCATAAAATGGATTCAGCTGGTCTAATGTAATATCTGTAGGTTTCTTTATATTTGTCAAAATTCATATAAATGCATTGCTCAGAATGAACAGTTCATACATACCCTGAAATTCCACCTGACAAATGTACTTAGGCATAGCAGCACTGATTTCAGGAACTCTCAGGATGCATCAAAACATGATTCTAAAAGTGGCATTATTAAGCATCAATTTTCACAAGGAATTAGGGAATGTAAATCTAACTGAAAACGTAATTATGTTTCAGCAAATATTTCAGTGTCTAAAAGTCATTCTAATTTGTGCACATCAGCTCTAGTCACACTCTGTATTTATTAAAGGAAAATAGAGATAAGCATTTGTAAACTCTTCTAGGCACCTCATGAGCCACTGAGTCTATGGAAGAACTACTCAATGCAAAGATACTAGAGGCCTGAAAGAGTCCAACGCACCACCCAAAGTGAAAATTTATTCTTTACACCAGTGTCATCATACTCTGAGGAATATCTGAGTCAAGAGCAGAAATGATTTCTCTCTATAACAAATACACATTCTTGAAATGCTAAAAACTTTTGATGTTATATTAGGTAAAGAGCATGGCTTCTTGTCATTTTGGGGGAAAGATATGCTTAAAGTAATTTTCCTCAACACCTGTCAAGTCACAGAAAATGATTATATTCACGCGGCACACAGGTTAGTAGGTAAGCTAGAGTCATTAGGCCTCCCCAAGAGCTGAGGGGATCAGCCTTTCGACACACCTGTAACCCCTGTGCAACACACCTGTTGGGACTTCCGACTTAGCGCATGATACCTGTGCAAGAATACATGATGAGGTGTTTCAGAGTTTCAATTCACTTTAAGCACTGTGAGAAAGAATAAAATGTAGCAATTGTACAGCAAGGAGTATGTTTTTTTAAACAAAAAATTTAAAACTGAATTGAAACCTTTGAAACTCATAGTCAAGAGATAGTAAATATTATCAACTCTATTTCTCAGAGTAAGACAACCAACTCCAAAGATTCAGTTGATATAAGAGTTAAATAATTCCTCAAGGTTTGTGAATGCTAGTTTAGCAATGTACTTTTAGGAGACCACAAAATGTTTAATACCTGCAACATCTCTAAAAAAGATCTAATTTTAAATAGAAAACTTGAATGTAGCTAACCGACTTATCAACTACTAATCAATTGGGTTTTTCTTCCTATTACATATTTTAAAAAGTGAAAACCAACTTCCTTATATCACCGTGTTCTGGTATCAAACTGATTCTTGCCTTCACAAGCTTACGTCTATTACACCAACTTTCTCAGATTCCAGTTACACTTTTGTAGGAGTTCTAAATACCCACATTTTTGTAAAATTAAGTGTATGTTAGAATAGGTCTTATTGCATTTTAATGTAGAGGCGATCCATAAATAGGCAAAATATATCAATTATCTTCTCATTTAATTAAAGTAGTAAAGCGTATGGGTGAATTAGCCAGTGTTTGCTTCACGTGTCCTTTCTTCTTTATTAGGCAAGCCCTTTGAGCTGTTCAAATTGCCTAAATGTCCCCTTTACAGTTTAAAACTCAGATTAACAAAATGCAACTGATGTTACCAATGCTAACATAATATGCCCTCTCTGGTTTCAGATTTTCTGAATCTTTAGGACTTGTTCTTTTCCTGTTACATTCTCATTCAAAAGATAGTTCCTCTGCCTCCCTCAGAAATACCTAAATAGATATTCTGCTGTAACCAGTAAAGATACTGTAAATGTATAGAAAGCATTCTGCCAAGGGAGGAAAAAATTTAATTTTCATTAAATTGATTTCCTAACATGATGCTTTTATGCACCTATTTAGAACACTGTGGAAAACAAGCTAACCATTTTCCAACTGCGATATCAAAATGGAATGCATTTTGTATATAATATCTGAAAATATTTCGAAAAATGGTCATATTTGCCATTTGTTACAAAATCGAACCAAAATGGGCAGAGAATTCTAGTTGAGAAAAACTACTTCTAAGTTATTGAAAGAAAATGTATTAAAAGTGCACCATGAAACAATATACAAACATCTGATTATATTAAAATTGGTGATACTCAATATAAAGTAATAAGTGAATTCTGTTATCTTTGGATGTACATACTGAGCAATGAAGAATTGCACTGATTCCAAATATTACACTTTTCTAAGACCAGCTGAAATTTTTTCATGGCTGATAATACTTTATCCTAATGTATTACAAAATCAAATTAATTATCACAGGTGCATTTAAAACTATAGGGTGAATATAAGGTTGTGAGCTCAATATCTAATAAAAAACCACATTCATCATATGCAAATCAATCAAATACTTGAAAGGCGCATGCACAGTATTATAGTGATTTTTGTTCAATGCATACCTGATTACAGTTGGAAAAAGCCTCAGACTTTGATCTTAGCCAGTTCCATTGACTCTTCGTGGAAGAGAGTGGAATCCAATCCTTCCCATTTTGGCCAATCTATTAAAAAAAAAATAAGAATGGACTATCCTCTAAATGGAACAAGTGCATAAATGATGGAAAATAAAGGATAAAAGAATTGCAACTTCATGGCACATGCTTACATTCCATACTCTGCCGACAAGTCATGCATTAATTTTCACCAACTGCTTATTTTTATTAGTTCTAAGCACAATTACATGACCAAATAAATGCAGAAATAAAAAGCAAATAGTATTACCTAGATAAATGGCAATTTGTGATGCTGAATGACTCCCCACTTCTTTCCCAAATTCAATTTATTTATTTTTTTTGATCTAACTTTCCTACTAGGAAAAATGGATATTAGGATTACTGTTTGTAAACCAAACTGATCAAAATTTCATTAAGCTTCATAATATTATGGAAGAGACAAACTCAGTTCCCTCTCAGAGAGCGCATCAGAAACCGCACCAACGAACCGACTCCTGCTGAACGCACTCACGCCCACGCTGTGCACACTTGTGCAACTGGGGCTTCTCAGAGCTACACTTTTGTTACCTGCAATACCTGCCAATTCTGAAAAGAATGGTGCAAGGACTGCTAAAATGTAGCAATAACTCTGTGCTCTTTAGATGTCAAAAGCATGCAGGGAAGTTAAATATAGGTTTGCTACAGGAGAAGGAGGTGTTAGGAAGAAAGCATCATCTGGTTTAAGAAATCTCTGTTGAAAAACCTAAAAGTAGTTTAAAAATGCCTGTAAGTAGCATGATCTTAAGTAGACTGAGAACATGCATAGAAAAAATTTGTTAATAATTATTGATGGTACAAGTAAACATGAAAACAATAATGGCTGAAAGATAGAAAAACATAGAATCATTTATTATAGAGAGTACAAGGCATAGAGAGATTAGTAAGCTCTGGGTATCTTAAAGATGAATGGTCAGAAATTATAATTTTAAGAACTTGAGAAGGATAATATAAGTCAAATAGTTAAAACACAATAAAAGGATTCACCATAGATGGGTTAAATAAAAATAACTTTAAGCTTCTAAACAGAAATCTAATAATTTCCCCGAAATAAAATTTTCACATACTTTAAGAATTTGATGATGTCTAAATAAAATTTTCAATAGAGGACATTCAAGCATCAATATAAAAATACTAACGGTATATTTGAAAGCAGCATTATTCTCATAGTTTAAAAGACAAGAAAAATAAAAATTTAGATGAATAAAAGATATTTAAAAAGTTAAAGCAAAAGCTCCATTCTTTTGAAAAGCACAAGACATGCACAAATGGAAGAACGAATTCTGCACATCAAAATTGCAAAATAATAAAATTAACTTTGTACGTACTTACTTGCCCAGGGCACATACTGAGTTTTTGTAGGATAATTAAGAATATGAAAGACCATTGTGCGTATTATGTTATTTTAATAATATAAATACAAGTATACAGTGTTCTCATCTCTATTACTTCCCTGGAATTCAATGAATATGAGAGGTGGACGCATTCATTATCAGGCCATCTTAAGGTGAGAGGTGAGAGGCCTTAGAAGCCCAACAACTTGACAGTGTGGTTAAGAGAGGGCTTATGCCCTAAAACTCCTTTTATTCAACTGCATTCGATGACAAGAGCAGGTTAGCAAACCAATTTGCAAGTGGATAAATCTTGCATTATACTTAAAAGATCAGAAGAGAGGACAGTGCCTATTTTCTCTATGCCAAATGTGGTCCCCCCAAAATAAATTTAATACCTAAAAAGTTTAAAAGACAGTTTACAAAGTAAATTTTAAATAATTTAACTAACTGTTAAAATAATAACTAGTACATCTAAGTAAATAGTGATTTGGGTGGAAAAAATCTAAAACCAAAATTGAAGAGTAAACAATAAATTTGTATATTTTTTCTCTTCTTTCCCCAAACAGTATAAATTTTACTGTATCTCAAATACATTCATAAAATTGCATAAAAGTTTTATTTATGTTACTGTTCAATGCTCAATGACATTTTATAAAAATACTTTAGCTCTAAGTATTTCAATATAGTTTAAAATTATACATTTTGTTTTGAGATAGACCAATAGTCTATAAATTACCCCAGCTATGTATTTTAAAGTCTGAAATAAAATAATATAAAGCCATTATTTTAATCTATTTTATCACAAAACATAATCCCAAAGTTATGAGTAATTTCCCTAAATTCAACCTATTTTGAGTTCTTAATGAGTTGCCATGTAATTTCAAAGGACTGTAAATTATTTCCCAAAACAAAATCAGAAAGTGGCTAGAATTAATTATTATTTGGATTGACATAATAAACATAAAAAGTTTGTATTTATGTAATCCTAACTAAAATGTTAACTAAAATTATCAGTGTATTTTCTTTTTAGGATTAAGAAATACTTCAAAGAAGTACTGAGACTGAAAAGTCTGCAACAAAACTTGTACCCGTGTTTCTCTTTTCTACCTTTTTAAAAAACTTATCAAAGATTGATTACTATACTCTTCAACTGATGAAAATCCGTCTTTGCCTTGGTCTGAAGAATTGTGTAGAAAATACATATACCCATTTCAAATTGCTCTATGATGAAAAAGCATTTCAGAATACCCTTTCAGTTTTTTTGGTACCAGAACAGACATTTTTTTTCCAGAGCAACTTTGCATACACAGAAACAGCAGTTAGAGGGAATACTGTACGTTCTGTGCACACACAGGCCTATCCTTCTGTGTTCTGCATTATTCTAAAATAGTGACTCAGACAGAAAAATAACAAACAAATAACAAGTAAACATGAACCAGACATCAGAGGGTCTACTAAAACCAATTTCTATGAGATGCCAGCAAAAGAAGAGGCCTGTATAGAAACTGTTTCTGTATTTTAAATCCCATAGTTCTGAAAATCATTTTGCTAACAGCTGTGAATTTTTACAACACTTACCTGCACCAATAATTCTTTCATATTTAAAAGTCAAACATAGATTTTGCTAACCAAGGGTAAATACCAACAATCATCAAAACTTTATTTTCCCTTATGCTTATCATGAAATACCATTAGTAAACAATTCAGAAAATGTCAATGTTTGCTTAAAATATATTTTTCATATAGAGTAAATAAGGTAGGTTGCAAAATGAAACTTACCAGTTATTAATATTTTAATTTACACTCAATAGAATTTTGAATGATGTGAAAGAAACTATTCACAAGATAACATAATTGAAGACAGTCTATTTTGAAGTAATGTCAACAACATACTTAGGACATTTTTAAAAAAACAACTTCAATGACCCTGTGTGATAATTTGGGAATCTACAGCATTCAATTTCCACAGGTCTGTAAAATAACTTGTTAGTGAAGAATAAAGGGAAAAAAATCTATCTTGCAATTATAAAACCTAAGAAAGAATGGAAAAATTGACCGTAAGCGGGTAGGGGCAGGGGCCATGTCCATTTTATTCACTGCTGTTTCCCATAAAGGCAGTAAAAGTCACTATTGAATAAATGAAAAAAATTAGAACCAGGAAAATGCTTACCAGCAACACAATGACCTAAAGGCTTGCTCAATCACCACAGTGGACATAGGACAGAATATACATGTCTATAATCAAGTCAAAGATAATGCACTATGGATACAATTTGGTCCAACATATTGAATAACTCAATAGAAGGATATTTTTGTGAAACTTGGCTCCTATTTGAAAAGTCTTACATTAACACAACAGCAATTATAATAAAAGCTGACTAAAATACTTATTTTGTTTCAGAAAACAAGTATTCTCTGATTGCTCTTATTACTAAGGAATCAACTAGTAGTAGCAGATAACATCAATCCAGTTCACATTCCTCATCAAAATTTCCAAAGTGGAAACACGCCTGGTGCCTGATCGGTGCCTGGCATGGAGCAGGAAGGACAGTGAGACACTTGGATGGGGCTGCTGATCCCTACAGAGGAGAAAAGAAAGGAGCTGAGAGCCTACTGAGAAGCAGGAGAAATGGCCCAGACGTGCGCCTAATGTGCTTGAATTATAGTGGGTCCCCAGACAACTCATTTTATAGTCAGAATATGGGAAATTACAGTATTTATTTTCCTATATTAGATATCATAGTTAACTAAAATTAATAAAAAATAAGAATGCCTTTTTTGAATTACTGTATTTGATATTTTCAACTTATTTTGAGCAATTCATTAAAATGTAGTTCTAAGACAATCTTTTTGAAATTCACCATAAAAAATTAGTCTTACTGAGTTTAGAAATGTCTTATATTTAATATACAAATAATAAAAACTAACAGAGAAGTAAAGGAAAATAGCAGACCTATTTAAGATACAATAGGAAAAAGTAAACGAATTCCAAAGTGGAACCAACAAATCCCATCATTTCTCTTATCTGTACAATTAGGATGTTCCTTTTCAGGTCACTCATTTTCTAGAGTACCCAGACAGAATGAACAGATAACCTGATAAAGATGCAATATTCAAATAAATTTTATCTCCCAATCAGAGATATTTTCCTTGGTTATTTATTTTATGGAGCAAAAATGCCATGGAAACACGTTTTTCTTCTCTTTTAAAGATCCATAATTTAGAAGTTTAACCACTATGTGTGTGTGGGTGTGTGTGTGTGTGTGTGTGTTGGGGGGGTTCTCTATCATTATATATTTTTATCAAAATAAAAAAACTAAAAAATACAGATGGGTGGTACATCAGGGTATTTTCATTTTCCCCACATAGGGCAATTAGTATTTGCAAACAGGAAATGAGAGAGGAATTATGCCAAGGGGAAGCAGTGACGCTTGAGAGAGCACAGAGAACCGCAATTATATCCAAATACAAAGTAAGATTACTTAATCAATACTTTAACTATTTTAGAGGATTTCCTGGGTTTTTTTTTTTTTTTTTGTATAAAACATTTCCAAAAATATTGGTGATCTGGCTATTATGATAAAGCAGGTAGCTCACAGGTCAGCTCTATTAGAAAATTGCATATATCCCAAACTGTGACGAGTTCTTTACCTTATTACCAGTAACCTCTTAAGTTTCTGAAGCTATAACAAAAATATTTGACAACAGCTATAAAAATGTTAACATTGAAAGACCCTAAACGTTTGAAGGACATGCCTCCTTTCAAGTACGGTTAATTGCCTAATACTATTAAAATCACAAAAACAGAATAATCCAGATTTCATGTTTGACCTCTCAAGCACCCATACTAAACCTGTCTATAAATTCAAATGAAAAGGCAGACATCAGATGCGTTATAACAAAAGTGCTAAGAAAACAAAGTTTTACTTAATTACAAATGCTCATGCAGAGAATTAGTTTTAAGCCATCTCAAAGTAAAGTGCACTTTAAATATGGGCTTGTGCTGTGGTATGAGAGATATAAATGTTGTTAAATATATGTGCTGATGCTTGAGCAGCACTGAAAAATGTAATGAAAACAGAATCCACATCCAGGTAAGCGTCTGCACGTGCCCTCAGTCTGTCCTCCCATGTGGCTTTCCAGGATAAAATCACTTCTGGAAACAACCACTTCTATTCATTCCCACACAGTTGACAGTGAATAGGATGTGATCTAGGCAAACCTGCCAAGTCAGCGGCCACGCTCTCCTCCACCTCCAGCTGGCACAATCAGAAGAGACTTGATATGTATATTCTTTCACTGATTCTACTCGAGTGAGAAAGAACTTGAAAACCTCACCTCTCTGAGCCTTTTACCCCTAATATGGACTGGAAAGCCATTCTTTGAAATGACCTGTCTGACCTCTCTCTCCTCCGGCAACAGTAAATTCATCTATAGGGAGACTATTATTCATCCCTGTATACCTAGCACCTGGTCAGTATCCTGGCATATAGTAGACATTTGATAAATATTTGTTGAATGAACTGTAGTTCCTTTAAGGGAATTTCACGAATCAAAGCTAGCAGGTAAATAAATATGTATCAGGGCTCCCGAAATCTCAAATCTGTTACAAAGCAAGCTCCGAAGGCACCCCCCACAAAATTAAATGGTTAGTTTGTTTTGGCAGAGGGCTGGGAACTTAGGGGAACAACAAAACTATTTGTGAGTCTATACTGCTCTGTGTCACTGGGAGAAGCATCACTTGCTTCTGTGGGCCCCGAAAGCTAGGGGCACTGGGCACGTGTCACTCAGAGGCTCAATGAGCATGGAGACAAACCCAGGCAGCACTCAGCTGGCCTGGATTTTCAGAACATTTCTGCCTTCGAATGTTCTGTTTCATAGCTCCTTAAGCACACATAACCTGTATGGATCATGATTTATCACTGGAAATGATTTATCATTGGAAAGCTCTATGGGAAAAAAAAAACAAAGTAAAATTCAAATCTTCAAAGAAGATGTTCTTCATGTAAAATTAAAATGTAAGGAGATGTTCAAAATGGAAAATTTGACTCATTACAGATACAAGAGAATCAAAAAGGAGAAAATCTGTATAAATGTGGTTTATTTAAGTAAAAGTAAATTAATTCTTCCCTCTTTATCTAGCTGCTAAAGAACAGCTGCACTAAAAAGTTTAAAAACTACAATGAAGTAGAAAAAGAATAAAACCTGTAACACTAAAAAACCATTAACATCTTTTTATTTATTTAAAAAATATTTATTGTATACAGATGGCTAAAAACTTAGGCTAACTTGATTTTAATGCTTAACTTCCACAGAATGTTGTGCTTAACAGAAAATTTTAGCCAGATTAATTTCTGCACCTTTAATTTGATTGAAAAAGCTCTGTTCGTATATACTGTGATGCCCTGTCTGGCTCTCAGCCCAAGTCCTCCTTTCCCCAGGGTTGGGGGCCCCTGTCTGTAGTCAGTGGAGAGTTTAGGAACACAAACCCATCCCCTGGTACTTGCACAGTCACCTTTGCTTTTTCCAGTCTCCCCACCCTAGAGCTGAGGGTCCTGGCCTCTAAACCTCAACCCTGTTTTTGAGGTCCTTCTGACACACTTACCTGGTGCCAAATCCGTGTGTGCCTGGATTTTCAAGTATTGCTACCCCTTGATTCTCTGCCATTGAGCTGCAGCTACAGGTTGGGAAATCTAGATTCTTGTACATGTCCTCTTCCCAACAATGCTAGCAAGTTGCTCTTGTTACACAGGGTTCCTTATTCTAGCATCATACCAGTGAGCAGATCTAGCCCCCCTCTCTTTCCAGCAGACAGAAAAAGATACAGTGGCAACATGGGATAGTCTATCACTCGGAGAAAGATTCAGAGAAAGAAGAGCTTAAGAGTTCATCTGTAGCTATCTGGGGAACAATAAGCTTTTACAACACTACGAATTTTGTGCACAGGGGGAGGAACACTGCTCCTTGCTAGTACTTCAAACATTCCATTATACCTTAACTATTAATGAAGTCCTGACGATCACAATACATATTGATGGTCCCTAAGATGGTAAGTGGCATGCTTATTATGTGGCATGCTTTTCAAAGCTTTTAATATTATATCTTACATTAGTTGGGAATGGAAATAATTGATCACTTTGAAAGTCATGCCATATAATGATAAAAGCCACCTACCTGAGGCTCTGCTCCAAACTCTAGCAAAGCAACCTTATCAATAGACTGTCACAGAATGAGGCATTCTGGGTGCCAAATACAGCCAAGGCAGCACCAAGAGGAAACCTAAAAAGAAAAGAAGAGTTAGTTTGAAATTCCAAAAGTCAGGCCCAAATTGGTTAATGGCATATGAACCAAATTGTGTTTTATTCATTATCACTTATTCATATTCTTTGTACTTTATTGAAAAATCTTCCTTAAATCCTGTTAGAAACACATGTGAAACAAATAAAATATTTATAGTGCAGTACATTGTAAAATGAAAAGTAAACAAATCAATATCCCTACGTTTATGTATTTTCTCTCTGAATCACAGTTACCTAGATTTATATTTTTATGCAGTAAAATTATTATTCCAAGTTTATTGCCATTTCTCAAATTTGCTGCTTATTTACCTTATTTGTATTATAAACACATCCATTATCCTCTCGGTAACACGGTTTTCAGAAAAACCTTTTGTGGCGTCTGTCTTGTTCTGAACAATGGCTCTGGGAGAAATTCTGCCCCATGAGTGCTTTCCTCGGTCAGAGACCAGGCCATCTGTGCAGAGAAAGGTGCCAACTACTGAGCACCCCAGAGCAGAGGCAGAATAGGGAGCAAGGGACAACTTTTGAGCTCCTGAGTTGGTCTTTATGATGTGACTATTACTTGTTTCCAAGTCAATTCCCAGGGGCAATTCAATCTACAACAACATACAATGAAAAACCAAAACGTATTCTGAAGTATTCAACGTTCTGAGTCATCCTCAGCATCCTTCTTTTGGTGCAGATTATGAAGACTGACCTCTATGGGCATTAACCAAGAGAGAAAAGAAATGCCAGGTGTTCTATGCAGAAAATCACCTGCTTCATTTACCTACACCAGAGAGTCAATGCTTAATTCTATGTGGTTACCACTCTCTTAAGATAAATAACTGACACTGATGTTATAAACATTACCGACACCTATTATATACGGTTCCAATTTGAATTTATTGTGGGTGTAGACAGACACAATCCCTGTTCTCTAGGAGTGCACAAGCTAGGTGTGGCTGTGGAATATTCTGTATACCTTTTGTGAAGTGAAAAAATACGTACAACTGTTAAATAAAACCTGCCATAAGGTGGCATTAGAGTGACAAATTAACAGTTACGAACAATATTATAAAGTATAAACAAGTACCTTAGAAGGTCAAAAAAGGAAAAGAATACTATGGATTTTTGATGATTTTTGCCATGAAGAATGTACAATTAAGAAAGGTTAAGAATAAAAAATGTATGTGTGGTCGTGGGGGGAGGGTGAGCATGACAGCCAGAAGAACTCAGAGGTTAGAACCAGATTATTACAGAGTCTAAGAGGCCTCTGGCTATTGTGTAATTTACACTCATTGTAGGGATTCAAATGAGGAAAGTACACTGAAGACCAAATGGTCTGGACATCTGACACTCACATACTCATGATAGGAAGTGGGTAATTTTAAAACACTGAATGGATCAAAAGTGCATAGAACAACAAGCACTTGGGGATTGGGGGAAAGGGGAGAGGGGTGCTTGTTGAATTAGACACAGACGATGTGTTCTGGAGTTGTCCAAGGCAGAGTGGACACCAGCAAAAATAAGATTTCCTAGAAGAAAGGCCACTTATATGCCTGACAATATTAACAAAAAGAGATAAAGGAAAGGAAGACAAAGATAGTTGAACAGCCTACATGCATAGAATAGACAATCAAACCAGATAACAGTTTACTCATGTTGGAGCCTAATGACCATCACTGAGACAAAACCAGGTAATCAAAGGAGACCAGGAGGTAGAGACTGAACTTCAAGGATAAAGAAGAAAAAGGTGGCAAAAACCTCAAAAAGGTAAAGCTGCTAAGAGCTACAGAATCACCCCACAATTCCTGCATAGTGTTCACCACTTAGGAATGAAGACACCAAACTTCAGCAGGAAAGAGTGTGAGGTGGGGTGGGGTGAGGTGAGAAGGAGAGAAAGGGGGAGAAACATGTAAATGAGGTTGGTTGGTTGGGTGCTAGGGAATGACTTCCAGCAAAAGGATGCTTTCTGTCAAAGAGCTTTGACCCTAAAGAAAAGAAAAAAAGGGAGGATGGTAGCTAAAAGAGAACTTAGGACCAGGTGAGAGAGAGAAGCGGGTGAGAGAGAGAAGAGAATGTTTTTGTGCTGAGGATAAAGAGGTGGGGAAGAAAATGAAGCACTCTTAACGAAACAGGGCAGCACAGGATCCAGAGGAGGAGAGGTTTTTGTCTCGGATAAGAAAAGAGGCTTTTTTACTGACCTAGGAGGGATCTAAGAGGGTACTTCAAAAAGTTCATGGAAAGATTAGTATGATCTTTTAATTCTATTTTTCCATGAACTTTTTGAAGTACCCTTGTATGTTCATCCTGATAAGATTTTTGGTCACAGAGGCAAGAAATGCCAGGAATTTGCTCACTGTGGCCAGTGCTGAGAAGAAGGGTCCTATGTTTGGTAAGAATGAGAGAGGAGCAAGGCACTTGGCCAGGGAAAAAATAGCCATGGGGAGGAGGGGTGTGTCCAGGGACATCCTCGAAGGTTTTACAAAAACAAACAAAAACTTGCCATAAAGGATAAAATCTCTTAGTTGTTGTTGGTGGGAAGGTAAACTGTTGAAAGTTTTCTGGGATACACTGTAGAAATATGTAATCAAAGCTTTTCAAATGTTTGTATGTTGACCTGATAATTCATTTCTAGAAATTTAAGCAAAAAATGAGGAAAAAAGATTTAAGTATAAAGACATTCAAAGTATAGTTTAAGAATAAAAATTGACAATGTCTAGAATAATTATGCAAACACTAAAAACCATGCAGTTGAAGAATATTAAATCAGATGTAAAAGAACAGTTAAAGAATATTGAATCACATGGAAAAACAGGCATAATATTAATTTTTTAAAAAACAGGACACAGAATAAGTGTCTACACTATGACTCCAATTTTCTAATGTATGCACTTCAAACTAAACTATGCCACTGCTCCCCCCCCCCAACTAATGTACCTAGGAGAGTTATAAACAAAAGATACATATGGTATAGGCTTTATACTTTTCTGTATTACACAAATACATTACTTTTATAATTATGAAAAATTATTTGATCAGAAAGAATGTCTTTTTTTCTTTTCTTTTTTTTTTGGACCGGTAAGGGGAACACAACCCTCGGCACGGTGTGGTCCGCACCACCCTCAGCCAGTGAGCGCACAGGCCATCCCTATATAGGATCCAAACCCGTGGCCTTGGTGCTACCAGCGCCGCACTCTCCCAAGTAAGCCATGGGGCCGGCCCAGAATGTCTTTTTTTCAACAAATGCTGGTGGAAAAGTTTGATGTTCATATACAGAAAATGAACTTAGAACGGTATCTCATACCATATACAAAACTTAACTCTAAGTGGACCATAGGCCTAAACATAAAACCTAAAACTATAAAACTTCTAGAAGAAAACATAGAAAAAATCTCTGTGACATTCAGTTAGTCAAAAATTCCTTAGTTACACCATCAAAAGCACAACTAATAAAATAACAAATAGATGAACTGAATTTCACATAAATTTTAAAATGTTCTTCAAAAGACAATGTAAGGGAATGAAAAGACAAGCCACTAGAAGACCAGAACAAAATCTTTGCATAAGTCATATATCTGATAAAGAACTTGTACCCAGAATAAAGAACTCCTAAAACTCAACAATAAGAAAACAAACAGAGGTTCCGGTCAAGATGGCGGAACACATGGTCCCTAGTATCCCTCTCTCCCACAAATCAACCAATTTACAACTATAAAAATGTAACATCAGCCAAGCTTGGGCTGCTGGAGCTTAGGGGAAGAGGAGGAGAGACCTACAGAGTTCATGAAGGCGGGAGAAACCACGATGAGAGAAAGAAAAAACTGCTTGGAGTATTACGGGATGCAGCCACTTTAAGGCTGGAGCTGCTGAGTGCATGGAGCAGGAGCTGGCAGAAGCCACAGCTGTGCCCTTCTGATGGAGTTACATGGAGGCAGCAGGGGAGAAGAGGACCTTGGTGGTTCCCAGGACAGCAAGACCACCAATAGGGTTCCTGTGGACCCATGCAGGTGGAGCCAGAACAACTGAAAAAGAGGAGCCATTCAGAGGCTGGGAAGCCATCAGAGTCTGGTGAGTCATTGCAAGGGACCAGTGCAGGGCCTGTCCCATGGGAAGCGTTTGGAGCATGGGTGGTAGGGGAGACAGGCCCACTGGGAGAACACTGGGACACAGCAAGGACAGCCGATCCACCCCCCAATCAGCACAGGACCACTCAGAGGAGACTGGGAATGCAGAATTGCATGGGGTGCAGTTTGATGAAAAAACTCAGGCCCAGATTAGAGCTTCTACACAACCCAGTCTTTCTGCACCGAGTCTCTGGAGAGCCAGGAGTACCTATAAGGTCAACCATTAAACCCTGAGCTGCACAAAAAGCCTTCCCTAGGGAAAAAGCAGTAAAGCAGCAATTTAGCTCAACCACAGAGCTCAAGTACTGGTTCCCACAGGAAGTTCCCCTGTGTTAGAAGTAAGCAAAGGACAAAAAATTAGTTCTGGCCCCAGCACACTACCAGTACCTTGGGGCCCACCAGGGAAATGAGGCACGGAGCCGGGGACAGAACCCCTGCCTACAACCACTCATACTACCAGCGCCTCGGGGCCTGCCTGGGAACCCGAGGCTTGGAGCTGAGGACCAGACCCCACTCCCACATCCAGGCACACTGCCAGCACCTCGGGTACTGCCCAGGGGCCCAGGGCATGCAGCCAGGGACTGGACCCCCTGCCCACAACCAGGCACACCATGCTAGTGCCTTGGGGCCTGCCTGGGGACCTGATGCATTGAGCCGGGACCAGACACTCCCCACAACCAGGCACACTGCCAACACCAAGGAGCATGCCAAAAACATCACCTCCATGTGGGTGGCCCATCAAGCCACCACAATAACCATGGCTGCCATGAAAGCGGCTAGATGCCACAACCACCATGCAGATGGTCTGCCAGCCACTGGAGTGCATTGACCCAAGGAGAGTCACCAGCAGAGATAAAGAAAAGAAGAGGATGTCTCTCTCCACAAAGCCCATTTCAGAGTGACAGAAGAAGCATTTGTTCTATGATAATATTGGGGGAACTGATCACACCTCTCAGCATTGGACAGATCATCTAGGCAACAAATCAACAGAGTAACCATTATTCTTTCAGAAAGAGAGAAGAAATCTAGGGTAATTCGAGGGGGGAGGGAGAGAGATTAGACAAGGGGCATAAAGAATAATTATGATTTATAACAATATATATGCTAGTAATATTGATTTGATCAACATATCTCAATGTCGAACCCCCAAAATATGTATAATCAATTTTGATTCAATAAAAATTAAAAAAAACAAACAAACAACCCAATTGAGAAAAAATGAACAAAACATGTGAAGAGACATTTTGCCAATGAAATAATACAGATGGCAAAAAAGTGCATGAAAAGATACTCAACATCCTTGGTCATTAGGGAAATGCAAATTAATACCACATGCAATAATACTATCCACCCACTAGAATGACCAAAATTAAAAAGACTGAACATCTGACTGTATCAAGTGCTGGTGAGGACAGGAGGCAAATGAAATTCCTATCCACCACTGACACGAGGGTAAAAATGGTATGATTACTTTGGTAAACAATTTCTCAGTTTCTTAAAGTTAAACATGTGCCTACCATATGACACAGCCATTTCACATCTATGTATTTATTTACTCAAGAGATATAAAAACATATGTCTTCACAAAGACTTGTATATGAATATTCACAGCAGTTTTGTCTGTAACAGTCAGAATTAGATACAACCCAAATGTCCACAATGTGTGAATGGATAAAGTTGCAGCAGGTTCATATAATAGGCATTAAAAAGGAATGTACTATTGATACATGCAGTAACATGGAGGAACCTCAAAATAATTACACTGAATGAAAAAAGGCAGGCAAATAAAAGATGTATATTGCATGACTCCTTTTATATAAAAGTCTAGGAAATGCAAACTATAGTGACAAGAAGCAGATCAGCGGTTATGTGGGGACAGGAGGTAAGATAAGGAGGGATCAGCCACAAAAGGACATGACCAAACTTTTGGGAATGATGGCTATGTTCATTATGCTGATCATGGTTATGGTTTCAGGAATGGATACATACGTCACAACTGAGCAAACTGTATGCTTTACATATGTGCAGTTTATAAAACATCAATTATACCTCAATAAAGCTGTAAAAAAAATACAAAAATTGGTAAAGTTTTCATATTGAAAAAAACAAAATTGATGAGGATGAGAAACAAATCTTCACATGAATATACTGAATTATAAAAAGAAAACTTTGTGAACTGATAAACTAAAATCTTTTAGAAGGGCATAACTCAAAATGACTAAAATCTTTCCTTCCCAAACAGAGGGTGGAAAAAAGATGAGAGGAATATTGGCTTAAATGTGAGTTGCTTTCAATCCCTACTAAGAAGGATGCATATCTAGGCGTTTTTACAGCCACATTCTCAGCTGTCGAACTTGGAGGAAGCCAGTGCAAATCACCTGTTGCTTTACAGACTACATGATTTAAAGGCTCCAGGAATACACTCTAACTGGAACTGACACCTACAGATAATAAATAGTCTGGGATAAGTTCCATTTATCAAATTCCAAAGGAAGTACCCACTGAAGTGTTTCAGCTCAGCCTCTGTGCAGCCCTTTTAGATATATTCATTAGCAGTAGCCATAAAAACAAAGAAATGTCATGCTAATTGGTAGACCTGCATTTGATTAATTCAATAAAATAAACGAAGTGACACTGGAGCCAAGATAACAAAAGACAAGTATCAGCCAAGCATGGGCAGGTATTCCAGGCACCTGGAGTCAGAAAGCTGTATGGTGGGTCTGGATCACTTCAGGCGATTTGCTATTCTTGGAGCAAAGGGAAAGATAGACTGGAGTTATGAGACTGGCGTTGGGTGGAGAAGCCTCGAGTGAATCACATTAACAGGAGCTGAAACTTTTAAAATTACTCTGATAATTTACAAATTACCCTAAATGTACAAACCCATACAACTTGCTCCCCCCACTCCTGCATCCAGTCCCATTTTTAGATTATTCACAAAACAACCAATCTTTGTGTGCCTTTGTTGCTTTCTGTAACAGCATGAAGTGGTGATTCTCCTTTCAATTTCTATTCCAGTTAGCATTTTTAAAAAGAAACTTGACCTTCCTAAATTACAAACTCACTTAGTCCTTTGCGGTGTTTGCTGACAGGTAATTAACTAAACGGTGCTCAAACCCATCAGTACGAAGCCCCAGGTCCTATTACTTGAAGTTTCAGTACCAGGACCTGGGGCAATACCTTCCCCACTGCAGGACACACTCTTCAGTTTGCCCTGTACCCCTCGTCCCCTTCCCTACTGTGACAAAGAGATGTGTTATATCTCTTTCCATAATCTCAGGCAGTACAGTTCTGGAAATTTCCTTTGAAACTGTGACTCAGAGAGGACCTCAAAACACAAATCCTTACCCTGACTCAGAGAATCAGAACTGGGTTTAAATCCTGTCTGACTCTCACTATCAGTGTAACTTTGGACAATTTATTTAATCTTTCTTCAGCATTTTCCCCTGCAAGATGGGAATAAATACCATGCAGTACTGTGAGAAGGAAAGTTTCTGGCATCTTTCTGAGGGCTGGAAATGCAAAGCTACTGTATTCAGTGTGTTACTCAGAAATAAGTACTGTCCCAAAATGGCCTGATGTGGGCTTCAAAAATAAGGATTCCCCCACTGCCCCCAAGTTCTCATACAGAATCAAGAGGCAACCAAATCTCTGAAGGACACACAATGGGAATTACTTCATGTGAAGAAGACTACACACTCATATACAATGTGAGATTTAAATTAAAAGTGATATTTGGTGAAGAAGCATACTTTAGATCTCATTTCAGTGACACAAGTAGGGTGCATCTTAAATTTTAGGGTGGCCGTGGTCACAAATAAGCCCAAATCACAGCTAAAATAAAACTAATCTGTCTGGCCAGTTAGCTCTGTTTGTTAGAATGTGGTGTTTAAAACACCAAGGTCAAGGGCTTGGATCCCCACCCCAAAAGATAAAACTGATCCATGTGGTGCCCATAGTCATTTTACATGTTAATTGAATGGTAATTTGGGTAATATGTGATTATTGAGTATCCAGGGAGGGACTGACCCCTGCTTGTGGCCTAACTGTGGTTGATAAAAGATTACAATGCATCTGTGAAAATATTATGATTACTAAAAATCAGAAAAAACAGCTACATATTAGAAAAAAGTCTACTCTATTGGCAAAATTCCGCACTGTGAATTCTACAATATGGGAATGTCTCTTTCACATAGCCTCTCAAGTTAATCCCCTGTCCACATCCTCCTGAAACCGAAGCAAGGGTTGGCAAGAGGTGCATGGAACTGAATCTCATCTTGCAGAGCCAAGCTAGTGGAGGGATTAGGTAGGGAGAGAAGGCATAAAAAGGAGACAGGGATCCAATACTGGAAAAAAAATGAGTACTCAACTGAGACATACCACAAAGAGGGCTGCTCTCATAGTAAATTCTCATAACGTTAAAACAAGCAATGTGTGATATTAATGTTTCTAAATTATTATACTTGTATTATTTTTGCACTCTTGCTTACCCCTTGGAGAAGAACTGTTTCCAAACAATAGACGTAATTTTAACTAAGTAAATTTATATTAGGCCCACCTTATCATCATAAAGGAATAAGTGACACATAGACCTGAGTGTGTACTTCTCCATGTATTGCACATTACTTGTGCAATATTGGACATAATTTCTGACCTTTCTGAACCTCAATATTTTTAACTGGAAAGAGAATATAGCCAATTCTTGGTTAACCAGGTAACTGGGAAGTAAGGGAGAAGACCAAGGATAATCATGGCTAAAACAAAATCAGTCACTGCGATACACTGACTAGTGGTCCTTCTGCTTGTTAAACTGAAGCAGGTTTGGATAATATAAAACTATGGATTGATCCATGCTGGTGGAGAGGGGAAAAGAAGACTTCAGAAGTAACAAAAAACAGCAAAGAAATTCTTGGTTCTGTCTCCAATACCTTCAGTTGGGTCCCAGTAAAGGCTGCAGAATATAAGTGAGGGCAGAGCAGAGCAGAGATCGTGCCCCACCCAATACCTACAACAGTGGATGCACACTGGAAGCACTCACGTGTTTGCTGAATAAATAGAAAGAAGAAGGGAAGAGAAGAAGGGAAGGAGAGAAGCTTTCCACCTTGTTGGCCAAATGGATCTGTGGAAGAAAGATGCCAAATCTATCTGATTACCTCTGTGAATGACTGGGAATTGACAGAATGCTTCAAATTTGAAAATTCTCTTGGATTTCCCTTGAGTATATCCAGCAATCAAGAAGACACTGTTCTTTTTCTTGACTTGGCCCACCCTCGACAGATACTAGGACACTGCAGTCACTGTGCCATCTTGTGGTCATGTCTAGAAAGTTCGTCTTCCTCAATAGACTAGTACAGTCTATCTGTAAGACCAAACTTACAGATAAATAAATATCATTTAATTTAACTATCAAGGTATCATAGAGAACACAAAGATTAATCACTCATCAGTTCTACCAAATCATAACTGGATTCACACTGTCATTTCAGGTCTACTCTACATGTGCAACTTCTAGATCAGTAACATCATTGTCCCCAGTCATCTGGGAGTCCAGGCAAAGAAAGGGCAAGAGGAGAGGATTCTTCCAGGGCTGGGAGCAGGAAGGCAGGTATAGAGGGGTGATGGAGTGGAACATCCTAGGGCATGACCAAGAGCCAGCTATGGTGGCAGGGAGCGAGTGAGACCACAGGGAAGCACAGAGCAAGAGGAAAGGACGTGCTGAAAGCAACCGTCATGGTAAGAGATAAGAGGAGGTCAGTAGAAGCAAGGCAGTAAGCGGAGTAAGGGTTATGAGACTGTGGTCGGCAAGGGCCACATTAGGATTCAAGTTCACAGGGGTGGAGAGGTTTCAAGTGATGATAGCACATTGCAAAGCATTATGCAAATATGAGGTATTTTTATAATGTACTGTAATTTCACAGCATTTTGTTTATGACTTTTGAATTGTCCTAACACTTCAGATTTCTCAACTGACATCCCGCAGATAGTTAATACTTAAAGGTACTAAAAGAGGTGCCAATTTGAATCCTTATTTTTTTTAAAAGGTGAGTTATTGGGTAATGTGAATAATTACTCCCTTAATTTATGTGCTTTGCAAATTACAGTTAATTCAGTTTGGGAGGTGTGTTGCCCCTCCCCCCAACCTTAACATGAACTTGTGGTACTAATACACAGTCATCTTTCACTTGTCCAGCAACATCAATGATCTAAAACACAAGGGAAAACAACAGAAAGGAAGAGCACAGTTTCTGAACAGCCAAAGTAGATGTTAGAAATCCACACACATCATGTGCTTTATTATACCTTGTATGCACAAGGTATGGTAGCATACAATGACTGGGCAATTTTTAACTCTAATAAGAGGGTTGAATAAATGAGTGCAGCAGTATCAAGGAACCGTGTCAGGTGTGAGGTAGGAGAATATGGTGGCTCGTGGAGGCAACAGGTGCACTGCAGTGGGAGGGACCCAAGTCATGGAGCAGCAGACCCAGCACCAGCGATAGCACCTGCTGGACTTGAAAGTGGAACGTGTGTGTTTGAACACGAGTGTGCAGCAGGGGCTGTCATGGGGACCTGTGCCAAAGCGGCTTCAGTGGAATGGTGGGGTGGGAGTGTGAACTGTGTGGTTTGGGAAAGGAGGTGAAGATGTGAAGGCCTGTAGGAGACAGAGAACGATGGGGTGGAGATGGCACAGTCAAGGAAAGGCTTTGAACAGTGTTGGTCTGGAGTATCTTAAACATTTCTTCTGGCTGAAGAGAAGCAGCCAGTGTGGCCAAACACAAATTCGTATTCAATGGGCCAGAGAAAGAGATGATGAGCCTGGAGTAGGAGAACAGGGCTTCTCAGAAGCCAAGAAAAGTAGGGGCTAGGGTGTAAATAAGGTTGGTGGTCAGGCAACAGGCTGTGGACAGAGCATATCTGATAGACTCCATTTTCTCAGTGAACTTAGGGTAACGCTACTTAACTATTAGAGATTCTATTTCTATTAGAGAACTGTTATCATCGTTTTCATTACTAGCTAGAATTTCATAGAATAGAGTAGACAGGGTTTTTAGAAAACAAGAACTATTTGAGCACTTAAATAAACCAGGTACTATGCTAAGAACTTTTTTCATGCCTTATCTCATTTAATGCTTAGTTACTTAAATTCTCTGTGCCTCATTTTCTCTCTCTGTGATCAGGGGATAATCAGAGTACCATTATTAGGGAGCTGTCACAAGAATTCAAGGTGTCACTATGTGTAAGTGCGCACTACGAACAGCAAGCACTTCACAATGTCAGGTAACACTATTATTCCAGAGAAGGGAGATAACATCCCAGCCCACTGGGTTGGTAACAGTACACATTCCCTGCCCTCTTCACAGAAGCTACCAGCCTCCTTGGACCAGCGGGGGAGAACATCCAGGGGGCAGGTGACCAGAGAGACTGGGGCAGGGTGACGGTGGAGCCAGTGCCAGGTGTCAGGGACAGGTGAAGGCTGCAGGTGGTAGGACAGAAATCCGTACCCAGCAGCTGGGGAAGGCGCTGAGCAGGCTTCCCTGCCTGAAGTCATCTCAGTCCAACTCCAAGGAGGCAGGGAATCCTGGAGCTGGAGCCAGGCACGTTTGGCTTCTTGTGGGGAACGAGAGACAGTGCAAGTTGGGAGGGAGCCAGCTGCCAAGGAGCTCTGGGTTAGTGAAAAGACAGGACCCAAGACTGGCAACAGGAGTCTCTCCTTTGAACTGTTATAGCTCTCAATGCTTAAATCTCACAAAACTTCCTGAGTGCTTTCTGTGTGCAGGTGAGGGATGATATTGAGATAAATAAGACCTAGTCCCAAGGATGTGGGGGAAAGACACACCCAACTGGGAGGCAAGGCACACTGTGGCTTGTGTGCCATAACACAGGTGCTGCAAGAGGACTTTGGGAGCACAGAATTACTGCGGAGTTGGCACGAAAGGATGCTGTCCAGGGAGAAGTGGGAAAAGAGAATCCCAAGATGAAGGACACCGGGGAGCCAAAGGCATGGTGATTGAAAGTGTTAGTGTTTCTGGTAATAACCTATCGTGCTGGTTGAACCAAAGGATTCTTAAGCTACTGTCATGCTCTCAAGATGGTTGTGACTCATATGTACATGACAGTCTGAGAAAAAACCTTCCTCATGAATATATGATAGCTACACTGCACACTTTTAGCATTTTAATTAGAGCAAAAGGAATGTGGTGTGACCTTCTGTGTGACATGAAGAGGACAGACTGGAGGTCAAGGTACCTTCAGTGGACAAGCGTTGACTTCCACTTACAGGCCGTCTCTCTCTGGCAAAACCCAGCAGGGGCATCAGAACACATCAGCGGACTGAACAGCACTGTGAGCATTTCTCAGCTTGTCACTGGCGCGATGGTGCAGATACCAGAGTGGGAGTGAGTGTCTCTCCCCACCTTCCCACAGTGAGAGCATATTTCCTCTCACATCCTGGTGTGAGTGTGTCCCCGCCCCCCACAGTGGGAGTGAATGTGTCTCCCCTTACATTCTGGTGTGAATGCATCTCTGCCCCCCTAACCCCAGGTGCAGCGAGTGTGTCTTCCCCCATAGCAGGAGTTAGTGCATCTCCCCTGACATCCTGGTGTGTGTGTTCCCCCCCTCCACTAGTCTCAGGGGGCTGTGCTTTCCAGGTATTCCCTCTTACTCCCTTCACACCACCTGTCACAATCTGAGGGAACTCTGCTTACTGTCTGTCTCCTTTGCTCAACAAGGGTGGGGCCTGGCTTAGCACCTGGCACCATACCGTGACCAGTGGCAGGTACCTTGCAAAGTCTGCTGAATGAGGAAAGGTGTCCTGTCCACAGATGTGGAGATACTGGCATAAAAAGAAAATAAGGCATGGCAGCCCAAGAGAGAGGCAGAGATTGAGGCTTTATTAGCACAAAGCTGCAAGCCAAAGGTACTGCAAGAGTGGGAGCTGGTGCCCAGGGAAGGTGTCCACTGAGAGAAGTGAAACAGGGAACCCTGCAAACCCTGGGAAATGCCAAAGTACTGGTGATCAGGGACAGGTGGAAGAATGTGCTCCATCAAAGGAAAGTGCAAAGAAAGTGCCAGAGAAAGAGCAGCAAAGTGCACAAACCACAAACTGAGTGGAGTATGGCAGAAAGTCCACGTGGGAAGAGAATGGAAAAGATGCCACTAGCTAGGCATCTGGAGGGCTGTTGATGGATATTCTCTTCAAATGTAGACTCAAAAGGATAGGGCAGGATGGTTAAAGAGTAAGGGGGATGAAGGAAACAGAGATTTCACACAGATCTCTCATTCAGGAAGTTTGGTACCGATGGGGGGAGAAAGATACTTGAGGGGGTAGGATGAGGGTCTTGTATTTTGTTTTTTTCTGATGGGGGAAGAAGATTTGAGCATACTTTACAGGTGGAGAGGAAGAGATGGGAATTCCAAGATGGGAGGGGGAGAGGGGCCACAGAAAGCTGCGGGCCCAGTAGCCTTGGGCTTCAGCCTTCCCAGCTAGACCAATTCTTCCTGGGGCGCAGCAGAGCCTTGGACCCCTGTCCTCCCCTCCAAGAGGGCTGGACACCATTACAGAGGAACCCAAAGGTAAAGAGGGCACTGACGGCCCCAGTCTTCCCTGGGAACCAGGCAAGACTGTTGGTGAGAGAGTAGGGGAAAAAGGGCTTCAAGAAACTGTTAAGCATTGAGGAATGAGCAAGAGGACTGAGAAGGGAGACAAAGGTAAGAAAGTGGCTTTACACCATTTATAGAACCAGCTTTGAATCTCAGCAGGTCCTTCACTGGACAAGAATAAAACTCCTTCAGTATGGTATCTGGGAACCCATACCTCCTGGCTCGTCTCCCTTTCCAGCCTTCTCTGCCACCACTCTGCTCACTCCTGGCACCCTATACTCAGCAACAGGAGAGAACCCAATGTGTGTTGCATGTCTCTACAACAGAAAATTAAAACTATAATTGAAGTTCCAACTGAATGTAGAAGGGGGGTTTTAGTGACTGGGGTCAGGGGAAAGAATGGTAGGGCCATTCATAAAATTAGTAAAGTCTGAATTGCTGATTTTAGGAATGTTGAGAGTTTGAGATGCCAATCATCCATCCAGGTGGCTATGGCAAAGAGGCACTTGAAAATAGATATCTAGAACTTGCTAATGAGAGCAGATCTACTGATAAAGACCTGAGTCTTGTGCGTGGCAGTGGACACCACTTCAAATATGGATCATGTTCACATTTCTGTAACTAGTTTCACATCCAGTGATTCAATGTATTCTGGATTCTGAATTGACTTAATTTCCCCAACTCATCCTCCCCTGCTCAAAAAGCAGCAATGCCTACAAAAAAAAGCTACATACAGCATATAGCACAAATTCCTCAGGCTGGCAATCAAGGTTTTTCACAATCAGGCCTCAGCATTCCTTTTTAGTCTTCCCTTGCACTGTTCCCTTACAAACCATCCTCTCCAGTTAGACTGGTCTTGGTGGCTGTAACAAAAAGTATATTTCTCCCTCCTAACCTCTGCTGAAACCATTCCTTTCACCTGAAAGTCCTGTCTTCTTTCCACCTATTCCTAGCCTATCTCAAGCTCCACCTCCCTTGAATACCTATAGTTTTTCCTGTCTGTACCATTCATTTGACATTTTAAAATACACTGCTTTGTGATCTCTTTTGTACATTAACCCAAAAGGCATAAGAGAAAAGTCAAGGAAAAAGTAGGAGACAAATGTAAGTACCCTAAGAGTGACATGAAGTACGCTCCTCACTTCTGGCTTTCATTTGGAGCAAGAATAAATTTTTAATAAACAGGATGCAAAGTAAAAACAAACAATTTTCTGTCTCATTGTAGAAGATAATCAATGTCTGATAAAATACTACTCATTGTAAGTAGCAGCATGGTTCTCTGGAGTTGAGCACAGGCAAGAAACTTGGAGGGTGCAATGCATTTTAAATCACAGATAATCACTCAGTTTAAAATCCTGTGATTTTAGACAAGTCCTCACAACTCTCATATTGCTTTATGTATCAAAATATGTTTAGTAGATCCAGTCTTATCTTAAGGTTGCTATAAATAATGAAGATAATTTCTTAAAAAATTCTTTCTCTCAAGGTAATAATACTTCAATCCTGACTCAACAGTCACATTTCCCATATCAATCAAGTTGTTTTTTTTTTAAAAGAGGTATATGTGTGTGTGTTGTGGGGGAGACACAAAGGAAGAGAGACATTTCTAAATCCCTCAAACCTGTGGAGATAATTACATGAGTAACAAAATGAAGAACCTGAATATAAGTTGGAATTTTACAGTAATTGGGGCAATATCATATACTGTACTTTATTAAATTCTTTCAACAATCCTGTGTGGGAAGATTATTGGTGACATTTCATCTAGGAAATGAAAAAAATAAAATAAAGCAAAATAAACCAAACTAAGTTACCGCACAGAATTACATTGTTTATTTAACCAAGACCATTAAAAAATTCACATAGAAATTCTGATTCATTATTTTGAAATCAAATGGTTTTGCTATAAATTTGTTCTAAAGCTAAAATTAATAAAACTGTACCTATTTAAGATCCTTACTATGAAACTAGGCCTATATCTTTAAAAATCTCCTTTAACTTAGTAAATTTATAATTTTTCCCCCAATTCCTTATGTATAGCTTAAAATAAGTAGACATGTGGCACTTTTTAACTTGAGTTACTTACTCAGTGTCAATTTTATACCTAAAAATTTTATTTTTACAACAAATTTATCATTTTGTAAATACATTAAATTCAATATGGACATAATTTAAGTTTACACTAGCAAATTAATTTATAATAATTAGCTTCTATGGTCTGTCCATTCTAAAGACTGACTTGTATAAAGTAACAGAATTCCAATTTCTGAAATTATTGCTTCTTGCATACACATTATGCCTGCACTTCCCCTCTCATAAGATTGCCGTGAAAATTAAATGAGATAATAACAGGTAAAAGCAAAGACGGCTATCCAGCCAAAGTATTTTATTGCTGAATCATAGCATTATTATTCCAAATATTTTGAGTGATATAATTTAAAAGTCATGTTGGCTAAGTCATTCAGAGAATAATTTAACCAATCTAGTTAAGTTTCTTTTTCTCTTAAACAGAAACAATCTCTTTTTTTGTGCTCATTTTTGGTTTTGTTTTTACTAGGAAGAACTTTTAACCAAAACTTGGCCAAAATAAAAAAATCTTGAACCACCTCTCATCTTTAAAGGATCAGAGCTTCTGCTTTCTTATCTGATCCATTTCAAGCTAGATTTAAAATAAAAGTCTAATTCTACTTTATTTTAGTGAAATGACAGATGAAACAGATAAAGGTATTTACCTTCAAAATTTTCCAAATTTCATTTTTGGCAGTTGAATACCATACTTTCGAACTTTGTATCTTTTACAAACCTAGATTCAGTACAGCATTAGACATAGAAGCAGAATATACCACAATACCTTTTATATTAATTTTGTTATGTATCCTCATTCTCCAGAAATAGTTTTAGATATTATTGCCTCATAATAAAGCACAGAAAATTAGTGCATGTAGCAGGGGCACTGCTATACACAGGGTGGCAGCACTGAGAACACAACAGAGGCAAATAGCAAGGACACTCGGAATGGCCCATGGAAGCACACAAGTGTGCCTGAAATCTGATTAGGAAAAAACTTCTTAGACACACGGGTATTTTGGTTTTAACTAAAAAATCCTTTTAATTCTGGCAGAGATCTCATGCATTGTAGAAAAGCTATTATGAGTCAGCCTCTGAATGGGATGAATTGCCCTTCTCTCGTAACAAACTTTCTCTTCCTCTTCCTGAATGGACAGATAAAAGGTATAATTCAATTCAAGCGCCACATCAGATCCAATGTTTAAATACAGCAATTGTATCTTTAGAATATATTTTAAAAACTAACCCAAGGTATGATTCAAAATGCTCCAAGATAGGAATTTCTTTTAAGAATAACAAGATCTCAGGAACAGCAATACTCTTAATAAATAGAAGTAGTTAGAGTTAAGAGTTTTAAAATAACTGTTTGAATTAGGTTATAATGTCTACAAAGAAAGGCTTTTAAGGAAAACATCTGTAACAGTACTTTAAAAAACCTAAAATACCACTAAAATATTAAATGCTCAATGATTAAAATTTTCAAATAGACATTCAAATGAGTACTAACCCATTCACTGCCACTTGTCTTTGAAAAATAACTAAAATAATGGAATATATCACAATCTTTGAAGTAATTTTGGCCATGCATTTGAAAAAACATTTTTGTTAACTGTCAAAGGACAGATGCTTAGGAACTTCTGTAGACCACCAGACTTTTATATGTATTCACTTTGTTTACAAACTTCTAGACACAAAAAATAGATTCAGATACAAAAACAACTCAATTAAAATTCTGTATATTTTTCAGCAGTAAATTAAGTTATTCAGTTAAATATCTGAAACCTACATTCTATTTCTAATTAAATCTATTGATAGTTTACTTTTGTTTTGATTTGGGTAAACAATTACAGTATGACAATATGTCTTACATATAGCATCTTTTAAAATGTGATGTATGCCAAATTATTGCTGAGGAATATCTAATACCTTTTTCTTAAAAGTAAACTGAAGCAATTACACTAAAAGTTAAACCTGACACATGTACTTTACACTGAGCATAGTTAAATCAGTTATCTGTTTGCATGACAGTAGCTCTGAGGATGCTCGAGTTTAATGAAGAAAAAAAAAAAAAAGGTGTAAATGTCACTAACTCCTGTTTGGTTTGCCCTATACTCACAGGTATTTTCCTTCCTTGAAACATTTTAAATTCTTTCAAATAAGAACTAGTGGGGCTGTTTCAACCACTCTTGGTATAATTAGCCTATATTATATCTAATTCTATTTTAATGCTGAAGCCCTGTAAATTTGAATAGTGATTTTCAAATAAAATATTACTAAAATTAGAACAGAAACATAACCTAGATTAAATTTTACTCAATTAAATTACTTCAGACAATAACAAATTAGCAAAACACATGAAAAACATTTTCTCAGATTTATTTAGAAAATAATTTTAAAAATATGAGGAAAGCAAGTTCATGTTTGAGATGTGGCTTCAAATCAGATATGCTGGTCATAGTAATATTTATTTTTGAGGTTATAATAGGTCTTATCGACATATAGAAAGTGACAACTCTCCCATAAACTGAAAATTTATAACAAATTTAGTTTTAAAGTAATGGAGTTAATTTCTCTTCTTTGGAGTAAAATAAAGAAATTACATTTATAAAATGCAAAAGTAGCTTAACAAAGGGAATGCAACTCCTATATAAAACAGTGTTTTCACTTCATTGCCTAAAGTTGGTAAAAATAAAACCTACTGATAACATTTTCAGGGTATGATGAAGAGTCATGTGGGTTCTATGTAATTCCAGCATTAAGACAGTACAAAAAAATAAAATCAAGTTACTGAGAAAATGTAGCAGACTCAGATTCAACTAGTACTGTTTTGAACCTGCACACTTGAACTACCTTAAGCTTCCAGGTTCAATTTCTTAAAACTGTTCTGATCAAGAATTCAATAAATGTCTACTAAGGTATCTTCAAGGGAACAAAATTGATTATAACACTTTCTAATTTTGCCTTTTGGCAAAAGGGGCTAAATTCTTCATTCTGTAATTGATTTCTAGTTTGTCTCCAAAAATGTACCCTAGAGTTAAAGGCTCTAAAGTCTAACCACTGAATAAAGAGGTTTTATTTTTTAAAACGCCAGATAGCCCTTTAGTTGTAGCATTTATTCTGAGAATTAATAGTCTTATATTCAGAAACTAAAAGATAGTAAATCATAAATAATCAATATGCATGTGTGCAATTCCAATATTGGTTTGAGACAATAATTCAAATATTTAATAACTGAAAGTCTAAAATGAGGCTCTCACTCTCAGAAAGGAGAGTTCAAGACTCTACAACAGCATGACATTCTCAATCTGTAGAGGATTCTGTCACCCTTTAAGAAAAGATGCCTCCTCCATTCTCAAAGTATTTTCTAATACTAAAGGCAACTTCTACTCCCAAACATAACACTAATAGGTTTAGATTCTCCTTCAGAAAATCAATGGCTAATTAATAAATGGCAAAGAAAAATTCCTTTAATCAGCAGCATACACCTAAAAATATTCCAGAAACTAAGAACTTTGTTGGTGAAATGTTTGTACCTTTATCTTGTGAAAAACTTTAAAAATGTTAAGTCTGTAAGAAATTATTTAAATTTCCCTTAAAAAGTTCACAAAGCAAGCTGTTCTTAAACTGAGGTTTTAAAATTTATTTCATTAACTTAAAGGAAAGTTTTAAGCTTTCTCATGAACAATGAAGAAAATAATTTGCAATGGTTTCTAAGGTTCTCAAAATACATAGGTACAATTTAAATGATCTTTGAAATCTTTTTAAAAAATAGAAGAAAATGATTTTTTCTTATTTAAAAAAAAAGAATTCCAAATAACCACTACAAATTATTCTTACAATTTAATTTAGTTTGATTCAAATCTAAGAAGATAAGGAGAAAAGGCTTCGAGGATCTATTTTTAAAAGGTGCTTATAAAAGTGACCATTTGCATTACAAATATTCTCTGATAAATCCCCCTAATTATCTCTCTCGTTTTTTTTTAGTAAATTTCTAATTTTTGCCTTTGAATTGGTTCTTCTTTATTCATATAAGTTGAATTTTAAACTTACCATAATTGTTATTTTATTCTGAAATACTTACCTACCTAGTTCCTTACCATTAATTTTGGACATTTTAGTCCACACTTACATTGTTATTACACACTTTCATTGTTTCAAACTCTTATTTTTAAAAGGCATCAAAAAACCATTTTTGCCTTCTAATACCTTCACATTTCTAGGTTTTCTACGTCTTTAGGAAGATTCCACTTTTAAAAAACTGCAAAGAAAAATTTTAGGCAAACTGCTTATCCTATTAACCTAGGACATAACTGCATAAGTTCATTCATTCTACATATGCAAACACATTTCTTAGGTAGTCATCTCAAATTCCCAACACACACTGTGGTTAGTTTTAATACAATGATCCTGCAGTAACTCTGTTTACAAGACATTCAGGGACTTTTAAATACTAATAATTTTAAAGTAGTATCATACCACTTCATTTTTAAAATGTGAAATATTTGTTTTACAAAAAAAATTTTTTTTGTATTCTGATAAGCACTTAAAAAAAAAAGAGCAAAGTCCTTAACAACAATGAACATCAATACATACACAAAATCAGAAACCAAAAATTCCCAAGTGCTCTTGGCAGTTCCACACCACCATATCCTTGTCAAGACCACCCTGAAAAGAGGAGGCAGGGACAGGTGTACACACTGAGTAGAATGCAAACCACTGAGCAGCAGGCCAATCAATTTAAAAGTAAAAATCAAATTATGCCTCTGTAATAATTTCTACTATGCTTTCACACATGTCTATCTCTCATAACTACACACCAATACTTTTATAAAGTGTTATGATATAAAAATTCATTTAGTTTCTCAAATTAAATCTAAAAATTAAATTTGCAAATGAGATATAAAAGTTGCCCTGATATAAATAAAAAGTGTAAGAGTGGATTTCAGGTTCGGGCATTTCAAAAAATTTAGGCATTGAAATAAATACAAAAAGTAAAAATTAGTGACCTCCAAAGTGTTCTTATAGTAAAATGAAAAAGAATTTCCATGCCTGAATTCTAAGATCATAGTTAACTTCACAGTTCATCAATCTGATGCACCTTGCCCTCACATTTAACTTATTTGTAAATACTTTTCCCAGCCTACCTAAACACTTCCTAATTGGTTAAATATGCTGCCTATATTAATTCCTGTTAAAATTAAAAAAACTAAAGATCCACTTTTGTTTTTCAGCAGTGACTGATATACTTTCAAAGTATTTAATGTTTCAGAAAAGGTGTTTATCATGTTCTTAAAATATTTTTAAAGTGGCTCAAGGGACAATTAATAGCTCTTTTACCTTGAACATATTCACTATTTGGAATTTTGTAGGACAGAATCAGTTCTCTCCTTCTGAAACTCTTCCCTTACTCAAATAACTTAAGAATCTAAGATGTTATCAATATAAAGAGAAAAAATTTATATTTATTTCTTATAAATTGCAAACACATCAAAAAGAACATGTATTCCAGGCAGTGTAAGTAAAGTTATTCAGTAAGATTTTTTCCCCCCTTGGGGGTGTGTGTGTGTGTGTCTGTGTGTGTGTAACAGGTAATTTTTCACATATCTTAATTTTCCAAAGAACAAGATTCAAATTAAAAATATTATAACATTCCTAAAAGGAGCAATCATTTTGATACAGAGCTCAAGAGGCAAATGATTACTGAAACAAAACTTCAAAGATAGCTAAAGATACATGTTTTAGTTATCTGGCTTTTCAAATCTCAGTTAAGACGAGAGCATTACATTTAATTTAGGAAAAAAACAACTCAATCTTTAGAAAGGAAAATTTCCAGAATACCAAACCAAAATGTATGTAGTAACAACCAGGATTATGTTAAAAGTGAAGGAAAAAAACCCCATCTTTGGATGATATTAAAACACAAAGAGCATCCTTAAAATTTTAAAACTATATTAATAAAAGCAAATTCACTAATTTATTACCTGTAAATATCTTTTTATTAAAATATTTTGGTTATAATAAATATACAGATATAGAGTTTTATCAGTACTAGCCCACACTCACAAATCATGTTCCACAGTAGCTAAATTCATAATAGGATTTCTAACAGCAAAATTAGGCATATAAATTTCAAATAAGAATCTTCATCTATGAGGTTTCTCCAATTCTAAATGAAATAAAGATTTTGAGTATACAATATCCTTAAATAATTTCTTTAAATTGGTATAATTTAATAATAACTTCCAACAAAGGAGCTCAACAGGTAATATTTCTAAGGTATCAAAAAAGTTCAATACAAACAATTCAAATTAGACATTGCGCTACTACAAATTTTACATTTGTGCACTCTGAGTGTGTTTTCTAATTCAGACAAGTAGCTAGTTGTGTAAAACCCAAATACGAAGAAAGTTTTATACCACCCTATGTGTGAGACAAAATAAATAAATAAATAAAAATCACAATAGCAGCACTTTTATTTAGGTAGACAATAAACTAATCATAACTTGAAGTGTCCGAACCTGAACAACTCAGTGATCTACTACTATAATAGAAATACTTTTCCTTCACTTTTACAGAAATTGAATTTATTGATATTAGTGTCTAGTTTGTCAAAATGGCAACTATTCAAGATTGAAAAGTCTCATTTATTTTAAACACATAGCATAATTCTGACTTACAGAAAATGTAACCTAACCACCTTGAACCAAAATACTATGAAAATGTAAGATAAACTTCAAAGGTTTTTGTAGGTATTAATGACATTCTGAAACCTCTGGACAGAAGATTATTTGGGGAGCAGGGGAGTTTTTCTTCTCCATCGATAGCTTAATCCCTTTCCAATCAATTTTGATTTAACAGCGGTTCATGAGATTAATTTTTTAATGAGTTCTTAGAAAGTTGTAATTGCTTCCAAAATCAGAAGCCATAAGATGATGTACTCAAACACTATAATGCTGTTATGCAGGTATTTACAGAAAGGTGCAGAGAGGAGCTTCCTTGTGAACACAAGGTAACATGCAATGGATCACAAAATAATAATCTGTTTACACAGTAATGGCAAGAAAAAAGATTCTGTACAAGAAATTTAAAAATTCAGCTCTAACTTCAATCCATTTCTATACATCATAAAAACAAAGGAAAATAGGGATTTATTTCAGAAACTCCATATACCTATGGACAACGGAAGACAAATAATTTCTATTCAAGATTAACCTTAACCCCAAATAGCTAACAATTTACATATTATAAACTTTAAAAATATTGTGGAAATCTAAAACATAAGAGCCAACAGTAGTTTCTGACCAGCAAACATTTCCTGTTAAATAACACAAATAAATTCAACTTAAAACATGCAAATTGATGTGTCTCAGGATTTTAAAATCTTTTCAAAGGCACAAAGTTACAGCACATGTATAGGATGGACTTTAAAAATGGATACATATGTAAACTTTTCCATGGTGTTGATGTACGTGGTTTTTTTTCCCCCCAAAGAAATGCCTACTGCTTACAATGTTAAAGAATCTTCACCACCCTGTCTGCAATTTTCAACCAGAAGTTCTCAATGTACTTTAAGCCAAATGGAATATTAGGTATTTTACAGCTTTTACAAAATGGCTGTAAAATCACCTTATGGGCATACATAGCTCTTTGATCTCAGTGCACAGAATTCATAACTGTTCAATAATGCTATACCATTACACCACACACCTTAAACTATTTCCATTTTTCCACAATTCCTTCCAAAATCAGCTTCCAAAGCAAAGCAATGTAACATGAAAAGTTCCTGGGAGGGCTTGTTACACAAAAGAACGCTTGGATACAAACTAATCGAAACACATATCCATCTTCTGTTGAGCTTGTTTATCCCTTCTTTCCCTCCATCACTCCTAAAGGTGGGTGCACTTGAGTAATGGAAAGAGAAGGCTCTTCCATCACCACACCCTCTCAAGCACCTCTGGTTTTGGTCCTCAGACAGAGATTCTGTGTAGGTGATGAAAACTATAAGAAAAGAGAAGCTGTCCCTTTAAAATGCCCTGCTCTGTCCCATATCCCACGTGGAACCAACATCAGCAGCACTTTCCCATTAACATCAATGTGATGCAAGAGGCACCATCCTTTTATATACATAAAACCAGAAAGCTTAACATTCTTTAGTGAGGATGAGCAGGTGAAGAAGCAACGTGTCAGGAAGGGAGAAACCAAGGCAACTCCCCAGCCCTCCCCAAAAGGTACTCCAGTCTTGCACTCCAGCCTCTCTGTACAACATCACCTCTTTACCCCTCCTCTGTGAGACTAGTTTAAAGAAAGGAGGGAGCCACTAACAAAACCTGAAGCATAAATGCGACGAAAATGCAATCTAAAGCCGGAAAGGTTTATTCTTCCAATCACACATATTAACTCTATTAAGAAAATGGCATCACTTTTTTTCCACCAAAAAAAAAAAAAAAAAAAAAAAAACCCGCAAAGATCATTAAAAGGGAGTTATAAAATAGCAAATATAGTGTTTATCTTATCTCAGATCAGTACACATTACCAATAAGTTTAGCAGTTTCTGCACTACCACCTCCCCCCTCCCTCCCCCTGCTTCTCTTGCATTGGATTTTCACGTTTTCTCATTGTCGGTTGAGTTATAAAAGGCTTTTGCCCTTCGAAAGTTTTAAAAAATAAATAAATATTAACTCCTTGGTCCCTGAAAAGTCAAAATGGACTTCAGGGGAAAGGCGGTTCATACTTTTACCTTTAGCGAGAAAAGGGGGAGCATCCCGGATTTTTAGGGATTTTTTGCGATTTTTTAAAAATTTTTATTTGGTTATATGCCTGAGTTCTCCCTCCATTTTGGTTGTTTATGATACTGACAACAAGCTGTCCCTGCTCTGTGCCGATCTCCTGCTTTCATTTAGCACCCCCTCCCCCTACCCCCCCTCGCAGCCACACACCCCGGGCTCACACCTCCCCGCAGACCCCGCACCCCGACCCCGGCTCGCCCACCTGAGGAAAGGGCAAAAACAAATTCATTTCTCCAGAAAAGAAAAACCTCTTTTGAAAAAGGGGCAAAGTTACCCCAAGTCACTCAAAGTGCCCCCCAAATATTGCCGACTGCGGGTTTCCGCCAGGCCCTTTGGGAAGCGACCTTCCCCCGGGATGTTTTGGTGGAAAATGCGGAGAATTTACTCTCAAAACTGAATTTATATTAATTTTTCCCTTATTTTTCGGGTCTCTAATGTCTTCCGCTCTCGCTGCTGCCGCTGCCGCTGTCACAATATTCACAGCACCAGAGAGGAGGAGGAGGAGGAGGAAAACTTTTCAAACTTTCCAGACCCTGAATAAAGGGGTTTCTTTTTTCCCACCGACCTCACCCTCGGGTCCCCAGCCGCATCGCCCCCTGCCCTGTCAGAAGCGACTTCGGGAGTCCTCGCAGCCCCGCTTAATTATTTTATTTTATTTTTTATTATTATTTTTCTCTCTGGGGTCCTGAGCAGGGGCTGAGAGTAGCACAAACTTTTCCTCCTCCTGCCGCCGCCGCTGCTCCTCTGCCCCCTCAGCTAGTCCCATAATTTAAATAACCCTGATATTTCTCCCGCTAAATGCCTCTCCGCCGCCCCGGACCCCGGGAGAACTCACCGCGGGGCTTTAACATCCTCCCTCCGGCCCGTCCGCCGCCTTTACACCGCCCGCGGAATTTCTAATAATTTTTTTCTCATATTTCGGGCTGGACGCGGCGGGCCTGGAAATTGTTTCCTTACGCCTCTTTCCAGCAGCCATTGTAGTGTATGCGCTGCCCCTGCAGCCCAACTTGCAGCTGCCGCTGCCGCCGCCGCCGCCGCCGCCGACGTCGCGCCCACCGCCGCCTCCCCCGGCCTGCTCGGCCACCGCCCCCGCCTCCCGCCGGCCCGCCCCCGGCCCCCGCCCGCTACTGCACCCGCCCTCCGCGCGCGCTCCGCCCTGGGGGCGGCCACTCGGTGCCGCCGCCGCCGGAGACTGGCCCGTCGATTGGCTGGTGGCGCCGTCCATCAAGCCAAAGTGTTAAGAGGCGGGCAGCAGCGCTGGGGGCGGGGCCTCGCGCGACGCCACGCCCATTACTCCCTCCTTGGTCCTCCTCCCGCCAGCTGGGGGCGGGGCGAGGCTCGCCCGCCCCCGCCGCGCAAAGCCCCGCGCGGCTGTCAGTCTGGCTGCGACGCGCGCCGATTGGACGGGCGGCCGCCGGGGAGCGGGGGCAGCATGTTGGGCTGCGCGCTACTTAAGGTCCTGCTGCGTGAGCCATTGACGTGTTTGGAGCTGGAGACGTCCTGGGTTGTGGAGTAGTTGCTGCCTGAGGTAAGTGGTCCCCCCTTCCCTACCTCCGCAGCGGCTTCAGGGAAGCGGGAATAGGGGGACGCACCTGGGCCGCCGCGGGCCCCGAACCCACATCTACCGCCCGGAGCCGCTCCCTCCAGGCCTCGGCTCAGTGCGAGCCCCTTCCCGTCGCTCCTTTTCCCGCCACTCTGGTCTCTTCGAGCCGGGGCCGAGGAAGGTGACCCCTTCTCCGTCCGGGTACCTCCAGCTCTTCCTTCACTCTCCTTTTCTCCAGCTTTTGAAACGCGATTGCCTGCTCCCACCCCCAGTTCCCTGCGTGTTCCTTACTCCCTGCCCCTCTCGGCATCTTCGCAGGACGGAGCAAGGTGTATTCACCTGTACCCGTCGTCCCGGATTAGACACTGACGGGCAGACCGCGGAGGGCGGCGAGGCCTTGGGTTCCCCTCTGTCTAGTTTCTCCTTCGACCTCTCCAACTCCCTCTGGTACGCCACCTTGGACTTCTTGACCCTGTCCCTCTGCACCCAACAGTGGGTTAACGGCAAGATGTGTTTCACCTTCCCTATTTAGCAGAGCCACAGACCCTGCCTTGGCCCCGGCTTGGACCAGCATGTGGACAGGACGTCTTCAGTAATGTTCCCTTCCCCCTTCCCTTTCACAGCTACTTGGAGAGCGGGGACGTGAAAAACTGGATTGGAAATCAGCTACTTTATTAAGCAGTGTGCTCTTTGGAGTGGATTTTAGAGTTATTCCTCAAGTGTGCTGTGGTTTTGCGGCCCCTCCCTCAAATCTTTGTTTGGTTTTCTTTCTGGCTGTCCTCTGCAGTAGTAGAGCCTTGTAACATCTGTTTAGTACATGCAAAAAGTAAGTAGATAAGGCCTCTTTAGCAGAGCACTCGATCTTGCCCTTCTTCATTCAGCACCGCTCCTCACTGTAAATTGACATTTCTTCTTCATTTCCAGTTAATGCATGAGGAATTCATGCAAAGGAGGTGAGTTTCGGAAATCCAAACTTAGAGTGACTTGTATTTAGAATCCGGAAGGAAAAGGGAATGAAATGTGAATAAACTCATGCAACAAACTTGGTCCGGGTATATGTGATGTTACCTAGGTGTTACTTTTGAAGAATTTCTGACTGATGATGATAATAAAATACAGAGTAGAACACTTTCATGTAAGGCATACAACTTGAATTTTGTGTCTGATCCTTGTTGAGATTATTACATCCAAGGTGTATGAACAGCTAAACAGAGTTCTGTGTTCTCACATCCAAGGCTGTGGACTTGCTTAGTTCATCTCTCTTAAGAAGAAATCAAGCCTGCAATAGATTGTGTCGAGAAGAGGAAGACGCTTCTAGATACAATTGAACAACATCTTGGATTTCCTTTTTGCGAAGGTGTTTCTGTTAGCTGGGTATTTTCATGTATTGTTCAATGAAAATCATAAAATAAAATGATTAGTTATAGGTTACTGAAAGTTAAGGACCCCAAATAACCAAACCCTTCTCATCCTTCTTTGCAAAGATTGGTCTGTTTTAGCCTGGACATCTTGATCTTTCCCTTAACAGACGACTCTTGATTAAGAGTACCCCATTCATCAGGTTTGATTGTTCTTCCTGAATAAACTTCATTTCTTTGAACATGATTGATGTTTTTTGATGGTCCCATTGTGGTCAAGGAAAGTAGAAACCATTTCATACAAAAATTCTGACCTCTGGTTATACAGGCCAATGCAATTTTTTAATCAGTGGAGTTTTGTAGGTCACACTGCATTTGCTGCGTTCTCCCTTGACATTGCTTTAAAGATAGTAGGCACACCAATTTCAGTTGAATTACATGATAATGAGCAATTATCCTGGGATATAGTTGACATATTTACTACGTGTGTATGACTTGACTTGGAATAACTAATTGGCTTTTGAGGAACTGTGATCATCTTTACTCGATAAAGACTGTTACAAAGCTCTGTCTCTAAGACTTGAGTGGGAAGATTACTGAACCATTGCAGCATTCCTGACTTACTTCAGCCCAGGGAAGTATCACTTAAATAGAAGACGCCATTGGAAGTAAAGTTTTAACATTTTTTTTTTTTTTTTTAAATCACTATGGCTTTTCAAAATGTCAACTAAGCAATAACTTTGCTTTTCTCGTGCTGGCCACAGAGTAGGCACTCCAGTACTTTACTTGATGAATGTTTTTGCTAAAATTGGGCTGTACTCAATTTTTCTGTGCTTATTTTGTATGCTAATCAACATATAATAAGGAAGTAATTTTTAGAGTGTATACCATATTCTTAGATTTTGTTAGTACATTTAGTTGCTTAAACTTAAGAAGTGAGCATGAACTACAACTGAATTATAGTTGAACTGTATTTCTTACTGGTCATTAAAATCAAATTTCAGTAGATCTATTTCAATGTGGCCTTTGTATGAAGGTACCATGGCAGTACAAAAGAAGGACACATCCAAGTCTTTATTCTCAAAATATGGAGAATACATGAAGTTCCTCACTACATGATCATTATGCCAAAATTACATTTTCAAGTGTTTCAAGTGGGGCTAAGGATATTTACTGATTTATTTTCTATCATCTACTGTGTAACTCTTCCCCATCTTACTTGCAGTAAGAAGACTGTTAGGATGCCCGTGGTAATGCGGAGGCTGAGAGATCCTGACGTAAATCCTTGCCTGTCGGTAGGGTGGTTTGCTTCCAATTTCTATGAGTGTTAAGTTGGAAGAACAGGCTACTTCTAATTTTGGGGGGGTATCTGTTTTTTGCAGTTGTATTAAAGTTATTTCTGTTACAAGAAATAAATTTCCTGGCCAGTGTATTCTTATTTCACTAGAGTGTTTTTAAATATTCATAATTTAGTTAACAAAGATTTACCTCCTCTTGAGTATCCCTTATTTGTATAATATGCAAACATTTAGTTGTCACTGTAATACTACATAGGCATATGTAACACTGAGGAAAATCTTTAGTCCAAACACGGAAATTTGGAAGGTATGATATTTTTAAACTGTCACTGAAATTTATGGTTTTAATAGCAATAATTTCATCATGTCTTTGAGACAACCTGGCTGAGATTAATGGACTAGTAATAGAATTAGCCTATTCAAAGCCTAAAGATTTTCACAACAGTATCTTATAAACCAAATATTTTGTTGTAGTAATAAGCTTTTATTGGCATTATGTGGCCTGTAGTACTTGTGGCTTTACTGCTCTTGAATAATGCATTCATCATACTGGTTGGTGCTAGGAGAATTATACTCCCTAATCCAGTATGCATTTTCCAAATGTATATATTCATTAAATATTTGGGATAGAAATTTATGTCCTGTATATTAGGTCTGTTTTCAGCAGGTCTATTAAGTAAATCAGTTGAGATAGAACATGTTTCTTAGATCTGTGAAGCCAATTACCTTCCTGTTTGGTTAAACCTTAACTTCAGATGACTTCTCAGAATCATACCTTTCACTTTGAAGTTTGTTATCCAATCTACTTCCAGTTCATACAGCTTAAATTTAATTTCCAAATGGTAGCTACCCTCCTTTGAACTCATAGCCCTGTGCTGCTCACTTTGGTTTTGAAGTGATGTTAATGGTATCTATTAAAATTGCTTACATAATAGTGTGTTTACTTATGTAATGGAGTGAGTGATAGCCAAAAACGCATTGAGATGAATGGTGGTAATTTAAGTTGCCTTGATGTAGACCAGTTATTAGCAATTTACTTAGGATCTCAAAACCAACATTAAGATTAAACTATTAAAGCCAAAGTGAGAATTTAGAAAAGCAGGAGAGCTGTACTGTGGGAGACGGGGTTGTGATTCTAGCTGCACAGCAATGATTCTGAGCACCTTGCCTCAAAAGTTTCTTGTTTAGTGGATTAAATGATATCAGTCCATGCAGTTCAAATTCCTCCGATCAGATATTCAGAAAACTGGCCCAGGCTATGAAAAGGAAGATGTCTGCCTGAGCAGAATGAGTGCTGGGATAGCTGGCAAGATAATTCAGTTTTTATAAGTGTGTACCCATTTAAACGAACAAAAATGAACTATTTCATATTTTCTGCTTTGGGGGGAAGCAGCTTCAGAAGTTTTTGTGGTTTTTTTAAAGATCTCATTCTTCGTTTTAAAAGATGCCTCTCTTACATGTTTAAGGAATCTGATGCTTCTATTAGATGCATGAATGAAAATAACTATAACAGAGAAAGATGTTCCGTTTACTTCTTGAAGTACAAAAACTGCCGGAGATTCTGGGTAAGCCTAGTAGCTTGGTTAGCTTTAAGTTAAAACCCATCTGTTAGGCCTCAAACTAAGGCCTGGAATTAGTCAGTACACACGATTCTTTCCTAGTGATGGCTGTAGAGAAACTTAACTGTTTGACTTTATCTTGTGTGTTATGTTAGCCCTAAAGGATCCTCGAGAGCTCTTGCGAGCTGCCTCATCCTACTTACTCTAAGGTATAAGAATGCAATATTAATATAGATCTTCCTAGGAATATAAATATCTGCAGCCCAGAAGTACTGAGTTGAGTTTTCCTGGTGTTGAACCCTGCCATAACACATTACATTAGGCATGTACTTCTGCCTCCTCCTCTCCCACTGCTATCCATAACAGTTCAAACGTTTCCATGTTTCTCAAGACATTGGTATATAATTTCTGTTTCCCTGAGCACTGATCCAGCTATTTCCTTTCCTTTTACTAAGTGGACTGTTGGTTTCATTTAGCAGTTGCTCAGTAGCTCTGCTAGGTGGACTATACACATGTACTTCAAAAAGTTCATGGAAAAAATAGAATTAATAGATAAATACTAATCTCTCCATGAACTTTTTGAAGACTCCTCATATATATGCTTGTGTTCTTGTACTTATACAGTATATCCCCTTCCCAATTACTTTTAACATATTCCTATGGGAATAATCACTTCTATTTGTTTAAAACATTTATCTGAATTCCTACAATTAGGTTTTGGGTTTTTTTTAAACTTGGCTTTTAGAATTTCCTTTTTGGGGAAGCAATAGCGAATTACTGACAAATGACTAGCATATAATACATGACTGACTTTGGTTTCTTCTTTTTTTATGCCCATACACAGCATTCTGTCATGATCCAGAGAAGACGGAATGGAGTGAATCCACCTATGCCTACAGCAGCAGAAAGAGATGAAATCTTGGGAGCAATGGGAAAGATGCCCTATTGAATGTTTGCATTAAAATTGTTTATATAATTTAGAAGCAGATGAATATTTTTAATAAATGATTGCTGTAATCTTTTAAGACTTTCCAGGCCTCACCCAGACAGATGTTAAGTTCTACAAGGGGAGACAGAGTTAAATTAGCCCCGTGTGCTTTTTGTTTGCTCTCAGTGCCATGATGATGGTGTACTGCTGGCTGTTCTGTGGCACTGAGTTTATAGTGCTTCCTCGAGGTAAGGGAGTGTTAGCAAAGGCTATGAGAGGAGCTGAACTTTTCCCTCAGCATCTTGAAAGGAACATCAGATGTAAACACCTAAAGACTTAGTGGGGCTGAGAGGAAAGCAGTGTTTCCAAGGCAAAGAAATGATGTGAGCAGCAAAGTGATCAATGCAGGCTTGGCTCCTGCTGGCGAGTAGTCTGTAGACTTTTGGACCTAGAGTTCCAGGTAGGTGGAGGAGTGTGGGGAGAAGACTGGAAAGGTAAGTTGAAGGTGTGGTGGGCCTCAGATGCCAGGCTCATTCCTAAAAACTCTGTCCTTACATCACTCAAGTTTAAGTAACGTTAGTACATTCACTGGAGGGAAAAGGATGCAGGAATGTTGTCCTAAATAAATGGCATGAAAAAAACTGGTCTTTCTATAAGGAAAGGCTTTGTTACAGGATTCTGTGACTAAACTCAGTAAATACTGGATAACCTTCTGAAGCCATTGCATCAGTTCTTGAACCACAGTAATGGGGGAAAAAGATTCCCTTAGAAGTAGGATTTTTATTTGCAAGATGAGATGGGCAAGGAAGGGAGAGGGGGTTCATCTGGTGAACATGACACTAGATGAGACTAGAGCTTAACTTCCTTTTATGATATAAAAAAAAATATTCAGGATAGTGACAGGTGGATTGTGTAGCAACTGTCCTTATGCCCACTGCCTTTTAAAATCCAGTTTGTTTAATCTACAGAATAGTTTTATGAAAGACATATTATTTAACAAAATTTAATGCATACTAGAACATCAATGAGAACAAATTGCTCATGCCTCTTCATCTAGTCTTACACCAAGAGCATCACTTTAATGGCTGCTGACCCTGAATATCCATCCGAGTTCAAAACGCAGCTCAGAAGTTTTTAAGCCATATGACCTTGATTGTTAAATGTGATTCTATTTGAATACAAAATGGATTGTGTCAAAAATTTTTAAAATTTGTATTGATTACTATAAAAATGATGGATTAAAAGATGGATTAAAATAGGACCTGAACAGAATTAATACATAATTGTGTGAGAAGCATTTCAGTACTTTTAAACATGCTTGTTTAAGGGTTGAGAATTTTAATGCCACCTTTTCAAACATACCTACCAATATCAGCATTCATCCTGTAGCTCTTTGTACTGCTTTAGCTCTCTTTAACTTTTTATTTTCAACACCTTTGCTTTATTGCTAAGCTGGGTCTCTGGACTGAGGTTTCCTGCCAGCTCCTGGTGGGCCCTATAGGGAGCTGTAGGTCTGGAGTGCTGAGGACCAAGGTGGAGCTCAGGCCGAGGCTGGCCCTGGGCAACATTGGCCTGCGGATTCAGGTGACTGCCAAAGCTTCACTCGATGCACAGCTCCTCCTAGGATTATGGGGCACGGAGTCTGCTTACATGAAAAAAGGCTGCAGCCTGTACTCAACCCTGAAAGACTTTTTTAAAAAAAATAACTTTATTGAGATATAATTCACACATCATATAAGTCATCTATTTAAAAATATACAATTCAATGGATTTTAGTCTATTCACAAAGTTGGGCATCCATCACCACAATCGATTTTAGGACATATTTGTTACCTCAAAATGAAACCCATGGTTAACATTTGCACTTCCCATTTCTTCCTAATGCCACCCACCACCACTTAGCAACCACTAATCTGCTTTGTATCTATATTATTGCCTACTCTGGACATTTATGTAAATGGAATCATACGATACGTAGTCTTTTGTGACCGGCATCTATCTAGATGAAATACAGCATAACGTTTTATCTATATAATTTGTATAATTTCATTTAGCCTAATGTTTTCAAGGTTCATCTATATAGATGCACATATCAGTACTTAATTCTTTTTTATTGCCAAATAGCATTCCATTGGATGGATATACCACATTTTATTTATACATTAATCAGTTGATGGGCATTTGGGTTGTTTCCAGTTGTTGGCTATTGACTTATGCTGTCTCTTGAACATTTTGTACAAGTTTTTGTGTGGGCATTCATTTCTCTTTGGGTATATACATAGGAGTTGAATTGCTGGGTCTTATGGTAATTATGTTTAACCTTTTGAGGAACTGACAAGCTGTTTTCCAAAGTGGCCACACTTTTACACTCCCACCGGCCGCGTTTGAGAGTTCTAATCTCTCCACATCCTCATTACTGCTTGCTGGCTGCCTTTGATTACAACCATCCCAGTGGGTGTGTATCTCATTGTGGTATCTCATTGCAGTTTTGATTTGCATTTTCTTGATGGCTAATGATGTCGAGCATCATTTAGTGTGCATATTGGCTATTTGTATATCTTCGTTGGAGAAATGTCTATTCAGACCCTTTCCATGTTTTTTAATTGGGTTGTCTTAATTACTGAGTTGTAAGAGTTTTTTATATACACTAGAAACAAGTACCATATAAGGTAGATGGTTTGCAAAAATTTTGTCCTATTCTGTGGGTTGTATTTTCACTTTATGTTATTCTTTGGAGCACAAAAGTGTTTAATTTTGAAGTCCAATTTATTTTTTATTGTTGCTTTTGATGTCATGTGTAAGAAAGCATCTCCTAATTCAAGGCCACAAAGATCTACACCTTATAAGAGTTTTATGATTTTAGCTGTTACATTTAGGTCTTTGATCCATTTTGAGTTAATTTTTATATAGGGTGTGAGGTAGGAGTCCAACTTCATTCTTTTGTATGTGGCTATCCAATTGTCCTAGCACCACTGGTTGGAAAAGACTGTTCTTTCCCCCACTGAATTGTCTTGGCACCCTTGTTGCAAATGAATTGATTGTACATGAGGCTCAATTTACTTCTGAAATGTCAATTTTATTTCATTGTTCAAAGATATGTCTATCCTTATGCCAGCACTAAACTGTCTTAATTATTGTAGCTTTGTATTAATGGCATATCTCTTTGGTGATTGGTTTCTAGAGGTGTGTTTTTGATGAACTGCTTTTGATGACAAACTTCACTAATTGTTTTGGGATTTTTCACCAGCAAGTTGTTAACATATATTTATATGTAATCATAATATGGCTCTACCCAAGCAAAACTATTCATTTCTAAATTTGTCTTCAGTTATTTCCTAATTCCATCGCCACTGTTAAATTTGCCACTATTGTATTTCTCTCTCCAGCATTCTACTTTGGGAGAGATGAAGCAAATTAATTGGAGAAATAATTGTGTCAGGATGTTAATGAGTGCAGTGACAAATTTTGGCATCACGCAAACCTTTGATATCAGCTATCAACTAACAAAATATGTAGAAGGCACTTTATTCATGTGCATCTCACTCTTGTAGGAAGCATCTCATTACAGATTCTCAATGGGATGGGGGAGGGCAGAGCAGTGTCTGTAGCATGTAAAAGCAATCCTTTGGAGAACTGCCGTATCCATTTTTAAGCTCCTGGAGGACATAAGCAATATTATTCATGGCTATATCCATAATGCCTGGTCAGCTTCTAGTGTGTAATAAGTGATTAGCAAATGTATGTGATTGGGAGGTGGTGACTTTCAAAATTTAACACATTGAAAAACGTGGATTTTAAAATGCAAAGGGGTATAAAATGTACAATAAATCTACCCCAGAAGTAGCCACTGCCAAGTGTTTTCAAGGTTTTCCATGCATATACAAGCATATCTGTGTATGTTTATTTTGCACAAATGGAACATCATAATACATGAGCTGTAGGGAACCTTTCTTTTTTCACTTAATGACATAGTTTGAAATAGTTTTTTATCCTTGCTTATAGATTTCCTCCACCTCTTTCAGTGGCTGCAGTTCCATTGTATGATATACCATTTGTGAACAAATCTCCTATTGATGGGTATGCTATTAATACACAAGGTTGCAACAGTCATCTGTGTATGTGGGTCTTTGCCCGTGTGTGTTTTTATCTGTATGATAAATTTCTAAGGAGGAATTTCAAGGTTAAAGGTTTCCACATTTTGAATTTTGTAGGTATTGATAATCACCCTCCAAAGAGGAGCACACCTATTTATACTCTTAAACAAAGCCTGTGAGTGTTTCTTTTCTGATACCCTTATTCCCACTGGGTACTTCAAGACTCTTTCATTCTTCCCAGTCAGATCAGTAAAAAAATAGAATAGATGTATTCATTTTCTTTTCTTTTTTTTTCCCCCAGAGTGTTGGTGTGAATTTTGGGGGGAACTAGGTATATTATGGAAATCACCTCTTTATCATACATATTCTGTATATTTTCCCCAGTCAGTCCATCTTTTGACTTTTTAAAACATTTCTGTGCAGTGTTGTTCATTTAAATGTTATTAAATTGATTAATCTTTTTGTTTATGACTTCTGGAGCACAATAAATATTAAATTAATTTAAGTACAAGTACTGATGTTACAGTTCAATTCTGCTCCACAAATATTTGCCGAGTGCCTGCAATGTGCAAGGTGCTAGGCTAATGGTGTGGATGGAGGAGTAAGTCACCATTCTGGCCCTTGAAGAACTTCACTATGCTGCAAGGGAGAATGAAAGGAACACATAGGAGGAGCAAACTCCGGAGAGGGTCAGTAGCCTTAATAAACACAAAGGGGCCCATACACATGATGTATTTGGGGAGAAGTCCTTACAGAAGCCGAAGTACGTGAAGGGAGGTAGCAGGAGAAAATACATCTAGAAAGGTAGAATGCATTCAGATTAAGAAGGGCCTTGAATGCTGTGCTTGGTATCTAAGACCTTACTCTGTACATAAGAGAAAGCTATTAAGAGTTCTGAGATGCAGGCTGTAAAATACAGTTTGTGTTTAGAAAAATAATTTTGGAGGTGTTGAGGCAGAGAAGTTACTACAGTGATCTGGATCACCGAAACTGTCTTCACTGTTTTCTCCCATCAGTTGTTACCCTACAATGGTTCTTTCTCTGTACTGCAGCCAGGCAAGCCTTTGGATAATGCAAATGCAATAATTCCTCTGCTTAAATTCCCAAGACCTGCCCACCACCTCAGGCTAACGTCTAAATTCTTTCTGTTTGTTTATCCTCTGAGATCTGGCACATGTATGAAGGGAGCAAGTATGAGGAAGCTGGGAAGGAATTTGTTTTTGGACATGTGAGACCCAGGCCCTGTTCTCTGCGGCCTTAGATGTCCATGAGGGAGACAGTTGTGAAAATATTCTTCCATGCACAGCATCTTCCTGCTGCACTTGCCATTTCCGAACGTATCCTAGTTTCCGAACTTGAACGACTGTCTTCCAGTTGCTCCAGGTAATATCTCACCTGTCTACTCAGACTCAGCTCACGAGTAATCTCTTCAGCCTTCCCAGTATCCCCAATCAGAATTCATCTCACTTTCTCCTCATTCCCCTTCCGTCTCTACTGTGGCATTCATGGTGTGTCCTGTGGGTAGCTGGGTACATAACCGGAGGTGGAAAAATTAGGCAAATCAACTCACCTAAATGCACTCTTTAATTTTCTAACTTCCATTTGTATTTTGCAGAGGAAGAATAAGAGAATAAAATAGTTTAAATGTCAAATGCTTTTATTCCAAAAAGGAGACTAAAAGAGATAGACTTGTTTTGCTTTTCAGTTATAAACACAAGAACAGTTTTCACTGACAAGTTTTAATACTGTGAGTGGTTTCTGTTGTCGCTGCTTGTGTCGGACTGCACTTGACAGCCTTGTGGCTGTAAAGAGTAGCATTTGTGAGGTCTGAAGCCAAGTTGCCTGCCACATTCAGACCCCCGGAGCTGGCTGCATTTCTCTGGGAGCTGCTGGGCTTTTCTTCTGACAACTGGATGGTGCTATTGCACAACGAAATGCAAAGTCTGTTTCAGAACACTGCTTTTATCTAGGAAAACTCTTCAATTACATTTAAAAATCTGTTCATCTACAAAATCTTTCACCAGTCTGCAAGAGTGATCTAGGTCTGTGTGTCCAATTTTTCTGCTTCTTTTATCACTATGTTTAGTGACCACAAATAAATAGGCTTGGGACTGACTGAGATTCCTCCCCCCAGTCCAAGTAGTCTTCCTAAAGCAACTAAAGAAAGAAAGTGTCATTTCAAAGCCTTGTACCTCAGTGTTGGGGCTGGTGAGGGGAAGGAGGCAAGTTACAAGGAAATAAAAGCAAGACGAAGAGCAAGGGAATGATAGACTGAGGAGATGCTGGAGAAAAGAGAGTGACTCAGGTGAGCAGGTGCAGGCACTGGTCACGGATCACGAGTCCTGGAAGGTATAAGAGCATTCATAAGGAGCACAAAGTTCCCAATGCCAGGATCTAAACCAAAAAGTCCCACTTAATATACATAAGGAAAACTCGGCAGGCTGTGGAAGGGCATTGCAGTTGGAGTCCAAATATCTGGGTGTGAACCCAGGCCCTGTCTCTTAAACACCTGCATGATCTAGAGTCAGTTGCTCATCTCTGAGCACCTTTCCTTCTGTGAGATGTGTGTTAAAAAAATAACCTATAGATTGTTGTGAAACCCAAAGGTTTCCCATATGTCGTGCAAGTAAATATTAATAGTTGAAATGCATTGATATAGATACTGGACTTATTTGTAATAAGTGAAAGCCTCAGCTAATTCTTGGTCAGCTCTGGTAAAGCTATAACATCCACTACTACCACCTTCTTACTTGACCCCCTCTTAAATCTCCCCTCCCCCAAAAGACCCAAAACAACAATTAAAAAAAAAAAAAAACCTCTTCACCTCTGCTAGGAAAGGCTACAAAAAGCCAAACTGATTGTTCTTTTATTTCACTCTTTTATAGTTTTATTATGCGATTTGGAACAGAATATTCTCTCCTATAATTTTCTTCTCACTCACACCCTACCACTTAACCCTAGTTCTTTCATGTATACCTGAAGTCTCCAATAAGTAAGAGCAAATTCAAAAAATTTCAGCGGGGGGCCATGGGGAGATTATAAAAGGAACTGGACATATTTACCAAGTCACTGAGAAGAAACTTGGAATTACTCATCAACATTCAGGGCATGACATACATAAATAAAACTAACATCGCTAGATTGTCCCACTACCCTTGAACAGGAGTCCTCTCCTTTTTCTCTTCAAAAGCTGTCCTGCATTTCCTTCAGAAACCATTTCCAGTCTCTTGTCACTGAAATCTCTTTGTATGCTAACTTTACCTCACCCAGTCTGTTCCAGAAGTAATTCTTCAACCTCACATACAGCTTCCCTCTCTCTGCCTTCCCTGTGTCGCAGCACTGAGTCCAGCTCCAGGTGAGGTTCTGTCATGTCCTGCACTAAATTGCAAAAGCAGAGACCGTTATGGTTCTTCATATTAGTGCAGCACTTAGTGCAGTTTATAAAATATTGTCAGAAACTTAATTTTATTTAAAATTCACTGTAACCCTGTGAAGTCAGTGTTGTCCCCGGTTTGCAGATGCATGACTGAGACTCACATGCAGTTCAGACAACTTGCTATTGAACACAGTGGCTATTTTGCCTCCCCCGTCTCCTCTGCCTGCTCAGTGTCTTTCATTCCCTTTGCAGCTCTGACTGTGACTATTATTCAAATTACTATTCATTTCACCATTCAGTACTTACTGCATTTGTACACAAATAAAAGGCTACAGTAGGTGAGTAAAAGTGAGTGAGAGTATGTATGCCCTAGCAGGAAGTTACAAATTAACCAGTACCATTCATTGGATAGTTTTCTACCAAACCTTTTCATTGACTCTAAAAAGTCTTTCAAAATGTTTGATTCTGTGTGTCTTGTCAACCTTGTCCCATCCTCTGCTATAGTGAGAGGGAACATTAGTGAGAGAAAATAGTGCTCTTTGTCACAAAATAGCAAGGAAGACTAAGACAAAATACCTGGGTCATCTGCAAAATGGATTTTTTCTTTCCCCAGCTAAGCAGATTGGTCTTGTTGTTTTCTTGTACTAGAGTTTCCTGATACATACATGGGCTCCTTAAAGACTTGGGGAGCTGTAGACTGGAGTTGCGGGTGTTTCCAGGTTATAGTAAATATACTTGCCAACTAGAGTGTCATCTCATCTCCCTGTTTCTTTCACCTCAAATGTATATGTCACCTTGTAGAACAGCATTCCAAACCCTTGACAGCTTTTGTGTATAATCCCCACTTTTGAAGAATGTCTTTCACAACTCTAATAGACTACATTTCTCTACCTCTTGAGGAAGCAAAACCAAACAACTACCACCACAGCAAAAACCCCAGACTGGTTAATTCTTCTGTGGTCCTGGAAACATTAGGCTGTGCATCTCCAGCCTTATGACGCCTCATACCTAGGACAAGAGTGTTTAGACTAGTGTTTGAGTCAATTACCTATATCTCTTTTAAAAATACCATTATTTATTTATTTTTAATTTTGGTGTTGGAGGGACAAGAGAGAAGATGTGCAAAGCTGAGGAGAGATGGGAGAATGTGGAAGGTGTCCTTAGTGATTAGTGGTGTGGCCTCTGCTATTTCACTGGCTAGATTTATAATCCCAGTTTACTTCTTTCTAACTGTGCGTTTTGTATAAATTCCTTAGATTTAAAAGTATCAAGTCCCCCAACTGTAAAATGCCAACCTCAGAAAGTGGTTGTGGGCATTGAGTACGACTATGTCTGTCAAAGGCTTAGCACAGTGGCTGGACCAAAGGAAGCACCGGTAAGCATTACAATTGTTTTCTCTATTCCTACCTTTTGAGGAGAAGGAAAAGTAGAAAGACACATGAAATCTCCGTTCAAGTAATGGGGTGTAAATGTGGAAAATCAAGGACTTTCTATTTTGTTTTTTATTTCTGGATCAATACCATCTACCTCTATGTCATTGAGCTCCTTGTGTTCTCAAAATAGTATCCAAATCTTGAGTAATAATTCTTTAGTGCTGAGTAATTACAATACTAATCATAGTTATTTTAGTATCTGGGTATCCCTAAGGGAGAGGGCTACCTGGATAAGATTGTACGGTTTGGCAACTCAATAATCTTCAAGAATACAGTTGTATATTTACAGAGATAAGAGCACTGTGGTAATTAATTTGAATACAGACCTTCCTACTTGTATTGGTCTGTTTCTGTTGCTTATAACATAAATACCTGAAACAGGGTAATTAATAAGAAAACGAAATTTATTGCTTACAGTGTCAGAGACTGGGAAGTTCAAAGTCCAAGGAACACATCTGGTGAGGGTCTTCTTTGGTGGTGGCTTTATAGTAATGCAGGGGTCTCACATAGCAGAAAATGGTGGAGCAGAGAGAGAGAGAGAGCTCCTAATGCACTCTCCTTTTAAAACCCTCAGAACCACGCCCCAACCATCATTATTAATCCATTCACTACGGCATGATCCTACAATCTAATCACCTCTTAAAAGCCCCACCTTTCAATTACCATAATAGGATTTCCTACCCTCAGCAGCTACGGTTGGGATTATGCTTCTAATGTATGGATTTGGGGGGACACGATTCAATCAACGCACAGCACTATTGAAATGTTTATGGCTCTGAGATTCAATAAAACCAACGATGGGATGGATTTACTTAGAAAGGATGAGTAATCAAGAGAGAGAAAGCATTATTTTTTTTTTTTTGCTTGTTTTACAATTTTCAACAGTTTTGCTTTTTTGGCTGGGGATTGGATCTGTTGAGATCCTCACATTGCCATTATGAAAACAGAACCCCTGAATTATTTTTTAATAGACTGTGTCAAAGAAAATCCTTGATTTGATCACATAATCTGAGCTTCAGTTTCCTTACTGTAAATGAGAATCATAATTCGCACTACACTGCCTAGGGCATGTTAGCCCTAAATAACTCTTAATTTCTTCTTTCCCTCTCACTTCTTTTTTTTCTCACTTCTTTTTCTCTCACTGTTGGGACTTGAATTTCTCGTTGAATAAAGATACCTGCCCAATAATGTGTCATTATGCTTTAAGAATTTTAAGACTTCAAAGAAGTATTTTAAGTAAAGTGGAGAATATATTTAAACACTATAAAAAAGTGATCTTCATGCCCAAAGAGAATGAATTATATATATTGAAGCATGGGACACTTTGAAGAATATGGGTTAGGGTAGACCAAAGAAATGGGTGTTTTTAGATTAAATAAAAGTTCTGGGCAGTGAGGAATGTGGCCAATGAGGAAAGAGAGAAGAAGACATGGACAACGTTTAATTTAAAATGTTGCCAAGACTTTGTACCTAGAGATGAGGAGAACCAGCAGGGTACACATAATGACCTGAATGTTAGAGAAGTACCTGTCTTTCAGCCTTCATTCATTTGTAAAACAAATATTTATTGAGTGCCTGCTATGTGCTACACTGGCTTTGGAACTTGAGATTCATTACTGAACAAAATAGGCAAAAATCCGTCATGGAAGTTATATGATAGTGGAGAGAGACAAACAATTGTAATAAACACAATAAGTGAACTAAATAGCATCTTAGAAAGTTATAAGTGCTGTAAACGAAAGGACTCATAAGGCAAGATAGGAGGGGCAGGGGGTGGATGCTTAGAGGGTTAGGAGTGGGGAGCAAAATGATGCTGGGTGAGGGAGCGGGAGTGTGGATGTATTGAGTATGGCAAGGGGCAGGGGCAGCAAAGCTCATTCCTGCCTGGCGGGAGTAGTGTGGACCACCACCCAAAGGGACGTCTTTGCTTCTTGCTATCCCATCTGACTTTGCTTGTCTAATGAGCATCTCCTGGGTTTTAAAATGTGGAAGTAAAAGAGGTTATATGTGTGTCCCTGTGAGAGCAGAAGTAGGCATTTGAAGAACATGGAAATCATATTTACTGAGGTCATGAAAATGCATCAGTGAGTAGTGTTATCAAAGCTTTCCAGGGTCCAGATAACAAAGGACACCAGGAATGCCAGGACAACGAGTAAGTGCAATGAGCTTAGGAACCACATGCATAGAGAGTGAGTAGGTGTATTGCCACACATAAAATGAACAAAGACTGTCCATGAGGTTCAAAACCACTTTCGCTTTTGTATCTGTAGAATGCTAAACATCTTTGAAGAAAAATCCCTTTCCATAGGGCATTCTAAGATCCCAAGTGAAAAATGTAGTTGGTTGTCTGCCGCTATGATGCCAAGCTCTTAAGTTCTCACTTTTCTCTAGGACACTGCACTGTGTACTCAGGGTCAAGCTTGGAGCTATGATAAGAGGGCTGGTATAAAATAATCAGGATACTGGTTTAAGATTGGAGTAGCGCAAAGTCAGGTGGGAGCAGGAAACACTTGTCCCCCTTCCAGGAAACACGCTGCCACTGTCCTGGCTGTCGGAGCCCATGCTAGGCTAACCATGCTGTTTGGCGGGCCTTCATCGCTGGCAGAGGCAAATGCACTAAATGAGTTCATGCCTCAAAATGCGGAGGTCCCCTCTAAGCCTTGGGGCGAATTTGTCAACCTCCAATCTGCTGCTGCTATACGTGTACTGTGTGGAGGCGTACTGCTCTCCACTCCCACCCCTGGAATGGAGAACCATTTTAGAAGTGGAGGAGCAAGGGGCCTGTGGCAAACTCTGAGATCTTCCCAAGGACACCCCCAGTGCAATCTCAGTGTTTCATCTGAATGCTGTGCACACTGGAAAACACAAAATGGGGCAAGAGTTCTCTGAGCCACCTACCTGGTTAAACCGAGTTTCTCCCCTCTGATGTTCCTTCCAAGTTGGTGCTTGAAAGCTTACAAAATGATAAAAACAATATTTCACATCTTAGGATAAGCTGGAGGTGGTGATGTCTGAATGAACGGAATTGATGAGACAAAATAACCTTTACCCTTCAGAACACTGGAGTTCACCATAGGTAGCCCATGCACACAAGAAGATGCTCAAATCAAAATTACTTCACAATATTCCATCCAAGTTAAAACAATGGAGACAACTGGAAAGTGTAACATAGACTGCACATAATCAAAGGAAGAGACAGTCCATAAGTATCTCAACACCAGCAGGCAGATATAGAATAAATAGGGCTGGCCAGGTAGCTCTGTTGGTTAGAGTGTGGGGTCAATAACACCAAGGTCAAGGGTCTGGATCCCCTTAATGGCCGGTCACAAAAAAGAATAAATAAGTGAAAAATAGGCACCTGGCTTTTTCTGCAATTTCCCCCCCACCGAGTTTGGGGGATTCTTTTGCAGCAGATTTTCTGGGCACCAGACAGTATTACAGGAGATGTAAGAAACAAGTGTAAGACAGAAAGAAGCAGACAGATCCAGAGGCATAGGAAGCAGATTTACTTTTAATTTGAATCTAAACATTTTTACAGACTGTCGGGGTTTGTTGGCTTGGCTACACAACTCCGCTAGAAATTGCAATTGTTCCATAATGTAGAGATGAGGAAATGTTTCATGGAATTGTGTTCTTTCCCCTTGGTTTTCCTCGCTTCAGTGCAAAATGTTAAGAAGAAAAAGTTTACTCTGTGGTTTATTCTAAACAAATTCAATTCAGCATCCAGGTATTATTGCTCCATCGGCCAACTTAAGTACTTATTTTTAAAAGTGTATTTTTGACTTTAAACACTTAAATCCATTGTGGTTTATCATGTCAATATATATTTTGGCAAGTGCACGGCTCTGGGAGGGCCTGTTAAAATTCCTTAAAGGAGTCTGTGAAAGGCTCCAGCCACAGGAGCACAGCCCCCTGTTTTCAGAGAAAGTGGTGCTACACCCTCAGTACCTTAATGCATATTCTGAAACTGACTGTCCCTCCTAAAATGGAGCCAAATTCAGGTCCCCATGGGGTAATTGTACCAACGAGCTGAATCGGTTGTTTTTCAGTTAGTGCAAACAAAATCCAAGAACTAGCATTTGTGTGGGTGAGTGAGCTCACCCTTTGAAATAAGAATAACTTAAATTTGTACAACGACTTTAATTACAACTCAGTCCAAGTTTTTCTCATCTGATCTCCAATAATAACTTTGGAAGACAACTGGGCAGATATCTAAAGCCCCTATTTTCCCAGATGAGGAAAACCGACATTAAAAAATATTCAGTGACGGTCCAGGGCCACAGTATTCTACCTAAGACCATAGATGGAGGACTGTTTCACACACAGTTTGCACTGTCTCTGCTCTCTCTCTCTTGAAGAAAAATAACAAAAAAGACAATGAAAAAAACATACACTTTGATTTTGTTTTAACTTCAAATCTGGTGCACATCTATTATACAATAGTGCCTTTTGAGAATAAATTGATTTCAGGTAAATACTTTAAAGTTTATAATTTTAGACTAGTGAAAATTTTTATATTAGAAATATTGGCAGAAATTGTTGTTTTCATTACTATCCCAACTCTTAAATTAGCACGAGAAAGATTTTTAGTAAATCAAATGGAACAGCTGAGGAAGGAAAAACATGTTTCCCCGTCTAGACTATTACTGGATGCTGTGCACTCCCAGTTCACCCAGAACATTCTTCCAAAGGTCCTCGCACTGTTCAGAAAAGATGGGTATTTGTAATGAGCTCCAGTCAGGATGGAAACATTAATTCTGCCAAGAACATTTTTCAGAGATATTCCACAGTTAATAATTACAAGTTGCCTCTTAAATAGAGCAATATTACTACCACTACTGCTGCTGTGACTACATTACTATTAATAATTACAACAACTAATATTCTCCAAATGCTTATTATGCACCAAGCACTGCGCTGTGCACTTTCTGTGGAGATGCTGATTTTCTCTCTCGTTAATTCCTCATGACAACCCCTCATCCTCATATTACAGAACAAAGATCTGCAACTTGAGGTTAAATAATTTTGGAGGCTGGCTGGTTAGCTCAGCTGGTTAGAGTGCAGCCCTATAACACCAAGATCATGGGTTCAGATCCCCATACCAGCCAGCTGCCAAGATAATAATGATGATGATGATGATGATGATGATGATGATGATAATAATAATTCACCTATAGTCACATAATTAGTTATGGGCTGGAGCCAGGATTTTAACTCAAACAGTATAATTTCAGAGCCCATCAGCCTGAATGTTCTGGGACACTGCCTTCCCAGCAGAACTTGCAAAATAGTAATAGTTGAAATGTATTAATTGTTTATTAACAAATTGTTTTCACAAATGGACTAAAGCAGATTTGAAGAGATGAGGTGACTTGTCCAGTTTCACTTGGCTAGTAAATTAAAGAACAGGGATTCAGATTCAGACAGTCTGATTCCCAAAAAAGGGGAAAACCGAACGCCATGGTTCTACCGTTTCCCCTTCCCGTGAATGATTTCACAAATTAAATTACATGTCTCAGTTCTCTAGAACAAGGGCCTCAGAAATTACATCCTTCTAAATCCAAATTTCTAAGTCAAGAATTCTCAAACTTTTGAATAAGTGAGCAATCACTTTCATTTCATTGGAATATTATGAATAACAAAAGGGCCTGAGAGAACTAGCAAAGTGTAGAGTGACATTAAAAAAAAAGCCTCCAGATAATTAAGGAGGATTTATTGACAGCATAGAGGCCTGATATCTCGAGATTGAAGGAGTTACATTCTTGTATGTCTTGAAGATGCTTCACACCTGGTAAAAAAATAATGTATAATATTCATAAGAAAACATTGCAGGGGGCTCTGTGGGCGCAGGTTCTGCTGCTGTCTCTCTGGATGCCAAGGCTTTGGAGGGACTGGTCTCTACACAGAGCAGGGGCACCGCAGAAGCTTCACTCTCACCTAGCTTTGGCAGGGTCTGGGGGTTAGCCCAAGAGGTGCTGAAGATGGTTCTCTGCCCGAAGACTAGCACAGGTGTGAAGACATGTTCATCCTGCTCCACCACATGGTAAAAAGGAAGCCATCTTTGCCATATCAGGTAACAAGGCTATATTTATGATTGCCAATAGCCATAATACAGAGAATTACCTTCTCCCATGAAAGTATTCCTTAATGGTACCTTCTCTATCTGGACAAATCCAGGGAAAAGACACGTTGTCGGGTGTTCATATAAAAGGATTGGCTCTTTTCTTTGGCATGTTAGTTTGATTTCAGAATACATACAAAGTGCTGTAATGCAGTGGCTTTTTAAAAAATTAATTAACAGATTAATTTTTATTTTAACTTTACTTATACATATTTGTGGTGTACAGCGTGTTGTTTCAGTACATGCATATGCCATAGTTTTGTACCCTTTAGTCCACCCCTTCTCCTGGCCCCCTCCCCTCCCGGCCTCTGGTAACCATTATCTACTCTCTACTTCCATGACAACCGCTTTCTTTCTTTTTTTAAGATGCCACATATGCATGAGATCACATGGTATTTGTGTTTCTGTGCCTGACTTATTTCACTTAACATGATGGTTTCCAGTTTCATTCAAATTGTTGCAATTTGAATCATTTTTAACATAGCTGAATCGCACTCCATTGTGTACATATACCACAGTTTTCTTTATCCATCATCCACCTATGGGCATTTAGGTTGATTCCATCTCCTGGCTATTGTGAATCGTGCTGTGATGAACATGGAGGGCAGGTGTCTTTTTGATATAATGATTTCATTTCCTTTGGGTACATACTCAGTAGTGGGATAGCTGGGCCGTAGGGTAGATCTATTTTTAGTTCTCTGAGGAATCTTTGTACTGTTTTCCACAGTGGCTGTTCCAATTTACACTCCCACCAACGATGTAGGAGAGTTCTCTTTCCTCCACATCGCACCAGTCCTTGCTATTTTGCCTTATTTATAACAGTCATTCTAACAGGAGTGAGATAATATCTCAGTGTGGTTTTAATTTGCATTTCCGTAATGATTAGTAATTTTGAGTATTTTTTGTGTACTTGACCATTTGTACGTCTTCTTTTGAGAAATGTCTACTCAGCTCCTTTGCAATTTTTTGATTGGATTATTTGACTTTTTGCTTTTGAGTTCCTTATATATTCAGGATATTAGTCCCTTCTCTGATGTGTAGTTTGCAAACGCTCTCTCCCATTCTGTAGGTTGTCTCTTCACTTTGACGACAGTGTCCCTTGTTGTGCAGAAACTCTTCAGTTTGAAGTAGTCCCGTTTGTGTGCTTTTGCTTTAGTTGCCTGTGCCTTTGCGATCTTGCTCAAAAAAGCTCCACCCACCCCCTTTTTCTGTAACTTTTCCTCTATGTTTTCTTCTAGTAGTTTCATAGTTTTGGATCTTAAATTTATGTCTTCAATGCTTTTTGAGTTTATTTTTGTGTATGATGATGTTCAATGTTCTGCATATAGATATCCAGTTTTCCCAGCACCATTTTATTGAAGAGTCTGTCTTCTCCCCACTGTATATTCTTGGCACCTTTGTCGAAAATCAGTTGGCTGTAAGTGTGTGGGTTTATTTCTGGGCTCTCTATTCTGTTCCATTGTTCTGTTTTTCTATTTTTATGCCAGTGCCATGCTGTTTTGGTTACTAGCTTTATAGTATATTTTGAAGTCAGGAAGTATGATGCTTTCAACTTTGTTCTTTTTGTTCAAGATTGCTTTAACTATACAGGGTCTTTTGTGGTTCCATACAAATTTTAGGATTTTTTTTCTATTTTTGTGAAGAATGTCATTTTGTCATTGGTATTTTGATAGGGATTGCATTGATGCAATGGCTTTTTAACTTTCCAAATTTTCAAAGGAGATTTCAATGGAGATATAAGCCCCAGGAGGAACATGCGCCCTGGTCTACTACTACTATCAGAAAAACAGAAAGCACTTGAATGGTCGTGTCTGAAGAGTTGCCTGTAATTGTATTCACTGGCCCGCTTGAGAGAGGGAGGCAGGGGGTGTCCATCTTGGCCCCCATCCCAGAGTGGTGAAAGGACTCTAGAACTTCAATGAGTCTCATTGTATATGACCTACCTAAGGGGACAGGCAGTCCCCGAGGCATGAACAGTGATGAATTACATGAATCAATGCCAGAAGTGAAATACGGCCATGGCTGCAATCACAGCACCAGAGACCAGCTCATTCATGACTGGTTATTGGTGTTTTATGAATGAGTTGCATGGCAGTGAGATGCCCAGTTGGACGTCCTGGGAGTGAGCCCACTGTGCCATTGTAACTCTTGACGAGCCATCGGCAGCCTGGTGCTTACTTTTCTCAGGTTGAACTTGTTCATCAGCTTTTCCCCTCACTCTGAAATGCTCTGATCTCTGGTCCAGACTTGTAGATCGTGCTTTGAGAACCATTGATCTAGTACCCTAAAAAACTGACTGTACTTTACTTCCCAAGCTATTGAAATATAAAGGAAGAATTCAGTTCAGAGGTATTTAATTACAGCATTTGAAGATGTGTCATTTAACCACAGCTGGTAAGAGTCATGGTCAACTGTTTTATTAAGTCATTTATCATCTTCCGCAGTGACCAGTCTGTAATTACCACCAGTTTGTGTGAGGGGAGTCTTATTCTTACGTCTTCTGCATCTAAACGCTAAAGTAAATCTGTGATCTTCATGATCATCATACTTATATGCTGTTGCATTTCAAAATTTTCCTTCTCCTGATTTTGTTATCTGATTACTTCCCCTTTTTCCTGACTATAGAATCATAGAATCATAGCCTTTCAGAACTAAAGGCGATTTTAGAAATCATTTAATCCCACCTCTGTTTTACCCAATTGAAAATTGAGAGCAGGAAAGATTATACAATTTGCCAAAGGCCTACAGCTGGTTAGTGGCAGAGTGATGCTCACTATCAGGTGCCCAACCTTCGATCTGCAGATTTCCATAACCCCGCGATTTTGGTGAGACCAGGAAGCTCTGGCTCAGCCAGAAGGCAGAGCCCAATCTGATCTGATTTTGAGAGATTTGGATACAGTCATCTGGACTCAGAGATGCTCAGGTGGGGAATCACAGTGTAAGACAGAATTTGGGCAGCCAGCTATAGGCAGGGGTGGAAAGCAGAGAATAAAGATAGAGTTGGGGGCACTTGGTCTCCTTTCAAATTGGCAGAAGGAGAACCCTAGGGATGAGCTAGAGTAGAAGGGATTTTACTGGGATTAAACGATGTTCAGATGTTTTAAATGCCAAAGTATCAGGCAGACACATCACAATGTATTTAGCCAAAATCTCTACTTCTGTGATTTTTTTAAAAAAAAGATGAATGTGTACAACTTTGTTTAAAAAGGAAAAAGCAAATGACAGAATGGTATTTTCACTATGATTGATTGATTCATTGATTCATTCATTCAGCAAATGTTTGTTGAGCCTTCACAAAGTGCCAAATATGGAAGAAAATGTTAGCTGCTCTGCTGGGACAACATAAGGAGGGGACAGGTAGAAACGGGGAGCCCCAATCTCCAGTCGAGAGATGAGAGAGGCTTGGAACAGAGGACAGCAGCCATGCAGAGGATAGAGAAGACACATGACACTAAGACAGGGAGGAAACCTTTAGACATGTGACACCTGCATAATAAGGAGGTGCATTATCGGTGATTTTATTTTCTTTTGGAAATTTCCCTTTTTTTGGGCACAATGTTGTTTTATTAATAAAATAAAGTAAATATTGCTTTACTGGGTCTTAGCCTAAAATGATTATCTGGTTACCATTCTTTAATGGATTATTTTTATTTTGAAATAATTTTAAGTTTACAGAAAAGTTGCAAAAACAGTGCAAAGGACTTTTATATACTGTCACTCTGATCCACAGATTGTTAACATTTTGCTATGTTTGCGCATTCTCTCTCTCTCTCCTCTTACACATATATTTGTATATATTTTGAACCACTTGAGAGTATATTGCTCTTTACTCCTTGTTACTTGAAGTGTGTTTCCTAAGAATAAGGACACTCTCTTCTATAACTATGTACAAGTATCAAAATCAGAAAGTTTTACATTGGTACATTATTATTATCCAACATACAGACCCTATGTGAATTTTGCAGATTGTCTCAGTAATGTTCTATAAGTATAGCAATCTTTTTTTTCTGGTCAAGTAACCACACGTTACTTTTAGTTTTCATGTCTCTTTAGTTTCCTTCAGTCTGGATTAGTTTCTCAACTTTCTTTTGCTTTTCACAACTTGTCAGTCATGAAGAGTACAGGACATTTATTTGTTGAATTTCCCTCCCTTTGGTTTTATCTACGATTTCCTCATCCTCAGATTCAGGTTATGCTTTTTTTTGTTAGGAGCACTATTTAAGTGCTGTTGTGTCTTTCTCAATATTGCTGATAAAGTGAATTACTGGTGATATTAATTTTAAGGTCAGACTGCATATTTTAAGTGGTGGGTACTTTAGTATTCCTTAGCTCAAAGCAATGGCACTATTTAAAATCTAAAAAAATATTTAAATTAATATGGGCTCACATTTAACCCACATTAAAGTTACACATACCTCCAGAGAAAAGGGGTGTGCACATAACTGCGGTACCAGACCAGGTGATACCACAATGAAAAAGCGGGTCAGGGGAAATTCAAGTATGTCAATGCTGTTGTAAGCAGGAATGACTTGTTTTCAGCTTCTGCATATGGATATTTTCTGGGGAGTTATTTGGATACATATATTTTTCTCATCTGTTGCCTAAAACTGAGTCACACATAAATTATAGCATTTGGGGACATATATTGAATATTACCTGTCCCATGGAAATTTTGTTTGGTACTTTCAACCTTCTCCTTGAATAAATCACTTAGCCTTCAATTAAAAATGAATGAATTCATAAATGATGAATTCTATGATGGATCACTTCAGTGTTATTACTATTTGTAGCTATAAAGGAATATGACCTGTTTCTTTGGATCTGCAGTAAGATTTCATAAGGACTTCGGGTTTGGGGGAAATATAATTTATTTGTGTAAATCCATTTATAAACTATTTAGTATCTAATAATTGGATTTAAAATGATGTTAATGGACTACTGCTTGGCTTTTCTTAAAAAAAAAAAAAAAAGCAATTGGATTTCTGCAACATCTTTTCTTTTGAACTAATCTTGCCCAAATGTGATTCATCTATAAGCACGACAAAAGGTATTTTGTTTTGATATTTTTAGCCATAGCTGAGGTACTATGGGTTTAGAAAGAACAGACAACATGCTTGCTGCAGAGTGGACCCTACAATTCTCTCCTTTGGGTGTAAAATAATTCTCTTTTTAGAGAATCTGTGGTAAATCATATTTACCAGTCATTCTACATTCCCAAGAACAGCGAGGTGGAGTGAGGGAAAGCGGACGGAAATAAGGTTTCAAGAACACCAGCGCTCAGGGCTTAGACGGTGCAACAGACGGAGCCTGGCCGAGACAACTCCTATTTCCATTGCTGTGAATCCGTTCTTTGGAGCCCTGTGGAGTTCAGCACGGTGACGCTGCAGTGCTGTCCAAGGCTGTGAAAATGGCAGTGGCTCCATGCTGCCATCTGGTGGGCTACTGCCGCACTGACTCCCCTGGTGAGTTCTCGGCTCCTGCCCATGGGCCCTTGACTGGCCCGTGTGGGCCAAAGGGGAAAATTGGGAAGTTCGGGCTGTTTGTCCATTACATGCTACGGGAACGTCTCTCCTCTTTTGGTGTTCTTTTCTTTTCTCCTCTGAAAAGGAGTATGTCGCCCCTTCCCTTCAGATGGCTTGGTGCTCTCTGTACTGTCTTTTTCTCATCAGTCCAACAATAAAGATGACAACAAAAAATAAAAACAACAATCAACATTTATTGAGTCTTTCCTGGCTGCCAGCCTCAGTAAGTCCTTTGTAAATATTATTTTATTCAATCCTGGCAAAAACCACATGGGGAAGAGTTAATGATCATTTCATTTTACAGATGAGAAAACATGGTTAATAGCGGTTGCGCCCACGTTGGGTCACTGGCCGTCCGCCTAGGGCCTGAACTCTTGATCACTGCATTTCTTTCACACCCTCCTGTGAGACTGAATAATATGTTACATGTCCTGTGGAAAGTTTGTTTGGTCATATATCTAATTGTGGAATGAAAGATTTCTCTCTTATGAAAAAATGTCGAGCATTAGCCAGCAGGTTGCAAAAATATTTGGAGAATATAGGGAGCCCTTAACCATGGCCCCTAAAATCTGCCTATAATTAAGACAGCCACATTTCTGCGGGGGCTGACAAATCTAGAGAAAATGGAGTGAATTGTTTTTATTTATTTTTTTGTTTTATTTTATCATTACACAATGTAAACATTTTTTGTGGCCCTTTACCAATTTGGAGTGACTTAATTGTGAAAGTCAAATGAGACAATGCACATGAATTGGATTTGGATATTCTACACCAAAATTAATTATTGCTATGCTGTAACACTGAATAGTTTCCTAGTTAATGTTCAACATGACCAATGCAATGTATTTAGCAACTACATTTGAGTTGAGAACAACTGCTCTAGTTTGGAGAGTTTAGAACTCTTGTCTGACTGATTTTAAAGCAAGGGTAGTTTTTAGAATAATCAATAAACATTACACATTTTGTATTATTTCTTAGAATATACTTTAGCCAAAAATAATAATCAACTAACCAACTATCTATTATACTGTTCCAGGTAGTGATTCTTATTAAATTTATGAACATAATGCTGTACTAGTCACCATATTTCTAGGAATTTCTTTCTGGTCTACTTTACAAATAGACAAAATATTTATAATTAAAATATAGACTTCAAGCTTGTGGCAAATGGTAGGTGTTCCGTGAACACTCTCTTCTATAGCCCCACCTAAGCCCTGAGCACTGGTGTTCCTGAAACCCTATTTCCAACCACTTTCTTTCTCTCCACCTTTTCGATTTGTGAAGAACCCAGAGTGAGATCCCAAGCTGTATACAATCTACAGATTCAGCTATGTATGGAGATGGATGCAACAGCTCCTGGAGATTAATCAACATGAAATGCCAGGGAGGGCATGGGAAAGAATTTTCTTTAGGAGGCCTGTGATACAAACTTTTCTCAACGACAAGCTTTAGAATAAGAAGGGAGGGAGATCATGGCAAAGTTGGTGTGGTAAGGTGGGATTGCTTGGATTGTTTCGTAGTATGCTTTCCGCCTGCCCAGACTCGTGAGCAGAGGCAGTTGTGACACATGCACAAGACCACAAGGCCGCTGAATGCAACCACAGGACTGTGTGAGGCCCACACCCAAGTGGGTGCCATTGTGTTGGGACATTGTCTTCTCTTGGCCAAACAACGGTGAGAGCACACTGGAATGGGGCAAAGCAAAGGCTCTGATTTGGCAGCTGTAGTTTGGCTGCTACAAAATCCATTTCCAGTGCCCTCTCCCTTCCTCTACCAGTGGGGCTGGACAGCTCACAGACTCCCCTGTCCAGAGTCCCTTGCAGGAGCAGGTTGCCATGTGAGCTAGTTCTGGGCAATGAGATGTAAGTGGAAGCTGTTAGATTGGGCACCAGTAAAGTTTCTGAGAAAGGACAATTTTGGCTAGAATGCTTCCTCCAGCCCTTAGCCCTTCCTCATTCTTTATCCTTCCTCCTTGGAACCAGCCCTGGACACCTACTGCAAGATTTCTTTTTGAATGGATAAACAAACACCTATTTTGTTTAATCCTTTGTAGAAGAAATCTCTTGCTATTTGCTGCCCAATGCATTCCTAGCTGATAAAGAAGCCATGAAACCTAAGTGTTAGCTGATGAGCACCAGGGGGTGTTGGTAGCTAGCTGGATTGGCCCACTTTGGGAAATGGGAGCCAGAGGTAAGGGAGGCAATGTCAGGAGTGGCGGGGGAAGAACTGAGGGCTGCCAAGTGGTTTCCACCACAAGGGCCATTATCATAAACCTTGGTAGGTATGTGCTAGGGTTGGAGTTCCTATATTTCTGCAAGTGGATTGGGAGGCTGAACCAGAGATCTACATTTTGGGTTTCTTTTGTCATGATTGCTTTTAGTTTGATATAATCCGATATAATGAGAACTACAAACCACTGCTGAGAGAAATTAGAGAGGATACAAGAAGATGGAAAGATATCCCATGCCAGTTGCCTTTCTGATGCATGATACTTAGGTAGCAGTGTTTCTGAAAGTGTGTTCTGCAGAGCACTAGCTCCATGGAATATCGTAAACAAACAAAAAAGGGCTAGGGATAAATCAATTTGTAAAGCATTGAATTTAAAAAGTTAAGCCAATTTCTCTATCTCAGGTGGTACAACATTTATCCAGTCACCCAAGCTAGAAATTTGTGGGTTATTTATGATTTATTTCTCTCCTACATCTGATCCATCTCCAAGTTCTATTGATTTTACTTCCTAAATATTTCTGCATTTTGCCCCTCTCTCTCCCTCCCCAGATATCCCTGTTTCAGGTCCTTCACATTCAATCTCTCCTACCTCCACATCCCACCTGCCAGAATCCTGTGTCAAAAATGCAAATTTAACCATGTAACTCCTCTGCTAAAACTCCATCATGACTCTTTACTGGCCAGGGCAGCAGTTTCTAACCAGCATTCGCTGGGATGTTAGATGTGCCTCAAGATAATTCCGAGTGAGACCATGGACTAAGCCATTTAAACAGAGTTCTTTACCTCTTAGAGCTTTAACATACTAAAGTACGTTTGACTCTTTGGGACGAAACACTAGATGCAACATTTCCCAAACCCAGCTGAACATGAAGTATTCCTTGTTCTTGGGGCACTGTGAGGAATTAGCATTTCAATACAAATCCTTTTGAGAAACATTATCTTGTAGATATTTCAGAGTTCCAATTAATGCAATCCACTCAACTCTATATCCCCAATATAAGAATTAGATCTTCTCCTTTGATGCTACCCACAAGTATTTTTCTTGGCTAGATTGTATAGCTTTCCCTTCTGAAGCAGCCTGGGCAAATGGGAAAAAAAAAATTAGGCTTTAGATCAAAGAGATTGGCCTTGGAATTTTAACGAGTTATAAATATATGAAGTTGGGTAAGTTTCTTCAGTTTTGTTGAGTCTCTTTTACTTCATCATTAAACTTGATATGAAACCTATCTTATACGATTGTTTGATTAAATGGTACACCATATATAAGGCAAAAAGTTAGTGACTGGCATGAAGAAAGTACTCCATAAATGCTATTTTTGCTCATGTTTGCATTTTCCAGGGATCTCAGCAGGAATGCCACGAAACAAGCTCTGTGTGCTTGGTGCAGCCCCCTTTCTGAATAATAACTCTCTGAATAATAACAAGGAAGGATCTTCAGGAGACATGCCACTTACAGAGTATTTCCTTGCTGTGCCCATAGGAACTAAAGAGCAGGTCTGAGGTGGCACTCTTTATTTGTCTTTCCAGACTGATAAGCCATTGGTCTGATCTGGTGATCTCATCTCCTTCACTGCATCTAGCAGTGCCAGTGACACCTTTTTGCGAGTGGCTCAAATGCTGCATTTAATTGCACATTGTTTGCTTTTTGCATTAAATAATGTGGATATATCTGGCCCTCACCTTGCGCCAAAAATTCTTTTTTTTCCCTGAACTTACTAACAAAATAAATGGTAGTTTTGTTTGTTTCTAGATAACAGTCTTCACTTCAGAGCTGTGTTATCCAATAATTTTTATTTTTAAAATTTTAATTAAAGACATTTAGAAAAAACACTTTACAAATTCTAAGGAAAATATAAACAAAGTGATGTATTTACAAATGGGCATGAAATAGTTATTGAGAAGATGTAAAGTTTTATTAAATATGAATGTTTTAGGGCCGAGCGACCGGTGCACTCACTGGCTGAGTGCCGGTCACGAAAAACGACAAAAAAAAAAAAAAAAAAAAAGAATGTTTTAAAAATAATTTAGAAAGCATACTTAATAAAATTTTCGGTGGACAGAGCAAGAATTTGGGTAGGACGACTCTTAGGGACAATTAAAAAATGGGAACTCCCTGAAGCTTTCACTATTGTGTTATGCTGCATTTTCTCAGTAGATGGCACCCTTCTCCCAACTTCAAAGCTTTTATTTACACTAAGGTGTGAAGGGCTAATCATTCATTGCAACAGTTACTAAATCCTTTTTGGGTCTAATTAATTACAGCGCTACAGCACCTACAGTCCATTGCACATAGAAAAGATTGCATGATTAAGCCAATATTTTAACTACTGTAAAGAAGTTTATTCCTGTATTTTTCTTTAATACTGTATTAATTTGTTTTTTGTGTTGCTATGACAGAATATCTGAAACTGGGTAATTTGTAAAGAACAGAGGTTTATTTGGCTTACAATTCTGGTTCAGCTGCATCTGGTGTGGACCTCAGGCTGCTTCTACTCATGGAGGAAAACGGCAGGTAGCCGGCGGGTACAAGCAGGAGAGAGGGAGGGGAGGTGCCAGGGTCTTTTAAACAACCGGCTCTCCTAAACTCACTCACTCACTACCATCCCACCCCCTCCACTCCAGGAGGAGCATTAATCCATTCATGAGGGATCCACCCCCATGACTCAAACAGCTCCCAACACTGCCACATTGGGGATCGGATTTCCACATGAGTTTTCGGGGGACGACACATCCAAATTCTATCAAATATATTTGTAAAATTCGGTACTTTCATTCACCTTGGGGACTTGCAGCCACAGTCCCAAATATCCTCCTCTTTCCAACATAACTTCACTGTAGTCCTCCTACTCTAGGCAGATGACCCATCTGCTATTTTATCAAGAAGATCAAGCCATTCATTTTTTATTTTTTATTTTTTATTTTTTTTAAATTTTATTTTGTCAATATACATCGTGGCTGATTATTGCTCCCCATCACCAAAACCTCCCTCCCTTCTCCCTCCCCCCCTCCCCCCCAACAATGTCCTTTCTGTTTGCTTGTCGTATCAACTTCAAATAATTGTGGTTGTTATATCTTCTTCCCCCCCCCCCCCCCCCGGTTTGTGTGCGTGTGTGTGTGTCTGTGTGTGTGTGTGTGTGTGTGAATTTATATATTAATTTTTAGCTCCCACCAATAAGTGAGAACATGTGGTATTTCTCTTTCTGTGCCTGACTTGTTTCACTTAATATAATTCTCTCAAGGTCCATCCATGTTGTTGCAAATGGCAGTATTTCATTCGTTTTTATAGCTGAGTAGTATTCCATTGTGTAGATGTACCACATTTTCCGTATCCACTCATCCGATGATGGGCATTTGGGCTGGTTCCAACTCTTGGCTATTGTAAAGAGGGCTGCGATGAACATTGGGAAACAGGTATACCTTCGACTTGATGATTTCCATTCTTCTGGGTATATTCCCAACAGTGGGATAGCTGGGTCGTATGGTAGATCTATCTGCAATTGTTTGAGGAACCTCCATACCATTTTCCATAGAGGCTGCACCATTTTGCAGTCCCACCAACAATGTATGAGAGTTCCTTTTTCTCCGCAGCCTCGCCAGCATTTATCGTTCATAGTCTTTTGGATTTTAGCCATCCTAACTGGGGTTAGATGGTATCTCAGTGTGGTTTATCAAAGCCATTCATTTTTTAATTTGTTCATTCAATCAACAATCATTTGTTTAGTGCCGGGCTCTGCTAAGCTCAAAGTTTGCAAAGATGCATGAGTTATGGTCTTTGCCTTTAAAGAGCTCGAAACTTATTTGGAGGAGAAGAGAGAAACATAATTATATTATGCACATGATCTTACAATATTAGAGAGATGCATTGGCTATTAGGGAAGCCCAGAGGAAGAGGATCAAACCGAGCCTGTGGGAGAGCTCCCTGGAATTAACACTCCCCGAAACAAATCTCAAGAAATAAAGAGGAATTAGTTCAGCAAAATCTCAAGGCAGAGATACATTCCAGGTAGGGGGTTTTATGGGCAAAGGAATGGAGGTGAGATACACCAGAGATGTGCAGATATTTTGACTACTATCAACTTTAGCTGCTGTCTGTAGTTCTCAGTCCTGGCTATGCATTAAATTCCCCTGGGGACTTCTAAAAAAATACCAATTCTTGGACTTCATTGCCACAGTTTAAAAATTTAACAAGTCTGGAGATGCCTGGGCATTGGTATTAAAAAAAAAAAAATCGTAGGTGAGTTTAACAGGCACTAAGGGTGAGGAAACAGTTCCTGTTGGTGTGTCGGGCATATGAGCTCAGAAAGTAGACAAAAGTCCCCACATTTTACTGTGCATAAGTTCCTTTGGGAAGCTTGCTAAATAGACCCTCTCTCAGCAGTTCTGATTCAGTAGATCTGAGGTGGATTCCAGGAATGTGAATTTCTAACAGTTTCCAAGTGAATCTGATAGAAGTGTTCAGAATATCACATTTGAGAAACACCAGACTATATGAAGGAAAAACTCAAGAATCATGATAAGGTGCTTGGACTTTTGTCCTGTTGTCAAAGTGGTATCATCAGAGAGGTTTGTTTTGTTTTGCTTGCTTGTTTGTTTGTTTTTGAAAGAGACTGAGACGGTATTGGAATTGCACTTGAGAGGTGCCACTCCAGTGGTCCTGTGGACAGGATGGTGGGACAGGAGACAGAAGGATAATTGAGAAATCTCTGGTAAAATTCCAGGTGAGAGGATAATAGCCTGAATTAGTATAGTGATAGTTAAGGGCGAGGGTTGGTGGGGATTCCAGAGACATTTAGAGTGCCAAATTGTCAGGACTTGGTGATTAATAGGGGCTAAAAGAGGACAGGACTGGATTGAGAACTTTAGGATCCCTAAGTATGAAAAATGATTATGTTGCCTCATTGTACATATTAAAAAAAAAAAAAAAAAGCTATAATGGACCATATAATAGGTGTAAGAAAATTCGGCATAATTCTTTTTTTAAAAATGTATTCCTGTAATACGTTTTTTCCCACATTTGAATACTGAATTTTTTCAAAATATTTTCTCATGTCCCTCATTTTCCGGTACCCTAATCACATACTAGATCTGCCTATTGGGAAATTTAATACTACAGAGGGGGAATAAACAATTACCTCCAGAATACAAGGGGAGGAGGGTATTGTTTATTTTGTGGTGAGGGATTAGTGCAAAAGTCCATCAGGCTTTCAGATATTTAAGTCATGTGAGAGTTAGAGGGGTGGGAGACAGCAGTCAGAACAGGATACTGAAATGTCAGATGTCAGGGCCGAGCCCGCTGGTGGGCGAGCTGTAGGGAAGCCCGCAGACAAGGGGGGCCCTCGAGGAATGGGGATGCTGGACCACTGAATCAGTCACAGGGAGCACTGATGACATCACTCAAGCTACCAAGAGGGTGGTAAGATGGCGTGTGCATGCATGTGCATGCGTGTGTATGTGTGTGGCCAGGAATCAGGAAACCAGGTTTTAATGAGAGAAAAACTGGGGGATTTGGTAGATATCAAAGTGACATCTACATTTTTGGTAGAAAATGGAGGCATAACACAGGAAAACATTCTTTTTGCTCAAAGATAAAGGAGTAATAGTCTAGAACCTCGTTAACTAAAATTTGTTGAGTGCTTACTACACGCTAGGTACTATTTTAAGCTTTTTTTTTTTTAACATATATTAACTTACTTAATGCTCACAATGATAGTCTGGGGTAAATACTATCATCTCTTTATTACAGATGAAGTGAAAAAGTAATTTCTCCTGGTCACAAGTCTCTTCAGTGGAGGAGCCTGGGTTTGCACCCTAGCTGTCTGGTTCCCATATGCACGTGTCTACACCTCCCTGAACGGAGGCCCTGCTCTCTGAGCACTTTCCTTTCCTCCAGTTCAGCATCTTTGCTTCTTCACATTCCTTTCCCCATGATGTCTGCTATAGGCTTTCTTGTACATTCCACTTATTTGGTTAAGAAGGTACATTCCATTCTTTGCTGAGTTTCTTTTGTATTGTATCGTTAAATACTTTTTCTGCATATATTGAGATAACTGTATGGGTTTTTTTCTCCTTTAAATTTGTTTTTCTGGAAACCACAAGTTGGTCCTGATTGATATATATATATATATATATTTTATTTTTTTATTTTTTATTTTTTTGGTGGTTGCCTGGTACAGGGATCAAATCCTGTACCTTGGTGTTATCAGCACCATGCTCTAATCAACTGATCTAACTGGCCAGCCCCTGAATTTTTTAAAAAAATGGATTGGGAGATGCAGTTTGTCATTATGTTGTTTAGGATATTTGCATTTATGCTAATCAGTGGTAGTGGCCTGTGATTTTCTTTTTTCAAAAAAAGAGAGAAGACTCAAATTAGTAAAATCAGAAGTGAAGGAGGGGATATTATTACCAAATTCACAGAAATAAAAAGGATTATAAAGGAATGCTTTAAAAATTGTGTGCCAGTAAATTAGATAGATTAGTTATAATGGATGCATTACCAGAAAGACACGAACTACTGAAATTGCGTCAAGAAGAAACAAAAAATCTGAACAGACCTATAACAAGTAAAGAACTTGAATTAGTAACAAGAACTCTACGAAGAAAAGCCCGGGCCCAGAAGGCTTTACTGGTGGACTCTAACAAACATTTAAATAAAAGTTAGTATCAATTATTCACACACTGTTCCAAAAATGTGAAGAGGATGAGCTTCCCAACTCATTCTATGAGACCAATATTACCTGACATCAAAACTAGACCAAGATATCACAAGAAAAGGAAATTACAAACCAATATTCCCTTATGAATATAGATGCAAATACACTAAAAAAATACTAGCAAATGAAATACAGAAACATTAAACAGAATTATGCACCATGGCCAAGAGGAATTTATCCCAAGAATGCAAGGTTGGTTAAATATATGAAAATCAATAAGTATAATATACCCTATCAATAGAATAAAAAATAATCACAAAAAACACACATGAGCATCTCATCAGAATATTGAAAAGCATATGACAATATCTAACAACGTTTTATGATAAAAATACTCAACATACTAGGACTAGAAGAGAATTTTTTTAACCCGATAAAGGGCATCTATGAAAATCCTGCTGCTAACATTGTACTTACTATTGACTGATAATTTCCCCTAAGGTTAGAATAAGACAAGAATGCTTACTCTTACCACTTCTATTCAGCATGTACTGGAGACTCTATCTAGGATAATTAGGCAAGAAAATAAAATAAAAGGCACCAATATTGTAAAGGAAGAAGTAAAACTATCTGTATTCTCAGGTGACATAACCTTGGAAATTCAAGGAACCCAGAATTGCCAAAACAATCCTAAAAGGTAGAATGAAGTTGAAGTGCTCACAGTTTCCAATTTCAAAATTTACTAAAAAGTTACACTAATCACGACAATGTGGTAATGGTACAAGGACAGACATATTGACGAATGGAATAGAATTGTGAGTCCAGAAATAAACTCATATGTTTAAGGTCAATTGCTTTTGGACAACGGTGTTAAGACCACTCAGTGGGGTAAGAATAGTCATTTCAACAAATGAAGTGTGACAACTGGATAGCAAAATGAAGTTGAACCTTCATCTCATATCATACACAAAATGTATCAAAGACCTAAATGGAGCAGCTAAAACTGTAAAACTTTTAAAAGAAAACATAAGAATTAATCTTTGTGACCTTGGGCTAGGCAAAGAATTCTTAGCTATGACACCAAAAGCACACATCAAAAAAAGAAAAAATTAATAAATTGAACTTCATCAAAATTAAAAACTTTTGTGCTTCACAGGACATTCAATAAAGTGAAGAGACCACTCACAGAATGGGAGAAAATATTTGCAAATTATGTACCTGATAAAGGATACATCAAGAATATACAAGGAACTCTTAGAATTCAACGAAAAAAAAAAGAAAAATAGTCTGGCTGGTTAGTTCAGTTTGTTAGAGCACGGTGTTCTAACACCAAGGTCAAGGGTTTGGATCTTCATATCGGCAAGCTGCCGAAAACTAAATCCGTAAAACATGGGCAAAAGATCTAAATAGACATTTCCCTGAAGAAGACTATGCAAATGATCAATAAGCACATAAAAAATTGCTCAATGTCATCAGTGATCATGGAAATGCAAATCGAGACCACAATGAGATACAATTTTACACCCTTTAGGGTAGCTATAATAAAAAAATCATGTGGTAGTGGGTTAGGATGTGGAGAAATTGGAACACTAATCCGTTGCTTATGGGAATGTAAAATAGTAGAACTGCTTTGCAAAACAGTCTGGCATTTCCTCAGATGGGTAAACGTAGAGTTACTGTTTGACCCAGAAATTTTACCCTAGGTATATATCCCAAAGAAATAACAACGTATGTTCACACGAAAACTCGCACATGGATGTCCACAGCAGCATTATTCATGATAGGTAAAAGGCAGAAAGAACCCAAAGTCCATCAGCTGATGAATGAATAAACAAAACATAGAATATTATTTAACCTTAAAAAAGAATGAAGAATATTGATTCTGGTGATGATTGCACAACTCTTTGAATAGTGCGTATACTAAAAACCATTAAATGGCACACAAAATAATACAAGTATGTTGAACATTTTATCATCTTGTGGTGATCCACTTTGTTAAGAGAACAACCCCCTCATTTACTATGTGGCTTCCCAGTAGTATAGTTCATATTAAAAAGTCAGGATAAATTATTGATCTTTTCCCTTTCTGAACCAGTTTTCAAGATAATAATTTCTTCCCTATCATTCCTCTAAGGATGATCCATTTGTTTAAAATATATATCATTATAAATAAATGGGTTTAAACATATTGTTGAATTATTAATTGATGACTTATTGATGAATAATTTGATGAATCCCACACTGTTGAACGGGCCAGTAGGAGCCTCTTCAAGTTGACTCCCAAGTCCTTTTGACAGGACCTAGAAGTCTATGACATCTCCCTTGCTACCTGATATGATAATGCTTCTAGGCACATCTTGTATATTTCATGCCCTGGTCTTGCAGTCAGCTCCAAGAAACCCTAGTTTCTTTTGGTGGTAGGTAGTATTTTAAGACCAGATTCTGGTTACTTGGGATAAACATTGCTACTGGGTGACTTTTTCTAGGCCTCCCATATCATATGCATAGCTACCACATGGTAACCATATGATTACCGTAGGAGTCCTAGAACACACACACACATACACACACACACACACACTCTCTCTCTCTCTCTCAAATTAGGACTAGAAGATATTTTTAGTAATTTCTTCTCTGTTATATCTGTATCTCCTTTCTTCACACTAAGAATTCTGGTTCTAAGGGACACAGGTGATTACAGAATTACAATCTCCAATAATTACTCATTCTTTTTTTTTCATCACACATCACACACACAAGTTTTAAAATAACATTATTAATACTACCACCATCAATACTGAATGGTATAGAAAATCTACTGAGAAAACATTTTTTGTATATGCTCTTTCCATTTCTCCCCATTTTAATAGTTGTACAATATCTAAATTGAGCAAACAAACATTGCATACCAGACTTTTCCCCTTTTATCCCTTATTTAATCTTACTTCTGCTAGTAATTATAAGTGTAATTCTCACCACCAATTCTCATGCTGGTGTCTGCAAGAGCTTGGCCAACTACACATGTCAGAGGATGCACAGTCCACATAAGACCTCCCTCACTTTGATACCAACTGCAGGTTTGAAAGAGTTCCCCAAACCACAGTCATGTTCAATAATTTGCTATAAGGATTCAGAGAACTCACTGAAAGCTATTATACTAATGATTATGTTTATTATAGGGAAAGGATACAGATTAAAACCAGCCAAGAGAAAAGGCCTGTGGTGTGGAGCCTGCAACATGTTGTTTTCCTGCAATTGATGTGTGACAATGTGCATGAAGTTTTGCTAGCCAGAAAAGCTCACCTGAGCCTTGGTGTCCAGAATTCTTACTGGGGCTCCAACATATAGGCATGATCAATTGATTGCCCATCTGATTGATATCCAGATCAACTGATACCACATGGCTGAAAGCCTCCATCTTATTCTTTTGTTTGTTTTTTATTTTTATTTTTCTTCTTTTATCAAAGGCCCCACCTTAAATCACATTGTTGTTCTTTCAGGTGTGGCCAGCTCCCACCCTAAGGTATGTGCAGCCCCCACTCTAAATCATACTATTAGACTATCCAGGGTGACCCTAGGCCCCCAGGTAAACAAAAATACTCCCATCAGGCATGATGGTCCAAGCACCTAAAGATTACACCCTAGAAGGTGAGGGCAAAGCCAGACCCCTTTTGGGGGAAGGTTAAATTCTTTACTACACAGTGTTTGCTTAGTCTTTTTGCTTGTCTAAAGCTTGTGTTCTAGTAGACTCCATAGGAAGGACTCGTAGGAACAGTGTTCCCTGAGTATTAGCGTGTTGATTACATTTTTGCTTGTGCTCTTTATACTTGATATTCTTCTCAATATGAAAATGCTTGGCTCACATTTTCTTTCCTTCAGTATCTTAAATATGTTACCTCATTTTTTTCTTTTGTAAATATTGCTGTCGAGAAATCTGGATCATTCAATTTTGTTTCCATATAAATTACTTTCTATTTTTGTCTAGATGTTCAAATAATTCTTTCTTTTTCCTTAAAGTCTAGTAATTTTTTTTTTAGAATAACTCTTGGTGTCAAGTAATTCTGGGTAAACAGTATCAGGTATATGGTATGCTATTTCAATATATTTTCAAATTTATTTTATATTTCAGAAACTTCTAGAATTTTGGTTTTAAGTATTCTGTTCTCTTGTTTTGGTCTTCTTTTTCAGAGTCTCGTTTTATGGAGATTAGTCTGTTTCTGTTGCTTATAACAAAATACACAGAACTGGGTATTTTATAAAGAAAACAAATTTTATTACTTACAGTTTCAGAGGCTGGGAAGTCCAAAGTCCAGGGAACAGATCTGGTGAGGTTTTCATGGTGGTGACAGTGACTGAGGGGTCTCACATGGCAGAAATGGTGGAGCAGAGAGAGCAAGAGATCAACCTCTCCATTCACTCTCCTTTTAAAGCCCTCAGAACCATGCCCATGACAACCATTATTAGTCCAATCACTACTGCATGTTCCTACAATCTAATCACCTCTTCAAGTCCCCACCTTTCAATTAACATAATAGGATTTTCTACCCTCAACAGTTATGAAGGAGATTAAGTTTTGGGGGGACATTCAATCCAAGGCAGAGATCTTCTTTTTAATTCTTTTATGTTGGGTCTTCTTTGCCTATCTTCAATGGCTCTCAATTTTTCACAAGACCTTTTTATTTTTTCATTTATTTACCTTTTGAATTGGAATACAATTTATATACCATATAATTCACCCATTCAAAGTGTACAGTTCACCGGTTTTTAATATATTCAGAGGTGTGCTACCATTATCACGATCAATTTAAGAACATTTTAATATTCCTATGTATTAGTCTGTTTCTGTTGCTCATAACAGAAATACCTGTAACTGAGTAATTTATAAAGAAACAATATTTATTGCTTACAGTTTTGGAGGCTGGGAAGTCCAAAGTTCAGGGAACACATCTGGTGAGAGTATTGTTAGTGGATAGTGACTCTTCATAGCATTGTAGGGTGTTACATGACAAATATGACGGGGCAGAGAGAGCGAGTGTTCTCCTCACTGGCTCTTCTTTTAAAGCCATCAGAACCATGCCCATGACCACCATTATACCATCAGTAGACTAACCCACTCACTAAGGTATGGTCCTCACAATCTAATCACTTCTTCAATGCTCCACCTTTCAATTACCAATAATAGGATTTACCACCCTCTTAACACTGTCACAGTGGGGATTAAATCTCAATGAGCTTTAGGGGGACATCCATCAGTAATCATCCCCATTTCCTCCCAACTCTTTTAGTTCCTGGCAACCAGTAATATTTCTGTCTGCATGAATTTGCCCATTCTGGACATTTCATATAAGTGGAATAATACAATATGTGGCCATTTGTGAGTTGTCTCTTTCACTTAGTATGTTTTCAAACAAGGTACAGTCACATCATGGCATGTACCTAATTTGTTTTTATTGCTGAATACTGTTCCATTGTATGGATATACCATGTTTTATTTATCTGTCCATCAGTTGATGGACATTGGTGTTGTTTCTACTTTTTGGTTATGATAAAATGCTGTTTTAAGTAGTTACATAAAACCTTTTATTTTTATCATTTTCTCTTTTTCTACTTTTTATTTCTTTTAAGGTATTATCTGTTGTGTTTATTCACTCTTGCGTCCCTTTTAGCTTCATCTTCACTTCTGAAATAAGCTGCTTTCCTTTTATTTCAAATTCTTTCCTTAGTTGTGTCAACTTATTTCTGAGTTTTTCTAGTTCTAGTTTCTGGGTTATGTTTCTTCTTGTATTTTATTGTTTTCTTCATTTCTTTTGACTAATTTTGAAATAGAACGTTATAGTTTGACCAGTTCTGTGGGCAGTGCCTTTGGCACGCTTCTATTCATTGTGTTAAAGGATACTGTCTTGCTCCCTTTTCTTTTTTTCTTACAATAATTTTGTATGAGATTTGACCATGATAGTTCTCAGTTGTATTTTTCTTTTATGAGAAAACAGTTTTCTTGAATATTAGAAGGTGCTGTTGTTTCAGATAGCTTTTCTAAATTCATAACTCTTCTTGTTATTTATTTATTTTTTCCTGCAGTGTTTAAAAGTTAGTGGCTTGTTTTCTGAGATTTCCTGGCTTTTCCCCTTCTCATCTCGTTTACCTGCATCTTTTCTTTCTTTTCCGTTGTTCTTCTCCCATATAATTTGATTCCATTCTTGGAAATTTCTCCAAATTGTTGGGCCCTATCCTGGAAAGAAGCCTTGGTGGGTCAGTTTGTAGAATTGTAGGGATTAGGCTGCTCCAGCCCTTTCCATCCCTACCATCGATGTGTTGTGCTCACCTTTCCCAGGAGTGGGTCAACCCCTTCTCTTTCTGTTGCTGCTTTCAAATTGGCCCAACGCACTCTAGCATGTCACTTGCTGGCTCTTTTGGGGTTCCCTTGTCCTAAGATCTGAAAGACAACTGTTGCTCTTCTCTGCTCTCTCACATACATAGACTGATACCACGCAGGTCTTGATGGTTTGTCCCCACTTAGTTGTCACCTAATTTTGCTGAAAATGTTACCTACGGGGTTCTTGTTTTTTCTCTCTTTTTTTTGGACAGCTGGCCAGGCGATCTGTCTGGACATCTGAACCCTTGACCTTGTGGTTGTTGCTTTTGCTATGGAGTCACTGTTTTGTTTTGTTTTTTAAAGATCTCCTGTGGGGATTTGGATATACTGAAAGCCATGTCACAGCCTCTGCGGTCTTCCCGCAGTCCCCCGGTTCTGCCTTTTCCGTGATTGTTTTTCCTACAACTTCTGTTCTTTCTTTTAGAATTACAGAATATGTTTTATTATTTCTTAATTTTTCCATCTATTAGTTTGAAAGTTATGTACATATTTCTACTTATTTTATAACCCTAGCAATGTTAGCATATACATTTATTTCTTTAAAAATCTAAAATTTGTAAGTACCTCTTCTCAGACAGTACAAGGACCTATAAACAGTACAAGGTGATCGGTTCAAATCTGACAGTTTTAGACGTATTAACCCTATCTTATTTTAGTCTTTCAAAACAATATATTTATTATTATTGTATGTAGTTAATGTTTGTTTAGGTTTACTCACATTTTACTTTTTTCTTCCGTCGTCATTCTCTCTGGGATCATTTTTCTTCCGCTTGCCTCATAATCCTACAGTTTATTTTAGTGAGGGGTTGCAGGTAGCAACTCTGTTCTTGTTTGCCTGAAATTGTTTTATTTTATTTTTTCCCATTTCTGAAAGATATTTTGTTAAGAAAGTATTTTTAATAAAATAAAAAGATACTTTAGTTCATTTGTTTCTAAAAAAATCTTTTAAAAGAACTTCTGTTTCATAAAAAGCTATTTTGTATAGTTTTATGTTGACAGTTAATTTTTCTCATGTTGAATACATAATTTTACTCTCTGCCTTCCATTATTGCTTTTGAGAGTTTAGCAATAAGCCTAATTGTCATTTTTTTTTTTCTGGCAGCTGGCCTATATGGGGAACTGAACCCTTGACCTTGGTGTTACAAGGGCACACTAACCAACTGAGCTAACCAGCCAGCCCTAATTTCTATTTAGGTATTTTATTTCAAGTTACTACTCAAGTTATTTTTGTCATCAGCGTTCTGTGTATTTACCACGACACATCTAGGTGTGGATTTATCTTATATATTGTGCTTGAGGTTCTTCAGGTCTCCTGAATCTGAGAATTGGTGTTCTTTTACCAGTTCATCAATTCTGGAACATTCTCAGTTACTATCTGCTCAAATATTCCATTTCTTCTTCAACAATTCTGATATGACATCTATATTAGGACTTGACATTCTGGACTCCATTTCTCTAATTTTTATTTTGCTTTTCTTTGTGTTATATTCTGGAAAATTTCTTCAGTTCTGTTCTCTCATTTGTTACTTCTTTATTCAGCTAAATCCATTCATTAGTATTTTAATTTTTATTATGCTTTAAAAAATGTCTAGAAGTTCTATTTAGTTACTTTCGAATAAGCTTGTTTTTTAAAAAGTTATTATGTTTTAATGTCTCCTGCTCCTTGCAAAAATATTTTCAGCCCATTCTTATTTTATGTTTTGTATCTGGTAATTCTAAAAATTATTCATGTATTTGTGGGCCTGTTTCTTCTGTGTTTCTCTCATTTATAGTACTTTGTTCCCTTATGTGTTTATAATTTCTAACTGTGAAGACCAGCTTCTTGGAAGTTTATCTGTGGGACTTATATGAGGCTTGGTTAAAAGGTGGATTTCTCCAAAAAGTTTTTGCATTTGCACTGGGAGCACTTAGAACTTGGAGTATTTTCAGCTAAATTATTTCTTAGCTTAATACTTTTTAAGATCTCTCATATTGGATACGTTTGGACAACAAAATTTTGTGAGGATTAGTTTGTAGTTATTAGTTCTCAGGGGTAATTTTTCTTCTTTATAAACCAAGCTTTGTCCCCTGGTAATATCCTTCTTGTCCCCTGGTGGAGGCTAAAAGTGGAGAGAAGGAGCAAGAGTGATTTGAAGGTTAAGTTTAACCTGAGAGTGTGTCTGTAAGAGGAGTGTCTCTTATTTGACCCCCAACTTAGGAAGACCTTAAAGACTTTACACTTAAAAATCCAAGCTCCAACTCTTTGAGTTCAGCAAATACTGTCAGGGAAAATGCCAGCTTATCTTTTTAGAGTCCTATTTTCACTTAGTCTTTGGCTTATTAGGAATCCTCCTTTTTTGGTCAGCTTCTTTATACATTAAAAAGATACTCTGAAAAAAATTTCGAGCACTTCTAGTGGTTTTCATTAGTTGGGTCAGGAAGGAAAACCAGTCTGCCAAGAAAAAAAAAAAAAAAAAGTCTCCCATTCTTTAAAAATTTGCTCATGTGAAAAAAATCATACAATACAAATGTAAAATTTTTTTTTCTGAACCCTCAAACTCCTCTGTTACCAGTTTTTTTTTCGTGTGTGTGTGTGTGTGTGTGTGTGTGTGAAGTACTTCCAGACATATTCCGTGTATATAAAAGCATACCTACCCCTTCCCATCTACTCTCTCACACACACCTTTTTTAGGAGTAGTAGCAAACTGTGTATACCCCAGTTTTTTCATTTAGAATACATCTTGAAAATTGCCCATATCAGTGCACATGGATATGTCTTTTTGAAAACAAATGCATATTGCTTCATAGTATGGATGTACTACTATAATTTACTTAACTTGTCCCTTATTAAAGTTGTTGATTTGTTTCTTGCTTTTAGTTATGACAAATAATCCTACAATAAATGATCTTCTACAGTAATTCCTTGAGCATGTAAATATGTCTGCAGGCTAAAGTCTTCCTTTAAGGAAATTGCTGGGTCAAATGACTATCACAAATTATTGTAACAATTGTTATTGCCAAATTGCCTACAAAGATATTGGACCGAGTTACACTCCACTTACAGTGCATGGGAGTGCCTCTTTCTCTACACCCTTATTAACACAGAAAAAGATAAAGTGATTTTATCCTTGCCTATCTGAGAGTTGAAAATAGAATCTCCTTCAGATCTTGTTTGATATTTTTCTTATAATGGAGGAAGTTGACCTCTGCCTCATTTTTGCAACTCTTTCTTTTGTTGCTTTCAATATATTTTACTACTTTGGACCCTCTTGTAGGTGTAAATGTTTTTTGTAAATTTTTTAACAAAATTTTTTTCTTCTACTCAGTGTAGAAATTTAGACATTTCCCGAAGTTCTGTTCTCTAACCTTGTTCTTTGTGTTTTTTAGTCTTATCATTTCAACCACCCAGAAAACTCTTGAATTTACGTACAGTCATGCACTGTATGTACCTCTTGGTCCACACCAGGCCACAAATACAACAGTGGTCCCTTAAGATTATAATACTGTATTTTTACTATACCTTTTTAATATTTTTAACTTACTTTTTGGCTTAAGACAATAAAATTTATGATCTCAGAGTTTTTGAGGGTCAAGAATTTGGAAGTCACTTAGTTGGGTGGTTCTGGCTCAGGGTATCTCATGAGGTTGTCATCAAAATGTTGCCTGGGGCTATGTAGTCATCTTGCCTCAGGCTGGAGGATCTGCTTCCAAATCCTCTCACACTCTCAGCAGTTCCTTGCTAGCTCATGGCAAGAGATTTCAGATCCTTGCTATGTGTACTTCTTTACAGGGCTGCTTAAGTGTCCTCATGACACAGCAGTTGGTTTCCCCCAGAGTGAATGATTCAAGAGAGAGATACCAAGGCAGAAGTCAACAAAGTCTTTTATGTCCTGTACTTGAAACTCACACTTTATTATTTCCACAATCGTACTGGTTTACACAGGGCAGCCTCTTCAATGTGGGAGGGCATCACACAGAGTGTGAATACCAGGAGGCAAGGCTCACGGGGGTCATTGTGGAGTCTGTGGCTGCCACTATGTGTGAGATGTGTGTGGTTTATCTACTTATTTTATTGAAACTTAATTGATTATATATAATTATGGGGTACGTAATTATGAATATTAATACATATGTACAATATGTGATGATTAAATCAGGATAATTAGTATATTCATCATTACAAAACATAATCGTTCTTTATGGCCCTTTGCCAATTTCTTGCTAACCCTGCTTCCCCTCCCCCTTTTCCACCTCTCATAACCACAGTTCTGTTCTCTCCTTTTGGAAGTTCAACAAATTATTCTGACCGTTGTTTGTTTGTATGTTTGTTTGTTTGTTTGTTTGTTTTTTTAGCTCTCACTGATGAGTGAGGACACGAGGAATTTCTCTATCTGTGCCTGGCTTATTTCACTTAAAAATTTTTTTCTCTAAGTTCATCTATGTGAATAGCAAAATTTCATTCATTTTTATGGAAGAATAGTAATTCATTGTGTATCTATACCACATTATCCTTTTCCAGTCATATGCTGATGGACATTTAGATTGGTTCCCACTCTTGGCTATTGTAAATAGAGCTGTTTGGGTATGTACCCAGCAGTGGAATTGCTGGGTCATATGGTAGTTCTATCTGTAGTTGTTTGAGAAACCTCAATACTGTTTTCCATAATGGCTGTACTGTTTTATAGTCCAACCAAGAGTGTAGATTTCCCCTTTTTCCACATCCTTGCCAGCATTTGTTATTCTCCATCTTTTTGATAACAGCCACACTAACTAGGGTGAGATGATATCTCAATGTGGTTTTAATTTTCATTTCCCTGATGATTAGTGATGTTGAGCACTTTTTCATGTAACTATTGGCCATTTGTCTGTCTTCCTTTGAAAAATGTCTATTCAGCTCCTTTGCCTCTTTTTAAAATTGGATTATTTGTTTTTTACTGGGAAGTTGTTTGAATTTTTTGTATATTCTGAATATTAATCCTTTGTCAGATGTATAGTTTGCCAATATTTTCTCTCATTCTGTAGGTTGTCTTTCCACTCTGTTAACTATTAAAGGAAACCTCCAGCTTTTTTTTTTTCCCCCCTCAGGATTGCTTTGGTTATTTGGGTTCTTTTGCTGCTCACATGAATGTTAGGATTGTGTTTTCTTTCTCTGTGAAGAATGTCATTGGTAGTTTGATGGGGATTGCATTGAATCTGTAGATTCACATTGGGTAGTATGGATATTTTCGCAATGTTAATTCTTCTAATCCAAGAGTATGGAATGTCATTCCTATCTTTTGCAGTCCTCCTTAATTTCTTTCAGCAATGATTCGTAGTTCTCATTGTAGAGATTTTTTCACCTCCTTGGTTAAATTTGTTCATAGGTATTTTATTTCTTTGATGGCTATTATAAATGGGCCTGCTTTATTAATTTCTTTTTCTGCTAGTTTGTTATTGGAGTATAAAAACCCTACTGATTTTTGCATGTTGATCTCATATCCTGCTAGTTTACTGAAATCATTTATCAGCTCTAAAGCCTGGCTGGTTAGCTCAGTTGGTTAGAGCACAGCCTTATAGCACTAAGGTCACAGATTTATATCCCTGCACCAGCCAGATGCCAAGAAAAAAAAATGAGTGTTTATATTTATCAGCTCTAAGAGTTTTGTTTTTTCTTTTCTTAGAATATTTAGGTTTTTCTATATCTAGGATTATGGCATCTGCAAACAGGAATGGTTTGACTTCATCTTTTCCAATCCAGATGCGCTTTCTTTCTTTCTCTTTCCTGATTGCTCTGGCTAGTACTTCCAACACTATGTTAAACAGGAGCAGCGAGAGTGGGCATCTTGTCTTGTTCCTGTTCTTAAAGGGAAAGTGAAAGCTTTTCCCCATTCATCATGATACTGGCATTCGGTTTGTTGTATATGGTTTTCATTGTGCTAAAATACTTTCCTTCTATACCTAATTTGCTGAGTCTTTATCATGAAGGGATGTTGAATTTTGTCAGATGCTATTTCTGGGTCTATTGAGACGATGACATGTTTTTTGTCCTTGACTTTATTGAAGAGTGGGTCACAATTATTGATTTGCATATGTTAAACCATCCTTGCATCTCTGTTGCAACAGATTATACACTTGGTCATGGTGTATAATATTTTTGATGTGTTGCTATATTCTGATTGCTAACACTTTGTTGAGGATTTTTACATCTATGTTCATCAAAGATATTGGCCTGTAGTTTTCTTTTTTTATTGTACCTTTGGTTTTGGTATCAGGGTGATGATGACTTCACAGAATGAGTTTGGCAGAATGGCCTCTGTTACAATTTTTTGGAATAGTTTGAAGAGAATTGGTATTAATTCCTCTTTAAAGATTTGGTAGAATTCAGCAGTAAAGCCATTTGGTCCTGGGCTTTTCATTGTTGGGAGACTGCTGGTTACTGCTTCAATCTCATTGCTTATTATTGGTCTGTTCAGGTTTTCTATTTCTTCTTGGTTTGGTCTTGGTAGTTTGTATGTGTCCAGAAACTTATCCATTTCCACTAGATTTTCAAATTGGTTGGTGTGTAGTTGTTCCTAATAGGCTCTAATGATTCTTTGTATTTCTGTGGTATTGGTTATAATGTTTCCTTTTCCATTTCATGTTATTTAGGTCTCCTTTTTTTCCTTTTCTTATTTAGTCTAGTTAATGGTTTGTCTATTTTGTTTATCTTCTCCAAAAACTAACTTTTTTGTTTTATTGAGCTTTTATATCTTTTTCTGGGTCTCTATTTCATTTAGTTCTGCTTGATCTTAATTATTTCTTTTTGTGTACTCATTTTTGGATAGGGTTGTTCTTGTTTTTCTAGTTCTTTGAGATGTAGCATTAGGTTGTTTATTTGAAATCCTTGTATTATTTTGATATAAGCATTTATTGCAATAAACTTCCCTCTTAGTACTGCCTTTGCAGTATGCCACACGTGTTAGTATGATGTGTCTTTATTTTCATTATTAGCAAGACTTTTTTTTTTTTTTTTTTTTTAAAGATGACCGGTAAGGGGATCTTGACCCTTGACTTGGTGTTGTCAGCACCACGCTCACTCAGTGAGTTAACTGACCATCCCTACATGGGATCTGAACACATGGCCTTGGTATTATCAGCACCACGCTCTCCCAAGTGAGCCATGGGTTGGCCCAAGTTGCAAGACATTTTTTGATATCCTGTTTAATTTCTTCTTGGGTCCATAGGATGTTCAGGAGTATTTTGTTTAATTTTCATGTATTTGCGTAGTTTCCAGAGTTTCACTTGTTATTGATTTCTAATTTTAATCTGTTGTGGTCTGAAAAAGGTACTTGAAATAATTTCAATTTTTAAAAAGTTGTTGAGACTTGATTTGTGACCTAACATGTGGTCTATCCTGGAGAACGTTCCATGTGCTGATGTGAAGAATGTATATTCCGTAGTTGTTGGAAAATGTTCTGTAGTTATCTGCCAAGTCCAACTGGCCTAAAGTGTTGTTTAAATCCTGTGTTTTTTTTGTCGATTCACTGCTGAGAGAGGGGTGTTCAGGTCATCAACTGTTCTCATACTAGGGTCTATTTCTTTTCTTTCTTTCTTTTTTTTTTTTAGGTCTAATAGTATTTGCTTTATATGTATGGGTGCTCTGGTGTTGGGTGCATATATATTTATGATTTTTATATCTTCTTGATGGAAAGATTCATTTATCTTTACATAATGCCCTTCTTTGTCTATGATTTTTAGTTTAAAGTCTATCTTATCTGATATAAGAATAGCTACTCCTGCTTGCTTTTGGTTTCCATTTGCATCATGCATCTTTTCCATCCCTTCACTGTTAGTCTGTGTGTCTTTACAGGTGAGGTGAGTCTCTTATGGACAGCATATAGTTGGGTCTAGCTTTATAATCTGATCAGTCAGACTGTTTCTTTTGAGAGGGGAATTTATTCCCTTTACATGTAGAGCTATTATTGAAAGGCATTGTCTTACTCTTGGAATTAATCAATTTTTGTTTGAATGTTTTACGTATCTTTTTTTCCTTTCTTTCCCTTTTATTGTTCATCTTCAGTGTTTGCTGGACTTTTGAGGTGGTAAGATATAGTTTCTTTCTCTTTCTCATTTGCATTTTTGTCCTACTGGTGGGTTTTGTTTTTTCTTGTGTATTCATGGTAGTGATTATTGTTTTTCGGGTTCCAGATATAGGACTCCTTTAAGGATTTCTTGCAGGGCTGGTCATTTGGTGGTGAACTCCCACAGTTTTTTTTTTTTTCTGGAAAATACATAATTTCTCTCTCATTTTTGAAGAATAGCATTGCCAGGTATAGTAATCTTGGCTGGCAGGTTTTTCTTTTAGTATTTAAAATATATCATCCCTTTTTCTTTCATCTTTTGTTTTTTATTTTGTTTTATTTTTTATTATAAAAAAACTTTAATGCATACACAATCAATCCAGCCATAGAAATCATGGCCAATCTTATCTTATGTGTACCCTCATATACTTTCAGCCTTCTCCCTGGATTATTTTGAGTAAATCCCAGTATCATAGCATTCATCTGTTCATATTTCAGTATGTGTCTCTAAAAGATAAGAACTGTTTTATAAAAGACATAACTGTAGTATATATAATCACATTTTAAAAATCAATAATAATTCCTTAATATAATCAAACATTGAACATATTTAAATTCTCCAAGTCTCTCCCTCTTCCTCTTTCTTTTTTTACAATTGATTTGTTTACATCAGGATCCATACAAGTTCTGCTTGTTGCATTGGTAGCTATGTCAGCTGTCTCTTAATTTTCTTTTAATCTATAGGTTCTCCTTTCATCTAATTTTTCCCTCTTTATCTCATAAAGTTTCCCAAGGTCTGGATTTGCTGACTCCATTCCAGTAATGTTATTTAACAGGTTCTGTCATCCTCTGCATTTCCTGATGATTGGTTGCTGGATCCTGTGGCTTAATCTCACTCAGGTTAGATTTGGCCTGAGAGGTATATGTTCTTACTGCAGGAGGCCCATTATGTCTATTTGTCTCTCTGTGATGTTAGCAGATATTGATCATTTGCTAGATTTTTTATTTCAATAGGAATTTGCAAAATACTGTATTCTAATTATTTTATTCCTTCTTTACTTATTAGCTGGATACTTCAATAGACAGAAATGTTCCTTCCTCAGCTATTTATGGCTACCCTGAGGGACGATTCACATAAGAAAGACAGGATAATTGCTTGTCTCTTCCCTTTTCCTCACTAGTTTTAGAGAAACAAATTGTTTCCCTATCATCTCCCAAAGAGACAGTTTGTTTGCTTTCATTTCATTGACTTTATCATTTTTTGTGTTGATAAGATTTAGTTTCCCTCTCTTTCTTGTTTGCATTTTTGTTCTACCAGTGGGTTTTGTTCTATCTTGTATATTCATGGTAGTGGTTATTGTTTTTTGGATTCTGGATGCAGGACTCCTATAAGGATTTCTTGCAGGGCTGGTCATTTGGTGGTGAATTCCCACAGTTTTTGTTTATCTGGAAAATACACTGTTTTCCCCTCATTTCTGAAGGATAGCCTTTCTGGGTACAATATTCTTGGCTGGCAGTATTTTTCTTCTAGTATTTTTTATATATCATCTCATTTTCTTCTGTACTATAGAGCTTCTTTTGAGAAGTCTGCTGTTAGTCTGATAGGAGCTCCCTTATAGGTGACTTAATGCTTTTCTCTTGCTTCTTTTGAGATTCTGTCTTTGTCTTTGAGCTTTGCCAGTTTGACTATAATATGTCTTGGAGAGGCTCTTTTTGGGTTAAATTGTTTGGGGATCTTTGAGCCTCCTTTATCTGAAGGTACATGTCTGCCCCTGTACCTGGAGGTTATCCATTATTATTTTGTTGAGTAGGTTTTCCATGACTTTTCCTTTCTCTTCACCTTCTGGAACACTGATGATTTGAATGTTTGTGTGCTTAAGGTTGTTTGCTAGCTCTCTTAGATTTTTTTCACTTTTTAAGAATTCTTTTTTTCTTTTTTTTGTCTGCCTGGATTATTTCAAAAGACTGTCTTCAAGATCAGAAATTCTTTCTTCTGCCCATTCTGGCCTTCTGCTTAAGCTATTGGGTGTGTTTTTCATTTCACTGAGTGAATCTTTCAGTTCCATGAATTCTGCTACATTCTTTTTTAAGGTATTAATCTCTTTGTAAATTTCCTCCTTCATATCCTGGATTTTTTCTTATTTCATTATGTTGCCTGAGCCTTCTCTTATCTCAGTGAGTTTTTAAAGATTGCTGTTCAGAATTCCTTTTCAGTCATTTCAAGAGCTCCTGCTTTATAGTGTCTGACATTTGAGAATTACTGTATTCATTTCATGGTATCCTATATTCTTGGATTTTCATATTTTTCTAGTATCTCTATGATGATGTCTGGTCATCTGGTAGAGTAGTTGCTTCTTGTATTGCTCTCAAGTGGGCTCTGAGGAGAGAGACATCTTCTTTTTTTTCCCCACTCTCTGATGATGACTCTCCTTGTGTCAACACAGTTGAGTGTTTAGTGGGCTGCCTGCATGGTGGATGTGGCTACTGCTGTGGTAGTGAGCCACTTTTGTGGCAGCTGTGACTGTGGTGGTGGCTTTGGTGGGCCACCCACATGGAAGTGGTTTTTTGTCATGCTCCTTGCCTGCTTTCAGGTAGGGGATACTGCTTTTGGCTCCTGCCTAGAACCCCAGGCATGTTCCTTGCCTGCTTTCAGGCAGTGGGTTGAATATAGCATCCCATTATCATCTGGGCTGTAGAGTTTCTGTTTTGGAAGTTTGCCATTAGTCTGATGGGGACCATCTTATTGGTGACTTGACATTTTTCTCTGGCTGAATTCTCTCTGAATTTTCCCAGTTTGACTGCAATGTGTCTTGGAAAGGACATTTTTGGGGATCTTTGAGCCTCCTGGATCTAAAGGGTCATGTCTCTCCATATACCTGGGAAGTTTTCTGCTATTATTTTGTTGAATATACTTTCCATGGCTTTTACTTTCTCCTCCTCTTCCAGAACACTCATGATTCAGATTTTTGAGTGCTTAATGTTGTCTGCTAGCTCTCTTAGATTTTCTTTATTTACTTTTGCTTATTTATTTATTTATTTGGTCTGCCTGGGTTATTGAAAAGACTGTCTTCAAGATCAGAAATTCTTTCTTCTGCTTGCTCTAGTCTGCTGCTTAAGCTCTTGGTTTTTTAAAAATTATTATTTTATTGAATGAATTGTTTAGCTCCTGGAGTTCTGCTACATTCTATTTTTTTTTTTTTTTGGCTCATGGTGGCTTTTGACAGAGAATACAAAAATACCAATTTCTTTTTCTTTTTTATAATATTTATTTATTATAAATATTCATGAGATAGAAAGCTGATTGTCCACCCTCCTGCCATGACATGAGGGCCAGATTCGTATTGGGGGCATACCCATTACCAGAAATTACTTTTGTACCTTTTTTCCCATCTCAATTATACCCCAACCTTCCTCCCCCTCCCTCCCTCCCCTCCACTCCAATTTGTAGCCCTAGGAATGTTCCACCCCTCTGTTGGATCACGGCACTACTGTGGTCTTTATTTCCTGCCTTCCTTTCTCTCTTAGCTCCCACATATGAGTGAGCACATGCGGTATTTTTCTCTCCATGCTTTGTTTGTTTCACTCAACATAAGTTTCTCCAGGTTCATCCATGTTGTTGCAAATGGGAGTATTTCATTCTTTTTTATGGCAGAGTAGTATTCCATAGTGTATATGTACCACAGTTTCCTTATCCAATCATCTATTGATGGACATTTAGGTTGGTTCTATATCTTGGCTATTGTAAACAGAGCTGCAATAAACATGGGAGTGCAGGTATCTCTTTGACATGATGATTTCCATTCTTCTGGACATATACCCAGAAGAGGGATTGCTGGATCATCCGGAAGATTTATCTATAGTTATTTGAGAATCCTCCAAATTGCTTTCCAAAGTGGTTGTACTAATTTACAGTCCCACCAACAGTGCAGGAGTGTTCCCTTCTCTCCACACCCTTGCCAGCATTTGTTATTTGCCATCTTTTTGATTATAGCCAGTCTAACTGGAGTGAGGTGGAATCTCAATGTGGTTTTAATTTGCATTTCCCTGATGACTAGTGATGGTGAGAATTTTTTCATGTATCCGTTGGCCATTTGTATGTCTTCCTTTGAAAAATGTCTATTCAGCTCCTTTGCCCATTTTTTTAATTGGGTCATTTATTTTTTTTTTACTGTATAATTGCTTGAGTTCTATGTATATTCTGGATATTAGACCCTTGTCAGATGCATAGTTAGCAAAAATTTTCTTCCACTCTGTAGGTTGGCTTTTCGCTCTGTTGATTGTTTCTTTTGTTGTGCAGAAAATTTTTAGTTTGATATAGTCCCATTTATTTATTTTTTCTTTTGCTGCTTGTGCTTTTGGGCTCATGTTCACAAAGCCTGTGCCCTGACCTAACTGCTGAAGTGTTTCACCTATATTTTCCCTTACTAATTTTACAGTTTTGGGTCTTATACCTAGGTCTTTAATCCATTTTGAGTTGATTTTAGTGTATGGTGAGAGATGCTTATCTAGTTTCATTCTTCTGTATATGGATATCCAGTATTTCCAGCACCACTTGTTGAAGAGGCAATCTCTTCCCCAATGTAGATTTGTGTTGCCTTTGTCTAATCAGATGGCTATAAGCCTGAGGAGTGATTTCTGGGTTCTCTATTCTACTCCACTGGTCTGAATGTCTATTTTTATACCAATACCATGCTGTTTTGGTTACAAGAGCTTTGTAGTATAATTTGAAGTCGGGCAGAGTGATGCCTCCAACTTTGTTTTTTTTTTTTGCTCAGGATTTCTTTGGCTACTTGGGGTCTTTTGTTTTTCCATATGAAAGGTAAGATTGTTTTTTCTGTTTCTGTCAAGAATGTCATTGGTATTTTGCTGAGGATTGCATTGAATCTGTAGATTGCTTTGGATAGTATAGACATTTTCACAATGTTAATTGTTCCAATCCAAGAGCATTGAAAATCTTTCCATCTTTTTGTGTCTTCTTTAATTTCTTTCAGAAGTGGTTTGTATTTCTCATTGTAGAGGTCTTTCACCTCCTTGGTTAAATTTATCCCTAGGTACCATATTTTTTTGGTGGCAATTGTAAACGGGCTTCCTTTCTTTACTTCTCTTTCTGTTAATTCATTATTTGAGTATATAAGTGCTACTGATTTGAGGGCATTTATTTTGTATCCTGCAATGTTACTGAAGTTATTAACCAGCTCTAGGAGTTTTTTGATAGAGTCTTTAGGTTTTTCTGTTTATAATATCATGACGTCTGCAAGTAGGGAAAGTTTGACTTCATCTTTTCTAGTCTGGATTCCCTTTATTTCTTTATCTTGCCTGATTGCTCTAGCTAGTACCTCCAGTACTATGTTGAATAGAAGTGGTGAGAGTGGACATCCTTGTCTTGTTCCTGTCCTTAAGGGGAAGGCCTTCAATTTTCCCCCATTCAGAATAGTACTGGTGGTGGGCTTGTCAAAATGGCTTTTATTGTGTTAAGATGTTTTCTTTCTATACTTAATTTGTTGAGAGTCTTTATCATGAAGGAATGTTGAATTTTGTCAGATGCTTTTTCAGCATCTATTGAGATAATCATATGGTCTGTCCTTGAGCTTGTTGAAGTGATGTATCACATTTATTGACTTTTGTATGTTAAACCATCCTTGCATCCCTGGGATGAATCCCACTTGATCATAGTTTGTAATTTTTAAAAATATGTTGCTGTATTCTAATTGCTAATATTTTGTTGAGGATTTTAGCATCTAGGCTCCTCAAGGATATTGGACTATAATTTTCTTTTTTTGTTGTGTCTTTATCTGGTTTTGGTATCAGAGTTATGTTGGCCTCATAGAATGAATTTGGGAGAGTAGTGTCTGTTTCAATTGTTTGGAATAGTTTCATAAGAATTGGTATTAACTCCTCCTTAAAAGTTTGATAGAATTCAGCTGTAAGGCCATCCGGACCTGGACTTTCTTTGTTGGAAGATTGCTAATTACTGCTTCAATCTTCTTGCTTGTTATTGGTCTGTTTAGGTTTTCTATCTCTTCTTGGTTTAGTCTTGGTTATTTATGTATCTAGAAACTTATCCATAACTTCCAGATTTTCAAATTTGTTGTCATACAGTTGTTTATTTTAGAGACTATTGTCTCTAGTGATTCTTTGTATTTCTGTGGTATCAGTTGTAATATCTCCCTTTTCATTTCTGATTTTTGTTATTTGGATCTTCTCTCTCCTTTTTTTGGTTAATCTAGCTAATGGTGTGTCTATTTTGTTTATCTTCTCGAAAAACCAACTTTTAGTTTTGTTGATCTTTTCTATTGTTTTTGGGGTCTCTATTTTATTTAGTTCTGCTCTGATCTTAATTATTTCTTTCCTTCTACTGCCTTTAGGTTTGGATTGTTATTGTTATTCAAGTTCTTTGAGATGTAGTGTTAGGTCATTTATTTGAAGTCTTTCTGTATTTTTGATATAAGCATTTACTGCAATAATTTTGCTTCTTACTACTGCTTTTACAGTATCCCACAAGTTTTGGTATGATGTATCTTTATTTTCATTAGTTTCTAAAAATATTTTGATTTCCTGTTTAATTTCTTTTTGGACCCATAGGTCATTCAGGAGCCTATTATTTATTTTCCATGTATCCGTATAACTTCCAGCATTTTACTTATTGTTTATCTCCACTTTTAGTCCATTGTGGTCTGAAAAGATTGTTGGAATTATTTCAATTTTTAAAAATTTGCTGAGACTAGATTTGTGACCTAATATGTGGTCTATCCTGGAGAATGTACTGTGAGCTGATGAGAAGAAAGTGTATTCTTTAGCTGTTGGGTGAAATGTTCTGTATATATCTGCTAAGTCCAGTTGGTCTAGGGTGTAAATTAAATCCTGTATCTCTTTGTTAACTTGTTGCCTGGAAGTCCTGCCCCATACTGAGAGAGGGATGTTCATATCACCCACTATTAATGTATTAGGTCCTATCACATTCTTTAGGTCTTAGAGTGTTTGCTTGATATATCTGGGTGCTCCAGTATCGGGTGCATACATGTTTATGATTGTTATGTCTTCTAGCTGGATGGTTCCCTTTATCATTATGTAATGGCATTCTTTGTCTTTTTAAATGTTTTTTGGTTTAAAGTCTATTTTGTCTGATATAAGAATAGCTACTCCTGCTTGTTTTTGGTTTCCATTTGCATGGTATATGTTTTTCTATCCCTTCACTTTTAGTCTATGAGTGTCTCTACAGATGAGGTGGGTCTCTTGAAGACAGCATACACTTGGGTTTATCTTTTTAATCCAGTCAGTTAGTTTGTGTCTTTTGAATGTGGAGTTTAGTCCATTCACATTCAGAGTAGTTATTGAGAAGTGTTGTTTAATTCCTGTCATTTAATTGCTACTTGTTTAGGTGGTTTATATATCTTTTGATCATTATTTCCCCTTTTATTTCTCTTCTGCAATGTGAGTTGGGTATTTAAGGTGGATTGATTTAGCTTCTTTCTCTTTCTTGCTGGCATTTTTGTTTTAACTGTGGGTTTTGCTCTTTCTTGTGTATTCATGATGGTGGTCACCATTATTCAGATTCCAGATGAATGACTCCCTTGAGAATTTCTTACAGGGCTGGTCATGTGGTAGTGAACTCCCACAACTTTTGTTTGTCTGGAAAACACACTATTTCTCACTCATTTCTGAAGGAGAGCCTTGCTGGGTAAAGAATTCTTGGCTGGCAAGTTTTTTCTTTTAGCATTTTGAATATATTTTTCCATTTTCTTCTGGCCTGTAGGGTTTTGGTTGAGAAGTCTGCTGTTAGTTTGATGGGGGTTTCCCTGTGAGTGACCTGACACTTTTCTCTTGCTGCTTGTAGACTTCTCTCTTTGTCTTTGAGCTTTGTGAATTTAACCATAATGTGTCTTGGGGAGGATATATTTGGGTTCAATCTGTTTGGAGTCCTTTGAGCTTCTTGGATCTGAAGGTCTGTATCTTGCCCTACACCTGGGAAGTTTTCTGTTACTATTTCCTTGCTTAGGTTTTCAATACCTTTTCCTTTCTTCTGCCCTTCAGGAATACCCACAATTTGGATGTTAGAGCGGTTGAGGTTGTCTGCTATCTCTCTTAGGTTTTCCTCATTATTTTAAATTCTTTTTTCCTTTTTTTGTCTGCCTGAGTTATTTCAAAAAGACCTGAAATTCTTTCTTCTGCTTGCTCTAACCTGCTGCTCAAGCTCTCAGTTGTGTTTTTTATTCCACCGAGTGAGTCTTTCATTTCTAGAAGTTCTGCTACCTTCTTTTTTATGATATTAATCTCTTTGTAGATTTCCTCCTTCATATTCTGGGTGTTTTTTCTTATTTCACTGTGTTCTCTAATTGAGTCTTCCTTTATTTCTTCAAGTTTTCTTAAGATCATTCCTTGAAATTCTTTTTCAGAAATTTCAAGGATTCCCTGTTCCTTGGAGTCTGACTTTGGGGCATTACAGTATCCTTTCGGTGGTGTCATTTTTTCTTGATTGTTTGTACTTCTAGCATTTTTTCACTGATGGTTGATCATTTGGTAGGGCATTTGCTTCTTCTATTACACTGAGGTTGGCTGTGGAGTGGCCCTGGTTGCTACTGTGGGGGGTGAATTGTCTTTGCTTGACAGTAGGTGTGGTGGTGGTTATGTTAAACCACCTTGCTTCCTGTTTGAGACTCTGTGGTAGTAGAATGAGCCCCTAGCACTGTGGAGTTCTGCATGGCATCCATAGGCTGGTGCTCCCTCCTGGGTCTGAGGTGGGGTGAAGGGCTATGTCCAGCTGCATGGTTCTGCTGGCTGGTGCTGCTGCCGGCTGCTTCCGGTGGGCTCACCTGCGAGGTGACAGTTCAGGGTGTGGGGGCAGGGTCTGGAGCTCCACCCCCCACCTGGATCCAAGTCAGCAGGGCGAGGGAGCCACGTGGAGCCATGCAGTTCTGCTGGCTGGTACTGGCGGGCTCACCTGCACGATATCTGCTACATTCTTTTAAAGGTACTTATCTCTTTGTTAATTTCCTCCTTCATATCCTACATAGTTTTTCTCATTTCATTGTGCTGTCTAATAGAGTCTTCTTGTATCTCATTGAGTTTCCTTAAGATAGTTGCTCAAAATTCCTTTTCAGTTATTTCAAGGAATACAGTGCTGAATAGGGTGTGGTACTTGAGAATTATTGCATTCCTTTGGTGGTGTAGTATTTTCTAATTTTTGTTTTTGGTTTTGGTTTTTTATTCATATTTCTACTATCCCTACTTTGGTGTCTGGTCACCTGGTAGAGCAGTTGCTACTTCTATTATTTTAGTGTGACTTTTGATGGGAAGGACTCCCTCCTATAGGTGTTTTTATTACATTGACCATTGAATAGGGTGTTTTAGTTTTGGTTCTGGGTAGATGCAGTGGTGTAGTGTCCCTGTGGTTCCTTCAGCCCTATTCAATGTTGGAGTTGCATGTGAGTGCCTCTGGAGCCTATGCACTGGGGTATTTAGTGGTTCCTTGGTGAGGTTTGTGACACTATGTTGCATCATCAAGGATGTGGGTGAGTTCTCAAGTTCTTGGGAGAAATGCCTGGGTGTGCTGTCACTCTTTGGCTGGTCTAGGTGACCCTGGGTGAGCTTGTTGGCACCATGGCAAGTGTCCTGTGACCCTGATACATGCACTGGAGCATACTGGAACTATTCAGATTGAATGGGTGACCCTGGGTGTTGTTTCTCTTTCCTCTTTCCTCTCCCAGTGGCTCTGCTTGTGATCCTCCTTGTGTCAATGCAGTTGAGTGTGCAGCGGTAGGGGTCCCATGTGTAGCCAGGGTGCCTGGTGCAGCAACTGTTCAGGGGGGACCCACACATGGCCAGAGTGCCTGGTGCAGCAGGAAGAGTGCCTGGTGTGATGGCTGTGCAGGGGTCCTGTGCATGGCCAGGGTGTGTGGTATGGTGGGCAATGTGCCTTGAGTGGCAGCTGCTTGGGGATGGGGGACCATGCATAGCTGGGGAGCCTTTGAGCAGCAGCTACATGGGGGTGTTTGGTGCAGCACCTGTGCAGTGTGGGGGCCTGTGCTGTAGTAGCAAGGGAGTCAGATAAAGCTCTACAGGAAGGTGGGCAGCAGTCCTGGGACTGGACAATGGTGCCGGTAGCTATGGTGATAGCAGCAATGGGACTGCACTGCAAGCAGCAGTGTAGGGAGTGGATGAACCTCTCTGTGAGAAGGTGAGTGACAGTCCTGGGTCCATACAATGATGCCAGCAGCTGCATCATTGGTGGTAGTGGTGGGCTTGCTCTGGTCTTATTCTGCAGAAGGAACATATCCTGGGCACCTGTAGTCTACCATCTTCTACCCTTTCTATGTTTATGTACACAAATACTTACTGTTGTGTTACAATTGCCTACAGTACTCAGTACAGTAAAGTGCTGTACAGGTTTGTAGCCTGGGAACAATAGTCTATACCATATAGCCTAGACGTATAGCGGCCTATACCATCTAGGTTTGTGTAAGTATACTGTATGATGTACACAAAACAGTGAAATTGCTTAACTTCATTTTTCTCAAAATGCATCCATGTTGTTAAGTGACTCATGACTGTATATAATTTTAAATTTCCCACTGTTAGATATCCCTATGTGGATGTTGTACTAGTAAATACCTTAGCTTAATATTTTCAAAATTACTTCAAATTTTAGCCTCTCTTCTTTCTGATTCTTCTGTTTTCATTAATGACATCATCTCTCTTTGAGTTACTGAATACCTTGCCTCCTATTTTTAGTAAGAAAGTTTAGGTCAAGACTTCTGGTAGTGGGTGGAGGACAGGGATTTAAGGGGAGCGGGAGTCAGTGATGACTTGCAATGTAATGGCTTGGTCCCTTTATGTGTGTGTGTGAAAGTGGGGGTAGGAGATGGGAGGATGGGAGCAGTCAGTACAGGAAGAGAAAGGCAATGAGTTCAAATATGGGTGTATAGAGATTGAGATATCTGGGAAAATGGTGGCTCTGTTTCAGAAGGCAATTGAATATGTGGATTTGGAGTTAAATAAAAGACATACATTTTGGAGTCATTGCCAATTAAATCAGGATTGCAGCTATGAGACCACCCAGAGATAATGCGGTTAGTGAGATGAGCAGGGGGTTAAAGTTGGGACAATGAAAACAGCAACACTAAATAGACAAGGTGAAGAAGTGAACAAGCATGGAAGACAGAGGTGGAGATTGAGTCAGGAAAGAGTGGTGTGTTAAAGGGATATCAAGAAGAGCTGAGTGTTCAATAATAGACTGGAGAATTTGGTACTTTTACAGGCTGTAGAAGAAATATTTCATTCCTTGCAGGAGAGACTCTTAGGGAAAAGAAGTAGCATGAGAACTATCAAAAAAACCAAAAAACAAACCACACCCTCAAAAAAATGTTTTAGACTCTGTTAAACTATAGCTTCCTTGACTATGTTTCTACATAACCTACCAAGTCATCATTTTCAGGAGTGTGTGTGTGTGTGTGTGTGGGAGAGAGAGAGAGAGAGAGAGAGAGAGAGAGAGAGAAGGGGCACTATACATGTTATAGGGGCAAGGGTCCACTTTGCCCTCTGAAGGTTCACCAAAAATCAACAGCAAAAAGCAGATTAATATGAGAAAAGGCATACAAAATTTATTTTAACATGCATAACATAGGGGGATCACAGGAGAATAAATACCCAATGACTCAATGGGGTATATAATCTTAAACACCCTTCTTCATAGGGGAGGAGGAGATGGGGGATGTAGACAATTCTTTTGAGGGATGGTAAATGATTATTAGGAGCAGTGAGTGAACCCGGGGGACAGAAATTAACTTGTATATGCTTCTCTTTGGAATTTGAACAAGCCCAAGAGGCAGACATCATCCTGTAAAAAAATCTGTCCTGGGGTGCTGCATTCTTCAGTCCTCTCCCCTGAGATAAACAATGAGATTTCAGGGAAAGGATGGAAGACAATTGTGCTCCTCTTGGGGGGTCCAGTTTCTAAACAGATAAGGGAACTTCAGAAAACAGCTTTATCCTGTGCTTTGGAGCAATGGAGGATTGAGACAGTGGTGGGGAAAGGGAAGGTCAGAAAGACCCTGAGACTGCTTCTTTATTTCAGCCATATTTCAGAGTGAAATGTTCCGGTTTCCTTCAGCACGCTTCAGGCTTTTGTCCGCATTTACTACAATCCTCTCAGAATGTATTATGGATGGTTGCCAAGTAATCTCTTCTCACACTACTTCTGACACCAAATGAAATGTTTTTCCCCTTCTGACACCAAATATGTGATGTTTTTTGCAGTTCTGAAAGAAAGTGAGCTGAGATGCTGGGTACCATTCAAGCTTTACTAAGAAAGAAATCTGCTGGGCTGTACTCAAAATGGTGTACAGCCTGGGGCTGCCCTGAAAACGGGGGACAGTAGCTAACCTAGGGTGCTGGGAGCTTATATTGGTATGTTGGCACCAAGAGCTAGGTAATATAATTCCGAGATGGGGATTGAGTTAGGTCATGGGAATGGAGAGTTCTGCACAGGCAGAAACATGGAAAGTTTCATTTTCTCTGAAACCACGAGGTTTCTTGTAAAAGAGAACAGGGGAGGGGTGGGGAGGAGAGGAGGTGCACAGCACCATTTTGTACTTGGGCTTGTCTAAAGTGGCTCTGGTTATATTGCAGATCTATTATTCCTGCCTTTTAAGTATAGGAAAAAGGGGAAAAGGGCAAGGTCTCATTCTTCTGAAGCTACTTCCTGCTGGAGATGGGCAAAAATATGGAAAAAATAAAAAATTTATGTTGGTGGGTAAAATAATTAGGTGGTGGGGTATTGGTCTTGTGTGGGGAGGTTGTATTCCTCTGGGGAAGGGTCACTGATTCTGAGGGGCTGTTATCCTCATTGCAGGAACAATTTGGTGACCTTTTGGTTGGTTAAACTCTGTATACGTTCCTGCAAGAAATTAGAGAAACACCAAAAGAGGCAGGGACCAAAAAGTAGGATGAGTCCCAGCACAGTTAGGGGTCCTATTAGGGGCATTAGCCAGGGTATCCAAGGGTTCAGTGAAATGGTTTCAGTTGTTTTGGATCACCCCAGACTCATTTATGTAATAACAGCATTCCTCCCCCAAGAAGAGGCACGTGCCTTCCTTCTCGGCTGTAAGGAAGTAAAATAAAGGGCCCAACAGTTCTGTAAAGCAACTGTCACAAGTGAGGTGACCTGTCATTGGAGGGAGGAGATGCTATCTGTACTTAGTTCTTCTGAGAGTTTTTGATAGAATTGAGAGGCAGTAGCAGGGCCCACTGAGCCAGTTCCAGTTGCAGGACGAATCCCTGCCTCAATTAAAAAGTCACAATTAGTGTCCTACGGGAGCAGGGGACACTTCCTGAGGGGGGGTGGCGAAGTTAGTCCCAAGGATAAGTGACACCAAGGGGCCTTTCTTAGTACATTTACTGCCATGGTGGTGGCGAGAAGTACTGTATAAGATCCTTCCCAATATGGCAAGAGAGGCTTTGGGATTCAGGTTTTAATATATACTTGCTAGGGCCGAGCCCGTGGCACACTCAGGAGAGTGCGGTGCTGGGAGTGCAGCGATGCTCCCGCCGCGGGTTCGGATCCTATATAGGAATGGCCAGTGCACTCACTGGCTGAGTGCCGGTCATGAAACAAACAAACAAACAAACAAAATATATATATATACACTTCCTGAGATGGTGTTGGGGAAAGGATGGCCTGTTTCCCAAGATCCCTAATGAGTGAAATACTAGGGAGATACTGGCCTAAAGGCGATGAGCTGGAAGGGAGAGGTGTGAGAGTGAAAGGTCTACCATACATAAGTTCGAGGGGGCTGAGGCCTGTGGGCTTGCAGGGGGCAGCCCATAGGCGAGTGAGTGACTGGTGGGGAGGCCAAAAAGAGGGATGATTTCTGAGGTGAGAGCATGCATTACTGCCGTAGCATCCTCTAAAGTGCAGGGAAAGCCTCAAACCAACCTGAAAAGGTATCTACTAAGGTTAGAAGTTAGCGTGTCCTTTGATGGGGAGGCATGTGAGTAAAGTCAATTTTTCAATCCTGGCCAGGAGTGTACCCTCTGGCCTCATGGTGGGAAAGGATTGGAGCAACGAGTCCACAAAGGACAGTTTTGAGTGACTTGTTTTTGTTACTTGGCCATGTGGGGAGAGTAATATAAGGGCTGAGGATAATGTAGTAGGGATTCATAGCCTATATGAAGTGAATTATGGAAATCTAAAAGGATTTGCTCAGCTTATGTAGTAGGGAGGACATAGCGACTGGAGAGAGTAGACCAGTTGTCCTTTCTCTGTGCCACCAACTATTGGAGGTGTTGTATTTCATGGGGTGTGTATTGGGATAAGGGCGTAGGGGCCATGAGAAGGACTGGAGCAGGAGCGGAAGAGTGGGGGCCTGGTGATTGAGCAGTGTGTTTTGCAGTTAGATCCACCAGTTTGTTTCCCTGGGGTATGGCGTCATTGGAGGCTTGGTGTCCTCTGCAGTGTTTAACCCCAACCTCCTTTGGGAGTTGTGCAGCCTCAATAGCTTGTGTTAGATCTACTATGACATAACCCGCCCAGGGGGTGGGCATGGAGGTGGCACTCCCATCTATGAACCGTGTAATAGGATGTGGGGAGATGTGTGGAAAGGGATTGAGAAAGAGGTCTAAAGCCTCCATGCAATTGTGTTCTAAGGGTCATGAGTGTTTTCTGATGAGAGTGGCTGGATTTTAAAGGAGGGCAAGGTTTGAAGGAGAACTGGGAATTTTCAATGAAGATAAGGTGAATAAGGTGTAGGCGGGAAAGGGAGAGAATTGACTTGGCCTTAGGGCTGTGAGGGTCTTGATTGTTTGTTGTTCAAAAGTTAGTTTAGAGCTTTCTTGTGTTAAAAGGGCAGCTGACGCCAAGGCCCATATACAGGTGCCCATTCTCAAGATGTTGTGTCTAGTTGTTTAGAGAGGTACGTAACCTGGGAGAAAATATCTCCTGTCTTTTGTCCCAAAAGCCCAACTATCTTTTAGGATAAAAAGATGAGATAGGTTTGAGAGAGATAGAGCTGGGGCTGCGAGGACAGTGGGTTTTAATTGCTGGAAGGGAGAATGAGTGAGCTTTGTGGGATCTAAAGGAATGGCAGGGTCCCCCTTGGCTGCCCCATAAAGTGGTTTTGCTAGCACACCAAAGTTGGGGGTCCACACATGGAGATATCCTGCAAGCCCAGGAAAGAGAGAATTTCACTCTTTGTGGTAGGAGTAGGGAGTTCAGAAATTAGACTCTTGCGATCCACCATTATTTCTCTGGCGTTGGGGGTGAGGTGAACTCCCAAGTAGGCGACTGAAGGAGAAAAACCTGGGGCCTTGTTGGGGACACTTGATATCCCCTGGAGGCCAGGAAATTAAGGAGAGCAACAGTGTGGGCCTGTGAATCCTCATAGGAGGGGCTGCAAAGGAGGAGGTCATCCACATACTGTATTAAAGTGCTAGAGGTTGTGGGGGGAGGTCAGATAAGTCTTGAGCTAAGGCCTGGCTGGAAAAGTGGGGGCTATCCTGAAACCCCTGATGCAGTACTGTCCAGGTGAGTTGTTGGGAATGACGTGTGTCAGGATTAGTCCTGTACTAAATGGTATGAGCCATTAGGCTTTATAACCAGAAGGATGGGTGTATTAAAAGGTGAGCAGGTTGGCTGTGAGAGATAAGAAAGGAGTTTGTGTACAATGGGTTTTTAAGCCTATTAGGTGTTTGTTAGTGATGGGGTATTGTGGGACATTAGGGAACAAAGAGGGGTTCTGCAGTTTAACAAAGATAGGGGAATGGTGCATAGTAATGGAGGGAGAAGAAGCGTCCCATACTAGGGATTAACCTTGTCCAAGGGGGAGGGGAAGGTGGAAGCCTCAGAGGCCAGGTCTGGGCACAGCCTGTAAGAGGAGTATTGTAGCTGTAGTTAAAGTGTTTAGGGTAAGAGTAGCTTTGAATTTGAAAAGAATGTCTCATCCCAGTAAGGGGGCTGGGCATTGAGGCCTTATTAAGAATTTGTGTGTGAATTGGGTGTGATGTAGGGGTGCAGGAAAGGGCTTGAGTGATCTGTGGATGGTATTCTGATACTGTGACCCCTACTATTGTGATAGAGAATGGAGTTGTTGGTCCTGCATATTCAGGAAGGGTAGAGTAAATGGCCCCTTTATCGATGACAAAAGAGATCAGCTTACCTGCTACAAGGTGAGTTACTGTGGGCTCATGCGTGGTGATTTCTGTGGGGGCCTTGGGCCCTGGGCATCATCAATCCTCCTCCTGGGCAAAGCCGAGAAGCTCTGGTAAGGATGGCTATGAAGCCAAGGCCTGTAGGTTGGGGACTGGTCCACTCCCTCTCTGGCAAGTGGCACAGTCAATCCCCCAGTGACTTGCCCATTTGTAGTGAGGACAGGTTAGGACAGGCCCATGCTGAGTGGCGTGGTTGACTGCATTTGAAGCAGTTCTTAGGTGGCTTACCCCTTGAGGCAGCTGGATTTGGAGTATGTGAGCCATGGATGGCATTAGCCAGGAGCTGGTATTTGGCCTGATCTCTTTTATAATTTTTTGAATATCAGGGGCTGATTGGGTAATGCAGTGAGAGTGTAAGAGGGCCATGCCTGCAGGGGAGTTTGGGTTTATATGTGTGTATTCATGTAAAGCCTCAGAGAGGTGGGTTAGGAACTTGTTGGGATTTTCAGTGCATCTCTGTGTGATCTCTCTAAGCTTGTCATAAATGACTGACTTGTGAGTAGCCTTTTGGAGGCCATAAATCAAGTGTGTGATCATGTTGTCCTGGAGATCTTGATCCCCACGGCCAGCCTGGTAGTTCCAATTTGGGTCCGTGCAAGGAACAGCAACGGCTCCCACAGGCCACCTATTATTTTGAATATGTACCTGAGCTGCCATCCAGGCCTGCTCCCTGTACATGGACTTGGACAATTCCTTCCATCCCAGCCACTTCATGGAAGGGTTATAAGAAGCCAGAGCTGAGGTAGGGTTGTTACCTGACTAAGGGGTAGAAGGGGAGGAAGTGGGCTGAAGATGAGCATCTGGAGGCCAGGTGTGGGGAAGAGAGAGAAATGTGGAGGGCTGATGGATTAGGAGATTGATCTGAGTCTGGAAGGAGAGGTCAAGCATGAGCTAGAATTTGACACATAGGACAGTTTTTGAAAGAGAGAAGAACATGTTCAAAGATAGGAAAAGGCCTGAACAAGGAATCTCTACAGCTTTTGCTGTTTCAGTCAGTGTCTAAATCGAGTGCCATCTTGTGGCCACTGGGATCCATTGTAATGAGGTGTTTGAGTTTTAATGTCTCCCTGGAGGCTGAGAAATTGGCCAGGAGATGGCCCAGAGGTGTACAGCAGTCCAGAGGCATAGAGCACGGAGTATAGCAGAAAACAGGAAGTTTAGATTCAGTGTCTCTCTGGAGGCCAAGAAATTGGCCATGAGACAGCCCAAGGGTGTAGAGCATGGAGGTTTGGATCATGAGGATCCTATATAGAGGGCTAGAACGGGAAGCCAGTCCTGATAGAAGAGTGCCAGCAAAGGGAGTCCCCTCTGGTCCCCACCTTCTTTTCGAGAGAAAAGCCACCGACCAGCTAGAGGAGTGTCCTCCAGTAGCTGGGGGCATGAGAAGAGTTCCCTTGGCTAGGTGCCTGGGCTTTGTAGAGACTGGAGTTGTAGAGAGAGTAGTCGGGGAAACCGTAGACGTAGGCAGGACAGACCCACGGACTCACCCTGAATTGAGGCTGGTGTTGGATGCATTGTTCTGAAATGGCAAAAGTAGAGAGTCCTGGAGGCATCTGGTTTCAGCAGGTCCAGGAAGGGCAGCTGAGGGCCAATCACCCCCAGAGAGTGGGGATCATTCACAACATCAGCCAAAACCTTTCCCGGGTTTCAGCACCATAATGAAAGAAAGTGAGCTGAGATGCTGGGTACCGTTCAAGCTTTATTAAAGAAATAAATCTGCTGGGCTGTACTCAAAATGGAGGACAGACCAGGGCTGCCCTGAAAATGGGGGATAGTGGCTAATCTAGGGTTCTAGGATGGTGGAAGCTTATATCGGTATGTTGTCACCAAGAGCTGAGTGATGTAATTCCAGGGTTGGGATTGAGTTAGGTCATGGGAGTGGAGAGTTCTGCGCATGCGGAAATGCACAAAGTTTTATTTTCTCTGAAACCAGGAGGCTTCTTGTAAAAGAGAATGGGGGAGGGGAGGGGAGGGCAGGGGAGGAGAGGAGGTGGATGGCACTATTTTGTACTTGGACTTATCTAAAATGGCACTGGTTATGTTGCAGATCTCTTAAGTTCTACTTCTTCAACCCTCTCACTGACTGCGTATCCTACAATTGAATTCAAGTATGACACTTTGTACCTGGAATTACCATCAGATCTCACAAACTAAAGGAATTAGTCCCATAAGACTGCCCCCACTTCAGATGCGAATCTCAAGTTTCAGGCCATCTGTACTTCTGACTGACCAACTATAAATTGGGGGTTCCCACAACCCACTCCTCAGGTTTGATAATTTGCAAGAATGGCTCACAAAACTCAAGAAGGAACTTTTCTTATTTTTACTGGAGTATTATAAAGGATACAAATGCAGAGCCAGATGGAGAGATTTGTAGGGTGAGGACCTGAAGGGTCCCTAGCACAAGCATAGGAGCTTCTGTCCCCATGGAGTTGGGCTGTACCACACTCCAGCACCTCAATGTGTTCACCAAACTGGAAGCTCTCTAGATCATGTTTGTTTAGGGACTTTATGGAGATTTCATCATGTAGTCATGATTAATTAAATAATTGGCCATTGTAGATTATTGGTCATCAGTGATCTCCAGCCCCTCTCTCTTCCTTCTCTGGAGACTGGGGGTGGGGATGAAAGTCCCAGCCCTCTAGTCACATGGTTGGTTCTTCAGGCAACAGCTCCCATCCTGAAGCTATGTAGGGATCTCCAGCCACCAGCTATCTCATTAGCACATAAAAGACACTCTGGAGATTCCAAGGATTTTAGGAACTATGTAGCAGAAACTGGGAACAGATGCCAAATATTTATTTATTATACCACAGTTGTTAAGTATAATTCTGGGCCTTGAGGTATACTCAGAATATTGCCTAATTCACCTCAGCTTTCTCTTCTTTTCAAGAGTTACACTTTTGCTGTAGGCAGGCATAAACTTTGCTCAAGGTCACCCTTCTTCTTTGGAATACAATTGATTGGAAACTCCCTGTATCTGGCTGTGACAGATTTTATTTATTTAGAATTTATCTTCTTTGGGCCCAAAATTCTTTTTCTAATTCTTTCACAACTAGTGTCACACGTACATAAACATTGTATACATTATTTAGGTTGTGTTAGGGGCAGAATATGGCTGCAGAACACTTGAATAGGGGATTTGTGTGGTGTTGGGTTGGAATGTGGCTATAGGTTCCTTATAAGGTACAGAGCAAGGGCTAAGATATTCTTTAGGATTTCCAGGTGTGATGTACATAATAAATGGAAAAAATCAAGCTAAGCAAATGGTAATCTATGGAGCCTCCAGTTTCAGAAGATTCAATGTAACCATTGTTGGGTTGAACGTGTTCCCCCAAACTTCATGAATTAGAAACAATCCTCACTGGACAGTGTTAAGAGAGTGAGAAATCTTATTATGGTAATAGAAAGGTAGGACCTTAAAGAGGTGATTAAATTATGAGGATTGTATCCTTCTGAATGGGTTGATCCATCCATGGAGAAACAGGGATGGTTCTGATGGCCTTCGAAAGAGAGTAACTGAGAAGCTTAGCTCTCTCTTGCTCAAGCCATTCACCTATGATACCTAGCATCACTGTAGAAACTCCGCCAAGAACAAGGCTCTCACCAGATGTGTGCCCTTGACTTTGGACTTCCCAGACTCTGAAACTGTAAGCAATAAATATTGTTTCTTTACACATTACAGTGTTAGGTATTTTGTTATAAGCAACAGAGATGGACTAATACATCTATAAAATTGCTGGTTTACAAAACAGATCATTGCTTAGGTGAATAATCTCATCCAAGTCCTTTTAAACTGGAATTCCACATCTTCTGGTTTGACAGATCAGACACTCTCAAGTGAATGCTCCTTATGTATAATCATGATTAGACAATATGTGTATTTGTAAACGATGTTTGTAATTGTCAGCTATTGCCCAGTAATGTTGCACAACAAACCACTCCAAAGCTCATGGGCTTACAAAGATAAGCATTTATTTACTCATTTTTTGCTTACAGGCCAGCAGGTCAGCTGAAGAGGTTTTGCTTTAGGCTGTGAGTTGGCTCTGTGCCATGCTTCTTTTTTTTTTTTTTTAAAAAAAAAAAAGATGAGCAGTAAGGGCATCTTAACCCTTAGTGCTAAAAACAAACAAACAGCTACAAACATAGTCTAATTCACCAAAATTCTACTTATACATAACTTATCAGTAATACAGGTATTGTGAATAGTGACATCTGTAACAATACAATGAAATCATCTTTTCAATTTACTTATTTTATGTTATACGGGATTGCCTTCTAACCATCTAGGCTATCAGGATGTACCACTGTCTCTAGCCAGGGTGGAAGAGATCCAGTGTGATCAACTTGCTACCAGATGCCTGGTTGGTCTCCAATACTGCCATATTGGAGGGCTCAGCATCAATCTCTTTAGCTGAGAAGATGGCCATTTAGCAACAGCAGCAGCTAGATCAGCCTCAGTGAAAGGAGCCCACAGTGAAAGGAAAACATGTTGGGTCATGTGTGCTTCTTTCTCTGCTACCATGGCTATACTGTTTATAGGCCATTGTGCAAAGACCGGGTAGTGAGCACAGAGGCTGGCTGACATCTACCAGACAAGTCATTCTGTCTACTTGGTTGCTTAATGTCTCTTCTGAAAGGATATTCTCTTGTGGGCATCAACATGTAATAAAAAGATCTTCACAGTTTATGACGATTCCCATACATTCATCTACATGCCCTTCCCCAGACCTCTTTATATCTCTGATTTCCAAATTTTCCCCTTCTAGGCTCTGAAGCAACTAAGCCATTTTCCACTGCACATGAGTCCATGTCTATCCATGCCTTGAACATCTCTTCTCTCACCAAATATACCGCCTGACGCTCTGCTCATTAGACAATTTCCATTCTTCACCCCAGTGGGGCTGCAATGCAGAAGCTGTCCTTTATTGATTTGTACCAACAGACTGAGTCTTCCCAACTGTGAACAAAGGTCAGGTTTTTTCTTCTATCACCAGGTCATAGGGAACTTCCCACAGGACTGGCTGCAGGACTGGCTCTGGTGCCACAGTGGAAAGTGACAAGGGAGCCCAAGGCACCTGTTTGTGTACCTTACTGTGCTTTTTGAGCCTGCCCAAAGTTGATCCTGGATACCACTTCCATCTTTTGGTGGACTGATGCTAGATTTGCTTGATCTTATGACCTGGTGAATCTGATAGTCCTCATCTCATATGGGAAGTTCTAGACACATAGTTACTTGATGTCCCACAGTCAGATATGTCATCTCTATCAGGGCCCAGTAGGATGCCAGGTGCTGTTTTCTACTATAGACAGCAAGATCTTGATCCAAAAACCTAGGAGTATGCTTGCATCTTTCCTGTGGAGTTCTAGTATCATGGGATCTTCTGGATCACATGGCCCATGTGGTAGAGTTCCTTATACCATAGGTTGGCTTGGTGCAGAGCCCTTTCTGATTCTGGGAAACTCAAAACTAGCAGTCTTCCATACCACCAGTAAATGGGTTTTTGCAGTATCCCCCAATTTAGAACATGCTTCTTCCAAAACCCCAAGGGGCCTACTGAGCATTGTTTCTTCCTTAAATGCATAAGGTTCTAGTTACAGTATGTTGTCCTTTAGACTTTGGAATGGATTTCCTGGCATGCCTGAAAAATTACCAATGTGTAATGCCCTTTGATCTTTGTAAACTTTCTCCCACCATTTGGAATTCATGTGGCTTACCATAGCATCCAGAGAACTTGCCATTTTTTGATTATCAGGTCCTATTAACATGATATTATCAATACAGTGGACTAATATGATGTTTTGTCAAAATGCTCAATTGGTCTATATCATAATAGAGAGTAGGAAAATTAACACAGTGCTAGGACAAGAATCATGAATGTACATTTGTTCATCCACATGAATACAAACCATTGGATTTTCTTTCCTAATGGATATTGAAAAAAATGAATGTGCCAGATGAATAGTTGTATAATCCTTACTAGAGGCTGTGCTCACGTGCTGTGGTAAAGATATCACATTCAGCTAAGCAGCCACACTTGGAGTTCTTAGAGTGAGAGCACTTCTTACAGTAAGTAGTCCTTTGTCATCTGCCATGATCTACCTGATTTTGGCAGTGATCAGATTAATGAGTTTAGTGCATATTTGAGGGGGACCACACCCCTGCATACTGTTAAATTCTGAGTGTGGCACTAAATTCTGCCATTTTCCCTAGGGTGTGACTTTCATATTGAAATACTATCTTGACTGGAGTGGTGGTGTGGGAAGTTTGAGGGGCTTTTACTATTCTATTATTATACCTCTTACTATACAGAAAAAGAAACCTGAGTAGGGGTTCTGCCAACATAAGTGGTCATTTCAATTTTACATTCTAGAAGCAGAGAAATGACTCCCACCACTCAAAAAGTGGCTCAGCAGCTCTGCCCTTGGCTATCCTGCTCTCAAACTGCAGAGGAAAGCATGACCTCATGGTGACTGCGATTGCCACCACCCAACCTCAGAGCACTGCTGCTGCTGCTGCCCTTTCCCCCCACAGCAGTCTGTCCCACTCTCTGCTAGAGCCCAGTCTGGGCACTACCAGCTTCACCTCACCCAGATCCAGGTGTTCCTGCTTTTTATCAGGCAGAAAGAGAGGAAAGAGGGAGAAGCAAGGACCCAGGAGAAGCCTCTTTCTGCAGGAAAGAGGAAAGAAACCCCGCCCAGGGCCATCCATTCCAGCTGAGGAACTTCCGTACACCCAGTGCACCTGCCAGAGTCATGTGACACTAGCTGGGGTGCCAGCAACTCCACCCAGGGTCACCTACCTCAGTCAAAGAGTGACAGGACACAGAGGCACTTTTCCCAAGAACAAGATCTCGCCCATGTCTTTGATGACCCAACACAGTGTCACTCACTTCAGCAAGGAACCACTGAGTGCCCCAGTGCCTAGGAAACAGAGGAACCACAGATGACTCTAACATTGAATAGAGTCAAAGTAACCACATGGAGACTATACTTCTGTATCTACCCAGAACCCAAACTAAAACACCCTACTCAGTGAGCAAGAAGACTCAGATAGATGACACAACAAAATGAAAAAAAAAATCCAGGATATGAAGGAGGAAATTTAGAAAGAGATAGATACCTTACAAAAGAATGTAGCAGAATTCCTGGAACTGAAGGATTCATTCAATGAAATAAAAAATACAACCAAGAGCTTTAAGCAGCAGGCTAGAGCAAGCAGAAGAAAGAATTTCTGATCTCAAAGACAGTGTTTTTGAAATAACCTAGGTGGAAAAAAAAAAGAGAAAAAAAAAGAATTTAAAAAAACTGAACAAATCTATGAGACCTATTAAACAACCTTAAGTGTACAAACATTTGAAGCATGGATATTCAGAATGGGAGTAGAAAGGTAAAGGCACTGAAAACCTATTCAATGAAATAATAGTGGAAAAATTCCCAAGTTCTGGGAAAGATCCTGAGATCCCTATGCAAATTTAATCCTAAAAGGTCCACTCCAAGATACATTTTAGTCATACTGTCAAAAGTCAGAGACAAAGAGAATCTTAACAACAGCAAGAGAAAAGTGTCAAGTCACCTATAAGGGAGTCCCCATCAGACTAACAGCAGATTTCACAACAGAAACCTTACATGTCAGAAGAGAATAAGATGATATGTTCAAAGTACTAAAAGAAAAAGGCTGTGAGCCAAGAATACTATACCTAGCAAGGCTGTTCTTCAAAAATGAAAGAGAAATAGTATGTTTCCCAGACAAACAAAAACTGTGGGATTTCACCACCATGTGACTAGCATTATATGAAATCCATGAATACATGAGAAAGAACAAAACCCACTGGAAGAACAGATATGCAAATGAGAAAAAGAAAACTATATCTTACCCCCTCAAAAAGCCAACAAATTCCATAGACTAACAATAAAATGGAAAGAAAGGAAACAAAAGATATTTTAAACAACCATCAGAAAATCAATAAAATGCCAGGAGTAAGACAATATCATTCAATAACAATCCTAAATGTAAATGGGTTAAATTCCCTACTCAAAAGTCATAGACTGGCTGAATGGATTAAAAAATTAGACCCAACTATATCCTGCCTACAAGAAACACACATCACCTATAAAGACTCATACAGACTAATAGTGAAGGATGGGAAAATATATACTGTGTAAGTGGAAACAAAAAATGAGCAGGAGTAGCTATTCTTATATTAGATAGAATCACTTTAAAAACAAAGTCTATGAAAAGACACAAAGAAGGTCATTATGTAATGATAAAGGGATTTATCCAGCAAGAGAGTATAACAATAATAAATGTATATGCACCCAGTATTGGAGCACTGGATATATAAAGAAAACAGTATTAGACCTAAAGAGAGAGATAAACTCTAATACAATAGTAGTTGGGGACCTCAATGCCCCTACCTCAATATTGGACAAATTATCTAGGCAAAAAATCAACAAAGAAACTCAGGATTTATAACTATACTTTTGGACTTGGCAGATATCTACAGAACATTTCATCCAACAACTACAGAATATACATTCTTCTCATTAGCACAAGGAACATTCTTCAAGATAGAATCAAGTCTCAATAAATTTTAAAAATTTGAAATCTTTTCAAGTATTTTTTCAAACCAAAATGGATTAAAAGTAGAAATTAATAACAAGTGAAACTTTGGAAACTATACAAATACATGGAAATTAAACAACATACTCCTAGGGCTGGCCCGTGGATCACTTGGGAGAGTGTGGTGCTGATAACACCAAGGCTGAGGGTTTGGATCCTATATAGGGATGGCTGGTTCGCTTACTGGCTGAGCATGGTGCTGACAACATGAAGCCAAGGGTTAAGATCCCCTTACTGGCCATCTTTTAAAATAAATAAATAAATAAATAAAAATTAAAAGAAACAACATACTCCTGAATGATCTATGGGTTTGAGAAGAAATTAAACAAGAAATCAAAAAACTTCTTGATAGTAATGAAGATAAAGACACATCATCCCGAAACCTGTGGTATACTACAAAAGCAGTACTAAGAGGGAAGTTAATTGCAATAAATGCTTATTTCAAATAATGTTACACCTCAAAGAACTAGAAAAACAAGAAGAATCCAATCCCAAAATTAGTAGATGGAAAGAAATAACTAAGATCAAAGCAGATCTAAATGAAATAGACACCCCCAAAATAATATAAAAATCAATGAAACAAAAGTTATTTTTTTGTGGGGGGAGAGGTAAATGAAATAGCCCATTAGCTGGCCTAAATGAAAAAAAAAAAAAAAAAAAAAAGAAGAGAGAAGACCAAAATAACAAGAGTCAGAAATGAAAAAGGAGACATTATAACTGATACCACAGAAATACAAAGAATCATTAAAGACTATTAGGAACAACTATATGCCAACAAATGTGAAAACATGGAGGAAATGGATGGATTTCTGGACACATAAAAACTACTTAAGACTGAATCAAGAAGAAATAGAAAACCTGAATAGACCAATAATGAGCAACATGATTGAAGTAGTAACTAGCACTCCCCCAACAAAGAAAGCCCAGGACTGGATGGCTTCACTGCTGCATTCTACCAAACCTCTAAAAAGGAAATAATACCAATTGTCTTCCAACTATTCTAAAAAAATTGAAACAGAGGCCATTCTGCCAAACTCATTCTGTGATGCCAGCATCATCTTGATACCAAAACCAGACAAAGACACAACAAAAAAAGAAAACTACAGACCAATATCATTGATGAACTTAGATGCAAAAATCCTCAAGAAAATATTAGCAAACAGAATACAACAGCGTATCAAAAAGATTATATATCATGATCAAGTGGGATTTTCCTGGGGGAGCAAAGATAGTTCAACATATGCAAATCAATAAATGTGATCCACCTCATCAACAAAATCAAGAACAAAAATCTTATCATCATATCAATAAATGCAGAAAAAGAATTTGACAAAATTCAGCATCACTTTATGATATAGATTCTCAACAAATTAATTATAGAAGGAAAGTATCTCAACACAGTAAAAGCCATATGCAACAAACCCATCACCAACATCATCCTGAATAGGGAAAGGCTGAGTGCTTTTCCTTTAAGACCAGGAACAAGACTAGGATACCCACTCTCATCACTCCTATTTAACATAGTATTGGAAGTACTGGCCAGACCAAGCAGGCAAGAGAAAGAAAGAAAGGGAATCCAAATAGGAAAAGACAAAGTTGAATTGTCTCTGTTTGCAGATGACATGATCCTACATATAGAAAAACCTAGTGACTACCAAAAAACTCTAAGAGCTGATAATCAAATTTAGTAAAGTTGCAGGATACAAACCAATATACAAAAATCAGTAGCATTTTATACTCCAACAATGAACTAGCAGAAAATGAAATCAAGAAAGCAAACCAATTTACAATAGCTACCAAAAAAGTAATATACCCAGTAATAAATTTAACCAAAGAGGTGAAAGATCTCTACAATAACTACTAATCACTGATGAAAGACATTAAAGAAGACATCAGAAGATGAAAAGACATTACATGTTCGTGGAATGGAAGAATTAACATGGTGAAAATGTCCCTACTACCCAAAGTGGTCTACAGATTCAATGCATTCCCTATCAAAATACCAATGACATCCTGCACAGAAATAGAAAAAAACAACTCTAATATTCCTAAGGAACAACAAAAGACCCAAATAGCAAAAGCAATCCTGAGCAAAAAATAAATAAATAAATAAAAAATAAAAATAAATGAATAAAAGTGGGAGGCATTATACTACCTGACTTCAAATTATACTACAAAGCTATAGTAACCACAATGGCATGGCACTGGCATAAACACACACACACACACACACACACACACACACACACACACACACAAATGGAACAAAATAGACAACCTAGAAACCAAAACACGTATTTATAGCCAACTGATCTTTGACAAAGGCACCAAGAACATACATTGGGGAATGGACAGCCTCTTCAATAAATAGTGCCAAGAAAACTGGATATCGATGTGTAGAAGAATGAAACTAGACCCAAAACTCTTGCTATATACCATAATCAACTCAAAATGGATTAAAGACTAAATATAAGACCTGAAACTCCTAGAAGAAAACAGGGGAGACACTTAAGGATGTTGGACTGGGCAAAGACTTTATGAATAAGACCTCAAAACCTTTGACCTCATCAAAGGCTGTTGCTCAAGTAGCCATGCAGCTTCCTGAATGCTTTGCTGCTTAGAAGTTTCTTCCACTAAATACCCCGGTTCAGCACCTTTAAGTTCCACTTTCTATAGAACTTTTGGGCATGAACAGAATGCAGCCAAGTTCCTCGAAAGTTCATAGCAAGGGTGATCTTTGCTCCAGTTTTCAGTAAGCTCCTTCTCATTTACATCTGAGATCTCCTCAGCATGGTCTTTGCTGTCCATATTTCTATCAGCATTCTGGTCACCACCAGTTAGAGTCTCTATGACATTCCAAACCTTTCCTGGTTTTCTTGTATTTTACACTCTTCCCAGCATATAGGCTTTTCCTAGCCTGACTCTCCAAATTTTTCCAGCTTCTGCCCAATACCCATTTTCACAGCTGCTTCCACATTTTCATGTATTTGTTATAATCAATACCCCATTTCTCTGGTACCAATTTTCTGTATTAGTCCACTTCTGCTGCTTATAACAAAGTACCCAAAACTGGGTAATTTACAGAGATAAAATTTATTTCATATGGTTTTGGAGGCAGGAAGATCCAAAGTCCAACAAACACATGTGATAAGGGCCTTGTTCTTGGTGGGAACTCTACAGCAGTGCAGGGTATCACATGGTGAATATGGCAGGAGCAGAGAGAGAGAGAAAGAGCTTCTCATATGCTCTCCTTTTAAACCATTAGAACCATGCCCATAACCACTATTGAACCATCAATAGATTAATTCACTCACTAGGGCATGGTACTCACAATCTAATCATCTTTTCAAGGTCCTACCTTTCAATTATCGTAATAGGATTTTCCACCCTCTTAACACTGTCACACTGGGGGCTAAGTTTCTAATAGATGGAACTTTGGGGGACTCAATTCAACCCATAGCATAAGCCCATTCTCCTTTGGGTACTCCCAAGGGACACAGTCAGCCGGTGGCTCTTATATACCAAGCAGGCTAATACAGCATTCTTACAAGTCATTCCCAAGCATATTTCACCGATACAGGCCAGTCATTTGGGCCAGGCACTGTAGCTCTTTCAGTATATAGTTCCTGTTCTCCCTTAGCATTCCCATAACTTCCTTTGTAAGGCTACACTGAGATTTGACCCTAGTTATTGGGCTAGTGGCAAAGACGAGGGGGCAAAAGTTTGGAGAATACGCCATCAGACATGGTGGAGAAGAAGCATGCAGGGGGTGATGGGGAGGAGGAATGTAAAAGTGCTCTCTGACACTATAGATTCACTTAGAAAAAGCACTTCTTCATTCAAGGTCCTTTAAAAAGTCCAGTTCTGACTTACAGTCTATTGAGAATAGTAGTTGCTGGACTGGCTTTGCTATCTTTTATTATCCTTCAATGTCTATGTGATCAGTAGTGATGATTCCTTTGTCATTTCTGACACTAGTAATTTGTCAGTTATTCTTTTTTTCTTGGTTAGTCTGGCTAAAGGCTTATCGGTTTTGCTGATCTCTTTTTCTGCCTTCTCTGGTTTTAACTGAGCATTTTATATGATTCTGTTCTGTCTCCTCTCTTAGAATTCCGTTGATTTTCTCTATTGTTTACCTATTTTCAATTTTATCGATTTATGTTCTAATTTTTATTATTTCTTTTCATCTGTTTGCTTTAGGCTTAAGCTTTTTTTTAAATTCTGGTTTCCTAAGGCGAAAGATTAGATTATTGGTTTGAAAGCTTTCTTCTTTTCTAACACATACATTTAATGATATAAATTTCCCTCTAAGCACTGCTTCTGCTATACTCCATACATTTTGGTAAGTTGTATTGTCATTTTCATTTAGTTCAAAATTAAGTTTTTCTTAACACTTCTTTGATCCATGGATTATTTAGAAGTGTGTTGTTTAATTTCCAAATATTTGGGGTCTTTCCAGCCGTTTTTCTATTATTTATTTCTGGTTAAATTCTATTGTTGTCAGAGAACATAATTCGTGTGTTTTCCATTCTTTTAAATTTGTTATGATGGGCCGGCCCGTGGCTCACTCGGGAGAGTGCAGTGCTGACAACACCAAGGCCACGGGTGTGGATCCTAAAAAAGAAGAAAAAAAAATTTTTGTTATGACATCTTTTATGGCTCAGAATGTAGTCTGTATTGGTGAATATTCCAGATGAGCTTGAGGAGAATGTGTTCTGCTGTTGTTGGATAATGTGGTCTATAAATGTTAATTAGACCAGCTGATAGTGCTGTCCAGATGACCTGTACACTTACTGGTTTTTTACCTGCTATATCTATGCATTACTGAAAGAGGTATGTTGAAATCAGTAACTATAATAGTGAATTTGTCTATTTCTCCTTTTAGTTCTATCAATTTTGCCTTATGTATTTTTGGTGTTGTTAAATGCACACATGTTTAAGATTGTTAAGTCTTCAGAGAGAATTGGCTACTCTATTTTTATGTAATGCCCCTTTTTATCCCTGATAAACCTCCTTGTTCTGACATCTGCTTTTTCTGAAATTGAAGTAGCTTCTCCAACTTTCTTTCTATTGCTATTAATATAACACACCTTTCTTCATCTTCACCCCTTTACTTTTATCCTATCTGAGAAATTATATTTAAAGTGGGTTTCTTGTAACAAATAGTTGAGTCTTGTTTTTTATTCCATGTTGACAATCTCCATTTTAAACTGGTATATCTAATCATTCACATTTAAAGTGATTATTTATATAGTTGAATAGCCATTTTCTACTTGTTGCATTTATTCCTTCTTTTTCATCCTGTTCTTCTGTCTTCTTTGGCCTTATTTGACCATTTTCTAACTTCATTTTATCTCCTCTCAGTGTATTAAATCTTAAAAAAATTTTTTTAATGGTTGCTCTGTAGTTAACAATATACATTTTTAACTAATTTGAGTTAACCCTTAAATAAAACTGTATGGTTTTATGTGGTATGCTGGTACTGTTATGGAATTGGATTCAGCAAGGAAGCAGCAGACACTCAGGGGGTTGGAGAGTCAGAAGTTTATTATTCTGGTGGGTCCAGATGAGCTAACCACTCTAAAGTTCAGGACCACAAACAAAGGTTTGCGGGGCCTTTTATAGGCAGGTTAGGTGGGCTTTTTAAGTTTCAATTTCTAAGCATATATCTTAAGCAGGCAGTTGCTAGTTTTGGCTTCTCCGAATTCATGTGACCTAAGCAGGCATACACGCAAAATTACAGAGAAGAGGAATGCAGGCAGGCAGTTGATTATTTTCTGGGCTGAGTTCTGGGGGTCTTGGTAGATAAGCACATTTAGCTACAGGGGCACTGCACGAGCACATAACAAATTTTAATTTTGAGTTTTTCCAACAGTACCTCATAACAGATTATTCTCAATTCCTTCTTCCCATTCCTTATGACATTGCTGTCACTTGTTTTCCTTGTCCATATGCTATAATCATCTAAATACATGGTTGCTATGATTTCTTTATAAACAGAATCTTTTAGATTAATTAAGAATAATTAAAATTAAAGCTTTTATTTTACTTTAACTTATTCCTTCTGTAAGTCTCTTTTTTTTCATTACGTAGACCCAAATTTCAGACCTACGTAATTTTCCTTTTCTCTGAAGAACTTTTTTTAAAAAACATTTCCTGCAAGGTAGGTCTACTCGTGACTGACTCCTTTAGTATTTTCTTTTTTGTCTGAGAAAGTCTTTATTTCTCTTTCACTTTTGAGGGATAATTTTTGGGTGTGCAGATTTCTAAGTTGGTAATTCTTTTTCTTTCAATAATAAATATTTCATTTCCACTCTCTTCTTTCTCGTATAGTTTCTGATTAGAAGCCCCCTGAAATTCTTACCCGTGTTCCTTTATATGTACAGTGTTTTTGTTTTCTGGTTTCTTTAAAGATTTTTGTTTTCGTTTTTGATTTTTTTTTTTTTTTTTTTTTTGCAGTTTGAATATGGTGTGTGTGTATGTGTGTGTATTTGTGTGAGTGTTTTGTATTTATCCTGCTTGTTCTCTGAGCTTCTAGGATATGTAGGGTAAAGGTTTTTTGTTTTTATTATTTTTTTCTTTTTGCATTTCACTTGGTGAAGTTTCTATCTTTACTCTCATTGATTTTTAAATTTTTTTCCTCAGCTGTGTCTAGTCTACTTGTAAGAACCCAAATGCCCCAAGGGATCACACTGAGGAATGTAAGAACCCAAATGCCCCAAGGGATCACACCCTGATCACATAAGTCCTTCTTGGCCACAACCCATCATGGCGCTGGTTGCCCTTCTCTTCCGTACTCTCCTTCCTGCCGGCGTGAATCGCACACCAATCAGCTCACCCCAAACCCCATGCGGTATGCTAAGTAGGGATTGTATTTTAAGCCAATCAGCCTTCCCTAAAAGCCCTATATATGTGTGTGTGTGCCGCCTAATAAACGAGCTCTCTCTGGTGGATCATCAACTGGTGTCAACTCATCCTTTCATTTGGTGCCAAAACCCGGGATGGAGTTTCTCTCCAGCGGTGACACTTTTCGGATCACAGTGGCAACACTTTCCGAGCCGCCCCTCAGGGCTCCCTCAAGCTGTAACACTTTTCAAATTGCAGCGGCAGCACTTTTTGAGTCGCCCCTCGGGAACTCCGTCCCACCAGGACCGGCCTCCCTTCCACCACTCACCACTGACGGTCCACCCTCGTCCATTCTTTTCCACGCTGGCTCCTTCCGCTCACCACTGGCTCATCATTAGGTAAGCCCCCTTTCCTAGAGGGCACCAGCCCTTTTTCAGGCTACCGCAGGGAATCTAGCCATGATCGTCCAGTAGCCCCTAACGCCCATACCCCACCCCACCACGGTCTTCACGACCACCATAAATTCCCAAACTATAACAGGTTCCAAAGCCCCGGTAAACTTTTACTTTCATCTTTGGAGGTTAAAAGCCCCATTCTGTTCTCTCTTTCACCCTCCTGTCCACCACTCTCTTCTCTCCACTTCCCGGGTCCGGGACCTGACCAGAAAATCCTGGCTCTAGGTTCCTTCAGGCACCGGGCTTTTGCCATAGAGAAGTGAAAGTCTGAGTGACGACCCACACCTCCCTTCTCTCCTCCTGGTTCGTACCTGAACCTGCCGGGACTGACGTGACCTACTGGGGACGCCCTCTAGGATCCCGCCTTTCCCAACAGGCCTTATCACTAATTTCTGTCCGATTTCTGTCTAAATTCCCATTAAGAGACCAGAATGGGCGCTTCCTCCTCCTCCCTAGGGGACTCTCCACTTCAATGCCTTCTGAAAAACCTCACCAACCTTTCCCTCAGGCCAGGAATTAAGCCCAAACTCCTCACCAAATTCTGTACACAAGATTGGCCTTATTATCCTTTAGATAATCGAAACACATGGCCCCCTGAGGGCACACTAGATCCTAACATTCTACGAGACCTCTTTAACTACTGCCAGCGCCTAAAAAAATGGAAGGAGATCTGCACCTCCTGCGCCATCCTCCTGTGCTCCCTCTCAAGTCCTTTTAGCCTGTAAACCATCTTCACAGTCACCCCTCGATTCTTCTACATTCGACCCTGCTGATGAACACCCACCCTACCGACCTCATCCTCCCCCAGCGCATCCGGCGCCTGCTCCTCCTCCCCCATCATCCGCGTCACCTTCCACTCCTCCATCTTTACCCTCCCCTACTCCTGACCCACTAAGCCCCCCTTTCACCCGTTCCCGAGGTCCTCCCCCCGCCCCTTTAACAATCGCCCCACTACGTGAGGTAGCTGGGGCTGAAGGAGTAGTTAGGGTCCATGTTCCCTTTTCCCTAGCTGACCTTACAGAATTAGAAAAAAGACTAGGCTCTTTCTCTACCGACCCTACCACCTACATTAAAGAATTTCAATGGATCCTGCAGGCCTACAGCCTCACACATCATGACATCTTCATGCTCCTAGCCAATACCCTCCTCCCTGAGGAATGCCGCAGGGTCTGGGATAGAGCCCAAACTCATGCCACTGACACCCATCGTACCAATCCGGATCACCCGCCAGGCCCCCAAGCAGTCCCAGAACAGGAACCTAATTGGGATTATAACACAGCCCAGCGAATCCAGGCTCAAGACCGTTTTGCCTCTTGCTTAATAATTGGCCTCAAAAAATCGGCTCGCAAGGTCGTCAATTTCCAAAAAATTCAAGAAATTGTCCAAAAAAGGAAGAAACTCCCTCTGAGTTCCTCAATAGATTAACTCAGGCCTTTCAACAATACACTAACTTAGACCCCAACTCAGAAGACGGCCGGCATGTCCTTATGACCTATTTACTGGCCCAATCCTACCCCGACATTAAAACTAAACTTAAAAAATTAGAGCAGGGTCCTGCAACCTCTCAGACCGAAATCCTGTCAGTGGCCTTCAAGGTTTTTCATAATCGGGAGGAGGAAAAGGAACGTCGAAAACAAAAGGCCGACCACGCCAACTTCCAGATGTTGGCCCAGCTTATCAAATCCCCTGGGCACCCTCCCACAGCCTCCACCTCTAAGCCTCCACCTGGAGCCTGCTTTAAATGTGGAAAGGAAGGGCATTGGGCAAAGGCTTGCCCCACCCCCAGGCCACCCACCACTCCTTGTCTGAAATGCAAAAAGAAGGGACATTGGGGATCTGATTGCCCCCTTGCCCGAAGGGGTGAGGAACCAACTGCCCCACAGTCCCCCAAACCGTGGACACCACCTATGGTGGGCCTCGCTGAGGAGGACTGAAGGAGCCTTGGGCCCTTTCCGATCATCTCTATAACAAAGCAAGAGCCCAGGGTATCCATGGTTGTGGACGGCCACCCAATATCTTTCCTCTCGGACACTGGAGCCACCTTTTCGGTCTTAAGGGAATATAAAGGCCCCACCACCTCCAGCAGCTCTCCTATAGTCGGGGTAGGAGGTAAACAAATCTTTCCCCCCAAAACCCCTCTTTTAACCTGCTGCCTTCAAGGCACTCAATCCGTTTTCTCCCATTCCTTTCTAGTCATGCCACAATGCCCCATCCCCTTGTTGGGTCGGGACATTCTATCACGGCTTCAAGTCTCCATTACTTTGCCCCTGTCCTCTTCCTCTTCCCCCGTTTCCTTCCTTCTAGCACTAGGTCAAGCCCAAGATCCTACTAATTCCACCCCTCCAAAAAAGTCCTTACCCATCCTGACGCACCCTGTTAACCCCACCGTTTGGGACACTGCCAGCCCTGCTCTGGCCCAGTGTTCCCCTGTACGCATAAAACTAAAAGACTCTTCCAAATATATTTGTCACTTAAACCATCCAGAATCCACTTTATTACAGTATGTGGATGATCTCCTTCTATGCAGTCCTTCATGGGAACAATCCCAGGCTGACACTGCCCATTTGCTTAACTTCCTAGCGGGTAGGGGATATTGAGTGTCCCTTGCCAAGGCCCAAATCTCCTTATCGTCTGTAATCTACCTTGGTTTTCTCCTCTCCCCGGGGAAAGAAGGAAATCACCCTGGACAGAAAACAGCTTCTTACTGACCTGCCCATCCCCAAAACCAAAACAGAGATCCTATCTTTCCTGGGTCTAGCCGGATATTTCAGAGCATGGATCCCCAATTTCTCTTTGCTAGCCTGACCTCTCTTATAATATGAGTAAGGGTCTTCCTGAAGAACCTTTACTCTCCTCACCTCAGCGCCCTTTTCTCAAGCTTCGGCAGGCCCTTCTAACAGCCCCTGCACTTCCTCTCCCTGATCTAACTAAACCCCTTTTCCTCTATGTTCATGAAAATACGGGACAAGCTCTAGGCGTCCTAGGACAGAATTATTTCCCCTCCTTTGCCCCCATAGCATACCCATCAAAACAGTTGGACCCCACTGTACGAGGCTGGGCACCCTGTCTAAGAGCCCTAGCTGCGGGGCAGTTACTGCATAAGAAGGCATCTAAATTAACATTTGGGGCACCTCTCACCATTCTCTCACCACATCACCTCAAAGACCTCCTTACATATAAGGCTCTCCAATCCCTCCCACCTTCCAGAATCCTAACCCTCCTATCCTCGTTTCTGGAAAATCCTGCCCTGTCCTTCACTACCTGCCCACCCCTAAATCCAGCTACCCTACTGCCTATATCAGATTCCCCCAACACCCCTTTGCACAGCTGCATAGAAAGCCTTCAAAATTTTATACCTTACCGCTCTTCCATCACTGAGGGACCCCTATCTCACGCTGATCTCACATGGCTCACGGATGGGTACTCATTCAAGGAAGGAAACACTCATTACGCAGGGTAAGCCATAGTCTCCCTTGATTCAGTTATAGAGGCCCAACCTTTACCCAAGGGTACTACCAACCATCAGGCCGAACTTATCGCCGCCACGCGAGCCTGCGTTCTAGCTGAAGGAAAAACTCTTAACTTATACACTGACTCCAAATATGTCTTTCATATACTTCTCTCTCATGCCGCCATATGGAAAGAACGCGGTCTGCTTAACACCAAGGGTAACACAATCACCAACTCAGCTTTAATATCCACATTAATTGAGGCATCTCATTTCCCTCTCAGAATCAACCGCCTAATGATGATAAGTCCTCTCTCTTTCGCTTGCTCCATGACCTGTTTCACTCTAGCCCCCAAGCTTTATCCCAGTTTTTACAAGCCTTCTTCTCAATCACTCCATCTGACAAAGCCCTCTTGCAAAAAATTTCCTCCTCATGCACAATCTGCCAGCGTACCAATCCTAACACCCCTCTCAAACCTGGGCCATACCCCTCCCACCAGGCCAGAGGTCTCACACCTGCGGCCGACTGGCAAGTCGATTTTACGCACATGCCTTCTGTCCGGCGCCTCAAATACCTCCTGGTGTTTGTTGATACCTTTTCAGGATGGGTAGAGGCATTCCCAACATCCAATAAAAAGGCCTCCACCATAGCCCAGACTCTCCTTTCCCAAATCATCCCACAATTTGGGATGCCCACTTCCATTCAATCTGACAATGGACCTGAATTTACTGCCCAGATAATACAAAAACTCTCCCAGTCACTCTCTCTCCCCTGGCAAGAGAACCAACAGAATCTTAAAGGACATACTAACTAAATTGTCTCTGGAATTACACCTTGATTGGGTCTGTCTTCTACCTCTCGCTCTACTCAAGACCAGAGCTCTCCCAGAAAAGCCCTCCAATCTTTCCCCTTTTGAAGTCATGTATGGTAGGCCCCTCCTACCCCCGGGGATCACAGCAACTGAAGGACCCATACCACCCACCATGGCCTTACCCTTGCTCTCCCACCTTCGCACTGAATTACGGAAGTACCAGGGCTGGCTACTTCCAGATTCGTCACTTTCCAAAAATAACCTTTCAGCCCAGGCCAATTAGTATTCTACACTTCCCCGGAACCCAACCCCCCCCAACCCCTAAGTGGGAAGGCCCATGTCCTGTCATCCTTTGCACTCCAACTGCTGCTAAACTTGCCCTGCCAGGTAATCATGTTACTCCTTACACTCAGGATCCACCCTTGGCCACCGAGAACTCCAATAACAAGCTGCAAAAGAATTTAACACACCATTCTTTTAAGTGTATCCCTCATCCTACTGACCCTTTCAAACTCCGCCTATCCCGGACCTCAGCCTTACCCCCAATTCCAGAGACATGAACCTTCTCCTCGGCCTTCTCCTGTTCTTTTCATTTCACCCAGTGAGCTTTCAGGCCCCTCTGCTAGCTCCCCAGGGTCACCCATTTACACCTGGCAACAGATCATTTCTGAAACACTCATCTTTCTCTCTCTCTCCCGGAAATTGTTTTCTCTCATGCGACTGCTCCTCGCGGCCGTCCCCTTAAACGCTTCCCTTCCTCAACCATTTATAACCACACCATCATCCCACCAGGCTCTTTCTTCTGGTGCAATGGAACCCTCTCTACCTCCATCCTGTCTAATCTTACTGCCCCATGCCTTCTTGTCACCATCGTCCCTCAACTCACTCTGTACACCAGTTCAGAACTGTTCCATCTTCTTCATTCCCCCTCAAGGCAAAAAAGGGCCGCCTTCCTCCCGATCATGGTTGGTATTTCCCTAACAACATCAGCGGTCGGAGCTGGCCTGTCGGGAGGAGCCTTAGGACACAGTTTATGGGCGGTCGAAGACATAAATGCTAAACTTGAAGGGGCTCTGACCTCCACTGCTGAATCTCTTTCCTCTCTACAGAGACAAATTACCTCTTTAGCTCAGGTCACCCTCCAAAACCGTAGAGCACTAGACCTCCTCACCATAGAAAAAGGAGGTACTTGCATCTTCCTTGGGGGAGAATGCTGTTATTATATCAATGAATCCGGTCTAGTAGAAACAAACATCATCAAACTCACCGACTTAGCTTCCAGCCTACGAACCACATCCAGTTCTAACCCCTTTTCCTCTTTTATCTTAAACCCTATCCTAACTTGGATTTGGCCCATTTTGGGACCTCTAATCATTATCCTCATAACCTGCCTTTTCTTGCCCTGCATCATTAGATTTCTTCAAACCCAAGTGGGAAAAATCTCTAATCAGGCCTTTAACCAGCTTTTGCTTAGAAACTACCAGCTTCTAGGTACCGATGAACCCCCCGCCTCATCTTGTGAGCACCTCAGCCGATGCTGAAGAGACACCACCTTACAGAGGAAATGCATTCCTACACGCCCTTGCCACCGACGCCTGGCCGCTCCCTCCAGTCTCCAGCTACGAACAATGGAACTGGTACATATTCGACTTGTGGCTTCAAGGAACGTTTATGGACTTTCCCCCTTTCTAAATTACTTGTTTCTCCACCCTCCTTTGGGGTTTCATAATGGGTATTTATGTACCTTCCTCCCTTTGCCCCCCCACAATGCCCCAGTTCAGCAGGAAGTAGCTCGATGACTTCAACGTCCCCGTTCCTAAAACAAGAAAAAGGGAGGAATGTAAGAACCCAAATGCCCCAAGGGATCACACCCTGATCACATAAGTCCTTCTCGGCCACAACCCATCATGGCGCTGGTTGCCCTTCTCTTCCGTACTCTCCTTCCCGCTGGCGCGAATTGCACACCAATCAGCTCACCCCAAGCCCCATGTGGTATGCTAAGTAGGGATTGTATTTTAAGCCAATCAGCCTTCCCTAAAAGCACTATATATATGTGTGTGTGCTGCCTAATAAACGAGCTCTCTCCGGTGGATCGTCAACTGGTGTCAACTCATCCTTTCACTACTGATAAGAATACCATCAAAGATATTTTTCATTTTTGTTATGGTGTTTTTGATTTCTAGCATTTTCTTTTATTTTTTTTCTTAGTGTTCCCATCTCTCTGTTTTCATTACCCCTCTGTTTGTGCATATTATCTACTTTTTCCATTGGAGCCCTTAACATATTATTCATAGTTATATGATTTAAGTTCCCTGTCTGATTCTTCAAACATCTGTGTCATATCTGAGTCTGGTTCTGCCAATTACTTTATCTCCTCAGACTGTGCTTTTTCTTGCTTTTTGGCATGCTGTGTAATTTTTTGTTGAAAGCTGAACATATTTTATTGGGTTAAAGGCAATGGGGTAAATAGGCCTTTGGCGTGTGGATTTATGTTATTCCAACTAGGAGTTGGGCTGTATTTAATGTTTGCTGTACCTGTAGGTGCCAGAGGCTTCAAACTCCTCTAGGGTCTTTGTTTTTCTCCCTTGCTGTATTTGGATTTCCCTAAGTATTTCTTTTCAGAAAGAGTCTGTGTCTTGCAATGTTTTCATCTGTAATACACACTTATTACACCAGAGCTCTGTTGGTGTGTAAGTAACGTATGAGGGGAGGGATAGCATTCTATTATCTTCTGATTAACTCTCAGCCTTCTCGTGGACCTGTTTCTCAGAGCTGTAACATTCTCAAGTGTTTGTCCAGGAGTATAGCTTTCCCCCCACCCCCTCTTCATTCCAGCTATAGGGGCAGAAAGAGGCATGATCCCTTTCTTCTCCATCATGAAGAGTCAAAGCTGACATACCTATAACAATAGATAGGTTAACAGAAAAGATTAACAAGTTTATTATGTGCACAAGTGTCCACAGGAATCATACAAAATATAAAAACTCAAAGAAAGGGCCAGAAATTTGAAGCTTAAGTACCCTCTTCAATGGGGAGGAGAGATGAGGGAGCAGGAGTAAATGATTTTCAGGGAAAACAGATGAGCCCAAAGAACAATGGCATTGGATGAAATTTCTTTGAGCTCTGGTGGAGGTGTCAGAAAGGTGAGGCATGGAACTTCACTGTGAACAAAGGTTGTCTAATTATGCAGATAAAACCTCTCAGGTAATCTCTTGGAGCTGCCCTCAGGAGAAAAGTCTGTCTGGGCATGGTAAGGACTCCCAGTCTTTTCTCTTCTCTTGTGGTTAATCTTTCCTGGTTATTTGATGAGATTCCTAGAAAGGGGGTTTTAAGACAATTGCATTCCTTGTGGAAAGACGCTTTCTTAGATAAGGGAATTCCAGAGAGAGCCCCTCCTGGTGCTTCAGGAAAGAAGATCATAGAGATGGGGAGGGAGGGAAGTGGGGGACAGTCAGAGAGTGACCTTGCTTCTAAGGCTTATTTCTGAGACTTTTCAATTTTCAAAGCACTCAGCATGTCCAAGTGTCATATTTTGGGAAATAGTTTCTGTGCCCCAGCACCAGCTGCAGTGTTCCCAGTCTACTTCCCTGAAGCCCTGACCTGTTTCAACTATTTTCCCCTGTTAGGTGAGATAGCAGGGCCAGACCGGAGGGGAGGGACACCTTTCCACAGCTAGGATAAGGCTCTGCAAAGTCCTTTCCACTAGAGAGTAGACCTTTGTATGGGAAAAGCTCTGGGCTTATTTCACAATTACTTTCCCCCAGAGCCAACAGGGGATCTTTCTCAGATCTTCACTGTGAGAACCTACTGGGATTCCTGGAGGTAAAGCCCAAGTAAATGTGGGGACCTCCTAAAACTTTTCTCACTCTTATGCTAATTCATACCCAGCCTCCAGCAATTTGTCAAAATCATCATTTTAGTGTTCCTACCAGCTTATATCTCCAGGCAGCTTTTGCTCAAGGTAAGATGATCTTGGCTGTGTCTCTCTGAATAAACCTGTTTCTCTAGATTTTGGGGGTAGTGGTTTGCCCTGTGAGCTCAGTTCTCTAAATGGTCCAAGAAAGGTATTTATTTTTCATTTGCCCAGCTTTTTGTTATTGTAAGGACAGGAGTGATGACTTCCAAGCTCCTTACATATTGGAAATAAAACTTTGTAACTAAAGCTTTGAGTTAAAGCTTAGTTTCCTGTTTAAATTGCTCGTTCTTTCAGTAAATTTCTATAACTAACCTCTCATTGTGTTTCTTCCTATCTGCCCTTTAAAATAGTGCCTTTGGAAAGACCAATGTAACATTTCTTTCCTGCTTTGCCGATCTGAAAAAATGAACAGTTTCTTACCGAATTAATGGAATCACTGGAGAAAAAAGACGATGAATGGAAGGTACAGGTAACTGAGATTAGACATTGGGGAAAACCCGACTAGGAAACTAAAGAAAATACAGACAGACTGGTCAGGCTCCATCACATCATATCTGGCTGAGCATGACTCAGCCTGCCTGCTGTAAATATGTTAACTGTGCTTGTGTGCCCATGTATTCCTTGGTTATCTGGCTCTAGTATAAAAGACAATGGCTCTGATCCACTGGGGGTTGAGCTTGTGTCCAAATAAAGCATGTTAACCTTGAAAAAAAATAATAAAATATAATAGTGCCTTTGGCATAGGAGTCACAGCTGTGTGCCTAAGGTTCCTTGAGGGTTGCTTGGCCCAACCTAAATTCAGCTAGGCCAGCTGAACCTGCAGACATCCCTGCTGAGCTTGCATGAATGTCTGATCTTTGACTTCAGAGGGCTGAGGGCTCCACCTTCAGATGCCATCATCTTCTAAACACAAAGACAGAGAACCTGTAACAGTGCAGATCACTGAGGGAGTCCTTCCAACCCTTTGACAGTCATGATACCCATGCCTCACACCAACCCTAACCACTTCCTTGTAAATGTAACACCTTCCCCATTGTGGGGAAGCTGGTTCTAAGATGCTAATTTCCTGCCTTCTCACAATGTCTGCCCTGTGATTAAACTTTTTTTCTCTACTGCAAAGACACGCGCTTCAGTCATTGGCTTTCCCTGGCGTGGGCAAATGGACCCCACTCAGTTTGGTAACCTGAAGTCTCCTTTTGCTACATTTTAATGAGTCCTGCATGGATATTGAAAGAAAGTGAGCTGAAACGCAGGATACTGATCAATCTTTATAAAAGGAAGAATATATGCTGGGTAATTGATCTGCAACATAACCAGCGCCACTTTAGACAAGCCCAAGTACAAAATGGTGCTGCCCACCTCCTCCCCTCCCCTCGCCTCCCCCTTCCCTTTACGAGAAGCCTCCTGACTTAAAAGAAACCCCTTTTGCTTCTGCAAGGACGCAGTTCTCCACCCCGATCCACATTAGCATAATGACCCTCCTTGATGGGATCACCCAGCTCTTGGCACCAACATACCAATATAAGCTCTACCACTGCCACACCTGCTGCTGTCCCCTTTCCAGGGCAGCCCCGGGCTGCCTGCCACTCTGAGCACAGCCCAGCAGATTTCTTTCTTTAATAAAGCTTGAATGGTACCTGGCATCTCGGCTCACTTTCTGTCATTATGGTGCTGAAACCCGGGAAGGGTTTTGGCCAATGTTGTGGGCGATCCCCACTCTCTGGGGGTGATTGGCCCTCGGCCACCCTTCCCAGACCTGCTGGATTGGGTACACTCAGGGCTCTCTCTCCTTTTGCCATTTCAGACAAACATATCCAACACTAACCTCAATTCAGGGTGAGTCAGTGGGTCTGTCCTGCCTGCATCTATGGTTCCCCCAACTACTCTCTCTATGACTCAGGTCTTTATGAAAGTCCAGGTGCCTGGCTGAGGGAACCCTTCTTGTGCCCCCCAGCTATTGGAGGATGCTCCACTATCTGGTCGGTTGGCTTTTTTTCCCTTGAAAAGAAGGTGGGCAACAGAGAGGAGGCCCTTTGCTGGCATGCTTCTTCTGCCAGGACTGACTGCCCTTTCTCACCCTCTACACGGGATCCTCATGATCCAAACCTCTATGCTCTATGCCCTTGGGCTGTCTCCTGGCCAATTTCTTGGCATCCAGGGAGACATTAAAACTCAAACACCCTGTTACAATGGATCCCAGTGGCCACAAGATGGCACTTGATTTAGACACTCACCAAAATGGCAAAAGCTGCAGAGATTCCTTGTTCAGGCCTTCTCCTATCTCTGAAAGCGTTCTTCTCTGTCAAAGCTGTCCTATGTCTCAAATTCTCCTAGCTCATGCTAGACCTCTCCCTCCAGACTCAGATCAATCTCCTGATCCATCAGCCCTCCACATTTCTCTCTTTCCCACACCTGGCCTCCAGATGCTTGTCCTCAGCCCAACTCCTCCCCTTCTCCCCCTTCATCAGGTAACAACCCCGCCTCAGCTCCGGCTTTTTATAACCCTTCTGTGAAATGGCTGGGATGGAAGGAATTGTCTGAGTCCATGTACAGGGAGCAGGTCTGGATGGCAGTGTAAGATCTGTGCGCCGTGCACAAACCCCACACGTCGGGATGGCTCACCTCACAAAGACCATGAGACAGAGACTGATGCAATCAAGCAAGAGGAGTTTATTTCCAGCATGCTGGGGTCACTCAGCATTCAAGACAAAAGCAACCCCGAGTCTTTAACACAAGATCTTTTTATACAGTTCTTTAGATGGACTTTCACAATAGGATGAGTTGTTTACTGTTTACAGGTTATCAGAGGTGACCTTTGGATTTATTGGTGGGCTTTAGCAAGCTGGTACCCTGATAAGGAACAGTGCACTTCCCAATCATTTATCTTCCAGGTGGCTTTTAGATAAGGAACTGGTCAGTCAGTTCCTGGAACCGGGTGGTGTTTTACTCCCTTCCTGGAATTTAATGTGTCTGGGCCTGCCTTACTTAAAATGACATTAGTTATGTTTTCTCGTTTTTAGCAAGCATTAAATGCAGAAGCAAATTAAGCATGTTAGAGTTATATTTTATTTCTACAGCAGCTCAGGTACATGCTCAAAATAATAGGTGGCCTGTGGGAGCCATTGATGTTCCTTGCACAGACCCAAACTGAGACTACCAGGCTGGCAACGGGGATCAGGATCTCCAGGATAATATGATCACACACTTGATTTACAGTCTCCAAAATGCTACTCACAAGTCAGTTATGACAAGCTTAGAGAAATCACACAGAGATGCACTGAAAATCTCAGTGAGTTCCTAACCCACCTCTCTGAGGTTTTACATGAATACACAGGTATAGACCCAAACTCCCCTGCAGGCATGGCCCTCTTACACTCTCATTTCATTACCCAATCAGCCCCTAATATTCGAGAAAAAGTATAAAAGAGATCAGGCCAAATGTCAGCTCCTGGCTAATGCCATCCATGGCTCACATACTCCAAAGCTGGCTGCCTCAAGGGGCAAGCCACCTGAGAACTGCTTCAAATGCAGTCAACTGGGCCACTTGGCATGGGCCTGTCCTAACCTGTCCTCACTACAAATGGCCAGATCACTGGGGGATTGACTGTGCCACTTGCCAGAGAGGGAGTGGCCCAGTCCCCAACCTACAGCCTTTGGCTTCACCGCCATCTCTACTGGAGCTTCTTGGTTATGCCCAGGAGGAGGATTGATGATGCCCAGGGCCCAAGGCCCCCACAGAGATCACTGTGCATGAGCCCAGGGTAACTTGCCTCATAGCAGGTAAGCTGATCTCTTTTGTCATTGATACAGGGGCCATTTACTCTATCCTTCCTAAGTATGCAGGATCAACAACCCCATCCTCTATCACAATAGTAGGGGTCACAGGATCAGAATTCCAGCCACAGATCATTCAAGCCCTTTCCTATACCCTACGACACATTTAATTCACACACAAATTCTTAATAAGGCCTCAGTGTCCAGCCCCCTTACTGGGATGGGACATTGTTTTCAAATTCAAAGCTACTCTTACCCTAAACACTTTAATTCCAGCTACAATACCCCTGTTAAAGGCCACACCCAGACCTGGCCCCTGGGGCTTCCACCTTCCCCTTCCCCTCAGACAAGGTTAATCCCTAGTATGGGACACTTCTTCTCCTTCCATTGCTATGCACCATTCCCCTATACTTGCTAAATTGCTGAACCCCTCTTTGTTCCCTAATGTCCCACAGTACCCCATTGCTAACAAACACCTAATAGGCTTAACACCCATCGTACACAAATTCCTGGCTTATCTGCTCGCTTTTTAATACACCCATCCTTCCGGTTATAAAGCCTAAGCACTCATACCATTTAGTACAGGACTAATCCTGACATGTGCTTTTCCCAACAACTTGCTTGGACAGTACAGTCTCAGGGGTTTCAGGATAGCCCCCACTTCTTTGGCCAGTCCTTAGCTCAAGACTTATCTGAACTTCCCCACAACCTCTAGCACTTTAATACAACATGTGGATGACCTCCTCCTTTGTAGCCCCTCCGATGAGGATTCACAGACCCACACTGTTGCTCTCCTTAATTTCCTGGCCTCCAGGGGATATCCAGTGTCCCCAGCAAGGCCCAAATTTCTTCTCCTTCAGTCACCTACTTGGGAGTTCACCTCACCCCCAATGTCAGAGAAATAATGGTGGATCTCAAGAGTCTAATTTCTGAACTCCCTACTCCTACCACACAGGGTGAAATCCTTTCTTTCTTGGGGCTTGTGGTGTATCTTTGCCTATGGATTCCTAACTATTTGCTATGGTGTGCTCGCAAAGCCACTTTATGGGGCAGTCAAAGGGGATCCGGCCATTCCTTTAAAGCCCACAAAGCCCATTCATTCTCCCTTCCAGTGATTAAACGCTGCTCTCCTTGTAGCCCCAGCTCTATCTCTCTCAAAGCTATCTCATCCTTTTATCCTAATTGTCACTGAAACCCAAGGATTGGCAGTTGGGGTTTTGGGACAAAAGGCAGGAGATATTTTCTCCCCAGTTGCATATCTCTCTAAACAACTAGACACCATAGCTTGAGAATGGGCCCCTGTTTATGGGCCTTGGTGGCAGCTGACCTTTTAGCAAAAGAAAGCTCTAAACTAACTTTTAAACAACAAACACTCAAGGCCTTCTCATCCATAAGGCCAAGTCAATTCTCTCCCTTTCCCGCCTACAACTTTTTTAAAATTTTTATTTTATTTTTTTTGGTCCTTTTCGTGACTGGTAAGGGGATCTCAGCCCTTGGCTTGGTGTTGTCAGCACCACGCTCAGCCAGTGAGCCAACCGGCCATCCCTATATGGATCCAAACCTGTGGCCTTGGTGTTATCAGCACTGCACTCTCCAGAGGGAGCCACAGGCCGGCCCTTCCTGCCTACTCCTTATTCACCTTACCTTCATTGAAAACTCCAAGTTCTCCTTTAAACCTTGCCCTCCCTTAAAATCCAGCCACTCTCATCCCAAAACACTCATGACCCTTAGAACACAATTGCATGGAGGCTTTAGACCTCTTTCTCAATTCCTTTCCACACATCTCCCCGCATCCCATTACACAGTTTATAGATTGGATAGCCACCTCCACACCTGCTCCCCAGGCGGGTTATGCCATAGTAAATCTAACACAAGCTATTGAGGCTGCACAACTCCCAAAGGAGGTTGGGGTTATACACTGCAGAGGACACCAAACCTCCAATGACCCCACACCCCAGGGAAACAAACTGGCAGATCTAACTGCAAAACACACTGCTCAATCACCAGGCCCCCCCACTTCTGCTCCTGCTCCAGTCCTTCTCATGGCCCCTTATGCCCTTATCCCCATAAACACTCCAAGAAATACAACACCTCCAGCAGTTGGGGGCACAGAGAAAGAACAACTGATATACTCTCTCCGGTCACTATGTCCTCCCTACTACACAAGCTGAGCAAATCCTTTTCTATAATTCAGTTCATATAGTCTTTGAACTCCTACTAGGCCTTCCTCAGCCCTTATATTACTCTCCCACAAAAGGACACGCTATTTTCTAACCTTAGTATATACCTTTCCAGGTTGGTTTGAGGCTTTTCCCTGCACTTCAGAGGATGCTACAGCAGTAACGCATACTCTTACCTCAGAAATCACCCTCATTTTGGCCTCCCTGCCAGTCACTCACTCGCCTATGGGTTGCCCCCCAAAAGCCCACAGGCCTCAGCCCCCTTGAACTTATGTACAGAGGCCCTTCACGCTCATACCTCTCCCTTCCAGCTCATCGCCTTTAGGCCGGTATCTCCCTACTCTTTTGCTCATTAGGAATCTTCTTCGGGAACAGGCTGTCTTCACCTTCTAAGACTTTAAACTGAGCTCAGGACAGCAAGTGTATATGAAAACCTGAATCCCAAAGTCCCCCCCTCACCATGTTGGGAAGGGCCTTATACAGTACTTCTTGCCACCTCCATGACAGTAAAAGTATTACGAAAGGCCCCTTGGTTTCACTTATCCTTGGTAAAACTAGCACCTGAGACTTTACCCAAAAATCTGTTGATACCAAGCCAGAGGGGTCCCTCTATTCAACCCCCAACCCAAAATCTTCTCACACTTTGTCTATTTTAGGACCCACAAAACTGAAAATCTCCAGGACCTCCACTTTTCCTCCAATACTAAAAGAAGGATGATCTTTCCTCCGGTGATTATTCTCTCACTCTTGCAGGCCCGCTCCACATCCTTTGCACAAGAGCTACTATTACACTATCTGTTCTAGTACTTGCTACAGGATTGGCAGCAGCTGCCCCAGAGCAGTGTAACATTATAGAAAGGTTTCTCCTGGCACGTCTTTACCTCCTATCTGTAGGATGCTTCTTAGCGATGTCATTGTGGCAATGTCCCCCTTAAATTCTTTTGGCTCCTAACCCTTTGCATCCTTCCCGTGTTTTTCCTCCTATCTCAATGCTCCCCCTTACCTGGAACGTGGAGATTCCAGGTCTGCAGAGACGATGCATTTCTCAGCGAATCAGACTGGTCCCCGAGCGACTCATTTGTCTCCCACTTCACGAGAAACTTTTCGTGGTCACCCCCCTCCCTGTCGATGCAGCCTGCAATGTTTCCACAATGTCTCTGCCCTTTCCTCTCATCTCACCTCAGTGGGGACTGTCAGCATTGTGCAGGGCCTGCCACACTCTGCCTCACTAACGCCAAACGCTGCCACGCACTTTCCCCGTCCTCATCCACACCCTAAAACCAGAATATATTTCCTTTGTAAAACTATGTTATCCTATTGCCTGTCCCCCCAACACGATTTCTTGCATATTCTTTTGGCTCATCCCTGACATCACCCTCCAGACAGATGGAGGGATGGAGAAGGGACTGGGACTAATTTCGCCCCCCCCCGCAGGAAGTGCCCCTGCTCCCATAGGGCAATAATTGTACCTTTTAATTGGGGCAGGGACCCTTCCTGCAACTGGAACTGGCATAGTGGGCCCTGCTACTCTCTCTTAATTCTATCAAAAACTCTCAGAAGAACTAAGCATAGACAGCATCTCCTCCCTCCAGTGACAGGTCATCTCAGTCATGACAGTCAATAGTCACTTTACAGAACCAACAGGCCCTTTACTTCCTTACAGCAGAGAAGGAAGACACCTGCCTCTTCTTGGGGGAGGAATGCTGTTATTACATAAATGAGTCCGGCGTGATCCAAAACAACTGAAACTATTTCACTGAACCCTGGGATACCCTGGCTAATGGCCCTCCTAGGACCCCTAACTGTGCCTCATCCTACTTTTTGGCCCCGGTCTCTTTTGGTGTTTCTCTAATTTCTTGCAGGAATGTATGCAGGCTTTCACCAACCAAAAGGTCGCCAAATTGTCCCTGCAAGGAGGATATCAGCCCCTCAGAACCAGTGACTCTTGCCTGGAGGAATACAGCCTCCCCACACGAAACCAACACCCTTCCACCTAAATCTTTTATTTTTTCCATATCTTCACCCATCTCCAGCAGGAAGTAGCTTCAGAAGAATGAGACCTCCGCCCCTTTTCCCTTTTTCCTATACTTAAAAGGCAGGAATAATAGACCTGCAACATAACCAGTGCCACTTTAGACAAGCCCAAGTACAAAATGGCGCTACCCACCTCCTCCTCTCCCCTCCCCCCTTCCCTTTATGAGAAGCCTCCTGACTTAAACAGAAACCCCTTTTGCTTCTGCAAGGATGCAGTTCTCCACCCAGATCCACATTAGCATAATGACCCTCCTTGATGGGATCACCCAGCTCTTGGTGCCAACATACCAATATAAGCTCTACCACTGCCACACCTGGTGCTGTCCCCATCCCAGCCCTGGGATGCCTGCTACTTTGAGCACAGCCCAGGCAATTTTCCTTCTTTAATAAAGCTTGGACAGTACCCAGCATCTCAGCTCACTTTCTTTCACTGGGCTGCGCTCAAAATGGAGGGCAGTACCAGGCCTGGGGGTGGGAGAGCTTATATAGACTGTAGGGCACCAAGGGCTGGCTGAAGCAGTCCAGGAGGGGCATTGTGAGGGAGGGGCATTGCACCCATGCGGAAGCAAAGAGTTTCTACTTCATAGAAGTCACGAGGCTTCTTGTAAAGGGAAGGGTGAGGGTTGGGGGCCATTTTGTCCTTGACCTTGCCTAAAATGGTGCTGGTTATGTTCAAGATCTATCAGATATTTCTAGCACTTTTTTTAGAATGTAGATGTACCTACCATCCATATATCAGCTTTGTGGTTTCAGTCAAAATTTCAAGACAAAAAGAAAAGTTCCATTTAACATGATATAACATATATTTGCATACTTAGTACATAGTATTTGGCAAAGTGACTAAAACATAATAGGCACTGAGTGAAAGGAAGAGTCGACACCAGTTGACGATCCAAGATCCACCAGAGAGGGCCCGTTTATTAGGCAGCACACACACACATATATAGGGCTTTTAGGGAAGGCTGATTGATTTAAAATACAATCCCTACTTAGAGGGCAACCAGCGCCATGATGGGGTATGGCCGAGAAGGACTTATGTGATCAGGGTGTGATCCCTTGGGGCATTTGGGTTCTTACACTGAGTGCATATTTTCAAAAGAAAGAAAGAAAGGAAAAAGAAATAGGGAAATCAGAGAAAGTGAGGAAGGAAAAGAAAAAATAGAAAGCATAACGGGAAAGAGTCAAGATTCAAAATTTATCAAAAATTATATCAACATAAATGGGCTACATCGTGTATACTGAATAGTAACATAAATAGTGTTAAATAAAAATTCTAGGAGGTCATGGCTTTGGACTAAGTTTCTGCACTTGGAGTCTCTGCTGCTGTTCCAAGTCACCAAACGCAAGCCAAGTTGTCTGACCTGAAAAATCAGGACAGTGATAACATCCAGTTTTCCAAGCAGGCCAGTTAAAATCTTCAATAGGCAGGATAATGAAGTTCCTTCTGCTTTAATCCTTACGCAGGAAAAATAGCCTGAAGTAACCTGATGCTAACTAATCAGTTCTCTTTTTTCTTTTTTTTTTGGCTGCAGGCTTGTTTGGGGATCCAAACCCTTAACCTTGGTGTTAACAGCACTGTACTTTAACCCAGTGAGCTAACCATCCAGCTCTGATCAGTTTTTTTTTTCTATTGTTCTATATCTCTGTGCCCACCTTGCAAGAAAAAATAACTTTGAAAGGTAACTAATACACTCTTTGGTCTTTGCTTCTGCTTTCTTCAGCCCTTCTCTGTCTATAAAGCCAACCTTTGTTCAGTTCCTGGGAAACACTTATTCTATTTTATGGAATTAAGTGTTGCCTGATTCAAAGCCAATTGAGATCTTTTAACTAAATTTGTTGTCAAATTGTCATTTGACAGATTATACTCAAAGCAGGGCATTATATTTTCTTTTCTTAAAAAAAATACTAAGAAGGAGAGTTATGTAAATACTTTGAAATTACAAAGAATTAAAAGAATATTTATTCTACGATAATCTATAACTTTGTCATTCCATTTCCCATAGTGAAATATCAAAATCCCTTAATGTATAGGGGAGAAGTGAATATAAATGTGAATAGAAAGAAGTTTCAAGTGGTACCAGACACATGGCCACAAACTGGAAGTTCAAGGTCAGAGTTTAAATAGGGGACATAGTGGAGATTGACGTCTACTGAGCATTAGCATGTGTCAAACCCTACATTAGGTATGTTATGATTGTCAACTCATTTAATCCTTCCAACAGTCATATAAGGAATTGCAGCCACTTACAGACAGGGGAAAAGGGCCTCAGAAAGTTCATACCACTTTACCTAAGTTGCATAGCTAAACTGAATTGAATCCACATATGTGACTTGAGAGAGCTTGCGGCCAAGATTACTAATGCCCAATTCCCACTCTTAGAAATCCCTGCAGTTATTAGATGGAGTTGTGGCTGCCGTAATAAAAACTACAGTTCCCAGTCTCCCTTTCATTTGACTAATAGTACTAGAGGGAGTGTTGTGTGGAAACTTCTAGAAATACTCTTAAAAGGCAAATTGGTACCTTGATCCCTTTCATCTTTGTCCCTTTCTACATCTCCTGCCTGGAAGGTGGCTGTAATGGCTGTAGTGGTGGCCACATTCCTGATGGCAGAGAGGGGAGCTGTCACTAGCCTGAGTCCCTGGAACTTCATAGAGCAGAACAACACAGAAGACATGGTTTGTTACCCTACAAGAGCACACGTTCTTATTTCTTAAATCACTGTTGCTTAGGGTCACTGTTACAAATGAACTTATTTTAAACTAATGTACAACTCAGTATCTTATAGGGGGTGTTGCATGTAATAGAAGTGGAAATAAGTGGTATAACTAAGCTCTAGTTCCTAGGTGGGAGGTGGTACGTGCTCACATTGTTACAGCTAGAAATCTGGTACTACTTGTTTGACAGTGAAAACGTTTGGTTCACATTGATCCTACTCTACCTTGGAAGATGTATTACCCCTGTTGAGTACAATCTTAGCATGAGGGGAAAAGGTAGGCCAAATTCAGAACTTTTCTGTGGCTTGAGTGTTCCTTAAGCAGAGTCTTGTAGTGGTGAGCTTAGGCTGGAGCACATCAGTGTGCAAGCAGAGGTGTAGGGGATTCCAGCTCGGTTCTAGATGGTCCTCTCTGTCTGCAAGGTCAGTTGACTGAGAGGGTGGCAATCTGGAGCCTTGGAGGGTTGAAACAGCCAAAGCCCTCTGTGCCTGCGGGAAGCCCTTGGATGTGTGCCTCCCAGACAATGGCCTTAGTAGAAGTAGGACTGCGGTCCCAAGCCTTTTCTCAGCACCTTCTGTTAAGGGTTGTCTGCCAGACCTGAGATCCAGTATAGCAGCAAACGTCAAATAGAGGGAGTGGCTTTCCTCCTTCACCTTGGCATCAGATGGTCCTGAGCTAGTTTCTGTAAACTGAGAGGTAGGCGTGGCAGAGCAAGGTGCCAACACCACAGCTCAGCCTTCAGGTGTAATGCTCTATCTAGGCAAGATCTCTGGCAGTGGTTTAAATGCCCACGAATGTGATGAAATACGTATACCAGCAGCCTGCTGGGTTATCGGAGAAACTGCATGGCCAAAGCAAAATTTAAAGGCCAGACTTGACACAGTCTATAATCCTTCATACCTCTAGTGTGAGTCTGTACAATCTGTGCAGTCTTGAGGCAGGATAGAGCTGAGAAGCTTAGCTCAGTCAAGGTCTTGGAAAATATTAAACAGGTTACCTTCTAGGTCTGTGGAAGGCAATGGACAAGAGGGCACCTCCCAGAACAGAACCAGGTAGGGCTTCCCGAGAAAGGGAGCCCTTGTGATTCCTACCCAGGAACATCCCATTCCTGTGTACCATCTCTGTGCTTTCTCTGCCCTCTCCTGTTTTTGAATGCAAGGTTTTCTTCTCTTCTCCCTTCTCTTCTTTTCCCTCTTTCTAGTTGCAGCCGTCCTGCTTCTCATGCATCATTGTACACTGAGTGTTATGGGGTGAATCATTTGCCTTTTACCTCCTTGATTATTAGGCCATGAAGAGCTGTATCAAGATCCGTGGAGGGTGCTGCCCAGCACAATAAATACTGGACTTCTCACAGTGTGCAATGACTGGGTGGAGTTTGAGGTGGAGAGGATCTGTGGGTTCTATATGATAAGAAGAGGATACACAGATATTTGAGGAAGACTGTGGCAGAAACTGTAAGTTAACATCCATCATCTGTTCTTACCTTGGTGGTGCAAACTAAAGACCTTATTTCTCAGCATTCTTTGTAGGTCGATTTAGTGATATGACTGATTCTGGCCAATATGATGTGGTGTTTGTGGAATGTTCAACATCCATGGATTGTCCTGAAAGGGTGTGGGGTGCCGTGTGCAGGCTGGAATGTGAGCAAAATGGCTGAGGTGACCTCAAAGTGGTCACTGTAGACTGTGCTCATCAATGATGTTCAGGCTGTGAGCAGTGCAGAGCTGAGCAGATGCACGGGAGTGTGGGTCCCTGGTACCGTGGAGCCCCATACCATCCCTCAAACAGCTACCTCCAGACTTTTTAAACATCAGAGAGAAATACATTTCCACTTTATTCACGCTCTTGTTGCATTGGGGTTTTCAGTTAACCCAGCTGACTGTAATCCTCACCAATATAGTGAGCAAGCCTTGATGCAGGGGACTAGCCAGGAAGTGACTGCAGTGACAGGGAACAGACAATAAGAGCCTGCACTAAAGCAGTAGCTACAAAGTGAGAAACCACGGATAGAACCTTGAAGAACACTGACAATTTGAGGAGTTAGCAGTGGAAGAACCAGCAGGCAGAGGTGTCACCAGGACCAATGGCTGAGCCATTAATGATGTCAATCATGAGAAGTAGAATATGATGAGGAACAAAATCCTGGGGGATGTTTTCATAAAAATCACCATGACATGGTAGACATGGAAGTTGGATGGCTTAGGAGCCAAAGTCAGGTGAAGAGATGAACAAATTACTTGAGGCTGTTTTAAATGACAACACTAATGGAGACGAGAGAGTTGCTGTCATAGTGGAATGGAGGTTTTTGTAAAGTCTACTTATTTTTATTAAGTTTCACGTAGTCTTTAGTGTGTTTACAGGATGCAGGGGAGCAGCTCTTACTGGTTGAGATACGGGAGAGAGAACCTTCCAGCAAAGCACAGGAAGGTGCTGAGTAGAGAGCTCCGGCTGCAGGCTCAGCCTTGACCAGGTGCCCTGCTCCTCTGAGACTGAAAAAAAGGAGAGGTGGAGGTAGAAATCAATGCCTTTAAAGATATTGTTTTTTGGGAACTGAGGGAATTTATATTTTTCAGCTTCAATTTTCTTGGCAAGGTAGGAGAGAATGGCACCTTTGACTAAAGCAGGTGATGATATTGTGGTGAGTTTAAGCAGAAAGATGGTTTGCAAGGCCACCATGGAGGAGGAGAGAAGAAGCCAGGCAGAGACACACAGGTTGGGGTGTCAGGTCTACCTTGCTTTGTATGGGGGGTGCCAATGTGGTTAACATACCAGCCTTTGCAAAATCCAATGGCAAAGACAGATATGAGGCATATCAACGAAGTCCCAGGCATCAAGGCAGTAAGCAGTGGCCTTATCTGTACTGTCCATCATCGCTGCTGCAGTCAGTGCTGATACACAATGAGGATGTGTACTCTATGGGCATGGACAACAGAGCTGTCTCCATTCCCATCTTCACAAGCACCTCCCCAAGGATGAGCATCAATGGCTGGTGCACTTATTGGTCAGAGGCCTTCCCCAGTGGCTCAGGTGTGGTTTGTTCACCGACGGCAGCCCCGAAGGGAAGTGAGCTGGGCACGTTTGGGTAAGGGTGAGGCAGGCCACCCATGCCGAGGTGTTGAGGGCACCCAACCTGCCATATGCTCTCCTCACAGAGCTGCTCTGCCTGGGATGTCTTGCTTCACATTAGTTGTTTGGTGGCCCAAATTCTTGGTCATATTTTTTTCAAGTGCTGACTCTCAGAGGTTGGAATTAGGGTTTTCTGGGCATCCTCAATGCCCCCCACCTCTAGGATTCCAAATGATTTCATTTGGTGAACTGCGACCAGCTCAGTGTTAGGACTCTGAGTATAAAGGTAGTGTGTGGCCTGGATTTCCTTTCTCAACTTGTCATCTCATGGACTGAATGCTTGTGTCTCCTCACCTCCACCCCAGGTTCATATATTGAAGCCCTAACCTCCAACATGATGATATTAGGAAGTGGGGGCTTTGGGAGGTGATTAGGGTTGGATGAGGTCATGAGAGGGGGGCCCGCATGCTGGGATTAGTGTCCTTACAAGAACATGAAGATCTCTCTCTCTCTCTCCCCGCCCCCTTCACACACCTTGCAGAAAGGCCATGTGTGAAGATACAGTGAGAAGATGGCTGTCTGCAAGCAAGGAAGAGAGCCCTCACTGGAAGACGAATCAGCCAGAACCTTGATCTTGAGTTTCCACCTCCAGGACTGTGAGAAATGAGTTTTTGTTGTTTTCGTTATGGTAGCCTGAACTGACTAAGATAGCATGACAATATAAAACCACATTTAAAATAAAAAAAAAGAAAAAAAAAAAAAAAGAAAAAGAAAAAGCAAGAAAGCACAGTCACAGATTTTTACCCAGCCAAACTCCTTCTAACAGCAAGAACTCTTCTCAGCAGCACATAAGTGCAGGATGCTGGGTGATGTGCTGTGGGGCATGGCCTGATCTGTAGCCCCCAATTTCTTCAGGCTTGCTTAGGTGTTAGGCTCTTGATCACTGCTTCATTAGGATTGGATTTCAGGTAGAAATTGGTATGAAACACATGATGAGAGCACTCACATCCCGGGAGGTATTAAATCACCTTGTTATTTATTACTCCCTAGATTCCTCTAATTTACATGAGATCTCTTCTCATAGGAGTGCTTCAAGTAAATCTGAATCTGTTTATACAACTTTATGGGTATTGTAAAACCACAATTGGATTTCAGGCCTTTGTAGCAGTCTAGCCAAGATGCACTTCAATTAGAAATAACTGCTGCTAATGCTGTTAGGATAAAGCGATGCTCACCGTGCCCTCAGAACTTTCTTCTACTGTAGCCCTTCTGAGTCCCTTCTTTATTCTTCAACTAAGTAGGCCTCTAGAATATATGTTTTTGGAACTGTAATATAGGAGCAATACTGTGCCTCTCTTTTAATTAACCTTGTTAACCAAGGATTTGGAACATCAGTTGGTTAATCTAAGAGGGCCTTTTGATCCTTTCAGTACACATCTACTGATGAGGAGGCTGTCACTGTGAAATAAAACGCCTTTCACTCTTTGGCTTACACCAAATACCTTTATCATTCTTTGAATAATGATGTGATATTCTTGTTTAATGAAATAATGTCTGTAAAGTACTTAGCTTGGTGCCAGGCACAATAAATATTAGTTATTATTGTTATTATCATAAAACAGGTATTTGTTTCATTTTGTTTTAAGCTTTTTGCTTGGAAAGGAAATATAGAGACGGAGTTGTCTGCTCAAGACAGATCAGTCCATGGTGGCTTCCAGACCCCAAACTCTAGACTGTTGTCCCTCTCAGAGCCTCTTGCCCTCAAGATATTCAAACTCTCAATTCTTTGGTCTGCTATAGGGTCTTCCAAGGTACTTCTCATCCCTTCCTGATCGCCACAGAGGGGAGGAGACAAAGATGGTGGTGGCTTCTCTCACAAGGCAGGTGCCCCTCAGCCTGGGAAGGAGTTCCAGGGATATGGTAATTAATGTACTTTTCTCAATCTTGCCTTTATAATTAATCTCCAAAGCATGAAAGCCGTTTGCCAGTTGACTAAACTGTAAGAATACAACAGATCTGAAGTGAGGGCAGCACTGATGGATACAAATGCATGAAATCACCCATTCTGTGGAAAAATCCCTCCACAGGAACCAACTTGAAAGACTAAGTTAAACACTTACAATTAACCACACAAATATGTTTTCTTGAGTCAATAGGGAAGCAATAAATCTAACTTAGAAGAATTTCATTTTCAGAGTAAGAAGCAATCATTCTTTGATCTCTTCTGGGAAAAAAATGTGGTCTAGGATCACTGCCTAGGAGGGCGGGTCAGTGTCAGGGAACGCCCAGTAGGGCTCCCTGACACAACGGTGCCTGTAGGACCTTTAGCCAGACTGGTACTTGGTCTGTGTATGTAGAGCATTGAGAAGTCAGTGTTTGCGTAGTTGCTTTGGCAGGCCGGCCACTTCTACACTAAGTGGCTCAAGTTCAAAAAGGTCAAAGCTGAGAGCAAAATGATGGGAAACCCAGAGTTGTGTGTCTTCTGGAGAGAAGGCATGACACCTGCACACAGCTGTGCTCCATGCCCTTCACTGTAGGCTCAACCTGCAGCCACCTGCTCCATCTATCTGAGCCACCTCCCCAACGACCAATGCTCATGGCAGCTCAGAAGACGGGCTTCTCTCTCTCACATCCGCTGCAAATGGAAATGACAAAAATGAGCTGTCTTTACTTTTGAAAAACAAAGAAACAACCAAAACGCCCAAAACCAAAGCAAAACTCAACAAAAAAGGAGATAGCAATGTTATTTTCAAAGGCATTGGTTGAAAATTCTAGTCTAGATAGCAAAATAAGAATGATACTTGTGGTCTCCAGATATATTCTACTGTCGGACAAAAGTACTTTTCTTCATTGCAATAAGTATTATGCAACGCTGGGTATCAGTTCACATCAGCCATACAGTTGGTCTTCAGTCTTTCGTCTTTTGGCCAGTGAAGCCATCCATTACATGAAGGATGTCCAGGTACTCAGCTATAAGCAGTGCTGTCTTGAGGGGCAGCAAACTAAAGAGAACACAAGAGTAAACTTTCCTGGTTATCACTTACAGAAGCATCTTTACCAGCTCAGCTGAAAAGCAGCGTCACTTCCAGTAGATGATGAAGTCGTTCACTCACACACACATTACCCCTGTTTCAGGGTCACCGGGCCTTGTCCACCATATGGGAGGACATTGGCCCAGGGTCTCTACAGCTCTCCTTGTAACTCAATTCACTCCTCATTTCAGTTTCTCGGTGCCACTACACTATAAAATGACTGAGAGGAAGCAGGGGAGTCTTGTGGAGGAGGCACAGGCTTTGCAAGCCGATGAGCCTGGCTGGAATCCTAGCACTGTCACTTGCAATCGCAGCTCAGGCAACTCACTTAGTTTGCAGGCCTGTTTCCTCGAGTGTAAAATGTGGCCATCAATCTTTCTTTCTGGGGCAACTGTGAAGATGAGAGGCAAGAGCTCCTCGGACCTCTGGCAAGGCCACACTGAGAGTGCCCACCTCCGCCACCCCACTGGTCCCCACACACGCCCAGATGCACATGGGAGCATCATCCTGACACAGCACTCTGACCCCACTGATATTGACCTTCAACACTGCACAGCGAGGGAAAGGACAGAGCAGGCACAGTAAACCCGAGACCTGTCCTAAGGGCGGGTAAAAGACCCTGCACTCACTGTTCCTCTGTTTGGGCACCCCAAGATCTCTAGGTGGTTCAAGCCCTCCCCAACTTCAAGTCTCTGGTCAAGTATTACCTTCTTGGTGAGACCCTCACCGAGCACCATACTTAACATTAAACCTTAACTTACACTCCTCCATTCCCACTTGGAGATTTCCTTTGGCTGCTTTATGTCTGTCTTGCTCTTTGCTGTGGGATGGCGAGCAGCACACGCACTTGCACTCTCTAAATGTCTGCTCAGTGCACGTCTGAAGGTGTGTTTGATGTCATCCCTGTCACCGAGCCTCTTCATGTTCCTTTTGCCTTCTCAGGAACTATTGCGCCCTTTCCCAAAATGTGGCCCAGAACTAATATGCCATTATAGTAAATATAACCTCCCAATTATTCCGTGGAGGAAGAGGAAGCCCCATGTCTTGCCGTCAGCGTAACTACATGATAGTTGGCTGTCTGTTAGGTGAGAAGTCCCCACTGTGCTGTGAATACACACACAGCCCAATAAACAGTGCACTGCACTCATCTGCTGGCTGTGACAACCACGATCTCTATTGCAAAGGAAGAAACTGAGGCCTGGAGAATAGTGGGCACACTCAGAGTCACAGCCTCAGCAAACAGAGGGATCAGAACCCTGATTCCAGATTGCTTGTCAAAGACCCTTTGTCCTGCCCCACACAGCCTTGGTCAGCCACACTGATCTCTCCTGTGCCACATGAAGCCTGGAAAAGTGACACCATGTAAAAATGACTTTTGGTTCATCCCACAACGTCCATATAATTAGGTAATGAAAAAAGATCTCTGTAGGTAGGAAGGGAGGTTGCTAGCCATGTGGTGGACATGCAGTATATCCATGTTCAAATAACTGAAGAACTGCCATTGGCAAGAGGGATGGAATTTCATGTGGAGCTGGAGGGCCAAGCTAGAACCAATGACGAGAAAGATTTCAATGCAACAGAGGGGACCGGCTCGACAATAGGATGTGCTTCCTTGCAAAGCAGAAGCCCCTTTGAGGGAAGTATAATTAGGTGACCCATTATAGTCTAGAAAATGCACTCGGACAGTGAGAATCAGCAGTGGCCTCAGCAGTTTGCACCACTGTCTCTGTAACTGGGTCAAATGTTCACAAACAGCAGGGGACGAATTTCGGCACTGAAACCCAATGCTGAGCAGAGCAGGATGGGCGAAAATGCTTTCTTGTGCTTTTAAGAGGTGGCTTAAGTTTTTTCCCTCAAGTTCTTTAACCATCTTACAGCTCAAATTTATTATCTACTTCCAGTTTTACCCATAGCACAAACTTCTGAAGCATTTGGCTTAGTAGGAGCACTGCAACTATGCAAATTTGGGACTGTGTCCTCAGTCAGGCACAATGAGGGGATCAGCAGGACTTATGGATTTTCCTTTTTTGAATTCATTAATTTAGCAGATATTTTTAAAGTGGCTCCTGGTGGGATTTGAAATAAACTGTTGATTGGCACGTCAGAGAAGCAGAAGCTGATATCATTACCTTTTTAAAAACATTATGAAGTATAAAAACTTTGGAATATACAGGTACAGTTGTTCCTGCAGAATAGCATCTACTATTTTTCTAACCACATATTCTGGTTCCAGAATTGGCAATAGAGAAGGACAGCTAGGGTATAAAAAACAAAACAAAACAAAACAAAAACCACATTAATAAATGAAATAAAAATAATTCCTTCAAATTAGGGATAAAAAGGTTGTAAGACTTCACTTCTTTCCCTTCCAGATTTCATTTATTTTTATATTTACTCCCTTATTATCAACATGGTAACAACATAACTAGAATTTGAAATGGAAAATGATTCTAATCAATACACTGACATTACTATATATATATGTGAAACCATATTAAACAAATGTTCTAAAGGTTGTAAAGCAAGTTGGTAAAAACAAACTGCCTGCTGCCTCCATGAAATGCAGAACTGGGCATCTGTGCCTTCTATGAACTGAACGTTTGTGTCCCCCCCCACACCAAATTCACATGTTTGAAGCCTAATTCCTCAATATGATGGTATTCGGAGGTAACTAGGTCATGAGGATAAATGTTAGTGCCCTCATGAGAAGATGCAGGACCCTGATCAATCTCCGTTCCTCCCGCCCTCCCTCCTTACTGCTCCCCTCCCCCAGGTGACGGTATAACGAGGAGAAGGTGGCCGTCTGCACACCCGGAAGAGTGCCTTCACCAGACACCGAATTTGCTAGCACTCTGATCTTGGACTTCTAGCCTCCAGAACTGTGAGAAAGAGATTTCTGTCATTTAAGCCACCTGGTATTTGGTATTCTGTTATAGCAGCCCAAACTAAGACAGTGCCCCATCAATGATTTCCAGTTTTTCTGGAATCAGGGAAGAGGGTAGAATGGGATTAGTGGCAGAAAGGAATGAGGCCTGGAGAGCCCAGGAGATGGATGAGCAGATCCAGGGCTACAGGGTGGCTAGGAGTCGGACACTGCCTTGATAAACCATTCTTTCTACTCAGTATCTTAAACACAAGCACATACTAAGAAAGACAGAAATTCTGAAACCATTTACAAATCATTCTTTAAACAACTTAAAAAAAACAGAGAGTGAAAAATCAATTAAATAGCCAATCTTTATTGGGGGTGGAGGGGGCGGCTGGCCGGTACAGGGATCAGAACCCTTGACCTTGGTGTTATTGGCACTGTGCTGTAACCAGCTGAGCTAACCAGCCAGCCCTCCAATCATTTTTTTTTTTTTCGTGACCGGCACTCAGCCAGTGAGTGCACCAGTCATTCCTATATAGGATCCGAACCCACGGCGGGAGCGTCGCTGCGCTCCCAGCGCAGCACTCTACCGAATGCGCCACAGGCTCGGCCCCCTCCAATCATTTTTAAGAATGTAATTTTTTTGAAATCAAAGGGCGTACTTACCCAGTAGTACAACCTTCAAACATTCCAGTTTTTATAAAAAATGGGCACACAATTGTGGTTTTGATCCCCTTTTGTTTTTGGGCAACTGTTTCTGTAAATACAGATTCAGCAAATCCAAAGGCTGCAAATTTACTTGCACAATAATCTAGAAAGACAAACATTGACAGTGTATATTCTAGAGTTTTAAATGGCATTACATTAAGGTTTACTCATAACACTAACAGCAGCAGAGGATGTGACCACAATTTCAGAGTTCTTCCTTTGTATGAAGTGAGGAGAGAGTGGGAAGGGACACGGTCAGCTGAGGGTCAGTTGATATGACCACATGGACGCCAGACTAGGAAGGGCTGCAGGGACGCTCCTGTGGGTCACACTGCTTGACTTTTCTCACAGCTGATGAATTGTGCTAGCTGCTGGGTGGAGCACCAAACGTGATTCTAGTCTGTCTTTCAAAAAACTTCCATCCCATGGCATGAAGATGTAAGGGAGGAGAAATAAGACAGTAAGGGGCACAAGAGGTCAGCATGGATTGTGAGACTCAGATCAAGTTTTCTTCCAACTATAACTCCTGCTTCTACTTCCAGATAAAAACAAAGGACTTGGTAGCTTCAACCTCTGTCTCCTAAATACATTGGAAATGCAGAGGGGAGTGGAAAGCATTTATGTCCATTTTGACCTTTCTGTCTTTAATCACACTTGCTTTGAAAAAACACCTGAATATTCAATTCACCAAGTGAAAAAGTTTGGAGAGACAGGGTGTTCAGGTGGAAAAATGCTTTCCTTTGCCTCCCAGAGTCAGAAGAGGCGTACTTGCCTGCTAGATTGTGATGCAGCCACTACAACTGGCAGGAGCCAGCGTACAAGTGCCAGATGTGGGGTGGTCAGGCCCCAGTGCTGCCCACAACAATGGGTAAGAGGCTGGAGGAAGGCAGGGGAAAGGAGGAGTCCACAGCATGCCAGAGTGTCTCCTGAGCCATTTGGTATAAGTGCAGCTCACTGAAACCCTCGACCCCCCAGGTTCAGATGAGCAGATATGGCCCAAGACCTAGGGACTCTGCATTCTCAACTAGCATCCCTGTGTTCTGATGCAGCAGAGTGGAGACTCACACTGTGGGAAATACAAAGGCTTACATTTGTTTCTAAGGTGAGCTGGGAGTGGCAGAGTCTTGTTATCTGAAGATAGGGAGATTGTGCCAGCAAAAGGATTGATAAGGACTCTATGATTTCAAAGGCTCATGACTTCTCAGACACATAAGAAAGTAATAATAATAATAATCCCTGATGAATTCTAAGAAGGACAGAGGGAGGGAAGTCCAGGGTCCAAGAAGTATAGATTGGTAACATTTTGGGTGACTGGTGGTTCTGAAAAGCCTATTCATGTTACTGAGATATACTAAGCTAAGACCAGTTTTATGCATCTTGAACTATGCCACTTAACTCAAAACCATTAGGAACTGTCCAACTGGCAAACTATCCCAACTTATCTGAGTGCTGCTGCACAGTTCTGTTGGGTGACTCTCAGTGATCTGTGTATGCCAGGACTCACGACATTTGCTCTAGGGGGTGCCCTGGTAGCTAAAGTCAAGGTTTCTGCTCCCCCTAGAGCCAGCTCCTCCTTGACCAAGGATCTAGGTGCATCTCTTTGCCCCCTCCCCACAGCTACTGTCAAATCAGTTGGCTGTTGCAAGGGAGATGAAAATGACCACCACTTCCTGCAGGTTTTTGACCAATGGAAATCCAAAGAGGTTAACTTTAGGTTTCGTAGGATGAAGAAACTTTCTCCAAACTCACAGTAGGGAGAGACCATGTAATGGAAACTAAAGCAGAAGGCAGGGTGCTCCTCCTTTCCATCCTGATAACAGTACCAGATGGATTTTGGGGGACAGTTGCTGTGTCGATCACTTGTGCAAAAAATACATCAGTGAGGTCTCTTTCTTTCTCTTTTAAACTCAGGGGGTTGCATAGGACCTATGATTCCAAAGGGTATAGTCCAACTTCATGTAAGCATATCTGATGGGCAGTTTTGCTGCACAATGAAGTTCTCAACCACTTATCAAGTCAAAGCTGGTTTGTTCAGAGCTATTACATAAGCTAAGGTTATAGGAATTTTGCAATTTTAAAACGCCACATTTCTCTTACCTGCCAGCCCATTTACTCCAACTAATCCAGCTGAACTTGAAATGCAAACCAAATGTCCATGGTTATTAGCAATCATAGCAGGGAGAAAGGCTTTGTAAGTCTAAGAAGAGCAAAGCAAAATTTTTAACATTTAATACCACATTGCATGCATTTCTCAGATGCTTACCTAGTCATTATGATTAGTTTTCTTTCTTTTTTTTTTCAGTTCATAAAAATACCTGAAAGGACTGAGATATAAAAACTTCAACATCTGGGAAGTAACCAGTTTTACCTGTTAAATCAGTATTTTCCCATGACAATTCCAATATTATTATAATGTGTTCAGACTTACGTTTTTGCTCATACTTGACTTTCAACAATACAAAATCAAGACATTAACTGAAGTAGTATAGGAAAATCTTAGTTGTGGCAACCACAATTCAAACACAGTTAAAAGTATTCAAGGATATAATTGTTTACATTTATATCTCCTTTTTTCTCCCTTGGCTTAATTTTGAATTTCAAATTTTCCCTGAACATTGTTCATAGGACATCCTGCTGTTGGCTTCAATTTAAAAAGAGCACTTTGTTTTAAACTCATCTCTACTTCTTTCAATAATGGTTTGTTATTTTTATTCCATTTCGTAAAACAGAGTCTCTGTTAGACAGAGGAAGCGTATACTGTGCCTCAGTACTGCAGAACACCTTCACTTTTGATTGGGGACCTGGAGAAAGAAGGTAAAGAAAGAGAAGTGAGCTTTTGGAGATGTCCTTTGCAACAAAGAAGTAAGTGGTCATATACAGACAATAAAGAGGTAAGAAAAGGGATCTCTTACAAAGGCCAAACGTTCTTTGTTAGCCTGCACTGCAGTAAGTTTCAGAGAGAAACTAACACGTACAGAGAAGTGGAAAATCAAAACAAAGGAAAAGGAAACAGCGCAGCATAACAAAACATAGCCTACATTTGGGGTCTGTGATGAGTTGCTCCACTTCTCCGTCGGGGCGATCAATACCTCTGGAAGCCCAGCCATGATGCATCTCTCTGACCCTCTAACAATCAAGCCACTAGCTCTGTGCTCGGCAATGTGCAGGTGCTCAAAGACTGTACGTGAACTGGCTCAGAAAAACTGAACAGAGTGAGAAGACACAAAGGAGATGGTGGGGGCCACGGACACACCAGAACTTAAGGAACCATTGGAAGGAGAGAGAGAAAGAAGAGAAAGAGACCAGGATGGAGACTGGGGAAAAACAGAGAGGTAAGAAAAGATTATAACGGCCATAAGAGTGGAGAATTTTAAGAGGATTACGTTTCTTCATCTTCATTCTAACTAGATATAGAGTATAAGCACAAAGGAGAGGGACATTTGGGACAAGAGAAATCGTTTGTAGTAGCTCCTGTAGGAACATGGTGGCCGGTGAGTTCTGAATCTTTCCATTTTTCTCCTGAAAACCATATACAGCACCAAGAATACCACCTGCTCTATTCCATTTTTGGTGGAAGGAGGGGAAAGAAAATCAACAAACTCCAAATTACATTTGAAGGCTGTTGAAGGAGAGTTGGGTGGGAAGTCCAGGTGGCAGACGGGAGGAGACTGAAGAGGGATCTCTGAGATCTATAGCAAATACTCCCAGAAGGAGAGAGCCTTGTCCAGGGAAGGATGAGCTGTGAGCAGGGCTGGAACCAAACAGGGCAAAAGCTGGGAGAGACAGCAGGAGGGCACATGCACGGCATGGGGAGGCCTGAGATGCCAGGAAAATGTGACTTCTGGAAGCAGGCGCATCGCTTTGGAAGTCAGGGCTGTGCCCTTTAGTGCTGGTGGCATGTGGTAATCAGGGCTGCTGGTAGAACCTCTCTTTTCTCTGGGTAGGTACTGATTAAGGTGACTGAACATCTCGGTCTGCTCAGGACAGATCTGATTAATGCTTGCTTATTAGTAGTGCCCCCTTTTACTTTCAAAAGTGTCCCAGCATAGGAAAATTATAAATTCACTCTGATCATGTCTGAGTAGTTATGGCTATGGGGCCTTGAGCAAACCTTTAAATTCTATGAGCCCTACCTCACTGAGCTGTTTTAAGGAATATATGTGAGCTGCCTGGGACAATCCCCAACATTTGCCAGCAATCAGTAAATGGGAATTATTTTGAACATGGGGACAGCTCTGTCTTTGTAGTATTTTCTAAGCAGAGGTTCTAGGAGTTGTGGATTAAGGTGGATCACGAAAGGACAACCGGGTAGATGGGCAAGTCCAAAACTGACAAGTCTGTGGCTAATAACATTGCAAATGACCAAGCCGAAAGTACTCTAAAAGCCAGGGTATCTTCACACTTTTTATGAGAAGAAAAAATAATTACCCATAAATGTGCTTTGAAGTTCACATCAAACGACTTTTCCATAAGCTCATCTGGGCAGTCGAGGAAGTTCTTTCCTGTTACAATCCCGGCATTGTTGATTAGGATGGAAACATCACCAACTTCATTTTTAACCTGAATTGAATAACAAGAGCAACTCCACCAATGTAGTAATTCCTTATATGATCTAGGTTTTATTTTCCCACAGTTTTATATTTTTTTATTCTTGTTAACTCAGACTAAATTGATGCGCTCTAAAAACAAAGTGTGTTTCACCCCTTTTGCTGAGTCTACACTGCACCATAGATCCAATTCTGATGGCCTTCTCTTTTCTTCCTCTCTGCTGAAGATGGTTCCGATACTGAAATGCCACTTTTCTTCTACAATTAAGACATGTTCTTATACTCAGGAGTTAGTAACTTTGTTCTGTGCTGTGCATAAGTAGCACATCATTTTAATCAGTGTGATGGGATATAAGAATAGCTTCACTGCAGCCAAATGTCATATGGATGAAGACCTAGCAAACATGGACATGGGAGTGCAGCAGGGACCACATGGACAAAGGACAACACACATAGCACAGATTAGGGTCTGCCTGTCCTGTTTTCACATGAATAATCTTTCCTTTCCTATTGATTTATCTGTTTCATATATAGGGCTGTCTTTTCTTTTAAAGGGTTATCTTGCTCCAAAGTCTCTTCTTTCCTCTAAATTAAGCAGGGAAAGGAATCATTAATATTCAGCCTCTGCTACATTAGGGAGAAAAGGGATCAGGTTTAACTGCATGTAACTTAACTATGTATTTACCTATTGCTGGTGGATGAGAACACAAGAAAACACTCATCCTTGCAATGAAGATAAGCTTGCTGGTACCGTGTTGTTTAATAAAGGGCCCACAGTGCCATCTAAGGGAAAATGCAACTGATTCTAGTTTTAATTAATTTTCTGCATTCATTATTCTCCTGATTGTAAGAGTGAGGCAACAGCCTCTGCAACTGTGTATGACACTTCTCACGAGGTGTGCACATGAGCTGTGCCTGCCTGTTAGCAGAAATTTCCCTATGAACATCCACACTGTGAAAATAAGAGCCCACAGGAAACCCTCGTGCTGCCCTGCACGTCAGTATCCAACTCTGAGCTGCCCAAGATGGCTGATTTCTTTCCCAATCACTACTTATTACTGGTAGTGGGCAGGAGGGAAAAGTCTGTTTCTATCAGTGACCACCTGGTTTAAAGGATGAAACAGTCATGAAATTTGACCTTGGACATCAGGAATCTATCTTAAGAAATTTTTACAGATGCTACAAATAAATTCTTTGTTTTCTTTTTGCTGTTGAATATAACAATGCAGTTAATTAGAGGTATGCTAAGCCAAATTGATTCTGATTTGCCTTGTGTAAGAGATCATATTCATTAAATATATAGTTAGGACACTTCCACATGCCACACCAAAGATAAGTGACAACTACATAGCTTCAAGGCTAACCTCTCACGCAGGGCTTCTGAGGAGCAGGGCTGGACTTTCTGAACGCAGGACTGAGCTATGACCTAGGGACACAAGCTTTTAAAGTTATTGGGGACTTAATGGAGATAAAACACTGTTAACTGCTCTGAAAATTTTCTTCTGATCGTTTGTCTATGGGATACTTCTTAAAAATTCTCTGATACTTTCCCTTTATGCAGAATGAGAAGTGAAAACGGTTGGTTTACAGGGTTGGAGAGTAATTCGCTTTCCCTGAATTCAGAAGAGCACATAATCAGTTCTCTCCAAAACTCCAAAGTGCTAACAGCTGAATAGAAAGCTGACATGTTTGACCATTTCTGAAGCCAGGAAACTAAGTCAGACATAGAACTAAATCATAGATGCAGGGAGCAGGGAGGTAATTATTTATAGAGAGTCTCATACTAGCTTGTCCCATGTCTAAGGGTGTTCAGTGTGGGCATGTGAACCAGTTATTGCTTAAGACTGGCCAGAGAACTTCTCTGTACTTGGTATCAGGTCCACATGCCAGGTTATTGGTGCCTAAGGAGTGAATAGCTGAATTTGTGAGGTCAGCCACAGCAAAGAATGCAGCAAACACAGCAGGTTGGCTGCACGTGGAAGGGAGGTCCCAGCGTAAGCCACACGAACTCATCAAGTTTAGATCTCCAGACTGTTTGTTAGCCTGTGGTTGGACATGGTGGTAACAGAGATGTAAAATGTAAGGCAAACCTAAAAGTCAGAAACTCACTTGCTAGTGACCTGCAAATCTTTCCACTAGAAATAGTGAGAGATCCTGGTTGAGGCTGGAAGCTATGGAAGAACCTTATGACGTAGATGTGCTGCTCACCACCGCCTTGTCTCGTTCTCCTTTCTCACTAAATTGGGCAATTCTGGGAGCCCAAAAGAAGGGGCCCAGGAGAGTGATGTGTGAGTACACATGCCAACGTGCAGGCGCAGGATTCCTTGTGAGGGAAAGGTACGTGCCTCTACAAGCTGAGAAAATCCAGGCCATCCACATAAAGCTTGGCTTTCTCGAGAGCTGTCTTTATACGTGCTTCTGTGTGTGGGTAAGTCTTTAGGATGAATAAAATATTCTGATTTCCTTATGACTACTTGAGAGAAATACACATTCAAGCGAAAGGCATTGTGATGGGTGGACATAGCCTGAATTTAAAATTAAACATGGATTTAGATCTTGGCTCAGCCACGCACCAACTCTGTGAGCCTGGGCAGGTTATTTAGTATCTCTGTGTCTCAGTTTCTTTATTCTCAAGGAAGACTGCCTCCACCGACCCCTTTATATTTACACTATAATAGGGGCCGGAACAGTCAATACAGTGCAGAGGCCAGGAGCACATACTCAGACATCAGTGACTCGAGTGCCGGCTGCTGCTTTGCTACTTATTAGCTGTGTTTCTTAGTTAAGCTACCTGCTTGCCCTAAGCCTCAGTTTCCTTATTTGTGTAATGGGGATAATCAAGGATTTCACTTTATAGGGTTATGGTATAATACAGGCAGGGTACTTAGTACAGTGTCTTGCATAAAGTAAAATCTAAAAAATCCTAATTTCCACTCCCCCACAATATTTTAAAAATTAAAGTGATATTGGAGATAGGAAAATAGACATGTAGAAAGGCAAACAAACAAGGATACTGACTTATGTCCAAGTATTTACTTAGAGTTCATACTACCCATAAGAGCCAGTAAGCACCTAAGACATACCTGATGGGCCACTCTGTATATTTCTTCCCTGTCACTGCAGTCACAGGTGTAGGCATGCACCCGCGTGGCTCCAGCTTCCCGAGCCATCCTGCATGTCTCCTCGTTCCCGTCCTTATTGACATCCCAGAGAACAAGCACAGATCCTAAGCAGGCAAATCGCAAGGCTAGGAGCCTTCCCAGTCCGCTCCCAGCGCCTGTTATGAGGACTATTTCACCAGCAACGTTCTTCCGTGGCTTTGAAATTATGGTAAAAATCAAAGCCTTCAGAATAGAAAATAGGAATTTTCCTAAGAAAATGGGCAATCCCTTTGCTGATTTCAGGATGGAAGACATGTTGTGGCTGACACCTAGAAAGAAAGACTTAGTTGTCCATTTCCTCTGTTTGCTAACTAGTGAAAGTAACTGAGAACTGTGATTTAAACAGCTCTCTTGATAGCAAGACTCTGAACTCAGAAAGTCAGAAAGACTCTGAACTCACAAAGTCCACAGTGACAATGTCTTGTCTGAGTCTCATACATGGACCCACGCTCGGCACACATCTGTAAGCCTGCTATGTGTTGCAGAAGAGAGAATTAATCAGGAACTATGAACACCATGCCCAGGTTTAACCCAAAGAGTAGGTTGCTATTTCTTCACAGTTAGCCTTTCTTCATAATAATCATGAGTCCTGTTGACTGACTTTGTGTTCAAAGTCTCTACCACATCACAGTGTTTATGACATAACCTCTACCTTTCTTGTTTATTTTTGTCTCCTTTTAGGTTTGTGCTTTCTTATTTGCACTGTTGTCCTTTAATTTTGCATTATTATTTAAAATCTGAGATTCAAGAGGAAAATGTAGAATTCTATTTGTATAAAGGATTTGAAGTAATTAGACGTTCTAAGCCTTTTCTGATGGATTTGCCATCAGCACCACATATCCCCCTTCCTCAGATTCTGAGGCTCCCCTACCACCAGCTCTACATCACTTACCACTCGGTTGTGTGACTGAAGGACAGCGGTGAGAGAGACCTGGACTCCTGCCCTGCCCTGCCTCTGTCTTGCTGTGAAAGCTGGGGCAGGCCACTTAGCCTTTCTGGGCTTCGGTCTCCTCATCTCTACCAGTTTTGTGGCATAGGGTGGTTTTGCAAATGAAATGAGAATGCTCCATGCTTGACCACAATGCCCAGCTTATAGTAAGTGCTTTACAGATGTTATCATGTTTCTCAGATTCATTGTGTTGCCACCAAGAAGGCATGCTGAATGAATAAAAGGCCTCTCCTTAACAAATCCATACAGGGCTCAATGCTTACATTCTATCAGTAACTCACACTTTAGTGAAAATGAGTTTGTAAGATGCTTCACTAACAGCTAAGAAAGAAGAGAAGGTCTTATTTCCTCCAGGTTGAGAAGAGAAGACATGTTTAGCAGGGGGCATACTGCACTGGGGGTTGGGGGTTTCCCTGAATGGAGTATTTGATTGAGAGTCTCAGATGAGGCCACAGGTGTCAGGAGGTGGGAGAAGAATGATGAAAGAACAGCAGATCTCACTTTGCAGTTTGGCTGAGGACACACTAGTTGCTATTAATGACTATGGGTAGATAGGTTCATCTACAGAAGGGCTTGGAGAATTGCTAGAGCCTTCGGAAATGCCAGGGTTGATGTGACCTATACTGTTGTCCCTGGCTTATTCTACAGATGAGACTGAGGAGGATCAGAGAGAATATGTGAGTTGTTCAATGTCCCTGTGCTAATCAGTGCAGGCCAGGTTGGTTCACTTGTTATGTTTATTGAGCACCAACTCTGTGTGGTTCGACTCAGCGCTGGGCAGCCTCCCATAATCTCTGTGCTGGTGAGCTAATTAGTCTAGATGAAGAGACAGACATTAAACGAATAACGACATGTTTACAAGCCATAGTCTTATAAAGAAAAGTGCAGGGTGCTACAGAGAAGATGGCAGGAGAGCTGATTCAAATTGGGGCAGGGGGGGAAGCAACAGGAAGGTTTGCTGGGAATGACCTTTGATCAAATAAGCAAATGAAGAATGGGGGGACGTAGAGAGATGAGGTTGTAGCTTGCCTGACAGAGGGACAGAACAGTTTGAGCCTTGAGGCAGGTTGGATCAGTATGTCCAGAACTGCCCAGGAAATAAGAATGTTGGCTCTGTGGGCATGGACATTCTGGTCAAACGAGGAGTGTCTTCTGCTGGCGAGCACGGGCCTTCACCGTGCTTTGGATGAAATAGCCCTCAAACTCTCTGCTATCTTTGTTCTGATTTATTTTCAGAAAGCAACTTTTGGATGATTGATTGGGCCTCTCTGGCACTGCAGAACTTGGAAAAAAAGGTGCCCAGAATGAGGACTCGTAAATACACAGTCATGGGGTGTGAACTTGCAGATCTGTGCACACAGTAATGAAACACCCTGGCCACCCTCCCCAGGCAGCAGCCTGGGTACTGCCAACACTCCTTCCATTCGAAAATACATGCCAGGGTGACCCAGCCAGGCCACCATGCCTCCTTTTGGGTACACCACGATATGAGTCCATGCCAAAGGACAGAGGTCCACTTCTTTCCTCAGTGGTCTCTAGCACTGTGGGAGTGGCCAGAAGTCTCATCATTGACCTGGGTGACATGAAAGCTCTTAATGCCAGGACATCCTAGACTTGAGTATCCACTGTCTCCATGTTTGCATGGTGCAAGACCTAGGACAAGTCCATCGTTTATCCCTGTCTTGGCAGATGCTTACTAGATCCTTAAGAGCTTGGCAGCCTGAGGTCATCCCCATTTGGGATTTAGGGTGCCTGCTATGTACCCACATAGGCAGTGAGGTTTAGACATTAAAATTGGATTGGAATTCTAGATCAGTCTCTGACTTTCTCTGCAACTTTGGTAAAAATTATTTCTTTTGTGCCTCAGTTTACGACTCCCCAAAGTGGGATTCTAATAGTGCATTCTTACCGCACGGGAGCTGTGGAATTAAACGAGTTAATATAGGTAAATTATTAAGAAGCATTACATGGTCATTATTAGCCCATGTGAAACTTCTGAACAAATTAGGGGGAAAAAGGTAGTCATTGGCCTGCTCACAGCTGTCTCCAGGGTGCTGGGGTGGAGTGCGGTGGTGGGTGGCGATAGGGGTGCAAGAGGAGCGGCTGGACTTCAGCGCCTACCAGGTGACACACCATCTCCTCCTCCATTCCCCAGTTCCCATAAGGTGGAACAATTACAACGTAGAGGTCTTGCTAGAGCAGTGCCAGGCATGCGATGACAGCAAAATAATTATGAGCTAGAACTATGATGGGTGTTCCTGCTAGCGTATGAGTTAATGATCCCTGGGTGCACCTATGAAAGATATCTATAGTAGGTACACTTACAAACCAAAGTAAACCTCCGGTGCCATTTTATTGTAGAGACTCTCTCTTAGGAAGTTACAGGGCGTGTTAAATTTAATCTGGCTGAAGATTTCTTTGGTGGCGCGATGTGCACAGGCGCCACCTGCTTCCCAGGCCGGGCGCGGCAGCAAGTCTGCCCTGCTAAGGGCTCCTGCCGGCGGGGGCCGGGGAGGGGTGGGTGGGCAGACAGACTGACAACCACAGCTTCTGCAGAAAGGGGTGAATTGGGGTTAGCGGGGAGGAGGAGATGGATGCACTGAGCAACAGACAGCGGGAACCTGGGCAGAACGGACTGGAGAAGAGGGACCGGGAGGCATCCCGCCCCGTGCCGGATGGGGAGGGTGGCTGGCAGCTCTTCCTCGGGTGCCCGGGCTTCAGGGACGCTGCCGCGTGCGCTCGGCGGAGACGCGGCGCTCTCTCCGGCTAGCCTCGGACCCGGCCGCGCTCCCCCGGCGTGGACATCCGTCGCCCGGCGGCCTCGCTCCACCCCGGCCGGCGCCACCTCCTCCCGGAGCCAGCCCCCGCGCCTGGCGACCCTGGCGACTCACCCGGGATACACTGTCCTGGCTGCCCTCCGAGAAGCCGGCCTCGTCCGCTCCAGGCACCCGCGTCCCTGGCTCGCAGCTCGGCGAGATTCAAGCGTTTATCCCCGCGCCGGCCCAAGCCCACGTCCAGGGGCGGGACGTCCGCGCCGGCGCCCGCGCCGGGGGTGGGGCGGCCGCGCACCCCGCCGCGCCACGTGGGCCCGCACTCTTTTCTTTTTTTTTCCGGGGACGCCAGATTGAGAAACTGGAAATTCCATCCTGGAGACTCGACACGCGCACCCGTGTTTCTCATTGGTTTCAGTTTTCCGATGCGCGGGATGCACTCTGCATTATTAAGTCAGAATTTAATTAGGTCGGAAGAGGCCCAGGCATCAGCACTGGTAAAGTTTCCCAGGTCTGTGCAAAGCACAGCCCCAAGGTTGGAAACCCTCGTGTTAGAGAATACAGAGGACGCGGGTGCAGGGGTCTGTGAGCGCGAGAGACCAGGCCGTGCCTCTGCAGCCTGCCGCGAAGGTCACAGACGCGGAGTTTACGGAAGCATCTGATTGCTCCGCCTGGGATCCCAAGGCAACAGCGTCCCTGGCCAGGTGTGTGGTGTGCGTGGCCGTAGGAAGAGCTGGGTGGTGGGTGGGATGCGGATGGAGTGGGTGTAGCGCTGGCAGGCGGCCGACGAGAAGAGGGCGAGGGAGACGTTTGTTCTAACAAGATGAAGTTAGGAAATAAAGATAGAGTAAGAGTCAGCAGTGCACTCTGACCCAACCAGTATTTTGAACCAGTATTACTGAACATCTCTGTGTGCAAAGATCCAGATGATACAGGAATAATAATCTGTCAGGAAAACAAAAACATCCATTAAAAAGATTAGCAAATGATCTAATATAAGCATAATCATACCTGAAATACTTATAATAGAGGGTGGAGTTTGATGGATGGCATAAGGAGCAGACACGTCAATAAATTATGGGGTACTGAAGGAAAAACGTGGAGTCAGGACGAGATGGGGTTTCGAGTTCACTGGAGGGCTGGGTAGGACAGGAACGAGTGGTGGAGGCTGAGAGTAGAGCAGCCTTAGCCAACCTCTATCTGGGACAGATGTGGGAGGAGGAATTGCACATTAATTCTTTATTTGGGTGAGAGAAGAAGCAGGTAGGTCGTATAAGCCTGGAAAAGCAGGTGCAAGGGAGCGCCTCTTTTCGGTGCTTAAGAGGTAATGTGTGTTCCGTAGGCAGCTGTGGCCAGCTGTGGAAAGCTGTTGAGTAGCTTCCTGTGAGAAGGTGGATGGGGCAGGTGTGTGTGCATTGGTTTCAGGTAAACCATCATCAGGTCGGGGCCTGCTCTGGGCAGCTGCAGAGCGTCTGAGGAGGAGGAGGAGGAGACACATTCCTGAACTGCAGTGATAGACATACACCCCAGGTGTTTCCAGGGTCCATAGAAGAGGGGCACCTAACCAGCCTGGATGGGAAGAGGTAGCTGGGCTGGAAGGGTCTTCCAGCCTGCGGGATAGAATGGGTCTGGGTGCGGAGGTGAGCAACAGCCGGGAATGAGTGGATTGAGGCACAGAAAAGTTGGGTGATGGCCCCCCCCCCCCCCCCCCCGTCATGCAGCCTGCTTGCAAGGGTTCAGATGGGTGCATGTTGGAAAACACCAGCCTTCCTCAACTTCATGCTTCTCTGAACAGAGCCCAGGGTTGTCACCCTTCTTTCTGGTCAGAAGCCCTGGGTGGACCTCAAGAAAGAAATCTGCAGCACTGTTAGAAATCTCATCAGTACAAAATATGGGTGTAACAGGGAGTGGAGGGGTGGAGTGGGGGCAGGGAGGAGCCAGAGGCCTACTGTTTGGAGGACAGGCTATTGGTTGATGTGGGGGAACACAAAGGCTTGACCATAATCCTGAAAGCTAAGAAAGGATTTTTATTTTTATTTTTTAAATTTAGCTTCTAAATTTATAGCAGAAGAAATGGGAAAGCCTCAGTTGAGCCATTTTACAACCCTTGTTAGAAAACCCAGGCTATTTTTTTTTTCACATCAACAAACTTTATTTTTAACTAAAAATTTATTTTTTTATTTAGTTTTAAATAAAATTTTAAATAAAACGTTTTTTTTTTATTAAAGCATAGTTGATTATACATATTTGTGGGGTACAGAATTGAATATCAATACCTGTGTGCTATATGTGATGATCAAATCAGGGTAATTACTATATTCATCATTACAAAATGTAATCACTCTTTGTGACCCTTGACCAGTTCCTTGGTAACCTCCCTTCCCCTTTCTCACCTCTAGTAACCACTGTTCTGTTCTCTCCCTTTCAAAGTTCAGCATATTATTGTGATGGTTGGTTCTTTCTTTCTTCCTATCCTTTTAATTTTTTTATTTGTGTGTTTTTTTTAGCTTCCACTTATAAGTGAGGACATATGATATTTCTCATTCTGTGCTTGCGGTATTATTTCATTTAGCATAATTTTCTCCAGGCTCATCCAAGTTGTGGCTAATGGCAGAATTTCACCCTTTTTTATGGCTGTGTATATATAGCACGTTTTCCTTATCCAGTCATCCATCGATGGACATTTAGGTTGGTTCCATAGCTGACTATTGTAAATAGAGCTGCAATAAATATGGGAGTGCAGGTATCCCTTTGAACATAACGATTTCCATTCCCTTGGGTATATACCCAGTAGTAGGATTGCTATATCATAGGCAGTTCTACGTGCAGTTGTTTGAGAAACCTCCATACTGTTTTCCATAATGGCTGCACTAATAACAGTCCCACCTTTCTCCACATCTTCACCAGCATTTGTTATTTTCTGTGTTTTTAATAACAGCCAGGCTAACTGGGGTGAGATGATATATCAATGTAGTTTTGATTTGTATTACCCTGATGATTAGTGACATTGAGTGTTTTTTTGTGTGCCTGTTGACCATTTGTATGTCTTCTTTTAAGAAATGTCTGTATTCAGCTTTTTTGCCCATGTTTAAATTGGATTTTGTTTATTTGTACTCTTAAGTTGTTTGAGTTTCTTGTATATTCTGGATATTAATCCCTTGTCAGATACATAATTTGGAAATATTTTCTTTCATTCTGCAGGTTGTCTCTTCTGTCTGTTGTTTCCTTTTCTGTGCAGAAGCTTTTTAGTTTGACATAATCCCATTTGTTTATTTTTTCTCATAAAGTCTTTGCTCAGTCCTATATTCCGAAGTATTTCCCCTATGTTTTTTTCTAGGAGTTTTATATTTTCAGATCTTATATTTCAGTCTTTATTCCATTTTGGGTTGATTTTGGTATATGGCTAGAGGTATGGGTCTAGTTTCACTCTTCTACACATGGATGTCCAGTTTTCCCAGCACCATTTATTGAAGAGGCTGTCCTTTCAACAATGTATATTCTTGGTGCCTTTGTCAAAGATCAGTTGGCTGTAAATATGTGGATTTATTTCTGGATTTTTCTATTCTGTTCCACTGGTCCATTTGTCTGTTTTTATGACAGTACCATACTATTCTGGTTACTGTACCTTTGTAGCATAATTTGAAGTCAGGTAGTGTAATGCCTCTGGCTTTATTGTTTTGCTCAGGATTTCTTTGGCTATTTGAGGTCTTTTGTTGTTCCATGTCACTGTTAGGACTATTTTTTCTATTTCTGTGAAGAATGTTGTTGATGTTTAGATAGGGATTGCATTGAATCTGTAGATTGCTTTGGGTAGCATGGACATTTTCACAACGTTAATTCTTCCAATCCATGAGCATGGAATGTCAAGAAAGGATTTTCAAAGGGTCCTTTTAGGCAAAAGCTAGAAACGGACAGTTTATGATGGAAGATGTATAATGGGCTAATAAACATATGAAAAAATGGTCTAACCTCATTCTCAATTTATTTGATCTGAGTGCGAAAGAGATGCATATTTAAAAGTTTCCTGCCTTTCAAATGGACAAACATTTCAAAGATAAAAAAGAGAGAGAATGTCTTTATAGGGGCTTGGTATGAGTTATTCATATCCAGGGAACAAATATTTATCAAGAGCTGGGAAGATATCCACCCTCTAACCTAATTCCACCTATGGGACGTTATCTTTACCACATAATCAGGTATCGTTTGTTGACTTAAAGAAGAGAAACTAGGTCACCAGGAATCAGGGATGGAAAAGACACTTCATCCCATTGAATCGTGAATGTATTATCTTTTCAGGAAATGAGTATATTAATACAAAATAAATTGATCATTAATTTCTAAGAAGTATGTGCAGATGAAGTACTCTATAGCCATTTTTATAAAATCATGTTTTTCAAGGGTGTGGAAAATACTCTTCATGTAATATGAGTTTTAAAAACATAGTGCAAGACTAAATGTATGCTATACAATCCTAATTTTCTATGAAAATTATATGCATTAAAAACACTGGAAGTGAATTTATAAACATCTTAACTTTTTTATTATCAAGAAGTAGAATTTTGGTCTTTATTTTTTCCTTTGGGCCTTTTTTTGTATTTTCCTTTATGTGTATATTTTTATTTCATAATAAAAATGTTTCTGAGGACTTGCATACACAGATGTTTCTATTCTAGATGGCAGACTGAGCATATGCATTTATATCCTATTTTCTTCCAAAATTTTATTGAAATGAAAGAGAAGATGTAAAAATGTGAATAAACACATAATAGAGCTAGAAAAAAAGGAAGGGGCTACCAATGAAGGCTGACTAAAAGTTGGTAAGCAGACGGATCCAATTTCCGGAAACCAGAGCAAAAGACACCTTAAGCTAAAGCACACCAGGGAAGTCACCTAGGGAAAATGAGTCATTCTTCCCAGCAGAAACCCTGAGTAACTCCAATTCAGTAAACAAACACAAAGAGTGGAAATGGGACATGGGGCACCCAGACGGAATAAGAGTTTGAACATAAAAAACAAAACTATGAAAGTATTGACATAAAATATGAGAAAATTGTTTTGCAATTTGGGGGTAGGGAAGAAAAAAAAAAAACCCAGAATGTATAAATTATTGATTTGACTACATAAAAAATGTGAACTTCTGTACTTAAACAAAATATCATAAGCTAACTAAAATGATAAGCAACTGCCTAGGAGAAAATATTTTTGCATTAAGAATTGACTATCGGTAACTAGTCATAATATATAGCATTTCTATGAATTATTTTTTGAAAGATAATTTATTATACACACATATGGGGTACAACGTTGATTTTCAGTAATTGTGTGCAATGTGTGATGGTTCGATCAGGATAGTTAGCTTATTCGTCATTACAATATGCAATCATTCTTTGTGTCTGTTTACCAATTTCTCATTAGCCCCCTCTGCCTCCCCCTCTCCTGTCCTTTTCCACCTCTAGTAACCACTGTTCTTTTCTCTCTTTCTAAAAGTTCAATGTATTACTTGTAAACTAGTTTGAATAAGACAGTAGGAAAAATGGGTAAAGAAATGCACAGGCAATTCACGGACAAGTAAATACAAATAACTGAAAACACCTGAAAAGGCGCTAACTTTCACTGATATTCAGGAAAAGGCAAATAATGTCCTTTTTTTTTTTTCATCCATCAGTCTCCACATGTTAAAAAGTTAGATGAGAATACGTGATCGGTGAGAATGTGGGAACACAGGCCTTCTCAGACATTGTGGGAGTGTAAGTTGGTGTGTCCTTTATGGATGGCAATAGGATGGTACCTACTGTGCCTTTTGACAACTATTTCACATCCTGGAATCCATCACATAGGAATATTGACACTCGAGCAGAAAGAATTTTCCTTGAAGCTTGTTTGTAATAGCAAAAAGTTAGAAACTAATTAAACATACATCTATTCCATTAATCCCGGTATAGTCATGTAATAGAACTCTGTGAAGCTGACAGAAAGAATGAAGTTAGAACTATACTTACTTCTATAAGTAAGCAGGGCGAGATCTCCTGGGAGTGGTAAGCAAAAAAAAAAAAAAAAAAAAAAAAAGTACAGAATTATTCTGTTGAAGTTAAACTTGTGATTGCATTGTTTGCGCATGTGCCTGTGTGGACATGCATGTGTGATACAGATGGAAATGCACAGAAGAATGGAGCTGGAAGGATACACACCAAACTGTTCACAGGGGCATGGAGAGTGGCTTTCTGTGTTATGATATATGTTTCTGTATTGTTCAACTTTTTACAAATGTCATGCATTATTTTGTGATTCTGAAAACAAAAAAGATTAAAATATGCATACTTTCTGTTTGAAAAAAGACTCATTTTAAGAACATATTGTGTTTGAGAATTACTTTACAAAATAGTGTAACAAAGTCCAGTCACCCGATGATACTTTCAAAATTTATTAGTTTTACCAAATTGTGTTACTTCAGCAGAAGGAGATGATAAAATCCCCAGAGAAGAACATGATTAGTGTAAAGGTAGATTTGTTTGTTCTATGACAAGAGGAAAGTAGTGTTAGCTGGAACAGGCTAGGAATCAAACGTGTTTGACTCACGTGAAAGAGTAGGATGAACAATACATATGAATACTTACTCCTGGAATGGAAGAAAGCAGAGGACGTTTTTCCTGCCACTTTGCTGGGGAAAGTAACCACATACCAAAGAAATGCAGAAGTTTCAGAAAGCTGAGGCTCAGGGAGGACAGTAGTAGGACTAGTCACATGATTGGAATTCCCTGTGTATTACATTTCTCAGGGCAGCTGGGCAGGAAGCCCAACACTCCTCATTCCAACTCTGACCAAGAAGACAAAAGAATGTGTTGTTATACGTTTGTTCTTGCTCTTCTGTTTGCAAGGTCATTATTGCGGCTAACTAACTTCCTTTTCTGGATGATGATAGCGTGAGTGACATGGTAATGAATTTATGCAGATTGTGATCTAGATTGTTGTGCCAAGGTTGCTCAAGTCCTGTTGGAAGACAACTCAGGTACAGTCAGTGTCTCATGGCACAGATAAGTTTTTCCCTCTTTTCATTTTGACTTTTTCTTCTGGGATTCCTTTTCCCATTGGATTCTGTCACTGGTCAGGGGAAATACCACTAGTGAATGGTAGTAACTGCTTATATTGGCTATAGAAAAAGTCACTGATGGGTGTGTGGCCAGGGTGAGGAGCAAGACAGGCTTGCTCTTTCCCTCCCTCCCTCCCTCTTTTAAAGTTATGTTGAGGTGTAACTTACATGCTATAAACCTTATTCATTTTAAGTGTACAGTCTGGATTTTAGTAAATTTACTTAGTTGTGTAATTGTGCATTACTATAATCCAATTTGAGAACACTTCCATAAACCAATAAGTTCTGTTGGGAGCCTAGTTAGCCCAATATTTGGCTTAGATTTATTGGGAAGGGGAGGAAACACAGATGGTATAAATTCTGGTCCTAAGTACATGTGATAATAAACTTGTGGTTAGGTATTCTCCAAGGATCTCCCAACCCTGACCCCCCATTTTTACTTTTCATTTATATTTAGAAATGATGAGCGAGCTTCTCTGCTGTCTCTGTCTAGGACCCTCCCCCTGCCTCTGTCCTCACCACTTCCCAGTTCAGCCCTCTTCTGGGATTCTGACTTCATGTGGAAGTTTTTTTCATCCATCCTCTTGGCTTTTACAGATTTCATGTTTTTGTCTGTTCTTGCCATCAAATGAACACCTAGGCTAGCCAAATACACCCCTGGCCCACCTCCTTACAAACACCAGCACAAGATAGCTTTCACTCTTAGGAGTTTTACTTTCTTATTATCTAGGGTATGAATCTTACTGCTTTTCCCAACAGTTTAGCCAATTATTTTAAAAGATTAAAAAAATTTTATCCATAATTTTTAGATCCATACTGGAAGACTTTCTCTGAATAGCTAGTCATCCATATGACCAGAAATGGAAGTCATCATATTCACCCTTATAAACATTTTGAGTTTTTAAATAATATTTAGAATATTCCAGAAGTCTCCAAACTGGGTGTAGATGGAAGGCAGCTATGTGCCCCGCTGTACCATCAATGTACAAGCTGTGGGTACATGAAGACTTCCAATGAGCTATGCAGAGGGGGATAATTTTAAGGGAATTGATTTGCAGGTCTTTAACACCCCCCCCCCCCACTTTCCTAAAACCTCGCTATCTGCCTGAGAACAGCCTGGGTTTGCTGGTTCTGCTTTCTCACCTCTCCTCACAATCAGCCTTGTCCTATTGAACAAAATATGGGAGTACTTCTCGTCCTGTCTGAATCTTATCCACATTTTGCCCTGAGATGGAAGAACTTTTTGGGTGACAGTTGGCTAATTGAAAAATGGATAGCTCCTGAGGAAGAGATCCACAATGGCAAATGCAAAACTCCCCATGGTGCAAAATGCTAAAGAAGGAGGTACCGTTTTTCATCCAGGTGGTAGACACGACAGCACTTAGTGCCTTCTGTATCTTAGAGCTAGAATTTAGAAGTGAGATTACTGTCACAGGAATGTATATTAGCATTGATTTCATTCTCAAATCAAAGTTAGATTTTTTTTTAACTAAAATATTTATTGAAGTAATTGTAGATTCATATGCAGTTGAAAGGAATAATAGATTCCTTGTACATCAGTAATGTAAACTTCTACCTTAAGAAAATAGAAAGAGAAGAGCAAACTAAACCAAAAGCAAATATAAGTAGGAAATAACAAACATTACAACAGAAAAATATTAAATAGGGATTTAAAAAACAGTAGAGAAAATCAGCAAAACCAAAAGTTGATTCTTTAAAAAGATCAACAAAATTTACAAACCTTTATCTAGATTGACCAAGAAAAAAAGAGAGAAGACTGAAATTATTAAAATCAGAAATAAAGCAGGGGCATTATTACATTGTCATTATGGTTTTTTAAATGGTGGTAAGATTTAGTTTCTTTCTCTTTGTTTTTGCATTTTTAAAATTTTTATTTTACTTTATCAACATCCAATGTAGTTGATTTTCGTGTCCCTTTACCAGTTCCTCCTCCTCCCCTCCCCCCCCCCAATATTCTATCTGTTCACTTGTCCTAACAAGTTCAAGGAATTGTTGTGATCGCTGTGTCCTCTTCCCACCCCCTTTCCTGTCTATTTGTTTCTATATTTCTTTATTTATTTTTAGCTCCCACAAATAAGTGAGAACGTGTGGTATTTCTCTTTCTGTGCCTGGCTTATTTCATTTAGTATAATTTTCTCTGAGTCCATCCATGTCGCTGCGAATGGTAGCATTTCATTTTTTTTTTTTTTTTGTAGCAGAGTAGTATTCCATTGTGTAGATATACAACAGTTTCCTTATCCACTTATCTGATGATGGACATTTGGGCTGGTTCAACTCTTGGCTATTGTAAATAAGGCTGCAATAAACATGGAAGTACAGGTTTCCCTTTGACATGATGTTTTCCATTCCTCTGAGTATATACCCAGCTGTGGAATAGCTGGGTCACATGGTAGATCTATCTATAATAGTTTGAGGAACCCCCATACCATTTCCGTAAACACTGCACCATTTTGCAGTCCCACCAACAGTGAAGAAGGGTTCCTTTTTCTCCGCAACCTCGTCAGCATTTATCATTTTCAGACTTTTGGATATTAGCCATCCTAACTGGAGTGAGATGGTATCTCAAAGTGGATTTGATTTGCATTTCCCGAATGCTGAATGATGTTGAACATTTTTTCATGTGTCTGTTGGCCATTCGTATATCTTCCTTTGAGAAATGCCTGTTTAGTTCCTCTGCCCGTTTTTTAATTGGGTTACTTGTTTTTTTACTGTTAAGTTGTTTGCATTCCTTGTATATTCTGTATATTAATCCTTTGTTAGATGTATATCTTGCAAACATTTTCTCCCACTCTGTTGGTTGTCATTTTGCTCTGTTAATTGTTTCTTTTGCTGTGCAGAAGCTTTTTAGTTTGATATAATCCCATTTGTTTATTTTTCCTTTGGTTCCCTGTGTTTTTGGGGTTGTATTCATGAAGTCTGAACCCTACTCTACTTCCTGGAGTGTTTCCCCTATGTTTTCTTTAAGGAGTTTTATTGTTTCAAGGTGTGTATTTAAATTTTTAATCCATTTTGAGTTGATTATGCTATCTGGTGGGAGGTATGGGTCTAGTTTCATTCTCCTATATATATATATGAATATCCAGTTTTCCCAAGCACCATTTGCTGAAGAGGCAGTCTCTTCCCCAGTGTGTAGACTTGGTGCCTTTGTCAAAGATCAGATGACAGTAGGTGTATGGGTTGATTTTTGGATTCTCTATTCTATTCCATTGGTCTGTGTGTCTGTTTTTATGCCAGTACCATGCTGTTTTGGTTACTATATCTTTGTAGTATAGTTTAAAATCAGGTAATGTTATGCCTCCAGCTTTAATTTTTTGCTCAGCATGGCTTTGGCTATTCATGGTCTTTTGTTATTTCATACGAATGCTAGGATTGTTTTTTCCCTTTATGAGAAAAATGTCATTGGAATTTTGGTGGGGATTGCATTGAATCTTTTGATTGCTTTGGATAGCATGGACATTTTCACAATGTTAATTCTTCCAATCCAAGAGCAAGGGATATATTTCCATCTTCTTGTGTTCTCTTTAATTTCTCTGAACAGTGGTTTGTGGTTCTCTTCGTAGAGATTTTTTCACATAGTTGGTTAACTTTATTCATAGGTATTTTATTTTTTTGGTGGCTATTGTAAACGGGCTAGCTTTCTTGATTTCTTTTTCTGTTAGTTCATTGTTGGAATATAGAAATGCTACTGATTTTTGTGTGTTGATTTTGTATCCTGCAACTTTGCTGAAATCATTCATGAACTCCGAGTTTTTTTGTAAAGTCTTTAGGCTGTTCTCCATATAGGATCATATCATCTGCAAATAGGGACAGTTTGACTTCCTTTGTTCCAATCTGGATGCCCTTTATTCCCTTCTTTTCCCTAATTTCTCCAGCTAGTACTTCCAACACTATGGTGAATAGGAGTGGTGAGAGTGAGCATCCTTGTTTTGTTCCTGTTCTTAAGGGAAAAGCTTTAGACTTTTCCCCATTCATTATAATATTGGCAGTGGGTTTGTTATATATGGCTTTAATTGTGTTGATATATTTTCCTTCTATCCCCAGTTTATAGAATTTTTATCATGAACAAATGTTGAATTTTGTCAAATGCTTTTTCAGCATCTACAGAGATGATCACATGGTTTTTGTCTTTGATTTTATTGATGTGGTGTATCACATTTATTGATTTGCATATGTTGAACCAACCTTGCATCCCTGGGATGAATCCCTCTTGATCATGGTGTATAATTTTATGTACGTATTGCTTTATTCCATTAGCTAGTATTTTATTGAGGATGTTTGCACCTGTACTCCTCAAAGATATTGGTCTATAGTTTTCTTTTTTTGTGTGTCTGGTTTTGGTATCAGGGTGATGTTTGCCTCATAGAATGAGTTTGGGAGAATGGCCTCTGTTTCAATTTTTGGTAATAGTTTGTAGAGAATTGGTATTAATTCTTCTTTGAAGATTTGCCAGAATTCTGTAGTGAAGCCATCTGGTCCTGGACTTTTCTTTGTGGGCAACTGCTGATAACAGCCTCAATCTCTTTGAATGTTATTGGTCTGTTCAGATTTTCTGTGTCTTCTTGGCTCAGTCTTGGTAGTTTGTGTGTGTACAGAAATTTATCCATTTCTTCCAGATTTTCAAATTTGTTGGCATATAGTTGTTTATAACAGTCTCTAATGATTCCTTGTATTTCTGAGGTATCATTTATAATATCACCTTTTCATTTCTAATTTTTATTTGTGTCTTCTCTGTCTTTTTTTTAGTTAGCCTTGCTAATGGTTCGTCAATTTTATTTATCTTTTCAAAAAACCAACTTTTTAAAAATTGATCTTTTGTATCATTTTTTAATTTTCTATTTCATTTAGAACTGCTCTGATATTAATTATTTCTTTCATCTACTAACTTTGGGTTTGGATTGTTCTTGTTTTTCTAGCTCTTTAAGGTGAATGGTTAAGTTGTTTATTTGCCATCTCTCCATTTTTCTGAAGTAAGTATTTAATGAGATAAATTTCCCCCTTACTACTACTTTTGCAGTATCCCACAGGTTTTGGTATGATGTGTCATTATTTTCATTACTTTCAATAAATTTTTTGATTTCCTGTTTAATTTCTTCTTGTACCCATATGTCATTAAGTAGAATGTTGTTTAATTTCCATGTGTTTGTATAGTTTCCAGAGTTTTTTTATTGATTTCTAATTTTAATCCATTGTAGTCTGAAAAAATACATAGAATAATTTCACTGTTTTTGAATTTATTGAGACTTGAATTGTGACCTAACATGTGGTCTGTCCTGGAGAATGTTCCATGTGCTGATGAGAAGAATGAATATTTTGAGGTTGTTGAATGAAATGTTCTGTAGATATCTGCCAAATCCAATTGGTCCAAAGTGTTGTTTAGATCTTGTGTTTCTCTGTTGATTTTTTGCCTAGATGATCTGTCCAATGTTGAGAATGGGGTGTTCAGGTCCCCTGGTATTATGGGATAAGTGTCTGTCTCTTTCTTTAGGTCTAATAGTGTTTGCTTTATAAATCTGGCTGCTCTGATGTTGGGTGCATATATATTTATGATTGTTATGTCTTCTTGTTGGATAGATCCTTTTATCATTATATAGTGGCCTTCTTTATCTCTTTTTATGTTTTTTGATTTAAAGTCTATCTTATCTGATATAAGAATTGCTACTCCAGCTTGTATTTCATTTTTTATTACATGGTATATCTTTTTCCATCCTTCCAGTCTTAGTCTATGTGTGTCTTTACATGTGAGGTGAGTCTCCTGAAGACAGCATATTGATGGGTCCCTCATTTTAACCCAGTCAGTCAGTCTGTGTCTTTTGAGTGTGGAATTTAATCCTTTTACATTAAGAGTTATTATTGAGAGGTGTTGATTTACTAGTGGCATTTTATTGATTTTTGTTTGGATGTTTTAAATATCTTTTGTTCCTTTCTTTCTGATTTACTGTTTCTCTTCTGTGTTTGTTGGTTTCTTGGAATTGTAGATACATTTTTTTTCTCTTTATTGTTAGAATTTTTATTTTATTGGTGAGATTTGTTCTTTCTTGAATATTCATGGTAGTGATGGTTGTTTTTCAGGTACCAGTCCCAGTACTCCCTGGAGAATTTCTTGTAAGGCTGGTCATATTGTAGTGAACTCCTGCAGTTTTTGTTTGTCTGAAAAACATACTATTTGTCTTTCATTTTGGAAGGATAGCCTTGCTGGGTAAAGTATTCTTGGCTGGCAATTTATGTCTTTTAGTATTTTGAATACATCATTCCATTCTCTTCTGGCTTTTAGGGTTTCTGATGAAAAGTCTGATGTTAGTCTGATATGGGCTCCCTTATAGGTGACTTGACACTCCTTTCTTGCAGCTTTTAAGATTCTCTCTTTGTCTTTGAGTTTTGCCAATTTGACTATAACATGTCTTGGGGAGGACATTTTTGGGTTGAATATGTATGGGGATCTTTGAGCCTCCTGAATCTGAAGATCTATGACTTTCCCTATACCTGGGAATTTTTCTGCTATTATTTCATTGAATATGTTTTCAATGCCATTTCCTTTTTCCTCCCCTTCTGGAATACCCATGATTCAAATATTTGAGTGCTTAAGGTTGTCTGTTATCTCTCTTAGATTTTCTTCAATTTTTTAAATTGCTTTTTGTTTTGTCTGCCTGTTTTATTTCAAACAGGCTGTCTTCCAGGTCAGAAATTCTCTCTTCTGCTTGTTCTAGCATGCTGGTTAAATGCTCTGTTGTGTTTTTTATCTTTTTGAATAAATCCTTCAGCTCCACAAGCTCTGCTTCACTCTTTTTCAGGGCATCGATTTCTTTGTACATTTTTTCTTTTGAGTCCTGTATACTTTTTCTCATTGTGTTGTGTTGTCAAACTGAGTCTTCTTGTATCTCATTTAGTTTGCTTAGAATTATTGCTTGAAATTCCTTGTCAGTCATTTCAAGGACTTCCTGTTCTACAAGATCTAGAACTTGAGAGTTATTATTTTCCTTTGGTGGTGATGTACTTTCTTGGTTTTTCATATATTTGGTATCTCTCCATTGGTGTTTAGTCATTGTGGCAGAAGGTTTCATGGTCCACTATTCCACCCTGGTGTCTGGATCCAGCAGGGGCTGTCAATTTGGTGCTGCTGCCTCAGGGCCTGGGGTTAAGTGGGTCAGCCTCTCAGGGGCAGGGACTCACCTGGCCTAGGTCCTGCAGTGTGGTGGCTGCTGGTTTAGAACTGCTGTCTCAGGGCTTGGGAGTTTGTGGGTCAGGCCTCTTGGGGAGGCAGGGACTCACCTGGGCTGGGTCCCATGGTGTGGTGGCTGCCCTGCCAGTTTGACGCTGCTGCCTCAGGGCCTCAGGATCAGTGTGTCGTATTCTCCTTCTTTTATTTAGTTTTTGAGGTTGAGAAGTCTAAAGTCCATCTGGTGGTGGCTGTAGTGACCCCGGGGTCTCACATTGCAAGATGGTGGACAGAGAGAGCAATAGCCTTGTTTACATTTTTGTTCTACCAGTTGGCTTTGTTCTTTCTTGTGTGTTGGTAGTAGTGATTACCGTTTTTTGGATTCCAGATACAGGACTTCCTTGAGGATTTCTTGCAGGGCTGGTCATGTGGTGGTGAACTCCCACAGTTTTTGTTTGTCTGGAAAATACCCTATTTTCCCCTCATTTCTGAAGGATAGCCTTCCTGGATACAGTGTTCTTGGCTGGTAGTTTTTTTTCTTTTTTCCTAGTATTTTTAATATATCACCCCATTTTTCTTCAGGCTTATAGAGTTTCTGTTGAGAAATCTGCCGTTAGTCTGATAGGGGCTCCCTTAATAGGTGCCTTTGTTGTAGAAAACGGACTAGGCAAGAAGCGACCCAACACTCAGAAGGTTGGAGAGCCAGGAGTTTATTACACTAGCGGGCCCAGACAGGCTGCTGCTTGAAAGTCTGGACCCTCAGACCAGGTCCCACAGGGCTTATATAGGCAAACTTCTCCAGGTTTTAGGTTTTGCTTTCTCACCATTCATGTGGTCTCGGCAGATAAGCAAGTTGTAGAAGCCAAAAATGCAAGCAGTGATTAGAGGCCAGACCAGTGCAACAAGCAAACATTGTTTCAAAAACAAAATATTATTTCAAGGACAAAACAGGCCTTATGAGAAAGTTACTTTTGCATTTTTTCCCAACAACTTGACACTTTTCTCTTGCTTTTTTTAAGATTCTCTTTTTGTCTTTGAGCTTTGCCAGTCTGACTATAATATATCTTGAAGAGGATCTTTTTGGGTTGAATTTGTTTGGGGATTTTTGAACCTCTTGGATCTGAAGGTCCATGCCTCTTCCAATACCTCGGAATTTTTCCATTATTATTTTGTTGAGTAGGTTTTCCATGACTTTTCCTTTCTCCTCCCCTTCTGGAACACCCATTATTCTAATATTTGTGTGCCTAAGGTTGTCTGCTAGTTCTCTTAGATTTTCTTTATTAAACAATTTCCCCCCCCTTTTTTTTTTTTGTCCACCTGGGTTATTTTGAAAATACTATCTTCAAGATCAGAAATTCTTTCTTCTGTTTATTCTAGCCTCCTGCTTAAGTATCGGCTGTGTTTTTCATTTTGTTAGTGAATCTTTCAGTTCTATGAGTTCTGCTATATTCCTTTTTAAGGTATTAATCTCTTTGTAAATTTCCTCCTTCATATCCTGGATTTTTTTTCTCATTTCATTATGTTGGCTAACTGAATCTTCCCTTATCTCAGTGAATTTCCTTAAGATTGTTGCTTGTATTTCCTTTTCAGTCATTTCAAGGGTTTCCTGCTCTGTAGGGTCTGGTATTTGAGAATTACTGTATTCTTTTGGTGGTGTCATATTTTCTTGAGTATTTCTAGTATCTCTACATTGATGTCTGGTCATCTGGTAGAGCAGTTGCTTCTTCTGTTACTCTGGAGTGGGCTTTGAGGAGAGAAATGTCTTCTTCTTTTTCTGGTCTCCGCTGGTGACTCTCCTTGTGTCAATGTATTCGAGTGTTTGGCAGGCATCTGCATAGTGGCTGTGGCTACTGCTGTGGCATTGAGCCACTTTTTCAGCAGTTGTGGCTGTGGCAGTAACTGTGGTGGGCCACCCATGTGGAAGTGCTGTTTTCAGCATGCTTCTTACCTGCTTCCAGGCAGGGGATGCTTCCCTCAGCTCCTGCCTAAGACCCCTGGTGTGCTCTGTTTCTTGCCTACTTTCAGGCAGGGTATGATGCCCTTGGCTGCTTCCTAGGACCCTGGGTGTGCTCTGTTTCTTGCCTGCTTCTGGGTGGAGGTCTGCCTTCAGCTCCTGCCTAGGACCCCGGTGTTCGACTTTTTTTTAACACTAAGTGTGAGTTTGTTTTGGCTCATTGATTTGACACTGAAGGTTGGCTTTGTCCTTTAAATTACATGGCAGACATTCTCCACCAAGTGAATGAGCTAAATATGTAGCTTCAAGTTTACGATGAAAAAATACACTTAAAGTACATGCAATCACAGTACACTGGAGTTGCATCTTTTCACTTACTTACATTATGATTTGAAAAATTATAGGTACCAAATTAAAAACACACTAGTAATATATAATTTTGAAAGTTGTTTAGTTTGGAGGTCATTGATATGTACTGTTTTTTCCTTTTTTAGTGTTTTTCTTGCTTTTACAATTCTCTCTTAGTATTTTGATAATTTTTGTAATAGATTTTGGAACGCATATTTCTTAATTTGTAAAACTTTTAACATCTATTTCACCTAGCTGGAAACTATCGAAAAAATAAGCAGAGGGACTATCCAGTTAACAAATACAGTAGAACTGTTTTTCAAAATTAGTTTTGAGTTGAAAGAGTCCTTAGCAATTTAGGACAACCTCATTTAAGTGACATGTACAAAGTGCTCATGATCTATAATGGCCCAAAACTAGACTAAATATCCAAATAACTTGTGGTATATTCTGTCAATGGAATACTACACAGCAATGAAGGAATGAATTAGTGTGACACACAATTTGTGGATGACTCTTACAAACATAATGTTGAGCAAAAGAATGAATTTAAAAAGTACATGGGCCGAGCCCGTGGTGCACTCGGGAGAGTGCGGCACTGGGAGTGCAGCGATGCTCCCGCTATGGGTTCGGATCCCATATAGGAATGCTTTAGGCTGACCGGTGCACTCACTGGCTGAGTACCGGTCACGAAAAAGACAAAAAAAAAAAAAAAAAAGTACACACTGTGTGATTCCACTTATATAAAGTTCAGTAACAGCAATACTAATCTACATGATAAAAGTCAGAACAGTGGTTGCCTTTGGGGAGTCAAGAATGAGAGAGGGCATGTTACTGGGCATGGGTCCAGCTGCCTGCCTCCTTTCAAAAGTAAATCCCTCAAAAGTCAAATAGTGGTGAAAATGGAAGTCAGCTTTTATTCAGGAATCCCAGTGACCTGAGCAGAGATGTTAGGCTAACCCATCTCTCTGGTAAACTTGAAGGAGAATCGCCGGACTAAAGCCATCCCAAAGACTCAGATTTATTGAGGGATTTCTATTTATTTTATTTATTTTTTACTGATTATGTATATTCTTGGAGCTGACCATCACCACCTGCACCCAAGATGTGATGATCAGATCAATACTATCAGCATGACCATTACCACAAATTGCCAGTATCCCCATGTCCCCCACCCCATTACTCCCTGACCTCCCTTCCCCATCCCCCTCCACCACTGGCAACCCTCTGCAAGTCCAATGCACCACTGTGGTCTTTCTTTCCTTCCTTCTTTCTTTCTTTCCTTCCTTCTTTCTTTCTTAGCTACCACTTCTGAGTGAGGACATGGTATTTTTCCCTCTGTGCCTGCCTTATTTCACTTAACTTGATTTTCTCCAAGCTCATCCATGTTGCTATGAATGGCAGAATTTCATTCTTTTTTATGGCTGAGTAGTATTCCATGGTATATGTATAGAGAGAACACATTTTCCTTATCATCTTTTGATGGACACTTAGGTTGGTTCCATATCTTGGCTATTGAAAATAGAGCTGCAATGAACATGGGAGTGCAGGTATCCCTTTAACATGATGATTTCCATTCCTGTGGGTATATACCCAGATGTGGTATTGCTGGATCATATGGTAGATCTATCTGTAGTTGTTTGAGAAACCTCCATACTGTTTTCCATAGTGGTTGCACTAATTTACAGTCCCACCAACAGTGTAGAAGCGTTACCCTCTCTCTACATCCTCGCCAGCATTTGTTATTCGCTGAGTAATTTTTAAAAAATTTTAATTTATCAATATAAAATATAGTTGATTTTCATGTCCTTTTACCAATTCTTCTTTCTCCCCCACTGAGGGATTTTTTAAAGAGGGGATTGAGGGAATGGCACATGGGAAATGAAAAGCAGGAGGGAGGGGGACGTGAGCTGTGGGGAACTCCGTGCAAGGAGCCAGGTGCAAGGTGTCACCAAGGCTCCTTCTGGTTTCTGTTCCCATTCTTGCTGTTATCTCAGGGTCCTGGTAGAAGGGTGGAATTCCACAGTTTCATTGATGTCTTCCTTGGTTTCCCAGGGTCTGGACAGTACCTGAAAGTCTCCAAGCTTGCAGCTTTAGGCTGACTGGAAAATACCTTCTAAGTTGTTACATTTATGGAAATAATGTCATCTTGCCCCATAAGCCAGGTTCAAAATACCAAACAACCATGGGAAAAGAGGGAACTCAGCGAAATGCATGCCAAGAAAAACTCTGTGTCCTTTTAAAATTTGTTAGAGCCCATGTGGTTTTAGGTCCAACATGGCTTCAGTCCTGCTCTCTCCAACAGCTTTGGGTTAAATTCTCAGATATTTACACATTAGTTTGGCCTTTCTTCAGGTTTACCAGAGAGATGGGTTAGCCTAACATCTCTCCTCAGGTTACCAGTATTCCTAAATAAAAGCTGACTTCCATTTTCACTACCATTTGACTTCTGAGTGGTGTGCTTTTGAAAGGGGTCAGGCAGCCGGACCTGTGTCTCGTAACAGTCACAAAGAAGTTTTCAGAGTTGCTCTCTGTGGTCTCTGTCTTGACCTGGGCAGTGGTTACATGCTTGTGTTCACTATGTAAAAATCCATCCAGCAGTATACACTTGTGTGCACTTTTCTGAATGTATGTTCTATTTCAATAAAAAGTTTACTTAAAAAAAGATTGTGCTTCTTGCCACCAAAAGAAAACTGTGGCAACCATTTTATGTTAAATACTCTTTGTTTTATCTAGCATTTACTGTTGCTGATAATGGTGAGATATTCAGGTGAACGCTTTGTTACTTAGAGTATTACTTATCCTTAGCCTGTGCAGGTGATGCGGCTCCTCCAGGCCACTGAGCTCCTTTGCCAGTTTCCATCTGGTTAAAGATTCAGGTCCTTCTGCAGCCCTTCTGGCTGGCGCGGTCACTGCAGAGCAGGTGTGCATGGGGTCATTATAGAACAAGCTTTCACTTAAGCTCTGTTTCTGGCAGCATCTCTCATTTCTGGCATGATGGAGGTGGCATTTGAAATGTCAAGTCCAAGGCTGGCCCGTGGCTCACTCAGTAGAGTGCGGTGCTGATAACACCAAGGCCACGGGTTCGGATCCTATATAGGGATGGCCAGTTTGCTCACTGGCTGAGCGTGGTGCTGACAACACCAAGCCAAGGGTTGAGATCCCCTTACCAGTCATCTTTAAAAAAAAATGAAATGTCAAGTCTGTGGGAGGATTGTCTTGTCCAACTACAAAGACCTGTGCTTGGTGCAGACCCTGTGAACCTTCCCTACAGGACTTTTGGGGTCTGAGCCACTGGGTGCTGGCTGAAGCCTTCCAGAGACACCCCGATTACAGTGGACTGGCTCCTTAAGCAGAGGCACAGGGGACACCAGGCTGGTGCACATGGCACCCTTGCTCACCCACACCAAGGACATGGCTCTCCACCCTGTCTTCCACCACCCCCTACTCCAAGTCCTTCCATTCCCCCACCACCCAACCCTGAGATGCTCTCAGGGAAGCACTCCATGTGTAGCAGGAGCCTCTGGCACCAAGACAGGCATTCTCTTGCTTTTAGACTTAATTGATTCCTTGAAAGTTTAACAGTAGACTCATATTCTTAAGATAGAGGTATTCAGGGAGCTTCCATATTATCAAATTTATAATAATGGTTTTTGTACATATCATGCCACAATCTAATCCTTATAATTTGAAAAATGACAGTAGTAATTACTTCTGGAGAATCACCTCGTTAGAACTGCCAGATGTGAAGGGCTGTCTTCCTAGAGTGGGGCCAGTGACACCCGTCTCCTGCCAGGACCAGCTGCTGGTGTACCTGACTTTTCCTCCACAGTTGTGGAGCCTTCCTTTGCCCTTTCTCTGCTGCCACCCACGTGCCACTCCTGGGTGAGTTCGGATACAACCTGGCCTCCCCTGAGACATGCCTGTTCTGAGGAGCAGAATCCCAGGGATGGATGGGGGATAAGAGAGAGCCCTGAGATAACAATAACATTGGATCCAGGCATTCGGCAGGAATCCAGGAGGAAACTGAACTGCTCACTTGTGGTCAGAGGCTGATGGGCAACATCACCATGTCATAGCACACCATTTCTTTTGTCTGCTGATGTATTTCATCTGTCAAGGCTAGTTCAGGTGTCAGTGCATACTATGGAAACTGTAGGTGAGTGGAATTCACATGTAGAAAAGCCAAGGAGGTGCCATAATACAACTTTGACTTAAGTTTATAGGGTGTTAGTTCTGGGAATGATTTTGCGAATTGGTTAAATCCAGAAGAATTTTGGAAATTGGTTAAATCCAGAAGTTTTCTAACTGTGGTTTTGCAGGAGTAACTTGAGGGATGCGGGATTCTTACCACCAAGGTAACTAGACCAGTTCTGCTTTGAATGTTTTCTGTATTGGGGAATAGTAAGGGTCATGAGCTAAGCATCTGGAATCGACCTGAACTGGATAGAGGTTGAGTAGCCTTGTGTTTGAGATCTATTTCTACCCCTTTTCAGCGGTGTGATGTTGGGTAAGCCATGACCTGACCTCTTTGAGCTTCAGTTTTCTCATTTGTAAAGTGGGCATAACAATCTATTCTTGTTGTTGTAAAGAGTAGGTTATAATAGTAAAAATTATTCATAGCTAACACTTCCTGAGTATTTGTGATGTGCCAAGCACTTTTCTAAGTTCCTTACATGTATTAATCAGTAAGTTTAATCACAGATGAGGAACATGAAGCACAGAGAAGTTAACTTGCCCAGGCTTACGTTAGCAATTGATGGCACCAGGATTGTATTCTGAACAGGGCCACAATCTTAACCATGATGTTGTCATAGGCAATAAAATATTGAGAGCTATAATTTATTGAGCATTTACTATGTGCCAGGCACTATGCTAAGAGCTTTACATGGATTGTTGTAAAGCAGTTTCTGCAGCAATTGAATTATGGTGTGTTATTACTCTCATTTTACAGATAAGAAAACTAAGGCTTAGTCACTTTGGTAAAGGTCACATAGTTGGTAAGCTGGGAATTTAGATTTGAACCAGGGAGCATGACTCCATCATGTGGCATTTCTTGCAGAAGACACACAGGGGTAGAGCCAGCTACAAGGACCTGTAAGGCTGCACGGGGGCCCGTGCTCAGAAGGGCCTGGAGCTTAGTTAATGCTCTACCTTTATTGTCTTAAAATTCCTCATAATTTAACTCTTAACTTGTGTTTTTAAGTGGAGTTCGATGGGACAATGGAGCATGCACATGAGCACAGAGGTGTGCCAGGTGGCAGTGTGTGCACAGGGTTGTGGTCCAGGAGCAGCCCAGGATGAAAGGGCTCAGGCTTCGGGCATGGTGGGCAGCCCACACATGGCAGTTGCCACAGGCCCCAATGAGATAGCTGGGCATGGACCTGGGCTCAGACTGGTAGTGGTTATGGTGTCAGCAGCAGCAGAGTCAGTGCTGGCAGTGGCTGGGCCTGCAGGAGAGAGAATAGTTCCACATGGCGGTAGTGCCAATACCCAGGATGGAAGGCTGGCTTGCCTGTCATCTTTAGAGTCTGTCCCTGAGGCATCTGCACAAATATTAACTCTGCTATCTAAGAACCAGAACAGGAACTGCCGGTGCTCAGGCAGTAAACTTTATCAGCAAATCATCACAAAAGAATACTGTATGCACGGACATTTCAATAAAGCATATCAAAGAGTTATTAGAATTCTTCAAAGATTTAGAATTTCTGGTTTTGAAAATTGCTGCTACATTGCAAAACAAACATTTACAGGCTTAGAAATAGAAATTAAAGATTGTCACACTGGATGGGGAAAAACATTATTTTTCTTTGAAGCTTCACTTAAACCAATTGTTAGTGAGAAAGACAATTTTAAAACTAATTTTTCCCTTATAATTGAAGAAGCAGGCATTTTGAATTATGTGCAAATCATGAAGCTACTTTTGGTTCCTTATATGACATCCACAAGTTACAGTAAGTCAGAGGAAACATTAAAATGCCAATGTATAAATTTGCTCTTTTTTATTTTATTTTTTTTCATTTATTTTTATTTATTTTAATTTTTTTCTTTATTTTTTATTTTATTAAATTTTATTTTGTCGATATACATTGTGGCTGATTATTGTTGCCCATCACCAAAACCTCCCTCCCTCCTCCCTCCCACCTCCCCCCCACCAATGTCCCCTCTGTTTGCTTGTAGTATCAACTTCAAGTAATTGTGGTTGTTATATCTTCTTCTCCCCCCCGGCCTAGTTTTTTGTTGTGTGTGTGTGTGTGTGTGTGTGTGAATTTATATATTAATTTTTAGCTCCCACCAATAAGTGAGAACATGTGGTATTTCTCTTTCTGTGCCTGACTTGTTTCACTTAATATAATTCTCTCGAGGTCCATCCATGTTGATGCAAATGGCAGTATTTCATTCGTTTTTATAGCTGAGTAGTATTCCATTGTACCACATTTTCCGTATCCACTCATCTGATGATGGACATTTGGGCTGGTTCCAACTCTTGGCTATTGTAAAGAGTGCTGCGATGAACATTGGGGAACAGGTATACCTTCGACTTGATGATTTCCATTCCTCTGGGTATATTCCCAGCAGTGGGATAGCTGGGTCATATGGTAGATCTATCTGCAATTGTTTGAGGAACCTCCATACCATTTTCCATAGAGGCTGCACCATTTTGCAGTCCCACCAACAATGTATGAGAGTTCCTTTTTCTCCGCAACCTCGCCAGCATTTATCGTTCAGAGTCTTTTGGATTTTAGCCATCTTAACTGGGGTTAGATGGTATCTCAGTGTGGTTTTGATTTGCATTTCCCGGATGCTGAGTGATGTTGAGTATTTTTTCATATGTCTGTTGGCCATTTGCATATCTTGCTTAGAGAAATGCCTACTTAGCTCTTTTGCCCATTTTTTAATTGGGTTGCTTATTTTCTTCTTGTAGAGTTGTTTGAGTTCCTTATATATTCTGGATATTAATCCTTTGTCAGATGTATATTTTGCAAATATTTTCTCCCACTCTGTTGGTTGTCTTTTAACCTGTTAATTGTTTCTTTTGCTGTGCAGAAGCTTTTTAGTTTGATATAATCCCATTTGTTTATTTTTCCTTTGGTTGCCCGTGCTTTTGGGGTCGTATTCATGAAGTCTGTGTCCAGTCCTATTTCCTGAAGTGTTTCTCCTATGTTTTCTTTAAGAAGTTTTATTGTTTTAGGGTGTATATTTAAATCCTTAATCCATTTTGAGTTGATTTTAGTACATGGTGAGAGGTATGGATCTAGTTTCATTCTCCTGCATATGGATATCCAGTTATCCCAGCACCATTTGCTGAAGAGGCAGTCCCTTCCCCAGTGAATAGGCTTGGTGCCTTTGTCAAAGATCAGATGGCAGTAAGTGTGTGGGTTGATTTCTGGATTCTCTATTCTATTCCATTGATCAGTGTGTCTGTTTTTATGCCAGTACCATACTGTTTTGGTTATTATAGCTTTGTAATATAGCTTAAAGTCAGGTAGTTTTATGCCTCCAGCTTTATTTTTTTTGCTCAGCATTGCTTTGGCTATGCATGGTCTTTTATTATTCCATATAAATGTCTGGATAGTTCTTTCCATTTCTGAGAAAAATGTCTTTGGAATTTTGATGGGGATTGCATTGAATTTGTATATCACTTTGGGTAGTATGGACATTTTCACTATGTTGATTCTTCCAATCCAAGAGCATGGGATATCTTTCCATCTTCTTGTATCCTCTCTAATTTCTCTCAGCAGTGGTTTGTAGTTCTCATTATAGAGATTTTTCACCTCCTTGGTTAACTCAATTCCTAAGTATTTTATTTTTTTAGTGGCTGTTGTAAATGGGCAGGCTTTCTTGATTTCTCGTTCTGCATGTTCACTATTGGAGAAAAGAAATGCTACTGATTTTTGTGTGTTGATTTTTTATCCTGCTACTGTGCTGAAATCATTTATCAATTCCAAGAGTTTTTTTGTAGAGGTTTTAGGCTGTTCAATATATAGGATCATGTCATCTGCAAACAGGGACAGTTTGACTTCATCTTTTCCAATCTTGTTGCCCTTTATTTCCTTCTCTTCTCTGATTGCTCTGGCTAGTCCTTCCAACACTGTGTTGAATAGGAGTGGTGAGAGTGGGCATCTTTGTCTAGTTCCTGTTCTTAAAGGAAAAGCTTTCAGCTTTTCCCCATTCAGGATGATATTAGCAGTGGGTTTGTCATATATGGCTTTGATTATGTTGAGATACTTTCCCTCTATACCTAACTTATAGAGGGTCTTTGTCATGAATGAGTGCTGAACTTTATCAAATGCTTTTTCAGCATCTATAGAGATGATCATATGGTCCTTGTGTTTGAGTTTATTAATATGGTGTATCACATTTATTGATTTGCGTATGTTGAACCAACCTTGCATCCCTGGGATGAATCCCACTTGATCGTGATGAATAATTTTTCGTATGTGGTGCTGTATTCTGTTTGCTAGTATTTTAGTGAGGAGTTTTGCATCTATATTCATCAAGGATATCGGCCTGTAGTTTTCTTTTTTGATTATATCTTTACCTGGTTTTGGTATCAGGATGATGTTTGCTTCATAGAATGAGTTTGGGAGATTTGTGTCCGTTTCAATCTTTTGGAATAGTTTGTAAAGAATCGGTGTCAATTCCTCTTTGAATGTTTGGTAAAATTCTGCTGTGAATCCATCTGGTCCTGGGCTTTTCTTTGTTGGGAGCCTTCTGATAACAGCTTCAATCTCCTTTATTGTTATTGGTCTGTTCAAATTTTCTACATCTTCATGGTTCAGTTTTGGGAGCTTGTGTGTGACCAGAAATTTATCCATATCCTCCAGATTTTCAAATTTGTTGGTGTATTGTTGTTTATAGTAGTCTCAAATGATTCCTTGTATTTCAGATGAATCAGTTGTAATATCACCTTTTTCATTTCTAATTTTTGTTATTTGAATCTTCTCTCTTCTTTTTTTTGTTAGCCATGCTAACGGTTTGTCCATTTTATTTATCTTTTCAAAAAACCAACTTTTTGATTCATTGATCTTTTGTATTTTTTTTTGGTTTCCATTTCATTCAGTTCTGCTCTGATCTTAATGATTTCTTTCCATCTGCTAACTTTAGGTTTGGATTGTTCTTGTTTTTCTAGTTCTTTAAGGTGAAGTGTTAGGTTGTTCACTTGCCATCTTTCCATTTTGCTGAGGTGAGCATTTAATGCAATAAATTTCCCCCTTAATACTGCTTTTGCAGTATCCCACAGGTTTTGGTATGATGTATCATTATTTTGATTAGTTTCAATAAATTTTTTGATTTCATGCTTGATTTCTTCTTTTACCCATATGTCATTAAGTAGAATGCTGTTTAATTTCCATGTGTTTGTATAGTTTCCAGAGTTTTGTTTGTTATTAATTTCTAGTTTTAATCCATTGTGGTCTGAGAAGATACATGGGATAATTCCAATTTTTTTGAATTTAGTGAGACTTGATTTGTGACCTAATATGTGATCTATCCTGGAGAATGATCCATGTGCTGATGAGAAGAATGAATATTCTGAGGTTGTTGGGTGGAATGTTCTGTAGATATCTGCCAATTCCAATTGGTCTAGAGTCTTGTTTAGATCTTGTGTTTCTCTACTGATTCTTTGGCTAGATGATCTGTCTAATATTGACAGTGGGGTGTTCAGGTCCCCTGCTATTATGGTATTAGTGTCTATTTCCTTCTTTAGGTCTAATAGAGTTTGTTTTATAAATCTGGCTGCTCCAACATTGGGTGCATACATATTTATGATTGTTATGTCTTCTTGATGGATCAGTCCTTTTATCATTAAGTAGTGTCCCTCATTGTCTCTTTTTATGGTTTTATTTTAAAGTCTAGTTTGTCAGATATAAGAATAGCTACTCCAGCTCATTTTTCTTTTCTGTTTGCATGGTAAATCTTTTTCCATCCTTTCACTCTTAGTCTATGTGAATCTTTGTGGGTGAGGTGGGTCTCTTGTAGGCAGCATATAGTTGGGTCCTGCTTTTTGATACAGTCAGCCAGTCTGTGTCTTTTGATTGGGGAATTTAAGCCTTTTACATTAAGAGTTGTAATTGAAAGGTGTTGATTTATTCCTAGCATTTTATTGGTTGTTTGGTTGTCTTAGGTGTCTTTTGTTCCTTGCTTTCTGATTTACTGTTTGGTTTCTGTGTTTGTTGGTTCCTTAGGTTGTAGATAGCCTTTTTGTTTGTTTGTTTTCTCTTCATGAATGCCATTTTTATTATACTAGTGGGTTTAGATTTTTCTTGGGTTTTTATGGCAGTGGTAGTTATTTTTCAGGAACCAAACCCAGTACTCCCTTGAGGATTTCTTGTAAGGGTGGTCATGTGGTCGTGAATTCCTGCAGTTTTTGTTTGTCTGAGAAATATACTATTTGCCCTTCATTTTGGAAGGATAGCCTTGCAGGGTAGAGTATCCTTGGCTGGCAATCTTTGTCTTTTAGTATTTTGAATATATCCTCCCATTCCTTTCTAGCTTTTAGGGTTTGTGATGAAAAGTCAGATGTTAGCCTGATTGGGGCTCCTTTATAGGTAATTTGATGCTTCTCTCTTGCAGCTTTTAAGATTCTCTCTTTGTCTCTGAGTTTTGCCAATTTGACTATAACATGTCTTGGAGAAGACCTTTTTTGGTTGAATACATTTGGAGATTGTTGAGCTTCCTGGATCTGAAGATCTGTGATTTTTCCTATACCTGGGAAGTTTTCTGCCACTATTTTGTTGAATATGTTTTCAATGCAATCTCCGTTTTCCTCCCCTTCTGGAATACCCATGACTTGGATATTTGAGCGCTTAAGGTTGTCTGATATCTCTCTCAGATTTTCTTCAATGTCTTTGATTCTTTTTTCATTCTTTTTGTCTGCTTGTATTATTTCAAATATCCCATCTTCAAGTTCAGAGTTTCTCTCTTCAACTTCAACAAGCCTGCTGGTTAAACTCTCCGTTGTGTTTTTTATTTCGCTGAATAACTTCTTCAGTTCAGCAAGTTCTGCTACATTTTTTTTTCAGGACATTGATTTCCTTGTACATTTCCTCTTTCAGGTCCTGTATACTTTTCCTCATTTCATCATGATGTCTAGCTGAGTTTTCTTGTATCTCATTCAGTTTCCTTAGAATTATCACTCGAAATTCCTTGTCAGTCATTTCAAGGGCTTCTTGTTCTATAGGATCTAGAGTTTGAGATTTGTTAACTTTTGTTGGTGTACTTTCTTGATTTTTTGTATTTCTGGTATCTTTTTTTTGATGTTTATTCATTGTGGCAGGGGGTTTCACAGTCCACAGGTTTGACCCTATTGACTAACTAAGGTGTGGCTGTGTTTGCCAATTTGGTATGGCTACCTCCATGACTGCTCAGTTGGCCTCTAGTGCCTTGTGTGTTTAGTTGCCTCAGGTCTTGGGCCTCTCCGGGGAGCCACCTCTCTGGTCAGCTTGGACTCTGCTGGGCTGCTGGATCACGGGGCGGTACTGCAGGGTGTGTGGTCTCTGCTGAGCTTTCACTTCCCGTGCAGGACTTCTCCCTGTTCTGTGCGCTCTGGTCCGGGCTGTTGGATCGTGCAGTGGTGGCCCCACAGGGTGTGTGGTTTCTGTCGAGTCTCCGCCTCCCTAGCCAGATGTCTCCCCGCTCTGTGCGCCCTGGGCTGGGCTGGAACGTGTCTTCTGCAACCCTCGTCTATCACCTGGGACTTCAAGACCGTGCTCGGCACCGCCTCGCCCAGGAAGTCTACCAGGTTTCTGCTAGGCGCAGATGACCGGTCGCTCTGGGTGCCTTTGTAGCACTGTGTAGATCTTTCTCGGGACTTATCACCTTCCTCCTGGTATCACGGTTATTTGTGTACTTGTTTTATCTCCCACACCAGAGCGTGAGCTCCTCGGGGGAGGAGCCCACAGCACACGGTTCACCTTTGTATCTCCCCGGCGCGGACCGAGTCCGGTGCCCGCCCGCAATCAGCTCTCCGGCAGGTTCAAGCGGACTTGGGAACTCTCCAACCACACTATTCCTAACCCCAAATTGGTTAGGCGTTTTTCTGAACTGGTGGCCGCAGAGATGGTATCTGCCTCCCAGTAACAGGAAGTTTACTGGGGGCCAGAGCCCAGGGTGCGGTGGAGTGACAGTCAGCCCAGCCCATTCTTCTTTGCCCTCCCGACGCTGGCCGGGGACGCCCCACGCCACCAGCCCCACCAGAGAACCGTGGAGGGAGTGGGAGGGGAGGCCGGCCCGCATGCCCCGGGAAGCCCCGTACCGGGGCAAGCAAGTGGGAAGGCTCAGTGAGGAGCCGAGCCGGGTGAGGAGGACAGGCTTGGCCGATCTGGGCCGGAGCTGCCACCACCTGAGAAAATGGAGGCAGCCCCAGGGGCGGTGAGTGGCCCGGTGGGGCAGGCAGAAGCCGGGCGGGTGTCTGCCTCCCAAGCAGGGCTGGGCCGGGGGTCACTCACAGGGCTGTGCCGGGTCGGGTGGCTCCCTCTCTGCCTCTGCGTCGTCACTGTCCCCATTCTCGGCCGCCGCTGCCTCGGGCTGCTCATTCGGTCCCGCCTAAATTTGCTCTTAAAGTTAGACTTACATGTAACTGATGTGGATGAGGAGTTAAATTTTTTTAGAAAAAATCATGTACTAGATTTTTTTAGTATATCTAACTCTAGATGTACTAAAATTTATGTTTTGAAGTAATTTATCAGAAATACAGTTTAATGTCACAGCCTATAATATAGTTGCATCAGTGGAAAGTTTCTTCTCAAAATTAAAAATTATTAAGAATTATCTCCAATGTTTTATTTGCCTCAAGTGATGAATGTCACTTGTAATGATATTGCTTAAAAATGGAGTTGCTGGAATGGTATAGATTTTGATGATTTAACAAATGATTTTGCAAAAAAGTGAGACAAAATATTATGAGCAATTATCACATTAATAATTATTTGTTGTATTTAAAATTATGAACCAAAATTTTTATTTTTTTGTAACTTGTAATTTGTAAGTTTCCATTGCTATTCATGTGTTAGAATTATCATTAGTATGTTTTATAAGTAGACAATTTTTCAAAGAAAAAAGTCTTAATACTTATTACCCTTTATGGCACTTTTTTCCCTTGCTTTTTGAACAGACGACCCCACATTTTTATTTTGCACTGGGCTTGACCCCTTCTGTCCCAACTTTGCACAGCTGTTCTCCTGACTCTTCGTTCCTGCCTCACGGGAGCACCCTGTAGCTGACTGGGACCATGGTAGCCCAGGAACTCATTTCTGCTGTCTGACCCTATGGTGCTTGCTGGAGGCATCTTTTCTTCATTTTGAGAGGAAATTGTGCATAGTCCGTACTTTACTTTCCTCACCATTTTTTTTTTTATTTGCCTCCAGTTTTTTTTTTTTTTTCTGTCATCATGTGATCCATGATATGGGGACTTTCATGGGCCAGCTCTGCTTTCATCCTGGATGCACTCGAAGACCATACTTAGAGCTTTCTATTAATAGCATGACCCCAAACAGATCCACTTCCACAGGGCACTAACCGAAAAATTTTGTGAGTAGATGGGAATCCATACACAGCAGAAACACAATAAAATCTCCATTTTATAGTTTGTCCTCCTTCTGAAAGTTCCTCTTCTCTTTAGCTAGCAATTTTCTTTTTCCAAAGTGTCTCAAAAACCCTTCTAATGTTGGAAACAATTCAGATCTAAGTGTGCACACCAGAATAAACCAAAGACCAGTAGCGAGCTAAGGACCACCTGCTGTATTCAGTCCTGCTTCTGGGTTCATGGAGCAATCTTTCCTCATTCCGAGAAGGTTCTAAAATTCCTTCCAGAAAAAGCATGTTTTATCCTAAGGTATACTTCTTTTTAGAAGACCTATTCTCCATTTTATTTTTGGCCTTTCCTGTTACCTTTCATTTTTTTTTTTCTTTCAAACTCTTCAAAGTTACCCTAAGACTCCTCTATTTTCCTTTTCTCTTACTGAGTTCTATTTGTGAGTCAAAAGTACATTTAGTCATTTCACAAATACTATGCATTGCATTTAGGTTCTCAATAAAGATTTATTGGAAGAACGAGCTCTAAATAATTCTGATCTCAGAGATTTTCAGGGTTGGAAGGGATCCGGATAATTTAGTCATTAACTTCCTTTCATTTTCAGAAATGGAAAACTCCATTAACACTCAAAACAGTCATTTGTATCTTGGGCAGCTGTTATTATTAGAAAGCTCTTTCTTATGTTAAGCCAAAATCTGTCTTCTTTCTAGTACTACGGAAAAGAAAAGGCTTATTTTTAAAAATGAACTCAGGCAAAAGAAAGTGTGCTCATTTTTCAAAGCTCTTGGGAGACTTTAATAGTCTCTTCAGAATCATCACAAACTTCCATCCCTTCATCTTTAAAAATTTTTTTCAAGCATTTGATTTTAAAATGGCTAATTATTAAATATTGTTTCCACATATTTTAATTCTTAGTATTTTGACTTTTTTATTGCATTGAATTAGAAAGACTTGTAGGATGAAAGTAACTACCAATTATAATATTGTCTCCTGCAAAAATGAATCTTCATTTCCAAAGACTGATGTGCCCAAATGAATCTTCAGTTCCCCAAACTAACATGCCCATGAAATGTTTTAAATATAGAGTGCTAGTAATGTGGGGGCCACACATGGAAAGCACTACAGTAACCAGGCGCTTTTTTGAGAACTTAATGGAGGGAAATATTAGAAGTGATAAAATTTTAGATCTGACACTCAGTTCAGTGTTGTTGCTTTTGTTAGATTTTATATCTGTATGTAATGATGTGGAACAAAGTTACATGGATGGCTACTATATACTCCGGACTTTCAAAGATACTGGAATAGAAAGAAAAAGTGCAGACCCCACCAGAAACACTTTTAGGTTGAACTCAACATTCAGACTCAGAAGATAGGCACAGGCAGGAGTCCACTCAGAGGGTGAAAGAAGGAGCCACAGGTGACAGTGGGCAGTGGCAGGCTCCCTCCCACTTGTCAGGGGGTAGACCTTGCAGCAGTCCATGCAGTCAGCACAGGATCCAGACACGTTTTCTCAGATGCCAGCTGCGGTGCAGGGAGACTCACACAGGACAGGTGTAGCACCTGCCCTCTTGTGCCACAGAGCCAATAATTCCATGGGCACAGCCTCCAAGTTTCCACTTACCAGGATCCCCTAGCCCAGGGAAGCCTCCCCTTCAAGTACTTATGGTTCATTTATAACTCCTCCCAGTCAATTACAGGTTATCAACCAGGCATCCTTTTTATCGTAAGCGGCATTGCTTAGAAGCATACTTGACTTTTGATGCTTGTGAGGTTATCAGGGAAACAGAGCTAGGAAGTTAACCTATGAGAAAATTCTCGTGCAGAAAGACAAAAGGTTTTGTTAACTCTTTACCCGCAATATGCAAATACTAATGAACAGTAACAGAGGAGCAGACTGTGACGTTTCTAAGGATTGTAAATCATGGATGAGAAGACAGACTTCAACAATATTAACCAGGAAATAGGAAAAACCAAACCAAACCAAAGTCCCTTTGTGTGGCTGGTAGCTATCAGAAAGGTCTTGCACCTTATTTAGTGACTGTCTCTTACTCACTATATTTCTAGTGCCATGCATAGTAGGAACTCAGTAGATATGTATTGCGTGAATAAAAAAGCGAATGAATAAAAAACTCTCCTTAGGCCAGACAATTCACAGTAAGACAGGCCCAACTTTAGAAGTAGCAGGATACACTCTTGGCTGAGTGAAGTGAAAGCTGATAGGACAGGTCTTCTGATACCTGAGTGAAGGGTTGTGAACCATTTTATTTAGAAATAAATGGCCCCTCAAAAGCCACCGCTGCATGTCAATCGAGTTAGACAAAAATATGTTAACACCCCTAAGGCATTAAGGAAAAGTTAAATAATACCTTGCATACTTGGTTTAAGAAGGCAGAGAGGCGTCAAACTTTTAGAAGCAGTTTTTACTCACAAAGTTGTTAAAAGATTAATTTTATTTCCTTACAAATCTTGCTTGTTTGAAATGTTTTATTCCTCTATTAGGTCAAAGTTTTTTCTCTGGATTTTTCATCTCAAGTTAAACTATGCTTTCTTCACATGAATGTAGACATATTATGTCCCAAATAATAGGATAGATCTTAGGAAGTGAATGTGTACTTTAATTTACTTGAAATTTCAGTCTTTGGTTTTACCATTACTTGCTAGCTCTTGAACCTGATAGAGGCAAAGCTAGATTGATGTGTAGTGGTTACCTACGGCTCAGGAAGCATTCCAAACCCAGAAGGTGTCATTGGTGGGGATGTTTGTCAAGTGGCCGGCCTGGGTGGTGCTCATTCTCGTGAGTATAAATGTTTTAAAAAGGGATTTAATATTGTGCATTCAAATATGTCAATTGAAGCAGTATTTTATTGAATTATGAAAATCAGTTTTATTCTCAAACCAGTAGTATATAGAAGTCTAATATGCGCTTTTTTTTCTTATGAAGTAAAGGAGCTAGGAATTGTTTGACATACTCAGATGCAAACAAAAATGGTGCATTACAGATTTATTTTTTCAAATAAGCAAGTTCAATCCCCCTAAGTGCCTTAATATGTTCATCTAACTCCACTAGGAGTTAATAGGTAACACAAATTAGCCTTCACTTATAAGGTAAACATTGTTTTTTTTAATTACAAAACTAATGTGTATCTTTAAACCTGAGGTTAAAAATTACCAGCCTTAAACTCTGATTTACAAGGTCATTATTTATAATTATCTTTAAAAAAAAAAGTGTTATATGTTGTCTATTTAAAAAGTAAATTAGGATCAATTAACAATAACATATTTTTGTAAATATATTATATTCAGAGTCCATTGAAAAGGCTGCAATGTCCTTATTTATCAAACTAAAAAATTATAGGAAAAACTAGAGAGATAATTTGAATGCTTACAAAAATAATTGGTATTGCTGTGGATTGAATATGCCCCCCAAATTCACTGAAGCTTGGCCTCAATTGTACCAGTGTTAAGAGGGTGGGAAATCTGATTATAGTCTTCGCAAGGTGGGGCCTTTGAGAAGTGATTGGATCATGAGAGCTCTGCCCTGGTGAATGGATTAACTCATTCATGGAGTATTGGGTTAATGGTTTAATGGGTTATCAGAGAGTGGTTCTCATGGCTTTGTCAGGAGAGCAAGTGAGCAGGTTGACTCTTGCTCAGGCCATTCTCACCACGTGATTGCCTGAGTCACTCTGGACCCTGTAGAGAACTTCCACCCAGAGAAGGCCCTCACCAGACGTGTTCCCTGAACCTCGGTCTTCCCAGCCTCCAAAACTGTAAGAAATAAATTTCATTTCTTTATAAATTACCCAGTTTCAGGTATTCTGTTATAAGCAATAGAAAATGGACTAATACAAGTGGTAAAACCTGTCCTAGGAATAAGTTGGCACTTTTGAAATCTTTAATAGACTGGAACGCTTTAAAGCATCAGGAGGAGTTCCAAATAGTCTACCTTGTAGTATTTTTTATTTGTTACCACATTTGAGGATTGAGCTGTTAGTGTTTCCTCTCAGTTTCAGTCTGAAGTTCATTTGCCATCTATTTCTCTCTGAGAGAAGCCATGCAAGAGTCTACTCCAAGATATTCACCAAGGGCAATAACCATTTTTGAAGATATTATTCTAGAAAAAAGCAAAAAAAAAAAAAAAAAAAAGATGATCCTTTAAGAGGATTCGAAGAGACTACTTTGCACAGATTAAGTACAAGTTACACAGTCTGAAATGTCATGATCCATGCTGTGCATGTGTCACTTAATGGGAGGGGTGACCAGGGAAGTGCTGTGTCCCACCAAGTGCCACCAACTTCATCAATACCAGTGGCTCTCAATCTTGGCTGTACCTTAGAATCTTCCCTGGAGCTCTGAAAAGTCCCAATGTTTAGATCACAACTTATCCATAAATCACACTCACTGAGTTTTGTGGAAAGATCATGGACATCTTATTTACTAAGCTAATAAACAGTAGCAAAAACTAGAAAAGCAAAACAGGGCAATTAAAGCAGAATCTCTGGGAGGAAAGGCCATGTTTTAAATGTTCTCAAGGTGATTTTAATGAGAACCACTGCTTCGGTTCCTTGAGGATAGAGGATGTATCTTCAGCTTGTTTCTGCTTAGATCAGTTTAGCTCTGCTCAACTCAACTCAATTTAGCAAATATTTATTGTATGATCATTATATGTTAGGTACTGCTCTAAGCCAGAGCATGGAGCAGGAAACGATTCAGAAATGTGCTCTGTCCTCAGGGAGCATGCAGCCAGCAAGCGACTACCAGTGTGTTGAGTGCTACAGAAGGCAGACAGGTGTGGCGGGATGGTACAAGGAAGGATCCTGACCTAGTGAAGCCACCAGGGCAGCTAAAGATGAAAAGGAAATGTGTTGAATAAATAGTAAAGAAATCGCTGTAAGTATCAAGAGCATAATTTTACAATAGTGAATCTCTACTTGTGCGTCCTACTCTGCTAGCACTTATTGCAGAGAGGGGTATATCCTGATGGTAAGAGCTTAAGCTCTATAATCAGATTGGAGACTTTGGTTTGAAACTTTGTTCCAGCATGTATTAGCTGCAAAAATTACTTACTCTCTTTAAACCTCAGATTCCCTAAATGAGATAAAATTCATGCAAAGCTGTCAGCATTGTAGCTGGCACACAGTAGGCACTCCATAAATGTTAGATGTAGGCCTGGGCCGAATCCATCCACAAATACCTGGAGCTCATAGCATGGGCTTTGTATGAAGTTGTAGGAGATTTCATACATGACATGAGGAACTTGCCAAATACCATTAATATTTTCTGGCAACACACTCAGATTTTTTTTTTCCTTTGTTTTCAAAATAGAAGTCGACATTAGTTAAACTGCATAATTGACCAGAAACAAAAACATAAACAAACCCCCCACATAATTTGGGTGCTGTTTGTTTCTGTGTTGGAACAAATAATGTGTGCTCTGCAAGGCCTAAATAGTTGCTAAATTTTGTCAGTGTCTGAAGTAAGCAAGACACAGCTAGCAATAGTCCAATAAATTGTCCTTGCATTGTTAAGGTTCTTTCTCTCATCATTTAAAAAAAATATGAAGTTGCCTTCTAGGCGAAAGAGGTAGCAATGATTGGACAATTTGTTCAGAAGGAGCCAAAATGATAGTGAGTTAATTATTAACTTACTGTTTAAGGACCAATGTAAACCATAAAAATCTGGGTATTACTACATAAACTTGTTCCTCTAAAATAGCATTAAAAATTTTTTTGGCCACATATTCCTGGTCCAGTATAGGTAATAGTAATGGATACCTGGAATGACAACAAGAAAAAGTTATATCATCAGAGTGGTGTTTTTTTTACTGTCATTTCATATACAGAATTATAACATATAGCTACAAATAGTCAAAAAAAAATGCAACTCTTAGGGATTGCCTTGTGTTTTCTTTCATGACGAATATTGGGACCAGTGCTAATATAAAGCAGGAGTGAACATCCTGCTTTTGTTGATTTTCTGCTAAGTGCTGGTCTGGCCTGGACATAGGAAAGCAATTGCTTTTAGGATTTTTTTTTTTTTTTGGTATCTTTCTTCCTTTTCTTTTCCTCCCAAACATCAAATAATTGTATACTATTAAGAAGGGAAATTGCAAAAATTATTTTACCAAAAAAAATCTCTTGAGCATGTGCAATGCGTCATTTTAGGCAGACCATTGTTACAGCAGTAAGCAGAAATAGACGTCTGTGAAATCAGTAGGAGCTGAAATGGGTGAGAATCTAAATAAAGATCCCATAAGATATTACTTTTTGACATTTTAAACTTTTATATTATTCTTTACTTCTAGCACACCCCTCAAAAAATTTTGTTTATCTCAACTGATTCTTAGAATCTGATCCATTTTTTAAAATAATTGTATGTTGGCAGTTAGTCTTTATATTTTATTTTACAAAAAGTTCCTTGGAACTAAAGCCTAAAACACTTTAACATTTATTTAAAAATATAATCTACAGATCATTGTTTCTTTCATCTTATATCATTTTAGGATTATTAATCGTTCCTTTCCTGGAGATGTCTTAATTTTTAGATCTTTTTTTAAAGATGCCTTTTTTATGTACCTAGGGGGCCCCAGGTTTATAAAGGTCATCACTTAACATCACCACTTTCACTGGCTATCAAGTCTTCTCATACTGACTGGTCACATTCCTTTTGTGATCTTGATAATCTGGCTTTGAACAGCACCTAACCACATATTACTGTCAATTTTTATGAATGTTGTTATTTTAATAATAATGTTAGAAACAAAGAAGTAAAGAAAATAATTTTTAAAATGTATATATATATACACACTTAGATTATATATACACAAATTTATTATAAATATTACTTACATAAAGCATGTACAGTGCATGATTTACAGATAATAATAAAATATACAATACTTTTTATTATAAATTCCATTATAGTTCCAATTAAACATTACTTCTCACAGAATGCTTTCATTGAGTTTTGCTGAATTCTTGTACCATGTATATTTTATTGCTTGGATGTGCCACATTTGGTTATTCATTCATCAGTTGATGGATATTTGGATTGGTTCCACTTTTTAGCTGTTATGGATAATACTGTATGAACATTTGTGTACAAGTTTTTGTGGGGACTATGTTATTGTTTCGCTTGGGTATATATGTAGGAGTGGAATTGCTGGGCCCTGTGGTAACTCTACGTTTAAGATTTTGAGGAACTGTCAAACTGTGTTCCATAGCAGCTGCACCAGTTTACAAAGCCAACAGCCATGGATGAGGGTTCCAATCTCTCCATATCCTTATCAGCTCATTCTATGTCTTTTTTTGTTATAGCCATCTTAGTTGATATGAAGAGTTATTCATTGTTTATTTATAATAGCTTTATTGAGATTTAATTTATATACCATAAAATCCACTCTTTTAATTGCACAATTTAGTTATTTTTAGTATATTCAGAAAATTTTTCATCACTGTCTAATTCCAAAACATTTTAATCACTTCCCCCAAAACCTCATACCCATTAGCAGTCACTCCTTTCTCCAGTCCCTTGAAACTAATAATCTACTTTCTGTCTCTATAGATTTGCCTATTCTGGATATTTCATATAAATGGAATCATACAATATGGGCCTTTTGTGTCTGGCTTCTTCCACTTAAAATAATGTTTTCAAGGTACATTCACATGCTAGCATGTATCAAAATTTCATTTCCTTTCGTGGCTAAATAATAGTTAATTGTATGGATATAGTAAATTTTGTTTATCCATTCATCACTTGATGGACATTTGGGTTGTTTTCAGCTTTTGAATACTATGAATAATGCACTATGAACATTTTTGTACAAGTTTTTATTTTTATTTTTCTTGGGTATATGTCTAGAAGTGGAAGTATGGTAACTTTGTGTTTATATTTTTGAGGAATTGTCCAGCTGTTTTCCAATGTGGCTGCACCATTTTATATCCCATTAGTAATGTATGAGGGTTCCAGTTTCTCCAAATCCTCATCGACACTTGTTATTGTCTATTTGAGTATAACCATCCTAGTGGGGGTGAAGTGGTTTCTCATTGTGGTTTTGATTTGCATTTCCTTAATGACAGTGATGTTAAGCGACTTTTTATGTGCATGTTGACCACTTGTATATCTTCTTTGGAGAAATGTCTATTCAGATCTTTTGCCAATTTTTAAAATTAGGTTTTTATTTTTTTATTGTTGAGTCAATAATTTTATGTATTCCAGATGTGAGTCCCTTGTCAGCTATAGGATTTGCAAAATTTTTCTCTCATTCTTTGAGTTGTATTTTCACTTTATTAATGTTGTCCTCTGAAGCACAAAACTTTCTAAGTTTGATGGATCTAATTTATTAATCTTCTGCTATTGTTGCTTGTAGTTTAGTGCTATAGCTAATAAACCATTGCCTAATCAAGGTCTTGAAAACTTGTACCATTTTTCTTTAAGAGTTTCATGGTCTTGTATTTTACATTTAGGTTTTTAGTCCACAATGAGTTAATTTTTGTATATGATGTAGGGGTTGGGGTTCAACTTCATTATTTTGTATATGGCTTTCCAGTTGTTCCAGCACTATTTGTTGAAAAGAGTATTATTTCCCCATTGAATTGTCTTGTCACCTCTGTTGAAAATCGGTTAAGCAAAAATGTAAGGATTTATTTCTGGACTCTCAATTCTATTTCATTGGTCTATACATCTGTCCTTGCGCTGGTACCACACTGGCATAAATGTAGCCAGTGATTAGTGTAGTTTGTAGTAAGTTTTGAAATCTGAAGTGTGATTCAGTACAACTTTCTTCTTTTTCAAAATGGCTTTGGCTTTCTGGGTCCCTTGTATTTTCTTACAAATTTTAGGATCACCTTGTCAATTCTTACAAAAAAGACAGCTAGGATTCTGATAGGAATTGCATTGAATCTATAGATCAATTTGGGGAGTGCTGGCATCTTAACAATATTAAGTCATCCAATCTATGAATATGGGATTTGTTTACATTTATTTAAGTCTTCTTTAATATCTTTTAAAGATACTTTGTAATTTTCATAGTATAAGTTTTGTACCTTTTTGGTTAAATTTATTCCCAAGTATTTTATTATTTTTGATACTATTGTAAATGGAATTGTTTTATTAATTTCATTTTTGGATTGTTCATTACAAATGTATAGAAATACAATTGATTTTTGTATATTGATTTTGTGTATTGATCCTGGACCTTGCTATATTGGTTTCCTAGGTATAATACTTTTAAGTGTATGTGTGTGAGTATGTGTGTGTATTCCTTAGGATTTTCTATATAAAAGGTCATGGCATCTGAAGTTTTACTTCTTCCTTTCCAATGTGGATACCTTTTATTTCACATTTTGCCTATATATTCTGTTGAACAGGAATAGAATTGGAGTGGTGAGGGTGGACCTCATCTTGATCCTAGGGGGAAAGAATTCAGTCTTTTGCCATTAAATATGATGTTAGTTGTGAGTTTTTCATAGAAGCTGCTTATCAAGTTCTGGAAATTACCTTCTATTTCTAGTTTCTTGAATTTTTTTTTTTTAATCATGAAAGGGTGTTGGATTTTGTCAAATACTTTTTCTTTGTGTGTTGAGATGATTATGCAGCTTTTGTTTTTTATTTTCATGATATGATTAAATTAGTGTTAAAAGCTAAACCAACTTTGCATTCCTAGAATAAATCCCACTTTATCACGGCATATTATCATTATTAAATATTGCTTATTCAGTTTCCTATTATTTGATTGAGGATTATTGTGTTTATGTCCATAAGAGGTATTGGTCTTTATTTTCTTGTGATGTCTTTGTTTTTGGTTAATACTGTCCTCATAGGGAGTTTGTAAGTGTTCAGACCTTTTCTACTTTTTGGAAGAGATTTTTAAATATTGGTATCAATTCTTCTTCAAGTGTTTGATAGAATTTCCCATGAAGCCATCTGGACCTGAGCTTATCTTTGTTGGAATTTTTTTAGATTACTAATTTAATATCTTTGTTTTAAGATTGGTCTGACTTTTTCCTTTTTGAGTCAGTTTTGTTAGTTTGTTTCTCTCTAGAAATTTTTCCATTTTGTCCATGTTGTCTAGTTTGTTGGCATGCTATTTTTCATAGTATTTCCTTATGATCCTTATTTCCTGTAATGTCAGTAGTGATGTTCTTGGACTGCTCTAGCCAAATTTAACCTTTATACCAAAATGTCAATCTGCAATACTTCCTCACATATATAAATCAATCTTACAAAATATTTTATTATGGGGGTTATTTATACTTAAGTTTTTTTTGGAAAGAAATTATTTTTTTAATGCTACAATGATAAATATTTTAATAAGTTCACACTATCAATTTCTCTGTTATATTTTAATATTCTGATTAGCATTTTAGATTTGAGTTTTTACCACACCATAAACTTTATAACTAGATTATTAACTTTAAATTGAATAAATTCATTAATTTTATACATATTTAAATTTTTTCATTTATGAAATTAGGCATTCAAATGACTTCTTTTACTTTATTGTCCATATTTCAAAACTTCAAAGTGATCAGATGATAACTGACATATTCTAAGATTATTATAAAAGCACAAATTGCTGTATGAGTTTACTTACTTGGTTGTACAGCCCTCAAACATTCCAGTTTTGATGAAGTATGGGCAAATAATGGTGGTTTTAACTTCACTTTTCTTTACCATATTTAATTCAAGGAAGAGAGACTCAGCAAGGCCAAAGGCTGCAAATTTGCTTGCAGAATAATCTGAAGCAAACAATAGTTTGACAAGTTAATTCTTGGAATTATTTTAAAAATTGCAACTCCCTCCCCTTTCTCTGGCTTGTCCTTGGGGACAAAGCATCACTGTTAAAGTCATTTATGTGGGCAAACACTCCACTCCTATATCTCTGCACTATACACCCAACAATAAGATAGAAATCATTTTAATTTCTCTTAACCCAAGAAGACCAATGAGCCCATAGTCACATTTTTTTTCTTTGTTTCTTAAAAAGAGAAGAATATCTCTCCTTACCACTGCGATTATAAATGGGGAAATGGAAGGTAATGCTGGTGTTATAGAGTAAAATGTTCCAGAGATTTCCTCTTGATGCAGGAAGAGTTTCTCTGTACCTTGGAAGAGTCCTAATTTCTGGGTGTTGTAGACTGAGGAATACAAAGGAATATGGAGAAACAAAGTACTCGCCTGTTAGTCCATTAATACCAATTCGTCCTGCTATACTTGAAACACAAACCAAGTGGCCATGGTTAGCTTCAATCATGGCAGGAAGGAAGGCCTTACAAGTCTGTAAGATGTAAATATACTGTGTCAGTATTTCATTCAGTAAGTATTTGATGAATTTACTAATTCATTTAACAAATATTTGTTTAACACTTACGATGTGTTAAATTCTGTGCAGTACCAAAGTTGGTGCCATGCAGTCACTGTATTCAAGGCACTTTGAGTTTATTATATGCTAATATCTAAGAAATATTATTTGATATTTTTTTTGAAGTAAACTATACTAATTGAATCAAATTAGCATTTTCCATTTATGGTTGGCTAAAAATTTTAAAACCTAGTTTTTCTAGTGTATTGAGCTCTTCCATGTAGTTTTTAGCAGTTTGTATTATAATTTCATTGCATTTACCTTCCTGGCTTTACCATAAACAAAACTCATGCTCACCCTGATGGATTGGCAGAATATTGATTGAGGAAGGGAGAATTTAACTGTAAGGTAAACATGCCTTTTAAGTAAGTGCCTTGGAATTGTTTACCATGACTTACATATAGTCTTAGATATTTTGGTAAACTTCACTCATTCATCCTCAACCAAGGTGTTAATTCAATATTCTAAGTCCCCATGCCATGAGAAAATTCCAGTTCCCTTACCCCTGCACCTCTTGGGTTCTCTTAGAGAACTTTTCCAGTCTCTCTTTTTCTAGTACTGACCTCTTTTTTTAAAACCCTGTTCATATGCAATTATTCAAATCTTGGAGATCAGGCGAAGAGATGATTGCATGACTTCCAGCATGCTAGAGCATTTTCTAATAAGCTTTCCTGAAGGTTATCTAACTCTCTTGGGCAATGTAACTTTGTCTAATAATTATTAGGACCCAGACATTTCACAACCTTTTAAAATTAGAGATAAACATGTGGAAAACGATTGTGTGATTTTTATTTTTGGTCTAATAGAAAAGATAATCCCAAAGAACTAGAAAAACAAGAACAATCCAAACCTAAAGTTAGCAGACGGAAAGAAATCATCAAGATCAGAGCAGAACTGAATGAAATTGAAAACAAAAAAACAATTCAAAAGATCAATGAATCAAAAAGTTGGTTTTTTGAAAAGATAAATAAAATTGACAAACCATTAGCATGGCTAACAAAAAAAAAGAAGAGAGAAGACTCAAATAACAAAAATTAGGAATGAAAAAGGTGATATTACAACTGATTCATCTGAAATACAAGGAATCATTCGTGACTACTATAAACAACTATACGCCAACAAATTTGAAAATCTGGAGGAAATGGATAAATTTCTGGACACACACAAGCTCCCAAAACTGAACCATGAAGACGCAGAAAATTTGAACAGACCAATAACAATAAAGGAGATTGAAGCTGTTATCAGAAGGCTCCCAACAAAGAAAAGCCCAGGACCAGATGGATTCACAGCAGAATTTTACCAAACATTCAAAGAGGAATTGACACTGATTCTTTACAAACTATTCCAAAAGATTGAAACGGACACAAATCTCCCAAACTCATTCTATGAAGCAAACATCATCCTGATACCAAAACCAGGTAAAGATATAACCAAAAAAGAAAACTACAGGCCGATATCCTTGATGAATATAGATGCAAAACTCCTCACTAAAATACTAGCAAACAGAATACAGCAACACATACATAAAATTATTCACCACAATCAAGTGGGATTCATCCCAGGGATGCAAGGTTGGTTCAACATACGCAAATCAATAAATGTGATACACCATATCAATAAACTCAAACACAAGGACCATATGATCATCTCTATAGATGCTGAAAAAGCATTTGATAAAGTTCAGCACTCATTCATGACAAAGACCCTCTATAAGTTAGGTATAGAGGGAAAGTATCTCAACATAATCAAAGCCATATATGACAAACCCACTGCCAATATCATCCTGAATGGGGAAAAGCTGAAAGCTTTTCCTTTAAGAACAGGAACTAGACAAGGATGCCCACTCTCACCACTCCTATTTAACATAGTGTTGGAAGTACTAGCTAGAGCAATCAGAGAAGAGAAGGAAATAAAGGGCATCCAGATTGGAAAAGATGAAGTCAAACTGTCCCTGTTTGCAGACGACATGATCCTATATATTGAACAGCCTAAAACCTCTACAAAAAAACTCTTGGAATTGATAAATGATTTCAGCACAGTAGCAGGATACAAAATCAACACACAAAAATCAGTAGCATTTCTTTTCTCCAATAGTGAACATGCAGAACGAGAAATCAAGAAAGCCTGCCCATTTACAATAGCCACCAAAAAAATAAAATACTTAGGAATTGAGTTAACCAAGGAGGTGAAAAATCTCTATAATGAGAACTACAAACCACTGCTGAGAGAAATTAGAGAGGATACAAGAAGATGGAAAGATATCCCATGCTCTTGGATTGGAAGAATCAACATAGTGAAAATGTCCATACTACCCAAAGTGATATACAAATTCAATGCAATCCCCATCAAAATTCCAAAGACATTTTTCTCGGAAATGGAAAGAACTATCCAGACATTTATATGGAACAATAAAAGACCACACATAGCCAAAGCAATGCTGAGCAAAAAAATAAAGCTGGAGGCATAACACTACCTGACTTTAAGCTATACTACAAAGCTATAATAACCAAAACAGTATGGTACTGGCATAAAAACAGACACACTGACCAATGGAATAGAATAGAGAATCCAGAAATCAACCCACACACTTACTGCCATCTGATCTTTGACAAAGGCACCAAGCCTATTCACCGGGGAAGGGACTGCCTCTTCAGCAAATGGTGCTGGGATAACTGGATATCCATATGCAGGAGAATGAAACTAGATCCATACCTCTCACCGTATACTAAAATCAACTCAAAATGGATTAAGGATTTAAATATACACCCTGAAACAATAAAACTTCTTAAAGAAAACATAGGAGAAACACTTCAGGAAATAGGACCGGGCACAGACTTCATGAATACGACCCCAAAAGCACGGGCAACCAAAGGAAAAATAAACAAATGGGATTATATCAAACTAAAAAGCTTCTGCACAGCAAAAGAAACAATTAACAGAGTTAAAAGACAACCAACAGAGTGGGAGAAAATATTTGCAAAATATACATCTGACAAAGGATTAATATCCAGAATATATAAGGAACTCAAACAACTTTACAAGAAGAAAACAAGCAACCCAATTAAAAAATGGGCAAAAGAGCTAAGTAGGCATTTCTCTAAGGAAGATCTACAAATGGCCAACAGACATATGAAAAAATGCTCAACATCACTCAGCATCCGGGAAATGCAAATCAAAACCACACTGAGATACCATCTACCCCCAGTTAGGATGGCTAAAATCCAAAAGACCCTGAACGATAAATGCTGGCGAGGTTGCGGAGAAAAAGGAACTCTCATACATTGTTGGTGGGACTGCAAAATGGTGCAGCCTCTATGGAAAATGGTATGGAGGTTCCTCAAACAACTGCAAATAGATCTACCATACGACCCAGCCATCCCACTGTTGGGAATATACCCAGAGGAATGGAAATCATCAAGTCGAAGGTATACCTGTTCCCCAATGTTCATCGCAGCACTCTTTACAATAGCCAAGAGTTGGAACCAGCCCGAATGTCCATCATCAGATGAGTGGATACGGAAAATGTGGTACATCTACACAATGGAATACTACTCAGCTATAAAAACGAATGAAATACTGCCATTTGCATCAACATGGATGGACCTTGAGGGAATTATATTAAGTGAAATAAGTCAGGCACAGAAAGAGAAATACCACATGTTCTCACTTATTGGTGGGAGCTAAAAATTAATATATAAATTCACACACACACACCCACACACACACACCCACACACACACACACACACACACACACAGAGAAAAAAAAAACCGGGGGGGGGGCGGAAGAAGATATAACAAACAAAATTCCTTGAAGTTGATACGACAAGCAAACAGAAAGGACATTGTTGGGGGGGACGGGGGGAGGGAGGAGGGAGGGAGGTTTTGGTGATGAGGAGCAATAATCAGCCACAATATATATTGACAAAATAAAAATTAAAAAAAAAAAAAAAAAAGATAATCCCGAGGTAAGAATTTAGCCATCTTATTTCAACATTTCTTTTTCCTTTGACTATTTAAATCCAAGTTTCTCATATGATTATTTTGTAGAATGTTTCATTCTGCTGTTTCTCCCATAAATGAGTTCAATAAAACCTTGACAATGTTTATAATCTATTCATATGGGATTTATGATTTTAACAATGTCAGAATTTTGCAATTAGAATTTTGGCAGGTCTGCCAAGAGATGCTTACCTGTAAGGGCCCAGTGCAACAGAGAGCTGGATCCAAGAATGGCACTTTGCATTCAAGATCATTCATGTCTCACTAAACTTGTTCCAGGACTGCTGAACCAACTGGTGAGTTTTTGCCTAGATGCAGACAACTGACCTCTTTTGACACTTCATGTCCAAGTGCGGTGGCAATTTTATACATCTGTGTCTTGTGGTTATGACATCTATGTCTTTCAAAAATTGAAAACTGAAAAATCTTGTTGCATCAGTCATGGCTGCATGCTAGTTAGAAATGGCAAGAGCTGGTTGTTGTCTTTCAGCACAAAAGTATGAAAGATCCAGCCTGAGCTCCAGAGGGTGTCTCCTGGGTGACAATCTAGTAGACCCAGTAAGATTTAGGGACTGGAGGTCTAGGTACAGGGGCCCAGTTGCAGCATCACCATTGGTGTCTGAAAGTTTATGAAACTTTCAAGAAAGTGAATCTGAGTAATAAAGTTGAAGGTGTATGTCAGTGCTACTTTTGATAAGGAATTCCAGGGTCTGAGGCAGTTAAACTCATCAGATGAAAGGGAGAGAAAGTAGTGGCTACAGCTGTCTGTCATATAGCTGAACACTGATGAAATTAAAAAATGATCAGTGTGAGCAGTTACCTACTCTCTGATCACCTTCAGGAGTTCAGTTTTGTGTGCTTTTTGTCTTTGTTGTTTTGGCAAATATATGTGTATTTGCTTTTGAGCTGGGGCTGAACTTGCTACTAGTTTCCTGTGTTTTCAATTGAGAAAAGTTTTCTTTCATAGAGGCAACGTGTGTGTTTGTATTTGTAGCCCTATGTATCAGTGGAAGGCCTTTTTAGATCATTCTAGAAGGTGAATTGATTCATAGAAATCCATCATTTGTGCTCACTAGGTGGGTATCCATTATTAAAGGGTAGAAAAAGGAATATAAGTAAGTATTGAGTTAGCAATTAGTTGTCAAAATTGTATTTTGTAAGTTATTTTTATTTCCTGGAGAATTACATATGGATTCACATTTATAAATTACTCACAATCAAAGTAAATCTGTGAACAAACCAGACGTGTTTGATCTTTTCCCTGCTTTTATCATGTGTGGAATGTAATGCAAACAAGCATCAGATTAGCTTGGTTTTATTTTGTTGCATTTATGAAAGACTTTTTTTTTTTTTTTTCATGGAAGAGCCTAATTAGTGAACTTCCTAAATTTTTTCACACTGGTTTATGGGTCATGAAGGTTACTGTTGTTTCCACAAAACATTTCAGGTTATGAAAAATGCAAACGTGTTCAGTTAAATTGAATTACAAAAAATGGTGACTTTACAGTAAAAGAAAAGGATTGGTGTTTTTGAACTTCAGACAGTGTTGCAGATTGTTTGGACTTAGTTGTTACACTTGCAGTGTTTCTTACAATTTTTCTACTTTATCTCTTTGGCAACCTTTCAATAACACCAGTGATTGTGTTGTTTGTAGTGTCAATCTAAATGACTTGAAGATTTTGGGACAATATGAAGTTGGGTAAATTTATGAGAAATCTTTGATTACCCATTAAAGTTTTAAACAAATTAAAATTCCTAGAGAAACGGTACTGAGTCACCAAGGACAGTTTTGACTTGTTTTTTGTAAAGATTCAGTTGAGATGGTAAGTTCAATGTAATATATACCTTATCCTTAATACGATGATAAGGCTAATTATGAAGTTATTGTTGAAAGCTAAAAATGATATTCTTACATAGCTGTATGTATATTTTGTATGTTTAAGCTTATACACATATATAAATGCATACTAAAATTAATGAGCAAAAGAAACTGATATATGATAAAGATGAGAAACCTGGTAGCTTAAAACTGGTCTTGGAATATTCAGTCTGCTGTGAACAGAGGTGTTGAAATCTTATTCTTTCCCTCTATGTAGTCTGCCTGGGGAGCAGAGATTCTTATCTTGTCAGAATATACTTCTGAGTACTTGAGTTTTGTCATGCTATTAAATTCTTACATCAAATAAACACAATTTGTCACATCTGACAGATCTAAAGTCACTTAATAATTTTCTGTTACCTGCTGTTAGGTTTATTTAAAAAACAAAATGAAACTATTGTCACTCTGGCTATTAAGGTAGTCAATTACATCTATTTCGTTGTTTTTGTTTAGAAAACTAAAATTGTAAAAGTGTTTTTGCATTCAAAGTCATCTTTGGCACTTCTTAGGTGACCAAAGCACCCAAGGCCTGTTCTCTTAGCTTGAAATTCACAACATGGCAATCAGCAGCAACAAGGATGCTGCAAGCAGTGAGGTACATTTGGTCTGCTCCACGTTTCTTAATTAGCACAGCCCTATTTCAGGACCCATCCTGAGGAAATGTGGGGAAAAGCTGTCAAATCCAAAAGAGAAACAGCCCTTTCTAGGGTAAATTTATTAATACAAATATATTCCATCAGATATTGCATGCTTGCCAGGATGGATAGAAAGGCCTAGGGATTTGTCAGTGCTCTCTCTGTAATAATAAAATAGTTCTGTCTTACACGCCAACAGTGGTTTCTACTTCTCTATTTTGATATTTCTGGTTATCGAAATAAATGAGCAAAAGCCATTCAGTTTTGTCATCGATAGGAAATTTCTAGGCTCCCCTAGTCTTGCCTGAAGACTTTTGGATTATGAGCCAGAAGTTGTGTCATGTGAAGACATGGTGCAGAAGAACACATTCATAGTGAAAATGCAGCTTGGATTGTGCAAAGGGGATGACTCATTGGTATGGGATTCCCAGTGTTAGCTGACATTGGCACTGTGAGGAGACTCTTGTAAAGCCATGCCAGGAGTTGAATCGGGTTCATAGAACCTGTTTAGTCCAGGAGCAGACTGCTGTGTGAAAGTGATCTCTGACCAGGATTGAGCAGAACAAAATTAACTATGTAGGGTCATGGAATCAGTGAGGGAAATTTAATGTGGTCAGTGTCCTATTTTGTGATGGACGTATGAGGAAGCCGTTTTTCTTTCCTCTTGGTCTATTTCTAATCCTCTCTTTAGAAAGCTATACTTACGCAAGCTGGAATGGAATTCTTTTTGAGTGATATCTTAATCCAATTGAGACCCCCAGAATTCAGGGAAAAAGATGGGAAGTCTTAGTTTAATTAATAAACTGGGTGAATCATCAAAGGAATGTAAAGATGATGATAATTCTAGTACTTGGAATTCAGATGAATTCACAATGGATTAAGCTTAGAAAAATATATGGAATGACATTTAACTTATTCTAACCACTGTACACAGTCAAATTATTTTATAAATAACATAAAAGATATTAATTGATCTTGTCTTACTGAACATGTACAAACACGTACATCACCATGAATTATGGAGAGCTCAGTAACAGTCTTGTAACAGGATTCACGCTCATGAACGCATTAATGCCCTTAGTGTGGGAGTGGGTCAGTTATCAAGAGAGTTCACACCCTTTTTCTCTCTTGCAAGTTTCACTCTCCCTTGCCATGCAGTGCCTTTCCCATGTTATGACACAACAAGAATGCCCTCAGCAGATGCAACCCCTCGACCTTGGACTTCCCAGCCTCCAGAATCATGTGCCAACTCTCTCTCTTTCTCTTTTTAAAAAAAATAAATAAATTAAGCAGTCCATGGTATTCTGCTACAGCAGCAGCAAATGGACTAAGACAGGGGACCTCAAGAAAAAAAAAAGGAAATCTTTCACTAGAGGTACTGCAGGAAATCTCTCATCAGAAGTATTGCAGGCAAAACCTGGTGAATTCATATTTCTTGGGTTTGGTTTCCTAGCATTGGAATAGGTGGTTACAAGAGTAGTAAAAAACACCAAAAAAACAAAACCAAAAAACTCTTGAATTCTAGAGATAAATGAAGATTCCTTCCATAATCTTCAGATTAAAGTTAATTCCCTGGTTTTAATGGCTCTGAATCATCTGTCTCTAGATTTGCTGACATACAACAAGAAGGCTTAAGTGTGTTTATTCATTCCTTTTACTGTTAACTATGTGAATGATTCACGGTAGACAACAGAACACTCTTACAATATAAATCTCCAAGTTCAGAGACCACATGAGGACTGAAAACTGAGAAAGAGCTACTGTGTGAGTCAGGAGAAAGGATATTTTTGTCAGAGAGAGAAAAGCTCATGCAAAGACCCTCTGATGAGAAAGAGCTTCAGTAGCTCTGGGGTTTAATCAGGATCCTTGGGGTATGAAGAGTGAGCAGAAAGTAGAGAAAATGAGAGATGGGAGATAAGTAAGGGAGGATATTGCCATGCCATGCCAAGGCTTACAGGCCATGGCAGGTAACTGTATGTTATTCTGCATGTGTTTGGAAGCCTCTGAATATTTTTGAGCAGGGGGGTGAGATGATTTGATTAGTATGCTGAAAAGATCAACTTGCATCCATATGGAGATGGGTTAGAAGGCACCAGTATTGAAGATGGAATAAAAAATAGCCTCTCCCCTTGCATAAGCTCTTCTTCCACTCCATGAGGAGCTGTTGGCGAGAGGAGGATGGCTTGAACCAGGGGCTGGCAGGGGATGGCGAGAAGTACACCTGAGCGTGTTTTGAAGGGACAGCCAAGGATATTGGTGTTAAGGAAAAGGGAAGAAGCAAGGACGATTTCTAGACTTATGACGTGATCAGGAATGGGTGCACTCTAGCTCCATTCACCAAGATGGCGTTTCTTCTTTCCAGAAGGAAAAGTTTCAGTATGGGGTGGTACAGGCAGAGAAATCAATGGTTTTCACAAATATTTTTGGAATACCTATTATATGTCAAGCACCATGTTAGGTGCTCAATAAGTATTGGTGAAAACAGGTTTGCTGGGCTCCAGTAGGGGTTCCCACTGGCTTTCTGGTGAGAAGAAAGAAGGCCAAGGAAATAGTTCTGAGGACCACAGAGAGTGATATAAAAGTGTTGAGTGGAAAGAGGGAGAAATCAGGGGACAGCTAAAGCAAACCCATTTGAAGGTCCTATCCTCAGAGACACAGAGGACTAAGGCCCTGCCTCTGTCCCCTTTCCCCATGTCTCCTAAGGCCTTGGTTTCAGTCACATGTACCTCCTGTGTGCCTCCTGTGTGCCCTAATCCACTGCTAATACCTGTTCATTTCATTACAGCATCACGGATAAGCCCTTCCAGCAGAAAGAGCTCTGGTAACTCAGGGTTCAAGTAAGAATACCCACTTTCTAGAGTTGCACTGTCCAAGGCAGTAGCCTCTAGCCATATGTGGCTATTTAAATGTACATTTAAATGAATTAAATGACATAAAGCTGAAAGTTTAGTCCCTCAGTCCCATTAACCACATTTCCAGTGCTCATAGCCACAGGCGACTTGTGGCTACCTTATTGGGAAGCACAGGTGAGGAGCATTCCATCGTCAAGGACAGTGCCGTCTAGCAACTCCAGGCTCAGGGGAGACACTCCTGGGTTACAATTCACTAATTCTCCTTGTGTGAAGAGTCTGTCTTTCTTCCCTCACTTACTCTGTGAGCTTGGATCACCACTTACCACTTGCATGTCCTTGGGGAATTCACTTAAAACATTTTGGGCCTCAGTTTCCTTACTTGTAAAGTGAGAATGAAAATCATACCATGACTGCGTGTGCAGTTAAAGCACTTAGGACAGTGCCCAGTATACCAGTATAGTCAGCACTCAGTGAGTGTTGGCTATAGTTGTTCCTTCTGTCTGTTTCCTCCTTATGACGGCCAGTCGTGTATGCACATAAACCACTACTTTAAACATAGCCCCTCACCCTGCCCAAGCTCCTCTTCCACTCATGAACAAATGAAATCTCTCTTGTGTAATTGCTGTCACATCCGCAGGTTGTGTTTTGGTAGGGTGATATCTGAACAGCCTAATAAGTCTTGGGACCAGACTGGACAGGGTGGTAGAGGCAAGGGACTTTCCCTGCAAATCTGGAACAGGGCAAGATCAGGAAAAGCCAAGTGGGATGTGGCAGGATGTATCCTGGTGAGGATGAAGCCCCCCGCCGTGTATCAATGGAAGACTCCCAAGTGGTGTACTTACCGACAAGTGGATGAATAGTTTATGGAAATACATGGAATTTTTGCACTCACCAATAAAAGAAAATGGAAAAGAAAGAATACTTACCCAGAAATGAGAGATGGCATTTACAAGAAATGTTTTTTCCACCATGTGATCTGCAATGTCAAGGAAGAGCTTGCCTGTTACAATGCCAGCGTTGTTAATGAGGATGGTCACATCGCCAACTTCTTTCCTAACCTGGTCAGAAGTGAGGCAAACATTCATTCAATTGAAGTTTACATGTTGATACTTATTTTCCCAAGTCACTATTTTCCCCCTCATTTTATTCAGGTAGTTTCTTTAGTATTACATATTCTATTTTTATCTGCTATGAAAGGAAGACTTAATATCGCTAGTGTTAGGCTGAAGTATTAGACTCCTACTTTGGAGAGAGGCAGAATAGAGGAGAGGCTAACTTTAAAAAAATTTTTTAATTTAGTTGTATCAATTGTACATATTTATGGGGTACAGAGTTATATTTCAGTACATGTATAATATGTGTACTGATCAAATCAGAGTAGTTAGCGAATTCATCATTGTGAAAATTTATTGCTTCTTTTGATGAGCACATTTAAGCTCCTCTCTTGTAGCCACTTGATAGCATGCAATAAATTGTTAATTATAGATGGCTAGCACTACTGTATACCGGTAGAACTTATTTTTTCCTATCTAGCTGTAATTTTGTGTCCATTAACCAACCTCTTGCTATCCTCCTTTCCCCCTGCCCTTTCCCATCTCTATTTCTAGTAACCACAGTTCTAATCTCTACTTCCAAAAGTTCAGTTTATTTATTTTAGCTTCAATGTGTGAGTGAGAACAGGCAGTATTTTTCTTTTTGTGCCTGGCTTATTACGCTGAACGTAATTTTCTCCAAGCTCATCCGAGCTGCTGTGAGTGGCAAAATTTCATTTTTTTTTTTAAGGCTGAGTAGTATTCCATTGTGTATATATAGCACATTTTCTTTATCCAATCATCTGTTGATGGACATTTAAGTTGGTTTCAAACCATAGCTATTGTGAATAGAGACATGATAAACATTGGAGTGCAGGTGTCCCTTTGACTTGCTGATTTCCTTTCTTTTGGGTGTGTACAGAGAGATAGATACCATAAAAAAGAACCAAGAATATGTCTTGGAACTGAATAATTCATTCAGTGAAGAAAGCAAGCTCATTTACAATAGCTATCAAAAAAATTAATTATCTGGAAATAAATTTAATGTAGGAGGTAAAGATCTCTGCAATGAAAACTACAAAACACTGATGAAAGAAATTAAAGAGGATACCAATAAATGAACAGACATTCCATGTTCATGGACTGGAAGAATTAATATTGTCAAAATGACCATACTACTCAAAGCCATCTGCAGACTCAATGCAATCCCTATCAAAAAACCAATGACATTCCTCACAGAAATAGAAAAAGTAATCCTAACATTCACATGGAACAACAAAAGACTGGATATCCATGTGTAGACAAGGTATTGGTTGGCTGTGTGCAGCGACAGCAGGAGGGCAGACAGGGGACCCACGTAGGCACAGCCTGGCAGGTGCCCTGTGGTTTGTCAAGAACATCAGTGGTTCCCGCCTCCGCCCCCCAGGATCCACACAAAAAGATTCGGGATGGAGACCCCAGATGCTTCCGAATATGAGGACGGGAGGGAGAGCCCCATGCAGGTGTGCCTGCAGCCCTGCTAGCCTGGCTCAAGCTAGCATCAGGGTGTAGTGGATTGAATAATGTCCCCCCAAAACTCCCTGAAGCTTGAATTGTGTCTCCCAAGTTTTATGTATTAGAAACTTGGCCCCCACTGTAACTGTTGAGAGCGTGGGAGAGCCTATTATGGTCACTGAAAGGTGAAGCCTTGAAGAGGTGATTGGAGAGTAGGACCATGCCTTAGTGAATGGATTAAAAATGGTGGTCAGGAGTGTGGTTCTGAGGGCTTTAAAAGAGGAGGAGAGTCTGTCTTTCTCTCTCTGCTCTCTCTGCTTCCACCGTCTTGCAATGTAAAACTCCTGGGTCACTGTTGCCACCACCAGATGGAATTTGGACTTCTGAGCCTGAGAAACTGTAAGCAATAAATTTCATTTTTGTTATAAATCACCCTGTTTCAAGTATTCTGTTATAGAAACAAAATGGACTAATACACAGGGGAAACCATCTCAGGGCCCTTTGGGGATACAACATGGGCTTTGATGCCAGGAGGATTGGGTCCTCTGTCATCTCTATCACATATGTGCTCTGTGACTTGGATAAGTTCCTTAAACTCTCTCTGCCTCTGTTTCCTTGTTAGTAAAATGGAGAAAGTGATAATACCTCCTTCATTATGAAGATATGATAAAGCATCGACAGAACAGACATCCCCAGGGGGGCTGACCTGGCTAGTTAGTGGAACTGGGACTGAAGCCCGTGCTAGACAGACTGCTTCCAAGAGCTCATCCCAGACATTAATTTGTGAACTTTGCTTGCCACATGTCTTTCCCTTTTGCAAAATGAGGACGAACTTTGATTCCACATGCTCTGTACTAAATAAAATACACCTAGGGGTCTATAATGCACATATTCTCATTAGCTGATAGTGAACTATAAAGAACAAACCTGATGGGGCCCCAGAACAAAGAAGGAGGCAGCGGAAGATGAAGGAGCAGAGTGAAGAGTGTGGTTCAGAAGATAGATGTCACAGAGTTGTGATTCAACAAATATTTTTGGATGAATCAATAAGTGAATTCCATATATGGAGCTTAGATTGCCAAAGGGAAGCAAAATCTCTTTGGAGATTCTATTATCAAACTGTACGCATCTCTTTGGATCGTAGCATAGTGAACAAGAGAGCAGACTTTGGCTCCAACCTGCCTGGGTTGGGATCTTACCTCTGCCAATCACTAATTGCATGATCTTGAACAAGCTGCATATTCTCTCTGCTCAGTGTCCTCATTTGTAAATGGGGATGTGAATAATGACATACACCCAACAGGGTCGTGTCGTGTTGAATAATTGTCATGTGTCTAAAATGCTTAGAATAGTAACTATTTGTAATACAGTTGTTTTTGTTGTTGTTTTTGTGTGTTTTCTTGGTGCTGTCTTGAACTAATTTTGAGGTCCCGGCTAGAGGATCCTTGTGGCTAGTTCCCCTTCCTGGGCAGTCAATTAAGTCCACACCCCCAATCACCTCCATTATTGGGTTCTAACACTCTGGGATACTATACACCCACCCCAGTCACCCCAGGGCCAGGTACCAGACAACCAGGGACAGCCTCTGTGCCCAAAACACTCTGAAAGTTATTCCAGTTAGCCAGTCCTAAGCCTGCTTACCCTACCTTGCCAATTTCTCCCTGTGGAGACCACCAGAAAGATGCTTGGCCACTGTTTGCTCTCTCCCTCTGCTTCATTACCGACCCTCATTCTTCCCTGAGTGGCCCTGTGTGCTGTGCTGTGTCCTCCCCGGGGGACTGTGAGTATCACAAACCTGGGAGAACACAGCACAGCACACAGGGCCACTCAGGGATGCAAGTCCATCCTGTTTCTCTCGCTTGATCTGTGTCTGGTCTCACCACACCTCACCCACGGTAATATGGTTAAAACACTCCTCAGAAGGTTACCCGTTGTTGTCAGAGCACATGATAACTACACAATAAATGTTAGCTAGTAATATTAGAGCATTTATCAATACTTAGTGTGATGTTAGAACAAATATCAACAGGCTATGTTAAAGAAGAAATTTGGTGTAAAAATATTCCAAATGCTTCTACCCTATATTCCATACTCTTTATATCCTCAGTACATCAAGATAATGGATATGCATTAGAATCATAAAACATAGAAGGTTAAGTTAAAGATGGATATAATCTTGAAGACCATCCAGTTCAATCCTTTCATGTTACAGATGAAGAAGCAGGAACCTAGAGAAGGCAAGTAACTTGTTAAAAATTGCACAACCAACAAGCAGCAGAGCCAGGACTACTCCCAGTTTCTACCGACTCCTGATGGTAAATGAGTCACCAAGAAAAACAGTTGGGAAATAATGGGTTTAGGAGACTTACCAGATTCGCCTGTGCATTGTTTTATGCTGTGTTCCTTTTTGGAGGTTACAACATCAGACTTCTGACATTCAGAATCAAGCAGGAGACACATAGGGATCTTGCAAGAAGTTTATGACAAAATTCTCTCCTCCTCTTTGTAATACAAAGTGCATACTCTATGCAGTGTTTTTCTTGGCATAGAAACGAGAACAATTGCTTACCTGATCAGCAACTCTGTAGACCTCTTGCCTATTGCTACAGTCACACTGATAGGCAAATACTTTCACACCACCCTTTTCTTGGGCCAGTCTACGTGTTTCCATGTTTCCTTCTTGATTAATGTCCCACAGAACTAAAATGGCACCGTGGCTGGCAAAATGTACAGACAATAGCCTCCCAAGTCCACTTCCAGCACCTGTTATTAGTACAATCTCTCCAGCGACATCCTTTCTCCTTTTGGGAATTATTTTGTAAGCTAAAGATTCCAAAAGGTAATATAGGAATTTTCCCAAAAATATAGAGGTGTCTATAATTACATCCATGTTCACTGGCTGAAGAAAGGAATGTCCTAAGAAGGAAAAAGGTAACTGATAAATCCATTGCACTGTGATAACGACGGCAGTACACATAAGGCTTTTAATATAAGGGAATTTGCCTTTGACACATTAATTATCCAGAATATGTTTTAGGGACAATTACCAAAATTGCTGAATTTTTAAATTATGTAAATAATGATTATGAGAGTATTTTCTGTTAACAAGTACCTTCCCAATTGACAGGGTATTTTCTTACATACAATATAGTTTGGCCTATAGGTAGGTCACAGATTACTAGGACAGCTTTACAGTTAAAGACAGCATGTCTTTGAGCCTTGACTTGCCCAAATTATGGACTAGTAAACTAAAACTTTGGCTTCTCAGACCAGTCATTTTTCTATTATATGAACATACTTGATCTTCTTTCCAATAGAAACTTGCTTTTTGTTAGGCAGTTTTTCAATAATATATAAGTAATATTATAATACAAATAAAACCTTTATACATATATATGCAGAACCCATATTAAAACAGACCAGAGCCATTTGAGGCAATAACAATCACTACCATCACAAAGTTAATAATAATAACAATATTATTATTAATAATAATAGCAGCAATACCATTATTATTAAAACTATGGAATTCTTCCCACATCCCAGAAAAATTCTAAGTCCTCAGCATGCATCAAGTCATTTACCTCTTGCAGGGTTGCCCCATTTTACAATTGAGAGAACAGAGTCACTGAGGGGTTAAACAAACTAGCCCATGGTCATACAATTAATAATGGTGGCAATGGAATTTGAACCCACACAGTGATTTCATTGCCTAAGTTCTTAAATACTGAGTAATGCAGCATTTCCCTCCCCAAAGAGCAAAAGTTGAGTCTGATAAAAATAATTGTCTTTGTATGACTTCTCCTTCATTTTAAGTCAGTCAGGAATTAACTTTGAGATGTCCCTGGAGCCCAAGTGAGGATGCAGAAGGACCCAGGCTGCCTTCCTCTTGCTGTTAGACCCTGTCCTGCCAGAAATTCCCACTGAGATAAGATAGAAAGAGAGCATAATTGCCAGAACACCAGTGGAAATATTTATGTAGGGTTGGGAAGGGAAGAAAAATCCCTAGGAAAGCATTTCGGCCTTCCTTGCACCCAGTTTATTGAACACAAGTTAGGTTCAAAACTTTAGATGGTGAGTTTTAAAGATGCTATGTTACAGTCCCTGCTCTTGAAGGACAGAGTGTGGTTCTGGAGCCTGACAAGTAAACACAGGGTTGCAGAATGGTAAGTGGTGCAGGAACAATCAGGGAGTCTGATTCTCAGCAGGGGAGTGAAAAAAAATGGGTAGGGAGGATTACATTTGAGTTTTATCTAGAAGGCTGTCTCCAAGACAGAGCAAGGAGAAAAGACATTGCAAGTCTCTCCCATTAACTTATTTGGATTTATTGAGAATATTAACTATCTTCCAAAAGGTATTATCCTTGAAAAATGTTAGGGACATATACTTATCCTAGTGTTCACTAAGAGTTAAGGCAGATTTCAAGTTTACAATCAGGCAGATCAAACTACAGAAAATTCATTCTCTTCTCAAAGCTTATATAGACATTTCTGTCTCAAGCACACCCTGGCAGCATGTAATATATTACAGTGATGAAAAGAAACCATATCTTGTCATCTGTTAAAAACAGTTTTGATGGAGAAAGCCATGGGATTTTTATATAGTGAGTAAGAGAGAATTAGAACTTTCCTCATACCTTTTATGTACAAGAAAGTTTGTTCTCAAGGTAGATGATCTGATTTATCTTGAAAAACATTGAAGTAGCTTGCTATGAAAATTATTCAATTTTAGAAACATTTTGTTATGCTTTGGGACCACTCTGAGGACAAGAGTTTTGACATTTTTCCAGTCATTTATTGTTTAAATGTTTCCTGAACTAAGAGACCACACTCTAAGTCCTTTTCTCCGCGTTAGCTGATGGCAGGTCTAGGACCCTGTGGAGAGGCCAGATATAGGTGCTCATCTTCGTGTGCACCGGCTCACACAGCACCTGCTCTCTGGCCACACTTGCTTTTCTCCCTTCTTCTTTCACTACCTCTTCCCCTCAACCTGTCAAAAGCCATAAAAGTGAACAAGAACAGAAAAGAGGAACAAAGAGTTATTGGAGATGATACTAGAATTATTTCACATCCCTATTTAGGAATTGCACCAAAGCATGCTCAGAGAAATTAGTTCTCAACAGCAGGCACCTGAAATGTTCTCCAGAGTGGCCAGAGGACCTGCTCTTACCTGCAGAAGTGCTACTCTCAGGTGGCACAGGTGTCTTCACAGAGGCTGAAGTGAGCAGAGCTCATGTCAGCGGCTAGAAGCTGTCTCTTAAATGACTTTTTTGCTTATCCTCCCACACATTTTGATACCTGTTTGGTTGCCAGATGAAGGAGTGTCAGCGTTGAGGATTTGCATGTACTTCACCCATGTTTGAATTACTATCATCTATGCCTGCAGACCACGTTTTCAACGCCCAAAGTGGCCTGGGGTAGAGTTGTGTCCTGTGAAGGCACGTGATTAACTTATGGGTGTTAATTGTGCCATTATCCTAAGTCCTCCAGTAAGTATCCTGAAACTTTTATTTCTATTTCAAGAACAAAAACACTTCCTTAGCTCAATTAGAAAAAATGTGAAATACTGTTGCTGACTCATCTAAACAATTTAATAGTCAGGATACATTATTTACTGCCACTTTTTATTATGAAACTATTCTAACACACAGAAAACTTGAGGAAGTGGTACACAAATGTTTGAAGAACGCACACTTAGACCAAACAATTGAGCCAAGCATTTTACCATATTTGCTTTATATCTTTTCCTGTCTATCTCTGACTAAGTTGCATATATTCTACTGTGAGTATTAAGCACTTATCTCCTAAGAGAGAAGTTATCCTATATAACCTCAATAAAATGATCAGACCTCATAAAATTAGCATTCATTCCATATTAACATCTGACATTAATCCATATTTAAACTTCCCTGCTTGTCCCAAAGACTTAAGATTCATGAATTGCATTTGGTTGTGATATGTCTCTAATATCTTTTCATCTAGAACAGCTCTGCCCTGTTTATTTAAACAATTTATTTATGTATCACTGACTCTTTGAAGAGTCCAGGCCGGGTGTCTTACAGAATGTCTCACATTCTCTATTTGTCGGACTTTCTTTCCTCATGGTGTCATTTAACTGGACTTCCATTCCCTGAATCATCTTCAAATTTTAAGCTAGATTTAGAGGCTTTATTACATTCACATTAAACATTTTTTGGCAAGAAAATGTCAGGCTGTACCACTATTAGTGATGCTAAATTCAATCCCTAGGAGAAGGTGGCAACCACAAGCTCTCTCCCTTGTAAAGGTACACTTTCCCCTTTAGGATTTCTAGAAGTCTGTGGGGTGATACTTGGGCACCATGTGACTATCTTGCTTTCCACAATCTTTCACCTAATGATTCTATGGATTTTATATTTTAAAGCAGTTTTAGGTTCACAGGAAAATTGAGCAGAAAGCATAGAGAGTTTCTAGATACTCCTCTCTTGCCTCAGACTCCCACCATCAACATCCTGCATCAGAGTGGACACTTGTGACAGCTGGTGAGCCTACACTGACACATCATTATCACTCAGAGTCCGTAGATTGCAATAGAGTTCACTCGTGGAGCTGCATGCTCTACGAGCCCACCATTATACTGCCTCACAGAGTAGTTTCACTGCCTTAAACACCCTCTGAGGTCTGCTTCTTCATCCTACCTCCCGAAGCCCCTGGCAACCACTGCTGTTTTTAAGGTCTCCATAGTTTTGCCTTTTCCAGAATGTCATATAATTGAAATTATACAGTGATAGAGTTAGGATGTGTTTGTCCCTCCAAAGCTCATGTTGAAACCTGATCCCCAAGGTAGCAGTGTTAGGAGGTGTTTGGGTCATGAGGGCAGGTCCCTCGTGAATAGATAGATTAATGTCCTCCTGGGGGTGGGGCTGGTGAGTGAACTCTAGCTCTATTAGTTCCCTTGAGAACTTGTGAAAAAGGAGCCTGGCCCTCCCCTCCCTCTCTCGCCATGTGATCTTCTTGCACCTGCTGGCTGCCTGCCACCTTCTGCCATGAGTAGAAGCAGGCTGAGGCCTGAGCCAGATGCAACTGCCTCAGAATCAGAAGCCAAATAAGTCTTTTTTCTTTATAAATTACCCAATCTTAGGTATTCTGATAGAGCAACATAAACAGAACTAATATGGAAAATTGGTACAGAGAATGGGATGTTGTTACAGCGATACCTGAAAATGTGGATGTGGCTTTGGAACTTGGAAACGGGCAGAGGTTGGAGGAGTCTGGAGGACTCAGAAGAAGACAAAAAGACAAGGGAGTAGCTGGGACATCTTAGAGGTTGGTTAAATGGTTGTGACCAGAACGCTGATAGAAATGTGGACAGTAAAGACCATGCTGATGAGGTCTCAGGTGAAAATGAGGAACTTACTGGGAACTGGAGAAAAGGTGACCCTTGCTAGATTGTAGCAAAGAGCTTGGTTGCATTGTGTCTAAGCCCTATATATGCCCTAGGACTTTGTGGGAGGCCAAATTTAAGGGTGATGAATATTTGCCAGAAAAAATTTCTAAGGAGCAAAGCCTTCAGTCACCTATGTGACTACTTCTAACAGCTTAAGGTGAATTACAGTAGCAAAGGCATGACCTAAAGGCTCCCCCCACTGTGCCCAGGAGGCATGACATGGAGTAAAAGGAGATTGTTCTGGAGCTTTAAGATTTAATGTCTGCCCTGCTGTGTTTCAAACTTGCCTGGGGCCTCTTTCTCCTTTCTTTTGACTTATTTCTCCCTTTTGGAATGGGAATGTCTACCCAATGTCAATTCCACCATTGTGTCTTGGAAATAGACAACTAGTTTTTGATTTTTACAGGCTCACAGCTAAAAGAAGTTTTGTCTTGAGTCTCAGATGAGACTTTGGACATTTAAGTTGGTGCTGGAACAATCTAAGACTTTTGAGACTATTGGGATGGCTTAAATTCCCCCTATAGTCTTTTCTTTGAGCCATTTAAACATGGGGATGTTTTATTTTTAACTCCACATATAGTTTCTACAGTTCACTGAAAGCTCAAAAATAAGAGAAGACCTATAAAAACTCTATTTTTTAAAAATAATGTATGACTTCTTACATCAACTTTCTATTAGAAAAAATAGTACTTTTAGAATTGGATTTTGTCTTATGGTCATCTTCTCTATTACACTTTATAAATGATATTTCATTTCTGTAAATAATTGGGAAGTCAAACTAAATCAACTAAAATAGAAATGCTAGATTTACATTCTGACCTCAACACTGTTACCAAAATTATAATAAATCTCACATTGGAAAACCATCTACTAACAAGAAGAGGAGTCCAGTGTGTCCTTCCTTAGAGGACGATGAACTGAAAACCCACAACACATTTGTAGTAGAGTAATACCAATTCCTTCATCATTGTTATAGAACTTTAATTTTCATGTACGTCACTTGATATAACCAAATCAGCCTATATACTTCATATAGTCATCTTTGAAAAGAAGCATGAACCATATTGGTTTTAGAGAATTAACTTAAAAAAAAGGGGGACTAAAAAAAAATAATTTATGAATAAAATTTCCTTTGTCTTCTTGCAAATCGTTCAATGAAATTTTTTTCTTTTTTGAAAATAACTGCACACAATGCTTTTTATCATCTTGGGGCAAATTTCTTTTCTCCACACAAACCCAATTAAGGACATTGTACCAGTTTACTCTTACTTCCTTACTGTTCACTAATTTAAAGTGGTTATAGGCAAGAATGCTAAATAATGTACATAAAGTGCCGAGACCCTGATTAATTGATAATGGATCCTTAAATAAAATGTACCCTCCAAATAAAGTAGTGCAGATCTTGAAGTGTCCAAACATGCTATAGGTGACTGGTGAAGTGTTCCAAATGACCCAATAAGCTTATAAGTTCACCATGAAAACTATTACTCCAGATAGCAGCACCATAAATAAAGCAGAAACTGACCAGGAAACAAATATTCCTCCTTCTCCAAACACTGGCTCAAAGTATGGCACCAAGACCAACAACATACCATCGGTGCCTGCTAGCACAGCAGCTGCCATTGAGTTTACTTGCACTTCGTGCTATTTGGCTCCTACCCACACTTGATAAAGGGATGTAACTAAAATAGCAAGAGTAGCAAAAAACCGTTCCAAGGAAATTAAACTTAACTTTGTAATGAGAATTGGGGGTTACACATAAAGTTATAGGAATCAGTATGAGCCATGTTCTGGTGGAGTTTTTCTGGTAGCAGAAGGTCCGGATGCCTGTGATCACCACCATGGTTATAGGCTTGGCCAGCTGACAGCTGCCTATGGTGTTCTGCAGAGAGAGGCTGGTGAAGACCACAAAGCCACAGAAGCTAGGAGGAAGAGCTTGGAGGGTGGCAGACTTTTGGAGGAAAAAGTGTCCAGCTTCTGGTAGATGTACAAGCCCAGTCAGGTGGCCACGAAGTGCACCAGGGTCAGGTTCATGTTGGGGAAGCCGTGGTGCACATAGATCCATTTGTTGAGGAATGTAATGCAGATGGACACCAGAAGGTTGTTGAACAGGAGCCCAGCGGCGATTCACCCATTGCCCTGCACTCAATCAGCCAGCTATGCCACAATCCCCACCCTGGCTGAGTGGCGACCCCATGACATTAGGGCTGTCCATCCTCCAAGAGGGGCGCCTAACCTGTCTCCTGCTGCCCTTTCCCTCACTACCGTGTCTTCGCTGACGCTAGCCTCACTCTCCGGTCCTGGAGAGACAGGCACCCATTGGGTCCTCAGTGAGTGTGGCCTTAGCACAGCACATGTGCTCCGCTGCTGCCGCCGCCCTTTGAGCTGGCGGGGACCAGAACAATGGCTACTCTTTTTTTTTTCTTCCCAGTAAAACATAGCCTTGCATGTAACAAGTACTCAGTAATTATTTGTTGAATTTAATTTAATTTAAGAATGGGCCTCAAATGCTATTATGGATATGGCTAATATACTCTTAATGTATTTACAAGTTCTTGGAAAATTGAAAATGAAATGAATTAAATATATTATGGCAGAAGACAAATATTTTGAAGTACAATAACCAGTGCCTATAACCACTTTAAACTCAGTGAATAGTAAGGAAGTAATAATATACTGGCTCAGAGTTTGCCACATCATTTTTTAGATTATTTATCATCATCTCTTAATTACTGGTTTGCATGTCTCTCTTCCCCACTAGACTATGATTTTTTCAGGGGAAAGGACTACCCCAATTCCCTCTATATTCCCAGTACCCAATGAAGGGTACAACTCGCAGTCAGTTCTCCATAAATATTTGCTTAATCTATGAAATAAAGATGCAAGAGTGGTTTACTCTTGGGCTTTTTTTTTTTTTTTTGTAGTAGTTACTGTTCTTTAAATTTTGATACACATAGACTAGCTAGGTGGTCCTGGACTAGTACGTAGCTCCCCAAAGTTATCAGGATTCCAGGCTCCTTCTGTCCTTTTAGTCTGTCTTTTCGGTCTATGGTTTTCTTCATCAGGTTTACAATGTGGCTGCTGGTGCTTCAGTCATCACATTTGCGTTCCAACCATGAAGAAGGGGAAGGCAAGAAGCAAAAAGAGCCTTTTCCGTGAAGCCTGTTGTTACTTCTGCTTACATCTCTGTGGTCAATCCTATATGCAAAGGAAGTTGGGAAATGACATCTTTTAGGTGGACATACTGCTCCTCCAATAAAATTAGCATTCTATTACTGGGTAAGAAGGGGCTAGTATTCTGGCACAGTTTGGGGCAAATTTTTCTATTTTTCTACCTTGAAATTCTTAGTCGAGTTGTCTTGACTTCAGTTAAATTCATCCTTCCAATTTCTCTTCTAATATCATTTTGTGGAGACAGTACTTTGATAGTACATATATTATGCACACATATACATATGCGTTTCTATATATATACATATGCACACACATAGATGTATGCATACTTATGCATGTACACAAATGCATTTATGTACATATTTATAGCCATCACCTGTGTACACACTCACCTATATTTATACATTTCTGTCGTGGCTTTCTGGGAGTTCTTTGGAATTGCCTAAGATTGATGTTGAGGAGAAGGTGTGAAGGATCAGAGGCAATGGGTGCAGGGCTATCGAGCTGGACAGGACTGCTCTGCAGTGTCCGGGGGTGGTCCTGATTAACACAGCACTACGCATTCTTACTCAGGTGTTTGCCCATTTATTACTGAATTCACACTATGAGCAGGCATTCCAAATCATTGTTTTGTTTTCTCTTGTAATTATGGACATCATGGTGCCATGTGTCCACTCCACAGTGGTGGGCATGGGCCCCGGTGAGCCCACTGCCCAGCTTCAGAGAGGGCCTGAGCTGAGGCTCCTGGACACTGCTGATCCGAAGAACGAGAACACTGGTAGATGGACTGTCTATACTCCTTTGTCTAGCCTTCATACCATTGTCTTTGGAGGTTTGTCCTCAGAACCCCATCCCTGCTAAAAAACATTATCTTTGCCACTGACACTTTAATCATCAATTCACCACAGTACATCTACAATGCACACAGCTACAATGGGCCATGTATTAGTCCATTTTCCTTTGATTGTAACAGAATACCTGAACTCAGGTAATTTATAAAGAAACAAAATTTATTTCTTACAGTTTTGGAGGCTGGGAAGATCACAGTCCAGGGGGCGCATCTGGTGAGGGCCTTCTTCTGGTTGACAATGCAGGGTATCACATGGTGAGGAATGGCGTGAGCAAGAGAGAGCTAACCTTCTCATTTGCCCTCCTTATAAAGCCATAACAACCACACCCGTTATTTCCTGAATGGATCAATGCATTCATAAGGGCACAGTCCTCACAATCTAATCACTTCTTGAAGGCCTCACCTTTCAAATACTATAATTGGGTTTCTCATCCTCTTAGTGTTGTTACAATGGGGGTCAAGCTTCAAGGAGTTTTGGGGGGATAATCAGCCCACAGCAGGCCATGAGAGCCAGGAGCAGAAATAGCACTTTATTTCCCTAGAAATGAATTCTCTTAGCTCCCAAGACTCTATTTCACTAATGGCAGATCTACTAATCTTACCAATTCAAAGTTATTCCCTATTTCTTCAAGGTTAAAGTCTAGTCTCTTTTGTGTAGACAGTCACTTCAAAATTATATACCCTGCCCCACCCAATCAGGCAGCATTAAGGCATTGCAGGCAGCTGGGGTGTCTTCTCCAAGGCTGAGTTTCTTCATGGCTTCTGGTGCCAGTGTAACACCTTTTTAATGCTTTGGGCTTCTACCCCATGATGTCTTCTGCTCGGATTTCTACCCCGTTCTGCTCTCCAGAGGCCAGATCGGACATGTCACTCTGCCTCCTTTAGCCCATCAGTGATTTCCTCACTCTCCTCTCTGATTTCCCTCTAGGTCTTTCTCTGAAATAGCAGTTGTCATGTCATACCTGTGTAGTGGGCCTATAGCACTTGCATCATTCTGTACTCCCTTTATTCCTTGGCTGAGTCCTCTAGGCTCAACATTGGGTAACTCAAAAAATGTTTTATCTTTCAATTTTGTGCCTCAAGCCACAGGTTTCAAAAGTTTGTTTTGAAACTCAGAAGTCCTGATTTTGACTCTTTGTTCTGGTTAAGTAGTTTTTACATCCTACTTTGTCTTGGGCAATAAACCTTGAACACAGGGGTCTTCCCTCTGGGAACACTGCATTGGGCAATGTTTCACAGAACCCTTCTGTGCAATCCACTGAGAGATAGTGCATCATCACTGATTGCCAGAGGACATGCAGAGGCTGACACTTGACTTGACTATGCTTCTCAGATTTTACTACTACCTTTCAATTGTTACTTGGGAAGTGACATTATAGAAGCAATGCCTTAGAAAGAAGAAGTTCTTGAAAAGAAAGACCCAGAAGCAACATTATCAAAGTTTCAATATGAGAGAAAAGCCCAGAAACATTATCAAGGCATCATCATTACCTTCGCCATAACCCTGGAGTAGATTTGTAGGAGACTAAATGTCAGAGGCAGAAAAATTCAGTGAAGGGAAAAGTTTGTACCCAGACGAGGCTGCCTCTTGTCCAAAGAAGAGCCAACATCCTCTGCAGAGCTTCAAATTCCAGAGAATGTAGCACTGTTTTATGACCGCGGCACAGATGGCTTTCAGTGGCTGGGTAAGGGTTCCACAACCTTGACCAGAGGTTGGGATTTGCTCTCAGCAGCTAGGGCTGTGCTATTCAACAAAATAGCCACTAGCCATCTGCTATGGTTTGAAGGTTCCCCCAAATTCATATCTTTTGACTTAATCCCCAATTTGATAGTACTAAGGGGGGCCTTACTGGGGTGATTAAGTTTTAAGGACTCTGCCTTCATAAATGGATTAGTGCCCTTATAAAATAGCTCAGTGGAAATAGCTAGGCAATTTTTGCCCTGTTCGCTTTTTTAATCCCTTTGCCATGTGAAGACATGGTGTTCATCCCCTCCAAAAAAATGCAGCATCAAGGTGCCTGCCAAATCTGCTGGTGCCTTGACCTTTGATTTCCCAGCCTCCAGAACTGTGAGAAATAAATTTATAACCTTTAGAAATTACCCAGGCTAAGATATTTGGTTATAGCTGCACAAATGGACTAAAACAGAAATTGGTACCAAGAAGGGAGGTGTTGCTAATAACAAATACCTGAAAATGTGGAAGCAGCTTTGAAACTGGGTAATGGGTAGAAGCTAGGAGAGTTTTGAAGTGTATGCAAGAAAAAGCCTAGATTGCTGTGAAGAGAGAATGTTAAGGGCAATTTTAGTGAAGGCTCAGAAGAGGACAGCCACAGTCTTCTTGGAAGTTACCTAAGTGGTCATGATCAGAATGTTGGTAGAAATATAAACAGGAAAGACCACTCTGGTGAGGTCTTAGACAAAAATGAGGAATATCTTATTAAAAACTGGAGGAAAGGCCAACCTTGTTATAAAGTGGCAGAGAACTTGGCTGAATTGTGTTTGTGTCTTTATGCTTTGTGGAAGGCAGAATATGCAAGTGATGAACTAGATATTTGGCAGGAGAACTATCTAAGCAAAGTATTGAGGGTGCTGCATGGCTTCTCTTGGTTGCTTATAGTAAAATAAGAGAAGAGAGAAATGAATTAAAGAGAGAATTTATAATCCAAAGGGAAACAGATGTTAAAGGGTTGGAAATTTCTTAGCCTGGCCATGTAGTAAAGAAAGAAAAGGCTTGTTTGGGAGAGAATACCAAGGATGTGGCCAAGCTACCATTTGATAAGGAGATTAGTATGGATAGAAGGAAGCCAGATGCTATTCATCAAGACACTGATGAAATGATTCTGAAGGCATTTCAGAGATCTTTGGGGCTGCCAGTCTCATCACAGGCCCAGAGTACCAGGACATTGAGGGCAGAATGGTTTTAAGGGAGGGGCCCAGGGTGCCTGTGAGACCTCAGGTCTCACTTCCCAGAGCCACCTCAAGTCTCTGTTTCATGCATTCAGGTGTAGAACTCCTTGGCTGCATCAGCTGTGGCTCAAACAGGACCAGGTGCAACTAGGGCCACCACTTTGGAGGGCATAAGCAGTAAATTTTGACAGTGTCTGCATGGTGTCAACTCTGTAGGTGGGCTGAGTGTATGAGCTATGAAGGCATAACTGCCTTCACCTAGAAATAAATTTCTGTTGATTATAACTTACCCAGTCTCGGGTACTGTGTTATAGCAGCACGAACAATCTAGGACATGAAGATCATGCAATTTTTTTAGCTGAGTTTTGGAAGAAATATGATATGCAGTTTGAAACACTCAAGCATCAGTGCATGATATGAGTTCAACATGGTAGAAATTTTACTGCACTGTGCAAGTAGCTGTGGGATTTGAAGTGAATATAAATGGAGTTGTAGAAGAAATAGCTGACTGGGAATGTGAATGCTGCCATCATTAGAGAGACTCTAGCTATCCATTCAGAGGAACTCCGTGAAAGGAATTTACCAGCATAAATGAGAAAAGTGGCTATGACAAAAAGGATGAAGATGTCCTATAGGAAGTAATGCCATCAAAAAACTTCACATTAAAGATATCCTCAAAGATATTTTTTTGAAGTTGAAAGCACAATGCATAAAATATTGGAAGCTGGTCCAAACTTGTAAAGGTTCACCAAAATTCACCAAAACATGGGAGAGATGTTCTCTCCATATGGCAAGTTATACCATGAAAGGAGAGTGAGCATGGTTTGAACTACTCTTACTACGTGCTTTTTGAAGAAATACAACACTTTAATTCTCAATGATTATGTTTTAAATTACTGTGTACAGAGTAAATACTATTTATACAACTTTTAAATATCCCATAACCAATGGTAAAATACTTTTTAATGTTTTGACAAAAATTTTTAATGGTTGTAGCATAATTGTAATGTTTACCCTTGACTATTAAGATTGTTTTGTATGCTTGCAGCTTGCACTGAAATTGTTGGGGTCATTTTATCCTCTAAAGCGAGGACTGCCTGTATGTAATAACATCGCATAGTATGTTTTTAAAATTTTGAAATAATTTCAAACTTATAGAAAATTTGCCAGAACAGCACAGAGAACTCTCTCTCTGTATATATGTATATGAAAGAGAAGTAAAAGATTATACAAATCTTGTTGTGAAATTTTTGAAGTACCCTCTTATGTGTGTACACACATACATATATATAATAACACACATATATGTATATTTTACTCATTATCTTTTTTTCCCTCCATAATGTCCAGATGTCCCATTGCCCCATCATTCCTTAATCCTCCAGTGTATTTTTCCAGAAAACAAGGACACTGTTCTGCGTAAGTACAATTGAAATCACAAAGTCAACATCTAATTCACAGACTCTAATCAAATTTCTCAAAATACTCCAATGTTTTACTTTTTTGGCCCAGGACCCAATCCAGGATTATGCGTTGTTTGTAGCTGTCATACTTTTTAATCTCCTTTAATCTGGAGCAGTTCCTCAGTCTTTCCTGGGTGGCCATGACCTTGGCAGCCTTTTATTCTGTAGGAAGACCCTCAGCATGCATCCATTCAATGTGTCCTCATGTCCAGACTTAAGCCATTCGTGTATTTTTGAAGATAATATACAGAAACTATATTCCTGCCTCTTCCTCAGCCTCTGCCCTCCCGTGCCCTTCTCACCTCACCTCTGCCTCTAAGGGGAGGAAGTCAGAAGGAAGGTCCCATCAGCTTTGAAAATGGCCTTGCTTTCTGGGACAATAAGATGTTCTAGGCCCACCTGAAATTTTCCCTACTTCAGAACTGGCATTAGCCATTTCTGTAAGGAATCTGGCTTCTTTCGGTGGAATATTAGATGCCAAAATCTGGGGTCTAGGGCTGTTCATTACTACTGGGGCAGTAATGGATTCTAGGCTTCTATTTTTTTTTTAAGTGGCAGAGCCAGATGATATATATTTTTTATTTTATTTTATTTTATTTTTTATTTATTTATTTTTTATTTATTTTTTTTTAAAGATGACCGGTAAGGGGATCTTAACCCTTGACTTGGTGCCGTCAGCACCACGCTCAGCCAGTGAGCGAACCGGCCATCCGTATATGGGATCCGAACCCGGGGCCTTGGTGTTCTCAGCACCGCACTCTCCCGAGTGAGCCATGGGCCGGCCCGATATATATTTTTTAAAAATCTCGATTTACTATTGATATTTTCAAATCAATTTTAGCATTGAACCATTTTTATTTGTTTTTTTATTCTACATACATCTCTTTCTTCCTACATCAAAAATATTTATTTCTATCCCACATCTCATTTCTTTTAATATAAGGAGAATAATTACAAGACAATTTGATATTGCTGCAAACAGCACAACTGCTGTGGAAGTTGAAAATTTCTTTGAGTTTCTTTTTTTTTTTTATCTCTAGAAAGTCTTTCATTATCAGTGTGTATGGTTAAAGTACTGTGTTCTGAAGTCAATTGAGAGAAATCTTTTTCTGTATGGTTGTGTTATTAATTTGATATACAGATAGGTTCATTTTTTTTAGCTTGTTTAAAATTAGAAACATTTTTTAAGAGTTTATTTTTATTTACTGCTTGGAATAGATAATTTATTTTCATTATTCAAAGGACAAAATTATACAGAAAGGTATGCACAGTGGACTTCCTTTCCCTCTAGCCATGCCTACCCCTGTCCTATTTTCTCTGCGTTCTGCCTCTCTCCCTCTCCACACACACTCTCACATAATTTTTTAGTATTTCCTTGTTTCTCTTTCTTATGCTTCTTTTCACAAATAAAACATTTGTGTTTGCTTGTATTTAAATATTCAGATGCTTTTTCCTTACTTATTCGCCACACAAAAGTAGTACTGTATGTGCAGTGCTATGGTCCAAATGTTTGCATTCCCCAAGATTCATATACTGAAATCCTAACTCCCAAGGTGATGGTACTAGGGGGTGGTCCCTTTAGGAGATGAGATGTAGTTGAGTACTGTATTCTCTTAGTTATGTCTTTTAACTAGTTGTTTATATGTACATATAGTATTAATTTTTGTATGTTAATTTTATATCCTGCTATCTTACTGGATTTTCTGACTGTAGCTTTTCAGTTGATAGTCTTGGATTTTACAAGCATACAATTATATAGTCTCTAAATGGACAGTTTTATCTCTTCTGTTTTTGTCCTTATACATGTAATTTCTCTTGTCAAATTGCCTTGACTAATGCCCCCAGGACAGTGTTAAATAGCAGTTGTATTAATGAGCCTTCTTGGCTTGTTCCTACATTGTGTGTTTTCCCATTAGATTGGATGCTTTACAGTCTTTACCCATGAAGGCCTCTGCTCTAAGCAGGGGTCACTGGCAGCCATTCTCCATCCGACCCCTATGACGGATATTGCTATCCAGCATCTACTGTTAAAATAATTTATTGGGAGGTCATTAGGCTGAGAGGGTTGCAGCATCTTGGGTTCCTACTTAAGCAAACTGAAACCCAACTCAGAGTGAATGGACATAGGCTAGGAAAATCAGACACTGCTAACTAACCTCTAACTAGTGACTTTCCACTTTAACCCATCAATTTTTTTTTTGTCTTGCTTCTGTGAACATCTTAGAAAAGTTTTTCCCTTGTGTGCCCTTGCTAGAGCCCTAAACTGATTACAGTTTAGTGCTGCCCAATTCATGAATCACTGTTTGCTCAAATAAGCACTATAAAATTTTGATCTGCCTAAATTTATCTTTAACATATCTGAACCCTGACATGGCCTAGAATCCTTGTCAAACTTTCCTCAAGATTATTCACACTTGGAAACAGTAGTGAAATCTATGTGTCATCCTATATCTGAACCAAGCTCTGCTTGATGTTGGCTTTTCCAGTCAGACTGACTGTTCATAATCCTGTTGATCCAACTGCATCTGGTACAAAATAGGGCAGAGATTAGGTAACAGTCTATTGCAAGTTCCAGGTGCCAGGAAATGACATGTCTGCCTTGTTTTCATTTGCATCCTTTAGCACATATTATATGCTTAATAAATATTTGTTGAATACATAAATAACAGTCACCATGGAGAGAAGTCTGATGGCCTGAAAACTGAGCTGCTAAGGTGTTTGGATTCTGGTCAGCATGACCCATCAGAAGATGTGAATACCAAGAAGTTGTCTACAAAGATCAGCATGGGTCCTTGATGGTCAATGGTGCTGAGGTGACCCAGATTCAAAGTCAGCGGACCTCTCTGGCAGCAATTTAAAGGGCTGCATATTTTCTATATGGGTAATTGAGATAAAGACAGGGAGGTATGAGGTAGTGCCTAATCTAGTAGTTCTGAGTGTGGTTTCAGAACCAGTAGCATCAGCATCCCCTGGGAACTTGCTGGAAATACAAATTATGGGACCCTACCCCAGATCTATGGAACCAGTAATTCTGGGTTGGGAACCAGCAATCTGGATTTGAGTCCAGGTGATTTGGATGCACACTGAAGTTTAAGTCCCACAGGGCCATAATGTAAAGAGGACTGGGAGGTGAGCCAGGCTCAGAGACAGAGAGAGAGAGAGAGAGAGAGAGAGAGAGAGAGAGAGAGAGAGAGAGAGAGAGAGAGAGAGTCAGAGCATGGAAAAGAAGGGCAGATGTAAGAGACACTGTAGAAGGAGGTGACAGTGCCTTAGCACTATAATTGAGGATCAAGCGGGGGATATAGTCTAAATGCCTTTGCCTGGCTTTTAGGATATATGTCATTTGATTCTAATCAGCTTTTCTGGATTTCTTCCATGTGCCTGGCTTATGTGCTCGCCAAGCAGCAAGCTGTTTATGTTCTCACCTCTGACCCTGGCAGGTACTTTTCCTAGCCTGGAATGACCTCTCTTGTATTCCACAATTGACAACTGACAACCCCAATTACCAATTTAGGGACAGAGAGAGGTGGGTGACCCTTTCATGTATTGTATCTACTGAATATTAAGAAATGAAGAAATGCCAAATAACAGTTACCAAGATTGCGGCTTCCAAAATTGTGTTTAATAATACATTTTTAACCCAGAAGACTCACAGCAGTATAATTTTGATAATGACATGACTACTACATTTATTTTGAAGAAGTATTAGTTTGTGATTCTTGCTATTCAGGTGGTGTGTTCTGTAATGAGTGTAATCTTCTCCCAGAATTTTGGGTGGACTCCTGTGACTGAATACATGTAATATTCAGTTATGGAGGCCCAGGCCTGATTCCCTGCCTAGTACCTTCCCCCAACTCTGCCCACAAACCACATCCCAGGATGGGCGGGCCCTCTCTCCCGTGATAGAAGATTCCGTCTTTTCCATTTTAGTGGACAGTTACACCTCTTTTTCTGAATTATTGTCTGACCTGTTCATTTTTTTCTTCTACAGATAACTAACTTTAAATATATGAGGGAACTGCAAAAAGTTCATGGGAAGATTCACATTATCTTTTAATTCTATTTTTCCAAAAACTTATTGAAGTACCCTTGTATATGTGTGTTGTCCTCCCAATGAGTTTTTAAGCCACTCATTTATTCAATAAATATTTCTTAAATACCTCTTTTGTTGCAACCTGTAGGCTTGGCTCCAGAGATAGAGCTATGACAAAGCACCAAGCATTCTCTCTTTCTTAGGAAGTTTAGAGGAAGACAGATAGAAAACAACTAATTGAGCAAAATATTTAATTCCAATTTTATGTGATGGAGGAAAAATGCAGTGTACTCAGAGAATCTCAGGTAGATCATACCTAGTAAGATTGATATGCTTTGTTACCCTGTAGCATTTCATATGATAGGTATGTAGTAGCTATTTATTAATTGATTAAGGCACAAACCAGGATTTTTGTTATTCATAAAGCACATAAAATCAAATTCTTGACGTAAAATGGATGAAAAATGACAATAGATTTAAAGGTAAGCACTTCAATAGTTTTTCATACTTAAGTTGAGCATGTATAGATATGTGGTTTCCTTTTACCTTCTGGAATTTACTGAAATATGTCCCATGGTTCTGGAATGGAATTGTAGGACAGTAATGGATCTTTTGAAGTTATTTGGTTTATTACCAAAATTTTGAAATCAGATTAAAGTTCAGTAGTTAGCCAAACACTAAGAAACTGTATTTGCTAATAAAGTGGCATGGAAGACTTGCTAGAACACTTAATACTTTGGGCTGTTGTGAAATTTTTTTAATTGCACAAGTCATTTTTGAAATTTTTACAATATAACAAGGCTAGTTAGACTAAAATAATGGTGATAGTAGAGAACTAAATAAAACTTATTTTCAAGAAATATTTTTAGTTGAAAATAGAGACGTAAATTTGATACACTTTAATAAAATTTACAAATGTGTTTCTCTTTTATCAGAACTTTAGGCTTTGTTTTTTACATGACATTTTATTTTCTGCAGAGCATGACATGCAATCAGTCCAGCCCTCAGGAGCTTGTGAAACTAAAATAAAGACACATTACAATTATATCCAAAATGAGATTGACTGCTACCATCTCTCCCTCATTGACTGATAAGGAATCCAGAGCTTGGGGAGGTCGTGCACGTGTCACACAGGTGACTCACTCACAACCTACTACTTTCCTTCACACCACATCCAAAAAACTTATACAAGTAAATACATATAAAATTAAAAACATACACATGGGTAAAAGCAATGCTAACAGAACAAAATCCATTTAAGACAAACAGGAATTGCAGAACATAATATTCTGTAGCACTTCTGATCTGGTCAATTCCAAAGGCTTAGGGGCACTAGAGAGTTGCATTTCATTAAAATAACCCACTAAAATGACTGTGTGGCTTTTCATTAATAAAACATGCTCTCATTTCAGTAGCTGAGTATTCCTCCTGGTGAGCAGCACTGAGTATTGTTACAGTAGTGGATTTCCTTGCTGGTTTTTTTGAAATGGTCACAATTCTCATCATCTGAGGAATTTGAAATCCCTCTGACCCCTCAGTGATCTCACCAGTCATATTTTTTAGTTTCCTGACTAGCATAGCTGTGCCAATGGCTAATCCTACCCAGTAGCCTGGTCTGAAGCAGGCGCCAGCCTCATCGTGGTTCTACTGCTCTGCCATCTCATATTCTCCAGTATCAGGGATTCGTACCTGCAAATCCTTGTATGCTGGGTCCCAGCAGGAAACACTCAAGTTATGATAATTCACGTGGCATTTAATGAAAGTCTGTTTACAGAGATATGGGCAGGGCATGAACAAACTACATGGGAGAATATGGTATCCATGACTGGTGACTGGTGGCTGCTTTGTCACCCTTGGATCTAAAAGAGCAGAGGCAGGGGGCGTTACCAGAACCAAAGGCAGGGAGGCAGCATGGAGAGAGCTGCCCTCTGGAATCTGAGCCTTTTAGTCCAGGGCCCAATTAGCCAGTGGCAACCCTGCCAGGAGGAAGCTGGAAGTATGAAGAATTCACTACTTAGATCTGCTGATGCTTCTGCTCAGTCCCACCCAACAGGAGGCCAGAGAGCAATGTAGCCCATGGATGTAACACATTTAGGGGGCCACAGAGCCAAGTGGAGAAGATGGAGCATAAACTAGAGGGGACATGGAAAATATCCAGCATAGATGCTACTTATCACAAGCCTTTAATGATATCTGGCCAGTTTCAGAGAGGCAAGGTGTTGCCATCAGTTCAGAAAAATCTTGAATGGCCTCTGAGCTCTTGGTACACTTTGCTTTGTCTCAGTCACTGACTTCTGGCGAGCCCCCAGCCCTCTCTCTTCCATTATCTGTTGGACAAGTTTGATGTTGGTTTTGTGACCTGGAAGAATGCCTATTAACTATTTGTTAAAGAAGTGACTAGGCATAACTAGCTTGGTCCTGTCTTGACTAATCCTTTGCTCAACTTGTCGCTTGATGTAGTCAACACTCTTGGCTCTCATAACCCAAGTTCTTTCCAGGGTTGACGGCCCTCACTGCTTTCCTTGGGTTCTGTGTTTCCATTCTGTACCTATCTTGATTGGGTGGGAAGAGAGAACTTCTGGGTGAGGTATACCTGAGAAGACCTAGTCCAAAAATATTGATTGTTCTGATTGAAGTTTTCCCATAGCTCACTGATGCTGTTTTATTTTTATTCTCTAGGACTGTATCTCTGTGTCAAACACTGTTAAGCACTTTATATGGGAAAACTTCTATCAGACAAATTATTCAAATATGGTGAAAACTATAAACCCACAGATTCAACAAGCTCAACAAACACCAAATCACAAGTCATATAAAGACACCTACACCAAAGCATAACATAATCAGGTTTCTTGAAGCTAGTGATGAGAGAAATTCTTAAAAGCAGTCAGAGGAAATGACTTATTACATATATAAAAACAAAGATAAGGATGATAGTATATGTAGTGTAAGAAGCACATAGGCATGAAGACGGTGAAGCACCATCTTTCAAGTACAGAAAGAAAATAAAACTCCAACAAACTAGAATTATACTCCCAGCTAAAATATCTTTAAAAAACATAGGCAGCTCCCTGCCACCTGGCCCCGACTCTAGGCTCTGGCCTGTGTCCACCCCAAGCCCCGGAGAAGGCACGCCCACCGACTGACTACATGGGTGTTCCAGGTAAGCACTGCTCACTCCCCACCACCCAGAAATGACTCCAGGCACTGGCCTGCACCTGCTCTGAGTCCTGGAGAAGGCACACCCACTGACTGAGCAGGAGCTGTGGCTGCCTACCACATACTCAATTGCATTGATAGAAGAATAGTCACCGGCAGAGCCTAAAAATAGAGGTGGAAGTCTTTCCCCTCATAGCCTACTTCAGAGTAATAGAAAAAACAAGCATCCTCCCAGATGACCAAACATCAACAAAAAGTACTAGAACCACAAATAAACAAAAAGATATGATGCCACTGAAGGAATATGATAATTCTCAAGTACCAGACCCTATAAGCAAGAAACCCTTGAGATGTCTGAAAATTCTGAGTGCTGATCAGAAAATTCAAAGAGATAAGAGAAGAATCAATTAGAGAACACAATGAAACAAGAAAAAATATCCAGGACATGAAGGAGGAAATTTACAAAGAATTTAATACCTTAGAAAAGGATGTAACAGAACTCCTAGAACTGAAGGATTCACTCAATGAAATTAAAAACAGAACAGAAAGCTTGAGCAGCAGGCTAGAGCAAGCAGAAGAAAGAAAGTCAGATCTTGAAGATGGTCTTTTTAAATCACCCAGGTAGACAAGAAAAGGAAAAAAGAATTAAAAAAAATGAAGACAATCTAAGAGAGCTAGCAGAAAACCTCCAGCACACAAACATCTGGATCATGGGTATTCCAGAGGGGAGGAGAAAGGAATAGGAATTGAAAACCTATTCAAGGAAATAATAACAGAGAACAACCTGGGTGTAGGGAGAGATGCAGACCTTCAGATCCATGAAGCCCAAAGATCCCCAAACAAATTCGATCCAAAAAGATCCTCTCCAAGACACATTATAGTTAACCTGGCAAAACTCAAAGACAAAGAGAGCATTGTAAAAGCAGCAAGAGAAGAGTACCAAGTCACCTGTAAGGGAGCCCCCGTCAGACTAACAGTAGACTTCTCAACTGAAACCTTACAAGCCAGAAAATAATGGGATGATATATTCAAAATACTAAAAGATAAAAATTGCCAGCCAAGAATTCTATATCCAGCAAGATTACCCTTCAGAAATGAGGGAAAAATAGTGTATTTCACAGAAAAACAAAAATTATGGGAGTACACTACCACATGACCAGCCCTGCAAGAAATACTCAAAGGAGTCCTGTATCTGGAATCTGAAAAACGGTAATCACTATCACAGATTTACAAGAAGGAGCAAAACCCACCATTAAAACCAAAATGTAAACAAGAAAGAGAAAGAAGCTAAATTATGTCACCTCAAAAATTCAACTAACATTGAAGATGAAAAATAAAAGGGGAAGAAAGGGACAAATGATATCTAAGACACCTAAACTAAAAGCAATATAATGTCAGGAGTAAAGCAATACCTGTTGATAACGACCCTAAATGTAAACAGATTAAGCTCTCTATTCAAAAGTCAGAGACTGACTGATTGTATTAAAAAGCTAGACCCAACTATATGCTGTCTTCAAAAGACCCACCTCACCTATAAAGACACACAGAGACTAAAAGTGAAAGGATTGAAAAAGATATACCATGCAAGTAGAAACTAAAAATGAGCAGGAGTAGCTATTCTTATATTTGACAAAATAGACTTAAAACCAAAAACCATAAAAAGAGACAAAGAAGGCCATTATGTAGTGATAACAGGATCTATCCAGTTAGAAGACATAACAATCATAAATATGTATGCACCCAACACTGGAGAACCCAGATATGTAAAGCAAACACTCTTTGACCTAAAAAAAAAAAAAAAAAGATAGACCCTAATACAATAATAGTGGGTGACCTGAATACCCTACTCTCAGCATTGGACAGATCTTCCAGGCAACGAATCAACAAAGAAACATGACTTAAACTACACCTTAGACCAATTGGACCTGGCAGACATCTATAGAACATTTCATCCAACAACTAGGGAATACACATTCTTCTCATCAGCACATAGAACAATCTTCAGAATAGACCACATGTTAGGTCACAAGTGAAGTCTCAGCAAATTTTAAAAAATTGAAATCATTCCAAGTATCTTTTTAGACTACAGTGGTTTAAAACAGGAAATCAATAAGCAAAATTCTATAAACAGTACAAGTGCATGGAAACTAAACAACAGACTCCAAGAAGAAATTAAATAGGAAATCAAAAAATTTCTTGAGGCTAATGAAAATAAAGACACATCATACCAAATCCTGTGGGATACTGCAAAAGCAGTGCTAAGAGGGAAGTTTATTACAATAAATGCTTAAAAGAATGGAAAGACTTCAAGTAAATGACCTAACATTATGTCTCAAGGAACTAGAAAAACAACAATCCAATCCTAAAACTAGTAGATGAAAAGAAATGATTAAGATTAGGACAGAACTAAATTAAATAGAGAACCAGAAAATGATATAAAAGATCAATGAAACAAAAAGTTGGTGTTTTTAAGAAGATAAATAAAATAGACAAACCATTAATTAGCTAGGTTAACAGGAAAAAAAAAAAAAAAAAAAAAAAGAAGGGAGAAGACCCAAATAACAAAAATGAGAAATGAAAAGGGAGACATTATAACTGACACCACAGAAATATGAAGGATCAACGGAGATTATTATGAACAACTATATGCCAATAGATATGAAAACCTGGAGGAAATAGATAAATTTATGGACAAATACAAACTTCCAAGATTGAACCCGGAAGAAATAGAAAACCTGAACAGACCAGTAACAACCAAAAAGATTGAAGCAATGATCAGTAATCTTCCAACAAAGAAAAGCCCAGGACATGATGGCTTTACAGCTGAATTTAATCAAACCTTTAAAGAAGAATTAATATCAATTCTCTTCAAACCTCTCCAAAAAATTGAAACAGAAGCCATTCTATGAGGCCAGCATCACCCTAATACCCAAACCAGAAAAAGATACAACAAAAAAAGAAAATTACAGGCCATTATCATTGAGAAAGATAGATGTAAAAATCTTCAACAAAATACTAGCATTCAGAATACAGCAACACATCAGAAAATTATACACCATGACTAAGTGGGATTCATCCCAGGGATGCAAGTGGTTCAACATATGCAAGTCAATAAGTATGATATACCACATCAACAAAATGAAGGACAAAACCCATATGATTATATCAATAGATGCAGAAAAAGCATTTGACAAAATTCAACATCCCTTTGTGATACTCTCAGCAAATTAGGTATAGAAGGATACTATCTCAAGGCAATAACAGCCATTTATGAGTAACTAATTGTCAATATCATCCTAAATGTAGAAAAGTTGAAAGCTTTTCCCTTAAGAACAGGATCAAGACATGGATGCCCACTCTCACCACTCCTATTTAACATAGTATTGGAAGTACTAGCTAGAGCAATTAGGGAAGAGAAAGAAATAAAGGGTATCCAGATTGGAAAAGATGAAGTCAAACTGTCCCTATTTGCAGATAACATGATCTTGTATATAGAAAAACCTGTAGACTTTACTAAAAAACTCTTAGAGCTCATCAGCAATTTCAGTACTGCTTCAGGATACAAAATTAACACCCCCAAATCAGTAGCATACTTATACTCCAGTAGCAAAATAGTAGAAAAAGAAATCAAGAAAATGAGCCTATTTAGGAGTTGCCAAAAAATAAAAGAAACAACTCAGGAATCAATTTAAACAAGGAGGCGAAGGATCTCTACAGTGAGAACTACAAATCACTACTGAGAGAAATTAAAGAGGACACGAAGAGATGGAAAGACATACCATGCTCTTGGATGGGAAGAATTAACATTGTGAAAATGTCTATCCTACCCAAAGCAATCTACAGATTCAGTGTAATCCCCATCAAAATACCAATGTCATTCTTCACAGAAGTAGATAAAGAAATCCTAACATTCATATGGAACTACAAAAGACCGTGAATAGCCAAAGCAATCATGAGCAAAAAAAAAAAAAAAAAAAAAAAAAAAAAAAAAAAAAAAAAAAAAAAAAGCTGGAGGCATAACATTACCTGCTTTCAAATTATATTACAAAGCTATTGTAACCAAAATAACATGGTCCCAGCATAAACAAAGGCAATTGGATCAATGGAAAGAATAGAAAATGTGGGAATCAGCCCACATACTTACAGGCAATTGATCTTTGACAAGGGCAACAAGAATATACATTGGGGAAAAGAATGCCTCTTCAATAAATGGTGCTGGAAAATTGGACTTCTATATGCATAAGAATGAAAATGGACCTGCACCTCTCATTGTATACAAAAGCAACTCAAAATGTGTTAAAGATTTAAATATAAGCCCTGAAACCATAAAATTAATAAAGGAAATATAGAAAAAACACTCCAGGAAGTAGGACTGGGCAAAGACTTTATGAATAAGAGCTCAAAAGCACAAACAGCAAAAGAAAAAATAAACATATGGGACTATATCAAATTAAAAGGCTTCTGCACAGCAAAGGTAACCATCAAAAGAATAGATAGACAACCTATGGAATGGGAGAAAATATTTGCAAACTATACATCTGACAAGGGATTAATATCCAGAATATATAAAAAACTCAAACAATTATACAGTAAAAAACCAAATAATCCAATTTAAAAATGGGCAATATCCTTTGACATTTTTCAAAGGAAGATGTACAAATGGCCTACTGATATATGAAAAAAAAAAATGCTCAACATCACTAGTCATCAGAGAAATGCAAATCAAAACCGCATTGTGATATCATCTTACCCCAGTTAGACTGGCCATTATTAAAAAGAACAAGAACAACAAATGCTGGTGAGGATGTGGGGAAAGGGAAACCCTTCTACACTGTTGGTGGGACTGTAAATTAGCACAGCCATTATGGAAAACAGTGTGGAGTTTCCTCAGATCACTATAGATAGATCTACCATATGATCTAGAAATCCCACTACTGGGCATATATCCAAAGGAATGGAAATCATATCAGAGGGATACCTGCACACCCATGTTCACTGCACCTGTATCTACAATAGCCAAAATATGGAACCAACCTAAGTGTCCATTGATAGATGAGTGGATAAGGAAAATATGGTATATGTACACAATGGAATACAACTCAGCCATAAAAAAGAATGAAATTCTGCCATGAGAACAACATGAATGAGTTTGGAGAAAATTATGTTAAGTGAAATTAGCCAGACAAGGAAAGAGAAATACCGCATGTTCTCACTTATAACTGGGGGCTAAGAAAGAAAGAAAAGATCAAAACAATATGTTGAACTTTCAGAAGGAGAAAACAAACCTAATGATGCTAGAGATGGGGGGGCATTGCAGGAAGGATAGGTTGGGTAAGAGGCATAAAGAAAAATCATGATTTGTAATAATAAAAATAAAAAACATAGGCAAAATAAACACTTTTCAGACATACACACCTGATCTGTACTACAAGAAACGTAAAATCTTGAAGAAACTCCTTCAGGCAAAAAGAAAGAATATAAGATGGAAATCTGAATTGGCACAAAGGAATCAGTACTTTGGAAAATAAGTATTTTTTCTTTCTTCTTCTTCTTCTTCTTTTTTTTTTTTTTTTGTCTTTTTTGTGACCAGCCGCACCACGCTCAGCCAGTGAGCGCACTGGCCATCCCTATATAGGATCCGAACCCGCGGCGGGAGCGCTGCTGCGCTCCCTGCTCTGCACTCTCCTGAGTGCGCCACGGGATCGGCCCTCTTTCTTATTTTTAACCCTCTAAAAAACGTAATTGTGTACAGAAAAAAAAAAAGAATAATAGTGTATTGTGGAGTTTATATCATATGTAGAAGTAAAATGAATGACAACAATAAATAAAGCCAGTAGAGGGGTAATGAAAGTATATGGTTGTAAAGTCCTTACACTATACAGGAAGTGATATTTCTTGAAGGTAGACTGTGACCAGTTGAAGAAATATCTATAGATCCTAAAGCAACTACCAAAAAATAAAACAAAGATTAACCAATAAGCCAGCAAGGGAAATAAAAGGAAATAATTAGAAATACTCAGTTAATCCAAAAGTAGGCAGTAAAGAGGAAAAAGAGAATAAAGAGTAGATGAGACAATTATACAGCAGCTAGCAATATGGCAAATGTAAACTCATCAATATAAATAATCACATCAAATGTAATTATTTAGATGTCCCAATTAAAAGGAAGGGATTGTCACACTGGATAAAAAAATGCATGATTTAATTATATGTTGGCTCTACAGGAAACTCAGTTTGAAAATATAAAGTTACAAACAGGTTTAGAAAGCAAACGGTGGTTAGAGCACTGCCACATAACACCAACGTCATGGTTACAGATCCGCATACTGGCCAGCTGCTAAAAGAAAGGTGAAAAAGATAATCCATTCTAACAGTAATTTTTAAAAAGCTGTAATATCTATATTCATAGTAGACAAAGTGGATGTGTGGACAAGGAATAAAGAGGGTGATTTCATAATAATAAAGGGATCAATTAATCACCCTACATAGCAATCTTTAATAATAATAGTATAGCTTGATAGGCAAATCCACAATTACAGCCATATGTTCATCATTCCAGTCTTAATAATTCATAGAACAAATAAAAAATCACAGTGCATATAGAGGACTTGACAACACAATCAATCAACTTGATCTAGATGACATTTAGAGATTGCACTATCCAGCAGGTACAGAATACACAGAATATTTACCGAGGTAGACCCCATTGTGTCTGTAAAACAAGTCTCAGTTAATATAAAAATATGAAAATTATATAAAGTATGTTCTCTGATCACAATGGAATTAAATTAGCAATCAGTAGCAACATGATATCTTGAAAATACCCAAATATCTGGGAACGAAATAACTCTCACTTCTAAATAAAGTGAGTCAAAGAAAAAACCAAAAGGGTAGAACTGAGTACAAATGAAAGCATTTTATCAAAATTTGTATTTAGATACAAATTTGAGATTTAGATCAAATGGTGCTTTAAAAAGATGTATAGCACTAAATGCCTGTATTAGAAAAGCAGAAAGTCTCAACTCAATGCCCTAAGCTTTAAGGCCAAGAAACTCAAAAAGGAGCAAAGTAAACAAACAAACAAAAAAAAGAAATAGGGAAAAGAATGGAAATCAGTGAAACAGAATATAGAAAAACATTTCTCTAGAAAGGTAATGAAACAAAAAATGATTCTTTGAGAAATCTGTACAACTAATAAATCTTTAGCTGCAGAGATCATGAAAAGAAGAGAGAGGAGAGACATATTGTCAATACTAGGAATGAGAGAGAGGAAACATTATAGATCTTCCAGACATAAAAAAGATAATAAGGTAATATTATGAACAACTTTATGCCAAAGAATTTTGTTCACATTTATAGCAACTTTATGCTAATAAATCTGGTGAAATGGATATTTTGGGGGAGGGGGGTACTGAGTTTTTAAAGAAATTTTATTTATTTTTTATTTTAATTTATCAATGTACAGTGTAGTTGATTTTCATGTCCCTTTAGCAATTCCTCTTTTCCCCCTCCCTTTGCCCCCTCCCGTCCATCAACATCATATCTGTTCACTTGTCTTAACAGGTCCAAGGAATTGTTGTGATTGTTGTGTCTTCTTCCCCACCCCCAGTTTATTTGTTTGTATATTTATTTATTTATTTTTAGCTCCCACAAATAAGTGAGAACATGTGGTATTTCTCTTTCTGCACCTGACTTATGTCACTTAATACAATTATCTCTAAGTCAATCCATGTTGCTGTGAATGGTAGTATTTCATTCTTTTTTACAGCAGAGTAGTATTCCACTGTGTAGATATATCACAGTTTCCTTATCCACTTATCCAATGATGGACATTTGGGCTGGTTCCAACTCTTGGCTATTGTAAATAGTGCTGCAATAAACATGGGAGTACAGGTATCCCTTTGACATGATGATTTCCATTCCTCTGAGTATATACCCAGTAGTGGAATAGCTGGGTCAAATGGTAGATCTGTCTTTAATTGTTTGAGGAACTGCCATACCATTTTTCATAAAGGCTGCACCATTTCGCACTCCCACCAACAGTGAGGGATGGTTCCTTTTTCTCTGCAACCTCATCAGCATTTGTCATTCTCAGTCTTTTGGATATTAGCCATCCTAACTGGAGTGAGATGGTATCCCAAAGTGACTTTGATTTGCATTGTTGAATGCTGAGTGATGTTGATAATTTTTTCACGTGTCTGTTGTCCATTTGTATATCTTCTTTTGAGAAATGCCTATTCAGCTCCTTTGCCCATTTTTTAATTGGGTTATTTGTTTTTTTGCTGTAAAGTTGTTTGAGTTCCTTATATATTCCTGGATATTAATCCTTTGTCAGATGTATATTTTTCAAATATTTTCTCTCACTCCGTTGGTTGTCTTTTCACTCTGTTAATTGTTTCTATTGCTGTGCAGAAGTTTTTAGTTTGATATAATCCCATTTGTTTATTTTTCCTTTGTTTGCCTGTGGTTTTGGGGTCATATCCATGAAGTCTGTACCCAACGCTACTACCTGGACTGTTTGCCCTATGTTTTCTTTAAGGAGTTTTTTTTGTTTCAAGATGTATATTTAATTCTTTAATCCATTTTGAGTTGATTTTGGTATATGGTGAGAGGTATGGGTCTAGTTTCATTCTCCTATGTATGAATATCCAAATTTTCCCAGCACCATTGAAATGATATATATATATATATTTTTTAAAGATGACTGGTAAGGGGATCCTAACCCCTGACTTGGTGTTGTCAGCACCATGCTCAGCCAGTGAGCAAACCGGCCATCTGTATATGGGATCCGAACCCGGGGCCTTGGTGCTATCAGCACCGCACTCTCCCGAGTGAGCCACGGGCCGGCCCCAAAATGATATTTTTTTGAAAGACATAAATTATCAAATTTCACTCAAGATGAAATAGATAACTTGAATAGCCTTGTAATTATTAAAGAATTTGAATTTATGGTTAGAACTGTCCCTTTCTTCCCCACCCAAAAACTCCACCCCAGGCCAAAATGCCTTCACTAGTAAATTCTATCAAAATAAATAATACTAATTGGATACAACCTTTCTAGAAAATTCAAAAGAAGAGATTACTTCTCAACTCATTCTGTGAGTCCACCGTTACCCTCATAACCAAACCAGAAAAATGTATTGCCAGAAAACAGAACTGCAGACCAACATCCCTCATGAACAAAGATGTAAATATTCTTATTGAAATTTTAGCAAACTGAAATGCATAAAAAGTATCATAATCATTGCTTAGTGACTTTTATCCCAGGAATGCAAGGATAGATTAACATGAGAAAATCAATGAAACTCACCAAATTCACAGACCAATGAAAAAAAATTTTATTATCATCTCAATAGACATAGTCAAAATTTTGATAAAATAAAACATCCATTCCTCTTAAAAACTTTTGGCAGAAGAATAGAAGGAAACTTTTCAATGTGATAAAGTAAAACTATGAAAAACCTTTAGCCAACATCATACTTAATACTAAAAGTCTGAATGCTTCCCCCCTGAGATGTGGAACAAGGTAAGGATGTCTGCTATTATCATGTTTTGGAGGTTATAGCCAGTGCAACAAGGCAAGAAAATAAAACAAAAACCAAAAAAACCCAAAAACTAACATGTGTACAGATCTGAAAGGGAGAACCCAAAACATCTTTATTCACAAATGACATCACTGTCTCTGTAAGAAATTGAAGGAAATATACAAAATAAACTACTAGAACTAAAAAATGTAAAATAATATAACCACTTTGGAGAGTTTGCAAAAAAGTTTTAAGAATCTCTTAAAAAATTAAACATATCTCCCAAAACCCCATGCCATTCTTATAGTTACTTTGTTTTTTTGACCAGTAAGGGGATCACAGCCCTCAGCATGGTGTGGTCTGCACCATGCTCAGCCAGTGAATGTACCGGCCATCCCTATATAGGATCTGAACCCATGGCCTTTGCGCTACCAGCGCCGCACTCTCCCGAGTGAGCCACGGGGCCGGCCCTATAGTTACTCTTCTAAGAGAAGTGAAAGCATATGTCCGTACAAAGACTTGTTCGCAAATGTCCATGACAGCTTTACTTGCAAGAACTCTAAACTGGAAACAATAAAAAATCTATCAACAGGTGAAGGGAGAAACAAATTATGGCCTACACACAAAAAGGAAAGAATTTTTGATACATGTAACATCATGGCTGAATCTCAACACCATTATGCTGAGTGAAAGAAGCTAGATAAAAAACAGTATATTCTGTTTCCATTCTATATTCCAGTATGATTCCATTTCCATTACATTCTAGAAAATGCACAATAACGTCTGGTGACAGAAACAAATAGTGGACAGGGGCAGGCAAGGTCGGGAAGGAAAGGATTGTTTACAAAGTGTTACTAGAAAATGTTTTGGGAGTAAGAGTATTAAATTTATAAATTTGATTGTGATGATAGTTTCACAGTTGTATACACATGTCAAAACTTATCAAAATGTTTACCTTAAATATGTGCAGTTTATTACACATCAGTTATACACCAATAAAGCTGTTACATTTTTTATTGGTCTCATAAAAAGAACTGAGTACCTTGTTTCCCATTCTTGCTATTTTTGAAAACACTTTTGACTCCAGAACTATTTACCCAGTGAATTTCCTACCTCTTCTCTTCTTCATTATTTTTGTCTAAAATTTTTATTTTGCTTTAAAAAATACATATAATTTTCTTTTTGAAATAATAAGTAATAACATTTATATTATTGTTTCTGAAACAAGAGAGAGAGAAATTCTAAGAGTCTTAATGTTAATTATACTTATTTTTTTGTTTGTTTACCTGTTCTTGGATTTATTTTATTTCTTTCCTCTCACTATTTTCTTGTCTATTCACTTTTTTTCTTGCTGAAGTATATCCTTTAGCATATTTTCCAGAAACAGTTAAAGAGATTTTTAATGTTTGCATTATTTAAATTGTTTTCATTTTATACTCTTATATACTAGTTTAAGAGCATAGGGAACTGTGGCTTGAATCTATTCCCCCTCTCCATGTCCTTCCCTTCCTCCACTTCCTTTAAAAGATATTTTCAAATGTCTCCTAGTATATTTTATATCTGATATAAAACCTTCAGTCTGCCTAAATGTTATTCCTTTGCAGGTAATTTTACTGATGATGTTAGTTTCATTACAGTGTAGACAGGTATGGATTTACTTTTATGTAACTTGCTTGGCTCGCTCTTCATGTGATCCATCTTTGTTTGCAACCACTATTATTTTTAAATAGCAGCTTTATTGCAATATAATTGATATACCAAAAAATTCACTCTTTTAAAATGTGCAATTTAGTGGCATATTCACCAAGTAGTGCAATCAGCACAACTAGCTAATTACAGAACATTTTGATCACCCCCAAAAGACATCATAACCATTAGTAGTCACTCCCCATGCCCCTGTGCCTGTGCCACTGGCAACCACTAATCTGCTTTCTGTCTCTATTCTGGATGTTTGATATAAGTGGGATCATGCAATATATGACTTTTGTGTCTCATTTCTTTCACTTAGCATAATGTCTTTGAGGTTAATTCATATTGTATAGCATGTCTAAGTATTTCATTCCTTTTTATCGTCAAATAATATTCCATTGTATGGATATACTACATTTTATTTATCCATTCACCAGTTGATGGACATCTGGGTTATTTCCATTTTGTGGCTATTATGAATAATGCTACCGTGAGCATTAATGTAAAAGTTTTTGTGTAAAAGTTTTCTGTTTTCAATTCTCTTGGGTATATATCTAAGAATGGAATTTCTGGGTTGCATGGTAACTTTATATTTAACTTTTTGAGGAATTGCCAAAACTGTTCCCCAGCAATGTATGAGCATTTCAATGCCTCCACATCCTTGTAAAACAGTTGTTACTATTCATCTTTTCTATTATAGACATCCTTGTGGTCTTGAAGGGCCAGTATTTTGTGACAGTTTCTACTGAGTTCTTTGTAGCCTCATCTGGAACTTCTAAGACATTTATTGAAGCCATTCAATCTATTCTTGCTACTTTTTTTTCACTAAAAATTCTTCATTTTGTTGTGGGTTAATTACAAACCACTTTGTATTCATGAATGCAGTCTTTAACTGTGTCTAGTCTAGAATTTAACCTGTTTGATCAGTTTCCCCCCCATTTATTGCCAACACATTTTAATTTTATAATTTCTCGCTCCTTTTTTTTATGGATAACTTTCCTATCTTTATCTCTTTGAAAATATTGAAATATCCATCTTAAACTTTCTTTTCAGATTGCTTTAATATTTGCATTTCACCAGGAGCGAAGTATTTTTGCATTTGTTGGCTCTCTTAATATTATTTTCCATATGTACTTTAGAATTTTATAGTGCTGCTCATATTAAACAGGAGTATTTGTTTCTCTGCCTTTCCTCACTCTTACTTGTTTAGTAGTTTTGCATTTTTGGTTCTGTGAAAGATGATCGTACCAGTTGGGTCATTCTTGTCATACCAAACTAAATCAGAGTCAAGGGAACAGGGGAGAAATATTGGGAGCATACAGCACCTGTTGCTCAAACAACCTGCTATAACCTAAGACCAATTTTACCTTATAGCTGCTGAAATGACCTGCCATGACTCGAAGACAAGTTTTACCTACCACTGCCATGCACCAGTCAGAGCTTGTCAACTCCTCAAAACTTCAGTAGTGCCAGTGAGCTTTCTTTCAAAACAAAACGTAGCATTTCTCTTTCTAATAAAACTCCAAAGCCTTTCTCTTTCTAATAAAGTAGGATTTCTCTTTCTAATAAAACTCCAAAGCCTTTCGTTGTTCTTTGGACATACTATAGACCACCCTAGTCTGTGTGTAGGTCCCAAATTGCAATTCTGTAGTTCCCAAATAAAACATTTTGCTTAGAGATTCATCTCGATATTTTATTTGACTTTGGCAGTTCAGAAATAGGTTTTACATTGGAGGTTTTGGGCCACTTCCCTATAATAATGTCAATAATATTGCAAATCTAATGGCTAAGCTGGCAAGTGTTTCTTTGCCCAGATCCTGGTTCCTCAACTGCATCTGCTTACCCCTACCCCCCCAGGTAACCACTAGTCCTGGTTCGCAGTCTTGACATTTTCAGCCTCTTTCAATAGATGGGAGAGACCTGCTTCTATCTCAGGTCATTGGCGGTGGACCTGGATCTTGTGCCTTGTCACTTGGTCGCAGTTATCATGAAGAGGTGAAGGAGGCTGCCTCCACCAGGCCCTAGGCTCAGAGCCCAGGAGCCCATCATTTCAGCTCCTGTTTAGTGTGGTGTTTATCTCTTCTGTTTCGCAGTTACACATAGTTTCATTATTTCTGAGCATAATTGTGTATTTTAAATTAAAACAATTCACATATCTTTGCTATGAGTTTGGATAGGAACATGGATTCAATGATATTTATTAAGCATCTATGACAAGAAAAACAAACACAGTTCCTACTTTTCTAGGGCTGTCTACTTGTCAAGACAGAAATTAATAAATAGTTTTAAAATAAAAGTAGTGCCATGACAGCAAAAACAAACAAACAAACAAACAAACAAACAAACACAAAAAAACCAAACCAACAAAAAAGAGAGTGTTTTATGTGAGCTATAAGGAAGGAACTTAACTAGACTGGGGAATCTGCGCAGGGAGGAGAGTAGAAGTGGACCTTTGGAAGTCATCAATAGTAGGGTAAATCAGTAAATAGCTTTCTAGTGCAACTGATTTATAGTACTTGACTGATATAAGTTAAATGTTTTACTTTAGTGGCTTCTGAATTCTGATCAAATTCCATAAAGTTTTTTCCCTTACTAGAATACCTATTAAGACCTTGAGCAGCAAGGAGTTAGTCGTATAAAATTCATTTTTTGCTTTATTTGAAGACTTTCAGGTATAATCAGTTTGACAAATCTTTCCAGGATGCTTCAAGGATGATTACAGGCTTCAATTTAGAGATCCCTAATCATAAAACACCATTTCTGCCGGGTTCTCCTTTTATGGCTCAGTATTCTTCTTCTGTCCAAATGCTCTATGCAAGGGCTGGCCAGCTAGCTCAGTTGCTTAGAGCATGGTGCTGGTAACACCAAGATCAAAGATTTGGATCCCCGAACCGGCCAGCCACCTCCCCCCGCCAAACAAACAAACAAAGAAGCAAACGAAACCTCCAAAGGCTCTATGCATTACATTCACTATGGGAGCCATTACTAGGCCACACTACAATTTTGGGAAGCTGATTGGGTCAAAAATTAAATGCATGAATTAGTGGTTGCCAGCTTGTTTTATGAGATTATTTATGCACAGAGTTTCCATGTGATATGTTACAACTCTGAAATGCAACTATGTTTTTTTTTTGTGTGTGTGTGTGTGTGTGTGCACGTGTGCTTTTGTACAAGCATAATTTAACATTAAAGCTGTCAGTTTACCAGCAGGTGACATTTAGAGTTGTTTTCTATTTGGAGTAACTTCCCACACTGAACACAATTATGTGATTCTTGGAGTTTAAGAAAATTGAATTCCAAAGCTTTTTCAAGAGACTTATAATTTGAGGTATAGTTAAAAAAAAAAAAAAGCTTCAACTTCTTACATAATCTAATATAAACAGAAAAAAAGATTATTTAGTGTAATATGTTAAAAGGTACCTATACATCACTAAGTAAAAGACAAACAACTAAACAGATAAATGGTCAAGTAAATAAAAACTTTATAGAATGTTCAGCAAAAATAAAATGGAGCTCAGACTCACTGGTTCACAGAGACAACACAAATTCACACAAGATACTGTTTTACCCATCATCATAGCAAAATTAAATGATTGAAATTGTTTAACACTGGCAAGAGTATGGGAAAAGGACACACAGATGTTGTAGCTGGGAATATAAATTAGTACAGTATTTTTAGAAGCTATGTGGCAATAACTATAAAATATTAAATATATATATATATCCTTTGATCCAGAAATTATTTTAGTGGTTAATCCTATGGAATTCTTGCAATGTACATAACTTCTACTATTACTCTCTCTCACACACATTTACCTTTTATATAAAGTAGGATAAATAGTACATATGTGTTTATAAGGATGCTTACTGCATCATTGTTTGTAATGTGAAAAAATTAATTGCTAGTGAGGTTGTTTAATTAAAACAAACAAACAAACATATGTATTATATAATACTATGCAGTAGTTAAAGGGTACCTGGCAGACTTATGTGTTGGTGAAGAAATATTGCCAAGATATATTAAGTGAAAAAAAGGTGGCAGAATAATATGTACAGAATTATTCATGATAACAATGAAAATAAAACTGTGTGTGTCCGTGCATATGTGTCTGTACTCATTAATGAAAAAAAAATATTTAGAGTAAGCTCCAGACTAACAGCGGTTAATTCTGTGGAAGGTAGAGGTGAAAGAGAAATTTTACTCTTTACACTGTATAGATCTGAATTAAAAAAAATTCTATCAAGAACAAGCATAGCACTTAGAAACCTGCAATTACCTTGTTTGTTTGTTTATTGTCTCACTCTACACATGGAGCATGAGTTTTGAGAAAGCAGAGAATTGGGTGGCCTTTCATTTTCTGTAGTTCTGGAGCCTAGAATAGTGTATGGCCTATAGTATATGCTCCATGAGTGTATTTATTCCATGAATAATTTGGATAATGAAAAGAAAAAAAAAATGAGTAGATGGGCAAATTCTCTATTGCCGGCTCCAAATTCACCTGAGCTCTTGCCCTCTCAGCCAGTTCTTTACGAAAGCTTATTCTCCTGTCACCTCAATGCTGATTTCAGATTGTGTGACTTCCACATGGCCTGTCCTCTACTCTTCGCCCTTTTTCTATCCACGGAAGATCCAGTCTCCTGCTTGATTGATATATTGGAGGAGGAATTCTAGAAAGTTGGCTCTTTCAGTTCATGTTTGCAAGTCCCTCTTCCTTCCAATTTCCTTTCTAGATCAATGTCAAGATGAGGGCAGCAAGATGGCAGTAGGCAGAGGGTCTGCCAGGGGTCTTTGAGTTCTCCCTACAGGGTTCTCCAGGGAAGGGAGCAAAGAGAAACCTCATGCCCCAGGGTGAAGTGAGAGGCCACAGACTAGTGGCTGAGGGAAGATGGTGCCTTGGTGGTGGGATGAAGTGACTCCTTGAGACCACTCAGTCGTCCAAACCCATGAATCCTCTTAGAAATTGTCTGTTCCCTTCACCTTGCTGCAGGGAGACCGGGCTGAAAGCACTGAGCTGGGAGATGGCTACGCTGACACAAACACTCTACCCAGATGTTCTAAATGTAAAAGAAGGCAGAGGGAAGCATAAAGCATACCCAGTGTTCTGCTAGGCAATGAATGATTAGTCAGCAACATCATGCAGTCAGTCTGTAGTTATGGGTAGGTTTGTGCAGACCATAACAAGGAGACAAAAAATTACCTGAGGGTATTTTATAGTTTAAAAAACTCATGCATTTCATGGGTATGAGACAATTCACCATAGTGCAGAAAATAGTTTAGTTGTGTACCCTGAAAAATACATTTGGAAAGCAGAAGAGTAACTAAGGATATCCAAATGGTCAATAAGCTTATAAAATGATGCTTGATCTCATCAGTGATTAGGGAGATGTGGATTAAAACAACAGCTAAAATTTAAAAAGACTGACAATACAAAGTATTGATGGAGCATACACTGCAGAAAGGAGTCCAAATTAATACAAAAGTGGTTTGACACTATAAACTCCAGTTGTATATATGCATATCCTATGTTCTGACAAATCGAGCTATATACCCCAAAGAAATGTGTAATGTATGCTAGGAGACACGGGCAAGGATGTTTACAGCAGTGTTATTTCCTATAACCCAGACCTGGCAACAATCCAAGCATCCATCAATGATGGAATGAAATGCAGTATTTTCGTACGATGGAATACTATATGGGAATAAAATAATAAACTCCAGCTGTATACGACACCATGGACGAATCTAACAAATAAAATGTTGAACCAAATAGTTAAATGGAAAAAAGTATGTTTCCATTGACATAAAATTTAAAAATATGTGAACTAATCTACGGTTTTTGAAGTCAGGAGAGTAGTTGTCTTTTGGGGAGAAGGTAACAAGTAATGATCTGGAGGGGCCATGATCGGGTTTTTTGAGGTGCTGGTAATACTCTATTTTTCGACCTGGATGGTGGCTTATGGGTATGTTTGCTTTGAAGCAATCCAGTGAGATGTGTGCGCTTGTGATATGTGCAGTTCTCTGTATACATGTTATACTTGATAAAAAAAGTTAAGAGAAAAGTATAAGCACATGACATGCATGCGTGTGTTTAAGCTCCTGCTAAGCTCGCTCTGCGGATGGGAATTTTGGACTCCTTCCCTGTGGAGAAATAAGCTCCTGGCCAATAATTTGATGGTGTGTTTTGTTTTGTTTGTAATTTTCATTCTTAAGGCGATGGGTGGGCATTGTAAGTTCTGATTTTTGGTGTAGGAATTGATAAAGGAAATTTATTCACTGCATTTTTATGATAAGACACTGAAAGTTTTATATAACTTTTTTTTTTTTTTCAGGTAAACCCAGATGTTTTGATGGATGCACAATGATGACAAATGTGTAATACGTTCGTTCTTCTCCCAGAACGAGGAGGAAGGGAACTTGTTCTACTTGTCAGCATATCATGTCTCACTCACCGGCTCTCAAGCTCAACCCATTTTCTGTCACACTGAGAATAAAACCTAAATGATAGGTCTTGCTTCTCAGCAATCCATCGTCCTCCCGTTTCGGGGCCTGCATGAGCTCTTCCCTCTGTCTGGAATGTTCTTCCGTCAGATACTAATGCAGCTGGCTTTATTCGTTTATTGAATGAATTGACTTATGTGGGGGTGCTTCCCTACATTTCAGGAAAAAAAGAAAAAAGCACATAAGTACAAGTATTCACAGCTAACATCCTTCCGCATCTTCTCCTAAGAAACCTTTGTGCAAGGCTCACTTCATGCCTTTTATTTTTGGATAACTTTTTTAAGACTTCATTTTCGTAGAGCAGTTTTAGGTTTACAACAAAACTGAGTGGAAGGTACAGAAATTTCCTGCATACCTCCTGACCCTCCCCCTACATTATCATTCCCCACATCCCCTCAGAGTGGTTCATGTGTTCCAATTGATGATTAAGCTACAGTGACACGTCCTTGTCACCCAGAGCTCATAGTTGACTTTAGGGTTCACTCTTGGTGTTGCATCTTCTAGGGGTTTGGACAAATGTATAAGGACATGATTACACGTTATACACTCTCTGATTACACAGGTTTTACAGATTGCAGTAGAAAGTTGAGAACGTGAAGATGAGCTTTAAGGCACTCTATAAGTGGTTTCTGCATCGTGGGACACACCTGTCAGGAAAGGAGCACCCTGCCTGGTGACCAGGACCAAAGCTCACAGATAGTGTCTCATCCCTGAAAGACCCAGGGTGACGTGGGAGCCCAAGATCCAACTGGAAGAACTGGGAGGCTGAGCAATAGCGGCCGCTAACCCGTGAGTGCTGACTGTGAGCGGGCCCTGGCTGAAGGCATCCGCCCTCGCACGCTCAGCTATTCCAGCCACCTCGTGTGGCGCAGAGGAGGAAAGGGGCAGGGGGACATTGTTTACACAGCCAGCTGGCACTTGCATTCGGGAGCCTGGCCCCCGAGCTCACACGTAAACTACCTCTCTGAAGGAACCCAGAGCAGGACTCGGGCTTGGAGGTGGGACTGGGCAGGCTCCGGTGAGCGGGACTGAGGCGGAGGGAGCCCGGGCGCTGGGAGGCGGCGGCGCCCGGAGCAGCAGCGCCCTCTGCAGGCAGCGCGGCGCCTCGTTCTTCTCGCTCCACGTCGCTTCTCTCAGACCCTCTTAGGTCAGCAGGGGCTTTGGGCTCCTCTCACCCTAAGTCCTAGTCCCAGCTTAGTCCTAACCCTAGTTCTTCTCCTGTCTACAAACTCTGAACAATTGTGCTGAGCACACACTGAGGGTCACAGTCAGAGCCCCGTGATCTGCGTCGTTTAATATCGCATCCCAGGAGGCGAATTCTCAGAATTTAAATAGGAAATTCTTGAAAACGTCAAATCCTTTAAGAGTTAAAGGGGCAAAATTCTAATACTGGAATTTCAGATTGAAGGCCGGACAGCAGGGTAGATATTTGCAGCCGCAGGGAGGCCTACATAGCGTCCCTGGACCGCAGTGGCGCCACTGCGTGCTCGGCCTCACGACCGACCGCCTGGGCGTGCAGAGAAGGGGACGTCTCCTCTGAACGTCCTTTCCACCGTTCTCGTTTCCCGGTCCCTCTTCTGTGTGCCTCCCTTCCCCGAACGGTTTTGAAGCATCCTCTGGGTTCCCGATTCTGCACCAGGCATGAGAGGATGAGGAACTGCAAGAGTGTGTGACACTGTCCCAGCCGGGCAGCATGCGACTTCGGCCGAGGTGACAGGTGGTGAGCTAGCGCGGCAGACAATTGTCTGTTCACCACTCCTTGTGATGTACCCGGTTTACAGGGCCTACCCCATATACAAAAGAGAGAGCTCCTAGATAAAGAACTGTGCTTGCTTTGAAAACAATGTGTTCGTCTGAATTGTATCCTCTTACCAGGTAAAAACAAGGGCATTTCCCCCTGTCTCACTCAACGTGTAGGCTGGACTCCTGTTTCCAAGGTTTGGGAATCCTTTGCTCCAGGGCAGAGAATTAAAAAACTTTTTTTTTTCCTTCAAAAGACTAGCCTTCACCTTTCTCAAATCTGATCTGAAGATATGTTTGTTTGACCCACAGTGTTTTAAAAGGAATCAGTTGCCCGAATTAAAAAAACATGGGATATTGTCTTAAAAATCTAGTTTCAGGTTTCCTTGGAAAAGTCTGACAGTACTGGGCTGGGGTTTCCAAGGGAAACAAGCGGCTGAGGCTGACTAGAGACCTGTCGTGCTGTACCACACAGACCCTTGCCCCTCATTGCCCCTGTGTGGGTCTCCTGGGGCCCACTGCTGTTTACCATCTTCTTCCTGAAGAACTCCACTTCCACTGCTTGCGTCTCTAGTTCAAAAGAAGGAGAGCTCTCAGGTCTCTGCCTGGAAGAGAAAGTTAGTTTCCCAAGTATCAGGAAGGCAGATGGTGGTGGGGCCCTGTGAGGGTGGGGATCTGTGACCCCTTGCACCGATCAGGAAGAGACGGGTCTTCTGCTAGAGCATGACCATGTGGATGTCCTGGGACCCTGGCAGCACTGGACTGAGAGAGACTGACAGCCGAAGACAGTGGGTCTGCCTCATCAGAATGGAGCACGCAGGCTTGGACTATGCATATCTCATCGGCAGCCTTGCTGGACTGCAGAGGAGAGACTCATCCTCCACTTTCTTGAATTGATAAGCTCTGATTTTTTGAAGAGCACAGGGGAAAGGGTTGGTGGGGGTCCTGGAAAAATAACTCAGTGGGTAGGGGTTGAGATGCATGTAGTTTTAATGACCAAAATGAAGAAATGTTACATTTCTTATATTTGAATGTTGTCCCAAATGGTTTCATTAACATGAAGTAGTCATAAGTGCCTTATGTTTTGGGAATTTGCCTGACAGAACACTCACAATACCTTTCCTGATTAGCTGGCCACCAAATTCATTCATTCATTCGTGTATTCATTCCTCAGATACTGGAGAATCTGCTATAGTCATAGTATAGGGGTGTACAATGGTGAACATGATGTAGTCCCAAGTTGTTCCAATTCTTGCTAGTGGCCTGGATCAGAGATATGGAATTGGAGGGAAAAGGATATTAACAGGGAACAGGAAATTTGGGGTTATAATCCTATTTCTATCCTTTAACTGCTGGGCAGCCTTGGGCCAACTACTTAACCTTTCTGGGCTTCACTTCCTTCATTTGTAAAATAGGGTTAAGTTATCTTTGATTTCTTATTAACTTTCAAAGTACTTTGCTGAAAAATAGAGACATACACTTCTGATGTAAATGCAGATTTTCTCAAATGTGAGGGCATAGTTATTTCCTTTATTAGGTTTTGGTTTTCCTTCATGTATCTGATTTCCAGAAATAAGAGTAAAAACATACTTTATTTTGCTCCAGTGTGTTTACTCATCTAAGATTTCATATATGAGGAATTAAATGAAAAAGTTTTTGTAGCCCCACTTGGAAGAAGAGGAGGCCAGTGATTACTCTGTCAAGAGCAGATGGTTTAACTCTCTTTGAGTCTAGAATTTACCTTGGAAACCCAAAGGCAAGTGAAGGCCTTGGAGAAAAGAGACTCACAAGGATATTATGCAGTTGGGGTAAAGGGTTTATTATATCTAAAACAAGTAAGCATTTGTTGATGTTTTGTCAAAAACAAGGAACAAAGTAACAAAAACTATCTAAGCATGACAACGACAAAGCTGTGATAGACCAATACTGAGCGCAAAGACTCTAAAAAGAACACAGAACCTAAAGTGACAGCTTTCAGGCTGTATACTTATCCAGACAGTAAAGTCAGCTGTACAACACAAGCCACACATGACAATGAAACACGATCAATGAGGTCGTTTCTCACTGGTGGGGGATACAGAGAGGCTTGTTGGGCCTGGGGTCACTGTTGGGAAAGGGTATTAAAATCTCATAAATCCTCCATATCTTTTTTCCATTTCAGGAACTTCTTTGGAGTAACTTTGGCCTTCCTCCTCCGAGGGCAGGAACTCAGCAAAGCGCTTCAGGAAACCTCCGTACCTTTTCTGGTAGTCCATCCACCACTCTGGGCGGCCCACCCTTCTCATGAAGCCCCCATAGCGCTTCTGCAGCTCTTTGGCTTCATCTTCCAGCTGGGGGCTTCTCTTTAAGCCTCTCATGAAGCCCCCGTATCTCTTGCTCACTTCTTCGTCATTATCACTGCCTGCCTGGGGGTGGCTACTCTCTCGGGTGTCGCCTGTTCCCAGCAGCTCCTTGAGCAGGTCCGAGGAATTGGCCGTAGAGTCATCCTCCACGTCCTTTTTCATGAAGCCCCCGTACCTTTTCATGAAGCCCCCGTACCTCTTGGCTAGCACGTGGCTCTCCTCCTGGTTGCTGCTTTCTCTGAGGGCGCCATCCTGAGGAAGCTCTGATTTGGACAGCTGCAGGAGCTCCTTGCAGGTTTCCCAGATTTTGAGGGATGGCAGTTTTCCTTCACATTCCAGTGCGCAAGCCTGGGAAAACAATTTAATTTAATGATACAAGAAGCTTCTCTTATTTCATTTAGAAAACAAGTTTTTGTGTACCACAATACGCTTGCTTCGATATATAAAATCTCACATGATAAGATCCTCTTCATTTTCTTATCACAACTGAACAGGCAAATAAAACAAATGAAAACCAAAAAAGGGAAAGTGGAGGAAATTAACTGAATCAAATTAAAAATCTGTCTTTGGATTTTAACCCCTTGTATATACTGTGCCATTTCAATATTTTAAGAGATTTTTTCCACCCAATTTTAAATTAGATTGGCTGCCTTCACAATCTAATTTCACTGGATAATTTTCCACTGCTGATGTCATTTTGTTTGAGATTTTTCTAACCGAAAGGGAGAAATTTCTGTTTACTTAATTAGGAACATTTCCTCAAAATTCCTTCTATCTTCTCGTCTTACAAGTAAAATCAATATTAGTAACATAAGATTCATTTGCTTTTTTGTGTTAATATTTTACTAGGATAGTATCCAATATTCTTATAAACACTTTCAATCTTCAAAGAAAAACGATTTCAAAGTAAGTTTAAAAAGAAAGACTTCCTAAAAACTCAATGTAAATTTTACAGATTATTTGGATTATGATGTATTGATTTGCTGAAAGTAGAGATTTTTTTCCTTTTTCCTTGATTGACTAAAACAGATTTTGTCATCTTGAATCAGATGTATGTAATAATAAGATCAGATATAAAATTATACATATGCAATACATATATTATTCGTGTCTATTTTCTTAATATTTAGTTACTGGTGTACTGAAAAGGTATTTCCAATGGAAATCATTTTATTTTTATTAAGCAATAATTAAATTCTTTACTTTTTATTAAGTAATACTTGAATACAAATTATTGTAAGATTTAGGCTATGGATTCTAATAATCTTAAGATTTTTTTTCTTATTCAACCCAAGATCACTTGGGTATGATAAAAAGAGTACTAATATTACATAAACATTTTCAAAATCCATATGATATTTCTTAGCATTACAGGTGTTATTATAGCTCTCTGAAGTCTACTTATAAAACCCAGGTTACAGACCCTTGATTTAGACAGAAAAGCCAGGCTCTTTCTTGGTATTTAAATTTTAAAAAATATACTGGTATATTAGTTGGTATTAAATACACACATTATTTTCACAATGAAGGAAAGCATTTTATTAGTGCAACAGAACCTCTAGGGTATATATTTAACCAGCTCTTAATGATTATTTAAGATGTCTAATAAAATTAAATATATGAATATATAAAAATCTAAAGATGATCTAATAAAAATGGTCCTGTTTTATTCCTGATACCCGATTAAGGAATCAAAACATTATTAAAAGTTTAAGATGTTCAAGGGGCAATAATATTTCCATTCTAAAATGATATTGAAGTGATCTTGTTGCCAAACATTAATGTTGAATATTTTGTATACTAATACCAAAAGGCTTTTAAATATATGTGATTTGGGATTCCTTCAAAAACAAATAATAGCAAGTAGTCAGAATAACACACTCATGCTAAAGGAGTAAAGAAAAAATCTTTTATAGCTCCAATGGCCATCTATGCCTCTTTTGTGGTATTTATCAGTCTGCGTTCTGTGGTCAAGATATTAGATGGTAAATCCTGTTTGGACATCAGTCACTGCATGCCTGCTCATCTTTGTGTCCACTGCAGTATCAAGCACAAGTGTCTTTCACATGGTAGAAACTTGATAAATATTTGTTACATTGATTTTACGACATATTTCTGCCCAGGCAACCTCATTTCTCATATGTCCATTTCATCCAAGCTAAAATTTCAGAACTGCTGTGATTCTAGCAGCATAGTCATTAATTAGACCTTTTGTCACAAGAATATAACAACCCTAATTGTAAGCCTCAACACAAAGCAAATCAGTTATTACTCAAAACACCTTCCAAGGAGAGTATTTTTTAAATCGATGATGGCTTATTGTCTATTTTTCAAGTTGCTTATACTACATGTGCCAAATCATCATCTGGAATAAAAAATAATAATAACAAGCTAAACAACAAGAGCATAAAAAGCAGTGAGGAAAATTTTGCAAAGAGCAGTTAATCTCCCTCATTACCCCCACCCCCAATTCTGTTAAATGATTAGAGAAAGGAGAGAAGTCAGATGTCCAGGGAAAGACTGGCTGCCACACAACACACTCTGCTTAAGTTCCTCAACAATGCAAAAGGAAGACTAGTAGCATTAAGGGACCCTGGTGAAGCGAGCAGATTAAATTAAAAAAAAAAAAAAAACATTTGAACAGGCATTGTTAAATGCCAGTCATATTAATTCACTGAATCACAAAATTTAAGTAAATCTGATTCTACTTTGAGGTCAGACTGTGTGATTCAAAGAATTCTACTAGGATCCTCGTAACCTTCATGCAGGTGGCAGAGAAAGCTGGGCTAGGCAGCTGAGTGCAGTGCATGTTGAGCAGGGGTCAAAGCTCAGAATACATATGAGCCGGCAGGAGAAATTACAGGGTCAAAAAGCGGGGTTTTCTATATGGCATGTTTTGGGTTTCTCTCCTGTCTGTAAGATTCTCCACTCACAAGATCTATCCTTATCTATGTAGTACTCGGTCAATTTTTAGGCATGGCTTAAAAGCTCATGACTATAGGAGAAAGAAGAAAGATGGATGAAGGGGATTATTTCCCCTATTTAAGATGGATCATTTTTCTCATACAGCCCTCTTATGTGTCTTCTCTATAAGGCCAAATCAGCACAGATCGAAGGAAATAGACCAGGTAATTCAAACGCTCAAATGAAATAAGCCAACATTTAACCTGAAATATACACCTTGGGTTTTTTCCCCCAATATTTTCCTTAGTTTTATTCTCCATTTCAAGCATCTACATTCTACATAACTGAAAATATCTTCAAAGGCTCAAGTGGAGCCTAAATTAACTTGGAATAATACATTCCTCTCTACCGAGCTTTTAAAGTCATCACAGAATTTCAACAAATTTCAAAGGCAGTGCAAAGTAATTAGGGGAGCTAGTTAAAACTGAGTTTCCCGAGTCTCGACTGCAGACGTTGTAAGTCAGTAGGGCCCCAGAGGTTACTCAAGAGCCCATGACCTCCTCCTCCACCCAAGCCCCTTGCAGTGTAGTTTATCTTCGGACTGCTGCCACCTCTTTGGACACCGGCCACCTCTCCTGCGCCCTCTCATAGACAAACTGTTGTTTCAGTCGGTATTACAGACGTGCAGTCAAGACAAGACAGAAGTTGAGTTCCAGATTCACACGCTTGCAAGGTAATTACGAGCTCTTTGTCTCCTGTCTACTGCGATTTCCCCTTCTGCTCCCTTTGTCAATTTCCCATCTTTTTGCTCTCTCCTGTCAACAGGTGAGGACAAGGGCATGAGGGGCTTGAGCTTAAGAGTTAGGGAAAAGAAATTCGACAAGATGTCATTGACGAAACTATTATTTGCATGAAGGAAGGGAGGATGCGTACGGGTGGAAGGGCCCTTGGTTGGGATATGCAGGAGTTGGGGTGATTGAGAACCCTCCTTCTGACAGTAGGAGAGAAGCCAGTGCTATCCGAGGTGCTGAAGGGAGCCCGCTGTGGCGCTCCCGAGTCCCTAGGGTTAAAAAAAACCCTTGGCTTGGGTTGAGACACCGCCGCCCCTACCGGTCCCTAGATAGTCACGGGTCCCCGAAGCTGAGAGCCAGGGCGGGACCTCGGTCAGCCTTCCGGGAACAGCCGAGGCACCCAGGTCTCCACGGGTTCGCGCCGCTGTGGCTCCGATCGGGTGTGACCGCGAGACGCGCCGCGCGGCGTGCCCGGGGCCGTCCGCGGACTGTCGCGGAGACTCGCTCGTTCGCCGCGCCTGACACTCACCAGGAAGTTGATGTCGGTCGGACGCACCAGGCGGTAGCTGCATGTCGCACACTCCTGGCTGCATTCCGCCCGCACGGTCGCCAAGAGCCCGGGGCCAAGAGCCAGCAGCCAAGTGCAAAGTCTCAGGAGCCGCGCCATCGACTGTGAGGAGAGAAGGACGCGCCCTCCGAGCCTGCCCGGGCTCAGAACGGTCCCTTCGAGGGACCCGTCCCCGCGACAGCCCTGGCTGGGGATTCGTTGAGCAGGAGCCCGTAAGGACGCCCCCCGCCCGCCTGGCCCCCCACCCCTCTGGGGGACCTGGGGACGGCTCAGATCGCCTTCCTGCTCCCGGGTTGGGGCGTCGCTGCCCCGGGCATGATTCTGGAAGGAACTACCGAGAACAAGTGTTAGGGAGTGGGCGCCCGGGGAGGCACGACAGTGACCGGGGCCACCAGAGGGACGGGGAGAAAATTGGGGAAACCATGCAATAAAACGCAGAGTAAGAGCTGGCGGACGTCCCCAAACCTGTGCAGCAAAGGCGAGCTTTGCGCAAATTCACTCACGTTGACTCTGTGCGGCTGGAGCAGGCTGGTTGGAGAAACCGGGTCCCAGACACGACTCTGGAAGGAAGAGAAGGCAAGTGTGAGCGGGGCGGCCGTCGGCGAGAAGCCAGCCGAGGGCGCTGGCGGGCGCGGGCCGGTCTGCCGGGCTCCGAGCGCCTGCCTCGCGGTCCCGGGGCTACCGGCTGCTGCAGCCACTTTATAACTAGCCCCAAACCGAAGGAGGCGCGCGCGCCCCAATCGCCGGCCGGCTGCGGCTGACGCAGCCCCTACGCCACCCGGCGACGACGCCCTCGCGGGAGGGGTGGCCCCGCGCATCCACGCGCCGGGACGCCGCCGAGGGTGGGGGCGAGGGTGGCGGCGCCTGGGGGCTCACCTCACCGCCGGGCGACAAACCCAAGGCAGTTAGGAAGCTCGGGGAGGGAAGTGGAATGGGATCGAGTGTCCCCGCATGAAGTCACTGAAATTGCACGGTGGCATGCGGACTCCAGAGAAGGAACCCAGGTGGGAACGCTTGGAAGGGCACACGGACCGGCTTAGATCTTTGAGACCTGCGGGAGACCCTCCCAGCCGGTGAACCTGCCCCTTCCCCGCCTCTCCCCGGCTTGGTGGCCGGAGGCGCCCTTGCCGGTCCCCCTGGCCACCAAGCGCAGACGTCCCTAATGACGTCATTGGTTCACCAGTCTGTCCCCGAGTTCTTTGCTGCAGCGTCTAGCAGCGTCACATGAGCAGAAGACGCTCAATTAATGGTTTCAGAAATAAATGATTGGAACTTTACAGGAATCTCATAATCTCCGGACGGAGTTTTACGGTTTCGGGTTAGTGACCCCCTTCTCCCCCCCCACACCCCGGCCACACACTGAAGCAGGTAAAGCCTCAGGTTCTGGCAGGGCGTTCATCGGGGACTCCGCGCCATTCAGCCACCGCGAGAGGGGACCAGTCTTTGGCTCTCTAGCTGGGCTCCCAAGTCGGGGACTCACTGTCTCGAGCGCGTTGTCCAGGGTGTCCTGGGGGTGTTTGATGAGTGAGAGAGGTGCCGGGGCAGTTGTGATGTCAGTGCCCCAGGAGCGTAGTGCAGGGAGCGATGAGAGAGGCAGTGCCCAGGGCGCCAGGGCTTGGGACGGGGAGGGGTCCGAGAGCAGACCGTGGGGCTGTTGATTGAGATCCGCTTGCCCGCTTCCTGGCTCTGCAATGATTGCTAAGAGGCAAGGTGCTTACATTTCTTGAAGGCCTCAGTTTCCCCACTTGGAAAATAGGGACAGAGGATTCCGGAGAAAATCAAATGAAATAATGAACGAAATCACTTAGTCTTGTGTCTGGCATATAGCAAGCCCTCAAAACGTGTTTCTATCCACTGTCATCCGTCTACATTTCGATCTGTCTGTCCATCAGCGGCCTTCCATGCCATGTCTATTTATCCTTCCACCTATGTATCTCTCTCTCTCTCTCCTGGCCCTCGGGGGAAACCACAGACTGTTCCAGAGCCCATACACAGAGAAAGAGTTCTAGGGCTTTCCTGGCCATATGCGCCCTCTGAAAAGGACAGGCCACCATTTCAACCGTCGCGGGGACCTGCAAGCTGCTCGGCTGCTCGCAAGCGCTGGCTGGGCTGCATGCATGTCTCATTTTGGTCGCTAGAGGGCAGCGCTCTCCTGCGTAGGTTGGGCTCTTGGGGGACTGGGGTCTCGTCCGTTCCCAGCAGGTCCCAACGTGCCGGCTCCAGCTCCGGACACCGACACCGCATCTTTCCCCAACGCAAAAGAGAGCATCCGTCTGTATTAAACGAAAACCCCCCATTTTCCGAGCTTTGCAAAGGGAGCCGACCACACTGCAGTGCTCAGTGAGAAAGGAGAGCAGCAACAAATCCTGTCCAAAATTAAAGGAAACGTGCTTATTAGAGCACCTGGGATCACCCTAGAACGTTAAGCACATAATAAAGGGCAGGAGGCTGAGAGGTGTGTGCGTGTGTGGAATGACCGCACCACGCAATGCTCCCTTAAGGTACACACTGCTGGACAAGGAAAGTCTCCTTAGGACCTTGGAAAAGTAGACGCTTAAGTCTGGAAGCGGTCTTAGAAATAATTTATTCCAATGCCCCATTGCACAGATGGGAAAAACTGAGGCTCAGAACGTCCAAGTGGCTTGCTCAGGTAGTGGCAGAACCAAGTCCCCCAGCCTCTCTAGGGAGGCTCTTTCCCTGGCACTTCCCTCAGGCCTTGTTTGTTTCTGAAGGAACTATTCATGTGTGCCTTTAGTGTCTCTTAGTGAGTCTGCTTTTTTCTCTGCTGCTCTTTAAATGTCAGCGGACAGAGAAAAAGGGAAAGAGAGAGCACTTCCTAGGAGTAGTGCAAGGGCACGTAGTCCAGGACCCGCCCGGATGCTTGGGGCACGGTCGGTGCTCAGTAAATGTGTTGACTGGCTGACTGACTGACTGACTGACTGACTGACTGACTGAATGAGGTGGGGGAGGTCGACCTTGTTTGCATACCCCAAATCAGCGGGTGACAGTTTCCTCCCACCACCCTCCCCCACCTACCCAGGAAGCTCAAAGTCATACATTTCTGCATTCACTCTTTTATATTTGAACTCTGGCAGTGAGTTTGAGTTGTAAGGAATTCATTTGTGGGGTGTGTGTGTGTGTGTGTGTGTGTGTGTGTGTGTGTGTGTGTGTGTGTGTGTGGGTGTGTGGTCTTTTAAATATTTATCAAAAACTAATAGATTTTGCAGTTATATTCTGAGAAAAAAAGCTACTCCAGAAATCAGACTCAAACAAAGGAAGATGGTCTGTCTTAAGGCATTGAATCCAGAGATATTTACCTTGCTTTCTTCTGATCTTAGGGTCTCACACATTAGCCCCAAAGGATTCAAGCCCAGAGACCAAGAAATGTGACTTTTAAAGCCCAGACAATGAAGGCTTACTTTGTTCTTAGGCTTGGTGTTCTGGGAGCCTAATAGGAGAAATTTTCAAAAGTCCTTTTAGTGTCCTCTTCCATCATCTCCAGGACGGAAGATGCCTAAATTGAATCGTGTCTTTCGGGTCCCCATTCCTCTCCTCCCCTCCCCTCCCCTTCACACCCCCCAAGCACACGTGTTTTATTACAGAAAACTATTTCTCTCTGCCCCCTCTCTCTAAGGTAGCAGAAACGGAAACAAGACAGTTTTGCATTCCGGCGATTGTGTAATGTTTCAGCACAAAAGCACCATGTCCTAACATTTCAGATGTTTGGGGTCAAGCCAGAGGCAGGGGAAACTTGCCTGTTTTCAGTTAGAATCTAATGTGCATGATTTGCAAAACGGGATTCTATGAGCTGGATCCTGGAATCCCCACTGTTAAGGGATTCTTCCTCAGATTGGTTCAGAACACCACAGTAGAGCAGGTATAAGTGGAGCTGGTTTGAACAAGATGTTTTATTGTGTGATAAGTCCCCATTTTAAGGAAAGTGAGCGCTGGTACATCCTCATTTCCAAAATTCAGGAAACAGAATAAAACACTTGGAAGAAAAGGTAACCTGGTACAAAGTTGCCTAAAACTGAAAATGTGTCAATGTGTCAGAGAAGGAGGGGAGGAAAGAGAAACAGAAGGTAAATTAGACTAAGGATATCAAGCATCCTATTTATATACCGTAAACTTAGAGCTAAAACACACTTTCTAAATTTGGCCTTTAGCTCTCAGATAGGGAAAAGGCCAGTTTTAGTACTAAACATATGTAATTAGACAACGAATACAACAAGCATATTATGACTCAGATTAAAAGAAGATACAGCTGTGAATTCTACCAATACAAGGTTTCTTGAGCAGCTTGACTTTTTTTTTTCTAAAGATTTTATTTTTTAGAGCAGTTTTAAGTTCACGGCAAAATTGAGAGGAGGGTGCAGAGATATCCCATATACCCCACTTCCCCACCCCTCACACACAGCCTCTCAGACCAGAGTGGTACATTTGGTACATTGGATGAACCTACATTGAAACCTCATTATCACCCAAAGCCTGTAATTTACATCAGGGTACAGCAGTCACTCTTATCCACAGGGACACATTATAAGACCCTCAGTGGATGCCTAAAACTGTGGATAGTACCGAACCATATATATACTATGTTTTTTCTTACGCACACATACCTATAGTAAAGTTTAATTTATAAATCAGGCACAGTAAGAGATTAACAATAATAACGGATAACAAAATAGAATAATTATAACAATATACTATAATGAAAGATAGTCTCTCTTTCTCTCAAAATATCTTATTGTACTGTATTCACAAATAGGTGACTACTACTGGACTAGAAGACAGGTGACTATTTTGGGCTGAAAACCGCAGATAAGGGGGTACTACTGTATACTCTTCGCATTGTACATTATGTGAGTTTGAACAATGTACAATGACATGTGTCCACAATTACAGTGTCATAGTGGTTTCACTGCCCTAAAAATCCTGTGTCCTGCTTACTCACCTTTCCCTCCCTGCAGCCCCTGACAACCACTGATCTTTTCACAGTCTTCACACTTGCCTTTTTCGCCATGTCACACAGGTGGATGTAGCCTTTTTAGATTGGCTTCTTTCACTTAGCAGTATGCATTGAAGTTTGTTCCACGTATTTTATGGCTTGATAGCTCATTTGATTTTAGTGCCATGTAATATTCTATTGTCTGGATGTATCACAGTTTATCCGTTTACCTACTGAAGGGCATCGTGATTGCTTCCAAGTTTTGGCAATTGTAAATAAAGCTTCTATAGACATTGTGTGCAGATATTTGTGTGGGCATAAGTTTCATTATGATTATTATTGAAATGTATTGATTGCACATATTTATGGGGTTCAGAGTTATATTTCAATACATGTACACAATGTGTAGTGATCAAATCAGAATAAGCAAATTCATCACAAAAATTTGTCGTTTCTTTGTGATGAGAACAATGGCTCCTCTCTTTTAGCCATTAGACAACATACAATAAATTATTGTTAATTACAGATGCCTGGCACTACTATACACCAATAGAACTTATCTAGCTGTAATTTTGTGCCCATTAACCAACCTTGCACAATCCACTCCCATTTCCCACCTTTAGTAACCACAGTTCTACTCTCAACTTCTAAAAGTTCCACTTATTATTATTATTAGCTCCCACATATGAGTGACAACATGGGAATTTCTCCTTCTGTGACTGGCTTATTTCACTTTACATAATTTTCTCTAAGCTCATCCATGCTGCTGTGAATGGCAGAATTTCATTATTTTTTATGTCTGAATGGTATTCTATTGTGTGTACAGTTTTTCCTTATCCAGTCATCTAGCGATGGACATTTAGGTTGGCTCCATATCTTGGCTATTGTAAATAGAGCTTCGGTAAAAATGGGAGTGTAGGTATCCCTTTGACATGTTGATTTGCTTTCCTTTGGGTGTATGCCCAGTAGTGGAATTGCTGGATCATATGGTGGTTCTATCTGTAGTGTCTGAGAAACCTCCATACTGTTTTCCATAATGGCTGTACTAATTTATAATCCCGCCAATAACATATAAGAGTTCTCCTTTCTCCACATCCTCACCAGCATTTGTTATTTTCTGTCTTTTTGATAATACCAATTTCATTCTTGAAATTGGGGTGAAATGATATTTTGATGTGGTTTTGATTTGCATTTCTCTGTTGATTATTGATGTTGAGCAGTTTTTCATGTACCTGTTGGCCATTTGTATGTCTTCTTTTGAGAAATGTCGATTCAGCTCCTTTGCCCATTTTCTAATCAAATTATTATTATTATTTTTTTGCTGTTGGATTGTTTGAGTTCCATGTATATTCTGGATATTAGTCTTCTGTCAGATGCATAGTTTGCAAATATTTTCTCCCATTCTTCAGGTTGCTGTCTCTTTGCTCTGTTGATTGTTTCTTTTGCTGTGCAAAAGTTTTTAGTTTAATATAATCCCATTTAAAAATTTTTGCTGTTGTTGTTTGTGGTTTTGAGGTTCATTCATAAAATCTTTGCCAGTCCCATGTCCTAAAGTGCTTCTCATGTTTTCTTCTACTAGTTTTATAGTTTTAGGTCTTACATTTAAGTCTTTAATCCATTTCGAGTTCATTTTGGTAAATGGTTAGAGATGTGGGTCTAGTTTCATTCTTCTACACATGGATATCCAATTTTCCCAGCACCATTTATCAAAGAGGCCGTCCTTTCTACGATATATGTACTTGATACCTTTCTTGAAGATCAATTGTCTGTAAATACATAGACTTATTTCTGGGTTCTCTAGTCTGTTCCATTAGTCCATGTGTCTGTTTTTATGCCAGTACGATGTTGTTTTGGTTACTGCAGCTTTGTAGTATATTTTGAAGTCAAATAGTGTAATGCCTCTAGCTTTGTGCTTTTTGCTCAGGATCTCTTTGGCTATTCAGGGTCTTTTTGGTTCCATATGAATGCTAGAATTGTTTTTTCTATTTCTGTGAGGAATGTCATTGGTATTTTGATAGGGATTGCATTGAGTCTGCAGATGGCTTTGGGTGGTATGGACATTTTGACAATATTATTTCTTTCAATCCATGATCATGGAATGTCTTTCCATTTTTTTTGTGTGTGTCCTCTTTAATTTCTTTCATCATTGTTTTGTAGTTTTCATTGTACAGACGAATTTAACCTAGGTTAAATTTATGTCTATATATTTTATTTTTTTGACAGCTATTGTAAATACGATTGCTTTCTTAATTTCTTTTTCTGCTAGTTTAATGTGGGTGTATAGAAATGCTACTGATTTTTGTATACTGATTTTGTATCCTTCAACTTTACTAAATTTGTCGATCTAAGAGTTTTTTGGTGGAGTCTTTATGTTTTTCTATGTATAAGAGCATGTCATCTGCACACAGGGATATTTTGACTTCCTCTTTCCAATTTTTATGCCCTTTATTTCTTTCTCTTGCCTAATTGCTCTGGCTAGAACTTCCAGTACTATGTTGAGTAAGAGTGGTTAGAGTGGGTATTCTTGCCTTCTTGCTGATTTTAGAGGAAAACTTTCACTTTTTCCCATTCACTATGGTGTTAGCTGTGGGTTTGTCAAATACACTATTGTGTTGAGATACTTTCCTTGTATACCTAATTTGTTGAGAGTTTTTATCACGAAGGGGTATAGCTGATGTGAGTGTCCCATGCAAGATTGCTGGGGTTGTGGGCAGGTCCCTGTGCCCCCAGGAGAGATGTTGCGTTCCTCTGCAGCTACCTAGCTGGGGCTGGTAGCCCTGAGCAGGCTCACTGGAGCTGCAGAAGGGACACTGTGCTCTTGAGGACGCATGCAGACACTCCACAGTTTTGCGGCTGGAATGCGTGGATCTGGGTGGGTGTGCTGGAGCTGTAGCAGGACTTAATACCCCTGTGAGAGGTACACACACATTCCACCGAAGAGAGCAGGGCTGCTCTATGGTCTTTTTCAGAGTACAGAAGCAGAGGAAATACTTCCTAACTTGTTCTATGAGGCCAGTATCACCCTAATACCAAAAACAAAGACTTCACAAGAAAGAACCCCCCAAAACAAAAATCATAAAACTAAAGACCAATAGCTCTCATGAACAGAGATGCAAAAAATTCCTAACAAAATATTAGCAAATTGAATCCAGCAATATATAAAAATAATACACCATAACTAAGTGAGATTTATTCCAGGTATGCAAGTCTGGTTAAACATTTGAAAATCAATTAATGCAATTTGTCACATAATAGCTTAAAGAAGAAAAAATACACGATAATATCAATAGATACAGAAAAAGCATTTGACAAAATTCAATATCCATTCATGATAAAAAACTCTCAGTAAGCTAGGAATAGAGGAGAATGTCCTCAACTTAATAAAGACTACCTAAAACATACCTACAGCCAACATCACACTTTATAATGAGAAACTCAAAGCTTTCCCATGAAGATCAGGAACAAAGCAAACATACTCCCTCTCACTGCTGCTTTTCAACATGATACTGAAAGTCTTAAATAATGCAATAAGAAAAGAAAAGGAAAGGTACACAGATTGGGAGGGAATAAATAAAACTATCTTTGTTCACAGATGACATAATTGGTAGAAAATCTGAAATAATCAACAAAAATCAACAACAACAATGGAAACCCTCCTGGGACTATTGAGAGACTATAGTAGGGTTGTAGGATACAAAGTTAATATGCAAAAGTCAATAATTTTCTATATTCCAGCAATGAACAAATAAAATTTGAAAGTAAAAACACAATACCATTTATGTTAGCACCCCTCCCAAATCAAATAGGTATAAATCTAACAAAATATCTATAAGGCCTATATAGAAAAACTACAGAACTCTGATGAAAGAAATCAAAGAACTAAATAAATAGATATTTTATGTTTATGGGTAGGAAGACTCAGTATTGTCAAGATGTCAGTCCTTCCCAACCTGATCAATAGATTCAATGCCATCCAATCAAAATCTCAGCAAGTTATTTTGTAGATATAGACAAACTAATTCTAAAATTTATATGGAGAGAGAAAAGACCCAGAATAGACAACACAATATTCAAGGAGTACAAGGTCAAGGGACTGACACTACCTAACTTCAAAACTTACTATAAAACTACAGCAATCAAGACAGTGTGATAATGGGAAAGGAATTAACAAACAGATCGATGGAACAAAATAGAGATCCCAGAAATTGACACACAGGGTTACAGTCCCTGATCTATGACAAAGACACAAAATGAAGACAAGATAGTCTTTTTAACAGATCATGTGGAAACAACTAGACATCCATATGCAAAAAGTGAATCTAGGCAAAGATCTCACACCCTTTGCAAAAGTAACCTCAAAATAGATCATAGACGAACCTAAATATAAGATGCAAAACGATAGCACACCAAAAACCCTATTAGAAACAATAAACAAATTCAGTAAATTTGCAGGATGCAAAGTCAACACACAAAAATCAGTGGTGTTTCTATACACTAACAACAAACTGTCTAAAAAAGAAATCAAGCAAACAATCCCATTTATAATAGCATAAAAATACTTAGAAATAAATTTAACTAAGCATGTGAAAGAACTGTATACTGAAAACTATGAAACTTTAATGAAGTAAATTGAAGAAGACACAAGTGGAAAGACATCAAAGGTTCAAGATTGAAAGAATTAATGTAGTGAAAATGTCCATACTACCCAAAGCTATCTAAAGATTTAGTGTAATCCCTGCCAAAATTCCAATGGCATCTTTCACAGAAATAGAAAACAATTCTAAAATTATGAAACCACAAAAGACCCAGATAGTCAAAGCAATCTTGAGCAAAAAAGACAAAGCTTGAGGCATTGCACTAACTGATGTCAAAATATACTACAAAGCTATGGTAGTCAAAACAGTATGGTACTGGTATGAAAACAGATACATGGACCAATGGAATAGACTAGAGAACCCAGAAATAAGTCCATGCATTTATGGTCAGTTGATCTTTGAAAAATATGCCAAAAACACAAAATGGAAAAAGGACACTCTGTTTGACAAATGGAGTTGAGAAAACTGGAGGTCTCCAAGCAGAAGAATGAAATTTGACTCATCTCAAATTACATAGAATGCTCCAATGACATTGGAGTACTGTCTCTCTGAGATCCTGATTTCAGTTATTTTGGGTAAATATTGATCCTAAGAAGTAGAATTGCTGGATCATATGGTAGCTCTATTTTAAATTTTTTGAGAAACCTACATACTATTCTCTAAAGTGGTTTCACCATTTTACATTTCCACCAATATTCTCGAGGGTCCTAATTTCTTCACATCCTTATTAAAACTTGTTATTTCTTGTTTTGTTCGTTTGTTTTTGATAATGAACATCCTAACAGGTGTGAAATAATATTTAACTGTGATTTTGATTGGCATTTTCCTGATGATTAATAATCCTGTTTGCCATTTGTATGTATTCTCCAGAGAAATGTCTTTTGCCCATTTTTTAATCAGATTGGATTTTCTTTTTACTTTTTCTTTTTGCTATTGTTTGAATACCTTGCATATTTTGAATATTAACCAATCTCTTATCAGATATGTGGCTTACAAATATTTGTCCCCATGTGGTAAGTTGTCTTTTCACTTTCTTGGCTATGCAGAAGCTTTTTACTTTGATGTAGAAACCGTTGTTTATTTTTGTTTTTGTTGCCTGTGCTTTTGGTGTCACATCCAAGAAATTGTTGTCAAGACAAATGTTATGAAGATTTCTGCTTATGTTTTCTTCTAGTAGCTTTGTGGTTTCAGGTTTTACAGTTAAGTCTATAGCCTATTTTGAGTTAAATTTTGTGTATGATGTAAGACAAGGGTCTGATTTTATTCTTTTTCATGTGGACACTTAGTTTCCCCAACACCATCTGTTAAGGAGACTATCCTTTCCCCATTGTGTGTTTTCTGTACCTTTGTCAAAATTCAATTGACCATAAATGCATGGGTTTATTTCTTTGATTGTTGTACTATTCATTTATCAATGTATCTGTCTTCATTCCAGTACCATACTGTTTTGTCCATTGTAGCTTTCTAATATGTTTTGAAATCAAGAAGTGGGAGGTCTCAAGCTTTGTTCTTCTTCATCAAGATTATTTTGGCTGTTCACAGTCTTTTCATATGGACTTAGGATTGTTTTTATTTTTTTTTCTAATAGTAAAAATGCCATTGAGATGTTAATAGAGAGTGTATTGAATCTGTAGATCACTTTGGGTAGTACAAATGTTTTAACAATATTAAGTCTTTTAATCCATGAACATGGGATGTCCTATTTATTTTTGTCTTCTTTAATTCCTTTCAGCAATGTTTTGTAGTTTTCAGTGTGCAAGTCACTCACTTTCTTGGTTAAACTTATAATTGTGTTATTAATTTCCTTTTCCGATTTTTCATTAATGTATAGAAGTAATTTTACAAATTTGTTTAGTTGTTCTAATAGTTTTTTGATGGAGTATTTATAATTTTTTATATATAAGATTATGTCATCAGCAAACAGAGATAATTTTACTTGTTCCTTTGGGATTTCAATGTTCTCTCTCTCTCTCTCCTCACTTCCCCTTCTTTCTTTCTGCCAAATTGCTCTGGCCTGGACTTCTACTACTATGTTGTAGGCAAGAATTGGCATCCTTTTCTTGTTCCTGATTTCAGATGAAAAACTTTCAGTTTTTCACCATTGAGTATGATGTTAACTGTGGAGTTTTCATATATAGCCTGTATTATGTTGAGGTAATTTCTTTCTCTCTCTAGTTTGTTGAGTTTTTGTTTTTTATTATGAATGGGTGTTGAATTTTATGAAATCCTTTTTATGCATCTATTGAAATGATGATGTGATTTTTATTCTTTGTTCTGCTAATGTGATGTGTCACATTAGTTGATTTTCATACGTTGAACCATCCTTGTATCCCAGAAACAAATCCTACTTAGACATGGTTATTATCCTTTTAATGTGCTGTTTTCTTATATTTTATTGAAGATTTTTGCATGTATATTTATCAGGGACATTGGCCTGTAGTTTTCTTTTCTTGTAGTGTCTTTTTCTGGCTTTGGTATCAAGATAATGCTGGTCTTGTAAAATGAGTTTGAAAGTGTTCCTTGCTCTTCAATTTTGTGCAAAAGTTTGAAAAATATTTGAATTAATTCTTTTTTAAATGTTCAGTAGAATTTGCCAGCGAAGCTGTCTGGTCCTGAGCTTTTCTTTGTTGGAAAGTTTTTGATTATGGATTCAATCTCCTTACTAGTTATAGGACTGTTCAGATTTTCTATTTTTTCATGATTCATTCTTGGTAGGTTGCATGTTTCTAGGAATTAATTCATTTTTTCAAGGCTATTTAAGTTGTCATTAATAGTAATCTCTTATGATCCTTTGTATTTCTGTGGCATCAGTTGTAATGGCTCCTCTTTCATTTCTGATTTTGTTTGAGTCTTCTCTCTTTTTACTTAATATAGCTATAGATTTGTCAATTTTGCTCATCTTTTCAAAAAACGAACTTTTAGTTTTGTTGATTTTTCTATTATGTTTTTCTATTTTGTACTTAATTTATTTCTGCTGTAATTTTTATTATTTCCCTCCTTCTGCTAAATTTGAGCTTAGTTTGTTCTTTTTGTAGTTCCTTGAGTCGTAGAGTTAGGTTTTCCATTTGAGGTATTTTTCACATTTAATTTAAAACTTTATCACTATAAACTTTCCTCTTAGTACTGCATTTACTACATCCCATACATTTTGATATGTTGTGTTTTTGCCTTCATTTGTCTTAAGATATTTTATGATTTTCCTTTTTGTTTCTTCTTTGTCCATTGTTTGTTCCAGAATGTGTTGTTTAATTTTAATCTGTTTGTGAACTTTCCAGTTTTTCTTCTGCTGTTAATTTCTAGTTTCATTCCATTGTGTTCAGAAAAGATATCTGGTAGGATTCCAGTCATTCTAAATTTGTTAAGACCTGTTTTGTGACCTAAAATGTGATCTCTCATGGATAATACATATTCTGTATGCTCTTGAGAAGAACATGTATTCTGCTGCTATTGCGTGGAATGTTGTATATATGTCTGCTAGGTGCATTTGGTCTATAGTGTTGTTCAAGTCCTCTGTTTTCTTTATTGATCTTCTATCTGGATATGCAATTCATTATTGAAATTGTGGTATAGAAATCTCCTAGTATTATTGTGTTGCTATCTATTTTTATTTCTCCCTTCAGTTCTGCCAATATTTCCTTCATATCTTTAGGTGCTCTGTTTTTGGAGCTATATATATATATATATAATATATAACAGATATATGTATAATTATATATATATATATGACAGTATATATATGTATCTGTTTTTGGAGATATATATATATATAACATATATATATATATATTATATTCTTGGTTAGCAGTTTTTATCTGTTAATGCTTTGAATATATCATCCCACTTCAAGATTTCTACTGAGAAATCCACTGACAGTCTTATGGGGGTTTCCTTGCATGTGATGAGTTGCTTTTCTCTTGCTGCTTTTAACATTATCTCTGTCTTTTGACAGTTTGATTATAATGTGTCTTGGTGTGGACTAATTAATGACCCTTTTTATTGTGCTGTATTTGAGCTTGAATTTCTGAGGCAAAATGGCCTTTTCTCAATTCTTGGATTGTCATGTTCTTGGCCTCTTATTTTTGGAGCTATGGTTTGGCTGCCTTAGTAGAATGTTAAATAATGAAAAAAAGTGAGTATTTTGATAATGCTTGAAGGAAACAGGCTGTGCATCTACTTGAATCTAGTACTCCATATCAAAAATTACAATGGTAATACAATTTACAATAACTGCAGGTAGAAACCTGCTTCCTAAAACTGTAGTAAGACATTCCCAGAGAAGAGGACTTCTAGATGCCACACAAATCTTATCAATTGTTACTTTATTTGGGATAGGTTATGTAGCATTAATCTCCAATGTTTCTGCACATAGAAGAGAAAACTAAGGAAAGTAAGATACAGTAAACATGTTTGGACCAGAGTACTCAGGGGTTCCACGGAAGGACAGAATTTGAACATGTGGAGAAGACAGGAGAGAAGATTCTAGGTCAAGGCAGAGCAAGAGGAAGGAACCTGTCAGTGAAGGGAGTTGTTGGAATGCAAGGGAGTATGAATAGGGAATTGGCCTGTTGTGTAAAGCTTCTGATGGAAGAGGATAGGGCCAGTGGGAGTGAAACAAGAAGGAAGGAGATTGCTCAGCCATTCTCAGTGAGGGGCTACAGGGGGAAGGATGTTCTTACAGGCCTGCACATATGCAGATATCTGGGAAACATAGCAGAGGGACAAAGGATATGAGGGACAAAGCCTCCCTGGGATATCTGGTCACTGCTGAGGGAGAGCAGCTGACAACTTACTCTTTTCTCTCTTGTATTGTCAATTTTTTTTCTTGTCTATTACTTCTTAGTCTTTATGTATCCTCACCAAGCATACACACTTGCTTACTCTTCTCCTGGTTTTATGAAAGCACTTTTGGAATCTAATGATTCTACTCCCTGCCTAGCTTCTACTTTAACTCTACCTTTTGTTCTTACCACCCCAGTGAAATCGTACTTGCTGAAGTCAGCAATAATCTTTTAGATGAAAATCCAACAAACTTGTTTTCATCCTTATGCCACTTGTCACATCTGCAGTTTTGGATGCCATTGTTTACTTGCTCTTCCTGGATGTTCTTCCTGATGCTGTTTCTATTGCCCTTTTTGGCTGTTCCTTCTTACTCTCTTTTGTATTTTTCTTCCTCCATTTGTCCCTTAAATGATGATGTTCGATATGGATTTGTCCTGTGGTTCATCTCTTCTCAGGTTACACATGCTGCTTGGGAAAACTTCTCTGCTCCAGGACTTTACCTCTCATCTATACATCATCATTTCTAAATCTCTACCTCCAGCTCAGGCTCCTTCTCTGTCTCCATGAACATATGTCAGTGTGTATGTGTCCCAGGCATCTCAAACTTATTATGTGTTAAACTAGTTTAATCATTTATTCTTAGAATCTGCCCTTGTTCTTGTATTCATTCTCAGTGAATGGGACACATCTGGAAATTATTATTTTTTAATTTTAATTTTTAATTTTTCTTATTCTAACTGGTACATAGTGACATCACATTATTTTAATTTGCATTTCCCTGATGACTAATAAGAGTGAGCTTTTTCTCATGTACTTTTTGGTCATTGACATCTTTTGTTATGTGTCTATTCAAATATTACTCATTTCTATTGGGTTGTTTATCTTTTTATGACTGAGTACGAAGAATTCTTTATATATTCTGGCTGTAAGTTCTTTGCTATAAATATGTATTGTGAATATTTTTGCCAATATCAGGTTTGCTTTTTTATTTTCTTAACCAGATCTTTTGAAGAGCAAAATATTTTCATTTTGGTAAAGTCCGCAATTTATCAATTTTTCTTTTACAGCTCATGTTTTTTGTGTCCTGTCTAAGCAATCTTTTTCTACCCCAAAGTTGGGAAGACACTGTCCTGTTTTTTTCTAGAAGTTTTATAGTTTCAGTTGTTATGTTAGGTGTTTGATAAATGTCTAGTTAATATTTGTGTCTGGTATAAGATAAGGATTAAAGTCTATTTTTTCCCTCAAAATAAATATCCTGTATTCCAGCACCATTTATCAAAAGACTATTCTTTTCCCATTTACTTTTACTGGAAACTTGGTAAAAATATCATTTGACTACATATGTGTGGATCTATTTCTAAATTCTGTGAGATTCTTTGTCCCATTGAGCAATATGTCTTTATTTATACCAACATTCCACACTCTCTTGTTTACTGTAGCTTTATATCAAATCTTGAAATCAAACAGTATAAATCCTCCAAATTTGCTCTTCTGTTTTGTAATTGTTTTGTCTATTACAGGTTCTTTATATTTCTGTATAAATACTAGAATCATTTAATCAATTTCTGCAAAGAAAAAGCCTATTGGGATTTTAATTGGACTGCATTAAATCTGTAGATCAACTTTAGGAGAACTGACATCTTTACAACTGTGCCTTTCAGTTTGTGAACATGGTACATCTCTCTATTTTTTTCAGGTCTTCTTTAAGTTTTCTGAGCGGTGTTTTATAGTTTCAAGTATATAACTATTGTGCATATTTTGTAAAATGTATCTCTAAGCATTTCATACATTTCGCTCTTTTTCAAATCCTATTATTTAAAAGCTTATTTTCCAATTGTTTGTTACCAGTTCTTTCTTGTTATTAATAAGGAGTAAGTACTAATGTTATTCTACCTTAGATTAAAACTGATAATGCATTTCTCCTCTCTTAGCCTGTAAGCAACCTCCCATAGTCTCCTTTTCATTCCCCATGTTTAGGCACAGGTTCTGGTATATAATAGGCCCTCACAATTTTTTGAATGAAGATATCACTTTCAAGATCAAGCTGATTTTGGTTTAGGTTTCAAAAGACCATTAAAAAGCACTCAGAATTTAAAACTCTAGGGATTCTCACAGCTTGAACTATATCTGAAAAGCAGAGTGAAGTGATTTGATAATTATTTTGCCGATTTGAAAAATGTGAACTTTTTATTCTTACATTTGATTAGTATTCAAATTATCCATTGTTCACCTTAACAAGATAAGTGTCAAAGCACATCCTCACATGTTATCTCAGGAGACAAGCCTAAGGAAAGAAAAAAGGAGAGTGAACTACTAATTCTAAAGCAACAGTACTGCACTGAGATGTACGGGGTAGGGAGCTGATGCCACACAGGGTCACTCCAGCATTCACAGAGTAGTAGAATCTCAGGGTCACAAGGCATCCTAGAAGAGGAAATAATCTGAGAATTGGAGGGATTGTTGAATTAGATGAAATTAGGTTTTTCTCCAATCTTGAGTTTCCATGGTAGTTGGACCAGATTATAGATTTATCTTAAAAAAAAATCTAAAGAAAGAAGGAATTTCTCATATTAGTGTCTCAGTCCATTTGTGCTGTTATGACAAAATACCTGAGACTGGGTAATTCATAAAGAATAGACCTTTCTCAGAGTTCTGGAGGCTGGGAATTCCAAGACCAGGGCACCAGAAGTTTTGGCGTCTGATGAGGGCTGTCCTTTGTCTCCATGATGGCACCCCACATACACACACCAACACACAATGCATACACGCCACACCACACACACACATGGACACACACAGCACACCACACACGCCACACACAGCACACCACATATGCCATACACACACAGCACATGCACACAAACACACACACACACCACAGTAAACACACACCCACACCACACACACTGTATCACACAAAACCCAAACACGCACCGTACCACACATGCACACACACATACACAACACATGCGAGAGCATTTTGCTTCTTCATTTAACATAAGGGAAAAATACTACTCTTTATCATGCAGCGGTATTTTAGAGAACAACGATCTTTTCCCCAACTCTCTTGATGTCCTTAAAAAAGAAAGTGCGAGTCACACGAATGAGCTCATCTGTGTGTCCTTCGCAGAACCGACTCACTGCTGAAGGACAGACTCTGCTGCTATTATAATGAAAAGAGAAAGCAGATTTTAAAATCTCCATTTGAAATGTTTCTTTTTAAAAAATGTCCCATATACACAATCTTTTATTTACTTCCTATTTACTTGGTTTTGGGTTGAGGAAGTGGAATGGTACTTTGTACTGGGAAAATAAAAGAAAACAGGGTGGATGGAAGCTTGTGAAGTGGGGGCGGAGAGAGATGGTGGGGAAGAGCTGCTCTCTGGGGCTCCGGGGTTTGGGCTGGAACCATCCGGATGCTGGTTTCTGGCTGTGCTGCTGGTGGCCTTGGCCCAGCTACTAACCTCGCCAAGCCTCATCTGCCAAGGGGGCATAATTGTGGCACCCATTTTTAGAGCAGTTGTAAGGATAAAAATGGAAAGTGCTTACGATAGAGTGAGAAACTGAGTAAAGAGCTGATAAACGTTGGTTTCTGTAATAAGCAGAAGTATGCCTGGAAATGCTTAAGCTCTCAGTCTTTCTCACACCGTCCTCTCCTGTCAGTCTCTATTCTAACTACTTCTCAGTGACCAGAATAAGGAATTACCGAGCTGCGGGAGTAAGGTGCAGAGGGGATGAGGTGGAGAGAACAGGGGGAGGTGCAGGGAGTGTCACCGAGCGGAGTGGGTGCATTGGGGCCATTCGGGTGGCCTTGTCCTCCTCTCCTTTCTTCCCACCACAGCACCTGACAACAGACCCCGGACTATCACATTCTTTCTGGATGGGCCAGGTGGTCAATTCTACCTGCTGTAATCTTCAAAGGTACAAACTAATCAGTTTCACAACTTCTGCTTTTCCTCAAAATAGATCCTGGCAATGAACATCTAATTTCAGATGTCTCAAACGTTAGGAGCAGCTTTGAATGTAACTTGTTTTCTTTTCCTGCCTTCAGGAGCCATAAAAACTGGCCAGGAGGAGGCCTCAGACCCAGTTCTTTATAGTACATGTTGCAAAAGAGTGACCAGTGCTTGGGACCCGGCCCACAGATGTGTTTTGTTTGGCCCATATGGCATGTTTTAAGGTTTTGAATTGGTTTCCAGAATTTAAGAATAAGAGATCTTACATAAAAATTCGGATTTCCAGCTTATTTTGGAAACCACGTCTGGCTCCTGCCCAGCTGCCATTCACGTCTGGATGCACAGGTGGGGGCTGACCTGCGGCTGTCCAGGGAGGGGGCGTGATTCCCTCAGCTGGCCACTGCCTGGCCCACTGTGCGCAGTCTAATCTTGGAAACTTGAATTCCACTGCTGGCTCTAAAAGCTTTATTAAGTGCGTGTTCTCAGAGTCTAGAAAGGACTTAATCTCTTTGGCTTCAGTTTACTCATTTGTAAAATAGCTAGAACACTTCCAGTTCTAAAAATCATCCACCTGATTATGAGCACTGCATTTAGCTTAGGGCTGAGATGTCAATGTCATTTTTTTTTTTTCCCTGGCTGGTACGGGGATTGAACTCCAGACTTTGGTGTTATCAGCACCTCGCCCTAACCAACCGAGCTGACTGGCCAGGTTATAACCCCTCATGTTCTTTCAGTTTCCCTGCCTGAGTCTGTATGGACTGCACTGCTCAGACCCTGGAGCCCCTCGCAGCCAGCGAGGGTAGGGGAAGCTCCTGGCCGAACCCCAGTGGTAACCTCCACTTCAAGCTTACGTCATAGTATTTTGGTTGTAGTATTTGGTACTAAATTCCATTTTTGGGCCATAAATGTTTGTTTAGAGAATAGATGAATTGGTATCCTGATTGGCATTCAGACTTGCTGGGCTGCTGTCCTCAAGATTAGATTTTGTTCCATATATGAAAAAAAACCAATCATCTTATGGCAGATACTTAGAAGTATAATGAACAAGCACAGATGAGATCGCTTCCTGTTAAACTGAGTTGCCAAAATGAATGAAAAAATGTAATTTATGACTGGGGTTCTCTGAAAAAAATTCCTGCTCTCTCCTAAGTGATGGTTAAATTATATTTGGAGGAGTTTGTGTTTGGTGCAAATAAAAAAATTCAAAATATGTAAGCAGCAATGGAAAGACAGCAACGGAAGAACAGTGATTTGAATTTTCAAATATTTTAGCTGACTCCCCTGTGAAATTAATTCTGAGTGTATGGAAATGAAATAGAAACCTGACCTTCAGATACCAGCCCATGGAATAGGGGTGGATTTAAATGCCTCTTTTATCCACTCATATCCACTGCCTTCTCCACCACCTTCTGCAAATAATACTTATAAAAACACAGAGAATAATAAAAAAAACAAACACCCACATACCGCTACCTGGATGCAATGTTCATAATAAATATTATCATATTTTACATTTTTGAGGGAACAAGTTGTTAAGAGGTAAAACATTTCTTTTTCTCCTCTGTCGTCTTTCCCCATTTCTGCCTTAAGAGTAAGCCACTTTTTTGAGGTGTGGGTATACTTATGTATATTTTTTATACTTCATCTTTTTGGGTTCATAAAACATACAGGATTGTGTTATATGTTTTAAAATCACATTGAATGGTATCATACTGTATGTATCCTTCAGGCATTAATTATTATGGTTTTGAGATTTATCTGTATTAATACAGTATTTCTAGTTTAAACATTTTAATTGCTGTTTGAAATGATTAAGCCAAAATTTGTGATTCATTACCTTATTATAAGAATTTAGGTTATTTACATTACAAACAAAGCTACAGTAAATATCCTTGAGTGTATCTCATTCCTCACAGGTTCCAGAGTCGCTCAAGAAATACTCGTACACCTACTTTGGATACCAGGGCATCCTGGTATGTTAGTGTATGTGCACTTTTAACTGTATTACTGTCAGATTGCTCTGTAAAGCAGCTGTACCAACTCATGTTCTCAACAGTAATTACGATAGTTTTGTTTTCTTCATGTCTTCTCCAAAGCTTGTCAGATATTTAACTTGTTGCCAATATGATGGATGCAAAATGACACCTAACTTGTTTTATTTTTCACTTATCTGACAGCAAGTGAGATGAACATTTTTAAAAATGTATTTATTGATCATTTGGGTTTCTATTTCTCTGAACTACCTTTGCATGTTCTCTGGTCATTTTCTATTGAGTGGCTTAACTCTTTATTTGTAGGGGTTTGTTGTGTATTCTAGATCTTAATTCTTTGTTAGTTAAATATGTTGAAAATAACTTTTTTAGTCTCTTTAAGAAGATTTTCATTACATTAGTTTTCAAATCAGGAGACTGTCAGATTTATTAAACCTTTCTTTATGGTTTTTGCTTTTCGGGTCTTAAGAAATTCTGCCCACACCTCACACCCATTAGGAAGGCTACAATCAACAAAATCCTTAAAATAATGAGAGTCAGCAAGAACGTGGAGAAATTGCAACCCTGTGCACTCTTGGTGGGAATGTAAAATGGTCCAGCTGCTGTGAAAAACAGTAAGGTGGTTTCTCATAAAACCAAAAATAGAATTACCATATGATCCATCAATCCCACTCCTGGGTATATATCCAAAAGAATTGAAAGCAATATCTCAAAGAGAAATTTGCACATTCGTGTTCATAGCATACGTATCGCAATAGTCAAGAGGTGGAAGCAACCTAAATGTTTATTGATGGGTGAATGGATAAACAAAACGTGGTATATACATACAATAGAATATTATTCAGCCTTAAAAAAGAAAAAAATCCTGTCATATTCCACAACATGGATGAAACTTGAGGACATTATGGTAAGTGAAATAAGCCACTCACAGAAAGACAATTTCTGTATAATTCCACTTATATGGGGTATCTGAAGTTGTCAAACTTATTGTGACAAAAAGTAGAATGCTGGTTGCCAGGGGGATGGGGAAGGGCAGAGATGGGGAGTTGTTATTTAATGGGTATAAGAGTTTTGGTTTTGGAAGATGAAAGTTTTGGAGCTCTGTTGCACAGCAATGTGAATGTACTTAACACTACTGAACTGTATTTAAAAATAGTTAAGATAGTAAATTTTATGTTATGTGTTTTTTGCCATAATTAAATTTTTTTAATTCAAAAAAAGAAATCTTGCCCAAATTGGACACCATAAAGATGTTTTTCTATATTTTATTGAGATGGTTTTAATTTTTTAAAAATTTTTGTACTTAGAGCTTTACTTTTTAGTATGGTGTGTTTGCTCCAATTAGTGAATACTTTATTCTTCTTCAGTTATTTGTGGGTGTGTTTCTGGTCTGCACTTCTCCATTAGTCTATTATGTAGCTCTGTGCCAGGCTCACACTGTTTCAATGACTATAGCCATATAACCAAGTCCTGATTTTTGATGGGGCAAGTCCTTCCTCAATGTTCTTCTCTAGCAAAAAAAAAATTTTTGACTATATCGTCTATGAGAATTTTAGGAAGAACTTATCAAGTTTAACCCAAATTCTTGTTTGGATTTTTATTGTTATTACATTCAACTGGGTAATTGGCAATATTGCAAAGCTTATGGTATTGAGTTTCTTTTCCATGGGCATGACAAACCTCTCCATTTATTTCAGGTTTCTTTAATGTCTTTTTATAAAGTTTTGTTAATTTCTTCATACAGATCTTGAACCTCTTTTGTTAAATTTATTTTCACCTTTGTTTTGTTTTTGTTGTGAATGAGAGCTTTCTTTAGGATAATATTTTTATTGGTTGACTGAAGTATATAGGAAAGCTTATTGATTTTCTATACAACAACCTTGTTGGACTTAAAAAAAATTATCTATTAATATTATTTTTTACATTCTAAGCGGTTGTTGTGGAGCAGTTGGGGGGGAAGGGAAGGGAGAAGGAGCTAGGGTGGGAAGAGTAGGAAGAAGTGGGGGCTTGGTCGACACCCATGACACACCCCTCATTCCAGCATGGGAGACCAGGGGCGTTCCTGCAGTGGCTCGGTGGTCATCTCTGGGCTGGTTGTGGGTGTCGGGAGGGTGTGGCTGAGGCTGTCGGACCCCCACTGCCTTGGCTCAGGAGCCCGGAGCACTTTTTGTGATGGCTTGGTGGCCATTGCTGGGCTGGGTGTGGTCATCAGGGGGACACGACTGAGGCCCCCAGCTTTCCACCGTCCCTGGCTTGGGAGTTCAGTGGGCTGCTAGTCCTTCCAGGTTTTATAGGTATTCTTTGGTGGTGTTAGACTTTTACTAGTTAATATCAGACTTTGTCTCTGGTCTGTGGGTATTTTGTTTTTTTCTTTCAGTTCTGTGTTGGACTATTTGCTGGTCCTACCACTTAAACTCTGCACTGGAACTAATCTGTTGTCCTTTGCTTACTTCTAAAATGGGGGAACTTCCTGTGGGGACCAGCACTTGAGCTAAATTGCTGCTTTGCTGCTGATTCTCTAGGGAAGGCTTTTTGTGCAGCTCAGGTTTTAATTGTTGACCTTGTATGTACTTCCGGGTCTTGTGAGGTCTAGTGCACCTGGGTTGTGTGGAAACTCTGGTCTGGGCCTGAGTCTTTTCAGCAAACTGCATCCCCTGCAGTTCTATATTCCTGACCAGTCTCCACCGAGTGGTCCTGTGCTGACTGGGAGGCAGATCAGCTGTCCATGCTGTGCCTCAGTGTTCTCCCAGTGGCCCGTCACCCCATCCCCCACATTCTAAACACTTCCCATGGGATGGCCATGCACTGGTCCCTTGAAATTACTCACCAGCATCTGAGTGGTTCTTTTTTCAGTTGTCTGCTGTGGGTCCATGGGAACCCTGTTAGTGGTTTTGCTGGCCTGGGGGTCACCAAGGCCCCCTTCTCCCCTGCCTACTCCAAGCAACTTTATAGGAGGGCACAGCTGCGGCTTTTGCCAGCTTTTGCTCTGAGTGCTCACCAGGGCCAGCCTTGAAGTGGTCAGGGCTCAGCATGGTTGGAGCAGTCCTTTCTTTCTCTCATCGTGGCTTCTCCTGCCTTCATGCTCTCTGTAGGTCTCTCCTCCTTTTCCCCTGAGCTCTAGTGGCTCCAGCTTGGCAGCAGTTGCTTTTTAATAGTTGTAAATTGGTTCGTTTGTGGAAGAGAGTGATGCTGGGGACCATCTATTCCACCATCTTCACTCGAAGCCCTTGATGGATTTTTTAATTAGTTGTCATGTTTTTTGCATACATTCTATTAAATTTTTCATGTATTATATGAGAGCAATGAGATTTTCTTTCCCCTTCTGATCTTTATAATTTTATTTTTGTGTCTTGTGCATGAAATACGTCCAGAACAATGTTGCATAGAAATGGTGATAACAGCCTTCTTAGTCTTATTCTTGTCTTCCAAGGGAGGCTTTTTATATTTCTTGGTTTACCATTATATTTGATGCAGGTTTTGAAAGATACTCTTTTTCAGGTTAAAGGATCTCCCTTCTATTTCCTCATTAATATTATTTTTCTTACAATGGGGGTTAAATATATTCAAATGCTTTTTCTGAATTTCTAGTTTGATTTTATTGCTTTTTTTCTTTAATCTGTTAATGTGGTGAATTATATTAATAGATTTTAATATAAAAAATCTTTCCATTTCACACACATGTACACATACATATACACATATTATATATCACGTACACTGCTAGCTTCAGCTTGCTAACATTTTTCATGATTTTTATATCTATGTTCATAAGGAATATTAATCCATTTTTTCCATTTTTAATAAATACACTGGTAGTTTTCTTTGCAATAATTTTTAGAAAGTACTGGTTGTTTATTTGTTGTCCATTTTGTGAAGTTCATATGTAAAACCTATTGGGTATGAAAGTTTGGGTGGTAAATTTGGCTACTGTTTAATTTTCTTTAATGATTTAAAGAATAACATAGAGACAGTATCTGAATGAAATTTACTTTCATACGTGAAGTAGAGAGCCTTGAGTCTTTTATCAATGACAAAGGAAAAACAAAAACAAAAAGAAAAACAAAAAAACCCCAGGATGCACAAGAGAAAGAAAGAGAGAGGAGAGAAAAAACTGTGGGCAGTCTGGGAACAGTGAGTCTTGTTTTTACATTTCTAGGGTAAACACACTGAGTAAGTTGTAGCTAACAAGACAAAACAAGACCAAAAACTTGAGAGTTTAGTTGTTGCAAACACTCGACAGGCTATCTCTGAGTAATGTCTACACAGTGACATTTAGTCAGACAACGTCTGCACCATTTTAACCATCAAAATTTTCTCAATTTCTCTGTTTTTAGTCAAAAGAATCTCCCAAAGTAGCATTGAACTTTAAGAGTTTTTATTCTCTCTGATGCAGAATCATCACTTAGAAGTTGACTAAATATTAGACATCATAGGAGGGGGAAAAACGTACAAGAAAAATCACACATACAAAGTGTTCTTTCTTTTTTTCTTTTAATCTTTCAATTCTGTATTCATTTTTAAACGTCAGTTTAGGCCTAACCAGGAGAATAAGTCTCAAGGACCAGTCTGATTAACTTCAGTTAACAAAGTGACCTTTTCCCTTCCAATTGATAGTCTGGTTTTGTTTACCCATTTATAACAAAAATCACTTAATTATCACACAGTTGGATAATAGTCAAGAAAAATTATTCAGGGCTATGAGTTACCAGTTTTATGATAGTCTCTTTTGCCTTTAAAGTTTTAGTTATTTTGTGTGTTACTTAAGCCATAATGAAATTAGAAGTCACACACTCTACTTTAGTAACTAGTTTGATTAGTGTAGAAATCCAGTGTCTTGGATTCCTTCTTAAAGTTATCATGCCTGATTCTTAATAAAATATAATTAAAGAATTTCTTCAGATTTGGGAAGGCCAGATGAATATATCCAAAACATGGGTCTAAATTTAGTTCGTTTGATTTTGGAGGGGGCCTGGAATATCGTTAATGTATCTAGACGTGTGAGGATTAACAACACTTTATAGGGTATTTTGAGGCCAGTTATCAAATTTAACAGTTGGGACGTTTGGCAGTGGAGAAGACTATTGTGAAAGAAAACAGGTAAGAGAATGAGGATATACATAATGAAATAAAAATGCAAATGCAAGTCTAATGGCCCAAGAATCTCAGCCTGCAAGCAGGTTTTGGGAGGAAGCTATCTGCTCATGAAGTCACTTATTTGATCCATAGAATATTTAAAGGAATCTGTCTACTTTAATATATGTTCTGCTACCAGAGATCTTTTAGTGAGCTTCAGAGTCAGATCTCCATTTATACTTAATGCCCATATGTCGGTGGACATTTAAGTTGGTTCCGTATCTTGGCTGTTATAAATAGAGCAACAATGAACATGGAAGTGCAGGTGTCCCTTCAACATGATGAATACCTTCCCTTCCTTTGAGTGTATACCCAGAGGTAGGATTGCTGGATCATATGGTAGTTCTATCTGTAGTTTTTCTGAAATCTCATACTATTTCCCATAATGGCTGTACTATTTTACAGTCCCTCCCCCTCAAAAAAGTATAAGAGCGTTACACATTGTTAATCCTTTTTTTTTTTTCATTTTGAGAATTCCTATTTTGTTCTTTTAAAAGTACCCCCACTCATTTTTTATTGTCCTGCTTGGTTTTTAAAGAAATCTAGTCATTTATTTTTATCTTTAATCATTTAAAACGTCATCGTTTAGAACATCTTCCAAGGCTTTTTCAATGAATTTGAGTTCTTTGGGAGATAATTTGTGTTTTGTGAAATGATTCTCCTTTTTGCGACTTGTTTCCTCATATGATCTGTAGCTTTTCATTGAAATTGATCTTTTTCAGAGGTTTTAAGTTATGTATGTATGTATATTCTGTGGGAGTACTCTAGGCTGGGAAAGTCACACCACATAGCAGTTTTGTGCTAGCTTGCTGATGAATCCAGGGTGGGGGTTATCAGTGTTCCTTGAACAGTGCTTATATTCATTGATTGGCTTGAGGTTTGTGTGTCAGGAAGATAGTGTAATTTCAGAACTGTACTTGTCGCAGGTCTACAGATGCTTTTGTCTCAACTTCAAGGCCTGAGTATGTAACAATATCCCTTCCTGCTGGTGGGCAGACTGCATGTGTTTGCGTGTGTGTGCCTGTGTGTCTGTGTGTCTGTGAAGGCTTGGAGCTCCTTCTGCCTAATGCAGGCTTTTAGCAACATTCCCTCTCCCTGGGTAGCTGTCAGAATCCCCATGTCCCCCCATCCTCCCACCTCACTCCTTGCCCCCGCTGCCCCATTAGTGTCAGGATATACTTATTGTCTAAACTTTGCTTTCATTTTTAATATCCAACAACTGAGAATTTTCCTATATTTTAAACTTGGAATATATTTATATTTAGAAGTATATTTGGAAATACTTTTATATTTGGAAGTACTTTTGTATTTGGAAATACTTTTATATTTGGAAATACTTTTTATACTTACTCTATCCAGTATTTTATGTATTTAGCAGAAACAAGTCCTCTTTACCATAGGTGATCCACTGCACTGCCAGAAATCCAGTCTTCTTGAAGATTCCGTTTTCTGGTTAAAAGTGCCCTTAGAACTTAGTCTCTGGATAGATTGATTGATTGATGCTTCAAATGTTTTAAATCAAGTAATGAACTGTTTTCCAAAGAATGAAAGATGAATCCTTCTACTTGAAGCTTATAACTTTTATAAAATCTAAAGAGGTTCTTTTAATAATCCCCCTTCCAGACAATTGCATCCCCCACCATCTAAGTCTCTGTTCTTCATTTCCAATTTCCATTCCCAGTTAAATAGTTTGTGCACTTTAGTTTCACTCATTAACTATACCTTTTTCTCCTTGTGGAAGCATTCCCCTGAATTACCAGAATCACTAAATGAGCACAGAATTTTCTTTACTGTTGCATATTTTTTCTCTTCCACTCTCATCAAATAATTGGAGTGAACATATCCTAATAACCTGCATATTTGCTCCATTGCACATTTGGAGATTTGTGGAGAACAGACAATTAACCCCTATTGAATACCTCATGTATATCTGGTTCCATTTTAAGTCTGGAGTGACACGTGGGAGGTATGAAACATGTCTCCACCCACAAGGTCGAGTCTATTGAAGAGAGTAGACTTTTGAAAGAAAAAAACCTCATGACAGTATGAGACAACATGCAAGCAAGCGCTGCAACACTGAGTAGTTGGGGACACCCGTGCAGGGAATAGCAGATGGAGAAGGCTCTCCAGGAGCCTGAGTTAGGCCTGAAGACACCGAAGGATTTTAAACAACAGAGGAAGAGGCTGTTCTGACAGGAAAACAGCCTCCATCAAACACAGAGCACACATGGAATCTATGAGAGCTCAGTAAAGGGACCGAAACGTTCCCCACTTCAGCCACAGAAAGTAAACAATACCCAAGGAAACCAGTTCTGCAAACAAAATAACTCAGTAACTCTTGAGGGGATACATAAGGAGTACTTTTACAGATGGATAAATTGGCAGCTACATTTTGTTTGGTAAAAGAGACCAATAGACAAACATTCTGTTTACTGATATTAACTCAGAAACATCTCCAACCACAACGTTTTCATTTTTCTTTACATATTCTTAGGATGAGGTGGAATTTTCCTTCCCAGAGGGATTCAGAATGTATACCAACAAAACCTTTCCCTTCTGGGATCAAATCTAGGACTTGTTTGGGAAACAACACGTGAAACACATCCAGGTTACCGAAATGGAAGGACTGTCACAGCAGCACGTAGCAGGCTCTCCAACGCCTCCCTTCCTCTGAATTTCTCTTCTCAGAATGATTCCTCTTTTACCCAGAAAAGAAAATTTACTTTTCTGTCAAAGAAATTTAGTTCTATTTGCATTCTGTAAGCAGTGCTACTCTTGGTGAGACAAGACATGCATTTAACATTTCAAGCATGAATGGCCGAGCTAGAGGCCAGCATGCCTGCCCACGCAGGGTCGTTCTCACAGGACTCTCCAGTGTTCCCTCGTGTTGCCACCCTTTCTACCTCCGTATTTCACTCTGAAGCCACTGGGAGCTCCTCATTCTGCCCTGGATTCTGTGTGGGTCTCATCATTCAAGGTCAAGAACAAATTACTGGCAAGCTGTTATGCACATGTTTATAATCAGTGACATTTGCATTGCTACAGATTAAAGGTACATTCTTCCTACACATGTACGACAAAGACGGTTAGCAAAGTCTGTTTTGAGTTAAGCTTCCTCCCTTTGATATGTGTTTCCAATTGCTAACCAAATTCTGTTTTAATTTTGTTTGTAGGAAACTGAACTGACACCAAGCAAAAGCAGCTCATTGTTTGGACGGTGTTCTATACTTGGCTATCCTGGAGGTTGATATCAGCAACATTGAGAGATCCAGGAAGAAGCCCCTGTTGGATTTTAAAAAAACCCCAGTAAGACACTGCTACTATGTTTTTACTGTGTACCTGTAGGCAGAGACATAATTAGCTGATAACATTGTACTTTTGCAGCTGAGTTGAAGAAAACTTTCTTGCAAGTATGAGGAACCAGTGGGACCTATGGCAGTCACATAGCAATTGTATGGTGAGCCTGAAGGCTTTTCCTGCTGATGCTTGGTCAGCTTTAAGCAAACTTCCACAGGTGGCGCAGGTCTCCTATCTCTCTTTTAGTGTATCCTTCTTGCCCACAAGCACCTCACTCTGTCAACTCTCCAGTTCATGTCTCCAGCCTCTGATTCTGCTCCTTTGCCTGTCTTCCTCTCTTGCACACCCTTCCTTTATATTTCCCCATCTGGACCACACATCCAGCACTGCTCTTCTCATATCCCTCATCACACTCGCCAGGCCGACTCAGCTCCATGCACAACAAATCTCTTACCAACTACCTTATCATAGGTGGAAATGCCCATCCATCAGCATACCTTGAACTTGGTTTCCTAGTTTTTTCTTTCCACTTTCCTTTATTCTCCTTCTAATTCTATTCTAACGGTTTGTCTGGTGAATTGTTCTTTACTGCCCCAATAAAGAATGGAGAGTTTAACACAGGATTTAATTTATTTGGCTTTTTTCTCCCTGCCTGTCCCCAGTGAATTCTTCAGTGTGGAGATTGCTTAGTTTCTGTGGAACTGGATTCCTCTACTATCCAGAAAAAAGGGGGAGGAAAGAGAAAAAAGAAAAATGACCAAACTAATTCCTGAAAGCTGTAGAGACTGAGAAAATTCAGGCCTCATGTGTGTGTTGAATCCTTAATGGACATAGGAAGTCTCCAGAAGAGTTTCTCTGAAGTCATCTGGGTTTTAATGAGGTCAAAAATAACCAGGATACTGAAATTCATACCACTGTCATAAATAAAGAATATAAACCATTTTGACTCTTGTTAGCAGGTGGACAGATTGACTATACTTTGCCATAAAGCTAAGAACCTTCCTACTTCTCACCCAGATAGAATCTTTTACTTGATTATATTTTGCCTGAACTGTTTTGTAGCTATTATTGTCTAAACTCTGTACTAGAATCTAAATAAGTCTGTTTCAGTCTCTTAACTAAGCTTTATAGTGAAACAAATTTATTTATTTATGTTTTATTAGCATGTTCATCATTACAAATCTTAATTATTCTTTGTGTTTTTACTCAGTTTCTCTCTAATTCTCCTCCCCTCCCCTTTTCCCACCTCTAGTAACCATAGATCGGTTCTTTCCTTCTGAAAGATCAGCATATTATTGTGGTTGCTTGTTCTTTCTTTCTTTCTTTCTCTCTCTCTTTCTCTCTCTCTTTCTCTCTTTCTCTCTTTCTCTCTCTCTTTCTCTCTTTCTCTCTTTCTTTCTCTCTCTCTTTCTTTCTTTCTTTCTTTCTTTCTTTCTTTCTTTCTTTCTTTCTTTCTTTCTTTCTTTCTTTCTTTCTTTCTTTCTTTCTTTCTTTCTTTCTTTCTTTCTTTCTTTCTTTCTTTCTTTCTTTTCTTTTTCTTTCTTTCTTTCTTAGCCCCCGCTTATGAGTGGGACATGCAGTATTTCTCTTTCTTTGCCTGGCCTATTTTATTTAACATAGTGTAAAATTGATTTCTTAGTAATCTGTCCTTTGATTTCTAGCGTAGTATTGGAAAAATGACCTATTTGGTCAGTCATTCTTTACGCATTCGTTTGGAAAGCACTGTGGAGGAACACTGAACCATTAGTCAGAAAGGAGCCACGATTTCTCTTTCTCTATCTTCTTAATTCCAAGGCAGGTGAAAAAAGTCAGGTACGCCCCCTCCAGCCCTCAATATTCCATCCTTATCCTCCGTTCCATAGGCTGAGCTAAGATGTTGATTTTCAATTTTATTTTTTCATTTATTCATTCTGCCAGTCAGTCACTCATGCGCTGATCATACATTGTGTGGGGGGTATCGTGCTCTCTCTGGAAAATCCAGTTCAGAGTCAAGCATTCAGTCATCAGTATGTCTAGATGGCAGGTTTGCTGGAGGGACGCTTTCTACATGCTTGGAATAGACTCATAATTAGTGCCCACTAACTATTTTGAGTCATTGAGGCCACTGAGTTCCCAGCATTTTAGTTGCTATTGCCCTCCTGCTGCTTACAGCACCTCTGCAACCTCATCAGCCAAGTCCGGGGATCAGACCTACAGGCTGGACTATGATCAACCTGCTGGGCCTGGGGCTACCTTGACTCCCCAGGTGGCCTGAAGCAGGAGCGCTGGTGGTAAGCAGTGGTCAGAGGGTCAGCATTAGCAGCTCAGAAGAGTGGGGGACAGCTGGCACGAACTCAGATCCTGGGCTCACAAGGGCTGTTTAATGACAGCTCAGAGCCCTGCTGTGTGCCTGTTCTTCTTTTTCTTGAGTGACTTTCTTAGGCAGGACTCCTTGAATCCTGTCGTAGGTATTCTTCAGGACTCTCTTGGCTCTGTGATTCAGGCCTTGGAGTTTATTGATTAGTCCTATCTAGTTTCTGACTGTACTCAGAATTAAATGTCTTGAATCCTTCCTCAGAGGCCTAGTGAGAGAGAATGGTTTCAGGGGACAGGCCCGAGGCACTCTCCATGGACTCTCTGCTCAGGACCACTTTGGGATGCTGGTCCCTGCATCCTGGCTGCTTTGGCTGTGCCAACCATAGCTAAATTGGTCCCAGATGTGGCTGGACCTGCAGCTTCAGATGCTACAAGCCAGAAACCTTGGCAGCATCCATGTGGTGTTAAGACTGCAGGCTCCCAGAATGCCAGAGCTGTGCCACCCTGATTTCAAAGGATGTATGGAAAAGTCTTGGGGCCCAGGAAGAGATCTGTTGCAGAGGCGGAGTCACTGCTTTTAGCCTTCACTAGAGCAATACCAAGCAGAAAAGTTGGGTCTGAGTTGCTGCAAAAAATACTCCCCAGGGCCATGTGCAGAGGAGCCGTGAGAGCAGGACCACCATGGAGACCCCAGAATTGTGGAGCTACCAGCGGGCAACACCAGCCTATGAGAGCTGAAGCATGGCCTGAGACCAGGAAAGCCGCAGGAGCAGGGCTGACTGACGACTTGCAGGCCCTCCCCCACACCAGTGTGCAGAGGATGTTGAACATGGAGGCAAGGTACATGATTTGCCAGCTTTGGGATTGAATGCCTGTCCTGCTGGGTTTCGGACTTGCGTGGGACCTGTTACCCCTTTCTTTTGGCCTATTTCTCCCTTTTAGAATGGGAATATGTACCCTGTGTTTGTCCCAGCAATGAATGTATCTTGGAAGTAGATAAAGAGTTTTGACTTCACAGATTGGACTTTGGACTTTTGAGCTCAGACAAGTTGAGACTTTGGGGCTATGGGTATGAAATGAATGTATTTGTATGTGAAAAGAACATGAGTTTTGGGGGGCTGGGAAAGAATGCTATGGATTGAATGTCCCCTGCAATTCACTGACACTTAATCCCCACTGTAACTGTTGAGGGTGGAAAATCCTATTATGATAATTGAAAGGTGGGACCTTGAAGTGGTGATTAGATAGTGAGGACCATAGCCTAGTGAATGGATTAATCTATTTGATGGTTTAGTGGTGGTCATGGGCATGATTCTGTTGGAGTTAAAAGGAGAGTGAGTGAGACGCTCCCTCTCTGTTTTTGCCATTTTGCCATGTGACACTCTGCATCACTGTAGAGCCACCACCAAGAACAAGTCCCTCACCAGATGTGTTCCCCGGACTTTGGAGTTCGCAGCCTCTGTGACTGTTAGGGGTAAATATTGTTTCTTTACAAATTACCCAGTTTCAGGTATTTTGTTATAAGCAACAGAAAAGGACATTGTTCTGTAAAGAGCTCTTATAACTCTTACGTAAAGAACTCTTACAGAGTTCTTAGGCAAAAAACTCTATGTAAAGAGTTTTTTACAACAGAAATGCTTTGTAAAGAGCTTTTCCTGATTTATGGTTTGTTTACTGTAAAATACAAGTACACTGTGTACAAGAAAGTCAGATAAAAGCCTTTGCTTTCAATTTTCAGAATAATAAATTAATACTCTAGCAATAGTGTGCAATATGGCATTACTATTTTGGAATTTTAAGGACTCAAGGATTTTACATATCTGATGTGTTAATGTTTTGGGTGTTCAGGTTGTCAGTGGCTAGAGGGAGCTCCTTCAGGCTAGCCCTGTATTTGACGCAACAACCTGTGGCTTCCTTGCTCTCTGGCACAATAAGATGGCTCTGATTCATGTTATACATATCTTGCTCCAAACCTGAAATTGGCCATTTCTCCAATGAGTCCTGCTTCCTTTTAGTGAGAAACATTATTTAGAAAGCTTTATTTTGTCAGTAAGGTTGTTATAGCCTGCAGACATTTTAGTGAATATGAATTGTGATATTACTAATTTATATAATAAGATATATGGTTTTTATTTAACTTTTATGCATTTCTATTTGTATCTCTCTCTCTCTGTCTCTCTTTATTTTACATTGTGAATCTTAATATCTGAAGGCTGGACAGCTCGTTCACGGTCCCACACAGCACATCCCACAGTGGAGACTGGGAGTTCCTAGAGATTCTTGGGGAACTGTGATGCAATTCTTTGTTAAGCTGAACTGAAGTCCAAGTACTTTTTGCAAACAACTGTTTTCTGAGGCCCAGGGAAGTTGAAGGCCTAAAGCCAAGGAGTCTTAGCCATTTTCTTGCTTGGCCTCCTCATTCACTGTGGGGAAGACTGAGGCCCAGGAGTTGAAACAAGAATGAATAGGACTAATGGAAAGGAAAACATAGAACATATAGAACCAAAGCATCAAACTACGTACATTATAGATGACTATTGAGAGCTGTATAAATACAAATGCTAAAGAGAGAGCTGGATTAGCAAAGCATATCAGCTCTGTTAAGAGCTGCCCTTCAATGTCTGATGGGGAAGAAGAAAGGAGAAAGAAGAGGAGGGGGTGTAGCTTATCCACGATGAGCAGGTTTCTTCCCCCAGAGGGGAGCGTGAGAGGGTGAGGCGTTGGTGGCGGGAAAACGTGGGTGCTCAGCTTTTGACAGGGAAAGTGCCTTCAACTTGTTTCTGTCTTGAGACAGCTTTGCCCTTGCCCTCTGCAAGCACAAAGTGGGGCAGGAGTGTTTGTTCTCCAGCTCCCCGTGGTATCCACTGATCATGTGGCAGGCTGCCATGCAGACAGACCTTTGATTGAGTCATACGCATGCCTCATTCCCTCATATTTCCAAAAATCTTAGTTTACTTATTTCTAGTAACTGATTTTCTGTTGTTGATTGAAAGCTAATATTTAAGGAAAAGCTTTGTAGAAGGCTGGCTGTGCATTTCTTTGCTTTTGTTCTTTAGGAAGCAATGTGGTATTTTGTAAAACACTGATGGTCCCCTCCAAACACTTTTCCTTGGAATTATAATTAATTAAATTTAACAACTCAATAAATACCTGTTGCATATTTATCTGTAAAATACTTATAATGGAGTAAGTGTAAGCAGTTAGTGTAAGTAACTATAAGCAGTTAGTAAGAATTTTAACCTGCAAATGAATATGTCAAGGAGTATATTTTATGTTCAACTAAAATCATTTAACCTTCGTGTTTAGGAAATAACCCGATAAAAATGCACCTTGGTGTATGTTCTGTCTTCTGGACAAGCACAGGCACGGCCATTTTGTTTCATGCATTTTTCTGAGAGTTGCAACAAGCATTGGCAATTTGCCATCTATAAAACATCTGCTTGAATTTCACCTTTCTCTTTGAAATAATAGCCTGACCATGTTTCCAATAAACATGTCTGTAGTCAGTGCCAGTTTTCTTTTGTACTGTGTATCTTTTATTAAAAAGATGAAGCACTAACTATTTTTTTTTTTTAGATCAGAAAACACCTCTGTAAGGAAATTTACTAACACATTTATACAGAGGAAACTATGTTACATCTACAAATAAGATCTATGTGCAGATAACTGCAAATCAAATTGGAAATAAAGCTAAAAATATGCCCAAAGCCATTTGGAATTTTCTTTCATCTTAAGCTGCTTCTTGCATTTTTGGATGTGATAGAATTTCTACCCAGTTGCTGCCTTCCTCATCTCTGTTTTCGTAACGAAGCCCACGTCTGAGCATGCCTTCACAGAACTGTTAAATTGCATACACTCGCATTCGTTCTCTATTCAACCCCCAATAGTGCCATGTTGGCCTCTGCATAGCAGTGCCCTAAAGCATTCTCCAATTAAACCTAGAATAATAAATTCATAAGAACAGGGAATAAAAATCATAAGATGCTTCTGAACAAATGCTAAATCAATTGAAAGAAAAGTACCATTTAACTTTTATGAAAATGAACCTAGCTTCTTACAGGCAAGGTCTTTGCAAAGAATTCCAAAAGGAGTCTGATTATGGGTCGCGAAGGAAGTGTGTCTCATACATATCCTGTTTTGGGTGGTTAAGGAGGAATGAAGTGAATTTTACTTTACATCAGTGGAAGTAACAGGGAATTGAGAAACTATTGGCGGGTGGTGTCCTGTAGCGTGGTGAATTACTTTGCTGCATTTTCTCCTGAGTGTGATAACAATTTTAATGTAACCACGATTTGCCTCTTGCTGCACAAAAGCCCTGGAAATGAATGTTTGTTGGTTGAGAATAAGCCCCATGAGGAAATTAGAAAAAAATTTCAAAATATGATATGAATAGTTTTTACAATGCATTAAAAAATAAATAAAATGTGTTTTGAAAGAAGCGTTGGTTTGGGCTTATCTTGCCACTGGGCTGTCTGGGTTTCACCCTATGGATAAGCAGTGCTGCTTGCCTCTGACCCCCTTTAGCTCTGCTGTGCTCACACGTCCAGCTCTGCGATATACCTGTGGTTTCCACTCACACATTTATTTTTCACTGCTGCTGTGGGGTTAGGGCATATGATGGTATTTGGAAGGAAATAAACATCTTGTCCAATGCGCCAAGGTGGCAAAACCTGGCATGTGGGATCTATCAAAAGCAAACTTGGGTAATAATCAGGGGAGAAAATAAAACCTATATTCTTAGATGCTGAGAGGGTGCCAACCAGTAAGGCTGTTCTTTCGTTTTGTTGTTAGGGTGAGTTTGAGTACAACACCCTGAGGGGTGACACAGTTGAAAGACTCTATACTTGAAAGCAGAAGAGATTCTAAAGCTATAAACACGTCTAGCTGGGAACCATCAGGGTATTCAATATTTTAGGGCATTTTATTTTCAAGTTCTCCTACAGTTCACATAAAAGCCCTACTTCCCCTTTTTCTTGGCCAAAGGACTGGGACCTGGACAGAAGTTCTGGAAAGGTCTATGAAGGCCCTAGGAGCTTCCTGTCCCAGTGCTGGCAGCTGGCGATGCCTGTGACGCTATGCCTGTCAGTTTAATCTCGCAGCACTGCCTAACGGGTGCCACACTGTCCTGGAGTGCTTTTCCTGGAACTGTTTTAATGACTGTGAATAATATTTTGAAAGGCTCAACACCTGATCTTCCATTAACAGACCTGGCTATTTTGCCTTTAAATGTCCAAAAGAGCCAATTATCCTGCAAATCTCCTATTAAAGTGCACCAGATTGAATGGTAGAAGTGCTTATTTCAGGAAACTTCCCTTGCATTCCAAATTTGTTCAGTTGAGGTAGGGTGTTTATGTAAAAAAAATTTCCTTTTGCTTTTTTTTTTTTTACTTTGTCCCCTTTCAGAGTATTTACTTTGCAACGTCCTTTGCCTTTGATGGACAGAAAGGAGGGATTTATATGCTGGCATTCAACCTCCTGAGAGGTGGCAAGCAGCAAAACCTCCCCAATGTGCCAATGTCCTTAACTGACTGTAATGATGAAAGAAATAACAGCAAAATGACATTTTGTTGCTTGATGCAGGATTTTATGTGCTATTGGAGTATAGGCAAGATCTAATGTCAAAATTGTTTCTGCTCCATACAGAGGGCCATTTAGGGGAGACAAGGTTGGCACAGCCTTGATAGGGACCTAAGCACAGTGGTTATCAGCAGAGCTGGGTTTCATTATAAGGAGCCTGGAAATCCCAGGTGTAGGTACAGAATATGCAGGAAACATACAGTAATAATCTTAGTTATGAAGATGAGGGAAAGAAACAACCACTGAAGAATTTTGATAAGGGACTTTTCTATGCTTCAAACCATTTTCAGGAATATCTGCTGAGCCACCACTGGGTGGGACTCCAGGACACTTAACTTAGCCTTGTGATTGGCACTTTTGTCTGCCAGCTCCTGGACATTTTCTTCTCTTCCTCCAGTGTGTCACTCTTCCCACTTGCCTGTCCCCTTTGCATATCCAGAGCAAGTTGATAACATTAATGCTTCTGCAAAGACGTAGGTTTGGAAAGGGAAAGGAGGTGGTGTCTGGCACATAGTAGGCGATCATCTTGGTTGGCTAAATGAGAGACAAAATTCATCTTGGTTAACATTATTACTTCTTAAGCCAAAAGCAAAAAAGGCTTAATCTTGGACATAATGCAGCATTATGTCTACTAAGCCAAACTTTTTGATTCCCTTGGGTTTTATATTCTCCCCATCTATTCTGCTGGCCAAGTGAGAGCAGCCAACTCCATCTGGCATGTAAACAATTTGAAAACATTTTCACAGATTTTCCTACCTGTTTATTTCTTCTTGCACATGTTGTAGCTGCTGATGGAGTACTGGAGGGAGAGGTGGTGGTGGGTATGCTGTGAAATATTTGGATTTTTGCCAATCTGCTGGGAGAGTTAGATATTAATTTACATTTATTTCTTCTGAGCAACGTTGAGCATCTTGTTCTGTATGTAAGGACCATTTGTATTTCTTTTCAAAGAATATTTTACTGTTACCTCTTGCCCTTTTTTCTATCAAGTTGTTGGTCTTTTTCTTCTCTATTTTTCGAAGCTTTTTGTATATTAAGAATATCAGTTCTTTGTCTGTGTTCATGATGTGTGGCAACTATAATTCCCTGGCTTGTCATTTGTCTTGTCCTCTGCTTTTAATTTCATGTAGCTAAATTTATCTGTTTATATGAATATATATATTAATTTATGTAACTAAATTTATTAGTATTTCCACTTGTTGCTTCTGTGTTTTTAATCATGTTTAGGAGTGCTTGTGCATTTTCAGGTAATGAAGGCACTTGACCCTGTTTTCTTCTCATACTTGTGTAGTTCTATTTTGTAAATTTAAATCAACAACCCATTTTGAATATTTTTGAGTCTGTTGTAAAAAAATAGATTCTATTTTATTATTTTTCCTATTGCTGTTCACTTATTCCAATATCATTTGTTAAGAAATTCATCTTTTCCCCACTGATTTGAGATTTTGCCTTTCTCACATACCAAATTTCCAGATGCAGCTATGCCTATTTCTATTTTGTTCCATTAGTCTGCCTGTGTTTTCATAAACCAATATCATGCTGTCTTTAATTACATAGACTTTATCATTTATACAGTAACAATAATTTATAATGTCATTTCACATATGGTAGGAAAAGTTTCCCCAACCTACCCAACCCATGTGATGTTACAAGTATATAATTCTATCACATGCAAGTACCTCTTTTTAATTCTTATGCTACTAATTGCTTTCTCTTGTCTTATTACGTTGACCAAAATTATCAACATAATGTTCAATAGTAGCTCTACTACAATTTAAAAAGATATTCATAAAGAATATAGTTGTTCGGGTGACCTTTCCTCTTTTTCTCACTTTTTTCACCTCCCTAGAAGGAAGAGAAAAAGTGAGAGGAAGAGTAGTTAGAGTTTCCAACGTTGAACATGAAAGAGACAAAGATAATCTAGGGAGCTGGATACTTTTCAATTAGGAATTCAGACCTTTGCATATCTAGGGCTCACATGAAATATATAATTTAACTGCCAGCATTTGAATGCTTCATTTATTTGGAAGCTTCTGAGACAATTTCTCCCTTAATTATCAAGATCCACTCTTACAGAGATATTTAACCTGAGTTATTTCTTTTGGCAGAATAACCTGAATGATGAGCAAAGGGCTTAACTTGGATGAGAAGGGCTTCTCATACCTTCTGCCTAAGCCAGAAAGCCATTTTCCTAAAGTTTCCCTAACATTATTTAGGGCTTATATGGTGCCAGGTCAAATGCTGAGTGTTTTAACTCATTGATTCTAAACAACTCACCAAACTGAGGTCTGGAGATGTTGTGTAACTTGTTCAAAGTTATAAACTCATGAGAGGCAGAAGGGGTTGAAACTGAGCGTGGTGGAACTCTTGACTGCCTCTGTGTGCCCCAAGGACGCCAAACCATGGTCCCTGGTTTGGATACGAACATATACGGTTAATGAGTATCTTTGAGCAAGATCTTCTGGGGTGTGTAGATTTCATGACTGCCCCTGAAATAATTACCAATGATCTCTAAGTGATCATTGGCAGTAGCTTTATTAAATGTTCAATCAAGTTTAAGGATCCATGTGGCCATGTGGCCTTGTCACATCTGCTGACTGCAGAAAATGACTTAGTCTATTGCCCGGACAAATTGCATTTCAATCCCTTGAGGAAGATCGGGAATGCTCAGCACTTTTGTCCCCTGCTGCATCTCTGGCTTTACTTCAGTCGTTTCTTAAAACCTCCATCAGAACAGCAATAGCTCTCACAATTGGCACGTTTTAAGGCTTCTCTTTCTGCCTCTACCTGAATTATTTAGAATAAAGCTTTAGAAAATTTAAAAAAAATTAGACAAGGATTAGCTGTTGCCTTTTTTAGAGAATGAGCTTCACATGCCTGTTACACTTTCTTCTCTAGTAGATGCAAGTTTTTTTTTAAATACTCTTTATACTTTTATGAAAATGTTTTGTAATTTATAAAGTATTATGCATAAAGACAATAAAAAAGTTAGAAGGAAATCTTTTTTTTCATTAGCAGGTATTCAGTGATGTGTCAAATCTTGATATACCTATTTTATCTTCTTTTAACTCTACTTTTGGATTTCCTGATTCCAATTTTTCAAAAGTTGACAGACGTCATGTAATTGTCACTAATTCCTCCCACGCAGCTCTCAGAGGTTCATTGTTCCGAGGAAGAAATTGTCATCTCTCTCCCCTCCACTGGTTCAGCTGAAGAAAGTGAGGCAGATTGGATCTGTTATATGTGCTTCAACACAGGCCGGCGTTTGATTACGGAGTACCCTGAGATCTAGTCTAGAAAGCTCTGACTCTCTCCTCTTCATGTTTTTCCCAAGCTCTTCAGCCTTCATAACTTCGCTGTGGTTAAAGGGGAGAGGGTAAGAAGGTGAGTGTTCTGTGCACCAACAGGAGGAAGCCCATGCGCTGACACTTCGAAACTGGAGAATACCTGTTCTAATGCATTCAGTTAAGTGAGAGCTTTCAAAACTGACAGATAGGATGTGGCTTCATCCACAGAGAAGACCAGCAAAATCAGATGGCTATTGAGTCATTACACATACTAATTCTGAATTCCTGCAACCTTCTCTTCAAAGTTTAGGGTTTAATTTTTCCATGGATCACTCTATCAGTGATGTTTGAATGGCTAGTTTAGTGTGACTCCGTTGGTGGCTCTCTAACTTACTGTCTAATTTAGGTCCCATCACTGTGGTGGGCAGGCTACCAGCTGCTCAATTCACTTCTGATAATTGTGGCCTGAGGAAAATTTAGGAATTCAGAGGAGTAATGTTGACATTTTGGAAAGTGTTTTGTATCTACGTGGTCTCAGCCTGGCATGAAAGCCGAGGAGCCCAGCGGCAACCATGCTGAAGGACCAGCTTTGCAGGCAGGAATTCATCCAGTGGTTGGGGGCGTGATGCTCATACAACTTGGTGGAACTTCTTTGAGTAAAAGAATACAAACATTTCTTACTTTGTCTTATTTTACGAAATATAAGATCACTTGAACTTATTGCTAGGATCTTGGAATGGGTCCCAAGGTTTACGCATCACCTGCTTCCAGTCAAATCCTCTTCTGTCTGTAGGCGGCTCCATTGACTCTTTCCCCATGTGGGTGGACGTGGCCACACGCCAGTTCATCTCGTGACCCTACCTTTCTTTCCCTGAGATCCCTTTACCCTTCCATGACTTCTTCTCAGTGATACACACTTATTTTGATGTGTCTCTATGTTCCACTCTCTTTCCATCTAACAAAGGGGACCTTACACGTTATGCGTTGGGACAGCTCAGTTTATGCTGATGTAGTTATTAATAGGACCTCTTTTCACTACCCAAACTGCCCTAGTTTAGACAGTAAGGTTTGTTGACTACTTATTGCTTTTAGTAACTTTATTATAACACTACATTACTCCTATGAAATTGCTTAGTTTATGGCCATATTTATTTTTCCTCCTAACCTAGTTTTGTCTTTCCCAAATGTAGTTAGTATCTGAGTTGGAACAAGTCAGGGCTCTGGGATTAGATCCTTTATTATCTGTTGGTCCTTGCAGCAGCCTCAGTAAAGTATCCAGCCTTATTTGTGAAACCATCAGTGCAAAATTTAAGTGGTCATGACATCACTCAGTTATCCCGTCTCAATACACCAAACACTCTCTTGAACCCCCAAATTGATCTTCTTTGTATCCCATCCTATGTAATATTACATAAAAATTTTCAAGCTAGACACTTTCACTTACTGTAACAGAAGATGCAGTTCAAAAGAAAAATCTTAATGCCTTGTTTCTATTGGAGGTGAATGTTTATGATCTATTTATATGGTGTATACCTGGACAAAATAGTTTTTATAAATACGGTATCAGTCTAAATTATTAGATGTGTGATGGGTTAAGCAATGAAGAGATCACAAAGGGTTCATCGACAACCGTTCATGCCCCCTGTGCTTGTCTCATGTGTGGCCTGTGGTGAAGACTAACGAAGAGGGAGCTGAGAGCCTCAGGCTCCCCAGACATGGTTGGTGGTTGGAGGCAGGCTTTGGAATCAGATCTGGTTTCAATCAGTCCTCTGCCACTTGTAAACTGGGTGGTCTTGAGTTAGGTAACCTCTCTGAGCCTTGATTTCTTTGTGTGTAAAATTGGCAAAATGATACCACCTATTTCACAGGGTTATTGTGAAAATTAAATGAGACAATTTGTAAGCACTAAACATGCTGCTAAGGTATAGCTGTCATCGTCCTCCTCACCACTTGAACGACTGTCTTGTGTTCTATTGACTTTTTTGGAATCATTTTCCAAGAGTAGAATTGTGGTTATGGGAGAGCACCAAGGGTACATTTCAGAAATGTCAGAGTTTAGCAGGAAAATATGGAATGTGGAGCAGGAGTCTAGGTTCTCTCAGTGACTGGCTCTGCAACCATGGACATGGATTGTGTTTTAGTTTTCTCAGTTACCTGGGGGTAGGAACACCTGCGGGAAGAACAAGGTCCTTACAGGGAGGTAATGTGAATCAAATGAAATCATGCATATTAAATTATTTTAAAAAATACAAAGTACTGTATACAAATGCCTTAGATTTGTTGTTATGAAGATTAAGGACCAGAGGAGCCCCTGATGGGGTGCCATCTGTAGAAGCTACTTGAGCGTCATTACTCCCATTTTATTGTATCACACTGTGTCTAATTTGGGTTATTAACTTGGCCATACCATCATACAAACCCTGTGTATCAAAGATTTTTTTAAAGCGCACAGTGTGAAAGACACAATGCCAGCTTGGTCCCTCATTGCATCCTGTGCAGAGGTCAGGGGACAGGGCTTCAGTACCATCTCCTTTCCAGATGTAGGACTTGGGGAGGCCAGCTGACCTCTCTAGTCCTCATTTCTGCAGGGAGGACTTGAGAGTAGGTCTTTTAAAGCCATCATTCGCCATCCACCCCCATGCCCACCCTGGTCTAAGTGCCCACTCTGTTGCCTGGAGTGCTGCAAGCTGCAAATCCTAATTGAGTTGTCTAATTTTATGACTTGCCAACCCCTTCCTTCATGTCTGTTCTCACATCACAGGTCAGTGTTGTCCAGTGGCCACCTTTAGTGTCTTCCTGTTGTCCTTGGAATAAAGTCAAGCCCCTTCCTTAGGCCTCCGGGCCTGTCCTCATCTGGTCTACCTGCCTCTGCAGACCCTTGTCCCAGCTCACTTCACCTTGTCCCTCCTGTCTAGCTACCCTAGCTTGTCTCTGTCACAATGCTGTTACTGCCTCTGTGTCTGGTCCACCCCTACTTGCCCTCCTGCCTCCAGCTCAAGTGCTACCTCCTCAGGAATGCCTCTCCTTGTCTCCCTGACCTGAGCAGACCCCTATTCCTGACTCTCCCAATGCTTTTGTTTCTTCCTAGCTCATGCCAGCTTTGCGGCTTAATATCAGCTCATATGATCATCTGGTCCTCCCTGTCTCTCCTCTGAAGGTGTCTCTTTGAGAACAGAAACCACATTTATCTTCATTTAGTACACATCCTCATATACCTGTCATGTTGAAAGTGCTGAATACATTCTTTATCTATTATGTTTTGTTTTGCTTTAGAGTCCATGCTTTTTGAATGGATACCAAAATGAATGAAATATATATGAACTATAAGGTAATTTTAAAAATTTCATATGTTGTGATTCTATGCTTTTTTACCCAACCAATTCAGGGCTGTTTAGCAAGATTCTTATGTGGAATGTCCCAATGAGATCCTGTTATTTCTAGACATCTAATATCTAGGACTGTAATTCTATGGGTGCAGTAAATTAGGGGGACGCACGTGTTCTGGAATTCTTTCAAGGATGTAAAATACAAGCCATGAAGTAAGAAAATCAGAACTCCTGGAGAACCCCTGGGACTGACAGTGAAGAGGGCTTCTCTGTGGACTTTCCTTGGGTTGAAGCTGCCCAAATTCCCTGCCATTAGGGAGGAGCTGAAGTTAGGACTGCATAGAGACTGTCCTCTGTTAGTCCTCGGGGTATAGGTTCCTGCAAGGCCCCAGACGTCTTTATCTGATCTCGGTCCTGGTCATACTCTCTCCCCCTTCACTCTTCTGGGCTGCGATTCAAGTCTGTCATGCGAGCCTCTGATGAGCACAGCCACGTTCTACTTGTTAAGTCTGTTAATCCAGGGGCGGCCTCTCACCTGGCAGATGTCCTTTTCCTGATCTCTGCTGGGCTCTGGTATTCAGTCTCCTTCACTACGGCCTCTGCTCCCAGGGCACCTGCCTTTCAAGTGTCCAGAATGACTCAGGGTGCCTTCATGCTGAGTTTCACTTTGATGTTCTCAGTTCAAGCAGATTTTTTAAAAAGTTCTACCTTCATTGACAGTGAGAGAAAACTGCCCTGACCCAGTGAAATATCACCAGAGGCTTAAATTACTTTAGGAAACAAGGCTCCTTAAAACTTGCTTTCAGTAAGAGAGACTAGGTGAAAGAACAGGAAAGTCAATAGCTTGAGGAAGAATTGTTCAGAAGGCAAAATTTGACAAAATTGAAGGTGGTAAGGCAATTTCTGAACCTCAAGTGTGCATGTGGATCACCTAAGAAGCAGGTGAAATGTGGACTTCTGCACTGAGACCCTGGACTAATGATTAAGTAGGCCTGATGTGGGGCCCAGACACTTAACTTTTTAAAAGGACCACAGGTCGTTCTGATACAGATGCTCATGGGCAAAGCTTTCAGCTCTTCTAGAAGCAGCAATGCCCACAGCTGAAGCATTTTTCTTTTGAGCCATCCTCAGGGATGAGCAAGCAAGGAGCAGGGAACTCATGGTGAAGACGGGGCAAAATTGGTCTTGACAGACCCAGTGTGGCTGCCCTTCTCTGAAGGGAAAAACACCCGTGCAACAAAAATTTAAACATGGTGCATTTGGTTCACAATTTAAAGATTGTTTTGACTGTATATATTGCTTATTAATCAAAGACTTCTGGTGGCCTATTGGGAACATAATTTTTCTTTTTAGATAAGAAAGAATCATGTGGAAGAATCCAGTGTCATACCTATTTTAATTCTTGAAGGGAACTCCTGGCTCTGCCACTAGTATTTCTCTGTGGGATTTTTCCAACTTTACTTTGTGTTTTGAGGTCGAGCAAGGTTTCTGTTTCATATCCAAGGCATGTTCCCCCCCGATATCGAGAGATAATAATATAAAAATCCCCTGTAAACCAACTACTCAGAAATAACTTTAGCAACATTTTATGTATATTCTTCCAATATAAAATATATATACTATATATATTTTTATAAATATCTATTATACTATTTATATATAATATATTATATACAAATATATATTACATATAATATTTATATATGTTATATATTTAATATTGGGAAAATACACACAAATATTGCTAGTTATGTATATATAATAAATGTATATTCACATACATATGCAGAACACACACAAGTTATTTCTAAAATTTTGAATAATAAGGTTTGTATTTTGCTTTTTTCATCTCACATTACATTGTGACATTTTCCCTTGGGATTCCATATTCTTCAAATACATGATTTTTAACGGCTATGTGATATATAATGCCATGATCAAGATGAATTATTACTTTATTTTGGCCATTTATATTATTTCTAAATATTCATTATTATAACAAATGCTATCATGAGTGATCTTGATCTTACATATTAGTCTGTCTCTTTGATTATACTAACTTGTGGCTCCCTTAATAAGTCAAAACCAGGGATGACTGTGTTCTAACTTAGTGTCTTACGGGAACTAAGTCAAGAAACATTTCCAAAGTGAACTACTTGAACTGCCTTGCAAATCTTGGCTCTCAGAGGAAGGCAAGGAGCCTGGGAGAGCTCCTCTCACCTCCTCTCCCCAGCCCCATCTCAGACAGAAGACTGTCTTCTCTCTTTCTGTCCATTTCACATCTACAGAGCCAGTGAGAGCCCTGTTAATTCTGGCATTTGTAGATAGGGAAAGCACTATAACTACCTCAGCAGCTACTTCAACAGAGATGCATGGCATTCATATATCTTAGAGGCTATAACTTGGCTCACAGAGTAAACCATTTCATGTAGAAAAACTTTGCTATGTTGGCACTGAGGTGAAGAAACATACCCCAGTGTTAAGAAAACAATCCACAGAATCTCTGCAGATGGAACATTGTGCTTTGAAAGAGTTAGCAATCATAATAATTGGTTAATGAGATGTCAGGCTTACTGAGGTGATAAAATAATTAATGAATACTGTTTATAGATGTATTAGACTAGAGTTTTGTCATTTCCAGCATCATCAGCTTTAGCTAAACTGTGGCATGAACACAAAGTGTAACTGCTACCATCGTTTTAGTAATTAGCTCATCAAAATACATTTGGTACACTGAGAAAACATTAGTTTAGTTCAATTTTAATTGTGGGGAGTGAGAATTTGGAGCAATGACTTAGAGTTGCCAAGAAAAAGGAAATTCCATCCAGCTATTACTAGATGCACACTTTTTCATCTGGCGTAGGTGGGCTGCTTGTTAGCATTGTCTCTTGACAGCTTCTCTCCAGATCTGAGTGACCCATGTCTCAGGGGGTTTGTTTGGAGGGGATCTTTGTGTCTTTGGGGTGGGGACACATCACAGGCTCAAGATACACTCCACACACACACCAGCTCTGCACTTTTCTTCAGCTCTTGTTCCCTGCTGCCATTCCTGCCACCTACACCATCCAGATCTCCTGTCCTTCTCCTGTGTTCCTGGGGTGTCCTTTGAGCTACCACACATGTCCCTGACTTGGGCATATCTGCCACTGGTAGCCCTCACTCGTGTTGTGCTCTTGTGTTTCTGATGTGACCGTCAAGTGGTCCTGCCTGCTTAGTGCTAATCCCAACTTCACCACTTTCTGGATAAGCTTGAGTGATACACAGCAGTCCCCCATTTTCCACGGGGGATGTGTTCCAAGACCCCCATGGATACCTGAAACTGTGGATAGTAGCAAACTCTGTATATACTATGTGTTTTCCTATACACACACAGCTATGATACAGTTTATTTATAAATTAAGCACTGTAAAAGACTAACAACAATAACAACAATAATAAAATAGAATTATAACAATATACTATAATAAAAATTATGTAAATGTGGTCTCTCTTTCAAAATATCTTAATATTTTCAGACCTCGGTTGGTCGAGGGCAACTGAAACCTTGGAAAGTGAAACTATGGGGGGTAGGGAGTTGCTGTACTAAGCTTTTCTAAGCCTTTGTTTCCTCGTCTACAATATGAGGCTGATAACAGGGCCAATGTCACCAGGCTTTGAGGATGAAGGGAAGTAAAAGATAACTGGCACCCAGTCAGGATTTATTATTTGCTCTTATTGATACTATTGTAATTTGAAAGTCAGTTGGGAGCTCTTCAGAGTCATGGAATTGGCTTTAAGCTCCCTGTGTATCTCCACAGGGCTTAGCACTGGGTAGGGCATCTGTAGAAGCTCAGTATATACTTTGACTCTTTTCCCCAGAGTCTGATGATTTTCTACTAGCCCAACCTTTCTTAGTGAAGTCTGGCTTTCCTGATTACGACCTGTGGGGTCTGCCCTGGTAACCCTGAGGCTGAAGCCTCATTCCCATTTTACATGCAATCAGTGATCTGTTCATAAATGTTTACCAACTAGCTACAATAAATAAATAAACAAATAAAAGCACTGGTCTGTGGATTTCTGTCGTGCAAATACTTTCACCATGGCCAAGTTTGAGCTACCATCCTGACGTGAACTGGCTTGAAGAAGCCCTGAGAGTTTTATGATGGCCTCTCCTGAGCCGCTCGACATATTGCAGTTCAGCCTCTCTAAACCTAGAAACCATGGACTTAGGTGGTGCATAGCTCTGATGCCAGAATTCCCGAGGATCAAAAGTGCCATTTAATTTTCATGAGAACCTGAGTCAAACCCAATTCACGTCCAACATTCATCCTCCAAATCACACGGCAGCACTTTAAGTAATGTGTTGGGTCTCCTTCACGATCCTGGCTGTCGCAGTGAGAAATGTCAAAATTGACCTGCTTTCCGGGTTATTTCATCAAAGGGAGAAAGGCTTGCTTGCTTGTCATATGGTGTGTAAAGCACATCTGATTAGCAATAGCAACAGATTCCTTGGGTTTATTGTGTGTTCCTGTAGAATTTTTCTTTCTAAGTCATCATCCAGCTATTAAATGCATAAGGACAATGCAGGCAGTAGCCACGTCCAGTTCCTGAAGGGCTGTTGCATATGGATGCACAGGAGGTGCTCTTCATCCCAGCAACAATGCGAACGACGCCCCCTGGAGTTGGCAATGCTGCTGCGTTTCTCATTTCTACTTCTGTGTGTTCACTACCATGCTCAGTGCAGAAGCTGACAACCAAGCAGGTAGAAAATCAGAGATGTCAGAAGTGTGTAACACTTACACATTAACAAAGCAGTTAGGTCTATAGAAAAGGGCTCATTCAGCCCCTGTGTAACACAACGGCAGAGGAATTGCTTGTTTCTGATTCAGCAAAGATTTATTGACTGGTTACCACATATAAAAACTCTGCTAAGTGCAACTGTAACATTATAATGCCCTAATGTGCAAATTCGCAGCTGCTAGATGCTCTGCCTCAGAAGTTTCTTTTATAAAGTGGCACTCTGTTCACCTGCCATAGGCTAAACCATGCACCCTAGTGTATTCCATTGTGCACCCTGCTGGGGGAACAGGGGCAAAGAAAAGGCACAGAACACAGGCCCCTTTCAGGAGACCACATGTGCACACAGGCACCTGATGGGAGTGAGAGTAAGCACACACTCTTCAGAGACATGCTGACTTGGCTTCAAGCCCAAACATGAGAAGTCCTCTACCTAAAAGAATACTGTCCACTTAAAACTAATTACTTTTGGAATCTGAATGAGTAATCATTCCAGCTCTGCTGATATTGTCCAAATTGTGTTTGCATGTCTTCTTTTGGAATTGCCTGCAGAACTCATGACATGTTCTTTTGAATATCCACAGTTAATACATTCTTTTTGAGGGTGGTTAGGGTTAATTCTTTGATAAACATATATTTATAAACAGACTATGAAGGTGTGGCAGATTATTATAGGTTGATTTATTTAATAGGTGTCTCGACCCCCTGCTTCTTGTCTTTATTATTGAGTCTGGGAAGCTGAATTGTTCGATCTCCTGGCCTTTGTGTGCAGCTCATGTTGGCCTGCAATGCAGTCCTTCCAATAATATGTAGATGGAAGTTCTTGGGAAGAGTTCTGTAATCGAAAGGCAAAGCCTTGGGTGGAGAAAGGTTTTGGCCCTTTTGTCTTTTTGCACGCCTGCCTGTGTGCAGGATATGGGGGGAGTATCAGGCAGGTTATAACCCGGAGGGCACCTGAGGACAAAAGCCACATCATAAGGGTGGGTAGGCAGAACAGTGAGAGGAACTGGGACCCTGACAGCATCACGGAGCCACCACCCCACCCCTCCTGAACTGCATGCCTCTGGATGTCCTGTTACTGTGAGCAGAATATGCCTTTGACCTACTAAGCATCTGCTCATCTGGTTATCTGTGACTTGAACTGAATATTTTCCTAACAGAATACCAAAGACAATTCCATAAGAAGAATTCCACACATGTCTTGAACACGGTAGAATTATGGAAGAAGTGTTGCTTCCCATCAGTGCAAGGTTGGGATGGCTAGGGTTTTGGTGAGTGGAGACAAGCGAGGGAACTAACATTTATTGAGGGTCTCCTTTGTACCAAGCACATTTCAAATATGATTTCTTTTAATGACATCAACAAGATCCGAGTTGGCATCATTCTCACACATGCTAAGGGGGAGAACTGGAGTCCATCCTGGGGTCTCAGTGACTCCCGGGGCTGCGATGTGTATAGAGTGAGCGTGTGCATGTGTGTGTGTGTGTGTGTGGTGGTGGTGGGGTGGTTCAACAGCATTTCAAGTGGGAGGCAAAGGCAACAAGAACAAGTGTAAGAAGAGAAAACAGTCAGAAGATTGGCTTGGCTGGAGTTTAGGATCCATTTTGAGAAGGACAGGAAAATAAACGTGGGCATAAGAGAGCAGAGGCAAATTATACAGGGCCGCGACCGTCAGTGCAGTGACTAGATGCTCTGCTCAGGCGGGAACAACTGCACGGTCTGCAGACGGGAAGTGGTGAGGCGTGCTCTCTGGAGCGTTGTCTGGCACCAGTTTCCATTATGAATGAAAAAGGAAGTGGACTTAATCAAAACCAGCTAAGATTATGTTATAGGGGACTACTTTTACCAACAAGCTGTTTCTCAGGTTGTAAACGCTGAACACCAGGGACAGTTTCTGTGCCAGCTTGATATACAGTTCCCCTGCTGGAAACCTCAGGCAGCTGAGGACAGCAGCACAGGTGTCCATGGAACAAAGGGAAGAGGAACAGTCCTTGCTTCAAAGGACTTTCGGCATCTTTGCATTCTTAGTGCTACTATTTCTCAAGATTTGATAAAGGGTAGAAAAGCGTATTACATCTAGGATCAAAATAGAGCATTAGAAAATTCTTTCATAATTTCAAATTAAAGGATGACACAAAATAGCAGAAAATTAAGTTCAATGGACCTGGAGGCTGGTTTGATAATGCAAGCCAACTACTGTATACTTAGATACAGTCTCTTTCTGGTATAGTGATAGCTCTAGACAAAGCAGTTTAAAGTTAGCTGCTTAACATGGCTTGAGGAAATAGACAGCTTGATTTTTCTCTTCCCCTGCCTACTCTTCCTTTTTTCCATTTAAAAGGCCTATTTAATGAAATTAAAATTAATGCTATGTGAATATAATGCAGTTTTTATCACAGATACCCACGACTATCTGTTTGATCATTTAGTTTTTCCTGACTATAACTAGTCTCCATTTACTTTTTCTGCAAATACATTGTCCATTAAGTCTAGGCTGTGGACCCTGGGTTTTTCCGTCTAGGCATAAGTTGACATTTTGCATAACTTAGATTTTCAGGGTCTCCTCTTATCACTTTTCCTATTTGCAGTTGAAAACCAGATTGCCATTTAGGAATGGCAATTTTAATTTGAATGAAAAGTTACCATGGATTTCATGTATTTCTCAACATCTTCAAAGTTTAATAGAATTAAAAATAAACTACAGATGCTTTAGTTCAATGGACTCAATTTATATGTATAAGGATATATGTCAATATATATAATGATTTTGTAGTTAAGCAAAATATTTTAATAACTTACTTTAAAGAGAAATAAACTAACACAAATCTTTGCCCAGATTATGTCAGAATAATTCATACATTACATTTATGCATTATTACATATAAGAAATCCATTTATGATGTCTTATACATAATCTTAGCATGAATCACCATTTGGGAAATAAATCTTTATTATGAGCCAAGATATACATTTTTCTAAATATTAAAAAGTCAAACTATTGTCTATCTGCAAATTGGAACACAGGCAATTAATGGTGCTTCAAAAAACTGAAAAATATCTTTTATGGATTTATGAAGTATGTTAAATTTTTATTGTTTTTAGGAACTCATTTCCATACCTAGAGCTATCAGAGGCTTCTCCATGTTGCTGGAATCAGAAGAACGGTAAAGCTTCTAGAGGAATTTTCGATCATTTGTTATCTAGAACCACCCAGTCTGTTCTGGAGCCTGGGCTAGGACTGCATTCTGGGGTCAGGGCTTTGCAGGAGCCGGTCTGTAGCTGAGGGCGAGGCAGCACTTGGTTCCAGAGCAACAGGCCTCTCCTTGCTTCACCTAAAGAGACACGAAGTATCCAGGAGGCATGTGACAGGACAGTTGTGTTGTGACGGCTCTGTTTTAGGGACAGTGCTGCAGCAGTTTGTTGCTATCCAAAGGGCATTTCTCATTTCCTTTAAATACTTTCATTACTGTCCCACCAGGCACCCTGTTTCCAAATCTTCTGCCTCTTTTTTCTTTACTTCCCTTGTTTATGTAATAAAACCATGAAAAATTCCTTGAAATGGCTTGTATTTTTATAATATTTTTATAATATTATAAAATTATAATAGTGGACAAAGACTATTCTAAAGGAGTTTGGCTCAAAACCAGCAAAATTTTAGAGGACTCTAAAGTCAACTTTTCTAAGCGGTGCTGTATGGAAGTTCCTCACAGTACCAGCAACCACATTTTTATGTCATTTTTTATTAAGGTGTTTTGAAATTTTGTCTACGCAAATGAACTAGTAGATAGACAAAGAACACAATTACCAACCAATAATCCAATTGTTTAGAGTATAAAACGGAAAAACTTCTACCAGGTTTTGGCAGCTAGCTGGTAGCACTCCTGGTACATACAAAGGTATCCCACAATTAATAAAAATCGTAATTCTTGAAATTGTAAATTCATGGTGGAAATCTTAAGTTATTTAAATATTTTCCAAAAGACATAGTCATTCCAAGAGCAATAGAATTGAAATAGGTACATTGTTAATTTACATTGGGTTAAAAATACTTTGCATTTTTTTGTGATAATTTTAACTTTTAATTTTAGCTCAGAAGTTCTGCAAATACCTGCAGGGATTTCAGCTGCTCACCACCTCTCCCACACACTCCTGTCAAGCTGTGTGGACTGCAACTGCGGTAGTGTTACTATTCGTGTTACTTTTCACATGAAGTCAGAGTATAGAATTGCTGCTCTTTTACTGCTTTGCTCTGGATAATTCCTCCCCTTTCTGGAGGATGACAATAGTCATATGAATTTATAGTTCCATTTTGTCTCCTTTTCTTTAAGATCTTTTCACCAAAAGTTCCAAATATCTCAGAGTGAAACGTTATTGGAAAAAAATTTTCTGCTAGTGAGTGCTGGTGTTTCAACTCATCCCAAAAGGACCAGTTCAGACTGCAGAGGTCTGACCTCTGTGAGGATCAGGTGAGCTGCCTTCCTTTAGCATGCACTGATGTCTGAACACGTGTTAGGAGGAGATGATAATGCACTTGCAGATTGTTAAAACCTGGTATTGTTTCCAAAGACTGTGAGAGTTTGAAACAGGAAAGGTTGGGAATGTCATCGGCCGTGCACGAGTAACGTGGCTGCTGCTGGATGAGTGGAAGCTGCTTCTCTGAGGAACTTGCTTTTTTGGTTCTCAGTGGAGCAGTGGAAATAAGCTTCAGACATGAGGTAGAGCTCCACTTCTCTTCCCGAGGATTCCTTTCTCTTCGTGGTCCCAAACACTCACCACTTTATGAGAGGCCTTTGCCAGGCAGTTTTTCAGCTTCTGGAGAAATATTTTCTGCCAAGCAGGCTCCCTTTGCAGGGAAAGGACACAGCGTGGTCAGGAGCACAGAAGACCTACCTTCTTGGTAAAATTCATGAAAACATTCTTTTCTGGTGGTGACTACAACTTTAGTAGAGTGCAAGGGTTTTTTGAGTGCCTGCTCATTATGTGCCAGACCCTGCTCCAGGCCCTGCTGGTGCTTTGTGATAGACCGAGCTCGCTCTTGCCCCAGACAAGCTTATGTTTTATGAGGGAGACAGACAACATGCTAAGAGACAGTAGAATAATAAAATAATGACAGATAAGGGTTAGCGCAATGGAGACACTAAACAGGATTCCAGGAGAGAGAGAAGAACTTGTTTCAGACTCAAGTAGGAAAAGTGACTTGGGAAGGTCTCTCTGAGCAGGTGGATCTCATTGCCAAGGCTGGGAAGGACCCAGAAGTGGGAAGAACCAGCGGACAAGCATTCTTGGCAGAAGGCACAGCAGCTGAAAACGTGTTGAAGCCCTTTTCAGTCTGGGAATGACCTGAATTGGGTCGCCACTGAAGAGATGACAGGTGTTTTAGCTCCTTTACCTTTCTTTTAGAGGCTTGCTCTGGTGAGAAGTAATGGGTCCCATTCCCTCTGGATTTTGACATTAGGTGTGGGTAAGTAGAAGGACTGATTTTTTTCACTATTATACCCTGGACTGGATACAGACAGTGCTAAATTCTTCGTTGTGGTGATGGTGTCTGTTTTTGTTTTTCTCTTGGAGCTGTTTTTGAGCCAGAAACAAAATATGCTTCAATGTTAATATCTGATTATTGATGAAAATGCGTGTCTGCGTGTTTTTTCTTCTTTTTCCTCTGTTCTACCCAAGATCATTAATATATAGGCTTATTTTTAAATATACATGCCCATGTCACTGGAAATCACACACTTTTGAAGGGTTATAATCCTTTTCCCCCCAAAAGTTTATCAGTTGAATCTGTCTGATTATAGGGAAGCCATTTCTCTCTATTTTGTTGTTTTTCAATACATTCTGAATAATTCTCACATTAAGGTGGCATTTTATTCTTTTCGATAAAGATAGCAAATGCATTGCTCTGAATTTCAAAGTGTGACAGCATTATTACTCAGACAGGCTTCATTCTTTACTGAAATACCATAGTTTTTTTTTTTTCCTATTCCTAAACTGAAATATGAACTTACTTTGACAATAACATAGTTAAAAACATTAAATTTTAGAAAATATTACCTAATTTGTTAAAGGGAAATTGTGCTCATATTTAAATTAGAAAAATAAGTCTGTACTAAACTTATTAGAGAATCTTATTACTATTTATGATGAATGGCTTTTTATAATTTTGGGAATATGGTAGAATTTGCTTTTTATAACACTACCATTTTTGGCTGTGCATACTAAATAGCAAAAAGGTGGAAGTACATAAAATACATGGTTGTGAAATATGGGTGGTGGGCCGAGTCATTTATCTTCAAAATGTTACTCTGTCAGAAGTGGCTTATCTTTCTCGTGCCTGAAGGATCTAAACTATACTCAGTGCATAAGCAAAAGGAAATGCACAGAAAGAGATGTTCATCAGGATGAGTTTGTTTAATGTTTCACCTTAGGGTGACAGGTATTGAAGCATCTAAATAAAACTAGCAGGTACAGGAGCAGCTGTCATATTTTCTCCCTCTTACTCTGATATCTGGGAGATCTGACTCCACTCTGCATCTCTGAACAGGGGCACTGCAGGAATTTCTTTGTGATTGTGCTTCTGAGCCTGGCTGGTGGAAGATGGAAGCAGAAGGCAGGGAGGTTAGGCATAGAAAGGCTGGCATCAGAACCTTCAGGATGGTGGAAGGTCACGACTGTCCCCTGGTAGCAATGCATGATGCAGACATTAGTTTCCTGTGAACTTCTTCACAAGTCTCCAATTCCGTGACTTTCCAATCCCATGTACACGTGGTAACTCATTACAATAACCTACAGTTATTCTGAAACCCTTTCTGCTGAGACTGCCATGCCCAGAGCCCCTCTCGGAGCTCATCTACCTGTGCACACTGGATCACCCCCCTCTGCTTCCTCTTGGTCTTCCTCCTTTGCTTGACTCTTTATGTGGCTTCCTCTGGTCACATCCTTAGTCCTCTTTTTTTGCATTCTATCAGGACAGCTACCAAATCTGTACCACTTCCATTTTCTCTATAGTCTCTTCCCAGGTTTTCAGTTGCTTACTGATGACTTCCTCTGGGAGCTTTAGATATCAAAATTAATTTAGGTTAATTCAAATTTAGGTGAATTCCTTTAAGCTTAAAATTTACCTGCCTTCTCTGTTCCCAATCATGCTGGATGCCTGCCAGCCACCCAGTTTTCATAGAGTTAGTTTTGGCTACAGCTTCTTAGTAGTCTTGTGGTCACCAGACACTACTGATTCTGTGGCATAAATATCCTAAACCTGTGAGATTATCACAATTCCTCCTGTCTTCAACGCCTCACTGCTATAACTGTTCCCTGCCATCCCCAACACACACAGAGCCAGCAGATCTTTCCCCTGATGGTCACATGTGCTTCCTTTGTGCCGTTGTTTAGTCTTCAGCAGAGCTTCCTCTCTCACCCTGACTGTGCACAGGATGAAGTTAAACCCCACATACCTCTAGCCTGAGCTTGAGTCAGTGAATATTATTGCCCACCTAGTGTGCGCACGGCACAGGAAAAATAAAGATGAAAAGACCCTTCCAGGAAACTTGCAGACTGGAGGGATAGACAGACAAGCCAGTGATTTAAAAATAATGTGTGATGCACTCTGGGAAAGATATATAATGCCCACTTTTATACTCCAGGTACACTGAACTTCTCCCTCTTTCCAAAGCAGCCTAAACTTAGCATTTTAGGTTCTGATTTTCCTTCCTGGAATTTTCTTTAGTTCTTTTTCTGCATGGCAAATTCCTGCTCAGCCTGTAAGAGCCTGGTGGATTAGGGTCTCCTGTGGGAAGTTTTTCCATGTTTCTGTGGACAGTCATTTGCTCCATGTCACAAGGCTCTTCATGCATGGTGCTCATGTCACTTGCACCTTGCTCACTGGGAGGTCTGGACTGGCTTTTCTATCTCTGTATTCTTTTCCCTCTTCTCATGACCAGCAATCTGTGGATGCCCAATTTCTGTTCAGTGAATAAATGAGTCACTCATTTGGCTCAATTCTTGGGTAGAATCAAGCATCCCACCTGGAGGGGTAAAAACACCCACTCCCTGGAGCTCATTAGTCATGGGTTTGCAGAGGTGCCAGTTACCTACATGAAGATTTGGAAAGCAGTATCAAAGAAAAGACAAGCATTTTCCTCCTCCTTCCCTCTTTTCCTTTCTTCCTTTTATATTTCTTATAGTAGAGAGAGAAGACTAGCATGTGGGAGGCTGGGGCTGGTGCTGGGAGGCCACAGGAGGGCTACCTGAGGAAAGGTGCTGAAGTGGGGGAGGGAGGAGACTGTGGACAGTCAGGGCTGCCCTTCCCTGGGACAAATAGGGCTCATCCAAGTGCACTGTGAGTCACTTGCATTTCCCCATTTAATCGATGGTGAATAGCTTTCCACATGATTACACTCTTACAACATGAGTAGTAATAGCTACATGGTATTTTTTACATGTATGTTTTATAATTTACTTAACTGAGCCCCTCTTATTGGGAACTCAGATTGTTGTTTCTTTTGCACTTTAAAAAAAGTAGATCCAAGTGTTGAGAAAGTCGGGAGAGTCAGGCACACTCGAACCAACCCCGTGTAGCATCCCTGTTGGGCTGGATCACAGACCCCTCTGCCCCATCCTGTGCAGGTTCCTGAGTCAGGTAGTCGTAAAAGATTCTGGTGGCCAATAACAGGATAGACATGCTTTATTCCAGTGCGAGCTCTGCCGGCCAGCAGTTCAGAGCTGCTGTCTCTTATACTGAAAGGTACACAACAATGGAAATGAGCCAAGGAGTATATGGTCCTGCACGCAGTTACACGACTCTCATATTACTTTACAATGGATGTGCTGAATCATACCCAACAGGGTGAGGGGGCCTGACTATACTGACTCAACTTTCCTCACACCCCACCCCTTCAGGGTCCCTCGCTGTACAATCTACACGTCTGAGGTCTTCCGTGATGTCCTCTTAGCAAGGATTGCTGACCCTTGCATCCATAGGCCACAGCAGCAATACAGGCTGCAGCAACATGCCACCAAAACACAGGTGCTGCCTCCCAGTACAGGTAACACCCACCTCCAGGAGGACGACATATTGGCCCACCATTCCTGGAGGAGGTCTCCAGTCATTTTCGGACAGCATGAATTTCACTAGTAAATTGCTGCAAAGCCTGAGTAGCATTTTGATGATAGTCAGAGATATACACACAACATTCTGTTCAGGCCAGCTCCAGTTAGCAGTTGTCATCAGGATGATTTCCCATGGGAATCCTGCAGCCACCCTGGTAGGAAACTCGGTGCATATGTATGTGCGCAGTCAACTGTGGTGCTGGCAGCCACAAGACTATGGGCAAAAAGACAAAAAAGTTATTGGCACCAGTAGAGGGAGTTCTCGTCCCTCTGGCAGAATACATGCCAACCCACCATCCTGGAAAGAATGGTTGCAGGAACAGGTGCTGCAGCTCTATGTAACAGAGCCTCCACTGGAGAGGGCCCACCCTTGCGGGGTCTCTCATTTAAATCCTGACTGTTGGCCATAACTGCCGTGTCCACCCCTTCAGGGATGGGGGTTGGGAGGATAGCCTTAGTCCCCTTTTCAGAAGACCATCGTACGTTCAATCATTCCCTCCGCCTGGGGGTGATATGACACATGTAACTTCCACTGAATGGGCAACTGAGAAGCCCACTTCTGTACTTCATGTCCAGTAAAGTGGGTTCCATTATCACCTTTTGTGACCAGGGGCTGACCATATATGGCCGTAAGGCTCTTCAGCATCTTAATAGTGCTTACCCAGTCTGGGGCTTTACAGGGCCATACAAACAGACGATCTGTAGCCATATCAATGGCTGTGAAAAGGTACCTGAAATTCTCCGAAGTGGGGAATGGTCCCACAAAATCCACTTGCCATTGAGTCAGGAGTACCCTTCCATGGGTTATCTGCCCATTGGTATGTGGCACCCGCCAGGGTTTTGGTTCTCTTGAGCACATACCAGACAAATGTGACACACGTTTATTATATCTTCCCACATTATGGGCACCTTCCACTTTTGAGCCATTGGCCACATGGTCTTGCAGCCAGCATGCTGCATTTGTCAATGTAACCACTAGGCCACATCAGCAGCTGGGGCTCTCTCCTTACCTTAGCCAGTGCATCAGCTTCATCACTGCCTGGGATGGCTAAGGGAATGTCCTGTGACATGGAAAAGAGTCACTTCCTTTCCATGTCATAATTCCCATAACTCTTGCCACATGGCTTGTCCTCATAGGGGTTGGTGGCCTACCATCCACCACTGATATTTCCAAGTAGATATCCAAAGGGAAAGACCCTTATATAGCCCACTCACATTGTTCCAAATGGCCTAGCAGCGTTGGAGCTGCCTTGGTTAAATCTGCAAGAGAATCAGAGGTTAGTAAGACACCATCTATGTAATGAAACATTGTAACCATGCTGGGCCTAGTCCACTTGGCTAGGTTCCGAGCCACTAAACCATCACAGGCAGTTGGGCTATGCAGGTAGCCTTGGGGTATCACTTGAAAAGTCCATTATCTTCCTTCACAGGTGAAGGCAAATTGATCTTGGGTATTAGCTGATATCAGGATAGAGAAAAAAGTATTTGCAAGGTCCAGTACATAATCACAAAGTTCCTAGAAGAGTTGTCAGCTGATTAATTAAGTTGTGAACTGAAGGCACAGCCGCATGCAAAGGAGGCATGACTTTGTCAGTTTCCGATAGTCCACACTCATCCTCCAGGTATTATCAGGTTTTTCCACTGCCCATACTGGGGTGTTAAAGGGGCTATGTGTGGCATGAATGATGCCAACCTTTTCTAAGTCCAATATAGTGGCACCGATCTCCCTATGTCCTCCTGGCAGGTGATACTCTTTCACATTGACTACACGTCTTGGCTTGGGTAACACCTGTGGGTCATGTTTAGCATGATTCCGTGACACAGGCTTCACTGTCTGTATCTGCAGCTGGAATTCTCCAACCATTGTTTGCATGTGAAAACCATAAAGTACATCTATAACCAAGATGTTTTCAGCTACTGGAGGTACATATACAGTATATACACGAGGGGGCAATCGTCCTATGCCCAGCAGCAAAGACACAGCTTTGACTTTAATAGCATGTCCTCTATAGCCATCAACATTTTCTACAGCCCCTGGAAACTTATCTGGGCTACCATGTATCAGGCTGCATTCTGTACCTGTATCCACCAGAGCTAGCACATGATGTACATTTGTCTCAGACCAATGTATTGCCAGTTCAACATGAGGCCTCTGGTCCTCCTCTGGCCCCAAAAGGCGAGCACCTCAGCCTGCTCCCTAGCCAAAGGATAACAGTCCATCCACCTCTGCAGAAGTAGCCATGAAATCTTTCAGATTCACTGGGCGTACTTCATCATTTGTCTCTTTTGGAAGTTTGGTGTAATGCTGTTTGGGGCACAATTGTTGCCACAAGGCAAACAAGACAGCATTTGGCTGCCAGTCGATTTTTTTTCTATTGACACCTGCCATAAGCAAGTCAAACCACTTCTGCATATGGCTGGTCTTGCTCAGTCCCTTTGGGACAACACTCTGAGCATTTTGGGGGGACTTAGTCTTCACCACCTTTTGGATCCCCTTTGTTTGTCTCCTCCCCTCTGCTTTGCCCAGACTGGCCATCATGGTCATCACTTCATGTATAGGACAACCAATGTATGGGGCCAGTATGGCCATCAGTGACCCAAAGGATGTCGATGGAGCATTTTGCAACACTATGTCTCTCATGCTGCCTATAAAATGTTCATCATCTGGGCCATGTGTGTTCACATTAAACATGGACTGTCACATTCCCAGATCCCAAATTATTTGAACCAGTTCAGCATAAGTTTGCCACCTACTCACAGTTTTGGGCAGTCCTCCGGCATTTGTCCACATGGTCTGGATGGCTGCATTCACCCATTCCATCAAGTAGTGGTTGCCTTGTTGCAGTGTGTATCTGTGGCTGTTCTGTAACCACAGCCACAGGAATGGGTGTGTGTTGATAGAAGCTAACTTTTCCATCTCATCACCAGAGCACATCATACTATCCACCTCTAGCTCCCACAACCACAGGAGCCAAGCATCTAGGGTTCACCCTGTTTCTGCCAAAACTGTTTCCCCAAGTCAACCAACTCAGCTTGAGTGTAGGGGACATAAGTAGTAAATTGGGTCATTTGTGGGTTGCTTACTGGTTGTCCACCCAGTCCCATGGATTGTTCATGCTTCAGTTTCTGATGCACAACGGATCATGCCAGGGGACACACAATCTCCCCCAACTCACCATCAGGTTTGTCATCATCACCAGTGTCGAAAGCAGGAGTGACCTGTTATTGTACTTCAGCCTCCAGAACAAGTACCCATGCTTCCAACAAGTCTGCTTTCTGCTGCAAATCTTGAAGCTGCACCACTTCATGGAGTGCCTGGTCCATATTGGCTCACAGTACAATAAGCAACAGCCAGACCCTGGTCAACAGAAAAGTGGCCACCAGGTACCACATACTCAAGGGTAGCCACATTTCCTCCCCCTCCCAAGGGGCTATTGGCTCCCTTACCTGCTCAGAATATACCAATTGTTGGGCTGGATCACAGACCCCTCTGCTCCATCCTATGCAGGTTGTGAGTCAGGTAGTTGAAAAAAGATTCTGGTGGCCAATAACAGGACAGACATGCTTTACTCCAACATGAGCTCTGCTGGCCAGTGGTTCAGAGCTACTGTCTCTTAAACTGAAAGGCACACAACAATGGCAACCAGCCAAGGAGTACATGGGCATGCACACACAGTTACACCACTCCTATATAACTTGTTTATAATGGATGTGCTGAGTCATACCCAGCCAGATATGAGGTGAGGGGGCCTGACCATATTGACTCCATCTTCCTCACAACCCCCCAAAGGCTGGTCCCCTCCTCAGAGCAGAGACACCCAGTCAGGCCTCTTGTCTTCTGCAAGGAGCACTGACTCTTGCCAGCCTGTGCTCTGATGCTATGCCTGGCCTGCTTGCTGGCCTGGACATTCCATGTCCTAGCAGTAGCTTTTTGGTTTTGTAACACACATCAGTATTTCAAGTCTATTACCTGATGAAAAATCCACATTTGTCTTAAAGGCAGATACCCTGCCCTATTTGGGATGCCTTTCTCACTTCTCCTTATTAGAGATCACTCACTTAACATCCTGGCCTGTTATCTGAACCAAGCAGAGATTTTCAGTGCTGATGTGGGGAAAGAGAATTTGTCTGAACCTGGGTACTTTTGCACCAGCATATAATTAAAGCCAGAGATGATCATTATAGCTCCTATTCCATGCCACTAGGTATATAAAATTCAATTTTGACACTAACCACCCAGAGCTAGTGTCAGGCCCCACAGGGAAGGATTCAGCCCTCCAGAAGACAAACCTCACTTCAGACACCAGCTGTAGGTTCCATGGGCCCAGCGCCACCTGCATTTCGACTGGCAACCCCCTCAGGTTTGATAATTCACAGGAATGCCTCACGGAACTCAGAAAAGCACTGCATTTATCATTTCAATTTATTGTAAAGGGAGAACACAGGGTGAGGCCTGGGAGGGGATGCGGAACTTCCGTGCCCTCTCCTCACAGAATTGCCCTCTTGCCACATTACTGTGTTCACCAACAGGAAGTTTCTCTGAGTGTACAGAGTTTTCCTTGGAGTTTCATTAAACCATCTGCCACATGATTGAACTCAGTCTCCAGCTCTCCCTCTCAGAGATGGCTGGAAGTCCCAACTCTCTAATTATGTGTGGTCTCTCTGATGACCAGCCCCACCCTGAAGCCATCCAGGGGCCCACCATGAGTAATCTCACAGCATGACAGAGACATTCCTATCACTCAGGAAACTCCAAGGTATTTTGAAGCTCCCAGGACTGGGGAAAAAGACCAGATATATTCTTTATTATATCACAGTCTTGAATTACATTACATTGTGACTCCCCTGAATGGACTAAAATAAACTGAAGATAGAGAAATACATCTTTCAGTCCACAACTAGTCCTGTGAGGTTATTAGCACGGATATCAGTAGAAAGGAATTACAAGAAATTTTCTTCTTACTTTCAGCATTTAACATCATTTAGAATTAGCTGGACATGACACTGGGGCTATCATATTAGAATGGTTTAAGAAGATTACCTAAGGGCTCAGTAATTTGGCTGGTTGTCTAGGTTTCCAGTTTCTGGAAGATGATAGAATTATGAATGCTACAAGTGAGAATCAGTGCGAGTACAACTCTTGCAGAGGAGGTAATAATAATTATTCAGCCAGTTAGAGAGGGAGCTGGATAAAGTTTATAGGTCCTTGGCTCTCGATTTTGGGCTCTGTCAGCCAGAAAATGTTGCCATGATTGCAGCTGGAGGTGGAAATCTAAGCTCTTTGGAAGAGAGTCAGCCAGTTGGGGATCTGCAAGGAGGGATGCATGCACAGGGTCACAGCTGGCCAGGGCAGGATGGGTCAGCTGGCAGGTTGTGGAATCAGCACCAAATCAGACCCCCAGGCATCAGTGCTGGCTTTGCTACTGCAGAGCTGTGCCATTGTGGGTCACTTTCACTCCTAGAAGCTCTTTGTGCCTCAATTCTCATCTATAGAATGGGACTAGTAATAGTACACACCTCGTAGGACTATTATGCAGATTCAATGAGGCAATCTGTGTAAAACACTTAGAACAGTGGCTGGCACACAAAGTAGTCAGTGAACATTAGCTTTTATTATGCAAAGTAGATGGGAGCCTCTTCAAATGAAATAAAACCAAATTTTCTTCTGTTACAAATCAACATAGAAAACCTTGCAACTTCAAATAACTATGACTAGGAAAAGAAAAAATCACTTAAAGTCCTGCCTTCGTAAATAGGTGATTTAGTATATTTTTCTGGTCTTTGTTTCTATGCATTATTTTATTTTTACATGGCTGAAATAGGTTTTATTTCTGATTTTTCATTTGCCAGCAGAACATTAAGTTTTCCATTTCATTACGTCCTTTCTGAACCTTATTTTTATGGCTACGTGTTCCACTGAGTAAAGTATAGCATATATTTTACCTGTAATAGTATTAATATGAATAACTATCGTTACTTGAGTGCCATTTAAGTGCCAGGCTCTAGGTATTTTATAGCTTTTTTCAGTATATAGTTCAACAACCCTGAACGTCATTTGCTATGATTCCCACGTTAGAGATGAGCAGGCAGGTTTTATACAACCTGACTGATGTCACACAGCTCCCACCTGCCAGACCAGGGACTGAGTTAGCAGTATGATCCTGAGCAAGGGGGGTGTGATCCTGAAAAAACAGGTGTCATTCTGAACAGGAAGACATGATTCTGGACAGGGGTGTGATTGTGAACAGGGGTGTGGTTGTGAACATGGGTGTGATTCTGAAGCTTGTAGTCTTTTCAGTGTACCATGGTGTCTACGGTGTTTCGCTACTTTAAATAACAAGGTGAAGTATTTTATGAATTACGTTTTTTCTTTTCTAAGGGCAGACCTTCCTGAAACAACATAATTACTGTAGTCAGAAGAAAGGGTGAAACAACTCAAGGTCTGAAAAAGGGAGACGTGAGGAAAACCGGAGATCCATGCATTCTTTGGTTCACCTGGACGTGGGGCCCCGGCCCTAGTAGGTGTGTCCAAAGACTGGTAGTTTCTTTCCTTTCTGTCAGTTAATAACTATTGCTGCTACTACTACTATTATTATTATCATTATTATTATTTTTATTACCCATTCTCCTGAAGATATCTTCAGATCTTAATGTTGATGCCCCAGCAGGAGTTCCTACTAGAAAGTGTAATTTCCCATTTGGGTTTTCATCCAAATCAGTCTGATGCGAGTTGGGCTCTGTAAACATGCTGCTGTTCAGGCCCCGAGTCATTTCCAGGTGATTCAAGTTGGGAAACCAAACCCTTGGGTCCAGAGAGACATCCACTGCCAAGTCAACCATGGACAGCATGGCTGTGGGCTTCCTGCTGCGTTAAAGTGGGGGTGAAGGCAAGGCAGTGTGGACTTTTGGGAAAGTACAAAGTTGGTGACTGTCACACTAGGCCCAGATAATTATGTGACAAAGGAAGCTAATTCTAAAATAAGAGGGAAAGATAGAAAGGAACAACCATGAGCCATTCCCAAGACATTTTCCTTCTTACAGAAAATTGTTATTAATTTTATCTCCAGGCTTATGCTGTATTTCCCAAGCCGTATGCTTTTTATCTTACCGTTGCACAAGTAAAATTGAGGAAACTGTGGATCTATTGTTGAGGCAGGAATTCAAAATCCATGTCAAAAGAGACGTAAGCCTGAACAAAGGAGCTGCAGGCAGGAAAGAAAAACTGCAGCTTAAAAATTCAAGGAATGAACATTGAACTGTCTGTGTATAACTAAAAATTATACCACTCAACAGAATTATAAAGAGAAATTGCACTTGAATCTTTTGTGTGTAATTATGTGATTTAATGCAGCAGATTAAAAAAATGTCACTGCTTGTTTTTTTCCTGTGCATCAAGCCATAACCCCCCAACAGTATTTTCAGGGTCCATTTTTGCTGTTGCAGAGAGATAATTAAGGCTATTGTAATTAACTTTCCCATCACTCAAAAATTCTGAATAATGTGAGCACCTGCTGGTATATGAGACACAGAATAGTACGGTGTCATCAAAAATGCTGCCAATTTAAAGTAATTTGATAATTAATGGTAAGTGCCTAGGAAGGAAATTTCTGGAACCATTGTGGGCAAAACTAAGTACAACTCAGAAATTGCTAAACTTTTGTCATAGTTTTATTTGAAGGATGTTCATGACTCAAAGAGGTTAATTCATAATGAGGCTGGTAGCCACATAAATTAAAATGCTTATATAATATTTAAAGATCCAAATGTTGGAATCTTGGAGAACCAAGTTAAGCATATATCTCCACAATAGCCATTCGGATAAAATCATACCCGTGGAATCAGAAACTAAGCATTGGCAAGACCTTGAAGGCCCTCTTTCCTGACTTCCTTCTGAAGCAGGTATCATTCTTGCAGAATTCCTGTAATTCTCTTTTGGGACAGAAATGTCTGGTGATGTACTAAATTTTGAACCAGGCTGAGTCTATTGCCTTGTTTTATCAAAAAGGCTGTTAAATTTTTCAATTTGATTTTTTTCAGAGACAAGATGCTGAAGTCTATGCTGTATTTATTGTCAGACGTTCCAGTGACGTCAATGGGGAAAAGACTACACTCGTTGTAATGAGTCTCACCATTCGACCTGTATATCATCTTGTGAAGGAGTTGGAGGCCCACTGGTTGACCATCAGATGCTATTGAATAGAATTAGTAGGAAACAGACAATTTGAGTTCCGTTTTCAGCTCTGTTATTCATCTGTTGAGGAACTTTTGAAATGTTTAAACCTCATTTCCTCCTTCTTAAAGAACACAATGATGCTTGCTTTTGTGAGTAATGCCTAACTTTGGGTGGCATTTTATTGTTTTAAAAAATGGCACAGGTTGAGATCAAATTTATATGCGTTTTGTATACAGTTGTGTGTCACTTAATGACAGAAATACTTTCTGAATAGTGAGTCACTAGGCAATTTCATTTTCGTGGGAACATAATAGGGTGTACTTACACAATCCTAGATGGTATAGCCTGCTACATACCTCCAATTTCATCATAATCTTATGGGACCACCATTGTATATTTGGTCCATTGTTCACTGAAAGGTCTTTATGCAGCATGTGGCTGTAAACTAGTAATATCAGTCTTATAAATCTTATAGGTATACAATCTATAGTGCCGTGTGTTGTAGGGGTAAAATATTTACATGATGACTCTGAGGCACAAAGTCATACATGTGGAATGAGCTGCTTTAGAAAAAAAATGAACTCCCCATTGTGGGAGGTGATCAATTGCCAGAGGTTAAGGGATTGAGCATCTAGATGCTGGTTGCTAGATTGGTAGCTGAACAGACTGACTTGTAAGATTCCCAGAGAGCTTGAGGGTCTGTGGTAGTATCTTTGAAAATAGTACAATGTTGCACAAAGTAAGGTACAATTGTTTTCATTTATTTATTTTAATTTAATTTAATTTTTTTTATATTCTATGATGTTATTGAAGAGCAGTTGAGAGGGAGAGGGAGATGGGAAGTGGGAAGGAAATGTTATGGAAGAAGGAGGAAGCGTGGGATTGAGGCCTGTGGCACCCTCCACATTCCCACAGGGAAGACAGGGGGGCTTCCAGTGGTGGGTTGGTCATTGCCAGGCTCAGTGCAGATGTCAGGGGGCTGTGGCAAAAACACTCGCCTCCCACCACCCCAGCTCAGGAACCTGGGGCCTTTCTTGCTGTGGTTTGGTGGTTGTCACTGGGCTGGTTGCATGTGTTGGGGGTCATGACTGAGGCCCGAGGTCTCCCACCGCCCCAGCTTGGGAGAGCCCAGGGCACTTCCTGTGGCAGTTCAGTGGTTGTTGCTGGGGTGTTTGCGCTTGTTGGGGGTTGTCCGAGGCCCGTGGCCGCCTCCCTGGAAACTGGTTGTGGTTGTTGGGGGGCATGGCTGAGGCCCCCGACCTACCCCCCTTTCTGGTTTGGTAGCCCAGTGGACTTCTGGTCCTTCTAGGTGTTATAGGTGTTCTTTGGTGAAATGAGACCTTTACTAGTTAATACCAAACTTTGTCTCTGGTTGTGGGTATTTTGTTCTTTCTTCCAGTTCTGTGTTGGATTATTCACTGTTTCCACCACTTAAACTCTGCACTGAAACTAATTTGTTGTCCTTTGGTTACTTCTAAAATGGGAGAACTTCTTGTGGGGACCAGTACTTGAGCTCTGTGGTTGAGCTAAATTGCTGCTTTACTGCTGATTCCCTAAGGAAAGCTTTTTGTGCAGCTCAGGTTTTATGGTTGACGTTATAGGTACTTCTGGTTCTAGTGAAATCTGGTGCACCTGGGTTGTGTAGAAACTCTGGTCTGGGCCTGAGTCTTCTCATCAAACAGCACTCCGTGCAGTTCTATATTCCTGACCAGTCTCCTTTAAGTGGTACTATACTGATTGGGGTGCAAGTCTGCTGTCCTTACTGTGCCGCAGTTTTCCCCCAGTGGGTCCGTCTCCTCCACTTCCCATGCTCCTGTCCTTGCAATGACTCACTCGTCTCTGAGTGGCTCCTTTTTTTCAATTGATGCAGCTCCTCAGTCCTATGTGGGTCCATGGGAACCCTATTAGTGGTATTGCTGGCCTGGGGGCCATCAAGGCCCTCTTCTCCCCTACCTCCTCCTAGCAACTTCATCGAAAAGGCACAGTTGTGGCTTTTGCCAGCTCATGCTCTGTGCGCTCAGCAGCTCCAGCCTGGAAATGGCTGGGGCTTGAAATGGTCGGAGAGGTTTTTCTTTCTCTCATCGTGGCTTCTCCCACCTTCATGCACTCCGTAGGTCTCTCTTCCCCTTCCCCTGAGCTCTAGTGGCCTCAGCTTGGCTGTTGTTGTTTTTTTATAGATGTAAATTAGTTGATTTTGGGGAGAGAGTATTGCTGGGGACCATCTATTCTGCCATCTTGACTGGGAAGTACAATTGTTAAGAAAAGTGAAGGTTAAAATGAGATCTTCTATAAAAGAACTCACCCACTAGACGTTTTAATAAAGAAATTTATCCTTTTTGTAATCCTGGATAAATATGCTTTAACTGTTGTGTTTGGGAAATGTAGCTGCCTCTTCTGCTATTTATTACTTAATAGAGTTCATTTAAGAGTATTAATATGGGGCTGGCCCCGTGGCTCACTTGGGAGAGTGTGGCACTGGTAGTGCCGAGGCCACAGGTTCAAATCCTGTATAGGGATGGCCGGTGCGCTCACTGGCTGAGCGTGGTGCAGACCATACTACGCTGAGGGTCGCAATCCCCTTACCAGCCTAAAAAAAAAAAAAAGTGTATTAATATGGTCACTTAAGTACTTTCTTTTCTATGCTTCACTGCCTTTTCTCACGCTCTTCATTTTTATTCATTTGGCATCTTTTGGACACTTTGGTCATTTAGGTATCACTAGGCAATTATAACAGTCTTTTTTAAGGGTAAAGTGTATTGCCACGTGACAATCTTTGAAGATATGACCTTAGTCAAGCTGTTCTCCTTGGACTATTTCACAAAGTTTAAATAACAAAAATGTTAATTCCCTGTTGTAATTCAAATAAAGATATTATTTCTTGAAAATATAGATAACTAAATGAAATTTTGGAAAAGTTTATGTTTTTTCAAAATGGGGATATGGCAAAGGGATACATTTTACAAACTACAATTGGAATTTAGTCTGTTTACTCCACAGTGATACTTCATACAAAGTTCACACTTGAGGGCGTGAATGAGACTGTGTTCACACATATAGGTTGTGCTAGAATATGCGGAAGAATTGGTTATGGACCCATGCCATAAGGGGACCCCTTATTTGATCTGAATAACAGCTAGAGAAGAAGAGAAATCCAAAGGCAGATACTCTAGCTCTTTTCAGATATTTGTGGCAAAGTGAGCACATATCAAATGCCTGTTCTGTGGGAGGCACTGTGCCAGTGTTACGCAGCTTTGCAGTGATTCCACTTTCATAGTCTACTACCTGAGTAGCATGTGTTACTGTGATAAGAACTTGGAATGTACTGCCCCTCCTTGAGAATGTGACATAACACCTTATCAGACCCCATATGTCAGCAATTGACTTCAGCTGTTGGACTCCAAAATGCATGTAAACTCAAGAGCTTGGCAGACACCTTGAGAGCTTAGGCTGTGCTCTGTCAGCCACTTCTCAGAAGACACAGTGCTCAGGCTTCAACAGCGTCACACCCTGTGAGCCTCTGAGCTAACAAAGTTAGTGCGTTCGGGGGACTTCACACGTCGTCACGGAGCTCCATGGCATTGGACGCTGTCTCTTCAGAGAACCACCCGTACGAAGGTGCACCTCAAACTGCAGTCAGACTTCACTTCCCGCAGAGGCCTGCTTCCATCCTAATGGAGCAACTCGACTTTAGCAAGTTTGGAACTCACTCACTATGTGGCCAATGTCCCTCGTCCATCGATCGAGTTATTCCCTGTGAGACCTGCTTGTGTTATTCTCCTCTCTTTGAGCATTGTGGACAAAAAGAAAAATATAGCAGTAAACTGTGTGATTCATGAAAACTTACTATGATCATCTCCTTATTTTAGCCGTGCAGAACAGCTGGGCACTTTACCTGTATTATGTTATTTGGTCTTTATGGCAACAATTATTGTCCCCATACTGGAAGGACATTTTGTGGAAGGGAAAATTGACATTTTGCACTACTTCAAGAAGCAGCAGTGAGACTGTTGGTGAAAATTGCTGGGGCTTATCTTTTGGTTCACTGTAATAAAAGGACAAGGGTGACCTGGATGTGCCATTTCTGCCCCTATGACTCCCAGGGTTAGCTGGGAGGGAGTGGCTGCCTCAACCACTGTTCCATTCTCCTTCAGTGACAATGACCCCTGCACAGAGGAGGACTGGCCAGCCAAGAATGTCCAGTGCCTTTTGTCCCTTGCTCAGTGCTCTAATTTAACCCAACATAAGTAGGAAGGTCAAAAAAGTACACTTTTTCCTAGAAGAGAACTTCCTTGTGATATAAATAATCTCTGTCACCATCCATCTCTCCATAGGGTGGTGTTAGCTACTTCACAAGCAAAAGAGAACAAAGGACCCTGCCGTCTTGCTGGAAAATGCCCAGTTACTTTCTGATATGGCCCCAGCTTAGCTTAAAGCTAATCGTTTGCTATGCCACAGTGGTTCAAGAATAGATGAAAATCGCAATCAGAAAATGAAATTGTCATGAGAGCTACCGGAAACAAAACAGAAAGGAGCAGAGCTTCTGCTACGCAAGTCACACTTAAAAAAGCACAGTAAATAAACTAACAGATTGATTCTCTACTCTCAGGATTTTTTAACATTTAGTATTTTTATTTTTATTTTTCAGGAAAAGATCCACCTAAAGTGGATCTAGAAATGAATGACTTTGAGGGATGGTGGGTGTTGGCCCATCTGGGAACCATCCAAGCCTGGACTCAGGAATAGGGCTCAGTGAGGCCAAGTGCAAGAGCAGGGAGTTTTCTTGAGGAACATGCGAGGACAGTGGAATTAGCTCTTCAGTGTCAGGGTGACAAGTCAAATCCCTGAATCCCAAGGACAGGTATGAGGTACAGGCCATGAATTCAGAATGGAGGAGAGGAGACCAGGCAGAGCTGATCATGAGCCTGGGGTGAGGTATTCCTGAGATATTAGGCATTAAGGAAGTATTTTTCAGTTGAATGAAAAGATGCATGAAAAATGAGAGCCTAAGAGGCCCATGGGACTGATGCCAGGGCAGGATTTAGGGGCGACTGCGAGTAGAGTGGGCAGTGGAGGAGCAGATCTGATTGCTGCACGTCAGTGGGTAAATGAGGCATGAATATCAGTAACTGCCAGAAAGGATTACCCGAAAATTGGATACCAGGAAAGTGGTATGGAGAGAGATGGAGGATGAGTGTGGTTTTGAAGCACGATTGGGGGAGAAAATCCCAAGGTAGAGAGAAAGTAAAAAGTAAAAACAAAGCAGTAGGAAAACAAGGCACCAGTGAGTAGCCTGAGGTAGCCAGCGCCTGCAGTGTGCGTGGGGAGGATGCTGAGAAGTTGGAACCTCACCCTGAGATCGGGATGGGGAGGGCTCGAATTGGGTCGAGGACTTGGAGCAGGGGACTTACCCATCTCTCTAACTTCTTATCAGAACAGATGTGAAACCTGGGAAAGCATACGTGTAAGTTCTACGAAGTGCCAGGCATGTGTTGTAGCATAGAAGAACATGCACATAATCTACAGTTCTATCTGAATGATGGAATTTCTGCAGCATTACCAAACAAAAGGAAGAGAAAAGGGGGGAAAAGTTAAATGATGATATAAAAATTCTGTAAGCTCTGTCTATCTTCTTCCTTATGGATTATAAAATATAACACAGGACAGCATCGCAAGTAAATGCAGAACAAACAGGAGACCTGGTCCCATGCTAAACTCCTGGAGGGCCTGAAATGGAAGGAAACTGCCACATGTGAAGGGTAATGTCATTTCTCCCCTCCTTTTAAATCCTTTTTGGAAAGGGCAGATGTAAATTTTAAAAAGCAAATATTTAAAAAATCCTCTAGCATATATAATGCAATGCATCATTACAAAATACTTACTGAGTGACAAGTAGACACCTTACACTCTCTCCCAACACATTTCCCTCCCCCATTCTATAAAGCAGAATCTTGTTTAGTGGGGGATTTTGTGTTACCATTTGGAGGGTTTCTTGTGATTAGAAACCCTTTTTGCTGGAATCATGGTGGTTGAAAATTGTTCTTATCTTTCTGATTTTCCAGTTTCCTTTGCACAGGCAAGGAGAGTAGTAGGGAAGAGGGTAAGAAGAGAAAAGACAGAGGAGAATTTGGTGCAAATAACAATAAAGGAGAACATTTAGCTCACAAGAAACCTTTGCCTTGGTGAGTACACGTGGTTCTTTTCAGAGGATGAAGTAGTGAAGTTGGAAATGGGTGTTGTAACAGCCAGGGCCTGGGAGGTGGAGGGCAGGAAGGGGCTGGAGGAGTCCGGCTGCTGCACATTCCTGCAGATTCTTCCTTGGGGAAGATTGCTGCCTTTGCCAGAAACACACACACAGCTTTTTGCCTGGGACAGGTGGTTGATTCAGTATGCAATCTCCTGTGTGGTGTGAGGTCTTGCCTAGACATGTTGCTTGGAATCTGAACTCTCCTTTACATATCTATCTTTCTTTTCCCCAACTTCTTGCTCTGTTTGCGGCTTCCTCTTTCATTTTGCTCTTGGAATGTGTGCCCTCTAGTTCCCAGATGGCTGTTTCACTCTTGCTCACTGCTCTGCCCTGACTACCATGGTGCCTGGCACACGAGGCACCATTAGTAAGGTTTTGTTGGATGAACAGACCAATATGGCATTGACGTTTTCTTTGATGTGTCTGTCTTAGTCCATTCAGGCTGCTATAACAAATTAATACAGATTAGGGGGCTTAAACAGCAGAAATGTTTCTCTCACAGTACTAGGGGCTGGAAGTCTGAGATCAGGATGCCAGCATGGTTGGATTCTGCTGAGGGCCCTCTTCCTGGTTTGCAGATGACTGTCTTCTAGCAGTGTCCTCACATGGAGAGGAGAGAGAGAGAGAGAGAGAGAGAGAGAGAGAGAGAGAGAGAGAGGAATCAAGCTTTTTTGTGTCTTTTCTCATAGGGCACTAATCCCATTCATGAGGGCTCCACCCTTCTGACCTACTCACCTCCCAGATGCCCCATCTCCTTACACCATCACCGTGGAGGTTAGGATTTCATCATATGAATTTTGGAGGAACACAAACATGTGGTCTGTAGCAGTGCCTAGCTGTCTAGAAACCCCAGGCTCCTCAAAATCTCCCCAGTTTGCATCTGTTCCTGCCCAGTGGACCATGCTGTGTATGTACCTTGCCTTGGCCTGATACACCTTTAGTTTGCATTTTTTGTTTTGTTTTTCTTTTTATCTACAGTTTACCACTGGAAATGTTGGGGCTGGTTAAATCTGACCTCCCTGGTGGTGCAAACTCTCCCACTGGACCTGGGACCCAGGCTGAGTCATTGACACTTACATCATTTCGACTTTCTCATTCACAAAGTGAAAATGTCCTAAATGCTCTAGGATTCTGGAACTTCTCGTTCTGACATCTTGTCACTGTAAGAACTTCCCCTCAATCATTCCTTTGCTGACATAGCCTGTGATCACTTAGGTTCAGTGACATTGAGATGAATGGCCATGCTTCCTTTTCCCTCCAACAGTGACTATGACCTCATGCCATTTATTTATTTATTTATTGGTAGAGAGCTTTAAGGAAGTATCATGGGGGTACTATTTCGGGTTTTCTCATACCTGCAAGCTGGTATTCGAGCTCTGCTTCATCAGGTGTTACGATGGGATGAAGCAGCACAACACAGGCAAGCGGCTCCTCTGTGGGCTGTGGGAGGGAAAGGAGAGCCACCAAGCCCTGTGTGATGCACAGACCCTAATCTGACCCACCATTTAGGAGCAGGAAGTGGTGTTGGATGGGGGGGAGCAAAGCTGAGAGCCAACAGGCTTTTGCCCCTTGACCCATCTTACATGGGTGCCACCAGAAGCATCCTGCAGCCACATCAGAGTAAATTAAATGGCAGTTGGCTGTGAGGGTCTGATTTTACTGGTCATAGGCCTGTTTTCAACCTTGGGTGGCCTGCAAAGGTGTTTTGGAGTTCCCATGTACCCAGTAGAGAGATGGGGCGGCTGATCTCAGAACCATTTGGTGAGCATCCAGGGGCCTTGCTGTAGGGAGCATGGTGACACCACCATCCAGGGCTGCAGGGCAGACGCAATGGGACCCTTGGAGCCTGTGACAGCCAACACAGGGCCACATCAGCAGCTGAGAAGGAGTCAGGTTTGACAGGGACAAGACGGACCTTGAGATGCCCAGGTGTGGGGCTCAGAAGTAGAGGCCGGTGGCCTGGGTGGAGAGGACTCCAGTGGTGGAGAGGCCAGCGGGGCCAGAAAGCAGTGCCCGTGCCTCCTGGCCCTCAGACCTGAGACCCATGTCCCCCTCGCCCACCCAGGGACACCATAAGCTCATGTGTCTCCCACCCACCAGGTGCTGTCAGAAAAGTGGGAGGAGGAGCATGCACTTGAAAGGACAGTGGTAACAAGGAAGGAGATGGTCGGGAGCTGTAGACCCTGCTGTCATGTGAACTGGCAAATTTAAAAGGTTTTTCCCCCTCCCTTGGTCTCCAGTGAGGCTGATGGGGTGGAAGCCTAAGGAAGTAAAGGTCACTAGTAGAAAATAAACAAGACAGATGTGCTTTGCTCACCCGCAGAGAAGTGAGCGCAGTCTCTATCCAGCCTTGGAAGCTACTCGAGCAAGCTGGCTGCCCCAGCTTTCCCACCCGGGGGTGCTCCTGCCTGCTCCTCCTGCTCTGCACCGTCTCTCTGGCAGGTGGCCAGAGCCCCTCATGGTCCAGGAGGGGGAGAATTGCTGTGTTTTCCCCTGGGGCCAACAGCACAGAAGGGGCTGGGAACATCGGGGCACTGTTACCATGGTCCCTGTCCCATGTCTAATCAGGACCTCAGTCTGCAGGAGCTGCTGTTTTCTGTCAAAGAGATGCACACAAAATAAACGAAAATGTAGCTCCGATGCATGCCATTTTCTTGGACATGCAGACGATAGCTAAAGTTCACACTTAGATTTTCCTGGCTGGGAATGGCAAAGGGTGACAGGTCCATTGTAATCGACCGAGGAGTTGATCTGGGAACAGAGGGATTCTTGCATGATGAATTTGATTCTAAAATCTCTTAGAATTGAGGCGAATACTTTTAAAAAAAAATCCCAAAACATAGTTAATAAAAATCGAAAGTGTCTTTTTATTCCTCTTCACGACACTACGCCAGGAAGTGGCATTTGCCATCTCATGCTGAGAAAAGACACACTACAGTGGGAGAGGGGGCAACGGAGCAGGCGCAGGAGAGGGCTGAGGAGGGGAGGAAACGTAGCCTGCAGAATTCCCCTGCACTGGAGTAATTCACTTGGCACAGCCTTGTGTTCTCATAATAAAAAGAATAACTATCGTTCTCCTTTCCTCATGAGGCAAAACCGATGCTGTCTCGATGAGGAGCAGTGCTCACCGCCCAGCAGAGCACGTGTCCACAGCCGGAGGTCTCCGCTGCAGCTCCCGCCTAGGCTAGGTCTCCCCCTTGTGCTGGGGGGGGGAGTCCCCAAGCAGGTGGTGGGGCAGGGAGAGCAAGGAAGGTGACAAGAGAGAGGGAGCAAGAGAAGGAGGAAGGGAGAGAAGGAAGGAGGAAGAGAGAGAGAGAGAGAGAGAGAGAGAGATTGCTTTTCCCCATCCTCTCCCTAAACTGACCTCAGCAATAGTACATGTGGCAGGAATGGGGCCACTGGCATTTAGAGTGGACAGTCCAAGTGTTCCCTGCTGAGATCAGAACAGAGGTGCTGGCCTTCCACTGTATACGGACACCTTGGATATAAGGAAGAGTGTGTCATTCCTCTCAGGCAACGCGGCAGAGGTCCCAGAGGCTGTGTGACCTCAGTCACACGGATGTGAGTAATGGGACACACAAAGAAAAGGCGAGGCGTTCCACCCCAGGCACTGACCTGCCAGGAGGTAAGAGGACGGCATCTGAGCTGTGATTTCCAGCTCACAAAGCCCCCGAGCTGCGTTCCATTTGGGCCTCACACCCACCCTGTGGTGCTGCCAGTCAGGTTTATTATCTCGCTCCCAGCCCTGATGAGAAAACACAGGGTTTTAGCATCAACTAACTTGCCCACTCACCCAACCTGTGAGTGGCAGAGAAGGGACTCAACTCAAGCCTGCTAACCCGCAATTGAGACCCTTCCTACTACCTCAGGCTGCCCCTTATGCCATAAGCCTGGGCACATGACTCAGTAGAGACCTGGCAGACTTTCTGAGCTGGGCTCCAGGCAGAAGCCAGGCCCGTGTGGATGGCATTGTTGAGTTGAGGGGCAGGAGTGCTTCCCTCTCTCCAGGCAGCAGCCACGGCGCACACACCGCAAACACTTCCCTTCAGCCAAGCGTGAGGCTCATGAGAGCCTAACATTTCCAGGGAAGGTGGAGGACGTTGCGCAATGTAGTCTGTTTTCTCTGAAAGTCCAGAGGAACCTTTGGCCAGTTCGTTGTGTTTCTGCCTGTTCAGCATGCTGGAGGCTTGTCCAGCGTGGCTCACTGCCAGGCTGTCTCTGCAGCAGCGTGGACGCACGTCAGCCCCTTTCTTCTCCCCTTGCTTTCTGAGGTCCGGGTCTCACTTGTCAGGAAGGCAGACTCACGGCACCCAGATGTAAGCAGGGCACAGACAAGTTGCCAAGAGGCTAACTGCCACTTTGTAAGGACCCCTTCTCTGCTGTAACGAGTGCTTCCAGTGACTTTACCTATTATGAACATTTTTGACCTTAAAGGAGATTTCCACCTATACTTCCTGACCCATTCCTTCTTCCAAGGAGAAAAACCATTAAAAAAAGGGAAATCAAAGGCCGCAAATATTCAACAGATACCCCAAACAGCTGATCCTGAGCAATCCTTCCACCTTTCAAAGAATGGAACTGGGCAGGGTCAGCTCCATGTATAAAGCAGGCAAAATTGTCCTAAATGTCATCTCTCCTGTGTGCAATCACTATCTGCCCTTTTAAGCCTCTCACAGCAGCCAAGTGTGCAAGGCCTCTCTTTTGCCCAGGGAATAGGAATTCATAATAAGAAGTTAAAGTTTTGATTCGTCAGACCTCTCCAGGATACTTTCATTGACAAGAGCACCCTATTGAGAGCAGTGTGTGGCCCCAGGCAGTGAATCTGGGACAGGGGACAGGGGATAAGGAACCCCGAGTTGGGTGGGCTATGGGGGCCTCCTTTCCTTCATCTTTAACTCACGCCATGTGGGCTGTGCCTCCTCCACCTGCTTCTCCAAATGAGCCCCAGTGTTGCCCAGATGGGAAAGAGCGTGTCTGTAAGCCTCACAACGATTTGCTTTTCTATAATTCTTTTCATATGAGCATTTTCACAAATGACAGGCAGTTTGCTAGTGGAAGCTGCTGATGCCATGATGTCACAGAAAATCAAATTTTGAGAAACAATTTGGGTGGAAATTTTATCTTGGAAGACTAGACTCCAAGAATTAATAATAAAACGAATTCTATGACACATACCAGTGTTTGCTTGGGGTTGGGGCTGGGTGACTTCCTACAAAAAGACAGGAGGGAACTTATTGGGGTGATGAAAAAACTTTATATTTTGATGGTGCTGGTAGTTAAATGGATACAGATAATTGTCAAAACTCATCTAGCTGTACACTGAAAATGGGTGCACTTTACTGTATGCAAAGCATATTTTAATAAAGTAGATTTAAAAAGAAAAAGAATTCTATGGGAGTGTGTAATAGAGGAAGGTATCATCTCATTTAAAAGAAAGCAATGTGGGGTGGGGTAGGGGTTGGGGAGATGTTGGTCGGACGATACAAAATTTCAGACAGGAGGAATAAATTTAAGAAAACTATTGTGCCACATGATGACTGTAATTAATAACAATGCATTTATTTTTGAAAATTGCTAAGAGAGTAGATTTTAAGCTTTTTTACCACACACAAAAAATAATAAGTATGTGAGGTAATGCATTTGTTAACTAGCTCAATTTAGCCATTTCACAATATAGACACATTTCAAAACAACATGTTGCACACAGTAATAAGCATACGTTTTGTCAATTAAAGAATAAAATAAATAAAAGATTATATTAGGATTTATCAAAAACCATAAAAGAAAACAATGCTTTAGGACTCAGGAATGTCAACAGAATTCATTTAGTCAACAGAGCTTTTGATTGTTGATTGACCTTTTAACCCAGGTTTATTTTCTCTGACCTGACAATTCGGATGAAACACTCCATCATGGGCTCTCCTAGCACCTCGAGTTTTCCTTCCTAGTGTCTGTCACAGTTCTACTTAAGTAATCGGGTTGTCATTTCATCTTCTTTTTTTTTTTTAATATACCACAGTTCATTCATCCATTCATCAGTTGATGGACATTTGGGTTGTTTCCACTTCTTGGCTACTATAAATATTTTTGTGTGGACATATGCTTTCCTTTATCTTGCATATTTGAGTTTTTATTTATTTTAATTTTTAAACTTTTGGGGGGGCAACTGGCTGGAAGGGGGATCAAAAATTAGACCCTAAAAAAAAAGAAAAAAAAGGTAAAGTATAACCATTAACATAATTTTTAAACAAGACAGTAAAATGTCAACAAGATCCTGTCAGCATAGTCTATGTTTCTGCTTTCTCTAAATGGAAGAAGAGATTAAGCTGGCATTATGAAAATTCAATGGTGCATTATCTTTTATTAATCTTAATTATTTTTCTGATTTTAAAGGTAATGTGTAAGTTGGGGACCATAAATCACTCATAATTTCACCACCTAACTACAATTAACATTAAGTATCTTGCTAATTTTTTTTAATTAAAAAAATATTTAAGTAGTGCAAGTATACTTTAAAAACTCAAATATTCAGGGGCTGGCCGGTTAGCTCAGTTGGTTAGAGCACAGTGTCATGGCACCAAGGTCAAGGGTTGTCATTTCTTAACGTCTTTCCTTTGCTGCCCTCTTGGCTTCCTGAGGGTGAGGCTGCCTGTGCCTAGTGTTATGCCCGTCCCCTGGCACCTCACAAGAGCTCTGTAAAGTTTGTTGAAAGAATGAATTTATTCAGTGCCTACTATGTGCCCAGCACTGAAAATGTAGAGATAAATAAGAACCATCTCCACAGCTAATAGTGGAGACAGATCATGAATATTATAATAAAGTGGATAGGATCTATGATAAGGGCGTGGACTGAATTTTGTGGAAGCATCAAGGAGATAATGAGTAGGTGTGGATGGTGCCTCCCTCGAGTGTGGTCTCTGATTTTCATTTGGGAGGACAGGTGTGTTCGTCTGTAGGTGACTGTCTGTGCTCTCCTTCAGCCGGTGCCCATGATGACCAGGGGTCACCCAGCAATCACACTGCCCTTGGTCTCTGCATCCTTCCATGGGACACCTTTGAGGGTCTGTGCAATCTCCTCAGGAGTCAGTTGGACTGGAGGGGACAACTCCTCCAGCCCCATCCCTTAGGACCTCTGAGTACTACAGTCCCAGATGGCCTCAGAGAAATGCAAGGTGCTTAAGGAGTGGGGTCAATACATCTAAACACTTTAGATGTATTGAGTACTTCTCAATACATTTAAACACTTCCAAGAAGGTTCTAGATAGATATTGGCCAAATTGTGCAGAATGAAAAATATGTTCCTTTTTTTTCTTTTCCACGCAGACCAAAATCATAATAGGAGTCTTTGTCCAGAAAACAGCATGCTGTCTCTCTGTGTGGAGAGCAACTGCATACCCCTTGAATAAGAGCTGTCAACCCCAACACCACTGGCATTTGGAGCTGGATACTTCTTTGTCGTGAGGGCTGTCTTGTGCAGTGTAGGATGGTTAGCAGCATCCTGAGCCTCCATGCCCTAGATGCAAGTAGCACCTCCACTTCTTCCATCTAAGCTGTCTCCAGACATTGCCAAATATCTCCCTGGGGGCAAAATCTCCCCTGGTTGAGAACCACTGCTAGAGCCACAGACTGGCTCAACTATCTTGGAGAAATACTTAACCTTTCAGTTGCTCAGGTTACACATCCATGCAATGGGGGTAAAAATACATGTGCCCTGTGGAATTGTAGGGAGCATTAAACCAGACAATGCATGTCCCAGGCTTAGTGCAATGCTAGGCACATGGGGCACACTCAGGGAATGACTTCCTGGATCCTCAGCTGCAGCAAGTGCTTTCTGGACCCCTGTTTACAGCTGTTCACTATGACAGGTTTGTTTGTGTCACGAGAGAGGGAAACACAAAGGCCATGAGCTTGAGTCATCAGAGCTCTGCAAAGCTCAGAAACTTTCTCTGAGGACAGAGGGAGGTGGATCTGCTAGGGGGGGCACGCCTCACATCTCTTCATATCCCAGCAGTGACGAAGGCTTCAAGTAGCATCACCTGTCAGGGTATGTTCAGTTTCCAGACTGTCAGGCAAAACCTCAATTAAAAAGAGAAAAAGAAATAAAAACCCCCAGGAAACTTAATTTGAGATCATGTCACGTGGCCAAGAATGTGTCAGTTCTGGAAGAAACTTGTTTATCAGAAGGTGAAATATTCACGGCGCCCTGCACACAGAATTGTATTTCCAGTGTTGCAATGACTCATCCTGGGATTCATTCTTCTCCCAAGAAAGTCTGTCACACTGCAATGCTTTGGGGACGTGCAGTCTGGAGCAACCAAGTTTTTATACCCTGTGCATCCTCCAACAAGATTGAATCTTACAACTGTCAAGAAAACAGATTTGCTGCCGAACACTCTTCTTGGGGCAGTTTTTTACAGACTGGATTAATCTTAGGCTGTTCAAACCCCAACACAACATTTCAGCCGAGGACGAGAATGCACAATGAGAGCACGAGGGGAGAATGCGCAAGAGGCAGAGGAGCATCTCCACCGAGAAAGATGCGGGTGGGTGATGAGGCGATCGTGAGGAACAGAACAGGTGGCCTCTCACATTCCCAGTGGCCTCGCATGTTCCCGGTGTCCTGGGGAAGGCAGCTATGGAGGCACACCTTTAGAAAGGGGCCTTGAGATTACTAGTGTGCTTGGTGCCATTTCCATTCTTGTCCTTAAAGAGAGGCAGGAGAGCCTCAATGGGGCGGTCCCTGTGCCTTGCGAGACTCAGTGAGGGCAGCCAGCGGTGGTGGCAGATGCAGCAGGTTGGCAGACTTCGTTGCAAAGTGTCTGCTGGGCGCAGGCTTGGCTGGGCCATTGAAGGACGAGTCTGTGTGTCTTCCCCTTTGGCCTCAGATATGCCAAGTATTCCTCTAGGATTGCCTGTCATCTGCACTTAGAGATAAGAGGTCATTAGGCCATCAGCTGGCAGGTTAGAAGTCCCCTTCTACCTTGACCAGCAGGTGAACTGACATCCACAAACCGAGAAGTCGATACACCCTAATGTTTCCAAGGCTTTGATGAAATATCTACGCAAATCAAAGCCTTCCCCAGTGTGCCTTATACCCTTCTTATTAGGGATTTTCAAATAGCTGTTTCTCTCATTTGGAAATTTTCCTCTTCTCTGTCTAGACACATTTTTCAAAGTCTAGACCAAGACCCAACTTCTCATGCCAGTCTATGATAGCCCTCCCTTCTTTGGATTGCTTGTATTTTCTGTATTAATTTACCACAAACCTGCCTTTATTATGGTTACCCTAGAAATAATATTTATCTTATTTTACATTTTTTTCTTTCTAAAATGCAAGCATTTTGTTTTATACTTTCTCGAATGCTCATAGACCAGCATATAAAAGGAGCTCAATATTGGTTGCTTTGTAAAATGGCCTTTCTGAGATCCTGGGAGAATCTGGTTTACATGTGGTCACTGTGGACTACTGGCAGCATGTGTGTATTTGTGTGTGTGTGTGTGTGTGTCTGTGTGTGTGTCTGCGTGCATGTAGTGATGGATAGATGTCCTGTTCCAGGTCTCAGGAAGTAGCGTTAGGCAACTGTGAGTTTAGACAGACCTAGAGTATCTACAACGTTGTAGCCCTTAATACATGCCTGATACATACCACAGTGTCCTAGAGCTTCTTTTTATTTTAATTTTAAGTTTTATTTGTGCATATTTGTGGGGTGCAGTGCAGTGTGTTGATTCAGTACATGCACATACTGCACGATGACTCACTTAGGGTAGATAGCATAGTTTCGTACTCAGTAGTCCACCATAGAGTGGTTTGTTTTATGTGCCCCTTTCTTTCCCCTGCCAGCCGTGGGTGTAAGGAAAGGAACTTTACCTAATTTATCCCTGCATCCCCAAGACCCAGCACAGAAGCAAGACACCGTAAGTACTAGGTAGAGGTTGTTCATCAGAATGGAATGAACATGTTTGCAGGAAACCTCATGATCTCCTCTTACCGTCATGCCATCTTGGCCCACAATAAGGAACAGGAAGTCCCTTCCTCTGTGAAGTTTCGGAGGGAGGCAGCTTCCCTTTTTTCCTCGTCCTGCACTCACGGATTCCATGCGGGGAGGAGCTGGATCTGGATGGTTCCCACCTTCAGGGCCCATCTGTCCCGGGCTCCCACCCTCCTGTCTTCCCTATGAAGGGTCTTCCTTGGTTTACCTCTGTCTGTGAACTGCTGGAGAAGCACAACTCGACTGAGGATGTGGATGCTTGATTATGTCCCCAGACGCAACTGCGTGTTTCCAGTTCCTCTTCATTCCCAGCCAACCTGGTGTTTTCGTCTCCATCTGTCTCCTCTGAGTCCGTTGATTTGTTTCTGAACCTTGAGCAGGGGAAGGAGCCATTTCACTATCACTCTCGGCATCTCAATGAGGTGCAAGGACAGTGTCCCGAAAAGTGACATTGTGCTGCCTCGCGTCCCTGTGAGTGCTCTTCTCCAGGGCAGTCTGAGACTCGCACTTCACCTCCCGGGGGCTGCAGTGCTGGGCTGGGCTGTAGCCGGGCCGAGCACAGAGTGACCAGAGCACAGAGTGACCGCAGGTACACAGGTCTCCAGGAATGTGGAAGGAGAGTGCATGCACGAACCATGCCTCTCACTTTTATTATCTATGCTTTGACATCTGGGGCCTTGTTGACTGGAGGGACTGCCCCTCCCAGGGTTAGCAAATTTCTAAAGATAACAAACAACTCTCCCAGGGGCTCTCCCTTCATATGAAAACCAACCAATCCAGATCCACACACCCGCCACCTCCTCCAGGGGGCCCTCATACTCTGGGCCACTGTCCCCCACCCTAATTACCCCAGGACCAGACACCAGACAACTAGGAGCTGCCCCTATGCCCTAGAGCCCTAGAAATTATCCAGCTAGCCAATCTTCAGCCTGCTGAGCTTGCCCTGTCCCCACCCCCATGGAAACCCCATAAAGGCTCTTACTCACGTCTGGTCTCAGCTCCCCGGCTGCCCTGACTGACCCCGGTGCTTCCCAGGCTCCCACCCCCTGCCACATGCCCCTCTTCTTGGGGTCTGCAAGTAAAGCAAACTATCTTCTCCATGGCAATGGTCTCCTGATCTGTTGGCCATGCCATTCCTAAATAACAAGAAAATCTATATTTTAAAACAGTTTAGAACTACCGAATCGAGAGAAAGGTGAGCAGAAGTGATAACGTGGCCACCTCCCGCTGGAAACACACTTTGTGCCCATCTCTGCCGTGAGCACCTCGCGTGCACTAGTTCATTCCGTTGTCACATGAGGAGAATGGCTGGAATCAGAGACGTCTAAGCGGCCTTCTCAAGGCACCCAGCCATCCACGAGCCGGGGTGCAGGCACCGAAGCGGGTGCGCCTCTGCGGCACCAAAGGGGCAGAGCCAGGTGGCCGTGGGCTGGCTTCAAAGGGAAGAGCTTGTGTTTGTGAGGGCTGGAAATCACCGCCGCAAATTCGTAAAGCTGCTGCAGATACGCCATCTGGCCCTTGCACAGAAAAGATCTCTGCCCCTGGTTTTTAAAAAATGGTAATGAAAACTGATGGACTCGCATCAAAAGTCTTCTGCTTATCAACCGAAGACAGGGCCAAGCCTTCACCAATCCCTGCTGATTTCGGGCTCCTGCTCTCTCGTCCCAGATATCTCAGAGATAACTGGAAATATTAAATCATATCAGGTCCATTCCTGAGCAGCAGTTTCTCATGGCTTCACTGTGCTTCTATTGCTTAAAGGCTGTAGGAAGTGATTTGTGAAAAGCCCAAATCTGTTTTACAGCTGAACGTTAGCTGTAATGCTGTCCTTACTCTAAGGAGGCCAAGAACTAAATTTCACAAAAAGCAAACCCCACAAACTTGGCTTTGTTTACATCCTGTCAAAACAACCAGTTGAAAATTCAAGTTTAGCTGCGCCCCCTGCCTCCCTGTTGTTTCATTTTGCTGTAAGAGAGGAGATTCACCCTAGATGGGTTTTTGTAACATAAAAGCAATTGGCTTTCGTCTGATGAATATGTGTGGTGCAGACGGCCAAAGGTTTCCAAGTCATTGTAGATGAGTCCCTGTACTTCAAAAGTGACCCTAGAAGGGGAAGGGTTAGTGCCCCCAGATTCAGTGTGAGTTGACGGTCAAAATCACCTGGCAGACCACAAAGGTGACTGCACCTGACAGCCCTTTGATTCTACCTGCTGGAGGCACCTGGGTTTGCTTGTCTCACTGATTAATACTTCTTCCTTCAGGAAATCCTACGTCAGCTTTTGTTCATCTGGGAGGTTTACAGACAACTCTTTTCTTTCAGAAAACTCGTTTGAGGCCTGCAGGGTCTGGACAAGAGGATACTTCGGATAACTCTTATGATTTTCCCCCTGCTACCATGGACCACTCCATTGGGGTTGTTCATCTTCGAGATCTTCCACCCAATCGAGATGTCTGTCCCCGTAGTGCATGAGGAATTGATGGTTGCCGCTGATACGTCATGGCAGAGGAGCCAGCATCCTGGGAGCCACCTACTGGACCCACTGTTCCTGGAGCTGACAATTGTCAGGTTGAAGCATGCAAATTTGCCATTTTGGTTGAATAAAAACAGCCAAATATCAGCAATTTCATACATTTGAACCCCTTTGTACAGTATCTCCTCTACTTACTATTATCTGGAGGAGAGGGTGATCTATCACCCTGATTTTCCTGGGGCTGGCCCAGTATTAGCACCAAAAACCCATAGATCCCTCAGTTTGGGGCAAACTAGAGTGGTTGGGCTACCCAGCTGGGAGAGCAGGTTCAAGCTCCTCAGTCTGGTTTATGGGGTGTCTCGTCCTGTCCTCATCCTCTGCTCCATTATGGTTTCATTAATGAGGGCAAACATAATTTTAGTCACTGAGTACCAAACATTGTACGTGATCTCACTAGTCCTCAAAAAAATCCTCCAAGGCTTGGAGAAGTTAGGTGGCTTCTGCAAGATCTCGTACACATTGGAGATGGAGCTTTCCTTGACTCCTGAGCCTTGGCACTCTGTTATGTGCCAAAAAGTCTATTGGGCCGTGGATTAACATGGTGGAGAAGACAGATCAGGTTTCTGGCAGCTGAAAAATAAAAATGCCAAACAACTCCTGTTGAGTGGTTGGATAACATTCCTTTGAAAATGAAGGAATGGAGAGACTTAAACTTCAATCTCTTCCTGGATTGAAGGGCGCAGAAGCATCTCGGAGGTGCTGTGTTTCCCGCAGGAGCCTCAGTGGCAGGGGTGTGGCTCCCAGACGCTCAGTGTGTAGAGAGAGTGGGCAGACCTGGGCAGGGAAGCTGGGTGCTCTTGGCCCCATGCCTGGCTGTTCTGGATGGACATTTGGATCAACCTTGAGGGCTCTCTCCTTGTGGATTGCTGCTCTTATAAACAGCTTTTTCATGGGGGGTATTGGTACCTAATATTTTACTGAAAAAGAAAACTTATGAGAGCAATAAAACAATCCTTTCAAAGACAGCTGGTGACCCCCTGATTTGATTAGCTGTATTTCTCCAACTGGGGTGAGCTGTGGTTTCCCAGAAGACAGGAGAAACCACAGCACAAACAAGAGACATCCTTGTGGAGAGTTGATCGTATTTGAAGACTTAGGGATTTTTTTCTCTGTTAAAAGAACAGATTTATATAAGAGGTAAAGTAGAAAATTCTTATGACTGTCTAATATAAGACATACAGATCAAACAATTTGGAAGTTACTTCGGACTCACTGCGAGGCTCTCAGGTCACAGGGTTAAAGTTCAAGGAGCACAGAACTGGACTTCAGTAATAAATCACAGGAACCTGAGCACGCGTGTCATTCAGCTGTCCTCTAACCTTCATTTCATCCTAATATTCTTTGTAAAAATGTTTTCTTTTGTCATACGGATCACCAGTAATGTGGAATTCATTTCATGGAGACAAGCTACTTTTAATCAAAAATTGTAAAGCCTTGTACTTGTTCAAACATATGACTATAATTTTCTGCATAGATTCTGGATACCAGGTTTTGAAAGCATTGCTTAATGTCTGCATCATAGAAGAGGCTCGAATCAAGCTATTTTAGACTTTATAGTCATTGTAGTTTGGTCTCTAAAATTATGTAAATTCATTGAATAAAATTATCCTTAAACAGCTAGAATACTTGGTTGATTTTAAATTACTGTTATAATTATTATGTGAGAGCACATAAGGTATGTTCTGTCTTAAAAGTAAAGCGAGGCCAAGTTTCCCACAGTTTGCAATTCAAATTGGATGGCTCAGAGTCATTGAAAAGCAGGTAAGCAGAAGATCTAAAGCACTTTGAAAAAAGGGGTTTTTCTTTTCTTTGTTCCTATCTTGGCTTTACTTGAAAGAGTTATTTAGAGCTGAGTATTAGCAGCAAGGCTGAAGTAGGAGTCAGGCTCATTTTTGGTCATCGGTTCAGCTGGCCAAGCCCTTAACCCAGCATTTCAAAGCTTGAGTGTCACAAACTAGAGGATATTGTAGAATGTGATTTCCTTGTCCAAACTAATGAAACGTTCCTGTGATATTGAACAGGCCGTGTGGAGGAGCGCAGAGTAAGTCAGCAGGTCCCTGCCTCCCGGCGCTGGGTCTCTGGGAGGATGTCCTTGGAATGGAGTTATGTTTTTAAACGTCTTAAATTGCTTTGATGAGATGGCCTTGCCAGGCAGGTGTTTGTTTTGTTTCTTGTCTCCCCTCTGTGTAAAGATTTTTATATTCTTTGAACCTTCCTATGTTTTCTGATTGTTCTCTTTGTTAGGAAAGGCAAATCTTATAGATAATATAAAACCCTTTACCTTTTTTCCACTGTATAATGTGTGCTCTGTACTGAGGTTTAAGTGACAGTGCTATTATGTAAGCTAGTAAGCATTTAACAATTACCAAGAACTAAGCTGGATTCAAACCCACCAGTACAGAAATTTATGGATATTTTTCTTTGATTTTTATGGATTTTGCAATTTGTGAACAAATAGGTTTTCAATACTCATCTTTTCAGGAAGAGATGATAAAGCACATAGAATGTTTTAGCAACTCAGGAGACCGTTCCTTATTGTTTTCTAATGAGGGTGTTTTATTTATAGGTGATCAAAGGAGACATTTATTTCTACAGAGAGGTATGGATGAAATATACAATCTATTTCTCAGTATCAACCAGGGATCAGTAAGCAGCATGCTGGTACAGAGATGTGTATTGGGAAAGGAAAAGTGCGAAGGAGAATTATTTCTAATTATAAGTTGCCACTTGCCCAACAGAAAAAGAGAATAGAATTATCCAAGATAGTTGTAAACTTGAGTTTCTATTATTTTGCATACATTTCCAGGGAATGAGACTAAATTAACCAACGAGGAAAACAGAGAGGAAGCAGCCCTGGAACTGTGGCATGGCTGCTGGTGCGTGGACACAGTAGATGACTGGTCCACAGACTTTCAGCGGAAGCTATCACGATTTCTCGAGCCGGTTAAAGAAAAACTGTTCTGGGTCCAAGAGAATCCGGCCATGAATCTGGGCTTTGCCATTTATGGGTTATATGAATTTGAGTAAGTTATTTAACTTCTTTGAGACTCGTCTCAAAGTTGCCTCTTCTATAAAATGGGCACCTTGAAGATGCTGTTGACAGAACAGAATAAGGAAATATTTGTGTAACCCACACTCTGGCTTCTGACGCAGGGTGAGCTCACAGCCATTAGGGGCTCTTAATATACAACTACTCCAGCTTCCAAGGAGCAAATCCTCACATTAAACCACGGCACCTCCTAGAGAAAAATTGAGGCCCATCACCTCCAAATAAAATTCCTGTTTATTGTTTTATCTTACTGAACCTAACAGTTATTCATAACTAATATTTGACATATGTAATTAAAATATTCAAAAATTTTAAACTTATCTTGGTGTTAAAATAAAAATAATCATAGTGATGATAAAAAGATAACACACACACACACAAAAGATAACAGGTAAGCACTGTCCTTTGCCCAACTTTGGCTGTTAGTGTGATATGACTTTAGTATCAATCATCACTAGTTATTTTATGTATCAATCTGGTTCCAGTCAAGAGAGAGAAACCACCCAGAAATTTGATCAGGGAAAGGTTAATATAAAGAATTATTAATTGTAGCAGGAGACTGAAGTAAAGAGAGATTGGCTAGTTAGGAAGTATAGAGAACTCTAAAGAATGCAGGACTGTCCACCACACTAGGCCTGAGATGAACACCCAAAGAAGGGCTAGGAGCTGCAGAAGCCGAGCTACAGGTCACCAGGACCTCAGGAGCCAGGACTGCAGGCCACCGTGCCCTTAGGAGCTGGGCACTGGGGAGACTGCCAGCAGCAGGAACAAAACACTCCTGCACTCCTACAACGTCTCCCCAGTGGTCCTTACTGACAGAAGTTAACATCATACCAGCTGGCAAAACAAAAATATTCAAATGGCTCAGAACCATTTGCACAGAGTAGACAAAATGGATGAATTTGGAGCTGAGCATCAGTATATGGCCAACCGTGCTACTGGAGAAACACTTTTCCAGAAATACTCGTATACATGGGACACATACGGTAAGACATCAAATTTGAGAATGTAAGAATACAGAGCACATGAGAGTTTACCCCTGGTGGTTTACAGAGATCCTGGAGTGTCTTGATTTTTCTTTTTATGTATTTTTCTTATGATGCCCTTGGGATTTAAAGCTTCACCTGAAGACCCTACAAGAAATAACTATGAAACTTGGCTTTATGGCTGTAAAAATATTGTAAAAGATGCTATTCATCATGCTACACAGGGCACTTAAACAGGAACTCTGTGGAGGATTTCCTCTCCGGCTGCACTTGTGATGAGCAGTAGGTCTCGTTTCTCTTAAGACATGAACACAGTGCAGCAGCTCCTGCCCTGCCCTTAGCACCCAGCAGACACTACTCACCACTGGGTATTGACTTGTGCAGCTGATGAGACTAGGGGGAGGTTTAAAAGAAGAAATTAATCAAGGTGAAGATTTAGAAAGACGGGAAACATAAGTGAGACTAATACAAACACTGATAATAGAAACACACTTCCCAGGGCAGAACATAAATTGTTTTTCTGTAAACTGTCTTTCTAGCTGCCTTGTGAATTAATTGTGTTTGATTGGATGGCTGACTACAACTCCAGTGATTAACTAAATTGAATCAGCTGGGACACATTGCTTGGGTTACTTGTCAGGATTATTTCTACACAGGGACTGTGTGATTGGATTTAGTGAAATAAACTCAAAAAGGGATTAAATTCTTTAATGCCACTTAGGCTTTTAAATTTTTTTCCTTCTTTTTTTCTTTCTTTTTGCCTATTGAATAATTGGCAACTTATTTTTTTTAAATCTGTTATTTATAGATATCTAAAGAATGAAATCTCATTGAACTAACAGTGCCGTTAACAAAAGGTAAGAATTTTCACTGGAAGAAGGGAAATAAAAAGAAAATAAACTCCGAAAGACTACTTTTGTGCTTATGTTTGATTTATTTAAGTCTGGCAAGGGAGACATAAATGTCTTACAGACATTGTATATACATTGAGCTTGAATGTGTATTGCTTTAGAATTTTATCTGGATATTTCATATTTGTATTGTATCTCTTCTCTCCCCATTTAAGATCCATCTAGTTTCTCCTGGGCAGAGCTTTGTATCTTCTGCTTAAAATAAAAGCACCTTGCAGAATTGGCTGGAGTAGGCGATGCTCAGTACAGCGACAGAAGAAGAGCAATCTAACAGGAAAGTTTAGTATGGCAGAATTTAATACACATCAAAGAATCTCACAATCGTAGTTAAAAAGTCTGTTCTGGTAGCCACATTTACTCTCATAAATGTCTGTCACATTTGCCAGTAACATTTGTGCTTGCTGTTTGATCTTTTTGATGATTTTTGTCAGTTATTAAACAAATTGATTCCTTTTTAAAGAATTTACAGCATAACCCAAGAAATCTTTTTCTGGATGCTTCTCAGTGGCCCACTCACAGTTTCCCTCACTTACGGGGTTTGGATGAAGTCACCCCGTTCAACTAATTTGTGCTTTGTACAAAGGACACTTGAGAGAAGCTGGAACCAATGTCTGTCAAATAAGTATGAATTCCTAATTAGGCAGAATAAGAATCCCCAGAACAGTTTATCATCATAACCATCCCCAAAACAGTACTGAAGTTATACTGGGAGAACTTACTCTAAAATTTATGATCAACCCCTGCAGGTACACAGGACCTCAGGGTCTGGAACGATGCTTTCTGAAAGTATATTCAAATAATTGTACTTAAATCAAGGGACTAAAAAAGAAAATGTCACTTAATTCTAAAAGAGGTGATCATGTAAGTGGTCTGTTAGAAAAACTAAAGCAGCATTGTTCCTTTCAATGAAGAAGGCTGAAAGGATGACTAGACATCACATTGCTGGGGAAAGAAAGGGCGCAGGAACTTTTAAAATTTGTAGAAATAAAGATCAGCACAGGGACCTAGACCCTCATTAGTACTGAGTGACGGGATGACTACTAATGTCAACGACCAGCACTGTAACTTTGTACAGTTCCAGAATATTCCTTGGGATTACTCAGGGAATCAGAAAGTGACACATTTCACATTCTCTTTTGCATCTAAAATGGCAAATAAATTTTTTTTGCTAACACATGCCTCAATCAATATGCATGCTGCAATAAGCCAAGTTTGAGGGCACAATTCAACATAAATTACAGTTGTTGCTATTGTTACCAGCCAACCACCTCTTTCTTTTCCCCGGTCAGATCCAGTTAAGATACATAAAGCAGCCTGACAGGAAGAGATCAGACTACCAGCTTCATGACTTATCAAAGCCAGGTTGCAGAATAGGGGTTTATGTGTGGGTCAAAGGGGCTACTAATTTCAGAGTCTAGCATTGCACTGGATGGCGCCTGCCTGGGAACTGAAGAGTTGAGCGGGCCGCGTGCTGCCCCCTAGCGGAGGCCCCTGGTGGATGCAGCCAGCAACAGACAAAGGAGCTGCCATCCGCTACCTCCTCCCTGAATAGTGCAGAAGACTGTTTGCTGTGGATGCCCATGTTTAATTTTCATCTTGACTGACTCAGAAAAGAATTCTCTGTGTACCCATGAGGAAATGAGAATTTGTTTCTTATGGATCTCCACTGAGCTACTTTCTCTGGAGCTAATTCCTCATTTTTCCCTTGTAACTAAAACACACTAGTTTCCAGGTTAAACTTCTTACCTGGCAAAAGAATTTAAAATAAGATATTAAATAAAATATGATAAAAATAAGTTAAAATTCTTGCTCATCCTTACCAGAGTCTATATTTTGAATATGACAAGCTTGGTCTCAGGATTTTCTTGCTCTGATTCAAATAAAAATTGTGCTGGTAGTTTACGGCAGGACAGGAAGCAGAGGCAAGTTCACCTGTGTCCTAATCTGTAATTCTTCTTACTTTAAAGCATTTTCCACCATAAGACTGTGAACTGCGGAGGCTAGCAGAGCCATTGATCGTGCACTCTGGAGGCAGAGGACTTTGAGTTTGAATTTCAGCTCTGCTCTAACTAGCAATGACTTTGAGAGAGGTTACTCAGGTGCTTTGTGTGCAAACTGTAGACCACAGGATCTCTTTTACGGTATTGTTGTGTTCACATGAGATAATGTGTTGAGATGCACCTGTCACGCCCACACACGGTTAGCCCTCAGGACGTACCAGCATAGCCCATTGTGAAGCTGCACTTACACACAGTATGAACAAAAAAGAGCAAGCTTTTATACGAGTTGTAAACGAAAAAGAAAGATGATGTAAACCATCTAGGAAGATACCTCAGTTGCAAAGCTGCCCCCAGACAGCACCCTTATCATCAGTGGTCCTTCTCCACCTTCTTTGCTTTCTTATATTCTGGTTTGATTTCTGGCTGCTTTTCATCATTTTTACCTTATGTGGCTGCCTTGAGTCCACATGAGACCACTGGGGCTTTGTTCTCCCAATCTTTCTGCCCTGTCGTGACTATCTTTGCTTGTGCTCACAGCCTGACATCATTTTAAGGGGATCAAGTTCTCCCTTACACATTCATCAAAAAGTAACATGCTAGCAATCCCAAATCTGGCATTCATAATTCAGGTTCTTTAGGTTCTGTAACAATTCAAAGCTGGCTCTTTTTTTTCTCTTAAAAATTTATTTGATAAACACTCAGTAGTACTTCCATGTTCCAGACACCATTTTAAGTATTTTAAGTATTAACTCATTTTTATCCTCGTAACATCTCTATATTCAACCCAATTTTACATAAAACAGAAAGCAAGACAGAGAGAGGTTAAATGACTTACTTGAAGTGACATTGCCAGTACTTGGTAAAAGCAGGATTTCAAGCCTGAGAGCCTGGCCCCGGCCTTTGTGCTTCTAACAGCTTGGCTAAGCTGCCTCTTGGCTACCGTAATTAATTCATCTTCAAGTCTCATACTGCCAGGGAAGGGAATTCTAGGCTTAACTAGAAGAGGATTGAAGAATGTAAGCATGCAAGTTTTAAGAAGTTCAAAACCTCAAATGTTTATCATTTCTTTGTGGTGAGGACACTTATGACCCTCTCTTTCCTGTTTTGAAATATATAATACATTATTATCAACTAGTCAGCACGCCACGCAATAGATCTCCAGAACTTATTTCTCCCATCTTTCTGAAGCTTGTACTCTTTGGCTAAAGTCTCCCCTTTCCCCATCCACCCCTTCACCATAAATATATACAATTATTATTTATCACTTAAAACCAAAGCAAAACAAAATAAAACAAAATGAAAATGTTTAACAAACAGTTGTGTTTTTATTGTCCTGGGCACTAGAAGAAAAGCAGGCCCAGAAGAACAAAAGATTCCTGGTGTGGCTTTTGTTGTTTGTTGGTAGCACAGAGGGCATGGAAGAAATCTGAACACAGAAAATAAGGGGGTGGGCAGGAACTTGAGCAGGGGACAGGAGGTTTGCAAAATGTCAGAGCTGAAGTCACACAGCAAAAGACAGAACATTGGTTGGGCTTATGGGATTGGTGTAGAGTTGGCCGTCATCATCCAGAGCAAAGCACAGGACGAGGGCTAGGAGGGGGACAGAGGGTGCACATCACACAGGGGGGTGCTGGCACATCTCTTCTCAACTAGGATGCGCTACCCTACTTCTCTTGGGCTTTTTGCCTTGCCAAATTTGGGGGTGGTTGTGCCTTAAAGTTATACTTTTGAAGACAGTTGAAACATTAAAAATGAAATTTCACCATCGGATTTATGCAAGATCCTGATGGAGATGGTAACTGGGAAGTCTCGAAAACCTGAAGCAGCCACTGTATAAAAACAGAGTGTATCACTGAGCTCAGGAATAAAAAGGATATGTGCTCACCACAGGAGAGAACCACACGAGCAAGGCAAAGCATCACCAAATGGCATGATTCTTTTTGTCTTTTTAATAGTTATTATATATTTTTTATTTTTTCAAGAATACAATATGTTGTTATTAATTATAGTCACCATGTTGTACAATAGATCTCTTGAGTTCGTTCCTCTTGTATAACACAGAGATTTTGCATCCTTTGACCAATATCTGTCTAGTCCCTCCACTCCCCACGCCCCTTGCCAGCCCCTGGTAACCACATTCTTTCTGCTTCTATGAGGTTGACTTTTTCAGATTCCACATATACGTGAGATCACACGTATTTGTCTTTCTGTGCCTGGTGTGTTTCACTTGACATATGTCCTCCAGGTTTATCCATGTTGTCACAAATGACAGAATTTCCCTCCTTTTAAGGATGCATAGTATTTCATTGTGTATATATCCCACGTTTGCTGTATCCATTAATCCACTGATGGACACTTAAGTTGATTCATTATCTTAGCTATTGTGAATAATGCTGCAATGGACATGGGAGTGCAGGTATCTCTTCAACATTCTAATTTCAATTCCTTTGGATATTTGCCCAGTAATGAGATTGCTTGGTTGTGTGGTAGTCCTATTTTTAATTTTTTGAAGAACCTCTGTACTGTTTTCCATAATGGCTGTACTAATTTGCACTCCCATCAGCTGTGTACAAGGGCTCCCTTTCCTCCACATCTTCACCAACACTTATCTTTCATCTTTCTGATAACAGCCATTCTAACAGGTGTGAGGTGGTATCTCATCGTGGTTTTTTTTTTTTTGCATTTCTGTGATGATGAGTGATATTGACATTTCTCATATACCCACTGGCAATTTGTGTGTCTTCTTTTGAGAAATGTCTATGTAGAATCTTTGCCCATTTTTTAGTCAGATTATTATATTTTTTTGCTATTAAGTTGTTTGTGTTCCTTGTATATTTTGGATATTAATGTCTTATCTGGTATATGGTTTGCAAATATTTTCTCCCATTTCATAAGTTGTACCTTCACTCTGTTGTTTCCTTTGCTGTGCAGAAGCTTTTTAGTTTGATGCCATCCCATTTGCCTATTTTTGCTTTTGTTGACTGTGCTTTCAGGGTGAGGCACAAAAATCATCACCCCGACCAATGTCATGGAACTTTTCCCCTATGTTTTCTTCTAGTGATATTACAGTTTCAGGTTTTATGTTTAAGTCTTTAGTCCATTTCGAGTTGACTTTTTGTAGGATTCAAGATAACAGTCCCATTTCCTTCTTTTGCATGTGGATATCTAGTTTTCCCATCACCATTTATTGAAGCGTCTCTCCTTTCTCCACTTTGTGTTCTTGGCATCTTTGTTGAACAAAGTGTAGCAATTTTTAATAGTAGTGTTAGAAAAATAAAATCCAAACAAACTGGGAGGTAATATGGGTTTCTCTTATCTCCACTTATTATCCTGGGCAAGTTAATTAAGCTCTCCATGCATTCATTCCCCTGTCAGAAAAATGCAGAAAACACCCAGATGGTATTGGTTAGGTATGGCATTTGCTATGTGCCTAGTCCAATACCCAGCACATAGTAAGTACTTAAATATCTGCTAAATAAATAGTAGGAATTAAAAAATGCTAGTTCTGCACTGGAAAAAATCTTAGACTCCACAGGCCCTTTTTTACTTTGAGAATTTGTAAAAGCATAGAGTACAAAATGATATATAAAACTCCACAGTCCCATCACCCAGAACTGATGGTCATTATAAATTTGTTAGAGATGTTTCATTTTCTGAATAAAGAAAATACATAAATTATTTTTCCTTTCAGCACTATGTTTGGGTCAAGGAAATGTACAAGCAGTGCAGAGTTTCATTTTCTGGGAATGTGGTGTAAGCTGAGGTATCAGCCTTCATTTAGCTTCCATGGCTTTGTGGCAGGTGAAGGATATTTCAGAGAGGAACGCATATGGACACAAAGGATATGAGTTCCTTTTCCAGAAGCATTTTGTCTGAAAGCAGAGACAAATGGGTGGCTCGCTATACCACATTCCATGTGGTATTTGAGGAACTATGGAGAACATGCCTGCTTCTGACGACCGAAAAGGGGTAGATGTGCAGTGTCTACTCAGGAGATCCGTCTGCAGATTGACAACTATGGATCTTACCCAAGGCAGCACCACAGGCCAGTTCTCAAGTGAACGGTTAGTGATACCCTAGAAGAGGAAGAGCTGGTTGCTGGGAGTCAGCACAAGTTGTCTCAGGAACAATCTTTCCAGAATGAACTTCTCTTGGAATGTAATTATGGTCTGGTACACCCAGGATATGGTGTAGCTGTGTAAGGAAGGACTTGATAAGTCCCTTTTGACATCCTTGTGAAAAAAATGATCAATATAGATGGGATGATAATACAGTTAGGTAGAGTCATAAGTAGGTGGTTGAAAAAAGCTTGTGAGGAAGGCTGCCTAATGACGATGATGGCATCGAAGAAAGATGCTCCTGGTATCTCAGTGGCAGTGAGCCGGTCACATTTAATGATGAAATAGCCTCCGCAGAGACGACGTAAATGTTATTCACGGGCTTGCAACATTAACATTTAGACACTTTTGTACAATTTCATGCTTCTCTTAGGAGGAGTTGTAGATTTAATTTAACAAATGTCATTTGGTAAATGTTAAAGGTCATTGTATGAAAGGAAAATGATAAATCAGTAATATGCAGTAATGAAGTCTTTATGGTAAATATCACACACTTGGAATTATCTTAAAAGTAAGAATAAAACTCTTTTTAGTCTTTTATTAAAGCTTCAACTGTTCAAGGCTAATATTTTGTCAATCTTTTATACTTTGGTTTCATGCTACTTAACTACGTGTCCCTATTCAATGTACTAGGTTGCTAATTATGGAATTACAGTTGTCCTTAAGGGATAAATATATAACTTTTGGTTAATTAAAAACCTTTATTTGTCTAGCAAACAATAAAGTCTCCTTTTGTTTGGACAGTGTGAGGCCACCGGGACTGAACTGTAAATAATTCAGAAAAATCATATTAAGCCCATTTCTTTTGCCAATGATTGGTCCTTGGTTGTGCATGTCACCTGGTTCTGGCCAATGAGCTGGTCCAGAGGTGTGCATGTGACTAGTCCAGCAGTGTGCATGTGACCTAGTTCTGGCCAATGAGCTCAAGTGGGAACTCATTGGGGTTTCTGTGACAGTTTTCTCTCCTTGGTAGAAGAGAGAATTGAGCAAAGAAAATGCTCCCTTTGCTTTCTTCCCTTCCTCCCCTTGGACACTTGTGTGAGCACATAATGTCTATAAAGGAAACAGCCCAAGGACAACAGCCCACATGCTGAGGATCGTGAGAAAGGACTAAGAGCATGGAATCCTCAATGGCATTGTGGGTGTGCCAGACCAACCCTGAACCTGCCTGCCTCTGAATCCGTATTAAGTAAACAATGTTTTAAGCCTTCTTGTATGTACTTGCCATTACTTGTTGAGGAACAGATCCTAACTGATGCACAGGTGCTATGGTTTGACTGTCCCTTCTAAAACTCAGTTGAAATTTAATTGCCATTGTAACAGTGTTGAGAGGTGGGGCCTTTAAGAGATGATTAAGTCATGACAGCTCTGCCCTCTGGGATGGATTCATGCCATTATTATGGAAATGGGTTCCTGATAAAAGAGAATGGAGTTCTGGCCTCCATCCTCTCCATGTCAATCTCTCGTGTGTTGTCATGCCGTGGGATGATGCAGAAAGAAGGCCCTCACCAGACACAGCCCCTCAGCCTTGGACTTCCCAGCCTCCAGGACTGTAAGCCATATAAATTTCTTTTCTTTATAAATTACCCAGTCTGTGGTCTTCTGTTTTAACAGCAGAAAATAAAATACAACAACAGACATCGACATCCCTAATATTTGGTAGGTCCCAGAACACCTTCTTCTAATGACTCTGGTATAAGTTCACACTAAAAATCTGCAAGTTCTGAGACAGGGCATCAGTTGCCCCCAGAAGTTAATGCTGCCTGCAGGTGTTCCACTGAGAAAGAAAAAACACAGCTTGGTCACTGAAAGAGTGTTTTGTTTGTTTGTTTATCGTGTTTGCTTGTACATGATATGGAAATTAGATGAATTTGAAAATCCCCTTTTGAACGGATGATTTGGAGATGTATTTCAACATAAAAAAAGATAGATGTGTACTGAAAGAGCAAAATTAAAAATAAGGGACATCTGAAATCCTCTTTCAGTGCATTTCTCACTTTTATTCTGTACGCCAGTTGATATATTAAGGTTTTTTAGCTGCCAGTTTATCACATTGCAATCTTCCCCAGGAAAAAGCAATTTGAAGGTAGTTGTGGCTGAAGGCACATTATGATGGCATAAAATCAAATAGAATACTGGCTTCCATTTGGGATTGTCAGCTTGATGAATAATATTGACTTAAAACAGACAGGACCTGATAAAGATGATCTATTCCCAACAGGTGGAAGGTATGTGAAATGATGATTAAATAAAAAAATACTTGGTCACTTTGTCCTAGAAGTGATACATTTCACTACTTTTGAACATACAGAAATAAAACAAAGACCTAGAATCTCCCAAACCAAATCCTCTTTAAATAATGTCCGTTTTGATTAACTTTGAAATCATGTACATATTTCTTTTTGGAGGAGTTGATTTAATTTAACAAATGCCATTTAGTAAATATTAAAGGTCATTATATGAAAGGAAAATGATAGATCTCTAATATTCAGTAATGAAGACTTTCTGGTAAATATCACATACTTAGAATTATCTTAACGTTGAGAATAAAACTCTGTTAGCCCTTTTATTAAAGCTTCAACTATTCAGGTCTAATATTTTATCAATCATTTATACTTTGGTCTCATCCTACTTCACTGCTCAATATATTAAAATGGTAAAAATGGAATTACAGGTGTCTTTAAGGGATAAATACATAATTTTTCATTGATCTAGCGAACAGCAACTTTTTCTGTAGAAATTTTAATTATTTACAAAATATTTCTACATAATTTTTTATTTAAAAAGAATATGGGTTTTCTGTTAACTGATTTTATTTTCTAATTTGGGATAAAATCCTAATCTTGGGTGATGGACCTCGTACTTTGTGGTTTTTCTTTAATACAGTGCCATGCAGGCTCTGAGAGTCGTCGACTCAGTGTTATTTGTTCATCACATGCCTGTGGACTGCCTGCTCTGTGCCATGAGACATTAAATAATTACACAAAAGATATACTATTACAATTACAAGACTCTATTACAAGTGTTTTGAAGGAACAATATGTGGACCCTGGTCTGGTTTGGGGGTCAGGGAAAAGTTTTCTGAGTTGATGAATGTTGAGCTGAAACTTGAAAGAGAATATATTACACATACCAATACTATTTTTATCTAATGGTTTTTTTCCATTGGTAATTTGGTCATGAGTGTATATATTATGTTCAGGTGACTTTCCTCTGAAGAATGCTAGTGTGATCCCCATATAGTAAAGGGAGAACCAACACCATCACAGTGAGATTTAAAGATAGTTATATAAAATATTCTGGGAGTAGTGCATACCTGAGCACGGCCCAGAGGAATTGAGAAGGAAAAGCTCAAATGGCAGATTTTGGACAGGAATATAAAGAGTTTGCTTTCGTAGCTCACGTGTCCAAGAAAATAAAAATCAAGTTATTGATTTTGTGTGGGCATAATTTTATTTCATTTCCATTTTATGTCATTCAAACATTGAGCAACTTGTAGAGCATCCAACTAAAGAGACATCATGCAAAGGCCTTTGCAGAGGAGCCAGGGTGTGTGCACCTGCTTTATGTCATACCTAGACCTACAGAGAGCAGTGTTACAAGGATGGACTGGGGCCCAAAACTCTAACATTACCTTCAGATATCATTTTGTGGATTTTCATAGTCTTGTCTTTTTACACTTTTGGAGAATTTGTAAAAACATGATTCAGGTTTAAGGTATGAACCCTGCAGACTCACCAGATATGCAAGTCAAACATTCTATTAATTACCACAATCTCTAAATATATTTCTCCCCTTTCCCTTACCTTCCTCTCATCTTTTATCAAAAAAAAAAAAAAAAAAAGTGTTATTGAATTCTTGGTGCGGGTCACACTGGAGATAAAGGGATGCATAAGGAACACTTGCGGCCTTCAAAACTCTCACTTTCTGGGCCGAGCCCGTGGCGCACTCGGGAGAGTGCGGCGCTGGGAGCACGGCGACGCTCCCGCCGCGGGTTCGGATCCTACATAGGTATGGCCCGTGCACTCACTGGCTGAGTGCCGGTCACGAAAAAGACAAAAAAAAAAAAAAAAAAAACAAAAAAAACCTCTCACTTTCTAGTGGAGAAATAAACAGGTAGGTGTATATAAAACGATGCAGTAGACTTGAGTACACATGCTAGTAGAAATTCAGTTTCGTGAGATCACAGAGAAGAGACTTTGCTTAAGAAAGTAAAAAAAGATGCATGAAAATGATGATGGCATGGTTTACATCTATTTACACTATTTGCATACTTGGTGTCTATCTATCTTAACATTTGAGAGGAAGGTAAGGATGTCGAAAGACTAACTTCTGGCAAAGTTCACTGGATCAAACAATCGATGGGTTAAAGTTGACTTTTGTATTGGATTGTCTGTTTCCAGGCAGGAAACAGAAGAAAGGGCATGGGGGACATGGGAGATGTAAGTTGGACAACTGTGGGCACAGAGCAACATCTCCTAGGAGGCAAGACACTTAAAATGAGTAACATGCACACCTGGTGTCAATGAAGAGGCCATGAACAGAAATGTAACAGGAATGCAAATTACAGCTCATGGTGCGAAGCTGTCGCTTGAATACTGTTTTCAAAGTCTGTGTTTTCAGCTATCTAGTATGAACAATCTCAATCATGTGCAAAAGCAGGGAGAATAGCATAAGGTATAGTAATAGTATAAAAATTAAATGACTCCTCCATTTACCCATCACCTGATTTCAACTATTATCAACTCCGGATCAGTCTCGTTTGATGTATACTCTTCATCCCCCACCACAGAATTATGTTGAATTCCAGACTTCATATAATTAATTGAATCTAAATGTTTCTGTATTTATTTCTGCAAGTTAATTTTTTTTCCCAAGAAACTTAAGAAAGTAAAAAGCATGCTATTCATCTCACCTAAAGTATTAATAATGATTTCTAAATATTATCAAATTATCCAATACAGTTATTGTTCAAATTGTCACAGGCATTTTTTTAAACCATCTGATTTCTTTGAATCAAGATCCAAACAAGATTCATTTGGTGGACGTGTAGCTTAAATCATTTTCATTTATTACAGGCATCCACATCTTGGCATTTCTGGTTCCCTGTAATTTATTTGTGAAAGAAACTAGGCTGTTTGTCCTGTAGCATTTACCACATTCTGGACTTTGATGATTAGTGTGATGGGCATACAACCATGCTAGTATACAATTAGCATGTTCTTCTAAATTATGGTTAGATCTAGATGCCTGACCAGATTCAAGTTCAATTTTTTGGCATTGTACCTCCTAGGAGGTGATGTGTATTTATTAATGTGTATTATGAGAAGATACATGATGTCTTTTTTGTCAAAATTAAGACTGATGGATGAGTTCATGAGTTGTCAGCCTGGTCCATCCACTGCACTCTTCCCTGTCAACTTTTCATCTTATGGTTCTAGTGATCAGTACTTATCATTGCCCAAATCCACTATCATACCAGCGGCTGAAAATGGTAATATTCTAATCCAAGGTCACTGGTAGTTCCCACCAAGATGTGAACCTTAACGGTTGAATTCAGAGTCCCAAAGTAGCCAATGAACAACTCTGTGTGGCCTAAGAAACTGTGGTTTTTCTTTTTCAAATATTCTGCCATGTCTGCTCCTTTCATTTCAACTAAAATCAATTTGTCGTCCTTATCTGTGATGCTTCTGTTGCATCATGAAGTTACAATAGGCTGATATTATTTTTAAAGATTCTTGAGTTATAATGAAAGGGGAAAAAGAAATATTGCAGAAACAATTTTCTAGAATTTTCTCTTCTCCTCAGAGATACATAATTTCAAAATGAGTAGAGCTATAAGTGGAAGAAATACATGCATTTCAATACCCTTCAAAATTCAGTACCTCTTTTGAATAGCCCATCAGATACCATTTGAAACATAATTTATTATCTAAGTTTTTGTCAGTGAAATGTGCTGGCATTGTTAGATGATTTAGCAGTGTCCCCCATTCATTCCTATTACTCTTCTTAACTATTATTTATGTACTTATTATATTTATGTATTTGCTTATTTTTTAATTAATGTGTTTATTTTTAGATGGAAATGCCAATGAAGAGCATGCCAATAGTATCATATTGTGGTATTATTAGAAGACCAGAGCCTCAGTGGATGCTTTGGTGACAAAGACCACCCCACAGCAAGATGTCATTGAATGCTGCTTGTCAGCCCACTATGAGCCTTCCCAGGCTGCCACTTAGGGATTTCACCAACATGTGCAAACTCTGTAAGCCAGGTGCCTTCACGGGTGTGTGATGTGTATTAGTAGGGCCTGTCCTAGGTTTAAAGCCCTGCTGTCACTGCCTTGAAACTCTTGATAATTTTACCTTTGAACTTGTGCTTTGTAAGTGAACTCCATGGGACAAAGGAGAATGCATGTGAGCAGAGGAGATCCCAGCAACATGTGTCTGTAACTCCTGGATGCCCCATTACCTATAGCATTTGCAATGCCCCATGAGTACAGAATTCTGGTAGGCCCATGACATGTGGGACTTCAGAAAAACTCAAAGTGAGGACAAAGTAAGCTGGGGCTCTGGGTGGCTTCAACAACAGAATCTTATTTCCTCATAGTTCTGGGGGCCAGAAGTCCTAGATCAAGGTGTCAACAGGGCTGGCTTCTTCTGAGGCCTCTCTTCTTGGCTTGGCTGTCTTCTCCCTGTGTCTTCACATGGTCTTCCCTCTATGCACATCACATCCGAATCTCCTCTCCTTATAAGGATGCCAATCATTGGTTTAGGGCCCACCCATATGATTTCATTTTAAATTAGTTACGTCTTTGAAGACTCTATCTCCAAATACATTCTGATGTGCTGAGGGTTAGCTCTCCAGTTTGGGGAGGATATATCCCATATCATGCAGCCCACATCATTCACGTCTAAAGCAGCATTACTTATAACAGTCAAAATGTGGAAGCAACCCAAATGTCCACTGACATATGAATAGTGAAACAAGTGTGGTACACACATACAACGAAGTATTATTCAGCCTTTGAAAGGAAGGAAATTTTGACACATGCTACAACGTGGAGGAAACTTGGAAACATTATACTGAGTGAAACAATCCAGTCACTAAAGGACAAATATTGTATGATTTCACTCCCATGAGGCCCCTGACAAATCAAATTTATAGAGGCAAAAATAATGGTGGTTGCCAGGGGCTAGAGGAGAAAACAGTGGGGAGCTGGTGTTTAATGGGTGCAGAGTTTCAGCTGGGGAAGAGGAGAAAGTTCTGGAGATGGCGGTGGTGATGGCTGCACAACAGCGTGAATGTAATGAATGCCACAGAACTGTACACTTTAAAATGGGTAAAATGGTACACTTTGTTTTATATTTTTTACCAAAATTTTTTATAAAGGAAAAGATAATACAGAGAAATTAAGTTAATTGCTGTATGTTTGCTTATTGCTCAACTCAGGGATATCTATTTTGTTGTTTTGCTCTCCATGAAAAACTAAAGCATGATTTGGTCAATGAGAAGTCTCATTTTGACCACAAACCCCACTACCGGAATGGAGTGTTGCAAAAGATGCCCACTTTACCTGCAAGAGGGGGGCTGTTCGTTGTGTTTCCTTTGTGTGTTTTGACATCCGCTAGCCTAGGAAACGGCTTGCACTTTTCCCTTGCCTGTAAATGGAAACCTGGATCTGTATTCTTATTTGGGTAAAATAAGACAAGAGGGTAATTAACTTATGAGACTACCCCATCCAATTAAACATCCTGCCTGGACCATGGCCTTGTATGTCTACAAGTGGCCAGAGAGCTTGAAATTGCTCAGGGTTTGGATTTTTGAAGCACCCTTTTACTGACCGTCTTAGTCAGTTCAGGCTGCTATTAGAAAGTACTTGGGCTGGGTGGCTTTATACAGAAGATTTTTATTTCTCATAGTTCTGAAAGCTGCAAGTCGGAGATTCAGGGGCCAGCATGGTTGGGTTCTGGTGAGGGGCCTCTTGCTGGGTTGCAGACTGCTGACTTCTTGCTGTATCCTCACATGGCAGAAAGAGAAAGAGAGCTCTCTGGGGACCTTTTCACAATAGAGTTTTTACTGGGATTTCATTATATAGGCATGCTTGATTGAGCCACTGGTGAACAGGTTGAATTCAATCTCCAGCCTTCTTCCCTTCCACGGTGGTCAGTCTGATATTATGTGGCTCAAGGCCCCAAATCTCTAATCACATAGCTGGTCTTGTCCCCATCCTATTGCCTCATTAGCATAAACTCAGGCATGGTCTCAGGAACCCACCATGAATAATAACACTCCTACCAGCTGGGAAATTCGAAAGGTTTAGAGGCTCCCTCCAGGGATGGGAGACAAAAGCCAGATGAATTCTAAATTACGCAACAGTGGTTTATTTCCTCAACAGCAGCCTTGTATAGATATATAAACAATAGCCACAACAGCTGCAATTGCATGGGACATGGAATTCATGGCCTGAGTCTGAGGAAACTTCATGTTTGGGCAAGTAGCAGTCTGCAAATGTGTAATATGAATCAAAGCTGACATTTTCCGAGCACTTGCTAAGAGCCAGGTGTGATTCTCAGTGCTTTTCAAATATTAACTGTCTTAATTCTCACAACAGTCTTATGAGGATTTACCATTATGATCTCCATTTAATAACTGGGAAAAGTGAGGCAAAGAGAGGTCAAATGACTTGTCCCAGATGAAGCATGGCTAATAAGGGGCACACCTGTGCTTGGGACCCAGACAGACTGGCTCACTCCAGAGTCAAACCATAACCACTTCATTAATATGCTAAATGCTTAGAAAGAAAGTCAGAATAGGTAGAAGGAATTACAAGAGGCTTTGAATTCTGATTCAAGAGAGCAAGCACAAAAACATGTTCAATTTTATTAAGATTAGTAGTGGAAATGTGGTGCAGGATTAATCCAGTGATTCCCTAACAGATCACCATGAGAATTTCTTCTTGGTGAGAATTATCTGCAGTAATATGGCAAATGCCAACAGAATAAGTTCCCATTTCTTTTTGAGGTTTATCACATAGTTTATATTTGCTTTGAATGGAAATATGTATGGAATATTTTAGTTAAAGATTTATGTTTGACTCTCTCATCTCACCCACAAATAAGAATTCTTTCAATTTCCTTTTCCATTGCTATTTGTCTTTTCTTGCAAGGAATAGGAATATAAAAGAATTTAGATTGACTCAAGTCATTTTATATAATTTTAAAAATTTGACATGTTAGGAGCCCTGTCTTTGTGAGCCGTTTTCCTTTAATGGGAAGAGGAAAGATCATCAAGGTAACTTCAAATATACATATAAAAAACCTTAAGTAGATGACTTGTCAAATGTCTTTCTGTCTTTGTATATTTTGCATAATCATCCTCAATTAGATGTGTCTTTTGCAAATATTTTTTCCCAGTCTGTGGCTTGTCTTCTAATTCTCTTGAAATTGTCTTTTGCAGAGCAGAAGTTTTTAATTTTAATAAATTTTAACTTATCAATTATTTTATGGACTGTGCCTTTGGTGTTTTATCTAAAAAGTCATCGCCATGTCCAAGATCATCTAGGTTTTCTTCTCTGTCATCTTCTAGTTTTTTATGTAGTTCTGTGATCCATTTTGAGTCAATGTTTCTGAGGGGTCTAAGGTTTTCATCTAGATTCATTTTTTTGCATGTGACGTCCAGTTGTTCCAGCACTATTTGTTGAAGAGACTATCTTTGCTTCATTGTATTACCCTTGCTTCTTTGCCAAAGATCAGTTAACTATATTTATGTGTGTTAATTTCTAGACTCTCTATTCTGTTCCATTGATCTATTTGTCTGTTCATTTACCAATACTGCACTGTCTTGATTACTGTAGCTTTAGAGTATTCCTTGAAGTCAGGTAGTGTCAGTCCTCCAACTTTGTTCTTCTCCTTTAACACTGAGTTGGCTATTCTGGGTCTTTGTCTCTCCCTATCAACCTTAGAACCAGTTGTTGATATACAAAAGTAACTTGCTGATATTTTGATTGGGTTTGCATTGAATCTGAATAGCAAATTGGGAAGAACCAACATATTGGCAATATTGAGTCTTCCTATCCATGAACATGGAATATCTCTTCATTTATTTAGTTCTTCTTTGACTTTTTTTTTTTGAAATAATGTGGGTTTTATATTATTTATTTATTTACTTTTTTATTGAAGCATAATGATTATACATATTTTGGATGTACACTATTTTTGTACAATATGTGATGGTCAAATCAATATTATCAGCATATTCATTGTTACAAATAATAATTATTCTTTGTGCCTCTTACCCAATTTCTCCCTAGATCCCTCTCCCCGCCGATCCCACCTCTAGTAACCACAGATTTGTTCTTTCCTTCTGAGAGTTCAACATATTATTGTGGCCTTTCTTTCATTCCTTTCTTCCTTCTCTCTTCCTTTCTTTCTCTCTTTCTTCCTTTCTCTCTCTCTCTCTTCTTTTTCTTTGTTCCTTATTTCTTACCACCCACTTATGAATGAGCACATGTGTTATTTCTCTTTCTGTGTCTGGCTTATTTTACTTAATGTAATGTTTCTCCAAGCTCATTCATGTTGGTGCAATTGGCAGAATTTCATTCTTTTTTATGGCTGAGTAGTATTCCATTGTGTACATATACCACATTTTTCTTATCCTATCCAGTCATTCAGTGGAGGATATTTATGTTGGTTCCATATCTCAGCTATTGTAAATAGAGCTGCAATGAACACGGAAGTGCAGTTATCCCCTTGACATGATAATTTTCAATCCTTTGTGTATATCCCCAGAAGTGGGATTGCTGGATTGTATGGTAGTTCTATCTGTAGCTGTATGAGAAACCTCCGTCCAGTTTTCCATAATGGCTGTACTATTTTACATTCCCACCAGCAGTGTAGAAGAATTTCCACATCCTCAATAGCATTTGTTATCTTCATTTTAATAATGGCTAGCCTAACTGGGGTAAGATGATAACTCAGGGTGTTTTTGATTTGCATTTTCCTGATGAATAATGATGTTGAGCATTTTTTCACATACCTGTCTTCCTTTGAAAAATGTCTATTTAGCACCTTTGCACATTTTTTAATTGGATTATTTGTTTTTTTACCATTAAGTTGTTTGAGTTCCTTGTATATTTTGGTTATTAATCCTTTGTTTGATGTATAGTTTTCAGATATTTTCTCCAGTTCTGTAGTTTGTCTTTCCACTCTATTGATTGCTTCTTTTGCTGTGCAGAAGCTTTTTAGTTTGATATAATCCCATTTGTTTATTTTTTCTTTCATTGCTTGTGCTTTTGGAGTCTTATTCATAATGTCTTTGCCCACTAATGCTTCCCGGAGTATTTCCCTTATGTTTTCTTTCAGCATTTTTATGGTTTTGAGTCTTATATTTAAGTCTTTAATCCACTTATAGTTAATTTTGGTATATGGTGAAAGGTGCAGGCCTAGCTCCATTCTTCTGTATATAGATGTCCAGTTTTCCCAGCACCATTTATTGAAGAAACTGTCTTTTCCTCAATGTGTGTTCTTGTTGCCTTTGTCAAAGATGAGTTGGCTATAAGTATGTGAGTTGATTTCTGGGTTCTCTGCTCAGTTCCATTGGTCTGAGTGTCTGTGTTTATGCCAGTACCATGCTGTTTTGGTTCCTATACCTTTTGTAATATAATTTGAAGTCAGATAGTGTTATGACTTTGGCTTTATTTTATTTATTTTTTGTTGTTCAGGATTGCTTTGGCTATTCATGGTCTTTTGTTGTTCCTTATGAATGTTATGGTTGTTTTATCTACTTCTGTGAAGAATGTCATGGGTAATTTGATGGGTATTGCATTGAATATGTAGATTGTTTTGGGTAGTAGGGACATTTTCACAATGTTAATTCTTCCAATACAAGAGCATAGAATGTCTTTCCACCTTTTTGTGTCCCCTTTAGTTTCTTTTCAGTAGTGTTTTCTAGTTCTCATTGTAGAGATCTTTTACCTCCTTGGTTAAATTGATTCCCAGATATTTCATTTTTTTTGGTGACTATTGTAAGTGAGCATGCTTTCTTGATTTCTTTTTCTGCTAGTTTATTATTGGAGTATAAAAATGCTACTATTTCAGGGTGTCGATTTTGTATCCTGCAACATTACTGAACTTGCTTATCAGCTCTAAGAGTTTTTTGGTAGAGTCATATCCTGGATATTTTTTCTCATTTCATTGTCTTATCTAATTGAGTTTTCTCTTATCTCTTTGAATTTTCTGAAGATGATTGCTCAGAATTCCCTGCTCTATGGGGTCTGATACTTGAGAATTACTGTATTCCTTTGGTTGTGTCATGTTTTCTTATTTATTTATATTTCTAGTATCTTTACATTGATGTCTGACCATCTGGTAGAGCAGTTGTTTCATCTGTTACTATGGAGTGGGCTTCGAGGAATAAGATTTCTTCATCTATTTGCAGGCTCCACTGGTGACTGTCCTTGTGTCAGTACAGTTGAGTGTGCAGTGGCCTTCCTGCAGGGTGGTCTTGGATGCTGCTGTGGTGGTGAGCCACCCTTGCGGTAATAATAACTGTGGCAGTGGCTGTGGTGGATCTCCTACACAGAAGTGGTGTTTGTGGTATGATCTTGCCTTCTGTTGGGGTGATGGGAGGCTGCCCAGGACTTTCGCCTAGGTCCCCAGTTGCAGGATGCTCTCTTGCTTTTTGTTCAGGTGGTGGGATGGATGCCCAGGTCTTCTGCTTGGGTCCCTGGTCACAGGAGCCTTTCTTGCCTTCTGTTCTGCTGGTGGGAATTTCAGAGGCTGAGAAATTCAAAGTCCAGGGAACACATCTGGTGAGGGTCTTCTTTGGTGGTGGCTTTAAAGCAATGCAGGGGTCTCACATGGCAGAAAATGGCAGAGCAGAAAGCTTCTTTGATATATTTCATCAGAATTTTGTAGTTTTCTTCTTATAGATCTTGCATATTTTTTGTCAGATTTTTACCTAAGTATTTTATGTTTGAAGGTGCTAACATAAATGGTATTGTGTTTGAAATTTCAAATTCCACTTGTTCATTGCTGGTACTGTGTACAGGAAAGCAATGCACAGTTTTTTAGAGACCTTTGGAGAGTACATAAAGAAACAAGAGCAGAGGGCAGGGGACAGAGCCCTGGGCAGTATCAATGTTCAGGGGAATGGAAGTAGGAAACCTTATAAAGAGAAGAGAAAGAGTAAACAGAAATATAGGAACAGGGGGTGGTGAGCAGGAGATCACAAATCACACCCACAAAGGGAGATATTTCAGGAAGGAAGGTAAATGTCCATGAATGGGCTTGGGCTAAAGGAATCACATATCATGCTACATGACAATAATTCTAATAAAGTGGCATGGGAAACAGGTCGATTGAATTCTCAGGTAACAAAATAATTTGAGGAAACAACACAGTCACTATTGAAACCATTGTTTTTACAAATTTTTATTGTGGATTAAATTTGGCAAAAAAATTAACAAACATAAAACATAGCTAATATAAAGAAATATAAAACTCTGTATGTAAGTCTTTAAGAAAAAGATATGTATTTATAGAATCATGTGTTCAAGGTATTTCACTGATTAAAAATAAAAAGTTTTGTGCGTGGAGCTCAGTATCCTCCCCTCCAATCTGCACTGGATGGGACACAGTGGCCTGAACTCTATTGCCACACTTGTCCTCCACAGCCATGTCCTCTTGCCACTGTCATCAGTCTTGTGGCTGTTGTTCCGTTGGCATGTACATGGCTCACTCCCTCATTTTGTTCTTGTCTCTGCTCAGGTAGACTCTCAGAGGTGTCTTCTTTGACCACATTATTCAAAATTCCTCCCCCTCCACTTTCACTTTCTATCCATTGATCTGCTCTAGTTTGTTCCATGGCACTATCCCTGCCTGACATTGTATCGTGTGCTCAATTTGTTTATTCATTGTCCATCTCTGCTTCTAGAACATAAACTTTGCAGGTGGACTTCTGGTCTATCTCATTTACCACATGTTCCTGCTTCCAAAAGGCTTCATTTAGACCCTTTGTTGGCATGGGGTGGAGGGGATCAAACATCAAGAACGGGCCACATCGGACCTAGACATCCTCTGGCATGCTAAGTCATTTTCTGTTCTATGCAAACACACTCTCTCTCTTTTATCACACTTACTCACATCATTATCAAATTGCAATGAGGGAGAACAAATGTTATTATCTGAACAGCTGGCACCAGAATTTCTTTGTTTGATACACCCCTTGGGGTAGAGGGTGAGATTTTCAAGAGCAGGCCCAAGCAGAATAAGACCAGAAGGAGGATTTGTTATATTTGGGTGGAAGTGATGGTGGGTGACTGGGGTGGGAAGAATGAGAAAGAGAGAAAGGTGGCAAGAGGGAAATGAAAAGAGGCTGAGGTTAGGAAGGCCAGTGAAATGCCAGAGTTGGGGTGAACAGGTGACATTTCAGGACAATTTCTTTTTCATTATTGCTTTATTTATCCACAAATATACTGTGAGAATAGATTTGGTTTTGTGCCATCACAGAAATAGGAAGCCAATAGGAAAAATATTCATGATGTTTTCAGCACCTAGAAATTCGTGGAATTCTTGGCTGATGCTTCAAATATCACATGCTGAGAATGATCACATGACTGGATCTTGAGATCCTGAGAAGAGGGGAAGAACCAGTTGACACCTGCATTGTAAAATTACCCGCTACTCTTGGCTTTTTTTTTTTTTTTTAAACCAATTTCTCTCTTACCTCCCAGCAAATCCTTATACCTTTCAGTTTGGAACACAAAGCACTCAGGTCTCAGTAGAGCTTCATGGAGTGGTTAAGAGCGTAGACTGTGGTGCTGGACCCTGGGTTCAAATCCCAGCTCACTGTTCCTTAGCTGTACAACCTTGGGTATGTTGCTCAACCTCTCTGTGCCTCACTTGTCTCATCTGTAAAGTGAGGTTAGTATTTCTTAGGGTTGATGTGAAGATCCAAGCTGGGACATAATTAGTGTTACATAAGTGCTATTATTAGTAGTAGTATTTGGATAGATCAGAGAGAGGTTGAGACTTGAGAACATGAAGTGACTAGCCTGTGAAAACTGAATGCAGTGACCAAACTGGAATTAGAACTCGGGTCTCCTGGATTTCATTCCTGTCCTCTGAAAGGTCAACGTCATTTAGAGAGAGAGGAGAGAAATTGTAAGCTCAGATTTCACACTCCCACCCCCCTCATTTCAGTAAGATACTAGTTATATCAAATTTGAAATCTAAGGCTGAAGTACATTAAAAAAGAGTGGGGGTGGGGGTGGGGAGGGCATTTTCCTCCTGCAAGTTCTCACATTTTTCTAGGAGAAGCTTCACAGCTGAACTTGAACTTCCCTCACCCCAGAAGACTCATGTTGGAGATTCATGCAAGCTGATGCTGAGAAAGACTGGGAAATGAAGGAAGGTTTGGTCACAGGAATCTCATAAGACAGGGCCCTGGACAAGATGTTCCGGGTGTGCGCTTGCAACCTCGGAAATAGCAGGAGACTGTAGAGGCTTCATGTACTCTGAAACTTTGCTTATGAGTTGCAACAAAACCTCTGAGGTTTCTAGAGGTTATTTGGCCAGAAGAGGATGTCAGCTGGGCCCGGGAAGAGACCATCACTGCTGGTCTTTCCCGTTCTATAGCCCTTGTTGAACTGAGGGGTGGGTTCTCTCCTCCCCCACGCAGACAGAGGGGCTGGGTGCATAGCCACACACTGGAGCACCCAGGAGGTTTTAAAACAGTAACAGGGAGGGCTGTCCTTACAGCAGTGGAAAGATAAACTTGTGCATAGTCGGCGGGTTATGTGCTCTATGGAGGAGGAACACATCTTGACCCACAAAAGTGGTTAAGAGGCTGGCGGGGCATCCAGGGCTGTGGCCAGGATCTTGCTGGATGGGACATGAAGAAACACAGACTGATCTCATACCACTCAAAGATGAGCAAACTGTCCCAAGACTCTGCTCATCTACACTAGACAAGAGGAGATGTGCCATTCTGCTTTTGGGGCTGAGGAATGGGGGTTTTCATGAAGAGTAGCAAATGGAAGAAAAAGGTAGACTGTGTGTTCAACTGACGAATTTAAACTAAACTACAGCTGAGGGTGATGGGATGAGACTTTTCCTGCACTGCTGTGGCGGTAGTTGTGCTGCAGACAGGCAGGTGCATGTGTGTGTTTCCTACGTAAGTAACAAACAGGAGACTCTGTGGAAAGCATTTTTGGGGGGACGGGTTGGGTCACAATGAAGGCTTCTGGGGTTCTAAAGGTTCTGGTCATGCTCATACCTTTTCAGGCTTAATCCTCATGTTGAATTTAAGGCTCCTTTCTCTCTGGTAACTCTAGGGACAATCTGGTTCTAAGGGAAAGAGTGTCCAGAGATTGCAAAGCTTTAAGGCTGTTGTTAAATAAAAATTCCCCTTGGTTGAGAGTGGGGACCGTGACCAGTCCTTATCAGCCTCGAAAACCTCAGTATGAGTTAAGATCATATTTGAACCGAAAGCAACTTGGAGATCATTTACTACATATTCTTTACTTAACAGATGAGGAACCTGAAATCCAGAGGACATAAATAATTTGTCCACAGGGCTAAACCCAGTAATCGGTGACAGAGCTGGGAGGTCACACTCAGATTTCTTTGTTTCCACTTCTGGACATTTACCAGCAGGATGAGCCTGGCTCTGGCAAGCTGAGTGTGTGTCTGCTGTTGGCTCAGCCTGAGGACTTCCTGGGACACTGATGAGGCAGCCCGATGACAGAGAGTGGGAACATTTCCTGAGTGCTGTGTGCACACGTGGGTTTTCTTGTTGGTGGGGGTGGATGATGAGATTCCGTGTGATGGGTCCCCAGAGGCAGCAGGAGCCAGAGGAAGAAGAAAGCTGGGAATGCAGTAGAAAGGGGGCCCCTGCGAGGACAGTGAACACAGGCCTGCATTTTCTTAGGGCTCACTGTATTCCAGCATTTTCACCAAGCGAGTTATGGAATGCCGGCTTTGTTCACAGTTCCAAAGGCAAGTTCTGACTTACACCAGACTTTCCAGGGGTCTTTAGAGACTAGAAGCCTGTTTTTCTCTCTTCCTCATCTCGCCAGTGAGTACGGAGCAAAGTGCTTCATTGTGAAGAAATTTATACACCCCTAAGGATGAGCAATTTATCTCTGGTGAAAACGGCCCCTTGGAGAAGGCCCTTGGAACTACTGAGGCATCCAGGGCACCAGGGAACTGGTTTGTTTATTTCTTTTATTGGTTGTATTTGCCAGATTCCTGTCTCTAATGAGCTAACATACCTTGGAGGCACACAAAATTCCTTTATTTTCTTTGATACGTTTACATATTTATAGAAAAACAAGTCCCTCTGAGCACTGAAAGAACAAAGTCATGCAGCTGCTTAAAATCTTTTAATTATGACTAGAAACAACTCTTGTATTTTAAATCAGTAAAACAAAGTTAAGTGGAAAATTGAAAGCTCATGCCTGACATATTTTCCCAAACAGATTGAATCCTTTTGGGGTCTCAGAGACTATTTTACAAGTGTTTTAAATTAATAGACTTTGAGAAAATACTGACCCAAGTAATTTTTTTTTTTTTCTAGAATCATCAGATTTACACCATTTGGGTTTTAAATAACAGTAAGAGGCTTTTAAAGTTAAAAATTATTACTTAGGTATAACAAACAAAAGCTTGAGTTTCTTATTTGAGGACACAAAGAAACACATTTAATCAGATAGGTAAATTTATTTTAACAATCTAAATTATAGTTTCATTCCCAAGTTAGCTTACATAAACAGTCTTTGGTAAAAAATACAGAAGTTTGGTGAGATTAAATGGATATGAAGGCTGTTGCACTCAAACTTTGTTTTGGTTGTTAATGGATTTGAAACTAGGCAAAAAGAAATTAAAAGTTTATTTTCTCATGACCCCAGAAGGTGTTTGAAGTTTCATATTAGGTCTTATTAGGTGCATTTAATTATTTTAAGTTCTCAATTTTATAATTAGAAATATGTTAATTAGATTTCTTTGAAGTTAGTCCATATTAACTTGGAGAATAAGTTAGAAGTCCAAATGTGTCTCAGGTTTCAGGGTAGCTAATATTTTTAAAGAAAAAAAAAAAGCAACACAAGAATGTTTCCAGGAATCAACCTTATTGAAAAGAAAACAATGCTCTGAGTTTGACAGCTGGATATTGTGTTTCTCTGATCTCTGCTGTTCCTCTTATGCCCCAGACTCTTTTATATCCTAGCAACGAGAACAATTGCTTCAGGAGAAAAAAGTCAGACCATAGTGTATAAACTATTTGAAATGCTCTTTTTGAAATAAAAGGAATAGAGAAGTGTTCTTTTTTAAAAGCCCAACTTCTGAAATACAAAGACAAAACCAAAAACAAAATCAAAGAAAATATTTGATCTCAGAATTCCTGTATTTCTAAATCCTAATCTGTTTTCTGCTTAAAGAGTGGTTTGCTCTCCCAAATTACTTTATTCTTCATATAAAGGCTTTTGCCTTATTCCGGAAAGCAGCCAACACGTTGGCTGCACTGAGGTAAATTTGTTTTCTTCCTAATTTTGCAAGAGCACAGGACTCAACACTGAGGGGCATTTAAAGACATTCAAACATTTTTGTCCATTTAAATTCGTGGCATCTTGATATGGGCCATAAAGCAAACAGAAGGGGCAGACTGTAAACTGAGCTCACTGCTGATTTACTGAGCCACAGATTTATTCCTCATTCACTCCATACACTCCACAAAGATTTCTCCAACACCTGTTATGTGTCAAGCATCTTGTTCTGCACTGGGCACACTTTGACAGAAAAACATGAACCATCCCCTCAAAAGACAGCCTGGAGGGGAGCTTCAGTGTGCACTTCTGTTGCGGGAGGCCTGGGCAGCACCCAGCCCCAGCCACCTCGGAAGGACAGTGGTCCAGTGTGGCACTGTTGAATACTGCACCCATATATCACTTATTCTGTGGTTCTGGAAATACAGAACAAGTGAAGCATTTAATTTTACTTTTCTAAGAGCCATAGGTAAACCTGGAAACAGTAGCATTGGAGACCCCAACGTGGGGAAAGGGTGTTCATGTGGGGATAGGAAAACGGATCCCCACAGGAGCTAGCGCCTGATCCTTCTCTTGAGATGGACACTGGCAATAACCGGAGTCAGTGCAGAGCTCTCCATGGTGATGGGGGAGCAATGCATGGCCCTGTTGATCCCTGTTGAAAGGAAGCCCCCACCACCTGTCTCGAAGGGTCATGAAGATAATAAGATGGGAGGATACGTGCACAATGAGCCGTGTGCCCCTCTGCCTGGGCATTCATAGCCGGAAACTCCTAGGTATTTAGAAAGATGAGTCTGCACAGACCCATTCATTATTTCCATTTAGTTAATGTTTCTCATTCCTAGGAAAGGGCCTGGCAGCTAGTAGATGATCAATAAATATTGGCTGAATGAATTACTACTGAGTTTCTCTATTACCATTTTGGTACATGTCACAGAACAGAAAAAGATACTCCTTTATTCACTCATGAAGAAATTAGTGACATTGAGATTACAAATTTCTGAAAATTGAGACACAACTTTGGGTCTTTTGGAAAAAAAACTATTACTTCCATGGCATGGTGCCTCTTCCTCTGAATTGGCTGGCTTACACAGAAATCTTTTGAATATCCATAAACATGAAAAAGGTCTGTTTTGATCTATGTTGGTATATTAGTTCATTTTTGTTGCTTATAACAAAATACATGGAACTGAGTGATTTATAAAGAAAAACAAGATTTATTGCTTACAGTAAGGCTTGGAAGTCCAAAGTCCATCTGGTGGTGGCGACAGTGACCCAGGGGTCTCACATTGCAAGATGATGGGCGAGAGAGAGAGAGAAAGTGAGTGAGTGAGAGAGAGAGAGACAGACAGACAGACTCTCCTCTTCTTTTAAAGCCCTCAGAACACACCCTGACCACCATTTTTAATCCATTCACTACTACAGGGTCCTACAATCCAATGACCTCTTCAAGGGTCCACCATGTAATTACAATAATAAAATTTCCCACCCTCTTAACAGTCACAGTGGGGACCAAGTTTTAATACATAAAACTTGGGGGACACAATTCAAGCTTCAGTGGGTTTGGGGGGACATAATTCAATCCACTACAGTTAGTACCCCCTCCCTGGTATTCTCCATCCTTACCCCTCATTGTACCCAAGTCAAATAATCATGGAGAAAAGAGCTCAAGATAGAGTTGCAAGAGTCCTACCCTCTCTAGCAATAAAGGAGAATAAAACTTAGGGTTGTTTTTTATTGTGTGCGTGTATTCTACAGAACAGATTCTTTATTATTTATTTCTCAAGCTAGAGAGTTGGTTTCTACATTCATTTCCATTGGTAAAACTCCAAAATATACCTGTACCTAATTATAATTCTAATCATCACACTTCTGTGTGATCTACACGAAAAGAAAGAAAATGACTTTTTATTTTGAAAATTTTCCAGCATATATGAAATCAAAGACAGTAAAATGATGAATCTGGTGTGCCAGCTTTCAGTGTCCACAACTGTCAATACGTGGTTTGTCTTTTTTACCTACACCATCATCCTTTCCCCCATGCCAAGGATTATTCTGAAGTAAACCCATATATCACATTGTGTGTGACTTTTGAATTTTTTTTTCATTGTACCTGTTCATGGAGTACGATTTGTTGTTTCAATACATCCATGTATTGTATAATAATCTAATCAGAATAGTTGGCATATTTATCACCTAAACATTTCTTTGTATTATAACATTCAAGATTATCTTTTCTGGTTATCTTGAAATAGACAATATAGTATTATTAGCTGTTGTCACCGTAGGGTGCCAGAACTTATCCTTCCTATCTAACTGCAACTTTTTAACTGTGTATAAATCTACCAGCTTTTCCTCACTGCCCACCCCACCCCGCTTCTGGTAACCACTATTCTACTATTTCTCTCTCTTTTTAATTTAATTTTCTGAATTGACCCAAGGTAATTGTATGTATTTATGGCATACAATATGATAATTGGGTGCATTCGTACTGTGTGCAATGATCATATCAGGGTGTTTGGTATATCCATCACCCCAAATGTTTGTCACTTCTTTGTGTTAGGAATATTTGACATCATTGTGACTAGTTATTCAAGGATACACAGTACTTTGTTGTTGACTGTGCTCTCCCTATATTACTACAGAACACTAGATCCCATTCTTCCTGTCTCTCTAATATTTTGTACCCACTGACCACCCTCTCCCTATCCCCTCTTCCACTTCCCCCCCACCAGTCTTTACTATTATTCTACTCTCTACTTCTGTGAGATCAACTTTTTTTCCATATATGAGTGAGAACATGTGGTATTTCTCTGTGCCTGGCTTATTTCACTTAATATAATTTTCTTCAAGCTCATCCATGTTGCTGCAAATGGTAGAATTTCAATCTTTTTATGGCTGAGTGGTATTCCATTGTGTATATATACCACATTTTCTTTATCCAATCATTTGTGGAAGGAGATTTAGGTAGGTATCAATGCTTGGCTAGTGTGAATAGAGCCATGATAAACATGAGAGTGCAGGTGTCCTTTCAACGTGATGATTTCCATTCCTTTGGACATATACACAGTAGTGGGATTTCTGGATCACATGGTAGTTCTACCTGTTTGAGAAATCTTCATATTGTTTTCCACAGTGGCTATACTAATTTACATTCCCACCAACAATGTGTAAGAGTTACCCTTTCTCTGCATCTTAACCAGCATTTGTTAATTTCTGTCTTTTTGATAATGGTCCTTTTAACTGGAATGAGATGATATTTCATTGTGGCTTTGATTTGCATTTCTCTGATGATTAGCAATGTTGAGCACTTTTTCATATGTCTGTTGGCCATTTGTATGTCTTCTTTTGAAAAATGTCTATTCATTTCCTTTTCCCAAATTTTAATCAGATTATTTGTTTTTTTACTATTGAATTGTTTGAATTCTTTGTATATTCTGGATATTAATTCCTTGTTGGGTGCATAATTTGCAAATATTTTCATCCATTCTGTAGGTTGTCTCTTTGCTCTGTTGATTGTTTACTTTGCTGTGCAGAAACATTTTAGTTTGATATAATCTCATTTGTTAATTTTTGCTTTTGTTCCCCATTCTTCTGAAGTATTGTTCATAAAGTCTTTACCTGGACCTATGTCCTGAAGTGTTTCCCCTATGTTTTCTTCTAGATGTTTTATAGTTTCAGGTCTTACCTTTAAGTCTTTAATTCATTTCGAATTGGTTTTGGTATATGCTGAGAGAAAGGGGTCTAGTTTTATTCTTCTGTATATGGATCTCCAATTTTCCTAGCACCATTTATTGAAGAGACTGTCTTTTTCCCAATGTATGTTCTTGTCTCCTTTGTCAAAAATCAGTGGGCTGTAGGTAGGTGGATTTATTTCTGAAATCTCTATTCTGTTCCACTGGTCTCTGTGTCTGTTTTTGTGCCAGTACCATCCTGTTTTGATTACTTTGCTTTGCAGTATATTTTGAATTCAGGGATTGTGCTTGCTTTGTTCATTTCTTTTTGCTCAAGATTGCTTTGGCTATTTGAGGTCTCCTGTTGTTCCAATGTAAATTTTTGAATTGTTTTTTCTATTCTTGTGAGGTATGTAATTGGCAGTTTAATGGGGATTACATTGAATCTGTAGATCGTTTGCGGTAGTGTATTAGTCCTTTTCTGTTGCTTATAACAAAATATCTGGAATTGGGTGATTTATAAGAAAATGAAATTTATTGTTTACAGTTTCTGGGGCTTGGAAGTATAAAGTTCGGGGGACACATCTGGTGAGGGTCTTGGTGGTGGTGGCAGTAACCCAGGGGTTTCACATGGTAGAAGATGGTGGAACAGAAAGAGACTAACTTCTCATGTGCCCTTTTTTTAAAGCCCTCAGAACCACACCCCTGAGCACCATTATTAATCCATTCACTACTGCACGGTCCTATAATCTAATCACCTCTTCAAGGCCCCACCTTTCAGTGAACATAATAGGATTTTTGACCCTCAACAGTTACAGTGGGGATTTAGTTTTTGAGGGACATTCAACCCAAGGCATTCTGTCCCTGGCCTCCCAAAACTCACATCCTTTTCACATACAAATACATTCATTTCATCCCTAGAGTCTTAACTTGTTTCAGTTCAAAAGTCCAAAGTCTCAAAGTCCCGTTTGTGAAATCACAGCAAGTTGTCCACTTCCAAGATACAATGGTGGCACAAGTGTAAGGTATATATTCCCATTCCAAAAGGGAGAATTATTACACCTTTATTTTTTATTCCAAAAATAAAGGAGTTATAGATCCCTAACAAGTCTGAAAAACAGCAGGGCGTGCATTAAATCTCAAAGCTGGAGAATTATGTAACTTGAGTCCATGTTCCATGACTTCTGCACACTAGTGTAGGGGTTGGGTCCCCAAGTTCTCAGGCAGCTCTGCTCCTATGACTTTCCTGTTCTGAGGTCATGGTTCAGCTCTCATAGGCTGGCATTGTAGCTGGTAGCTCCACAGGTCTGTGGTCTCCATAGCAGTCCCACTCCCATGGCTCACTAGGCATGACACTGATGGGATTTCTCTGCTGCAACTCTGACCCCATGCTTCCACTCCATATTGCTGTAGTGAAGACTCCAAGCAGTGACTCTGCCCCTGTGACAGATCTCTTCCTGGGACCTCAGACTTTTCCATACATCCTTTGAAATTGAGGTGGATGCCCCCATGCCTCCACAGGTCTGGCATTCTGTGAGTCTGGAAACTTACCACCAAGTGAACACTGTCAAGGTTTCTGGCTTGTATCTTTCAAAGCTGTGGGTACAGGCCACCTGGGGCCAGTTTAGCAATGGCTGGAGCAGCCAAAGCAGCTAGGGTGCTGGTGTGGAGAGCAGCATCCTGAGGTGACACTGGGCAGTGATCCTGTGGAGGGTGCCTCAGGCTTGTTCCCCGAGACCATTCTATCTCCCCAAGCCTCTAGGCCTGTAGTGGAAGTGTTGGCCCAAGAGCTTTCTGCAATGCCTTCAGAGTCTTTTCCCCTTCTCTTGATAATCCTTTTCTTTTTTACTAACCTTCTCAGCACCATTGTATTTTTTTCCTGAAAATGCTGTCTGCTCCTCTACCACATAGCCAGGCTGCAAATTTTCCAAATCTTATGGTCTGTTTCCCTTTTAAATTCTGGCTTTATGTCATGCCTTTGCAGCCATAACTCACAGGAGGCTGTTACTAAAAGCCGTGCAGCTTCCTGAATGTTTTGCTGCTTAGAAATTTCTTTCTGTCAAATGCTCTGGTTCACAACTCTTAAGTTCCAACTTCCACAAAGTTCTAGGGCATGGACACAATGTAGCCAAGCTCCTTGCCTATTCATAGCAAGGGTGATCTTTGTCCAAGTTTCAATAAATTATTTCTTATTTCTGTCTGAGACCACCTTGGAATGGTCCTTACAGTCCGTATTCCCATAAGCATTCTGCTCACCACCATTTAACCAGTCTTTAAGATGTCCTAGACTTTCCCTGGTTTTCTTGTCTTCTAAACTTTCACCAGCATGTAGGTTTTTTCTAGCCTGTTCCTCCAAATTCCTCCAGTCTCTTCTCAACACCCAGTTCCAGAGCTGTTTCCACACTTTCAAGTACTTGTTATAAGCAACACCCCACGTCTCTGGTACCAATTTTCCATAGGAATCTATTTCAAAATACTGGGAACTGGGTGATTTATAAGAAAATGAGATTTATTGCTTAAAGTTCCTGAGGCTGGGAAGTCCAAAGTCCAGGGAACACATCTGTAAGAGTCTTGGTAGTGGCTACAGTAACCAAGGGGTCTCACGTGGAAAAAATGGTGGATCAGAGAGAGACTAACTTCTCTTGTGCTCTTCTTTTAAAGTCCTCAGAAGTACACCCTGACCACCATTATTAATCTATTCACTATGGCATGGTCCTACAATCTAATCACCTCTGCAAGGTTCCACCTTTCCATTACCATAATAGGATTTTCCACCATCAACATTTACAATGGGGATTAAGTTTTCAGTGGACATTCAACCCAAGGCAGGTGGTATGGTCATTTTGACAATATTGGTTTTTCCAGGCCATGAGCGTAGGGTGTCTTTCCATTTCTTTATGTTTTCTTTAATTTCTTTAATCACTGTTTTATAGTTTTTATTGTAGAGATCTTTCACCTCCTAGTTTAATTTATCCCTAGTTGTTTTAGTTTTTTGTTGTTGCTACTGTAAATGGGATAGCTTTCTTGATTTCTTTTTCTGCTAGTTTGTTGTTGGTGTATAGAAAGGCTACTGACTTTTCTATGTTGATTTTGTATCCTGCAACTTTACTGAATTTGTTTATCAGGTCTAGGAGTCTCTTGGTAGCATCTTTAGAGCTTTTTCTATATAAAATCATATTATCTGCAAACAGAAACCACTCTACTTCCTCCATCCCAATTTGGATGCCCTTATTTCTTTTTCATATCTAATTGCTCTGGCTAGGACTTCTAGCACCATGTTGAACAAAAGTGGGGAGAGTGGGCATCCTTGTCTTGTTCCAGTTCTTGAGAGAAAGATTTCAGCTTTACCCCATTCAGTATGATGTTAACTGTGGGGTTGTCATATACAACTTTTATTGTATCAAGACACTTTCTTTCTACACCTGATTTATTGACTGTCTTTATTATGAAGGGATGTTGAATTTTATCAAATGCATTTTCTGCATCTACTGAGATGATCATATATTTTTTCTTTCATTCTGTTGATGTGATGTATTATGTTTATTGATTTGCATATGTTGAACCATCCTTGCATTCCTGGTACCGCCTACTTGATCATGGTGTATAATCTTTTTGATGTGCTGTTGGATTCAGTTTGCTAGTATTTCATTGAGGATTTTTATATCTCTGTTCATTAGGGACATTGGCCTCTAGTTTTCTTTTTTTGTTGTATCCTTGCCTAGGTTTTGGTATCAGGGTAATGCTGGCCTCATAGTATGAGTTTAGAAGAATTCCACCCACTTCAATTTTTTGAAATAGTTTAAGAAGTATTGGTACTAGTTCTTCTTTGGATGTTTGATAGAGTTCAGCAGTAAAGCCATCTGGTACTGAGCTTTTCTTTGTTGAGAAAGTTTTTATTACTGATTTTATCATGTTACTTGTTATTAGTCTTTTGGATTTTCTATTTCTTCTTGGTTCAGTCTTGGTAGGGCATATGCATCCAGGAATTTATGCATTTCCTCTAGGTTTTCATATTTATTGGCAGTAGTTGTTCATAATAGGTTCTCTGAAGAACCTTTGTATTTTGGTGCTATCTGTTGTAATGTCTCCATTTGCATTTCTGATTTTATTTATTTGCATCTTTTTTTTTCTTGTGTAGTCTGGCTAATGGTTTGTCAGTTTTGTTTATCTTTTCAAAGAATCAACCTCTCATTTGATATTTTGTATTACATTTTTAATCTCAATTTTATTTATTTCTGCTCTGTTATTATTTCTTTTCTTCTGCTTATTCTGGGTTTACTTTGTTCTTGCTTTTCTAATTCCTTGAGGTGCATTGCTAGGCTGTTTATTTGAAATATTTCTTTTATTTTTTAATGTAGGCATTTATTGCTATAAACTTTCTTCTTAATATTGCCTTGGCTGTATCCTATAGGTTTTGGTATGCTGTGTTCCTTTCTTCATTAGTTTCAAGAAATTTTTTGATTTTCTTCTTAATCTCTTCTTTGACCCATTGGTCATTCAAGAGCATGTTGCTTTATTTCCATTTATTTGTGTAGTTTTGCAAGTTCCTCTTGTTATTGATATCTAGTTTTATTCCATTTTGGTGAGAAAAAATACTTGATAAAATTTCGGTTTTTTGAACTTGTTGAGACTACTCTTGTAACCTAACATATGGTCAATCATAGAAAATGTTCCATGTGCTGATATAAACAATGTGTATTCTGCATCTGTTGGATGAAATGTTTTGTATATGTCTGTTTGGTCCAACTGCTCTATGGTGCCATTTAAGTCCAATGTTTCCTTATTGATTTTCTGTCTTGATGATCTGTCTAATGCTGAGATTGGGGTGTTAAAGTCCCCAACTAATATTGTATTGGTGTGTATCTCTCCCTTTAGATCTGATAATATTTGCTTTCTATATCTGGGTGTTCCAGTGTTGGGTGTATATGTATTTATAATTGTTATATCCTCTGGCAGTATTGATCCCTTTATCATCATATGGTCTTCTTCTATTTTTTTAGTGCAGATTTTGATTTAGAATCTGTTTTATCTGACATAATTATAGCTAATCTTGCTCACTTTTGTTTTCCATTTGCATGGACTATCTTTTTCCATCCCTTCACTTTCAGTCTATGCATGTTTTTGTAGGTAAGGTATATTTCTCATAGGTGGCATATGGATGGATTATTTTTTTAATTCATTCAGCCAGTCTATGTCTTTAAATTGGGGCATTTAATCCACCTACATTCAAAGTTATTATTGATATATGAAGTCTTATTCCTGTCATTTTGTTGGTAGTTTTCAGATTATTTTGTGTATCCTTTGTTTCTTTGTTCCTTTCTTAATGTTTATCCTTGAAGTTTGGTGGTTTTCTGTATTGATAATCTTTGATTCCTTTACCTTTCTAATTTGTGTATTTACTCTACAGTAATCTTTATATTTTGGGATATTTTTATGATGGTTGCTATTGTTCTTTCTCTTCTAGACATAGGACTCCCCTAAGCATTTTTTGTAAGGCCTGTCTGATGGTGATGAACTCCCTTAATTTTTGCTTGTCTGAGAAAGACTTTATTTCTTCTTCATTTCTGAAAGATAGCTTTGCTGTGTGTAATATTCTTGGCCAGTATTTTTTTTTCTTTAAGTACTTTGAATATATCAGTCCATTCTCTCCTGGCCTTTAGGGTTTCTACTGAGAAGTCTGCTGTTAGTCTAAAGGGGATTCCCTTATAAGTGACTTACTGTTTTTCACTTGCAGTTTTTAGAATTATCTTTGTCTTTAACTTGGGATAGTTTGACTACAATGTAGGGGAGATGACCTATTTGGGTTGGATTTATTTGGGGATCTTTGAACTTCCTGGATTTGGATGCTTGCATCTTTCCCAAGACTAGAGAAGTTTTCAGCTATTATTTCTTTAAATGGGTTTTCAATATCTTTTTTGTTTTCTTTTCCTTCTGGAATGCCCATAACCCAAATGCTTTTTCACTTAATAGTATCTCATAGTTCTGGTTAGCTTTGTTCATTCTTTTTTAAAGTTTTTTTTTTGTCTTCAAAATTGTTATCTTCAAGATCAGAAATTATTTCTTCTGCTTGTTATTGAGACTCTCAGTTCTTTTTTTATTTCATTTAATAAGTTCTTCAATTCAAAGATTTCTGCTTGATATTTTAAATAATATCTACAACTTTGTTGAGTTTTTCACTCAGATTGTAAATTATTTTTCTGATTTTATCGAACTGTTTGTCCAGATTCTCTTATATCTCAGTGAGCTTTCTTAAGATCATTAATTTGAATTCTTTTTCCATCAAATGGCAATTTCTGATTCCTTGAGATCAGTTACTGGAGCCTTGTTTTGTTTTTTGGGAGTGTCATGTTACCTTTTTTTTTTTTTTTTCATGTTTCTTGTTTCCCTGTGTTGATATCTGTGCATCTGGTAGAACAGTCACCTTTCTGAATTTTGTAGAGTGACTTTCATGGGAAAAGACTTTCACCTGCAAATGCATCCTAGTGTGTCAATTGAGTAGAATGTAATGGCTTTGTCCTGGACGGATGCAGCAGCGTAGACTCTATGTAGTTTCTTCAGCTGTAATCCACTTCTGTTGTATCTGTGAGTGACTCAGTGATGTATGCTATGGAGGTTTGCGGCAGTAGTAGCACGGCTTTGCTAGGGGAGGTATTGCTGAGTTGGTTCACAGGCTGGAGTTCACAGGTTGGTGCACATGCACCTGTGGGTCAGTCATCTCAAGAGATGGCTCACTGGAGATGTAGTTACTGGACTGATTCTCAGGCTGGGGGTGTGGTCGTATGGAATGTTAGGATGTTCAGGACTGATTTTCCAGTGTCAGGGTCTCTGACCAAGGGTGAGCCTGCCAGGAGCATGCCAACTAAACTGTTTCTCACTCAGATACCTGTGCATGTGATGGCTCAAAGACTCAGTGATGGGTCTTTCAGGGGCCTGACAGCTGAACTCTTTCTCTGAGCCAGGGGTGTGGGTGCACTTTGGCTCAACTAGCTGAGTGCAGGTTTGCCAGGGGCCCTTCTGTTGTGCCAGTTCTTAAAGCTTAATACAAGATTGTGGTTTGCTCTGCAGTTCAGAAACAGGACTGCTGAGACCTGAGCTGCTGAGCTGCTTTTCAGGAAGTTGGCTAGGCCACTAGGTGGGGCTGCTATGATGGGGTCTGTCTAGCCACTTCTTGGGCTCTGGGCAGGGCTGCTTGGCAGACCTGCAGTGAAGTGACCTGTCCAGCTTGTTTTGGGCAGTGAGGAGGACTGTTAGGTGGGACTGTTCAGTACCACCTGGCTAGTTTTCTGGGAGGGGTGGATGCACTGTATTTCCATTGTCTTGAGGGTGTATTCATTAAGGTAGAGAACCATGAGCTGTTTTTACAGGTTAGAGCCTCAGGCACAGACACCTTGGTCTGCTGGTGGGGCTGTAAGTTAGGGGGAGGAATTGGGGTGGTCTGCCTGAAGAGGATCTGCCTGTTTGATCTTTCCAGGGATGTGGGGGTGCATCAGGTCAGCAGGACAAGGATTGGCCTTCCAGGTTGCAGAACTTGAGTCACAGAGGTTGTGAGTCCAGGCTTCAGGCTGGTAGGATCAGGGCTTTGTGGCCACTCCTGTGAGTGCGCCAGGTGGAGGGCCAAGCCTTAAGGCTGGGGAAGGACTATGCCTACTGGCTCCAGTGCAGGGCATGCTCTGGTTTCAAGATGGTGCTGTTCTGCATCAGTCTGAGTCACGAGGGTGGAGATGAGAGTACACAGTTTATGCTAGTGTTCTGGAGTGATGCAGTGTGTAAATGTTTTCTAGGGCACTCCCCACACTTGGTTCTGGGTTTGTCCTGCCAAAGAATTTGCTGGCCTCTATGGTGAGGATGGGGGCTGGTGTGGGTCTTTCCCTACCTTTTCACTGCAAGGGAAAATTCCTCCTGCACTGATACCATTGTCAGAGACACGGTAGCTGAGGCCATGAGCCTCTCTACGCCACTATCCCGGGCTTTCGTGTTCCACAGGGATCTCACCAGTCCCCTGCTGCACTCCTATACTCTTCCACCAATGCTCCCATCAATATTTAGTTGTCTATTAGTTGTTCTGGTCCTTTTCTGTGGGAGGAATGTAACCTCAGTACCTCTAGTTTGCCATCTTGACCCACTTCTCATTTGTCATATAGTTTTATCTCTACATATTTTGTTATGTATTCCTAAAAGATGAGGACTCTTTATAAAAACCGCAATAAATTATTACATCTAGAAAATAGATAATAATGTATTAATATCATCACCCATCTACTTGGTATTCACATTTCTCTAATAGACTTTAAATTATAGTTTATATGTTTGAACAGGATTGAAATGTTTCATACATTGGGACTGGTGACACATCTCTTAATTTCTCTTAATAATCTGTAGTTTCCCCCTTCCTCTCTGTTTGCTTGCAATTTTTAAATTGAGGTTATTAGTTTATTCATCCTGTAGAGATTCCCCATGGTCTGTATTTTTGTGGATTACATGCCCATGGTGATGTGAAACATGTTCCCTGGATCTTTGTATTTTCTGTAAATTGTGGTTAGATCTGGAGGCTTGCTCAGACTTAGGTTTGATTTTTTAAAAAACAAGATTTCCTCCCAGGTGGTGGAGTTTTCTCTCATCAGGAGATATGTGACATCTGGGTTGTCTCTTTTCTTGTCAGGCTACCAACCGCTGGTGAGTATTGCCTAGATCTATGACTGTCTTAGAAATTGCAAAATGATAAAATTCTAATGTTTTATTTATTAGCTAGAAAACTTTCATAAAGAGAAACTTCACCTTGTCAATTCTTGGGTTACCCTAAAGTACGGATTGTGTAGAAAAGACTGGATAAATGTTCTTTCCTTGTTTACCAGTTTTCCAAGTAATGAGTGGTTCCTACCTATCTTTCAAAGATAAACAGTACACTTTTAAGTATAGTTATGAACCTGTGGGTCTAATTTAATTACATTTAATGTTTTAATTCACTGCCATTATTATCTTCATAGATACTCATATCAACCTATTTATGGTAAGTGGGTGTCTTTGATACAGCCCTAAGAGTCTATGATAGCTTCCTTGTTTTCTGTTATGACCCAATAGTAATATTTTAGGCTTTGCAGGCCATAAGTTCATGGAATTACCATGTATGGCATGTAAATGAATGAGCATGGCTCTGTTTTTCCATGTAAAAGACAAGCCCACAGGCCATTGTGTGTGAACCCCTGTTGTAAAGTATAAAAACCTATGTACTAAGTTAGGAATATGGAGCAAATGCACATTGTCAAGTCTATTTAATTCTTGCTCTATCTCTTCACGTTATCAAAATATATTCTATTTAACAAGTCTGAAAAGAAAAATAAGGCAAGCATGGAAAAGTGGAGGTAGAATGAGTGGTAGGAGCAATGGCATTGCTTTGATGAGATAACAATTCTAACTTCTTATTGTGATTAAAACATATTTGTATATCTGTTTGCATACACTATATATACCTATATATACTGTACATGTATATATATAAATATATATCTCTGTATATGTACACGTATATGTACACATGTGTGTAAATGTGGGGCTGGCGGTTAGCTCAGTTGGTTAGAGTGTGGTTTTATAACACCAAGGTCTATGGTTTGGATTCCCATACCCACCAGCTGCCCTCAAATAAAAAAAAAAAAATCTTGAGTTGCTTGGCAGAATGCCAACTATGACAGCATTATTCAATATGATCATCTTAAAAGCTCATTAGCAAGGCTTTGTTGGGGACTGCTTGGTGTCCCTGTTTGCACACTTCAGGAATCTCAAGGGTGGATGGGTCCTCAGCTTATCTAGTACAGCCCTTCCTAGGGTATGACTTCCTTTATAAACCAACCAACAGCCTGCTACTCAGACCCCATTTGAACACCTCCAGCGATGAGAGGCTCACTTCCTCCAGAGGCAGCCCATTCTGTTGTAGGGACCAAGGGGCACTTCCCCTTCAATCTTTGAAGGATTGGTGAGATTAACTGACAAAAAGGCAGATTAATAGAAAAAAAAGGCATAATAAATTCTATTTAACATGCATGGAAGAAAATCATAAGAGAGTGTAATCACCAAATAACTCAATGGGGTCCAGATACTTGCATAACTTTTCTTCATAAGGGAGGGGAAAATGGGAATATAGGTGATTCTTCTGAGGGGCAACAAATGATTACTAGGGAGAATGAATGGACCAGGGGAACAGAAATCAACCTGTACATGGTTCTCTTCGGAATCTGAATGAGGCTGAGAGGCATATATTGTGAAAAGGTCCATCCAGGGGTGGCTACATTTCTCGGTTGCCTTTCCTGTGGTAGGTCATAATATTTCAGGGAGGGAATGGAAGACAATTGTTTTCCTTGGTCCAGTCTTTATGCAGATAAGGGAAAAGCCTCTTCCAGCATCTGCTGTTTTCTATGGGCCCTTAATTCAAAACATGCGTTATACAGGGTACCATATTTTGAGATGAAACTTCTTGTGCTCCTTCACTGTGAATGATTCTTTAAATTATTTTCTTTGTATAAAGCCTATGTCTGTATCTTTTTGAATCACTTCTACAAGGAAGTCATTCTTTGCTGCCTGGCTTGGTCAGATCCCTCTGTGATACACTTTACAATGGCCTGAACCTCTTCTTTGTAGGATTTGCTGCCTCTGCTTGTGTGAGTATTTGATCAGTTATTTTGTCTTGTATGAGACTGCAGTCTACACAAGGACAGAGAATACATCTGTTTGTATTCACTTTGTGTGCCAAATATCCAGCACATAACAGAGTCTCAAGGAATATTTGTTAAATGAACAAATTAGTTCTTCTTTTTCCATCTATAGTTATATAGAATAAGAACAACGTTTTAAAGTAAATTCTAGCAGTACCGTAGTCCTCTAAAACCTTACTTTTCCTAACATAAACATCTAAGCCTTCTCAGTAATTCCTCCCATTGCATAGCTTTTGAAATGTTTGTTATTATGGTTGTTTTCCTTTGAACAGCTTCCAGCGGGGCACTCAAAACTGAACAGTAGTCCAGATGTATGCAAACAGTCAGGATTACAACGGGACTATCATGTTCTTGTTGTAGAAACTGAAACTGCCACTAGCATTTGGTAACAATATTATATATATGGTTCATATGATGCATTAAAAATATTTTGTCTTGTGTATTTCCAACTGTATACTGAATCCACTAGCAATTAACAGTATCAGGGTATTAGATTTATTCAAACCCACTGTATTCCAAGTTTCTACTCTCACCCTCTACTACATTGATTTGTTATTATTATTATTTGGGAGGTGGGTGGCTGGCTGGTGCAGAAATCCAAACTCTTGACCTTGGCATTACAAGTCTGTGCTCTAATCAACCGAGTCAACTGGGTAGCACCCATATTGCTTTATTTAAATGTGCTACTTGTCATGTTTATTTTATACTAAAGGCCTATGTGGATATCTCTGAGTAGCATCACTGAACGTACATATGTTGCTATTCTTCATCAAATAGTTTAAAAACTAAGAGCTCCTCTATACATATCACTGGGCAGTCTTCTTCCCAAATGATTTAAATCATCCCTGCCGTACCAACAACAACACAGCATTTCAGTCAGTCAGGAGTTGATCTTTGTATACCACACTCTTTTAGGATCTTTTTGTCAACAGATTTTGGTTTCAAAATGCCTACTAACCTGTAATTTCTGCACTGCTCTTGGTTTTGGTTTGTGTTCCAAGGACAGCACAGTCTATCAGGTTCCATGCCCCAATAAATGTCACTTTCCACTTTAGCACAGCTACCCTTGATGTGAGATTTGCAGTAGTAATTGAATGTCTGGATCAGGCATCTGCTCCCATGAGTTCCTTCCTTGGAATACATTCAGCAACTGCCTAACCTTATCTCTCTCACAAACAACATAGGCCTGGAACATCGTGATCTCTCTTGTTAATTAAAGGCACAAGGAGCTTGGGACCTGCCACTCAGAAAGATTCCAGACCATCAAGGCTGCTGGTGAATAGCTGACCTGGGCTGAAATGCTGTCCAACCTTTTTCCTTCTAGGGTGTGAATTTATCTGATTTTCATTCATTTAAGGGGGACAGAATGCACTGAATTATAGATTTCCTCTCTGCCATCATCATAATATTTCACAGTCATAACAGTTGTGGGTGTAAACACGGATGATAAAAGGCAAGTAATGTAAGATTGTTTGTTCAATTTTAGAATACAAAGTCTAGTTCAATGTCCCTAATCTCTTTTCTACCTTCTTTCTCGTCAGTTCTCAGATGCTTCTATACTGTCTGCTGGGTCTTTGTTCATTGGACTCTCAAACTTTTCTTTCCCAAGTTTTAGGTGTGGGATTTTCATTGCCAGTTGGATGTCCCCTACTGGATTTTATAATGTTTCCTTGAACAGAACATATCTGAAATCAAAGTCATCAACTTTCTCTCCAAATTCTTTCAAAATCCCATCTTTCTCCTAACACAAACAGTTATTTAGTTCCTCAGACTCGGCACCTCGGCATCACACTTGCCACTTTTTCTGTGTAGCCCACATGTCCGTGCGGCCTCCAGCCTGCACTGCTGACATGCCTCCTCTCTTTCCCACCTCGGACCTCCTGAGTCTTCAATCTGTTCTATACAGTTGAATCTTTCACAAGCATGACCACTAGACTGGAAGTTCCACAAAGGCAGAGACTGTCATTTTCTGGTTCTTGGCTGTTTCCTGACATAGTGAACTGTGCTAGGGACACTCAGAAATGTTTCCCGAATCCCCTGCAAACTCCAAGAATTCCCATATCATTTTATTACATACATGTAAGAAGATCTCCCCACCTTGGTATTGCAGGGGCTTCAGGATTCTGTCCTATTCTCCTACTCAAAATCAAAGCCTCCCCAAAATGCCAAGTCTGAGAATGAATAAAATTACTAAACAATGTACTCCCCTGAAAAGCAACCAGTAACTAGGATTATTGTAATATATACATTTTTGTCAACAAAGAGGTCTGCCATGAAAGGCAGAAACTTTCATAGTCTGTTGCCCAGACATGGCAAAGGACATAGAAAAGGAAAAGAAATAGTACTATGGTATTGTTTGGATCACATACAGAGAGGGTTTAGTTTTAATTTGGAACTAATCTGGGATGTGGTAAAATTGCCAAACTCTTTTCATGGTTTTGAAACAGTGGAAATACTATAATTTTGAATAAGTTAATGGGTCAAACTTAACTTAGCATTCAATAAGGAGAAATTACAACTAATTTTAAGGTCTACTCATTTACATGCAGTTTAAGTCCACAAGTATTTATTTATTAAGTATTCCTGGGAGTTCTTTTCCATAGAAGAGATGATATCCTTAAATTTGCCTGTTTTGGATTATGGTTTAGAATGACAGGAAGGTGCCCTCCTTTACAAATCTGCATAGGACTTTGCACACAGCTGTGGGCTAGTTGAGCTTTTGAATAGCAGGAAACAGCAGCAGCAAATAAGGTAATTTAGCCTGACGAGCTTGTTTCACAAATGGGCAGAGAAGGCACTTGCCCACTTGCTGTGTGGTCACGGCACCAAGAAGGACTCTTTATTCTACAAACAGTCAGCTAGTGAATGCCCCCAAATTTTGGATTTACAATACACTCAGTTGACTTGAAATTTTCTTTGCTATTTCTATGGAATTCCTCTTGGGTTAGTAACATATTGCACCTTTGCAGTCATTTATAGTTTTAGGATGATCATATTTACAATCTTTTCCTTAGAGTTAAGAAAGTTAAGGAGCATACAGTGTGGCCCACAGGAGCAGACACAGGGCACTCAAGTTGGAGAAATGGAGAAAGGAGAAGGTGACACTCAGACTTCACAGTTTTCACAAGGGCCACTGGATTTCTATTAATTCATTCCATAAATAATTATCGGACCCCAGAGTGGTCTTCTTTTATTCTTTTTTAAAATTGAAACATACTTGATTATACATTTTTTGTGGAGTACAGAGTTGACTATCAGTACTTGTGTACAATTGTGGTGATCAAATCAAGATAGTCGGAATATTCATCATGACAAAATGTAAAATGTAGTTTTTTTGGTTTGTTTTGTTTTTTGCCATAAAGCAAGTCTTAATACATTTAAAAAGACTAAGATCATAGAAAATATGCTCTCTGACCACAATAACAGAAGGAAATTTAGAAAATTTACAAATGTGTGGAAATTAAACATCACTCTCCTAATTAAACAATGGGTAAAAAGAAAAATCTCATGGAAATTAGAGAGTACTTTGAGATAAAAATCAAAGTGCAACATATCAAAATTTATAGGATGCAGGGCTCACTCATGCAGTGCTTAGAGGAAAATTTATACTTGTAAACACCTATATTCATATAAGAAAAATCTCAAATCAGTAATGTAAACTTCTACCTTAAGAAAACAGAAAAAAAGAGCAAATTATATCAAAAGCAAATATAAGTAGGAAATAACAAAGATTACAACAGAAATATATGAAACAGGGAATTAAAAACAATAGAGAAAATCAAAAACCAGAAGTTGACTCTTTAAAAAGATCAACAAAATTTGCAAACCTTTATCTAGACTGACCAAGAAAAAGAAGACCAAAATTACTAAAATCAGAAATAAAGCAGGGGCATTATTACATTGTCATAATGGTTTTTTGTTGTGATAAGATTTAGTTTCAAGATGGCGGCGGCTGCGGCGGCTGGCGCGGAGTAGCTGAGGTGGAAAAGGTGGCCACTGGGCCTCAGGCAGCCGGGAAACTTGTGGACCTTCCTCTGGCCATCTCTTAAGGGAGGACTGCTGCTGCTGGCCGGTCGTGGGGGCTCAACGCCACTTTGCCCCCGGCAGGAGAGGCTGCCTCATTTACAGGCAACAGCTTTGAAGTGTGGAGCAGGAAAAGAACTGATTCTTAGCTGCAAAAGTGAGTCTTGAAACAGGGAACACGGCGCCAGGGCTGCTGTGGATGCAGCCAGGATCCCGGAGACCGGGGCCGCGCTGAAGAAGGCGGCCAGCTGCCCTATTCAGGATTCGAGGTTTCAGGCCGGCATTAAAGAAGATTCCTGGGAGCGCCCAAGCGGCGCCGCGACTGAACAGCCCGAGGCGGCAGCGCCGAGAACACGGAAGGCAACAAACCAGAGACAGAGCGAGCGCCCGACCTGGCACAGCACTGTGAGTGATCCCTGGCACAGCTCTGTTCGGGGGGGTGGATGCCCACGCGGCTTCCGCCTGCACCACCAGGCCACTCACTGCCCCGGTGCTGCCTCCATTTTCCCAGGTGCGGGCAGCTCCGCCCTGCTCGGCCATCACTGAGCCCATTTGCTTGGCCTGGCGCGGGGCTTTCCGGACCCTGCGGGCCGACCTCCTCTCCCACTCCCTCCGCGGTTCTCTGGCAGGGCTGTGGGTGTGGGGCGTCCCGACCAGTTTTGGGAGGGCTAGGAAGTACGGGCGGGCCGACTGTCACTCCACCACACCCTGGACTCCGCCCCGGTAAACTTCCTGTTACTGGGAGGCAGATACCATCTCTGCGACCACCAGTTTGGAAAAAAGCCTAACGAATTTCTGGTTGGGAATAGTGTGGTAGGAGAGTTCCCAGGTCCGCTTGAACCTGCCGGAGAGCAGGCTGCAGGCGGGCACTAGACTCGGTTTATACCGGGGGGATACAAAGGTGAACAAGACCCGAAAAAGATCTACACAGTGCTACAAAGGCACCTAGAGAGACCGGTCGTCTGTGCCTAGCAGAAACCTGGTAGACTTCCTGGGCGAGGCGGTGCTGAGCAGGGTCTTGAAGGCCCAGCTGATAGTCGAGGGGTGCAGAACACACGCCCCAGCCCAGCACAGTGTGCACAGAGGGGGGAGACGTGCGGCCAGGGAGGCGGAGACTCGACAGGAACCACACACCCGGTGGGGTCGCCACTGCACGATCTAACAGCCTGGGCCAGAGCACACGGAACGGGGAGAAGTCCTGTACAGAAAGTGAAAGCTCAACAGAGATCACACACCCTGTGGTACGTGATCCACCAGCCCAGCAGAGTACAAGCTGACCAGAAAGGTGGCTCCCCGGAGAAGCCCAAGACCCGAGGCAACCACACACACAAGACACTAGAGGCCAACTGAGCAGTCACGGCGGGAGCCATACCAAATTGGCAAACACAGCAACATCCTAGTTAGTCATTAGTCTTAAACCGGTGGACTGTGAAACCCCCTGCCACAATGAATAAACACCAAAAAAAAGACACCAGAAATACAAAAAATCAAGAAAGTACACCACCAAAAGTTAATAAATCTCATACTCTAGATCCTATAGAACAAGAAGCCCTTGAAATAACTGACAAGGAATTTCGAGTGATAATTCTAAGGAAACTGAATGAGATACAAGAAAACTCAGCTAGACATCATGATGAAATGAGGAAAAGTATACAGGATCTGAAAGAGGAAATATACAAGGAAATCAATTTCCTGAAAAAAAATGTAGCAGAACTTGCTGAACTGAAGAAATTATTCAGCGAAATAAAAAACACAACGGAGAGTTTAACCAGCAGGCTTGTCGAAGTTGAAGAGAGAACCTCTGAACTTGAAGATGGGCTGTTTGAAATAACACAAGCAGACAAAAAGAAAGAGAAAAGAATCAAGGACATGGAAGAAAATCTGAGAGAGATATCAGACAACCTCAAGCGCTCAAATATCCGAGTCATGGGTATTCCAGAAGGGGAGGAAAATGGAGATTCCATTGAAAACATATTCAACAAAATAGTGGCAGAAAACTTCCCAGGTATAGGAAAAATCACTGATCTTCAGATCCAGGAAGCTCAACGATCTCCAAACGTATTCAACCCAAAAAGGCCTTCTCCAAGACATGTCATAGTCAAATTGGCAAAACTCAGAGACAAAGAGAGAATCTTAAAAGCTGCAAGAGAGAAGCGTCAAATCACCTATAAGGGAGCCCCAATCAGGTTAACATCAGACTTTTCATCACAAACCCTAAAAGCTAGAAAGGAATGGGATGATATTTTCAAAATACTAAAAGACAAAGATTGCCAGCCAAGAATACTCTACCCTGCAAGGCTATCCTTCCGAAATGAGGGGCAAATAGTATATTTCTCAGACAAACAAAAACTGCGGGAGTTCACTACCACAAGACCACCCTTACAAGAAATCCTGAAGGGAGTACTGGGTTTGGTTCCTGAAAAATAACTACCACTGCCATAAAAACCCAAGAAAAATCAAAACCCGCTAGTACAATAAAAATGGCATTCATGAAGAGAAAACAAGCTAACAAAAACACTATCTACAACCTAAGGAACCAACAAACAAAGAAACCAAACAGTAAATCAGAAAGCAAGGAACAAAAGACACCTAAGACAACCAAACAACCAATAAAATGCTAGGAATAAATCAACACCTTTCAATAACAACTCTTAATGTTAAAGGCTTAAATTCCCCAATTAAAAGACACAGACTGGCTGACTGGATCAAAAAGCAGGACCCAACTATATGCTGCCTACAAGAGACCCACCTCACCCATAAAGATTCACACAGACTAAGAGTGAAAGGATGGAAAAAGATTTACCATGCAAACAGAAAAGAAAAACGAGCTGGAGTGGCTATTCTTATATCTGACAAAATAGACTTTAAACTAAAAACCATAAAAAGAGACAATGAGGGACACTACTTAATGATAAAAGGACTGATCCATCAAGAAGACATAACAATCATAAATATGTACGCACCCAATGTTGGAGCAGCCAGATTTATAAAACAAACTCTACTAGACCTAAAGAAGGAAATAGACACTAATACCATAATAGCAGGGGACCTGAACACTCCACTGTCAATATTAGACAGATCATCTAGGCAAAGAATCAGTAGAGAAACACAAGATCTAAACAAGACTCTAGACCAATTGGAATTGGCAGATATGTACAGAACATTCCACCCAACAACCTCAGAATATTCATTCTTCTCATCAGCACATGGATCATTCTCCAGGATAGATCACATATTAGGTCACAAATCAAGTCTCAATAAATTCAAAAAAATTGCAATTATCCCATGTATCTTCTCAGACCACAATGGATTAAAACTAGAAATTAATAACAAACAAAACTCTGGAAACTACACAAACACATGGAAATTAAACAGCATTCTACTTAATGACATATGGGTCCAAGAAGAAATCAAGCAGGAAATCAAAAAGTTTATTGAAACTAATGAAAACAATGATACATCATACCAAAACCTGTGGGATACTGCAAAAGCAGTATTGAGGGGAAAATTTATTGCATTAAATGCTCACTTCAGAAGAATGGAAAGATGGCAAGTGAACAACCTAACACTTCACCTTAAAGAACTAGAAAAACAAGAACAATCCAATCCTAAAGTTAGCAGACGGAAAGAAATCATTAAGATCAGAGCAGAACTGAATGAAATTGAAAACCAAAAAACAATTCAAAAGATCAACGAATCAAAAAGTTGGTTTTTTGAAAAGATAAATAAAATTGACAAACCGTTAGCTTGGCTAACAAAAAAAAGAAGAGAGAAGACTCAAATAACAAAAATTAGAAATGAAAAAGGCGATATTACAACTGATTCATCTGAAATACAAGGAATCATTCGAGACTACTATAAACAACTATACGCCAACAAATTTGAAAATCTGGAGGAAATGGATAAATTTCTGGACACACACAAGCTCCCAAAACTGAACCGTGAAGACGTAGAAAATTTGAACAGACCAATAACAATAAAGGAGATTGAAGCTGTTATCAGAAGGCTCCCAACAAAGAAAAGCCCAGGACCAGATGGATTCACAGCAGAATTTTACCAAACATTCAAAGAGGAATTGACACCGATTCTTTACAAACTATTCCAAAAGATTGAAACGGACGCAAATCTCCCAAACTCATTCTATGAAGCAAACATCATCCTGATACCAAAACCAGGTAAAGATATAACCAAAAAGAAAACTACAGGCCGATAACCTTGATGAATATAGATGCAAAAATCCTCACTAAAATACTAGCAAACAGAATACAGCAACACATACGAAAAATTATTCATCACGATCAAGTGGGATTCATCCCAGGGATGCAAGGTTGGTACAACATACGCAAATCAATAAATGTGATACACCATATTAATAAACTCAAACACAAGGACCATATGATCATCTCTATAGACGCTGAAAAAGCATTTGATAAAGTTCAGCACTCATTCATGACAAAGACCCTCTATAAGTTAGGTATAGAGGGAAAGTATCTCAACATAATTAAAGCCATATATGCCAAACCCACTGCCAATATCATCCTGAATGGGGAAAAGCTGAAAGCTTTTCCTTTAAGAACAGGCACTAGACAAGGATGCCCACTCTCACCACTCCTATTCAACATAGTGTTGGAAGTACTAGCCAGAGCAATCAGAGAAGAGAAGGAAATAAAGGGCATCCAGATTGGAAAAGATGAATTCAAACTGTCCCTGTTTGCAGATGACATGATCCTAAATATCGAACAGCCTAAAACCTCTACAAAAAAACTGTTGGAATTGATAAATGATTTCAGCACAGTAGCAGGATACAAAATCAACACACAAAAATCAGTAGCATTTATTTTCTCCAATAGTGAACATGCAGAAGGAGAAATCAAGAAAGCCTGCCCATTTACAATAGCCACCAAAAAAATAAAATACTTAGGAATTGAGTTAACCAAGGAGGTGAAAAATCTCTATAATGAGAACTACAAACCACTGCTGAGAGAAATTAGAGAGGATACAAGAAGATGGAAAGATATTCCATGCTCTTGGATTGGAAGAATCAACATAGTGAAAATGTCCATACTACCCAAAGTGATATACAAATTCAATGCAATCCCCATCAAAATTCCAAAGACATTTTTCTCAGAAATGGAAAAAACTATTCAGACATTTATATGGAACAATAAAAGACCACGAATAGCCAAAGCAATGCTCAGCAAAAAAAATAAAGCTGGAGGCATAACACTACCTGACTTTAAGCTATACTACAAAGCTATAATAACCAAAACAGTATGGTACTGGCATAAAAACAGACACACTGACCAATGGAATAGAATAGAGAATCCAGAAATCAACCCACACACTTACTGCCATCTGATCTTTGACAAAGGCACCAAGCCTATTCACTGGGGAAGGGACTGCCTCTTCAGCAAGTGGTGCTGGGAAAACTGGATATCGATATGCAGGAGAATGAAACTAGATCCATACCTCTCACCGTATACTAAAATCAACTCAAAATGGATTAAGGATTTAAATATACACCCTGAGACAATAAAACTTCTTAAAGAAAACATAGGGGAAACACTTCAGGAAACAGGACTGGGCACAGACTTCATGAATACGACCCCAAAAGCACGGGCAACCAAAGGAAAAATAAACAAATGGGATTATATCAAACTAAAAAGCTTCTGCACAGCAAAAGAAACAATTAAAAGAGTTAAAAGACAACCAACAGAGTGGGAGAAAATATTTGCAAAATATACATCTGACAAAGGATTAATATCCAGAATATATAAGGAACTCAAACAACTTTACAAGAAGAAAACAAGCAACCCAATTAAAAAATGGGCAAAAGAGCTAAGTAGGCATTTCTCTAAGGAAGATATCCAAATGGCCAACAGACATATGAAAAGATGCTCAACATCACTCAGCATCCGGGAAATGCAAATAAAAACCACATTGAGATACCATCTAACCCCAGTTAGGATGGCTAAAATCCAAAAGACTATGAACGATAAATGCTGGCGAGGCTGCGGAGAAAAAGGAACTCTCATACATTGTTGGTGGGACTGCAAAATGGTGCAGCCTCTATGGAAAATGGTATGGAGGTTCCTCAAACAATTGCAAATAGATCTACCATACGACCCAGCCATCCCACTGCTGGGAATATACCCAGAGGAATGGAAATCATCAAGTCGAAGGTATACCTGTTCCCCAATGTTCATCGCAGCACTCTTTACAATAGCCAAGAGTTGGAACCAGCCCAAATGCCCATCATCAGATGAGTGGATACGGAAAATGTGGTACATCTACACAATGGAATACTACTCAGCTATAAAAACGAATGAAATACTGCCATTTGCAACAACATGGATGGACCTTGAGAGAATTATATTAAGTGAAACAAGTCAGGCACAGAAAGAGAAATACCACATGTTCTCACTTATTGGAGGGAGCTAAAAATTAATATATAAATTCACACACACACACATACACACACACACACACAAACCGGGGGGGGGGGGGGAAGAAGATATAACAACAACAATTATTTGAAGTTGATACAACAAGCAAACAGAAAGGACATTGTTGGGGGGGAGGGGGGAGGGAGAAGGGAGGGAGGTTTTGGTGATGGGGAGCATTAATCAGCTACAATGTATATCGACAAAATAAAATTTAAAAAAAAAAAAATAAAATAAATAAAAATAAAAATAAAAATAATTCTTTCAACCAGTGAAAAAAAAAAAAAAAAAAAAAGATTTAGTTTCTTTCTCTTTCTCATTTGCATTTTTGTTCTACCAGTGAGTTTTGTTCTATCTTGCATATTCATGATAGTGATTATCATTTTTCGGATTCCAGATGCAGGACTTCCTTGAGAATTTCTGCTCATGTGGTGGTGAACTCCAACAGTTTTTGTTTGTATATAAAATACACTATTTTCCCCTCATTTCTAAAGGATAGCTTTGCTGGGTATAATATTCTTGGCGGGCAATTTTTTTTGGTTTTTTTTTTTTTTTTAGTATTTTGAACATATCATCCCATCTTCTTCAGCCTATAGAGTTTCTGTTGAGAAGTCTGCTGTAAGGGGGTGTCTTTTATAGGTGACTTGACATTTTTCTCTTGCTCCTTTTGAGATTCTCTCTTTGTCTTTGAGCTTTGCCAGTTTGACTGTAATGGGTCTTGGAGAGGATCTTTTGGGGTTGAACTTGCTTGGGGGTCTTTGGATCTGAAGATCCATGTCTCTCCCTATACCTGAAAGGTTTTCCATTATTATTTTGATGAATAGGTTTTCCACTTCTTTTCCTTTCTCCTCCCCTTCTGGAATTCACATGATTCAAATGTTTGTGTACTTAAGGTTGTCAGCTTTTTCTTCTATTTTTAAAAATTATTTTTTCGTTTTTTTGTCTGCCTGGGTTATTTTGAAAAGACTATCTTCAAGATCAGAAATTCTTCCTTCTGTATGTTCTAGCCTTCTGCTTAAACTAAGTTCTGTTTTTTTATTTCACTGAGTGAATCTTTCAGTTCCATGAGTTCTGCTACATTCTTTTTTTAAGGTATTAATCTCTATAAATTTCCTCCTTTATATCCTGGAGTTTTTTTTTTTTTTTTTTTTCTCATTTCACTATGTTGTCTAATTGAGTCTTCTCATATCTCAGTGAGGTTCCTTAAGATTGTTGCTTGGAATTCTTTTTAAGCCATTTCAAAGTTTTCCTGTTCTATAGAGCTTGGTATTTGAGAATTACTGTATTCTTTTGGTGGTGTCATATTTTCTTGGGTTTTCACATTTCTAGTATCTCTGCATTGATGTGTGGTCATCTGGTAGAGCAGTTGCTTCTTATATTACTCTGGAATGTGATTTAAGGTGAGACACCTCCTCTTCTTCTTCCGGTCTCTGCTGGTGACTCTCCCTGTGTCAATGCATTTGAGTGTCTGACAGTCTTCCTGCATGGTGACTGTGGCTATTGCTCTGGTATCAACCCTCTTTTCCAGCAGTCATGTCTGTGGTGGTAGCTGTGGTGGGCCAGCCATGTGGACGTGATGTTTTCAGCATGCTCTCTTGCCTGCTTCTGGGTGGGGGCTGGCTGCCTTTGGCTCCTGCCTAGGACCCCAGGCATTGCTCTCTTGCCTTCCAGAGTGGTCTTTTTTGAAAAATATTTCTGCATAATCCAGGTGTAAATTCCCACAGCTGATATAAATATTCCTTACGTGAGGACCTAGGGGGTATAGCATAAAGAGAGAGTGGCAAGCTACCCTGGTCCAGAGGTCTGAATGAGAGCCCAGGGAAGTATTTTAGCCAGTCTACCTCCTGCTTGAGCCTCCCCCCAATTTTTTTCTTCCAGGGCTCAGACTGGATTTTAGAGGCTGTGCTGAGTTCACATCACAGGTGTGTGTGTTTAAGACTAATGGTCATGTGTGATTTGTTCCTTCCTTCATTCACTGAGCAAGTATTTCTAGAGTAGTGGCTACGTGCAGGTACTTGGTTAGGGCATGAGCTCTGGTGGCTTCCTAAAAGCTCTTCCCTGCCAGCTGTGACCCATCAGGGAGGACAGATATGAACAGGTAATCACATGTGTGGTGGGTGCTCTGAGCATGTAAAGCATAGTTGGGGTGAAGGGGATGAGAGGACAAGAATATGATCACTGATTATTTGGAATTTCCAGGCTGTTTATAGATTTGGTACTTTTTCCCTCTAGGGTCAAAGGAAATTAGTGGAAAGATTGTAAGCCCCAGTATAACATGACTATATTTGGGTTTATAAAAGAACATCTTGGGTTTTTATAAAGACTGTGTCTGGAGAAGACAGGAGGGAGGGGCTTCTGGTGGTCTAATTAGGTGTCTGTTACAGGATTTCAGGCAGCGATGATGTCGGCATGCTCTAGCATGTTGGCATGCTCTAGCATATCGGCAGGTAGGTTGCAGAGAAGTGGGTTGATGAGGCAGACAGGAGGTGGCAGGTTCCAGATGGAGGCTTTCTTGGAGGTGGTGGTCACGAGAAAGAAGAAGTGAAGAAAGGCTTCCTTCCAGCTGTCCACTTGAGCGGCTGGGTGGATGGAGGTACCATTTCCCACTGCAGGGAAAGAAGATGATTAAGCAGGCCTGGGGGATAGCTCTTGAGTGCATTTTTCTGTATGTGGAGTTTGAGGTGCCTGTGGGACAAGCAAATGGCAATTTTGAGTGGCCGTCTGTTGGCGTGGGGGAGCCAGCACCCCAGTGGTAGAAACAAATTATTCTGTTGGTTTTATCATGGCACTTAGAACTTTTGAAAGGCTCTTCACCTCCTATTGCATCAAGTCTAAGCTCCTAAGATGAACCACTATCTGGCTGCAACCTATTTGAACATGCTCCCTTGATTCAGTCAGGCAGTTCTTAACCTTTTTGTTTAAGGGGGAGCACCGACCTCTTTGGGAATCTCATAAAAACCATGAATCCACTTCCTCGAAGAATGCACATGCAAAGATACACATAAAATTTCACAAATGGGGAATTTGACAATGACAATGGGTTCAGAGGTGAGTTTAGTGTGCTTACATTTATTGGCCTTGTTAGCGTGTGGACCCAGTGTAGGGTGGCCATATTTGTACTTGGCCGTCCTGCCTTGAACCCGGATCGTGGATGATGTCTAGTTGATGCTCCCTTTCATTTTCAAACTGTTTCACTTGGATGACAAATTTTGTGGTGACCTCAGGGTCTTACACACAAACTTTCCAGGGATCCCGGGACCACCTCAGGACCTCTGTCTCCTCACCGTGCTAGCCACTGCCACAGGGCCTTTGCTCAGAATGCCCTTTGACAGGTAACGCCAGTCTCTCTCAACTGCACCTCTCCTGATCCTACTTCCCCAATAAAAGACCAGTCGGGTAGGGGGTTTTTTGCCTTTAGCCTTGGGACATTGGCTTTTAATATGACCTTGTCTTCCGCACCAAAACATTGTCCCTTGAAGGGTGGGGAATTATTGTTTCCTGAGGGGATCAGGGCGGTAAATGCCTTGAAGCCTTAGGTTAAGTTTTGTGTCTGAGCCTGCAAGGCTGAAGCTAAAGTCCTGGCCTCGGCAACAGCCTTTTTAAGTTCTTTTACAGCGTTGACCGGATAGGCCTGAGGGGCCGCTTCCCCCCATGGGCTGTGGATGGCTGGGGGTTCCCAGCGAGCCATAACAGGGAAAACCTGTGGCTCTGCTGGGGATGTTTTGAAAGGTGGGCTAGCCTCCTCCACTTGTTCAGGTGCTGCTTTCTCTCCTTTGGCTAAACTTTGGCAGGGTGAGTATGCTGGGAAAGGAGGGTACATGGTAGGGGCATAGGTATCACTCAGTGGCTCAGGGCCTTGCATTGGCAGCTTTGTTTCCTTTTTTCTCTCCTCATAGAACTGTACCCAATCCCTTTCTGCCCCTTCCTGATGCTCGGGACGGAAGCAAAGCTTTAGGGCAGAGATGGTTGGGTAGAACCCTAAGGGGGGGTCTAGCCCGTGACTAATCTCGTTCTTTCTGGCCAGGGTCTGAACCTGGTCCCAAGTCTCATATGGGCATTGGTGACCGTGGAGTCAGATATTTCTAGGCCTTTGCTTTTTAACATGTACTTTAGAGCCTTGCAGGCTGTCTCGTCACTCTTTCCACACACGCCTCCCATGTTGCCCCGTGGGGAAGGGACAAAGGGAGCAACAGGGCAGAGAAGTGCAGGGACTTCCCCCTGTTATGGTACTCACCCTGACACGCAGGTGGATTACTTCACGGTGACTACCGCGGTTGCGGGGGCCACTCCGCTGGTTGATCACCCTTTGTCGACCTTCTTTCAGGACCGAGCAGTGGGGGGGCCTCACTTGCTTGCCTTTCACCCACGAGTTTTAAAAAACGCCTCACACGGGGCACCACTCTGTCGGGTCCGCCGCCGGCTGACCCAAATAGCCCTAGCCTTGTTCCTTTTGGTGGGCGAGCAAATGGCCCGATTCCTCTTTCCCTCCGGTCCCCGTTAGGAGGAGATGGGGAAGAGAGCCATGAAGAGAGGTGAGCACAGTCGCTGGCCCCAAACAGCCCGGTTGAAGGACACTCAGACACAGCAGGGGTTCTGTCGAGCAGTTCTGTTTATCACACAAGCACTTGCTTTTATAGGCAGATGGGGAGGGAAGGTTTTAACATAATCCTATCAGCTTAAAGGTCAAGGGCATGCATCCTGTCTCAATGCCTAGCTATTGCAAGCACACAGTGTTCACGAGCACGGAAGCGCCATATTTGGCCAATAAGGGCTAAGGCAAGGTTCCCGCAGACACTCCCACCCTACTTCCTCCCAGCGCCATCTTAGGCTGCCACGTTAATACGCCCTTGTGGGCCCATAATGGCGCCACTTGTAATGTCACTTAAGGTGGCATTAGTTTTTAAGATCCAACAAAGACCCACATCAAGGCAAACTTCTTCTGAAAAGCATTTTCTTATGCTAATGACTCGATCACTCTTTCTTATCTTCTGCACCTCTTTATCCGTCCTCTGAATTCCTCCTATACATTCATTTGTTTATTCCAACACAGTATAGCTTTGCACAGTTTATTAATTACTTCATGAGTCAGTTTTATTTCTCCAGCTAGATAACAGCAGTGTGATGTAAGGGAAAATGTCTGGGCATTTTAACAGCCCCACAAATCGGCACAAGTTGCATAACCTCTCCGAGACTTGGTCTCCTCATTTGTGAATTAGATATAATACTTTCTTTGTAAGTTATTGAGAGGATTATATAAAAACCCTACAGTGCGTGTCACGTAGAAGGATTCATATTATTGATTATCAGCTTCATTTATCTTGCCCGCCCTCCACCCTTCTGGGATTCTGTCACAATGTGAGTACTAGTTAGTGAATAGTAGCCATGTCAGAGTAGGAGGCTGAACATATTGTCCGTGGTTGCTGGTGAAATAAAAGCACCAGCTAGAAAAACAAATATATTTCCAGAGATTTCTGCAGTAATTATTGGTGATGATCTTTTTTTTTCCTTTATAAAAACTGCCAACAACTTGATTTTTTTTTTTTTTTTAAAAGATGACCGGTAAGGGGATCTCAACCCTTGGCTTGGTGTTGTCAGCACCACGCTCAGCCAGTGAGCAAACCGGCCATCCCTATATAGGATCCGAACCCGTGGCCTTGGTGCTATCAGCACCGCACTCTACCGAGTGAGCCACGGGCCGGCCTCAACAACTTGATTTTTATCTACTATTTTTTGTTTACATTACACAATCTGTATCCAGGAAGGTTCACATTGTAACAAGAGGGCAAAATATGCTCACTCAACTGTATGCTTTCTCCTCTAGGGAATTTCATGGTATCTTGAATGTTTTCTTCATTTTCATTTTGCTTAAATGTTTGATGTCCTGAGCAAGTCCACATATGCCATTTCTCAGTCACATGAATCATTCCTGTACATTCTTTACCTTTCTCTATCATCATAGTACTTTTTTTGTAGCTCTTCACAAAGTCTGATTCCTCTTTGATTCTTTTTAGGAGAAACATTTCCCTCCTTCCCTTTCTTCCTTATTTCTTTCCTTCTTTTCTCTTTTTCTTTTCCTATAGGGGAAAAAATTCCAAAATGTCCCACTCACTCTTTTGTTTTCTTCTGCAGTTGCTGCTGGGAAGGTGAACTTCCTTTCCCAATAGCTTGCCCACAGCTATCAATCTAGTAGGAAGGAAGCAGCAGATTTAACCTCAGCTTTTTAACTTTTTAAACTTTGGTAGGAGAAAGACACATTGTTTTTATGCTGGTTTTCTTTCAAAACAGACCCAATGAAAAGAAAATATGACTTCATGAACTTTTTGAAGACCACTTGTGTTAGGAAAACCACTCTTCCCAGTTCAAGTTGACATGAGTGAACTGAGTCCTGAGAAATAGATGCACTCCTTTCTGTCAGTCTCCACTCCATGGTGGAGTTAGCATCACCAGCCAGGCAGTGCCCACACCTGGCAGTCCCTGTGCTCACTGGTCACACACAGGGGTCCTGGTGCACCCTGTGCCCTCCTGGAGTTTCCTTGAACTCTTAGGAGAGTCTGAGCTTTGGAATCACATCCTCTGCAGTTCAAAGTATTCATGAGCAATTTGACTCCTACTTACACTGAGTTGTTTACCTGCCTTTTAATCATTTTGGTGGCAGCCTCTCTTTTCAATGACATCACAGGAATAGGATTTCCTTTAATGTGGAGAATCTCCAAACATCATTATCGGACATATCAATGATATGTGGTCACAAATGGGTTCCCTGACTGTGACCTGGAAAAAAAAGCAACACAAAACCAAACAAGCATAGCCAAGACCAGTGTTCCTATAGCTCACACTGAAAGGCAAGCAAAGTTGTGCATGCTTGTGCACGATGCTCTGCGCCTCTGGGGTGCTGGGCCCAGCCCCGGAGTACCGGGGCTTTAGCCACATGCTCTGCGCTTGCATGTCATTAGAGACAAGTGTCTGGGCCGTGATGTGATGGGTATGGCTTTGGGTGTGGTCTCAACACTAGCAGGGCATACTTTCACTATTTCAACTATTTCCAATTTGTTTGGATACTTGGATTGAAGAAACAAATATGAGGCTCCAAAACCTGTGAAGAGATTCTTTATTCAACATATATAGGAACAGAGAGAGAGAGGGGTGAAGCTGCCTTGCTCGAGCCATTTGTCTCGTTGGCATGTAAGCCCTGTCTTTCCTTCTCCGCCATTCTCAGCCATCTCCAGATGAGGCAGCTGCAGCTCAGAGAGGCCTTGTGGGGCTCCATAAAGGACTTGGAGCCAGTCAGCAGAGAGCCTAGGACTGGACTGAGGTCTACCTGACTCCATCTCTCTTCCCCCCTGCACTGTCTACACTACCAAGGACAGCACAGTTTTATTTGGAAACTAGGACCAACTCTTGATAATATGCGAGCTACAAATGGGTAGACAGATCTATGCCAAGCTCGCCTTTCCCTGGTCACCTCCATACCATTTAGATGCTAATTCTCCTTCTTCAATAATGCCAATGAGAGCTTAGCATGTGCCAGAAACACTATCAAAGTTCCTTACCTATATTACGTCTTTTAATCCTTAAGGCACCCTATGAGGGCAGTACTATCTTGTCTCTATTCTGCACCTCACAAAACTGAATCAGAGGGGTGAACATCTTGCCCCAATGAGTGGCAGGCCTGGGATTTGAATCCAGGCAGGTGGCTTCAGAGCCTGTTCTTGACCACCTTGCAGTGCCTCCTCCTGTCTTCTCTCCTCATCCACCCTGCCTCATCCCCCTGATAACCTCTCTTCTGGACATCCCAACCCATATTCCTGTCATTGGCTGCCCTCTCCAGCTGTATTACACACTGAATGGAATAAATCTGCCCAGTTCCTTCAGGACCTCAAATGCCTCAGACTGATCTGATGTGCTGCTCCACAATAATGGTGCTAAGGATATGTGGGAGGAAATTAGGGGTAAGAGAGAATTGGGGGAAGAACGGTGGAAGCAAAGATGTTCATGTATTCATTTATTTACCACCTGACAATTTCACTGAGCTTTCACTGAGTACAAAATATTATGCCAGTCAGATGTTGGAGGGAGATACATAATGATTCACAAGGTCCCAGCCCTCAAGGAACAGATGATCTTATAGAAACAATAAAGCATGGAGAATAATGCTTTGAAATTGCAAGAGCTGAAGATATTCAAGGCAGACAGATCATTTGTTACTAGCAGAGGGCACTGGGAAATACTTGGATGGATTTGAGGTTCGGTCAAACATATTACCCAGCCCATGGCCACCCACCCCTGGAGACAGGCTGGTCAGGGCGGCTGGGAGAGAGGGTCTCACTCTCTGTTCCCATCCTTGGCACCTGGCTGAGCTGCCATGGGTCTCCCAGGCATGCACAGAGCATCTTTCTGTAGACTTGGTTGTTGATACCTCAACTTGAGAAGACATCCAAAGGGACTGATTGAGAACATAAGCTTCTACACGGAGACATTTAGAAATAGAACCACATTTCAAGTGGTGTTTGAATCATACTCTAAAACTTTTGTAAAACTGAGAGAAAATTCCATGCAAGATTTTTTTTTACATTTCCTGAAAATTACCAAGGCAAATTATGACATTTGTCATTACGATCTAAAGGTTTATGATGGAAGTCATGGTTAGTCACAGTTTTGAGGGCACTTTAAAAATAAAACAACACTAGAAACAAACAAACAAAAAAGTCATCAAAAAATAAAATTAAAGTTAAAGAGGCATCTTATCTGGCTTGATTTTCAAGAGTGCTACTGAGAAGTTTGAATATGTCTGGGCACTTTTGTCTAATTCTAAGAAACTTTGCCTCTTATTCTCTCCCTCATTAAAAAAAAATAAAAAATTGAAAAAACTCCCCACATTTTGGTTGCCCTGAGCAATAGTTATTTTAGAACATCTAAAAATGCCTTTTCAAATCATTTGGTTAAATTTCTGAAAATCTGAGATTGCTTAGAGGCAGGGATGCTCATTGTGACTTAAGGGACTCTTGCCATTTACTTACTGGTGACTCCATTGGATTGAAATACATTTCAGCCTGGTCTTGAGGTTGCACATGGAAGAAGAAAACACGTTTCCCTTTTTGGGCTTTACTTTGAATGGGAACATTTGATCCAAATGTGCAGCTCCATCAGCATGCCTCTATTTCTATCTCATTTTATCATTTTTGGTTTGTGATTTAAAGTGCAACCACACTTTGGTGATGCTGTCTTCTGTTCAGACCTCCAGAAAGCACAGCACATGGCTTATCTCTTCTTGGCCTTTATCCCAGTTCTAAAGCTTTCTTTTTAGATAACGGGGATATTCAACCTAGGTTATTAATTTGGTTCCTTCTGCTCAGCCCTGCAAGACAGTATTTAAGCATTTATGAATGTGTTAGCATCGGGGCATGGAAACGGAGCCCTGTTTTAATAAGAGCATGAGCAAGCAACTGTGGGCTGGATCAAGTAGGAAGGCCACCAAACTCTAGACAGACCTTGCAATGTTTTATTAATATTAGAAAAAATGTTTTCATTTAGAGTAAAAAATTGTACAGAAAATTATCATTTACTTGTCTTTAGAGAGTACAATAGGAATGCCATGGTCACTGTGATTCACAGTCATTAGAAATACTTTTCCTGATTTTTTAAACATAAGTGTTTATTAAACTCCATCATATTTCCTCTTTCTTTCTTTTCTTTCTTTCTTTCTTTCTTTCTTTCTTTCTTTCTTTCTTTCTTTCTTTCTTTCTTTCTTTCTTTCTTTCTTTCTTTCTTTCTTTCTTTCTTTTTCTTTCCTTCCTTCCTTCCTTCCTCTTTCTTCCTCCCTTCCTTCTTTCTTTTCCTCCCTCCTTCCCTCCCTTCCAAATGTGGTGAAACGAATACAAAAATAACAAATATGAATCTATAAAACAAGTTGGACCTTTCACCCTTTTGCCCCAGGGCAACAAGTAATGGTAACAGAGGCAAGCTGAAATAGTAGATTAGGATTAGATAATAATAAGATACTTAGTTTATGTAGCAAGAAAGCAAACTAGAGGTAGGGAGATTTTGTATTAGGAATATTTGAAAATTTTTTAGTAGAAAGCACCCTCTCTCTGTGTATTAATGCTGTTTGTCTTTCCAATGAGCTGTCATTTATCCTCTTTTTTATTTTACTAATTTTTTATGAAAAAGACAAGGAATTAGTCACAAAGAGATTTGTGCAATTTCACGTCAAATATTGAAGACAAAAGTAAAAGTAAAATAGCATTTCCTTCAAAGCTTCCCAAGTGTTGGGAAGAAACACTGGTAAAGCAGTTGCAGAACCACTTCTCTGAGTCCTATGTCACACACAGTGACAAAGTGAGAAAACGGATGTGGCATCCGAAAGGGAAAGGGTTTCTATTTGTTCATTTCGTTTTTCTCTTTCTCTTCCAGACAAGTGGGTGTGACAAAATATGACCACAAAAGTAGGAAACATCCCAACGTTTTCTCCGTGAGTTGTCATGAAAAAAAAAACCTTAAGAAAGTGTTTCTTCACTTTCCTCTAAATCCTTCCAACACACTGGCGGCCATCGCCTTGAGAATTCTAGTGTGTTTTCCTCTCAGGACACAGAGCTTTATGTCCTCCCCCGCCCTGCTTCCTTAGCTTGGAGGACGGCAGCCAGGCGGCCACTGGGAGAAACCCAGGGCTCCAGTCTGGCCCCTCTGGGCGCTGCTCTCAGGAGGCAGGATTTGACCACTCCCCGTAGATCCTCAGGGGCAGCCCTGTTCTGGGGGCTTGGGAGTCCAGGTTCTCCTCCCTTCCTCCTCTCTCTCCCTTCTTTTTCTTTCTTTCAACCAATATTTATGGATGTCTTGTATCTGCTGTACACTTTTAAGTGTTACAAATAGCATGGTAAGTGAGTTACAGCTGATGGCCTCTGAGAGCTTCTAGTCTGGAAGGAGCCGAGACAGAGGAGTGAGCAAGCAGGGAAAGGGCGATGACAGGCACGCGTGGGGTGGAAGAGGCCCCATTGTATTGCTAAGGCTATCGTCAGAATCCTGCCGATGTAGCCAAGAGTTGCGCTAGGGTAGGGGTTAGGGCTCACACCCTGCAAACCCGTTGTGCAGACTGGGTCACCAGACCCCTCACAGGCCTGGCTGGGTCACAAGACCTCTCACATGCCTGGCTGGGTCACCAGATCCCTCACATGCCTGGCTGGGTCACCAGACCCCTCACATGACTGATTGGGTCACCAGACCCCTCACACCAGGTCCATGAGCTAGGCAATTAGGAAAGATCCCAGGAGCCACTGGCAGATGACACGAGCTCTGTCCTCAGCTTCCTCAGCAGCAGCAGCAGCAGCAGTTTACAGCAGCCTCTAGCAGCCGCAGCAGTGGACTCCCTGAGAGTTCCGGGGGGGCTTGGCAGCAACAGCTTGTAGCAACAGCCTCCAGCAGCAGTAGCGGCCTCCCCATGCCTCCCCCAGGGGCATCCTGGGGGTGGGGCACCATGGATCAGAGCCACTCATCCTTCATACTTAAGTCCGACCACCCAGAACACCTGGGTGCACATGCACAAGTATGTTAGCCAATAACCAAGGAACACCTGGGAGCATGAGCATATTTATATCAAATGCTCAGCAAGATTCCAAACCCCTTGAGGGATCCTGACCATTTATATTTACTCTCCCTACACCCTTCAAGGAGAAGCCTTCAGAGGTCTGAGAGGTGAGTAGCCAGGCAAAGCCTCATAGAAGTGCCATCTTAGGCTGGGACCTGCGGGCTCAGCTTGTGAGGTGCAGGGAGGAGGCAGGAGCTCATGCCATGGGCGATGAGGGGAATACCATCGTCAGGGAAATTCATAGTTGAGAAAGAGAGGAAGACATCGCATTTACCTGATAGAACCAGAAGATGTGAATTTAGCAAATTCAGGAGAAACCATGCAGGGCAGCCTGTCTTTCGGGTGCGAGGGAGGCAGACAGGGAGCGAAGACAGTATGATATGGTTTGTGTGGTTTTAACCATAACAGCAAGATAGCCAAGGGAACGGTGGGAAGGCCACCAAGCCAGGTTAAAGGGCCCAGTCAATACCTCATGGTCTGCTATACCATGATATAACAACACAACACAACAAAGTTCACATACACATGCGTATAGTTGAGCAGTAGATAGGGCAAGGCCACTCAGGTCTAGTTGGTTTCACCTAGAACAAGATCTAGGGTGGAGTTTGGGATGGGCCACTGCAGAAGAAAATGAAGTCAGGAAGCCTCAAAATAGGATTTTTGTGAAAAAAAGGTTAATTTGAGTCTGCATGCTCAGGACAGCTTACACAGAGTTTTTCTGTTGATTTGGGTGACAACTCACATATCTGTACACCCATGTCACCTTTTCCAAGCCTACCTTAGGTGTGTCACGTGCAAGGAAAGACTGGTTTGCCAGAAGCAAGGCTTGCAAAAGATGGGCGCTTACTCTTCCTGCTCAGAGCATTCCACGCAGCCTGCCCCTGAGGCTGTTCTCCCTGCTTCAATCTCCCCAGAAGCGGGGCTACCAGAGGTTTGCAGAACAGCCAGAAAACTAATGAGCATCCACCCAGAAGTTCCCAGATGGGCTCCCTAGCATGATACTGGTTCCCTTGTGAGCACAGAATGGACCCTCATAGTGACAGGGGTTTGTGGGAGGTGTGAAGTGGAGAGAATAATCTGGAAATAACACCCCCAAGATCTCATAAGAAAACTACTGCATACATAGAAGGCTCCAGATTAGTGAAACTTTCCCTCTAGTAGCTCATCCCTCCCTCTCAGGGTCCAAGAGAAGACTGGTGTTGAGGTGTCCCCGGCAGGGGCACATCACCCCAGCACAGCGTGCTCCAACACATTTCTTCCATACTGGCAGCCTAGGTCAGTGCTTTACTCTTCAGGAACACCATGGCTCTTCTTTATGCAGAAACAAACTTTTAGTCATTTCTCATGGAAATGAGAGATAAGAGTAATACTTGAACTCCTCATGGGCTAGGACTTCTTATGGGTTAAGTACTTTACAGCATTATTTTTCTTTTGCCTCCCAACAAACCTTTGAGATAGAAATTGTTATTATTACTAATTGACAGGCGAGGAAACAAAGGCTTTAAAATACTGAGTAAATTATCCAGTATCTCCGAGCTATTAAGTGGTGAAGCCAGAATCAGGAGCTAGGCAATCTGACTGCAGAGTCCACATTTTAAAAAATTGAATTCTACAACACAGTGCAAGAGAAAAACAATTGACACATGTCCAGTGCTGGTACTGAGCACCACTTACCTAATAGGAATCATAATTTACAAGGGACTGCTTTTGAGATTCTATAGCTTTCACTGCCCATGTAAAAAAATGATAGCTACCACCATGCCTCAGAGCTCACCCCCAAAAATAAGGGGGACTGACTAGGTGAGCTGTACTCTCCCAGCCAAAATAACAATAATACTCATGATTTTCTGAATTTGGGCAAGGCATTTTATACATGTCAAAACATTTTTGATGTTTCAAATATAATGATTTACCAAGTGGACAGAATTCTCTAGAACTTTCTTGAAATGAGGTGCACATGAAAGATGTGGAGGCCCTGCTTGCCCTCAAGGATTGAGCTTATGAAAAAGATGACATCAGGCCCTGTAAGTGTCACAGCAGAGACCAGGGCGGCTGACCAAGGGAGACTCTAGTTCAGGGGCCTGTAGGAGGAAGAATTCCTAAAGATAAGACCACGCTTGTGGGTGAGATGCTTGCTGGTTGACTTATTCTTTACATGGGCTATAAATAAGTGAGGAGAGAGACCTGAACGTACATAGACGGGTCTTGCGGTTGGTCAGGAGCTCACCGATGGTCTGTTCACAGAGCCTCAGTGACAGGGTGCACCCTGTGAGTGTTGCTCAAACGCACTTTCTCTACGCCTCCTGAATTTCTGCTGTAGTTCCTGTTTCTTTTAAAATTACTTGTACATATCTGTAGGGTACAGCGTGTTGTTTCAGTACATGCACATACTGCACAATGACTCAGTTGGGGTAGACAGCACAGTTTCATACCCATTAGTCCACCTTCTCCTCCCTTCACCCACTCTCCTCCTAGCCTCTGGTAACCATTATTCTAGTATCTACTTCTATGAAAAATACTTAAAAAAAGTTTTTTTTAAGAGTCCACATATGAGTGAGATCATGTGGTATTTGTCTTCCTGTGCTTGACTTACTTCACTTAACGTGATGGTCTGCAGCTCTATCCGTGTTGCTGCAAATGATTGCTCTTTCAGCCAGTGTGTGTCTTTATAGGTGAAGTGAGTTTCCTGTAGTCAGTACATTGTTGGTTCTTGTTTTATAATCCACTGAGCCACTCCGTGTCTTTTAATTGGGGCATTTAATCCATTTACATTTAGAATTATTATTTATATATACAAACTTGTTCAGCCATTTTATTCCTTTTTTTCTGGTTTTGTTGATCCTTTTTTTCCAATCTACAGTTTTCTTTTGTGGGTGAGTGGTTTTCTCAGGAAGTGTATTTTGATTTCTTGCTATTTAATTTTAGTATGTTTCTTATGTATTCTTGTGTTATAGTTACCTTGAGGCTTACAAAAAACATTTATAACAGATTATTTTAGGCTAATAACAACTTAATGTTGATATCTAAGACAAAAGAAAAAACCAAAGCCAACTCTATGCTTTGGTGTTATTCTCCACCACTTTTTGATAATTTGTTGTTTCAGGTGACATCTTTTAATGTTGCCTATGCCTGATGTGGTTGTTGTATATGTTGGTGTCTTGTTAGGTTTTTCCTTCAGTCTTCATATGAAGGATCTAAGTGCTTTATTCACCACCCTCAAGACATTGGAGTATTCTGAGGTTGTTTGTGAATTTACTTTACTAATGAGTTATGCACCTTCCAATGTTTTCTTGCTGCTCCTTAGCCTCATCTTCTTTCAGAATGAAGAACTCTCTTTAGCATTTTTCGTAAGGCAGGTCTAGTGCTTATGAACTCCATTAGCTCTCGTTTGTCTGGAAAAGACTTTATTTTCTCTTCATATCTGAAGGTTAGTTTTGCTGGATAGAGCATTATTGGCTGACAGTCTTTTTCCTTCTGTGCTGTTAATGTGTCATCCCATTCTCTTCTGGCCAGTAGGGTTACCATGGAGAAATCAGCTGAGAGATATATGGGGGCTCCATTGAATGTTATGTGTTTCTTTTCTCTTGCAGCTTTCAGTATCCTTTCTTTGTCTTTGGTTTTTGATATTTTGATTATGATGTGCCTTGGGGTGTTCCTCTTTGGATTGAATTTGATTTGCAACCTCTGAGCTACCTATACCTGGATGCTGTCATCTTTCTCCATACGTGGGAAATTGTCAGCCATTATTTTTTTAATATGTTTTCTGCATCTCTCCTTTGGGTATGCCAATTATGTGGAGGTTATTTCATTTGAAGGAGTACCATATTTGTTGTATTTTGGTTTCATTTTTTTCCTATTCTTTTTTCTTTTGCTCCTCTGATTTAGTAATTTCATATGTTCTATCTTTGAGCTCACTGATTCTTTCCTCTGATTAAATCTGCTGTTGGAGCTTTCTATAGTTTTTTCAGTTCAAATAATACATTCTTTATTTCTAGAATTTCTATCTATTCTTAATTGATTCAATTCCTTTGTCAAGTTTCTCATTCTGCTCCTGGATTGTTTTCCACATATTATTTAATTTTCTATTTGTATTTTCTTGTGACTCCCTAAACATCCTTAAAGGGTTTTTCTGGATTCTCTGCCAGGCATTTCATAAATCCACTGCTCCTCTGGGTCCATTGCTGGTGCTCGATTTGTTTCCTTTGATGGTATCATATTTCTCTGTTCTCAGTCTTTGTGTAAATCTTTGTTGATGCCTGGGCATTTGAAGAGACTGCTATGTCTTCTAGGTCTCTTAGTTGTTCTTTGTTGATATTAGACCTTTACTGGTTAATATCAGAGCTTTTTCTTTGGTCTGTGGTTTTGGCTAATTCCAAAATTGGGGGAACTTCCTGTGAGGACCAGCACTTGAGTCATGTGGTTGTATTAGATTGCTGCTTTGCTGCTGATTCTCTGGGGAAGGCTTTTTGTGTGAGCTGGATTCTAATTGTTGGCCTTTTAATCACTTCTGTGTCTTGTGAGGTCAGATACACTTGGGCTGTGTGGAAATTCTGGCCCGGGACTGAGTCTTTCTAGTAAATTGCACCCCTGGTAGTTCTATTGCTCTGACCAGTCTGCACTGAGTGGGCCTGTGCTGATTAGAAGGCCACCAATTTTCTCCTGGTGGGCCAGCCTCCTTTCCACACTCCAAACACTTCCCACAGGGTTGGGCTATGTGTGGGTCCCTTGCAATGACTCTCCAGCCTCTGGGTGGTTCCTTCACTCAGCTGTCGCCCTCACTCCTATGTGGATCCATGGGAACCCTCTCAGGAATCTCACTGGCCTGGGGGCTGGTATAGTGCACTCCAAGGTCCTCTTCTCTCCCACAGACTCCAAGCAACTTCATCTCAAGGGCTCAGCTGTGGCTTTTGCTGGCTCCTGCTCTGTGTGCTGCAGCTTCTTCTCTCCTCTCACAGGGCTGGCCCTAACATGGTCAGGGCTTGAAGTGGTTGGAGCAGTTTCTTCTTCCTCTTGCCTTGGCTGCTCCTGTCTTCATGAACTCAATGGGTCTCTCCTCTCCTCCTCTTCTCCTGAGCTCCAGCGGTCCCAGGTTGGCAGTCTCTGCTTTTAAATAGCTATAAATTGGTCAATTGTTGGGGAGAGTGATGCTGGGAACCATCTATTGCACCATCTTGATGACATCTTCCCCCACTCCCCCGTTTCTTAATTCTGTTCTTATTACTGAAAATGATGTTTTGAATAAATAAACATAATTTATTCATATACCTTTTCACATGTTGGGAAAAGTGTCCTGTATTAGTCCGTTTTATATTGTTATAACAAAATACCTGAGACCGGATAATTTATAAAGAACAGAGGTTTATTTGGCTTATGATTCAGGGACAGCTGCTTCTGACACAGGCCTCAGGCTGCTTCTACTCATGGTGGAAGGCTACAGGCAGCTGGCAGATACAAGCAGATCACACGGTGAGATGAAGCAAGAGAGAGAGAGAGGAGGTGCCAGGGTCTTTAAAAAACCAGCTCTCACAGGAACTAATAGAGTGAGAACTCACTCACTAATCACCCCACCCAAGGAGACCATTAATCCATTCATGAGGGATTCACCCCCATGATTCAAACAGCTTCCAAACTGTCACACTGGGAATCATATTTCTGCATGAGTTTTGGGGGGCCACACATCCAAACTCTATCACGTCCTTTGTCAGAACTGTGTGCCAATGTTGGCTGCATAAAATACAGTGTGACTTGGCCCTCTCCCTAGGGCAGAGAGCCCTGGAGTTTCTTGGGGAAGCTCCTGGAGTGGGCAGCTCTGGACTCAAGCCAAGACACTAGGGGATGGATTGGATCTAATATATTCAAGCCCGGTGCACGTGCAGCAGTTAGCTTTCTTCCAGAACAGTTCTGTCTCCTGGTGTCCCTTCTGTAGGTACCTCTGTTTTTCCTAAGGCTGTTGACAAAGTACAAGTTAAAACTGGCTCCAGCAGCCACAGGCCCTCCAGCTACCAGCAATTAGTCTCCCCAGCTCTTCCCTCAGGATCCTCCTGCTGACTTAACAAGCTAAATGGCGGGAGAGATTGTTTCCTCAGGCAGATGGAGGGATGCTCTGGAAAGACACATGTGAGCCTTCACTGTAGACAAGCCCAGCCCACTGACACACACTTAGCTTTGGAACGGAGGCCCAATTCTGTACCTTTAGTCAGACCCCAGCCAGGGAAAGAGATAGGGACAACAGAACAAAAGCCCTTTTTTTAACCAAGGGAAGAGGACTTCCTGGCCTGTGGACCTGTTTCCTCACTAATAAACAAGTATTTCTGACCTTCTGCTGTAAGAGAACCAGCACTGCTAGTAGACGCTGAACGTTTCCAATCCTCCAGAGAGCATCTCCTTACCAGGATGCCAGGGTACTTATAAGGCCCAAATAAATTTTCCAGCCTCTCTAATTGAATATAAATGTATGGGATAATGTTCTGGAATTTCACCAATATATTTTCTCTAGTCACTCATTTGTTATTTTGTTTTCTTCTTGCTGCTTAACTGTTCTATGAAGGCTAGGCCTTGGATTAAGGCTTAATGTTCCAGGAAAGGGGAGGGCTGATGATCAGTTTTGCATTTCAGTCTCATCTCTTGAATTTCAAATTAGATTTCAAAATTCCATCATGAGATAATAGTATTCATTTAAGTAAATGAAAGTTTTTTTTTTTTTAGGACTCCCAAAGCTGGCTTTACAATGAAGAACCATAGAAGCATTCTAGCTAAGAAATTAAGAAGGAATGATAGGATTAGAATAACACAATTTTACAGTGCCTAATGTCTTAATAAATCTGGGTAAAGATTGTCAATGGCAACTAACATCACAAAAAGAGAGACAGTCAGACATTATGTTCCTTCTGCTTACAGTGTGTTCTTGGAAAAAACAGCAGCAACTGAATTTGAGGAAGCCTCTAGGTCTAACTTCCAACACAGAGATAATAAGAGAGAGGAATGTGTTAAACTGTACCCTGGTGGTGCAGTCAGCAAACTCAAGACTGGGAAAGTCTACAAGCCTCGCAGACTGCTTTCTCCAGCAGAGAAACAGCGAGTTACAGAGAGCTGAAGAGAGAAATTTTAGGTAAATGAGATCTGGGAGGCATAACCAACTGTAGTGTACAGATATTACTTAGATTCCAATATAAACACACTATAAAACCATGATATTTATGAGAAAATTAGAAATTTGAACAATGATATTTTGCGATATTAAGGAATAATTCTTACGTTTGTTTTTTTGGTGTGTTAGTGATACTGTGGTTATGTTAAAAAATGACTTATCTTTTTTTAACGTAACTGAAAATTTAAAAGATAAAAATACATACCGAAAAAATTACAGATACAATTGTAGTGTGTGTGGGATTTACTTCAAAATAATATGAGGGGGAAATTAGATGGGGGTATAGATGAACCACGATTAGTTATGAGTTGATAATTCTTGCAGTTGGGTGATATGTACATGGGGATTTATAATACTATTCTGTTTACTTTGGTGAATCTTTGGGATTCTCCATAATAAAAGCATTTATTTTATTTTATTTTAAAAATTGTTTATGCATATTCATGGATGGAGCACAGAGCTGACCATTAGCACCTGTGCCCAAGATGTGATGATCAGATCAATACTATCAGCATGACCACCACCTCAAATTGCAATTATTCCCCATGTCCCCAACTCAACCTCTTCCCATCCCCCCTCCCCTTTCCCCCCTCCACCCTGGCAACTCTAGGACTGTTCTCTCCCTCTGCAAGTCCAGTGCACCACTGTGATCTTTCTTTTCTTCCTTTTTTATCTCTTAGCTCCCACTTATGAGAGAGGACATGCAGCAGTTTTCTGTCTGTGCTTGGTTTATTTCACTTGACATAATTTTCTTCAAGTTTATCCATGTTGCTATGAATGGGAGAATTTCATTCTTTTTTATGACTCAGTAGTATCCCTTGTGTATATATATACCACATTTTCCTTATCCAGTTGTTTGTCGATGGACATTTAGGTTGGTTCCATATCTTGGCTATTGTAAATAGAGCTGCAATGACCATGGGAGTGCAGGTATCCCTTTGACATGATGACTTCCATTCGTTTGTGTATACACCCAGAAGTGGGATTGCTGGATGGTATGGTAGTTTTATCTTAGTTGTTTGAGAAACCACCATAATATTTTCCATTGTGGCTGTACTAATTTACAGTCCCACCAACAGTGTAGAAAAGTTCCCCTTTCTCTACATCCTCACCAGTGTTTGTTATTCTCAGTCTTTCTGATAATAGCCTATCTAACTGAGATGAGATATTATCTCAATGTGGTTTAATTTGCATTTCCCAGATGATTAGTGGTGTTGAGCATTTTTTCAAGTACCTGTTGGCCATTTGTATGTCTTTTTTTGAAAAATGTCTGTTCAGCTCCTTTGTCCATTTTTTAATTGGATTATTTGGGTTTTTTTATGGTGTAATTGTTTAAGTTCCTTGTATGTTTTGGATACTAATCCCTCGTTGGATGTAAGGGATTTGCAAATATTTTCTCACATTCTGTAGTTCGTCTTTTCACTCTATTGATTGTTTCCTTTGCTGTGTAGAAGCTTTTTAGTTTGATATAATTTGATTTATTTATTTTTTCTTTTGTTGCTTGTGTTTTTGGGGTCTTATTCATAGAGCCTTTGCCCAGTCATTCTACTTGAAGTGTTTCTCCCATGTTTTCCTTTAGTAGTTATGGTGTTGTACTTAAGGCTTTAATCCATTTCAAATTGATTTCAGTATATGGCAAGAAATTCAGGTCTAGTTTCATTCTTCTGCATATGGATGTCCAATTTTCCCAGCACCATTTACTGAAGAGGCTGTCTTTTCCCCAATGTATATTCTTGTTGCCTTTGTCCAAGATCAGTTAGCTGTAAGTCTGTGGGTTGATTTCTGGGTTCTTTATTCTGTTCCATTTGTCCAAGTGTCTATTTTTATGCAAGTGCTGTGCTGTTTTGGTTACTATAACTTTGTAGTATAATTTGAACTCAGATAGTGTTATGCCTCTTGTTCTTTTTTTTTCCTCCCTCAGGATTGCTTTGGCTATTCAGGGTCTTTTGTTGTTCCAAATGAATATTAGGATTGTTTTTTATTTTTCTATTTCTGTGAAGAATGTCATTGGTATTTTGATGGGAATTGCATTGAATCTGTAGATCACTTTGGGTAGTATGGACATTTTCACACTGTTGATTCTTCTAATCCAAGAGCATAGAATGTCTTTCTACTTTTTTACGTTGTCTTTGTCAGTAGTGATTCATAGTTCTCTTTGTAGAGATCTATCTCTCCATGGTTAAACTCATTCCTAGGTTTTTGTTTTTGTTTTTGGGTTTTTTTTTTTTTTGGTGACTATTGCTAATTGGCTTACTTACTTGATTTCTTTTTCTGCTAGTTCATTTTTGAAGAATAAAAATGCTACTGGTTTGGGGCATTGATATTGTATCCTGTAACATTGCTGAAATTATTAATCAACTCTAAGAGTTTTTTTGTAGAACCTTTAGGTTTCTCTCCATATAGGATCATGCCATCTGCAAACAGGGACAGTTTGACTTTGTTTTTTCCAATCTGCATGCCCTTTATTTCTTTCTCTTGCCTGATTGTTCTGGTTAGCATTTCTAATGCTATGTTAAATAGCAGTGGTAAGAGTGGGCATTCGGATGATATTTGCAGTGGGTTTGTCATACATGGGTTTTATTGTGTTGAGATACTTTATTACTGTATCTAATTTGCTGAGAGTCTTTATCATGAAGGGATTTTGAATTTTGTCAAATGCTTTTTCTGTGTCTAATGAGATAATAACATGGGTTTTGTCCCTGATTTTGTTGATGTGGTGAATCACATTTATTGACTTGCATATGTTGAACTATCCTTATCTACCTAGGATGAATTGCACTTGATCATGGTGTATAATTTTTTTGATGTGTTTCTGTATTCTGATTGCTAATATTTTGTTGAGGATTTTTCATCTGTGTTCATCAGAGATATTGGTCCATAGTTTTCTTTTTTTGTTGTATCTTTGTCTGGTTTTGGTATCAGGGTGATGCTGGCCTCATAGAATGAGTTTGTGGGAGTGGACTGTGTTTCAATTTTTTGGAATAGTTTTTTTTTTTTTTTTTTGGTCTTTTTCGTGACCGGCACTCAGCCAGTGAGTGCCCAGCCATTCCTATATAGGATCCGAACCCACGGCGGGAGCGTCGCCGCGGTCCCGGTGCCGCACTCTCCCGAGTGCGCAGAGAAGAGAATAAGTGCTAATTCTTCTTTAATGGTTTGGTAGAAGTCAGCAGTAAAACCATCAGGTCCTGGGCTTTTCTTTGTTGAGAGACTGATGATTACTGCTTCAAGCTTGTTGCTTGTCTTTGTTATTGCTCAGGTTTTCTATTTCTTCTTGGTTCAGTCTTGTTAGTTTGTATGTGCCCAGAAATTTATCCATTACCTCCAGATTTTCTAGTTTGTTGGCATGTAGTTTTTTGTAATAGTCTCTAATGATTCTTTGTATTTCTGTGGTATCAGTTGTAATATCTCCTTTTTCATTTCTGATTTTTGTAATTTGGGTCTTTCTTTCTTTCTTTCTTTCTTTTTTTTGTTAACCTAGCTAATGGTTTGTCTATTTTGTTCATCTTCTGAAAAAAACCAACTTTTTGTTTCATTGATCTTTTGTATCATTTTTTCGGTCTCTGTATCATTTAGTGCTGCTCTGATCTTAATTATTTCTTCCCATCTACTAATTTGGGATTGGATTGTTCCTGTTATTCTAGTTCTTCAAGGTATTGCATTAGGTTGTTTATGTGAAATCTTTCTATTTTTCTTATGTAAGTGCTTATTGTAATAAACTTCCCTCCTACTACTGTTTTTGCTGTATCCCACAGGTTTTGATATATTTCATTATTTTCATTAGTTTCAAGAAATTTTTTGATTTCCAGTTTAATTTCTTCTTGGACCCATAAGTCATTCAGGAGACTATTGTTTAATTTCCATGTATTTGCATAGTGTTCTGAGTTTCACTTGTTATTAATTTCTAGTTTTAATCCATTGTATTCTGAAAAGATACTTGAGATAATTTTGATTTTTAAAAATTTGTTGAGACTTGATCTGTGACTTAACATGTGGTCTATCCTGGAGAATGTTCCAAGTGCTGATGAGAAGAATGCATATTCTGTAGTTTTGGGATGAACTGTTGTGTAGATATCTGCCAGTTACAATTGGTCTAAAGAGTAGGTTAAATCCTGTTTTTCTCTGTTGATTTGTTGCCTGGATGCTCCTCCTGCCTTCTGTGTGGGCAGGAGTAGGGCTGCCTGGGGCTTTTCCCTGCCTTTGGCCTCCCTGTTGCAGTGTCAGCACTCCTCCTGCCTCAATAAAAAGTCTTAGAAATGAAGCAATTAATAAAATAAAATGTATACTGCATTACAATGTTAATACAATTTTCCATCCTAATATTCAAGAGGAATACTGATTTCAAGTTGCTTTATGGGCTGTCACAACTAGATAATTGTTGTTCTTTCACTTGGGAAAATATTACTTATTGCAAAGTATTAGAAAGCTTTGTTCATCTAACAAGGACATCAGGGTCATCCCCAACGGCTAGTTAGTACTTCCTTAAAGTACAAAGTATTGTTATGCCTCTGAAAGATGTCAGTAAAGTAGGTTGTATCTTACAAAGAAAATGAAAATTACAAAATGCAATATTGGCACCTGTGGGGTATGAGCTCTGGCTCACAATCTGTATAAAACTTTAGGGTTAGTCACAGAATCCTAACTTGACCTGGGTGCTTATAGCTACTTGTATATAAATCCCTAGGAATAGTCAATACCTACAATTAAAATGGCTTTATAGAACAACCTAAAGAAAAATGTACAATGTTGAAAGCAAGGGACAAAATTAAATAACCTGTGATGACTACTGGACAATGTTGTTCAGCTATTAATGTAAATGATTATTTATGTTCACTGGATTGCTCTTACATATACTACCTATATCTTCGTTTATTTAGCACACTTAAGAACTGTGTACTAATGCTAGTAAAAGACTTGGCATTAACTTTACTTAGCATTTATTTATTAGAAATTATTGAAACAATGTTGCTAATTTGCTTGTACAATGCTCTCAGAACTTTTAAGTGATTGAACTTAATTTCTTTTGGGTAATTCTAGGAAAAATAGAATAAGTTTTAAAACATCCTCCATAGAGTTCCCTTAACCACAGAGGTCTTTTAAAGATTTTTGAATCATAGATAGAAGACATTTTATAGCTATGTGCTTGTTATTTCTAACAAGTTGATGGCCTTGCCTTTGCTGTTCTCCTAGGGGAAGAAGCTAACAGTATTGTCATTTTTTAGGACAATGATGGCATTGACATTTTGATGCTATTATGAATCAATCCAATTTAGATAGTATTTTATACACACTTTCTCTGTGCTCAGTGTCAGGTGAAAACAGTGGGGAAACATATGGTATAGTCACTGTGCTCTCTCTGCTGTGCACGGGAGAACGAAGAGCAGCCAATCAAGTGCTAAAATGTAGCAGCCAGAGAATCGAATGCTAAAATGCACCTGACCTCTATTGCTGTGGGAGGTCAGGAATAGGAGGAACCTATGCTGCCTCAGGTCATCTGGGAAGGAGGAGTTGGAGTTTGGGCTGGGCCTGGGAGGATGTGAAATATTTACAAAGATGGAGAGAACAAGAGAGGGCATTTCCAGCACTGAGGGCGAAGCGCAGGACATGAGGTTTTGACAGCCTGTGTATGAATCAGAATTTCCCCAGGGCCCCACCAGCCTGTGATGCCAGTGAGATTCCAATAATATTAATAATGTAGATTTTGCTAGTTTCTTCCTCTGTCCTATTAAAACAGGCCCTCAGCTCATTCCCTTTTCTGGAGTCCTCAGCTTCCCCATGCATGCTCAGGAACAAGATTCCCCTGCAGTCCCATGTCATTGTGGGCTGAGTCAGTCCTCTCAAAGGCACTGACCCCATGCCTCCCTCTATGGGACAGGCCATCCCTCCCCAGGCATCAGATTGCTCCAAAGAAGGCATCAGTATCCATTCAGGATGACACATTGCCCCACAACTTCTACTGCCAAAGAATCTTTAAATATATTCCCTCAAGCCTGAGTACAGAATTAGGAAACTACTGATGTAGAGCCCTCGTCAACTTTCTAGGCTTAATAAATTCATATCATGACCTATGTATATAGGAAAAGATCCAGCTTAGTCCCAAGGTGCTGGGAACATACCTGGCTGAATTCTATGGTAGTTTAATCCTTCAGGGAATGTGAACTTGGGTTGATTTAAGATGGTTTGTGTAGTTAATACCTTTCCTTCCAAGCACAGTAAGAACAATGACCACATGGATGCTGATATTCAGCTGGTACAGACATACTGGCTAGTAAAATGTCCAAATGCTGTTCTCTGAGTTAAGAATTGGGGGTCAGGCAGGGTCACAGCACTAAGACTGGTAATATGTCTCCATGTGGGTGCCTGTGCCAGACCAGTGGCCCTGACACATCACTTAGCTATCAAAATGCTTTTTTCCCTCAGCTTCCCTAATTCAACTTCTTTTTTTAAAAGTTGTGGTACAATATATATAACATATAAATTATCATTTTAGCCATTGTTAAGTGTACAGTCTAGTGGCATTCAGTACATCCACATTGTTATGCCAAAGTGCTTTTAATGCACATTCTCATTTAATTCTCACATCAACTTTTAAAATCCTTGTTACCAGTCATACAAGGAGAAAGATCAATTTAAGGAGGGTATTCATTATCTCATGAAAAAAAGACAAAGGCTGCAAGTGTTTTGTTTTTTTTTTTTTTTCTTTCCTGGCTCTTTTATATCTCAAGTTGTCATCTAGGAATCAAGCCATTAATTATGATAATTAAGTGCTCAGTTGATACCTTACCTAGAGAGAAATTACTTTGTTAGACTTTCTTCTCAAGTTCAGGACTTCAGTCGGTGGATTTATCATACTTAGTATTAATAAGAAAGTTTCCATTTTACTACCCGACGACAAATCTATTTAGCTGGCCATAACCAGGGCACCTATCTGGCAGCAGTAGGTTAAGAATAGAACAGATTATCAACGGAGGTTGTGAAATTGCTTTCCTGGAAGAACTTTGCGAGCAAGAGGAGATACCATATGTCTGGCATGATTGATTCTGTCCTTCAGCACTGAGGTGTTCAACAAAAGAGCAATCTAGTTTCTTACCAGAGGGGAGCCTTGACTGATGTGGGCCCTTGTGTGATCTGCCCCCAGGGAAGTGCTCTAGAAAGTTGATATTAGACGTACACATTCAAAGGGAGGCAGAAGCACAAGTAGAGAGCAATCAGACTGATGCAGAAGGCCGTTTCCTGCACTGGGGGAGACTGCCATCACTGGGCCACCCTCTGGTCCAGGTGGGAACACCATCATCTGTTCCCTTGTTATAGAAACAGACCAATTAGCATTTGTGAATTGGTTTTATTGAGCAAAAGAACTCAGTCCTTAATACTTTTAAGAAGAACAGCAACAACAACAAAAATAGATTATCAAAGTATTTCAAATGGTACTTTGTCTCATGAAATTCCATGTCTGAGTCCTTTGGGAAAAACACTGGGAAGCTCTCACTCAATTGTCCTTTGTTAATTCCTGACAATTAGGGACTCCATTTGGCTAGTTGCATTGAGAATTTATTGATGAGTGTGGAGGACACGGGACCGGCCTCAGAGGTCTAGCACACCTTACTCTCTGGGTGTCCTCCTGCATGTCAATGCATCCTGGGCTCCCTTGCAGCAAGAACTGCAGGTAGTCAGCCATCACCTGCCCTCACTGAGCGTCAAGAGACTGAGGAAAGCATGGCATGTCTTTGCTGCATCCTCTCTTGTTGCTGGCAAGTATGGTCCAGACATGTTTGCATTTTTCCATACATTAGCAGATGTCCCAGTGGCCATTTACTAGTTTCATGGGGGACATGACATTGGTATGGAGCACCCAGTTTTTGCTCATTCTGGTCTAGCAGTACAGTTCTGGAGCCAACCACTCTGCAAGTAGCTTCCCAGTCCCTGCACCAGAGCTTTCAGTTCCCCATCTGACTGTGGTGGAGGCAGCAGCTCTTCTGAAAGACCAGTTCTGCAGTATTCTATGTGCAACCCCCAAGTTTTGAATCAAAACCCATATTTAGGATATAAACAAATATTGCAAACATTATTTTACATAAATTTTGATGGTAGTAGAAAATATTTTTTGTTTGTAAATTATACATGTTTAATTTACTTGTTTCCTGATTGATTTTCATATTACTATTTGGTTATTTGATGTGGAATATTTTCTCTTAAAGGAAAGCCATTTCTTTTGGATGTCCTTGATCCTTGTTTGACTAGAGGATTGGTTGTTATAATGGAGCATCTTTCATAACTTTTTAAGCACATCATTGAAGTTCCACTCATGGAAACAATTTGGATGTCACACAGTCACAAGATGTGCTGCTCCGGGTAGGCAAACAAACCAAGCACTTTGAAGAGAGGATACTTAAGACAGATTGCTATTGCAGGAACTGACAAGAAAATTCTGTTAGTGTCTCTAACTAAAATTGAGGGAGCAAGGGAATTGTCCTATAAGATGAAGATTTAATTCTTGTCTTCACGTAGGCAAAGAGGTTTTAGTACTTTTAAATGCATTATTTTATTAAAAATAATATAATGAAATTTTGTATCAGAATAGATGAAAGAGGCTAATGTGCATCATACATATTTCCTTAAGAGTCATACGAACCCTGTAGGGATAGTTATGAAAATCAGCAAGTCCCAGATATATGACTTAGTGAGAGCATACGTACCCAAGAGGGAGGTGAGATAAGGAAGAAAGGAATGAAAGGTGGCTGGTAGAGAACTAGAACCACAAATTAAATTTAAAAAGAGCATATTTTGCTATATCAGGAAAAAAAAAATTCCCCCTGAAATCCAACTTCTATATTCAACCCATAATTCAAAACTAGTTACCTGAGGGAGGACTTCAAGGGCTTTCTTCTCTGTTATCTAGGGTTAAGGAGGAAGAGGATGAAATATCTCACAGGTTGAAGGAATTGGCTAAATGTTGGCCAAGGCCTTTTTTCCTCTTAATCGATCTAGAACTGGTTATAACACATTTATGAGTGCTTACTCCTGTGCCTGAAGTTGTAATAAGAGCTTTCCAAACACAATTTTATTTAATCCTCACCAAACTCTTTGACATAGAAACTATTGTTATTGACATGCTACAGGGAGAAAAGACCAAGGCTCAGAGTCACTCAGCCAGTACATTGCAGAGCAGATATGGTCTGTGTGATTCCAGCATCCAAGCTATAAACCACTGCATAGCACTTCCTGGGCTCAAAGCCCTCTTCAGTGTGCTCTGTGCTTCTCAACAGGATAACCGTTCATCAAGGTCAGTGTTTGTGTCTCAGCATCACCAAGTCCAGACAGACATTTAAGCATAGTCTGAAGAGATATGACACCCTCTCGTGTAGGGACACATTTGACCTCAGCTAAGGTTGGATCCTATGGGCTTGAAAGGCCACACCTGCTCCAACTTGGGATGCTTTTGGGATTCCTTAGGCACATGACTGCACACCATTTTTGTGGAGGGAATACCCTTGCTAAAATGGTCAATGTCACCGTTTACACCAGCCCTCATCTGTCTCAGCCACGACCATTTTGTCCCTCAAGGAAGTCTATTTTCACACCTTTCCTAGTTACCTGACTTCTGATTGGAATCCCCATGTTACATTCTGGTTCTAGAGAGAACTTTCTACACCTCCATATGCAAACCCACCTGTCTACTCTTTCTCTAAGACCCATTTTACATATGGGTCTTAGAGAAGTTTCACTGATCCATGTTTGACCACTGCCAGTAGTGCCTGGAAAACCACAACCCTGCTCTCCACACCTGCCCAGTCTTTGATGAGAGATCTGGGAGAGAATAAGAAATACTGAAATCCTGTCATCCTCTAGACCAGTTCTGCTGCTGGTTTCCTAGAAAAGTCGGAGGTGGGAAAGAAAGACTGGAGCCTACCTCCCAAAGAAAAAGGACCCAATATTCACAGCAGGCTTCTACCAGGTGACTTCAGAAACTGTTGAGTCTGCAAAACTCAGAAAGTGCTGTGTGAGGAAGTTGCCCCTAATCCTAAACCTTTGCACTCAGGTAGTCCTTCTACATGAGCCCCTTGGCTCAAGCCAAGTGGGATGACCACTTACTTCTACCTGATCCACTGACTTTTTGCTCTCAAGTTGTTAACATCACATCCTAGAATTTAATACTTGCTGTTTGCCTTTCAGGAATCTTCTTTGACTTATTTGGCATCATCTTCTTTCTTGGCTCATTTCAACATCCACACCTTGAAAGTCTAAGTATCTGTCTACGTAGCCTCCACTGAAGTACTATTTTCTTCAATCCTGACACCATAGAACCTCATTAAATTAGTCTACTCAGGTTGCCATGACAAAATACTATACACTGAGTGACCTGAACAACAGAATTAACTTTCTCACAGTTATGGAGGCTATGAAGTTCAAGATCAAGGTGCCATCAAAGTGGGTTTCATTCTGAGGCCTCAGATCTTGGTCATCTATGGTCACCTTCTCCCTGTGTGCTCACATGACTTCTTTGTGTACGCTGAGTGAGGGAAATCTCTCTGTTCCTCTTCTTATAAGGCCACCTCTCCTGTTGGATTAAAGCCCCACCCTTATGACCTCATTTATTTATTTATTTATTTTTTTTTTTATTGGTCATTCATTATGACCTCATTTAACCCTAACTACCTCCTAAAGGTGTAATCTCCAGATACAAATACAGTCACAATGGAGGATAAGGTTTCCACAATGAATTTTAGGGGGACACAATTGGGTCTACAGCATTCACCGACTGGGAGATTGCCCTGCTACTCCCTCCCCACCCCCAACAAAGAAGGGTATTTAGACAGTATTTCCTCTAATCTTGGATACTGGTAAAAATAAAAACTTCACTGGAGATAAATCAAGAAGAGGAAGTCAAAATGTCTTTCACTTGGTTAAAACAGAAATCGGGTACGGCTTTCTATTACACTGGGCACAAGAGGTCCTCTCAAAGAGGTCACCAATTTGACACAGACCTGCTCCGGCACACAGGAGGAGAGACTCTCACAACCATCCATGTAGAGTACTCCTGGTAGAAGCAACTCTGCCCTCTGCTATTTGTCATCCTTTGGTAAGCCTCCACTGCTTGTTAATAGTTACAATCATGAGGTTGGTTGGATCTCAGAATTCTTTCCTGGCCCTTGTAATAGTTTCTCCTCACAGGAATGAAGGGAAAGCCGTGAAGTTATTTCTATCAAAAGATCGTAGGTTCAAGTGTTGTTCCCCAGAGAAAATGTTGAAAATGATCAGAAGCGATATGACAAAATCAACAATTTTTTTTTCAAGGTGCAATTGATGATTGAACACACTTGGCAATTCCCAGAACATGGTACTTTCTCCGGTTACCATGTCTGGGGAGTTGGAGGTAGGATTGGGTCTTGAGGGCCCATCAGTGTGTTTTGATTTACCCGCAGGAGACAAACTGTCTTCTGTGCCTAGGGGCTATTTGTGCCTGCATTGGCAGGTAGCAAATATTTTTTAAAGAGAAGAATTTTTTTCTTTGAGGACAGAGGGTATATTTTATTTATTTTCAAACCTCCAGTTCCCAGTGATTTGTTCAAGAAGTGCTTGTTGAATGATTAAATTCTGAATCTTGGAAGATTTAGTCTTTCTCTTTCCCCCTTTATTTGGCACTTACTCACTGCAAAAAAAAGGGTATTATTGCTACTTATAATTTTTCATTAATTTTTACTGTTGTCTTTCTAATTTAAATTTCATTGATTTCCTTTCTTTTGCTTGCTTTAAGTTTACTTTACTCTTCTTTTCTCCTTATTGATTCGAGATCTTTTTTCTCATCTAATGTAAAATTTAGTGTCACGAATTTCCATCTCAGCACTGCTTTACTTCATCCCACAAATTTTGATATGTTTTGATTTTATTTCCATTTAGTTCTCTGTATATATTTTATTTCCTTTGAGGTTTCCTTTTTGACCTATGGATTTTTTAACATGTCCTACTTTCTAAGTGTTTGGAGATTTGCCTGTTGTCTCTGCATGATTTCAATTTTTAAAAAACTCGTTAAGGTTTGTTTCATGTCTCAGGATATTGTAGTTTTGGGTGACTGTTCATGGGCACTTGAAAAGAATACATATTCTGCTGCTGTTGGGTATAATATTTAATAAATGTCATTTAGATGCTGTTAGTTGATGGTGTTATTGAATCCTTCTGTATCTTTGCTGATTTTCTGTCTTGTATCTTGTAGTTCAATCAGTTGCCTAGAGTGGAGTGTTGAAGTCCCCATAATGCTAATTATGGATTTGTGTGTTTCTCTTTTCAGGTATGTCAGTTTTATTTCATGTATCTTGAATGTCTGTTGTTTGCTATATACACATTTAGATTTGCTATGTCTTCTTGGTGGACTGATCCTTTTATCATGCTATAATGTTCATCTTTGTTCTAGTAAATTTCTTTGCTCTGAAGTTTACTTCCACTGATATTGATAAAGCCACTCTTGTTTTTTAAAATTCATGTTTGTATGACATATCTTTTCACCCTTTTATTTTCAAACTACCCAAGTTATGTTTGAAATGAGTTTCTTGGAGACAGCATGTAGTTGGGTCATGTTTTTTAATTCATTCTACATGTTTCTGTCCTTTCATTGGTGTACTTAAACAATTTACGTTTAAAGTAATTGCTGATAATCACTCTAATAATTATTAGGTGTCAAGTCTGCATTTTTTCCTGCATTTATAAGTTTCCTGTTTGTGCCCTCTAATTTTTTTTCTTTTTTCTTGCTTTTCTGTGGGTTACTTTAACATTTTTTTAGAGCTCAATTTTGATTTATTTATAATTTTTTATTACATTGCTTTGTACAGTTTTCTTAGTCATTGATCTAGGTATTATCATGTACATATGTAATTTATCAAGCCTGCTGGTATTGAACTTAAGCATTTTAATGAAATATAGAAACTGTATTTCCATTTATAAACTTTGACCATCCAACTTTAAAAATATAATTGTTTTCAGATTTATTTACATTGAACACCTCATCATATTGTATTATAATTTTTGCTTTAAAGAAACACATGAAGTGGAGAACAGACTATTTACTTTCATTTTACAAATTCTGTTGCTATTCTTTCCTTCCTAAGTATGTTTCACTGCACACAAGATTTAACACTTCTTTCCTTTCAGCACTTGAAAAATATTGTACCACTTTTGGTTTCCTCCACGGAGCCCTTTACAGTTTCTATGGAGAACTGTTGTCATTGTAATTGGAGTCCCTTCACAGGTGATGTGTCATTGCTCTCTAGCTGTTCTGACAGTTTTTTTTCTATCTTCAGTTTTCCGAAGTTTCATTATGATTGTCATGGTGTGAGTTTCTTTGGGTTTATCTTACATGGGATTTGACTAGTTTCTTGAATCAAAGGTTTCCATCATTCACCATATTTGGGGATTTAATCCATTATTTTCTGAAATGCTTTTTTGGTATTATACTTTTTTTCCTCTTGTACTGGGACCCTGATGATTCAAAAGTTAGATGTTTTGTGTTTGTCTTGGGGAAGACTCTGCTCATTTTTTATTTCAGTCTGTTATCTATCTCTTATTTGGATTGAATAAATTCTATTTATTTGTGTTCTGGTTCACTGATTCTGTTCTTTGCCATCTTCACTCTATTATTGGGCACTTCCAGTCAGGTTTTTAAAAAAATTTTGGTTATTGTATTTTTCAGCACTGTAATTTTCATTTGGTTCTGTTTTTACAGCCTCTATTTCTTGTTGAAAATTTCAATTTTATTCACTAATTGAAAGAAAATTAGTAATTAATCATTGAAGAAGATTATAACGGCTGCTTTAAAATTCTTGTTAGATAATTTCAACCTATGACTCATGTTTGTACTGACTTCCTTTGATTGTCTTTTCTTATTCAAACTGTGATTTTTCTTGGTTCTCTATGTGGTGAGTAATTTTTTATTGTGTCCTAGATATTTTGTATTATGTTAGGAAAGTATTCTAATTATATTTCTTTTTGTTGTTGTTTGGAATAAGTTCCCCTTTTGGGGTTTAGCAAGTAAGTCTGGCTATTTATATATTCCAATAGCAGTTTTGTTTTCAGCATCCTTTCAATGCTATCCTGGTCTGCTGCATTCTTCTGGTGCTGCTGTGTTTACTCCTCAGTCCTTGCTGCTGTCATCTGCAGCAGTAGAAGGCACTTTCCTGGGGTACCTACTGTCACTAGATGACCTTTTTGGATGGGACAGAAGTGTCTGTCTGGGTCTGGGTCTCCTTATGCTACTGGGTGGAGAGCAGGGGACCAAATGTTTTTACTGCTGCTGCTGTGAGTGGATAGATCAGTTGCCATATCTTGTTTGTTTCTGGATGGGGGCTGGAATCATCCAGTGCTTTACTGCTACTTTGCAGGTGGATCAAACAGCTCATAGCTGCCCCAGTAGTGCATCCACTGATGTTGGGGTTCTGCATTAGGTGTTCCTAATTGTGCTTCTCCTTTCTCAGCCATTTGGCCAGAGAAAGCAGCTTTTACTTGTATTTTTCTTCCTCCCTCCCTCCCTCCCTTCCTCCCTCCCTCCCTCCCTCCCTCCCTTCCTCCCTCCCTCCCTCTATGACTGTTGGTGGCTCTGGGCTGCAGGACTGGCACCCAGTCTGGAGGGTTTATGGGAGAACAAAAGAAAACCCAGGGAGCTCACCCTGTCATTAATCCTCCTAGACAGTCTACCTTCTTTTTTCCAACTTTCAGTCTTTTCATTGCTGTCTGTTGAATAATTTCCAGGGCGTTTTAGTTATACTTAGAGGGGAGGAGCTGTGCCAACTGAGTTGTGCTTGTTGCAGCTCCTCCAGGTGCTGAATCAATCAGTGGCGATTTATTGATTGCACATGTTGTGTGGGGCAGAATACAGACTCAAAGTACTGGGAGCCACATTATTGGGAACCCCAGTTAAAGTAGAGAGGTGGTAGGGGAGGAATTGATAATTTAAGAATAACAATGATAATAACAACAGTAAACAATTAGTGAATATTAACTATGTATTAAGCATTGTGCTAAGCCCTTTAGTAGGATCATCTCATTTAATCCTTGAAGTAGACATTATTTAAAGTGGATAATATCTCCATTTTACATCAAAAGAAACTGCTCTTTACGGTGATTCATAACTTGCCTAAAGGTACACCCATGCAAACTGCCAGTCCAGGATTCAAACCCAGGCCTGAGGCTTTACTACTCCCCACGGCCTCAGGTTTCAACAATGTAAGAACCTTCCAGTTACATCAGGCAGAGTATGGAAAAGCTGCAAATCTTAGGGCATTTTATAACCTTCCTGAATCTCGGTTTCCTCACCTACAAACAGCATTACTACCAACTTCACAGTATCATTGTGAGGCTTTTAAAAAGCCACACATGGGTGGTTAGAGTACAGCCTTATGTACAACAACAAGGTCATGGGTTCAGATCCCCATACTGGTTCACATGGGTCACACATGGGAATGTACTTTGGGTGGGACAGGAAGGACTGCAGGTCCACAGAGGACTGCACTGGAGAAGTCTGGCTTCAGGAGGGGCTGGTGCTCATCCAGCTGTCCTGGGGAGCTTTGGAGGTGAGGGCTGAGGGTCTGGCCAAAGGGGTAGGTGTTTCTCCAGCTGCTGTTGGGCCTGGGTGGTATGAGCTTAGGGATGTCCCAAGGACTGTCCCAAGAGGGCAGGTGGTGTAGGTAGAGAGACCACTTGGCAGATGGAAAATTTCAATTCCAATTATTTTGTTGTTGCTGCTGTTATTTTTCTCTTCTAAAGGAAATCCAGATTTAATATGTATGACTCCTAAATTTTTCTAACCTTATTAAATAATGATCTTCCAAGTATTCCGTAATTATTCCCCTTTCATCTTCATTACCTAATAATAATGCCCTCTCCCCTCTTTTTTGCTCCCCCCTCGCTTTTTTTCAATTAAATGCAGGATATGGACTCTTATTACTAGAACCTGAGAAACTTTCCTCAGACCTTAAAAAATAGAGTAACGGTTTATTTGAATATTTAACATCATTATGTGTGCCCTTCTGCAATGTCTAAATATGAGGGAAACATCATTTATGAAAAGGAAGACATCCTGCCCAGTTACAAGTCCTGGTACCATGGATTAATATTTATTGAATACTAAGTGCATAAGGTAGCTGCTATTTTTTTAGGGCAGCAAAGAGCAAATGCCGATTTCACGGAAAGAATGAGAGCATTGTAAAGCCAGGCCACAGCACAGAGCTGGAAAAGTACAAGAGCATGTAATCAAAACATCCATTTACAAGCTCTTGTAGAAACTGGGCGATGCTCAGCAGGCCTGCAAAAGCAGCAGATCTAACCAAGCTAATCAGATATTTCAGTGTGTCAGACGGAGAGACTCACATCATGAGAAGTGAAAATCTTCCACATTTCTGTGAGTGCTAATGATCCACAGGACCATTTCAAAATCAATATAAATAAGAGCATAGATGAAGATTTTACAGCAACAGCGTGACCCTCCTGGAAGACGAAAACATAGACTGAAACACCTTAGGACAGAGAGCACTTTTCTTAAAATGTGATTTCAGCCAGAACAAAAACGTACGGATAACAATACAGCATTTTCAACATGGAGCCACTCAGTCTTCAAATAACTCCTAGAAAGATGTAATTTGACGATTTTTGTGATGAGCATTTTGCTGAAAATTTCCTCGTGTGATGAAGGCACGTGATGACTTCCGAAGCTTCCGGAAGAGAACCACGTGTTGCAGCAGAAATGAGGACGAGGAGGGTGAAAAGGCGGGGCACGGGAGCAGGAGGGGCGACGTGGAGTCCACCGGACACAGATGGCGCCCCCAGCGCAGGGCGGTGGCAGAGGCGCGCGGCACCCCCCGGAGGGCCCGTCTCCAGCGCCATCTTTCTTGCAAAACAAACCCGAGACGCTTCACACCGTGGGGCGCGTGAAACCGCCTCGGACACGGTGGGGACGGGAGGGCTGCTCCTGTCCCGGACAAGTGGCCCGTCGGAAGCAGATGTGAGGCGTGGGCTGGCCGGCGGGGCTTCAGGGAATGTCAGCGGAGAAAGCAAGAAGCGAGAAGAGGTCTTAAATCGTGTTGTGACGCTGGGCGGCACGGGGACCTCCTGGCCCAGGCCCCGGGCTGTCCGGCCCTTGCCTGCGTCCTTTGTCCTTTGTCCTTTGGTATCTGTGTGAGGACCCCTTCAGCAGCCACAGGACGCGCAGACTATAGGGCAGCAGACAGCAAATACCTGCTGGCTTGTAGGTTCCTGGGAGATTTTACTGTCGTGTCGGCCCCCACAGCACTGCGGGAGCTCAGATGCCAGCGACCCCACTCGGTCCTGGAACGAACACTCCGGGCGAAGAAAACGCCCGCGCGCCTCGCCCCGGCCGCCCTGCTGTGCACTGCAGGAGGCTGCTAGGGGCCCAGCTGCCTTTCTTTTCCTTGCTGAGCTCCCGCCTTCTAAGGACTTTGAGTCTGACATGTTGGCCTCAGGTCGTTTTCATGCTCAGTGTCAAGAGCTCGGAAGTGCAGATTGGTGAAACACGCGTATTCTGGTTTCCTCTGTCCACTTTGTTCCTCAGGGGGCTGTAATCCCCAAGCACAGGCACTGAATGGAAATCTCGTGTGAGAACAGTACACTTAGCACCGGGGAGAGATGTTGAACGTACAGAAAAGGGGGCGGAGGGCGGCAGGAACAGGACTGCACTTGGCAACTTGGGTGTCTAGCACTTGTCACTTGTCTGCTGCAGGATGAGTGCAGGGGATCTATGTTGAAATAGATGGGGAAGTGAGTGGAGCACAGGTGGCTCTGTCCCCATCAGCACCCCACGCAGCGGTTTCTTGCCTAATGTGCAGCTGGGATGAGGGTGGGCAGTGCAGTGCAGACACGTCAGAGGCCAGAGGGAGACACTTGCCTGGGTTAGAATCCCGGGACATCAGGTGGGGGTGCTCACCTGTGGAGAGGTGGGTTTTCTTATCCCCACCTCCAGCTGGGTTATTCCCTTGCTAGACTGGAATGCCAGGAGACCAGAGATAGCACACTCATTTCCATTAATTTGTGCTTTTATTTTCTTTTCCCTTCCTTCTCAGGGAGAATTATATATTAAAAAGTCTAGTAATTTCTTTACATAAATACTCATATAGGGTTGGAAAGAAAAATCAGAACAATGAAGTACAACTGAAAAAGGTACCAAATTATAACTAGGTATTATTTTTTCAAGATCGTGTTCAATGGTATGGTTTTTGTCTATCATGCTTAATTATTTTAATAAATGCAAAACTCATCTGAGTTCGTATTTGAGTCTCAGATAACTGTTACACAGAAATCCTAATTAAAACCCTGCTCTCTCTCTCTGCTAGCAGGATTCCTGAACCTTTGGTGAAGTAGTCAAGAGAAGATAGACCCATGAGTGCTGTGAAGTGTATACTTATCTCATAAAGTGAGAGTAAAACCATGGGGAAAAAGATAGTGAAAGCAACAGAATCCCAGCTAAAAGGTATCATCAAGACAAGTGAAACCTTGCTTTTGCAGTTCCCAGAAGTAGCATGGAGCTGAGAGAAATCCTATCAAATGCATTCAGAGATTAAAATTTAAATTAAAACTGAGCTACCTGGGGTGATTTTTGCATTACTTGAATTTTTTAATTTACTTTTGAGATGTATTTATTTATTTATTTTTATCAGGGATACTTTTTACTAGCCAAGCATCTGGTGTAAGGATTTGGTTCCTCGGGGCTACAACAAAAATTACTTCCAAATGAACGAGCAAACAAACCCGGGTGACCTAAGGGTCCTAGGGAAAAATTAGAATTCAAATACAGAAGAGACTTATTTAATCAGAGTTCACCCAAGGATGCTGAGTTTTAAATACAGAAGAGATCATATCCAAACAACCAAATACTGAGGCTAAGTGACAAATAATTAAGGTAGAAACTGTAGAGCTGGAAAATAGAAGCCAAGCATGGTGGTTTTGTATACTGGGCAGCATGCTAGGTACTTTGCATATATTGTCCAATATAGCCCTAGATTATCCCAGTATTATAGATGAAGAAAATAAAGCTCTCAGGGGGACTTATCCTGAACTGCATGGCTAATAAATATTATACCTGGGATTTAAAACTAGGAACCATCCTTTTTTATGTGGAGTAAAATGTGAAAAATTAAATACAGTTCTCTTCTCTGTGTTACATGGTACAGGCTGCTGATGTTTCCTTACTGTTTCAGTGAGTTTTCCTGGGCATTAGTGTTGTTTGGCTGCTAAGATTCCTTCTTGGCTCTGTTGTATATAAATTTCCGTGTTCTCTGCCTTGGCAGCCACGCAGAGCCTACTGATGACCAGTCCCCATGACATTGTCCTCATTCTTCCACAAAGGATTTGGGCTCAAAGATCCAGAGCTGACCATCCCAAGGAGAAGAAAATGTTAAGAACTGCAACTTAGTACGTGAACAATCATTGTGTATCTAGTTATTCTCATATGCAGAAAATACTTACAGTCTGCAGCTTCCTCTGTGTAAGGAACTTATTTAGTTTGTAAGTGATCATGAGCCAAAATTGAAAATGCTGGTAACTTCTACCCCCAACTCCCCACACCTCACCCTCACGTTAAGGTTGTTCTGTCTTATTTGTTCCTCAGATTTATAAGTGGATTTAAAATGAAGGCCATTCTTTCCACCTGAAACAAGATTCTTGAACAGATCATCATATGTGCCATTGTTAACTATTCAGAGATACTTGCTCATGCAGGGTAAGAAAGTGCTTATTAGGGACCGTCATGATAGGTATAGGGACCATGGCAATGAGATTTTTGCAGTGGTAGAGAGAGATTGGGCTCAACTCTGAATCCATGTGGGCAGGTGGGAATTTATAACCAAGGAGCTAGATGAGGTTCACTGGATGGAAAATTACTGAGAGGAAACACTAGGATCAAAGAGGATTCTGGCTAAACTGACCTGAATGGGTTCTTGCTTGACAGGCCAGGGAGGTCAGACGTCACCTGGGGGATGGTAGAGGATGAGGAACCTGATCAGATATTGAACCTGATCAGATACAGAGGAGGGATTAAATGGACTTGTACTGTTCAGATGAAGGAAGAATGTCTCTTCTTTCCTTGAACAAGAGGGGGAACTGACAAAGATTTTTGTTTGACCAAACTTTGCTCAGGCTCCTAACTCTTTCCCTAGGCCTATCTGTGCACTTCCTTGTAAAATCCAGGTTTAGCAATTCCTGTTAAGTCAGTTTAGCAGGAACCCCCACCCTCAATTTCTGATCATCCTTGATATCTGATCAGGTTCCTCAACCTCCGCCAGCCTTTGGGTAGTGCCTGGGCTGCATTCTGCAAGAATCCTGTCAGGTCGGTTTAGCCAGAATCCCCGTCACCCCTACATTGCTTATCGGCTGTAAATTCCCACTTGTCCATGCTGTAATTGGAATTAAGCTGAGTTCTACAACTGAAATCTCTTTCCCGTGATTAATAGTTCATGAATAAAATTTGTTTTTACCATTTTAACTACTGTCCAGCTCCAGTTTTTCTTTTGCATCATTGTAAAAGAAACACAAACTAGTTTTATAGGGGGTTTCTTAGACTGTTTGGGCTGCTATAACAAAATACCACTGACTATGTGGCTTATAAACAACAGACATATATTTCTGACAGTCTGCAGGTTGAGAGTCTATGATCAGGGTGCCGTGACGGTCAGGTTCTTGTGAGGGCCCTCTTCTGGGTTGCAGACTGACAACTCCTTGTTTCATCCTCACACAGCAGAAAGAGGGCAAACTAGTTCTCTGGTCTCTTCTTATAAAGACATTAATCCCGTTTATGAGGTTATCACTCTTATGACCTAAATACCTCCCAAAGGCCTCACCTCCAAATACCACCACACTGGGGATTAGATTTTAATATGTGAAGTTTAGAGGAACACAAACATTCAGTCCATAACAGGAATGAAAAACTGAAATCATTCTGGCAACAACTTCATACAAATTATTAGGGGATATTTTTATTGTTTCCAGTTTGGTTTCAGTACCACTCCCCATACTGCATGGCTTCCCCTCCCCCACTCACTCCCCCCAACTTTTTACCTCCCTTCTCAGGTATTGAGTTTATTGGGTTACCTAGTCCCGAGATAGAGAAGTGGCTTAACTCCTGCAGTACTTAGTCTTACTACAGGATAGTGGTGTCTCATGGCTCTAAGAGGGAAGAATAATTTATTGTTTTCTTCTGAAAACAAAAAATTAACATAAGTGTTAATTTTTCATCTATGTTAAATGGAAATATTAATATGCTGTAAAGTTGCACTTCTAAGTTATAAATAAACAGATTTTATATTTAGAAATTTCCCACCTGTGTTTATTTGCTGTTCCTATTTAAAGAAATTTAAAAAATTGCTACACTGCTTGGCATGGAGGCAGAACTATGCAGACAGCAGCTGAGTTATTATCAAGGAACAATAGTTCCTTTCTCATGAACTGTCTTTCTAAATTTGAGAAAAGACTGAAACTTCAATGAGAGACCAATCTAAAAAAGTACCACAAATAACAAATGCCATGCATATGTCCTTAATCATTTGCATATATAATACCCAGAATTGAAGGAAATTTCATGAATAAAATTGCTTCTTCTCATTAAGATTTCAAATTAGGTTGGAAAATTATCTCTGATTTATTTAAAATGAGAATGAAGTTTTGCATAAACTCTTCATGCAGCGACACTAGCTTACTTTAGTCCTTTGTTAAAGGCAAGGTGAAAAGAATATTTGAAAATTGTAGTTAAACACTCGCAAAGTGATTTTTCCATTAATGTGATTTTAGGTTAATTTTCTAGTTCTTTAAATTTTTTTATGAGATGATGTGTCCTTTACCAAGATAAAGTCACAGCCTCACTGAGTCCTCAGAGTGAATGGGGAAACGCGGGCTTAGTCTCATCTTCTCATTTTGAGGAAGAGGAATCTGAGGTTAGTGGCTCATCCAGGGTATCCCAGGTAGACCAGTAGACTCAAATCCCAGCAAGCAGTTGCCTGTCCCACACTTCCTACCATGTGTGTGCTGCCAATGCTGAAGAGAGAAGTCAGGCACGCCTTCCTTCTTCTCAATTCCATTGCCTCTGCCCTCATTTAAGTTCTCATCACCCATTGTTAGATATAGTTGCTATCCAGTCCTTTCTATTACATGGCACCATGCCAAGCACACAATAAAAAATCATATTGGTTTGTTAGCAAAAATTGCCAGTTTATTATTATTATTTCCTAAAAAGCAGCTGAATTATCATTAAATACCAAGACTCTCTTTAAGGACAACCACCTTTGTGATACATTTCAATAGGAACTTAGCAAATGCTTGAGATAATGAATGAATCTGTCAGTCTTTTAAAAGTTTTTTTTTTTTTGGAAAGAGAATGAAATGGTTTGCCTGCATTTCTCTATTTAAATGCATTCTCCACAGAAATTCCAGCTGTTCTTTCAAAATACGTATCTGGTACACCTTTGCCTTCTGTAAAAACTTTTCCATGTGCCAATGGACAGCATGTGAACACCTCAGGATAGCATTAGCAAGGACAACGGAACCAGGCTCCGACATTCATAGAGTGGCACTGGGTGGTGCTGAGAGCTCAGGCGCAAAATAGTTACTCAGAAGATCAACATGAAGTTGGGACAACTACTGAAGAGTAGTTAGATTTCCTTTCTTTCTTTTGTCACTTTTTAATAAAAGGCTATAAAATAGTATTCCCCTGCAGTGTGCTCACAATGTGATCTCAGATTGCACTACAACTTGTATTGGAATTTGTCTTAAAATACAGAATACATATCATTTGCCAACTTTTATGAATTATTGTTTTATTTTTTGGGAGTGTCTGAACGCTTTGGCTGTGTACAAATGTCAGAATTAGTCAGTTCCCTCTAAAGTTACTGTGGAAAATAAAACAAAGCAAACAAAACAAAAACACTAGAGTTAAAATAGAGGCATGGTCTTGAAGTTACATCTGTATCTTAGTCTATATTTTTAAAAATATTCTCACAAAGAAGTATTAAAACATTTTTAAAATTAGGTCATACTGGTGTCTTTCCCATTGATAATTAGTTTTCTTGACAGTATAAAATCTGGTTGACTTTTGATTGGATATCCTGAATGATCTATACAGCAGATTAAGTACACTATTTGATTCTTAATCATTTCCTTTAGTTTGATAGTTGGGTACCATTATATGAACAGTCATTTTCATTTATTGACTGTGTGGGTAGACTTCCTCAGACTGCTCGGAATCTAATGAAGGATGAAAGACTCTCCTTTTCTCTTCTTCATGGGGTTGCTTGCCTTTGGCTCCACGTGTGCACAGATCAGGAGACTGGGCTCAGTGAACTTCATATATAAGGTTTTCATAGCCAAAGGGCTAAAGTAATGCACAGACATATAGATCACTGAGGAGATGGCCAAACCCCCAGACCTTGGCTGTGGACAAATGCCCTTCTTGAATCCTGTAAGTTGTCTGGCATCACAGACAGCATTTCCATTGAGGCCTATGACATACGCTGAAGAGGTCCACTAAATACTTCCAACATTACATTTCTACTGTCACCACATTATACATCTATTATAGGAAATGTTCTGTCTTTCACCTACATACATATTAATTCAGAAACGTAAGAATTAAGTCTAAGACATTTTCTCTAACAGAGTAAGAAACAGAGGTTTAAATTGTCTAATTTCTAGTGAAATAGATATTGAACCTACGTCTATGAAATAAAAGGAAAAACTCTGCTACCTCCTTACACCATATTTTATAACACAAGGTCAGCTAAATAAATTGTTGGGCTCATAAAAATCTAAAACTACTCAGGTTGTGTATTATTCTTCTAGAACTGCCATAAGAAAATAACCATAGACTTGGTAGCTTTAACAACAGAAATTTATTTTCTCGCAGTTCTGTAGGCTGGAGATCCAAGATCAAGGTGGTTTGGTTTCCCTGAGGCCTCTCTCTTTGCCTTGTGGATGGCCGCCTTCTCACTGTGTCCTCACGTGGTCTTTCCCCTGTGTGCACATCTCTGGTCTCTACCCACGTATCCAATTTCTTCTCCTTATAAAGACACCAATCAAATTGGATTAGGGCCCATCCTTATGGACTGATTTTAACTTAATCACCTCTTTAAAGTCTCTATCTCCAAATAAGGTTGCATTCTAAAGTACTGGGAGTTAGAGCTTCAACGTATGAATTTGAGGGAGTCACAATTCAATTCAGGGTCACAATGCAGTCCAGGCGGATCACCTGGAAATCATTCTGATCTTAATCCATAGTCCCTTCCTACTCTGCTGCACTTAGTTTGGAGGCAAACCCAATTATTTATGGGTCCAAATATTGATAGTTCCTGAAAGGTATATGGTGGTAACTGGACCCAATGAATATGAGTGTATTAGTCCATTTCTGTGGCTTATAGCAGAATTACTTGAAACAAGGCTATTAGTAAAGAAACAATATTTATTGCTTACAGTTTTGGAGGCTGAAAAGTCCAAAGTCCAGCGAACACATCTGGTGAGGGCCGTGTTGGTGGTAACTCTACAGCAATGCAGGGTGTCACATGGCGAGAATGGCTTGAGCAAGAGAGAGACTAACCTCCTCACTGGCTCTCCTTACAAAGCCATGAAAACTATGCCCATGACAGCCATTAAACTGTCAAGGATTAATCCATTCACTAGGGCACAGTCTTCACAACCTAATTACCTTGCGAAGGTGCCACTTTTCAATTATCATAATAGGATTTTCCAGGCCTCTTAACACTGTCATAGTGGGGACTAAGTTTCTAATACAAGAAACTCTAGGGAACACAGTAAATCCATATCAGTGTGTTACATCCAAGTTGGTCACAATTTGAATAGAGTTGATTTTTCATACACCACTTCCCACATCCTGTGTTTTCACCAGAGTTCATCATGGAAGAGCCTGAAATCCTTTTTCTCCAAGCTACTACAAACCAAACTGCATTTTTGATTGGATATGCATTTAAGTTGATCTTCTGAACCTTTGGAAGTCTTGGCTAGCCTTCTTTAAGTGACCGTGAACTGTACTGCAGGTGCTTCAATCTTCCTCATTCTGCTAAGATCTGACTTTATTTGGCTTTAGTAACATTCATTTGTATACATTTCTGACTCTCTGATTGTACTCTGAGTCTGATCTTCTGGCAGAATTACCTTTGGGTTGGATTTTGAGTTTTTATGCATTGGAAAGCGTCACTCATATTGACCAAATATATTTGGTTTAACATGAAATCTAGAAATAACCTAGTTATACATTAAATAATTTTGCAGGAGGGAAGAGAGCAGAAAAACTATAAATATTAATAAACTGTATAATCTCAGCTTCATTTGCTGTTCCCCTTCTTAGGATAATTCCTCTACATTTGTAATCCAATATCAATTCGAGGGTTTGGGGATCAGAAATAATTAAAATAATTACAGAAAATAAGAGTTCATTTTCAATTTTCTCTATTGAGAAGCAATGTGCTAAGAAAACACAATGAGAAAACATGTGCTGCTGTTTCATTTTTAAAGCAAATAGAAATTAATTTTCATTCATTCTTTAAAGACATCTGAATTCTCAGCACAAATGACACAACTGTTTTATTCCATAAGAAAAACAAGTATTGTTTCTTTACTAATTAAAATTATAATTTAGCAAAATGCTTAATATATAATTACTGATATAAGAAGTTATAAAATATTATATATACACATTACTCATGCATTCATTTTCAAAATTAATTCATTCTAAATAAGTAAGTATCAGTATCTTAGAAGATATATCTTCCCAAGTAATTTATCTTCCCAAGAAAATGATAAAATTTGATAGCAAAAATAATCTGAGATAAATGAATGAAAAGTCTACTTTTTAAAAGTTCTATAATAGTTAAATAAAAATAAAAGAACCAATAAGAAATCAAAAAAGTAAACAACAGTAAAGTGCTATAGTAATCAGCTACAATTGACTGAAACTGCCATGTTTTCCTCAAGTTGGAATTTACTGTAGCATAGATAAGTGACTTCAGAGCTGAATTAAATCTGGATAAATTACAAATGTCAGGCTGTTAATTTGTATTATTTAATTCATAGCTTCAAAATTTAGCCAAGTAACAAAATGAAAATTACATTTTCCACATGTAAAATGAGTGTCACTTTTATTTTAGTTTGTTTGTCATGGAAATATTCCCTTTGCTGCAAGTATCATTCATTCAATTTAAAGAGAAATTGTGGAGTATATATGAGCTACCTACATGTGATTGAATACAATCTTTAAAAAATTTTATGTACTATCAAACATTTTCATTTTTGCTCAACTGAAAATAAATGCGAATAGTGCTTTTTTTTCATTTTCAGTTTTCTAATGGTTTAAACAAAAAGGTGAAATTTACAGGCATTTAGGGAAGATTAGTCAAGAATTAATATTTGAATCTCTTCATTCTCTGATCTTCATTAATATCTGCATCAAAATTCTTTAAAAATCACTCCTTTTGGCCTGATTTTCCCTGTGTGTCTTAAAGATAGTGTGTACAGAATAAATCCTTCTTGAACTTACTAGAATTCTATATGCAGACATGAGAAGTTCATGTTTCTAGTGTAAGTTTTGCCTTACTCTACAAAGGAAAAATTTCTTGGTTATAGAGGAATATAATTTTAGGGTCAAAAGGGAACTTAGGAGACAGCTTAATCTCTCATTCACTTGTTGGCTTATTCATTTAATTATCAAACACATACTAAAGTTCACCATGAGCCAGACATGGTGCAGGGAATACAGAGACAAGGAAGTATTTAAGAAGTTCAATTATCAAGCTTCAGTGTCTAAGAAGCTCAAGCAAAATAAGGGGAGCTAGATTTTAAAAAGCCAATTTTCCAGGGAAGAGAATCAGCCTCTTACCTCTGGATGATTGAACATGGACATCCCAAGGTGACTCCCCTTGCTCCAACTTGCTTGAGATGGAGGTGCTGGTTCAGGGGGACCACTCATAGAAACACCAGACTCTGAAGCACCCAGAGGCAAAAGATGGGTGACACCAGGCACAGGGTGCTTGAGAATGTGATTGACACCCTTAGCTTTTGCTGAATTTACTGTGTTAAACAAGAACCTTCCTCTTTGCGTAATACCTGCTGAGACGTTCAAATTTTGAATAGTAAATATCTTAAAAACCTCCCCTTATGCCCCTCTGCTCGACTTCTCAGAAACACAGCAACTCTTCGACACTCAAAGCCTTGGGTTGATAGTTTTTTTTCATAGATTTTTCTCCCACATTTGTGGCTTTGATTCTTGTTTACCTAACTGCCTCACCCAACTCCCACTCCCATCTGAAACCCCCTCCTACCTCCTTGCTCTCGTCTGTTCTCCAGGCACCTGGTGTCTCACCAGCCCTGTGGCCGACCTGTGCAGTCTGTGCTTTCTTACAGGGTCCTGTGCTCAGAATGCCTGCTCCTTGCCTTCCTTCACCAAACCCGCTTCACATTCCACTTCCTGCCATTTAGTTCCTTCGCTGCTTATACCACATTGCCATGTACAGATGATTAAACATTAACCGGCCTAAAAAAATGAACAATAAAACAAGTTGCAAGTGTTATTTGGTTTCAATGCTACATTCTATTTGTGGCCATCTGCTCAGTTTCGTGTAGAGTTCTCCAGGGTCCCTCTATTTGACACCAAATAATTTAGTCTATAGCACTTTCAAAGAACAAAATTTTAACAAATTGAGTTTTAAAGATCTAATTGGCTCTTATTAGTGATTTATGAATTGGGCAGCATGCCATCTATAAAATAGAAAGGTGCTTTGCTGAGCTGAGCAGAGGGGGTTGGGCTTTATAGGCAGAAGAGACTAAAGAAAGCAGAAACAAGGAACACAAAGTGGATCTATCATTTCTAAGTTACTTTCTTTATATGGTTTAAACCAGAGAGGACTTCTTTATCATGTGGGATCAAGTTGACTGGGCCTATTTCAATTTGTTGCTATGAATCTCCTGGTTTTGTTTTGTTTTGTTTTGTTTTGAAAAATCAGCCTGTTTTCAAGTTCAGTTTGATTATATGGCACCAAGCATGAGTGACTCCATTCTGGTTTGGTCCAGTTTGATGGAGTTCAGTGCAGGAGTTCGGTCCAAAACAATGGCCTCCCATAAATTTTATTTAGTAATTTCCCCCTTTTGATCAGAGTCTCAGGCTATACTGAGAGATCTGATCAAAATTTACAGCATCAGCACAGTTCTCAGATACCATCATAGCTGGGGTTGTCTTTGCCCTGACATAGAACTTACAAGTCACGACGTCAGGCTTGTGGAAGAAATATTTCTTTTCTTGTTCACCTTGTTTTTGTTGCTCTAATCACAGTGAGACCATCTGGTGTACCACTGAGGGCTGCAAACATACATTTAAGAACTTAGAGAGAATGTAGTGCACCGTGGAAATTACAATGCGGACTATCAGTAGGACAGTGCCAAGAGATTGCCGTATGCTTCTTAGCCAAGGACCCCACAAACTAATCAGCTAAAATAAAAGAAAAACAAGGTTAATGTCTAGAACACTATAAAACTTGGTCTCTGAAACCCAAGGGCAGGTATTAGAAGATTCCTAGATTTGATCTCAAAGCATATTTTCCTGGTTTGTAGTTTTCATGTCTCTGCTTATGGCATTGGACATTTTGGTGAACTCCCTGAGTGGTCCACATATAGGCATAAGGATTGTTTCCTAAAATTTACATCAAGTTGTCATGCTTCAGCTTGTAGGGCTTCAAGAAAAGACTAGTTTTTGTCCTTAGTGATTCCAAGTCAAAAAGGTGGAAAAAAAATTGAAAACATGAGTTTGGAAAGTCACAGCCAGATATTGGAGTAAACTAGAAGGATTCAGGATCCATTCCTGCCTACAGATAGATAACAGAAACCTCAAAAACAATGAACAGGGCTACTGTCTAATAACAGATATACTATAGCTTTCTTCTGAAGCATAATGTTTCTCTCTACAGCTGCCTCGATTTTTACCAAACATAATCACAGTAAGACTGATTTATTTGTAAAATAAGTCTAGTCTCATTAAACTTAGCCTGATTATTTACATTAAGTGCGGCAAGAATAATAATTGACCTTATAGTCCCTTTTCATGTCTGCCTTGCCGGAACTTTTGATGAGGAATCTGATTAGACTTTTAAAAGTCTCTTGAGGTCAGGAAGCCAAGCCAAGGACTCACTATCAGACTTTGCCTGCAAAGTCTGTAAATTTGGGTGAATTCTTCCCTTCTTCAGATCCCCCAAATATTTTTAAGGTTCCTGGATTTTCTTTTCATAAGGAAGGAAAACCTTGAAGCCAGGAATTCTATGTACATTCCCAAATACGACATTCCAGCCAAAGCCTTTGTAATATAGTCAATGTTTCCAACCGGGTTCAGTTATAGAGAACAGATTTTTATTAAACTTATGCACATAACTATGTTGCCGTAAAAACAAGAATACTCACTAATAGTTTCTGAATCCAGAGGGATCAGGTGGGGAGAAAAAAGTAATTGCTTCAATTCTATTTATGAAGGTATATTTTGCCAAATTGCTGTAATCAATAGACAGCCTATGAGAAAAGAAGAAAAGTTTCCTTAAATCCAGAACACAAAACACTAAAGAACCAGCAAAATTTCAAATAAAAAGTCCATAAAAACACATAATTCTTCATCTTCATTCAGTCTCATGTAATTAATTCTTGTTCTGCTTGATCTTCTTCAGCAGATTTATAAAGCTGCCATTAGTTTCTTCATCGAAATTCTGCAAATTTTTACACAGTCTGATGGTATAGTCTTAAAATTATAAGAAACCTGTACTTGTCAGAGGTCTTTCCATGAATCTCCTTGAAGACAAACCATTTTAGGATTATAGTTGCTTGCAAAAGCTTTCAGGAAAGCACGGGAGTGAAACAATTAACTGTCTGTGGATGATAAGACTTGAAATGGCCATGTCAAAAATCTGAAGTGAGTTTACTATAATAATAGTTCAATAGACAAGGAAATTTAGTTATTTCTGTGGCATACAACATTAACATAATAACTGAAATTATGACTGATAACATTATACTAGGACATATCAGATTTCTAGGAATCTTATACAATTTCTGGAATACTCATATTAATTACACACCCATAAATACAACTTAAAGAAAGTTTAGCATTACTTACTATTTGACAATGCTTCTCATATAATTTAACATATCAAATAAGCCTAATGAGTTTAATATCTCTCTTTTATAAGGTGAGAGACAAATCTTTTGAGTTATTTAAGGAGACCTCTGGAACATCACGAAGTTAGTTAGAGTTCAAAAAAGACTTAATTTAGAATTTAATTTCAGAAAGTTTGTAAAATATTTCAAATTTTTAAGACTCTTGATCAAATAGGATCACAGGTCACTGTGAAACAATATTCCTTTAACTAAGGTGATAATTAAAAGACTTCAAAGGCAAATAGAAAAAGTTATATAGTTGCAGGGGAAAAAAAATCATTCTTTTAATACAGAAGATTCAGCTTTCTGAAGTAATCAAAGACCTGATAAAAGACAACATGAAGCACAGGAAATTATTTTCATAAGACAAAAAATATATTTGTTTTTAAGGCTGATCACTCAAGGAGCTAAAAAAAATTTTAAGAAAAATCAATGCTCCAAGGAAACTTTGTCCTTTTAACAGAGAGAAAACCAACTTCCAGTTTTGTACCAATGAAATTTTGATATTAAGGATCATTTTTAAAACCCCTATGTGTCCAGGTGGATGAGGAGATATGTAAACATCTGGTCTCAGATTTTCCAAAAATGTTATTTTTGATTAATATTTCTTTTGGAAGGAACCTGACAATTGTGGTAACTACCTCAAATCTTTCTTGGAAATACAAAGAGAAACATTCAAAAATATTACAGACAGATTTGTGTATTATATATTTATATAAAGAGAAACATTTATATAAAAATATTACAGACAACTTTTTGCTACCTGTGATCATTTTTATTGCCCTAGTTAAAGGAAACATGTTGGTTGGGGTTACATGACATCCTAGATTGGTACTTAATTAAGTAAGACAAGGAAATAACAGAGCAAAAAAATTTACCGCATGCTGCATGGTCGGAGCCAGCATTTTTGGGTTACCGTTAAAGTCAAATGAGGGAGGAGCTGTGGCAAGTCCTTGGACGGCAATAGTTTTAGCCCTTGGGGTTTTCCCTTCTGCTAATAGCCCTCTAACATTAATCAGGAAATTAGTTAACATCTGTTTGGGAAAGGCAAGAAACAGAATATCCTTTAGAAATTTCAAAGATGGGGGCAAAAAGTTTAAAGAATTTATTTTATTTTATTTTATTTTATTTTTTTATCCACAGGGAATTATTCTTGTTTTTCCAATTTGGCTGAAAATTCCTAAAGGACACAGATTGTGCCTTATACTTACAATATGCGTACTGGATTTATAAATCTCAAACAGAATCTGGCAAAAATTTACACTGGATCAAGATATCTTTTATCATGGTCAGAGATAAAAATGTTCAAAAAATATGGAAGTTAAACAAATTATACATATTAAACAATCATAGCAGAGGAAGGAATAAAAATTCCTAGTAATTCTGTGAAAAAAGAAGAAAGCAGATTCAGCAGACTATTCAGCAGGTCTATGAGCTTGGATATCTATAGGCCAATGTACAAAGTACAGAAAATCAACACATAGAGTTTAATATGATAGCCTAGATATCATTGAGACATTAGTATGCTTGAGTAGAATTCGAGAATACTTATTAAGGAAGTAAAAACCAAAACAAAACAAAAACGAGCCATAGGGCAGAGATTATGTTGTTAGAGCTTTTTATAGTCAAACATCTTTTACATACATTATCATCACATTTCATCTTCAGTTCTTCTTGGAGGAAATCAGAGAAGCATTATAATTTGCATTTTAAGGATGATGAAAGTGAAGATGAGAGGGGTATGTGTTCAAAGGTCACACAGCGGCAAAGTGTTAATCTGTCATATGCTTCATGCTCCCATTGGGAATCTAGAAGGCACATCTCTGATGGGAAATCCGTGTTTTCAAGGAAGAATCATAGGATCCAGCTTTTGAGTAAGCCGAGAGAAGAGAGAAGTGTTATTGAGCAGTGTTATTGAGTAAAGACCACCGTGAGGTAGAAATTACAATTTATAAATTCATCTTACAGGCAGGGTAGACGTGTTTCTCAATAGTAGTTTCACAGTTGGCAGAGAGAAAATAGAGCAGTACTAGGAAACTCCACTCAGACATCATGATCGTGTGACCACCAGGTGACCTTGAAAGTGACCACATCACGGAGATCATGTCAACTGGGTGAAAGAAAATAAACTATGCAGATAAGTGTCTTAGATTCAAAGATGTTCAAAGAAGAGACATAAGACCAAAATTCTACAAAGTTCTGGGATGAGACTCATATAGCTTAAGTTCAATTAATGCATTAGATTGAATGACTGAGTGAGTAACATAGTTTTACTGCTTGACAAAATCCACTTCATCTACAAACTACTGGCCCAGGAAATGGAAGATATGTCTTTATTGCCTTCTTCTCTATCTAGGCAAGCTTTTACATCATTTAGAGCATTATCGAACATTCAAATTGAGGAGTATATTTTTCACACTTTGTATTGACCTGTATTTTGATTGTTTTTGAGAGATCTATTTGTTAACATGTAAAGTGAAAAAATCTTATCTCAACTTTCGGAAGGAGGCAAAAGGAGAGAGCTATTATGTTAGCCAGCGTTTTCCAGAGAATCAGAACACACACACACACACCCCACATATCCACATAGAGAGAGATTTTAATAAATTGGCTTATGTGATTGCAGAGGCTGGCAAGTACAAAACCCACAGGCTGACTGCAGGTTTAGGTAAGAGCTGAGGTTGAAGTCTTGAGTATAAAGATTGGAAACTCAGGCAGAATTTCTTTTTTTAAAGAATTTGTTTTTTAATCAACACATTAATTGTACATATTTATTGGGTACTGAGTTAGATTTCAATACATGTATACAATGGGTCATGATCAAATCAGGATAATTCGCATATTCATCATTGCAAATTCATTTCTTTGTGATGAGAGCATTTGAGCTCCTCTCTTTGAGCCATTTGAAAGCATATAGTACATTACTGTTAGTTATAGATGCTTAGCACTATTGTAGACCACTAGAACTTATTTTTCTTATCTAGCTGTGATATTTGTATCCCCCAACCCAGTTCTCCTTCCCAGCCTCTAGTAACCACTATTTTGCTCTCTACTTCTATAAGATTACTAATTTTATTTTAGCTCCCATATATTAGTGAGAACACGTGGTATTGACTTCTTTCACTTAGCATAATGTCTTCCAAGCTCTTCCATGTTGCTGGAAATAACAGGATTTCATTCCTTTTTGTGACTGAGTAGTATTTCATTGTGTATATATGCCACATTTTCTTTATCTTTTCATCTGCTGATAAACACTTAGGTTGATTCCATATCTTGGCTATTGTGAGTAGTGCTGTGATAAACATGGGGTGCAGATTAATTCTTAAGTATGCTACTTTCCTTCCCGTTAGATAATTACCCAGCAGCGGGATTTCTGGAACTATATAGTAGTTCTATTTCTAATTTTTTGAGGAACATCCACACTTTTTTCCATAATGGCTGTACTAATTTATATTCCCACCGACAGTGTATGAGTTGCCTTTTCTCTGTTTCCTTGGCAGCATTTGCTGTTTTCTGTCTTTTTTTTTTTTTGGTAATAGCCATTCTAACTGGTGTGAGGAGATGATATCTTAATGTGGTTTTTTTTTTTTTTTTTTTTAATTTTATTTTGTCGATATACATTGTGGCTGATTATTGCTCCCCATCACCACAACCTCCCTCCCTTCTCCCTCCCCCCCTCCCCCCCAACAATGTCCTTTCTGTTTGCTTGTAGTATCAACTTCAAATAATTGTGGTTGTTATATCTTCTTCCCCCCCCCCCGGATTTTGTGTGTGTATGGGTGTGTGTGTGTGTGTGTGTGTGTGTGTGTGTGTGTGTGTGTGTGTGTGAATTTATATATTAATTTTTAGCTCCCACCAATAAGTGAGAACATGTGGTATTTCTCTTTCTGTGCCTGACTTGTTTCACTTAATATAATTCTCTCAAGGTCCATCCATGTTGTTGCAAATGGCAGTATTTCATTCGTTTTTATAGCTGAGTAGTATTCCATTGTGTAGATGTACCACATTTTCCATATCCACTCATCTGATGATGGGCATTTGGGCTGGTTCCAACTCTTGGCTATTGTAAAGAGTGCTGCGATAAACATTGGGGAACAGGTATACCTTTGACTTGATGATTTCCATTCCTCTGGGTATATTCCCAACAGTGGGATAGCTGGGTCGTATGGTAGATCTATCTGCAATTGTTTGAGGAACCTCCATACCATTTTCCATAGAGGCTGCAGCATTTTGCAGTCCCACCAACAATGTATGAGAGTTCCTTTTTCTCCGCAGCCTCGCCAGCATTTATTGTTCATAGTCTTTTGGATTTTAGCCATCCTGACTGGGGTTAGATGGTATCTGAATGTGGTTTTGATCTGCATTTCCCGGATGCTGAGTGATGTTGAGCATTTTTTCATATGTCTGTTGGCCATTTGTATATCTTCCTTAGAGAAATGCCTACTTAGCTCTTTTGCCCATCTTTTAATTGGGTTGCTAGTTTTCTTCTTGTAAAGTTGTTTGAGTTCCTTATATATTCAGGATATTAATCCTTTGTCAGATGTATATTTTGCAAATATTTTCTCCCACTCTGTTGGTTGTCTTTTAACTCTTTTAATTGTTTCTTTTGCTGTGCAGAAGCTTTTTAGTTTGATATAATCCCATTGGTTTATTTTTCCTTTGGTTGCCCATGCTTTTGGGGTCTTATTCATGAAGTCTGTGTCCAGTCCTATTTCCTGAAGTGTTTCTCCTATGTTTTCTTTAAGAAGTTTTATTGTTTCAGGGTGTATATTTAAATCCTTAATCCATTTTGAGTTGATTTTAGTATACGGTGAGAGGTATGGATCTAGTTTCATTCTCCTGCATATGGATATCCAGTTATCCCAGCACCATTTGCTGAAGAGGCAGTCCCTTCGCCAGTGAATAGGCTTGGTGCCTTTGTCAAAGATCAGATGGCAGTAAGTGTGTGGGTTGATTTCTGGATTCTCTATCCTATTCCATTGGTCAGTGTGTCTGTTTTTATGCCAGTACCATACTGTTTTGGTTTTTATAGCTTTGTAGTATAGCTTAAAGTCAGGTAGTGTTATGCCTCCAGCTTTATTTTTTTTGCTCAGCATTGCTTTGGCTATGCGTGGTCTTTTATTATTCCATATAAATGTCTGAATAGTTTTTTCCATTTCTGAGAAAAATGTCTTTGGAATTTTGATGGGGATTGCATTGAATTTCTATATCACTTTGGGTAGTATGGACATTTTCACTATATTGATTCTTCCAATCCAAGAGCATGGGATGTCTTTCCATCTTCTTGTATCCTCTCTGATTTCTCTCAGCAGTGGTTTGTAGTTCTCATTATAGAGATTTTTCACCTCCTTGGTTAACTCAATTCCTAAGTATTTTATTTTTTTGGTGGCTATTGTAAATGGGCAGGCTTTCCTGATTTCTCGTTCTACATGTTCACTATTGGAGAAAAGAAATGCTACTGATTTTTGTGTGTTGATTTTGTATCCTGCTACTGTGCTGAAATCATTTATCAATTCCAAGAGTTTTTTTGTAGAGGTTTTAGGCTCTTCGATATATAGGATCATGTCATCTGCAAACAGGGACAGTTTGACTTCATCTTTTCCAATCTGGATGCCCTTTATTTCCTTCTCTTCTCTGATTGCTCTGGCTAGTACTTCCAACACTATGTTGAATAGGAGTGGTGAGAGTGGGCATCCTTGTCTAGTGCCTGTTCTTAAAGGAAAAGCTTTCAGGTTTTGGCCATTCAGGATGATATTGGCAGTGGATTTGGCATATATGGCTTTAATTATGTTGAGATACTTTCCCTCTATACCTAACTTATAGAGGGTCTTTGTCATGAATGAGTGCTGAATTTTATCAAATGCTTTTTCAGCCTCTATAGAGATGATCATATGGTCCTTGTGTTTGAGTTTGTTAATATGGTGTATCACGTTTATTGATTTGCGTATGTTGAACCAACTTTGCATCCCTGGGATGAATCCCACTTGATCGTGATGAATAATTTTACATATGTGTTGCTGTATTCTGTTTGCTAGTATTTTAGTGAGGATTTTTGCATCTATATTCATCAAGGATATTGGCCTGTAGTTTTCTTTTTTGGTTATATCTTTACCTGGTTTTGGTATCAGGATGATGTTTGCTTCATAGAATGAGTTTGGGAGATTTGCGTCCGTTTCAATCTTTTGGAATAGTTTGTAAAGAATCAGTGTCAATTCCTCTTTGAATGTTTGGTAAAATTCTGCTGTGAATCCATCTGGTCCTGGGCTTTTCTTTGTTGGGAGCCTTCTGATAACAGCTTCAATCTCCTTTATTGTTATTGGTCTGTTCAAATTTTCTACGTCTTCATGGTTCAGTTTTGGGAGCTTGTGTGTGTCCAGAAATTTATCCATTTCCTCCAGATTTTCAAATTTGTTGGCGTATAGTTGTTTATACTAGTCTCGAATGATTCCTTGTATTTCAGATGAATCAGTTGTAATATCGCCTTTTTCATTTCTAATTTTTGTTATTTGAGTCTTCTCTCTTCTTTTTTTTGTTAGCCATGCTAATGGTTTGTCAATTTTATTTATCTTTTCAAAAAACCAACTTTTTGATTCGTTGATCTTTTGAATTGTTTTTTGGTTTTCAATTTCATTCAGTTCTGCTCTGATCTTAGTGATTTCTTTCCGTCTGCTAACTTTAGGTTTGGATTGTTCTTGTTTTTCTAGTTCTTTAAGGTGAAGTGTTAGGTTGTTCACTTGCCATCTTTCTATTCTTCTGAAGTTAGTGTTTAATGCAATAAATTTCCCCCTCAATACTGCTTTTGCAGTATCCCACAGGTTTTGGTATGATGTATCATTGTTTTCATTAGTTTCAATAAATTTTTTGATTTCCTGCTTGATTTCTTCGTGGACCCATATGTCATTAAGTAGAATGCTGTTTAATTTCCATGTGTTTGTATAGTTTCCAGAGTTTCGTTTGTTATTAATTTCTAGTTTTAATCCATTGTGGTCTGAGAAGATACATGGGATAATTCCAATTTTTTTGAATTTATTGAGACTTGATTTGTGACCTAATATGTGATCTATCCTGGAGAATGATCCATGTGCTGATGAGAAGAATGAAAATTCTGAGGTTGTTGGATGGAATGTTCTGTAGATATCTGCCAATTCCAATTGGTCTAGAGTCTTGTTTAGATCTTGTGTTTCTCTACTGATTCTTTGCCTAGATGATCTGTCTAATATTGACAGTGGGGTGTTCAGGTCCCCTGCTATTATGGTATTAGTGTCTATTTCCTTCTTTAGGTCTAATAGAGTTTGTTTTATAAATCTGGCTGCTCCAACATTGGGTGCATACATATTTATGATTGTTATGTCTTCTTGATGGATCAGTCCTTTTATCATTAAGTAGTGTCCCTCATTGTCTCTTTTTATGGTTTTTAGTTTAAAGTCTATTTTGTCAGATATAAGAATAGCTACTCCAGCTCATTTTTCTTTTCTGTTTGCATGGTAAATCTTTTTCTATCCTTTCACTCTTAGTCTGTGTGAATCTTTATGGGTGAGGTGGGTCTCTTGTAGGTAGCATATAGTTGGGTCCTGCTTTTTGATCCAGTCAGCCAGTCTGTGTCTTTTAATTGGGGAATTTAAGCCTTTTACATTAAGAGTTGTTATTGAAAGGTGTTGATTTATTCCTAGCATTTTATTGGTTGTTTGGTTGTCTTAGGTGTCTTTTGTTCCTTGCTTTCTGATTTACTGTTTGGTTTCTGTGTTTGTTGGTTCCTTAGGTTGTAGATAGTGTTTTTGTTAGCTTGTTTTCTCTTCATGAATGCCATTTTTATTATACTAGTGGGTTTAGATTTTTCTTGGGTTTTTATGGCAGTGGTAGTTATTTTTCAGGAATCAAACCCAGTACTCCCTTGAGGATTTCTTGTAAGGGTGGTCGTGTGGAAGTGAACTCCCGCAGTTTTTGTTTGTCTGAGAAATATACCATTTCTTAATGTGGTTTTGATTTGTAATTCCATGATGATTAGTGATGGTAAGCATTTTTTCCTATACCTGCTGGCTATTTGTATGCTTCTTTTGAGCAATGTCTATTCAGGTTACTTGCCCATTTTAAAATCAGGTTATCTGTGGTTTTGCTTTTAAGTTCCTTTTATATTCTGGATACTAATCCCTTGTCAGATGAATAATTTGCAAATATTTTCTACCGTTCTGCTTGTTGCTTCTTCACTCTGTTAATTGTTTCTTTTGCTGTGCAGAAGCTTATTAGTTTGATGAAATCTCATATGTCTATCTTCGTTTTGTTGCCTGTGCTTGAGAAGTTTTCTCCATAGAATTTTTGCCCAGTCCAATGTCTTAGAGTATCTCCCTTATGTTTTATTCTAATACTTTTATAGCTATAGGTCTTACATTTAACTCTTTAACCCATTTTGTATTGATTTTGGGAAGTGATGAGAGATAGGGGCCTAGTTTCATTCTCCTGTGTATAGATATCCACTTTTCCCAGCACCATTTGTTGAAGAGGCTGTCCTTTAGCCAATGTATGTTCTTGGTGCCTTTGTCAAAGATCAGTTGGTTATTAATACTTGGATTTATTTCTGGGTTATATTTTCTTTTCTGTTGGTCTGTGTGTCTGTTTTTATGCCAGTACCATGCTGCTTTGTTTACTATAGCCTTGTAGCATATTTTGAAGTCAAGTAGTATAATGCTTCCAGATTTGTTCATTTTGATCAGGATTCCTTTGGGTATTTGGGATATTTTGTGGTTCAATATGAATTTTAGGATTTTTTTTCTATTTCTGTGAAGAATGTCATTGGTATTTTGATAGGGGTTACATTGAATCTGTTGATCACTTTGGGTAGTATGGATATTTTGACATTTTATTTCTTCCAATTCACAACATGGAATGTCACTCTCTTTTTTGTGTCTTCTGTAATTTCTTCCTTCAGTGTTTTGTAGTTTTCATTGCAAAGATCTTTCATCTCCTTGGTTAAATATATTCCTAAGTATTTTATATTTTTTTGGTAGTGATTGTAAATGGGATTGTTTTCTTAATTTCTTTTTTTGCTAGTTTTTTGTTGATGAATAGAATACTGACTCTTGAATGTTGATTTTTTATCCTCCAACTTTATTGAATTTGTCAGTTCTAAGAGTTTTCTGGTGGAGTCTTTAGGCTTTTCTGTATATAGGATCATGTCATCAGAAAACAGAGACAATTTGACTTTTACTTATCGCATTTAGATGCCCTTTATTTCTTTCTCTCACCTAATTGCTCTGGCTAGAACTTCCAGTGCTATGTTGAATAGAAGTGGTGGGAATGGATATCCTTGTCTTGTTCCTGTTCTTAGAGGAAAAGCTTCAACTCTTCCCTGCTCAGTATAATGTTAGCCACGGATCTGTCATATAAGGTCTTTATATATATGGTGTTGAGATACTTTCTTTCTATGCCTAATTTATTTAGAGTTTTTATCATGAAGGGATGTTGAATTTTATCAACTGCTTTTTCTGCATCTACTGAGATGATCACATGGTTTTTTCCCTTTATTTTGTTGATGTGATGTATCATATTTTTGTGTATGTTGAACCATCATTACATCCCTGGTATAAATCCCCTTTGATTATAGTGTACAGTCTTTTTGGTGTGCTATTGTATTCAGTTTTCTAGTATTTTGTTGAGAAATTTTGCATCTATGTTCATTAGGGATATTGACCTGTAGTTTTCTTTTTTTGTTGTGTCCTTGTCTTATTTTGATATCAGGGTGATACTGGCCTCATAGCATGAGTTTGAGAGAATAACCTCTGCTCTAATTTTTTTGTAATAATTTGTGAAGAATTGGTATTAATTCTTTTTTTAAAGTTTGGTAGAATTTAGCAGTGAAGCCATACAGTCCTAGGCTTTTCTTTGTTGGGAGACTGTTGATTACTCATTTAATCTCATTACTCCTTTTGGTCTACTCAAGTTTTCTATTCTAGTTCAGTCTTAGTAGGTTGTATGTATTCTGAAATTTTTCCATTTCCTCCAGATTTTCATATTTGTCATTCATAACAGCCTCTAATGATTCTTTGTATTTCTGTGGTATCAGTTGTAATGTCTGCTTTTTCATTTCTGGTTTTTGTTCTTTTCTTTTTTTTTTTTTTTTTCTTAGTTTAGTTAATGATTGGTCAATTTTGTTTATCTTTTCAAAAAACCAAACTTTTGTTTTGTAGATCTTTAGTATCATTTTTTTTGGTCTCATTTCATTTAGTTCTACTCCGATCTTTATTATTGCCTTTCATCTACTAAATTTGGGCTTTGCTTGTTCTTGCTTTTTTCATTCCTTGAGGTATGACATTAGGTAGTTTATTTAAAATCTTTCTACTTTTTTGATGTAAGTGCTTATTGCAATAAACATCCCTGATAGTACTGCTTTTTGCAGTATCCCATAACTTTTGGTATGTTGTGCAGTTATTTTCATTTGTTTCCTGCTTAATTTCTTATTTGACCCATTGGTCATTCAGGAGCACTCTCCAGCTTCCTAGCTCAGGCAGATAGCCCTGAACGGACTCATTGCAGCTACAGATGGGATTCTGTGCCCTCATGAGAGGTGCACAGGCACTCTACAGTTTCCCAGCTAAAGTGGGTAGCTCTGGGTGGGTTTACTGGAGTTGTAGCAGGATTCTGTGCCCCTAGGAGAGGAGCACAGATGCTCCACTAAGGAGAGCAGGGCCACTGGAAGTGGCCAAAGGCCCCTATTTCTGAGGCTCTGGAAAGTGCAAGCACTGGCTCCCTCTGTCCTGAGGGATGTCCTCTGCATCAGGCTCGACTGACTGTTTCCAGGGTGCAGGACATCATGTGTGCTTGGGTACTGGAGTCATAGTGTGATAGGGATGTGGAAATGCTAGAGCTATTGGGACCCAGGGCAGAATTCACTCCGGAGTTCATTCTGATCCCAAAATGGAGATGTCCTGAGGCAGCCTGGGACCCAGGGGATGGGAGGTCTCAGTATCTACTCCCTATTTGTATTAATGTATTCGTGTAGGTTCCAAGCAGCTTCTCACACTGGGCTCATGGCCTGCAAGGGCTGCATGTCTCCCTTTTAGCTGGGATTGCAGGTGTCTGTGGTGCATGTGGACTGTTGGAGATTCCCCCTCCCTACCTTTTCCCTGCAGCATGGGGACTCTCCTGGCTCTGAGCTGATTGTGGTAGTACTCCACTCTTGTCTTTCTATGCTGCCACCCTGACTTACTGAGCCTCAGGGGGTCTTCCTCACCCTTTTGCTGAATTCTTGTGTTTTCTCCCAGAAACTCTATTCAACTTGTGATATCCAGTTGTTGTTTTGGACTTTGTGTCAGAGATGAGAGCTGGGTGCCTCTAGTCAGCAGTATTGAACCTTCTCTCCTCAGACAGAATTTCTGTGTTGCAGTCTGGAGGCAGAATTCCTTCCATTTTGGGAGACCTCAGTCTTTGTTTTTAAGGCCTTCAACTGACTGGAGGCCCACCCACATGATGAAGGGTAATCTGCTTTATGCATAGTCTACTGATTTAAATGTTGATCACATGTAAAAATACCTTCAGGGAAACATCTAGACTGATGTTGGACCAAACAACTGAGCCCCATGGCTAGCCAACTTGATGCATAAAATTAATTATCTCAGCTATAAAAAGAGAGAGTGTGAATTATATTTTAGAGTCCTAATTCTATTTTGTCCTCAACACACAAATACTACCTATCATCTTTCTATGCCACACAAATACAATGGCAAGAGTTGGCACTGATAGTCATTGTTTACAATGATTTGAGTACATAGAACAATTTGTGAAACAAGGCACCAATCTTGGGGCAAAAAAGGTTAGTAAAGCCTTCTTAAAAGACCTGATTTTCTTTTCTGTGGTTTTTTTCTTTTTTTTCACATTAGAATGTGTTTTCTTACTTTTATGTTAAAAATGTGCAGCTACCCAAGAGTGACGGAAAATTTTTTCCACCAGAGATGGCCCTTAGTTGCCACTTTGCTTCATATTTCACAACAGTAATGTAAGATTGTACTTAATACTGTTTCTACATGTTCATATGTGTAGCAGAGGCTTCCATATGAATCCAAACCCTTGACCTTAGTGTTATAACACCACACTCTAACCACGTGAGCTAAATGGCTAGCCTCAAGCTTTTCTTTATCATGCTCCACACTCATAAAAATATTTTAAACATACACCTCAGTGTTAGTATATTGCTGAATTTGTAATTTATATATCTAATGCTTTGCATTGTATATATTATAAAACATAAAAACAGAAGAGAAAAAGATAAGAGAAAAATAAACACAAGTGGAGGTACTAATATTTCTCCCCTGATGGGTCATCCTGAGTACATCTGAGGGGAGGCTGCTCTTTGGAGATTCACTGGTCTAGGGAATGTGCTTCTAAATTGCACCAACTATTCTCATTAGAGATAACTGAAGTGCACCACCTGGGAGTACCAAAACCATTTTTATTTTGAGAATTTTGTAAGAATCTTTCTAAAATGTAAAGTTCATTGCACAGCCCTTTAAAAAGAATATACCAACCTAATCAAACCTTTTGGGGTGACTCATGGCTGTCAAGTTTTATGCAGGAATTTCCACAAGGCCTTTTGAGGCAAGGCTATCTGGCTCTTTGGCTCTTTGTTAAGTTGATAACGCTGCTTTACATTGGCTGAATCTTCTCCCTGTAGTTCCATCTCCTCAGCCATGATCTGTCCTTGGGGTGTCATTTCTTAGCAAGACAGACTCTGTATCTTCTCTGTAGTGCTTCTTCTCTGCCATTAATACAGAAAGCTATAACACATAGTTTAAAACAGTTATAAATGACATCACCATAGAAAAATAGAAAATGAATCACATTGACAGAGGAGAATTGACTTTTATTTTCCACAATCAACTCTAGCCAACCAAAGAAATGAAAAGTACATTGATTAGCAAAAGCAAGGTGAAGATCAAATTCTCGTGGGAAATGGGAGAAGATAATGGAAATCAGTGCAAATATCAAGGATCAGGTATTGTTTAAAAACAGTGTCAACAATTCTAAACATGTGTCTTTTGAAAAATAAGCCACATTCTGGATATTAAAATCCTGCTCCAGTAGGTACCATTTTTCTTGAATCAAGCTTTTTGGATTATCTAGGTAAGGCACGATCATAAGGTTGATCTTCCCATGGATGTGTACTTTTTAATGTCATTCGAAATAGGTTTACTCACTGGAAATTCAAGTTTTTTGCATTTACGTATTCTCTGATTACAACTCTTTTCAAATATCTGTGTAAATGCTGAGTCTTTGTATACATTATGAGAATGTTCAAAGTTAGATTTGTGGGGGCCTGGCTTTTATCTCTCTGTTGGGTGACTGTCGCTGGAATTCAGGTTTCCCTTGTGCCTTATGTTCTCAGACCCACTCATCTGATCTAGAGACAAGGGAAGGAACAATGACAATTATTCTGTTTTTTTCTTTAAAAGGAATGAAGTAAACCATATATATCTGCAAGGTCACAGATATTTTAAATGTTGGTGCATGTGTAAAAAGCTATATTATTTCCGAACCTTGACTGTCAGAGATTTACTATGTTAAATTATTAAGCTTTCAAACAGGAGTTGGCAATTTTTTCTATAAAGGGCTAGATAGTAAAAATTTTAGGCTTTACAAGAAAGAGAAAAATCAAGGATATTATGGATGTACGTCTATAATCACAGAGAAGAAAATTTCTGTGATTATTTTACTGAAGAACTTTTAAATATAATAATAATTGAGAACAGTGTCTTTTACACTACAGGACTGATCATGAGAAGAATGGAATAATTTTTTTCAGGCTATAACGTTGCTCTTAATTGAGTTTCAGAGTTAGCGTTCCCTCTCATCATATTGATTGCAAATGTTCATCTGTAAAACCGTGCTTAGCTTGAGGGCTATAGTAATATAGATGGCAATCTGATGCCCACTCTGAAGCAGTGATTCTCCATGTTTTATTGTTGTTTTCGTCATAGTAATTCTTGGAGAGATTGTCATGAATGAAGATTTCTGGGCCTGAGTAAGGTTTTGATTCTATTTGTCTGAAATAGAGCCCAATAAAGTGCAGTGTTAGGGAGCTGCCCAGCTGATTCTGATATTGGTGGTCTTATGAAAGGCTTTAAAGAAGACACAGTGAAAGCGAAGGCCTGGCACTGGCTTTGGGTCCCTGTGAAGGGGCAGGAGGAGAGAGCAAGTGCTCACTTTTGGATGTCTTGAGATTGGAGTTTCAGGTTCAGAGATTAAATGGTATTTTCCACTTGCTGCAGGGCAAAAGCGCATGTTCAAGATGTTCTCTCCAATGTTTTCATGTCCAGAAGTTTTATGCCCACTGTTTTTCTTTCTATTCAGGAAGTCTTCACTTTCTGACCTTAGCTGGTTGCACTTGCAGAAGCTTGGCTTACAGGTGAGTGAATTGCTATTATATGTCAGTGTCAATGCCGGGACCCAGCCCAGTTATGAATGTAAATTCTATACTGCTTTTTCACCTCTCTCCAAAACCTTGCAGGAAGTCACAATAAACAAATCCAATGGTTTTTTAAAAATACTCTCCTTAAGTACTAAATAACAAGGTACATAAAATGCAGGAAACTGCTAGTTCTTCAGATAAAAATAAGAATTTTAAGTAGGTTCTAATCCACTTGGAAAGATACAATCTCTTTACGAGGAGCCACAAAACAAGGAGAAAGTTTCCAGTGCCACAGAGATGCTGCTAAACAGCTGGAGTTTAGTGGGAGGTGGTATTACGTGTAATTAAGAGAGGTTTGGGAACTTCCTGGAGGAAGAGACATTTGAATTGAGCCTTTAAAGGATATACTTTACATATGTGAAGAGGGGAGCTGGTGCCAGGGTAGGCTTTTTAGGTGGAACAATAGAAGGCAAAGACACAGAAGTAGGAAGTATTGGGATGGGGCCAGCAACTTATTAAACTTGTTATCTCACAGATCATATGAAAAGAAGCACCAGCAATAAGTTTGGGTGGGGATTTAGGCTGAGGATGTTGAAAACCACACAGATCTTTGAAGTGGATGCTTTCCAAGAAAGAGCACCTGAAGATTTTAGGGGAGGGGAATGTGACAAGGCCTGTTCTTTAGGAATATTAGTCTGGAAGAGAATTATGGTAGGACTGGAGCAGGGAGAGAGTGGCATTTAAAAAGGTGGTAAAGAGGGCCTGGCTCCACCAAGGTGAAGCACCCAGGAGGGAGAAAAAGGGGTGGATGTGGAGCACCTGTGACATGAAGTCTGCAGAGCCGGTGATCACTTTGAAGAAGGGAACAAGTGCAATAGGGATAAAATGCCGGGGATATGTGCCTGCGTTCTTGGGAGGATGCAGATACCATTAGCAGACAACGACAGCAGAGCACAAGGGCTGTTTGGGAAAGCAGTGCTCAGGAACACCATCCTCATTTGCTCAGAGGCAGGTGGCTCCATTAAACTGGAGCAGGTGCAGCACTGAGTGTCCTTTGCGAATGGCAAAGCCCACTGCAGCCATGAGCATGAGCTATGCTTTGCTGGATGGGGCAGGTCAGTCCTGGGCCTATTTTCTCCTTTGTAAAATGGAATAATAACAACACCTACATCTCAGATACAGAGTGATAATTAGATGTGAATGTATGTAAAGTTCTTAGAAGAGTGGCTGGCACGTGGTGAGTTAGTGATTGTCACCATTATTTTACAGTTAATGGTTTAATTTTGTGTGTCACCTTTACTGGGTTAAGGGATATCCAAATGGCTGGTAAAACGCTATTTCTGGGTATGTCTATGAGGTGTCTCCAGAAGAGACTAGCTTTTGAATCAGTGGAATGAGTAAAGAAGACCCTTCCTCACCAGTGTGGGAGTGCATCATCCAATCTGTTGAGAGCCTGGATAGAACAGAAAGGCAGAGAAAGGGCAAATTCTCCCTCTTCTTGAGCTGGGACACTTATAGTCTCGTCCTCAGAGCTCCAGGCTCTCAGGCCTTTGAACTTGGATTGAATTACACCACTGGCTTTCCTGCTTCTGCTTCTCCAGCTTGCAGATGGCAGATTGTGGGACTTCTTGGCCTCCATAATCATGTGAGCCAATTCTCGTGATAAATCTCCTCTTACATATCCATGTACATAGCCTACTGGTTTTGTTTCTCTGGAGAACCCTGACTAACACAATGCTCAAGGCTTTGTTCCTCATCCTTGAGGAACTGACATCGGTAATCAATGTACTCATTTAAGAGATTGGTTATAAATGTTGAAAGCTTCCATTTCTTGCCTCAATTTAGAGTCTTCAAAGCTCATCTTTGTTCTTGGTAAGAAAGAAAGGACAGCACCCGGCAATCCCTAAATCTCTCCCCTAGCTGTACAGCACTGAGGGAACCCTGTGTCCATATTCCGTCTTCCTCATTCTGATTTAGTTCCCATCTGCCTGAAATAATCCGATGCTGAGTTTGGTCTAAAAACAGCATTCAAAGATCCATTTACCCACAGCAGGGGATATTAAGTGTGTGGTTTGGGATGTACTTGGATTGTGGTGTTAATGTCATGGATTAAACAGTTCTTTCATCTTCCCTCAGAACAAAGCTAGGTTCTTGTGGATTGGGATGGGGCATGCGAATCAAAGCTTCTGTCAACACTGTTGACCCTGCATGTCCCCCATTCTCCTCCCTCTTCGTAGACTGAAGCTTGAAAGACTTTGGGTCTCCATTTACTAGCTCTACTGACCCTGTCTCTTGATCCTACCTATTGATCAAAGTTTGAGCTTTATGACTCTCAAGTGGATATTTGGAACTGACCTGATTTCCATGTTTTTTAAAGAAATTTTAGCAGTCCTTAATAGTCCTCATGGGTGACTTTCAAAAATAGTTATTAAAAGCCTACATCCAATTCCTGAATTTCGGAATCACATTCTTTACTCTCCACTTTACATTTCAAAGTTCCACATCAAATTTAATACATCTAAATCTAAATCAATCATCTTTCCCACAACCAGATTTGCTTCTGAACTTCCATATTTGTCACTGTCTCTCTCTGCTTCATCATCTTGCCTCACGCGGGCTCCCAGTCTCCACGTTCTGCTATCTTAGTTCAGACTGCCATTATAAAAATACCATAGACTGGGTGGCTTAAACAACAGATATTTATTTCTCATAGTTCTGGAGATTGGATGTGCAGGAGCAAGGTACTGGCAGATCTGGTGTCTGCTGACCTGCTTCTTGGGTTGTAGATAAGAACCCTCTCAGTGTGTCCTCACATGGCAGAGAGAGAAAGCAAGCTCTCTGGTGTCTCCCCTGATAAGGGCCTAAATCCTGTCATCTGATTATGTCATGAGACCTCATGGTCTAATTACCTCCCGAAGGCTGCTTCTCCAAATACCATCACATTGGGGATTAGGGTTTCAACATATGAATTTTGAGGGGACACAAACATTCAGTCGATAACAGCTGTCAATCATTCCTCAACAATATCTTTTCGGTCTAGCACTCGGCTCACTCTAGAGAAAAGGTGAGGATGGAAAAGGAAATTTTCAACAAAAGGAAAATTGACCTCTAAGTTCCTAATTTAAGAATCAGAATTCCTAATTGAAGAATCTGTTCTGTGTTCACCTTGCCTCCTCTGTCTGTCTTTTCCATGTGTCTACTTGATAAAGTTACTTGTAATAATCCAGGATTATATCCTCCTCTCAGCATCCTTAACTTAATCATACCTTTCACTATAGAAGGTAATATTCATAGGTTCCAGGGATTAGGACATGGACATGTCATTTTGGGGCCACTAAACAATTCACTACATTGATCAAATGCAGAAATGCGTACTCTTTAAACTCACAGTTCTATTTATTTATTTAATTTATATTTTGACTTGTGCATGCTTTTGTTTTCAATTCCTATAATAGACAAAGCAATGGAAATAGAATGTTCCTCCATTATTTGATTGGACATCTCTCCTCCCTTACCCCATCCTATTTGAAATAAACACACTCCTCCACATGGTTTGCAGAAACGTATTACAACTGAAAGATGTTTAATCTTCTATCCCATCCAACTGCCTCTCAGTGCATAGGCTGAATACTCACTGCAGTCATAAAAGCCCTTGAGGTTTTCAGGGTAGTAGAAGGTTACCTGCACTTCTCCAAACGTGAATCACTCCTTTTACTTAAAACTTCCTGCTCATGTATTGTGGCCAAGTAGATTCTTCATACCTGCAGAAATTTATGCAAATCTGGCAATAGGCAGCATCAAGTAGACTTCTAAACGACTTTCTAACTACCATTTCAGTTTAAAATTCATGCTTCTGTTTCATAATCTACACGGTACACATTTCAGGCAATAAAATACACAAGTTATGTGCATTATAAATTACCAGTTCTGAGAATTTCTACCCACGTTTCCACCCACAATCTGAGGCACAGCCTTGGGACAAACCTACTCTTTGCAGACGTAAAATCCTTTCTATTTTATTTATGTGCTGTATTCTACAGTTCTCTGTTGCACACATTCCTGCTTCTCTCTTACAAAACATGAAGCATTGTAGTGGAAAGGATGCCTAAAGATCAAGCCAGTTACCCAATTTTATAAATGAGGAGGCCGAAATCATAGGACCATAGTCACAGAGGTGCTGTAGAATTCACGAGGTATGACTCATTCCTCAGCTTTTCTTTGTATGTTCTATTCTTCCTTACCTTTTATCTAATGCTCCAAAGGTGTTATTCATTTGTTTCTTCAATCAACACACATTTGTTCAGAGTGCACTAGGTACTGGGCACCATGCTATGCTTATCTAGAGTATATAAAGATTATTAAATTTTTCACTATTAAAAAATTGTTGGTGATATGCCAGTTTATGGTCTGGTGCTCACTGCCTTGAGACATCTTATGTTTCTGTTTGACTGGCCAATTCCTTAGGAAAAAGAAAAGTGAAAAACCGAACAGAGGCTTTCTTGCTCCTCTATGTTTTCCTTTTTCTCCCTACATTAGGAACAAGATCTTTTTCTTATTCTGAAAAACCCATAAGGAAAGGGCCATTTCTTTTACTGGCTGCTCACATCTCTGATTCCTTACTCTGGGAAGCTTGAGGAGACAGATCGGTGCTTTGTCTTCATACAGGAAGCTGCACGTGAATCCACTACCACTGGTACGAGGGGTTTGACTTGCCCCTTGCCTGGAAGTTGTGAAAGATTTGTTCAGATCATCTGTATTTTGTTCCTGGCTTGGCATGCAATTTATTCTCCATGATGCAAGATAGCTGTTGGCTGTTTAGAACAAGAGGATGGGTCACATGTTATATCAGTCCATTTTTGTGTTGCTATAACAAAATACCTAAAACTGGGTAATTTATAAAGAAACGATATTTATTGTTTACAGTTTTGGAGGCTGGAAAGTCCAGCATCTGGTAAGTACACCTGGTAAGGGCCTTTCCTAGTGGTGACAGTGACAGAGGGGTCTCATATGGCAAAATGGCAGAAGCAGAGAGAGAGCTTCTCATGACCACCATTAAACCATCAATGGATTAATCCATTTACTAGGGAATGATCCTCACAATCTAATCACCTCTTCAAGGCCCCACCTCTCAATTATCAGAATAGGATTTCCCACCTTCTTAACACTGTCACAGTAGGGATAAAACTTCATTGAGTTTGGGGGGACATCCAACCCACGTTCTACCCCTGCTTCCCCAAAATCATGTCCTTTTCACATACAAGTACATTCATTTCATCCTGAAAGTCTAACTTAAATTCAAAAGTCCAAAGTTCAAAGTCCCATCTGTGAAATCCAAACAAGTTGTCTACTTCAAAGATGCAATGGTGGGACAAGCATAGTGTACATATTCCCATTCCAAAATGGAGAAATAGACCAAAAGGGAGGGGTAACGGGTCCTAAGCAAGTCCAAAACCCAGCAGGGCAGGTATTAAATCTTACAGCTGGCAAATCACATAGCTTGACTCCATGTGTGACATTCTCCGCACACTGGTGTGGGAGTCGGGTCCCCAAGTCCTCGGGCAGCTCTGCTACTATGGCTTTCCTGGTTTCTGCCACGCTTTAATTCTCCTAGGCTGGCATTGCATGCTGGTAGCACCACAAATCTGGGGTCTCCATGGTGGTCCCACTGTCATACCTCCACTAGGCATGACTCTAGTGGGGATATTCTGCTGGAATTCTGATTCCATGTTTCCAATTGGTATTGCTTTAGTGAAGGCTGTATGTGGTGACTCTACCCTTGTGACAGATCTCTTCCTGGGCTTTTCCATACATACTTTGAAATCGGGGTGGCACAGCTCTGGCATTCTGGGTGCTTGCATACTTAACACCACACAGATGCTGCCAAGACTTCTGGATTGTATCTTCTGAACCTGTGGGTCCAGCAGCACCTAAAGCCAATTTACCCACAGCTGGAGCAGCCAAATCAGCCAGGGTTTGGGGACAAGCATCCCCAGGTGGCCCTGGACAGCGAACACACAGAAGATGCCTCAGGTCTGTTTTCTGAAACCATTCTGTCTCCCTAGGCATCTGGGCCTGTGATGGAAGGGCAACCTCAAAGACCTCTGAAATGCCTCCTAGGTCTTTTTTCCCTTCTCTTAATAATCGCTTTTATCTGTACTAACCTCATTAGCAAATAGTTGCTGGGCTACAGCATTGCTTTCCTTCCTCTAACAGGCTTTCTCATTCTTTCTGCAGCCAGGCTGAAAGTTTTCCAATTTTTTACCCTCCACTTCTTTTAAATTATAAATTTTGGCTTTACCTCATGCCTTTACCCCTATAACTCAGTAAAAGGCTGTGGCAAGTATCCATGCAGCTTCCTTAATGCTTTGTTGCTTAGAAGATTTCCACCAAATGGGCCTTAAGTTTCACATTCCATAAAACTTTGGGGCATGGATAGAATGCAGCCATGTTCTTTGCCAGTTTGTAGTAAGGGTGATCCTTGCCCCAGTTTCCAACATACTCCTTCCTATTTCTATTTGAGACATCCTTACAATGGCCTTTATAGTACGTATTTCTATCAACATTCTGGTCACCGCCATTCAACCAGCATCTAAGATGTTCCAAATCATCCCTGGTTTTCTTATTTTCTACATCTTCACCAGCATCTAGGCTTTTTCTATCCTGCTCCTTCAATTTCTTCTAGCCTCTGCCCAACAGCCAGTTCCAAAGCTGTTTCCACATTTTCAACTATTTATTATAAGCAACGCCCCACTTCTCTGGTACCGATTTTCTGTATCAATCTGTTTGTGTGTTGCCATAACAAAACACCTGAAACTGGGTAATTTATGAAGAAACAATATTTATTGCTTGCAGTTTCAGAGGCTGGGAAATCCAACATCCAGGGAACACATTTGATAAGGGCCTTTTCCTAGTGGGGACTGCAGTGATGCAGTGATGCAGGGTGATGCACTTCTGCAGAAATAGCAGAAGTGTAGAGAGAGCTGCTCACAGGCTCTCCTTTTAAAGCCATCAGAACCACACCCGTGACCACCGTCAAACCATCAATGGATTAGTCCATTAACTAGGGAATGGTCCTCACAATCTAATCACTGCTTCAAGGTCCCACCTTTCAATTAGCATAATAGGATTTCCCACCCTCTTAACACTGTCACAGTGGGGACCAAGCCTCAGTGAGTTTGGGGAGGATATCCAACCCTAGCACATGGGTTGGAAATAATGACTGGGGACTAATGTGCATAAGGTTGGCCAGTCTATCTATGAATCACAGAGAAGTTTCTTATGAGTATCAGCCTAAGAATTCTCTTCGTATTTATTTCAAGAAATAAAAACAGGCAAAAATTCAACTCTTAGGTTTGCTGTCTAAGTTGGCAGTAAATGATACAACTTGCTATGTTTGGGAGACTAACAAAGTTCACTGTTTTAGAAACAGGGTAAAAGTAAATAACCACAAATGTTATGCACTCATTCCCTGCTGAGTACCATGCCCCAACTACATATCCATAGGTCTGTGTCCTCCTGTCGACTACACAGTCCTTGAGAACATGAACTGTGTCTCACTCCTGCTGGTTTCCCTTGTGCCTAACACAGGGCCTGTCCCATAGGAAGTGCTCAATAAATGCTTATCTTTGAAGAATTGAGTCCATCTGTACTATGGGGACGGATACATGATGGGATCATTTTCCACCAATCATTTATTCTATTTTCACTGATTCTGAGGGAAATGCATGTTGGCCTAGATATTTCCTCTTAATCTGAACCCTATTGAAATAGTAGAAGAATATGCCATACAAAAAGTTGTTATTTAGGACTGAATGGTTTGTGGTTTTGAATTCTCTTATCCGTTGTTCTCTATTTTTCAAACAGGTTGCCCAGCTACTTGTAATATCATAGCTCTTTCCAAAAAAGAGTGTATGAGTGCGCATGTGCGTGTGCTGTACATGTATGTGTGTGTGCACATATCATGTGCACACATGCACATAAGAGGTACAGCAAATACATATGAATTTGTAAAAGACCTCGTAACAAGATTCTGGCTTTAATTACTTTTCCGTATCTTTCTGATATAAAAAAGCTTGAAGACAAATTGGCTACAGGGAATGAGGACTATTAATCACATTTGATAAGGAAGGACATAAAACACCACTCGTGTCAGCTCTTTGAATTGTATTAATTACAGAAATCATTACTGTCCTCTAGCACAGTGCTCGAGAGTTCTGATATCTGTCATTTGCATCATAAATTCAAATGTAGCCTCATCAGATACTTTCTTAGAACGACCTAATCAGACCATGTGACATGGCAGCATGTTGGGAAGCTGGTCAGTGGGAACAGCTCTGGGACAAATTACTTCTGCTCAAAGAATATTCATATTGGCTAGAAATATAATTATGACTGTAGAAATAGAAGAAATCAACGATAAAAGTAATCATTGCCTCGGATCTTTTATAATGTGCTCCATATGTTTTCTATTTGTTAAATTTGTGAGCAGAATAGAAACTTGGAGTTAATGAAGATTTAGGGATAATTTTAATGCTCTGATTTTCTTCTTTTTTCAGAAAAACATTTTTAAATGTTTTAAATATACATAAAAGTAAATGAATTACATTCAAGCATACTGATATATTTTCACAAACAGAAAGCACTCATCCGTCTAGCACCCATCAGGAAACTGGACATTACCAGCAACACAGACCTCCCCCCTCGCCCACCCGCCTTTGGGCCTCTTTCACATTAGTGGTCCCAGTGCTCCATCCCATAGGCGTTGTCTTGACTTCTAACCCTATAAATATATTTTGAGGCTGGAGTTATTTTGGGGGGATAAATGCAGGCAAAGTAAAAGGATTCAATAAGTGTTTGATCATTCTGGATCAAAAATCCTCTAAACAGCAAAAATAATTTTTAAATTGTGAGTTGGTTTTTGGCTGTGATGAAGTAGAAGGAATGGAGGGAGTTGGCAAAGAGGAAAAGAAATCTGTATAAGAGTAGTATAAAATGATTTTATTTCAGAGGTCCTATTTAAAAATGGATAGTTGGTTATTTTGGAAGTCATTTTATAGGTACCTGTGTGGGCCTCTTGTTAGATTTATAAATGTGAAGACTGCTAGATCTGTTCATAGTAACTTTTCCAAAAAGCATTTGAATAGTTGTAGAGCTAGGGCTAGGGTCTGGAGCTCACAGACCCACGAGCCCGTTCACAAACCCTCCACGTGCAGGTCTATGAGCTAGGTAACAGCAAAAAGGCCCTTGGAGCTTTGGCTGAAGTAGGAATAGTCTTTATTCAGCACACACATGTCTGAGAGCTAAGCAGTACAAAGAGAAACTCCAAAACTCAACTGCTACCAGCAAAGTCCAAAGAAAAACTGAAACTGAGCAGCTGCCAGCAGAATAAACATGCTCTATTATTAGACTGGAGCTCTCTGCCACCAGCCTGCTTCACAAACTGCAGAACACACAAAAGCAAGTTATAGAAAGATACATGGGTGCACGTGCACACTAACTCCACCCACACGACTTGTTTATAAGAAATGTCAAGGGAGCCTGACTAAATTATCCTATTTTCACCACAAGAATGCTGATGTTTTATTTAAAATCGTGAGTAGTATGTTAAATGAGGCCAGATAGAAAACATTTAGGGGTAGAGAGACAAAGCATTTTGAGTGACAGCAGCAGTTGTCCTATGGAGATGGACACCATCTAGTCTCAAACAGATCACGTGAACACAGTGTGCCGGGCCTTGTGGGGTGAGTGAGGGGTGGGCTGCTGGTGAGTGGGAGGTGGGCTTCCCGTAGGGGAGATGCAGAAGTTTTAGAGGGGAAAGTGAATCATGCAACTCTGCATCCTGGAATCTGAGGTTTAACTGCTTTGAGAAGGAAGCCACGATACATAATAACAAGTTCAGCATGAGGAGATCCAAAAAAAGATTTGAAAATCAGCATCCTTGCCAAATGGAGTTTCTATGGACTGGAGGTGGTAGAAGTGAGGAGAGGGTGGCGGAGAAGATGCAGCCCCAGCCGGTGTACGGGAACCGCCCAGCCTGCACCAGCAGCGTGGAGCTGTGTGACGCAACTTAGGCGGGTGAAACACAGCCTGTTCACATAATTATATGTCCTGTTGTTCCTTTTCTTTTAAAGAATATACTCAGGACTTTAAAAAAGCTAAATAGCGGCAATATAATTGTACAATTAAAAACAATACTTAGATTATCTTTGGTAATCGAATGCTAATTTGAAGCATTTTGGCCACTGAATGTAGTTTATTTAAGCCTTTTATGAAAGCAGTATCAGTTAATGCCATTCTTAAAAGTTCCATACACAGCCCAGCGAAACTGCCCCATGGTACAAAACAAACATATCTACAGATGATTTAGCAAAATAACCAGTGTCATTTGATGACGCTCTGTATCCTGGGTCTGCACGTCTGGATAACACACTTGTCAGATGTGTTCTCTCCTTAATCCCAGCTGGTGGTTTACCCCCTATTGTCGGGAAGAAAATTAATGGGGAGAAATACAAGCAGCATGCTGCATGCTGCCAACCACAAAAGGCCCTGCCAAGTCCATAATCAATAATGTAACAATTTATTTTTAAATGGTTTTTGTACTGATTGTGTTAAAAGCTCTGTAAATATATAGCTTTTCTGCATTGTGGTCTGAATTATATAGGCTGGTGGCAGCTGGCTAGCAGTGGGATACCAGTGTCTGTCTCAAAGGAAAGGTTATGAGGCCAGACACATTTCCCATATGCAGATTTGCATCTGCGTTTTGGGAGCCTCTGGAATCAGCGGGAACACAGAGCTCACTGAGGCATGGAGGGAGAAAGATACGGCACAATGGGGGCCCATGTCTCAGGATCTGCAATTGTGCATCTAAAAATGTTATCTTATCTGTTAAAACTAGTCAACACGTGACAAGTGCAAATAACCAAACATCAAAGTTGGTTGGCCAGATTGATGGTAATGTTAAGACTCAGCATCTCCCTAGATGGAAAATCCTTAAAGATCGATTATACTTAGGAAAATAAACTGCCCTGATAAAATCTGAAATGGAAATCATGTCTGGAAACCAATTCTTCCTATAGCAAATAGAAAAGCAGTTCTCCTATCTTCTTTGCTACATGGACATTCACAACAACACTTCTGAGCCCAAAGACTCATAAACTCCTAATTGCAATGGTATTTTATAGAAATGTAGTTTCTTCTTTTATATGAAGTAGTATATAAGAGTTCAGAGAAGCAGAACCACTAAGATATATATGATATATAATATTATTAATTATGTAATATTTAATAATATAATATATAAAAACATGTGATATGTGATATTTATATGAAGGAATTTATTACAGGAACTTGACTTTTCACATTGTGAAGAGCTGGTTAGCCAGTCTCTGTTAGGCTGTTGTCTTCATGCCTGATCTGGATCTTGACTTTTGTAAGGAAGGCAATTGGGAAGGACAGATGAATATAAAGAGAGAGAGAAAGGGTAGAAGTGGAGCCCATGCACATGCATTGAAACCCATGAGGATGGACTAGATCTGGTCAGTCTCTTGACAATTCTTTTTTCTTTTTTTTTTTTTTTTTTTGCCTTTTTCGTGACCGGCACTCAGCCAGTGAGTGCACTGGCCATTCCTATATAGGATCCGAACCCGGGGCGGGATCGTCGCTGCGCTCCCCAGCGCCACACTCTCCCGAGTGCACCACAGGCTCGGCCCAGTCTCTTGACAATTCTAACTTTAATGTTGTAGATGGCCTTCAAGAGAAAATGGTGCTCTTTCTTAAAGGACTAAAATATGTACCTGGACCAGGGCTTGAAAAAGCTGAGGGGGGAATCAGGGCAAGGTGGAGAAACTGCAGGCCCAGCCGCTGCTCTATTCCAAAGAGATGCACCAGCAGAGTGGGAAAAACAGGTGTGGGCAGCAGAAGCACCTGCTGGATGTACGGCTGCTGCCTCCCTCTCACCCGCCAGACCTGCACAGAAGGTCTTCTACCCCATCGCCATGGGAAAGATTCCAGGAAGGGAAGTCTGGAACCATAGCTTAGTTTAGTGAAGTTGACACATTACAAAGCCACCACAGTCCACCCCTTGTCAACTTGGCACCCATAAACACTCTATAATAGTATTTAAAGTCCAAGTAGTAAAGCTGTACTTCCACCTGACTTCCTACAACTCACATACAACTCGTATACAGTAGAAAACATACTGACCTTTCTCCCCAGGAAAGGATGCAATGCCCCTTCTCCATCTTTGGGTAAGCTCACTCTTCTAAGTCACTCTCTTTGATATGAGATGTAAAATTTAAGTACTATTAACATGCTTTATGGTAGCTGATAGGGGAATAGGAGAGGAAATGAAAAAACTGGTTAATGTCTCCAAACGTATTAATATCAAAATCAGAAAAATGCTCATAACTATCACAGTGCTCACTTCCACAACTGGTCCTGTGCTTGTAATAGCTAGCACTTACTCATATAACCATCTTCCAATACCTATTCCATATTTCCTTGCTTCCAGCGAGCTCTGGTTTCCTACACACGGGGTGACTTAGCACATCTTTCTGAAGAAGTCCTTCCTGGATTGGATTGCTGGAGTCTTTTCATGGACTTAAATAGGAACATGGGTACATTAAAAAGGAACCCTAGGGAATCTTCTATATTCATCAGACCAATAGCTGCATACTAGGTCCCAGAGGTTGTGTTGATTTGCTTCAGCAAGGAAACCACATCTGAAAAAGCAACTGAAATTGGACTCACTAGCTGATTAAGTTTAGGTAATCACTAGAATTCATTGGGATTCATCTGTCTTCTACCCAAGCCCGACAGGTGAGCTGAATGGGGATGTGGTAGGAATCACCATCCCTATATCTTTCAAGTCCTCAGTGGTGGCACCAATCTCTGCAATTCTTTTTGAAAGGTGGTATCTCTTTCAGTATATTATTTAGGTAGATAGAGACAGTTCCAGTGCATTTAGGTAGTCTTTCCTACCATAATCACCTTTACTCCATAGGCAAGAAATTTGACAGTGGTTTAGCTGGGCAATTGTGGCTTAGGATCTCCCATGAGGTTCCAGTCTAGATGTTGGTCAGGACTTCAGTCATCTGAAAGTTTGAATGAGGCTGGATCTAGTGTAATCAAGACAGTGTGGTGATGGTGAAAGGGTCAATATAGATTAACTGAATGAATAGAGTCCAGAAATAAACCTACACATACATGGTCAAATGATTTTTTACAAATTTGCCAATTCAATTCAATGGAAAAAAGAAATGGATCTGGAATGCCTGAGTGTTCATGTGGAGGAGAAATGAATATCAAACCTTACATTAAATCATACTCCAAAATTAATTGAAAATGTCTTGTAGACCTAAATGTAAAACTAAAACTATAAAATTTCTAGAAGAAAGTATAATAATATTTGTAAACTTCTTGTAGGCAAATATTGCTCAGAACACACAAAGGATAGGCTTTATCCTTTAAAAAAGGATAAACTTTATAAAAATCATAGACATTTTTAATAAAAGAAAAGAGAAAGCCACAGAATGGGAGAAAATACTTGCAATACATATATCTAACAAAGGACTTGTATACAATACATATAAAAAACTGGTAGACCTCAATAGGAAGTAATCGAATAACCCTTTAAGAAGTATAAAATATTTATACATTTCTTTTACACAAGAAGAGAAATAAATGGTAAGTAAGCTGAGGAAAAGATATTGACTAACTTTACTTATCAAGGAAATGTAGATGAGGTGCCACTGTACATCTATTAGAACCAGTAAAATTAAAGACTGATGGCACAAAAAGCTGGTGAGGATGTGGGGCAACTAGAACTTTCAGACACTGGTGGGAATGAAAAATGCTACAACCACTTAGAAAACAATTTGGCAGCTTCTTAAAAAGTTAAACATAACGCCTACAGTGTGACCCAGACTTTTCATTCTGGTGTATTTATTCAAGATAAATAAAATTTAGATACACATAAAGAATTGTATACAAATGTTTACAGCAGGTTTATTTGTAATAGCCAGAAACTAGAAGCAACTCAAATGTCCATCAACAGTGAAAGGATAAACAATTCTGGTATATCTATACAATGAAATATGACTTAGCAATAAAAAGGACTGTATAACTAATATAGCAACAACATGGAGAAATCTCAAAATTATTATGCTGAGTAGAAGAAGCAAATACAAAATCATATGTACTATATTTCATTATATTAAATTCTAGAAAATGAAAACTAATTTACAGTGACAATAAGCAGATAAGTGGTTGCCTAGTGCCAGGGACTGAGGGAGGGATGGATTGCCAAGGAGCATGAGGAAAGGTTTGGGGGTGATGGAAATGTTCTGGGTTTTAATTTTGGCAGTGGTTTCATGGAGTATATATTTCTCCAAAGCCATTGAATTGTGTATTTTAAATGGACACAGTTTATTGAATGTAAATTATACCTTAATAAACTTGTTTTTAAAAGGGGCTTATCAAGTATGGCAGCTCCTAGACATTGGGGCAGCCCTTTCAAGGCCAAAGTCACAGGCTCACATCTTGTCAGCAACCTCAGCCACCACGAGATTTCATCAGTGTTTGTGGACTCTCTGACCAAAGCTACTGGTCCCCACCAGCATGCAGCCCTGGGCCTAGGTCCTGGTGATGCCAGCAAGATGGTGGCCAACAGCCTGGGACTGAGCAGGGCCTACGTAGGCCAGAAGAGCAGCTTCACAGTGGACCTCAGCAAAGCGGGCACCACCACGCTGCTGGTGGAGGCCACAGCCAAGGACAACCTGCAAGGAGATCCTGGAGAAGCACATGGGAAGGTGGCTCTACAGCATCTCCTACCTGCTCTAGGACAAGCGGGAGTACACACGGGTGGGCAAGTGGGGTCATGAGCATATCCCAGGAAGCACCTACCACGTCATGGTGCCCTGACTCCAGTGCCCTCAGCCCTGGACCTCCTGCCTGTCCTGGCCACCCCATCACTACAGCCGCCCCACCCCAGCTGGGCTGGCCCGCCTCCCCCGGCCAGCCTCTGGTCTCTCAGCTTTCACTTGGGCAGAGGAAGCTATTCGATGGCGCTGCCTGTCTTCTTTGATTCCAGGAAAGGTGAGGGGTGGGGGTCCTGTGCACGACCTTCTGCTAGTTCTCTTCCTCCCCAGCCAAGAGGAATAAAGTCTTCCTTCCATTAAAAAAAAAAAGGAACTAGTAAAAGGTACCCATTCCCACGTGTTTACCAAAATCTGGTGAATTCTTAAAGAAGCCCTGTTCATTGGCACTACCTTAGAATTCACTGTGTACCTGACCTTTGGTGGCCTTGAAGGCAGCCTCATAGACCTCAGCTGTCCTAATCACAAGAGAAAAAAATACCAACAATAATACTGCATTGTTTCTGTTCACAGCACACTGAAGTTGTCCCTAAAACTTTACATTTGGTTGAAGCTTGTCATTATGTGGAATTTGTTTTACTTCCACATTTCTTGTGTATACAATAAGTGGTTAAGATCAGAATAGTGTGTGTGTGTGTGTGTGTGTGTGTGTGTGAGAGAGAGAGAGAGAGAGAGAGAGGGAGAAGGAGAGAGAGAGAGAGAGGGATTCTGATGAAAGTTTGTTTCAGTGTGTATGTAGGAAGACAGCTTTCATGTAGTAAAGATGATCTGACAAAAGAAGCTAGTTTAGCCTGTAAAATCAACCAGTTCTCTGAAGAGGGAGAGTTGGAATTTGTTGAAATAAAGTCAAATTTAGGGAGAGACAAAAGTAAACTGGTTGCATGTCATAGCTTCTAATTTGCAGTGAAGCTGGACTTAAACCTTGGGACTGTTGAACAGAAACTATGTACCTCGGGCTTCTGTGAGCCATGTAGTGACAGAGAAGGGAAAAGGAATGAAGGGCAAAGAACTCATAAAAATCAGAACAGGCACTCAGCCTCCCGAAGCCAGTGCAAACGGACGAAGTGGATCTACAGGGCATGAGTGGAGGGCAAACAGGGCAGGGCTCCCTGACATGAGACGTCTGTAGTGTGAGCCCCGCACAGGAATCAGACTTTCTCTAGGTTTCCACCCTAGAGCTATGTCCACACACCAGTGTTCAAACTGAAACAAGCAGCCTTTGCCATTCTCTGGTCCCCCTCTTCTTCATTTCTGACTCCCTGACCTTATCGTACGATGATGATTTGCTGTGTGTCTGCTTTCATCCACTAGACTTTAATCTTCTTAAGGGCTGAGATTGTACCTGCCTTTCTCTCTTCTTTCCTTCCTTCCTTCCTTCCTTCCTTCCTTCCTTCCTTCCTTCCTTCCTTCCTTCCTGCCTGCCTGCCTGCCTGCCTGCCTGCCTGCCTGACTTTCTAAATCACTGTTTGCATGGTCTACCTTTTTGCCTGGCACACAGAAAACACTCAATAAGTTTCTTGAATGAACGAATGAATGGTTAGTGATAAATATAATACGTACATATTATACATATATATACACACACACACTGGGAAGGTTAATTCTAGATGTCAGCTTGATTACATTAAGGAATGCCGAGAAACCTGGTAAAGCTAACTTTTTTAGGTGTGTCCGTGAGGGTGTTTCCAGGAGACATTAGTATGACAGCCTGAGTGGACTGGGTGGGACAGATCCAATCTGGATCCAAAGATCCTCAATATGGGCGGGAATGATCCAATCTGCTGGGGTCCCGGAGAGAACAAAAGACAGAGGAGAAAGGTGAATCTCTCTATCTGCTGGAGCTGGGATACACTCTTCTCTCCTATCCGTGGGCATCAGAGATCGAGACTCTTCAGCTTTTGGGTTCCAGTACTTACACCAAGGACACCGTCTTCCCTGGTTTTGAGTCCTTCAGACTTGGGCTGAGCCAGGCTACTGGCATCCAGTTTGCAGACGGCCTATTGTGGGACTTTTCTTCCCAATTGTGTGAGCAAATTCCCCTAATAAATTCCTCTAATATATTTATCACATATCCTATTGATTCTGTCTCTCTGGAGAACCCTGACTAACACACATACATGTTACATATTCTATCATACATGCATATTATGTATCCTATTATCAACCTGTGTCACTGTTTTTGGACAACCCCTTTAATCTTTATCTCTTCTTTTACTAAAGATGTGTAACTTTACTACATATTAACACAAGCAATTGCTCCTTTAGCACTACTTTTTGAGAGAAAATTAATCTATTTCCCCTTTTCTGTAGTGTTACCTCAAAGCTTATTTGAATGAGCTTAACTATTTTTATGGACTGTCTCCATCCCCTTCAAGTAGACCAAAGCCCGATTTTTCATTATTGTACTTTATGATAACTTGAAGTTGGCATAAAATTAAATTGTCAAGAAATCAAAGGACACTCACAATCTCAAAGCCAACATTGAACAAAACAATTGCTTCTAATTTACCTGTCTTTGGTTCCTGCCAGTTGATATTTGAGAATGAATTGCTCATTTAATTATTCCAATTTAAGGTCCAGTCATGAAAAAAAATTTAATATGTACATTGTTATATTTAATTTTACCTGAAACAAGAATAAATACTTTGTAGCTTTTTTTTAAGTCAAAGGATCTTCCAGAAAAATTAACAGTTGTCAAAAGTGAACGTTCTTGCAAAACAGCTATTATTTATCACAGTGCTAAAGAGAGTTATCTCATTTCTTCCCTGAGTTATTTCAAGTTACCAGGAATGATAGATAACAGACAAAATGACAGGCAAAGAATACAATTAAAATCTTAACCTGTTCCAGCTAGTTAATTCCAGTGAAATGTACTGTTTTCTTTTTTATCTGCATCTAAAAAGCTTCTGTTAGCTCAAATTACTTTAGTGATTCCTTTATCTGATTAAAATTAAATGAAGAATATTGCTTTGCAAAATTATTTTTAAATCTTACGTTAGCTTTTGTGACTTTGTGCTTTCTATATAAATAGATGTGAGAATTTATCAGGGGACTCAAATGTTTAAAAGAAAGCTAAAATATCGTTTAATCACAATACAAGTAATTAAATTATACACACACGTGAGGGGTCTTCAAAAAGTTCATGGAAAGAGTCAAATTATCTTTTAATTCTATTTTTCCATGAACAGTCAGGACTAAAACAGGTTTTTGAAGTTGTGTTAATGCTCCTCCCGATATACTTGTTTCAGACACACATAGCCAATTGACTATTTGACATTTACACGTGAATGGCTACAGGTATGTTACACTAAATGTAATTTTTAAGTTCTCTGTCACTCTATCTCTTCCTCTAAGTTTGGCCACCTTGCTATACCTCTGCCACCTCCAGCAAGCAGCAGGTGTCTGGCACGTTCCACTTCTCTCAGATGCATGGCCACCCTGAACCCAGGCTCTCATGGCCCTTCACCTGGGCACTACTCCTGACTCTTGCTGCTCTCCTTCTAGCTGCCCCAAAGCCATCTCTACACAATAGCCACTTTCTATAAAGTAAATCAGATCGTGTTGCTCCTCCACTTAAAACCTTCTGGTGGATTTCCATTGCTTGGAGAAAAAATGCAAATGCAAACATTTCACGGGTCCATGATGCCCTGCATGATTTGGCTCTTACTCTTCTGTCTATCTTCTCTCGCACCCTTCCTCCTCCTGCTCACGCTGGCCTCCAGTCAGCTTCTTGAACCAAACACCTTGTCACCCTCAAGGCCTTTGCATTTCTTATTTCCTTCACCTAGAATATCCTTCCTAGACTTTTACGGCTGCTTCCTTTCCTTACCTGTATGTCAGGTTAAACAGGAGGTGAAGATGAGCACTAGCAGGGGATGAGGCGCAAGGACTCTATGTCAGCTGCCATGCTAGACAGTCAGGAAGAACATATACACCAAACTCTGTTAATTAATGCAGGGAAAAAATATTTTATTTTTTTGTAGACCACATTTTGAAACAAAAATATTTTCTTGTTAATTTTGGTTAAAACAAATATTTACTTAACCAAGAAAATGTGAGTCTACTAGCTAATTGAAATTTTGTTGCATAAAACCCAGGACATTACCTCTTGATGATAAGATAGCCCAAAGCAGAGTAAGGATCATGGATGGATACACTGTTCACCCATTCTTTCAACAGGAATAGTTTACACATCTATAATAACATATAGTACTTCTACGTATGTTTAATACACTTCTTGTGAAAAATTCTCAACAATTTAAGCATGTTATGTTAGTTTTCATTCTTAGCTTTTTAAGGATTTTAAAATAAAAATGTCAGTCCATAAATAGTAAACCTTATTTAATGCAAAATATAGGCATTTAAAAATAAAACACTTAACATTATAGAATCACTAAACAGAGTGAAAGTAGTTGATTTTGAACATATAATTTATAGTTTAAAAAAATCTGTGTAAACTATATATCTATATGTAGTAAATATTCAACATTTAATCATCACTTTTAGTTTAATTTTGTATACATTTTTCCAGGATATTATTAAGTAACTTTATAAGCATTGGTCAGGTGTGTATAAATTACATTAGGAAACCTTAATTTAATATATTACCATAAATGATCTCTAAATAAGATGTGGAACACTGTGTTTAACTCAGTGTTCCACACATTCTTTAACTCAGAGGAGGAAAACGATTATTTTCCTGATCTGAATTTTTAAATAATAATTAGAGTAAACTTTATAATGAACTTAATAAATGTTAAATTATGCATCATTATAGAGCCAAGTTTAAGGACAACTTCAGAAATATTTTCTTCCTGAGAACATAGGCAGCCATCCTACTGGAGATGGTGGAGCAAAGATCTCTCTCTTCCTCTCCTTAATGAAAGTAAACACAGGATTTGGAGAATGACTGCAGAGTGCAGTGGGAATTAAACCAGGGAGAAGTCTGAGAAGCAGAGCCCATGGAGAGCAAAGCCCTATGAAGTAGGTGGCTATGCTGCAATGACACAAATCACCCCTTGAGGATCAGGGAGCACTATAGCTGTCGGAGCATTTCTTAATCTGGCCAAAGATCTGGGTCTAAAAAGGCAAATGAACAGACATTCTGTTTTTTCAAAAAGCATACTTTCTGTGTGATAGGAGAATGCAAAAAAATTTACTGGCAAATAAATCTAGTAGCTTCAGCTCTTCTTGACTAAGAAGAGGCTCTCTTTCCACTATTAGACAACATGTGTGCACATGTTGACACATCCTAAAAGTTCAAGAAAACTATTTTACGTAAAAATGATCAGCAGATAACTATCAAAGTCAAAGCCTACATAAAATCATTAAACAAACAAAAAAGAGAAGCAGAATAATTCCTTACAGTCAAAAACATGCCCGAAAGTTGTGCTCACAAAACTACTCAAAACTGGAGCCTACTCTTCAAAATGAAGTAAAGACATTGACAAATGCTACAAGACAGTGGTCTCTCTCCATCTGAGGACGAGGGGACCATCGTTAACCCACATCCTATCATGACTCAGCCAGTTCTAAATATTTGAGCCTGTCCCTTGAATTACCCTTGAATTATTTCAAGATGTTCAGTAGCAAGTAACAAAAATAAACCCCAATGAAATTTCATTCAGAAAAAGGGAATTTATTGACTAAGAAAGCCGAAAAGAAAGGCTGGATCTGATGGCTCAGGCATGGTTTGAACTGGAAGCTCAAACGATATCTTCTCAAGACAAGTTTTTCTATCCTTCGCTCATACTTTCCACTGTCTTAGGTGCACGGTGAGGCCAGGGCTTCCTGTGTGGTGGGAGAGAAGGCACCAGTAGCTACAGCCTCAGGTTCACCACCTCTTAAGCCCCAGATTAAGTCTGTGCATCTTCTTCTTGATGGCTCAAGTCAAGATCCTGCCGACTCTGATAAGCCCAGCTTGGGTCACCTAACTACTCCTGATAAGCCAATTCCTATACATTACCTGATTCCATTACTATTGGCCTAACACAGATACCCAACCACACGTGGACCTGGGGGGGGGGGGTGTAGTCAGTTCCAACAGGATTACATGGATGGAGAGTGGCTTTTAGGAGACAGTGAGAAATTTTATTACAGAAGAAGGGGGAAAAGATGCTGGAGAAAGGAGTAAACAAAATTTTCTCTACAGGATACCAAGATTAAATAAAAATAAACATATTCTTACACATTATTAGAACTTTACAAATTTTTACATTACTGTTTTCTTGTATGGAGAAGCCAAATGGAATGGGACATTTGCTACTATGCAAAAAAAAAAAAAAAAAAAACGGACAAAACAAAAAACCCAAGAAACTGTGATGGAGAGAAATATACAACAAGGTGTCGGTTTCCATACCACTGTTAGGGAAAAATATAATTTCCTTTCAATCCTCATAAATTCATAGTTAGGACAAACCCTTATAGCAAAAGACGGATTAACAAAAAAAAAAAAAAAAAGAAAGAAAAGAAAAACAAGCAAGTTTATTAAGGATTGCAGTGCACATCATGCAGGTGAAGCCTCAATGAAGGGCAACTCAGAGCAGTGGCTTAGAACTCTGGTTATGTATCATCTTCAACAAAAAACAATCATTTTAGAGAAATGACAAGACAAAGGAAAGCAGTTTTTGGCTTCCCAAGGCAGGAAATTGTGTGGCAGTAAATACATGGGAAGAAACTAATGGAGTAAGGTTTGCTTGCAGATTCCTCTGGTAGATTCCCCTCTCCAACCAAGGGTCTTACAGTTGTCACCAGTGATCAACTTCTGTCCTTCCTAGTAGGGGGGCGGGGGCACCTTTTCAAATCTATATTTTAGGCAAACAGGGAGAAGGCAGAGAGCTTTCTGCATCTACTTCTTCTTAATTGTCTTCAGCTATAAAATCTGTATTTTGGGGAGGCATATTCTGGTTTCCTTCACCAGCTAGTCCTGTTTTATTAGTATTCTTTTACAGCTAGTTTAGAGTTCCTAAATTCAAACAAATTTGTTCATTTATGTTTTTCCAATACAAAGTGAAAGATATATTTAGAAGTTATGTGGTAAATTTGATCAGTTTAGACACACGCATTAGGTTACCAAATTAACAAAAATGTAATGTATTTTTTGACTGAAGTTCACTTAAGAGTATTTATTAATCCAAATTTACAATTAATTGCCACATTTTCACTTACTTTTCTGCTCTATACATGTCACTTCATACCCACATTGGTGATGACTCCTAAGAAGTTCAGGAAACTTGTAACTGAGCAGAAAGAGGAAAAACAGGATTTCATCTTAAGGACTCCCATTTCTGTTCTGCATTCTTTGTAAAAACATGCAGGTTTATCTTTGAGACATTTTAATTACAATTACCAAGTTTTTCAATTACCATAATTTAATTCCCAGGCACTTTCTCTTGCAATGGACCTATTTAAAAACAAACAATAAATAAAGAGAATGTTTTAAGTATCAGAATACATTATGATAGTAAGTTTGAGATAAGAATTAGCAATGTTTTAGAAGGAAACTGCTGCTGCTCCTCAAGATACCCAGTGAAAGCCATAGAGTCATTCACATTTAGTCTGTGAAATTACTGAAGTCTGAGTGGAGTATTAACTGTACTTGCTGTGGAAGTAATAGGTGGGATCCTGAGTCAGAGTTAAGGAGCTGGGGTTTCTAGACCCAGAGTTACCATTTTACTTGGGTAGACTTTAACATTTCTGTGCTCAGATGTGAACATGTAATATTCAGAGTTAATAAATATAGAGTCTCAGCATCGAATAAAACATGACTTGAAAATAATTTTTTTCAAGGGATTCTAAAGAGACTTATTTACTGAAGCTTAAAGCATCCTAATCTGAGAAATATGGGTACAATTGTATCGTAAAATGTGAGGAACAGTGTTTGATGATATTTATTATTAATTACTGTTATCTTCTAGTTATGTTGCTCAGAACATTAACTTCTAAATGATATCTCTATTTGAGTACAGCTTCAAAGTAATTTGCCTTTGCACATGGCAAAGGTCCATTTCTTTCATTTACATTGAGCGCAGAAGACCAGGTACAATTATTTTTTGGCAGAGCAAAAATGATGTAAATTTCTTTCAAATGCAAGTGGGGCTTGACTGATATTCCTGATGCATTACTGGGAGGACACAGCCCAGCATGGGGCTTGCATAGGTTTCCAGCTTTTGGGGCCTCAACTGCACAGGTTACAATGGCATTATGCCAACCTGGACACTTTTTATGAACCACTATATTTTTCCACATAACTATCCTGCATTTAACACTTTTATTTATTTAAAAGTCAGGCAAACATATAGTCTGCTTGTAAATATCAATAATTATTTTTTTGCTGGAATAAGTTGAGGTTCAAGAAGTTAAATATACGAATCAGAGTGCTGTGGGAAGTCCCCACGACTAATAGATGGTATGTGCAGAAATTCCATTCAGCTTGGGCTAGAAGTTTGTGGGTAAGATTTATGTATTTAGCTTATGCTTATTCCCGAAGAGTATGTTGCAATCTTAAAAGTGTTCAATGCTCCTGTAAAATTCAACATTGAACTTAATTAAAATTTGACTTATACTGCTTGACTTGCCAGATGTTGACAATTTAACATATAATCCATACTTAGATTATGCTATTTAGAAAATTGCCAATATTAGAATATCATGCACAGAATATGTAATTGTATTATATATTTTTTGTTATTTATCTATTTTAGTAAATATTTCCACCTGATTAGTACCATTCATTAATATATATTTTTTACCTCCCTCCCATATGCATTATCAGTTGCTTTTTTAGATTTTATTTTATAGGTTTTAAGTCTCATAAAAAAAATTTACTAATTTCTCTCTCAACCTTGGCATATCCCATGCAGAAGTCGTTTGATGCCTCAGTATCAGGCTACTTTTATTTAGAAAACATACAAAATGATTTTACATTTTTAAAACATAATTTTTTCACCCAAATGCTCTTATTTCCAGTCCTGTCTAGTAATAGCCATTTTGGCGGCACAAATAGTACTGGTGACTCCCTGTTCTACTCCCACTGCCCCTACCAGCAGGTTGATAAATTCAGAAAGAACAGAGAGGGAGCAGGACCACAGGCCACCATCACTGCTCTGATCCCAGGCCGCCTGGACAGTTCTCAGTGCTCCAGAAGCCTCCATGTGCACCGACCTAAGTTGATCCATTCAAACATGGGTAAAAATTTGTCCTCGTAGTATCATATCTGGGGCACATGCCCCCTTCAGTCCTTACCCCAAAGGGAGTTGGCTAGATGTTTCACCTCCAATTTACTATTCATCTCATTTACATGTACTTTTCTTCTTTTTAATATTTTTAGCATATGGAAAATCATGTTATTGAGAAAACCAAGAGCATCTGGGCATATGTAGTTTACTCTCATTTGAATTCTGCTTTATCTGCAGAAACTCCAAATGTGAGCTTGGATCACCTCACTTTTGGGACAGAATGAATACAAATATTCTCCTTTTACCAACTTGCTTTGCCTTTCTCCCAAGGTCTTGTTAACATATTTCCTTAATTTATTAACAATTCACTTTATTTCTTATTCAATATGTTTCCCTCTCTAAATCCCCTCTTGATTAGCAATGCCCTTTTGGAAGCAACGGGCTTTTCTCTTAGTTGGAAACTATTCTCAAGTGACTCATGTGCCACGTGTTCTATTTTAAGGCCGGGTAGGCTGGGCCATGTAGGGATAGGGCTGGGGCAGGCTGTTGGAAGGAATAAAGGAACTTCTGGTTGCTAAGCAACTCATGAGCACACTTAGAGTTTGCAGAAGCCAGCCCACATGACATGTGACCAGCGACTAGGAGTGTAGTCAAGCATAATGACAATGATTTATTAGCTAAAAAAAAGCTGGAATGCTTCTGGTAAGAAATAGCATGTTCTTTCCTCTGTCCTCTTCTCTGAAACACACCAACATCAACAAAGACAACAAGAACTACAAAACTCACATCTTCAAGAAAAAGGCAATTGGCGAAACGTCTAAAGTACAGCCTTCAAAGAAAACAGCCAAATATGGTGAAAACCTTGAGCCAAATGGAGGGAAAACGCTGAGAGCCAGTGCATACAGTTCCAGATTCGAAGTAGATTGTAGCAACTGCTATTTGGAGAAGACAGACAGGCTCAAGGAAAACGGGGAACATTCTTGGTGGGTGGGGTGGGGGGTGGGGAATGAGGCTAAGCTCCTCACTACAGAAAAGCAGAGGGGACAGTTCTGAAGGAGGAATGGCATACCCTCCTAACTTTCTGCAAACTAGCCTCCTTACAATGAGAAATAGTCTGAAAATAAGGTAGGATGGAGGAAGGAGAAAAAGCACTAACGTTTGCTACATATGTGTATAGATCTCCATGTACATACTGACACACTGACTGCCACGTAGACTTCTCTGTGTGATGTGCTCACCTCACAGGGGGCAATATAACACTTTTGAAGGCAGACATACTCCAGCAGAGGATGTAGCAGATATAGGCCTTGAACTACACACTCACATGCACACTCATGATGTACACTCATGCATGCACACAAGCATGATAAAAATTTCAGATTCTCTGCTCACCCACATCTCTCCTCCAACCAAGTCCCACACCCAGGCTTGAGTGAACACCAGGCCTAGATGGAATGGTCGTAGTTTATAAATGAGAGGTAAGTAGAAAAGATCCATATGAAAGTTCTGCATGGATATTATTTGGAAAAAAAAATTATAAATGAGCCTAACAAACAAACCTAGATGAAAAATGAATATTGGAAGAATTATTCCAGGACACAGAAAAAGAAAATGCAGAAAAAAGGCATTCTCTATACTAGCAAAAATTTTTAAAGAAACTATAACTGTAAAAACAGTCCTTTAAAGGCAAGATATTTATAAAATAAAATAAGAAAAGCCATGTAAAGAATTAAAAAGTAGGTTGGCAGATCTTAGCAACAAACTGGAAATTAGCAATAAATCTACCACAGAAATAAAAAGCTACAATTAAAGAAGGGGAAAAAACAGCAACAGGGTGTTTCTGAAAACAGAATCAGGGACACAGAAGATAATCTTGAAAATATTACATAAAATACAAAGAAAAGAACAAGATAAAAGTGTTTCAAGAAAAGATGAAACATACAGAAAACAAAGAAATCCCTGTCAACAGAGTTGCATTCCTGAAAATGAGAAGTGGCCATGAAACTAACAAATATTCAGATTTAAGTGAGGAACGCATTTCTACATCTGCACATTGAAAGGTACTCTAAGAAAAACTATAGAGAATGAACCATGCCCTTGTAAAGTTTGTGAACATCAACAACACAACAAAAGTGCCCATGGGCATAATGGTAGGAACAAATCACCTCCGAGGGGCTCAACCTTGCAGACCATTGAATTTTCCACGGCAGCCGTCATTTCCAGAGGACGGCAGAATAATGTCTATGGGTCCTGAAGGGGAAAACGGTGCCATGACCCAAGGATTATACAGACAAGTTGTTATATTGTTATTGATAGAGGATGGCAACAGATCCACTGTACTTGTAAAGACTTGAGGAATATAACAACCATGGGACCTCCTGAAAAGAAAATATAGCCAAACAAGAAATTGAACAAAATACGAGAAGGCTGGAAAAGAATTGGGGTATGGCAGTGAGCCCTGAGACCTCTGAAAAACTGAAATAGGGCCAAACAAGGGGAGAGCTTATCATGACATGCTGTAAGGTAATATTATAAGCCTATGTTATATGAAAAACAATTATTAGGAGCATTGAGAGAAGTTTTTGGTTAGAGTAGGGAATATAAGTGCCCTCACCTCCTCCTTTTTGTAGTTGGGAGTAAATAGATTCCATCTAGGTTTAATAAATCATTATAGAGAGAATTAAGTGCCTGAAGTTATATTTTTAATTCTAAAAACGAAAAGAATCCATAAAGAGCCACTATTAAAAAAAGAAGAAAACAAAACTTACCAAAAGGACCAAAAATTATTATAAACCTTCCCTGTTAGTATAATAAAAAAAAAAAACCCACCCAGAAATGCACAAAACCAAAGAAAAAAAGAGCACACTGAATACATTGCAAATATAGTGGGGACGAGGAAGTAATAAAATCAAGAATCTATATTATAAAATGCATTTACAGCATTAAAGCCAAACTATTATGCTGTAAATACAAATAAAACACCTTTAAAAATAGACTCTTGAAATGACCTTAAAAGATGTGAACTACAGGCTGTCTACCAGGCACATGCCTGGAGCAAAATGACACAGAAAGATTAAAAGGGCAAGAATGTCTTAGACAAAGGCAGACAGAATAAAGTAGGGGTCATAGTGTTTAGGTAAGGTTGAAATGAAAAATTAAATAATTCCAGACAAGAATGCTTAAAATAATGTATACAAACCCAGACGAAGATTTAATATTCATTTTTTCCTTCCTGCTAAATAACAAAGCATTTAAAAGTACAAAACTGCAGAAAATATACAAAGGTCTTCACATAAAATAATAGTAGAATATTTAGTTCGCTATCCCATAAAAGATCAATTGTCAAAAAAGAAATAAAGCTATGAATCCAAATAGCACAATTATTAAGGTTGACTACACACAGACACCCATCCAACCTTATACACTGAAAATAGAGAATTAGCTTTTTTTCCAAATACTATTTCATTTTAACAAAACAAACACATGTATGCCCCAAAGGAATCTAGGTAAATTACAAAGAGAGGAAAAAATCCAGGCAAGAATTTTGAATCACTGATGTTGAGTTAAAATTGAAATGTAAAGTTTAACTTGTTTCAGACTGATTTCTTATGGCCTAACATTCCAGAAAATGAATTGGCTTTCTGGAAAGATCCATGGAAACTAGCTTTAGCTCAGTGCCTCGGCAATCAATCCTGGACAATCACAAATTTGGACTCCATCCTCAGGCCTTCCAGGAGAGGAGCTTTTATTTCCCTAGCCATGAATACTGATGTACTGATTCTTGCACATAACACAGCTGTAAACCAAAGGCTTTCCCCAGACAAGGCTGGTGGTTCCTTCACACTTACATCCTGAGCTGGCAGGACAGGTCTGGAGCCAAGGTATGGGTGTTCTCTGGTCACTGGCACTTGTTTGTATATCAATGACAGAAAAGCATAAAATTTTTTAAAAGCTAGAAATTTTGCCATGTTCTCTTAACTCTTGGTTAAAAGAAAAATGAAAAAATTAAATTGCAGAATAATAGATAGTTAAACATGATATGTAAAAATCTAAGAGGCTATTAACTAAAGCTAAACTCAGAGAAATGGGTATATTATGTCTAATATGTATTAAAAAATACTCCTAAAAAAGGATGGCAATCATTAACTTTTAATCTCAAGAATTAAGAAACATAGATCTGAAGAAACAGAGAAAAATGAAAACAAAAAGCAACGCATTAGAAAACAAACACAAACGAATTTATGAATAAAACCAATAGCTGGTTCTCTGAACAAATAAGTAGTAATGCCATTTAACTAGTAGCTAGTGTCATCGAGAATTTTAAAAACCCATACGTTTAAAGGAAATTAAAAGTGAGAATGAGAAAATTCATTCGTTCATTCAACAAATGTTTATTGAATTCCTACAGTGTGCCAGTGTGCCCCAGGACGATTTCCGGGTAAGTCTGAATATGTAACTGCAAATAAAAGAGACCAAAATAATGATGATGATGATAATGATAATGATAATAATAATAATAATAATAATAATAATAATTTAAAAAGTACTGACTTCATGGAGTCTACATTCCCATGGGGATGGAAGAAAATAAATATGACTGATAAGTAAGATGTTGCAGGGCTGGTGGTTTTCGTGCAGTCGTAGGCAGGGCAGTGCGTCTGCAGAAGGAGCCGAGGCCGCCTAGAAGGAAAGGCGGGTGCTGAGTCCAGGGACAGAAGAAGGTCTGGCCATTGAAAGCCTTCATGCAAAGAGGCGACATGATCCAACTTACATTTTTAAACGGTCAATTTAATTGCTGATTCAGAACAGTTTGAGTAGAGGGCAAGGATAAGAAGAGAAAAACGATTACATTGTATAATGTTGAATGTACTAATTATCCTGATTTGAGCATCACATATTGCACACAAGTAATGAAATTCAACTCTGTACTCCACAGATATATACAATCCACTATGTTAAAATAAAAAATAAATACAAAAAACATTTTCTATATATCCTGAAAAAAAAAAATAAAAAATCAATTCTTCAGAAAAGATCATTACTATTGGAAAATAAGTTGACTTTTTAAAATAAAATAAGAGGTCTGCAATTCACTCACTCCCTTTATGTGAGGCGAGGGCGGGCGGTGAGGGCTTCCAGAAGAGAAAGAAGGCAATGACCCAGTTTATTCTCCCTGTAAACATGGCAGTGGCAGACCTGGCAAAAAAAAAAAAGCTACGTCATTTGTGCTAGTGGGACTGTTCTTATCTTTGGCGTGCTTTCACCACGATGTATCCAGTTCCTAGCACTGCTGTGGTAAACAAGCCTGGCATTCATGGATTTGTGGGGCAGTGCCTCCATGGAATGTTACGTATGCTTTTTTTCATGATCGAAATCTCTCAATCTATGAAAATCAGGTTCCTTCAGACCTCATTTAAAACATCATTTGCTACCCTGGGCTGGAGTGCTTCTGAGGAGAGAAGGAAAAACCAGTGAATCTTAAGGAATCATGAGATGAAACAGAGAGAGAAAAATCCAGGGCACTGTCCTGTATCTTGAAATTATTAGTATAGCTTGATACTGAATAACACCTTTGATTTGGTGACCTGATTTGATAATCCAGTCTTTGGTGTTATCTAAGCAATAATCCAGGTGAGAGATGATGGTGCCTTGGACAAAGGTAGTGGCAGAAAGGGTGGTAAAAAGTGGCAGAATTTTGGATCTGTTCAAAGGTAGGGCTAACAGAATTTCAAGAGGAATTGAATGAGGGGTGTAAGAGAAAGCAAAGAATCAAGGGTGATTCCAAAGTGTTTGGCCTGGACATTGGGAATAATATACCTCTTATTATCATAGATGAAGGACACTATAGGAGAGCAGATTTGGGGTAAAATTAAGAGGTTAATATTGGACATGTTAAGTTTGAGATGCTCAAAAAGTACCCAAATGGAGTTGTGTAAACTCCAGGCTATAGAAGCCTAGAGTTTAAGGAAGAGCTTCAGGAAAGTTACTAAAATTAGGGAGCCTTGGAATATGGTGGTATTTAAAATCATGGGACTAGAATGAGGTCCCCTGAGCATAGACAAAAACAGAGGAGGTTCAGGGAAGGAGTCCTAGGGCACTCAGTGTTTAGGGGTCAGAGAGATATTGAGAGGCCAACAAAATGCTGAGAAGTGGAGGCCAGTGTTGTAGGAGAAAGTTCAAGAGTCACTGATGGTCGCAAAGGCTCTTAGGTCAAATAAGATGAGGGCTGAGGACTCACCATTAGTTATCTCAACCAGGGTTGTTAGCTAAAGTGGGGTGGGTGAAAGCCTGATGGGACTAGGGTCAAAAGAACATGGGAGGGCATAAATCAGAGATACAAAATATAGGTAATTCCTTAGAAGGCTTTTGCTGCTTAAGGAATGAGAGAATGGAATATCAGTAGAAAAGTGAAATAGGAGGAAGAGAAACCTTTTTTGAAGTTGGGAGAAATAATAGCATATTTGTATAATGATAGAAAAAACTGACTATGGGGGGAGAACTGCTGATGCAGAGGAAAGAAAGGAGGAGAATGCTAGAGTCATGTCCAGTGGGTAAGGGCCAGACACCACACCATGGGAGAGAAGTCAGGACATGTGGGCACAGAAGCAGGAGGACAGAAGGCTGTAGGGGACTGTCAGTGAGCTAGGCAGCAGAAGTCACTAGCTGAGAATGAGACTCCTGTTGCAAAGAGAAGAAGGTATGAAATAAGAGAGATGAAGAGTGGACCACAAAGAGTTGACATGTCAGGCAGCCATAAGGCAGCCACATCAGTGAGTGGTCCTGAGTTGAAAGTGAAACCTACCAGCCACATCCAGCTGCAGGTGGGTGGCTGGAGGAAGTGACTGTGGCTCAGCTGAGAGCATGTGACCAACGGAGATGAAGGTGCATGCAAGGGAGTGAGGTCATTGTTTGACTATGGGTGGTGGGTAGGGAGGGAAATAAGGACCCGAGAAAGACTCTTACACTTTCTGATACAGGAATCTTGTGTCTTCTGTGCACTTCTAGGATCGTATCAGTTATTAGATACTTAGAGCCCTTTACTTTTTAGGTGTACTATTTCATATGACAAATAGCTGATAGGGTCCTCAGATTTCCTCAGACCCTCTTCATAAGGCTGGACATGACTACTGCTAAGACATCAGAGAAACATAGGAATCCAGCCCATGCGAGGATGTTTCAAGGGAAGGAAACCCTGTGGCCTCTTTTTGAAGACATTTAGTTCTAAGAAGGGAAACAGTAATCTTTTTCTATTCAGACAGCTTCTTCTGTCTCTTGCATAAGCGAGAATCTTTTCTTTTCTTTCTTTCTTTCTTTTTCTTTTTCGCCTCGTATGACTTTTGCTTTCTTTAGCTCCTAATGCTTTATTCACACCTTGTAAGGGATTATACAGAGAATTACAAATTTAACTGCTTCTTAAAATAAATCATAATTTTTTAAAGAATTATACTCCTTTTTAAAGAACACAGGCTTCAGAATTGTTATGAGAATTAGGATTTGTTGTGAAAAAGCTATGTGGACTCTAATTATCACTTAACATTTGAAGATTAGATGACAAAATTGCATGATAAAATTTCCAAGTTGGAAAAAGCTAGTGTGTCTGCATTACTACAAGTCTTTTAAACTTGTTTTATTTAGCCAATAAAGCACGGTTCAAGTGATAGCTGGCAGATCTATTTGTAAAAGTAGAACAATATGCTATTCATTCTTTTTTTTTCTTTTTATTCTTAATTTCCTTATATTCAAACACTTTTTTTATGAGAAGTGAACATCCTTAATCTTAAGAACGTTTGCATAAATGCTATTTTGTTGGCTAATATTTGTTTTATTAAGGGAGGAGGGTTTGGTGCTAACATTGAACGATGTTCTGGAGGAGTCTTAATGTAGGACTCAGGATGCCACTTGCTGAGTGTTTCAAGTGAGTGATCTCCATTGCATTCAAACACACCAGCTCTTTTGAATGTTGATGAGTTAATTGACTATGGAGGTACGTGGACACAACTTATTAATACACATAACTATCATAGCATCCTAAGACGGCGGTGGCGGCGGCGGTTGGTGCGGAGTAGCTGAGGTGGAAAAGGCGGCCACTGGGCCTCAGGCAGCCGGGAAACTTGTGGACCTTCCTCTTGCCATCTCTTAAGGGAGGACCGCTGCTGGTGGCCGGTCGTGGGGGCTGACCGCCACTTTGTCCTCAGCAGGAGAGGCTGCCTCCTTTACAGGCAACAGCTTTTAAGTGTGGAGCAGGAAAAGAACTGCTTCTTAGCTGCAAAAGCGAGTCTCTAAACAGGGAACACGGAGCCAGGGCTGCTGTGGATGCAGACAGGATCCCAGAAGCCGGGGCCGCGCTGAAGGCGGCCAGCTGCCCTATTCAGGATTCGAGGTTTCAGGCTGGCATAAAAGAAGATTCCTGGGAGCACCCGAGCTGCGCCGCGGGACAGACTGAACAGCCCGAGGTGGCAGCGGCTGAGAACAGGGAAGGCGGCAAACCAGAGGCAGAGAGTGAGTGCCCCGACCTGGCACAGCCCTGTGAGTGACCCCCGGCCCGGCCCTGCTTGGGGCGCAGACGCCCACCCGGCTTCCGCCTGCCCCACCGGGCCACTCACCAGCCCCGGGGCTGCCTCCATTTTCTCAGGTGGTGGCGGCTCCGGCCCGGCTCGGCCAAGCCTGTCCTCCTCACCCAGCTCGGCTCCTCACTGAGCCTTCCCACTTGCTTGCCCCGGCACAGGGCTTCCCGGGGCCTGCAGGCAGGCCTCCCCTCCCACTCCCTCCGTGGTTCTCTGGCAGAGCTGGTGGCATAGGGTGTCCCCGGCCAGTGTCGGGAGAGCAAGGAAGTACTGGCTGGGCCTACTGTCACTCCACCGCACCCTGGGCTCCAGCCCCCGGTAAACTTCCTGTTACCGGGAGGCAGATACCATCTCTGCGGCCACCAGTTTGGAAAAATGCCTAACCGATTTCTGGTTAGGAATTGTGGTTGGAGAGTTCCCAAGTTTGCTTGAACCTGCTGGAGAGCTGACTGTGGGCGGGCACTGGACACGGTCCGCGCTGGGGGGGATTCATAGGTGAACCATGTGCTGCGGGCTCCTCCCCCGAGGTGCTCAAGCTCTCGTGTGGGAGATAAGACAAGTACACAAATAACAGCGATATCAGGAGGAAGGTGATAAGTCCCAAGAAAGATCTACACAGTGCTACAAAGGTCCTCAGAGTGACTGGTCGTCTGCGCCTAGCAGAAACCTGGTAGCCAAGCAGGGTCTTGAAGGCCCAGCTGATAGACGAGGGTTGCAGAAGACACGTCCCAGCCCAGCCCAGTGCGCACAGAGCGGGCAGACGTCCAGCTAAGGAGGCGGAGACTGACAGAAACTACACACCCTGTGGGGTCACCACTGCATGATCCAACAGCCTGGGCCAGAGCACATGGAACAGGGAGAAGTCCTGCACGGGAAGTGAAAGCTCGACAGAGATCACACACCCTGTGGTACGTGATCCAGCAGCCCAACAGAGTCCAAGCTGACCAGAGAGGTGGCTCCCCGGAGAGGCCCAAGACCCGTGGCAACCATACACACAAGGCTCTAGAGGCCAACTGAGCAGTCACGGAGGAAGCCATACCAAATTGGCAACCACAGCAACATCTTAGTTAGTCAATAGTCTCAAACCGGTGGACTGGGAAACTCCCTGCCACAATGAATAAACATCAAAAAAAAGATACCAGAAATACAAAAGATCAAGAAAGTACACCACCAAAAGTTAATAAATCTCAAACTCTAGATCCTATAGAACAAGAAGCCCTTGAAATGACTGACAAGGAATTTCAAGTGATAATTCTAAGGAAACTGAATGAGATACAAGAAACCTCAGCCAGACATCATGATGAAACGAGGAAAAGTATACAGGACCTGAAAGAGGAAATGTACAAGGAAATCAATGTCCTTAAAAAAAATGTAGCAGAACTTGCTGAACTGAGGAAGTTATTCAGCGAAATAAAAAACACAATGGAGAGATTAACCAGCAGGCTTGTCAAAGTTGAAGAGAGAACCTCTGAGCTTGAAGATGGGCTTTTTTTTTTTTTTTTTAATTTTATTTTGTCGATATACATTGTAGCTGATTATTGCTCCCCATCACCAAAACCTCCCTCCCTTAAAGATGGGCTGTTTGAAATAACACAAGCAGACAAAAAAAAAAAAAAAAAAACTAAAAAAGAATCAAAGACATTGAAGAAAATCTGAGAGAGATATCAGACAACCTCAAGCGCTCAAATATCCGAGTCATGGGTATTCCAGAAGGGGAGGAAAATGGAGATTCCATTGAAAACATATTCAACAAAATAGTGGCAGAAAACTTCCCAGGTATAGGAAAAATCACAGATCTTCAGATCCAGGAAGCTCAACGATCTCCAAACGTATTCAACCCAAAAAGGCCTTCTCCAAGACATGTTATAGTCAAATTGGCAAAACTCAGAGACAAAGAGAGAATCTTAAAAGCTGCAAGAGAGAAGCATCAAATCACCTATAAGGGAGCCCCAATCAGGCTAACATCAGACTTTTCATCACAAACCCTAAAAGCTAGAAAGGAATGGGATGATATATTCAAAATACTAAAAGACAAAGATTGCCAGCCAAGAATACTCTACCCTGCAAGGCTTTCCTTCCAAAATGAAGGGAAAATAGTATATTTCTCAGACAAACAAAGACTGTGGGTGTTCACTACCACACGACCACCCTTACAAGAAATCCTCAAGGGAGTACTGGGTTTGGTTCCTAAAAAATAACTACCACTGCATTAAAACCCAAGAAAAATCAAACCCACTAGTATAATAAAAATGGCATTCATGAAAAGAAAACAATCAAACAAAAATGCTATCTACAACCAAAGGAACCAACAAACACAGAGACCAAACAGTAAATCAGAAAGCAAAGAACAAAAGACACCTAAGACAACAAAACAACCAATAAAATGCTAGGAATAAATCAACACCTTTCAATAATAACTCTTAAGGTCAAAAGCTTAAATTCCCCAATAAAAAGACACAGACTGGCTGACTGGATTAAAAAGGAGGACCCAACTATATGCTGCCGACCAGAGACCCACCTCACCCATAAAGATTTACATAGACTAAGAGTGAAAGGATGGAAAAAGATTTACCATGCAAACAGAAAAGAAAAATGAGCTGGAGTAGCTGTTCTTATATCTGACAAAATGGACTTTAAACTCAAAACCATAAAAAGAGACAATGAGGGACACTACTTAATGATAAAAGGACTGATCCATCAAGAAGACATAACAATCATAAATATGTACGCACCCAATGTTGGAGCAGCAAGATTTATAAAACAAACTCTATTAGAACTAAAGAAGGAAATAGATACTAATACCATAATAGCAGGGGACCTGAACACCCCACTGTCAATATTGGACAGATCATCTAGGCAAAGAATCAGTAGAGAAACACTAGATCTAAACAAACTCTAGACCAATTGGAATTGGCAGATATCTACAGAACATTCCATCCAACAACCTCAGAATATTCATTCTTCTCATCAGCACATGGATCATTCTCCAGGATAGATCACATATTAGGTCACAAATCAAGTCTCAATAAATTCAAAAAAATTGCAATTATCCCATGTATTTTCTCAGACCACAATGGATTAAAACTAGAAATTAATAACAAACGAAACTCTGGAAACTATACAAACACATGGAAATTAAACAGCATTCTACTAATGGCATATTGGTCCAAGAAGAAATCAAGCAGGAAATCAAAAAATTTCTTGAAACTAATGAAAATAATGATACATCATACCTGTGGGATACTGCAAAAGCAGTATTAAGGGGGAAATTTATTGCATTAAATGCTCACCTCAGAAGAATGGAAAGATGGCAAGTGAACAACCTAACACTTCACCTTAAAGAACTAGAAAAACAAGAACAACCCAAACCTAAAGTTAGCAGATGGAAAGAAATCATTAAGATCAGAACAGAACTGAATGAAATTGAAACCCAAAAAACAATTCAAAAGATCAATGAATCAAAAAGTTGGTTTTTTGAAAAGATAAATAAAATTGACAAACCATTAGCATGGCTAACTAAAAAAATAAGAGAGAAGATTCAAATAACAAAAATTAGAAATGAAAAAGGTGATATTACAACTGATTCATCTGAAATACAAGGAATCATTCGAGACTAGTATAAACAACTATACGCCAACAAATTTGAAAATCTGGAGGAAATGGATAAATTTCTGGACACACACAAGCTCCCAAAACTGAACCGTGAAGACGTAGAAAATTTGAACAGACCAATAACAATAAAGGAGATTGAAGCTGTTATCAGAAGGCTCCCAACAAACCAGCAGAATTTTACCAAACATTCAAAGAGGAATTGACACCGATTCTTTACAAGCTCTTCCAAAAGATTGAAACGAACGCAAATCTCCCAAACTCATTCTATGAAGCAAACATCATCCTGATACCAAAGCCAGGTAAAGATATAACCAAAAAAGAAAACTACAGGCCGATATCCTTGATGAATATAGATGCAAAAATCCTCACTAATACTAGCAAAGAGAATACAGCAACACATACGTAAAATTATTCACCACGATCAAGTGGGATTCATCCCAGGGATGCAAGGTTGGTTCAACATATGCAAATCAATAAATGTGATACACCATATTAGTAAAGTCAAACACAAGGATCATATGATCATCTCTATAGATGCTGAAAAAGCATTTGATAAAATTCAGCACTCATTCATGACAAAGACCCTCTATAAGTTAGGTATAGAGGGAAAGTATCTCAACATAATTAAAGCCATATATGACAAACCCACTGCCAATATCATCCTGAATGGGGAAAAGCTGAAAGCTTTTCCTTTAAGAACAGGAACTAGACAAGGATGCCCACTCTCACCACTCCTATTCAACATAGTGTTGGAAGTAGTAGCCAGAGCAATCAGAGAAGAGAAGGAAATAAAGGGCATCCAGATTGGAAAAGATGAAGTCAAACTGTCCCTGTTTGCAGATGACATGATCCTATATATCGAACAGCTTAAAACCTCTACAAACAAACTCTTGAAATTGATAAATGATTTCAGCACAGTAGCAGGATACAAAATCAACACACAAAAATCAGTAGCATTTCTTTTCTCCAATAGTGAACATGTAGAACAAGAAATCAAGAAAGCCTGCCCATTTACAATAGCCACGAAAAAAATAAAATACTTAGGAATTGAGTTAACCAAGGATGTGAAAAATCTCTATAATGAGAACTACAAACCACTGCTGAGAGAAATTAGAGAGGATACAAGAAGATGGAAAGATATCCCATGCTCTTGGATTGGAAGAATCAACATAGTGAAAATGTCCATACTACCCAAAGTGATATACAAATTCAATGCAATCCCCATCAAAATTCCAAAGACATTTTTCTCAGAAATGGAAAGAACTATCCAGACATTCATATGGAACAATAAAAGACCACACATAGCCAAAGCAATGCTGAGCAAAAAAAATAAAGCTGGAGGCATAACACTACCTGACTTTAAGCTACACTACAAAGCTATAATAACCAAAACAGTATGGTACTGGCATAAAAACAGACACACTGATCAATGGAATAGAATAGAGAATCCAGAAATCAACCCACACACTTACTGCCATCTGATCTTTGACAAAGGCACCAAGCTTATTCACTGGGGAAGGGACTGCCTCTTCAGCAAATGGTGCTGGGATAACTGGATATCCATATGCAGGAGAATGAAACTAGATCCATACCTCTCACCGTATACTAAAATCAACTCAAAATGGATTAAGGATTTAAATATACACCCTGAAACAATAAAACTTCTTAAAGTAAACGTAGGAGAAACACTTCAGGAAATAGGACTGGACACAGACTTCATGAATACGACCCCAAAAGCACGGGCAACCAAAAGAAAAATAAACAAATGGGATTATATCAAACTAAAAAGCTTCTGCACAGCAAAAGAAACAATTAACAGAGTTAAAAGACAACCAACAGAGTGGGAGAAAATATTTGCAAAATATACATCTGACAGAGGATTACTATCCAGAATATAGAAGGAACTCTAACAACTTTACAAGAAAAAAACAAGCAACCCAATTAAAAAATGGGCAAAAGAGCTAAGTAGGCATTTCTCTAAGGAAGATATACAAATGGCCAACAGACATATGAAAAAATGCTCAGCATCACTCAGCATCCGGGAAATGCAAATCAAAACCACACTGAGATACCATCTAACCCCAGTTAGGATGGCTAAAATCCAAAAGACTCTGAACGATAAATGCTGGCGAGGTTGCAGAGAAAAAGGAACTCTCATACATTGTTGGTGGGACTGCAAAATGGTGAAGCCTCAATGGAAAATGGTATGAAGGTTCCTCAGACAATTGCAGATAAATCTACCATATGACCCAGCTATCCCACTGCTGGGAATATACCCAGAGGAATGGAAATCATCAAGTTGAAGGTATACCTGTTCCCAATGTTCATTGCAGCACTCTTTACAATAGCCAAGAGTTGGAACCAGCCCAAATGTCCATCATCGGATGAGTCGATACGGAAAATGTGGTACATCTACACAATGGAATACTACTCAGCTACAAAAACAAATGAAATACTGCCATTTGCAACAACATGGATGGACCTTGAGAGAATTATATTAAGTGAAATGAGTCAGGCACAGAAAGAGAAATACCACATGTTCTCACTTATTGGTGGGAGCTAAAAATTAATATATAAATTCACACACACACACACACACACACACACACACACACACACACACACACACACACACACACACACACACACACACACACAATCGGGAGTTGGGGAAGAAGATATAACAACCACAATTACTTGAAGTTGATACGACAAGCAAACAGAAAGGACATTGTTGGCGGGGAGGGAGTAGAGGGAGGAGGGAGGGAGGTTTTGGTAAGGGGCTACAATAATCAACCACAATGTATATCGACAAAATAAAATTAAAAATAATAATAATAAAATAAAATAAAATGAAATGAAAAAAAAAATACACATAACTATCATTTATTGTGCCCCCATTGTAAAGCAGGTGCTGTACTACATATGAATGATAAAAGGATAAACAAAACTCGGACTTCACTCTCGAATTTGAGAGACAGACACATGTACTTTAATTAGAAAATAGTATAATACATGCCATTAGATACATTTGGAAAATGATATTGAGAACTGAGACGACAATGAACTACTTCCTGGAAAGGAAGTTCGAGGTTAATAGAATATGAAACACAAAATGTATTTTGTATAATTACATTTTTTTTTCAATTCAGCAAAGCTTTCAGAGGACATATGGTGACAATACTTTGAAAGTGATGGTGCATTGCAAATGCAATTATAATGACAGTAAGCTCTTTTGGGAGATGATACACATGTGAAAAACAACGTAGTACAATCTACCAACATAATGCCAAAAAAAAAAAACTTGAAGTAGGAGAAAAATGAGTAGGTGATTTAGTCAGGAATTAGTCGGAAAATCAGGCCCCAAATTAGAAGGATGTTCTTTAAAGGAGATGAAGAAAATTAACTCTCAGGATTTCATCCCTCTCCTGATACTAGATCTTAAACAGTTTGGATACTGCTACCCTGGTCTCTCAAGATCTTCATCTTGGAGCAGACCAATGCACACAAAAGGATTTGCGATGTTAAAATATGGTTTTACAGTATGTTTTTATGTAATTCTCAAGGTACACATATCTCCTTTACCAAAATCTGGTAAAGACAGAATATTAAATAGTGAAAATTATAGGCCTATTTTACTCATAAATATGGGAAAATTCTAGATAAAATATTTTCACACAAAATTCAGCAGTGTATTAAAATTTTACTATAAATTTAATTGCAGATATTCTAGGAAGTTTTACCAATAGAATTCTATCAGTACAAATTATTATGTTGACAAATTATTGGAAAATGTGGAGTTACTAAAATGTTTTATCAAAACAGCTTTGATAAAATTTCAGTCATATCTGATTAAGATGAAAAAATTCTAAGCAAAATAGAAAAGAAAAGATTTAAAAAATTTATTTATTAGTAGCATATTCATTATTACAAATTATGATTTTCCTTCATGTACTTTACACTATCTATCACTCCCCAATCCCCTTCCCTCCCTCCCTCCCATCCTAGTGGCCTTAGGTATGTTCTCACCTTCTAAAAGTTCAATGCACTGTTGTGGTCCTCCCTCCCTCCCTCCCTCCCTGCCTTCCTTCCTTCCTTTCTCTTCCTTCTTAGCACCGAGTTATGAGTGAGAACATGTGGTATTTATCCTTGTCTGGCTTATTTTACTTAACGTAATTTTCTCCAGACTCATCCATGTTGCTGCAGATGGCAGAATTTTATTCCTTTTTGTGGCTGAATAGTATTCCATTGTGAACATATACCATGCATTGTTTATCCAGTTGTCTATCAATGGAAACTTAGGTTGGGTCCATATTTTGGCTATTGTAAATAGAGCTGTGGTGAGCATGGGAGTGCAGATATCCCTTTAGCATGATGAATTCCATTCCTTTAGATATAAACCCAGTGGTGGGATTATATGGTAATTCTATCTGTAGTTGTTTGAGGAACCTCCATACTGTTTTCCATAATGGCGGTGCTAGTTTACAGTCCCACCAACAGTGTAGAAGAGTACCCCTTTCCCTGCATCATCACCAGCATTTGTTATTCTCAGTGTTTTTAATAATGGCCAGTCTAACTACAGTGAGATGATATTTCAATTTGGTTTTGATTTGGATTTCTCTGATGACTAGTGATGCTGAGCATTTTTTAATAAACCTGTTGGCCATTTGTATGTCCTCCTTTGAACAATTTCTAACCTATGCCCATTTTTTAATTGGGTGATTTCATTTTTCACTGTATAGCTGTTTGAGTTCTTTATATATTCTGGATATTAATCCCTTGTCAGATGTATATTTTGCAAATATTTTCTCCCATTCCATAAGCTGTCTTTCCACTCTGTTGATTGTTTCCTTTGCTGTGCAGAAGCTTCTTAGTTTGATATAATCCCATTTGTTTATTTTTTCTTTTGTTGCTTGTGCCTTTGGAGTCTTATTCATAAAGTCTTTGCCCAGTCCTACTTCCTAGAGTGTTTCCCCTATGTTTTCCTTTAGTAATTTTATGGTTTGGGGTTTTATGAATAAGTCTTTAATCCACATTCAGTTGATTTTGGTATATGGTGAGAAGTACAGGTCCAGTTTCATTCTTCTGCATATGGATGTCCAGTTTTCCCAGCACATGTATTGAAGAAGCAGTCTTTCCCCAGTGCATGGTCTTGTTGCCATTATTGAAGATCAGCTGGCTGTAAATATGTAGGTTGATTCCCAGGTTTTCTGTTCTCTTCCGTTGGTCTGAGTGTCTGTTTTTATGCCAGTACCATGCTGTTTTGGTTACAATACCTTTATAATATAATTTGAAGTTGGGTAGTGTTATGCCTCTGGCTTTATTTATTTATTTATTTATTTTGCTCAAGATTGCTTTGGCTATTTGGTCTTTTGTTGTTCCATATGAATGTTATGATTGCTTTATCTATTTCTGTGAAGAAAGTCATTGGTATTTCTATGGGGATTGCATTGAATCTGTAGCTTGCTTTGGTAGAATGAACATTTCCACAATGTTAATTCTTCCCATCTAAAAGCATGATATGTTTTCTATCTTTTTGTATACTCCCTAACTTCTTTCAGTAGTGTTTTGTAGTTCTCATTGTAGACATCTTTTACCTCCTTGGTTAAATTGATTCCTAGGTGTTATATTTATTTGGCAACTATTATAAATGTGTTTCCTTTCTTGATTTCTTTTTCAGCTGGTTTGTTACTGAAGTATAAATGCTACTGATTTGGGGGCATTGATTTTGTATCCTGCAATGTTACTGAAATTGTTAATCAGTGCTAAGAGTTTTTTCGGTAGAGTCTATAGGATTTTCTGTATATAAGATCATGTCATCTGCAAACAGGGACAGTGTGACTTCATCCTTTCCAATGTGGATGCCCTTTACTTCTTTCTCTTGCCTGATTGCTCTGACTAATACTTCCAATACCATGTTATATAGGAGTAGTGAGAATGGGCATCCTTGTTCTTATTCCTGTGTGGAAAGCTTTTCCCCATTCTGGATAATATTTGTAATCATCAATATTATGTTGAGATAATTTCCTTCTATACCTAGTTTGCTGAGAGTGTTTATCATGAAGTGTTGTTGAATTTTGTCAAATGCTTTTCCTGCATCTATTGAGATAATCATATGGTTTTTGTCCTTGTTTTTGTTGAGGTGGTATATCACATTTATTGACTTGTATATGTTGAACCATCATTGCACATCCCTAGGATGAATCCCACTTGATCATGGTGTATAATTTTTTTGATGTTTTGCTGTATTCTGATTGCTAATATTTTGTTGAGGACTTTTGTATCTATGATTATCAAGGATATTGGCTTGTAATTTTCTTTTTTTGTTGTTGTATCTTTATCTGGTTTTGGTACCAGAGTGATGCTGGCCTCAGAGAATGAATTTGGGAGAATGACTTCTGTTTCAATTTTTTGAAAAAGTTTGAAGAGAAGTGATATTAATTCTTTTTTAAAAGTTTGATAGAATTCAGCTGTAAAGCTATCTGGTCCTAAGCTTTTCTTTGTTGGAAGATTTCTGATTACTGCTTTGATTTCATTGAATGTTATTGGTCTGTGCAGGTTTTCTATTTCTTCTTGGTTCAGACTTGGTGGTTTGTATGTTTCCAGAAATTCACTAATTTCCTCCAGGTTTTCATATTTGTTGGGGTACAGTGTTTGTAATAATCTTGATTTTTCATATTTCTGTGGTATCAGTTGTAATGCCTTTTCATTTCTGATTTTTGTTATTTGAGTCTTCTCTCTTCTTTTTTTTTTTTTTTGTTGTTGTTGTTAACCTAGCTAATGGTTTTGTCCATTTTATTTATCTTCTCAAAAAACCAAGTTTTTGATTCATTGATCTTTTGTGTCTTTTTTGGGGTCTCTATTTCATTTAGTTCTGCCCTGATCTTAATAATTCCTTTCTCTCTACTAATTTTAGGGTTGGATTGTTTTCGTTTTTCAAGTTCTTTGAGGTGTAGTGTTAGGTCAATTATTTGAAGTCTTTCCATTCTCTTAATGTTTGCATTTATTGCAACAAACTTCCCTCTTAGTACTGCTTTTGCAGTATCTCACAGATTTTGGAATGATGTATCTTTATTTTTGTTAGTTTCAAGAAATTTTTTGATTTCCTGTTTAATTTCTTCTTGGACCCATAGGCCATTCAGGAGTCTGTTGTTTAGTTTCCATGCACTTGAATGATTTCTGAAATTTTGCTTGTTATTGATTTCTAGTTTAATCAATTATGGTCTGAAAAGATACTTGCAGTGATTCCAGTTTTTTAAAATTTGCCAAGACTTAATTTGTGACCTAACATGTGGTCTGTCCTGGAGAATATTCCATGTGCTGATGAGAAGAATGTGTATTCTCTAGTTGTTGGATGAAATGTTCTGTAGATGTCTGTTGGGTCCAATTGGTATAATGCATAGTTTAAATCCTGTGTTTCTTTGTTAATTTGTTGCCTGGGAGATCTGTCCAATGCTGAGAGAGTGGTGTTCAGGTCACTCACTGTTATTGTATTAGGATCTATCTCTTTTTTAGTCTAATAGTGTTTGCTTTACATATCTGGGTGCTCCAGTGTTGGTTGCATACATGCTTATGATTGCTATGTCTTTTAACTGGATAGATCCCTTTATTGTTATATAATGGACTTCTTTGTCCCTTTTTATGGTTTTTGGTTTGAAGTCTATTTTATCCGATATAACAATAGCTGCTCCTGCTCGTTTAGTTTCCATTTGCATAGTGTATCTTTTTCCATCCCTTCACTTTTAGTCTGTGTGTGTCTTTATGGGTGAGGTGAGTCTTTTGAAAACAGCATATAGTTGGGTCTAGCTTTTTAATCCAATCAGTCAGTCTGTGTCTTTTGAATGGGGAGTTTAATCCATTTACATTTAGGGTTGATATTGACACATATTGCTTTACTCCTGACTTTATATTGCTTTTTGTTTATATGTTTTAAATATCATTTGGTTTTTTTCCCCCTTTTATTTTTCATCTTCAGTGTTAGTTGGATTTTTGAAGTGACATGATTTAGCTTCTTTCTCTTTCTCATTTCCATTTTGGTTTTGACAGTAGGTTTTGCTCTTTCTTATGAATCTGTAATAGTGATTATCATTTTTCAGATTCTGGGTGCAGGACTCCTTTGAGTATTTCTTCAAGGCTGGTTATGTGGTAGTGAACTCCCGTGATTTTTATTATGGGAAATACACTATTGTTTCCTCAATTCTCAAGATAACCTTGCTGGGTATAGAATTCTTGGCTGGCAGTTCTTTTCTTTTAGTATTTTGAATATATCATCACATTTTCTTCTTGCCTGTAAAGTTTCAGTTGAGAAGTCTGCTCTTAGTCTAATGCAGGCTCTCTTGTAGTTGACTTGACACTTTCTCTTGCTGCTTTTAGAATTCTCTCTTTGAGTTTTGTCAGTTTGCCTATAATGTGTCTTGGAGAGGATCTTTTTGGATTGAATCTGTTTGGGGATGTTTTGGCTATTAAGAAAGTGAAAAGACAATTCACATAATGGGAGAAAATGATTGCAAAACATATATCTGATAAAAGCCTTGTATCCAGAGTATATAAAGAACTCTTACAACTCAACAACAAAATGACAAACAACTTCATTCAAAAAATGGACAAAGACCTTTGACATTTATCAAAAGAAGTTATACACATAGCCAAAAACAAATAGAAAGATGTTAAACATCATTAGTAATTAGGAAAGTTCAAAGTAAAACTACATAAGATACCATTTTACACATATTAGGATGAATATTATAAAAAAGATGGATAATAGCAAGTGTTGGTGAAGATGGGGAGAAACTTGTGTATTGCTGGTGGGAACATAAAATGTTGTAGTTGCTTTGGAAAACAACTGTTTTATCTCCTCATTAAGTTAAAACACAGACTTACCACATGGCTCAGCAATTTCCCTCCTAGGTACATAACCAAAAGAATTGAAAATATATGTGCATATAAAAACTAGTACATGAATATTCATAGCAACATTTTTCATAACAGCCAAAAAATAGAAACAATCTAAGTGTCTATCAACTGGTGAGTGGATAAACAATATATGGTTTATCCATATCATAGCATATTATTCAGCCATAGGAAGCAATGAGGTAGTGATACATGCTACAGCATGGGTGGACCTTGAAAACATTTTGGTAAGTAAAAGAAGCCAGACACAAAAGGCCACATATTTTGTCATTCCACTTGTATGAAATATCTATAATAGGAAAATCCATACAGAGAGAGAAAGTAGATTATTGGCTGCAGGGGCTGGGGAAAGGAGGAATGGAGAGTGAATGCTAGAGGGTATAAAGTTTTCTGGGGGGATGATGAATACATTCTGAAATTAGATAGTTGGCAATAGTTTGCTCAACTTTCGGTGAATGCACCCCAAACCACTGAATTGTACACTTTAAAATGGTGAATTATATGGTATGTAAAATATATCTTGATTATGAGAGAGGACAAAAATAATGCTGAGGAAGTTAAAAAACAACAAAAAAGTGTAATACCAACAGAACAATAAATACATCACTCCAAAAAAAAAGATATATGTGTGTGTGTCTGTACACACACACACACATATATATGGGAACTTATTTTTTAAATATTGCATTATAAATCAGTGAAGAAAGTAAATTCTATAGCAATTCTTGTTCAGAAAATTAGTTTTTTTTTGGAAGAAAATAAAATTAGAATAGCATTTTTTAACATAAAAATTAATCCCAGTGGGATCTTATCACAGATAAAACTATGAAGTATTAAAATAAAATTTAGGAAAATATTTGTATAGCCTGAATGCAGGGATGACCCTTTTAATTGAAAAAGTTGAAAGCCAAAGAGGAAACAATTGTTGATCTCTTAACACAACATTTTTAAAAAACTACATGGAAGGGCTGACCGGTTGGCTCATTTGGTTAGTGCATGGTGTTAAAACATCAAGGTCAAGTGTTCAGATCCCTGTACTAGTCAGCTACCAAAAAAAAAATTTAAAAAAAATAAAATAAAATAAAAAGTACATGGCAATAAACATCATATACAATATCAAGGAAAATGGAGAGAAAATATCTGCAGCTGACACATCAAAGTATTGCTATCCCTAATACAAAGTTGATGAAAAATAAAGAGAAAAAGGATGTAAAAAATTGTTCGTAAGACAGAGACTGTAAATAACCAATAGAGAGAGAAGTTGGAGACATAAAACTTTGTCGGATAGAAAAAAAAAAATACTGGAGTAAGGGAAAGTTTCTGCCGTCACACATTATCCTTCTGAGTCTGTCTGCAATGCCATCTGTCTAGATGCATATTCCCAGCCACTTTCTCTATGGGGTCTTCTCACCTTCCAGCCAGCTCTACCTCAGAAATTTTTGCCTCACCTTTATGAAAACCCCACTGTTTCTGACCAAGAGATTTTATGTATAATAATATTATCTTCCTTGCTGCGGCTCAGAGAACTGGGGTCCATATTAAGTCTGCTCAGGCTGATATAACAAAATGCTATTGACTAGGTAGCTTAAAGCTCAGAAATTTATTTTCTCACAGTTCTGGAGACTGGAAGTCCAGATCAAAGAAGTCCAACTGAGTTTCTGGTAAGGGCTCTCTTCCTGGATCACAGGTGGCCACCTTCTCAATGTGGAATAGAGAAAGCTCTCTGGTACCTCTTCTTATAAGGGCACTGATTAGGATTAGAGCCCTACCATTAGGTCCTCATTTAACCTTAATTATCTCCATAGAGGTCCCATCTCCAGACACAGCCACAATGGGCGTTAGGGTTTCAACATATGAATTTTGGGGGGACACAAACATTCAGCCTATAAAAGTTGTTCTGGGCTATTTCTGCTTCATATCTTCTATACTCTTGCTGAGGCAGTGAGTCTAGGGTCTCTGTTTATATGTGGGAAGGAAGAAAAAGGTAAATCAGGCACAAATACCTCAAAAATATTATCCCACCACATTTGGAATATCAAAATGTAAAATCAATTTGAATATTCATCAATCAGGGGGATAGTTAATACATTATGACAAACTCCGAGTACAGATTATTACGAAGGTCTTAAAAAGCATGAAGTATATTTTACATGGCAATCTTAGTTATCTGGAAGGATAGCTACTACATATTAATGTAAAAAGAGAAAATCATGAAGTAATATGTATAGAGGGATCTCATTTGCCTTAAAAATTAAGTCAAACCCTCCATGTTGCTGCATGGATGTATCAGCAAAGATAAGGTATGGAAGTGAGGTACAGGTTGTCCTGGGGAAGTGGTATTGCTGAGATGCCATGGAGACTATTAATTTCTCTTTAAATATATTTCTTCCTTTTGAATTATTACAATACACAAGTCATATTTGTAATTCAAATGACTGAAATTTTTTTAAAAGGTGTGCAAAGCACATTGCACTCAAGGAGAGAGAAGGGAGCTCTCTGAGATGGGTGCTGGATGGCATCCTGTCAGTCCCCACCGGTGGGAGTAACCTGGGTGGAGCGTCACCACTCAGGCCCTGGGCCTCAGCTTTTCCAGGCCAGAAACTGGATTCTTCTTTCTATCCACACAGAACTGATTGACCTCTTGGGGCTAGGTTACTAACTAAATCCATACAACAAGAACACATATGACTATAGTACTAATTCTAGACTGCTAATTCATTATCCAGTGGAGGAAAATGTTTCCAATCACTGAGACATTTATTTGTGTCTGGCATCCAAAGTACTCTCAGGGATAAGAATGAATACTAAAAATATATTATGGAGATTATTTCAGCCAAATCAGATAACCACATGTCAAATGACTCTCGACTCACTGGCACTTTTTAGCTTTCAAGGTATTTGAAAGCCAGCCTGGCATTTTTGATGGGATGATGCGTTCTCTCCCTCTCTCTCTCTCTCTCTCTTCACCCCCCTGTTTTCTCTCCTCCTTCCTTTCCTCCCTCCCTCCCTCTGCCCGTTGTCCTCTTACTCCAGAGAGATGTTTTGTGGCTTCAGTATAGAGCTCACCTCTTGGATGACCTCAATACCCAGACACCCAGAGCTGTCAGTTTCAGTCTCCCTTGCATGATACAGGAGCTGGCCATACCCTGCCAAATGCCTATGCCTTTACTTTCTCTTTTCAGTCTTTTTGTTGTAAATGAATGAAATGAATAAAACAATCAAACGAATGAATGAATGAATAGGCATTACCACTAACAATGGGTTTTTTGTTTGTTTTCTGGTCTTCCTGAAGTTTTTCATAAATTAATTTTTATTTACCCTTAATGACTCAGCTTAGTTCATACTTCCCTGAGAAATCCTGCCCTGTCGGATCCCCCAAATCCTCTTATAGCATTAGTCTTTATGCCTCTTATGACAATATTTTCAATACTTTTGTAATTGCTTGCCTTTTGGTCTCTCCCCTGAAACAGAAAATTTCTTATGGGCAGAACCCTTATTTCTATATCCACAACACTAGATTAGAGCCTAGAGGTTAACTGAGTAATTGAACTAATCTCTTTACCATTTAAGATTCACCTCTAGGCTACTTAGAATGGAATCTGAAAATGCTTAAGTGCCTCTCAGAGTTTTTTTTAAGAAGTACACAAAAACCAGATTCACAAAAAATGCGTACACAAAACCTGCAATAGCCTCAGGCTGTCCTTTGGTTCTCTTTAGCAGGCTAAGGGAGCAGATCTGGACAGAACTGTGAACAGGAAGTAGTTATGCGCCCCCCCTTCCCAAGCCTCGGTGGAACCTTTGGCTGCCTTCACTTTCTGTCATGTGCTTTTCATACCCCAGTGCCCCCCTCCCACTCTATGGCTATTGAAAAACCAAGCAGCTGAGTGAAAATACAAAAATATAGCCCAGGAAGTTACTGAATATCATGTAGACTTTTAAAAGTTATTTCCTGAATTGGTTTTCTTAGAAAATATGAACTTACAAAGCATTTTGACTGAAGGTTTAATTGAGACTTACTGTAAATCAGTGCTCCTCAAACAACAGCATGAACAAAATTTACCTGCAGCATTTGCGGACCTCAGATGCTTGGGTTCCTACCCTAGAGTACTGATTCTGTAGATGGGGCAGGGAAGGGGCTGAGCATTTGAGCATCCATCAGTCAAGCTCCCAGGTAACATTGATGCAGCCTGTATGTGAACTGCAAAATCTTTATGAACTAGGGTTAATTTTTCTCCACCATCTGTCTTAAAAAAGAAAATAATTTTCATTTTATGTTTCTTGCTACATGGTTTAGTAATTATGTGTAAGAACAATCCAGATGGTTAAATCATATCATATTGCCTAAAATTTTGGAAATTTTAAATTTTGGACAGGCCAGTAACTCTGCTGCATGAAATCTACTGGGTTTTGACCTTCTCTGTAAAGGCATAATCTGCATATCAGGTAAATTGAGGCTTACCTATGTCTACTTAGCACACCATTTCATATACAAGCTGCAAAAACATCTTCAGTATTGTTATTCTGTGCAAAGTATTTAATGAAAAAACAACACTGCAACCATGTCAGACCTGTTTCTTCACTCAGGATAAATTTTTGTTTTGTTTTTAGCTCAAATCTCAGAGGATTTTTGGCTTTGGCTTTTATAAGAAAGACTTCTTTATCCCTATGTCAGTTCCATTTCCCTGAACATTTTAGGTTTGCATTGTTTATCTCTCTTTTAGATTGCCACATAAAGAGTAAAAGAATAGAGAAAAGAACATCCAAAGGGAGAATTTTGTGGGTAGCTGTTATCCATAGTGACTGAGTGAGAAAACTGCCTGGCTCCTGGATCAGTGAGGGACACTGGAGAGAACGGATCAAGGGAAAGCCTTTGACTAAGAGTACCCAAGAGGAGGCTAAAGTGCCATGTCTTAAATCTAACTCATGAGAAATTATTTTTATTTCAAATGTGAAGGTCAATGCATAAGGGAAAATGTCACGTTCAGTTTATTACTTTCTGTAAAATAATCAGTGTAACCTAGATCTTCATTTCTATAACACTGTAAAAAAAAAAAGTATTCAACTAATTTAGCTTCAGCCATTCCAAACATGAAAAAAAACTGCAGTTTTAGGAACCATTTTAAGTTATTTGAAAAGTTCCATTTCCAAAGTCTATGCAGTATAAATACAGAGAACAGCTCAATGTACCTTAGAGGGAAAGAAAAACACAAATATCAAATGACATTATACAGAAAGCACTTCCAGGCAGTCTCTTTGATACGTCCTATATATTCCAGCCTCTGTGGCCCCACTATTCTTCTAATGCAACAAGACATCAGGAATTCAATTAAAATTTAAAACTTATAAGAACCGTTTCTCTGTTGGGTAACATACACAGAAACACTATGTAGTTTTTCTTCTTTTCTCCAGTTGATTTCTACTGTGAGTTGCTCTATTCGAGAAATTTCTACTGTCAAACAACAATGACAACAACAAAAAAACCTACCAGGCTGCTAGCTGTCTCTTCTATATTATTTACCTATGAAGATCACTTCTGTAATAGTTTATAAGAGAATGACTAGGACTTCTATTGCTAGCTTTGACAGTGTAGCTTGTTGCCTATCAACCTATCAAACAACCCTGTAAATTCTGTCACCAAAGGAAACCATAAATGCTGAATAAAATATAAATTAAAACAAAACAAAACAGTTGTTTGAAGGCATCAGAGGACAACCGAGGAACCAGCCCTTGTGGGATCAAGTGCAGGAAGTGCATTGAGCTGACACTGTTCTTTTCCTTTAAGAGTGTGCTGATTCCTAAGCAGCACAAATGACAATGTCTGTGAAGACAGTGGCTCAGCTTTTGGCAGTCTCAATGGCCTTGGAGGAAAATAATGGGAGTTCAGAGTTAAAAAGGCAGCCAGGACTTGAGGGACCAGATCCAGAACAACACTGAATCACACAGAAGTGAGGCCAGCATTTTGCATTGCTTTTCCCCTTGAAGCATTTACCAAGTCTTACACATGCAATGCTTACACTGCATGCAATGGGAGGACAAAAATGAAGAAATGAATCAGCAGCTAACGGGCAAGCACAAAGCAGAGCTTTCAGTAGTCTCATGAGGCTAAGGACAGAAAAGTTTGAATTTACAGCTTGCCAAGAAGGAAGGATCCTAATAGTCACTCCAGGCTTTCTTTAGATACCCTTGAAAGGATATACTCTGGGAATAAAGGAAAGCCAAAATGGGCAAAACCTGATGAAGACTAGAATCTGTCTTGAATCATTTCAATCCATGGATCAATCATGCACAAACTCCGTTCACCAACCCCCCCTCCCCAGCTGCTTAACAGAAGACAACTAAATCCATTCTGTAGAAAGATAATGTCATTCAGAGTCCCTGAACTTTTTTATAGATAACATCTAACATTAGAGCAAAAATTATGATGTGTGTCAGGAGATGTTCAAAAGACCAAAAACCAAGAGCAGGAAAAATCCATTAGAAACAGATCTACAGGTGATCTAGATGTTGAAGTTCAGGATCCAGACTTGACAGTAACAGTGAAAAATATGTTCAAAAGATAAATGACATGATGGAGAATTTAGCCAGAGAATTAGAATCTATTTAAAAAAATTATATTGTAATTCTAGAAAAGCACATTAACAGAATTTAGTAACTCAACAAATGAATTAAGTGCAGATTTGACTCAGTAAAAGAAATGTTTGGTGAAGCAAAAGCTAGATTGAAGAAAATACCCAAACTAAAGAACATATAAAAACAAAATGAAAAATACGGAATTTAAGAGACACAAGGAACACAGATACAAAATCTAAAATAGATATAATGGGCGGACAGGAGCAATATTTGAAGAAATACTAGACAAGATTTCCAAAATGTGAAAGATTCAAACCACTGATTCAATAAGTTTTATGAAGCCCAAACAAGATAAACCTAAGAAATCCAGATATAGGCACATCATGGTAAAGATGTGCTAAAGATCAAAGCGTGACAATAAGACCAAGAGCTGATTTTGCAAAAGAAATAAAGGAAGACAGAAGACGATAGAAACATATCAGTAAAAAAGTAAAAGAAAATAGCTGTCGATCTTGAATTCTATACCCAACCACAAGACCCTTAAAATAGGGATAAAATAAAGATATTTTTGATTTAAGAAAAAGAGAGGATGTACTGCTATTAAGCCTTCACTAAAAGAAGTACTGAAGCACATTCTTTATGCAGATACAAGATGAAAAAATAAATACAAATGAAAAGATAAATGTATCATAAATCTAGGTAAATATTGACTATATGAAGCAATGAAAATAATGTATTGTGATGTTTAAAAATACTTAGAATTAAGGTACGTGTTAACAATAGCAAAAAAAATGCTAAGAGAGGTGAATGGAAGTGAAGGATATGTCTGTCCTTGTGTTGTCTGAGAAGTGGTAAAACTACTAAGTATAAAATGTGTATGTGTGTGTGTGTGTGTGTGTGTGTGTGTGTGTTTACACTAATAAAGAGAAAAATAAGGAAAAAATACTTGATTGAAACCCAAGGCAAGAAGAAGAGAAAAAGGAACAAAGAGTTGATGGGAGAAATGAAAATAAAATACTAAGAGAGTGGATTAATCCCAAAAATATTAGTAATAAAATTAAATGAGATTTAAGTGAAGTAATACCCCAATTAAAAGACAAGTACCATTCTTCTGAATAAAAAACACAAAACCCAACTATATGATGCTTACCACGTAAATATAAGAACATAGAACAGTTGAAAGTAAAAAGATGAGTAAATCATGAAAACACTAATTGACACAAAGCTGTCATAACTATACAAGTAACAGGCAAAGAAGACTTTAATGAAAGAAATAAATAGAACTAACCAGGAAAATCTATAATGATAAAAGGGTCAATATATTATAAGGATATAGCATTTCTAAATTTGTAGTCTTATTATAGAATAGTCTAAATAAATGTAAAGAAAAATCCAACAGAAAAATAAAACCTACAATTATAATAAAAGGTTGAAACACATCATTTTCAGTTATGAATAAAAAAAAGATAAAATTAATAAGAATATAGATGATTTGAACAATGCAATGAACAAACCTGACCTAACTGCATATGTAGAACATTGTGCCTCATATTAACTAAATATACTGTATTTTTGACTATATTATATTTCCAAGTACATGTAGAATACTTATCAACAAATGGCCATAAAACAAATTTCAACAAATTACATAATATTAGAATTGGTGTTTTCTAGCCACATTAGATATAAGCTGGAATAATGAAAAGATTCCTAAGAAATCTCTAAATGCTTACACATTAACAATATCTTTGTAAATAAGCCATGGGTTCAAAATGAAATTACAACAGAAACCAAAACATATTTTGAACTGAATGTTAATAAAAATATAACATGTGAAATCTTGTGGGATTCAGACACAGATGTGGTTAAAGAAGCAATTTTAATCTTTAATTTACATATTACAAAAGAAGACAAAAACAATGATATATGCCATCTCAAAAAGTTAGAGAAATGGGCCGAGCCCGTGGCGTACTCGGTAGAGTGCTGCGCTGGGAGCGCGGCGACGCTCCCACCGCGGGTTCGGATCCTATATAAGAATGACCGGTGCACTCACTGGCTGAGTGCCGGTCACGAAAAAACGACAAACAAACAAACAAAAAAAAAGTTAGAGAAACAGCAAATTATTTTTGAAACAGGTAGAAGGAAAGAAACGATTTTTAAAAAAGGTAGAAAACGATGGATAGAAAATTATGTTATAGGAAAACTCAACAAAGCTAGAAGCTGTTTTCTTAAAATACAAAAAAAATTGATAAATTCCTGGCATGACTGATTAAAAGAAAGAGCAGAGACATAAATTATCAGTTTTAGAAATGAAAAAATAGACATCACTACAGATCCTAAAGGATTTGAAAATATAAAAGGAGGAAATTATGGACAATTTTGTGCCGATAAAGTTGAACATTCAGAAAAAATGAACAAATTTCACAAATCAAGACTTGCCAAAATAACACCAAGAAGAAATTGAAAATCTAAATAATACTATATCTACCAAAGAATTTCATTAGTAAGTTAAAGTATTCCTGTAAAAACAAAAATAAAAACAAAACAACAACGACAAAATTCTAACGTAACATTCCAGGCCCAAACTGCTTCATTAGTAAAATATTTTAAACATTTCAGAATGTACTAACACCATTTTACACACATTTTTTCAGAGAATAGAAACAAAGAGAATGTTTCCTAACTTATTTTATGAAGGAAGTCTTACCTTGAAACCAAAACTTGACAAAGACATTATAAGAAATTCAAATTATAGATCAATTTTATAAACGTAGATACAATAATATTAAACAAAATATTAGCAAATTTAACTGTATATAAAGAAGGTAATTCATTGAGAGTAAGCTGGAATTATTCCAATTATGAAAGTTTGGTTTATCATTTGAAAATCAATTAATACAGTTCACTATACTGTTGAGACAAAGAAAAAAAACAAATAATCATTTAGTTAATTCATAAAAAGCATTTGATAAAATTCAGCATCTATTCATGATGAACACTTTTAGAAACCTGGCACTAGGAAAAAACTTCCTCAATGAAGTAAAGAGGTACTTATAAAAAGAAATACATATAAAAAATATCAAATTTAATAACGTTAGATTTAAAATGTTTCCTTCAGTGTCAGGACTAAGATTTTAGCCCATGCAATACGGCAAAAAGAATTAAGAGTTATTAAAAATTATTAAGATTGGAAAGGAAGAAATAAAGCTATTATTTTTCTCAGAAGGCATAATTATGTACATAGAAAATACATGAAAATCTACAGAGAATTAAATTAATAAGTAAGTTTAGCACGGACTACAAGGTCAACACACAATAATCAATAGAATTTCTATATACTGGCCATACTTATTGCCTTGGATTAAATGGTGTCCACCAAAGTCCATGTATTAGAAACTTAACCCCCCACTGCGACAGTGTTAGGAGGGTGGGAAATCCTATTATGGCAATTGAAAGGTGGGGCCTTGAAGAGGTGATTTGATTGTGAGGACCGTGCACTACTGAATGGATTAATAAGTTGATGATTTAATGGTGGTTATAGGTGTGGCTCCGAGGGCTTTAAAAAGAGAAGTGTTTCTTTATAAATTACCCAGTTTTAGGTATTTGCTATAAGCCACAGAAATGGACTAAGACACTTATAAAATAGAATTTTTTAAATGTATACCATTTACAATAGCATATGTCTTGCTCTGGGCTGCTATAACAAATTGCCATAGACTAGGTGAACGTTTATTTTCCACCGTTCTGGAAGCTGGAAGTCTGAGATAGAGCACGAGCATGGTTGAGTTCTGGTAGGGCCTCCTTCCAGGATGCAGACAGAGAACTCCCGGTCTCCTCACAAGACAGAAAGAAAGCTAGTGTGCTCTCTGGGCACGAGATTATAAGGGCACGAATTGTTAGGTAGGAAGTCAGACATGAGCGATAGGGGGCCGGGCAATAAATAGCTTTGCAGACATCCTACCTCCACCCAACGATCACCCTGGAACCTTCCAACTAGCCCATTTTGTGGTTGGGTTTGCGATGGACATATCCTGATTGCAAGGAATCGGGCCAAGCCAGATTAATTTGGTTTTAGCACCTGCACAACCTGTAGTAGTCCACTTGCACTGACCTTTGCCTCATTATAATGAAATTGGCACTGTGGGTTTTGCTCCTCCCCACTTCATGAGTTTTTCCATCTGCATTATGGGTAAGAACATGTGCAGAAGGGGCTGTCCCCGTGGCTCACTTGGGAGAGTGCTGTGCTGGTAGCACCCAGGCCGCGGGTTCGGATCCTATACAGGGATGGCCAGTGCGTTCACTGGCTGAGCGTGGTGCAGACAACACCGTGCTGCGGGTTGCAATCCCCTTACTGGTCAGAAAAAAAAAAAAAAAAAAAAAAACATGTACAGAAGGAAAACAGTTACATAGCCTGCGAATGCCAAGCAAGTGACCGTAGACATACTCATCATGATGATGTGCCCAAATCTTGTCAGCTATGATACCCACTCCCCAGCCTTTCAGGGCCGTTGTCTCCCTTGGTGTGGCCCATTCCTCCCTTGGAACTAGTTCAATAAACTTTGCTTTGTTTTTGTTTCACTGACCTGTAGTTCTTTACCATGTTGATGAAAAGGATGGAGGAATCACCAAAATTCTGGTAACAGAATCCCGTTCTTGAGGGTTCCACTGTCACTACCTAATTACCTGTCAAAGGCCCTATCTCCTAATCTCACCATGTTGGGGATTAGGATTTCTATCAGGCCTCTCGGTCAGCTTAAGGTAAGAACATTTGCTACTCTCGCATCCTGTCCCCCTAACCTCTCCCTTTCTCTCAGGCTGGGGTGATCCAATACAAACATCTTGTACAAAACAACAACAAAACCCCACAAAGCCATTAGGGAATGCTGAGTGCTCAGAATAGTTGCCCAACCCCGTCCCAGACAAACCCTAGGAAGCCTCTACCAGTCTGCAGGAGGACGGAACACTGATCTCCAGGTTTCCTGGAGTAAACGCCCTTGCTTGGTAATGTTTGGCTCAGAGTCTTTCATTCTGTTTGTCTCTCTGACCTAACAATTTCAATGTACAAATTTTGGGGAGACACAAACATTCAGTCCACAACAATATCAAAATAAAAATATATCTGGTGAAATAGTAAACTGAAATAACCAATGTGGGGGACAGTTTGGCACTGCTTGCTAAAGTTCACACAGCACGTGTACCCTTAAGCCCAGAATTCTGCTCCTATGTAAATACCTTACCAAAACCTGTGCAGAAGAGTGTACAAAGCATTTCTATTTATAATAGCCTCATGACCTCCAAACAAAGGTTTGTCCTGGGCTATACCAGGGTCAGAAAAGAACATACCAACCTTTACATGCGACTAACTTAAAATCTTACTTATATTGGCTAATTGGGTTTAGGGGGGTAAAAATGGGTGAAAAAATAGAAGTGTTTCTTGTTTTTCTGTCCTTAAAGATTAATGCTGTTTACTTAGAAATAGAAAGGAAAATCAATCTGGCTGCAATGAAGCTTGTATTTTAAGACATAGCAATTAATACTGAGAGGAAAAATATCTGTTCTTTTTCAGTCATTTGGTATCTTTGTATTTCATACCCTTTTTAACCTTAAAGGACTTGCACTTTCAAATCATCTATTTAAGTAATATGCTCCTTTTATTCTTTCATTTTCTTTGTTTTCACAATGATCATGTTCAGACCTAAGAATGCATGGTCCTTGAAAATTCTCAGTATGATTATAATATCTAATAACGTTATATAAATGTAGCAGAAACCAGATAGGCAACAAGTACTCTGTTAAAAGTAAAACCCTGTAATGGCCTGTAAAAATAATCAGGCAACTTTAAAGGAGACAGACATAAAACTTTGCATTTATTGGTGATTTTTTAGTTCTTTTGTGCTACAAATGGAGTATTTGCAAAAGTTGTAGCTTTTGTTTTTTGATTTAGAAAGTTGTATTTCTCACTTGTGGTAGATAAACACCGTTTCCTATGAGTGTGTTTATGATTTTATATAAGTGTTTTACTAATAATGGTCTCAATAAGCCGGGAAGCTTCTAGTAAGGGTGTCATTGCTCCTCCTGCTGCTGTCGTTGTTATTATTTGTTTTCTGAGGACAAATCAAGGTTTTCCTGGTCTTAGAGAGAAAGTTGTGGCTGCACTCTGCTTGAGTTCATTACCAGATGGAGAGAGAGAACAATGATTAAATGAGCATGTCATGATCCAATTATCTGAGTTGCTCTGTAATCCTCTCCTGCTGACTTGGGAGGGTCATTTAGGCACATTCGGATAAGATGGAGAGACATGAGACATAGTGAAGACTCACTCCATCCCATCTGCCATAGACTCTTGACAGAAACTCAGCCCATGGCAGTTTCAGCTGATGAGAAGATAGTTGTCTGATTGACTAAATATCAGAAAAAACTTTAGATATCAACTTATTTAACTATATGCAAAATAATAAAATTGTAACAGTTTATGTATTTTCAGCCTGTAATGCATTTTTCTGTACATGAGCTTATTAGACTGAGATTTTTGGGAGGAGACCATATCTTGCATATCTGTTTTCTTAATACCTAATAGTTTCTTCTCTTCCTAAGAATAAACACTATCCTGTGTTTCTGACATTACAGTTTTGCTTGCTTTTGAACTTCACATAGTTGGTGTCATATAGCATGTACTTGTTTGGGTCTCATTTTTGTCAGTCAATGTTATATTTATAATATTTATCCATGTTGTTTCATTTACCAGGAGTTTGTTCATTTTTATCTCTGTATAGTATCCCGTTGTATGAATATATAAATATTTACGTATACATTGTACTAATGACAGAAATTTTGGTTATTAGCTATTGTGAATTATGATGCCGTACATATTGTAAGTGTGGACGTTCTGTTGGATGCTTACCTAAAAGACAGGAATTACTGGAATCATTGGTCATGTTCAAATCTTAAAGAAGGGACTACATATTTTGGAAGATGTTGTACCACTTTATGCTCCTACCAGCAAGGAATTAGAGTTCCTTTTGCTCCATATCTTTGCTGTTCCTTGGTCTTTTCAGACTTTTCAACTTTAGCTATTCTGTTGAACATACAGTGACATCTCATAAAACTTTTCCTTCACATTTCCCTGACAGCTAATGAGGTTGAGTCTTTTCATATATTTATTGACCATTGGGATGTCCTTTTGTGAAATGCTTGTTCAAGTCTCTGGCCCACGTTTTTTTTTTTTTTTTTTTCTTTTAAGCTTCTGATCTTTTTCTTGTTTATTGGTCATTATAAATATATTTTAGATATTAGCCCTTTATGGTTGTATGTATTGCAGATAACTCCTCTGATTCTGTAGCTTTCCTTCTCACAGAAAAGTGTTTTTGATGACAAATGTTTTTAAAGCAGTCCAATTGTTAACCATTTCCTTTATGGTTAGTGTTTCAAGTGTTTTTAATGAAGAAATTTTTTCCTACTGCAAGTCAAGAAGATGTTTTTCTAACATAGAAGCTTTGTTTCTCTTATCTTGCACATTTGTATCTAAAATTCACTTGATATTGATATCTTCATTATGCTTATGATGTTGGAGGTAGGGTCTGGGGGGGCCTGGTAGTCAGCCTCAACCTACTCCGTCCTCTTACCAGGTTATTGATTCTGCTACAGGAAAGAATTCAAGAGCAGAGTCACAGTAGAAAATGAGAACAGGTTTAATATAATGAATAAGAGATATGTATTTCACAGAGAGAGCATGGCCCAGCTCCAGAGACTGAGCAGGGCCCACACCAAGTTTAATAAAAAAGTAAGAAATACATATTTAAATAAGTTCACTACAGGCTGAAGAGTACAGGATGGCTCAAGAGAATGAACAGCTGCTTGATGAGAGTAATTTTAATACAAAAAGAAAGAAATACACACTCCACAGGCAGAGTGCAGGCTGGCTCCAGGAGAGTGAGCAATAGCCCTGCCTTCTGTTGGGATTTGGCTTTTATAGTTTTGCTACTTAATGAATATTCAGTTAAGGGGGTGATTTCCAGTTATGGTAACAAAGTCTTGCACATACTCAGTAGGTCTCTTTCTGGAGCATGTTCATTGCTCAGACCCTATTACATGCATCAGGCATATTCAAGAATATTCTGTGCTCCCTAGTACCACTAGTGGAAGATCATTCAGCTACCAGGATTATATGACCCCTCTCTACTGAGCATGCCCAGCCACTGGATTTGCATAAGCAAGCCCTGTAAGGTCTAGCTTTCTCTGTGTTGGTGCTGAAAATAGGTCTAATTGGCAACAGTGGCTTTCCTGTAGGGGAGGACCCAGAGGAGGAGCTTGAGACCTTGGGCAATGGGTTGAAACCCAGAGGTGCATCCAGAAACCCTGGGCCCAGGGAAAACTGAGCACCTCCTCTATCAGTTTAGAGGAGAGGTAGATTTTCTTTTCTTTTTTTTTATCCATATGGTTATCTAATTGACTCAGCATCATTGAATAAAAATGCCATTCTTTTTTCATTATTCTTTACGTGTCAAAATCAGGTGTCTATACATTAGTGAATCTGTATCTGGGCTTTCTACTCCGTGGCACTGATCTCTTTTTCTGTTCTTGCACTGATACTACAAGTCGCAGTTACTGTAGCTTTATAACATATTTTGAAATGCCATAGAGCGTATTCTCCTTCTTTGTTCCTTTTATTGGAGTTTATCGTGCTTCGTTTTGTCCTTATCTTCTCCACATGTGTTTCACAGGTAGCTTCTCAATCTCCACAAATTTCTGCTGAGATTTTGATTGGGATTGCTTTAAGTCCGTGGATCAATTCGGGGAGCATTTAAATTCCTTAAATCATTGAGTCTTCCAAATTACGGACATAGTATATCTCTCCTTTTATATCTTTTATACTTTTTCAAAAAAAAATTATAGTTGTTTTGTAGAAACTTTATACATCTTTTGTTAAATTTATTTCTGGATTTTTTTTGGTACTATTGTAAATAGTATTTTTTTAAATATTCTATTTTTTGTCTGTCGCAGATGTATGGAAATACATTGATTTTGTATATTGATCATTGTCTATCTAGCAGACTTATTCATTAATTCTGTAATTTATCTAAAGACTCCTTTGGACTGTCTACATACAAATTATATCATATATAAAATGAGAATTTTTTCTTCTTTTCCAGTCCTTACATTTTTGCTATTTATATTTGTTGACATATTGTAAGGGCCAGCATCTAGAGTAAAATGTTGAATAGAAGCACTGATACTGGTAGCTGGCTTCCCTATTTTATTCCCCCCTCTAAAGGGAGACCTTTAAACATTTCACCACTTAGTGTCAAGTAAGATTTTTGTAGATTTTTTTATTAGTAGTTACCTACTAAACACTTTTGATAAGAACTTTTATTACTAATAGATGCTGAACTTTATAAAATGCTTTTCTGCAACTGTTGAGATGCTCAGATGATTTTTTCTTCTTTATTCTCTCAGGATGGTGAATTACATTGATTAGCTTTTCAAATGTTAAAAAAACTTTGCATCCCTGTAATACCAAGCCTAATCAGGATGTATTACCTTTTTTAATGAATTGTTGGGTTCAGATTGATATTTTAATAATTGTTTATCTTTGTTCATGAGAGATTGGCCTATAATTTTTCTTTGTTGTAATGTTCTTGTCAGAATTTGAACACATACAATGGGTTGAAATTATTGTCCCTTTTTAATTATTATTTAGAAGATCATGCAAGATTGGCTATAATTTCTTTCTTAAATGTTTGGTATAATTCACTAGTAAAGCTACTTCATTCAGGACTTTTCTGTTTGCAAAATTTTAAATTATAGATTCTTTTTCTTTAGGAAGATTCGGATATTCTGTTTCTTGTTTGTTTAGTTTTAGTAAATTATCCTTTTCTATGAAGTATCCATTTACTATAAAATTTAAAATACATTAGAATAAATTTCTTTGTAATGTCCACTTCTTATCTTTCATAATGCCTGTGCTTATGTCTCCTTTTTCATCACTGATATTTAAGTGTTGTGGCTTCTCTTTTTTTTCAGTGATCATGCTTGCCAGAGGTTTATTAATTGTATTATTCTTCTAAGAAAACAACTTTTGGTTTTTTTCAGTCCTTTTTTTATTATATTAATTTTAGCCTTTTTCTTTATTATTTACTTTATGCTCATTTCTTTGGCTTTAACTTGTTTTTTTTTTTTTAGCTACTTAAGTCTTCACTGGTCTTCAGTCTTTCTTCTTTCTTGATATACACACTTAAGGGAATAAATTTCTCTCCAACTATGATATATCTGCATCTCACATTTTTCAGATGTTGTGTTTTATTTTCAATTAGCTCAAAATATTTTATAGTAACTATTGTGCTTTCTTTTTTAATCTATGGTTTATTTTTGAAGTCTATTGCTCAATTTCAAACATATGCTTATTTTCTAGCTCTCATTTTGTTATTGACTTTTTGCTAAATTGCAGTAGTCAGAAAACATAATTTGCATGACTTTAATCAATTGGAATATGTTGATATACCTTTATGGCCCAGCATATGGTCACTCTTTAAACGAGAGAGCTTGAAAATAATGTGTATTCTGCAGTTCTTGGGTGCAGCATTCTACATATGCCAATTTGTTATTTGTGCATTTTAAATCTTCTATATCTTTACTAATTTTTTGTCTGCTTGTGTTGGTAGTGAGAAATATGTTATAAGCTCCCACTACGGCTTTCTTAGAATTTCTGAGCTTATTCATTACTCATTCAATAAACAATTATTCTGGGCCCATCAAATTTTAGAAAATAGAGATTATAAATTTCTTTGAGAATGTTTTCAGTAATTAAGGAGAGTAGTTCTGATTTTATACATTTTAAGTTGATGTCATTAGTTAATGAAGTGTTCATCTTTACCTTTGTTAGGTGTTTCTTGCTTTACTGTCTACTTTGTCTGATATTAATATACATAGTTACACCAGCTTTCTTTGATTAGTGTTTGTATTCTAATTTTTTAGTTGCATTAAATTCTTTAAATTTTGCCTTTCTCTGTGAAGATTTCAAGCACATTCATTTTCGGAATCATCTTGGATCTGAAATGTGAATTTGTATCAAAAATAATAATACTTTTATAGTACTTAATATGCTAGGCCCTGAACTATGTACTTTTTATATATTAAACTGCATGATAAAATCAATGATGATTGCTATACTTACCCTTATTTTATAAAGAGAGAAACTGATGCCCAAAGAGAAGAAAATAACTTTCTTGAGATTATACAGCTGGTGTATTAGTCAGGGTTTTCCAGAGAGACAGAACCAATAGGATATATACATATACATAGATAGATAATGAAAGGGAATTTATTAGGTAAATTGGTTCACATGATTACAAAGGCTGAGAAATCCGACAATAGGCCATCTGCAAATTGACTGCTAGTAGCATGGCTCAGTCCAAGTCTGGAAGCCTCATAACTGAGGAAGCTGATGGTGTGATTCATAGTCCTAGTCCAAAGGCCTGAGAGTCTGGGGTGCTGCCGAGTAAGTCCTGGAACCCAAAGGCTGAGGAGTCTCAAATTTGGATGTCCATGGACAGGAGAGAAGAGTGTATTCCAGCTCCGGTGGACAGAGAGAGAAATTCACCTTTTCCTCTGTTTTTGATCTTTCCAGGCCCCCAGAAGATTAGATGGAGCCTGCCCATATTGAAGGTGGATCTTTCCCATCCAGTCCACATATGCTGATCTCTTCTGGGAACACCCTCATAGACATACCCCAGAATAATGCTTTGTCAGGTTTCTAGGTATTCCTTAATCTGGTCAAATTGATGCCTGAAATTAATCATCACAGCTGGTGAGAGGCTGAGCCAGGATGGAAATAAACAATCTAGCTCAGAAGTCTATTCTCTTGCTAACTATACTGTGCTACCACTTTGAAAAAATTTAGGGCTCAGAACATAGTATATGACAGAGGGATTCCAGAGCTTGCACCCAGTGCAGTCACCCTGGGCCCCATGCTTAGAGGGAGGCCAATGGGGCTAATGCTCTGCAGTGACCATCTTAAAATCCTGAATAATGTTATCTTTGGATTTGTGTTTTGTAAGTGAAGGCTGATGGGAAGAGGGAGCATGCTCTGGGGACCTGGAATCCCCAGCCTCCCTGGGGTGGATCCTCAGCCACCTGCTCCTCTGGCCCTAACCAGTGAACATTATTGCCTCCCTACCAGGTGAGGGGCTGCACACAGGGAGGGTGGAGTCAGGCCCTGTGCTCTGAGCCATGAGGTGGGCCCAGCACCTGTGAGGGTCTATACACCCTGTGAGTAACCCCTACCCAAGCAACACACCATTAAATAGCAAATAAAGAACACCATGATGAGGGTAGAGAGAACACAGAAGAAAGGTCTCTTTCCCCTTCTTTCCTGCTTTTTGAACAAGGGGCCTTATATTTTTATTTTGCACTGGGCCTGTGAATTATGTCGCCGAGCCTGGTAGATGCTATTTTGTGTGCTGTTTGTTGAGATCATGCTTTCATTTTTTTTTTTTTATCTTTTCTATCTTAAACATCTTTTAAACACATTTTTCTATTTTGTATTCAAAACGCACAATCCTTTCATAGCGCCTACATGCAATTTACACCTTACTGCGGATGTTTATAGATTACTGAGCACTGACACATGTATCTGTTCACTTCTGTCTCATGAGTCCTCAGAGTGATATGGGGGAAATATTACCACCCCTACTTTGTAGAGAAATAAGTGAGTGACTCAAGGTTTCACATTGAATAAGTGGCTGAACTGAAACTTGTACATCTGTGTTCTAATTACAAAACATTTTTCTTTCTATTAAATCACAATTCACTTTGAAGAAGGCATCATTTTGGATATCACAGAAGACGATTTTATGTCCAATATTGGCTATGGAATTTCCACTTTTCTTCTTTGGTATACTTACTTGTTAAGTATGAGCTTCTGCTAACATGTTTTATTTTCGTGGCACTTTGGTGCCGGTTTTACAATGCTTTCAGCCACAAGCAAAGAAACAAGTAGCTGAAAGTGGGTAATTAGGTTTGTTCTGGGAGTTTTGGAAGTGGGTGGAATGTCCTAAAACTCCAAACATCTGGCTGTTATACTTAGTAAGCAATAAATGATTAAAGCTTTGCTGACACCAGTTAGCAGTGACATAGTCCAAAGCTTCAGTTTATGTGGGTTTTGTTTTTTAAAGGACTGATAATAAAAATGTAAGAGTAATCTAAAATGTGACTAACCCATGTGATTCACCTCTTTCTTGTCAATTCATCCTTCTTATTATTTCATGCAATATATTGAAATGTTAGTTTGGTGAAATGGTGTTCGTGATCGTTGCTGTATTTACAACCCCTCCAAAATACATCCAAAGATTCTTCCTCATGAAGTCACTTTGACATCTTCCAGACTTCACACTGAGAACATGGTGATGGAGTTGCTTTTCTCTGTAAGGTGCTGCCTCTCTACCAATTATACACACTTGGGAACTCAATTCACTTATTACCTGTAGCTACTATTACCATAACAAAAAAGCAAGTTATTTTTTAAAAGATCATATTAATAACAATGCTGAAAGCAAATAGTGGAGTAACTTGACTCCAAAATTCTTTTTCCTGAATTCACTGTTTACTGCAGAGCACACACAAAACTGTTCGGTGCTATTTATGCTGTTTCCTTATGGAAAGGTGATAGGTAGTGTTCTGCATAATGTAATAGATGCACAGAATAAAACTCTCACGACGGCTCTTGAACATTACCTTCTTGTTCAGTGGAAAAATTGGGGGCACTGGATGTAAATAGAAAAAAGTTTAATTTTTCCCAAAAAGGAGAGTGGAAAGCAGAAGTATGATAAAGAAAATTCCTTGGAATATATCACAAAATGCTCAGAAGTTGAACCAACTGATATATGGAACATGGAAGAAAGTTTTGAATCTGGGATCATAAAATATTATCGGAAATCTGGAGATGATAAAGTAAGAAAATTTGGCTGGTCCTGCAGGGTTCTAGATGTGGGAACAGCAGAGACTACCTATGAAAAGAAGTTCAGAGACTGGCCAGTGGTCTCAACAAGTTTGATTTTGTTTGTTTGCTTGTTTCTCTCTAATTTTATCACTGTTAAGAGATGCTAACAGTTCTTAGAAAACAGAACCAGTGAATGAGGAACCAAGGTAAGCCTGGTATTAGGTAAAAGCCTGGGTCATAGCAGAGGAGAAGTTGGCTAATCCTGTCCTTAAACAAGGATCAGATATTTGCTTTTAGCTTTGACCTCTGCCCCCAGAACTGTGACTCTAACATCAGGTCACTTACAGAATAGGTCATTGACAATGTGAGATGTTTTTCTACATCTGCATTTCTGGAACAGGGAGCTTGCAGTACTTGGAGATACCACAGATAACTTGTGGTAAAGGTGGGCACTGTCTCCCAAAGGTTTTCCTTCCAGAGTGCAGAACTGCGGTGGCTGCCCAGCCAGGGACCACACTTCTCAGAGGCTCTTCCATCTAGCGGTGGGGGGTGGCCACTGGTTTTCAGTGGCACTGTTAGAGAAGAGTGCTCTCTGTCCCTTCTAGCTGGGGCTGTGGAGAGCCGGGTGCCCCTCCACACTTTCCTCTCTTATCTGACGGTTGGATGGTGATGTTCAGGGTGACTTTGGGCACCGTGTCTCGAAGACGGCAGAGTTTCCATCATACCCAAAGGCAGAGGTTCCTTCTGGCAACCCATTGGGACTAATCAGCAACCTCCATGCGTTCAGCTGCTAGTCTCACCCCTGCTGGTGCCTGAAGAGAAGAACCAAGCCTTACAGGGGACCAACAGGGGGAAGGAGAGTTTGGTTCCAGGGAAACTAAGTATGGGCGGTGCCTATGGGCCAAACGTTGCGGGAGAGGGGCTTGGGCCAAGAGTGGCCTATTAAATCCACTCGGCCTATTAAAGCCACTTGGCCTACTGAAAACCAGTTAGTTTGTAAACAAGTAATTTGGCATTGTAGTGTTCTTACATTATTTCTAGGAGCTTGGGTAATGTGACTCCATTTGTGACACATTTTCTCAGTGGGTTAAAAGCATCAGATCTCTGAGTGCGCAGGCTGAGAGCCACACTTAGGCGGTGGTAACTTATCCAGGACAGTGTGTTACATGTTACCTGAGAGTCAGGATTTGAAGTGAGGAGCATGAAAATCATGCAGTTGCTTGTATAAAACTTCGAGTTTAAGAATCGCTAAGCATAAAGAAAAAATGAATTAAAGGAAAGTCTATTAGACATTATCTAGATATCTAAGCCATCATCCCCTTAAATAACTATTAACTCCTTAGTGGTAAATGGGAGATAAGTGGAGGATTCTGAATGCCCTGCTTGGCAGCAGGTTGTCATTCTCCTGTAATACTTGGTACCTATAAGAAGATTAAGAAGATGGCAGAGTTGCACCAAAAGACATCCTGTAATTTAAATGTTCATGTCGTGCATCTGCACTGTAGTAAAGCCCCTCATCTGCTTTTGGAAAATATGAGTTTCTATGGTGAGCAAATAAAATAATGTATAGTTCAAAACACTGTGTTAACTGTAAAGCACTAGACAAATGTAAAGTACTATCATAGTAGAGTAAGTTTGTCTTTTTCTTTAGGATGTTTTTTAAGCCCTGAGAATGTAAAGCTGTGGTTTCATTATGTCATAATACGAGAATTCTGTTTATTTTTGCTATAACTTAATTTTGTACATTTCTTTCTGCTTAAATACCCCAAGTTCCCCCTCCCCCAAAAACACACACATAGACACACACACAGAGCCAGAAGGGGCTAACTCTGCTACTAAGTACTAAAAGTCTAAAATGATTATCCTCAAAACATCTAAGCCTGCAGGGCTACCAATTCCTTCCCATATTCACTAAGGAAAAGGGATGCATTTCTGCTTTTCTGAGGTATACATGATGGTTTGCTCTATAGCAACAGTTGCAGCAAAATCACTGTTTAGCCTTGAGTCTAGATCCTGGAGAACTGAAGGAAATAATTGAACATAAAGCAAGTGCTTTTTTGTAGAGCCAGCAGAAACACTGTGCTTGGGCAGTAGCAGGTGCAAATACTTTCATTGTGTTTCCCACTTGTGAAGGTGGCCTTACCCATTTCCTGAGGGGTGGCTTTGGAGCCTTCTAATACAGCATAACCTACTGCACAGTCTGCTCCCCACGATGGCTGTAGGAGTACTGAGATGCAATCATTGCTGTTGTTGAAAATTACAAGTATTTTGAGATTTTTGATCATTTTGTTTAGACAAAAAGGTTCTTTGGGCAGGAGTCTAAATGTTATACAGCAGATGTAGTTGGGTATGGCCAGTTGATAGTAACTAACAGTGTGATGATGGTTTACAATTTATTTTAGGTGCATTTACACACATGAGCTTCCTATTTTCATTTTGATAGATAGATTTGATAGATTTGATTTGGTAGATTTAAACTGTTTATTAAATAAGTGATTTCTAAAACAACACATAATAAAATACTTATCATACACATTTTTATTTATTCAATTTTTAAGATTTTTTAAGTTGAGAAACATTTATATACTTTCTAGAAGTGTAAATCTGTATTTTAGTCACAGGTAAGGAAGGCCCAGGGGAAAATAGGAGCCCTGTTCTGGAAAACTAAGCCCTGTGTTTTGTGCTGTCTTTGTATCCCCAAGAAAATGGAATATAAACTAAAGACAATTTACATGTGCTTCAGGGAAAAAGCAAGCATACCAACCGATAAAAGCAGGACAAAACCACAACAATGGTACAAACCTCAAGAAACTAGTCATAAGGAAAAAAAAAGACGTTTATTCCATTCATTATTTAATCTTAATAGTTTTGAAACAAACCTTGTGTAGAAATTTCACTTGCATTCTAGATGGCAAGAAGGGAAGCTGAAAAAGAATTTTTTTCTATAACCTTTCTTTTTTTTCCTGGAAGCAAGTGAAAATCTTGTTTTCAATACAAACATGCTTGGCAAATATTCTAACAGACCCAAGGCTGTTGAGAAGGCAGCAGCGCTTCATCTCAGTGAGTAACAGCTTGTACCTGGATAAAATGACTTACCCCGACTTTCCCTCATCGGAGTCAGTGATGACCTGAATGTTTGCTGAAAGTTAAAACTTCGCTTCATGCTTTTGTACAACAATGTCTATCCGCCAAAAAAAAAAAAAAAAGGATTTTCAGGTTTTGCCTGGAAGTTGGTGAAAATTGGCACATACTAGAATTGGCACATACACACCTGCACAGGAAGTCTCTAGAAGCTGAGAAACCCTGACTTCTGACAGTGGACATGGAGCTCTCTTCTCCTTCCTCGTCTTCTTCTCTGTATTTTCTCTGATCCTATGTGTGTTCTCCACCCTCATCTTAATTTTCTTTATATTTTAAGATTATTCGAACCCATAAAAACTCATTCCTCCTGCTACTGGAGCAGACAAAGAGACAGATGTCTGGGGGGAGTTTGAAGTGGAGGGGTGTGTAACGTGGCTTCGCTTCACCCTTCCACGTTCCCTGGCAGAGCTGACAATTAAGTTGACAGAAGACAGATCAACAGCAGAAAAATCATTTTTAATCACTTCCACGTACATGGGAGTCCCACAAAACATAAGACCAGAGGAAGGGCCAGATGACTGAAGATTGCACAGCATCCTGGGCTACAGAAAGGAGGAGGGGTTTGGGGCTGCGGGGAGGTGGGGAGGAGATGCGGGAATAAAGGTCATCTTGTGATATACCATCTTGGGTGATAAAAGTTATTTCTGAGCAGCCCTCTTCCTGATACAGATACTTTTACTAATGCAGATTTCCTGTACAGTTGTAACTTTTTTCACAAAAGGACAGCTTTTTAGAGCTACTCCTGTGTCTGCCATTTCTCAGAATAATCAGCTTGAAATATGCCAAAAAAGTATATTTTGGGGTGGCATATTCTGGTCTCCTACACTCATATTTTGGAATAGTGTGTCCTGAGCTCCAGCAGAAGAAATGATCTTCCTTTTACTTGTTCGTTTTTCTTCTCTTCTGTCTTTGATGCTTTTGTTCTCTAATTTCGATCTATAGTGACTTCAAGTGGAAAACAGTAAGGGGAAAGGGACATGAGACAGAACACGTAGGTCCCATTTTTTTCAGAGAGCATTCACTGTGCTGAAATGTCATTGTAGCAGGCACTGTTGATGCCTGCCCACAGGGACCTCTGGGTCCCCTGAAGCTGCAGGGAATGGTTCCGGCATGTTGACAGTTTTCCACCCAAGACCCAAGCTCTGGGTGTGTCTTCTCTGCTGAGGGCTTCCTCTGGCATAGTCACAAGCTCCCAACCTGGAGGTGGTGGTGATAATGGTCAAGGGAGGCGGTACACCTCCAGGGAGCCCTCCCCTCTTCTAGGGACTGATTCTGAGTACTGCTCCTTGAGATTTCTGTAGGGTACCCAGCAGGATTGAGCCCAATTGCTCACAGAGGTAACCAACTTACTGTTACATACTTTATTAAATTTTTTGTCTTTCCTGATACGCATGCACTTTCCCCATTTTCCTGTGCTTCCTGGAGTCTCCTCCTAATTACCCGTCCCCAAGGCCTTTGCTTAGGGTCTGCCCTAGGAGGAACCCAAGACAAGAGGGTTATCATACAGAATATTGCTGAAGATACTACTCTTGACCTCAGACAAAAGGCTGAGAAGCGATAATATATATATCGCTGAAGATAAAGGGGCTTGAAAACATTTCACAAAGAACAACATATACATGGTACTGACACCTATATTTTAACGGGATTTAGATAGTTCTTTACGATTGACTATGTACAAGCCTTCAGACACATTATTTAATTTGATCCTTAGAACTTAGTAGTACATGCAATTATTATTAACATTTGATATATAAGAAAACAGTGTCAGAAAGGATAAATTACTTATCTAAAGTCACAGAGAAGATCTGGAAAGAAAACCCATTTCTTTTTGCTATATGACTATATGTGTGAAATCCCATCCCACAGTTAAGACAATTGTCTTTTACTGTCAAATCACTAAAAGAAAATTTTACTAATTTTGATTTTACCTGCTGTCTTTACATTGGCTTCCTAATCGTAGGCCTCAAAAATGGTAAATATTTGTTTCCTGCTTTTCCTGGGGGGGATATAATTGAGCCATTTAATTTCACAAATTACAGCTATAGTCCATGCCTATGTATAACAAGCGGTGATAAAATCCAAAAGTGAGTGCTATGATTCCTGGAAATAGCTCATTAATTGGGAAACTCTATTACACAGTCATGCGATGATTCTTTTCTCTTGTTCCCAAAGCAACTCTCTAGAAGAGATGGAGATGGAGGTGGATGGGGTGGGAGTTGGAGAGAAGGGATGAATTATGTTTAGCAAAAAAGCAAATCTCAGATGATTCATTTCAGATTGACTGTGAGGACTGTCATCTCACAAGAAAGCCTATTCTCAGAAGACTTCCCGACTTACTCTGCAGGATATTAAAGGAAAAATTCTCCCGAGATAAACACCTTATCTTTGATTAATGCATAGCTCTTATCTTACTGGAAAGGCTAACTCACCAGGTCTGCAGTTCTTCATGATGAAGCCTCAAGTTTAAACTACAGTGAAATTCTCAAAACTTTCCCAATGAGATAAAATTCCACATGCACCGAGGATTGAAGTGTGAATTGATTGCATTCCGTACATGTTAGTGTACATATAACCCTGGAATTTATGCCCTTAGCCTTAAATAAGTGTAAAACTCAAGTAAATTCCTTAAATTTTTATAAAGTTCTCTCTTCAAGGGTGGCTTCAGAAACCTCTGAAAAGGCATGAATAGAGTCACTGTTGACAAACTATGCAAAGTACTGACAAGTTTTATTCCTAAACTTCCAGCATACTTAACTTTCTGGTTTGACTGAGGTTGCAGTTTGGGTTTTGTAGTGAAGACTTATGATGTTCACCACAAGGAACATAAGAGTAAATATAAAATCTGTTCCCCAAAAGTGCAAAACTCAAGTATCATTTTTTTTATTAAGCAGAAGTTGTCTTACACTTGGTGTCTTGTTAATTTCTGTTGAAATCTTTCTAGGATAAATTTGTTTTTATTTTCCATGGGTCTCGTCGGCTACCTGTACCTTTTGTCCCTTATTTCATTCATAGTATCAAATCAGGAGTAGCTCCTCACTGTTTCTAAGTATTTAATTCCTATGGAATCTTGCTTTATTTTCAAATGATTATGTTTGTAGAAAATAATGAAAGACCACTGCTGTCACTTTCTAGCTTTGGCTGACTTTTGATCTCAACCCACTCTCCGAATGCGGCCCATTGAGATAAGCATACAGGTGATCCGAACACTTCCACTGACTGACTTCCACTGACAGATAGTTGAGTCAAACACTTATTTTTGAGTTCAACTTTTTTCTTAAGTCAAACTTTTACTTTATTTTACTAATCCACATTATTGCCTAATTTCGAAAATGAACTTTGCATGACTAGAAGTAACCTTCCTTAAAAAAATAAGCATTTTCTTTCAAATTTTGTCTATGCTTTGGCTAAGTCTAACATTTTCCTCATGATCCAAGTATAGATTGTGTAAATTCCATTTCAGGGAAATGGGATTCTAAAGTCTGAGATGGTGAACTGGGAATTGATTTCATTTTTATATATCCAGCATTTCATTCTGAATTTGGGAGGTGGTAATTTTAAGCCTGGACTGAAATGAATTTTATTATTAACAGAGAGAAAAATACTTGGAAATTTTTATTGTGTTTTTAAAAATTATTTGTTGTTTTTGTTTTGTGGCGAATGTAACACATTGAAACTTTGATTTCCTTCATTTAGAAAAAAGACGAGTTTGAAAGAGTTTTTTATTTCTGAGCAACGTAGAGGAGAAAGGAATGTTTTAATGAAAAATTTCCAACCTCCTCTTCTTTTAATCCAGAGTTAGGAAACACTTTTAAAAATAGGATCAGCTTTGACACATACGGCTGTGTAGGTGAAAGAGAACTGAGCTGAACTTGGGCTAAAGAATTAAATGAAAGTCAGAGTTGAAAAATATATTTTTCTCCAAATGAAGAAAGTAGAGGCTTTGCACTGGTATCACTGATTAACTAAAAAATTAATCAAATACATTTTCTAATATTTTCTTAAATAAATCTTGTAGGAATAGGATGCTTTTGATATACAAGAGTAGAATTATTTGGAAATTTAAGTCTGACAGGTCAGATGAAGGTTAGAGTTAGTTTTTGAAAATGTTACTACAGTTCCTTTTTCCTGAGGTATTTTACTAGCTGTGAGGCCTTGGATTAGGGATGTTTTCACTACTTGCAATATTGCCACAGGATCCAATTTCATCTCTGGTACTACTTGTTTGGAAAAACCTCACTTTTGTATTTGTAAAAGACAGGTCGTTCTTATAAAAAAAAAAAGAAGAAATTAAAAATTTCATCTTCTGACAGGTAGAAAGTCTTCAAACAAAGTAGCTAACATTTATTTGCCAGCATAAATGCAAAAAGTCTCGAAGGACTTCTCATTTTGGGAAAATGTATTTCAACCAAACTGACTATTCTGCTACATAAGGAATGACTTGTTTTTATCTTTTATTATATTCCAAATTCGATATCTAAGAGGAATCTCTGGGGCCAAAAAGGCCATCATTTTTGTGATCGACATAGTAGTTGCAAGATAATGATGAGACCAACTTCCTCTATTTGAGAATGTGCCCCATGCCACTTAGCTCGATTTTAGAATAGGACAAAGCTTTGCATTGCCTGGCATAGCTAAATCCTCTTTGGACTGGGAGTACCGATTTGAATACCTATGCCAATGTGGCCACTAACTAGCCATGTGATGTTAAACAAATTATTTAATTTATCTGGATCTTCATTCCTTTATTCATTATGTCGTGAGGCTTTGTTCTAATCTTCAAAGTGCCTCAGTGCATCTCATAGGCAATTTCTTCTACCCCATAATAACTTTCTTTTTCTTTTTTTGCAGATAACTTAAAAACATTTTTAATTGACATAATGACATTTTCAAACATGGAAAAGCTAATGGTAACACAATCCACAGGCATTGCTCTCAGATTCTTTAGCATTTTTGAAATGAAGACTTTGAATTCTACATTCAAATCAGACATGAGAAATATTTGCCGTGATTTATCAACAGTGTTATTTTCTCCTCTTCCTGACTAATCCCACATGAAAAAGGGTTAACATAATAGGATCCAAGTCATCCAGAACCTTGAGTCCAAATAACAGCTTCAGAAAAAAATTATAGCAGTGGGAGCTATTTGGAGGCAGCAAAAGTCAGAAATAGAGTTTCTTAAACAAGACCTAAAGCACAGTCACAAAGGAAAAGACTGATAATTGTTCCTACAATAAAATTAAAAGCTTTTGATGACAAAAGACGTCAGAGCAAACTTGAAAGACCAGAGACAAATTGGAATATTTTTGTGATGTATGTAACCCAATGAATTATATCATGTGTGTGTATATGCATGTATGATTTCTAGAAATAAATACACAAATTCCCATAGAAAAATGAGTAAAATATATTTGAAAGGTAATTTGAAAATATATGATGTAGAAATGGTCATTAAATATATGAAAATGTTCAATCTTTGCTAATCAAATAATTTCAAATTCATATATCAGAGAAAACATTTTTCACCTATTTGACAGATTTTAGAAAGAACGTTAATACAATTGCTGTTGAAATGGAAGAACTCTTTTGGTGGGACTCGAAATTGGTACAGTATCTCTTGGCATTTAGGCAAAAATATCAAAAGAACTTAAAAGATCATACTTCTTGATACAGCAATTCCATTTCTTAGGAATTTATCCTAGGAACTAACTAGTAAAACACAACAGTATGCATGGTGATTTTTATAGTATTATTTATAGTAGCAAAAGGTAGAACTAACTCAAATGTTAAAAAAACAAAAAAATAACTAGCTAGCTAAGTAAATTATGGTACATTTACAACATAAAATACTGTGCAGCTCTTAAAAACAATAATATATGTGTTTAATGTAATAAATCATTTATGTATATCACCAGCTTGTAAATGTTACAGATCATAATGTAGGTATGAGAGAATTTTTTTAAAAAAGGAAAAAGATAGACGTATTTATTTGCTAGAGCTGCATAGAAAAATGGCTGAAAGCCTATAAGCCAATGTGAGGTGACCAGTTGTCACTAGGTTTTAAATTTTTGATTATTTAAATTTTCTCTTTTGTGTTTACCTATATTTTCTAAATTTTCTATGGTAAATATACATTCTTTGTGAAAGAAAAAATAAATAAAATGTAATTAATTACTCTTAGAGATTAAAATAAGATTAATATTTGTACCTGTGGAGCTCTTAATCCTGCCCCAACTACACCAATTGTGGAGCTAGGTGACCACGCCTGTTGTTGGGCTCTTTTATCTGCCAGTAATCCTGCACAGACTGGGCCAATTTTCAAGCTAAGGCTGGGTCTGGAGCCCACAAACCCCTCAAGCCCTTTCACAGACTGGGTCACAAACCCTTCATATGCCAGGCTGGGTCCCCAGACCCCTCACATACAGGTCTATGAGCTAGGTAACTGGCCAAAAGGTCCTTGGAGCCATAGATTGGAAAGCATGTCCATGCAGGGCGGACACCCAAGGCAGATGTCCACCCACCTGCTTCACTAAAACTACTCTCTTCTCTTTGTCTCTTTGTCTCTCTGTCTCTCTGTCTCTCTGTCTCTGTCTCTCTCTCAAGAACACAAGAATAGCAACAAAACTAAAAAGATACATTGGTGTGCATGTGCACTAACTCCACACACACACACACACACACAATTTGCTTACAATGGATGTGCTAAACCTCACGCAGTGGGACCTGAGGCAAGGGCCCTGACCAAACTATTCTATTTTCCCAACAATCCACCCCTTCAGGGTCCCTTGCCTTACAATCTATGCATTCAGAATCTTCCACAATGTTCCTTTAGTGAGGATAAATTACCCTTACATTCACACATTCCATCCCAGTCCCAAAAGTCTGTAGCTTGTTGTAGCACCAACTCAGAAGTCCAAAGTCCAAAGTCTCCTCTGAGACCAAAGGCAAAACTCCTTCCAGCTGTGAACCTGTAAAGAGTCAAAACAAGTTTATCTACTTCCAAGATACAGTGGGACAGACACTGGGTACACATTCCCATTCCAGAAGGGAGGAATAAAAAGGAAAAACAGTCCCCAAACAAATCCAAAACCCAAACAGGGTAAACATTAAGCACATTGGGGCACCTGGACCCCTAAAGCATTGGGCAACCTTGTTCCTACAGCTCTGCCAAATTCAGACCATTGAGTTGCCCAGGTGCCTGCAGCTTCTCCAGACTGGTGCTTCATGCTGCCAGTAGCCCCATGGTCCAGGCTCTTGGAGGCAGTCCCGCCATCCTGGCTCCACTAGACATTTCCTCAATGGGGGTTCTCTGTGGGGGCTCTGACCCCACTTTTCTGCCCCACATTGCTCCATAGATGACCTCTGCAGTGGCTCAACCCCTGCAGCAGGTCTCTGCCTGAGTCCCCAGCTTATTCACACATCTTCTGAAATCTAGGTGGAAGCGTGGAAGCTGCCATGCCCCCACTGCTCTCACATACTGCTGGCCTGCAAACTTAACACAATATAAATGCCACTAAGGTTTTTGGCTTTTTTTCTTCGGAGGTTCTGAGGCAGGATTGCTCCAGCCAGAGTGGCTGGGATGCAGGGAGCAGTTTGCCGAGTGCAATGACATCTTAGGTCTGTCCTCTGAGACAAACTCAGTTCTCCTAGGATGGGAGGGGTGCCCTCCCAAACTTTCAAATGTCCTCAGGGCCTGTGATGGGTGGGGCACCCATCCAGACTTCTCAAATGCATTTAGGGCTTTTTTCCCCATTGTCTTGGCTCTTACCATCTGGCTGCCTCACCTCCAAGACAATGTCTTTAGCAAACGGTTTATCTGCTTCACCTTTGCGTTTTTCTCCTGCTCTCTGCTTCTCTACTGCATGGCCAGGCTGCAAATTTTCCAAATCTTTATGCTCTGCTTCCCTTTATATTCTGGCTTTTGAAAAACTTCAATCAGCTCAGCTTACACCAGCTACTCACTCAGTCTCAGGCAATTTTTTGCAACAGCTGCATTTACCCAGTCCATCAAGGAGTGGCTGCACTGCCTCTGTGCATATCTGTGGCTATCCTGTAACTAACTGCTGCCACTGAGACAGGCATGTAGTAAAAGAGACTAACTTTTCCACCTTTTCACCAGGTGAAAACATACTTGAAATTCTTCAGGGGCACCCATCCTCAGGTCTTCTGCCCATCTGCATGCGGCACTCTTTTCTTGGGTTTTATGGCACCTGGCCAGCCATCAGGTTTAAGTGGCACCCTCCAAGCCTTTTGCCTTCAGACCAGAATGACATATATTTACTACATAGTCTCTAGAGCATGTTACACCATCCACCCTTAGGTACCATAGCTGTAGCTGCCAGGGGCTCTCCCTGTTTCTGCTGCTTTACTGTCTCAATTTCTCATGCACAACAGGTCTTGCCTGGAGATGCACAGTTTTCCCATCTTACCACTGGGTCGGTCATCTTCCTTGGTGTGAGAGGCAGGAGTGGCCAGTTGCTGCATGTAATCCTCCAGGACATTCATCCATGCTTCCAATGACTCTGCTTGCTGCCACAAATCTCGATCAGTTTGCAGTGTAGTAAGCAATAGCCAGGCTCCAGTCAGCAGAAAAGTGGCCACCAGGCACCACATGCTCAAGGGTAGCCACATTTCCTCCTTCTTCCAAGGGCTTTCAGCTCCTGTACCTGCTCAAAATCCTGTCACAGACTATGCCAAATTGTGGAGCCACTGCTAATGCTAATGTCTGGAATTCTGCTGACTACGCCAGTTGTGGAGCTCTTAATCCTGCCCTGATTATGCCAATTGTGGAGCTAGGTGACGACACCAGTTGTCAGGCTCTTTTACCTGCTGGTAATCTTGCACTGACTGGGCTGATCATTGAGGTAAGGCTGGGTCTGGAGCCCACAGACCCCTCAAGCCCATTCACAGACTGGGTCACAAACCCTTCACATGCCAGGCTGGGTCCCCAGACCCCTCACATACAGGTCTATGAGTTAGGTAACTGGCCAAAAGGTCCTTGGAGCCATAGGTTGGAAAGCATGGCTGCACAGGGTGGATGCCTGAGGCAGACGCCCACCCACCTGCTTCACTAAAACTACTCTTCTCTCTCTCTCTCTCTCTGAAGAACACAAACTATTCTATTTTCCCAACAGTACCACTAACATTTGAATTCCACTTCTGGTAACTTTCCTAAGAAAATAATAGAGGTTGTAAAAAGGACTTTTTTGTAATGATGTTTATCACCATGTTGTTTAAAATAGAGAAAATATGTGAGAAAACTTAAATGTCCAATGAGAAATAATTGAATAAAGGATAGTACCTCCATGCAATAGGATGATTAGTCTTATCAGTATGAGAAAATGATATTTCCTGGAGTAGGTGGAATACAGTAAGATCCCAAGTATGAATAACAAGAACATTTACTCATACGTGAAGGGGAAACGTCTGGGGACACACACATGCACATGCCTGCCACCACCTTCTGAACACACACACACATACACACATTTAGGCAGATCAAAAATGTTCACAGTGTTCACATCTGCTTGATAGGGATTATGAATAGTTTTGTCTTTTTTTAAAATATATTTTCATATTCTAAATTCTCCACATTGCACACTTGTCACTATTTTAAAACACCTCAGGTACACTTAATGCCCTTCATTCCTGGCTTAGTTTTAATGGTGTAGAGCAGAAAAGCTACACCATTACCCAAATGCACTGTAGTTAAATGACTGTCGTTTCCTCTCTCCACAATGTCCGTGCTAAAATACGCACTCCATCATCTGGCTGTTCTGCTCTCACTTTCTCTCTCTCTCCTTCTCCCACTTAATTTTAGCACAGGCTACATTTTTTAAAAATTAGATTTTAGTTCCATCTTCATGAAGGGTTAAGCAAATATTTCTCTGTGATTATCCCCTCACAGGGACCAAATGTATACACTCACTAAAATGCCAAGTGAACAAGGAAAACCACAGTGGTTGATGGGGAGTTTCAGAGCTCTCTGAGAGCATTTCTCCGAGGTCACAGGGAGAAAAATGGTGTATGCCTCCATGGTGGAGAAACTGATTTAAAGCCTTTATTTCTTTGTTCATATTCTTTTTGCTTGTTTGTTTCACTGGAAATGGGTTTGACTTCCATTTCTGGGATGATTAGTAATGTTGAGGGAAATACAAATGAAAATCACAATAAGATATCACCTCACACCCATTAGGACGACCATGATAAAAAAACAACAAACAAGAGATAACCATTGTTGTCAAGGGTGTGGAGAAAAGGCAACCCATGTTCACTGTCAATGGGAATGGACAATGGTGCAGTTGTTATGGAGGTTTCTAAAAAAAATTAAAAATAGAACTACCATATGACCCAGCAATCCCTTTCCCCAGTGTATACCCAAAGGAAATGAAATCACCACCTCGTAAAGATACGTGCACTCCCATGTTCACTGCAGCATTATTCACAGTAGCCTACATACAGAAATAACCTAAATGTCTACTGGCCAGCGAATGGATAAAGTTGTGGTATGTGTACATGATGGAATATTACTCAGCCTTTAAAAAGAAGATCCTGCCATTTGCAACAACATGGATGAAACTGGGGGAAATTATACTAAGTGAAATAAGCCAGACAGAAAAAAATATATATACATGATCTCACTTACATGTGGAGTTTTTTTCAAAAAATCAAATGCATAGAAACAGATTAGAAAAGTGTTTCCCAGGGGTGGGGTGGTAGTGGGGAAAAAGGGGAGATGTAGGTCAAAGGGTACAAAGTTGCAGTTACGTTGCATGAGGACTCTAGCCATGGTATTGTACTGTAAACTGGAAATTTGCTAAGAGAATAGATTTTAGGTACTTTTGCCACACACACATACACACAGACACATAAAGGTAATTACGTGCTATGGTAAATATGTTAATTTGCTTGACTGTAGTAATCACTAAGTATAGGTATATCAAACATCATGTTGTACACCTTAAATTTGTGCAATAAAAAATGAGTTTAATATCTTTCAGGAATTGTTTCTTACAAATATTGTGTAAAATTTTTATGAGAGATTATTGTTTTCTTTTTTAATGACTCACTTGTAATACAATTACCTCTGGGTCAACTCTCTTTTTTTCTGTGGGTCTGTGTTAATGATGTTATCTATCTCTGCAGACCCAGTACCTAGACAAATATTGCATTTTAATGCTGCCTAATTATGCAGTATTATAGTTTTTCAATATGTTCTTGAAACACTGGTCATTTTATACAGATCATACCATTTTTTGAGAAAAAGTTTCTACTTTCCATTACAACATTTTACAGTAAAATTTTATTACACTTGAACCAAAATGTCATTGCTTTTTAGACTGTGAGAAACAAAAGACTTTCAATCATTGCTATTGTTAAGGCAAACATCTACTAAAAAATCTTTCTGTTAAGAGAAATCATATTCAAAGTTGGAAAATGAGAAAAGAAAAAGAATTACTCAAAGTTCCCTCCCATTCATAAATAAACATTCATAAACATTCATGCATTTCCCTGTTTTCTGACCACAGTTTTTTCTGCATTAGGATTTTTTAAAATCTTAGGTTAAGAACCCAAATTACAATTTTTAACAAAATTTTTTCAGAAATTAAAAATATCTGTTGTTTTGTAAGCATTCTATGTAAAAATTAATTGTTAATACATGCACGGCATAGGAAATTAGGCTCATTACTTTCTAAAATTCACAGCTCGCTTTAATCATGCCAGCAATTTTCTAAGTAAGTTTAAAGAAATACAGCTTTAAGCTAATATTTGAAACTGGATATTTAAACACGCTGAAACCTGTGATGCTTTGTTAGCAATAAACTCAAAGGGATGGGCACGAACTTGGTGTCACCATTGCACTTTGCATTTGGGGACACAATGTTCTGTTGACAGTGTGGACCTCCAGCTGTTCTGCTCCATGCTCATCAAAGGACTCGCAAGGCCATAGGTAAAAGCCACATGTAAAAAAAATAAAGCAACTTTTCTTACAGTTATGAACAGATCTAATAGAAACAAGAACAAAAATTTTTCCCCCTTTTTAGTATTAAATGAAAAGCACAGCATACCTCATTGAAAATGTGGTATGTTTACCACAACATTAAACATTTTCTCCACAACAGAGCACGTCTTTGCTGTTGAACATATGGGTGATTTTTGGCTTTCATTTTATATATTTCCCAATTTTTCTGTTAATTATGTTTTCTTTTATATTAGAAAAAAGACTGTATCTTGTCTCTTCTGTTTGAAACTTTTTTCTCAAGTCAGAGAAAATTTCTGCTTTCCATAAGATGATTTTCTTACTTAAGTTGTCCTTGGCAATGCATTCAAGTGTCCGTGCTAGTTGACTCATAAAAATCTTTAGGTACAGGATTGTTTATTGCAGGGATTTTGTGTGTTTACGTCTCACTATTAGCACATAACACGCACATAAACATTACGTTTGTTTGTTTTTTAAATGTGGCCACGACTTTGGTAATTTCTAGGTAATAATGTGGATACAATTTCTATCTTTTACAATTTGTTTTTGATTTTCCCTCTGAATGGTGTTTCTCTAATCAATGTTCCTCTTTGAAACAATCTGTGGCTTCATAATCCTGTCAAAACTACAGCACCAGGTACACAGAAGATACCGATGAGTTCTCTACTCACATTGGTTGTGTTTTGTCTTGTCACCTCTAATTTTGCTAAAAGATGTTTATTAGACACTAGATCCTAATACAGACAATGAAAGGTCCTCTAAGAGAGTGATTTTATATGAATTAATAAGTGATTCCTGGGCTGTGCTGACCAGCACCCTATCATTTCCAAGAACACCTGCCTGGGGCAGGTGACATCAGTGGGGCAGGTTCTCACACTTGTGCTCTTGAGTTTTCACTGAGCAGTTACCTGTCCAGGTGTGTTGGGCAAGTGGACATCTACCACCATGTGCCTTCCTCAGGGTTGCTTCATTTATCTTAGACTTTTATTTTGTAAACATTATATACACTTTGCATCTGGACCGACTGGATATTTCAGAGCATTTATCTCGTTCTTCCTCTGCCCCACAGTGGACTGAGACTGAGCATGCTCTTGACATTGACTTCACACCACTTCACAGGCCATAATCTAGGTTTACCTGGGCCAAGAAAGCTCCCCTTCTTCACTCCCAACCTCATCTTGAGAGACACAGTGGAAGCTACAGAGTAACACCAATTTCGAAGCCCAGGCGTCATCCCAGAGAGTGCCGCGTGTTTCCTCACCACCTCCATAGTTGACTTAAAAAAAAAAAAAGTTGTTATGGTTAAAAGAGTGTGTTGTTTACTTAGCATTTCTGAAGGTTGTGGAAATCTGGGAGGGAATCTCCCTCAGTTATTTAAGAAGAGCTTTACAGAGAGAACTCATGAGGAGTCTGCTGACCTCCAGTGATAAGGTCACACCTTGCGTTTGTGTAATGCTTTATAGTTCCCAACGTATTTTCATATACGTACCATTTCATTTCACTTTCCCACCCACCTACTAGGATAAGAAGGACTGATACCATTTTCAACTAAGGTTCAGAATTCTGAAGCAGGAGAGGTTTGTTTTGTCCTCAATAAGAGTGAAGGCACTGCCTGTTTTGTTCACATTCTGTCCCCAGTACTTAGAACAGTGCCGGCATATATTCAACTTTCCCCAGATCTCTGTTGAATGAATAAATGAGAGAAAAAGTTACCAGGTTTCATAGTCAGGACTGGCATCCCCCAATACCTCCCAGGATTTACATTTCTGGTCCAGAGTTTCTTTCTTTATACAATTTAATTCTTGGAATGACCAGGTTAAACAAACAGCAAAAAGGTATTCAGAAATTATATTCTGGGTTATCCAAATTTTAGCTGAAAATTTTCAGCCCTGTTTGTGTGGAATTGACCAGGCATAGGCAGGTGTGCAGTTACTAATAGTACAAGTGCATACTTTATCAAAATCTGTTGAAATCCATAGATTCAGTGATGCCAGGGCAGATTTATAGGCACCAAAGCTGAGTAAAGATTTGGTGGCTGAAGTACATAAAAGACTTCTGGTTATGAGCTTCTATCTACTCACCTACCCACCCCTGAAGATAAATCAATGATCAGACAAATGAAAAGTTTGTGGAATCTGAACAGACTACTTGTCTAGATCACATTTATGAGATCATTGCCATGTATCACTCTATTTGAATGTTAAAAAGTCATGAAAAGGTACTTATGACTAATAAAATCCAATGCTGCTGTTTAAGACTACAAAACTTCAATCCTAAAAAAGCTTTGGATCTTAACATTTGACTCAGAAGAAATGATGAATAATGTAATCAGAATAAGTCAGTAGGAAATTGTCTTTCAAGTTGAAGTAACGAACCCTGTAGAATTTCTTAATTGAAGAGATCTTATTATCAGTGAAATTCACTTGAAGAGCCTCAGGGCTGGGCAGTACTTGACTGTAAGCTCAGAAGTGATTGAATTATCAGAATCCACAAAACAGTTTGGTGATAGATATCTGGAGACAATGACTAGTTCTTCTCAAAAAAAGCAGTCCTAAAATATCCTAAAATCTCCTGTTGCACAAAAGATGAAGGAATTGATGAAAAATGTGAGAAAAATAAGACAATAAATGCTGCAATGAAAGAGACTCGATGTGGAACATTTTTCCATATTGCTGAGCCAACTACTGCTATAAATTGTGAAGTTCCTTGATCCTGAAAAGAAGGGGTGGGAGTTGCATGAAGCTGGCCCTTTAGCTCTTTCCCACTGGAGCTTATAGATCTTTTCATCATCCTGACAAGTATTAAAAGTGAGAGCTCTTGTGTGACATTAATAATAAATATTTTTAAAACTCATAAAAAATCCATTATCTGAAATAAAGGGAAATGATGGGGACAGCTTTTTTATGTTTTTGTGGTATTAATAAGTAGTTTAATATATTTTATATAAAAATGTTTTATTGTCTCTTCATTAAAAGAAGCTCCTTAGGGCAGTATCAATAAAAGTTATCTTGAAAATAAATACTTCTGCTCTTCTTTCTGGCTGAGTCACATAAAACTTATAACTAAATTTGTGCCACTTAAAAATAAAAGGTGTTTATTCTCAATAACTTATTTTAATGACACAGAAATTAGTCAGATTCTGGATACAACCCACTGGAAGAAACCATCTCCCATCTCCACAAAAATCTTTAAAAAATAACATTACTTATCAATGGAAAATCCATATCGTATAGTGTTTGTACCTAAGTATTTTCTTCTATGGAGTACTCGAAACCTTTAGTAAAATATTATGTAAATTATGAATTGCTATACTGTACAATGTATATATTTCTAAATAAATGTGTATGTGTGAATAAGACAAATATAGATTTCTTTTTTTATTATTTTATTTTTATTTTTTAATGTATCAATGTACAAAGTAGTTGATTTTCATGTCCCTTTACCAATTAGATATAGATTTCTTTATACACATCCTGGTTTTTTTAGTGGTATTCTATTCCCACTTGATCTAAAATTTTATATTTGGTAATTTCCAGCTAGTTATTCTTTCCATATCAATCCAATCTTCCTACTTCTCTCCAATTCTTATTAGTTATTTATATCTGCCTTTCAAATTACTCAAAAATTTAGAGCCTATGAACAACAAACTGGTTTTTTTAATCTTAAACAGTTTTTTTGATTCAGGAATCCCAAAGCATCTTACATGGGTGGTTCTGGCTCAGGGTGTCTCATGAAGCCGCAGGCCAGATTGTTGGCCAAGGTTAATGTCACGGGAAAGTTTGGCTGGGGCAGGAGGATATGATTCCAGGAAAGCTCACCCAGATGACTCTTGGCCAAAGGCCTCAGTTCCTCATGGGCTGTTGGTTGGAGGCCTCAGTTTCTTGTCACTGTGTTATCCCCATTGAGTCTCTCATGACACGGCATCTAATTTCTCCCAGAGTGAGGGATCTAAGAGAGAGAGATTGAGAAGAAAGGTGCATTGTTTTTTATGACCGAGGCTTTGAAGTCTCACATTGTCTACTCAACTTTATTCTATTCATTAGAAGTGAGTCACTAAATCTAACCTGCACTCAACAGGAGAAATTAAACCCCGAATTTGGAAGTTAGGAGTATAAAAAAAATTTGTGGACCTTTTTTAACACTATCACACCTTGTAAGATTTTTATCTCCAGTCACATAACAATCACAGCCCAGGATTTCTTTCTTCCAGTCAACATCAGTCTTATGCTACACTTTCTAAACGAAATGGCTGTATTCTAGAGTATCAAAATACAACTTGAAATTCAGTGCTGGAGGTTAAATATAGGAAATTGCGGGCACCTGTCTACTTCTGCTCCTGCTCCATACCTACTGAAGTTAGAAATACCAAATTCAAAAAGAATACATACATGTGGTTCTAGAAAAGAAGAAAAGGTCTCATAGTTAGGAGAAAAGTCTAGAAGATAGAAAGCAGAGAGTACAACAGGCATTCAAAGAGTTAAATAAAACATGGTCCAAAAGATGGGCCAGATACAGAAAGTTGTTCGTGCACTTGTTCAGAAGAGGCCTTTTAGAGCAGAGAACCTAAATTGCTGGGAAAAACATAGGCCAGCCACCTACATAATCAATCTTTTCTTCTCATATTATTCAACAATAATGATAACCTAATATTATGAGACATTTGGGAAAGCCATTAGTCTAAAATATAAAAAGTCAAGAAACGAATATATCCTGGAGGAAAAAAAAATTCGGGTAATTCTTTGAGGATTTTCCTTTTCCTGCCCTTTCAGTGATGCATTTTATTCATTATTATTAGTGTTGTAGTGGGAAGGTATTCAGAGTATCTATTTTACTATCCTCCCAGAAATGAAAGTCTAAAGAATTTTGTAACTGTAAGTAATTGAACCCACCCCCAAATTTATTATGAATTAGTGGCATCTTTTGGACAAGGGCGGAGGTTTGCATTGGAAGCAGAATCTGGGACCAGAGAAAGAGAAAAAATATCAAAAATTATTTTTAAAATGCAACAAATGGTCTGACCAAAATAGTCAGGTTCCACAATCCAAGCCAAGACAGACGCTGAAAGTAAGGTGAAAGCCAGCAGTCAGACTCACCGCAGAGCTCTTGCTGAACTTACACGGCATCTGGGTGTTGAGTTTGTAAAGACCCTTGCAGGGGCTGAGCCCTTTCTACTTGGCTTCTCTAGCTAATCTAGCCTTCCAGTGAGCTGTTATTAGAAACTCATCGTGATCTTACCACTTACCATTAGGTAGAAGAATCCTGGGGAGTAATTCCCTAGTAAACCCCAAGTTGATTCTGTCTCAAGTTTCAGAAGTGGGGAGGTGGGTTTCTGTTTAGAGAATGTCATATGCCTACCTCTTCTTCCATCTTTGACTGGTCCAGATATAAGGAAATGGTCAGGTTAGCAGGCAACTGACTTCTGGTAGAGTACCAACCCATAGCACATTTTTGGCCTGAATTTTTCTTTGAAAATGTCTGTCTTATTTCTTATTTCTGCATGTTTGCTTTTTACTGTTTATTTTTTTATTAAAAATACACTGTTGCTTGCCATGTGATAAACTAAATGAGTCTGGGAAAATACTGTTTTAAATCTATGAAACTGTACAATTTCAGTAATTGTGACTAGCATTTTAAATAGAGAAGCCTGAAAAAATGCCATTATTATGGGTCTAAAATATATATAACTTCTCAAGAAACCTCATAAAAAAATAATTCAGGGTGTTTATGATCTCTTGGGAAGGAAGGAAGGCAGGAAGGAAGGCAAGAAGGAGGGAAGGAGGAAGGAAGAGAGGGAGAGAGAAAAAAGTTTAGTAGACCATTTTCAGTCCCAGAAATTGTAATGAAAAGGGGAATCAATATTTTTAGCTTAAGAGAAAAAGGTTAGAGGTTTTTTTTAAACAGAAGATACTGAGATCAGTAGGGCTAGTTCCTCATAATTCATGGAGACAATGAGACTACTGGTAAACATCTTTTATCAACATAAAACGCTAAAATGTGTACTTAGAGTTGAAGCCATAAATTCATGCATTTATATGGTGCTTGTTTTTAAGTATATGACCTACTTCATCCTTTGTTTTTTCTTGCATAATGTGAGTCAGTACTGTGAGGTAAAAGAAGCCTGAATTAAAGAAATATTACATCTACACTCTGGGCTCTTCTTACAATAAAAGTCAAACCACGTTAGAATATCATGTTTAATTCTGTGTACTATATTTAAGGAGGAACTTGACAAACTAGAGGACATCCAAAGGACGAGATATTGTGCAGGCTCTATAAATTATCTTATATGAAAAACAGGGGAAGGAACTGGGTTGCTCAGCCTCACAGCGAATTAGAACACAGAAGTATGAAAACTGTCTTTAGAGGTTTTCTTTTTTTATTTCTGGGTGTAGTTTTAGGATGTGAAAGATATCAGGGTAAATTGGAATTAATGTGGGTGGTTCTAGAGGGCAAATTTGGGAACAAGAGGAAAATTATGAAGCAAATTTGGATGCCAGGTAAACAAGAATTACCTAAGAATTGGAATAATGTCACAGTGGAGATCCCTTGTGCAACAGGGTCCCCAGCATTTGAATCTCAGGCATATGATGATCAGTCAGAAAGGCTGTAAAAAGGTTTCTCAATGTAAAAAGGACGTTGGGTAAAATGATTCCATGGAGTCTTTAAAATCCACAGATGTAGCTGAGATCAGTCCTTTGCACATGAGAAAAGATGTAGTGGCTGTAGAGAAATACACAGCGAAGGACAACTGGAAAGACCGAAGACAAGTAGGGGCTTCTTACCAAAACGTACACAGGTATTTACTAGGACTGTCGTTTGTACAGTTCAAGATAGTATTTAAAGTTTAAAAAAAGAGAGTTTATTTACATTAATATTAAGAGAGACTTTGTTATGCGTGTTACCCTTTAACCCACACTTAAAAAAACTCAGGCAACGTCTAGTTTTAGAAATGAAAGCAAGAGGGACGGCCACATTCTGTTGACACAGCTCTAGAAGAGCTGAAGGCAGCTCCCTGCAGGCCTGCTGAGTCTGGCACACTCCCGGCAGACTGGTCTTCTGAAGCCCACTGGAGTCACCTTCCTAGTCAGCATCCTTCCACGTCTTCCAAATTCCAATCAACAAGGTTCAGATTTAAAGTTGTTCAGGATCTGACATCAACTATCTACCCAGACCCAGTTTCAGCTTGTTATGTACCAGCCAACTGCCTGGTGCTTCCCAAATCTCATGCCTCAGCTTTTCATGTTTCCCTGCGTTGGCACAGCTTTGTTTCCCATTTGCATACTCTTTGAGACCCACCTCAAATGCTAGCATGTCCACAAAGCTCTCCTGATCCCCAGATAGAAATAATTTCCTCTGAGCTCCAAAACCTTTTTACATCTTTTTTAGTGTCCCTTCAACTCTATGCACTCAAGTAAGCACCGTCCTGATTCACCCGCTAAACTAAAAGAGCAAGAGCCAGCTCTAAAGATTCCCCCCAGGACCTTGTGTATAGCAGTGCTTTACAATGCCTGCTAAGTAAATGACTCAATGAATGAATGTTTTGCCATCCCCCGAAAGTACCGGAAATGTCATACTTTAATCCCGAGGACTTTCCCGCCTGCTGCGCCATTCTGGCAGGGTAGAGGGCAGGGGCTCCAGCTGCCCAGACCCAGCCTCGATGCCCCGATGCCCCGTGGGAGCTGCTCCCTATTCCTCACGTTTCTCACATCCTCTCATCTTTAGTCTAAGTTTGTAGTTCCCAGCAAGCTGGACATGGGCCACCCACATTGAATATTAAAGCCACAAGCACATTTTCCTTCAAATTTCTTGGTAAGTCCTTGAGTGAAAGTGCTCTCTGGCCTTCCCCACCCACCCTCCCTACGACCACAGCAGCCGTTCTTAATTGCCCCTTTTCCTTTCCTATTTCCTTCCTTCCTTCCTTCCTTCCTTCCTTCCTTCCTTCCTTCCTTCCTTCCTTCCTTCCTTCCTTCCTTCCTTCCTTCCTTCCTTCCTTCCTTCCTTCCCCCCCACCTCTTTCTTTCTCTCTCTCTCTTTCTTTCTTCACCAGTTGAGTTTAATTGGCATTTTTCCCAAGAATTACTTCTCAATTTACTCTCTTTGGGAGGCTTTTATTTTCCCCCGATCTTATCAAAACAACCTTTATTAAAGTCACTTTTATTTTATTGTATTTTATTTATTTTGGGCAGCTAGGGTACAGGGATCTGAATCTTTGACCTTGGTGTTAGTTATAACACCACAATCTAACCAACTGAGCCAACCCACCAGCCTAAAAGGTCAATCTTTTAAGCAAACATATTTGAATGTTCATATATGTTTATCAATACACCAAACTTAAAGTTCAGTGAGTACAATTTCATGAACAAAAGAACCACAGAGTAAACTTTGGTGAGATATTAATGTGATGTATTCTTATGGGGATTTCATTATATCTTTTCTTTCTTATTATCTTTAATTCTATGTAAGTACAATACACATCATCTGTGTCAAAATCACATGCTGCCACTTATTTACACCTTTTTATAGAATAAACAAAAATATTCTAAAATCAATTCAGATTTTTGGCTTGCAAATTATGTTATATGAAAAAATACAATACTTAAATTTTGAGATCAAGCACTGGCAATTTCCATCTCTTTATTGTTCATTTTCAAAGTTATCTGAACAGTATAGTAAGCTTAGTTCCAGCCATTACTAGCTGTTTCCAAAAGAGAACTGAAAACTTAAGGGTGACTCTTATATAGTTGATGTTTTATTTAAAAGCTGGACGGGTTTGAAAACAGCCGGGCATGTTTCATGTGGGCCATCAGATGCATATTTGCACATGGAACCAAGGAGCATCCCAAGAGAATACGCATAGAGAAGGAAGGAGTCAGGCTTGATGAGCCTAAGTCTATCAAAATGTTTTCAGTAACTGGAGGAGAGAGAGAACTTCTGAATTTGGATGGTGTCTGTCAACTAGAATTGTCTCCCAAACTGCAAAGGACTAACACCACAATCTAACCAACCGAGCCAACCCACCAGCCTAAAAGGTCAATCTTTTAAGCAAACATATTTCCATATCCCATGGAAAAACAGAGAACTGTAAACGAAGCCTGAAGAACAGTTTCAGTGGAATCTCTATAGCATCACCTTCTCTATCCACATCATCAAAGACATTGTGCCATGAGCTTCCAAGCATTTTAGGTTCTGTACTTGGCAATAGCTGGGACCTGACAGGAGAACCACAGATTTCTAAGGAGCACCTTTAGAGCTGGAGGGAGCAGACATTTTGTGCAATACATCTGTGACTTCCAAGAAATACCAGGGGGGCTCTTTGTATCAGTATGAGATCATGTTGGCAGATAGGATAAGAACCAGCAGCATTAGGTCACTACTTTTATTGGGACCCCTCCTGCACACACTGACTGGTGAAGCAAGGGGACACTCAGGTTTCACATAATGCTACCTGTAACCTACCCAACACATTGAGGCAACACGCAAAGGAATAGTGCATGCACATACACACCCACAACCCTCAGACTATGCATTATGCTTTTACAACTTCTCATCTCATCTCCAAGACTTTCCTTTGGAATCATTTCAACCATTATATAAAAAATTAAAGATGGGAACAGCATGTGCCTAGTCTTCTCTGGAGCCTGTCCTCCTCAAAATGCATATACCCTTTACAACACAGCTTTATTGCATAGTAAATGTAGAATAATGTCCTTCTTTTACAAGAGCAGCATAATATAAATAATTCAATGCTAAAGCCTAATGTACTTCTAACAGTGTTGTTATTCTGTATTCAATATCATCACTAAATCTAGTAGCAGGTGGTGAAATTTACAGCTGTACTTTCTTGTAAGCACTGTCCTAGGCAATGCCTAAGAACCATTGCTGACAGTTGGATAAAATCAATATTCACCAAAAGGCTTGCTGGGGTAGCTGAGGGCCTGAGACACAGATGTACAAATTGGGGACTGGGGAATGGTGTCTCTGGTTATTGCTGTTATTCCTGCTGAGCAAAAGTCATGTTCTCGTTCCAGCATCTCATGATGGTTCTCTCTGGGCCTTCTGTAAAGAGCCCAGTTGGTGCTAGTAACTTAGAAAAGGTATAAACATTTCTGAGCATTGCATTTTGGTTCTGAAGTAGGTTTTGCATCTGTTATAATAGTTAAGCTCCCAGCCTCATCTATTATCAATGTATGTGACCCAGACAGGACTGTGACAACCCGTCAGAGCTAAAAGATAAGGAAGAAAGGCAGCCTTTAATATAGAGTAGTGCTGCTCAAACTCTAACATGTGCAGAAACAGCTGAGGGTCTTGTTAACATGCAGCTTCTGATTTAGTAACTCTAGGGTTGGGCCCGTGAATGTGCATTTCCAGCCAGCTCTCAGGTGATGCTGACGCTGGTTCAAGGACAGCAATTTGAGTAGCAGGGGTCTGGAACTACACCTTGCATGCCAGACTCAATAGCTTGGGGAATTGTTCTGTGGCAAAACAAACTGCAGAAAAGCTGTAAGCTGAAGAATAACATGATCAATTCGATATTTGAGGAAGATGAGGGTCTGCACCAAGTAAAGCACTGTGATTGATACAATGGAAATAAAAGCAATTTGAAAATTCAGTCTCTGTCCTACAAAGTGGCAAAAGAAATTGGGCACTGATATTTTGTTGTAACCTAAATGTACCACCTGTGTATGGGATCAAATAGCACGAGATAACTTTTCTCCTTAAATTTCACAGGCTGTAGTTCTGACCTACATACTTTTGGGACCTCATGCCCTGACTCCAACTCCCTGTATTTTCAGGGGGTCCCCTGCATGTCGCCCATGTTCAGGAACTGTTATTCTGTGTCTTTAGTTCTGGTTTCCTTATTGATGTGCACTTCAGGCAAAGTGAGTTGAGGCTAATGCCAGCGCCCTCTGTGGTCCCCTGCCTTTCTCACAGGGCTGGCTCCTAGTGGACCCAGAGCTGCAAGAAGCTGGGAGAAAAGGTCAGGACAAGCTATTGAAGGGAACCCTTGCTCCCCACCCCTGCAGTTTTATTTTATGCAGAGGAACATCCATTGATGTAACACTACCGGCCTCTCCCCACCTCTTCTTCTATTTCCGTTTATTCCCCCAGGGAAGATGTGTGGCTTAACTTGACTCATATTTGAAAGAAAAAATCCAGCACGTTGTCTAGCTTCTTTCTTTCCCCTTTCTCTAGAACAGTGTTTCTTAAAGCATGAACTTGGAACCAGCACATCAGCACCACCTGGAACTTGTCAGAAATGCTAATTATTGGGTCCACCGAGACCTGCAGAATAAGAAACTGGGGGGTGTGGAGGGGAGTGATGTCTGGCAATCTGCAATTTAAACACCCCCCTGTGGGTGGATTCTAGGGCAGTGGTTCTCAGACAGCAGAGGGCATCAGAATCACTCCCACAGTTTCTGATTCTAGAGAAAGTACTGCTGTTCTTCAGAAACACACATTCTCCAGTATTCCTTGAGGTAAGATTTTCCTTTCTTTGGACTTAAGATTATATAAGAGCAATGCCTACTTACTCTTCCTATAAAAAACAGGTATGTTTACCAGAAAAATTGGATTTTAAACCAAATAATGCAGCATATAAACACCTGCTCACAAGAAAAACAATACATAATTTGTAAGGAAAATTATATAGCAGTTGAGTAGTAAAATCACTCTTTCCTACTTAGATGAGAATTTGTAAGCAGGAAGAAATGGGCTGCTTATTTTTTAAAAGGAGCAAAGAATTTTGTGCTTCTTTAGGGGAAAGAATTTTTATGGGTGACATTAAACGTAACTGCATGGCCTTGAAAAGACGCTGATATTTGAATTTATTCTTCTGCTCTTCAATCAACTTGATTACGTACTGCAGAAAAACTACAGCCCAAACAGGGTGTACTGAGGAGATGGGGAGGAAGAAGCCCTGATGTAAATGTGTCTAACAGGGCCGCTCTGTGCCACATGTGTAGAAACTCATAGAGCATGAGTCTTGGCACTTTCACAGCAAATGTGCCTCCAAAAACATATTTATTCATTTCTTTATACGTTTTTTTCATTAAATAGTTCTAGAGAGTTTTTTGAATACCTACTATATGCCAAGCTGAGGCTATAAACATGACAATTTACAAGAAATTTGGCTATGTATGTGAAAGTACTTGTGAACCATTTTATTAGCAATAATGTGTATGTGTGAGATTGACAACATGCTTTTACATATTTTCCCAAGAACCTGATGAGACAAGTGTCTATCCACCTTTTATGGATGAAGAAACCGAATGAGGCTCAGATCCAAAGTGAAGCCAAAGCCCAGGGTTTAGTCCCCAGACCTCACCCCATTGACTGATCCATTGTAACAAGCCCCAGCTCTTCACACATGATGGTCCTGGCTCCATCTTTGAACTCCCTTTTTCTCACCTTCCCCAAATAGCTTCTTGTCTCACACAATGAATTAGTTAACTCTAAAGCATAAGGTCCTTTTAGGCATTAGATCACAGATGGCATTATTATTCCTGGGAGTCTATTGAATGGTGGCTCCCAAAAGATATGTTTACTCAGAACCTGTGGATGTAAAGTTATCTGGAAAAAGGGTCTTCTCAGATGTAATTAAGTTGAGGATCTTGAAATGAAATCATCCTGGATTATCCAGGTGGGCTCCAAATTCAATGACAAAAGACAGAAGAGGAGAACATGGTGGGCAAATGGCCATGTGAAAATGGAGGCAGAAATTGGAGCGATGCTGCCACCAGCCAAGGAACACCTAGAGCTGCCAGAAGCTGGAAGAGGCAAGAAAGGATCCTCTCACAGAGCCTTCGGAAGGAGTGCAGCCCTGCAACACCTTGAGTCAGACTTCTGGCCTCCAGAGTTTCAAGAAAATAAATTTCCATGTGATAATTTGTTATGGCAGACTTAGGAACCTAATATAGTGACCATCGATTCATTTCTGAAATTACTTTACTCTCCTTGACAGTTCTAAACCATGTTTATCATCCATCTTTAATTCTTAATCTCCTGATAGTAAGGACTCTGCTTTCAATTGGAACCTATCCTGTTAAAAATGCTCACCAACGAAGCATCCTTGAAGAAGAGATTGAAATCATGGAGGAAGTTTTGGTGTTCTTAATGGACATGCAATTATCTTCAGAAGATGAAAAAGAAAAAGAGAGAGAAACGAAAGTCCATTTACTTCTTTAAAGTTACTTTACATTTGTAATTGATTTTATTCTACAATCAACTTTTAAGGTGATCCTATATTTCTTAACTTACTCATGCCATTTTCTTATAGAAGGGAAATATACGAAAGCTGCAGAGTACTCTGCCCGGCACTGGTCTTTCCCCATGTGATGACTATCCTTCTAGGCATCATTTGGCACCAGCGGCATTACCCTGCTCCCAGCACCTGGACCCGTTCAGTTCCTGCAGCTGTCATGACTGATCTTTTGCCCACGTTCAAAGACTTGAATCCTGGTGTGTCTCCTTTCTGGCCAGGTTAGCTCTGTACAATGCCTGCCAGTGGATCATACCTGTAAACAATTATTTTCATAATTGTCTTTATTTATTTACTGTAAAGTGAAAGAGATGCAAAATCAAGTGATTTTTTATAAATATCTTATGCACAGCGTACTACATTATATAATCACAAATTTATAATGAGTATATGCAGGTTGATATTTTAATTGCACTTTCAGCTACCCAACTTTGGAAGTATGTATTGGAAATTTAAAACCTACAAGCAAATTTACAACTTATCACATCCCTTGCCTCATGCTGTTTGTACATCCAGTGGCCAGACTTCTGAGCTCGATTTGCTGAGAAGGAAACAAAAAACTATAATGATTAGGGCTGGACAGTTACCTCAGAGCACGGTGCTGATAATACCAAGGTCCAGGGTTTGGTCTCTGTACTGGCCAGCTGGCGAAGACAAACAAACAAACAAAAAGAAACAACCGTAGTGAATGGATGTCCCTTGGTTTTCAGAACTGAGGGAAAACTATACAAGGGTACTTCAAAAAGTTCATGGAAAGATTTGTATTATCTTTTCATTCTATTTTTCCACAAACTTTTGAAATACCCTCATACATAAATCACACAGGATAGGCTTTACTATTGCTTGTCTAAAAATGCCTTGAGACATAGAGCAAAAATAAAAAATGGATATTGCATCCAGATATTTCTAAATAGAATGGCATGTGGCCTAACAATCTGAGGGTGGATTCTTGACAGCTCATTTTGGTAAAATTTTGCTTGAAATAAAACTGGAAGTAGGACTCTCCCTTGAGAATTTTTAGAGTCCATGTAGCTGGTGGAATTTCCTGAAGACTTTAAATGAATGTTTACTTTTGAAGTATTTCAGACAGTAATCTCACCTAATTTTTCTTGTACTTTTAGAAAATTCAGAAATTAATTGAGTCTGGTTAAAGAAAAAATAGAAAAAGTTTTGCTCTTTTATCTCTGCTTGAAACTTCTTAATCAGAGGCCCGTGGCTAGCCATAAATACGAGTAGCTTCTCTTGTAAGGATTGTCAAGGCTGCGTTGTAACACCAGAGATGATAATGAATCATGATTTTTTCTGTCATAGAGAGCTGATGAGAATTTTCTTAGCTCTCTGTTAAGAGATACATTTGATCAAATCATTCAGCACTCTAGATGTTACGTTAGCTATTTCTGCAGGTAAGGCAGAGCTGTCCCTCATCAGCTAGCAAGGGAGTGTAGAAAGCTACTTACTGTTTATAAGTCAGGGACAGAAATCAATTCCAGAGCCCAAGATATGGGATCTAAACAGAATTTCTCGTCCTATGTAGATATATTATCTTAACACTGAAGCTATCTGTGGTATAGAAAAATCATAAATCACAACTAAATTCTATTCTACCTTGAATTTGAATGAAGACTATCTGTTGGGTCTTAGTTGGAACTCCATTTAATTCAATGTGATAAGCATTAAAAGATGATTATGTTTTCAGAAGCAGTCTAGTGAAACAGACAGACATTTTCAAAGCTAAATACCAACCAGAGTGTGACGTGTGCTTTCACTGTAATAAAACTAAATTAGAAGGGATCAGGGCAGTGGGCAAATTTAACCCCAACGGGATGGCTCAAGAAAGACAAAAATCAACTCAAAATGGATTAAAGACTTAAATATAAAATCTGAAACTGCATAATTACTAGAAGAAAACATAGGGTGAAAGCACCACAGTATTGGTTTCGGCAATAATTTTTTAGATATGACCCTGAAAGCACAGGCAACAAAAGCAAAAATAGACAAATGGGATGGCACCAAACCAAAGCTTCGTGGCTTGTGCACAGTAAAGGAAACAATTGACAGAGTGAAGAGCCAATCTATGGAATGGAGGAAATATTTTCAAACCCTATATCTGATAAAGGGTTGATATCCAAAATGTATAAGGAAGTCAAACAACTCAATAGGAAGAAAACAAATATTCTGATTAAAAAGTGGGAAAAGGACCTGAATAGATATTTCTCAAAAGGAAATATACGAAATGGCCAACAGGATCATGAAAAAATGCTCAACATCACCAACCACTAGGGAAATGCAAGTTAAAGCCACAATGAGACACCACCTCACACCTGTTAGAATGGCTCTTATCAAAAGGATAAAAGTAAGTGCTGGTGAACCCTTGCTCACTGTTGGTGGGAATGTAAATTAGTACAGTCATTGCGGAAAACAGTTACAGAGATTCCACAAAAACACTGAAAATAGAACTACCATGTGATCCAGCATTCCTACTTCTAGAATAGATATCATATCCACAGGAATAGATATCAGCATGTCAAAGAGATATCTACACTTGCATGTTCATTGCAGCACTATTCACAATAGCAAAGATATGGAATCAACCCAAGTATCTATCACTGGATGAATGGATAAAGAAAATGTGGGATATATACACTATGGAATACTATCCAGACTTTAAAAAGAAGGAAATTCTGTCATGTGTGACAACATGAATGAACCTGAAAGACATTATGCCAAGTGAAATAAGTCAGGCACAGGAAGACAAATACTCCATGATCTCATTTCTGTGTGGAGTCTAAAAAAGTTGAACTCATAGAAGTGGAGAGTTGAAAGGTGGTTACCAGAGACTAGGGTGAGGGGAAGGGCAGGTCAAAAGGTACAGAGTTCTAGTTAGAGAGGAGGAATACGTTTTTGAGATCTATTGCATAGCAGGGTGGCTACAGTTAATAATAATATATTGTCTAATCCAAAATATCTAAGAGAGTAAATTTCAAATGTCTCACCACAAAAAATAAGTAAGTGAGGTGATGGGTATGTTAATTAGTTTGATTTAATCATTCCTCATTGTATGCATATATCAATACCTCACATTATACCCTATAAATGTACACTATTATAATTTGTCAATTAAAAATAATATTAATTTTTAGAAAAGAAAGGCTTTATAAGGTGAGTTGTGGTGAGGAAGGATGGTTGAGTTTTGGCAGGCAGACTGAATGAGAAAGACACTCCGGGGTGTTACCACAAAACGCAAAACGGGCTGATAGATTACAATGAAACCAGGGAAAGAGAGAACATTTCCAGACTTGGAGAAACACTTTTATTCTTTTGTAACTTGAAGAAGCATAAAATATATACAGACCAGCTCCAAAGCCATGGGGATGCCCAAGGACTGTCCCCAAGTTCCAACGGTCCACAAAACTGTGCATTGTTTATAAATTTATTTCATGGGTCACATTTCTGAGCAAACAATTCTGTAGGCTCTTTCCTTTTTGTGATTATTGCAGTTATAAATAATTCTATATACTGATGGATTTTTTTTTGTTCAACTCTCAAAAAAGCTATGACAGATATGATGCTGGGGTGAGCTAGAAGTATCATAAAGTTTCTTAAGAAAAAAGGACTTTTCCAAATTTAGGAAATTATTTTCAGAGGATAGTTGGAATCGTTACTTTAATCTGTATAACCTGAAATGCCATTGTAGGGAGGAAGAAGCAGAATTCTATAATGCCTACCTTATTGATTGTGATAAAGCTGAGATCATTTTTTATATTTTTAGAAATAGGACAATTCTTTGAAAAGCCATCTTAATTTGCTTATTTTTTCTATTTACTGGAAAGATGTGAAGAATTTTATAGTTATTATTTTAAATTTATCTCAGTAGGAAAATTCCTGTCTACTGAACTCAATAGTGAGATGCCTTTTATTTCTTTGCTTAGATTCATTTGTGAAGAGGCGTTAACTGGAAGGCAGCTGGATCTCATAAAGGAAAACCAAGGCAGGAAACCAGACACGTGGCATTGGTCCTATTGTCCTGTGACTTTGAGAAAGAACAGCAGCTTCTTATGCCTTAGTTTCTTACCATTCTTTTTTTACAAAAGAGAGGATATTAAGTAATATCTATTCCTAGTTATCTCACCTGGGTAAAATGGGAATAAAAGATAGATAGATGAGACTGTTTAGATAAGAAGATTTTGATTATTGTAATGGCTCTTTTGTGAATTCTTGTTAATCTTGCTTAGAATTCAGAAAGTTATGTAGTCTACTAATAAATACATGGCTTATCCTGAGCCTTAGCCTTTGTGTCTGATATGGTGTAGATTTTTGATGAATTAAAGAATAAAAAATTTGAGCAAGGACCTTATAAATCACTCTGGCTAGAAATCAATTTGCCTTAAATTCAAACCCATAAAATCTAATCAGAATTTTTTTTATGGGAAACATTTACTAAAGTCATTAAATAAAGGTCAGAATATCAATATAATACTCTATATTTTAAGAGAAGGATTGTGAGCTCGCCAATGGTTATTAATTCCCTTGAAGATTTATTTACATTTTAGGCGTCTGAACAGCTTTGGGTGCCTCAACCCCTATTTATACTGCACACGTCTTTGGCATGTCAGGTAAATATATTTTATTCTGTTATTCTTCTGACATATGATTGACTCTTTATTCCTTTCTACAGTTTCTTTCTTCTTGCTTCTGGTTTCTTATATCTGAACTACTTGTGCTCTTCTTAAAAATACTCAGTGTTCTACAACTGTCATTTCATGAGTCATCGGAGCGCACACCTGAGACATTAGGAGAGTGTTTATTACCTGTTCTGGGCAGAGAAAATAGAGGTGAGAACAAGTTGTCTTAGGAATCCCCATGGAGACTACTGAGCCAAAATCCCTGGGAGTTTTTACCTTACCCCAAGGTGTATACCCTCAGTAGACCTTGTAAAGTTCTTAATTGAGTAAGTGATCTTTTAAATCTTGATTCTTTATAAGATTTTGTACTAAATCTTTATAAGATTTTGAACTATCGTACAACTCAATGTAATAAAACTAATAACATCAATAGAGCATGAAAAAATTTATTTTGCAATATATGAATAATTGTTGATTTTAAGCCAAGATGCACCTGCATGTAAATACAGTCAAGAATTTGGTTGTCATTTATAGTATATTTTCCAGGTTCAGCATGATGTGTTGATTCTGAGGCATGGAGTTTCTAGCTTGGATCAGAAAGACTTGAAGGGGCATAGCTAACTGGGACAGATAGGGGTCCTATTTTGTGATAGACTCAGGGTATCTAATAAATTAAAATAATTCTAAATAATTTCTCCAAACATGTCTATTCATCTAGCATGTTTTCCTTTTCCATTATTTTACCAAGTTGGTCTACACGTAAGTTGGTCTACATGTCTGACAGGACTCCCCAGTGCAGGCACGCATACCCTCCGAGTACTTCTCTTTGCATCAGAGTGCCTTAACCTATGGTCTATGGGCCCCCAATGAGTCAGACAGTCTGCAGTAGCTCTGTTCACTCCACAGAGTCATGTGTAAAATTTTGTGGGTAGCATATATTTGCATTCTCCTGAACAGAGTAACTTTTATTAAAAGATCTGTGTTCCTCCAAAATAAAGAACCCCTACTTATATGCGCCTTTCATTTAAACATCCGAGAACACAAAGACCTCGTTAGTGAGCCCTAATTCCTGCAACATACACTGAATAAATTTCCATGAGAAAAATTGAGAACACTGACTGAATCAAACAAATTTTAGCTTAAATGCTAGATTTATTTCAGATATCAGGTATAATTGAATAAACGTCCATTCCTAAGGTCCCATTTAAATTAAGTTTCCTAAAGTGAGGGACTCTCTAATTTAACATTAAATACCGAGTGATTTGCATAACACCCAATAGATAAAAGGAGTAGGTAGAGCAAAAGGAAAACAGAATTCGTTGGAGCAGGATCATGGGTACATTAAACCAATTAGGAACGCCTGACCAGTCTCCCAATTATAATACACGTCGGGAGTGCTAGGTAGCCTGCTGCTCTTCAGATGGTGGATTCTCTCTGCATCCTTCGGTTCCTGTAAAGGTCTAGTTTGGGCATGTAGGATACATGGAATCCTTCCCATGTCTTGGTTATTCAGAGACTCTGGAAGTGAGCACAGGAATAAAAACTGCAGACTGCTAAGAAAATTTACTGTTTATTAAAAATATAGGAAGTACGTACAGTGGCTCTGGCTTTGAAGCCCTGAACTTACTCAATTTTGTGTGTGTGTGTGTGTGTGTGTGTGTGTGTGTGTGTGTGTGTGTGTGTGTGTGTGTGAAGCTGCCATATTTTGGTTAGTGAAGATATGCCTTTTTTTTTCATTTTTCCTAACATTGTTATAATAGCTAACAGAATATTATTTAATTCTTCCAGTACCCCCATCTGGTATGTGCAATTGTGTAACCGTGGAACAAAGGTGGAAATAGATCAGTGAGCTAGAGTTACGTGTGCAAGGTCAAAGTTGGCACGACACTAGTCTGTCCTTGGAGCTGACCCTACAGTTAGAATACTGTCTCCAATGTTTACAGTTTGGGTTGTAGTTCTATCACATAGGTTTTGGAGTTTTCTAATCTCGTCTATCAGCAGTGGGTCCAGGCTCTGACCACCTCTTAAACTTGAATGCAGAGGCAATGCTATGGAAATGAGCTCCTGCAAGGAAGTTTAATGCGAAAGGAAGGAGTTCTGCCTCTAACTTCATAATCTTAGGCAAAATTTATGACATATTCTGGTTTTGTTTTCTGGGGTTGAGAGGAATACCTAGAGTCTCTTCCAGTTCTTTCTTTGTTCATGTTGAACTGAACAGGAAGTGAAGAATGTACGTCCTACTCTCCTCCCCTCTCCCTACTGGACTCTTCTGTGCTGCCTTCCCAGGATATTCAGTATTCCTTAAATTAACATTTTAATTTTAGTTTCTGCTACGTACATGGAACCATTTTATATTACGTTCTATGGCCCCATGTTACTGAATAGCTGATTGCCTGTTCCTGGGGAAACTTTGTGTCCTCAGGAAATAGATATTTACAGAGTGGAGAAGGGATTCCAACCCTTTTCCCTCCTGCATGCCTGGGCAGTGTCATATTCTTCCGGAAGAAGAAACATTTCATTCACTGTTAAACAGTAGATATTTTTTCTCTCAGGTATGAAATGGGCCACTTTAAGGTCTTATATTTTTAATTTGTTTTAATGGCTAGGTAAATAGGGTTAATAATGTTTAAAATGAGGGACTACTGTACACCAGATGCAGGGCTAGGTCTTCATATGCTTTATTCAGTCTACACAACCATGTCACAAGGTATGTACCACTGTCTTTCCTGTTTCACAGATAAGGGCACTTAGTTTGCTAGGGCTCCTATAACAAAGTACTACAGACTGGGCGGCTTAAACAAGAGAATTTTATTGTCTCACAGTTCTGGAGGCTGGAAGTGCAAGATCAAGGTGTCAGCAGGGTTGTTCCTCTGAGGCTTATGAGTGCGGTGTCTGCTCCAGGCCTCTCTCCTGTGTCTTCATGTCACTGTCCCTCTGCACCTGCCTGTATCCAGATTTCCTCTTCTTGTAAGGACATCAGTTAGACTGCATTAGAACCTACTCTAATGACCTCATTTTAATTCATCTGCGTCTTTAAAGACCCTATCTCCAAATTCAATTACATTCTGAGGTACTGGGGGTTAGGACTTCAACACGTGGACTTTTGAGGAAATGCAATGTACCCCACACAGATACTGAAGGCCAGAGAGCTTTAATAACCTCCTTAAAATCATGCAGCTAGGGTGAGGCCAAAAGTTACATTGGCCACAATGACCCTGTGGTTTTATTTAATTGGTGGAAATTTACAGGGAGAAGCGGGCTAGAACACAAGAAGTGGATTTTATATTTTCATAGAGTTTACTAGCAATGGAGTGTCATTGAGAGGGTGGACTGAGGGAAGTTTGGTACAAAATGGCCAGTTTGGGACCCTGCTTAGAACCACTAAATGATTGTCAGGTTAATCAGGTCCATCAGAAATCACCTGACACGGCAGCAGCATGCAGGGACTCATCCACACTTCAGCAAGCTTCCCCATTCACTCCTCTGCAAACGTTGTCGTACGCCCACTCTGCGCTGTCAAGTGTTCGCGACAGCACCGGAACGAGTCACTCTGAGATGACTGCGCCGCCTGCACAGCGCATGCCTCCAGCGGAGCCGGCAGCCTCTAACCACAGGTCATGCCCGTCAGCTGTGCGGAGCGCTGCAGAGAGAGCACGAAGCAGGACAGGCGTAGAGAGCGACGAGAAACGTGACGACCTGGGCGAGTGCTGCAGGCGCAGGGAGAGCACGCACACAGGCCCCCGGCGGGGACCGGGCTGGCGCCTTCAGGTGGGGAGTGGGGCGCAGGCGGGGGTGCGAGACACGCGCAGCATCTGCAAGGCGCGATGAGCCACGGGCGGGAGCTGGGGTTTATTCTAGGTGTGACGTGACGCTTGGAAGGCTTTTAAGTGTGTGCGCATTTGAGTGTGAGGATATGTGCTCTGATTCACATTTCGAAAAGATTATTCTGGGAGCTCTGCGGAGAATGGACTGTGTGTTGGGTTGGGGTGGGGGAATGGAAGCTGGGAACTTATTGTCACTTACTCCGTCAGAATGTTACATTACACGGGCGTGTATACATGGGGGACCGAATTACGTTCCTGGAGTCTCAAATCCTGCGTTTTATTTTTGGCAGGACCATTGACTCCATTTTCTGAGGTCTTGAATCAGGCCCTTAAAATTCTCAAGAGAGAGGTAAACGTGCATCATCAAGTAATGAAAAAGTTTGAAGATTTAAAGCCTTTAGATTTGAGAGTTGTAGACGTTTGATAAAATATAAGCTGAGTACAGAGAGAAGGTGGGGACAGTCAGAACACTGTTTGCCTCCTGCTGATGGAGCCAGTGTGGTCACTATTTTCACTCCAAAAGGTCACATCAAGATAGAGAGAAGCACTTACTGCTGGAATTATTGATGTTCCCGTTAATAACCTTTCCCCACAAAAGCAGCCTTCCCGTCTGGCTAAGAGCCTGGGGACAAAGCCTCAGCCCACTGGATCTAGCACCAACTCTGTTACAACTAATCCCCTGGTATCCTGTCTGGCTACCAGGGTGGAAACTGCCTTCACTTTCCAGTCAGCCCCAGTGATTCCTCTGCAACCCAATTCTTCTCAAAGCTGAGGGCCAAGTCCCGCAGAGCAAGAGCCAGGAATTACTGGCCACCTCAGCTTTTGAGAATCAGAGTCAAAGAACCTAACAATGTTGGCCTGTCGTGGTTTACTTGGATGTGAGCCTCCTGAGAACGATTCCTGTAAACGGCCAGAGTGTGTATTTTGTTTCTCACTGCAATAACATTCTAGGACATGGCCTCTGTTCAGAGCTCTCCTAAGCAGGCAGTCATTACGGGCAGTGGAACTAATCACTGTGTATATATAACTCTGTAAATCTGGTTCTCAATGGTGGGATTATGGTGCGATTTTTTAAATGCCCCCAAAAGTAGAGTGTATGCTTTTTTGACGTTAGCATTAACCTGAGCTTTAAAAGGACTGTCACAAAATATGACTCGGGACAAAGGAGAATGGTGTGATGGAAAAGTCCAAAGTTTTCATGTAATTCCATATACTGGTCCCTGGACATGAAATTAGAAAAAGTTTTAGGTCCTATTCACCTTCTTAATGGATTAAATCTGAATCAAAATGGGATGAAAGACATTAGTTACTTTATAAATAGATTCTCTTATTAGTAAGAAAGTATTTATTGTGTTTAGGGCCCCAGATTATGTAAAAAGTAGGGAAAACCATCCAAATAACTTGTGTTTAACAGCAGTATTTCCTTTTCAGAATAAGAACATAATTTCAAAAATTGCTTTGAGAGAGAAATTTTCATGATAGGGACACTTTCAATTGTATCTCATACAAGCAAAATCAATTATTTTTCTTCCTGTTTATTTTTCATAATAACTTTTATAAGTTTGTTAGTCATAAAACATATTTTGTTTAAAAAGGCTTAACTGATTCTGAAACTGACTTCTCTGACTTTTTAAAATAAGTCTAGACAAATTTAGATATTTGTAGTAATCAGACAAATCAATACACATGAAGAACACAGAGGACTGTAATTTTTCTGAAAGCCAAAGCAGTGGAGGAGCAGTTCTACAGGAGGAGAGGGGGTGCTTTTAAATAAACTCAGGTTTAATGTGCCACATAAAAAAAAGGAGAGAGAATATAAGTAAAATGCACTCAATATTAATTATCTATTATGAGTTTAGCACCAAGGATAGAGGTGGATGGTTTAAACAGTAGATGATACAAAGGTACCTTAGATTAATTTTGCAAGGTACCCTACATTTTCCTTGCCCCTTTATTGTGCATCAGGTACTATAAAAATGAGTTTGTGTTCTGTGAGCACACATCAATGTACGGTGGATATATAAAGTAGAAGGATGTTAGTGAGAAGGTAAGGCTAATCCTAGTCTAAAATATTTACAAATCAAATGTAGAGTGGTTTGTCCACATGCAGATGACTTCGCTTTAATTTTTTATAGATCTGATGCCAAATAATAAAACAGTGAGTCAGTAGTCCAGTGACTCAGTTTCCAGGAATATCCTGAGTGTGAGAATGACATGTATTCCACATCATGCAGCAGGTTTTCATTTTTCAGTGTGTTTGCTCCTCTGTTGGATCTTTATGATGGTGTACAGGTGTGACATGGCATTGGGAGGTGGCTGAACCCACACGTGCATACCCAGGTGAGACATCGCTCACTAGTCATAACAATCTTCCCACTGAGTCCAGATACAGCTTTAGAATCCTCCCCAACACAGCACTCCAGGCAGCCCCTACCAATTGTTTTAAAGACAGCCATGCAAGATGAAGCCTCATTACTATACCTGACCCGCTACATGCATGCTCCCAAAGTTTTGACTGAAATCCTAGCAGATAAGGTGAATATGGTGATGGACGGGCAGAAAGTCCAGTTCAGAGGTGCCAGAGCCGACAAAGCAGCGAAAGTCTTTAGGCCTTGGGAGTAAGATTTTGTATTTAAGAGTAAGTTTTTTGTGAAATGCCAGAGGGCTCCATTCTTGTCAGACATATACTTTTTTATTTTTTATTCAGGATGTTTTAACATTTACTTGTACATATTTGTGGGGTGTGATGTGTTGTTTCAATACATGCATATACTGCACCATGATTCATTTAGGATAGCTAGTACAGTTTTGTACTCTTTACTCCACTACCTCTCCTCTCCCTTTCTTTCCCCTCCAGGCTTCTGGTAACCATTATTCTACTTTCTACTTCCATGAGAACCACTTTTCTTTTTCTTTTTGTTGCCACATATAAGTGATATCATGTGGTATTTGTCTTTCCTTGCCTGGCTTACTTCACTTAACATGTGGTCTCCAGTTCCATCCATGTTGCTGCAAATGATAAGATATTGTAATTTTTTTTTTTTTTTTTTACAGCTGAGTGGTATTCCATTGTGTACACATACCACAGTTTTCTAATCCATTCATCCACTGATGGACATTTAGGTTGATTCCATCTCTTGGCTATTGTGAACAGTGCTGTGACGAACATGGGAGTGCAGGTGTCTTTTTGATATATTGTTTTCATCCCAGTAGTGGGATAGCTGCGTCACAGGGTAGATCTATTTTTAGTTCTCTGAGGAATCTCCACACTGTTTTCCACAGTGGCTGTACCAATTTACACTCCCACCAGCAATGTAGTAGAGTTCCTTTTTTCTCTGCATCCTCACCAGCATCTGTTATTTTCTGTCTTGTTGTCCAGCCATTCCAACTGGAGTGAAATGATAACTCATTGGGTTATAATTTGCATTTCCCTGATGATTAGTGATGCTGAGCATTTTTTCATGTGTCTGTTGCCCATTTTTATGTCTTCTTTTGAGAAACATCTGTTTAGGTCCTTTGCCCATTTTTTGATTGGATTATTTGGTTTTTTGCTGTTTACTTGTTCGGGTTCCTTTAATCACATAATTAAATGCAGATAGTGAAGGCATGGTAAATAATACCAGAAAGAATGACAGGGAAAATGATACCATTTCTTATTTATCAAACACCGACTTTGTAGTGGGCATGGTACACAGTTTTATATATGTGTCTTATCTCTGATCCACTCATTAACCCTACAAATGGGCTCAGAGAAGATGAGAAAACTAAGCAAGACCAAGCAGGTAGAATGTAGAAGAGATAGTAGGTAAACCCAGGTTTATATTATCCCTAAATATATGTTCTCTGTAGTCCATCATGTTGATTTTCATGTTTGCAAATAACACGACAACTGATATTTTAGGTGATGACCAAGACAAAAAAATGATGTGTCAGTTAAACTTATGATTCTGAGCTAAGATGAAATTGAATCGCAATCAATTTAAAAATCATATAGCACAATCGCGCCTTTAAGATGTAGGGAAGGTATGTGGCTTGACAATTTTTCCATTGAAAAGACTTGCAAGTTATATTTCAAGCTCAAATTGTCCAATATCTTGGGTTTCACTAATAGAAAGTGTCCAGATTGAAGGAGGTCCTGTTCCAAATACCATCAGTGTAGACTCGGGACAGGACGTAAAGGAAGCATTCGCCCTTGTCTTCCCAGGAACTGGTAAAGGAACTCATAGAGGTAGGCCCCATATTGGGGAAATCATTTTTAATATTTTTGTTCAAAATGTATTTAGTGGGAATGGGAGAAATTGATTTTCTATTAACAGAAAAGTCTGTATTTCTTTATTTTTACAATAAGAGATTTATTTCTGGAGCCAAATATTACATTACAATTTTGCTTGAAATTTTATCTTATTTCTGTTTGTCTGTCACTAGAATTAGATGGTATTACCTACCCAGACACAAGGAGGAGAGAGGTAGATTTCACAGATATTACTACAAAGCATTTTTCAAAATATATCTCTTTGTCTGATCGTTCATAACTGCAAAATATTTTGTATTTCTCTCTTCAGTTCTCTTTCATCATTTTCTGAACCAAATATCTTTTTGCAAAATGTATTAAGGGGTTTTGACTTTAAATAATCATTCATAGCATGATTTGCCATTTAACATTTGACTTCAGAATGCTGGCTTTGTGTTTTTGGTGACCACCAGGTGGCTGGTCTCAGAGAGGCCCGTGGGCTTCTTCCATCAGGCAACTTGGGCCTTTCTTGTCCTCTTGCAAAAATACTCACTGAGTACTTTTTTTCCTACTCAACTATAGTGTCTGAGACAAATTCATACACTGCAGTTTTATGAGAAGCCATGACAGAAATAGTTAACTATGACCGCATTCCATTTATCCCAATGACAGTTTAATGTCCATTATAGAACAGGGCCCTAGTCAGCTGCAGACTGGTCTGCACTTAATCTGGTTCTAAATAAAAGGAAATCAAACTGTATTTTGGTACATTCGCTACTGAAACCTTTACTTTTATGACTTTAAACACAGAACTCCTTTCCTCTTCATTATTTATAATTCAGAGTTAAGTTGAAAGGGAAATAAGTGGGTGATATGGAAACTCACATAGCTACGCTCCATGCATGGCTTGTATTAAACAGAAGAGTGTGTAAAATGTGGCAGTATTACCAAAGTGTACATCCCTTGTCCCCCAAAACGAAAGGAAAAAGTCTTGAGTAGAAAGTGCTTTAGTGTATTCATAGGTATTTTCTAGTTCTTTGAAAATGCTCCATGTAGTGGTCCCAGTTTTCCAGTTTCAGCTTTCCTCGTTACTGAGAAGGGGCATGTGTGGCTATATGCACTTCATGGTATTTTGCAGTGCAGCATGGGAAGACGGGCAATGCTGTGTAACTAATCTTGATGAACTATTCTAGGGAAATTGAGAAGAACAACCAATAAAGAATGTTCTTAAAAATAGCAACATGAATTTCAAAAGGCATCACATAAGTGTTTGGAGTAGTTTTCTTGTAATTTTGATCATCTAAAATTCCATCCCTAGGTTGCTTGTTTAAATTCAGAGGTGTCACCATACCCTAGTCTTCTTTCTTCGTGGGAACATGATAGTGAAAGAGAATAACACTTAAATGTTTTTTGAAAAGGTCCGGCCAATCTTGTCATCCTGGGGGATTTCCAGTCTCTAGTGTTTCAAGGTTGGGGCGACACCTAACCTGCTGGGACAAAGTACACATTTCTCAGCTTTGACTGTTAAATTGCATTTTTGCTGTGCTCAGACAGAGTAATTTGCTGAAAATCAGGTTTTGTTAAAATTGAATTTTCTAAATTGTTTTAGCATATCAAGAAGCAGGCTTAGAGAACTCAGACCTTGGGGTTTTTAATACACATAGAGAAAATTTTCTGACCGTAGAGACTTTAATCTGTGTAGGGAAGCTATTCTTTATGGCAGCTAGGCTGTGAAATTTGTTGCTGTAGGATGAGCTAAAAATGTGATGAAGCGAGAGGAAAGTACCAAACCCACATCTGGTAGCCCAAGATCTTCAGGACAAGAGGGAGATAAAGGCAGGTGAGGCAGGAAACAAGCATGTGTCAGGTCTTCCCTGTGTGCCATCAGCCTGGACAGAGGAGATTTATTACGCAAGTTAGAAGGGACTTGCAGAAATTGAGGATTTGGGCCTATATTCATCTCTGGGACTCTCAGAGGGGATTGCCTGGCCCACACAGTTGTTTGAGGGTGGTCACGTACAGGTCACTTTAGTAAGCGAGAGAGACGTGTCAGCTTGGTAAGCCTTGTGTTTGTGCAGCCACCTTTGGTTCTCAGGTGGTGTTCTGGGAGCGAGAGATCACTGTGTGCACATGGGGGAAGGAGGCAGGCAGGCAGATGGCAGAAAGCAAAGGGCCTTTGTGCTGCCACTGGCTACCATGATGGGGCTGAGATGCTGCAGAGACCTGGGGGAGGTGGACGGCCCAGGCCAGGGTCCAATGGAGATGGGGCAGAGTGAGAGAGGTCTGCCGTGCCAGCAGACTTAGAGTGAGGGAGATGAGACCACAGATAACACCAGCCACAGACCTGAGCATTATGTGCCAGCAAGATGCCACAGAGGGCCGGGAGCACCTTAGCACTCACCAGTCTAGAGGGGACCAGCCCAGAGACTGACTGGGAACCATGCCAGAATTTGAGAATCAACCTTTCTCTTTGGTCATGAGGTCATGTTCACCATGCATCTCACCATGCACCAGAGACCGGTGTAAACAGACATGGGCAAAGTGAGGAAAGATCTCGGGCATTGAATATTTTACTGAAAGAGACATTATTCGTATATATATATCAACTTATGGCTTAGAAGAAATATTTGGATAGTCATAGAGAGATAAAGAAACTACTTTTTTTTTCTCTGCACATTTGACTTTGGTTTAACAAACTTGGAACCCCAACATGAAGAAAAACAGAGCTGGCCAATGGTGTGCCTCATGTTTATTTTTGAGACTTGATCTGTGCATCATGAGGAGATGAGAAGAGAGCAGGGTGCAAGCAGAGAGGGAGACATTTCAGCAGCAGGGGCTTTTAACTGTGCAATCGGTAAGACTTTGATGGATTATGAATAAGCCTATAGCCCATAAAGCTATATAGGAGGCCCCTGAAATTTTATGCTACTTGCATTTGGGGAGAGAAAGGGTACATTACTTGTAATGAATTATCAAGAATCTGTAAGATAAACACAGTTAAGATCATTTTCCAAGCACACCCACCCTTCACTCCAAGCAAAACCCAGCTATTTCTGACCCTAGAAGGTCCTATTGTGTGATAGCTCTGGGTTGGAACTAAGAACAAGAAGTCTGAATCATGGGAAGAAGGGTCCACGTTTAGCTGCTGATATGTTCTGAATGTTTGTTTCCCCTAAAATTCATACATTGAAACCTAATCAGCAAGGTGATGAAGGAGGGAGAAGAAGGTGGGAGTCTTTGGGATTAGATCACGAGGGTGGAGTCCTCATGAATGGTATTAGTGCCCTTATAAGAGAGGCCCCAGAGAGCTCCCTCACCCATTTCACCATGTGAGACACAGTGAGAAAGATCCAGCTATGACCCCAAAAGTAGGCCCTCATCAGACACTGAATCTACCAGCATCTTGGACTTGCCAGCTTCCAGACTGTGAGAAATACATTTCTGTTATTTATAAGCCACCAAGTCTATGGTATTTTGTTATAACAGCCCAAATGGATTAAGACAGCTATTTTGTAGAGTTATCTTGAGATCAAGATCTTTGGAATTATTCCAGATATCCCAGAAGCACATTAGGTGCAGGTAGAATTCTAAATTTCACCCTGTGCGCATTGGCCAGTACCAAGTTCAAATTGGATATTTGGGGTTGAATTTATAATCCCAGAGTAATCACAGGAATTTATGAAACTAGATAACCAATAGGAAATTCCTACTTCTAACTAGAATACTGTGGCCATTCTGAGCTCTATGCAGAGTTGCTAATTGTGAATGTTATGGAGACTGAAGTAAAGATAATGAAGGTATAGGTTTGAGTGTTTTGACACAAGTCTCTAGAAATGAATAGCACTGCAACTAGCAGGCGAGAGCCTTGTGCTTGTGTGTGGGGTTGGAAGGAGCTCATGCCCTGCCTTGAGGATGCTGAGTCCCCTGCCACTTGTCCTACCTGTGTTTTCCAGACTCTATCAGTCTGGGGATAGAAGCATAATAGCCATTGAACGGTATTTCCTTGGTTCCACTTCCACCTGCTCTGTAGGAACTCTAGCTAAAGTAGTTTAGGGGTTGTGGTAACATGTCTCCCCATGAGCCAGGTCACTGGTACTCACACCCTGTGTTGTTCCACTCCTACAGTGAGTCTAAACTGACCCTGTGGCTTATTTTAACCCATAGTATATGATAAAGGCAATCCTGTGCCAGCTCTAAACTTGAGCTTCAAGGGTCTGAGGGAGGGGCCCAGGGACTCACACAAGGAGAGCCTCAGCCGTCCCCACAGCCAAGCAGAGTTCAGCTTGTCAGACAACCCTGCCTGAGCCCCAGACAAGGGAGTGAAACCATCCAGGACAGTCACAAGGGCGACCCCAAGCAAAAAGAGCAGGACTTCCACCCACCTGAGCCCAAATCAATCAAAGAATTGTGAGAAGTAGTAATGTAGGTGTGTTTTAGGCCACTACTCTGTGTGCGGTTTGTTATTCATCAATAAATAACTAAAACAAAACCATCTATCTGAGACCCAGGCAACCCACAGAATTATTAAAAATATTAAAATGCTCTTTGTTTAAGCCACTGTGATGATTAACTTGTCAACTTGTCTAGGTCATGGCAGCCATCATACCAGTTTTGGGTTAAACACCAATCTAGATGTACATGCGAAGGTATTTCTTGGATGTGATTAATATTTAAATCATAAACTCTGAGTAAAGCAGATTACTGTCCATAAGGTGGGAGAGCCTCATGCACTCAGTTAAAGCCTTCAGAGAAAAGACTAAGGACCCCCAAGGAGGAAGGAGTTCTGTGTGCAGACAGCAGCTTCACCTCTTCTCTGGTCTCCACCTGCTGGTCTGCTCTGTAGGTTTTGTACTTGCCAGTCCCTACAATCACATGAGCCAGTGCTTTAAAATCTCTCTCTGTATATATACATGTACATGTACATGTACACACACACACCAACACACACACTGCTGGTTCTGTTTCTCTAGAGGAGACTGACTAATACAGCCTCTAAATTTTAGGATGGTTTATTATGCAGCAACAGATAAGTTCAACTGAAGTCTGGGGTGGTTGATTCCTTTTGCCTCCTTACGAGTGTCCAGGCTCGGATGTGACGTGCTGTTTGCCAGCCTTCTCCTTTATTGCTGTGGACCTAAATGCCCATGTCTAAGGGGGATGCTCTGGTTCCCTCCAAAGGTGCTGACAAGCCACAGATGCCCAAGGGCAGCCAAGGCATGAGGAGCACCCAAGCCTGAGGTCACGGGTTCTGAGAGCATCACCACGGTAGTGACTTTCAGTGTCACTAACCATGATGCCATTGCTCAGAATGCTGCTGCTTCTTGTGGCAACTTCACTGCCAAGTCCACAGCTGCCACCAGCGCTGATATTATAGACATCTGATGATCTCAGACATAGCACAGAGATGGTGCAGAAACAGCTCCTTCAGCTTTCTGGTCTTTGTCATAAGATGCAGGCACCAGTCCATGGAGTCTGGGCCAGAAGTCAAACCCTGAGATTTGCCCATCTTCAGACACTCGCCTACTGCCTGTCACCCAAACGTGTGTGCTTTGACGCCCTCCATGTAAATACCTTCCTATTTGGATGGCTGGCAATCAGTGTAGGTAGATTCCTGGTGACCCCACCTCACCACACCTCCAGTTGTACCTGGACATGCTTCGGTCCAGAGTGAACGCCATGTAAACTCCAGCCGAGGTCTCTCCTGTGGATATATTGATATCTTAAGGAAGAATTATTTTAAACGGAGAAAGTTTTTAAAAATCCCCTAGAGTCCAAATGAGGATGAGTTTCCAGAGGGCCCTAAATTCACCTAATCCATCATCTGAAGTTTTTCCCCTTTGGTGGCTGGTTGTTAAACAGCATGTTAGAAATTAGCTGGCATTCTCTCTTATGCTACTGTTGGGTGGCTAAGAAATCACACATGACCTCAGAACTTAGAAGTGGTTCATATAAATGGAATCATGATATTAGAATGGATTTTTTTAAAGCGTACGGTAAATTGGCCACACTAACTCTGTTCTTCAGAAAGAATTTTATAAGGAATGACTCCAGTTCATGGAAATAACTGTATAAACTCTTCTTCAGTGAGCATAACTCATACATGTTATATTTTGTATTTGCATGGAGATCCCAGGCATTTAAGGAAGATTTCCCATCTTCTCTTTTTGTTCCCAACCTTTTACCTCTAACAAATAAGTCTTTTGTAGAAGTGCTATTTTAACTAAGACAAATGATAGAATTAGGTAATTTGAATTTCCTAAGAAAACTGCTACTGCTACTTATTTGAGATATGAAATTATAGCAGTTGTCCCTTTTATCCTTTTCAATGAAAGTATTTATATTTTTTATATTCAGCAAATTCATTTTTAAAATGTATCTATTATATATCTTCAAAACTAACTGTGTGTTTAATGGATTTCCTCAACATTTTTAATTGAGTAAAAGTAAAGAGAAAAACTGGACAACCATATGTAGAAGAATGAAACTAGACCCGTACCTCTTGCCATATACCAAAACCAACTCAAAATGGATTAAAGACTTAACTATAAGACCTGAAACTACAAAACTCCTATAAGAAAACATAGGGGAAATGTTAGGTCACTGAGGAAGGAGACGCCAGCCAGGTAAAGGAAGAAAATAAAATGTTATTAGCAAGCAGCAAGTGGACCTGCCGGGCTGAGCTGAAAAATGACATCAGCTCAGAGTGGCATTGGGTGTCTTCTTTTATCAGGTTAAGGCTGGCATCTGGCCTAGCCTGGGAAGACGGTCACAGTGTTCCACTCCGGATACAGCCCGTTCATGGGAACAGACACTTGGGGAGACAGAAACCTTGGGTTAGCAGGGGAAGCAGTTACAGTGTTACCCTCTAGGTACAGCCTTCTCAGCCTGCTGGTGGGGACAGAGACTTAGGGAGATAGAAACTTAGAGGTACGAAACACAGAGAAACAAAATCGAAGGATGGGGGCTTTCTAAAAGTCAGGTTTTCAGTTCCGGAGACCTAACAAGAAACACTTCAGGAAGTAGAACTGGGCAAAGACTTTATGAATAAAACCCCAAAAGCACAGGTAACAAAAGAAAAGATAAATAAATTGGATTATATCAAACTAAAAAGCTTCTGCACAGCAAAGGAAGCAATCAACAGAGTAAAAAGACAACCTAAATAATGGGAAAAAATATTTGCAAACAACGCATCTGACAAGGGATTAATTTACAGAATATACAAGGAACTCAAAGAACTGAACAGTAAAAAAACAAATAATCCAATCTAAACATGGGTGAAGGAGCTGAATAGACATTTTTCAAAGGAAGACATTCAAATGGGCAATCTGTACATGAGAAGATGTTTAGCATCATTAATCATTAAGGAAATGCAAATCAAAACCACATTGAGATATCATTTCACCCCAGTTAGACTGGCTAGTGTCAAAAAGACAAAGAATAACAAATGCTGGCTAGGATGTGGAGAAAAGGGAACTCTTCTACACTGTGGTGGGACTGTAAGTTAGCACAGCCACTATGGAGAACAGTATGGAGGTTTCTCAAACAACTACAGATAGCTCTACCATATGATCCAGCAATCCCACTGCTGAGTATATATCCAAAGGAATGGAAATCATCATGTCAAAGGGATACACCTGCACTCCCATGTTCATTGCAGCTCTATTTACAATAGCCAAGATATGGCACCAACCTAAATGTCCATCAGTGGACAACTGGAAAAGGCAAATGTGTTATATCTACACAATGGAATACTACTCGGCCATGAGAAAGAGTGAAATCCTGCCATTTGAAGCAACATGGATAAACTTGGAGAAAATTATGTTAGTGAAATAAGCCAGGCGCAAAAAGAGAAATACCACATGTCCTCACTCATAAGTAGGAGCTAAGAAACAAAGAAAGGAAGACCATAATAAAATGTTGAGCTTTCAGAAGGAGGGAACAGACCTATAGTTACTAGAGGTGGGAAAGGGGGAATAAGAGGGGAATAGAGAGTAATTGGGTGAGGGACACAAAAAGTAATTATGATTTGTAATGATGAACATGCTAATAATATTGATTCGATCATCATATACTGTACACAAATACTGATAATCAACTCTGTACGCTACAAATATGTGTAAATAAAAGTAATTGGAAAAAAAGAAAAAAAATCTAGGACATCTAGTTGGCTGTTTTGAAGCTCTTTGTAAAAGAAAAAACAAACAAACAAAACCAGAAACATACTTTGAAATAAAGAAATAAAGAAGAAAAGAAAAACAAAAAGTAAATGAGAAAAGAGAAATCGCATCCCTCTTATTCAACAGTGCGTTTCTTACAAGGCCATCGTGCAAACAAGCTAAACAGAGTAATTCATTTTTTTTATCCACTGCATATTACACTTAAAAATTACAAAGGAAAATTTTGTCAGCTTAGTTAACAATAACAGAAAGTGTCTTTAAGATGCCTAGAGGGAGTGGATCAACCATATTGCTTATTCATGTTCATGAGAAATTAAGAAAATTTTATTTCTAATACTGTAGATCTACCACATTATTCTTGTGGGTTTTGTTTACCTCTCTATCCTGCCAGTTTTCAAGGGCACTGGACAATCACTGGGAAATGGGTGCCTGGTAAGGTCTATAATTACACAGCCCATTGTGTGGGCTCTGGTTGCAAACATTACCTCTGGCTACATTTTTCACATGAAACTATAATATTAGGATCCTGTCAGTGCCTGTATTGCCCTGCAAGTGGAAAGTTTTTCTTCCATTTCCTTGTGGGCTCTTATCTAGGGCCCAAGCTTTATCCTTCTGAGCTGGGGGCCCCCAGCAGTATTTTGTTCAGTTGGTGCCAAACATATGTGTAAGGATCCTTTTTGTACCTATTACAGAACCCACATGCATGATGTCCTGAATCAGAGACCAGCAAACCAAAAACATCCTGATGCTTGAACTGCATCTCTTGCTGCTCACTCTTTTGTAACTTGTACTGTTAGTCTACAGTATTATTATTGTTCAGTTTGTTGAATTATTTTTTAACTCATTGTTCAGCATTGCTGTACTTATTTCTAAATAAGTTTGAAAATTTTAATAAAAAAAAAATGTGGTCATGACTAAGGCATTTGTTTTCTCCCCAGAGCCGATCTCTCAGTAGTCAAAACAGCAAGTGGTTTTGTCTTTCTGGTTTCATAAAAGATGTCAGATGTTTCCGACATGAGCTTCATATTCTGTTCCATATACTAATAGTGTTTTGTTTCGAGTACTTTCTATTAACTGCACAATTTACTTTCTCCTTCCCTCCCTCCTCTCTTTCTTTTGTCCTTATTCCATAACTAATGTAAAATGTCTAAAAATGATTTAAAAAATACCCAGTAGAGTACCTATCCATTCCCTCAGTCCCAAAATACAGCTAATTTAAAAAATATCCACAGGAAATGTGCCATTCATCCCCCAAACCTAATCTCCTATGATGTAATATTAAATTTAGTTGAGATTTCTATTTGGGATGGGATTACGTATGGAGTAATTATACTAGCTGTAAATATAAAAACCTTCTTTTCTTTTCCAGAAGCACTGTTTCACAAGAAAAATTCTCTACAGATCTGTAGAATATTTGTGAATTAGACTTTTGGGAGTTGTTCCAGTGCCTCAGGCTTTGGTGTCACATGTTTTCAGTCTGATGAAAACACAAAACAACTGGTTTACATTGTTTTGAAACTGCAACCTGATTCATAAATAGCTCTGTCCAAAGTTTCCTTGAAAACATTTCTTCTAATTAAACATAGAGCACTTTCAGATGGAAGAGAGGATTCTGAGCTGTGTCATGAAATCTCTTCTGCCTCAGGCTTCTCCCAGGTAATTAGAACATGGTTCCTCTGTTTCTGCAACGAACCATGTTTTCTACAGCATCTGAAGCCTCTGGTCTTTAAATACTTTACCTCATCAATGTTATTCTCAGCAATGAGAATGTCATTGACATTAGATCTCCTGGGCTGGTAAAATCATGATTTCCATCAGTTCAGTTAAGGGAAAAGAAAAACAAACAAACAAAACACCTAGTGCCTCTTAGATGTTAGCCAAGAGATGGCATAAAAATAAGGAAAATCCATCTTCTGTGATGCCAGTTACAAGAGAGCTCCTTTGTCCAAGTTTAATTCCAGCACAAGCTCAGGCCTCCCACCTTGAACGGGACGAGAGCCTCAGGGCACACCCAGAAGGCCTGCTCTCTGGAGCGCCACGCAGGGTGCAGCTCTCCCTCCTGAGGCCACCTGGCAGTGGGGGGTGGGAGGTGGGGCGGATGTTGATGCACATAATGACTGAAAATGGGCACACTTTGCCGGGAGTTCTTCACATTTTAAAGGGAACTAGAAGGAAAATAGAGCAAGGCAAGCAGATTCAAATGTTTTTCTAAACCTCAGTTTGAGATTTTATTAGTTTTCTGGGTCTGTTGTAACACAGTACCACAAATTGGGTCATTTAAGACAGCAGAAATTGATTCTCTCACAGTTCTGCAGGCCAGAAGTCCTAAATCAAGGCAGGGTTGGATCCTTCTGAGGGCACTGAGGGAAAATCTGTGCCATGCCTCTCTCTAGCTTCTGGTAGCTGCTGGTGATCCATGGTGCTCTTGTAAATGCATCACTCTGGTCTCTGCCTCTGATTTCACATGTCGTCCTCCTCTCTGTGTGTGTCTGTGTCCAAGTCCCCTCTTCTTACAAGGACATCTGTCGTGTTTGATTTAGAGTCCACGCTACTCCAGTATGGACTCATCATAATTTGATTACACCTGTGAAAACCTTATTTCCAAATAAGGTCACATTAACAGATTCTGGGTAGATATTTTTTTTTTAGGGGACACAGTTTAACTTAGTACAGAGACCATTTAGGTTTGGAGACAAGTTAAGGCCGTCGTTAAAGTCCCCATCATTAGCAGGAAGTTAAAGCTGCTCAGGAGTCTTTACCGCAGCCTTTAAAATGTTAGGTTGTGCTGGGCGCGGCCTGTCTCACTGGCTGGGGCTAAGATGCACTTTGTTTTATAGGAATCTTTGTCTTATTTTATCAATATACACTATAAGTAATCATAAGTGATTGCTTTCAGATATTTTTATCTGCACCCTCCCCCCCCTTGGTTTGTCCTCTTAAGAAAACTATTATGGGAAAATTACAGAAGAAATTTCAGATATTTGTAGCTATGAACATTTTCTTTTGCAATTAATTCTGATAATGCCTACATTTTCCGAGAATTTCAAATACCTGATAGATTAGTTTTCATTTTATCTTCCCTATAGATTATAATCATTCAGCAATTTATGCCTGCAGCCTGAGCTTTGAACAAAAGCAGGCAGTTGATGAGAACACTGTTTCCTTTGACAATATCACTGTTACTATTTCTTCTGTGTCTTGTTTCTGATGAGTCACTCTTTTGCTAAGGATGAAACTTTCCTAGTTACATCTAATGCGAGAAAGCCTTGGAGCTATGCTGCGAGGTACTCAGACATGAACTCCTGCTGTATGTCTGCTTTTAAATTGACAGTGAATTCTTGGTCAGCATTCTCAAACTGTTTTCCTCCAATCGCTATTGTCTTGTGAGATAGTATTTGATGCTCCATGATAAAAAGAGATTGTTGTTCAAACTAGTTTGGAAAATATTGGATTTTAAACACTTTCTAGACATTCTCAATGCACATTAGCATATCAGAGACCCTAAGAATAGTTGCAATAAGGAAAGCTTTGTCTAAGTTGTTATATCCACTATTTCTTAAAAAATAAAATATAAAAAATAAAAACCTCCCGAATATTTTTTGTGTTGTCTTGAAGAAAGAAACAGTTTTGTGGCACATATCTCATCTGAAAAATTAAATGACTGATAACTGCTCTTTAATTTTCTTGCTTGTTTCACTGCTTTATCTGATTGGAGCTTCTTGCCAGATATCAGAGATGCCATGACAGAAAGACACAGGAAACACATATATTTTTCTTCTGCAGAAACAGAATTTAGCCAGTTTATTCTTTTAGTAGACTTTATTTTTTAGAGGAGTTTTACATTCACAGCAAAATTGAGCAGAAGACAAGAGAGTCCCCCCCCCCCCCAACAGCCTTGCTATCACAGTCCCCTCTGGAGCGACACATTTGTTACAGTCTATACCCTACGCTGACACAGTGTTTTTAATCTCTGGCATTTCTCTTTGATTCTTGCTCAGGATTTCATCTCTCTGCTCACATTGCCCATCTGTTCTTGCATGCTGCCTACTTTATTCATTAGTGGCTTTAGTGTTTTAATCATAGTTGTTTTAAATTTCCAGTCTCATAATTCCAACATCCCTGCCATATCTGAGTCTGGTTCTAATGCTTGCTCTGTCTCTTGAAAATGTGTTTTTTGCCTTTTAGTATGCCTTGAAAATTTCTTTCTTGATGGACATGATATACTAGGTACGAGGAGCTGCTGGTAACTAGTCTTTAGCCACGTGGTGGTAGGGTGCCAGGGGAGGAGAAGAGTTCTATAGTCCTGTGAGTAGGTGTCAGTCTTTTAGGGCCCCTGTGCCTCTGGACTATGAATTTCACCAGTGCTTCTCACTGATCCCCTCCCCCTTACATGGGACAGGATGGCTAGATGGGGTTGGAGTTGGGTATCTCCCTTTCCCCAGGTCAGTTAGGCTCTGATAAAACCCCGGCAGGTTAGGCTGTGGTTAACTAGTTCTCCTGAGGGCTGACCTTATTAAGAGGAACAAAGTGCTCCAGTGTACTTCAAAATGGTTCCTTTTTCCCTCCTCTGCCAGAAGCATGAGGGGACTTCTGATACTTACTATGAAAACCTAGTAGAGCTCTTGTAGGTAACACTCACAAAAGTGTGGAGGTCCCCCCAGGACTGGGTCTCCCTGGAGCTTTTGTCTTTCAGGCTGGTCCACACTGAGCCTCCAGAATCCATCGATTCCAGTCTGGGTTTTCCTACTCCAGCACTGGTTCCCATGAAGGTTCTGCCTGTGGGGTTCTGCTCCTATAAGTTGTGATTCTCTGCATTTGTTATCCGTCTCTCCAATTTGGGGGCAGTAGTTTGCCCTGTAACCTCAGTTCTCTGATGGATCTAAGAAGAACTGCTGATTTTTCAGTTTGTTCAGCTTTTTACTTGTTAGAATGGAGTGATGGCTCCCAAGCATCCTGTATTCCTCCAAACAAGTCCCCATTGACTTTATTCTCTTTTCATCAGTTCTTTCCTGTGCAAAATGTTAGCATGAGGCACCACACAAGGCATGTATTGAAATGAAAGTCTTAAGTGGAATAGGACTTTACAGTTTTACAATGTGTTTTCCTGTGTTTTGTCTTATGATAACTGGCCCTTTTAGGTTAAAAAGCAAACCTTTTATTCCCACTTTAGGTATGGGAGCAATAAGACAAGAGAGCTTGAGTGACATATGTGAGCAGCAAATAAATGACCCACCCCTTAATTTTCTGACTCCAAATCCAGATCTCTTCATAAAACCTCAAATAGCACCATTTGGTAAATATGGGAATTTAGCTTGTAAAGGAAGATAGTTTACTGGAGTGGCAAAGAGACTGAGTTTGCGACCCAACAGATCTGGGCTGAAATTGCAGATGTGTTGCTTGCTAGTTTTGTGACTTGAGAAAATACTTTAACCTCCCTGAATCTCAGTTCTTTAGCTGCAAAATGAGGCTAATACTACCTACCTTGCTGAGATACTGTGAGAATTCAGTGAAAAGATGTATTCAAAGAACTTAGCGCAAAACCTAGCATATATTACGTCTCAAAAAATTAGGAGCTGCTGTGTGCTCATCACCAAGAGGAATATAATTCCCACCAGGTGAGGCAGGTCGAAGAGCAAGGTCAGAAGAGCAAGGTCAGTACAGGGCTTTAGACCACTGAGATGGCTGCTCAGTTTATCGAGAATTCTAGGTGCAATTCAGCCAACACATACCTGTTTACATACCTATCTTCAATTCTTTCATTCATTCGAAAAACTTTTATTAAATCAGAGACTGCTTAGGTGCTTAGGATACATCAGTGAACAAAACAGACAAAGATGCCTGCCCTGAGAGGTCTCCGTGTTAGCAGAGCATGATAGACAAAGAACCGGCTGCAGAAAAAAGGGCTGCAGAGTGGGGCAGAGGAAGGATAAGTAGAGTACAGGCAGAGGGACAGCTTGTAATGCAGATAATGTGGTCAGGGTTGACTCACCTCAGAGGTGATATTTAAATAAATACTTGAAAGAGCTGAAGGAACACAAGGGAAGAGATTAGAAGAAGTGCATCGGGTGGCAAGAGACAGCCTTGGAAAGGACCTGAGGAGGAGGGTGCCTCACTACACACAGAAGGATTATGGCTCTACTTGCAGTGAAATGGGGAAGAGTTACAGGAAGGTTGTGAGCAAAAGAGTGACTTGATCTGATGCACATTTTGAGACAAATACTCTGACTGCTCAGTAGAGAATGAATTAAAGGTAAAGAGGCAAGGGTGGAAGCAGGAAAACATTTAAAAAGTTATTACCCTAATCCAAGCAGAGAATGGTAGCAGCTAGGCCTAGAGGGGTATCACTGGAGAGAGGCGGGAGTGGTTGGATTCTGTATATATTTTGAAGGTACAATCATGGGATTTTCTGAAAGAATTCCAAAAGATTGAAAATGGTGGTGAGAGAAAAAATGTGACTTAAGAATGCCTCCAAATTTTTTAGCCTGAGCTGAAGAATGGAATTGACCTAAAGGATGACCTGAGGATAGACAGAGCTAACCTGAAGTATGAGCTGAGAACAGACTTGCCAGCCAGCTGTGATGGGATTCCCTGTTAATGATTATCATGGCCACTAGCAAAACCTCTGCATATTTGCTGAACAGCAGACTTGACTATGGTCCCAAAAGAAACTAATTTTGAATTATGGCAGATTCAATGCAGAATTAGGAAGTTGGTGGGGAAAAAACCTTGATTTCAGTATTTTTATTATGAGCAGTCCATTTCATTGTGCTATCATTTGTCACCCGCTGCCTGGGGTTCAGGAGTGACTCTCACAGCAGTCTTTCAGGGATAATTCTTGGGCATGAGGTTACCAACTTAGGAGGAAAACTGAACTTATAGTACATTTCAGTTGAATTCCTAGCAGGAAAACTGTAGGAGCTCCCCATGGGTTGTAGCTTGTAGCAAAGGGATGAGAAATGATAAAGCAGTTCTTAAACTTCCAGTGCCATATTATGATTTTAAGAGGTAAATGTATATTTATTACTGTCTGGATGAGAAGATAGTACTTTAGGAGGGGGTAAAATTAAGGAAGTGTTTTAGATAGGGACAAAGCAACTTAATTTCCGTAAACTACTAAAGCAATTCCCAAGTTGTTATTTCCTAAGCCATCAAGAAAATGAAAATGTACTTACCAGCAGTATAAAGTTAGGTGCATTATAGTCCTCAGCATTTTGTTTCTGTTCAAGACATACTTTCAATTACTTTTTCCCTTAGACCATAGAATTTCCCCCTAACAACTTGTAGAAAGCTTTCCTGCATTTTTTGCATAGTTTTACCAGCCCCTGGTCAGTCTTTTAATATCTCTAGACACCAAATAGTTTCTTTCTTAAGATGATATATACAGAAATGCTCTGAAGGGCAACGAAGGGAAATTCTTATGTAAAATATCAGTAAGCATTCAGTAAGTTACGATTTATTTATTCATTCAACACCACACACATGCTCACTTAATATAAAATAGGCATTGTGCTAGGCCCTGAGGATACCATCTATCAGCTAATGGAATACAGGCATACAAAATAAAATTTTAATTAATGCGGTTTGGTAGATTCACTGATAAAAGAATGGTAGAATGGTAACACAGAGTAAAGTATGATTAAGTGTTTCTGGAGGGATGGAGAAAGTGATGCCTGAGCTAGGTGTTCAGTGAAGAATAAGGGCTTTCCACACCTGTATGCAGGGTAGAGCACCCACAGTAAGCACATGCCAAGATGGGCAGCACGGGAGGCGTGGTTAAATTGAAGAGTTAAAAAAGTAGTGTGTAACTGAAGAAACATAAGAAAAGTTCCTGAACACATGAAGAGTGTGATGGGTTGAAATGTATCCCATAAAAATTCATGTGTTGAAGTCCTAACCCCCAGGACCTCAGAATGTGACTTTATTTGGAAGTAGGGTCTTTGCAGATATGCTTAGTCAAGTTAAAATAAGGTCATTAGGGTGGGCTCTAATCCCATATGACTGGTGTCCTTATAAAAAGGGAGAATTTGGACACAAGACAGACGTGCACACAGGGAGAGCACCATGTGAAGATCAGACTGATGTTGCCACAAGCCCAGGCACCACCAGAAGCCAGGAGAGAGCCCTGAATCAGATCCTCCGCTAGAACCAGCAGAGGGAGCACGGCCCTGCTGACACCTCGGTCTTGGAAAGCCAGCCTCCAGAACCATGAGAAAACACATTTCTGCTGTTCTAATCTACCCAGTTTGTGGTACTTTGTTACGGCAGCCCTAGCAAACTAACACAAAGAGACTTAAGCATATGGATTTTAACAACTGGACCAGACCCTGTAGAAGTCCTCTCTCACAGTGAGGGGAAAGACATTTTCTTCCTTTTGAGGAAGGAAAAGATTTAAATTCATAAAGCGTCCTCCAAAGAGCCAGGGGAATTTCAGTATTTTTGCATCAGACTACAATGTACCTTCTTCTCACCTCTTCCAAACTGACTTAAATATTTATCCATTTATTGGAGTGCTATTGCCAAAGTTCCACTAACACCGAGATCCCATCTAACGTGTTTGCAAAACTCTACACTTTTTTTCTGAAGGGGTGCAATAATCAAAAAGAATGGAAAAGGGAAATCTACTTTATTTTTCCTAAGATTGTTGTAGGAGAAGAGGGCCTCCCTGCTATATCAGTTTAATGGCGATGCCAGGCACAAGGAGTGGATTCAGTCACAATTACTTTATGAAGAGCAAACTCACCCAAAGATCACTTCCTGCCAACCTGCCAAGGGTCACATGATAAAGTAGAAAGACCAAGATGGAGCAAAAAAATTAGCTGTTTCCACTTAGATAATGCAGGGCTCCACCACACAATTCATCCATATCTGTCCGTGATATGCATAGGTGTTAACTATTCCTGATAAGATGTATGATTGGCAGGATGAAAGATTACAGCAAAGAATATTATTGTTGTAGCAACTTAAAGGTCAGTATAAGTTAGTATATTAGTCTCTTTCTAAAATCAGTATTCATCACTCTCCACTGCATTGTTTACATCAAATTGCAGACGTGGTCATTTCTCCTTCTGGAAACTCTCTTCTCTTGACACTGATAAATATACTAAAAAGAGAAGTGATGAGATCAAAGTCTAACTGGAGGGAGTTTGAGAGAGAATTTTGGTAGGCGGGACATTCGAGACAGTTTAGACCACTTCTGTGAGCTTTTACTGTTAAAAAAAAAAATAAGTGACAAATAGGTGATCTATCCAGCTTCGAATTTCTCCCCTACCATCACCCCCTCACTCTACTAAAAGTGCTTTTAAAAATGGCCTCCATGTTGCTAAATCCAGTGGTTATTCTTAGTTCTCAGCTTACCTTGACCTGCCAGGCTCATTTAACAGAGCTGATTCCTCCCTCAGCCCTGAAACACTCCCCCTCCACTGACTTCAGGGAATTTTCTGCTGTCTGCTATCCTGGCTACTTCTCATCTCCCCAGCATCTAAATTTTGATCACTACAAGGGAGCAAGAAAAAGACAGCATACACACAGTGGGAAATAGGACAGAGCAATAAAAAGGTATTTAAGAAGTGTGGCCAGACCATGGAGGGCTGGGGCAGCACCACCCAGTGCTGGTAAGAGCAGGAGGCCCTAGCCGCCCCCGGGGACAGGGACAGGGAACAGACTCGGAACTTGTTCAGTTCAGAGCTGTGTCTGTAAGAAAGGGGCGGCCTGGCTGGAGCTGCGGTCTTTCACAGAGGAACACAGCCTCTGCCAAACCATGACCCTGCACCGAGACAGCTTGGAGTGTGAGGACCCAACCGCTTTTTCCTTCTGCCCTGCATGCCCTGCCTGTGTCCCGCTTGCCCGAGCGCAACTGGAGGTGAGAGAGCAAGGCAGGTGGCCACAGAGCAGGGCAGCCCCGTGGAGGGCAGGGCAGAGCTGAGAGGCTGAGAGCGGACCTGGAGGAGAGCAGGATCCAGCACCCAGTGTCCCGGGTCCCAGGCGTGCTCAGCAGTCCTCTCCAAGGTGCTCCCGTCCAGCCTCATGGCTTAATCTTCCATCTGCTCACTGATGGCTCCCATATTTCCATCTCCAGCTCACACCTCTTCCCTGAACCCCAGTTTCATATATCCAGTCACCTACTACAAATCTCTACTTGGAAACTTAGTGGGCGTTTTAAACTTAACATTTCCAAAGCTGCTGGCCCGTACCCATCCCCACCCATTCCTCCCACAGTCTTCCCGGTCTCAGGAAGCAGAAATCCATCCTTCAATTGCTCTGGTGAAAAATCCCAAGAGTTGTCTTTGGCTCAGTCTTTTCTTTCTCTCACAGTGCATCTCTAATTCATTAGCTTATCTAGCACATCAGAAACATGTATCTCTAATATCCAGAATATACAAGGAATTTATTTATTTATTTTATTTTATTTTTTTTTATATACAAGGAATTTAAATAACTCAACAGAAAAAAAAAAATAACCAATTAAAAAATGGGCAAAGGACCTGAACAAATGTTTCTCAGAAGAAGATATACAAATGGCCAACAAGCACATGAAAAAATGTTCAACATCAAAATCATCAGGGAAATGCAAATTAAAACTACAATGAGGTAACATCTCACTCTAGTTAGAATGGCTATTATCAGCAAGACAAAAAATAACAAATGCTGGTAAGGATGGAGAGAAAAGGGAACTCTTACATTTCTGGTGGAGTGGTAAAGCCACTTTGGAAACAGTATGCAGGTTCCTCGGAGAATTAAAAATAGGTCTACCCTACAACCCAGCTATCCCACTACTGGGCATGCATCAAAGAAAATGAAATCACTATATTGAAAAGACACCTGCTCTCCATGTTCATCACAGTACTAGTCACAATAGCCAAGAGATGGAATCAGCAGATGAATGGATAAAAAATATTGTGGTATATTCACGCAGTGGAATACTACTCAGCTATATTTTTTTAAAAATGATATTCTATCATTTGCAGCAACATGGAAACCACCATGTTTAGTGAAGTAAGTCAGGCACAGAAAGACAAATACCACATGATGTCACTTACCTATGGAATCTAAAAAAGGGGGGCGGGGGAAGGTGCTCTCATAGAAATAGAGAGTAGAATAAAATGAGCTGGTCACCAAAGGCTGAGAAAGGAGAGGAGGCAGGGAAGAGGGGACGTGGTGGACTAATGGGTATAAAACCACACTATCTGCCCTAAGTGATCACTGTGCAGTGCATGTGTGTATTGAAACAGTACACTGGACCCTGCAAATATGTACAAGTAAATGTTAAAATATTTTGAATAAAAAAAGAAAACATGTATCCACTCTTTGACCATTTCCGACCCCTTCCACCACCCCCACCTGGGTCAAAGTCATCACTATCTCTTTCCTGGATTGCTACATCTTTATTTATTTGTTACCGCTGCCCCTGATTCTACCTGTGTAAGTCTATTTTCAGCACCCTAGTCAAAGAGGTCCTTTCAACCTTAAGTCAAATTATGTAACTCTTCTGCTCAAAACCCTCCAATTGCCTCTCACCCCATTCAGAGTGAACTCCAGAACATTTAATGGACCGTATGTTCCTGTATAAGCTCCTGTTTTCTCTTTCTCATTATTATCCAACCACACTGTTCTGGAAATGTGATTTTTCTTCAGTGAGCTCCAGCCTCAGGGCCTTTGCACTTCCTGTTCCCGCTGCCTGGAATGGTCTCATCTCCTAGGTGAGAGGATCCCCACCATGCCTCCTCCAGTTTTCTGCTCAGATGTCACCACGGCTCCTCAATTTTCTCTATACTTTCTGTCCCATTCCCTGTCTTATTTGTAAGGAGATCACTTAGTAACTTCAGATAATATTTTATTTATATATTTGTAATGTTTACTGCAGTTGGTTACTTCTCTAAACACCTCAGAACACAGGAGGACTGTGCACACCAGCCCTGGAGAGGCCACTCCTAGGGGCCGCACGGCCGAGGAGAACACAGAAAGCAGCCAGGGGCAGAATGGGGAAACCGAAGCAGTGGCAGCAATGTATGATGAGAAATGGTGTCATTGGTGGTCATTCATAAATGTGCCAAAATATTTTGCATTAGAATTCACAATGATATAGATGGTCCCAAATGGACACTTTGCTTACCAGTGAATACCCAAGTACAGCTTCAACTATCAGCCAATTGAAACAGAATGTTATTGATGGAAGTGTTCTTTACCCGTGATGGAAAGTAAGAGATATCCTAATGCAAAAATCCCAGAACCAGGTGCAAACATGAAGAGGAAAACCAAAGAGGAGACATTGAAAGTGAAGATGATATTATTTAAGGACATCACCTAGAAAATCCAGTTTAAGCAGTGGATTTTTGGTATCAGTGAAAATCAAACAGAAATAGAAAACTTATCTTTGATTGATCGTGGTGTTCTTGTAACTGCCTGAAAAAGTACTTTTCAGGTGCATTTGGCTCAAATAGCTTGTGCAAGCAGCTGAAAATAGTTCTTGCCAAATGGTATCAGAATAAGAAAATAGCTAATGTCACCCACAACATCTGTGTGCACAGAATACATTGTGAGGATAAACAGACCTTCTCCCAGGACGGTGAAGATGATGGGGAAATAGCCACTAGTGGTGTCTTTTCCATCGCGTGGGAGTTTTGTATGTGACAGATGTCACAGAGGCATAACCCTGATGGAGGAATTCTTCTAGGACCAGGTTGCGTATTACTGGTACATATCACATATTGACTCTTACCAGAAAACTCACCTAAGCCTTTGGGAAAGAACAGAAAATAAGAAAAGACAACAAGTTCGAAGTATGTTCCTTGTGATTGTTACTGAGAAATCAAACTGTGCTAGAAGCTATGGTTAAGAATGGGACACTTGTAACATGGGACACAGGGCAGCAGAATGCCCCAGGTATAGGGCAGGTGTATGCTGTCTAGTGACCATAAACCTGACACACACTTCCCATCCCCACTGCAGCTGTCTTTCCAATTCTGTGGTTTTGTGGCGAAAAGAAGCAAAACTTTTGATATGAAAACAAAGAAATTCCCTCAATATTTTGAAATTTTACTTAACATCAATGCTTTTTGTTTCTTCTTGTATCCACAGGTTGTTTGATTTACTTCCAGGCATTTAGAAAATAGAATTGCCTTTGAAACACAATAGTAAGTAACTATTACTTTTAATATATGATTGTAAACAATTGTTAAAATCATGAATTTATCACAGATTAGTCTAGGATTCCCTCCCCAAAGGAAGGAACCGAAATTAGAAGGTAACTGGATGGGGCTGGAGCATGGAAAGCTCCAGAAAAAAAAAAAGAGACCCAACACCCTGACTTTATATTCATAGTAAGAATCTAACTAGGATGGATTCTGAGAAACACATCTAAATTCTCCTTGTTACAAGTGTTTCTAATGTTACTGGTTTTCAAAAGTCACAAGTCACACACACACACACACACACGCACACACACACACCCCTACAGGATCCATGAAAAGTTAAGTATGTTGTATTTATTGACTAAAAACATTAAAGAGGCTAGAGACCATTAATCAGCATTAATTTACACGGCTTATTAATTTTGGCACATGAGACTTGTGAAAAAAATATAAAACAGCAGGAATTGGTGCTTCAGAAAAATAAATGTGAGTTAATTTTTCTGCAGCACCAAATTTGAATTTTATCCAAAACTTATTTGAATCTTTACAGAAAACGGAGTACCATTTACATCTATAATCTCATTTTCCCTTATATAAAAAAATCTGTTTCATCCTATAAAACTATTAGTCATATTTTACTGACCAAATAATCTAATTTTCTTTGCTCAAAGTCAGCTTGCTAGTAAGAGGGAGGGATGCAAATTTCTTTAATTCTAATTCACAGTTATTTCACAATCTACCATTATGAAAATCTGTCCTGATGATAATATTTTTTGACCATTTTTTAATTGAAAGATAATTGATTATATATATTTGTGGGGTACATAATCAAATTTCAATATATATGTACAATATGTGGTGATCAAATCAGGATAATTAGTATAGTCATGTTTACAAAATGTGATCAATCTTTGTGACACTTAACTTGTTTCTCCCAACCTTCTCTTTCTCACCTCTAATACCCACAATTCTGTTCTCTCTATTTTTTTTTTAAGTTTAACATATTATTGTGATCCTTCCTTCCTTCCTTCCTTCCTTCCTTCCTTCCTTCCTTCCTTCCTTCCTTCCTTCCTTCCTTCCTTCCTTCCTTCCTTCTCTTTCTTTATTTTATCTCCCTCTTGTGAGTGAGGACTTGCAGTATTTCTCTTTCTGTGCCTGGCTAATTTCATTTAACATAATTTTTTCTATGTTCATCCATGTTGCTGTGAATGACAGAATTTCATTCTTTTTTATGGCAAAGTAGTATTCCATTGAGTATGTATACCACACTTTCCTTATCCAGTCACCTTTCAATGGACATTTAAGTTGATTCCAGCTCTTGGCTATTGTAAATAGAGCTGCAATAAACACAGGAGTGCAGGTATTCCTTTGACATGACGATTTCCATACCTTTGGGTTTATACCCAGCAGTGGGATTTCTGGGTCATATGGCAGTTGTATCTGTAGTTGTTTGAGGAACCTGCATACTGTTTTCCATAGTGGCTGTGCTAATTGCAGTCCCACCAACAGTGTAGGAAGGTTCACCTTTCTCCTCATCCTTGCCAGCATTAGTTATTGTCTGTACTTTTGTCTAACTGGGATGAGATGATATCTCAGTGTGGTTTTGATTTGCATTTGCCTGATGCTGAGTGATGTTGAACATTTTTTCTTTTCATGTGTCTGTTGGATTTTTGTATGTCTTCTTTTGGGAAATGTCTGTTCAGGTCCTTTGCCTATTTTTAAATTGGGTTATTTGTTTTCTTACTGTTGGGTTGTTTGAATTCTTTGTATATGCTGGATATTAATCCCTTGTCTGATGCATAGTTTGCAAATATTTTCTCCCACTCTGTCAGTTGTCTTTTCACTCTGCTAATTGTTTCTTTTGCTGTTCAGAAGCTTTTTAGTTTGATATAATCCTATTTGTTTATTTCTCCTTTCATTGCCTGTGCTTTTGGGGTCATATTCATAAAGTCTTTGCCCAGTCCTATATCCTGAAGTGTTTCCCCTGTTTTTTTTTTAATTTTTATTGAATCATAATTGATTATACATATTTTGGGGGCTTAACATTGACATATGTTGATCAAATCAATATTACTAGCACATTAATTGTTACAAATCTTACTTGTTCTTTATGCTCCTTTTCCAATCTCTCCCTATCCCCCTCTCACTCCCCCCTCCTACCTCTGATAACCCTAGATTTCTTCTCTCCTTCTGAAAGAGTAATGGTTACTCTGTTGATCTGTTGCCTAGATGATCTGTACAATGCTGAGAGGTGTGCTCAGGTCCCCCAATATTATCACAGAGCAGATGCTTCTTCTGTCATGCTGGAATGGGCTTGGTGGAGAGAGACATCCTCTTCTTTGGTCTCTGCTGGTGGTTCTCCTCGTCTCTATGCACTCCAGTGGCTGGTGGACCATCTGCATGGTGGTTGTGGCATCTAGCTGCTTTTGCAACAGCCATGGTTATTGTGGTGGCTTTGGCAGGCCACCCACGTGGAGGTGATGTTTTGGGCATGCTCCTTGGTGCTAGTGGTGTGCCTGGTTGTGTGTGGGTGGTCTGGTCCCCAGCTCCATCCCTCAGGTCCCTAGGCAGGCCCTGAAGCACTGGCGATGTGCCTGGTTGTGGGACGGAGGTCCATTCTCTGGCTCCGTGCTTCAGGTACCCAGGCAAGTCCCGAGGCACCACTGGTGTACCCAGGCTAGAACTAATTTTTTGTCCTCTGCTTACTTCCAAAATGGGGCAACTTCCTGTGGGGACCAGTACTTGAGCTGTGTGGTTTAGCTAAATTGCTGACTTGTTGCTGATTCCCTAGGGAAGACTTCTTGTGCAGCTCAGGTTTTAATGGTTGACCTTGGAAGAATGTCCTTGGTATTTTAATGGGTATTGCATTGAACCTGGTAGATCATAGAGGTACTTCTGGCTCTCCAGAGACCTGGTACACCTGGGTTGTGTAGAAACTCTGATCTGGGCCTGAGTATTTTCATCAAACTGCACCTCCTGCAATTCTATATTCTTGACCAGTCTCCTCTGGGTGGTCCTGCACTGTTTGGGGTGCTGGTCAGCTGTACTTGCTGTGCCCCAGTATTCTCTTGGTGGGCCCGTCTCCCCCACTGCCCATGCTGCAAACACTTCCCATGGGATAGGCCATGTGATGGTTCCTTGCAGAGACTCACTGGCCTCTGAGTGGTTCCTTTTTTTCAGTTGTTGTGGCTCCTCACTCCTCTGTGGGTCCATGGGAACCCTATTAGTGTTCTTGCTGGCCTGGGGGCCACCAAGGCCCTCTTTTCCCCTGCTGCCTCCAAGCAACTTCACCTGCAGGGCACAGCTGTGGCTTTTTCTGGCTCCTTCTCTGTGCATTCAGCAGCTCCAGCCTGATCATGCACTTCTCCCACCTTCATGCACTCTGTAGGTCTCTCCTGCTCTTCCTCTGAGCTCTAGTGGCCCCATCTTGGCTGTTGTTCCTCTTTTATAGTTGTAAGTTGATTGATTTGTGGGAGAGAGTGACACTGGGGACTATCTATTGTCTATTCCCCACCATCTTGACCAGAAACCTCCCCTATGTTTCCTTTTAGGAGTTTTGTGGTTTCAGGTCTTGTAGTTAAGCCTTTAATCCATTTTGAGTTGATTTTGGTATATGGTGAGAGGTATGGGTCTAGCTTCATTTTCTTACATATGGATGTCCAGTTTTCCCATCACCATTTATTGAAGAGGCAGTCTTTTCCCCAATCTATGCTCTTGTCTTTGTCAAAGATCAGTTGGCTGTGAGTATGTGGATTGATTTCTGGATTCTCTATTCTGTTCCATTGGTCTGAGTCTGTATTTATGCCAGTACATGCTGTTTTTGGTTACTATTGCTTTGTAGCATAGTTTAAAGTGAGGAAGTGTTGTGCCTCTGGCTTTATTTTTTTTGCTCAGGATTGCTTTGGCTATTGGGGGTCTTTTGTTGTTCCATATGACTGTTAGGATTGTTTTTTCTATTTCTTGGAAGAATGTCATTGGTATTTTAATGGGGATTGCATTGAACCTAGTAGATCACTTTGGGTAGTATGGACTTTTCACAATGTTAATTCTTCCTATCCAAGAGCATGAAATGTCTTTCCATCTTTTTGTGTCCTCTTTAGTTTCTTTCAACAGTGATTTGTAGTTCTCATTATAGAGATCTTTCATCTGCTTGGTTAAATTGATTCCTTTTTCATTTTTTTGGTGACTATTTTAAATGGGCTTGTTTTCTTGATATCTTTTTCTGCTACTTTGTTATTGGTATTTAAAAACACTAATAATTTTTGTGTGTTGATTTTATATCCTGCAAATTTGAACAGCAGCCACACTGCACATGACTATGGCTGGCGGGGTGGGGGGGCCGTGCATAGCAGGACGAGCTGGTGAGGTGGCTTGAGCAGGGGTCCTGTACACAGCTGGTCTCTCTGGTGAGGCTGTGTGGATGGCCCCTGGTAATGGCTGCTGTACTGTAGGCAGGTGGGACAGGGGTCCCATGCATAGCCGGGCTGGCTAGTGAGGCAGCTTGGATAGGGGTCCTGGGCACAGCTGGTCTGGCTGGTGTGGCAGTGTGGAAGGTCTCTAGTGATGGCTGCTGCCCTACAGGTGGCAGCAGCAGGGGGTCCCACCCCCAGATGGGTTGTTTACTGCTTCAGCATTAGCAGGGGGTCCCACAACCAGCTGGTCCTGCTGGTGTGATGGCTATAGCAGCAGCAGCTGCACTGTATGCAACCACAGCAGGGGACCCACAAGTAGCTGAACTGGCTGTTGAGGTTGCTTGGGCGGGGTCCCATGTACAGCTGGGCTGACTGGTGCAATTTTTAAATTAATTTTAAAGAATTAATTTCTAATTTTTTAATTTAATTAATTTTTATTTTTAATTGACAAATAATAATTGCATATTTTTATGGAATGCAATGTGAGATATATATATGTATATACTGAGCAATTATTATATTAACATATTCATCACCTCATGATGTGGATAGTGTCCCCCAAGTTTTATGTATTAGCAGCTTAATCCCCACTGTGATTGTTAAGAGGGTGGGAAATCCCATTGTGGTAATTGAAAGGTGGAGCCTTGAAGAGGTGATTAGATTGTAGGACTGTGCTGTAGTGAATGTACTAATAATAGTAGCCAGGGGCGTGGTTCTGAGGGCTTTAAAAGAAGAACACATGAGAAGTTAGTCTCTCTCTGCTCTGCTGTTTTGCAATCCTGCTGTCACTAAAGCCACCACCAAAGAAAACTCTCACTAGATGTGTTCCCCGGACTTTGGTCTTCCCAGCCTCTCAAACTATCAGCAATCAACTTTGTTTTTTCATCAATCACCCAGTTCCAGATATTTTTGTTATAAGCAACAGAAACGGACTAATACACCTCACATACTTATTTTTTTTGTGGTGAGAACACTTACAATGTACTCTTAGCAACTTTGAAATTACAATGCATTACTCAAATAATAATGTTTTTATAGCCATATGTATACTGTATCGTATTTTGTAGTGTGTTCTGTTAATTAAACGTATTCTCCATGTTCCAGGTTAAGAGCAGGTAATATCTGTTTTTAACGTGGGGATGGCAGTAGCTGCACTGAAAGCCTGCTTTTGGAGGAGTGTATCTTGAAAGTAACTTTTTGACAAGAATTACATCAAATTAATTATAACCAACAAAAAACAGCCTGTAGCAGGTGCTCCATGGAGGGTAAATGAAATCTATTGAGAAAATTGCAGAATCACCTCTAGTCCACTCCCAGAGGAAAAAATTGTTGACATTTTGGTATGCATGTCCTTCTGGTTTTATTTCCTGTGCATGCTTTGCACATGCCCATATTGCTCTTTCCACAAAAATAATATTAAACTTTCATTAGAAGTATATTGTTAACATTTTCTCATGTGTATTAGTTTCCTAGTGCTGCCATAATAGATTACCACAAATTTAGAAGCTTAAAACACAGAAATGTATTCTCTCTCGAGTCTGGAGACCAGAAGTCTGAAATCAGGGTGTCAGCCAAGCCACGCTTTCTCTGAAGTCTCCAGGGGAGGGTCTGTCCTTGTGTCTTCCAGCTTCTGGTGGCTGCATTGCTGCAGTCTATGCCTCCATCTTCATGTGGTCTTCTCCTCTGTGTCTCATTCTCTCAAACCTCCCTCTGCATTTCTCTCATAAGGACACCTGTCATTGGGTTCAGGGCCCATCGTAAATTCAGTATAATCTTATCTCAAGATCCTTAACTTAATTATGTCTTCAAAGACCTTTTGTATAAGTGAGAGTCCATTCACAGGTTCTGGGTGGACATACCTTTTAGAGGACCCACATTCAAATCACTACACCATATTAATAAGTATTCTGTGATATTAAGAAAAAGCATATAAGGCACATTGTGGGGGCACTGCAGAAGGGAGAGCTACCTTATCATTTTGAGCATTTTTGACACTCTGAAAACTAAGGAATCCCAGGTTTTATTACGCCCTTTTATAAGAGGGATTTTAAAGCAGAGAACCCAAGCTACTCTGAGCCAGGGCCAATCTGTTTTGCATACTAGTGGCCAGTGCAGTCTGGCTCATTGCTGAGTGTCCAACAAATGCCTGCTGTTGAGGCGGGGGATTCCACTAGCACACGTGAGGCATCCCATGCGATCTGAGAGCTGAGGAGATAAAACCGTGAGGGTGGGGTTGTTCAGGACTGAAACAAGCCCAAAGAGGGTAACGTAGCTGTTTTCTGACCAGAGGAATTTGTGTTCTGAGAAGGCAGAACTTGAAATGGGATTCAGTTGTCTCTGAAGAAACATTCAGACCCTAAAGAAACATTATGAACATCATTTAAAATGGGAAAATAATACTAAAAGATCACTGACAATCCCTTTGCAATGGGACAGACATTGATTGGTGTGCCCATATGAGGGCTCAGGAAGAGCCAAATCCTTGGGCCCCTTTTTTAGTTATGATTACAAACAAACGGGTTCTTTTACTAATATTTAAGACAAATGTAATATCCAGATAAATTTCCATTATATTTTAATTCTTATGACTGATTTCCACAATACCTCTGGAAAATACAGTAAAAGTTATTATAAAAGGAGGAGATTGTCTTATTTATTTAGCATAATGCTGCATATACTTAGCATACTTTCTCTCATACACAAACGGAGGCCGGCAGCTGTCATACTACTTGTGCAGAACCCGATGTCAGACTCCCCACTGCAGTGTTTTACTTTGATGGACAGAGGTAGAAAGGACTAGGAAATGTATCCTCATCTGACACAGTAACACAACCCATAGACTGATGACAGTTTTTGTAGTCATTCCCTGATGGAGTCTGAGCCCATGGCAATCAGCAACTGATTCATTTTTTATCTCATATTCTGGTTTGTAGCAGAGTGTTCATCCTGTAGTAAGTGCTTGCTAATGAATGAATAAGGAAATAAATGTTATGATCATGCATACATACATTTACCAAGAAATTCTAGTCCTTTTTTTGCACTGTGCTAAGACGAATGCTCCAAAACCCATTAAACATATACAAGTAGAGAGAACTGCTTCAAATACACAATGACCTGTGCGTGTCTACCATAAGCTGAGCCATGTGGCCATGGACAAGTCATTTTACCTACTAAATCTTTGGTTTTCTCAACTGATGGAAGAATTGGACAAAAGGAGCGTCAAAAGAGTCTTTACATTTGAAGGGATTTTACAGTTTACATTTGAAGGGATTTTAATCCCTGGCCCCTGAGGCCCCAGCCCCTATTTTTCAAGTGTCTCCGAGAGCACTGGTTTAAAGGATGCAATTTTTCTTCTTGAGACATTTAGTAAAAAACAATGTGTTCTGTTTTGATTTATAAGAAAACACTTGCGGAGGGAGTCTTGCCTTACAGTTCATGAGTTATGAGGATAACATTCAGCCTGCTTTTTTCTCCTTAGCTAAAATGAATTCCATTTTCTCCTTTTCGAGCTGTAGTATATCTTCTTTCTTGTAAGTCAAATTAATCTTTGTCCTTAAAATGATGACCACCAAGAGGAAGCATAACTTGTTTTTGGAAAGAATTTGCTGGACTAAACAAAGCATATGTTTTCTTTGACAGCTTGCTTTGCTGTGGGCTTGAGAATGCTGATGACTTAGAATGAATAAAACAAATTGTCACCCCCGTTTTAGCGACCTGTCATGGAGAGTGACAGTTCTAATTCTCATTTCACAAAGAGTGGTTTCAGTTCACTGCATGGTCTTCCTTGCGGAGCATTTGCCATATACACCAAATGTGGCTTAATATGTTATTGGTTTAAGCTATAACATGTGCATTCTGAATTTAAAAACCAGCTTGTGGAGCACAATGAAAATAAGCTAGTGGTTTGGCTTTTGCTAACCCTTATTTAATATATTCCTATTTGAAAGCTTTGCCACGACCTACCTCTTTCTTGTTGATCAGCACTTTAAAACTCTGCCTTAGCCGTTTTCCCCTAGAAGCTTCAAAAAATTTTGAGTATGTCTTATCTGGGGAAGAGTCTGGTTGTTTTCCTATTTTTATTTTTATTTTTCAGTCCTATGAATGAACACATCTCATTGTAAAGATGTAAATGACAGAGATATATGAGTATAAAAAAGAAAAAAGGCAAGTTGCCCTTTGGTGTTCCTCTCCGTCCGCAACCTCTCACGTAGTCAACACTTTGATGTGCGAACTTTATACATTCTTTAATTTACATTAAGTACATGTACACCCCAGCTTTGTTTTTGTGTTTTCTTCTGTATGGTTCCCCCTACACCTACTTTCTGCAACTTATGCTTCTCACTTCAATATTTATACTCAGGAAATGAGTCCACGTCGGAAATGCAGATCTATCTCATTCTCTAACTATTCACCAGTATTCTCTGGTATGAATAGATAGATGTATCTTAAGAAATACATTCATTTTCTTATTAATATATATCTCCCCATATTTTGCTGTTAAAACATGCACCCACCTTTGCACATTTATCTTTACGCATATACACATGTATTTCTTTTTTGAATTTTATTTTCAATTGAAAACAATAATAGTATATATTCATGAAATAAAATGTGATGTTTTGATATACACGTTTTTGATCGACACAACCAAACTGCATTCCAAAACGCCTGACTAATTTATACTCTTATCAGTAGTATATTAGAGTGTTTCCCATTTCCTTGCCAACACCAAATATTATTATTTTTTAAAAATTTTATCAGTCTAGTGGGGAAAATGTATCTTGTTTTGTTTTAAGTTGCATTTGAGATTATAGTGACGTTGGTGATATGTCATGTTTATAGGACATTTGATTTCTTTGTTTGTAAATTACCTATTTATAACTTTTATCTACTTCTCTATTGGGTTGTTTCTTTCTCATATATATATACACACATATATACACACACATATATATACATTCTATATATATATATCATGTTCTTTCAGTTCATCGGCTTTTAATTTTGCTTATGGTATCTTTTGAGATACATTCAAAACTGCCAGTCATTTCCCAACTGGGAAATATTTTTTGTCTTACTTAGGAAATTTTTCCTACTCATAAGTTATTTTTTAAAATTCTCTCATATTTTACACTTACTCATTAATTTATATGAGCTTTATTTTTGTGTGCAGTCGGGAAAAGATATTTAAATTTATTTCCCCCAAAGCATAGTGAGCTGTTAGCCATTTTTTTGAATATTTGATCTTTTCTTCACTGATTTAAAATGGCAAATTTCTTAAATACTCACACTACATAATTACATGAACCAGTTTATTCACTTTCTCATCAATTTGTGATCTATAAAATAATACATACACTTTTAATTAACATAATTTTATGTATGTTCTTATTTTTTCAAAATATTCTTTGCAATATTTATAGATTTTCTTTTCAAAGCATTCTAAACTAAGCATATCAAATCCCATTAAGGAAATCCTTTGGAGGTATTTGACTGTAATTAAATAAATAAGATTAGTTTGAAAAGTTTTGTTGTTCTTAAAAGATCAAATAAATGTCTATTAGTCTGTTTCTGTTGCTTATAACAAAATACCTGGAACTGGGTGATTTATAAAGAAAAAGAAATTTACTGCTTACAGTTTCTGAGGCTGGAAAGTCCAAAGTCCAGGGAACACAGCCGGTGAAGGCCTTGGTGGTGGTGACAGTGACCCAGGGGTCTCACATTACAAGATGGTGGAAGCAGAGAGAGTAGATAGAGAGAAAGAAAGACAGACTCTCCTCTTCTTTTAAAGCCCTCAGAACCATGCCCCTGACCACCATTTTTAATCCACTTGCTATGGCAGGGCCCTACAATCTAATCACCTCTTTAAGGCTCCTCCTTTCAATTACCATAATAGGATTTCCCACCCTCTTAACAGTCACAGTGGGGGCTAAGTTTTTAATACATAAAACTTGGGGGATACAACTCAAGCTTCAGTGAGTTTTAGGGAAACATGATTCAATCCACTACAAAATGATATATAGTTGTGCTTACAAACTACTTTTTAAAATAAAGCTTTATACTGTTTTTCAAAAAGATCTCATGTATTTCTTAAGTTTTGTCCTTGGCATTTTATACTTCTTTGTTTTTACTATTACAATTTAATTTTATTAGGTTTTTATATTGGCAATGCTGATGTATGGAAAACTATGGATTTTTATTGATTAATCTTAAATACAACAAATTTACAAAATTCCAGTATTGGTTTTAGTAGGTCTTTAGATAGAATCTTACCAATTTTTTCCAACATGTGTACTTTTATCTTTTAAGCCTTAGGCTAACACCTAAGAACCAGGTTAAGAACTAGGTATGCAAGTAGGCTGTCTTGTTTGTCTTTAAACATAGCGGTAATGCTTTTGATATTATCTTTTATATGTTTTACATAAGTTTACTTTGCCAATTTATAAAAAGTTTTTTTCTATTTCCTAGCTAAGAGGTTTTGATTTTTCCATCAGAAAGTGATGATTAATTTAACCAAATGATTTCTTTTATATTTACCAAGATCATCATTCTTTTTTTTCCACTTAATCTCATCATTTAGTAAATGGCATTAATGGATTCCACATGGTTGAGCCATCCTTGCATTCTTCAGTTAAACTCTGGTTTGACAAGATGTATCATTTTTTTTTAAAATATAGCTGTGCTTAATAGTTTAACACTAGTTTTTACATCTGCATTCAAAAGCAAAACTGACATTTTTATTTTTATGCTATTATTGTTTGGTTTTAGCATCAGGATTACTCTGGTCTCATGGAATGAGTTAGAAACCTCTGTATTCTTCTCTTCCTCTGGAATAAATGTAAATTACCTGAAATTATTCATTTCTCTCTAAACTAGATAGCCTATTTTAGTTAGAATTTTTTTACTTATTTTTAATTCTTCCCTAATTTTTATTCCATTTCTACTTTCTATCTTTTCTTGAGTAATTTTTGTCTGGTAATGGTAATAAGTATTTTCCTAGGTAGCAGTCTATTTGTTTTGTAGCAAGCACCTAACTTTATTAAGGCTGTAATGGGGGATTTAATAAGTAGATACATTTACACTTAATGTTTCTTTAAACTTTATTATTATTTATTTATGATTTTATAATGCTGAGCATGTGTCAAAATACTAATATATTTTCTACCTATAATAGCAGTAATGATTCAGATTGTTTTTATATTGAATAAGTTAAATGTCATCTTGTCTCACTGCTATGTAAAAGTAAAAATTCTTTATCTTTTCACATAAAAATTAAACAACACTTGTTTGTACCTAAAACCCTATTATCTAAAACAAAAACCTTCAATGCCACATCTACAAGCGAGACAGACATACATATGAAGTTTGAATAGAATGAATTTAGACTACAGCCCAACAAATTTTGGAAATTAAAAAAAAAATCTATACTTAGGATAATTAAAACCAAAACTGTAATATTCAAGAAAAAACTCACTCCCATAATTCTTGAACAAAAAGTGATTAAAATAAAATCTCAATGAGTAGGCATTATTTTTTCTAGAGTGAGGAATATTTTTTCAAACTTTTGCTTTAACAGCCTGGTTTCATACTACTGATCATGCTTAGTTTTCAGGTTTTCAGTATATATATATTTTAAACTAATGCAAAACTACCAATGAAACACAACTCTCAAGAAATACCCATCTTTTCCAGGATTTCGTCATTCTCCTGAGCTCCACGTACATCACGACAATTCATGAATTATTTAAAATCCTGAACCAAAGCATCAGCTGATTTATAGGAACTGTTTATTGTAGCTATTATCTCAAAAGAAAAGACCATTTTGTATCCAGGATATGACTAATTTATAAGACTATAGGGAGGAGCAAATCAATCAGCCATAGGGTGGCAAAGTACGTGGTCAGAAAGAGAGCAGAAAACGTGGGAAGGCTAAGATTCAATTAAGTGGGAATGAATAATTTGCTATAAAAACTTGATAGCTTTTTCCAAATGTAATACGTTCAATTATTTCCTTCCAGGTATGACTAAGCATCTGGCTATGCTGTGTGTTAATAGGGCACTAACTGGCTGCATGTTCCTACCCACAGCCATGTTGAAGGGAAAGGAAGGTGGAGCCAGAGAATCCCCACTTAAGAAATAGTTTTTGGACATCTTATTAGGATTTGAAAAATCCTCACACTAATGACCTCTATGAGTTAAGACATTAAATTTTTCTCTAAAGTAAATAAATGCCACTCACAAGGAAATGCTGTCCACACAGTAATCTAATTGAATGGTTCATGGGCATCAATACTACAATTATGAGAATAACAGAGAGCGGGATGCTGAGAGCATAGACGTCGGATGAGAAAGTTGTGATGTAGTTTTCTGGTTGGAGCGAGGGAACCAAAATCAAGAAGGTGTTTAAGAAGGTGGAGGTGACCCAGGAGAGCTTTTTCTTTTTTTCTTCTGTCCTTCTTTCCTTCTTATTTTTCATCTTATATTCATTAAGCATATATGTAACAGGCAGCCCCGCTAGGTAACAGAGATACAAATATGAAAAAAATACAAGCCATACCTAGAGGAGCTCACAATCTGGAGGAGAATTATGGACGTAATTACCCATTTTAAGCACCTACTCTATTCCATGTGCTTTTTAGTTTTCTAGGGAGAGCAAAAGCTCTGACCACCTTATCATAGCATAATTTCCATAAGCACCTGATACCAGATTTAATAATCATCACAAAGCACTTCTTAAAGCTAGAATATATACATATAAGTTTATAAATAGAGCTGAAATAATAGAACGTGTTGTGTAAAATCATTATTTTGAGTGTATAATTTATATCCCCAAAGTAGTCTGAAATAAATACTATAGTTTATTGGGAGTAAGTAACCATTGTAACAGAGATCAAGCCTGAGTTTTTGTGGTTTTACCTCATAAATATAAATTTATATAATTCTAGAAGCTATATTAATCATTTTCAAAAATACAGCTTTGTGTATGTGCCAACAGTTTGCAATTGTTGTATTGGCAGGACTTATTCAGTACTTGCAACCATCCCATGAAATAGGTATCCTTATTTTTAGACAATGAAACTGGAATTTAACAGGACACAGATCTTTCCTAGGATCTCATAGCCAGTATCTGGTGGAAATGGGATTTTAACCCAAGTCTGACAACTAAGACTTTTCACTTAGCCATTTTCCCCCAACTAGAAGTTGCTAAAGATAATCAGAACAGAGGACAATGTGAGTTGACTGGGGGAGTAAGAAGAGTGCTGTGGGAGTCTGATCTAGTGGGAACAGATGGTCAGACCTTAGGCTACATCACCCAGAACCCATCTCCCTTTTTGGGGGCCCATTCTGTTAGGTTCCAGATGCTAGTGAGCAATAACTTACCCGTAGTTAACAGTACAGTATTGGGCACTTCAGAGATTGTTGAGGGTAGATCTTATACTAGGAGATCTTACCACAAACAAACAAGCAAACAAACAAAAAAACAAAGGCACACAAGGAAATAGGACGATGGATGTGCCCTTCATCTTGATTGCAACGATGGTGTCACGGGTGACTGCATGTGTTCAAATTCATCAGATTGTAAATGTTAAATGTGTGCACTTCTTTGTGGGAGTTAAACAATATAACAAATACTTTAAAATGTGGAAGCAGCTTTGGAATTTGGTGTTGAGGAGAGGCTTGGAAGTATTTGGAGGAAAAAGATAGGAAAAGCCTAGATGCTGGTGAGGAAAGTTTGGAAGGTCTTAGAAACCGGTCAAATGGTGTCAACCAGAATGCTTATAAAAATATGGATTATAAAGACCATCCTAAGGAGGCCTCAGATAGAAATGAGAAGGAGCTTATTGGGAACTGGGGCAAAGACCACATTTGCTATGATCTTGCAAGGAGCTTGGCTGCCCAAAAGTTTTATGGAATGTGAAACACCAAGGTGCTGGACTCAGGGTATTTGGCAAAAGAAATTTCTAAGCAGCAAAGCATTCAGGAAGCTGCATGGCTACTTGCAACAGCACATGCTGAATTATGGTAGAAAAGGCATGACATAAAGCCAGAATTAATAATTCAAAAGGATCAGAGGGCAAAAAAGTAGAAAACTTTCAGCCTGTCTGTGAAAGAAAGGGTGTAGCCCAGCAACCATTTGCTAAGGAGATTAGTTCAAAAGAAAGAGATTATCAAGAGAAGGGGAAAAAAGACCTTGAAGGCATTTCAGAGGTCTTTGAGGCTGCTCCTCCCATTACAAGCCCAGAGACCTAGGGAGACAGAATGGTCTTGGGGAAGATGCAAGAGGTGCCCTCCAAGGGCTTGCTTCCCAGGGCCCCCTCAGGAAACTGATCCCCACACCAGCACCCAGACTGCTTTGGCTGCTCTAGCAGTGGCTAAATTGGCCCCAGGTGTGGCTGGACCCATCACTTTGAAAGATACAAGCCAGAATCCTTGCAAGCCTTGTGGAGTCCAAGTAGTATAAAGTCTAGAGGCTCACAGAATGCTAAAGCTGTGCAGTCCTGGGAGCCTCCATTCTGATTTCAAAGCATGTATGGAAAATCCTGGGGGCCCAGGAAGAGAGCTGTCACAAGGGTGGACTCACTGAATAGAATCTTCACTAGAGTGATGCTGAGAGGAAATGTGGGGTTGGAGATGCACCAGAGAAACCCCCCCAAGATCATGTTTAGTGGAGCCGTGAGAGCAGGACCTCCCTGGAGACTCCAGAATTGTGGAGCTACCAGCTTGCAATGCCAGCCTAGGAGAGCTAAACCATGACCTGAGATGTAGGAGCAGAGCTGCCAAAAGACGTGGGGACCCAACTCCCACACCAGTGTGCAGAGGATGTCAAACATGGTGTCAAGAGATTTGATGCCTGCCCTGCTGGATTTCGGACTTGTTTGGGACGTGGTATCCCTTTCTTTTGGCCTGTCACCACCACCAAGGCCCTCACAAGATGCGTCCCTGGACTTTGGACTTCCCAGCCTCTGAAACTGTTAGCAATAAATATTGTTTCTTTACAAATTACCCCGTTTCAGGTATTTCTGTTATAAGTAACAGAAACAGACTAATACAGATGTTATTCCCATCTCTCTAATTTTTCCATATTGACAGACAGTCTTATAGTCACTTGGACAGTGCAAATTTATTTGGAGACTTTGACATCTGAGCCACATAACCCACTAAGTAGGCTAAGCAGGACTTTCAAACTGAACTAATATTCACCATCACATTTCAGGAAACTAAAAAGATTTCCCTTCTCTCATTCAAGGGAAAATCTCCCCCAAAGCACTACCGTGCCTTTGAGATGCTCCAGAGATACGCATACTTGGATTCATTCAGCATACATTTATTCAGCATCTATGCTGCACCTGGCATTGGGCATTCTCCCCAGTAAAACAACAGTAACAGGATACAATTATAGAACAAGCATTTAAATGGTTCTGAAGGTATACAACCAATAGAGGGAGAAACATTTATTCAAGAAAATTTATGAAAATGCAGTAAGAACAGAGGAGTCTGTAGCATGGAAGCCATAAATTGTTCCCCCCTTTCCCATGCCAGCTCAGTATGACGGAAGCTCTACTATAGGCAGGTATGGCCAAAAGACAGTGCTCCTCCCTGCCCCCAGTTTGTACTCTGCAACTACACTATTTCCCTGGGAGGAAGAGGCCAGCAACATTCCTGATCCCTTTCCCCAGCTACATGACACAGAAACTCTATTCCAAGCAATCACAGCCTAGAGGTCTAATTCCACCTTCTACCCTGTTCCAGCTCATAGCATGGAAACTCCCCTCCAAGTGTAGAAAGCTGAGAATACTAGACCCTGATCACCCTGTCCCCAGCTTGCTGATAGGGCAGAGACTTCATGTTGGGAGATGTAAGCCAGTAAGACCAAGGGCTAAGTCCCCACCTAGCATACCACTCCTAGATCAGGGGGGTCCCTCTGGGAGCAGGGGGTCTCCGTCCCCACCCTCTGCTTAAGAGCAGAGGTGCAGAGATTAGAATTACGATAAAAATTAGAAGTGAATAACAAAAGGAAATTTGGTAAATTCACAAATATGTGGAGACTAAACAACACACCCATAAATAACCAATGACTCAAAGAAAAACACAAAGAAAATTAGAAAATATTTTGAGATCATCAGAAGTGTAAATACAACATAACAGAAATGCTAAAGCATTTCTTAGAGGGGAATTTGGAGCTATAAATACCTATATTCAAAGAAAAACAAAGATCATACATCAATAATCTTATAGCCACCTTAAGAAACAGGAAAACAAAACAAGGCAAATAGTAGGAAGGAAATAAGATTAGAGTTGAAATAAATAAAGAATAGAAAAATAATAAAATGAAGTGAATAATAATACGTTGTTTCTTTGAAAAGATCAACAAAATTGGGACCTGACCCTTCCCCCCAAACAGAATAGTCACATTACTACACTGAGGAATGGAAAAGGCAACGTTACCACACATTTACAGAAATAAAAAGGATTATGAGACTATACTATGAACTCTGTGCCAAAAATTTGGTAACTTAGATGACATCAACCAATTCCTTGACAGATAAGATCAAAAATGGCTCAGGAAAAAATAGAAAATCTAAATAAACCTGTAACAAGTAAAAACATTGAATTAGTGATTAAATATCTCTCACAAAGGAAAGGCAAGGCCCAGATTGTTTCACTAGTGAACTACACCAAACCTTTAAAGAATAATGAGTTCTTCACAAATTCTACAAAAAACTCATTCTTTAAGGCCGGTAGTGCTCTGATACCAAAATCAGTCAAAAACATCAAAATGGAAGTAAACTACAGCCCCAAATTTCTAATGCATATAAATGAAAAAATCTTGAACAAAATACTAGCAAACTGAATAAAGCAACATAATAAAAGGATTACACACTATGAGCAAGTGATATTTCTCTCAGAAATGCAAGATTAATTTAACACAAAAAAATAAATTAATATGATACACCATATTGACAGTATAAAGAACAAAACACATATAATCATATTATTAAGTGCAGAAAGTGTTCGGTACAATCTGACACCTCATCATGATAAAAACACTCAAGAAAATAAGACCAGATGGGAATTTCTTCCACCTTAAAAAGCACATCTACAAAAACTTCACAACAAACATCATGCATACTGGTGAGTATTGAAAACACAATTGTATTTCTGTGCCCCAGCAATAGGCAATTTGAAAATAAAATTAAGAAGAAAATTTCATTTACAATAGCATCAAACATAATAAAATTCTTAGGAATGAATTTAACGAAAGTGTCAAACTCATACCTGAAAACTAGAAAACATTGTTGAAAGAAATGAAAGAACACCTGGATAGCTGGAAAGACATTTCACGTTTGTGATCAGAAGAGTGAGTTAATATTGATCTACACGTTCACCATAACCTCTACCAAAATTCCAGCTGGTATTATGGAAATGCAAAGATCCAAGAATAATAAAAACAATTTTGAAAAAGAACGAAATTGAAAGACTCATACTTTGTGAAATCAAAACTTACTGTAAACTTGCACTAATTAATAGTGAGATACTGGTATAAGTATAAATATGAAGATCACTGGAATGGAATTGAGAGTCCTTAAATAATGCCTTGCATTTGTAGTGCATTGAGTTTTGAGAATGTGCCAGGGCAATTCAAAGGGAAGAAGAATAGTCTTTCAACAAATGGCATTGGCAAAACTGAATATCCACATGGGGAAAAAAAAAAGTTGGACCTCTTTCTTACACCACACATAAATATTAACTCAAAATGGATCAAGGACCTAAATGTAAGAGCTGCAACTATAAAACTCTTAGAGAAACAGTAGAAGTAAATCTTCATATGGCACCAAATCTTAGATATGGCACCAAAAGTATGAACAACTAATGAAAAAATAGATAAAATGGTTTCAACAAAATTAGAAATTTTTGTTCTGCAAACAATACTATCAAGAAGGTGAAAATACTATACACTGATAAAGCCAATTTGTCCAGAATATATAATAAACATCTATGACTCAGTAAGTAAAAAGTCAAATAATTGAATTAAAAAATCGGAAAAGGACCGGAACTGATATTTTTCCAAAGAATATATACAAATGGCCAATAAGCGTATGAAAAGAGCTCAATATCATTAGTTATTAGGGAAATGCAATTAAAACCACAGTGAGCTAGCACTTCACACCCAATATGAAGGTATATAAACATTTTTTTAAAACACAGAAAATAACAAGTGTTGAGGATGTGGGAAAATTTGGAACCTTTGTACATTGCTTGTGGGAATGTAAAATTGTCCAGCCACTGTGGGAAAAAGTTTGGCTGTTCCTCGAAATATTAAATATAAAGTTTCCATATGTCTCAGCAGTTTCACACTCAAGAGAAATGAAAACAGAGGTCCTCAAAAAAAGTTGTACATGAATGTTCATAACAGCATTATCCGTAAGAGCTAAAAAAGTGGAAACAACTCAAATTTCTATCAACTGATGAAGAAATAAGCAAAATGTGGCATATCTGTACAATGAAATATTATTTGTCCATAAAAAGGAATGAAGTAATGATATATACTACAGTATGGATGAGCCTTGAAAACATGATGCTAAGTGAATGAAGCCAGTCACATCTATACAAAATGTTTAGAATAGGCAAATAAATAGAGACGGAAAGTACCTTGTGTCTGTTTGGGGCTGGGAGAGGTTGAGAAAAGAAGAGTAACTGCTAGTGGGTACAGGGTTTTCTTTTGGGCTGACAAAAAGGTTCTGAAATTAGATTGTGGTGATGATTGCTCAACTCTGTAAATATGGTAGAATCCATTGAATTTTAGATTTAAGTGGTGAGTGTTTTGGGTATGTAAATTTCATCTCAAAAAATCTACTTAAAAAAAATAAGAAAGTTAAGGTGTACAGACACACAGTAAGGCACCTAGCCAAGACTGGGCAAAGGAGTCAATACAAAGAAGGCATCTTCTAGGAGGGGCTAGCAGAGCCACATCCTCGACAGTGATTAGGAGTTAGCCTGGGGGAGGTGGAGGAGTGGTGGAGATAGAGCCGCAGGCAGAGGGGACGGCAGGTGCAAAGCCAGTGATGAGACAGCAGGAATGGCTAGTACATGGTGAACTAGACACCTGTGTGTTATGGAGACATGGCACATGGCATGGCAAGAGGTAAAACTTAAGGGATAAAGAGAGACTAGGTTATGAAGGGCTGATACCATGCTAAGGAATTAGAACTTTACCCAGAAATCACTGCTGAACTATTAAGTACTCCTAAGCAGGGGAATAACATGATTAGGTTTTTGAGATTTCGAACAGTCACTTTTGTAGCAAGACTGAAGCCAGTCAAGCAGAAGGCAGGGAGACAGGTCAGCAGCTGGGTAATGGTCCAGGAGGGGCTTGAATCAGGGCAGGACCCAGAGGTCTTCAAATGTACACACCGTTCAATAGTCTCTCAGGCCCTTCTCTGGTCCATGTTGAGACCAACTCCTGACACCTGCAGTTCAAACAAAAAGTCGGAGTACTCAATTGTTATGTTCAAATACAAAGGACATTGTCTTGAAGATTCAAAGTCTAAAGATCTTGCTTCGGATCTGGAGTTCATTGTCCCCCAAGTAAAGGCTACAGAGGTCATTATCCTCCATCACACTAGATATGCCAGTTAGACGTGTCATCTGAGATAAACTGACTTCCACTATGAAACCTACCAGGCTAATTACAAACTCATACTGCATATTCCCAAGTCACAAATGGAAATTAGTCACCATACTTTTCTGACTCTCAGGTATTTAACAACTATTTCAGGGTCTATTGAGTTTCGTGATAATGAAGTGTGGGCTTCTTTTATTCTGATTTTGAAAATATAGAGTATTATTCTAAAAATGTTAATTCCAAAGCTAGTCAGACACCGATTACAAACTGTATTGACTGTGGCATTGAGCCTAATGAACCTGTTCTCAAGGATACAGAGGGATACATTTGGAGAAATAGATAACACACCAAGGGGCCTCAAAAACCAGATAGATGATTTGATTCCTATTAACTGACTACTTGTGATGTTTCACAAATAGCTGTTATACCCGGAAGGGGATAAAGTTCTATTTGTGATTGACCTATGGTCATTTAGTGAAAGTAGGCCAGATGGAGAACAATGTTATGCCGACTGAATTAATGCAGTATCTTCCCCTAATTTATACTTTATTCAATCAATCATTAATGCATGCGAGTTAATAGATGAGAGGATTCAACCTTTACAGATTAGGTGGTAATAAATTAAGTGATTTATAGAAAGCAGACAATAGGACAAGGACTAAGTCTTGGAGGAACAGTGTCTAATAGTATTCTGGCCTTCCTGGGGGGGGGGTCCCAAAGAATTGTCCAGTTGACTTATTTCCAGGGTTTCCCCACCTTGTTCTATCTTGTCACAGGGATTCCTGGGGAGCCTTGCAGAACTCAAATGTTTTAAAAGAGCCCAAGCCTTATAAAAATTGAGTCCCTCATGCCCCCAATACCATTCACCTGGTGAGGGTCATCCCCCTTCAAGTTCAGTTAGCTATCACTTCCTTAGGGAAATATTTTCTGATAACTACATGTCCCTGAGGTCACCATGAGGATGTGCCTCTCAGATATCTGACTACCGCAGAGATAATTGACTCCATCGGTGCGTCTCCCTGATGCCTCACTTCCCAGAGGCTGCTCCCAGCCAATGACAGAACACAGCAGGGACATGCGGGACACCTCTGACAGGTGACTATGGCTTGGGTTCTCCCTGAGGGACTTATCAAACTGGACTTCTCCTCTCTCCTTCACTCAGAGTTAGACCTGCAGAGCCATCTGAGGACTCCCGGGTGATGACTCTGACAATCTCTCTTCTTTTTCCTAACAAGGATTTTGGTGTCTGCCCCTTGGAGAACCTGGACCAACACACCTGCTAAACACTATCATAGCACCGTGTTCTTCTATCATGTCTATAGCACGCGTTTCAGTTTATAATTGCATATCTGTCTTCTACTAGGCTGATAGATCTGGAGGAGCAAAGACTATGTCTGTTTTACTGTCCATTATATTCTGTCTGTGTAGTATAGCACATCCCAGTTGCTCAATAAATATTTGTTGAATTAATGAATGAAGAAAAAAATTCAGAAATGAAAAAATAAAATTAATTATGATGGTTTATATGGCAGAGCTCTAAGAAATGGCATAGTTTTGATAATTTCCTTGAGATGATCGGAGAGCAATTTTTTTTCTGTCTGAATGAGTGATATAATAAGCATGTCATAACAAATCTAAAAAGACAGTTTTAGTTATGTTCGAAATTATTTTTTTACACAACAGTCCTTTTCCCTAGCCCTCCTTTCTTTCTATCCGCTCCTTTTCACTCCCTTTCTCTCTCTCACTCAGGCAGAGCTGGGTCTGAATCCCAGTTTGGCTATTTTCCAGCTATGTGACTTTTGCAAGTTCTCAATCTGTTTGAGAATTAATTCTTCATCTTGTAAAATTTTGGTTAGCAACAATATAATTTACAATGATAATAATATCTAACTCACCAGTTATGACACGATGAATATAAAGTATTTATAACATGGCCTATCATAAAATTTTTTCTCAATAAATGTTCTCAGTACTTTTATTATCATCATCCACATTATGTTAATAGAACACCACCTACTCATAGCCAACCTGGAGTCACACTTTTCAAACTTTAAGCTCATTAACTCATTAACTGTATCTTTCATATATTCACAGGCAAGGGAAATTTTAGTACAGAACTTGTGTGTTGAGGATAAGAACTTGTATTTACAAAGTAATGAAAGTGCATGAGTTAGAAGATGAAAACGAAGGTCTTTCTGATTATCACGTCTTCCAAAAAGGATTTATAATATGATTTTAAGACCAAGGAATGATCTAGACAAATCTCCCCTTCCTTTTTCCCCAAACCAGTTCTATTTTCCTCTAATTACTTTGTTAAAAAATTACACATCGTTAGAATGCCATTCCTGTTAAACATAAACATCCCTGAGAGGCATAGCAGTTTGACCTCTTGGTAGCCTGAAAAGGGGCCGTTTGTTTGAGTCCTAAAGAAGCTGTTAGAAACACCTCTGGACTGTGCCCATGTTCACCGCCCCCAGGGGAGTTGATGTGATGCTGCCTCTTAGGGCACATTGCTAGCTCTGTGACTTGAGTGACTGAGACAGCAGCACTCCAGATCTGAAGTGCTGTTTACTTGCAACAAAAAAATTCATTTTTTAAAAAAAGCATAAATCAAATAATCCCCAAATTAGAAGCACAGGCCCTGACAAGTAGCAGACTTCTTAGGAGTGATCTGTTTCTTTTCTGTGGCACGGCACTGCTGTTGCTGGGCTGCAGTGGGCGGGCTTCGAGCAGAAGCAACTGTGGACACAAGTCCTACCTCTGTCATGTCTGTGTGATCTGCAGCATGACACATGACTTCTCTGAGGGTCTGTTTCCTCAGTAGTGAAAGGAGGGGTGTGTGACAGGAGCTTCTGAGGGATCCTTTGAATTTGGCATTCCTGTGACTTTATTCCAGTGATAGTGAACTTGGTACCATCTTCATTGGACAGCTGGGATTGCTGGCAACAACATTCATTACACTGAATCAAAAATGTTCCCTCCACTGATGGGCATTTAGGCTGATTCTATCTCTTGGCTATTGTGAGCAGCGTTGCGACCAACATGGGAGTGCAGGTGTCTTTTTGATAGTGATTTCATTTCCTTTGGGTATTTACCCAGCAGTGGGATAGACAGGTCATAAGGTAGATCTATTTCTAGTTCTCTAGGAAAACTCCATACTGTTTTCCACAATGGCTGTACCAATTTACATTACCAACAACAATGGATGAAACCAGAAACCATCAAGTTAAGTGAAATAAGTCAGGCACAGAAAGACAAAGACTGCATGATCTCACTCGTATTTGGAATCTTAAAAAAATAAAAGTGGCTCTCACAGAAGTAGAGTAGAATAACAGTTACCAGAGGCCAAGAGGAGAGGCACTTTGGAGAAGTGGTGGACTAACAGGTACAAAACTACACTGTCTGCCCTAAGTGAACCAATGAGCAGTATGTGCACGTATTGAAACAACACGCTGTACCCCACAAATATGTACTAACAAATGTTAATGTTACCAAAAAAAGTTTCCTCACTATTGCCTATGCTTTGATTTGCTTCTTGTAGTTACTAAAACTAAATGCAATGTTCTTTAAATATTTGGATACTGCTGATGTGTGCCCCCTCTTCCCTGCCTCCTGTGGGCTGAAGCAAACCCAGGGAGCTCAGTCATGTTCTGTGTGATATGACTCACAGATCTGTCATCTGCCTTTGGGCACATCTTTATTTGCCAATATCCTTCATAAAACCTACTTCTAAGAACTGAACACAGTGTTGTACATAATAGATAAAATAAAAATGAACAAACTACATTACAATATATTTTTTACAGCTCAGCTCTAAGCACATCTGTTTCTTAGTCAATTCTCAGTTGGTTAAAACAAGGACCACACAGATGCTCAACATTAGGTTAACAGTAAATTGCTACTGATTTGCTCAGTTAGTGCCTTGACTTTAAAGGTTGACTCTTGCTGTTTCCCAGGAAAGCCGCGTGCCAGATCATAGCCATGGTCTTCATTAGAGAACAGAGTTATTTCTCAAGTGATTCTTATGTTGTTTTCCAGCACAAGTCTAGCCATTCTCAGAAATTTTTAACAAACTCATCCAGGCTCTTGCAAATGGATTTCTTATATATGCTCAATATAAGTTAATCAATGAGTTATAATTATTTAAATATCATGGACTGAGAGATGTCATTGAAGCAGTCATCTGTATCATAGTGTAACCGACTGACCTGAGGGCATGCTTACATTGTGAATGCTTTGGGTACAAGAATGAGAAAAAATTAGAGCTATCATGCAAAAAGGAAATTAGTGACTATATGGAGACTAAAGCCCCAAAGAAAACTTCATCTACCCAGTTTTTCTAGATGTTACAATCTTAGATATCCTTCATGTCTCTGACAATGTTGATCCCAGTACAATAGGTAGGTCAAATGGAATTGATGCATAGAATCAATTTTATTGATATAGCAAGGTAAATGCTCAATCAATACTTGCTGAATTAAATTGTAATAAACAAACCAATCACATACAGCCACATTTATAAATCATCTTCAGAGTGAATTTACATAAACCATGGAGATATGAAGGGGACACTGGTTGAAAACATGGGTCTTGAGTGTGAGGGTCTTGGCTTTATAAATTCATCTGACTCTTGTGCATTTTACTTTACTTTTCTACATCTTACATTTTTTTTTTCTGTAAAATGAGGCTGATAAAGCTCTCTTATTTGGGTTGCTGTAAGTATTAAGGGAGTGAAATAATTTAGCAAAACAGCCAAATGTTTGGCAAGAGAAAATGTTTAATAATTGCAGGTAATATTATGTGCAGTAAGCTTGCAAATAGCCAACCAGTCTGTCCATTCATATTTTGCCAATGCTATAGAAACTCAATGTATTCATTAAAAAACTAGTAGAGTTTCACTGGAAATTTCCTAAGCTTACCTTAAGAAGATAATAAAAAAAATACTAATAGTAAATAGTTATACAATGTTTACTATTTGCTAGACACTGTTCTAAATATTTCCCATTTGTTAATCTGGTTTACATAGGAGAAAGAATTCATTAGTTATACCACTTGACTGCTTGAATAAGTGCATAATCCAGCAAGAAAAAAAAAATGATAGTTGATTTGGAGATTTGGGAATTTTGTTTATCTGCTTATGTAGCACATCTTAATTTGGTCTATTTAGTAATTTAGTAACTATGAGTTTATATATTTACTTGGTAATCTATTTAGAAATTTATTTAGTAACCATTTAGTAATTTAATTTATGTAGTACATCTTAACTTTGTCTATTTTATTAATTTGATTCTGGTTTGATTTATGATATTAGAAAGCTGATTGTTCACCATGTGATCTTCCATGAATATAAATAATACTTAACATTCTAAAATAAAGTTGAATTTAATACGTGTAGAATATTTCTTGAGGAAAATAAAGTATCCACTTATGTGATATCAAAAATAGGGAGAGGAAATGGGATTCTGGAGAGACTCTCAGAGCAGTAGAAGACAAGGCTGAGACTGTACAAAGTAGATCAATCCTCTACTGCATTTCCAGGGGACACATCAGACTTTCAGAAGCAGTTGTCATGTGAACCTCCATGATCAATCTATTCTAAAATGGCAAAAGTCTCACTGGTGGGCAGGATAATCATTTCATTTCCAGCAGAGGAAAATAAAGACAGTGTACTTGGAGATTATTCCCCATCCTGTTATTATTCACTTTATATCTCAGTTTTCAGTTACCATCTTATTCAAGGTTATGGAATATTAGTAGATGGAACTCAATGCCTTATTACTGCATTGAGAAAGAGTTAGAACTCTAAAGCACTTAAAAATATTTACGGTCTAAATTAATTCAAGAAGTATTCTATCCGGACAAGTCAGTCCATTACCAAGTCCTCGTACCTAATCATCTGCCTCCAAGCTGGCAAGTAGATTGGACGAGATAGATGGATATGTCCAATATATCTGTCCAACAGTTCATATTGATGATTGCGAGGCATGGAAAATGGATGGATTCCTGAGGTAGCTCATTCTAGTTCTTAATCACATTTATAGTCAAGATGCCTTCCTCTATGTCTTGACCAACGAGTTTCAGGATCATTTCTTCTTATTCAGAGTTTCATCAACTTTAATACCCCTGGCTCAGTATGGACTGCTCTCCTTCATGCCTTCTCTATAGCAGCCCACCCTCTGAGATCAAGGCAGGAGGAGTGAGGTACAATGGAGTTCTGGTGCACACTATCTCAGAACCGCTTCCAATCTCAGCCCTGTCACATAGACTGGGCTTGAGGATTTGCTATGTACATACATATAAAGACCAAAGTCATTAAACTGATGTTTAAAATCAATTGTAAAGTGATGTTATTATGATAGGCATTGTTAGGTTACACTATCAGATCTACTGTTTTCTGTAGGACAACTTATTAGTATTCATTATCAATAGCACCTTGAATTTTCCAGTTACTTCCAGGGAGCTCAAAATGCTCTATGTGTTTTGAAATGCTGAGTCCTTACAGCACCTAAATGGAGTAGAACTCTAAGTTCTTCTAAGACTCCTGGACCTTGGTTACTGATCTGTTTATTATTGTTAGAACAGATGTTTGTTGAGAGCCTGTTCTACTGTAGGCTTGTGCTAGAGTACAGGGAAAGTGGTGATTAAGACAGGCCCTGTGCTTGAGGAGTTCATGTGCTCTATAAGATGGGAATGAACAGTGAAATCACTGTAGGACAGGAAGATCCATGCAATGGTATAGTCATAGTGCATTTTGGGAGCCCAGAGGGAGAAGCCTAGCCCAGCCTGGCATGAGTCAGAGTCAGCCAGGCAGAGAGTGGAAGGGCTTTGCTGCTGGGCAGATTGCCTACACAAAGCCATACATGGCACTTGAAGGAACTCTGGGGAGTTGGATGGTGGCCTCTGCATATTGCACTGTGATGGCTGTGGAAAGTAAAGCCATCTGAAAAATAGCAAAGACAGAAGAATTCAGAATTGGTGATGTGTTTAGGATGGGGGAGTGACAAAGGGGGAATGGAGGATGACCCCCAGGTTTCAACAAGGTGCCTGGAAAGTGGAGCAGACTAGAGAATTCAGAAAAAAACAGGTTGGAAATACTTTCAGCTGTGTTCATAATAAGAGTGGTATATATTAGAGGCAACTGGATACATAAGTTCATGTTCAGGGGGAAATCTATGTAGAATTAGAAGCTGTCTACACAGAAGTAGCAACTGAAACCACGAGAATGAGCGAGTACATGAGTGGGTGAGTGGCTGGGATCCCAAGGGGTCACTGACATTTAGGGATTAGGTGGTTGTCTGCGTCAAAGACTGCCAGCCTTTGACTTCCTTCAATATAAGGACTTTGTGGTAGGTTACATGGCAAAGGGAAATTAAGGTAGCAGATGGGATTAACATTGTTAATTATCTGAATTTAAAATTGGGAGATTAGCCCAGATTGTCCATGTGGGCCCAACGTGATCAAAGGGTTCTTAAAGTACACGAGAGAGGCAGAAGAGTAAGTGTCAGAGAGACATGATGTGAGGAAGACGGCCTGCTTTTGCTGGCTTCGATGATGGAGGAAGGAAGCCAGGAGCCAAAGAATGAGGGTAACATCCAGAAGCCAAAGAAAGACGAGGAAGCGCTTCTCCTCTAGAGCTTCCGGAAGGAATGCAGCCCTACTGAAGCCTTCATTTTAGCCCAGTGAGATCCATTTCAGACCTCTGACCTTCACAGCCAAAATATAATACATTTGTGTTGTTTTGGGCCACTAAACTTGTGATAATTTGTTACAGCAGCAATAGACAAATAATACCAAACTGTATCCTGGTTTCTCTTTGTAAACTCAGCATTCAGTGGCATGTTTGTGATGTACAAGTTCAAAAATTAATTTATGAATGAATGGATATGGAAAGAGAGACCTAAGTGCTTATTTCCAATAGCAATTATTAGCATAGTAGTTGTTCTTTTATGTAATTATTTATATTTTGTGACCATCCAGCTTCCCAGTTAGATTTTAAGCTTTTATAAGGCAAGGAACTATTTTATACTACTTTATTTCCCTGATTCCTGAAAAAAGGACCATTAAAGTTTTCTTAAAGAGAACCTGATATGGATCAGAAAAGAGTTTTCCTTGCTTTTATGTTAGTGGCAGTGATGTATGGTAGATAACTCACACTGGTCTGTGAGAAACAATCATTACATTTTCCGGAATTTTGTGGACCATTTGATAAGCTCTTGCCTGTAATACCAACAGCCAAGGGTCAGCCATTTACCAGTATACCTGATTGGTTTGGACAATCCGTAAGTGTATAATGGGTTAAAGTCAATTCAGTTCTACTTAAGGAAAACACAGTCGGAACAAATATCTGAATATACTATTGAGGCAAATTAAAATCCATTATTTCAATGAGAATTTATTTAAAATATTTTTACTTATTGTCCTATTTTTAAATAATGCATCCTTAATGAGATAACTCTTTTAAAGTAACTCTAGTATTGTCTTTTAAGACAATTTTATTAGGAGTAGCAACAGGAGTAATAAATTAAACCACAAGATCAATTTAGTTCTAGTGAGGGTTAGACTTGCTCCATTTAGTAGGATATGATCACTGATTGATTCCCACAGGTACATCTACAAATAGCTCCAAGGAGAGTCATTTTCTTTAAGATCTATTTGTCCTCCTTGTTTATTATGCTGTTGGCTAAATCTTATTCTAACTCCCTGTTAGAGAGAACTTCCAAATATCTCATTAAATTTCTTTTGTTAATAAATGTAAAGCAAAGACCTAAAATTCAGTTCAAGAAGTACGAAGATGGGGTATTTGGGGACTTTAGTGGTAAGTCCTACAATTAATATACTGTGTGACCCTGAACAAATTAATTGATCTGTAATATAAGGTTGCCATCTTAAAAAAATAGAAATTAAATTATTTCTTAAACAGTTATTTTATGTATTATTATTATTGAGCTTTTTAGGGACATAGCTCATACTATGTATAAGGAACATAGTATGAGCAATGTCCCTTATAATTTGAAGGAAAAATAAAACTGGATATGCTCTCAAGTTATATATAACCTACTATGGTCAATAACATAGAAATAATAACACAAGTTAGAATAAGACAAGGGTAATTATAGAATATTGTGGAAAAAATGAAGACTGAAGCTGGACAGACCCAAGTTTAAATCCTAACACCATCATTTATGGGTGCTTCAGCTTTGGTAGGCTGTTTCCTTAAAGGTTTGTGGTAAGGATAAAGAAACCACATATAAAGCACCTAGTACATAGTAGCATGGAATGAATGGGAGTTTCTGTTATTATGATCCTTGACAAGGTGTATTTAAGTTAGAAAGTGAAATGAATTTAGAATTCCTATTAATGTGGTGTGGTAGAAAGTACGTAGGACTGAAGACAGGACAGCAAATTCTAGATCCTGTTTTGTTCCTAAGTAGCTATTTAAACTTGGACTAATTAATTAATGATTTTAGAACTTCCTTTACTCAATAGCAAAAAGGTTGTGATGGAAAGGAAAAGTGATAGGCTAGATATTCTCTAAGGTCCCTTTCATTACTTAATATCTTATTTAAACTTACATGTAGCTTAATATAAAAATCTGATAAAGAATAATGGCTCAAACATCAAAGGATAAACGATCACTAATGATGGAAATTATTGTTACACACTATTTTTCATAATCTCTGCCGTAAACATGTTCTCACTCTTTCCTCAGCATCTGCTGAACACAGAAGAGATGGTCACGCAGATTTACCTTGGAGTGTTCCTGGGCCACTTGATGGTTGGGTCGTGTTTTCTTCCTAAAGGCTGGGATATTGGAGACTCAAACTAGTCATATACACTTTTAAAACTTTTCTATTGGATTCTACCTCCTGCCAAAATGGAGTAAGTAAGCAGGGCCTGCGGTATTGCATCCTGCCTGAAACAATTTAAAAAACAAACAAGCTATACTCAGCAATAGCTTTTAATACACAGGGAACCAGGCGCTGAATGACAGCGACCTCTGAAATAGGAGACAATTGAGATGAGTCCTAACAAATTCCGAGTTTATTAACTCTAGAGAGCTGGCAGGTTGTGACAAAGGAAGACGAAGGTCAGGTGGATCCTGACAAACTCTCTTAGTTGAGGAGATGAAGCTGAGAGACTGGGGAGAAAAGGGAAGCTGGAGCTGATAGGGCAGACTTGCAAGAGAAGGGATTTGGAGAGGGAGAGAACTCCAGTGATCTGTATACAGTCCCCCTCAAGTTCTCAACAGAGTTTTGATCAGTACTCATGGAAGAGAGAGAAAAACTCAACTGAAAGGATTAGAGAGAATAGTATCCAACATCTCACAGGTATGGGAATAGTGTCTGTTCTCAGGAGTCAGATTGAAAAACCTCATTAATTAATAGCATATTGGGTAGAGCACTTAGACATCCTGACTCTGAAGGGGAATAATTTTAGTCCTAGGAAAAATATTATAATATTTCTACCTAACCAACTTTTAGACAATAAGTGGTCTACTCCAGCTAAATACCACAGAGGAAAATGTAGCACCAGCTCATACCAGCTCTATCCCCCATCCCTACCAAAGGCTGGGTGGAGAGTCTAGACTTCTACCCTTGCCAGGCTATAATGAGACCCCCCCCAACACCAGCAGAGTGGTGTCAGAGAAAAAATGGAAACTCTCAGCAAAGAAAGAGAACATACAGAGACAAGTCAAATGAAATTTTTATTACTAAAAATGTTACCTAAATTTAAAAATGAGTTCAATAGCAATATGGGGAAGGAAGAGGAAAGAATCAATGAACTGGAAGTTAGAACAACAGAAAGTACCAAACCAGAACAACAGAAGGAAAACAGACCAAATTTTTAAACAATTGAACTGAGCCTCCAGGACATGTGTGACGGTAACAAAAAATGTAGCATTCCTGTCCTTAGATTTCTAGAATGAGAGGAGAAAGGGGGTGGGACTGAAAATGTATTTGAAGAGATAATGCTTTAAAATTTCTCAAATTTGGCAAAAAACATAAATCTACAAGTTGCAGAAAGAGAACAAATCCCAAACAAGATAAAGCCAAAGAAATAGGAGGGGTCTTCAAAAAGTTAATGGATAATGGGTATTATGAAAAACTATGCATAGATTGCAATTTTTTTGGCACCAAAATAAACACCTACTAATTTGTTTTAAAATGTCTGAACAGGGTCTAGTTTGAGGTACTAAGAAGGATAAGACATCAGTTTGAAAAGAGCCCCTGTCAGAGCAACATGAATTCTGCTAAAATTGAAGCAAGAACAACATCAAATTTATGGTGAAGCTTGGATTCAAGAATGGTGAAATCATTGATGCTTTATGAAAAGTTTATAGGGACAATGCCCAAAGAAATTAACAGCTTACAAATAGATAGCTGTTTTAAGAAGGGAAGATGTTGAAGATGAAGCCTAAAGCAGCAGATAATTGACAGCAATTTGCAAGGAAAATATTAATCTTGTTTGTGCCCCAGTCAAAGAGGACTGACAATGAACAGCAGAAACAAGAGCCAACACCATAGACATCTCAACTGGTTCAAGCTTACACAATTCTGACTGAAAAATTAAGGTTGAGGAAACTTCCTGCTCAATGGGCACCCAAACTATTCATATAATTGCTTTAAAAAGTGTCTTGAACTTTATGGAGCTAATGGTAAAAAATAAAATTTATATATTTTTATTTTTAAATATTCATTCCATTTTTCCAAAAACTTTTAAACGTCCATTTCTACATGCAAAGAATTATAATAGTGAAATTTTTGAAAACTCGAGACAAAAAAATCAGCCAGAGAGATATGATGAAGTGTATACAAACGATTTGAAGAACAGATTTCTTCTCAAAAATCATGGAGTCCAGAAAGAAGTAGCATAATATTTTTAAAGTGTTGAAAGAAAAAGAACCGTCAACCCAAAATTTTATATGCATCAAAAATATCCTTCAAGAATTAAGGGAAAATCAAGACATTCTCAGACACAGGATAACTAAACGAATTTATTGCTAGTAGACCCACACTGGAGGAATGCCTGAAGAAAGTTCTCTGAATAGAAATGAATTGATAAAAGAAAATAACTTTAAACATCAGGAAAGAAGAAAGAATATGAAAAATACAAAAACATGAATAAATGCAATAGATTTTTCTTTTGCTCTTGAGTTTTCTAAATTGTGTTTGACAGTTGAAGCAAAAATTATTATTATTTTTGACATAGTAGGTGCTATCCACGCTGTAGAGAAATCTTTTTTTTTAATATTGATACATAATGGCTTATACATATTTGTGGGGTACAGAGTTGAATATCAATACCTGCATACAATGAAATGATCAAATCAGGAAAATTAGTATACTCACCTTTACAGAAGGTAATCATTCTTTGTGATGTTTAGCCAATTTCTCACAAAACCCCCTACCCCTTTCCCACCTGTAATAACCACAGTTCTGTTCTTTCCTTTTGAAAGCTCAACAAACTATTGTGTTGTTGTTTCTCTTTTTTCTCTTCCTTCCTTCCTTCTTTTCCTCATTTATTTTTTAGCTCCTACTTATTAGTGAGAACATGTGATATTTCTCTTTCTTTGCCTGGCTTATTTTACTTAACATAATTTTCTTCCAAATTCATCCATGTTGCTGGCAAATGGCAGAATTTCGTTCTTTTTTATGGCTGAGTAATATTCCATTGTGTATAGATACCACATTTTCCTTATCCAGTCATCCGTTGATGGACATTTAGGTTGGTTCCATATTCGGGCTATTGTAAATAGAGCCACAATAAACATGGGCGTGCATGGATTCCTTTAACATTATATTTCCTTTCCTTTGGGCATATACCCAGTAGTGAGATTGCTGTATTGCATGGCAGTTCTAGTTGTTTGAGAAAACGCTGTACTGTTTTCCGTAATGGCTGCACTAATTTACAGTCCCACCAACAGTGTAGGAGGACTCCCCTTTCTCACCAGCATTTACTATTCTGTCTTTTTTATAATAGCCAGTCTAACTGGAGTAGGATGATATCTTACTGTGGTTTCAATTTTCATTTCCCTGATGCTTAGTGATGTTGAACATTTTTTCATGTGTCTGTTGGCCAATTGTATGTCTTCCTTTGAGAAATGCCTATTCAGCTCTTTAGCCTATTTTTTTTTCTTGTTTGAAAGATTTATTTATTTTAATTTATTTTATTTATTGAATCAAAATCGATTATACATATTTTGGGGGTTGAACATTGATATGTTGATTAAATCAATATTAGTAGCATATATATTGTTACAAATCATAATTATTTTTTATGCCCCTTGTCCAACCTCGCCCCTTCCCCCATTTCCTTCCCCTCCCCCCTCTAATTGCCCTAGATTTCTTCTCTCCTGAAAGAATAATGGTTACTCTGTTAACTTGTTGCCTAGATGATCTGTCCAATGCTGAGAGGTGTGATCAGGTCCCCCAATATTATCATAGAGCAGATGCTTCTTCTGTCACTCTGGAATGGGTTTTGTGGAAAGAGACATCCTCTTCTTTGTCTCTGCTGGTGACTCTTCTTGTGTGAATGCACTCCAGTGGTTGGTGGACCATCTGCGTAGTGGCTGTGGCATCTAGGCGCTTTTGCAGCAGCCATGATTGTTGTGGTGGCTGTGGTGGGCCACCCACGAGGAAGTGCTGTTTTTGGCATGCTCCTTGGCACTGGTGGTATGCCTGGTTGTGGGGTGTGTTTGGCTCCCTTCTCCATGCCTCTGGTCCCTGGGCAGGCCCCAAGGTACTGGCACAGTGTGCCTGGTTGTGGGAGGAGGGTCTGGTCCCCTTCTCCATGTCCCAGGTACCCAGGTGGGCCCCAAGGTGCTGGAGTTTTGTGCCTGATGTGGGAGGGTGGTCCAGTCCCTTTCTCCATGCCCTGGGTGGGGCCCAAGGTGCTGGCATGGTGTGCCTGGATTTGGAATAGAGGTCCAGTCCCCTTCTCCATGCCTCAGGTCTCTGAGTGGGCCCTGAAGCACTGGCTCAGTGTGCCTGGTTCTGAGAGAGAGGTCCATTCCCCTCTTTCTTGCCTAGGGTCCCCGGGCAGGCCCCAAGGAGCTGGCTTGGTGTGCCTGGTTGTCGGAGAGGGATCCAGTCCCCTTCTCCATGCCTCGGGTCCCTGGGCGGGCCCTGAAGCTCTGGTGTGGTGTGCCAGGTTGTGGGAGAGAAGACCAATCCCCTTCTCCTTGCTCCAGGTCCCTGGGTGGGCTCCAAGGTGCTGGCATGTTGTGCCTGGTTGTGGGAGAGAAGTCCAGTCCCCTTCTCCTTGCCTCGGGTCACTGGGCAGGCCCCAAGGTGCTGGTGTGGTGTGCCTGGTTGTGGGAGGGGGTCCAATCCCCTTATCCATGCTTCAGGTCCCCAGGCTGGCCCCGAGGCACGGGCACAGTTTGCCTGGAAGTGGGAGTGGGGTCTGGTTCCCCCAGATCCAAGCCTCCATTTCCCAGGCAGGCCCCAAGGTGCTGGTGGTGTGCCTGGGCCGCAACTAATTTTTTGTCCTTTGCTTCTAACACGGGGGAACTTCCTGAGGGGACCAGTACTTGAGTGTGTGGTTGTTTAAATTGCTACTTTGCTGCTGTTTCCCTAGGGAAGGCTTTTTGTGCAGCTCAGGGTTTAGGGTTGATCTTATAGATCCTTCCGGCTCTCCAGAGACCCGGTGGATCTGTGTTCTGTAGAATCTCTGATCTGGGCCTGAGGTTTTTCATCAAACTGCACCCCATGCAATTCTGCATTCCTGACCAGTCTCCTCTGAGTGGTCCTATGCTGACTGGGGAGCAGGTCAGCTGTCCTTGCTGTGTCCCAGTGTTCCCCTGGTGGGCACGTCTCCCCTACTGCCATGCTCCAAACACTTCCCATGGGACAGCTTGGTGCCATCCCTTGCAATGACTCACTGGCCTCTGAGTGGCTCCCCTTTTTCAGTTGTTCTGGCTCCTCACTCCTGTGTGGGTCCACGGGAACCCTATCAGTGGTCTTGCTGGCCTGGGGGCTGCCAAGGCCCTCTTCTCTCCTGCTGCCTCCAAGTAAATCCATCTGAAGGGCACAGCTGCGGCTTCTGCTGGCTCCTGCTCCGTGTACTCAGCAGCTCCAGCCTTAAAGCAACTGTGGCCCGAAATGCTCAGAGCAGCTTTTTCTTTCTCTCATCGTAGTTTCTCTCGCCTTCATAAACTCCGTAGGTCTCTCTCCTCCTCTTCCCCTGAGCTCCAGCTGCCCTGGCTTGGCTGATGTTACATTTTTATAGTTGTAAATTTGGTTGATTTGTGGGAGAGAGTGATGCTGCGGACCGTCTATTCTATGATCTTGATTGGATCCCTTCTTAGCCTATTTTTAATTGGGTTACTTGTTGTTTTACTGTTGAGCTGTTTGAGTTCCTTTTATATTCTGGATATTAATCACTTGTCAATATATAGTTTATAAGTATTTTCTTCCATTCTGTAAGTTGTTTTTTCACTCTGTTGATTGTTTCCTTTTCTGTGCAGAAGCTTTTTACTTTGATATAATCCCATTTGTTTACTTCTGCTTTTGTTGCCTTTGATTTCAAGGTCTTTTTCATAAAGTCTTTGCCCAGTCCTATATCCTGAAGTGTTTTCCCTACTTTTTCTTCTAGGAGTTTTATAATTTCAGGTCTCATATTTAAGTCTTTAAGCTATTTTGAGTTGATTTTGGTATATGGTTAGAGGTACGGGTCTAGTTTCATTCTTCTACATATGGATGTCCAGTTTTCCCAGCACCACATACTGAAGATGCAGTCTTTCCCCCAATCTGTGTTCTTTTTGCCTTTGTCAAAGATCAGTTGGCTGTAAGTATGTGGATTGATTTCTGGGTTCTGTATTCTGTTCCATTTGTCTGTGTGTCTGTTTTAATGCCAGTACCATACTGTTTTGTTTACTGTAACTTTATAGTGTTACTTGAAGTCAGGTTGTATAATGCCTCTGGTTTTTTAAATTTATTTATTTATTTATTTATTTATTTATTTGCTCAGGATTGCTTTGGATATTTGGGGTCCTTTGTTGTTCCATATGAATGTTAGGATTGTTTTTCTATTTGTATGAAGAATATCATTGGTATTTTGATGGGGATTGCATTGAATCTGTAGATTGCTTTGGGCAGTATGGACATTTTTCATGTTAATTCTTCCAATCCATGAGCATGGAATGTCTTTCCATTTCTTATGTCCTCTATAATTTGTTTCAGTAGTGATTTGTAGTTCTCATTGTAGCAATCTTTAAACTCCTTGGTTAAATTTATTCCTAGGTACTTAATTTTTTTGGTAGCAACTGTAAATGGGCTAGTTTTTGTGATTTCTTTTTCTGTTAGTTCATTGTTGGAGTATAAAAATGCTACTGATTTTGCATATTGGTTTTGTATTCTACAGCTTTACTGAATTTGTTTATCAGCTCTAAAAGGGTTTTGGTAGAGTCTCTAGGTTTTTCTTTATGTAGGATCATGTCATCTGCAAACAGGGACAAATTGACTTCATCGTTCCAATTTGGATGTCCTTTATTTCTTTCCCTCTTTTGATTGCTCTGGCTAGAATTTCCAATATTATGTTAAATAGGTGTGGTGAGAGTGTGTATCCTTGTCTTGTTTCATTGATACAAGGAGAGTCACCAGTAGAGCCTGGGGAAAGACTCTTGAATCTGAAAGTCTTCCAATACACAGGAAATTTTCCACTATTACTTTATTGAATAGGTTTTCAATGTCTTTTCCTTTCTTCTTCCTTCTAGTACTCATATGATTCAGATGTGTGTGCTTAAGGCTGAATGATAGCTCTCATAGATTTTCTTCATTTTTTTAAAGTTCTTTTTTCTTTTTCTTTCTGTTTGCTTGGGTTATTTCAAAAAGAACATCTTCAAGATCAGAAATTATTTCCTCCACTTGCTCCAGCCTGGGGCTTAAGCTCTCAGTAGTATTTTTTATTTCATTGCTACTTCTATTACTCTGAAGTGGTTGTTGAGGAGAGATACTCTCTCCAGCAGATGCATTTTGTATGGTGTTTTAATTTTGGTTCTGGGTAGACACAGTAGTGCAGTATCCATGTGGTGGTTATTTCAGCCATATTCAGTGTTGGAATTGCATGTGAATGCTTCCATGGCCTAGGCACTGGGGCACTCAGTGGTATCTTGCTGAAGTGAATGACACTGTGTTGGGCTGTCATGGCTGTGGGTGAGATCCTGAGCTCTTGGGATAAGCACATGGATGCTCTGTCTCTCCTTGGCTGAGGTGGGTGACCCTGGATGGACTTGCTGTCATTTCAGGTTGTGTTCTGTGACCCTGGTAGATGCACTAAAGCTCCTTAGCTTGAATGGACAGCCCTGGGCAGGATTACTCTTTCTCATTCTTTGCAATCAGAGGCTTCTCCTGGTTCTTTGCTTCTCCCTCTTTCCTCCTGCCTGGTAAAACACGGGAACACCTGAATCTGGGTAAGGTGGAGCTAACCTAACCCAGGTTAGCACTTGGACTTGGTGTTGGCAGGGAGTGGGATGGACTGCTGTGCAGGCAGAAGGGTGGCAGTGGTGATAGTGCTCCAGGGCTGGGTGGTGGCAATGGTGAAGTTGTGCTTTCCTCTGTGGTTCATGAGCTGGACTGCTGAGGGCAGAGCTGCTGAACCACTTCTCAGGAATAGGACAAAGCCACTAGGTGGGATTTCACGGAAGTGGCCCATCTAGCCACTTCTTGTGCGGTGGGCAGGGCAGCTAGGCAGGCCTGCAGTGAGGTGACCTTTCCAGCCATTTCTGGGAAGTGAGTGAGGCTGCTAGAGAGATTGCAGCAAAGTGTCCAGTACAGCCACTTCTGGACCTGTTAGTAAGGTCACTAGGCAGAACTGTTCAGGACAGAACCACCTGGCAGCTTCTTGGGGAGGGGCAGATGCACTTTATTTCCACCAGTCCTAGGGTGTATTCATTAGGTAGAAACCTGTGAGCTCCTTTACTAGGTTGGGGGCTCAGGTGCACACAACTCAGTCAGCTTTTGGGGGTGAGGGTAGGGGGAAGAACGGTGTGTGGTCTACCTGAGGAAGGTCTGCCTGCCTGCTTTTTGGCTGGGGATGTGGGGGTGCATCAGTTCAGCAGGACTAGGGTTGGCTTCCCAGATTGTAGAACGAGAGTCACAGCCACTGTGAATCCAGGCTTCAAGCTGCTGAGATCAGAGTGCTACAGCTCTCTTGTGAGTGCACTGTGTGGAGGGCAGAGCTGCAAGGCTGGGGAAATACTGTGGCTACTGGTCCCAGGGCAGAGTGCACTCCCAAAGTGGCTCCAATTTCAAGATGGCGCCGTCCTGCATTGGCTTGGGTCCTGAGAGTGGAGTGAGGAGTGCACCATTTGTGCTAGTGTTCTAGAAAGATGCAGTGAGTGTTTTCTAGGGTGCTACTCACACTTGGTGTCACTATCCTCTCAGTGATGTAGACACAAAGATTATTCAGAGCCCAAATACTTGAAAGCAATGAGAGGCACAGAGGGACTACACCAAGCTAACTCCCATAAGAAAGGAGAGAGTAGGGGCAGCCTCCGTCTTAGGCTTGTCTTGTCTTTTATTGTAGTATCAAGACTTTGGCCATGTAAGAAGCTGAGTATAGTATCAAAAGAAGTACAGGAAGGAGGGTGTGAAAAGGACAGAAAACGATCTCGATGTTCCCTACTAATGAATCAGAACATCTTTGCTGTTTCCAGCATGTGCTGTTTTCAGCATGTGCTGTTTTCAGCATGTAATGTTCTAAATCTTGCACTTAAGGCTTTTGCCCTTTGTGCACTCCTTATTCTAAACAGGCCCCTGTGTTCCCACAACTTGGCTCCAAGTTTGTCTTGTCAAAGGATCCATGGGCCTCTGTGGTAAGGATGCAGGTGGGTGTGGGTTCTCTTCCTACCTTTTTGCCACAAGAGAAAATTCTTCCTGTGTTAATCCCAGTGTCAGAGACATAGCGGCTGAGGCTGTGACTCTCTGTCCTCTCTATGCTACTATTCTGGGTTTTCATGCTCCACGACGATCTCACCAGTCCCCTGTTGTACTCCCACACTCTCTTACTGATGCTCCTGGCAATATTTAACTGTCTGTTAGTTGTTCTGGTCCTTTTCCATGGGAGGAACATGCCCTGGGCACCTCTAGCCCACCTTATTGCCCAGCTTTTCTGAAGCAAAAATTATAACACTACCTAATACCTAACAAGGTTCTCAATATATGAGATAATTGAGAAAAAAATTGAGATAATTATAAGTGGGGCAAGAGACACAAAGGGAGATAAATTTTCTGCACTTCACTCAAATGGGTAAAATATCAACACCCGTAGGCTTTGGTATGTCATGAATATATAATGTAAGTAATACCTAGAAAAACTACTAAAAATTCTGTACAGATACACTCAAAACACTATAGATAAAATGAAATCTTAGGAAAATGTTTGTGTAACTCACAGAAAAATAAAAATAAAATAAAATAGAGAAAAGATAGAGACAATAAATAAAAACATAATATAAAATGTCACACTTAAACATTAACATTTCAATAATTAAAATGGTCAAACACACCAATTAAAATATAGATATTGGCAGCAAAGATAAAAAGAACATGACCCAACTATATGCTTGTCTACAAGAAAGTCACTTCAAATATAATGATATAGGTAGGTTGAAAGTAAAAGGATGAAAAAAGATATATCATGTAAACATTAATTTAAAAAAGAAAGCAGGAATGGCTATATTAATATCAGATAAATTAGACTTTAGAGCAAAGAAAATTATCCATTACATAGAGTAGCACTATATAATCATAAAAGGGCCAATCCACCAAAAAATAAATAAATAAATAATAATTGAAATCCTAAATATGTATGCATTGAAACAAAAGAGCTACAAGATACATGAAGTACAAACTGAAAAAAGTAAAATGAGAAATAATGAAAAGTAAAAGGAGAAACAGACAAATCCACAAATATAGTTAGAGACTTCAATACCCCTCTCTCAACAATTAAAACAACCAGACATAAAATCAGTATATAGAAGAAATCAGCACTATCAATCAACTTAATCTAACCAATATTTGTAGAATACTTTACCCAAGAACAGCAGGGTACACATTCTTCTCAAGCACCCACAGGAAATATACAAAGATAGAAATTGAAACCTATCAATTCTGTATTCAGCAAAATTATCTCTAAAAAGGAGGTATACAAAATCTGAAAGAATTCATCACCAGGAAGCTCGCTCTGCAAGGAAGAATTCACCACCAGCAGCCCTGCAATACTAAAAATAGTCAAGGAAATCTTTCAGGTAGAAGAAAAATAATACCAGATAGAAATCTGATCTTCACAAAAGATGGAATGGCACAGAAAATGGTAACTATTTTGGGTATCAATTTTTTTCTCCGATAATTTCAATTTATTTCAATGATAACCACTCAAACAAAAAGTATAATTCATTGTGGGGCTTGTATACCCATAAAAGTAAAATCTATGACAAAAATAGCACAAAAGTCATAAGGGAAAAAAATTAAAGTATACTCTTATAAGAGTCTTATAGTATGAAGTGGTACAATATTACTGGAAGGTAATAAGTTCTGTGCCATGGATTGGCAAACAATATCTCACAGATCAGTCTGGCCCACAGCCTGCTTTTGCATGGCATGTAAGCTAGGAGTGGTTTTACATTTTAAAAAATTAAAGAAAAAAGAATATGTAACTGAGACCAGACATGGCCCACAAAGCCTAAAATCATCATCTGGCCCTTTATAGAAAAAGATTACAACTTCCAGAGTATATTAAAAACTCTAATGCAATCCAGTGAAATAACAAAGTGAGAAGTTATAGCTAATAAACTAAGAAAGGAGATGCAATGAAATAAAAAAAACCCACATATTTAGTTAATCTAAAAGAAGGCAAAAACAAAAAAATAGGTTAAAAGAAACAAGAAATGGGATAAATTGCTAACGCTAAGATGTTACTTTTTGTTTTATTTTATTTTATTTATTAGAACTTTATTTTTATTTTTTTTAAAAAAACAGCTTTACTGAAATATAATTGATATACAGAAAACTTAACATACACAATTTGATGAGTTTGGTCATAGGCATACATCCATGGAACCATGACACAATCAAGGTAATACACATATTTATCACTTCTGAAAGTTTCCATGTGTTCCTTTGGGTTTTTTGTTTGTTTGTTTGCTGTTATTGTTGTTTTAAGAACACATGAAATCTAGCCTACTAATGAACTTTTAGTAAACAATGCAGTATTGCTAACTATAGGCACTATGTTTTATAACAGATCTCTAGAATTTATTCATCTGGCATAACTGAAACTTTGTACCCGTTGAATAACAACTTCCCATTTCCCCTCCTCTCAAATGATGATGCTTTTAAATGTAGTCATATCAGTAATCACATTGAAAGTAAATGGTCTGAATACCCTAATTAAAGGACAGGAATTGTCAGGTAAGAGAAATATACAAGACCTAACTATATGTTACCTACAAGAAGTGAACTTTAAATATAAAACTATGAAAAGGTTAAAAAGGTGAAATAAGATATATTATGCTAACATCATTAAAGGAAACCTGGAGTAACAATATTAATAGCAGACAAGGTAGACTCCAAGACGTAGTTACCAGGAGCAAAAGGGAATCTTACATATTGTTCAAAAGGTCAGTTCATTAAGAAGATATGATAATCCTAAATATTTATGCAACTAATAATAGAGCTTCAAAATAAGGCAAAACTGATAGAACTTTCAGGAGAAATGGAAAAAATTGCAGCTATAATTTGAGATTTCAGCACTCTTGTCTCAATAACTGATAGAACAAGTAAACAGAAAATCAGTAATAATACAGAAGACTTGAGCAATGCCTTCTATAAACTCATTGATAATTATGGAGTATTTCATCCAATGACAACAGAATACACATTCTTTTCAAATACATACAAACATTTTCCAAGACAGTTGATATTCTGTGCCATGAAACAAGTGTCAATAAACTTAAAAGGATTCAAGTTAGGCAAAGATGTACTCCACAATGGAATTGAGTTAGAAATCAACAGGAGAAAGATCTCTGGAAAATTCCTACATACTAAACAGCACACTTCTAAATAACCCATAGGTTGAAAAAGAAATTGAAAAGGGAATTTGAAAGTATTTTTGAACTGAATAAAAATGAAACGATAGCATATACAAATCTGTGGACGATGATAAATAGTACTTAGTGGGAAATTTATAAAATTGGATAGCCGATATGTGTAAAATATGGGCTAAATCCTGCATTAGAAAAGAAGTTTTTGCTTTTATAACTAAAAAGAATAAAAAGAAGAGCAAGTGAAATTCAAAGTAAACAGAATAGAGGAAATAATAAAGAGCAGAATGGAGATTAATAATATAAAATAAAATAAAAAGAACAAAGAAAAACATTGAAACAAACAACTGGTTCTTTGAAATCAATAAAATTGAAAACCTGTTAGCAAGAGAAATCAGAAAAAGAGGGAGGAAAGAAATTATCAATATCAGCAATGAGAGAGATGACATCACTATATATTCTAGTTATTAAAATTAGTAATTTTCATGAAGAATTTTATGGAAATAATTTAGATAACGTAGATGAAATACACATGCTGCTTAAGACACACATTCACTGAGCTCACTCACAAAAAGATGGGTAACCATAGTAGCCCTGCATCTATTAATGAAATTGAATTTGAAGTAAAAACCTGTCCATAAAGAAAATTCACGTCCTGGAATGCTTCACTATTAAATTCTATCAAACATTTAAGAAGGAAATAACACCAATTTTATATAAACTCTCCCAGACTAGTGAAGGGTAGGGAGTGCTTACCAATTCATTCTGTGTGACCAACATTATCTTTACACTCAATTCTGAAAAAAAAAAATTACAAAAAAAACTATAGACTACTATACCCTATGAACACAGAGGCAAATTTCTAAAAAAAATTTTAGTAAAATTAACACAGCAATATATAATATAGTTATGTGGGGTGAATTTTTTAAAACATCAATCAATATAATTCACCATATCGACAAACAAATGTATGTGTGTGTGCATGAAAATCTCGATAGATTTAGCAAAATTCAGCATCCATTCATAATGAAAAATAACTCTCAGCAAACTCGGAATAAACAGGAAGTGCCTCAACCTAATAAAAATATCTACAAAAAAAAAAAAATCTACATCTGGCAACATACTTAATGCTGAAAGAAGAAGTGCTATTGGTAAGGAAGGAGTCCTGTGGGATTCCCCTTCCGGTGGAATCCCCAGCCCATGTGGGTTCAAGTGCTCACTGCTATAGGATCTCCAATCCCACCTGCCAGACAGAACTTAATGGAAAGTCTTTTTATTTTGGAAGACATGGACTGGGAGATAGAAGTTAAAATCCCAGCTGCCTCCCTGATGGACTGAGCGCTGGGGTTTATATAGGTAAATATATCAGATACAGGGTGTCTTCATGTGTGATGGACAGCTGCTTCCTGCTCTGAGAGATGCAGTGGGTGAGACAGGATGTCTGCTTTAGATACAATCTTAGTTAATCATTAAGGGCTAGCTATGAAGGAAAAACAGTTAGGTCTATGGTTTATAAATGATTGTGAGGGGTTTTCTAGATTTACACTGTTACCCTAAGATCAGCAACAAAACAGAGACCTTCACTCTTAGTGCTTATATTCAACATTCTACTGGAGGTTCTAACTAATTTAATTAGGGAAAGAAAGAGAGAGAGAGGCATCTACATTGGAAAGGAAGTAGTAAAATTATCTTTCTTTTCAGATGTGTATGTGGAAAACATGCAATCTACAAAAAAGCTACTAGAACTAATAAGTAAATTTAGTAAAGTTGTAGGATACAAGGGTAATATGCCAAAATAAATTGTATTTATATGTATAAAAATAAACAATTAGACATTGAAAGAAAAAACAATATCATAAACAAGATCATGAAATATGAAATGCTTAATGATAAATTGGGCAAAATATGTGCAAGACCTGTACACTTAAAACTACAAAACATTGCTGAAACTAAACAAAACCTAAATAAATAAAGATGCATACTGTATTCATCCCCAGAAGGCTCAATACTCTTAAGGTGTCAATACTCCCCCAAATTGATTTACCTGTTTGATGTCATCCCAATTAAAATACCAGCAAGTGTGTTAGCAGAAAATAACAAGCTGAATATAAAATTCACATGGAAATGAAAAGAACCACACCTAAAACAACTTTGAAAAAGAATAAAATTGGAAGACTGATACTATCTTATTTCAAGATGTATTATAAGCTACAGTAATCAAGACCATATAGTATTGGCATCAAGATATATCAATGGAACAGAATAGAAAGCCCAGAAATAGATCTATACATATATTGCCATCTGATTTTCAACCAGAGTGCTAATCAATCACTGTAGAAATGATAATGCTTTCAGCAAATGGTGCTGGAATTATTGGACATTCTTATGCAAATTTAAAACAACAAAAAACTTTCATTAATATCCACATAGTATATAAAAGTGAACACAAAATAAGGTATAGATTTAAATGTAAACCTAAAACCATAAAATTTCTAGAACAAAACATAGAAAAATCTTTTTGACTTTTGATTAGGCTAAGATTTTACAACATCAAAAGCATTAAAGAATGAAGTGATGGGGCCGAGCCTGTGGCGCACTCAGGAGAGTGCGGCTCTGGGAGCGCGGCAACCCTCCCGCCACGGGTTCGGATCCTATATAGGAATGGCCAGTGCACTCACTGGCTGAGTGCCGGTCACGAAAAAAGACAAAAAAAAAAAAAAAAAAAAAAAGAATGAAGTGATAAATTGAACTTCATCAAATTAAAAACTTGTGCTCCTCAAAAATAAAACACTGCTAAGATAACATAGAGCATGGCATAGACTGGTAGAAATTATTTGCAAATTATATATGTGATATAATATTTGTAAATATTACATAAAGAACTTTAAAACTCCTTAGTATGAAATCAAACAGCCCAATAAAAAAATGGACAAAAGATTTGGATGCTTCAACAAAGAAGATATATGGATTGTAAATAAACATGAAAAGATGACAAATAAACATCATTAGTCACCCAGGAAATGCAAAATAAAATCATAATTAGACACTACCACATCTCTATTAGAATGACTAAAATTAACAGTTATGAGCCAGGATGTCAAGAAACTGGAACTCCCATACAATGCTAGTAGGAATGTAAGATGGTACAACCATTTTGGAAAACAGTTTTGCAGTTTCTTTAACAGTTGCAAATACACCTGCCATATGACCCAGCCATTTCACTCCAAGGTATTTACCTGAGAGAAATAAAAACATATGTTCACACAAAAACATGTACAAGAATTTTTATATTAGATTTATTTATAATGGCCAAAAGCTGGAAGCAACTCAGGTACCCATTAGCAGATGAATGGATAAACAGATTGTGGTACATCCATGCAATGAATTCAGTAATATTGTACAAAGGAATGAACTATTAATACATACAACAGCTGGAATGAATCTGGAAATCATTATTCTGAGCTGGACAAAAGACTGCCTATTTATATGACTTTATTTATATAAACTTCTAGAAAATGCAAACTAATCTATAGCAATAAAAGGCAGATCAGGGCTTGCTCTGTGATGATGGGGCTGGAAGGGAAAGGGAGAGGTAATGTAGAGAGGAATTACAAAAGGTGTAAGAAAACTATCGAGGGTGATAGATATCTTCATTATCCTTTTTGTGGTGATGATTTCATGGTGTGTACATGTACACAGACACATGTCCAAACTACATAGTACTCTGTTAAATATATGCAGTTAATGATATGTCAGTTATATTTTGTGAAAATTGTTTTATGAAAACTTTTTAATTAACCTAGTTGTTGATTGTAACTTTACTTTCTAGCACTCTAGACAACATCAAATGAATTCAGTAATGCCTGTTGAAAGCTTACAATATTTCAGGCACAATAAAGTCCAACTGATGGGCCTCTCTTCTGGGTTTTATTGCTGCCTCTCTCAAACTGTATTTGAACCTTAGAGAAAATAACATAAAACGGAATGCTTGTTGAAAAGTGTTGGGAAAATAGAATAATTTAATCAGGCCCCCTCGCCTTAGGTCCAGTTGGGAGTGGTGCAGTGCATTCTTTGTAAACGAGTTGTGTGGGGGTGGAGTTAGTGCACATGGGCGGTGCCACCGCTGCCTGGCGTTGACTGCCTTGGGCGGCCACTCCACACAGCCATGCTCTTGAACATACAGCTCCAACAACATTTTGGCTGTTTACCTTGCTCATAGACCTGCGTGTGAAGGGTCTGTGACCCAGTCTGTGAATGGGCTTGAGGAGTCTGTGAGCTCCAGACCCAGCCTTAGCTCGACAAAAAGTCACTGTGTACTAGGAACTTTTCTAATCTAACTTCTTCAGTCATCACAAAAATCCTATGAAAATAGCGCTTTCATTATCCACGTGTGATAGATAAATAAACTGAAACACAGGTTAAGATACTTTCTCAAGGACACAAATATAATACAAAGACTTCAGGTGTGATGCCTGACTCCAGAATCTGTAGTAGTATCCTAGAGCAGTCTTTCAGATCATGGGGTTGCAGCATTGTATCCTTTCTGGAGTCTCTCCCTCTCTCTAAATGCCTCTTTCTGCTTCTCTTTCTGTTTGATGCTTCTCTGCTTTTAATGTAGCCTCTTTTTATAGGATTAAGGATTTTTCTTTTTTACTACTGAATCTGAAAAATGTGAAGCCATCTTTTGGATATGAAAGCTAGGAAACCATTCTTAAATAGTGATACAAGCATTCTGTGCCAACTGTTGGGGTGTGTTCCCAGGCTGATATACAGCAGGACTCTGTGGGCCCTGAAGGGACACATGAGAGGGGACCATGTCACCATAGGTTCTATATAGTGCATACATGCATCTACTTTGTTAATCCTTATCAATGGATGGAATTTCAAGAAAACTGAAGGCTACTCATTTCAGAGTTCAGAATTTGTTATGTTTCCCTAAGCTCTCATACCTAGATAATAGATGGATCTGCATTTAAGAAGAAGAGAAGAGAGAGAGGAGAAAAGAAAAAGAAAAGAAAAAAAAACTATTTGAATCATGTTTACAATGAAACATGGGTGAATTATCTCTTACGATCCTGCCAGTAACAGGCAAAGAGATACAGTGCCTTGTGAGGTCCATCAGTCTGAGTTGGCTGCAATCACATTCACAGTCCCCCATTTGCTGCAAGAGCAGTTTTATGAATCTCTTGTTTGACTCCTGCTGTTTTTCACATTAACTAGAAATTTGGCCCTCAGACATTGAGCAAGATGAGGCTACCTAATTTCTCCAACGTTAGTAGCAATTCATGCTTTGGCGAGTCAAGATTAGCAAAAGAAATGCTTTATGAAATTTGGATGTGCGCAGAACATGGATACATTGTTTTTAATTTTAAGTGCTCATAAGAAACATTTCCTAAGCCAATGTTCTTACAATAATGTTTTTGAGGAATGAATCCCATCTTTCCTGAAAAGGTCATTGTATATTTGATTTTTCTGTACTACTTGCGTAGACTACTTATTAATATTACGCTTTATTACTTTAAATCACACTTCTTTGTTGTGTATTTTAAGCATAATTACTTTGCTTATGAGCATGTTAGCTTCCTGAAGTCATTTAAAATAAATGCTATTAAATATAAGACAGTGTTCAAGAGGCATGCAGAGAAAATAAACTGCCATGCAAAAAGTAAAGTAATAACTGGAAAAACCAAGTTGCTATAAATCATGAATGTAATTTTTGGACAATGTAAAATCATAACTAAAATGCATTTAAAAAGTCTACCCTGGGGATTCTGAGTGTTATATACAGAAGTTACAATTAAAAAATATTAATGCTTATTACAAATATATGGAAATTACAAAATCAATGTACCATTCAAATATGCCTTTAGGTATTCTTGCCTTTGTGTTCTTTGCTTTACAAAGTGATAGTCATTTGAAAAGAACTGTTTCTTTTGGAAATATAAATGAAAATTGAAAATCATCACTTTGTTTTGTAGTTCTAGAAAGCTGTTCTAGAAAGAAGTTACTGGCTTTGCACATATTAATCTGCGTTCATTCATTTTCCTTGACTAACTCCATTAGAAAGTGACATGGTGTTTTACTGCCAGATGAGTAATGTAATTCCTGGGGCATTCTAAGCACCCAAATATTTTTTAAGTAACTAATGCCTGGTTATGAGTGAGCATTCTTCTTTCATAAAGACGTAAAATATTGAAGACATATCTTCTTTACAAGTTGTGTAGTTTAACCTTTATAGCTTTGTGAAAGAACAAGTGAATTTGTTAATTAACTTAAGTGTATTACATTTTAGAGGTTTTAAAATCTGTTTGCTTTGCCAGGGAAGGACAATTGCAATTTGCCATTTTGTTTCCTGGTCTCAGGAGCAAATAATTTTTTCATTTGTATTTTGAGATCAGGAAAGACAATGACAAAACTTTTGGCTGAGCAATAAAGCAAAGAGTTTTTAAATAGGAAAAATATATATACACACATCTGTTTGTGTATATGCATGTGTATGTATACAAATGTACATGTGTACATAAAAATTTAGAATGGCCGTTATTTCTGGAGATGGTAGACAGAGGATGAGATAGTTAGATTTGGTGACACATGGAATTAGGAGAAACAAATAGCAGTTCTCCAGGCTCCTCCATGGACCAATGAAAATGTCCGGCATACAGAATGGGAGAAAATATTTGAAAATCATATATCTGATAAGATATTAATATCCAAAATATATAAAGAATTTCTATAACTCAACAACAAAAGCAAGCAACCTAATTTAAAAATGGGCAAAGGACTCAAATGTACATTTCTTCAGAGGAGACATATGGATGGCCAATAAGCACATGGAAAGATACTCAGCAGTACTCCTCATTAGGGAAATGCAAATCAAAACCACAATGAGCAATCACTTCATGTCCATTATGATGATATAATCAAAAACCCAGGAAATAACAAGTATTGACTAGAATGTGTAGCAACTGGAACCTTGTGCACTACTGGTAAGAATATAGAATGGTGCAACTGCTATGGAAAACATAAAATAATGCAGCTACTGTGGAAAACTACCATACAGTGTTTCCACAAAAAATTAAACACAGAATTACTACATGATACAGCAATTCCACTTCTGGGAATATACTCAAACAGATATTTGCACACCAATGTTTATAGCAATGTTTATGTTTATTATTCCCACCAAAAGGTGAAAACAATCCAAATGTCTACAGCAGATGAATACGTAAGTGAAATGTGGTATATACGTACAATGGAATATTATTCAACCTTTAAGAGGAAGAAAATTCTAGCACAGGCTATGACATTGATGAATCTTGAATACATTATGCTAAGTGAAATAAGCCAGACAAAAAAGAATAAATATTGTATGATTTTACTTATATGAGGTACCTAGAGTAACCAAATTTATAGAAACAGGAAATAGAATGGTGGCCCACAGAGGTGAGGGAGAGGGAATTGAGAGTTATTGCTTGCTGGGCATAAAGTTGTAGTTTGGGAAGATAAAAAAGTTCTGAAATCCGACACTGCTGCTGATTGCATAACAATGTGAATGTACTTAGTACCACTGAGCTGTACACCTAAAATATTTTTAAATCGTCAATTTTATATTATGCTTATTTTACTACAATAAAAAAAGTCTGTCATAGGCACAAGTTACCAGAAAATTTTAATTCATTTGTAGGTTTGAGAATTACTGGATTGGAGTAAGCGATCTTTACAGTTTAGAATAAATCTGATATGTGAGGCCCCTAATAAGCAGACTTTTTACCAGAAAATTTCTCTTCAAAAGTCTTTTGTTGTACTTCCAGTTCTGGCTCTGATTGGGAGGTGCTTGGAAGTCACCACTCAGTCCTAACAACAAGTAAAAATCTGAACAGACTGAAAAAAATCAAGAACTTCTCTTGGACCTGTAAGAGAGGTGCTGATGCAGGACAAACCACTGCCCCCAGATTGAACAGACAGGTGAATACAGGGAGTCATGGTAACCAGAGCAGAGGTCGTGTGCAGAAACTGCCACAGGAACCGGTGCTGGAGTAGGCAGACCTGAGCTGTCATTAATGAATTTTTGGAGGCTCAGTGTGGACAAGTCTGAAAGAAAAATTCAAGGGTAACCCATTCATAGGGGCTGCTCCACATCTTTGTCAGTTTTACCTCCAGGAGTTCAGCCAGGTTCTCACAGTAAATATCAGGGAAAAGAAAAGAAACAAACAAACAAACAAACAAAAAATCAAAACCATGCTTCCAGCAAGGGAAGGGAATGATTTTAAATATGCCAGAGCACTCTTCTCTTCTTAGCAATGTCTGCCCGCAGGAGAAACAAACCTGCTGAAGTAATCTCAAAGCTTTATTGACCTGGAGGAAGGAAAATACTCAACTCCAGCCCCCTCTAGTCACCCTGTCCCGCCTAAGTGGGAGGGGCTAACTAAGAAACGCATGTGACGTCATAGTTCAGAGGCACTGTCTCACTAAAAGATGGAAATCTAGGTATAGGACCATAGAATGTTTCCCCTCTCCCCACATCTTACCTCCACATCACTAAAGGCTTAGTTACAGCAGTTCCTTTCACCCAGTGTAGCACGTCAAGCTGTCAAGAAAAAATTTCAAGGCATATGGAAGTCAAAAAACACAGTTTCAAGACACAGAAACATTGAGAAAGTTTGTTGCCACTAGACCTGCCTGCAACAAATGTTAAAAGAAGTTGTTTGGAGACAATTAAAATAACATGGTTTAGAAACTTGATCTTCATAAGGAAAGGAAGAGCATTGAAGAAGAAATAAGTGAAGGCAGGTAAAATAAAAATTTTTCTTCTTAATTTATCTGATAGATAATAATTTGCTCAGAATACTAATATCAACAATATATTTGATTACGTATGCTTATATATATATCTCTCTTTGAAATATATACTTATACATAAACGTATATTTATATATATGCTTATATATATACTTATATATGTTTATGTATAAGTACCACGAATGACAGCAATAATACAAGGAATGGAAAGGAGGAATTAGGATTATTTTGTATCATAAGGTACTCAGGCTAACTCTGAAACAGTACAGTGTTATTTGAAAGTGGTCTTGGATTTGTTGTAAATGTATATTGCAAACTCTAGGAAAATCATTTTAAAAGGTTTTTAAAAAATATAACTGATATACTAAGAAATGAGAGAAAAAGGAATCATGTAAAACACTGAATTAAAACCACAAAAGGCAGAAAACTAGAAACAAAGAAAAAGAGAAAAAATAGAAAACAGTAACAAATATGGTAGATACTAATCCAACCATATTAATAATCACAGTGGTCTAAATGCATCAGTTACAAAACTGACATTGTCAAAGCAGATCAAGAAACCCACTTGAAATATAAAGATACACACAGATTAAAAATAAATAAATTACATATTTATTTTATTTTATATATTTATTTTTATTTTTATTTATTTTTAATCTATATGTATACATAAAGAGATATTTAAAGAGATATATAGAGAGATTTTAAAAATAAGTAAATAATAGAATTAAACTAGAAATCAACAACTAGAAAGATACCCGGAAAATCTCTAGATATGTAAAGATTAAACAACATACTTCTAAATAACACATGGGTCAAAGAAGAAATCTAAAGAGAAATTTAAAAACATTTCGAATTAAATGAAAATGTAAACACAACTTATCAAAATTTGTGGAATGCAGTGAAAGCAGTGGCTAGAGAAAAAGTTATACACTGGATACACATCTTAGAAAAAAGGAAAGATCTAAAATTGATCAGCTAAGCTTCCACCTCAGGAAATTATAAAAAGAAGAGCAAGTTAAATAAATTTTTAAAAGGCAGAAGAAAAGAAATAATAAAAATTAGAGCAGAAATCAGTGAAATAAAAATAATAAATTAATAGAGAAAATAAAACCAAAAGGTGTTTCTTTGAAAAGATCAAAAAAATTGACAAGCCTCTAGCCAGGCTAGCTAAGGAAATAATTTTCATAGCCATTAAAAGTGTAATAAAGAAATACTATGAACAACTATATGCCCACAAATTTAATAATCTAGATGAAATAGTTTGAAAGACACAATCTGCCAAAACTTACCCAAGAATAAAACAATAACCTGAATAGTCCTATACCTATTATAAAATTGAACCAATAACTAATAACTTTCCAAAACAGACAGCACCAGGCCCATAAGGGTTCACTGGTGAATTTTACCAAACATTCAAGGAAGAAATTATACCGATTCTCTACAATTGCTTTCAAAATGAGGGAATATTCTGTTAAAACCAGACAAAGAAATTGTAAGAAAAGAAAACCACAGACCAATATCTCTTATGAGAATAGGTGCAAGCATCCTCAGCAAAATACTAGCAAATCAAATTCAACAACTTATAAACAGAATTACACAGCATGACCAAGTGGGTTTTATCCCAGGTATGCAAGGATGTTCCAATATTTGAAAATCAATTAATGTAATTTACCATATCAACAAGCTACCAAAAAACCCAGATGATTACATCAATAGATGCAGAAAAAACACTTGACAAATCCAGCACACTTCATGATAAAACTTTCAGCAAACTGGGAACAGTGAGGAACTTCATCAAGTTGATAAAGGATATGCACCAAAAAAACCCTGCAACTAACGTCATACTCAATAGTGAGAAACTAGAAGCTTTCCCACTAAGAGCAGGAAAAAGCCAGGAATGTCTCCTCTTACCACTTCTTTTCAACATTACTGGAAGTCCTAGCTAATACTTTAGTGCTAACTGCAGGGCACAAATAAGTGATCTTGACTTGTCAGAATGAGAACAGAAACACAGTTCGATCTCTGCTCATTGCAGCCTTGTTCCCACTTTTGAAGCTCCAAATACCTGAATCCTTGCCCTTAAAGGCCACTGAATTGAGCTGGGAAGCTCCATTGTGATGTTGGTCTGCCTGCACATGATGGGGCCCAGTGGCTACCTGGGTTTGTATTAAGAAGTGGTTCTCAAACTAGGAAGAGCATCAGAATCACCCGGTAGGCTTTAGAACTCCCAAAGTCTCAGTTGATCTTATACCAACTGAATCACAATCTCTAGGGTGGCACCCAGGCATCAGTATTTTCTAAAGAATCCAAAGAGACCTCGTGTAGTTAAGCTAGAGAATGAGTGAACTGTCTGATTGTTTCAAATTTGTCACAGAGCAGCTTGCTGCAGAAATTCCTCAAACATGGGCTTCAATATTTTATTCTTATTTATCTTGAAAATGATATTAGACCCTTCGGTATGACTCATTGTTCTTATAAAAACCTCTTAAACCCTAAAATTTGAGTTTCTTTTCTATAACACTGAATATGTGTGTCATACTTTTTTATCAATATCTACTCGTATGGGTGCAGTTAACTCAGTCCAGCTTCCTGAAACAGGCAAAGGCCATGTACTTAGTTGAATGTGCACCGGATTGGGAGAAGGTAGACATGAGTTTTAGTTTTGCGTCTTCCATGAACTTCCTGGTAAACATAGGCATTCAGCTAAGCCTCCTTGTCCTGACTTTTCTCATCTGTCCAAGAAGAAGGCTGCATAATATTTCCCAAGCTTCAATTTTCTTCATGATTTTTACAGAGCTACATCCCACCTGTTTTTTTTTTTTTTACTTAAAAGCATTCTTTATATTGATACATTCTACTTAAGTTTATTTTGAATAAACTTTTATTCACCCTATGAATGAAAAACAAGCTTAACGTCTTATAAATAGATGGTAATTGTAAAATAAATATTTTTTAAAAAGCAGTTTCAATAAATCCTAGTCAGATTCTCTTGTCTGACAAAGGCTTTGAGCATAAGACCTGATTTCTCTTTCTGAAAAATAGAAGTTACAAGTGTTGGAGGGTGTTAAGAACAGCCTTGCACTAGAAATTTTCTCAATCTTATGAGAAGAATTAAAAGCAAATTGCAAAGGGAGTAATTTTTTCACAGTGTGATTCAAATACGTTGAAAGTAGTGGTTCATGTTTCATGCACTGGGACACATTTCACTGCATGATCATTAAGAGTTTGTCCAACTCTAATGTACTATCCTCACTTTATGGCTCAAGCTCAGGCAAAGGAAATTAGAGAATGAAATATTCTCAGAGGATGGGAAGTACCCTCTCTCTCCACCTCGTCACCACTATCTCCTGCTATTTCTGATTCAGAGGCAATAAGTTTAGTAATCTGAAGAGAAAAACATTGGGTAGCTATTTAGAAGATATTTTGTTTCCTCATGCAGAAAAAGATTCTGAAAAGCAAAATGCCATGTTGAGAGGTAGTAAATGACACATGGAATTGCACCATCAATATGATGGTCTACAGCCAGTGCATTGCCCACTGGTTGAATTAATACCTATTTTGGGGCTGTCTAAAGTCTCTCTTGCTTATGAGAAGAGTTCTTTTCTTTATTTCACACTCTATTGACCTTTCAAAGGTAAGACACCAAAATCATTTACTCACTAAATGGGCAGAAGTTGCTGTCTCCCTACATTTTCCAAAGGTTATAAATGTAATTTACTGGCTGTTCCACCTGCGGGCTTTCCTCTCATTCATTTCTCAGCCCTGTCTTATGGGACTGGAAAAGTCATACTCCCTCAGGCTGGTGCTGTCTGAGGTAAATCCCTAGGAATGTCATTCTATACTGTGTTTTGGAAGCTGTCATCTATTTGGTATATCTAGGTGAAACAAAAAATTGTTTTTATTTATCAGGCACCATCTTAAGGAAGTATAGTGATTTACCTTATTTAAACCACAAAATGTATATTTAATTTTGACCTAACTTTTCTATCTATGAATAAAGCTAGGGGTAGGTCTGTCATGGAAAGCAATTTTGGCACTATTAAATGATGATAGCTATTGGGACTGTTCAGTTCTCTGCCATCTGAGGCCCTGATCTGGATATTGTTCAGGAAAAAAAAAAAAAAATCTAATCATTTACTTTGAAAATTCTGTGGGCAGACCTGCTGTTCTCCTGTAAATCAAAATGCTCCAAAAAATAGATTTTAAAAAGATCTACTTTGATTTAGAGCCTATTTACGCTACTAGAGTTATTCTTTTAGAATTGATGCCAACCTTACCTTATTTTGACTCTCAATAGTTTGTTTGCTCAAATGCTAGGACCTGGCTATGATAAATTTCAAAGGAAGAAGATGCTGAGTGAAAGGGGAGATGTCATGAATTGACAGAAAAATGAGAGATGGGAAAATTAATAAATAAAAAACAAGCGAAATATGCTATCTATAGGGCGAACTTCTTGGAGAGATATGTAAGAGAAGGTATATATATATACATACATTTTCTAAACAGAAACCTTTAAGAGAGGAGTTTTGAACAGATGTGGCTTGTAGAATGAGCAGTGACAGTGACAAAGGCTGTGCAGAGGCATCGAGCTGTCCCTGCACAGTGACCTGTGTTGCTGCCTTTTTTCAGCCAACTCATTTGGCTGTTGTGACAAAATGATATATAATGTGCATGAAAATGTTTTGTGAATTCTAAGTCATGGCTGAAATATATGGCATGATTTTTTATTTTATTCTTATTCCCAAAACGGTGGAAATGTTTCTACCACGTGTGGAAAGGGCTTCTTTGGTCACTGGCAGGGGGGCAACTTGAGTCCTGCGTACAGATTGAGACCTCAGCTTCTACTCAGCTAACAGACCACCTGTGAAATGTGACCCAAGCATCTGCCTTAGACTTCCCAGGTAATCGAAAAACTCTGACTCCACCTGTAGTATCCAAAACAGACTGTGCATCAGGATTACCAGGACAGCTAGGAGCTCAGGAGCTGAGGAACCACAGGGATAGGCCACAGAAAGATCTCTGAGAACCATGCTCGCCTGTTACAGACTATTTTTTACCAAATGAAAAATCAAGAAGTTGCAAAAAAATTGGTGCTTCCTCCTCATCATCTTCCCTAAGTGAACCCAGGAGACCTGTCCCTCATGTATTTTTATCATCAGGGTTCATAGGTGTGCTAAATGACACGGCTGGTAAATTCAAAATTATCAAAGTAAATAAAAAATGTTTTTTTGGTTGTAGGAACTTTGACTCAAATTATTAATTTTTTTGTTTAGTGATTTATTGACAAAAGTCAGTAAGCATTCCTCACATATCATTGGTGTAATTTAAAAGGGCTTTTTAATGAGCAATGTGTCATCTTTCAGCACATGTGAATAGTCTGCATAATTTCCAGTTAGACTTGAATTTATAATGTTCAAGGATGTTTGCAGAATGTAAACTAATTAACCTAACTCAAGTTGTTGATCAAAATAATACCATGAAAACTTTGTGAGCCTTGGTGCAAGTATGAATTCCTCCCTAATTAAAAAAAAAAAAAAAAAATCTGTGGCTGTCCATATCAGATAATGGGATATTAGACAATTCAGGTCAACCCTCTCTTGAGAAACAATTGAAAAACAAGGATAAAATATATTTTAAAAACAATTTTAAAGCATTGAATATATGACAAAGGAAGGAATTACCAGGCTCTGAGAGAGTGGAAAAAAATAGAATTTAGAGTATACAGAAACTTTAGCCCTGAGGGCATTTCAAGTGGGGGTTAGGGATTAGCAGAACATTTGTTGTGACAGCCTGTGGGAGAACAAGACAGAAGGCCTTACTTCTAAAGTAAGTGAGGATCCTAAAATGTTATTTCCTAGGGTGAAGGTGAACCAGAAATGGAACAGACCGCAGGAAACAGACAAAATCAAACCAACCATCTCAAGCCTTCAACTTGGTTTTTAGTGGACCCAAGCTCCAGGCAAAAAGCAAATGCAAATATTCTCCAGAGAAAAGTATGTTCATTTTAAACCTGAAATTATTTCTATAAAGTATATTTCAAATATTTTCTTTAGGATAATAATAATAAGGCACAAGAGGAAATGCCATGAGTGAGAACCAGCAGAAACAACCGACAACAGAAAAGGACTTAAAAATCGTGAGGGGTTGGAATTACCAGACCTAGACTGCAAAGTAACTATGTTGATTATGTACAAGAAAAAAATAAAGCAAAAGCTTGAAGATGTCTGCAGAGAAAAGAAAGAGATAAAGAGGGACACAATAGATTAAGAAAAGAGCCAAATAAAACTGTTAGAGGAAACTGAGAGGGGGAACTTCAGCTTCTGCCCAAAATGTAGTAACAGGGACTGGATTTATCCTCAAACCTGAAACAAAAAGCAGACAAAATATATAGAAATACAACTGGCAGGCTTAGGAGCAGATTAGAAACACGTAAAAAGAGAGTTAGTGAGTTGGAAGATGTGTGAATAAATTCTCTAAAGTGTAATAAGGAGAAATGAAAAGAGAGAAAAGAGAGTGTAAGACATGCATGTAAATGAAGTGTATATTTAATCATAACCCCAGAGGAAGAAGAGAGAAAATAAATGACTGCAAATTTTACAAGTTTTTTTAAAATTAAACTTTATATTTTGATATATTTGTAGATTTATATATAGTTATGTCATAATACAGAGAGATCCCCTGTATTCTTTACACAGTTTTCCCCAGTGGTAACATTTTGCAAAACTGTAATACAATATTACAACCAGGAAATTCACATTGATATAGTAAAAACCAGTTCCACCATACAAAGGTCCTTCTTGTCTTTTGATAGCAATATCCACTTCCCACCTCTCCCCTTTCCTGACCACTATTTACCACTAATTTGTGCTCCATTTCTATAGCTATGTCATTTTGTATAAATGTTATACAAGTGGGATTGGGTTTTCTCATTAAGCATTACTCTCTAGAGATTTATCCAAGTTGTATGTATCAGCTGTTCATTCCATCCTGTGGATATACCAGTGGCTGTTTAACCATTTATCCACTGAAGGACAGCTGGGTTCTTTCTAATTTTTGGCTATTACAAATAAACTTGTTATGAACATTCATGTACAGGTTTTTGTGTGAATATAAGTTTTCATTCCTCTGGAACAAATGCTTAAGTGTGCAGTTGCTGGGTCTTATGGTAGTTCCCTGTTTAGTTTTATGAGAAACTCCAAACTGTTTTCCAGATTAGCTGTATTATTTTACATTCCCACCAACAATGTATAAGTAATTCAGTTTCTCTGCATCTTTGCAGCATTTGGTGTTGTCACCAACGTGGGGTTTTATTTTGGCCGTTCAGACAAGTAAGTAATGATCTCTTGTTCTGACCTTAATTTACATTTCCCTAAAAGCTGATGTGGCTGAACATATTTCATGTGCTTATTTGCCATCTATATATCCTCTTTGTTGAAATGTCTCTTCATATCTTTGGCCCATTTTCTAATTCGATTGCTTGACGTTTTTACTCTTGAGTCTTGAGAGTTCTTTATAGTTTCTAGATACTATTTCCTTTTCTGCTATGTGGTTTGCAAATACATTCTCCCAGTCTATAGCTAGTGTTTTCATCCCTTCTATAGGTCTATTGTAAAGCAAAAATTTTTAATTTTGGTGAGGTCAAATTTATCAGATTTTCCTTTTATAGATCATGCTTTTGATGTCAAGTCTAAGAACTATTGGTCTAGCCCTAGTAATTGTCTTTTTTTTTTTATAGTTTTATATCTTACATTTTATAGTTTTATATCTTACATTTAATAGTTTTATATCTTACATTTGAGCCTGTTATTAATTTTGAGTTAAATTTTGTGTAAGGTGTGAGGTTTGAGTTAAGGTTCATTTTTTTTTTTTTTGCCTATGGAAATCCAATTCCTCCAGCATCATTTGTTGAAAATTCTATCACTTTCTTCCTCTACTGAATTCCTTTTGCACTTTTGTCAAAAACCAGTTGACTGTACTTATATGAGACTACATCTTGTTTCCCTATCTTTTCCCCTAATCTTTTCTGTTAGTACATTTCTACTGATTATAACAAAAATACTTGGAACTGGGCAGTTTATAAGAAAACAAAATTTATTCCTTACAGTTTTTGAGGCTGGGAAGTCCAAAGTCCAGGGAACGCATTTGGTAATGGCCTTGGTCATGGCGACTAAGGGATCTCACATGGCAGAAAATGAAGGAGGAGAGAGAGAGAACTTGTCACGTGTGCTCCTTTTAAAGCCCTCCAAACCACACCCACAACCACCATTTTTAATCCATTTACTACACCTTGGTCCTACAATCTAATCACCTCTTCAAGGCCCCACCTTTTAACTACCATAATAGGATTTCCCACCCTCAACAGTTACAGTGGGGATTTAAGCTTCAATGAGGTTGGGGTGGGGGTATGTCCAATCTACAGCAATCTCTTCACTTACATTGTCTTGATTACTGCAGCTATGTATTAGACTTTAGTATCAGATTCCTCTTACTTTTCTCTTTTTTTTTCAAGATTGTTTTAGCTATTCTAAGACCTGTGCCTTTCCATATAAATTTTAGGTTAAATTAACCTATATATACAAAAATTCTAACTGGAATTTCAGAAGGAATTACACTGAAGGTATAGATCAATTTGGGGAGAAATGACATCTTTGCTTTGCTGAGTTTTCCTATTCATGAACACAGTATGGCTCTTCATTTGCATAGATATTCTCTCATTTGTATACATTTCTTTCATCTTGTGGTTTTCAGCATACAGTCCTGTACATGTTTTATCAGATTTGAAACTAAATATTTTGTTTTTTGGTGAGACTGTAAATGGTATTGGGTTTTAGTCTTGGTTTCCACATGGTCATTGCGGTATATATATAAAAAAAATTGCACTGCTGGGAATATATCCAAAGAAAATGAAATCAGTATGTCAAAGAGACATCTGCACACCTATGTATATTGCAGCACTATTCACAATAGTAAAGATATGGAATGAACGTAAGTGTCCATAAAGAAAATGTGATAATTTACACAATGAAATACTATTCTGCCATAAAAAAAGAATGTGATCCTGTCATTTGCAGCCACACTGATGGAACCAGAGGTCATTATGTTAAGTAAAGTGAGCCAGGCAAAGAAAGACAAATACTGCATGATCTCACTCATTTGTGGAATCTAAAAAAGTTGAGCTCATAGAAATAAAGAGTAGAGTTGTGGTTGCCAGAGGCTGAGAAGGGTAGTGGGGGAGGGGAGAATAGAGAGAGGTTGGTCAGTGTGTACAAAGTTACAATTAGATGGGAGAAATAAGTCCTAGGGTTCCAATACACAGTGGGGTGACTATGGTTAACAATAATATATTGCATGTTTCAAAACAGCAAGAAGAGAGGATCTTGAATGTTCTCACCACTAAGAAATGGTCAATATGTGAGGTGATGGATGTGCCTATTACCCTGACTTGGCCATTCTATGCTTCCATGTACTGAAATGGCACACTGTGCCCCATGGATATGTAAAATTATTATGTGTCAATTAAAAATAAATTTTGAGGAATAGAGAAAAAGTGACTGATTTTTGTGTTAATCTTATATCCTGCAAGCTTGCTACACTCACTTATTAGTTCAAGTGGGGTTTTTTGTTGTTTTTTTTATTCCTTAGAATTTTCTACATAGATGATTATTCCATTGGCAGATAAGAATAGTTTTATTTCTTCCTTCCCAGTCTGTATGATGTTAATTTCCTTTACTTGCTGATGGAGTTTGGATGTGTTGTCCCCTCCAAAACTCATGTGGAAATTCGATCCCCAATGTGGCAGTGCTGGAAACTGATTGAGTCATGGGGGCGGATCCCTCATGAAAGGATTGATGATCTCCCTAGGTGGGGGGAGTAATGAGTGAGTTCTCGCTCTATTGGTTCCCAGGACAGCTGGTTGTGTATAGGGCCTTGGCACCTTCTCTCTCTCTCTCTCTCTCTCTCTCTCTCTCTGTCTTGCTTCCTCTTGCCTTGTGATCTGCTTGTACCCACTCGCTGCCTGCCACTTCCAACATGAGTAGAAGCAGCCTGAGGCCCGTGCCAGATGCAGCTGTCCCAGAATCATAAGCCAAATGCAGGTACTTCTGTTATAGCAACACAAAATGGACTAATACACTTGCCTTACTGTACTGGCTGGACATTTCAGTATCATGTTGAATGAGGGTAGCGAAAGCAGACATCTTTGCTTTGTCCTCAGTATTAGAGGGAAAGCATTCACTCCATTCCCATTAAGTGGCATGTTAGCTGTAGGTTTTTTGAGGATGTTGGCTATGATTTGCTTGTGGTTTGTCCCCACCAAAACCCATGTTGAAATTTGATTCCCAGCATGGCAGTGTTGGGAGGTGTTTGAGTCGGGGGACAGATTCCTCATGAATAGATTAATACCCTCTTTCAGGAGCAAGTGGGAAAAAATGAGTTCCCAGGAGAGTGGGTTGTTAAAAAGAGTCTGGCTTCCCCGGTTTCTCCTTCTTCCTCCCTCTGTCATCATGTGATGTCTTCGCACACGCCCACTTCTCTTTTGCTTTCCACCATGAGTGGAGGCAGCATGAGACCGTCCCCAGATGCAGCTGCCCAATCTTGAATTTTTCAGCCACCAGAATTGTGAGCCGGACAAGCCTCTTTCCTTGATGAATTATCCAGCCTCAGGTATTCTATTACAGCAACACAAAATCGACTAAGGCGATGCTCTTTATCAAGTTGATGAAGTCCTTTATTCCTAGATTTCTGGAAGTTTTTACATTAATATTATATTTTGTCAAATGTTTTTTTGTATCAAATGATATGATCATATGATTTTTCTTCTTTAGCTTGTTGATATGGTGGATTTTACTGACTGATTGAACTAGCCTTGTATAAAATCCCACTCTGTCACAGTGTTTAATTCCTTGATGCACTGATGAACTGAATTTGCTAACATTTTGTTGAAGATCATTACATCTAAGTTCATGAGAAGTATTGGACTGTAGTTTTCTTTCTTGTGTGTGGTCTTTGTCTGGTTTTGGTTTCAGGGTAATACATATTAGCATTTATAATGAGTTGGGAAGTGTTTCCTCCACCTCTATTTTGTGTAAACTTGGTGTTATTTCTTAGTGTTGATTTTTTTAAAAAAACTTGGTGTTAGTTCTTTGCAGGAGTGCCCGTTGGCCTAGGCACTGCCTTTTTCATCTCTTTGCTGATGGGTATGTTTAACCCACCCCTGTGCCTTGCAGATCCAGAAATAGGATTGATGCTGGTTGGGAGTGGAGGCACAGCTGCAGCTGGAACCTGGAAGGGGATTCAGAGTGCTGCCGGCTTCTGCTGGACAAGCAATGGCAGGCCAGCTGGTACTTCCTGCACAGATACCACCAGGCAGGGAACAGGAGCTCTGAGCCCACACCTGGCTCAGTGGGGTGGGGTTCGGGGAAGGGGTGGGAGGAGATCAACTTCTCACTCACTTGGCCCCAATGAAGCCATGGGGGTGGCAGTGGGGAGTGATTTTATCCACTGATATTTGCCTGGAGTAGGCTTGGTAGTGTCCCAAAAGTGTTCTGTTGTTAGGCCATGTCTTTCCTGGCCTTTGGCTAAGGAAAAGATATTTCTGCCTGTGCCTGCTGAGGACTTCTGTGGCACCCTGCCGAAGACATACAGGAGGCAATAAGGAAACCCAGGAAAGTCACCACTGTGTCTTTCCTTGAGTCCCCAAGCCATTCTTCTTTCTTCTTTCCACAGGTCTGGTCTTCCTGTGCTTGTTGCTGTGTCATGTCCAGGATTTTTTAATTGTGAAGGGGGGAGCCTGGAGAATATGGCTACTCCATCCTGGGAGAGCTGGAAGTCATTTAAGACTTTTAAAGGACACAGTCTATGGACTATTTTTATAGAAGCACTAAAACTATTACAAAGAAGTTGGTTTGGCTCATCTCAAAAGCCAGTGTCATGGTAGAATAACAGCCACAGGCCTGTCTCCCCTGCGATGTGCTGGTCCAAGTGTGGGATCTCCATCCTCATGTGCTCTGGCTCCTCTCTGCATGGTGGCTTCAAACACCTTGTCTTTGATCCTGTCTTTGGGATCTCAGAGACATTTGGTGTTCTAGGTCCCCTGAAAGGAGATTTTAATGTCCCAAGTGAACTCACAGCTGGCTTCCCCTGAAGCAGGGAGGTTTCAAGGAAAGAGGCAGAAGGCTGGGGTTGGGGGAGCTAGTTTTCTGCTCTCCAGGGTGGGTGGGGCCATGTGCCAGGCCTTTCTGACCTGCAAGCTGGGTAGGGCTACATTTGCACACAGCAAGTTCCTGCCTAGAGGCTGTGTCCCAGGGGCCCCAGGCTTGTGTGCTAAAGGAGGCAGGGTTGGTGGCCTGCATGGTCAGGAGCTGTTCCAGTCCCCTGAAGGACTCAGCTCAGTCTGGCCCATCCACAGCCACCCCAGAGCTGCAGCACGGCCTTGTTTCTCTGTCTTGTGCAAGCTCTGTTTATTTTAACAGCCTTTGGAAAGGAGGCCTTCTCTCCAGGCATCACATGCTAGTAGTGTCCTCAAGCCAGGCGTTTGGATGTTTTGCCTGTCTTTTCACTCATACAGAGAGTTTCTGGGTGGAAAGAGTAACAGCCACTGATATCTATGCAAAAAGCCAGTCTAGTGCTTCTGTAAGCAGCTCCAAAACTGTCTGCAGAGACGAAACAAGGTGTGCCGGACCAATTCTGGGTAGGAGAGAGGAGATTGTGAACATACCTGACTTTCATGGTATTTTTCTGTAGAGGTCTTTAATAGGGCCATATTTGTATGTGAAAATCCTTGCATTTATGATTAAACACAGTTATTGTAGATGGACAGAAGAGATGCTCTTTCCTACCATGTTTGACAGAAAAGAGCACCCGAGCAGTACAAATATTCCTGATAGGTTCTATATTAGTTCCCTGTGGCCACTGTAATAAATGAGCACAAGTTTGGTAGCTCAAACAACAGAAATTTATTCTCTCACAGTTCTGAAGTCAACGAGTCCAAAATCAGTGTCACTGGGCCAGAATCAAGGGGGTGGCTGAACCATCTACACCCTCCAGAAGCTCTAAGGGGAAAATGCACTTCTTGTCTCTTCCAGCTTCTGGTGGCTGCTGGCATCCCTGGGCTTGTGGTCATGTCACACCAATCGCTGTGTCTGTAGTCACATGACTTTTTCTCTTGTGTTTGTGTCAGGTCTTCCTCTGGCACATGATGCACATGAAAGATACATGTAATCACATTCAGGACCTGTCCCGATAACCCAGGGTCATTTCTATACCTCAAGATTCTTAACTGAATCATACCTGCCCATAGTAGGTAACATTCATGGGGATTAGAATGTGGGTATCTTTTGGGGGGCTAATATTCATCCTACCACAGGTGCCCTGGACAAAACAAAAATGAATTATACAAGGGTCTGGCCCTTAATAAGGAACTTTCTTAAATACTTCAAATGGGCATAACTGAATACAATGCATATAAGTAATTATAAAAAGCTTAAGTGACTATAGTAGAAATAACCCTCATCAGAAGCTGAGCAGTGGTGGTGAGAGACATTGGCAGAAGAAACTAACAGACATGGATAATCTTAGCGAATCTAGGCAAGTCCCTCGGTTTCCTCATGAGTGAAATGGGAGAGAATAAAAGACCTACCTTATAGACTCCAGGTGAGAATTAAATGGGATAATTCATTTAAGCCACCGGTCAACAGTGAGGGCTCCCTAAGCAGCAGCTGCTGCCATTGTCATTACTCTTGAATGCTGATATTATGACAAATAACTTATGGACATGTCTTAACACTTAGAAAAAAAATCTTGTTTTTAATTTTATAGAAAAATACTGGTAAGTTATGTATGTTCTCAAGCTCGGGTAAGTGGTAGATCTTGGAACCGGATTTAGACCTGAAGTGGAAGACCCTATGCTCTTGCCACTAAGTCACACCACATTCTCTGTACCAAAAATCAGTGCCTGTGAAAAGTGGATGTAAAGGGCTTCTGGGCTCCCCAGGAGGCAGGGGTTACCCATAGAAGGGTGAAAACAGATGGCTTCATGGAGAGGGCAGTTTTTAAGCAGGGCCTCTAAAAATGGGAAAACGTTTACAAATACAGAAACTAGTGGACTGGCTTTCCGTGTAGTGGATTATGACCAAGGTCACAGCAGCCACACTGACTCCATTGAGGTCACGCTGTCCTTCCATAGAGTGGGAGCAAGGCAGCCAAACCTGGGAAACTGCAGGGTTTCTTGTGAGCACGTACATGTAAGTACTGTGTCAGAACCATACCTTCTGTTGTCAGAAAATGGCATTTTGTACCACGTGGCATCACTGAGTCTGAGTTTCACTGTGCAGGAGTTTTCCTACCAGGAAAAAAAAAATCAGGGAAAATGCAAAAATGAGTTACACACAGCTATGCAACACTTTCGAGCTTTTGTTTTTTGAAAACAGAAGTTGATTTTAAAATTACACCTTTTCTGGCAAAGACACTTATTACTTAGATTGCCCTTGTCCCATCTGGGCCTCAGCTCTGTGAGTTGCCCATCAGCAGGAAACTCGTGCATTTCCTTTCCACTCTTGCTCACTGCTGTTGGTCACATGATGACTCAAAAGCAATGTAATGCCATTTTGCAACTTACAACAGTATTCGAAGCTTCTTAAATGTCTTTTCAAAAACCCCTGTTTAATATGGCCCTTGCATCTTTTATTATATTCTAAGAAAGAAAACTCTGCATAGAAAAGGTCAGAATTTTTTTTTCCCTGTGGCTGAGTCTTATTAAATAAAAGTATTTATCTATGTTCATAACCTGAGAAAAAGGCCTGCCTGCTGTGAGTCATTATCAGAGTTTGAGCTGTGAGTCACTGGAGCATACTGACAGGGAAACCGATTATCTAAAGAAAGTGTGAAGGTAATAACTGCACTGGGTTTTTAATACATAAATATATATGTGAAAGAAAGATACCAGATGACAGCTGCAGGCAGACACGGTCCAAGTCTCACTGTTCTGCCCGGCTGACGGCAAGCCACCTCTGTCCCCTGCACTTGAGACTTTTTGACCAAGGATCCTCCCTGGTATTTTCATGGGTCTCTGGATAACTCCCTCGAGCTTTAGGCCAGAGGCTTGCCTCATGCAGGCACAAGTGGTCTCCTCCGGGCGCTGTGTCTATGAACTCCCGCCCCTCCCTCTGGCGCTCCGCCCTGGCTCTGGTCCCCTCCCCCACCATCATATCCTCATTGGTGGCAGCTGCCAAACAAACCATCAGTGCTTGCTCGGTGTCAGGTGCAGTGGACATTCTGTGTGCAGAATCTGGTTTCATCCCTGCCCTGACCCTGGAGTGCTGGTGCACAGTTCAAGACGACAGCAACTAGAGAGGCTGTGTGTGACACCCAGGGAATGCCACATGCCTCCCAGGCCTGCCTCGTGATGGGGTGGCTCCCTCTGCTCACTTCCAGTAACATCCTCTGTAAAGTCAGGTTTGCTTCACTTTCACCAGGAAAGGACACGGCTGATGGTACTATTAATGATTTGTTGTGTTCATAAATGACTGCTTCTTGGTGATATTTAACCCAAAATTCTACCATTATGAAGAGTTAAAAAAAAAAAATCTTAGAAGCAAGCTACACATTGCCACCCACTGCCGGTGTGACTTGGGGACACCATTCAACTTCTCTGGGATGGGACTTCTAGAAGTGTCTAGTGATTAGATGGTGTCTAATCACTTGCTTCTTCTAATCTTTTAGTTTCATAAGTCAAAAAGACCTGTGCCTTCATGAAACAGTTTTATGATGATTATGTTTACTATCAAGTACCACCAAAGATAACAACGTAGCATCCACCGACCACAAGAAAAAGTCAGCAGATGAGGTCTTCTCCAGTGGCCATCATCCCTTTGCAGCCTCCTCTGTCCAGCTTTCAGCCACATGGGCCACTTCCAGGTCCAAGCACTCCAGCTCCAGGTCCCTGTGGCCTCTGCCCAGCGCTGCTCTCTCCCGGCAGCCTGCCCCGCCCTCTCCTCTCTGCCCTTGGCCAGCCTTTCATGGGGGATTAGTCCAGCCACCACTTCCTCACGGTCTTCCCCTGCCCCGTCCCAGGGCAGGTGACCCTGCTATGAATTCCTTCTGTGCATTCCTCTTATTAATTATAACTGAGTCCTTACCTAGCCTAGAAGTTCTTCAGAACAGGGACTGGAAGTTGCTCCTCATGGTAACCACAGCGCCCAGCACAGCAGCTGGCTCACAGCAGCGTTCAACAGAGCAGGAGCCGACGGTGAGCAGATGCCAGAGCTCCGCCGACCACAGCTGTGGCCAGAGCTCATAGCTGGGCAAATAGCTGGTAGCTGGGCAAAAACTTCTATAAAACATTTCCTTTTAAAAAAAATGTCTATGCCCAGAGCCTGTTCCTAGTAGCACAAGGTCTGGTTTCCCTGATGCAATTCTCACTTCTGCCCCTTTGTGTTCTCTGAGATAATATGTCTCAAGCTAGAAGAGGTCAGGTGTGGTCTTAGTCTATGACTATTGTTCCAGCTCCTGAAAGCATCTGTAATGTCCAGATTGGGAAAGTGCCAACTTAGGAAAAATGATTAGCTGTGAAATTATAGGCGTGCTGACTTTGCAACACTAATAACTCCCTTAGAGGATAGTAGATTGTGCCCAGCCTCTTGGCATCATAGCAGAGAAGGAATTCTCAAGATCACTAGCGCTTTGGACACTCCTTCACCTCCTTCTGCAATTCATTCATTCATTCATTCACTCACTCACTGCTGTAGTGCCCACAGGTGACTATAAGTGGGCATTATGCTAGAAATTCAGATACAGTAGGGAGCAAAACAGATGAAGCTTCTGTCCTTGTGGTATTTGCACTCTAGTGAAGAAAAGACAGACAGTAAACAAAATAAATGAGCAAGGCAGGTAGTGCATTGGGTAGACAAAGTGATGGAGGGAAGTGAATTTGGGGATGGTGCTCAGGGAAGGGCTCGATAAGGTAACATTTTAGTAGGAGCCTGAAGTTGCTGAGGAAGAGAGGCAGGAGGTTGTCTGGGGAAGAGCCTTCTAGGCAGGAGGAGCAGGAGCAAAGGCCCTGAGACACAAGCAGGCCTAGAACATTCGAGTAATGGCAAGGAGCTCAGAGTGGCTGGAGAGGAATGAGGGACGAACAGGTGAGCGAGCTGGAGAGGAGGCAGGAGACAGGTAATGGGAGGCCAGGTCACACAGGCCTTACAGGCTGACAGGGACGGAGGCCTGAGTGAAATGGAGAGCTACTGGCAAGTTTTGAGCAATCAAGAGCTGATTTGCATTTTAATAGGTTTACCTGGACCTCACTATTAACAGGAAACTGAAGGAGGCAAAGGCAGAGTAGAAAAACAGGTTAGAAGTTTCTGAGACCATCTGGCCAGAAGCAGCGGCTTGGAGCAGGGAGGCAGCAGCAGAGGTGCTGAATTGTGGTTAGATTCTAGTTGTGTTTTGAAGGTAGAAAGGACAGGATGGGTTGATAAACTGGATGTGAGGTGTGGAGAATGTGAAGAGTCAAAGATGACTCCAAAATTTTAGACCTGAGCTACCTGGGTTGGCATTAACTGTGACACAAAACATTGCAGAGGGACAGAGGCTGAAGACAGGAAGCAGCGCGTGCACACGACAGCTCTGCGGAGCTTATTAGACAATCAGATGAGTGACTGGATGCTCGAGTCTGGAAATAGAGTATCCCGTGTCTCACAGTCAGAACATTTCCGACTCCAGTCCCTGGCTGGGGAGGGCTGATGCCGGGCCTGCAGGAGTCTCAGCAGGGCACTCTGAGAGGCTGGAGAAGTGCTGACGTTTGCTGATGGGTTTGCACTGCTAGTAGAGAGCCCCAACCCAGGTCCAAGCTTCAGCCTTTAAAGGACTAAAGACTTTGCTAAGATTTCTTTAAAATATGGATTTAAACAGAATTTGGATTTGATAGAGAAAAAGAACAATCGCAGCTTTTGTGTGCACAGATGTGCCCAGTCCCTGTCCACTGGGAGATGGGACACTGGCTGGGGAGCGGCTGGCAGGAAGAACTCCCTCCATTTCAGAAAACTGAGCTGGGCCAGGAAAATCATGAGGCACGTCCCTGTTGGTCAGTCTGCCATGTTCTGAGTTGGTCTTTTTAAAAGACTTTGAAATGTTGTTGGTTTTTAACCCCATTTTGTGGTGTGCTGGTTTTGCTTTCTGCTTTGAAAATCACACGTTCCTTTCAAGACAACCTGCACTGAATCAGCCCTAATGTCATGGGTAAGCCATAAACATGCCCATCTCATTTTCTGGCAGCTGAACCCAGGGCGGCCAGCTCTGCTGGAGTGAGGAAGTTAATGTGATAACACGCAGGAGGAGGCACTTGCCATCAGCACGGAAAGCCCGAGTGCTTGCTGCAGGACTATTTCAAGAAAGGAAAGCACTGACTTCTGTCTGCTGACTTGTTTCCCCTTTCAAGTTTGCCCAAGGAGAAATGGCCTCCTGAAATACTGCAGATATGCCAACCACGGCAGCTCACCATTAGCAGACACTTTCCAGATTGTTGTGGGAACTGTCATCATCACCCCCCACTTAGCATCCCGGTTTTTCTTCTTTTTTTATTGGAAACTGCTTTTATAAGATGTGTTACTTTTCTATTACTGCCATAAGAAATTAGCTCAAACTTAGAGGCTTAACACAATGCACATTTACCACGTCATATACAGTTCTATAGTTCAAAAGTCCAAACTGGGTCTTATTGGGCTAAAATCAAGGTGTTGGCAGGTTGTGTTCCTTCAAAAAAGCTCTGGGAAAAATCCATTTTCTCATTGCTATGGAATGAATTATGTTCACCCCCAAAATGATGTGTTAAAGTCCTCAATCCCTGCCTCAGAATGTGACCCTACTAGGGAATAGAATCCTTGCAGATGATCGAGTGATGAGGTTATTTGGATGGGCTCTAATCCAGTATGACTGTGTCCTTATAAAGAGGGGAAATTTGGGCACAGACACACACGCAGGGAGGACACCATGTGAAGGCTGCAGTCAGGCTGCCACAAACCAGAAGACTGCCAGCAGTCCAGGAGGGAGGCTTGGGACAGGACCCCCCCAGCACCTTCGGAGGGAGCATGGCCCTGCACACACCTTATTCTGACTTCTGGGCTCCAGAACTGCAAGATAGTACGTGGGAAATGAAAAGCAGGAGGGAGGAGACGTGAGCTGTGGGGGCTCCGTGCAAGGAGCCAGGTGCAAAGTCTAACCAAGGCTCCTTCTAGTTTCTGTTTCTGTCCTTGGTGTTACGTTAGGGTCCTGCTGGAGGGGTGGAATCAGCACAGCTTCACTGATGTCTTCCTTGGTTTCTCGGGGTCTGGATAGTACATAACTTGTGGCAAGTCTGCAGCTCCAGGCTGACTGGAAAACAGCTTTACATTTATGTACATAATGTCATCTTGCCCTTCACCAAGTTTCAAAATATCAAATAACCATGGGAAAAGAGGGAACTCAGGAAAATGCATGCTAAGAAAAAAACAGTCTTAAATTTTCCTGCAGCCCATAGTTTTAGGTCCCAACATGGCTTCAGTCCTGCTCACTCCCACAGCTTCTGCCTCCAGCCACAGCCAACTTTAGTGGCTCGTGTGATTAGATTGGGCCCATCTGGATTATGCAGGATAATCTCTCCATATCAAGCTTCTTAACTTAGTCTCACTTGCAGTGTCCCTTTCACCGTGTGAGATATATGCGGAAGCTCTGGGGATTGGGGTGTGAGTGTCTTTGGGTGGTAGGCATCATTCTGCCTACCACGGGATACCTAGAGCATCATGATGAAATAGATTAAAAGATATTTTTCTCTGGAGGAGCTTGCTGAAAGCAGAGGTTGAGCATTGGGGGAATGTTGGGGTGAAAGGGGTAGTACGGATTAACAGAGGCTGAGTCCGGAGACATGGCCTGGGAGGGCAGGTGCCAATGGGAGGAGCACGTGTCCAGGTGCAGTGGAGGCTGCAGGTACATTCAGAGGGAAAACCCTGGTCCAAGTCCCTGCTCTGCCAGGTAGAGACAGCCATACTCACAGGTGAGGCGTTGAGGTTGTCACTTGTCTTCTTTGCATCTCAGTTTTCTTTTCTCTTTTTTTTAAAGTTTTTTTTTTTAACATTTTATTTGTTTTTTTTTTCTTTTTCTTGTGATAGAAATGTTTTTTTTATTGATTACGCATATTAATGGGGTACAAAGTTGACCATCACCACCTGTGCCCAAGATGGTGACATTGTCAGATCAATACTATCGGCATGCATTTTTCTTTTTTGTAATAAAGGAATATCATCTACCCTTGCAGAAAATCATCTACCTTCCAGAGCAATAGCAGGACACCAATGAGATCATGATAAATGGACATTTATGGAGTATGCCGTGTGTGGAGGACATTCTATGTGCCATGCCCTGTGAACTCTAAAGCTTTCTGCAATGAGAGTGTGACTTCCCCCTAAACACCAGGGAAAATAGAGGCACCAGAGGAGAGGAGAGACACTCAGAAAGATGCAAACTCATCCTCTTTCACAATTTTGCTTAGAGCTAGTGATGGCATTAAAACCCATTGTAGGAAAAACGGGAGGAGAAAGGGGATTAAAACCTACAGAACATCCACTACGAGCCGGCTGTTGTGGCAACACCTGCCCGTACTTTCATGTGTACTCTTCACACCAGACACCAGCTGCAGTTGTCACTAAGCATGTGCAACTGAGGAAGCCAAGTCTTAAAGTGCATAGTGCTGAGAAGGCAGAGCTGGCTTCACACCCGCCTGTCAGACTCCTAAGTCTTTCGCATTCACTACGTGGATGATTCAGGACAATTTCCCCATCTCAAGGTTAGAAGCAAAGCTAGAGGAAGGTCCCAAAGAACTACTCTGTCCCCTAAAAACTGAGTATGAACTCATTGCATAGGAAGCCAGAGGTGTGTTCACTACAATAACCATTTCTGAGTCCTATATACTTTAAAGGTATGGTATAACTCGCATATAAATGATAAATTCTCATATTCAATATTTCCACAGTGTTCCTACAAGAGTAGAGAGGCCCCGATCTTTTCAGGTGGACAAATTTTCCCACAACTAAACACTATAGGAAGCATTTGCTCAACACAACTTTCAAGGATAATGTGGATATTTTGATGAACACACATTTTTTTCCTGTTCCTTTCATAATTAGAAGGAAGCTTTTTAAGCCAAGCAAGACCTGTATAAGGCAATGGAAATGTTCCTCATTAAAATTCTGTTGGACCAATTCCATTTTCTTGGTCTGTTGCAAAACAAAGTATTAAATATAAGTGCGACAATACATCTTCCTAGTGATATTGTTGTATCTTTTCCTCCTTTAAAATTAAGGTGATTATTTGCTTATGAAGCAATTTGTTTCTTTAGCTGATCAAACACAGTCTTGATCGCCTAGGAACCTGAACCATTGAATAGACTTTGTAAGGGCTTATTCATTTTAGCTGAGACACGGTTGTTCTCAATTACATTTTTTTTTTTTCATGAATTATTCTGGTCTCTAAATAACTGTGGATGTTTCCAGTGAGCAGAGTTTCTTTTCAACCTCTCTGGTTACATCTGCTTATGTTCCGAATGCCAGAACAAACAACTCGCCCTCTTCTCGCCATTTCATTACCCACCCCCTCCCACCCTGCCCCCCATGCACATACTCCTGCACTCTCCCCTCTGAAATCACTTCCAAATACGGGAAGTTCTACCCAGCTGCCCTCTTTTGAGTGCCTCCTTTGTTCCAAACCCCATGGTCACTCATTTCGATGAACCTCTTCTTAAAAAACTGATGTTGTCTGTCACCACCCACACCCAAGCCATCACCAAGATGTCCCAATTTACCATCTAAATGTTCCCCATAAGGCTGCCCTCACTCCACTCCTCCCACAGAGCCATCCCCGCTGGCCTCAACAACCACAATAGCCCCTCATCTGTCTGCCCTTTTCCCATGATGATCTCTCAGGTTTACCCCACACAAGTCCCAGTGTGACTGCCTCGAGCAGAAATCTGGCTAATTTGTTCAGCTGTTAAATCTCTTTGGTCTTCCTGTCACCTACAGAGTAATTTGTAAAATGTTTGGAACTTGAAGGGATTCTGTGGAGGAGCATCTTGGGGTAAAATCAGGGGTTCGGGGTGGCAAATATTTGGATTGGTGCCAGAATAAAACACACACACACACACACACCTGTTTACTTGTCACTTCCCAGCAAGTGGGGGCTGCTGGTGTCCCAGGCCTCAGTGACATCTGGCACCTTTCCCCTTTGGCTTGAAAAGGTGCTCTTTTTTTGTTTTGTGGTTTAGATCTAAGATTTCATTGAACAGAAAGGGTTACATGGGTGAAGACAGTTTGAGAAACTGGCCTGCTGGCTATGGTACACATCCTTGGTGACCCAGGTCACAGTCCTGTCCTGGCCACCTTCTGACTTGTGTGCACAGTGCCTGCTGATACCATGCATTGAACAGGTGACGGTCTCCTGCACACACTGTGTTGTTTTGTGCCGTCTGTGAGTGCCGTTCCCTAGCTCCCTGCCCTTCCAGCATCTTCTCAATCCTCCCAGAAGGATCAGCTCAGGTGCATCCCTTCCAGACAGGCTCACTAGAAGTCCTAAGCCATGGAAACATACTGGCACTTGATTCTTTGCTTCTGCTTTGTAGCATGCTTTGTGATTTTTGACTGGATGCTGGACATTAGGTATTAAAATTTATAGATGTTCTGAAATGTGTTTTCTTCCTTCTAAAATGGCTAAGTTTTATTCTGGGAGGTAGATAGAGAGTAAGTAGGTTACCTAGTTTTAGGTTTGTTAGGATTGATGTATTTCAGTGGTCCTTCTGTGATTGCAGCTGAGAGCATGAAGTGTTTACCAGGGTTGTTCCATCTTAAGAGACCCCACACTGCATCTCTGTCTCCCCAGCACCTTGCAGATTCTATGCTGTCTGCTCACTAGGTTATTGTCCTGTGGCTACTTTCTGCAGGATTTCTTGCAGTTCTAAACCAAACATCTAGTTGGTTGGCTAACTCCTTTAGAGGAGATTGCACACAGATTCGGGGGCTCACTTACCTGGGGTAAGGAATTATCCAGGAAAGGGATTTGGTTCATCAAGACTCAGCTTCTTCGACAGCCCTAGATCCAATATCTGTCTCCTCAACCTGGTAGGAGGCACATTCCTGCTAGTACTCTTCCACTGCATCATGAATTAGCAAGCACTCTTGAGGAAGAAACCAGGGTGAGCAGAGCTCACTTCATTGTTTGCTTTCTCTCAGGGGCCGTGACATTTTCAGTCCTGCCTGCCTTGACTGTCCTCAATGCTTTTACACAGCAATTATAATTTTACGTATTTGTAATAGTGTCGATAGTTGTTTTCGGTAGGAAGGCTGTCCAATACAAGCTACTCTATTATGGTCAGAGCAGGAAGTGCATATGTTTACTTTCGGCTTGCATATCATTTTATACATTAATTCATATTACCATATCAGTTGTTATACATTGTACATATCACATCACCCCAGGCCACAGGCATGAGAATGGACACTGTTGGCTCTGAGTGCATAAACAAAAGCATGAGAAAAGGATAAGAGCCTTGTGACTAGAATTAGAAGTCAGTGAATTCAGGGTTTTAAAATTTCCTTACACAAAGCAAGATTGGCCTCAATGCTGATATTAGAATTGAGTCAATAGGTGGAAAAGAAATCACCACTAATATCTGGATTGGTGCCAGGATAAAACACACAGCTAACACACACACACACACACACACACACACACACACACACACACACACACAGAGCTGTTTACTTGTCATTTCTCCAACGTGGCAGAAATTCTAATTTGTTTACCACATTTTTACAGTTTATGTGGCCCATCCTTTACTTACTTCATTATCGCTTACAATGAATATTATTCAAATTTTCAATTTCTTTTCAACGTTGTGGGAAATAGGTTTGTGTGTACTATTTTGGAAAGACTCCAAATGCTGGGGGAAATTAAGGTAAGTTGTATTTCTTTACTCTTCATTGTATAAGATCCTTACTATACATCATTCAGGTATTTTACATTATTCTGACAGCATTACATCTTTATAAAATAAGTTGATTGTCATCCAAAGTCTTTATTACATTATTAAAACTCTGTATCTAGTTTTCATCTCACTGATTCCTTTAAGACCTACTATATTTTTTGGTTTTTATCATAACTAGTGGCTAAATAACAAAAAAAAGACACCGAGAAGATTCATCAGTGTGCAAACCAGGAAGCCTAAAATCCTGGCCTATTTCCATTCTGGATGACAATTACTAGCAAAACACACCAAAACCAAAGAGAAAGACACACAACACCAATATCTTGCACAATTGCTCAATCACAATTTTTTTGTCACTGAAGCAACAAAAACTCTCTGTCATTGCCCAAGATAAAGAGGTCATGACTTAATTATGTATATGCTCCCCTTTTTGTTATTTTTTCCATTGTACCTTGCAGAAAAGATCATAATCTGAGCCACAGTTGTTGTTATTCTTTGTTTTGTCTTAAAAGAGAAGAAACACCAGGGTTTTGATGATAACACAAATGTTATAGAACAATAGTTTTATCATGAAATTCTCTGATCATTATCTAACACATAATATAAACTATAAAACAAAAGGACAAGAATCTTAAAAAGTAGAAGAAATAATTTTATATGCAAATAAGAGAAACTTCCAGAGAGAAAACAGCACTGGAGTGATTTGGCTATTTTGTTTATAGTTTAATAGTGCAGCCATTATGGAAAACAGTACAGAGCTTCCTTGAACAACTACAGATAGAACTTCCTTATGATCCAGCAATCCCACTGCTGGGTATATACCCAAAGGAATGGAAATCATCATGTTGAAGGGACCTGCACTCCCATGTTCATCACAGCTCTATTCACAATAGCCAAGATAGGGAACCAACCTAAATGTACATTGACAGATGACTGGATAAGGAAAATGTGGTATATATGCACGATGGAATACTCCTCTGCTGTAAAAAGGAATGAAATTCTGCCATTCACAGCAACACAGATGAACTTAGAGAAAATCGTATTGAGTGAAATAAAATAGACACAGAAAGAGAAATACTGCATGCCCTCACTCATAAATGGGAGAGAGAGAGAGAGAGAGAGAAGAGGGAGAACAATTACAGTAGTTCCTTGAACTCTCAAAAGGAGAGGACAGAACTGAGGACACCAGAGGTGGCAAACGGGGAGGGGAAAGGAGGTTAGGGAGAATTTGGAAAAGGACCACAAAAAATGTTTACATTGTTTACATTTATTTTCATTTTATCATTATATTGTAATGATAAAATAAAAGTAAATGAATAAATAAATAATTGTTTTAAGAAAAAATTTTAAGTAACTTTATATTCTCATTTAATGGATGTTGTGGTTTTCCAACAAGCCCAAGGATTGAAGTGTTTAAAAAAACTTTTTTAAATAAACAATCCCGAAAACGTACTCTGTTGGGAGGAGACAATGCCAATGCCTTAAAAATTGGATTATGACCATTATTGTTTATTTGCTTTCATATTGCTTGTGGCTTTCCAAAACTGTCGCTACCTACTTGCTTTGCTTGGCGTGTCAGAAGTGCGGGGGCACGGCGTCCCCTGCCTCCCTCCCAGTCTCCCTCACATGTGTCTCCTGGCTCTAAGATAATGAATACCGTCTCCTCCCACCTGAGTTCATAGCAAAGATGAACCTATCCCACACTTCCTAAATGGTTTCTTGCTGGTCTTTTCCAATCACATAGAGTAAGAAAACCCATCTTGGCCCTGGTGATACTTTGGTTTTTCTTCTAAGCAGTCTTCAACGTGTAAAATTGGATGCCTTGGAGTTTTTTCAAAAAGACTTTGCAAAAGCATATTTTGTATAAAATTTGCCTTAATTTCCAAATGAAGCTATAAGATAAAAAACATGTGACTGTCCTGTTGAGGGAAATATGGTACAGGACAAAGACAGCACTGAACCCTTCGGCAGGAAGAGGTGTCTTGGGAACCTGCAGCAGGACTTGCACGTAAGCCCCATGTAGTGTGGGACTCCAAGGGCTGAAGTGTGAGTGAGATCGCTCTGGGACACCCCGAGGGGTGCGGTGCCTCAGCAGTGCCAAGGCCTTAGAATGGTCATAACTTCACCAGAAGAGCATGTTTGTGAATCTTAATAATAGCAACAGCAGATATTTAGTGTAGGGGATTTTGATTTAAAAAACATTTTTATATGTACTTGATGGTGTAGCTTTCAGAATCAATGTCAACTTAGCATCAACTTTCAGTGTCAACTTAGCGAGGGTTGACCGGGTGCAGGGTCCCACCCCTGTGCGCTGGTGTCCCCTCAGCCTGTGCCAAGGAAATGAGCTGGAGACCGAGGTACAGAGACTTGCCAAGTCACAGATGTGCAGACTGCACATTTGCATCCACTTGGGTTTCTGTTCCCAAGTGACATGGAGGATAAAGCTTGGGTGTGACACCCCGTGAATCTGAATTTGAGTCTTTGCCTCACAGTTTTCAAACTTTGTGATCCTCAGCAAGTTATGTAAATGCTCTAAGTTTCAGTTGCCAGTAAAAATGAAGACAATATTGCCTCCCCTGAACGTTTCAGGAAGCCTAAGTGAAATAACACAGACCTTTACATCCACCAGTCAGCCAGTCAGTCCAAGTTCATTGCCTGGTGTCTATTAGACGTAATAATGGCTATCATTTCTTGGAATCTTACTAGGTGCCTTACAAGATCATCTCATTTGCTCTTTATAACCACCAAATGGGGTGTATTAGTCTGTTCGGGCTGCATAACAAAATACCACAGACTGGGTGGCTTAAACAGCAAACATTTATTTCTTACACTTCTGGAGGCTGGGGTGTCCAAAACCAAGATTTGGTGTCTGATAAGGGCCTGCTTGCTGATTCACAGATGGCCAGCCACATGGGGGAGAGAGAGAGTGAGAGTGTGTGCTTCTTGAAGGGCCCTAATCCCATCACAAAGGTTCTACCCTTATCACCTAATCACCTTCCAAAGGCCCCACCTACAAATACCATCACACCGGAGGTTAGGATTTCAACATATGAAATGAACATATGACATGGCTGCGGGCTGGAAGCAGACGCACATATTCAGTAAATAACATGAGGCATATCTGTTATTACTTTCATCTTACAGACAGAGTCTGCATTTCCTAGACAAGAACACTGAGTCACAGAGAGATGAAGTCACTTGCCCATTGCTCACACAGCTTCTATGAGTAGAGGCTGGTTTAAATCCTGTCCTACTTTGTGCCCACTCAACGACACTGCCGCCCTTCTACAGGGTTTGCCTGCAGCTTGTTCTGCTGCCACATCCCAGTTCTGTCTCTCAGCAGCTGCACAGCCATGAGTAAACCACTCAGTCGAGATGAAGCTCATTTCCTCACTTAGGGACAGCAGAAAATGGTAAAACCTACCTTGTGTGTTCTTGAGAGTCTTAACTGCAATAATGCACATAAAATGCTTAATGTAGTGCCTTGCTCGTTGTACTTGCTCAATAAAAGTTAGTGAGACAAACCCTCAATAAAAAGTAGCAATCATTGTTGCTGTTATTACCCTACACCACCTCTCAAATTTGAGATGCTCTTCTAGCTTGCCCTGTACTGTTCCAGAAAAACTAGTAAAAAGGGAAATTTTGACAAATTGTATACAATCATACAAAGTACAAAGGCACACAATACTTCACATGATTTTTAAGTAGTGGGGGAGGTAAATTGCAAAAGCGGTGCTATAATCAAAACTTGTAGCGAAAGTTAGTGCCTATGTCTTGAACTCTAATTTTACTCAAAATGATTTTAAGGTATTTCATATTAATATACAGAGACAATACACAATATGTATATACACTTATTATAAAATATTCAAACAATACAGAAACAGGAATATGTGGAGTAAAAGGTGACAGACATGTCCTTGAAACCCCTCTTCCATTTCCTTCACCAGTGATAAGCCCTGTTCATCACAGAGACGAGGATTAAGCATAATTTGGGGGAAAATGGGATATTATTCTTTATAGCCTTAAAAGTTTTTGCAAGATAACTTTTAAAATGATTACTCAAGGGTAGCTAGCTAATTTTTTCAGACACTGTGACATTCAGCCTCCTAGTGAGTTAAAGAAAAACAGCAGAAGCAGTTAGAGATTTCATTTTTCTCAAGGATGTACAAAAAAGTTATCTTGGAGTTTCTCATTAAAGCCATTCCATGAGCACTCAGGAAGGCCCCTCTATGATCCAAACTTAATCATTTCTGCTTCAAATGCAATCCCATTCAAAACTACTCAAGTGAAGGCCACTTCTCAGAACAAAATGTCAAGATAAAGTTAGTGAGAATCAAGGCTGGAACCCTGCCTCCTGCTGTAGAAGTCATGCTTGTCTCCCACGGTCCTACCAAGATGGACTCCAGGATCTGGGTGGGGGGTGCTCCCCGATAGACCCAGGCAGGGCGTCTGGGGTGGGCGTGTTAGAAACGCTGAGCTGTGCAGGAGGCAGGAAGAAATTTCACTCTCTTTTCCCCCTTTTCTCTTCTCTAGTGATAAGGGAGTCTTTGTTTTGATTTTTTGATTTTTCGTGTGCTTTTTTTTTTTTTTTTTTGGCAGCTGTCCAGTACAGAGATCTGAACCCATAACTTCCTTCATAACACAGAATACAGAAACCTTTGTTGAAGCAGAAAAAGACTTTGTTGGAAAATTAGGCATTGAAGTCGTGCTGTGAGCGGCAGACAGTACTAGCAGGTGGGAGAAGGGGCTTGTTTGTGTTTCAGAGCTGCCACGATGAAGAATCGATCGCCGCCTTCCCTTCGTGGATCCAGCACTGCGATCGACATGACACTGAAGACTTTACAGAGCCCTGTTGGGCTGCAGCTGAGACCCTGGAGAAGAGGACTGAGGAACAGAAGAGATCAAAGCGAATGAAGGTGAAGAGAGGAGGAGGAACCAGCCAATGTGTGAGAGGCATCCGGAGACAAGTAAAGAAACCTTCTGCGTCTTCTCGACTTGGGGACTCGGAGACAGCCAGTTTTCTCTTGGGTGTGGACTTGGCCAGCACATGCTTCCAGACACTGCAGAGTATCACTGAGGAGCTAAATATATAGTACCCTTTACAGTCACGCCCATGAACAGGTAATGATCCCTGCGGCCTTAACTTTAAACTCATATGATCCCTGTATGTTGTAAAATGTATTCATTCTCAGTGGGAAGGTGTGGTTGAAAAATGTGGAAATACAGTCACCCCTTGGTATCCATGGGGGATTGGTTTCAGGACCCCCCCACACATACCAAAATCTGTGGATGCTCAAGTCCCTGATGTATAAAATGGCTCAGTATAACCTATGCACACCCTGCTGCAGACCTTCTATCATCATCTCTGGATTACTTATAATACCTAATACAATGTAAATGCCATGTAAATAGTTGTTATATTCTATTTTTTATTTCCACTATGTTTAATTGTTGTAATGTTATTTTTTCTTTTTAGTATTTTTGATCCACAGTTGGTTGAATCTGTGAGCCAACTGTATTACAGAAGGAAGCAAATCTACAAACCTGGACAAATGTATTAAAGAAGCAGGAAAACCTGGACAGTGATGGTTTAGGTTAAACAAGATACTCGACACTCAAGGAAAAGGAACCGTGTTGAAGACACAAAACCAACTGCACAAGAGAAAGGCAAGTGCGTTGCTCATGCAAAACACTACGCGGTGTGAGCCGCTCCCCTGCCATTGATGTAAGTTTGCTGTGCTTGCTGTTAAGAGGGCATTGGCTGACACAGTGCGCATGCAGCAGATCTGACTTAAGAGGCTCAACTGCTCTCCTTCGAAAGGCCAGCTGGCAGGGTTGGCCCTCGCCCGGAGTCTGGGAACTGAGAACTGGGAGGGTTCTCACCATTCCCTACATGAGAGTAAGAAGCCCAACGTGCCTAAACCGTTTATATAAACAATGTGGTTTGTGCTGAACACTTGCTTTCCTTCTGGGAATCTGGAATTAGGGTATATCTGTGGGGCACCCACAAGACTAGCTCCCAATGAAAACCCTGGGCTTTGACTCTCAGATGAGCTTCCCCGATTGACAGCATGTCACACGTTGTTATTTCTCATTTCTGGAGAATTAAGTGCGTTCTGTGTGACTTCACTGGACGAGGACCACAGAGCTTACAGTTGAGTTCCCCCAACTTTGCCCCACGTACCTTTCACTTTGATGGGTTTTGCGTATGTGTGTTCCTCCTCTGTAATAAGTCTTAGCCACGAATACAACTACATGCTGAATCCTATGGGTCCCCCAATGAATCATCAAGCCCGGGGTTGGTCTTGGGAACCCTTGACCCCTTATGGCATCCAGCCTTCGGAGGAGCTACATCTTTACATTAGTCAGGAACATCTTTGGAATTTCAGATGAAAGAAGAAAACTTCACGAGCCAGACACTGCCTCCCCTCCACTTCCCCTAAGAGAATGTGGCTCCACCTCTCACGGGCCCTGCTAAAGGCTGTGCCCGTGAGAAATGTTTGGGCAGTAGGTCCTGCTGCTCTGGACAGGCTGCAGCTAATTGAGCTAAGGGTGGACATCTGCCCCAGGCTGGGTCCATCAGTTTTTCTTCTACCAAATTTGAATGAGGTTATGAGAGCCTGAGTCAGTTAGATATTGGAGAAGAGCTGAGAATCATGGGACCACTTTCTTTCTTCCTGCCTTTACTCTCCTTGACTGAACTGCTCTGTTGAAATGTCTTTGCCTTAAGAAGGTTTTCAGGACATCCAAATTAGCTTATGATCCCCTGCATTATAGACCTGATCCACACCGTATTTGCCCTACCTTAATATCTATCACACATCACTGGACTTGTCTGATCAAAATCTCCCTCCCCTCTGTCCTGTAAGGCAGAGAGGGGACATGTCTAGGTTGTTTGCTCTTGGACCTTTAAGGCCAAGTACTTGCCAAGCTCATATTAGAAATGAAATAAACACATGGGGAATAAATGATTGAACATTGCCTGTCCTCAGGGCCTATCTTGGGTGAAACCCTTGTGAGGTCTTTTTTGCTTCAAATAAAAATCCCAAGATTTATTCACCACTGCAGTGAATTGCCTACATCTATATATTTGGTATACAGGGATTTTTTTTTTTTTTTTTGAAAGTCAGACTGAAGGTATAGATTTATTCCTTTTTTTTTTGAGGAAAAAAAGAGAGCTGGAGCATAGCTCCATAAAAATGTATACTGTGGACCTAAAATGTTTTAGCCGATACTCTAGGTAAAGTCAATATTGGGGATTTTCAATTTGGGGAAGTGCAGCTAATAACTTTTAAAATAAGTAAAACCAGAACATATTAGAGAATGTATAAGTCTAACATTTAAAGAGGGAGAGAGCTTTCAGTAAATTTAGGTTGGTAAATTTTCTGGGATTGCTTTCTATGCCTCTCATGATTACAATGGAATGGTGACAGTTGTGTCCATCATGCTGGATTCCATCTTGATATTTATCGCATCTCAGCCTTTTACTGGTAAACACAGGTGTGCTGTGCAGTCAGGGGCATCTCTTGAAGCAGGCAAGGCAGAAGTGCAGATGGGTGTCGACTGAGGGCCGTGTGCACCTGGGGTGAGTTGTGCATTCACATCACATGGAAATCTAGAACCTTGGCTTCCAACATCGCCCAGAAGAGTGGGCCAACAATAGTAAGTAAAATTTCCTCTATACACATTTAACCTGTAATTCTTTTCTTTCCCCTGTTGGGTTATTTTAGTTCCCTTTGCAGCTTGATTTCTTCATTCAACAGCAATTATTTTGTTCTTTTTATGACCAGGTCCTGCTCTGGGCACTGGGGGTGTAACAGTTAAGAACTCGGAATGTAATGAAGCTTACTTTCTCGTAGTAAAGACATAAGTAAGTAAATGGAACAGAAGAAGGATGGATTTATAAAGAAAATTAAATAGTGCGATATGGGAAAAATATGACTTCGATGCTTAGCGTTAGCAAAACACCAACTACATACTACGTGTAAAGAATTACAGGAGAAGCCGGTGCCCGTCTTAGCATTGCTGTGTCAATCTCTTCCTAACACAATATTTCTAATAAGGTTTCATGGTTTTTACACTGATGAAGAACAACAAATTGTACTTCAACCACAGGCAAAATTAAGTTAACTTATGCTGTGCTTGTTAATCTTCCTAAGCAGTTGCTTAAGTATTAATTGATGGTGGAGAATCAGAATACAGAGTGATGCTGCCAGAGTCCAGGGAGGACAGCCAGTAACTTAATAGCAATTTACCATCTAACATAATTAAGTTTGATTTTCTATTCCAGAACTGTAGCCATATAATGCCTTCCTTTGCTAAATTTAATGATATGTGTCTGGGAAATCCTGTCTATCATTACTAAGTTATTATTTCATTAAATTTATTGACATAACATTTCCCTAACAAGGCTGCAATCAGTTATAATTATGTAGGATCTTTTTTCTTATCGAGTTTCAAAATTTTATGTTGCATTAAATTATAAAGTCAACACATCAACAATAATATCATACAGTACCTCATTTCCACTGATATGATTTTTGTGTGTGAAAATGGGAATATATCATCTGTCCTAATTTAGTTTTTTTTTGTGGTACAGGATATCTTTCAGGAATGGATTCCCCAGATTTAGAATTTTTATTTTATTTTTTGTTACTCTGTCATGGGGCTTACCCAACAGAAGGGATCACATTCTGCTCCATCTGTAGCAACGTACACTTCGCCTTATGCCAGCAGACTTGCCTTTATGAGGCTGGACTCACAAGTGATACTTACTCCACAATAGAAGAGTGAAAAAGAAGGGACCCTCCCAGTTTCTGAATTATGTGTGTCACCTGTAACGTTTGTCAGCCTTGTAACTTACACCAACACCATTTTCTACTCGGATCTGTCCTAATATTTCAGTGCATTTGAGAGCTTGGAAGTATTTTTTTTTTTTTTTTTTTTTTTTTTTAGTGTTTTGATACCTCGCACAAGGGTGAGAACAGAATTCCAGCCTTCAGGTGGAAAGATGGGAGCCATGCCTGACTCCTCCCCTCTTCTGCTCTTCATTAGGTCCACCGTGTCCTTCTCCCCCACGGCTGTTTGCAGTTGCTTTTTTCCCTGTTCTCACTTCCCAAGCTCCTCCTGCCTCCCTCCCCACCGCCCTTGTCTCATTACAGACCACATGTTGCTTCCAGCTTCTCTGCCTCAGTCTCTCCCCTTCAAATTAACCAACACAATGGAGGGAAACGGGTGGCGTGGGGGAGAGAAAGAACAGCACAGTGTTGCACTTGCTTAGACAAGAAGGTATTTTGAGAACTTAGACAAAGGCAGGACTTTGAACTTCAGTGAAATAATAGGCATTCTCTCTGCTTGTTAGTGAGTGACAGTGTGGCTGAGGCAGTGGCTGTGGATGTCCCTTTTCAGTCTCTAGTGTTATCCTCACTGTCTAGGATACAAAGTTCCAGGAAAAATAAAGACACTTCATCTAAAGCGCACACACGCAGACACACAAAATCCTCCCCAAATGATCACACTGTCACTAGGGACAATGATAAGAAACACAGAGATGTTTGCAAATGAAAAGGAGAGCAATGCTACACCACTAATCCTCAGGTTGAGCCAAACTCAATATTCTCATTAAAATTCTTTCTACATCTGTAAAATATATTGTGCTTCCAAGCTTCGGAAAAAACAAGCCTGCAATTAATTCTCAGACATCCAGGGACTGATTATGGTGTTTGTGGATTATTCGGGCCCATTTTTCCACCTGCTTTCATTCAGGTCACTATTTGTACACATCTCACACAAAAAAAATATAGCCAGGAAATGGATGCATAACTCTGAAAGATTTAATGGGGACACAGATGGAAATACATTGCTAAATGAATATTGGGAATAATCCACAGTTTCAATTACTCATGCTTTATTCATATTCTCCGTTATTACTGGTAATTAAGGATTGCTCAAAGTAATAAGCCATAGAGTCACATTGAAGTGATGGGGGAAGTGGCTCTAATCTATGGCTAGCAGTGAGGTACCTTATTTTCCATCCACTATTTTCCTGTCATCTTGAGGAAAAAACTCTATCACTTTAATATGCACCCTCTTCTGTGGAGTTAAATAATAATCTAGAAGATATTAAAATGGAACTCAGGCAATTCAACTCTATAGACTTTTCTAGAATGTCAACATGGTAGGTGTAAATTGAAGAGTCACAAATAGGGGATGGGGTTTATCCCTTTTCATCGATGGAGGGAAATCTCAATTTGGTGCAGTTAAATGACACAAGAATGGGTGAGGGAAAACTTTCCCTTTATAATACCACCCCCTGCTTGGGGCTGTTAGAGGTCCCTTCTTTGTGTAAAACAAACTTGTGTCCTTTGCCCTTGGAGTTGGGGCTATCCACACAGGGAGGATTTGGGCTGAACCAAGTCTGGAGGCAGAGGCAGGCATCATTCCTGCTGGGAAGACACAGACAGAGGCAGGCACCTGCATGCACTGTGTCATCTCTGGGTGGCTGTGAAGCAAGTCCCCAATAGAGATCCTCAGTGCAGGCACCACGGGGGGCTCACTGTGATGGGTACTGTTGTAGCCTGAATGTCTGCGCTTTCCCTTGAATTCATAGGCTGAAGTCCCAAACTCCAATGTGACTGTATTTGGAGATAGGGCCTTTAAGGAGATAATTAAAGTTAAGAGAGATCTTAAGGTTTGGGGTCTGCATTAGTTTGCTGGGGCTGCTATAACAAAATACCACAGACTGTGTGGCTTGAACAACAGAAATTTTTTTCTCACAGTTCTGGAATCTGCAAAGTCTGAGATCAAGGTGCCGGCTGATTCAATTTCTAGTGAGGGCTCCCTTCTTAGCTTGCAGATGGCCACCTTCTTACTGTGTCCTCACATGGTGGAAAGAGAGAGAGCTTTGGTGTCTCTTCCTCTTCTTGTAAGGACACTAGTACTAAGAAATCAGGGCCCCACTCTTATGATGTCATTTAGCCTAATTACTTCCTTATAGGCCTTATCTGCAAATCCAGTCACATTGGAGGTAAGGGCTTCAACATTTAAATTTTGGGAGGACACAATTCAGTCCCCTGCAAGCCCTGACCCTATAGGATCAGTGTCCTTATAAGAAGAGACCCCAGAGAGCTTGCTCTCTCTTTTTTCCTCCATGCACACGCACCAAGAAAAGGCTATGTGAGAAGCCAGGGAGAGTGTTCTTACCAGAAACTGAGTCAACCAGAATCTTCGTCTTGGAATTCTCTCCTCCAAAACTAGGACAAAAGAAATGTCTATTATTTAAGCCATCAAGTCTATGATATATTTTTATGGCAGCCCAAGCAGACTAACAGACACAGATGATTTTTTTGGCGTAGCCCTAGTGTTGGGCACTGGCCATAGATTCTCTCACAGAGCTGGGCAGCCTCTAATGCTGACACCCTCTTCTGCCTGAGGTCCCTCATGGTCCACAAGTCCTTGGCCTCTCTCCTCTTCTCTCTTTCATCTCCCAGCCCTTCCAAAGCGGCCAACCCTCATCCTCTCCTCCAGAATCATCTGGTTCTCTATTTTCCTTTTTTGTGGCATTATCTTTTGATTAGCACATAGCCCCTTTTCTCTAAAAAAGATGCTCTCTTTTGTAAGTTGAAATATCTGTGATGTGGGTTGTCTCTGATATGGATACTGACTCTGTTTTTGCACTTCTGCTAACATCAATACTGTTCCTCCCCAACCCAACATGTGCCTATGGTTAAAAAGGGGAGTGTCCCGGTCATGAACATGTGAATTAAAAAAGTGTCTTAGTATATTGCAAGATATATCTCATTTCTCCTAATATTAAATTTAAAAATCTGATTTGGAAAAAATTACAGGCTAGAGGAAGCAATATACAAGCACAGAAATGACTATGCTATATGTGGAATGTGATTAACGCCGTAAAACACATTCAATTACCCTGAAATAGGAAACTAATTAAGGCAAGGATACTTGGGAAATGTTGCATAGAAAATGTGTTATTTAACTTATACTTTGAAGAATAAACAGGATTAAAAATGGAATATGGGGCCGGCCCGTGGCTCACTCGGGAGAGTGTGGTGCTGATAAAAATGGAATATGATGAAATAAGGTATCCCAGGAGAAGAAAACAAATATAAGAAAAAAATGAAGGAAGTAATAACTACTCTTAAATACAAAAAAAAAAAAAAAGATCTATAAATGTGCTCATTATAAATATATCTTTTATTTAAAGCAGTTTTATCTGGAATTCTACTTGTAAACAGTTTGCTTGAACTTGGGAGCTTAAAGAAAGCTCTATTTACTTAAAACATTCTTATTCAGGCATTTCATTAATTCATATTTCTTTTACTCACATACTCAGTAATAAAAGATTTTACTTTACTAAGAGAAAATGTTTCCACCTGTGCTCAAGACACTCTACCCCCTACTTTCATCAGCCAGGGGAGTCTTTGCTATCAGTTTTTATTGAAATAGAATCTAAAGTTCTTTTGATTCAAAGACTAAAGAGACTCAAAGTGTCTCAAGTCATGAGAGCAGGAGGGTGGTTAATGTAAGATTGTATGAGCACAGGACCCAGGAAAACCCCAAAGAGCAAGGCCCTGGGAACAGCACGGCGTGGCTCTGCCCTCTGCCGTCCCATGACTTGGCTTCCCTCTAACGAGAGGAGCCTGGCCCTCAGCCTCTATCCTCTGCCTTCGACTGCTCTTCATGGTTTCTGCTTCCTCCTAACTCCAGCTTCCACATCACGACTTCTTTGGTCATGCCTATATCATGATCTTTCAGGCCCAACAGTTGGTGCTAACTTCTTGATTGTCTCTGGTGTTTTTTTCTCTTTAATTTGAATGATTGAAAGAAAAAATCTGATTGGCTTTGCTAATCATTCTGCACGAGGTTACCACTCTGTGGACTGCCGACCCTGCTGTCAGAGGTCCACTTGTGGTGCATTCAACTCGACTATGGGTGGTGGGAAGTGGGGTTCCCATGCTTTCTCTTTAGTAGGGGCTGGAAAAGGAGATTCACTTGGACTATATTCTGAAAAGTGTTGTGACTGACGTCTTTGGCACAGAGACAGAAATTTGGAGTAACTGAGAGCGAAACATAAGTTTTCTGCCTTCCAGATCTGTCTGAAAGAAACCACAGAGTTCTATGAAGAAACATGTAAATCTGCTCATTTGCATGGAAACTTATGCCACCCTGAGATCATGATCTGTTTCAAAGTCAAGCTCTTTTAGGTTTAAATGCAAAATTGAAGTTAGTGTTGGATGTCGTTTCTTGTTATCCTATATTAGTGTGTAAGTCTTAGCTGATGTTGAGAAGCAAAGACAGACAGGGAGAGAGGCTAAGTATCTGTGTTCTTTGCTTAAATCACAATCTACTTTGTTTTTCTTAAACTTCAAAGAAAGGGTTGCTCAAATTCCGCAGCAGTTTCCTTTTTTATACCATGCATGATATGGAGTAAATACACTACAGTATGAGATGTTAAAGGTTAATCATACCAGGGCTCGGGTGTTTTCTTTTTTTTTTTTTTTTTCCTTTTTAATGATTTGCTTTTATTTGATATTGAAATTTAAGAGAAAGCCTGCAGAATAAATATATTATATATAGCAAGCCTTATACTGGATTTTTATTTTAGAAGAAGCTTTACATTGCTGTATAGCTAGAAGTAAAAGAAAAATGCATTTGGAATCAGAAGTGTGAATTCTCGCCCTGATTTTCCATGAACCTCTTCTGTGTCGGTGGCCGCTCCCTGGGCCCCAGCTTTCCCAGCTCTACCATGGCAGGATTGAACGATGGCCTGTAAGCTGCCCGAGGGAGGACGAGTGGCGAGTGACTGACTAACAGCCTTGCTCCGCACCACCTCTCCATGCAGCTCGTGCAGCTTGGTTCACTCATGCTAAGTTGTGAAGAGGTGAAGACTTAGTTCTCAAAAGACTAGGAATTGGTTTATTGTATACAAATTTTTTTAATTACTGCTGACTTTTGTTAAATGAAAGCGGCCGGACTTAAAAGCTACATACTGTATGATTCCATTTATAGGACATTCGAGGAAAGGCAAAAACACAGGGAGGCAGAACAGCTCAGTGATTGCAAGCAGGTTAGGGTTTGGGAGGTGATTAGCTATAAATGGGAAGCACAAAAGGATTTGGGGGCATGGGAACTTTTCTCCATCTTGATTATGGTGGCAGTTGTGTGACTGTATGCATTTGTCAAAACTCACAGAGTCATACCCCGGTAAAGGAAATTTTACTGTGTGTAAATTGTAAAGTTTAAAAATTTATCACTGAATAAGATTTTATCATATACAAGGTCACTATATTAAAATTATTAATAACACACTCCGAGACATAGTGCTGTGCCATCTATTATAACAGCATCTTTATCACCCGCCAGATGGTTTCATTCATAGTGCCCTCCCGTGCCCCTAAGACTGACCCATTTTTTAAGGTAGAATTTAGAATTCCTGCTGTTCAAGATAATGAGGTGAAGATGTCTCGTCTCTTGGGGTGCAAGTCCACCGGCCAGCGAGCAGCCTTCACACTGTCGGCAGTGACGGGCTGACCTCCAGGGCTGTGGTTTTCAACCATCGCGCAGATTGAACGCTGAGAGTATTACCACTGTAGAGACTGTGGATGAGCGTGCGAAGAGAGGCAGAACACTAACTGATAACAGGAAAGTTCTTTTCAGTATAATCAAGTTAAGAGGATGGTTAGACTCACAAGAACAGAGGGTACGAAAGTTCCTTTGGAATATTAACGTTGTTAGTTTCGCAGTTTTTAGAATCACTTGCCATGGCACTGATAGTGGATGCCAATTTTGATGGGGGAATTTAAACTTTTCCTGGGAAGACAGAGGTTAAGGGTTAACAACATGTCCTGTGCTGTTGCTGTACGTTGTTGCTCTACGTTGAGTCCGTGTCATCCCATTAGCTTTCTCTGCTGAGCTCGCCATGCAGTGGTCTCCCATGTGATCAGCCTGGGACTTTAGCTAGTGTGTGGTCAAATAGTGCTTAGACTTCTATCCTGATTCATCATGGAGTGATCTGTGGTGACATTAAAAAGACAGAGAGAGAGAGAGAGAGAGAGAGAGAGAATGAATGAGAAGACCTTAACTCAGCTAATGGCTGGTTATAATTCTTGGGGTGAATCCTTACATTTCTGTAGTTTCATTTTCTTATCATTAAAAATTAAGGGAAATCATTCTGCTTCCTCAGAATGTTTTTTAAAGAATATTGAATGAAACCAAACACCATACAGGTGTCTGCTGCTGCTGTTGTCATTACTGTAATGGGTATCAAGAATGAAATGGAAAGTAATTTGTTACTTTGCATTGCTTCACCCCCCATGGATTTGTCACCCCACTTCCCCTGGGTGATGGAGATGCAAAGGATTACTCAAAGCCCAACTCTACTGAGCAGTGAGAGGCCCCAAAATGGTTAATCTCCCTGGGAATGCTCAAGTGAGAGCCAACCCTTCCATTTGGGAAATTAACGACAAATTGGGGTTCTCTTCCTGCATTTATTTTCCAGACCAGGAAGTTACAGGAAGAGACATAGGTGGGGTTATAGTTTAACAATATAGGCTGGTAACTTTCAGTGAAACAAGCCAGATGACATTCCAATAGACAATTAAGTGGTCCTATCAACAAGTTTGATCTTAGCAAACATTTCTTCTTAACAGCAATTTCTCAGTATCTTTACATGTCAATCAGTAACTAGTCTGTCTTTGAGCCAGACACCTGCTGTGCCACAATCCATATCTTGCAACAGAGACTGATAGCCTGAAGAAAATTTCCTGTCCTTGCAAGGTCAATATTTGAAACTGTAAGGCTTTGGAAAACCAGGCCCTGTGAAATACATATGCTTTATAGTATATTCCACAGTAATTCTTCACCCTTCTATCATACTTGAGCTTACAGTCCAAACAGCTGACCATGCTTGCCACACTCCACTTTCCTTCCTCAGATTCAGGCCCCAGGACCACAGACTTGAGCCACTGTGGAGGCTCCAGCTTTTCTGGCTGATGGCCTCAGGCCTGCCACTGTCCTATGCCTCCAGTCACCATTGTGAAAGCCTGACATTCATCGTCCTCCTGACCTCCTCCTGCTTAGAATCCTTCCTGGATTTAACTCTGCCTGCCCAGGAGAGTATTCAAACTCCTAAGACATTTTGTAAAATCAAGCACCTTAAATCCAATAAAAGTTGTCTTTATTGAGATAGATTTGCCAAGACTCACAATTATCTCTATTTCCCAGGGTTTCATGAATTAAAAAAAAAAAATACAGAATATACATAAAATTAATAAGCATTCCCGCAAGGCTTTAGTCATTCTTCAGACTTTGGGTTTAATTCCGTAGCCTGTCTTCCCGCAGACCCTTCACAGAGGTGTTTGCTCTGAAGAGGATCACAATAGTGATTTAATACAATATATCTTAAATGTATCTTTACCCAAGTAATTTCTCATAATATTCACCAAATTCAAGACAAAGCATCAGTGTTATAATCCTAACTGGGATAACTGAGCCCTATTTCTTTTCAAGAGCTTTTAATGCAGCAATGATTTTTTACCGCCAAACACACTTCTTTCCCCCCAAAATTAAGATGTTTAGTAGACCGCACAGATGAATTGCATTATTAGACCCTCACCAAGACAGTTAGTTCTTTTTGCAATATCCCTGTTGAAAATTTCTTTCATAACAATGATAGTTTTGAGGTGGGTTGTTTTTCTTTTAGACATTTATTTCTCAAAGCAATTTTCCAGAGAAAATGAGGTTGAGCGAGCTTCCCCCCCATTTTTGACAGTTACATTAAGCAAAAATGACAGTGTTTATTAGTACTCTGGCCTCTCTCAGGTCTGTCCTTTCTGAATCAATTTTCATGATTTATGTGTAGAACTCTACCCTGATTTTCCACCTTCCCCGATCACCCTCACAGCACCAGTGAAAGCCTTACTTACGTGCAATAATACTGAGACACCTACCCAAACTAAAGTCATTCAGAATTAGCGTGACCACGTAGAACCCCAACTTTTTCTCCTGCCCACCCACCCAAAGCAGGAGATTATAAAGATAACAGTAAAATTTAGCTTCTTTCCTCAATTCCCTGTTTCTACAAATTTAGATATAATATAGCTTTAATACCTTGATCTGCATACTAGAGAAAATAACTGCCCTTTCAACAACATTTAAAATTTTGGGAATAAGTCATTTTCTAATTGCATATGAGTAGGCTTATTAAAACACAGCTGGTTTTATAATGAGTTTGGCTTTTTGTTTATTTTCAAATTATTTTCATCTAAGTACTTGGAATTCCATTCTCCTATTCCCTGGAAAGAAGAGATTAATGTTTCACTTCAGGCTGTGTTAGAACTGGTTTTAGAAGTGTTTTAGTTGGAGAAGACTAAATGTGAGGTGTCAGCTCGGGTGCTCTGAGAAACAGACCCCAAGGCAGAACTGGACATGCAAAACACTTACTGGGGGAGTGCCATGAAGCAGGGACAGAGAAGTCAGGGCACTGATGCGGGTCTGACACCTGTGGAAGTAGCAACAGCACTTCTCTGAGAACGTCTCAGCCAGGCTTGCAGGGAGTCCCTGGGCTTAGAGGGGTCTGTGTCAGAAGGAAAAGTCCTGGCTCTCACACCCCATCTTGCTCAGGGATCTGCTGGGAGCAGCCCCAGGGGACTGAGGCTATGGCATAAGCACCACAGATGGTCTGAAGGTGTAACAGCCAACAGTGTACCTGGCAACAGGTTTATTTGATGAGAGATCAAAGTGGCATCTCTCCATGGCCTCTGTGTGGGCCCAGAAAGGTCACATACTATGGCCATCAGTTTGAATTAATCCAAGACATTTCAGTAATATTCTTCCTTCATTAGTTGAACATGTCCTTTACCTAAAGGCTCCAAGAAACCAACTTAAGAGAAATCATGTCAAAAGTGGCTTAGAGCAAATCATTTTTGTTCAAGGATTTAAGTCATGTTTCAGTGGAAGCTAAATCCCAAGCTGAGCAGACACTGCCTCTTTGAACACTAACTGAAATCTATTACATTTATTGAACATATTCTTTATGTTAGAGTGGAGAAAAGGTAATTAATGCACGTATTATTAATAATATTAATTTTTTAGTATATAATTTTATCACATTTAGAGTATAGTCCTGGGTGTACGTTTAGGCAAATAATCATCATGATTTGGGTCATTCAGCCACTAAGAACAGATTCAGAACAAAAAAGTGGAGGGAGCTCATACAAACCGAGGCAGACTTGCTGGGTGGGGGAGTGGGTCATGGAAGGAAGGAAAGTCCAAATCAAACAAAAACAAAAAGCTCAGTGAGAGAACGAAGGAGGGACGCATTTTCTATAACTGGGTACAGAGTGGGTGTTTATTCACAGTTCAAGGACCTAATTGCAGGAATCGAATGACCAAGTCAGGGAAGAAACAACAGCAAAACCCACCTAATGTGATTCAGAGGTACAAGAAGTGTGCTGTTACCACTGTCCAGAGAGAGGGTCGCCACAGAGTCTGCGTAGGAGGAGGCTGGTGGTCCCATCCACAGATGTTAGAGGAGAGGAGAGGGTGGGAGAGGGGAGCCGACGTCACGTAAGTGGATGGAGCTCTCCACTAAGATGGGTTAGAAAAAAGGAGTGTAAATGTATCCTAGGGTGTGTCAGCTCTTTTTTTTTTTTTTACAAGGACGTATAATAATTTGCAAAGCCAAATTTTATGCATCAGCTTATTTTCTGTGATGTAGAACACTTACTCTGCTTCACCTGTCACAGAAATGAGTGACATGTAGTATGCATAAGTCACATGCCTGGTGCAAAAGCCAGACACTGCCCACTAAGAGGGACTGGATGTGGGCGTCATCACAATCCCTTTTTCCCACATCCACAAGGTAGTATAGAAATGGCTTTACCTAACAACAGAGGTGCCAGAGAAGCCAGATACCTGAGTCCTTGGGAAATTTACAGAGGTGAAGGGATAATAAAGAAGAAATCTTTAACAAGATTCAGAAATTGAGCCTGGGGAAAAAACTAGTAAGTTTCCTCTTGTATCACAGACTGTCCACTTGTAATTTCAAGCTTCTCTTTTACTCCACTGTGGCCTAAGATTCTGGTATAAAGAGAATCAAGTTAGATTTTTCTTTTTAAAGCAAATAGTTAAAATTAATAGAAGTTTTAAACAAAAGCACAGGAGTTAGGTTTACTTCCCAAAATGGCATAATTTAAGAGTTTCTACTTATTTTCTGAATACTCAGTATGGCAAAACCCCCCCGAAACCAACAAATAACAACAAAAACATCTCAGTGGTACAGGCATAAAGCAAATCTGTTAAGATACTGACAAGGACAGAATGATTATGCCCAATAGCTAATTTTCCAAAAGAACATAAGAAAGATCTATGCATAATACTTTAATAAAGTTAAAATACAAATACAATGAGTCTCAATCTAGTTAACCAGAATCAAACATATTATGTCGAAAATCAATATAAAATAGAACACCGAAGAAAATTACTCAATACAACAAAAAAAATCTATCAGATATTTATTAGCTTTTAACACTATACTTGAAACAAAAAACAAGGAAACCACTGGTTTGAATACAACAGGGGTTACCATACCTGTTGGTTTAATATTGCAGAATAACTCATTTTACAATGACATATATTTAGTTATCTAAATAGCATTAACTCAATTTACATGGTTTTAAAATTTTTTAGTTTCTTATTAAACTAGTAAGAAAGAAAAAGATTGGTGGACAGAAAGGATGTGCTGCAGATCCAGGATATGAATCACTGCTGTAAAAGATAAGAAAGGAAATTTGAAAGAAATAGAAAAGATTTTGTTATAGCCTTAGGTTAAAAATAGCTCCCCCCTGACTGTAAATGTGTTGCATTTCCCATATGTGTCATGGCACTTTATGACATCGTTTACTTTCATCCAATACAGGAGTGCTTCCCTTTGCTAGCAGGAAAATCTCAAAATCAAAAAAGTATAAATGAGAATTAAAACATTAAATTGTCTAATAATAACAACATTAAATAATAATAATGACATTAAAGTATCTAACAATGCATAGCTGTTAGATAGTTTTCTACTACAGGCATTATACACCTTCCATAAATGGTGGTTTAGAACTCTGAGTGTGGGGTGAAGAATTTAGTTTTAGTTGCTTTATGTTACAACAGGGTCGCTTCAGCAACAAGTGAAGCACTGGACGGGATAGAGGCAGGTGCAAACTAGCTCCCAGGGCATGTTTCCTTTGCTGGGCAGAGGCGCCACTTTTCATGCCAAGAATCCTTCGAAAACGCCCACTTTTACCAATTTTCCAGTGATTCGTTGGATATTCCTGTCTAAGAGGAGAAAAGAATAAAAAACAAGAAGGTTTAAAGAGAGAGATTTTGGAGGCTTAAAACTTCAAATTACCTGGTAGTATTTTGCTCCTATCAAAGAAATTTAAGACTCTTAGATAAAAAATGCAATTTGAGGTTTTCAAGATGGCAGCGGCTGCGGCGGCTGGCGCGGAGTAGCTGAGGTGGAAAAGGTGGCCACTGGGCCTCAGGCAGTCGGGAAACTTGTGGACCTTCCTCTGGCCATCTCTTAAGGGAGGACTGCTGCTGCTGGCCGGTCGTGGGGGCTCAACGCCACTTTGCCCCCGGCAGGAGAGGCTGCCTCATTTACAGGCAACAGCTTTGAAGTGTGGAGCAGGAAAAGAACTGATTCTTAACTGCAAAAGCGAGTCTTGAAACAGGGAACACAGCGCCAGGGCTGCTGTGGATGCAGCCAGGATCCCGGAGGCTGGGGCCGCACTGAAGGCGGCCAGCTGCCCTATTCAGGATTCGAGGTTTCAGGCCGGCATTAAAGAAGATTCCTGGGAGCGCCCGAGCGGCGCCGCGACTGAACAGCCCGAGGCGGCAGCGCCGAGAACACGGAAGGCAACAAACCAGAGACAGAGCGAGCGCCCGACCTGGCACAGCACTGTGAGTGATCCCTGGCACAGCTCTGATCGGGGGGTTCATGCCCACGCGGCTCCCGCCTGCACCACCAGGCCACTCACTGCCCCGGTGCTGCCTCCATTTTCCCAGGTGTGGGCAGCTCCGCCCTGCTCGGCCATCACTGAGCCCATTTGCTTGGCCTGGCGCGGGGCTTTCCGGACCCTGCGGGCCGGCCTCCTCTCCCACTCCCTCCGTGGTTCTCTGGCGGGGCTGGGGGTGTGGGGCGTCCCGACCAGTGTTGGGAGGGCTAGGAAGTACGGGCGGGCCGACTGTCACTCCACCACACCCTGGACTCCGGCCCAGTAAACTTCCTGTTACTGGGAGGCAGATACCATCTCTGCAACCACCAGTTTGGAAAAAAGCCTAACGAATTTCTGGTTGGGAATAGTGTGGTAGGAGAGTTCCCAGGTCCGCTTGAACCTGCCGGAGAGCAGGCTGCAGGCGGGCACTAGACTCGGTTTATACCGGGGGGATACAAAGGTGAACAAGACCCGAGAAAGATCTACACAGTGCTACAAAGGCACCCAGAGAGACCGGTCGTCTGTGCCTAGCAGAAAACTGGTAGACTTCCTGGGCGAGGCAGTGCTGAGCAGGGTCTTGAAGGCCCAGCTGATAGACGAGGGGTGCAGAAGACACGCCCCAGCCCAGCACAGTGTGCACAGAGGGGGGAGACGTGCGGCCAGGGAGGCGGAGACTCGACAGAAACCACACACCCGGTGGGGTCGCCACTGCACGATCTAACAGCCTGGGCCAGAGCACACGGAACGGGGAGAAGTCCTGTACAGAAAGTGAAAGCTCAACAGAGATCACACACCCTGTGGTACGTGATCCACCAGCCCAGCAGAGTACAAGCTGACCAGAAAGGTGGATCCCCGGAGAAGCCCAAGACCCGAGGCAACCACACACACAAGACACTAGAGGCCAACTGAGCAGTCACGGCGGGAGCCATACCAAATTGGCAACCACAGCAACATCCTAGTTAGTCATTAGTCTCAAACCAGTGGACTGTGAAACCCCCTGCCACAATGAATAAACACCAAAAAAAAGACACCAGAAATACAAAAAATCAAGAAAGTACACCACCAAAAGTTAATAAATCTCATACTCTAGATCCTATAGAACAAGAAGCCCATGAAATAACTGACAAGGAATTTCGAGTGATAATTCTAAGGAAACTGAATGAGATACAAGAAAACTCAGCTAGACATCATGATGAAATGAGGAAAAGTATACAGCATCTGAAAGAGGAAATATACAAGGAAATCAATGTCCTGAAAAAAAATGTAGCAGAACTTGCTGAACTGAAGAAGTTATTCAGCGAAATAAAAAACACAACGGAGAGTTTAACCAGCAGGCTTGTCGAAGTTGAAGAGAGAACCTCTGAACTTGAAGATGGGCTGTTTGAAATAACACAAGCAGACAAAAAGAAAGAAAAAAGAATCAAGGACATGGAAGAAAATCTGAGAGAGATATCAGACAACCTCAAGCGCTCAAATATCCGAGTCATGGGTATTCCAGAAGGGGAGGAAAATGGAGATTCCATTGAAAACATATTCAACAAAATAGTGGCAGAAAACTTCCCAGGTATAGGAAAAATCACAGATCTTCAGATCCAGGAAGCTCAACGATCTCCAAACGTATTCAACCCAAAAAGGCCTTCTCGAAGACATGTCATAGTCAAATTGGCAAAACTCAGAGACAAAGAGAGAATCTTAAAAGCTGCAAGAGAGAAGCGTCAAATCACCTATAAGGGAGCCCCAATCAGGTTAACATCAGACTTTTCATCACAAACCCTAAAAGCTAGAAAGGAATGGGATGATATTTTCAAAATACTAAAAGACAAAGATTGCCAGCCAAGAATACTCTACCCTGCAAGGCTATCCTTCCGAAATGAGGGGCAAATAGTATATTTCTCAGACAAACAAAAACTGCGGGAGTTCACTACCACAAGACCACCCTTACAAGAAATCCTCAAGGGAGTACTGGGTTTGGTTCCTGAAAAATAACTACCACTGCCATAAAAACCTAAGAAAAATCTAAACCCGCTAGTACAATAAAAATGGCATTCATGAAGAGAAAACAAGCTAACAAAAACACTATCTACAACCTAAGGAACCAACAAACAAAGAAACCAAACAGTAAATGAGAAAGCAAGGAACAAAAGACACCTAAGACAACCAAACAACCAATAAAATGCTAGGAATAAATCAACACCTTTCAATAACAACTCTTAATGTTAAAGGCTTAAATTCCCCAATTAAAAGACACAGACTGGCTGACTGGATCAAAAAGCAGGACCCAACTATATGCTGCCTACAAGAGACCCACCTCACCCATAAAGATTCACACAGACTAAGAGTGAAAGGATGGAAAAAGATTTACCATGCAAACAGAAAAGAAAAACGAGCTGGAGTGGCTATTCTTATATCTGACAAAATAGACTTTAAACTAAAAACCATAAAAAGAGACAATGAGGGACACTACTTAATGATAAAAGGACTGATCCATCAAGAAGACATAACAATCATAAATATGTACGCACCCAATGTTGGAGCAGCCAGATTTATAAAACAAACTCTATTAGACCTAAAGAAGGAAATAGACACTAATACCATAATAGCAGGGGACCTGAACACTCCACTGTCAATATTAGACAGATCATCTAGGCAAAGAATCAGTAGAGAAACACAAGATCTAAACAAGACTCTAGACCAATTGGAATTGGCAGATATCTACAGAACATTCCACCCAACAACCTCAGAATATTCATTCTTCTCATCAGCACATGGATCATTCTCCAGGATAGATCACATATTAGGTCACAAATCAAGTCTCAATAAATTCAAAAAAATTGGAATTATCCCATGTATCTTCTCAGACCACAATGTATTAAAACTAGAAATTAACAACAAACAAAACTCTGGAAACTATACAAACACATGGAAATTAAACAGCATTCTACTTAATGACATATGGGTCCAAGAAGAAATCAAGCAGGAAATCAAAAAGTTTATTGAAACTAATGAAAACAATGATACATCATACCAAAACCTGTGGGATACTGCAAAAGCAGTATTGAGGGGAAAATTTATTGCATTAAATGCTCACTTCAGAAGAATGGAAAGATGGCAAGTGAACAACCTAACACTTCACCTTAAAGAACTAGAAAAACAAGAACAATCCAATCCTAAAGTTAGCAGACGGAAAGAAATCATTAAGATCAGAGCAGAACTGAATGAAATTGAAAACCAAAAAACAATTCAAAAGATCAACGAATCAAAAAGTTGGTTTTTTGAAAAGATAAATAAAATTGACAAACCATTAGCATGGCTAACAAAAAAAAGAAGAGAGAAGACTCAAATAACCAAAATTAGAAATGAAAAAGGCGATATTACAACTGATTCATCTGAAATACAAGGAATCATTCGAGACTACTATAAACAACTATACACCAACAAATTTGAAAATCTGGAGGAAATGGATAAATTTCTGGACACACACAAGCTCCCAAAACTGAACCGTGAAGACGTAGAAAATTTGAACAGACCAATAACAATAAAGGAGATTGAAGCTGTTATCAGAAGGCTCCCAACAAAGAAAAGCCCAGGACCAGATGGATTCACAGCAGAATTTTACCAAACATTCAAAGAGGAATTGACACCGATTCTTTACAAACTATTCCAAAAGATTGAAACGGACGCAAATCTCCCAAACTCATTCTATGAAGCAAACATCATCCTGATACCAAAACCAGGTAAAGATATAACCAAAAAAGAAAACTACAGGCCGATATCCTTGATGAATATAGATGCAAAAATCCTCACTAAAATACTAGCAAACAGAATACAGCAACACATACGAAAAATTATTCATCACGATCAAGTGGGATTCATCCCAGGGATGCAAGGTTGGTTCAACATACGCAAATCAATAAATGTGATACACCATATTAATAAACTCAAACACAAGGACCATATGATCATCTCTATAGATGCTGAAAAAGCATTTGATAAAGTTCAGCACTCATTCATGACAAAGACCCTCTATAAGTTAGGTATAGAGGGAAAGTATCTCAACATAATTAAAGCCATATATGACAAACCCACTGCCAATATCATCCTGAATGGGGAAAAGGTGAAAGCTTTTCCTTTAAGAACAGGAACCAGACAAGGATGCCCACTCTCACCACTCCTATTCAACATAGTGTTGGAAGTACTAGCTAGAGCAATCAGAGAAGAGAAGGAAATAAAGGGCATCCAGATTGGAAAAGATGAAGTCAAACTGTCCCTGTTTGCAGATGACATGATCCTATATATCGAACAGCCTAAAACCTCTACAAAAAAACTCTTGGAATTGATAAATGATTTCAGCACAGTAGCAGGATACAAAATCAACACACAAAAATCAGTAGCATTTCTTTTCTCCAATAGTGAACAGGCAGAAAGAGAAATCAAGAAAGCCTGCCCATTTACAATAGCCACCAAAAAAATAAAATACTTAGGAATTGAGTTAACCAAGGAGGTGAAAAATCTCTATAATGAGAACTACAAACCACTGCTGAGAGAAATTAGAGAGGATACAAGAAGATGGAAAGATATTCCATGCTCTTGGATTGGAAGAATCAACATAGTGAAAATGTCCATACTACCCAAAGTGATATACAAATTCAATGCAATCCCCATCAAAATTCCAAAGACATTTTTCTCAGAAATGGAAAAAACTATTCAGACATTTATATGGAACAATAAAAGACCACGAATAGCCAAAGCAATGCTGAGCAAAAAAAATAAAGCTGGAGGCATAACACTACCTGACTTTAAGCTATACTACAAAGCTATAATAACCAAAACAGTATGGTACTGGCATAAAAACAGACACACTGACCAATGGAATAGAATAGAGAATCCAGAAATCAACCCACACACTTACTGCCATCTGATCTTTGACAAAGGCACCAAGCCTATTCACTGGGGAAGGGACTGCCTCTTCAGCAAGTGGTGCTGGGATAACTGGATATCGATATGCAGGAGAATGAAACTAGATCCATACCTGTCACCGTATACTAAAATCAACTCAAAATGGATTAAGGATTTAAATATACACCCTGAGACAATAAAACTTCTTAAAGAAAACATAGGGGAAACACTTCAGGAAATAGGACTGGGCACAGACTTCATGAATACGACCCCAAAAGCACGGGCAACCAAAGGAAAAATAAACAAATGGGATTATATCAAACTAAAAAGCTTCTGCACAGCAAAAGAAACAATTAAAAGAGTTAAAAGACAACCAACAGAGTGGGAGAAAATATTTGCAAAATATACATCTGACAAAGGATTAATATCCAGAATATATAAGGAACTCAAACAACTGTACAAGAAGAAATCAAGCAACCCAATTAAAAAATGGGCAAAAGAGCTAAATAGGCATTTCTCTAAGGAAGATATCCAAATGGCAAACAGACATATGAAAAAATGCTCAACATCACTCAGCATCCGGGAAATGCAAATCAAAACTACATTGAGATACCATCTAACCCCAGTTAGGATGGCTAAAATCCAAAAGACTATGAACGATAAATGCTGGCGAGGCTGCGGAGAAAAAGGAACTCTCATACATTGTTGGTGGGACTGCAAAATGGTGCAGCCTCTATGGAAAATGGTATGGAGGTTCCTTAAACAATTGCAAATAGATCTACCATACGACCCAGCCATCCCACTGTTGGGAATATACCCAGAGGAATGGAAATCATCAAGTCGAAGGTATACCTGTTCCCCAATGTTCATCGCAGCACTCTTTACAATAGCCAAGAGTTGGAACCAGCCCAAATGCCCATCATCAGATGAGTGGATACGGAAAATGTCGTACATCTACACAATGGAATACTACTCAGCTATAAAAACGAATGAAATACTGCCATTTGCAACAACATGGATGGACCTTGAGAGAATTATATTAAGTGAAACAAGTCAGGCACAGGAAGAGAAATACCACATGTTCTCACTTATTGGAGGGAGCTAAAAATTAATATATAAATTCACACACACACACACACAAACCGGGGGGGGGGGGGGGGGAGAAGATATAACAACCACAATTATTTGAAGTTGATACAACAAACAAACAGAAAGGACATTGTTGGGGGGGAGGGGGGAGGGAGAAGGGAGGGAGGTTTTGGTGATGGGGAGCATTAATCAGCTACAATGTATATCGACAAAATAAAATTTAAAAAAAAAAAAAAAAAAAAAAAAGTAAAGACAATAGTCCAACTTTAGAGAAGATTTAACAGATCTGTTATTCTACCAATGTGAGAGACATTTTTAGTTTTGCATGTTCTATTCCAGTTGTTAGCCAAGTATACCCAAGTTTTTACAGTCATTCAACTACATTAAAACTTTATTTTAAATAAAAAATTTTTAGAAAGAAAAAAAAAAAAAAAATGCAATTTGATTGGGCCTACCCCGTGGCGCACTCGGGAGAGTGCGGCGCTGGGAGCGCAGCAGCGCTCCCGCCGCAGGTTCGGATCCTATATAGGGATGGCCGGTTCACTCACTGGCTGAGCGCGGTCACAAAAAAAGGACAAAAAAAAAAAAAAAAATGCAATTTGATTAGAAAAAAATTGCTTACAGTTTCTGCACATGTTCAGAATGCTAGCAACAGTTAGTAATGGATGTGGTGCCGAGAAGGATTAAGTTGTGTTCTGCTGTGATACTACTCGTGTAATTTGGGTAACTACTCAACCCCACCTGTTGTCTGTTTACACTCCAGTAGAAGGAGAAACCTGCCTTCTAAGCACTGCAAAGTTTAAATGCCACACTTTCTGCAGGTCCCCAGCACAGCAGCTGGAGCACGGTTTGCTCCTCTGCAGACTCACTCTCTCTCCTGGGCTGTCAATGCCCTAAGTGACAAGAAGGTGTGCAGGAGGCAGAGCTGTCTACGGAGAAATGGCGTGCTTTTGGAGTTGCACACAGTGCTGCTTCATCTTCCTCTACTGCCTGGAATGTCATTATACCCATCTTTTCAGAATAGAAGTCCTCAAACTTTAGTGCAATAAGAACCAGATGGGAATCTGTTAAAACGTAGATAGTTGGGCCCCACTCTGTCTCTGAGGATTTGTACACCAAAGAGTAGCTAGGGTTTGTCCTAGAATCTAGAACTCTGGGGTAGTCACAAACACCTGTTCTAGATTCAAAATTCTGCTCAAATTTCAGTGTTCACTGTATTTCCTCATGCTTGCTTTGATCCCTAATACCAGGCTTCAAAAGGGAAAGGTTGGGGGAAATGTCCAAATTACCTGAGAAGATAATGAGAGAACACTGTTTGGATTTCCAGTCCCCAGGCTCGAATAAATTATGCTGAGCGCATTGCAGGAAGCAGGTGTGACATCAGAGTCACCACTGGCAATTATTTGAAAAGCATGAAGCCTTGGAGAGATGCCAAGACTAAAAGAAAGCAAATGTCTCCATTTTCAAGGGGAAAAGCAAAGGAGAGACATGGAAAGTACAGATTGACAACTTCAGCATACAGTTTAAAAGTGATAATTAAAGAAAATGTTTGTGAGCACTTAAAGAGAATGTGGAATCAACGTGTTTATTAAGAAACAGGTGTGCCAACTAATCTTATTTCTTTTTTGTTTTCTAAAGTACAAAAAGGGGGGTAGGAAACTCCTATTTCTTGCAATATGGCAGATTAGATAAACAGAAAAACTCCTCCTAGAACAAAATGCCTAAAAAATACTAGATTTAATTAAAAAATGAAAAAAGTATCATTTTTAAGTTTGGCTGAACTGAGAGTAAAGAAAGACAATCCAAACTAGAAAGCAGAATTGCACATAGGTAGATAGGGTAAGAGCCGTGTGTGTCTGAGGACATCTGCCTGTGTTTGGTCCCCTAGACCTGGGCTTTTAGGAGGTGAACATGGGTGGACACCAGGAGGGACCCAAGCACAGAGGAAGGTCTGATCAAATACTGCCATGGTACTGGTGAAGAGGTCTCTGTAGACTCTTAATCAAAAGTCAGCATGTGTGCTGTTTGAAGCTAGAATTCCAACTATCCGTGCGACCTGAAAATTCCCCAATAAAAAAAATCTAGTTTAAAGTGGCCCCAGCTTGGGAGTGCCTGCAGGTGTAGGCAGAACACAGAATCTCTCACTGAGAACAACTCTAAATGTAAGTTACAGGAATTCTCCAAGATAAAGGTCAACAACTCCTAGAAAATGCAATACTGAAAAAGATACCATCTGAAATAGCATCAAAAGATTTGATATCTTGGAATAAATCCAGCGAAAGATGTTCAAGTTTTTTATAGGGAAAAAATGTAAAACTTTCTTGAAATACATTTGAAAGTATTTCATGTTAATCGATAGAAAGACTCAATGTTGTAAAGATGTCAATTTTCCCCTCCTGAGGAGGTCTTTGGACATTTCAGAGAGGCAGAATTTAGCTCATCACGAGAAAGAACCTTGCAAAAATTTTAATTAGTCAATCAAAACTGAAAAACAAGGCCAAGAGCTGTCTAATAGGTGTTTCATTTCTGCTAACAGCCCCACTGCTCCTAGTTTTATACCACACTCTTATAATTATTGTCTTTATCCCGTAGACTGGGAGTTTGAGTAGAAAGGCGGAGTCTTATTTACTTGTCATTGTGTCCCCAAAAGTTAACACTGTGTGGCGCAGCATAGGTGCCCTGAATTAAACAGAGCTGGTGGAAGTGAGTTCAGCTGATGCTAACCTGCTTTGTTCCAGGAAACAATGTCAGCTCTTTCCTTTGATGAAAATACTTATCCTTGGCTTATACCCATTTGATTCTCAGGTTCAGTCTTTCTGTTATATCTATGTCCTGATCACAGTTTGGACGTAGTATTGGAGACTGACTGAAAAGCGTGTCTGCTCTACCAACAGAATTGGAGAAAATGAATCAGGATTGCTGGAAAGATGTGCTGAGGAGACCAGACAAACAGCAATGCAGTTGTTGAGGAAAGAGAGATGGTAGTTTCCAAAAGTTATGTCGAATAATGCCACTTCAAATATTAATACGATGTGTAACACATACAAACTACTCTGCTAGCTCAGGGTGTAAGTATGCCATCACCTCTCACATCCTCAGCTTACTATTTGAATCCCCTATATTGTTAGTAGAAAATACAGAATTCTTTTTAGGGGCTTTCCTACAGTAATACAACATCCCAATTGCCAAAAGGGGGAAAAAATGCCCTGGGAGTTTACACTCGCCTAGTTGGGGTGTAGAGGAGGGACGGATGCAGTCTTGCCTCTAAATACAGGCTTCTGATTATGTCCTGCTTCTTGCTGCCACAGGGTGGTGCTGTTGTGAACACTTCCAGTGCAGTCTTGAAAAAATGTGTCCCTCTGCATTGATGTTCTAGGTAGTCCCCAATATCGACTCACACTTGGCTCTTTGTCCACATCCAGATGCTCAGCACTGTTTCCACAAATGACGATCCTGTGCCAGGGTAGCTAGATCCTCAGGAGTGTGAGACTTAGTAGCGTCTATTCTTAAACCAGCCCTCGACCTCAAATCCTTAGCATGACAAGCCTTAAGCAGAGTCTTCAGCTCAAATGCCCCTGCCATTCTTAAGCACGTTCCCTTCTGGCCCACTTGGTGCCCAGTATTCCTGAAAAGCCCAGTATAGTTTTCTGACTTTGAATCTCAGAGAACATCAGTTAGAGTCCAGGTCCCTTCTCTTTCAGAAAACACTTCCTTTTGCCTCACATGGAATATTTATCATTTGGGGCTTCTCCTTCCAAGCTCCAAAGGGTTCATTTCATTCTTCCCCAGGGCCAAGAGGCCTACTCCTCCTGCAGTTTTGTACATAGCCCAGAGCTCCCACTACAGCTGCTCCTCAGGCAACAAAGACCTCAACCTCAGCATGACTTTCATATCCTGCCCGTTCTAAAATGTAACTGTTGAGCCAGGTGCCCCATTTAATCTCCACCTTGATTTATAAAGCTCAACATGCCTATACTCAATGGAACAAGGGCCATTTTAAGGTAACCTCCTCTTGCCTTAAGGTTAATGGATGCTCCAGAAAGAAATTCCACGAATTCAACTCCGAAAGCATTGAAGAGTAAAGGAGATCATCACTGCAGCTGTTTTGAGCTCTGTTCTCTCTCACAGTACTCTTCACAACTCTTAAAACTTCCTTTTTTTTCCAGTGCAAACCTTCTTGTTTTATTTTCCCCAAACTTTAATTTTGAAAAATTCAACCCTACAGAAAAGTTATAAGAAAAGCATGATGAAAACCCATATATCCATCATCTAGATCACTGTCTCCCTCTATATATACATATATGTATTTATGCATATGTATTTGAAAATTAGTTCCAGACATCAAAATATCTTACCTCTAAGTAGTTCAGCATGCATCTCCTAAGAATAAGAATATTCTTCTGTATAACACGGCACAATGATCTCACTCAGGAAATTACCACCGATACAATACTATTATAGTCCATATTCAAATTCCTCCTTCATTTAACTTTATCTCACTCGATCCAATCAAGGAGCTTGTATTGCATTTAATTGCCATGTTTCTCCAATCTTCTCTACCAGTTAAGTAAGTCACGTTATTAGTGAACGATTCCTCAGACTGCTATGCAGTTTATGTTGTCGCTATTTCTGATGTGCTCAGGCCTGCTGGCTCTCTCTAGGGCCTCATTACGACTTCTGTAGGCCCTGGGCTCTTTCCTCTTTGTGGGCCTACTCCTTCATTAAAAATATCAAAAATTGTTTTTGACAATTGTGTTTGTATAAAGGCAAATATAATCAGTCTGCATTTGTTACTATATATTAATTACTATTATATTCATGTTTATTCTGATTTTAAAAGAAATTAAAATTAAAGCCTCTGTGAGCCCCTAAGTGTACTTCAGGCCCAGGCACTAAGCCTGATGGAAAAGTTGGCCCTGGCTTCCCTCTTCCCTTATCCCAGGTGTCCAGTCTCTGTCTCTGTCTCTCTGTCTCTCTGTCTCTCTCACCAAATCTCCTATCTCAAAGTGTTCTGGTCTTATCTCCTCTCCCCACTCGGGACAGCTCTCCATTCATCTCCCCTGTCTCTAAATGTCTTCTTTTCACACAAGGCATAGTTTGATTTCCTCACCTTCTCCTTTTCTCCTCCACACCCACCACCCTCTCTGCATAGACCATGCCAGAGCTAATTGCACAGAAGACCCTCCTGCTTACATGGGAATCAGGGAGGGAGCCAGTCCTCTGCTCTACTGTGACTTTATGACCAGAAATAAGATCCCACAGCCAGAATCACGTCCACAGTCCCAAAGTTTTCTTGCATTTTGTTGACTGGCCCTGCAAGAGCTCTTTCTTTCTTTGAAATGTGTATCTGGCCAATATTAATCCCTTACTGATACCCTGGGACAGCTGGGAGCCTGGAGTTTCTTCCTAGCCTAATCCAAGCTGCCATCTGTTTAGCACTGATTATCTCCCAGGCCCCTGCCAAGCACTGTGTAGCAATTCATTTAATCTGCACAAAAGCTCCAGTTAGAGGGGAAACATTGTCCCCATTATAAAGATGAAACAGCTGAGGCTTGCACGTGTTTAAGTAACTTGCCCTGCCTCTACCCTAAGAGGTGGGCAGGATTGGGACCAGATCTGTTTGAACCCCACATTCCTGAGGTTGCCCTGATTCCTGCCTTGAAGCTGCAAGGAGAACAAGGGTCTGGAGAGGGAACAGTGGGTGAGGGAGGGGGTAGGGTGTGGTCTCTCCCACAGAGGGAAACCATAATTGAGCCTGTGTTTTAATTCATTTCCTTATTTCAGGTGCTTGGGCATATAGGGTTCCTTGGAGAGTCTAGGGGTAAATTTCCATAGAAAAAAAATGATTTTTGCTTAGCGTAATTCTATTACCTAAACACAATCATCCCTTTTTCTGTCTCAGGTTCTCTACCTGTAAAACAGTATGTTCTGACTCACAGAGTAGACATTTACAGAGCAAGCATTGAATGCGTAATAAATGCCTCTTACTGTCAGCACTAAACATCATATTTTAGTATGTGGCAACATTCTGAAGTTCTAAAGTTAAAGTTATAAAGTGAAATGGTTTAGATGGAAAAAAAAAGGAAAATCTGAAATACAAACAAACCTAAGTTCTTTTATCATATATATATATATCTCATATATATATATGATATATTTTATCATATATATATGTATATGTGTATATATATATGTGTGTGTGTATATATATATATATATATAAAAGAAACTCATTTGCAATTGTTCCAATGCACAGTTAAACACTTCAGTTATTATTTGACCAACTAGGGTTTTTTTTAGAGAAAAGACATATTTCTGACTAAGGAAGTACATTCATCAAATTCCTTGCTACTCATGAAATAAAAGCTAAGAATGCAGTGCTTTATTTTCCAGTGAAAAGAAGAAGGAAAGCAAGGGGCTTGATTTTTTTTGTTAGGCGTGTGCCAGGGTCCCTTATGAAACAGAGACGTGTGAGTGGGTCTCCGTGAATAATGGAAGCCTGCTCATCAACTGCCTGAGCTGTGGCCAGCTGGCCAACACACAGCACCAAGTCATAACGAAAAGTGTCTATGTGGGCTGGCGGCAAACGGTGTCTGAGGGAAAGGCTGTGACTAAGTCCGCACTCACCGATGCATCATCAGTGGAGCCGGGGATGGAGGGTGTGCCTTCCCTGGTCAGGCTCGTGCTCCCACTCCCACCTTGAACCACTGCCCCAGGGCTGTTTGCTCCAGCCCCAGGGGATGGGGGCTATGTTTCAGGATATTTAAACCAAGTCCACTTGTAACCTACAAGTATGAAATGTACATGAATCCATAGTGATATATATCAATGGTTGAATAAACAAATAAGTGGGGGAGATTACAGAAAAGTTCCAAATAATACTCCCCCTTTCAGGAGTTGGAGCTTAATTTCTCTCACCCCCCACCCCTTGGGAATGGGCTAGATCTAGTGACTCATTTCCAAATAATAAAGGAAGGGCAAAATAGTAATATGGCAGTGGACAGATGTGGCAAACACTTAACCAAATGATGTAGGTTAACATCACCATCGATGTCACATGGATCTCATATACTCCCTGATAGGATGTGATGACAAGGGACTTCACCTCTGTGGTATTCTTTACAAAAACCTGTAACTCCAGTCTGATCATGAGGAAAACATCAGCCAAACCCAAACTGCCTGGTTCCCCAACCAGTATTCCTTAAGAATGTCAAGGTCAGGGAAGACTGAGACCCCGTCACAAAGGAGACTAAGGAGACATGATGACTAGCTGCAATGTGGAACAGGAGGAGGACATTTGTGGAAAACCTGTTGAAACCCAATAAAGTCAGTAATTTACTTAGTAGTAGTATACCAATGCCAGTTTCTTGGTTTTGACAAACGTGCCCTGGTAATGTTAGATGTTGACAATGGGGAAGTGAGTAAGAGGTAGTGGGAACTCTGTGGTATCTTTTCAACCTTTCTGCAAACTGTAGGGGAGGAAAAAATCATTTCCACTCTACCCTTCTCTTCTACCCTTCAGTTCTCAGCTGGGACTCCTATAACAAAAGACAGGTTCACCAGAGAAAAATAAACACGTATACCTCATGCACACGTGCAAGGTACCCAGAAAAAATGAGTAAATCTCAAAGAGGTGGCTTAAAAGTCTGGCTTATATAGCACCTTAGACAAAGAACAAATAGTGGAAAGGCAAACATGGGAAACTAATGGCAAATGAAGGCTAGGTAGTGAAATCTGTCCTATAGATTTCTCTCCCAAGCCACCTGCAGGCTGGCAAGGGTCTAAAGTTATCTCGGGTAATCAATCTGTCCCTCCTTTGTCCTTTGTAGAGTGCTGAAGAGGGACACCTTTATAAATTTTGTCCTGCTTTTAGGCAAATAGTGGGTAGGCAGAGAGACTTTCTTGTATCTGCTTCTTCCCAATTGCTCTTAGCTCAAAATTATCCTTATGCCAAAGTGCTGCACTTCAAAATCAAAAACTATTCCCAAATAAAAGGTATTTAAAAAAAAAAAAAAAAAAAAAAAAAACCTGAGTTTACTCCCTAGGAAAGGAGCAGTTTATCAGGACTGTATACTCTTTGGTATATTCTATGACCTAATTCAAACTTCATTTTCTCCTCTTCACATCTGATTCGGTTTTGCATTTGGCATTTTGGTACCTAGAGTTCTCAGTCTTCGTACACCCTTTGACATCAAAGTGCTTGTTCCAACAAGTAGTCCTTAGTAACCCTCAAGCCGCTAAGGTATGCACAGACGTGAGACCCGAGGGCAGGCTTAACGAGCTGATTGAACTTTTGATTTTAAAGCATTTTTAATGTATTCTAGCCTAGGGCAGCAATACTGCTGATAAAGGCTCCTGGTCAGAGAGACAGGAACAGAAGCACATTGAGACATTGCTGACCTATTCTTGCCTGGGGACTCCCAGAGGGCAAAAACAGGCTGGGCTGTGTGCTCCTTCCCACTCACCTGTCACTCACGTCCTGACTGTCCAATTCCCTGAGGGTCCGTGTGTCCACCACACAGACCTGCCCAGCTCCTGCCTTGAGAGCTGCAGCCAAAGTTCTACAGATGGAGAAAGCATCAGGGAGTCCCACAGGGGCTGCCGGACAGGGTATGATTCTGCAGCTGGAACTGGAGAAATTTTTCTCCAGAAACAATTGTAAATTTGGCTTCTTCAGCACAGTAACATAGCACTATACTGTCCCATAGATTAACAGATTAATTTGCAAAAGGCTTAGGAAACATCATTTGATAGCAGTATTTCTCTATGGAAATGTGTTGCCAATTCTGTACCACTAATTTATAATAGATTATTTGGAATATTAAGAAGTTGAGAGTTGCTTGAGCAAATGAAATTATGGGCCCTGATACCTGAAGATGGAAGATATAGGCCTTGGCCTATATCATGGGGAAAAAAAATCAACTCAGTTCCATGTAGGAAGGATTTAAGATGAAAGAAAGATGAAAATGGAATCAAACTCGGGTGAGCTGTGTGAGATTAGCTCTTCCTAACCAACGTGCTACAGCGACTGTCAGGCAGAGCTTGTGTTACATGATGTTCTCGGGCAGGGGCATTGCTGGGTAGAGCATGTATCTTTAGTCAGCAGATGAGTGTTGCAAGGGGTTGGAAAGCAAGACTGAGACATGAAATAACTTGGCACTTTCCAGTCATGTGTATCTTCATTTTCCTTTGTTCACTGCAATGAGTTATACATTTTTCATGAGAATTGGAATAGGCCTACAGAAAAAACATCTTCCTAGAATGCAAGTGGAAGAGTGGAATTTGAATTGCATTATGAGTTTTCTCTATAGAACCTACTCCAAAACAGAGGATCATGTTCACAATCTGATATTAAGATATATTTGGGAAGGTAAGCATTCTCTGTTTCACTTTGCCATGAAAAAGCAACTCAAAATTTGTTCACCAGATAATTCCTTTTAAAATCATATTGAGTTTTATACTTCTGAACTATTCCTTTACGTGACCAATGGATTAGTATCCTCTGACAAGTTATAGGATAAAAATATAGCATTGCATTATACTGAGCGAAAATTAAAGTGCGACTTTTATTTCCTGCAAAGAAAACAGGTCACAGATTTATAACCCAAGCGAAAGACGTGAGTCACAAAGCCTTTTTCTAGCCACTTCTACTTCAGAGCTGCAGGCTTTGGAGTTGGACAATGATTAGGAAGTGGAGAGTTGGGATTGGCCCATCTTCTGATCTGCCATTTTCCCTGCAACACAATTCACTGCTCTATATTGGAAAATCGTCATGCTTGATTTGCTGAGCGCTGGTTTTCAGAAGGTCTGTAATGCAGTTAGCCTGCCTCTGTGCACAGCAGGCTGGAATGAGGTGCAGAAGAGAGAGAACCTTGCATCTTCTCAGACAGGTGAAGAAATAAATTCTGAAGGGGCATCTTAAAGTGAGTTTCCTGTAGCATTATCTCTAATAGAAGGATTAGGAAATCGGTAGAAAAGTCCCTTTTACATATCCCTGCCCCAGAATCTCTTGCCCACCAGGTAAACTGTTGACCCGCTGATGCTCCTGCTACAGGATTCCCTTCATAACTGTGGTCTCTCTGAGACCTTGGGTAATATAATAAAGCTAGAGGCCTGTTCAGAGAGAAGAGTCTAATCAGAATTTTCCGACATCAGGATGCCCACCAACATTATGTGCAAAGGCAATCAAAGACTTCACATTCAGCTCACGAGTGAGCTTTTTCAAAATTTTATATAATCAAAATCTCCCTCCACAGTGTAATAGACTTCAATTCCCTTGCCTACTTTGTGTCTCACTATTAACAATTCACTTCATGCAATCAGCAATAGAGCCTATTAACAGGAAAATAAAAGGAGAGGACATTTTTTGGCATTTATCTTGGTAGTCAGTCTGGTGATTATATCTTCCACTGGGGACACTGAATATGTGATAATATGCATGCATATAATTATTATTTCTTTTCTCAGCCTCAAGGATTCTGTGGATACCCTGTGTGCCAAAGTTTGTATAAATAAAAGTTTTTCTGCACAGCAGGTCCATCTCATCCATCAAATTTTTCAAAGGATCCTCTCATCAAAGTTCGAGAATCATTAGTTGAAGACATACCTATAATTGTATTTGCAATCATCCAGTTCACTATGAAATAGCAGACCCCGTGCCTGAGGGGTAGCTATGGACACCTGAAGATAAACATCCTGCTCCAGGCGGAGAGAGGGTCAGCATTCTAATCCAGGGAGGGGCCAGGATGTGGGCAGTTACAGCAATGGGAGCCTGGCCGCCCTTCTCTGGCCATCTGCAGGTGACACAGCTTTTTCCTGTCCTGATTTAGAGGTGTGGCTTGTCTTCTGATAAATCTGAATGAACCCAATCAGGCTCTGGTCTGGTGCCTGGACAGAATAAGTTCTTTATGGTACACAAAGCAAGCATTCTTATACTGCCTCCAAACCACATGCTCATCAGTAAAACTCATTTATGGGGTACTTTCAAGAAAATGAAGTGTAGCTAAGTAAAAAGTATTATTTAATAGATGTTACTAACTTTGCACAAAAATACTTTACCAGATCTGGACTATATTTCTTGGTCTAAAATTCCTTGCCTTAGTTTTATTTATGAAAATGAGCATTTTTTTACAAAGAATTAAAAAGGAACTTAGTATATAAATATAAACTGGAGCAACAGTAAAGTGAACATGTAAATAAATAAATTCAAATGCAGACCATATATAAAAATGTAAAACTAATCTATGATGAGTTCATAAAATCTTCAGAACTAAACTTAAACTTGATTATTCAGAATTGGAGCCAACTATAAATAGCATATACAGATATAATTAATGACACTTAAAAGAACACATTTCAAATTTATAGACTCCAATGTAGCGATCATCCTTTCTAAAGCATTATTGAATCTTCTTTTTTAACCTGTTGGAATCTTCCTCATTACATATAAATTGTAAGTTACTTTCAAGATCTTTCATCTTAAACCCATGCCAAAAGGAGGCCTTAATGAGAAATCAATAATTTAAATGGTTTTGAGTACATCAGAGATAACTTTGATGTCAATTGCATTTATGTAAAAATGCCTTATAATCAAAAGACCTTTGAGGAAAAAATGTTCTGGGCACAATACTATACACGTAGGAGCTGCTCTAATTATGTTTAATAGTTTTGGCATAGTGTCAAATTCCTGTGGTATTGAAAACTACAGTAGGAAAGCTTTTTCCAAGGTGGTTTCTAAGACAAATAAAACCTGTACACAACAGACATGCACACTGCTGTAATCTGATGAGCAGCAAAAGGCATCCCCATCCACAGAAGAAGATAATGAATCCAACCCAAGCTCAGCCCCCAGGTGAGAGCTCAGAGACATGGTCAGCAGGACACACCATCCCCAAAGGGTGCCATGGAATTGGGTGTGAGGCAAGAAACTGTTGGTTCTAGGAGATTAAAAACTTGTGTGGCACCAACAGCACGAAATCCTCCTTCAAGAATCACTTATTAAATCACTGATTAATTCATTGGTTGAATCATTCAATCATTCATTCAGCAGATGTCATTAGGAAGCCTACTATTCGATTGGGAAATCACCTCCCTGCCTTACAAAGGCTTCAGTCTACTGGGAGAGGAAACAAGCCACTGCAATCAAGGGGAATATATACTGTGTAAGGAAACTGCTTCAGACCAGAGCACGGCTGCCAAGACAGAAGTCCTCTCATAAGCCCGAGTGAGCACGGACCAGGCGACAGCCTAGGAAAAGCAACCACACAGACACTTGGCATACTCAGACTATGTCTGATTGGCAGCCAGACTCTTCAGGGAGCAACACACTAGCCTAGCGGTGTGTCTTAAAGCACTGTTCACTTCTGAGCTTTACCAGGTCATGGTCTCAAGTTCCAATAAGAATTGCGAGAACCACTAGCCATGGAGTGCCAGCCACAGTAGTGGCTGCTACAGTACTTGTTAAGCACTGGTTATGTGTCAGGAATTAGGCTAATTGCTTTAAAGTGTTATTCCACCTTATGGCCAGACTGTGTTAGGAATGTATCGTGTATTATTTTTGATTGTAAGTATACAATCACCCTGAAAATTGTTAATATCTCCATCCTTTTTATTATTTAATGTTTAGATAGAAAATTATTTTCTCAACATAGAAAGGAAGGAAAACATCACAAATTAAATTTGAAGTTAGTTGATAAGGAACAAATTTAACACGCAAAGGTTTATATCCTTAAAGCAAAAAGAACTCTTAAAAATATATTAGAAAAATCTAAGCAGAAATTTGGTGAAGGACATAAGCAGATAAGTCGCACACCCCAAAGAAATACACGTGGCTAATAAGTACATTCTAAGATGTTGTCATGGGGGGAGGGTGGGGCTGAGGTCCACGGGCGGCTGGCTCTGTTGCTTGCCTGGCTATGGTGGGCAGGAGCCATTATCCCTATTTTCTAGATAGGAAAGTGAAGGGTAAATGAGATTTAATAATGTGCTCAAGCTTGGACATGGCAGATCCAGGATTTGCTCCTGGGCCTCTCTAGTGGTAAATCTCCTTCCTTAGATTATACTATGCATCAAAATACTCCTGTCTCAAGGACAATTGAGTCAGAACCTGAAGTTATAAAGCAAACTGCAGAAAAATCTTGGAAAATACAAGAGAAATGAGGCAGACACGATATATGTCAAGCATCTCTCATTCAACTAATAGTAATATCATCAACAACAGCAACTCTCATTTATTGAACTTGTGCTATGTATCAGCCATAAAGTGACAACAAACGTCTAGGACTTTCTCCTGACTGGCATCTATTCTCCCTTTTTCTGGTAGCAGAACCTCATCTGTCCTCAGTCTGTCTATGGTGGGATCTACCCTGGACTCCTGTCCAAAACTTCAGCTGTGAATGCATGACTCAGGCCTACTCAGCCAGGAATGCTTGACAGGTGGAGAGACACAGAGGTGGCTAAAAGAACACAGCAACCGTAAGGCAGGGTAGATGAGCAGCCAACACTGGTACAACTTACTTTATGTAACTGAAAGAGAACAAGGATGGACAAAACAGAGGCTGAGGCCAGCTGCCCCAATAAAATTCACAATCCATTGTAGTTTCTAGACCAGAACCAGCTTGCAGGTGTGGAATCCACTAATTAAATGAGAAGTCAGGTCCTCAGAAAGGTGCCTGCAACACGAGAACAACTATATTTGGGGATGATTTTTGCAATTCTTCACCAAAGGTCCTTATGCAATCAATTACTTGCGAAATCAAGTCCTTTGGGGAAAGAATACCCATCGATTTTTTGTGTTGATAGGTTTATTATTAACATATAAAAAATGCACACATCTAAAGTGTATAATTTCATAAGCCTTAACATATGAACACATCCATGAACAATCATTAAAGGCAAGGTAATGTACATAACTACCACTCCCAAAGTTTCCTCAAGCCCCTTGGCAGTCCCCCAGCCCTGTCCCCAGGCCACCACTGATCTGTTGTCTGTCACTATTTATTAGTTTGCATTTTCTAGAATTTTATATAAATGGAATCATGGAATATATACTCTATTCTGCCTGGCTTCTTTCACTGAGCATAATTATTTAGAGATTTTGTGTAAATTAGCAGCTCATTCTTCTCTTTCTCTTTTTACTGTTGGGGAGCAATGTGTAGAAATAGTTTAATAATTCGTTTATCTATTTACCTACCGATGAACATTTGGGTTCTTTCCAGTTTGGGACTATTAAAACCAAAGCTATTATAAGCATTCACATACACATCTTCACAAAGACAAGTGCTTTTATTTCTCTTGGGTAAGTATCTAGGACTGAAAAAACATGTCAGAAAAACTGACAAACTATTTTTGAAAGTTGTTGTACCATTCAGCACTCCATCAGCAGTGTGTGAGAATTCCAGTTCCTCCAAATCCTCACCAGCACTTGATATGGCCAGTCTTTTTCATTTTAATTATACTAATAAGTGTGTACAGGTGTATCTCTGGCTTTAATTTGCATTTTCCCAGTGAACTAAGATGTTGAGTATCTGCCTGTGCTTATTTGCCATCATGTGTCTTTTTTGAAGAGATGTCTACTCAAACAGTGTGCCTATTTTTAAGTTAGATTGTTTATTTTCTTACTACTGGTTCAAGTATTTTTTTATCAAATATATGATTTGCAAATATTTTTTTAAGCAAAGTTCTTATTTTGATGATGTTTAAGATATCAGTTTTTTTTATTTTTTATTTTTTTATTTTATTTTTTTGAAACATAATTTATTATACATATCCATGGGGTACAGCATTGAGTATCAATACTTGTGTGCAATATGTGATGCTCAAATCAGGATGATAATATATACAACATTGCACAATGTAATCATTTTGGGGGGCCCTTTACCAATTTCTCACTAACTTCTCTTTCCCCTTTCCTACTTCTGGTAGCCTCAGTTCTATTCTCTCTTGAAATTTCAGCATATTATTGTGATTATTGCATCTTTCTTTCTCTCTTTCTTTAATTTATTTGTTTATTTTTTAGCTCCCATTTATGAGTGAGGACATGTGGTATTTCTCTTTCTGTGCTTGACTTATTTCACTTAATATTATTTTCTCTAAGTTCATCCATGTTGCTGCGAATGGCAGTATTTCATTCTTTTTTATGGTGGAGTAGTATTACACTGTGTAAATATACCACATTTTCCTTATCTGGTCATCTGACAATGGACATTTAGGTTGGTTCCAGCTCTTGCCTATTGTAAATAGAGCTGCAATAAACATGGGAGTACAGGTATCCCTTCAATATGATGTTTTCCATTCCTTTGGGTATATATCCAGTAGTGGGATTGCTGGATCATATAGTAGTTCTATCTGTAGTTGTTTGAGAAAACTCCATACTGTTTTCCATAGTAGCTGCACTAATTTACAGTCCCATCAACAGTGTAGGAGGGTTTGCCTTTCTTGACATCCTCACCAGCATTTTTTGTTCTCTGTCTTTTTGATAATATCCAGTCTAATTGGGATGAGATGAAATCTCAGTGTGGTTTTGATTTGCATTTCCCTGATGCTTAGAGATGTTGAGCATTTTTTCATCTATCTGTTGGACATTTGTCTGTCTTCCATTGGAAAATGCCTATTCAGCTCCTCTGCCCATTTTTTAATCAAGGAATTTGGTTTTTAAGTGTTGCTTGAGTTCCTCGTATATTCTGGATATTAATCCTTTGTCAGATGCATAGTTTGCAAATATTTTCTCAAACTCTGCAGGTTGTCTTTTTGCTGTGTTGTTTCCTTTGCCATGCAGAAGCTTTTCAGTTTGAGATAATTCCATTTCTTTATGTTTGTTGGTGTTGCTTGTGCTTTTGTGGTTTTGTTCACAAATTCTTTGCCCAGACCTACTTCCTGAAGTGTGTCCCCTGTGTTTTCTTTTAGGAGTTTTACAGTGTCAGGCCTTATAGTAAGTCATTAATCCATTTCGAGTTGATTTTGGTGTATCGTGAGAAGTACGGATCTAGATTCATTCTTCTACATATGCATGTCCAATTTTCCCAGCACTATTTATTGAAGAGGCAGTCTTTCCTCAATCTATGTTCCTGTTGTCTTTGTCAAGATCAGCTGGCTGTAAGTAAGTAGGGTGATTTCTGGGTTCTCTGTTCTGTTTCATTGGTCCAAGTGTCTGTTTTTATACCAGTACCATGCTGTTATGGTTACTATAGCTTTAGGGTATAGTTTGAAGTTAGGTAGTGTTATGCCTCCAGCTTTATGTTTTTAATTTTTATTTATTTATTGCTCAGGATTGCTTTAGCTATTCAGAGTCTTTTGTTGTTCCATATGAATGCTAAGATTGTTTTTTCTGTTTCTGTGAAGAATGTCATTGGTATTTGATGGGGATTGTATTGAATCTGTAGATCACTTTGGGTAGTATGAATATTTTCACAATGTTAATTCTTCCAATTCAAGAGCATGGAATGTCTTTCCATCTTTTTGTGTCCTCTTTAATTTATTTCAGCAGTGATTTATAGTTCTTATTGTACAGATCTTTCACCTCCTTGGTTAAAATGATTCCTAGGTATTTTAATGTTTTGACGACTATCGTAATGGCTTGCTGTCTTGATTCTTTTTCTACTAGTTCATTACTGTAGTATAAGAACAATACTGATTTTTGTGTGTTAATTTTTTGTACTGTAACTTTGCTGAAATAATTTTCAGCTCTAAGAGATTTTTGTAGAGTCTTTAGGTTTTTCTATGTATAGGATTATTTCATCTGCAAACAGGGACAGTTTGACTTTGTCTTTTCCAGACTAGATGCCCTTTATTTCTTTCCCTGCCTGATCGTTCTAATCAGTACTTCCAATACTATGCTAAATAGGAGTGGTGACAGTCAGTATCCTTGTCTTTTTCCTGTTCAGGATGATACTGGTAGTGGGTTTGTTGTATATGGCTTTTACTATGTTGAGATACTTTCCTTCCATACCTAATTTGCTTAGAGTCTTTATTATGAAGCAATGTTAAATTTTGTCAAATGCTTTTTCTGCATCTATTGAGATAATCATGTGGTTTTTGTACTTGATTTTGTTGATGTGATATATCACATTTATTGATTTGTGTATGTTGAACCATCCTTGCATCCCTGGGATGAATCCGACCTGATCATGGTGTATAATTTTTTTTTAAGTGTTGCTGTGTTCTGTTTCCCAATATTTTGTTGAGGGTTTTTGTGTCTATGTTCATCAGAGATATTGGCCTATAGTTTTCTTTTTTTGTTGTATCTCTGTCTGATTTTGGTATGAGGGTGATGCTGGCCTCATAGATTAAGTTTGGAAGAATTGCCTCTGTTTCAATTTTTTGTAATGATTTGAAGAGAATTGGTATTAGTTCCTCTTTAAAGGTTTGGTAGAATTCACAGTAACTCAATCTGATCCTGGGCTTTTCTTTGTTGACAGACTGCTGATTACACTTCAATCTCATTGCTTGTTATTGGTCTGCTCAGGATTTTTATTTCTTCTTGATATCAGATTTTTTCATAGATGATGTTTTTGGTATCCTGTCTAGGGACTTTTTGTCTCAGTCAAATCACAAAGATTTACTCCTATAATTTATAGAATGGTGGTAGAGGGGGTGATGAATCAGTGAGCCTTCCTCCTGAAAGTTTCCCCCAAGAAAAGAGGCCCCCAAATCCAGAAAGACTTATTCCAGCATACTATCCACATCTCCCACTCTAGGCCTGAAACCCTCCTTCTTCCAGTTGCTGGAAGTATTAATAGCCACCCCTCCCAGGTGGGTCCATTTCTGGGACTTGCCCTTGGCTGGAGACTTCTGCCCCACTCAGAGTCAATCCTTCTTGGGGACAGTTCACATCAAATGGTACATGAACTGCAGCCTGATGTCATGTCAGGGCAATTATGAAGGGCCATATTAACTCCAGAGCCCAACTTCAGGTTCTTCAGAGGTTTTTGTTTAAACTCAACTACACTTCAACATCTCTGTCTGTCTAGTCTCACTTTCCCCACTCTCTCACAGGTGTTAATTTTGACAGAAGTCTGCAAACAATAAACTTCTTGCATACAAATCTCTCTGTGAGTCTGCTTGCCAGGGACCCCACCTTCAGCAGCTACCTTGAGTTGCAGGGATCTGTGAGTGACAGAGGTCTGCTGGTCTCTGTCTGTGGGAATAGAAGTTTTCCAGCTGACATGTCACTAGTTCCTCATCTGTGCATCACCACAGTCCTTCTCCTGATGTGCATGAGTCTCTGCAGGCCACGGTCTCTCCAGACTCCACTATGTTTATCTGGTCCTCACTGCAGGGCTCTTTGTCACTGGAGGCTCCTTTCCAACCTAAAGAGAAAATATTCCTGCAAGCTTTCTCCTCACTAACCCCATCAGAGCCCACATGCCCCTCACACCCTTCAGGATCTGCCTGGATGTTTTTTTGCACTTCCCCTTTCACCATGTTAGGACATAGCATTTGTCCCTTTGGCTATGTGAAGATGCAGCAAGAATGCTCTCACCAGACACCAAATGCCGGAGACTTGGTCTTGGACTTCCCAGCCTCCAGACCTGTGAGAAAATAAATTTCTGTTCTTTATATTTAAAAAAGGAAAGAAAGAGCCATTCATGGATTACTGGATTAATAAGTTAATGGATGAATGGGTTATCATGGAGGTGGAACTGGTGGCTTTATAAGAAGAGGAAGAGAGACCTGAGCTAGCATGTAAGTATGCTCAGCCCCCCTCACCATATGAGGCCCTGCACTACCTCAGGACTCTGTAGAGAGTCCCCACCAGTAATAAGACTCTCACCAGATGTGGCCCCTCCACCTTGGACTTTCCAACCTACAAAACTGTAAGAAAGAAATCTGTTTTCTTTGTAAGTTACCCAGTTTCAGGTATTCTGTTGTAAGCAACAGAAGACAGACTAAGACAGCTCATGACTACAAAGTATAAAACATATGAAAAGACAAACCAGAAACCAACATATGGAAAATTTCATACTCATGAAACTAATAATGTGCTGTTATAAAAAGCATCAGGTGAGGAACTTTGGAAAAGTATATTATAATTGAGACTGAGAGTTAAAAAAATACAGAGGTGAGAAAACTAAAAAAAGAATCAGTTAACTGGAAGATATACTACAGGAACTCTCCCAGGGCACGACCCAGAGTAAAATAAATTAAGATAACAAAGAAGTTACAGGAGAGGGCAGAATGGGAAACTTAACTAACATCAAATAACAGTTCCCAATGGAGAAAACAGAGTGTGGTAGAAAGGTAATATTCAAAGAGATTAAGGCTTAGAGTTTTGCAGAAATTAGGGAAGATATAGACTTCATATAGAAGAGACCCATATAGTAGGATATTTTGTAAGAATCCACACTTAGTATAGTTGAAGTTTCAGATCAAGGACAAAGAGAAAATGCAAAAATTCTCTATAAGGAAAAATCAAAATAGGAATAATTGATTAATTCAAAATTATTAAATAATTCAAATTAATAGCATACTTCTCATCTGCAGTGATATATTTCAGAAGATAAAAAAAAATCTTCAAAGCCTTAAAGAAAAATTATTGTAAACCTAGACAAAGTATTATTACTAAAGTATGAGGCCAAAATAAAGACAATTTAAAAAATAAAAGAACTTAAAAATGTTTACTGCTTATAGATATTTTCTGAGAATACTACTAATGGTTGTACCTCTGTAAAAATAAAAAATAAACCAGAAGGACAATGAGGGATGAAAAAAGATCAGCCAAATATGATGTACATAAAAGAAAAAAAAGTGAAAAGAAATAAGGGAGAAAGGGAGAGGCCAGATTAGGAATCAGGAGATTGGCTGTGCTATGTGTCTTTGGGCAATTTATTTTCCTGTCTCTGAGCCTTGGTTCTTCCATCTGTGAAATGACAGGATTAGGTATTAACTCACAACTTATTTGAGAAACAACTGCACACAGCTTTCTTTATTGATATCTTGAATTATTTCTCTTCCATGTTGTTATTTAGGTTTCATAGCCTCTTTCTCCTCCTATATTTGATTTATATTCTCTACTTAAGATTCTTCCTGTTCCTTACAGTCCTGCCCAGCAAACATTCACCAACACTAGCCTGTTGCTTGATTGCAATGACAGAAATATGTGCACATGTGTAACCACACACATGCACACTGAAGAGTGTGGCCATCCAGCTCCATAGCCAGGGTATCCATCCTTCAAGAACATAGCAATCATGCTTTGTTAGGTTATGGTGGGGCAGCAATCAATCAACCTCCAAATCTCAGTAGCTTAAAACAAACAACCAATGTTTATTTCCCATCACACTTTATGTCCACCGTAGGTCTGCTGAGGGCTCAGCTCTTCACAGTTCCCACTGCAGATGTTTCAGTGGCCACTGTATTGAAACATGTTGGTCAGCATCAAAATAAGAAAGAGAGGAATGCAGATCTCCTGCTGGCACTTTAAGTGGCACTTTAAGCTTCTGTTTTCATTCACATTTCACTGGTCAAACAAGTCACATGACCACACCTAACTTCCCAGGGGCAGGAAGGGCCCTACTATATGTCCGGAAGGAGAATCAGAAATATCCACTGGTTAGCAGAAATAACTACCACAGGGGGAACAGGGTCATTTCCTCTTCACATTTTGAAGTACATTCTGGGACAGTCTAGCTTAATCTCTTTCTGGACCTAGGTTTTCTATAAAAAGGCTTTGATTTTCCATTTTTCACATAGTTCATTCTGCCTAGAAACATTCATTTCACCCTGAAACATACCACAAGATGCTAATTCCCCTTTGACAAAAAGGAAACAGGCCATCTCTTCTACCAGGAGATCGAGTGTTGCCAGAGGGAAGGGTTCCTTTCATTCTTTCATGATGAACCTGTGAACGAGAAAACAAACATAATTAATAACAATGAGAAATTTTGCTATATTAAATTCTCAATAAAACCTGCACAATTTTTAAATTCTATAAAATACCATATAAAGGTTTACCAGTTATCAATAACAGAACATGTGACCAAATTTTGATTAAAAAATAATCCTCATCTCCTTATCAGTGAAACACAAGAACAAAATTTTTATATTTTTAACTTCATTAAATCATCATATTTTAATTTCTTTCTAAATATTAGTTAAAGTCCATATAAATATGTATCCTGTTTGTTGGTTTGTGGTTTGCTGCTTGCTTGAGTTAGTCTGTATTGTGAATTTATGGTCATGTAAACCTGATTTTAAATCCTGATTCTGCTCATTAATAACTCAGTTAGTTGCCTTTGTAACTTACTATGCCACACTGAACCTCATTTTCTTCACTTAGACAATTCGGATAATAATACTCTCCTAGGGGGGTTAAAAGGATTAAATGAAGACATGTTTATAAAATATCTGGCACAGTGCCTGGCCCAGTACACAGTAAACATTAGAACTTCTCCCTCCTTCCATTTCACTTAGGCAAGACTGTGCTCCCCTGTTCAGATCACATCCTGAAATAGCCATGGAAAATAATGAGTAATTAGGGAACGTAAAACCAGAATAAACAAAATTCCTGAAGACATTCGTTTTGCAGAATGTCAGTAATTCAATCCAGAAATTAATTCTGTACCTCTTAAATTCCTATGGTGTTTGTTTCCATAGTTCTTGAACTGCATTCCCCCAAAGTCCACAGAAGTGGCAACCCACAGGAAGGTCTGGGCTCATGAATCACGATGTGTAGTTACCTACTCAGGTTTCTACTGTACTCTGCGTGAGAGGTGACTGAGCACCCAGAACTCCCGGGAAGAGAGAGCTGGCGGCTAGTTCCCTGTAGCCACTGACTTCTCCTACACCTCATGCCAGTTGTGCCATTTCTCTTTTTTACATAATTGATTTGTATCAATTCATAATCCTCTCTTCTTCTATCTCTTTGTCTCTCTCCTTTCTACCTCCTCCTCTTTCCTAGTTTCTTATGAGATCTATTTTCTCAATTTTCTTTCTTACCATTTACCACTGGTAATTTATAGGTCACTTATTTCACATCACCATCCAACTGCCACTCTTCCCACAATATGCTGTCCATTACCTACTGTGAATATCAAGACTTTCCTTCCATTCAGACTCATATAATCCCAGAATCAGAAGCCATCCTTTGTCCTCTGCATGAACCTCTTCCACAAGTCTTCATGGATGACCGTCATTGACAGAACACCCAAAACATAGAAACTTCTGTCTTCAGGATGCCATTCATGACATTGTCAGGGAGACTTAATATTTAGAAAGATCTTCTGGGCACCGGGGAACAGTCTAAGGCCCCAGAGGAAAGGAGAGTGCCCACAGGCCCAGCAGGTGCCAGGGTAAGACAAGACCCATGTGTCACCACAGCTCAGTCTATGGCCATGGAAAAGTGGCACAGGAGCCAAGGTGGTATAATATAGACACCACCACACCTACTGTCACTGCAAGGACAGTTCACCACCACAGTAGCAGCTAGGGCCACTCTACCGGCAACCTGGCACTTGCTTGACTACAATGATATAAGAAGAATCACCAGTAGAGCCTGCAAATAGAGGAGGAAATTTTTATCCTCATAGCCAATACTCATATTCAGAGTAATAGAAGAAGCAAGTCCTCTATGAGATGACTGGACATCAATGAAAAAATACTAGAACAACAAACAAATAAGAAGATTTGACACCACTGAAGTAGTACAGTAATGCACAAATTCCAGACCCCACAGAACAGAGAATCCTTGAAATGTCTGAAAAGGAATTCCGAGCAATGATCTTAAGAAAACTCAAAGAGATAAAAGAAGACAATTAGAGAACACAATGAAACAAGAAAAAAACATCCAGAATATTAAGGAGGAAATTTACAAAGAGATTAATACCTTAGAAAGACCTTCCATATATTTACACTGAATTTACCTCCCTGCTATTTCTACTGACTGATTACACTGAGTATACTAGAAACCTTTTCCTCATGATAGTCTTTTCAGGAATGAAAATACTAGTTTTATCCCTATGAGTCTCCTTCTGCTGCAGAAACATATTCTCATTTTTTTTCTTGTTTGTTTGGCCCATGATTATAATCTGTCTGTATAAATGTAATATTCTTTCTGGGCCCTAGATCTTGAACCAATCTCCATGTTCTCCCTCCCCACACCATATGCTGAAATAATGTTAAATGTATGAGTCTATCTAACATCCAGGAAATTTAATATGATTTCAGAAGACAGACAACCCAAGCCCACTTCTCTCTGACTGTTCCCCAAAGATGCAACATCACCCTACAGGTAGAAAAGATTGAATGTACAAACATACAACAGCCAGACCATATAGAAAGGTCTTCAAAAAGTTCATGGAAAATGCACATTATGAAAAAATTGTGCATGGATATCAAAAATTTTTTGCACCAAAGTAAACTCCTACTAACTTGCTACAACATGTCTAAACAGGGTCTAGTTTGAGGCACTCAGGAGTATAAGACATCAGTTTGAGAATAGTCCCTCTCAGAGCAACATGAATTCTGCTAAACTTGAAGCAAGAACAAACATCAAATTCATGGTGAAGGTTGAGTGGAAGAATGGTGAAATCACTGATGCTTTATGAAAAGTTTATGGGGACAATGTCCCAAAGAAATCAGCAGTTTATAAATGGACAACTCATTTTAAGAAGAGACAAGATGATTTGGAAGGTGAAGCCTGTGGTGGCAGACCATCCACATCAATCTGCAAGAAAAAAACTTAATCTTGTTCATGCCCTGATTGAAGAGGACTGAGGGTTAACATTAAAAGCAATAGCTGACACCATGGACATCTCAACTGGTTCAGCTGACACAATTTTGACTGGAAAAAAATCAGAGTTGAGCAAACTTTCTGTTCAATGGGTGCCAAAACTGTCACGCCAGATCACCTTCAGACAAGAAAAGACAAGAAAGACAGAGCTATCAATGAAAATTTTAAACAAGTGGAACCAAGATCCTGAAGCATTCCTTTGAAGAACTGTTAACAGGAGATGACTCATGGCTTTACCAGTACAATCCTTGCAACTGAGCACAGTCAAAGCAAAGGCTACTAAGAGGTGGAAGTGATCCAGTCAAAGCAAAAGCAGACGAGTCAAGAGCAAAAGTCGTGGCAACAGGTTTTGGGGATGCTCAAGGCATTTTGCTTGTGGACTTTCTGGATGGTGAAAGAACAATAACATCTGCTTATTATTGAGAGTGTTTGGAGAAAGTTAGGAAAGCTTTAGCAGAAAAACATCCAGGAAAGCTTCACCAGAGAGTCCTTCCCTACAACAACAAAGTCGTGTTCATTCCTCTCATCAAACAAGGACAATTTTGTGAGAATTTTGATGAGAAATTATTATATATCCACCTTACATTCCTGATTTGGCACCTTCTGACTTATTTTTGTTTCCTACTCTTATAAAATTTGCAGTGATGTGGTTAAATTCCCAGGACCCTCAGTTCCTTAGGGATGGACTAAATGGTTGGTATCATTGCTTTAAAAAGTGCCTTGAACTTGATGGAGCTTATGCTGAGAAATACAGGTTATATTTTTTATTTTCATCTTTAAATTCCATTTTACATGAACTTTTTGAAGTCCCCTCATATAAAAATAGAACTCTGACCCATAATGTGCATCAACCATCCCAGGAAACCAAGCCCTTATCTGTAGCAACCAGGCCAGAAAGCCAGTCTCTAGTCACAAGTCAAACTTGTAGGAAGTCAGACTACTATCTCCATTAATAATCCAGAAAGCCAAACAATGTCCCCTGATAATTATCAGGCCAAAATGACCAGGACTTCATTAATAACTAATAGCTTCCCTAATTTTTGTCCCCACTTCCAACTTAGGATCAACCCAAGAAGGCCAAATATACACGCCTAACCATCACATAGTGCCCCATGTCTAGTTAGCTGCCTTCAGCTTCCCCAGGGCAACAGCCTCCACCACGACATACCTGACACCTTTCCTTTTTTACTGTATAAAGCTTTCTCCTTGCTCTGCCTGACTTTGAATCTCTCTGCCAAAACACAGGTGGCTGACTCCTCGCTATAACAGGCTCTAAAGAAATAGACTTTGCTTGTTCCCATTTGGCTGGTCTTCATTTATTTCCACAGGCAGGAGTTTAATGGAATAAAGGGGGGATTTTTCCACGGGGGAAATATAGATTTTTCTATATGGGGAAAACATATCACAGAGACCGAAATTGTTTCCTAATTAACACTGGGATGTACGTAAGAATTAATCTGGAAAGGACACGAGTTCTCCACCTCCAAGTCTGATGTTCTCGCCAGTGGACCACACTGCTTTGTTATTAATCCTCCTAAAAAGCCCTCGCATTCAGTCTCAGCCGTTATTCCCTCCTCTCTCTGAGTCCTCATCTCAACCTAAGCTGTGACAGAGAGACATTTCAGAGAAAATAAAACAAGGGAAAACATTATTCTCTGCCTTATTTTATAAAAATACATGTGAAAATGATTCCCTCACCTTATGTTATCCCAGAATATTACACTGTGCCAAGAAACATTTCCATCAGTTTCATTTTGCATTAAAAGAGAAAGGACATTGTGAACTAGTTATCTAAGTAGCTATCTCCAACTTTTGAAAGGTCGGTAAATGCTCTTTCTTTCCTGGTATTTTTTCTATATAAATTTATTATTGCAAATATTGACTTGATCTCACAAAGGAAACATAAATTTATGCTTTTGATCTAGACTTGAAAACAGGACAGAGTAGGTGGAGCAGGGAAATAACAGACATTGGAGATAGAATAATTTTTAATCAATTTCAAACTAAAAACCCTGATGTTGTACGAGTGGGAAATAGGAGGGAGTGATGGTGGGGAAGTTGAGGACAGCTTTTTTCAAGGGATGTAGAGTTAGGCAAGGTGGGATAAAGCTTTTTGCTTTCACTCTCCAGGGACTTTATAAGATACACAGCATGGCAAGGACCCATCCGTGGCCGAGGACCAATAGCTCAAGGGGGTTGTGGCTTAAGGCAGTGGTAGAAATAAAAGGAAAGGGCTTGAGTCTTTCTATTCTGCAACTTAACAGCTACCATTTCTACTTATCAGTTATTTAGTGTCTACTATATGTGAAACATTGTATTTGGTGTATGCATTATCTTACTTAATTCAGCTCCATCAGATTACTGAATTTGCTCAAGGTCATATGATTAGTTAATGGGGCAGAACCGAGATTTAACTTGGTCATCCTGTGTTTCTAACCACGGGACCTATCACCATTTCTGCACATTCAAAGCCCTGGGTTACTCTGGGGCTTGCTCTGTAAAGACAGGAAGCCTGGGAATTCTGCATTGCTGAGGTGGAGGTCTGAATGCAAGGACTGATATAAAACTGGGAAAGCGAGAGACGTCACCAACACCTGTCTGAAAAACAATAAAATAAACAATGACATTGAACCTGATTTTTAACAACATTTTAAACCCTTTGGCATTTATAGCATTGCTCTAAAGTCACAACTTATAAAAGGTACATTTATGTAAAGAATGCCATTTACTAATTCTGAGTCCTTCGATGTCTTTTAATTTTTGCCTCTCCTGCTGAGCAAAGAGCAGTCTCTGAGCTGTGGCAGCAATGAAACTTATGCACAGCAGATAAAGAGCATGAGTTGTTTGTCGACAATAGTTATCTCACATATTTTTCAGATGCGTAGGCAGAAAGTGGTTAAGTAACGTACCAGTTTTCATAAAATAAGTCAGAGACAGAATAAAGAAGAGGACTCAGATGCTTTATGTCATCGGGCTGGCTTCAGGTTTCCTAGGCTACACAATCTACATGACAGCAGATAACAGAATCAGTCAAAAGAGAGCTATTAAACGGCATCATTTAAAATATCCTTTAAATTTAAAAGGAAGCTATCAGAAATGAATCTTTGTGGCAGAAACAAATTAAAATTATTAAAATAGAATAGCTTTTATCCTTCCACAAAATAAAACTTTAACTGACAGCTATATTTTGATAGAATCCTCTATTATATTTCTGGTGACTTAGTGGGGTAAAGTCATGATTTCAGTCACAACAGTATATAGAAAAGATAATTAGAGAAGATAAGTATAAAGACAATTGCAAAAACGAACAAGTGCTGCATTGCAAAGTTTCCATAAGATGACACAAGAATTATAAATATGATAAAGCCATTTTTTTTGTTGTTGATACCAATTGAATGTGCAGATCGGGTCCACACTGGAGTGAAGCGGGTCGTAAAGTGCTCAGGTCCTAACATCAGAAAACACCTACAACGAAGTCTCCCAACTTATTCCTTGATCTCCTGCATGTCCTCTCCTCTTTCCACGTAAGACACAATGTATAGATATAAGTAAATACACTATTGATAGAAAGTTAAAAATTCCATGGAAGAAAGCTCTTGTTTAGCTATGCTTTCACTGTCTACCTAGGAGAAGCCCCAAGCATTTGGAAATTAGGTTGCCTGAACTTTAAACTGCACGTCTCCAAACAAAACTGATGTCGTTAATGACTGTGTCTCTAAACGCACATCAAAAAGTCTGGAAGCATCTCAAAACTCAGTGTATCCCAGATCTAATTTCAGGGAGACAGAACTGAGATACAATTGTTTAAAAGGAACTTAGTTCAGTATATTGCACCTGATATGGGTTGAATGTTTGTCCCCTCCAAAGCTCATGGGGAAGATTGCTCCCCAATGTGGCCATGTTGAAAGGTGGGGCCTTTAAGAAGTCATTGGATCGTGAGGACTATGCTCTCATGAATGGATTAATCCACTCATGGAGGCTTAGTGGGTTACCATGGATGTGGCCTGGGGGCTTCATAAGGACAGCAAGTGAACATGTTAACAAGTGCTGTCGTCCAGTCATCTGCGTGAGATTGAGCGCATCGTCATGGCACTCTGTAGAGAGTACCCAGCAAAAAGGAGGCCCTCACCAGATGTGCTCCCTGGACCTTGTACTTCTTGCCCTCCAGAACTGTAAGATATAAATTTCACTTATTTATAAATTAGCCAGTTTCAAGTATCTGTTGTGAGCAACAGAAAGCAGACTAATAGTGCGCCCTTCTTGGAGAAAGACTGTACACATGGAAAGAAATTAGCTGGATAGAACTAGTAGGCCAAAAATTCTATTCAAGCACAGAACAGAGGAGACGTGGCCTCTGGGCCAACAGAAACATCCTGTATTGATCATCTCCATGGGCACAGCAGACATCAAAACCTGATGATATTCAACCTCTGAGCTGGGCAAACAACTCTCTACACCCAGCAAGAAGACTGCTTGTAAATAGCCTTGCATATGCTATCAGGTCAGAGCAAGCATCTAGTTCATGTGATAGTGATATTTATCATTGGAAATTTAATACATTATATTCTGGTGACTTCTGTTAGTATGAACTAGCATCCCTACATCAGTTCATTGCTGGAACATTAATATCAAATTTTTCAGCATACGGTGCTAAGGGCCACACCTTGGGAAGAATTGAACTCACTCATTTAAAAGCCATCTTAGGGCTGACCCCGTGGCGCACTCGGGAGAGTGCAGCGCTGGGAGTGCAGCGGCACTCCGGCCGCGGGTTCGGATCCTATATAGGGATGGCCGGTGCGCTCACTGGCTGAGCGCGGTGCGGACGGCACCAAGCCAAGGGTTGCGATCCCCTTACGGGTCACACAAAACAAAAAAAATAAATAAATAAAAAATAAAAATAAAAGCCATCTTAGTGCTATTGGGGAATGAGGGACTTTCTGGGTTCCCTCTGCCTCACTGCAAGTGCTGCTAGACTCTATGTCAGCTTCCAGCTGCAGTTGCCCTGAAGGTAAGTGGAGAATTTGGGGTAAAGAAATAAAGAGAAAGAGATTGCACTGCCTAGGGAATATTATGAGGAAATTCACAAATGAGAAACAGGACTATTTGAAAAATTCAGATTTTCAAAGTTCCCAAGTTCTTTTACAGAAGCAGTTATTCCACTCCAAGGCATACTTTGCCTCAGCATTTCAGAATCTAAATGATACACAAGTGCCACTTTTCAAACAGTCATTTGCTGTACGAATATTACTCATCATCCTATTTCTTTTTATGAATTTCTTTACTGGATTCTACACATGATTCAGAAGCTTCAGGTAGTTTTTATAACATGGTTTTGTACTAGAATACTTCACATCGATAATTTGTTGTTCTTATCTTTGATTACTTTCTAAAATCTGGATTTATTCTTATTACTCCTATACTTACAAATTATTATAGCTTAGCTTCTTTTAGCATAAAACTCTTTTCCCTGTATATAAAAAGTTTTTTTTAATACTTTTAACATAGTGGGTGGAAAATATTCAGAATTTAAATCTAACTCTAAGAACAAAAGGCCACCCATCTACAAAAATCTGTGTGAATTAATCCTTATTAAGATGAATTAATCCTTATTAAGTTGTATTAAGTTTTAGTCTCAGCTCCAATTTTGTCATTTCTAGTTCTTTAGAATTTAATTAGACCATTCAGGATATTTATACCTTTAAATAATAGACAGGGGGTTCTTATGCCTTCTGATATGTCATATAAATTGAGCAAAATTTGTGCTCAGAACCTTATTAAAGAGGCTATGAAGATGAAAACCGAAGTGATTAGGGAGCAAGATTCAAAGCTATGTTCATCAGATTCCAGAGACTGGGAATGCCTAAATCAAGGCCAAAGTGGAGACAAGTGTATAAGCACAGTCAGGGAAAGATGGAAATATTTGAGTGCTGCTTCTTCATAAAATTTCATTTTGGACCAATGCCTGCCATTTCTTCTCTCTTTCTTGACTGTAGCCTGAACTAGAATCTGAAGGATTAAAAGACACATTAATTACCATGTATTTCCTGCATTTGCACCACCTCTTCCTGTGGCGACAGTGCACAAGGAGAATTTACCACCCACTGCTTCATGGGGTCTATGGAAAAGGTATAATAAGGGCCCTTCATAAAAAGGCACAGGGTAACAAAATGGGCTGATAAATAGCTCACATATCAGTCAGTTGGCCTTTTGATTAGCGAATTAAAAAAAAAAGTTCTTTGTTCTTTGAAAGGTACCATATCACAGCATAAATCAGTGTACAGGCATTGGATTAGATTCAAATACCTCTTAAGAGCCAGTGGTTTTTATGTAAGCACATTTACTTCTCTGAGCTCAAATCTTCTTACCAATAAACTTGGTTTAACCCCTAGCTCACAACTGATTTTAGAAGTAGAATTATATATGTAAATGATTAAAGATAATACCTGATATCTATCAGTCCTTCAGTCAATGTTATTATCCCCCCAAGTATACATAAATTTGCCCCTGTGTTTAAGTTCATCCACCGTCACTGCCACCCTCAATTTCAGTAATAGACAATACCCCTCTACCCCACCCTGTGACTTACAATCCTTCTGCCCCTGGATTGTTCCTTTCTCTTCACTCTAGAGACTTACATGCTGATCTCTATGCCCAGACCTAACTTCACGTGGCCTCCACAAGAGGCATCATTTTCCATTCAATGAATTCATTATTATTAATTCATTACTCAGTATATATGTACGAAGTACAGGCTTTGTGGCTGGTTCAAGGCAACCCCCGCCCTTCAGATTGCCATATCATTATCATCATTGTCATCATCAACATATCTTAGGTACAATAGAATAAAGCCTAAATGATAAACTTTATCCTAAACCTGTTGGCATATACATTGCATTTCTCTTCTATAATGTTTTCTATAATTACAATTGTGGCAAATAATATTTTATCAACTGGCTTATAATCACAGAAAATTATGATGGGAAAAGCAAATGATATTTTATACTGAAGTTGCAGCAAATATTGTTAAAATTTGCTTCTTCAGACTATCCATTACCAAAACAGACTGATACCACTAGATAAAACATCAGAAAATACTAGAACCAGCAGCAGAGGGCAGCAAGTAGAAACTGATCCATTCAGAAGTTAGTCGTGATTGTAGAAACTACAGAGAGATATTAAAGTATTCAGCAAACAATTTGGTGGAAAGAAATGTGGAGAGGTAATACCTGAATAGTTCATGCTCTGTCACTGTGAGTTCCCTTCTTTCTCTTGACACCCCTTGGAATTCTCCCTGTCCAGAGGAGATAAGAAATTTCCTGTTATTTGCAGAAATCAAGGGCTTGGCTCTGAATGTAACAGAGCAGGGAGCGGAAAGCATCATTAGCCCGGCCCCTCCCTCTGTTTTGTAGAATGGCATGGCCAAGTAGGAGATGCAGAGTAATTAAAACAAGTTATATATTATGACTGCTCAGTTGCTCCCAAACATTTTAGAATAATCCACGGGTAGGGCTGAAAAGCACTGCTGCTCAGGGACAGAGTGTCATGCAAGGCACCTGAGAATGATGATCGAATTCTTTTATGATTTTGTGAATCCTTCATATTCCCCTTTTATGCACATCATTTACTAATGACCATCTTAAAATACAATGGCCGGAACCGAACACAGTACTCCAGATGTGCACGGAGCAGCAGTCTCTGGAGTCAGGATCTGGATTCTAATACACGCTCCCCTATGTAATAGTTGAGTGACCCTGATCAAGTTCCTTAATAAGTGTCAGTTCCTTTATCTGTTTTTTTAATAAAGATAATAATACTGACTATGAGATATTACTGTAAAATTAAATAAAGTAATGTATGGATACATTAATTGTATATTCCAACTTCTTGTAAACTAAAGATTTTATATTATGTCATCTACATTTTCAGGTTACTAACTTATCTACTAAATGGGGCAGGGCCAACTGCGATGCCACATGGCACTCCCTTTCACATAATCATTGAATATTCAATTCACATGCTAAGTATCGTCGTTCAACTACTCCTATATCAACCTGACTTGAGTAGCAGCCACTTACCCATATGGATGTCATGATGCATAAAGAAATAGAGTTTAAGCTCTGGAGTTGGACACATCAAGTTCGAATCCCAGCTTTATCACTTAGCAGCCACAGGACTTTGGGCCAAGTGCTTAAATGGTCCAAGCCTCGGGTTTCTCACGTGTAAGATAGTCATACCAATAGGATCAACTTGAGACCTACCAATTGTGCAATATGTACTAGAGATTATTCATAAACACCTTTCAATCTTAAAATATCATTTGTCTACATCATGTCATATCTGTAGTTAATTTGGTATGAATGCTAGCTCCTAGTTTTTATGTTCTTTTCAAAATGATCATGAGCCCTTGACATGTTTGGGCATGTTGTTACTGCCCCTAACGCACCCTTAGCGAATAGAACACAAACCAGTTTAATAATCTCCCCCCAGTCGCTGTCGTCCTCCTGCTATAATTCTATCCAAATAGAAGTCCAGCTCATGATCTTTCCTGATCGTACATTGCTCTGCTTTACTGTGAGCTTCAGAGCATTTCACAGCTTCTGCACATCCTCCAGCACGTTCCACTGCTGTGTGTGGTACTTACTGATGTAGGTGTCTCTTCACGACCTCTGAGTTGGAACACAAGCTCATTCAGTTAGAAACTGTGTCATTCATTCTAACACCTCAATCCTGCATTGCCTACCATAGGGTCTTGAATATATTTATTACACAACACAATTAGCGAATGAATGACTATTCTAGAATTATGTTGTGTTATCTAATCAAAATAACCAATGTAGAATTTCTTATATTTTGTCCTTGTTAGCATTTTTCAAAGTTTCGATTTATTCTGAATTTCCTTCTTGAGTCCTATTTTTAAAGTGTCGTTTATACGACATTCGTATCCATTTTTCTCTCCACTTTTGGTTGTGTAATTTTTCTTTTTCTTTTTGTATATGTATATTTTAAATATAAGGTCATCCAAGAGCTTTCTGTGCAGCCAAATGTGACTTTCTTTGGCTGCCTGTGCCTTTTGGGATCATTTGTGATTGTAGAGTTTCATCTTCAGAACATTCCATTCCTCTTAGATAATATTTTCGGTCAAGTCTATGCCTGGGATGGGCTATTTCTGTGCATTTTGGGAGACCCCAGTTGTTAGCACTTAGGGGCCGTGTCACTACATTGTACTCCCCGGGGCAGAGAAGTCTTCTTGGGGGTAGCGGCCTCCCGGCATCATGAGAGATGAGAGGTTAAGAGGCCATCTGTGAGGTGTGTGTCACTTGCTCTAGGCTCTCTGGATTTCTGCCAAAGAGAGAAGTCCCCACCACGGGAAGCTGGAACCACCCTCCAAGTACCTTGTGATGGACCTAAACTCATCACCTTCTTCTTGGGCACCGCACTCCCTCCCCTGCCTCACTGTCTCTCTGTGGGGTTCTCCAGGCAGTCTCTCCTGTCCCGTGTCTGCGTGTGGGTCTCTGTGGGTCTCTGTCTGGGTGCTCTTCCTCTGTCTGTCCCGCACTGCCTCCCTCTCTCATCTCTGTCTCTGTTTCTGTTTCTTTCTCTCTCAACTCTCTAATATCCATACTTTTATTTCTATGTTCCTTTAAATAATATTTTTCCTAACTCTTTTTACTCTTGTATTTCCTCTCAGAGTCTCTTGCCATGGAATCACGCCAGCCTTTTTATGGACTTCGGAGCAATCTGTTTTTCTAACGTCTGGAGTGCACATTTGCCTGTGCCCACTGCCCCCTTTCTTCACTGTTAAGAATTCCAAGATGACTTGGTTTCTCCCAAGTTTCATATACCTTTACTCCAACAGGAAGCTCTTTCTTGTTGGTTAGAATGAAATTCAGAATATCAGTTTTCCTTGTTGCTTCCTCTACCCACTTCTTAGTCAATAACAATTTCAGACACTCCACTTGCTGAAGAGCGTCCTGAGAGTTGAAGCCCTTTGTCGCTGCTGCTTGCCTCTGGGCCACTTCATATTCTGGAATAAGATCCATCCTCTATAACTTGTACCTGGCCAGGAAGTGTTTTACACAATCACAGTATGATGACTTGTTTCTGCTCCCTTTTTCCAGCACTTGAATGGTTTCTACCCTTAAGTTCATGGCTTTTTATTAATTATATATAGTTTTTGTGAAACAAGCCTACTCCATTTTATTGGAGCTGTTTAAATAAATAACTTTTAGTGCCTTATTTCAGTCAAGAATTTCATGCCATCAATACTTGGAGATATTTAATTTCTGGATTGTGAACTACTTGAGGTCAGCAGCCATATGATATTCATCTTGGTATTTTCAGAGGCTAGACCAGTCCTGAAACATACTCAATGTGAATTCATTAAAGTGAACTGATGCTTGTTTTTAAAATTACAGGTATAACTGACTCTCACTCATGTACTGCGCATAGATATATAAAAACTCAAGGCCTTTAGAGAATTCCACATCTCCCAATTTCTCCTGAAAATGACCTAATATTTCTTTCACAAGTACTCTGTATGTATTGTTTTTCATGGTAATGATATACAATTTTGCTGGCCTTTTTCTCCCTAGCTTCATATTTTAAAGAGCTCTTTGTATTAGTCTGTTTTTTGTTGCTTTTGACAGAATACCTGAAACTGGGTAATTTACTAAGAAACAAAATTTATTTCTCACAGTTTTAAAGCTGGAAGTTCACGGTCCAGGGGGCTCATTTGGTGAGAGCTTCTTCTGGGTGGGAACTCTCTATGAGGTCTCATGGTGACAGGGGCAATCACATGGTGAGAATGGCTAGGGCAAGGGAGTGAACCTGCTCACTTGCTTTCCTTATAAGGCCATCAGAACCACTCCCTGATAACCCATTAAATCATTAAGTTGTTAAGCCATTACTTCATGAAATGGATTAATCCATTCACAAGAGCACAGCTCCTATGATCCAATCACCTCTTAAAGGCCACACCTCTCAAATACCATAATCAGATTTCCCACTCTCTTAACATTGCTACAGTGGGGGTCAAGTTTCCAGTACATGAACTTTGGGGGGACACATTTAACCTATAGCACTCTTGATCAGCTATTAATAGGTGATTATTACTGAGAAGCATCAATGAACTTGGAACTTTATTAAATATTTTATATACATTAATTTTAATCTTTACAACAGCCTTACCAAAGAGAGAATATTAAGTTAATCATATGTATTAATATAAATATGAGAATATTGAGACTGAGGAAGGTTAAATGATATACTCCAGCCAAAATAGCTACTAAGGAAAAGGACATACTGGAATTAGGTTTGATTGGTCCCAAAGCTCATGTATTTCTTCTAGTACTGTCCATTACCAGCAGGCTGACTGGTCAAACAGATACTTGCCATTATTTTAGGACACACTCAGATGTCATAAGTTTCTTAGCTTAACTGAAGTAAATGACAGCTCTTGGCTCTGCGAGGGGCTATTCCCCCTGTGACGAAAGCTATGGTGACTTAAAATACTATACTATTTGGGAAACAACCAAGGCTGAAGCAGTGGCACATGGTGGCTTTATGGACGTACTGCATAGCTGCACACTTTATCTTTGTCATAGAAGACAAAGGGATAAGATTTAAAAAAAAAAAAAAAAAAAAACCAGGAGGCAGCTCACCCCACTCTCCCTTGGCCTTGCCTGGACTGACGTTGCAGGACTCTTGGTACCAAGAGTAGTCTCAGCCCACTATTAAAGCATGCAAGAAAGGTATCTTTTTATTTCAAGTTTCAACAAATTCAACAATTCTACTTAATTATTATTTTACCTCCTCTTAATCCACTGATGTGACAAAAACTTAATCATAAAGAATCCTGATCTCAATTCCACCCTTCTCTTAGGGTTGTGTCTAAGTTTCTAGGACATAAATAGTACCAAGGTTGGGGGTGGACAGCATTATGGTCTATCTCTTCCTCCCCGTCTTTTGGCCACACCAGTCCCTGGTGCCCTGTTCATCACCCATCTCTGGACCTCTATCAGCTGTCCTAGTGACAGCACAGATGTCCCCATGGAAACCTTTGGGTGCGGAAGTCTCTGTGATAACTTTGGGCTACCCTTGGGACTCATGATTCATTCTGCTGCTTGCACCCATGCTTCCAGAAACCCTGTGAGGCTTCCTAGAAATGTTGTGCAACCATTTCTTCCTTGAGATCTTGTTATTTCCTTGGACTGTACCTGGGAATAGGCACAGAAAGCCCTCTGCTCTCAGATTCCAAAAATGTACCAGATTGTGTTTCCGAAGGGCTCAGCCTGGAGAATTCTACCCTAGGAACCCACCATGCCTGTGTTGTTCCTAATCCCCTCCAGCTTCTCCCAGCAGCCCGAGAAATAATTTTCTAGTCTTAGATCTCATAGGGTTGGAGGTTTTAGGAAAGTAGTGAAAATTTGCTGTCATATATGAATCTCTCCCCCTAATTTTTGTGCCCTCTGCATTACCCTACGTGCTTAGGTTTTTGAAACTCAAAATTCAGGGAACTGCTTATTTTCCTCTGCTCTTGGCTGTCCCACTGATTTCCTAAGACAATAAACCAAGAGTGGTCTAACTGCGTGGTTGGGAGAAAAGGCCGAGTAGAAAATGCAGAGACCTGGGGCTGGGGGTGGGAGCAGGGGATAGATGAACATTTTCAAAGTCATCCTCTTCTCCTTTCCTTGTCACTTTGTCTGCTCTGAGGCTGCAGGGCTGTGGGCAGAGCCAGAGTAACTATCCATGGATATCCCCGACCAAGAAAAGTGAGCAGTGTTTTCCTGATAGTTACGTATCCCTTCAATCCTCGTGGACAGAAAGAGGAGTAATCAGGCAAAAAGGGGGAAGGGGTGTGAAGGATGGAGAGAAAATTCATTCTGCGCCTACCCGTGTCAGGCTCTGGGATTAGCAGCTTCGTTTATGTCATCTTCTTTGACTGTCATGGAGTAGGCGTTACCATATCTGCTGTGTCTTTCTTCCTTTATCAAAAGTGCTTAAGATCCAAACGTACAGTTTTAAAAATTAGTTATTTTTAAATGCCAAGTACGTCTTTCAATCATTTTTATTCAACTAACATTCATCGTGTGTCTATTGCGTGCACTCAGTTCTAGGCACGTGGATGTAAGTGAGCCAGATGAGGAGGGGAAGGCAGCCGGCTCCACACTCAGGCGTGGGCAGGAGCACAGGACGAAGGGCACTGCGGTCGTGAGAATGCAGAGTGACGGGCTCAGCATCAGTCTGGCACGAGTAGAAGCACATCAGTAGGCCAGGGGGAGGTTTCCAAGGTAATGGAAGCCTCCGAATGGTCTTAAGCCCAGATTAACTAAGACCTCACTCTGGCTGCATGCAGGAAAAAGACCTGACACAGCAAGTGCTCAGAAGACGGTGAAGATCAGTCAGGCAGACACTGCGATCATCTAAGCAGGAAGCGATGGGGACCTGATAAAGAGAAGAGAGAGAGTCAAAGACATTTAGGAGAGAAAGTACACAGGTTTTAGTGCTTGGTGGATGAGGGAGAACGAGGAATCCCTTTGGGAATCATTCCTTTGTTATGTGCTTTTCTTTTCTACAAATTAATCCCAGAGCTGCATATAACCAAACAAACAAGCACGGGAAATCAGTGGTTTACAATCTCAAAAGGAACTATAACGTATATTAGAAACAAGTGCTAACATTTATTGACCATCTAGTAAGTTCTAAGAGCTTCACATGTATTAAATTGTTTGATTCTTAAAATAATCCTATAAGGTTGATACCAGGATAATATTTATTCCAGAAATGAGGAAATGAAGACAGATAAAAGGGAAGTCACCAAGGCAGGTCTCACTCCAGAACCTACACTCCTTAACATTGATGATGGGAGTATGGTTAGATTGTGTGGTATAAAATAGGAAAGAATTCATTCTGGCTGGAGTGAGGGGCTGAGTGGCACTAGGAAAGTCTTCGTAGACTAAGAGACCTTGGAATCCCCTCTTGAAAGACGAGTGAATAAGTATTCCACAGGCTAGAGCAATGGCATCCGAGCTAAAGAGATCACCCTTTTCGTTCACAAAACTATTGGTCTAAGCAACATTTTTTGAGCCATGCAACCAGAACAAATGAAAGACCAAGCGGCAGGAGACAGAGATTCCCAATTGAATTTGCCTCTGATGGCTTTGCATGTCTGGGTGAGTCACAGATCTGTGGTAATGAAAAAGTTCCTGAAGATTAATGAGACTGACCACAATCACAGTGAACCGGGAGCCAGATGGCTACATTATCTCCCTCACTCTAGTTTACCAGAGGAAAGATAAGAGAAAAATTATCAGATAAATGTGACAGATGAGATAGTAGCTGTCACATTAGGTCATATTAATGCACCATTCAAAGGACTGGAAAAGTATGAAAGAGTAGTGAGCAGTTTGCATATTCATTGCATTAGACCGTAGTGGTTTATTAACCGTCTCCTGAACATTAGCAGGCATTAGCTTTGGGTCTATGGAGCCCAGTGAACACTGGGGTACCATTTGGACAGGATTTAATTATTTATTAAATTCCACAAATTTCTCCCCTGGCAGTGTTAACAGCAGTGATGTGGAATCAAGGTGCACAGAAGTTAAAGTGGAGGAAAACTAACATGAGAGATTCAGTCAGCTCAGCTTGGCTTCCTGCTCCGTGCACTGTCCCTTCACTCTTTCCCTTTACTGCAGTTTTAGGAAGGATCCTGCGCTTCCTCCTCCCACTGCAGCCCTTGCAGCTTAGCTCTTAACGCTCTACCTACCGTGCTCTGTTACTGAAGGACACAGACGCCTGTAGACTGCCCAGTGCAATGACCCCTCTCGGGCACCTCTTCTACGTGCTATTCACCAGCTTCGTGTCTCCTCAAGTTCAGTCGTCTCCTCGAGAGATGGTCCCTGACCTTCACTATAAGGCAGCCCAGGCTTTCGCGGGCTCTGGGCACTTTTGCTTTCGCTGGCCCCTCTCTTCATAAATAATACTTTTAAAACAGCATTGGTATAAAAAGAAATATACATTAAAACATTTGCTTCAACCTAAAATCTTGATTTTTCTTCTGATTTTAAAATAAATTAAAGCACTTTCCTGGGCACTAGCACATAACGGGCCCTGGGCCCTGCGCCTCTGGCCGGGACCCCTGGCCTCAGGTCCTGCGCGGTCTGAACCCGGAGCTGTGGACGCGCGTGCAGTTTGCCTTGCGCCCGCTAGGGGGCAGTCCCGTGAGGGAAGCACCCGCGCTTCAGCCACCGCCCCGTCCCCCGCACTTACAAGAGCCTGAGGAAGGTCTGAGTAAATATTTACCGGATGAATCAATAAATTTATGATTTTGTCTTTACTTCTCGGTATCTTTCCTCGGCCTCTCTGACTACTAATTTTCAGGGTTTTTTTTTTTTTTCTCCCATTTTGCCTCCTTTTTCCCCACATTTCCTTTAAATACAGTCTTGAATTCTCTCCAGAATTGCAGGCTCACGCTTGCTGGGTATTTCACACGCCTGTCTCTGCAGTACCATCTTCTCAACGTATACAAAACAAACTTGCCAGCTTCCCCTCTCTCCTTGATAGTATTACCACTATCATTGTCATTATTGTTATTAATGGTATCTCCACCTAGTAATGCCATTATCATCTTTTGAGCTGCTCATGTCTGATAACAAGATCGTCTTCAGATTCCGCTTCTACCTGCACCAGGTGCAATCTGTGCCAGACGGTGCCAGTCCTGCCTTTACCGCCTCAGGGGCGTCTGCTTCATCTTCCCATGGCCACGGCCCTTGCTTGCGCCTTCAGTAGGTCTCGCGTGCACAAACTCACTAGCCCCCCAGCCAGTCTCCAGGTCTCTTGTCTTTCCCATCCCTATTCCAGTAGTCACACTTCTCTAGAAAATTCCCTCAGCTAAAATTTTTGGTTGATGCCCATTGCATGCAAAGCAAATTCCAACCCCATAAATTTGAATTCCACATCTTGGCTCCAACTTAAATGTCTAGCTTCATTTCCACGACTCCAACAGACCCTTTGGTCCTGCCATACCTCTCTACTTGATAATTCCTGAAAACATATACTATAATTTTCTGCATTTTTTGTTCAAACTACTCTTTCTGCCAAGAAGGCCACCCCTCACCCCCGTAGATGTGCATCTGAATGAACGCTCCAGTGGAGCACAACCCCTAGCAGGTAGCAATTAGATCTGACACAACTTTGTCCCTCCCCAGTACTAACAGTGTTTTACACGGAGGAGGAAATTAGTAAATGTTTACTAAGTTGAACTTAAAGAAAATGACCTTAAAAAAAAAAAAACAAAAGTAAACGAAGAACATAAGCCTCTACCAAGTCATCATATCTTATGTTGAAAGATGACAATTATTACTTTTTAAGAAGAGTAAAAGCAATAACCAAACAGCAGTAGTCAATTCAGGTAAATCTACTTACATCAGTTCAGTTCTAAGCTTTGCAACCATTTAGCATGCTCAACTCAGGCAAAGCTAATTTCAACCAGAATGAATATTTCCATTTCAGAGTTTAATCTAATCAAGTAGAGTAAATTAATCAGAAACATCTGCCTTGTTTCAAGAAATGACTTGATCACTAACCTAGCTTTAATGAGACAAGCAACTAATTATATTATCTCTCTGATACAAGATGAGGAAAGGTTAGAGTACAAAAGAAATAACAAGATTCAGTGTGAGAAAACACAGGTAATGTGCAATGATAGTGCAACCCTCTAAGAATTCGGAGATGACCTTTATAATAAAAGGTATGACATATTCCTCTGTTTGTTAAACTCGTATTTTATTGTTATAAAAAAACAAAAACAAAAACATATCTGCTTGGGAAAAGTTTAGATCACACAAGCAAACAAACTAAAAACACGATAATAATAATAATCCCACTACCCAGAAGAAAATTGCTCTTTACATTTTCTTGTGGAAATTTCCAGTCATGTGTCTGTATTTGTGTTGTGTGTTGATAAATGTATAAGGTCATATATTCATTCTGTGTATATAATAGAATTTAAATCATATTGTACATAATGTTTTTAATATGCCTATTTTTTGATAATATGTTACATATCTCCCCAGATCATTAACGTTCTTCTGTAGAGCATTCAATAGCTGCATAGTAGCCCATTTCATCATTGTGCTATATTCAGATTGTTCTCGGTACTTTACTATCATAAACAACATTTTGAATAGAGCCTTATGCTTTATTTTGTATATACTTTATGTTTTTTAATTTCCTTAAGAGAAATTACTATGTGTGGAATTGCAGGGCAAGAAGATATACAAAATATTAACCCTTTTAATAAGTATGGCCAGACTCTTCACAAGATATGTTATATTAAATTAAATGACACTGGCATTCCATGGCTGTGTTCACATGCATCCGATTTTAGCAATAATGGATGGTAACATATATTACAGGTAAAACTAAGTTATTTGATGCACTTATTCATCACCCACATTTCTTCTTTTGTGAACTTATTTTGCACATCCTTTGAACATTTTTCAAATGGGGACATTTTGCTTTTCCTTTTTGATTTTAAAGAGCTCTTCATATTTTTCTTATTGTGGAATATTTCAGATACGGAATATAAAGACTAATATAAAATATATTTGAATCTATCATCAGGCTATATTAAATCTTAACAATTTGCCATACTTATTCTGGTCTCTTTTTTTTAAGCCATAATACATTATCCATAAAGGACGAGCCCCTGTTTACCTATACTCTAACACAACCACCTTCTTCTCACCTGAAGACAGTCCTCTTTCTTCCTTTGATCACATCTACTTTTTATATTACTATAACTGTAGGTACTTATATAGCTATAAATTATACAATTTAGAATGATTATGTATAATGTATATATTCGTATATATTTAGTCTGTACATATATGTAGATACTGATAAAAATTTCAGTTATATGTATTTTATGTATACATGTGTGTATTTTATATACACATGTGTGTATTTTATACATATGTGAGATAGATTTGACTCAGCTTGTCATTGAAGATTCTGCATCTATATTTGTAAATGAAATTGGTTTTGACAAATCTTTTCTTGTGCTTTTGTTTTCTGGTTTTGGTATTGAGCTTGTATTAATCTCACAAATAAGTTAGCTGTATTTCCTCCCCATTTATTTCTAAAATATTTTGAGAAGTGGATTCTCTGTTCTTGGAAGTGTTGACAAAAATTTACCTATAGAATTAAGTCTCTATTGTATCTATAGCTATTACAATAGCGACCTAATTCTATAGGTAAATTTTTGTCAACACTCTCTATCATTCAAAATACTATGTATTTATTCTTATTCTTTCTTTTCCTTGATAGTATTTGCTATAATTTCACCGAGTTTCTTTGAGATATTATCTTTTTATCTGTCCTGTAGGTTACAAATATGTTTTCTAATTTTTCATTCAAGCATTTTTGATTATGGTCCTTTTTCATAAAGAAGAGTTTTTAGATGTATATCTTTATTTCTATTTATTCATTTTTAAAAGTTTATATATCCTGTAGTACTATTTATCTTTATTTTTCAATTTAACTACTTTTTATATTTAGAGTTTTTTTTAATTTTTAGTTTACATTAGAAACTCGTGTGTCAACTAATTTTTTTCCCAAATGTTTTGCCAAATTTTCCAACATCAATTAATGAGTTTTTCTTCCCTAATTAAAAAGTCAGTTTATTATTTCCTAAATTTTATTTATATTTGTATCTATTTGAATCTACAGATCTATCCCCTGGCTTTTTTGTTACTCTATTTTATAATATATTTTTAAATGGAAGGAAGATGATACTCTGCCCCATTTTTTTTTTTTTTCTTTAGGATTGTTTGGTCTTTTCTTTTAGACTCACCTTGTAATCATTTTTATATTCTCAGCAAATTTTGTTTTAGAACTTAATCTAATTTACTCAGTTTAATTGAGTATTTATCCAAGAGAGACTGAGTTTAAAGCCCAAGTCATTGAGTCATCTTGAAGAGGCAAGATTAACAGTGTTGTCATTAGAGGAAATGGTGGTTTCTGAGTTAAATTAAGTTCAGCTACAAAGAAATAATAAAAGTTATATGTTTGTCCTAATGAGTATTTAGGCCATAAAATTATACTGGCTACACCAGATAAGAAAACTTTCTTTTGTAGAAACAAATTTTACGCTCATTCTAGCTCATGAAAACCACATTACCAAGCCTCAAATCTCATTTATTCCCTTATTCAAAAAATGTTTAGCGTGGAACTATTAAGTATAATAGTTTGTATGCTCAAGAACTTTAGTGAAATGAGGGGCCGGCCGGTTCTCAGTTGGTTAGAGCACCACCTTATCACACTGAGCTCAAGGGTTCAGATCCCCTCACCGACCAGCAGCCAAAAAAATCACAAACAACAAGAACATTAGTGAAATAGATTGGCAGAAAAATAAATAGTGGGTGATGACGTCGGCACTAGTCAGCACAAGGAAGGGAGGTCAAATGCTAAAGGAGGAGCTGCTGTTCAGAGAAGGCATCTGAAAAGACGGGACATCGCTTAAGCTGGAGGAGAAGAAGGAGGAAACAATGACAATGACAGCAATGTAGTCAGCCAGCTAGTTGAAGGGCAGTGGGGACTCATTCCAAAAAGAAGAAATAGCATGAGCAACCACTGGGGGGAAGGCAAGGGAGAAGCAGAGGAGGGAGGGAGGGGGTAGGGGGTGGGGGATAGGGGGTGGGGGCTGGGGGATCGGGGGTGGGGGGTGGGGGGACAGGGAACATGGACCAGAGCTTGTGATGCACTTGGAGGAGATGGGACTATGCAGTGGGAGAGGCCCAGATTGCTGCAAGAAGCTGGTGAGGTAAGCAGGCCCAGATCATCCTTATGAACTAGAACTGGGAATCTAGGATTTTAAATAGGGGAGCAATACGCAGAAACATCAGGCGGTGCAGGGGATGAATTGGCACGTACTGTTGAAGAAGCTTGTGGAAGACAGTAAGGAAGACTTTATTCAAGGGGCCATCTACAATGGAGTTTTTTAGCAGAGGAGAGAGATTGGGCTCAACTCCAAATACAACATGGAAAAGTGAGAATTTACAGCCAAAGAGCAGGATGGGGATCAGTGGATGGAAAATTTCTAAGAGATAGCATCAGGGGTAAGGGGTTTCTGCCTACGCTGACCTAACAAGATATTCGAGGAAGGCAGGTCAGGGTGATGAGGAATTGCCTGGGGGAGGGTGGGGGACGAGGAACCTGATCAGCTTTCAAGGGTGGTGGGATAAAGTGGGGGATTCTGGCTAAACTGACTTAGGATTCTTGCTAGAACTGGAACCTGCCAGGAAGGACACAGGAGCCCAAGATCAGGCCTAGTCAAAAAGAGCGCTCAGGAGAGTCTGACTAGAGTTTGGTCCAGGAGAGAGAATCTTGGTTGTTGCGTTTATTTCAATATCATTCTTGCTACGAGGCAGAAAGCTCCACCCTTGCGAGAAGCATCAGCGGCCGTCAGTGAGCCTTTGTAGCTCATTGGCCACGTGTTTTGCAGATAGACCTGGCTTTTTTTTTTCTGAAAATAATCTTTTTTAAAAAAACTTTTACTTAATTTTAATTTATATGGACAAAATTATGCAGGGTTTTATTTTGTATTGTTTTGTTTGTTTCTTTTTTTAGTGATCAACTTAAGAAAATTTGACTTACTTCTTAGCCTTTGAGGAGTTTTAAGACTCCTAGGTTTTGCCTTCTCATTTCCTACAGAGTAGGGAAGAGATCCCAAACATTGGGGAAAAAATAGATCTGAATGTCTAGTCTCTAAAACAGAGAACAGTTGGAAAATTGTCAAAAATGCTAGTGGGAAGTTTGTGCTATTTCTGCATCTCATAAATGAACACTAACTGTTGTGCGCTACAAGGTGCTTGGAGACTCTTAGAATGTTTGGGATTTTTTCTTCATATCTCTTGTTCTTGAGAAATATATAGTCTAAGCAAAAAAAGAAAGCGGGCAGACTAAAACAGATGAGAATAAATTAGAAAAACAATTTTTCTCCATGAACCAAAGTAGAGAGGAGTAGTATAGAGCAAGAGAAGAGTTGTCCTGTCATGTTTGGCACAAAATCTATATAAAAACTCAATGTGACTTCTTTTAAATATGGCAGAAAACCTTTTTGTTTTTAAGACTTCTCTGAATCAGAATTTGAAATAATTCTGGCTAAAGGACTAAAGCGTACCATGGTAGTTTCTGTGAAATGAACAGCTTACAAAGCAATCTAAAAATGTAAGCAAGGGAAAATGCTTAAGGCTCAAAACTATTTTAGGGAAAAACGACTTTATATGCAAAATTTTTTCCTAAACACTGAATATATTCATAAATTATCCATTTATTGAACTACTTGACACAGGGTTTCCTCTTTCTCCCTATCAGCATCTTCACAGAGTATGCCCAATGTACTTTAAAATAATTAAATAAAATTTCTTAATATTCTAAAACCAAAAAATTTTTCCTATCACATTGATGCTCTCCAAATTTCACTCTGCAAAGAATTTGCCACAATTGCAAGCTAGGTCACAGAAAGATAAGTGAAGTCAGCTGAGTAAGTGAGAAAGAGTCCAGTTCACCAAATGATTCCAGGGTGGTTGGGGACACACCAACTATGGTAAAAAAAATCTTTAATAAAAGAGCAAGAACATCTTTAAAAAGATAAATGCAACACAACATAAGCTATTCTTGCTGTTGAAAATGAAGACTTGTTTATTTGTCAATTATTTTCGACTTGGGCTAAATAATATTTTCCAGAGTTGTCAGTCTGTTGGTGAATCATAAAATGTCAGTGCTGAAAAGAACTGTGGGTAGAGATTATTTGGTCTGAGTGTCTACCAACCCATTGGTAGTGGGTTGGATGGTGGCTCTCAAAGAGGTATGTACATGTTCTGATTCATGAAACCTGTGAATATTTACTATATATGGCAAAAGAATGTTTATTACCTTACATGGCAAAAAAAAAATGTAATTGAGTTAAGGATTTTAAGAGGAGCAGGTTGTCCTGGATTATCAGAGTGGGCCCTAAATCTAATCACAAGTGTCCCTGTAAGAGAAAGGCAGAGGAAGGTGACACAGACAGCAGAGGCCATGTGATGACATAGGCAGAGAAAGATGCAGCCACAAGCTGAAGAACACTGCAGCCTCCAGAAGCTGGAAGAAGCAGAGAACAGCAGTCCTCCTTCAGCTCCCCCAGCAGGAGCGTGGCCTTGCCGACACCCTGACTTCAGACTTCTGGTCTTGTGGACCTGAACCCCTCCCCCACCCTTAAATATTAACTGACTAGCTTTTCTGCTTCTGTAATTAGCTTGCACAAGGTTTTACAAGCCCCTGCGGGTGGGACTTTCTGGTAAGAGCAGATAAAGGACTTCCCAAACCGCCCAAAGTTCACCCAGTTCTGGGAAGGGCCTAACCACAGAAGGGGTGGGCTGTTGGGCGATTCCCCAGTTCCTTGTCTGTATACCACCCCACTGAAAGCCACCAATGAATTTAAAAGTCACCTCAGGTGACCAATAAGCTGTATACAACTCATCCTGTTGCCAAAGTCTGCCTACCAAACCGTATAAAAAGTGCTCATGTTAAGAGCTCGGGGCCGCTTCTGTCCTGAAGACCGAGCGACCCCAGAATGTTGGAATAAAAAAGCCTCTTGCTTGATTGCAGCGATCTCTGTCTCCTGGTCTTTGTGAGATGAGCCTTCCCAACAAGTAAGATTCGTGCTTTCAGTCCAGTCTTACAGTCTCCAAGCAGAGAGAGAATAAATTTGTGTCATTTTAAACCACAAGTTTGTGGTCATTTGTTTTAGCAGCAATAAAAAAACCAATACAGGAATGCAGTGTCTCATTTTATAGGGAAGTAAGGCCCAGAGGGGCCACTGCACCCTCAAGTCATACAACTACTAGCGACAGAGACAGAGTTGAGAGCAAGGGTCCCTCTTAGCCGGGCTCTAGGTGACAGCCCAGTGCTCTCTCTGTAGCCCCATCCTGCCCCACCTTCCCACCACAGTGGACACCATTGGTCTTCCCCTCTTTTCTTGGATCCTGTGACATCAGGCTCCCCCAATGTCCCCCTTTCCTCTGACCTCTCTTCATCTTATTGGTTTCTTTCTGCTTTTGTCTTTTTGTGTCCGTGGCCGTCTTCTATGGTTCACCCAGTGACTGTGTTCTCAACCTGATCTTAGCACTTACCTAAAGGATCTCATTCCTCTCAATCCCAAAGTTGCAAAGACTCCCTGTAACTCTCAGTTGTGTCCCCACAGATTTGGTTTCTCTTTTGAGCTCTTAACCCATTTTGCAACTGATTACTGGCTGGCTGGCTCTACTTGCACGTCCTGGGGCATCTCCATCATGATGCATCAGAAGCGGAACACCAGCCCTTCCCCCACAGGCCTGCCCCTCCTACCACCTTCCCTGTTTCAGTCACTTGAGCCCAGCCGAGGAATTTTACACTGAATACTCTGCTGGTATCTGCACTTTACCTCCCAAACGTCTTCTGCTTCTCTTCCCTCTAGCCACTGCTCTAGTGTCAGGTCTCCTTAATTCTGATCCAGAAAGTTGCAATTACTTCTAAGTGGTTTTTCTCTCAATAGCAGCTTTTACACTGTAGAGGGTTAGAAATCTTGATTTTCATTTGATTTTTAGAGTAGGGTTTTTGGGTAATGCGTGTATGGGACAAAAGTCCTTGATTAAGCGACAAAAGTCCATAGCCAGCAGGCAAAAGCCTATCTAATCAATTCTAATCAAGTATATGTTGATTCACAGTTGATTTTTAGTATAGGGTTTTTAAGTAATGCATGTATGGGACAAAAGTCCCTGGCCAGGGGGCAAAAGCCCCCAGCTAGCTGACAATAGCCCATCTAATCAACTCTAATCACTGTTTAGGTGTGGGATTATATACTTTAATGATTTTAGAGCTAACAGGTGGTTGAAATACTGATCCTGTTAAGAGATTTTAACGAATTGCTGCAGGGAAAAATGTTTGCTAAGGGCAAGCTGTTTGTTGATGGAAACTTTAGAGGCAATTATAGTTAGATTTAATCATAAGAATGTAACTTTTGCTTAAATCATTTAAGGAGAGGTTATATTTTAAACAATGATCACAGTTTGATCAACTTAGCTTTTCACAACTTGTACTTTGGAATGTCACATTGTTCATTTTAATGATGTTACTAGTTTACATTGTTTAAGCTATACTTAGCCATAGATAACTTTTGTCACATTGCCCATATTTGTGTCCTTTTGAAATGATTGAATCAACTGATTTTTCTTGTGAAACTTCCTTGTCTTTACAATTAAAAACAGAAGCTAACTTTGAATCTGGGCTGTACCCAGTTTTCTCCTCCTAACAGAGGAGTTGCTCAGGGGCAGTCCCTTTGGGCTTCTCATTGCGTTCATGTTGCTTTGAGTAATCCTTTTGTGTGTCTCTGTTACACAGCGAGAAGTGTAACATACATGTCTCTCAAATAAACCCCTGGTATTAGTTTCTATTGCTGCTGTAACATATAACCACAGACTTGTTGGCTTAAACAAAACGTATTTATCATTCTACAGTTCTACAGTTCAGAAGTCTGACTAGTCTCACTGGGCTAAAACCGAGGTGTGCCATTGGGGCTGTGTTCCTTTCTGGAGGCTCTAGGAGTTTGTTTCCTTGACTGTTCTAGCTTCCAGAGGCCACCTGCAATTGTTGGCTCATGGCCCCTTCCTCAAAGCCAGCAGTGTTGGGCCAAGTCCGTCTCAGGCTGCCATCTCTCTGGTTCTCCCTCTTCTGCATCCCTCTTCTATTTTTAAGAATGGTTGGGATTACATTGAGTCCACCCTGCTAGTCTAAAGTAATCTCCTCATCCCAGTCAGCTAATTAACAACTTTAATTCCCTCTGCAACATTAATTCCCCTTTGCCATCTAAGGTTAGACATTCACAGTGTCTGCCACTTAGGACATGGACACTTTGGGGCATCACTACTCTACCTCCACACCCCTCATCTCTAGGCTCACTGCCCCTGCCCTAGCTTCAGCCTTAATTTACCATCTTCTACAAAAGCCTTTCAACTGGCCTCTCTGACTCCAGGCCCTCCCTGACCCTCAGTCCTCCATGTGGCCACTTGTTACCTCTCTGCCACAGAGTCAGTGTAGCCAGTGTCCACCTTCTCCCCCATTGCTTGCAATTACCTTAGACCACAGTCGTACCTCCTTGTGCAGATGTCCCAGCTTCCTTCTGCAGCCACTGCTCCTGACATACTTCATGCCACACAGGTATATTTGCAATATCTCAAGCATGCCATTTTCTCTGAACTTTTTCTCATGCTATTCTTCCTGGCATACCTATTTCTCTTTCCATCTGGTTCACAAACACTGTCACCGCAAAACCTATATAGATTGTTACTCTCTCTTTTTGAATTTTCAAAAAACTCCCCCAAACCCATCATAATTAGTTGTTTCCCCATATATCGCTCATTGCATAGTATTATGGCTATATATTTATCTATTTCTCTCTAAGCTTGACAGCGAATACATTGTTTATTCATTCATCCATCCATTCAGTCATCTATTCTAGATGTTTGGTGAACACCTACTATTTGCTACAATTAGGAACAATAAAAATAGATATGAAGGGGTCCTTGCCTTTAAGAAAAACATAGTCTCTTGTAGGAGTTAGACCTGTAATCAGACAAAATTCATAGTTTCTGCTTTAAAATATGAAAATACAATAATGACTAAGATGATAAAGCAATTCTATTTGTTCCTATATGTTTGTAAAATCTCACTCAAAAGGTGATTAATAAAACACTATCGTAAGTGGGAGCTAAGAGAGAAAGAAGGATGGAAGGAAAGACCACAGTGTTGCACTGGACTTGCAGAGGGAGAGAGCACACCTAGGGTAGTGTTGGGCAGGGGGAGAAGGGGGTAGCACAGGGAGGTTGGGGATTAACTGGGTGAGGGACATGGGGAATAATCTCAATTTGTCTTAATGAACATGCTAATAGTATTGATCTGACCATCATATCTCGGGCACTGGTGGTGACAGTCAGCTTTGTACCCCACAAATATGCATAATCAATTAAAAAAAAAAAAACTATCATCCTGGAAGGAAAAAAGAAAATACATTGTTGGCAGCCCGGAATACAAACAAAATAATTCTGTAAGGGCATTTAAGGAAAGCTTCATAAAACTGTGACATTTAATCTGGTTCCTAGAAAATAAATAGGAAATTCTAGACATAATTGAGGTAAAAACATACATCTTTCATCCTTGTATTTCTAATACCTAGGAGGTGTTTGTTAAATTAAATGTTGAATGAGATGCTGGAGAATTGGGTGGCATGTAAGGGGTGACTATTAAGTGGGAAATAAACCTGGAATGGAACAGGAGGTACATAGGGGGCTTTTCAAAAGGTAGGACTCAGCACTGCTCAAAATGTGGTCTACAGAACATTCCCATGGTCTGGTAGGTGGGAGGGTGGTTTTGCGGGGAGGCTGAAGTACAGAATCCTGATAGTTACTGCTCACCTGGACATCAGCATCTCTGCAGGTGCGGCTAGTAAGGGGAGCTGTTTAATCAGCTTCAGCAAATTGCAGTTTTAGAGCCACTGAACTAAAGGTGAGAATACAAAGTAAGATGAGAAGGAAGTTTAATTAGAACTCAAAAAAAGATACCTGAGCTGACCATGTTTGTTAAAGTCATTGAATAAATGTTTACTAAACAGCAATTACATCTTGGGCACTGTTCTAGGCACAGGCAAGAACAAAAAAGAAAGTGGTTCTAATCTCATGGAGCCTACTTTCCGATGGAGAGATGGATAAAACAAGCAGTGGCACAGATGATATGATCCGTTTGTTTGGTAGTAATGGCAGGTTCCAGGAAGAAGTACCATGGAGATGTGGCCTGGAGGTATGACAAACCCAGCTCGGGGAAGTCTGGGGACTGGAAGTCACACAGAGGTGAGATCAAGGCCAAAGGCCTGAGGACAAGAATAGCACGGCTTGCTTAAGGGACGAAAGAAAGGTCAGCGTGCTAAATCCTGGCGTGTAAGGAGCAAAGTGAAATGGGATGAGATTGGAGAAGTACACAGGAGCTGAATTCATCAGCGCTTTGGTTGACTGACTGTCCTGGTTTGCAGGGATAAGGGGGTTCCTGGACATGTGACTTCCAGTACTAAAACCAGGAAAGTCCCAGGCAAATGGGGACAAGTTGGCCACCCGAGGCCATGGTAAGGCATTTGAATTAGAAGAACAATGGGCTTAAATTAAAGAGTTTTAAGTGGCCCAAAGTATGATACAATTTAGATTTCCCTGGATCACCCACATTTCTGGGTGGAGGGCTAAGTTGGGGGCAGCCAGAGTGGATACGTGTGGTTGCTGCTGTCCTGCAGGTGGAGACGATGGTTTTGAACCTCAGTGGTAACGATGGAGATGAAGGGAGGTGAACAGATGCAAGATACATCCTGAGAGTGGAAAACAAAATGAGGTTGCCAGTTACTTACAGGTGGGCCTGAGAGAAAGGGAAGAATCCAGGATGACTCCAGTGCTACCTCTCTTTGGGGCGGGTGACACTCAGGAATCCAGTGTTAACAGAGAAGAAACACCTTGGCGGCGGCCCCGCGAGGCAGGTGCATGCACAGGTCTGTGCTCAGAGGCAGGTCGGGCTGGACTAACAACAAGGAAATGAAATTGAAAAAGTCACTGGATTTAATGGTCACCAGCCACAGGCTTCTCTCCAGGAGCACACCCCGCTGCATGTCACCTCAGAACTGTGTCCTTCTGTGATCGCTCTTGTGACCTGTATCCACGTCTTCCTCCACATTACAGGGCTGGGCCCGAAAGAATGCCTGGCCCAGCCCTGCATCCTGTTGCACTGGCCAGCTGCGCAGTGACTCCAGCCTGGGTGAATGCATAAACCACTGGGGGAGGATGTCACTACAGCCAGTTAGCGAAGGATCTGCTCTAAAAAGCCCTCCCTCATGTTCAGACTTCCAGCCCCAAAGGGAAGGGAGGGAAGGCAGCAAGAACTCGTCTCTTCCTTTAGAATTCAGCCATTTCTGTGTGACACAAGGCCATGCTGGGTGACAGAATACTGACACTGTGTGTGCAAGTGTGTTTTACCATATCTCAGATCATCACTCTTTTGCCTAATTTTCTACCGGAGAACACAGGTGAGTAAGATTTTTCAGTTTGCATGGGGACAAAAGAGAAGCCTGTCCAAAGGTGGCCGCCTTCGCAGGCTAACCTCACAGGATCAAGCACAGGATAAAGAATAAATCTGATGGCCTTCCAGAACAGCTGGCATTTAGATATCTAAATCGTTTCCAGAATGATTCTTCAGGGTGATTTTAAAAAGAAAAAAAGTGATTCTTCACGGTTGCCCTCTATTTTAGTTGTATAGATACAGCATTTATCCAAATCAGTTTTCTTTCCTCAAAGTTTTCTTGCCTTTTTTTTTTTTTTTTTCCTGCTTCTTCCTCCCACCTGTATTTTGCTAGAAGCTGTGGTTTTCATGGTATCTGGATTGGAATTTAATCAATGAATGCCCTAGTCACGCTGCACCACCACCGTCCTCTTAACCATCCCCTGCCAGGCTTGTAGGTCTAGACTCAATTACAGACAGAGATACGCAGTTTCCCGTAAGAGAGTTTATTTAAGACATGATTCTTCAAATGAACTTTTAAGTTAGAATGTTATACCTGTGGAATTTCAACTAGCAGAAGAGATTTCTTACTAGTGACATAATCTCTGTCATTTTCAATTCTAACTTCAAGGTTTTGAAATTCAACCAAAAACTCCAAAGAACATGGCTTTTCCAGTTAAGTATAGAAGGACCGATGCTTCCCCTGTGTGGTGAAGTTTGATATTTCACTCTGTAGAAACCAGATGTACAGCCAAACAGCAGGAGGAGGGGAGTGCTGCTGTGCAGAGATTTATATTTTTATTTTAAATAACCCATATGATAAATTTTTAAGCAAAAGGCTAGAACAAAAAATTCAATAGCTATTTTATAATATCCTTAGAGAAGTTATTTTTGCTTTTTTTCTAAATTTCAGAAGTCAGTGAGTAGCCTTCTATAATGGTAAAAATAGAGAACATTATGTAAGGTTATTTTTTAGCTCATGCAGAGGTCAAGGCAGCAATAAGTCATATATCTCTCCAGATCTTCTCATTTATGAAATAATGACAACAATAATAATTAAAATAATATCTATACAAATAAAGCAAATTTCCCATTTATCAAAACCTGGTGCATGTGACATGTGGAAAATCAAAGTGGAGAAGTCCTGTGAGTAGGGACGACATCACCTGCCTAAGAAGTCTTTCTTCAGAGCCCCTGAAACTGAAGGCAGCTGGAGGGTCTCTACTGCTATGTGGCCGGAGCCACACTTATTGTGGAGGGCCCAGGGAGAACCACAGGGAGACACACAATCGTCACCAGCCTTGCTTCTCTGAGTGTGTTTCCTGGACCAGCAGCATGGGCGTCCCCTGGCTCGGCCCCACCCCAGACCCTACAGACCCAGAGTCTGCATTTAACAAGCTCCCCAGGTGATTCACAGTGTACTTTAATACCTGAGCAGCTCTGGGCTAGAACAACTGAAACAACTAAGACCCATCAAGTGTGAGAGATGTTTCGTGGTCAGAGAAAACAACCGTGGTGAAAATGTGACTCCCAGACTAAAAGGGACGAAGGTAGGCATCCAAACTGCAGGCAATGGTTTGCAATTGGTTTCCCAAGGACAATGTGGTGACTTCCAGGGGTGGTAGAAGCAGGGATTTATTTATTTCGTGATGATTATTAATTCTCCTGAGCCATCCTATGTAAGTCAACCTGGCAGAAGTCACTGTAAGAATAGTAGTAATAAGAGCAGCAGTGGCAGTACTAATACTGATAGACACCTACTGAGCACTTAGCATGGCCAGGCCTGTGCTGAGGGTTTCACATGCATTGCTTGACTGAACTCTTGAAGTAACATTCAAGGCGCAGAAACTACTGCAGCCTCCTGTTAACGTTTACTAATGTCTGCAGGGTTTCCTTTCATGGAGAGGAACGCTCACTACCATTTTTCTAATATTCAATTTCTCCTTTTAAAATTAACTGACATTTATCTAAATATGCTCATACTGTTTACATAAAAATATACCAAAATATATAAATTTAATAAGGTATCTCAAAGCATTTAAACACTAATTTAAAAAATTTCAAAAGTCAAATATGTCAGATGCTTGTACATACTTGTAATTTCTTAGAAGCAAACAAAACACTTTTAAGGTATTATAATAATGAAACTCTTTAGTTGCCCTAAAACTGTTTCCAAAGTACTAATACCACAGATTTAAAAGTATTTCTTCCTAATCTCTATTCCATTCTTATCCTTATTTTTTCCTAGATTATGGTCTTCCTAGGATTATTGTTATTGTGTCTCCACCAAATTTCCTATATTGAAGTCCTAAACCCCAGTATCTCCTAACATGACCTTATTTAGAAATAAGGTGATTGCAGATGTAATTAGTTAAGATGAGGTCATACTGGAGGAGGGTGGGCCCCTAACTCCATGTGACTGGTGTCCTTATAAGAAGACAGCCATGTGAAGATGGAGACACATGGGGAGAGCACCACATGAAGATGAAGGCAAAGATCCTGGTGATGCCTCCACAGGCCAAGGCATGCCAAAAGGTTGCCAGCAGACCACCCAGAGCTAGCAGAGAGGCCTGCAGCATGTTCTCCTGCACAGACCTCAGGAGGAACCAACCCTGCTGACGCCTTGATTTTGGACATCCGACCTCCAGAACTGTGAAACAATTCCTCTTGTCTAAGCCACGCAGCTTATGGTGCTTTATTACAGCAGCCCTAGAAAACTAATGCAAGCAAAATTTCACTTCCTTTATCCGGAAATGCCAGGGCAAAGACAAACCAACCAGGGCATTAGGTATAGCTTGACAATTGATGATGGAGTCCACTGAACTGAACAAACTATTCACTTCTAAGCAACAGAGGGGAATGCCTGCCTGGAATGTTGGTTGTGGATGTGAAACTCAACGTGGTTCTGCATGTTGGAGATTTATGATCTTAGAAATCATTTGTGCAGAGGTCAAGGATATTAATAAACAAATTTATAACTGGGCTTTTTAATGCCTTATTTGCGCATTATAATAGAGAATTTTTTTTTTTTTTTTTTTTTTTTTTTTTAAAGATGACCGGTAAGGGGATCTTAACCCTTGACTTGGTGTTGTCAGCACCACGCTCAGCCAGTGAGCGAACCGGCCATCCGTATATGGGATCCGAACCCGGGGCCTTGGTGTTATCAGCACCGCACTCTCCCGAGTGAGCCACGGGCCGGCCCTATAATAGAGAATTTTTAGTAGACCAGTTTTTTCAATCACTTCTGAAATTTTAGTATTTTTAAAGCACTGAAAACTTTTAAAATGTCATATATCCTTAGTAACTTCAAGAAATCTTTCCTTTTTTCCTTTTAACTCTTGTGGGTGGCTCTACTCAGGAGTATCATCTTGGAGTTCCCAAAGAGCTTCACCCTGGATCCAAGTTCTCTCAAAGAAGGGTTGGGCTGCTTTCAGAGTGTTTCTGCCCTTTTATGGTTACGCTTTGCCTTTAGATTAAAAATTTTCCAAATTATTAGATCTGACAAATCAGGAATGTTTTGGTTTTTTACACCCCAATTTTTTCCTAATAGTTATTCTCAGTGTCTTATCTTCCTAACGCAGCCAAATATGCACCTTAGGCTTATTCTGCCAGAGGCCAGGTCAGGTTCAGGTTTACTGGGTATATTGAAACTCTACCATTTCTTCTCATCCCCAGTCAAGGCCACCGTACTGTCAGCCACTAGAGGATTTGGGGCCTCATATTCTACTCTTGCCAGGGTGGGGCCAACTCCCCGATGCCAACACCAGAGATAAGTAACAGCAGCCTTGGACGTGGGCCTCTGGGTCCCACCGCTCACCACACACAGTCCTCTGGTGTCCACTGTTTCCCACTGCTCTGCCTGTGCACCTGCCACCACCTGGTCTGGTGCCAAGAGAAGGCAGGGTGGTGTGTGCTCTGACTAACTGTAATAATGGCTTTGCTTGACTCCTGGAAGTCCACAGAAGAAGGATCTGGGAACTTGGTAGGAATAGAAGTTCTCAGAACAAAAAAAAAGGGTGCAATCCAATCTTGGAGAGGTGACCTCTTGCCCCTCCCAGCCCAACATACCATAGAAGAGCAAAGTGCTGGGAAGTGGCCTGCATGGTCTCAGGACATGGAGAAGGCGATCTGAGGCTGTGGGGCTGCGATGTTGGTGAGACGTGGGTCTCTAATCAGGAAGAACATGTGAGAAACCTGAGGAGATGGTGGTTGTCAGGTGGTCTTCACAAATGACCCCTGACTGCTGATGGGTGGGTGTCCCTCATCTTATCCTCACAGATAAGTCTTTTTTCATTGAGTTTTAACAGCTGTTGTTTCCTCTGCCAACCTTTTTCCTTTTATCCTTAAAAGACCTCTTGCCTCGGTGGACAGGTGAGAGCGTATTTCCCGAATACACTAACCACAGCTCTTCCCGGCCCTCTTCTGTGACGCTCCTGTGCAAGGGCTGCCTGCACGTGGAGAACGTGAATCTGGACTCCCCGGCGGCCTGCTCCCGTCTGCGGAGACAGTCAGGAGGGAGACGGAGGCCGGGGCGACAGCGTCAGCGGCGCAGTCTCTGTCGCCAGTCTCATCTCCCTCACACACTCCACTGTCTCACTGCTGAGACTAATGTGAGTTTGTTTCTGTCTCTAGAAAGCAGGAGAGTCAGCACAGTGTGGGGCCAAGGCCTTGGGACGAGACAAGCATGAGCGAGGACGCGGAGGGAGAGGTGGTGACCTTCAGGCTGCGCGCCTGTCCTAGGACTGCTGCGCCTTTGGTGGCCGCCGGTGGCTGTCGCCGCTGTCAGGCCTGTCCGTGGCGGAGGACCCTGCCCGAGACCCCCGCCGGGACGAGGCGTGACTGTCCCCGACGGCGCGGTCCACGCGGGCGGAGCGCACCGTGTCGCTACTGGGAATCCAGCTGTCACCGCTGGGGGCAGGATCATTCTGTCGTCCTGCAGACTTTACGATTTCAATGTTCCCTGTTCGTGAGGTTTGTGGCCCGCGGAGGTTTCCAGAGTGCGTGTGGCTGCTGGCCCCGGACAGCTGTCTGACCCGCGGACGACACTTTCGCCCTGTCCCGGGAGCGGACAGCGCCTCGGTAAGGACCGTGCCAGCGGCGGCCACTCCACTGCCCACCTCCCCGCAGCTGCTTCTGGCAGAATGACTCGCGCTTTTAAAAATATTTTCCGTGACAATGTTCCCTGAACAGTTACGTCTGGGCTGCTCCAAACCCCGAGCCGTTTGAGCAAGACAAATTAAAATTTTTGGAAATTACAGAAACTTAAAAAATCAGAATCTTTGAAATACCAGGTGGTACTTGGGACTCTTTTCGCAACACTCGAACCCGTGTTGAAGCTCTTTGGAAACTCTGAAATGATACTACTGATAAAAGCCAACCAACAGATTTAAAAGGGAGGAAGAATATAGTCCTTGAAGTTATCAAAGAGCCAAGCGTTTAAAAACATTTTTGTGCTTCCAACATACTAACAGTTTAGAGGTAATTTTTAAAATAATAGTCTACACCCTAATGCTTTTTTAGGACATAGCATAGAGCTCTGTATTATCTATTCATACAAACAAATAAGAAGCATTTATAAAAACCCAGTTATGAATTTGTTTATTTAATGTCCTTGACTTCTGAATCAGTGGTTTCTAAGATCATAAATCTCCAGAGTGCAGAACCCCATTGAGTTGTTTCATGGCCATAACCAATAAATTCCAGGAGGAACCCCTTATCATCTGTTGCTTAGACATAAATATTTTGTCCAGTTGGAGAAAGAAACTTTTGTGGCCTCCTCTGTTGGATAATCTCAACCTGTCGAGACTGACTATTCACCTGGCAGAGTATGTTTTCCTATAGCAGCCATGCAGTGTTGATGCAAAAGCTCTTTGATTATTTTCTCCTTGACACATGACATCCCCCTCAAATGTGTATGTATTTGTTCAGAATTCCCTGTCCATCTGTAATGCATGTATACGTGTCCATCCCACAACCTTCACATCCCCTTGACTTGCTACAGAAATAGGGACTTAGGGGTAACCTTATCGCACTGTTTGAGTCAAACATTTGGAGCCCACAACATCTCAAGAACTGATGGTGTATAAGGAAGGAGCAGGAATCATTATTTCCAGACAAGTCACACACACGTTCTCCACACTTGAGCACAGGAACCAGCATGCAGAGCTGAGCAGCAGTTGGACACCGGCCTCCAGCACCCATGAGGCTGCCTCTGCTAATGGCCAGAGTGGAGAACTGGTCAAACAAGCATCAAATTAAACCCCACTCCAGCCTGCTGGAAGTGACTCCTCCCTTAGTCCAGCACGTCTGTTAGTCAGGGGCCATCTTGGTTTCAGATCAACAGTTGCTGAATAGCAGTGCTTGTGTTCCAGTCACCTTTGTTTGACTTCGTCATGGCCCCAAAGCACTAGAGCAGTGATGCTAGCAATTCAAATATGCCGAAGAGCAGCTGGAAAGTGCTTCATTTAAGTGAAAAATGTAATTATTTGACTTAATACAGAAAAGAAAAAATCGTATGCTGAGGTTGCTGAGATCTACGGTAAGAACAATTGTCTCTACGGAAAAAGAAATTTGCATACAGTGTATACAGGGTTTGGTACCACCCACTGTTTCAGGCATCCACTGCAGGTCTTGGAACGTATCCCCCCTCGCACAGGGCAGGGGTGGGGATGGAAACTACTGTATATCTCAACAAAGCTGTTATATTTTAAAAAAGAAAGAAAGAAAAAGACAACCTATGGATTTGTATTTAGCCTTGACTCTAAACTAGTGGTCTTGAGATTTGAACAGGAATCAGCATCACCTGGATATTTATTCAAACACAGATTGCTGGACCTACATCAGTAGTTCTAGGGTGGGGCCTGAGAATTTGCACAGCTAGTAAGTTTCCAGGTGGTCCTGATGCTGCTGGTCTGGGGGCATACTTTGAGAACCACTACTTTAAAACAGCAAACTTTTAAAAAATTATTTTAACATTTACTTGTACATGTTTGTGGAGCACAGTGTAAAACAGCAAACTTTTGAAGCAAGGAAAGCACTTGCTACAAACAAGGCCCGGCCTCCTATTTCTCTCTGGTCTATGGACAGTGTAGGCTGATATCCAAGAGGATCCAAGAACTGGAAGGGCACGAGAGTCCAGCAAGTGAGACAATACCATCCCAGAAGTAAGACCCATCCAGCCTCACCACTGAAACGTTGCTGCACAGCACCAAAGACGAGGTGTGGCTCTGAGTGTTGTTTATGACAACTGTGGACATAACTTTGTCATCACTAGTCCTAGGTTTGGAAGAACAAACTAAGCTTTTCAGGGAACAGTGTGTTCTGTGACTACAAACTAATTCAAGGAAGGCTGGCTCCTTCATTTATCACTTTTCTTCCTGATAATCGTCCGGGCATATCTGCTTTGCAGCCCTGTTAGAGCCTTTACGTAACTAACATGTTTCTTCTTGTAAAAAACAGAGATGTTCTTAGCTGAGAAAATATATCATGCATTTAAAAGACCAAGTACTTTGGATCTCTCCCTGCCCCCATCTTTCCTCCCTTTCTGTGTCATAGTCTACAACTTACCAGCTGTATAACCTTGGCCTTCATAACTCCAAACCTCAGTTTTCTGTTCTGTACAATGAGAGTATGATACGTCTAAGGACTGTCAGGAAGATTAAATGAGATACAAAATTGGGCCAAGCTTGGAATAGGAATAGAGCCTGCCACATACCAAACACATTCCCCAGATCAGAAAGTGGCCATCCTGAACTTTACTGCTCAGTTAGCAGAGGCTACACCCCCACCCTATGTGCCTATGAAAAATATCCAGTGGGTATTTCTGAGAATCTGAGAGAAACACACATGCTCTCCAAATCAGTTCTGGTTGTCACTTTTAGTCTCTTGTTCTAGCCTAGTAGACTTGTTTTGGGGTTACCTGCTATTGTCTTGCAGCTGTTTCTCCTTGCACGTAACTGTTTTGCCCAAGGTACCTTCCTTCTCAGGGTATAACCTGGAAGACAGGAAGCCCCTTAGCAATCAATATCTGATCTGACCTGTTTGGTGGGACCACAGGACAACTGAACCACAGATTAGCAGTGGTTGAGAAAGTAATAAGGTTCTCAGCTGCAAATAACTAAACCTACCTTAGCAAATTTCAACCTAAAAAAATAATTTATTAACTTACAAGAGGGAACTTCCAGAATCTCAGGAAGGGCAGAGAATGAGGGTTGGAGGCTAAACAGCCAGAAACATACCCAAATTATATTATGGGGCATTCAATGAAAACCCCAGAGCCGCTGGGCACAAGCACCTGAGCTTTTTTACACACAGTCCACTAGCTGGGAGCTTTGTCAGGCTTCTGCTAGCTGATTACTTCATGGTCACCTCTACTTTCTTTCTTTCACCACTTACTGCTTTCTTCACATCACTGCTCTCCAGGATGAAGCCACATATGACATTTGCAGAGTCTAAGCCACATATCAGTATCCTGGTGGCAAAGAAGACTGGGAATAAGAGTTTCTGCTTCTTCCGTGTACAGGTGGAGCCGTAAACAGGGGAGGTAAGATTCAAAGTTCTGGGCAGCCAGGAATCAAAACAGAGTCCCTTGCAGACCAGTAAGGTGAGCAAAAAGATGCTGGGAGTTCTACAAGCCCCCAAGTGGGCACAGACTTACTTAGAGGCTGGGGGCACCCAAAGGGCCTGGTCAGAACAAGGGGAACATAGAACATAGGCCCTGACAGCCAGAGTCCACAGCAGGATACCAGGACACTTCAGGCACAGATGCAACAAGAACAAAGGCCAACACGCAAAGGCATGGGCATGAGTGTCCTGCACAGAGGCCAGGTTTGGGCAAAGAGTGGTACTCAGACCAGATGCCCATCCCCAATGCCAAGATGGTAATGGAAGCCTCTGGGAGCTTGGACCACCCCAGGGGGAAGATGAAAGGAGAAGGGGAAGGGGGAAGCTCTGAGTGTGACAGCATGTAGACCCTCAACAGGCCCAGGTTCTTCTACATCAGAAGTCACAATATTACCTTGAGTTGGCAAGTTGGCAAAGACCAACCAAATGAGAAAAGCAAAGACAATTTATTCTGAGCCTGCTATAGCAAGGGAGTCAGCCACCATCATCTGTTTTGGCAGAGACTCAAAGGCAGGCAGAGGAGTGGGAAAGCTCTGTAATAGAAAAAAGGGACAGCTTCAGGTGTGCCCAAGTGCAGGTGGTTGGCCTGGGGAAGCTGGAGGTAGCTAACTGGAAGCGGGGCATCCTATGATATTTGTTGGGGATGCATATTTGGTTTTCTCTGGTTGGTCCTAAGTTGGAAATCAGAACAAAAATTAAGAAAGCTGTCAGTTATATTGGTCAATTCCTGGCCATTTGGGACCAACAGTCACAGAAGTTATTGCTTACTTTCCTGTATTGACACTAGAGATGGCAGTCTGGCCTCCCAAAAGTCTGACTTATAGCAGCCTGGCCTTCTGGGCTGCTTATGGTGGGCAAGGGGATGGTTTCCTGGGCAAGTTGCTGCAGGCTTTGGGTCCGAGTTCTGTTTTATATATGGTCTGGCAATTTTTTGTCTGTATATTCAGTCTCTCACAAGTTCAACTTTTTTGTCCATTAACCAGAAAAAATGTCCTAAATTGAACTCAGATATAAATAAATTTACATTCCTACACAGCAGATTTATGATTGCGAATTCTAAACCTGCTTGTTCATATTATCAACATTCTTTGACCTCAGGGAAGACTGCCTCCTACAGTACAACAGAGAGCATAATTAGGCTCCTCTAGGTCATAATGGCTCTTTGAAGGATGGAATCTGCATAGGGTAGAGCCCCTTAGGATGGCTTCCCAAGCACAAGAGCAGGATTTCTTGCAGGTAACTTGAATTATCCCTTCCTCAAGGACACTCTTCCCTCAAAGACACCTTCCCCACACCAGCTTTTAAAATAACATTGTTACCAGCACCACTCTCCCAAGTGAGCCAATTCCTTGAACTTTTTAAGACAAATGAATAGATATGATGTAGGGGGGAGGGGTAAGAGGGACAGGAGGAAGAGGAAGGGGTAAAGGGTCATGAAAATTGACTACAATGTATATTGAGAAGTTAAAATTAAAAATAAATAAATAAATAAATAAATAAATAAATAAAATAAGCAAATTTCCTGTGGGGACCAGCACTTGAGCTCTCTGGTTGAATTAAATTGCTACTTTGTTGTTGATTCTTTGGGGAAGACTTTTTAATGCAGCTCGGGTTCTAATTACTGACCTTATAAGTACTTCTGGGTCTTGTGAGGTCTGGTACACCTGGGTTGTGTGGAAACTCTGGTCTGGACCTCAGTCTTCTCAGCAAACTGCACCCCCTGCAGTTCTATATTACTGAACAGTCTTCACTGCGTGGTCCTGAGCAGACTGGAGGGCAGATCAGGTATCCACGCTGTGCCTCAGTGTTCTCCTGGTGGGCCTGTTTTCCCCACCACCTGCACTCCAAACACTTCCCATGGGATGGGCCATGTACCGGTCCCTTGCAGTGATTCAATGGACTCTGAGTGCCTCTTTATTTCAGTTGTCTGTGGCCCTTGCTCCTATGTGGGTCCATGGGAACTCTATTAGTGGTCTTGCTGACCTGGGGGCCTCCAAGGCCCTCTTCTCCCCTGCTGCCTCCAAGCAACTTCATACGAAGGGCACAGCTGCGGCTTTTGCCAGTTCTTGCTCTGTGTGCTCACCAGGGCCAGCCTTGAAGTGGCTGGGACTCAAAACAGTTGGAGCCATTCTTTCTTCTTTCATCAGGGCTTCTATTGCCTTCATGAATTCCGTAGGTCTCTCCTCCAATTCTCTTGAGCTCTAGTGGTCCCAGCTTGACAGTCATTGCTTTTTAATAATTGTAAATTTGTTGATTATGGGAGAGGGTGATGCTGGGGACCATCTATTCTGCTATCTTGACCCGAAATCCTAATGTAAATGGTTTTTCATCCCTGGGAAATTCATAATAAAATATAAATCAAATGTGTAGATTTTAAAAAATAAAATAAAACAAAATAATATTGTTACTATTGTCCCTAAAATCTTTCGTCATACTCCCAATTTTCCAACAAATAGAGTAGAAATGCCAAGTTTGTTAAATAATTCCCAATGAGCTTTCTTTATACTGTACTGTAAATACTTTTACTCTTACACAAATTTTTTACTTTTTTTTTTTTTTTTCCATCTCAGAGAAAAGGAGGACTTCTTCTTTCTTGGGTCAGTCAGCCCACTTTTTCTGTGCTCTTGACAACTTTTTCTGTTTCTTTGTGATACTACTCTTTTCTCAGCAACTTCATCTTATCTCTTCAGGTTATTTTAGGTCAACAAATATTTATGGGACCTTCCTCTGAGTTAGGCACTGCCTTGGATTGAAATTCATCCCCCCACAGTTTACTGTGTTATAAGCTTGGCCTCTACTGTGACAGTGTTAAGAGGGCAGGAAATCCTATTATGGTAATTGAAAGGTGGGGCCTTGAAGAGATGATTAGATTGTAAAGACCATACCCAAGTAAATGGATTAATTCATTGATGGTTTAATGATGGTTGTGGGTGTGGTGCTGAGGACATTAAAAGGAGAGCACATGAGAAATTATCTCTCTCTCCGCTCAGCCGTTCTGCCATGTGAGACCCCTGCATCACTGCCACCACCACCAAGGCCTTCACCAGATGTGTTCCCTGGACTTTGGACTTCCCAGCCTCTGAAACTGCGAGCAATAAATTTTGTTTTATTACAAATTACCCAGTTTCAGATATTTTGTTATAAGCAACAGAAATGGACGAATACAGGTACTGTGCTGGTCACTGGAAATACAGAGAAGAGCAGCATGCATCCCTGTCCTTGGTGAGCAGGTGGTCTTTTCAGGGGAGGAGAGAAGGGCTCCCCACTGCCTTCAAACACACTGGAGAGAGATTTTTTCACTGTGGCCCCTGCATGTCCTTGTCCCCATAGCTGGCCAGTAAAATCCAAATTGCCCAAACAATGACTGTATGACCACAATAGCAATCTCTTTCTCCTCTGAGAACCATCCTTGACCACCTATTTCCAAAACCTGTTTAACTTCTGCTGAGACCCTCCTGCTCTGGCCTTGTAAAACATCCCACTCTTCTTCCCCAAGTTAAACTGCTCCCTCAGATTCTTCTCGCCCCTGGGATTTTTAATAAAGGCATATATTAATGGTGTTGATTTCCACAGTTTTGGGTGCTGTGACTTGGATAGGTCTGGACCCTGCTACTCAACGTCAGCACAAAGACTGACCAACACTCACAATTGCATAGGGTCAAATCTCTTTAACAAGTTCCTTATTTTGTATATACTTATACTACATATACATACACATATGTATATATGTGTGTGTATATATGAATATACAAATGTACATATGCATATGTATTCATTGCTAGCGGTTCTGCTTCTCTGGTTGAAAGAGTGATAAAGAATTTGGTACCGAGAATGGTTTCAGAGGAACAGTATTTAAAGATGAGTTCTTTGAGTTGATTCTGGAGTATATAGAATTGGTTTTTCAATTTCATAGTGTTAAAGTCATTAATGACTCTGTTTCCAGTGATATGGGGGCCACTGATAGAACATGGCAAGCTGTTGTAAAAGCTGTGTAAATTGTCACCTGCATACACCTATTAAAAAAAGTCTCTGGGTGATAAAGTATTTACTATTCTACAACATTCCCAACATCTTAGTAAAAATTAGGAGTGAAATGGGGTAGGTTGGTTGGTTGTGTGTGTGCTGCAGGACTTAGGGAAAAATAGTAAAGTTCAGGGCTTTAAATTCCCAGGGTAAGCTCTGCATAAGGGACCTGAGAAGCTCCTATGACTGCCTTAAAAAACAAAACAAAAACAAAACAAAACATTTCTCATCTCCTGTGACTACAGAACTGAGATTCTAAAATCCAAATACAAAGTCTACTCTTGTTGGTGGCTGAGTTACAAGGCAAATTGAATACTCAATCTTGCACGATCTTTTGTTAAAGTTAGGGCATTGGTTGGGAAGGAAGGGGATCCTAAAAGTTGGGATGGGGTCATATGGAGAGATTCTAATGAAGCTGGGGACCTTGTACCCCGAAATTCCACCAAGCCTTCTTTGCCAGTAGAAGCACCTCCACCACTGCTGTGTGAAGAAGTTAGTCCCACCTTAACTGAAGAACCTCATGGCTTTCATGGAGTTAGTTGCTTTGCCAGGGACTGCTCCTTGCTTGTAGACCTATTACTTGATTCCAGGTCCCCGAAGGCCCCAGAGAGTGAAACGCAAAATGTGAACTGTAAGTACGTACACACCAAAATAATTGCACAATTTGCCAATTTATGTTTACAGAAGCCTTGGGGGACATACATAGGAATTGTTCTTAAGGGTGTGGGATCAAAGTTGGATCAGCCTGAGTTAATCCATTTGGATTCACTAAGCAGGGATTCAAGATTCAATATGTTAGGTTGAAGGGCTGGGAATGGCTCTAACAGTTTGCTTGGTTGGTTGGCTGAAATATGGAATCCAAAGGGACCTTTACTAAATGAGGTTGAAATGACAGAACTTCCTTGGAATACTGTAAGGAAGTTGCCAAGGGGCTTAAGGATTTTTACATACTAGAGTGGATTTGTTGTGTGAGACTTACTCATCCACTCCCGTACTATGACCCTCTGAGGGTCCAGAGGGCATTCCCTTTACCAAGGCAGTGAGAAATAAATTTCTGGGGGAGCCCCAGCATCTTTGAAGAGCTCTGTGGTGGCCCTTCTCTGGAGGCCAGAAACAGCATATCTGGAAGGCACAAGTCAGGGGCATGAGGAAGTGGCCCTGTTGCCATGGTTCTTATTCTTGTTTTGTGGTCTGTTCTTTCTCAGTACATAATTACGTCCTCATGGGTAATTTCCTACTGACCCATTCACTAAGGAGGAAAAACTTGGGCTCAATGTACAGGTGGTTCTGCATGATGTGCAGGCACCACCCAAGGTTAGCAGCTGCAGCACCACACCCCATGTAGCACGTCTCTGGAGGACAGTGAAGGGAGATCCTCCTTCATGGGCGGAACTCTAAGAAGTGCACCTAGTTGTTCGTTTTGACCAAAGTTGTGGGTCTACAGTGGTTCACAGGCTATGGCTGATGGTTGCTGGGTGGTCTGTGGAAGCAATGCAACTGGAAAATTTATGGTAATGAGGTCTGGAGAAGGAATATGAAGATAGACCTCTCCAGACTGATATAGTGTGTGAAGATTTGTGTTGCCCCATGTGAATGCTTACCAAAGGGTGATAGCAGCAGATGTTCATAATCAGGATAAGATGATCCATCCAGTGGATGTTAGCCAGCTCCCTCCAAGCACTCCTCTCGTTGCCCAGTGGGATCATAAATAAAGTAGCCATGTCAGCAGCAGTAGCATGAACTCAGAAACATAGACTTTCACTTACCCAGGGTGGTTTGGGTACTGAGTGTCCAATCTGGTAAGAATAGAGCTGCACACTAAGTGCCTGATATGCACACTATTCCCTGAGGGTATCAGCTAGTTACCTGATGGTAGATTGATGACGCCGGACAGCTTCCATCATGGAAAAGGTAGTTCTTTGTCATCATTAGAATAGCCACATACAGGAGAAGGGGGAGGGGTGGTTAGGGAGAAATTGGTAAAGGGCCACAGAAATGTTTACATTGTGCAATAATAAAATAATAAAATATAAAAGGAAAATAAAATAAAAAAAGATTAGACACATATTCTGAATATGCACCTGCCTTCCCTGCCCACAATGCTTCTGTCCAAACCATCAGCCACAAACTCGCAGCAAGGGAGTCAGCCACCTTGCTATGTGGAACACTGTCATGATAGTCCACACAGTATCACTTTTGACCAAGAAATTTATTTCACAGAAAATAAAGTGCAGTAATGAGCCCACGTTCGTGGAATTCACTGACCTTACCATGTTCCCTTCACCATGCAGCAGCTGGTGTGGAGTGGCCTTTTGGAGACTCAGTTATGGCATCATTAGGTGGCAACACCTTGAGACCTGGGGCCCAGGATGCCCTTCAAGATGCAGCATATGCTCTAAATCAGCATCTAATATATGTTGCTGCTCCTCCAATACCAGGATTCGCTCATCTAGGAATCATGAGGTAGAAGTGACAGTGGCGACACTCACCATAACCTGGCATCCACTAACAAAAGTTTTGCTTCCCATCCTCCCAACAACTTTACTCTCTGCTGGCCTAAAGGACTTAGTCCCAAAGAAATGAATGCTTCTACCAGAGAACACAATGATGATCCTGTCCTGTGATTAAAGTCAATGGAAAACTAAAACAACATAATTTAGGCTGTATTGTTAATAATTCACACTCTTTAGGAATGAATATGGGGGTCACCCCATCAAGCAAGGAACCACAACCAGACTAGAATGCTTAATGAGTGCAAAGAGAACATGGAAGAGGCAGAGTCAGGTGATAGTTTTGGACAAAAGCTACAACCATGTGACTGGTAACAGAAAGAAAGACTGCAATAGTTATACGTATTTCTTCCTTAGTTTTATAAGATAATGATCTTATTATATATAACATTTATATATATATAATATTTTTTAATTTCCTATTATGGCCTGAATGTTGGTATCCCTACAAAATTCACAGGATGGAGCTTAACCCCCAAGGTGATGGTATTAAGAAGTGGGGCCTTCAGGGCAATGGAGGGCCCAGGGCCTCGGCCACACCCTCTCAACACCTGCAATTAGCCCAGCGACAACCACCGAGCTGCCACAAGAAGCACCCCAGACTTCCAAGGCTGGGACAGTGGGGGACTGAGGTCATCAGCCACACCCCCCTGATATGTGCACCCAGGCCAGCAATGACCAAGCCACCACTGGAAGCCACCCGGTCTCCCATGCAGGAATGAAGGAGTTGCCACAGACCTCAACCCCACCCCTCCTCCTTCCTCCTTCTCCCACCCTATTTCCTTCCCCCTTCTCATTTCCCCCTCCCCATCAACTACACTGCAACAACATAATAGAATGTTAAAAAATAATAATAAAAAAACTTTTAAAATAATTAATTAATTAATTAAATTTAAAAAAAGAAAAAGTGGGGCCTTTAAGACGTAATTATGTTGTGAGGACTCCACCCTCATGGATGGGTTAGTATCCTCATAAAAAGGCTGGAGGGAGCAAGTTTAACCCCTTCCATCCCGCCAGGACGCAGCAAGAGGCACCACCTATGAAGCAAAGAGTGAACCATCACCAGATGCTGACTCTTCTCGTGTCTTAATCTTGGACATCCCAGCCTCCAGAATGGTGGGGAAAAAAACTTTCTTTTATGTATAAATTACCCAGTCTAAGATATTTTGTTATAGCAGCCCAAATGGACTAGGACACTTTCCCTCTCCTATTTCCCTACCATCAAACATAAAATGTGTTAATAGTAGTTAATTTTATATCATAGTATTTATGTTACAGAATGACAAAGGCAAGGATGAGGGGTCTGAGTCAGATGGAAGAAGAATGAACATCATCTAAAGTAAAAAAGAGACTTTGTATCTTCTTTTGTGGAAAAGGTCAGCTTGTTTTTATTGAACGAAGGCTAACTGAGATCTTAGGTGGAAACATAACTTTGTCATTGTCTCTGCCCAGAAATTAAGTGTAGGGTGATGTCATCAATATGGTGTAATAGATGGTCCTCAGTGCCACTCTCCCACACAATCAACCAATTTATAGCTATTACAAAGCAAAGACTGCCAACCTGGGACTGCTGGAGCTCAGAGGAAGAGGGGAGACTTGCAGAATTCATGAAGGTGGGAGAAGCCCTGGTGAGAGGAAGAAGAAACCATTCCAGCTGTTTCAAGCCCCATCCACTTCAGGGCCAACCCTGTGAGAGGAGAGAAGAAGCTGCAGCACACAGAGCAGGAGCTGGAAAAAGCCACAGCTGAGCCCTTTGCATGAAGTTGCTTGGAGTCTGCATGAAAGAAGAGGGTCTCAGAGTGTGTCATATCAGCCCCCAGGCCAGTAAGACCACGGACAGGGTTATCTGTGGAACCACATAGAAGTGAGGGGCCACAGCTGACTGAAGAAAGGAACCACCCAGAGGCTGGTGAGTCATCATGAGAGACCCATGCATGGCCCACCCCATGGGAAGTGTTTGGGGTGTGGGAGGGAGGCTGGCCCACTGGAGAACCTTGAGGTGCAGAGTGGGCAGCTGATCTATCTTCCAATTGACACAGACCCAGTCACTGGAGACTGGTCAAGGAGATAGAACTTCAGGGAGTGAAGTTTGCTAAAAAGACTCAGTCCCAGGCTAGAATTTCTATACAACCCAGGTGTATCTGACTTCACAGTACCCAGAAATGATCAAAAGGCCAACAATTAAAATCCAGTCCACACAAAAAGCCTTCCCCAGAGAATCAGCAGCAAAGCAGTAATTTAGTACAACTACAAACCTCAAGTGCTGGTTCCCACAAGAAGTTCCCCCGATTTTGGAATTAACCAAAACCACAGACAAGCAACAACCTCTGATATTAACCAGTAAAGGTATAATACCACAAAAGAACACCCATAAAACCTAAAAGAGATAGCATCCTCCTTAAATGCCCAGGCATCTATGTAAAGACACGAAGATTGAGAAAGAACAGAGAAATATAACACCAACAAAGTAAATAAATGAAGGAACAGCAATGGGCCCAGAGGAACAGTAGATTTATGAAATGTCTAACAGAGAATTCAGAATAACCCTCCTAAGGATGTTCAGGAAGTCACAAAAAATACAAATAGAAAACAACATGATATCTGGAAAACAATCCAGGAGCAGAATGAGGAACTTGAGAAAGGATTGAACTGATTAAAAAGAAAAAGAAATTCTTGAAATAAAGAATATACTATCTGAACTGAAAAAACTTGGTAGAAGCTCCAACATCAGACTTAAACAGAGGAAAGAAACATGTAAATATGGGATTCCCTCAAGTGAAATGACCTCCCCATAATTGGCATACCCAAAGGAGAGGAAAAAGAGATGTACAAAGCATATTCAAGAAAATAATGGTTGAAAATTTCCCAAGTATGGAGAAATATGACAGCATCCAACTGCTGAAAGCTCAGAGGTTGCCAAATTCAATCAAAGGAGGAACACCCCAAGGCACATCATAATCAAATAATCAAAAAACAAAGACAGAGAAAAAATACTGAAAGCAGCAGAAGAAAAGAAACACATAACATTTGATGGAGCCCTCATATGTCTCTCAGCAGATTTCTCAGTAGAAACCCTACTGGCCAAATGAGAATGGGATGATTATATTCAGAGCGCTGAAGGAAAAAGACTGTCAGGCAAGGATTACATATCCAGCAAAACTAACCTTCAAATATGAAGGAGAAATAAAGTTTTTCCCAAACAAACAAAAGCTAAGGAAATTTATCAGCACTAGACCTGCATTACAAGAAATGCTAAAAGGAGTCCTTCGTTCTGAAAGAAGACAATGCTAAGGAACAGCAAGAAAACATTTGAAGGTATATAATTCATTAGTAAAATAAGTTCGCAAACAACCTTAAAATACTCCAATGTCATAGCATGGTAAATAAACCACTTACATCCTTAGTATGAAAACTAAAGGACAAACCTAACAAGACACTAACATATACAACAACCATATAAGAGATAGGCAATATTATAAGATATAATAACTTGAAACAACAAATTGTCAAAAAGTGAATGTATTGGGGATGGGGGCGTGGAGAGAATGATGCCTAAGTGTAGAGTTAGCTTTGTTTTTTTTTTCTTTTTTCTTAGATGACAAAGTTAAGTTGTTATTAGTCTAAAATAACATGTTCTTTGTAAGCCTCACGGTAACCACAACATAAAAATATATGAAACATACTAAAAGTAAATACTGAGAAATCAAAATAAATTACTAGAGAAAACAACTCAATCACAAAGGAAGACAGTAAGATTGGAAAAAAAGAAAAAAAGGATCCACAAAATAACCAGGAAAAAAAACAAAATAGCCAGTAATAAGTATCTCTATATAAATAATAACTAAATGTCAATGGATTAAATGCCCTAATTAAAAGACACAGAGTAGCTCAATGGATTATAAAACAAGAACCAACAATATGCTGCCTACAAGTAATTCACTTCACCTATAAAGACAAATACCATCTGAAAGTGAAGAGATGGAAAATGATATTTTATGCAAATGAAAACCAAAAAAGAACAGGAGTAGCTATACTTATTATCAGATAAAACAGACTTCAAACCAAGGAAAGTAAAAAAGAAGATAAGGACAGTCATTGCATAATGACAAAGTGATCAATTCAATGAGAAGATATAACAATTCTAAATATAGATGCACCCAACTCCCAAGCAACCAGCCATATAATGAAACTACTGTTAGACCTAACAACAGAAATAGACTATAACACAATAATAGTCAGGACTTTAACACCCCACTTTCAACAAAAGATCATCCAGACAGAAAATTAACCAAGAAGCATCACAAATAATCTCTACTCTAGGCCAATTGTACCTAATGGATATGTATGGAACATTTCATCCAACAGCTGTAAGAATACACATTCTTCTCAGAAGCACATGGATCATTCTCTAGACTAGACCATATGTTAGGTCATAAAATGTCTCAAAAAATTTTTAAAAATTGAAATCATATCAACTATCTTGTCTGACCCCAACAGAATAAAACTAGAAATCAACAACAAAAGGGACTCTAGAAACTGTACAAATACATGGAAATTAACCAACATGTTCCTAAACAATGAATGAGTCAAAGAAGAAATCAAAAAGGAAATTAAAAAATTCTTGGAGACAAATGGATGTGAAAACACAATATACCAGAATCTATGAGATATAGCAAAAGCAGTTATAAGAGGAAATTTTATAGCAATAAATGCCTACATTAAAAAAGAAGACTTCACATAAAAAACCTAACATTACACATCAAGCAATAAAGGGCATTCAAATTGGAAAGGAGGAAGTCAAACTATCCCTATATGCATATGACATGATCATATACATAGAAAACCCTAAAGACTTCACCAAACATTACTAGAACTAATGAATGAATTTAGTACAGTGGCAGGATACAAGACCAACACATAAAAATCAGCAGTCTTCCCCTAATAGGTATATGAAAAAGTGCTCAACATAACTAATCATCAGAGAAATGTGAAACAAAACCACTTTGAGATATCATCTCTGCCCATTTAAAATGGCTATTGTCAAAAAGACAGAATAACAAATACTGGCAAGGATGCAGAAAAAGGGGGACCCTCCTGCCTTGTTAGTGTGACTATAAATTAGTACAGCCATTATGGAGAACAGTATGAAGATTCCTTAAACAACTGCAGATAGAACGACCATACGATCCAGCAATCGCACTACTGGGTATATTCCCAAAAGAATGGAAATCATCATGTTGAAGGGATACCATATTTATTGCAGCTCTGTTTACAATAGCCAGGCTATGGAATCAACCTAAATGTCCACTGATGGATGACTGGATAAGTAAAATGTGCTATATATACACAGTAGAATACTACTCAGCCATAAAAAAGAATGAAATTCTGCCATTTGCAGCAACATAGCTGAGCCTAGAGAAAATTATGCTAAGTTAAATAACTCAGGCACAGAAAGAGAAATATCACATGTCCTCACTCATAAGTGGGAGTTGAATTAATAAATAAATGAACAATAAAAAGAGAGAGAGTGAGAAAGAAAGAAACAACAGTCACAATAATACATTGAACTTTTAGAAGGAGAGAACAGAACTGTGGTTATAGAGGTGAGAAAGGGGAAGGTGGGGGGGAGAGGGAAGGGAGTTAATGAGAAATTGGTTAATGGACACAAAGAATGATTATGTATTGTAATGATGAATAAGCTAACGATCCCAATTCAACCATCACGTATTGTACACAAGTACTGATAGTCAACTTTGTGCCCTACAAATATGTATAACAACTATGCTTCAATTAAAAAAAAAAGTTAATTTCCAAAAAAAAAAAAAAAAAAAAGAAAAGTCAATGGCTTTCCTATATGCCAATAATGAAATAGCTGAAGAAGAAATCAAGGAAATAATCCCATTCACAATGGCTAGCAAAAAAAATGAAATGCCTCAGAATAAATTTAACCAAAGAGGTGAAATTCCTCTACAATGAAAACTATAAAACATTGGTGAAAAAATTTGAAGCAGACATAATAAATAAATGAAAAGATATCCTATGTTCTTGGCTCGGGAGAATTAACATCATCAAAATGTCCATATTAGCTAACGAAATCTACACATTCAAAATACCAATGACATTCTTCACTGAAATAGAAAAGATGATCTTAAAATCTGTATGGAACCACAAAAGACCGCATTTAGCTAAAGCAACCTTGGGCAAAAAGAACAAAGATGGAGGCATCACACTTCTCGACTTCAAAATATGCTACAAAGCTATTGTAACAAAAATCATGGCACTGGCATAAAAATAGACAAATAGTGTAGTGGTTTAGAAATCTTGATTCTCCTTTGATCTTAGAATAGGATTTTTAGGTAACACAAGAATGAGCTAAAAGGCTCTCGGGGAGGGGACAAAAGTCCACAGATAAGTTTGGCAAAAGCCATCTAATCAATTCTAATCTGTTTAGGGATGGGATTGTGTACTTTGACTATTTTAGGTCGCTGGTTTGATTCCAGCTTGAAGGACTAATAACTATCTAACCTACTGATTGTTCTTAAGATATGCTGAGAAACCTGCTAATTGCTATTTAAATATGCTAAAGAAATCGCTGTAGGAAGTATGTGGAAAAGAAAATGTTTACTAAGGGCAAGCTGTTTGTTTGTGGATCAACTTAGCTTTTTACAAATTGCATTCTGGAATGTCACATTGTTAATTTACTGCTGTTACTAGTTTTACACTGCCTGTTTTTATGTCCTTCTTTGATGACTGAATCAACTGATTTTTCTTGTAAAACTGCCTTGTCTTGTCAATAAAAAGAAATGCAGATTTTGAATCACAGCTGCTCCCCTGATGGGCAGCAGTCCCTCCAGGCCTTATTCATGTTACCTTGAGTGAATTCTTTCTTTCTTTTTTTCCATCTCAGTTACACAGAGGGAAGTATAACAAAATAGACCAATGGAACAGAATAGAAAGCCCAGAATTTACAGCTAATTGATTTTCAACAAACGTGCCAAGAATATACAGTGGGGAAAGGACAGCCTCTTCAACAAATTGTGCTGGGAATACTGGATCTCCACATGCAGAAGACTGAAGCTAGACCTCTATCTCTCACCATACTCAAAAATTAACTCAAAATGCATTAGAGACCTCAATTTAAGACCTAAAAAATTAAAACTATGAAACTACAAGAAGAAAACATAAGGGAAAGGCTGCACAAAAAGGGTGTGGGCAGTGCTTTTTTGAGCAAAACTACAAAGGCACAGGCAACTAAAGCAAAAATTCACAAATAGGACTACATCAAACTGAAAAGCTTCTGCACAGCAAGGGACACTGTCAAAAAAGTGAAGAGATAACCTACAGAATGGGAGAAAGTGTTTGCAAACTACACATCAGACAAAGGTCTAATACCTAGAATACATAAGGAACACAAACAACTCAAGAAACAAATCACCTAAGTAAAAAATGGGCAAAGGACCTGAACAGACATTTCTCAAAAGATATGCAAATGGCCAACATGCACATGAAAAAATGCTTAAAATCACTAATCATCAGGGAAATGCAAATTAAAGCTACAATGAGATATTATTTCACCCTAGTTAGAATGGCTATTATCAACAAGACAGAAAATAAATGCAGGCAAGGATGCATAGAAAAGGGAGCCCACCCACATTACTGGTAGAAATGTAAATTGGTACAGCCATTGTGGAAAACAGTATGGAAGTTCCTCAGAGAACTAAAAATAGATCTACCCTATGGCCCAGCTATCCCACTACTGTGTATGTACCCAAAGGAAATGAAATCAATATGTCAAAAAGACACCTGCACTGCCATGTTCATCTCAAAACTATTCACAATAGCCAAGAGATGGAATCAAACTAGATGCCCATCAATGGATGAATGGATTAAAAAAAAAAACAAAAAACAAAACAGAACAAAAATGCAGTATACACAATGGAATACTACTCAGCTATAAAAAAGGAATGATATCCTATCATCTGCAGCAACATGGATGGAAGTGGAGATCATCATGTTAAGTGAAGTAAGTCAGGCACAGAAAGCCAAATACTGCATGAGCTCACTCATATGTGGAATCTAAAAAAAAAAAGAAACAAAAAAGTGGTTCTCATAGAAGTGAAGAGTAGAATAATGGTTACCAAAGGCCAAGAGGGGAGGGGGTGAAGGGGGAGGAGAAATGGTGGAGTAAAGGATACAAAACTATGCCATCTACCTTAAGTGAACCATTGTGCAGCATATGCATGTATTGAAACAATACACTGCACCACACAAACATATACAAGTAAATGTTAAAATTAAAAAATTTAAAAATAAAAAAAAAAATTAAAAAATGGTTAAAATGCTAAAAAAAGAAAAAGATATTAAATGTGGTTTAAAGAAATGTATGTAATGCCAAGTTGACAAGTGGTGGACTGGTGGATTGTGGTGGCTTTGTAGTGTATCCGTATGACTAGACTGAACCATTTTTCCCAGAATTCTCTTCTTTGTATGCTTCCAGTTATGGTGGGCCACAGGAGATTTGTGCATATTAGGAGGGTGGAAGTGAAGCAAAAGCCATTTTGCTTTTTATTCTCAGAAGGTCATGGAGAGTGCCTTTGCAACTCACACGCTTACCTTCCGTCTCATGCCATTGTGCTGGAGCAGCAGCTAGGCCTGCAACTGCTCTACCTTTCTGGGAATCTTCTGCAGATTCCGGACTGTTGGGCCATGTGTGTTTATAGCTATGTGACAAAGGGCATCAACTTCTAACAGGACACCCACTGATTAGAGTTGAAGGCAGTGAAAACTGGCAGGGGTTCTAGGCTAGCTTTGTGAGTTCGTGTCTTCTCATCACTTCCAGTTCTTACTCATGAGTTCCAGCCTGTTCTTGCTCTCCCACCTTACATACAGCATTCCTGCCCTGCAGACTGCAAGCTCCAGCATCAGACACCAAGGCAGCAGTCCTACACAGGCTGTTTAACCAGTTCCCACAATTGCACAAAGTCAAACACGTACAAAAATCCCACAGAATCTTATTGGTTCCACTTCTCGGAACCTAGCCTCACACAGTTAGGTGCCACATGTTTCTTCGTCTCCCAATATTTCCACGTGTGTGACTCTGCTGTGTCTCTGCTTCCACTTGGTATCTTTCCGAATCTACCACTTTATATTTTATTCTCTCTCATCTACCCTATTCACTCTCAATTAACTTATCTTAATTTAAATATGTCATTATTACTGAACCTTGTTTTTCTTGCTATTAATTTTAAAAAGAAGTGTGTGAAAGATTTTCTCACAGCTTTGGAAAAACGTAAAGTAAGGTTGGTTTGGTCTATGTGATTATTAATTTTCTTCCCTGTAAATAAAAAGTTAAAAGATGTTAAATAAGCTGGTCTATCAGGTCCATCATGGTTAAGTCTGTGATGAAGCCTGGTCTGACCCACTGAATGCTGAACAAAGACTAATACGTTTTCATAGTGTTCATATGAAAACCAGAACCAGGGGTTTCAATAGTGGGGATAGTGAGAGGAAAGGTTGAACAGGTACTTTTTATATACTTTGAAGCAATACCCAACTGCTTATCCATTTCATGCAGGAAGACAGAAATTGAAAATTTGTTGTAGAAATAGCACTTGTCTAGAATTCAAGAGGTCTGAGTACAAGTCAGTCATGCATTAGCTATAAGGCTTTGGGCAAAATCCTATATTCTTTGGATGTCAGTTACCTCATCTGTAAAATGAACAGTGAAACAAATCAAAGGTTGTAACTGAAAGAATTCGGTCTTGTGAATGCTTTCAGTTTGATCCACTCTTCAAGAGCTTACAAAATGTTTCAAGAAAATTTAAATTTGTTATAACTATTTTTAAATTATACAATAAAACCCACAAATGCACACATACACTCCACATCTATAGCTTTTCTTTAAAACTCGGAAGACCTCACAATACAAGGATGATATTTCCACACTGCAAGATATGGCTGAAGCAAGATGTGGCTGCCTCTTTAGACAAGGCATGTATTCTTCAGTATGCTATAGGGAAGTAGTTGGTCCTAGAATCCTGTCCCAGAAAATAGAATGGTAATGGACTAATTAAATTTCATAGCTCAGAAGACTTTCAGGTTCATTTCATTCTATTTTTTAAACTTCCAACTCTACTATATGATGTCTCTAATTTATTCCCACAGTATGGTTCAGGAATAACTTAAACTGATCACCTGAACTTGCAGGCACACATTAATAGAGTGACTATATAATTTATCTTTCAAGTGTAGACACTTTTAAGAGAAAAAAGTTGCTGAAATAACTAAATAAATTAATTAAATAAATAAATAAGTTTAAAAATATATTTATCTATTGACCAATAAATAAATTAGTTTTATTATTTTCACACATAAAAATGCTATTTAAAATTATTTTCAAAATAAAATTATTTTTTAATTAAAACTAACATGTCTGAATGTATTAAAGCAAAAAAACTTATTTATATTGGTTATTTAAACACTTGAAAATAATATAACGATAACTATTTTTGGTAAAATTTTACATTCTTCTGTCAGTTTTATAGCCACATCTGTTTCTAATATTGTATCACTGGTATTTTTCTGAGTAGTAGAGTATTTTTCTTCAATATGATCTTGTTTTACCTTTTCATAACATTGAAAATTGTTTTTTATTCTATTAGAAATTGTTAACATTTTCTGTGGCAGGTTGCAAAACTGGCTACACATTCCTCCCATCCTTATTTGCATGTCCCTTTGCAGTGTGAATGTGTCACCCATTGAATATAGAATTGCCCAAGTGACTTGCTTTGGCCAATAGAACATTAACAAATGTGACACAAGCAAGGAATTGAAAGGTGCTTGAACATTGGCCTTGCCCTCTCTTCTTGTTCTTGGGAAACCTATGTTCATCACCATATAAATGAGCCCAGGGTAGCCTGCTAAAGACATGTAGCACAGTCACTCCTTTCATCCCGGTAAAAATAGCCCACATCACCTAATAGTCAGCAACCATCCAGTGTGTGATAGAGACCCTTCAAGACCAACCATTCCCCAGCCAACCTTCCAGAAGACTAAATCACATGAGTAAACCTATCCAAGACCAGCAGAAGAACCACCCAGCTGGGCCAAGCCCAAACTGCAAACCACAGAATCATGATTTAGTAAACAAACATTATTTTAAGTCACTATATTTGGGGGTGGTTTGTTACATATAATAAGCTAATGGTCCTAGTTGGTAGAAAAAGATAGATTTTTCTTAACTAAAATTATGTTTTTAATTGAGAAAATACTCTCTGTACACATGTTAAGGTACTTGTTAAGTTCAGCACAAGTTCAAGTAAATGAAAAATACTGCCAATTCTAACTTTATTTATGTTGAAATAGGTAAAAATGCAGCCCAAATATCAGCTAAACTGTCATTATGCAGTGAATAACTGTATTTGCTGCCCTAAACATCTTTTCTTGTGTCTAGTGTACCTCAGGCTTTGTTAATTTCTTTCTCATTTAAGCAAGAAATTTTTCCCAAGAAGTAGACCTAGAACCATCTTGACATATTCAGAAACGATTTTTTTTTTTTCTGACTTCAATAACTAGCAAACTGCTGGAGTCATTAAGCATTCTCTGAATGAACTGAAAATGAAAAATGGCACTCATTCTGGGCAAAAATAAATTTATTCTTTTCTGGCTGGAAACACTTTTTATTGCCTTCATAAATTCATAAAAGTTCTAAGAACTGTTATTTTGCTTTTATTACCATATAAATAACTTTTAAATTCAATATATAATTCAAGTTCATGCAAATTATAAAAATAAAGGCGGTTCATCTTCAGAAAACAAAAGTCTAGAGTTTAAAATGTCTAACACTCAATGACTAAATAGTTTAAATTATGGTCAAAAATAATAATAATAAATTTTTATTGCTTAAGATGCTTATTTGTTTTTTCTTTTTCCTTTTTTTTTGACTGGTAAGGGGATCGCAACCCTCGGCATGGTGTGGTCAGCACCACACTCAGCCAGTGAGCTCACCAGCCATTCCTATATAGGATCTGAACCCTTGGCCTCAGCACGACCAGCGCCGCACCCTTCTGAGTAAGCCATGGGGCCGGCCTAGATGCTTAGTTTTTGAAATGAAAAGGTACTACACACATGCAAAAAGTCAGAAAAATAATGTTTATAATTAAAAGAAATATAAGCCAATAGAAATGATGTAGAAATGACAGAGTTTATAGAATTATCAGATAAGACTTTAAAATAGGTATTATAAACATGTTAAGGAATAAAATGAAGAGACAAATGGAAACTATGAAAAATAACCAGTGGAAAATGTTTGAGCTAAAAGTCACAATATCAGAATGAAAAATTTCCTGAATAGACTTAACAATGGATTAGATATGGCAAGAGTAATACAAGACAACAGATATAAACTGGAAAACATGATAATAAAAACTGTCTGAACGGAAGCACAAATAGAAAAAGACTGAAAAAATGAGCAGAACCTCAATGGTCTCTGGGGCAATATTAAGCAGTCTAACTTAAAAGTAACCTTAATGTCAGAAGAAGAGTAGAAGGGAGGACTGAATATTATTTAAATAAATAAGGAGCAAATTTTTAATGTTTGTTCATAGGTATCCTACCAAAAATCCAAGAAGGTCAACAAACTCCAAGCAAAGATTCACAGAAAGAAGACAACACTAAGGCAAATCATAACTAAACTGATGAAATTCCATGATACAGAGAACATCTTAAAGTAGCCAGAGGAAAAAAGACACATTAAATATAGGTGATTAAAGCTAAGTAATACTGCTGATTTCCCTTCAGCAGCAATGCAAGCGAGAAACCAATAGAAAAAATAAAAATTTATAAGGCAAAACAAACTTGCTACCATAATTGTGATACACATTGCAAAAAAGTTTGTCATGAACATATACATTACAGTAATACAATGAACAAAGAACACACAAAATTCACAATGATACATAAATGAGTGAATAGAATATAATAAATGTTAAACTTCTTTCATCACATAAATGCATATTGAAGTGAGGTCATTTTTCACCATTGAAGTTGGTGTTTAAAAAATTATCTACTATTTATGAGAGTAAATATAAGTGAATACACACATTCATTTCCAGTGAAAGCATAAATTAACAGCATTTTTCTGGAGTCTTTATATGATTATTAAAATACACAAAAAGTGTTGAAAAATGTGGTTAGCCTTTGGCCCAGTAATTTTATTCCTAGGAAATTATTCTAAGGACCTAATGGTGGATGTGTACAAAGATTTAGCTATGATAATTACCACCATATTATTCATAATAGCAAAAATAAAAATGAAAAATACCCTAAAGTTACATTTATATAATAGAATCCTATTCAACACTTGTAGATAATATTCTAGCTGAGTATTCATCAACATGGAAAGGCTAAGTAAATAGAATAAAATATAAACATAACAGGAAACATGTGTCTATACATATACAAAGGGATCTAAGTTAGAAGAACATACACCAGCAATAAAAGATTAACCTTGGCCAGGAAGATTTGGCTCTTGGCCAACTCCTGGGGGTAATCTCTAAGCCCTTGAAATATCCTGCCTGATAAGACTGTCTTGGCTTACCTGGGGGCCTTGGGCCTCACTGAATAGTCTATGCTAACAGCATGATTTATGGTAGCTCTGGGTCACAGAATATCAACTTGACCTCTGGAAGGGCTGAAGACTAAAATCAGCCACTCAGCTGATCAGTCATCTTTATGTGACTCCAATAAAAACTCTGGACTTCAAGGCTTGGGTGAGATTTTCTCTGTGCATGTTGCCACACATGGTTGATGAGAGAAGTAAGTGCTGTCCATCTGCATGACTCCACTGGGACAGGACAATTAGAAGTGTGTACCTGGAACTCTTATGGGCTCTGCCCTATGAGCCTTGTCCCATTGTTGGTCTTAATTTGTAGGCTTTTGCTGTAATGAACAATAACCATGAGTATAATAGTTTTGCTGAGTTTTGTGTGTCATTCTAGTGAATCATCGAACCTGAGGGTGGTCTTGAGGACATCCCAAACTTGCAACCAGGCATGGTGTTTGAGTGTCTGTATAGGATTCTGTGATTCTGCTTGATCTATAATTTTTCTACAATAAATATATATTACTGATTTAGTAAGAATGCATCAATTGTTTCAATCCTTTAAATGTGTGCATCATTTGATATATATGTAGTTTAAGGAAGTAATCACATTGATGATCATTGTAGTGTTATTTCTAATAACTAAAATGTAAAACAGCCTAAATATACACCAGGGGATACAATAAATTAATCATTTGCATTTGTACAGTTGAATATGGTGACTATTAGAACTTATGCTGTAAAGACATAAAAAAAAGTCAAAGCTATATTGCTGAGTGGAAAAAGCAGAATAAAAATATTTATATTATTATTAAAATATGCATATAAAATCTATATTTACATAAGAAAATACACAATTAACACACTTACTAGTGTGAATCATGGTTATCTTTGAGTGGTGGGATTAGGATGGTTGTTAGTTTTTACTTTGTGCTTATCTGTACTTTACTAATTTTCTTTTTGAGCATGTATCAGGAAGAAAACTTTTTTTTTTTTTTTTGCCGTTTTTTCGTGACCTGCACTCAGCCAGTGAGTGCACCGGTCATTCCTATATAGGATCCAAACCCGCGGCGGGAGCGTCGCCGCGCTCCCAGCGCAGCACTCTACCGAGTGCGCCACGGGGTCGGCCCAGGAAGAAAACTTTTTATAAAAAATCTACTTCCAGTCCTACTTCCACAATAAATTTTAAAATCTCTTAAACTAATTTAATAATGGAGTCTAAAAATTGTTCAGTGGAAATAGGGAAAAAGAAAAGGAAAGAGAAGGATTCAAGAGACATTTGGTAGGTGTAATAACACATTGTTGGAGATAGGGTGAAAACAAGAGAAAGTTGATGAAAATATCTCTAAGTTTTCTAGTTTGGGTGACTTTTTGGACACTGATAACTTCAGCTAAAATGACTACAAGAGATTGGATATTTAAGTACAATTACTTTAGATTTAAACATGCTGAATTGGAGGAGTATGCATTATATTCAGTTAAAGATACTTATTTTGAAGTCTGGATCTAAAGAGTAGGAGAAATTGAAAGAGGAAGACATAAATTTGTGGTTATTAGAACATAAGTGATAGTTGAAAATTGCCCTGGGAGATTATGCTTACTATAATGAATAGAGGCCCAAGAATGGAACCTCTGGAAACACAAACTTTGAAGGGATGAATAGCAGCAGAGGACACAGCAAAGAAACTGAAAAGAACTATAGGAATAGGTAGGAGGAAAACCAGAAGAAAATGAGATCAGTGAAATAAAAGGGGAGAAAGACAGTTTTTAGGAAGGATTAATCAACCAAGGCAAAATTCAAACAAGATAGGCATTTGCACTTGGCAGTTTTGGACGTCACTGTTGGCCACCCAGAGAAGAACCATCTCTAAAATGGGAATACTTTCCTCCCCTTCATGGGATTTAAGTGAGGATGAGACAAGAAATGTGTTACACCTGTGTAATGGGTATGAAGAAAAGAGTTATGTGAATACTCAAGCACTATGTATGCATTGAGGCCTAGATGGACTGCACTTCAGTAATTTCCTCATTAGGAGGGGCAAAACTGAATGTGTCAGCCACCTCCAAAGTTAGCCTCTTCCTTTTACTGTAAAGACAAGGAAGTTTTACAAGAAAATTCAGTTGATTTAACCATTACAAAAACACAAGGATATCAGCAGAATTATGGCTAACAAATGGAAAACTAGTAACATCATTGAAATAAGCAAAGTGACATTCCATGATGCAATTTGCAAAAGGCTAAGTCGATCCACCAACAAAAGCTTGTTCTTAGCAAACATTTTCTTTCCCTATAGCAATTTCTCAAGTATTTTTACATATCAATTGGTAGGTTAACCAAGGACATCTGTCCTTGAGCCAGCAACTTTGCTGTGTTACAGAGACTTTAGCCTGAGGAAAGTTTCCTGTCTTTTGCAAGGAATTTATCTGTAATTTTAAAAGTTTGGTTAAGCCTGAAACTATACGGCTTTGGAAATTAGGCCCTGTGAAATACACTTGCTTTATAAATATTAGTGTACTCCACAGATATGCATAAGTAGTATGCAAACTATGTTATCTAATCATCCTCAGATGCACATGATGTGATTCTCCATGCTATTATGTACACACATAATACGTGTCTTCCCCCCTTAATTACTGAATATCCACCATGCTCTTTTGCTTCCCTTTTGCCACCTTACCTTTGATCTTGACTCTTCCAGGTACCACTTGCTTTTACACAATGCATGACAAAAGTTGTTCCAGTGCAAGAGACGGGAAGCTCTCCTTATACTTTGGTAGGGGACAGGGCCATAGCAAATGATGCTGCTAGCTTATGTTGGCTTTCAAAGAACAGAAAATCTTTTGGTCATGTCAGGTTATATGACAGGCATAGCAACAGGATCCTTAAAGGAGAGCCACAGAGGTGATCTGTAACATTCCATGAAATGAAAGTGTACTGTGAAGAAATGTTCTGATATTTTCTGGGTAGATAGCATGCATTTCAAGTGAATGCCAGGGGTTTAAGTTTCCCCTATCTCACCTGTGGTTTAAAAAAAAAGGAAAGAAAAAGTGAAGGGGAGGTAAATAAAGTACACCACTCACCCTCTGCCCTTTCCTGAGCTGTGCACTTAGAATAACAAATACAATCATGATGGTAGATTTTAGAGAAACCACTACTGCAGAAAACTCAGACAATATAAAATCACATAACTCAGAACTCTAAAAAGCATCAAGAAGTCATGTGCTTTTTATGGTACTCAAACAGGTTATTTTCTGCCTCTGTATGTATTTGTGGCCTAGAAAGAGTGTCTGGGGATGGAAGGAGTGGAATTGAACTCCGGAACACCAGTCTTCTGGACATTTGCAGCTGGGCCAAGTCTTAGCAGCTTTGAGAGCAAGCCCCTCTCCCCAACCTTGCCACTCAGTTTTGTCAAGGGGAAATGCTAATTTGCAAAGGCAACAAGTGCTTTTACAAGAAATCCTTAGGAAATTTAGCAAGCAAAATTTCAGAAAAAGAATTATGTAGCATTTGGAAAAATGTCAGTGTATATTTAGAAAATACAGCTAAAGAAATTAAGATAATGTTGTGGACAAAAATCAGCTCTCAATAGAAATAATGAGAAAGACAAATAGTTTGCCAGTGACAAAAGCTTGCTTTATTGATGTTCAGAAGAAACCAAACAAAAAACTAAAAACTCTTAAAGAGGCTGGATGATGTCTATTTGTCATCTGCAAGACTCGAGAACCAAAGCCTTTCCATCACACATTTTATATTACAGGTTGAGCATCCCTAATCTGAAAACCCGAAATCCAAAATACTCCAAAATTTGAAATTTTTTAAGTGCCAGCATGATGCCCCCAAGTGGAAAATTCCACACCTGATCTCATGTGACAGGTCACAGTGAAAATGCATGGGATGGGCTTGTTAAAAGGCTGGAGCAGTGTGCACTTGTAACAGAACAAGAAATCATGTTTTCTAAGACAAAACCCATTATTAATCAGGCAAATGACTCTGGAGGAAACATTTAGAAGAATGCCATCCAGCAGAATGCTTCTTTATCCCTAGAGGACCCACTTCCTTTTCTCTCAACTGCTTCTGCTGTTTCTTCTCACCTAAACAAAATAAAATACAAGGTCCAGTAACCTCTTAATCAAAATCCAGCATCATAGGTGGAGACTGAAGGCATGCCTTGTTTGTTGCAGCTATTGTTTAACAGATTGCCCATATGGGTGGCTTAGATAGTGACACCTTTGCTTTCTGATGGTTCGATGTATAAAAACTTTGTTTCTGTTAAAATCTGCCCCGACAGACAAAATGGGTCTCCCGTGGCTAAAGGGATGCTCTAATTCTCAAACAGAACTAAATGGCCATGGTAGAATAAGCCGTTAGACACACATTCCCCTGCTTACAAAATATATGTATGTTACTGGTTGTCATGAAGCTTTCCTTTCCTGTAACTAAGCAGAAACCAACTCCTGGAAGATAATGTCAAAACAGTTACAGCTGGAAAATTCTCAGCTAACCAATAGACCATATGGCTTCCAGGGGACTGATCGCTGCATTCTTGCAGCCCCACCACAGCTCCTATTGGACAGTGTATCTGCTTTGCAAACATTCTTTCTCTGTTAAGTGGCTGCAACCTCCAAACTAACTTTGGCAGGTTCATAGAGACTGAGAATTGCCTGTGTTTTGTGCCCTAAATTTACCTTGTGATGTTAAGAGACAAATTTCACCTCATTTTAATACTAAATCTCCATCCCAGAGTGAACACAGGATGTATGTTACATGTATGTTTACTCATTGTGCATGTGCATGACTTCCCTCATAAATACTCATAGAATTCCCCTGAACCTGCTAACTTTGTACGTAAAGCTGAACCAGCAAGACGTGAAGGCTGTTTCTGCCCTCCCTCCTGCAGAGTGAACACTTGCAGTTTTCCCCAGAGGCTGTTTCCCCAATCTGCAAATTGCCTTTTTTTCCTCTGAAAATACTTTCTCTTTTTCTTCTTCCATAGATCTCAAGGTCTTTTATTAACATGTCTGGCAACAAGGACAGGATCCAAAACAGCACCCAATATCATTTCCCCACCACCTGGACCTACGCCCAGACTTGCTAATAACTCATTGAAGTTCTGTTGTCTCTTCAGGGAAAGAAATGGGTGACACCTCTTGGATCTAAGACCTGCCACTTTCAGTTTGGGATCTAGGAGAGACTTTGTTTTCTTAAGGTGGTCTGCCAGTCCAGTTGGGGACTAGACCTAGGAAGTTCTTTAGGGAGTTCTGCCCGTCTGGTTGTGGGCTAGAGCTAAGCAGGTTGCACTTGAAGGGATGCCTTCATTAGGTGAGCGCTGTGGGTAACGTGCCCACTAAGGAACAGTCTTAGATCAATCACCATTTGGAACTCCTGCAGCTTACACATTTAAAGACTATGGAAAAAGCTCCTGTAAATATTTGGGATCCTGGATGAAGTTGACCACAGGTGATTTAAAATTTTTTTGGCCACAATGGGGAACTTTTGATATGCCTAAATTAGTTTATCTACATGAGCAATTAGAACAGAGAGGATTCTGGACCTCTCAATAACAATGGGAGAAAATTTAAAATTTTTACTATGGAAGTTCTAAACATAACCAAAAATCCCTTGTTGTCTCCTTAAAGAAGACTAATTCAAAGCCTAATCAGTGTCTTCAAAACCTTGAGAGCTCTCCCTATCAGACCCGAAAAACAAAGTGACAAGGACCTGTGACTTCCTGCTCTCCACCTTGTGCTCCGTCAGCACCCCCCACCGCATCCCCTTTTCTGCAAACCTCCTCACTTTCTGAGCTGCCTTCGCCCTCCATTCCAAAGGTCCCCCTCCCTGCTAATTCTGCACCCCCTCTGCCCTCTGATCGCACCTTTTGAAGTTATGATTAACGCCAAAGGTACCCAGTCCACCACTTAGGTTCCTTGGAGAAAGTCCGAGCTCCTGGTTATAGCAAGAGAATTTCCTAATCCTAAAACAGGCAAGCTTGAACTTGAACACCACTTTGGACTAATTGTGAGTATATACCAACCAAGACTTTCTGATACCTATTGATTGATCCAAATGTGGTTGAGAATGTCCTTGCCGATGAATGGCTGCGTATAGCAGCTTGGATTGAGCCTTGAAAGGATTTTGCTTCTACTGGGGAGCGAGCCAATAAGGCAGCTAAGAAAAAAATCCCTGAATTAACCGAGGTTATTCTTGTGCTTTTCCCTGGACAAATAAACTGGAAGGTTATTCAGCAATGTATTCAGGAAAAAGATGAACCCGTTTTGACTATTTTGGTCACTTTGAAAACTGACTATTTTGACCACCATTCTGAAAAAATTCTGGTGTTGAAGACCTACATGATACCACCAATCTCCTTAACTTACTTTTCCTGTCAGGCCTTCATGAAACTCTTAGTGCCCTGGTTAAGCAACATGATCCAGATTGGGCCTCCAGGAGACCTCACAGAATAACTTCCCTGGCCAATCGCCTCTAAAACCCTAGAAAAGGAGAAAGACATCAAAGCAATCAGAGCATCAGAATGCCAAGAAAAGACTGTTAAGCGTATGGCCTTATATATTCAACAGTTCAAAGGGCTTCTTCCACATCAAAAAGCCCCACACAACAGGAAACATCCGCTGCACCTGCTAAAGAGGTCCGACTTGTTTTTTCTGCAAAGGATCTGGCCGTTTTAAATGACACTGTGAAAAATATAAACAATGACTTTAGGAAAACCCTGAAAGGTACAAAAGGCCCTCTTCTACAGGGCCAATAGGGAATATTTACTGAGCAGGAGTAGGGGTCCTCTGGGGAGAGGTTGATCTTAAAATTAATGACAAAATTGTGTGAGCTCTAATAGACACTGGAGCTATGCTCTTGGTACTTAACCCCAACTCCTTTTCAAATCCTCCTCCCCAGAGTAACCAAACAGTTCAAATGGTCAGGGTCACCAATCCATCAGCCCGTGACTGTCTTCAAGTTGGAGCCAGTTTCTTACCAATTAGGGCTCCTTACCAGACACCACAGCTTTTTCTTTTTCCCTCTGCCCCAATCCACCTAACAGGAAGAGATTTTCTTGAAAAACACCAAGCCCATATTTCTTTTGCTTGTAAGGGGGACACTGTTTGAGAGTTCTCCCCCACCGAAGGCTCCAGCCTCTGACCTTACAACAATTCACCTAGACAGTACTCCCACAAGGATACACCAAAAGCCCTACCCATTTCTCTCCCATCTTCTGGGCTGACCTAAGGGACAAAACCTTCCCACACAATTCAACCTTATAACAGTGTATTGATGATTTACTCTTATTCTCTCTCTTGCAAGATGCCTGTCTTTCTGATACTCTCCGCTTGCTTTACCAGCTAGCTCTTGAAGGCCATAAGGTTTCTAACATTAAGCTGCAATTTTGCTTGAAACTCAATTAAATTTCTTGGGCATCTGCTGACCCCGTTGGGACTGAATATTGACTCTTCTCGCCTTCAAGGCATATTCTCCTTTTCCCAGCCTACAGCCTTAGGGGATTTCTAGGGCTTATGGGTTATGGTAGAATTTGGATCCCTAACTTCTCCTTAATGGCACAACCCTTATATACCCTGGTTAAGGACTCTTCCACTGACCCCCTTAACTGGACCACTGACAGTGAACTGGACTTAAAGTTTCTAAAAGATCAGTTATCCTCTCCCCGCACCCTGGGATCCCCTAATTATGACCTTCCAGTTTCCCTTCGTGTTCATGAACAAGAAGAATACTCTTAGGGTTTTAACTCAACCCCATGGTGGTAATAACCAACCAACTGGTTATTACAGCCAACAATTAGATTCTGTGATTCAGAACTGCCATCTCCTTTAAGGATGGTTGTTGCCACCTCAACCCTCATAAAAACCACTGAAAACAATAGTAACGAGATCTCCTCTCAAAGTTTAAGTGCCCCACTTGGTCAAAGCTCTCCTCACCCGGCACCACACTCAACACCTTTCTGCCAGCCTGTGAAATACTTTCTCTCCTAACCTAGCTAGCATCTGTTGTAAACTCTTAACCCTGTCACCCTTTTACCTTTACCGGAAGGAAATATTCTCCATGACTGCATTATTTTTACAGACACTCTCCTTTTACCTCCTATAGATTTAAAAGAAACCCCCTTGCTTAATCCTGATGGGTCTTTTCTTAGAGGACATACCGGCACTTACCAGGCCAAATATGCAACTGTTTACTTAACAGAAACTATTGAACAGGCCCTGTGTCCAACCCCTGATCCACCCAATGGTCAGAATTGCATGCTCTTACTTGAGCTTGCCTGTTGGCCAAAGGTAAGACTGCAAATATCAACTCTGGGTGATGCTTTTGGGTGTCTTGTGATTTTGGAATGCTCTGAAAACTGAGAGGATTCCTAACTTCTTCTGGACATCTCATCAGAAATAAAGACCATGTTCTGATACTTCTTGATGCCGTTCATACCCCTGGGGCTTTGGCCATCGTCGAAATTCAAGGTCACTTCTCTGAACACTCTGAAAATAGCCAAGGCAACCACCTAGGTAATGCTGCAGCTAAGCCTGCAGCCTTAAACACTGTCACCTTTTCTGTCATGCTTGTCTCCTTTCAACCCCCATCCTTACATCCTATCCCTTCTGAAGACCTCTTCTCTAGACTCTCTAGTCTCAAAGGATGTCCTCAGATCACGAGAAAGAAAAATGGATAAAACAAGGCTGTACTTATAATCCTGATTTCCAACTATGAGAGGGACCTAACAAACATCCTGTCCTTCCTGAAGTTTCACAAAATGCCACCTTCTCCTATATAAATAACCTCACCCATTGGAGCCCCAACAAAATGATCCAACGGGGAAGATGGTGTTACTGAGAACTCTCCCCAAAGGCTGTTTCTCAAGTTTATAAATTATGCAAAATTTGCCCTTTATATAACACCGGGAAGCCTTTAAGGGTTGCTCCAGGCAAATTCCCATTACCAAATGGCCCTTTCAGAACTGGCAACTTGACTATATCCAACTACCACCTTCTCCTGGACACAAATATGTACTTTTCGTGATTAGAGATGTATTCCTGCTGGGTAGAGCTTTCCTCTGCAGACAAGCCACAGCCATGACAGTGGCCAAAATACTTGAAAAAACTATCTCCACCTAAGGAACCAAGGGACTCACTTTACTGGCCAAATATGTTTGTGACATCTGGTCTATTATACAACACTTCCTTTCACTTACCACCCTTGGTCCTCAGGATTTGTATAACAATTCTATAGGACAATCAAGACTCAACTGGCAAAAATTACACAGGTTTTCAACCTGCCATGATCTAAAGCTCTTCTGGTTTTGTTAATCCTGTGGACAACTCCCACAGCAGAGCACTGTCTTGCCCCTCTTGAAACTGTCATGAGCCAATCCGTGCATAAAAATGAGGGAATGTTTTCTCCGGCCCCAATACAGTGGCACTTTCTGCCCTATTGCCAAGGACTCATTAACGTTCTTCAAACTAACCATAAACTAGTTGTTGAATCTTTCTACAGCCATCACTCAGGTAACAAACTCCAATATGACGACCTCCAGCATAGAGACTTTCTATATTGGAAAAGACAACAGCGGAAAGGCTCTCTCCAACCTGCTGGAAGGGGCCATTCCAAGTACTTTTAACTAACACATGTGCCACTAAGTTATAGGGCATTTACTCCTGGGTTCACATAACCCATCTGAAAAAGGCACCAAACCCTGCCAAAAACTGGATTTCATCACTGATATCTGACACCAGACTCCTACTGACCCAGAGTCTACTGCCTGGATGAGAAAAGAATGACAACCAAAGCAGGCTGTGTTCCCACGACACTGGACCAGGCCTGTATCCAAATGAACACTTATATCTGCTTTACAGCAGGTTTATTATTGTTGCCTTAAATGTTTGTTGTTGTTGTTAGTGTTTTATGTAAAACAAGCCACTTAGTCTCCTTACACTCAGATTCTCATTACTCTGATTATTACAGCTTTAGAAATTGTACCTATCTTAGCTATCTTTTGTGCCATGCTAAAGTAATCCATGCATTTCGATATTTAGACACTTGTAAACCTCCCTTGCCTATCTAAATCCCTCTCAAGCCCATGACCCTCACTCCAGAAGAGATTGTCACCTTACTACTCTTTGTCTACCAGGTCCTCTACTACCTTAAAGAAAACCCCCAGAGCCTAACTGATAACCCCCAGGAATTAACATGGGATTTATGGTTCCTCCTTTGGTCTGGTTGTTTAAATAGTTAAAATGGCCATCCCTTCTCCGTTACTGACAATCATAACCCTCTTGACTTCTGTCCATAGCCAATCCCTCGTAGGCTTGGAAGGATGGCAAAATAGTTACTCTCCCAAAGTGTAGCAGAAGAAAGAAACCTCTTAGACTGTTGGATTTATCAAATCCCAAAGACCATCCAAGACTGTTTTATGACACTTGTGCCAATGACCGATTTTTCTAACATTCCAAATGTTTCTATATATCTACATCAGTCTCCCCTGAACATCACCTTTCAAGGTCAACTTCTAAAGCCAGGCCATACTTCTATCCCCCGCCAAATAAGGTCTCCTTCCACAGAGGGCCTATTGACCCCTGTACCTGACAGAGATGAATTCTCTAGCTGTCACAAGGAACACACTTCTCACCTTTTCCAAGCCCTCATTCCCTTCCGTTCCCAGCCTCCCACCCTCGCTGCTGTATCTCATAACTGAATGCCCCAAAGGAAAAAACCAAACTATGGCAACAACTCCAATTTGTTAAATATTATGGTTTTGCAGGCATTTGGAAGGCCTGCAATAGACATGATCTGTGGTTCACTCACATTTTAAACACCTTATCCACTAATGAATAACAAATACTCTTGGTGGCATAACGTGTGTCCCAAGAGGATACATCTTTATATGTGGCATTGGGTTAAACCCACCAAGCCAACGTTGCGCACATAGATGTACAAACAGTTCGCAAATTGAAGGGCTTTGTCTTTTTGGCTATTATGTTGCTCCTTTTTCTATCCACCCCAATCATAAAGATGGTCCCTCCCGCCTTTTATTTCCTTAAAACCAAAAAAAGAGCTAATGGGAGGTTATCAAGACACTTGGTGGCAGAGCTTCTTAGGCATAGTCCTTCCTTCCTATGGATAGTACATTAATAGATATGATAAGAAATCTGTCAGTCACAATAGGACAAATTGCAGAAGATAGTGCAAAAACCACTGCAGCACAATGATCCCTAAACTCCACTCAAGTACCGTTGTCAGAATTGTTGTCTCTATCCTACTTATCTTTCTATTAAGTTAAAATACTCATGATATGTATAATCAACTGCTCCAAATCTGTGGCTAAAACAAAAAGTATGGTAGCGCAAACATATTGAACTGATAGAATAAATCAATAAGCCTTCCTTCAAATTTCAAGAAGTTAGCAAATGTCTGTCTCATCACCCTGCTTGGCTTGAGCTGTTCAATTGGCTATAATTCTGCCACATGATCCCTGTCGAAGGAACAGATGGACCTGGGGCAGGTAGCTATACCACCCTGGCACTGATATAACAAGTTTTAATAACAGGGGGAAATGTTAAAATGTACCCCAATAGACAGACAAAAATAGTTTAAGAGATGCTCTTAAACTATTAAACAGAACCAAATGACCATAGCATGAGGGGTTAGACATACATTCTCCTACTTACAAAATACATCTACATTACTGTCATGAATCAGCCTTCTTTCCTGTAAGTAAGCAGAAACCAACTTCTAGAAAATAAGGTCAAAACAGTTACAGCTGGACGCAGCTGACCTCCAACAGACATCCTGCTGCCAGCTGACTGACCCCTCGCATTCTTGCAGCCCCACCATAGCTCCTATTGGGCAGAGAGTCGGCTTTGCAAACCTTTGTCTGATAAGTGGCTGCAACCTCCAACCAGCTTTGGCAGGTTCATGGAAACTGAGCATTAACTGTCTTTTGTGCCCTGAAGTTATCTTTTGACATCAAGAGCCAAATTTACCTCATTTTAATACTAAATCTCCATCCCAAAGTGAACATAGGACATATATGTAGGTTTTCTCATTGTGCACATAGATGACTTCCCTCATAAATATTCATAGAATTCCCCTGAATGAACCTGCTAAATGTGTGTGTAAAGCTGACCCTGCAAGACATGAAGTTTCCTCCCTCCCTCCTGTGGAGCGTGCACTTTGGGTTTTCCCCGGAAGGTCAAGTTTCCCCAATCTGCAGATTGCCTTTTTCCCGCTGGAAATAAAGTTTCTCTTATTCTTCCTATGTAGATCTTGTGGTATTTTCTTAATATTTCGTACACAAAATTATTAGAAATATTGCATAAAATTCTTCAGGCTTTGTGTATAAGATATATTTAAAACCTAAATGAATTATGTGTTTAGACTTGGGTCCCATCCCCAAGATATCTCATGATGTATATGCAAAGATTCCAAAATTCAGAAAAATCCTAAATCCGAAACACTCCTGGTCCAATGCATTTCAGGTAGAGAATACTCAACGTGTACCAACACTCAACGACTACACTTTTTTTCTGTCTTTTCTTCTTTTGCTCTCCTTTTCCTAGCTTCCATCTTAATTACTTTTAAGTCTAATGAACGATTCAAGTTATAGTTTTATTATACCTATGTTTGACATATATATACATTCTCAAACAGATGACTTCTGTGTATGTGTTGAGATAGAAGATAGAGAATCCCATAAAACTAAGAGCTCAAAAGCAGATGCATTCATAGAGACAGCAGAATGGAGATTTCTAGGGGCTGGCAGGGGGTTGAGGAGGGGAGGAGAACAGAACGTTACTGTTTAAAGGGTACAGTTTCTCTTTGGAAGCGATGAATAGGTTCTAGAAATACAGAGGTGAAGGTTGCACAACATTGTGAATGTACTTAATGTCACTGAACTGTACACTTAAAAATGGTTAAAATAGTAAATTTTTATGTATGTCTTATCACAATAAAAAAAAGTGGGGGGAGAAAGAAATAAAGCAAATACAGCACACCAACTCTTTCAGACATGACCAATTTATTTGGAGAATTTAAATTGTTTGGCAAAGTGTACACAGGGGCAGAGTTTAGGATAATTATGTCATTGGAAGGAAGCAATCACATTTTCTACAGTTAATTGGCAATGGGATAGTATCTGAAGAAAAGAAGGAGAAACTTTAAAAAAATAATTTAGTGTGTGAGGGGTGATAATCATAAGATAAATACTTGCAAAAGAAACAAAACAAACATCCACCTTATACAACTGAGGCATGAAACATGCTAATGCTAATAGTAACTCTTATTCAATTTAGTCGAACACACATTAAGCACATTTGTGCAAGACACTGGGCTAGGTGTTGGGGTTGAGGTGGAAATACAGAAATCACCAAGACGCACGCCCTCTTCTTAAGTTTACAGCCTAGTAACAGTACATATAAAAATGGTGCTATAAGTGAGGTACGAAAAAACTATAAAAACATGGAGAGAAGTATTTACTTCCTAGTAGAGGTTGAAGTTGAGACCCATTAAGTTTGGTGGTATGGGCAAAGCAGGTCATAGCAGGCTAAGAAAGGTGGTGCCTAAGCTTGTCTAGGCAACAGGAAATGGTCTAGTTCCTATAGCTTTAACTGTGTGAAAGGGGAAGGAGTATTCGAAATAAAGTATCTTTATTTTAATTTCTTATCATTGCTAGCCCATTAAAAGAGAGATTAACGGGAAACACAGTTTCACAGTTTTAGTGTAAACTCACCCCCTTGTGTATACACATCTAGTTGCTTAAGTTAACACTGTCAAAAGGGGAAAAAAAGTCCCAGCAGTGGCACTGTTGTTCATCATGGCAGAACACCACCTCTCCTGTTAGATTGAAAAAGCTGGCTGTGGCCACTGGCGGTAGTGGGCAGTGAGGATACACGAAAATTATAAGTCCATAAATGTTCCCTCCTTAACACAATATGAATGATGAAGGCTATAAGAGATAATTTAGGGAGAGATATGGAATCGTTTTGTAAGCTAACTGATCTGATTATGACTCAGTATGCTTTATTACCTATTTTAAAAATATATAGAACGAGCACATCATTCTTGAATAAAAATTTACTATGTACGTAACATACACCTCAAAAAGAATTTTAACAACATACTCTAATCAAATATCACAGTTTCTTCATTTGCAATTTACACAAACTACGCTAATTATAATACTTTTAGGGAACCTTTACAAACAATATATAACAAGCTGTTTTAATATTATTCGTCATCCTTAACTTCCAAAAGTTTGGCTTATTTTATCTCAAAGGAATACTACTAATAAATCTCCTTTCCCGACAAAATTAATTCACCACCCAATTTAAAAAAGAAAAAAACCCCACAAAGCTCTGCCAATGGCAAATTGGAATGCATATACCTGCCAGGCTTTGATGAAATAAACAATTTACATAACCAGCACCTGATAAAACCAAAACCTCCCTTTCAAGTACAAAATTCAATTCTTCTTGCCTTCTCAGTAGTAACTGCTAATCAGAATTAGAATCCTCTCCCCTTTAGGAACTGTTCTGGTTTGTTATGTCATACAACACACAGTACTTTTAACATCTGACATGCGACCATGAATAAATAGCTATTTTTAAAACGAAAATGACTTTGGAGGACTAAGAACAGAGAGCACACCGAAATAATTTATTTAAAAGTAAAATTTGTAAAAATGTGATCTATCCTGTTCTTATATTATAAATTTAAATTAAAAATCAAAAGATGAAGTATCATTTCAGACTTATATACATCAAGATGCCAGTTCTTATAAAAACGTACTTTAGTTGTAAATGCTAGATTATGCAAAAATAATTTTATATCAATTTTATTTATTTTTAATGAATTTCTCCCATTAAAAACATTAAAAGAACATAAATTTTAATGGCAAAAAGTTCCTATTTTCCCCATCTATTAAAAAAAGGTTTTGTTTTCCCTTATTAACATACAATGCCCTATTGTTAAGGCACAACTTTTTAGGATAAAAATGAAACCACAGATTAGGTTGATTTTACACAACAGTTACAAGACAGACTTTCTGTAGGTATATAACTAAATACATCTTAAATTCAACAAAGATCTAAAATAAAATCACTGTTTCTAAGACCAGTCAACACATAGCCAGGGCAGGTAGTTGCAGTTACAAAAATCAAAACAGATCCTGTTTTAACCTGTCAAATTATCTTCAGAAGGCCATCTTCAAGGTTATCCAAGAGAGGAAAGCTACATATTTTCTTTTCAGCAGTGGCACTCCACCTTTCTTTACTTATGCTTGGACTATCAGAGATAGCTGTCACTTTCAAAACCTGATTGAGATCCATTTTTGAATTCAACATCTGAGACAAGGTCAGAGTTTCTGATCATGCGGGTCAGGGCAGATGTCTGCTTTGCAGCTTCCTTTGCTACCCCTCCCCTGAGCTCCAGCTATCTTCTTTCCAGCCCTCCTCACAGTCACCACCCCTCCCTCACCTCCTGAGACACAATTTGCAAAATACTCAAGAAGGAGCAGCCAGCAAACAGGAAGAATTTGCACAACTGTTACTTAAAACATATACACAAAAATGTTGTTACTTCATTAGATAGTCATAAACAATTCATCTGAATATTACAAAGAAACACTAAAATTGGGGGAAGGGCACAATCACATACCAAAGACAAATATGACCATTTTGTAGGCCCTTGTAAACTCAACCAAAATGAGGGATACAAGTATGAAAACTAACGGGAAAAGCAAGTTTCTTCAAGCAGGCTTATCTATCCAACTCCTGTATTTTCTACATTTATATTCTTAACCAAAAGGTCAGAAGTGCTTTGTAAAGACAGAATATTGGATTAGACTTGACAGTGGTAAAAGGTTTCTGGTTTTGAAGGTGATTTTTCTTTACCTTCTGAGGAGTCTTTGAAAAGTAATGGTCAACTTTGCCTCCACCATGACTAATCTCCCTCACTGGGAACTCTACCAGAGACAACCTCAGTTCTACCATAAGATTTCAGCAGCCAGTCTCAAGAAATGGCTATATATATGAATGTGGGGTGAGCACTGGGAGGAGTAATATCCTGGCTAAGAAAGAGAAGCAGATAAAGGGGAACATTAATGGGCAAGGGGGATAGGGAACAGGGTAGAGGAGTTGAAGACAGGCAGAGGAGGGGGACAGCTGATGAATTCTGATGTTATTGATATCACTGCTTCTATTAAATGCAATGCATAAAAATCAATTTTTAGGGAAAATTATCCTCTCAGTAAGGGCAAATATGAAGGGAAGGGAAGGCCAGGAGTTGGGGAGGTGGGGGGTCACTAAAAGTAAACTGCACTTACTTTGTTACATTTTAAAAATAATTATTTTATGTAATTCTGGGAGATACTGCATGCCTCACTTCCTCATGAAGGTGTTTTACTGGTATGTTCTGGCACAGTAATGTTTCATATAAATAAATATAAATACTGTTTCTTGTACTCATACTAGTTCTGCAATATATATTGTCTTTTAGAAAGAAAAAAATTTAAAAAATAAACTTTCTATAAAAGAACTTAAAAATCATTAGTGACTAAACTATACCCAACAAATTATTTTTAAAAAGCATTTAACTCAGTCAATATCTTAACTTTTGCACACAACATACATCGTTCATAAAGTCATTATCTACCTGCAGACTAATGAAATTAAAAATAAACCTAAACCAATCTTGTTTTCATGCTTGCTAATATGAACTACCTTCATTTCCATTAATCATAAAGTTCCCCCCCCCTTTTTTGGCAGCCGGCCAGTATGGGTGTTATCAGCACCACGCTCTAACCAAGTGAGCTAATTGGCCAGCCCTATAAAGTTTCCATTTAATATTTAAAAATACTTCAATTAAATTCTACTTCCTATTGGCTAGTACCACTTCCCTAACTTTGATAAACAATTAAAACAAATGCTTACACCACAGGACTCTGGCAACAACATACACCGTTGACCTCTCTCCTGAGAAAAAAGGATTTCCTCATCTTATTGCAAAGTAAAAAGATGAGGTCTCTGATACTCTTTTCAAAATTTCCAAGTCCTGTTTAAAAATCAAGTGTTCTAAGTACCAATACTTTACATGAATTTTCACGAAACAAAGGCCTATCTAATGAGGTCCACTACCTTATCAAATCTGTGACCACTTGGTAGAGTTTGGCTGGAAACATTTGTATCATAATAGATTCAGAGTTCGCTAATGAGGAATTAAAGTGTTTTGGACAGTGTAACACACAAACCTAAAGTATGCACATTCCACCAGTCTGGAATGTACATTCTTTGGTCAATTTTACCTCTGAGATCTAAGATAGAAAAATAAATGGAAAGCTGCTTTAGAGTTAAAAATTAAAAAGAAAAAAGAAAAGAAAGAACCATGAGACATTCCTCTCCTCAGTGTGGTACAAGGGCACTGAAGTCACCTGAAATAATGGTATTGATTGCCTACATGAAGTTTTCTCATTAAGAGAAACCACATAACCCAATGAAAGACAGTTCACAAAGGAAGGTTCTAGTTAAGACACAATGGATAGGTCACAAAATTTTTTTCCAACCAGATTCTGCAGACTGAGTAGAAAAAAATTCCATCAAAAAGTAACTTTTCAACCTTCATTATTTCAACCTGAAGGGAAACTACAGAGTATCTCAAAAGTTACTACTTTGAGAGTTTGGTTAGGTTAGATACATTTTTAATAGTACAAACAACGATGGCAAAAGCAACCATACTCATTCTTGATAATGAGAGAATCATCTATATACAAAACCTGGCAAATAAAAAAAAAAATTACTAAAACAAATAATGAAAATAAGTTCAATTCATGTAATGTCAAGTAATTTTCAATTATAATAGAATCATTTATATTCTTATAGTCCCTAATAGCATATTTTATCCCTAATGAAAGAATGTACCGAAATCATAGTGCTAACCCTGAAACCTTAAACCAAACCTTACAAGTTAAAGACTAAATGTTGGTCAGGAGGGAAAGGATGGACACATGCATCTTGACAAGGAAAATGAAAATCAACATCAAGATGGCAAAAACGTTGAACCCATAGGTACAAAAACAAAAAAACACACACTCACACAGAAATTACGATTACAATGCAAACTATCATATGTCTATATTTCCTACTAGCTGGTGAACCTGTTATTAAAATTTCAAAGAAAAAAATCAATTTAAGCTTTTTCTATTTTAATCCGTAAAAATATTCAGAAACAGATGATAGGGTGTTTGCTGCATATTAATGAATATGTGGCTTCTTGTGCTTTCCATCCAAATAAGGGGTAAAAATCCCCAATTATTTTATTTTCAATAAAATATAATTGTAGTGTTATATTAAACAGCTACACAAAACCAATCCTTCCTTCAGCTCAATATATAAGAAAGTACTAACAAGTATTGAAGATTCATGATGTTGTGTGAAAATGATGACTCATAACAATGTAGACAGCTACAGATTTTAATTCACAAATATATATATGTGCCTTGTGTATGACAACTGTACGAAAATAGTCTCAAAAATAAAGACAATACCTGACACACAAAGCAACCCATTTTCCCTGATCTTGCATTCGTTACAGGGAAAATAAGTCTCTGATGCTTCATAAATACTTTAAAAAGTTCATGATGGCCTTAACCATGCATAGTCTCCACCAATTCTCTGAAGCTTCCAGCGTTCCTGGCTATTTCAGCTCTGGAAGAGTTGCGCCCTGTAATCAGTTATGCTTACTTATGTCCTGTCTTTTCTAGATCTGGGAGTTTTCTGACCAGAGCCTGGTGGTTCACTCTGATACTAGCGAGGAGTCCTCCTTCAATGCCATCAGAACCGGTATAACTGATTTCTTCACCACTGAGGGTAGTCATATGCCCTCCAAGGGCTTTTAAGATGGCATTGCCAGCACATATATCCCACTTTTTGATGTATGTTACATGGATATACAGGTCAGCTTTTTCTTGACTCTTATCAGGCACATCCAAGAGTGCTAAAACCTTATAACCTAAAAGATAAACACAGAATTTAAGTTACTGTTCAAAAAACTTCAAGAAAGCAACATACTTTTCAGATTAAGTACATTGTTAAAAAATAACAGGAAAGGGTGTGCAGGAGCTTCTATACTGTCTGCAACTGCTCCCTAAATCTAAAATTATTTCAAATTAAAAAAAAAAAAATTTAATGTGACAGTACAAACATTAAACTCAACAAAGCAAAAGTACACTGCAAAGTAACTTCATAAGCTAATCTCAATTGTAACCAAATATATGTCAAATAATTTTTTAAATTTAAATCTTTGTGGCTGTTTTCTATAGAATGACACATTCAGTATGTGCCATTTTCTACTGAGTGACATATTACACTGAAGCTAAACACCTACAAGTTTCACTTAAACATCTAATCTAGGCAGGCCTGATTTGAAAGAAGAGAACAAAAACTAATACTACCATTCTAAATCCTTTATGTAATGAGGCAGGATTTAAAAAGTAAAACAATAAAATAAAATAAATTCAGAAGAAACTGGGTATAGAATCTAGTTTATTCATCCCTACTGGGTATTTTGGACATTACCTTACCTAACCAACCTAACAGAGAGCCTATAAGAAAATAATGAAACCATATTAAGGAAGGTACATATATAAAATCAGCCAATTAAAACTCTTAGGCTTAAAAGTTAGTGTATTACTTCTTCCTTTATTACTATGCTGAAAAGGTTTTCTGACAGAAATGTTTTCTCACCATAATTTGCTATTTATGAATTAAAACACTTCTGACGTGTTAAAAAGCACTAATTACAGGAGTTGCCAAACAGCCCCTTGAGCCAAATCCAGGTTATGGCCTGTTTTCGTATGGCTCCCAAGATAAAAAAAAAAAAATTTTTTTTAATATATATTTTTAAAAGGTAGTTAAAAATATATTTTTTTAAATACTATGCAATAGAGATTGTATGTTGCTTACAACACCTGAAATATTTACTATACAGCCCTTTTCAGAAAAAATGGGCTGACCTCTGATCTATAATTAGGTAACACAGTAGTAAAGAATACACAATACGCTGGGTGGGCACTAGACTCTCTTGCTCATCCCAGACATGAAAGTTGAAGAGTTCAGGGGTGTTAAAAGTGACCCAGGGATTATGCTAATAATACCTATGGTGATTCCTGTCATCCTCTGCCATAGAAAGCATCTTTAGTGCTTGATCTTTCCTTCCCCTCCAGGATTCCCACAGTGAAACTAATAGGACAATTATTTTGAAATGAGATCATATAAAAAACAACCACTGACGGTACAATACTGATGGGAAGATGTGTCTGTAGTACTGGAGGAAGAGAAATCACTGTTAAGATTGTTTCTGAGAAGAAGGTCAGTGTGACTAATATCCCACTCTAGCGATTAACAAGCAGGAAACCAAGTCTGCCTTGAAAGTACACTGTTCCTTCTCACTTTCTTCCCAAGCATGAAACAAGCAAATCAGTCTCCTGACATAGCCTTAATCATGCCAGAAATACTGTCTGGGAATCACACACGAGTAGAAACATACCAGCACCACCAGCAGGAATAATTATAGTCTGGTTTCCAAAAGTCTGCAGAGCAACCTGTTTGACCATCCCTGAATGGGAGCGAGACACAACGATCCTTGGGGTCTTGTCATTGTAGGAAGAGCGGGCTTTCACATTGGAACCACCATCTACCATTGCCCAAGCTGAAATGCAAACAGAATAACCATTAATAGCACCAAAGTTTTAAAACTAAAAGTTATACTTTTTGGAACTCAAAGTACCAAGTGACTGAAAAAATATACTCTTCCACAGAATAATTTGTATTTTTTTCCAAAACAGAAAACTTTATTTTTCTGAATACAAAAGCAATATGTTTATTTTTTTAACATTAAATTAGACACGTGTTACGACAAAGCTAAAATGGGCATGTAATCCTGCCCAGCCAGAGATAATGAATATTAAATATTTGGCTTAAGAACTCCCATGCTCCAGAGCTCCCTGCTGGCATCAGCTCCGTCTCCACTGGGATCACACTGCAACTCAACTTCTCCCTGCATCTATCCCATTTCCATGCCTCCCTCTTCTACAGATTTGATCCCAAGAGTGCTCCCTAATAAACATCCTACATGCTAATTTCCACCTGAAAGCTTGATTCCTGGGGAACGAACTCAATCTGTGACATAAGCATAACTAACTTCCCTGCATAATTCAAATTTTAAAACCGATTTTACTCCTATACTACCTCTACTTCCGATATATTCATGGTTTCAATTATTAGCATATTGGCTCGATCTCCTAAGTAGGTTTATAAACAGAAAACAGTTGAAGAGGTGAGTTAGGTTCACACATCTGCTTTATCAGACAGTATTAAGGAAAAAACCTTAGATTTAAAAATAGAATAGAAGTTTTAAAAAGGGGAGGGGACCCCAGAGATGGCTTGAGACATTTTTCTTGGTTTGGAAGTTTTCTTCACTGACTATCAAACTATACAAGAACACAAACTTACTCAGAATTATCCCAATTAGACTGTTATTCTAGCAGTCACTCACTATGGAATAAAATATAGTCCACCATGGCTAGCAATGAAAGCAGCTGCATCACCAGCTTATTCCTGGCTGCAGAAAAAAATCAAAAACATTAGCAAAGTCTGGGTTTCTGAGTTCCCCAAGAATGACAGCAGTCTCCTGGACGCTTCTCACACCTCCTTCTAAACACCATACACAGTAACAAGGAGAACAAATATAAACACCATGATCTATATCTACAGAGTAAGTAGAAGACAGAGGAGAGCTATAAACACAAATGTATGAGAAAGCAGAGGAGTAAACACCGATGATCAGCAGAATAAGCGATGGAGCTGACCCCAGCATGGGGATTCCAGCAGGAGCTCCACAGAAATGCCAAGAGGTCATAGAACTCTCCATGGTGGTAGAACTCAGATAACACATCAGCTGGGATTTCTCTCCAGAAAAAAAAGTCCCATCTAAAATGGCAACTACGGAAGGTAGGCCTGAAACTTGGTAACAAGCACCAAGAAGAGGAGGCTTAGAGATGTGGGACCAGAAGTGTAGACTTGAGAACACCTGGGGGAGGAGAAGAAGGAAGATGAGGCAAGACAGCTTTTGGAATTTGGAAGGCAGCAACTAGAGCTAAAGAGAAAGAAGGAGTTTAAGATAGAGGCCTTCCTGAGCAATATAACATCAAATAAGAAAGAAGAAATCTGAAAGCAAAAAAGTATACCTGATAGTAAAGACAAAGCCTTCCCCACACTAACAGAAAAGAAAGCTCCTGGACTCAGAATCATCCAGATTCTGCACAGTGTCACTTTCCAATGATCCCACAGTAGCTGGCTTATTCAAATATGAATAAGAAATATAAAACTGCAATGTCTATTGAAAAATATAAGAAGAAAACACAGAGAATGCAGATTAAAACATTCCAGGCTATTCAAAAATTTCCACAAAGCGCAACTATAAACCAATATTCCAACATGATTTAAAATAAAAAAGCAACAAAATATAAGAGGAACACCATGAAACAAAAACCAACAACTCAAATAAATAGACAAACGATAGGAAGATGAGAACTCACATAACACAGGAAAGAATATAAAAAAAAAATGGACAAAATCACTGCAGACTTAGCACTAAATCAATCACAGGATGCACAAAGGACAAAAGATCTGTTCAAAAACAGAGCAAACAATGAGAAAAGCACACAAGTGAAACAAGTAAACAGATGAAAGGGCCCATAGAGAAAATAGAAGCCAGTGAAAGAAGAATCAACATACATATAAAACGAGTTCCTGAAAAAGAAAAACTAGTGAGATAAAATCTTTGAAATTACAAATCAAGAAAATGTCCCTGAAATAAAAGAGGACCTAAATGTCTATGCTGAGAGATACACTGAATACCTGGGAAATGTATCCAGAATGCCAGCTCTCAGACATATCATAGGCATATTACTAGACTTTAAAGATAAAAGTTCTTTGGCACTTACTCCACGCAAAAAGACCAAGACATTTACAAAGGAAAAGAAAATCAGCTTCGTATCAGCCTTTTTCCAACAGTCAACACACACACACACACACACACACACACACAAGTCCAACAGTTTCTACAAATCAATCAATAAAAATGGGTGTACAGTGGGTTGAACAGATCCTACCAAAATTCATGTCCACCTGGGACCTTCAGAATGTCACCTTATTTGGAAACAGGGTCCTTGAAGATGTGATTAGTTAAACTGAGGTATACTGGATTAAGGTGGGCTCTATATCTAATGACTGGTGTCCTTATAAGAAGAAGGGAGAGGAGACAGAGGGGAGAATGCCATGCAAAGGCAGAGACTGGAGTGTCAGGTCTACAGACTGAGAAATGCTAAGAATGTCTGGAGCCACCAGAAATAGGAAGAAGAAAGGAAGGTTTCTTCTCCCTCAATGCTGCAGAGAGAGCATGGCCTTATAGACTCCTTGGTATCAAACTTCTGGCCTCCAGAACTGCAAGATAACAAGTTTCTGTTATTTTAAGTAACCACACTTTGTGGTAATCTGTTATGGCAGCCCTAGGAAACTAATACAAGGTAAACCAAAGACTGTATAACTAGCCAAGTAGTCTTTCAAGTATCAAGGCTATAGAAATAGTTTTTAATATATACTCAGGTATCATAATACCCATGAGCTAGCTCTTCTGAAGTAATCTATTAGAAGATAAGCTTTATACAACCAAGAGATGACTGAGGAACCTTAACAAAAGTACTGTTGGTTAGCATTGAATAAATTTAACTGTGAATATAAGAGGCAACCAAAGTTGGGAATACGGTGGAAGAATAAAGGTGTGTAAATGTTATCTTATAGTTGACTGGTGAAAGTCAAAGGATACCATTAAAATCTGATGAGACAGAAGACAGAGAGCATGCCAGAGTCCGAAGGCAGGAGCCGAGGGCCAGCCCCCTCTGCTCAGAAGCAGGCAAAAAACAGAGAACACCTGGGGTCCTTAGGCAGGAGCTGAGGGCCAGCCCCTTCCATCTGGAAGGAGGCAAGAAACAGAGCACACCTGGAGTCCTAAGGCTCCTTGGCAGGAGCCAAGGACAGCATCTCCAGGAGCACACTAAAAACACCATTTCCACATGGGTGGTCCACAAGAGTTATCGCCACAGCCACAGCTGCCGCAAAAGCGGCAGAGCCAGAGCAGTAGCCACAACTACTATGCAGGCAGCCTACCAGACACTTAACTACATTGGCACAAGGAGAGTCACCAATGGAGAACAAAAAAGAGCACATCACTTTCCTTAAAGCCCACTCCAGAGTAATAGAAGAAGCAACTGCTCTACCAGGTAACCAGACATCAATATAGAGGTACTAGAAATACAAAAACCCAAGAAAATATGACACCACCAAAAGAATAACAGTAATTCTCAAATACCAGACCCTATAGAGCAGGAAACCCTTGAAATGGATGAAAAGGAATTCTGACCAACAGTCTCAAGGAAACTCATCACTGAGATAGGAGAAGACTAAGACAACACAATGAGACAAGGAAAAAAACCCTGGGATCTGAAGGAGGAAATTTACAAAGAGATTAATATCTTTAAAAACATTGTAGCATTTTAATATACAAGCATAAATTTTCCTTTAAGCACTGCATGAGCCCTGCATCCTATAGGTTGCACTTTGATTTTTATCTCAAAGTACTCTCTAATTTCCCTGTGATATTTCTCTTTACCCATTGCTTATTTAGGAGACTGTTGTTTAATTTCCACACATTTGTGAATTTTTAAAAGTTCCTTCTGTTATTGTGGTCAGAGAACATATTTTCTATTATCTTAGTCTTTTTAAATGTATTAAGACTTGTTTTGTGTCCAAAAGTAAAATAATACATAAATAATAAATAAATAAATCTGATGAGATGAATAGCAGAGTTGAAAGATAAACACCAAGACAGACATGACTGACTAAAATAGGATGCTGGACAAGGAGTTTAAAATAAGCAAATTTAATTGTTGCTTATAGTAGAGAACCAAGAGACAATGTCTAAAGAAAGGGACCACATAACAGTATATAAAGAAAAAAGGATATATAAAGGTATTAAGTGAGCAACAAAAAGAACACATTTAACTTAAAAATAATAATTGCAGTTGTTTGAACTACACTGAACATGAAATCATAAGGATATTAAAAAAAGAGAAAGCCTACTTCTCCCTGAAAAAAACATTGTTTCCCACTATAAGTGGTTTGTATCATAACTCTTTACTCTGAAAATTGGTAAATAAAGAAAAAGAATTAAACATTTATCCTGCCTTTCTAGAAGAAACTACATTTCATGATACACAAATAACACCAATCGATGAAGAAAGCTCTCTATAAAAGAATCCTACCTAATATACGTAGACAATACAACAAAATTAGAAAATCTCATTTTGTTTTTTTAAACCAGAAGGCAATATGTTTATTTACTTATTTTTGGTGGCTGAACAGTTCATGGATCCAAACCCTTGACCTTGGTGATACCACTCTAACCAAGAGAGCTAACGAGCCAGCCCTAGAAAATCTCATTTTATAACATCTTTAACAGATCTCAAAACTATTATGTGAAAGGTTTAATGGAAACTAGATCTCAAATGATGCCAAAATCTCTCTTCAGATTACCTGCTGGTAGCAAGAAAATCAAGATAATTTTGTAACTGAATCATCTAGTCACGACCAGTTTAACCACCTGAGCATCATTAATGGTGAGGCAAAGAGATACTATCTGTCATATAATATGATGCATAGAAAGTACATGAAGAATACCTATACTACATTCTTAACAAAAATACTTAGCCTCAATCCAATCAAGCCTTCAGATCTAATTTGCATTTTATAAGAAAAAGAGGATATAAAAAAGTAAACAAGTTAAATGACACTCTGAGAAAACAACCAGGCAATCCAAAAGGCAGGGGATTCCATAGGAGAAATGACCAGTTTTCCTCAACAAGTCAATATCACGGGGGAAATGCGGGCCAGAGGTTGTTCTAGACTGAGAGAACTTAACATAACAACCTAACAACCAAAAGAAATGCTTGTCACTTGACTAGATCTTGGTTTGAAGTTAACCAGCTGTAAAATCTACTTTAGGAACAATTGGGGAAATGTGAATATTGAATGACATTAGGGAATAATTGTTAATTTTATTATATTAATAGTACTGTTCTTAAGTAGAAAAATGTCCTTACCTTTTAGAGATGCATACTGAAGTATACAGGGGTAAAATGTTATAATCCTTGCAATTTTCTTTAAAGTACATAGGCCAAAAATAACAAAATAAAAAAAGCAACTATGTAAAAATGTTACTAACTGTAAATCTGTGGAGTATACGAGTATTCATTATAATTTTGTTTGAAATTATTCATAACAAAAGTAAAAAACAAAATGAGGAAGAGAGAAAAAACAAAAAATCCTCTAAATTATTTGAATAAATATTCAAAACACAAGTTTTACTAAGTGAATTTACAATGCTGTATCTCTAGAGGTCAGTATTGTGTAAGAGAATAAAAATAGCACATAGCAATAGATACTACCAGAACAATTTTAGATAAGAGAACTACTAAGTTAAAATTTTTTAAAATGTACTTCATGTTACATAAACTCAATACATTCATTCATAACACTTATATGGACACAATTATTTCAAGTGCCTAAAAAAATACAGTAGGCACTTAAATATAAAACATGATAAAATAGCAACTACAGATGTGTTTATCTATAAGATATGCTAAACAAGTCCAGTGGTAAATAAAAAGTAGTTGGTACTTTGCTACACAGACTACAAACACTATAACTTATTTTAATAACAATAAATTTCCAGAGTAAATATACTACATTTACTTACTTATACATTTATAAATTACTTCATTAAAATACTATTCAAGTATCTCCTACTCCTAAGAATTTCAAACTCAAGGAATTAATTCTAATTAAGTCCGATAGGAATTTTGATCAGCTTTGCTCTGAGTGCTGCCACCAACAATATCTAGTTTTCATTATAATCAAATGTAGCTGTATTCTGGTAAATATACAACATTTTTTATCTGTTACTCTGCCAATATCAATATACAGACTGAATCTGAACACATCAGTCCAGAAGGGGGGCACAAGGCAAACACATCTTTGATCTAGGAAAGGAAGGTCAACCCACACATAATTATGAACTTATTGAATCTTTTAGAGTTTAGTGTTTGCTGAGTAGCAAGCACCTTTATGTGCCAGCATACTGGGCAAATCAGCCACATCACAGAAGAACGAGGCACCTTACTACTAACTTTATTAAGACGTTTTTGGAAACAACTTGTTCCTAAGTTAGCAACGTGTGGCTTCTTTAAGATAGGTAAACCTATTGGAGGGAGGGGGGAAATGCATATCTTATAGAATAATAAGGTTTTAAAAAATGGATATTTTGTTATCCCTATTCTTTCCTCTAATATGAACAGATGTGGAAACCAAAGCCCAAAGAATGTGAATCTGTTTGCCTATCTAATATAAACTTCCTTTTCATTTCCTTTATTGAGATTTGAGTTTTCTTTGAAGTAGCAGGCTCCATTTACAGCTAAGGATGCCACGTGACATTTGGCAAATGAAATGAAGCAGAGATCTAATGGACAGGGCTTCAGGTTATTTTTTCCTAATACCAAGAATATCTGAGATAGACCTTTTGCCCTTCTTTTCTCTCCTTTCTTCCTGCATAGAATAGAGTCATGGTAAATGGGAGGACCCATCTTTGTGAGTTTGCAAACAAAAAGCCACCTTCTAGAAAACTCTGAATCAGGTTCTTCAAAGTATGTGATGCCACTGAACCACCCCAACCTTTCAGCCTTCTTGCTAGGTAAGAAAAAAAAAACCCTTACTTGTTGAACAAGTATAATCATTTACATTACGTGCAGCTAAATGCAATCTCAATTAATATAGAGAGATAACCGCGGACAGTGTCAGAAGAACAAGAGGGCTTCAAAGGCTTAAGTTCTGTATTTAACCTTTATATTCCTTTTTTTTTTTAATTTAAAAAAAGTCACTATAACTCCTATTTTATATTCCTTCCAGAGTTATTTTGAGGTTGAAAGGATTATATCAATGCCCTTCATAAGTGTGAAATACTAAATAATTGCAAGATACTAATAGGGAGTGGTTAGCTCCTTCAATAACATTTTGAACTATACACTTTTCATGATAGGAGTTGCTAAGCCTGTTCTCTCATCTATAAAAAAAATATAATAACAATGTCTTTCTTTGTCATGCAGAGGTATTGAAAGGTTCAAATAATAACATTAAGTATGTTGCAAATTGTTAAACACTATACAAATGTTAGTAATTATGGAGTTATTATGAAAGTGGTGTGATATACTGATTTGCACAGAATTCCTGGAGTTGATTTTGCCACTAATGTAGCTGGATGACCTTGAGGAATGTATTAAATTTATGAGTCTTATTTTGTCATCTGTAAATGGGAGCACTAATTTAAGTAACAGCATCCTTCTCTCATGGGCTATACTAAATATAGGAGTACTGCTAAAATGTACTCCAACATCCACCTTCCTCATTTTGCTTGAGTAACAAAATCCCTAAATTTTGGCTTGATGGCCACTGAAAATAAAGATCACATTTCTTAGCCTCCCCTTGCCATGATTCAATCAATGGGATGTGAGCTGAAGTTATGCAAGCAACTTACAGGTCAAACCCTTAGTGAGAAATGACCTCCACGTCTTCCTTTTTACCCTCCCACTGGTGGAATATGGATGAAGTGGTGAGCAATGTTCAGTCATGCAGAGAAAGCAACAAGAGTTAGTACAGCAAAGCAGCAAGAGACAGGCCTGTGAGCCTGCTAACAGGAGCTTCCATGGCAGCCCAGGACTGCTTACATACCGACTGGTAGAGAAAACAAACTATTTTGTTCAACCTCCTAATTTCTGGTGTACTATTATAGCAGCCTAATTAATGGCCTATCCTGTATCCTAACTAACTCCGCAAGGATTAAAGGAAATATGTGAGAGTAATTCATAAACCATAAAGCAATTATATAATTAATCTTAAGGCACATTATCACAGCAAAGACTTAAACTTTTCATAGCTTATCAAACTGTCAACTTTAAAAAGTATCTGAATCTTAAAAAGGAGGTAAAAAGCCAGACGGTGCAAAGTAGATTAGATTTCTAAATGTAGAGCCAGCACTTAACTATGTTTAGCTTATCTCAGAACAGCTGGAATTTGGGATCCGTGGATTATTCAGCAAGCAAATAAACAACTTTAGAGTAATTCAAACTCAACCTTGTCTCTGTTTCTCTCTAGACAGCCTTTTTGTGCATCCCTGAGACACAATGGGGATGGCAGGGATAAATGACAGAGTTATAAGGGACTCTTGGTCTATTAGTTTCCTAGATCTGTCATAACAAATTACCACAAACTCAGCGGCTTACAACAAAAGAAACTTATTTTCTCATATTTCTGAAGGCTAGAAATCTGAAATCAAGGTGTTGGCAAGGGCTGGCTGGTTCCTCCTGGAGACTCTGAGAGAGAAGCAGTCCTCTCTCTCTCTCCTAGCTTCTGGTGGTTGCTGGCAATCCTTGGCTTATCAAAGGCAACTAAAGGAAAAGTACACAAATGGGACTACATCAAACTGAAAAGCTTCTGCACAGCAAGGGACACTATCAACAAAGTGAAGAGACAAGCCACAAAATGAAAGAAGGTGTGCTAACTACACATCAGACAAAGGGCTAATATCCAGAATATACAGTGAACTCAAACAACTCAACGACAAAAAAAACAACCTAATTAAAAAATTGGAAAAGGACCTGAACAGACATTTCTCAAAAGACATACAAATGGCCAACAGGTACATGAAAAAATGCTCAAAATCACTATCAGCGAAATGCAAATTAAAATCACAATGAAATATCATCTCACCCCCAGTTAGAATGGCTACTATCAACGAGACAAAAAATAAAAAATGCTGGCGAGATGTGGAAAAAAAGGAACTCTCCAACATTGTTGGTGGGAATGTAAATTACCATTGTGGAAAACAGTATGGAGGTTCCTCAGAGAATTAAAAATAGATCTACCTTACAGCCCAGCTATCCCACTACTGTGTATGTACCCAAAGGAAATGAAATCAATATGTCAAAAAGACACCTGTGCTCCCATGTTCATTGTAACACTATTCACAATAGCCAAAAGATGGTATCAAACTAAATGTCCATCAGTAGATTAAAGGATAAAAAAAACCTGTTATATATATATTTATAGACACAATGGAATATATGAATATATTGGCTATAAAAAGAAATGATATCCTATCATTTGCAGCAATATGGATGCAACTGGAAGCCATTATGTTAAGTGAAGTAAATGAGGCAGAGAAAGACAAATATGGCATGATCTTACTCATGTGGAATGTGAAAATTAAAAAAAAACCCAAAACAAAAACCGTGGTTCTCATAGAAGTAGAGAGTAGAATAAAGGTTACCAGAGGCCAGGAGAGGATGAGGGTGGTGGGGAAGAGAGGTGGTGAAGTAACAGGTAGAAGACTATGCTATCTACTCAAAGTGAATCATCATGTGGTATATGCATATACTAAAACAACACATTCCACCCCACAAATACGTACAAGTAAATATTAAAATAAAAATTTTTTAAAAATCATTCCAATCTCTGCCTTCACTTTCACAGCATCTCATCCCACATGTGTCTGTGTCCTTTCTGTTTCTTTTAAGGACACTCTCACTGGCTTAAGGGCTTACTTTAATACAGTATAGTCTCATCTCAATACATACCTTAACTTTTTGGGTTGTTATAAGTTGAACTGTGTCCCTGAAAAGATATGTTGAAGTCCTTACCCCTTCAGAATCTGACCTTATTTTCTAATAGAGATAGTACAGACGTAGTTAAGATACGGTCATACGGGCCGAGCCCGTGGCGCACTTGGTAGAGTGCTGCGCTGGCAGCGCGGCGACTCTCCCGCCGCGGGTTCGGATCCTATATAGGACTGACCGGTGCACTCACTGGCTGAGTGCCGGTCACGAAAAAAAAAAAAAAAAAAAAAAAAACGATACGGTTATAGTGGAGTAGTGTGGGCCCTTAATTCAATATGACTATTGTCTTTACAGGAAGAGGAGAAGAGACACAGAGTCACATACACAGCGAGAACACCATGTGATGATGAAGGCAGAAATCAGAGTGATGTGTTTACAAGCCAAGGAACACTGGATTGCTGACAAACCACCAGAAGGTAAGGTTAAGGACTGTTCACTACAGGTTTGAGAGAGAGAGCAAGGCTTGGCCAACACCTTGATTTTGGATGTCCAGAACTGAGAGACTACATTTCTATTATTTAAGAAAAAGAATTTGTGGGTTTTTTGTTACAGCAGTCCTAGGAAACTAACACACGGTGTGACATGGATTTGGTGAGGATATTATTCAATCCACTATACCTGGTCATTAGAGTTATTTTTTCAACACTGGTAGAGTGGATATTGTAACCACCAAGAAGCTTGTCATCTTAGGGAAGGGTGGAGCCAAAAGACCATAATCTCTTCCCTGTGTTGTTTATGGGAATTACCAATTAAAAGTATGACAATTCAATTCAAACTGTCAGTAATGTTGCTTACATCACTGTTTCCTTCCCCCTCCACCATGACAACTTGTGTCATTGTGATCTTATGGATCAGAGTCCATACCATCACTGCTATCTGGAAGATCACAGCTAGCATCTCTGGCAAACTGCAGGTTAATGGCTGCAGTGATAATAAAATGTCATCCCTGTATCTACTGGCACTGGCAAGGCTATGGGCAAGGCCATTCCTGAGCTCAATGGGAAGTTCCTTGGCATGGCCTTCCACACCTCCACTTCCAACACAATCATCATGCACCTGACCTGCCATCTGTAGGAAGCTAACAAACATAACTGTATCAAGCAGGTAGCGAAACAAGGGTCTGAAGATGCTCTGAGGACATCCAGATCTGTCCAAGAATAAGCCTGATTCTTCAGACTTTCACAGTGACACCAATTCCTCCATTTTTGATGATGAGGTGGTACTGCCCTTAACCACTGCAGTATCAAGCTAATTTCCCCATACGACAACAGATATGGCTAGGGCAACTGTACAGTGGACTTCAGAATACACATAGAATCCAAGGTGTAAGAGACCCGGAACTCACTCCCAGCAATAGCATGAGACAAACAGAAAGGACCTCACCTGTTGGGCAATCTCTGCCTACTGGTATCCCCCAACACACTAAAAACTTCTCATTTTCTTTTAGTAGTGTCTATCTTCTAAAAGACAGTTTAGAAACCCCTGCTTTGCCATGTCTCATCAGTACCAAAAATAAAATCCTCACTGTATCCGGGGATGGGGTAAAGTAGAGTAAGGGATTGACTTCGATAATTACTGAGTAACACATGAGATTCTGACATGATAGAAGTACTACACACAAATGGTTCAATAACATTAACTTTTGAAAGCTCTAGTACATTTCATACCTGTATATTCAGAAAATGGCTTATGTATTACTCCTAGGACAGGTTTACCGTTTACAGCCACACACACCATTGTAGTGACATACTTTCGAAGATCCTCTATGAGGGGAAAAAAACCAAAAAACAGAATTGTCACAGTAGCAAAATTCAAGATACAATGTTACACTTTATTTCATTAAAAATTTATGTACAAGAAATGTCTTTCCTTGACAACAATCCCCTCAACCAACAGAATCTAGGGATGAAAGCCAGTTTAAGGGAGTAGTTAAGAGTTCTGGTTGTACAGGCCGATTATCTGGGTTATTCTCCCAGCCCACCATTTTATCAGTTGCATATCTTTGGGAAATTACTTAAATTCAGTTTCCTCACCTGTATAAGACATACACTAAGTACCCATCTTTAGGTATAAATTAAAATAACTTTTAATTTTAAGATTAAACTTAAAAATCAAGTTAGGCACTTAAAACAGTCACTGCACAAAGGATGTGCTCACTAAATGTTATCATCATTATATGATCAAGGCAACATCAGACTAGGACAAACTTTTTGTAAATAAACTTCTCAATATTCCATATTTCCAGTTATCTATTGAGTGTCTTCTTATTGTCAAGTTCAGTGCATAAGCACTAGAGTACAAAGGTGAAAAAGTAGAAGCCCCCACATTCAGGGAGCTTACTATCTAGCAGAACAAGCTGATAAACAATTAACTTAAACATATATACCAAGAGAAGAGAAAAAAAGCAGGAATGAGATATCTCTGGGTAAGAAACAAGGCCTGAGAGAGGATCCACAGAATAAAATCTGAGCTGTGACTAGGTAAAAAGAGTGGAAAAGGTGTTGGGCCAGTAATTTTGTTTTGCTGCTTTACTTGCTTTCTGGGTACCTAGGACTTACTATTTTGAATTGCAAGGACAGATGTATATGCAATAAAATCTAAATTCCCAATTTCCCAAGTAAATACTACATTCTCAGTAAATAAATTTCCTCATTAACAGGTATGCAACAGAACCATTTTGTTGCTGTTAAAAATGTTCTTTCACTGAAGAATGAGTGAACCACTGATACTTAGTGAGCCATTATCACCTATAGAAGTATGCCCTAATACAGTAGTCTGGGGCAAAAAAAAAAAAAAAAAAAAAGATTGAGAATCACTGATCCAGCATTAATCCAGCTTTCTGTCTTAACATCTAACTGAAAAAGTTGTCTTGGATTTGCAAAACAACTGCCACTATGTATATACTACCTGCTCTCGTTCTTTTTGGTTCTCTAATATAAAATGGCAATCAAAAGTTTAAAGTCACTCTTAAAATTACCTGTATATTCCTGTGTAGCATCAAGTGGGTCAATCCAGACAGTAACACTTTCTGCTGGTACCTCTTTAGGGGTAGTTATTTCCTTCAGTATATCCTCAGGAATCTTATGATCCCATAAGATAACCTCCTGATCAGCTGCATCCACATGTTCTTCAGTATTTATCTGTACCAAAAATAGTTTACAGTTCAAAAATATAAAAATCACTGCTTGATAAAACACCAAAGAGAAAAACATTTCAGACAAAAATCACATAAATTTTAAATAAGTAAATTCTTATCTTTATTTCATAGCACCTCAATGCAAAATAAAAATATATTGTAAAAAATTCCAGTAACATTTTGTCTTCAAATACTTTCCAATCTAATATCAAGCTTCGTTTGTTTGCTAAGCAAGACAGAATTTGAATACAGAGAAATACAGAAAAACTAAGCATCAAAGAAACAAGCTATTTAAAAAGCTTAATGATGATGTATAAAAAATATCTAAAGTGTGAAAATAGACAATATTCTGGAACACTGTTAAACACAAGCAACTATAGTTAGAAGTTAGAAGCAACTAAACTTAGAAGGAGAAAGATGACAACAAACTTAAGAAGTAATATGTCTTAAAAACATGGAATTACAAATGTGAAGAGAGACATGTCCTAGAAAAGTGATCATCTAAAATATACCTTTGACCTTAGTAAGGAAAAGGAAATGATGAAACACATAATAAGTTAGTATATTATAAAACCTAAATAAAGCTGAAATGATCAATGAAAAGGGACATAAAAAAGATCAGTCTTCTTTTCACTATACATTAAAGATGTGTCATAGGAGAAGAAGGTAAAGTCAAGTTTCCTATTTGTTTATTTACTGGGGAACAAAATTTAAAAATAAAATAAATCTGACATCACACGGCAGATATGTAAGGGTGTGGGATGAGTAGAGAGGAAATATATATATATACACATATATATAGTACTTTATATAATAAATATTCCATTCACAAAATAATACACAACAGATTGCTTTAAACTGAGATTTCTCAATCTTGGCACTACTGACCCTTTGAACCAGATAATTCCTTGTTGTGGGGCTGTCCTGTGCTTTGCAGGATATTTAACAGCATACTTGTCTGTATGCCACCAGAGCCCACTAGAACTTGCTAAATGCCAGCAACACCATCTCTCAATTATGACAATCAAAAATGGCTCCAGACTGCCAAATATGCCCCCATCCCATCCTGTGTGGAGAATCACTGCTGTAAAAAGTGAGCTTCTTAATGCATACTAAAATATAGTCTGATATGTAAAATAATGATTTAAAAATAATACTTTAGAACTGCATTTACTTTTGTAAATTAGGATATACCAACGAAGCAAATCTAAGAAATGAGTGCACTTTAAGAATTAAGTTAATAACAAACTATCAACCTTATTCAAACACTGCCTCATCAGAAGTCTTCCTCTATCAGATCATAATATACACACACAAGAAAATGCACCGAATAGAAAGTTATTCAGCCATGGATGAGTGATTGTCCGGGTTGGGGGTGGAATGAGGATAATTCCACGCAACCAGGGTGATGAAAATATTCTAAAACTGATTAATAACAGTGGGTTGCATAACTTGGCAAATCTACTAAAAATTATTGAATTGTACACTTGAAATGAGAAAAGTATATGATACATATAATATGATGCAATATTTAGGGGGAAAAAAGCAGACTGGGAAGCTAGGGAAGCCCTCACAGAAAAGGTGATACTTGAGTGAAGATCTAAAGGAAGTGAGCCTGGCAGGCATCTAGGGGAAGTGCATTCCAATCCAATGAATAACAAATGCAAAAACTCGAAGGTGTGAGTGTTCAGAGGGCAGCACAGAGGCAAGCTTGGCTAAAGCAAAGAGAGCCAAGGAGAAGGGCACTGGAGATGAGGTCAGAGAGTAATGGAAGCCAGATGGTGAAGGACCTTGCAGGCCACAACACAGAGCCAGCTGCCCTTCATTATAACCTCTATTAAGTATGTACAAAGAGTCCTAGTCATTGCAGTAAGTTAAAGGGGAAGGGTGGGAAGGAGAGAGGGAGGAAGACAGGGATATGTGCAGAGGTATAAGGATTAGAAAGGAAGAAACAAAACTATAATGTGCCGTTGATGACTGAGCACCGAGCAAATCCAAAAGAGCTTACAGATAAACTATCAAATCAATAACAGAATATACTAAAGCTGCGATATGTAAGATAAGTACTTACCAATCAACTACATTTTTATACACCACCAACAAATATTTAATTTTTTAAAAAAAGGAAATCATTTAAACTAACAACAGAAATAAAGTAAGTACCTGGAAATAAATCTATGCAAGATGTGGAACAACAATATGGAGAAAATCAAACTTTATTGAAAGACATTAATGAAAACCTACATAAAGAGAATCCTATTTTAAAAGACTTAAAAAGAAGAGCAAAAATGACAATCTGTAAACTATAGATTTTAATGCATTTAATGCAACTCCAATCAAAATCTCTATGTTTTTTTTCCCCTGTCTCTTTGAAATTTAGACAAGCACTTCTAAAATTTACATGGTACAACAAAAAGCCAGGAAGAGCCATGACGTATGGGGGAGAGGGTAAAAAAAAAAAAAAAAGAATATCATGTGTGGTATGGTGACTTTCCCTACCAAATAACTTATTTTAATGCTAGAATAATTAAGGCATTGTGGCATTGGTGAAGCATTTTGGCCTCAGAGACCACACTCTTAATGATAATGCTAGGCTACCTCTGATGAATGAAGGTAGCAGCAACACTATACCAAAAGAAATAAACTTTAAAAAAAAGTTACTCTCAGAAAAGACAAAGTAGTTAATGGGTCTTGACATCTGTAGGTTACAGTGTCAGCGTAGTCTACGGCAAGTACTGAGACTTATGATTAAGATTTTTACCTAAAGTTCAAGTCAGCTTCTCCATATACTCTCAACTGAGTATGATGTAACACATTTACAGCACTGTATTTGAAAAGACCTTCATTAAGAACCAGGTTAGGGAGAAACCGAGCAGGAGAACAAGAACATTAGCACAATCACCCAATTTGCTTTTTTGCACAACTGCTATTTTTAACCTGCCACTACCACTACACGCTGATGAATTTAATCGCCCACCATTGTAAATGGCCTTAAAAAAAGCTGCTAAGGTCAAAACCAGGAATTCTTCAAGTCTTTTCCACATTCCTCATCTGATCAGTCAATAAGTCCTGGAAATTCCACTTCCCAATTCTAAATATGTGTCATCAAGTCTACCAAGAAAATCCTAGTTTAAGCCACTATCTGTCACTTGGATTCCCTACAATAGCCTTAAATTGTTCTGACCTCATAAAGTGCATTTCCCCTCTCCCTCCCTCATTCTTCATTCATTCAACTAATGACTATATACTCTCAATTGTTTTGGGCACTGGGATATAACAAATGAACAAAACAGACAAAATCACTACCTTTACAGAGTTTCCCTTCTCAACCCAACAACATGCCATCTTCCTAAATCAGATCATGTCACTCCTAGCTTAAAAACTTCCAATAGTTTCTCATTCCGCAGAAATAAAATCCAGACTCCACCATCATCTACAAGGTAAGTCTGAGATGATCTGACCCTAGCAACTGCTACCCAGTAACCTTTCTCTATCTGCACCCTTAGTTACTGTGTGCCAGACTTCCTATGGGCCCTTGGCCTCAGGGCCTTTGTACTTACTGTACTCTTCTGCTCGTACACATTTTCCCCAGATCTCTGCATCATAGCCTGTTTCTTATCATTCAGGTCTCAGCTCAACTGACACTGCCTCAGAATGGCTTTCCCTGACTAACATGGATAAAGTAGGACCCCCAGACACTCCACATGATCTTATTTTTTCTTCTTCAAGGCCCTTATCAATATCTGAAACCATCTTATTTGTTTACATGTCTACTATTTGTCTTGACCAGTTAGAATGTAAAGTTCTGGGAGTGTGAGAACAGTTTTCTTCACTAGTATAGCCCCATCCCCACTGTCTAAACTAAAGTAGGAACTCAATAAATACCTTTTGACTGACAATATTATTCTTGGCCACTCTAGTTGTTCATTTCTTCCCCATAATCCTCTTCTCCTCAATCTACTTTCCCCCTCTCATTCTCACTGCCCAACTGTCACAGACCTCAACAGGGAAGGAGATGAAGCATAAGAAATCAACTCCAAGCTCACAGAAAGTCCATACCTACAGACAACAGCCCAAGACAATCCCTCCTTCCCATTTCCACGCTAGCCCGGCCAACTGCTCCCAAAGAGGCTCATTATGGTGGGAATGAGAAATGTAGCTATTAAAGAGCCTATGATTTTAGCAGGAAAAGCATAAAAGGCTTCTGGAAATCAGAAAACAGTACACTGACCTCAGGCTATGCCCACATATTACTTCCACCAAGAGGCGACAACTCTCTAAACATTCTCAAACCCCTTTGTTAGCCTGAAGTACACCAAGTAAGGATTTCTTTAGGTTAAGCTGCCCTCTATGTAGGCATTTCTAGTGATCACAATATACAGTTCTCATTTTCTTCTGGGCATGAGACAGACCATACTTCCTATTTTCCTTGCAGTCAGATGCATGTGGCAGAGGTTCTGGACAATGAAATATGGACAAAAAAGTAGATGCATGACATATGGACAGATGTAGATACACATCACTTCCAGGCTGAGCCAATGAAAAGAAAGCCCCTGCTCAATTTTCCAATCTCTTTCTCTGCCATGTTGACATGGCAGAATCACTTATCAACTAAAGTCAACTGGACAACTGCCTCAGAGAGTATGAGGCTTCTGAGATGTGGAGGTTGCTATTAACTACAGCATTGCCTACTCAGTATTTCCTGATTAATGCATTTTCTCTTTTATATCAAAGTAAATACTCCTAAACAGTTTAAGAACCAAAAGAAATTCACACATGTGTAAATCAATTTAGTTTGATTCTCTTCCTCTAACCTTCAACTTTGGATCAGAAACTCTGAGGGGGTAAAATTATAACACGGTGGGGCTAGAGGAAATACAAGAAATAATTTGGGGCATAAAACAGTAATAATGATAGGTGCAAATTTTAAGGGGAAGCACAACTTAAAGGGAGCAGTATTAGATATGAAAATAGGTACAGAATAGTAGAGGTGTTCTATAACTTTGAGAGCAGAAAATGTTTACTCTATATGCTAAGCAATACCTAGATTAGCACAGCCATGTCAGTGGCCATTAATCAAATACTTATTGAATACACTGGCTAAGATAAGTTTGCCTATTTAAAGATTTTATTTAATTATATGCACATACATACAGACACATTAACACATATATATACACACTCATGTATTTAGGCCAGGCTTGTATCTTAGACTCCAGAAAGGGGAAGGAAACTATTCTTCATCAGTATTGTCAAAGTTCAAGGCTCCCAAACACAATTAGTGCTATTAGTATGACAGTTCACGGTTACTTTGGGGTTGAAGGGACTTGTGGTTAATGCCTTAAGAAGGAAAAAACTCTTTACTGCATTTCTCCATAAATCATTATATCTTAGTAAGTTTCTTGATATAATATCTCACACAGTGCCTATCACACAGTAGATGTGATGGTTAATTTTTGTCAACTTGACTGGATCATTGAGTAGCCAGGTATTTGGCTAAATGTTATTTCTATATGTGTCTGTGAGGGTGTTTCTAGATGAAATTAGCATTTGAATCTCTCTGACTGAGATTTACAGCATTGGCTCCGCTGGTTCTCAGGCCTTTGGACTTGGACTGAACCATACCATCAGCTTTCCTGTGTCTCCAGCATACAGATGGCAAACTGTGGGACTTCTCAGCCTCCATAATCACATGAGTCAGTTCCTCTCAATAAATAAGTCTCTACTGGTTCTGTTTCTCTGGAGAACCCCAATACAGTAGGCATTCAATAACTATTTTCAAAATGTGCAAATAAATATCCTTCTACCTGTCCCTATTCTCCTCCTGCTTTGGTTCTATTTCTCACATCTTAAAAACAAATAAATATAATCCACAGAACGTTCTCTTAGTCCCACATAACACCCTACTCAATTGCCTGAGAAGTCCAATTTCTTAAAAGACTTTTCTTTACTCACTGTCTCCATTTCCTTACCTACCCCCTTTTTCAGTTTTGCTTCCTCCCGATCATTTCACCAAGTAAGCTTTCACAAAGGTTGCCAATGACCTACATAGAAAACCATGATTTAGAGACTGTTTCGTCATAGATTGCCTGAGTTCAAATTCCAGCTACTCAATTTACTGGGTACATGACCAAGTCAGGCTAGTTACCTAACCTTTCTAAGCTATAGATAGCTCACTGGTAAAAGGGGGCAACAAATGTACCTTCCTATAGGGTTCCAAAGAAGAATAAGATAGAAAAGGTAAAACAAACGGTACAGTGCTTAACGTGTAGTAAGCATTTAATAAAGGTTGGCTGATACTACTCTTGTTAAATGACTGTTTTAAGTCTTTATCATTCTTGTTCTGAGACCCTAATCTTCCCCTTTAATGATATCTTTTCTCCCTTAACAATCTTGTCCACAACCAGTTTCAATTAACGCCACAACACTATGACTGACAAATTTGCATTTCCACTTCAGAGGGCTCTTCAGAGTTTCAGATCCATTTATATTATTCAACTACTTCCTTAACATATCCCCTTGGACATATCAAAGTCACCTCAAACAAAAGAAGTCTAAAATGGTGCCCATAATCTGCCACTCCAATTTGTCATCCCTCATTCTCCTGCACCATCAACAAAAACAATAGTGGAAGCCACAGAGGAGTCAGTTTTAACACATCCTTAATTTTTTTTCATTTCCTTCCACATCTATCCTCTCTACAACCATAACCTCAATTCAAAACATAAATATTCCTAAACAGTTTAAGAATCAAAAGAAATTCACACATGTGTAAATCAATTAAGTTTGATTCTCTTCCTCTAAGCCTTAACTTTGGATCAGAAACTCATGTGTCACCTGAAAAGGCCTCCTAACTGATTTCCCTGTATTTGCTTTGCTCTCTTCCAAACTACTCTTCAAGCATCTACGCTGAATCCACTCAATCAAAACATTCATTCCATTCATTCAAAACACTGTAGTTAAGGGCTGGCCAGTGGCTCACTTGGGAGAGTGTGATGCTGATAACACTAAGGCCACAGGTTCGGATCCCATATAGGGATGGCCGGTTAGCTGAATGGGTAAGCATCGTGCTGACAACACCAAGTCAAAGGGTTAAGATCCCCTTACCGGTCATCTTTAAAAAAAAAAAAGAAAACCAAAACACTGTAGTTAAGAGAACATTTCTGTTATACTTCCTATACTGCTTTACATACAGAATTAGACAGACCTGAGATGATTCTCAGACCATTAAGTGAATCTCAGTGAGCCTAAGACTATTTTCTAGCTGTGTAACCTTTGGCAAATTATTTGACTTCTCCAAGCCTCAATTTCTTTTTCTGCAAAATGGAGGCTATAATACCTAACCTTCTATGTTGTTCTACAGATAAATTAATAATGGTATTAAAAAGTTTAATTCAGTGTTGGCTACTTGCTAAGAGTTATATAAATGTTAGCTAGTAAAACAAGTTCAGAACAACTTTCCTATTGCCTGTGTCCTGATCCTCAACTTTCCCACGGCTTATTCTAACAGCCTCCTACCTGATCTCATCCACCTCCAAATGCCCAAAGCCTCAGGTATGGCATACTGCAGGCCTCAAGAAAAGTCAGCTAAGTCTAGCCCTCTTTTAGTACTCTAGAATTAAACTAAAGATCAGGTCGAAACTCCTTTGAGCTTGGAATATGATCTAGCCCATGCCTACCTTTCTAATCTCTTTCAAGTTCATCTTTTTCAAACTCATCAGATTTCTTGAATTTACTGTGAAACCACCTCTCTTGGGCCTCCTCCTTTGAACTCATTTTTCCCTTTGTCTGCAGTGTTTATGTCTGCACCAACTGCTAGTTATCCAGATCTTACAGAAGTGGAAACTGTGGTGCAAAGAAGTTAAATGACTGGCCAGGATCACCTAGCCTGGTGACCGGACAAGATGACAAAACAAGTGTTCTTTGCACTATATCAGCACTTCTCAAACTTTTCCAGTGAGTACTTCTGTAAAAAAAAGAAGTTAAATCCCATTCTATAAGTCAGGCAAGGAACAGACATAAACTACTGCTACCTGCTTAGAGTACCATGCTTTATCTTAAGATAAGTCACTGTCAAAACTTTGAACAAGTCGAGGAAAGAAGCCCCTCAAACAGAGAATCCTTTGTACACTGAATCAAAACCATAAACCTAAGTTGTTCTGTGGTTACAAATCCACTCCACAAAACTATCTTCAGACTTCATTTTCATCATTATCCACAAAGATATACTGAGACAGTGTTATACAAATGGCTGCAGTTAGTATGACTTTAACACAATAAAATCAAGCATTGCCAAAGTGTTTAGTAAGAGAACACCTACCCTGAGGACTCTCCTAAGATTCCCTAACACAAGAAAGGCTGAAGACAAAAGGAAATCTACTTATCCAAGGCTAAACTTGAGTTTTCTTAGGACTGCACTCACTTCTTTGGAGTTATGGTTTCTCAACCTAAGTACCAGTTGACAAATTGAGCCAGATAATTCTTTGGAGGGGAAGGCTGTCCTGTGCATTGCAGGATGTTTATCCCCTACCCACTAATGCCAATAGCATTTTACTACTGGTTGTGACAACCAAAAATGTCTCCAGATATTTGACAAATGTCTGTTGGGGGGCAAAACTGTCCCCATTTGAGTGCTCTAGAATGACTCCTGGCATATCCTTTTACTGAGGAGTGAATATTACATAGAAAAGCTCAGGCCTCAGACTCTAGGCAGGAAAGTAGTAGGAGAAAAGAAAACAGACCTCTCAACATTTGCACAGGGCACTAAGATAAACTAAAAGTATCTGTGGCTTCTCAATGGTCACTTTCCATTTGGAAGTAAACTGAGTGGAATATGATTGAAGTTTCTCATCAAAAAATTTGGGGTAAGGCTTCAAAAACAACTAGGCATTTAGACTAGGCATTTAGACTATGCTAGGCAATGGTGGAGAGGAGGAAAGAGAGGGAAAAATCTAGGGCTGAGTCTCTACTTCTCAGATGCCTACATTTGGCCTCTGGTCTAACAAAATAGGGATGAAAGGAGATAGCTCAACATGACACCATCCTTACTCTGACAGTGTATAAATGAACACAACCTCCTCTATTCTCCATATCAACACCCAACCTGAACACTAAAGATGTACATGCAAACACTCAAATGGTCACAAGAAACACAAAGTTCTTTTACATAAAGTAAGGGACTTTGACATCTGCAATTCCAAAAGCCTAGCTTTTGTGTTTAACAAAATGCAGCTCACCACCCTTGGCAGCTATTCCCTTATTGTTTGCTAATAAGTGAGAAAACACGCACACACATGCACACACACATTTACAATATTTAAGATATTTTTGTCTTCACCTTTAAAAAAAATGTTCAACTTTGCTTTCTATATTTCACTATTATTGCTTTAAGCTTTTACAATTATATGTTTTTTTCCAGGAAGTCATATTCTAAGTTTTCAGTAGCCTCCTAAAGACCTAGCTAAAATGAAAACTTAGATAGTTCACATAAGCTGTGCCGTGGAGTGTCACAAGCCTCAGATTTCCCATCAGGCATGAATAAAATTTGCTTCTTAAAGTCGCTGTAAGATCAAATGAAGAAGGCCTGTGTGGCCAGTATCTAGGCACTTAGAATACACTTAATAGTTATTATTAATAGTACTGTTATATTATACATCAATTTCTCTGAAACTCCTGTTTTTCCTAAACTCTTAGGGAAGCACGTGTGTTTTGGAAAAGAAATATATTTCAGATGCAAATACAAGATTAGTATTATCTGTGATGGTAAAGCATAGTAGGAAAAAGGGGTAAATATTGTTTTGTTTTAGTAGACATTTGAAAAAAAATTCTGCTAATGTCAATTATATCTGGTATCCAGCAGCTTATGATATGAAATCCAATGTTCCTTTCTGCTGGAAAAAAAACTAAAGAAAAAGATAAGAAGGAAGGAAGGGAGTGAGAGAGGAAGGGAGGGGAAGGGAGGGAAAGGCAGGGAAAGAAAGGAAGGAAGGGGAGGGGTGGGAGAGGGAAGAAAGAAAACCAAAGCAATAATAATGCTATAGATTGGAAGGAGGATTACACAGGATATGTAATTCTACAATGACAATATTTTCCTAACTTTTCCAAGAACAATAGTAAAAGGTCAGAGAGCTTCCAAAGAAGTCTGAGTTTAGATACCAATGTTTATCTAATAAATAAAATACAACGGAAACTATTTTTATTCTCAGTAGCCAAAACTACTGTTAGGTGAGTTAAGACATACATTTATAAGCTATTGCTTGCCACACTATGTTGAGTTCTTCCTCTGGAATTGCAATAAATTTTTAAAAGCTTTATTCAATTCAACAGCAGCTCTTCTGAAATGACGAATTCAAAAAGTATGAATAACAAATCCAAAATGTCTGGATTTCCCTAAGAAATTATCAACTCCTTCCCCAGAAACCTACTCAAAGAAAAGGAAATTGTTATTCAATTCTTCTTCTCCGGAGTAAATACAGATCTTTAATCAAGTGCCACGTGGAGTAGACTGCTGAAATGAAGTTGCTGGGAAGCATATTTCCAAATAATTCCTTGAAGGGCCCCCAAACTATATATCATTAAAAGGGTCCTGATAAAACTATGGCTAAAGTAATTCATGAGCTTACCTCCCCCACTATCATCCCCCCAACCCACCCCACCCCAGAAATGCCAGCTCTGCAACAAGACTTCTACAGTTCTTGGCCTTTTAGATGGCTATTGGCACGTCTGCCAGAAAAGGTGTACTCTACAACCACGACCCTTCCATTGGTAAAATCAAGGAAGGATATGGGGCCTTGGAGTTCTAGTCCAACTTCTTCATTTTACAGAAGAGTCTGAAGCAGCTGGGGCAGTTAAACTTTCTCAGCCTTAACGCCCACCCAGGGACCAGGGCTCCCGATGTCAAGTACACAAAGCGCATACACAACTGGAAGGGGCCAGAGGACATGGGCCCAGGTTCAGACTCCGTGCAACCTCACGCAGTTCTTCCACGAACTGTTTATATGACCTTGCGCACACTAACTTCTGCGTCTCAATTTCCACATGTGCAAAATGGGAGCCAGAGATTCCACAGCTGGGGCTGCTAGACAGAGTCAACGCGCTGGGACTGGCTCCCAGGCTACCTGGCCCGGGCGGGCGCGCCGCCCGTCCGCTCCCACGGCGCCCACGGCACCCACCTGCACGCTGGGGAACGCGGTCTTGAGCAGGTAGAACATCTTGCGGTTGGACAGTACGTCGCCGCTGGTCATCTTGTCCTCGGCTCCCTCGCGCGTCTTCCCCTTGGACTTCTCGTGGAGGACGTTGCTCTCGCGGACGCGCCTCACCTCGTCGCCGCCGCGGACGGCCGCCAGCACGGACACGGCCAGCATCTCCCGCAAGTCTACGGTGCCCCCGTCGGCCGCGGGCCCCGCCGCTCCGCCGCCCGGCTCGCCGCCCAGGCCGAAAAGGCTGAAGCGGCCGGCCAGAAAGCCCGAATAGAGATGGTAGAGCACGCCGAGCCCCAGCAGGCAGAATACGGCCACCCCCAGCGGGGAAAGGCGGATGCCCATGGGGGCCATGGCGCCGAAGGCCGGCCGCTCGGGGCGGCGGCCCTCACAGGCTTCCCCGCCGCCGCCGCCGCCGCGCTCCGAGCCAGGTGTCGCGCGGACTACACCGGCGCCCGCTCCCCGGCGCCCGCGCTCCCCATCACTCCCTCCCACGAAGGGCCGAGCCCCGCCGCGAAGACCACGGTCACCCCCACGCGCGCCCCCAGCTCCTAGGCCGGCCGGCGAGTCCGACTTCCACGTTAGCCAACTGCCGCGAGGTGAAAGGGGAGCAAGGGTGTGTATCCGGGTTACGTGAGGGGCGGGGAGAGGGGCGGGACCGGCTCCCTCCCCTTAGGGCGGGGCGTCCCTGGGGGCGGGGCGGCAGGCTGCGCGGTCTCGGAGGTGTTGGATCGCGCTGCCTGCTTCAGTCTGGGTCGGACCGTATTTGGGTTTTCGCAACACTCGTGTGTGACGCGCTGCTCTCTACGTAGGAAAGGGTACGGAGTGCCTTGTGATAATTAAATTAAATCTCCCATTGTGCGACTGCGTATGGCTGAAATAAAGCCACCGTGACAGTTTAGTCTTCCCATCCCTCTCAGATTATTGGGAAACGTATGAAAAGAGAATAAGCCGTCCTAGAAGAGAGATCTGTAAGCTTTTTTCGCCGGCGCGTGTGTAGACAAAAGCATGGAGCTCTAAATCCCCCCCTCCGCGTTCTTCCAGGCGGGGTGGGGGCTGGGCGGTGAGGGGAGGAAATTTACTCGGCTCGTTATTCTGCTGGCCTCTCTTTGTCTGAGCTGAACGCTTATGCATGTTTATATAGATTTCCCGTTCACCTCCACCTGCCAGAATAAACCATCTTCTAAGCAACTCCAAGACATGCCTTAATCCGGAGCTTTCGTAATGAAAGAAAGCACTCCAGCTTCTCTCAGTTTACCCTGTCTTCCTCCCAGAGGTCGAAGGGGGAGGGGAATTGCTTGACAGAGTCCACTTGATGTAAAGGTTGCCTGGAGATGGTCGGACAATCTTGAATATGTGATATTTGAGTCAGTATAGGCCCTTCACATGTACTATGCAGAAGCATTAACAGAAACAACTCCCTTCTCACTGATGTTGGCAATGATGGTAGTGACTACTTAATTAAATTTAAGTAATTATTGTAAGCATTCATAAGTTTATCTACAGTCTTAAAAGTGAATATTAAGATGTGCAGTGTCATTCTTAAATGTTAGAATACTGATATAAAGTCAACTTAAAATGCAGCCTATCTTACTGTTCATAGCTAAAAGGCATTGGTTTTAAGTGGGTTTTAGTATTAACTACCTTAGAAACCGCAAGTATATTGAACTTCTGAACATCTATTGCTAAGCAAATCATGTAGAGCCTGACCTTTACCACTTCCTTAGAGTTCAGGGCATCTCTAGAATGGTTATACAGATAAAATAAACACTGACTTTTGATTGCTTGGTTTCCCTGCCCGCAATCCATAACTAGCTTAAAAATAATACAGCACCAAGTCAAGTACAAATACGAATCAATGAAAGAGCAGTCCCTGAAGAGTTGACAGCACCGGAGTTTAAGGAACTGGCACTGTACGTCTTGTCATCTTTTGGGAACAACTTCACAATTAAGCAAAGCTACTTTCAAAAGAAATCTGAAAGTGAAGGTCACAGAGTAATTATGGATACCTATCCCAGAGATAAAGGTAACGATCAGGGTTGAAATATAAAGGCTTAAGTTCAATAGACGCCTCAAGCTACGTTATGAGATCAACAAAAAGATTTGAGTTGAGTAGTAGTCATGGAAATATTTATTAAAAGCATCACTGGGAAGTCTGGCTGAAGTTTATCAAAATAAACTGAATAATGTTCTCCAAGGATATTGGAAAGAATATAGGGCCATGTTCACTGTGAAATTATACTGGTACATAGTATTAGTGAGACCACTGAGGGAGATACTAAAAGCTCTGGAGCATTTCTACTGCATGGGTTTAAGACTCGAGGGAGAAAATGCCAAGTCACATGAAAAGAAGGATAGTGAGTCTAAAGATCATAGCTCCAAGAGGTGCTCTAGTAATCAGGTGATAGGTGATCGTTGGTAACAGATACTGATACTCTCAAATTTGATTGAAAGAAACTTGCTTCTTTAGTAATAAGTTGAGAAGCTTCAAAATGCATGCATACTAATGACAATTATATGAAAGTACATGTAAAATAATAGATTTGTGAATTTGAGGCAAACTGGTCTTTCAGAAATAACCTTTTTGCTAAGTGTTGAAGATGAGGATCACCTAATTTCTTCTGTAGGAATACTGATAGCAACAAGAATTGACATACAGTAGAAACTTCCCTAACCAGCTTCTACTAAACTGGATTGCCAGACCCACGCTGTCCACTCCTTTTAAAAAAAGCCACTCACAGATGCCCAGAACATCTGTGGGCTCACACCTGGTAAGGCGTGCTTGTTCTTGGGGCACTCCCACTAGTGGAACTTTATATGTTTCTCAGGAGTCGGTTTTGTTTATTTTCAACTCCTTTTTGCTGTTGTGGTTATTATAAATCATATTAAGTCGAATATTATGTAAAACAATAAAACATGACTATAAATAAGTAGAAAGCTTTGACATGGTAAAGGTGTTAGAGTGAAAACTGTAGCTGATTGGGAAGAACAGAAATCATAAAAGATCGAATAGATGCTGAGATGAGATTGCTTCAGGACAATCTTCAAGTTTTCAACCCACTTTAAAGAAAACAAAACTGGTCATCCTGAAGAATTCCACATATGGTTGATGCAAGTTAGACAACTTGGAACTTCAACTAGTGCCTATATTCAAAGAAAAGCCCTTATACTTATATCTTTTAAGTTCAAATATTTAAGATGTCTAGTTTTATATGAGAGGGAATTATATACAGAATATATTAGATATAGAATTATATATATATATAATTCTCTATATAAAACTAGACATCTTAAATATTTATATAATTCTATATCTAGAATTTTATATATGTGTATATATATAATTTCCCCCTTTAATAGAGTTTTTCTCAATTAATTGAACCACCCCAGTCCTGATTACATCAGACAGATGACTTCTCAATGTCTGGATATTGCTGCCTTTCCTATAAATACCACCTTTCCTTATACTCTCCATTTTGTGTGAGATAAATAATACCCATTTATGAAACATTATTAGGATCTTAAATGATGAGGACATTTTGGTTTGTCTGAATGATTCTCAACCCCCAAAATTACCCTGGGAAAACTTTTTTTTTTTTTTCAATTGACCTGTGCCAATTAGTTTCTTTGTATTTTTCTTGTTCCTTTAAAAGGTGCATTGCAGGGGGACAATATGATTAATAAAAGGTTCAGGTTAGTTGAACCTTAGTTGTTAGTGGTTTTACTACCTTTCTGAGAAAGAAAACTAAGCAACAAACTGATGGTATTTATTTTCATGTTTAAAATATAAAACTTTCAAGAACAGTATTATTTGTATATTCTTCCCTTTAGTGATTCTATCCCATAGGAACCATAATTTCCTTTTTTAACAGATCCAATAATAAGGTGTTCTAATAATAGTTCTGCCCTTAAAGTTTTCTCTTTGGCAGATAATATAATTCTTGGAACAATGGCTTTCATATATTAAGATTGTGGGCAATCTGTTTCTAAGACATGATCTACATCTATTTTTAAAACCCAAGATTTAGAAATAAACAATTAAATGGGTAACTTTTTCAATTAATGTGAACAAATTATGTTAGCATTATAACATTCTACTATGATTTTGATCTTAGCAATAATAATACTGAATTCTTATTAAATAGAGGCAATGTTGTAGGTATATGCAATAGAAAATATAATTTCAGCCCTTGGAAATTATAATCACTCAAACTGTATGTGTAACATGAAGTCAGGTACGTATTTTACATATCTTCATGTCTTCTGATCTAATTCAGATACTTTTCAAATAGTAAAGTACTCAGTAAATATTTTTAAAGGTGGACTTTTAAAAATCTAGTTTTAATGAAATTTTGTCTATTATGTAATGTGTTTTTTTCTTTTAATTGAATTTAAGAAACACATTAAGTACACAACATTTATTTTGTCTGTTCAAAATATTTGTTTCACCAGCATACAAGTCAGCTTAAATATATGTTTCCTTTGGAGCTACTTAGATGTCAAATACTTGTTCATTTTTATGTGTACACTTCATTAAATCCAATGCTTTGCAAAGCATCAATTCAATTGGTAATGTAAATTTTCCCACATTATATTTTATTCTCTTTTCTCTCTCTCTCTCTCTTTTTATTTTTTAGGTGGCTAGCCAGTAAGGGAATCCGAACCCATGACCTTGGTGTTACCAGCGCCATGCTCTCTCAAGGAAGCTAACTGGCCAGCCAATTCTGTAGATGATCTGAGCTTACATTATACATTCTGCCCGCTCTCTACCTGTAACCTTAGATAAAATACCATTTAGTTAAAAACAAAAATACAGTAGTATCTAAAATTTTCTAATCTGCAAAAAAGAGCATTTGAATGTGTATATCAATCATGATTAGAATATGTAGTCTATGGAATTATGTTCATAATTTATATTACAGAAGAATCCCAATGTAATACATACTGCTATTATATGGATTTGGATATAATACAAGTCAAGTCATGCAAACTATTAAGAACTCAGTATAGACAACATACTATGGCTAGTGTTCCCCAAATTTTTACCAATGAAAAAAGGTAAAAAAAAAAAAAATGTACACATAGATACAGCAAATGAAAGCTTCACTAAACAATGCTTACCTTTACTACATGAATTATTCTTCTATGTTTTTAAACCTTCTAAATTGATTTCATGATGCCATTAATGGGTCACTGTGGGAGGCAGTTCTCTGTGAGTCTCTGTTGTTTCTATACGTCTTTCTGGCAGAGGGACTGACTCCTTTTCAAGGATGCTGTCTTTTCAAGGAAGTCTGTACAGCAAACAGTCTCAGAAGACAGAGATGGTGTCTCCCTCCAGAGAAAAGGGCAAGATGGTTTCGATACATTGTTATACAGATAATGGCTCCCTCTGGGGCAAAGGTCAGGCAGGTTTACTGCCAATTATAAAAGATCCAGGGTCTCTATGCTCAATGTTCCTCTCCTGGAATGCATCTTATTGTATGTGCATGAATTCAGACACTCTTAATGTTACCCAGTGGGAATTGGGCTTGAGGAACAAGTGCAAGTGCTGACATCGAATGCCACAATTACTTTGTCTCTGAGCCTAAGTCTCATCTCTTCTGCCAGCATCCATGAAGCTTGCAGCTCAGGTAGCTGCTAGTAGGATAAAATCTCAGACCCATCATAGCTCCTGATCATTACAATCCCCACCCTTTGGAAAACTGTGGTCTATATACAAGATTCCAATCTTGTGTCCATTGGGATTTCACTATGCCCTCAAGTTAAAAAAACGAACAATGGGCCGGCCCCGTGGCTCACTCAGGAGAGTGCGGCTCTAGTAGTGCCGAGACCACAGGTTCAGATCCTATATAGGGATGGCCGGTGCGCTCACGGGCTGAGCATGGTATGGACCACACCGTGCTGAGGGTTGCCGTCCCCTTACCGGTCAGGGGGGGAAAAAAAACCATTAAAATAGAAAGATAATCACATGAAAAAGGACATGTTTTTAAAAACCAAGTTCAGACTTTATCAGAGATGACTTAGAATTTTTATAACTCCCTTTTAAGCAAAGTTGAATCATAGAATTGGATAAATTTTTCTGCATTGTGTTATTTCTATACTTAGTATTAGCATGCCCACATATCAACCTAAAAAAATGATCCATAACAAAGCCAGTCCTTGCAATATTAAAAACTAGTCTTTTTGCTTTTATGAGTTTGAAGAACATTCTAATTCAATAAGTTAAATACCACCCAAGTCAATTAGGGTATAAAGCCAAATTTCCCATTTATTTCTTTATTTTAGCTCAAAAGCAAATAGAATATATAGTTCTGTAGCATCAACTTGCTAATACTGCATTATGCTACCAGGTGTCTTCCTGAATAGCCTAACCTTTTAGTTGAACTAAGCTTCTTACTCATCTGTCTTCATCCATAAGCCTCATTCAGAGACAGCATCCTGCCTGCCCGTGAGGTTTGCACAGTTAGAAACAATCACACACACTCAGACTGCTCTGGGTGATGAGGGTTATGTAAGAGAATCTGCAATGATGAGGAACCCCAGGAATGTACTCAGCGACTATAGACTCATTCTGTGCTTTCAGCAGATCATGAAGAACTTCAAGAATAACGCAGTCATGTAGAGTACAAAAGCAGTTCTACTGACTCAACTTTTCTTTCATGTAACATGTTCACACCAGCAGGAAGAGCTCGGACTGTCACACTCACACTGGCCATATTTCATGCCAATTTCCTTGTCATACTATAGTTCTTACATATATTTATATAGGTATCTTTGCATCTGGCCAACTCATTTCAGCCAGAGTAGCAGGGCTACCTTCATTTGACATCCACACATGGGGAAAGCCATAGCAACTTGAAGAAAAATAATTGCCTGATTTTGTTTTCCTTTGCAGAGGGCTATGGGTGGATATGGCCATCAGTACCTCTCTAATAAATTCCCTTCAGTAGTATCTTAACATCCTTATATCTCACTCTTCATGATGCCAATTAGGAAATGCCTGGCAAAGCGCAATTACTGTAGTTTAAGAACAGGAAACAAGGGGCCGGCCCATAGCTCACTCGGGAGAGTGCAGTGCTGATAACACTAAGGCCACGGGTTCGGATCCCATATAGGGATGGCTGGTTAGCTCACTGGGTGAGCATGGTGCTGACAACACCAAGTCAAGGGTTAAGATCCCCTTACTGGTTATCTTTAAAAAAAAAAAAGAACAAGAAACCTTAGGAGATATTTATGTGATCATGCTCGCTTGAGACTGCTATCCCCCTTCATATTTAAGAGAGAAACCAAATGTGCCAGGGCCAGGAGAAGGTGATTGACTGCAAGAGAACATCTGGAGTGGCTGAAGTGTTCTATATAATGATTGTGGGTGGTTACCTGACTATATATTTGTCAAAATTCATCAGATTGATCACTTAAAATTGGTGAATTTTACTTGATATATAAATTACGCTTCCCCAAACTGACTTTTTTTAAAGGAAGAAAGAGAAAGAAAGATACAGACACAAAAAGAAAAAGAGACAGAGGGACAGAGGGAGGGAGAAATGGGACCAAGTCAAAAACAGATCTTGCATGTGACATTAACATAACTCTTTAGAGATGTAATTTGGGTGGAGGAGTGGAGTTGACATCTGCATTTCTGCCACAATTGTGCTATGACTTCATATCTCAACAAGATTGTGTTGGTGCTGTTTAAGGTGGTAAGAAATGTCTTCTATTTCTGTTTAGCATGATTTGCAAGCTCACCAAGGTAGAAATAAACAGAATAAACAAGAAAGAAAAGACAACATGTCCAACAGTTGAGCTTAGAATATGGATGACTAGGAAATGGATAAAACAATATTTCTTTCAAAGAGGCACAGGGCAAATAAATATAAATCATGTGGGTAACCGAAGTCCCATTCTGGCTGGATTTGTGACCTAAGATCCTTCAAAGATTGATCTGGAAAAGAAAACCTAAGGCAACATTTTAAATGGGAGTCACATGTCTACATCAATCACAGCAAGGCTACAGCCAAATAGAAGGAGGGGAGAAATGTACACTATAAACTTTGGAAAGGTGCTCTCTGCTTGCTTCCTAACTGGAGCACTTAAGGCAGACTTCAGCCAAAGCTGCCATGTGCAGGAAGAGCTCCTGAGCTGAGGCCAAAGAGAGAACAAAGACACAAAAGCAAAGTGTTTGTTTTTCCTTAACTGGTATAGGATTTTTAACAATGGATGTTTCTTTTGGTTGCTGAAGCTGTTTTCTCTCCTGCTGTGCACGCTCCCTGTCTAGCCAAATCTAAGCGGTCCTCCAAGCCCCATGAATTGGGCCCCCTTTCCACTCCAGCCTGCTCTTATCAGCCCATGTTCTGACACTCTATTGCGCTCATAATCTTTACTGTACAGTTTAGCACTGCATTATCCTCCCAATTATTAACTTATGTCATTCATAGCACTCCACAAACATGATCAAGTCCCAGGCAATCAAAGAGACACACAGTCCAACAACCAAGAAGATTGTTTTCCTCAAATTTTCATCCTGAAAAATTTCATGTTGGAGAGACGGTCTGTGTTCATGGAGAGGAGGACTTGAATTTCTCATACACTGTGAAGGCCATGCTTTTCTCTTCCATTCACTTTCCTCAGACACTTGGTACATACACGTCAGCATCCCCAGGCTGTTTTAGTCTAAGGAAATCCCTTACCAGAGGACGTGGAGCCCTGGGTCAGGGTGCTGGATTGGAGGCTTCCTGAGTCTGCGCACTCCCAGGTTATTGGGTACAGCTGGGCAGGCTAACCCCTGCTGCCCTTTCTCTCCAAGGTTCTTGCCTTTGGCCTCTGGGCCACTTCCGGTGGGTTGTTGAGTAAGTACTCCATGGCTAGGGGTCACCTCACCTCCCACCATCCCTCTCCAGGGGCTCTGGCCTCAGAGGCAGCTCCCCCATCCCTGTTTTCATGTGGCTTACCAGGCTGTGCCAGCTGGCACAGGTCTGCCATTGTGTTTTAAATTAAATTTGTTCTATTTATTGGAATGATGAGTTTTCAAGGGCTTGTCATCTAGTCTTTGTAACATCCTCAGTACCTGGCACAGACATGGCCAGATATAATTGTTGATTTATTACATAATGCATGTGCCTGGAAAAAAGGAGGGGGGGTATGCCCAACTGTATTAACTGTATTCAACAGGATGTTAGGTGTAAGTTTTCTCATTGCCTTGGAGTTTTGGCTGCAAACAATGTGTATGAAAAGCCCACACATTCTCAAGAGAGAATCTAGTCTGGATCATGGACTGTCGGGGTTCCAGAAGAATTTGGCCAATCACTCCCCTCCTCCTACATACAGGAGAAGCATCTCAGAGGAAATGGGAGCAAGGATTTCTTTAAAGCTAGTTGCTGGATGCTGTACTCACTACCACCATCCCATCTCTACCTCAGACAGAATGAGGGGGGTTCGATGGACCTGCTTGGAGAACAAAACCCATGTGCTCTAGAGTATGAGGGCACAGGGAGCAGACAAGTCTAAAGGTTAGAGGTTCCAGGTGAGCCCTAGGAGAGAAAAGCCAAGAGAGGAGCCTGCATGTAGTGGCCTTGGCTCCTTGAGTCAGGTGGAGCAGAGTGGTGGCTTTTCTGCCCCAAAGTGGTTGCTGAAAAGTAGCCAGGCTAGGGCTCTCTGCAGTGACACTGTCCATGAGGCCCGCCTGCTTGCCAGGCCAAGGTGACTGTGACCAGGGCAGGGACTAGAGAGCATGTCACCCATACCAGGGAACTGGAGTTCAAGTTCCCCAGCAGGGCAGTGAGAGTGAGAGGTCTCCAGAGAACCCACAAAAGTGCCCCAGGAGAAAAAGCCAGAATTTGGGCTTCTGCCACCCAGAGGGCAGCAGAACCAGACCTCTACCATATAAGTCCCTTTGTATGCCACTGCTCTTCCTCCCTCTGCCTGGAGCTAGTGGTGGGAGAAAGAAGTCCCACCCCCACGTCCCCTTTCTCCACTGTCGGTGTCTGGATCTGAGTCCTGAATGGTGGAGAGCAGAGAAATAAAACCACATGTAGCAAGTGCTACCTTCTCGTGCATTTTCTAGTTTGTCCACATATTAGCAGATATTTGGCAAGCATATATTTCAAAAATATTTCTTAATTTTGAAATGTAAATGTTGGAGAGACAGTCCATGTTCATGGATAGGAAGACTCAATATTGTCAAGATGTCAGTTCTTCCCAAATTGATCTATAGATTTAATGCAATCCCAAACAAAATCCCAGCAAGTTACTTTGTGAATATCAGCAAATTGATTCTAAAGTTTATATGGAGAGGCAAAAGACCAGAATGGCTAACACAATATTAAAGGAGAAGAACCAAGTTGGGAGATGGACACTACCTGACTTCAAGACTTACTATAAAGCTACAGTAATCAAGAGATTGTGGTATTGGTGAAAGCATAGAGAGATAGATCAATGGAATAACATAGAGAGCCCAGAAATACACATGCACAAATAAAGTCAACTAATCTTTGACAAAGGAGCAAAAACAATACAATGGAGAAGAGATAGTCTTTTCAACAAATGATGCTGGAACAACTGGACATCCACATGCAAAAAAAAAAAAACCCAACAAAAACCCAAAGTCTGGACACAGACCTTACATTCATCACAAAAATTAACTCAAAATGGGTCACAGACCTAGATATAAATCACAAAACTGTAAAACCCCTGGAAGATAACATAGGAGAAAATCTAGATGACCTTGTATTTGGAGATGACTTTTTAGATACAATACCAAACACACATCTATAAAAAAAAAAAAAAAATTGGTAAGTTGGACTTAATGAAAATTAAAAATTTCTGCTCTGTAAAAGATACTACCAAGAGATGAAAAGATAAATCACAGACTGGAAGAAAATGTTTGCAAAAGATGTATGTGATAAAGGACTGTATCCAAAATATACAAAGAACTCTTAAAACACAACAATAAGAAAACAAATAGCCCAATTGAAAAATAAGCCAGAAAGATTAACAGACACCTCACCAAAGAAGATATACAGATGGCAAACAGGGATATGATGCTCTACATTATATGTCATCAGATACCACTACACACCTATTAGAATGATAAAAACCCAGAACACTGGCAACACCGGATGCGTGTGAGGCTGTGGAACAACAGGAACTCTCATTCATTGCTAGTGGGCATGCAAAATGGTACAGACACTTTGGAAGACAGTTTGGCAGTTTCTCACAAAACTAAACATACTCTAACCATACAACCCAGCAATATAATTCCTCTGCATTTACCCAAAGGAGTTGAAAACTTATGTCCACACAAAAACCGGCACATGGATGTTTATAGCAGCTTTATTAATTGCCAAAACTTGGAAGCAATCTAGATGTCCTTCAGTAGGTGAATGGATAAATAAACTGTGGTACATCCAGACAATGGAATATTATTCAGCACCAAAATGATATGAGCTATCAAGCCATGAAAAGACATGGAAGAACCTTAAATGTATTTTACTAAGTAAAAGAAGCCAATTTGAAAAGCTGTGTACTGTGGGATTCCAACTATATGACACTCTAGAAAAGGTAAAACTATGGAGACAGTACAAAGATGATCAGCATTTGCCAGGGATTAGTGGGGAGAAAAGGATAAAAAGGCAGAGCACAGAGGACTTTGAAGGCTCTGAAGGAATTCTGTGTGATACTATAACAGATGGATACATGTCATTATGCATTTGTCCAAACCCATAAAAGGTATATGACCAGTGAATCCTAATGTAAACTATGGACTTTGGGTGATAATGATGTGTCAATGTATGTTCACCAGTTGTAACAAACGGACCACTCTGGTGGAAGTTGGTGATAATGGGGGAGACTGTTCATGTGTGGGTGCAGGAGGTATATGGAGAATCTCTGCACCTTCCTCTCAATTTTTCTGTGAACCTAAAGCTGCCCTAAAAAATTGTCTAATGTATATAGATATATATTTACATGTACACTATATTTTAATTACATTTATATAGACTCTATGGAGGGAGGGAAGAAAGACAGAGTGGAGGGATAGAGTTAGAAAGAGCAGGGTAGGAAGGCAGGAGTTAGGTCCAACAGTTGTGGTTCAGCTGCTCGCTTGAGCCTCAGCATTTCTTACAGCAATACTTCCCAGGAGGCCGATTTAACATGATTATAAAAGAAGATGGGCAGGATTTAATTCTAATCTTCACCAAAGTCAGTTTTTACTTTGGGGACCTGGCTTTGCAATTTTAGACATAACTGCTTCTGTGTATCTACATATTTCTCCTCAATAGTGGAAGTCACATTGAGAGGCATGCCAAGTCCTGACCCACAATGCTGGATCTCCATGAAATAAATGTGACGTCCTGTGGCTGTACGATGACATGGTGAAGCAAGAAAGAGGCCAGGCAAGTGTGATAGGGCCAGATCAGCAGTGAAAGTAAAAATATTTCGATTTTTTAATTAATGCCGAAAGCCCAGGGCCTTTTTCTTTTTCTTTTGGTTAGTCCTCTGCTAAGGATAAGAATAATAAACACAAAAGAAAAATGTCAAAAGTGTTAAAATGGATAACATAAAAGCCCCAGTTAGTATGTAAACCTTCTATGTTGAGAATGCTCTTTTGTTCTTAGCTGGGCGACATGCCACCTCAATGTCTGTCATTGTTTTTTTTTTTTACTAATCAGGATATTTATGCATTTCTAGCAAATAAGCTTCTAAACTTTTCAGTGGTTTTACCTATTTGTAGAATGTGTTCATTTTTAATGTAGGAATATGTGCTTGATGCTTTATTTGTTCTGGTAAATTGGCTTCTAGTGACATTGGTACTCGCCAGGCTGTGTATGGGCTGACAAGACAATTCACATAAGTCAATGCTAATAAGAAACAGCCTGGAGATCAGGAACCCCTGAACTCAGAACAAGATTTTTTTCAGGGTCACTGATGCAGAAGGTGTCCTTTAAACAAAACACACTGTCAGACAGCATGAGACTGTCAGTCTAGTAGACCATTGTTGATTTATGTGGAAGTCTTCATGATTTGGGTGGTAGAAGCTACTCCCATGTATGTTCTCAGCTACTATTACAACAGCTGACCGTGGGAAGTTCTACAGCTTTACACTTCCGACTCTCGGAGCCTGCCCTGCCTTGTAGAACTCCTTGGACTCATCTTGGCCCCTGTGTTAGGAACCATATCCCTTCACCATTTCCCACTAATAGGTTTTTAGTGACAATACAACTTACTGACTTCTTACTGCTTAAGTGCATTTGATCTAGACGACTGATTCTAAGATTCAGAATTCTTAACTCTCAATATTCATTAATGTTTCATTAAAAAGATTATTTCCAATTTGTATATTATTCATAGAAAAAATTTGTATTTAAAAAATATTTGGTTAAAATCTATCTGCTCAGTTAGACAAAAAAAAAATACAGTGTAAGTTTAAGAACTGAAAAGAATATCTCAGAAATAGAAGACTTTTTAAAAAAAAAAAAACCTTCCTTCCTGAATGAGAGTTTCCCAAGGCAAGTTAGAGCAGAGGCACTGGGGGAAGACAGACTTAGGCATAAATTCCAGTTCTGCTACTTACTAGGGCTAAGACTCTGGACAAATTGCTCAATCCGTCAGAGTCTCAATGTTCTCATCTGGAATCTCAAGGTAACAGTTGGGTTTTCTCTAGGAATAAATGAGATAATTGATAAGAAGAACTTAGCACAGTGTTTGGCTGTTAGATGTCAGCTGCTGTTGTAAAATGAATTCTGGGTATTATATTTCTTATTTTGAAATCAGTGAAACCAGTCTCACTGGTAGCTCTCTGAAAGAATAAAGAGTCTGCTCTGTTGCCAACTGCACCATGTGAGTTGGGATCCAGGTTCGACCACTGGCTGTATGGTCTTGGGGAAGATACTTAACACTTCCCTTGTCTAGTAAACCAACATACACACACACATGCATGCACACAGGGAACATTAAAGTATCTTCAGGGAATGCTTTGGAGAGATTGATTATAACCTAACTCTTGGAAAGGTTGGTAGGAATTAGAAGTAAAATCTCTCCTTTGGTTAGCTTGCCCCACAAAAAGTCTATATGTGTGGTTTTCCCTCTGAGTGTTCCCCCTAGATGGCTACTGTGCTGTCCTCAGAAAGCATCTGTCCTGAACCTCTTCCCCTTGCCCTTTCCATCTGTGGCCAACACTTTAAATTACCTTTCTCCAGCACATTCTCTTCTTCCTTGCTAACAAATCCCTATTTTTGTGGGAGAGAGCAGATATGTGCCTATCCCCACGTGATGGTTCATGATTCAACCGTTAGTGTGATGATTCTGTTTCCTGTTTCCTCAGGCTCCTTTAGATCCAGAAAATGGCCACATAACCCAGTTCTGGCCAGTGATCCTGAAGAAGAGATAGCTGCAGGTCAAACACGAGGATGGAAGCCAACATCTTAAGGATGGCGGAAAGAAAGATGGAAAAACCCTGGGTCCTTTATTTCTACTAACAATAGGAATACTGAATACAGTTTGATATTCCTTTGAAGTTCTTTTTTTTTTCCCTCCGAATATATCCCACAAGGACTGTACAGTCAAATTACCGTGTTTTAAAGTCACATTATTCAATTTTTCTCTGTGTGATTAGACCACCAATTTGATGTGAATGTCATGTCATATTTGTTTCACTTATTTATTTTTGTTTTCAATTTGTAAGAATTCTTCCATTTGGTGCAAAGCCCTAATGCAGGAGAAGACTGATGTCTCAGCTTGAAAACAGGCGGGGAGAATGAATTCTCTGGTACCCCTCCTGTTCTATTCAGGCCAAAGATGGATTGCATGAGGCCCACCCATGTTGGGGAGGACAATCTACTTTGCTCAGTCTACAGATTCTAATATTAATCTTATCTAGAAATACACTCATAGACATACCCTGAAATAATGTTTAATCAAATATCTGGGCACACCCAGCCAAGTTGACACATAAATGTAACAATTACACACACTATCCACATTACTGTGCAACTTGCCTTGCCTTTTTCACTTAGCAGTATATCTTTTTTTTTTTATAAAATGTTTTGAAGTATATATACATTGTGGAATGGTTAAATCTGGCTAAGTAGCATATGCATTACCTCATATAGTTACCATTTTTGTTATGAGAAAACATCCTAACATCCACTCTCAGCACTGAAATTTGGAACAACAAGAACAATTTGAGAGAGAAAGATCAAGAGAAGTGGTATATCTCTTACAGCTTCTTCTTAGACATTGAACATGTCGTGTCTGCTCATGTTCTGCCAGCTCAAGCATGTCACATGTCCAAGCTCACTATCACCATTGCAAGGACATACACACCATTGAGACTCAGTGGCCAAGGTGTGGAAGTACAGTCCTCTTGGCTGTGTGGGTGGGGGTGGGGCTTGAGGCCCACAGCTTCCATTGCAGGACCCCAGCCACTTAGCAGTATGTCTTGGAGATGACTCCATAGCATAGTCTTCCTCAGTCCTTTAAGGAATATTCATTATGTGACCATACCATAGTGCTCGATTGTGGGAACATACCACAATTTCTTCACCCAGTTCCCCAAGGATATTAAGATTGTTTCCAGTATTTTACAAATAGTCTTCTAACAAAAATACACCATACACATATCTTTTCTCATTTTCGTTCAAGTATCTTTAAGATAGATTGCTAAAGTTGGAATTGTTGGATAAAAGATTAAATGTATGGCTACATTCTTCTCCACTGCACTTGGACCATCTTCCATTCTAACCGCCAATATATATGTCTCTTTCCCCACAGTCTTGACAATAGTGTGTGGTCAAACTTCAGAATTTTGGCCAATTTGATAAGTGAAAAAAGGTATCTAAGTGAAGTTTGATTTTGCAAATAAAATGTTTATTTTAATTTTCCTTTTCTAGAGGGAGGTTAAAAGTTATTTGCATTTTTCTTCATAAACTGTTTATATCTTTTGCTTATATTTTTTATATAAAATTGTTGATTATTTTCTCCTTAACTCGTAGAAGTTCTTTTTCTATTTTGAGATAACCCTTTGTATATGATGTAATTTGCAAATATTTTTTTCCCATCTTGTCATTTGTCTTTTTAAATTTGATTATGGTAGATTTTTGCAATACAAAAGTTATTATTTTCATGTGGTCTCATTTCTTAGTATTTTTACTTATTGGTTTAGATTTCTAAGTCATGTTTAGGAAAGTTTTCTTCACTACCAGCTTATAAAACAATTACGCATGCTTTTCTCTTAGTACTTGTTTGTTTATTTTTAACATTTAGATCTCTGGTATATTTTAATTTATCTTCATGTATTGTGCAATGGACCCAATTTTATTTTTCAATATGACTATCCAGTTACTTCAACACACTTACTAAAAAGTCCATTTTTTTCTCCATTAATTTAAGATGCCATCTTTGTATACACTAAATTCCCATAAGACATTGAATTATTTCTAGATTTACTATTAGTCTATCTATACACCTTCTAATAATACAGAACTATACTTACAGAGAGCTATAATGTTTTAATGTAATATGTTTTAATATTAGATAATACCTTTACCTAATGCTATGAAGTAATTTCCAAGATAAATTGCTAACTTCCTTGCTCCCTTCCATTTTTCTGCTTTTCAGTTTTTTTCTTTCTTTTTTTCTTTTTTTTTTTTTTTTGAGCTCTTCTTGCTTGTTTTAATGAACTTATCCCGTTATAGAGAAAATTATGAGGATGTTTTTGTAACGAGTGCATTACATTTATAAATTAATTTAAGGAAAATTGACATTGACTTATCGTATTGTGCTTTCCTATCCAAAACAAGGTGTGCATTATTTCTTTTTCTCAAGTCTATTTTTATGACTTTCAGGAATGTTTTATAATTTTGTTCATAGGGTATTGCATATGTCCTCTTGAGTTGTGCTTAGGTATTCTGTTATTATAACTATTATTTTTGCTACTGTAAATGGTGTCTTTGCTTCCACTTTATCTTTGTTAGAAGGTGATTGAATGTACATATGAAGACTAATAATTTCTCTAAATTTTAATGTCCACTACATTTTATTATTTTTGTAGTGTTTTTCTACAGACTCCTTGAAGTTTTCCAGGTATTTAACTGTACCTCTGTCAACACAAATAGTTCTCACTTTCTTTCTAATTGTTATGCTTATAACTACTTCATATTGGCCAATTGCTTTTTTGTACCTTCAACACAATTGTAGAGAGTATTGGAGATAGTGGGAATCCTATTTTATTTTATTGAGAAATTCTTTAATATCTCCCTATTAAGAAAAGTGGATCGCAACTATTTTTGTTCACCCCAGCCTTAAGTTATTAACAACAAGCCCCCTTGTCTTACCTTACTCTGAGGGCAGTTCTCTCCAGCGTTTGAAGATGGGTGTGGTAAGAAATGCCCATCTCACCCTCCACAGTGGGAGGGCTGGGAGCTGGGAACTAAACCAGCTCCCACCCGCCACCACCCACGGGGACAAACAGCACTGGTGCCACATTCTCCCACAGAGGCACATCCTCTCAACTGTTCCTTTATTCCACGGCCCCTCCAAAGCCAAACTTTTTAAAATGACATGTTAGGTTGCTCTGTTCCTAGTACTTTTGCTTCACTTTTCTTAAATTGAGTTGGGACTAGTCACACAGAGGAATTATATCCCAAATGCTTAACATTCCTCTCTCTGTTCATTCAGTCTCTTAAACCTGATCAGAAATTAGGGACCACAGGAACTCGGATATGTCAAAACATTGAAAATAAGCCTTTTACCTCAGTTTTTCCATGAACATGAATATCTCAAAGTGAAGAAGCTCCGAGTTTTGCTGATGGGTAGTATATAATTGGATTGTAATTGTCGTAGAAGTCTAAAACTGAATAGAGTTGCTTAGATGACTTGTTACTATAGCTTGTTGCTAAAAGTTTTTAACCACATAGCAGAAAATTATTTTCTTCTTTGTAAAAATCATAGGTTAGATTAGAAAGACTGTTCCAGCATCTTAAATCAGAATAAACACCTGACATTTATCTCAGTGGTACATGATAAGTACTCAACAGATATTTGTTGATTGACTGCTTGCATGAGAACATAGAAAAGGGGACTTCAAAACGTTAATGGAAAGATTTGTGTTATCTTTCAATTCCATTTTTCCATGAATTTCCCCCCCCCCCGGTTTGTGTGTGTGTGTGTGTGTGTGTGTGTGTGTGTGTGTGAATTTATATATTAATTTTTAGCTCCCACCAATAAGTGAGAACATGTGGTTTCCATGAATTTTTTGAAGTCCCCTCATATATGCTTGTTTTCAATAAATTTAATGACGGTATTTCAAATAGCTCTTTCTTTTGTATGCCAATTTTCATGTGATCCCCATAAGATCGCTCAGGTATCAATCACCTGATTTCTAATACAGAGTTAGCTCCTTCTATGGCAGTTTCTACCAGAGTGTGTTTTGTATTTGTTTAATTTGCACTATGCCCTGAGCTAACTTGGGTTGCTTTGATGGTGGTGTATTTTTCATTGTTATTTATTTTATTATTATTATTTGTTAATGAAAGGGGCTGCAGTTCTAAAAATACAGCCAGTGAAAACAAGAATGAATTGGAATGGTCATCTAGGTTACTAAGAATTTGAGCCAATAATTTAAAGCCATTGTGCTAAGTAATTGTATTTTCTGTTATCCTATTGCACAACACCTTGTGATGATTTGTCCAATTGTACAGTAATGCATCATTTGAGAGGCGTGGGACCTAAGTAAATTACTTAGCCTCTCTGATGTTGTTTTTTGCCTTGTAAACTAAGGATACTACCCACATAGCAGTGTTGTGGGAATTAAATGATGAAATACACTTGAAAAAGCCAGCACTACACCTGACTATAGTTTTATTTGTTGGTGTTCTTTTTTTGTTTGTGAAATTCCAAGAAACACATGATATGTGTGTGTGTGGATGGGGAAGCAGGAGGCACTAAGTGGCTGAGTGAGACAGCAAAGGTCAATAAAATTTGTATTTTTACTATTAATAAGAAACTGTGTATATTTACAGGTTTGAAAGGGCTGAGAAAACTCAAATGATAGCTTTATTACTTCAGATGGGAAGTTAATAATACAGGAAATAATAGTTTTATTATATTTTGTAATTACCAAACTACATCTGGAATTCTGCATTAAAATCAGGACATCATATTAGAAAAGTATATTAAGAAGTTTCAGCAGACATTTTGAGTAGATCTTCTCACACAAATCCACTCATTATGGGTACTCACTTCAGTCATTCCCAGACCGGAGAAAAGACATTCTTCCTTAGGAAGCATCTTAAATCTTGGGGTGCTGAGGGGAGCAGTGTGGGCAGAAGCCCTCCCATTGTCCCAGGCAAACCCAATACCCCCCAAGCAGCATGGATCCCCATTCACTGAGAATCACTAATTCAGAAAATGATCGATATTATATTGAGTCTCTAGACCATTTCTCTGCTAATGGTGGAGGGATTTGGGCTTCAGGCTGAATGAAGATTAAATGCAGGCATCATAGCTATCTGGGAGGAGAGAGATTGTGCTACTAGAGGTGGTACAATTAAGATGACTGGAAAGAAGTTATATAAAGGCAAGTGTTTGTTCCAAACAAAGTGGGCTAAATCCAACAATGAACTTTAACATTGTAATGACCTGGAGATATTAGGGACCCCTGTCCATTAAAAGAATTCCAGGAGAAGCAGATGATTACCTATTTGACAGTAATATTATGAAGGAATTACGTGGTGAGTGGGAGAGTGAGTTAAATGACCTCAAATGATCCTTACAAATCTGGGAAAGCGTGACTTGTAAGACTACTACTCTTCTCCTAGATACCAAAATATGATTTTCCAATCCAAGTGGCTTTATATATATTTGACCAATAATGTAGTACTTTACAGCTATACCCAGATAAGTAGTTAGAAATGCTCTTATTATTCAATAGTTTAAATCCTCTGTCTTAAATTTGAGCAAGCCAACAGCAGTTCAAGTACAGATGGGAAAAGTTTCTCTAAGCAAAGAAAGCAAATAATAGTTAATCTTATCATTTATTTGACACAATATTTATTATTATATCAGCTTGGTGTTGTTTAAGGGTCATTGCCTTACATTCTTAATTTGACCTGAAAGTAGTCCAAGTCATTTTTACTAAAAGCTCATCATCTTCTTTATGAACCACATACACCCTTCTAAAATTATAAAAATATGATTAAATATGAATTGATTTATGATTAAGTGCTAAATAATTTAAAAAGCACAGTGTTACAATGAAAGAATGATGCAATCTAGATTTCTCATGCAGTGTAGAGCTTTTGAAATATATTAGTAAGGCTATAATTGTAGTTTAAATGGATTTTTAATTAAATCTAACAGGGAAAACAAGGATGTTGGATGGAAGAAACAATCAACCATGTGAATTGTTGTAGAAATATCATAAACCCCAATTTATGCTTGAATTGAATTAAAAACATTAACAAGTACATTATAATCAGCCTTGATGACTATTAAACTTCTCTACAAAAAACATACATGAGGAAAATTAATAAAATTTATTATTAATAAAGGGAGATATAAGTGAATGTAATTGGGCTTAGAAAGCCATAATTTTAGCTATTAATACATGAACTGCTCCATCTTTTACTTTTTCTGTATCCGTGAATAAGCTGGTATTGCACAGAATATAGTATTGTGCAGCCAAGTCAAATATTACTAAATTTGACTCTTTTATAGGAAAGTCTCTCCTTTTTAAGCTTTTCTTAACCTCCTAAAGGGTTACAGTAAGACACATTTAATGCTCATCACACACCTGGGGCTGCTCTGCACTCCTAGTCTCCTTTGCAGTTAGGTTGGTGCCATGTGACTTGGTCCTGGCTGATGGATATGCAAGGAGTGAGCTCTGCCCTGTCCTGGCCACCAAGGGGCCGTAAGTCCCTGTGCAACCTCCAGCCCCTACTTTTCCTTTCAAGTTGATTGGTCTGGCCTCCATTGAGAAGATATAGCCTCAGCCTTGGGTGATATCAGCCCTCTTGGATCCCTGTATCACTGCTTGAAAAGCAGCTGCCCTATAGAGCTTATGGGCTCCCAGTGGACTTTGAAAATGAGCAAAACTCTGTTTTACACCTCTGAGATTTCCATTGGTCTGTTCCTGCAGCACCACCTAGGTTATCGAGCAGGGGACAGGTTGGGGTGTTTCCCTCCCTGAGTATCAAGGCTGTGATATTTCAGTAACACTTTGTCTTCAGTGTACTTGGGTATGATTTCCTCAAGGAAATGTGACCACTGCTCAGGATATGCTAAGGGTGGAACCACATGCCACTGAAGTAGTTTTTCAGTGTGTATGTTGCAAGTTCCTGCATCTCCCTGGAAAGCCTTTGCCATAAACAGAACAAGAGAGCAGCTTACATAGCCATACGAGAGAAGGGTGGGTTTAGGTGGCAGCTTTAACATTATTTCCTGCTTTCAGAACCGTAATCAGGGAATCAAGGTGGTCTGGAATGAGGCAGCCAGAGAGCTGGCTTGTTCCACCTTGTCAACCCTAGTGAAGCCCCTGAAGTGGGAAAAAATTTAAGTGGGGGATGGTGGAAAGAGCCTAGACTCTGAAGTATTTCCAGCGTATGATAATACCAGTGGAAACGTTATATTACAATGCCCTGAGTAAGAGCACAAAGCCTGTCGTGAAAACATATAGGCTCCCTGTGAACCAGCAGGACCCAACTCTCCTCCCCCGTCAAGCACAGATCTGGACTACAGTTTGGGGATTCTTATCTGCATCTTTTCCTTTATGTAATTTATTAATCCTAAAGAATTATTCTATCTTTTACATGATCTCACATTCACACACAGCCAAAGGAGACAAAATATGGGCATTTAACTGGAAGGCCTTACCCAGGTAAACTCAGCCTGCATTTTTGCAGAAAAGGCATATTGTTAGGAGTTCCCCCCTAACTCCCAGGATACCATGTTAAAACCTCAAGCACTCTTACTGAAGCTAGAGTCTCAGTACAACTGTCCCATCTCATACGTAGATTCTTCAAGTCACCTCTGATCTCAAAGGTGACACTGATTCCCCAGAGCCCCTAATTTAAAAATGGGTTAGGCATATTTCATTGATAGGTCTAGAAAATTCTTTTTGCAACTAAGGGTTATGAATTAACCACTCCCCCGATCTCCATTGCCTAATATGGGATTTTATTCAACTGCATTAGTGTAAACACTTCATCATTAAAATGAACTATTTTTAATTCTTCCTGCTACTAGATATAATACACTCAGAGGGGTTTAATACTCTTTCTATGTATTGTCACATTTCTACACATACTTGTTTATCCCCAAAAGGTCCTTGGGTGTTATGTTGCATAATGGAAAGCTTCAGGTCTAGTGGCAGACTGCTCCAGTCACGTGGAAGCTTGTCTGGGAATGGCATGGGAACTCTTGTCTCTTCCTGATCATCCTGAGGGCTCAAGAGGATTTACCATCTCTGAGGTAGAGTCAAGGGATAGAACTGCAGAGAGCCTTATATCCTTTGTCTTTCCACACCTCTCCAGGGCTTCCATGATCTGTGAGCATAAGCCACACGCATTATACAGTTGCCAACAATCCAATCCCAACCAGGTGGCTTTTCTCCGTCCTCTGTGGGGAGGTCTCCAGCCTCCCCCACCTTGGACAGGGTATTGGTGGTGGTAATCAACCCCTGGTGCAGTTTCCAAAAGTCCATAACCAAGACAAGTTGTGTTTGTCTCATGCAGGGCACCGGCTGGGGATGTCAGTGGAAGCAAACCCACAATGTCACATGCTACAAGGGGACTCAGTTGGGGAAATTTATAAGCATATAGGCAGTTCCACAAGCACTCAGCAAGCTATGGGGAGAATGCAGGGGTCAAGGCACAGCTGGATGCACCAAGCTCTGTGAGAATCTGACTTCAGGACCTGGAAAACCCCTAGTGCAGTCTTACATTAAAAGCCCAAATTCCTTCTTCCATGCCCATCAATTTGGTTGGCCACAGTTTAGTGAATACCTTCATTGAGAGAGTACCCCTAACCAGGGTCATCTAAATTGGGAGAGCAGTAAAACTGAGAAAAAGCATCAAAAAGTAATCATGCCTGGAAAACAGGCATAAACCAGAACTCTCCAGGATTCACTGAGGCATATGGTCACTGAACGTTAATCCCAAGGTGGCTCGTTTCATATTTAGGTCCTTTTAAGCAGGGTTAATGTTCATCCTGTCACACTGAAAGGCCATTACAAGTTCTTTTCAGCTGACATCCACTGGGATGTTTGGAGCATAGGCCCTAACAGTAGTTTAATATTTTAAATACCATCACCACTTAGAATGTTCTTTTATGATATCCAAAAGCTGTAACTTAATCCATCAGTTCTAATTCTCTCTTTAAGCCATGCAAAGCCAATTTAATTCTCCAATCCATATCTGTACATGTGGTACCCATTTAAATATTTAAATATAGATACCTAGGGAAATCACTTTAAAGCTTTTTTTCACCCAGAATTTCCAAAATAATGTCACAATTTAATTAAAAAATTAAATATAGAACCCAGCAAACAACACAACAACAAAAAGCACCTCTAAAAAAGTAGGATAAAGTATCAGTGTATATCTATTTGCCCTCTGAATAGGAAAGAACTTTCTAAGATTAAAACACATTGGAGGAAAATAAAAGAGTTTAATGATTTGGAGTACATTAAAAATTAAACCTTTTATAGAAATAATGTTGAATAATAACAAAAAAAAACAACCCTGAAAAAATATTAAGTAGACAAATATGCTAAAAGGCTGGTATAATTATATCATACAAATCAATAAGAAAAATACTAGGATTCCAATTAGACAATTGACTAACTTACATAAGAAAAGAATTCACAAATGTGGACATGTAAGTGATTAATAAACTTGGAAAAATGTTCAGTCTCACTAATAATCAAAGAAATGCAGATTAACAAAACAATAAATAAATTTTCTCTTTTAGAAAATATTTTTTAATTAATAAATGCTAGAGAAGGTTTAGTGAAATATGGATTCTTATCCATTTACCAGTGAAAGAAAAATATTGAAAGGAATTTAGCAATATGTATGAAAAGCCTTTATGCACATAGACAGTGCTTTGGTTAAATGAATTAAAAAAAGACTTCTTTCTGCAGACAAATATGCATTGCAGTGATATTTATAGTAGTAAAAATTTGGAAGCAGTCTAGATGTTCAGCACCAGTGACTGGCTATGTTGTATCTTCACAGTGAAACAGCATGTTTTCAGGAAATGGCGTTTAAGAAGAGTTTTTAAAAACATGAGTAAATGCTTATGTCTTTATGAATAACAAAAGCACAAATTAGATAGATCAAAAAAGTACTTCTATATCCACCAGTGAACATGAAGAAAAAAAGAAAAAAAAAAAAAAAACCAACTGGCCAGCCACCAAATAAATAATAAATAAAATAATACACACACACACACACACACACACACACACACACACACACAAGAATATTTTAAAAGATTACACATGAGGACCGGCCCTGTGGCTCACTCAGGAGAGTGTGGTGCTGATAGCACTGAGGCCATGGGTTCGGATCCTATACAGGGATGGCCGGTGCGCTCACTGGCTGAGCGTGGTGCAGACAACACCGTGCCGAGGGTTGCGATCCCCTTGCCAGTCCAAAAGAAAAGATTACGCATGGAAATAATCCTGAAGAAACTATTTTAAAGATTATGTTAGTGCTTGTCTCTTGGTGGTGGAAATATGAATAAAATTCTTGTCTTTGTAGGAAGAAAAAGCTTTTAAAATAAATGTGCATTTAAAGACAATTATGGCCCCTCCATTGATCCTTCTTTCCTCTTATTTGAATAATTCCAGTTCTTTTAGCTCCTCTCCATGTAGTTCCAAACCCACTGTTGTCCCTTTGTAAGTGTGATTCAAACAATTGAGCGCAAAGGAGTGGGTCCATCAGAGGATTCACATGAGGAGGAATAGCGGGTGGTGTGCATGCTTATGAGACGCTGGGGTGGAACAAGTGACTGCTGGCTTAATCCCATGTTCCTTTCCTCCTAGACACACAGCTAGACTAGAATTCTCCACCTCCCTTGAAGGGGATTGTCATGTAACTGAGTTCTAGCCCATAGGAAGAGGGAGGGAGTGATGCCTGCTATCCCAAAGCTACAGGAACAATTCACGTGCATGTCCCTTCATGCTCCTCCCTCTGGATGGCCGAAACAAGAAGACTCCCAAGGGACACTGAAGCCACACGCTAAAGATGGAGAGCCTCCATCAACCTGAATTCCTGAAGGACTGAATGGAAGAAGGCCACCCTCCCTTTCTGCTCACCTCTCCAGCATTGTTACATAAGCAAGAAATAATCTCCTCTCGTGTGTCAGCAATTGTGTAACTTGGATTCTATTTAGTAAAGCGTTTAGCCAACTTTAACTTATATAATACCCAATGATGTCCTGCAGTTGACTTTGGTATTTTCTTGTATTCTTCATCATCTCCTCTTTATCGAGGGAAAGAATTTGCCCTAAAGGTTTTTACAGATGCCTTGGTCAAGAGACAGGAAGCCATGCTGTGCGTCTGCTGTTAGATATTACAAGACCAAAATATAGGACTTCGTATTTTGTGTTAATACATTTTAACTTGTTGGATGTATCTTATCATTTTGGCTTTCCAAAAACTTATCTCAATTGTGTCATCGTCAATTTTCTGCCCTCTTCACATTTAATAAGCATCTCTTCTAGTTGTCAAGAAAGCTCATGACTAAAAATTATGAGCAGGTTACATTGGTGAGAAGTTAAGGAGATTATTAAGACTAGATTTAGAATGTGGCAGTATATCTACTTTTACATACTTTCACTAGAGAAAATGCCGTTGCCTTTTATCAGTTAGCTTTTGCTGTATGATGATCCACACCAAAACTTAGCGGCATAAAACAAACATTCATTGCTTCTCACTGTTGTCTGTTCTGGCTGCACAGTGCCTTTGGTCTGGTCCAGCTCAGCTGCAGCTAGACGGTCCAGGATGGCCTCACTTACAAATCAGAGGCCTCACCCAGTATGGAGAACAGCTGCAAGGCTGGAACTGCTGGGACCTCTCCTTCTACAGGGAGGCTGGTTCGTGGTTGTTCACTGGGATAAAAGGGTTCCCAGGATCAAAAGAAATGTGAAACCCCTTAGCTCAGAATCAGTGTAGGAGGCACTACCCATGCACCTGTCCAAGGAGGGAAATAATAGTGGCTGCTTTGCAATTACTACCATGCTCTTATCTATTCATTTAATGTATTTGCTATTTATAGTACTTGCATACCTATACCCCCCAAATAATATAACATGTAAAAGAAGTATAGGTTCAACAAATAGGACTCATGTAATGAAGTTATAGGGGTTGAAGGACTATCTGTACCAGAAAACTTGTGCTAAGGGAAGCTACTACAACTGAGCAGAAAACTTGTTGAGCTATTAGCGAGGGGTAAGGGGCAGAGAATATAGAGTCCCTGATGAGTTCTAGCTTCACAGATTCCAACCTGTTATATGGCAGCAGGCAGCGCCCACAGCAGCATGCCATGTCCTCAGTCTTTCTTTTGCATTTTCCCTATTTTCACAGACTCTCTCTTCTTATGTTCATACTCCATGATAGGTGGGAAATTAGCAAGAGAAGGCAGTGAGAGAAGCAGAGGGTGCAGGACTGTGAATAAGATAAAGCAAAGTGAAAAGGCAAAGAAAAAAGAGGCAGGGAACAGGGCAAGCATGAGGGCCTTGGGAAAATTCAAATAGAAACTTAATTTTCATGTAAAGCTCACGCTTGCTACAGGGTCTTTTCTCATTCATGCTGTTCCCTTCCCTCTGCTTGGAATACTGTTCCTGCAGACCTCAGCCTGGTACTCTTCTTTATGCCACAGGCTTCTCCTCTGACATCACCTTCTCAAAGAGGCCTTCCCTGGCCTCCACTCCCCTAGTCCCTTGGCTTTTCTTATCCTGAGGTTCGTATTCCTCATAGCCATTGTCGATCTGTGAATTTACTCATTCATGCAGTTGTTCATTATCTGGCTTACATGCTGGAGCTTGCGGAGTGGTGAAGGCGGCAAGCTCTCCAGCTAGAGACCTACACTCAGATCTTGCCTCGACCATGTATTGCTGTTTTTTTCTCAGTTTCTTCATCTGTAAAATGAGAATATTCATACCACTGAGTTGTCATGAGTTTGAAATGTGTCAACGAATGTAAAAGGCATGGCACAGTTCCTGGCCTACGGTCAACCCTCAGCAAACATTAGCAATCCTCATCTCATTCACTGCTGTTCTTCAGCCCCTAGAAGAGAGCCTGGCTCACACTAGATTCTCAGTCCGTATTTTTAAAATGAATGCTACTTAAATGTGAATAAACATAATAACCATGATGAACACTTATGGAGTACTACTCATTGTCAGGCATCATACCGAGCAACAAAACTAGGAAAAAGGTGTTATTCTACTTCTATTTATTTTACATCCAGGGAATCTGAGTCTTAGGTCAAATAATTATCCAAGGTCACAAAGCTGGTGCATAGCAAAGCCAGGGCACAAGCCCAGGTTTTGTGTAATGCAAAACACATGTTGTTTACTACTTTTCTATGCTGCTTCTTAACTTACTATATTTTAATAAAGAAAACATTATAGGTGTTTTAGCTTAATTCTTGAGAGGATATAACTAAAAAACACCTTCTTGATATATCCTATTATTTGTTAATCATAAGCATTTTAAAGCCAAACAGAATTAATAAGCCTGAAAGTGTAGAATAATTTATTAGAGAGGGCACTTCAATCTAGTACAGCCCTTTATTCTTAGAACTCCCTGACTAGGGTTACTTCATTCATATATATCATCTCCATTTCCCAGTACTACAGTGGCTACATTAGCATGGTGTTAGTTGCAGGATTACTCACATTTCATAGCAATGAAATAACTAGTCTTTTTGTAGAGGCAGTAAATGTATTTATACAGTTAACTTTTTTTTTTTTCTGACCGGTAAGGGGATTGCAACCCTTGACACGGTGTGGTCTGCACCACGCTCAGCCAGTGAGCGCACCAGCCATCCCTATATAGGATCCGAACCCGCGGCCTCGGGGCTACCAGCACTGCACTCTCCCGAGTGAGCCACGGGTCTGGCCCCACAGTTAACTTTTTTAAGGACAAAGACCAAAAATGTAAATTTCTGTTTTGTCGTAGTCCTCTTCTTGGTTCCTGCTGAGTTACAATTGTTAAAACAAAACCAGAATACCCAAACAAAGAGAAGTACATGGAAAAAATTTTGTGCAGTTGTGATGTCACAGTAGCTGCTAACCTAACATCGAGATGTACTTATGTTCTTTTTGCCATCAGTGAGCATCTGTCAAACTCAGGGAAAATTTATATTTAAATAGAATGTGGCTGGCAGGAAAAGGAGATTCAAAGTGTTTGTCCTCCATTGCCAGGTCCGTGAAGACAGTCGGAGCAAATTACATGCTCAGGGAAGCCCCACAGCAGTGCTTAAGTGCCACTGAGCACAGCCCACACTCACACCTCCACAGAAAGAGGCGAGTAATGACCTCAGGGAGGCCCTTATTTCAAAGAGACACACTTAAGATCAGAGCATTCTGGAAGATGCTGCCAGAATTTGTAAGGAATTGTGTCTTCAAAAAGTTGATATTTTCTTAAAAATAACTGAAGTTCTTCTACAGCTAACAACATGGTTTGGTACTTCGATCTTGGGTAGGAAATCCATGGTTCAGTGTTGAGACTGACTCAGTCCTTTTTTTTCAGAGGACTGACAATAAGTCACAACACAGAATTTTAGCAGCACTATTCATGTATTCATTCCTATATATGATTATGGTACCAGCTAATTATTACTATGTATTGAAACATGATGGTTATAAGGTTAGTAGTAAGGATAGTAGATAACATTTTTGCTGTTAGTATGTGTCCAGAAACTAATTTTTAAATATAAAGCATGATCTGTGACAATCGTCTTAATAGTTGATGTTATTATTTTATGTGGATCATTTGCCCAGTATGTGGAAAATTACTCTTATTCCTAGTTTTGGCTGTGTGATCAGCAATTTCTCTTTATGTAGAGACTAAAAGAGGCAGAAGGGCCACAGGAGAACTTACAAGTTCCCTCCATTTAGAGGTGAACCCATAAATTAGGCCACTACCCCAAGTTATACACACACAAGCACACACATGCATGCACGCACACATACAAACTCACACACCATTATGTCTTTTAGTGAGTGGCTATTTTAGAATCAAATAATCTGCCAATAATTGGCAAAATAAATATTGCTTCTCTGTTTCAGTCTTTTTAAGTGGTTCACTCAGTAAGACTAATAAATTTAATCAAGACTAAACACTACAAAATGACTTGTTATATTGACTTTTTTCTTTAAAATATTTTTTAATGATATTACTTTAACTAGTTTTGACAAATGCCAAGTGACTGAATGACAATGAAATTTGTCAGAAAATATGATTACTAACACCAAGTAGCATGCATTTTTCTCATTATGGTATATGAAAACCAAGTTACCATTTTAAGGAGTCAAATTTGGAGAGGTTTCTATTTGATTATTAGGTATTTATTATTATTCCTGATTTTTGTGTTTTATGTGCTCTGTTTCCTTCAGGAAAAATATGAGAATGGAAATTCTAAGTTAAGCAATTATTACTGCACTTCATCACCAGGATGCATAATCTACTGAGAAATTGTCTTCATAATCATTCAGAAGCTATTCAGAAGCTTTTGATAAGGCTTCAGTCTGTTTTGGATGAGAGATTAGATTAGCTGCCCAGCAGCCTCTTAAGAAAGGAACATATAGGGTCCCCTCCCTGACTCACAGGCAGGCAGCTAGGTAAAAATGTAGCCACTTTCCTCGGAGAGCTTTAATTGAAATGATGTCCAATAGGTCATGGAACTGAAGGTCAGTGGGAAAAAAAAAAAAGGTTCATTGGAAATGTCCCTTGTTTCACAATTTTAGGAGACATACTTTCATTTTTGAAGCTTGACATTTAGTTCTCACTTACCAAGAACATTGTTTCTCCTCTAGGAAAAATCCTGTATATTCTAAATCACCAGTCAGGGGTGTGAACTGAGGGAGAGGAATAGTAATTTAAAATATTGTAATGAGATTGAATGAGCACCCCAGACTAGGAACTGTGTACTATCTTTGAAAGAGGACACATTAGAAGAAGCTGAAAAATCATCTGAAAGGCCCACTGAGCCCAAGGCAGACATTGGTTTTGCTGAGATATCAGTGCTGTACTTAGTGAGAGGCACCGTAGAACCAGGAGGCCCACGGCCAGAGCCACTCCTTTTAAGCAGATTGACACCCAACAGAGCTCCTGCAGGACTGTTTTTCTTTCTCTCTTTCTTTCTTTCTTTTTTTTTTTTTTAACATCCCTTGCTTGCTTTGCCAATGTAAATAATTTTAAAGCAAATAAAATGAACTAATATTGCCTCGGTCTTAACTATTCCCTAACTACCATGTTTACATTTTTATCTTTCCTTTGAAAAGCAAACAGGGAAATAGCCTTTAAAAAGTCTTGCCACACTCAGCCACTGGCGTGAAGAATGGTATAAATTACTTTCAGTGAGTTCACCCATCTGATGAATAATGACTCTTTAGTATCTTCAGAGGAAGCATGGTTTGGAGGTGGGTGCATAATCCTACGAGGCAGGGGTCCTTAGTTCTGTCTAGCCACTGACATTGCCCATGGCCTGGAAGGGTGATTTTTAGGTCTTTGAAAATGTCAGTGTTCCTGCTTGGATAAAGTTATGAAGTTAATGTGTATTTAAATTTCCTTTAATTCAGATCTCCAAGGAGTAGAAGAGTGGAAAAGGACGCTAGGGGAACAGAGCCTGTGTCAGCCCAAGGCTGGAAGTCCCCAGCACTGTCACCTTTGTTCTACACCCCCCCTGCCATCTGGGGTTCCTGCTAGGCACCCTGGGCTCTGAGCCGCCCCCTCACCCCCCACTCTCAGCGTCCACTGTGATGCATGGACATGTCCTCCCCACCACCCTACGGCACCAATTCTTGGCCTATGTCAGATGGCTTCGGGAGTAACACAGGCCTTTGGAGTCAGACAGAACTGCATTTCCATCTTAGCTCTACGTCCTGTCAGCCTGGACTGTGTCAAGTTCCCCTGCACCCAGAAGCCAGGCCTCCAGTCTATGGTATGGGGTTAACAGTAACTACCACATAGGGTTTTTATCAATATCAATGAGATTATGCAGTTAATCCTCAGACACAGCTCAGTTTAATTCCTTTCTTTCCTCCTCCACCTCCCAGCTATTATCTTTTACTTCAAATTCAACTTCACCTGTCCTGTATTTTAGATCCTCAGTGTTAGACATCTCATAAACATGACCTCATTTAATCTTCCTGAAACTCCCTTTCAGTTGATATTACTATAAAGAATAATTTTCAAAAATGTGCTATCATGACTCTTTTATAAAATGAAAATGCATCAAAGATTTCATTTGGCTCATTAATAATTGATAAGGAAACTGCTAAAATGTAAAGATCAGTTCAAATTCAGATTTAACCTGCAGAGACTTATATTCTCAACCAGACAGAATTGGTTTGTATTGCCCTAAACAGGAATAATATGCAGGTCTATGGACAGAACACATTTCTGTCTCAATCAGTTTTCTATAAATTAGTCTCAATCCCTACCGGCTTGTAAAATATCCCCATCAGAGATCATCAAAGGCACACATCCTTATAGAATCCTGTAACCTGGGAAGGTCCCTGGGATAACTAATGCCCAGCACTCCATTGAAAGGACACCAGGAAACTCTTGCACCCATTTCTGTCTTACCCAGTTTCCCCAGATATCATTTCCATATTATAGACAAGTAAACTGAAGCTTGCAATGTTGAGTAACATTCTCAAGGTCTTTGCACAGAAGGGCTGAGCGGGACTCCAGAGCTGCCTGGCTCCCCACCAGTGGGGACTCTCCCTCCCTGATGCCCATGAAGCTGCTACATTCTCCATGTTGGCTTCTCATCAAGCTCTGGAAGGGGGATGTGAAAAAAGAAAGGGAAGGAATTCTCAAGAAGGTTCTGGTAGAGGGCCCAGCTCTGTGCTCTGCTTCACAAGGAGCCCTGGTCCTCACGTCCCCATGCCCCAAAAGCAGAACGCTCAGATCCTTCTCCTCCACCCATCAGTCCCTCCAGCTCAAGGTTATGGAGCAGGGGCATGTGGGGATCTCTATTCCTGTATGCTGGGGCTGTGCCCAGATGCCCATGAGATTCCCCTGAAGGCTGGTAACTTGCCTCATCTGGCTCCTGGAGAGCGATAACCGTCTGGGCAAGCCCAAGCCATTATGTTGGAGTACTGGAATCTGGACTCCCCACTCTCCCAAGGTACTTTCTTTGGGCTCTAGGCCCTCTTCATCCAGGCTCTCAGGGTCTGAGCCTGCCGGCCCTAGACAAAGACCTGAGGTGCAAGCTCACAGCTAACACACTCCTAGGGAGCAAAATTCCAGCAAAGCAAGGAGAGAGCAAATGTAAGAAGGTGTGTTCCCAAGAGACTCACAGGGGGTGTCTTTAGAGAGGCTGAGGCTACTGCATTTTCAAGCAGTGCTTGTTAGGGAAAATTAGGGAAGGAAAGGGAGGAATTTATCTGTAAGCATCCATCTGCTGCTGGTCACATTTGATTCCCCCATGGCCTGCTGGACCCCCTGGCAGTCAGTGGGGAAACTAGACTCTAAAGCTGCAGTGTTGACACCCAAGGCTGAATGTGCAGCAGTGGCAACCTGCAGCACACCGTGCACCAAGAGTGTCCACCATGTGTGGGCCTCAGCAAGGATGGGAGAGCTGCAGCAGGTATGGACGTGCAGTGGTGCTGGAGGTTGTGCCTGCCCCATGAGGGGTGGGGACCATGGCCATAGCAGACCTGTAGGAGGGGACACAAAGGCCTCCCCAGGAGATGGGGCCCAGCAACCCCCACATCATCTGTGGGTTATACCTGGAGCTTACACGTATGACTATGAGAGAATGAGGTTGGTGCCAGGCCATCTTCCAGCAACTAGAGAGTCATCTACAACATGAAACAAAAAGCTGGGTCTGAGGGAATCCGGGGCTCAGTCTCTTTGTGTTGCGCTTTGGCTGCACAGTTGGCTGGACACAAGCCTTCCCCCACTCCTTCTCTCCCGGCCATCCTCCGCCTCCCCAATGTGAATGCCTGGCTCCCCACTGCGTCTTCCCGCCTGTCTTCCCGCCTGGCCTCAGCAGCATTCTCAGCCATTCTTCACCAAGATCCTGTGTATTCATCTCAAGAATGCCAAGGCATTGGCTTGGTACAAGTTTCTAAATTCACCTCATCTTCTGGTTTGTGTATTTCAGGCAGGCTAAGGGAGGTACTTGGGGGTGACCACATCTTCCTGACTCGGTTAAGTCACTCGCCTTTCCTACCTCATGGCTTCTTGGAAAGTGAAAAGGAGAAAGGGAGGCCTTTCTTCCCTCAAGGAAGCTGTGGGCTTGGTCCCCCCTCCCTCCTGCCAGCCGTCTCCCCCTCTGGACTCTGAAATGGTGCTTTATTCCAGCTCTTGTACTCCGAAGGGTCCTTTCTTCAATAAAGGTCAATCGAGTGGGCCCCAGTTTCGCACAGTCACTCAGACTTCCTGCCTCCTCCGGAAGGAATTCTCCAGTTTTCTTTCTTCCTTTCCTTCTCCCAGATGGTCCCAGAAATCCAGAAATGTTCTAGATCCCCAGCTTTTAGAGCCCTGGTCCCAGCTCCCACACTGTACTTGGTTCTCCTGGGAGTGGGGATGGAGGATGGGGTCGGTTACCACCACTGGCCAAGTACCTGTTTTATTCCAAACATTGGGGCAGGGGCTGAGGAATCAGGCAGTGAAACAAGGTCCTTGTCCTTTAAGAGTTGGAATTTACTAGAAGGAATACTACCTGTAAATAAAAAGCTGCCACAAAGTACACCAATTTCAGTGAGAGACACTTGCATGGGGAACACAAAAGGAAGAGTGTTCAGTTCTCCTGGGGAGTGGGGAGCGGTTCCTGAGCTGAGCGTGGGAAGATGAGGGTGTTTCTCAAGAAGAGGAAAAAGGGGAAGCGGTGGGCTGGGGGGATCTTCCAGACATAAGGCACAGCACGTGGGGAAAATGGCAGGGCCTGGGCCCTCCTGGGGAGCTGTGACTTGGTGGATCACAATGCAGTGACCGCTCTCAGCCTTCCACCAAAGAGAGGGGCTCACAGCTCCCAGAGGTCACACCCTGGCATTTCTTTATTAATTCTGTTGCCTCTTTAAAACCTCTGTTATATTTTAATGTCATACATACTCTGCTAACTTACTTCAAGTTCTTCCCTTTTGTTGCATAATAGCATTGACTTCCAGACTGTATCTCCAGTTTCTGGAGCATTCTGTAGCCTCGACGGTGCTTGCTGGCAGCAGATTGTCTCGAAGCCATCCACGGTTGAGGCCTCACACAGCCTAGGCTTGTCTGCCAGGGTCTGCTTTTTCCCCTCCCTGAAAAGACTCTCAAATCTTAAGAGATTCGACATCTCCTGAGTCTTGTTTAAACATTTGTCTTGAGCCTGCCACTTTCCAAGGGAGTTAGTAGACTTATTGATTTTAGAGGCTCCTGTGAGTCTGGCCAGGCTGACTCCATCTGAGGCCCCCCACTGAGCCCTGTGCTCCCCCCACCAGCTGGACAGTGGCTCTCAGCTATGGCAGCCTCCCTCTGACAGGTGGTGGCGTGAGGATGAGCAAAGCTCCTGCCTCTCTGCAGTGATGTTTCCCACGTGGACAGTCACGAGGCACCTGGCTCCTGGCACCCAGGCTGCCAGACAATATCCTCATAGTACAGCCAGAGGATGGCACTCCCTTGAAAGAGCTCCGCTTTAGAGACAGATCTGCAGGGAGGTGGATGAGGGAGACTAACTGCACATGCTGGAGCAAACACCTCACACCCCACGCTGGATTCTCTCTCCTCCCAGTTCCTCTCTTACGGGCTACACTCTCTTTTGACACACCTCCGTACTTGAAAATCTCCTGGTCTTCACCTTCAAAACCACGCACCTTCACACTTCTGGGCACTTAGGAAACAAAGATCGCTCTAGTTACCAGGACCTAGAATCATGAATAACCACACTTGGTCTGGCCCGGTGGTCTCTTCCCACTGCCCAGCACACTCCAGCCCCAGGCAGATGGTACTAACTGAGGCTGCCCACGAGCCGAGGCTGCTCAAAATCTGCAGGCTGCCTTTACTTCCCCTTCTTTTCAACTCCTCTCCTCCTCTTCTACTTGTCCCTGAAGCATGTCTCTGCTGTCTCGGAGGGTTCTGTTCTCTTCTCACACTCCACACGTACCTTGGGCCCAGTCACCCGCACCCACGCAGCAACGACCATCCACTTCTGGGTCTACTTGGCATTTGATTCAGGCATTGCATAGTCACCACTAACTCGGTGTGTCCGAAATGGAATGAGTCCCCCTTTCCCCTAACCTGCCCTTCCTTCTGCTCTCACTTATCTTGGCCAGTGATGCACAGGCACACAAGCCCCTGTCCAGATTCCGGGTTCATCTAGACACTTCTTTCTGCTTCACCTCCGACCTTCATTACTCAGGTATCTGGCACATTCCATTTCTCTTCTGTACCCTCCTCCCGCTTCTCCTACCCCTCCTTGTTCAGGCTGTCTTTCTGCTTGCCCGATTCTTGCGATCACTCCTTAACCGGGATTCTTGTCAAAATGTCTTTCCCTTTCCCCTTTCATCAAGCTAATGTCCACAGTAAGTGTCCCACTTACAGGACATAAGCTTTGTGGAGACAGGGATTGTCCCTGCCCTGACGTTTTTGCTCCAGCTTTGGTCAGCACCTGTGACAAGGTAGATAGTTCAGTATTGCGGGGGAGACTATAGCTCTGGAGCCAGTGTCTGGGCACAAAGATGAGATCCTAGCTGTGTGACCATGGACAAGCCACTTGACATACTTGTGCCTTGATTTCCACATCTGTAAAAGGGGGAATAATACTAGGATTTACCATACATTGTTTTAATATGTGTAAAGGGCTTGGGTTAGTGCCTGGCATACGTCAGCACTAAGTAAATGTTAATGTTCTTACTAAGCATCTAGTATTTATTTGTGTGAATGAATGGACCTTCCTAGTTTAGCTGGAGCTTATCTTGTATTGCTCCCTATCATTTTGGGTCACATAGTTCCTGATAAAGCTAAGTTCCTGGAATCTAGAGACCATAAACTTTTTTAATCCTTCACAGTACTACAAAAGTGCTGAGCGCAGCAGGTATTCCACAAACACTCATAGATTGGTTTAATATTCTAAGAAAGTAAGTATTTCCCCAATAAAACCCTATTGTGTGCTGGGAGACCATTCTCCATGTGTCTCTTTTGCTTTTCACATTTTGCAAGCAGAGGGGCCCTAACAGCTTTTGTCTTGGACTCCCTTTTCAAGGATGTTTGGGTAGAGAACAGCCAAGGAAAACAGAGACAGTGCCTCCCTCTGAAGCAGAGGGCAGGCTTGTTTGCTGTCCAGTATAATAAAGGCAGTGTCTCCTTCTGGGGTAAAGGTTAGGTAAGCTTGCTTGCAGCCCATTAAAAAAGACTGAGGGAATTGTAAGCTCTAAAGTCTTTACCTGTGATGCAAACCCATTGTGCTCTCGGCAGCCACATGTACTGTTTTGCCTCAACCCTGTGGGGTGTGGGGCACAAATGGAAACAACAGGACCACGAAGCTCAGGCTGTTTGCTGTGCCTTGGGTAATGCACGCCTTTGTCTCTGACCCAGGAGTCTCATGTCTTCTGCCAGCATCCACAAAACTGTGTTAGGCTCTCTTGTCAGTTTGTAAGAAGAGTAAAATCTTAGACCTTTCATAGTTTTTAACATAGTGTTGGAAAGAATAGCACATTCACTTAATTGCTGAGTTGTATATCATTCAGACTCAATTTGGAGGTATGGAGAACTAAATAAACAAGACATCCAATTTTAAATTTTCTAGGCACTGAGTCCTAAAGTTCTAGTTTCTCATGGTGTTTCCAGTATTATATTATTCTAAACTGCAGAACATAATCCAGTGAAGACATCGAATAATTTCACTTTGAATTTCACTATTTTGCTGTGAGAACATATTTAGAATCCTTTTATCTAGCTGCACAGTTGAGTAAATTCATGTGCCAGAGGGCAGGGTCTAGGGAAAGCTTTTTTTTTTTTTTTTTTTTAAGGTTTGTGTTATTGTTAAAGCACAATAGGCTATGTGGACAAGACGATGAAGGACCCACAAGTCCTATGGCAGGGTGAATAGTTGAAGGAAGTTAATTCAGAGAAGGATAGATGTTATCAAATATTAGGCTTGTCAAGGGTGAGCAGTATTAGATTTGGCTCAAAAGCACGGAACTTGGTCCAAAGGATGTGAGCACCAGAGAAACAATTTTCAGCTCTATCTAAGGAACAGTGTCTCAAATTGAAATGGGTTGCCTCAAGAAAGTGTTTTTCCCAACATGGGAAGGGTTTAAATAGAGGCAAGATGACTTAATCAGACAGGTGGTTGAACTAGATACATTCCAAGTTTTCCTAGGAGTTTAAGAGCATGTAATGCAAAATAATTATTTATGTTGGCTTAAGTTAATACCGCTAATATTTCTGTCCATGTTACTGATATATATCACTCTGTACCTTGCTAAATAGAAGAAACTCTTCCTGTTTGAATTTGTGCAATCTACTGACAGATGGTTTGTGTTTTGTTGACAATGACCAATATTTGCCTCTAAAACTATTTCTAAATTTTACAACCATGCAGCCATGGTGTTTGCTGTCTTATCAAAACCAAGTATTCTTATCAGTCTGTCCATTCTCCAGTAACAATTGTTAATCACAGACAATATTATCGAACATTTTCTGTGTGCCGGGCACTGTGTGAAGCTCTTTCCGTGTCATGCCCCTTGGAATTCTCACAATAATCGTCTGAAGTCAGCGCTATGTGGCCCCATTTTACAGATGAGGAAACAGACATAGAGCATCATGTAGTTACTCAAAGTCACACAGCTTAAGTACCAGAGGAGAATCTGGATCCTAAGCAGTCTGATTTCTAAGCCAGTGCTCTTATCAACTACACATTTAAAATGCAAAATCAGACGTGGAGAAAAAAACCATCTAGCAAATTGTTAGGGAGGCAGGAAATGTGATAATTTTCCTAGGGTGTTAGAGGAAAAGACTCATGTGTTTCTCCTAGGGTATCAAAATAACCCAAGTGTTATTTGTTCATTTCTGTAAATTGTGATGTTATAAGTGAGTCTCTGTAGGTTATTTTAAAAGATGAAGCATTTCACAACACAAACAGTATAAGAAAATTTCTTTTAAAGAAAACTTTTTTTTTTTGCTGACACTTTTGAACTTGCTGCTCAAAGGGGAACACACAAGTTTAAAAAGCTAAAGACTTATAAATACAGTTAAAAACCTGTACACTTTATGCCTGGGGAAAATCTTTTTCATGGTGAAGGTTTTTTGTTATATAATATAACTGTGATAAAGTTATGTAATATTTCAGGACTGTTCAAAGCTGGTCATGTAGTTCTTTTTCAAGACTGAAGACTTGAGTGTCGATGCTGATGGATTTCAAGGATAATACAATTATCCCTTTAGGCTCAGCAGTACGATTGTAAATTCTTGGGATCACTGCTCTTGTGACAAGTAGATGATGAAGGTCTGTTAAAAGTGTATTTAGAGAAAAATAACAGTGCTACTTTTCCAATGTGAAAAAGTCATTAAATAATGATGGCTTGGGCACAGTCTTCCATGAACCTAATGATATTTTCAAAATTATTAAAAAACTATGAGGTTCAGATGATTTATACTTGGAGTTGGCAAATTGGGGCCAGATAATAAATATTTGGGGCTTTGTAGGCCATCTACATACAGTCTCTGTTGTGACCACTCAATTCCATCAATGTAGTGTGAAAGCAGCCACAGAAAATATGGTGACAAATGAGTATGGTTATGAGCTGGCAAAACTTTATAAATGGACAATGAAATCTGAATTTCATATAATTTCTTTTTAAAATTAATTAATTAATTATTATTTTACACTCTATGCTGTTGCAGAACAGTGGGAGGGGGAGGGTTAAGTGGGTAGGGGGATGGAGGTGTATCACAAAATATCATTCTTTCCTTTGATCTTTTTTTAGCCATTTAAACTTATAAAACTCATCCTTAGCTCATAGCCCATAAGAAAGCTGCTCAAGCATTGGACGTGACCCTTGGGCCACAGTTTTCTGCTCCTGGCTTAGCCCAGCTTTAGCCTGACAGACAGCTGGTGAGGTTGGCAGGAACGGTCTGGCATGCTTCCACCTCTTCTTTCTGCGTCCCCTCTTCATTCCTGGACTTCCCAAAGATGACTTGCTTCCAGCCAGGAGAGTTTAAAGTATGCAGTGCTCCTCAACTGCCCTAATGTTGTCACTAGCAAACAGCAGGACACCATTGCAAGTGTTCTTCAGCACTTCAGTTGCCTTCACAGGAAATGGTTCAAGGATTGCTATGAGTTTACCTCAGACCAGATCAAGTTCAACCTACAATGCTTTAATAGCAAAAGCAAAGTGTCTGTCTCCCCACTGCTTTACAGATGTTGTTCACTCTTCATACAGTTTCTCTGTGACGGGGTCTCGCCAGACAGATAAGCCATTACCTCTTCTTGGAAGACTGCATTTTCTAACCTTTCTGTGTTAGGTGGTGGCCATGTGACTGGTTTGGCTAACGGAATGTAAACAAAAGCAATATTTGCAGGCCTGATTCCTGAAACCCTGGAGTGATCTCTCATGTGTTTCTTCCCTCTCCCATCCACCCAGCTGAAAGCAGAGATGCAGAGATGCTGGAGCTCTACAAAAGAAGGAGCCACAGGATAGAGACAGAGCCACACAGAAGAGCTACCTGACCCACAGTGGACACTGATTAGGCAAGAGATAAACCATTACTGGTTTGAGCTACTGAGATTGTGGTGTTTGTTAGAGCAGCTAGCATTAATTACCTTGCCTAATACACTCTTGCAATCCTACCCAAGGATTTTATTTAGTTCTTCTCCTTATCTCTAATGGGGTTTACTGACAATCTCTCATATTGTAACAGTTGAGAATTTGTGGCTTATGATTATAACATTAAGGAGAAATTGTTGTAAAAGTTCATAAAACCGAGTAATCACACTCCTGGACATTTACCTTGGAGAAATGGAAATTTACATACAGACAAAACCCTGTACAGGAATATTCATAAGTAGCTTTATTTGTAATAGCCAAGCACTGAAAACAGCCAAAGTGTCCTTTAATAGGTGAATGGCTAAACAAATCATGGTACATCCATATCATGGAATGCTTCTCAGGAATAAAAAGGAACAAACTATTGATACAAACAACGACTTGGATGGAGCTCATGGTCATTATGCTGAGTAAAAAAAGGCCAGTCTCAGAAGGTTTCATAGTATATTATCCCATTTATATAAAACATTCTAAGGACGCGGTTACAGTAACAGAAAACTCATCACTGCAGTGATCAGTGGTTGCTAGGGCTTAGAGATGGTGAGGACACCGGGGAGGAAGTGGGTGTGATTTCATGGCTAGCACAGGAATACCTTTGTATGATGGAATAGTTCTTCGTCTTGATTGTAGTGATTATATTCATCCACGCAGGTGACAAAGTGACATAAAACTACACATATACATTGTACCATTAATTGTCAATTCCCTGATTTTGATACTGTACTATAACTATGTAAGATGTAGCCATTGAGGGAATCTGGGTGGAGAGCGCAGGGATCTCTGCACACTCTCGTTGCAACTTCCTGTGAATTATTACAAAAGAACAACCATTCATTCATTAAGTCCTTACTCGGTGTTAGGCTCCAAGTTCTTTACCTGCATTATCTTATTTAGTCCTTACAACAACGTCATAGGATGGGTATTTTCATTCTGTTTCACAGATGCGGAAACTAAGGATTCGAGAGGTAAATAACACAATAGAGACCACCCAACTAGAAAAGGATGGAACTAGGATGCATGTGAGTTCAGCTGCTTCCACAGATCCTGTTCTTCACACCTGTTTATACCACTGCACTTTATTTTTTAAAGGGCAGTTTTTAGTGCCATTTGGTAAGTGGTCTTTATTTTGACAAGAAAGCGATGAAAGAACTTGAAATACTTTAATGCCAGGTAGGAGCTCTAGATGACATTAGGTATGTAAAAATGGGTGGCTGATTGGTATCAGGTCCAGAATATCTCCACAGCCCAACATTGCAAAATGGAAACAGAACACATTTGCTTGTTCAAATTAAAAAATACGTGTGTCTTCATTAAATGTGACTCAAGTTTCCTCATCTGATGTGTAAATTCTGAATTTCCTTTCCTAGCATGAAATTGATTTCATTTTTGCTTTACTTTTCTGGTTATATTTTATATCCAGGAGAGCATATAAATTGATATTTTCCGTAAATTTAAACAGAAAGATTATGAGAATTTAAAACAATTTCACATTTAAAAAAATATTATTATTCAGAGGAATGTACTTGAGAATACAAAATGAGCCCTGGGAATTGGGTGGTTGTGGACCCCTGAGGGATGCTCCCCTCTGGCCCACCTGATAAGCTAGACTGGGTTACGGTTTTGTAACTGCATTTCCTATGTAGCATTAGCTGCTCCTTGCTGGGATCCAGCATTGCCATTTAGGGAACCCTGTGGGGTTTGGAGAGAGCTAAATGGACTTGTTTGCAAGAGCACCACAGGGTGAGTGATACTGACTTTGATCATTTGCATGGTGTAGCTATGCTGCAAGTGACAGCAATGAATAGTTATGAGGCTGAAAGCAAAAATCTGTGGTAAACAAGAAATGGTGGCTTTTAATTTTAAGGGACAGTGGCTGAGGAAGACATCCTGTTCAGAATCTTTGCCTTCTCTGTCTAAAAAACACTCATTCTTGATTCTATCCTTCCTTTTCCACCCTACAACTAATTTGTTAGCAAAATATATCAATTCTACCTCTAATTTTATGCATGTTTTAAAAATATTTATTTCTCTCTGTTTCGAAAATCCTGGTCCATAATTTTCAGTCTGGACTATTAATTGTTCACTTGCTTTCACTGTTATTTACCTCTGATTTGTGCTACGACATGCAGCCAGAGTGATTTTCTTAAAATAAAACTCAACCAAATAATTCTCCTATTAAAAATTTCCAATGACATCTCATCTCACTTTAAAGTCCAAACTTTTAACCAGAGCCTGTAAGCCCGTACAAAATTTGCTGCTGCCTCTCTCTTCAACTCATTACCTGCCAGTTTTCCTCTTAATCTGTTCTCAGTACACCAACCTTCTTGCCATTTCTCAAGCATGCCAAACTGAGTTCTGCCACAGGGCCTTTGCACCTTCTGTTTTTCCTGGAGTACTCATCAGTGAGATCTTCACATAGCAAGTTCCCTGGCTTTAATTAGGCCATTCCTCAAAATTTCTTCTTCCTTGAAAGTCTGTCCCTCAAATATGATAAATCTATTAACATGGCTTCCTTTCTGTTATCTTCAGCCTGTGATTCTTACTCCGTTTTCTTTTCAGCATTTATTACTACTAGAAATCATGCTCTGCCTTATTTGTTTCTTGCTTATTATCTGGCTCTCCCAATAAATTATGAGTTCCTGATGGACAGGGCCACTGTCTGTTTTGTTCACTGCTGTATCCTCAGCACCTAGAACATTTTCTAGCTTATAATAACCTCTATGTTTCACTAGTTGAACAAAAAAAATGAATGAGTCCGTGCTGTGCTTACCAAACTGTGCCTTTTCATTCCAGCCAGGTGTCTACACTTATCTCTGCCAGCCCCAGGCGTGCTGTGTTTACGTATGGGTTATTGACTTTGCAGGAAGCGTGTGCAGACTTCTGAGCTAGACATGGCTTGTTGTTAAGGGCTCCTTCTTAGTAGTACCCTGTAGAGGTTTTCTGAACCATCTCTCAGGGCTCTTGACCTCCTGTTGCATTCTGATCCTTGCTGCCTGTTGTTTTTCTCCAGGTACTGGGTCCCTTGCTACCAGCACTGATCCTTCAAACTGATGACTGGTCTCTGGATCCCTGGAAGAGACATTTAGGACCAGATGAGCCCCTGTTCAAGACTACACACCTGGCTGACACTCCAGTGTGTTCTTGTCTCCCTGCTCATGTGGATTAGTCATCCTAAACCCTTAGCTTTCATCCAAATGCTCAGTGCAGCCTCAAACCCAAGTCCACCTCTCCTATCCCCTCACGCCGCAAGTGCTCTGTTCTCCAATCATGACTCTGCCCCTTCCCAGGGAAAGCTCTCAGTTAATTTGGGCCCTAACCCAGAAGACCTAGTAGTATCCCCTATCATATTCCATCAATTTCCTTTTACAATTTGAAAGTGAACCTGTTTCTCTTGGCTTATGCAGACTGTCAGATGTAACCGCTAAAACTACCTGAGGGAAATTTAGACGGTAATATCCAGATCCGAACACCAGCCGACCCTTCAAGCTTACTCTGCTCCCCAGGCTTTTAATTTATTGCTTGAAATCAAGAATCTTGAGCTTTCCAAGCTCAAGTTTGTGAAACTGAAATTTTCCATGGAAAGCTTCCAGACACCCAAGGTTTCCTTGTCAGGGTGCTCCTGGAAATGTTAAATACTAGGATGGATTGGACAACTGTTGTATTATCCGTACACCTCAGGCAACCTTAGAGAATCATGATGAGGGAAAACATTCAGGCAACATGGACTACTCTCTTTTCATTACACAGAAAGTGAAAGAATTGCTGGAGACCCCTCTTCGGAGCTCCTTCCAGGGCTTGCCAGGCTTCAAGGACAAACTTATGTTTGATAAAACGTTTCAGATCTTGATAACTAAGCAAAACCACAAAGTAGTTATTTTTACTTCGAAGCATTCTGCCAGTGATCTGCTTTGAAAGTACAAAAGTTGAGGCTGTTAAAATGAAACAAGTGCAAGACGACTGACTGTGGAATTGTGCCATGGTGGACTTCAGCTTGTTTGACAGAGCTGGGCTTTAATATTTGAAATGGTAATAGCTTAACACACTTAAGCCTATAATTAATAGTTATACAGTATTGTCTGCTTATGAACATTAAGTCATAAAATTGCTGTGATAAGGGGAATTTTTAGAAATCATCGAGTCTAAGCTTTTATTTTTATGTTCATACAGGATTAGACCTACATCATGTGGACAAATAAATACCAATTCAAAACAAATGAGAAAAAGACCCTGCACGTTTGCTTTTTTTTTTTTTTTTACTAAAGGATTCCATTTGACATTCCAGCTCCTTCTGGTATCAATAGAAAACCACAGGAAAATTACCATTCACTCTGTAATTTGTATTTTTAAAGGTGATTTTCATTTCATGATGTAGTACTTTCTTTTTTCTTGAATGTATTTAAATGTTCACCTTAAGGAGAGAAATGAGTGGGTGAAAGCAATTTATTCATCATAAATTAGGTGTTTATTAGGTATGACAAATAAAACCAAACACAAGTCTTTGTTGGACAGTGTTGAACAGTCAGAGGAACAAAATGTGAGAAGTAGAAAAAGAATTGCAACTTTCCTTCCAGGAACATGCGGGTGGACTGTTCCCTGTTCCTCTGATACAACTCAATACCCTGGACATTGTACGTAAACACGCAGAGGAAGACTCAGAAAGGTGGGCAGCAGAAGCAGGCGGCCGGGCCGGGCCCTCCCCGCGGAGGTGAGCCCGCACTTCGGCTTCATGCACCCCGGCCCGGCCAGGGTGCTGGAGCAGACGGGACCTGGTAGAGCCCCCAGGCACAGAGAAGGCAGCCCCGGGAAAAGCCGATCCTCCCCGGCCAGAGCAGCAGGCAAGGAGCAGCTCAGCCAGACAGAAAACGTGCAGAAACCAACGCTGCACACAGATCAAAACAGAAGCAACACCGAACTGCAGCCTCGCCTCAGTCCTGCCAGCAAAGACCGAGCGGGGAGCGGGCCATCCCCCTCGCACATGCCCCTCTGCATCACGGCGGCTTCCGAGGACGAGCCAGCGTAAGGATCCCTCCGCCTCCTGTCGGTGGAGACCACAGGGGAGCCTGGATTCCGCCCCGTGGGCAGTCACGAGGCTGGGAAGGCCACCCTCCGCCGCCGCCGCCGCCCCGCACTGCCGGGTTGCCGAGGAGGGCTGCTGATACGCAGAATTGAAATAAGTTCCAGCCTCTTGCAACAAAATATCCCAAATGGCCAAGTTTCAATCAAAAAGCACTTGTTTATACGTGTGTGTGTGTGTGTGTGTGTGTGTGCGTGTGCGTGCGCGCGCGGTGTGTGTGCGTGTGTGTATGTGGTGTGTGTGTGTGTGTGGTGTGTGTATGTGGTGTGTGTGTGTGTGTGTGTGTGTGGTGTGTGTGTGTGTGTGTGTGGTGTGTGTATGTGGGGTGTGTATGTGGGGTGTGTGTGTGTGTGTGTGGTGTGTGTATGTGGTGTATGTGGTGTGTGTATGTGGTGTGTGTGTGTGTGTGTGGTGTGTGTATGTGGTGTGTGTATGTGGTGTGTGTGTGTGTGGTGTGTGTGTGTGGTGTGTGTGTGTGTGGTGTGTGTGTGTGTGTGTGGTGTGTGTTTCCTACAGGCTCAGATGTTGTAGATTGCAAATCACTCCTCCCAGCTCAACCATTCTAGGAAATCCTCATCTCGTGGCCACATACTCAACAGGCAGCTTTCCGTCTTTTATTTTTGTTTCACAAGACAGAACTAGGTAATAACAAACTTTTTTATATCCAGTGCAAACACTGCTAACTGTTGATGGGAGAGGGCTACCATAATCATGGAGAATATGTAATCTGATGCACGCAAAGTATCAAAAATCTTGTCACCACTGCCCAGTGAGGAGGGGAACTTTTCTCATGTCATACTACCTGCACATGGATATCTTTTGCTAGGTATCAGGCAGGGAAATGACCAGTCACAGTATAGGGAAAGTAAGACATGCCAAATATAGATACTATTCTTGAGGGACAGGTAATTGGTATATTTCTTACCATATGGAAGTAGCCCATCTTTTAAAATTTTAGAATTTCATTATTTGGACATTATTTTGAGATACAGAGATTTAGTTGAAAAGACCCAGTCCTTAAAGTCTGAACTCTAACTATAGTTTAAGAGATAAAAAATGACCTTAAATTAGTAATGGAAATAGGTCATTGTTAGAATGAACATCTATTGAGCACCCCATATGTAGCACTAGGGCTAGGGTCTAGAGCTTACAGACCTCTCCAGCCCATTCACAAACCCTTCACACACAGGTCTATGAGCTAGTTAACCAGCAAAAAGGTCCTTGGAGCCTTGGTTGAAGGAGGAATAGTCTTTATTCAACACACACACGTCTAGGATCTAGGCAGTACAAGGAGAACTCAGAAACTCACCTGCTACCAGCAAAGTCCAAAGAAAAACTCAAAACTGAGCAGCTGCCAAAAGAGTAAACATGCTCTATTTTCAGACGCTTAGATGCCAGCGCTGCGGCCAGCCTGCTTCACAAACTGCAGAACACACAAAAGCAATTACTAGAAAGATACATTGGTGCACATGCACACCAACTCCACCCACACACAGCTTGTTTACAAGAAATGTGCTGCTCAACCCCCCAGCCAGACCTGAGCCAAATGAGCCTGACTAAATTATTCTATTTTTCCCACACCATAAAAACACAAAAACTAAACAAACAAAAAAACCATTATTAGGTAGGTACAATAATTATTGCTATTTTATAGTTAAAATAGAACTACTTGTCCCAGTTCAGAAGGCTACTAGAAAATGGAGAAGCAAAATTTGAACTTAGATGTCCCCATGCTTCTCACCACTGATGGGGATTGTAGGGAAATGAATGGTGAGAGACTTAGAAACATTTAGAGCCACGTTTCCCAGATTTGCTATTTCATCGACTAACATTATTTTAAAAAGAAAAAGAAACCAAAGATAGGAAACCCATATAGAATTGCCAATATTTATTGTGTCGAGTAAAGATATTTTTAAAAAACCACCATCCATTTTCACCATCTTTTCATTTTTTTAAAAAAGGAGATTTTAACATCAAAATAAACAAGGACATAATTTTAGAATAAAAGAAGGCTTTTTAAATTGAATAAATTTAGTTTTATGAAAACCTCACTCCAGAAATCTTAATGTTTCTCTCTCTATTTTTTGATCAGTGAAAACATTGTTACAGATCCGCACTGGTCTACAGACTGGCATTTGGAAAACACCAGTTCAAGGACAATGGAGAAATTCACTGATGAAAGATGTAAAAAAATCTGGACAAGATAAGGACAGAATTCAGCAGCCACATCTGGTTAAATGTTTGCCCAGTTCTTGTGTTTGAAGTCTTAGAAATTGATCCCTTTCTAACCCTGCACAACCTCTTAATGTGATCCCTTGAGGCACCAGTCTCTGGCCACTGGAAATGCTTTAGGAACCAGTAAAACAAGAAGTGTTGCCTTATTCCTGTTCATGGCTTTAACTGCACTGGATGCTCTTACTCTTTCAAGCCCAATTCATGTATTTTCCAGCCTCTAGTTATTGCTCATTCTCTTGTTTCATGTTGTGCTTTAGAGTTCGATGGCTAGTTCTCCCCATCTAAAATCTCCCACCCCTCCAACCATGGTGTAAATTTCCTGCAGGATCAAATGTAGATTGCACCCCCCTCCCCCCAGTTCAACCATTTCAGGAATCCTTATCTCAGGGCCACATTCTCAGGAAGCTTTCCATCTGTCTTACTTTTGTTTCACAAGACAGAACTAGATAAAAAATGAAGCTTTTCTAGATCTTGTGAAAACATTGCAGAGTATGTGTAATTTATAGCTTATAATAAAATTATATGTACAGGACATCTGCCGTTTTTAACTGCAAAGCATTCCTTACTCCTTGTTTTGATAGCAGCACTCCAATTTTACTTTGAGGGATAATCCATACCCCATTGAATGTATTCTTGGAGGAACTGCCAATCAAGATCCTGAAACATCTCCCCCACCCCCTACCCCCCCATGCCAAGGGGTTGGCACAAAACCCATGTTAGGCCAATCAGACTCTATTATAAGATTTTGGAATTTGAACATCTAACCTAGTGGAACAGGGTGGAAAAATCATTGGAGTAGAATCATTCTAATCATGGCACACTGAATAGGTTTTTTATTCATGAAATGTAGGTTCCCAGAAATGCCCTACATCCTGTTTTTCTTGACTCATTCTTTCTTCGTGTTTTCTACTCCTTTATAACCATCCAATTAGTACTCTCCTTACTTTTTATTTTTGCTGAAGTTAATCAGAATCCATTTCTGATGCTTACAACCAAATACAATAACTAGCTGATGCATTTTGCTTGTTACTACTATTCATAATAAAAATTGCTAAGGTGTATTGAGGTCTTACTGTACCAGCACTGTGCCAAGTGTTTTGCATGCTTCTTGATATCCACAATGACTTCAGGAGGTGACAGCTAGTATCATTGCCAATCTACCCCTGAGCAAGTTGAGGCTTAGAGAGATTAAGTAGTTTCCTGAGATGAGCTACCAGGTAGAAGAAGACGCAGGGCTTGACCCACAGGTCTGTTTGATCTCTCACAATGCCTCTAATCATGACAAGTAAAGTGAACATTGTTTTGATTCTGTGAGATGAGCACAGATGTTCACAACAAAATGTCGCAAGCCCGCAATTAAAGACAACCCTTTCCTGATCTTTTTATAGACAGCATTCTGAATATTCGAACTGTCAAAATTTTGAGACCCACACTGAGAAAATATGGTATGCAGAATCCCTATCAAGCACTGTCTTATTAAAACACCTCCCCCACCTTTTTTTTTTTTTTTTTTTTTTTTTTGCTGGATGTGGCATCTGTACATGAGGAATGTATCTAGATATCTACCGTGGTGCTGCAATACTGGCACGTCAGCCAGTGGAGGGATGGAGGGAAAGGTGCGTGCTGGCCCTGACCATTCAGTCAACGAATGCTAATTGAGCACCTATTCGGTGCTAAGCACTATGCTAGGCTCTAGCAGTACAGAGCAGAAAAGACAGCTCTTACAGCATGCTAAGGAAAAAAATTACTCAAACGCTTGTTAAAGACGGTAAGGTAGACTTTATTCAAGGGGGGCCATTTCTATAGGACCACCACATGCAGTGGTCTTGCAGTAGGGAAGAAAGATTGGACTCAACTCCAACTCCAAGGAAGATAATTGGGGATTTACAACCAAGGAGCAAGGTGGGCTAGCAGGTGGAAAATTACCAAAAGGAAACATCAAAGATGAGGGATTTCTGGCTAAACTGACTTGTAGGATTATTGCTGAAGGCAGGTCAAAGTGGGTACAAGATACAAAAGGGGGGAGATTTTTCACTAAACTGATTTAGCAAGAGCTTGCTCAAACTGGATTCTACAAGGACAGAGAGGGAACGCCAAGTTAGGGCCTAGTCAAGTAGAGGACTCAGAGTTGCCTGACTAAGGCTTTGGTCAAAGAAGAAAGTCTTTGTCAAGCTCAAAGAGCTCTTAGTCAAGTAGGTTAAGAGGTCAATAAAAGAACTAGGAAAATTATTTAATCATGTGATAATTAAAATAAGTATTTCAAATTAATTACCAATTTTGATTTCCATAAGTATCACTGTAACTTGTACTTCACCAAACACAGTGCCTAGAAATAAGTTTTATAATTCCAGAGGGCTGCATCAGTAATAGGAGCAATTAATACAAGTTATTTATAAAAAGTTCAATGTAATAGTGGCTATTTAGCCTGGAAAAGACAACCAGTGTAGTTCCTTGCTAAATACAGGCTGGATGAATAGACAGATGGGTAATGGATGGGTGTGGGGAAATAGGAGCTCCTACATAAGTGATAACTTAGGCTTACATATTCCCCAAAGGCAGAGTTAGAAGAGACTTGGTTAACCCGCAGCATAAAGTTATCAATTAGATATGACACAAGTCTTTGCATTTTAAAATTATATAGCACAGCAGATCACAGATTTTATACAGAGGTCTTAAAAATGTGACAGATGTGGAGGTTTTTAAGATGTTTGAATTGTGTCCTATAGGAACATATGGTCTACTCATCGGGCTGGCAACTATAGCCTTACACATTAGTAACCCCCCACACTCTATTTCCCCAAATACATGTGTTAAATATTACATACATGTCAGCATTTTTTCCTCTTCTTATGGCCACAGAATCCCTAATGTGGTATTCTGGGCAGCCTCCACCAGACAGCAAGAGTAAGCACAAGAGTTGAAATCTCTTTGTCATACTGGGATTAGATGATTTCTCAGGTCATTCCCAGTGCAACATTTGATAATAATTCTAGTTAATGAAAAACATCAACTCCATTCACCCTCTAACTTACCCGCATAATCCCCCGATTCACTACACCACCAAAGTACGTTCACGAGTGTTCTGTAATCTGATGTACTTGTATGGCTTCTAGGCATCAAACATAACAATTTTAGATTATAGCCTGCCTTAATTATGAACTTCTATGCAGTCTGATGAATTCAAATGGACTTTATTGATCACCTCCTGCGTGCTGGGAGGTAGAGAAACAAAAATGTATAAAAGGCAGACGGACCCACTGAGCACTAATTCACTGGTGCATGCTGCACTGGTGGTTCAAAAGGTACGTGAGCTCAGAGAAAGTATTTTTGCTTGGGAAGTTGTGGCACATTTCACTGAGGAAGTATAGGCCAAAAGGACCTCAAAAATAAATAGAACTTTATGAAATTGAGAAAGGGCTTTATGGATAGTGGGAATAGTAGGAACAAAAACTAGAGGAAAGGCAGTGAATGGCACATTGGGGAATGGTACTTAAAGCTGGAGCATGGGGCACATTGTTGATCGGAGACATTGATGGGAGATAAGCATTTAAAAGGACTTAGAATGAAGTTTAGCTATTATCTTATGGGAATTCATGTGGGCTATTATCTTATGGACAATGGGAATTCACCTGGCGTTTCTGAGTATTGACGTGAAAAGAACTGTAAACTGATTGCATGCTGAGATTGAAGATAAGCAGGAACAGTCAAGAAATATTCCAATTTATTCAGTACTAAAAATTCTACTTTAAGAAAAAAAAATTCTACTGTTTTTCACTTTTTCCAAGACTATTTTTTGCCTTTTTTCAGGACCAGATCAAACCACCCGAATGCAACTTAGCTCTTCCAATTGTAGGCTATACACTGACAGCTGGACTGTTGTACCTCCAAACCCTGATCTCTACCCACCTTCCCCTTTTGACAAGGAGGTTGGGAGGTAAACAAGTGAATGAATAATTCTGAGGCCCAACATTGAAGGTACAAAACACAATTAGGATCCCCAAACTCCTTACTTTTGTTTTTGAATTTACAGAATAATATTACTTTGTTATCAAGTCACCCAGACATTTATTGATAAATAAAAAAAAAGTCTGAATTCTTATTAAGGAAGTGAGACTAAATCATATTAGGCCTGTCATAATTACAGGATTTACCCTTTTCAGGCTCCTGTCTGCAAAACCCAGTCTCTGTCAATTCAGAGCTTTGGAGCTGAGACCCATAGAGCCAGCCCACTCCTGATTTTGAATGACTTTCCATTGCCAGTAGGTAAATGGGTCAAGTATAGAAACCTTCTGACAGGTATGATCTATTTGAACATCAGAAGAACACAGCCCATTCTTTTGGTTATGCATTAGTCTGCTGGAGCCTAGATCAGACCACTCTTAAAAAAAAAAAAAAAAAAAAATAGAGGTAATATCCTTCCAGCCTAGACTCCAGAGGAAGCCATCAAGCTATTCCTAGGAACAGAGTTTGGGTGGGACTTTCTGCAATTCAAAAGCATAGATTTTTGTTTTGTTCTGTTTTGTTCTCTCTCTCTCTTTTTTTTTTTTTTTTTTAGCTCCCACATATGAGTGACAACATGCAGCATTTCTCTTCCTGTGCCTGGTTTATTTCACTTAACATAATTTTCTCTATGCTCATCCATGTTGCCGTGAATGGCAGAATTTCATTCCTTTTTATGGCTGAGTAGTATTCCATTATGTATATGTACCACATTTGCTTTATCCATTCATCTGTTGATGGACATTTAGGTTACTACAGGTGGGAAAGGGGAGTGGGGAGGAAGGATAGTGAAAGGCTGATTAATGGACAAATATAGTACAGCAAGATAGGAAGAATTAGCCCCATTGGTGTGCAGTCGACCCAGAAATCTATAATCAATAATGTTTTACCGCATGTATCCAAACAACTAGAAGAGAAAAGATCAAATGTGCACATCACAAAGAAATGATTAAGTTCTGCGATGATGAATATGATGAAATTTCAGGCTAATTACCCTGAATAGATCAACACACATAGTATAAATACATTGAAATACAACTCAGAGACCCACAAATATGTACAATCAATATTTTTCAATTAAAAAAATAAAAGATAAAAGCATGGATTGATATAGAACCAAGACAGATAGATGTCTTTGTGGACTACAGTTTCTCCAGACACTTCCTAGGATGAAATAAGTTTGATTTCTTGCTGAGGATTATGGGCTGTTGAAGATCTTGGCAGTTTCTGTTATGGAGAATTTTGGACAGAGATTTAGGATACTTCTCTGACACTAATTATTTGTGTGTCAATGATCAAATCACACGACTTTTCTGAGCTGTGGTTTCCTTTTTGGTAAAGTGATAACTTTGGACTACATAATATCTCAGTTCCTTTCTGATCCTAACCTTTAGAATTCCTCTTATCATATTTCATGTTCTTTGTGTTTCCTCCTGTGGCCTCTCTAGGTCCTTCAGCTGAGCTTCTCCTGCTACCCTATTTCCTTTCTTTTTTTTTTTTTTCTTTCTTTCTTTATTGTTATTATTATGATTTTTATTAGCATATTCATTGTTATAAATCATACTTATTCTTTATGCTCTTATCCAATCTCTCTCCTTCCCCCTCCCCCTCCTTCTTTCCCCTTTCCCCTCCCCCGTCCCCCTCTAATAACCATAGATTTGTTCTCTCCATCTGATAGATTAACTGTTCCTCTGTTGGTTTGTTGTCTAGATGATCTGTCCACTACTGTGTGATCAAGTCCTCCCCTAGTATCATAAATCAGTGCTTCTTCTGTTACTCTGGAGTGTGCTTTGTGGAGAGAGAGGACCTCTTTTTTTTTTTTATTTTTGGTCTCTCCTGGTGCCTTTTCTTGTATCAATGCAGTTGAGAGTCTTGTGTGCCATCTGCATGGTGGCTGTGACTGCTGCTATAGAGACCAGTCACTTTTGCAGCAGCCATGGCAATTGCAGTAGCTATGGTGGACTACGTGCGTGAAAATGGTGTTTTTGGTGTACACTTTACCTGGTTGCACCTGGGTTCAGCTTCCCCCAGCTCCACACCTTATTTTAAGATGTTGTTGCAGAGCAGTTGGGGGTGAGAAGGAGAAGGAAAATGGGAGGGAAAATAGGGTGAGAAGAGAGTGAAGGAGGGGGAGTGTGATCGAGGCCCGTGGCCTCCCCCATTCCAGTATAGGAGACCAGGGGGGCTTCCAGTGACAGCTGGGTTGTTGTTGGGAAGAATGCAGATGTCAGGGGGGTGTGGCTGAAGCCCATCAGCCTCCTATCTCCCTGGCTCAGGAACCCAGGGCGCTCCCTGTGGCAGCTCTATGGTCATTGCTGGGCTGTTCGTGGATGTCAGGGGCTGTGGCTGAGGCCCTCAGTTCTCCCCTGTCCCTGGCTTGGGATCCCAGGGGGCTTCTGGTCCTTCTAGGTATTATAGGTGTTCTTTGATGATGTGAGACATTTACTAGTTAATATCAAACTTTGCCTCTGGTCTGTGCGTATTTTGTTTTTTCTTTCAGTTCTGTGTTGGATTATTCACTGTTCCCACCACTTAATCTCCGCACTGGACCTAATTTGTTGTCCTTTGCTTACTTCTAAAATGGAGGAACGTCCTGTGGGGACCAGCACTTGAGCTCTGTGATTGAGCTAAATTGTTTCATTGCTGCTGATTCCCTGGGGAAGTCTTTTTTTGCAGCTCAGGTTTTAATGGTTGACTTTGTAGGTACTTTGGGGTCTCCTGAGATCTGGTACATATGGGTTATGTAGAAACTCTGGTCTGGGTCCAAGTCTTTTCAGCAAACTGCACCCCCTGCAGATCTATATTCCTGACCAGTCTCCCTTGGTGAGCCTGCACCGATTGAAGGGCAGATCAGCTGTCCAAGCTGTGCCCCAGCGTTCACCCAGTAAGCCCATCTGCCCCACTGCCCTCACTCCAAACACTTCTCGTTGAGGCACCCATACTTACCCGGCTGTGTCCCACCTGGCTATGGCCATTAGGCACCTATTCTTGCCATGCTGAGCCCAGTTCTGTTATAATACATATCCAGCTGCACCTCCGCCTTGCCACACACAGCTATCGCTATGCACTAATGTAATGGAATTTTCCACCCTGTCTCTCCCCTGCTGTAATTTTCCACCCTGAGTAGAAACCAGAAATATAACAATATAAAAGTGACAGCCTCACTGTGTTCAGGGCTCAGCCTTTGTGACAATAGTCCACTGAGCTGGTGCCAGCACATCAGTAAATTCTGCTTCCTGACACAAGCCTCGGTTTCCTGCCTCTCCCTGTGAGTTAGCAGAACTTCACTGCAACACCACGGGACAGGCCATGCGCTGGTCCCTTGCGATGACTCTCTGGCCTCTGAGTGGCATCTTTTTTTGGTTGTCTGTGGCTCCTCACTCCTGTGTGGGTCCACGGGAACACTTTAAGTGGTTTTGCTGACCTGGGGGCCACCAAGGCCTTCTTCTCCCCTGCCGCCTCCAAGCAACTTCATACGAAGGGCACAGCAGTGGCTTTTGTCAGCTCTTACTCCATGTGCTCACCACGGCCAGACTTGAAGTGGCTGGGGCTTGAAATGATAGGACTGGTCCTGTCTTTTCTCTCATCATGGCTTCTCCCACCTCCATGAATTCCACAGGTCTCTCTTCCTCTTACCCTGAGCTCTAGTGGCCCCAGCTTGGCTGCCGTTGCTTTTGAATAGTTGTAAATTGGTTGATTTGTGGGAGAGAGTGATGCTGGGGACTGTTTTCTGCCATCTTGACTGGAAACCTCTCCTTCCCTTATTAAAGTGAATCAGTGTGGTCTTCTATTGGAAATTTTTCTTAGGGATTCCTCCTAGCAGTTCTACTTTGGGAAAACAAAAATCAAAACTATAGTAAAGCAGAGACCAAACTTCCCTTTCCACCATGACAAAATGTACCACCACCATGATGGTACTGGTCTTGCCTTCTCTCTATAAACAATTTGAAAATTTGACAAAACACATGAAACAAAAGTTTTCAGACATTGGACAATATACAGCACAGGATTATGATCCCTGAGGGGTTCAAATGAAGTAAGTCATAGATTACCTTAGTTTTCTGCCTGTGGGCACATTATAGAAAGTGGTGCAGGAAGGGAGAATTCAGGAATTCTCAGTGTATTGAGGAATACAGGAATCTGATAGGATCAAAACTTGCAGGACAAATGGAGTATACCATAAAAAAGAAATCTGAATGGGATTTCTTGGTTTTGTTGTTGAATACTGAGGTGTGCATACATAGACAAAGACAATGAGGTTAGACAAAAGACAATAAAAAAGAGTTCACTAAGGCTGATAAGACTTCAAGCTACATCCAGCCAGAATGAAGAGACTTCAATGAATATGCAAGGCATTCATTAGCGCTGCAAAAGGGTTAGGACTTAGTGGTGGGACTCAAATAGTCCTAGATAAAAGACTCTACCAGATTGCCCTTGTAAAGCTTAAAAACAAGCCTCAAAAGGATCAAGCTGACCCACAAGTTACCTGCCACTCCGAACAAAGTCAAAACGCTTAAAAAATCAAACAAATTCAGATACTCAAGAATTTATCACTAACAATGATCAGCACCCAGTAAACAGTACTAGGTGTGAAAAGACGAAGGAAAGTGTAATGAGGAGAAAAATAAGTCAAGAGAAAGAGACCTGGAAATGACAGATATAATACAATTACCAGACAAGAACTTTAAACAGTTGTTAAGAATAAGCTCAGAAATTTAAAGAAAAAAAAAAATCAACATAATGAGAATGAAATTTCTAGATATGAAACTACAATGTTTAACATGAAAAAATTTACAGAATAAGACATTGCAGAAGAAAAGCAACAAACTTGATGACAGGTAATGGAAACTACCCAACCTAAAGGAAATAGACAAAAAAAAAAAAAAAAAAGAACAGAGTTTCATTAGCCTTTAGGATAATCGCAGGTGTTCTGATATCCATTCAACTGGAACCTCAGAAGAAAGAAGGGAGACTGACACAAAATAAATAAAGACAAAATGGTTAAGAATTGTTTTCAAATTTGATGGAAACCATTAACCCACAGTTTCAAGAAGCTCAAACATAAAAAACACAAAGAAAATGATCCCATAGCACATCACAATCAAATTATCAAAAAACAGAAATAAAGAATAGACCTTAAAAGCAGACAGAAATAAAGGACATTATATACAGGGAACAATGATATGAATCCACTCAGAACTTTACATCAGAAACATTATAGCCAGGAAACTACAGAATAATTTTTAAAGAACTGAAAGTAAAATAATCTCAGCCTAGGATTCTATATACAATCAAAATGTCTTTCAAAATGACTGTTAAATAAAGACTTTCTTTGGATAAACAAAAGTGGAGAGACTTTTTTTGTCAGAAGACCTGCCTATCAGAGATGTTACATGAAGATTTGGAGCTGAAAAAAGGTGATACTAAATGAAAATTTGAATCTACACAAAGAAATGAAAAGTGTCAGAAATGTCAATAGATGGATAAACATAAAAGAACATTTTTATCACTTTTAAATTTTTTAAAAAATCATTGTTCAAACGAAAATTAACAACGTATTGCAGGGTTTCTAATATGTGTTGAAGTAACAACAATAACACAATGAATGAGAACAGAGAAAGGAAAGATACACTTGTAAGTTGCATGTATTATATAGAAAATGGAATAATAAGATTTGAAGATAGATGGTGATAAGCTAAAGAGGTGTATTGTAAACCCTGGAGTAAACAATGGAAAACATAATAATGAGTCATAGCTAATAAGTCAATAGTAGTGATCAAATCCTAAATACTAAAAAGTAGTAAATTAATCCAAAAGGCAGGAAGAAAGGAATAAAAGAACAAAACAGATGGGATAAACAGGGAATAACTGGCAAGATGGTAGTGTTGAAACCAATCATATTGATAATTCCATTGAATAAAAGTGGTTCAAACATCCTATAATTAGCAGACATTTATTGACTGAATAAAAGAGCAAAACCTAACTACAAGCTGTCTACAGGAAATGCACTTTAAAGAAACATTTCACTTAAAAATAAAGATAGAAGAACATATACCATGTAAATATTTATCATAAGAAAGTTGGATGGATTATATTAATATTATACAAAGTAGAACTCAGGACAAGAAATACCGTACAGGATAAAGAAGGACATTTTATAACACTAAAAGAGTCAATTTTTTAAAAATATGTAAGAACACTAAATGTGTATGCACCTAATTAAAGACCATCAATATACATGGAATAAAAATCAAAGAGGAACTAAAGTAACTACACAAATCCATAAGAGGAGATAAAAATTTCAACACTCTTCTCTCTGTCATTGTCAGAGTAAGTAGAAAAAAATTAGCAAGCACATAGAAACTTTGAACACTACTATTAACCAGCTAGACCTAGTTGACATTTATAAAACATTCCACCCAGTAATCAGAAAACACATTATTTTTCAGCGCACTTTGACTATTAACCAAGATAGGCTATTTGCTGGATAATAAAACAAACAAAAAAACCCAACAGATTCCAAAAGGTTGAAATCATACAGAACGTGTGCTCAGACCACAACAGAATTAAATTAGAAAAAAATTTTAAAATCCAGAAAATCTCCAAATATTTGGGAATTAAAAAATACTTCCATCAATAACCCATGGGTCAAAAAGTTAACATAAGAGAAATTGGAAATATTTTGAATTGAATGATAATGAAAACTCATATCAAAATTTGTGTGATATATATAAGGCAGAAAATTAAGTATTTTTAAATGATTATATTAGAAAAGACATAAGATCTCAAATCAATAATCCAAGGTAATTAGAAAAAGAAGAGCAATTTAAACCCAAAGAAAAAGGAAAGAAGTAAAGATAATGACTGAAATCAATGTAAGAAAAAATGGATGCACAATAGAGAACATTAATGAAAGAAAAAGCCAGTTCTTTTAATTGATCAATAAAATTGATAGATTTCTATTTAGACTAATAAAGCAAAAAAGTGAGGAGACATAAATATATTAAAACTCTAAAAGGAGATATCACTACAGACCTTGTGATTATGAGAAGAATAATATTGGATGAAATGAAGAAATTCTCTAAAGACACATATTACCAAAATTCAGAAAGGAAAAAACAGAACATCTGAATAGCTTTACATCTACTACAAAAAATGACCCAGGCCCAGATGGCTTTATTTGTGAATTTTTCCAATGTTACACAAATTGCTTCATATAAGAGAAAAACCATGATAGCAAAAACAGACAAAAACTCTACAGTTTAAAGATGTGAGAATCTTTAACAAAATATGAAAATCTTTAACAAAACTAAATACTGTAATTATAAAAAGGATAATAAATCATTAATAAATATAGTTTACCTCAGAAATGTTAAGTTGGTTTAACATTTGAAAATCAGTCAATGTAATTCACCATATTAACAGGATAAAAGGGAAAATTTATGAACATCTCAATGGATGTAAATTAAAACCACCATGAAATAACAGTATATACCCATTAGAATTGCTACAATTGAAAAGACAGTATGTGGGGCTGGACAGTTAGCTCAGTTGATTAGAGTGCAGTGTTGTAAAAAGACAGTATCAAATGTTGACAAGATTGTGGAGCAATTGGAATTCTTATGCTGTTGGAGGAAATGTCTGTTAGAAGCACACAGAAAACTAGTCATTTCTTATATAATTAAAAATATCGTATACAACTGAACAAGTGGTCTCTTTTACTATTTATGCAAAAGAAATGAAAATATGCCCACACAAAATTTGTATTCAAATTCATATAGAGATGTTATTCATAGTAGTCCCCAAATGGAAACAACTCAAAAATTCATTGCCTGTGAATTCATAACAGAAACTGTTGAGTATTCATACAATGGAATACTATGCAGCAAAAAAATGAAATGAACTATCAATATTGATATTTGCAAGAGTGTAGACAAATTTCAAAAAATTAGTTGAGCAAAAAAAGTTGGACTTAACACATACATAGTGTGCAATTCCATTTACATACTATTTTAGAACAGGCAAAATTAATCTACAAATACTGAAAGCTCATCAGGGGATGCTTGGAAGCTGTGGTAGGGAATTGCAAAGGAGCATGGGAGAATTTGGGGAGTGATGTGTCCTAAATCTTGATTCTGGCTATAGTTACATGGATGTATATTATATAATAGTTAAAATAATTGCACTGTACATTTAAAACGGGTGCAATAAGCCAATAAAGCTGATTTTAAAAATTAATACAAAGCTGAGAGAAGATAGTAGTTGACAAATGTAAATAAGAGAATCTTGTCTAGGATATTGCTGAGGAAATAATAGCTCAATTCACATTTTTTTTTTTTTTTTGGCTCACCTGTGCCAACACAAATATAAAGCAGAAACTTTCAGCTTAATTTGAGAGCTTAATAGATACAAAAATCACAAGATCTTCAGCAGATTTGTTCTTTATTGTTCTTCTACTTCATTTTTACTCTCTTCCCCATTTGAGATATTGGAAGCTGAATCTCACTTTAGTGATGCGTGTTGCTCTAAGTAATAGAAGAAAAGGGAACAGTGTGAAATATTCAAATGGCTCACATGTATTGTAAAATATAGCATATATTTATAAAAGAAAAACATACTCACTGTGAAAAAATTTAAAAGCACAAATAAAAAGTAAGAAGAAAATAATCTTATTTATATCATTAGTAATAATAAATCTCAATAATCTCATTAACAGAGTAGGTAATATATAATATGTGTAAAAAAATATTTACTGAATGACTACTATGTGCCAGGCATTGTGCTAGATATAGAGAGCAAAACAAAGTTCTTTCTCAAGTGGAAGAGACAGCCATTAATCCAATAATACACAAATGCACATAATGTTTTACAAAGTGTTTTGCAACAAGCCTGTGTACTTAACAATATATTGCAAATATATTCCCATGTCATTTACACTTTTGTTCAATAATTTTTAATGTCTGCATAATATTCCACTGTATGGTTCTAACAACTTTATTTTTTAGCCAAATTTTCTTTCATTAGCTTTTTAGGTAATTCTTGCTGCTCTTACTTCCTGACCCCCAACCTATTTTTGCTGTTATTAATAACAATACTAATATAGTAAAATCTTTCTTTTTTCCTGAGGATGATAAATTTTAAAAAATGAAATTGTTTAAAAAATATAGACTCTGTAATTTGACATGTATTGATATATCTATAATTTTATGCTAGACATTTTATTCACTCAGGTTTCTGTGTGGTTGGGTTGCCAGTGGTCTTGTAGATGCAGAAGGGAAACACTTAATTGTGTTTATTGAGATTTTGCCTCCCCTGTAAAATTTTTATTCCTATAAAATGTTGTTGTCTCAGGGAATAAAGTACAGAATTATAGGTTGTCCTAGTTTTGAATTTTCACATTCTAACCTTTAACACTTTTACATGTTTACAAATTAGCCCAAGTAAACAAATGTACATGCCAGTGAGTGTTATGAAAAAAATAATTTTGACATGATTTCCTCAGTTGTTTTAACTAATCACATTCCCCATAATTCAATCCGGGGGATTACAAACATAGAAAAATAAGAGGCTGGATTAGGTATGACTTTTAATTCTAATACTGATTGCCAAGAGTTTCTTGTTGATTGTTCTTGGCAGGTATTTCTATGCTATATCTGTTTCTTAGAAAACTCATGGAGGTGGTCCCTTCTCATCCTGTCTCTGTAATTCTTTTTGGCATTAATAGGACACTACACAAAGAGCAAGTGCACAAAATATCAGCTAAAAAGCTGCTAGCAATAGAAATAGCAGTTTACACAAATAGAATTTACATGGGTTCTTTCTGCTGTGTTTCCAACAAATAGAGCCATAAAGCACCATAAAGGGGACTATTTTCTTCTCTACCACTCTGGGTAATTTCTTTTTAGATTGGTAGGGACTGTATAACATTTTAAAAACAAGAAGTGCTTTCCTTTAAAGGGTGTTTATCTTTAAATGTAGTGAATAAGGCATTTTTTCAGATTGCAGAAGGCATTCTGAAGATCATGTTCAGAATTATAATGCTCTACCCATCACCAGACACTCAGTGAAGCTTGGTGGTGGTGGTGGTCCAGGGTGCTAGGAAACTATCCAAGTTCAGCTTTTCTTTGTGATAAGTTTCTTTATCCCCACCCCCACCAGTTTTGAATCTAAAATGAAAGGCCTACAGGTATGCAGAGATATTGACCACCTGTAAAATCCACAAAGATTCTCCTATTTTAATAATGGCAATCTGCTCACAGCAGAGAAACAGGAAAGGATTATGGAAAAATTCGATTTTTCTTTGATGGCAGCTCAACATCATAGGCTGTATTCCTCCAACTTTAGATATTCTTCAGCTGTGATTTCTGGCAATAATAACTTCAATAATCATAGTATTTTCTTCATTAAAACTGTGATAATTAAAAGTATTTTGGACATTATCTCTCTATTCAAATCATGCATTTCAACTATAGATTGTATGTACTTATAAAGTGAGTGAATTTATGCTATGTTAATATTAGATCTTGTATGATATACTATGAATCCTAACAATTCAATATGCTAAATTAGACTTTGTAGTCATATAATGTAGAAGTCAAAGCATTTAAACCATATGGTTTGCTCTGTCTCGCCATTAAAAAAAATGCATGTAATTGTGAATATCACTGGTTGTGGCCTCATTTCCTCATTTTAGCTACCCAAGGCCAAATTTTGTATGAGTTGGAATGCTTTTGCTTTGGTTTCAAAGAATACTGAATTAAAAGGCTATCATAATAGGCGTTTGTGAATAAAATGAGCCACAAGACTCCAGCCCGGGCTTTTGGCAGGTTGGTCACGCGCGGCCCTGGTGGGCCTGAGCCCACGTTCTCCATGTAGGCTCAGCGGTGGCAGACGTGCCACAGGCCACACGCCCTTCTCAGAGTCCATGGCCACCAGGCAGGAGCAGGCGCTTCTCTGTAAGCGTCTCCCTCTCCAAGGAAGAAAATATTTCTATGAACAATCCCACTCCCCCGCATGGATTTCTCCTCAGGTCTCCTTGGTCAAAATGAGTGAAAAGCAAAGGCTTAGCTGAAAGAAAGAGCAGGGAAGCTAGTTTGTGACATGTCAGCCTGGGGAGGGGAGGCAAGCTCAGGGCTGAAAAGGAAGAAGGGCCGGGCAAGGGCGGGCAGGAGGAAGGCTGCAGCCCGGCGGCCACAGCACTCGCTGGTTAAAGAGAAAAATGGTCTGATTATCTTGGGGTTTTGCTAGAAGCTGCCGTGATGGAGGACAAAGCATTTCCTGTGCCAATTTAATTTCCCACTTTCTGAGAGAACTATTTCACAACTTCCTCTTTTCCTCTCACTTCTAAAGGCATATTTTTTCTTCATCACTCTCAGTTTAAGGCCTTGCTCCTTATTTCAATTAAAAATTGGACGCATTCCCAAGAGGACTTCAGGTCCCCTGCCATCAAGCCCACTCCCCTCCTGGGATGCGAACCCGTGGACTGCTGCGCCCCTCATGCAGCCCAGGGACTGCCAATCCTGGAACGCGTGAGCAAGAGCCTCGCCTGCGGGAGGCCTCGACTCCTACAACTGTCTGGAGTCTCTCCTGAGTCGCCAGTCAGTCTCCTCTCCGTTGCAGTAATCCCGTCAACATGCCAATATGCTACAATCTCTCCCTACTGTCAAAGATAAACAAAGCCAGACACTGCTTAAAAACAGTGAGAACAGATTTGATTCAGTAACTTCTGACAGTAGGGGAAAGAGATGAGCTCTGTTCCAACTCGTGCAGAGGTGACTGGGTGTTTTTGAAGAGAGGTGAGAGGGAGCTCATTAGAGTCAGAGAAGGGAAAGCTTACAAAGGGTCAGTCAGTGTAAATGCCATAGGCCACCTGGGTCTGCTGGCTGGCAGTTATCTCAGTTAGGGCTCTGTCCTCCCACAGAGACTGGGCAAAAGATGCCCCATCCTTGCTGATAATTACATTTCAAAGGGATGGCTTTCAGGTCCTTGAGAAAAAACACTCCTGACTTTAGGAGACACATATGGATCTTAAAGGGACAGAGGAAGGATTTGCAATTATAAGCCCTTTTAAGTAAATGCTCTGAAAAGGGAGGGCAAGGGCCTGCCACCAGGTGTTGGCTAGAACAGACAACAAGTTTTCTTGGCAGCTTTGAGCTTTCTCAAGCAGGCATTTTAATGGGTGGGGGGAAGTCTGGGGTCATCCGAGGGACAATGCTTCTGCTGCTGGAAGCCATGCTAGGTTGGGTGGTCTCAGTGCAGGGGTTTGGATGGAGTGGTTATGAGCTGAGAGTTCTGCAGACCTTACTTCTTTTTAAAAAAAAATTTTAAGACAAGTGGAAATTTGAATACTGTCTAACGATATTAGGAATCACTGTTGATATTTTATTTTACTTGTTTGATTTTTTAATCTTATGTTTTTGGTGGCTGGCCAGTATGGGGATCCTAACCTGTGACCTTGGTGTTATAAGGCTGTACTCTAACCAAGTGAGCTAACCGGCCAGCCACTCTCACTTCTTAATGAAACGAGAAACAACAACAAAAAGCCATGCTTGACTCTTGATACTCCTCCAGGAGTCACACTTTTTTCAGTCCATTTTTATAGCAAACGTCTGGAAGAGGTGGCTCTGCTGCTGCTTCCCCTCTCGTTTTGTCAGCTCACTCCTGCCAGGCGTTTGCATCTACAGGTTCACTAAAACTATTCTTATTATCACTATTTATCACTATTATCACTATTGATTCTTATTATCACTGTTTACTTTTTTTTTTTAATAACAAGATCAATTTGTCTCATTTACCCAAAATGCAGTTTTCAATACAACGGAACCATCTCTTCATTCTAAAACAATTCCCTCTGTTGGCTTCCAGGGAAAGCCCCGTTTTGCTCCTGCTGGCTGGCGGCTCCTTCTGGTCCTGTCAGTGTGGAAGCATCCTAAGAGGTGTCTGGTGTGTTCTCTTTTTTATTTCCGTACTTGAACCCTGAGTTTAAATGCCCTGACCTCGCCGTCAACTTTTAGACTTGCATGTCTGTGTGCCTGCTCGACATGTCTTCTGATGCACGGTTCTCCACTCGCACTCTGAGGGAGAACTCTTCACCGTCCCCATAGCCCTCCCCTGCCCAGCCTTTCTCATGTCAGTAGAGCTCATCTGCGTTCATCCACCTGTACAGGCCAGAAAGGTAGTGTTCAGCCTTGATTCTTCCCTTTCCTCACTCTCCACAGCTACCGTGTTAGCTAGCTGTGCCCCTGCTGCTTTCAGTATATCTTCCAGCCCGTCTCCTTTTCCCACTTCTATTGCCACCTCCCACCATCGTCTTCAGCTTCCACTATGTGTTGGCCTCCCAGCTGGTCTGGCTTCCCCTCTTGCTTTCCTATGGTATATTGTTTATACAACTTCCCGTTTCACTCATAACAGAATCCAAAGTCGTGCCCTGACCTAGAAGACCTGCGTGATCTGCCCCCTACCTGAGTCTTTGAAGTTATCTCCCATATGCTTCCTTCTAAGTATCCATTCCAGACACTGTGTCTCCTGACTGGTTGTCGAGCTAGGGCTGGGTCTGGAGCTCACAGACTCCTCAAGCCTGCCATCCAGACTGGGTCACAAACCCTTCACATGCCAGGCTGGGTCACCAGACCCTTCACATACAGGTCTATGAGATGGGTAACTGACAAACAGGTCCTTGGAAGACTTGGTTGGAGAGCATGGCCACGCGGGCAGATGCCCGAAGCAGTCAATGCCAGCTAGGTCGCGGTGCTGCACATGTGCAGTAACTCTACCCACACACAACTTATTTACGAAGAATGTGCTGTACCACCCCCAACTGGACCCAAGGCGAGGGTGCCTGATTAAATTATTCTATTTTCCCAACACTGGTCTTCAAACAAGACATGCTTGTTTTATTTTCAATGTTTTTCCAGTTGCAATTTACACTGCTAGGAATGTTCTTCCAGCAGACCCTCCCATGATTTGCTCCCCATTGAATTCACATCTATATTCAGATGTTATGTCAAGAAGTCTTCAAGACCATCCTATGTAAAATAGACTTTTTACCACCACTTCTGTATCAATTACTATTTCCTTACTCTGCTGTATTTTTTTCATGCCACTTATCTCTAACAGCTGTTACATCACGTTTATTTGTTGTACATATATTATTTGTAATTATTTACTAGAATGCAAACTCTATAAGGACATTGTTTTTGCTGTATCCCCATCACCTGAAACAGTGCTTATACGTAGTAATCAGTACTATATCTTTGCTGAATGAGTGAATGAATGAACAAAAGGATGAAAATACTGAAATCCCTTTTTAATGTAGGGGAGAAAAGAATGGCTTCTAAGGGTATAAAAGGTCTGCATTACATGATTTAAAAAAATTTATATAATAATTACATTTGGTGATATAATATGGCCAGAGCTGTGGTGATATCAGGAAGATTGTATTTGGCAAATCTAGATGATTGGCAACATGTAGATACAGATTCTGATTATGAACTTCAAGGGGAACAGGGACCATACCCTCTCGTGCTTTACTCAATCTGTTTAGCCTGTGAAGGTGTGTGTCGTAGAGTCTCGTGATGGCTGTGAGGCGTCATTGTTACACGGTTGATCAGCAAGCATTTCTTGACTATCTTATTGAATAGTTTCCCTGAGAAGGCATACCAAAAATACATCAGGAAAAATACAAATCCGGGTATAAAAAAGATTATATTACTTTATTTAAAAAATTCATAATAAATCTGACTCTTGAACCCCACCATGGTGAGAAGTTCGATCTAAGGAATGTTTTATAGGTTCCAAAAGCGTCCTGGAACTCTGCAGTGCCCAGTAAATAGAGGTGAAGCCTCTGGCCACCACTGAGATGCTTCTTGTCTAAGCCCTGTCATTCTTCAAGAAGTACATGTCTCTGCCCCGAGTGCTCAGCGTGGGAGCAGGGAGCCCTCTTGCAGGTCCTTCTCTCCTTACTGGCTGCCTGGATGTAGGATTCTGATTTTCACTTGAGGAAAGCTGTTCCTTTTGCTCCTTGCCCCCAGTCACTTATTTCTTTCCTGCCTGCCAGGGAAACTACTTCTGGTACAGGCCAATTTGATCTCCCCAATCCCAAAGCTTCTGAGATCCTTTCAAGACCTTGGGAAATTCTTTTCAAAAGCAAAAGTTCCTAACTATCCTGGGGACAAGGGCTCAAAGCCTAGACACTTTATTCTTTCTAGTGCTTTCTAAAAATTTTATTTATTTTTAATTAATACATAATTGATTAAACATATCTGTGGGGTACAGCGTTGAGTATTAGTTCCTGTGTATAATACGTGATCCTCAATAAGGATAATAACTATATTTATCATTACACAATGTAATCATTTTTTGTGGCCATTTACCAATTTCTTGCTAACCCCCTCATGCTATTTATAGCAGGAGAATAATCCACTAATCTACAAATTAATATCTCCAATTTTTTTGTCAATGGATTAAAAATTGCATACAGTAGTCTAGGACAAGTACATCTGTTGCCATATGAATTACATGTAGTCCCAGGGGACCAAGATTTTTTAATGACCAAGGCTTTGGTGACAGCATGAAAAGATGACTCAGTGACAGGAAAAAACAATGGTGTGATTGTTACCATTGTTACCAAAAAATAAAGCTGCATTTATTGTATACTGCTACTTTGTAAATCTGTCTAATATGTATTGGAGTGTATCGGCAATTATTTAATTACGTGGTTTCATTTTAATCTTACTATGAATACAAGTCATAAGAAGAAAAAGTCATCTTTTAATAAAGTAAGTGGTTTTAATTAAAAAACAATTCTGAGCAATTATACACAGTAGGTCTGTGCCAGTGGCTGAGGATGTAAAAATGCACAAATCACGGTCACTTGTCAAAGAGATCCCAGCTTAGCACAACACCCCTTTGATAGGAAGTGTGACAATTCACGGATGATGTTTTGTTCTCAGTGCGATACTTGGTGCTACCATCATGAAAGACATACCAATCATCTATCACCCTCAGCCTACCAAGGAATTAGTAAAGGAATAACTTGTGGAAGTTGATTCTACTAATAAGGAGATGGTAGCAATAGAAGCAGCAACTGAATATCATATCGTTTTGGTTTCAGATCTTTAGAATGCAATTATATCATAGTTTCCATATCGTTAGGATCTAAATTTCCATCTAAAGCAAAAATTAATATAATCGTCATAGATATTCTTACTCCCCAAACTTATATTTTCCAACAGAAATGGAAATAAACTTTATATCTTCTCATGAAGACAAACTTCTCTAACTATAAACATTAACAAATGATTTCCTATACAGGTTTCCCATGAAAGCTCTTGTATGGTGTATTTTGCTAGGTGAGAAATATTTAAATATTTAAGTTTTGTTTTGTTTTTTGTTTTTTGAGCCACAGCAGATTGTTCATAAGAGTGCTGTCATACTAGCTGATGATACCCATAACTTTTAGAGGTGCAAAATATACAGGTTCTATCTAATTTTATAGAATCTGCCAGAGATTTGTAACAGAAGAAGTAGATGAGATACATCTGTAACAACTGGGTGAAGAAAACATCTTGATGTTCATCCAGTTGAAACAGAAGTTGTTATTGAAAAGCTATTTTAAATGTTTTATTTTTATATGGAACAAGAGTAGACAAATAATTTTAGATTTTGTGTACTTATAAAGCTACGATTTTTGTTCTATATAAAACACAGTATTTCTGAGGTCAATGCCTGAACTTGAAATAATTCTAATACTTTTTTAGTGGCTATGAGATTATTTTTTCAGCAAGAATGCTGCTAGTAAAATCACAAATATCTAAGCCAGAGGTTTGGTTTTGATTCTTCTGCAAAGTTGCTACTTATTTCTAAAATGGAAGGATGTAATGTACAAGCACCAGCAGTACTATGGAAGTATTTATATTTGTGTCAGAATTTAGACAAAAGCATAATACTGTAACTTGCTATTCATTATAAATAATTTTGGAAAAATATTAAAGATACTGTTCAGTTGGATTTGATGCAGTAGGTACTATGAGTCACAGGAGCACAGGATGAGTTAACTGAGTCATAGACCACTGGACTTCAAATTCCTTTCTGTGGAACTACACACAGATGTCCCTGGTGTTCCTACAGAGTGGAGCTCTACCCCTCACTCTGCTTCAGCCAGAGCAGCTCAAATTTCTTATATTTCAAACACTGTCATGCTACATATGACTCGGTGCTAAATTCTTTTAAAAAGTTAAAAATCTCTGCTTTCATTGTTAAATACCTATGACTTGGTTAAGTGAAAACGACAGATAGAATGGAGTGGAGGAGACAGAATGTTTTCTGAAGTGCTCTTTTCCTTATGGATTAAAGTACAAGGATGTTTTTTCCAGCATTCCTTCTGTTATTTACAAATATTTGTTGAGCCGTACTATGAGCCTGGCACTTTTCTGGCATCCTTAGTAATAGAAAAAATAGAGAAAAAATCCTGAATGTTCATCAACATAGAAATGGTTGAATATTTGTGGTCCATCCAACCTCTGGAAAACTATGTAGCTTTTAAAAAGTGTAAGTTGGACCTATTGCTATTCACCTAAAAGCAAGTTCAAAATATTTTCAATGAAACAAGTTATGGAAAATAAGTATGTATTCATATTATAACCATATGTATACACTACGTGTATATTATAATATATATTATGTTATGGAGAATATGATTCCATTTTTGTAAACCAAAGGAAAAAACCTTTCTCGATATTGTGAAAGAAAATGAGGTAATTAAGGCTAAGGCTTCTAAGTGGAGTTGGGAGATTTCGAGAAGACTGCACTAACACCTGCTAAAGATCAAAACACAGGAAGTTTCAATAGGTTTAGATAACGACCAAGTCAGTATCTACTAGCCTTCAGCATCTTTCAGCTGGAAGTGCCTAAGTTGACTAACCAATCACAATGGGTTTGTAATTTAGGATTTCTGCCCAGCCAATGAACTGCTTCAAAAAACAGCCTTTTGTGGAAATTCCCTATTAAGACAAAACAAAACAAAAGATACAAAACAAACAAAACACTTTTTCTGTGTTTGCCTTAGGGAATACTATTCAGGGCCATCCTGATGCACTGTACCTGAATTACTGCAATTCCTTATTTCCCAAATAAATGCTATTTTTTTGACCTCTGTGTTAAACTTTAGTTTCAGTTGACAATATAGATGTATGTTTGTATGCTTTTACATGAACAGAAAGAGGGTATGGCAGAATACAGCAAATTGCTTACACTGTATTTCTCAAAGTTCAGTATTGGGGTAGGGGAGAGAGGGTATGTGCACAGAATGTGCACAGAATGGTTGGGACTATGCATTTTTGTACACATTTCTGTATTGTTTGGGTGGTAATGATGAGCACACATTATTATATTAAATCCACAATGCACAAAACAAAACAATTTCAAAACAAGTTTCTCTTTCATTGTTGTCATGAAATTTTAAAAATGAACTGTGTGCCCTTAAATCATAATAGATAACAATTGCTAAATATATGAGAGTACTTCAAAAAATTCGTGGAAAAATAGATAATACAAATCTTCCCGTGAACTTTTTGAAGAGCCCACGTACTTACAGGTTTTATTTAAGCTGAGAACATTAATGGTTTCAATATAAAGAAAAAGTGTGACTTTGTCCTGTAACTTACTGGGCTCTAATCAAGGTTTGTTTGTCTTGATTAAGAATTTTTAGATATGAAAAAACAGCATCTATTTATTTTTGCTTTAAATAAAATCTGAGATGTTATTTACATATAGTAAAATGTGACTATTTTAAGTCTATAGTTCAATAAATTTTGATAAAATATATAAACTCGTAGAACTTCAATCAAGAAGTAGTATATTTCCCATACCCCCAAATTTCCTTTTATGCCCCTTTGCAGACAATAATCCTCTGCCATCAGTCCCCACACAACAACTCATCTGATTTCTGTTGTCATAGATTACTATTGCCTGTTCTACAGTGTGATATAAATGGAATCGTACACTACATACTCTATTGTTTCTGGTTTTTGGTTTGTTTTTGTTTAGCATAATGTTTTTGAGATTCATCTGTGTTGTGATGTCATTCCTTTTTATTTCTGAGTAGTGTTCTATTGTACAAATATACCAAATTTTTTATCCATTCACCAGTCAGTGGATATTTGTATAATGTCTAATTATTAGTTATTATGAATAAAGCAGCTATGAACATTTGTGTCCGTGTATTTTGTTGTGACATGTTTTTATTTCTTTGAAGAAAATACCCATGAGTGAAACTATTGGTAAGTGTATATAAGTGTCTAAGAATCTGCCAAACACTTGTTCCAGGTGGGTGTAACATTTTATACTCCCACCAGCAGTGTGTGAGTTCCAGTTACTCCATATACTTGTCAACAATTTATATTGCCACTTTTAAAATTTATTTCTAACATTAGCCAGTCTAGAGAGTGTGTAGCCTGTCTCGAGTGTCTCATGGGGTTTTAATTTGCATTTCTCTATTGACTAATGATGCTGAATATCTTTTCCTGTGCTTATGGGCCATTCATATATCTTCTTTTGTCAAGTTGATACTCAAATATTTTGTGTGTGTGTGTGTGTGTGTGTGTGTGTGTGTGTGTGTGTGTGTGTTTTAATTGGTTTGTTATCTGGTAATTGGATTATCGGAGTTCTTTATGTAGTCTGGATACAAGATTTTTATCAGACATATGTATTTCAAATAGTTTCTCTAAGCTGTGCCTTGCTTTTATAATTCTTTAATGGTGTTCTGAAGAGTATACGTTTTAGTTTTGTTGAAGTTCAGTTTCTCAATTTATTTGTTTCATGGTTTGTGTTTGTTTGTGTCCCAAGAAATCACTGTGTACCAAGTTTTATAGTTTTAGTTTTTGTGTTTAGTCTATGATCCATATAAAATTTATTTCTTTGCATGATGTTCCATTCACCTATTCAGTTGTCCCAATACCACTTGATGAAAAACTATTTTTCCCCCTTTGAATTATTTTGAGATCTTTGTAAAAACTTGATTGACTATATAGTGTGGGTCAATTTAAAAATTCCGTATTCTGGTTCATTGAGCTATACATTTATCATTATATCCATATCACACTGTCTTGATTATTTTGGCTGTAGAGAAGTTTCTGAAATCTGATAGTAAAAGTCTTGGAAACTTTGTTACATTTTTTTTTGCTTTTTTCAAAATTGTGTTAGACTTTTTAGGGTACTTTGCTTTTTCATGTTACATTTTTTTTTTTTTTTTTTTTTTGCTTTTTTCAAAATTCTATTAGACTTTTTAGGGCCCTTTGCTTTTTCATGTAAATTTTAAAACCAGCTTGTCATTTTCTTCAAAAATATCCTGTTGAGAATTTGATTAAAATTGCACTGGGGGGTGGCTGGTTGGTCCAGTTGGTTAGAGTGCAGTGTTATAACACCAATGCCAAGTGTTTGGATCTCCATACAGGCCAGCTGACAAAAATAAAAATGATTAAAAAATAAAAAATTGCATTGAACTTATAGATCAATCAATTTTGGGAAAATTGACATCAGAAAAATGCTGAGACTTCCAATCAATGGACATATATCTCTCCATTTATTTAAATCGTTTCTAATTTTTCTCAGAATTATTTTGTAGGTTTTAGCATAAAAGTCTTGACTATGTTTTGTTAAATTTATGTATATCTGTTATAACACATTTTAATGTAAATAATTAATTATAAATTTATGTAAGTTTATGTTTAAAAAAATTTTTTTTGTTGTTGAAACATAATTGATTGTACTGTGGGGTAAAACATTGACTTTCAATACTTGTGTGGAATATGTGATGCTCAAATCAGTATAATTATTTTTTTTTAACATTACACAATGTAATCATTTTTTTGTGGCCCTTTACCACTTTCTCACTAAACCCTCCTCCCACTCCCCTTCCCCACCCTTGGTAACCTCAGTTCTTTTCTCTTCTTTTGAAAGTTCAAAGTATTATTGTAATTTTGTATCTTTCTTTCATTTTTATTTTGTTTGTTTGTATATTTTTTTTAAGCTCCCACTTATGAATGAGAACATGTGGTATTTCACTTTCTATGCCTGGCCTATTTCACTTAACATAATTTTCTCTAAGTTCATCTATGTTGCTGTGAATGGCAGAACTTCATTCCTCTTTACAGTAGAGTAGTATTCCATTCAGTATATATACCATAGTTTCCTTATCCAATCATCTGTCAGTGGACGTTTAGGTTGGTTCCAACTCTTGGATATTGTAAATAGCGCTGCGATAAACACGGGAGTGCAGGTGTCCCTCTGATGATGATTATCCTTCCTCTGGGTATGTACACAGCAGTCAGATTGCTGGATCATACGGCAGTTCAACCTATAGTTGTCTGAGGAATTTCCATACTGTTTTCCATAATGGCTGCATTAATGTACAGCCCCACCAGCAGTGCAGAAGAGTTCCCCTTTCTCCACATCCTTCCCAGCATTTGTTATTCTCAGCCTTTTATATAATAGCCAGCGTAACAGGGGTGAGGTGATATCACAAAGGTTTTGATTTACATTTCCCTGACGCCGTGTGATGTTGAGCATTTTTTCATGTGTCTCTTGGCCATTTGAATGTCTTCTTTTGAGAAATGCTTATTCAGCTCCATTGCCTATTTTTTAATCGGGTTACTTGCTTTTTTACTGTTAAGTTGTTTGAGTTTCTTGTATATTCTGTATATTAATCCCTTGTCAGATACATGGTTTGCAAATATTTTCTCCATTTTGTATCTTATCTTTTCATTCTGTTAACTCTTTCTTTTGCTGAACAGAAGCTTTTTACTTTGATATAATCCCATTTGTTTATTTTTTTGTTTGGTTGCCTGTGCTTCTGTGTTCATGTTCATAAAGTCTTAGCCCAGTCCTACTTCCTGAAGTATTTCCTCTATGTTTTCTTTTAGAAATTTTATAATTTCATGTCTTATATTTAAGTATTTAGTCAATTTTGAGTTAATTTTGGTATATGCTAGAGGTGCAGGTGTAGTTTTATTCTTCTACTTATGGATGTTGACTTTTCCGTGAACCATTTATTGAAGAGAAGTCTTTCCCCCATTGTATGTTCTTGGTAACTTTGTTGAAGATCAGTTGATTGTAAGTATGTGGGGTGACTTCTGGGTTCTCTATCCTGTTCCTTTGGTCTGAGTGTCTGTTTTTATGCCAGTACCATGCTGTTTTGGTTACTGTAGCTTTTTACTATAATTTGAAGTCAGGTAGTGTTATGCCTCCAGCTTTATTTCTTTTGCTTAGGATTACTTTAGCTATTCAGGGCCTTTGGTGTTCCACATGAATGTTAGGATTGTTTTTCTATTTCCATGAAGAATGTCATTGGTATTTTGATGGGGATTGCACTGAATCTGTAGATCACTTTGGGTAGTATAGACATTGTCACAATGTTAATTCTTCCAATCCAAGAGCATGGAATGTCTTTCCATTTTTTCATGTCCTCTTTAATTTCTTTCAGAGTGGTGTCTAGTTCTCAGTGTAGAAATCTTTTACCTCCTTGGTTAAATTGATTCCTAGGCATTTTATTTTTTTGGTGGCTATTGTAAATGGGCTTGCTTTCTTGATTTCTTTTTCTGTAAGATTGTTGTTGGAGTATAAAAATGCTACTGATTTTTGCATGTTGATTTTGTGTCCTGCAACTTTACTGAAATAATTTATCAGCTCTAATAGTATTTTGGCAGAGTCTTTAGATATTTCTATATATATAGGATCACTTCATCTGCAAAGAGATGAAGATAATTTGACTTCATCTTTTCCAATCTGGATGCCCTTTATTTCTTTCTCTTGCATGATTGATCTGGCTAGTACTTCCAGTACTATGCTAAATAGGAGTGGTGAGAGTGCACATCCTTGTCTTCTTCCTGTTCTTAAGGGAAACTCTTTCCACTTTTCCCCATTCAGGATGATATTGGCAGTGGGTTTGTCATATATGGTTTCATTGTGTTGAGATATTTTCCTTCTATACCTAATTTGCTGAGAGTTTTTATCATGAAGGGATATTGAATTTTAACAAATGCTTTCTATGTGCCTATTGAGATAATCATATGGTTTTTGTCCTTGATTTTGTTAATGTGGTGTATCATATTTATTGACTTACATATATTGAACCATTCTTGTCTCCCTGATGATCCCACTTGATCCTGTTGAATAATTTTTTTGATGTGTTGCTGTATACTGTTTGCTAATATTTTGTTGAGGATTTTTGTGTCTATGTTCATCAGAGATATTGGCCTGAAGTTTTATTTTTTTGTTGTATCTTTGGTTTTGGTATGAAGGTGATACTTGCATCACAGAATGAGTTTGGAGAATGGCCACTGTTTCAATATTTCAGAATAGTTTGAAGAGAATTGGTATTAATTCCTTTTTAAAGGTTTAGTGGAATTCAGTAGTAAAGCCATCTGATCCTGGGCTTTTCTTTGTTGGAAGACTGCTGATTACTGCTTCAATCTCATTACTTGTTTTTGGTCTCTTCAGGTTTTCTATATCTTCTTGGTTCAGTCTCAGTAGTTTTTAATGTGTCCAAAAATTTATCCATTTCCTCCAGGTTTTCAAATTTGTTAGCATATAGTTATTTGTAATAGTCTCTAATGATTCTTTGTATTTCTGTGATATTGGTTGTAATGACTCCTCTTTCATTTCTGATTTTTGTTATTTGGGTCTTCTCTCTTCTCTTTTTAGTTAGTCTAACTAATGGTTTGTCTATTTTGTTCACCTTCTCAAAAAACCAACTTTTTGTTGTATTGATCTTTTGTATCTTTTTGGGGGGTGGGGGTCTCTATTTCACTTATTTCTGCTCTGATTTAATTATTTCTTTCCATCTACTAATTTTGGGATTGGATTGCTCTTGTTTTTCTAGTTCTTTGAGGTGTAGTGTTAGGCTGTTTATTTGAAATCTTTGTATTCTTTTGATGTAAATGTTTATTGTGATAAACTTCCCTCTTAGTACTGCTTTTGCAGTATTCCACAGGTTTTGCTATAATGTGTCTTCTTTTCATTAGTTTCAAGAAATTTTTTGGTTTCCTGTTTAATTTCTTCTTGGATGCAGGGGTCATTCAGGACCATGTTGTTTAATTTCCATGTGTTTACATAGTTTCCAGAGTTCTGCTTGTTATTGATTCTGGTTTTAATCTGTTTTGTTCTGAAAAGATACTTGAAATGATTTCAATTTTAAAAAATTTGTTGAGACTTGATTTGTGACCTAACATGTGGTCTATCCTTGAGAATGTTCCATATGCTGATGGGAAGAATGTATATTTTGTAGTTGTTGGATGAAAAGTTCTGTAGATATCTTTTAAGTCCAATTGGTCTAAACTTTAGTTTAAAACCTGTGTTTCTCTGTTGATTGCTGCCTAGATTTACTGTCCAATGCTGAGAGAGATGTTTTCAGGTCCCTAGCTATTATCGTTTTTGGGTCTACTTCTTACTTTAGGTCTAATAGTGTTTGCTTTATATAACTGGGTACTCCAGTGTTGGGAGCGTATATATTTATGATTTTTATGTCTTCCTGCTTGATAGATCCCTTTATCATTATATAATGGCCTTCTGTGTCTCTTATCATTTTCCATTTAAAGTCTATTTTTTCTAATATAAGAATAACTACTGCTTACTTTTGATTTCTACTTGGTGTATCTTTTTCCATCCCCTCACTTTTAGACTGTGTATCTTTACCGGTGAGGTGAGTCTCTTGTACAGAGTATATGGTTGGGTCTAGTTTTTTAATCCAATCAGTCAGTAAGACTCTTTTGAGGGGGAATTTAACTCATTTATATTTAGGGTTATTATTGAAAGGTATTGTCGTACTCCTGATGTTTAATTACTTTTCATATACTTGATTTAAATATCTTTTGTTCCTTTCTTTCCCTATAATTTTTGTCTTCAGTGTTTGTTGACTTTTTTGAGGTGGTATGGTATAGTTTCTTTCTCTTTCTCATTTTCACGTCTGCTGTACCAGTGGTGTTTGTTCATTCTTTCTTGTGAATTCATGGTGGTGATCATGATTTTTTGGATTCCATGTGCAGAACTCCCTTGAGGATTTCTTGCAGAGCTGGTTGTGTGGTAGTGAACTCCCATAGCTTTTGTTTGTCTGAGAAATACACTATTTCCTCTAGATTTCTGAAGGATAGCCTTGCTGAGAATAGCATTCTTGGCTGACAGTTTTTTCTTTTAATACTCTGAATATATCATCCCATTCTCTTCTGGCTTGTAGGTTTCTGTTGAGAAGTCTGCTTTTAGTCTGATGGGGACTCTGTTATAGGTGACTTGATGCTTTTCACTTGCTGTTTTTAGTATTCTGTCTTTGACTTCAACATGTCTCAGAGAGGACCTTTTTGGATTGAATCTGTTTGGGGATCTTTGAGCTTCTTGGATCTGGAAGTCCATATCTCTACCAATACATGGGAAGTTCTTTAGTATTACTTCATTGAATATATTTTCAGTGCTTTTTCTCTTCTTCTTCCCTTCTGGAACACCCACGATTCAGATGTTTGTGCACTTGAGAATGTATGTTAGCTCTCTTAGGTTTTCTTCATTTTTAAAAAATTATTTTTTCTTTTTATTTTTTCTGCTTGGGTTATTTCAAAAAGATTGTCATCAAGATCAGAAATTCTTTCTTACACTTGCTCTAGCCTGCTGCTTACACTCTCAATTGTACTTTTTATTTCATTGAATGTGTCTTTTAGTTCTAAGAGTTCTGCTACATTTTTTTTAATGGTATTTATCTTTTTGTAAATTTCCTCCTGCATGTCCTGGATTGATTTTCTCATTTCCTTGTGCTGTCTAACTGAGTCTTCTTGTATCTCACTGAGTTTCTTTGAGATTGTTAGTCAGAATTCCCTTTCAGACATATCAAGTGTTTCCTGTTTTACGGAGACTGGTATTTGAGAATTATAGTTTTGCTTTGGTGGTGTCATATTTTCTTATTTTTTCATACTTCTAGTATCCCTACATTTCTGCCTAGGCATCTGGTGGTGGCTTCTTCTACTCTGGGATGGCTTTGAAGGAGAGAGACTCCCTCCCGTAGATTTTATATATTGCCCGTTGGGTGGGGTGTTTTAGTTTTGGTTCCAGACAGACTCAGTAGTTCTTCACAGTCTCAGTATTTCTAGGGGATATCAGCAGCTATGTCTATGTCTCTGTGCTGCTTGTATGGTTGGGCTTACATAGGTGGGTAGGTGCTGTGTGGGCTGCTGGGGTGGCTGGGGCTATGCAGTTAGCAGGACGGCTGGGCCCATATGTGCAGGTGTGGCCACATGGATGACTGTGGTGGTTGGAACCATGGAGGTGACTGGATGTCTGGGGGTGCACTGATGGCCAGGATGGCTGAGACCATGCAGGCAGTTTGATGTCTGGGCCCACAGAGGTAGGTGGTGCTGTGCAGGTGGCCAGAGGCAGGGCTCATGCAGGTGGGTGGGGTTGCACAGACGGCTGGGCAGTTGAGGTCATGTGGGCTGCCAGGGCCACACAAGCATGGAAGGCTGGAGCCACGCAGGTGCCCAGTGCTGTGTGGGAAACATGGGTCATGTAATGGGATCTGTTGCACAGGATGAACTCCTGTGCTGGAGAAAGGGCCATGGCTCTGGGACTAGGCAATGGCTCAGGCAATCACAGTGGTGGTAGGGGTGGGCTGGGGCAAGAGCAGGAGGAGGATTACTGCAGGAAGTGCAGATTCTTTCTGCTGCAAGGGAAAACTCCTCCTGGATGATCTTGGTTTGGGAGTCATGGTGGTGGCCAAAGCCACATGCCTTTTTCTCCTCTACACCACCCTGCTTGGTTTTTGCACTCCACAGGGTCCTTACCAGGCTCCTGCTGCCCTCCTATGCTCTCTCACCGATGCTCTCTCCCATACTTAGCTGTCCTTTCCTTGTTCTGGTCCCTTTCTGTGGGAGGATAGTATTTTGGGCACCTCTAGTCTGCCATCTTGCGCTACCTCTTTTGTATATACTTTTGATGCTATTCAGAATGTATTGCTTCTTAAATTTTTTTTCCAGTGGTTTCCAGTATATAAGGATATGGTTAACTTTTGTATATTGATTTTTTTTTTCTGCAAAGTTGCTAAATTCATTTATTAAGTGCAGTCATTGCTTTGTAGAGTCTTTAGAATTTTCTGAATATGTAATTCTATTATCTGCTAATAGTTTTCTTTTTCTTTCTTTCTAATTGGTAAGTCTTTTATTTATTCTCTTTATCATATTTAACTGGACTGGACCTCTAGGATAATATTTATTAGAAGTGTTCAGTAGACATTCTTATTTTATTCTCAATTTTATGGGAAAAACATTCTATATTTTACCAGTAAGTATTATATCAGTATAGATTTTTCACATATGTCCTTTATCAATTTGAGGAGTTTTCCTTCTGAGCCTAGTTTTTGGAGAGTTTTTAACATCAGTAGGTAATAGATGTTGTCACATGCATTTTCTGCATCTATTGAGATGATCATATAATTTCTCCTATATTTTGTTAATGCATGAATTAAATTGCTTGATTTTCAAATGTTATACCATCTCACATTCCTTTGACAAATCCTGCTTGGTTATAATATACTCATATAATAGCTTTTTTTTTGTTAGCTGGTAAAGGTAACCTCATAGGTAAATATAAAAAAAATGACATAAATGCATATTGCAATCCCTTTTTTCTCCTATCTGATTAAAAGACAACTACATAAAGCAATTAAAAAATGTGTGTGTGTGTGTGTGTGTGTGTGTGTATATACTCATTTAATAATTGATATATATAACTGGATATTATGTGCCAGTATGTTATTAAGGAATATTTTGTTTAGGTTCATCAGGGATATTGGAATGTAGTTTTGTTTTTCTTGCAATACCTTAGTCTGCTTTTGCTATCAGAGTCATGGTGGACTTATAAACTGAGTTTAAAAGTGTTAACTTCTATTTTGTGAAGGAGTTATAAAAATTCTACTATTTCCATTTTTTAAAAATTTTTATTGATTTTAGCCCCTATCTTTATTTCCTTCTTCTACTTATTTTTTTAATTCAATTTGCTGTTCTTTTTCTAGTTCATGAAGTCAGAAGCTTACATTATTATTAACTTTTTTCTAACAATAATTTAAAGTTATAAATTTTCCTTTATGTTCTCCTTTATCTGTATCTCACAAATTTTGATATATTGTGCTTTTTTATCATTCACTTTGAAATATCTTCTAATGTCTGTTGTGATTAGTTTTTTCATCCATGTGTTATTGTTTGTTTTTTTTTAACTTTAAAAAAAAATTTTATTTATGTTTTCTAGTGTTTGGGGATATCCTATGTATCTTTATGTTAATCAATTTTTAATTTAAGTCTGGTGTAATCAGAAAACATTGCCTGTTTGATTTCAATCATCTTACACTTAGTGAAAATTTTATTTCTGTCCTTATTATTTTAATGTTCTTTAAAAAAAAATTTGAATATATTTTTAAAGGACCTCATCTGTTAATTTCATCACCTATGTTATTCTTGGCCTGTTCTACTGACTTATTTTTCTCCTCCTTACGGTCACATTTTCTTTAGTAATTTTAATTGGATGCTTATAATTGTTAATACTATAATGTTGTACGTCTAGTTTTCATAACTTCTTTAAAGATTGTTAAGTTTTGTTTTGTTTTGGCAGGTAGTTAATTTAGTTGCTATAAACCTGATCTTTTTGAAACTCATTTTTAAGCTTTGTTAGAGTGAGTTTGGAGTAGCCTTTACTCTAAAACTAGGTTTGTTCTTCTCTGAAGTGATGGTATGCCTTGGGTCTCTGCATTCAGGAGTAGAGACTGTTTTATGCTAGTTGGTTGGAACTCAACATCTGCAGTCCTTTGTGATCTCGGGTAATGATTCCTTTCTCATTCATCTGGGGTCACACTACACATGCAGTCCTTAGTAATCAGTCAAAAACTCAAGGTGACCTGATACAGATATTTGGAACTGTTTTTCTGCATAATCCCCTTTACTTTGGGACTCTTCCTGTACATCTTCTGTCACCTGAACCTCCCTAATGCCTGATGTTATCCTCCCAGCTCAATCTTCATATTCTTCTTTCTCTGAGCCAGCTCTGCACCTCCACGACCCGGACAGTGAATGCCTCTCTGAATTTTACATCTTCTGCACCTCATTGGCCTCTCCCTCATCCTAGCTCTGTTCCCCTTGCCAAGATCCACTAAATGCCTCTAGCAAAAAATCATGGATGATTGTAGGTTTTACCTCATTTATTTCCTTTCTTTTGGGGATCACTGTCCTGAGTTCCCTGTTATTCAATATCTGAAAATTATGGCTTTCACATTTTGTCCAGAATTTTTATTGTTTAAGGCAGAAGTATAAATCAGGCCCCATTACTTCACCTTGGCTTCAGTGAACTTCCCCTAAACCCTCAACCGCCCCATACTGTCCCCCAGAGCTCCTCAGTGGGATTATTTTTCAGCTGCCCACGGTGGTGACTTGCAGATAAAGCACTGTGCACTGGTTCTCTTCCCTTTTCTGTCTCACTTCCCCACTCCCCTACTGGTGATCCCTGTAAACCCTATCTTACAAATCTGAATGAATGATTCAAAGATTTGTCAAATGATGTTTAAGAAAACCTATAAAAATAAAATTAAAAAATCAATAAAAACTCACTTAGCCAATCATTAAACAAGATAAGTTCATCAAACTCATCCTTATTCAGTCATGTGAATTTCTCTCCATCCTTAATGTTTTTAAAAATATATTTAAGAGCAAAATTAAGCAGACATTTTTAAGCTATTTTATGATGTTATTTAATGTAGATATTATGATAATAATAACTAATATGTATACATTCTTTTATAATTTCAATACATTTTCACATATGTTATTTCTTGTGATTCTAATATAAAACCTATGAGACAGACAGGGTATCATTAGTCCTAGAAGATCAATGTCTTATTTATGAACATTATCAGACTACACAAATGCAATATATTTAAATAGCTCTTAGGTCTTTCTGGTTTATACAAGTTCCTACACGTTGTAAAAGCTCTAAATGACAGGGAATACCAATTAGACTGAAAGAGAAAACTGAGGGTTTATATTTAATACTTGGGTTAGTCTATGGGGTTTGTCACTTTTCGAATATAAATATAAACGCAGGGCATACACACAGATAAGGCTTTATATGGAGAACCACAAAGAGAAGTTGCCACTTTGACTCAGTTTTTCTAAAATTTCTAAGTCAGAAAACATAATAAACATAACAAAAATAATGATAGATTTTATTTAGGTATTCACTGTATGATCAGCCCTGTGTTAAGTGCTTATTATAGAATTTAATCCTCTCATCAATGCATGTGGTAGGCACCATTATGACCACTTTTACAGATACACAAAATAAAGCTTAGAGAGATTGAGAAGCCAACTCAAGTTTATATTTTTAATAGCTGACTGAGCCTGCACGTTATCCAATTTGAATTTATGACTTTAAAGCCCACACTCTTAACCATAATTATATCACTACCTCATTTTTAAGAACCCTGTTTATGCTTCCATTGGACTGAGACAAAGGTTCTTAACTTTTTCTTTGCCACACTCCTCTTTATTTCAATTATCATAAGGTTTATCATAAATCTCAAATAATATTACCTAAGCAATATCAAGTTGATTTTAAAAATTATCTCATGGAAAACTTAGCAAAAGAGTGAAAGAAGAGCAGCCAATTCAAGCACATAAGGATGTGTATTACAGATTTGGGAAGAACAAAGCAATTTCTGTTTTCAGCAATTTTTAAGACTATGCCAATCCCCAAACTCTTGTATCTTAAAGCCCCCAAAATTTTGAATAAAGTATAATAATGACTTTTAATGCGTACCTGAGACAGTAGGAGTCAAGGGAAATACCCACATGCCAGAAATGAAGTTCAATGAACCACTTATGGAGTTCTGTCAAGATATTAAATAAATATGCAATGTTGGCTCTATCTTTGCAAATAAAATCTAAAGATGCAATAGAAAGGAAAGAGAAGAGGGTTTGAGAAATTAAGAAAAAAAAGAAAGGCCACAGTCAGTCTGGACCTGCGGGTGTATGGGCAGCTGTGTACCAGTCAGGGGACTGTGCCAGGCAGTGGTGAGAGGAAAGTGCACCGAAAAGCTGCACACGATAGTCTGATGTCTTCCTGAGTTGTTTTGGGGAAATTACTGTTTCCCCCATTCTGGACAGAAATCATAGACAGAAGCCCAGGCTATCGGTGTTCCTGGAGTAATATCAGAGGCCAGCTACATCAGGTGTTTACTCCTTTAACCTCTCTCTCCAAACTCCTAGGGAGGGTGGCTCAGAACCTGCGACACTGTCTCTTCTCAATCCTTCTTCCTTATGCATTGTTGGTGGAGTGGCTGCCAACAAAAAGGACCAAACAGTGGTTCTCTGGTACATGGGACTCTTTGCCCTGGGACTCATCCCTTCTCTCTCCTTAATTCACTGGGAGGAAACCAGAATGGGGTCAGGCCTCCTGCCCTTCCTCAAGAAACCCACCAGACAGAGAAGTTATGTATTCACCAGAACATGAGTTCATGAGCCAAAATATCTAAGCACCAGATGAATACAAACACTGTAGAAGAAAGACAATAAGCTGAACTACATAAAACACACAAACCAGAAGTTTGATAAATAATAATAAATAATTATCAATATACTTCAGGCAATAAAGAAAGAAATTATCAGTATGAAACAAGAACACGGGCAGTCGGCACACAGGCTAATGCTGCTGCGGAGACCTATGGAGGAGGATTAGACTAGAAAACGATGCTCACACAAGAGATCCTCAGGTACTCTCGCTGAGGGCTGCACGCCAGTGGCTGCGAAAAACAATTTATTCACTAGCCTTCAAGGACAATTTTTCTCTTTCTGGGTTAGGGTGAGAAAGAGTTACCCTTGAAACATTCTGGAAATGGATATCCATACCTTGCACATGAAGTGAGAAACTCCAAGCTCAGAAATCAACTTAAACATGTTTCTTTATTGGCGACATCTCTGAAGAATCTGGAAGAAGAAAATGCAAAACTGTTTGCATAGTCCAGAATGCAGGAGAGTCTAATAGACAAACTCTACTGAAGATACATGCCTTGGATTGATGCCCCCCAAAACTTGACCCCACCCCCCACCATGACAATGTGAAGAGGGTGGGAAATCCTATCATGGTAATTGAAAGGTGGAGCCTTGAAGAGGTGATTAGATTCTGAGGATGCCCAATAAATGGATTAAAAATGATGGTCATAGGTGTGGTTCTGAGGGCTTTAAAAGGAGAGGGCATGAGGAGCTATCGCTCTCGCTGCTACACCATTTTCTGCATTGTGAGACCCCTGGGTCATTGTTGCCACCACCAAGACCCTCACCAGATGTGTTCCTGGGACTTTGGACTTCCCAGCTTCCAGAACTGTAAGCAACAAATTTTGTTTTCTTTATAAAATACCCATTTCCATGTATTTTTTTTATAAACAACAGAAACAAACTAACATAGAAAATTGGTACTAGAGAAGTGGGGTGTTGCTTGTAACAAATACTTGAAAATGTGGAAGCAGCTTTAGAGCTGGGTGTTGAAGAAAGGCTAGAAGAATTTGAAGAAGCAGCTAGAAAAAGCCTAGCTGCTGGTGGGAGTTTAGAACACAAGAAAACCAGGTAAAATTTGGAATGTTTTAGAGATTGGTTAAATCGTGGTGACCAGAATGCTTATGGAAGTATATATACACACACACACACACACACACACACACACACACACACACACACACACACACACACACACACATATACATATATGTAAAAGGAAAAAGAATAGAATGCTAGGAGTAGAACATAGCTAGTAAAATTAAAAAGTAAATGGATTTACTAATAGCAGATTAAGCTATAAAATTGATGAAATTATCCAAATTATACTCTAAGATTTATTAGGATGAAAATTTGGCAGAAAGGTGGAGACATGGTGAAGAGAATAAAAAAGTGCATTTAGTATATGTGTAACTAGAGTTCCAGAAAAAAAGACTAGAAATAACTGAGGAAAAATATGTATTTGAAGATCAAAAGCCCAATAAATAATTTCCAAACATTACTGAAAGAGAATCTTTAGATTCAAGAAGCACAAGGAGCCTAAAACAAGATGAAAAAATATCCACACTTAGAGCACGGTGAAACTACAGCACAACAACCACAAAACATATTTTAAAAAGCATAGAGAAAAGACAGCTTGCTTAGAAAGAAAAAACTACTTTACTCAGGGCCAACTTCTCCATAGCTTTGGGAGGGAGGTTAAACTACTGAGGAAAAATATCTTCGACGTAGGATTCTGTGGCTGTTTGAATTTACTAGGACTGCCGTTAACAGATCCAACGGAACGGGTGGCTTAAACAGCCTCTCTGCTGGTGTCTCTCTAAGCTTGCCTATGCCAAAAGGGGTTTAAAGAGGAGCATTATCAAGTTCATTTGGTCAGCAGGCAGTTGATTGCCTGGTATGGACCAGATACCACTAGGTATAAGTGGTGCAAGATAAATGACATGTTCCTGTTCTGAAGCAATTACTGGTTTAAAAGGAGAAAAACATTGTTAGAAAAGGGTTTCTTTTTTCCTCCATGCTTTTCACCCCCTGGTAGTAAGTAGACTAGGTATTCTAAACCAGTGCTCCTCAAACTCTAGCATGGATATGAATCACTTAAAATGTGAATTCACACTTAGGGAGTCTGCATTTCCACCCTGCCTCCAGATGATGCTGAAGCTGTTCTCTGTGGACCACACTTGAATTGAAAGTTCCAGGTGGAACTTTCCTCCTCTCAAGCCTGTGAGTATTTCTTTGCTGTTCAGGTATTTTGATGCCAGCATTATAAGGTGCTTTACTTTAGGAACCTAGTTATAGATGCTATATTCATTACTAAATTGACCGTTCGATTCTATTTGTTTTATAAAGTTCTGTCTCTTAACCTTACTCTTATCAGTAGAACTAACACAATCCATGCGGCTTAAAGACATTTTCTGAAAACTATACTGTTGGCTAGCAAACGCTGTGTTTTCCTAATTATAACGCAGGCCCATGCTAGAACAGGGGTTGTTTCAATATCAAGGCTGAACCAGAAGCATGTCAGGAATATGCAAAGAAAAACACTGCAAAGAAAAAAACCGTTTTGCGAAAATTACTCTGTCCATGTTTTTCTAAACTGTTCTAGCTTTTCTCAACAGCCTCTGTTCTAGACTCTTTTTTGTCCATCTCCCTCTAGAACTTGCTGGGAAGGAAATGCAAGTATTTTTGTTTGACTTGTTATTCATTTGTGACCACATTACTGTACCAAACCAGGATGGGTAAGTTCTGCTTGCTTCTGTGTTCAGAATATCCTAGAATTACTTTTTTCCTAAACATTTTCTATTATTTTCTTCTAGGCTAAACCAGCTATTTAGCAGTAACATTTAACAACGAATTTTGCTTATGACTCATTTTTTTTTTTTTTTTTTAGTTAACGCTTAGTCTCTGTATTCCATTGTACGGAAGGTTAAAGTTATAGACTAATATGCTTTATTATTATTAGCTAATATTTATTATTAGCTTACCAATGTAAACTAAGCAAGAAACTAAATTTGTTTCTGTCTACGTTTCTGCAGTTCAACCTCACCCTGTATCACTGCAGCACATATACGAGACATAGTCATAACACATATGTTGAATAAAAGACAAAGTTGTGAGGATATAAAGTGGCAGATTTGTAGGATGAACAAGTCTAGAGATCTAATGTACAGCATGAGGGCTATAGGTAATAAAATTGTGCTGTATTTGGGATTCATGCTAAATGAGATTTTAGCTGCTCTAGCTCAAAAACAAAAAAATAGGTAACTATGTGAGATGATGGAATATAAATTTGTTTCACTATAGAAACTTTTTTTTCTGTCTACATGTATCCCACAACATCATGTTCAATACCTCAAATACACCAATTAAACTTATTTTAAAAAATTAATGCAGATTAATGTAAGACATCTGAGTGAAGCATAGTGACTCTAGTTTGTAACAACTCATGGATAATTAAGAAATTAAAAAGAAAACTTTGATTTTCAATGCAATTAAGCAGTTGTATTACAGGTCAAAACAGAAAAAAGCAAAATTAATACTCCAATAGAGATGTTAAAAAATGTCTCTTTGTAGCTTTTATTAAATAATTTTTCTTTTTAAGTTTTCAACCTAGTTTTAGGTTGAAGTAAATGCTCAGTAAATATTAGCTATTATTTATAACTAGCTAAATGGCTTTCTTACCCCCCCCCCCGCATTTAGTGTTTAATGTTTTAAGATGAAATAATTTTATTTGGAAATTAATCTTAAAATTACAAATATTTAGTAGGCATCAATAAAATCAGAGTGTATAATTCTCATGATTCTTGGAGTTCTATACACACACTCTTATTTGGCTTTTTTTTTTAAAGATCCCATTAATCACCTTAGATCCCAGTAATAAGAGCTAAAAATAAAGCTATAGTCTAGAGCAAGAACTAATCTCTTTGAGATATAACCAAAAACTGTGAGCCAGGACGGTCAAGTCACACATGCAATGAACAGGTGACGAGTGGTAGAGGCTTGAGTGATTTTGCCATTTTGAAGAAACAGCTTCAAATGCACCACACAAATATACAGAAGAAATAACTTGTAAGCTCATGGATCATAGATCTGGAATATACCTGGAGAGGTCAGCTCATCCATTCTACTGACCTCAAGTTGGATTTTACCTAAACAATTCCTGCAGTTCAAAACCGTTTTTTCCAAAGGTGCTCAGAGAAGGGACCATGATTCCACTCAAAGGAAGATCCCCTGGAGATCTCCCCCACCCGATTTTCTCAGAGTTATTCCTGGCTAGTTTGTCAATGGGAAGGAGAGAGACGAAGAGAATTCACAGGGAAAGTTCAGTCTCTTCACCTAGTGGGGTTGCCTCATTCCCCTAACATGGTTTGGGAGTTTCACGTCAGAAATGTCAAATGCCTTCGGAGCACAACGAAAGTGACAGGCTTAAGGCTTGCATGCCACACAGGGATGAGCAGCAGGACCCCACGGTTTTGTTGTTGGATTTTAGTTAACATATTTATTAATAATCTAAAAAAAGAATAATCAGTTTGTCAAATTTCTAGATGCTATTCAATTAGAAGCTATTCAAAACAAACAAACAAACAAACAAACAAAACCATGGAGGATAATGAAATGATACTACTGGATCAGAGACATCAAATAATCTGTCAAGAAATCTAAAAAATGGACTTTTTTTTTTTTTACCATCTAAAGAGTCATCCTCTTTCTTATCAAGAAAAATTAAAATAAGAAGAGTTCCAAACCATTTTAAGTATATTTGATTTAAAACAAGAGAATGATAAGGACATTTTTCTTTGTGATTATTATGCCACGGTTCTCTCAGAACAGATTCTTTAGCTGCAATATATGGGGTGAAAGAGCAAGTGCACAGGTCTGAAGAACTGCACGTGACTGAGGACACAGTTATGCATCGCGAGTCTGTTGCTTTATTCATAAACGCGACTGGAGGTATCCGTGGTGTTTTTTCTAACTCTAAGCAAACCATTTTAACAGAACACTAAATTTTACTTGACTAGTAGCAATGATTTACTCTCCCTTAATTTATACAATCCCATTGATACTTATCATTTTATTCCCAGTCTCATTTATTCTGAAGCCTGACCATTCAGAAGCTCCACAGAATAGATCCTCATAGGTAAGTCTCATGCAGGTGGGTGACTGCAGTGGCTTATCCACGGTCTCTCAACAGGCATGTGGCAGCTGTGGGTCTGCATTCCTAATGCTACTCCAATGCCCTATTCACTAAACCACACTGTTTTTCTGGGGATTTTTTGTTTACTTTAAAAAAAAAAAAAAGTCCTACTGATAGATATATGTGCTTTTTATTTTTTGGAAAATACATCTAGCTCAATGGGACAGAGTTCTAGATTTTATAATGCCCATGCAGGGCCTCAGGAATAAAGAAAGAAAATACATACCTGATTATTCTCAATTCCAGTTGAACATTAGATCATCCAAGGGAATTTTTAAAAATTTAAAAGTTTGAACTTTCAATCAATTGAAACCGAACACCTGGCGGTGGAACACGGACATCAGTATTTCTAGAAAGCTCTAGAAAATTCTGTTTCACAGTGAAGGTTAAGAACCAGTGCCACAGACAGTAACTGTGTTTAGTAAAGGATGTATTCTATTCCACAATACAACCAATTGTTGCCACCAGCAGAGGGCCTGCTATGTCTTACACAAAAGCTTAATGTATGCATGATTTAAAGCCCAGCCTCCATGAAAACCTTCCTTCTGACATCGTGGGTTAGAGGGTGGCCTGTGGTGCATTCTAATCGGGAAGCGTGCAGAAGCCACTGCACAGGGCATAATCCCAAACAGCAGGCTAGTGCAGTAATTTCAGTGAGAAGCTGTAGATTTTCATTTTGAAATTTGTCTTATCTGGCAATTCTGACAAGTTTTAGGGAAAGGCTGTTAATATACAATTGATGGCTAATCAAGTGCTTTCTGAAGGCCAAAACAAAGCAAAGCAAAGCAAAGCTATCAGGCTCTAATTCTTTTTCTTAACAAATCTGTGCATATATTTGTCCTTTTGTAATTAATTTTAATGTGTGGTTCCTCTGCTGACAAAATGCTAAAGCAAAAGAGCCCAGAAAAGAAATATATTTGTATATACATCACGTCTGATACTTGTCTCATTTGTACCCACGGAGTTTTAATTTATGGGGTGACCAAGTGATGACATGGGGAGGTCAAAGCCATTAAAAAAAGAACGTACTATATTAGCCAAGAGTTGGGGGCATGCCACGCCATGCAGGGCCACAGGTGAAACATCAGGTTTTATCTGTGAGACAGAAGCAGGAGTGTGGAGAAAGCCAAGGCTAGAGTCTTTATTGGGGTTTTTGCAGGAAAGGTGAGGCAGGGCAGAATCAGCATCCTAGAAATGATGAGTTTCAATAATTCTGGAGGGCTCTGGGGTAAAGGTGGATCTCTAGTGGCCTGGTACTTGGCCTTGGGATGATTTAGGGCAAGAAAATATTAGCTTGGTGTGGGAGTTAGATAAGGAGGCGGGTTTGGGTACAGACCTGGGATTGGGTGGTTTGCATATGAAAGGTGAGCTCCATGCCAAGCCCTGGGCTCTCTCTGAGAGGAGCACTCTCTCCCCGGCCAGCAAGATTTTTAAGATGTGAAAATATCACAAAATATGGAAAATAAGAAACATAATTAATACAATGGAGACTGCTAAAGTCTCCTCCAGCTCTTCAGTGTAGCTTGTCAATGACCAGGCGTAGCAGGAATACAGCAGGACAGTTCTCTTTGAATCTTCAAGTGAGCGAGTGGATAAAGTGATAATAAAGCCTTAAGGTCATATTGTTATGTCTTCTGAAAAACAGGAGAGTGTTCTTTATTTTCCAATCCTGTTTATGCAGTTTCTCCTACGTATTTCTAAAACTTCATTGATATATTGGCATGAAATTAAGAACATCAGCAAAGAATAGGAAAACACTGTTTTCTTCTTTCTTCGGTAGAAAAAGAATGCCTGAAACAGCTGAAATCTTTATGGTTCTATACACTATAGGTAGCTTTAATATATGTGGTCGACTTACTTGACCTTTTAAATTAATAAATACATGCCCTTTTTCAGATTTTACGTCCAGCTATACCCAGAATGTTTGCAGACTCAGAATTTTGAGGCAATATTTTCACTGGATATTTTCTGGTATATTTTCACTTTATATTTTATTGCCTGTGAGCTCAGTATCTAAGAAAATAAAGAACATTATAGGGAAAGTTAGTTATCAGTAAACACAAAAATTTGCAGGGAGCCAGTGAAGAAAATTAAGAAAAAAATGATGTCAGTTTTCTTTAAGAAAAATCCGTGTGCCTTCGGAATCAGCAGAACAAAGCAGCTATGATATTTCTTTGACTTAAAATATATGTTATGTTGACACAAAATAAGGGCTCTTTGCAAAGGAGACTTGCACCGTATATAAGTCCAGTATTTAATGGAAGTCAGAGAGTCGTGGTATAATGTAGCTCTCTCACGTAGTTTTATTTATGTGACTGAGAAACTTTTCCTTGAGTCACTGGTATACTCAGCCTGAATGAGATGACTGTGAGTGGCTGAGAAGTCCACTGCTAGAGGGGTGAGGGTAAGGTCAGCTAACAGGGCAGAGCCAGTCACCACCACGCCCCACCATCTGCCAGGCCCTGTGACTGTGACACAACTGCAGAAGGAAGGTATAAGATGCTTCTGCCCTCAGTTTTTGGAAGTTACTACTTTGGGTTAAACCTTTTCTTCTATAGCCTCGCTTTAAATAAAGATGCTATTGGAAACCTGCTGAATTATTTTTCCATTTGTATTTAAATAGTACTTGTCTGTATAAAAGTCAACAAGCAGATTTTGTTCTTTCTCTGATTCCCAAGTGTTTAAAATTTTAAAAGGTGGCACTGCATGTCATCTCTCTTCCACCTGAGTACTAAATGAAGAGTTATACTGATCTGTCTCAGGAACAACTAGTCTAGGTTTTAATTAACTTAAAAAAATTGCAGTATTTAATTTTATGAATCATTCGGTTTTGTCGATATTCCATATATGAAAATTCATTTTTCTGAGTTTAATCCCACCTGTATTACCCATATTCCCTGAAATGGACTGTTCCAGGGTCTGTGAATGATTTAATATTGTTGCTAAATTTATTGCACTTTTTGTGATCACAAGGTTGGCATGTAAGTGACGATGGCTACAATCAAAATAGTTTTTTTTTTTTTTTTTTTTTTTTTGCAGAATTCAGTCTTACGTTCCAGGCTCAATGAACAGGGAACTTCCAAACCACATCGTGGTATTGCTTAGTTTGGCTTTGCTGTTGTCTGTAGCATTCTTCAGGTGTCATGTTGAAGTCATTACTGTGGTGGGAAGTTGAATGTCGGTGGTTAATGTTCTCTGTTATTTAGTAATGAGAATGAAAAGAACTTGAATAAAGTACGCTACGAGGCATTTTCTTTCATGGATGAACTCATTTTAAATGATTGCCCTTTAATGCCACAGTTTAAATAATACCAAAATGTTGTAGAAACATAACAACCATTCCAAACTGAGGTTATGGTTAGATCATCCATGGCTCTTTTGGGACTCATCAGAGTAGAAGATTGTACTCAATGCTGGTGAGTGCAGATGGGGAGGCTGGGTCTATAAACTGTGTTCAGTAAGCATTTATCAAGGGCTGCTCCATGGCAGAAACTTTGCTAAGCACTAGTGATTTAGTGATGAGGAAACACCATCCTTGTTTTTAAAAAATGGGTAGTTTGTGCAGATATCATATACATGTTAAAAAAATAAATGCCATGCAATATAGTATGTATAATCCAGAATAAAATGCAGGGTATATCAAAAAGAATGGCTAAAACAGTTTTTGAGCTTACAAATTTTGTTAAGGATTAATAAAAAAATACATATCAACAACTTAAAATTAGAATGCAATATGCAAGTTAGTACAAACATCATCAAATAAGAGCTAACGATCATCGTGCGGGTACGGTGCTGAGTAATTTCCATGCATTGTCTAATTCCGTGAAAACCAGAAGAGGTAGTATAATTATTCTCTAATTACATATGAGGAAACTGAGGCTTATTGAGGTGAAATATCTTGCTCCATATTAGTGTTACTTCAAGTGGTCCACAAAATGATGCTGGCTCACGGACTGTTTATCACTCATCCATAATGAACAAGTACTGGAAACGTCACAGTTTTACAGAGTAATGTTATGACTGTTGAGTTTAATAATAATATGAGACTTCTGGTCAAGATGGCAGAATAGACGGTCCCCAGCATCACACTCTCCCACAAATCAACCAATTTACAACTATATAAAAGCAATGGCAGCCAAGCTGTGGCCGCTAGAGCTCAGGGGAGGAGGAGGAGAGACCTACGGAGTTCATGAGGCAGGAGAAGCCACGATGAGAGAAAGAAGAAACTGGCTGGACTGTTTTGAATCCTAGTCACTTCTAAGGCTGCTGAGCACATGGAGCAGGAGCTGGCAAAAGCCACAGCTGTGCCCTTCGTATGAAGTTGCTTGGAGGTGGCAGGGGAGAAGAGGGCCTTGGTGGCCCCCAGGACAGCAAGACCACTAACAGGGTTCCCGTGGACCCACATAGGAGTGAAGAGCCACAACAACTAAACAAAAGGAGCCACTCAGAGCCTGGTGAGTCATCACAAGGGACCAGAGTTCAGTCTTTCCCATGGGAAGTGTTTGGAGCATGGGTGGTGGGGGAGATAAGCCCACTGGGAGAACACTGGGCACAGCAAGGACAGCTGATCTGCCCCCCAATCAGTGCAGGACCACTCAGAGGAGACTGGTCAGGAATACAGAATTGCGTGGGGTACAGTTTGATGAAAAGACTCAGGCCCAGATCAGACTTTCTACACAACCCAGGTGCACTGGATCTAACTAGACCAGGAAGTACCTACAAAGTCATCAGTTAAAACCTGAGCTGCACAAAAAGCCTTCCCCAGGGAATCGGCAGCAAAGCAGCAATTTAGCTCAACCACAGGGTTCAAGTGCTGGTTCCCACAGGAAGTTCCTCCATTTTAGAAGTAAGCAAAGGACAATAAATTAGTTCCAGTGCGGAGTTTAAGTGGTGGGAACAGCAAATAATCCAACACAGAACTGAAAGAAAAAACAAAGTACCTACAACCAAAGACTAAGTTTGATATTAACTAGTAAAGGTCTCATTTCAACAAAGAACACCTATAACACCTAGAAGGACCAGAAGTCCCCCAGGCTACCAAGCCAGAAAGTGGGGAGGTCCTGGGGCCACGGCCATCCTCCCAACACCCACAACCAGTCCAAAGGGTGGGGGCTGAGGGCCTCGGCCACACCCCCCAGCACACACAACCAGCTCAGCAATGACCACCCAGCTGCCACAGGAAGTGTCCCAGACTCTCCCGAGCCAGGGTGGTAGGGACTGAGGGCCTTGGCCATGCCCTCTCGACACACAACCAGCCCAGTGATGACCACCGAGCCATCGCAAGAGGGCCCTGGGTTCCCAAGCTGGGGTGGTGGGGGTGAGGGCTTTTGCCACACACCTCTGACATCTGCACCCAGCCTGACAATGACCAAGCCACTGCTAGAAGCCCCCTGGTTTCCCCTGTGGGAATGTGGGGTGTGCCACAGGCCTCAACCCCACCCCATCCTCCTTCCTCCTTCCATCCCTTTTCCTTCCCCTTTCCCCTCTCCCCCTCCCTCCCAACTGCTCTGCAACAACTTCATAGAATGTAAAAAATAATATTAATAAATAAAGAACATTTATAAGAAAAAAATAATAAAAAATATAGTTTGCATTTTGTGTGTTTTTGATTTTTTTAAATGGTGATAAAATACACATAAAATTAATTACTGGAACCATATTTTAGTTTTACAATTTTAGTGTACAATTCAGTGATATTAAGTACCTTTACAGGGTTAGACAACTATCACCACTATTTACAGAATATTCTCATGAAACTCTGAACTCACCGACTCCCTATTCTTTCCTTACCTCAGCCCCTGGTACCTTGTGACCTACTTTCTGCCTCACGAATTTGCCTATTCTAGGTAAATTCTACATGTGGAATCATATCATATTTGTCCTTTTGCATCTGACTTATTACACTTAGCATAATGTTTTCAAGGTTTATCCATGTTGTTGCATTTACCAGAACTTCTTTTTTTATGGCTATATAATATTGCATTGTATGCATATACCACATTTTGTTTACCCATTTATCTGTTGATGGATGTGTATTATTTCCACCTTTGGGCTATTGTGAATAACTCTTCCATGAACATTGACATTCAAGTGTCTGTTTGAGTCCCTGTTTACAATTCTGTTCGGTATATATCTAGGAGTGAATTACTGGACCACATAGAAATTTTATGTTTAACTGTTTTAGGAACCACCAAGTTGTTTTTCAGAGTGGCTGCTTCATTTTACAGCCCCATCAGTAGTCTATAAGAGTTCCAATTTCTCTGTATTTTTGCTAACACTAATTATTTTCCATTTTTTGGATTATAGCAATACTAGTTGGTGTGAAGTGGTAAGTTATTGCAGTTTTGATTTGCATTTCCCTAAAAGCTAATGATTTTGAGCAACTTTTAATGTGCTTATCGGCCATTTGTATCAAGTCCTTTGTCCATTTAAAAAAATATATTTTTGTCTTTTTGTTATCAAGTCATAAGAGTTTATATATATTTTGAATAATAGACCCTTATCAGACATATGATTTGCAAATATTTTTTCCCATTTTGTGGGTTGTATTTTCACTCTATTGCTAATGTCCTAATGGACAAAAGATTTTAATTTTGATAAAGTACAATTTATCTTTGTTGTTGTTGTTGCCTGTGTTTTTTGTGTCATACTTAAGAAACCATTGCCAAATCCAAGGTCATGAAGATTTGCCACTGTTTTCTTCTGAGTTTTATAGTGTTTGCTCTTAAATGTAGATCTTTGATCCATATTGAGTTAATTTTTGTATATCATGTAACATAAGGATCTGACATTATTCTTTTGGATGTTGAAATCTAGTTGTCTCAGCATCATTTGTTGAGAAGACTATGCTTTAAGATCTTGGCATCACTGTCAAGAATCAATTGACCATAGATGTGAGGGTTTATTTATGGGCTGTAAATTCCACTGGTCTGCAGGTCTATTCTTACACTGGTACCACACTACTTTGATTAATTTGCTTTGTATTAAGTTTCAAAATCAGAAAGCTTGAGTCCTCCAACTTTGTTTTTCTTTTACAAGATAGTTTTGGCTCTTCAGGGCATCTTGAAATTCCATATGAATTTTAGTTTGGGTTTCTCCATTTCTTCAAAAACACTGTTGGGCTTTTGATAGAAATCGCATTAAATTGATAGAGTATTTGGGTAATATTGTCATCGTAGCAATATTAAGCTGTAGGAGTTTATATGTATTCTACCTATTAACCCTTTATAAGATATATAAACATAATCTTGATATATGATTCTGATTCATGAATCAGATTCCATGAACACAAAATGTCTTTCGATTTATTGAGGTCCTCTTTAATTTCTCTCAGCAATGATTGTAGTTTTCAACCTACAAGCCTTGTGCCTCCTTGGCTAAATTTACTTCTAAGTATTTTTTTCCATCCTACTGTAAATGCATTTGTTTTCTTAATTTTCTTTTCAGATTGTTGTGTGTAGAAATCCTACTAAATCAGTTATGGGTTGATTTAATATCCTGAGACTTTGGAGAGTTTGTTTATTAATTCTAACAGCTTTTGTGTGTGTGTGTGTGCATGTGCGTGTGTGTGTGTGTGTGTGTGCATGTGTGTGTGTATTTGTGTGAGTTCTTTAGAGTTTTCTACATATAAAATTAACTTCTTTTCCAATTTGGATATCTTTTATTTCTCCTTCTTGCATAATTACTCTGGTTAGAACTTCTAAAATTATTTTAAATAGAATAATGAAAGTAGCATACTCATTCTTGATCTTAGGTTGAAAGCTTTCAGTCTTTCACCACTGAGTGTGAGAATGGGAAGTTTTTCTCATCAACTTTATCATGTTGAGAAAGTTCCTTTTTGTTTCCAGTACATTGGTTGTTTTTATCATGAAAGAGTACTGGATTTTGTTAAATGTTTTTTCTGCATCAATTTTTCTGTATCAGTTGTTTTCATTACTGAAAACAAAGTCTAAATAAGGTAAAAGTTGTTTAATATAAGTAAGCCTACAGATTTTAGAAACTAAAAGAAAATTTTCCACATTTCTAAAACCAGACCTTTAGGTTTTACTTTAAAGGGGGTCTTGTCCTATTTCGGACATTGGAGATTTGGGTGAAGGAGCGGGGCAAGACTCTAGAAAAATCCATGATACAATGTTATTCTAGAACTGAAGAATACAAAGACATGACTTGGCCATTAAATCTTTTAATTAAATTTTACTTCAGGGAAAAATAGATACAAACAAACATAAGACAATTAAATAAAAGAAACTAGAAGACACAAATTTACCGACTGTTTAATTTCTTTTGACTAAAACTTCTTGTGATTTCTCTTATGATTAAGGTAAGAGGACACCACATTAGGCTGTGAAGGATGTATAGGAGGAGAGAGAAATGGACAAAATTTGTAGACTTGAAAATAATTATGAACAAATTTCATAATTATAATATGATACTGCCATTTCCAAATTTACAATTCTTTTGCTAATCAACTGGCTCATCATTTAAATGACTTTAATGATGTGACACTTCTCAAAACCATAAAGGTGAAACAGGGACATGCCCTATGCTCCCTACAAGTATGCAGGGTGAACGATAAATGACAAAGAGGTAGCAAGAGTGACAGCATTGCTGGGCACAAGCTCATCCCTCAAAGTATATTTTTCCTTCTTGTCCCTTGAAGGATGACCTTAATATGTCCCTATGCACTGTCCATTGCATAAAGCCAGAGGCGGCCACTAGGGGATGATAAGCCTGAAACTATAACACGGAGCTTGAAGACAGTTTTACGACTGGACTTGTACTGTTGTGTTGCACTGAAAGTGTTCCTGTGGGAAATCTGTATTTTTATATTACATTTCAGGGAATAAAAAGACAAACAAAATACACAGCATCAATCAACATGTCATGACATGCTTTGAATATTCTCTTAAAAAACAACCCACCTGTTTTGGCTTCTGGAAAATTTGCCAAGAAAGAAAGATGTTTGTAATCAATGTGCCAACAGGAAATATCACTAAGCTGACACATTATCCTGTCATGTCCTAATGTAATGTACTCCTGGCAGTGAGCTTTTTTTTTTTTTTTTTTTTTTTTTAATCATGCTGTATTTTCTTTCTTTCTTTTTTTTATTTTTAAATTAAATTTTATTTTTTGAAGCATAATTGATTATACATATTTTGAGGGTACTTGACTTTCATTATTTGTGCATGATATGTTATGATCAAATCAGTATTATTAGCATATTCATTATCACAAATCATAATTATTCTTTGTGCCCCTTACCCAATTTCTCCCTAACCCCCCTCTCCCTCCCCCTTTCCCACTTCTAGTAACCATAGATTTGTTCTGTCCTTCTGAAAGTTCAATATATTATGGTGGTTTGTTTGTTTCTTTCTTTCTTTCCTTCCTTCCTTCCTTCCTTCCTTCCTTCCTTCTTAGCACCCACTTATGAGTATTTCCCTTTCCTGGCAGTGAGCTTTAGTGCTCCTCTAACTGGTTATGCAATGCCACTTCTTGAACTCTGAGAACTTCTTTCAACTCAGACCTGAGCTTTTTTCAACTCAGACTTAAAGTCTTCTAAGGACTTTTGCTTGGCAGCTAAATTCTTGTAGCATACCATTAATAACATAGACCAAATAACAGAATATTCTGTCCAAGGCATCTCAGTATTTGAATACTGGCTCTATTACCTACTAGCTGTATAACTGGATAAGCTATTTAAACTTTCTGAGGTTTAATGACCTCATTTGAACCATGGGAGCAGTAAAATTTGTCTTAGAGCGTTTTGTGAGGATTAAGCAATTAACCTACGTGAAGTAAAGAACTCATTGTCTGTTCAGAAAATATTTGTTTCCTATATATAAGGTTATTTATGCACTTTTCACCATAGCATCAAATCAACACTTGCTGCAACCTCACATGAAGTTTTTGACAATATGGAGTTCAAAGGGACTGTAGTGTTCTCTCTCCTTCCTGGGCAGCTCAGTATATCTGTGGTACTACGATGTAAGTGAATATTAGAAACCAATATAGAACAGATGTTGTGAGCCTTTGTCACCATTGAGGGTGGAGTGTGGGTCCCCCAGGTGGGGGGCACTGTAGTAGTTTTCTAGTGTGAATAACAAATGGTCATAAATATAGTGGCTTAAAATATAATGACACATTTATTACCTTCTTGTTTCTGTGAGTCAGGAGTCCAGGCACGGCTTAGCTCGGTCCTGTTCTCTGGGTTTCCCAAGGCTGCAATTAAGGTGTCAGAAGCACTACAGTTCTTGTGTGGAGCTGAGAGTCTTCCTACAAGTTTATTCAGGTGTTGCAGAATTCAGTTCCTTGCGGTTGTACAATTGAGGCTTTCAGCCTAGACACAGCTCTCTCCACAGGCGGTTCATGTCATGACTGTTCACTTTTTCCCTGATGCTGGCAGGAGAGCCTCTGTCTTATGCTTCACCTTCTTTTAAAGCCTCCTTTGATTATGTCAGTTCCATCCAGGATACCATTCTTTCAATGAACTCAAAGCCAGCTCATTAGTAACTAAGTCATGATACTGATATCCCATTCTAGTCATAGGTCGTCACCTCTCCCCCAGAGTGACAGAGATGCAAAGGATTATTCAAAGCCCATTTCTTCTGAGCAGTGAGAAGCCCTGAAGTGGTCAATTTCCAGGAACCTTCAAGAGAGGCATTCCTCCTCAGATAATTAACATTGAAATCTGGTCTTCTCTCTGTATTTATTCTTCAGGCAGGAAAGTTACAGAAAAGGAAAATAGGTAGTTACAAAAGAACAGTAAGGTAATTGTCATGGCAATAGTCATTAGGTTTAGTTGCACCAAGGACATCTGCCCTTGGAGCCAGCAATTTTGCTGTGTTACAATTCTTTATCTACAACAGAGACTTTAGCCTGGGGAAAGATTTCTTGTCTTTCACAAGCTTAACATTTCTATGTGTAATTTTTAAAAATTTGGCTATACCTAAAACTACAGGGCTTTGGAAGCTAGGCCCTGTGAAATACATTTGCTTTATTAATGTTAGTATACTCCACAACAGGTTCTGTCCACATTCAAAGGAGGAGATTCCACAGGGTGTGTACAACAGGGGCACACACCTTGGAATTCTGCCTCCCACAGTCATGTGGTCCAGATCCACATGAATCATCTTCAGACGAAGGCAACCTCCAAACTGATCTCTCGCTCTGGTTTTCAAACCAGATGCCTGCTTATTGCTGATAAGCTATATTCCATCTGAAATGGTAACAGCATTCTCAGCATTAGTTGATTGGTGGCTATAGATGCTGGGAATACCAAACTGACCAATTTGGTATTCAACCACCAAAAACAAAACATTCATTCTGAGCAAAGTTTAAGGAGCTGAGCTAGAGGTGGAAAGTTTGCATGCCAAGTGTACTACTCTTAGGCAACTGCTATGTATTATTTCATTTTAAGCTCCATGACAGTTCTGAGACTTTGGTCTTATTTAAGATGAGAAAATCGAACCACAGAGGGAATAAGGGACTCATCCAAGCCCATACAGCTAGTCTGTGTGAGAGCTGAGATTTGAACATGTGTGTAATTCTTTCGCTCAGGTTTTTCTAATATAGCATCTACTGTTCCTGTTGAAGGTGGGGTCAGCTACACCAGAGAAGATTTTCCCTTTTTGTAACGCGTGCTTTGTGCCAGTGGTTGTTGATTGTTCTTTAAGGTCCTCTTCAAATCTTTTTTGCACATGTTGGGTACATACAAGAGTAAGAACATAGATTGAATTTCAGAATCTTGAGAGGACAGAGGCATTATCTTTTTTTCCCCAATTATCCTCATGGGTTTTAATAATCAAGAAACTCACTGTAGGAGGCACTGGGAAGATACAATTTTCATAATCCTCCAATGGATGAGTTAATCATAATTATTTAATTGTAATATCAGTAGCAGTGGTGAGAGAAGTGACCAAATTAGGAATAAACTAGGAATGTTTTTCACAGGTTTAAATGCAGTGATTTATGTCACTTTGACTGATTGTATGACTTTCACTCACATACAGTGAGCTTAACAGTTATTAAAGCCACACATGCAAGTACTTGTAAATAAAAGAATAAATACTTCGTAGCATTCATATTACTCTGACAGTGTATTTTTATTTATTTATTTCTTTAATTGACGAATTTAAAAACTATATTTATGGTGTACAATGTAATATTTTGCACACTGTGGAATAATTACATCAAGGTAATTAACATACCCATCCCCTCACAGCCTTATTTTTGTGATGAGAACATTTAAAATCTAATTTTAGCAATTTTCGGATATAAAACAAACTATTCTTAACTGCAGTCACAATGCTGCATTTCTAGAATTTATTCATCCTGCCTAACTGAAAGTTTGCATGCTTTAGCCAGCATCTGTCCATCCTTCCTCCTCCTTCCTTCCTTCAGGCCTCGGTAACCACCATTCTACTTTTTCCGTAGGTTTGACTTTGTTAGATTCCATATGTAAGCGAGGAGACATGATTTTTTTGATTATTAAAAAATAAGAGAGAAAAAGATTACTGTGCACAGAATCACTTTTGGTCATAAAGGATAAGACTAGATTGCCTTCTTTAGAACTAAGATTTATGGTTAGCTGTAAGTGTCATTGATTAAACACTTATTTGGTCTTTTTAATTTCTAAACAGAGCTTGCCAAGAGTTAATCCTGTAATTCAGATTTACACAGGATCATTCCTTTTTATTTAATTTACATTGGCTCTTTTGTATGTCCTCAAGTCTTGCTTTACGTCTATATTGTTATGCAGTAGAAAATGGCTTCACTGGGGTTTTTCCACAATTTTAGGTATCTAAATTCACAAACAGTACAACGATCCAAAAAAGTTGGGTTTAGTAATTAAGGTGTGAAATGTAATATGAAACTCAGTAGCTGAATGTAAAAAGTCAGTGGGATTTTTGGGTAAAATTATTCACTGAAAGTAAAGACTCTGAATAAATGCACCTTTGAGTGAAGTAGGAAAATGTCTATCCAGTGACACAGAGACGTGGGAAGAGCACATCACTGTCTTTTCTTGGGCTCAGGTAGTGGAGGGAGGGATGGAGGCTCCCTTTCTAGAATTTGAAACTCTTGGCTGGCTTTCTTCTCCAGGAATTTGCAGGTTGAATTTACACTGCCTGTGGATCCAAGAACATTGGAGCCAAGAAATTAACATAAAAATTTATCCTAGACTGATAACATGCCCAGACTTACAAGCAAAACTACTTTTGGGGGTTGTTATGAGCTGAATTATGTCCCCTTGATTTATATGTTGAAGTCCGAATCCTCAGTACCTGAGAATGTGACCGTATTAGGAGATAGGGTCTTTAAAGAGGCAATTAAGGTATAAAGAGGTCCTTGTGAAGACACAGGAGAAGATAGTCATCTGCAAGCCCAGGAGAGAGGCCTCAGAAGGAACCAACCCTGCCGAGCCTTAACACCAGACTTACAGCCTCCAAAACTGTAAGAAAATGAATTTCTATTGTTTATGCCACCCAGTCTTTGGCGCTTTGTAAGGGAAGCCCTGGCAAACTAATACAGGGGGTGATTCCACAACAGAAATCACAGTGGATTCTCATAGAAAAAACGCAGCCTTACTAATTTTCATATCTCAGTTTATAAAATAATCAACAATGAGGCAACATTCTACCATGAATGGGAGCATTATTAGAACTTTGAGAAGTTAAAAAATTAGAATGGCAGTCTGAAGTACAGCATAATGTAAGCATATTCAAAATGGTTAAATATGTAAATGAAGGAATTGGCACCTTAATAAAAGATTAAAATACTGTGAAGAACAAATTGGCAGAAATTTAAAAATTAAAAAATAGTCTTTGAATTAAAAAATAAATGGTTTCATTAAATAGAAATTAGATATTAGACACAGGTTAAAAATTAATAAGTTTAAAGATAGATAGGTGGAAATTATACAGCATTCAGCACCAGGGGTCATAAGTGAAACCTACAGAAGAGATGTTAAGAGACTTGGAGAACAGAATGATGTATTTCTGAATATACATCAGAAGTGCTAGAAGAGAAAAATAGAGAAAGCAGAGGAGGAAATATTCAGAAGTAATGACTGAGATATTCTACATGACTTAGATTCATGAAGTCAAGCATGAAATAAATGCCTCCTGAGTAGATTACATAAAAAGTACAAGGACACCCATCACAGTGTACTGATTACAAAATATCAAAGACGTGGAGAACATATTGGAGGCAACCAAAGACGAATGATGTACAATCATCAGATTCACATTAATCTTCTCAACAGCAAAAATAGAGGCCAGAAGATGATAGAATAATACTAAGTTTCTGAGGGAAAACTACAGTTAAATAAAAATTTGAATGAAGTTAAAATAATTTATTCAGGATTTTTGGCTTTCTTATTGACTTCATGAAAATTAGACAATCTGTGAAACCTGTATTTCTTTGGACACATTTCAGTGAAAAAAAAAACCCTGGCTTTATCAGCTCTTTGCAGCTCACCTTATGTCATCAAGGGTGGCTGTCACCTCTACCTGGTATCAGTTTGGGAAGGTGGCAACATGGTAGAAGAACAGAGTGCTAAACCGAGGGTCAGGATACCTAACTTCTAGTTCCCGAGGAGCTCTGTTCCTTTGGGCAATTTATCTAGACCGTCTGTTACTTCTTCTTCATCATTAAAAGAAGGAATTGAAGGATCTTAGAGGCAAAGCACGAGCTCCAGTGTCAGACTGACTTGCTGCCAGGTCTTTTGTGCTCAATAAATACTTGTTGGAGGGAGTTACCTAGTCTCCCTGCGCCTGTTATTATCTGGAATATGGGGGTGTCAATACCTGGTGCAGGTGGCTGTGGGGGATCGTTGAGACACTCTGCGTGATTTGATTCCCACTGTGCCCAGCACAGAGAAGGCAATCACAGACAGCTGGCGCTCTTCGAGTTTCTAACGTCCTTTTTAATTCTAACATTCTCAGATCCATGATTTGATTTTAATGAGTAAACCAATTTGTGGGGAATGTGGGAATTAAGTATTTTATATTGCAGTTTCATGGATCTTTATTTGACAAATATATTGCAGTAAACTCATTTTGTTAAACTTGAAATGGACGTGTTTTTCTCACAAGCTTTTACTTATTAGAGTAGATGCAAAGGCTGACCCCTTGTGGCCAAGAGTGATAACTACAGTCTGTAACCCTTTCCCGGAACTTCAGCTTTAGACATCGGCTGGGCTGCCGACCTGGCTCCTGAGCTGAGAGGCAATACTGACTACAGCTGGCGGGTCTGGCTGGACGCTGTGCACAGAATGTGTTTCTGCATGTTGACTGCATTAGAACATCTCACTCCAGAGAGGTGCCGCTATTTCTTAGTAGTGGCAGCTTCAGCCCGACTATGTTTTAAAAATAGTCTATGAATAATATAAGAACACTGCTGTTACTTGCTCAGCTTTCAATTAATGTTAGCTCTCTCCCACCTTTTTCTTCGGAAGCCATGAAGTAAAAGATTTGATAGATGAGCTTTAAAGTCCTATTATTCTAGTTAAAGTAGGCCTATGAAATTGCAATAATTATGGCTAATAATTCATTTATTTTTTAGTTAAAAAGAAGTCCGAACATTTGGCTCAGAATAAAATACAAAATTCTCTCATACCAAAGTAATGCTACAAATATTTCCTTAATTGCAAAAACGTATAGCAGGTATCAAAATGAAGGGAAGAAAGCATTTAATTCCTGGTTTAGATGGCGCAACAGAGGTTTCCTTGCCATTTTCTTAGTGTGCTTCCCATGAAAGTGTCACAAGGGAAAGTGGGGATGGTAGGTTGGTTCTCCAGACACAAGCACAGAGACAGAACTTGAGATGCAAGATGTTTGATAGGGGTCAACACCTGCGAAGGGAGGAAAGAAGAGGAGGCAGGACCTGGCAGAGAGAGAAGTCCAACAGCAGATGCAGGTCCAAGAAAGGCTTGGCTAACCTAGCAGGGAGCTCTGGAAAGAGTGTGGCCTGTCTAGTGTCTCATGGTGGGCTGCAATGACTACACCTTCATGCTCCCACCTGGCATGACCTGGGGCAAGGGGACTCTGCAGCTGAGGCCAAACTTGAAGGAGCTACAGTGAGTTGTTCTTTGAAGAGAAGTCTGGGGGCAGATCTTCGTGTCTACCACGGAATCACTCACTCGGATGAGGCAACATCAGTCCATTCCCACCTTTTATAGGCAATCTTCTTGTTGATCCCCAAATACAGCTTATCACAGCTCCGGTCATTTATGCTGAAAGCTCTTCCTGCTGTCTACTGTCTCTGTCTCCTACAGGTCCACCAAGCGTCGTGCTATACTTTCCTACACAATTTCCTCTTCTGCTCTGGCCTGGGCTACACTTGTCCTTTTCCCAGAAGCAGTGCTAGTCTGTATAACCAAATTGAACATATAGTTAATCTGCCTTGCATTTTTAAAGTATGTGTATTCTGTCTTTTTAACTAAATCCTAAGCCAGGGGTTCCAAAAAAGGTTTTGTGTTGCACTACAAAGCTGTTTGTTTGTTAATGCCTGCCTGGTGGAAAGCTGTGTCTAGAAGGACTCTGAGTTTGCATCCAAGTTCAGTGAGGAGGTGACATCCATTTAAAATGTTTGCCTTCCAACCCCATTGTCAACTCTCCACATGGTAATGGTAACATATATAAAAAAACACTTTACGGTATTTGCTGAATGTGTAAATGAATTACTATAAGGCCCTCAGGGGATGCTTTAGTTGGGGCAGAAGTGAAGCCGCTGGATTATAGAGTATTTGATTTTATTAAATACTACCATTTTACTCCTTAGCTTCTGTGTCTCCCCACAACCATTATCCAGTTGTAACTTTTACAATGAACAAGCAAGACTCGTGGAATGAAATCAGTAAACAGCTTAAGGTTTGCCTCCTGCTATACATTTAAATACTTTGGGTGGCTCTTTCCTTGTGTCCCTGCAAGGGGAGTCCAGTGGATAGCACAACTTTTCTGTACGCTTTAGGTGGTAAAAATTTCCTTTCAAGCAATAAAACACAGTTTTAATAAGGTAATTAAGTACCCAGCCCATGTAAGAGTCAAGTTTTAATCTTGGTTTCGGAGTCTTCTCTCTTTCCTGCTGCCCGATCCTGTTGTAACCCAGAAGCCTGTGTCTGTTCAGCGTCTTTCCTCACTCCCCGCAGGCTTCTGCCACTTTTTCCTCCTCCAGCCAAAAGCGATTTCTGGCCCCTTCAGCGGAAAACCAAGGTAGGGCAAGAAGCGGCAAGGCGGACGGGAGAATTTGTGCTTGGTTGGTTGTGTTTTGGCCACCTAGCAGCTGAACTCTCTGGACTTGAGAGACATTTTTAAAATACTTACTTTAAATTGAGATATAATTCACATACCATAAAAGGCACCATTTTAATGCGTAGAATTTAGTGCTTCTAAGTATATTCAGAGGGTTATGCAACCATCACCACTAATTCAATAACATTTTCATCACCACCCAGAAAACCCTGTACCCATGAACCATCATTCTCCATTGCCCCTCACCTCAGTCATTGAAAACCTATAATCTTTCTGTCTCTGTGGATTTGCTTATTCTGAACATTTTATATCAATGGAATCATACAATGTGTGGCCTTTTGTGACTGGCTTCTTTCACTTAGCACATCAATGCCTCATTCCTATACAAGGCTGAATAATATTTCATTGTATGGATATACCACATTTTGTTTATCTATTCATCAGTTATTGGACATTTGGATTGCTTCCAGTTTTTGGCTATTATGAATAATTATTATTAAATTATTAATTATTATTATATTATTAAAATAATGCTGCTATTAATATTTATGTACAAGTTTTTATAAAATGAACATATGTTTTCAATTCTCTTGCATATCTACAAAGAATAGACTTGCTGGGCCATATGGTGACTTTATACAGTAGTCCACTCTTATTCATGGTTTCACTTTCCATGTTTTCAGTTAACTGTGGTCAACCACGGTCAAAAAATGTTAAGTGGAAAATTCCAGAAATAAATGATTCATAAGTTTTAAATTGTGTGCCACGCTGAGTGGCATGATGAAATCTCGTGCCATCCCTGTCCATCCTGTCCGGGATGTAAATCATCCCCTTGTCCAGCGTATCCACACTGTAGATGCTGCCCACCTGTTGGTCACTTGGTAGCTGTCTTGGTTATCAGATCGCTTATTATGGTAGGTATCTCAGTGCTTGTGTTCAAGTCACCCTAATTTTACTTCATGATGGCCCCAAATTGCAAGAGTAGTGAAGTTGGCAATTGGAAAAATGCCAAAGAGAAGCCAGAAAGTGCTTCCTTGAAGTGAAAAGGTTAAAGTGCTCGACTTAAAAAGGGAAGGAAAAAAATCATATGTTGAGGTTGCTAAGTTCTCTGGTAAGAATGAATCTTCAATCCGTGAAATTGTGGAGAAGGAAAAAGAAATTCATGCTAGTGTGCTGGTTCATCTCAGACTGCAAAAGTTATGGCCACTGTGCGTGAAAAGTGCTTAGTTAAGATGGAAAAGACATGACATTTGTGGGTGGAAGACACTAGCAGAAACGTGTTCTGATTGATAGCAATCAGTTCAACCCTATCCGAGGTTTCAGGCATCTACTAGGGGATCTTGGAAAGTATCCCCTGTGGATAAATCCCCAGTATTTAACATTTTGAAAAACTGCCAAGTTGTTTTTGACAGTGTCTGCATCATTTTGGATTCCCACCAGCAGTGGATGAGGGTTCTAATATCTCCACATCTTCACCAAAGCTTATTTTCTGTTTGCTTGTTTTTTATTATAGCCATCCTAGTGAGTTTGAAGTGGTATCTCAGTGTGGTTTTAATTTGCATTTTCCTAATGACTATTTTTACATGTGTATTGGTCTTTTGGGTGTCTTATTTGTATAAGCCTATTTAAGATTTTTGGCTATTTGTCTCTTTATTGTTGAATTGTAAGGGTTCTTTGTATATTCTGTATACTAGACCCTTATCAGATATGTGATTATAAATATTTTCTCCCATTCTGTGGGTTGTTTTTTACTTTCTTGATAGTGTCCTCATTATTATTATTTTTTATATTATGTATTTATGGGATACTGAGTGATATTTTGTTACCTGTATAGAATGTGTGATGTTCAAATTGGGATAATTGGCATATCCATCGTCCCAAATATTGATCATTTCTTTGTGTTGAGAGCATTTGAACTCCTCTCCTCTAGCCATTTGAAATAATGCAATAAATTATTATTAATTATAGACACCCAGCACTGCTGTAGAACACTAGAACTTACTCTTCCTATCGAGCTGTAAGTTTGTATCCATCAATCAATCTTTCCTTATGCCTATCCTCCCCCTGACCCCGCCCAACCTCTAGTAAACATAATTCTGGATAGTGTCCTTTGACACACAAAAGTTTTAAATTTTGATGAAGTCTGATTAATCTGTTTTTCTTTGGTTGCTTGTGCTTCTGTTGTCATATGTAAGAAACCGTTGCCTAATCCAAGATCATAAAGATTTACTCTTAAGTTTTCTTCTAAAAATTGTATAGTTTTATCTCTAACATTTACATCTTTGATCTATTTTGATTTAATTTCAATATATGATGTGAGTTACTGATCCGAATTCATTCCTTTGCATGGGGATATCCAGTTGTCCCAGCACCATTTGTTGAAAGAACTCTTATTTTGAAAATTAGTTGAATGTAGATGTGTGGGTTTATTTCTAGACTCTGAATTCTATTACACTGGTTTACATGTCTATCCTTATGCCATTACCACACTTTACTGACTAGCATAGCTTTGTAGTAAGTTTTGAAATTAGGAAGTGTGAGTCTTCCAACCCTATTTTTCTTTTTCAAGATTGTTTAGGCTGGGTCTATTGCAATTCATATAACTTTTATCATTAGCTTTTTCATTTCTGTAAAAAAGGCTTTTGAAATTTGCTAGGGTTTGCTTTGAATCTGTAGCTCAGTCTTGGGAGTATTGCCATCTTAACAGTATTAAGTCTCCCAATCCACTAGCAGGGTGCATCTTTCCATTTATTTAGATCTTCTTTCCTTTTTTTCCACCCATGTTTTATAATTTTCAGTATATATCTTGCACTTCTTTAGTTACATTTATTCCTAAGTATTTTAGTCTTTTTGAAACTTTTGTAAATGAAACTGTCCTTGCTAGTTAACAACTCATTTTTGTATATTGACTTGTATTTTGCAACCTTGGTGAACTTGCTCATTAGCTCTATGTGTGTGTGTGTGTGTGTGTGTGTGTGTGTCTATGTATTCTTTAGGATAATTCAAATAGAAGATCATATCATCTGCAAATAGAGATTGTTTTACTTCTTACTTGACCATTTTGATGTCTTTTATTTACTTTTCTTGCTTAATTGTCTGGCTCAAACCTCCACTACAATGTTAAATGGAACTGGCAGTAGTGGACATTCTTGTCTTGTTCCTGGTCTTAGGAGGAAAGAAACTTTTCTTTCACTAGTATATATGACATTATCTGTGCGTTTGTCATAAGTGTCCTTTATCGTTTTTTTTTAATCATGAAAAGACGTTGGATTTTCTCAAATGCATTTTCTATATATGTTGAAGTGATCATGTGGGCATTTCCCTTTATTTTATTAATATGATATATTACATTGATTTTCATAGGATCAAACAACCTTGTGTTTCTGGGATAAATCCCACATGATTGCAGTGTAAAATCCTTTTTGTATGTTGCTGGACTCTGCTAGTATTTCACTGAGAATTTGTATATCTATATTCTCAAGGATATCGATCTTTTCTTTATTTGTAATGCCATTAGTTTGGGTATCAAAATAATATTGGCTTTATAGGATGAGTTAGGAAGTGTTCCCTTCACTTCTATATATTGGAAAAATTTCTGAAAAATTGGTATTAATTATTCATTAAATGTTTGGTACAATTCACAGGTGAAGCCACCCGGTCCTTTGTTTTTCTTTGTGACTAATGTTTTGATTACTAACTCAATCTCTTTACTGAATCTTAAAGAGATTAAGCAATATCCCTGTCTTGTAAGTGGTAGTAATAGGATATAAACTCAAGTAATTCTGACACCAAAACCTGTGTTTCAAACTAATATTGGCTAAAATACATACTTTTATTTATATATCATATATTCTTACTATGAAGATAATATATTCATGTTTAAACATTTTTTGAATTGTAGAAAAGTACAAAGAAAATAAAAATGATCGATAACACTGTTCCATATGTTGATGTATTTTCTTTCAGTACCTTTTCTAACTATTTTCTATATGTATAGATTTAATACTTATTAGACGTGATTGTTGTTATACTTTTCACAAAATTTTGTTTTCTTTTTTACTAATTCAGTCTGTCTTGTGAGTTTTCATGTCACTAGTAGTTCTTCAAAAGCATTATGTTAAATTATTGCCTAGTATTTCACTGTGTAATTCCTTTAATCACAACAGATTTTCCATTTTTTCTGTTTAATATTTAGGTTATTTTAATTTTGTGTTTTGCTATTACAAATAATGCTCTCCAGGTTATCTTGAACTTTGTTGCATCTCTGAGTTTTTAAAAATATATTCCTAGAAGTGGAATACTGGATCAAAGACTAGAAACATTTTTAAGGTTCTTCATTTGCTTGGTAAGTGAAAAGGCTTAACAATTTATACTTGCATTAAATACATTTTTTGTTTATCCCTCTCTGATAATATTGTTGTTTTTAAAGTGTTTTCTGATTTATTAATTTAAAAAAGTTGTCTTGTAGATGTGATATTGATAGTGGGCTGCTCTTCAGGGAGAACTGTAGAGGGAGCAAATACTGATTTTTCCAGGAAACAAGAAACTGACACCTACATCTTTCCTCTTCATCTGTTTTAGCCTTTACAGATAAGAGGTTTCTCCCCATTGAAATTTCCATTCCACATTAAAAATGTGAAAAGACCAGCACATAAACCCAGATTTATGATGGAGCTGTGCACCCATCCAGTAAGTCCTTGAGCTTTGCTTATTCTCAGCTCAACAATAAAAATTAGAATTGCTAGCAGGATATTCTGGATACACAAATAAACTACAGTCTGACTAGTTCAGCTCATTGGATATTCTCAGTAAGTAGTAACTAATGAAATATAACAGAAAATTATGTCATTACCAGATGGTTAATAATATCAATATTCTAATTTACCTAAAAGAACCCATAACTCTAATAGAGAACAGAAAAGAATTGAAACAATTAATCTAAAAGAAATTAGGTTTTCCTTGTATCTAGTTACAATGAACATAAATAATTTGAAATATCAGAAAGTAGCAAAACAATTTAGATCAGTATTTTCAAATCCTCTACCCTGCCTTCTTTACCCTACAAAACTTCAACAATAACAACAAAACCAAACAAACAAGGAATTAAATAAACTGTACACTTGGACTGTGCACAAGTAGCAAAGTGGGCTCATTTTATTTTCTTGTTTGCTCTCTGCTCTGGCACACTGGCAGAGAAAGTCACACGTGCTAAGATGACGAGATACTTCCAGCAGAAGAGGAAAGGGGCAGAGCAAATAGACTGGTTGATCCACAAACTCAGTGTGCAGCCCTGGGATCACTGAAAGCTGACAGAATGAGCTGGAAAAGAACAAGCAGCGATTCTGGATACACAAATAAACTACAGTCTTCAGAAGCATTTTGGAACTGTATGATGGTATGTGGATCACTCCCTTGCAGAAAGACATTTCAAAGGTTGAAAGGGTGCAGGGGAGAGCAACAGAAATGACTCTAAGCACAGGCTTCTGTAACAATGACGCTTTATACCTCCTCTGCACTTTTGTGCAAAGGGAATGAAAGTTCCCAATTGACTGCTGAAGGTCACCCTCTTAGGGAGAGACACAGGCTAGGTGTAGGAAATACAAGTCTCAACAAGAAGTTATCTAATGAAATCACTTGAAAATCCTACCATAAGTAGGTGTTGGTGTTAAACTGGGAGAGCTCTTTTAAAATATTTTCCAAAGATATTAGAGGAATAAAACACAATCTTGACTTGGGAGCCAGTAAGCCCTGCCACTTACTGGTAGGGTAACCCAAGGCAGGTCAGACAAGCAATCCTGGCCTTGGTTTCTAAGCTGGACGGAAGTAAATTTAGCAATTAATCAGGAATAATTTTTATCGTGATGGGCTCTATAAATGATTAATGTTTTAGCTATAGTGTTGTGTGTATAGGTAGCCCATCCATAGTGAATGGGAAAGAGTTAACAGCAAAAGCACAGACTACTGTACTGGGTGGAAATTTTGAATAAAAACAATAATTTTTATAAAGTCAATGCTTCTATGCAGCTGGATAGACATTTCTGCTTGGGAACTATTTTGTTCCCGCTAAAGTCCAAGAAAACCTATATAATCTCTTTTCACCATCAAAGCAGAGGCCTTCATTAAGAGGGAGAGAGAAAAAAAGACAGATAGCAAATGGCAGTTATTTTGCAGAGCATATTTTGAAAAAATAAAGACACCTCTATGAAGTAGCAAATTAACTAGAACTAGAGAAATACAGTCAATGAGGTAAAAGGTGAACCTGTCTCAATCTTCAACATAACTTTTGAGATGTCTTTGTGATTAATATAAATATCAAAATAAAAACATCTTTTCAAACAAGGATAGGTATAGCCCTTGGAAGCAGAGCGTATAGCTAAAAATTAGTAAAGACACAGACTGGTGAGGGTCCAGGTAGAATCAGAACACAGACCAGTGCCAAATTGGCAAAGGGCTCTCCTCTTTGATAAGGGGATATTGCAAGCCAGCGCTGAAACCTCACTGAATACTGTTTGTAAGTTGTGACACTCGTACTGTTACATGTAAGTGTGTATGTGGAAATATATATATAGGTGGCTAGCCACAGATATAGATGCAGAAGTTAATGTTTAGTAAACTTTATGTACTTTCCATTCTGTAATTTTCAGAATATCTCTCAAAAGACTCTTTGTTATAGATGTGTGTATCCTGTAACAGATAACACTTCCAGCTAATGAGTGACCTATGTTTCACACTTGCATCTCATGTCCCCTGCATTCATTCATTCATTCAACAAGCACTTGCTTCATTCATTAAGCACTTGCTATACCTAGGTACTGTACTTATCCCATGAAGATTAGTAAGTAAAGCAGAACCTTGCCATCAAGAAATTAAACATCTTGTGGCAGGAGAATGCTATTGAAATAGATAGGTCTCTAAGTAATTTTCATCTCTGTCTTTGTCAGTATCTTGTCCAACTTATTCTAGAAAGGTTTCACCTAACTCACTCACTGGTTTGGACCCCATGAAGAATATGAATCTTCATCAATCCACCTATTGTTTGTTAAAGGTAAAATGCTGGGTTGGCTTTAAAAACCTTGATAGATCTAGATATTCAATATTTACCAAAGTCACATGTCTCATATTTAAATAAGTGTAAAATGAGCGTGACTGAGTCAGTTTTTTCTTCAAACATCAGTCGGTCAGCTGGAATGTAATAAGTCTACTTAAAGGACAAAAACAACAGCAACAAAATCAGCCCATAACTATCCAGGATGGTTAATTTGATTTATTGAGGGAAACTATGAATAAATATTAAAACCCAGAAGCAGCAAGGTGGTTTCTGTATAATTAGTAATTATGTTTTAGCCATAGCTTTTAATCATATTACTTGGACTGTAATAGGGCAATAAATTCAGGACAGCTTGGTTTTGGCTTCAAAAACCTGGCATAACAAGTGTAACTTGTCAATGCCCACAATGATATTTTCTTCCATTTCACTATGGCAGCTGAATTATCCTTCAACATACCAGTTTATCTCTCGCATTTGTACATATTGAGCTAAAGTAGAGGAAAACATAAAAACCATCAGCCAGCCCCCGTTAGTGTGTGCCCAGATCCCACGAGTGCCCTGCTTCCCTTCAGTGTTCATTAATCCTTCATGAACTCCATCACCTTCACCATCCCATCTGCTCTGAACAGAAGGAAGAGACGACCATCACGTATTCCACACCAGGATTCTAACTCTGCCAGATCACAGTGGTCTTTAGCCATATGCCACACATTATTAGAGAACAGATCGTTCTGTTTGCATGACAAGCTGTAGATTCTGGACAGCCCTCCAGGGACACCTCCAGATAGAGTGGAGAGTGTGCCGGGTGTTTCTCCAACAGTGATGAAGAACACAGGTTTTGGCTGTCAACACCAGGCTCACATTGCAGCGCCTGCACTGTGGGATCACGTGCAAGTCACTCACCTCTGTAATCCACAGGTGTGTAAATCTTCCCTGTGGAGCTGGACACCCAGGAAGATGGCTTCATGCTGGAGGGGTGGACTCCGGTGCCAGCCTGGGATCAAAGCCTGCGTTCAACTGTGGGCAATCCCTTATGTCTCTGTGCTTTGCTTTCCTCATCTTTAAAATGGGAATACTTGTAGTGAATCCACAGAGAGCTCTCAAGGTAATTAAATAGATTAAGAAAGAATTGCATCTGGCACATAAGTTTTTATGTGAAGTGCTAGAAATCATTGTAACTTTATGTCATAATCGAATGATGTGAATTTATTTTTTAAAAAACTAGAACATTGCCCAACACATAGAAAGCTCTCAAATATGGTGGCAGAGTTGGCAATGTGAAATTATGCTGAGAAGTGAAGCACAATGGGAATTTGCCATGCTCACTGGATTTGGATTAATGACGAACTTCAGTGAATTTAGTCCTATTTAGATAGAGACAACTGTTACTAGCCAAGAAAATAGGAGACCCAGTTGTAATAAAAAGGCCGTTATGATGAGCTGTGCACACCAGGTTGGGCAAATATTGTGAGATTCCTTCTTACCATGAAAACTTTGAGAACATTGTCCTGAGCAAACCAGAGAAGTAATAATATGTACACCGACCAAGCTGGTGCCCAGGTGAGCGCAGGTTCCTGCATGGCTGACCTCTGACTCAGCAGCTGCAGGCCTGCCCAGGCCTGCCCCAGCCACAGAGCAGCCCGCACGCCATCAAGCCAGCACCCAAGTGAGTATAGGCTCCTGTGCAGCCAACCCCTCATGTAGCTACCACAGTCCCACCCAAGCCCCAGAGGTGCCCACACAGCAACTGAGCCAGGGCCCAGGTGAGTGCAGACTCCTGCATGGCTGACCCCTGATGCAGGAACCATAGGCCCATCTCAGCCCCAGAGGGGCCCTGCACAATAATTGAACCAGTACCCAGGTGAGTGCAGGCTCCTGAGCAGCTGATCCTGACACAGCCATAGACCCACCCAGGCCCACCTGAGCCCCAGAGGGACCCACACACCAATCAAACAGGAGCCGAGGCAGCCTACTACACACTCAACCGCATTGATAGAAGAAGAGTCACCAGAAGAGCTTATAAATACAGGAGGAAGTCTTACCCCTCACAGCCCACTTCAGAGTAACAGAAGAAACAAGTGTCCTACCAGATGATCAAACACCAATGAAAAAATAGTAGAGCTACAAATAAATAAGAAGATAGGAGACCACCAAAGGAATATGCTAATTCTCAAGTACCAGACCCCACAGAGTAAGAAATCCTTGAGATGTCCAGAAAGGAATTCTGATCTTAAGAAAACTCAAAGAGATAAGAGAAGAATCAATTAGAGAACATAATGAAACAAGAAAAAATATCCAGGATATGAAGGAAGACATTTACAAAGAGATCAATACCTTAAAAAAAGAATGCAATAGTACTCCTAGAAATAAAGGATTCACTCAATAAAATAAAAAACAAAATGGAAAACATGAGCAGTAAGCTAGAGCAAACAGAAGACTTTCAGATCTTGAAGATGGTCTTTTTGAAATAACCCAAGCAGACAAAAAAAAAAAAAAAGAAGAAGAAAACTTAAGAGAGCTAGCAGACAACCTCAAGCACACAAACATCTGAATCATGGGTATTCCAGAAGGGGAAGAGATAGCAAAAGGCATTGAAAACCTAGTCAAGGAAGTAATAACAGAAAACTTCTCAGGTATAGGAAGAGATGCAGACGTTCAGATCCAGGAAGCTCAAAGATCCCTAAACAAATGCAATCCAAAGAGATCCTCTTGAAGAAACATTATAGTCAAATTGGAAAAACTCAAAGACAAAGAGAGAATTCTAAGAATAAAGAGAGAAGAGCATAAAGCCACCTATAAAGGAGCCCCCATCAGACTAACAGCAGATTCTCAACTGAAACCTTACAGGCCAGAAGAAAATGGAATGACATATTCAAAATACAAAAAGAAAAAAATTTTCAGCCAGGAATTCCATAACCAGCAAGGTGGTCCTCCAGAAATAAAGGAGAAATAGTGTATTTTCCAGAAAAACAAAAATTATGGGAGTTCACTACCACACAACCATCCCTGCAAGAAATTGTCAGAGGAGTCTTGCATCCAGAATCTGAAAAATAATAATCAGTATCATGGATTTACAAGAAAGAGGAAAACCCACTGTTAAAACCAAAACGCTAATAAGAAAGAGAAAGAAGCTAAATCATGTCACCTCAAAAATTCAACTAACATTGAAGATGAAAAATAAGAGGTGAATAAAGGAACAAATCATACTTAAAACATCTAAACAAAAAGTAATATAATGACAGGAGTAAAGCAATATTTATCAATAACAACCCTAAATGTAAATGGATTAAACTCCCCATTCAAAAGACACAGACTGATTGATTAGATTAAAAAGCTAAACCCAAGTATATGCTGTCTTCAAGAGACCCATCTCACCTACAAAGATACACACAGACTAAAAGTGAAGGGATGGAAAAAGATATACCATGTAAATAGAAACCAAGAACAAGGAGGAATAGCTATTCTTATGTGGGATAAAATAGACTTCAAAACAAAATCCATAAAAAGAGACAAAGATGGCCATTATATAATGATAAAGGGATCTATCCAGTTGGAAGACATAACAATCAAAAATATTTATGCACCCAACATTGGAGCACCCAGATATGTTAAGCAAATACCCTTAGATCTAAAAAAAGAGACAGACCTTAACACAATAATAGTGACCTGAACACTCCTCTCTCAGTGTTGGACAGATCTTCCAGGCAACAAAACAACAAAGAAACAAAGGATTTACACTACACTTTAGACCAGTTAAGCCTGGCAGGCATCTACAGAACATTTCATCCAACAGCTAGAGAATATACATTCTTCTCATCAGCACATGGAACATTCTCCAGGATAGACCACATACTAGGTCAAAAATCAAGTCTCAGCAAATTAAAAAAAAAAAATTGAAATCATCCCAAGTATCTTTTCTAACCATAATAGCTTAAAATTGGAAATCAATATCAAGCAAAATTCTGGAAACTACTCAAGTGCATGGAAACTAAACAACAGACTCCTGAATGACCTATGGGTCCAAGAAGAAATTAAACATGAAATAAAAAAATTTCTTGAAACTAACAAAAATAAAGATACATCACACCAAAACCTGTGGGATACTGAAAAAGCAGTACAAAGAGGGAAGTTTATTATAATAAACACTTACATTAAAAGAATGGAAAGACTTCAAATAAACACCCTAACACTATGCCTCAGAGAACTGGAAAAACAACAATCCAAGCCTAAAACTAGTAGTCAGAAAGGAATAATTAAGATCAGGGAAGAGTTAAATGAAACAGAGAACCCCAAAATGATATAAAAGATAGATAAAACAAAAAGTTAGTTTTTTGAGAAGATAAATAAAATAGACAAACCATTAGCTAGGTTAACAAAAAAAAAAGAGAAGACCCAAATAACAAAAATCAGAAATGATAAGGGAGACATATAACTGATACCACAAAAATACAAAGAATCATTACAGATTATTATAAACAGCTGTACCTGAACAAATATGAAAACCTGGAGGAAATGGATAAATTTCTGGACACATAACAAACTACGGAGACTGAACCAAGAAGACATAGAAAACCTCAACAGACCAATAACAAGCAATGAGATTGAAGCAGTAATCAGCAACATTCCAACAAAGAAAATCCCAGGACTGGATGGATTTACAGCTGAATTCTATCATACCTTTAAAGAAGAATTAACACCACTTCTCTTCAAACTTTTCAGAAAAGTTGGAACTTAAGCCATTCTCCCAAACTCATCTCAGAGGCCAGCATCACTCTCATACCAAAACAAGATAAAAATACAACTAAAAAAGGAAATTATAGGCCAATATCCTTGATGAACATAGATGCAAAAATCCTCAACAAAATATTAGCCACCAGAATACAACACATCAAAAAAATTATACACCGTGATCAGGTTGGATTAATCCCAAGGATGCAAGGTTGGTTCAACATATGCAAGTCAATAAGTGTTATATACCACATCAACAAAACCAAGGTTGAGAGCCTTTCCCTGTGGAATAGGAAAAAGACAAGGATGCCCACTCTCACTACTCCTATTAAACATAGTATTAGAAGTACTAGCCAGAGCAATCAGGCAAGAGAAAGAAATAAGGGCCTCCAGATTGGAAAGAACAAAGTCAAACTATTTTTGTTTGAAGATTATATAATCTTATATATAGAAAAACCTATAGAATCTACCAAGAAACTCTTAGAGCTGATTAACAACTTTAGTAATGTTGCAGGATACAAAATCAACACTCAAAAATCAGTAGCATTTTTATACTCCAGTAATGAAGTAGCAGAAAAAGAAATGAAGAGAGCAAGCCCATTTACAATAGTCATCAAAAAAAAAAAAAAAAAAAAAAAGAAATCAAATATCTAGGAATCAATTTAACCAAAGAGATGAAAGATCTCTACAATGATAACTGCAACACACTACCGAAAGAAATTAAAGAGGACACAAAAAGGTGGAAAGACATCCATGCTCTTGCATGGGAAGAATTAACATTGTGAAAAATGTCCATCTTACCCAAAGCTATCTACAGATTTAATGCAATCCCCATGAAAATAACAATGACATTTTTCAAAGAAATAGAAAAAGCAATCTAACATTCATATAGAATAACAAAAGACCCCAAATAGCCGAAGTAATACTGAGCAAAAAAAAAAAAAAAAAAGTAAAGCTGGAAGCATAACACCACCTAATTTCAAATTATATCACAAAGCTATTATAGCCCAAACAGCATGGTACTAGCATAAAAACAGACACTTGGACCAATGACAGAATAGAAAACCCAGTAATCAATCCATATACTTACAGCCAACTGATCTTTGACAAAGGCAACAAGAACATAACACTGGGGAAAAGACTGCCTCTTTAATAAATGGTGCTGGGATACTTGGACTTCTGTATGCAGAAGAATAAAACTGGACCTGTACCTCTCTCCCTATACCAAAATTAACTCAAAATGTATTAAAGACCTGAATGTAAGACCTGAAAACATAAAATTACTAAAGGAAAACATAGGGGAAACACTCCAGGAATTAGGACTGGACAAAGGCTTTATGAATAAGACCCCAAGCACAAGCAACAAAAGAAAAAGTAAACAAATGGTATTATATCAAACTAAAAAGCTTCTGCACAGCAAAAGAAATGATCAACAGAGTGCAAAGACAGCCTACAGAATGGGAGAAAATATTTGCAAACCATGCATCTGACAAGGGTTTAATATCCAGAATATACAAAAAACTCAAACAACTATACAGTAAAAAATCAAATAATCCAATTTAAAATGGGCAAAGGAGATGAATAGACACTTTTCAAAGGAAGACATACAAATGGCCAACAGGTACATGAAAACATGCTCAGCATCACTAGTCATCAGAAAAATACAAATCAAAAGCACACTGAGATACTACCACACCCCAGTTAGACTGGCTATTATTAAAAAGGCCGATAATAACAAATGCTGGCAATTATGCAGGGAAATCGGAACTCTTCTATACTATTGGTGGGAGTGTAAATTACCACGGCCATTATGGAAAACAGTGTGAAGATTCCTTAAACAACTACAGACAGAACTAGCATATGATCCAGCAATCCCACTACTGGGTATATATCCAAAGTAATGGAAATCATCATGTCAAAGGGATACCTGCATTCCCATGTTAGTCGTAGCTCTATTTACAGTAGCCAAAATATGGAATCAACCTAAATGCCCTTCGACAGATGACTGGATAAAGAAAATGTGGTATATATACACAAAGGAATACTACTCAGCCATAAAAAAGAATGAAATCTGCCATTTGTAGAAACATGGATAGGTCTGGAGAAAATTATGTTAAGTGAAATAAGCCAAACTAGGAAAGAGAAATTCCACATGTCCTCACTTATAACTGGATGCAAGGAAGGAAAGACCACAACTATTCTTTGAACTTTCAGAAGGAGAAAGCAAACCTAAGGTTACTAGAGGTGGAGGGGGAGAGAGAGAGGAAGGGGATTTGGGGAGGGATAGGCTGGGCAAAGGGCATAAAGAAAAATCATGATTTGTAATAATGAATATGCTAATAATAATAATATAAAAAAGAAGCTGCTATGTGAACAAAAACAAAAACAAACAAAAAAAGATGGTGGCAGTTATTATTTTAGTATTATAACTTTAAATAGTGCTCTGACCTAGCAGAGATTTATTTGTCCCTTGACTACTGAGTAAAATTATAGCTGCATAACTGATATACTCTGGGTGCAAACTATCAACAACTATTTGAACCAAGCATAATAGTACTCAGGGCTGCATTTTTTTCCCCCCTTCCATTGGTCCAGACTTTCACACAGCAGGCAGTAACACTCCTAAGTATTTTTGTACTCCCACATGTGACTGAGGTTTCACCCGGAATGCGGAATGTACATACTGAGACTACAAAGCAACAGTCTGCAAAGGTCAGCTCCTCCCTGGGGTGCAAAGATGAAACTGATGGTCACTGGTGCTGTGTTTTAGTTTTTGGTTTTATTTATTTATTTATTTATCTAGTTAGTTATTAACAAATTGCAATAGAAATGCTGGCCTCCTGATTCTTTATTCAGACTGAGAAGAAAGTGTAAATGATTACCAAACAGGGACTGTGATTATGTTTAAAGCATTCTAAAGATTTCATGCAAAGGGCCAAAGAAAGCAGCACAACTCTTTTTCTATAAGCTGAGGAAGATTTGGAGAGAAAGAAATAGTACATGATTCTCTTTTATATAAATATATGTATGTATATATGTATATGTGTGTACACATGTATGTATACATATATACATATGTATATATTTAAATAAAATAAAAGATATGCCAAACTACATGTCCAATGAGATTTCCAGGAGCAAGCTCTTAGCTTTACCTTTTGTTCCTGTAGAAGACTTGCAATGTATATATTTAATATTTTAAATAACCAGAATGTAATGTGACATTGTCACTATCTAGTTGCTCCCCAAGTTTAACAAGACATATTTTGGCCAGACCAACAAAGAAATATTTCTCCAAATTATTTGGGCATTATATTCTTACTTTTCTTATACAGTTTACAGATAATGGAGGTAAAAGATTTCGGAGAGAAAAGAAGGGGCAATTGAAAGGCAAAAATGATCTAATCAACTCATACAAAAACTCTCTATTCTCTGTTGTTATCATTAGTTTTACTATATTTAGCCTCAAAAATACCATCCTTAAGTATAATTTCCTTATGTCTTATTATAATATCTTTTAATTCAAAAGTATGTTCTATATTTTCTTTTGTTCTATTCTCAGAAGACCCCTAACAACTTGTTGATGTTGTCCGTATAATGACCATTGACTTTTTTTGGTATCAGTGATTAGATGAGGTTGTTTTTCTTCCAGATCCTTTACTCAACAAGAGACATTTTCTAAGAGCCAAGCGTCTTTCCATTACGTTCCTCCCGCTCCTTCAGGTGTGGGTACTGATGGCCGCATGTAGTCGCCCTGCAGTGGGGTAAAGGCTCTGGTTCAGCCTCCGCCCCCGCTCTCATCTCTGTCATTTGGTGGGACTGTCTGCCTTGTCACCCACCCATCTCTGCGTGGGCCCAGCTTAGACAATGAGCAGCTGAGTAGCTGATTAAGCCTGTCAAACGTCTCTTTATAACAAAATTCATCTCTGTGCATAAGAAATACAATATTAATACAGTACAAAACTGATAAAAATAAATACAGATGATGATGTTCAACTTTGGGTAGTGGGAAAAGCACAGACACTGGAATTAAGGAGAGCAAAACTCATATCATATTATCTTTGGCAGGTTATTTAAATCCTAAATTTTGCTGTCTTGTCTATAAAATGGGGCAATAATACCTCATTGAAATATGAAATTTAAGTGACTTGATGAGGTAAAAGGCCTCTTAGTTCCATTCACATTAAAACAAGTGAAAAAAAGAACAAGTAAGCTATTTTCCTTTCTGACTGGTTCATCTATTTTATTTTCCCCTTCATGGAAACCATCCTGCTAGCAGTTCATCCCACCCTGAGTTTGAGATTCAGCGACAGTGGCACCGTAGCTGAGCTTGCATTCACCATGACTCAAAGGCCAAGAAGTGAAATATAAAAAAGGCCAGATGAGAAATACAACCTGAATTATATTCAAAGTAAGCATAGGGATCAGAGAAAAGGGCTTGGCAATCAAACCAATCACTCTGCTCTAGCTTGAGTTTATAGTTTAAAACTGCTTCCATTTAAATCTTTCTAAAATGACAGCAGGTGGATCAGAGATCTCTAAACTGTGGGCAATATATGCCTGCAGAGGAAGTGCTTAACAGTCTATTTCATGTGGCCACTGAATCAGAGTTTGATGGAATACTGCTTTACCATTTGTGTTCTTACTGTATTTCAAATCATAGTCAAAACAAACTCTGAGATCTAAGAGATTTCCACAACAGCACATAAAATGCAATAGCATTAAACCAATGACAACTAATTGGAAAATATAATAAAAACAGTATCATATTTTCTGTAGCAGCAGAAACTATATGGTATCTAGATATAAATACAATAAAAGGTTTGTAAGAACCATATTTAAAAAATCTAAAGCATTACAGAAAGATGTAAAAGAAGACTTGAATAAATAGTGAACTATAAAATGTGCATAGTTGAAAAGACTATATCACAAAAAAGTCAATTTCTCCAATTTAATCTACAATTTTAATGCAAATTTATTTATTTAAAAATCTATTTAAAATTTATTTATTTTAAATTTATTTTTAAAAAATCTTAATACACATATCTTTTGTGAAAATTGACAAGATGATCCTAAAACTCACATAGAAGTAATTAAGATTTTTTAAAGAAGGACAGGGTGAAGAAACATCGGGAGGTGATAGATGTGTTTATGGCTTTGGCGGTGGTGATGGTTTCACGGGTGTACAATTATCCCTAAATTCATCCAAATGTATACATTAATTTTATGTACAGCTTTTATTTTTTTTCTTTTTTGGCTGCTGGCTCGTACAGGTGGCTTGACCTTGGTGTTATCAGCACCAAAGCTTTTTATGTCAATCATACCTCAATAAAGTGTTTCACACCAGTTTTAGATTTTAGATATTATATTTTCCAGTTCCAATTCACAATTTTTTCAGTTTCCATATCTCTCCTGAAATTTTCCATCCTTTACCCTCATAACTTTCTATGATTTTTTTAACATATTTATCTAACTTTTTTATTAAGTCTTTGACAAGTCATTTCAATATCTGGGTTGTCAGACTGTTTCTATTAGCTGTTTTTTTCTCTCTCTCTTGATTATGGGCACACTATTCTGCTTGTTTACAAATTTAGTAATTTTTGAATGTGTACTATACATTATGGATAACTGTAAAATCTCTGGATTTTGTTACATCCTCTTAAGTGTTGAGTTTTGTTGAGGCAGACAATTAAATTACTAGAATATATTATTCAATAAAAGGAACCATAGTTCCTTGAAGTAGTGACAGTGACCATGTGCTCAAAAAGAAAAAAATGGGTGTAGGGGTGTTAAAAAAACCCAGACACCAATATGAAGGATCTTCCAGTGGCCAAAACTGTAACAATTTGTGCAACGAAATAATGCTAGTGAGGATTATAACTCATAGAATTAAACAAGTATTTATGAGTCGACATTGATATAAATGAATAATTGAAGAAATAAATACGTAGAAGAGAAAGCTCTTCCATAGAGAAGAATTCTAATTAATATGCAGTTCATAGAAGGTATAAAGGAAATATAAAATTATCATTAGGAAAATACCACAATAATAATTGCCACAGGCAAGATCCACCAATGGATCCTAAAATTATGTTTTAGGAGGAACAGGATGTACAGTCTCAAAGTGTTTTTCAAAAAATTTCATTAATTATGAAAAGGAAAATAGTAACTTTACAGTGGAGAAGCTCTGCAGACATCACCCTAACCAAATGATCAAGGTTAAGATGACCAGTAATAGGACATATTGATATGTGCACTAAGAATGTCACAACATCACTTCTAGGTCATAAAAGGTCTTAAAAGACAAGGAAAGAAGGAGAATTGGAGGAGATTGTTGCTGATTGGAGGTGACTAAAAAGGTACAACTTAATGCATTGTGGGTTCCTGGACTGGACCGTGGAACTGAGGACATTAGTGGAAAAAATTGATGAAGTTTGAATAAGGTCCTGTTTGAAGTTTAGTTAATAGTATTGTAGCAGTGTTAATTTTCAGTTTTGATTACTGTACTATGATTATGAAAGAGGCTAGCATTAGGTGAAGGTGAATGAAGTGTATGTAGGAGCTCTCTATACTATGTTTGCAACTTTTCTATAAGTCTGGAATTATGTCAAAATGAAAAGTTAAAAAAATTACTAGCATATCACTTTGACTATGTGGAACCTTGTTTGGGTCTATTTGTTTTGCCCTTAGTTTTAAGGTTTTAGTCCTTAATTAGTCCTGGGATTAATTAACACAAGTGTTTTCTAATATATATTTCCAATATAGTTGTAATATAATAAACACTATTAGTGTGTTGCCTTTTTGGGGTTTCAGTGAAAAGACAGTGTTTACTGAGTCCCACGAACTTGGTGAGGCTTGAGCAGCCACCTCTGTGTCCCCAGCATCAGGCAGTTGGGCTCCTTGAATTCTCTCTTCATGTGTGACCTTACTCTTCAGCCTACTACGATGGTTGCTTTCTGCTTGAGTGCTTCATCGTGTGTCATGTGAACTGCTCAGGGGTAAGCTCGATATAGTAGTAAGTGTGTCTTCTCCAGTTTCTGCCTACATTTGGTTGCCCTCTGATGGCTTCAAGATGTTGCATTTTTACATTTTCTCCAGAATTTTAAGTTGTAATCAAAAGGAGAGATAGTTTGATATAAACTACTCTGCCAGTATGAAGACACCAGCATATAATAGCTTTTTAATAGTTGAATAATTATATATATTATACAATGTATTATGATCAAATCAGAATAATTAGCATATTCAACATTGCAAAAACGTTTCATTTCTTTGTTTATATTTTAACGTAGTAAAAAAATAGAATTATCATTGGGATGTCAATAAGTCTTAAAGGTTTTTCACAGCCCTCACGGCCATCCCAGGGCAAGATGTAAAATGGACTTAAAGTTTTCTTTGGTCCTCCTACCTTCCTATGAGCAGCTTTTGTTCATCTACAGAGATTTCTACATCCTTCCTTTTAGATAAGTTCCAGGACTCCATTTGTTTTCATTGACTACAAATTTATCCAGTGCTTTCTTTAGTCCCCAAGTCAAATATTTGAGTGAAAGCATGAATGAATGGATAAAGGAAGAAAGGAACTCTGCTAAAGCAAAGCTCTGGACCCAGGACCCCCAACCTGACAAAGCCCAGGCTCACTTAATATTGCTAGGGCAATCAGTGATCCCACCTTGTTTCTTAAACTTCTGTCATTGGTCAGCTAACATGGCAACTAGTCTGTCAATCCTCTTTCACTTGCTCTTCCTCTTCAGGGTGTGCTAATTTGCTCATTCACTCTGGTCTCTGATACAATGTCACCTCTTCCTTCCAAGTGACCTCATGATCACCTTCTCTAAAGAACACCTCCCTTTGTTCTTTATCCTCTTCCTCTGCTTTGTCTTTTTCCTCATACTAGTTATCTCTACCTTGTATTATAGTTAATATATGACATGACATGACATGACATTATATTACTTATGGACTTCCCTAGAAAATAAGCAATATAAGCACAGAAACTTAAAAAGTTTTTTTTTTTCTTCCCCACTGTTGTATTTCCAGCACTTGGTGCAGTACCTGGCACATAGTAAGAACTCAATAATATTTGTTGAATGAATAAATGAATTCTCAGAAAATTCCTGCCGGATCATTACTTTTATTCTCATTGACCAGACAGCAAAACTGATCAAGAAAAGAAGATAAGGAAAACAAAGTCATAAAACAAATGGCGGATCTAGATTAAAACTCAAGGTTCTGACTCTAAGCCTGCTGCTGCTTCCAGAAGAGTAGAAAGTGAAGTCAAGGGTAGCATGCTCAGACTGGGGGTGGGGAGGAGGTGAAGGGATAGCATGGTGAGCAGCCAGCTTCTGCCAGTGCCTCTCCAGCATGTATCTGAGCCTCTTCTCTTACAGGTTTGTCTGGCTGTGTTTTGCTTCTAATCATGTCCCATGCCAGCAGCAACTGTATGACGACCCTCAACTGGAAAATGGAGCTAGATTAACCCGTTAGTTTGGAGTCATCCTCCCGTCACCTCCCCCTTTCTGAATTTGTTTGTTGAGCTTCCAGATTCTGAGAGTGAAATAGTTAAGGAAAAGTGCATAAGAAGCTAGAAAGTGAGATTAGCATATATGTGCTTGTTTTTATTATGCATAATTCCTCGAGTAAGAATAACTTATTTAGGGCAGGTTATTCTCTAAATACCTACTTTCTCTGTTACTGACTGCTGGGAACACCAAAATCAGGAAGACATTTGGGTAGCAGTTCTAAATAATTTCATTGGAAAGACCAACGTAATTTAAATGCACTTCACACATTAACCAAGTGACCTGAGGACAGAAGAAATTTCCTTTTGAAGATATCTTGAAGATATTGTTTGGAAAATATACCCTATGAAGACACTTTTCTAAAATCTACTTATAGGTATATCACCAAATTTTACATATAAGCTGCGAATTTGGGTGTTTTAAATTCTGTAGTTGGTGGAGACATGTGCAATATAATTTTATTTCAATTTTTTACTGTGTGCAGCCCAAATGCACTGAGAGAGGTAAGTTTGGCAAGATGAAATGAATCTGCTCTGGGTTGTGAACTTAACTTGCTCATATCTTGCCTCAACCAGAAAAGCAATATGTAGGAGAGTAATACCAGGGGAGAGTTTTTTCCTCTCCTCATATTTATAAATAGGGACATTTGTTACTTGAGTGATGATGCTCTAAGATATTTACCTCAAAGACCTTGGACTCTGACGCTGTCTCAGGGTATCAGAAATTGCTTTCCTAATTTCTCACTGCTTTTGCCAGTTTTGCAATTCAAAGTTGTATTAGTTTACATTGTGAAAAATGTGTGTTTGCGTGTGTGTGTGTGTGTGTGTGTTGAAAGCAAGTGTTTGAAATCTATTGTCTTAGTTGCAAGCCAGATGTCACTTCCATTTAGTAATTTTTCAAAGTTCTTTCCCTTAAATCACAGAAGTGAATAAGCAAAATGCAAGAATAAAATGGTTTTCATAGTCTACTCACTTCTCCCTCAGTGACAGCAGCAGTGTTGCCCACTCCTACTTCACCTGGGTCAGGGAGCACATATGCCAGAGGGGCCAGGTGGGACTGTGGAGTGATGGTCCCTTAACAGGCAGCAGCTGCTACTCATGTCTGGCTGAATATTGTCATTCTAGAATTTGGGCTTGGTATTGCGAGAACTACAAACAATTGTTGAGAGAAATTAAAAAGGACACAAGAAGGTAGAAAGATACCCCATGCTCTTGGATTGGAAGAATTAACATTGTGAAAATGTCCGTATTACCCAAGGTGATCTACATATTCAATGCAATCTCCATCAAAATTCCAATGACATTTTTCTCAGAAATGGAAAAAACAATCCTAACATTTATATGGAATCACAAAAGACCACAAATAGTCGAAGTAATCCTGAGCAAATAAAATAAAGCTGAAGGCATAACACTACCTGACTTCAAATTAGACTACAAAGCTATAGTGACCAAAACAGCACGGTACTGGCATAAAAACTGACACAGGGACCAATGGAACAGAATAGAGAATGCAGAAATCAACCCATACACCTACAACCATCTGATCTTTGACAAAGGCTCCAAGAGACCACACCCTGGGGAAGAGACTGCCTCTTCAGTAAATGGTGCTGGAAAAACTGGACATTCATATGTAGGAGAATGAAACTAAAACCATACCTCTCACCATATACCAAAATAAACTCAAAATGGATTAAAGAATTAAATATACATCCTGAAACAATAGAACTTCTTAAAGAAAACATAGAGGAAAGACTCCAGGAAGTGGGATTGGGTACAGACGTCATGAATATGGCCTCAAAAACACAGGCAACCAAAGGAAAAATAAACAAATGGGATTATATCAAACTAAAAAGTTTCTGCACAGCAAAAGAAACAATTAACAGAGCAAAAAGACAACCAACAGAGTGGGAGAAAATATTTGTAAAATATGCATCTGACAAAGGATTAATATCCAGAATATACAAGGAACTCAAACAACTTTACAGCAAAAGAAACAAACAAGTAACCCAATTAAAAAATGGGCAAAGGAGCTGAATAGGCATTTCTCTAAGGAAGATATCCAAATGGCCAACAGACACAGGAAAAAATGCTCAACATCGCTCAGCATTTGGGAAATGCAAATCAAAACCATTTTGAGATATCATCTCACTCCAGTTAGGATGGCTAATATCCAAAACACTGAGAATGATAAATGCTGGTGAGGATGCAGAGAAAAAGGAACTTTTATACAGTGTTGGTGGGACTGCAAAATGGTGCAGCCATTATGGAAAATGGTATGGAGGTTCCTCAAACAATTACAAATAGATCTACCATATGAACCCGCTATTCCATTGCTGAGAATATGCTCAGAAGAATGGAAATCATCCTGTACAAGGGATACCTGCAGTGCCATGTTTATTGCACCACTACTTGCAATAGCCAAGAGTTGGAACCAGCCTAAATGCCCATCATTGCATGAGTGGATAAGGAAACTGTAGTATCTCTACACAACAGAATTCTACTCTGCTATAAAAAAGAATGAAATACTACCATTTGCAGCAACATGGATGGGCTTAGAGAAAATTATATTAAGTGAAATAAGCCAGGCGTAGAAAGAGAAATACCGCATGTTGTCATTTATGTGTGGGAGCTAATAAAATAAACAAATAAATAACTATACAAACAAATAAACCAGGGTGGGTGGCGAGTGGGGAGAAGCCACAACAATCACAATTCCTTCATCTTGTTAAGACAAGTGAAAAGGGCCGAGCCGTGGCGCACTCGGGAGAGTGCGGCGCTGGGAGCGTGGTGACGCTCCCGCTGCGGGTTCGGATCCTATATAGGAATGGCCAGTGCACTCACTGGCTGAGTGCCGGTCATGAAAAAGACAAAAAAACAACAAACAAACAAACAAACAAAAAAAAGACAAGTGAAAAGACATGATGTTGATGGGCAGGGAGGGAGGAGAAGAAGTGGGGGAAAAGAAGGAATTGGTAAAGGGACATGAAAATCAACTGCATTTTATCTTGATAAATTAAAATTTTTTAAAATGCAAAAAGAGAAAAGCAAAGCTAGAAATCTGAGTTTTCATTGAAACCGCACGATTTTCAAATGTCAGAACTAATTAAAAAATTTAAATATACAAACAGACCACAAAACCCAGTGGCCCAGTTGCTAAATACAACCCAACAGGAGTTCAACATTTGGTATGTTGGCTCAGATACTGAACAGTCCCTCCCAAGAAGGAGCCATGAGAAGCATCTTTGAAAGGCTACCTGCTTCTAACCTGTTTGTGACAGAAAGATTGTCTTGCACCTGCTTTCAAGAGGTTTCCTGGCTATATTTTTTTCTCTCCCTGCCCTCACTTGTCCTCCAGGAACCACTGCCCAGAGCTCCTGGATATCAGCCATCTTGAGAGGAACTGGTCATTCCCCAGGGCAGTAGCCTGGGGACAACCGTGAGGCAGGTCACCTCACCTTTGTTTCCCTTTCTTGATCCCAGACATTGTTACCACCCCAAACTACTGGTGCCCAATTGTACTAGAGAGGGGGAACTAACGAAAGGGATTAGAATTTAGAAAGAGTTTATTCTTTTTATAGACTATATATTTATATGAGTGCTTTCATAGTTCAAAAAAACCAAAACCAAAACCAAAAAAACCCAAAAAACAAGCAAACCACAAGACAGTTAAACGCCCATGGAATGGCCTTGCCGTCCCACCTGTTCCTTCCCTGGGCTCTCTCCCCCGCTCTTCCAAGAGCAAAGGCAGGTGAGCATCCAGCTGGCGATTTCCCGACCTCTGGGTCATCCTGAACAGACTCCATCCTGGGGTCATTGTGCAGGTAAGAGGGACTGAGAGAGCAGAACCGGGTGGTGCGGGGTCAGGGGTCGGCAGGTCAGCCGGCAGGACGCTTCAGGACGCTTCAAGACAGGCTTCAGCTACACGATTCTAAGTCAGCGCAAAGCTCCCAGCTGGGCTTTTGCAACGCGGCTCAGAATCCTTTGAAAATGTGTCTCCTTCCTCCTCCTTCAGGGTCATCCAGGAGGTAGTATCAAATTAAACAACACACACACGTAAGGACAAGCAGTACTTCTCAGGGGCAGTATGGATTAATTCCCACTGAGGAAGAAAACGTTTTCCTAGTTGGGATAAGCTCTACCCGGCCAGCCTCCCCTGCGGTGGAAGCAGGGTGCAGTGACTCAGGACACAGTTGACAGGTGTGCTCTTCGCCAGCTCTCGGTTCCCTCCAGGTGCACTGGAGAATAGACAATGGGGTTCATTAAAGGCCACCTTCCCATTAACTCCTTAATGTCCATCACTTTGTGGGAATAATCCCAGAAGAGTCTTGAATTTATTTTACAGCCAGGTCAAATTCTTGAGAAAGGCTTTCTATAATCTTTGTAGACAGAGAAAGATCATTTGGAAGTAACCCATACGAGCTGAAGATAGGCTAGGTGGATGGTTTACGAGTTTAGTTATTCTAAAAGCTTAATACTAATTTCTTATCAGTAAGAAAAGAATCAGATCGTGAGTAGAAAATTCTGACATTTTCATCTGTTTTCCTGCTTTTTTCCCATCAGTTTTAGGGTCTGATTTTTTTTAGCATTAATAAAGCAATAATTTGTGGGAAATTATTGGTATATTTTTACTTGGAATTGAGATTAAAACGCATTATTATACATAGGTGTATTTTACAGCAATACTGAAAATGTAGAACATCCTTTCTTTTCAACAAATGAAATTATTGTCTTTGCAGTCAGTGGGAATTATTACTGAATAAGACTTTCACCTTCTAATTTTGAATTATATACTTATAGAGATATTTTCAATAAGGAAAGAACAGTTTTGTTTTTTACAAATTTTAAAGAGGTCTCACTCCATGATAATTGAGAAAAAGCTGTATTTTCATAGACAAAGTAAGCATGACTAAATAGTCATGACTCAGTGGTATCTCAATAACATTTTACATAGATGCATTATGTATACTGTAGGGAGCACAGAAGAGATATGCATTTACTTGAGGTCAGAAAGACTAATACATGTTTTACTTCTGCCCTGGCTGCCTGGAGGAACTTGGAAAATTCCATTGATGCCGTAGGTTGGGTTTTCCAGGACACAGACAGAGAGACAGATGTTAGCATTCAGGTGTTTATCAGGGAGCACATTGGGATGAACAGCTGTAGAAGGGTAGGGAAGGAAGCAGAATTGGACGGGGGAGTAATCGAGCTGTGAGGTATATCTGATAGCTTCAGTTGCCCCCACTAGGAGCTCTGGAACTAGAATGTTCCTGTAAATTTATCCCATGTTGGATTTTTGTACCCCTCACTCAGTCACTGAAGGTGGGCTCCGAACTGGGAAGATGTGATCTCAGTGGAGTCAGCTCTCTGCACCTGAGACTATCTCTGATGGGGCTGACAGCTGAGGACTTCCTGCCGACAAGTGCTCCCCAAAGTCGGGTGATTTGTTTCTTGAAAGTGGACCTGGTGGGGAATTTCTGTCTATCCCACTTGACGTCTCTGAACTTCAGTGTCCTTGTAAGTACTATATGAAAATTGAGTGCAATAATGCCCGTAATATACATAGCACAGTGCTTAGAACTCCCCAATCTCACAATAAACATTAATGCTCATTATTGTTATTATTACTCAGAGGGTTGTGGTTGGGACAGATACTTTCAAAAAGTTTGTTTATATAGAAATACAGATGCTATCAGCATCAAAAAAGTATTCATAACCACTTCTTAGAGAAATTGTGGCTGCAATAACTTCTTGAATACCTAGCATTTTGTTTGCTTGGAGAGCAAACTTCCAAGGTATAGGAGCTTTGGCAAAATAGGGAAAACGGTGTCATATAGAGATACAAAGATGCTGGGGTATCTCACAGGACTGTTGGACAAGAATGCAGAAGGATTTCAGGAACAATTGGTGTGGGAAGACATGAGAGTTTCCTAAGGAGCAGCCGCATAATTGAAAACACATTATGTTTTATTCTCCTTTCTTGTTCAGCAGTCACCTTCCTTCCTTCACTTCTTTGGTCCCCCATGGCAGGAAATATGGTGGTGACAGCATCTGAGTTTTACATATTAGATCCAGCATGCAAGCAGTTCTGAAATCCCCAGAGGATTCTGATTAGTTTGGCTTAGGTCAGGTGTCCCTCCCTGGACCAATCAAGAGTGGCCAAAGTCACATTTTCATGAGGCTTTTCTCACACGCTGCATGGTTATGTGTAACAGAGCAGTGGAGTTTTAAGAAAAAGTTATGAAGGTGCTGGGCAGATAAAACAGTGAGTGGCCACCGTACTTGTAAAGCTAGGAGAAAATACTGTTCTTGGATGTTTCCTTAGGGGAGTAAAGCCAATGTAGATCACTGGGAAATGTAGATTATGGATTTATATCCACTTGCAGGAAGAATCATCACGGTATTTTTTTCAAAACACATTGGAGAGGAGAGCTGCAGTGGTCCATTGTTCTAGCAAACTTGTCCAATCATTTTGTGTTACAGGAATTTTCCAGTCTGGAATTGATTGGATTCCACTAGATGTAAGAATAATTCCTCAATCCTTTTATGTTATTTCTATGAACCAAGTTGTAGAGGGTTAAGAAAATATGGCCAACATCCAGTTCTGAGACCACTTAACCTTGTACTGTGTCATTCTGCACAGTGAAGAGATACGAGTTCAGGTAGACTCTTAGACCTGGAATGATATCATTCTGTTTAGAGGGGTTTAGAGAAAGACTGTTCCAAAGCAGAAAATGTTTCATCAATTATATGAAATATTTAAGCTAATGAATACTGAATGATATGCATTAAGCATAGTGCACATGCCTTTAAGATATTTTGCATACTCTTTCTGCCAGAATAATCAGCTTTGATGAGAATTTGATCTTCCCATTGTCATTTTCATTCTAAATAGCTTCTTGCAGGAGGCGTTCTGGTGCAACAACAGTTTGTAAAAAGTGCTTCATAGGCTCTAAAATAGCACTGCAGTCTCAATTACCCTAACATCTCTGCCAGCTCCAAAGGACTCACCTGAGTTTTCACATTCACATTAAGTTTCTGAAATTAAGTGGAGCTTCTAAAGATTGTGTTTTCAGGGGTTGCATAGCTGTTCTCTTTTCTCTGTGCATTTTCTGATACAATGCCACTGTAACAATCCCAATGTCCCTGAGATTGTCAAGAATAAAAGAGGTGAATGAAAAAAATTTGAGAATGTATTTCCCCACATCCAACCTCTAATTCACTAATTTGAGTGAATATACTCTCTGATAAGCAGCACGACCCAGCCTGGGAGTCAGACACCCTTGAGTTTGAATTCTTGCAGAGCCGCTTGCTAGCTCTTGGGTCTTAAACAAGCAACTCCCACTCATTGATTAGTAAATGTCCCTACATCCCAATCAGCTTCAGCATCTTCATCTTCTGTGAACATTCCCACCACCTTCTTGCCAGAAAGCCAGCTCTTTTCTGATATTTTTCCTGAGGCCTTCTCCTAGACAGTTTTTTTTTTCTTTCCTTCTCTTTTATATCTCAATTGCCTTAGAAGTTATCTCTATCCCCCATCCCCACTTTTTCCTTTTCCCCTGGAAAAAAACAAAAACAAAAACAAACAACAATCCTCCTTCTTTGAAGCTCATATTTCATTTATTTAAACTTATAACAATCAATTCTCCCTTATAACAATCAAAGTCCTATTCACACGCCTTTGTTAATTGAGCTCTTTAGTATGTAGATGGCAGCCTTCGTTTTCCACTCAAACTCTTGCCATCATCTCAGATGACTTCTACGTCTGTGAACGTGCCTTTACACCTTAGCTTCTCAGTTCCTAGACCACGTCCTTTCAATGACTTTTTACAACTGTAGTACATCTACCCACATCCTTGGTCACGTCTTGGGCTGTGTCAACACTAGATATGGTACCAGCTGTGAAATCTTGAATTAAAATCTCCTAATCAGCTCTTGCTTCCTGTCGCCCTGTGATCTGCTTGTACCCGCTGGCTGCCTGCCACTTTCTGCCATGAGTAGAAGCAACCTGAGGCCCATGCCAGATGCAGCTGTTCCAGAATCGACCCCAGAAGATTAGATGTTTCCTGCTCATATTGAGGGTGGATCTTGTAACATGAGGCTCTCCTTCTGGAAACACCTTCATGGACACTCATAGAAAGACAGCTTTACCAGGTTTCTCAGCATTCCTTAATCTAATCAAGTTGACACCTGGAAATAACCTCTACAAGGAGTTTTTCCCACAAGGTCTTGGGATTTGTTCCACAGCTTGTGGAGAGCGCTGTCAAAGGAAGTGAGGGAGCACGTGGGCACAGACCAGCTGGGGAACAAATACTACTACGTTCCGGAATACAAGAACTGGAGAGACTGATCGAGAGCTGAAGAAGAAAGCAGAGTTGTTGGAAGCATGGACAGTTATCCTGGAGGATGACGTGCAGCGACTGGAAGATTCAAAGTGAAAAGCGGACTTGTTGGAAGCACGGATAGATGTCCTGGAGCATGATGTGCAGCTACTGGCCACTCCAGCCTCTCACACCAGGGAAGACGATGAACCCAGTGTGTGTCTCTGAATAAGACCTGGTGTCTAGGTTGTCTGTTGTGTTCATCTGATGGGTTCAAGTACACAACACTTCATTCTTCGAGATTTTGGAGTCAAAACTCCAGAAGCTTGATTCATGGGACACCTGCACAAGCATTGGATTTAGCCCTGAAACATCTTTAAAGGAAACCCCGCTCAGAGAACTCAGCTTCCAGAAAACAAGAGCCAAAGAAGCAGATTTGTCTCAGGCTCAGTGATACAACTCTCCTCTAAGGCAAAGCAGCACTTAGGGTCTGGGTTTATTCTCAGAATGGGATAGGAAAAAAATCCCAGGCAGGATTACAGCACACATCAATATTTCAATGATTAATGGTGTGGACGTCTCCAATTTGCACCTAGTAAGCAGCCACTGACTCCAGTGAGCAGCGATCTGCAGGTTCTTTTGGCTGCAAAGAATTCTGAGTTGCCTCAAAACAACAAACTATCACAAGAACAGTCCTAAAGTCAGGCCTCAAGGAGGCTGAAACATTGCCTGGGGATCCAAGGCAGCTTGGTGACTAGATTCTCTGCCATAGTCACGATCGCCTGAGCCCTGCTCCCGAGAAGGGCGCCGCTTCCCCCGGGGAGGGGGACAAAAACCCCCGCCACCAGCCCATGAGGATATTGCCGTGAAAGGCTCAGCGGCTGCAGCAGGAACCGGACCAGCACCGGAGCAGCGGCGGCAGCGGCAGCAGCAGCGGTGGCGGCAGCAGCAGCAGCTGCAGTGGTACCACCTCCTCACCTGGCGGCGGCAGCAGCGGGCAGCAGCACCAGCAGCCGCTCCTCACCTGAACATCAGGGCCCTCCAGACCCAGGCGCCCCAACAATATCTCCTCAAGCCAAAGCCCCAGGACCCCAAGGACTGCATTTGCACACCCTCCCACCCAACTCCTCCTCGGGACCTGACCTGACTGAAGGACATTTACCAGCCAACTGCTCCCACCAACTCGCCCTAAGAGAGCCGGTCTGCCTGCTGTGTTCATCAGACTGCCCAGTGGAACAGAAGATACTCTGCTCATTTCATCTGATCTGTGGACTGTGAAACCCCATGCCACAATGAAAAAACATCAAAGAAAAGATACCAGAAATACGAAAAATCAAGAAAGTACACCACCAAAAGATAATAAATCTCAAGCTCTAGATCCTATAGAACAAGAAGCCCTTGAAATGACTGACAAGGAATTTCGAGTGATAATTCTAAGGAAACTGAATGAGATACAAGAAAACTCAGCTAGACATCATGATGAAAGGAGGAAAAGTACACAGGACCCGAAAGAGGAAATGTACAAGGAAATCAATGCCCTGAAAAAAAATGCAGCAGAACTTGCTGAACAGAAGAGGTTATTCAGCGAAATAAAAAACACAACGGAGAGTTTGACCAGTAGACTCATGGAAGTTGAAGAGAGAACCTCTGAACTTGAAGATGGGCTGTTTGAAATAACACAAGCAGACAAAAAAAAAAAAAAAAAGAATCAAAGGCATTGAAGAAAATCTGAGAGAAATATCAGACAACCTTAAGCGCTCAAATATCCGAGTCATGGGTATCCCAGAAGGGGAGGAAAAAAGAGATTGCATTGAAAACATATTCAACAAAATAGTGGCAAAAAACTTCCCAGGTATAGGAAAAATCACAGATCTTCAGATCCAGGAAGCTCAGTGATCTCCAAATGTATTCAACCCAAAAAGGCCTTCTCCAAGACTTGTCATAGTCAAATTGGCAAAACTCAGAGACAAAGAGAGAATCTTAAAAGCTGCAAGAGAGAAGCGTCAAATCACCTATAAGGGAGCCCCAATCAGGCTAACATCAGACTTTTCATCACAAACCCTAAAAGCGAGAAAGGAATGGGATGATATATTCAAAATACTAAAAGACAGAGATTGTCAGCCAAGAATACTCTACCCTGCAAGGCTATCCTTCCGAAATGAAGGGCAAATAGTATATTTCTCAGACAAACAAAAACTGCGGGAGTTCACTACCACACGACCACCCTTACAAGAAATTCTTAAGGGAGTACTGGGTTTGGTTCCTGAAAAATAACTACCACTCCCATAAAAACCCAAGAAAAATCTAAACCCACTAGTATAATAAAAATGGCATTCATGAAGAGAAAACAAACAAAAAGACTATCTACAACCTAAGGAACCAACAAACACAGAAAACAAACAGTAAATCAGAAAACAAGGAACAAAAGATACCTAAGAAACCAAACAACAATCAATAAAATGCTAGGAATAAATCAACACCTTTCAATAACAACTCTTAATGTAAAAGGCTTAAATTCCCCAATCAAAAGACACAGACTTGCTGACTGAATTAAAAAGGAGGACCCAACTATATGCTGCCTACAAGAGACCCACCTCACCCATAAAGACTCACATAGACTAAGAGTGAAAGGATGGAAAAAGATTTACCATGCAAACAGAAAAGAAAAACGAGCTGGAGTAGCTCTTCTTATATCTGACAAAGTAGACTTTAAACTAAAAACCATAAAAAGAGACAATGAGGGACACTACTTAATGATAAAAGAACTGATCCATCAAGAAGACATAACAATCATAAATATGTACACACCCAATGTTGGAGCAGTCAGATATCTAAAACAAACTTTATTAGACCTAAAGAAGGAAATAGACACTAATACTATAATAACAGGGGACCTGAACACCCCACTGTCAATATAGGACAGAACATCTAGGCAAAGAATCAGCAGAGAAACACAAGATCTAAACAAGACTCTAGACCAATTGGACTTGGCAGATATCTACAGAACATTCCACCCAACAACCTCAGAATATTCATTCTTCTCATCAGCACATGGATCATTCTCCAGGATAGATCACATATTAGGTCACAAATCAAGTCCCAACAAAATCAAAAATATTGGAATTATTCCATGTATTTTCTCAGACCACAATGGATTAAAACTAGAAATTAATAACAAACGAAATTCTGGAAACTATACAAACACATGGAAATTAAACAGCATTCTACTTAATGACAGATGGGTCCAAGAAGAAATCAAGCTGGAAATCAAAAAATTTATTGAAACTAATGAAAATAATGATACATCATACCAAAACCTGTGGGATACTGCAAAAGCAGTATTAGGGGGAAATTTATTGCATTAAATGCTCACCTCAGAAGAATGGAAAGATGGCAAGTGAACAACCTAACACTTCACCTTAAAGATCTAGAAAAACAAGAACAATCCAAACCTAAAGTTAGCAGACGGAAAGAAATCATTAAGATCAGAGCAGAACTGAATGAAATTGAAACCCAAAAAACAATACAAAAGATCAATGAATCAAAAAGTTGGTTTTTTGAAAAGATAAATAAAATTGACAAACCATTAGCATGACTAACAAAAAAAAAAGAAGAGAGAAGATTCAAATAACAAAAATTAGAAATGAAAACGTTGATATTACAACTGATTCATCTGAAATACAAGGAATCATTCGAGACTACTATAAACAACTATACGTGAACAAGTTTGAAAATCTGTAGGAAATGGATAAACTTATGGACACACACAAGCTCCCAAAACTGAGGCATGAAGAAGTAGAAAATCTGAACAGACCAATAACAATAAAGGAGATTGAAGCTGTTATCAGAAAGCTCCCAACAAAGAAAAGCCCAGGACCAGATGGATTCACAGCAGAATTTTACCAAACATTTAAAGAGGAATTGACACCAATTCTTTACAAACTATTCCAAAAGATTGAAACAGATGCAAATATCCCAAACTCATTCTATGAAGCAAACATCATCCTGATACCAAAACCAGGTAAAGATATAACCAAAAAAGAAAACTACAGGCCAATATCCTTGATGAAAATAGATGCAAAAATCCTCACTAAAATACTAGCAAACAGAATACAGCAACACATACATAAAATTATTCACCACGATCAAGTGGGATTCATCCCAGGGATGCAAGGTTGGTTCAACATACGCAAATCAATAAATGTGATACACCATATTAATAAAATCAAACACAAGGATCATATGATCATCTCTATAGATGCTGAAAAAGCATTTGATAAAATTCAACACTCATTCATGACAAAGACCCTCTATAAGTTAGGTATAGAAGGAAAGTATCTCAACATAATTAAAGCCATATATGATAAACCCACTGCCAATATCATCCTGAATGGGGAAAAGCTGAAAGCTTTTCCTTTAAGAATAGGAACTAGACAAGGATGCCCACTCTCACCTCTCCTATTCAACACAGTGTTGGAAGTACTAACCAGAGCAATCAGAGAAGAGAAGGAAATAAACGGCATCCAGATTGGAAAAGATGAAGTCAAACTGTCCCTGTTTACAGATGACATGATCCTATATATCGAACAGCCTAAAGCCTCTACAAAAAAACTCTTGGAGGTGATAAATGATTTCAGCACAGTAGCAGGATACAAAATCAACACACAAAAATCAGTAGCATTTCTATTCTCCAATAGTGAACATGCAGAAAGAGAAATCAAGAAAGCCTGCCCATTTACAATAGCCACCAAAAAAATAAAATACTTAGGAAATGAGTTAACCAAGGAGGTGAAAAATCTCTATAATGAGAACTACAAACCACTGCTGAGAGAAATTAGAGAGGATACAAGAAGATGGAAAGATATCCCATGCTCTTGGATTGGAAGAATCAACATAGTGAAAATGTCCATACTACCCAAAGTGATATACAAATTCAATGCAATCCCCATCAAAATTCCAATGACATTTTTCTCAGAAATGGAAAGGACTACCCAGACATTTCTATGGAATAACAAAAGACCACGCATAGCCAAAGCAACGCTGAGCAAAAAAAATAAAGCTGGAGGTATAACACTACCTGACTTTAAACTATACTACAAAGCTATAATAAGCAAAACAGTATGGTACTGGCATAAAAACAGACACACTGACCAATGGAATAGAATAGAGAATCCAGAAATCAACCCACACACCTACAGCCATCTGATCTTTGACAAAGGCACCAAGCCTATACACTGGGGAAGGGACTGCCTCTTTAGCAAGTGGTGCTGGGAGAACTGGATATAAATATGCAGGAGAATGAAACTAGACCCATACCTTTCACCATACACTAAAGTCAACTCAAAATGGATTAAAGAATTAAACATACACCCTGAAACAATAAAACTTCTTAAAGAAAACATATGTGAGACACTTCAGGACATAGGACTGGACACAGACTTCATGAATACGACCCCAAAAGCATGGGCAACCAAAGGAAAAATAAACAAATGGGATTATATCAAACTAAAGAGCTTCTGCACAGCATAGGAAACAATTAACAGAATTAACAGACAACCAACAGAGTGGGAGAAAATATTTGCAAAATATACATCTGACAAAAGATTAATATCCAGAATATACAAGGAACTCAAACAACTTTACAAGAAAAAAACGAGCAACCGAATTAAAAAATGGGCAAAAGAGCTAAGTAGGCATTTCTCTAAGGAAGATATACAAATGGCCAACAGACATATGAAAAAATGCTCAACATCACTCAGCATCCGGGAAATGCAAATCAAAACCACACTGAGATACCATCTAACCCCAGTTAGGATGGCTAAAATCCAAAAGACTGAGTGATAAATGCTGGCGAGGTTGCAGAGAAAAAGGAACTCTCATACATTGTTGGTGGGACTGCAAAATGGTGCCACCTCTATGGAAAATGGTATGGAGGTTCCTCAAACAATTGCAGATAGATCTACCATATGACCCAGCTATCCCACTGCTGGGAATATACCCAGAGGAATGGAAATCATCAAGTCAAACATATACCTGTTCCCCAATGTTCATCGCAGCACTCTTTACAATAGCCAAGAGTTGGTACCAGCCCAAATGTCCATCATCAGATGAGTGGATACGGAAAATGTGGTACATCTACACGATGGAATACTACTCAGCTATAAAAACGAATGAAATACTGCCATTTGCAACAACATGGATGGACCTTGAGAGAATTATATTAAGTGAAACAAGTCAGGCACAGAAAGAGAAATACCACATGTTCTCACTTACTGGTGGGAGCTAAAAATAAAGAAATCAATTCACACACACACAAAAAAAACCGTGGGGGGGGGGTGAAGAAGACACAACAACTACAATTCCTTGAAGTTGATACGACAAGCAAATGGAAAGGACGTTGTTGGGTGGGAGGGGCAAGAGGGAGGAGGGAGGAGGGTTTTGGTAATGGGCCACAATAATCAACCACATTGTATATCGACAAAATAAAATTAAGGAAAATAAATAAATAAATAAATAAATAAATGCTTTCAACAAAAACAACAACAACAACAACAAAAATCTCCTAATCATAGTGATGGAGTTTGGATGTATTGTCCTTCCTGAACTCATGGAAATCTGATCCCATGTGTGACAGCCTGAGTCATGGGGGTGGATCCCTCATGAATGGATTAATGTTCTCCCTGGGTGGGGGTGGGGGTGGTGAATTCTCACTCTATTAGTTCTCATGAGAGCTGGTTGTTTAAAAGGCCCTTGCACCTCCTCTCTCTCTCTCTCTCTCTTGCTTCCTCTTGCCATGTGATGGGCTTGCATCTACCACTGGCTGCCACTTTCTGCCATGAGTAGAAGCAGCCTGAGGCCCATACCAGATGCAGCTGTCCCAGAATCGTGAGCCAAATAAATCTCTGTTCTTTATAAATTACCCAGTTTCAGGTATTCTGTTATAGCAACACAAAACGGACTAATAGACATGGCTTCCTATCATTTCAGTTCATACGTCAAGTACTGTTGCAGCAACACTTTTTCAACTTCATTATGAATTCTGATCCATTGAGCCCACAACTTTCTATCCAGTAGCCCTTCTATTTTTATCCTTCTTCTTTGTCTAGCTTACATTCTATAATTCATTACTGTATCACCATGTTGCAAATATCATTATATCATTCTATAATGAATTATTGGGTGTAAGCTAGACAAGAAGAAGGATAAAATACAGGATGTTTTTTTCTGCTTTTTTCCCATCACCTGTACAACCCTCACCTTGAATGAACTCAGCCGCACATTCCCATTGCTGGCATCCAAGCAGTAGGGGGTTGCTGGAGATCATCCTCCGGTTGTGCTGCTATTACTATAAATTACTGTGCACCAGCCTCAGCTGGGGTCTCACTCCTGCAGCCCTAGGTTTGCACATGTGCAGCTCCTTCCTACCTTCTTCAAACCTCCAATACTTCTCCCCTCTGCTCTTCAGAGGCTGCAGTCTTCTTTACTTCATTGAGAAAACAGCAGCTTTCAGATGGTGTTTCCTCATTTTCCAGTGCCACACAAGCAAATCTGCTTCCATTTTCCCATCTTCTCCTTCTACCCTCCTGGCATAATGCAGACAATACCTCTTCTTCCGTAGGAGGACAGTCTTTCAGCATGAGCTCTGGGTTCCATACCATTGACTCTGGGGAACCTCAGTTTATCTGTAATCCTCTCTAGGTTGCTTCTTAGTCTCTTGCTCTTAGCTTATTCCTATAAAATCCAAGTGTGCTCTGAGATGATGTAAGTTTCTTTCTGTGCCCCACACTTCAACCCACGCAGTGCTATGTCTCTCTCTCAAGCGAGTTGCTGATAGCTGCTCTTTCCATTTGCTCTGGTCTCACACACTCATCAATCCATATTTTTGCATTGCCAAAAGCAGAGGGCAATTTTGACTTCTCATGTTACTTGTTCTTTTAGCATCCAACTCCAATATGAGCTTTTCCACATCTTAGACTTCCTCTCCCAACCTATCTTGTTCTGCCATGTTATCCTCGTTCTCTAATCACAAGACATGACATCTTTTTTCCTCCGGGTTTCAATATCCAGCAACTCAGCAATGTTTCACATTCTTCTCAAAATCTGTTAAACTCCATCTCGTTATGTCCATTCCCTCTAGTGATTTCTGCTCAGTCAGTGAGCGCCTCTGTTCTTATTCTCCTTATTTCTACTTTATCAAGTCCAGTGCATACCATTGGGGACATGGCGCATGCCCTGTTTCTGCACATGCCATATCCTCTACCTGAGATATCTTTTTTCTATTTTTCACAAAATCAGACCTGTACTATGGTGATGAGAAGAACCACATAAACGGAGTATTTCATCTGCAAAATGTGTGCATGTTTATATTACAAGCTGTGTGATAAGGTTGGACACTTGATGGATAATAAGAAATCAGGCTGAAGTGGAGAATTAAAATAATAGACACATCTATTTTACACATTTTATTTTAATTTTATACACAGAAAGGCATTTGTTTATAGTCTTTGAATGTATGTCCAAGGCCGCTACTTAGAGTAAGCAGATTTTAGTTCCCGTTTATCTTTTGTAGAGGCTTAGGTTTCTTTATTATGCATTTGATTTCTATGACTTCCAGTTTGTCTTTAAAAGATGAATAGCCACTTATATGTTTTTAGCAAACGACCTAAACTTGGAAGAGATTGCTTCTTGCTTTTTAAGATTTTTTTCTCCAAAGTTTGAGAATAGTCTTGCCCACATCAAATACACATTTTAAAAACGATTTGCATTTATTCAGTCTTTTCAATGCATTCAGTTTCACTAGAAATATCTCTCTTTTTACTCTCTGAATTCATAGATTATGTGATATTTTGTTAATTAACATAATTATTATAACAAGTATGACTGGTACAAATAGATTTGGGAGCAAACATCACTGCATCTTGATATGCATATAAATCAGCTGGCGAGAGCCTAAATATATGCCATTCATGTTCTCTAAAACACACAAACCCTTTGATCATTATAACCTAGAGGAAAAACCTAGAATGTAGTAGACTATTGACTTCATCATGGTGCTTTCCTTTCAAAGGACAGAAGATACCTTTATGCTAAAAAAAATGTAGAAAATGGGCATTGGAATGAGGAGAAAAATATGATTTGTAAGTGTTTACAGCAAATGAATCTCATTTATTTTTAGTAGTAAAATTTAAATTAATTTGAATTAATATGTTATCATTGAAGGCCAATTGTCTGGTGATTATTAAAAATTGATATCTAAAAATCACTAAAAAAATAATTAAGGATGTTATTACTTGTTTTAGTTACATATGAAAATGAACGTTTGACGTTTAACCAAATTAGAGCACTACTTAAAGCTAGTGACATCACAGATTTTCTTAGTACATGCAGTATACATATGACAATATTGCTTTAGGTGCAATATTCATTTAAACAGATGTTGCTTTTTAATAATATTAATTAAATTTTTACCATATGGCATAGTCGGAAGTAAAATGTGAGATCTTTTTTGAAAGTGTAATATTCCTTACCCTTTCATTTTTGTGAAAGATACAAGAACTCAGAAAAAGAACCAAGAATATTTAGCAAATTATGAACACACTTATATAATCTGCTAATTTCACTGGTGATCGTTTTCCACTTCAAATATTAGGGAGGGCTGAGCCATCTCTCTGGCATTAAAGTTGTTATAAAATAAATCAACATTTGTCTAGAGGAGATTAAACTCATTATTAAGGGAGAGGAAGATTTGTATGATCTTTTAATAATATCCGTCTTCTCCAGAATTGTGAATTGTTCATAATACACTTCCAAACAGAGGATATTCTATCTCAGTGTATAATGGTTAGAGAAAATAATGTTAGAATAAACATGTGAGAATTTTAGTAACTATTTTAACTCAAATCACTGCCACCTAAATAGAGGTAGACGTAGAAAATGTATTAAAATATGATTTAACTATATGTTTATGGGCACTAAATTTCTGTGTAGTTTCTTAAGAGTCAGTAGTTAGACACAAATTGATTTATAATCTAGATTTAAACGTTATGCTGAAAGAACAGACTGGCGTAGCTCCTTCAACTTGCCCCTGTGCTCGTCTAGGTGGTCTCCTCCAGGGAATATCTCTCTTTCTGAATCAGCCGTCCCTTCCTGCCCTGGCCTTTATCGTCCCTGAGAGCTAAGTCGCCGGGCAGGTGAACTGAAGAGAATGACAGTGGCGCAGAGCAACTGAGAGACAGCAGCGGAACCACGATGAAGACGTCCCCCTCCCGTGAACTAAGGAGGTGGCGGGCCCCACCTTTCTCACTCCCGGATCTCGGGTAAGTGGGGCATCTTCTCTGGAGAAGGTGGCAACGGTGCCAGGCCAGTTCATGCAGAGTAAGAGAAGGGAGCTAGTGGACAATACAGAGACCATGACAGGTGTGTTCAGAGGACAAGCAGGGTCCCACAAGGCACAGTGTGGCAGGGACAGTTAATGGCAGTATAAAAAAGAGGGCAGGGATATTTGTGGAATTTTCTTATTTTTTTCCTTTAGGTTTCTAGCCATGTCATAATGATTAAGAATTATGATTCAGAAAAACAGCGACTGTGTTTTTTCCTCGTACAAGATTTTAAAAATTATATATTTCCCTCCTTTTACACTTGTCATTCTTACTCTGCTTATTTGTGTCTGCAGAGTATGCCCAATTCTGTACGTGCAAAGATTCTGTGGGTGTAATAGACTATTGACTTCATCATAAATTTGAGTTAATCTAAAAGAATAATAGGCAATGTTGACATTTGCTCAAAAAACATGATAAATGTATAACCATGGTGCTCACTGAGTTAAAAAAGCATTTTGCTCCTGCTTTGGGGTAATCTGCCTAATGTGTTTTGCATTTGACATATGAATAACTCAGGAGATGTTAAAAACAGCAAAATAAACTTACTGAATTTCATCTATTTTTAAAATGCCAGCATTGCTTTGTAAATAAATTCCTTGACATTGCAGTGGTTTTAAAAGATTAACTATGCTTTTGCTTTTGCAACTTTAATTTTTTTTTTTAATTTTCTTTTTTTGTTTTTCAGTTTATTGGGGGGAAAAATGTAAGAAATAATATTAGGAAAATTGAGTTCTAAATGTGAACTAACAGAAAGCTTATATGTTGGGAACTGGGCACACTGTTGAATGTCTCTATTATGAGCACGTAAGCAATCTGAAATGAATGTCTACTGCATATTTCTGGAAGGATGCTGTACTCCAGTGTAGACTCTGAGCCACAAGAGTGATCAGAGCAGTGAGGACTCACAGGCTTTCTTCTCTTCCTGCTTCTCCCCAACCCTAAACATATTAGAGAATAAGGAAGAAATCAAAGTTGGACTTTGCATATTTCCCAGGCATCAAATGGCACAAAATGTCCCAGAGTGATACCAGTGAACTTTGACTGATAAAACAAACTGACAAAATTAAGTGACCAATGAAAATAAGTATTGTTGTTTCAAAGATTTATTGAGGCTTTTAAAATTAGGCACTGTCTTGATGAGTGACTGTTGCCTTTTTTGTTGATTCAACAAATATTTGCTGAGCACCTGCACCCACCAGGCACTGTTCTAGGTACCGGCGATTTCAGTGGTAAACAAGCAGAATCCTCGCACTCAAATAACTTTCACTCAGGGGTGAAGGCTCAGACTGCAAACAAATAAACAAATACACAAATAAAGAACACAAGTTCAAATGCCAGGTGTTGAAGGAATTCCTTTTCCTTCTGCTTGGTTTATCTCTGGGTGGGGGGCGGGAGAGACAAAGCCAGTTTTGTGCTTGCTTAGATCTGTGCTGACTCTGGACAGGTGTCCACTTCACTGCTAGAGAAAAACCTGATGAAAACCTGGTCGCCTTTAATCTAGCATATGTAGCAGGGTGTACACAACTGAGTATACATGTGTGCCTATCCCTTATAAAACTCTTTCTCCCTTCCTAACCCCCCATCTCCCATCCCTTGCTCTCTCTCATGTGAAGACTTCCACCACATTTCCTTTAGCCTGACTCATGGATGATTCATGTCCCAGGAAATTCCTTTTACGTATCTGGGAAACACAGTGTTGGAGGGGAACAGTTTTTTCACGCTCCTCTAGTTTCCACGAGGAGGGATCTTACCACCTGCTTGCCTCTTGCCTTGCTCTGTTCTTTCCCTCTCGGGTCAAGGCTGCCTGTCCAGCTCTAGATTTGTGGGGGCTAAGTCAACAGTGTGGTATTTGGAAGCTGACTTTGCTAACCAAAACCACATTCTCCAGTTATGACTTTATTAGGAACAACTGACATTTCTTTATCTCCTGGACTCCAATATCTCAACCCATTTAGAAACTGGTGGGTAGTCAAAGGGTAATATTTGCTTGGCTCCTTAAAATGCAAACACCGAAGACTTGCCCTGGTTCATCCTGCAATCAGGTTTGAGGGCCCTTTGGTGCTTTGGCAGCTCTGCCCTCCGTCCACCCAGGCCCCAACATGCTAGTAGTTTCATGAACACAGAGTTATTGGTTCTTTCGAGAGGGAGTGGTCACCTGTTTTTATTTTCCACTGAGTTGAGAAGTAGATTTTATCCATTCTCTTATACTCCAGACAGAACTTGTCACCACCCTTTCTAAACACGCCTTACTGCCGTTGATCTTCTGAGGTCACAGAAAGTAGTGGATAATCCAAACTCACTTACATTGGAGCGCAGTTGCAGACTCAGTTGGACACTGACACGTGATAAGGCTGTGCAAGCGGTTCTGGGTGAACTCGCAGCCCAGGCCCTGAAATGCAGTACTGCTTTAATGACTAGTGTACCTAGTGCTGACCTCATATTCATGCTAAGTACTTTAGAAATTACTTTGGCAAAGAAGAAAATCACTCGGTATTCCAGCTCCTAGGTTAGTTCTCCTTGATATTGCAGTTAACGATACTGCTTTTTTCCCTCCAAGTCACTCAAGCCTGAAAACTCAGAGGAACCTTTGACTTTTCTCTGTCTTTCTCTACCCCACCCCATTCCAGAAATTATCATACTTTTTACAATTTTCTTTTTCTTTTCTTTTTTTATTTTGTGACCGGTAAAAGGATCATAACCCTTGGCTTGGTGTCGCCCGCACCGCGCTCAGCCAGTGAGCACACTGGCCATCCCTATATAGGATCCGAACCCACGGCCGCAGTGCTCCCAGCACCGCACTCTCCTGAGTGAGCCACGGGGTCAGCCCATAATTTTCTAATTAGAATCAAATCATCTAGAATGAATGAATGAAAACAAAGTGAGAAGTTTTATTTAATTTTGTAGGAACAGGGAATTATAAAGAATTTGTAAACAGGGATAGACATGATATACCTTGTACAATCCTATTGACCACCTGCCAACAGAAACAAAAATAATCCAGGAAGAATTTCTGTCCCAACCTTGCTCTTTCCACATTCCTTTCCACTATTCACCTCTAATTTGATGCTGTCTTTCTCGGCAATCTTCACCGCTATGAACTTTTTTTTCTGCGTACTTTTTTCTTTCAACTCCCTTTATCGTGTCAATCTGTTAGTCTCTATCTCGAGACTTAATGCACTAACCTGAAATTCCTCGATGGCTGTATGTTCCTTTCCTCTTCCCATAACCACACCTGTTCTAATTCTCCAAGGTGTCTCCTTTGGGATGCAGGCTTGATTCCCCCAATTTACATATTCCAGTCTATTCTAATTCTTCTTGCATTTAGCCTCCTTCTCTTTTTATCTTTTCAGGGGTCTTCTAGGAACCAAGGGATTCTTCTCTAACAGCTTTCTTTACAAGCAGTATGCTTGTATGAACCAATTCCGGTAGGAACCAATCTGTGCAGGCTCTCCTGTTTTTGCTCAGACTATCTCTCTACCTCCTTCCCTGGAAGATACCCCTCCACTGCAACTCTATGAATTTATGTTGATCATTTTGTGTAGAATGGGCTCAATATTTCCTCTAAAAACTTCTTTTAGGTAAATCTGCCCCCATCCATTTATATTGTGAAAGTGCCTGCTTTTACATTCTTCAGGTAGTTATTTATGAATTTATTTGCTCGTTCCCTCCTTTGTTGAACAGATCTATCCTGGGCAGATCTATTGATCTATCATTCATTCCAAGTAATATACATGGTACTGAGGGCGATATTCATGAAGGGTTTATATTGTAGAACTTTCTGTTCATAGAGGGGAGCACTGGATCTGCTGAAGGGGCCAACTGTCATTCTTTCGTAGAGTCATGAGACAGTTTCAGTGAAGTCTGAGGAAGAACACCGAGTTTACATATTGCATGATAAAGAGCTAATGCATTTTCCTTTGCTTTTTTAAAAATTGTGGTGCAAAAAATGTTTTTTCTTTACTTTTTAAAAAATTGCGGTACAAAAAATGTAAAACTTACTATCTTAACCATTTTTAAGTGTTCAGTTCAGTAGGGTTCACTATATGCACCTTGTTGTGCAACTGATCTCTAGAACTTTATCATCTTGCAAAACTGAAACTCTATACCCAATGAACAACAGCTTCCCATTTTCCTCTCTTCTCAGGCCCTGGCAACCACAATTCTACATTTTTTAAATGAGCTTGACTACTTTAGATACCTCATGTAAGTGGAATCACATAGCATTTGTCTTTTTCTGATTGGCTTTTTCACTTAGTATAATGTCCTCCAGGTTCATCCATGTTGTAGCACATGACAATATTTCCTCCTTTTTAAGGCTAAATAATATTCCATTATACATATGTGACACATTTTCTTTATTTATTCATCTGTTGATGGACATTGGGTTGCTTCTACCTCTTGTCTATTATGAATAATGCTGCAATGAACATGGGTGTGCAAATATCTTTTTGAGATCGTGTTTTCGACTCTTTTGGAAATATATCCAGAAGAGGGATTTCTGAGCCAGATGGTAATTCTGTTTTTAATATTTTGAGGATACTGTTATCAGCAGTTATACCATTTTACATTCCCACCAACGGTGAACAAGGGTTCCAGGAGCTAATGCATTTCTATGACTTATGCCTCATGACTAGGGACACACACATGACCACTTCCAGTATGAACCCCAGACCTGCCTTTATCACTGCCTCCAGCACAAGAAAGTGCACCCTGCCACCCCTGCAGCACGGCAGGTGTCAGAGCATGCTCTTGGAGGAGCAGAGAAATGAGAGGTGGTGCTGGTGGCCAGTAGGTACCCTGGAGCTGAGTTATATTTTCTCTAGTCAGGGAAGAGCTTGCTCTCATCTGGAGGCCCTGGCAGAGACAACATGTCAGGCCAGCCAAAGAGAGAGGGTCCCTGCTGTGTGTTCTCCCCAGATGGTAAGCACAAGAGTCACATCTTCTGTGGCTCAAGTTGTCATCAGGGATCTTACCAGTTGCCTCCAGATGTGCACAGCTGGGTCACCCTCCACTCTGGCACAATCAGACAAACACACTAATGAGCTGAGACCAAGGCTTACATGATTGCAATAAGATTATTTGCAATTTTAGTTCTGTGAGAGTTCATTAATTTTGCCATCTAACTGGAGTTTCATTACATGGTGCAATGATTTAGGGAAATCCATGTCCAAGAATGATATTTCTAGAATTTCTTTCAGCTACTTCCAGTTAGCTTAATACTTACTTGTCTCATGTAGAATTTGGCCCCCGTGATCTTCACCTCCTGGTGTTACACCTGTGACTATGTTACTCTATATGGCAAAAAGGAATTAAGGTTGTAGGTGGAAGTACGGTTGCTAATCAGCTGGCCTTAAAACAAGAAGATTATCCTGAATGAAGGTCCTGAGGTAATCACATGGACCCTTACCCTTAAAAGAGGAAGACAGAAGAGTTAGTCAGAGAAAGACGGAAGAACAGCCAAGAGGGATCTGAATAGAGAGAGGGACTCAATCCACAGCTGCTGGTTTAAAGATGGAGTCAGGGGTCCAAGGACCGCAGATTCAGGTTGCCTCCAGAAGCTGGGAGTGGCACTTAGCTGACAGACAGCAAGGACATGGGACCTCAGTCCTCAAAAGCAAGCAATTAAATTTTGCTAACTACTTAAATATGCAAGAAGACAGATTCTCCCCTACAACCTCCAGAAAGGAACAGAGCCCTTCTGACACCTTGCTTTTAGCTTAGTGAGAGCCATGCAGGACTTCTGACCTGCAGAACTGTATAACAATAATTTTGCATTGTTCTAGGCTGATAAATTTGTGTTGATTTGTTACAACAGCAACAGAAAACAAATACAGCACATCGTGATGTTATTTTAGGAATTAAATGAGGCAGTGTCAGCAAAACACAGTTTGGTCAACAGTAAGTGCTCAGTCATTTTTGTTATTGCCACTGTTGAAACAACACAGCCCAATGTGCCACAGAGAAGCCATGCACTAAGCACAGGAGTCATAGGCCATCTGTCACCACTGCTGGTCATCATCCGTTCTAAACACTATATACGATCATTGATCTTTTAGGGTCACAGATGGTAGTGGATAATCCAAACACCCGGTCCTCTGCTAAATGGGAACAGTTCTGAAATGGTGAACCCAGTTCTGGTATCACATTATTGGCAGGACCTTGACTACCTGGAGTGCAGCCTGAGGAGACCACCACAGACACAGACAGATCTGGAAATGATGCTGTGTAATGAATGGCTGGAAGAAATTTATGTGCTCAGCTTAAAACTGAAAACACAGAACAGTGCAGGTGCATGAATTTCCCTTTAAAATAAGAGAATACCTGCCTTGGAGAAGAAGCATTAAAGTTGTATTGCTCCAGAGAGTAGAATTCGATGAATCAGCAAAAACTGCAGAGAGATAAACTTGCACTCAATATAAAAGATAACATCCTAAAATCCTTACATTTTGATCATTTCACAGACTGCGTGGACTGCCTGGTTAGTCAGTGAACACCCTGGGAGGGTTCGTATAGGCTCAGGATGCAAGAACCCAGGGAGGGGACCCTGACCAGGCAGGCTTTGCTTGTTTTTATTGCCCCTGGTCTTGCTCCCCAGCCCTGCATGTCACAGGCATGCTTGGAAAAAAATACATGAGATTCACAGAAAAAAAGGTGTCTCCAAATGTGTTCTCATGCACGTCATCAATGTGAGTCAGAAATGTTGAGTTTTACTCTCTGGGCTTGATTATAGTAACCAGATATATTGCTGTTCAGGTTGCTACTTTTTATAGAAAAAATGTTCACATAGGTGTGTCTACGTGTAAAGGCGAGCTATTTGTTGGTAGGGGAGAGTGGGAGGATAGGTCAGCGTGAGTGGAGGGGCCTTGCGTCTAGGGTCAAGGAATACAAGCAAGAGAAGTATATCTTTGCTGAAGTAGAAATGGAGTGTACTCTTTTCTTCTTGACAAAGTATTGCAGCTCTGAGTAAAAGCTCTCGAAACATGATGTCTTATATTTTCTGAAGAATTTTATTATTATATTTATTGTGCTTATTGAAATACAGCAGACTTCACATTTGCAACTAAAACTAATAAATACAATTCTCTTTCTAAGTACGTTGACATTTCTATTGCTTTGAATAAATAAACTGTAATACTTTACCACATTTGGTTAGGTTTTGTACATCTCAATGGGATAGCTGTATTGCTTAGAATCTAAAATGCTTTGATGTTGACATTTCATTGATATCGCCTTAAAGTATCAACAGAATGATTTTACAGAAGTGCATTACCTTTGCTACTTAGCTGATAGCAACCATGTAATTGATTGTAAGAAACATTCCAATTATAAAAAAGCTAAAATATGAAGTAGTTCATCCCTTGGTGATGAAGAAAATCTCTTATTAATAGAAAAAAGTGAACTAATAAACATAGATATTTTTTATTCAGAAGGAAAAAAATACTTAGACAATCACTATTTGCAGTCCCCAATGAAACGACTAATTCAACAAGAATCAATAAAAGATATTAAAACCATTAGTGATGGCTGTAGAACAGGATATTGGCAAGGCTCCCAGCACATTATGCCATAGGTTATTTGATAATTACAAAGGGGAAACTTACCTTAACAGTGGGTGTCTCTGGTCATCTCCACTTCAGGACAGTGATACAATTTAGCTTTAAGAAGAGTGGATCAAGATGAAGTTATATGTTTCATGATGACTCAACGTGGAGTACCCAACATCACTTATGATATATTCTTACCTAGGTCAGGTTACAGGAAATAAAAAAATAGGAAACAATTAAAGTATACTACGAGGAAACATCAGAAAAATGTAGAATATGTTCTGTAGGACAAAGAACCTGGTCTTTTCATAGTCATCATGAAAAGAGAAAGGCGAGGTTTTAGACTAAGACAATCAACTGTGATGTGTGTGAGCCTTGATTGAGTTCTAGTTTTACAAAATCATCTCTAAGAGATATTTTGGAATAATTAGGGAAATTGGAATATAGACTGGATATTAGAGGCCTTTAGAGAATTATTGATTTCCTTAGGTGTGAAAATGGTATTGCGATTATATACAAAAATGTCCTTATTTGTGGGCAACACATGCTAATGTATAAAGACTGAAACATTATATGACTGCAATTCAGTTTTAAGTGATTTAGCAAAGATAATAGTAACAATGATACACATCTACAGGCAGATAAAGCAAATATTGCAAAATGTCACAATTGTTGATTCAGGAGTACTATTCTTTCAAATTTTCAACTTTGAATCTTTTCATAATCCAAAGTTGGGGAAAAAGTAAATATTCAGATAATGACTATATGTTGATTCAGTAACACCTTATCAATCAACAAGCAAGGAGATTGTGCTCAAAAGTGATGTGACTTGATAAACTCATCTACTTAGGTGATGTGAAGGCATTGAGCCAAGAGTATCAAGACACCTCTTTTTTTGGCCTCATAGAAGAAACAAGCAAATGAATGATGAGGCCCATTCTGACTTAACAGCTCATCCTGGTCACTGCTCAGCTCAGTAAATCCCCATCTGATGTGTTCTCCTTGGTAAGAGGAACCTATGGGAAGCTGGCCCTGTTCTGGAGACAGGAGTATGGGGAAGGGTACTGTAAAAATACTTTATGTTGTAAGTAGGCTGAACTGCTGCAGTTCATGTCACAGCCACCTCTTAGGCTAAAGCTCAAGCTTCCTGGTCCAGAAAAGAGCTGGGACCTTGTGGGGTCAACCTTGATCCAGAAGGAACAGTAATTATTGCATCCACTCTTGGCCATGTAAATGAGGAGGAGAAGTTAACCCAGATTTGCAGGAGTCTTTCTGCCAAGAGACGATGAAAGAATGATCACCAGTTAAATCTATTCATTTTTGACCCTGTATGTCGGGCTGAGTCACAGACCCCTCTGCCCTGACCTGTGCAGGTCCTGAGTCAGGTAAGTAAAAAGCAAAAAAATAAAAAAATAAAAACAAACCGAGTAGCAGCCAACAAAGTGGACATGCTTTATTCTTAAGACGCAAGCTTCACTGACCAGAAGTTCAGAGCCGCTGCTTTCCATACCAAAATACACAATAGCGGCAAGGAGCCCAGGGGTACACGGTTGCGCACATGCACTAACTACTCTTGCATCACTTGTTTACAATGGGTCTGCTGAATCATACCCAGCCAGATATGAGGCGAAAGAGCCTGACTATACTAACTCCATTTTCTTCACACTGTACCTAGTACATAATGTTAAAAAGACATTTGTTTTCTTTAAATCAGGCATGTGTGTTAAGAATGAGATGAAAAGGGGGCTCTGGATTACTGATGTTGGCCCACAGAAGTAATTTTGCAGAAGAGAGACCACTGAAATCTTTTAAGATGTGGAACAGGGACACTGTGTAGAGCTAGGTCTGGTTCTGGAGCTCACAGATCCCTTTAGCCCATTGTCCAGACTGGGTCACAAACCCTTCACATGCAGGTCTATGAAATAGGTAATAGGAAAGAGGTCCTTGGAGCCTTGGTTGAAGAGATAATAAACTTTATTAGGCACGCACACGTCTAAGAGCTAGGCAGTCCAAAGAAAAACTGACTAGCTGCTGGCAAAGTAAACATGCTCAATTTTTAGGTGTGAGCTCTGTCCACCAGCAGTTCAGAGCTGCTGCTTCACACACTCTGAAGAAACACACAAGAATAGCAACAAGCTAAAAATACACAGGCACTCATGCATACTAACTCCACCCACACACAACTTGTTTACAAAGAATGTGCTGGACGACCCCCAACCAGACCTGAGGCAGGGGGCCTGGTGAAACTACTCTATTTTCCTCACACACTGGAAGGATAGATGTAAGCTTTCTAGGCAGGGATTTATCAGGGGTCTGGTGTGTATGGGGAGAGGAGATGTGGAGAAATGAGTCTGGCCTGGGCCAGCGTCTGCAGGGCCTTGCATGCACACTAATACAATGGTTCTTATACCTGACTCTTTGAGTTTGCAATGAGAATTTCTATAACTTGGTGTTTTAATGTTTACAGTAATCTGAACAACTTAACTTTTAGGTGACTGCCTGTATTAGTCACTATAGGCTATTTCCTATAACAAATAAGCCCTAAAATCTATGATGGTTCAAATGTAATAGATGGATATTTCCTGCTTACAGTATTGGGTGGATGAGCAGTTTGGGAGGACAGGCTGTCTCCATGTGGTCATTTAGGGAACCAGGCTGTCAGAGGCTTGATGAACTTCAGCAAGTCTATTCCAAGCTTCCTCTGGGGGTCTCTCCATTCCACTGGCTAGAGGGACATAAAGTGGGAGGTTTTTACTGTGGGTTTGCTTCTCAGGTCCCCTGACTAGGATTCAAACCCATGGCTACACAGTGACTAACTGCTAGAAAGGGTGGGAAATGTGGCTTGATTTGTACTGATACATATTCAACATTTCTTTTTCATCTCTTCCTCCTACCTTGATCAAAGCTGATTTCCGTGTTATTACTGATATCTCAGATTCCTCCAGTCTCACTTTTCTAATCTGACATATTTCTATCCTTACTGACATTTAATTTTTGCCTGAAATACCTTCTTTGGTAGTCAAAATCAATAAAATCACTGAATAATTGACAAATCTCAGTGATTCATCTTTGAACAATCTTTGGAATTGCATAAAACTGTACAGGATTGCCCCAATCAAAAGATCTACTAACTCCATTTGATCTGCTTAATGTGGAGGTGAACTTCTTATACCCCCATCCGAGAGGCCGCACAGGCAACTCACCCACAGCTCCATTCATCTTGACACATGTCTGAAATGTAGTTCATTCTGTTTCTCATTCGGTTTCAATTTGTTTTCTATTTGTGCGTCCTGCATATGTTCATCTGTCTCGTTGTGTCTCTATAAATACACTTGTCTTTGGAACCAGGACTGGCAGTATCTAATACCTCACTCCAACATTTGACCAGCTAAGCCTGAGCAAATCTATCAAATTTCTCCTCTACCCCATGTCTCTCATTGTTTTTGTTGTCTTCTTTTTCTTTTATCTCAAAAATGATCACAAGAAAATATTGACATTCCTTTTCATGATGGTGAAACTACTAACAACAATTAAAGATACCCCTACCAATTTGACTGTATGGGATGCAAAACTGTATATTAGAGGAATGTAGTTCTCAGGCTGGGCTTTTAGGTGCTGGAGGACCTGGAGGTTAGGGGATGTTTGAGCAAGTGCAAAAACTGGTGCAGAGCCTTCAATTCTTCCAGCTTCCTCCTGACTGTGTCGTGGGCTTGGGCATGTTTCCCACCTATTCTGAGTCACTGTTACCCATCTGCACATTGTCGATAATAATCTCTTTCCCATCTCTCACAGATTGATGTGAAAGCAAGGGAGAAGAAGCGACTATGTGGAAGGGGTTGAAACTTAGTGAGGATGTTCTAAGAGGAATCATATACCTGGCTTTGCCAACTCCTGACACAATATTGTGACTTAAAGGGGATGACAGAAAGGAAGGCCACTTAAAATCTATTCTCCAGGAATAATCACTTAGGGTGGGAGCTGTGACTAGATCTTCAGCTAGTCCTCCTGGTCGGCTTTGAATGTAAATATTAATAAAACTACCTTGAAGTTTTGACCAATCACTTTATACTTAATGTAACATGAATTATAAAGGTATCATCTTAACAATTTATTACCTTACATTTGTTCTGATGCTATAACTTACAAAATATTTTTAAAAGCATTATTATCCTATTTGAATTTCAAAACTTGATAGGATTGAAATTTTTACTCCATTTGATAATGAGTAAACTGAGATTTTGACATTTAGCCAATCATACATTCAACAAATATCTAAATAACTTTTTTTATTGTATTGCAGACGCAATAGCTATTCCGTGTTGTTATAAGAGTATTATTTCAAACAGACAGAGATGATTTCTGAGTCTGTAAGCATACCACTACTCAGCTGCTCACCCTATCCATTTCTTGCACCTGTGTGTAATTTCTGGTTTGATTCTTTTTGTAGCACTGTACGTGATTAAGCAGTTTGGAAATGCTTCAATGACACCTTGAAGGTGGTGTTTCAAGTGTCTGTAATCACCCCTTTTTGGTCCCAGGGATTTGTTACCTATACACGATTCCTCTCCCAGTCCCCATCCTCGCTTGACATTTCAAACAATTCTTTTAATGCTTTTGCTTTTAAACATGGTTGGGAATTATTTTTGTAGCTTTAACTATGCACACAGATTTTCTGATGCACAACTAATGGCGATATTTGTTGCAATGAAGCTTTATGAGAAGAGTTTATCTTTACTGCTTGTAAATAAATCAGATGAATTTATGCCTGTGTCAATGAGAGAGGATTGTGGGCATTAAAGATATGTGACTGAAGATTGTATTAGATGGAAAAAGGAGTAAAGCTACAGAAAAGTATGAGAATACATTTCCAAGCTTTTAGAAACAGCTGTATTTTGATCATTTATTCACATTTTAGCAAAGGCAATTATATTGCAAAATGAAAACGTGATTTTGCAATATAATTATAGTTCAGGGAGAAATCTGGTAGAATGTTTATTTTGAGGCTCATCTCTGTAGGTATTAAATGATAATGGTGGTTATTAGTTATAAAAAAGAAATGGAGGACTCCAACACTCCTCAATAGCACTGAATCGGGTGGTGCTCATTTTGCATGATGGACAATTGTTTCTTGTGCAAAAGAGGCAAAAACATTTATCAGCAGTCACTGAAAAGACACAGTGCATTGGGAACTGAAAACCGACATCAGCAGCAGCACGTATTTAAGATTAATTTAAAACATTTACTTTCCAAAATAACATGAGCATATTGTTTCCAGTCAATTTGCTGACTCGTTTTACCCTCATATTGGAAAGTAATTGAATCACACATCAGTGAGAGTCAGATAGCACAAGCCCTTGCAGTTTTACATTCTTCTTTCTATGAAAACAGTAAACCATGCTGAGTCCAGTTCCCAAATGATTTTCACTCTGAGAAAGATTTCTAAGAACATTTTCAGGAAAGCCTACCCCATGTATATTACTCATTGTATTTAACTGTTCATAACATAGACTCACAGAACATGCAAGTTAACACTGGACCAAAGACATAATCTAGTGCAATTCTGTTGTTTTAAAGGAAAAAGAAAATGGAGAAAGAGGAGGAAGAGGAGGAGGAGGAAGTGGGGAAAGAAGAGGAGTGAGGGGGCAGGAGGAAGGGAGGGGAGGACGGAGGGGAGGAGAGGCATGAAGAAGAAACAAATCAAGTGATTCTGCCCAAAACAAACAGAGAGGGAACAGCCACCCCAGACTGGAATGCAGGGTCCCCGAGCGCTCACGTTTGTCTTTCCCGCTGCCAGGCAGGACATCACAGTAGTAGAGATCCTCACGTCTGAACCGTGCCACAGCTCACAGTTCACTAGGTGCGTGACCTTGGGTAGATTCCTAATCCTGTCTCTACCTCACTTTCCCCACTTGTAAAATGAGACTACTGTAGTACCTACCTCATGGGGTTGTGGAAGGATTAAATAAAACAGCATGTGTAAAGCATTTAGCAGAGTGCTCTGTTTGTGTGTTTGTGCAGGTGCGAGTGTGTGTGCTAGCTGTAGGTTTTGTAGTTAATTTATTCATTACTGTCTTACCTGGTGTACTGGTTCACTTAACTTCACAGTTCACGTTGCAATTTGATGTGCCTCTATTTTTCCAGTCTCATTTCTGATCAGAGGTGGTGCCTGGAGAGGGCTTCCAAGTCAGAATCTTCAGAGCAATTGTTGACAATTTAAACTTAAATTAATTTTCAAATGAGGCATCACTGGGTGGGTTGACCTGAGTGTTTATAATCTGTTTGAACGTGGAAGAGAAGAGAAATTGGAGTGATTATTTTTGAATGTGAACTTGTTTTTGAATAGCAGACGCAGTTACAATACTTGTAAAGTATGTCATCAGTGCCATCCCAGGGGGCTGGAAGACTGACCCGCTTCTGTCTTGAGATGAAGTTTATTTCTTATATTTGTCTCACAGGGAGGCCTATCTTGGCTGATTACATGAAGCAACTTTCTAACAGAGCTATTCAAAGAAGGAACCGTCTGCCTCAGGGGAGCAAGTCTCTGCTGGAGTCTGAGGGCAGAGACTGACGATCCACACAGGACTGGAGCCGCAGGGATTGGCGTGTGCCATGGGCGGGCTGACAGCAGTTGCTGAAGTGCTGTCCAGACTACATTTTACATCTGGAAATCTTCAAGCAAAACTATAAATTTTACATTTCCTTAACTCATATGTGATTATGTTACTTGCAAGGTGCAAATAGAAGCACATTTCTTAAAAAACAAAGCAAAACAAAAAAACAATGCACTAGTTTTTAGAGCAGTTTTAGATTCATAGCAAAATTGAAAGGAAGGTACCAAGATTTTCCATACATGCCCTGCCTGCTGCCCCAGACAGAGCTTACCCCATTATCAACATCACCCACCAGAGTGATTCATTTTTAAAAACTGATGAACCTACATAGACACATTGTAATCACCCTAAGTCCATAGTTTACATTAAGGTTCACTCTTGGTGCTGTGTATTCTGTGGGTTGAACAACGTACAACATATATCCAACATTATAGCGTCATGTGGAGTATTTTACTGCCCTAAAAATCCTCTGTGCACCACCTATGCATCCCTCCCACCCCCACCGCCAACCCCTGACAACCCCCGATCATTTTACTGTCTCTGTTCTTTCACTCTTTCCAGAATATAGTTGGAAATGTACCGTATGTAGCATCTTCAGATTGGCTCCTTTCACTTAGTCGTATGCATTTAAGGTTCCTTCATGTCTTCTCATGGTTCGATAATTCATTTATTTTTGGTGATGAATAATACATCACTATCTGGATGTACCAGTTTATCCATTCACCTACTGAGGGACATCTTGGTTGCTTCCAAGTTTTGGCAATTATGGATAAACTTACTTTAAATGTTCGTGTGCAGATTTTTGTGTGGACATAACTTTTTAACTACTTTAGATAAATATCAAGAAGCATAATTGGTGGTTTTTATGGTAAGAGTATGTTTAATTTTGTAAGAAACCACCAAAATGTCTTCAAAGAAGCTGTACCATTTTGCATGCCACCAGCAGTGAAAGGGAGCTCCTGTTCCGTGTCCTCGTCAGTATTTGGTGTTGTCAGTGTTTTGAATTTTGGTCATACTAACAGCTGTGTAGCGGAACACCTTTTCATCTGCTTATGTGCTGTCTGTATATCTTTTTCAGTGAGGTGTCTGTTAAGGTCTTTGACCCATTTTTAAAATTGGGTTGTTTGTGTTCTTATTGTTGAGTTTTGATATTTCTTTGTATATTTTGAATTACACTCCTTTTCAGATGTGTTTTTTGCAAGTATTTCCCCAGTCTGTGGCTTTTCTTCTCATTCTCTTGACATTATCTTTTGCAGAGTAAAAGTTTTTAATTTTAATGAGGTTTAGCTTATCAGTTTATTTCTTTCGTGTGTAGTGCCTTTGGTGTTATATCCAAAAAGTCATCACCATACCCAAGGTATCTAGATTTCCTCCTATGTTATTTTCTAGATCTTTGTGTTTTATATTTAGATCTAGGATCCCTTTTGAGTTAGTTTTTATGAATTGGGTAAAGTCAGTGTCTAGATTTCTTTCTTTCTTTCTTTTTTTTTTTTGCATGTGACGTTTGGTTGTTCCAGTACCAGTTGTTGAAAAGACTATTTTTGCTCCATTTTACTGCCTTTGCTCCGTTGGCAAAGATCAGTTGTCTGTATTTATGTGGGTCTATTTTGAGGTTCTCTATTCTGTTCTATTGACCTATTTGTCTATTCTTTTGCCACGTCGTGCTCTCTTAATTACTGTAGCTTTTCAGTATGTCTTGAGGTCAGGCAGTGTCAGTCTTCCTACTTTGTTTTCCTTCAATATTGTGTTGGATATTCTGCTTTTTTTTTTTTTTTTTTTTTACTTCTCCATATAAACCTTAGAATCAGTGTGTCAATATCTACAGAATAACTTGCTGGGACTTTGTTTGGGATTGCATTGAATCAAGATCAAGTTGGAAAGAATTAACATCTTGATGATACTGAGTCATATCATCTGTGAATGGAGATGGCTTTACTTCCTCCTGTCCACTTTAGATAACTTTTATTTGTTTTTCTTGTCAAGTTGCTCTGAGTAGAACTTTCAGCAAAATGTTGGATAATAGTGGTGAAACTGCATTCTTGTCTTATTCCTGATTTTAAGGAGAAAACTTTCAGTCTTTTATCATTGAGTATGATGTTAGCTATGGGTTTTTCATAAATGCTTTTTATCATAATGGAAAAGTTCTCTCCTAGTTCCAGTTTTCTGAGTGCTTTTCATCATGAAAGAGTGTTAGATTTTGTTAAGTGCTTTTTCTCTGTCAATTGGGGTTATTGCGTAGTTTGTTCCTTTATTCTGTTAGTGTGGGGTGTCGCATTGGTTGATATTCTTACCTTTGCATTCCTTGATAATCTCACCTGGTCATGGTGTATAATGTTTTAAAATTCTGTTGCATTTGGTTCAATAGTAATTGTTGAGGGTTTTTACATCAATATTTATAAATGGATAGAACTATGGAGTATAGAATAAGGTACAAGTTCCGTGATAGTGTTGGCTTTTTTCAGTTTTAATGATAAGCAAATGGTATATAAAATGCTGATTTGATCTATTTCTATCTAGAGATAAATTAATTTGCATAGGCGAATCTCCAGATTAGCTGATGCTTGGCACTTTAGTGAAAATTTATTTAAAAACATATTAATACATTAAAATCTTTTCCATGCAGGTCTTTGGCTCTTTAAGACATTGTATACAAGGTATAATTTGATGTTCTTCTCAATGACTCAAGAGAAACATTATGACCATCATTTATTGGATAGTGCCACATTCTAGGTAGCTTTCTTCCTGCTGGAGAACTATTGTTTTCTTCCCCAAATTGTAGCTATGATTTTAGTTTTTGCTATCCTGTCTGTGAATCTGACTTCCAAAGCTTCTACTTTTCCCAATAATAAATATTAGTTTTCCAGTATAGGAGAGAGAAACAAGTGTACTAACTACATTTTATGTTCAAGCACATACTAAATACTTTTTAAGAAGGCTGTTCCACTGTTCTTATAGAAGTGGACAAGACCAAAGTCTTATGGAAAAATGATTCTTCCAGAAAAAATGTGAGAAAAGAATGTACTCTTTCAAATGCCTACTTTCTGTTTTACTTAAGTATACCATCTCATTTACTCATCTCATTTCAACAAATAGATAATAATTTTAAAAATATCAAACAGAAGTCATAGAACTGAGGCTTACAGTAACTAAACTGGAAAATTCACTAGAGTGGTTTAATAGCAGACTAGATAAAGTAGGAAAAAGGATTAGCAAACTTGAAGACAGGTCATTGGAAATTACTGAGTCAGAGCAACAAAAAGAAAAGAATGAAAAAGAATAAAGAAAGCTTAAAGGGCTTATGGGACACCATCAAGGGGGCCTGTCAATGTATTATGAGATTTTCAGAAGGAGAGAGAAAGAGGAAGAATTATTGTTCAAAGAAATAATGGCTGAAAACTTCTGAAATTTGAAGAGAGTAATGACCATCCAGATCTAGGGAGTCCAGTGAGCCCCACATAAGATGAATTCAAAGAAATTCACTAAGACACATTATAATCAAATTGTCAAATATCAAAAATAAAGAAAAATTTGAAAGCAACAAGAGAAAAGTGACATGTCATGAACAAGGAAATCATGTTCAGACTAAAAGAGGATTTCTCAGCAGAAAAGTTGCAGGCCAGAAGGAGTAGGATGATATATTCAAAGTGATAAAAGAAAAGAAAAAAGTCAACCAAGAATACTACACCTGTCAAAACTGTCCTTCAAAAATAAAAGAGAGATAAAGAATTTCCTAGACAAATCAAAGTCAAGGATGTTTATAATGACTAGACCTGCCTTATAAGAAATGTTAAAGGTAATTCTTCAAATTGAAACAAAATAACATTAAACAGCAATATTAAATCTTGTAAAAGTATAACACTGACTGGTAAAGGTAACTATATAGACAAATACAGAATACTGTAATGCAGTAACAGTGGTGGGTAAGTAACTTTTAACTCTAGTATAAAAGTTAAAAGAAAAAGGAATTTAATAACTATAACTTTAAAATATATTAATGGATACATAATATAAAAAGATTTAAATTATAGCATTCATAATATAAAGTACATGTGTGGGGGGGATAAGTAAAAATGCAGTTTTCATATGCAATTGAAGTTATTAGCTTAAAATAGACTATTATGACTAAAAAAGTGTTTTGTGTAAGATGCATGGTAAACACACACACACAAAAATACTTAAAGAAGTTAAACAATAGAAGAAAAGAATCAAAGAATAGCAATACAAAAAAAAATCAACAAAACACAAAAGGAGACAGTAGGAGAGGAAAAGAGGAAAAAATAACTTACAAGACAGAAAACAAACAAAATGGCAAATAAAGCTTTTCTTTCAAGCATTACTTTAAATTTAAAAGGTTTACAATTTCCAATAAAAAGGAATAGAGTAGCTGAATGGATTTTTAAAAAGAACCAATTACATGCTATCTACAAAAGACTGCTTTAGATTTAAGGACACAGGCTGAAAAGGAAGGAATGAAAAAGCTATTCTATGCAAATGATAACTAAAGGAAGTAGGGATGGCTATATTTATGTCAGATAAACTTTAAGTTAAAAACTGTTACAAAAGACAAAGGAGGACATTACTCAATGGTAAAAGCATCCAGTTCACCAGGAAGATATAAAAATTATAAATATGTTTACACCCAACACTTCCAAATTCATTTTATAAAGCCAGCATGATGCTGATACCAAAGCCAGACAGAGCCAATACAGAAAAAGAAAACTACAGGCCAATTTGCCTTATGAACATAAATACAAATATCCTGAAATGAAAAATAAAAAATACTAGCAAACTGAATGCAACAGCATGTTAATGGATTGTACACGATGACCAATTGAGATTTATCCCTGGGATGCAAGGATGGTTCAACATACAAAAATCAATTAATGTACTTTTAATAGAATGAAAGATAAAAAACCAGAATATCATCTCAATAGATATAGAAAAAACACTTGACAAAGTTCAACATTGTTTCGTGATAAAAACTTTCAACAAACTAGAAATAGAAAAAAATATACCTAAATATAATAAACACCCTATATGAAAAGCCTACAGCTAACATCATACTTACTGCATAAAACTGAAAGCTTTTCCTCTAAGGTGTGGAATGAAGCCTCTCTTATCACTTTCTATTCAACATAGTACTTGAAATCCTAGTCAGAGCAATAAGGTAAGAAAAAAAGGAAAGAAAGGCATCAAAATCAGAAAGATAAAAGTAAAATTATCTCTGTATGAAGATGGTATATACAGAAAACCCTAAAGACTCCCAAAAAACCTGTTGAAAGTAATAAACAAATTCAGTTAAGTTGCTGGATACAAAATCAACATAAAAATCGGTTGCATTTCTATATACTAACAAAGAACTAACTGAAAAGGAAATTAAGAAAACAATCTTATTTACAATAATGTAAAAAATAAATAAATAAAATACTTAGAAATAAACTTAACCAAGGAGGTGAAAGACTTGTACACTGGAAACTACAAAACATTTATGGAAAAAAAAGTTTTAAAGAAACGAATAAGGTCTTTCTGTGTTTATGGATTGTAGGACTTAATGTTGTTAAAATGCCCATACTACTGCAAAGTTGTCAGAATCGAAATATAGTCACGTGTGTCAAACTCTGACAATAAAACAAATAAATAAAGCCAGGAAGCCAAGAAGGGAGGACACTCATGTATATATGTCTATGTTAAGAACCATCACAAAGACTCTTATACACATACACCTGCAACAGAAACTTTTGCCAAGGACTTTTCAAATTGCAACTTGCTATATTGATATAGCTATATTGATATATTGATGAGGGATGAGGACAGCTATCCAAATGTACAAGAACATTTATACCTGACACTGTCTCCACTAACAAACCTCGTGTACTTTTCTCTTTTGCCTTTAAAAGCCTTTGCCTTCCTTTACTTCCCTGAACATGCACATAGTTTACTATGGCATGAGTATTCTAATTACAATGCCCTGGCCTCATCTTCTTTATAGTGGTCAACACTACCCAAAGCAATCTACAGGTTCAATGTGATCCCTATCAAAATTACTGACATTTTTTTTCTTTTATTGAAATAGAAAAAAACAATTTTGAAATTCACATAGATCTACAAAGGACCCCAAATAGCCAAAACAATCTTAAGAAAGAAGAAAGCTGGAGCATCTCATTTCCTGATTCGAAAAGCTACAGTAATTAAAACAACATGGTACTGGCATGAAGACAGACATATAGACCAATGCAAGAGAATAGAAAGCCAGAAATAAACCTACATACACATATATAGTCAACTGATTTTTGACAAGTGTAGAGAATTAAACAATGGAGAAAGTATAATCTCTTATATAGATGATGTTAGAAAAACTAAATATGTACATGCAAAAAATTAGAATCAGACCCTTATCTTACACCCTACACAAAAATCAACTCCAAATGGCTTCAAGGTTTAAACATAAGACCTGAAAGTGTAAAACTCCTAGGAGAAAACATAGAAGACAATCTTTATGACATTGGCCTTTGTAATGATTTTTTGGATATGACATCAAAAGCACAGGCAACAAAAGCAAAAATAGACAAGTGAGACCACATCCAACTAAAAAGTTTCTGAAAATACAAACTATGAAGTGGGATAATATTTGCAAAACATATTTTTAATAAGGGGTTAATATTTTAAAATATATATGTAAATAACTCTTTCAACTCAATAACAAAAAATAAAGTAAAAAAATAAAAACTAAAACATAAAGAAATAACCCAATTAAAATGTGAACAAAAGGCTTGAACAGACACATTTTTAAAGAAGACAAAAAAATGTCCAACATCTATTAGGATAACTATTACCAAAAAAATCAAAAGGTAACATGTTTTGACAAGGGCGTAAAGAAATGAAAACTCTTGTACACTGTTGGTGGGAATATAAATGGTGTACTTGTCATGATAAGAAGTATGACAGTTCATAAAAAAATTAAAAATAGAAATACCCTATTACCCAGCAATCCTACTTCTGGATATATAACTGAAGGATAAGAAATTAGTATCTTGGGGCCGGCCCCGTGTCTCACTCGGGAGAGCGTGGTGCTGGTAGCGCTGAGGCCGCAGGTTCAGATCCAATATAGGGATCGCCGGTGTACTCACTGGCTGAGCGTTGTGCGAACCACACTGAGCCAAGGGTTGCAATCCCCTTGCTGGTCAAAAAAAAAAAAAAAAAAAAGAAATTAGTATCTTGAAGAGATATTTGTATTCCCATGTTCATTGCAGCATTGTTAACAACAGCCAAGATGTGGAAACAACATAAATGTCCATGAACATATGAATGGGTAAAGAAATAGTGGCATATACATACAGTGAAATCTTATTCAGCCTTGAAAAGGAGGAAATCCTGCTATCTGTGACAACATGGATGAAATTTGAAGATGTTAAGTGAAATAAGCCAGTCACAGAAGGATAAGTACTGCATGATACCACTTATATGAGACATATAAAATATGTGTCAAACACACAGAAGCAGAGAAAAGAAGGTTGGTTGCCAGGAGCACGGGGAAGGAAGAAATGGGGTGAATTAGTCTATTTCTGTTGCTTATAACAGAAATACCTGAAACTGAGTAATTTGTAAAGAAACAATATGTATTGCTTACATATTTTTGCTTTACAGTTTTGGAGGCTGGGAAGTCCAAAGTCCAGGGGTACATCTGGTGAGAGTCTTTTCCTCGGGGCAACTCTATGGTGATGGAGGGTATCACATAGTGAAACAGCTGAGCAAGAGAGAACTAACTCCTCACTTGGTCTCCTTTTAAGGCCATCAGAACCATGCCCATTACTCCATGAATGGATCAATCTATTCATCAAGGCACAGTCCTCACAATCTAATCACCTCTCAAAGCCCCCACCTTTCAAATACCATCATTGGATTTCCCACCCTCTTAATTCTGTTGCAATAGGGATTGAGTTTGGGGTGGGAGATGTTCGATTCACAGCATGGGGAGTTGTTGTTCAATGGATATGAAGTTTCAGGCGTGCAAGATGACTAAGGTATAGAACTGCTAAACAACATTGTGCCTATACTTAACAATACTGTATTTTACACTTAAAATTCTTTAGTAGGGTAGATTTCATGTTAAGTGTTGCTAACACACACACACACACACACAAAGTGTGGGGAAACAGAAAAAAGGAGAGATCAATCACATGTTTTTTAAAGGTGGCATAAGGTTTTTTTACTTGTCTGCAATAGTGGCGGCTCTGGATTAGATATTGGTTGATTTAAGTTCTTTTGCTGAGTCTACTCATCAAATGTACATTGAGTATTTTTTATCAGCTAGACTCTGTGAATGGTGCTGCTGCTACGGAAAAGAACAAGTTGCTGGCCTTGACCTTCATGAACTAAAGTTTAATAAGTAACAACCCAAAAATGTTATGTTTAAGATAATGTGTAATAACAGCCATAATATTGGTGTATAGCGAAGAGGAAGAAAAGATAAGGGGAACCTCTGTGTTACAACAGGGCTGGAAAATACTTTTAAGAAAAGGTAAGCATTGAGCTGAATGTGCATAAACAGGAGCTGGTCAAGCCTACAATGGGGATGACAGGACAAAGCATTTTAGTGGAGCAGCAGCATGAGTTTTTGAACAAACGAGGCACGCCTGGGGAACTCCAACTCCCTGCACTGTCAGATGGTTGGAGAAGACTGTCAGTGCTTTGCCCAGATACCCGGGGCCTCTTTGACCATTTCTGCCCAGCCCTGACTTCTGTGTGTTTTTCCTGGTAACATAGAAATCCTTCTCAGGACATGGGAAGGAAGGAGATGCCTAAGTGTTTGTGTGCCCTGGGCAGCACTTAGCTAATGTGCGACTGGGGCCAGAATAGATACGTCTTAGACTGCAAGGGTTTGAAGGATCATTTATACCCAGAGACCCACTGTAGGATCGGAATGGGACCGGGACATTACCTGAAACTACACCCTTGCTTGGCTTCTTCCCTCCACTGTCTTTATTCCCTTTCCCTTACCAGTTGCTTCTGGAAGCACTTCCTTGATAAATAACTTGCATATTAATCCCAGGCTCAAGAATGTCTCTGGGCAACCCATCCTTAAGACAATGGGGAACTAACACTTGGCTTAGATATCTCCTAAAGTCATTTTTAGAATGAGATGAGATCATGTATATGGGCTTTGCAATTATAAAATGCCAAACAAATATAAAAGTTCATTATTAACACTGATATTCTGGCATGTTTTTGTAGTAGAAAGTTATATTTCATCACTGAAGTTAACAGGTTGAATTAGTTTCTTAGTGAGAATCATTCTGACACCAGCTCTCAGTACTCTGAATTTTATTGCTCTATTTTAGTAGATTGGGTAGACCAAGGGTGAACTTCTCAAGAAAATCATGAAATATCTGGAAAAGTTTTTTAAACAATCATCGAAAACTACTCTTTTGGGGGATAATTTAAATGCTTTGCTTAGAAGTTAACCTGATGGTCCATTATGGTTTCTTCCAATTCTTTGGTCAGGAGGAAACCTGCATAAGGATGGTTGTGTGGACCGGAAGTAATATTAACCCACTTGTTACAGTTCAGATAGTTTTTGGGGGTTTGTTTATTTGTGGCTAAAGAGCATGCAGGGAAGTAAAAAGGCTCGTTAGGAAATGCTGAAATACCAAATTTAGATTACATGTAGAAAGTTTACAAAATACCACTTAATCTCTGCCTCTCAAGGTAAGGCAAGAGCTGACATAATTTATCCTTTATTAGTTTTAAGTTCATAAATTAGTCCACTTGTTAATACTGATTTTATTAAGTTTTTTTTAATGTCAGTTGAGAGGACTTTAAGTGATTTGTGCGGCTTCTGACATCTCTATTCTGAATATTCTATCTCTTGGTGGTAAGTACTTCATTGGGCTCATCAACATGTGCATTATGACTTGAGTATCATGCTTGGGTCCATTTGAGTCATTAAGCACTGAGGATACATGATCATTAAAGCTTAATCCTTTTTTTTCATAAAGCTGTTTACATTAGATGATTAGATTCTTAATATATTCCAGGTTCCTTTCCTTAGTCATGCTAGGTTAGTGCGTATGTGTGTGTGTTGTGTTATGTACATACATCTCAGAAAGGATCTTCACCAGCTGTAAGTGTGCTTACCCCTGGGTCTGAGCAAGTACTCCAGGTACTGAAGACTAATGTAGCTATTAAAGAAATATATACATGACCCTGAGAAAAGACCTCCTTTTCCTCTTGGAAGCTCTTACTGATGAATAATACTACTACTATTACCAATAATAATAATAATGGCAATCTTTCTGTGGCACCCACAATTGCACATGCATGTACCTGCTTGCACAGGGCATGGATGGGGTCCTATAAAAAGAAAAAAGTATCAGTACTCTTCCTACAACTCCCAACCCTGCAATCATCCAACTGTGAAAAGAGGGCAGACATGCCCCTCTGAACCCAGGAACATTCCACGTCCTGTGTTGATTGCTATCAGTGTGCAGCCAGGATTTCTGGTGAACTGGTTAATGCTGGGCAGAAACACTCCTCTGATTTTCACAAGACAGAATCCCTGAGCTGGTGAGCTCACTCAGTGTGCTGAGATTTACGTGCTTGTCCTTCCAACATCTTTCACAGCGGGTGGCTTGTAAGGATAGTAATTCATTATAAAATATGTAGAGCTGTACACAACTCTACTATGTATGTTTTGGATTATTTTCCAGACTTTACAATGGTTCATTTTCAAAGATTTTTCTATCTTCCAATATCGGTTTTTTGTTTGTTTGCTTGTTTGCTTTGGTGGGATTAAGTTGCAGAGAAAAGGAAAAGCTTTTTCACAAATTTATTTTTGAGAAGAAAGGTGACTTGGGAAGTAAAATCTTGATTTGCAGTTCAGAGAAGAAATAGTGCAGTCATTGATGGCCACGCTCCTTAGACTGAGTCATCTGTTCAGTTGCTTCCTGATCGCAAAAGAGGAAGTGAATGGATCACTTCAGTAAGTGGGGCGTGTGATTTTGTGGGTCTTCCTTCCAGGGTGGGGGATGATAGAGTAACTCCTCCCACCTCCCACTCTTCTCTGCAGTGGGCCTAGAGGAGCCAGCCCTGGAAACCATGAAGCTCAGGAGCCCAGACTCTGGTCTCCAAAGGATTGCTGTTTCCACCTGCCTTGGTGGTGCTGGGGTTGTGGGGACGTGGAGAAGCAGGCAGGAGGGTGCACACAGGGGAAGGAAAATCCCTTCCATCTTGGAAAAGCTGAGCAAAGAAAAACAAATGCTTTAAAAAAAAAGATGCAAGTTTGAGACGCATACTTCTGTCATCCTAAATGTCTGGTAAGTGCAATTTGCTCGTGTTGTCTCTCTTGACTTGGTTTCACCCCAGAGTTCTTTCCATAATTCCTGCTAGTTTACAACAAAGTCTTTCCTCTTTAGGAAGACATGTCTTTGTTTACACTCTAATAATTGGTTCAATTGTTTTGAAATTTTGTTTTTATTATGAATAAACAGCAAATGATTAAGCAGGCTGATCCCACCCAGCGGAAGCCATGTGGACCCATCAAGAGAGAAAATGCTACTGAAAGGTGCGGAGACTTGTGGGAGCAAAAAACTGACACAGAGGGCATTGACTGAGACTTCTTTGGGAAAACACCACTGTTTTCATTATTGATCATAATGTTAGATGTTGGGACAACTTCCGGAAATGGCACCTGGGACGACATCCTCCCAGGATTGGAGGGATGTTGTCCATCTTCTCTTAGCTATTTAATAAGTCCCGTGACTTCATCCCCGGGAAAGTCCTGGTTAATGAAACAGAGCTGAAGCAGAACCAGCATGAGTGTCTTACACTAGCATGAGTGTCTTACACTAGCATGAGTGTCTTACACCAGCATGAGTGTCTTACACCAGCATGAGTGTCTTACACTAGCATGAGTGTCTTACACTAGCATGAGTGTCTTACACTAGCATGAGTGTCTTACCCAGGTGATGCTCTTTTTCTTTCAGATTTCTAAGTGATTGTGGACAATCTATAATTATTTACTCTACATGCTTCCTCTTTGTTATGGGCTGAATTGTGTCCCCTCAAAATTGAAGTCTTAACCCTCAGTATTTCAAAATGTGACTGTATTTGGAGATAATGTCTTTAAAGAGGTAATTCAGTTAAAATGAGGTCATTAGGTTGGGCCCTAAACCAATATGACTGGTGTCATTATATGAAGAGGCAATCAGGACACAGACATGCACACTGGGAAGGCCATGTGAAGACATAGAGATAAGACGGCATCTACAATCCAAGCAGAAAGGCCTCAGAAGAAACCAGCCTTGACCTTGGACTTCTAGCCTCCACAACTGTGAGAAAATAAATTTCTGTTGTTTAAGGCCCCCAGCCTGTAGCACTTTGCTATGGCAGCTCTAGCAAGTGAATATTCCCTCCCTTCTACAGTCTTCATCCATCGTCACTGTCATACAACCTGCTAGAGCACTTTTTCTTTGTTGAGAGTTGGGGGACATATTCCTCATTAGCTTCCTGAGCAAAGAGCAAGAGAATAAGAGGTAAATTCTTTTTAGACATTGCCAGTCTCATATCTCAACTTAACTCACAGGTGAGTGATAATTCTAGTTAAAAAAATCACTAAGAATTTGATGATAAAATTCCATCATCTTTTATCATGCAATATCCTACTAAGAAGTTCAATGCATTTCTTATTTACAAAACTTAGTTTGTGATATCTATTTTTATCTACCTGGAAACATTCAGAGAATTTTTTTTTATCCCAAATGTTATGAAATTTTATGATTTAGTCAATAGTTGTGTCTTTCAGTTCTAGCTAATTTTCTTTAATTGTTTCATTTGTAAATTTCTCTCCAATGTTTTGTATTCTCTTTTTTCCCCCAAAATTTCTTTTAGTCAAATATTGAAGATATTGAATTGATGTTTTAATTTTCATAAAATTTTTTTCTCCCATTATCCACTTATTTTGTTCTCCTTCCTGACTCTGCAGGCCGGGGTGGGTACAGAACTATCTGTATGTGGACTTTCAACCATTCCCCTGGTTTCCAGCCCTCACTTCACTCCACCTTCCAGGGTATGTTGTGATTCCAGTTCTCAAGGCTAAACAGATTTTGAGGGTTTAACTGTTTGTTTTATAATAGTATTTCCCTCTACAAAGACTTACATTTCTGTTTTTTTTGTACTTTGCCTGGTCAATTTCTTCTCCCTTACTTGCTTGTAGCTGGAGGTAACAGCTGTCCCTAGTCTAGTTGAAGTTGGAGATCCTGTTTTGTGTTTTGCTTGTTTCCCTGAGTTAAATTCTGAGAGGAGGGTACAAAAATCTGTTTTTAAGACACCTTAAAACCAAAAGCCCCTTTTTTCTGTTTTATTTGAATTCAAATCAATATACATCTCCTCCAAGGAGCTCTCTTGAATGATTCATATTTTTTCAAAACATTCATATTCTGTATGCTGCTTATCCATTCAACTATCTATCATCCATCTATCTGTAAATAAATGTGTATATATACAAATATACTTTTATGCTAATAACATGCTAAAATGATTTTATACTATTCTGGACTTCTATATCTGCAATTTGATTTCTTTATAAGCTCCTTGATAGTAGAGGTAAACCAAACCAAACCAAACCAAACCAAACAATAAACAAAAACCAGCCAAACTTGTCCACATACAGAAGCATGCATAGTACAGTTATCCAATAGGGAATGATGCTAATACATTAATGAAAAAGTGATTTTTTAAAAATCTCTCTTCTTATTTGTAGTAGTCTAACTTCTTAGTATATATTTTCTTTTTCCCAGTTAAAATACTTCCTTATTTGACAAGTCTTGAGAAAATTCATGTGCATAATCACTCTTTAGAAGGGTATAAGAATGATTATAGTAGAGCAAAGCAAAAGCTTTTTTTTTTTTTAGGAAATCCACTTCTTTTGAGAAAAGGAAGGTCACTTTGAGTTTACACAGCTAAGAAGGATGTACAGATTGTCACCAGATGCTTTTAAATGGTTAGATGCCATCAATTGAATAAGCATTTCTTTTGCATCAGGGCATTTAAGAAGGTACTTTAGGTCTTTCAGGCCACCAGGAAGCCTGCTAATAAAAGGCTGACTTAATGATGAAGTGTTTCTATTGTGGCCAAAGTGGTATTAAGTACCAGGCTCTTAAAATGCTCAGTGCCTGGGAGGGACTAGCTGGGAGTACAATGTGAGGCATAAATCTTTGGTCCATTGGTCCATGGCTGACTTGGCAAAGACTACTCAAGTTTAGAAATCCAATTTAAGAGCCATTTATTGCTTGAAGTTTATTGTTCTTGCTATTGTAATTATTATTTTATATTTTTCCCATGTTGAACTGACCACTCTTGCCTGTGGACCATAGCTGATTCGTACTTCATTAGACTTACCAACTTATGAATCTCTCCCCCACCAGACTGTAAGCCTATCGAGGGAAAGAGCAATGTCTTATGATTCTTGAATTCAAAGACCAAGAACAGAATGATCACTTTATAAATCCCTATTGTAAAAACGAGGGAGAAATGTCCCCATGATCTTAAATTTATTTAGAAGAATACTTCTTTCTTCAGAAGGGAAAGTTATAAATTCAAGGCTATGACCAACTTGACCCTATTGCAGGTCTGAGTCTTTTGGATTATTATTTCTTAATCATTATTTTCCAGAATTCCTCAAAGTAATTTATAAGAACAGCCTCCTGGCTTTTCAAGTGCATACTGGCCACTGTGGTTTACGATTTTTCCATCTTCCCTTGAGGCGCCTGAAGCCTTCAGCTTCCCTTACTAATGAAACCATCAGGTTCCTATTAACTGGTAGCTGTGGCTCTATGAAATGAACCTACCAGCTTAACAGTAATGAAGACTGAGCAAATATAACATTCACAGATCTTAGAATGCTCAGAAATGATGAATGGAAGACTTGAATATGTGGCTTAGGTTTTGGGTCACTTTCCCCCTTTTGGCTGTACTTTCTGTGAGGCATGTGTTCAAAGGAAAACTCAGAGCTATGTTCTTTATAACATTTGCTCTGCCCAAGAAATCTTTTGCAAATATACTTTAGCAGACATGTGACATACTCCAAAACCAAATTCTGGTCTCACTGCCAACATAGCTTGGCTGATGCTGCTTCACACAGATGCATGATGTTTATACATAGCATACCTGATTGCTCTGTCATCTACCCACAAAACCCATTGCTTCTTCCACATCGACTGGTTTCCAAGGCAACAGAGAGCTCCTCTAAGAATGGAAGCACACACAAGTTGATTTCCATTTCTACACGCCAAAATCTAACCACCTTCTGCAGCCATAGTACTTACACTGCCCGCGAGGAAGGAAAAGCTGAGAGTGAAGTGCTCGTAGTAGAAGAAAACTTTGAATGCATGAGCGTAGCTCGGTGCTATCAAGAAAAAAACTTTTGTCTAACAGACTTTAGAGAGAGGTTGATGGGGGTCATTTGGGTAGAGGGTTAAGTATAGAGAAAACATAAGTTATGGCTAATCCTGAAGGACACTATTAATAGAGGGAGAGAAGACCCATTTTCCCTCTACCACTGGAGCCTCCTGGTGATGAAGATCCCAGTTTTTTCTTTGTTGGTAAGTTTGTTGAAAATGATCTCCACCTTCTCATTTTCCATTCACTCAAGGGTTCTGCATCCTTGTCTTAGAACTACCCTCGCAAGGCCATCCAGGTCCTTAGATGCCGAATCCAGTCGGCAATTGTCCATCCTTATATTTTCATCATCTTTCCATCCTGCTTCTCCCTTCTTCCTTTTCCAGAAAGCTATACTTCCCTGGTTCTCTACCACCTTAAAATTCCCTCTTATTCTCCTTTTATAGGCTGTTGTTTTGGGCAATGACAGACTGCACTTATGACAGTGGGCCTATAAGATTATAATGGAGCTGGAGGTGTGGAGCAGGCTATGCCATCCAGGTTCGTGTAAGTACACTCCATGGTGTTCACACAACAAAGAAATCGCCTAACAACACATATCTCAGAATGTATTCCATTGTTAAGCAACACGTGACTATGGTTCTCTCTTTTACTATGGTTTTCTTCATTTATTTTATAATTCTACATATCTCTTTAGGCAATGGTCCCTAAACCTGCTTGCACGGTAGAATCACTTGAAGATCTTGTAAAAGTTCTAAAGCTCAGGCCATACATAGTGCAGCCCAGTCTCTGGGGGTGGGATGCAGCCATGAGTATATTTCAAAATTCTCCCTGGAGAATCCAGGTGGTGACACCAACCTTCGTAACACTTGGAAATCACCCTGGACACCGTTTTCAGCAATGAAAAATTCAGCAAGAGGTTTTGGACCATCAGGGAGCTGTTCCAACAGCTGGGTGTTATAAGTAACCACCTGCTAGGAAGAGGTCCGGACAACTTTAGGGTCAGTAGGAAATAAGGAGGCACCTATTTGGCCCAGAAAGCCTGAGTGCCCCTTCACTTACCAGAGAGATGTAGGGTGTCTTGAAAAAAAAAAAGATTCTGAGTAAGATCAAAAGTTTGAACTGTTTCTACAACTGGGCAGTTCTATAAAGTTAATTTTAAGATCATTCAATGAAAACTGACATAAAAGCTACAACTTAAAAAAATCGTGGGTGAATATTTTCCTCTTTTGCATACTGTTATTTTGGAGTCACAAAAGGTAAAACTCTAGTAGAAATATTCCTTATTAAAATATGTGCTTAAGGGTACCAATGGCAAGACACAATAATGAGGAGAAATGGGGTGACGAGCGTCTATTCTACTTATACTTCATAAGCCTCTTTTACTTTTTATGTAGCTGCCATTTTCCTGGTAAGTTGTAGGCATTGGAAGTCAATATACTGGGCATGAAAAAGTTGAAATGTAAGTCACTTCTCCACAGTTTTCTAGTAAAAACAAAATAACACAAGCAAAGAACGGGAGAGGGTAACGTGATTTCCTGAACAGCCAGCTACTCTGCGGCTCCGATGCCGTTTTCCAGACTGGATGTCTGCACTGTTGTTCTCCAAGAAACGCCCTGGCCATCTCCGGTGATGTGCCCTCCTCCAAGCCTGCAGAATCAGTTACCAGCTGTCATACGGGCTGCCAGTTGTAGTCTGTGATCTTCCAAACTTTTTCCTATTGTCAGTGGTAGAGAGTGATAAATACGTAACAACCTCAATCTTATTAAATTAATTTCATGTGGTTATGCTCAAAGGCATCCAGAAAGACAGAGAACTGTTGTTACAGAGTCAGCCACTAGAAGTGCTGTGCTCAGGAAGCACACACTGTGATCAGAGCTGGCTTCATGTGACCTGGGCGGGCACAGGACCCTGCCCTCAGAAGGGCTTTGTAAATTACTCAGCTGGTCCTGCCTGTGAATCCTCCCTAAGCATTTTCTAGTGGGTAAAATGTGCCGAAAATCAATAACAAAGTCAGCATGGACAAGGAAAGGAAGTTGTGGAGGGACAGCCATTGCTACAGGAGTGTCAACTAGAGAAGGGATAGCCCATCTGCCTTATCTCAGGTAATGGAGTTCTTCACAGGCCATTGCAGATGCAGATGAGCCTCTGGTGTTTTTGACATTACCACACAAATCCTTTCTTTCTCTGCTTGCTGCTTTCTTGCCTGATAGGACACCTACAGAGGACCCCCCAGGGATTATCCCTGTTTGCACAGGAATGCTTCTAACTCAAAACACTGCAAACATTATCAAAAGCTTGGTTCTGGTGACTGCATGCCTGAGGCTCATGTATTAGAACACGTGCAGAAATCGATCACCTCCTTGCAGAGTCAGGGCAGCACTAGGACAGTGTGGCTCAGGAGGATCATGTAATTTGATGGTGTCTGGGAAGACTGACAGAGTTGGCAGATGTGCTCAACAAACATTTGTTTAAGTTTTGATGTTTCCTTCTCAAAAAGTTTTTAAAATAGTTTACTAGAGGATAATTAGATTTGTGATGTGGATTCACTGGCACACTATATTGACAATTACCTTTTCTTTGATTTTGTACCTATTTGGTAGAAATAGAGATGCAATTGGAATATGCATCTTTAGATAGTATAGCAAAAAAAGCGACGAGCTTTTTGCACTAAAAACAGTTACTGAATTTTCACTGAGTCTGAGACAGAAGCATTTAGATAATAGACACTGAGCCATTGTTTTGGTTAGAGAATCATTTCCACTTAAACTGATGCAAGAATGGATGGAATATTCTTTCTTTATTTTCAATTTTTTTTTCAATAGATGTGTGAAAATAGTCTAAGCTTTAAAATATATGTAACTCAAAACTAGGGATTTTCAAAATCACCTTTCTTTTGCTGTATGTCCTATCAAATTGACATCCCAAGAGACACATGACTCAGCTGCTTTTGACCTCTTTCTCACACGGAAGAACTTGGAGAAAACAGTTACCACGAGTCTTCCGTTCTTTGCACACGATCAAGAAAAAAAACCAGAGTGAGCTCACAGTGACCAATATTATTTAGTAACAAAATAAAGCAACCTTTAGCATTTTGTTTTTAAAAGTTTGTTTTAAATATGAGGGTACTTCAAAACGTTCATAGAAGGGTTCATATTATCTTTTAATTCCATTTTTCTGCAAATTTTTAAAAGTATCCTCATAAAAATAACTAATAGACATTTGTTAAATATGGGTGGGTGATGTAGACACACACAGTTCTCAAGGAGAGGAGGGGCAAGGTCCCCAAACATGCCTAGTGCTAAAGATCACCCAAGACTCATTTTACATTCTCATGTGCTACCCTGTGGAATATGCTATAAAGCATATGTACTTCACAGGGCCTGGTTCTCCAAAGCCTTGCAGTTTTAAATATTGATCTTGCAAGGACAGGAAATTTTCCTCAGGCTATAAGTCTCTGTTGCAAGATAAGGATTGTGGCACAGCAGGTTGCTGGCTCAAAGACTGACTAGTTACTGATTGTTTTGTAAAGATACTGAGAAATTTCTATATGAAGGAATGTTTGCTAAGATCAAACTGTTGTCAATAGGACCACTTAATTGTCTACTGGAATGTCATCTGGCTTGTTTCACTGAAAGTTCCCAGCCTGTACTGTTAAACTATAACCCCACCTATGTTCTCTTCCTGTAACTTCCTGGTCTGGAAAATAAATGCATGAAGAGAACCCCAATTCGGTGTTAATTTCCCAAGGAAGGAATACCTCTCTGTTGAGGGTTCTGGTGGGAGATTAACCACTTCAGGGCCTCTCACTTTTCAGAGGAGATGGGCTTTGAGTAATCCTTTGTGTCTCCATCACCCAGGGGAAGTGGGGTAACAAATCCGTGGGGGGCAAAGCAATGCAAAGCAACACTATCCAGAATTACTAAATCATGATATTCTGCCAAGAGGCCTGAAGGTTTGTATTATAAAGAGCTGCTCCTGTAATTCTTATGGTCAGGCAGTATGAGGAAACTTGCCTTGGCAGTGGTTCTCAAAGATCCACCAGAAACAGCTGGAGGGCTTCTCAAAACTGGTCCTGCTCCTAGTCTCTTATTCAAGTGTTTGGGGAGTGGCATGAGAATGTGCATTTCTAACAAGTTCCCAGGACCACACATTGAGAAATGCTGGGTTTTAAATCCTATTGCAGTGTCAGCTGTTAGGATCTGCAAGGGTGGCGCCATGCCTATGGGGCATGTGGTTTCTCTCCAGTCTCCTTACACTGTATTCTAAATCTTTTATAACCTTTTGAAAAAAGAGATTGTGATACTGTTCAAAGGGTAGATGCCAGCCTGGTACCCAAAATCACGATGTCCCATAGGGCAAAGATTCCCCCAGGAAAAGTGCCAGCTCTTGCCTGAACCTCAGAACACACCAAAAAAAAATGTGTAGTTTTTTTTTTTTTTTAAATGTGAGTTTCCTCTTTTATTCCCACTTTTGCATTCTTTTTTTTTTTTTTTTAAATTTTATTTTGTCGATATACATTGTGGCTGATTATTGCTCCCCATCACCAAAACCTCCCTCCCTTCTCCCTCCCCCCCTCCCCCCCAACAATGTCCTTTCTGTTTGCTTGTCGTATCAACTTCAAATAATTGTGGTTGTTATATCTTCTCCCCCCCCCCCCGGTTTGTGTGTGTGTGTGTGTGTGTGTGTGTGTGTGAATTTATATATTAATTTTGAGCTCCCACCAATAAGTGAGAACATGTGGTATTTCTCTTTCTGTGCCTGACTTGTTTCACTTAATATAATTCTCTCAAGGTCCATCCATGTTGTTGCAAATGGCAGTATTTCATTCGTTTTTATAGCTGAGTAGTATTCCATTGTGTAGATGTACCACATTTTCCGTATCCACTCATCCGATGATGGGCATTTGGGCTGGTTCCAACTCTTGGCTATTGTAAAGAGTGCTGCGATGAACATTGGGGAACAGGTATACCTTCGACTTGATGATTTCCATTCCTCTGGGTATATTCCCAGCAGTGGGATAGCTGGGTCGTATGGTAGATCTATCTGCAATTGTTTGAGGAACCTCCATACCATTTTCCATAGAGGCTGCACCATTTTGCAGTCCCACCAACAATGTATGAGAGTTCCTTTTTCTCCACAGCCTCGCCAGCATTTATCGTTCATAGTCTTTTGGATTTTAGCCATCCTAACTGGGGTTAGATGGTATCTCAATGTGGTTTTGATTTGCATTTCCCGGATGCTGAGTGATGTTGAGCATTTTTTCATATGTCCGTTGGCCATTTGGATATCTTCCTTAGAGAAATGCCTATTTAGCTCTTTTGCCCATTTTTTAATTGGGTTGCTTGTTTTCTTCTTGTAAAGTTGTTTGAGTTCCTTATATATTCTGGATATTAATCCTTTGTCAGATATATATTTTGCAAATATTTTCTCCCACTCTGTTGGTTGTCTTTTAACTCTTTTAATTGTTTCTTTTGCTGTGCAGAAGCTTTTTAGTTTGATATAATCCCATTTGTTTATTTTTCCTTTGGTTGCCCGTGCTTTTGGGGTCGTATTCATGAAGTCTGTGCCCAGTCCTATTTCCTGAAGTGTTTCTCCTATGTTTTCTTTAAGAAGTTTTATTGTTTCGGGGTGTATATTTAAATCCTTAATCCATTTTGAGTTGATTTTAGTATACGGTGAGAGGTATGGATCTAGTTTCATTCTCCTGCATATGGATATCCAGTTATCCCAGCACCATTTGCTGAAGAGGCAGTCCCTTCCCCAGTGAATAGGCTTGGTGCCTTTGTCAAAGATCAGCTGGCAGTAAGTGTGTGGGTTGATTTCTGGATTCTCTATTCTATTCCATTGGTCAGTGTGTCTGTTTTTATGCCAGTACCATACTGTTTTGGTTATTATAGCTTTGTAGTATAGTTTAAAGTCAGGTAGTGTTATGTGTATTTCAAAGAAAGTACATCTAGCTGATTGTCATGCTCAGATGCAACCAGTAGGAGGATAGAGGCAGCACTTCCAAAGGACATGGACAGCCTCATAGCCCTTAAACCCATAGTCTGGACAAGCTTAGGTTGCAGGCAGCATCAGCCACTTCTTATGATTTCTTTCAGAATGAGACTGAGAGGAACGTTGAATAATATATTTCCTGGTCGGAATAGTTCTTTTTCCCCCCACAGAGGAGGTAGAAAGGGAGATACAAAATGGGTATTTCTGCTTGAAGAAAGTTGGCAGCCCGTGTGTGTGTGTGTGTGTGTGTGTGTGTGTGTGTGTGTGTGTGTGTGTGTGTGTGTGTGTGTGTGTGCGCGCGCACGCGCGCGTGCATGTGCGTGAGAGTGAGTGTGTGGACAGGCAGGGAGTGTGGGGTGTGCTGTCTCATGTGTGAGGATAGCAGGGTGATGCCAAATTCACTGGCCAGCCAGACCCTCGCAGTCCTCAGCTAATCTCTCGTCTAAGCCTTCTTTCTTCCACGATTAGGTTCGGTATAGACGCCTCATTCTTATTTAGGTGCTTTTCATCCAAGTATTTATCTATTGTTACCACTAACCACAGGTGTGGGAATCTTACCTTCTCTCCAAGTTGCAGCTATGCACCTTGCCCTTGCTAATAAGCACAAATTTTAATTCTTAAATAATAGCGTGAGTTGCGTTAAAAACAAAAATGGAAAAACCTATGGTGAATTTCTGAGTCCTAAATATTTTTTACAGACTAACTTTTAGATGATGAAGTTTCCAATCTACCTACCAAAGATTCAGTTCCAATAGTGCAAATGTACTTCTGAAGAGAAAGTATAAAAAGCCCAAAATCAGTCAAACAAATATTTTACGCAGGCACCATTTTTGTCTTGTGGTTATTCTGGAAGCTACACAGCTATTTATTGCACAAATATAGAATGACCTGCATAACTCCCTTGTAGCAATCTGACTCCTTAATAATGACACAATTCAAAAGAGAAGCCAACAGCTGGGCTGAGCCCGTGGCGCACTCGGTAGCGTGCTGCGCTAGCAGCGCAGCGTCGCTCCCGCCGCCGCGGGTTCAGATCCTATATAAGAATGGCCGGTGCACTCCCTCCCTGGCTGAGCGCCGGTCACGGAAAAAAAAAACAAAAGAGAAGCCAACAGCAATCAAAATTAATCATGAACAGCCGAAGAACGCAGAGGAAGACTCCACATATAGTCTTTGCTGGTGACAAATTCTCTTTTTTCTTCATTGGAGAATGTTTGTTTTTGTGTTTTTTTCCCTCCTTCATTCCCGGAGGATGTTTTCACAGATACAGCAGGTGCAGCTGACAGTTCTTTTCTTTCAGTGCTTGAAAATGGCTGTGCCACTTCCGCTCAGCCTTGAGGGTTTCTGATGAGAAATTCACCATCATTTGAATTGGTGTTCTGTGAATAATTTGTCAAAGCTCCCTGGGCGCTTTCAAGACTTTTAATTTGTCTTTAGTTTGCAGAAATTTAATTATGATGTTTCTTGGCATTGATTTCTTTGGGTTTATCCTATTTAGGGTTTTCTAAGTTTTTTGAATGTGTAGGTTTAATATATTCCACCAAATTTAGGAAGTTTTTAACTTTTTTTTGACATTTACTAAGTGTTTATTATGTACTAAGCATTGCTCAAAGTGCTAGCTGCCCTACTCACTCAATCCTAGTGTGCAGATGAGAAACGTGTGGCACAGAGATGTTAAATAACTAACCTGAGGTCACATAGTAAGTGGTGGCACAAGTCAAAGCCGTCTGACTTCAGAGCCAACATGTTTAACCACAACACAATCATGCCCCCGTCAGAGTGATACAAACAGGAAATGGACCGACGTCGCAGGAACTGAATTTCCTGTCACTGAAGATTCTTTTCCTTTTTTTTCCTTTTAAAAAAGTTTCTTTGTACAGATTTGTGGGATACAGTGTGTTGTTTCAGTACGTGCATATACTACACATTGTTTTCACTTAGAACAGATAGCACAGCTTGGTACCCATTAATCCACCTCTTTCCCTACCCCCTTCTCCCTTGCCTGTTGGCCTCTATTAACCATTATTCTACTTTCCACTTGTGTGAAAACCACTTTGTTTTTTAATCGAGATTCCACATGCGTGAGATCATGCAGTGTTTGTCTTTCTGCGCCTGGCTTATTACTTCATTTAACATGATGGTCCCCAGTTTCATTCATATTGCTACAAATGACAGTATTTCATTTCTTTTAATACCCGAATAGTATTCCATTGTGTATCTGTATGACAGTTTTTCAATCCATTCGTCTGTTGATGGGCATTTAGGGTGATTCCATCTCTTGGCCGTTAGGAATAGTGTTGCAATGAACATGAGAGTGCAGGTGTCTCTTTAATACGTTGATAGTGGGATTGCTGGGTCATAAGGTCACTCAATTTATAGTTCTTTGAGCAACCTCCATAATGTTTTCCACAATGGCTGTACCAATTTACACTCCCACCAACAGTGTAGGAGATTTCCCCTTTCTCTGCATCCTTGCCAGCATTTTTTTTTTGTCTTTTTGATAATAGCCATTCTAACTATAGTAAGATGACATCTCTTTGTTGTTTTAATATGCATTTCTCTGGTGAGTACTGATGTTGAATATTTTTTCAAGTGCCTATTGGCCACTTGTATGTCTTGTTTTAAGAAATGTCTGTTTAGATCTTTTGCCCATTTTTAAATTGGGTTGTTTGTTTTTATGCTGTTGAGTTGTTGGAGTTCCTATATATATGCCCCTTGTCTGATATGCAGTTTGCAAACACTTTCTCCCATTCTGTATGTTGTTTCTTCACTTTGTTAATTATGTCCTTTGCTGTGCAAAAGCTTTTTAGCTTGATGTAGTCACATTTGTGTATTTTTACTTTAGCTGCCTGTGCCCTCATAGTCTTGCTCAAAAAAGTGCTGCCCACTCTAATTTTGTGCAGCATTTCCCCTATGTTTTCTTGTAATAATTTCATAATTTCAGGTCTAAAATTTAAGTCTTTGATCCATTTTGAGTTGACTTTTGTGTATGGTGAGAGATAGGAGTCCAGTTTTAATTGTCTGCATGAGAATATCTAGTTTTCCTAGCACCATTTATTGAAGAGACTGTCCTTTCCCCATTGTATTTTTTTGGCACCTTTGTCAAAAAGAAAAACCAAAACCAAAACAAAACAAAAACAGCCATAGGTGCATGGATTTATTTCTGGGATCTCTGTTCTATTCTATTGGTCAATCTGTCTGTTTTCATGCCAGTACCATGCTGTTTGGGTTACTATAGCTTTATAATATATTTTGAAGTCAGGAAGTGTGATGCCTCCATCTATGTTCTTTTTGTTAAAGATCACTTTAGCTATATAGGTTCTTCTTATTATTATTCCATGCAAATTTTAACAATGTTTTTCCTATTTTTGTAAAGAATGCCATTGGTATTTTGATAGGGATTGCATTGAATTGGTAGATTGCTTTGGGTAATATTGACATTTTGATGATATTAATTGTTCCAACCCATGAACAGGGGATATCTTTCCATTTATTTGTGTCTTTTTAAATTTCTTTCACTACTGTTTTATAATTTTCATTGTGGATGTCTTTCACCTCCTTGGTTAAATTTACTCCTAGGTATTTCACTTTTTTGGTAGCTATTGTGAATGGAATTACTTTCTTGATTTCTTCTTCAGATATTTAGTTATTGACATATAGGAACACTATTGATTTTTGTATGTTGATTTTGTATCCTGCCACTTTAGTTAATTCATTTTTTAGTTCTAGTAATTTTCTGGTGGCATAGAATTTTCTATGTACAGGATCATGTCATCTGCAAATAGGGATAGTTTGACCTCCTTTTTTTCAATCTGAATGCGTTTTATTACTTTCTCTTGCCTTATCATGCTGGCTAGAACTTCAGTACTATACTGAATAAGAGGGGGCATCTGTGCCTTGTTCCAGATCTTAGAGGAATAGGCCTTCAAGTTTTGTCCATTCAGTATGCTATTAGCTGTGGGTTTGTCCTATAAGGCCTTTATTGTATTGAGGTACATTCCTTCTATTCCTAATTTACTAAGTGCTTTTATCATAAAGTCGTGTTAGATTTTATCACATGCTTTTTCTGCATCTACTGAGATAGTCATATGGTTTTAGTCCTTCATTTTGTTGATGTGATGTATCACATTTATTGCTTTAAGCATTTTTCTTGCATCCTGGAATGAATCCCACTTGATTATGGTGAATGATCTTTTTAATGTTTTGTTGGATTTGGTTCACTATTTTTTTGTTGAGGATCTATGTTCACATCTATGTTCATTAGGGATATTGGACTGTAGTTTTCTTTTTTTCGTTTTGACTTTTTCTGGTTTTGGTATGTGAGTAATTCTGGCCTCATAGAACAAGTTTGGAAGAATTCCCTCCTCTTCAATTTTTCAGAAGAATTTGAGAAGAATTGGAATGATTTCTTCTCTAAATGTTAGGTAGAATTTATCAGTGAAGCCATCTGATCCTCGGGTTCCTTATTGGGAGACATTTTATTACTGCTTCAATCTCATTACCTGTTATTGGTCTGTTTAAGTTTTCTAATTTCTCATGATTCAGCCTTGGTAACTTGTATGAGTCCAGAAATTTATCCATTTCTTCTAGGTTTTCCAGTTTATTAGCATATACTTGTTTGCAATAGTCTCTTATGATCCTTTGTATCTGTTTGCTATCAGTCGTAAAGTCTCTTTTTTCATTTCTGATTTTATTTATTTAAGTCTTCTGTCTTGTTTTCTTCATTAGTCTAGCTAAAAGTTTATCAATTTTGTTTATATTTGTAAAACCAACTCTTTGTTTCATTGATCTTTTGTATTTTTTTCAATCTCTAATTCATTTATTTCTGTTCTGGTCTTGTTATTTCTCTCCTCCTACTAATTTTGGGTTTGGTTTGTTCTAGTTTTTCTAGTTCCTTGAGGTGTAATGTTAGGTTGTTTATTTGAAGTCATTCTTCTTTTTTGATGTACGCATTTAGTGCTATAAACTTCCCTGCTAGAACTGCTTTTGCTATATTCCTTAGGTTCTAGTATGTTGTGTTTTCTTTCCATTTGTCTCTGGAAATTTTTTAATTTTCTTTTTAATTTCCATGTTTTTGTACCAATTCTAATGTTCTTTCTGTTATTGATTTCTAGTTTTATTCTGTTGTGGTTAGACAAGACAATTGGTATGATTTAAATTTTTATAAATTTGTTGAGTCTTGTTTTGTGACCTAACATGTGGTCTGTACTAGAGAATATTCCATGTGCTTCTGAGAAAAATGTTTATTCTGTATCTGTTGGATGAAATGTTCTATAAATGTCTGGTAGGTCTAATCAGCACAGAGTGAGGATTAACTCTGATATTTCTTGGTTAATTTTCTGTCTGCATGATATTTTCCTTGCTGAAAGAGGGGTATTAAAGTTGCCACCTGTTACTATGTTGGAGTCTATTTTTCCCATTAGGTATGGTAGTATTTGCTTTATATATCTGTGTGCTCCAGTGCTGGGTGTATAATATTTAGAACTGTTACATCCCTTTGTTGAACTGATCCTTTTATCATTATATAATAACCTTCCTTAACTTTTTTTACATTCTTTGGCTAGATGTCTACTTAATCTGACATAAGTATAGCTTACTCTTGTTCTTTTTGATTTCCATCTGCGTGAAATATTATTTTTCCATCTTTTCACTTTCAGTGTGTGTCCTTACAGGTGAGGTGAACTTCTTGTAGTCATATTATTGATTCTTGTTTTAAAATCCATTCAGCCACTCTATTTTTTTTAATTGGTTGGTTTAAATCCATTAACATTTAGAGTTATTATTGATATATAGGGACTTGTTTCTGGTATTTTATTACTTTTTTTTCTGTTTGATTTGTGGATCCTCTTTTCTTTTTTTTTTTCTGGGCTTACTGTCTTACTTTGTGACTAAGTGGTTTTCTCTAGTAGTATATTTTGATTTTTTAAATTTTTACTATATTATAGGTTTTTGTGTTACGGTTACCACGAGGATTTCAAAAAACCATGTTATAGTTATAACAGATTGTTTTAAACTAATAACAACTTAGCTCTGATTGCTAAGAAAAAAGAAAAAAAATCCAACTCTACTCTGATATCATTCCCCTGCCATCCCACTTTTTGACATTTTGTTGTTTTATGTTAAATCTTTGTGTGTGTGTGTGTTACATCTTTTTTTTTTTTTTTTTTTAGATGACTGGTAAGGGGATCTTAACCCTTGACTTGCTGCTGTCAGCACCACACTCTCCCAAGTGAGCTAACTGGCCATCCCTATATAGGGATCAGAACCTGTGGCCTTGGTGTTATCAGCACCTCACTCTCCCAAGTGAGCCATGGGCTGGCCCTGTTGTTACATCTTTTAATATTGCCCATCTCTTATACCGTTGATGGGTTTGTATTATCTTGTTGGATTTGTCCTTTAGTCTTTGTAGTAAAGATACAAGTGGTTGATTCACCATGTTTACAACACTGGAGTATTTGATGTTGTCTGGGTACTTTGCTAGTGAGTTTTGTACCTTCAAATGTTTTCCTGTTGCACTTTAGTGTCATCTTCTTTTACCCTGAAGAGCTACTTTTAGCATTTCTAGTGAGGCAGGTCTAGTGTTTATGAATTCCCTTAGTTTTGTGGCTTTTTTTTTTTTTTTTTCTTTTTTTGGCTGAGAAAGATTTTATTTCTCCTTCATATTTGAAGCTGAGTTTTGCTGGATACAGAATTCTTGGCTGACAGTATTTTTCTTTCAGTACTTTGAATATATCATCTCACTCTCTCCTGGCCTGAAGGATTTCTATTGAGAAATCCACTGAGAGCCTTACTGGGGCTCAACTGAATGTTGTATGTTTCTTTCCTCTTGCTGCTTTCAGTGTTCTTTCTTTATCTTTGGCTTTTGGTGAGTTGATTATGATGTGCCTTTGGGTGTTCCTCTTTGGACTGAATTGTGTTAGTGACCTCTGAGCTTTATATAACTGGATGCCATGCTGTCATCTTTCTTTACACTTGGGAAATTTTCAGTGATTATTTTCTTAAATATGCTTTCTCGGTCTCCCTCTTTTTTGTTTCCTTCAGGTATACCAATTATGAAGAGGCTATTTCACTTGAAGGGTGTCCCATAGTTGCTGCAATTGTGCTTCACTTTTTCCTATTTTTTCTTTTTGCACTTCTGATTGGAAACTTCATGTGTTCTGTCTTCAAGCTCACTGACTTTTTCTTCTGTTTGATCATGTTGCTGTTGGAGCTTTTTATTATGTCACTTCAAATAACAAATTGTTTATTTCTAGACCTTCTATTTTTTTAAGTTGATTTTATTCCTTTGTTAAGTTATTCATTCTCTCCTAGATTGTTTTCCAAATAGTATTTAATTTTCTATCTGTATTTTCTTATGACTCCCTGAAGATCTTTAAGAGGATTAGTCTGAATTCTCTGTCTGATATTTCATAGATCTGCTGTTTTCCTGGGTCTATTTGTTGGTTTCTTTTGGTGGTGTCACATTTCCCCATCTTTTTCAATCTGTGTGTCTTTATGCTGATTCCTGGGCATTTGAAGGGATGGCTACCTGTTTCAGGTTTTATAGGTGTTCTTTGTTGGTGTTAGAACTTTCCTGCTCAATGTCATAACTTTGACTCTGGTCTTTGTGGGGTTTTTTTGTTTGTTTTTTTTTTCCCACTCTTTGGTGGATTAATAGCAACCACCACCACTTAAAAACTACACTGGAACTAGTTGCTGTCCTGTGGTTTATTCTTGAATTGGGAGAACTTCCTGTAGGGATTGGAACTTCAACTCTGTGCTTGAGCTAAATTGCTGCCTACTGTTCTTTCTCAGACTGGGTAAAACTTTTTGTGCAGACTGGATTTTAAACACTTCCAGTTTAAACTAAAGGGGATGGAAGGCCAAGGGAAACTAAAGGGGATGGACAAAAAGGCTTTCAGACTTCTTGGAATCTACAGGGTGGGAACAATAGAGCTATTTGGCTGCAAAGATGTATTATCCTTCAACAAAATGGAAGAATGACCAAGGCAATTCAGAGATCATCAGGGCTGCCAGTCCCAACACAGGCCCAGAGTGCATGGGCCTGGGGAGCAAGATAGCCTTTAAATTGATTTCAAAGGGTGGGACCAACGCACAGTTTCAACAGTCTGAGCTTCCCTAGAGCTGTGTGGGCTGCATCCTTACAATGCTTATTACCAGAAAAACTTTTGGTTGTTAGACCACCCATTTCCCAGTTCTTTAGCCAGGGGAATGAGCTTTTCTTGGAGCTTTTTTCGTCTAGGCTGTTGGTAGTTCTGGATTGGAGGTTCCGTAGCACCCTGTTGGGGATGTATGGGATGCAATAAGGAGGCAGGGGTATTCAGTGCCCTGTCATTCTGCAAGTCCCAATGACTTTAGGCAGCCCACTTTCTTCCTTCTACCTGTCAGAGACTTCTCTACTTGTTATATTACACCCAGGGTTTTTTAGTTGTATAAGGGAGTGCATGGGAGGAATTGGGCTACTCCATCTTGACATTACCAGAAGTTTCTGTAGTTTTGGAGAGATCAAAAAATGTACTGAAGTTGTAGATTGTAGAAAAATAACTACAGATATAGAGGAATTTTCAGTATGCATTTGTGTGGTTTTTTTTAGTGTATTTTCCCTTTCTCTAATTGGTTTATTTGCTGACATTTCACAGTGATTCTATTTGGTCATTACCTCTTTCTTTAGTTACTATTGTTGCTGAAAATTTTTGTCTGCAACTGTAAGATTCAATGTGTCCTTCAACTTATTGTATCTGAAATAGTTAGCAGATAGGCAGAAAAGAATGCAAGTGTCAAGTAGTAAGTAACAATTACTATTTAAAAAACCCCATTTCTCTCTAACAATGTTTTCATCAAACTAATAATCATGGGGGAAGATAGAAAATTGTATCTCTGTGAGGATAATATTTTTGGACAATCAATGCCTGGTTAAATAAAAGAAAAAGTCAAAATGCTATCTTGACAGCTGAAATAGAATTTCATCATTCAGACAATATAATCATAGAGCTTAGTTTAAATTTGGGGGATGCCACCTTGGATTTCAGAAGAGCTTCTCCCTGTCCCAGCTGGGAATGTTTGCTTTAGATTTTTATGTAAATCATATCTCAAAAGAATATTGACTGAGAAGGACTCATGACATTTCATTCTGTTCTTACTAGAGGCCAATAGATGAGATCCTAGGGCAAACAAAAAAGAAAAATTGTTTTTATGTAATTTTGATAATTATCTTCTTTATTACTTCAGAATGAGCTATCTCATTTTGAAAACAAAACCTTACATTCATATGTTTTCATGTTTTAAAACTCTTGAGTGACATCAAATTTTATCCAAAAGAGAGAGATTTCTTTAGGCTTTCTGTTTTACCACATCAGGAGATTTAAAATGGACTAATGAAAACAACACATATTAGCTTCTCTTATGACAAAAACATGCTATTTGGTATTATTTCTTTGTGATGCTGGGAAGAAAATGCTTAAAGGCCATTGAGAATGAAGATTTCACATGCTGTGTATAATGGCTTTACACAGTTGGATCAACTTAATTGTCGTTCATGGTTATCTATGAAGATTTGTCTACAAATCAGCAGCTTTACAAAAAAATTGGTCTTTTAATGTGATTTTCCAGTAAGGTAATCTGCAGTTAACCATGAAATGATTAAGGCAAGAGAGGACATTGCTGATAAGGGCAGCAATGTGTGATGTGTCCTGCTTGTCTGAGAAGTGTGTGGTCCTGGGAGAATCTAGTGCTATGTAATTAGTCATGGTCACTAGTCTAGCAAATTAGGGTGTTAAACATGTATGCAAGACCATACATGTGTTGTGTGTGTATGAAATACACATTCACACGGGTTTGAAATTATAGTTCAGTTTCTGTTTTAAACAAAAGGCATCCTATATCTATAATTACCCATTCTGATTCCATTTCATAGGTATTTTGTATCCATAGTTACAACAAGGTTTGTTTACTTATTTCCAATATTATAAAATGCTATTTTTTAAAAGAAAAACTAAAGAGAAACCAAATTGTTCCTTGTCCTTTTATTAGGCCATTAAAATAGCATTTTTTATTTCCGTTTTTGGAACCCCACATCTAGACTTAACTGAACTAAACAATGTGTTGATTCAGATATGATAACGTAAAAGTGGTATTTGAGTTGGTCAGCTGAATGAATATTTTGAATGCTTTTTTTCTACTTTTTTTTTGTTTCTTTCTAAGAAGTAAGTTTGAAAATATAGTTGGCTTCTATGTACTAATGTGTGTTCAGGCAAAAAGATCACTAGACATTTACATTCAGCCTCAGCATCTCAAAAGATGAAGCATGACATTTTCTTTCTTTTTTCTAACAGAACAAAAATCATATGTGAACATTTTGCCTAATAGTTTCCAGTCCCAACAGAAAGGGATATATTTCTAAGCAATTATTTGCAATATAGTTTGTTCCATAGAGGAAAAGGAGGCCTTGAAGTCAGAGCCATTTTTCACTGCCGTGTATAATTAAATTACACGATTTCCATTTTCTACTTTTGTTGAAAATAAAATAGTCACTATTTGGAGTAGATTGAATTACGTCCCCCAAGAAGACATAGCAATCACAATTCCTAGAACTTGTTAAGACAAGTGAACAGATATGATGTTGATGGGAGGGGAGGGGGAAGAGGGAAGGAGGAAAGGAGGCATTGGTAAAGGGACACAAAAATCAACTACATTGTATATTGATAAAGTAAAATTAAAATTAACTAATTAATTAATTTTTTTAAAACCCTCAATAAACCTAAGTCTTTGAGATGGAATATCCTACCATCTCCTTCAGCTGAATACATCTGCTTTTCTAACACCAAAAAAAAAAAAAAAAAAAAAAAAAGAATTATGTCTCCCCAAAACTCATTGAAGCTTGAATTGTGTCCCCCAAGTTTATGTAATAGAAACTTAGTCCCCACTATGACTGTTAAGAGGATGGGAAATCCTATTATGGTAATTGAAAGGTGGGGCTTTGAAGAGGTGATTGGATTATGGGACTGTGTCATAGTGAATGGATTAAAAATGGTGGTCAGGGGTGTGGTTCTGAGGGCTTTAAAAGGAGAGGAGAGTCTGTCTTTCTCTCTCTGCTCTCTCTGCTTCCGCCATCTTGCAAGTGAGACCCTGGGTTACTGTTGCCACCACCAGATGGACTTTGGACTTCTGAGCCTCCAAAACTGGAAGCCATATATTTTGTTTTCTTATAAATTACCCAGTTCTATGTATTTTGTCATAAGCAACAGAAATAGCTGCAGGCAAATAGATTTGAATAAGTCAGTGTTCAGGAAAAGGACAGGATAGCGGGGGAGCGTCTGACTCAGGGAAATGGGTCTAGCAATACATTTATGTGGAACTAGATGTGGTGTACAATACCTGGCCTGAATCAATGCAGGTAAGTACCTAAGCTAGTCAGCCAGGGGTTAGTCCTGGACATGAGTACAAGAGGTGGTCAAGGAGTAGGCAGGAATCAACTTGGGGGCTCTAGGCCATGGAAGGCTGGCCATTCGCAGGGAGACTGGGTACGGTTGTGGCAAACAGCCCTGGGGCAAGTGATATGCTCTGACACTGGAAAGCCAAAGTCAGTCAGGAGGTGGGGGCCAAATGGATTTCTCTGGGGGAGAGAAAGACTCTTAAAGCCTTGACCAAAAGTTTCCTCAGCCCATAGCAGCACCCCGTGACAGAGGCTGGGGTGATGCGGTATACGGCCTCTCCTCAAAGACTCACAATGTTTCTAAACCCCTGGGAGGCTTTTCCTAGAAGAATCATAGCCATCCACTCGAAGGAACAGGGACTTCATCAGACCCAGGTCTTCAGCTTTAAGAGCAATGAAGAGGACACTGAGAAGCAATTCAGTGGGAGAGAGGAGAGGTTAAGGGTGACTCACGGGTGTGCATTTCAGCCGTTCTCTGACCTCATGCCCCACTAGAATATTGTGTTCTTTGCAGTCAGAGGGTAGAATTTTGAACACATAAACTGAATAAATATATCTTTGTTGATTTAATTTTTTGGTTTAAACACTAATATTAGAAAAGATTCCCAGAATACCGATCCACAGTCCTCTTCCAAAGTGTTGATTTTTAAAGATTCCTAGAAACCACTGTTTTCTTTCATGTCCTCTCAACTCATCGGTGTGATAACACATGCTCAAAGTTTTCTGGAGGATGATAGACTTCAACCTTGGTCTTGTGTTTTCCAGATTCAACTTTTTGTGAGATTCTTCCTCCTTTCCGTAATCGTTCAAAAGTTACAAATTAATTTTCCATAAACTCATTTGCTTACTGTTTAAATTTAGAAGATGTGTTTGGTTAGGTTCTACTGATTTGATCTGACTTTTTATTACATTCTATCTTATTCTGAATTCCACCTACCCCTCAATCATGTCTGTTTCCAGTTTTATTATTAAGAAAATGACACCAAAATACAATTTAAGTATAAGGTATTTTTTGGCATTCACACGAGGTAAATATGAAACCTTTTTGAATCTCTGGATAAAAATCAGAGAAATGTTATATACATTTCTACTTTTCCTCAGAAGCACATTTATTTCATGAACAATTCTGTTACCAGCTGGAATTTTCTCATCTCCCAGAGATCTAATGTAGTTTGCTCATAACTCTGTCAATTTTATAGCATATGGAAATACAAAATTCTCCCTTTAGGTTTTGCAGATAATAAAAGCTTACTTTCCATGGCTTCTCCAGCCTTTTGGGCAATTTGCTCTGTGTGCTGTTCTGGGTCTATATTACTTGGACCCAGATATAAAATTCACACTTTGATTGAAAGAATTTATTTATATAAACTATATGTGATCAGTGTAGACTTCCCTGAGGATTTATTTCATGTGGAAAATAAGGAAAGGTTTTTGCCAAAATAATAGCAACAGCATTTACCAACATTGTAGGCATTAATATAAAAACACAGTGAGATTCAGCGGCCTCTCAACTCATCCCAGCCTCTTCATTGTCTGTTATCTCACCTTTTCCTCTTCTCTTCGTCTGCCTACTCAGGAGAGAAACCACAAAATGACTCCCCTGGACTCATGAAGAGACATTTCCCCCTCCTTGAAGTCTTAGACTAGAGCCAAATGGGCCTATGTCTACCCTTCTCCCCCAGGGTGTGCCACGGTGTTGCAGGCAGACACCAAGCCCTTCCTCGGAGGAAGTCTAGTGAGTCAAACTTCTCCACCAGTCGCACCTGCACTACTGGCCACCCTCACCCAGCAGGTGAGAAATTTTCTACTGGTAGAGAAATTTATTGAAACAGATTCAAAAATGTACATATAAAGTAGATTATTTATGTCGCAAATCTGAGAAATTTTCAATTTTAAATTCTTTTCTCAAATTATTGAAAAATAGAAATTTCTGGCTTAGCACCATAGCATTTTTAGATCTTTTCCCTTTTTTTTTATTTTACATCAATTTATAAGCGCCAATAGTGGGCCTTGTTTTCAGGGCCAACTATTTTTGTTTTGTTTTTTTTACAAAGAAATCGGTTTTATATTTCATCAAATTACTGTGTTTGGTATAAGGAGCAGAGAACCACAAGCTGAACCCTGTAAATGTTTACTGAATGAATGAATGGCTAAACGTGTTCCCTAACAACATCATTCACTCCTGCACACAAGCCTCAGAGCAGACAGAACATCCCAAATGCTAAGTGTCAGTGTGGAACTCCACAGGGTGCCAACGGGTGGCATAGACCATGGTGTGAGAGGCCCCCCCTGGTATTCTGCAAAGAAGGAGGGTTCTCTAGTTCAGTTTTATTCTGTCTTTACCTAAGATGGTGGGCCTAGATCTTCCTTATTCATTTTCCTCCAAATAAGGAGGTGGAGGCAGAACTATAGGGAATATTTTTGTCTCGTTATTATTATTATTATTTTTTTTACCAACCTCTCCCTGTTTGAGACTATGCTATTCTGAGCCACTTTTTAGGATTTACAAGGGTACTTCAAAAAGTTCATGGAAAATGGAATTTAAAGATAGTACAAACCTTTCTGTAAACTTTTATGCATTCATGTGCATACGTATGAAGGCTGGTAAGTCCCACGATCTGTGTCCACATGCCGGAGATCCAGGCAAACAGGTGGTGTGGTTCGAAGGCCTGAGAGCTGTAGAGCTGATGGTGTAGATGCCAGTCTGGGTCTGAAAGCCTGAGAACCCGAGGTGACAAAGACAGAAGACCAGTGTGATGGCTCAAGCTGTCAGGCAGTGTGAATCCAACTGTCTTCTGCCTTTTTGTTTTATTCAGTCCACCAATTCAAATGCTAATCTCTTCCAGAAATACCTTCACAGACAATACACCCAAGGTAATGTTTAATGACATTTGTAGGCATTTGGTGACTTAGTCAAGTTGGCACATGAAATTAACCATCATGCCTTAGTTTTACAGTCCTCATGCCACATTTCGTCCACATCCTTCAAAAATCATGAGCAAATTACAGAGCTACCTGAAGAATTGCCTTGGCTTTTTTAGATGTTTTTCTAAATCTAACGTGAAATACAAAAACTATACATCAAATGAAATTTTTGTTGATTAGCATGTTTCAAATGTCAATATTATTACTGGCATTTTTCAAGTATTCCTGTCCCTTCATTAAGGCTTACGTGTAGAATGTCATATTGAGCAATCATCTGTTCTCTTAGGCCATATCCTGATTTTCTACAGGGCATCTGGTTTCCTTTCTCCTTCCATTCATCAAAAAAAGGAGAAATCATGTAAAGATGCCTCCAGTCTTAGAGATAGGGCAGTGATTAAAAGCATCAAGCCTGTTTTACCTGTAAAAGGTTAACAATTTTCAAAGTGATGTTACATATGTTGTTCATACTCTTGTAAACATTTTCTCCGTAAATGTTTGCACCTCTTCTCTGACTTTCACTTCTGACCAAGATGGGGAAATAGAAGTTGGATTTACCCTCCCGCCTGAAACAATCAAAATGCCCAGACAAAATGCACATGAAGCAACAGGTTTTAAGGTGCTCAGCCTCAGGACATGAAAGACAATGATCCCTGAGAGACGGGAAGCAAACGGGGTGAAGCCAGCAATTGCCCCAGCTTCCTGCCTTAAGGCCACTGAGCAGGAAGGAGGAGCCCAGACAGATCCAGCAAAATTAGGATGGAAGTCCAAGAATGCTGGAATTCCTAGGACTGGTCTCTTTTAAAAGAAATCACATAGACAGTTCTGGAAATTTTTGGTTTGCTCTACTATCTTCCATCATAAATTCTTATTTAGGAGTTATGGATTGAGAGTGTGACTACATGTCCTATTATGATACATTGGAGGGGTGTTTTGTTTGTTTTGTATTTATATACTTGCCTGTAATCCTGAGTTATGTTCTCCTTTACGTATTTCCCTTAAATTTATATCCACACTCTACTCTTTGTTACCTCAAGGATTATAACATTGAATATTCCCGGAAGAGTTCGCTAGTTGGTGAAATCTAGTTGAAATATTATAGGATTAGAATCAATGCTGCTTAGGTAATTATTATAATCATAAATGTACCAGTAATGGGATGCTGAAAATGTCAGAAGGATTAATAAGTTGCATAGAGTTCATTTCCACAAATACACAATCTCCCTATAATTTAAAGTTTATGATATGACCTTGGTAGAGTTTTAATGTGAGCCACTTAGATATAAATATCATCAAAATGTTGCCCTTAGTTACTTAAGCCCAATTCTAGAGCATAATTACATCCTCAAAGCCTGATGTTTGGCACTCCTAAACTACCTCAAATGTCACTTACGATAAACTGAACAGAATCGAAAAATGCATATAGTCATCCATCTGTTCATTCATTCACATGTAAAGTCAATTTAATTTTATGCCCAGAGAAAAGTACTATTGAGTATTTTCCTCAACTTTGCAGATGGCTGGAAGGTGGCCCAATCCAGCTCTGCGTCCTATTGTCCCTCACTCCCAACAGCAGCGCTGTGACCTCTGCGAGGGAGTGACGCAATTATGGAAGTAAACATGGCCTCAGTGCGTCAGGGGCATTGTGCTTTGAGAATGTCCTAAAAAGGAGGGAACCCAGCACTGCCACACTGCCACACTGCCAGTCCGCCCGAGCACGACCTTCCTCCACACTGCACACGCACGTGGCCCTGCTCCCGACTCAGCACACTGTGGGCACTGCCGGGCCCCAGAAGCACTTCTTATGATTGACATGTCTGCTGGCTTTTAGCTGCAAAGTGTGCAAGGAAAAAATAACATCAAAATGACAGAGACTAAATAAGTATATTGACAGAGTTTGGACATGTTGTCCCCCAAAACTCACGTGAAAATCTGATCCCCAATGTGGCAGTGTTGAGAGCTATTTGACTCATGGGGCAGATCCCTCATGAATGGATTAATGCTCTCCCTGGGGGAGTGGGGCCTGAGTGAGTTCTTGCTCTATTAGCTCCTGCCAGAGATGATTGTTTACATCACACGGTCTCTCTCTCTCTCTCTCTTTTTCTATCTCTCTCTCTCTCTCTTTCTCTCTCTCTCTCTCTTCTTTCACCATGTGACCTGCTGTCCCTGCCAGCTGCCTGCCACTTTCTGCCATGAGTAGAAGCAGCCTGAGGCCTGCACTAGACGCAGCTGTCCCAAAATCGTGAGCCAAATAAACCTCTGTTCTTTATAAATTACCCAGTCTCAGGTGTTCTGTTATAACAACACAAACACAGACTAATACACATATTATATTGTTAAAGATGAAAACAATCAAATAATTTTGATTTTTTTCCCATAGCAGTAGGTTTTCCTAATCTTTTGAAGTAGTTTCAAGATGCACCGATCCATCTGTGTAGATCTTCAGTGCATTTAGTTACTTTCCAGCAGTTGGTTTGTCTCTACTGAAGCTGTCACTCTGTTCCTGTCCTCTGTTCCTTGCCTGTCCTCCCTTCTCATTTCTGCATTTCCTTTCTATCAATGTTTTTCTTCCTATTTCCCAGATTCATTTATCTTTTAATTAAATCACCAGGGGACATATTGAAGGTCCTTGGCTCACTTTGAGCTGGGGTGATGGAGAAAGCTCTCTCCTAACTATAAACAAATGTCAATTTACATAAAGTTTGAGAAATATTTCCTCTGCAAGGTTTGTTTTTGAGTTGCTTGTAATATCATCTTTGGCATATGTCTCCTAGAGAGAGAAAAATTTTGGGAAAATATCTTACATATTTCCAACTCATTGTTGTTGGTACCTTAGCACTGATTTGAGTGGGATATAATTAAATAGAAAAATAATGTCTTTGGTTATGAAATCAGATCCAAGTCTGGAACAATGAGTGATGTTCACCCACACCAAAAATAAAGGGCCAAAGAGGCCCCTATGGCCACTTCAGGGGCATATGTGATTTGGTTGTATTGGACCAACTGGGGCCCACCAGCCATGCTGAAATTTGTTATTTGAGTGTCTTACTACCCAAACTGATTCTAGAATAGTCAGAGAGTAAACCCATACGATGCATATACCCTGAGGTAATGCTTGCACTAAAGATCACAGTGGGAGTGTACGGAATTGAACTACTCCCAAGTCAATAACTATTAAGTGTCCTCATCTTAGTCAGAATCAGGTAGATTATGAATAAGGGCCCAGAATATCTCTCACCTTTCTCTTCCTTGTGGCATTCAGCAGAGTGTCATACATGTAGTTTGCACTCAGTAAGCAGTTAGCATACAGCTGCTCGTCCCTGGTGCTGCGTTTACAAGGCACAAATTGATGACCACACGACTGTAGTGTGCTAGCTCCCCTCATTCAGATCCTTCTGAGCATGGCATAATGAACTGGGCAAGTGATGTAAGGGCTAACAGAATGGCCTAGAAGTGAGGCCAGTCTTGGCACCTCAGCTTTGAATCTCTTAGCCACATGAACTTGGGCTGAACTTCCTGGGCAAACCTTAGAGACCTATGGGAGTATTAACAACTGTCCCCCCCCCTTTGTTTTTTTAGAATACTCTTCCCACTCTCTTCACCTAGACATCTTTCCCATCCTTCAAGCCTCAGCTTAGAGGGCTTTCCCTAACCTCAATCCCTGAGGAGCCCCACATGGTCACAGACCTGCCAAGTGCCTAGCAGGTCACAAGGCAACAGCAGATGTAAGTGGGCCACTGAGCATGGTTTTTGGCTCCAAGACGACTGATGTTTTAAAAAGAAAGAAAAGAAAACCCTTCATACCATCACAGTACTGTTTATTCCTCTCCTACGCAGCCAGAAAGAGCATATAACCCCAATTAGTTATGCGATTGTTTGCTTTGAGTCTTCTCAGCTAAGTTCTGTGGGGGTAGGAACCACATTCATGGCTCTATTCCCCATGGATTTGATGCATGGGAGGCCTTTTAATTCAGGTTTGTTGAATGAATCTAATTACCTGTATTAGTTTGCCAGGGCTGCCTTCACAAAGTACTATAAACTGAATGGCCTAAATAATAGAAATTTATTGTCTCACAGTTCTGAAAACTGGAAGTGAGATGGGCCATGTTCAGTTTCCCTGGGTTTGGGTTTCAGGGCACACCTCTATGTTTAAAGCCACTCCCCAAGGCCTCATGTCCCTACTGTAGTTACTGTTGCTGGTTGGACATATTTTTGGTACCAACACAGGGAGATTTAGACCTCAGGGGGCTGACTTATGCAAATCCAGTGGCTGGACATGCTCAGTAGAGAAGGGTTATATAACCCTAATAGCCAAGCATGTGCAGTAGAGGGGAGTTTATCCTTTGAATGACCTTCCACTAGAGGCACTGGGGAGCACTGAATATTCCAGGTGTTTTCCAGTGGGTATGTTGGAATGTGACCAATAGGCAGGCTCTAGAAAGAGACCAATTGAGCACGTGCAGGACTATGTTAGATAACTGGGGACCACCCCTTTAGTTAAATATTCATTAGATAGCATGAATATGTGTTAGATAGGGAAACTATCTAAAAGTGGAATCCCAGTGGAAGGCAGGACTGCTGCTGCTCAGTCTCTGCAGCCAGCCTGCACCTTGCCAGGAGAGGTGTATATACTTTACTTTGTGTTAAGCTTATTTCTAAGGGACTGTTGCTCACTCTCTTGAGCCAGCCTGTACTTTGTACTAAATAAATGTTGGGTACATTTCTTACTTTCTCCTCATATATCAGAAGTCTGAAATCAAGGTATTGGTAGAGTTGTCTGTGAGAAAAGAATCTGTCGTAAGCTTCTCCTTTAGCTTGTAGATTTTGTCTTTATGTTCACATGGCATTCTGTGTGTGTGTGTGTGTGTGTGTGTGTGTGTGTGTGTGTGTGTGTGTGTGTGTGTGTGTGTGTGTGTGCGTGTGTACACGTGTCTCCAAAACTCCTCTACTTACGAGGACATCAGTCATATTGGATTAGGGCCAACCCTAATGACCTCATTACCTCTGTAAAAAGACCTTATCTCCAAATACGGTCACATTCTGAGGTAGAGAGGTTCAGTATTTCAACATATGAATTTTGGGAGGACACAATTTAACCTATAACAGTGCCTTACATGGTTAGTAACAAGCCAATGCCGTTATTCCAGTCTGGTTGTGAGAAAGCCTCTCTGAATAAGTCATACATCCTGCCTCCTGATAAAACTGTATTTACAATTCCAAGCTTTTCTTGGTGAAAGGGAAGCTTTTGGAATTTAGATAACCCTGGTATTTAAAACTATTTCTTTGTTATGGATACACACACATGCACACACATATGCATTAAAGATATAGATATATAGCTTCATAACAAAAAAACTGCATATGTACATATATGTGTGTATAGATATGTTCCTTCCCCATCAAGGAAATAGTGTATAATACCAGAATATGTGTGTATGTGCATACTGAAATCTAAGCACTCTTATTCTAGGCTATATTGATTCCTGTCTTATCTGTTCAGGGGTAGAAAAATTAGGAATCATAGATTACTGAGAATGAACTATCTCAAAGACTTTTCCCATTATAGTAAGGCATGATTAGTCAAGTGTTGAAAGGCAGGAATTTTGGTCACACATGAGATTTACTGTCACACATAGAGAGGAGTCTCATGAGAACACACATCTGCATATTGTTAAAGAAGAAATAGTGTGTAATGCCAGAATGTGTGTGTGTGTGTGTGTGTGTGTGTGTGTGTATTGAAAGATTAATACAAAAGGTCAGAGAAATTGCTCATCTTGTCCCTTGTTCTACCTTCCCTCTGAATTGTGATGTTTCTTTTCCCTCTCCTCTGTCTTCATCGATAACATGGGGACATTACTCTGTGTATGTGGGCCTGTGGGACAGCGAGCCGCATGATAATGATAAAATAGGGAAAGTTCATTGAGCTCATAGGAAAACACACAAAGAGCTGGTGCTGCCTTCAGAGAAATTTCCCCATTTTTTTGCACAATTGTAATTTGTACTTAATTTTTTAAATTTATACTTTTTTGTTGAATTAATTAATTTAACATGATTTATTCTCTTTAAAAGCAAGTCTGAAATGCTTATCTAGGAAGTGGGAGGAGAAGGAACAGCTGGTGGCAATCTTGACCCGGTGCATGTTTCTGGTTTTGCGCATTGCCTGGTCCTCACAGTGACCCTAGGCACTGGGCAGAGCAGAAGAATCTGCTTCACAGAGGCCGAGACTGAGGCTCAAGAGGAGAGAGGATGTGCTCCAGGCTGCATCATTCTCTGCATGGGCTTTCTCATGCTCAGAATGAGGTGCTATTGGACTGCTCATGGCTGGGCTGGAAGGTGTCCTATTAGACTCTATAGGCATGTTGTATGGTCATGAGGATTGTAAATGTGAGTCCATGAGATGTTGCTTTGCTTTTTACTTTCCTACCTGGATGGACTCCACTTTCTCAGTCCCTACACCTGAATACAGGGTACCAGGGATCGATCAGGAGCCACTCTCCCTTTTCAGACCTCATGGTTCACCTATCATCATGGAATTTATATTACACCTACCTTGTAGCAGCATTATGAGGGATCTCTAATCTGTTCAATTAGATGATGAAAAAGAAAAAAGTCTGGCATTGTTCTAGATCATACAATGAAAAGTCATCACATTAACTAAGCAGGCACCTTTCAGATATGGAAGTGGCATTAAGTTAAGTAATCAGTGGGTCCTGGCACTCTCTACTTATGAGATTTGGACTTTGCCTTTTAACCTCACGAATCTGTTTCTTTATTCTGTAAAGGTAATAATAATTGCCAAACATACCCAGATATGTGAGTGCTTTCTAAAATACAAACTATTAGGCCGGCCCGTGGCTCACTCGGTAGAGTGCGGTGCTGATAACACCAAGGCCACGGGTTCGGGTCCTATATAGGGATGGCCGGTTTGCTCACTGGCTGAGCGTGGTGCTGACAACACCAAGCCAAGGGTTGAGATCCCCTTACCGGTCATCTTTTAAAAAAATAAAAATAAATAAAATAAAATACAAACTATTTCCCAAATTCCAAGTATTAATAATATTACAGTTCCCCACAGTCTCCAAACACATAAAAATAGAGATGATTCAAAAGTGAATTTAAGATATCGATACATGCTAAACAGGAAGCAATGGGGCTTACTTCAGATCTATTCAGCTTTGTCCTAGGGTAGGTGTTATGGACTGAATTGTGTCCCCTGCAAATTCATATATTGAAGCTCTAACCAACAATGTGATTGCATTTGGAGACAGGACCTTCAAGGATGCAATTAAGATAAAGTGTGGTCCTATGGGTGGGCTCTAATCCAATATGACTGATGTTATAAGAAGAGAGAGGCACTAGGGGCACATGAACACAGAGAAAAGGCCATGTGGGGACATAGAGTGAAGACAGCTATCTACAAGTAAAAGAGAGAGCCTCAAGACAAACCCAACATGCTGACACCAAGATCTTGGATTTCCAGCCTCCAGACTGTGAGAAATAAATTCTGTTGTTTAAGCCACCTAGTCGGTGGTATTTTGTTAAAGCAGCCGAGCAAACTGACAGTAGGCCAGGACAAGAATCCCTCACGTGTACGCCCAAACCTTGGTTACTGAGACAACTATTATATCCCTAATGCCATACTGTAACTCAATTTTCTAGCTATTTCAGGAAAAATCAGCATTTCAACTTTAATGTCTTAGGTAACAACCCTGCTGCTCCTCTTGGCTTATGGAAGTGCCTCCCCCTAACCCTGGGAAGCTGGGGTCTTTTCCAGATGTCTCTGCAGAGTAGACTCTGCTTTCTGCAGGGGTCTCCTGCTCTGATAGGGTTCCAGATATAGAGGAAAACACATCTATTGTCCTTGGCCTTTGCTTACTTTGGCCTTTTACGTTTCTAGAAGACGATTCTGAACAGATATTAACTGCGTGTTCAGTTAGTAAATGTCGGGAAAGGGTGACTACTATCCTATTTTGCTATTTTAAGTAAATGTGTTCTTATGTAATAGAATATAATACAATCTGACTTGTTATTCAAATGTCTATATAGGTGTCATATATAGAAAAAGAAAACGGTGGAAATATTGAGAAATCTTCATATATATCTGCAATATGAAGTTGAAAATTGTACACTAAAGCTCAGAAAGCTTATCGTAGAAGATTTTATGGCCTGAATTATTCTGTTATTGGTTTGACTTTTCGTCTTTCACTGTTGCCTTGACTATGTGGCATTAAGTAAAGGGAGGATTTGGAAATCATCTGGTTAATTTGATTATGGATCTTGACCAGTGTGTGAACCGGAATCTGTAAATCTTTTAGTCTTGTTTTTTTATTACAGATTTTTGAGGACTTTCTCAATGCCTGGCACTGTGCTTGCTTTCCCACACACCAATGAAGCAAAATTATATCATTTCCAATTGATGAAATTTCTAGTAGGTACTACCAATCAGGGCAGTCCCCTTCTTATTATTGCCTAAGGACATCTGCTAAAATGCCTCAAGCTACAGTATTGTTAAATTCACCAAATCTTCTTCATGTTCTACTTCTCCCCACCCGCAACTCCTGACCAATAAATGACACCTTTTGTCTTTGATCCTGAGGATCTAAAGAGGTACTACCCTGGGTTTTTGGATCCAAATAAACTCTACCATAGAGTGGATGAAACAGAGGATCAGAACAGGAATTCCACATGGTAAGTGGATCACAGACCTTGTGCTTAGGCCTGTAGCCTGGGGCTTCAGGGCCTGGATTAAGAAGATGAAGCCCTCGGAAGAGTTTAAGTAGCAGCCTGCAAAGGTAAATGTGATTTTTGCAGCAGTAAAGAAGCTGAATGTCCTCTTATTTTTGTTAAGCAGACATAAACTAGCAGCCCATGTATGGTAATACGGTCATAAATAGAGAAATATGCAAATGGTACAAGGTTTTTGCATATTCATCACCAATATGCACCAAAAGGAGCTGTCTGTCAAAATCAGCCATGCTGGAACAATACGGGAGAAAAGCAGATGAATTCTGTGAGGTAATGCTGCTTAAGCATTATCCTGTGTTCATTTTTTACATAATGTTTTTATTATAACTCAATATAGTCAACTCAAAAATTCCAACAAATGTGAAAGAGACTGGTGAAATAAAAGTGTAGGATTAAAAGTTAGATATGCCAAATAACTCGGACCTTCAAATGTTTTATGCTTTACATACCAAGATAATTTTGTCAAAAGTAATTTGATTTTGTCCTTTGGCGGGGCCGCATGGAGGGGCAGGAAGGGCAATGGTGACAGCTATTTGATAAGTGGGGGAATGCAGTGGTGGGGGGATGGTTTGGTTTCAGTTCTCAGGATAATTGGATCAATTCTCTGCCTCAATTTGCTTATATTATATTAAAGACATGACTTTTGTTAATTTTTATAACCTTTCATTGGTGGTAGATACAGTCATGTTGGCAAAATTGTCCCCAGTCCGTTTTGTTGATCTTTTCAAATTAAACCTACTGGTCACACTGCTTTTGTATATAGACACGATTTGTAAGTATTTGTTATTGCAGTCACCATGAAGTAGATGTACAGTAATGATTTAGTTGCACCAGAACAACTGATTCTGATGGAATTTGTCGTCAGGGCTGCTCCTCCTCTGTCCTTTATTTCTTTGCTCTTTATCCTCCTTTCCAAGGCTAGCAGTCCTGGGAGCCAGAGACCTTCTGGAGCCTTCTCTTGAACACAGCCTGACAAGGGCAACCGACCTAAGATTCATGCTTTGGAGAAGAGTGTAATCTGGCACTGAAGTGATTCAAGAAAACGTTACGAGGCAAAATTAGAGGCTCAAGTGGCTTAAAATGTCTTACATTAAAACCCATTACATAAAGTAGCTCACATCCTCCTTACCAGTTCAGGTGACAGATTCAGAGCTAAGATCAGACACCCACAATCCCCTCCCAGCTCCACCTCTTGCAAGCTGGGGCTGGTGACTTAGCCTCTTCAAGCTTACTTAATTATCTGTAAAACAGTAATAAAAATTATTTCAACTGGCCCTACCTCAAAGGGTTGTATAAAGAAAAAAAAAGTGAAAAATCAAAACACTGTAAAGCATTTTACAGATGTGATATTAAATAAACAGTTCAAATAAAACAGTTTCAAAAAATTCTTCCTGTAAGAATGGAGTTATGAGCCCCATAAGAAATGAGTTCTGTTATCTCTGGACCCAAGAGCACATTCACTTGCTCTTTCCCAAACCACTGGAAAGAAAGCTTTGCATTTTATTAAGAGATTAATTTGGCCAAAAGATAAGGTTAGGATAGAAGTTTTGGTTAAAATGTAACTTTAAAAAATTTGTGTTATGGGCCGAGCCCGTGGCGCACTCGGTAGAGTGCTGCGCTGGGAGTGCGGCGACGCTCCCGCCGCGGGTTCGGATCCTATATAGGAATGACCGGTGCACTCACTGGCTGAGTGCCGGTCACGAAAAAGACAAAAAAAAATAAATAAATAAAAAATTTGTGTTATGCGTATGAATTCTGTCAGTTCTGCTGTCCATGGTCAACTGCAGGGGAAGGACAGCATTTCACTTTGGACAGAATCCTGTGCCTTGCATTGGGAGAGAGCGGTCATTTGCATTACCAGTGCGGTCAAGGGAGTCTCATGTCTTATTCCAAAAGAAGTAAGGCGGCTGCTGCAGGCACTATGTTGGATGGTATTCTGTCGCCATTTGGGGAACAACATTTAAAAAGTCAGAGGGTGACACTGAGTGGGGGGAAGTTGGCTGCAGAGTTAAAGACACCAAACCAAAAAGACCTAAAATTTAACATCATCTGAATTTCAGTAGGAAGTGTTAAAGTACATATACCAACAGCCAGATTCTTTTCACTATTTAAAATTACTATCTTGTATAGAATTAAATTCATAGAGAGATATATGGACTCATGTATCCAAAAATTCATTCAGTACTTGTACTACTTTCATAGCAATGACCAAGAGGCAAGTCCCTGTGTTCTTTTGTCAGAGAAAACTTCTATTTTAATGATCCTTTCAATAAAATGAGGAAATGAACAAATAATGCAATCACCTTACTGTTTTAGATAATTATGATATCTGCTGTCACTGGTTAAATATCAAGATGACGACTGACTGTTTTGCATGAATTAAATGAAGTGATGCTGTTCTCCTGTCATGCAGATAAAGCCTGTTTAATCTTCTTATTTCAAAGTTGAGGACTTATGTTTCTAATGCTATTTAAAATATATAATGCACTCTCTAGTCTAGATGAACTAGATTTACCAAAAAATCAAATTTTTTTTAATAATACATTTCCAGTACTGAATATCTTCAGCATTACTGAATATAAAATCTGATAAGTTTTCTAGTTTGTGGCTTTTCATCATCTCTCTTAAGATTGTTTTTCAGATTCGTCCTTAATTTATCATCATTGTCCCTGGAAACGCCCTTTCAAAGCCCAAATCACTTCCTTATCATAGTAAAGTGGGAAGGTTCACTAACCTTCTCTACTCCCTAAAGATACTAAGTATAAATAAATATTAGTTGATTACATTTTGTGCAGTAGATCCTGTGCAAAGCCCGGTGGTTTCAGGGACTCCACTGTCCTCAAGCAGAAAACCAAACAGTGGTGGTTTGGGATGGGGTAGGGAACTGCCATGGGAACATATAGCTGGGGTGACTGGCAGGAAAAGGGTGTTCCTGTGACTGGTCCTGGGGCATGAGGGAGCCTGTCATACCGCAGAAATGGAGAATGGCTCAGGGTGACCCAACAGAATGGGTGCTCAGAAAGCTGGTGGCAAAGCTGGCTGGGGAAATAAATAGGGGCCAGTCATGAAAGTCCTTTATAAACCAATTATAGGAATTTGAATTGGTCCCCAAGAACACTGGGGAGAGCTCTGGTTAACACCCTGCATTCCACCGAAGTGCTGTGGGCCACCCTTATCTGCCCTGAGATGCAGTTTCCTCATGTGCAATGGAGGCTTCGAGGTTTCTGTGAAGGTTATGCAAGATGGGGAAGGATGTTACACAGGCAATTGACTTGGAATTTACAACTTAAAATCACTCTGGCAGTACAAATTCAAAACAGACTTCAATCTGATCCTGCTCTGAGAACTGGATGAAGTACTCAAATCAAGAACATTTTCATTGAACGGAGCTATTATCACCCTGCTACAAAGCACTATCATTAGATTACGGCTATGAATCAAGCAAATCGAGCTCGTCTGGGTCTCTCTAGTATTTTGAATTATCCTCAAAATAAGACATAGCACCTGCACTTGGTGTAGTAGGGACGACAGGAAAATAAATGGATGTTCATAACATCAGGGGAATGTCAGAGAGCTAAGAAAAGAGGCCACGGGAGCAAGAAGAAGGGCGGGCCAACGCCTCCACTGGAAAGCAAAGGCAGAGGCTTCATGCCAGCGTTTAGCAGGTGGTCAGGGGCCACATGGCATCTGTGTGTGGCATGCTCAGGTAATGGAGAAAGTTTGGTGCAGTCGAGCAGGCTATACAGGACAGACTGGATGCTGCAGGAGGCTGCAGAGCCTGGATGAGCAGGTGAAGGGCTGGGTGAGTTGCCGGATTTGAGGTTGCGGCTTGAGGTCGTGCCTGCGGGAGCCTGGGGTAGTCTTCCAGGGGAAGGATGACTCAGTGAGAGTGGAAGATAGTTAACACCACAGAGGTGGGTGGGTTCTATCTTTCTGATGCCCCAGACAACAGTTAGGTTTTCTGTGGTCAAAAATGTCAGGAGAGACTTAAAATTATATAACACATCCAGAAGCACATAAAAATAGATTTGTGCAATCTAAAAAAAAAAAATGTCTTCACAGGAAAAATGTTTATTAATACTTCTAAACTTTTCTGCCCTCCTCCTCCCACCCCATCCAAAATAAAGTGTTTGGCTGCAAATATAGACACTGTCATATGCTCTTTATTGTTATTTATGTCCTCAAATTTCATTCCCTTATAGTTAAATACAGGCTTGTTCAGTTCATTTTACAGCAAATATAGAAGGTTGCAGTGGATCTATGAATATAAACCGTGAACCAAAATTATGATGCCGATGTGCAAGCAAGACCGCAGGTGAGCCTCAGCTTAAGACAGGCAGTGGTTAAAAGAGGGAGCTGTTATGAAAACAGTGGCTTTATGTGAGGCCTTCAGAGGCCAGGTGTCTTCTCTGCTCATTGGCCATCTGGTCTGGAAGTTGTTGCTTTGTGTTGCTTTGCCCCCCATGGATTTGTCACCCCACTTCCCCTGGGTGATGGAGATGCAAAGGATTACTCAAAGCCCATTTTTATTCTGAGCAGTGAGAGACCCCAAAGCAGTTAATTTCCCTTGGGAATGATCCAGTGAGAGGCATTCCTTCCCTGGGAAATTAACCCTGAATTGAGGTTTTCTTCCTGCATTTATTCTCCAGACCAGGAAGTTACAGGAAGAGATCATAGGTGGGGTTATAGTTTCACAATATAGGCTGGTAACTTTCAGTGAAACAAATCAGATGACATTCCAGTAAGGCAATTAAGTGGTCCTATCAACAACAGCTTGATCTTAGCAAACATTCCTTCTCCCTCTAGCAGTTTTCCAGCAACTTAGATATCAATCAGTAACTCATCTGTCTTTGAGCCAGCAACCTTGCTGTGCCACAATTCTTATCTTGCAACAGAGACTCAATAGCCTGGGGAAAATTTCCTGTCCTTGCAAGGTCAATATTTGAAACTGCAAGATTTTAGAAAACCAGGCCCTGTGAAGTACATATGCTTTATAGTATATTCCACAGGAAGTAGCTGTGTGATGCTGGAATTTTCACTTCTCACAAACACAGCCTTTGCGTTGACACCACCTCCTCATTCTGTCCTCTCTTCACATTTTCCAGGAATTTCCCGCCAAGCCACATTTACTCTTTTTTTTTTTTAATAGAAAATTCCAGCCAGCCATCTCCTGGGTTTCCTCACAGTAAGTCCCTTTAGGCACCATAAGAGTTCTTTTGAGCAACTTTCTCTTTGAACTGTGTAAGAGCAACTTGGAGATGGGAGTTCTGGAAACCAAGCAGCGGGCAGAATAGGACTTGTGTAATAAATCAAACTGACAGAGAGGTACCATGATTGCTGACACTGGTTTGGTAGAAAATGTATCACATTTGTAAATGGTCCTCAAAATTCCCACCACATATTTATTTATTTGTTTGTTTGTTTGTTTGTTTATTTATTTATTTATTTATTTATTTATTTATTTCCATCAATGTGTATTTAGAAATTTCTACTGAGGACTAGAGGTTACAAAAAAAATTGTTTTGTAACTTGTTTAAGCTAAATATTTCACAGGATCTGAGTTTCTTCTGAATGATAGATAGATGGTGGGTTTAGGGAGGTGAAGTAATGATAACCTCAACATTAAATTAGAAATCTGAAAAACAATTGAATTTGCCCTGCTAAGCTCCTAATTTACTACAGAGAGTATGAACTGGGGATCGAGGGTAACTATAAGTCATTATCAGGGGCTGATTTATGATAGTACTACTTTTAAAAGTGATAAATCTCAGACTAAGGATAGAAGCTGGGAGGTGCTTAACTGTTCAGTGTTTGCTCTAGTCATTATGCTTTTGGCATAAGGCACATGAGCTTCAGGAAAACCAGCCCAGTTGAGGGTTTCTGTTCTCCACACGGTGGTCACAGGGGAGCTCGGTGAAAGTGGGGTCTCTGTAGTGCTGAGGCTCTGTGGACTGCATCCTGGGGCTAGTCAGTGGCACTGCTGAGGTGGCAGAGACGTCTGATGGAAACTATGGTCTTCCCAAGACCCTCAGGGCCAGAGAAACCTAGTCCTGGATGACCCTCCCCACCACCCTTAGGGAAGGGGAAGAGGTTTCTGGCTTTTTAAAAGCTCTCCTGAGAATGAAACTGGGCATGAAACCAAAAAATTTTAATTACCAGGACAATTCCCTAGGAAAATACCAATGCTTACTGAACATGAAGAAAAACAGTCCAGTAGCATAAACCGGACATCATTCCTTGAATTGCTCTTGGTTTCTTAGTTTTGCAAACTGCTCCCTATGATTCTTTGGTCGAGGTGGGATGCCAGCACAGCCCTCTATTCCTTTGTCTTAGAGAGGGTTCAAGTGTAGACCCTGGAGCCAGCTCATCTGAGTGAAATCTAAGCTCCTCTCTTTCCTGCTAGTTACCTGGGCAACTTCCTTAATCTTTCTGTACCTCAGTTTCTTCATATGTAAAATAGGAGTGATCAAAGATTCTCTTTCATAGGGATGTCATGAGAAAGGAGTTAACATATGTAAAGTGCTTAGAACAATTCCCAGGGGGTTGTGGGTGCTATAGAAAGATTTGCTATTATTGTAATTATGATTATTACTCGTCAGTGAAAGCTGCCAAGAGGATAGGTGTCTTTGTTCAGTGTGGTGTGTGGGTCTCTTTGACAGAAACCTCCTGCCTGGTGGGCTTGCGCTGCACCCCAGTCCCTCATCCCTGCTCCCTCCTTGCCAGTTGCAGACCCAGAAGTAAGCACCTTAGAGCTCATGAAGATCCTCTCTGATATGTATGTATACAACACCCCCTACACGCAGAGCTGCTATAACAAATTACCACAGACGAGGTGGTTCAAACAATTCATTCCTCACAGTTTTGAAGGCTGGAAATCCAAGATCAAGGGGCCAGCCAGTTTGTCTTGTGGTGAGGATTCTCTTCCTGGTTTGCAGAAGGATGCCTTCTCACTGTGTCCACACATGGCAGGAAGAGAGGCTCACCCTGCCTCTATTATAAGGACACTAGTCCCATTCACGAGGGTACCACCCTCCTGACATAATCACCTCCTGAAGGTCCCTCCTCCTAATACCATCACCTTGGGTGTTAGGGCTTCTTCAGCTATGAATTTTGGGGGGACACACACATTCAGACCATAGCACAAACACACACACACACACAACACACATGCAACATAACACACGCAGAATACATTTTTATTCAACAACTTTCTTTTTCCCTCCACAATATAAGCTGATAGCTTATTATTTCAGTAGATGTTGAATGTCCTCATTCTTTTCAAGAGCTGCTCAGTATTCCTTAGCTTAAAATAATCAAAATTTATTTTTTGCCAGTCTGTCCCTCACTGATGGACATTTTCATTCTTTTCAAATTTTTCTTTTTTTAAAAAACAATGTGCATGAACAGCCTTGTATGTATGATTCTAAAATTTATGTGAGTAAATCTGTGGGACAAATTCCTAGAATTAGAAGATTTGCCAATAAGTAGGGGCATTTAAAATGTTAACATATATTTACAAATTGTCCTCTGAAAATTACCTTCCTGCTGCATTATTTATGGCGATGCAAATATTACTTTTTAGAAAAACACTTACTGTGTTCTCAGCATTGGTCTGGGTGCCATACAAATGTTGGCTCATTTAACTCTCCATCAGCCCTGTGAGGTACATACTATGATTACTCTCTCCAAACTCAGATGAGAAAACCAAGGCACAGATTGGGTTAGTTAGTCGCTCAGGGTTACACAGCTGAAAATAGAAGAGCTCAGATTGACATCCAGGCCATCGGGCCCCACAGTCCATGCTCCCTGTCACACCACACGCAGAGTTGTTGATCTAGGCTGACGGCCTCAAGCATGTTTGTTCTTGCTCTTCTGTTTATTGGTCATCTATGTATTTTCTTTCTGTGATCAATCTTTGCCCACTTATCCATGACATTAGATTTTCTTCATATCGATTTGTAGGGGATCTTTGTTAATAAATAGCCCTTCGTCACATGAGATGCAGCTGTTTTTCCTTGTTTATTGTTTGTTCTTTAAAATTCTTGTAGTCAAATTTGTCTCACTTTTTCTTTATGGCCTCTAGGTTTCATGCTATACATAGAAATTGTATATGCTTTAATGTTATATTATAAAAATATATTTACATCCTCTAAGATTTTTATGATTTTTAAATATATTTACAGTTTTGCTCCATTTATCTTGTTACAAGGTGTAAGTAGTCCAGCTTCATTTTGCTCTAAATGAGTAGACAGTTGATCTATAGTCTATCTGCTGATTTGAAGCTTCAGTGTTATAAGTTTCCATATGTTCTTGGGTTTATTTCCCACCTTGTTTGGTCCATAGATTGACCTGGACATCATATTTCTGTGTGTATATATGTGCACCAGAACTAAATTTCTTTAATTACTATGGCTTTATAATGTCCTCCTGTTGTTTATTTGGGCTGCTATCCCTTGTTAATCTTCTTTTTCATATCTGTCTGGCTAATTTTGCATGTTTATCCTTTTTTTTTTTGTGGTTTACCTTTTGGTATTATAATTAGAATCCCATAGACTTAGTAGATTACTTTTTAAAAAAATTGACAGATAAGAAAATCAGTAATTTGCCTTTGAGAGAGGAAAGAAAATAATTTAAAGCAGAGAAAAGACCAGTTTGACACTATAGTATAAAGATGAGCTAAAGAGGAATGTGGGGTATAGTGAGGCCACTCAGCTGAGACTGAATTACATGATATTTCATGCTACTAAACACATTGTCGATAAAAATTAATTAGAAATACATAATTTTAGTGACGGGTGGTACAATTGGCTACTGTGCAAAATAATAATTATCTTTAAACGAAAGATTCAATCCTACCTTAAAGTTTGAAGGCCTGCAGACAACATCATTCACTCTGTGAATTTCACAAAGAAAGTATCTAATTAAAAATAAAACAATCACTAAATTCATAGAGATGGAAAGTAGCATGATGGTTGCAGGGGCTGAGGGTAGAGGGAGATGGGGAGTTAGTGTTAATGGGTAGGGAGAGTCAGTTTGGGAAGATGAAACGTTCTGAGATGGACAGTGGTAGTGGTTGCACAGCGATGTGAATAAACTTAATGCCACTGAATTGTACACTTAAAAATGGTTACAATGGTAAATTTTGTGCCATGTATATTTTGCCACAATTAACAATAAATAAAAATCACATATCCTCATCTCCATGGTAGGAAACATTGGGTGTACATAATACCAAAATCTAAAGCATCAGGTATAATCACGTAATTTATGTGGCTGCTATTGTGATCTACTCGCTAACCACCCTCTATGGAAGGGTACTCAAAGACCACAATAAAGTTTTTCCGTTCATTGCTAATTTTTTCCCTCACATATCTGTGAATATTGCCTTTAATATCTACAATACTCTTAAATTTTATGTCATTCACAAATATCCTTTTTAAAAAAAAAATTCCGATTCTGCACAGTAGCATGGTGTAGCAGAATGGATGCTGGAATTGGGCTTCAGTTCGAGCTCTACAACTTTCTAAACATCCACCTTGGGCATGTCTCATAACCTGTCAAAGCCTCTGTGAGACCCTGCTCTGCTTGTCCTCAAAGCACACGCCTCAACCTCTCCCACCCCGGGACCTCTTGGAGAGCCATCTCATGGAGTCCCTGACAGCATAGACCCCGGAGCCAGGACAGCTGGGTTCCAGTCTCAGATCCACCATTTTCACACTGTGAGATCTTGGACAAGTTCTGTATCAGCTCTGTGCCTCATTTTGCACAGAAACATGTCTGTCCATGATGGGAGCTTGAAGGCAGTGCTATGTCTGGTTAGCAAAGCAACGTGTGGCCTTAGAGCTCGCGGGAGAGAACTGCGTCTCAACAAGCGTCCTGCATCGCTGAGGACGCCGCCGTCCTACGAGCTGGCGGAGCGCAGCCATCCTGTTCACACGCGCAGTCCTTTTCAAGTGGGTCTCTCGGGAGCTCTCCTTGTCCAGTGATGTCTTTCTGTCCTCTTGCCTCACGTAGCGTGAACAGCCGCATGTCTGCTACGTTCAAGTATTTATTATTTGTCTCCCCGTCTCTGGATGGTGAGAACGGACACAGTTTTCACCAGCTCGTGGGCTCCCCCCACGCTCTCCTGCACTCACCCCATTTTACTCCACTGTGACCCGCTTCCCTCCTCGCTGCCACATACTTAAGTCACACCGTGTCCCATGAGCGTGGGGGAGTGGAGTGTTGGCACCTCAGGATTTTATTGCTGACCGTTCACTTAGAGATGATTTGCCTTTGTCCGGTTGATGACCATCATTGAGCTCCGCAGCTCTAAGAGTCACTGTGGGGGACACGGGATACAAACGCGATTTGTGGTAATGGGCATGCTGCCAGTGTGGATCTGACCTTCACATCTTGGGCACGAGGGGGGACAATCAGCTTTCTATTCATGAATATTCATAGCCAATAAAAAAAAGGAACTCACAAGTTTTCTAAACCACAGTTAAGGAGCATGAAGGCTACGAAAGGAGAGACGGCCACCATGAAAAGGGCAGCCCCCGAGGTGCCGCGGCGGGGACGTATCCGCTCCTCCGGCTGCCCACCGCGAGGCCAGATCCGTGGGGACCGGGCCAGCTCATCACCAAGGCTTGGGGCGGGCCGGGAGGGCGTGTGGCGCGGGCGGGGACGGGGGAGGACGGGCAGGGGGGAGGGGGGAGCAGCCCCGGGCGGACGGGCGTGGGGGGAGGGGGGAGCAGCCCCGGGCGGACGGGCGGGGGGGGAACAGCCCCGGGAGGACGGGCGGGGGAGGGGGAGCAGCCCCGGGAGGACGGGCGGGGGAGGGGGGGGCAGCCCCGGGCGCTGCGCCGTCTGCGGGGCCTCCTAGAGCCGCACTTCTTCTGTGGTCAGGTTTAATGCCGTTGCCCCATGGAAGGAACTTGAACGTGGAAGGTTTCGCAGGCTGGGTGGCCGTTCCCATGGGAACACTGTCCTCCTTCCCGGTCCTGCAGGAATTTCCATCAGGTCACGTGCTCCGGGGGCTCCACAGACACACAGAACAATGCTGCCAGGGTCTGTTAAGACTATTAAATGGCACTGACAACATAAACTTTTATATGAACCGTCTTGCTTAACGAGCGCAGCTCCGCATTTCACACGGCGGCACATCTCGATTTTGTGAGCGGGTCTGCCCGAAGGATTCGCTGAAACCGCACAGCAGAGAGGACGCCGGTCCACAGGGGTGCGCCCCACTCGTGCGGGTAGATGAGACGGAGCCGGGCGGAGAGGCTCGTGTCAAACAGCAAGGAAACCATCTGGAGTCCGTCTTTCTCCAATAGGTACACGTCGGGCTGGGAAAACACGATTTTCCTTTGCTTTAAACACTTGAGTAAATGCTGTATATTTCCACTTCTTAAAAAAAAAAAAAAAAAGTAAGGCCTGGGCTTTCATAATCATGTTTATTTTGACCTTAAGCAGCAGAGATAAGCTATTATTTAGCCATTTGAGCCCCCCAGATGAGAGCCAGGATTCTTATACATTTAGTAATTCACTACTGAGTTTATTCCTACACCAATACCACCGTGACCATTCATGATGAAAGATAAGCAGGTGATTCCAAGATAATTCTCCACATTCTCTTCACAAACAAAGCAAAACAACAATGGAGATAGCCACATTCAATGCATTCCTTGATCTCACCTCCCGATGGACTGTACCACTTCACGCCCCAAGTAGATGTCCTGTTTTTTTGCTTCGTATTCCTACACACATATCCCCTCAATGGTTGTCTTAAAGATGATTTTGCATTTATCTTACTAAAAGTCCATGAGGCAGAAAAAGTAGGGTTTGCTCTCTAAATGAAGAGTAAACGCTAAACTTCTTATCTGGTTTCTCCAGCCCTACAACTTCTCTGCATCCTTGATGCAGTCAGTGCATGGCGTGGTTTCAGTGGTCTGTAAATATTTGTTAAATGTATAAGGGAATCAATGCCTAAAATCAGGGGAAGACATATTCCCGTGCCCTGCTAAATATCTTTAAGTTCCTAAGGAAGAGGATCAGGATTGATCTCACGATTTCTTTAGACATTATTTTCTGCTTACTCATCTTCACATAATTGTACTTATAAATCACTAACACAGGCTTGCACTTCCTTTATCAGGAACAGTGCGGGGTATATAAGTTCTAAGTAAACATCATTGAATGGATGAGTAGATAGAATGACTGGGCTGACACTTTCTGTGACCTCACCTAAGATTTGAATATTCCAGGACAAATGACTGTTTTTCAAAGAGGATACTTTGGAGTCTAAATATCATTGTGCAGCAAGGAGAACAAACACCCAAATGAGAGGCCATCATACTCAAAAATAAACACAGCCAGGATTATTCGCACTCCTATTTTATAAAAACAAGCTAGAGGCCTTTAGTCTTTTATGTGAGTATTTAAAAATATTAAGTAAGATATGATTTTTGTTTAGTTGTTTGAAAATACCCTTAGTTACCTAAGGACTGGTTATCTCTATTCTGTTGTACAGTTGTCTCTGTGACCTTAGGCAAATTACGGAAAGTTTCTGGATCTTAGTTTCCTCATCTGTCTATACACAAGTTACCCTTCATTAGGGCAAGACCCTTGGGGCAGCTTCTGCTACTCCACAGTTGAAGAGAAACTATAGTAATCTTTGATTTCAAGATTTTTAGAGAAAATTACATTTTTATCTGTCAAGCCTTCCAATCTAACTATTCCATACATTTCTTTTTGTTTGTGCTCTCTGTTTATAGAATCAGCAGAAACATTCTTCATGATGCAGTTGTTTTCCTAGCAGGTCAACGGGGCAGAATATCTGGCCCCTGGGAGCACTGATTCTCGGTCCTCAGGTCCTCACATTGCCTGGGGCAGTGAGCTTCTAAGTCTGCGAGTAGCCAGATATAGTGACTTTAATGGGTCATAAAAAGACCAGAAATCCATTGCAGAAATGGCCACATCTGTGTCTTAAAATCCATTTTTTTAAATTAAAAAATTAACCAAATATTATAGTCTTTTAAATATATTTCTGTATTTAAAATTACTATTTGCAGGTGTTAGGAAGAAAGACGTAATATAGCAGTGGTTTTTTTTATCCTTTATTCATATAGTTTAAAATTTACGTGGTTTCCTCCCCAGAAGTTTAACTTTAGAGTGTGTTTGAGTGACATGGAGTTCAGAGTCAGGTCACCTGTGACGTTATGGTGCCTATTTGCTGTCATGTCCATTGCTCCACTGACCTGTGAGCGTCTTGAGGAAAAGGACCTTGTGATATTCATTACTTTAACCTCCAACACTACCAGGCCGAGTAGTTTGTTAAAATGTTTGTTAAATGTTTGTTAAAATAAAAGTGAAATAATAATATTTGGCAGCAAAATTAGGGGTTCTATGGAAGTCTTTATAGTAATTTTTGAAGCAGAATAAGAAAGAAAATAAGATAAATTTACATAAAGTTCAGTAAATCATTTTTTTAAAAGAGGCTCTGTATTGAGTTTAAAATGCCCATGTCACCTGGAGAACCTCTGAGCGCCATGGACGGCTGCATCTCCTGACACCACCTTGTGAGGGCCTCGCCCACTCAGCAGGGCAGTGCTGCTTTTCATGGTGTGCGTGATCAGTAGTCATGTGGACTACATGTATAGACAATTTAGTTATCTCGATAGAAACTAACCAATTAATATAGAAATATGAAGTATTAAAGGGACTGCATTTCTACTTCCATCATCAGTTGAGCTCTACATTGGATTAGCCATACAATCTAAACAGAGAAAAATAGCCTTATCTGGCATCTGTGGAAGTGTTTTAATGTCTTTGCAAGATCACTTGAAATGCACTGATATTGAATTAGCGTGCTTTTACTGTGCATTATCTGGGGAGCTTAGGAGCTAAGCCTGGCAAGTACCACAGAACCAGGCCCACTCCAATGACAGCCTGGGTGTGGGAGGCCCCAGGAGACAGGATGGTGCCTTCTGGTCCTGTACCTGGTAGCAGCCTAGAGTTTTTGTCCAGTCTTTATCAGCAGCCCATGGAAGGCAGCCTTTTAACGGGGAGCAGCGCAGCCAAGCTGGTAGACAGTGAAAAGCTTGTGGCAGCGCTGAGAATGTAGCGCAGGTGCAGAAACTTTGTCATTATAACCAGGTCATAATTTCGATTTGGAGTGTTGCAGTTTATACCTTTTTTCCTGGAGTAACTATTTAAAAGCATGCCCTCTTTCACTCTCAGGAGTGTTCCAATTTGAATGATAAATTAAATGGTCACTCTAATAGGGTCATATGTTTTGTCTGCAGCATCTTTTGGGCTATCTCTGGGAAAATCCCAGATTTGGGAGACTCACCCCTCCAAGTTAGGATCCAAAATGTATAATTCCCATCTCCTGTGCACTTGAGTATTCTGGGCTTGGCAAATCACAGTTTCTCCCTGAAACTTCTGTTCTGAGGTGGACAATCTGATGAAAGCGACTCCCTGAGGAATCCTGAAGCCGGAGCCCTGGCTTTTGGGAGACACGGGTGCAAAGTGACATTGTGGATGGTGATGACCGCAGCAAGTGCAGTTTCCTCATAGGCTGCTTCTAACTGTGGGATTTAGACAGTCTTGGTAGCTCAGCCTTGAAGATTTTCTTCAGTCTGTCCCAGCATTCTGTGCACTATTCAATATCTCAATATCTTTTAATAGACTCCTGTTGGGGTTTTTTTCTGCTTAATTAGCCAGCTTCTATTGCTTACAACTAAGGACCTTGACTAAGTTGACACACATAAACTTGAAAATTTGAGTTCATAGGATATTTTCAATGAATATTATCACTGTAAAATGCACATGCATGTGTTTCACAGGGCCTGTTTTCCAGGGCCCTGTGGCTTCAGGTTTAGCCTAACCTTTTAAAATTACATATAGAAACGTTAAACTTGCAAAAGACAGGAAACTTTCTTCAGGCTAGGGTCTCTGATATGGATGGAGAGTTGTGGCACAGCAAAGTTGCTGGCTTAAGGACAGACAAGTTACTGATTGATATGTAAAGTTATTGGGAAATTGCTGTAGGGAAAAACAGAGTTTGCTAAGATCAAGCTTTTGTTGGTGGATCGACTTAACCTTTTGCAAATTGCATTATGGGATGTCACTTTGCTTGTTTCACTGAATGTTACCAGTCTCTACTGTTAAACTGTAATTAGCCATAACCACACCTATGTTCTTTTCCTGTAACTTCCTGGTCTGGAGAATAAATGCCAGGCGAGAACCCCAATTTGTGGTTAATTTCCAAAAGGAAGGAATGCCTCTCTCTTGAGGGTTTTGGGAAATTAACCCCTTTGGGGTCTCTCACTGCTCAGAAGAAATGGGCTTTGAGCAATCCTTTTGTGGCTCTGTCACCGAGGGGAAGAGAGGTGACAAATCCATGTGAGGCAAAGCAACACATGCAAAAGCAGCATTTTTGTTGAATTAAATATTCTATTCAAGTCCCCTTCAAAGAACTAGGTCCTATGTAAAAAAACGGCTGTGCATCCGTTGCAAAGTTGACCTTGATTATGCATGCTATAGATTTATTCAAAGCTATGAGCATCATTTTAAAATGATGTTCAGGTCAAGTGATAAACTTTCTTTTCAGATGTCAGGTGGAAAGAAAGATGTTTGGATGTTAAGTCTGGCATTTTCTTTACCTATGTTTTCTTTACTGGTTTTGCTATGTTTTCAGAGAAGCTTTAGCACTCCGTAATGCCCACTGTGACGACCAACCAGATGGCCTCATTTTCAATAATGTGACCTGAAAAGTGTTTAAGTAACTTTCTTCCTGCAGCAGACTCACTCTCACTTGGATGAACTCATTATAGAACCTGAACAGCAGCGGGTCATAAAGGCTAGTGGAAATATGGTATTGTGTTCTTTACAAGGGATTCTTTAAACATCTCAGGTACCATTGGACTGCCAACAGAGGTGGCCCATTATGGGGTGGTGAAATATGGCATTTTAGAAATTGTTTTTCTATTCAAATTCAGAATTCCAGGTAGACCCTCTGGCGCAAACTTTTTCCTGGGTACTTACTAGTTGTCTAAGTACTACTAACTAGTTGAAAAAAGGAGTTAGTTTAAATGAGTACACAAATCTGCATGTGTCTGGACACAACTCTTTAAACTATTATTGTATTCTTTGTAATGCAGTGACATTTTTCTTTGATTATAATAAGTGAGGAAACTTACCATGATGAATAATAAAATGTTCGAATAGGCCAGTGAAATAGCTCACAAGGAACTTGGTAAAATAGAAAGACAGTGGCACCCTTAGCAACAGCACAGGATGGGGACTCCTGTGGACACGTGTACAAGTGTCGTGTGTTGTGAAGACCCTGAGCTACACACCCATAGCTGAAGCAGGGGCCTTAGTCTGTCCTGGTCATCATATTCTGAGGACAGATTTGCGAGTGTATATACACAAGTATATGTGTAGGTGCTTCTACTTGAGGGGCATGAATCCTATTAGATAAACAAAAACATTGTAAGTGTTCTGAGGCTTAAAAAAAATGCAACAGTAAAGGAGATTCACAAACATTAGACAGGAAGGACTGTTCCTAGTTTCCGTGCCTATAATGAACATTTGAAGGCACTTTTGTCTACACCTGTTATGAGACATATCCACAAACACCTAAATAGGAGATCTGCCCTTATTAGTAGACAATATCTATCAAGCACTTTCTGTGTGCCAGGGAATGTGCATTATTTCACTACATCACATCATCATGATGACAGCCTTATTAGGCAGGCAGTGCTTTTTAGCATGCCCATATTATAGATGGGGACACCAGGGCTTGACAAAGCTAATGGAATTGCAGTAGTTACCTATCAGGAGATAGTGTAGTCACAATTTAAGCTAGCACCCACTCGACCCCCCAGCACAATGATAGAACCCTTAGTCTGTGCCACAAATCATAAAGCCAGAGCACTGGGAGAAATCTTTGGAAATTAGCTAGACCTTTCACTTATCTTGGCATAGGGCCATAGATAAAATGTCAAAATCACAGAAAGATCCTACTTCCTTCGATAGTTGAAAATACCTTCCTTTAATTATTTCTGGGCTACCTTGTGTAAGAGTTTTCTTGCAATCTCAGTTTGAAAATGAACAAATTGAAATATTATTCTTATTTATTTTTTATTTACAGGATTATAATTTTACACACCCAAATACTGGAACTCTTTTTTAAATGTTGGGCTTAATTTTATAGCATTATGAACTTTTAAACTGCATATTTAGAAAACAGTAAAAAAAGAAAAAAAAAAAACAGGTAATTTTTTAAAATGTTGGACTTAATTTTATGGCTTTATGAACTTTTAAACTGCATATTTAGAAAAACGTAAAAAGCAAAAAAAAAAAAACAGGTTTTAAAATTTTCTTTAGTGACTTTAGAATTACATCAAGGGCAAAAAAATTATTCATTACTTAATTTTTAATTTTAAGTGTATTTAACTGGATTTTTAAAACTCCATTGCAGTACATTGTTTCTGCTGCTATCATTAAGAGCTATAGGAACAAAAGGCTTACAGAATTAAACTCTCCTTCCATGGGATTTTTTGTCTGAGTAGGGGACTTCAGCTGTCAAAGAAATGTGGTTTTTCCTTCCTAGAATTATGAGGCTGAAACTCACTTCATTCATAGTTTTTTTTTTTTTTTTTTTTTTTTCCCTCTTTTTCTACTATACAACTAGAAACGTTAGAATAGAAATCTTTCTAAAAGAAACTACTCCCTGGGGCCTCTGCTGCTATAGTTGTTGATTTTTCTACCTACTTACATGCTGAAATAATACTTCTTTCCGTTGGCTCACTTTTTTGGAAATGATGTGGTAGGTTAATGCCAAAGAAAAAAAGGGGTTACCACAGTGGATCTGAAGTTCAGAAAAATTTGTGGCTGGGGTTTAGAGATTTTTTTTCAGAATTGACATTTTTACAGGACAGTCAGAAAAGCTTCCGGGTGAAATAAAGGCTTTGAAAAAAGCCACAACATGTCAGAGCTATTTTCAAATATTTGCAGTCTGTGGTCTCTGTCTCTTTCCACTCTCTCCTTCTGCTTATTTCAGATGAAAGAGGTTGAGGTGCAGTAAGCAGCAGAAGCCTTCTGGATCCTGTTTTGCTAATGTCCTCTTTCTAAAAGGCAGAAACACACTCTTAAAAAGAACAGGGTGCTCAAATTAAATTTAATATTTCCTGTTAACAGTCACCAGCTTAATCATACTCTAAGAATTAAAGAGACATCACATAAACCACGGTGATATATTTCTTGTGGTAGAGACAGGATGAACATTTGCTCTGGAATAAACAAGAGAACACTGGTAATATGGAGAGGTGTAGAAAATGCATAATTCATCCAAACTGTTATGCTCTAAAATAAATAACTGAAAGCTTCCATAGCAAAGTCTATTTTTCTTCTTGTCTGAATAGAATTTTTTTTTGGTGAGAAAGCTTACTGAAAACAAAATGCTTAAGCTTAAACCTTACCTTGAAAATAGTTTTCTATTTTTATTTTAAATGTTCAAGCACTAGTGAAGACATCATATCAATCTTTAATTCCACAGATATTTCTGACCTGAAAGTGTTTCCTTAGAAGATCTTTGTTAATGGAATCCATAGAACTTCATTTTTCTGATACCATATTTATTTACCAGTAACTATGATTTTTTTCCAGAAGTTTCCATTATTTTTTATGGTCATATGCGTATAAATTGGCTGTTGAGTTGGGTGTCTTCTAATTCAGAAGCAAAAATACCGACATTGGTGTAATGAATTATGCCAACTTTTGGCATTTTGTTCTTCTTAATCCAGTAAACAGGTAATGAAGAAAGAAAGCTGTTTTGATAGATTTGCATCGGTAAAGCTTAATCAAATGATTTTTTGCATGACAAATTAGGATTCAGCAAATTTCTGATTCAAGATTCTGCTATGAAGAAATATGACCTCACGTAATTTAAGACAGGAACTGTGTGCTCAAGTAATTTTCTCTGAATTAGCAGTCACTAGAGAGGGAGAGAAGAGAACAGTATAATACGGAAGACTGGAGAGTGTCCTTTGAATTAGGCTTGATGAGAGTGAAAAATACTGTTTCACACAAGAGAAACAGATTCAAACACAAAAATTAGCACAGGAGCCAAGTACCTTTGCTCCATGTTTCTTCTTGCTACCACATCCTCTCAGATTATTACTCTTAAGATATTGATCAGCCAGCCAGCTTGACTGCTGGCCAAATGGCGCATCTTGAATTTTGGTAGATGGTAGAAATAGCGTGGGGGTTTGTATTCGCACCTGAAATACGTAATAGTGAATGTGTGGTCAAGTGATTGCCCCCAACCAACAGAAGTCCTTCATTGGTTTTAACAGTGCCAGGGCTGCCATCTTCTGTTAGCATCTTAAGGAAACCCCTCCTGGCAACTAGAAATTTTTGCTAGAAATAGGACTGGGAAATGTTACCATTGAGTGATGAAAAAATATTCACCTGATTTAGGATTACAATTAGTGTGTCTTATTTAATTAAATCTAAAATAGAAGTTACTGGGTTCACTCGAAGTGTCCAAATGTGTGCTAAATGCAAGGAATATAGGAATGAATAAAATAGAATCCTTCCTCTCTCATAATTATAAACAGGGAACATAAAGATTAGTTTTATAATCTTGGGAACTGTTCAGACTGAGTCTAAAATTCTGTGCATATCATTGCCTTTGCATGGTGATGTTAGTGTAGTGCTGCATTTTTTAGATTTATCTAGAATAAGTTAAGAGGCGCAATTTTAGAATGTGGGGCACCTTAATCAAAATATTAAGCTGTGAATCCCACACTCCTCCAGAATGCCAAAGAAACAAGTGAGCTGGGCATAAAGATTAGCTTCTAAATCCATGTAATTTGAAAGTGGAAATTGTAGACACAAGCTTCTCTACTGTTAATCTGCTTTTCAGGCAATTTATTCCATAATAAGAACCCAGTCTATGATGATGCTATCAAATGACAACACAATGTAGTGGTAAGTATAGGTCTCTAATTGTCAGATAGTTGGATTTGCTATCAGGGAGACATGAAACCAGCATAATTCCTTGTCCCTGCATGTAAAATAATACTTGGAGTGGACATGCTTCCATGCCTCTGTATTGAAAAATACTTAACTGCTTACTCCAGGAAATGCTTGTAGAAGCTAAATAGCTTAACCAATTAAACATTTTACTCATTAAGACTAATAACTTACTGATTTAAATTTACTTCAAGACCCTAGCTTCACTGTGCATGCTGACTTCTTTTGTATTAATTGAGCATTTGTTATATCTTTTTTAATTTTCTTTTTGTAGTTGCTCTTTGCGTCTTTGACTTATGGTCTACTGTAAATTAATATTGTACCACTGTATGTAAAATATAAGAAACCTACAACCTTTATGCTTTAATTTCCACACATTATACCTATGCCTATATTATAGATCTTAAAATGTATTGTTATTATTTTTGGCTTTAAACGGTCAACTATATGTTAAAGAAACTTTAAAAACCTACTATATTTATTCACATATTTACCACTTATGCAGCTATTCTTTCTTTTACATAGATCTGAGTTTCCTTCTGGTATCATTTCCCTTCATACTGAAGAGCTTTCTTTGACATTTTTTTGTAGAGCAAGTGTGCTAGCCATGATTTATTTGTTTCCATTTGTCAGAAAATATATTTATTTCACCTGTATTTTTAAAGATGTTTTCTATGTATGTATATAAAATCCTAGGATAACAGATTTTTCACTATTTTTCAGTACTTTAAAGTTGTTGTTCTATCCTATTCTGGATTGCATTGTTTTTGATGAGAAGTTGGTGATAATTTTTATTTTTGTACACCTATATAAAACGTGTCTTTTTTCCCCCTCTGACTTCTTTTAAGCCTTTCTTTTTATCATTAATTTTCAGCAAATTGACTATAATGTACCTTGAAGTAGTTTAATTTTTGTTTATCACATTTAATGATAAGTTTCTTTGTCTTATAGATTGATATTTTTAACCAAATATGGAAAAAATCATCATCCCGTATTTCCTTATATATTTTTTTCTGTCTCCTTCCATTTCTGGAACTCCTATTATATCCATATTAGATGTTGATATTGCCCATGTGTCCTTGAGAGTCTGTTAATTTTTATTTTTTCACCTTTTTTTCCTCTCTGTTCTTCAATTTGGAAAGTTTTAATGCCTTGTTTCTAAACTTACTGATCCTTGTGCCTCATATCTTGGTAAATTCACTCAATAAATTTTTAATTTCAGATATTGTAAATTGCCAGCTTTATAGGTTCCATTTGCTTCTTTTTATGTTTTTATTTTTTCCTCATTATGTTCATATTTTCATTTAAATCCTTGAATGCATTTACAATGGCTGTCTTAAACTTCCTTTTGCAAATTCAATCATCTCTGTAATTTCTAGGTTTGTTTCTATTGACAGATTTTTTTCTTCTGTTACTTTTTTTGCATCTTTGCATAGTAATTTTTGATGGTTGCTGGATATTGTAAACATTACATTGCTGAGTGTCAAGATTATGTCATTTTCCTTTCAAGAGTGTTGGTATTTGTTCCTGAAGGCAGTTAATTTGCATACCAAATAGTCTGAAATTTTTAAAACTGGTTTTAAAATTTGTTTGGGTGAGTTATCCTTACCACTAAGATATGATCCTCCAGGGTCTCTATTGAATGAATGCCCTGGCTATTCAATGAGGTTTCTTTTCTGACTGGAACGTCAACATCTCCTAGACCTGTGCAAGCTCTAGTGATTGTTCAGTTTATAGTTATCCTGCAGTTATTCTTACCTTGGTGGTTGACGAAGACTCTCTCTTTGATCTAATTCTAGTCAGGCTCCTTAATACCTGTAGGCCCCAACCTTGGACTCTGTGTCTAGTCCAGTTTCAGCACGAATCCTGCTGGGTGAGTTTAGCAAAAGTCCCTCACTCTTAATATATGATCGGATTTCTCATTCCCCATTCTTGATATCTTATCACCCTGGCCTACCCCCAGCAAGAATCCTGTTGAGTTTTCTAGTTGACTACAGGGGCAGGGAAAGTTTAGTACTGGTTGCTCCATCATGGCCGGAAGCAGAAATCCAAGACTTAGTCTTTTCAAAAGTTTTCTTTCTTCCTTCACTACAGTAGAAGTTTCACAGCAACAGAGACTACTTTTCCTGTTATATCTCCAGTTCCTAAAATAAGTGTCTGATGTACAGCAGGTCCTGTATAAATTATTGTTGAATGAGGAGTCTAACAAGGAAGCATTTTGGTGCACATGAAAAAAAGTTCAGTGAATACTGGCTTAACCAAATAGGTGTTTGTGTTTTGCACATTGCAAGAAGTGTGAAAGAGGGTAGCTCCTGGCTCTGGCTCAGTTGTGGAGTGTTTCTATTAAGAACACAGTCTCTGTCTTGCCACTCCATCTTTATGCTTGTAGCAACATGGTTTTAGGAAAAGTGTCTTGTTACTTGGTATCTATAAAGCATATATGCTCTGTTATTTGAGTATATTTAATTCTTTGATAGAGGACAAGAAAAAAAAAATAGATGAATGCAGCTCATTAGATCTTATTAAGTATAGATTTTAAGCAAGTAGCCTGTGAATCATAGGCATACATCATAAGATATATAGATTGTAAGTCATTAACCTATTTGACACATTAGATATAGGACAGATGGAATATTTATGTGTGGGGACAGAGCAAAGACTGTTATGTGCAGACAGAAAGAAATAGAGGGACCATGTAAACCTTCAGTATGTATAAGATACAGATGATGTCACCTGTGTTTTGAAAGTTATGTTGTTTCTACATCAGCATCCCCTTGGCAACACCCATTCTGGCCCTACATGTCCTTTGCACAAGGCATGCACACAAGAGGCTCGGCTGCTCTTCAGGTCATTGGGGAGTGATGCTGGGATCAGGAGTGCCCTGCATCACTGCCACGGAGCAGCATGTGTTGCTTCAGGCACCTTCTGTCTGTGGACACCCCTACCTTACCCTCAACTCAGGTACTTAACACACCAGTTTAGCACAGAGGCTGATGTGGCAGAGAGGGCCACCAGGTAAGCATGCATCACGACACAGGACTCAGGGGGTGCTTCTCTTCCCCTTGCTTCTCACTGGAGGTTTCAGATTGACAGCTCTCCATGGCTCAGCATCTTAGTTTGGTCTGTGAGTCTTTCTTCTCCGTGACCTCAGGGATAGCCTTCCTGGTAGTGCAGTTGGAGGCTCCTGTGGCATCATGATGCTTTCCCACCTGGCAACATTACCTCCAAACTGCAAGTAAGAGCAGAGAGGCAGCGCCAGTGGGGCCTGGGTTTTGTTGTTTTTTAATAAGAAATTCTAAACTTTTCTCAAAGCTTCTTAACAGTCTTCCCCTCATATTTCTCCAGCTAGAACTGTGTCACAGGACACCTCTAGCGTTCAAGGGAGGCTGGAAAAGAGAATATTTAGTTTTTGAAGCCTCTATCATGGAAGTGAGCAAGGAGAAATGGTTGGGGATAAATATGGAAAGAGGCAACTAGTGGTGTCTGCCCCAGCCACATATGGTTTTGAATCTGAGGCTCAGATTTCTTGTCAATAAAATATGTCCCTATCTCATTGGGTTTTTGTGAGGATACAATAAATGTTTGCCAATCAAAGCAATGACCATGTGGTTGAGGTTTAAAAACAAAGAAGGTTTATTTGAGAACTCGTTAAGACTGCAGCTTGGGAGACACAGGTTCAAGAATTCTCCAAACATGTGCTCCAGAAGACAAAAGAGAAGTCAGTAGTATTTAAAAGAAAAAGACCTTGTAAAGGAGGGGATGGTTATGAACGTTGTTACTGGTGCTAGCATAAATCAAACAGTCCTGTTTATACAGGATTGATTGTAACAGTTCTTTGAGGTGGGCTTTGGTCAGGGATCTTCTGTTTGGTAGGAAGTAGCAGAAGATAGCAATCAGTAGATTCAGGGCCGTTGTCCATCCAGGAAGTCACAACCTTTGTGATGCAGCTGAGTGCAAAATTTCAGCGTTCTCAGTGAAGACACGCCTGAAGGTCAAGCTGAAATGGTCTCCCAGTTCCAGTTTAGGAACCTTGACCAGACTGATGTCATTTTCCCTTGTCATGTTTTATATAAGATATCTTGAATAGTGTCTGACTCATGGAAGGTTCTCAAACAATATTAGTTTTATTTACTCCATTTTGTCTTATTTTATTCTGTCTTCTCTGAGAAAATAATAGGCATCTTATCATTCTTTAGCAAGTTCAGACTCCTCAGAATGACAATTAGGGCCTTCTATAATCTGACCCCAATGTATTTTTCCCTCTCTTATCTCTGTTTTACTCTGATTCACAAGGCAGACACTTCCATGTTTGAGCAGGCCTGAGGCTGCTCCTCCTTTGGGGCTCTGCTGCTTCCTGGGGGTGCTCTTGTTCATTGTTACATCCTCTAGACCAGGCCTGGATCAGGACAGACCTCCCCAGTTTCCTTCTAGCCAGGGTGACTTTCTCTATTGCGTGTGGGCTAATATATCATATTGTTGCTTAATTAAAGCACAGTCAGAAGTGTTGTCAAGTTAGCCTTACAAGTGTCAAACTTCATCAAGAAGTCAAATGTTATCAAAATGTAAATCCTTTGAGCAGCACTGTCCCCAAGCACAGGGCCCAGAACACAATAGAGACTCAGGATGTTTTTAATATCCTGCATTGCTGAACTGGGGAGGGGCTTCAAAAATGCACACGTCTCAGCCCAGTGTTCGACATCTCTATTCCTTGAAGTCATTTTAAATGTCTACTACCAGACAATTAAAAGCTGTTTTCTCTGGGAGCCTTACTTCAGATTGATAGGTGGAGCTCTGACCAAATGCCCTCTAAGCCACATCGCTGCCTCTCTGATGTGTGACAATTCAATTGATTCCAACAGGGGATGCTTCCTTGGGGCAAAGAGCAGCAAGGATGTCAGTTCTAGGAATGAATTCAGTGAAAATCTCCTCTCTTTTGTTTGAGGGCACATTTACTTGGCTGTTTCAGTTAGCATAAGCTGTCATCAGCAAAAATTACTACAAAACTTTTTCTGGGAGGAAATCTAAGTACTGAGAAAATTTAATGTGTGCTGCATCTGTGATGAAATGAAACATTGTTGGGTTGACTCACAAGTAGATTTGTTTAATTCCTTGAACTTGTTAAGACAAGTGAACATGTATTATGTTGATGGGGGGAAGGGGGATAGGGAGGGAGGAATTGGTAAAGGGACAAAAAAATCAGCTACATTGCGTATTGATAATTAAAATTAAAAATAAAATAAAATAAAGGCAACAAAATAGATTTGTTTAAAAAATAAAACCTCTCAATAACTCTTCTGTAGATTAAAAGCCTAAATGTAACTCAATAATATATTTTAGAATTCAAACATTAAAAATGATCCACAATTTCTGGAGACCTCATTAAAGAAAAGAAGAAAAAAGAACATATTATTTTAGCATTTTAGAATTTTTTTTCAGATAGTAACAAAAGACTTTTCACCATGACGTTGTTCAATTCATAAAGAAGGACGTAGCTATTCTTTGAAAATCTTAGTCTAAGAATTCCTTAGTTGCAAAAATATGTAACTTGGCAAGAAATGTTTTCAAAAGGATAGTTCCTTTATATTTAATTGAAAGGTTTGGTAAATGTTTCTTCTATTTCATTTTTATTTTGTAAGAACTCATATGCTTTAAGCAGCAAAATAAACATTTCAGAATAGTTAAAATATGTCAGTTCTCACAAAAACCCATACTGAGCTTATAAAGGATTTTGCTTTGATAAGAGACATCAGAGATTTTTTTCAAGATAACATCTCATAATAGAATATTTCTATACTTCTAAAATATTTAGACTGTGAGGCATTGGATATTGATTATTTCTTTTTTATGTTCGTCAAAATCCCAGAGAAAACATAAGCGCTTAATATAATACAGTTTTTATTATTCCCATCTGATCTGAAAATAAAGAACATATTTATAAATAATATTTATGGTTACTGGGAGCATTACAAGTTCATATAAATAATAGAAGAAAAGGAAGAAAGTGTGACCAGGAGTAAGTGCTTATTCCTTATTTGAATCTATGGAGAGTTTATTTTAAGCAGGTACCTTTGAATATTGACAATCAGATTTCAGGAACTAATAACTTCTAATTATTTTCCAGAGACTCAATTCAATGGATAGTTTGTATATGGAATTAAGATACTGATTCTGAGAAAGATCAGAGGCTATAGGAAAGAAATTTAGATAAAATAGGGGAAAACAACCATAAGGGTACAGTACTCATGTCTGAGTACAACCCAGGTTCACCCTAGTTCTGGGGAGATGGGATTTGGTCCAATTTTCTGCTAGAAGAATGGATGTTTAGAGAAGTCAGGACTTTCCCCGTATTCATTGCACTTATAATCAGGAAAGAAGAAGAAAAAAGAAAAAAAAAGAGTTAGACAGCAAGATAGCAAAGTAAGAAGGAAGGACTAAGATTTCATCTACTCCCAAAGACCAGAATTTCTTTTTCTCACAGTTTCTCTAAGTGACATTTTAAAATATTGTTTTTAGATCATCTATAAATTAGAGGTAGCTTGGATTTTGTTAGACCTGTTTATAGATTTGGATGCAGAAAGTCTGTTATATTCATATTATTTTTGGACATTATCTTATACTTAATAGGACAGGAACAGGATTGAAAAAAGTCATTTTAGTTAAAAAGATATAGTGCCTCCTTCCCATCCTCCCCTCCTCCTCCTCTTTCTCTCCCTTTCTCTCTCTTTCTCTCCTGTTTTTCCCTTTTTCTCCCAGGGAAGGTTATTGCAATGATATGTGGAAATCAAATATTTTAGGCAGGTTTGAGAAACAGACAGGTCAGTGACATAAAGGATATTAAAATGCCCAGGAAAGAGTTACAAAATAGTTGCTTATAATCTCCTGTATCATCCTGCAACCTTAGAGAGTCTGTTTGATCTCTGATTTCATAAAACAAATTGCTGTATTTTTGCTTTTTAAAGTCATCCTATATCAGGAGGTGAAGAAAAAAAAAGTCATATTTCAGGTCTCGTACGTATTTCAATTTAAGAAATTGAAAATAGTTTCACTAAATAAATGACTTATGTAACGAAAAGCATTAGTAATCCTACTGAGAACATTCTTTTGGTCTGGAAATTTTTGCTCTTTTGTTTATCTGTATCCATCCAGACAAAGAGATACTGGATTAATGACTAGAATCTGAATAATTATTAACTGAAGTTGGCAGAACCCCATTCACCCTCACACAATTCAATGTGACCTCATTTTGAAATGCAGGGACTGGCTCTGTGATCGTTCCTTTCTCTGTGTGATTTCAACATGCTCCTAAGATGACCTACAAGCTGGGGAATGCATGTGTGCAAGGAGTCAAGCCCTTTGCATTTCACTCCTCCCGTGTCTTTGAAGAAGTCGCCTGCAGAACTGTCGTGGCTGGAGAGCACTGCTGCCTTTGAGGCAAGCGTGTGAGCTCTAGACTCACACAGTAGGGAAAGGCCCTGCTCCCTCAGATTTAGGAGGACAAGACATGGCCAGGCAAGGCTCGTGCTGCCCCGGCTGCCACCTGGCCCAGAGTCCTGGGAGGGTGTGTCACTGTGCTGAACTGTCCACTTTCAGATGTGGGGTTAGGGATGGAGTGGACCTGGGCTTCTTCCTTTCACCCATTCCCTCTGGCCTTGTCTGTGGACTGAGTGGCCCCAGACCTTACTCAGGAACCAGCAGCGACAGCCTTCTGAGTACAGCACGCTGGGACTTGGAGGCAGGAGGAAGCCACCAGGACAGGATTCCTGTCCCGGAGAGTGAAGAGTCCTGGCTACCCTGTTCCCAGCTTCTCCAAAGACCACCCTAGCCAGGCCTTCCTGCTGTCCCAGAGAGGAATGCTAGCAATTTTAAAGGTCACCCAGGCCCCAAGCATCCTTGGTCCTTGGTGTATGAGTAGATCATAGAAAATAATAACAGTGATCAGACAGAAATTCCAGTGACATTAGAGATCCTTAGCCAGACACTCTGAAGAAACTGCTCGATGATGGCAGGAACCTATGCCCAGAGATCATCAACTGGCACTGCTCTTTGATTTAACCCAGAAAGAAAGTTGACACCAAGGCAACATTCACCTCATCTCTTGCTCTCCAAGAAACACATTTCAGTTGATGTGAACATTAAATGTGGCTGGCTGGCTTGCTTTCTCTTTTCTTTCTTTCTTTCTTTCTTTCTTTCTTTCTTTCTTTCTTTCTTTCTTTCTTTCTTCCTTCCTTCCTTCCTTCCTTCCTTCCTTCCTTCCTTCCTTCCTTCCTTCCTTCCTTCCTTCCTTCCTTCCTTCCTTCCTTCCTTCCTTCCTTCCTTCCTTTTTCTTTCTTTCTTTCTTCCTTCCTTTCTTTCTCTCTCTCCCTCCCCCCCCCCAAATTAGTATGTTTTAGAAGTTGAGGCCTTGTGATACATCCCCACAAAACACCTACAAGGGGACAAGGTAAAATTGGATAAAATGTGCCCACGATGGTCTTCTAGTGGTACAGGTGAGCCTCCCTTCTGAGGCGGCATCCATACCGGCTTCTGTCTAGAAGGACCACGAGCTGAGAAGGGGCACCTGACTTCTCAAGACAAGAGAAACTTACCCCAGAGATACCAGAACCACAAGCTGGTCATTGGTCCATGAAACCCTTGCAAAATCTGCAGGGTGGGGAAGGTGTCAGAGAAGGGTGCCCACTCCTGGGCATGGAAGTGAATTGGGCTTGTGGCTGGATGCAACCAGGGACACAGGCTGGGCTGGATCACGATGGGCAGCCCTTCTCAAAGACAGCAAGGGTGAGGCAGAAGCCACATGGTAGACTCTGGACTGGAGCAGGTGACTGGTGGGGGGAAAGATGTCCTTACTGTGGACATTCCATCTCCCTGTGCACTTTTGGATTTTTATTTTGTTCTCTATCTCCCAAACTGTCTAACTTTTAATGCATTGTTGAAATCAATTAGCTGGTCATTTATAGAAGGCTTTCTTTACATCTTTGTTCAAAATGGTCTGACATTTTTATTTTTGAGCTATTTTTGCTCATTTTTGAAATCATGATTAAAAAGCTTTGTGAGATAACATAGGGTACTTTTCATTTTACTCTAAAATTTGATAATCTATGAAACAGAGTGTGTGATGCAGAAATAGGAAGTTTCCAGAGGGTTTGAAAATACTAGTGAGTAAACCTACTGGGGTCCAAAAAAACAGGGCAACAAACAAGGTAAGTGACCACTGGTCTCTCTTATCATGTATTTCGCATATCTGGATTCATTTGAAGTATCATGATTTGAACTGTAGATAACTGAGGCCAGATGTTTACTATAATTTATTACTTGACTTAAACTTCAAAGTTAGTAACATTAAAAATCCTTATCATTGAAGTCTTCCAAAAAGTTTCCCCCATGTGGGAAAAAAGTAAAAAGATGTTAACACCAAGAAGCTCCAAGAAATCAGAGGAAAAAAATTAGAAATTTCAAGATCCTCATTAAAATGCATGTTTAAGTATTTTCTGATTATGTAAGTAACATATATTCATCTTGATAAATTAAATATATAGAAAAACAGTAAAAAATAAAGACATGCAAATATATACATAATTATATTTCTCCAGAGAAAATTATTACTTGTATTTTGCAGTACATCTATCCTTTTCATAAACATACAAAATGTAGTTAAAGCTGATATACTGTAAGAACAAGTATGTGAAGTATGCGTATCTTAATTAGCTCTATTAAGATTTTATTTTTAGATATATTTATTTGCTTTCTGCGTTTTCGTATGCTTAGGCATACTTTAAATGCAAAGAGTCAGGCTTTTCAGATGGATTTTCTCTGTCATAGTTAATAGATTATGGCAGTGTAGCTTGCAAGTAGACAATGCATCATCAGATAGGTGTGTCTGTTTTCCAGTAAAACTTCATACAAAATAATAACAATTTGACTTTGAGGTTGTAGTTTGCCAACCCCTGGCATAGACATAGTAAATTTGTGGGTCATGTTGTGTATACTGTTTACAACCAGCTTCCCCTGCTCACCCCACCCCCTCCCAGCTTTCTTGTGACTATTTCAGGTAATAAAATGTATTTCTAAAACAAGTGTGTGGATGGCTTCAATGTATTATTTTTATATGTGAATACCATGATTTATATTTTAAAATTCTACATTACTGGATTTTATGGTTTAAATTTTTTTAACATTATAACTCCAAGGAAAATCATTTATACATGATCCTGTGTGCGTGTTTCTGATTTTTTAACATAGAATAAATTTATGGAAATCAAATTATTGGATCAAATAGAATAAGCATTACTTAGGCTTTTGAAACATTGCCAAATTGCCTCATACAAAGTTTATGTCCTACCAAAAATCTGTGAGAGCAACTTTTTCCCATATGTTCACCATCTCCTGAGGCTAACAATCATTTAACTCTTTGTTTAGTTTGCGTTTCTCCACCAGTAATATTCATTTTTTCACGTTTATAGGCTATTGAATTTCTTTTTGTGTGAATTACTTCTCTTTTGTCTTTGTTTTTATCGGTACAGTTTATTTTTTCCTATTGACTCGTAGGTGTTTTTGCTTATATTAGGACTATAAATTCCTTGACCTGCATGTTATAAATTTTCCCCTGGTTTGTTGGTTTTTTTTTACATTTAATTGATGGGCTTTTATTTTAATTCAAAGAATTTATTTTAAAGTAATCATATAAATAATATTTTATAATTTTGCATTTTCTTTATTTGTCAAAAGAACTTCCTTATAAACTACATTTTCAGGGTTATAGTAACTTTTTAAAAAAACATTGTATTCTAATCCACCTGGAATTTATAATAAACTAAGAATTAATCCTATGTATTTAGTTTTCTAATAGCCAATGCTCTTTATTTGAAATACCACCTTAATAATGTACTCTGTTCTTCTATGTACGAAGGCTTATTTCTGTCTATTTCATTTTATTGCACTAATCTTGGTGTCAACTATTTCACCAGCATCACGGAATTTCTTATTTATTTATTTATTTTATTCAAAACACTTCACACTTACTTGTGCATATTCGTGGGATACAGTGTGTTGTTATTCAAAATAATTTAGTCTTGTGCATATTTGTGGGGTACAGTGTGTTGTTATTCAAAATACACTTGTGCATATTTGTGGCATATATGCATGTACTGCCTGATGGTCATGTTATAATGGCTTTTAGTGTATAGCAGTGCAAATCTCCCTTTCTTTTTTTTTTTGTTTATTTTTTTGAAATTTTTTTAGTTTGTACTACAGATGAAATACGGAATCATTTTGAAAGTTCTGGCTTAGCCATACTTCTATGAGAACTGCATTAGTCTTACTGGTTGACTAGGGGAGATTGCCGTCTCTGTGATGAAGCTTCTTCCTGCTCTGTTCATGTCTTCTGTGACAGCTTGCTGTGATTTGTCATTTTCATTTGGGTTTTGTGTATTTATTCTTAAGGATGTTTTAGTTCTTGCTGCTATAATGAATTATTAGAGTTTTTTCATTAGACATTTCTAATTTTAATCTCCGTGTAGCTACTTACTCAAGCCCAGAGCCTAAGAGTAATTCTAAACTTGTTCACATCCAGCCAGTCCCTGTGTCCTGTGGACTCTGCCCTGTCCCCTCCTCTCCACCCCACTGCGACTGGCTGCACACAAGCTCTGAACATCTCTCGGCTGGACCATCACATATTGTTCCACGCGGGTCTCCCTGGCTCCAAAATAGTTTTACTCCAACCTCTACTTTGATGATGAGTGATTTTTCTAAAATTTTATTTCATTTCTCCTCAAACTCTTCAATGTCTCACCATGGATGTTACCAAATTTTTAGGCATAGATGGCCAAACAGTCAGACTGTTATCCCTTTTGTCTCCCACCCCATTCCCACTTGCCACTAAGCTTTGACCTTCCAGATGGTCCACGGTCTTGGGTGCATGCCACCACTGAGCGAGGCCTCCAGACCTCACGTACACTCTTTCCACTGTCAGAATGTCAGCCAGTAACTGCTGTCCACTTGGGAAACACCTACTTTCTTGTCTTTTAAGGGTCAAATCAAGGTGACTCCTCTACAAAGACTTCCTAACCTCCTCTCCCTTCTGCCAGAGTAACCAACACCTCCCACCTTTCAGCTCCCATGTCCCTGTGCATATTTCTGTCATTGCACCTGTGACATGTGACATGAACTGCTCATGGACACCTACCGTCTGCTTTCCCTCACTACACTGAACATCACAGTAATCAACATTATTAATGGACGCAAGCTGGAACAGACAACTCCCACATTTTAATGGCTTAACAGTGAAGGTCTGTGGTTCTCTGGGATGGCTCCTGTCTTAGCTAGAAACTCAGAATCCTTCCATTTTGTGTTGCTGCTGTCTTAGACATCTGGTCTTCATGGCTTCCACAGAGAGGGAAGAGAGGCTATGAGAACCTTGCCGAGATTTGGTGGTCAAGGCTTGACATCCTTCTGTCCAGATTTCATTGGCCAAAACTCATAGCAGGTGCTAACCTGACTTCAGAGAAAGCTGGGAAAGGTGGTCTTCCTTTACGCCCAGGGAAAGGAAATAGAGTTGGTAAGCATCAAGTCAGTGTCTGCCTCAAACACTCAAGGGCAAGAATGCTTTCCTGTTTGTTTTAGTATTCCCAGCATCTACTGTAGTGCTTGACACATAGTGGGGTTTATAAATGTAGAACAAACTGATAGATGCATGAGTAAATAAATCAATAAACTCGAAGTCTGTTAACTTCACAACTTAATGCAATTTCTAGAAGCTGAATAGGAAAATATGGGGGCACAAAGGTTGGACTCTGCTTGGGATAGGGGTATGGTTTTAGAGAGGGATGCTTTCAGAGAGAAGGTGGTGCTTGAAGGGAAGTTTAAAACAAATAAAAACGGGAAGTGCCGGTTCATTCTTGTCTGTCCGTCTGCTGTGCACTGGAAGTTCCTGGATTTAGGTCTTCAGCCCACTGTGCTCTGTCTCTGCATAAGCACGTTCACATCATGGCTTCGGCGGTCATCTACAGGCTCTTGACTTATAAATTTAATCCCAACCCAGATCTTGCTGTTGGTCATGAAATCTGCACTTAAAACTATTTATTTGGATTCTGTCTTCAGTTTGTGATTTAAATGAGACCCCCACTTTCAACTCAGCACAGAGCAGACTGAAATTATGGTCTTCCCTCCAAACCCTGGTCCTCCTCAGGCTGCTGCGGCCCCATCCGTCCCGTTGCGCAGTGTTGATGCTCTCACTGTGTTTCCCCGAACACGTGCTTCTCTCGTGTTCACTTGAAAACTGCAAACCCCAAACCTGGCCCTACCAATCCTCTGCTCAAAGCCCCTCATTGGCTTCTTATTGCTCCTCATATGAAAACCAGGACCCTTCATGGGACAAAAGTCCCTGTACTGGCTTCAGCTCTTGCTACTCTCGCATACTAGGCACTTTCATAACATCGGTCCCTTTCTCGCATGGCATTCATCATGGTGTGTAATTATATCATTAATAAAATAAGCACATTAATGATGCCAGTTGTCTCCACTAGGCTATAACTTCACATATCACAGCACATACTAGAGTCTACCCCTTGAGCCTCGTGGGCTGAATTCTTTATAAACGTTTTGGAAGCAGATCTCTCTCCAGACCCCTTGGAGGGTCTCTTTTTTGGGGGGAACTTAGAAAGGAAGTAGAGGGATGTACTGGAGTCCCCACTGTCACAGTTGATCTCAAATCTTCCCTCCTCCACTCTTGTCCCAGACTCTTCTCACCCTTGGCAAGCACCTCTGCTGGCTTGAGTGGCATCCCTGGTGGTCTGATGCAGACCCTCACCTCTGTGGAGTCTGAGTTGCTGGTCAGGCCGTGACCACATGTCTTATTAATACAGGTCAAGGGCATGCCAGGGAGCACCCAGGGCTCGCCACGAGTGCTAACCATATTCCTCACCCTCCTCGCCTGCTGGCCCGTGGGGGAAGGTGGTGGTCACTGTTGAAGCATGTTGGATGTGTCCCATGGCCCTCTAAAACCACAGAGCCCATAGCTGTAGGGACAGGAAGCACAGACTCCCCAAATGTATCACTGGGGATGTTTGTAAGTGATACTGTTCCTTCTTCTACCCCTTGGCCCTGGGACCCAAGTATTCTACCTAATGGAGACACGGCCCTGATTCTCTGAACTGCATCCTGGAGGATGACTCCCGTCCTCACATGGTATGGTCCCTGAGCATGTGCCTCAGTGGTACCTTCTGTCCTCCCTCTATTAGGCAAGCAGGTCCCGTGAGTGCAGTAGGTGACAGACCAGTGGATCCCAGGCCCATTGTTGGACATTCATAATAAAGCCAGTCCCTTAGTCCTAGGTGGTGGTAGGTGGGTACCCCAATCAGTGGGGCAAACTCTCTGTGAACACTCAGATACTGAGACTGACTTAGGTTTTGTGGGCAGGAAATACAAACTCATACCCGGAACAGGTGCCCATTCCTGTCAAAAATGAATCATTGCTCCTTCAAAAGAGGGTGGCGTCCACAGCTGTTTACTTGCCACCAAGAGGCATTTCCTCCTTGGGAAGGGCACCATGCTGCGGTCTCGTGTACTCCACCCCCGCAACAGACTGCTGTTGGGCTCACCTGACTCTCTGACTGGTGTCACACCAAGCTCAGGATGGACATTTTGGGCTGCATGGGTCACCTGGTGTCGCTTGATCAGAAGCTCTGTCTCACCCAGAGCCCAGTAGCACGTCCTGTATTTGCATTTTAAAAGCTGTCAAATTGCAGATACAAATGGCATGGCCTTGCTCCCAAGCCCTGTTTTGTGATTTTCCTTCTGGGCCTTGCCACAGATCCCACAAGCATCTTTTCCTATCATGTACACCTCTAACGTCAGGGGGTTTCCAGGTCATATGGCCCAAGCAGCAGGGCCTGTCATAGCACAGTTGAGATGTGTCATAGCCAGCTTTCCTGTGCTAGCTTTCATCTCAAGCCAGAAGCCTTTCTTGGCACTTGGGGTGCAGTCCAGAGAGATATTCCCAGGTGTGGTGTAAATGCCAAAGAAGCCTTTAAAATTGCATTTCTGTCTTTAAAGTTGGAGGTGTGAGATGTAATATTTTTCTTTTACCTGAGAGAGGATGTTGCGGCATGGACCACTAAATCTCCAAAATTCTATGATGTGACTGGCCCTCAGTCATCGCAGGTTTTATCTCCCATGTGTGTTTTACCAAATCCTCCAACAAACTTACTGCTTCCTACTACCCTAATCCAAAAAGCATGAGGTCATTGACAAAATGGACAAGTACAACAGTCTTTAGGATGTCCAGATGGCCCAGAGCTCTTTGGCCTATGGTAGAGCAGAGGCTGAGAGAGTTAAACACCATGAACCACGCATATGATCTCCCTTATCAAAGGGAAATTTTAAGCACAAGATTCAGGATGGTGCTGAGTCCCAGATGAAAAGGAGGAGACAGGTTTGGAGGAGATGATACACGTGGCTTCAGATGCACTGCGTTCTTCTGTTCCTTTAGCCTAGCTCTGGAACTGCAGGTGTTCATTACGTTATTCTTCAATCCTTGTAGTATATATGAGATATTTTAAAACGGAATTTTAAAATATTAAACAATTAATTTAAAGAAGAAGGTGAGAGGTAAGAGATAGAGGGGTAGCCAGAGGGAAACGTCTGGGTTAAGGGAAGAAAGACTATTTATGATGGAAGAAATGTGACCGTATTATAGGAAACATGGGAAAAGTCAAAGGGAGGACACAGAAAATACAAAGTGCTGGAAGAGACTGCATCAAGAGTTAGGAGCACTAGGAAGGTCACATCTGCATCAAGAAAGAGATGGGGACAGATGTAAGCACAACTGATTTTGTCCATGTGAAGGACAGGAGGTTGAGAGATGGGGGTTCATGTAGAGTGGCTTCAAGTTTCTCTGTGAGGTGAGGGCAAGGTCACCTTCTGAAACAGGAGATTGTAGAGGGCAGAAAGGTTTAGGTGACTGCAGTAGGGACACAGGAAAACTCATGCTAAGAATGTGAGCTCAGCCCAGAGCCCAGCTGAGCTCCTGGAGCCATGACCATGACACGTTCCTCCATCGGCTTTCAGAAGCCCGGGAGGGTAATCATGGAGAAAAGCAATGATTGCATAAACCGAGACTGGGAGATTTCAGGGAAGATGTGGTAGAAGGATAAGGGAGTGAGGGTATTGAGACTACCAGCAACATGGTGTTTGGAATAAAGGCTGGATAGATAGAAGAGGGAGGAAAATCATGAAGGTGGAATGTGTTGAGGTGATAAAAGCGAAGAAGAACAGGAAAAACAAGGCCAGGATGGGAGGAGAGGCATGAGCAGTGATGAGAAAGCACAAAGCCTGGCCCGTATTGGCCATCAGGTGGCACCATGAGCCTCTTGTTGGCTGGTGGGTGCAGTGGGGGCAGGGCCCCTGCTGCTGTGTCCCCAGCATCTAGCCTAGTATCTGCTACTGTGGACAAAGAAAACCAGAGCCCTAGGAAGGTACAGATGATTATATCCAGTGACCAGTGTATTGCAATGTAGAAAAACAGAGATGGAGCAATTTAAGGAAATAAGGTGCAGGCAGTGACCATGACCGAAGATGAGTGCTGCGTAGTGTGAGAGCATTCAGTGACTTCGGAGAGGTCTTCTGGACAATGAACTCTTTATTTGAAAAATGTTTGCATATCTCCTTGTGAAAGGTACCACATAGAATATACACATCTCTTCCAGACTGCCCTGGCGTGGTGTTCTTGCTAACGAGAATTGGTTGCCTGAAATCTTTTGTATGGACAATTGTAATTTTTATGTTTATTCCAGAGTTTTGTTAAGAGCACTTTTGTCAAGGTGACAGCCATAGTTGAGCATGACTGTAATGACGTTCTAGCCATTGTGGTAGGTATAGAATCATCATCTTGGTGCATCCAGGATAGATTTGAGTGTACAGAATCCCAGACTCATCTTGTTAAATACATTGTTAATGTGCCCTATTACTTTGTAACGCACATAATGCAAAACTGAACAGTTAGTGCGCCCTTTAATTCAGAGGAAATCAAGACCACAGGTAAATATGCATTATGAGGCCCTGTCGCCTGCTTCAGTTCTTCTAAACATCTTGAAAGTAGTAGTTGTTTATTAGTTTACTGATCCATCAAAAGTGATATATAAAGATTATTATTTTTTTCCAAGAAACATTTATGGAGCACCTATTATGTGCAAGGCACCGTGCTAGAGGCTGTGGCTGAAAAATAAATATCAACTAACATATTTCTGCCTCAAGTAGCTTAAGGGTTTAAAGAAAATTGAAATACATGCACAAATAGCTATACAACAAGTCCAAGTGCAATCGGGGCTCCAAGAATGCTGTCGACCTAAATTCTTTCTCCAAACGTAAAAGATAATACTCAGTGGAATTTATATAGCCCTCTCATATGTTGTTGTTGGCATTGCAAACAATGCATACTTTTTGGAAAGATTAATCTGGCAATGTCTCAAGGGCACCAGAAGTGTTTTACTGACCTACACTGTTCTGTGGGTCAAGCCTGAGGGGCCAGGTCCTACTGGAATGTGTCCTGAGATGAACCCCATGGAAAACAGAGCCAGAGGCCATGGGGAAATTCACCTTCAGAAGAGACATCATCAAAAGTCCTTAAAAGCAGGACTAGCCAGTGGCTCACTTGGGAGAGTGTGGTGCTGGTAACACCAAGGCCACGGGTTCAGATCCCTGTATAGGGATGGCCAGTTAACTCACTTGGGAGAGCATGGTGCTGAGAACACCAAGTCAAGGGTTAAGATCCCCTTACCAGTTATCTTAAAAAACAAAGTCCTTAAAAGCATAGAGAGAGATATGGTGAAGCCTGTGTAGTGAGATGGTCATGGGAGAATTCAGGCGATGGGTGAATTCCCTGGCACTCTGTAAAGTCTTTCAGCATTGCTATGTATTTTTCAATGTGGGGGAGGGCGGAAGCCATTGAAATAAAATCCATCTGATACTGGTATTTGTAGTGGATTGAATTATGTCCCCCCAAAACTCCCTGAACCTTGAATTGTGTTTCCCAAGTTTTATGTATTAGAAACTTAGCCCCCACTGTGACTGTTAAGAGGGCAGGAAATCCAATTATGATAATTGAAATGTGGAACCTTGAAGAGGTGATTGGATTGTAGGACCATGTAGCAGTGAGTGGATTAAAAATGGTGGTCAGGGGCATGGTTCTGGGGGCTTTAAAAGAAGAGGAGATTCTGTCTTTCTCTCTCTCTGCTTCTACCATCTTGCAATGTGAGAACCCTGGGTCACTGTCGCCACCACCAGGTGGACTTTGGGTTTCTCAGCCTCAGAAACTGTAAGCAATAAATTTCATTTTTCTCTATAAATCACCAGTTACAGGTACTTTGTTATAAGCAATGGAAATGGACTAATACAGTATTGGAGCAGGACAGTTGAGAAGACACCCCAAGAGAAGTCAAGCAGGGACCTGGCGAGCCAACAGTGCTGGGCCATAGCTGGAGGGAGGGCAGCCAGGTAAGCTGAGGGCCAGCGGGCAACATGCCGTCATGGCTCCTCCCTGTCTCTGCACCTGTGTGATATGCCAGACACATTTACGTGGCCCAAGATACAATAGGAGAAACATTTTATTTTTGGACTTCTCTACTCAACCCTAAGGAATTAATAAAAATATATAAAAACTCTTATTTTTAAAATATGTGTTTCATTATTTCTACAAATGATAACTACTGTGTATTATTGAGCCTGAAAAGAGAAAATCTGGGCCCAGTGTGGTGTGTGCACTGTGAACGCAGCTATGGAAAAGAGGCATTTTAAGAATGATCGAAATAAGAGAAGACAGCAGCAATTGTGTTTGGATGATGATATTATGGGTAATTTCTCTATTCTTTATTTCTACATTTTCTGTAATATTATTATGGCAATTGTATGTCTGCAATGAATATCAAGAAATAGAAAATATGCTTTCCCTGAAGATATGAACAAGTTTTATTGCAGCACAAGAGGGAATTTATTATTTTCATTTAAGCTAGGTAGGTGTGATGAGTAAAATAAGTTGTGGGATTTCTCAAACTACCTTGCCCTGTCCAGAGATCTATAACCCATCTAGGGAATCCTAGCCTCTTGAATGAACCCAACCACTGAGAACATCCACTGGGCAAAAAACGAGGTCAACTACCAAGCTGGAAATTGTGAATACTCTGTGAAAGAGGGCATTTGGTCTGTGCCTTGGAGGAAGAACAGAATGTCAGCAGCCATGAGAAATCCCAGGAGGAAAGTGCAGTCTATCTAAATAACAGGCAGTACTTTCTAGAGTGCAGAGGCAGAAAGGGATCCAGTTTGCTTGGAGATCTGCAGTGAGGCATGAGCAGGTAAGACTGGGAGCATGTGGAGGCAGATCAAAGAAACTGGCCAGTCGTGGGGGGACAGGGTAATGGTGGAGGACATTTGTCAACTGCTATAAAAGGAGAAACCCTAATAGTCTCGAATGATGTAGCTTGTCGAATTTTCTACAAGTGCCACCCCATGCCCAGGACCTCTCAGTGGCTTCTAATCTGTTGACTGGACTTCCATCTCTGGTTCCAGCAGAAAGGCAGATTTTCTGGTAACTAGCTTCCCCAGATGTGACCTTCTGTATCTCTCATTTCCAGATAAATTTCAGAAATCCCCTGAATCAAGCACAGGAGCTGCAGAATATTTACATCCAAAGGGTATTTATAGTGATGTATTTTAATCTCCTTAAGAGAGCAGAGCAGATGAAGAGTGAATTATGACAGGTAAGCATTGAAGGGGGCAGTGGAGAAAAGTAGGAGGTTCATTAACTAAAGACAGAACCATATGTTTTAGCAATGAAGGAGTAGAGCAACACATTTTTAAAATGTGAAATTATACCTGGTTTCTTTGTGGGAGAAAAAACATTTCGATCTAAAACACCTTCCTTATTTTGACACTAGAGGGAAAAATATCTTCTGATAAATTTAGAGGTGAGCAGGTTGTGTGTGAGACCAGAGTGGAGCCCAGGACAGAGCTGAGACCTGCAGAGCATCACGGGGTCTCTCCAGAGTGTGCCCTTTCTGATTAAATGCATAATCTGATGCACATTAAATGGCTAGAATTTTAGGAAAAGAAATCTGGGGGGAATAAGGAAGAAAACGGATGCAGACATGATTTTTAGGAAAGGATTAAGATTTTTAGTATGACCACACTTACATTATTTATTTTTTTGTGAATTAAACTATTTCTTTTTAGAGTAATATCTGCAGATTATCATGCACATGAATGAACTCATGCAATGATAGGATGTTACTGCATTTTTAACATAATGATTGATGAATTAGAAAAACACCTTGACTTAAGAAGACGATTTTGTAATTATCATGGTGGGCTATAGAGTGTACTAACATTTATAAAGCAAATGTATTTCACAGGGCCTAGTTTCCAAAGCCCTGTAGTTTCAGGTATAACCAAACTTTTTAAAATAACACACAGAAATGTTAAGCTTGCAAAACACAGGAAACTTTTCCCAGGCTAAATTCTTTGTTGTAGATAAGAATTGGAACACAACAAAACTGCTGGCTCCAAGGACAGATGCACTTGGTGCAATTAAACCTTATGACTGTTGCCATGACAATTGTCATACTGTTCTTTTTGTAACCACCTATGTTCCTTTTCTGTAATTTTTCTGGCCTGGAGAATAAATACTGAGAGAAGACCCCAGTTCATAGTTAATTTTCTAACGAACGCCTCTCTCTTGAGGATTCATAGAAATTAACCTCTTCGGGGCTTGTCGCTGCTCAGAAGAAATGGGCTTTGAGTAATTCTTTTTGCGTCTCCGTCACCCTGGGGGAGAAGTGACAGGGGCCCTTGGCTATTTCTGATGATGAACTTGCAACACTGGTTTATTTGGAAAGATTGTGCTCATATAAAGTTTCTCCTCTGGAACCAAATTCATACAACAGGTGACCTTGTTTTCACCTGTTGATGAGCTGTAATTCCTTCATTAACATTACCAGGTCACTGAAAGTCTGACATTTCCCTTTTCATGCATGTCTTCACCTCTACCTTGCTTATGTGGAGAACTTTAGTAATGAAAACCAGTGTCCCCAGGCTTTCATGGAAACCGGTCATGACTCACTTGAGGGCTTCCTTTTTCCTTATTTCCCTCCCTTCTTTCCCTGTCCCCTATCCCTCCCCTCTGCCCCGTTCTTCCACCTTTGCTGAACATGAAGCATGTGGTGTATGTGGTTCTTGCCCTTCATTGCCATACAGTCTAGGCAGAGAGACTGACAGGTAAATGAGTTACTCCAACAACATGCAATTAAGGGCTACAACAACAAGGTGTTGACAATGAGTTATGTGACTCAAGGTGTTAACAATGGGTTATGTTAACACAATGTGACTCAGGTGTTAACTAACTCACATAATTGTGAGTAGTGAGGTGAACATTCTGGAAAAGCTTCAGAGAAATGACAGGTGAACTGAGAGTGGGGAGTGGGCAGGGTGGGGCAGGTGCATGTGCTGTAATGGTGGCCTGAGACCCTCTGCAGGGCTCTTCACATGCCTCCTACCCACTGCACCCACGTGCCACACATGTGTAAGGTTCTGTTTTCTGGACTAAGCGTCTTCCACATTCTTTCCTCAACAATGTGTTTTTCCTCTACGTCTACAAAAAATACATTCAAACCTAACACTGCCCTTCTAGAATACCATTGGCAATTAACCACCAAGTTTGCCTAATACATTTTTCTGTATTTGTATTGATTGACTCTACATTAAAAAAAAAAGCCTAGAGAGTAATTAGTCTTTACAGTTGAAGCGATGCTGTTTTTATATTTTCCTCCAAACAAAATAGCTAGAGAACATTCAGATTTGCCACGAAGCTTGGAAAAGTACACCAGTGAGAGCCAAGTTTAGATTATTGTCTTTAGAAAGCTATGGGAAATTTCTGCCACTCGGTGACCTAGAAGAATCCTCAAATATGCTGCCCATTTTGAAACTATGAAATCTCTGGTAACACTAAATTGCTCGGTAAGCCTGTTTTCAATAAAAGGATAAAACTTAGCTATTGGTAGAAGAACTTCCTTGAAGACACAAGAAAATTTTCCTTATTATTTTACAAACTTCTACATTTGTTGATAATCTGACTCAGAGCTATTTCTCAACGGATTTCCCCCCCTAAAAAAATAAATGACTCAGGGCTTTGGTTGACCAAAGAGGAGAACTGATGTAATTACAAACTCACCTGTTCTTTGACATCAAATGTTGTTTCAGCAAAAGGAGTTTCTGCCTTATGACATTTTGAAGTACTGTAACTTTATGGAGGCTCAGTCAGTACCATGTTTAGAGCTAAGTGTTTCCCACACTTTATTTTACTTAATCCATCCATTTATGAGATACAGAATATTGTTTTACAAATAAGGAAACTAAGATTTATATAAATTAAATAACTTGCTTAGGGTCAAAACAAAGTCTTGACAAAGCCAGGATTCAAGTCCAGATGGATCTGACTTCAAAGCCTCCCCTCTGAGATACACTTTTTCTTCTGAAAACTCACCAGAAGCTCTGAGAGCAGCATCTGGTGATTTTCTAAAGAAATAATTAAAAGGTGAAGACAAAACTAGATGATAAATAAGATTTAACATAGTGACACGTAAAACCTAGTCATCCTTATTCCTGGCACATATCTTACTTTTGAACAGTTTGTTATCTGTTTGCTGCAATTAACCTTGAGTTGCAACCTGCCATGCTATTTGCTAAAACAGACGGGTACACAGGTTGGGAATGTTTGCATTGAAATTATACATTCAAGTCCTCAAACTCAGGCTAGAAAGTGAAACCTCATTTCATAATTCATGCTGTCACAGATGAGCTCACAGCATGCTATTGATGATATGTGGGGGACATGGCTGTTGTCCCCAGCACACCACAGACACTTGGTTACTTAGTAAGTCATGATGATAATAACCATAAAATCGACATAATGATTATATATTGTCATGACCATTATGCAAATCAATTTGTAAAGTGTTGTTTTGTTGTTTTAACTTAAATGCACATATTCTTAGGCTATTACACACAAAATTATTTTAAGGTTGGACTAAAGGGAGTGGAGTAAGGGGGCAGGGGGAAGGAGTAAGTTGAAATAACTGCTTCTGTTTTATGGAGAGGCTAAGGCAAGCAGCATTCAATGTGATTTTAACTGAAGATGAAATCCAATCTCTTTTGGTACATGTTTGGAACCTTTCTAATTAAGTGAGTGGGAGAACATTTTCTTCCAACCATTGGGTTTAAGATAGAGCCAAAGAAAACAATTTATACAGCATTAAAAAAAAAAAAAAAAGATTAAGCCACGTTAAGGCTTAAGAAACAAGAAGGATTTGGTTTAAATTGCAGTGCCAACCTGCCAGGCCAGAGAGCAACTAGAAGAATTACAATGTGTGTTCTCCCTCTCAACCATGGAGAGTCAGCATCGGCGTGTGTCGAGTGTACATGGCTTGGGTACTGATGTAAGTGCTTCACTCATTACAAGCACGTGGCTGACTCTGAGGCATCCTCAGTAAGTCAATACATGATCCTTAGCCTCAGTTTCCTCATCTGTGAAAAGAGGGAATTAGACAAGAGTTGGTCCTGAGAGTCTGTCTGGATTTAATATTTAGTTCTTAATCCAGTATAGCTTCCCTTTGGTACCCAGAATTGTCTTCTAGATACCGTGGCATAAGAAGAAATATATATTTGATCTTTGTCTCTAGTTCCTGACAAAGAGCTCCTGAAATCCTTGAAATATCCTGAGTGAGGGGGTGACAGGAGCATCTTTTGTTCTAATGAGGTGACTGTTGGTGGGCTCCTGGATAGCTTTAGGACTGGAGCAGGTCACCAGAAAGACCAAACCTTGACTAGAAATCTGGAACTTTGAGCCCACTGCCCCCAGACTCCAGGTAGGGGAGAGAGGCTGGAGATTAAGTTAATAATTGATCATGCCTATATGATGAAACTCCATAAAACCACCTAAATGACAAGGTTCAGAGAGCTTCTAAGTTGGTAGTGTATCCACCATTTGCTGAGAGGGTGGTACACCCTAACTCCTTTGGACAGAAGCTCCTGTGTTTGGGACCCTCCCAGAACTCACTCTGTGCACCTCCTCATTTGGCTATCCATCCATATGTTCATAATATCTTCTAAAATAAACCAGTAAATGTAAGTACAGTGTTTCCATGAGTTCTTCGAGCCATTCTACCAAATTATCAAACCTGTGGAAGGGACCGTGGGAACCCCCTGAATTTATAACTGGTCAGTCAGAAAGTCCCAGTAGTCTGGGCTTGCTACTGGCACCTGACTTGGGGAGAGTCTTTAGGGACTGAGCCCTTATCTCATGGGATCTGATACTATCTCCAGGTACTATCAGAATTGAGTTAAATTGTAGAACACCTAGCTAGTGTCCAGAGAGTTGGAGAACTGGTTGTCCATGTGAGAAAAAGACAAAAAACAAAAAACAAAACCCACACGTTTGCTATCAGAAGTGTACTACGGGTAGAAACAGATCTTGATAGAATCCAACATACATTTATTATGCACTCAGATATAAACTCATTTGTGTGCTAACCCAAACCGAACAACTGTATTAGGGTAGCAAATATAACCTTTAAATTGTTTTTAATGCATGTGAGCTGCTTGTTAATAATGGGCACAACAACTTTCTCTGGTTGTATAAATAATAAAAATTAGCTCTGGCACAATACTCCAGACTATGCTTATCCTTATGCACCACTAGTTCTTGCTCAGGAGGAAGAGATTTTTTTCTCTTTACCACCAGTATTAGTTCTGAATTGAAAGGGATCAAATACAAAGATTCCAACTCATCTAACTTCAGTGTGGACGTGGAATGACTTTAATAACTGGCAAGGTAGATAACGTGACATGTTCTTCATGTAGCTTCTTCCATATTCAACGTTCAAGGTAAAAATTACTTGGGAGCCATGGTTAGATATTAGCCTATCCAAAGCACTAACTTTCCCTTTAGATATGGTGCTAGGGATTGATCACTTACCAAGTTCTTTATTTTTCAAAATCATATAGTAGGGAGTTGTAAGATGTTTTAGTCAGCAAACTGGCTACACATAAGAATTACTTGGGAAACTTGTTAAAAATTCAAAGTTCCAAGGAATCTGCATTTTCAAGCACAACTTAGTTGATTTTTATAAAATAAACCACTTAAATAAAGACCAGCATTTGGAAATCTCTGAAAAAACAAAACAAAACAAAACAAAAACACATGTGATGGTTAATTTTATGTGTCAGCTTGAGTGGATTAAGGAATACCTAGAAACCTGGTAAAGCATTATTTTGAGGTGTGTCTGTAGGGGTGTTTCCAGAGGAGAGCAGCATGTGAGCCTGAGTGGATTAGGTGGGAAAGATCCACCATCGATCTGGGCAGGCACCATCCAATCTGCCGGGTCAGGAGAGAACAAAAACAGAAAAAAGGAGAATCCCTTGCTCTATCCACTGGAGCTGGGATACTCTCTTCTGTCCTGTCAGTGGACATCAAAACTTGAGATTCTTCAGCTTGGGGGTTTGAGGACTTACTCCAGCAGAACCTCGGGGCTCTCCAGCCTTTGGCCTCAGGCTGAGAATCCCAAGCTTCCCTGGTTCTGAGGCTTCTGGCCACGGACTGAGCCACACGACCAGCATCTACTTTTGCAGATGTCCTATTGTGGGACTTTTCAGGCTTTCTAATCGTGTGAGCCAACTCCCGTAAAAAATCACCTCTCATATATCTATGTACATATCCTATTCGTTCTGTCTCTCTGGAGAACTTTGATTAATACACACATATACCAAATGTTTTTAAATAGCCACACAACTCAAATCCAAAAGTTAATGACTAGTTGCTATTTTGTTCAATGTAGTGAGTGTAGTGAGCAAGAGGACAAGAGGCCAGGTCCAACAGGAGAGGGAGGAATGACTTGATCACAGAGGACCTTCTCGGCCATGATAAGGGATTGGGATTTTATTGTAATTGCTATGGGAGGATGCTGATGAATTTCAAGCTGGAAATGACAATATCCAATCCATATTTAAGAAGAATGAATGAAGAATGAGTTAGACAGAAGCAAGAGGGGGAGCTGGGGCTGAAATTCTTATGTTTTTGTGTAGACATTAAGGTTATCATTTATCTTTTTTTTAAACTGAAACATGATTGTACATATCTGTGCGGTGCAGTGTTGATTATCAATGCCTGTGTGCAATATGTGATGTTCAAATCAGGATAATTAGTATTTTGAACGTGGCACAATGTAATCATTTTTGTTGCCCTTTACCAGGTTCTCACTCCTCCCCGACCCCTTTCCCACCTCTGGTGGCCTCGGTTCTGTTCTCTCCCTTTGAAAGTTCAACAAATTATTGTCATTGCTCTATCTTTCATTCTTTCTTTTTTCATTTATTTGTTAATTTTTTAACTCCCACTTATGAGAGAGGATGTGGTGCTTTTATTTCTGTGCCTGGCTTAATTCATTTAACATAATTTTCTCAAGTTAATCTGTGTTGCTGTGAATGGCAGAATTTCATTCTTCTTTAAGGCATAGTATTCCATTGTGTATATATACCATATTTTCCTTATCTGATCACCCACTGACGGGCTTTTAGGTTGGTTCCAACTTTTATCTATTGTAAATAAAGCTGCAATAAACATGGGAGTGTGGGTATTCCTTTGACATAATGATTTCCATTCCTTTGTTATATACCCAGCAGTAAGATTGCTGTGGCAGTTCTCTCTGCAGTTGTGTGAGGAATCTCCATACAGTTTTCCATAATGACTGCAATAATTTACAGTCCCACCAACAGTGTAGCAGGGATGCCCTTTCTCTGTATCCTGTCCAGCATTTTTATTCTGTCTTCTTGATAATAACCACTCTACTTGAGTAAGATGATGTCTCAGTGTGGTTTTGGTTTTCATTTCCCTGATGCTTAGTGATGTTGAGCATTTTTTCATGTGTCTGTTGGCCATTTGTATGTCTTCCTTTGAGAAATGCTTACTCAGCAGCTTTGTCCATTTTTTAATCAGGTTAGCTTTTTTTTTTTTTTTTTACTAAGTTGCTTGAGTTCCTTGTATATTCTGGATATTAATCCCTTGTCAGATGTATAGTTTGCGAATTTATTCTCCCATTCTGTAGGATGACTTTTCATTCTGTTAATTGTTTCTTTTCCTGTGCAGAAGTTTTTAGTTTGATATAACCCAATTGGTTTATTCTTTTCTTTTGTTGGCTGTGCTTTCGGGGTCATATTCATAGTCTTTTTCCAGTCCTACTTCTCAAAGTGTTTCCCTTATGTTTTCTTTTAGGAGTTTTATAGTTTCAAGTCTTGTATTTGAGTCTTTAATCCATTTGAAGTTTGTCTTGGTATATGGTGAGAGGTATGGGTCTAGTTTCATTTTTCAACATGCAGACATCCAGTTTTCCCACCACCATTTGTTGAAGAGGCTGTCTTTTCCCTAATGTTTGTTCTTGGTGCTTTTGTAAAAGATGAGTTGGCTATAAGTATGTGGGTTGATTTCCGGGTTCGCTATTCTGTTCCATTGTTCCAAGTATCTACTTTTAAAAGTTGATTTTTGGGGGAAGATAAACAAAATAGACAAACCACTAACTAGGCTAACTAAAAGAAAAAGTAGAGAGAAGACCCAAATAATGAAAACCAGAAATTAAAAAAACCACATTACAACCAATTCCACAGAAATACAAAGAATCATTATAAACAACTATATGCCAACAAATTTGAAAACTTGGAGGAAATGGATAAATTTCTGGACACATACAAACCACCAAGACTGAACACAGAAGAAACAGAAAACCTCAACAGACCAATAACAAGCAATGAGATTGGAGTGGTAATCAGCAGTCTCCCAAAAAAGAAAATCCCAGGATCAGATGACTATTGAATTCTGCCAAACCTTTAAAGAGGAATTAATATCAATTCTCTTTAAATTATTCCAAAAATTGAAACAGAGGCCATTCTCCAAAACTCATTCTATGAGGCCAGCATCATCCTGATAACAAAACCAGACATAGATACAACAACAAAAAAAGAAAACTATAGGCCAATATCTTTGATGAACACAGACACAAAAATCCTCAAGAAAATATTAGCAAACAGAATACACCAACACATCAAAAAAATTATACACCGTGATCAGGTAAGATTCATCCCAGGGATGCAAAGGAGGTTTTTTAGACACAGACACAAATCAATAAATGTGATACACCACATTAACAAAACCAAGGACAAAATATATATATATGATTACTCCAACAGATGCAGAAAAAGCACATGATAAAATTCAACATCACTTCATGATAAAGACTCTCAGCAATTTAGGTATAGAAGGAAAGTATCTCAACACAAGCAAAGCTATATATGACAAACCTGCTACCAATATCCTGATAGGACAGGAACAAGGCAAGGATGCCCACTCTTACAACTCCTACTTAACAGAGTATTGGAAGTACTAGCCAGAGCAGTCAGGAAAGAGAAAGAAAGAAAGGGCATTCAGATTGGAAAAGATGAAAACAAACTGTCACTGTTGGCAGATGACATGATCCTATATACAGAAAAATCTAAAGATTCTACCAAAAAACTCTTAGAGCTGATAAACAAGTTCAGAAATGTTGCAGGATACAAAATCAGAAGCATTTTTATACTCCAGTAAAGAACTATGAAGAAAAGAAATCAAGAAAGCAAGCTCATATACAATAGTCACCAAAAAACAAACAGAAAACCAAGAATCAATTTAACCAAGGAGATAAAAGATCTCTACAACAAAAACAACAAATCACTGTTGAAAGAAATTAAAGAGGACACAAGAAGATGGGAAGACATCCCATGCTCTTGGATTAGAAGAATTAACATTGTGAAAATGTCCACACTACCCAAAGCTACCTACAGATTCAGTACAGTCTTCATCAAAATACTAAAGACATTCTTCAAAGAAATAGAAAAAAACAATTCAAGGTTATAATTTTAAAAAGGATTCTTCTTTAAAAAACAGATTGAAAATACCTGCTCTGTACTGATGAGATAGCAATGACTGTGTTTTAACAAAAAGAGTTTTTGATAAATTGCGTATAAAATATTGTCTGTTAATATTTATTAAAATTGTATATTTTATAAGCAACTTCTCTTTAATCAGAAAAAGCAAGTTGAAAATAGGATTTATAAAAATTACGTATTATAAATCATTTATTTTTGATCAAAAAAAGCAAACTAATGGTTTTAATTCAAGACGAATAGGACAAATCAAACACATCAGGGCAAAGTAAAGGGGACACATTGAAAATGTGGCAGTTAAAATTAAATTTAACCATCAAAGAAAATGATTAAGATCTTCAAGTAATTTTTACTAGCCAACTTATTGTGCTCGATATTCATATTGATCAAATCATTTAGCTAGATACTTAAAATTTCCACTTATCTCTGCAAGGGCTAATGCAGCTTAAAAATATAATATTTAAGGAAAAAAAGGTGGATTGATGGATAAATAGAAGCATACATGAATTTACAGATATGTTATAAAGCAAAACATTAATGTAGAATCTTCCTGGCAATGGGTATATAGTTATTCACTATAGAATTCATCTATTTTTTTCTATATTTAAAAAAAATTCACAATAAAATATAGGTGAAAATAATATACTGAATAATTATGACAGTTCCCTACAAAAAACCATAGAAAGTGTCTCTATTTCAATGAAACATGTGTGTCTCAGGCACATTTAGTATTTGCTAAACTAAATGCTGGGTTTCATTGAAATTTACCTAATACACTAAATATCTATTTCTTTTTATTTTTTAACATTACCTGTATGTGTTTGTTAGGTCCATATATTAACTATTTTTTTAGTGTTTACCAAACAATAATTTGAATGACTGAGACTTCATTTTAAAATAAATCTCCACATGAAGAAATGATAGCCTTCAAATAAAAAGTCACATTTTTGCTGAGAAACCATGGAATTTGGTTAAAAAGAATTTAAAGAAAAGAGTTAGATGTTTACTTTCTGCAGTTTTTCAAGAAAGTGGCTGGGCACATTGCTTTCTATTTTTTAATTGAGTCTAATAGGAAGATACATAAAACAGAGAATAAATGTCATTAATAATCCCATAGTCCAGAAATGACCACCTATGAGTATATACTATATTTGCTAAAGCAAAATAAATGGGTGGCCATTAGCCTAAGGCTGTCTCTGTACTTTGATTTCCTACTTAACAAACCACAACCTTAGTACATAAACAAACAGAAACCTAAATTAGTTTATTTTTTGTAACAAATAGCAAGGTTTCAGCCAATCACAGGTAGCTAACTCATCACAACATGCCCAAATAAGGCAGTTGCCTGGCTGTAGCCAATCAGATGATTTCTCTGCTTCCTTATTTAGCCTATGAAAGCTTGCTGCTCATGCTACTGGGCAGGGCTCTCTGAACCTCTTCTGGCTCTGAGTGCTGTCTGATTCATGAATCAGTCCTTGTTCAAATAAACTTTGTTAAATATAATTAGTCTAAATTTTTTCTTCTAACATACTTATAGCTTTTTTTTTCTCTGTGTAGCACATGTGTTCAAATGTATTTTAAATCCTACATGCAACCTCCTACTTGGAGTGCCAAGTAGGAGAAAAGCACAAGGTGGCACCCTGGTTGACCAGCAGCATGCTCACGCAGGTGGGCAGAATGGGCTTAGCCTGGAAAAAGAGCATCAGAAAGATGTGGTTCTAGATACAGGCTGGGAGGGGAAGTGAGAAGAGAGGAAGAAGCGTAGGAAGGAAGAGGAGAGGATAGGTTAGCAAGGGACAACAGAAAGGTTGTGCAGAACCAGGGATCTGGAGACCAAAGACAGACCTGTCCCAGGCATGACCCCCTGGCAGGAGCCTGATGTTTGGCTCCTCACATCAGTCTGTGGATCCCCACTCCAGCTCCAAATGGAGCCTTGTGCACTGGCACTTTCAGGCCAAAGTGTGCACGCTGACATATTCCACAGCCCTTTCCCATGGAATTGCAGTCTCCTGCAGTGGGAGACACTAACATTGACAAAGGAGGGGCCACATTGATGCTGAGGGGCAGTTGTCAATGCTCAACCTTCATTCTCCATAGATTGGATACGTGCTGACAGCACTCAAAGAGCTCCTGGATGGTAATGGAAAGAGAGGCAGGTAGTGATGCAACTGATGGCCTTGATGCAAAATGCAGAGGACCTGAGGGACGGTGATAGGAAACAGCTAAGCTGAGCCCTTCCTGAGTCGACAAGAAAGGCCAGCAGGCACCGTTTGCATTTCTGCTCTTTTCCTTTACCAGCAACACTGAAAAGCTGAGCTCAGCTCTCTTTTTTACTGAGAATACCACTACAGGGACTGGAATTTGCTCCAAATTTGCATTGTTGCCTTGCAGGGCATCTCTGGTTCTGAAGTTCCTCAAGGTTCCTACATCCCACCCTCACTCATCAGAATTGCTCAGTTTTGTAAGAAATTTCCCTAAATTACAAAGTCAAGGTGAAAATCATGGCTCAGGCACTGACCCCCTCTGGGACCTCAGGGAAAGCACTAACCTGCCTGATTTCCCATTTACTCATCTAGAAAATGGGGGACACAGTTCAGTTACAATTCACTGGGAGAGCTCTTCCAAGATATCTGCAAAGTCAGCTGAGCTGCTCAGCCACGGGTGATGCAGAAATGCAGGACCTTATTATCTTTATCGATTGCAATGAATTTTTTAACATTACTCTGGCAAGATAGTCTTTTGTCACACACATTTGCTCCACTCCTTCTTGGAGTAAGAACCAATAACAGCAACATGCGGTTCAGGAATCACCTGCTTTCTAATTCAAAGAGATGTGACAGTCATCACAATGTCACAGCAGAGCATTCCCTGCTCAGTCACCTGACAGCTAGCTTTGCAAACTGGACGCAATAGAAGAGCATACGATGCATGTCCCACGAACATGTCTCTCAGTATTTCTCTTTCTCCAGGGCCAAAGTGTTGGACAAGTGCCTAGATTCCCATTAGCTTGAGCCAAATGGTTTCCTTGGCCTGACATCAGACTTGTGAGATTTAGCTTCTGAAGGAAGAGGCAAATGTGGAAGTGGACTCATTTATCAGCATTGTCTCTAAGGCCACATCTTTGAATGGGAAATGTGAGCCTTTTCTGCCCTCTGGCAGGTTTGAGGTGCATGCCATGTGGAGTCTACCTGCTGCTTCCCAAACACAGGTTTCCTATTTTACAAATGGTGAGCTCTGAAAGGAAAAGCTGAAAGATTCCGTCTTGGGTTATGTGTACGCCATGGCCCCATGAAGAAAAATGTTGACAGGAATGAAGTTTCTACCATTTGAGTGAGTTGTTTAGTGTAGGACATTAAGATAGAATGTTGCTGAGAATACAGGCTCTCCACTTTAGACTGTGCCCTTCCTTGTGAGTAAAAGATGACTGTGCAATGGCACAGGTTATAAACACAGAGAAATTTAAAGTGAATTGCTGGTAATGTGTACCATTGACGTGTAAGTAATTTGACAGATGCTAGCTGTTTAGAGAGGGTGTTTGTAAGCTAAAAATAGTACATGGTTCATTGCCTATTAAAAAGAGAGCTCTACTGTGTTCTAATTAATCTTTCTGTTCTCTGACTGCTCTGCTGTATTTATATGGATCTTTCAGAAGACAAGATTTATAAATGAGCTACTTGCTCACACTTCTAGCTAATAGATCTGAGAAGCCATAGAAAGAGACTCTAATGTCACAATTTAACCCACTACAAAGCTTTGTGAGGAGGAGTTCAGTTGGAAAATGAGGCTCTATCAGTTCATTCTTTAGGGCACATGACATGTGCCTCTGCCACATTTAAAAGTTGGCTCGTGTTGATTTATTATCCAAGTTGGGGAATGTACTAGGACACAGTGAAAGCACTTCCAAGACCTTTAAGACATAAGCTAACAACGGAGGTGTCTGATGTCCCCAAATAAATAACTGTCAAAATTAAATTCCTTGGAAAGACTAAAAACCACTCTATCCAAATGAGCTCAATCCAATTCAATCAGCAATTACTGAGTGTCAGTTGTGATTCCAAATGGCTTTAGGAGCTGAGAGTATATTTCTAAAGCATCGCTTGCTTTCATGACACAAGCTTTTTAAAAAACAAAAATTCTTAACACAACTCTTTCAAAATTTTATCTATACTTTACTAATTAGAGGGTTGGAATTAAGAACCATCAAAGCATTGACCCAATGTCACACAACTAGTAGATGGCGAAACTAGGTCCAGACTTCAATGTTACTTTAATTGAACTCACTTATCCATTTTTTGAGTACCTCTTAAGTGCTAAGTACTGTGTCCCTGCTGGGACACTAGTCTGTTCAGAGAAAAATAGAAGGGACAAGAGTCTTATGGGCCTTGGGGTTTGGGGAGACAGACATACATTAAACAAATAAACTGCAGTGAATGTTCAATTATAAATTATTTTATTGAAGGTCTCTCTGAGGAAGTGACATTTGAAGCTGAGATATGAAGGAGTAAATTAGGTAAAGAAAGTGGTATGTGTGGAGGGGGAGGCACGTGTGGGCAGAGGTCACCTGACACTTCTTGGAGTCCTCTTAGGTAAGGGGCATTCAGGCTGTGGGAGGTAGATGGGGATCAGTGAGTGAGTGTACTGTTGTGGGGAGAGTGTGGCTTCAGAGTCACCCAGATTCAGGACAGAAGATCATTTCCACCACTGATTATCTCCGCCAAGGGTTCTCAAGGTGCAATCCTGGATCAGTGTCAGCCTCACCTATGAACTTGGTAGAAATGCAAACTATCAGGCCCCACTCAGATGACAGAATTAAAACTCTGTAGGTGGTGCCCAAAAATCTGAATTTGAATAACCTCCTCAAGGCCCTTTGATGTGATAAAGTTTGAGAACCTGATCTCTGTTTTTTGAGCAAGTCCCTTAAACTCTCTGAATCTCCATTTCTTCAGCAGCAAAATAGGGGTAACACTTTCGGGGTCAAATGAGATACATTTGTTAAATATCTGTGCTCAATAAAAGATATTATTATAACAGATATTGAGGCAGTAACTCCTCTTGGGGTATTCAAAGTGTAATAGAAGCAAAGGACAGAAAACAATGACCCTGAGATATGTACTACCGTCACACAGGGTAAGCTATGATGTGCTGAAGTCAGGGGAGTGGTCCTTCTGCTATGATCTGGTTTCTGCTTCTCCCTGTCTCTTCCACCAGTAAAAACAAAATGACTACTTGTTTTGTAAGCTGAAAAACTTTGGTAATTTTTAAGCCACTTATCCAATTAAGCGATGATGGCTTTGATCAAGGCCACTATATATTTCAGTCCATTTACACTGCAGTGCAGCATTTGCTGAGGTTTGTTCATGCATTCTGCAGGACTACACAAATGCAGCACAGTATCCGTTGCTCTGCATTCCGGGTACTGGAGGGCTATTGCCCACTGGCCCTGTTTTATCCAGAAATGCCATAACTATAACTATGTGACACCAGATGTGACTGTCTCTGTCCTGAGAATTCTGGGCACTCCGTAATTGGAAGAGAACTTTGAAATCCTATCTCCAGCTGCTGCAAAATTAGAATTCTGCTATTTGGAACTGAGAGATAGCCACAGTCAACTGCTGATTCATAGACTGTAATTCATTAAAAATGCCAATTCTGTCCTCATGGATTTGTGAAATGCTTCATATGCCTCTGCTGAGTTAATTTTCTTAATGTGAAATAGGTATGTGAGTTTCTGAACTCACCTTTCCTTGAGATATTGACAAAAGGCCACCCCACTTGTATTTGTCTTCGGCTATATTCTCACCTAAATCAGCCACAGCTGAAATTTGAGGATATAAGGGGGAGAGTCTGGAAAGTCACAGGCAACTAGTTTAGGAAACCCCAGAGGAAAGTTCCATTCAGAGCGTGCTTTATAGGAATCATGTAGGAGGTTTTCTCCAGTTAGAGTAGGACATGGAACATATCCAAGACAGATAGAACCCGGGACGTCTCTATTTCATAGCCACAGGCCACACCCTGATGGCACAAGCAGCTCCACTGCATGTGTTTTCGTGAAAAATTGTGTGATTTACAAATCAGCACAAATATTTCCTTTTATTTTTATTTTTCCACTTCTCTGAGAGGTAACTACTGAAGGTGTGCCTGCATTTTTTCAGAAAAGGAATTTCTTAAGTGAATATAATTATATCTTTTTCATTTCCTTCTGTGGCCAGAGAAGAAACTGAAGGAAATTGAATCAGCCTTGCCAACAGTGAACTTCAGAGCCAGATGTAAACACACCTCATAAATCAGAGACCTCACGATGGTTCCTCCACCCAGCAGCCGCTGAAAGAGGAGCTGATGGTGGCAGGGCCCTCAGCTCACTGTGTTGTGGGAGAGACCTTCCCACATCGAAGATGGTGAAACTTCAGAAGAAGCTAATGAGATACCTCCCACGTGCTGATGTTGCTAAGAGAACATGATTGAATTGCACTTTTTGCTCCCATCATAATATGATTTCTGGGCAGTGACTGGGGTGTTGGTTGATAAACACTCCTTACTGCTCTGCATCAGGTTAGTCATGATGCACTGTTCTTTCTCACTATTCATAAAATACAGCCCCACTGGAATCCCTGAATTTGAGAGCAAGTTTCTGTTTACTGGAGTGTAATACTGTACATATTTTGTGTTGTTTGTGCAGATTGGTTGTTGCTGCCTTTTGCTGTCTGTAGTAAAAGAATGCTAGAGAGATGCAGCATAGGTTTGGGAGGGTCACTGATTTTGGCTCTCCCCTTACAGAGAGAAAGCTGGGCCACATGCACCCTTTACATGAGCATTGTCTGTTGGTTGTCAGCTACTTTGACTGTGATGAGGAGTTAGACCAAATGCTAGTTCCAGTTTGCAGCACTTTGCGAATTTGCTTGTAAAGCGATCGTTGCATTTAAAGGGTTCTGCACATATCTTGAAAAGCATACTGTTTATCAGAGCTCATTTACTTAAGAAGATTAAAATGAAATCTCTCTCTTCATAAGCTGAGAGTGAAATAGCTAGTGTTAGCTGCGTATGTGAACTAACATGTTTTCTCACAGGCAAGCAAGCCTCTGATTTTCTCCTATTGTTCCTTTTCAGAAGAAAATGATTAAAATCTTAATAACAAACAAACAAGCAAACTTATATTACAAACCCAAAAGAATAAACAAATGCAGATTTTTAATGGAGCAAATTTTTTTATTGAAGTAAATTCTGTAATATTAAAATAGCAATGGAATTGGAAAACATGCCACTTTTAATTTTCCTTTTACTAATGCAGAACCGTACATAAAATGTCAATTTAAAAAATTGCTTTGAAGGATCCTAAGTGCTATTCAACTCTTACATCCTTTTTAATTTATGCAAAATATCTTTAAAAAATATTTTAATAGCATTTGTATTTTAGAGCAGTTTTAGGTTTACAGAAAAACTGCACAGAAAGTACGGAGTTCCACTACGGAGTTCCTCCTTCCTCTGCCCACACCCCTACAGAGTCCCCCGTTATTAACATCTTGCACTGGTGTAGAGCACTTGTTGCAAATGATGAACCAATATCAATACATTATCATTAACCAAAGTCCATGCCATAGTTACTTGAGAGGTTCCCTCTGTGCTGTACAGTCTGTGGGTTTTGACAAATGTATAATGCCACATATTCACCATTACAGTAGCACACAGAACAGTTTCACTGCCCTAAAGTCCCCTGGACTCTCCCTGTTTTTCCCCCAACCTCACCCTCTGGCCATGAACCCCTAGCAACCACTGATCTTTTTACTGTTGCTATACTTTTGCCTTTTTTAGAATGTCATATAGTTGAAATCATATAGTATGTAGATCATTCAGACTGGCTTTTTTCACTTAGCAAAATGCATTTAAGATTCTTTTGTGTCTTTTCATACCTTGATACTTCATTTCTTTTTTCTCACTAAATAATATTCCATTGTCCAGTTGTATCACAGTTTGTTTATATAAAACATTTTTATTATGAAATAGTTATGCAAAAATAGTATTCAGTGTATTATAATCGATTAGTGCTACTTTATTTTTGTGATGTGACATAATAGTTTTATTTTATTTTATAAACTGTATGAACTATGAGGCTCCTTTGTGAAGCACTGCAGCTACTACCACTGGGAACCACCAGTCTCTTCCATTTCCCTCCCTTGGCATTTTCACCAGAGCCTACTGACATGGCCAAGTCCCCCAGGCAAGTCCCTGCAATTCAGTTTTCTCATTAGGTTTTCACTGTGGTGTCCATCTCCATGGCAGCATGAATCTCAGGATGATGGCACATCTACCTATATTGCTCTCACCAGCGATGTTCTACTAAATTCCTAAACTTACAGTTTCTGTCTGATTCGCACCTTATCTGATCACTCGCAGCACTTGGTCTGTGGAACACCTTTTCCTCCCAGACACCTGCCCTGGTTTTGTTCCTGTCCCGCTACTCTTTCTCTGCCTGTTGAGCTTCCTCTGTGTCCTCTGCCCACCTTCCTGGGTGGTGGTCCTTCCCAGGACTACATCACCAGCTTCCTCCAGATCCCTCCAGCTGAGGGCATGTGCTGAAGATGGATTTTGCCAGCTACTGGGAAAGATACGGGATCATAAAGAGAAATACAACACAGTTAACAATCTTGTGGAGTTTTTAGGCAAATAATAATTTCGGGTGTATTGTATTCTGAACTCCAACATGATGCCTTTCATTCTGAGGTATTAAAGTCCCCACCTTCCTCCCATTTGCCCTGGATGCCTGCCTCTCTCTGCTCCACTACATTCAATCACCAGATTTGAACATCCCTCTCTTTGGGTTCTCTCCCAGCTAAGTCCTCTCACTTGTCTTTCTGCTGCTCTACCTCAGACCCCATCATCTCACCATATGTCATCACCCTGCAACCACAGTCCCTCCAAACAGCCTCTAAATTGTCACCAAGGGAATCTTAATTAGTGCCTGATTTTCCATTCTATAGTAATCGTAAACACAGGACAAGGGCAATGTTGTTTAGAGGTTGGAGTCGGTGTGTCCCCACCAGGCAGCCTCTCAGCTTGCTCTGTCCTCATCCTCCCAGCATGCCCAACTCAACCCCATATCCCCCAATACACACACACAACAGGACCCCTGCCCCTACTCCTGCCCATGCGAAGCACCAGGTCAGAGTCCAGACAGTCAACAGGCTGACTCCTCATGTCTCCACATCACTAACATTATTCAGCTTTTTCTAGAGGATCTGGAAAATCAAGAGTCCAGAACCACCACTGTGAACCTCGTCATCTCACTGGCCACCAAGCCCTTGTCCCTGCAGTTTAGTTTGTGTTTTCTTACCCTATTAAATCCACTTCACTTAATCCTTCCATCTCAGAATGTGGCGAATACACACATACCCCACAGACACTCTCCCAAAACCCAACTAACAAGAATAAACCAGGTTGTGGAAAGGCTGCATAGCAGTACATAACTTATTTGTGCAAAGTAACTAAACCACGGGGAGGGGTCTTTTCCTTTGTGGCTTACGCACAATATGCCTTCCACATTACAGTCACAGTATCTGCAGAAGGTGCTTCCAAATTCTCTTGGTATCGCCTGTTCTGAAACCCCTTAGACTGAAATCACACTGATCTCCCTCTGACAATTCATCACCATCATTTCTGAGTCATACAAAGTCACGTGTAAGAGATCCAAGCCTCTTAATAGAGATTTGTCTGTGGTACAAGGTATCATGTTTGTTGTTGTTCCGCAAGTGTTTTCCATGAAAACATTTTCTTTCCTGTCTCTACCTGGCTGTTCTCTGAGTTGGAGCCTTTAACAATGTGTTGAAAGCTGCCCAGCTTGAGATGACAGGCTTTAAAAAAGTAACATCATATCTGCAGAAGTTTACCTGCTAATACATCAAACCCAAGGTAATTTAGTAATTGCATACTTGCTGGGCAATTGAGTCTCATTTTCAACACGTGGTAGCCATTTATAGAGAGTGGCAGATGTAAGGGTAACCTGTCAGTAACCTTGGGAAAAGGTTGCTCTGCTTTTAAGTGTAAGCTCTCTGTCATCTTATTAGGTTAAAAACCAATTAGGACAAAAAGGCAATTAGCACAGAACTGCCTACATTGAGTTTCCATGAGCCAACAAATTATTGCCTTTGAAAATATTGATTGTCAAGAAACATCATCTCACAAATCTGTGTGTGCACATCAGAGCATTACTGTATCAGCATTCATTTAATTGAAAGCGATCTCATCATTATTCATTGATACATACTCTTAAATGAGGGCAATTACGTTCTCAGCAAGAGATCATTATGGGGTATGTATAAATTATCTTTTTTTTTTTTTTAAGTATAGGAAGAATTACATAGGATGTAAAACTGAGGTGAAGCTGTTTCTCAGTAAGAGTGCAGCACTAGTAGGCTCTGTCAAGAATCTTGATACAGAGGTCTCCTCCAGCTGGCTTCTAGAGAAGGTGGGCTGGGTCACGCATTTGCAGTTGCAGAATCACCTACCGCTTGCTCTAGCAGGAGTTGCTGTCGTTTGCCATTACCTGGTGTGTATAAGCCTTTAGAATCACATTAGGGCTTTGGTACATTTTATGCCTAGGAACGGGAATACTCTGAGCGTGAGTTTTACTTCTGTAAAGCAGCTTCTGGAAAGGGAACAATACAATTCTGTCGAGGCTCTGAAGCTTTGCTCCAGTCTCATGCAGTTCTTACCGGCTTGGCACACAGCCCTGAATGAAGCTATTCAAAGTGAAAACATTTCAGGAAGAAAACTTTCTTTTTGTTTAATTTGAGAGAAAATTAGGAATGTCTGGAAATGAGATTTGCCAGAGGGAATAACTTCTGAACCCTAACTTTACATCCCACTGAAAAACTATGATAGAGCTTAATAAACACAACCTATTAGTCACCATCTGCACCCGAGAGGAAAGGGAACTCCTTCTATCTGTAATAAAAAAACTAATCTATTTAGATTTCCTGTTGTGTTCTGAAATTGCTTTCCATAGCTTTTGTAGTGTATCATAGTGCACTAAAAGAGAATATAAATTTCTGGTTAGGAATTCAGTTTAGTACCATCTAAAGGAATGTTCCAGCACGTCTTCCTATTGTTTCTTCTTAAAACATCCTCTTTGTGTTTTGCGTAAGTAATGGCCTTGGAAACCCATCTTTAACCTATGAAAAGAAAATATATGAACATCTCCGGACTGTCACAATATAAAAATAAATCAAAGCTCATGTTTTTCTGGAGTATGCGTGGTAATTGAAAATAAACATCACTATACATATTTCCCTTCTCTGTTTCCTTAAATATACAGTCCCTGACCTCTAGCAGCTTAGAATTTAAAATAATACACAGACTAGAGAAGTTTTTCCAAAAAGTGTGTGAGAGTCGACTATGTCACACTGTAAGAAGAAACTCTAGTATCTTATTGTAATTTTTTCAAAACCTTGCTTTTTCTGTGAGGTGTTCTTACTGATTACTTTATCTCTGTCACTGAGCTCTGTATTGCCCAAGAAACACATTGATAAGAGAGACAGTTCATTTTTAAGTGTCTAATACAATCTTCTGACCAGAATAGCTAATTTTTATAAACTCATTGGAAGTTTTAAGAATTCTTTTTGCTGATTGAAACAATATTTATCATCGGCTTTTGAGAAGCTTCGAAGGAATCCAACTCACAGAGGTCAATCCCTTAATATCACTTTAGAGAAAACCTCCTCATGCTTTCCAACCCTCCACCCTGTATTTTTCCTTTGGAATAATGAGAGTCTGTTGAATGGGACAATATTGCTATAATTTCAAAATGGGAAAAATCCTACAAATATCCAGTATTACGTAGATGAACAGCAAGCAGTTAAACAAAAAACTGATCAAACAAAATAGGCTAGAATCCTGTTCTAGGAACGATCAGCCTTTATTCAAAGTCCCCATGCTAAATGCCTTGCAAGGTGGATGGAAGTGCAAGCTTTCCTCACGTCCACCATGGGGCTGTGATGGGACTCGTGTTGTACCTGGCCCCTCGCCACACCGGGGCACTCTGCGCTCTCCAGCCCTGCAGATGGCTAAGCCCACCCATCAGGAAGCAGCCACAGTAGGGTAGGGTGGTAGGGTGAGGGAGACTGAAGTCAGAAAGAAAAGTAAAGATCTGGGACAAAAATGCCATTTTCGTAATTAAGGAAGCCGGGGCTTAAAGAGAAATAACAACTTATTCAAGATTCTTCAACTAGTTGTTTGGATATTTAGTAAGTAGGAGAATTCCTGAAAGTATTGAGGGTAGCAATTTTCATTTCTTTGGGAGTCTGAGACAGGATTTGAATCACTGTGCAATCTCTCTGTCCATTAGCCTGTAAGGCACAGGTCACGGTACTCAGGATCATAGAGGTCAGAGAACAACGATCTCTAAAACACTGTCTTCCACTCGTGTCCTCATTACTTAGCCTCGTAGCACTGTTCTGGCAAGAATGGCACAATGATAAGAAACGCGTGAGAGAAAAGTCATGAAATAGATCATAAAAACTTTCATTCATTTATTCAATCAACATTTATTGAACATTTATTATTTTCCAGGCTCTGACATAGGCACTGGAAAGGAAGTCCTGGACAAGGCAATAAAGATCTCTTAATTCTTTCGGATTTTTCTTTCTATTAGAAAGAGACAGAATCAAGGAAATAAACCTGTAACCTGTAAGTGTCACCATGGAGATGGTGAATAAGTGAGATGGTGCTAAAATGAAAAACAGGGGTTGGGGTACAATTGGAGGGAGATGGAAATCCCTGGTTCTTTGGCTGCGCTTCCCTGGGGAGGTGACATTGCAGCTGAGGCCTAATGATTAACATGGACCGTCCACCCAAAGATGTAGGGACAGAGCAGGCCAGGTAGAGAGGATCAAGGAAAGCCCCAGGCAGCGGGAGCAAGGCCAGGAGGTTGGCGCTCAGGGGCAACACTAGCCCCCGATGGGGTCTCCAGCTCCTTGAGCATGTCCACACAACTACCCCCAACTGTGTTTCTACATATAAATTAATGACCTGAACTTTGCAATAGAAAACTAGAATATATTTGTTAGTGGTTAACCTTTGCTCTCCTTCCCTATGGCCATGACCTCAGTCCATGGTCTCCCAATTTATACAGTCACTGCGGGCTTACTGCAGTGGTCTCCTACGTGTGAGCAATCCCCTCAGTACAATCATCCTAGGATGCCGGATTAAAGTCTCTAAGCCTCTTACTACTCAGAAAACACATCATACTTTACAGTGGTCTAACCCAAGCTCCTTCGTCTCCACTCAAGTTCTTCCTCAAGCAGATTTCCAACGTCCACCTTATTTTTCACTGGACACCCTCTCCTGTCTAATAGGCAGCCGTATCGCTGTCTTCCTATGTCCCACCTTTATCCAGCTCTGGTTTGGGTCTGGTCATTCCCTGCTGCCCAGCATGTGCTTGTGTCTCATTGCTGTATCAATAATTCTTCCCGTTGTTTAAAATTTAGCTCACATTTCACCCCTGCATAGATTACTCTTCAGTCACTCCACTGACCTGGAAACCTGGTTATGCCACCAAATTTTTTATTTATTAATAATATTTTATCTTATTTTGGAAGCTCTGCTAGGATGGCACCCTGGAGACCGTATTAAAATGAACTCTTTCCAGGTGAACCTGAGAGGGCCCAAATATGCCAGAATGCCTGTTCATACGATGTGAATAGACTTTTTGACAGTTTATTTATTCTGAGCTTGTGGCCCTGAAATAAACATCTTTTTGTGACTGCCCTGGTGCTCCTCTGCCTTGGATTTTATATTCGACAGTACATTGAACGAGACAGGCTTATGCTGCTGATTTAAACCTGCCATATCTGCTGGTGGTGGAGGCCATTCAAAAGCTGCTAGCCACTGAAAGAACAATAGATTATCATCATCGCCTTTCAGAGCTGAATGCTTTCCAGAAATAATTGAAGGTGTTTCCTTAGAGTCAGTTGTGAGAATGGAAACTGGTGTGAATTATATTGTGCTCAAATCATTGGAGGTTATACTTCCTGAACAAAGATGGGGAAAAGAAAGCATTATTGCATATGGAGAAAACAACCAAATTTTGACCCTATTTTTTTCTTCCTGAAAAATGGTAACTCCTTCTGTTTCTAAATCACAGTAGACAAAATGATAAGCAACTGCCTGGAACAAATACATCCTGAATTTCCCATCACTGCAGTTCCGCAAGAATAATAAAAATATAAAAGAGCACAGAAGCAAACTATAAAGAGTTAGGTGTGAGGACCAACATCCTGGTTTCTTGTTCGGCTCATCCTGTGTTCTTGGCCCTGTGCCAGCTGTCATAAGGGCTGTGATATGGTTAGTTAGCCCAGCCAGCTCTTGATAATAAGGCCAAGAAACAGACTGAGTCTATGAGAGATAGTTAGAGTTGCCCTGTGCTACAGTAACCAGAGTCCTAAGGAGGACCACTCACGAGCCTTGGTCTTGGGGAGGGGTAGGTGACAGTGAGGAGATATCAGTGAGAAACCACCCTCAGCAGTGTAAAGTCAGGAGGACCAGGAGGGCTCCAGTCATACTGGAAGGTCATCTGCTTCTGCACTTGTAAGGTGGGTAGTGTACAAATCCCAAGAAGCTCTCAGGCCCAACAGCCCTCCCTTGGTCCTCTTTCATTCTTATTGCCAAAATGCTCTTCCATCTCCTGGCTATTAACTCCGTGTTTTTAGTGGCTTACCTTGGCCGTGGCATCACTTTAAACCCTACGCCTTTCTAAATGTCCCCACCTCTAATCAAAACATGCAAGTCTATGCACTGAGCAAAAGCTTCTCACACCCTGAGTTGTGACAACTAACCCAACTAATCAACAGAGGTGAAGTGGACAGCTTGGTGTGTTACTTTTCAGGCAACACAATTAGCAGAGACGGCTCAGATCTAAAGAGCAGAATGGGAATTTCAGGGGCAGGCCCTCTAAAGGAGTTGCATTTTACAAGGATTTCAGGAATTTTCCTTAGATTGGACCTTTCTGAAATTACAGCCTACAGGCAGGCACCTGTTCTGCTTAAACATAAAGTCCACTGTGGAAAGCATTATTTCCATCACTATAGGCAAAATCCAAATTCAATATGATTTTTGGCAAATTGCTGGGTTAAGCTCAAACCAATAATCTGAATTTGAACAAGTTAGTTGTAAGACTTAAATTAGTTTCAAAAAACAATTTGCACAAAACAGGATGAACTAGAACTAGTTTAGCAACATTACACATATAAGGGGAGAGGGGGAGGGAAAATGGTACAAGGGCTTTATGTGATCAAAAAAGGGTTACAAGAGTTTCATTGTACACAGTGGATTTTCACCTTATTTATGCTAATTTAGGGGTGTTAAATGTTACATGGAAATTTTTCTTTTGTTTCAAATTAAAATTATCCTCTCTTGGAACTGTATATTGTCTGAAGTCAAGAACCAAAAATAAAATATAAAGATGTATAGAGGCTTACAGAAAGGGCCTTGAACTCATAAGACATCATTCTTTTGAATCACTTGTTCTGGGGGAAGCCAGCTGCATGTCATGAGGACATTCAAGCAGCTTTGGGTAAAGGCCCCCATGCAGCCACCACCAATTTGCCAGAAATATGGATGAGCCATGTGGAACTTGAATCCTCCAGCCCCGGCCACACCTTCTGATGACTGCAGCCCAGGCCAATGACATGAACCTAGGAGAGATCCTGAGCCAGAGCTACCCAGCTAAGTAGCTGGGTAATTGATGTTTATTGGTTTAATGTTTATTGCTGGGTTATTAACGTTGAATGTTTTAGATAATTAGTGTTTATTGGTTTAAGCAAGTAAATTTTTGAAGAAATTTGCATGGCTGAGAAGCAAGTTGAAGAAGCATGGCTGTGGAAAGTAGAGAAGAGGTGGGGAGGCGGTTGACTAAAAGAAAGTTTTTTGTTTTAAGATAAAATTATTTTTAAGTTTTAGGTTTTCAACAGAATAATTTTTATTCAGTAAGTATATTGATCATAAATTAGTCTCATACATTTTAAAGCAATTCATATATGGTCATTCTATTTAGCACTCTTTTCCAACTATTTTTTTTTTTTGAAATAATATATATGCAAGGAAAGAATAGAATTTTATTTTTAAATGTGTTCTGCAATTCAAATGTTTTTAACAGTTTTATAAGGTATAATTCACATACTATATAAGTCACCCATTTAAAGTGCACAATTCAATGGCTTTCAGTATATTCGTTGAATTGTATGACCATCACTGCAATCAATTTTAGAACTTTTTTGTCACCCCAAAATAAAGCCATTTATACCAATTAGCAGTTAATGACCATTCTTCCTCACTCTCAGCTCCAGATCTACACAATCACTAATCTGCTTTCTCTATGTATGAATTTGCTTGTTCTGGAATTTTCATATAAATAGAATCATATTGTATGTAATCTTTAGTGACTGGCTTCTTTAATTTAGCATAATGTTTTCAAGATTGTCCAAATTGTAGCATGTATCAATATTTTATTCCTTTCTGTTCCAAGAGAATATCCCATTGTATGGACATACATTTTAATTTTATCTATCTATTCAGCAATCGATAGACAGCTGAGTTGGTATCACTCTGGGGCTACTAGGAATTATGCTGCTATAAAAATGCCTGTACAGGCTTCTGTGTGGGTACATGTTTTTATTTCGCTTGAGTATAAACCTAGCAGTGGAATTACCGTGTCATGCAGTAACTCAGTGTTTAATCTTCTAAGAAACTGCTAAACTATTTTCCAAAGTAATTGCACCACTTTGTGTTCCCATCAACAGTAAATGAGGGTTCCAATTTCTCCACATCCTTGGAAATCCTTGTTATGCCATTCTAGTGGGGACAAGGAAGTGGTATTTCACTGCAGTTTTGATTTGTATTTCTCTGATGGCTAATGAGGTGAACACCTTCTCATGTGTCTATTGACAATTTGTATATCTTCTTTGGAGAAATGCCTATTCAAATTCTTTGCCCGGTTTTAAATTGGGTTGTCATTTTATGATTGAGTTATAGACTTAAAATTTTTAAAAAATCTTTCATTCTTTAAATTTTTGTAGTGGTCATAGCATATTGGATGAAAAAGTGCATGTACTTTATCATGGTAAAGGAAGATTTAAATTTAAGGAAATGTACAGAGTTGTCAAGTTGTCAGACACATGACTGCAAATGTGTGGTGGTCAGGAAATCACTGCTGACCTTACAATTCCAAGTAAATTGTAGGGACAAAAACTAAATGGCATGGGTTGATAAAGAGTGACAAAGAGATAGATGAAATAAATGTCTTTATTTTATTTTAAGTACCAATTGCATTACCATATTTTTCATTGATGGGATCGCATGTGGAATAGAGTTTCAGCTCTAGACACGTCATCACGGGGGAAAGTCACAGGTTACAGATCCTTCAGAGATGCCGCAATTGAACAGACTGCCTATGAGGCGGTGCACACGCCACTTCTACAGTATCTAAACAGAGACTGTGTATTTGTCTCTTAGGAATATTAGGAGGCATTTTGTCCAAAAGTCCTTCTGAATTCTAAAACGGTGTCGTAAAATAAGTGTACAACGAGTAGCTGCAGAATGAGTCAAACTACCAAAATTCTGTACCCTTGAAATAGACCTGGTGCTCTCCACATTTTATCTGAAGCCTTTGTGCACAATTTCAATGCAATTCACTCTAGTGAGCAGAATTATTGCTTGATGCATAATTCTTTCTCATAGCATTTTTTATGTTAATTTAGTAAAGTAAGCACTTTGGCATCTATTGGTATGAGTGTGCCAATTGGGGAGGAAATGAATTTTTAAATCATTCTTTATCACACAGAGAAACAGAAGAGGCTAATAATTCTAAGCAAATGTGACTTTATTCATATAAATCTCCACAATGCATATTTTAAAATCTGCCCTCGCGGATGAAACAAGAGAAGCTAGGGAACTGAGGACAGTTCAACAACCTGACTTTGTGTTCTCATCACTTTACGCTAATGAGGATTTCCAGGGGACCCTCAGCTGTAGTAACAAAGAGAGATTTGATAAATAAATTTGCACAAAGAAACACTAATAGCTTGAATTATTTACAGATCAGTAACAATTTTCCCCTCCCTATGGCATTCTCAAAGGAAAGCTTCATAGATATGTCGTTGGCTTTAACAAATTCTGTTATTTGCTTTCATGATGTTTAAATAAAATTAAAGCAAGGCTAAGGAAAGGCTTACATCAGAGCGCCTGTGATTTTTGCATCTTATTTCCTAGTAAGCAAGGCACTGTCTTGTAGGCCTATTATGGGAAATTTCTTACAACTTAACATGAGCCATTTCAGAATTTCCTGAAATTGTAAGGCCTTTTGTCAGTTTCAAAGGTTTTAAAATTCTACCCAGTGTTCTACAAATGTCCTCCTCTGATAGATTACATTCAGAAATTTCCTTACCTGGTACTCTAGGTCAACAATCTTCAAACTGGGGTACGCTTGCCCTTGGAGGTACGTGAATACTTTTCAAGGGTTTTGTGGGCGTGTCTTCAGCTTGCAGAGCTACTCCTTCCTTACATGCATCCAGCTACAGGTGAGAGGGGAGGCCACTCACCTTTCCACCTTCTCTTGCACAGTCCCCCTTGGTCACTTACAAAACAAAAGCATGCTTGTCCCCCTGGATTTAACACTACCCCTGGGGTATGAAGTACTTTGGGTATAAGGAACAGTCCAGAACATCAGAACCATTAAAACTTTACTTACATACCTTCATTCTAATGATATCTGTTCCTAACTTACATATATTTCTGATAAAAGGAAAGCTTGACTTTAAAAATGTACTGTTTAACTTTGGTTGGAATGTTCTGATTTCAGATTCTGCATATTAAACAATGAGGAATGAGTGGCGACAGTCTGTTTTACAGGACCAAGCCAGGGGAACAGGGGTAACAGTGCTGAAGGGAAGGACTGCAGGGCTGCCAGCTTTTACATCTGGGAGACAAGCTCCTGGCAGCGCTCCACGCTCCAGCTCTCTTTCTATCCATTTATCATCTGTTTTAAAATGCAAGTTTGGAAGTGATTTAATTGTCACAAGCATCCACATTAATGCATTTATCTGAATTGAAATGAGTTAGGCCTTCTGAGAGAAAAGAAGTAGGATTCATCTGATTCGTTTGATCAATCAGATTTTCTAGTTAGGTTGGATGGTGGATTTTTTTTTTTTCAACTGAATATACTGTGGAGCATCAACACTTCAACACTATCTTTAAAGCAAATAAAAACATTTTGTACATTGTGATTGTTATGGACTAAATGTTTTTGCCCTCCCCTCCCCCATGAATTCATATGTTGAAGCCCCAATTCATAGCGTGATGGTATTTGGAGATGGGTCTTAGGGAGGTAATAACAGTTAGATGAGGTCATGCAGGTGGGGCCTCTAGGATGACATTAGTGGCCTTATAAGAAGAAGATGAGTGCTCTTTCCTTCTCCTCACCATGTGAGTGACGACACAGAGAAGAGTTGGCTGTCTGCAGGCCAGGAGGAGAGGCCTTATGAGAAACCCGATCAGCAGCACCTGGATCTCGGGCTCCCCAGCCTCCAGAACTGTAAGAAACAAATTTCTGTTGTTTAAGCCACCCAGTCTATGGTATTTTGTTATGGCAGTTTAAGCAGTCTAACACAGGGATTGCTATTTTTGTTTTCCAACTGTTCTGAAAAAAAAAAAAATCAGTTTAAACAGGTGACTGTAAGTCAAAGAGAAGTGGCATGATTAATGGCAATTTGATAGGACTTGGTAAAGCCACTTTGGTATAAATCCCAGAAGCATAGAAAGTGAATTACTAATGACTAGTAAGAAATCCTTTTTGTGTGAAGTGGTTTTTATTTCTTTGCTTCTAGTGAATAAAGGGAGAAACTAATTAGCAATCAGCCGATGGAATCATTAAAATAATTGGTGATCACGATAGGATATGTTTGGCATGTAACTCAGAAAGAGTTCAAAAACTGGGTGACATTACGGTAATAAAATTCCATGTACCTTTCCACATATGTATTTATGTGAACAAGATATATGGGGACCAATCTGTAATATAAAAAGGTACTAGAAATGGTGCTGAAGCCTGTCTTGGTATAGGGATAAACAATTTTCATCCACAGATATGTGAACTAATTTAAAAAAGCACCAGCTACTACTAACTAAGAGTATACTACAACTAATAATAAAAATAATAAAATAGTGGCATGATAAGTCAATTTAAAATAAATCTAATCCTTCATGACACATGGTCACAGGAAATAAAATTAATTTATATATGTATTTTCTTTTAACAGAGAAGAATGATGAGATGACTAATAAAAGATTTTTAAACACAGAAATATATGAGGATACAGTTCTGTGGGGTATGTGGAATGGCAATATAAATCCAAATAAAAAAGGTAACTGTAACATTTTCAGCTGTTAAAAAACTTATTTCCGTATGTTTTAAGTGGGTGATGGTGGGTATTGAATTACTATGGTAATTAAATCCAGTGCATGTCTGTACGTGGTAATGTAAAAGTTTCAATCAAAATCAATATTTATAACACTCAAAAAATTGCACCATCATTGTCATTTAAATTTATGATGAAGAATTATAGATGCCAACCTAAAATAGGCAATAATATTTTTCAAACATTTTTAAAGGAGCATATAGTAAACAATTTTGAAAACCAGTGGCTTAGATTATAGGCATGTGATCTTTTTTCTTGGGATCCAAATGCTTCAAAGAATGCTTGGGCAGTAGTTAGAGTTATTCATGTCAGCCACCAGGAGGGTCGATGTAAGACAGTGCCACGAGGGTGCTCTGATGTCAGAGCCCAGGGTTCACATTCCAGCTCTGTCACTTACAAAGCTGTGCGATGACAGGCAAGTCAGCTATCCCCTTATCCTGCCCCTTGCTGGCATGAATACTAGACAAGGATTACATTTGATGACATATGTCAGGTGTCTGGGACACAGGCATTGTTCATATAGAGTAGATATTCAAAAGAAATGGAGCTGCTCAGAGTTTCCCTATCAAAGAGTCGGCAATTTTTGAGTTTTTACCAGTGTCAACTGGTTTTAACAATTTTAATTTCCATGTTTTTAATAATATAAGGTACAGTTTCTCATTCTGATTCCCATTTTTTGTAATCAGTCATCTCCAAAACAAAAATACTGAAAAGGGATAATACATGGAAATCATGTTTGTTTTTAGCATAGAGAGCATCACCAAAAATAAAGGAAGAAAATTTGGAAAGGTGTTAAAAGATGCTCCCTTGTAGTCTGAAGTGGAAAGATTAAAAAAGTTATTTAACCTCACATTGGCATTTCCAGTTTCAAATATGCAGTATATTAAAATGGATACTTACCAAATTATGAAACTAGATGTAGGAGGAACTAAAGTAGCTCACACAACGGTGAAACCTAAGAGCAAGGAGCAGACCTCCTCCTCGTGCAGCAAAGGGCAGCCCTGTCTCTCCAGCTCAATAAATCAAAGGTGAAATATATTTGTACAGTGTGAGAAGGAGCACTGGGTGACCCCACGGCCATGTCATCTAGAGACTGTGAACCAAACCAGTAGCCCATTAGCGACAGGGCAGGCCTGGCATGTGCAGCTTACAATTCTCAAATTTCAGCAGAATCATGTTTAACTAATGTGTCCCCAACTTCCTTTGGTTAGAATGGGAAGGACAATGGAAGTAGAAAAGATTCAATTGTCAATTCCTGGGCTGGCCAGTCAGCCTAACTGGTTAGAGCATGGTGCTGATAACAGTGAGGTCAAGGGTCCAGTTCCCCTTACTGGCCAGGCACTAAAAAAACAAAAACAACCAACCAAACAAAAATTGTCAATTCCTCAAGGTTAGACAGTGATCCTTATTTGGCTTTCTGTTTCCAGACTTAACATTGGTGTAGTTTGCTTAGAAAGTGCCTATTCACTGAATGTTTGTTGAACTGACTGGACGCTCCAGCTGGGAAGATGAGGAGCTGGATAAGCCACATGTGTGCTACTGTGAGAAACAAAGCAGAGGTTCCCTCAGCATGAAACTAAAACCGAGAATTCCTGCCTCTTCCAGTGTTCCTTCTCCAGTATGTTCTTTAAGGCACATTAGATTTTAAACAGGCAATCAAGATCATGCAGGTTGGGATGCATTCCTAGGGACACGACTGAAGTTTCTTATCCATAAACCAAGCCTGAGTATCATTTAGTTACTGCCCTGGTTCATCCCAACCCCAAATACAGAGAAAGTCACAGCCCTGACATTTAATTGATGTGTGATCTTCGGCCAATTACTTAACTTCTCTGACCTGTTTTCTCACCTGTAAGTTGAGGATAATAATAAATACCTTGAAGGATTTTTGTAAGGATTTAAAGTAAAGGCTAGTGCATAGTAGCCACTTAATGAATGGTAATTTATTTAGCATTAAATATTTTAACTGTGATGTCATGCTAACGTGTGCAGCTGCCTCAGAAAAAATTATTGGCTCTAGTCATGAATTCTCTGAGCAAATGTTAGTTATATTGATTTCAGCATATTGAATGGGTCTGTGAAATCATCAAGAAGTTTAAGCTATGTGTTCACTTCATTAAAAATAATTCATAAGATGGGTTCATTCAAGTATCACCAGATAAAACTTGCTGACAAAAATCAATATGACCTACTGTAAAGACATCATTTTATGATGTATTACCACGAGTTCATCACAGTAGCCCATTTATGCAAGAATTCTAATAGGTTGGGATGCGTGTCTCATTGTAACAAATTTAAATAGCCTCTAAAGACAGGATATAATGGTTGACAGCTGGAGAAAAAGCCTTACTTTTTGATTTAAAAAATCAGAAAATCAAGATAAGTGGTGAAGGATCCTGTAATCATTGGGTTTATTCCTGGCTTGGCATAACAATGTTGAGGGGATTTACCATTTTGCTAGCCAAGACATGGGCAGACAACTCTTCTAACCATCTGGAAATTCAGTGTTTAAAATGTTTCAAATTATTCCTCATGGCATTTTATTGCAGGTGCTAATTTTCAAATATTTAAAATTTTAATTGAAAGGAGATGGTTTTTCATTAAGTTTGGCTTTTATTCTTGATCAAATTAAAGTGAGCAGGAAAGACTAACAGAAATTTAATTCATATTTAAAGAAATGTCTCTTTTATTTGTTCAGGTCAAAAAACTTATTATTGTTTTAAATAAAAGAATGGTGCCTAAAGCTGTGGAAACAATTTAATCACCTGGCTCTTCTGATTAGCCCTTCTATCAACACTCATATATTTATAATTCTCCAGACATTTCAGAGCCTCATTTTACTTGTCACCAAATGGAGGCAACATTATCTCATATTTCATTACATGATCTCCGTATTTTTTAGCATTATACCTTTTTGGCATACTAAAAATGAATTTAGCAAAATAATAAGTAGATGGTTAAAAGGTTAAAATAAAAAAAAATTCTTATTTGCTAATGCATTTGGATAATACATGCAAAAGTTAGGGTCAGTCTAATTCATAGTGGCTGGGTAAGATGATTGCTAAGGCTCACCTGATGGTACCTCCTAGAAACATTGATGCAAAGACAACACAACTTTCATTGATAACAGAAGGTCAATTCACAGACATGGTCTTTAGGAGGAAAGAGTCCCAATCCCTGGGATGCTTCATTCCTCATCCAGAAGCAGAAGTTCCTCCAAGATGATTCCAAACATGGATGCAGTCCCAACTCTACAGTTGCATCTTACTGATCCACTGATACCAAAAAAAAAAGTAACAGTGCCACTGAAAGCTTTCCAGAGATGTGGTGGACCTGATTCCTTAAAAATCCTTCTGCTCCTTCAGCACTTAGAAAAAGGAAAAGGAACATGAAAACCAGAGCGCAGAGGGCAGCTAACTCCTTGTGGTTCTGCAGTCCTGGTCACTAAAGGGGTTTAGGCTTAAGGTCATCTGATGACTGACAGTCAAGGCCTCGGCCTAAAAGAAGTGATCATTCGAATTGACCCTTACCTGCCCCTACTAAGGGCTAAATATCCTGTGAAAGAATAGAACAGAAAAAAAAAAATTAGTCAATAAGCACAGTGAGGGAGAAAGTCCACTACAGCAATGCCTAGGGTTAATGTGGGTGCAGAGATAACCGAAACAAGAACTCAAATCTGTGAGCTTGTCCTTATTTTGACCGGAGGTTTGACTTCACCTTTGTGGCCCAAGAAACCCCAGACTGAGAACATAAATTCTTTCAGGCTAGTAAAATTTCAGGGGTACCTATCAGAAGCCAAAGCCAAACTTCTTTAGAGGAGCAGTTTCAACCCAAACTGTGCAGGATCCCACACACAAACATGAATTACATCAACTGTAAGTTATCACCGAATGATCTGACTTCGCAGACATCAGTGGTTCTCAACTTTCATTAAGTCCCAACACTCTGTGGGAAGCAACAGGACTTTTTTAAAGCAAATTTCACTGAGGCAGTAAATCTCAATGCCGATGCAGTGACTCCACCCTCTTGGATGGATGGTGGGATAAAGAGACTGACACATGCAGACACACACACACACACATGTACACACACACATGTACACACACAAACACACGTACACACACACACACACGTACACACACACACACGTACACACACACGCACACACACATCCATCTAATACTGATTAAATCTGTAACACGCAGAAGAGTTCCTGGAAGTTAACTCAGGAGAAATCTACTGGGCTCACGGATGCCGTCCTTCTGCTCCCTTTTCTCTTCCTTTCTTCCTTCCTTTCTCACCTTTTCTTTCCTCTCCCCTTGTCCCTCTCTTCCTTTCTCCTCTTGCTTTTCTACCTAACTTCATTAGAAATGGCTCTAAGGCAGCTGACATAAGAAGACATTCTAAAATAAGCTTAGGAAAGTGGATATGAAAAACAAGATAAAAAAGCAAGAAGAATGCAAATGTGAGGCAGGTACACAGAATATGTACGTGGAAGTCAAGTTCTCTCCCTCCAGGCAGAGCACCGTGCATCTTCCTGGCTTCAGAGGCGATCAGACTGCAGAGGGTGCACAGAGCACTTCAAGGTGCATTGGCCACAACTATTCTGAAAAATGTAACTCAAATGTGACTAGTGCCAAAGGACACTCTCTCCTGTGCCCACACTGAGGAACTTAATACTTGTCACCCCCCCCAACCACCCCACTAGAGTAAATCAAACTCCACCGTTAACTAGCAATTGCTATAGATTTTACTAGAGATTCCGTGGGGGACTGAGAAAAGTTCATGGTGACCATAAGCAGAATTTAAGAAAAGTCCTCTTGAGAACCTACCGTTGTCCCTTTGGACATCCTCTTACACACCAGCCACCGTGGCTCATGCTCTGACAGCCAGCAGCCTAAGTGTCTCAAGCCTTTCCCAGCCAATTCAGGGTGGGCTTAAGCCTGAAGAGAGGTGGCATCTGAAAAGTGCTAGTGAGCACCACGAGTGCACGGTGTAGTGACATGAATCCTGACCTTAATTGCACCCATGTATCTTAAATTTGGCTTTATATTGTGCCTACCTATGGCAATTTCTGGTAATGCTCTATTTTCAGTAGGTGCCCAGTCAATCAAAACCATCAGATATTTCTCTAAACCTGCTAAAGCATGGCATTGTGATAGTGCTGTGGGAGCTTCAAAGAGGTATTTTGGCCATAAAAGAATTTACACTCTGGTCAGGAAGATGACACTATGCAAAAGACATAATTGGAGAATGGCCCAGTAAACATAATAGAGGGCACCAGAGAGTGCAGGCACCATCGTGGACCACCTGAGAGCAAGCGTCCTGCAGACTCGCGTGGTCAGCAGGTGTCGTGCGTTTGCACAACATAGGCGAGGGGAGGCGGAAGGGAGGAGAGCTACAAGTGACCATGAATTTGCCTCTCTGGATATGGCAAGTGGGTTGCTGGAGATATCTTCTCTGACTGTTGTCTGAGGCTCAGCTAGGAATGGGAGAAACGGATCCACAGGGAAAACAGATCCTTCTCTTCCTTGATTCTAATACATGTGGGTGCAGTAGCCTGCCATATGGGGATGTCAGTTTACATACACAGTCTGTGTTTATTTACTCATATTCTAGAAAAATCTAAATTGCACAGAGATTCTGCTGTTTTGAACATTTAGGATAGCGTTTCATCCTTAATGAAAGATGGAGATGGACTCTTGATATACGATTTGTGGTGTGGGCGCAGATGCTTCTTTTACTTTACTAGTGATTGATTTCTAAGAATGGAAAAATTCCCCTCCACCTCAATGGCTACGACATTGATTCTACAAAAAAAGCATGCACTGTCCACCCTTTAAAGGAATTCTTATGTCCTCATCAATGAACAGTTACCTCTCTACCTTGAAAGTCCACTTTATCCCCTCTGCCTGGAAGTCATTTACCCAGTCTTTGTGTCAATGTATTCAACTCCTTAAGCAACTTCTCAAATGCCTCCCACATCCCAAAGCCTTCCCTGAATGCCTCTTGTCTGTAACCACTTCCTCCCTGGCACCTTCTGAGGTCACTTTACATCTTTTATGCCACGTAGCACAGTCTGCTTTGCAGTGCAGCCATTGATTCCTGTCTCGACCCTCCAAAAGTTGTTGCTTCCCTAAGGACAGGGACAAGATACACTCATTCTGTAATAATGCACAGAACACAATGATTGAAATTGAACTGAATACCATTTTGATGATTTCTCATCAGTCTGTATGTCTCAATATTCCCCTCTTTTCAGCACTTCGGTGGACGCTATGCTGCGCTACCCAGCCCCTCCTTCAGGAACAGAAGACTTCTTACCCCAGCTGCTGGGCGTTAATCCTTGGCCACCAGCCCCTTCAGGGATTAGCTCGTCCAAAGTTGCACCCAGTGGCAAAGTGGGGGGAAGGGTGGGCATCAGGGCCTGGTGCTTTTGCTCCCACTCAAGACAGCTGTGTGGAGTCATCCATTTTCAGAGCTCCCTTCGGGCTCGCAGAGGTGACTGTATCACAGCCTGACCCCTCTCTCTGCTGATCCTACTTTCTCTCTTTCCTTTCCACTTCTGTTCATCCCGGGAGCACACCCTAAAAAGCAGCCTACACACTAATCTCCATTTGATTCCCTTCCCAGGGAACACTATCTGCAGCAAGCATGTTGAACCTGACAATATACAAGGCTTTTATTTTGTTATTTACCTCTCACCATACTGATGACAGTAGTGGCTATAGAGGAGGTGGAGTGAGATTTCGAGTTATGTTCTGCTGGGTGAACCGTGGTATTTTATTTAATAGCCAAAATATGCTGCCTCTGCCCATATTTCTGGAAGTACATAGAACAGATGGTTTGAGGAAGAAACTAAACTACACTTCTAGTTCTCCTGGGGCTTGTTTAACTTATCTTTTCAAAACAAATAGTCATTTTGTATTTACTTGCCAACAAAGAAATTCCTGAATTCATATCCCTTTTCCTATTTGCAGAAGACATAAATGTCAAAAAGGTTGAGATCATATTCTAGGTGCTTTGAAAAGCCTGTTTCAAAGAAAATCCTCAAACTATAAATCATGTATGAAAAGACACAGGAGATAGAAAATGCTACTGAGGAAAGAAACTAAGTTAATGAAAGGAAACTCATTTTATATCTTTTCTGAGACAAAAGGCATGACCCCATTTTGGGAGAAAGCAGTTGAAAATCTACGTGTAAAGCCACAGCATCAAAAAGTAACATTCTTTACAACTAGAAGTTTCAGGTGGTTTTATAATGCTAGTCTGGAAAATTCAATCATTTTGAACATTTGATTTCATGTTAGCTATTGTGATATTTTGCAAATCCATTAAAGTTCTTTAGAAAAAAATGTGATTGACTGAACTTACATTTTAAACTTGCAACACAGTGACAGCAGAGATTAATAAAAGCAGGAAAAACAGCTGTATGATAAAAAGAATTATTATAAATGGAAAATAAACATTTTTATGGCAACACTTCTTGTTGCAGAAATCTTTATGATAATCAAAAAATAACAAAGTAATTTATGACATGAGTTTCAATTTTGTTGTTTTTTAACATTAAGAGCTACATGATATCCTTTTAAGGGAAAAGGTGCTATGACTACATTTTTAAATGGACTATATATACTTTTTAAAAAGGGTTAATAAACTAGCTCTGTATAGAAATTCATTAAATATTTTAAAAATTTCTTTCTGTGAACATGTATAATGTGCCAGACCTTTTGAATTTCTAATTACATTTATATGAAAACTGAGGATCAGACAGGTTATGTCATTTGACTAAGGTAGATTCCAACAAAGATCTAAAATCTGTAAGACCAATGCCAGAAAAATTACAACATAAAATCAGCATCAAAATGGATTTGCCTTCTAGATTTCAGGACTGATTCAATTTTTGATTGGGCACTCTCTTCAGTTCTTGTGAGTCTTTGTCTTGGTTCTTTTATTTGGGCTGATGGTGGTGGATTTGGAAACTCTTTGAAATGTACTTTTTAGATTTTTTTTCAAACTTAACCCAAAAGTAACTTGATCTTTTTACCCAAAGTTCTAGAGAATAATTTTCTTTGTCTTTGAAGTTTAATAGTTGTTTTTAAGATATGTATCATAATTGATTATTTCAGGTTTGTTTTCCCACATTTATTGTGGGTCCTTTTATTTACCTTCAGAGGTCTTTTATTTCCCGAATTTTTAATTATAATTTTAAACATTGCTTGCTTTTACTTCTTCAGGGACTCTATTCTGTTAGATCTTTATACACACACACACACACACACAAACATAAATAAGTATATACATATATATTTATATCTACATCTATCATTTTATCTGTAATTTTTAACCTTTTTAATTTTATTTTTTTCATGTTTTGGTTTACATATATTTTCTCAACATCCCTTATTTCATTTTCAGTCGATTCTATTCTCTCTTGGATATTTGTAATTAGTGTTCATTTCTTAAATAATTTCGTACTATTCCTAATAGTTTTCTTGAAATTAGTGAAGCTTTAACTCTCATCTTTCTTTTCCTGTTGTTCATTTTTGTGATGAATTTTTATTCAAGGTGTTTTTCCATATTAGATGTTGCTTTTAATGATATTCAACTTGTGTTGGAGCATTATGTTATACCTTTCCTCTGACTTTTGGTTCTTTGTAAAGGTTTTAGGTTTTTACCAGACCATTAATTGATATCAGGTTGTAAGAAAGGAAAGATCTTTTCACCTCTATCCTCATGGTTCTCAGGCTGGGGTGCTGTAAATTAGACTAACAAAAGATAGATTCACAAGAGAGAAACAGAAGTTTTTTAATGTGTGCATGGAACATACACGGAGAACACTCAGAGGTGAGTAACTTGAGGGGGTGGCTAGACCCTGGGCTCATAGACATGCATGCACCTTCACAAAAGAATATCACAGAAGGTTCCTGACTTACTAGGGTACAACTTAATGATTTTTCAACTTTACAATGATGAGAAAGCGGCACACATTCAGTAGAAAATATATTTCAAGTACTCATACAACTGTTTTGTTTTTTTACTTCCAGTACAGTATTTAATAAATTGCATGAAATGTTAAATGCTTAATTATAAAGTAGGCACTTTGTGTTATGCCCAACTGTAAGCTAAGTGTTCTGAGCACAGTTAAGGTAAGCTAGGCTAAGCTAAGATGTTCAGTGGGTTAGATGTATTAAATTCATTTTCAACTTATAATATTTTCAATTTACAACGGGTTTACTGTGATGTAAGCCAAGCAGCATCTATACATTTTCACAGAAGCCGTAAGACAAACGAAAAGGACTCTGAATTTCTAGTATGGCAAATTGTAAGAAGGTAAATTTATGAGGGAAACTGATGGAAGATAAGGGCTGGTTAGTGAAGTTTGTTATATAGATTCCTTTTGTACTGTCTTGAGGCTGATAAGCCTCTGGAGTTGCCTCCTGTAATTAACTTCTGTCCTTCCTGGCAGGGGCGGGAAGGAACACCTTCACAGATCAGGGGAGAAAAGAGAACTTCTCTTATATCTGCTTCTCAATTGTCTTTGGTTCAAAATAAATTCAATGAAAGTGGCATATTTTGGGGCTGGCAAAATCTGCTGCCTTTCAAGGTCTTTCTCCTTAGGGAGAGTGAATTTGGGTGGCTTATATGAGGTTTCTTAGGTAAAAAGTGCCTTCGTTGGTACAAGGAGTTTTGCTTCTTTAACACATGGTCTTTTTGCACAGGTAGGCTTTGTTGTTGTTACCATTGTTGTTCCTTGTTGCTGTGATATGTTGGCCCTTCTTTTGCATTCTTCATTTCCACTGATTGCCCCTTCTTTCCCTGCATGGTTGAGTCTGTGAGTCATCTCACTCTTCTGCAATGCCTTCCCAAATGAGCCCCTCTGGTTTGCACCTCCAAGCCCCTTTGTTTCTATTGCCCAGGTGACAATTCTCTGTTCCTCAGATCTCACACTGTTTTCAGTGTCCCTCCTCAGGGTAGAACCTACCTTTTCTATGGGTACTTTCTGTCTGGTTTGCCACCATGCCTACCTCATTCCATCCTCCTCTGTTCTGTGTAGTCCCTGCCCAACTTTCTGCTCTTCCAGGAGCCCAAGAGTCTGCTTGGCTGATCTTGGATACCCATTTCCCAACTTCCGTGCAAACTGACATTTGTAATAGTCTTCATGTCCTTGTTACACATTTGGTATGGATTTATATCTCTATGTTCTTTGGAATTTGCATGGAGAGATTCAGAGTTTAGGCTAATTATGCATGTTCTTATATATTTTTATCTTTAAAATCTGTCCAATTCTGAAGATACACATGAAAAACATTCACATGAAAATACCATTGTGCATTTATCTAGCCCTCCTTGTCCAAAGTTTATTGTATGGTGAGTATTGTTATGTTCTTTGATACATAAAGAATTAGGACAACTATCTTCTCTTTGAGGATGATAACTTCTGTCATTTCACACTTAACAACTTTGGTCTCAGATTCTACTTATCTGGTATCAATACCGCCATTTCTGGTCTCTTATGTTCTGCATTGTTCTGGTCATTCTGACCATTCCTACATTTTCAATTTTTTTTGTTGTTGTTGTTATTTTGTAATATGTGTCTCATGAACAAAATAGAGCTGCATTTTGCTATCAAACCAAATATGAGATTCTTTGATTGTGAAAGAAATTTAGGCTATGCATATTTAGCACAATAATTTACAACTTTGTTTTTATTCCTACTACTTCTTGTCACCTGGATGTCCCAGAGTACCTAGGTCTTAACATATCTAAACATACCATCCACCAATCCCTCCACCCCTTGATCTCTCAGGAAAAAACAGCCCCTAGTTCTTCAGACGGAAGGTGCAAATTCAATACACCACCACAATAGGAAACACATTCAAAGATATTTACTTACAGATCCTGGGCTGGGAGGGTGCGATGAATCAGGAGGGCAATTCTCCATCCCCAGGTCAGTGGAGGCAGGAGTAAGAGTTAGGTAGAGAGAAGAGTGTGTGTGGCAACTAGCAGTGTGTAAAGGGAGTAGGGTGCAGGTCACTTTAAGTTGGCCAGCAAATATCTGAATGGTCCATTTAAAGGAAGCAGTGGGGAAAGCTAATGCCAATATGCTCGGTGAGAAAGAGACCTCTAAATTCTTATCTTTGGCCATGGGCTTGAGCTACTTGGGTGTGGTGTGAAACTGGAAACTGTGTCAAGGGTGACTGAGCCCTTCTTCTGGAATGAGAGAGTTAAACCTGTATTCAAAAAGGATGCCAAGGCAACAGAAAATTGTAAAAGTTTACTACAGTTCCCTGTTAGAAAATTTATGGTATGTGATAGAGAAGGGGTTTTAGGTTGAAAGGTTTTTGTTTTAGATTAGTATGATATTAAAGATTTTATTACAAAGTTCACTTTATAAAATCTTAAATTTATACTACAGAGTGGCAAATGTTGACTTTCCCCTTTTAATAAATTATAAGTTCTTTTAATTTATTTCAAGTTGATGAATAAACAGCATGGTTAGTCATTAAATAATCCAAAAATATAATATTGTGTTTGGTCTGAGAGCAAAATATATGTTATAGTGTGAACTTAAATTTTAACTTCATTCAAACTCTCATGCTTGGAATTTTTTTTTTCTAAAAATAATCTTTGTGATTTGTTTCTAGATGACAAGTTAAAAGGGACTTTCTCAGGATACTCTTTGCAAACAGTTCTCTTCTAAAATGACACTGAAGGTGTGAATAATCCTTGTTCTAAATAGATGGGATAGTTTTACATATTTAACTTTCTAAAAAAATTACCAAAACATCTTGATGTGCTATAGAAAAAAGTTTGATAAAATGGAGACAAAAATAAAGATCACCTGGAATTACATTTGCAAACCTCCTTCTATATTTCCCTTCCTCACTAACGTGTTATACATCGATATCAATATGTGACAGAGGCATTTGAAAGAAAAATCCTCAAATTTTCAGAGGTCTCTGATTTGCTAAACTCAACAATTTTTACTTACTTCAACTCTTGATCAGAAGTGAATGGAAATTTTATGTGTGGTGACTATTGTACGTGAGAATGATAACATAGAAACTGGTTTATAATAAATCCAAATTATAGCATAGTTATCCTGTGGTAGACAGAATAATGGTTTCCCAAAGATGTCCATGCCCCAATTCCTTGAATCTGTGATACAGCAGAAAGGATTTTGCACATGTGATTAAGTTCAGGGTCTTGGTGTGAGAAGATGATCCTGGATTATCTGGGTGGGTCCATTGTAACCACAAGGGTCCTTATGAGGGAGAGGCAGTAGGGTCAGAGTCAGAGAAAGAGATGTAATGGGGGAAGCAGAGACAGGAGTCATGTGGGGAAGGGGCCTTGAGGCAGATGGCTTCTAGAATAGGAAAAGGCAAGAAAACAGAATCTCCCCTGGAGCCTCTAGAATGGATGCATCCCTGCCAACACCCTGATGTTAGGATTTCTGACTTCCCAAAGTCATAATATTTGTGTTGCTTTAAGCTAGTAAGTTTGTGGTAATTTGTCACAGTAGCAACAGGACACTAGTACATAGAAATAGTTTGTTTACCTTTATAAACTGTCAAAGAAGATGACAAAGAAAAGTTTTAGCTAAAATTCAAAACATCTTTTAATATAGGAGGTCTAGAACATTAGTCCATTTTCTGATGCTCACAGAATACCTGAAACTGGGTAATTTATAAAGAAATAGAATTTATTTTTTTAGAATTTTAGAGGCTGGGAAGTCCAAGGTCCAGGGGACACATCTGGTGACAGCTTTTTTCATGGGAACTCTCTAAAGAGTCCCTAGGCAGCACAGGTGAGCACATGGCAAGAACGTCAATAGTATTTTATATGCTCACATTCTCTCCTTATAAAGCCTCCATTCTACTCCATGATAACCCATTAGGCCATTAATTCAAAAATGCATTAATTTATTCATGAAAGCATAGTCCTCACGATCTGATCACCTCATAAAGGCTCCTCCTTTCAAATGCCACATTGGGATTAAGTTCCAACATGAACTTTGGAAGGGACAAACATTCAACCAAAAGCACCTAGAGTACAAAAACGATGGGTGAGGAGACTCAAGACAAATGAATGAATGGCTCTTCATTGTACACTAGCTTAAGTGCCTGTATCAAATTGGAGATGGAAACTTCCAATATGCCATCATGGTCTTTACAGAAGGCTTCCATCCTGGAATTCCATGAGAGACATCCCCACCTCTCTGATCATCTGCATTGCATCCTTAAGTTTCCTTCTTACATGCACATCACCTGAGAAGAGTCTTCATTCTCCTGTCTAAAATAAATTTTAAGAGGTTTATGGATTCTTCCTCTTCCTTTACTTTTCCTGCTTTCACAGTTCTCAGAGTAAATAGAGGTATGCTTATGTGTTTCTGTGTTGGAAGGAAAGAGATAGCTGTGGAGTCAGGAAAAAGACCTCTAAAAGAAGTCTTTCTTTAGCAATTTGTTCTTCATACAGAAGTAGGCCACGCAGAGGAAGCAGAGATCTGAGTCCAAGACAGCTGACGTTGCATTATTCTGCAGAGAAGGGTACTGGAGAACAGAGAGGGAATTGTTTAGCAGGAGTTCCAGAAATCCAATGGGTTCCCCATGACTCCTTGGCCAAGGTCTGGGCTTGACAGGTACAAGTTGAGACTTCTTAAGGGTTTCCAGGGAGTCGTAGCAGTAGCTACAGGGTTAAGAGTCAACCAGATCCACTAGCAATCAATTAGTGTGGGGGGTCATTGGAGTGCCCAATTCGAGAGATGTGCTAATACTTTAACATGCGACATCCAGTGGATACACCAAAAAGGCTACATCTTAAGAGTAAGGACCATGATCTAAAACAAGATCTACTCTAAACCTACACCAAAAAGCTTAAAATCAAACACCAACAAGAACCACAGAATAGAAAAAATTTGGAGGTTGAGTCCTGCCAAGAAAAAATGTTTAGGGCTTTGCACAGAATCAAACCAAAACATATAAAATAAAGCTTAAACAAGTTGAAGGTAATTAGACAATAATTGAACTGTCTACTATAACAAAAATCAACTGTCCTCGGAAAAAAATTACAGAAGCTAGAGTCTCTAAAATATGTCACCACCGTGTCTACTATACAATAATAAATTGCTAGACATGCAAAGAAACAGGAAAATTTGACCCATACTCAAGAAATAAAAAGCAATTAATAGAAAATTAATCTAAGGTTTCCTTTATGTTATATTCCAAATAATAATGTTTTAAGCAGTTATTATGAGTTTGTTAAAATAACTTTAGAAAAATGTTTTCAAAAATTATAATTTTAATGAGCAAATGAATAGGAAATTCAGCAAAGAAATGGAATGTCTGAGAAAATGAATATATTCTAGGACTAAAATTACAATGGCAGAAATAAAAGCATTCTCTCAATGATCTATAAAGCTAATTGGAAGTAGCACAAGCAAAAGTCAGTGAAATTGTGGAAAGATCAAAATAAACAGTAAGTCTGAATAACACAGAGAAAAAAGACTGAAAGAAAAAGAAGACCCTCTTGGAGATAAATGACAGTATCAAATAATCCAGCAGAAATGTAATAAGAGTCTCAGAAGAAGAGAGAATGAGATAGAAAATATATTTGATATATAATGACCACGATTTTCTCAAATTTGATGAAAATCATCAACTTATACATCCAAATAGTTCAGTTAGCCCAAAACATGATCAAGAACTCTACACTTAGGCCTATAATTGTGAAACAACAGAGGAAAGAATAAAGAATAACTTGACAATAGCCAGGGGACAGGTGCTGGGGACATATTATGTACAGAGAAACAAAAATAAAATTACAGCTGATTTCTAATAAGAAACAATTGAAGCAAGAAAACAATGGAATAACATCTATAAAGTGTTGAAAGGAAAAAAAAGTCAGCCTAGAATTCTATATCCAATAAAAACGCCCTACAAAAATGTGGGTGAACTTAAAAAATATATACATGAATAAAAGCTAAAAGAATTTGTCATTAATATCTGTACTACACAAAATGTAAAAGTTGTTTGTCAGTCTTAAGGGAAATTAGACCAGATGAAAGCATAGATACATATGATTTCACAAAGAGCACTAGAAATGGAAAACCAGTGGGTGTATAAAAAAGATTATTATTTTTTTCTTTTTGTACTTTCTCTATTAAGACCACTGTCCACTTAAAACAAAAAGAATGTGTTTTAGAGAGGATTTATAATATATGTAAAAGTTAAAATAAATGACAATAGCAAAAAGAATGGATGAATATGTAAAAACTGAATTTTTTTTTTACAATCTTTTGAGAAAAAAAGAACCACTATGGATTAAGAAGGATATCTCAAAATAATAAAAAGATCATCTATCCAGAAGATATGATAATCATAAATGCATGTGAAAATAATAGCAAACATTAAAAATTCATAAATCAAACCTGAGAGTGGTAATGGAAGAAATAGTCAAATCTATAATCAGAGTTAAATATTTCAAAAGCCCTCCCTCAATAATTTATGAAACATTTAGACAAAAGTAAAGATCTGGAGAATCTGAACAGTATTATCAAAAAGCTTGACCTAATTGGTATTTGCAAAACACAACATCTGAAAACTGCATAAGACTCATGCTTTTCAAGTACAATAAACAAAATGCATATTCACACAATGATATCTTGCATAACAATTAAAAGCAATTACTGATATGTACAACAAAGTGAAAGAATCAAAAGAAGCCAGACACAGCAGATTACATACTGAATGACTCCTTTTAGATTAAATGTTAGGACACTCATTTGTAGAGATGGAGACATATCATTGACTGCCTAGAAAAGTACACAGACTACAAAGGGGCAGGAGGGTGTCTTGGGGTGACGGAAGTGTTTCATATCTTCATTGTCAGCATGCTGCAATATGCCTTTATATATATATTTGTCAAAATTTATTGAACTATATACTTAAAATACATTTTATTGTATTTGTCATACCTCAATATTTATTAAAAATATATCCAACAATGAATAAACATAGCTCAAGACTATATAATGGTCAGAAACTATCCTGAGTTGAGTGGTTAAAAAGACAACTGAATGACTGAATCAAGGGCATGACATGTGCCTTCTACAAATCTCTGCCCAAGCTTACCATATCCTCTCAGATGCTATCAAACTGTACACTTTTAAAACAAAAAGTATTTAGTTTATGTATTAATTTCTTTTCTAAAAACAGAAATATTATAATAACCAGAACCCCCATGAATACTTCCTGAACCTCTAGGAAGTTGTGAACCACCACGTGGGGCATCTTGCTTCGTGAATATCTATCTTGTTCCATGGACCATGTTGTATCATAATGATCTTAAAATGTGCTGCTTTCCCCTAGAAGGCTATCAGCATAGTGATATTAGCTATTGTTCTCATTTATCTTGTGATTTTAAGACCTAGCATTTTGCCTGACACAAAAATAAGTACTTAAAAATAGATTTGTTGAATAAATTTATCAGCCAGTGAAAGAACAAATTCTGGAAACTATTATGATGAAACTCATACCTTGGGTGTAACTTTTGTTTTTTTCTTCTAATATTTTTTGGTTAGTGCTGTATTAATTCTTAATCTAATAATGAGCTAAATCTTTAAAAGAAGAACATGGGCAGAAAACTGCATATAGTTTTTTAAAGAAAATTTTTTTTAAAAAGAAATGGTTCGAAAACAAATGCCTACTTGTAATAAATGCCTGGCAGTTTTTAAGCATCAAATACCATCAGGTTGGTAGTAGGTGGTCGCTGATGGAAAGATACTTGCAGAAGGAAATTGCTCTTATCATTTTTATATCATTATAAAGATTATCCTTTTTTCTTTATAGCAAACATTGACAAAATTTGTGATAAAAAAATGAGAATCTATGTGTGAAGCTAGGGAAAACATTTAGAAATTTTCAACAATCATTATTTTTTGTTAACCACAGAATTATTTTTCTTCTTCTTTATTTATTTATAATTATCATTATTTATTCTCTATAGCATGTGTTTATTCCAAATATAATCATACTAATTAGTATCAACGTTTCTTTTTGCATAGCCTATGTTTTTGGTGGAAAAAGATTGTCTTCAATCCCTCCCACATGCACAAACACTGTACATATTAAATACAAATATTTTTGTCATGCATGTGTATATTTCATGGTCACAGAAATCATGGCAATTTAACTACAAAAAGGAAGATTTAAAGCATATTCTCTCTCTTCCCTTGAGAAATAAAGTAAAATATTTGGGAATAACTATTTTCATTATATATATATTTTTATGTTTAATATGATTTTTTTTTCCTAACAAAAAACTTTTAAAACTGCATCTTAAAATAAGTGCACAAATTTTAAATGGCCTTTTTAGAGACTGTTTCAAAGAGATCATGCAAAGCTTTCTTCTGTTTGTAGCTGTGATCAAGTGAGAATGTGTGCTCGCTTTCTCTTTGAACACCAGAAAGAGCAGTTGGCCTCCCTGAACCAGCAGAAAGGAAGCATCTTGCTGTTGTTCTTCCCTCTTTCTCTCAATTTTACCTCCAGCTCCACCCCAAAAGCCAGACTCAGGAGATACCACCATTTATCCAGCCATAGTGTGGGCCACCTTGGTTCCCAAGGAGGTGGAGGGTACATTTCATCTCCAAGTTAACACCATTACCCCCACTGGCAAAACATAACAAGGCCAGAAAGTCCCTTGGGAGATTAACTACAGCTATTCACCAACTAGGTCCTGTCTAAACTGCTCCTTTAAGTATGGCATTAACTTTCTGTGCTGATTTATTTTTTCTCTATCTAGACTGCATAATTATTTCCATCTGCTAAAGCCCTTCTCATTCCATGCCCAGCTCAATGCAAATTTCCTGAAAATCATCCTCAATAAATGTATATGGTACATATAGTTTTGATCAAAGAAATGCTTAGATTGCAAAGAAGATCGAAATATTAAAAAAGAGAAAATATGGAGACCATTATGTGCAATTTGGCTTTTCCATTTTCTGAAGTTGGTAGACTATCCACATCCATGTTTATTATCTATGGAAAAGGTGCTTGCTCATTTCAGCCAGAGACTTCTCCATTAACAACACAAAGATGATAAAAGCAAACCAATGAAATTCTGGCCAGATGCCCTCAGTGTGAATTAATCCTATGTTTTTCTGTGACTTTCAACTACCTGAGAGCACTTCAAAAATTCGGTTGTACAAACATCAATTGAGGACCTGTTGCGTGCATGAAAGAGAACATGACAGGGACTGAAGATACACACACGAATAACATATGAATTTGGTGTTCAACACCATCATTGGTCTTTTTCACATGAGGTGTTTGAGGCCCAGAGAGAGATGCACCTAAGGAATCATGGCTCCCATGTAGTGGACTTAGACTGGAGCCTGGGGCTTCTGAGGTCTCTGCTCTTTTCAAAGACCTTGCTGCTCATAGAGGCTCTTTAAACATTTTGACTCACCTGTGTACCCAAACACTTTCTTGGCTTCAAAAGGAATATTTTATGGTATGAAATTCTCCCATTCAATTGCTTACAAGTGGAGGAAGAGACAGGCAAAGCATCTGGGATAAAGCAATACAGTAAAGCGTGGAAATCCTTCAACGACAAGTAGTAATTCAACAGTTTCTTCATGAACAATTTCAGAGTTAATCGTGTGATGTTTTTTAGCTAAAGAGTTTAGTTGCAGACACAAAGCATCAACGGGGGGAAAGCACATCATGGACGACTCAGAAAAATAACTCATTACAATCACCTTTCCATTTTCACCTACCATAGCTTACTGAATCTGCTTTTGTGGTCATTGATACAGACAGTTACTATCAATTCTTCATCTTCTATGAGACTTCCTGTTTTCAGAACATTTACAGGACTTTCCCAATGCAGACTGGACAGGAAAGATTTTAAGTTTAATTTCTCATAGAGGCTTCAAGCTAGAGTTGGCTTAAGTGGTTCGTCTTGGATGGTAAAACCTTAAATTATGAAATATCCTTGGGTGAACAGGAATTGAAAAACTTGTAAATGGACATCCCTTGGCCAAGAGAATTTCACTGGTTCTGTCAGAAAGAGTTAGCACCCCACAACTCTGATCCCAGGGCACTTCTTTTCATTTATTGTCTGTCATCTAGCTAGCGTCATTTTCATTTGGTTTTCAGCAAGTAAGTGTGAATTAGCAATAGGTCCTCCACCTGTCTGATTTCTTTGAGGTGTCAAATCTTATTTTATCATTTGGTCAGGTGTTAGAGACCAGTTCAACTGTGCTGTATGCTGGGCTCTCTTGCAACTTGCTTTCTCATTTTCCTGTGTGACATTACTGAGATAGAGCAATACATATGAATATGACTTATATGCACAGTTAATTTTGACAGCACTTTGATCTTGTGGCGCATCCCTGGAATTGTTAGTAGTGAGTGAGAGAATACAGTGCCACACTTTGCTAATACATGACAGAGACATAATTTTTCCTAGCTGAAAAATACCATTTGACCAGCAGGTCAGAGAATGGCAGTTACTACAGAAGTGCAGGTTACAGCGATGATAGAAGACCACTAACAGTGACATTTGGTTTAAAACTGGGTACTTTCTGAAATGTTTCCCTCCATTGACTAACTTTCTGCAGGCAAAAATTGAAAAAGGGATCAACTGGGTTTAATTGCTTTTAAATTTTTCTGTCTCTACCTGAGGGTGAGACTACCATCTCTGAGCGTATTGGGACATTCTTCCCAGGCTTCTAAGGGATAAGCGTGAGCAAATAGAATTCCCAGAAAATTAGGTAAAGTTTGGTGTGTTGATTTACAGTTTAATGTCCTCCTCTAATGCGTAACCATTAATCATCCTTTAAAGGAAGCTGGTCCAAAGTACTTGACAGAAATTTCTTGCTTCTGATTAGCTCAGCCTTTACACTACTGACCAGACCATGGAATGAATATTTCAAAAGGAAATTTCAATCGTGGAGCAGATTCCACTCAAGAGAAATGATTTTCAGCCATGAGTATGAGATGAAAACTAAAATTTGGGATGATTTCAGCTCCAAGTAACAAAAGTGCTCCCCCCCCCCGCCATTCAACTTGCTTTAAAAATAACTAATGTATCGATCAGTTCAGTGCAAATTCTGGAGATAGTTGCTGCCAGCTCTGGTTAGCACAGAATTCAAGAATTTCAGTCTTTCCAGCGTGGACATCATCAGGCTGACTCCTCTCACAGTATTGTGCTAGCATGGCGGCATTCAGAGGCAAAAATGGGTGTTTCCTCACATAAGTCTCATTATTAGTAAGAGAAACCTTTTCCAGAAGCCGCTCAGTAGATTTATGCTCACATCTCATTGGCCACAATTGGCCCACACAGAAACCAAACCTTGGAAGAGAAAGGTCCCCCATGGCTGGCTTTGACCAATCACAATTCACTGTCTAAGTCCCTCTTCCCTCAAAAGATGTGGCCAGAAGAGTAGGATGGAAACCTGAACAAAACAGGAGTGAACAGTGATGTGTAGGTAACAAATCATGTTTGATAAAGAGACCAATAGATCTGTACAATGTTTAAAATGTCGGTTACTCAGAAGGGTCAGCACACTTCTGGTTTGTATTTGTCCTTATTATTAAGTCTTAAAATAATGCTTCATATTTTAAAATGTTATAGCACATGCGTTATCTCATTTAATCATCGTGTAACTGGCATTGATTTAATAAACCACAGACTCAGGTAGGTAAAAATCTAACACTGCGTTTTATAACTTACATACCTTATATACCTTAACACACCATTTCAACTGGTGCGCAGAAAAATTAATTTTAGTAAATGCATGTTCAACTCAGTTAATTTAGAGTTTTATTGGTCAATGTAGAATTTCCCTCTTCCTCCACTTCTCTGGTGTTATGTATAAGCTTTCGGGGAGGGGGGCAGATGGGAAGGTTACATAGTAGCGAGGTGAATGGAAAGGGATGGGGCACAGGGTTTGTTTATTTGTTTATTATGTGTCCTTCCCAGCAGTATCCTCTGAAATGTCTGTTGTCAGTTCTGGTTCTGGTTATTACTATCTGTTTATGCTGGCAAATGCTGAAATATTTGTTTATCCACACTGCCATCTACCATTGTATTCCCTCTTCCCAAGTGTGAGGTTTTTCTTTTAGGTAGAAGCTGACTTTGTCAGCTACTTCCATGATCCTCCAAAGGGCATTTGACACGGTCATTGTATGTCTGATGCCCTTCTGGGGAAACTTGGCGGTGGTGTCTTAGCCCTGCCTTGGCACACACAATGTCTGACCTCCACTCCCTGCTTTCTATGCAGTTCCCCCAGGAACTCTAGGCTGTCGATCTCCATGTCTCCAGATAAAGGCAGGCACAGGAGTCTTCTGCTGTTTGAGACCCAAACTTATCTTGGGGGTCTAATACCCCTCCCCTCCACCAGCTTAGCCAGCAGGAGCCCTTTTGAGAAACCCATGTAGCTAGTGTTATGGCTTCAACATGGTGCCTGGAATCCTTTATGGATCTGAATTATGATGCTCACAACACAGGTTTTTTAGACTTATACATCTCTTTCTTCAAACTATTTTCTCAGTCTTTGGTTTCAACATCTCCTTCAAAAGTTAAAAGCTTATTGAAATTAGGATAGAAACTCTCACTGTCACTTGATAGTGAAGAAGGTGGATTCTCAGAAAACACCGAAGAAGGAACTATGGTGAATAAACCAAATTATCATCCTGCCACACTCTGCAAACTCAGGAAAGTGGTTTTTTAACAGATAAAGTGGTGGTGGCAGCTAAAGGACAATAAGGAAATGCCCTCAAGTAATAAGTGACTGGTTAAGGATACAGCCATGGACTGAAAGACAGGCTTTTCCATTGCCAGTCCTTTGTCCTTACCCCTCTGAGCTCATGCCTTTAGCTACTAAGAATATTTTCCAAACCTGAGAAGCATTGATATTTGCACCTTGCTCCTGGCATCAAAAGGTCCAGTTGAGGACTGTGTTTGGGTCAGTCACCCCAGTGGGCAACGCCCTTAGGCAGCTCCATTCACCCTCCACTTCTTGAGTCCTGCAGGGTCTGAAGGGCTGGATGGGTTAAGTGAGAGACTCAACTCAGGAATCAAGGAATCAACTCACTGCAAGTGAAGAACAGGATAATGGCTCGACCTCGGGTTTCAGGCAGAAGTTCAGTTCCTTTTGTCAAGGACATAAAATCATGTTCTTTGCTTTGACAATTCCATCAGGTATGCATGACTGAGAGATTCATCAGCATGTATCAGGGCCCCAACAATCTGCAAGGCAGATTTGGTATAGACTCTGAGAAGATGGAAGAGTTGGGATTGCTGAATACCCAGTGTTGTAGGTTAGGCTTGTTCCTGGGAATGCGATTGAGCAGAACAAGTTGATTATAATGATGTTGCCCCAATTATGAGGAAGACAATAGTGTCGATCACTTAGGGTTTGACATGAAACACATGGCACATTCAAAGGGGGTAAATGAGAAGAGTTTAACAAAGAGATAGTTTACAAAGATGCAGGTACAGTTAAAGGAAATCAACGGGGGAGGGTGATGCATACCAGAGCTTTAAAAAAAAGAAAAGGAAAGAAAAAAGAAAGAAGCAGGGAGCTGTTACTACTGCTAGGTCTGAAGGGGCAAGAATGGAGAGTAGCTTCAGGAGAAGACCACTCAGTGTGAGCCTTTGGTCATGGAACAGAGCCATTGCCAATCTTTGGTCCAGTAGAGGGGGAGCATGAGGAATAGATACTCTGATTTCTCTGTCTCTCTGAGCTATGATCTCCTGCTAGTGCCTCCTGTTGGCCAGAATTGAATCCAGAAGGCAAGGGAATCCAGCTGAAGTGCAACCTAGAGGGTAGTCTCCAAGGGTACCGAGAGGGATAATGGAAGGATCTTGAGGGACAAACAGTGAGCATTCACTGCAGGTGCACCTCCTGGGAACCAGGGTGGGCTTGATGCTTTCCAAATAGCAATATGTGCACACGTTCCTTCTCAAAGTTGCACTCATTTGCATGGCTACATCTTATTTCTGTAATCTTCTAGGGGCATTCCAGGGCCTTTGTATTCAAGATACTTTTTCCTATATTTTATAGAGAGCATAGTTCAAAGCTTTGTATCTAGATTTTTGCAGAATGTAGATAGAACGTTTTACAATAAATCAAGATTTTGTTCCAGGACTCCAATGACTATAGATGATTTCTTCACTTAGACTTGCCAAAATTGGTCTTTATCACATTCTTTCAATGTGTTGATTTCTTTTCTCTATTAACAAGTCAAAGTCAAGTAGACAAAATGAATTTTAAGATTATAAAGTCAGATGAAACTGTACTTTCCAATATTTAAGCCTGAAGGCTTAAGCAATTGTCGTATTTGACCTGAGCTCTACCTTGGGACACATTGACTTGCTGGCTGTACTTTGTCTATCAAGTGGTGCAGTAATGATATGATGTAAGCCAGAGTGTGCGCAGCTAGACACGGACCTCCCTTTGCAAAGGAATGTCACCTCAAGGGCAACTGCTCATGTGGAGGAAATTAAACCTGGTTAAATTACGGATTTACAGCGAGGAAATCTGACCACTCCATTTTTCCCTGACTAGGCTCAGTAATCCTGTGTGTGTGTCTTTGAAGACAGAGACACACCATGTACTGTGTAGGTCAGTTAATTGACCTAAGTGACAAAATGAAAGTTGCCAGAAAGGGTAGATAACAGAACAATGGAGTACAATCTACAGAAAAGAAGTACAGTGCTGTCAATGGAAATGTTCTACATTTTATCCTTGCCCAAATCAGTTAGAACAAGTGTGAGACACTGAGCATAGGGTGGAGGGTAGGAGTGAAGGGTGGAGAATGCTAATTTCAGGGGCTGAGTTCTCATTGAGGGGTGGGATGGATCTGAATAGCAGAATTAGACAGGGACAGTGGGCAGTTTATGTCCTTTCTCTGTTCCTATCTATAAAAGGGCCTGAAGGGGCAGGAACAGGAGCAGCATTAGGAGAGAGTCACTCAATATGAGCTATGGCTGGGATGATGCTAACATCTGCCTCATCTCCTCAGTAAAAGAAACGCAAATGTTTGACGGTTCCATCTGCAAGACAGCATAATTCAGTCTGCTAATTTTTTATATTTGTGAGGGGAAAAAAATGGCTTCTAGTGAATTTTCTAAATAAATTTCTAGGGATGTTGTGAATCTTATTTTATTTATAGTGATTGACTTGGGCCAATTAAAGACTGGTTAGGTAAATGGTATTTATTAATACCAGCTACACCTGGAATGAGCAGTGAGTAAAGTAATGAGTAATTTGAACAATGAGTTTGGCAGATGGTAGGGACAGGGCAATACTGAGTCATTGAGAGAGATGTGCTGTCCTGTATTTAGAGAGGAAACCAGAATAGAGTCCAGTCAGATAATTGTGTGATGACTCATTAAGCTACAGAAAGCACATAAGTATTACAGATGCATCTCACAAACTGGTAGGCATGAAGAAAGACGTAGAACAAGTGGAGTGCATTATCCTGGATTTTCTAGTGACTCCATTTTCATACCCTAAGCATGATCTTCTATCCTCAACTTGCTTCTTACTCCCAAGTGATTGTTTAATGTTAATTTTGTCTGACTCCGTTGGTCTATCAATGAGATTAAGCTGGAAAGGATATGAATAGCAGTGCATTAAAGATCAATTTTTGTTTTACTTTTTAATCAATATTTAGGGTTACCTTTTTGGGTACCTTGTGGCCTGCTAGACACTGCAGTGTCAGTACAAGGATCCCCACTCTTGTCCTGGCAGGATCAGGGAATATGCTGGAAAGCTGTCATCTGTGGCCTCAAGTACTCATGACTGGGGGCCCAGCTTCAAAGTTGGTCAGTCTGGTGATGAGAGGCAGTTTATCAGCTTCCAGGTACTATTCGTACCTTAGAATTGGAAAATTTTATGCAGAAATGGAGTGGTTTCTTTAATTCATAATGTCTTTTGAGTATGCCATGGAAATCTTTATCTGCATTTGAAATTTACCTTTGAAATTCCTTGAAGATAATTGGGCCATATTGCCTTGGTCATCCAATACTAATTTTGAAAGGACCCAAACAGACATTTCTCAAAGGAAGACATACAAGTGGCCAATAGGCATATGAAAAAATGCTCACCATCACTAGTCATCAGGGAAATGCCACTTAAAACCACAAGGAGATATCATCTTACTGCAGTTAGAATGGCTATTAGCAACAATAACAAGTGCTAGCGAGATGTGGAGAAAAAAGAACTCTCCTACATTACTGGTGGGAGCAAAAGTTGGTACCGCCACTGTGGAAAACAGTATGGACTTTCCTCAGAGAACTAAAAATAAATCTACTCTATGACACAGCTATCCCACTGCTGGGTTTGTACCCAAAGGAAATGAAATCAATATATTGAAAAGACACCTGAACTCCATGTTCATCACAGCATGATTCACAATAGCCAAAAGATGGAATCACCCTAAATGTCCATCAGTGGATGAATGGATAAAGAAAACTGTGGTATATGTACACAATGGAATACTACTCAGCTGTTAAAAAAATGATCTCCTATCATTTGCAGCAACATGGATGGAACTGGAAACCATCATTAAGTGAAGTAAGTCAGGCACAGAAAGACAAATACCACATAATAGCACTCGTGTGTGGAATCTAAAAAAAAAAAGTGGTCCTCATATAAGTCGGGAGTAGAATAATGGTTACCAGAGGTGGTGAGGAGAAGTGGTGGACTAAAGGGTACAAAACTATGTTATCTACCCTAAGTGAATCACTGTGCATATATGCATGTATTGAAACAACACGCTGTACCTTACAAATATGTACAAGTAAGTGTTAATAAATAAATACCTTTTTTTAAAAGAAGAACTCTGAAAAAAATGGCAGGGGAGAGAAGCTAAAGAGAACATTCTCAGATGGCTCTTGAATAGGCAGTTCCTGGATCTCATGAGCCATAAGCTCAAGGACCATACTCTGTCCATTAATTTTTGCTTTAAAAAACTATTATCCTTCAAGATGCAGACTTCAAAATCCTATCATTCTTTAATTCTCCCTCTTCAGTGAAACTCTTCTCCATCACTCTAGACAAGTGGGTATCTCTCTCTCTTTGTTTTTGTTTTTATTTTTATTTTTTCCTAAATCATTTAAGATTTAATACCTTTGCGAATTGCTGGATGCTTAGCCTATATTTCCTTGTTCTATTCTAATATCTATCTCCACCTGGAAGCCTCTAGAGGTAAGGGTGATGCCACACGTCTTTGTATCCCCCCCTGCTATGCATGGTGAGTTTTTAATAAGTATATCCTTCAAGAATTGATTTCTTAAAAGTGTACCTATGAGTTTTTAAATTTATTTGTGGAAAAGTTTTTTAGTGCCTTTGCCATTAAGAACATATTAAATGAAATGATTGATAATGTCAAGGTGTATTAATTGGAGACAAATAACTCCACCTTCAGTCCTTATAGTAAAGACAGATCAGAAATGGTAGCTTAATTTTTAAATAATAAGTTAACTTCTCATTAAAACATAGCCATTAGGAATATGCCCCGGACTGGTTAGTGTTCTTCCCCACTGACTTTCCACTGCGCTCACACTCAGGCGGTGACCCTCAATACCAAAGCAATTTGTCACACACAGAGTTTTATTGCTTCTCACCTAGGCATAGTCAGAATTCCTCGCCAAATGCCAAAGCTGTAAATACTAATGGATTGTGTAGTTGTGCCTTTGGAGTTCAAAATTGAAGCCTACGCTACAGTTGTAGAGAAATGCATAGAATGCAAAATTCCAGGTCTTCTGATTCTCCGTGTGTGAAGTGGAAAGAGCTGGACAGAATGGGTTTATGCTGAGCGGCCCAGGTGATGGTCCATCAGGTTACTTTTCCTTTTTTCCAAATCAAGGAAGATAGAAAACAGCTTTTCATAACGTAGTTTTAATTCTGTGTCTATTTCTATGGGAAAGACAGTGTTTTTAGCCTGAGAATTACTGACTGAATTCTTTATTTCCAGAACTCTAAGCTTGTAGCAAAAACAATAAAACAACCAACTTAAAAATGAAAGTACTGATAAATGAACTAGTTGTTTTGCAGGCGGCTTTTGTTTATCTGCTTAACTGGAAGATTGTTTTGGTAGCAAGAAGACTCAAGTGAACTGTCCTATGTACCTCTGGTGTGCTGAAAAGAGCAGACCAGCAACCCCACTGCAAACCCAGCCCGAAGACTCCAGTTCCTCCTGGTGAGCTCCATCGCTGGAAGTACTCTCCCACACAATAAAAGATTGTAAGTAAGATTGCTGGTAGGAGATTGAAGTTATAATGCAATTTGGAAAGCGAGCACTTGGCATTTTAAGTTTTCATGCCTTTCTTGGAGAAGATGCAAGTGTTAAAGAAATGGGAAATCAGATTTTACCAGAAATTTGGAAAAATTGAAACTGAACTAAAACTCTTCTAAAACTAAACTTTGAATTCATTTCATGAGAATCAGCTCTGCAGAAAAATAAAAGAAAAAAAATACGGCTTTAATTTCTCAATTGATGTTAGAATAAAATTCAGAGATCCTAAAAGGCCTCACATAACCTTGCTCCTTTTTCCTGTCTGACCTCATCTCCATCCAGTTCTCTGTAATCTCTGGGCTCCAGCTACAGTGCGGTGCTGAAGGTATCATCACAGACCTACCAAGTGCTCTGCTCTTCCCTTTGGAGAGAGATGTTTCTCCTGAGATGATCTCTCTAGCTTCAATGAGGCCTCCCCTTAAACAGTCACCCATCAGGAGGCCTTCCTTCCCCTCTGGGTAAGAAGGCAGGCTCCAGGGGACGTCCCCCTTCCCTCGCTCTATTTGTCTTTATACCAATTACCATTACCTGACCTTGAAAAAAGTACCTATTGACTAGTTTATTGTTTATTTTCTCTACTAATGGACAAGAACTTTGTCTTGTTCATTATGTGTATTCCCAGCTCCTAAAAAAAAAAAATTGCCTCACACACGTAGGTGCTCAATAAATATTGGTGGACTAAAAGAAAAAAAGATTGACTGACTATAACCCTCTGTGTGTAAATAAATCGTTCCTATTTCAAATCAGTTTATTTTCCAGGGTCTGCAATGACGGCATTGCTCTCAGTAGGATTTATATTTATCACCGTACTCTGTACGTGTTGACCTCCTCCGAAAGTGAAGGTTACTTCCCTTTAGGTTTGGGGATAAAATAAAATTCTAACAGTTCCTGGAAGATACTAGATGGAGGATAAATTTGTATACAAGCCCACAAGAACCAGCTCACCCTATCAAACAAACAAACAAACAAACAACCCCCCCCAAAAACCCAAGAAATTTACACATTTCAAATTCCAAAACGTAACAAAAAAATCCCTCTACAAATAGATTCAGCTGTTCTTATAAATAAAATAAAATGCATGGAAAACTGTCAATCCACCTTTTTAAGACTTGTCCATAAATATGCTTATTTTTTAATATAAGCTTTATTGAGATATAATTCACATACCATAAAATCAATCCTTTTGAAACAGAAATCTCAGAACCACAATCTAATCTAAATGAATATTTGCATTTCCCCCAAAGGAAACCCTACACCCATTAGCAATGACTCCTCATTTTCTTCTGGCAACCACTCATCTACTTTCTGTCTCTATGGATTGGCCCATTTTGGACATTCTGTACAAATATAACCGGATTTTATGACTGGCTTCTTTCACTAAGCGTGAAGTTTTCAAGGTTCATCCAAGTTGGATAGGATCTGTCAGTATTTCATTTCTTCTTTACTGGTGAATACTATTCCCTTGTATGGATGTACTACATCTTGTTTTTTCATTCATCAGTTGACAGACATTTGGGTTGCTTTTACCTTTTGGCTATTGTGAACAACGCGGCTATGAAAATTCATATACAAATTTTTGTGTGAATATATGTTTTTAATTCTCTTGGATACATGCTTAGGAGTAAAATTCTGGGTCATATGATAACTCTATGTCTAACATTTTGAGAAATTGCCAGGCTGCTTTCCACCGTGACTGTAACATGTTAACATTCTCACAGCAATGTATGAGGGCTCCAATTTCTTCCTTGCCAACACTTGTTATTTTCTGTCTTTTGGATTCTAGCCATCCTACTAGGTGTGCAGTGGTATCTTCTTATAGTTTTGATTTGAATTTCTCTGATGCATAATGATGTCTTTGTCTGGTTTTGGTACCAGGGTAATACTGACCTCATATGATGAGACAGGCTGTGTTTCTTCCTCTTACATATTGGGAATAGTTTGAAGGATTTGTGTTAATTTATCTTTAAATGTTCAGTAGAATTAATCAGTGAAGCCATTTCAGCCTACTCTCCTTTCTAAAATGTGTTTTGATTATTAATTCATTCTCCTTACTTATAGATATATTCAGATTTTCTACTTCTTCTTACATCAGTTTCAGTTGTTTTTGTCTTTCTTCAGATCTGTTCATTTCATTTAGATTGTCTAATCAGTTGGCCTACGATTGTTCATAGCTTTTCCTTATTATTTTCATTTCTATAAATTTAGTAGTGATGTTTCCTTTTTTATTCATGATTTTAGTTATTTGGTTCCTGTCTTTTTTTTTTTTTTTTTTTTTTGGTCTCTCTAGCTAAAGGTTTCTCAGGTTTTTTTTTATCATTGTCCATCTCTTTTCTATTCTGTTTTACTTATTTCCACTCTAATCTTTATAATTTTTTTCCTTTGTTTTATGGAGCTTATTTTGATCTTCTTTTTCCAGTTTTTTCAGATGGAAAGCTTATTGACTTGTAATCTCTCTTTTTACTTAATATGTTTACAGCTATAAACTTCACTCTAATCACTGCTTTTATGACATTCTTCAAATTTAGTATGTTGTGTTTTTCTTTTCATTCATCTCAAAGTATTTTCTAATTACTCTAGTTGGTTATTTTTGATACATAGATTATTGAAGAGTATTTTTTATTTCCACATGTTGCGAATTTCCCAAATTTCCTTCTTTTAATGATTTTGAGTTTCATTCCATTGAGATCAGAGAAGATACTTTATAGGATTTCAATCCTTCTAAATTTATTGAGTTTTCAATCTTAGTGTGATGGGGCTGACATAACAAAAATACCATATACTAGATGGCTTAAACAACAGAAATTAATTAAACTAAATTTAATTTTAGCTCTGAAAGCTAGAAATCTAAAGTCAATGTTCCAGCCGAGAACCTTGGTGAGAGCTCTCTTCCTGGCTTGCAGACAGTCACCTTATTGCTATGCCTTCACATGATTTCTTCCAGTGTTTGTGGAGAGAGAGATAAAGAGAGACTCTTTGGTGTCTCTTTTATGTGGAGACTATTCCTATCAGATCAAAACCGCACCTTTCTGACCTCATTTAACCCTAATTGCTCTCTTACTGCAGCCATAGCTACACTGGGTGTTAGTACTTCAACATATAAATCTGGAAGGCACACACACATTCAGTCCATAACAGTTTTGTGCTGTGGCTCACCGTATGGTCTATTCTGGAAAATGTTCCATATGTCCTTAAGAAAAAAAGTATCTTCTGCTATTATTGGGTGGCATGTTCTAAAGATGTTTGTTCAGTCTAGTTGGTTTGTAGTGTTGTTTAAGTTTTCTATTTCCTTGCTGATCTTTTGTGTAGTCATTCTGTCCATTATTGAATGCGGGTTACTGAAGTTTCTAACTGTTATTGCTGAGTTGTCTGTTTCTCCTTTTGTTTTTTTTGTTTGTTTGTTTTTGTTTTTCCTTTTTAAAAGCACGTTTTTCTGTTTGCATAGTTGCGGGAACTTGGTGCTCCATCATATAAAACCTAGACTGGGAAAACAGTTACCCAGACGATAACTCACAGATGGTAAAATGATGAAATAGTGGTGGAGGAAGCTATATTTCTCAGGGTTGTTTTGGCGAGCAGGTTTTAGTTTTTCCCCCCAAATCGTCAAAAAGGTTGTTTTCTAAGACATTCTCTGACCACCCTATAGCAATAGTAACATCTCCCTGCTCCCTCCTCTGACAGACGTCCATTTAACTTCCAACTAACATTGACATTTTTTTTTTAAATTTTATTATGTCGATATACATTGTAGCTGATTATTGCTCCCCATCACCAAAACCTCCCTCCCTTCTCCCTCACCCCTCCCCCCCAACAATGTCCTTTCTGTTTGCTTGTTGTATCAACTTCAAATAATTGTGGTTGTTATATCTTCTTCCCCCCCCCCCGGTTTGTGTGTGTGTGTGTGTGAATTTATATATTAATTTTTAGCTCCCTCCAATAAGTGAGAACATGTGGTATTTCTCTTTCTGTGCCTGACTTGTTTCACTTAATATAATTCTCTCAAGGTCCATCCATGTTGTTGCAAATGGCAGTATTTCATTCGTTTTTATAGCTGAGTAGTATTCCATTGTGTAGATGTACCACATTTTCCGTATCCACTCATCTGATGATGGGCATTTGGGCTGGTTCCAACTCTTGGCTATTGTAAAGAGTGCTGCGATGAACATTGGGGAACAGGTATACCTTCGACTTGATGATTTCCATTCCTCTGGGTATATTCCCAACAGTGGGATGGCTGGGTCGTATGGTAGATCTATTTGCAATTGTTTAAGGAACCTCCATACCATTTTCCATAGAGGCTGCACCATTTTGCAGTCCCACCAACAATGTATGAGAGTTCCTTTTTCTCCGCAGCCTCGCCAGCATTTATCGTTCATAGTCTTTTGGATTTTAGCCATCCTAACTGGGGTTAGATGGTATCTCAATGTGGTTTTGATTTGCATTTCCCGGATGCTGAGTGATGTTGAGCATTTTTTCATATGTCTGTTGGCCATTTGGATATCTTCCTTAGAGAAATGCCTACTTAGCTCTTTTGCCCATTTTTTAATTGGGTTGCTTGTTTTCTTCTTGTAAAGTTGTTTGAGTTCCTTATATATTCTGGATATTAATCCTTTGTCAGATGTATATTTTGCAAATATTTTCTCCCACTCTGTTGGTTGTCTTTTAACTCTTTTAATTGTTTCTTTTGCTGTGCAGAAGCTTTTTAGTTTGATATAATCCCATTTGTTTATTTTTCCTTTGGTTGCCCGTGCTTTTGGGGTCGTATTCATGAAGTCTGTGCCCAGTCCTATTTCCTGAAGTGTTTCTCCTATGTTTTCTTTAAGAAGTTTTATTGTCTCAGGGTGTATATTTAAGTCCTTAATCCATTTTGAGTTGATTTTAGTATACGGTGAGAGGTATGGATCTAGTTTCATTCTCCTGCATATCGATATCCAGTTATCCCAGCACCACTTGCTGAAGAGGCAGTCCCTTCCCCAGTGAATAGGCTTGGTGCCTTTGTCAAAGATCAGATGGCAGTAAGTGTGTGGGTTGATTTCTGGATTCTCTATTCTATTCCATTGGTCAGTGTGTCTGTTTTTATGCCAGTACCATACTGTTTTGGTTATTATAGCTTTGTAGTATAGCTTAAAGTCAGGTAGTGTTATGCCTCCAGCTTTATTTTTTTTGCTCAGCATTGCTTTGGCTATGCGTGGTCTTTTATTGTTCCATATAAATGTCTGGGTAGTTTTTTCCATTTCTGAGAAAAATGTCTTTGGAATTTTGATGGGGATTGCATTGAATTTGTATATCACTTTGGGTAGTATGGACATTTTCACTATGTTGATTCTTCCAATCCAAGAGCATGGAATATCTTTCCATCTTCTTGTATCCTCTCTAATTTCTCTCAGCAGTGGTTTGTAGTTCTCATTATAGAGATTTTTCACCTCCTCGGTTAACTCAATTCCTAAGTATTTTATTTGTTTGGTGGCTATTGTAAATGGGCAGGCTTTCTTGATTTCTCGTTCTGCATGTTCACTATTGGAGAAAAGAAATGCTACTGATTTTTGTGTGTTGATTTTGTATCCTTCTACTGTGCTGAAATCATTTATCAATTCCAACAGTTTTTTTGTAGAGGTTTTAGGCTGTTCGATATATAGGATCATGTCATCTGCAAACAGGGACAGTTTGACTTCATCTTTTCCAATCTGGATGCCCTTTATTTCCTTCTCTTCTCTGATTGCTCTGGCTAGTACTTCCAACACTATGTTGAATAGGAGTGGTGAGAGTGGGCATCCTTGTCTAGTGCCTGTTCTTAAAGGAAAAGCTTTCAGCTTTTCCCCATTCAGGATGATATTGGCAGTGGGTTTGGCATATATGGCTTTAATTATGTTGAGATACTTTCCCTCTATACCTAACTTATAGAGGGTCTTTGTCATGAATGAGTGCTGAACTTTATCAAATGCTTTTTCAGCATCTATAGAGATGATCATATGGTCCTTGTGTTTGAGTTTATTAATACGGTGTATCACATTTATTGATTTGCGTATGTTGAACCAACCTTGCATCCCTGGGATGAATCCCACTTGATCGTGGTGAATAATTTTTCGTATGTGTTGCTGTATTCTGTTTGCTAGTATTTTAGTGAGGATATTTGCATCTATATTCATCAAGGATATCGGCCTGTAGTTTTCTTTTTTGGTTATATCTTTACCTGGTTTTGGTGTCAGGATGATGTTTGCTTCATAGAATGAGTTTGGGAGATTTGCGTCCGTTTCAATCTTTTGGAATAGTTTGTAAAGAATCGGTGTCAAATCCTCCTTGAATGTTTGGTAAAATTCTGCTGTGAATCCATCTGGTCCTGGGCTTTTCTTTGTTGGGAGCCTTCTGATAACAGCTTCAATCTCCTTTATTGTTATTGGTCTGTTCAAATTTTCTACGTCTTCACGGTTCAGTTTTGGGAGCTTGTGTGTGTCCAGAAATTTATCCATTTCCTCCAGATTTTCAAATTTGTTGGCGTATAGTTGTTTATAGTAGTCTCGAATGATTCCTTGTATTTCAGATGAATCAGTTGTAATATCGCCTTTTTCATTTCTAATTTTTGTTATTTGAGTCTTCTCTCTTCTTTTTTTTGTTAGCCATGCTAATGGTTTGTCAATTTTATTTATCTTTTCAAAAAACCAACTTTTTGATTCGTTGATCTTTTGAATTGTTTTTTGGTTTTCAATTTCATTCAGTTCTGCTCTGATCTTAATGATTTCTTTCCGTCTGCTAACTTTAGGATTGGATTGTTCTTGTTTTTCTAGTTCTTTAAGGTGAAGTGTTAGGTTGTTCACTTGCCATCTTTCCATTCTTCTGAAGTGAGCATTTAATGCAATAAATTTTCCCCTCAATACTGCTTTTGCAGTATCCCACAGGTTTTGGTATGATGTATCATTGTTTTCATTAGTTTCAATAAACTTTTTGATTTCCTGCTTGATTTCTTCTTGGACCCATATGTCATTAAGTAGAATGCTGTTTAATTTCCATGTGTTTGTATAGTTTCCAGAGTTTCGTTTGTTATTAATTTCTAGTTTTAATCCATTGTGGTCTGAGAAGATACATGGGATAATTCCAATTTTTTTGAGTTTATTGAGACTTGATTTGTGACCTAATATGTGATCTATCCTGGAGAATGATCCATGTGCTGATGAGAAGAATGAATATTCTGAGGTTGTTGGGTGGAATGTTCTGTAGATATCTGCCAATTCCAATTGGTCTAGAGTCTTGTTTAGATCTTGTGTTTCTCTACTGATTCTTTGCCTAGATGATCTGTCTAATATTGACAGTGGAGTGTTCAGGTCCCCTGCTATTATGGTATTAGTGTCTATTTCCTTCTTTAGGTCTAATAGAGTTTGTTTTATAAATCTGGCTGCTCCAACATTGGGTGCGTACATATTTATGATTGTTATGTCTTCTTGATGGATCAGTCCTTTTATCATTAAGTAGTGTCCCTCATTGTCTCTTTTTATGGTTTTTAGTTTAAAGTCTATTTTGTCAGATATAAGAATAGCCACTCCAGCTCCTTTTACTTTTCTGTTTGCATGGTAAATCTTTTTCCATCCTTTCACTCTTAGTCTGTGTGAATCTTTATGGGTGAGGTGGGTCTCTTGTAGGCAGCATATAGTTGGGTCCTGCTTTTTGATCCAGTCAGCCAGTCTGTGTCTTTTAATTGGGGAATTTAAGCTTTTAACATTAAGAGTTGTTATTGAAAGGTGTTGATTTATTCCTAGCATTTTATTGGTTGTTTGGTTGTCTTAGGTGTCTTTTGTTCCTTGCTTTCTGATTTACTGTTTGGTTTCTTTGTTTGGTGGTTCCTTAGGTTGTAGATAGTGTTTTTGTTAGCTTGTTTTCTCTTCATGAATGCCATTTTTATTGTACTAGCGGGTTTAGATTTTTCTTAGGTTTTTATGGCAGTGGTAGTTAGTTTTCAGGAACCAAACCCAGTACTCCCTTGAGGATTTCTTATAAGGGTGGTCTTGTGGTAGTGAACTCCCGCAGTTTTTGTTTGTCTGAGAAATATACTATTTGCCCCTCATTTCGGAAGGATAGCTTTGCAGGGTAGAGTATTCTTGGCTGGCAATCTTTGTCTTTTAGTATTTTGAATATATCATCCCATTCCTTTCTAGCTTTTAGGGTTTGTGATGAAAAGTCTGATGTTAACCTGATTGGGGCTCCCTTATAGGTGATTTGACGCTTCTCTCTTGCAGCTTTTAAGATTCTCTCTTTGTCTCTGAGTTTTGCCAATTTGACTATGACATGTCTTGGAGAAGGCCTTTTTGGGTTGAATACATTTGGAGATCGTTGAGCTTCCTGGATCTGAAGATCTGTGATTTTTCCTATACCTGGGAAGTTTTCTGCCACTATTTTGTTGAATATGTTTTCAATGGAATCTCCATTTTCCTCCCCTTCTGGAATACCCATGACTCGGATATTTGAGCGCTTGAGGTTGTCTGATATCTCTCTCAGATTTTCTTCCATGTCCTTGATTCTTTTTTCTTTCTTTTTGTCTGCTTGTGTTATTTCAAACAGCCCATCTTCAAGTTCAGAGGTTCTCTCTTCAACTTCGACAAGCCTGCTGGTTAAACTCTCCGTTGTGTTTTTTATTTCGCTGAATAACTTCTTCAGTTCAGCAAGTTCTGCTACATTTTTTTTCAGGACATTGATTTCCTTGTATATTTCCTCTTTCAGATCCTGTATACTTTTCCTCATTTCATCATGATGTCTAGCTGAGTTTTCTTGTATCTCATTCAGTTTCCTTAGAATTATCACTCGCAATTCCTTGTCAGTTATTTCAAGGGCTTCTTGTTCTATAGGATCTAGAGTATGAGATTTATTAACTTTTGGTGGTGTACTTTCTTGATTTTTTGTATTTCTGGTGTCTTTTTTTTGGTGTTTATTCATTGTGGCAGGGGGTTTCACAGTCCACCGGTTTGAGACTAATGACTAACTAGGATGTTGCTGTGGTTGCCAATTTGGTATGGCTCCCGCCGTGACTGCTCAGTTGGCCTCTAGTGTCTTGTGTGTGTGGTTGCATCGGGTCTTGGGCTTCTCCGGGGATCCACCTTTCTGGTCAGCTTGGACTCTGCTGGGCTGGTGGATCACGTACCACAGGGTGTGTGATCTCTGTTGAGCTTTCACTTTCTGTACAGGACTTCTCCCCGTTCCATGTGCTCTGGCCCAGGCTGTTAGATCGTGCAGTGGTGACCCCACCGGGTGTGTGGTTTCTGTCGAGTCTCCGCCTCCCTGGCCGCGCGTCTCCCCCCTCTGAGCACACTGTGCTGGGCTGGGGTGTGTCTTCTGCACCCCTCTTCTGTCAGCTGGGCCTTCAAGACCCTGCTCAGCACCGCCTCGCCCAGGAAGTCTACCAGGTTTCTGCTAGGCACAGACGACCGGTCTCTCTGGGTGCCTTTGTAGCACTGTGTAGATCTTTCTCGGGTCTTGTTCACCTTTGTATCCCCCCGGTATAAACCGAGTCTAGTGCCCGCCTGCAGCCTGCTCTCTGGCAGGTTCAAGCGGACCTGGGAACTCTCCTACCACACTATTCCCAACCAGAAATTCGTTAGGCTTTTTTCCAAACTGGTGGTCGCAGAGATGGTATCTGCCTCCCAGTAACAGGAAGTTTACCGGGGCCAGAGTCCAGGGTGTGGTGGAGTGACAGTCCGCCCGCCCGTACTTCCTAGTCCTCCCAACACTGGTCGGGACGCCCCACACCCCCAGCCCCGCCAGAGAACCGCGGAGGGAGTGGGAGAGGAGGCCGGCCCGCAGGGTCCGAAAAGCCCCGCGCCAGGCCAAGCAAATGGGCTCAGTGATGGCCAAGCAGGGTGGAGCTGCTCGCACCTGGGAAAATGGAGGCAGCACGGGGGCAGTGAGTGGCCTGGTGGTGCAGGCGGGAGCCGCGTGGGCATCCACCCCCCGAACAGAGCTGTGCCAGGGATCACTCACAGTGCTGTGCCAGGTCGGGTGCTCACTCTGTCTCTGGTTTGTTGCCTTCCGTGTTCTCGGCGCTGCCGCCTCGGGCTGTTCAGTCGCGGCGCTGCTCGGGCGCTCCCAGGAATCTTCTTTAATGCCGGCCTGAAACCTCGAATCCTGAATAGGGCAGCTGGCCGCCTTCAGTGCGGCCCCAGCCTCCGGGATCCTGGCTGCATCCACAGCAGCCCTGGCGCCGTGTTCCCTGTTTCAAGACTCGCTTTTGCAGCTAAGAATCCGTTCTTTTCCTGCTCCACACTTCAAAGCTGTTGCCTGTAAATGAGGCAGCCTCTCCTGCCGGGGGCAAAGTGGCGTTGAGCCCCCACGACCGGCCAGCAGCAGCAGTCCTCCCTTAAGAGATGGCCAGAGGAAGGTCCACAAGTTTCCCGGCTGCCTGAGTCCCAGTGGCCACCTTTTCCACCTCAGCTACTCCGCGCCAGCCGCGGCAGCCGCCGCCATCTTGAAACCTCCCCCCCCTGTTTCTCCTTTTGATTCTGTCAGTTTTTGCTTCATGTATGTTGAAGCTCTGTTGTAATATGTGATATATCTCTAATAGTTATGTCTTCCTGATGGATTAATACTTTAATCATTTTAAGATGTCCTTCTTTGTCTCTGATAATAATTTTTGTCTTAAAATATATTTTTTTCTGATTAGAATAGTCAGTCTAGCTATTTTTTGGTTACTGTTTGAATTAAACAGCTTCTTCCATCCTTTTACTTTCAATCTATTTGTCTTTGAATCTAAAGTAATTCTCTTGTATAAAGCACATTTGAATTGTATTTCTTGACAATACATGTCTTTTGATTATATTGTTTATTCCATTTACTTTTAATGGAATAAACAATAATGTAGGACTTACCTCTGCAATTTTGTATTTGTTCTGTACATGTTTTATGTCTTTTTTCCTCTGTTCCTTCATTAATGCCTTCTTTTGTGTTAAATAGATATTTTCTAGTATATCACTTTAATTCTCTTGTCTTTTCTTTGACTATACTTTTTCAGTTATTTTCTTAGTGTTTGCCCTAAGGATTATAATTAATATATTAACACAGATCAATTTAGTCCAGATTAATTAATTGGATTAATCAATTAATTTCATTAGTATACAAAAACTTTGCTCCAATATACCTTCATTCCCTTTCCCCTCTTTTGTGCTATTATTCTTGTCATAAAAATTACATCTCTATACATTATAAAGCCATCAACAACAGTTTTATAGTTATTGCCATATGTAGTTGTCCGTAAAATTCAATATGAAAAGAAAAGAGTTACAAACAAAAGTAAATATATATATACTGTTTTTTCTACTTACCTATTTAGTTACTATATTAGTTTATAGGCTAATGAAAGAAAATACCACAGACTGGGTGGCTTAAATGAAAGAAATTTATTTTCTCAAAGATTTGGGAGCTTAAAGTCCAAGTTCAAAGTGTTAACAGGTTTGGTTTCTCCTAAAGTCCCTCTCCTTGGCTTGAAGATGGCCTCATTCTTGCTGTGTCCTTACATGTCATTTTCTCTGTGAACACAAATCCTTAGTGTCTCTTCCGTTTCTTATGACACCAGTCATATTGCATCAGGGCCCACCTTCGTGACTTCATTTTTAACTTAACTACCTCTTTAAAGATCTTCTCTCTAGGTGTAGTTACCTTCTGAGATACTGGGGATTAGAACTTCAACATATGAATTTTGAGGGGGCACAATTTGGCCATGATAGCTATATTTACTGATGCTCTATATTTCTTTGTGTGGATTCATGTTACTTTCCAGTGTCATCCATTTCAGGGAGACTGAAATAATCTCTTTAGCATTTCTTGCAAGATAAGTCTACTAGTAATAAATTCTCTCATTTTCTTTCTTATCTGAGGATGTTCTCATTTCCCTTCATTTTTAAGGGTAGATTTCTGGACATAGAATTCTTGGTTGATTGTCTTTTTCCTTAAGCACTTTGTATATGCCACCGTACTTTCCAGGCTTACATGGTTTCTAATGAGAAGTCAGCTATTAATATTATGGATAGGTCCTTATACATGATGAATCACTTTTTACTTGGTGCTTCGAAGCCTCTTTTTGTCTTTGCTTTTGACAGTTTGACTGATGTGTCTAGGTGTGTATCTCATCAAGTTATCCTATTTGGAGTTTGTTGAGCTTCTCAGATGTGCATCTTAATATTTTTCATCAGATTTGGGAAGTTTTCAGCCATTATTTCTCTAAATATTCATTTTTTGCTCTCTCTTCTCTCCCTCTGAGTTCCCATTATATATATAATGTGTGTGCTTGATGGTGTATTGCAGCTCTGTGAGGCTCTATTCATTTTTCTTCATTCTTTTTTTTCCCTGCTCCTCAGACTGTATAATCTCAATTTTCTTATCTTCAAGTTCACTAATTATTTTCTTCCATTGTTCAAATGTGAAACCCTTCTAGTTTTATACTTCAGTTATTTTACCTTTTAACTCCAGAATTTTATTTGTTCTTTCTTTCATGTAATTTCTATCTTTGTGGTGATAGTCTCCATTTGGTGAGACATTTTCATATTTTAATTCTTTTGACATGGTTTCTTTTATTTGTCTCAACATATTTACAATAGCTGATTTAAAGTCTTTGTCTATTACATTAAATGTCTGGACTCCTGCAGGAACAGTTTATTTCTATTGGCTGCTTTTTCCTTGTGTGTGGCCCATACCTTCCTATTTCTTCATATGCCTCATAAGTTTTTGCTGAAAATTTGTCATTTTCAGTAATGTAAAATGTCAGCCCTGTAAATAGGTTTTCTCCCTCCTCCCCAGCATTTGGTGTTGCTGCTGTTTGTTGTTTTTGTTGCTGTATATTTGCTTAGTGACTTTCCTGAATCCATTCTATGAAGTCTGAATGCTGTGTTATGTGTAGCCACTGCAGGCCCTGCTTGGTTGGCTTAGTGTTCAGCTAGTGATTGGACAGAGATTCCCTCAAATGTCTGGAACTATAACTTTTCCAGCCTTTGTCAAGCACAATGTCAATGCTCCAGCACTTTACAGCTCTGCCTTAGCCTTCACTTCACTTGCACAGAGCCTCACAGTTAGCCAGAGGTAGAGCACAGGTCCTTCTCAGGCCTTTCCTTAGCATGCACACAGTCCTGCTCATGGCACTACCTTTTAAAGTTCCAGCAATATGTCCAGGGGCTTTTCAAAGCCCCCTGTAGATGTCTCATTTCCTAGTTTTTCCTTTTAAGTTTTTTCTTCAGCCTCTTGTTTGTTACAATTGGGATTGCTGCCTTAAGCAGCTGCTATGCTGAAAAATTGCTGGTGATTACTTTGGACTAATGCCCTGGGAATTGGGCTGTTCACACTGTGTGAGTCCTGAAATAAATAAAGGCAAGCCTTCAGTATGGCACTTTTCCAGTGCCTTAGTCACTTTGGGCTGCTATAATAGAATACTATGGACTGCGTGTCTTATACAACAAACTTTTATTCCACAAAGTTCTGGAGGCTGAGAACTCCATGATCAAGGTGCTGGAAAACTTCATGTCTGCTGAGAGCCCACTTCCTCGTCCATGGATGACCATCTTCTTGCTGTGTCCTCACATGATGGAAGGAGTGAGGGACTCTCTGGGATACATTTTATAGGGGCACTAATCCCATTCATGATGGTTCTTCACGATCTAGTCATCTCCCAAGCCCCCACCCCCTTCTAATATACACATACTGGAGATTAGGATTTTAATGTATAAACTGAGGTGGGAGGGACTCAATCATTCAGTTCATATCAGCCAGTGGTCTTCCAGCAGGTCAAACAGTGGCAATTCTCTGCAGATGGGGATTTGTGGAGAACCAAACCCATTCTCACCCTCTCCAGTGGCTACTAGGCTGCTGCTTTTTTCTACTTACCATGTTCATCACGCTGTTGGATTCAAGACCTCTGCAACACCAGGAGAGGAGGGTGGGAATGGGGCAAGTTAAAGCTCCTCAAAGTCCCTATTTTACCATGATTCAGACATTTTTCTGGAGTAAATACTCCTTAAATTGTCGTAAGCCTCTCATTAATTTCCAGAGTTCTGAATAAGTTAATTTTGACCCCCCCCCCCTTTTTTGGCCAATGTTCTCATTGCTTTTATGGAGGAGTGGATTTTCAAAGGCCGTTACTGCAATGTTGCAGAAGTGCTTCTTCTCCAGCCACTTTTTAATGCACAGTTATTTGTGTAACTGGCTGGGCCTGGAGCTCACCCCTCTGTAACATGGCTTGGTGCTTACATCAGGCCACACCCTTTGCCTTATTTTCCGAATTTGCTGTAATGAGAGGCCCTGAGGCCAAGCGTCCCCCCCAGTCAGGGAAGGTGTCCAAGTGCTGTCCTACCGGGAAGGCGTCCTTATGTACACCTTGGCTACTCTCAGAAAAACCAAGGCAGTGGCCCTCCCACTGAGAGGAGAGAGAGAGGGTAGAGGGCAAGAGTGAATCTCAGGCTAAGAGACGAGGAAGCTGAACAGAGGTGGGGTTAATGCCTCCTAAAGGTGCTGGGAGTTCCTGGCTGTGGAAACTAGGGGAAAAGAACATGAGGGGAAGATGAAATTCTCCAGTGACCAGCAAGACTGTTGTCCCCATAGCATTGTGAAAGAAAGGGGATGTGGAGAGGTATGTTGGGAAGGGTACATCCTTCAAGGTCCCGGGTAAAAGTTAATATCTGCCCAGAACTAGCTGCTTCCCCCTAAGGGACATGATTGAGTTGGTACTGCCTATAAAACTCTCCTATTAGTTGTCTATTAGAGTCTTTCTTTCTACATTTGACTTTAGCAACATCATTTTCAAATGTTCAGTTGTCAGTGAAAATTGAGTAAAAAAAAAAAAAAGATCCCTGGAAGCTGGAATGGAGTTTTCTTTATTATACTTATGTAATATATGGACAAAGCAGCGAATACTTCTCCAGTGTCAGAACTGAATTAGCTAAAGCAGTTTTCAAATGGATGATATCATTTTTTATCCTTTGGTACACACTTCAGAGGGACTCCTGGGATTGCCGCTGGTGGTGGTTGGTGACTTTGTGCCACTTCAGTTAATTTCCAATGAGTTTTCGCTGGCTCATGTGTGGCGTGATAGGAGGCTACTTCCATAAAACGATTGATTAATGAGACCAATTAATGTTTGAATTTGACTTCTGTTTTAAATCAGCAGGGGTAGCCAAAGAGTGCTTAATGTCAGCTGTTCAATTTTATTTTACCCTGAAAATGAGTATATATTGAGGCTTTTGGTAAATATATCAATTGTTTATCAAAAAAAAAAAAAAACCCACAGATAAGGTTAATTATGCTAATGTCAACCTGGAAGTTAGATTAATCTTGACATAATGGATAAAATATTTGTAATTAAAAAATTTTTAGGATTAAATTCCTTTAGATTTATCCTCCAAAGACAGTCCACCAAAGGCTCTGCCAAAGCTCATTCACTCTGGAGTCGAGCAGTGGAAGAAATTTCAGAAGAAACAGGAATACATAAGTATTCCTTGAGTGGGAAAACAGGACATTTTTCAAAAGGATAGGTTTTGAACATTCTCTAAGAAATTTTTTTTTGTGGGAGGGGAGTATAAATTTTTACATAGAGACAAGGTGTGCTGCCAATGTGTGGAAAAAAGCATCTTATTTATAGAAACTTGGGAATCCAGGGAAATGCTTGGTAGAGCAGAAGGGCTGCTGCAAAACAGTAACTAAACAAGAACAGGAAGATAACAGAACTTTGTAGCAGAATCAAGACTAGACCTGGAAGGGGAATAGGAGACAGTCAGCAAATCAAGCAGGCTAAAGGAGGCTCTCACCAGGCTGTCAGTCCAGAAGGTATTTGGGGGCTAATTAGAAAAAGAAACTCTTTCCTCCAGGCAGAATCTTGGCTGGCGGAACCCACGCTGCATTTCCTCCTTCACTCTCCCCTCTTCCAGGGACACTGTATGCTCTTTTATTGGAGTCCCAGTTAGGTTTTTATAATGATGGACAACCAGCCCCCAGCTTCTATCCTTAATCTCTTCCCTTGGTGTACCTTGGCCCGAGGCCCACACTGCCCCGTTTCTTGCCTGGCCATGGAGGAGGCACAAGTGGGCTTTGAGGCTGCGGACACAGGACAGCAGCCCCTGCTGCCTGTGGTTCTGTGAGGTGCCGCCAGCCAAGCTTCCCTCTGTCAGTCTCAGCTGATGTGGTGGTGGCCATGCCTGGGCTCAGTATGGCCTTTGGCCTTTGCCATTCACAATGGCATCCTCAAAGTGTGTCTGCTCCTCCGACTGTGCCCAGGAAGAGAATTTCCCCACAGCTTTGAGCTCAGGATCGGGCACCTCTACCAGCACCTTCCCACTCCCGACACATGCCTGGATTCCCCATCTTTATGTTTCTCCTTTCAAAATATCCCACCCCACAGTGGCACACCAGGGCCCACTGAGCTCATGCAGAGCAGCTGCACGCTCCAGTGCTGCCAGGGCCAGACCCACAGACTCCGAATGCTTATTCTTTCTCTGGGCAAGGCTTAGCAAAGCATCTCTCCCACGATGCCTAGTTCCTTCACAGAATTTTTTATTAGCTGCTGAAAAAAATTTATTCAAACAGTTGAAATATGCCTGCAACAGCTGGAAAAGCTGACCACAAAATGCTCTCTCTCCTAGCAGGGCCCCAACTTGGCCCCTGGTCTCTCACTACATTCTCCATGCCTGCTTGGTTCTTAATTCTTATTCTCAATTACTTGTTAAATGAATTCATAAATGACTAAACAAACGAGACCTCCATATTTAGGAGGAAAGGAGTCAGAGAGAGAGACCTGGGGGGTGGACGTTAGGTGATAAGAAAGACTTTGTATGGCATTTTCTTCTCACTGCCTCACTAAAAAAGGGTTGGGGAACCAAAGCTGTGTTCTCTACACCTGCCCAGGCAGCGGCTCTGAGGCTGTCCACTGTCTGACTTACGGGTGGGCAAACACGGTCTCCCCTGTGGGGTAAGGAGAGCAGGCAGGAGGGCCTATGATGACCTTTAAGTGTGTGTCTAAAAAGCCCAGGCCATTTCCTATGGCGACAAGACCGTGGAGAGAAAGCGTCAGGCTCCCTTCTGCGGTCCCCACAGTGAGAACCTCAGGAGAACCATGAGCTGCCCTGAGTGAGACCCTGCTCAGAGAACAGATGGGGAATTAGTCAACATAAATCGGCATCAACAGAGGCTGTCTTTGAGTTTGGACGTTGAGTGCTACAGAAGTCTGTTTCATGGGCCTTTGAGACAGCAGGTATGGGGAGCACAGGACTGCTTGAGGCAGAGGGCTGCTGGTAGACAAGTCTTGGAAATGCTGGAAGTGTCTACCATGCTGGACACTCCTGAGGGGTACAGTGGCTGTCAGCTTTGCAGTGGCAGCAGTGAAACAGGGTCACCCAGTGTTGGGTGTCACCCCTGACATGCACTTACCATGCCTGCCTTTTAGCCTCTAATCCACCTGTCCTTCTGCGGAATGTGTAAATGCACCTCCCCTGTTCCCCAGTGACAGTCAGCCCCAGACACTGTCTCTGTCCTGTGGAAAGTATATATGATTCTCACTTTTCCAGAGAAGGTGATGGCCCTTTTCAAGGGCATGAGACCTTCAAGTCACAGACCATTCTAGACCTCCCATGTGGCAAAAGCAAGAATAAGCATAAATAATGGGATTCCTGAATCAAAATTGTTTATCTTTAAAGGTCTGGAGAGGTCACCCATCCAACTCTCTTATTTGGAAGGAAGCAGTAAGGGCATCCAGGTTCTTTGTGCAGTGCCTCCTAGCCCTTTGAAATTAGATAGTAAGATTTTGTCTAACTTTACTTTTAATAGTATTTTTTTTTACCACAAACCAAGTTTTTCTTTTATTTTCCAAATATAAAATTAGAATAATAAATATGCTTTTGCCAGCTCCATCCACATGGCCCCCTGCCAGATTCATGGGCACGGGCCCTGGAAGGATTGTGCCCCTGCTTCTGGTCTGCAGTGTGGCTGAGAAGGGATACTGGAAAGGGCTTTCGCCAAATCCTGAAGCTCTTCCTGGCGTGTGAAATCACCTGATTTGCGAGCTAATCAGGTCTATAGCAGAGGGTTTACTGAAGTTCAAAGAACAAAGAAACAGATATTCAAAGCAAAACACTGGTGGAGAATTTAAATCATTTTATTGATCAGCACCTATTTCCTTCATGGTCATGAAAAAGTCTCCTAATAGAAAATCCATGCCGCTTACCTGTGGAGCTCTCCAAGGGATTGGTGATCTATTAAGGAAAGGCTAGAAATTCTAAGAAGCATCATTTCCTGTCATTTTATTTACGTGGAAAGAGTGTAAAGAGCTGGTGAGGATAATTAAAGCTGAAATGTAAATAATTAAAAAGCAATCACTGTTGGTTATAAGCGAATTCGTTTTGAAGGGGAAAAGCAAATGTTATAAAATTACAGGTTGAGTAGTATAGGCAAAATCAGTATAATCGCAAATGATTTTTCCTGAAATTAAAGATATTTATTATGATTGCAAAATAGAGATTACTAGTTTATTAATTAGGCTAAAGTCTTCTTTTCTTTTTAGAATAGGTAATGCATGCATATGGCAAAATTCACTGTGCTCATAAAGGGTGACACATCAGTCTCCCTCTTTCCCCAGCCTTCGCCCTTCAGTGCCCAGGTGTCAATGCAACACTATTTTATGCATTTGTAAACACATTGGTAAAAAGGTGGCGAGATCATGAGCTGAATCAACTTGTGGATTCAAGTCACCCTAGAGTAAGTAAAAAACTAGGAGGTGATGATTTGAATATAGATTGCTTGAAGTTGAATTTGTTATTAACGGTTACTTAATTAGACACTTACTATAAGAGATGTATTACACTAAGCCCGTTATTTGGATTATTTTATTTAATTCTCCTAACATTCCTAAAAATTATCCTTATTTTGGTGCTAAGACAACAGAGGTTCAAAAACTTTATGTAACTTGCTCCTGTTCATGCAGCTATGTAGATGCAAAAAAAAAAAAAACAAAATTCAAGTTACTCCAAAGCACTTAATGATTAGAAAATACTTTTAAAGAAAAGACCTTTCCAGGGACTAAGTATTTTTCATACAGTGATGAAACCACACTATGATGATTTTAAAACATGTCTGCAAATTCACTGACACTCCTTCCCATTACGGTGTGGAATGAGTTTCTTCTCCCCTTGAACCTGGCAGGCCTCTGTGACTCTACAACACGTTATGGTGCAAGTGACATCATGAGACTCCTTGGAAAAGAGCCCAAGCTGTTCCCTCACTGCAGCCACAGTACCAGACAAGTGAGTGGGAAGCTGTGGGACTACTACTCCGTCAACCACCATGCAGCCACACCTGTATGAGAGGCCCTGAGAATAAAGATTAAAAAATTAATAATAATAATTGTTATTGTTTAGTACACTACATAAGTGGAAAAAATGAACATTGGTGGCAGATGTAATACACAGAGATAGAATAATGTCATTTTTATTTTCCGTCTTTTTGTGACGGGTAAGGGGATCGCAACCCTTGGCTTGGTGTCGCCCGCACCACGCTCAGCCAGTGAGCGCACAGGCCATTCTTATATAGGATCCGAACCCGCAGCGGGAGCGCCGCTGCACTCCCAAGCACTGCACGCTCCCGAGTGTGCCACAGGGCCGGCCCTAGAATGACGTCTTGAGCGATATGGTACTCATCTGTCTAAAGTTTGTTTTATTCCCACATTTCACAGAGAATGTTCAAATTGAGCACTGGTTCCTCCTGTTGTTAATTGGTGCTGAACTGGTTAAGACCACTGCCCCAAGAAAAACCAGTTTGAGCTTGTTTGCACTCACAAAAAAGACACAGTACTTAGGTGTCCCAGGAACCTGGGGATCTAAAAGCAGCTTGCTAGATACACAATAATAATAGTTTAATATAATTTTTTTTAAATGTTCAGATTTCTATTATTTAATCCTGAAAGCTTTTGCTTCTGATTCTTCGCCTGTTCTACAGATTGTGTCTGAAGTTAGTCCCCTCAGCACTGATTGATTTTGTTCTGTGGCTTCTCATGTGGATTGCGTGGTTGCTATGCTCTCATCTGTGATTGTTGCCAGAGGCTGAGACTAATATTGTCCAGAAAGATAAAGATCACTGCTGCATCAACAGTTGTTCATTTCTTGTAAAAATGCTTAAGGTGATTGAAGAACTATGCTTGCATACAACAATGAGTGCCGCTGTGAAAAGCACAGGCAGTTTTTTATGCCTAGCATTCTTTATATTTATCTACTTTTAAAAAAAATCATTAGCGTCACTCAGATCTAAGTAAAATAATGTAGTAAAATAATTTACAAAAATATTTTAAAATTAGGCACTGAATTTTGACTTTGACCTTCTGAAATTTTGATTTTTTCTTATGTTCTCTCTGCTGACTTTATTTTTTACTTGATCTTCAATTCATCTTAACCTTGCATGAGCCCCTTTCCTTTGAAAACATGTCTTATTTTCTTTGTATCCTTACACCTTCTTACTTGTGGGCTCAATAGATCACTATTGGTGTAATGAGGTAGTTTTGAGCTGGATTTTGAATAACAGTAAGAGTTAAATGTGCGATGATACAGGCAAAGGCTGGGTTGTACCATCTCTGTAAGTCCTACTCATATTCCTCAGAAGGTTTCAGGGCTTACAGTTGACAAAGTATGTTCAACTTGAGCACTGGATCTCCATGATGTTAACTGGTGTTACACTAGTTAAGACCATCACCCCGTGAAACAAAAACCAGTTTGAGCTTGTCTGGACCCACAAAAAAAGATACAGTGCTAGGATGTCCCAGGAGCCTGAGGATCTGAAAGCAGCTTCAGGAAGGGTCTGATCCAGACATTGGTATCCGCTCTCTGCCCCTCGCCACTGCTCCTCTTTGCACATCTGCTTTCCCTTCTCTCTCAGTGGCCAGCCTTCTCTGTTTCCCAGCCACATCATAGAAAATGTGATGACCCTGCAGCTCTAGTGTGTCTCTAACATCTTCTTAGTTGTATTCTTTAAGGATTCATGAGCCTGGTTCATTTCTGCAGTGGGAGCTATGGCTAAACTCTTCACCAACAGCCCCTGCACTACTGGAAAGAAACTCAAAGCTTTTGAAAACCACTGGAGAGTGAGAAGGCTCTTAACTTAGGGGAAATTCATGCTCGTGTTATTTCTATACTGTGGCAGCTGTTGGGGTCAGGTGAGAACTGGGGAAACTGAGAATCTAGAGTTCTGGAGACCCAGGATTCATAAGATGGGCTTGCCCGTATGTCCAGCTCCATCCTTTGGACAGAGTTCCCAGCAGGGTAGGTCTCAGCATCCAAGAGCAGTTGTAACTCATCTTTGGCAAATAGCTAGCAAGAAGATTACGTTTAATCCTCTCTTTCTATCTATCTTATCAGTAGGGCATGTTGGAAATGCAACAAAGAGCACAGGATAGCAAAACAGCTTCAGGTGTGGTCTCTAGGCACATACTTCTTTTTTTCCCTTCACTTTAAAATTCTAATTGTACATATTTGTGAGGTATAGTGTGTTGTTTCAATACATGCATATATTATACAATGATCCACTTAGAATAGATAGCATATCCATTCCCTAAACATCTACCTTTTCTTTGTGGTGATCACAGTCAAGATCCTCTTTTCTAGATATTTATAAATATGCAGTATAGTATAGCTCTAGTCAGCCTAGAACACCAGAAGTTATTCCTCCGTCTACCTGTAGCTTTGAACCCATTAATCCTCCCCCTCCCTCCCTTCAACCCTCTTCTCTTCCTGGCCTCTGGTAACCATTATTCTGCTCTCTGCTTCTATAAGAACCACCTTTTTGGGTTTGTTTCTTTGCGGATTTTTTGTTTTGTTTTGTTTAGATCTCATATATAAGTGAAATCGTGTGGTATCTGTCTTTCTGTTGGCATGTATGTCTGAATATAAGCATTGCCCTCTGGTCTTCTTGCCTGATCTTCCCATCTCAACAAATTCCTTAGCTCCACTGTGTAACATGGCTGTCCTGAGTCCACTCTTGGGATTGTGTGTATGTTGGTATGTGGTATGTGGGGTGTGGGAAAGGGGAAAGTTCTGATTCTGAGAGAAGACCTCAATAGACAAGCCAAGAGGAATCAATTGAAGGTGCTACTTAGAAATACTTCTATAATAAGAGTAGATGGGGAATTCATGGTTAAGTGGAGTCCTTTGCTGCAATCCATTTCTGAGCTTTAAATGTACTTATGCTCAATGTGAAAGTCAATGAATGTCAAAGAAGGAATGTTAGTGTGCCAAGTTTTCCAAATTTCTTTAATTAATAAACCTTTCATTTTAGGAGTAACTTATGGATTCTACAGGAAACAATTTGGGAAACATTATAAGATTTTGTGTTTCTGAGTTTTGTGCAAGTTTATGTAAAGAATATTCAATAAATGTAATCACCTTAGAAGCTTTCTTCACAGTGGCTCCAGCCCAAACATTTTGGTGGTGGACTAACCTTCCAGCGCCAGTGCTGCCCTCAATACCGCCCCTCAGCAGCGAGGCTCAGCTCTTGGAAACTGGCAATCAGTCAGAAGCAAGGTGACAGTTTCCTAATCAATGCCTCCGTTCTCACAACTATTTACTATCCACAGCAGGACACAGGGCAGATACCCATTTTACTTTGTTCTAGTTAACACCCAATCTATTACCTAGAAATCTGAAAGCACTCGGCTATCCCGTGCCTCACGTGGTCTTGGAATGAGTCCACATAATGAATTACACAAGTCCAAGCCTGGTCGCATAAGTCCTGCATGGGCCAGGGCACCTCAGAGAAGGAGGACGGGAGGCCTCACCCTCCTGGGACCTCCTGTTTCGCTCTCCGGTGCTTTAGCAGTGGAGCATCTCCTCTAACGTGCAGATTTCTCTATAATTTGATGACTATTAAATACCATGCTCCATGAAGCTGACTCATTTCTCAGACTCTGACTTCCTCCTACTCTCATAGGAATGACTCCATCCAGCCTCCTCATTACGGGCCTTATTTATACGTCCTCTGACAATATTGCTGATTCCTTTTTTAAAAAATGAGTTTAAACAGACATCTCCAGATGCAGAATTTGCCTTAGCAGTGCATATGCCAGTGAGCCTCCTACACACCTTAGAATTCATGCAGTTTTTCATGTGTGGGCATCCAAACTTAAAGCATTCTGCCTGTTCTTTTCTTGAAAGTATCTTCATTAGCTTAAAATTTCTGTGGCCTCTTTATTCAATAAACATTCATTGAAATGCTATGATTGTACTATGTAATTTGAATGACGCACACTTCTGTGACTACTTTCCCGACTGCTTTCTCTACGTCAGGTTGCACCCATGCCAGGCCTCCCTTCACCCTCCTGCCCAGATGCAAAGCCCCACCCTTCTTGCCTCCATACGTGCTTTCCTGGCACGCTCCCTCCTGACTGCTCCCTGAACAATTGCTCAACCAAGGTAGTCTACCAAAGTAATTTTTATTATCTTACACCACCTGGAAAATAAAGGTACCTTCTAGACACTGCACCTGTCAAATCCAGTCTACTGGATCTGTGCCTACTTTAGATATGTCTTTAGGATAGATGGGTCTAGTGCAAAACTTCCAGTCCCATCAGAGATTTGGTTATAGAGAAAGGAATACAGACTTTAAGTGAGGAAAGTTCATCTAAACTGTGCACAAATTAAAGCCACTGAATTATGAAAACTTTAAAAATTGAGAAATAAATCTCATGCCTCACTAATTTGGTTACTCAGAAGTCAAGCAATGCTAGACAAAGCATCTCTCAGACTTACATAGTCAAATAGGGAGTTGGTCAGCATATCATCTGAACAATTAGTGCACATCGACACATAATTAGAATACCTGCTACCGAAAATACTCTAATACATAACGAACAAAGTTGTTGCTGAGTTTTGTTTTTTTTACTTACTTGAGTAATTAACAGATGTGTATAGTCCCCCCCACACACACACACGGTGGTGCACTGTGCAAGCATGAATAGTTCTCTCTTAAGTGTGAAACCCAACCATGCATTGTTGAAGGAACCGAATACTCTACTTGGTGGCAGAGGCTGTCATTGGAAACAGCAGAGCATTAAACAGATTCTTAGGCTTCCTCTCAGTTGAGAGGGAGCAGGTACGGGAACGTGAACAGGAGCCAAATCAATAAAGAAGATTCGACATGGGCTGAAAAAAAAGTCTGCTATGTGGTCAGGAGTTTCCGTGTCAGACACATAGGAGACTGAGACAAACTCAAGGAAAAGTGAGATTGAAAAGCAAGTCAGTTGCTAGGAAGGCGGGGAAATCTGAGAGGGATTTGAGAGAAGGAATTTATGAATAGATTAATGGCTACTGAAAAGACTTTGAAGTGAGATTGCTCAGAGATATCGAGTCAGGTAACATAAATCCATACGCAGATATAAGGAACTCCATGACAGGATCCACCAGGCAAGAATTTCATCCCTACCGGCATGGCTGCTGTAGCATTTGTCAGCGGCCAATCTTGGGTGGCTCAATTCTGGTTCATTACACAGCCATTCTCTTCAGGCCTCAATTGCTTCAAATTCTAATGATGAAACCATTTGCACCATCAAAAATGCTGTTATTTTGATTAAATATGGAAAAATAATCATTCCCACCTTCAACTATGTGTATATCCTATTGGGATTTGAGTTTTTTCCCCCTTAAAAATCTTTTTTCAGATTGGCTTCCAAAATTTTATAATTTTACTCCTGGAGAAGGCAAATTCACTGTTCGTAGAATTCACTGTTCACAGAGTTTTACACATTTGGAATTCTTATTCCACTAATCTTCACAGAAATTGGAAAGAGACTCAAATGTGTCATCCAGGAAATCTTACTGCATGCAAATTCAGTAGTCATTACGGATTAAAAAAAAAAAAAAACAAATAGGGATGGAATCTTGCCAACACAACTGATGAGCTGCGTGCTGAAGTCACTCAAGCCATAACCAACAGCAAAGGTATTAAGGAAGCTCCCTTGATCATCATACTTGTCTAACTTTGCATCCCTCATATCTGATTAATGCCTTTGAGTAATCAGTTAATGAATTAAAACTGTTCAGGATCTTTAACTTATTATCTATTCATCCAGTCCACAAATTGGTGCTTCAAAATCCTTAGTTAAAAAAAAAAAAAAAAAAGAATGCAGAAAAGAAAGAAAAAGGAAAAATATTTGTTGTCCTCTAATAATTATCATAATTGGAAAAAATTGTTAGCATTTGAGATTGCTAAGTAAATTTATACATCAAGGGAACATTGAAAGTCATAAAATGTAGTCACTGGAAGGGCAAAGGCCCTTCATTTAGGAGGACTGTGAGGCTCCCAATTAGTTAAGGAGGCAGATCTGACAGAGAGGGAGCCAGGCCTTCTAAACTGCCATCCAATGCTCTGTCTGCTGTCATTCTACCAACTGTCGCTGAGAGGAAAGCACTTCTTAACATGCCCATCAGAAAGGGAGAGTCACTTGAAGCTTACTTAGCTGTGTCCAACTGCTACCCCCTAAAAGAGAATGATCCCCTTCGAGTCCAATAGAAGGATATTCAAATTTCACTGCTAAGTAACTTGGTGATTTATTTAAAATTTTGGTCCTTAATTTGTTCATAGGAGAAGGTAATGTCTTCCTTGCAGGACTAAATCTGATGTTTATGAAGCATCTACCACAATGCCTGGCTCAGAGCCAATCCTCAGGCATATGTGTCCTCCCCAAACATAGTCTGCTTAATGGGCAAATACTTCCTATCAGCTCTAGCATTTTTTCAAAGAGATAAAATATCCCAAGTAATAGGCTATTGATAAATATCTAAACCCAGGCCTTAAACTACTGGGGTGGGGAAAGAACAATTTATTTGGATAAAAATATGAAGTCATCTTGGAAAACAGCCTTAACTGTGCTACACTGCCCTCTTGATTAAGGTATCAGCGTTGTTGGGCTTTAAGTTTGCTTGACTTCCAGGAATAAGAGAGTTTGGCATAAACTTTGTTTTTATAATGTGAGAGATCCTGTCTGGCACACAGACACAGGCTCTGACATTTTTAAAGCCATTCCAGCAAACATTTCCTTTCTCAAAGCAAACTTGAAATTCTCCAGCCTATTATTTTAACTCTAGAACACATGAATCAAAGGATTTGGGTTGGATTCAAATAGGATTTTTCACACTATGTTACACGTATCCAATTGTTATTTCTCCTGTTGATTTAATTAATGGAAATGCCATTGGTACCAGTGCCACTGCTGCTTTTGATACATGTTCTCAGAGATGATCTGACCCAGAAAAGGAAATGAACTTCAAACATTACAAAAAATACAAAAAGTCTGTGCCTAAAGATTGTGCTTTGATACTGTCAGTATGTCACAATGTCTACCATTTTTTAAGTCAACACCAAAACTTAATGGTTGGATATATCTGGGGCTGTGCCTCTGTGACAACATGAGATCATGTTATCAGTACTATAGACAAAAAGATTTTTCATGAGGAGATGGGATGGGATTTGTGAGGCCTACTGTCCCTGTTCCTATGATCTTGCCTCAGATTCTCTACTCACTGCTAATGAAACAATAAAATTAGGGAGTTAGAGATGGGAGGGTCCATGATGTTCACAGAGATAAATTCCTCACTGGACAGTTGAGGAAACTGAGGTGGAGGAGGAGTAAATGTTCTGCCTTCCCACACAGTCATTTAGGGACGGGCTGAATGCCACTCCTGCATTCATTTCCCTGGGGACACTTGTACATGAGTGAGTGACCTGTTTCTGCAGTTGGGTCTTCCCGAGGGGACTGGGAAGACTCTGTTTCCTCCACAGCATTCTTCAGGCTTAAACTATGAGCTCTTCTTTCACACTCCACACTCTCTTTTGCTTATCTCTTCCACTCCCTTAGCTTCAAACATTTCCTAAATGCAAACATTCCCCAAATACTCACGTTTCTAGCCCCGAACTCGACTAACGTCTTTCAAGCTGGACTTGTTACTAGAGTCCTACACACTCCAGCTATCACACATGTCAGCATTTCCTTGACCACCTTACAGTGCTTTAGCCTCTACGGCTTTGTTCCATAACTTTGTTCTGTCTGGTGGTCTTTCCTCCATATCTCACTTTTACCTCGGCCCAGGTAAAATCTTACTTTTTCCAGAACGACTTCTCAGATGTTCTTGGATCTACCATTCCTTGGCCGCATACGTGAGTATCAGCTTCTGTCTGTATAAAGTCTGGTGCAGAGCTCTTGAACGGAGACGGACTGCACTAGCTTGGCATCAGATGCAAACAAAAGCAACTGGTTTACTGAGACATTTACCCTGGATTAGATAGAGCCATAGGAAAAATTATTTCTCAAAGTTATGAGAAACTTAGTAAGGAAGAAAATCAGGTGACTAACCAAAAATCCATTCATGCCTGAAACATTCTTTGGCGAATACTGTTTCTGACAACTGATTATTTACTTGAAAACAAACCAAGGTTATTTCCTTTCTTTTAGAAGGCAACCTAACTTTACCACCACTATTGACCCAGTTCTCTTCTCTTTTCTGTTTAAGTAGTTTGAATTCACTGATAATATGAACCTGGTTTCTATTGATTTGTCATAGCACTGCTGTGGAAAATTATCAGTCATTGTAATTGAAATAACTTCTAAAGGACAATTATTTCTTGATTTTTTTTTTTTTTTTTAAGATGACCAGGAAAGGGATCTTAACCCTTGACTTGGTGTTGTCAGCACGATGCTCACCCAGTGAGCGAACCGGCCATCCCTATATGGGATCCGAACCCGTGGCCTTGGTGTTATCAGCACCACACTCTCCCGAGTGAGCCACGGGCTGGCCCTTGATGTATTTTAAAAGTTATTTTATGCTATTATAACTATGTTTTCTTAAACCAGTTTATGATCAGTCCAATCAGGATTGCTTACTTTAAGAAACATCAGAAATCAGTAAATCTCAGATTATTAGAGTTTGACACTAAATAAGCCCTTCTTATTTCTACAAAAATAGATGATTAAATGTTCTAACGAAATTACTTATAATTTAGTAATTCTCAGGCATGACAGGAACAGACCAATAGCTGAGAAGGGTCTGAAATTTTAACTCTACTTGTGAGCTAACGAGTTAGCCTATAAATTTTATGAATATTGGCAGATGATTCCTGCATCAGAAACAAAGAAACAATTTATTGTCCAAAGTAATAGCAGTAAACAAAGTATCAGCAGTTTCCCTCATTCCCCAGCAATGAAAAGGCCAAGTGGAAGGCAGTGGGGTGCATGAGGGGTGAAGAACTCTAAACTTAGGGTACCCAACTTTTTTATAATGGGCCATATGTCAGCCTGAACTTCTCCCTGGAAGGAGATGTTATCTTTCTTATACTGGCTGGTAAATAAACCTGCCCTTTGCCTGGAGAAAGACACAATCTCTACATTTCAAGGCTGTTCATCATACAAACATAACTTAAATGATAGTCTGAAATAAACACAGTCAGTGTCTGTGCTTACAAGACACTCAGAAACACAAAAGACCCATGGAAAATTATCTCCCCAAAGGTACATATGAAGATATTTAAAAATTAAAAGTAACTTTCTTTTTTATTAGAGTCACTTACTTTGAGTTAAGAAATATAATTGTGTTGGTGGAGGATAAATACTTCAGTGAAGGAAAAATCTATATGTTATTTTGAGAAAATACTTTTAAAGACAGACTTGCCATTTTTATCCTTTAATTGGCATAGAAAAATGCCCAGTATGTGCTATTTCATGATACATTTCAAAATAGGACCACTCACATCCCTAAACTCCAGAGCCAAGAAAACAAAATGAGTTGAAACAAGCCTTGCTATTCTGCATCTTCGAGTCCTGCTGCCCTGGGAGAAGGAATTGTTTTGGAGCATCCTGCAATGGAACTTTTTACACCTGTCCTTCCCCACTGACTTCTCCATCCTCTGCTCACAGGCCCTGTCTTTTCTATAAACACATACATATTACCAGAAGTACGACTGGTCTATTTGGCTCTATAGCTTGGTTTTTTTTGTGTGATATCTACTTAATATTTCCAGATAGCTTGTCAGTGAATATCAACCCACCAGGAATCTTTTTACAACTGCATGGTATGCTGTCATATGGATGCATTTAAAATTTAATCAGTCTGTTGATGGAAGTTGAATATGTTTCTACTCTATTATTATAAATGATGCAGCAATAAATATCCCTGAACATATTTTTTTCAGACTTCTCTAAAATTTCCATAAAACCTGACAGTGACATTTAAATTCAACCAGAAGCATAAATTATCATGGGTGGAAATAAATTTATATAGACAATAAATGAGTCAAAGCAATTTGTCTTCAAAAGAGTTCAATATTATCATTTTCTGGTGACAAACGGGCAATGCTTTGTTTTACATATCTAAGGTTTTGACTAACTTTATCCTGAGATGATTTCTTTTTTAAATAGGATTTATTTTACTCAAGAAGGAATATAAAAGGAAAAGAAAATTAAACCAAATTTGCCCCTTCTAACCTCTCATCTGGAACTCTAATAATCAGATTGTAGCTACTCTACTAGAATCACTTTTTTTGCACTGGATTAAAAATAAACAAAAAGATATTAAGGGTTAATGCAGGTTCATACATAGTAACATCTTTTCCTCTGTACAAGTCTTTAGCTTAGATCTTTCCTTGCCCACACTTGTTAAATTATTAACTCTAAAATACCACAAAAAAAATTTGATTCAAAGTGATGTTTCATTAACCAACAGAACTTTGCAGATAAAGGACTATTGACCTATTTCACTTGTGCCAGCAATTCAGGGAGTAGCTGAAGAAGTAATTAACACCTATGAAGAATCTTGAATCTTTTGCAGATACATTAAAATAACAACAAGGAGGAGGCTTTGATAATTGGTCATTGAGAAGTCCGGTGCACAAATTACCTATTATAGCTGCTGAGAAGGTACAGAATTTGATTCTTACCTATCCTTACTCTGAGAAAACACACCCTATCACATTACTACTCATAAAGAACAATCTAAATAAATTATTGGTTTCCAAACTAGAAGCATGACTCAAATTACTACTGTCCAGGGTAAATACTAGTGTCTGGAAAGGTTACCAGAAATAATATAAACCAGAGGGACAATACACAAGCTTTTTAGGGACATAGGCAGATACCCATAGGAGCCAAACTCCAGAAAGACTTCTCATCCTAGCCATGAAAGTAGGGAGGCAACTTGTCTTACTCTCAGTGAGAACCCTTGGCATCAGGTCACCTTCCCGACCCGCGTCTGGGTGAGAGCAGGGACCCCGAGGCTGCCGCCTGCACGCCCTTGCAGGGAAGCACGGGACCTGCCCCCGGCGGAGCAAGGCACAGGGACGTCCCGCGCGACCCTACTGAGCTCTCAGGAAGCCGTGAAAGTTAGCTCCACCTGTTGACTGAATTGTGTCTGAATGTGTTTTGAGTTTATGTTGTTAAATTGCATCTATTGAACATGATTTTTTGTATGTGAGTTAAGGTGTCCCTGAGAAGTTAGGAGTCCCTGACATAAAGGAAAATATAACTCTCAGGACAAAAGGCGAGAATAAGTGGGAAAATAAAATTTCCACTCCCTCACCACGCTAATTAGTCAGCTGTCGGGTTTCGTGTTAACCTGACCTTGCACCCTGCAGGTGGCGTGGGCGCCCTCGGCTGTGCACTGGGAGCCTCACCTCCCAGACGCAGACTGCCCCGTGCGGACACCGTCATCATGCCAGCTTCCCCGGGTGACAGTCCTTCCAAAAGTCCTTCCAGGCTTTGTATATTTTATTGTTTACAACTCAGTTTGATAAATCTTTTATGTATATAGTGTGTACAAACAAATATCTCAGAGACAAAGTTTTAAAAAGTAAACTGAGCCTGGCATCTCTTTTTCACCTGCAAGTATTATCTTGCATTTGTCCTGTGACTGAGATGCTTTGTTACCCATTCCTTTTCTTTCGTGCTCTCCCTTCTATTCCTGACCCTAAACCAGCTTCTAAAAAGTCTGTCTCTACCAAAAATCCTTCCCAAACCTTCTGCCTCCTCATCCTCTTACAGGCCACGAATACTCATTGCTCTCATTCCGCAAACCCATTTGCCTCCCTGTCGGGTCATATGGAAAAGGTGAACCTTCCGACCTATTTCAGGTCTGATCCACTCTTCCCTTATTGCCTCCACAGAGGGCCATGGAGGCAGCGAGCGCTAAATCCACTCGTTACCATCTCTGAGGACTTATACAGAGGAGCCACCTGTGTAACAATTCCTCCCAGTTAAATTAATCTTTACCCAGCATGGAATATTTCCATTATAAGTTGTCAGAGAATTACACTCAACTGAGACACCCAAGAGACCTTGAAAGTTGTAAATAAATATATAAATAATGCCTAGTTAGAAAAACATTGTTCTGGGAAACTTTATGACCCTGTTACATCAGAAATTTTGGCAGGTTTTCCATTAACTTATGAAGCCCAAGGCAAGTAGAATCTTGGAGTTGCCTTGATCTAATTACTGCAGGATTTCAATTTGTGACCAATTAAAGCAAACAGTGTTACAGCGTGGCCGTCAGCTGCACCAAAGTTGTAGTGGGACAGCATTTACCAGAAGTCTGCCGAACCCACATAGGAGTGGAACTCTGTTTCTAGGTAGGACTATACATAGTGCCTGTGTTTTCATTGTGAAAATAGAATTGAATCATGGCAACGATCCCTGTACAAAGTGATGACCATGAAGTGAACTTTAATTTCAATTTTTCAGGTAGCTGAGGCAAAAGTAGATTTGATTTATCCCTGTGAGATTAAGTAACTCGGTGAAATTTGGGGAAAAAATGAATCAGCATCATTTTTTATTTTGTTCTTTTTTTTCTTAATGGACTCAAAATAAAATGTATTGAGTGCAAAGGAAAAATATACAGTACATGCAATAGTTCTGTGACATTTGTAGCTTCAACATTCAGTCTTTTTTTTGTTTGTTTTGGGGCCACAAAACTAGTATTAATACATTTAAAAAGCTAAGATCATGGAAAATATGTTCTCTGACCATAAGAACAGAAGGGGTTAGAAAATTCACAAACGTGTGGATATTAAACAACAATCTCCTAAATAAACAATCGGTAAGAAGAAAAATCACAGGGAAATTAGAGAGTGCTTTGAGATAAAAATCAAAGCACAACATATCAAAATTTACAGGAAGCATGGCTTAGAGGAAAATTTATATTTGAAAACATCTATTAAAAGAAAAATCTCAAGCCGGCCCCGTGGCGCACTCAGGAGAGTGCAGCGCTTGGGAGCACAGCGGCGCTCCCGCCCCAGGTTCGGATCCTATATGGGAATGGCTGGTGCGCTCGCTGGCTGAGCGCGGTGTGGGCGACACCACACCAAGGGTTGTGATCCCCTCACCGGTCACAAAAAGACAAAAAAAAAGAAAAAAGAGAAAAAAAAGAAAGAAAAATCTCAAACCAGTAATGGGAACTTAAGAATCCCAGTAATGGGAATCTTAAGAAAATCAGAAAAGAAGAGCAAATTAAGCCAAAAGCAAATATAAGCAGGAAATAACAAAGATTACAACAGAAATATATGAAATAGGGAATTTTAAAACAATAGGGAAAATCACCAGAACCTAAAGTGGATTCTTTGGAAAGATCAACAAAATTTGCAAACTTTTATCTCCACTCACCAAGAAAAAAAACGAGAAGACCAAAATCACTAAAGTCAAATAAAGCAGGGGCATTATTATATTGTCATTATGTATTTTTGCGGTGGTAAGATTTAGTTTCTTTCTCTTTCTCATTTCCTTTTTTGTTCTATTGGTGGGTTTTGTTCTTTCTTGTGTATTCATGGTAGCAGTTGTTATTTTTCAGATTCCAGATGCAGGACTTCCTTAAGGAATTTTTGTAGGGCTGGTCTTGTGGTGCTGAACTCCCACAATTTTTGTTTGCCTGGAAAATACACCATTTCCCCCTTATTTCTTAAAGATGGCCTTGCTGGATGGGTATAGTATTCTTGGCTGGCAGTTTTTTTCATCTAGTATTTTGAACATATCATTCCATATTCTTCAGGCCTGTAGAGTTTCTGTTGAGAAGTCTGCTGTTAGTGTGATAGAGGCTCTCTTAATAGGTGAGTTGATGCTTTTCTCTTGCTTTTTTAAAGATTCTCTCTTTATCTTTGAGCTTTGCCAGTTTGACTATAATGTATATGGGAGAGGATCTTTTTGGGTAGAACCTGTTTGGAGATCTTTGAGCCTTCTGGATCCGAAGGTCCGTGTCTTTTCATATTTCTGGGAAGTTTTCCATTATTCTTTCATTGAATAGGTTTTCCATGCCTTTTCCTTTCTCCTCACCTTCTGGAACACCCATGATTTGAATGTTTGTGCAGTTAAAGTTGTCTGTGAACATTCATAGTTTTCTTCATTTTGAAAAACTCGTTTTTCTTTTATTTTGTCTGCCTGGGTTATTTAAAAAAGACCATCTACAAAATAATAAATTCTTTTTTCTGCTTGTTCTAGGCTGCTGCTTAAGCTACTGGTTGTGTTTATTTTGTTGAGTGAATACGTCCGTTCCATGAGTTCTGATACTTTCTTTGTTAAGGTATTAATTTCTTTGTAAATTTCCTCCTTCATATCCTCATTGTTTTTCTCATTTATTTATTTATTTATTTATTTATTTAATTTTGTCAATATACAATGTGGTTGATTATTGTGGCGCATTACCAAAACCTCCCTCCCTCCTCCCTCTCCCCCCTCCCTTCCAACAATGTCCTTTCTGTTCACTTGTTGTGTCAACAACAAGGAATTATAATTTTTGTGTCCTCTTCCCTCCCCTCCCAGTTTATTTGTCTACTTATTTATTTATTTTTAGCTCCCACAAATAAGTGAGAACATGTGATATTTCTCTTTCTGTGCCTGACTTGTTTCACTTAATATAATTCTCTCTAGGTCCATCCATGTCGTTGCAAATGGCAGTATTTCATTCTTTTGTATAGCTGAGTAGTATTCCATTGTGTAGATGTACCACATTTTCTGTATCCACTCATCTGATGATGGACTTTTGGGCTGGTTCCAACTCTTGGCTATTGTAAAGAGTGCCATGATGAACATTGGGGAACAGGTACACCTTTGACTTGATGATTTCCATTCCTCTGCATGTACTCCCAGCAGTGGGATAGCTGGGTCATATGGTAGATCTATCTGCAATTGTTTGAGGAACCTCCATACCATTTTTCATAGAGGCTGCACCATTTTGCAGTCCCACCAACAATGGATGAGAGTTCATTTTTCTCCGCAACCTCGCCAGCATTTATTGTTCACAGTCTTTTGGATGTTAGTGATCCTGGGGTGAGATGGTATCTCAGTGTGGTTTTGATTTGCATTTCCCAAATGCTGAGTGATGTTGAGCATTTTTTCATGTGTCTGTTGGCCATTTGTATATCTTCCTTTGAGAAATGCCTATTTAGCTCTTTTGCCCATTTTTTAATTGGGTTACTCGTTTTTTTTGTTGTAAAGTTGTTTGAGTTCCTTGTATATTCTGGATATTAATCCTTTGTCAGATGCATATTTTGCAAATGTAGTCTCCCATTCTGTTGGTAGTCTTTTAACTCTGTTAATTGTTTCTTTTGCTGTGCAGAAGCTTTTTAGTTTGATATAATCCCATTTGTTTATTTTTCCTTTGGTTGCCCATGCTTTTGGGGTTGTATTCATGAAGTCCGTGCCAAGTCCTACTTCCTGAAGTGTTTATCCTATGTTTTTTAAAGAAGTTTTATTGTTTCAGGGTGTATATTTAATTCTTTAATCATTTTGAGTTGGTTTTAGTGTATGGTGAGAGGTGTGGGTCTAGATTCATTCTCCTGCATATGGATATCTAGTTATCCCAGCACCATTTGCTGAAGAGGTAGTCTCTTCCCTGGTATAAAGGTTTGGTGCCTTTGTCAAAGATCAGATGGCTTTAGGTGTGTGGGTTGATTTCTGGATTCTCTATTCTATTCCATTGATCAGTGTGTCTGTTTTTATGCCTGTACCATGCTGTTTTGGTTATTATAGCTTTGTAGTATAGTTTAAGGTCAGGTAGTGTTATGCCTCCAGCTTTATTTTTTTTTGCTCAGAATTGATTTGGCTATGCATGTTCTTTTGTTATTCCATATAAATGTCTGGATAGTTCTTTCCATTTCTGAGAAAAATGTCTTTGGAATTTTGATGGGGATTGCATTGAATTTGTATATCACTTTGGGTAGTATGGACATTTTCACTATATTGATTCTTCCAATACAAGAGCATTAAATGCTCTCTCAGCATCTAGAGAGATGATGATATGGTCCTTGTGTTTGATTTTATTGATATGGTTCATCACATTTATTGATTTGCATAGGTTGAACCAACCTTGCATCCCTGGGATGAATCCCTCTTGATCATGGTGTATAATGTTGCATATGTTTTGCTGTATTCTGTTATTTTATTTAGGATTTTTGCATCTATTTTCATCAAGGATATTGGCCCATAGTTTTCTTTTTTAGGTGTATCTTTACCTGGTTTTGGTATCAGGGTGATGTTTGCTTCATAGAATGAGTTTGGGAGAATTGCTTCTGTTTCAATCTTTTGAAATAGTTTGTAGAGAATTGGTGTCAATTCCTCTTTGAATGTTTGGTAGAATTCTGCTGTGAATCCATCTGGTCCTAGGCTTTTCTTTGTTGGGAGCCTTCTGATAATAGCTTCCATCTCTTTTTTTGTTATTGGTCGGTTCAGATTTTCTAGATCATCTTGGCTCAGTTTTCATAGTTTGTGTATGTCCAGAAATTTATCCATTTCCTTCAGATTTTCAAATTTGTTGCCATATAGTTGTTTATAGTAGTCTCTAATGATTCCTTGTGTTTCAGAGGTGTCACTTGTAATATCACCTTTTTTGTTTCTGACTTTTGTTATTTGGGTCTTCTCTCTTCTTTTTTTAGTTAACCATGCTAATGGTTTGTCAATTTTATTTATCTTTAAAAGAAAAACTTTTTGATACATTGATCTTTTGTATTGTTTTTTGGGTTTCAATTCATTAAGTTTTGCTCTGATCTTAATGATTTCTTTCCATTTGATAACTTTGGGTTTATATTGTTCTTGTTTTTCTAGTTCTTTAAGGTGAAGTATTAGGTTGTTCACTTGCCATCTTTCCATTCTTCGGAAGTAAGCATTTAATGCGATAAATTTCCCCTTTGGTACTGCTTTTGCAGTATCACATAGGTTTTGGTATGAGGTATCATTGTTTTCGTTAGTTTCAATAAACTTTTTGATTTCCTGTTTGATTTCTTCTTGGACCCATATGTCATTAAGTAGAATGCTGTTTAATTTCCATCTGTTTGTATAGTTTCCAGAATTTCATTTGTTACTGATTCCTAATTTTAATCCATGGTGGTCTGAAAAAATACATGGGATAATTCCAATTTTTTAAAATTTGTTGAGACTTGATTTGTGGCCTAACATGTGATCTATCTTGGAGAATGATCCATGTGCTGATGAGAAGAATGAATATTCTGAGGTTGTTGGATGGAATGTTCTGTAGATATCTGCCAAGTCCAATTGGTCTAGAGTGTTGTTTAGATCTTGTGTTTCTCTGCTGATTTTTTGCCTAGCTGATCTGTCCAATATTGATAGTGGGGTGTTCAGGTCCCCTGCTGTTATGGTATTAGTGTCTATTTCCTTCTTTAGGTCTAATAGAGTTTGCTTTATAAATCTGGCTGCTCCAACATTGGGTGCATATATATTTATGATTGTTATGTCTTCTTGATGGATAAATCCTTTTATCATTATGTAGTATCCCTCATTGTCTCTTTTTATGGCTTTTAGTTTAAAGTCTATTTTATCAGATATAAGAATAGCTATTCCAGCTCGTTTTTCATTTCTGTTTGCATGGTAAATCTTTTTCCATCCTTTCACTCTTAGCCTATGTATATCTTTATAGGTGAGGTGGGTCTCTTGAAAGCAGCATATAGTTGGCCCTCCTTTTTAATTCAGTCAGTCAGTATGTGTCTTTTGATTGGGGAATTTAATCCTTTTACATTAAGCATTGTTATTGAAAAGTGTTGATTTACTCTTAGCATTTTATTGATTTTTATTTGGATGTCTTAAGTGTCTTTTGTTCTTTTCTTTCTGATTTACTGTTTGTCTTCTGTATTTGTTGGTTTCTTGGGTTTTAGATAAAATTTTTCTCTTCATTGTTGGCATTTTTATTTTACCAGTGGGTTTTGATTTTTCTTGAGTTTTTATGGCAGTCGTAGTTATTTTTCAGGTACCAAACCCCGTACTCCCTTGAGAATTTCTTGTAAGGATGGTTGTGTGGTAGTGAACTCCCACAGTTTTTGTCTGAGAAATACACTATTTGCCCTTCATTTTGGAAGGATAGCCTTGTAGGGTAGAGTATTCATGGCTGGCAATCTCTGTCTTTTAGTATTTTGAATATATCATCCCATTCCTTTCTGGCTTTTAGGGTTTGTGATGAAAAGTCTGATGTTAGTCTGGTTGGGGCTCTTTTATAGGTGATTTGATGCTTCTCTCTTGCAGCTTTTAAGATTCTTTCTTTGTCTTTAAGTTTTGCCAGTTTGACTATAACATGTCTTGGAGAACACCTTTTTGGATTGAAAACATTTGGGGATCTTTGAGCTTCCTGAATCTGAAGATCTGTCTTTTCCAATAACTGGGAAGTTTTCTGCCACTATTTTGTTGAATATGTTTTCAGTGCAATCTCCTTTTTCCTACCCTTCTGTAATACCCATGACTCCAATATTTGCATGCTTAAGGTTGTCTGATATCTCTCTTGGATTTTCTTCAATGCTTTTAATTCTTTCTTCTTTTTTTCTGTCTGCCTGTGTTATTTCAAACAGCCCATCTTCAAGGTCAGAAGTTCTTTCTTCTGCTTCTCTGTTGTGTTTTTTAATTTGTTGACTGAATTCTTCAGCTTGACAAGCTCTGCTACATCTTTTTCAGGGCATTGATTTCCTTGTACATTTCTTCTTTCAGGTCCTATATACTTTTCCTCATTTCATCATGTTGTCTAAATGAGTTTTCTTGTATCTCATTTAGTTTTCTTAGAATTATCACTTGAAATTCTTTGTCAGACATTTCAAGGGCTTCTTATTTTATAGGATCTAGAGCTTGAGAGTTATTACCATTTGGTGGTGTACTTTCTTGATTTTTCATATTTCTGGTATCTTTCCTTTGATGTTTAGTCATTGTGGCAAGGGAATTCATGGTCCACTGATTTGACACTACTATCTGGCTAGGATCCTGCTGGGGCAGCCAATTTGGCACGGTTGCCTCAGTGTCTGCTCATTCGCCCACTGGAACCTTGGGCTCTTGGTCACTGCAGGTCTCAGGCCTCTCCGGAGAGGTGCCTCTCTGGTTGGCATGTACTCCACCGGGCTGGAGATGGGATCCAGTGGCCACGAAGCCTTCCTGCTAGGTCGCAGGCTTATGCCATGGGGCCCATGGTCTCCATGGGACTCGGGCCTCTCCAGGGTGGCACCTCTCTGGTTGCCATGCACTCAGCTGGGCTGGGGATGGGGTCTGGCAGTGGCAAGGCCTACCTGCTCAGTCACGCACTGGCACTGTGGGTGCATGGTCTCCACAGGTCTCAGGCCTCTCTGGGGAGGTTCCTCTCTGGTTGGCGCACACTTGGCCGGGCTGTGGATGGAGTCCAGGGGCAGCGAGGCCTACCTGCTTGGTCGCACTCTGGCACCATGGGGCACATGGTCTCTGTGGGTCTTGGGCCTCTCCAGGGAGGCCTGTATTTCTCATTTAATTGTGTTGTCTAATGGATTCTACTCATATCTCAGTGAGTTTCCTAAAGATTGTTCCTTGGAATTCTTCTCCTGTAATTTTAAGAGTTTCTGCTCTATAGGGTCTGGTATTTGAGAATTACTGTATTCTTTTGGTGGTGTCATATTTTCTTGGGATTTCATATTTCTAGTTTCTCTACATTGATGTTTGGTCATCTGGTAGAGCAGTTGCTTCTTCTATTATTCTGGAGTGGGCTTTGAGGAGTCTGGGGTCCTATCCCTGCACCAAGCAGGAAGAAACTAAAAAATAATACACACACACACACACATTTAATCAATAAATGTTCACCACGTGCATATGGTGTGCTGGATTCTGTGGGAAAATGATGAACAATATCAAAATGATCTCTACACTCAGGCAGCATACAGACTTAAACCTGCCAATGACTGAGCTCCTGTTAGGCATGTTATTGAGTGCCACGTTTGCATGTATTTCTCCAGACACTTATGAAAACTGTGTGTCATCATTCCCATTTTATAGATGGAAACACTCGGCTTAAACAGCCTTTCTAAGATTTCTCAGCTATTAAATGTCAAAGCCTGGTTTTGAATTCAAAACAGCTTCAATAGCTGTTCTTTAATACTTCGATCCAGATGAAGCAGCATAATAACTAGATATTAGTTAGCCACTCATGATCCCTACATTTAAATAAGTCATTTACATCTCTGGAATCCTATGTTTGTGTTCTATTTTATATAGTAAAAGTCACTGTACTTTTGTAAAGCAGGCTTTAGTCCTTGGCAGTTTCTCCCCTAAATTATTGTTTCCCCTCTAACATTGACCCCAAACAAAAGCAGAGAAAAGCAAAAAAGAATTTCCATTAGGAGAAAATATATATTTTGTGGTATAACATATTCTTTTTGTATTAACTCAGGATATGGTCCTCTGGTACAGCTCTAACTAAAATGCTGTTATATTTATAGTGTTGCACTTCCGGCATTGGAATTTATATCAAGTTTGATATCACACACTTCTAGACAAAAATAAAGATTTTTGAAATTAAGTATTATTCACCAGACTTCAGAATTAATTTTTGAATGTATCTTTCCATCATCAAACACCACTTTCTTTGATATTTAGCCAAGTTTTTTTCTTATTTAGTTCATGAACATATTCTCTTACTTGTCACACACATACATATTTTTTCCTCAAAATTGCTTTTTCCAAAATGATAAGATTATTTTGTTGGTAATGTTATTTTAGATCATGATTTCCTGGAGGATTCATGATTTTCTTGGTAGTGACAAGATCAACAATGTATTCTATGGAATTACAAGTGATGTTTTTTATTGATGATTAAGTAACTATGATTGTGATGGTTAATTTTATGAGTCAACTTGATAAAGCCCTTGGGTGTCCAGATATTTGTTCAAACTTTATTCTGAGTGTTCCTGTGAAGGTGTTTTCTTGACGAGATTAACATCTGAATCAGTAGATCCAGTGAAATAGTTTACCCTCCCTAAAGTGGGTGGGCCTCATTCAATCAGTTGAAGGCCTGAACAGAACAGAAAGGTTGACCCTCTCCTGAGTAATTCCTCCTGCCTGACTTTAAATTAAACATCTTTTTTTGGGGGGGGGGCTTCACACTTGAACATGGGCTTTTTCTGAGTCTTGAGCCTGCCAGCCTTCAGACAGGAACTATACCATGAGCTCTCCTGAGTCTCTAGCTAGCCAACTCACCTCATAGATCTTGGAACTTGTCAGCCTCCATAATTGCTTGAGCTAATTCCTTATAAATAATCCATCTGCTTATCTATCTATGTATCTATGTATCTATGTATCTATGTATCTATCTATGTATCTATCTATCTATCTATCTATCTATCTATCTATCTATCTATCTATCTATCTATCTATCTATCATCTCTGCCTATCAATACTGTTTCTCTGGAGAACCCTAATATGATAATGGTGATGATGATGATGAAGATAAAGATGCCTTGCATGGTGGTGGTGATGAGAATTAATTTAGGCACATTAGACAAGTAGATTTTTAACCATAAACTTCAATTGCTGAATCTAGTCCCTCCTGAGAAAAAGAGATTAAGATGCTTGCTTTGAGGGTTTTTTTTAAAGCTATCATTCATTCAACCGTATTTGCTACTCATGTACTATGTAAGATCTTTATACATAAAAATATCTGGAGAAAGGTAAATAACACATTATACAATAAGGGAAAATAAAATACAGAGCAGCTGAATAAAGAATAAACAAAGAAAAAGAAGAGAGTTGTTCTACATATAGAACCAGGAGTTTTAATAGTGTGGACATTGTTTGAGAACAGAGGAGGGGAGATAATATTGAGCAAATATCAAGCCAATATCCAACTGATATCCAGTATCGGAGGATACCGAGCCAAGTGAAGAGATATGAACACATCTCAAGAGCGTCTGGTGTGCATAAGGTAGGATAGATTTCTCAGCAACTCTAGTTCTTTTAAGATGAGACTGTAAAACTCATATTGAAGTCTTTGCAAGTTTATGAGTTCCAAAATGGTGAGTGTTATAAATCAAAAGGCTAAAGTAGTTTGTTTTTACCCTAGAAAATAAGGGGATCATTGACCCGCTTGTAACATATTTCATGGTCACAGAAGGAGTACTTTATTTAAGCTGTCAAAATTTTATATCATTTATACCAAAGAATTCAAAGAGATGCATTAGGTATGGCTTTCGTTTCAAGCTGGTATAGGAATTTGCCTGGTCAGTATAACTAAAATGCATAATATTTCATTTAATAAATATATCTCTTACTAGAATTTTTAGGAACTTTCCCAGTGAAAAAGTAAATTCTCACTTGTGCTAAAGTGCGATTTGCTGTAGAGCCTCTGGATCATCCCAAAATCTCTACAAGAACCTTCCTTTTACTCTAGATGTCTTCCAGTTTTTAAAAACCTCACAAATAAATGGTTTTAAAAATATTCCTCCATTCTGTAAAAATTCTTTCAGATTCGTAGAATTCATCATAACTCTTAGAATGTAAATTATCAAACAATTGGTTAGACCAACTTGATGGAGAATTCACCCTAGTGACAATTCTTAAAGTCTCCTGTTCCTAACTTAATCCTAGAAGTTATTCAAAAAAGACATTTTTAGTATGTTTTGTAACGAAGAATAGGCCAACTATCCTGATTTGATCATAACATGTTGTACACAAATACTGATAATCAACTCTATACCTCATAAATATGTTTAACCAATTATGTTTCAATTTAATTAATTAATTAATTAATAAGACATTCGAAACCACTAGGTTCCAGGGACTTTTTCTTAAGTGGAGAATGTACAGAAAAAAAAATGAAGCGGCAGAGATAAATAAGTAATTGGTTAATAGTATGTAGTGTGATGGGTACCAAAATAAAGACATGCACAGGGTCTCTCTGGGAGACCAAAAAAGGAGCAGTGAGGATGGTCACTTAATAGCTTTGTGGGGACAGACAGGGGAGGCTTCTATGAAGGGTTAATGCTTAAGAAAAGAAGGATATAGAAAAAAAAAAAAATGAAACAAGTAACAACTTTCCAGGCAGGAGCAACAGAAGTTGAGATAATGAACAAAGCTGGTGCACACAGCAGAAGCAGGCTCCCCTCACAGCACTCTGGTGCACCATTGGTCTTTTTCTTCTGTCATCTCTTCACAAGTTCTCATGTGGCTGTCATTTAAACACTGCACGAGAAGCATGCAGAAGAGGTCACCCAATGGTGTCGAAACAATTCAAGCAGTTTTTGCATATCAAGTAAGTCCAATTTGCACATTGGGAGTTATCTGCTGAGGAGTCGGGACAACTGGAAAGGACTGGTGATATTTGAGTGGTGTCATTTCAGAGGTGATGAGAGGACTTGTCTTCTTTCATGGAAAACCTTCTCTAGCTGACGATGTCTGAAATACTACTGTCTTGGCTTTGTTGTTTTTGCTTATGGCTTTTGCCCATTTTGAAATTAAATGCATGTGAAATGGATTATAAATTCATGCTGTATCACTCACTCACCTCTTATGTGAATATGACTATATGTGAGTATGATATAGAGTATGACTAATTTTTAGATTCTTTTAGCAGCTATTGATAGGGAGAAGGGGAGAAAAGCGGAGAAAGTGAATGGCTTGAACTGCATCAAGCCACGGGAGGCAGAGGGAACTCAGAACAGGCTGGGAGTACTTCACTCCTGCACGGAGAAGGCACTCGATAGTGTTTGTTCCATGAGTAAAAAGAAGAATGAAAAACGAAAACCTCCATGATTTATGATTTTGTCTGTAGCTGTTCCTAGTGACCAGAAATGACTCATTTTATCTGCCCCCTTGGTTGAAAGCCATTTCTCAATGAGAGGGAAGCAAGTACACTTTGTGGAAAAGGAAACGTTTCAAATCTCACCTTCATTGTTTTTCTTAGGATACGACCATGTTCTTAAAAAGTCAAAGAGAAAAGGTACTCAAAAAATAAGAAAGTACAGTGTAGCATATAAGGAAAACAAGCAGAATTCTAGACCAAAAAGTTTTAAGGAACAAATTGACTCACCAGAAAAACTTATGTATATACAATAACGATAACATTAATGTATTTAGGGGACTCCTGATTTAAGGAACAGAAGGCAGGGAAAAGCAGAGATGTTTTAAGAAATCTAATGCAAAAGTCATTGGCCCAGGATAAGTCTGTGGAAAGGATAGCCAGCAACATGTGGCCTCTGAATTCACTATATGTAAAGGCTTGGAGCCATGAGGGCAAGATTACAAAAAAGAAAGGATAAGATTTCAAACGAAGAATCAATATTGCCTTGCATATGAAAAAGGAGAATTTTTTTGTTTTGTTTTGTTTTTTAGCATAAGATCTCAAACGGAAGGAATGATAAATCATAAGATAATGTAAAATAAATAAATAAATAAATAAAAGCCAAAACCCCAAAAGTCCTAACTCCTCTCCTGCTGGAGCAAAGAATCAGTCTGTCTGCTCTGTGTTCTCAAAGCACCACGTTCTCACCCCGAGGCAGCAGTTACTCCCTGCATTTCAGCAGGTTGGCTTCAGCTGCTCATGCTGAACTGATGTGAAGAGCATCTGCAGGGGAGGGACAAGCGATGGTCGTCCTTTTCCTTCCCGTGCCCCGAGCAGGGCTTGGTCCATAACAGAAACTCAGTGTTGAAGTGAAGTAAAGATTAGAAGAAATAGAAATGGAGGCTGTGGAGAAAAAAAGAAACTATTCTTCCTTTCTCTTTGGATTTGGTTTCCCTCTGAAACATGTCTGGAATCCTCTATCAACACCAACTTTCTCTACCCTGCTCCTGCACCAGCTCCTTACTCTGCCTCATTCACGGAGCAACAGCTGTATTCACTGCATGTTGTCACCACCCAGCCACCCTGATCCCTTGAAATCTGACTCAGCCCCCACGACGCATCAGAGCAGCTCTCCTGGCCTTCACGTCCATCTGCTTCTCTGCAACCTTCTATGTCAGTGCCACTGGCCTTTCTAATCACGCGCTATTGTGCTATTACTCTTCCGTCTTTCCTTCCCTCACTCTTCTGACCAGGGCTCCGGGTCCTGTCCTCTTCTCTTCCATGTACTCCCACCTCTCACTGGGTGATTTTTCCCATTCTCAGAGTCAATTCCAACACCCAGACCTAACACCAAATCTAACATGCCATAATCATAGTTATTTTTGAAGCCCAGTCATATATTTATAACTCTCCCTTAAATGCTTCTACCTGTATACACCATTAGGACCTCAAATTAAATAAAATTAATATTAACAATCACCATAGTAATAATAGACAGCTGATTATTTTTGAGCACTTTCTAGGTGTGAAGTGGTGTTCTAAGTGTATAACATAGTATTTTGCTTTCAGCCCTTAAAGCAACCTTAGAAGGGAAATACTACCATTATCTTCATTTTTACTGAAGAGAAAACCAAGGCACAGAGAAAATAAATTAGCTGCCCAAGATCACAAAGGCAGGTAACTGCTAGAGTTATAAACACTAGCAGTCTGACTTTTTCCCCTAAATTAGTTGTTTCTCTTTATATGTATTATTAAAATCCTATTTCCCTGATTTAGGACTTAACGTGTAGGCTTCATCTTTGACTACTCTCAATGTCCTACTGTTCATATGCAATTATTTGTGAACCCTTTTGTTTGATTAAATGCAATAGCTTCCTCACATTTCCTATAGCTCCCAGTACAATATAAGTCTTCAATGCCTCTCTCAAGAACTACTGCAGCAGACTGCAAATTGGTCCCCTCACCTCCACCATCTTGTCATTGTAACCTTTCCTACATACTATCATCCTATATGAAACTTCTAAAGCAGAACTCATCTGACTCCTCAGTGAGAAAATCCCTTGTCTGCCCTGTAAAGTCCTGACCTTTTATACTGGCACTCAAGGCCATCTGTGAATCAGACTACTAAATATATAACTTGGTTTAGCTACTTCATGTAGTTCTCCCTGTCTGCATTCACTCACTGCCCCTGACTCACTTATTTACTTATCTATCTATCTATCTATCTATCTATCTATCTATCTATCTATCTATCTATTATTTATTTATTTTATTATCAAGCATTATGTTAGGGGATTTGATAGTAGATTTATAGATGTTGTCAAAATTTCATCTGTGAAAATATTTATTTTTCTAGGTCTACTTCAAATTGTCACTTTTTCAATGAATAGTCCCTGATCACCCTAGTCAAAAATAGACTTTCTTAGAGAAAGAGTGAGGTATTGAAGGGCAAATTAGACAGATGCAAGGGGTGGGGAGAAAATGGAGCGCTTCCTAATTCTAGTTCCTTTAAAGATGGAAAGTACATGTAGAGGATTGAATTATGTTCCCCCCAAACTCACTGAAGCTTGAATTGTGTCCCCTAAGTTTTATGTATTAGAAACTTGGTCCCCACTGTGACTGTTGAGGGTGGGAAATCCTATTGCTGAGGGTGGGAAATCCTAGTACGGTAATTGAAAGGTGGAGCCTTGAAGAGGTGATTGGATCGTAGGACCGTGCTGTAGTGAATGGATTAAAAATGGTGGTCAGGGGTGTGGTTCTGGGGGCTTTAAAAGAAGAGGAGAGTCTCTCCCTCTGCTCTCTCTGCTTCCACCATCTTGCAGTCTGAGACCCCTGGCTCACTGTCACCACCACCAGATATGATTCTTGGACTTTGGACTTCCCAGCCTCAGAAACTGTAAGCAATAAATTTTCTTTTTCTTTATAAATCACCCAGTTTCAAGTATTTTGTGATAAGCAACAGGAACGGACTAATGCAGTACATGACAGCTCAGTTATCAGATCTTGTTACTAGATCAAGGAGGATCGTGGTGGTTAAGAGATACTGAATCATCAGTGAAGGAGTCTCAGACAGAAGATGGTACTGACTGTGGACCGGGCCTTGTTCTGTGCACTGGGCATGAATAAAGCCGTGAGGAGGGCAGATATTCCCACTCACTCCTCTCTCAGGGAAGAGAAGTAACTAAGTAACTAAGGAGGTCCGTGATGTCCTGACACACATTGCTCCACATGGAGCACATTGTTTCTGAGATGCCAAGGCCACACAGAGTCTCCACTCCTCACCTCCTTAATTCTTTACTCTTTACATCTGAGACTTGTGGTTAAGTCTAGGTACGTTGGATGCATTTAATTTGGGGTGGGAGATAAGAGGCCCTGCAGAGTTCCTTAACCTAGTCGCCACAAGAGAACCTTGCTTTAGGGGTTATTAAGAAAATAATTTCAATTTAAATTGACCGTGGTAATAAGAGCATTGGGGTTCGTGCAGCCTGGGGTGCATTCTGGATTCTAGGGAAGTTTCTGCTACAGCTCATCTCATTTTCTCAGACATGAAACACATTTAACTTGATGTCTTATCTGTAGACTGGAGCTTGTATCAGACTGTTTTAGGTTTCCTTCAATAGTTTAAATCAAGAATTTTTATTGGAAATTGTCTTAGTTTGGGCTGTGATAATAAAACACCGTAGACTGGAGAATTTCTACACAACAGAAATGTATTGCTTATAGTTCTGGAGACTGTAAAGTCCAAGATCAAGTTACCAGCAGATTTAATGTCTGGTAAGGGCTCACTTCATGGTTCTTAGATGGTGTCTTGTTGCTGTGTCCTCCCACGGTGGGAGGGACAAGGGACTTTGCTTAAGCCTCTTTTATAAGGGTGCTAATCCCATTCGTGAGCTGGAACTCTCATGACTCAGTCACTTTCCAATGGCCCCACTTCTTAATACTGTCTCATTGGGTATTAGGCTCCAACGTATGAATTTTGGGGGACACCAATCTTCAGACCTCAGCAGAGCCTGTCATATGCCACACTCTATGTTGGACACTAAGGAAACTGCAGTCACAATTATTAATCCAAACCCCTTTTGAATAGAATAGTCTTGTAATGGTGTCAGGCATTAACAAATCATAATACGAATTATAATTTCAATAATGCCTTTTCACTGAATACCTTTATTTTCTATTTTATTTTTTACCATGTATACTTTATTTTCAGAAGTAATGAATGCAGTTTTGAAAATATGCATCTGCATATTATCAGTCACAAGCCTAACTTGTTCCCAACTTACTCTTTAGTGCAGGTTTAAGCTCTTGGGAAGAGAGAACAAGGTAGCTTTAGCTACTAAGTTAAGGTCCACAAACTAAAATTTGTACTATAAACTGAGTTTTCAGTGGTGAATGGATTAACTGAGCCCAACATTTCTTGGAAAAGAAACTTCAGGAAATATTTAAATATTCATATCACTTTGTGTCATTGGTGTGAAGCTTTGCAGACATGGCTCTCTAGCCTTACTCCTGGTGCCTGTGGGCTTTTCCAAATGAAATATAAGTGTTCAGCCAGCACTGTTACAGTGTTGACAGTCAATGCTGTCTTTTAAAACCAACCTTCAGCATCTGCATTATTCCAGTGCTCTTGTCCTGTTTAGCAAATGTACAGAAATGGATGCCATGGGTTTTTTCTAGGCTTGCAATTCAAGATTGTTAGTTGTTTTATTTTGGTTTTTTTTTTCTATAGCATAGGGATTTTGTGGAAAAATCCTACTGTTTCCTCTAGAATCCATGGCAGATTTTTCCACTTACTCTTCTTAAGTTCCAAAATACTCCTAGTATTTTTTTTAAGGGGTTTCTTTTATTTTTATTTTCCTTGTAGCTGGATTTTGAAGAAAGTTGGTTATAGATTTAACTTATTAAATATTTTATTACTAAAAGTGCTGCTAATTAAATGAAACTTCTTTTCACTTAAATTAAACTTTACAAAAGGACGAAAGTGGCTAACAAAAGTGTGAGATATTTGTAACAGCAATTGAGCCAAACTTTTCCAGGGGCCTTCTGATACCCTGGAATATATTAGTTTCCTGTGGCTCGTGCCTGAATTCTTCTTATATAATGGAGAATTTCACAGATACACAGATAAATCCCAGCATGGCTGCACATTATGTTAATTTTGATGAACTGAGAACACATGTATTTTCTTCCTATTAGCTCAATTATCTGGGAAAAAAATTTTTGTTCAGTTGACAGAAGCATATACATAAATTGCTTAAACTTCATGCACCCAAAATAGACTTAACAGTAAATTCATACTATTGTGCTGTGATGGCAGAGGAAGTGTAACACTGATAAACATAGAACACCCGAATAACTCAGTTTTTACAGAGAGTCATATTTAAAAACATACTGATTAGTAGCCATAGTGGTTTTAAAATAATCCTAGTTTTAAATTTTTTTCTTACAATGAGCATTAAAGTGGATCTAATTCATAACTCTAAATAACACCTATCAAAAGTTCTTAAACCATGCATCAGCAGGCTTATACTTCTCTGCTGCACCGGACTCCTTCAGATGCTAAAACTCTCCTGGCCCAGTCTCTCACCTTTCTTCCCTCTCACTACTTTTAGGGTATGGGTCATCTTAACCTCTTTTTCAATGAGAAAAATATTCTTCCTCTTTAGCAAGAAAGACAGGAGAGAAATAAGTAGACTACTAAGAATCATCTTTCATGGGAAGATGACTGGAGGAAGGCAGCAACATCTACCATTACAGGTTTTCCCCCAGAGTCATTCCTGGGCCTGACATCCTGTTCTCCCACTTTACAAAAGGCTGTCAAGCACTTATCACCTTCTGGACACTATTATAGCCTTCGGCCATACCTATGAGCAAGAGAGATAGCATTTCTATCCTGTATTAGTTTTCTATTATGTTGTATCAAATTATCACATACCTGGTGGATTACAACAACACAAGTTTATTGTCTTACAGTTCTGTAACTTAGAAGTCTCAGATGGGCCTCATGGGCTAAAATCAGGTGTTGGCAGGGCTGCAGCCTTCTTTGGATGGTCTCAGGGAGGATCCATTCCTTTGCCTTTTCCAGCATCTAAAGGCTGCCAACATGCTTTGGCTCATGGTCTCTTCTTCCATCTTTAAAGCCAGCAATGTTGCCTCTCTCTGGCCATTCTTCCACGGTCACATCTCTCTTTGACTCTCTTCTTCTGCCTCCCTGTTCTTACATTGGGCCCACCTGGACAATCCAGGACAACTTCCCTACCTTAAAATCAACTAATTAGCAGCCTTGAGTCCATTTGCAACCTTAATTTCCCTTTATCATGTGGTATAACATACTCGTGGTTTCTGGGATTAGGATGGGGACATCCTCATAGATCTTGCAGGTTAGTAGTGATCTAAACAAGTAAGTGGGCAACCACCATACAGTGTGCAGAGTGCTGACTGGGGGAGGGCAGGGAGTGCATGGAAGGGTCACCTAACAGGGAATTGCAGGTTACGGAAGGCTTTCCAGAGAAAGCGACATTAGAGCTGAGATCAGAGGATAAGTAGGCACAGTTGGTGGAAGATGTGGTTGTGGGGGTGAGAGGGAGAGAATAATACACACATTTCATACAGAAGGAATATCGAGTGCAGGGACCCAGAGGGCATAGAGGGTAGAGGGAGCGCCACACAAATCAGGGACTTAAATGAAGTTCTTTCCAGCCGGGTAAGGATCAGGTGTGGGGTGGGGGAGGCATGTGAGGTTGGAAAAGCAGATGAAGGTTGGGCCAGGAGGAAATATGTCAACCTCGCCAAATGGGAAGTGGGCGGTCAGGCTATGCCCTATTACGAGTGAAGAGCCTGGAGGATTTCAGACAGGGGCAGGTTGGCATTGGGTCAGCATTTGAGAAAAATCATCCTGGCTGCTCTGTGGAGAAACAATTAGAGGAAGGTCCAATGGAACATCTTATTAATGACCCAAATGGGGAAAAGTAAAAGATTATCCATTAACATAGCAGTCTAGCAACCCCACATCAAGTTACGTCCAAGGAGAAATAATGTTGGGAAAGAGACCAAGGTATTCCATGCTACGTGATGTTAATCAGTGAGAAAAGTAATACCACACACATGGAATTAAATGGGAAAGATGAATATTTGGAAAATAAAACTTCTGAGAAAAACATTAAAAAATATCTATTGGTCATATTAAAAACTTATCTAAAATTTAACCAAATTATTACAAATATATATAGTAAGTTCTCTACAAGTCAGCAATAAGTACTAATAAACTTAGGTCACAACTGTATTATCCTGTAGCCCAGATGTCCTGTGGGAAGGATCCAGGGTAAGAGGACCCTTTGCGGTATGAAACTATATCAGACTGCATGTAAAATTCATAGTGAAATTAATTCTACAAATTTGTCATTTAACTTTTAAATGCTTTTAATGGCATATTTTTACCTTTCCCAAAATTTAATTTCTCCCAGAAAGCCTTGGTGCTCCATCTTCATCATATACAACCCTAACCAATAAATCTTCTCATATTCAACAGACAGCAAAGTGTTACATTTTCCTTAGGATTCTGGTCTTAATTTCTTGACAATTTGGTCTGTATTTAAAACAAAATGAAGGGGAAAATTACAATGAAAACCTTTAAAGATTTATGAGAAACATACTATTGCTTGGAAAATTGGGTTTCAAGTTGGGAAAATCAGATGTCTTGGGGAAAGAGTTTTTATACCTCTTGTTTGTTCTTTCCAAACCACCTGGGGTTGCCAGCTTGGGTGAAACATCTCATAACAAGCTTTCTGGTGAGAGTTTTGACACTTCTGCTTCTGGTCCCTATTGGAAATACCACAAAATAAGCCTTCTGTGCAACATTTCAGTAAGTACTGTGCCAACTTAGGAATGACAAAGAAGAAAAACTTATCCAAAATTTTTAGAACTTTAAGAGGTTTAGTTTGAAAGTGATGGTCAGGCTACAACTATACTCCAAAATCCCTAAGTTGCAGGTAAGGATATCAGTAAGGAAGACTTCTAACTAAAAGTACCCGAAACTGGACTAATGGGCTTGAACATGGGGCATTTACTATTTACTTAAAATAACAATCAGGAGGTTGACCATCCAGGATTGGGTCAGCCACTCTACAGTACTGATGTGACTGATTTCTCTTCTCTATTAGCTTTAGCATCTGAGGCTTTTTCCTGGGCTCACCACACATTTTGTCTAATCCAGGACAGTTTTGAGTTTGGAGAGAGGACATTATTAATAATTACACTGAGCCAGCAGGGGTCACCTGGAACTGTCCTGGCCAACAAGTACATATGGTTATCTAATTTTTTTCTCACATTGTTGCCTCATGATCAAAGAGGCTTCCACAGTTTCAGGTGTTGGTCCTCACACCATATTCAAATGCAAGAAGCAAGGGAAGAGGATGTGGTAGCAAACGTGCTTCCTAGGCCAGCCCCTTCAGCAGAAAGGAGCTATTTTCTTAGACAACCCATCAGATATCTACTTACATCTCATTGCCGCCGTTAGCTCAAGAAAGCAGAATTGTCATGATCAGCTTGGTTGCTGGGTTATAATAACCACATAATATATCATAACCACAAATAACCATATCATCTATGGTTGTTGACTCCATAATTCACTGTGCAGGCCTCAGTCAATGTCAACCTTCACTCTTCTAAATGAGGAAATTGTTATGACTTTGGACTTTGAACATAATTCTGTGTTAGTGTCTCTACTGCACACTGATAACCAGATTCTCCTTTTCCTCCTGGGTATACGTTCAGTTTTTGTTTTCCACCCTCTCTGGCATTTAGATGTGGCTGTAATACTGAAATGTGGTTAAAGGAAAGTGAGAAGTAATCTGTGCCACTTCTAGGAAAAGCCCTTAAAAACCTCCTAAGAGCAATTCTTCTCTCTCCTGCCACTAACAGGAAAGAGAGGGCCCTCAGGACATACAGAAAGGGGAAGCTTTGAGGTAGGAAGAGCTTGGGCTCCTGAATGGAAGTGGGGGGTAGACCCCAGACCCCACTGCCGAGCCACACCACACTGAGGGGACAGGGAAACGATAAGGTACTGATATGCTGAGGTTGTTAACATCAGTTAGCCTATCCCAAAGAATATGGCCCACTTTCTGTTAAAATTAGTGAACCTATCCCAAAAAATATACCCCAGTTTTTGATAACATTAGTGAGCCTATTCCAAAGAATATAGTCCAGTTTTTGCAAATGGCTTATATACTGTATTAATTGCTAGTCTGACTGTGGTGAGAAGAACCATTCCATTTTTACAGCCCTAGAACAGAGCACAGAGTAGGTCCTCATTACAGGTTTATAAATGAATGAGTGAATGCATGACAATGAAGCGAGAAAAGGAAGACCTCAAAAGAGATGCAACAGGCCTTTCCATCTGATGTCATTTAAAAATGACAACCTGAGATACAGCAGACAGTCTACAGCATATTTTGTGTTCACATGTAAATGGAACTCTTGATGATAATACTAAATAATTTTTAACATTTTTCTAAATTGACAAATAAAAATATGTTTATGATGTGCAACATGATGTTTTGAAATATGTAATAATTTTTAACTTTTGTTTTCTGAAATCAGCTAGTTCATCTCTAATTGTAACCACGCGGGGAGGAAACGTTTGTCTTCTGCGCAGAGGTCCTCTGTGCACAAATAAACATTGCCCTTCTTCACCTGCCCTCAGGGGTCATTTCAAGGGACTGCTCTTATCCGTCCCATCTTCACCATCAATTTAAAACACGTGTGAGGTCGGAAGCTGCCAAACCTAAGAGGCGCCCGAATTTCTGCGCGTTGCTCGGGCCAGTCTTCACCCTGACCTCCCAAGCAGAGTGCTGGGGGCCCTGCCCAGTGTCACTTACCACGGGCATGTTCTTGCAGCCCAGAAGGAAGCCCTATCACTAGGGTCGTGGGGATACAGCTGGGCCTGACCTCCCTGTCCCTATGCGAGGACTCCCAGGCGGGGCGTGTGGCGCAATTCGCAGCACTGCTCCTCATCATGCACTCACTGTCTTTGGATCCTTTCCTCGGGTCCTTTGTTAAGCCCGCTTAGTAAACAACAACAATCAATCAATAAGATCAAACTGATTTGGGAATAAGTTATCTACCTCGATCTACCTCTGCATTTGCCCCAACTGTCTGCTTGGCTGCCGCAAACTCCGGGTGACAGGAAGGTTCCAAGCGTGCCCGTGGAAGTCAGCAGCCCCAGCTGCAGTCACCTCAGCTCCCCGCTGCACAAGATGCGTGGCTTTGGGCCAGAGCTTGTCCTTTCTGAGTCTCACTTTTCTTACTAAAAAAAAGAGGGCCAGTAAACAAGGCATCAGGGTTCTGTTGGGAGGAGAATGAGACAGGGCACAGCTGAGGGACAATACCTGTTACCGCACTGAAGCGTGGCCGGCCCTGAGCCACGTGGGGGCTCCGCAGTCCCATCTCATTTCCTGCCTGGAGCCAGAGCTGGGGTGATTTGGCCCTTCACGTGCTATTTCTATGTGGTCTTAGCAAAAGGGGTCACACGGCCCAAACTTCATCCTGGTTGTATGTTAGATTCTTTTGGGTGATACATTCCTTTTCCTAGCCCTGGGTTGAAGGCCACTCATAAAGGCACCATTTCACTGTCCACAGTAGCACCTGTAAGGTGGCCTATCTCTAACATAATCCCAAGGTGCCGAGTCCTTGGCAAAGGGCACAGAGGCAGCAGGGGACCACAGTTCTTCCTCCTCTTCTTAAGGGGGGGTGGGGGGAGCAGGCATATTCAAAAGAGAAATTCTAACCACAGGGTGCAGGCTGGGCATCTCAGCACTGCTGTGCCCCCAGGCGACGCCTCCTCTTCTCGGTGCCTTTCATCCCTAGAGCCCTGCAAGTTGGCGATTCCCTGAATCCTGGAGGCAGATCTGCCACATAGTATTGCAGACCACAGCAGAGCAGCTGTATGAATGTTATCTAAACCTATGTGACAAGGGTCTTTTGAAAAAGATCTGTGCCAGTACCCTGGTAAGGCAGACCTCCACAGCCAACATGAAATAAAAGAGAGTGCTGCGAAGCCAGTCACTCTCAGTGGCTCCAGCTAAATAGGTGTCCTAAAGATATTGTGTGCCTACATCTGGCATCTCTAAAGGCACTGCAGAGTATTTCTCAGTAGTGCAGTGTTGACCTCTTGTTCTGTGAATCCCACTCAATCTAGTAGTGAACTAGTTTTGTAAATCTGCTGCAGGAGGACTTGGGTTGTCTTATCACAAAATCAGTCCTGTTGCAAAATCCAGGAAGAAAATACTCAAGGCTGGGGTTGACAAAATTCAGTCCAATTATTGCATTATTTGTTAAAACATCAAGTTCAAGATGAGACAATCTTACTAACTTTCCTCTGTGATATTTAGCTTATTTTCCCATGAAAGACTCACATTTTTAGTATATTCTTCTGAGATGGTATGCTGTGCTTATTTGTCCCACAGGGAACAAAATATTTACTAGACATTTTTTATGTATCAGGAACCTCACTCTGTACTTTACATCTTATCTCAATTTATTATAATAAAAAAAATCGTGATATAATAAAAACCGTTCTTTAGGTTTTACTGAGTACGAGGTCCTGTACTAAAATCTCTACATGTATTATTAATGCATTTAATTCCCATAATAACCCAGTAAGACAGTTACTATCATTATCCTCATTTCTCAAATGAGACACTTGAGGCACAGAGAAGTTAGGTAACTTGCTCAAGGTCACACAGTAAGCTCACAGCTGGGATTTTTACACTGGAGTTTGGCTGTAGGGTGTGTAAGCTCCAACCACAGCTGCCTTCCCTAAGAATTCCCACCTCAGCTTCTGAGGAAGGTGACAGCCTTCAGACCCTCCCACAGACAATGTCCTTCTACATTTGCCCTCTCAATCTGTGCCACAGGCCTGAAGATCAGAGACTGTGCTTTTAATAAGAGTTGGCTGAGTAAATAAAGATGTGGGTAAATATTATTATTTTAATTTAAAAGAAAAACAAAAACAAAAACCCGGCTCTGAGAAGCTAAGTCAGGGCAGAGCCACTCACGATTCACTCTGGCCTCTCTGCTTCTCCGGCCCTTGGCACCAGCTTCTCTCCCTCGTGTCCGGCTGTCTGCAGCATGTGCACCCGACCTCCACGGGAGGATCCTCCCAAAGCACATGGTCGTTATGTTGCACGGCATTCTCCTCAATCTTTTTGAGAACTTCTTGAATTCAGTGCTGGGGGGTGGTTGGATGGGGTTCATTTTGTCCTAGGCATCCTCAATCCCTACTACTTGTAACAAATAGAAAGGACCCAGCAAAGGTTTGCTGTATGTATTATAAATGAGAGAATGAGCAAAGGATAACTGAACAATAATGCCTTTATTTCCTTCTCCAAAACAGCCTTTTCTTTGTGTTTTACAGAAGGCTACGGTGATGAGATCATTTTTATTCTATCGCTGTAACTTTTACTTGAGAAAAACATTAACACGTGTCTCCTTCCAGAAATCTTGCAGATCAATCTGATGAGTCACCAAGGCCCAGCAGCCATCTGTTCCTCCGCCACAGGACTGTTGATGTGTCTTCTTGCCCATTCATCTGTTTTGTGTTTCCTTTGTCCAATTCTCACTTAAGATAAACAAAAACCTGTCAGTATGTGATGGAAGCAAAGCCTCCAGACCTGCCTGGCTGAGAACACGGTATTTGTCAGGGGGAGGGAAGAGGGGTGACTGGAAGGAAGGAACCCCCCTTCTTAGGTTTAGAAGATAGAAGGTCATTTTACATTACTAATTGCACAGTCCTCTTAGCTGTGTCTGACTTTAAAGTGTCCTTCGGATTGCAAAAGCATTAGGAGTATAAGATGTGGACATTCCAGTCATGCAAACATATTTTAGCTCTTGCTTCTTTTCAGATTATTTATAGAATTTTCCATTCTTTCCCCTCGGCAACAAGTTTTGCTTCTCTAATTCAGAGAACATATTCATAGACATGCATAGGCTTTCTAATGAAAGATACCATTCCCCTATCAACTCAGAAACACTGGGGAAGATATCGTTAGTAATTCCTGACAATCTTTTTCTAATGATAATTTTGAATCAGTCCCCTCCAACTAAATGCCATAAATGACAGAATACCTAAACCAAATTGGCTTAATAGCAATTAAATTACTTATTCTATGTACCTGAAAAGTCCAGGGGTAGGACTGAATTCAGGAAAGCCACACTCAAGACTTACATAAAATTGCCAGGGCCTGGTTTCTTCTGTCTTTCATCCCCACTGCCTTCTGCATGGGGTTTTATTCTCATGTGCCTCATACAGTGGCAAGAGGGAGGTGAGAACTTCAGAGACATGTTTCCAGGTAGATTGCAGAGGGAAAGGATTGCCTCTGTCAGTTCCAGAAGCCTCAGCAAATATCTCACCATCATTCATTGACTTTGATGATGGTACACACTCATTTTCCAACCTGCCACTGATGCCAGAGGGAGCCCAGACTCTGACTGACCAGGTCTGAATCACTTACAACTTCTAGACCTGGGGCTGGTGCTGAAGAGGTGAGTCTGCTCCACCAGAGCCACTAGTGTATCCCCAGCAGCAAATCTGGAGCTATTAACCCAAGAAGGGCAAACAGACAGTGAACAGAAAAGGTACAAATGGTTAACCGAGTGATGGTACCTGCATACTTTGAAAAATTATTTAGCCATTCATTTTTTTTTAATTTTAAGTGATGACATCATAATCAGAACAATATATATCATATGACCTGATTTTGTAAAAATAAGTATATTCTCACATTAAAGTATTTCTATTAATATAGAATAACGGAGGAGGAATGACAGAAGTGCCACCTTGCAGCATCTGTCCCCTCTTTGCACTTCTCCTTCAGAAGACAAAACAAATAGAAAACTGAAATGGGCAGGAAGAACATAATATTTGTTTTTCGAGACTTACTGCCACCAGCCAAGTGCACATTTCTCTGTCTCTCTGGCTGCCATGTACAGCCATTTGTCCGGGTTCTGACCAACGAGATGTGAGCGGACAGCACAGTGAGATGTTAAGAGGCCTTCTGAAAACGAAAGTGGGGGGCTCTTCCCCCCCTTTCCTTATCCTATTGGCTGGAATGAAGAGGATATGGCTGGACCTAGTGGTGACATGGATAGAAGTGTCCCAAGTCCCTAAAAAGTGTGGTTATCATTTCTAGCCCTCAATGACCACCTCTGAATTTATTTTATGTGAAAGAGAAACATACTTCTATTTCATTGAAGCCAGTGTAATTTTGAAAGTTTTGGAGATACTATCATCATTTATGACAGTGTTAGAGCCAAATCCAGTCTCACGTGATCCAGAAGAACAAATGCTAAATGTTTGCAGCAGTTTCTCTAAGGAGCAACTATGGGAGAATGCATTGAGAGCCACAACTAATACTGTAAGGAAAAACAAAACTGGACATTGTTTCATCTATTCCTATACTGTGCATTTATTTAACAAAATAATGAGTAAATTTGACCTGATTTTAAAATGGTAAGTCCAGAGAACTGTATTTGGGTATAAAAGTTTGATAAAGATTATTGCATCTCATGCCTAGGGAATAATTTGTGTCTTAGTCATTAAACCAAGATTTTTTATATATAATAATTGGACACAGTAACAAAGGGCAAGGTTCCTGCCTACAAAAATTGCAGGTGTCAGACGGGAAAGCAAGCACTTAATAAATAGTGTGAAAATTTCTATTTTAGAAGCAGGTATAGAGTTCTATGGCTGCTCTTCTCCCAGCCTTGGTGGGTCAAGAGAGGCTTCCCGGAGGATATAATGTCCTCTCAGGAGGAAATCTGCAGGGGTGAGGGAGGGGAAATAAAAGAGAGTGAAGGGAAGAGAAAGTGCAGAAATTGCTCCATTAGAATAGTACGTGAGAATCTTTGGTGGATTATCAAGCAGATATAGGAAAATTCTATTTTGCCTAAAATGTCTAGATCTTCAAATCTCCACTAGATTATAGACTAAGCCTTCGCCCAAGAATAATAAATCCCTAGTTCAAGAGATAAAAGTAAAACTTGGAATCTAGCATGAAAATATTGTTTTCTGAAGTAAGCTTCTAAATTTGTATCTCTTTCCAGATTAGGAAACTAATAGTGGTATGGAACATTATTTTGGCAGTCGTACATCAAATACTCACATTTTCTCTCTCTGCACTTTCACAACTCTCATTAATCATAGAGATGATTTCATTCTCCTGTTTGGTAGCTCAAAGGTTCATGTAGCTTCAAAATGAGCATTGCTGAGACTTCTGTTAGGATGATCTGTTTAGAACACAGACGTAAGGAGAAGGCTCTGTTGTTGAGAAAGGTCCCACTGTTAAGAATCACCTTAAAATGAAAACACAGAAAGCTATTAATTTATTTTATTTTTTGTAAAAAACAACACTTGTTCTTGGTAAAACCTCTTAATAATCCAGATACAGGAGGATACATAATTAAGATGATAAAGATCATCTTTCTTGAATCATTGGGCAACAATAGTTCAAAGTGGTGGAACTCTGGAAGTGTTTCCCTTAAAGTTGTCAAAGATTGTTGTTGGCTCTATTATAATTTAACATTTTTTTCCCCCAGAATGACCCAACCAATAGAATAGAATAAGAATAGAAATAGATGGAATTGCATGTCCTGTCATGTTTCAAGTTCAATCATGATTTTTTTTTTATTGAAGCATAATTGATTACACATATCTGTGGGGTACAGAGCTGAATTGCAATACCTCTGTGCAATGAGTATTGATCACATCAGGATAACTAGCATGTTCATCATTAGAAAACGTAATCATTCCTTGTGTACATTTACCAATTTCTCGCTAGTTCCCCTTCCCCTCCCCCTTTTCACCTCTAGTAACCACAGCTCTTTTCTCTCCTTCTGAAAGTTCAACGTATTATTGTAATTATTGTTTCTTTCTTTCTTTATTTGAAAGCTATTAATTATTACTGAGATGCACTGTCTAATAAAAACTTGGTACTATAGCATACATAATCTTGTTACAGATAGGATTCAGAGCAAAGAATCCCACATAGAGAGTGGAATAACACAATGCGGATTACAGCCAGTTTCCTCCCCAATCCCCAAGGAGGCAAGGATGGCAAAACTCAGGTGCTGGACAGTATCCCACATGACCGAGAGCTGGAATGAGAGAGACATCTGTTGGGGGCAGATGACAGCTCAGCTAAAGGAGAAGCTACTCGCTCAGCTCCAAAAGACAGGACCACACAGGAATGCAGCCCGGTTTCCAGATCTGGTCTTTTATATAAGAGAAGCTAAAAATGAGGTTTTTATGTGGATTCTCTTCCTTTTTATACTGATAGGCTCAATCAGTCCATCTACTACCACCGGCAATCTCTGCAAGGAACAGCAGCAGCATCAACTTTTAGCTCCTTTGCACCGTAGGAGAAACAGGCTGGATAATGGAAAAGGATAAAAGGTGCTCTCAGTATCTACCTTAAAATGAAGGGGTCAATTTGCTGAGGCTTATTTTACATGAATTACAAAGAGAAAGTGATGCTAATGATATTACCTTAAGGTCATTATCCTCTATTAGACCTTACTTCCTGTAATTTTTAGAGAGGTATTCTAGAATACTTACAATATTATCGAAAATTAGACAAGTGAAGATTCATCCTTTACAATCGCTTCCCAGCCAGTTTCTTCTCAGGCCACAGAGGGGATCAAATCAAGAAGAATAAACAAACTGTTGCACCATTGTAATGATTTTCAAATTCTTCACAGGGATCACATTACACATATGGATTTCTTGAGAGAGATGGCAAAAAAGGAAGTCAAGCTGGAGTCTCCCAGCTAAATCACCAAGACCTGTGCTAATCCACTAATTCAGCAAGGATTTTTGGGGTACTCATTCCTATATTTCCTAGCAATTCAGATTTATAAAGAGAAACAAGTTAGAGATTCTCACGAAGGGAAAGTCACCTGTCTTTTCTGGCAAGTCTATCAAATGGACCATCCTACTCTTAAGTAAATTTTTCATCCAATTGTTTAAAATCATAAAGGAATTATTTACATGATAAGATTTCATAGAATAACTGAAACTGCACACCTGGACTGAAAGGGGCCAGTGCATGGAGCTGGCACTCTGCAGCAGCTTGGTATGTGATGCTGTGACTCTCATACCACCAACGAAGGCTCAGGTGGGCAGAGATTCATGTTTGGGTTATGTGCCAGGCATGGTTGCAGGTCCTCAGGGGATGAGATAATTAACATATGGTCCCTGCCCTCAGGAAGCCCAAAGCCCGGTGGCCCCTAACTACAGGCTGGAAGACATGGGCAGAGGCCCTTTAGACCCACTTCCCAGCAGACATCCCAAACATCAGCTGGGCCAGTTCCAGCTGGACCAGGGCCCCCAGTACAAACCAACCCCTTCCTGTCACCCACACCATAAGACAGAGCCGGGTGATTCTAGCCTCCTGTGTATTCCCAGCTATTTTGTGAATTCCAACAGTTTTTGGATAGAATTGCCATTTAATATTCATCTGAGGAGGGGAGATGGTTAAGAAAATTTCGTTCTTTAGAGTCTGACACCTAGAAAACCCCACTGCTTTGTTCTCAGTGAGCTAACTTATGAGGCAAACAAACTCAGATCTGTTAGATTTTGAGAAACAAAAGGCATGGGACTTGAAAATATTTTGATGTGCTTATTTAGTCATCTCTCTGCTGGTCACTTATCCAACAGTATCTCTGGAGAACGCATGTGCCTCTGGAAACCCTCTCCACTGGCAGAAAAAACCTTCTCTTGTTCTTCCTTTGCCTGTCTCTGTCCCTTCTTTTGCTGACCTTTCCGTGTTTATCCCTTAAATGTAGATGTTCCCGACTGACCAGCCCTTCACCCTCTTTTCTGTCTTGACAATCTCCACTGGGAATCGCATCCAGACTGAAGATTATACTGATCCGTAAATGACTTCCAGAGCTGTATGTCTACCGCTGGCTCCTCTCCAGCTTGGGAGCCCCTCATTTCCAACTCACAGCAGACGGTTCTGCCTGGAGATCTTGTTGGAATTTCAATCTCGATGTGCTGCAAATAATAGCTTTTTTAAAAAAAAAAACTTTCAGTGTTTCTTTCTCTCATGCTCCTGTTTCTGTTGAAGGCTTTTGTCTGAGCTGCTAATCTTCAAATTCTGTCTCTTCTTTGCTTCTCGCATCCAACTCACCAGGAGTCCAACAATTATTGCTCTAAGAAATCCCTTGCCTCCGTTCTGTCTTCTCCACTGTTCTGTGCTAGTTCTGTCTCATGACTTCCCACCTGGCCTTCACCTTTCTTCTCTCTTTGTCCGTTTTGCCCACTGCTTATACATTAATCTTTCTGAAGCACATCCTTTACCATGTATTCTTCTGCAAAGATCTCTGTTTCCTCCTTTCCCAAACAAATAAAGTCTGTTATATGGCTGAATTGCATCTCCCTAAAACTCATGTGTTGAAGTCCTAACTCCCAGTGTCTCAGAATATGACTGTATTTGGAGACAGGGATTTTAAAGAGGTAATTAAAGTTAAATGAGTTCATTAGTGTGGGTCTTAATCCCATATCACTGGTGTTGTTATAAAAAGAGGAGATTAGGACACAGACACACACACATAAAAGGATGAGCTTGTGAAGACACAGAGTGAAGAGTCATCTGCAAACCAAGTAGGGAAGCCTAAGGAGAAGACAACCCTGTTGGCACCTTGATCTTGAACTTCTAGCCTCCAGAACTGTGAGAAAATAAATTGATGTTGTTTACGCCACCAGCCTGTGGTTCTTCGTTATGGCTGCCCTAGCAGACTAATGCAAAGCCACACTCTCTCTGTGACATCCACGGCTGCAGAGGACGCTGCAACATGCCTCAGATTCCCTGTGCATTCTTCTGCTGCTGAGAGCTCACAGCCCTGCCCAGCCCAGGACCTGCCCTTGACCAAAAACGGAGCTGCCTCCTTCCCCAGGGCGACTCACACCCAGTGACTCATCACTGCAGAGAACAGAGGCCTGTCTCCTGCCTCAACGTGGGACAGCTGGGAAGGGCCATCTCAGCCTTGCAGCTCCTCAAGGCATCAGCTTCTGCTGTGTCACAGTCAACTTCTCCTTCTGCCCTCTCTGCCTCTCTCACTCCCTCTCCCTTAGGAACATCACCCCTGCAAGCACACCCCAAGAAATGTAAATAAAGCACATGAACAGACACATGGATCAAGGGAATAGAATAGAGAATCCAGAAATCAACCTATACACCTACAACCATCTGATCTTTGACAAAGGCACCAGGTCTACACACTGGGGAAGAGACTGCCTCTTCAGCAAATGGTGCTGGGAAAACTGGATATCCATATGCAGGAGAATGAAACTAGATCCGCACCTCTCAGCATATGCCAAAATCAACTCAAAATGGATTAAAGAATTAAATATACACCCTGAAACAATAAAACTCCTTTAAGAAAACATAGAGGAAACAGGCCAGGAAGTAGGATTGGGTACAGACTTCATGAATATGACCCCAAAAGCACAGGCAACCAAAGGAAAAATAAACAAATGGGATTATATCAAACTAAAAAGCTTCTGCACAGCAAAAGAAACAATCAACAGAGGTAAAAGATAACCAACAGAGTGGGAGAAAATACTTGCAAAATATACATCTGACAAAGGATTGATATCCAGAATGTACAAGGAACTCAAACAACTTTACAGCAAAAAAATAAATAAGTAACCCAATTAAAAAATGGGCAAAGGTGCTGAACAGGCATTTCTCAAAGGAAGATATACGAATGGCCAACAGACACATGAAGAAATGGTCAACATCACTCAGCATTCGTGAAATGCAAATCAAAACCCCATTGAGATGCCGTTTCACTCCAATTAGGATGGCTAATACCCAAAAGACTGAGAATGATAAATGCTGATGAGGTTATGGAGGAAAAGGAACCCTCCTACACTGTTGGTGAGACTGCAAAATGGTGCAGCCTTTAGGGAAAATGGTATGGAGGGTCCTCAAACAATTGCAGATAGATCTACCATATGACCCAGCTATTCCATTGCTGGGAATATACCCAGATGCATGGAAATCATCATGTCAAAGGGATACCTGTACTCCCATGTGTATTGCAGCTCTATTTATAATAGCCAAGAATTGGAACCAGCCCAAATGTCCATAATCAGATGAGTAGATAAGGAAACTGTTGTATATCTACACAATGGAATACTTCTCTGCTATAAAAAAGAATGAAATACTACCACTCACAGCAACATGGATGGACTTAGAAAAAAATTATATTAAGTGAAACAAGTCAGGCACAGAAAGAGAAATACCACATGTTCTCACTTATTCGTGGCAGCTAGAAATAAATAAACAAATACACAAACAAATGGGGGGCAGGGAAGAAGACACAACAATCATAATTCCTTGAACTTGTTAAGACAAGTGAACAGATATCATGTTGATGGATGGGAGGGGGGAGAGGAAGGGGGGAGGGAGGAATCGGTAAAGGGACATAAAAATAAACTACATTGTATATTGGTTAAATAAAGTAAAAAAGGTGGATTAGGTGGATGGGATCAATGAGAAATTGTTAACAGACACAAAGAATGATTAAGTACCATAATGATGAATAAGCTAACTATCCTTATTCAACCATCACATATTGTATACAACTATTGAGCATCAAGTTTGTACCCAACAAATATGTACAGTTATTTGTGCTTCAATAAAAAAGATTTAAGTAAAAAAAAAAAAAAAAAAAAGCACATGAGTCTTCATCCCAATGTCTGTTTCCATGGGAGGTCAGCCCACAATAAAGCTCATCCACAAACGGACCAGTCAAAGCTCTTCTTTCTTCCCAAAATGCAGGCCCATCTTTACCTGTTCAAAATTAAGGCCCACCTTAAAAGCCACTCCCTCCATGACCCCCCCTTGAGGTCATCCAGCTTCTCCTGAACTGCTGACAATGTCACGACCATTTTTAATGACAACTTTCACTTCTACTTTATTTTATGTCTATTTGTGTATATGTCTCATTTCTTTTATTACCAAGAATATTTTTGGAGGTCAGGGTATTTACGCTTCATTCTGAAATTTCCAAAGCCTGTGGCATAATGTTTGTTGTCAAAGTGGGAGAAGATGAAATTTAAAGCCAACCATCTCTGCTTTGCGATAAGTGCTCACCTCTAATCCTTTCTCCTGTCTTCATCATGAATTTTAATGTATCAAGAAAAGAAGGTCCCAGTTAAATGATAGGAGAAAGCTAGAGTTGGATTATATTTATATTATAATTATACTTGGATTACTATAACCAAGTAGGCCAAGCAAAATTTCATAATGACAAGCCATTCAGATGAAAATAAAGATAATGGTGATACTAACAATGGTGGTTGAGAGTATCAACTACTATCATTTAGGAATTGTGCAACTACTTGTTACATAATATATTGTCTAACATGAAGTATATAATTTGTTCCCCACAACAACCTTATGCCCTAAGTACTATTAACCTCATCTTTAAAGACAGGAAACTCAGGTAAAGTAAACAATTGCCCATTGGCATGTGACTAATGATGCGTACCACTCTGTCCAATCCTAAAGACCATGCTCTTGACATTCACCCCCACAGTAGAACCTCTCAATCTGGGCTAAATTGGTTTGAGCACACATTTCCACTGAAAATGTGTGCATGTGATGCATTCGTGGTTTGCATAGAGCATCCACCTGCACATCACTCATGTGACATTGCTATCTTGTCCCCACCTCTGCTGACCTCTGTCACCACCTGCATGGCACCTGCAGCTTCAATACAGGGTCACATCTGGGGCTCAGTCCTGATTCCAGCTCAGGAAGTATAAAGAGCTCATCTAGCTTCACAATTTGACACTTGTCATCAGACAACACTGTACTTTAGGTCTCAATTGGGACACCATGTTTTTACCTTCACCATGAGACCCACCTCATACCAGGTGCCCCTTCATTCAATAAGAAATTATTTATGGAGTATCTGAGTCCCTAGCACAGGCCCAGGACTACTGCTGGCATTGGGCGTGTGATAGTAAACAAACAGCACATTCCGCTGTTCTCTACTTTCACCCCAACACCTCGACCACTGCCTAGAAAATAGCTACTCAGTAAGTATCCGTTCAGTGAGGAACAAATGTGTGCATCACTGAGTTCTGGCCTTGGCGCTTTGACTTATCTTCTCCCTCTTTTTACCCAACTTGCTCATCCCTCCAGGTCCCAAATTTTGGTAGATAAGCTTCTCTCCCTGGACCAGCATGTCTGCAGCTCTCCGCACCTCCACTCTTGTCTCTGACCAGCCTGATGGTTGGGTTAATTTCTATTCCCAGTTTCTACTAGAGGGTGCCATCCAGCTTTAAGTGACTGTACTGGTCAGTTTAGGCTAAGCTATGCTGTGGTCACAGCTGACCCCACTATCTCAGCGACCTAGGACAACAAAGATAAGTTTATTTTTCACTCATGTGACTGCTCATCAGATGCAGCTTTGCTCCAGCAGTAGCACATTTGGGATGGGCTAACATCGGCTAGACAGCAGTGAGATGACGGAAGCAAAGACGTCTCTTAGAGCTTCTGCCTGGAAGGAGCATCCATTGCTTCCATTTACATTTCAGTGGCCAAGGTGAGTCATGTAGCCAAACCTCCATTCAAGGGTTAAGGCGGTGCAGTCTTCCCATAGAGAAGGGTGGCATGGGTCATCTGACCACTGTCAAGGAGACAAGGACGTGCAACCCTTCCACAAGAAGGGGAAAGAATCAAGCCATGTCTATCTGTCCTTTGCAAACTTGGAAACCTAGAAAGGTATTCTGCCCCCAAATTCAATGGAAGCCTGACTGGATTAGAAACTAAAGAGGCCTTAAAATAAAGAAGGCGTGTAGTAGTCTGACACCATGTGGATACAGTACTGATCTCACAAGGATGGTTAAAGAGCCTCGTCTTATCATCCTAAGCTTGAAATCAATGACCTACAAACTTCTTTCCACCTCCACATTCCATGTAAAAAAAAAAAATTCTCAAAAGAGTCTTTGGAAACCACTCAGTAGTACAGGCCATTTTTACTTTGCAGCTGTCATTTTAACGTGTTAAAGCATGAATATGAAATTTGGGAAAAAGATAAATTGAGGACCATCAGGATTACCCTAAACCAGAAGAAGCAATGTTCAACACAGAAGTATCCACGTGACACAGTCTGTTACCATCTTCATATTGGAAATACTCCTGGCAACGGTTGCTCCTGGTGATGATGTGCATGTTTGACAGCAAAGCAGTGTGCAAACCCGGAAGCTCCCGTCTTCTCATTTACTGATTAAGATTGGCCATTCTAAAATCTAAAATGTGCCTTTAAAATGGAGTTTCTGTTTTAAAATGGAGTTAAATGGTGGCTTTCTGTTTCTGTAGTGTGAGAAATTAGAATTTAGGCCATCTGAACCAACAGATAAGGGGTATACAAAGACAAAAGAAAGTCAACAGTAAGGTTCACAGAAACAGCTGAAAACCAAAGCAAATTGGATAAAGAGTGCTACTGTTTCCAGACATCATCTTTATGATGAACTCTAGAAATTTCTAGCCTTCATTAAAATAAATATCCAAATCTAGCTCCTGTCCCTCTACTGGTTTCATGGATCATGCTTCCTGAAACACATGACACTGTATCAGGGAGATTGTGAGTGTTGCCTGGCAGAGCAAGATTCCACGTGTCTGCCAACTTATCAGCATGGGGGAATTCTATCTTGAACTGAGCTTATCACACCACGACTGAAGCAGCCTGAACTCAGCCTGTCAACAATACCACAACTGTGCACGTGATGTGAACGGATTATTTTTTAGGTCAATCTCCTATCACAGTTCAATCAGAAGAAACTGAGAGCATGGAATTTGAATGAGCTGAGCAGTACACTTACAGAAACAGGTATATCTATTGTGAGACAGTTTTCAGATGGTCCCTTCAGACCACATCCTGTTTGACTACAAATCAAATCCCTTTTTTAGGTTCGCTCCTTTCCAAATTTTCCAGAAAACACACAAACATCAGGTCTACATTATGTGCAATATATGATTGTAAATTAAAGATACTGGCTTTTAAAACATAGCATTGCAAACCTTAAACCTCCAGATGAGTTTCATCCCTTTTAAAGAAGGATATCATCACTACCCATAGTCCAAATTCTGCCCTTCCAAGGATTGCACTAGAAAGGGAGTCTCACTTACTGGATCACAGCCACTGAATAACTACAAACTCTTCAAGTTTTGTATGGTTAACATGGTAAAAGAGGGTTTCTCAATTTTTTTTTCATCAATCATGTTTTATTTTGATGCATATTAAAATCTCACTCCGGAAGTGATCTCAAACCTAGTAGGAAGTATATACTCAGCCAAAGAGGGAAACAGAACCAAGGCAGACATTAGACAAGGGGCCAGAGCTTTAGTGGTTAGTGAAATCACTGGGGTAAACACTTCTGTTTTATAACTTGCCAACTGTGCGGATCTTTGTTTAAGGGGAAAAATTTCAGGTTATCCTTCTTGATAACTTATCCCAATAATATCCAGTCTTAATAAAAGAAAATAAAGTGTTTTTTTTATGTTAAATAAAAAGGAACATTTATAGTCACAACTTGTTTTTATCTCAAATCCTCTTAAACAGCTGAAATATTTTATTCACTCACTCACTCACTCATGTTTAAGAAATATTTATTGAGCCTGACTGTGATACCGGGACATGTGCTGTAAATGGAAATGAGCAATTAATGTTCTTTACTTATGGAACGTACATTCTATAAGAGAACAAACAAGAAAATAGATAATAAAACAGGCTGGTACAGGGAAATTGAAGGCCACTCATGTCCTCAAGTGCTAGATGTTTCCAAAAATCAAATCTACCCTTCAAAGCTGAAAGCCTCTCTGTAATGTGCACATTTAAAGGTATGCATGTAATGTGCATATTTAAAGAAGATTTATTCATTCAGATACCTGGTGTGGGTCACCCTTAATCCTCCCTTAGCCTTTCCATTTTATACATTGATCTTCCCATCTGTGTTTTGTACTTCATGAGTATTCTTAAATATATTCAGTTGATTCCATTTTTACTGCTACCACTTGGGTTCAGGCTAACACCGTTTCTTTTGGAGAATCCTGCTCGTACCTTCCAACCTCTCTCCTTCCCACCATGCCCCTCCTCTCCCTCCCATTCATGCTTCTGCACATCCAGAGGACTCTTACTAAAACCCATGTGATGATGCATTCCCTTGCTAAAAGTTCTCCACTGACTCTCATAGTCTTCCAGACCATGTCTAAACTTCTACACATGACTGAGGAAATCTTGGTGAGAGAGACTCTGTTTACTTCTCTAACTCAGTTTCCCACAGCCTAGTCTGTAAAACAATAGTTTCTAGGAAGTTACTTAGGAATCTTCAAGGAGAAAAAGTTTTATGGTGAAAGAAACTTTGGGAATTCTAAGTAAAACAGTTTCGCAGACTCCCTTAGTGCAGTCCTCAACATGTAAATGTGTTTTCTGACTCTCCAGGAAAAAAAAAAAAGACATTATTCACCTTCCCAGATTTATTTGAGTAAAGAATCCTCATGTGTACACACACATTCACACACACACACACACACACACACACACACACACACACACCTGTACACACCTTGAGAGTGTCTCCCAGAGCTAGTATCCCACAACTGTGGTAGGCAGAATCATGGCCCCTAAGGATGACCAGGTCCTAATCCCCAGCTCGAAAGGGACATTGCAAATGTGATTAAGATTAACTAACAACCTTAAGATGACGATATTATCTTGGATTATCTAGGTGGGTCCAATCTAATCACAAAAGCACTTGAAGCAGAAAACTGAGTCAGGCTGGGAGCAGAAGAGGAAGGCTGAAAGAAAAGTCAGAGAGATTCCAAGCACCAGAAGGATTCACTGCTCCATTGCTGGTTCTGAGATGTAGGGAGTCACGTGGAAGGACCAGAAAAAGGCCTTTAGGAGCTAAGGATGGCCTCCACATGGCAGTCAGCAAGGAGACAGTGACCTCAGTTCTATGCACAGGAAACTGGATTCTGCCAACAACCTAAGTAAGCTTGGATGCAGAATCTTCCTCTGAGCCCTAGAAAGAAACTCAATCCTGCCAACCCCTTAATGTCAGCTAAGATATATTGTACCTGACTTCTGACCAACAGCACTGGGAGACAAGAAACTTGTGTTGTATGAAAGCACAGTGCAAGTGGGGCTCTGTCATAGCAGCAGTAACTCTCAAGTGTCTGGAGTTTGATCACCATGCCTGGAATGCTCTTTCCTTTATTTCTCTTGTTTCCAAGACATAGTCTCCAATACTCACCTCTTACCCACTCTGACTCCCTCGCCAGGCCTCACTGCTTATGTCCAACTAATCCACAGAGGCTTGGCTGAAGCATCATCTGCTCTAGCACCCCCTGGCCTTTGCATGGGATCCTGTGGTACCCTGTTCACTTGTCTGTCCCTCCAGGAAAGCCTTGAGGACAAGGACAATATCTTATTCATCTTTTCATCTCCACAATCAACCTGGCATAGAAAAGGTGAACAGTAAGTCTGCAGAATTGATAAATCCCATTAAAAATAACTAATTGACAGCTTATATTATGGGACTGAACCGCAAAAGAGAGATGAGGACTGGAAACAGAGATCTGAATATTTCAATATATGTGTAGTGGTTTGACTTATGTCCCCCCCAAACTCATTGAAGCTTGAATCATGTCCCCCAAGTTTTCTGTATTAGGAACTTAGCCCCCACTGTGACAGTTAAGAGAGTGGGAAATCCTACTATGGTAATTGAAAGATGGAACCTTAAAGAGGTGATTGGATTGTAGGACTGTGCAGGAGTGAATGGATTAAAAATGGTGGTCAGGGGCGTGGTTCTGAGGGCTTTAAAGGAAGAGCATGAGGAGTCTGCTCTCACTCTGTGCTCTCTCTGCTTCGACCATCTTGCAATGTGAGACCCCTGGGTCACTGTCACCACCACCAGATGGACTTTGGACTTTCCAGCCTCAGAAACTGTAAGCAATAAATTTTGTTTTCTTTCTAAATTATCCAGTTCCGGGTATTCTGTTATAAACAACAGAAATATGAATGTACCTTGAGGAATGTGGGTAGTACAACTCACCCCAAAAAAGAGGATGGGATAACATTCTTAAGAAATATATTGAAAAATATTTTTCAAAGTATTTTTCAGTCCCTGTAAATTCTGTTGCACTAAGGCTCCCATTCTGTTAAATGAAAGTGATTCATTTCTTCAGGTGAGGGACAATATAATCTAGACCGAAGTGTCCTTTCTTGGCTCTAAGTTTCTTATTAGACTTTTTTTGATCCACAGTGGGGTGACAGACTTGAAACCCCACTCTGTAGAGAGAAACGGGGATTTTCTAAATCCCAAAATCTTTTCATATCAAGAGCTGTTCTTTAAATCTGAGCATACATTTTTAACATAAACCACAGAGAAGTGGATATAGAGACATTTTAGTAACTTGTCTAATGTTACGCATGTAGTGATTTAAAAGAAGGGAGTTCAAGCCAAGTGTGTGTGACTCCCAAACCATACCTTCTCCCACCACAGCATGTTGTCTCAAAATAATTTACTGCTTCTGGAAACAGTGGTTTCTCTGTCACTGCCATATGCAAGCTGAGGCTTAAGGACCTTATGGTTTGGATGAGGTAGAGAAGATTAATACACAAACAGGTTGCTCTCTAGGTGACTTTCTAAGTCTGGTCCAACCCTTAGACTCTAGAATGCCATGCAAATGTTGGTTTCCTTATTTAAACATTAGTTTTAAATCTTATAATTGCCTCATATTTAAACTATAACCTAACTCTTAACCACTGAGATAATTCAATCAGCCATTCTGCTAATAGGGAAAATATGTTAGGCACATGAATTGTTTGACTGCCATGAGTAGCAGTTCAGTGCAAAGCAACAAATGGTGTATTATATTACTCCTTCCCAATAGAGAAAATGAACTCTAAGTATGGAGATACCATATGCACTGGAATCCCATGTAATAAATAATAAATTCAGTGTACATTTACGTGGTGAGATATCCATGAAAAAAGTACATTGAAAATTGGTATGTGAGGCATAATTCTCTTTTTATTTAAAGTGATGTCTTACTATATGGAATATCTATAGGAAAGCCTGGAAGTACCAGGGAACTTCAAAAAACTCATGGAAGGATTTGAATTATATTTTAATTCAATTTTCCATGAAATTTTTGAGGTACCCTCACATATGCACACACACCTACCTTCATCAACAAATACTTAGCTAAACTGTGGTTATTCTAGAAAAGTGGGGCTAGAGTGAGAAATGGAAGAATTGTTTACATATATGCATATACACATATATGTTGAGGATACTTCAAAAAGTGTGGAAAAATAGAATTGAAAGACAATACAAATCTTTCCATAAACTTTTCAAAGTACACTCCTATACATATTTATATATATAACCAGACATAGATTTTTTGCCATGAACTGTTGATGTTCTATTTCTTTCAATAAAAATGCATATCCTCAGCTTACATGGCTACTGGCTTTCAGAAGAAGCAAAAGTCCTGATGAAAGTCTCCCACGCTTGTGAGCTGCAGACCCTGCTAGGGATGCTTCTGTGATCTCTCCTCAGTCCTCCAGCCTCTCTTGTCAAAGATCCTTCAAGTTCCACAGGGAGTGGGTCCTCGTGATTCACAGGTGGAGTCTTTGGCTTCAGTTCCACAGAGCCCAGCTTACACCAGGAGATCAGGAGGCACAGAGCAGACAATTCCCATGAAAACTAAAACCCACAGATGGCAGGAAGGGCAGGGTGATCCTCAGGCAGTCATCCACAGGGCAGCCAGGAGAATGGAGGTGCAGACATGAGGACTTGCTTCAGTTCTGTTGTGGGTGTGCTCATGGCCCTGGTTAGGAGGGTTTATCCAAATAAAGGGGATGGAGGCTGAAGACAAACTGCTTGGGACAAAGGGGAGAAATAAGAAGAGCTGCTGATGCAGGGCGCAGGTTGGTACAGTAGGTGTTGGTGGTGGAGGTGGTGTTTTTCCCCTTTCAGGCTAGAAGACAGAGGGTGTTCAGACAGTCAGGAGCCGCCAGGAGAACAAACAGAAAACCAGTAACTGCCGAAGAGGAGACTGCAGGCAAGGGACAGGGTCTTGGAGGAGCAAGGCATACCTGCACGAAGTGATGCTCACGATCCATGAGGGAAAGAGGTAAGCAGAGAGATGTGAGGACAGAAGACTGCAGAAAATGAAGCTTCAGTCTTCCTGAATGATGCCAGGGGAGAGTTTGACAACTGGAAACACAAAGATCATTATTAACATGAAAAGCTATTTTGGATGATCTCCAGCAAGTCAAAACTAAAATTTTCAAAGCAAACAAAATATGTAACTACAAGACTCACCTAACCTATTATGTCCTCATATAGGTGCTTTCTCATAGTGAACATTATTCACATGTTCTATATTTTCTATCCCAGAAAACTACTTGTCAGTGTACTAAAAGCCAGAGAAACCCCTCCGCAGTGCCTTCTTTCATACTGATTGAAATTGCTTTCAGCCTCCTTCTTGCTCTTCTCTGATGTAGCTCAGAGGTAACAGGAGCTGTTTCACCATAACATCGGGCCGCACTCACTGTGGTTCTCTGCAGACAGAACAGGAGGAAACGTGGCTGACAGAGCACCTGAGCTGCATCAGGGCCCCTTGCTGCAGAAGACAGAGGGGGTCCCCGTGGGCATCACTTGGTTTTCCTGAGAACTCTGAAGGGGAGTCCCATTTGGGCCTCATTTTCAAAGGATGGGAAGGAAGCTACCAAACCACTCCATGATCGTCAGAAAAGGATTGTCTTACTTCTTTACCCAAACACCTCTCCTCTCTTCTCTTGTCTCCAAAATATGGGAAATGTTTTTAAAAGTACAATATGTACTGCAAACAAGTGTAAGTCTTATTTTGGAACTTGGATGTATTTTTGTATAGAGAAAAATAGTAATGAAGCTCATTTTAGCTCCCTGACTAGCCTGTGTGTGTAGGTAACCTGTACTGTTAATGAAGTAGAGCATATGCTAAAAGCTGCTGTGGGAAGGAATTCCAGAGCAAGGAGGAGGAGGCGACATGGGAGAGAAATGCAGGCGGGATATGGAGGAAAATTGTTTCATGCCCATTAGGGCATGCAGGCTTAGTGATATCAAAACCCTCAAATAGAAATCCTTCCCTTTGGCATCCTCCTCCTTCCCTCTCTACACCTCCCGTCTCCTGCCTCCTGGCACCTGCCTCTGAGGCTTCAGTTCCCTGCAGCTGTAGGACTGTGAGCCTCAACCCAGGTCTCTTGCCCCTGGCATACAAGGGTGCCATGTGCATCCACCTCCATGTGGACTTTTGTTTTTCTTCCAGGCATATTCTTGGCAAAATCTGACCTTCGAAGAATACTCTGAAGATCATAGGAGTTCTCCTCTGTGGCTCCCTTTTCATAATCACCATTTTCCCACCTTGCACAAGATAGGCCCACCTCCCACCTGTCTTGTGAAGTGCACAATGGAGCCTAGCCCCAGAGCCTACTAGAGGTCCTGAGGTTGCAATCTGTGTTGAGAACGTGAATGACCCTTTTGCAAGTCTGGTGGTCTCCAGACATTTCCTTTCAGTAAAATAGAATGAGACTTAGTAGTTTCAACTGATAAATAATCAAAAACATATCTTTGATGGTAGATCACAGTAATTTGGGGAGTATAATAAAAGATTGTGCAACACTGTGATTAAAACCACTGTCATGCCTATCAAAATTCCAATGGCATTCTTTTCAGAAATGGAAAAAACAATTCTAACTTTCATATGGAATAACAAAAGACCACAAATAGCCAAAGCAATCCTCAGCAAAAAAATAAATCCAGAGGCATAACACTACCTGACTTTAAACTATACAGCAAAGAAAGCTATAGTAACCAAAATAGCATGGTACTGTCATAAAAACAGACACATGGACCAATGGAACAGAATAGAGAATCCAGAAATCAGCCCATACACCTATAGCCATCTGATCTTCAACAAAGGCATCAAGACTACACATTGGGGAAGAGACTGACTCTTTAGTAAATGGTGCTGAGAAAATTGGACATTCATAGCAGGAGAATGAAACTAGACCTGTACCTCTCTCCATATACCAAAATCAACTCAAAATGGACTAAAGAATTAAATATACACCCTGAAACCATAAAACTCCTTAAAAAAAACATAAAGGAAACACTCCAGGAAGTAGGATTGGGTACAGACTTTATTAATATGACCTCAAGAGCACAGGCAACCAAACAAAAAATAAACCAATGGGATTATATAAGACTAAAAAGCTTCTGCACAGCAAAAGAAACAACAGAGCAAAACAACAACCAACAGAGTGGGAGAAAATACTTGCAAAATATACATCTGACAAAGGATTGATATCCAGAATGTACAAGGAACTCAAACAACTTAACAGCAAAAAAACAAGTAACCCAATTAAAAAATGAGCAAGGAAGCTGAATAGGCATTTCTCAAAGGAAGATGTACAAATGGCCAACAGAAAAATGCTCAGCATCACCCAGCGTTCAGGAAATGCAAATCAAAACCACGTTGGGATACCATCTCACTCCAGTTAGGATGGCTAATATACAAAAACTGAGAATGACTAATGCTGGCGAGGCTGCAGAGAAAAAGGAACCATCCTTCACTGTTGGTGGGACTGCAAAATGGTGCAGCCATTATGGAAAATGATATGGAGGTTCCTCATACAATTACACATAGATGTACTATATGACCCAGCTATTCCACTAGGTATATTCCCAGAGGAATGGAAATTATCATGTCAAAGGGATAACTGTACTCCCGTGTTTATTGCAGCTCTATTTATGTAGCCAAGAGTTGGAACCAGCCTAAATGCCCATCACTGGATGAGTGGATACGGAAAATGTGGTATATCTACGCAATGGAATACTACTCTGCTACAAAAAAAAAAAAAAAAAAAAATGAAATACTACAATTTGCAGCAACATGGATGGACTTAGAGAAAATTTTATTAAGTGAAATAAGCCAGACACAGAAGGAGAAGTACCACATGTTCTCACTTATTTGTGAGAGCTAATAAATATAAGTAACTAAATATACAAAAAAATAAATGTGGGGGATGGAACACAACAATCACAATGATTCCTTGAACTTGTTAAGACAAGCGAACAGGTATGATGTTGATGGGGAAGAGGGAAAGAGGGAGGGGGAAAAGGAGGAATTGATAAAGAGACACGAAAATCAACTACACTGTATATTGATAAATTAAAATAATAAAAAAAACCACTTTCATGACCAATTATTAATTTGAACAAAGTAACTCAGCACTTATATCTCCAAAAACAAGAAAATGGGAATAGAATTGACACTAAAATCTAAGTCACTCTAGCAGTAAATAATAATTATGAATGGATACATGAAAAAAATAGAAAAACAGTTGTTCATTTAACTAAAATGCATTTCCAATAACTTTACACATTTTGTGTGTTAGACACTTATTTATGAAAACATGCTATATTTTTTAGCAGCTATGTTTTGAAAAGAAAATAATGATTCCTCAATCCAGAAGGAATATTTTTTAGCCTTTAGGTCTTTATGGGCAGAGTTTTATTCATTCATTTATTCAGCAGAGATTTGCTTAACATGTATAATGGCTGTACCACGTTCCAGATGCTGGTGATACAGTGTGAATTAGCCACATGACATTCCTGATCAAGCGAGCGAGAGGAATCCCATAAATAAATAAACAAACAAGAAAGTATCTATAATTAAGCAGTACGCAGAGAATTGAAACAGGCCAACGTGATAGACATCAGTGGGGTGTCTCCCTTTGACATGTCAAGGAAGGCCTCTCTGCAGAAGCCAATATTAAGGTGAGATCTGAAGGAGACAGCCAACTGAAAATGAGCAGAAAGAATGTTCCAGGCAGAGGGAATGGCTAATGCACTTTTGAGTGAAAGGCAAGGTACGTGAGTTCAAGGGACATAGAAGGCTAAGGTAGGAAGAACATTTGGAGAAGAGGCCAGGTGGGCAGGAGCAGATTGTGGGGGCATAGTTAGCAAGTGCAAGGATGTTGGATATTTTTCTAAGTGAAGTGTGTGGTCTGGGAAGCAATTTAAACATGTAAGTAAATTTTATATATGTTATGTGAGTACAAAATAATACATAGCAATGAATTTGTATCTGTTTCCCTACTGATAGATGTTCAGGTTATATCCAATTTTTCACTATTGTGAAGAGTGAATGTTCATTTTCTTGTTTCCTGTGCACCTATTGGAGGGTTTCTCTGGGATATACACATAGGAGTAGAACAGCAGTGAGATGTGCATTTTCGGTTTGACTAGATATTGACAAATTGCTCCGCAAGCATTTGCACCAATTCACACGCCCCAAACTGCATCACATGGGAATTCTATTTCTAGACATCTTCCCTTTCATTTCATATTGTCATCCTTTTAAGTTTCGCCAGACTGATGTGTGTGAAATGCTATCCTGTTATTTTTAATTGTATTTCCCTGAGTAATAAGGCACTCTCTCCTGTTGCTTTACCTTAAAAAATTCATTCATTTCTTCAAGAAAGTCTTTTTCTCCATTGCTTCTCCATCCTCTGCTCAGTGCCCACAATAATTTACGTGTGTCTTTATCATAGCACTTGCCACTCTGCACCCAGTTACTTGTCCATCTGCATCTGATTTGGGAGAACCTCCAGGATAATGACTACATAACATTCATGCTACCTGGATCATGGTTGAAAGTCAGGAAATGTTTATTACATTTAAATTCTGCATACTTAATGTTTTCCTTTGCTTTTAAACTTTTAAATAATTTTATTATTTCATCACTAATTTACAACTTTCAACTACTTTTTTGCTATATAATTTTTCTGGTTTTTAAAATAACAATTTAGCACCTCACTATATGATTCTAAACTTTGTATATCTGCTTATCAAAATTATCTTCTGCAATAGACTTTTGAAGAAAAATAGTCAAATTCGATTTAGTTGCAGAGGGGCATTTAATATAATGAAAGTAATGATCTTGAGAAGTCGTTTATCTGGAAATCAATAAAATGTAAGTGCATACTACTGGGAGAAACAAAATTCATTTCTTTGGAATAGTAATGCTGCACATTCAGTATTTTCACAATTTGAATTATGTAAAGTCTAAATCATGGAAATGGCATCTTTGAAATATGTGTTTAGTGATCATAGCTAATGCTTATTGAGAACATACTAAGGCACACTTCCTAGTGCTTTCCATGCATTCATTTCATCCTTATAACAACCTTGAATATTAGTAATGTTGTCAGCATCATACCAATTTTATAGATTGGGAAATCAAGGCACAGAGTTGTGAAGTAACTTTACCAAGTCATAGAGCTGAGATTTCTACCTAGATGATCGTCTTCAGAACCCTGGCCCTGCCCACCACAGCCGCATAGTTATGGGGTGTCCAGCCATTGAACATGAGAAAGAGGACACTTCTGCATTGCTCTCACGTGCCACATTCTTCATCTTTATCTTGGCTTTCATTATGATACATTATACATATTGATTATATATCTATAGAATAAAAAGTAAGTGAAGTTTCAAATTGTGTGGTTAATAAATATTCACAAATTCAGAGGTTTGGAGAAATATTGAGACATTTTAACAAAATCCTCCAGTAGCTTCTTCTAAATTTCATCCTCAGAACGCCATGTGCCTCTATGGAATACATTTAAAGTCTAAAATCTACTTGTAAGTGAGAGCTATTCACTACCTAATATTTTTTAAATGAGCTTTTTTGACAGAATCACTGTTCCAGGAATATACAGGGGACCACACCTTCAGTGAAATAGCTCTGAGAATTATTCTCCAGTGAACAACGAGTAATTATAACACACAAATCAGCAGACGATGTATCCACAGGCAGGAAATGCTGCTGGCCAGCAGTCCCAGGGCATCAATATGTGGATGCCTAAAAAGATGGAGAGGAGTTTTTTGGGGGAGCGGGAATAAAAGTTAATTTTTCTTATGAATAGTTTGATAATGAAATATTTAAAGAGCAGCTCATCTGGCAGCTGCTAGGTCCCTGTAAAGAAGAGCTCAAGTTTGCTGAGTTGAAATGAGCCCAGTGCAGAATCTTAATAGTAACCCCATGATTATATGCTTTGGTGCATGGACATAATACACAGACACACATGCACATGCCCACATACACACGCATGTCCCAGTGTTACAAAAGTGAAGCCTTCCAGTATTAGTGGCAATCTAATATGCTCCCCAAATTCCAAGAGTTGTCCTTGGCTCCCACAGTGGAGTGCGAGGTGTGCACACACAGAGCAGGCAGAAGAAGCCGGTGTTAACGGAGCCCTGGCAAGTAGCAGGCAGGATTCATCACAATTTCCATTTATTTATCTTTTTAGAAAACAGGTCGGAAGATTTTATTATCCCCATTTTACTCGTTAAAAAAAATTTAGACTTGGAAAGAGTCTCATTTACAACATGTTCCTTCTGATCTTAAGTGACCCATAGATATAAATAAATGCTGCTACTGTTCTATATCCTAATCCTGCAGTTCTTATCTCGTTACTTACCCCTCCAGGGGAGGAAAAAAACAACTGACCCTTATTTGAAAGCTATCATCTAAGCAATTTGGAGCAGAGGAAAGAAACAAGATAGAGAAGCAGGAATGACTCCAAAGTGATCCAGCCAGAGTTCTCCCACCCCAGCACAGAAAAACAACCTTCCTCTTTTTGGTCTTGAGATGTTTATTTCCTTTTATTTTGCAGTTCAGAATTGGAAATGAGGTCTTGGAAATATCACACTTTTCTCCATAATACCCTTGTTTGTTTTTATACATGCATATTCATATACAAGGGGTCTTCAGAAAGGTCACAGAAAAGATTTGTATTATCTTTTAATTCCATTTCCCACAAACTTTTGAAGGACCCTCTTGTACCCTCCTCCAAAGAACAAACAACAAGCAAACTTTCTCATGCTCTTGCTGCTGCCGAGGCACATCTCGCCTCCCCACCAGCCCCCTGGCCTCACTCACACCCTCCTGAGCCCACACTTCCTCCTGTCAAGAAGCAGAAATCCAGGGTAGAAGATCCTCCAGTTTAGGAGGAAGATTTTTAAAGAGTAGTGCTTATGCTTATCTGTCATTTAAGAATAAACTGGTCCAGTAATATAGAACATTAATCTGGAAACTACCTGTCCACATCAATGCTCTTAGACTCACCTTTTTATAAAAATATGATTAGTTGTGTAGCTCTGTAAAAACAATGTGTTATACTTACCCAGTTTTCTGAGAATTTAAGAATTCTCCTAAGTTATATTGAAATTCATCTACTTAACTTGATTGTCTAGACTAAATTATCTTTTAAAAGTGTAGCAAAGCAAAGCTCATTTGCAAACCCATAAAAGCAGAAATAGATGAACTTCCCCAAAGCATTATTAAATATTGTTGGGGATACATGAGAAATGTGAAGCATTTTGAAAACTTTTTGTAATTAGACTGGATTGCAGAGTTATTTTTAACCAACTAGGGGTTTAAAAAAAAAAAGAGCATGAAATTTGTTTTTATAAAATGAAACATATGCAATGCTTTGTTAGAAAAAAATTAGCAGGCTGATTTATGACCATAATTATCTAATGCATTTATATTCACCTCTCCCTTTGAGAACGCATCACATGGAGCGCAAGTACAAACTTGTGAAATGTTAAGAAAACTCTAGCTGCTGAGACATAATTTGCTATGGTGGCAATGAGAAACAGGTTACTTCTGAGGTGAAAATGTATAAAATAAATGAAATTCAATTGATTCCTTTCCTAATGCACAGTATTTGCAAATCAGAGTGAGGGTAGAGATAGACGACAGAGCACTTTGCATGAAAAAAGCACAGGTAGGAGAGACAGAGCAGGGTGTTAGTTAGTGGGCTCCAGGGAGAGATGAGAGGTGAAGTGTGAGCACGCATGCAGGACAGAGCTTCTCAAACTCTGGATGGGGCAGAATCAACAAAGGGCTTGTTAAAGCACACATTGTTGGGCCCCACCCCTAGAGATTTTATTTCAGTAGGTTTTTTCATGGAACTCAACAATTTGCAAGTTTCCAGGTGATGCTGATGCTGTGGTCTGGGGACCACACTCTGAGAACCACTGACTTAGAAGGGTTTGGAATATTTCTGCAAAGTTGATACCAGTCCATCATGATGTCTGGGGACATAGATTCCTGTATTCCTATGACTATAAAACTGCTCCTTTAAGTTTTTTCAGAGAAAATATGCAATTCCCCAGTAAGCTATAACTATCTTGATGTTGTTTCTTTTTCAAAAGTGATACGATTCACACTGCCATTTGCTATGTATTCTTATTTCCTCAAATAAGCCTCCCTGAAGACCTCTACCACTGGAAATAGAATTTCAAGTCATCATTGACTACTTTAAGCTCCTTATGAGGTGAACTTCAGTTGGAGCTAGAGGAATGATTGTTTCACAATAAATGCCTTTGGTTCCGATTTTCTTTTTTAAAAAAAAAGAAAAAAAGATGACCAGTAAGGGGATCTTAACCCTTGACTTGGTGTTGTCAGCACAGGCTCTCCCAAGTGAGCTAACCAGCCATCCCTATATAGGGATCCGAACCCTTGGCCTTGGTGTTATCAGCACCACACTCTCCCAAATGAGCCACGGGCAGGCCCATGGTTCTGATTTTCATGTGACTATGTATACTAGTACAGCAAACCCTTCCTCACCTGTCCTTGGTCCAATTGGGTCACACTTTCATTCCAAAACTAATCCTAGTTCCGGATTATTCCAGGGTAACTCTACTCATCGATTGGCTTAGGTTTTCTTTCTCCTAAGCCAGTCACTGTGGTAGGAGGAATAGAAAGACTGCTCTCTCCCAACTGCACAACTGCCACACAATGAGAGAGGCTTTGAAAACATGTTGGGGTACTGTCCCATCTTGGGTTCCCCAAATGCACAGGATTTATTAAAAATCCCAGCAGGTTTATTAAGAATCCCAGCAGGTCAGGAGAGGCAAAGAAGCTAGCCTGGTATGACTTCAGGCAAAGACCCCAGGACGGCAATGTCAGTGTGACCTCTCAGAGGAGCTCTGGAAGGTGAGTAACCCCTCAGCCTCATCATGACCTGTGACAAGACAGCTGGGCTTTCCTGCTTCTCTGTCATCCTTCAGCCCCAGGCTCAGGCCACCCCAGGGGGTCGGAGCTGAGCACAGTCTCATGGAAACAGTAAAAGTCAAGGAGATATGGGCAAGGCAGCAGCAACGTCCACAATGGGGTGACAACGAGGGTCTGCCATACCAAGCTAAAAAGATTTCATTTTATCTTATATGTTGATACATCCAGCCAAACATGTGCAAAGAGAGAAAAATGGGATAGGGTGTAGATTGTTCCTGAATTTGAAAAATGCTGGACTAAATAAAATTAAATAGAGTATGTTTCTGCAGGTCTTTTATGAACCTTCACTGTGTGTATGGGCATTGTGAGTCCAGCCACAAAAACCATTTAATGGGAATACCTCTTGGGGTCCATCCTGTGAGACAGAGTTTGGGAATGGCTGCTGTGAGCAAGAGGCTGTCAGAAGCTTTTAGAGCAACATAGTCAGATCAGGAGTGAAAAAGGATGAACCAGAAGAGGAGGACTCAGAGACAGCAAGACCACTTTGCCTACTGCAAAGGTACAAGTAAGATATTATGAAATCATCAAACGAGTAAGTGGTATAGGACACAGGAAGAAATGAATTTGATTGTCTTGTAGTTAGAATTGTCATGACTGAAAGACATTAAAAAAGTGGGAGATCCCGAGGTCTGTGGCTCAGCGGACTCCACAGCTAGTGAGGCTATTCATGATGATGGAGAATTTATGAAGGGAATGACTATGGGAAGGAAGGTTAAAGTTTGAAAGCTGTGTGGAGATGTGTGGTAGACAACAGATGCGAGAGGCACGAATTTCAGTTCTGTCTGCATCAGCTCAGACTGCCATAACCAAACACCACAGACTGGGGGGCTTAAGCAGAAATTTATGTTCTCACAGTTCTGGAGGCTGGAAGTCCAAGACTGAGGTGTCAGCAGGGCAGGTTTCTGGTGTGGTCTCTCTGCTTGGCTTGACTGTCCTCACATGGGCTGTCACTGTGCGTGCGGGCGGGGGAGAGAGACAGAGAGAGAGTACACTTACTCTTTTTGTAAGGACACTAGTCCTATCAGATTAGGGCCCCACCCTTATGACCTCATTTAACTTCAATTATCTCCCTAAAAGCATTATCTCAAATACAGTCACATCAGGGGTTATGGCTTCAACATCTGATCTTTGGCGGGGGGTCACAATTCAGTCTTTAACTGGGGTGCGGAGCCTACTGAGCGATGAAGTTGCCCAGACTGAGTATCGACCTTAGAAACACAAGAGGGGTAAAGGAGGGCTGTCCTCTCAACTATCAGAACTGGCAGATCTGAGCAAATCACATTTTCTGCTCTGTACCTCTTTTGCCTTACCTGTAAAAAGGAGCTAATGACTGTCTTTGTTTATGGAGATTTTATGAAAATAACATACTGTATTAGTGAGGTTGCAGTCAGGAAACAGACCCATATAATGTTTACAAACACAAAGTTTAGTATAAAGAATTATTGACAGAGGATTAGGGTAATGGAGAGTCAAAGAAAATGCTAAAGAACGTAGGAGCCACAGATATGAGGAGCAGCTGTGATTTCCAGGGCTGAGGCGGAGCACCTGGGGAAGAGCTCCCCTAACCACCCAGCTGGGATCCAGACCTGTGGAGAGGACACAGCTGTGACTTACTGATGCCGGAGGAGTCACTCAGGTTTCTCACTGTTGGGGAGTTGCTGGAAATTTCCCCTCTGGAGTGCTGGGAATACTTTCCACAGAGAGACACATAAACCTCAGAACTCACCTGGTGCTGGGGGAAGCTGTTGGCCATTGGGTGCTGCTGTTAGAGTCCAGTGCACATTCTCTGGGTGGCTTTGTCCAGGCCGGCTTTGGCCAGCTGTCTGGGATGAAGGTCAGGTGTTAGGATGTAGCAAGTGCTCAGTAAATGTTAGCTATTTTCTTCTACTCTATTGCTGCTACTGTTGCAGAGTACTTGACCGCTGGAGCTTCAGAGACTGGCAAACCTGGGCTCACATCCCTTATCCACCACTCATTAGCTGTAAGATATCAGGCAAGTGACTTAATCACATTTAGCCTCAGTTTCATCACCTGTGAAATGGAAGTAATAATAATACTCACCTCCTGGATTTGCTGACAGCAATAAATAGGAACATAAAGACAAATTGTCTTACACAGCAGCTGGCACGTAGCAATGGACTTTAGAAATGGATTTAAAATTTTTGTAAGTAAATATCAGATCACTTTTCTTCCACTCAGTGTTCCTTGGCAATAAATGTGAAACTGAAGGAAAGAATGAATGCCACAGTTTAATGAATGAAAGCTGAGTGACTTCTAATGTGGTGATTACTCCATCAGATCTGTTTTTTGAGTATGGATTTACCAGATTAGCTTTAAGCCAATGCCTCTCTTATCTAGTGCACACCATGGTAAAAGTTCGACTTCAACTCAGGAGTTTTGAGATAGTAAATTAGCCAGGTGCCTTACAAGTCAATAGCAAACTTACTGATCATTCTGTCCTCCAAACTCCCACATCAATACTAGTGCATAAGCTTCTGCAGATTCATGTAGAAGAATTGAAATTACCAAGTCATGCTGAATAAACTAAACATCTCGTCTATGTGCAAAACTGTACATTGGCATCTTTTGCCTAAGTCAGTGAAGACCTTAACTGGAAACAGTATCTTCTTTCCAGCCTTCGTGATTACATTTTCAATTACCACATATTTTCAGGCACATCATGCAATTTGAGGATTGATATATCTGGTAAACTCATCCTGGCTGCTGTGGCCAGGATGGTAGATTTCTTGGTTAATCCATTATGGATATGTACCACAACTGATAAACTCTCTAATCTCACCTGCACTCAGCACAACATGGACTAGTCTGAGAAAGAGAGACTCATCACTGGCAAATGAGTAGAGGTGAAACCTGTGGCTAGGCTGTGAGATTTAGTCAAGGACTTTTGATAGCAAAGTTAAACTAGACCAGCTCAATTGCCATTCTCTAACTTAGCGATGGTGTAATATATTTCAGAATCACAGTATCTTGCTATCCCGAGACAACAGTTCCTTTAATTCCTTATTCGCTGTGCATTGATTTCATTCTCTGTAGTCAGCACTCATAAATAATTGATTTCAGTTTAAGTGATTTCATCTGACCTTTCCAAACATATGTATAAACTTTTCTAAAAAGAAGATAAATCCTTAAAATTTTGTTTGTTTCATTATTGCTATTGTCTTGTCTTTCCTATTTTTAGCAGGTTATTTGCAGACAAGTAGAGAACTCCAGTTTACCAAATAGTCATCCAAACAAGGTTTAGAGTCATTGGTAGAACCTCCATGGCAAAATGATTTCTAAAACAACAGTCCAAATAGAAGCAAACCAAAGAGTTATAATGCTTTTGTTATAACAGCAAGAGTAAAATAGGGTGCCCCTTGCTCACAATGGCATAATGGTAGCTTAGAATATATGGTAGAACAAGAAAAAATTGTTTCTATTTTTCCGTAGGAGCAATGTTGGTATTTGGTATTAGGTGTTGTTTGTTACTCAAGAATCTAATATGAAATAAACCATATATGGTAAATTCCTATTTCTAAAAGTATATGTGTGTGTGTATGACCTAAGCATCTATAACCAATTCATGTATTAATGTTCCAGGGTTTACAGAATATTGTATCTACTGCTTCACATCCAGCATACCCTTTATCACAACAGCCTATAAATGTAGGTTAATGGCTTTTAAAATGTGCAGTTTGAGGATGTTATGAAAGTACAATCCACATTTTCAATAAACAATATGCAGAATCCTTTCCTGTCATTTAAAAACTATTCCATACTATCTGTAGCTTCATTGCACAGTAACATATAGAAATGTCTCCAAATTCCTGTTGGTGGACATTTACTTCCAGTTCAAAAAATTGCCATCATTGTACAATCCTTTCTCACTGTTAACATTGCTTATACATAAATTATTAACCTATGATTCCCAGATGGGTATGCATTTTACATTTTGATATATATGCAGGATTTAATACATATTTTGATACACAATGGACAAACTTGTATTTTTCACTGCCACCAACAAAATAAATTATTCTTAAAAAAGACAAGCAAGTACATGGCAATTCTATCCTAATAATCAATACATTTGATAAATGCTTAGAAAAATTTAAGATTTCCCTCCCTCCCCTTTTTTGTGAATGGAAAAAGTAAGGAGATGGAGAACTTGACAAAATTAAAGCTCTTCAAACTTGTCATAGACCCTGTGTAAAGAGGTTTGGACTGGACAAAGGCTACAACACTTAGAAATCAATCAGATCAAATGGACTTTGTTGAAAATATGGAGATTTAAAAACCCAAGTACTGTAACTTTGATGTTTATTAAGAAGTATTTGTCATCAGTAACCATTTCTGAAACTTTCTAAATATTACAGTAGAACTCTGCCTTAACACACAGGGCAGGAGTGAAAATTGAACTATATAAAAATACAGTGTTCCATTTTTGCAGAGGTAACCAGAAACAGTGTTTATCAATTTGTTCTGTCTTTTAAAATGCACACACACACACACACACACACACACACACTAAGCTAAGCTAAGCTAAGCTAAGCTAAGCTAAGCTAGGCTAAGCTAAACTTAAATTGATGTTTTACTGAATTCAAAGAGACCGATAAATAAATAAAATGTGCAGTTTTATTGTATCATACTTGGACATAAACTGATGTGTTCTTCTGGCATATTAAAGATAGCTGTGAATTCTTTGACCATCTTCCATTAAGAAATGGGTCAGTTTTCCTTTCTCTTGAATCTGGGCTGACCTGTCACTGGCTTTGTTGCATATGTTACGGAGAAAATGATGCCACACTAGTTCAGGACCCACCCTTTCAAAAGACAAGCAGCTTCCATCTCAGTCGCTTGGAGCCCTGAGCTATCTTATAAGAAAGCTGACTATTCCTGCAGGGGAGACCAAAGGGAACTGTGAATACTTGGAAAAAGAGAGGGGCTCAGCGAGCCCAGCCTTCCACAGATTCCAGCAGGGTGGCAAGGGTGGGAGTAAGGATATCTTGGAGCCTGTAGTAACCTGTACTATCCAATAGCCACCAGCCACATGTGGCTACTGAGCACTCAAAATGTGGGTAGTCCAAACTTAGATTGCTCTAAGAGTAAAGTACATATTCGATTTTTTTAATATGAAAATAATCTTATTAATATTTAATATTGGTTATATGTTTAAATAACATTTTAGATATATCACATTAAATAAAATATACAATTAAAATTAATTCCACTGAAACTTTTAAAATATGGCTATTAGAAAATTTTAAATGTTATATATATAACGGATTTAAAATATATAAAATTGGAAGGCACTGGTCTAGACCATTCCAACTGTCAGCCGAAAACCAAGTGACCTCAGTAGATGCCACATGAAGCAGAAGAACCATTCAGCTGAGCTATTCCTAAATTCTTAACGCACAGAATCTGTGAGATATAATAAAATAGGGTTGCTTTAAGCTACTAAGTGACATAAAAATAGGTAACTGAATGACTTATAAGTAAAAAAAAAAAATTAAGTAATTGACAGCAGCTATGTTCAACCTTTTGGAATGTAAAAGGAAGAAACGTGATTCACCCAAGGGACAATTCACAATTATGGTCAATGAATTTTAGCCTAATGCCTTATTTTTTTCTCTAAATTAATTACATATAGCAAGTATAAAGTCTCAAATTTACTGAATGATTTAACATTTTCTCCTTGAAGAAAACAGCTCACAACTTTTTTCTAGCTACTCAGAAGAACACACAGGTAAAGAAATAAAGTGCAGAAAATTGAAACCAATTAAAAATCTTCAAATGAACAAGACAGAAGATCTCACTGATGCAATTCTTAGTTTCATCATCTGTATTAATATTTGCAATAAGCAATTGAAATATCAAGAATAATGCGGATCCAGGATTCTTAAGTCAGAAAGACCAGGATTGACTATCAGGCATACTATTTTCTCGCTAGACAATGCAGAGTATGTAATGTAGCCTTTACGAACCTATTTTCTCATCCATATGACAGTAAGGATAACAGTGATTACCTGCTAGAATCATTGCGAGGATTAAATGAACTGATCTAGGTAAAGCCCTTATCTCAGGGCCTGGCACGGAGTAAACATTCTGAAAGTGGAACTTCAGTAATGATACATAGAGTAAAAAAGATTAAGATACTACATGTTAGGTTATGGCATAATTATTATAATCCTAGTTACTGTGAAAATGGTATGAACGTGGCTACCTCTCATCAGTCTCTTAATTAAACAGCTGGAACGTCACGCATGGTTCTCACAGTGCTCAGCAGGTGTCTGGCAAGTGGAGAGGCTTCGGACCCCTCGGGCCACACTATGTGAGCATCCCACGGGACACATAAAGATGAACTTAGTCAACTGTGGAGATTCCTCCTTCCCTCTCTCTCTCTCACTCTCAAAACCCAGATGTTTGGCATTTCACCAACATCCTCCAAGACCTTCAGGGCTGGGAACAAGATGAGTGTAGTGAAAAAGGAAGCAGCTTTAGTGAAAGCACCTCAGGGAACAAGCCAATAAAACGGCAGGAAACACAGCATAAGCCTGATTAATGTCACTGAGTTATTTGACTCTCAGCCCCATACCCCCAACACAGACATATGCTCATACATGCACATGCATGCACACACGTGCACACACATACACACGCACACACACACCCAGGCCTGCACGATCGGCTTGCTTTCTCACCCCCACTTTTCCTTCCCAATGCTGGCTGGTGTTGTGAAAATCCCCTTTTTATCTCACTCTCCTTTTCCTGTCTCTGAACAGCTTCAGAAGAATTCTGAAGGAGCATCTGAGGGTCATGGGTTCAGGAGTGTGAAGCTGTCACCTGCGTCACCTCCTCTGATGGTCTCTTTCTCTTTTTCATAGTTAAGAAAGAACTGGACTGGCCTCTATTATAGTCTCTTTTTCTAGACAGGAAGGAAGGACGAGAAAAGAAGGCAGGCAGGCAGGCAACTTAAAACAAGACGTTTTTATGACCTTCCCTTTTCCACAGCGGGGCAATCCTCGTGGTTTGGTTCTGTTCTGTTGCTGTCAGGAGGGAGAGCCATGTAGAAGTCATGGCTTACCTTGGTGGGGACACAGGGAAGGCAAGTTGAGAACCATGGCTTTGGAGCCTTGAAAGGACAGGTTAGGCAGCCACAAGCAGATTTTTATTAGAAACAGAAGAATTTCTTCCAAGAATTACTTCCTCATTGTATTTTGCTGGCAATCCAAAAATAAACCAAATGTGCTGAAAACTGCCCTTTAAGAAAAAGGAACAGATTGCTCAAATCAAACACTCTCCCGAAGTACATTGTGAAAGTCCACACATCCATTAGTGACAGCCCCCTCTCCAGCCTCCCCAGGGGACAAGGGACGCATGCGGGATGCATTCATGCAGCAGACCCGGTGAGTGCCTGCCAGTGCGCTACTCTGCCCTGGAGCTGCTTGATGACAGCTGAAGCCGGCAGTATCTGTCCTGAAAGAGCATTCCACTCAGTGGCAGGGAGCACGCACCCACAAGGGAAGCTGAGCCGTCAGTGCAAGAGTTAATTCACGTTCATCATAACAGCAGCAACATCACACTCATGAATCCTCAGAGAGTACTAAAGGAATCACATGACTAAGCTCCCATGGTAGGTAACGTGGCCACACTGATAAAGTAAGATCTCCTGGAAGAGGGGTAATGTTTTTAAGTCAAGAAAAAGAAATACTGAAAAACAAGTCTTGGGGTGCAGCTGTTCAAACCCACAGATCTAAAATCTGTGCTTTTTGAAGTATGGTCTGTGGAGTGGGAATCCATATCTGAGGGTCACAGGTAAAAGATTTTGCATTGTGTTTTGGTTGCCCTTTAAGATGCTAGTTATGTCACCACAAAAGAACAATAGAAACATGTAATTTACTATGCTTGGAGTATTTATTTTTACAAGCCTGAGATGCACAGTGCCCAACAGTGTGTCAGGAGCAGTACTTTCCACTTTGTGTGAAGTTAATAGTTATCTGCCTAACAGGACAGTGAGTAAATAATAGGGTTCTGACCAAGGGTTGCTGAATGGATGGATGTATTAGATGCATTTATGTTACTGCAGGCATGGCACTAGAGACAGGAAGCGATTTTTCTCTGGGAGGCATGATCATATCCATGAGAAGTGCTACTTTCATGTTCTTTGGGAGAAGCAGCATCAGGTAGGTACTTTCTAAGTGCCTGCAAGGTTATCAGAGATTCTGAGATTCAAACTACAAACACAGTGTAAGGCAGCTGCAATAAAATACAACAGCAACTTGGAGAGGAAGACCGGCCATGGTATAATATTTCTAATATAATTCTTATTGTGTACCTGGTCAAAAAAGGTTGAAATCCACTTGCCTACATGATAGTATCAACTTATTTCAACTAAAAGTCATCATTTCTGTGGAAGGAGGGGTTGGCCAGAAATGGAGTTCTGGGAAGGAAGAGTAGCCTGAGCAAACTTGGTTGGACTCAGAGTAAAGGTGCCCAACCCAAGGACTTGGTCTGTGCAGTTTGAGTGGCAGGAAAATCCTTACTGTGTCAGTCACGTTGTTATAACCTGATACCAGCTCATGCACAACCCATACAGCCCCTCTCCTCAGACTGTACGGTTAGACTGTGGTGTCCCCTCAAGTTCATCCATAGCTGGAGAAGTTACAGGGCAGAGCACCCAGCTATCCAGTCTCCTTGGCAATCAGCATTATAGTCTCATGAGCTTGACTGATGTGAATCTGTTTAAAGAAATAGATCTACTGTCCATGCCAACAAAAATCACTGGGAAAAACTGAAAACCAGATGATGGAGCAAGGTGGGGAGGTTCACCGGGGCAAGCAGCACATTGTGTGACTTAGTGGTCGGCACACAACATCTTGTGGTATGCAAACAGGTCTCTGTTTGCAAGCCAAACTAAAACTAAAAGTTACAACAGTAGGTAGGTATCCATCTAAAAATGAGTACCAACATAATTCTATACAATATAGTGTAGGAGTTAAAAGCGAGGACTTTGGCTCTTGATTGCCTTAAAACTGTGCCTCAGCTCCCTCACCTCTAAAATGGGGTTACCACACCAAGGTCAGGGGTTCATATCCCCATACTGGCCAGCCACCAAAATAAATAACTAATTATAATATAATATAATATAATATAATATAATATAATATAATATAATGTAATGTAATGTAATGTAATGTAATGTAATATAATGTAATGTAATGTAATGTAATATAATATAATATAATTAATATAATTAATATAATATAATATACTATATATAATATAATATAATACAATATATAAAATAAAATAAATTAAATAAAATAGAGTTACTTAAAGTGCTGCACTAATTGGGCTGTGAAGATTAAATGATTTAATTTATATAAAGCACCTAGAAATAATCATTATGGCACAAAATAATCATTATGCAAACATTTTCTGTTAACGTTGTTTTATTTAGTCAACTTTAGGAGCAAAAATAACCAACAAATAAAGGTTTTAAAGAAAACATGAGATATAGGATTCAGCGAAAGATTTAAAGTCCAGAAGAAATAGAATAAGAGAAAAAAACTTGAAAAAAATTGAAATGCTGAAGTTTTCTGTTTTCCTTGGAATTCTAAAATCAATTTCAAAAAAGTAATTCACCAAATTCCCTGACAGGTGAAGGATCATGAAATTCTGTGATTGGTGAAGGATATTGCCAAAATACAGGTTTCTTAGGTTAGTCCTTTAATTATAGACTAATTCTAAATGTATTAGTTTCAAATGCCTTTAAGATCTAAGATTAGTACACTTTTCTCCCAATCAGATTTAGTTACTGTGGAGGAAAACATCTTTTTATCTTGAAGCTTTTGTCTAATGTAGATTCAAAACAAAACAAAACATAACAGGCATAACTGCGTGCTCTGCTGCTCTGCTGCCCTCGCCTCTGAAGAGCACGGGCAGGTCTGTTGCTGACAATGAAATTGAAGTAAACTACAGGAAAGTTTCTAATTAGATTATTTTTCCCACATTGAGATTTCAATAGAGAAAATCAGAGTTTAGGGTTAAGCAGTGTATTAATACAATGATGTGTATGAGAAGGAGAAAAGAACTGATTCCATTGTCAGCTGGCAGTGAGGGGAAATGAAGGAAACTGGAATTAGGATATAAGTTATCACTGATGAGTACATATGGGTGTCTTTTTAGGGGAAGGAGGAGGGGAAAAGGACAGTAGGGGCTTAGCAGAATTACACAGGATTTTTTAAAGCTTTACAGCAGCAACAGTCAAAAAAAAAATTTTTTTTCTGGGCCGAGCCGTGGCGCACTCGGGAGAGTGTGGCGCTGGGAGCGAGGTGACGCTCCCGCCGCGGGTTCAGATCCTATATAGGACTGGCCCGTGCACTCACTGGCTGAGTGCCGGTCACGAAAAAGACAAAAAAAAAAAAAAAAAAAAATTTTCTGGTGGAGAAAAAACCCAAATGATCAGCACCCAGCTCCCATCGCACCAGTTTTGCATGTGTGTGCACACGGGACAGTCCAGGCATAGGTGCAGGCAGCTCTAAAGAATATTAGACGAAGGGAAGCACATGAGGGGTCTTCAAATAGTTCACGGGAAGATTCATACTATCTTTTTAATTCTATCTTTCCACAAGCTTTTGAAGCACCCTCATACTCCAATACCACTGCTACCCGTTCTTCATTCGTGCCAACATTTTTTATAACATAGAAGTCTGAGACCTGTTTCAGAGTGTAAATAGTTATGAGAAAGATTACAAGTCTAAATATAGCATCTTGGTTCAATAATGAAAAAATACAGATGTTTTCCTCTTAGTCTTTTATTCTTTCTGAACTTGGTGTTAATTTAGGGATTAGTCAATAACACATTCAATAGCAGCTTTTTATATTCCTATAAATTGTGACATTTAGCAATTTAAATACTTGAGCATCACTCAGTAGATGGAGGAAAAAGCTTTTTACTATAACCACAGAAGACACATCATGTCTTTGCAACTTGTCCTAGCAAACGAAGTGTCCCCTCTGCACCCTCTGTGGGGTTTACCTGCTCCTTGCTGTTGTCTGTGGGGATCTCCTAGTGACCTGCAGTGAAGGTTCTCCATCTGCATGTCAATCTCTCTCTAGCTCTCTTTCTTGATTTCTATAGTGAGGCCAGAATTGTCTGGGGAGAGCTCTGACAAACCACTGATCTGCTGCGTAGGAAAGATCTCCTCACCACTGAAAAGCTCTCAGTGTAAACTTCAGCACAGCTCCACATATGCCAAGAAAGGCTGAGAAGACATAACCCAAACAAGCATGAGGTAATCTTCAAATCTTTTACTTCCGAAGGAGGAAGTACCACTTTCCCTTTCTTTAAACTTGCTGTGCACAAAGTGCTACTATCTGCAGTGCTATACTGTTTGTGTTTAACCAGACACACACAAATATTTCCCATGTCTAAATATACATCTTGCCCAAACACACAAGAAATGGAGCTAAAATTTCTTTTTAGCAAATTACAGGCTTTGGCTTTCTATGACTAAGTCCAGGGAGATCAAGTGGCCGTGTCACGAGGCCCTTCACATGCCAGCACACGGGGTGGTGTGTGCTGTGTACAGAGAAGATCCTTTGATGCCGTAAATACTGATCTCTGTGCTTGGGCACCAGTGTAGTTCTTCTGGCCTTGGTAGAACATGCCATATGGTATGCTGCTCCCTGGGCTCTGAGCAAGGGGTTATGGCTATGACAAGGGAAAATGTTAACAAGCATTGCAAGGTGATGACAGGGTTACAGAAGGCAGGGAGTTTTGAATGTGGAGGTGACAGATGGTTGTCTAAAGGATGCTGGAGGAAACAAAGGCTTTCATATACCCTGACTCCCTAAATTCATCCCCTGAGGGTCTTTGAGACCCTGAGATCTATTTTTCTCACCCCTTCATTACCCACTTTTAATCTGACCTCTTTTATTGCCAATTCCCTTTCCTAGAGCTGCACTGTGTAATACAGTAGCCATTAGCCATATGTGGTGTGGCTATTTCAATTCCAATTTGAATGAATTAAAATTAAATAAAATTTAACTTCAGCTTGACCGCACTAACCATATTTCAAGTGTTTAATAGCTGCATGTAGCAACTAGCAACTGTATAAGACAACAGAGATAAATGCTGTTCTAGAATATGGCTCCCATTTGCACAATGTTACTTGTAATCATACTGGAACCGTCAGGGCCAACGCCTTATCATGGCATCCCTGCCCTTCCTTTTGGAGCCTCTGTCTTCTTCATCCCACCCACACCCTCTTCCATGCCCTCCATTGGCTAGTTTAGTCCACACACATTCTCCTCAAGTTTTCAATTTTACTATTCAAAACATTTCCTTTTTCCAAACACTGCAGTGCCAACCAAGACTAAGTTTTTGGGCAATGATTCAAAAAGCTTTAGCTATTGCTTCAGAGATCATGATATTGAGCCAGATAATGCAAGAATTCAAGAGGTGCTCTTAGGGCTAAAAGAAGTGATCATAGTCATTCAGTATTTAGTGAAGGACCTACTAGGTTTAGATTCTGCAGTATCAAATTATCTAAGATCAATGTCCCTTCAGTTTTCTTTGAGAAGTGATTAAAGCTACTGGCACACTGCCATTCCAGGAAGGAACAAATATATTTACTAATAATAGCCAATGTTTGTTGAATGCAGAATCGATGTCAGGCATTGAGTAATCACTGAGTGCTTCACCAGATTGTCTCCTTTCAATCCACAGCAACATTTGGATGTAGGTATTATCACCATTTCACAACTCAACAAACTAATGCTCTGAGAAATTGTGTTACATGCTCAAAATAACAGCAAAGTGTTGGAAAAAAGATGTGAATCCACATCTTTCTCATTCTAGAGCCCAAGTCCTTAAGCACTATGCAATTTTTCCCTCTTCGATATAGTATACTTTGGTCTTCCTAGCTATTTTACATATTGTGATTCTCCCAAAAGTCTTGTAAAGTAATCTGATCCTCAAATTAGTGCCTGATACACCCTGTCTGATGAATAAAAAGTGCATTCATTTTATTTTTCCAATTTGCAGATGAGCAAACTGAAACTCAGAGAAGTTAAATGCTCAGGAACACATGGACATTAAGTGGTAGTGCTGGAAATCACACCCAAATCACCTGATCTCAGTAGTGTTAAAGTTCCACGGTCATTATTCTCCAAAATAAACAAATGAATAAATAAAATAGTAAGTGCTATGTCAGGAATTTCCTTGTCAAGTCAATAAGGATTTCTAGTTCCAGAGATGATAAGCTCATATGAGCTACTGGCTTCCTCCCCTGAACCCACACTGGGGAGGTCACAGAAGTGAGGAGGTTAATTAATCTCTGAGCATCACATAAAAATAATGAAAAATGCTTGGAGAAAGAGAATTTTTTCCTGCTTGGAAGAGAAATAGCAACTTTGGCAGAGTCAGTTGCCAGAGACACAGGTTGGTTGGGAAGAGTTGGAGCTAGGCTGGGCAGAGCCCACTGTTCTTTTGCCCTCTCTTCCTTTGCACCCTTATTCTGCACATAAGCATGGACCATGGTCCACCGTGATCCTTCTGTGGAAAAGGAGAGCTATGCATCAGTCTGTGCTCGCAGGTGACACAGTCCTATGGGGAGGCACTGCAGCCTGTCTAGGGTAATGCTCCAGTAGCAGGAGATGCATGAGGCATGGTCACCTCAGGGAATCCTCTCCTTTCTCCATCCCCCTTACAGCAAGCTTTGGATTAAGAATTCATCAGAGGATGGCATCATGGAGAAGAACAGCACATAGGAGGGCTACTGGGGGTTCTCAGGGCAGAGGCTCTCCAGAGGGGGAGGGAAGGAAATGGAGATTTGTGGGGTTCAGATTGCAAGACCAGAGGCTCTTCTGTCCTGAGGTTCCAAGCCCAAACCTCATATGAAAGAGAACGAGCTGGAATTTCAGAATGTTTCCTTTCTCTCAGACCCATATTATTGGCCAAGGGTAACAGAATTCCAAGGGGAATAAGAACTCAAAGGGAAAAAACAACAGCACTTGAAAAGCATCAGCACTTTAAAGGGCAAGAAAATAACCTAGAATCAATTAATTAGATGTGACAGGAATTTCAAGTAAGCATAAGTAAATAACTTCAGGGATGTGGGGAACACTAGAAGCAACAGGCAAGTACATGAAGCAGCAGAACATTTAGTTGGAAAATAACTAAAAATAAAAAAAAATAAAAAACCAAAAAAAAAAAAAAAAAAAAGAACATTTAGTTGGGGATATTAAGGGTGAAAAATGTAATTGTTGAAATAAAGAACACAATGGATCTGTTGATCAGCAGAGTGTACAGAGAAAATAACATGTTACCACACTGGAGGATACAGTTGAGGAATCTCAGGGAAGGCAGCGGGATACGATTAAGTGATGGAAATAATGAGGAAAACATTGAGGGATAAGAGGACAGGAGTAGAGATGTCAATAGGTATCTAATAGGAGCCCCAGAAGAAAAGGATTAACAAGTGGGGTGAGGATATTTAAGAAAAAAAAATTTGTTTTAGTTTCCCAGATTCAAGCAGGATAGATAAGAAAACATCAACTGCTAGACACAGTAGAGTAAAATATTTAAGAAAATCAAAGACAGAGACAACTCTAAAATTTTCTGGAGAGCATAGGAGGTCACTTCAAAGAAACATCAGATTTCACAATAGTGACACTAGGTAGAAGAAAACAATAAATTGTTTCAAAGCATAAAAGGCAAGTAACTAAACTATTTTCTAAATGTGAGGATAAAATAAAGATATTATCAGGCATACTGAGCCTCATACAATTAATCATGCAAAGACACTCTGAAAGTACTCTTGACAGAGGTTTTCAGAAAAAAGGAGTAGTGTGCAATAAAACGTGAGTGGCTAGAGAGTTAATAACTTTTTATCGTTCATATAAGCAATGACTAAAACATATGTTCATATAAGATGCTAAAAATATTTTAACATGAATGAGGGAGAGACTAGAAGAAAGATACTAACCAAGAACTTTTCTCAGTGGAGAGGAAGACATAATTACTAATAAGCTTCAGAAAAAGTCAAGAAAAATAAACAAAGTATGGCCTTTGGGTAATTGCCATAATAATAATAAAATGCTAAACTTAAAGAAAAATGGAAGGAAACTTCATAAATCCAATTGAAGATTGGAAATTAGGAGAAAAAGAAAGATATATGGCAAACAATAATATGAAATAAGATAGCAGAAATCGTTTTTAAATGATAGCTATTACCAAAAAATAACTCAAATTCACAAAGAGAAAAACTCAGATTGAGTAAAAATAAAAACCATCAGTATGTTATTTAAAAGAAACACATTTAAACCAAAAGCTAGAGGCAGTTAAAGTACAGAAAACACACCTATAAAATATGATCCAAAAATATATCCAAGGAAAAAACTTTAAAATAAGATAAAATAAAATTTAAAGCCCCCCCCAAAAAACAGTGAGAAAAGAGAAAGAAGATTGTTAAAGGCTAGTAAAAGAAACAATAATTTAGAAGATTTCATGACCATGAGGATACATGCACTTAGAAATATAGTTTCAACAACTAACAGCATTATAGGGGAAAAATAGGTGTGTTTACAATTGATGGGAATTTTAATAAATTCCTCTTGAGTAATTGGCCGACAGTCAAAATAGACAAGGGAAGAAGTTGATGTACTCGAGCTAATAGATAAAGAGAACATTTTACATCCTATAAACACAGATTACATATTCTTCTTGGGCACAAAGAAAACAATTGCAAAAATGGACTCTGCAAGAACCTGCAGAGAAATTCGCAATAAATGAAAATCAACAGCATAGTGAGGGAATTCTGGTCAGAACTCAAGACACAAGTTGGATTCTTTAGAAAGACTAATAATTTAGACAAACTTTTGTCCATGCATTCTCAAGAAAAAAAATAAGAAAAGATATATATATAAACAAAAGAATCATGAAAGGAGGTTTTTAATTAGATATGCTATAAAGATCTTAAAATTACCAAGAAATAACCTTAAATGGGCCAATAATCACAAAGAATTTTAAATGCTGATCAAAAAGCTCTTTGCCATATTCTCACTCCTTTCTCATCCTCTAAGTAACTGCCAAGACTAAGTAGTTTTGCATTTGAGTTGAAACAAATTTTCCAGGAAAAAATCATCGTTACCTTATGTTAGTCCCATAAAATAGAAAAAAAGAAAAAGCTGCCAAACTTATTTTAAGATACTACAGTAGTCTCCCTTCTATCCACAGGAGATATATGAGAGGTCTTTTAAAAGTTCATGGAAAAAATTGTATTACCTTTTAATTCTGTTTGTCCGTGAACTTTTTCAAGTACCCTTGTATTCCAAGACCTGCACTGGATACCTGAATCCCTGAATTTACAAATAAGGCACAGTAAGAGATTAACAACAATAACTGATAATAAAATAGAACAATTATAACAATGTACTGTAATAAAAGTTACATGGATGTGGTGTCTCTCACTCTCTCTCTTTCAAAATACTGTAATTTTTTGGACCACTGTTGACTGTAGGCAACTGAAACCACAGAAAGCAAAACCACAGATCAGGGAGCTACTATATAAACTTGATGCCCAAATTGGATAAGAAGAGCAGAAGAAAAAAATATTTAAGATAATTTCATATAAATGCAAACATTTAAATAGTAGATTACATGATCTAATCATTTATGGGGGGGGGGGGAACAATACAATACATCACGCTAACTTACGTCTTATCCCAGGAATTCAAGAATGCTTTACCTTTACAGGCTCTGGGACTAGGACAGGAAGTAAGACGTGTGAATGTTTCTTCACTGGGAAAAGAATGCTTTACCAACAAAAAAAGATTCTAAAGGAGAAAAACCACATGGCAATCTTGATAGACTGTCTTAGTCTATTTTCTGTTGATAATAACAAAATACCTGAAAACAGATAATTTATAAAGAAATGAAATTGATTTCTTCCAATTCTGGAGCCTGGGAAGTTCAAAGCTGAGGAACACATCTGGTGAGAGTTGTCTTGCTGGTGGGGACTTTCTGCGGAGTCCCTAGGTGGCTCAGGGTGTCACATGGCAAGGGGACTGAGAGTGCTTACTCAGGTCTCTTTTCCTCTTATTTTTTTGAGGGAGTTGGAAGGAGCTGGCCAGTATGGGGATCCAAATCCATGAACCTGGTGTTATAAGGCTCCACACTAACCAACTGAACTAACCAGCAGCCTTCTTTTTTCCTCTTCTTCAAAAGCCACCAGTCCCACTCCCGTGATAACCCATTAATACATTAATCCATAAATGGATTATTCCATTCAGAAGGGCAGAGCCCTCATGATCCAATCACCTCCTAAGGGCACCACCTTTCAAAATCCATAGTCGAATTTCCCAGTCTCTTAATACTATTATAGTGGGGATTAAGTTTCATCATGAGTTTTGGAACGACGTAGATGTAAAAAAAGCATTTAAAATTCAACACAAATAAAGTTAAATTTTAACTGAGCCATAAAAAGCTACAGCTAAAATAAAAGTAAACTACATCTATTTAGGTTAAAGCCTTTTAAATGAAGAATCTAAGAACTAAAAATACCAAAACTCATTTTTACTGAAGAAGATGGAGAAGACTTTTTACAACTTTTAATATAGTATTGGTGGCCAAAGAAAAAAGATATGTAAAAATAATAGGCAGGATAAGGATTAGAAGAGAATAATGAAACAGTAGAATAATTAAGGATCATCGTGGGTGCTGTATGCAGGATCAGGAGTATTTCTCTATAACAGTAATAGTCAAATAGTTCATTACTGAGAAAAATTTTCAAACTCTTTTTAAGGACATAAAAGAAGATATAAACAAATGGAAAGCACCTGGTTCATGGATCATATGTTTGAAACCATGAAGTTGTCAATTTCACATAAATTATTCAATTAGGTTAAACCTATTAGGATAAATATCCTAGCAGAACTTTGAAGGGGGCTTTTCTATGGATTCTAAAAATTATATAAAATAATAAACCTCCACAAATAATTCAGATACTTTTTCAGAAGTAAGAGTCATACGGTTAGTTCTAGCACAGGAACATATAGGACAGTGGGACAGGATAGTGATCCCAGGGACAGACTTAGAAACTTGGTATATGGCAGATGTGTCATCACATTGGGAAAACATGGATTATTAAGTAGATGGTCTTGGAAACATTAGCTGATCTGTAGTATTAAAATAAAATCGATTCCTACCTCAGAAATAATACCCAAACAAATGTCAAATTTATAGAATATCTGAATATGAAAGGCAAAACATATAAAGCTAATTAAACAATAACAGAATATGAAAGATATTTAAATTATTTAATATATCTGAAATATGTACCTTATAACTTGAGAAATATTTGAAGTTGAGTTTTAAAAATATGTTTATGAATTGATGCAATGATATAACACTTTCTTAGTTCAAGAGTTTTCAAAAATACATTGAATTTCTTTTCTCAGAGCATCTACCACATCACACGATCAGCTGTGGTCACCTGTGCTGGCCGACAGGACTCTCGTGGGGACAGACAGGTGAGAAGCTCTCTCCTCTTCCCTGGCTGCACGCAGCCCGATGCTGGCACAGTCCCTGCACTGCCAGCTGCCTCAGGAAAGCAGCAGAGGGAACGTGTGAAGGGAGAGTCTGTCTCTGATTCTTAGTGAGTTTAGCATCTTATTACAAATATAATTACACATTGGCAAAATTTAGAGATTTGAATAAGAGCAAATGCCGGGCATGATGTAGAGAAAGAAAATACATATGAATTGAGGGTGAAGGTATAAAGTGGTATAGCTCAGCTAAAGAGAAACCTAAAAATACTTAGAGAAATTAAGTATGTATGTAATCTAGCAACTCCGTCCCTGGATCTAGTCCAGAGAGAATCTTGTTCAGATCCATCATAAAACACATAGATGAATACTCTTAGCATTGGTTATGACAGCAAGGAGTTGGAAGCAGCAGAGGTGTTCATGAGTGGAGGAAGAGATGATTAGTGTAGTAGGTACATTCAGGAGCCTACTCAGCAACAGTCAGGAATAATGAACTTGTCTCACCTGTAGTAAGATGCTTATATCAGAAGCATTTGAAATGGAAAAGAAGAAGACAAAAAGCAGAATGAGATCTATTGTAAAGTACAATTTATGTCATTTTCAAACACACACACAAATATCCTGACAGGTTTTGAAGACACACCTGCAGACATCGGTGAGTACAAGAGAAAACCAAAAAATGATCAAACAGTAGAAGTGCTTTCAAAAACATATGACAAAAATCTACCATATAATTAACTCAGTTCTGTGCCCCTGAGGTCCAAAAATAAATAAATAACATCAGGGAGCAGGGCTAACAAATATTGGAAAGCTTCCATCTTCAATATGGAATCAGGGCAGCACAGAATAACAGGTAAGAGAAGGGAATCCGGGTCCAGCCTTCTGGGGTCGAAGCCCAGCTCCACAAGGGAGACTTTGGGCAAGTTAGCTCACAGCTGCACCGCTCAGTTCCATCACCTGGGGAAAGACGGGTGGTAGTAGTACCTACACCACAGGGTTGTTGTGAGGACCAGATGAGTTCATGTTTGTACACGGCCGTTAGAATAGCATCTGGCAAGGGTTTGATTAAAAAAATGCACAGTAACTTTTATTACCTTTCTTAATCAACTGCTGGTAGTACTTCATGTTTCAAAGCAGGTACACAAAGAGCTTCTAGAAACTGACTGCATTTCAGAGCAACGAAAAAGCACACATATTGAAAAAGTGATTTACATGATGGTCTTCTGACCCTTCAGGATAAAGGGAACTCTAAATTCGGGAAGGTAATTGACAATATGTTTGAATGATTTGTTATGCCACATTTTTGTCCTTTTTTTTTTTCTTTTGACAGTTTGTAAGGGCAAATATGTCAAAAATATTAGCCAAATGAATTACTAGCTGAGGGGCTTATTATTCATTATACCTATTTCTGAAAAAGCAAGTCTGGTCTAACAACTTATTATTAAATTCTATGTTTACTAATGATATCCCTCAACAACAAATTTTTAATCTTTTAGTGATTTTTTAAAGATCACTTGCTTCAGGTCTTTCTTTAGAAGCTTGCCTAGCTGATTACATATTTTTTTTTCCATTGGAAAATTGAGTGTCTTCTTACCTTTCTAATAAATCTGAAATCTTGGAGTTGTACTGTCTTCACCTGTTTGATGCCCAGATGATAGAAGGAACTCAGAAGGGATCTAATTATTTCCCTCCAAACTGGCAGCTGAGATAAAATGATTCCCTGGTACATACAAGTATTTGGCAAGTCTGCAGTGGCTGAGTTCATTTCACAAGGAAAAGCAAATGCCATCCTGATGGCATTATAAAGTTGTGTTATGGTTTGATAGACTCAGGAGATTCTTCTGGACCACAAAACCAAGTTCTTCTGTCTTCAACCATCTCCTGTCTTCAGTATTACTTGTACCTGTTAGAAAATGGATTTAAGTCACTCTTCAGCTTGTCTTTTTATGCTATAATCTTTTACCCAGTAGCATTTTAACAGAAACAACAATCACTTAATAACCATGAAGTTTTATCTATGAGCCAGGCACAGAGTGAAAGAATTTGTCGTTATTATTGGGTTTTATAAGACTAATGCAAGGGAGGTATTAGTATCTTCCTACGTGGAGATGAGGATATCTAGTGTCACAAAGGTTAAGCCACTCACCCAAGGCCACACAGCTGGAAAGAGTCTGTGACTCAAAATGCACAGATGGCTACCCGTCACCCTGTCTCCTTCTGCATTGTGAGTAGGATGGTGATTAGGCCCCAAGGTCCCAGTCTGCTCATGGAGTGACTGATGGAAACTTCTAGACCCAGTTCTCTGCAGATATACCTGTCGGCTCTTAGAGCAGAAGGCAGCAAGATTCTATTTAGACATCACATTTTCTCCCTTTCTCTTGTTGGGTGGTCCTGCAATTCAAGACCTCAGCACACCGTGCCCACTCTTCAGGTTGGAGCAATTGTGTTCTCCTTTTGCTCAAGTTGAGCCCTGACATTGCAGCTAACATCCCACTGGGCAAGACTGCTGACTGCTGAGATGTGGCCCTCAACTCACATGTGCTTATCTGGCAAGGACCTCTGGAAACGAGACCCCCTCCCACACATCTTATCTTGCCTCTGCCCATGTTTTTAGCCTAACTTGGACTTCCTGACATTTACTCAAGACGTTGTCCCTGACCTTCCATGCATCATGATGGCTCTAAGCGTGGCTGCTCCTACGGTCCTGCTTGGCTGGCACTACTGTCCTCATCCTGGGACAAGCCATGCCTGGGGCTCATTGTCTCCATGTTTGCACAAAAGCTTTCATAGTTTTTCATAGCTTTGGTTGGTTTGGTTTGGTTACTTGTAGAGAATCTGTTCATAAGAAAGCCATAGAAGTGAACATGTTCTATCTTTCATAAAATTGCAGTTAAAAGTTTCATCCACCTATTCTAACCCAGAATTCTCACCTCACACATTCCAACCTATGATGCAGGAAACATTCTGAAGGAAGAAACCCAATGTATTTTTCAAAAGTCTTAAATTAAGAAAGTGTTGTATCACTGTACCCATGCAATACAATTTTTGAAACTTCAATTTGAGATATTTCCCAAATTAGAAGTTATCAAATATTTCAGATCCCCATACTCCATAGCCTTTGCTACTCTAAGTGTGGACTTGAGCCCGCAGCATAAACCCCAGAGAGATCGTTAGAAAGGCAGACTTGCAGGCCTCATGTCTGATCTACCAAATCAGAATCTGTACATTTTTCAGCAAGATCCCCAGGTGGTTTGTGTGTATATTAAAGTTGGAGAAATACTGTTCTTTTAAAAAAATTCCTTTTTAAGGAGAATCAAATTTAAACATTAACCAAAATTGTGAGCATGTAAGAATCGAGAATATGTTTACAAGAGGAAGAGAAAGGATTTCACGCTCATGAACGCTTGTGTGTTGGATACAAAGTGTACCTGCATGAGTCTTTTCCACCTTCTCATTCCCACTGAGGGCATTTTACTTACACCTTTGGCTTCTCTGCCCCTTGCATTCTTAGGTGAGTTCTGTCATTGCTAGTCCAGTTCTTTGACTTTGAGATGTAGAATTGGAAGAATGGGCCTTGGAGATAGGAATAAAGGCCGAGAAAAGGAAAAGAAAACAAGGAAGCAGAATAGCCTCATAGGTGGGGGATTCGAGGAGAGCTGGAGAAAGGGAGTGAGGGTGATGCACTGAGATTACAGGTGACGAATGGACGCACCCCGGCCTCAGCTGCCCCGGGACCAGACGAGAAGCAGCAGAGGTCGACCGCGCAGGCAGCGTGGGTGGCTGGTCATTGAAGCAGAAGCTGGGCCAGACAGAAGAATGACAGGTGTGTGTCCAGAGCAGGAGGACGAGGTTCCAGGCTTTGGCAAGAGAAAGGCAGACCTCGGCTAACAGGAGCAAGGTTTGAGGACTGCGTGGAGACAGTCATGAGCAGCCTCTGAGTACTTCCTTTGTAAGAGGGGGATGCTGAGAGGGACCAAACAATACGTTGCAACACAGACCTTGTACAGAATGAACTCCGAGGTTGCCAGTCATCTCTGTGGGTCAGAACCTAGTCAAAGAAATTGTATTCTGATGCTGTAATTTTAACACTACTCTTACTTCAAGCTAGGGATAATCTAGGTATAATTATAAAGCAATGATTCTTAAAATGGTTTGGCACTGGTCAGTAAAGTTGACCAAAATCTAGTAATTCTTATAATACCTATAGTACATAAATGTGTGTGTGTGTGTGTGTATGTATGTAGAGATACATATATGCATATGCATGTATTTTATACAATACCTATATATGACATACAATACCTATATATAAAATAGGCATATAATTTATATATATAAGGTGTCTTCAGAAAGTTTATGGAGGGATTCGTATTATCTTTTAATTGTATTTTTCCATGAACTTTTTGAAATACCTTTGTATGTTATATATGTGTGTTTATGATATGTGATTGCATGTACATATATATGACTGTGTAGTGTGTGTACATATGTACATATGTACACACATATTATGTGTATATATCTTCTATATTTACCGTTACTTTCCTCAATATTTCCCAGAAGTTACAAATTCCAGACCCTCTGGCATAGCCTATCCATCCTATAATATGCCTAAATCTTAGCGTGAACCCCCTTTAGGCTCCCGAGTGAGTTCTGTAAATACATTAGAGTATTACCAATCCAACAACCAAAAAAGGTTTTTCCAATAGGTGATACTAAGTATTACTACTCTCTAGTTACAGATAAACAAAAGCACTAAGATAGTAAGTTGTGATATAACTAGAGTCATATATAGAATGATGGCTGAGAAAGTAACATTTTACTGACCTTTATTTCGTTTTAAATTGGGGATTTTGGGTTAAAATCCAAATGACTTTCTGTGTACTTAAGTTATGTGTATATGGCACTTGAATGGGGAAGTCATTCAGATCATGTCAACCACTGCACTCAGTGACCAATTGCCATTGCAGTTCAACTCTCAGCCAGTGACTCTCCATTCTTTAGGAAACAGTGTCCTCTTGCTGGTCTTCACGCTGTAACTGCAGACTCACAGGTGTTCAGACTGGCAAGTGATTGCTAGGGGTGACTGAAGGTGTTTTCTTCCCAACGCCATATAGGCTTACCAGTTTTTATTTCAAATGTTTACAGAGTTGTGTTAAGTTGCAATTCTTCGTCCTAATTCTTTCTCTGCACCAGAGAAGGACTGTCTTCAGATATGTAAGAATGCCTGCACTATGTTTCCCCTTCCATCTTAAACGTTAAGTGGATTAATTTTCAGGTTGTAGGGAAATTGATCCACCACCTCTAAAAGTTATATTTTCCTCGTTCTTACAAGATCTGACACTGAACACACGCAAACTCTCTCTCTCTCTCTCTCTCTCTCTCGCTATTTTGCTATTATTCTGTGATAACCTAACATCTGATGTCCACATTGTAGTGGATTTCCCATGTAACTTTTGTGAATGACATAAGGTACCAAAAGCTATTACTGCCCCAGAGAGGCAAAATGAACTGTGTGTCTTTTCATTACCACCTGTGATTCTGATGTGAAGGCTTGGGACAGACAAAAATTCCTCTCAGTTTTCTATGAAGCAACTACAAATAAGATCTTTATTGTTTCAGTTCGATTCTTGCCATTTGAAATTCCATTTCTTAAGTTTCATAGAATTTTTCCCTAGCATGTTTATGAATACCAAAAATGTCAAAAAGCTGTAATTAAAAATTTTAATCAATGAAATACTTAAAAACAGAAAAATAATCAGCAGATTACAGTGAGAATCGATGATATTCCTTGTTTGAATTGGCACATGAACTGAAAGAGCTCTCAGTCTTTCTGCTTTCCTGAGATGTGATTTATGCTCAGACTCTCATCCACCATCCACTTAGATCTACGTGGGCACATCTTCCCCAGCCTGGGTGATCCCAGGGATCCCTTGCATACAATGTGTACAGATTTTGGCAATGAGTATGAAATCCTCTCTGGTCCATCAGAAAACTGATATCTCTTTTTCCCTCCTTCCCTCTCTCCTCTCTTTTCCTCTCCCTCCCTCTCTGTCCCACCACACCCCATTTCTCTCTGTCCCCATGTGCTTATATCAGCTGTCCATCCTAGCTTCACATTATGGAGTCCATGCCAGGGCAGACACAGATCTGAGAAATATTTCTAATGGTTAACACATATGTTCTGTTTCCATCCCCTCCTAGACATCTAAAACTTCTTTTTTTTTTTTCCCCCATATTAATCCCCAAAGATTTACTTCTCTTCAATAGGCCATAGTTCCTGACTAATTATCTAAAATTTCTGGACCACATCATAAACTAGATATGATTGGGTGTTATGAATAGCCTGTATTTTCAACAGATCCCCCAAATATAATTCATTACACTTGGAACCAGAGAGAAAGAATAGTTCCCTGATGACTTCAGAGTTGAACTGTAATGCATGGTGCACAGCACTTCATAAGCTCTTAACAAATGCATACATCCTGCAGTCATTAGACAACATCCCCGCGGCCTCTCCTCTTGGCTTTCAGCAATTGAGGCCCCCCATCCCCTCCTGACTTTCTCCTCCCTGGGCCTCCTGGTGCTGGCTGTCTATCATACCAGCACCTGCCTCTGCTCTCCACTTCTGCATGCCCACCTCCAACACTCGTCTCTCTCCACAAGACGTGACCTGGTGCTCAACATTTCCCCTTTCATTTGCAAAACAACTCAAAAGCAGTGAGGAAAACAGAAAACCAAAGCACAAGCTTATCTTCAGTAAAACAGATAAAGACTAAAAAACGTAGGCTGCCAAAAGTAGTCAAGTTTATGCATAGCCCATAGAAGAAGTTGAGAGAAACCAAGGAGAGATCTCACAGTAAGTCCAGAAAAACTACTTCAGAGAACATACCACCAAAACTACACTTACTGAAGGTGAGGGGAGCACTCTGAAGGGTAAAGCTGTAGCCCTTATCTGCAAGAGCACTGCGGAAACCAGGCCGCTCGGATGGATCTAGTTTAGTTCAGAGGAGCAGAGAAGACAGGGCTTCCTAATCAATCACACGAGCAAGCCGTATGTGCAGTAAGTGGTCGGACTCTGGTATCTGAGAAGATTCCTTCTGTATGAACCCTCCATACATACAGGAAACTTGCAAATGGCTAGTCCAAGAAAACCAAACTCATTCAAAACAAGTGATAGAAAGAACCAGTCACCAAGTGTATAGAGATACTGTAAGACTAAAAGGAAGAGTAGCAAGATGAGAAGAGAAAAGTACTCAGAAGGAAAAACTTTCATGGTGCAGATAAAAAACTTGAACAAATATTTCACTATGAATTTAAAATAAAAGAACTTAAGGGGAGAATGGTCTCTATGACAAGAGACTCCAAGGTAGCGATGCAAGAACTCAAAGGGCAAATGGTGAGAGCAGAAATGGATAAAATGTGAGTTTGCAGAGCTTCGTAAGCAAGTAGAAGAAGACAGCACTAAATAAATGAAGTAAAATTAGAAGGGAAAAGGTAAATGGACACGGCAGAAAACACAATATAGGGCATGGAGAATAGAAACAGGAGTGGTTAATAAAACAAAAAAGTATATTAGGGTACAGATGACAAAGAAAATAAAATGATGTACAACATATGGACAATTATACTCCCAGAAGGAGAAAAAAATAACACAAAATGATGGAATAGAGCAAATGCTTAAGATATAAGTTCAAAAAACTTTACTCAGATGAAAGCAAACTTTAGATTAAAGTGATATAATATGTAAAGAAAAGTTAATTAGAACTTAAAGGAACATCTGCAATATACTTTAAAGAGAAAGAGCACATTAAGGATTGTATCACAGACCAACCCTATTTAAGTATAGAGGTTAGAGACAAACAATTTTGAACATTCAAAAACTCAGGGAATAATTTTCCCGAGAACCCTTAAAAAAAAAAAAAAAACTACTAGAGGAAGATCTTCAGCCAAGTGAGGATTAAGGAGCTGTGTCAGAAAGCCTCAGGGTACACATTAACTAAATTTAATAGTAAAAGTAATATTAAAATAAGCCTGAATGCTTGAGTGGCAGAATATAATAGACATGTTTTATGCCCTGATATTGTAAAAATAATAAAATAAAATTTAGGAGAGAAGATTGGAGGTAGAAAGAGTGTGTATGCTAATTGCCTCGTCTTGAATAGCTGAGATTCAAAAATCTTACAAATCAGTAAGAGCACTGAAATTATATTTAGTGGTTTGAGGAAACGTAAAGGTATATTGTGATAATGGAAAACTAAATGATCGTGGACCAGTTCCACTGTGAGAACTAGAGAAACTGGAAAAGATATTAGAAAAAAAACTTTTTTAAGCCAACAAGGACTTGAGCAGCCAAGATCTAGAAAAAGAAGCACTGACTGAAAGGTGGCTGCTATCACTTTTTCTCTTGAGGAATTTGCTGACTCAATAGTGATAGGCAAGAGGCAGATGACAAAGGAAGAAAACGGCAGTGAAAGGGTGAGAAGCCACACAGCGCTCATGTCAGCCCACAGATCTGTGGACAAAAGTCAGATCTGAAGGGGTAAGGCTTGCTCAGAACAGTAAGCCCTTGTGAACACCTCAGGACTGGATTGAATCTACCTTCAAAGGGGTATGGATTACGAATAGGGATGTGCAAGATATAGACAATTCCTTGAAAACACTGAAGCCCTGATTGAAGTAAGATGATTTGCCCCTGATCAAATTGCTTACCAGCTGCAAAAATAAATCTTTCTAGAGGAAAAGAACATCTTTCAGAATCTCAAATTTTCTCTCTAATTCATCAAATACAATGTCAGGTGTTCAATGAAAAATTATCAAGCAGAGAAAAGAGAAAAGAAATAAATGGCTGGTTCTAAGATTAAGAATGGTTTTGTCAGCACGTTAGACTCAGCTGTAGAGTGAATTCGTGAGCTGGAAATTAGATAAAAATAATATATCCAGACTAAGTTATAGAGAGGGAAAAAGATAAAAGTTATTTTTAAAAAGTGTAAAAAACATATAGGAAATAGTTTTAAAGTATAGCATATATGTAATTGGAGTTGCAGAAGGGAAGTAGAGAGAACAGTCCCAAAAAAATACTTAAAGACAAAATGGCTTGTACTTTTCCCAAGCAGATAAAAGACACCAGAGCACAAACTCAAGAACTGCTATGCACTTAAGCAAAGTAAATACAATTAATATATTCTAGGGTATACCATAGTAAAACTGCTGAAAACAAAGAAAGAACAAAAAAATTAAAAAACCCAACCTTTAAGAACCACCACAATAAGACTAAAAACTTCCTTCTCAGCAGGAACAATGAAAGCCAGAAGATAATGCAGTTCTGTGCCTAGTAAAGCTATCTTTCAAAAATAAAGACAAAACAAAGAACTTTCCAGACAAACAAAGCAGAGAAGTCATCACAAGCTGACCTGCACTAAAGGAAATGTTAAGAGGAGTTTTTTAGGTGGATGGAAAATAATCTTACACATAAGCATGGAAACACAGAAAACAAGGAAAGAAAGGAACAGTGAGAGTAATGACACAGATACGTCTAAATGATTATTTAGTACATAAACAATTATAATGTCTTCTGTAGAGAGACACACACACACACACACATACAGAGAAAGAGAGAGACAATAGCACAAAAGTTGAGGGCAGGCAGCTGGATTTAAAATAGTCTGAATTTCTTGTAGTAGCAAGAATGATACATAACTAAGTTATATTGAATTTCATAAGTTATGGGTGTTTGTTGAAATCTCTAAGGCATCCACTAAAGAAATGGTAAAAAATTAATAACCAAAAGGCTATTAAAGGAAGCAAAACAGAATAATAAAGCCCATTAGTTCAAAAGAAACAATAATGTAACCATTTAATTGAAAAGAAGAAAAACAAACATAAAAGAACAGAAATAAATGAACAAATAGAAAAGAAATATTATAATAGTAGATTTAAGCTCTAATATATCAGTAATTTCACTAAAGGTAAATGGACTAAATTATTCATGTGAAGGATTAACATTGTAGACATAGAAAAACAAAACTAAATTATATTCTTCTTACAAGCAATGTATCTTAAATATAACGGTAGAAAGTTTTAAAGTTCAAGGATGTTAAATACATACCATAAAGTGCTAATCAAAATAAAACTGGTATAACTCTATTAATATCTGGTAAAACAGACTTTAGGCAAAAAGGATTTCTAGAGAATCTAAAATATTCTAGGAATATTTCAAAACAATAACAGGGTCAATTGAGTAGAGAAAATACAATGATCCTAAATTTTTATACATTGAATAGCAGAGCTTCAAAATATACAAAGCTAAAATTAAAGAATTATAAAATGGAAAATAGACAAGTGTTATGAAAAATGTTAACATGCCTCAAAAAGAAAATAAATAAACAAAAGAACCACAGAAACAATCAGTAAGTAAAAAAAAAAGATTTAAAAACTATGCTTAAGTAAGATTCCATTTAAAGAACATTGGGACCAAAAATTGCAAAGTATACCTTTTACCAAGTGCACAAGATAAATTTACTAAAACTGACTATATGCTGATTCATAAAGCAAATATCAGCAAATGTTAGAGAACTGAAACCATATGGACTATTTTCTCTAACTATAGTGGAATTAAGCTAGAAATCAATTTTTTTTTAAAGATGAGTCCACATCTCCCTCCCTATGTAAAAATCAGCAATATTCTTCTATGTAACTCATGGGTCCAAATCCATGTAGAAATCATAGTGAAAAATAAAGAATATATTCAACCAAATTATAATGAAAATATCAAAACTTGTGAAATGCAACCAAACCCACCCTTGGAGGGTAATTAATAGCCAAAGATGCATAGATCAGATAAAGAAAAAGAATGAAAATCAAATATTCAAGCCTCTATCTCAAGACATTTGTAAAAGAGAAGTTAATGAAATGCAAAGAAAGTAGAAGGAAAGAAGCAATAGACAGTAAAAATTAATAAGGTAGAAAACAAGTACACATCCATTTTTTATATATTGAAGTTTTTTCAAAAGACACTTTGAAGTCTTTTCAAAAGCTTCATAACTGAATATATAAAAATTATCAATATGTGAAGCTTCGTAGATCGAAAGTCTTTTCAAAACTGACATAGTTCTGTCAAGACTAAGCCCCAGCCCCATCCATGACAAGGAAAAGAGGGAAAATAAACAGAAAAAGAGGCACAGATTATCAATATCTGGATGAAAAAGGAAAGTTGCTACAGATCTTAACGACATTAAAACATGAAAGACAACACACTGTATAGTTACATTTACATTAAATGTTAGAAAGAGAAAAATTAGTCTGGTTAAAAAAAAATCAAAACAGTGATTGGCCCTAGGGAGACTGGGATGGTGTCCTACTGAGAAGGGTCATAAGGAAACTTTTTGGGGTGACAACGATTCTATAGAGATTTGGTTTATGTCATAGTCAGAAATTCACCATATGGTACACCTGAAGTATGTGCATTTTGTTGCATGTACATTTTATCTCAAAAGAAAAAAGTAAAGAAAAAAAAACTGAACACAAGTATTTGACAGAAATTGTACTGTTTGTGACTTACTTATTTCAGAGTAAAGATGAATTTAAAATTCAATTTAAAAAGATGAAGTGAAAAATGGAAAAATGGATAGATGGATAAATTAATGATAAAGTATAGTAAATATAAATTATAGAATCTATGTAATGTGTGTATGGGTGTTCAATGTAAAATTCTTTCAAGTATTGTACATGCCTGAAGTTTTTATCATAAAATGTAGAAAAAAAAAGAGAATATAATGAATACGTTTATACCAGTAATTTAAAAATTTAGATAGAATAAGTAAATTCCTAGTAAAACACAAGTACAAACAAGACAACAGAACATGGAAAATGTGTGTAACTTCCCATCTCCCCAAAACTGAATTTATATTTAAAGATCTCTTTACAGAGAAATTCCAAGTTGATGGAGAGTCCAGAAACAGACTCATACATACACGAACTTTGATTTCTTTCAAAAGAGGCATGGCAGAGCAGTTGAAAAAGGAAAATTTCATTTTCTCAAGAAATAGTTATGTATAAATAGTTCTAGCGGAATGGATGCACATCACATAAGAAACTAAGTGAACCTCTACATCACTCTAAAAAGAAAACCCAATTCCAGCAGGACGGCAGATCTAAACATGAATGCTAAAACAATAAAGTTTCTAAAATTTAACACGGAAAAATGTTTTATAACCTTGCGGTAGGCAAAATTTTCTTACAGAGTACACTAAAGCATTCCCCATAATTGAAAAAAGTAACAGAGAGGAGTAAATTAAAATCAGAAACCTCTGTTTATCAAAAGGCACCAGAGAATACAGCACATGCCACAGAGAGGGTTATGGCTGATTGGCTGACTTTCAGCACAGGACTACTGAAGCAAAGTCATTCAGTCCCATGGTGTTTTGGGTCCTATTGATTGATGTTGGTTTAAAACTAGTTCTGTGATTACTTGTTTACAGTTTGAAACTAGAACTAAGGAACAGTCAATCCTTTCCCACCTTGAACACAATCAGTCATCAGGGAAATGTAAATTTAAACCATTCCTACCGAAATGAATAAAACTAGAGACTGGCATGACCAATATTGGCAAACATGTGGCGTGTCTTACACCCTCATACACTGCCAGTGAGATTGTAGGTTGTTATAGCAACTTGGGAAAACTTTTTGACAGCCACAGCTGAACACAAGCATACCTGCGGCCTGGCTCGACGATTCTACTCCTAGCTACACACTATTGTTGCCCCAGCCTACTGCCTGGGGGAGTCTCCAGGCCAAGGTGCAGGAGAGGAAACCCAGGCAGTGCCAGACCATCTCCCTGAGTTGAGGAGACAGAGCTGGAGTAAAATACAAAGTCCTGAGGTAATGATAGAAAAGATCACTAAAGACATAAAACACATCCTCTTCTGAAAGCTTTTTGGGGGCAAAAAGCTCTTAAGCAAATCTAAAAGGTAAACAACAAAATATATTTGAAACATATAATACACAGAGAACTAATTTTTGTCATGCATAAGAGCCCCTAACAGTTTTCACCTACAGACTGCCAAAATATCACATGTTTGAGCACAATAAAATCAGTGAAGCTGTGGGCAATCTGGTGCTCCCCCACATTCAAATGGGATTTTTAATGATAGAAGATCAACAGAGGGCAAATTAACGTCAGCTGTTGCGCTACAAAAGCAGGTACTTCCAACTTCACAATTCCTTTCCTCAGAATGCATCCTAGAGTTATTGCAACACAGGAGAGTAGGGGCGGGACACGGTTATTCCCAGCAGCATTGTCTGGGAAAACAAGAGATTGGAAACAACTCAAGTGTCCATCTACAGGTAAATGATTAGATAAGTGATAGTGTAGTCATAAGAGACAATTCTAGGCAGATACAAAAAGAATGAGGAACTCGTTGTGTATTGGTAGGAAAAAAAGGATCTCCAAGATATATTGGTAGGTTAAAAGCAGCATTGCAAAATAGTACATATGGTGTAATGTCATTTGTATGAAATGTGAGGGGTAAAAGGAATATTGGTATTGACTTTTATGTGCATGAAACTTCTCAGAAAAGATGTAGGAACATGAATAAAATGGAAAAGGAAAACAAGATGGATGGGAAACGGGTTGGAAGGAGTCAATTTACTGCGGTCCTTTTTGTTCATTTTGATATTTAAACTATGTGACTTTATTATCTATATATCTGCAAAAAAATGTAAACCATTTTAAAGGGTGTTACACAGCAGGTGAGGAATGTTTGTATTCAGAAAAGAAAAGCTTCTCTAGTTATCAGGATACACTATCCCAGTAAGACTACCTGGAAATGATAAATTCATGTGTATCTCAGTAACATATTAGATTTCTGTACAACCCCGTGTGTGAGACAATAAATGTGTACAGGAGAGTATGAAACAGAGACTCGTTGTCAGATGTGAAATACTGGAGGTTGGCAAAAGCAAAGAACCAGGACATGGAAAAAACAGAACATGAATACTTATTTTAGGACACATGAAGAAGGGTGTTGTTACTAGGCCTGGAAGAACTGGACGAAGGACCCTCACTGTAACACACGTGCTGTGAACTGTGTTGTGTTCCATGGAACTACGAAAATGTGACATGACATGTTTCCAGAACAAACTTAAACTCGGCCCCCTTAATCTGACATTAGTTTTACCTAAATGCAATGTATCCATCCTTCTGAAAAACATCTCAGGATATTATAAAATGGCTGCATAGATAACAAAGTACTTTGAATAAATCACCTGCTGTTTTTTGAGAGCGCAGGTAAAGAGTAAAACCCCAGGAAGCGTTGTCTGACTGAAATATTTTGCAGCTATACTGAATATTGGTGAGGAGTCCAGGACATGAATCCACTTTAGGAACTGATGTAGGCAAGTCACTGGCCTTCTTAGACACTGTATGTCCTGATATTGATCTAGTATTCCTAGATATCGTATTTCCTGGTTGGATAAAAAAATAAACATTTTAATGGGCAGAGGGCCAATACAGAGCATTTGTCTTTTTTTTTTTTTTTTTTTTTTTTGCATTACTCTGAAGAAGAGCTTTGTAATGTCTTCTTTTACAGATGAAGATGTAAAGATGGTAAGAGAATCGCAGCATGTTCTCAGGCTTGCCTGTATATCACTTTAAGTATCTAGAGGTTTATGCAACTTTGATCCTGCCATCACAAGAAATGGCTAAATCATGGCTAAACAGTGTGAGAAGCGCCTTGGAAGGGAGTTCGATTGCAGAGCACAGGCCGCTCAGTCAGGCCCAGGGTTGATGTTCTGCCACGTGGAGTCTCATGAGCAAAAGTGAGGAAAGAAAGGTACGTGGGAGGGGTGGGTCCCTCCAACTCCTGCCAAGCCAGCCTGTGTTCCCCTGCTCAAGGTCCAGCCACTGCAGGGTGCTCAGTCCCTCTGCACTCGGAGGGCAGTTAGGCAGGAATATATCAATTTAGCTGAGCCCCAGGGAAAATTCATGTGCTGACTTACCACTGCCTCTACGAATGAGATTTCTCAGGGAAGTCAACACCATCACGCACTATCTGGCAGATGTTTCTGGCAGTCTGTGCTCCAGGTTCTACCCTGAGGGATCTGGAAGCCTGAGACCCCATTTTCTAAATGTCATGTACTCGCCCACCACACCCACACCACCCTAAAACACACACACAAGCCCTGTGCTGGCCACCTCAAATTACCTAGAACCCTCTGTCCTCCCCTCACTATACCTTCTGCATGTTAAAATCTTCAAATTGACATACTGTACCTAAAGAATATGCATAAACACAGAACAAAGAAATTAATGAAAAATCATTTTACAGAATGTATGAACAGCTATACAACTTAACACACATTATTTCTTTTCCTTTTTCTAAATCCTGTAAGAGAACTAATAGTTGCATTATCAACAGAGTGGAAAGTTCCTTTCAGAGTCCCCCGATCTGCCGAGTGTGTGTGTTTCACTCTGAGCAGCCCCGGCTCTTGGCTGTCGGAGGGGTTTATCTGTGGAATTAGTGCTTCTCCAGAAACATGCACATCATGCTGCCTCCTGCCTCCCCTGCCCCTTGTCCCAAATAGAAACAAGCAAACGTCTCCTCTCTTACTGATGATTATCCAAAGGAACTAAATTTGTGTCTCTCAGGGAGAAGGGAGCTTCACAAGCTCTGACAGTGTGAGAGAGAGAAGGAAAGACAACGTGTTTGCATGGTGTGATTTCATTGAAAAAGGTGCAAAATTTCGGTGTCCTAGAATACGTTTGCTCTTACTACTCACACTATTGGGAATATGTGGACACTGTAAGGGGCATTTGTATGGTGTCAAGATCTGATGAATTTGTTATTAGATTTCATTACATTTTTGTTATGTATCTATATATTTATTACATGACCATTATTATATTTTTATTAAATATTACTATTCATTAATAACCAGACACTACGCAAAGTGCTTTACCTATGTTACTTCTTCCAGGCTTCTGTCGACCCTATGAGTTAGGAACTATCATTACGCTCATTTTTCAGATGGGGAAGTGAAGCATCTTGCCAAATGGCACACAGCAAGTACGTGCAAAAACTGGGATCCAAATCCAGCTAATCAGACCCCAGAACCCACTGTAGAACCACACACAGGCTGCATCTGAACGTCTTGGAGTCGCGGAGCATCTATTCTTGAGCAATAGGCTCACGGGTCTGTGGAGAGGCGGCTTCACACCATGTGCAAATTTGCAGTTGTGGCATCCTTGAGGAAATGCAGGCGGCAGCACCGAACTGAGTTTTCTTTCCAAGCTGCTTCACTAGGCACGGTGCCCGCTCAGGGAGGAAAATCACAACTCCAGCAGAAAGCCCGATTCAAGATATGGACCCAAGACTCTGGCAAGACTGCTAATCTCAGCCTTCTCGTTGCTAGTTATGTGACCTTGAGAATGTCTTAACCTTTCTCGGTATCAGTTTTTGTCATCTTTAAAATGGGACACATGTTATAAAGACTAACATATTAATTGGCAAAATTTTTTTGTGCAGGGTAGGATTTTAATAATTAGAAGTTATCATTTTGGAAAACTCTTGTGAATTTGATACTGTTTCCCTTTGGATAAGATACATAAAACTGACAAGGTATGCCTGTCCTCAGGAGTTTACAGTTTCGTTGAAGTTGAACATTTGCTGAGATATATTATAGAAGTTTCATACACCAATTACTCATTCTTTCACTCATTTATTAACTCATCCATTCAATAAGTGCTTTTTTATATGCCAAAAAATAAAAATAAAGAGACTCTGGCCGATCTGTAGGTGCTGTCGAGCTCTGACAGTGGATCTGACCTTTGAACAGTCTCCTGACAAGCATCTGAAAGTGACTCCTAGGACTCCTGACCTGGTGAAAGGATTCTCACGGTGGTGCCATTGGCCCCTAGAGACTGCCCCCTTGGCAAGGTCTTCTGGAAACCTCAGAGCCCAGGCTGCCTTTCATGCATGGAAATGGATCAGGCATTTGTTCACCTATAGTAGTTGTCTGAGTCGTTAATCCTTGCAAAACTAGGTCAGCATCTTTTCTCCTTATCTTTGGGATTAACTCCACACCAACACAACTAGGCAAAGCTGAAGAGCTTTATAGAGACACATGTAAAATTTCTGTCACACAGGCTTCTTTGTTCATGGATACACTGGCCTGAGTGTGTGTTGGAAAGAAAACTTGTCATTTGAGTTTATCCTTTACAACAGAAGAAATCTTTCTTTGGAAAGATCCTTTCAGATAGATTATTGTCTTGGTGTTCATTTGCCAACAGGATGACCACAGTGCAGGCAGCTGAGGGAACTTGTGGACCCCACGAGTCGGTTGACCAGAGATGGCAACAGAGCCATCCTTGCTAAGCCACCAGCTCAGATGAGGGCTGCTCCATGGCCTCCAGCTGACAAAACCTCATCTCAGCAACTCCTGACTTTAAAGGTCTCCACTCCAGGCAGAGATCCTGGAGTCTCATTAGCAACACATTCAGCAGCTTTGTCAGAAAGCTTCTTGTAATTATCTAAATCCTTTGAATTGTAGACCGATTTCTTCTTAGTTTCTCTCCCCTTCATCCCCTCCCAACAAAAAGCCATGAGCCCTGAAGGAGAGTGTTCCATTGGCAGAGGAGTGGTGGACAGGCACAGCAGGGAGAAGACCGGCAGAGGACAGGGCCAGTGCAGGCGTGGAAGGATGCTCTGCCCACATGCACAGTAAGTGCAGGGCTGACTGCAGATCTGGGAGGAACGAGGGGCCTTTTCTGACACTATTGCCAACTCTCCTACAAATGTAAGCAATGTTCTAAACAAGTGTCTCAGTAAGTATTTGATTGCACCTGAGAAATCAACTTAATATTGTAAATTGTAAGAAGAAGAAATTCAAAGTCGAAGAGTCTTGAGTTTTCACTTTCCGGATAAAAAAATCTCTCTATTGCAGTGCTAAGACACACTCTCACATAATTTAGAAACACATCAAGATCCTCTCTCATTCTGTGACTAGAGGGTCTTACAGCATAAGCACGTGCTCATCCTTATAGTCTTGGCCTTCTCTTAACCTGATGTGGATAGTGAATGTTTTCTTTATAGTAAAAATAGTCATCTCACTGCACCTTAATCAAGAAACCCATTCATTATGCCTTGCCTTGTACTTACCCAGGACTAAGCCGTCCAGGGTCCTAGAGTTATATGTGGGCATGAGACCTGGGGGCAGCAGAGGTGAACATAGGAACTTATGAACTCTTCCTTCTTGACAGCAGATCTGTCTCAGGGAGTGCTTTTCCTATTGCACCGAATAAAGTTCAAATGTTTGCTTATATCAAGACCGAAAAACAAAGCCCATTGAACTTTTTAGAAAATTCAAGTTACATTACAATAAAAACACGAGTCAAATTCTGGAAATATGACAATCCAAGAATGTGGATGCTGTTCTAATTAATGCTACATGTAACTGTAATGACACAGCTTCCATCTGGTGCAAAGCTAATGAGAAAATACTGAATTCTATTAATTATCTATCAGATTTCAATGGTCCAACTTAGATTCAATGCCTACTGATCAGAAACCACAAGTTATTTCTGTGTTTGCACTTCATTATCATTTTTCTGGAATTCTTGATTATGGCCAATCACTAGGTAATTTTCGCACACTGGTTTATAGGCTGCAAGTAAAAGTCTCTCTTCCTTTTGCTGCCTCCCAGCTGTGCTGTGTTGAATCTGCCGTTCCTGCCCCTGGCAGAATCTCAGGTAGATTCTATAGACTTTCTACTCACTTTCAGATATTAACAGGATTAAGTACTTCTGTTAACTAAAAAAGAAAATAAAAGAAAAGAAAAAATTACAGTTCAAACTTGATGGAGTTTGGATGTGTTGTCCTCCCAGAACTCATGTGGAAATCTGATCCCCAATGTGGCAGTGCTGGAAGCTGTTTGAGTCATGGAGGCAGATCCCTCATGAATGGATTAATGCTCTCCCTGGGGGGTGGGGGTAATGAGTGAGCTCTTGCTCTATTAGTTCCCATGAGAATTGGTTGCTTAAAAGACCCTGGCACCTCCTCTCTCTCTCTCTTGCTTCCTCTCGCCATGTGATCTGCTTGTACCCGCTGGCTGCCTGCTGCTTTCCACCATGAGTAGAAGCAGCCTGAGGCCTGTGCCAGATGCAGCTGTCCTAGAATCATGAGCCAAATAAACCTCTGTTCTTTATAAATTACCCAGTCTCGGGTATTCTGTCATAGAAACACAAAATGGACCAAAACAAAACTCTTTCAGTTTAAAGCTTCTCCCTTCAGCAGCTGGCCTGTGAAGAACAGAAGGTGTGTCAATATCTTCACGTTTTTCACCTCCATCTGCCATCCCTCTTTCTCTCTCCCTGCTGCACCTGGATCCTCCAGGCCTGGAATGGCAGGACAAAGCAGAGGTGAGGGACAGGAAGGATTTATCCTAGCAAAGCTCTTGCACTCCCAAGTATAGCAGCACCTCAATACATACTTGCATGTTTAATTGTGGGGCCCTATTGTGAGTTCTTCAGAGATCCCTCGCTGTGGACCCACAGATGCACCACTCCTGCCATGAGCTCAACCCTCTGCCTAACGTTTTCTCTGCCTTCTCTGATCTTCTGTGTCTAAAGGTACACATCTACCAATTTTCTGCCTGTGTCACCTGCCTGTGTAGGAAGCACTCAAGATGATTCATACCCATCTACATTCACAAAGTCTTGCTGACCCATAGAGACTCTCAGGTACCCTTGTCCTCCCATGGTCCTCTCCATCTGTCTTGCTATCAGGATAATTCCAGAAGCTTTTCACCTGCAGACTTCTCTGGGTGAGAGGCACGCCCAATTCCTGCGTCTCTCAAACTATTAGGACCATGGTTGCCCTCCCACCTCTCTTCCTGGCCCTCGGCAGGAACTCAGCTAATTTTGGCAGCTCAGGACACAGTCTTTGGAATCAGAGACCCAGCTCCCCTCTGGAGCACAGAACAAAGGGATGTCCAGCAACTATTTCCAGAGCAATCTTGTCTCCCCATATCATCCAAGTAATCTTCTTGACTCCTTTTCTATACTCAAGGCAAGTGATGGCTAAGGGCCCCAGATCATGTGTACGCATGGGGAGATGGGGTGGTCACCCTTAGCATGTTTACATAGGGGGTCTAACTCTTCTCTTTATAATGTGTAGTCACTTAACATCCTCTGCTCTCAATTTTCCTATACAGAAAAAATTCCACTTAGCATCCCACCATGTATGCATTACATGACCAGTATGTCTAACTAACGAGGTCTGAATGGTGAGCGGTCTTGTCACATAGCTCTTTATGTCATCCACAGAATCTTAGTGCACTCTCCATGTTGCCTGGTGTGCCCGTCTGCCATATTAAAGATGAGATTTATGTAAAAAAGTCAAGAGGAACCCCAATCTGTTTTCTATAGTAATTTACATATCTATGTTAAAGCAGGATGGGTTGTGTAATGATCTGCTTTTAATCAACTCTTTCAGAGTAATTAACAAACAGCTAGTTCTAATCAAATTGGGGAATAAGGCTTCTACTAGGTTTTTCATAAACGTTCACAGAAAAGCAAAGCTTTTCTCTTAAGCACTTTGTAAACACTTTCTTTACCAACCTGCATTTTATCTTTTCCTTCACAGAGGAATCTATTTCTATAAGTTCAACAGTTAGTGCACTACAGCCCTAATCACTGAGAGTGTCATTATTACAACATACATCAATAGCAGCTGAAACTGCCCTTTTCAAGGATGACTCATTATGACATAAATCCCCAGCAACTAGCACAGAACCCTGAACAAATAGCAGTCTCGTCATTGAATTTGTCCAAAATGAGAGCAATGTTGTTGACAGTGAAATCTTACTGAATCAAGGCAACTTTTGACTCGAGTGAAACCAATTTTATGAGCCTGTTTTTCCAGGTCTTTTCTCTGAGCTGTGTAAAACAGGGAATACATTATACCCTTCTATCTACTGAATTCTGTTCTCCACCTTTTAAATTCTCTTTTCCAGTCAGTTCTAAAACTTAGCAGTAGCCCTGACATTGAGTTCTTCTTCTTTCTCCCAAACATCTCCGATGAATAAACTACAACACATGGGAAAAGGATACATCAGCTCCAAAGAGAAGGAACGATCTCTACCTACATGACAAGAATTTCAGAGAAATATAATGCTGAAGGGACCAGACTGAAAAAAGCAATAGAGGGATGAGAGACAAAAACCATTCTTGAGAGACTGTCTCAGGAGTCAACATAAGGAGACAGTGTTACTCAATGTGACCTGAGAGAAGGAAGGGGGATGGTGGTCCAAGGGCTATCAGACGGACACACTTTGAACTCTGTCTTGCCTCTGAGAACTAGTAGCAAAGAAGTCCTAACAGTGTATGCAAAATGCCCATTGGCATTTCTGTGTTATCAGGACTGTGTGATCCCATCTAGAAGTCATCTAGCAACTCCTTCAGGTTTGTGGGTCTTAAAGTAAAGCTGTCAAAGCCTCCAAATACATATAAGAAAAAAGTCAGAAAAGTAAACATCCCCTTTGCCTGTATTGAGCCTTTTTACCCTATTTATGTTTCTTTATATTATAAACTCCACAAAAACACAACCATTTATTCATCTCCCTTAGTCTTCAAAATGTCTAGAGCACTTTTTTTTTCTTTCTTTTCTTCATTTTTTCTTTCATTCTTTGAACATTCATTTGGGTCATGTACCTCTACAATCTGTGTCAACTAAATAACAACTAATTCTGTCATTGTAAAATTATTAAAATATAGAATACATCATTTGAGGATGTATGTACAGTTTAAAAAACATAATAATTTGGTTTAAAAATTTACTTTTTAAATATATAGCTTATATATTTAAAATTATCACCTCACCTTTTGGTTTCTCTGTGACTTGCTTCTTGATTCTACTTTTGGTGGATATCTCTTAAAAACAGAAAAATAATCTGCTGCCATTTTATAAATATGACCAATGTTCATGGCTCAAAATTTGACAAGAATCATATTCTTCTGCAATCTAATCTTACTTTTTATGCTTCCTGACTAGCCATAAGAAGGGAAGATTCGCTGTACAGCCTGTGGACCAAGGTTACTTTTTATTGCTGTTACATATGCTTTCTGCTGTCTTCTTCACACTGGGGGAAACAGTAAACTTAGCAAACCAGTTTAGCACCTAATCAGTTCAAAGCAAAGCAACCTACATATGAGAACTGTGATTTTTGTGAAATTTCCAGGATAATTAAGAATTGCACATCCACCTTTAAAAATTTTGAAGAGAATATGTCAGAAAGATTTCCATAAGTCATTGGAAAATTTTTAAGTTCCAGCTCCTGACCAACTACACGATTTATAGTACCATACAGAAATAATTTACCACCTCAGTACTCACCATTTTAAATTTTTTCAACATTTTTACCGAACATTTTGTTTATAATCAAGTACCTGTCTTCCTAATTCTTTAGTTTTAATTCATAGAAATATTTCAACCCACAGAATAAGCAATTAATTAGAATGCATTATTCTGCAGTTTATAAAAATACACAGTTTTTTCTTGGATCTAGAATTCTAAACTACTCTTAAAAGGGTTAATATCATAGGTCTCTTCACATCTGCCCTTCAGTGTATATTTTTTGATAAACAAAGAAGTGTGTTTGAATAATGTGTGAATTGTTGTTACATTATGCTTAGAAAGAGGCTAGAAAATTCAGAAGCTTGAAGTCATTAGAAAAAATATTAACATCAAGTGTAAATAATAACAGTATTTTAAGTATATAAAGTTCACATATAAATATACAGTATACAGTATAAAAATAACATTAAATTTCTAATTGATGGCAATCCTAGAAAATTCTAGAAAAAATGTACCGCTGTGTGTATGATATGATGTCATTTAATTAAGAAAGAGGAAAATAGGAATGTTTGTACACAGATTGGCTTATATTTGGACGAGCGATGAATAAACCAAAAGCAAATGAGAATGGCTTCCTTGGAGGAGCAAGGAACAGAGAGGAGGTGAGCAATGGATGCTAGGCTTCTTATAATATAACATTTTTTTTAGATTTTACTTTGGGGCCAGGTAAAAATTTTGCTTATATTTTAAAACAAAATGAAATAGAATTTAAAAATAATTTCTAAACATCAAAAACAAAACCAAATAAACTGAACTGTATATAAAATAGTAATTTAACCATCTAGATAACTATTTCTAGTGAGTTTAGATACAATAATTTGCATGTATGCCCCCAACAGACTATATATAGCCTAAAGATAAAGAGAACTGAAAAGAAATTTTAAAAAGCATTTAGAATCACATTAATAGTAATAAAACTGGCATTACTTTGAAATTACATCTATGTACTGTGTGTGTGTGTATATACATATACATAAACATACACACTAATACATATAGCATGTAATATTTATCTTGAAAAGCAAATAAGTAATTATATCAATGTCATTAGGAAACAAAATTTTCAGCCTAATACAAAAGAAATACATACATAGAATCAAAGAAGTTAAATAAGATACCCATAACTTTATGGGTACATAAAATATTTTTATTTTAATAAATGTATTTCTTCTCTTCATGTACTCGGTAATCTAGCTTCTACCAACCCTGTAACAGTGACAGCTATAGCTCGAATTTTGGATTCTAAGAACCATTTTCCATGAAAAGAATCCAATTCTAATTGGAGAAATGACTGATTCCATTTCTGCAGCAAGAAGTGTAGCAAATGTGGTTGGAACACCTTGTGATAGCAGAATGCAAAGAACTCAAGAACTGCTGGGTTCAGATAAACACAGCAACAGAAGCAAACCTAAGTGGCCTCCTTCTGGTCAGAGATGGGACAATATAGGCATCAGAAATAACATAGGCCGAGCCCGGGGCGCACTCGGGAGAGTGCAGTGCTGGGAGCGCAGCGACGCTCCCGCCGCGGGTTCGGATCCTATACGGGAATGGCCGGTGCACTCACTGGTTGAGTGCAGGTCACGAAAAAGACAAAAAAAAAAAAAAAAAAAGAAAGAAAGAAATAACAACTGCTCTAACCTGAAACATCAAATATATTTTTAAAAAATATGAATTTGTGATGATGGAAAAAAATCATTGTTTAATTTTGGTGACTGCTAGGCTAAATCTTTATTCTAAAACTGGCAAATAAAGGAAATCAATCAATAATATACCCTACCTTTCTTGTACAAACTGTATTTAGGATAACTAAATAGGGGATGAGAAATTTTTTTTCTTTGTTGAAGAATTACAGCTAATAAACACAGTAAGAGTGACAAAATCAGAATATTGCCATTTCATGATATTAACAAAATAATGAAATAATGGGTCTAAACAATATAATCAGTGACTGCTAACACCACTGGTGAAAAGATAATGGTAAACTGTTTAGATGGATGGCTACAGCCGAATATACCTAAACTTACTAATCAATCTTCCCTTTGACAAAGAGTAATTACCCAATATTATGTGCCTCCTGAAGTAATGTAATTAAGTACCCAGCATTACCTAAGATATATTTTGCCAAAAAATTAAGGCTGATCAAGCCTCTGAATCCAGTGATATGCAAAATACAGAGGACAAAGGAACATGTTAAAGGATACTGGGAGAATGCAATTAACCAGAGACAAGTAGTGAGCAATTTACATGGCAAATGACCTTTATTCTTAAACAGAAACGGCAGTGGGGAAGGAGACGAAGGAAATCTATCAATCAAATGCATTGTGGATCTTCCAATTTGATCTGAACAAAACATATGAAAAGACTTTTTATGAGATGATTGATAAAATTTGAACATTGAACTGATCTTAAATTATATTTAAAAATTACTGTAATTTTTTTAGGTGCGATAATGATATTGTGTTTTTAAAAATCTTATCTCTTAGCAATATATACCAAAGCATTTATAGATGAAGTGGTATAATTTCTAGGATTTGCTTTAAATTATTAAATATTTTATGTATGATAATGGTATTCTGGTAAAGTTAAGAAATCTTTTTCTCTTAAAGCAATGCTTTTAAGTATTTACAGAAGAGATTATATGGTTCTGGAGTTTGCTTTAAAGTAATAAGTTTGGAGGATGTAAGAAAAAGTGTTTGTGGAGGAACACAGATGAAAGTATACCCGTGTGTTGATCATTGCTGCAGATGGGTCTTGGATTCGTTATACTATTAACTCTACTTATGTATATGTACAAATTTTTATAAGAAGAAGAATATAAAAAATATTAAATAGTGTAAAAAAGAATAAAGGAAAAGGTCTCTAAGAAGTCTTTGATTTCCTTTCAAAAATGCAAATTAATTAAAATTCTTTTTTTGAATGAAAGCATTATTTAAAATATAGAGCATTCTAAATTCATATTCTTCCTGTTTTAGGTTAACAAAATAAATTTTTATGTTTTGAATCTAGTTCCATTCACATATCTCCTGCTTTTGCTGTATCTATAAAGAATTTCACATTTTCCCATCACTGATTTTTCTCTCTTCAAATATATACTTTTATATTTTGACCTAGGAACACAAATTTTTGGATATCCATCTCCTACTATACCGTATTTGACATATTTTAGGTAATAACAAGTATTCGAGAAATGGATAAATAAATAAATCAACAGATAAAAATTATAAAGAGTAGAAAATATTTAAAGGAGGAAAAAATAAAATTTAGTTTACATAAAAGAAAATGGGTAAATAATATACATGGATCATAGGTGTATCATAACAAATTTTAAAACTTCCAGTTTTGTCAACATATTATAAAAGAACATTGATAGGAATAATAGATCAAATGAGATATTAATGAGAGCTGTTTATTTTACCATCCTGCATAATAGTAAATGGAACTGCTTCCATGTCTACATGGTAACATAAAAAGAGCAAAAAAGGTAATATCAAGGGTGTCTTTAAAGATAAGTCTTTCTGAAATTTGAATTCTATAGGACTAGTGCATTCCCAGGGCAAAGTAAAATTGCTCCTCTCTGTCAGGGGCGGTTTAGTTCTGCCCAGTGAGTGGGATGCACTGTCCCCGAGGCAGCATAACTCAGTCCGCTCTCTCTTCAGTGTGAACACGAGCTAGCCCGGAGCCTGTTCCCTGAAGCACATGTTAGGATGCTGTACCCCACATCCTAATTTATAAAGCTGCTGGTTGGGCACTTTTCAAAACCGGAGTTGACCAGAAAGGAGTCTCAGAGCCAGAGTGGTCTTGAGAAAGGGTCAAGTTTGCCTTTACCTTCTGCACTTCCACTCTCAGAAGTACCCCATGGACCCCTACCCAGCCCCTCACTTCACCCCTCCCAGTTCCCAACCTCTCAGACCACAGAGCCTTCCAGCACTTCCCCCTCCAAAGCTAACTTGCTTGAATCTCTACAGGTTTACTTTCTGCTTGAGTAAAACCATGCTCCATGTTATATGTAAAACCATATTTTACACTATATGTAAAACTGTATTATATACTACATGTAAAAACATATATGTGTGTGTTCTTCTTACATAGAGACAGGTCCGCATTTTAGCAAAATCTGTCTGTAAATAATGCAGTCAATTAGGGCACTCTACCTTTTTTTTCTTAGATCTGCAGCACACTTTCCCAAATAAAAACCTAGAAGAACCCCCAATATATAAAATGATGGGAGCAGCATTTCTGTGGTTGAAGTGGGATGGGTGTTCCGAGCCCACCACCTAAGCTCTTCTTCCCTCCTCCAGGCAGTATCTGAGGAACCGCTCCAGAACCCTGACACTCCAAATCATGCAGTTCTAGAGCATCCCCTTAACTCAGGTAAGTAGGGCAGGTAAGCAGAGCGAGCAAGCGCAGTGCTTTATAGCAGGAAAACTTTCAGTGTACCTCCAAATAGACCACATGGACATCTTCCTGGCTTTCCTTCTGGAAGATGAAGGAAGATGGCCATGAATCAAAGGTAACTTGTCATCGTGGCTCATATACTATTATTCCTTAAAAGATTTCTTAAAAAAAAAAAAGATTTCTTCAAGTGCTTCATTCTTCACTTGCTGACTTTTATGTTTGCCATGCCTTCTCCACAAGAAAGCACTTTTCTTTCTCTTAACAGCAACAACAAATCTTCTGTTTCATTTATTTGTTTCTCCCCTTAAATTGATTGATATTTTCATTTTCTTATTTCATCTTTGATTCCATATAGAATTACTATAGAAGAATTAAGGGGGTGTAGGCAGGACTGAATGGGTTCTTGGATACGTTGATACAATGGAGAAGTAGAAAGATAATCTAGAGGGGCAAACGTCATGACCAGAGACAATAAAAGAGTGATTAAAATTTGAAGGATCAAATGTTAACAAAACAGGGAATGAGAAAAGAAGATTGTTTTTGAAAGGATCAAGGTAGATGAAATAAAGTATGAGCGACTGATGTGAACAGGTAAGTGTGCCGTTTCCTGTATCAGGTACAGGGAATAGGTAAGTAGTGTGTAGTTACCTGCATCAGGGACAGGGGATGGGTAAGTATGGGGTTCCCTTCAGAGTTCATGGCGCTTGAGAACTGACAGGTGCTCTGGAGGGTTGGACCAGGCTGGATAGCAGGCTGGCACTGGGGATGGAAGCAGCTCTCTGCAGTATGTTCTTTTGGGGTATGATGAAGGCCCTCTCCTGTGCCCTGTATCCGCATAGCCCAAAGGAAGCTGCCAGAACAGCCAAATCTCAAGACAGACTATGGCAGACACCAGTAGGAGCAGCCTGGTCTTATCATGATTTATTTTTAGAGTAACTAATTAGGGCTAGTGACCATAATTAACTTGTGCGCATTGAACTGAAGAAACTTCTTCTGGTAATTTACTTAGGAAATACAAAGAAAAGGGAACACAGTGGGTAGGATAGGAATGGCAGGCCTTACAGTCCCTAGCATGACTGATCCTCTGTTCCTTACTCCTCAGGAATACGTAACATCTGTCTAACTTGGAGATTGAAGGTTGGGCTGTGTCTGTTCCCTTCTATCTGTAAGAGCCAAGGATCTATGGCAATTCATATGCCTTGTCGAAAGGTGACCTTTCATCTCTGTTGTTATCTCTGCTCACTGCCCGGAACGCTCTGTTGACAAGAAGTCCACAGCTGGCTGCAGGCTCAGCGGGAAAGAACCTGGCCAGTAGTTTAGCAGCTCCAGCCAAGCATGGGGCATCTGCACCTTGTTTCAGGGCCTCAAGGTCATTAGCCCTAAACTGAGATTTGTCTTCACACTGAAGGTTATTCAGCCAGGAATATTTTATTTAAAAGATGAGCATTTGCCTCAGGCATTTTATGTCTGGCACAATATTCAATAAATCATTATTTATAATCATATAAATATAATCTCAATATAATCTCAGTTTTAGCTTCTTCAAATTGGTAGGATATTCTGCATATTCCCTGTAAACAGCCATGTCCTAGGAAAGAAAAATACTAAGCTGGGACAATCTAAGTCAAAATAAATATTACGTGTTTCCAAAGCCACGTTCTTCGGCATCCTTCCCAGAATGATCCTTGTGAATGATAACGTAATTTTCATGACTGAGAGAATTGTTTGAAACTCAGTTGCCCTCTTTTCAAGTGTTTCCTTTATTAATTTACACATCTTTTATAACGGTCTTTAATATACACACTATACATATAGAACCGATTTCTAGATAAATACATTTTCTTTTTTCCTTTCCTTTTTTATTTATTTATTTTTTTTCCTCTTTCACCTTGACACTTGAGCCTGGGTATCTAACCTACACTAACGTTAACGTGATCCCAAATTGCATGCTTTCAATATTAAAATGAGGTGACACCTAAGTGCTTTCAATGAGCTTTCAGATCTTTGTTCATTACTGACAAGTCCCTAAAGGAAAGTTCAGCACATTATCTTTATTAAGAAGCTCTGGGCACCATTACCTTCAAACAAGCTCTGAGAAATAGGCTCTACTTCAGGGCATTGATAATGGCAATAAATATCAAACTGTTCCTTTTCTCTTCCCTTCACCTACATGATGATGATTTAATTATGAAACACACTTTGGGCTTTTCAGTCAGATGTTGTGACTATCATCCCCAGTAAACTGAGGCACAGAGAGAGTAAAAGTTTGAGCACTTTGCCCAAGGTCATGTAGCTAGCAAATGATAGAACTTGCATTTAACACAGGCAGTTCATTAAAAATAAATCATTTTCTCCATAATGTAAACATAAAGCACTAAATAAACACATTTTGAAGTTTATATTATCTAGAGCCAAAACTATAATCAGCAAAGAACATAGACTTCTAATAAAAGAAAATTTGTAAATTTAAGCAAATATTTTTGTCATCATCTGACATTAGAAAAACTATCAGTTTTACTTTTTCCTCTAATACCACCTTTTCCAGCTATTTTAGTTCCTAGTCAACACGACGTATATAATGATCCTAAAATGCTTTAAATTTCATTTTAATTTAGAAGAATAACATTGTTATAGATAAAAAGATGGAAATTATAGAAAAAAAAAGAAAAGCATTTCCAGAAAATCTTGTGTATATGCTATAGTATTAAATAACCATTTTAGAACATTTTTATTTTTTAACCTTTGCTTTTTGATGACCTCAAGCAAAACAGTAAGTTCACTGCCACTCTATTTGACAGCTCCTGTGCATTTATTCTAATGGTATTTGCATCCATTGGAATTGATTGGATTGGATTACAAGATGTCAGCACTTCAACAACAGTGCTTACCCCTTGAAATCTTGAATCTCTCTGGCTAGTTGGTCTTTCAATTACATGATGAAATATGATAAACTGTATGCAACTCCACCTAAAACCAACGAAGATCAGAGAACTCTCTAGTTTGCTCTAAGTATATTGACAAACTGAACCAGATAAAGTGAAATTATGTTTAAATTTTGTCACATCACAAAATAATATTGGCTAAGATAATGTATTAATGTAAGAAACAAATTGAAAATCAATTCTGGTACACTATGTATTAGAAGTGATTCTAACAAAGATTTCCTCAGGCATCTCACTGAGAAAGCAGGCTGCTATCAAAGACCTGTCAACTGTCACACGCGCTGACAGAAGCTTCTGAATGATTCCTTTGGCCAAAAGGCAGGCAGAGATCACAGGAATTCCTAACAAAGTAGCAAATTATTCATAGAGCCCTTCATGCACCATAATAACCCACACATTATCACATTATCTAGTCTACTTCACCATGGCCTATGACAACAAATGTGTGAAAAATGTTATTTAATGAAATCGAGAAAGTCTAATTTGCACAGAGTAGATGTGACAAGCAGTGATGTACCGTACTTCCTTTACCAGAGTAATGGTAATGTCCACCTTGATTTTGGATCTGCTGGCCAATCAGCGTTAGGCAGGGAGGACATGTATGTACTAAGGACAAAATAATTTTCTCCATATAAATATGTTCAAATATTCAAAAAATTTTATGTCACTAGCCTCTAAGTTTGGTGTCCATTTAAAATATGTGCATCAGCATCATACAATGAAGAAATTGCAGCCAAACTTGAATTTTACCCCCGGAAAATCTTGTTTGGATACTAATGACGTCGGCCGGTCTTGGTCGTTCTGCTCACATGCCATCTTGTGCATTTATTAATGATTACAGCTGATCTTTAAATGTGTCCGCCAGTTCATCGGTTATGAACAATGGCTTGGATCACTTAATTCAAATGGGTGCTTGGAAAGAACGGGCCCTGTTACTCACAGTCCTTCTGCCTGGATCACCCCATGCCCTCATTAAACTAATCTGTTTGTATTTAAAGTTGATTCTTCTCGTTATACCCAAGATGTGAAACAGATTTGCTATTCTCTTGTTCTCTGTATCTTGAATCTGTATTTATAATGGTGTCTCTGAGACAGTCTGACATTCTGTGGCTTCCTGATAATAATCAAAGTCAAACTCAGGCTGCATACTCCAAACTCGAGTAGAATTATCAACAATCCCTTGCTAGGATTACACCTTTCAGAAAGTGAGGAAGCCAGGAGACAAGTCATAGTCACAAAAGACAGACAAAAATCTTCCTCTTGAGCATGCATCACCAGAAGAAAACTGGATTCTCTGCAGTCCTTCCCATGAGTGTATGAGGTAAACACGTTCAGAGACACAATGCAGAGTCTGTACCATAGATCTGTTTCCTACAAGCTCAACATTTGCTGCATACAATAGAGAGATGAACTGCTGAGTTACTCATTATTTTTCATATTGCTATGATATCATCATATATGTTTATGTAGCAGCAATACAATCACTTGTTGAGAAAGACAAAGTTCAGTATCTCACACATCAGGAGTTATTTCTATCAAAGTTTCCTTGGAAGAATATTTGCCATTAAATTAGCAATTACTGAAGCATGACACTGTCATTACCAAGATATTATTCCTCTTTCCTTTTTTAAAATTTTTTTAAAAATTTTTTGACAGTGTTTTTGTTGAAAGATAATTGATTATATATATTCGTGGGGTACAGAATTGAATATCAATACATGTGTACGATATGTGACGATTAAATCAGAATAGTTAGTATGCACATGTTTGCAAAACGTAATCAATCTTTGTGACCCTTGACTAGTTTCTCACTATCCCCCTCCCGCTCCCCCTTTCCCACCTCTAATAACCGCAATTCTGTCCTCTTTTTTTTTGAAAGTTTAATGTATTACTGTGATTGTTTCTTTCTGTCTTCCTTTCTGTATTCTTTCCTTCCTTCCTTTATTCCTTCCTTTCTTTTAGCTCCCACTTATGAGTGAGGACATGTGGTATTTCTCTTTCTGTGCCTGGCTTATTTCACCTAACATAATTTTCTCTAAGTTCATCCATTTTGTTGAGAATGGCAGAATTTCATTCTTTTTATGGCAGAGTAGTATTCCATTGAGTATATATACTACATTGTCCAGTCATCCGTCGATAGACATTTAGGTTGATTGCAACTCTTGGCAATAAAAGTACTGATCAGACAAACTTCTTCATAGCACCATTTAAATCACTGCCACTAATCAAAGTCTAGCCACAGAAGCATCGATGCTAGCTGAGAGCGTACATTTTGCAGAATTTTTTAACAAAGTGCCAAGATTAAATAAATGGGCTGTATTTTCAGGCAAAAATGTCTTTTTATTTGAAATTTTTCATATTTGTTAATGTGTTTCAGAGTTAACTTTGCCTAAATATCTGTTACAGTTCATAAACACTACATAAAAGATTTATTTTTCTGTCTTTTATTCTTTAAAAACCTGAACAAATCATTTATTTATTCTAAAACCACTATTAAATTTTCAATATAGCTATTTCATTTTCAATAAATCTCTTGCCAAAACACAAAATCCCATGTACTACTAAATAATTGAGTAGACAAAAGCAAAAAGAATGCTATAACTTTTATTGCCATTATAATCAACACAAACAAAACAATAAATTATTCTATAGTATAACTTTCTGGCCAAAACATTTAGAATCATGTTAGATTTCTTGAGATAGAGACACTAGGAAATAGCCTTTTATATCTTTCTTTATATCTATCTATAGGCACTGGAAAATTGACAGTGCTTCTCAGAACCTTTTCAAAAACTTCTGTCCTAACAAAGAGTGGAAGGCCTAGTATAGATCAATAAGAAATAAAAATAATAAACATCATAGTAATAAGCAGAACACTCAGAAAATTATTGAAAAAATAAGTGTTTGGGGTTAACATCAATTAATAAATTTTTTTGTTTTGGTATCATTCATATGTTCTCAGCACAAGCTTGCTCTGAGCATGGAATTCTTTTAGGAAAAAAAAAACTCAGGAGTAGGCATTGACCCACTGACATTAATGAGAGCTCTCTGGGTTCTGAGAAATGTGGCTGCTGTGGGAAGGGGAATGAAAACTTGGCCATAGATCACATGAAAAGAGTTTCTTATTCCAAAGTTGGCAATACCCTGCAGAGAAAGCCAGAGCTGTTGGTGTTCTGTTGTATTGAGAGTCTGGCTTCTTTCAAACTACAGAATCAGTGAAACCAACTTTCTTTACATTTTGAAAGGATATAGCAGCCACACTGACAATGTAGACATTATTTAAGTCCAAAGTTCATTTTAAATAAATATATATGGTTAAACAAAATGATCTGACTTAAGTCAACAGACTGAAAAGTTGCACCAGGAGAGAGTAAAGAAAAACACGTGAGGTTGAAGAGTCCAGGCTGGCGAGTGGGTGGGAGGTACATGCCTGTGAACGTCCAGCCTTGACAGTTCACTTAGACCATTATGTAATCCAGAATATAGTCCGCATGGAAAAAAGAGAGAGAGACAGACTGGTAATAAATAATGGCTTAGTAGTTCTGCAGTGAACAGAGAGGAGCATTAAGTCAAATTATAAATACCAGAGAATGCAGGTTTAGTTTAGCATTAAACATCAATCAGGGAATGAATGATTCGTACAAATGTGTGGGATTTTGTATATTTAGTTCTTTAAAGTTTATTTTACCTTCTAAACATTTTCCTCACTCGATGTAAAAGATATTAAATGAATCTGGTAATTGGAAAGATCCTATTTTACCATACAACTGTTAACTCAGGACTCTGTGAAATTGGCTTTTCTTAAAAAAACAAATTTTTTTTTCAAGGAGAAAGAAGTGTCCAAGAAATTACCACATATTCCATAAATGCCCCTCCATTCCCAAGCTACTGAGCCCTAAACCACCAACATTTCATGATTAGACAAAATGGTCCCATTACATCCTCATTAACAATCAAGAGCAAGTTTTGGAAAATGTGACATTACCTACCAAATCAGCTCCAACTTATTTTCTGTCTTTTGTGGGATACCGTAAACCCATTTAGCAAATCAGTTTTGTTACTATAGTGATAAACTCAACCTTTTAAAATTCATACAAAGGTTTTCCCATGATTTGCTGTGTTTGGGAGATAGATCAGTGTTTGCATGAAGCAAAACCTTCATTAGAAAGTGACTTGACATATGACAAAGCATCTAAGAGTTAAAGGACATTCATAAAGGGATTTCAGCAGTCACCCTTCCCACTATAATACTCCATGTTGCCTTTTAATCCAACCTAATTCCCACTACCCCAAGGACAGGGGTTCTCAGTAGGAATATGGGTGGACACTGGCTGCTGTGGTGTTGTGTCCACATCACTGGATGGGGACACGTGTTTAAACAACATTGTTCTCTAGAAATTCTACTTTGCATGGCCCCACACCTCATCACACATCACTGCTACATTGAACCACTTTTCCTGATGGGGGTGTTGTATCTCGGGTGTTTAAGTGTGAGCCAAAAAGAGGTGGATGAGAAATAGATCTAAGGGCAGGGCAAGGAGCTGGGCTTGGGAGAAGCTAAGGAAGGTGTTGGGAAAATAGAATAGTTTGGTCAGGGCCCTCGCCTTGGGTCCAGTTGGGTGTGGTTCAGCATCCATTGTAAGCAAATTGTGTGTGTGTGTGTGTGTGTGTGTGTGTGTGTGTGTGTGTGTGTGTGTGTGTGTGTGTGTGGAGTTAGTGTGCATGTGCCAATGTATCTTTTTAGTTTTGTTGCTATTTTTGTGTTCTTCAGAGAGAGAGGAGAGAGAGATAGAGGAGTTAGTGAAGCAGGCAGGCAGGTGTCAGCCTCGGATGTCCACCCCACGCCACCATGCTTTCCAACCTATGGCTTCCAAGGACCTTTTGGCCAGTTACCTAGCTCACAGACCTGCATGAAAGGGTCTGGTGACCCAGCCTGGCATGTGAAGGGTTTATGACCCAGTCTGGACAATGGGCTTGAGGGGTCTGTGAGCACCAGACACAGCCCTAGCTCGACAATTGGCCCAGTCGGGGCAGGATTACTGGCAGGTAAAAGAGCCCGCAATTGACGTGGTCGCCCAGCTTTACAATTGGTGTCACGAACAGGATTAAGAGCTAGACAATTGGCACAGTGAGGATTCCAGGCCTTAGCCTCACCAGAAAAATTGGCATTGTGGGCAGTATTATGACAGAAAGGCTCCTGCATTAGCGATATGGAAACGCAGATCATGGGCATCCTGGCTGTTCAACCAGGAACATGGCTTGGAGAGAGCCGGCTTTGAACTGATTTAAGAAGGTTAAAGTCTAATACATGGTGGACAATGAAACTATAAATCGTGTGGATAAAACTGCAGACTTAAGTGGATGGTTTCACTTTTCACATTGCCCTGCTCTGTGTAAGTGCTTAGCACACATGAAATAAACTTTCAATTCATTGTAAAAAAAAAAAAAAAAAAAAAAAAATGCTATTCCAAAATAAAAGATGCTAGGGAAAACTTGGAGAAATAAAGGGAAAAGTGGAAAAGAGGAGAATGAAAGTAAGTTCCCATGGTGTTTACTCTGCTTTCTTCTCCCATTTCCACTTCTAGAAACTTTTTCTCATTTTCTCTCTGGAAAGCGCAGTTATCTTCTGACATTTATTTAGCATCCACTCTCTTCCATATCCCTCTCTGGAATCCTTCTTATGCCACAATTTTTTTTTTTTTTTTACATGTGCTTCTGTAAAGATTTCTATGATAAAATGTTAGTTAAAAAAATAAGCCACAGCAAGCATTCCGTATTTTCATCTACAGGATTTTGGACTATGGCTGTCCACAGACACTGTCTTAATTATTTCCTAAGACCTAAGGCAAGAACTTGTCAGCGAAGCTGCAACATGGCTATGTTCTTGATATTACATGAAAATAACAACTGCAGCGTCTTTATGTGCAAAGGTTCTGCTTTCAGAGTGTTGTGTTACAGAACACTGCGTCTGAAATTGGCTTTCAACACCTTCAGGTAAAAGGGTTCCAAAAACACTCATCATATTTTTTTGAGATTCCAATCTGTAAAAAAAAATATCTTAAGCTAAGTTTCCACTAGGAAGACACTGAGAAATCAAGAACAGGCTTGGGAAACGCATAGAGACCACCTAAAATACAGGATTCGAAAAAAGTCCTCTCAAATCAGATTTTGCCTGCAAAGCATTGTACCACCAAGCATTGCCCCCCACCCCAACCAAGCGCATCAGTACTTCCAAGAAACTTCTAGAGAAAGAGAATCTGAATCACAAAAAGTCTCAGATTACACAATTACTTATAGGCTGAATGAGAAGGAGCAAAATGATAGCTACTCAATATCAAGAGAAATGTTTTATTAGAAGAAAAATAAGAGAGAAACAGAAAGAGGAGAGAGAGAAAAAAAGAGAATATATGAAAACAAACAAGTCTGAATTGTGGAAAAGCGAGGGTAAAGAGAAAATATAAAGAGAAATAGGAGTGGTCCAAACAAGGAAAATCAGCCTTGAGAAAGAGATTGACATCACTTGTTTTTTTGTGGTTGTTATGTCACAAAGGTTTCATGCAAGAGCCTATGTGTGCTTCATGAACATATTTCTCATGTTACAAGTGGCAATCTTATATTGGTCTGCTATTCAAAGGTCCTGGATTTTTTTTTTTAATCCCACAATAATCTCTTTTTTCTTATGAATTTACAAAATAATTTTTAAAAGATCTCATTGAATCAATAATTAAATTCTGTCTATTTACTTAGAATCACAATTTGAGATTGTCATGCTTTCAATGAGAGATGGCTGAAGGATAAATAATTTAGTCCCAAAGGGGTGAAGATTGGTAATTTTGCTGAGAAAAACTTAAGCCAGTCTCTTTGTCTGCAGAGAAAAGACCTTGGATACAGAGAGTTCATAAGAAACACATGGAAACTGCCTAAGTGCCCATCAATGAATGAATGGATAAAGACATTGTGGTATTGGAATTCACAATGGCATTTACAATGGAAAATTATTCATCCTTAAAAAAAGAAATCTTACCATTTGTGACAACATGGGTGAACCTGGAGGACATTATGCCAAGTGAAATAAGCTGGACACAGGAGATGAACACTGCCTTATCTCACTTATATGTGGAGTCTAACAAGGTTGAACTACTAGAAACAGAGAGTAGGACAGTAGTTAACAGGGGCTGTGGAGTGGGAAAAATGGGAAGACCTTGGTCAAAGGGTACAAACTTGCTGTTATAGGATAAATAAGTTCTGGAGATCTAATGTACAGCATGGTGACTATAGTTAATAATGATGCATTGTAAACTTGAAATTTGCTGAGAACAAATCTTAGGTATTCTTGCACATACACACACACAAAAGTAACTGTGTGAGGGGATGGATGTGTTAATTAGTGTGAGTGTGGTAATCATTTCACATTGTACATGTATCAAAACACCACAGTGTACACCTTGAATATATATCATTATCTGTCAATTATACCTCAATAAATCTGGGGGAAAAACAAGAAAAAGAAGTGAAAGAGCCGGAGGAGCAGGATAGAGGGAAAAAATCAATCAAGTGTCCAGATGAAGGCTGCAGCGGCGAAGGTGCCTGGCAGAGTTTTCCAGCTAAAGGGGAAAAAAAGCCACCAGCTGCCAACCCCCACTGCCTGGGGGCTGTCCCTAGGAGCATTAACTCCCCTGCATTTCTCAGCTGTGCCTGCACGTGGGCTGAAAAGAACTTCTGTTTCTTACAAAAAAAAAAAAATCCTAAGGAGGAAAGCAAAGAGGTAGACAGAGGGCAACGGCAGTGGGATTAGACAGCATGCACAAAGACTCTGCACCCAGCTGTAGCTGAAGTCAGAAGTGGCCCAGGAGAAAAATGGGAACACCCAGAGTGTTTGCTTTAGTTCACCCTCACATGGCTCAGATCTGCAATGCTCCCTAAAAACATTGTAGGTGGTGGCCAGCACAATCCCTAACTAAAACACAGTAAGTAATAGGACAAGCAAATGTCCCCAATGTGCAGCCAGCTCCGAGGCCAACACTGGCACTTATCAACTCTCTCCTCCATGCCCCACCCCTAAGTCCTCACCTACCAATAATTACCTTGAACATAAATGGTTTAAATTCTCCAGTAAAAGGACATAGAGTGGCTGAATGAATGAAAAACAAGACCCCACTGTAAGCTGCCTACGAGAGACTCACTTGCAGTTTTCTCTCACCCTCAGCTGCTCTAGGGCTTTGTCTGGTTGGATGGCCCTGGCTTCCATCTCTAAGGGTATGAGAGCACTCAGTTGCTTAGGCTGGCTGCTACAGTTGCCTGTCGATTACTGTCACTGAGCATGGAAGCACCGAGAGGTGTGCCTCCCTGCCCCTGCTCCAGCATCACCAGCTACTCATGATAACCGTGGCTGCTTAGCCCTGCCAGCGACTCCTCTCTTCGACTTTTGGTCCACCAGCATGATGTTTCCAAAGTGACCAAAGTCGTGATTGTAGCTTCCAGTGAACAGATCTCTTACTCTGCTCCTTGGGATCTAAGAGCTCTAAGCCAGCAACCCTAAAATTGTGGAGATGAGACTCACAAATACTGCAAGTGGGCTCCTAAGAATGATGGTGAAGGAGGCCAGTTGTATTTCCACTTTTTCTTCCCAGGCCCATGTATTTTAGCTGTTAGGGACACTGCTAGAGGGAACCGTGTAATGCTGTTGAATATTTAGTGTATATATACTATTCCGAAGGACAGAGTAGATGACCTCTGTGTGTCATCTTTACGGGCTTTTAGCTCCAAATTGAATATGGTATAGATGGTATATGGTACATGATAAGAAGAGTGGGTCCCATGGTCATGTGCCCTCTGTCACGCCTCCACTGCTGTTAAGTGGGTCCCTCGGTCTAATGTGGTGTTACACAGGATCATATGTCAGTAAATCAGGCATTCACTAAGTACTCTGATAATGGTGCTATTCTACAGAGTGTCCAGAAGATCAAGTTCCTCGCAATCAATATTGTGACAGAAAGTAAGAGAACTAACATAACTCTGAAATAAGAGTGAACTTATTTTTTTCTGTACTTCACAGGCAAATGCAAACTACTTTCAGTATTTCTACCTTTAGGTATTAAAAAAAAATACATTTGCCAGATCTGTGGCCTCATACCAGACACCAGAGGTTGTGTTCATATATTTCAGTAAAACAGCCATGTGTACAGCAATAAATCTAATTGGGTCTGACACTTGGTCAAGTTTTATAGTCTACCATAATCTACCATGATCCATATGGTTTTTGCAGGCACTGTAGAAGTGACTTGAATGAAAATAGGATGAGAATTAACAACCTCTGTAACATTTAGTTCTCTGAGAAAGGCCTAATTTCTGTTATTAAACCCAGGATGTAATACTGCCTCTGACTTACTATCTTGGCTGGTAGAGGCCGGTTCAGAAATCTCCACTTGGCTTTTCCTTTTATAAACTATTACTCTCTGTGATATGGGACAAACATGGGGTTTTGCCAGCTGCTGAGTATATTTATCCCAATTATGCACAGTGGAAAGTAACTGAGAAAATGACTATGGAGTGGATCGATGTACCCATTTGACCCTCTGTGGGATGCACGTAAGCCAGGAGTCCATTTATCACACTGTCTTCATAAGCCCCTCTAACTTGTGGGCTACATTAATGTTTCAGGTCCCCTAGAATTAGTGTCAGCTCAAACTGTTATCTAATAGCTCTCAAATGTCTGGGTGTTGCTCTTTCCCTAGCACACTGTTCCTCTAGTAAGTGATTAGAAGTCTCTTTGGAGGTGGAAATGTTTATATTAAATGCCAGCGGTAGCATTGCACTTCCTTCCTCAAAGAGAGCCAGTCTCCCCTTTAATCTATGGCATCTGTATCTGAGTACAGCTCAGATCTAGATACTGAAAGATCGCTAAAGTAGCAATATAATCACTGACGCAGTCTTCTCTTCTCTAGTGCTGTTTTTTCTCTTGTTTTAAGTATGGACTGAAATTAAGGCTGTTGACGCAGAAACCATGTTATGAAGGTTTATTGAGAGCCAAATATGAGGATCGACCCGGGAAACACAAACCAACAAAGCTGGGAAGTGCTCCCAGGTCTATTACAAGCTGAAAGATTTTATGGGAAGGTTTGGAAAAGGGATGGGGACTCCTCAGACCAGAGTTGTCCTGTTTTTATTGGGTAAAATACAGAAGTTACAACCATTGGTTCCAGATTACAGCACATAAGTAAAAAAGTGTTTACATGTAGGAGAGTGTCTATGTGTAAGACGATGCTTTGGCTAATCTAAAACATAACTTGGAATTTACACAAATTCTTTGCTAACGAATAGGATGTTTCACCCAAGTCACGAGGCTCCCCCAAGAAGGCAATTGATATTTTTTAGAGAACTGCTTATGTAGCTGAATCAGCTACAAGTCATCCTAAGTATGTCAAGAAATTCCTAATTGGCTGTCAATCTATCTTGCCCCTGGGATCTTGTGGCCTATTTGCTGTCACTGCAAATTCCTACAGGTCAAGGCCCTCGCTTGACCCTTTGGCCTTGCTGCCTATTACAAGATAAACAACTTCAAAATACTGACTAATTACAGTAATTGAAATTTATTATTCTATTTTGGAATTAAACCCAATGTCTTAAATGTGGTTCGCCTGAAAAAGAGCCTAAGCTGGGTGAAAGCATTTAATTTGGGATGCAACTCCAGGAAACATGAGTGAGGGAACAGAGAGAATATGAGTGAATTGGTTGCCACATGTGCCTGTGGACTATTGTAGAAACTGCAGGTAGAAAGGCCAACAAAATGTACACTATTAAGTCATTGCTGTAGGCAACAGGGTCTCAACCCCGCTGGGTCCTCTGAGAAGAGGGATGCTTCCCAGAATTGTTCGCCAGGGGCTGTTTGTTCACCACGTGTGTACCCCAGTGGCTGAAGGTTACCAACAGGAACATTAATGCCCCTGGGTTTCTAAGCTTCTTTCTCTCTCTCTTTCTCTGTCTCTCTCTCTCTCTCTATAATATATAATATATTATTTGATAATATATAAAAATATATATTTAATATAAGTATGTATGATTAAGTTATGTAAAATATAGTAATATGATGGAATTGTATGATATATATTGGTATATGTTATAAGATGTATCAAATATGAAAAACTAGTACATCTGTTGTTAGGAAGGATGGGGTGGAAAACACTTCCAATTCAGTGCCGCAATCCATACTCCATGCTCTTTTTCTCTCGCTCTCTCCCTCTCTCTATACTAATATTTGGTTTGACATTAAGATGCCAATCTAAATTATTGTAAGTTACAATGTTAATCTGAAGGACAGAAAAAGCAAACAATAGGCAACATGGTTGGAAAATGTACATGTCTAAAACCATGTGCATGCAAAGTTTCTTTCTTAACAGAAATTTTAAAGTTGGGAAGTTTGGGAGGTCAGAGAGATGTGGTGGGATGCTGCAGGGATGTTTAAAACCATTTAGTGTCTCCCTTTCAATATAATCTTGGATGATTGAACATAGTGTCTACTAATCTCTACATTTTACCAACCTTCCTAAATAATTCAAAACCCAGTGAGCAAGGGCAGGAAAAGAGCCTTGTGGGGACTGGGGTTCAAGAAGGCTGGGAGCTGAGTGGCCAGGAAGTGAGCCCATTGGTGGCTGAGGCCTGTGCAGTGTGGTCACCATGTAGGAAACCCACCCAGTGTGGTTGGGGGATTGGCTACAATACTGGCTGATTGAGCAAATAAATAAATACTTTGAGGATAGTGGAAGCCAGAATCTCAATGTCAGAGAAGGGGGATATAAATACGGAATGTGGGAAAAATTGAATGCACCCTCTGGGTTTGGATTAGAATGTAATCCATCACTGTGAATTTATGGTTTTCAGTATAGGCAGATAGATACAGAAAGACATATGGATGGAATTGTGTATGTGGTCAATATACAGATGGTTACTATCATACTGAGGACAGTGTGGGTGCAGAGTCACGCCAGAGGCTATGAATATTCCTATAGCCAGATCTTGTTTTCTCTACAAACTAAAACCAGGATTCCTTGGAGAAATGACTGATTCCAGTGCTGGGTCAGGGAAAGTACAGTATGAGTCTGGAACATTGTGCTGCACCAGAAAGAAAAGACATGCCCCCAAATGAGGAGGCATGTCAGATGATAGGGCCCTACCTGAAATGGCTTCTGCTGCCCAAATTCAGGACAATTTGAGTGCAAAATAAATAATTTAAGGGTTGAAAAGTTATTTGAGTACCGGAAGAAAGAAAAAAGTTATGGATCATATCCCATTGAATAAAACAGCAATCTATGAGTCTACTTGCAAAAAATGTCTTAGTCCATTTCTGTTGCTTATTACAAAATACATGGAACTGGGTATTTTATAAAGAAAATAAAATTTTTTGCTTACAATTTCTGAGGCTGGTAAGTCCAAAGTCCAGGGAACACATCTGATGAGAACCTTGGTGGTGGTGACAGGGATGGCAGAGTATCACATTGTGAAAATGGTGGAGCGGAGATAGCAGAGAGAGAACAGACAGAGAGAGAAAGAGAGAGAGACAGACCTTCCTCTCTCTTCTTTTAAAGCCCTCAGAACCGTGCCCCATGATCACCACTTTCAATCCATTCACTATGGCAGGGTCCTACAATCCAATCACCTCTTCAAGGCCCCACCTTTCGATTACTGTAATAGTATTTCCCACCCTCTTAACAGTCACAGAGGGGGCCAAGTTTCTAATAAATAAACCTTGGGGGACACAATTTAATCTTCAATGAGTTTGGGGGAGACATAATTCAATCCACTACAAAAAATTAACAAATAAATGGGGGAAATAGAAAATTCCTATAGTGCTATGCTAACTAATAAATATAAGAGGAACGCTGGAATTAGAAAGTCATCATTTGGCAGCCATTATGTTAGTAATTAATTCAGTTAAGAAATATCAACTGATGCCCAAATGAGTGGGTGAGGGTTGCATGATGAGCACAGTCTCAAAGCACCTACTTAAGAAACATTTATTAATTTCAAAAGGGGGAGCAGTCATTTTACAGTGGAGAAACCTGACAGACCTTTGTAATCAAGTGATTAAAGCCATCACCACCAGTAACGGGACCAAAGGACACTGTGGGCCACCTGGTAAGATGTAATGAGAAGAATAAAACATGGCCTGTGGTGCTCCTGCCAAAAACACGTAAGCTGGGTCCCATCATAGGAGACCTCAGACAAACCCAAACTGAGAGACGATGTACAGATGACTGATGGGATGTTCAGGAATGATAAGGTTGTTAAAGTCAAGACATGACTGAGGATATGATTCTAATTGACAGAGACAGGAGAGGCAGCACAGCAGTTTGTTGCTTGTTAACCCAAATTGGGTCCTTTTGCTATAAAGGACATTACTAGACATTTGATGAAAGTTGAACAGGATCTCTGGGTGAAGATGATACTGATGGCCTTTGTATGCTTCTTGCAATTTTTTGCAAGTTTTATATTGTTTCTAAATAAAAACTACTTAAAACAAATAGAGAATGAGAATGTTCTGTTTATGTTAGCTGAGAAGTCAGAAGTGTGGAGTACAGACTTGTTTAAATACAGTCTGATTCTTTCTACAGTGGTGTGAGTTGCTGACTTTTGGAAAAGGCATTTTACTAATTGCAGCACAGTCCCAGCTGGTTGAGTAAAACAGAGATGCAGTTTTCTGGAAAATCCTCTTTTATCTTAATCCTATTTCCCAATGCACATGTTGATTTAGTTGTAAAAAGAGAAATCTTAAAGAAATTTTCATCGACTCCTTTATGCAGTATATATGAGGGGTCTTCAAAAAGTTCATGGAAAGATTTGTGTTATCTTTTAGTTCTATTTTTCCATGACCTTTCTGAAGTCCCTCATAGATGGTACAATTTGAAGATAGGTATGTATATATTTCAATCATATCACAGTAATCTTTTAGATAATTTATTTTAACTTAATTCATAATTTCCCCACAAATAAGAGTGATTACATTCTACTTCAGGAAACTGAGCAACAGAAAACTATATCTAAAGATGAAATAAGGTGAAATTTAACACTTAATGAAAATAAAGAATGCAAAGGTTGCAGAGATCATTTAGCTTTACAATTTGTTTCCTGGGAAATTGTATACGTCCACTTCATTTTTGGTTATTTGAGCTTTATTTTTCAGGTTTCAAGCATATTGTATTAAGTATTTCAAAACGTGAGAGAATGGAATAATAGGATTTTAGAATTCAGATAATAAAATCAATTTCTGGGCTTCCTAACTAGTTTCATTTTTAAGTGCGTTTTTCATTATTCTATATTTCATTATTTAAAAATCTAGCAGCAATCTACAGCTGACTCATGTCATTACTTTCATTTAAGTCATAGCACTGTTTTAGAGGAAATTCCTGTAGGACCGCCAATTCCCTTTCTCTGATGTGGGCTGTAAATACAGTTCTTCAGCTCTAAATTTGCCCTACCACTTTCTCTTTTAGAGAGAAATATTCAGCAAATTGTGCTTGAAGCAATGGTGGGGATAATTAAAAGAAATAATAAGGCAAGTTTGGCTCAATATATGGGCATCATAAAAACAACTTAATTAGCTGTAGACAGCTCCATAAGCCAATGGGTCAGAAGGAATATGAAACAACTCGCTAGAGAAGCCATAATGAGCTGGCCAGAAAGATCTGGAGGTCACAAGTGACCATTAGCTTCCCTGTATGAAAAGAGTTACACATTTTATTAAAACACGGTATGGAAAGGGAAACTAACAAAACTGAAACCTGAAAGAGATTAAAACCTGTCAAAGAACTATCGTAAAATATTCTTCACATCCAACGGTAAGTTCCGTCAAGCCTCTAGAAACAGAAAATTGTGATGTTAGTCAACGTGTTCCAGAGTGTAGAAAACGATATAGGACTTCCAAATTTATCTAAAACCTTGAAAGTAAAATCTGATGAAGATAAATCAAGAAAAAATTATGAACGTTCGCTTATGAATATGAATGCAGAAATTCTCAATAATATATTGGTGCACTAAGGTATAAACATTTAGACTAATTAAAGATGGAAACACAGCTTTTCATTTTTACCCTTTCTTTGCCCTTCTGTAATGATGGATTATAAATACGTTTCAGTACTTATTAGAAGGGACTGAAGCAAAGCTCTTTTTGCTTTTACTGAAAGAGGAAGTCATCTTTAGGTTGCTCAAAACTCAGGCAGTGGGTTTAGTGATCATAACTTCCTGCCCCTGGGCAACACCCCAGAGACAAATATACTCAGGGTGCATCTGTAGGGACCCTAACGTTCTCAGTTTTCAAATGTTCTGCAGCCCCAAGAGAGACATGGAAGTAGCTGAGGGCCCCTGGATAAGAAAGGACTGTGTTTAGAGGGTGTCTTACCTATAAACAGTGTAGACGGTCCTTCTTAGACTCTGGAACCTCAACACGAGGTGTGGAAGAAAAGTGATGAGACCTCCAGATGGCCACAAGCCTGGCAGGATATGGGCTCGGAGACAGAATTATATCCGATGCATCGAAAATGCAGAAAATGACATCTGAGTTTATGAGCTCCGATTATACCTATTGCATTTGTAATATGTCTACCTATTATGACAGTATAATATACCACAGTAGTCTAACTTTTATTCTAGAATGAGCATTAGTAAATCAATTTATATAACTCTCTGTTTTAGTATTTTGAGGGGGATAACATAAGTGTCCAAGAAATGCCAAAGCTATTGGTAAAAGTTACCTTTCATTTATTGTTAAAAGTAGTCTTGTGCTGCTTAATGACTGAGATGCATTCCAAGAAATGTGTCCTTAGGTGATTTTGTCACTGTGTGAACATCATAGAGTGTACTTACACAGACCTAGATGGTATAGCCTCCTACACACTTAGGCTATATGGTATAGCCTATAGTTCCAAGGCTACAAACTTGTACAGCATGTTATTGTACTGAATACCATACACAATTATAACACAGTGGTGAGCATTTGTGTATCCAAACATATCTATCTAAACATAGAAAAGGCACAGTAAAAATATGGTATAAAAGATAAAAAAATGATACACCTGTGCAGGGCACTTACCATGCATGGGGCTCACAGGACTGAAAGTTGCTCTGGGTGAGTCAGTGAGTGAGAGGTGAGTGAACGTGAAGGCCTAAGACACTACTGTGCACTACTGCAGACTTTATACTCATGGTACAGCTAGGATACACCAAATTTACATTAATTTTTTTCCTTTTATCAATAAGAAGTTAACCGTGGCTTACTGTACCTTTTTTCCTTTATACACTTTTTCATTTTTAAAAACTTTTTGACTCCTTTGCAATAACACTTAGCTTAAAACATGAACACATTGCACAGCCATACAAAAAAAATTGTTTATATATCCTTATTCTATAAGCTTTTTTCTGTTTTTCAGATTTTTTATTTTATTTTTTCCTTAAAATTTTGTTGTTATTGTTAAAAACTAAGACACAAACACACACATTATCCCAGGTCTACACAGGACATCACTATCATCACTAGCACTGCCTCCCACCTCCACATCTTGACCCACTGCAAGGTCCTCATGAGCAACAACCATCGAGGAGCTGTCATCTCCTGTGATAACAAAGCCTCTTCTAAACACCTCCTGAAGCATCTTCCTCAGCATATTTTAGTTAGTTTTTTCCTATATATAAGTAAAAGGAGTACACCTTAATATAAGGATAAAATATACAAGATTGTAAACACATAAACCAGTAACATAGTTATTTATTATCACTATCAAGTATTATGTACTGTACATAATTGTATGTGCTACTGGAAGCATAGTAGGTTTGTTTGCACCTGGCATCACCACAAACACGTGAGCAATGAGTTGTGTGCTATGACGTCATGACGGCAACGTCATTAGACGATAGGCATTTTTCAGCTCCATTATAATTTCATGGGACCACCATTGTAACAGCAGTTCATTGTTGGCAGAAACATCATTATGAGATGTATGACTGCAAAATCCTTTATTATTTCTAGAAATGGAAGGATATCCTCTTATCGTGGTTGAAAACCATCAGCTACAACCATACTTAATAGTGAAACATTAGAGCTATACCCATTATGATAAGAATAAGACATCTACTGTCATTGATTTTTTTTTTCTGCAAACTATAGCCAATGTAAATCAACAAGAAAAATAAATAAAAGATTTTAATATTGAAATGGGAGAGCCAAAATTATTATTAGTTGAAGATGATATACACTATTTAGAAAATTTAAGAGAGATTAAACTTGGAAACTCTTTATATTAAAGAGAGTTAGGTAAGTGGCCAGATATGAATGATTAATTTGAAAAAATATTCTATTTTTAATAATAATCATCACATATAACATTTAACAGAATTGGAAAAAATCTATTTTTAATTATGATGGTTAACTCATATATCACTAAGAATTTGAAAGACCTGTTCTAATAATTTATCTCAAGGAAATATTCAGAGAAGTATGCCACCAAGATGAATGCGTGTATGAATGTATGTGTGTATGTATATATATATATATATATATTCATTTATTCAAGCATTTTTTTGAGCTCCTACTACACTGCATCTGGTAACACTATATTCAACAAGACAAATATCCTGCCCACTGTGTCTTACAGTCTAGTGCAGGTAGACTCAAACCAAAGCCCACAGGCCAAATCCATAAACTGCCTGTTTTTGTAAGTAACAAACACAGCCACGCCCATATAGATGGTTTCCTGCTAAAGTAGCAGAATTGAGTATTTGCTACAGAAACAACATGACTCAAAGGCTGAAATATTTACTAGATGGACTTTTTGAGAAAAATCTTATAAATATAAGGTTGAATGATCATTTAACATAATTTTCTCCAAGTTCATCCATGTTGCTGCAAATAGCAGAATGTCATACTTTTTTTACAGCTGAGTAGTATTCCATTGTGTATATATACCACAATTTCCTTAACCAGTCATCTATCAATGGACATTTAGGTTGGTTCCATGCTGTGGCTATTGTAAATAGAGCTGCAATGAATATGGGAGTGCAGGTATCACTTCAACATGATAATTTCCATTCCTCTGGGTATATACCCAGAAGTGGAATTGCTGGATCCTATGGTAGTTCTATCTGTAGTTGTTTGAGATGCCTCCATACTGTTTTCCATAATGGCTGTACTATGTTACAGTCCCACCAACAGTGTAGAAGAGCTTCCCTTTCTCCATATACTTTCAAGCATTTGTTATTCTCAGTCTTTTTAATAATGGCCAGTCTAGCTGTGATGAGTTGATATTTAAATGTGCTTTTCACTTGAATTTCTGGATAATTAGTGATGTTGAGCATTTTTCCACGTACCTGTTGGCCATTTGCATGTCTTCCTTCGAAAAATGTCTGTTCAGTTCCTTTGCCCATTTTTAAGTTGGATTATTTAATTTTTTCACTGTGAAGTTGAGTTCCTTATGTATTCTGAATATTAATCCTTTGTCAGATGTATAGTTTTTGCATATATTCTCCCATTCTGCAGGTTGTCTTTTGACTCTGTAAATTGTTTCCTTTGCTGTACAGAAGCTTTCTAGTTTGGTATATCCCGTTTGCTTATTTTTTCTTAAGTTGCTTGTGTTTTCAGGGTCTTATTCATAAAGTCTTTGCCCAGTCCTACTATCTGAAGTGTTTCCCCTATGTATTCTTTTAGTAATTTTATGGTTTTGATCTTATACTTAAGTCCTTAATCCATTTTGAGTTGAATTTGGTATACAGTGAGAGTTGCAAGTCTAGTTTTGTTCTTCTACATATAGGTGTCTAATTTCCCAGAACCATTTATTGAAGAGACAGTCTTTTCCCCAATATATGTTCTTATTGCCTTTACTAAAGATCAGTTGGCTTTAAGTTTGTGGGTTGATTTCTGGGTTCTCTACTCTGTTCATTGGTCTGCATGTCTGTTTTTATATCAATACAAAGCTGTTTTGGTTCCATAGCTTTGTAGTATAATATGAAGTCAGGTACTGTTGTGCTTCCAACTTTATTTTATTTGCTCAGGATTGCTTTGGCTACTCAGGGTCTTCTTTTGCTCCGTATGAATGTTAGGATTGTTTTTTCTATTTCTGTGAAGAAAGTCATTGGTATTTTAATAGGGATTGCATTGAATCTGTAGACCACTTTGGGTAGTATAGACATTTTCACAATTCTTCCAATCCAAGAGCATGAAATACCTTTCTGCCTTTTTGTATCCTCTTTAATTACTTTCAGCAGTGTTTTATAGTTCTCACTGTAGAGATCTTTTACCTCCTTGGTTAAATTGATTCCTAGGGATTTTTTGCTTTTTGGTTTTTTTTGGTAAGTATTGTAAATGAGCTTGCTTTCTTAATTTCTTTTCCTGCTAGCTCATTATTGGGGTATAAAAATGTACTGATTTGGGGGTGTTGATTTTGTGTCCTGCAACTTTGCTGAAATTAATCAGCTCTAAGCGTTTTTTAGTAGAGTCCTTAGGTTTTTCTATATACAGGGTCATGTTATCTGCAAGCAAGAACTGTTTGACTTTGTCCTTTCCAATCTGGATGCCATTTATGTCTTTCTCTTGCCTGATTGCTCTGGCTAGTACTTCTAATACTATGTTAAATAGGAGTGTGAGAGTGGGAATCCTTGTCCCTTGGTAAGGGAAAATCAGCTCTTCCACATTTAGGATGATATTGGCAGTAGGTTTGTCATATATGGCTTTTATGTGTTGAGATATTTTCCTTCTATACCTAATTTGCTGAGAGCCTTTGGGCCAAGGAATGTTGAATTTTGTGAAATGCTTTTTCTGTGTCTATTGACATAATCATATGGATTTTGTCCTTGATTTTGTTGATGTGGTTTATCCCATTTACTGATGTGTATGTTAAACCATCCTTGCCATTCACTAGGATGAATCCCAATTGATCGTGGTGTATAATTTTTTTTGATCTGTTGCTGTACTTTGATTGCTCATACATTGTCAAGTATGTTTGCATCTATGTTCATCAAGGATATTGGCCTGTAGTTTTATTTATTTATTTATTTTTGTTTCTTTGTCTGGTTTTGGTATCGGAGTGATGCTGGCCTCATAGAATAAGTTTGGGGGTGTGGCCTCTGTTTCAAGTTTTTGGAATAGTTTGAAGAGAGTTGGTGTTAATTACTCTTTGAAGGTTTGATAGAATTCAGCAGTAAAGCCATCCAGTTGTGGGCTTTTATTTGTTGGGAGACTGCTGATTACTGCTTCAATCTCATTGGTTGTTATTGGTCTGTTCAGGTTTTATAATTCCTCTTGGTTCAGACTTGGTAGTTTTATGTTTCCAGGAATTTATCCATTTCCTCCAGATTTTCATATTTGTTGATGTATAGTTGTTTATAATAGTCTTTAATGCTTCTTTGTATTTCTGTGGTATCAGTTGCAATGTCTTCTTTTTCATTTCTGATTTTTGTTATTTGGTTCTTCTCTCTTCTTTTTTTTTTTTTTTTTTTTTTTTTGTTGACCTAGCTAATGGTTTGTCTATTTTATTTATCTTCTCAAAAAAACAACTTTTTGTTTCATTGATCTTTTGTATTGTTTTTTGGAGTCTCTATTTCATTTACTTCTGCCCTGATCTCAATTATTTCCTTCCATTTACTATTTTTAGGATTGGATTGTTCTTGTTTTTCTAGTTCTTTGAGGTGTAGCATTAGGTCATTTATTTGAAGTCTTTCTATTCTTTTGAAGTAGGCATTTATTGCAGTAAACTTCCCTCTTAGTATTGCTTTTTCAGTATCCTACAGGTTTTGGTATGATATGTCTTTATTTTCATTATTTTCAAGGAATTTTTTGACTTCCTGTTTAATTTCTTCTTGGATCCATAGGTCATTCAGGAGCCTGTTATTTAGTTTCCATGGATTTGTATATTTTCTAGAGTTTTGCTTGTTATTGATATCTAGTTTTTACCTTTAGTGGTCTGAAAAGGTACTTAAAATGATTTCAATTTTTTAACATTTGTTGATACTTGATTTTTGTCCTAACATGTGGTCTATTTTGGAAAATGTTGCCTGTGCTGATGAGTTGTTAGATGAAATGTTCTGTATATATCTGCCAGGTCAAACTGGTCTATGATGTAGTTTAAATCCTGTGTTTCTTTGTTAATTTCTTGCCTGGAAGATTTGTCCAATGCTGAGAGGGAGGGTGTACAGGTCCCCCATTATTATTTTATTGGGGGCTATCTCTGTCTTTAGATCAAATAGTGTTTGCTTTCTATATCTGAGTACTCTGGTATTAGGGGCATACATGTTTATAATTGTTATGTCTTCTTGCTGGATAGATTCCTTTATCATTATATAGTGGCCTTTTTTATCCCTTTTTTATGGTGTTTGGCTTAAAGTCTATTTTATCCAATATAAGAATAGCTACTCCTGCTTGTTTTGGGTTTCCATTTGCATGGTTTACCTTTTTACATCCTTTCACTTTTAATCTGTGTGTGTCTTTATAGGTGAAGTAAGTCTCTTGAAGACAGTATATAGTTGTGTCTAGTTTGTAATCCAATCAATCAGTCTGTCTTTTGAATGGGGAGTTTAATCAATTTACATTTAGGGTTGTTATTGGCAGGTATTGTTTTACTCCTGCCATTTCATTGCTTTTTGGTTAGATGTTTTAAATATCTTTTGTTCGTTTCTTCCATTTTTATTATTTGTCTTCAGTGTTTGTTAGTTTTTTGAGGTGGTATGGTTTAGTTTCTTTCCCTTTCTCATTTGCATTTTTGTTTTAACAGTGGGTTTTGTTCTTTCTTGTGCATTGGTAATATTGATTATCATTTTTTGGATTCCAGAGGTAGGACTCCCTTGAGAATTTCTTGCAGGGCTAGTCATGTTATGTATGGTGAACGCCTGCAGTTTTTGTTTGTCTGGGAAATACACTGTTTCTCCCTTGTTTCTGAAGGATAGCCTTTCTGGGTATAGAATTCTTGGCTGGCAACTTTTTTCTTTTAGTATTTTAAATATATGATCCCATTTTCTTCTGCCTTTAGGGTTTCTGCTGTTAGTCTGATGGGGGCTCCCTTATAAGTGACTTGATACTTTTCCCTTGCTGCTTTTAGAATTCTCCATGTCTGGGGTGAGTTTCAAGATGGCGGCGGCTGCGGCGGCTGGCGCGGAGTAGCTGAGGTGGAAAAGGTGGCCACTGGGCCTCAGGCAGCCGGGAAGCTTGTGGACCTTCCTCTGGCCATCTCTTAAGGGAGGACTGCTGCTGCTGGCCGGTCGTGGGGGCTCAACGCCACTTTGCCCCCAGCAGGAGAGGCTGCCTCATTTACAGGCAACAGCTTTGAAGTGTGGAGCAGGAAAAGAACTGATTCTTAGCTGCAAAAGCGAGTCTTGAAACAGGGAACACGGCGCCAGGGCTGCTGTGGATGCAGCCAGGATCCCGGAGGCTGGGGCCGCACTGAAGGCGGCCAGCTGCCCTATTCAGGATTCGAGGTTTCAGGCCGACATTAAAGAAGATTCCTGGGAGCGCCCGAGCGGCGCCGCGACTGAACAGCCCGAGGCGGCAGCGCCGAGAACACGGAAGGCAACAAACCAGAGACAGAGCGAGAGCCCGACCTGGCACAGCACTGTGAGTGATCCCTGGCACAGCTCTGTTCGGGGGGTGGATGCCCACGCGGCTCCTGCCTGCACCACCAGGCCACTCACTGCCCCGGTGCTGCCTCCATTTTCCCAGGTGCGGGCAGCTCTGCCCTGCTCGGCCATCACTGAGCCCACTTGCTTGGCCTGGCGCGGGGCTTTCCGGACCCTGCAGGCCGGCCTCATCTCCCACTCCCTCCGCGGTTCTCTGGCGGGGCTGGGGGTGTGGGGCGTCCTGACCAGTGTTGGGAGGGCTAGGAAGTACGGGCGGGCCGACTGTCACTCCACCACACCCTGGACTCCGGCCCCGGTAAACTTCCTGTTACTGGGAAGCAGATACCATCTCTGCGACCACCAGTTTGGAAAAAAGCCTAACGAATTTCTGGTTGGGAATAGTGTGGTAGGAGAGTTCCCAGGTCTGCTTGAACCTGCCAGAGAGCAGGCTGCAGGCGGGCACTAGACTCGGTTTATACCGGGGGGATACAAAGGTGAACAAGACCCGAGAAAGATCTACACAGTGCTACAAAGGCACCCAGAGAGACCGGTCGTCTGTGCCTAGCAGAAACCTGGTAGACTTCCTGGGCGAGGCGGTGCTGAGCAGGGTCTTGAAGGCCCAGCTGATAGACGAGGGGTGCAGAAGACACACCCCAGCCCAGCACAGTGTGCACAGAGGGGGTAGACGTGCGGCCAGGGAGGCGGAGACTCGACAGAAACCACACACCCGGTGGGGTCGCCACTGCACGATCTAACAGCCTGGGCCAGAGCACACCGAACAGGGAGAAGTCCTGTACAGAAAGTGAAAGCTCAACAGAGATCACACACCCTGTGGTACGTGATCCACCAGCCCAGCAGAGTACAAGCTGACCAGAAAGGTGGATCCCCGGAGAAGCCCAAGACCCGAGGCAACCACACACACAAGACACTAGAGGCCAACTGAGCAGTCACGGCGGGAGCCATACCAAATTGGCAACCACAGCAACATCCTAGTTAGTCATTAGTCTCAAACCGGTGGACTGTGAAACCCCCTGCCACAATGAATAAAAACCAAAAAAAAGACACCAGAAATACAAAAAATCAAGAAAGTACACCACCAAAAGTTAATAAATCTCATACTCTAGATCCTATAGAACAAGAAGCCCTTGAAATAACTGATAAGGAATTTCGAGTGATAATTCTAAGGAAACTGAATGAGATACAAGAAAACTCAGCTAGACATCATGATGAAATGAGGAAAAGTATACAGGATCTGAAAGAGGAAATATACAAGGAAATCAATGTCCTGAAAAAAAATGTAGCAGAACTTGCTGAACTGAAGAAGTTATTCAGCGAAATAAAAAACACAACGGAGAGTTTAACCAGCAGGCTTGTCGAAGTTGAAGAGAGAACCTCTGAACTTGAAGATGGGCTGTTTGAAATAACACAAGCAGACAAAAAGAAAGAAAAAAGAATCAAGGACATGGAAGAAAATCTGAGAGAGATATCAGACAACCTCAAGCGCTCAAATATCCGAGTCATGGGTATTCCAGAAGGGGAGGAAAATGGAGATTCCATTGAAAACATATTCAACAAAATAGTGGCAGAAAACTTCCCAGGTATAGGAAAAATCACAGATCTTCAGATCCAGGAAGCTCAATGATCTCCAAACGTATTCAACCCAAAAAGGCCTTCTCCAAGACATGTCATAGTCAAATTGGCAAAACTCAGAGACAAAGAGAGAATCTTAAAAGCTGCAAGAGAGAAGCGTCAAATCACCTATAAGGGAGCCCCAATCAGGTTAACATCAGACTTTTCATCACAAACCCTAAAAGCTAGAAAGGAATGGGATGATATTTTCAAAATACTAAAAGACAAAGATTGCCAGCCAAGAATACTCTACCCTGCAAGGCTATCCTTCCGAAATGAGGGGCAAATAGTATATTTCTCAGACAAACAAAAACTGCAGGAGTTCACTACCACAAGACCACCCTTACAAGAAATCCTCAAGGGAGTACTGGGTTTGGTTCCTGAAAAATAACTACCACTGCCATAAAAACCTAAGAAAAATCTAAACCCGCTAGTACAATAAAAATGGCATTCATGAAGAGAAAACAAGCTAACAAAAACACTATTTACAACCTAAGGAACCAACAAACAAAGAAACCAAACAGTAAATCAGAAAGCAAGGAACAAAAGACACCTAAGACAACCAAACAACCAATAAAATGCTAGGAATAAATCAACACCTTTCAATAACAACTCTTAATGTTAAAGGCTTAAATTCCCCAATTAAAAGACACAGACTGGCTGACTGGATCAAAAAGCAGGACCCAACTATATGCTGCCTACAAGAGACCCACCTCACCCATAAAGATTCACACAGACTAAGAGTGAAAGGATGGAAAAAGATTTACCATGCAAACAGAAAAGAAAAACGAGCTGGAGTGGCTATTCTTATATCTGACAAAATAGACTTTAAACTAAAAACCATAAAAAGAGACAATGAGGGACACTACTTAATGATAAAAGGACTGATCCATCAAGAAGACATAACAATCATAAATATGTACGCACCCAATGTTGGAGCAGCCAGATTTATAAAACAAACTCTATTAGACCTAAAGAAGGAAATAGACACTAATACCATAATAGCAGGGGACCTGAACACTCCACTGTCAATATTAGACAGATCATCTAGGCAAAGAATCGGTAGAGAAACACAAGATCTAAACAAGACTCTAGACCAATTGGAATTGGCAGATATCTACAGAACATTCCACCCAACAACCTCAGAATATTCATTCTTCTCATCAGCACATGGATCATTCTCCAGGATAGATCACATATTAGGTCACAAATCAAGTCTCAATAAATTCAAAAAAATTGGAATTATCCCATGTATCTTCTCAGACCACAATGGATTAAAACTAGAAATTAATAACAAACAAAACTCTGGAAACTATACAAACACATGGAAATTAAACAGCATTCTACTTAATGACATATGGGTCCAAGAAGAAATCAAGCAGGAAATCAAAAAGTTTATTGAAACTAATGAAAACAATGATACATCATACCAAAACCTGTGGGATACTGCAAAAGCAGTACTGAGGGGAAAATTTATTGCATTAAATGCTCACTTCAGAAGAATGGAAAGATGGCAAGTGAACAACCTAACACTTCACCTTAAAGAACTAGAAAAACAAGAACAATCCAATCCTAAAGTTAGCAGACGGAAAGAAATTATTAAGATCAGAGCAGAACTGAATGAAATTGAAAACCAAAAAACAATTCAAAAGATCAACGAATCAAAAAGTTGGTTTTTTGAAAAGATAAATAAAATTGACAAACCATTAGCATGGCTAACAAAAAAAAGAAGAGAGAAGACTCAAATAACAAACATTAGAAATGAAAAAGGCGATATTACAACTGATTCATCTGAAATACAAGGAATCATTCGAGACTACTATAAACAACTATACGCCAACAAATTTGAAAATCTGGAGGAAATGGATAAATTTCTGGACACACACAAGCTCCCAAAACTGAACCGTGAACACGTAGAAAATTTGAACAGACCAATAAAGGAGATTGAAGCTGTTATCAGAAGGCTCCCAACAAAGAAAAGCCCAGGACCAGATGGATTCACAGCAGAATTTTACCAAACATTCAAAGAGGAATTGACACCTATTCTTTACAAACTATTCCAAAAGATTGAAACGGACGCAAAGCTCCCAAACTCATTCTATGAAGCAAACATCATCCTGATACCAAAACCAGGTAAAGATATAACCAAAAAAGAAAACTACAGGCCGATATCCTTGATGAATATAGATGCAAAAATCCTCACTAAAATACTAGCAAACAGAATACAGCAACACATACGAAAAATTATTCATCACGATCAAGTGGGATTCATCCCAGGGATGCAAGGTTGGTTCAACATACGCAAATCAATAAATGTGATACACCATATTAATAAACTCAAACACAAGGACCATATGATCATCTCTATAGATGCTGAAAAAGCATTTGATAAAGTTCAGCATTCATTCATGACAAAGACCCTCTATAAGTTAGGTATAGAAGGAAAGTATCTCAACATAATTAAAGCCATATATGCCAAACCCACTGCCAATATCATCCTGAATGGGGAAAAGCTGAAAGTTTTCCTTTAAGAACAGGCACTAGACAAGGATGCCCACTCTCACCACTCCTATTCAACATAGTGTTGGAAGTACTAGCCAGAGCAATCAGAGAAGAGAAGGAAATAAAGGGCATCCAGATTGGAAAAGATGAAGTCAAACTGTCCCTGTTTGCAGATGACATGATCCTATATATCGAACAGCCTAAAACCTCTACAAAAAAACTGTTGGAATTGATAAATGATTTCAGCACAGTAGCAGGATACAAAATCAACACACAAAAATCAGTAGCATTTCTTTTCTCCAATAGTGAACATGCAGAAGGAGAAATCAAGAAAGCCTGCCCATTTACAATAGCCACCAAAAAAATAAAATACTTAGGAATTGAGTTAACCAAGGAGGTGAAAAATCTCTATAATGAGAACTACAAACCACTGCTGAGAGAAATTAGAGAGGATACAAGAAGATGGAAAGATATTCCATGCTCTTGGATTGGAAGAATCAACATAGTGAAAATGTCCATACTACCCAAAGTGATATACAAATTCAATGCAATCCCCATCAAAATTCCAAAGACATTTTTCTCAGAAATGGAAAAAACTATTCAGACATTTATATGGAACAATAAAAGACCACGAATAGCCAAAGCAATGCTCAGCAAAAAAAATAAAGCTGGAGGCATAACACTACCTGACTTTAAGCTATACTACAAAGCTATAATAACCAAAACAGTATGGTACTGGCATAAAAAAAGACACACTGACCAATGGAATAGAATAGAGAATCCAGAAATCAACCCACACACTTACTGCCATCTGATCTTTGACAAAGGCACCAAGCCTATTCACTGGGGAAGGGACTGCCTCTTCAGCAAGTGGTGCTGGGATAACTGGATATCGATATGCAGGAGAATGAAACTAGATCCATACCTCTCACCGTATACTAAAATCAACTCAAAATGGATTAAGGATTTAAACATACACCCTGAGACAATAAAACTTCTTAAAGAAAACATAGGAGAAACACTTCAGGAAATAGGACTGGGCACAGACTTCATGAATATGACCCCAAAAGCACGGGCAACCAAAGGAAAAATAAACAAATGGGATTATATCAAACTAAAAAGCTTCTGCACAGCAAAAGAAACAATTAACAGAGTTAAAAGACAACCAACAGAGTGGGAGAAAATATTTGCAAAATATACATCTGACAAAGGATTAATATCCAGTATATATAAGGAACTCAAACAACTTTACAAGAAGAAAACAAGCAACCCAATTAAAAAATGGGCAAAAGAGCTAAGTAGGCATTTCTCTAAGGAAGATATCCAAATGGCCAACAGACATATGAAAAAATGCTCAACATCACTCAGCATCCGGGAAATGCAAATCAAAACCACATTGAGATACCATCTAACCCCAGTTAGGATGGCTAAAATCCAAAAGACTAGGAACGATAAATGCTGGCGAGGCTGCGGAGAAAAAGGAACTCTCATACATTGTTGGTGGGACTGCAAAATGGTGCAGCCTCTATGGAAAATGGTATGGAGGTTCCTTAAACAATTGCAAATAGATCTACCATACGACCCAGCCATCCCACTGTTGGGAATATACCCAGAGGAATGGAAATCATCAAGTCGAAGGTATACCTGTTCCCCAATGTTCATCGCAGCACTCTTTACAATAGCCAAGAGTTGGAACCAGCCCAAATGTCCATCATCGGATGAGTGGATACGGAAAATGTGGTACATCTACACAATGGAATACTACTCAGCTATAAAAACGAATGAAATACTGCCATTTGCAACAACATGGATGGACCTTGAGAGAATTATATTAAGTGAAACAAGTCAGGCACAGAAAGAGAAATACCACATGTTCTCACTTATTGGAGGGAGCTAAAAATTAATATATAAATTCACACACACACATACACACACACACACACACACACAAACCGGGGGGGGGGGGAAGAAGATATAACAACCACAATTATTTGAAGTTGATACAACAAGCAAACAGAAAGGACATTGTTGGGGGGGAGGGGGGGAGGGAGAAGGGAGGGAGGTTTTGGTGATGGGGAGCAATAATCAGCTACAATGTATATCGACAAAATAAAATTTAAAAAAATAAATAAATAAATAAAATAAAATAAAATAAAAAAAAAAAAAAAAAAGAATTCTCCATGTCTGAGCTTTGCCATTTTGAGTATAATGTGTCTCATGAAGGATCTTTTTGGGAAACTTTGGGCTTCCTGGATTAGAAGATCCATGTCCCTCCCTCCATCAGGGAGGTTTTCCATTATTATTTTCTTGAATAGGTTTTCAATGCTTTCCCTTTCTCCTCCCCTTCTGGAAGATCCATGATTCAGATGTTTGTCCATTTAATGTTATCTGTTAGTTCTCTTAGATTTTCTTCATATTTTAAAAATTCTTTTATCTTTTTTTTTTTTTTGTCTTCCTAGGTTGTTTTGAAAAGACTTTTAAAGATCTAAAATTCTTTCTTCTGCTTGCTCTATCCTGCTGCTTTAGCTCTTAGTTGTGTTTTTTAATTCATTTAATGAGTCCTTTAGTTCTATGAGTTCTGCTACATTCTTTTTTAAAGTATTAATCTCTTTGTAAATTTCCTGCTTCATATCCTGAATACTTTTTCTTGTTTCATTGTGTTCTCTAATTGAGTCTTCTCTTATCTCTTTGAGTTTTCCTAAGATTGTTGTTTGGAATTACTTTTCAGACATTTCAAGGGTTTCCTGCACTGTGTGGTCTGGTACTTGAGAATCCTGTATTCCTTTGGTAGTGTCATATTTTCTTGTTTATTTGTATTTCTAGTGTCCCTTTATTGATTTTTGGTCATCTGGTAGAGTATTTGTTTCTTCTATTACTCTTGAGTGGGCTTGGAGAAGGAAGAATTTCTCCTCTATTTTCAGGCTCTGCTGGTGACTCTTCCTGTGTTGATGCAGTTCTATGTGTGACAGGCTGCCTTCAGAGTGGTTCTGGCTGTTACTGTGGCAGTGGGCCATTCCTGCAGGGACAATAGCTACAGCAGTGGCTGTGGTGGACCAACTCTTCTGGCTACTGCTCAGGGTGGTGGGATGGGACAGGTGGCTTCTTCCAGCTGGGGGCCAGGTTTTACGGGTCACTCCCTTGGTTGGCTCCTTCTTGAAGCAGCAAGAGAGAGCAAGCACGGGCTTCCAGGTCACCAGGGTTACTCCCCCTGGCTGGCTCCTGCTCAGGGTGGCAGGATGAGACAGGTGGCAGCTTCTGACTAGGTGCCAGGTTATGCAGGTCGCTACCTCTTCTGGTGCCTGCTTGAGGTGACAGGAGGGAGCAGGAGGGGGCTTCTGTCTGGGTGTCAGGTCACCCAGTTCACTCCATTGGCTGGGTCCTGCTCAGGGCAGTGGGAGTTGGTGGGTGGCAGTTTCCTGCTGTCTGCAGAATTGCAGTGGGTCCGCTGTGTTATAATTTTAATGAGATCTCTGAAAGACAATAATTGTGTATGGTTAATTTACCTTGTTTAACTGAAAGTCTATTACAGATTGATTTATCATCTATAGGTAATATCTCTTATCTTCCTACAATGAACAATGAGGATTTGCTCTACTTCACATTTTTCTTAAGGATGTTTTATGATGTTATTGTTTTCAGTTTATACTCTTGGTTACTTTTCAAAATTTAAACAGTAGCTATATATTCTTTTTTGGATCATGATCTTGATGGTCACCGTGTAAGCTGATATGTTAATCTTCCATTTATCTTCCCTATGATATTGCTACATAGTTTGAGGGTTTTGATTTTTTTGATTGTTTTCCTTTTTAGTTTCTAAGTAACTTATGTTTTCTTGACAAGTGAATAATGTCCTTTATCATATCCTCAAGATTTCCCATCATACCAGTTATCCTAACTGTTGCTTGGAAACCTCTTTTTCCCTGGTTACCTGTCTATAGAGCCTTAAATCCTCCCAATCCAATCTCTACCAGCTGCTTCCACGGTATGGGGGTTTTGTAAATTTCCTGTTCCCTAGAATCTGAAAATCATTGTCCTATTTAAGTTCTAGGAAATTGTTCCCTACTATTTTCATGATAATTTCATTCCTTATTTCCCTTTCTAAAACTGTCAGTCATCTGGCATTGCACCTTTTGGTTTGATCTTGTAAATCTATTTTCTTTCTCTAGCTTTCTTTGTCTTTTAATTTTATTTAATTTTATTTTATTTTTGCTCTACATTCTGGAAAACTTTGTCATGTTATTTTTAAAAGAACTTCTATTTAATATTTTTATTTTTACAATTATGTTTTTAATCTTTGAAAGATCTTTCAAACTCTCTGAGTATTCTCTTAATACTATACCTATTTTATATAAAAAAATTCTTAAATTTTTCTGAATATTCTTGAGATTTTTCAGGTTTTTTTCTGTTTATCAAAACATATTTTCTCTATTATTATCTGTTTTGTTTTATTAAGTTTTTACAGTCATAATTCATGATTCTATATTTCCACACAATATAGTAATCTTTGGAATATGTTCACATTTAAGAATAAAACACAGGATAGCTGGTGTAAGTCTTCTTTGCTGTGTTCTGGGAAGATCTGTCTACTTGCTAGATCTTTCACCTTAATGTAAAGTGCTTCTAGAGTTCTGGGTATTATGTGGTATCTTCTTCCAGGCTTTATTCTTTGCCGTTTTTTTTTTTTTTTTTTTTTTCATGACCGGCACTCAGCCAGTGAGTGCACCAGTCAGTCCTATATAGGATCCGAACCCGTGGCGGGAGCGTCGCCGCGCTGCCAGCGCAGCACTCTACCAAGTGCGCCACGGGCTCGGCCCCTTCCAGGCTTTATTCTAAAGCATATGTGTTGGGTTGGGGGTGACCTCTGATTAAGCCTGCAGTCCTTCAAATATCAGAACAAAAAAGTTTGACTCTGGAAATAATAAGCTTAAACATTTATTTCTTGATTCTTAAACTTTAGACAATAGTTCTTCACCTTCCCAGAAAGAGAGGTGAGAATTTGACCCTCTTTCACTCTTCCTCTTTCTTTGTACAGCTACTAAGAGAGAGACTTTGTTCTCTCTCCATTCCTGGCTTGCAAGCCTGCTCCCTTTGCTTTTCTGCCCTGCCATGTCCAAGTAACCCTCATACAGTTCTTCTGTCTCTTGGAGACCCTGATGCAGTTCATCTCCTTACTGTTACCTTTTCTTTTCTTTATATAAAATCTCTCTTCTTCTGGATAAAACTGTCTTAAGGAGTTCATTGAATTTAAACTAATATGATAAACCAGTCCATGCTAAAAGACGCTTCTGAGTCAGCTGCCCTAGAAAACATTTGAATTTTAACTAACTTTCTGAGATCAATGGCTCTCCATTCAAGGTGCAACTAGAAAGATGGATGTGAGAATTTCAAATCTGAGCAAGGTTTCTTAAAAAACTGCTTCAAGAAATTGAAGGCTGAAAGTAAGAGGGGTAAAGAATTTTGAGTGTATTTAGATGCTGAAAATAAAATCCATAAATCCATAAAGTAAGTGCCATAAACAATGAATAAATTCCATTTTCTGACTTTAAAGCAAGTTCTGATGCTAGACAATAGCTGGACCAGGTTCTTCACCTCTCTCATCTCTGCCTGCCTCAGGCCAGCCTCTCTCATGATCACAAGACTGTCACCCCAGTTCCAGTAAGGGAAGTATCATGGTTGTTTCTTTCTCTATGTCTCTTTTTGATCAAGACACCATTTTGAAGCCTCCCAGTTGTCTTCCCCTCCTGTCTAATTAACCATCTTTGGGTCACACGATCTTTTCCTAAATCAATCACCAGCAAAGGAGATACAAATTACTATGACTTCAATTAGTCAGAGTATACTCTTGAGCCATTGAGGTGGAGGGGGCTTAAAATGTTTAACAAAATTGGAGCGCTGCAGCAAGAAAAAAGGGAAGAATGGTTTAGAGACAGCAGACAGCCAACAGTGTCTCCTTTAGTCTTCAAGACTGAACCATAAGAGAACCTAAAAGAGGTGGCTTCTCTTTGTCTTTTGGTGGTTAAACATTGTGCCGGGTAAGCTTAGATGTGGATATGGAGGAGATAACATGAATATTAACAATATATTGTTGATCAGAGTTGGAGACAGACATTCTTCATAAAAATATTCATCAGTTTGAAAAGAGAATCAATGAGGCTTTCTTTCCTGAAGCTATGAAATGAATTTTCTCTCTTCTTTCCACCGTTTTTGTTTCACTGTCTGTGAATTCCAGTACATCTTATGCCACAAAGACTGTAGGCAGCCTAAGATACAGTTTTTCTCTTGACATTTTGTAAGAGTTCAGTATACCAGATGGTAACAATTTGAAGCTCCTTATGCGATGCAGGGTGGAAGATACTAGCAGCCCCGGCCTGGTACAGCCTGATAAAGGTTGCTAGGAGACAGGCAGCTGGTTCAGCGATAGCTGATAACAGTCCATTCAAAGGCTTCACACAGGCAAGGAGGGGAGGAAAAGTGAGGTAGAAATAAAAGAGGGCTGAGATGAGTAGGTGTATTGAGAACGCTTCTCTTCACCTCCTCATTTCCTCCTCCTAATGCAGTACTTAATGATATGATGGTAATAAAACTTGCATATGACTGCAGAGCTTATTGAAAGGTACACAATGCCCCCTCGCCAAGCTAATTTATGTTCTGCTTATGTCAGCCAGTGCACAATACAATAGAAAATTATATGTGTTATCAAAAAGTGAAGTGAACTCTGGAGGGTCTCGTTCAATTAGTTTTTCTATAGAAGACCACTTCGTGTAAATTGACATCGCTAGTGAAATACATCCCTCTCCCCACACCACCCAGGAGCAAAGCCTGCAGTGACTGGAGGCTCAGATTCTCCCTCAATTTTGTTCTTTTTGATGGGAAAATTTAATTTTTATATTCTCATTTCTTTCCATGGCTTGTTATTTGTAGCTTCTAAGTACAGCAAAAGCTATTCAATTACACAATTTTAAATGTGGACTGAGAAAAAAGACCCTACAAGCTAGCTAATCTGTCTCTTAACACTGAGGGAAGATAAAACAAATTTAAGAATCTTAATCTGGCCCTCACAATCTTGGGCACGAGGGGTGACAATCAGCTTTGTATCTCATGAATATTCATAACCAATTTTTAAAAATTAAGAATCTTCACATATCCATTTGAGATTTTTTTTTTAATTCAAGTACTGAACTATTTACACAAAAAGCCTTAACATTTAATACATTTTTATAATTTATTTTATTATTCTTTGAACTTGAAGAGATGAAATGGACAGGTCTGACATTCTTCTCCATTTTTTAAAATGGATAACACATTTCACATTTAACTTCCTGGGAGTCTCAGGTCTGGAACCATGAAGTGCTTTTGGTCTCCTCATGGGCCACCCAATAATTTCGCTCCCTGAATAACTGGGATTCTTGATGCCCTCCTGGACTAAATGCGTCTTCTATGTTCTCTTGAAGGGTCTGGACTAACTTCTCCAGAATAACTTTGTTGACACATGCAGTTTGCCATGCCTGGGGATAGGTCTGCAGCCCACCCTCATGTTAAAATAGGCATTTGTAGTGCTCAAATTGTGAAAGGTTTTAATTCATCTAGTTTTGGAAAAACAGAATAAAGAATATAATTTTCTTTTATGATTTGCCATTGATAACCAAATTACTGAAGGACAAAATCAAGTTTCTTAAAAAGAAACCATTACATTTAAATGGGTATGACATTTAAAAGAAGAAAATATGCACAATTTTTGTAATAGTGTCATGAAAACATAGTATAAGGACATAGTTGGGGGAAAAGAAGTAATGTCTCATCTACCCTTCTGTTTCAAAGAAGACAGTCCTTTTTCCTCAACTATTTCTTATTCTTTAAAATCATAAAAAAGAAAAGCACATAAAATCATAAAAAATCCTATGACAATTAATTTTGAATCTCAAGTATTTATTTAGATATTCCTTATTTTTTAACCATATGAAAACCTATTAATTTTTAGTCAGTTTGTGTGTGTGCACGTGTCTGGGTTTGTATTTTCCTTTGACTTAAACTAGCTGTCATTATGCTTATGTTTACTTGCTTATTAGATGTTTCATCAAATAAAATGTTAAGTTCCATCAGGGCATAGATTCCACTCTGTTCACCACCTTATCCCAAGAGCCTATAATATTGCCTGAGATTCAATAATTTTTGTTGAATGAATTTAATGAACATATAAATAAATGAACCTATTATTATCCAGACTATCCTGATTCTAAATTAAGGAAGTGAAATTATTAATGTTTTGTCAAAATATTTTTAATTTGAAATTGCTCAAATTCAATGCCCTGTGTTTAGCATTCTGTTAAACACAATATGAAGAAATTACAATCTTATTAAAACACAAACCTAGAAAATAACAAAATATATCTAATTAATTAATAAATTGTATAATAACAGATGAAATTGTGTTGAAAAGGTTAAGATCAATATGCAGTGGAGTCAGAACATTCAATAGACCCTGATGTGGGTTAGGGCTAAATGATGTCCCTCTCCTCCAATTTATATGTTAAACTTCTAACTCCCAGTACCTCAAAATGTGACTGTCTTTGAAGATAGAGACTTTATAAAGGTAATTACAGTAAAATGTGATCACATGCTTGGGCTCTAATTCAATGACTGACATCTCTCTAAGAAGAGGAGATTAAGACACAGCCACGCACAGAGGGATGACCTCGTTAAGACACAGGGAGAAGACGGCATCTACAAGCCAAGAAGAGAGGCCTCAGAAGAAACAACCCTGTGGACACCTTGGTCTTAAACTTCCAGCCTTCAGAATTGTGAGAAAAATTTATTTCTGTTGTTTAAGCCAACCAGTCTGTGGTACTTTGTTATGGGAGCCCTAGCAAATTAATGTCTCCTGCAGGCTTCAGATAATCTATGAAACAAACCAGAAAATAGTTTTTACCTGCAGCAGTAGAAAGCTCTTAGTATGCTTTCAGCTGGAAATTTTGTTGACATGAAACCACAATAGTGATTTCTTGTATTTCCAACAGTTGATTTCTATTTTAATTTAGATGAATTGTTTGGTTTTTTATTTTTATTTATTTTTGACAGTTTTTTATTGAAAGATAATTGACTATATATATATTTGTGGGGTACAGAATTGAATATCAATACATGTGTACAATATGTGGTGATCAAATCAGGATAACTAGTATGTGTACTCATGTTTACAAACCATAATTAATCTTTGTGACCTTTAACTAGTTTCTTACCTCCCCTTCTCCCCCTCCCCCTTTTGCACCTCTAAAAATCACAGTTCTGTTCCCTCTCTCTCTTTTTTTGAAAGTTTAATGTATTACTGTCTATTTTTCTGTCTTTCTTTCCCATTCTGAGTATATTTGAGCTGCTAATATCTTTCTTATGTCTTACAGGTGAGGTGGCAATGTATTTTACCTCATGTTAAACATAGGTCTTAATAAACAAGAACATGACCAATAAAGAGAAAGGTGATAAAGGAAAAGAATTAGAATTTAGATGGGTCACTTGGATTCTCAGCTCTTGAAATTTTGCACACATTAGTGTTAATACATGCAAACTTTTTAAAACCCAACACACAGTAACGCTGAAAAGCTTATATTGAATAACAGAGTCCTGTCTCAACAAAGTCCTGATCCAACGAAGAAGCTGCTTCTTAAAATGTTTAAGCTATTCATTCTAATAATCACCTGTATATTAGCAAATGGTATGTTCTGATAGTTATGAAGATTCCTGCTGCTTCTTCTCTGAGAAAAGTTTATGTATTATTACTTTGACAAATTCATTTTCTCTATTTTCTTGGTTTACTATTTCTGAAACTGCTGTTAAGTAAAACATTAGACCACAGGTATTGATAACCTAAACCTTCAACTCTTTATCTCTCCTATTTTCTATTCATGAATTATTTGCTTTTACAAACAATATATGTTATTGTTTGTTTTGGCTATCATATTTTCAATTAATAAAAGCTGTTTCTTGTTATTGACTTTTTTTATAATAAGCAATTCCTACTTAAAAGATGTATTGTAGCTATTTATTTATATTTTGTTTACAGTTCTTTTTTAAGTGGAAATTTACACAGAGTAACACACTCAAATCATAAATTTTAACAAAAGCATACAACCTGTAACCTACACCCTTACCAAGATATCAAACACTTTTATTAATTACCCCAGAAAGTTCAATTGTCCCCTTGCCAGTCAATCTATCATATGTCCCTGGCAATCACTGTTCTGATTGTTTTTATGACAGATTGTTTTTGCCTGAACTAGAATTTTATTTAAATATATACTTTTTGTGTGTCCAATCTCTTTGGCTTGCCATGATGTCTGTGAGATTCACCCATGCTGTTGCCTGTATCAGTAGATGGTTTCTTTTAATTGCTGATTAGTATTTTGTTGTACAAATGCTCCATAATTTGTTTATCCATTCTTCTGTTGCTAGACACTTGGATTGTTTCCAGTAGTTGGTTAATATAATTAAGCCAGTTGGACAATTCTTCTACAGGTCTTTTTGTGGATATGTTTGCATTTGTCTTGGGTATATACCTAGGAATTAAGTTGCTTGGTTGTAGGATAATTTTATTTTGAGGTCTAGGATATATGTTAAATTAATTTTTGTGAATGATTGAAGGTAGAGCTCAAGCTTCATTTTTACTATATATATGTTCAATTTCATACCTTTATTTGTGGAACAGATTTTTTTTCTCAATGGAACTTTTTCAGCACCTTTCTTGAAGTCAGTTAATTGTGTAAATGGATCTATTTCTGAACTATATTCTGCCTTATTTGAATATTTGAATATTCCTATGTCAGTATAATTCTGTCTTGATTATGGATAGTTTTGTAGTGAGTCTTGAAGTCAGGTAGTGTAAATTTCCCATTTTTGACTCTTCTAGATTTTTTCAATTCTCTTATGTATTTTTAAATCAGCTTGTTATTATTCTATAATAAATTCTGCTGTGATTATGACTGAGATTGCATTAAATCTATACATCAATTTGGAAACAATATTTTAACAATTTGAGTCTTACATTCTGTAAACATGGTATATTTATTCTTTTATTTAAGTTTTCTTTAACTTAACTTCTCAGCACCATTTTGCAGTTTTTAGTGAAGTGTCGCTTGTATTTTGTTAGATGCATTACTAAATGCTTTATATATTGGGAGACAGTTTCCCATGGGTCTCTCATGTTTTTGCACATTTTGTGAACAAAAGCACTGACATATTTTTGTTCCAAACTATCTCCTGAAAGATATTCATATAGCAGGCAGCTTCAGAAGACAAAAGTAATATCTACTTCTGGTGCAAAAATCAGTCAGGTTTACTATCCATTATAAAAGATCCAGGTTCCCTAATTTGGGGGAACTTCTTCTGTAGTGCAACTTATTACACTGCATTTGAAAATGTCATCTGGTCCTCTTTACATTGCCCTCTGGGAATTGAAACTTGGGAACTGGCACACACACATGCGCATATGAATACGCGCGCGCGCACACACACGTAGTTTTACTTCTTTTTTTCTAATAATCATGATTTTTATTGCCTGGCAAGGCACCTGATACAATGTAAAATATTCTTGCCTTATTTTCTTATTTTGTAAGGAGAAAGCATTTTATTTTCACCATTAAAAATAATGTTAGCTGTAGGCTTTTTAAAATATCCTTTAGCAAGCTGAAGAATTTCCTTTATGTTTCTAATTTGCTGAGAGATTTTATCAAAAATAGGTGTTAAATTTTGCCAAATGCTTTACTGCATGTATTAAGATCATCATATGGTTTTTCTCCATTATTTCTTCAATACAGCATATTACTTTAATTTTTTAACCAAACTTGCATTATTGCAACAAACCTTATTTTGTCATAATGTATTCTTTTTATTACATGGTTGGATTTTGTATACTAATATTTTGTTAATGATTTTACACCTACGTTCATGAGAAATATTGGTTTGTAGTTACCTTTTCTTGTAATGTGTTTGTTAATTTTTGATATTAAGGTTATTCTTGCTCCATAAAACTAGGTGGAAAGGGGTTTTTCTTTCTGTATTTTCTAGAAGAATTTACATTAGACTGGTTTCCACCCTCCAAATGTTTGATAATGAAATATCCTGGGTCTCAGGAGTAAATAATGAAGTTGTCTAAAATATTCCTTCATTGTTCTTTTAATGTTTGAAGGATCTGTTGTGATATCCACTTTTTAATTTGTATTATTAATAACTTGTGATTTTCTCATTTTTTTCCTTGATCAATATTGCTGGCACTCATTAGTCTTTTCCAAAACTGACTTCTGGATTTGTTGATTTCCTCTGTAGTTTACCTGTTTCCTATTTCTTTGATTTATTCTTTATCTTTATTATTTTTTTCCTGCCATTAATTTTGGGATAATTTTGCTTAACTTTTTCTTCATTCTTAAGGTGAAAACTTAAGTTAATCAATTTTGATTCTTTTTTATATGCATTTTGAAGCTATAAATTTCTAAGCATCAAAATGTATATCTCGCGCACATTTTGATATGTTAGTATTTAACATTTTAATTATAATTAAATTCAAAGTAATTTCTAGTTCTTCATGTGATTTGTTTGACCCATGGTTTATTTGTAGTGTGTTGTTTAATTTTCAAATATTTGAACTTTAATTAAAATTTTATTATTACCAATTTATAAATTAATACCACTATAGTTAGAAAACATACTTTGTAAAATTTTGTTTTATACCTTACTAAACATTTCACGTGAAAAAATGTGCATTTTATAGGTATTATGTGTGGTATCCAATAGTTGTTCAGATCTTTCGTATTATTCTTTTTATCTAGTTGCTCTATCAATTTCCAAGGAAGGTGTATTAAAAATTATCACTATGATTATGGATTTGCCTATTTTCTTGCTTTAGCGATGTCAGTTTTACTTCTCTTAAACTATTTTATTAGGCACTTACACATTTATGATTGTTTTGGCTTCATAATTAACTGAACTTTACTCACTACAAAATTTCCAAACACTTCTCTTTTTTTTTCCTGTTATTAACATGGCTACCCTGGCTTTCTCATAATTTGTGCTTTCTAGATTTTTAAAACTTATTTTACTTTTAATCTATCTTTGTCTTTAAATTTAGACTGTATCTCTTGAAGACAACATACAAATGGACCTTGCTTATATATAGCCTGACAATTTTGCTTTTTAATTGGATTTTTAGTTTACTTACATTTAATGCAAATATTAATATGGTGAATTTTTAGTATATCATTTTAATTCCAATATTGCCTTTTTAGCTAAAGCATTTAGCAATATCTTTAAGTGGCCATTACTGGGAATACAACATGCTTTCTTAATTTATCACTTCCTTAAATATTTTACTACTTCTAAAGCAGCCAGTTACTAAAACCACATATTAGAATATTCCATTCATATGAAGGTCCAGAACAGAAAAATCTACAGAAACAGAAAGCATATTAGTGGTCACGTAGAACTTTTTTATTTGTGCAAATAAGGCTGTTAGAATTTTGATAGGGATTACTTTTAATCTGTAGATCACTTTGGATAGTTAATACATCTTAACAGTACTGTCTTTCTACCCATGAGTGCTGGGGATCTTTTCATTTATTTAGGTCTTTAATTTCTCTGAACAATGTTTTACAGACTTCAATGTATAAGGCTTTCAACTTTTTGGTTAAACTTATTGCTAGGTGTTTTATTATTTTAGATGTTATTGTTAATGTAATTGCTTAATTTCTTTTCTATATCGTTCATTGCAGGTATACAGAAACACAACTGGTTTTTATATACTGATCTAGTACCCTACAAGTTGGGTGAATTCATTGCTCTAGTACTTTGTTGAATAATTTTGACCTATCATCATAAGGGATACTGGTCTGCAATTTTCTTTTCTTGTAATGTCTTTACGTGGTTTGGCATCTGGTTTCATAGGATGCATTAAAAACTGTTTCACACATCTTTCATTTTTCAGAAGAGTTTGAGAAGGATTGAAGTTAATTCTTCTTTAAGTATTTGGTAAAAGTCACCAGTGAAGCCATCTGGTTCTAGACCTCTCTTTGTTAGCAGGATTTTGATTACTGACTCAATTTTGTTACTTGTTATAAGTCTGTCAAGATTTTCTATTCCTCCTTGAGTCAGTTTAGGTAATTCACGTGTTTCCAGAAACTTGCTCATTTCCTCTAGATTATGTAATTTGTCGGCATACAATTGTTGGTAGCATTCTCTTATAATCCTCTTTTTGTTTCTGTAAGGTCAGTAGTAATGTCCCCACGTTCATTTGATTTTAGCTATTTGCATACTATCTTTTTTCTTTGTCTATCTAGCTGAAGCTCAATTTTTTATCTTTTCAAACAACCAACTTTTAGTTTTGCTGAGCCTCTCTATTGTTTTTCTATTCTCCACTTGATCTATCTTTGTTTTAATATCTATAATTTTCTTTCTTCTGGTATTTTGAGTTTAGTTTGCTCTTTCTTTCCTAGTTCTTCAAGGTACAAAGTTAGGTTATTGATTTGAGATCTTCCTTCTTTTTCGATGTAGGCATTTACAACTATAACATTTCCTCTGAACACTGCTTTTGCTGCTGCTCTTAAGTTCTCGAATGTTGTGATTTTATTTTTATTCATATCTAATTATTTTCTAAATCCCCTTGTGATTTATTCTTTGACCCACTGGTTGTATAAGAGTGTGTTGTTTAATTTTTATATAGTTTTGAATTTTTAAGTTTTCTTTTTGTTGATTTCTAGCTTTATTCCATTGTGGTCAGAAAAGCACTTTATATAATTTCAGCTTTTTAAAAATTTATTGCAACTTGTCTTGTAGCCTAACAGATGGCCTATTCTGGAAAATGTTCTATGTGCACTTGAGAAGAATGTGTATTTTGCTATTGTTGGGTGAAGTGTTCTATATATGTCTGTTAGGACTGGTTGGTTTATAGTCATGTTTAAGACCTCTATTTTCCTATTGATCCAAAGATATTCTATTCATTAGTTAATGATGCATTAAAGTCTCTATTACTGTAAAATTGTCTATGTATCCCTTCAATTCTGACAATGTTTGCTTTATATGTTTTGAAACTCTGTTGTCTGGTGCATATGTGTTTATAATCTTTATTTCTTCTCAAAGAATTTACCCTTTTATCAACATTTAATGTCTCTCCTTTTCTCTTGTAACTTTTTCTAACTGAAAGGTTTTTTGTCTGAATAATATGAAGGTGCTTCAAAAAGTTCACGGAAAGATTCATATTATATTTTAACTATTATTTCATAACTTTTGAAATACCCTTGTATATACATCCCAGCTCTCTTATGTTTGTTATTTGCTTTGAATACTTTTTTTATCAGTTTAATTTCAATCAATTTGCCTTTGTATCTAAAGTGAGTCTCTTGTAGACTACATATAGTTGGATTATGTTTTATTGTTGGTGGTGGTGGTGATGGTTTGTTTATTCATTCTACCAGTCTCTGCCATTTGACTGGAGAGTATAATCCATTTACCTTAAAGTAACTACCAATAAGGAAGAACTTGCTTCTGCCACTTTGTTCTTTGTTTTCTATATGTCCTGTATATATTTTGTACCTCCAATTTTGTCCTTTACTGCTTTCTTTGTATTTAGCTAATTTTTTGTAGTGAACCATTTTGATTCTGTTCTCATTGTCTTTTTCACATAGTTTTTAGATATTTTCTCTGTGGTTATAATGAGTATTACACCTAACATCCTAAATTTATAACATCCGCTTTGCATTGATGCCAACTTAACTTCAATAGTGTACAAAAACTCTTGTCCCATACAGCTTTGTCCTCCTTCCCTTTAAGTTGTCCCAAATTATAGCTTTACATGTTGTTTACCTCATAATATAAATGTTATTTTTTTTGTGCATTTGTCTTTTAATTCCTTAAAAGAAATCAGAAGTGGAGTTACAAACCTAAATCACAGTATACTAACTTTAACACTTGCCCATGAATTCATCCTCATCAGGGATCTCTATTTCTTCATATGGCTTTGACTTACTGTATGGTGTCCTTTTCTTCATTAGTTTTTTTTTTTTTGTCCCCATACTTGATAATTTCAATTATTCTATCTTCAAGTTGCTGATTCTTTTTTCTGCCTGCTCAACTCTGCTATTGAACACCTCTAGTGAATTTTTCATTTTAGTTATTGTACTTTACATCTCTGAGTACGGTGATGAAATCTCACACCATCCCACTTCATCCCACTTGGGACATGAATCATCCCTTTGTCCAGAACTGGAAACCAGGATCCTGTGCTGGGAATGTGGGCTTTTGTGTTTAAGACTACCATTGTGCCCAGGAGGGGGTGGAGTGAGGGCAAGTAGAAATGCCACAAAGCTTTCCTACCATTTTGAAGTTGCCTTTTTCTTGATTCAGCATTTACTTGGCTGCTGTAAACATTTGGCTCTTTTCCAGTGTTCTGATAAAGTTGATTCTGACAGTTTCTGCTTGTTTTTCATTTCGGTAGGGGATGAGAGCTTAGAACTGCCTACTTTGCAATTTTCCTGACATGGCTCCTGTTTGTTTTTGTAACCAGCATTTACTCTGGGTTTTTTGTAGTACAGTATGAGAATTTCTATTTTTATTACAAGGGATTAACACATTAAATAAATTGACAGGAACAATGTGCTATCTTAAGTCTTCTTAATTCTGTCATTTTTCAATGTTTCAGTGCTTCTTTTTTTTTTTTTTTTTTTTTTTTTAGTCTTTTACTGTATCAGCTTTGGGCTGTCATTTCTTAGTTTCTTCTTTTCTATTACAGAAATTACACATTCTATTTTAATGATACTATTTATTACTTTTAACTTTTCAAAAATATTTTAAAATTTCATTTTCTCTACTTATGAAGGTAAAAATGGAATAATATCTTTTGTACTTCCTCAGAATAAGACAAGTGTATTTTTATTGTTTTCTTATTTCCCCAATACAGTAGTTCCCCCACATCTGCAGTTTTGCTCTCTGCAATTTCAATTACCTGTGGTCAACTGTGCTCCAAAAATATTAAATGGAAACTCCACACTACCCAGGATGGTGGGCAATTTAAAGCTTTATGAGTTGCTTATTTCTGGAATATACTGAGGCTTGTCTATATCCTGATGAAATACATTGGAAAAAAATTATGTCCTTGCATATACTCTTCTACTGCGAAGACTCTGTTTGAATCAGCCCTCACCACAGCTCTTTACATGTGATAACCCTCATTGTCAAGTGAGGGGACCCCAACCCATCTTTTGCCCTGAGCTATTTGATACTGTTGGATTGGGAGTAAGATGGAAAGCAGGTGCTGGGAGGAGGTGGAGGAATGTATTCTGCCTTCTCTCAGTAGCTGATGTGTTTCTTGTTTGTTTGGGTTCTCTTTGATTGTTGTAGTTGATCCTGCTGTTGCCACTTTAGGTACTCCAAACCCTGCCAGGGTCCCTGAGACAGGAGCAGTCATGGCATAGAGTAGAGAGATGAATCATGTTTGTAGTTATTTCGAGGAGAGCGAAGCACCTTTGTTTCTTGAGGCTAAGCTTGTACCTCAGCCTGCATTAATATTTTAGTTATCTAATTCCATCAGTCTTATTGTTGAAAATCCTGCCCAAATTCTGATAATATTTCTCTACCTGTCTTCATTTTCCATGGAACTGGAGCTTTCACATTTCATATTTCTTCCTAAGTATTTTACTGAGAGTTTGGAAGAGGCCACAGGACAGAAGTCATCTCACAACAGTCTGATTTATACCTTAAATATCAAAGATAACCCTGAAAATTTGCTATAAAATGGAGAAAGAGTAATGTTAGAAACTTTTCTTTAGGCAACCATACAATGATAAAATAAATGACGTCCAGTATAGAATATCTTCTGGATAACATCACAGGCATTTTACCTTCTAAAATAAAATCTCAGTATAGTCAAGAAGAAACTGAGTTTTAACCTCTCCTTCTAACCTCGGAGGATTGTATTGTTCATGTCATGAATACTTCATCCAATTCACTTCCACTTGCAGTCAGGCTGAAGAGAAGTCTGCAGTGTTCTTTCATTCCAGTCAGCCTGAAGTACACTAGAGAACAGTTACACTGCTTGTCCTGTGAGACTGCTGTCATTATATTTCCCATCTCCCAAACTCCATAGCCACTCATGTTGAGAGGTTTAAAAGATTTGTTGAGGGAGTGAGGGGTCAGAAGTCTTAAGAACACAATAGCATATTTAAAACCATTTGCAAGATCATATAATATCAACAGAAGTGCTCTGACATTATAAGGTATGGTAATAAATGAAACCATTTACAGAAATGCCCTAAATAATATTATAAGATTATACTAATAAATGAAGCTATATGAATTCATAGGATAGGCTAGCAGTTGCTTCTAGAGAGCTGACGGCCTATGAAAATGAATTTCTACAGCCTCATATTTCTGCCAGGCATTTTATCACATTTAGAAACTTTAAGTGCTCTTGCTTTAGGTTTTGGCATCTGAAAATAAAGACTACTTTTATGGATAGTGCTCAAATTTTAATGGTAATTATGACTAATAAAAAGCATCAATGTTTAAAAACTTAGAAGTTGTTCCAGGATCAACATTAGGATATTCTATCAGCACAATTGAGGTAGACTTTAATTTAGGTTCAGAATTTAATCAAAAACTATTGCTCTAGTTATCATTACTATAAAGCCCATTGAAAATATCATGCTGTCTGCCATAATAAACAATCCTGCATTACAGCACCTTTCTGTTCCGTAACCTATGCGCTATTTTGGTATTTACCAAAGTTACATGAGGCTTTTCCGCCTCAGAACTCTTTTCTTATATTCATAAAGTTTGCCCCTATGAATCTCCAGAGTTAAAAAAGTAACTTCTATAAGCCATTTAGCAAAATGTGGTAAAATTAAAACATTGCAGCTTGCCTTTTCCTGATACTAAAGTCATAAGTGGGGGCTCTTAGGGTAGTTATTGAAAACGTTTTGTTTCATTGGAACTGAAGTCTGTATGTAAAACAGAGGAATTTGATGAAAATAAAGATAAGGTGGTGAAGAAAAACAAATAGGAACTGAAACAGGGCACTTTCAGCATCTATACTGTTTCATTACTTTTTGCCAACTGCTTGGAAACTGAGGCAGGGGAGGAGGAGGACAGGTGAACACGAGAAACATGTTAAATGAAATAAAAAACTGAGGGTTAAAATCCAAAAAGCCTCTGGTATTTTGCACTCTTTAGCATCGGTGAGGTGAGCTTAAAGCTCCAGACCTGCAGGCAGCCCAGCTGAACGGCGGCCAGAGGTTCTGTCATCGTTCACCGACCTGTAAGAACCTCAATGCATGGCATTCTCTTACTCACTAGGTGACACCTGGACACACGTGTTGGGCTGCACGTGGGAATGGTAACATGCTGCCTGTTAAGAACTCTCTGCGGGCAGGCTGCTGTGCTGCTTAGGCTTTCTATACTCATCATCTCATTGAGTAGTCATAATTTACTAAAGCAGAGATTATTATTGGAAGGATTAACTACTTTTCCCATGTCACACAGCTCATAAGCAGGAGAGTTGGGCACTGGATCTCTAGGCCTTGTCCTAACAGTGAGGCTGCACCACCTCTCAGAGTTTTGCTGATTCTCCACTGCTGCTGTGATTCTTGGCAATCACAGAAACAATACTGACCAAAATCTCCCCAAATACAATGATACATTTTCAGGGACAGAAGAAAGGGCTGGATAGATACCAGCTTAGACAAAAGCCCCATGCCCATGCTGTCTGAAACAGATGGGAACACAGAGATGGCAGCTATTTTATTGGCAAGCATTTATTAAACAAGTATTGTGTGCTCACTCACCCCCGAGCTACACCATGTCAGGCTAGAGGAGAGATTCCAGTTATATTGCCAAGGAGTAAACTGTCGGTGCCTAAATGCGAGAAAGTGATGACCTTGCACACAGTCCTCCATATGTCAAGACTGGGAAAACGGTAAAATATCTGCCCTGTGTCCAAATTTCCCCTTTTTGTAAGGATACCAGTCATATGGAATAGGGCCCACTCTAATGACTTGGTTCCATGTGATTACCTCTCCACACAGGGGGGAGGACTTCCATGTATTTGGGGGAAGAAACACAATTCAACCCATAGCGAGCACCTACCCACTCTACTGATGTTCCAGCAAGACTCGGTGACGACGTCGCAGTTGACTGGGGAGAAGATCTCTTAGATTTTTCATCTTGAAGACTGGGAATTACGGTGACACTAGTTCTTGGGAGACAGCACAGGACACACCGGTCATTCCATCCCTAGGGCTGCAGTGTCCCCCACCACATGCTCTTCTAAGGACCCGCCTCACTTTCTGAGCAAGTTCCTGAAGGGACTTTTCCATACGTGTGAGAGAGATCAGTGAGTATCAATTTGCAAGACGTGCTAAAGCACATTCTTGATTGTTCTTAACTGATTTACTCCATTACACTAATAAAGAAGGAGAAATCAAAACCTGGTCAAATATAAACGTGAGATTAAATCACGCAATACAGTTAAGAAAATGCCAGACTAAAGTACCAAAGAGAACATATCCGCTTCCCAAGGCTGATTAGTGCTGAAGGCTGATCAGCGTTGAAGGCTGATTACTGCTAATATCATGATGAAAATGTCAGAAATGCAATCAAACGTTTTCACAGAGCAGCCATAGTCCTAGCATTATTCACAATAGCAAAAAGTAAAGCCCAAATGACCAATAATTAGGAATTGGTTAAATAAATTGCAGCATATTCTTCAGAAGATGGGGTCTAATGCACCCATACTGTAAGCACATTGTCAATGAATATTTAGTGATAAAAAGAAGTGTTCAGCCATGTTCATTAATAGTTCAAAACCAGCATATTTAATATGATCTTTATTTTGTTTATTTAGTACACATGAATATGATTTACATACCCAAAAAAGAAACAAGAGGAAATCATATATATCATGTGTTAAAATATATACAGACAGTCCCCAACTTAATGTTGTTCGATTTATAATTTTTCGACTTCACGATGGATTTATCAGGACCCCATGGTAAGTCGAGGAGCATCTGAATGTACATATATATCTTTATAATGCATACTAAGTATAAACATATATAAATCTCTCTCTCTCTCTCTCTCTCTCTCTCTCTCTCTCTATATATATATATATATATATATATATATATGTATGTATGTATATACCTATGCATAGTGCCATTTTCTAATTCACATAAAGTGGCTCTGGTACCCAGCAAACAAACCCAGTCATTGGGAGCCCGTCCATGGGTAGCAGGGCCAGGGCCCTTGGGCCAGGCTGGAGATGAGGCAGGACCCCAGGCTCGCAGGATAGACCAGCAGAGCTCTCCTTCCAGGGATGGGGTTTAGGACAGAGCTGTAGTCCCGGAAAAGACTGGTATACTAGCTGGATAAGGAACATAAGAAAAGTTCTTCCTGCTTTATGTTTTAAGTCAGTTGGGAGAGTGAGTGGGATGCCACCACTTGGGAGACATCAACTCCTGAGTCTGATTGTGAGCAAAGAAACTTAGGCTGCAAATATCAGAGACCAGTACCAGGCCTAGGCCAACTCAGTTTGGTTCTAAGGGACAGGTTTTAGATAGACAGGATTTGAGGTGAAAGAGAGAGTGGGGGGCTGCTGATTCATGTCCTATTGCAAGCAGGCTGAGCTAAGGAACTGGGAAAGGTTCCCAGAAATTGCACGTGAGGCCACCTGGGGGTCAGCTGTATCTGCTGTGTGAGGCAGAGTCTGAAGAAACCAGGAAGGGGCTTGTCTTCATAGAGGTCCGAGCCTCCTGTCACTATTCCAGATTCTCAAATTAACAAAGTTGGAAGCAGAATTTATGACAAATAGTAAAGTTTTAGCCATGAAACCGAACCCTGAGAGGAGGGATGACAACTGACACTGAGTCTGGAGTGCCTTTGAAACCCCATAAATGTACTTTGGCATGCGTCAAGCACCCTTTGCTGAGACACTTTGCAGACAGTCACAGTAAGAATTTTTACGGCCTTCCATCAGAAGCCTTATGTAGCAAATATACACACTGACATGGTCTGCGGTGTCCTCCTAGAGTTTTTCAGTGCACAACCTACTCAGCCTTAAAAGGCATCACTGACAGACAGCAGGTCTTGACCTCTAGCTATATGCCAGCCCTTCTCTCTGCCCACCTGATGGTTCCCAGGCTGCCCTGGATTGGTGGCCTCACCTCTAAAGCCTTTGTTTCTCCTTCAGCTGTCGAGACCCTTCCTCTCCCACCCATCCTCTTACCTCTGCCACATCCAAGTTATGAGGGTGAGTTGGCTCACTCTGAAACCCATTCATCCAACACACATTTAATGAGCAATTTCCATATCTCAAGCCCTGCTGGATGCCAGTGATGCAGAGATGAACAGGACCTAATTCCTCCCTCTGAGATCTGTGGACCCCAGTCATCATACTACAAGGTCTCTATACAAATATCAGCTTATTCAGAAGACCTTTCCTGACAATCTGCCTGAAACATCTAAAACCCTAATGCTCCCTACTGAGCCACGCAAGCAGCTCGATTTTCCCTTCTTGCATTTATCACCACCTGATATGCTGTATATCCACGTGTTCCCTGCCTCGTATGAGAACCTAACTCCACAATGACGGGATGTACGTTTGCTTCACTGCTGTATCTCTTGCACATAGAATAGTTAGGCATGTAGGAGGCACTCGAGGAATGTATGTTCAATGAATGAGTGGATTTGATTAACGATATGGTAGAAAGACAACAGCGTGCTCTGGGCACATGTGGTAGGGGATAGGGCAGAGTTAAGGAAAGGGGAGGCTTTCTGGATGCTGTCACACTGATCTGAGTCTTGTGTCTTCTAGCACATTTGTCTATCTGCCCCCTACACTGTAAGCCTCTTGAGGACAGAGGACATGCCTCATTAATCTTTGTAACCTCAGCATCTACAGCAGTGTTTGTTACTTAGTTTGATTCTTAGTCCGATTCTAATGAATATTAATTACTTGCTTGGCCCTTATCTAGTTGGATGTAAACTTGAAAAATGTTAATTTATTTTAGGGAGCCAGTAATTTTGTTTTTTAATTTCTTTATTATCTCATTGAAACATTTTCTAAATAGAAAGTTTCTTCCTACTGAGAGTTCGGAATGGAAAGAATGTCTTTCCATTCAAAATAAAAATAAGAACCAAAAGTTTTTAAGGAACACATAGTTTCCAGAAAACTTTGATTGAGACAGACTCCTTCCTATTATTTCCTTTTCTGTTATTGACGCTTTCTTGTCTAAGAATTATCTTAGTCAGCTAAGGCTGTTTTAACAAAGTACCATCAACCAGGTGGCTTCTAAATAACAGGCACTTATTTGCCACAGTCCTGGAGGCTGGAAGTTGAGCTCGGGGTGTCAGCATGGTCAGGCCCTCTTGCAGGCTGCAGACAGCCCACATCTTGCTGCATCCTCCACGTCATGGAAAGAGGATGAGAGCGCTGTCTGGGGTCTCTTTCATGAGGGCACTTATCCTATTCAAGGGGGCTCCACTCTCATGACCTAATCACCTCCCAAAGCTCCACTAACTAATACCATCACATTGGTTGTTAGGATTTCAACATGTATATTTGGAAGGGACACAAACATTCAGTTCATAACACGAACATAATTGCTGTTTCAAAAGACCACAGTGGACCCAAAACTTGGCCTTGTAACTAGCCAACAATATATTAATAGTGAAATCAGGTATCTGTCCCCTCTAGGAACTTAATGATCCTCTAATTATCCCGTGATGCAGATGTTGGCAAGCTATTAATAATGGAGTTATTAGGAATAGTGACAGCAATTAGTAAATGCTGATATAAGCAAGTTCAAAGCTGCCCTCTCCAAGCACATTCCTCCAAAGGCAAATGTAAGTCAAGTTAATCTAGCAGTCTTCTTTCACAGCCAAATACGAGTGGATCTGAATGGTGCTTGATAGTCACCCCTGTGATTACTATCCCCACGCTGTATCATTGTTAGGACCCTTCCTTTATATGCATGTCTCACTCTCTGAAGGAAAGCATAAAATTATACCAGATGGCTTCAAATGAATAGGTATTCTGTTTGCTATTTATCTTCTTTTGAATCTTAATGAACAATCTTAGTGATCAGGCTGTCTTTATTGTGCTATATTTATCAATCTTATAGTCCTAAGTTTGAAGAAGCATTAGCAAGGTTGGAAACAAACAAAAAAAAATGTGTTTAAGATGATAATAAATCACATATGCTAAATGTTTTACATTTTATTAATTGAAAATTAATAAAACTACTATGTTCATGTAAATTTAAACTATTAAATTGATATAATATTTGGATATTTTATTTATACATTGTTTGAATGATATGATAAAACCCGATCATGGAAATAAATAAAATATAGACCTTCCTCAAGTTTAGAAATAACTATATAGTTTCTGTTCCTTGAGATTCCTCAGTGCTTTCCGTAAATGATATCAGAAGCACTATTTTAAAAAAATGAAAACGTTTAAAACTTGAATCATATGAATATGAACATATAATTGGAGTCTTCACTGGACAACGACCTTTTCATTCAACCCCTGGTATGTTCCAGGAGCTGCTCCAGGCAGGGGGGATATAGCAAGGACAAAATTGACCAGGTTTATGTTTTCATGAAATTTGATTTTAGCAGCTAAATGCTGTGTTTTATAACCAGTAATTGTTCTCAACTATACAGTTTTTAAAATATTGGCATGTTATTAAATCTATTAGTAAGTCAAACTCACTCATATATCTGTGATTTTGAAAGTAGAATATTTCAAGCCTAATTTTTTTGCACTCTTAACATTATATTCATTTTTCCCGTAGTCTCTGTCCTGGATTGAGAATTTGATAGTTTACAAATATCATGCATCACTAAGAGACAATTATTTTTATTATGCCTAGGGTTTTTTTTCTTTTTAAATCTTAATTTAGGCTGTATGAAAAAAAAAATTGTTTCCAGATAGCCAAGTCTCCTGTTTCCATTAGTCCATGTACATATAACCTGTGCATGCTCATGAAGGAGAAAGCGCCAAGAAATTGTCCTGTTTCCAAATAGTACACCCTCAATTCTAATGTGAGCCAAGCAAGCCTCAGACCACAGCATGAGAGCTTAGAAAATGAAATCAGCTGTAATGTTCTTAAAAGGCTTATTCAGTATAGCTCCCTCCCATTGTGTCTTCACCGTGAAGCTAGATAATAACACATCTCTCAACATCTCTCTACTTGTCTCTCTTGCTCCAACTCATGGAAAGTTTCACTTCAAAGCTCTCAGTATTTTTTCTTTTTGGAACCGGTAAGGGGATCGTAACTCTTGGCTTGGTGTCATCCGCACCTCACTCAGCCAGTGAGCGCACCAGCCATCCCTGTATAGGATCCGAACCCTCAGCCTTGGCAGTCCCAGCGCCGTTGCGCTCCCAGCACCGCACTCTCCCGAGTGAGCCACAGGCCAGCCCTCAGTACCTCTGACAGTGCTCCTTTGATCCTTGCTTTTCAGGCATTGTGGCTGAAGGGATTTGCTGGGTTTCTCATTGAGGAGACTGGGTTGAACATTGACCACAAACAAGGCAGGAAGCCCAGGCAGAGCTGCACTTGAGAGTCAGGGTGAGGAGTTCAGCCTGGATGTGTGGACTTAACAATCTGGGGAGCATCCGGCCAGAAGGATCTGCCAAGCAGATGGGTATCTCCTGCTGGAGTTCAGGAGGCTACCAGTCATCAGCATAAAGTCACAGAGAAATCCACCAGGGAGATATTGCAGGTGACCAGAGAGAACCACGGGGCACACGAGTCATTCTTTAAGGAAAAGCAGCCATTAGAGAAGGTAGAGAAAGAGCAATAGGAGGAGAAGGAGGTAGAAACAATTGGTTTCTCAGAAACCAAGAACAAAAGAGTTTTAAGGAAAATCAGGTTGCCTACAAAATGCTTCAAAGAGACGGGGTAAGACGAGAATTAGAAAGTGGAACATGGGCTTCGTTTTAAGAAGTCCCTGATGGGGTTTGTTTGTTTGTTTGTTTGTTTTATTTTGTTTTGTTTTGTTTTCAGAATTGGCTCAATGAAGGAGAGGGGAAAAGCCTGGCCATGGAGGGCTACAGCAGGGGTGAGGTGGGGCAGAGAGCCGAACAGACAGTGCTTTCTTGGAGCTCGGCTATAAAAGGAAGGAGAAAAAGGCAGGCACAGAATTGGAGAAGGGATTTTTTATGGTACAAGAAATCTGTTGTATTTATAGACTGTGAAGAAAGAGGCAGGAGAGCAGAGGGGCTGTAAATAAAGAAGAGAATTAAGTGCTTGGTGGAGCAGGCGCATGTAGTAAGTGGAGGAGATGGGATTTAGAGCAAGAGAGAAAAAATTGTCCTTGAAAATGAGAGAAGGGAAAAGACAGCTGCAGACACAGGTGTGAGAGGCAGGAATTGAGAGCATTTCTAATTCATCTGTGTATTCTCTGGGTGACTTCATAGTTTCATTCAAGTGACACTCAACTAGTGCACAGTAACGATGCCTCAGGCATCAGCCACCTTTCTTTGGAGAAGTAAGTTGTTTTTTGTTTTTTGTTTTTTTAGTTTGATTGCCCAGTTTGACTAAGTTATTCAAACCCAGATGTAAACAATCTCTCAAAGGCTTTCTTTCTTTCTTTCTTTTTTTTTTTTTTCTTTTTTTTCATGACCGGCACTCAGCCAGTGAGTGCACCAGCCATCCCTATATAGGATCCAAACCCACAGCGGGAGCATTGCAGGGCTCCCAGCGCCTCACTCTCCCGAGTGCACCACGGGCTCGGCCCAAATGGTATCTTTCTTTAAGCTTAAAAAGTAAAAGTTATAATAACTAAAACAATTGAATTAATATTCCCTTACTTTAGCAAGCAAAGATATTAGTAGCTGCCTTGGTGGTGGTAATTTTATTTAGTTATTCATTATTTACTTATTTATTTACTTACTTACTCTGTTAGTGATCATAAGAAGTGATTGAAAATTTTTGAATAGCATTTTTCCAAAAAAAGTGCGTTAGCATCCATTACACTGAAGCTAGAGCTATTTTATTTGGCAGGCATTTGCAAACATTTAGATAGTAGACTTTGGCTTTCTAGACACATACTCATAATTGGCAGCTAGCTAATCCCGGAAGACCATTTTTAAAATCTAAAATACAAGAGTCTTACTGATTTTTTTCAAAGGAAAGGAAATAAAGCTTTGTAGCTTACTTTAAAAATGTTTAGACTAATTTGTACCCTATGACTCTTGTTATAGGGTATAAGCTACACTTTGGTGGGTAAACCAATGAGTAGAATGACATTTTTTTTTTTTTTTTTTTTCTGACCAATAAGGGGATCTGAACACCCTCAGCACGGTGTGGTCCGCACCGCGCTCAGCCAGTGAGTGCACCGGCCATCGCTATATAGGATCCGAACCCACGGCCTCAGCACTACCAGCGCAGCACTCTCCCGAGTGAGCCACGGGGCCAGCCCTAGTAGAATGACATTTTGACATTACAAAACTCTTACTGAAGAAAAAAATCACGTCTGTTCCACCTGTGGTTGCCCCAGCTTCTCCTGCCCTGCTGCTGTCTGGGCAAGTGAAAGATCACCTTACAAACATCCACAGCCAAATGTAAACCAGCTCTTCCTTCCTTATGACTAGAGTCCAAACTGTCACTCTCCACAGTCAATCACATGGTGTAGAAGTTTTTGCTGTCAACACTAGAAGACTTAATTGTGAAATGATTAAAATTAAAATTCATAATCCATTCAAATATTCAGACATCATGTTATTATTAGAATTTTCTAGGTTCTTGCATGCATTTAAATAATTTTTCTATGCTAACGCACCCCTCCAAGACTCCCTTTATTATGGGTTAATTCAATATTGTGTTTCTTTCCTATGTTGAGGGTAGGTAAAAAAGTCCAGCCAAATGTTTCTGTATTTTTCTTGGTAAAAGTGTGGTTAAGGACATCGTCTCTCTATGTTGATCCTTTAAAAAAATAGACTAGTTCAAAATTTTTGAAATATTTTCTTCTAAGGAAGAAATCAGCAGATGAATTGGTACGCTTTGTAGAGTCAAAAATAAAAACCATTTAACCTAATGAGTTTGGGTTTTTTTTAAACTCATTTGTCAAATATCATAGAACTCATTTTAATGTCCAAGTATAAACATGTGCTTTATTTATATAAACCTTTTAGAAAATGTGGGTTTCAATTCTTAAAATACTTAAAGTTGAATATCTTTTTGTTGTTGTTGTATTACATAGATGATCAGCTTCCTCAGTAAGGGTCTGATTGTCCCTCTACTTGCAGGGTCAATTCATGATCCCACCCCCTATTGACCCATGACTAGCACTTTAGCTCAGCAATTGGCAAGCTCCACACGAATCCGTTCTGCATCTTCTCTCCCCAGCCTGGGAACCCATTCCTTTAAATAAGACCCAACACAACTTAGGCCTAGGCATAAAAAGATGTCCCACTCTTGCCTGACTCTAGAAACACTGTAAGTACACCAGAATCAGATGAAAGAAAGGGCTGCCTCTGATCATTTTTCTCCAATGGTTAGTAAGACCCTTGGGTCTTTACAGTTCTTCATAGCCTGACGTGTCTATACTCTAGAGCCCTGTACAATGGACTGTAAAAGTAGTATTTCAAGTTCACATAAATCTGTCAACTGTTTTCTGCCACTGGTCGTGCTCATATTTAGTATAACAACCTGTTCAGGTTACAGCAGCAGCAATGATTAAAGTGGACAAATCAAAGACCAGGGGAAGAACCAGCGACAAAGCTGCCTCTCTTGTGATTGTTCATATGCTGGCTGTGTCTGCAGTGCTGTCACATGATGCTGGCAGTCAGGTGAGCTGTGGCCAGGCCCACGGGCTCCAGTGCCTGCTGCTGCAGTACAAGAGAACAGTGAGAATGCCACTTTGGAACCAGAGTTGGGAAGCGGCTGGGTTTTCTGGGGCATAGCAGGCTTTTTTGCTTCAGCATGAGAATAGCTGGGGATGCTCCCAGCTCTCTGGTGATCCCACTCCTCAGCAGGAGGCAGCTTAGGTCACCAGGTGAAACCCACTCTTTGTTCTTAAGCTTTGGGATTGCTACTTTCCAGACCCTACTATCACTCCGTGGAAACAAAAGAAGCCTGGAGAGTCTCAAGGCCACCTCCGTTAAACAAGGCAGAATTTGAACTTCTGCTGGAGAGCTTCCTGGTTATGTGACTTCCATTTCAGTAAAGAAGTAACACAAACCAAGGTGATGGGGACAAAGCACAGAAAAGACTCTCAGGAGCAGGGAGTTGGTACTTGTTCAAGGAGCTACTTGAAGCACATGGATTTCCTACTTCTCGGTGAAATAGATAGGACTTTTATTGTATTTAAAAATCACAAAGTTCTGTGAGTTTGGTGTCATGCTAGCCTTCTTTGTTGATGAAGTAAAATAGCAAAGCAGGAATTTTCTATCCAAGTTCCAAAAATGTTATGATCCTAAGAAAATAAAATTAGATGTGGTTTGGCTACTTCTGAGTATGCAATCAAAAAAAATAGATAAATAAACAAAATCCCAAATAGCAAGTTTCTTGTGAAATCATATGGATCTTCTTTTCACTCAGATAACTAGCATTGGCCTGACTGAGCAATTAGAACTCGTGGTCCATTAAATCCAGCTGACAGCCATGGTGACAGGAGGCTCTCTTGGCCTGCGACCTTGGGAGCTTGATGCAAACAAGCAAAACAGAGATGTACAAGTCAGCAAAGGGGGTGTGCATGTATGTGTATGTGTGTGTGTGTGTGCACGTGTGTGTGTGTGCACATGTGTGTGTGTGCAATGCTGGTTTAACAGACCCCACTGCCGCTCTCTGTGATGCATGCCTATCACAAAGGTGATGTATAGACAGACCCAAAAGCAACAGTAGAAAAAGGGAACTCACTGGGCAGTAGTGACAGAAGAAGTAAATAAGACTCTGGGTATAGGGTATTAGTGTAGGACGAAGTGAACACCTCCTCAAAAAAGACTCATGTGTACTTCTCTCTGTTACAAACTGAAATGAGTCCCTCCAAAATTCATAGTCCAAGTTCTAACTCCAGTATTTCAGAGTGTGACTGTATTTGGAGACAGGGCCTTTAAAGAGGTAATTAAGGTAAAATAAGGTCATATGGGTGGCCCTAATCCAATGTGACTGTTGTCCTTATAAGAAGAGGAGATTGGGATATAGACAGACATGCAGAGAGGGAAGACCACGTGAAGACACAGGGAGACTGTGGACATCTACAAGCCAAGGAATGAGGCCTCAGAGGAAACCAACCTTGCCAACACCTTGATGTTGTACTTCTAGCCTCCAGAACGGTGAAGGATACATTTCTGCTATTTAAGCTACCCAGGGTGTGGCACTTTGTCATATCAGCCCTAGCAAACTAACACTCCGCTTGACTGACTTCATGTCCAGTGATTCTTCCTTTGATTAGGAAGCCCCTTCAAGTCTTAATGACCAATCACAATCAGAGGCTTGAATGATTTCAAGATGAGAGAGATGGTACTTTTAGCAGGTGGAAGAGATGTCTCTACCTTCTACATCTTAAAAATCTTGTAGTTACCACCTTTCTGGATCCATAGAAAACAGAGACTGAGATGTTGTAACAGAAATATCTTCTATTCGTTAGGCAATTCTAAAATATTCTACTATCACAAGTCAGTCAGACTCCTGCTAGCAGTTCACAATTTTAACAGAGGAGAGACATTTAGAACACATCCCTCTCAAGAAACAAGAATGTATTTCTGCCACTGGATATGAGTACTGATCTGTATGTAACACCTTAGGCAACACGATTACTTCTGTATTAATAACAAAAAAGAGTCCTCTTGAAAGAATTACAAAGCATTTACAAATATAAGCAAGTCAACTGAAAAAAACATTTTTTTTTCTACTAAAATCTATTTTGCAATAGGATTTCATTACTGGGCATCATTTTTCTCTCTCAGGAAAGATGTAAATAACATGTGTAGAGTACTAAACAACAACAGTCTCCTTAATAGCAAAAAATGCCTACATAAATTCTGTGAGACTACACTGTTTGAAAGATTTAACAGCATTATTTTAAAAATTATGTGCATAACAAATGAAAAGCTGATCAACTAGACCAACAGAGGATGTAAATTTCCTTCTGTTCCCATTATAAACAATGACAAAAGAAGCTCAGTTTCAAACATCTATCCATTCTAATAATTTTCTGTAAAAGGCAGTATTGGTTGAATCACCCAACTGACTTCAAGTCTCATTCTCTGCCTGTTTTCACTAGAATCTTTCTAGTCCTACTTTCTAGCCTCCCTTGCAACTCAGGGGAGATACATGCTGTGTAATGAGATGGAAGTAAACATCTTTGGTGTGGGTGATGGGGTGACTACTAGAAAAGTATTTGAATCCTTGATAAAAGAAATTGATTGAATAGCTTTATCCCTTTTTCTTTCTTCCTCTCTTCAATATGCATGTGATGCTTGGAGCTGTACAATCTTCTTGTGAGAGGCAATGCACATAAAGATGAACAACAAACACATGGTATAATAGAAAGATAAGGGGAAGAGGAGTCAAGGGCAGCCCCAGCCAAAAGGCAGGCAAGAGAGCATGCCCAGGGTCCTAGGCAGGAGCCAGTGGCAGTAACCCCCACCAAGAAGCAGGCAAGAGAGCAGGCCCAAAATACCACTTCCATGCAGGTGGCCCACCACAGCCTCTGCCACAGCCATGGTTGCCACAAAAGTGGCTCTCTGCCACAACAGTAGCCAAAGCCACCATGCAGGAAGTCCATCAGACACTTGACTGCATTGACACAAGGATAGTCACCAGCAGAAACCAGAAAAAGAAGAGGATGTCTCTCTCCTCAAAGCCCACTCCGGAGCAATAGAAGAAGCAACTGCTCTACCAGATGACCAGACATCAACATAGAGATACTAGAAATACAAAAACCTGAGAAAATATGACACCACAAAAAGAATATAATATTTCTCAAATACCAGATCCTATACAGCAGGAAACCCTTGAAATGACTGAAAAGGAATTCCAAGAAACAATCTTAGGGAAACTCACTGAGATATGAGAAGAATCAGTTAGACAATACAATTAAATGAGAAAAACAATCCAGGAAATGAAGGAGGAAGTTTACAAAGAGAATAATACCTTAACAAAGAAAGTAGCAGGATTCATGGAACTGAAAAGTTCATTAAACATAATAAAAAAGAAACACAACTGGCAGCTTAAGTGGAAGGCTAGAACAAAAAGAAGAAAGAATTTCTGATCTTGAAAATAACCTTTTTTGAAATAATTCAAGCAGACAAAAAAAGGAAAAAAGAATTTTAAAAGTAAAGAAAATCTAAGAGAGCCAGCAGACAACCTTAAGCAAATAAACATTCAAATCATGGGTGCTCCAGAAGGGGAGGAGAAAGGAAATAGCTTGAAATTTCCTTGAAATTTCCTTGAAAACCTATTCAAGGAAATAATACAGGGAGATACATGGACCTTCAGATCCAGGAGGCTCAAAGATACCCAAACAGAATCAATCCAAAAAGGTCCTCTCTAAGACACATTGTAGTCAAACTGGCAAAACTCAAGACAAACAGAGAATCTTAAAAGAAGCAAGAGAAAAGCATCAAGTCATCTATAAGGGAGCCCCTATCAGACTGACAGCAGACTTCTCAACAGAAGCTACACAGGCCAGAAGAAAGTGGGGTGATATATTCAAAATATTAAAAGAAAAAAAATTGGCAGCCAAGACTGCTATACCCAGCAAGGCTATCCTTTCAGAAAAGAGGGACAAATGGTATATTTTCCAGACAAACAAAAATTGCAGGAATTCCCTACCACAAGACCAGCCCTACAAGAAATCCTTAAGAAAGTCCTGCATCTGGAATCTGAAAAATGATAACAAAAATTATAATGACCATGAATACACAAGAAAGAACAAAACTCACTGGTAGAACAAAAATGCAAACAAGGAAGAGAAAGAAACTAAATCTTACCACCACAAAAAACCATAATGACAGTGTAATAATGTGCCTGCTTTATATCTGATTTTAGTAATTTCAGTCTTCTCTCTCTTTTTTTTTTTCAATAGAAGTTTGCAAATATGGTTGATCTTTCTAAAGAATCAACTTTTGGTTTTGTTTGGTTTTGTTCTCTACTGTTTTTAAAATTCCTATTTGTATACTTCTGTTGTAAACTTTATTATTTCCTACTTATATTTGCTTTTGGTTTAGTTTGCTCTTCTTTTTCTATTTTCTTAAGGTGGAAATTCACATTACTGATTTGAGATTTTTCTTATATTTAAGTAAGTGTTTACAAGTGTAAATTTTCTTCTAAGCATTGCATGAGCCCTGCATCCAGTAAATGTTGGTATGTTGTGCTTTGATTTTTACCTCAAAGCAGTTTCTAATCTTTCTGTGATTTTTCTTTTTATCCATTGTTTACTTTGGAGAGTTGTTTAATTTCCACACATTTGTGAATTTTCTAAATTTCCTTCTGTTATTGTAGTCAGAGAACATACTTTCTATGGTCTTCATCTTTTTAAATGTATTATGACTTGTTTTGTGGCCAAAAATTAAAAAAAAATAAATTATAAGAAAAAAAAAGAATGGGAGAAAAAAGACTTTGAGTCTTAATGGCACTGTTGATAAACTAGCAACCATTTGCCTCTAGACTTCCTTTCATATGAGAGAAATAAACCCCTATCAGTTTAAGGCATTTGCAACTAGATTTACTTATTTCTTTATTTATTTATTATTAGCATATTCATTGTTACAAATTGTGATTTTCCTTCATGTCCTTTACCTGATCTGTCATTCCCCAAATCATCTCCCTTCCTGCCCCACAATCTCTAGTATCCTTAGGTTTATTCTCTCCTTCTGAAAGTTCAACATATTATTGTGATCTTTGCTTGCTTTCTTTTTTCTTTCTTTCTTTCTTTCTTTCTTTCTTTCTTTCTTTCTTTCTTTCTTTCTTTCTTTCTTTCTTTCTCTTTCTTTCTTTCTTCTTTCTCTCTCTCTCTTTCTTTCCTTCCTTCCTTTCTTCTTTGTCTGTCTTTCTTTCTTTTTTTTCTTTCTTTTTCTTTCTTTCCTTCTTTCTTAGTACCCAGTTATGAGTGAGAACATGTGGTATTTCTCTACCCTGGCCTGGCTTATTTCATTTAACATAGTTTTCTCCAGACTCATTCATGTTGCTACAAATAGCAGAATTTCATTCTTTTTATGTCTGAGTAGTATCCCTTTGTGTATATATATGACATTTTCCTTATCTAGTCATCCATCAATGGTTGGTTCCATATTTTGGCTATTGTAAATGGAGCTGCAATGAACATGGGAGTGCAGGTATCCTTGACAATAATTTCCATTCCTTTGGATATATATACAGTTATGGGATTGCTGGATCATATGGTAGTTCTATCTGTAGTTGTCTGAGGAACCTCCATACTCTTTTCCATAATGGCTGTGCTAATTTACAGTCCCACCAACAGTGTAGAAGAGTTCCCCTTTCCCAGCATCCTCACCAGCATTTTTTATTATCAGGTTTTTTTAAATAATGGCCAGTCTAACTGTGGTGAGATGATTTCTAAATGTGGTTTTGATTTGAATTTCTCTGATCACAAGTGATGTTGAGCATTTTTGCATGTACCTGTTGGCCATTTGTATGTCTTCATTTGAAAAAAGTCTGTTAATCTCCTTTGCCCATTTTTTAATTGGATTATTTAAGGTTTTTCTACTGTATTGTTGTTTGGATTCTTTGTACATTCTGGATATTAATCCCTTGTCAGATGTATAGTTTGCAAATATTTTCTCCCATTTAGTAGGTTGTCTTTCCACTCTGTTGATTGTTCCTTTAATGTGCAAAAGCTTTTCAGTTTGATATAATCCCATTTGTTTATTTTTTATTATGTTGCTTGTGCTTCTGGGGTCTTATTCATAAAGTCTTCGCCCAGTCCTACTTCCTGAAGTGTTTCCCCTGTTTTCCTTTAGTAATTTTATGGTTTGGGGTCTTAATTTAAGTCTTTAAACCATTTTTAATTGATTTCGGTATATGGAGAGATACAGGTCCAGTTTCATTTTTCTGCATATGGATGTCCAATTTTCCCAGCACCATTTATTGAAGAGGTAGTCTTTTTCCTAATGTATGTTCTTATTGTTTTTGTAAAAATGTCAGTTGGCTGTAAGTATGTGGGTTGATTCCTGGGATTTCTATTCTGTTCCATTGATCTGAGTGTCTGTTTTTATGCCAGTACTGTGATGTTTTAGTTACTATAGCTTTGTAATATAGCTTGAAGACAGGTAGTGTAATGCTTCCAGCTTTATTTATTTATTTTTTTGCTTAGGAGTACTTTGGATATTCAGGGTCTTTTATTGCTCCATATGAATTTTAGGCGTTCTTCTATTTCAGTGATGAATGTCACTGGTATTTTGATGGGGATTGCATTGAATCTGTAGATGGCTTTGGGTAGTATGGACATTTTCATGATGTTAATTCTTCCCATCCAAGAGCATGGTATGTCTTTACACCTTTTCATGTACTCTTTAATTTCTTTCAGTAGTGTTTTGTAGTTCTCAGTGTAGAGACCTTTCACCTCCTTGGTTATATTGATTCCTAGGTATTTCATTTTGGGGGCAACTATTGTAAATAAGCTTGCCTTCTTGATTTCATTTTCTGCTAGTTCATTACTAGAGTATAAAAATGCTACTGATTTGGGGGTGTTGATTTTGTATACTGCAAAATTACTGAAATTGTTAATGAGTGTTTAGAGTTTTTTGGTAGAGTCTATAGATTTTTCTATAAATAAGATCATGTCATCTGCAAACAAGGACAGTTTGACTTTGTCCTTTCCAATCTGGGTGTCCTTTATTTCTTTCTCTTGCCTGATTGCTCTGGCTAGTTCTCCCAAAACTATGTTAAATAGGAGTGGTAAGAGTGGGCATACTTGTCTTGTTTCTGTTCTTAAGGGAAAATCTTTCAGCTTTTCCCCAGGATGATATTGGAGTTTGATTTGTCATAAATGGCTTTTATTGTGTTGAGGTAATTCCATCTACACCTAATTTGCTGAGAGTCTTTATCATAAAGCAATGTTGAATTTTGTCAAATGATTTTCTGAATCTGCTGAGATTATTATATGGTTTGTCATTGGTTTTGTTGATGTGGTGTATCACATTTATTGACTTTTGTATGTTGAACCAACTTTGCATCCCTGGGATGAATCCCAGTTGGTCACGGTGTATAATTTTTTTGATCTGTTGCTTTATTCTGGTTGCTAATATTTTGTTGAGGATTTTTGCATCTATGTTCATCAAGGCTATTGGCCTGTAATTTTCTTTCTTCATTGTATCTTTATCTGGTTTGGGTATCAGGGTGAGGCTGGCCTCATAGAATGACTTTGAGAGAATGGCTTAAGTTTCACCTTTCTGGAAAAGTTTGAAAAGAAGTGGTATTAATTTCTCTTTAACAGTTTGATAGAATTCAGCTGTAAAGCGATATGGTCCTAGGCTTTTCTTTGTTGGAAGATTGCTGATTACCACTTCAGTTTCATTTCTTGTTATTGGTCTGCTCAGGTTGTCTACCTCTTCTTGGTTCAGGCTGGATAGTTTGTATGTGTCCAGAGATTTCTCCATCTCCTCCAAGTTTTCATATATGTTGACATACAACTGTTTACAATAATGTCTAATTATTCTTTGTATTTCTGTGGTATCAGTTGTATTGTCTCCCTTTCCATTTCTGAATTTTGTTATTTGGGTCTTTTCTCCTCCTCCTCCTCCTCCTCCTCCTCCTGTTCTTCTTCTTCTTCATTAACCTAGCTAATGCTTTGTCTATTTTATTTATCTTCTCAAAAAAAAAACAACTTTTTGTTTCATTGATCTTTTGTTTCATTTTGGGGGGTCTCTATTTCATTTACTTCTGCCCTGATCTTAATTATTTCTTTCCATTTAACTTTTAGGACTGGATTGTTGCTGTTTTCCCAGTTCTTTGAGTTGTAGTGTTAGATCATTTATCTGAAGTCTTTCCATTCATTTGATGTAAGCAGTTATCTCAATAAGCTTCCCTCTTAGTACGGCTCATGCAGTATCCCACAGGTTTGGGTACGATGTATCTTTATTTTTGTGAGTTTCAAGAAATTTTTTGATTTCCTGTTCAGTTTCTTCTTGGACCAATAGTCATTTGGGAGTCTGTTGTTTAGTTCCCATGTACTTCAGTAGTTTCCAGAATTTTGCTTGTTATTGATTTCCATTTTTAATCCACTGTGGTCTGACAAGATACTTGGAATTATTTCAATTTTTTAAAATTTGCTGAGACATGAATTGTGAGCTAATATGTGGTCTATCCTAGAGAATGTTCCATGTGCTGATGAGAAGAATGTGTATTCTCTAGTTGTTAGATGAAATATTCCATAGATGTCTGCCAGGTTCAATTCATCTAAGGTGTAGCTTAAATCCTGCATTTCTTTGTTGATTTGTTGCCTGGAAGATCTCTTCAATGCTGAGAGAGGGGTATTTGGATGAACCACTATTATTATATTAGGGTCTGTCTCTGTTTTTAGGTCTAAGAGTGTTTGCTTTACATATCTGGGTGCTCTGATGTTGGACACATACATATTTATGATTGTTATATCTTCTTCCTGGACAGATCCCTTTATCGTTATATAATGGCCTTCTTTGTCTCTTTATAGTTTTTGGTTTGAAGTCTATTTTATGTGATATAAGAATAGCTACTCCTGCTTGTTTGGGGTTTCCATTTGAATGGTATATCATTTTCCATCCTTTCATTTTTAGTCTGTGTGTGTCTTTACAGAAGATGTTGGTCTCTTGAAGACAGCATATAGTTGGGTCCAGCTTTTTATTCCAATCGGTCAGTCTGTCTCTTTTGAATGGGGAGTTTAATCCATTTATATTTAGGGTTGTTATTGATAAGTATTGCATTACTTCTGTCATATTGCGTTTTACTTACATGTTTTAAATATCATTTGTTCCTTTCTTTCCCTTTTATTTTTCCTCTTCAACATTAGCTAAATTTTTGAGGTGACATGATTCAGCTTCTTTCTCTTTCTTGTCTGCATTTTGGTTTTAACAGCAGGTTTTCCTCTTTTTTGTAAATCCATGAAAGTAATTATTGTTTTGCAGATTCTGGATGCAGGACTCCTTTGAGAACTTCTTGCAGGGCTTCTCATGTGGTAATGAACTCCCATAATTTTTGTTTGCCTGGGAGATACTCTATTTCTCTTTCATTTCTGAAGAATAACCTTGTTGGGTATAGAATTCTTTGCTGGCAATATTTTTCTCTTAGTATTTTGAATATGACATCCCATTTTCTTCTGGCCTATAAATTTTCAGTTGAGAGGTCTGCTGCTAGTCTGATTGGGGCTCCCTTATAGTTGACTTGCTGCTTTTCTCTTGCTGCTTTTAAAATTCTCTCTTTGTCTTTGAGTTTTGCCAGTTTGACTACAATGTGTCTTGGAGAGGATCCTTTTGGATTGAATCTGTTTGGGGATCTTTGGGCTTCCTGGATCTGAAGATTTGCATCTCTTCCTATACATTGGAAGTTTTCTGATATTACTTCCTTGAATAGGTTTTCAATGCCTTTTCCTTTCTCTTACCCTTCTGGATTACCCATGATTTGGATGTTTGTGTGCTTGAGATTGTCTGCTAGCTCTCCTAAATTTTCTTCATTTTTTAAGTTCTTTTTCTTTTTTGGTCTGCCTGGGTTTTTTCAAAAAGACCATCTTCGAGGTCTGAAATTCTTCCTTTTGCTTGCTCCAGCCTGCTGCTCAAGTTTTCTGTTCCATCACTAAGTGAATCCTTCATTGCTAGTTCTGTTACATTCTTTTTTAAGGTATTCATCTCTGTAAATTTCCTCCTTCATATCCTCAGCATTTTTTCTTTTTCCATTGTGTTCTCTAATTGATTCTTCTCTTATCTCTTTGAGTTTTCTTAAGATCAGTGCTTGGAATTCCTTTTCAGACATCTCAAGGGTTTCCTGCTCTATGGGGTCTGAACCTTGAGAATTACCATATTCCTTTGGTGCTGTCATATCTTCTTGTTTATTTGTAGTTCTAATTTTTTCTTTTCTTTTTTTTTTTATGTTTGGTCACCAGTTAGGACACTTGTTTGTTCTATTACTTTGGAGTGGGATATGAGGGGAAAGACTTCTACCTCTTTTTTTAGGCTCTGCTGGTGACTCTTCTTGTATCAGTACAGGTGAGTACGTGTTGTGCTGCCTTGCCTCCTGTTTGGTCAGTGGGTGGACCTCTCTGGGGCTCAGGTGTGGGCTGAAGCTGCATTGGGGTCACCACATGAGCTGGCACTCACCTGGATGCCTGCTTGGTGGGTGGGCAGGCCCCTTCAGGGCTCAGGCATGCTTGGGTGGGCCTATTGCTGCATCGAAGGTCAATATGTTGGGCTGGTGCTCACCTGAGCTGTTAGTTGGATTTAATGAACTGTTGACTACATTCAACTGAAATCATTCCCAACTAATTATTTTCCCTGATTACTAGCTTTCCATCTTGCCTGTTGAAGGATTGTGCATCTCCACCTACCATTATATAACTGGCAGTGCCCCTCATGTGTAAGGCAAACACATTCTTTTGCCACTGCTGTTGGGCTTGACCAAATTATGTATTTTGGCCAAGAGACATCAACAGTTTTTCCCAATCATCTCATTCTTTTCCTCTGACATGGGAATGCCATGAGAATAGCTGCTACTTCAGTGTGTATGACAAAAATTAGAAGCAGTATGGTAAAGAGGCACAGAGGCCAATCCTGGTAACCAAAGTCAACATGAGTGATATTCGGGGCTTACTTGTTACTAGTACTTGTTATAAAGCAAACAACCACAAAATCAATACCAGAAACAGATGTGGTTTTGTGATATGCTTTGTTCAATGGGAAATGACATGAAGTGATGTATGCCAGGAGCAGGCAAATCTTCAGGGAATTTCCACCAGCCTCTTGCTGTTCTGCCTTTACCATGAGAGTGGCTTGTCTGGATCTCAGAGTGAGAAGAAATCAGAACAAAATCATGATACCTGACCTGCTGCTGCTGATGGGCAATGTGAATGAGCAGTAAATACTACTGTAATTAGTAGGATTATTTTTGAGTTGTCACAGCAAAGCTAAGTTATATATATAAAATTTATAATTTATAATAATATATAAATAATATTTATGTATATGTGTGTGTGTGTTCCTCAATTTTCTTTCCCCTTCCCATTAGCCTTTCTTAAACCCTCATGTCCTAGTCCCAGGAGACTGAGCAGAGGTGGTGGAGGTTACAGGGTTGCAAACGGTTTTATTACCTCAAGGTTCCTCAGAGCCTTTGATCTGTTAATGTACATTGAAAATCTTGAAGATAGGAATTTGGTTTGCAGGTCTCCTAAACTTTCTTTTGTCTCATGGCCATTTTTATTTTCAGAGCATCTCTTAGGACTAGGGTTTCACACAAGATAATTTGGGACACAAAAAGACAATGGATGTTAAAGAATAGCTTGTACGTTGGCCTTGGCCTTGAAGTGACCACACAGCAACGCTTTGAGCTACTGCTGTCAGGAGGAGAGCAACACCTTGCCATGGGCAGAGCCAGGAGGCCTGACCACAAGGGCATTGGTTTTCAGCTCATGCTCCATGTAGCAAGTAACTCTTTCCACCAAAGTGGCTCACAAAGAGAATCGTGCAGAGAGAATACAGTGTGCCAAATAACATGGGATTCAGATTGGAGCAAGGGATAGAACAGCCAGCATTTTGCAGAGCCTATTGGAGTGAAATATGCCTTCCATAAAAAAATAATTATAGAAACTTAGTACTTAAAACTGTATGTACTTCTGACAAACCATTAGCATGGCTAACAAAAAAAAGAAGAGAGAAGACTCAAATAACCAAAATTAGAAATGAAAAAGGCGATATTACAACTGATTCATCTGAAATACAAGGAATCATTCGAGACTACTATAAACAACTATACGCCAACAAATTTGAAAATCTGGAGGAAATGGATAAATTTCTGGACACACACAAGCTCCCAAAACTGAACCATGAAGACGTAGAAAATTTGAACAGACCAATAACAATAAAGGAGATTGACGCTGTTATCAGAAGGCTCCCAACAAAGAAAAGCCCAGGACCAGATGGATTCACAGCAGAATTTTACCAAACATTCAAAGAGGAATTGACACCGATTCTTTACAAACTATTCCAAAAGATTGAAACGGACGCAAATCTCCCAAACTCATTCTATGAAGCAAACATTATCCTCATACCAAAACCAGGTAAAGATATAACCAAAAAAGAAAACTACAGGCCGATATCCTTGATGAATATAGATGCAAAAATCCTCACTAAAATACTAGCAAACAGATTACAGCAACACATACGTAAAATTATTCATCACGATCAAGTGAGATTCATCCCAGGGATGCAAGGTTGGTTCAACATACGCAAATCAATAAATGTGATACACCATATTAATAAACTCAAACACAAGGACCATATGATCATCTCTATAGATGCTGAAAAAGCATTTGATAAAGTTCAGCACTCATTCATGACAAAGACCCTCTATAAATTAGGTATAGAGGGAAAGTATCTCAACATAATTAAAGCCATATATGCCAAGCCCACTGCCAATATCATCCTGAATGGGGAAAGGCTGAAAGCTTTTCCTTTAAGAACAGGAACTAGACAAGGATGCCCACTCTCACCACTCCTATTCAACATAGTGTTGGAAGTACTAGCCAGAGCAATCAGAGAAGAGAAGGAAATAAAGGGCATCCAGATTGGAAAAGATGAAGTCAAACTGTCCCTGTTTGCAGATGACATGATCCTATATATCGAACAGCCTAAAACCTCTACAAAAAAACTGTTGGAATTGATAAATGATTTCAGCACAGTAGCAGGATACAAAATCAACACACAAAAATCAGTAGCATTTCTTTTCTCCAATAGTGAACATGCAGAAAGAGAAATCAAGAAAGCCTGCCCATTTACAATAGCCACCAAAAAATTAAAATACTTAGGAATTGAGTTAACCAAGGAGGTGAAAAATCTCTATAACGAGAACTACAAACCACTGCTGAGAGAAATTAGAGAGGATACAAGAAGATGGAAAGATATCCCATGCTCTTGGATTGGAAGAATCAACATAGTGAAAATGTCCATACTACCCAAAGTGATATACAAATTCAATGCGATCCCCATCAAAATTCCAAAGACATTTTTCTCAGAAATGGAAAAAACTATTCAGACATTTATATGGAAAAATAAAAGACCACGAATAGCCAAAGCAATGTTCAGCAAAAAAAATAAAGCTGGAGGCATAACACTACCTGACTTTAAGCTATACTACAAAGCTATAATAACCAAAACAGCATGGTACTGGCATAAAAACAGACACACTGACCAATGGAATAGAATAGAGAATCCAGAAATCAACCCACACACTTACTGCCATCTGATCTTTGACAAAGGCACCAAGCCTATTCACTGGGGAAGGGACTGCCTCTTCAGCAAATGGTGCTGGGATAACTGGATATCCATATGCAGGAGAATGAAACTAGATCCATACCTCTCACCATATACTAAAATCAACTCAAAATGGATTAAGGATTTAAATATACACCCTGAAACAATAAAACTTCTTAAAGAAAACATAGGAGAAACACTTCAGGGAATAGGACTGGGCAGAGACTTCATGAATATGACCCCAAAAGCACGGGCAACCAAAGGAAAAATAAACAAATGGGATTATATCAAACTAAAAAGCTTCTGCACAGCAAAAGAAACAATTAAAAGAGTTAAAAGACAACCAACAGAGTGGGAGAAAATATTTGCAAAATATACATCTGACAAAGGATTAATATCCAGAATATATAAGGAACTCAAACAACTTTACAAGAAGAAAACAAGCAACCCAATTAAAAAATGGGCAAAAGAGCTAAGTAGGCATTTCTCTAAGGAAGATATACAAATGGCCAACAGACATATGAAAAAATGCTCAACATCACTCAGCATCCAGGAAATGCAAATCAAAACCACATTGAGATACCATCTAACCCCAGTTAGGATGGCTAAAATCCAAAAGACTCTGAACGATAAATGCTGGCGAGGCTGCGGAGAAAAAGGAACTCTCATACATTGTTGGTGGGACTGCAAAATGGTGCAGCCTCTATGGAAAATGGTATGGAGGTTCCTTAAACAATTGCAAATAGATCTACCATACGACCCAGCCATCCCACTGTTGGGAATATACCCAGAGGAATGGAAATCATCAAGTCGAAGGTATACCTGTTCCCCAATGTTTATCGCAGCACTCTTTACAATAGCCAAGAGTTGGAACCAGCCCAAATGCCCATCATCAGATGAGTGGATACGGAAAATGTGGTACATCTACACAATGGAATACTACTCAGCTATAAAAACAAATGAAATACTGCCATTTGCAACAACATGGATGGACCTTGAGAGAATTATATTAAGTGAAACGAGTCAGGCACAGAAAGAGAAATACCACATGTTCTCACTTATTGGTGGGAGCTAAAAATTAATATATAAATTCACACACACACACACACACACACACAAAACCGGGGGGGGGGGAAGATATAACAACCACAATTATTTGAAGTTGATATGACAAGCAAACAGAAAGGACATTGTTGGGGGGGAGGGGGGAGGGAGAAGGGAGGGAGGTTTTGGTGACGGGGAGCAATAATCAGCCACAATGTATATCGACAAAATAAAAAATTAAAAAAAAAAAAAAAAAAAAAAAAAAAAAAAAACTGTATGTACTTCAAGAAAGTATATAATCAAAGACCAAGAGCTCTCTGCAGTTAATAGGGCCTTAAAGCAAAAAAAGCAATCTCATCAGGTAAAACATATGATAGGAAATATGGGACACAGAAGAGGAGCACAGAAATTGGAAGAAAAAGGAAGAGGAGATGCCTGCACTCCCATATTTATCACAGCTGTATTAACAATAGCCAAGAGTTGGAACCAACCTAAATGGCTATCCACAGATGACTGGATAAGGAAAAGGTGGTACATATGCACAATGGGATACTGCTCTTCCATAAAAAAGAATGATATCCTGCCATTCACAGCAACACGGATGAACTTAGAAAAAAATTACATTAAGTGAAAAAAGCCAGATACTGAAAGAGAAATACTGCATATCCTCACTCATAAGTGAGAGCTGGAAAAAAATAAACAAACAAAAAAGAAAAAAAGAAAGATAGATAAAACAATCACAATAATTTGTTGAACTTTCAAAAGGAGAGAATGCAACTGAGGAGGTGGAGGATTAGGGAAAAACTGGTTAAAGCCCACAAAAAATGATTACATTCTGTAATAATAAGAGATCTCCAAGTCTGGAGATCCCTAGGAAAGAAGGACTGGAGACTGGTATAATGCCACATTGAATACCCTTGGTAGTAAATGTGTAGACTTCTCCAACAGTGTAGACTTAATTCTGTAAAGAGGCTAGCGTCAGTTTCCACTCTCAAGAGAGACCATTGGGAGCAGACAGATCCCAGCCGAGGTCCACTTGGGTGGAGGGTTTACCTGGAGAGGTCTGTGGCGATGTGCTGATGACAAATCAGAATGGTCGTCATGGTGGAAACTAAGGTCAAAGGTCAAGGCATGGATGGCCACAGAGGAAGATGTACTTCACCCATTGTTTAATCAGATTTTTTTTTCTTTGTCATTGATTTTTAATAATATATATGTATGCTTCAAGTTAGTATATTTTTATTACTTATCATTTAATAAACATTGCATTCCAGAAGGAAGTTAATTCGGAGAACTCCACCCTATACAGTCAGTCCCCAATATAGGCAGACCTAATTTCACAAGGTCATTTGGAGAATACCTTTCTAGTAGTTAGAAAGGTTCCAGATTACTTCGGGTACACTTTTTTCTCCAACTCCTAGAAAATCACATACACCTGCATTTAAATATATTCTAAATAAACAATGACAGAACAGTGATTGCAACAATGAAGAAACAAAACTTTAGTCACTTCAATTCCACCATTTCATGTGACCACCTAGAGTTCTTATTTATGTCTAAAATGTAAATCAGTGAAACAGTGTACTAGGTGCAACATTTTTGGTAAATGCAAATTTTAGTTTATGCACGAAACATTTTTCTGACTTTGAATAATACCTTTACAGTTAAAAGAGTTGTTTTTAATTGTTAATAAATCAATAAAATCAAGTGTAATATTTTTAATTATTACTTAACTTGGATATTTTTCAGACATTTTGGTGTTATATTTCCCTTATAATTTTTTTTGACATGATTAGGAGATTCAATAAAATATAATATTTACTGTTCGTATTTTTTTCCTGGCCATTATTATTGTTTATTTCTGTATTAGTCAGGGTTCTCCAGAGAGACAGAATCAATAGGATATGCTATAAATATATGAGAGAGGATTTATTAGGGGAATTAGCTCACGTGATTGTGAAGGAAAGTCCCATGATAGGCCATCTACAAACTGGATGCGGGTAGCGTGGCTCAGTCCAAGTCTGAAGGCCTCAAAACCAGGGAAGCCAGTGGTGTCCTTGGTGTAAGTTCTGGAACCCAAAAGCCCAAGAGTCTTGAGCTCTGATGCCCACGGACAGGAGAGAAGAGTGTATCCGAGCTCCAGCGGATCGAGAGATTCACCTTTTTCTGTCTTGTTCTCTCCGGGCACTCAGCAGATTGGATGGTTCCTGCCCACACTGAGGGTGGGTCTTTCCCACCCAGTCCACTCAGACTCTCATACTAATCTCTGCTGGAAACACCCTTGTGGATGCACCTAAATAGACAGCTTTACCAGGTTTCTCAGCATCTAATCGAGTTGTCACCTAGAACTAAAAATCACAATGTCATTTCAAGATTATTCCTGAAAATCATGCTATGACAATGAGAAGAGAGGTGGTAAAAGTGGTCCTCCCTGGCTGTCCCACACAGTCGGTGGGCCACTGCCTTCCACATCCACCACCTGCTCCTGGTGAGCTCGCCTCACTGCCCTGGAAACTGTGACAGAGTCCCTGCAGAGTGTTCTTGTCACAAAAAAAGAAGAGCACAGTGGGATCCCAATGTTGCCCCCATTAACACCATTCTTTGAGCAGAACGATGCTTTAAATCAGTTTCCCTATAACAAGGGGATGAAACAGAAGAAACACAAAGGATCAGAAGCAGCCGAAGACATAAACGTCCTCTGTGTCCCAACAGTGCCTGCCCCAAATGGCTCACGCTGAGCCTCCTTCAGGAGCGAGCCTTCCTCGCTGGCACCAGGGGTAACGCTGCCGCCAGCGGGTTCCACTCGGAGCTGTCCAGTCCAGGCTGGGAAGCCAGAAGACCTGGTGGGGACGGTGCCTCTCAGACCATCCAGACGTGAAGGGCAGGAGGCCAGGACCACTGAGCAACTGTCTGGCAAATGGCGCGAATGTGGCCAGAATGTTCCCGGTGGAGCCACGTGGCAGTTGTGGAATGTGGAGCTGAGAAAGAGCTGGCGCAGCTGGCTCTCCTGTCCTTTCTGCTGGCTCCGGTCAGGGAAGGTCAGTGCATTTCCTTAACCCAGCGCCACCCGAGGCCCCTGTCCCCACTGGCTGCTGCCATTTCTATGTGTTCCACAGAAACCCTCACTGCCGAGGGCCTTCATCTCCTTTTCTGTTCAAAATAAAATGTGCTTTCTGCATCTGGCTTCTTTCAGAACTCTTCTAAGGCAAAATAAATGAAGTCCATTATTATTTGGGGGGGGAAGGATATTTTTTGACATGTAAGATTCTCTGGAATCTAATCCATTTTTGAATTTTATGCTGAAGTATAACATACAACAAAAACATGCACAAATTCTGTGAACAGCCTAGTTAATTTTCACAAAGTGATCTCACCCTTGTAACCAACAGCAGATCAAGAAAGAAAACATGACTGGCATGCTGGTAGACCCTCGAGGCCCCCTCCAGGCATTTCTCTCCCACGAGGGCAGCTTCTATCCTCACATCTGTCATCATATCTGAATCTTGCCTGTATTGTGCTCTGTGGGTATTCACTGTGTACACTCCTGCATGTCTGGTTCTTTAAGCACAACATCATGTATGTGAGAATAACTTTATTGTGTGTGTTTACTTATTCTCATAGCTGTACAGTATCCATTGTAAGAATATAACACAATTTATCCAATCTGCTATTCATGGAAACATTTGGGATGTTTTCAATTTGAGGTTATTACAGATGGTACTGCTATGGATATTCTTATACATGTTTTGGGGGTCACAAATATACATATTTATCTAAACATTAGGAGTAAAGTTCCTAGAGGATATGATATATATGGAGTAGCCTTTCATGGATACTCTCAAAGAATTTCCCAAAGGGGTCAACCAGTCCTCACTTCCACCAGCAATGTAGCCCTGCATTCTGTGCCCAGTAGTGTCACGTTCTAGTTTGCATTTCCCTGGTGACTAATAAAGTTGAGGGACTTATTGGACTTTCAGAAGTCTTCTTTTCTTAAGTACTGCTCAAGTCTTTTGCCCACTTTCCGGTTGGGTTCTCTGCCTTTTTCTTATTGTTCTGCATAAAAGAATCCTTTGTTTGCAAAATCTTGCAAATTTCTTCTCATACTTCATAATTTGTCTTTTCAAACTCTTACTAAGGTGTTTTAATAAATAGAAGTTCTTAATTTCAATATAGACCAACTTAGCAACTTTATGGTTAGCCTTTTTATGTCCTGTTTAAATCATTGCCTTCTCTAAGAATGCAGCTTACTTCCAATGCCATACCCAAAATTAGACACTTGGCTAGGTACCAGTCTCCTGTGGAAGCTGCTTCTCTTTACGGTGACCCCTCTGAACTCAGTTTTTCCTCTCTTCTTCCTCAAAATATATAAACGCCATGGACGATGGTATTCAATTACATGAGTTTCACTACCTTGCTCTTTAGAGTACATAAAGATCTCCCAGCATAATATTGAAACTTCTCTCTTGAGCCTTGTAAATATAAGGTATTTCAAGCCTGTTGTCTTACTGCCACCAGATAGAGAGAAAACTACCACTCTGGACCCACTGCTCTGGTGGCGCTACCTGTTATGCTTTTCTTCTAGGAAGGAATTTTTCTGCACTGACAGAAACTTCTACCAGGAAAATCCTTAATCTACTTTTGTAAATGTTCTTCCTTAGTAATGGTTTTGAGATTTTGACATACAACCTGCCATACCAAAAGCCAATCAAAATTGTGGCTGCATCTGTGGCACAGAGAAGAATACTTAGGATTTTAAAAAGGAAAAATGTGTACCAGCTTGTGATTCCATCTGTACTAGTCAGTTTTGTGTTGCTATAACAGAATACCTGAAACTGGGTGATTTATAAAGAAAAACGAAATTTATTGCTTACAGTTTCTGAGGCTGGGAAGTCCAAAGTCCATCTGGTGGTGGCGACAGTGACCCAGGAGTCTCACATTGCAAGATGGAGAAGCAGAGAGAGACCAAGAGAAAGACAGAATCTCCTCTTCTTTTAAAGCCCTCAGAACCACACCTCTGACCATCATTTTTAATCCATTCACTACAGCACGGTCCTACAATCCAATCACCTTTTTAAGGCTCCACCTTTCAATTACCATAACAGGATTTCCCATCCTCTTAACAGTGGGGGCTAAGTTTCTAATACATAAAACTTGGGGGACACAATTCAAGCTTCAATGAGTTTTGGGGGGACATAATTCAATCCACTACATTCCACCCCTGGCCCCCCCAAACTCATGTCCTTTTCACATGCAAATACATTCATTTCATCCCCAAAGTCTTAACTTGTTTCATCTCAAAAGTCCAAAGTTCAAAATCCCATCTGTGAAATCAAAAACAAATTATCTACTGCCAAGATGCAATGGTGGGACAAACATAGGGTATATATTACCATTCCAAGAGGGAGAAATAGGCCAAAAGAAAGGAGAAACAGGTCCCAAACAAGTCTGAAGTCCAGCAGGGTGGGCATGGAATCTCAAAGCTGGCAAATCAGGTACTTTGACTCCATGTTCAACCTCCTCTGCACGCTGGTGTGGGGTTTGGTCCCCAAGTCCTTGGGCACTTCTGCTTCTATGGCTTTCCTGGTCTCAGGTGATGCTTTAGCTCTCACAAGCTGGCATTGCACTCTTGTAGCTCCATAAGTCTGGGGTCTCTGTGGCAGTTCCCTCTCTGATAGCTCCACTAGGCATGGCGCTGTTGGGATTTCTGTGCTGCAACTCTGACCCCACATTTCTGCTTGGCATTGCTCTAGTGAAGGCTGTCTGAGGTGACTCCATCCCTAAAACAGATCTCTTCCTGACATATATCCCAGACATACATCCTCTGAAATCCAGGTGGAGGCTGCCATGCCTCCACTGCTCTCTTAGTCTGCTGGCCTACAGATTTAACACCACATGGATGCCAAGGTTTCCAGCTAATGCTCTCCAGAGCTGCTGCATGAACCATACTTGGGGCCACTTGAGGTAGGGCTGCTCCAGCCAGAGCAGCTGGGATGCAGGAAGCAGGTTCCCAAGGGCAGCTGTGCCCCAGGTCTGTCCTCCAGGACAACTCAGTCCTTAAAGGCCTCAGGGCCCAAGATGGGAGGGGTGCCTTTCCAGACTTCTCAAATGCCTTCATGGCCTTTCTCCCATTATCTTGGCTATTGGCATCTGGCTGCCTCACTGCCAAACTAATGTCTTTAGCAACCAGTTTATCTGCTTCACCCTTGCATTTTTCTTCTGCTCTCCACTTCTTTACCACATGGCCAGGCTACAAACTTTTCAAATCTTTATACTCTGGCTTTACATCATGCATTTTCTGCCATAACTCAGCATAAGCTGTTGCAAGTAACACTGCAGCTTCCTTAATGCTTTGCTGCTTGGAAATTTCTTCCATCAAACATTCTGGTTCACAACTCTTAAGTCCCACCATCCACAAAGTCCAAGGGCATGGACACAATGCAGCCAAGTTCCTTGCTATGGTGTAGCAAGGGTTATCTTTTGTCCAATTCCTGATAAGTTCTTCATTTCTGTCTGAGACCTCATCATCAGCATGGCCTTTACTGTCCACGTTTCTATCAACATTCTGGTCACAGTGATTTAACCATTTAACTCTAAGGAGTTCCAAACATTCCCTCATCTTTTTGTCTTCTTCTAAGTCCTCCAAACTCCTCCAACTTTTGCCTATTACCCAGTTCCAAAGCTGCTTCCATATTTTCAGGTATCTCTATATTAATACCCCACTCCTGGTACCAATTTTCTGTATTAGTCAGTTTTGTGTTGCTATAACAAAATACCTGAAACTGGGTAATTTATAAAGAAAAATGAAATTTATTGCTTATACTTTCCGAGGCTGGGAAGTCCAAAGTCCATGTGGTGGTGACAGTGACTCAGGGGCACAGAGAACAATACATAAGATTTATGTACTATTTGCTTTTTCTTAATCTTTGGGTGAACTAAGCTACAGACTTAAACTTTCTGAGCTTCGGTTTCCATATCTATGAAAGAGGGATGGTAACAACAATTTCACAGAGTCTGAAGCAGGCTTAAATGAGATAATTCATCTGAAAATTTTGAATATTCTAAAACACATATACACACAATAAAAGTCACTCCTGTTATTACTGCAATAATTGGGAATTTAAACACTTAAATTCATTAGATTGATAATAGCAACTAACATATATTGAACTTATTATGTGTGCTGCAAGACACTGTTATAAGCATTTTACATGTCTTAACTTACTTGAACCCACAAGGTAGGTTGTATCATTACCCTTAGTTCCAGATGAGGAAACAGGCACAGAAAGATTCAGTGACTCACTGAAGGTCACATGGCTAGTGGGGGCAACAAAACGTTAACTCAGAGAGATAGCTGCAGAGTTGACATACCTGGGGAAATGATGTGATGCCCATAGTCTTGAATTTGAGGCTCGTCAATGCCATATGGTGAGAACAATAGAAGGGTGTTGGAGCTTCTGCCCAAAGCCATTGCTAAACCTCTTGAGGGAGGGGAAGGGTTCCTATGACAGCTCCACAGAGGTGTTGTGTTAGAAGAAGGATGGGAATTAATCCATGTTGAATGGATACATAAAGCTATTGTTAGGTGGTTGATATTATTGTCATCTCCATTTTACAGATGAGAAACAAAGACTTCCTAAAATTAAATGACTTGCTTACATTCACAGAGTTAGGGATTGTATCAAAACTCAAACCCAGAAATAAGCAGCTATTTTCCTTAAACCACCTTTCTCAGCACATTTAGGAACTCCCAGTCAGGAGTGCTATAGAATGCGTTTGTACCTAAGGATTTGGAAAAAGAAAACTTAACAAGTCACTGCCACCACCACAATCACCTGTTATGAAACACTAATAGCTATAGGTCTCCAACCAGAAAAAGGTTTCTCTTAAATACAGTCCAGAATTGAAAATGGTTATAAAGGGTAAAAAAATGCATCAGGTCTTCTTCATAAAATGATAAAAATTGGTGAACTGTGAAAGAGTCAAGACAATAAAGAAAGCTTTCTACATTAATTCATTCATGAGTTCAACCTGTCAATGAAAACCAACAGCTACATCTGATTAGAGGGATCTTAAATTAAATATGAGACAAGTTAACATTCCTATAAACATCCTTCTGCAGTAGTGACTATTGGAGAATATATTTAATAATAAAAGAAAGTTATGGACACATAACCAATAATTGGCAACCAATGCATGAAAAGCCTCAATAAAGAAATGCCACTAATTTATAAACATTTTCTACAGGATTACTAAACCTACCAGGAACATGAGCAACAATGGCAATGAATTGTTCTTTGGTTTTATAGGACAAAAAAGGGGAAAAGCAAACCCATTTTCTAGATTTTATACATACCCACACATATGAGAAATCAAAAGTATGTGCCTAAAAGTAGCCAAAAATATATTTGTATGTCCACAGACAATATGGTTCTGTTATTTTCTCCCCTTTAGCAGGGAGAGAATGCTTACATGTGGCATTTTTATGATTTATCTTAAATATTTTGTATGAGTAGGATGCAGAACTATATAATGTTATGCTAGAAGTCATTTCATAGTCTTGTAAAACAAAACATGTTAATCAACCAAAAAAGAGTTTTGTTAAGATCTATAATCAGCCCAATCTTGCCAATTATAGGTTAAAGATCAACTGTAAAGAAAAATCAGCCACGTTATGGGGTTCTAATAGAATTTATATCCTATTCTATGGGGAGAGTAGAAAAAAAAATCTGCTCTTGTTTATTCAGTTTATGTGCTCTTATGTCTTTTCTTCCTACAGCAAAAGAAAGGAGAGAGCACATGTAAAAGACTGCTAGTCCTAAAATACACAAATCTGAAATTAAATAAACCACTGACTAGGTTTCCCCCTGACCAGTCTTCAGTGGGAGTTCTAGATCTAGGGATTAGGCAATGTTGGCCTCAAATCCGGTTTTTGTGGACATTGTCTTCCCAGCAGCCACCACCACCCCTGGAGTTTCCTCCTCTTTCTCTGTTTCCAATTCAGGAATATTACAGAAGGAGGGACCTGCAACAAGCCAGTTCTAGTACTTCCTAGTCTGTCTCAAGGTTGCCACGGGGCAATGCTTGATGTATCATTGATGCTGCCAGCTGCGCAGGAGAGATGGTGGAAGTTGGTGTGTCTCAGAATTACGTAAGTAATTCTTGAAGAAAAAGGCAACAGCTTCTGTAGAGCAAAACGAACAATTAATAGAGTGAAAAGACAACCTACAGCGTGGGAGAAAATATTTGCAAATTATGCATCTGACAAATGATTAACATCCAGAATACACAAGGAACAACTTAACAGTAAAAAAAATAAGTAACCTAATTAAAAAACAGGCAAAGGAGCTGCATAGACATTTCTCAAAGGAGGATATACAAATGGCCAACAGACACATGACTCAACTTCACTCAGCATCAGGAAAATGCAAATCAAAACCACATGGAGATATCATCTCACCCCAGTTAGACTGGCCATTATCAAAAAGACAGAGAATAACAAATGCTGGGGAGAACGTGGAGAAAGGGGAACACTTCAGCATTGTTGGTGAGACTGTAAATTGGTGCAACCATTATGGAAAACAGTATGGAGATTCCTCAAATGACAACAGATAGAGCTGCCATATGACTCAACAATTCCACTGCTAGGTATATACCCAAAGGAATAGAAATCATTATATTGAAGGGATACCTGCACCCCCATGTTTATTGCAGCTCTACTCACAATAGCCAAGAGTTGGAACCAACCTATATGTCCATTGTCCGATGACTGGGTAAGGAGAATGTGGTACATATACACAATGGAATGCTACTCTGCCATAAAAAAGAATGAAATATTGCCGTTCACAGCAACATTGATGAACTTAGAGAAAATCATGTTAAGTGAAATAAGCCAGGCATGGAAAGAGAAATACCGCACAACCTCAGTCATAAGTGGGAACTAAAAAATAAACATATAAATGAAAGAAAGACACAACAATCACAATAATACTTTGAACTTGCAAAAGGAGAACTGAGGATCCCAGAGGTGGGAAAGGGGAAAGGGGAGGGAGGAATTGGTAAAAACCCACAAAAAATGATGACATTGTATACTGTTGAATATACCAATTATCCTGATTTGAGCGCCACATATTACACACAGGTATTGATACTCCTGGGCCCCACAGACACGTACAATCAACTATGTTATAATAAAAATTTAAATTAAAAAAAATTAAAATAAAATAAAAAAATCTCTGGGAATACAAGTTGAGGAGAGGCTAAGCAAACACTGAATTAGGAAAGAGTCTTGGGAAATCTAGACTAGTTTGATATCCTAGAATAATGGAATCAGGAAGTAAGAAGAGAATCAACAAAAAGTAAATGAATAGTTTAGGATGCATCTATGGTTAAAACATTGGTCCATTTTCTCTTCATCAATTTTCAAAGTCAGAGCATTTTCCCCTGATTTTGCAATTTCTGCTGATTTGGTCACGTATATTGGAATATCTTTTATTTATTTATTTTTTGACAAGTCTTCAGTAACAATGTTAACTCCTATTACATCAGAACACCCCCTCAGCAAGCACTCTTGCTCTTCTCCTGCCCTCATCCCAGTCTATAGTATCCATGTGGAAAGAGCAAAGTTTGGCTAATGCAGTTCCAGCCTTCATTTCCTTTCCCCCTGTGTTTTAACCTATATAGTAATAGCATACATGGGCTGTCTTCCTCATGGGGTACAAAGCGTATTCACCTAAACTATCTACTTCATTCATTCAGTAAACAATTCCTGGGGCTGTATTATGCTCTAGCACACTACTAGAAATTAATCAGAAAGATCATACCAAGTACAAGGAGCAGACAGTGTTATCTTCATTTTACAGACAATAAAACCATGCTCCAGGTCAGTAACTTGATGAGGTGGGTCTAATGGGGAAAGAATGGCTATAAGAGATCGTCCCACACAGGTCACTTTCTGGGCACTTACTGATCGAGGGCTTCTGAGTTCATGAGTTAATCTCTCTAAGCCTCTATAACATAGAGACCATGACATTTACCTTATATCATATTCTTAAGATGAAATGAGACACCATGAGCAAAATGCCTTTCGTTACAGCAGCAATAAGAAACTAATACAACTACAGTGGGATATTATTACATTTCATCTAAACTGGCAAAAATTAAATAGGTTGACAGTACTTGTGCTGCCAAGAGTGAATAGAGATTCTCATACACTGACTAAAGAAGTGCAAAGGAGCACAACCACTCTGGAAACATTAGCTAGTAAAGTGAGAGTATCCGTATACCCTCTATCCAACAATTCTCTATCTATGTATTCTAGAGAAAATCTTGCACAGGTACACAAGAATATATGCAGAATAAACTTTATAGCAGCACTGTTTCTAATGGCAAAAATACTGAAAGCACCCCAAATATCCACTGAGAGTTGACTGTACAGAAATAATGTTATGGATTCACAGCAGGGGATGCCACATACTAGAGTGTCATTCTGGATGTGTTTCCAAAATAGTTGGACACTGAAGAACACGGTTGATGAGATTTATTTAGATAAATTCGAAATAGACAAAACTTAATAAATGGTAAGGGATGCATACTACGTGTTAAAGAATAAAGGAAAGCAAGGGAATGAGTAACACAAATGTCAGGGCACTGGATCTGGAGCAAAGAGAGGCTTCAAGAAGATCACGCATGTTCTACTTCTTAAGCTAGGTGGCCAGTGTCCCATTTTTCTATTCTTTGTATTTACATTTATGTTAAATATACATTTTTGTATGTATGACATAATTCAAAATCAAAAAGAGCTCTTCTTTAATATCTTTCTATAAATTTTATAAAAAGGGCAGTCTCTGAATTTTCCTAAAACTCTCAGGCCTTAACATGCCAGAGTGCACAGGGCTCTGTGCAGAGCTAGGGAACGTCATTTTCCCCAATCCTTTGACCCTGCTTTCGAGTCTCATCTAGTCTCTTCTGAATAGTTCTTAACTCCTAGCCTTCTCTCCCTGACCAGAACCCTAACATGTTTTTCTGAAAATTAGTTTCCATCACCCATAATCATTGTATCCCAAACCCAGTCTGTGGAATTTGAAGGGGAACAGTTGCCATGATCCCCCCTCCACATTCTACCACTCTCCCCCTCCTTTTCCGGTTGCAGAAGTTCCCAAGCATGTCTCAATAGATTCAATAGACACCGTGCTGAGGGCAGAGCAGGTGAGGTAGGGCAGGGTGAGGATGACTGTATATAGATAGAGTCTTAGTCTCAGCTCAGCCGGACTAAAAGCCCCAGATGGGAGACTGAGGGAATGCTGACTTTTATCTACACTCAAAGATGAAAAGCTCCACTGTTAGGAACATTCATCACACATGACATTTGCCCTCCAGATGAAACAATATATTATGGAGCAATTGACCAGAAAATAACAAAATTTTGATTCCAGTCCTAGCTCTGCCCCTCTCTAGCTTTGCAGCCATAGACACACAGGAGGACAAGCACTTTGTCCTGTCCACAGCTCTATCCTCACAGCCTGGCAACTGTTCAATTAATACTTTCAGTTCAAATTTCTTTACGCTCTCCCCACCATCCATAAAGTTAAAATGGTAACAGCTATCTCATCTGCCTAATGGGGCTGGAAAATTAAAAGATATATAGTATGTGAACATGCCCACTAAATGTCCCCTTCTCTCTGTGAGTAAAAACAGACTCCTATTGACGTCTGATAAGCAAAGCCTCTTGCTACTGTGACTCCTCATCCAGGAAAAGAACCAGTGCCCAGCTTGTCAAACCCTCCTTTGAAAGTACTCAGATATCTCCTGCAGAGACTCCTTCGCAGTCAGAATAGATGAGCACCTCCTCCTCCAGATAATCTGCTTTTCTATTCAAGCATTAGCCTTCAAGAAGAATTTTTCTAAATGTGTTTATTATATTTTTTTATCTCAGGTATCTTCTACTGTTTTTTGCTGTAAAGTGACCACAATAGCCAAAAAGGCCACAAGGTTTCTGATAATGTAACTACCAGACAATGGGCCTTCCACCCACCTGAGTTTCCAAATGACCACAGAGAGCAGGATCCCGCTGGCCCTCACTGCACGTGTAGCAAGGGCAAGAAACAAACTTTCATGAGTTAAGCCACTGGAATTTCAGGGTTAATCTGTGATCTCAGTGTAACCTCGCCTATCCTGAGAAAATCTGGCTCATGATAAAAATCCACTTTAGTTGGGTTTTTTAAATAGCTTTTAACTATTGCATGAGTTAGAAGCATGCTGAGAAACAGTGGCCATAGTAAAAAAAAAGTGCTGTATGCCAGGGGCTGGGACCCTGGGCCCCAGCCCCAACTGGACCCCCTACTTGCTGTGTGGCCTTGGTCAACTCATTATACAGTATTGAGTAGGCCTCTTAATAAGTGAGGAGAGAAGACTAGACTAGTTTTAAAAGGCTTTCAGGTCTAGCATTCTGTAAATGAATTTCTGTTCCCCTTTCTAGGAACTTACCCACCACGTATAACTTTCTTTCTGAGGCACTATGCTTTTTTTGCTTTTTTTTTTTCACAAGCTAAAAAAGAATACCGACTGGCAATTGTTTAGAGCACAACCTATCAATGAGTTTAGGGTTAAATTAACGTTAAAATCTCATTTACTGTGAGGTTACTTGTAAATCCTATATTTACATGGGAGTACATCTAATTTAGGAAGCAAGTTTTGTTTGTGTGTGTGCTTGTTTTTTAACCACGCTTAAAACACTCCTACAATTTATGCAAATAAAGCACACAAAAAAATTAATGCAGCAAAATCCAAAATTAAGGAGCATCTGCAGAGTAAACTAACAAAGTGATAATGATCCGTTGCAGAGTAATAAGAAGTCGCTCCAGAAAGGAACGTAAATGAAAAAGTAACGAAACTAAGCTATCTTCAAAGCAAATTGAAAAAAGACTTTTGGGAAATTTCCCATACAATAGGGAAGTAATCCTTTCAATCCATAAGGCCCAATTCTGCCCAATTTTTATGCCATGGAGCTTACAGAGGGCTTTAGAAAAATTGTACTACAACAAGTAATCATGCACAAATATCTCGGGAAGGAGTGGGGGAGAGCCAAGCCTCTTTGTTTTGTTGTGAATTAAGTTTTCATCTCTGGTTTGGGGCTGAACTGCTGGCTCTTGCTCAGCCTTTCCCTCTGACACTTGCCTTGGCTGAGGTGCTCGCATCAACAGCCTCAATTAGCATCTCCTGCTTTGCCCAGTTCACTTCCTGCTTGTCACCTAACATTTCACTTGATTTGTTTTCAAATTCTCTCTTCTGAGCAAACCTATACTTATACCATGATTGGGTACCAATTTGATCACATCCTGTGTGTTCCTTTATTCTTACTGCTTGGACCTATGCTTGGGAAAATGAATACCTTTTACTTTCAAATAGTGGATAAAAATGCAAATTAGTGAAGGCTGATTTTTTCACAAATAGTGATTACTATCCTTTGGTTGAGTTACCTGATTTTTACTTTAAGTACATACACGCACGCACACACATATACACACAGAAAGCAGAATAGGTCGTATGTAAGAATTAAAATAAATAATAAAAACATTGTCTCCTTAGAGTTTATACTGTGTATAAACATAAATATATATATTTACTTTCTGAAATGAATTTATATTTTTTTAAATGTGTGTAAAATAAAAATAAATGTAATTGGAATATTTTGAAAATCATTTATGAGTTTTCCCTTTCGCCTTTCTCTCTTCATGACCTCTTACGTTGGTCAGCCCAAGGCACCCTCATGTCTGGGAGGGGACTGGCACTTACTACAGAGGCATCAAAGAGAACACAGGAGGCAGCCTTCAGCTTCTGCCTCGCACAAGACTCTATACAGGGATGCGAAGCTTGAGGGTAGGCACTGTTGAGAGGAAAAGGCTTTCTGATCCCCTTCTCTACTGCATCAGCCGCCCTGCCACACAGCTGGAAGCTCCATGCTCTCTGTGTTCTCCTACAGTTCAGAGAAGACTTTCTTTCTGCCCTAGAGGTAGAGGCCCTGAACTTGGTGCTGTAAGGTAAAAGGAAGATATGAGGGAAAAGCCTGCTCCTTCCTGGTCCGAAGAGATGATTGGAAAAAGAACAGAGGGAGAACAGAGCCAGCAATGCATCTGCCAACTTCCCCCTGAGGCCCAGCGAAGGGAACACCAGAGACAGAAGACTCCTCTGGTTTGCATTCCCCACGTGGGGTTCTGGGAGGACTGCATCTTGAAGGCAGTCTTCCAGAGGTGTGCAGCTTTGTCCGGCAGAGGGAGGACTTGAGGTTTGACTCTCCCAAATTGTCCTTGGTTTCATTATGGCATAGACAGAAAACTGTGGCAACTGAGGGTCTGGTGTGGAGCTTGCCAGAGGGGCTGCCACCATGGGACAGGATGACTCAGCAGCAAGGACTACAAGGCCCAATCTGTGGCCAGACAGGAATCACAACCAAGCCACAGAAGGACCCATGGTGCCAGGGACAGCAGAGTTGAGAGGGAGATGGGGAGATCCACTGGGGAACAACCATGTGCTCACTAGCTACAGACCTCCACCCTGGAGACCAGCAGGGCACCAGCTACCAGAACAACACCTCAAAGAAGCCAGAGGACACTGGGCCAAGGGCTCCCCTTGTCTCATGGTCAAGTAAGCCTTAGACACCATCTGGAAGAGAAGGAGCCAGGAGAGGAATGGAAGACGATAAGTCAAAGGCATGGAGTGTTAACACAGGTGATATTGAAATTAGGATCTCATGGTTAATCTTGATGGACTGAAATGTTAGTTTTTCCCATTGACCAATGGTAGGAATTCATCAAGGAAACAAGATCATCAGTAGAAACAAAATAAATAAATTACATTTTCTTTACAAATTGAAGCTCATGTGAATTAGAATTGTCAAGGCACTACACAAATTAAAAGAAAGTGAACCTAAAGGAGATTTGAAAAAAAAAAAAAATTATACCTTTGACTCAAAGTTAAAGAATTTGTATACTATAAAAAAAAACATAGAAGAAATGTCTTATTAAGTAAGTTTGTTTCCATAATCTAATCATTCTCTTGCTTTCATCCAATAAGGGACATTAAATGTAATTTTCTGTATCTTAAAAATATCTTTATCTGGTGTGGCAGACAGTATCAATATGAACAAGTGTAGGTGCCATTTCTGCAAGAGATTTGCTCGTCTCACCCCATGCACAAAGGCATGGCCATGGGGTTTGCTCTGGCTAACACAAAGGAAGGAGAAGTAGCATCTCTCACATACGGATCAAGAACCAGCTCATGCTTCATCATGGGGGCGTTTTCTCTGTCAACAACCACTTCTCCAGCACCAACAAGGTGTCCTACAATTCAACTCAATTCTGACTCTGTCTACCTAGAGTTAACGCAGGCCTCACAGCTTAAAGGTTCATTCCCACAAGACGTCCCCTACTTCAGATGCTGGTTGCAAGTGCCAGGCTACCCATACTTCTGATCAGCCAACTATAAATCAGAGGATCCTTCATCAGGCTCAATAATTTGCTAAAATGGCTCACAGAACTGAGGGAAACAACTTTCCTATATTTACTTGTTTTTTACAAAGAACGGAACTCAGGAGCAGTGAGACAGAAGCAATGCATAGGGCTGGGGGTGAGTGTGGGAGTTTGGGGTGGGGTGGGGTGCAGAGCTTCTGTGCCCTCTCTGGGTACACTGTCCTTCAGGCACCTCTGTGTGTTCTCCAGTCCAGAAGCTCTCCCAATCTTGTGTCCAAGAGTTTCTACAGAGCTCAGTCTCTAACCCATGGCAATTGTGGTGGCTATGGTGGGCTACCCATGTGAAAATGGTATTTTTGGTGTGCTGATTGTGGCTGGGTTTAGCTTCCCCTGGCTCCATGCCTCACTCTAAGATGTTGTTGCAAAGCAGTGGCAGGGGAGAAGCAGAGGAAAAGGGGGAGAGAAATAAGGAGAGGAGAAGGGGGAGGAGGTGGGACATGATCGAGGTCCTTGGTCCCCCTTCATTCTGTCAAGGGAGACCAGAGGACTTCCAGCGGCAGCTGGGTTGTTGCTGGGCTGGAAGCAGATGTCGGGGTGTGTGGTTGAGGCTCACAGCCCCCCTACTGCCCTGGCTCAGGAGCCTGGGGCACTTCTGGTCCTTCTAGGTGTTATAGGTGTTCTTTGGTGGTGTTAGACCTTTACTAGTTAATATCAAACTTTGATCTATGGGTACTTTGTTTTTTCTTTCAGTTCTGTGTTGGATTATTCACTGTTCTCACAACCTAAACTCTGCACAGGAACTAATTTGTTGTCCTTTGCTTACTTATAAAATTGAGGAACTTCCTGTGGGAACCAGTATTTGAACCCTGTGGTTGAGCTAAATTGCTTCACTGCTGCTGATTCCCTGGGGAAGGTTTTTTGTGCAGCTCAGGTTTTAATGGTTGACCTTGTAGGTACCTCCAGGTCTTATGATGTCCAGTACACCTGGGTTGTGTAAAAATTCTGGTCTGGACCTGAGTCTTTTCAACAGTCTGTACCCTCTGCTGTTCTATATTCCTGACCAGTCTCCACTGAGTGGTCCTGTGCTGATTGTGGAGCAGATCAGCTGTCCTTGCTGTGCCCCAGTGTTCCCCCAATGTGCCCATTACCCCCACTGCCCACACTCCAAACACTTCCCAGGGGACAGGCCATGCACCAGTCCCTTGTGATGACTCACCAGCCTCTGAGTGGCTCCTCTTTTCTGTTGTCTGTGGCTCCTCTCTCCTATGTGGGTCCGCTGAAACCCTATTAGTGGTCTTGCTGTCCTGGGGGCCACCAAGGGCCTCTTCTCCCCTGCCACCTCTAAGCAACTCATATGAAGCTGTGGCTTTTGACAGCTCTTGCTCCATGTGCTCACCAGGGCTAGCCTTGAGGTGGTCAGGGCTCGAAATGGTGAAAGCAATCCTTTCTTTCTCTCATCGTGTCTTCTCCTGCCTTCATGAAATCCATAGGTCTCTTGTCCTCTTCTCCTGAGCTTTAGTGGCCCCAGCTTAGCTGTCACTGCTTTTTAATAGTTGCAAATTGGTTGATTTGTGGGTGAGAGTGATGCTGGGAACCATCTGTTCTGCCATCTCGACTGGAAGTCCACAATTGTGATTTTCAATGTAAACAAATTTATCAATCTTTCCCTTCATTGCTTCTGAATTTTGAGGCATGTGAGAAATAGATCTTTTTTTATGGTATAGCTTTTTTGTACTCCTAATGTCACATATCAGAAGTCCATATATTACCCATTTATTTGAAATGCTGCCTTTGTTGTATTGCTAAATGTCATTATTCATTTGACTGTGTTATTGGACAGCAGTTCTAGTTGTTTGGTCAAACCATGGAGAAAAATCTTTCACAAGACTAGAGGGGTCTGCATTGTGGCAAGCACCCATACAAAGAAAGGAAAGGAAAAGGAATAGACAGTAGAAACATTTAAACAATAGGGCTTTATTGCAAAGCAAAAGCACACCCAGGAGAGTGTGCAAGTGTTTTCACAAGGGAGGAATGCACCATGGATTCTTAAGAGGAGGGTTTATATGTTGTTCTGGGAAGGGGGTGTTTTTCTATCCTAACTACGAGGAGGAATATTCAGCTATGGAGGAGGGTCTTTTGTAATTAAGGCCTAACAGGCTGACACAAGGTTGCATCAGCTTCCTGTCATGCACCCTTGAGTTTCTGAAGTTTTTGGTCATGTGCAATGGTGTCACTTTTCCCTTAACGTTGTCCTTCTTGGTCTAGTCTGCACTTTTCTTCCTCCTAGTGCACAGGTGATGTGGTTCTTCCTGGTTTTAAGTTTCTGTTCAAAAACTGCAAAGTTCCAGGTGTAGCAGGCTGATTGATAGCGTGATTAAGCTGTCATCAGCTCATTATGGGTTCATTAACTGCAAAACAAGGAGGTAGCTAATGCCGATCCAGTCTGAATATTCATGAGCAGCCTGCCTGGGGAGTGTCCTATTCTGTCCTGCCTCAGGTCTGTTACTATATTTTCTATTTTGTTCCATTGCTCACTCTATGTAAACCAGTTCCAAATTTTAATTACAGAAGCTTTCTATTGCCTTTCAATATTTAGTAGGAAAGAATCCAACCTGTTGCTCTTCTTCTACAGGGTTTTCCAACTATTTTTGCTTATTTTCCTATGAATGACAGCAAAAAAAATCCTGATAGCATTTTTATACATATTATAGTAAGTATATAAATCATTTTTTAGGAATAACTGACATCTTTATGGTGTTGAACCTCCCTACTTATAAATTGGGAATTCTTACCATTTATTCAATTCCAATTTTTTCAGGGGTATTTTATACTTTTCCTCCTAGAGAATTTTGAAATTACTTACTAAGTTAATGGCAGAATTTTTTTTTTTCCTGTTTGGCTGTATTAAACACAGTCTTCTTTTCCATGATATTTTCTAACTGGTTTGTATTTAATGATGTGAATATACAAAGCTGTTTGTAACATGCTACTTTACAAATTTTTCTAACTAAATTATCTCATTATTTAAGTAACATTCCTTTTACTCTTTGAGGTTTTCCAAATATATAATCCCATTATCTACAAGTAGACAGTTTTACCTTTTCCTCGCCAATTCTTAATCCTCTAATTGCTCTGTTTTTATCTAATTGCACTCAGTAAATCTCTTAACATAGTGTTAAATAAAAGAAGAGATAGTAAGCATCTTTATCATTTTTTGACTTTAACAAGAGTGCCTCTAGCCTTTCTCCATGGAGTAAGATGAAGCCTTTGAAGATGAAATACATGCGCACACACACACTTACACACATCATACATATTATAAGTCAAGGAGGTGTCCATGGGCTTCTTCTTCATTTAGTCTTTTTCACAGGAACAGATATTGAATTTTTTCAAATGCATTTTCTGCATCTATAGAGACAATCACGTTGTTTTTTCCTGAACTCTAATAATACGATGGGTTATACAAATGGATTACTTAATATTGATCCACCCTTGCATTTCTGGAATAAATATTACTTGGTCTCAATTTTTTTTTATTTCATTTTAGTGTGCTATTGGATTGCATTTACTGATGTATTATTTGAGATTTTTACATCAATACTATTAAGTGAAATTGGTCTGTGATTTCCATCTTGTTGCAATCTTTTTCAAGCTGAGGTAGCAATGTTACACTCCTTTTATAGGAAGAATTAAAAATTTCCTTTTGTTTTTTATACTCTGGTTTGAATAGACTGGGATTTTCTTATTCCTAACAGTTTAATAGATATACCCTGTAAAGTCATGTGGGCAAGTTTGGGGTAGGGGAGCTATTTAATTTCTCTATTTGTTTTATTGTAATCAGTCTGCTAAGACTCTCTGTCTCTACCAACTCAATTTTTGTAAGTGGCATTTTTCTTTAAAAGTAGTAATCAGTTTCATTTACGTTTTCATGAGATATGTTTTGGCTAGTGAAACTTTGCAAATGTAACACCAGCTTGCTGCAGCTGAAAGATAACCACCATGTAAATGAGCCTGAGTTCCCAGCTAGAAGATGGAAAGTTCATATGGAAAAGAAACAAGATACTCAGCCCATCAGCCTGCCAATCTTCAGACAAGTGTGCAAGGCTGTTTTAGATCAACCAAACTCCACTAACCACAGAGAACCTGACAAAGATCAGCCAAGGAAGCCCAAACCAGGAATAACATGCAGTCAATCACAGGAAGTAAGCTTGCTATTTTAAGCCAGTTTGGGGGTGGATTGTTAGGCAGCATAAACTACCTAATACAGAAATAAACATCAAACTGAATTATAAAATTATACTCTAATATTTAAATAGAGAAGTCACTTGCATAAGGCTGCCACAGACAGACTAGCAAGCCCTTCCTGATTAGCCTCTGTAGCCAAATCCAGCCTGGAAAATGCTTCCCCTAATCCCCTTAACCTGCCCCCTACCCCAGCCCCCACCTTTCAACAGAATTCTATCTGGAACCAAACTGCCTTTTCTTAATGGCCCCCAAACCATCACAAGTTCCCCAATGTTCATAAGCATTTAGTCATTGGAAGCTGTTATGGGCTGAACTGAGTGCCCCCCAAATTCATATACTGAAGTTACATACCCCAGTACCTCAAGATGTGACTGTATTTTCATTCTTGGAGAAGTCATTAAGGTAAAATGGGATCATTAGAGTGGACCCTAAACCAATATGATTTAAAAGAAGAGGAAGATAGGACTCAGACAGACACGCAGAAAGGGAAATCCATGTAAAGACAAAAGGAGAGAACAACCGTCTACAGCCCAAGGACAGAGACCTCAGAAGGATCCAGCCTTGACAACACCTTAATCTCTGACTTCCAGTGACCAGAACTGTGAGAGAATAAATTTCTGTTGTTTAAGCCACCCAATCTCCGGTACTTTGTTATGGCAGCCCTAGCCAACTAATACCAAAGTACAGGGCATGAAAAGTACACATGTGTTGAGACTCAGGTAAACCTAGCAATGGGTTCCATCCCACAGGGCTATTTATGTATGCACTTTCCTTTGTCCACACTTGCAAACAGAAAGTATTTACTGGAAAAAAAAAGTCAATCTTCATAAAAATCATTTTCAAAAAGTACATGATCACTAGCATATATATATTTTGGAAACTGATATAAAAGAAATCATGGTAGTAATAAGAAATAGTAGTAATAATGATAGTAAAAGTATTATTAATAAAAATGGAAAAATTACTGAGCTTAAACTATTTGTCAAACACTGCACTATAAGCTAATATTGTTTTATTTTCAATCCTCAGAATCCAGTGAAATGATTCACATATTAGCCCCATTTTACAGATGGGGAAATTGATGCTCACAGAACAAGTAACTTACCTAGAGTATCTCAGTAATCAGCAGCAGCAACTCCAACGTGCATCCTCTTTCCACGACAGCATATATATATTATTTTTTTAAATTATTCTTCTTTAGTCAATTTTTACCAGGAAGAATAAATGCAAACATGATTTCACTTAACACAACTGACAAAGCTGAAAATGATTTAAAAGCTTGCCCTGAGAGGAACCTAGACCTATAATCAGCATAAGATAAATCATCTTTATCTTTCATAGAAATAACTATAATCAAAGCTGTTCTCATGTCTCATTGAGGCTGACCTGATTTTTAATGGCTTCTATTTCAAACTTGAGCTCGGGCACAAATAGAAGACAAAATGGAAAATGAATACATCTGAGTTAACCAGAAGAATTCTCAGATTACCTAATGTTAACAATTTTATATTTTGAATATAATCTGCTTTTCCCACATTAAAAAATATATGAAAAAAGTTTTAATTTAAAAATATTATCCAGTTATAGGTGAATGTAAGAACTTTATATCTTAATAAAACTTAATGTAGAAAATGGTAATAAATATATTCTAGTTTTAAAAAACATTTGGAGCAAAATTTAAATGCATTATTCTTATTAGCATGTTTTGAGGACATTGTGTTTTTTTCCTCTGAACTATTTCCATGTTTTCTTTATTTAATTTAAGAGGCTAAATCATTTTAATTTTATTAAGCTGTGTCTTACCTTTACCTTTTATATTTTACCCAAATTCTCCTAACATAAGACAGCTGTGTTTCATTTTGCTGTTGTCAGGAATTACGACTGAATTCCTCAGAGGAAGTCTTTATTAAAGTACCTCTTCATTTAGTGCTTGCCATGTATAAGAAAGCATTCAGATTGAGGGAAAGTAGTATAAAGAAAGGCCACCCTAATTTAGTGGACATGCTTCTGAAGACAGACAGAATTAAACATTTGGGGGAACAAAGTTGACATATTTTAACTACATCAATAAAGATTTTATCTTTGAAGAAGGATGAGTTAATATTTTATAGGTGAGTCTGGTATGAATAAAATGCCCCTTCCCCACCCCAAACATCATTATTTCATGAGAGTTTAATGCTGTATTATGGGTTTGTTTATTTGTTTTCCAGATAAATGTTATGACATTAGAATCCGAAATCAAGAAGTAATTAAATTGTACTACTTTTTAACAAGTTATAAAGAGAGATTTAAAATAAGCGATCTTCTGTTTTCTTCCAAATGAAACTTATTAGCAAGGAATTCCTGGTGAGTGGCTGTTTGGGATACTTTTGTCAGCACGTTTCCAGTAGGATCATATTTACGTGGTGTTCCAGAGGTAAGTTCTATTCCTCTCCTCACAGTATGGAAGAGGAGACTGAAGCACAGTCTCCTGCCAGATCTTCTGATTCATGAGTAGAGGTATGTATTAGTTCTGTACTGCGTAACAAACTACCCTAAAATTTAGTTTAATACAACGAAAATTTATTATTTCCCAATTTCTAAGGCTAGGAATTCCAGAGTGCTGTGGCTGAGTGGCTGTGGCTGGGCTCTCTCACAAGGCTGCAGTCAAGAGGTCAGCCAGGGCTACAGGGCTGCAGTCATCCGAAGGCTCGACTGGGGCAGGAAGAGTCACTTCCAACGTGGTGCACTCACACACTGTAGTCTGGGGGCCTCAGTTTCTCTCTGGCTGTGGGCAGAAGGCCCAATCCCTTGCCACATGGGTCTCTCCTGGGACTGACTAAGTGTCCTCACACTGTGGCAGCTAGCTTCCCCCAGAGTGAGCAATCCAAGAGAGTGCACAAGGAGAAAGCCCATGGGTGCTCTCTTTGGCAGAAGGACACACCTCCACTCCTGCCACATTCTATTCATTAGAATCCAGTCTCCAAATACAGCTCATGCTCAAGTAGCAAGTAATTGAAAACCGCTTTTTGAAGCCAGGGGGTGGGGAGGGGGGAGAGTAATTAAGGAATTTGTGGACATTTTTAGAGCCACCTCCCAGAAAATCTGCCTTAGCAAACTATTATTGCTTTTGGCGGGACATATGTAGTTTCAGTAAAGTATGCAAATCTTAAGTAAACAGTTCAATGAATGCATACATATGTATGTAAGTATGTATGTGTATATATACATACACATACATATGTACAAACATATAACATACACATATGTATGTGTGTGTATATATACACATATAGGTATATATGTATTTATACCACACAAATCAAAACGTGGAACATTCCCTGCACAGAAGATTTCCCCAAAGTAGCTACTATTTTTAACTACTATTTAACTATTTAATAGCTACTATTTTTAACAACTGTTATCTGACTTCTACCTTCATAGATCAGTTTTGCCTAATCTTGAAATTTGCATAAAGGAAATTTGTACAGCATGTATTTTTCATGTTAGGCTTCTTTCACTTACCATTTTCTAAGCAATTTCTACATGTTTTTTCTGTACTTATAGTACATTCTTTTTCATAATTGCATAACCTTCCATTTTAAGAATATACCAATACACCACAATTTTATTTATCCATCCCATCATATGTTCTTCGGTGGACTGATGAACTCATTTCTATTTGGTATTTACCTAAGATTAGAATTGCTGGGTCATAGGATAGGTTTATATTGAGCTTTAGGAGAAAATCAGAGTTTTCTAGAATAGCTGTGTCAATTTATACTCCCACCAGAAGTAAGTGGAAATTTCAGTAGTTCCATATACTTCTTAGCATGTGGTGTTGTCCATTTTTAAAATTCAACTTTTTCTGGTGGGTTGGCATGTTTTTAATTTGCATTTTTCTGTTTATAATTGATATTAACTATTTTTATATGTGCATAGAAGTCATTTGGATATCTTCTTTTATCAGTGTCTGTTTATGTCATTTGGCCAATTTTTCATTGGAATACCTATCTCATTTAAAATTAAGCATTCTTTTTATATTTGAAGTAAGAGTAGGAGGTACATGTGTTGCAAACACTTTCTCCAAATTCCTTATCTTTTCACTCTCTTTTTACAGTCTTTTGATGAGCATAAGTTTTTAATTTTAATAGGTCCTATTTTTCAGATTTTTGCCTATATTCTCAGAACTAGTATAATTAGACATATAAAAAGTTAAAGTTTTGGAGAAACAGAAAAGCAATGCCTTTTGCCTTCTAGACAAGTCATTCAAAATATATATTCACACTCAGTTCTTCAAAGGCGGGAGTTTAAGGGAGAGCAGGCCAATTCTTTTCCAGTTTCAACATAAATGTCCAAGGAAAGATGAAGTGAACACAGGGGTAGGTCCACACATAACTGAGAAAATCCACATACAGATATGGTTTTAGGAATGGGATGGGCTCTTGTCAAAGATGGGTTGGCAGACCACACAGGCAGTGCCTGGTTGGTAGCTTAACTGGATTAAGACCTAAAATAATTAGGGACTATTATCAGTCTTGTTTATCTATTTATTTTGAACTCCTAGCAATGTCTAGTAAAGAAAAAATTGCTCACAATATTTGTTTAATCAAAAATTAGAAATAAGCCCCAATCAAAATGAAATATGCTCTCCCAGCAAAAAGATATCCTTTAGCAGGGAAAATGTGTTTTGCTGAGTAAGGTGGAAATTTAAAGGAAGAAGAAATTTAAGTGGAACGACATTTCAGTAAAATGCATATGAAAACCCCTCTAGAAGACAGATTAATGACCTTCCAATGAAGTCCTACTCCTTGAAACCTTAAATATGTCACTTTACATGATAAAAGGGATTTTACTAATATAATTAAGTTAGGATCTTGAGACAAAAAGATTATCAGATTATCCACACAGGCCTGATGTAATCACAAGAATCCCCGTAAGAGGCAGGCAAAGTGATGAAACAAGAGGTTGGACTGATGCAAGGAAGGGGTCACAGGCCTAGGAATCCAGGCAGATCTAGAAGCTGAAAAAGGTAAGGGACAGACTCTCCCCTCAGAGCCTCCAGAAAGACCAGTTCTGCCGATACCTGACTCTAGCCCAGTGAGACTGATTTTGGACTTCTCTGGAACTCTAAGATACATTTGTGTTGTTTTAAACCACTAAGTTTGTGGTAATTTGTTACAGCAGCAATAAGAAACTAATACAGCTACAGTGGGATATTATCATATCCCATCCAAACTGGCAAAAATTAAAAAGGCTGACAGTACTTGTGCTGCCAAGAGTGAATAGAGATTCTCATACACTGACTAAAGAAGTGCAAAGGAGCACAACCACTCTGGAAACATGAGCTAGTGAAGTGAGAGTACCCGTATACCCTCATCCAACAATTCTCTTTCTATCTATGTATTCTAGAGAAAATCTTGCACAGGTACACAGGAATATATGCAGAATAAACTTTATAGCAGCACTGTTTCTAATGGCAAAAATACTGAAAGCACCCCAAATATCCACTGAGTGTTGACTGTACAGAAATAATGTTATGGATTCATAGCAGGGGATGCCACATGCTAGAGAAAGGGGACGCACTGGAGCTGCAGGTGTCATTCTGGATGCATTTCCAAAATAGTTGGACACTGAAGGACACAGATGATGACATTTATTTAGATAAATTCAAAATAGACAAAACTCAATAAATGGTTAGGGATGCGTATTATGTGTTAAAGAATAAAGGAAAGCAAGGGAATGAGTAACACAAACGTCAGGGCACTGGATCTGGAGCAAGGAGAGGCTTCAAGAAGATCACGCGTGTTCTACTTCTTAAGCTAGGTGGCCAGTGTCCCATTTTTCTATTCTTTGTATTTACATTTATGTTAAATACACATTTTTGTATGTATGACATAATTCAAAATAAAAAGGGCTCTTCTTTAATATCTTTCCATAAATTTTATAATATTCTCACGTAAATTCCTGCACATCTTTTGTTAGATGTGTTCCTATGTATCCCTTTTTTTGTTGCTAATATAAATAATAGCTTTCAAAAATTGGGTTTATTGCTGGTATGTTCAAATGTAACTGACTTTTTAATATTGTTCTTCCATCTGAGAACATTGTTAAATTCTTACATTAATAATTGATTTATAGATTATTTAAGGTTTTCTATATAGATAATTATGCCTTCTGCAAATAATGACAATGTGTTTCTTTTCTTATCTTTATAGCATCATTTCTTTCTTCTTATCTTATGACAATGAATAAAAATTACAGAACAATGTATAATAGAAGTAGTGATGGTGGCTATTCATAGTTTGTTCCTGATTTTAAAATCTCATCACCAAGTATGATATTTCTGCAGATGTCCTTTATCAGGTTTTCAAAGTTCTCTTCCACTCCTAATTTGCTATACGTTTATAAACTGAATGATTGTTGACTGTGACCAATGATTTTTCTGAACCTACTGATTATATAATTTTTCACCTTTTATGTCTTAATGTGGGAAATTACATTCATATATTACTCTGATAATATATTTGTTTAAAATTTTGTACATTTCATATGCTTTCATATTTAGTGGTATAAAAAGTTGGTCATGATATTCTTATCTTTTTAATCTCTATAGTTTCTGTAGTAATATAGCATCTGATGCAGTTATTTATAGCATGTGAATTTGTAACATTTTTCACTCCCAATGATAAGTGAAATATATTTAGATAAAGATTTTAAAAATAGCTAAAATCTGTCTCTAAGGGAAAAATTATAAATTGATAGGATTTATCTTTACAGATCAATCTTTTGTCCCTCACAAAGATACAGAATCTAAGATTCTGCAAAATCATCATCAACTTCATTGCTTAGAAAACTTGCTGTGGGCATAGCAAGAGTAAGTAACATTTGAAACTTATCTGGGAGTATCATTAGAAATCATTATAATAAGTGTTTAGTCCTCAACTTCTACTTACAAGCACTGTCTTTCCAGGGCTGCATTAGGTCCCTCTCAAGGTTTGGTGTTAAGATTTTGTATAAGGAAGTTTACCACTTTTTGACTTGATTTTATACAACAATTTGACAGTGAAAGGATTGCACTCACCTGTCTGTGTCTGGGCTGTGCACATCCATCGTGCTCACATCCGCTGTACTCACAGTTCCTTCCTAAATGCACCACAAGGAAGAATGGCTTTCTCAAGCCACAGATGCACAGATGTGGTGGAGGAGGTGGCCGTGCCAGGATGGGAGGGCCACAGATACGCTACTCCTGGAATATACCTTCATTCCTCCTGGCAGGCCAGATGTCAGACATCATTACCCATTCAGTTGAGATCAAAACGGAGGATACTGAAAGGGACCATTATTTACTGAGCTTTGCCCGAGCTAAGTATCACTTAGGTTGACTAGAAGCCTTTTATTAAAGCACAGGTAGAAAGATGACATTGACATTTTCCTGAGAATTTTCAAAAGACCATATTCTTTAGAAGAATGAGGACTTCCCTTGGAGCCAAGCAACAGGTTACTAGGCTCTAGAGAGAATAAATAAAATGGTCTGATGCTCATTTTTCATTCTCAGTAAAATATGATGGAGTACCATTGTCAAAATCTATTTGACAAACTATAGAGTGTGCCTTAAATTAAACCCTTTATGCTTCTGGATGCAAAGAACATCTTTTAAAATGTTTTAAAATAATAGGTATGGGGAAAAAAAGAATACTGAATTCTGGTCTATATATTTGATAATAAAACCATCAACATTAAGAAATTTTGGGTGTTACAAAAACTAGTGAAAACCAGTGAACCTTCTGACTATACTTACAGGTGTACTGAATATTTCTGTTCTCTTTTCATTTAATTTCAGAAAGATCATTTGTGTTGACGGTTTTATAAACCATTAAGAATTTTGAACATTTTATCTCTAGAATTCCTAAGCATGTGCTTTGCCAATTTAAATCCCACAGCTATAGCAGAATACTCCAAACATAACATGCATTTATTTATCAAATACACACAGAATATTCATTTGAGATAACACTAGATAAAAAGATTTTATATTCGGTGACAACATTTTTACAGCAGTGGTATGGAAATCCTGGTGAAAACATTATGTCTTTTTTTTCATGTACAATGTTCCTTTTAAAGCTAAACTCTGGTTAAAATTGTTCTTATTACTTTACAGAGGACATAGAAAAGGCAGTCAGACATAGCTTTTAGTTGGTAATTAAGGGTTCTGTTCTCTTTCAATTTCTCAAACATTACCAATTACACTATAACAAAGTACATGAAAACAGGAAGAAGAATATCCATCTAAGTTTAATAAAGCACTTGAATTAGTTTTGCAAGTTTTAATTATATTCATTTTTTAAAATAAACTTGGAAACCAAGATCTGAGTTCTACATGTGCTTCTTGCCTCTGAGGTGTCATTGTCTCCCACTGACAAGACAAGGAAACGTATGTGTGCGCACCAATCAGTGCATAAACACATGTCTATGTCACTATTTCTGTGTGTAAACATCTATATCTATATTAGGCTAAACATGAGCTCATACTGATGTCTTTAACTCTTATCTCTTTTACCATGGATTATTCTAGCCTCCTCCTCTTACATATAGAAACCTTCCACTCCAACAGTGAGAAAAAACATCTATTTACTTAATTGTTTAAGTCCAGTACATATGTGTGGCAGAATCAGAATTGTTAACCCATGATCCCATAGGAAACACTTTTATCAACTAGAGTATAGTGCGTAAATACATTTTCACCTTGAGTCTACTTATTCCACTTATTTCTAAAGTTACTTAATCAGCAGGCCCCTCCTGGTATCTGCCCACCCCCCCACCCCCCCAACCATGGGCTTTATTTTCTAAGGAGAAACAAAGCAGGAAAAAAATCAGCTGGTAAATTTTGACACTTTGGTTTTTCCACTTACAAATTAGAAAAATGAAATAGGAATCCAGAACTCACCATGCAGATCACAGTTCTAATATTTTATGTAAAAAAAAAAAAAAAAATCCTTTATAATAAGAGTTGAACAGGTAATCTCTGGAAGGGAACATTTTCTTATACTTGAAAGAAAAATTTAGAACACAACAGTTCAGAACATTGATTTCATTTAATCTTAATTACCCAGCTGTCACTTTGTGTCAACAGGCTACAAAAAAGCAGAGCACAAGACAAGAGATAAGAAAGTGTTCCTGTGATAGAAGCGTTTTGCAAGACTCTTGTACACATATCAATATAGAGAACACAGCTGCATAATTTATCTTTTATGTTTAATATAGTTTCATATTCGAATAGGTACTTTAAACATGTTTTTGGTTATTAGTAATATATCGTGAAATAATAGCTTAAATCTTCTTTAAGCTACCAAATATTTAAGGAAATATTTTGTAAGTTCAACTCTCACACTAATGTAAACGTTAGAACACAGTGTTGATTGGAAATTAAGGTTCTTATAACTGAAAAATAAGGACAGATAATGGTGGGCTAATTCTACTATCTCTTTCATTACGGAGCTCCTACCTCAGACCCTTACTCTAAATATGCTTTATTCAAATTAATTTCCCTTTCGTCTTAGCTGTATGACATACAATGACCTGAAAGCCTAGTTTGAGCAAAGATGAATAAATTAGTCATCTATGTAGCAGAATATATTTTCATGATTATGAAAGAGTGAATAGATTACATATATTAATTTATGGAATGCAATATTGCCCTAACTCAGGCTAGAACTCTGAACAATAACAACCAAATCTAATTTCCATAAAGACCGTGCTTTCCTCTCTGAAAGTTATGTGATGAGGATATAGTTTTGTGACCATCTTGGGGTACTCCAGTTGCAATTTTACTAAGATTTTAAAGCTGACGTCTTTGTCTGGAGTTGTTTTGAAATGCTAGAATTGATTCTCAAAATAATTTTCTTCTGACTTATCTTCAAATTCCATCTACTTCTCTTTTTATGTAGAGAAGGAGCAAGAGAAAATGAACTACTTTTCTACATCTAAAACATCACACATTTGGCTGAACTTTCTCACTGAATTGATTAACTTCTGTTGAAATAAGAGGTATCTCACAGGTGCGGTGGTATAACAACTGCTTGAAAGTGACAGATTTAGTCCTTGTCTACAGTTACTTTGTCAGATTCTGGATAGGTCTATAAACATGTCTCATGGGCTGAACTCTGGCTGATGGCTGGGTGGTGCCTGGATTTCCAGGTTGAAAAGGGTTCTGAAAACGCCAGCATGATCAGAGGGGAAGGTGCTATGATTGACAGACAATGCCTGTCACCAGGAGGAACTGTGGAGGAGGGTCAAAAGTACTCCATGTTGTGTTCACCTTTACTCGTGTATTATATTGACAGTCTGTGATGGAATTAATGTTTGTTTTAGAATCAAATTAATAAAATTAAGTGTTACTTTCTCTGATGAGCATTCGTAACTTTTTGTTTTATACAAAACTGGTTCCATTTCTGTGCTCTGGTCATATCAATTTGTCCTACTTCTGGTAACCCAGGACCATAAAATAGACTCATATTGCATTAAATAACCCATTTTTCTAATTAATTCTTCCTGAAATCCAGTGGTTTCATAGACTCCATGAAGGCAGGAATAATGCCCTGTTCATCTCTTCCTGCAATGCCATAACTCAGAATGTAAAATGATGAGGAGGCTGCATAACGTGCAGCCCATCCCATGCACGAGGAAGCGTGGCTTCCCGTCCCACGCACAAGAAAATCCAGCTTCCTCACCGTGACCTCCTAATCCCTACAGATCCGGCTCCTGCCCAGTTCTCTGACACTTCTCCCACGCTTCCTCTCCCTCTCTTCAATCCAGCCACTCTGACCTCCGTGCAGGGCTTCTCAGAGATGAGCCCGACCCTGTGCAGGGTCTATGAGTGTGCAGACTCTTCTGACTGCACTTCCTCAGCCCTAGGCCTTTGCACAACCCACCTTGTCACTCACTACACACAGGTCTGTGCTCAAATGTCATCTTCTCGGGGAGGAATATCCTAGAACAGTGACCTCATCCTCTTATGTCCCCTTCTGCTTTCCTCTATGTTTATCACCACTTCATATTACACTACATTTTCCTGTATATTTTATCTCTCTACCACTAGACTAGGGCAGGAAATGTTTTTGTTATTGTTGTTTTGTCCAGCACCTAGAACACTAGATGACAGTTGGCAGATGCTCAATAAATCAATAAATGGATCAATTGATGAATAAATACTACTAGAAATAGCTTCTAGAGCCCAAACTCCAAATCAGAACCTCTGCCTAGACCCCAGAGGACTTAATATTTGGGGAGAGAGGTAAATCCACCATTAAAAATCATGCACATCTCCACATCTCAAAGTCTAGGCCCTCACAGCCTGACTGTCCACATAAAAACCATCCCTCCCCCATCCCAAGGCCCAGGACAAGGTATCTTTGGTACTCACTATGACTCAAGATGAATATATACATTTTCTCCAAATACATTTTCTCCAGAATGTTGTCTGAACTCATAGACAGAACAAGACAATCAAAATGAGCTGACATAATATTTCCCCCAAATCTGGCTTAAGTAGTTTAAAATTACACCCTTTTTGGATACCAACAATCTAACCCAATCTAACCTGAGCCTACTGTGATTCCTTTTCACAGTATTCTTGCTGCAATGAAAATTAACTAAAAAGCAGACCTAGAACCTCTACTGAAATCTGGTTCAACTTCCAAAGCAAATACTTGAGCAGACATTTTTCCCAAGGAAAGACAAAAATGCTCAGACCTAAAGAAGCTAAAACTATATTAATAAACCACCACCAACAAAAACAACTCTTTTTTTCTAAGACACTGTGGAACAAGTGACCTCTCTAGGTGGAAGCCTGAATGATTGGGTTCCTTCTGGGCACTCAGTTCTTGGTTCTTTAACAATTATTAGGCACTGTGCTGGGCTGTAGGGATACAGCATGAGCAAGTGTCATAGCCTCCGCCTTCACTCTGCTTATAGTCTGTGGGGGACACTCAGAGGGTTTGGACCAGTGGTTCTCAAAGTATAGTCCCAGGATAAGCAGCATCAGCATCATTTAGGAACTTCTTAGGTATGTCAGTTCTTAGGTTCACCCCAGAATTATTGAATCAGAAACTCTGGGGGTGAGCCCAGCATTCAGTTTCAACAAGCCCTATAGGGTATTCTAATGTACGCCAGTTACATAATCACTGGTTTAGAAGAATTGCCTGAGACCTCCCAGAAAGACATTTGCAGGTAGTCTAATGCCAGGCTAGTAGAGTGTGGTATTTTAGGACATTATGGTTATATAGGGTGACAGTTGGCCTGAAATTGTCCTGGTTTGAGTACTGAAAGTCCTGTCTCCCAGAAAACTGTACTGTCTCAGGCCAACTGGGTCAGTTAGTTACACTGTCCAGGGGCATTCTTTTCTAAGTCAGGTCCTCCAGTGTCCCTCCTTGTAGTTAAGCAGGCCCTGACAGTCCATCTCAAGACATACCACCTTGTTCTAGCCTTTGCACCACACAGTTTAATGGGAAGAGTCCCGCCTCCTTTTCCCCATCCTGGGCATTTCTCCATCCAGCCTTCCCAGGTAAAGTGAGACGTCTTTATCTGCCTAACCTTTTGTCCTGTTAGTCCAGGGCTCTAATGAACTATCTTCTGGACTTCTCCCCTGCTGTCTGGTCTACCCGGATGCCCTTAGCAGCTGCCTCCCCAGTTACGGACAAGTCCTTAGAGATCCTGTAAGAAGTTCTTGTGTAGGCTTTGGGCACTTTTGCCTTTCTCAGCCCCTTCCTTCTTAAAATTATTAAAACTTAAATGTTATGATTACATTGGAATAAAGATAAATATTCCAGGCTAAATTATATTCATCCCTTTTTTCCAATTAAAAAATAATTAAAACATCTCCATGACTCCTAAACTGTCCTGATTGCTTGGCCCTTCACTTGCTGTGCCTGGTGGACACACATGCCCTGCCTGTGGTGACAAAGTAACACCTTGGGGTATGGATCCCCATTTATCCTCTGGCCTCTGTTCTAAACGAACTTGGTCTGGTGTTTATTTTCATCCTGTTGAAGTGTTTTCACACTGTACAATCTCTTTAGATTAAACTTTTGATTAACTTGTCTCCTTAAATCTAGCCTCCAGCTTTACTTCCGCTGTCGTCTTTAGAATCTTACTTGGGCTCACCTTCTGGAGCTTACATACTGTCCTGCCCACCTGCCACTCAGCCCAGCTCCCTGACCCCAGGAACCTTGTGCTTGGCCCCTGCTCATCTAGGAGTTAGGAGAGCTACCCTCTGGCCAACCCTGTTCCCCACCATCAATGTTGAATAATGACTCAGGTACGACTGCTCGCATGAACTGGGTTGATGTTTATTTAAAACTTCTTTCACACACAGACACAAAATATGGAATTCTAAATATAGAAAGCATGTTTAAAAATAAATTATTCTGACCCAACCAAACTGGAGGAGCCCAAATCCTCATCTTCTTTCTCCAAGATACCACTAAGTTATCTCCCTCACCAAGACCTTCGGGCTCCCAGGATACCCATTGACCTCTCCCAGCTGCTGCTACCGAGCACAGGTGTCTGTCTGGACATCATGTTCTGGACACAGTCTGCTGTTCATAACAGTAACTTGGGTAGTTTATATTCTCTTATTCTTGAGGCTTGAATCATTGAGCAGCTAGTCTGAAGCATGTTGTTAGGTTACAAGGTCATTGTGGACAACACTTTACTGAATCTAGCATTCAGGTTCAGATTAGTAATGTCAACCTCTTCTCAAGCCGATCTAGTAGAACTTGTGTCCTCTTAATAAGAATGTGATTATTTTCACTTAGAATTATAGACATTCCAAATTTATTTGCACTTGAAATAGAAATTCTTTATATTTAATAAGGTCTCGGGATGCAATTGATACAGAATTCTTATATTAGCAATGCTTAAACATTCATGAAAATATTATCATACTGTTTGCTACTTTTCAGCTGAAAATAAATCAATAATACATTTTCACCTTTTAAGAGTATATCAAACAGGGAGTTTGCAAAGTCAGAATGTGTGTGTTTTAACTGAGAGTTCAAGAAAACCACTGTGATGGTGAATAGCCAGTAGTAGAAAATGTACAGGTCCAAACGAACTACAATTATAATGGTTTCAGGAGTTCCAACCTGTGTAAAGAAGATAAGAGGAAGGAGCGTGCAGGATGGAAGGAACGGAAGCACCAGAGGGAAGTAATGTCTTCTCTTACCTTCCAGTGTTCACACTGCTATCCCCCAGGCCTTCCAGCTGACTTAAAAATAACACTTAGCTTTAATCTCCAATTTTCAGATGGAAATAATGAAGAGAGAGAAGTTAAGTGCTGGGTCCAAAGTCCTCCATCCTCCAAATTTTTCCCAGCTCTCATCTCCCACTCACTATATAGAAATAGGCACATCTCTGAATTATATTCCTTATGCTCTGTCCTTTACTAATGCAGGAAATGGCTTTGAAATTTTCCACATGGGCAACCACCTAATAAGGGAGCTACTGAAAATCTACTACAGGGCCAGCTCATTTGATTCTGCCACCTCCACTATGTTCCTTGGCTTTATATGGTGTTTTTGCCCAAGAGATTTCCTATGCCTTAATTTTGCCAGCTGAGGTTGAGCTGGCATGTTCTACAAGTGCATTAGTACTCTCTCACCGTGTAGGCAGAACCCAACTTAGGAACAGTTTGTGCAATTAACCAGTTAATGTGCTAAGGCAGTAATTTGGATCTGGAACATATATCCCCACGGAAACAGTATCTTAGGTCATTAGGCTCTATGGCAAGGCCACAGTGCCTATCTAATCCATGACAAACCAAAGACATCATACAGTTTCGATGATAACAGACCCCATTTTCAACTTTGTATCTGTAGAAAAATGCACTTTGAAACCACAATGGGACCCTCAAGAATGTGTGTTTTCTGCGGAGGTGACAGTGGGGGGAAAGGACTTCATATGGAATGCAAGACGAAAACTTCAGACAATAGTAACTTACAAGTCTCTTCACCACTTCATAAAGGAAGGCAGCCAAGCTGGCCATATGACACATGTTTTGACTGGTAAGCCAAGGGCATTTATTCCTGATGAGTGGACAGATCAATGCTGGGACTTGCCTGCCACTCTTTTGTATTGTGGGCTCTTTGCAGGTCAAGTGATTTTATATTATATACAAGTCAACACCTGTCACTAATGAGACTCTCTGGAGGTGGTCGTCGAGGAAAAGGTGGTAATCCACACAGGGCCCTGAGCAGCCCAGCTTCCCCTGAGTGCTTCAGCATCAGCTTGTTCCCTTCTCCAGCATACTCCACCTTAGAGGACCCCAGGGGTGGGCAACCTACCCATCAACAGGTACACAGTGGCAGCTTCCACACCGAAAATAAAAGGGTAAGACTTTAATGCCGCTTCTCTCTTAAAACACCAGAAAACAAGGAAGAGGAGAAACAAAATAGTACATATCACCATTGATAAAATAAGTAAACATCTGTCCCCAAAATACAAATGCTTATGAAAAAGGTTGCCCAGTGCTGTGGAAACTTGAGCAACGAGCAGGACACAGAAGGGAAGGCCACCCTGCACATCGCAGGCTGACCTGGTGAAGCACCAACATCTCCAAAGTAGGTGACACCCCAGAGACACATACAGGACCCCTTATAAGCAACCACAAGTTGGGGGTTCCATTGTAGAAATCTCCCTTAACCTCAGGAGGCACTGTGGAGAGGCAGGGAGGCGAGGCTGAAAGAAGGAGGAGCCGGTCTTCATCTCCATGGCCACGCTGTGGGGCAGCCCTGCAGCAGCCACTCTTGGTCCACTAGAGAAGGAAACAGAAGACCCAACATCCTCCTGGTTTCCCTGAGAGCCAGGAAGGTTTCCTGCTAGCTGGTCTAGGAAGAAGTCACCTCATCAAAGATAACAACAAAATAGCAAGCTGGCCTTGGACTTCCCCATAGAACTAGAAGTGCTAGAAGACGGTGGCACTCACCATGCTTGACCAGAGAAGACAGAGGGACCCAGAGAGTGCACACTTAGTCAAAGAAAGCATCAGACAAGCCCAAACTAAAGGACATTCTACACAAGAATTGATAACTGCCCTTCAAAAGTGTCAAAATCAAGAGAAACTGCCACAGATTGGAGGAGACTATGGAGAAACATGAAGTAAATGTGACATCCTTGATAGGATCATGGAATAGAAGAAAAAAGAGAGGTTAACTTAAAAACTGATGAAATTCAGATAATGTCTATAGTTACTGGCATTGTACCTAGGCTAATTTTCTAGTTTAGCTAGAAAAGTTTAATTGTGCTATATTTATGTAAAATTTTCACATTAGGGAAATCTAATATTCCTTTTACAACTTTTCTGTAAGTCTAAAATGAGTTCAAAATAAAAAAGATTAAAAAATAATGCAGCAGATAAATATGTTTAAACAGTCCCTATGAGCTCTTCTTGAACAAATATGAGAAGATGGACTTGAGCCAATGAACAGATGAGAGGAAATTATAACAAAAGAACAGTAAGTTCAGCATGCGGCCATGGAGCAGAGTACAAATATTTTTTTTTAATTATAAACTGTGAAGACATAAATATAAATACAACTGTTAAAAAGTGGGAGTGGTGGGCACAGATGAGAAGCAATGAAAATGCAATGATATATTTACACACTAAAGAAGGGCTTCAAAAGATATTTCTTAAAACTGATAAATTAATTAACAGAATTATAAGCAGTTTAAAAAACAAAAGTAAACCCTTGAAAAACAAATGATAATATAATTAGTAGACACTGGTGGTGGGAAAAAAGAGGCAAGGTGGAAAAAAGTGAAAATGCGCTAATTTCCTCACTGCCTGTTGTGGGTTGCTGTCTAAGAAACAGGATTAAGTACAGTGTAAAAGCTAGTTATGATGGTGCCACTGAGAGTGTGAAATCAGACTTTCCAAATTATAATAATGAACAGGACTAAAATAAGGGGAAAAATTTTAAAACATGAAGAGAAATTATAATATAATGAGATAATTATATGAAATGCAGCATTGTTTTGTATTATCAAAAGACGGAACAATCTTTTGGTGGGCTGGGACTAAATCAATTATGATAAACAGGAATACAATGCAGTTATTTTTAAGTGAGGCACCTCTATACAGTGATATGGAATGATCTCCAAAATGTATTAAGAAGAAAAAGAAAGCTCAGGACTTTGCATAGCAAGAAAAAAGGAAAGAAAAAAAAAACCCGTCTGTGTGTGCGTGCGTGTGTGTGCGTGCGTGCGCGTGTGCGCGTGCGTGCGTGCGCGCATGCGTGTGTGTGCGCGCGTGCGTGTTTGTGTGTGCATGCGTGTGCGTGTGTGCGTGTGTGCGTGCATGTGTATGCACTTGTATCGTAGAAGGATACAGGAGAAACTAATAGCAGTGGTTTTCACCCAGGGAAGGAGTGAATTATAGGACAGAGGTAGAAGAATGGCTTTCTTTTCACTTTAGATAATTTTTTGTGCTTTATACATTTGCATTATATAAATTTAATACCTTTTAAAAACAATAGGTAGTTAGGTGGCTGGTAGATAGATGATAGGAAGGTAGGTAGATAGATGACTGACGGATAGATAGATAGATAGAACTAGTCACCAGCACAGAGTTTAGAGTAAAGCACGGGAAATACTGATTCCCGGTGTTTATTTATTATTTACAAACTTGTGCCAGTGGTAGAGGTTTCCATAGCTGGCAAATTCTGGCTCCTGGAGAGAGGTCAGAATTTCACTTGGAGAATGAGCACAGAAAGGCTTTTGTCCACATCCAGGCCTCCGTGGAGCAACTAGGAAATTTCCAGCAGATGGAGGGGATGCCCTGATCTTCTTATATCCTTTCCTGGGGCTGAGAGTGTCCTGATGGAGAATGGGGATAAAGAATAACAGGGAATCAAAGATGCCATCCCGGCTTAGGAAAGAGGACTGGATGTGACTCCATTCCCCAGATTAGGAACATTGAAGAAGTGGTGGTTTTGCTAGTGGTGTTGAGGGAGGATGGGAAAGGGATTTTTTCTGTGAACAAGAAAGATTATTTCTCTTTGAAGCAGGTTAGGTGAAGTTGCCTGGAGCACAGACATCAAATGTGGACGCTCACTGGTCAGTTGGTTGGTGTTTTATATCTCAAAAGTGAGATCCGGCCAAGAAATAGGGACTGTGTGTATGTCAGCACATGGCTTTAATTTCAGTCTTGAGAATGGATGAAAATTGACAGTGAGAGATGCAGGCTGAGGGGGAAGCAGCAGAAGGGAGCAGGGCGGGGGCAGGGGAAGGACAGGACGAGCCCTGGGTGTAGGAAATGGGCAGAGGAGGAGGAGCTGTGAAGGGGACTGAGAAGGGGAGGCCAGACGGCTCAGAGATACCCAGCATCCCAGGAAAAAGAACATTCCAGTGCTCTCAAGAAGCTTCGCTGTGCCCAGGAGAGATGCGGGGCAGAAGCTGGAGGAGGGTGGACAGTCCAAAGAGGACTTCTTAAAATTTTACTTTTATTAGCATATTCATTGTTACAAATCATACTTGTTCTTTATGTCCCTTATCCAATCTCCACCGTCCCCTCCTCCTCCCCCTCCTACTTCCTCTTTCCCCCTCTAATAACCACAGATTTGTTCTCTCCATCTGATAGATTAACTGTTCCTCAAAGAGGACTTTTTTAAGACATGAGACGAGAGACTTCGTGCATTAAGATGCTAATGAAAGCATGGGGAAGAGAGGGGAGCATTTGAAGATGCAAGAAAGTGACAGGATGGGTGATGCTCCTGACACGGGGAGAGGGTGAATGCTGAGCCTGGGAGGAGGGTTCCACCTTGGGCAGGCTGAGGGCCCTTCTTCTGTCCTAATCGAGGGGCAGAGGGCAAGGAGAGGCTCGAGTACAAGTAAGCCTGTCCGTGCACTGGCAGGGGAGAGCGAGTTCTGACCGAGAATATTGATGTCTATTTTCTCATTGGAGTTGAAAGTGAGTCATCTGTTAAAATTAAGGGGAGGGGTGGTAGAGTTAGGTGGTATTTTTTAAAAGAGTAGATAAGGTATTATTATAACTACTCTAGAATTACAGAGAAGCTGCCAACTAAAAAAAGATTGGTGGAAAAAGTTGGAATCTATCAATGTGTAGAGGCAAAAATCTGCAGGGTTGTGTAGGTTTTGTATTTAATTGCCTTTTTTTTTTTTTTCAGGATCACTCAGCAGCGCAGGTATAGACACATGCACAAAAGGTGAGCAGTGTGGATCCAGAGTGAGCACAGGGGAGGAGACATACTGGGTTGGGTCGCACAATAGGAGCAAGTGTTGAAATAACAGACGATGAGATTGTGGCTAGAAAGGAAAGCAACAAAAGACAGAGGAAGCTGCTGACAAAGAGCAGAGGAGTCAAAGGTCTGGAAGTCTCAGACACATAGAGAAACACATATACAAAAAGAGCTGGGATACTGGAGGTCAGAATAGATGTAAATTTCAACAAATAGCCAATAACACTGTCAGAGCTGCTTCTGCATATTTTAAAATGCAAATTGAAGCTTTCCTACCTCTCAGATGGGCAAAAAAATTAAGTTTGATAATGAAGTACCTTGTGTGGTGAAGATACGGAGAAGTGACCACCCTCCTACACTGTGAGCAGGACCATGAATTGGCACAAAACTTCTAAAATGGGTAATTTGGCAACATCTACCAAATTTACAAGTGGGCCATAGTGCCTGAGCAGGCAGTTCCATAGGTAAGAGTCTCGTGACATACTCAGACAAGCTTTCCAAAACACATGTAAGGGGCATCCTCTGCATCGTACATTTATTTATCACACAATTATTTACTTGGCATTTGCAATGTTCAGGGTAATGACTGCCGTAATGTAATTTTCAAAAATGGAAAACATGACTCTCAAACAAATACAGAATAAACATGTCACAGATTTTATTCAACTCATTAGTTATTGAGACACCACTAATACAGTAAAGCTGGCTCAAAGGAAACTTGGAGGAAAGGAAATATAGTTGGACCTTTAAAAAGAGAATCTTAGAACAAGGTCGCTAGGGTATATACAAACCGGTTAAGTCCTACAGGCAAATAAACTATAACCTCTGAAGTTATCTTTTCTACTGGACAGAAATTATTTGCATCTTGACTCAACATGAATCAATAAGTTAAAATGAGTCTTCATAAAGTCTGAACCCTTAATTAATGCTAAATGACAAAGTCAACTAATAATACATTCTCCTAGAAAATTATATAATTTCTGGGTGGGTTTGTTAAATGATGTCACAGTGTGGCATTGAAAGGATATGCCACATGCTTTTGAACTTATTTCCAAGTTCATATCAGTTTTCTTAGCAAGGCCTATGTGCTTCAGATACACTACGAAACAGGACAAGCAAGTTCCTTTTACTGGAGCTGGCAATGTTTGAAATGGGAATAAACAAGGGGTTTCAATGGATGGAGTGTTTACATAAGATATGGTATGGACATCTGATGTGTTAAAATAATTAATTCAGAAGCCCTTAGGCTGAGACAGCTCCAGTGTCTCTCCGGTTCTTATATTAGCAAATCAAAACCCAATCCATGTAAACAGTAAAAGGAACTTTAACCTTAACCAATCAGAAACTGCCAACTAATTAGAGACTTTACCCATCAGAAACCATCAGCAAACCTCTAACTAGGGACTTTCTGCTTTAACCAATGAAATACTTTCTTTGTCTTGCTTCCCTGAACACCTGATGAAAGTTTCCCCTTACACCCCCTCAGTGGAGCACTGAACAGCACGGGGCCTGGTGCTACCCAATTCCTGAATTGCTGTCTGCTCCAGTAAACTCATTAAAATTGTAACGTACCTCAGTTTATCTTTTAACAAATAGAATGCAATGGATTCTATGTAGCCTCTAAAAAGACTACAGGCAATCTGTAACTGTTGATACTCAGAGAGCTAAGAAGCAAGTTGGTTTTGCGGGGTTTCCCCCCCGCCAAAGAATGGGGGACTTTGCATGTTGGGGTGGAAGCAGCCCTCAGAATCTAGAATCAGTGTGTCCCCACTTTATTCTAAGGGAAGTGGGATGTGGAGAAAAAAAAGTGACAATCCCGCCTGAGAGTTGCCAGGAAAGCTGGGTCACTAGAATTAGGATGAAATGGAGTCTGTCCACCTGAGAACAGACATTTGAGAAAGCACAACTGAAAGCATTTGGAAGAAAGGGGAAGGAGGAGGAAAGAAATAGGAACGGAGTCTTAGAGCAAAAGCAGAAAGTATATGTAAATTAAGAGATGGGAGAGCCTCCCAGGGTTGGCATTGGTGGGAATGACCAAGGATAAGGGGACACAATGAGATGATCTGACTCCATCTCTCAAAAAAGTTTAATCAACTTCCAGTTTCAGCTTGAACACAGAAAAAGCCTAGAAGTTGTCACTGCTGTTCTTAGAATAAGAAAAAGCTGGGCAAACTGAAAATCAATGACTTTCCTTGGACCTACAAAAGAACTGAAGTTGCTGGGCAAGCTGTCATCCCAGAATTTGGAGACAGAGATGCATCTAGAGAGATACAAAAACTGAGATCTGCTTACCTGGAGCAAAAGCCACTAGACCCATAAACCAATAGAAACCATTAAATGACATGATGCTGGATGCTGAATGCAGGCTATCATGAGAGTGAGAAACTCATGGAGGCTGCAGTCTTAAAGGACCCCCCTCAATTTTCGGAGTTTTCTCTCCAGAAAACCCACCAGGTTCTCATAGTGAGAATCCCCCCAAAAAAGATTCCCTTGGACTCTGGGAAAGGGAGAGGAAGATTAACCGTTTAATTCTTCTTCATAACAAAGGCCTACTGTGTCTGGGTAAAGGGACTTTGCAAAATCTCGGTTCTGAAACCTTAGCCCTGCTGCACAAGAAGGATTCCTTCCACCTACAGCTCCCCCCAGCCTTCCTGTCTTGCCTGAGGTGAAAAACACACATACACAGAGTCAACAAGAGTCAAGACTTCAAGGAAATAGGAAACTCCACAGACAGGGTTAGGGGGTAAATAAGGCTACACCTTATTTAGAAATACTTGTGAAGGCCAGAGATGGAGGCCCTCTAAAAGACTGCAATTTAATCCGAAGATTACAGCATGCTCCCTTCCCCCTATACCTTGCCACCACACCAACAGGGATCCAGTATAACAACAGTGGATTTTGGCTGAACACGCTGCAAAACACAGACTGTCTCTGAAGAGAAGTGCATAGGTAAGCCCAAAATGAAAAGAAGAGACAATAACAGCACAGTAGAGGAATCTGCTGCCTGTGGTACCTATAGCTACATTAAACATTAAACACAGCCCAACATCTAATCAGATTAACATAAATCCTCACACTAAAGGCCTATTTATATCAGTTCTTCTTACCCAGTATAACATGCTTGGATTTCAGCAAGAAATTACAATGCATGAAAAAAATGAAAACAAGCAAACAAACAAGATATATACATACATATGCTGAAGAAATAAAGAAATCATCAGAACCAGAGGCAGATGTGACACAGATGTTGGAATTTTCACACAGGGAATTTAAAGTAACAATGATTAATATGTTAAAGGCACTAATGAAAAAAATAGATAACATGCAAGAACAGATGAATGATGTAAGCAGAGAGATAAAAATGCCAAGAAAAAATCAAAAGGAAATGCTAAAAATCAAAAACACCATACCAGAAATGAAGAATGCTTTCAATGGGCTCTTCAGTAGACTGGACATGGCCAAGGAAAGAATCAGTGCACTTCAACATAGATCAATAGAAACTTCTCAAACTGAAATGCAAAGAGAAGAAAAGAATGAAAAAAAGAAAAGAAAAAGACAGAACAGAACATCCCAAACTGTGGCCATCATCAGAAGGTATACACACAATTGGAATACCTGAAGGAGAGGAAAGAGAAAATGAAATGGAAGAAATACTTGAGGTAATAATGGTTGAGTATATTTGAAATTAATGACAGACACCAAACCACAGATGCAAATCCAGGAAGATCGGAGAACACCAGGCAGGGCAAGTACCAAGAAGGACCATACTTAGGCTTATCATAGTCAAAACAATCCATCCCAGAAGTCACCTGGTAAGTGAGTAGGCAGTGGGAATCAAGCTATCTGGAGGTACTTGTAAGAACTTCAAGTAATGTTTAACACCTCTGTCTTCCCTCTTTCTCACCTTCCACATTAAGTTGCTCACAAAGTTCTGCCAATCCTTCCAGAAATATCTCCAAATCCAGCATCTCCTTTATCTTCTTATTGCCACTGCCTGGGTCTGGCGCCTCATTATCTGTTACTTGGAACTAACACAATAATCCATCTGTCACCAGTTTCTTCCCTACATATGGAGGCCAGAGTAATTGTCCAAAAAACTCAGCTGGTTCTTTAGGACCTTCAAATTGAAACCCCAAATTCTGCTAAAAGTCTGGCTACAAATAACCTTTGTAGATTTATTTCTACTGCCCACCTCCACACACCCAAACTGAACACAGTCTCTTTTTGGGGGGTGTTGGTACACACTATTCTCTATTCTTAGACTACATCTCCCCTCATTCCTCATCTCTCAGTCCTTATTCATCTTTTAATATCCAATTCAAATATCACCTTCTCAGTGAAGCTTTCCCATAGCCCCACAGTTAAATTAGTTGCTCTGTAATGCTGTGCTTTAGTGGTATTTTACTAATACTTATTGAAGCAGTTACCGTGTTATATTAGTTTATTTTTTCACATGTTGATATGTGACCCTAGAACGTGAGCTCTCCAAGGGCAGAAGCAGAGCACATAGTACACGCTCCCTTAATGTGTTGAAGTAAAATGAAAAGATGAGATAATTTTTGGAAAGGACATGGATGATGAAGATAAGAGAATTTTCTGAATGTAAAGAAAACTATTAGAGAGGAGGTTCTGGGCATTTGATTGAACAATTAATTTGGAAACCAGCAGCTATTGTTGAATTGCCCAGGAAAGCAGTGATACTTCACTTTATGAGTAAAAGCATGTACAAACATGCAATATCACATCAGAGATTTCTCCAATACAACCAAGTCTTGGGACTCTCCTGGTGGCATGTTCCTTCCCCCTGTGGTCCGCACTCCCCTCGCTTGTCATTACAGGAAAAGCTCCATGTGCTCTGCCATGCCCAGTATTCCAACTTTTGATAATCGTGGATCGTCAACTCTGTCAATAAATATTATAATACGATTTAATAATATTTCCATCAACAACTCTTAATTTTTAACAAAATTTCGCTACTAAGAGGTTAGTTCATTTTTGATGTTATTATCTGTCTATTACATTTTATTTTGGCTCAAACTCAGGATGTAAACCCAATTATAATCCTTTAAACTTTCTCTGAACAGGTTCCAGGGAGACCTGAATGCTTCTGGCTTGGACCTCTCTAGGCTTCCCCAAAGCTTGTCCACAGTGCCAGTCATCCCCAGTGCAGCTGCCCATAGCAGAGGCCACGGGCCATCCTGATAAGAAGGAGCAAGGAATGGTCTCATCAGCTGGGCCCAGGGCAGAGTCAAGAGGGAGACAGGTGTGCAGGGAGAATAAGGCCATGTGCTCTCAGAACAACCTTTCCTAACTGCAGGGGCTCTGGACTTGGTGTCTACAGATCCCCATGTGATCTGTGAACAGAACTATATTTCAATACCATTGGTTTCCTCTGTAATCCTATTGATTTTATTTTATGGCTTAAAAACATCATCTTTGAGAAGGGGTCTGGGTCATGAAAAAGGCTACAAACTCCTGCAAGTTTTTTTTTTTACAAAAGGACCATATCGCAGAGGGATACAGACCCCCTGAAATAGAATGTGGATTTTATGACACCTGCATTTTCCTGAGATATCCCAGGGCTTTCACTAGCATGAAATGGGTACTAGAGAGCCAGAAATTAAACCCACTGTGCTGCAGTGAGAGTTGTTCAATTTGACAGGTTTTCAAGTGACTTTTCTAGAAACCCCAAAATCTATCTCCACCTAGTTTGTATAAGCAAGCACTATTTCTTTTCATTTCTTCTAGGTTTAGGCAAAGAGTGACTGACTAATCGGTTAACTACATGCTGACTGATCATATCTTTTATCTCAATCTACTAGGCCCAGACTAGGGCTTAAATGGTCAACCCAAGACTTCAGGTAGTCCTGTCTATGTGACATCCCTGCCTTGTGGGCAGAACAAGTGATTTGAGGTCAGGACACCTTACTACTTACCAATATTTCCACAAATCCATTCCATTTCATTTTTACATGAAGCCTTTACAGTAAAAATACCCCAATACAGCAAAGTGGGATTTCAGGCAAAGTCCCAGCCTTAGACTGATTCACAGGACAGCTCCGTAAGGGGGTGGGACTTTATGCCCGACTCCCACCCTCTGTCCATATCACTAGCTTCCCCTGGGGAGTGGGATGATGGGAAATGTGTACTTCCAGGCGCTTTGGGCTCTCTGGCATGGGGCAAATTGAGCCCAGGAGCCCAAGAATAGTTCTCCAAAGACAGCCACAGGTGCCAAGTGTTAGAAGCAAAAGCACACTTTGGGGATGGTTGCAAAGATATGATAAAAGGGATTCCAGAGGATTTGGGTGGAACATTGACAGTATCTGCTACAAAGAGACTAAGTGATTTCCCCAGGCATATATGAAATTAAATATAGGTCTTCAAACTTAAAATGTCACTATTGTGTTGAGCCTTCCATTATCCAGAAACATCACATTTTCAGAACATTTCTCATATTCTACTAACCAGGGCATATACCTGAGATGTAATTGACAGCCACTCTATGCATACCCTATGAACAAACTACACAAAGTCACTTAATAAATCCGAAAAGGCATAATAACATGGCTTGCTAATTTAATTGCTAAAAAAGTAACAGGTAACATACTTTGTCATGTCACTGTTGATGACTTTGGCTTCCCTCAGCATGACACAGGCTGGGACAGAGGAGAGACTGGTGATTGCTGAAAGGATGGCTTGAATAGAATATCTAAAGTAAGATGAATTCACAGGAAATGAAGCTTCATTAGCTCAGATGCCTCCATATGGAACTGCTTGTTGGGTCAAGAGCTTTCCAAAAAACCATATGAAACCCTGGGAAATGTCTGTTTTGGATGCAAGAAATCTCAAGGGATTTTATGGATTCAAATCTTTGTTATGGAAAAAGAAACTTTGAGCTGAGTCTGGGAAGTTTGAGTTCTGGGAGACATGCCAAACTCAGAGCTGACGTGATTTGCAATAACCTAGTTAATCAACCATAAAAATCAAGGCTTTATCGTTTTTCAGACATAATCACACACTGTAATTTTGAATAGTAGGACTTATTGTGAGAAAACTGTGTGCTTTAGCTAGGGTATATGTTTGTTCCAAAGGCTGCTAAGTGTAAGAGTCTCAGCCAAGAACTTACCTCGTCTATAAATATCCAATATTCTAATGTTTTCAGATTTCATTTGCTCATACTGTCAAAAGATAAAGTGACTTCAGAGAACTTTCATGACTTAAACTTGGGTAATGAAAGAATCATTTTTTTTTAAATAAAAGAAATTGACTTTCAATGACAAAAATTAGAAATTCATTCATTGCTCACATGTAGTGTAAAGCTACATGTAAAGAATTTTTATGTAAATAAATCAGAATTTTGAAGCCAGCCCATAGGCAGATTCATTCTTACTAGCATGGCTATGTCAGAGATGGTTATTTCAGAATTTTGACCTGCTATTTTTTTTTTTTTTTTTTAAATACAGACTATCTGAGATCTTAAGCTGAAATTTTATAAAAGGCCTAGCAAAGCGGTTTTAAGGGGCTGGCAGGAAAAGAGGGGGAAATTAAAGAAAGAAGCAGATCAGAAATGTCAATCCCAAGAGAAATACTAAAGACAGTGAAGTTGAGCTGTGCGTCCTGCCTGTTGCTTCAGGCACCCTCCCTTTGGGAATGCCTCATTCTTTGAAGCTGCTCAGAATCCCGCAGTGGGTCTCAGGCAGATATGCCCAGCGGAACAACCTACAGAGCTTAGAAAAATAAATACAAGTTCCTGAGATGTTAGGTTCCCAAAGTGTGTTCTAGGTACCTCTGGGGACCCCTGAGACACTATCAGAGGAAAACAAGGTTAAAACTATTTTCATAATAATACTGAGATGCTATTTGCCTTTTTCACTCTTATTTACCCTTAAGTGTGCCATGAAGCTTCCCAGAGGCTATATAATGTATAACATCATGACAAATTGAAATGCAAAAGCAGATAAGAGAATCTAACTATCTTCTCTTGTCAGACACTAAAGAGATTTGCAAAAATGTAAAACAATGCTACTCTTCACTCTGTTTTTCTTTAAGATATAGTCATCTATAAAAACGTATTTATGATAAGATATGATAGGTTTATTATATTTTAAATGACTTAATAAATACATATTTTTAATATTTCTTAGTTTTACTTTACAATATAGTAAATATTAATAGATAGAATCCAGATAAACAAGAGAACTCTGGAAACTTCAATGATTTTTAAGACTGTCAAAGTGTTCCTGAGACCAAAAAGTTTGAGAATTGCTAGCATGATAGAATGACCATCCTGATTTAAAAAAAAAAAAAAAAACTAACATGTTTAATAAAACATAAGCCATATTTTTAGATGCAGTGTCAGCTGACATAGTTGTAGGTGATTTGCAGGGCTCAGAAACAGAGTAGAATCAGGAATTCTGGAAGCAAGCAAGCACCAAAGCCAGTTACGCTCTGAAGATACCTGCTTAGTCCTAGAAACCTTGGGCTTCTGCTTAATGAATATCCAGGGGCCAAAGCTTGAGACCTCTTAATGTGGGAAGTCTAATAAAATCCCTGTTGTAAAATGGGAACCCCAACTGGTTATGTCCTCAGTTTGGGATAAGCAAAAATAAGTCTACGACTTGGAATGGTCTAGTTAAGAAATTTGCCTGTCTTGACTGTGGGACTGAGTGGAGAGGGAAAAAAAACTCACAATTCTCCTGGTAATTCATAACCACGAAGGAGCTTTTATGATGCATGGAAGTCCAAATTTATACCACCTGGGTAGTCTAAACAAGCTCACGTAGAGAATTTAGTTTGAAGGTCTTTGGATGATGGTACCTTTGCACAACTGGAAAGGTACCTTCCCACACCCCACTTTGTATCCCTAGGTATGCTCCCTCCCTCTGCAAGTCCTTAGCCCCCAAAACACATTTAGTCATATCTGCCCAAAATTATAGAATACCAAAAAAAATTGAAATAAAAAGAACTAACAGCAACCAAAGAAAATAGACTGATAAACAACAAAAGAATAATTTATAACCAGTCACGAAAGGACAAATACTACTTTTTGATTCCACTTATATGAGGTATTTAAAATAGTCTAACTCACAGAAGCAGAGAGCAGAGTGGTGGTTACCGGGGGCAGGAGGGAGTAGGGAGTTGCTGTTCAGTGGGTATGACATTTCAGTTATGTAAGATGAATAAGTTCTGGGATCTTCCGTACCACAGTGTGTTAACAATATTAGTTAATAACATTGTATTGTAAGAGGGTACTTGAAAAAGTTCAAAGAAATATTCGTATTATCTTTTAATTCTGTTTTTCCACAAAATTTTTGAATTTTTAAAATCTGTTAAGAGGGTAAATCTCATGTTTAGTGTTCTTACCACAATAAAATAAAAATTTTAAAAATTACATTGAAAGTTGATTTCTCAATAGAATAATGGAAGTTAAAAGAAATGAAATAATATTTGAATCAATTTGAGAGAAAATAAGTCTCAAACTCTAATTTTATATACAGCAAAACTTTTTGTAAGAGCAAAGGTAAAATAAAGATATTTTTAAACAAGCAAAACCTAGGAGAATTTACCACTAACAGATCCTCACTAAAGAAAATTCTAAAGGAGATACTTCCAACAAAAGAAAATGTGCCCAGATGGAAGGCCTGAGATGCAAGAAGGAATGCTAAGAAAGATATAGGTAAATATATGGAAAATTCAGACACTTATTGATCATAAAAGAATATTAATGTCAAATTTGTGGGGTCAAAAAACAAGATAGTACTAGGAAAACAGACAAGCAAATATAAAATTTGGGGGAGGATAATCAGGTTTAGAATTATTTGGAAGGGAGTAAAGATACTGATTTTTTTTCCCGAGAAATTGCTAAATATGCATTTTAAAACTGACTAAAATAACAACTAAATAGTTGATGTAAAACATAAAATTTCCAAATTGATGTTGATTAAAAAATTTTAAGGAAAAAAATATCTCAGTCTAAAAGAAGGCAAATAATGGCAGGGGGACTGGAGAAAAGAAACAAACAAAAATATATGGAAAAAATAGAACACATGTGATAGGAAATACACCTAAATGTGTGAGAAATAACAAAAGAAGTAAATGATTAAAGTGTTGAGTTAAAAGATGAAAATTAACCAGACAATTTATTTTGGGGGTTTTTTTTGTTCATTTTTTTGTTTGTTTGTTTTTCTGTGTGTGTGTGTGTGTGTGTGTGTGTGTGTGTGTGTGTGTGTGTGTGTGTGTCTAGTAAGGGGATTGTAACCCTTGGCTTGGTGTCACCCACACCGCGCTCAGCCAGTGAGCGCACCGGCCATCCCCATATAGGATCCGAACCCGCGGCCTCGGCACTCCCAGTGCCACACTCTCCCGAGTGAGCCACAGGGTCGGCCCTAACCAGACAATTTATAAGCAAGACTGAAAGAAAACTGGCAAATGACAACCCATGGACCTTGTCTGGCCCCCGTCTATTTATATATGGCTCTTTGGTTAGGAATGGTTTCCATAGTTTTAAATGATTGGGAAAAAAGATTATGTGACAGCCACCCCATTTGAACTGCAAAGGCTGAAATATTTAGTCTCTGGCACTTTAGAGAAAAAGTTTGCCTATCTCTACTCTAAAATATAAAATCATAATATCCAGAGTGGAGACAGATTGGAGACAGATATATTAGTTTTAGAATAGACCATTATTCTCCCTCAATATCCAAATATTAGCTAGACACGTGCACATCTTGCTAAGTACCACGATTGTTAACCTCCCTTGTAGTTAGTTGTAGCCAATAGGAAGTGAACTGAAGTAGCTTAGACAACCTCCAGGCCGGGTTTTTAAAACAAATACATATGCCTCCCCTTCACTTTCCCTCCTTTTCACTGAACGGAGAAGATGGTTGGTGTTGGGGTGAGCCATCTCTGACCATGTGGATGGGGTCATCACTTGGAGGCTGGCAAAGCACTGAGACAGAAGGAGCCTGGGTCCCTAGACAGCTTATGGAAACAGAAGTGTCCTATAATCCCTGTACTGCTCACTTCCAGATCACTGCAGTTTAAACAGAAGTAGTCTTCTCTCTTATTTCAGCCATTCCTAGGTGGGGATCTGTGTTACTGTAATTAAGCTTGTATCCTAGCTAACACGTCAAGCAAATGCTAACTAACTAGAAAGCTAGGTAGGTATAATAATATCAGACAAAATAGACTTTAAAACAAAAAAAGATCAAGAGGGTCATAATAATAACAGTTTCGTTGTACTGAAAGATAAAACAATTCTAAACTTGCATATACCCCAACTCTACACTTACATATCTTCACTGAATAAGAAATTGACGAATCCACCCTCCTCATGAAATATTTAACACCTCTCAATAAGAAATGGATAACACAGACAATAAAATTAGCAATAAAATATTTTAAAAGAAAAATTAATAAGCTTCATCCATAAATTATCCCCCATTTGAGATGATTTGACTTACAATTTTTCAACCTTATGATGGTGGTGTGAAAGCAATGCACATTCTGTAGAAACCTTATTTCAAGCACCCATACAACCAGTCTGTTTTTCACTGTCAGCACAGTATTCAATAAATTACATTAGACATTCAACACTTTATTGTAAAATAATCTTTGTGCTAGGTGGTTTTGCCTGACTGTAGGCTAATATTAAGTGTTCTGAGAACACTTAAGGTAGGTTAAGTGTATTAAATACATTTTCAACTTATGATATTTGCAACTTATGATGGGTTTATCAGGACATAACCCCACCGTAAGTCAAGGACATCTATAGTGAGTAAATACAGAATATTACATCCCATAATAAAAGAATTTACACTCTTTTAAAGCACAAGTAGAATAGTTTTGAAAACAGACCACGTTCTAAGCCATAAACCTAACTTTAACAAATTTCAAAGGATGGTAAGATACAGAATGTATCCTCACAATACAAATTAGTTATAAGTCAATGACAAAATAAACTAAGAGAAAAATCATGTTTACAAATTTTATAGAATTCTAAACAACTCAGAGAGCAAAGAAGAAAGAATAATGCAAATTATGAAATACTTATAAATGAGCAATAACCAAAATATGCAACAAAACTTGTGGAAAGTAGCAAAAGCATCACTTAGTTACAAACGTATACATAGCCTTTTTAAAAGATAAGGTTCAGACCCAGTGTCACCCTCTCCCACAATCAACCAATTTTCAACTAATGAAAAGCAGTGACTGCCAAGCTGGGGCCACTAGAGCTCAGGGGAAGAGGAGGAGAGACCTACGGAGTTCATGAAGGCAAGAAAAGCCATAATAAGAGAAAGAAAGGATTGCTCCCAACATTTCAAATCCCAGCCACTTCCAGTCTGGCCCTGGTGAGCACACGGAGCAAGAGCTGGCAAAAACCACACTGTGCCTTTCATATGAAGTTTCTTGGAATCTGCAGGAAAGAAGAGGGACTTGGTGGCCCTCAGGCCAGCAAGACCACTAACAGTATTCCTGTGGACCCACATAGGAGCGAGGGGCCACAGACAACTGAAAAACAGAGCCACTCAGAGGCCTGTGAGTCATCACAAGGGACCGATGCATGGTCTGTCCCATAAGAAGTGTTTGGAGTGTGGGCAGTAGGGGAGATGACCCACTGGGGGAGCATTGGGGCACAGCATGGACAGCTGATCTGCCCTCCATCAGTGCAGGACCACTCAGTGGAGACTGGTCAGGAGTATAGAACTGCAAGGGGTACAGTTTGCTGAAAAGACTCAGGCCCAGACCAGAGTTTCCACACAATTGAAGTGTACTGGACCTCACAAGATCCAGAAGAGATTACAAGGTCAACAATTAAAACTGAGCTGCACAAAAAACCTTCCCCAGGGAATCAGCAGCAAAGCAGCAACTTAGCTCAACCACAGGGCTCAAGTGCTGGTTCCCACAGGAAGTTCCCCCACTTTAGAAGTAAGCAAAGGACAACAAATTAGTTCCAGTGCAGAGTTTAAGTGGTGGGAACAGTGAATGATCCAACACAGAACTGAAACAAAAAACAAAGAACCCACAGATCAGAGACAAAGTTCTGATATTAACCAGTAAAGGTCTAACACCACCAAAGAACACCTAGAACACCTAGAAGGATGGGACGCTCTCCAGGCTCCCAAGCCAGTGTGGAAGCAGGGCCAAGCATTTCAGCCACACCCCCTCAAAGTCTACATCCAGCCCAGTGACACCACCGAGCTGCTGCTGGAAGTGCCCTGGGATCCACTGCCTGAATGAGGGGGGTACCATGGGCCTTGAGCACATCCCCACATCCTTCCTCCCTTTCCCACCCTACTCCTCCCCTTTTCCCCCTCCTCCTCCCCCCAGCTGCTCTGTAACAATAGCTTCAATGTAAAAATATAATAAGATTTAATAAACAAATTTTTAAAAGAGAAGAAATCTTAAAGCCCCTGGCTTTAAAAGAAAAAACAAAAAGATAAGTTTCAATGACTTTCATACAGATATAAAACTGAATACATGTTAAAAATATTATTTCTTTAATCAGTGAGTGAACCATGCAGATGTTAAAACTGTTCAAAAGAGAATCCAAAGAACAGATACATTTATAGATCAAGAACACTGAAAAGAATATGCAAATGGAGGTAAAACTTATTTTTCCACAGGGAATGAGAGAAGTAATTTGCACCTCTACCAGGCAGGACAGAATTTGCATGTCTATAGACAAAAACTATTTTGAGTTGTTATCAGTTACCTACAACCTACAGAGTTGTAAAGCAGCTAAAAGCAAATGAAAGGGTAGAATCAGACAACCCAGAAGGGTGTGTTGTGTGTAGACAATGCATAGTTTTCCACAGAAGGACAAATTTTTCCTTTTAATCACTCTCCTTAAGATTGAAAATACTAAAAGAGACGGATTATTCACGATCACAAAGTAAAGCTGTTCTCACTCATTTGGGCCTCATTATTTATAGAGGAGCAGCAAGAGTGTTAATTTACCATAAAGGCCTCTTTGAGTCTCTTTTGTTGCAATAAACTAAGCTTATGAAGTTTAGGAGGGAAAAAAAAAAAAAACAACAAAATAAACCCAAAGAATAAAAGATAAGGAACATAAAGAAAAGAGCAAAAAGTCATGAACTGAGAAGAAAGCAGACAATTCCTCCATCTGCCCCGGGATAAGAGAGCTCGAAAAGCCTTGCTCCCCCTTACAACACGATCAGCAAGCTCATGTCAAATTCAAGACTTTTTTAAAACCACCAGAGAACTGAGATTGCAGAGCAACAGCTGGTCCAAAATCTAAGGAGAGAGCGTACATGCAGGGAGAGAGGAGGTGGGGACACTCTTTTGAGGTATACCACCTGGGGCAGAGGAAACCAGCCACTAATTAGTGTTGAGCTAAAATAGTGGAAAAATTGGTGAAGGCCAAGCATGAGCTGGCTGGACAGTGTGAAACTCGGGGGGCTGTGGAAATTGAGTCTGCATTCACTTGCAGGCTCTTCTTCTGCAAACCACAGTGGCTGCTCACAGAAAAGATCAGAAGCCGCAAGAAACTCCACAGTACAGACAGGAGGCATGGGACGAGCAGAAGGGCATGAGAGGCAAGAAATACTGGTCCCCTCAAAGCACCTGTGAAAACTCCAGGCAGCTGGGGGAAGGAACAGAGGAAACTCTAGGCCCGGGGAAGGAGCAGGATTACATTGCGCTCAAAACTGTAGCCAGGGAAGGGGCAGGAACACAGAGAAGGTCACACTCCCAAGACCCAGATAAGCAATGCAAGCCTAAGACCAAGAATTAACCAAAACAACAGATACCAGCACCGCCTGCTCCAAGCTAACAAGCTTCAAATAATAAGTAACAGCATAATACTGATGGGAGGGAACAGGAGAAAAAGGAGAGAATTCAAAGAGACTTTCTTTGAGATGCAAAGGAAAGATCTAAGCACAGAATACAGCAGATCAGGCTTCACCCTAAACAAAGGTATCTCTAGAGCAACTTGAAGCATTTGTGATACAGTTACCATAGCAACAACAAATCTCAAACACAGGCAACCATGTTCTAGGCCATGAAACAAACCTCAACAAATTAAAATGAATAAAAATCTCAGACCGTAATGGTACTAAAGTGAAAATCAATAACAGAAAGACATTTTAAAAATCCCAAAATGTTTGGATATTAAAAACATGGTTCTAAAATACCCATAAGTCAAAAAGGAAGTCACAGGAAAAAATAAATAAATATTTTGAACTAAATTCAAATGAAAATAAAACATACCAAAATTTATGACATGTAGATAAAGCAGTGCTTAAGGGGAAACTTCGAGCCTCAAATGCTTATTAGAAAAAAGTCACAAATCAATAATTTAAGCTTTCACCTTAAGAAATTAGAAAAGCAAACTAAACCCAAAGAAAGTAAAGGCAGGAGATAAAGGTAAGTGCACAAATCAATGAGTTTGAAACCAAAAATCCATAAAGAAAATCTATAAAACCACAATTAATGCTTGGAAAACATTGAGAAAACTGATAAATCCTTAGCCAGATTGAACAGGAAAAAAAAGACAGATGATACAAACTACCAATATCAGGAGGAAAAGAGGTTATTGATACAAACCCCACACATATTAAAGAAAAGAATAAGGAAATATTACAAAATTCTATTCATATACTCTTAACAACCTGTACATGAAATGGATCAATCATTGAAGAATACAAATTACCAAAAGGAAACAGATAACTTCAGGAGTCCTGTATCTATTAAAGTAACTGAATCCTTGCTTCAAAAACTTCCCAGAAGATAATTTCAGTCTCAGATGGTTTTACTGGTGAATTCTATTAAATACTTAAAGAAAATAATAATATGAATTCTATACAATGTCTTCTAGAAAACATAACAGGAGGGAAGACTTCCTAATTCATTTTATGAAGCCAGCATTACCCTAATACCAAAACTAAACAAAGACATTGTATGAAAAGAAAACTACAGACTAATATCCCTCATGAACATATATACTTACAAAAACTCCTCAACAAAATATTAGCTAATCAATCCATCAATATATAAGAAGGAAAATATATCATGACCAAATGGGGTTTATCACAGGAATGTACGGCTAGATTAGCACTCACAAATTCATCAATGTGTTTGTAACCTCCTATGAATCTATAATTATTGCAAAATGAAAAGCTAGGTAAATTTTAAGATAAAATAAAAATAAGCAAAAAAAAAAAAAAAACCAACAAAAACCCTTAATGTTAATACAGAAAATCATTTGATAAAATTCAATGGTCTTTCAAAATTAAAACTCTCAGCAAACTAGGAATTGGAGGGAACTTTCTGAATTTGATAAAAGGTATCTTCTAATAAAGGACACTATCATATTCCACGGTGAAAAACTCAGTACTTTCTCCTAAGTTCTGGAACCAGGCAAAGATGTCTTCTGTTGTCACTCCTATTTAACATTGAACTGGATGTCCTGGCTATTGCAATATAGCAAGAAAACAGAAAGATGTATACATCGAAAAAGAATAAAATTGTCTCTATTCATAAACAGCAGTATAGTCTATGTAGAAAACAAACAAACAAAAAAACTCTACAAAAGCAGTTCCTGGAACTAATAAATGAGTTTAGCATGTTTTCAGGAACTTGACATACAACTAATATCAATTATATTTTTATATACTAGCAGTAAACAATTAGAATTCAAAAAATTTAAAAGCAATACAACTTACAGTAGCACCAAAGAATTAAATTATTAGGTATAATTCTAACACAATATAGGCATTATTTTTATACTAAAAACCACATATAAATGATAATGATGAAAGAAGTCAAAGACCTAAATAATGGACATATAACATGTTCATGGTTTGAAGCACTAAATATTGTTTGATGTTATATTATTCAGGGTTCAACCAGAGAAGCAAAATACGTTAAGAAAAAGATAAGACAGATAAATGATGGAAGATAGATATGAGAGAAAATTAATAACAAGTAATTGGCTTGTGCAATTTTAGGGGCTTGCCAAGCAAGTATGAAATCCGTAGCTCTGGCAGTCAGGACAGGAGGATCGCTGGCAAGGTAGAGCTTATAGGAATGGGCCAAAGCTGTTGTCCACAGGTGACCAGGGAAGGAAGATCATAAGCAAGATAGAACTCTACAGACATCCCACCAAAGCTGGTAGAATTTCTTCTTTCTTTTGGAGAAGACTCAGCCCTGCTATTAATACCTTCCAATTTATTGAATAAGATCCACCCAGATTATATAGTAGAATTACCCTAACTTAGTCAACAAAATACTCCTTTAGGTAATTATATCTATGCTTTAAGTACATCTGCAAAATAACTTTGCAGCAACTGGTGACTGTGGCCTAGCTACATTGACACATGAAAATAGCCATTACCAATGTTAATTCTCTCCAATTTGATCTATAAATCAAAATCCCAGCATGTTTTTCTGTAGATATTAAAAAGATGATTCCAAAATGTATATGGAAAGGCAAAGGAACTAGAATATATAAAACAAATTTAAAAAGAAGAAAAAAGGATAGAAAACATACTACTTATAGTCAAGATACAGTAATCAAGACAGTGTGGTATTGGTGAAATGACAGACACGTATCAATGAAATGGTATAAGACCCCAGAAATAAACATTCACAAATATAATCAAATTGTCTTTTTACAAAGATGCAAAGGCAATTTGATAAAGAAAGAATAATCTGTTCAACAAATGGTTATAGAACATTTGAACATCCATATTCAAAAAAAAATAAAGTTCAAATTTTACCTCATATTTTATACAAAGCTTGACTCAAAATAGATCAAGGACCTAAATGTAAAATATAAAATTATAAGATTCTCAGAAGAAATTAAAGGAGAAAATATGTGTTATCTATGTGTGGGTCTGGGTAAAGATATTTTAGATTGAACGCCAAAAGCATAATTGATTTTTAAAAAACCAATTAATAAATTGGGCTTTATTAAAATTCAAAACTTTTGCTCTACAAGACGCTATTGAGAGAATGAAAAACACAAGCCACAGTATGGGAAAAAATATTTGCAATCATATCTCTGACAAAGAACTTATATTCAGAATGTATAAAGACTCTCAAAACTTAGTAAGAAAACCAATTACCAAAAGAGGTTGGGGGCAAAAGGTCCTTAGACATCTTTATCAAAATACCTAAATGTCTTTATCAAAAAAGATATATGAGACCAAATAAGCATATAAAAAGATACTAAACATTACTGATTAATAGAACAATGATAAAACAAAATTGAAAATAAAGTAACACTTCATGCCTAAAGAAGATATAAAATTTTAAAAATCTGGGAATACCAGCTCACATGGGTGGAGAACAACTTGACTTGCACACACTGCTGGTGGCAATGTAAGATGCTACAACCATTTTGAAAAACAGTAGGGCCATTTCTTATAAAGTTAAAAGTGTAACTACCATACTACCCACACAAAAAGCTATGAATGAATATTTATAGAAGCTTCCTTCATAATAGCCAAAAATTGGAAACAACCAAATCTCATTCAGCTGGTGACTGGATAAACTGAAGTACATCCATAAAAAGGAATGAACTGTGGATTTGTGCAGCATGGATGAATCTGAAATGCATTTTGCTAAATGAAAGAATCAGACCTAAAAGACTAAATTTGCATGGTTCCATTTACATGGCATTCTGGAGAAGGAAAAATTATAGGGAGGAAAACAAGTAAATGATACCAGGAGCCATGTGGTCAGCCGAAGTGTTGTCTTTAAAGGAGTAGCACAGGGAATTTGGGGGGAAAGCGGTAATAAAACTGTTCTGTATGAAACTGTGGTGGTAGATAAATGACTCTACAATTGTCAGCCCTATAGATGTATAAACACACACACACACAAAAGCAAATACTCCATGTTAAAAATTCAACAAGGATATGCATTAACGATGGAATGCCAAGGGGGCTGGCCAGTTAGCTCAGTTTGTTAGAGTATGGTGTCATAACATCAAGGTCAAAGATTCCAATCCCCCTACTGGCCAGCCACCAAAAAACAAATAAACAAACAAAAAGATGGAATGCGAGCTGTGACAAATAATTCTAACTGTACTGCAAATAAATCACACACCCACACTAAACCAGACAGGTAAGAAAGGAGCTAACTTAAGTAACTTTGAAAGGGGGTGTCTTGTCTGAATACAGTAGACAAACAAAATTGTACACAAACACTGCATCTAATTGGCAAATCTTTTTCTCACAAGGGTATGGGTTAGGAATTCTGAAACTTCTTTATTTATACGTTAAGGTAGAACAAACATGTAAATAAATTGTAAATAAGGAGAGCCAGGTTTCTCATTGTTAGAGGGAAAAGCCACAAATAAGGAAATGGGGAAAGCTAGAATAAACCCTATGGTACTAGACTGGAGTCTGCCGTATCAGTATGGAGTGGTAGTTTATTATCTTCATACACACACACATACACACACAGGTAAGTAGTTCAGAAATACTGACGTGTGTCTATGTATGAGTTAATATAAATATGCATATATTTCTTATATCTGTCCACAAAGAGGGGCTGAAAGCAAGGACAACCCAGTAGTAATGAGCACACTTGCCCAGATCTTGGTTTCTAATCCGATTCTCCAACAATGGAAACCAGGGATTCTTGAAGAACTGGTTAATTACAGGTATGAAGCCGGCAAAATACAAAGTGAGCCTAGAGCATCTTGTGGCTACAGAAAGTAAGAAAGAGCTAAAAAAAAAAAAAAAAAAAAAAAAAAGAGGGAGAGAGAAAGAAGGAAGGGAAGGAGGGAAAGAATAAAAAGAAAGAAAGGATGAGCCTAGCAAAAAGACAGGATCCTGAAAAACCTTCCAATGTCCAACATTAGAACTTAAGCAACAAATAAATAACAGTCCTCATGAATTATAGAACACAGAATAAAATAAATATCCATAAATTCATATTGATATAAATAAATACCTGAATACATGAATAAATAGGGGAACAGCAACAACTCTTTCTTACAGAAGAATCTCAATTAATAAATGTAGAAAGGATGACGGAAATAGAAAACACCATTGGAACAACACCATGGTAACTGCCGCATGCAAAATTCACCAATGAATGCCAAAATAAAGGGTGAAAGGTTAAGCGGAAACAGGATATTTGCATAGTCCCAAATACCACCCCAATATATGCAGTAACTACAAACAGAGAAATAGTTTACAGTGGAGAATCCTGGCAGACATCACATCAGCCAGGTGATCAAGGTTGAAATCACTAGTAATATATGTCAACATCACATAGCTTTGATACAAAGGGCACATCGCCTCAGTGGTATACTTTCCAGTATAGCATAACCTCAGTTTAATTATGAGAATACGTAAGAAAAAAATAAATTGGGAGGCAATTTACAAAATAATTGGCCAGTTCTTCGAAAGTCTGAAAGTCATTTAAGATAAGGAAAGTCTGAGGAGCCCTCACAGTGTGGAGAAGACTAAGCCATTATGGCTGGGTGCAGTGTGGGATTCCAGTTCAGGAAAAGGACATCAGAGAAAAACTGCTGAAATATGAACAAGTTCTGTTCCACAGCGAATAGTACTGTACCAAGGCTAATTTCTTAGTTACTGTAAATGTTCCATGGTTAGATAATGTAGGGAAAACGAAAAGAAAAATGATCAGGATCCCTTGGGGGTTTGGAATCTTGCCAAGCATTTGATGTAAATGATAACTGTGCACGTGCACCCAGGTGTTCCTTGACTATTGTCTGTGGATGTGTGTGGGTGCCCAGGTGTTCCTGAGTTGTCTGACTCATGCCCAGGTGTTCCTGGGTTATTGGACTTAAGTATAAAGGACAAACAGCTCAGATACAAAATGGCCCTAGGGATGCTCTGGGAGGCCACTGGGGAGGCTGCTGCTAGCTACCTGAGCTTTCATCTGAATAAAGCCTATTAATTTTTAACTACAGCTCCCAGGATCTTTTTCCTATTACCTAGCTCATGGACCTGGAGTTGAGAGGTTTGTGACCCAGTCTGTACAAAGGGTTTGAAGGGTCTGTGAGCCCTAGCCCTGGCAACACAGATAGGATGTTAACATATGGAGAAGCTGGGTGAAGAATATACAGGAACTTTGTATTATTTCTGTAGATCTTCTATAAATCTAAATTTATTTCAAAATAAAAACAAAATATAAAAATCAACTAAGCCAAAATGAATTGTTGGAAAAGAGTCATAAAATAAACACACTTCTGGCAAGGCAAAGAGAGAAGGCAAAAAAATAAAGATTCCTGTCCCCAGTATCCTCCCTAAACATCCACTCCAATTTGGTAGGTTTGAGATGCACCCAAGACCCAGGCATTAGCAGATTTTCAAATACTCACTACAGAGACACTCTTATTTTGACTGCAGTTCTGCACGTCATCCCAGTACCTCCAATCACTGTCTTTCCTTCTTTCTCTTTGGCCCTCCCTTCAAAGTCCTGTTAGATGGACGGCCAAGTTGAACTCAGCCCATCAGTGACTTTTAGACTATTCTTTTCCAAACAACACCCTTAACCATTTGCAGTAACGTGAAGACAAGTGAGAACACCTTAGGGGGGCTCAAAAAGTTTGACTAATCTCCAAGTTTCTAAGAGGGGCTCAAAGGTCAGGGGTGGTAACTTCCCATATGGGTCCTGAGAAAGTAAACAAATTAGGAAAGGAAATCTTGGTCAGACTTTGATGAAATATAGATTCTAAATTATGGGGTGAAATGGACCAGACATTGTCCAGACAGTGTACTTTACTTGTTTCATGTTTTCCTGACAAAAATTCCAAAAAAAGAAGGTAGTTTTATCCCCCTTTTATTGATGAGAATACTTTCACTCAGCGAGCATAGGGAACCTGCTCCAGTTAAACATCCGCTAAGTGGCAAACACAGGTGCTGAAGCCTGGCTTTTCTACAGCATAAGCCACGATCATTCTCCTATAGCCACATGTCAGCTTATATGGTGCTCATTTTGCTGTTTACAGTCGGGTGAGTAAAATGGTTTTGTTTTACTAGCTCCACGGCTGCCTTGCTGTTCTTTATTTCTCCATGACAAGTCTTTATTTTTAAAACTAAAGAATGAGCCACATAGTCCCACAAAACTCTCTTTTTACAAAAGGAATTTTTGTAAATCCTATCTTGATGGACTCATCCTGAGGATGTAGAGTAACATAAAGGCTTTCCAAATCTGTATGAAACAGCCCTGCTCAGTGTCATTATGCAGAAGCCTTGGAAGCAATTCTTTCTTGCCGAGGTGGTAGTGTGCCATTTGGCACAGCAAGGCATTCTAGTCTGAGCCTTACTGATGAATTGTGTCCCAAATGGATTTTTTTTTTTTTCCTAAACAAAGTTGAATTAGATTTAATCTGAGAACTTCTCCAGCTGGCTTACTTTCTTATACCAAGTATTGAACTGAATCTCTCTCTTCTAATTCCCTTGGTTCTTTTCAGATGACGATAACCCATCTAATCAGTTCGGCATCATCTTTGGATTTGAGTAAAACCCTTATAATCTATGTGACTTAACATAATTAATAAATACCTCAAATGTAGGTAAAAGAAGCAGAGGTAACCATTTGCGGTAATGTGATACAGTTGACAAAGGCTTCGGAGGACTCCAAAAGCTTTGACCGATCTCCAAGTTTGTAAGAGGGGCTCAAAAGTCAGGGGTGGTAGCATCCTAGTTTGGAAAAAAAGAGCTGCCATCACTAAAGGTAAGAAGAAGGTGGGAGTAGACAGATTTTCTTTGTGGTTAATTGCAAATTAAGTCCGTCTCAAAAAAGAACTCTCCCCGATATACGAGGGGACTTTGAAAAGCTCATGAAAAGGTTCATATTACCTTTCAAATCCACTTTTCCATGAACTTTATGAAATAGCCTTGTATTTTCCTCTAGGATCTTAACACAAGATGATACAACATCTCTTGATAGTAACTGCTAATGAATATCACCATTGACTTGAGGTATATTCAAAAATCAGTGTATGGAAGTGATATTCCACAGTAACTATTTATTGAGATGTTTACTGGTCACCCCAAACTCATCACATTCTAAGTTTAATTTACCAGCTCCCTTCCTCCTACTTTGCCTCAGAGCATTTCTCCCTCTTAGCTTACCTCTTTATGGCAATGGCCTCACCATTCCTATATCAGACTTGGAGCCACCTCTAATTTTCTAGCAGCCTTTCAGGGAATTACAGAGCTAAGGGCTTTGCAGTTAGATAGTCCCAAGTTTAAATCCTGACTCCAAATCCCTTGCTGGTTATATGCTATTGATCAGTTGGAGCCTCAGTTTACTTATATGTAATATAGGGATAATAAAGTTGGCCTCACAGCATTATCGTGAAGACTAAATAGGATAAAGAACAATGAATACCAATCACAGGACTCAACGCATATTAAGGGTTCAAAGTATTTAGGTTCTGTATTAATCATCTTGGGCTGTCAAACAAAACACCTTTTAAGACCGTGTGGCTTAAACAACAGAAATTTATTTTCTCACAGTCTGGAGGCTGGAAGTCTGAGATTAGGATGTCAGTATGGTCAGCGTTATGGGTTAAATGTAACCCCCAAAAGTTAATGTATTGGAAACTTGACCCTGATTGTGACAGTGTTAAGAGGGTGGGAAATCATGCCCTGGCACGGGGCTTCCCAGGGCCTGCAGGCCGGCCTCCCCTCCCACTCCCTCCGCGGTTCTCTGGCGGGGCTGGTGGTGTGGGACGTCCCCGGCCAGCGTCGGGAGGGCAAGGAAGTACGGGCTGGGCCGACTGTCACTCCACCGCACCCTGGGCTCCGGCCCCCGGTAAACTTCCTGTTACCAGGAGGCAGATACCATCTCTGCGGCCACCAGTTAGGAAAAATGCCTAACCAATTTCTGGTTGGGAATAGTGTGGTCAGAGAGTTCCCGAGTTCGCTTGAACCTGCCGGAGACCTGACTGCGGGCGGGCACCAGACTCGGTCTGTGCCGGGGGGATTCAAAGGTGAACCATGTGCTGCGGGCTCCTCCCCCGAGGAGCTCACGCTCTGATGTGGGAGATAAGACAAGTACACAAATAACCGTGATACCACGAGGAAGGTGATAAGTCCCGAGAAAGATCTACACAGTGCTACAAAGGCACCCAGAGCGACCGGTCGTCTGTGCCTAGAAGAAACCTGGTAGACTTCCTGGGCGAGGTGGTGCCGAGCAGGGTGTTGAAGGCCCAGCTGATAGATGAGGGCTGCAGAAGTCACGTCCCAGCCCAGCCCAGTGCGCACAGAGCGGGGAGACTCGAAAGAAACCAGACACCATGTGGGGTCGCCACTGCGAGATCCAACAGCCCAGGCCAGAGCGCACAGAACAGGGAGAAGTCCTGCACGGGAAGTGGAAGCTCAGCAGAGACCACACACCCTGCACTACTGACCCGTGATCCAGCAGCCCAGCAGAGTCCAAGCTGACCAGAGAGGTGGCTCCCTGGAGAGGCCCAAGGCCCGAGGCAACCACACACACAAGGCACTAGAGGCAAACTGGGCAGTCACAGAGGTAGCCATACCAAATTGGCAACCACAGCAACATCTTAGTTAGTCAATAGTCTCAAACGGGTGGACTGTGAAACCCCCTGCCACAATGAATAAACGTCAATAAAAAGATACCAGAAATACAAAAAATCAAGAAAGTACACCACCAAAAGTTAATAAATCTCAAACTCTAGATCCTATAGAACAAGAAGCCCCAGAAATGACTGACAAGGAATTTCGAGTGGTGATTCTAAGGAAATTGAATGAGATACAAGAAACCTCAGCTAGACATCATGATGAAATGAGGAAAAGTATATAGGACCTGAAAGAGGAAATGTACAAGGAAATCAATGTCCTGAAAAAAAATGTAGCAGAACTTGCCGAACTGAAGGAGTTATTCAGTGAAATAAAAAACACAACGGAGAGTTTAACCAGCAGGCTTGTCGAAGTTGAAGAGAGAACCTCTGAACTTGAAGATGGGCTGTTTGAAATAACAAAAGCAGACAAAAAAAAAAAAGAAAAAAGATACAAAGACATTGAAGAAAATCTGAGAGAGATATCAGACAACCTTAAGCGCTCAAATATCTGAGTCATGGGTATTCCTCCCCAGAAGGGGAGGAAAACGGAGATGGCATTGAAAAGATATTCAACAAAATAGTGGCAGAAAACTTCCCAGGTATAGGAAAAATCACAGATCTTCAGATCCAGGAAGCTCAACGATCTCCAAATGTATTCAACCCAAAAAGGCCCTCTCCAAGACATGTTATAGTCAAATTGGCAAAACTCAGAGACAAAGAGAGAATCTTAAAACCTGCAAGAGAGAAGCATCAAATAACCTATAAGGGAGCACAAATCAGGCTAATATCAGACTTTTCATCACAAACCCTTAAGGCTAGAAAGGAATGGGATGATATATTCAAAATACTAAAACACAAAGATTGCCAGCCAAGAGTACTCTACCCTGCAAGGTCATCCTTCCAAAATGAAGGGAAAATAGTATATTTCTCAGACAAACAAAAACTGCGGGAGTTCACTACCACACAACCACACATACAAGAAATTCTCAAGGGAGTACTGGGTTCGGTTCCTGAAAAATAACTACCACTGCCATAAAATGCAAGAAAAATCTAAACTCACTAGTATAATAAAAATGGCAATCATAAAGAGAAAACAAACAAACAAAAACACTATTTACAACCTAAGGAACCAACAAACAGTGAAACCAAACATTAAATCAGAAAGCAAGGAACAAAAGAAACCTAAGACAACCAAACAAACAATAAAATGCTAGGAATAAATCAACACCTTTCAATAACAACTCTTAATGTAAAAGGCTTAAATTCCCCAATCAAAAGACACAGACTGGCTGACTGGATTAAAAAGGAGGACCCAACTATATGCTCCCTACAAGAGACCCACCTCACCCATAGATTCACATAGACTAAGAGTGAAAGGATGGAAAAAGATATACCATGCAAACAGAAAAGAAAAACGAGCTGGAGTAGCTATTCTTATATCTGACAAAATAGACTTTAAACTAAAAACCATAAAAAGAGACAATGAGGGACACTACTTAATGATAAAAGGACTGATCCATCAAGAAGACATAACAATCATAAATATGTTCACACCCAATGTTGGAGTAGCCAGATTTATAAAACAAATTCTATTAGACCTAAAGAAGGAAATAGACACTAATATCATAATAGCAGGGGACCTGAACACCCCACTGTCAATATTAGACAGATCATCTAGGCAAAGAATCAGTAGAGAAACACAAGACCTAAACAATACTCTAGACCAATTGGAATTGGCAGATATCTACAAAACATTCCATCCAACAACCTCAGAATATTCATTCTTCTCATCAGCACATGGGTCATTCTCCAGGATAGATCACATATTAGGTCACAAATCAAGTCTCAATAAATTCAAAAGAATTGGAATTATCCCATGTATTTTGTCAGACCACAATGGATTAAAACTAGAAATTAATAACAAATGAAACTCTGGAAACTATACAAACACATGGAAATTAAACAGCATTCTACTTAATGACATATGGGTCCAAGAAGAAATCAAGCAGGAAATCAAAAAATTTATTGAAACTAATGAAAATAATGATACATCATACCAAAACCTGTGGGATACTGCAAAAGCAGTATTAAGGGGGAAATTTATTGCATTAAATGCTCACCTCAGAAGAATGGAAAGATGGCAAGTGAACAACCTAACACTTCACCTTAAAGATCTAGAAAAACAAGAACAATCCAAACCTAAAGTTAGCAGACGGAAAGAAATCATTAAGATCAGAGCAGAACTGAATGAAATTGAAACCCAAAAAACAATTCAAAAGATCAATGACTCAAAAAGTTGGTTTTTTGAAAAGATAAATAAAATAGACAAACCATTAGCATGGCAAACAAAAATAAGAAGAGAGAAGATTCAAATAACAAAAATTAGAAATGAAAAAGGTGATATTACAACTGATTAATCTGAAATACAAGGAATCATTCGAGACTACTGTAAACAACTATACACCAACAAATTTGAAAATCTGGAGTAAATGGACAAATTTCTGGACACACACAAGGTCCCAAAACTGAACCATGAAGACGTAGAAAATTTGAAAAGACCAATAACAATAAAGGAGATTGAAGCTGTTATCAGAAAGCTCCCAACAAAGAAAAGCCCAGGACCTGATAGATTCACAGCAGAATTTTACCAAACTTTCAAAGAGGAATTGACACCGATTCTTTATAAACTATTCCAAAAGATGCAAACGGATGCAAATCTCCCAAACTCATTCTATGAAACAAACATCATCCTGATACCAAAACCAGGTAAAGATATAACCAAAAAAGAAAACTACAGGCCGATATCCTTGATGAATGTAGATGCAAAAATCCTCACTAAAATACTAGCAAACAGAATACAGCAACACATATGTAAAATTATTCACCACGATCACGTGGGATTCATCCCAGGGATGCAAGGTTGGTTCAACATACACAAATCAATAAATGTGATACACCCTATTAATAAAGTCAAACACATGGACCACATGATCATGTCTATAGATGCTGAAAAAGCATTTGGTAAAATTCAGCACTCATTCATGACAAAGACCCTCTATAAGTTAGGTATAGAGGGAAAGTATCTCAACATAATTAAAGCCATATATGATAAACCCACTGCCAATATCATCCTGAATGGGGAAAAGCTGAAAGCTTTTCCTTTAAGTACAGGAACTAGACAAGGATGCCCACTCTCACCACTCCTATTCAACATAGTGTTGGAAGTACTAGCCAGAGCAATCAGAGAAGAGAAGGAAATAAAGGGCATCCAGTTTGGAAAAGATGAAGTCAAACTGTCCCTGTTTGCAGATGACATGATCCTATATATTGAACAGCCTAAAACCTCTACAAAAAAACTCTTGGAATTGATAAATGATTTTAGCACAGTAGCAGGATACAAAATCAACACACAATAATCAGTAGCATTTCTTTTCTCCAATAGTGAACATGCAGAAAGAGAAATCAAGAAAGCCTGCCCATTTACAATAGCCACCAAAAAAATAAAATACTTAGGAATTGAGTTAACCAAGAAGGTGAAAAATCTCTATAATGAGAACTACAAACCACTGCTGACAGAAATTAGAGAGGATACAAGAAGATGGAAAGATATCCCATGCTCTTGGATTGGAAGAATCAACATAGTGAAAATGTCCATACTACCCAAAGTGATATACAAATTCAATGCAATCCCCATCAAAATTCCAATGACATTTTTCTCAGAAATGGAAAGAACTACCCAGACATTTATATGGAACAATAAAAGACCACGCGTAGCCAAAGCAATGCTGTGCAAAAAAAATAAAGCTGGAGGCATAACACTACCTGACTTTAAGCTATACTACAAAGCTATAATAACCAAAACAGTATGGTACTGGCATAAAAACAGACACACTGACCAATGGAATAGAATAGAGAATCCAGAAATCTACCCACACACTTACTGCCATCTGATCTTTGACAAAGGCACCAAGCCTATTCACTGGGGAAGGGACTGCCTCTTCAGCAAATGGTGCTGGGAGAACTGGATATCCATATGCAGGAGAATGAAACTAGACCCATACATCTCACCATGTACTAAAATCAACTCAAAATGGATTAAGGATTTAAATATATACCCTGAAACATTAAAACTTCTTAAAGAAAACATAGGAGAAACACTTCAGGAAATAGGGCTGGACACAGACTTCATGAATACAATCCCAGAAGCACAGGCAACCAAAGGAAAAATAAACAAATGGGATTATATCAAACTAAAAAGCTTCTGCACAGCAAAAGAAACAATTAACAGAGTTAAAAGACAACCAACAGAGTGGGAGAAAATATTTGCAAAATATACATCTGACAAAGGATTAATATCCAGAATATATAAGGAACTCAAACAACTTTACAAGAAAACAACAAGCAACCCAATTAAAAAATGGACAAAAGAGCTAAGTAGGCATTTCTCTAAGGAAGATATACAAATGGCCAATAGACATATGAAAAAATGCTCAACATCACTCAGCATCTGGGAAATGCAAATCAAAACCACACTGAGATACCATCTCACCCCAGTTAGGATGGCTAAAATCCAAAAAACTCTGAACAATAAATGCTGGCGAGGTTGCGGAGAAAAAGGAACTCTCATACATTGTTGGTGGGAATGCAAAATGGTGCAGCCTCTATGGAAAATGGTATGGAGGTTCCTCAAACAATTGCAGATAGATCTACCATATGACCCAGCTATCCCACTGCTGGGAATATACCCAGAGGAATGGAAATCATCAAGTCGAAGGTATACCTGTTCCCCAATGTTCATCGCAGCACTCTTTACAATAGCCAAGAGTTGGAACCAGCCCAAATGCCCATCATCGGATGAGTGGATACGGAAAATGTGGTACATCTACACAATGGAATACTACTCAGCTATAAAAACGAATGAAATACTGCCATTTGCAACAACATGGATGGACCTTGAGACAATTATATTAAGTGAAAAGAGTCAGGCACAGAAAGAGAAATACCACATGTTCTCACTTATTGGTGGGAGATAAAAATTATATAAATTCACACGCGCGCACACACACACACACACACACAAAAACGGGGTTTGGGGGAAGAAGATATAACAACCACAATTACTTGAAGTTGATACGACAAGCAAACAGAAAGGACATTGTTGGGGGGGGAGGGAGAATGGAGGGAGGTTTTGGTAATGGGGAGCAATAATCAGCCACAATGTATATTGACAAAATAAAAGTTAAAAAAAAAAAAGAGGGTGGGAAATCCAATTATAGTATTTGAAAGACAAGGGCTTTGAGAGGTGATTGTATTGTGAGGACTGTGCCCTATTGAATGGATTGATCCATGTATGGAGTAGTGAGTTATGATGGGCATGGTTCTGATGGCTTTATAAGGAGAATGAGAAGCTTAGCTGACATGCTCCTGCCATTTCTCACCATGTAACTGGAAGAGTCATGCACCGTGCACAAATCCCAGATGTCGGGATGGCTCACCTCACAAAGACCACGAGACAGAGACCGCTGCAATCAAGCAAGAGGAGTTTATTCCAGCATGCTGGCATCACTCAGTCTCTTGGACAGAAGTGACCCTGAGGTCTTAACACAAGCACTTTTTATACAGTTTTTTAGACAGACTTTGGCAATAGGATGAGTTGTATACTGCTTACAGGTTATCAGAGGTGACCTTTGGATTTATTGGTGAGCTTTAGCGGGCTGGCTCACCGATAAGGAATAGTGTATTTCCCAATCATTTATCTTCCTTGTGGCCAGGTGGCCTCTAGATAAGGAACTGGTCAGTTCCTAGTACCGGGTGGTGGTTAATCCCTTTCTGGATTTTAGTGTGCCTGGGCCCACCTAGCCTCTGCTTAACCCCTTAGAGGCTGCCTTACTTAAAATGGCATTAATTATGTTTTCTCGTTTTTAGCAAGCATTAATACAGAAGCAAATTGTGCGTGTTAAAGTTATATTTTTCTCTACAATCTCCCCCCTTTTTCTTGTGCATATTTCAATCATGAAATACTTGTCTCTTGTTGATTTAATTCCTGATATTGTTGTCTTAACATCATAATTTGAACAGTACTAACAAGTTCTGTAACAAAAGGTAGCAGGCGATTTAAAATGCAGGGACCAAAGGTCAGAAGCAATATTAAAATAATTAGTGGTCCTAACAGGGTTGACACGAGGGTCGTGAGCCAGGGGGAGGAGTTGAACCATGACTCAAACCAGCCCTGATTTTGTTCTCTTTCTCTTTTTTTCTTTTGGCTAGGCCTTCCCTAATTTTGGCCATGGAGTCTTTAATTACCCCTGCGTGATCAATGTAAAAACAACATTCTTCTCTTAGTGCAGTGCAGAGCCCCCCCTGCTGAAGGAACAAGAGGTCTAATCCCCTTCTATTTTGTAGGACCACCTCAGAAAGAGAGGTGAGGGACTCTTGTAATTTAGTAATTGAATTTTCTATTTCTTTAATATCAGCATCTATGGCTGCCTGCAAACTTTGGTAATTCTGATGTTGAATAACCAGAGCTGAAGCTCCTGTAGCTGCCCCAGCTGCTCCCAATCCTAAGCCTAAAAGGACAGAGAGCGTGATACTTAGGGGCTCCCTTTTGGTTTGGTAGTTCCCGTTATTTTCATCCCAATATGATAATAGTTCTTCATAGGGATGATAAACGAGCCGAGGCAACAACCGAACCAAGACCCAGAAATCTTGGGTCTCTTTTAGGACCTGTAAGCTAACACAGGGCGTGATCCCAGTAGCACAGGCCCACCATCCTTCTGGAGGGGGCAACAGATATGTGCCACTAGACCAGTGGGTCACGTTAAGAGTCTGGTTGCACAGCTGGCTGTGTGAAGAGAGGATTTTTCCCACACATATTCCTTGCCCCGCAACAGCTGACAGAGTGAGTTTGACTTGGAGACATCAGTTGTAATATTAATTTCATTTCTGAAGGCTATTCCTTCATAATATGGGGGAGCAACATTATAGCAAAGCCAGCAGGAGCGGGTAGCATTGGGGTTGGTGCTATTTAAGACCTTGACGGCTTCAGAGATTAAGCGGAATAACCCAGGTTGTTCTTGAGGACTAGGTTCAGGGGGCTGAGTTATTTTCTTTGGTGCTGCTGCCTCTGTCCCTGCAGTGGGGACTGAGGACTCTGGTTGGGTACCCGGGGGGTTCTGAGGTCGTCTTTGGTTTGACCCCCAGAACTAGGTATTTATTTGGGCCTATGGCAGTATACTGGGTTTCAATTTTGAGCTTGATAGTAAACAACAGCCCATCATCATATTCTGTTTTATAAAACTGTAGTCCCCATGTAAATCCCTTTTCCCATCCGATGGCTTTTTTTTTTCCCTGAATCCATGAAGGACATTTGGAGGGGGTGGCACCATCCCTTGCAGGCAGGGACAGTCTTTTGGTGGGTATAATTAGCAGTTACCTTTATATAATCCCAGGATGATGATGGACTCCAATATGTGTCTCCCGTGGTCTCGCACCCCCAGCTCTTACAGAAATAATCTGCTTTTTCTCCACACTGGGAGCTGAGTTTCCTGTTGCGGTGGAACCCAGGGCATACATAAAAGGTGAGAGCACTTAGCCGACTCCTTCTAGAAGGGGCTGCGCAACCTACCCCTCCTGATATCCCAGGGCGGCCTGGTGGGCTGGGGGCAACAGGGGGTTTATAGCTTTCAAAGTATTCTTCTAGATCCCAGTTGCCTGAGGCTCCTAAAGCCAGTTTACACACATCTGGAAATAAGTCAGGCCACCACCCTCCTGTAGTTACCTTGGATTGACTCCAGATTGTATCTCCCACCCCACTTACAACATACCAAGTGAAATTTCTGGGGATGTGTGGGCTGCTAGTTCTTGCGCCCTGGAAGAGAATTGTTAGGCATAAGAGGAGCAAGAGAATTTTCATCTTATAATATTTAGGGTATCCGAACAATTTTCAGTCTTCAGGGGTGCTCCTTGGAACTCTGGACTCTCCAGGCAGCGTTTCCTGGTCCTTGGTCCTCTGGCGGCGCAGGTTTTACATGTGAGGTGTGGATCCAAGTGGAGATCCCGTCTTCCTTCACAGCCATTGGGGTTGTTAAGAGCACCAGGTAAGGTCCTTTCCAGCGGGGTTCCAGGGTCTGAGAGCGATGTCGTCTCACATAGACTGTGTCTCCAATCTGGAACTGGTGAGAAACTTCAGGGGTCCCAGGCTTATAGGCAGCCACTAGCTGCGTCCAGACTTCCTTCTGCAATGCTTGTAGTCCCTTCAATCTGGCATATAAGTCACTGTTACTGTGGCAAACGGGTTCAAAGGCATCCCCCAATAAAGTCAAGGGGGCAGGGGCACCATAGAGAATTTCAAAGGGAGTCAGGTTGAACCGGGAGGGGGTGTTCCTAGCTCTAAATAGGGCCAAGGGAAGGAGCACCACCCAGTCCACGCCAGTCTCCATGGTTAATTTAGTCAGGGTCTCTTTTAGAGTCCTGTTCATCCTTTCTACCTGTCCTGAACTCTGGGGTCTGTAGATACAATGTAATTTCCAATCGACCCCTAGGTGTCTGGCCACTCCCTGGCTTACCTTGGCAACGAAGGCGGGCCCATTGTCAGACCCAATTACCTCGGGTACCCCAAAGTGTGGGAAGATTTCTTCCAGGATTTTCTTGACCACGACGGTGGCAGTTTCCTGCTTTGTTGGGAATGCTTCTACCCATCCAGAGAAGGTGTCTACAAAAACTAGGAGATACTTGTAACCATATCTGCCTGGCCTGATCTCTGTAAAATCTACTTCCCAATACACTCCTGGTCTGTCTCCCCTGAGTCTCTTGCCAGGCCCCGCTGTATTTTTGCAGACATTTACTTTTTGACAAGGTACACAGCTTTTAACTATCTGCTCTGCTAATTGTTTTAGCACTATAATATGATATTTATCCTCAGGGCAGTCTGGGCCAATTTATTTACTCCCAGATGAGTCCATTGGTGCATTTGTTTGATCATGGTGTGTGCTTGGTCTTGTGGCAAGATAGGCTTGTCTGACGCTGCATGCCAGCGCCCTTTCTCCTGATCAAAGTGGTTATCAGAGTCCCTTGAGATCATTGCTACGTCCTCAGCAGAGTATTTAAACTTGGGCTTTTCTAGCTTAGGGACGTTAACTAACAGAATAGACGAGGACCCGTAGGCTGCTGCCCTTGCTTCAGAATCGGCCAAGTTGTTTCCCCTGGCGAGGGGGGAATCCCCTTTTTGGTGGCCCGGGCAGTGTATAATACTCACTTTTAGTGGTCGGTGAAGGGCCTCCAGCAGGGCTACGAAATCTGCCTTGTTTTTGATTTCTTTTCCTTCAGAAGTTAGCAGACCCCGCTGTTGATAGATAGCACCGTGCACATGGGCAGTGGCAAAGGCATACCTGTTGTCTGTGTAGATGTTGATTCTTTTGCCCTCTCCTAGTTCAAGGGCTTTTGTGAGGGCGATGAGTTCTGCCTTCTGAGCGGACATTCCGGCAGGTAAAGTCTGTGCCCATATCAGGTTCTGGCCATCTACTATAGCAGCTCCTGCCTTTCGTACTCCTTCCTCCAGGAAACTGCTGCCATCAGTGAACCAGGTGGCTTCAGCGTCCATCAGAGGCTGATCTGACAAGTCTTTTTGCCATCCATGTGCCTCTGCCAGCACTTGTTGGCAGTCATGGATAGGAGAGTCGAGGTCAAGGTCTAGAAGCAACGTGGCTGGATTTAAGCTCACCGGTGGAGCAAAAGTAACCCGGTCTGAATTCAGTAAGAGAGTCTGACAGTGAGTCATGCGAGCATTTGTGAGCTAGTGGTCGGGGGGCTGGCAGACAACACTGTCTAGGGCATGAGGTGCCGAGATCACCAAACTCTGTCCCATAGTCAACTTGTCAGCATCTTTTACCAGAACTGCGACTGCCGCTATGATCCTTAGACAAGCTGGCCACCCCGAGGCTACTGGGTCTAGTTTTTTAGACAGATATGCCGTGGAGGGGGGGGGCGGTTTTTAGCCTTCCCTATCCCTGCAGTTTCTGCCCATGCCTGGGGGTAGTTTTCTAACCACCAGTCCATCTGTCCGGTCTCCCGCCCTTGTTTCTCAAACAATTGATATTCATCTTCCAGCCTGAGAGTTAGTACCTGGAGAGGCTTTCCTTGTTGATTTAACACCCGGGGTCCCTCGGGGTCAAAATGAATTTGAACACCCATTTTGGTGAAGAGGTCTCTTCCCAGTAGTGGGTAGGGGCACTCAGGAATGACCATGACCGAGTGGGATACCTGGCCCACGCCTAGGTCCACCATTCTTCGGGTAGTCCATGAGTACTGTCTGTTCCCTGTAGCCCCTTGTACCCATGACTTCTTTTTGAGAAGGGGTCCATTTGCTTGTTGCAATACTGAATTTTCAGTTCCAGTATCTACCACAAGCTGAGTAGGTTTCCCCTCCACTGTTAGAGTTACCCTGGGTTCAGGGAGGGGGTCCAAACCCCATCCCCTCTAATCACTGTCTTCCTGCAGGGCCAAGACTTTGGGGGCCTGGGGCTTTTTCTTTTTCTTGTGGCATTCTCGGGCCCAGTGTCCTTTCTCCTTGCAGTATGCACATTGATCCTTTGCCTGGGGTCCCTTCCTGTTGCCCGGTACTGTCTTACTGGGCTCCCTAGTTTCCCTGACTACAGTGGCCAGAATTTTGTGAAAATTTCTTTCTTGGTGATTTTCCCTCTTTATTTCTTTAGCCTCCTGCTCTTTTTGCTTTCTCTCTTCTTTTTCTTCCTCTGACTCTCTATTATGATAAACCTTTTCAGCACTAATTCCCTCAATGACTTATCTTGTAACCCTTCCAGCTTCTGCAGTTTCTTCCTGAAGTCTCTATTAGACTGTTCAATAAAAGCATCTGTCACTGTAGCCTTGTGCTCCTCACTGCTAGGATCATATGGGGTAAACTGACGGAATGCCTCCATGAGTCTCTCCAGAAATGCTGACAGAGACTCATTGGACCCCTGGATCACCTCTCTTACCTTAGTCAAATTGGTGGGCCGTTTTGCTGCCCCTCGGAGACCTGCCATTAGAATCTGGTGATAGACTTTCAGGTGCTCCCTACCTTCTGCCGAGTTGAAATCCCAGTTTGGTCTGGTCAATGGGAATCCTGCATCTATAACATCAGGGAGGAGGGTAGGTCACCCATCGTTTCCTGGAATGTTCTTTCGAGCCTCCAGGAGGATTCGTTGTTTCTCCTCGGTGGTGAACAGGACCTGGAGGAGCTGCTGGCAGTCATCCCAGGTGGGCTGATGAGTAAAGAGGAGGGATTCTACAAGGTTAGTGAGACCCTGGGGGTATTCAGAGAAAGGGGGGTTCTGAGATTTCCAGTTGTAAAGATCGGAAGAAGAGAAAGGCCAGTACTGTAAGGGCTGGTTGCCCTCTTCATCAGGAGGGCCATAAGCCCGCAGGGGGAAGATAGGAATTGCCTCTGGAGAGGCTACTCATTTGCTGCGTGTCCCTTGAGCAGGCCCTCTCTCGGGTCCTTGTGGGTCCTCTGGCGGAGCTGACGGGTGGACTGCCTGTGGTCGGAGAGAAGGGGGCTAGGGAGGGGGAGGGCCTAGGAGAAGCAAGTCTGAATCAGTGGAGGGCAGGACTTCTGGCTTCTTTTCCATCCCTTGAAGAGCAAACACAGCCGATGGACCTGTTAGGGGAACAAAGGGACAGACCCACGGAGGAGGATCGTGACTAGGTCTTCCCAGACAATGATATAAGGGATCTGGTCTGGGTGACTTTCAGAACTAAAAATCTTCCTTTTTACCACCGTGATCAGCGGCGGAGAGAAGGAACCTTCAGCGGGCCACCCAAATTGGAAAGCCGGCCGCTCCAAAGAACAAAGTGCTGCCCACTTCTTCCTCTTAACTTGCACAGACAAATTATTAGCCCTGTCCTTCATGTCAGTACAGTATTTCAGAGTCAGAGTTAGAGGGGTAGAGACAGTCTGCCCCATGTCACCCCAGAAAATCGTCAGTCCCCACACACACACAACCAGACAAACAAAAACCGAAACACTGACGCGCCCCTGCCACGGACGCCACAACCAGATTATCAGAGAACTCGGAAGGGGTCCCCTTCCTAGAGATCTCCTGTGGAGCCGAACTTGTTCGTCTCCCACAGAGGAATCTGGAGCATCCTCCAGGATTCCTGTGGCCGTGACGTGCCGGTACGTCTACCTGCCGCTATGACCACTACAGACCAATGGCTCTGCCTCAGAGCCTCAGAAAACCCGAAACCAGATTACAGTAAACAACAAAGAAGACTCAAAGACAGACACAGCATCACACCCTGCATAGATTGTCACCACCCAAAAGAAGTCCCTCACCATATGTGTTCCCTGAACCTTGGACTTCCCAGCCTCCAAACTGTAAGAAATAAATTTAGTTTTCTTTGTAAATCACCTGGTATTCTGTTATAAGCAACAGAAATGGACTAATACAGTCAGGTTTGGGTTAGGGCCCTCTTTCTGGCCTTCAAACAGCTGCCTTCTTGCTGTGTCCCCACAGGGCAGAGAGAGAGAGAGAGAGAGCAATCTCTTCTTATAAGGCCACTAAACCCATCATGAGGGCCCCACCCTCAAGACCTCATCTCAAACTAATTATCTCCCAAAGGCCCCACCTTCTCATACCATCACATTGGGGGTAGGGCTTCAATCTGTAAATTCAGATGGGACACAATTCAGTCCATCACAGTTTCTTATTATGAAACATAGAGAAGAGGAGCTCTTGAAAACTGTGCCTCCTTTTTTACCTAAATCATGGAGTTAGTGAATCAAGCTGAAATCGCACCAATAAACTGTCACAAAACAATGCAACCTATTTCAGAGAAAGGACTCAACAGACATACTCAGTAAGAAGAAAACATTTTGGTTTATATCCACTACTTTATAAAGGCCAACCAGGCTGAGAGGAGAAATGATAACATTATCCAGGGTAGAGTTCTCAAAGTAGGATGTGCCATGGCAACTGGCCGGTTGTGACAGGCTGACCAATGGGCAGTGAAAGGCTGCTAAGGAGCAGTCCCTTCCTGGGCTCTCAGGGAAGTGCAATGCCCACTTCTGTGGTACCTTTAATTCTACATTTGACTAAAGTCTACTTGTTAGTAGCCTACTAAGTGAGTTATTAAAGGTAAATGACATTTGATATTCACAAACTAAAACGAGTGCACGTATTTGTTTAGTAATGATTCCAGTTCAGTATTCTACTAAAAAATACCACTCAGACCCAGCATATTATAAAGCTCATCCTGTGTACAGAGTTAAAATGCCTCCAATTTTTAAGGAAGTTATTTTAAATTGGAATCTCAATCCCCATTTTTCGCCAGTTACTTATGTAAAGGATATTTCTTTTATATAACACTTCCCACATAGCAAGTGATAACAGGTAGTAATTACTACTATTAGTTAACCCTCTATAACCATTTACTTGCCAAATCCTAGATATTCATCCTCTAGTGATTTCCCCTCTCTATTTCTGCAACCACCTGAACCCAGGCTGCATCATCCCATAGCTCAGAGACTCAACACTGTTCTACTAACTTCAGTCTCCCTGGCCTTTCTGCTCATCCACCCTACAGTTACATCAAACTTCTTTGAATGCCACTTTACAGTAGCATTCATTGCTTCTTGCTTTCTTCAATTTAAACACATTTATGTGCCTGATTCTTAAGATAACCCTCTATAACCTGCCCTTCCTATCCAGCTGTCCTCAATTCCCGCAGTTTGCCAATACGAGTTCTTCACTCCCAGCAAGCCGAGCTCTTCACAGATCCACAGAGGCTCTCGGGAATTCAGGAGCGATGTTCTGAGTTGGGAGGCCCTGCCTTTCCATTTCACCTATCCCAGTCTTGCCAGTCATCAAGATCCACGCTAACTGCCTCCTCTTCTAAAACTCTCTCTAAACCACTCTAGAGTTTATTTCCCCTCTACCAAACCTCAGAGCACGTAACTACTGTGCCATTCAACTCAACACATACTGGTGCATTGTCTCACAAATTTCTTTAACCAGGCCTTGTATATTTCTTATGTGTTATTTCTTTCCTCTCACATAGGGAATTTCCCCAAGGACAGAAACTTTGTTTTAATCACCTTGTGCATCTAAAAATAGTGGTGGACATGTAGGATAATCAGTTATCACAGAGTGTACAATTGTCACTATCTGGCAAAGTATTAGGGGTTTTGGCCAAATTATTTAGTTTAATATGTAAGCAATCCTCTATGGCAGGTATTTGTTATTTCCCACTTTAAAGATGCATATTCTGAGGTTTGAAAAAAAAGTTACCTGCCCAAGATCAGAGAGTTAGTGAACAGCAAAACTACGAGTTTATTCAAGGAATGTTTGACCCCCCTGAGTCTTGATTATAGCAGGAATTCAACACAAACTTGACCGTTGACAGTTCTTTGAAACCAATTTGCTCTAGTCCAATTTCAATGACTTCCACACCATTGAACACAGTATCGAGTCTCAATAAATATTTGTTGGTTGATTGACTATAGGCAAATGTCACATAATTAGCCTAATGAGCTTTTCGTATTTTAATGGGTCATAGAGCACAAGACCACTGAGAATCTTTTCAGCTTCTTTTCAAGAACTTGTAGTTCTACATATTTTCCACTTGGGGAAATAAACAAAGACTATCCAAATGGAACAAACAGACGCCACTTATTCAGAGTTCATTAAAGAAGAATCAGCCACCATCACTTACTTGCATTTGGCAGAGACACAAAAGCAGGCAGAAGAGTAGGAAAGCTTTACAGTGGAAACAAGGGAGCTTCAAATGTTCCCTGAGTGGAGGCTGCTGGCCCGGGAAGCAGGAGGCAGCTAACTGGAAGCAGGGGATTGTGTATGATTCGTTGGTCCTGAGTTGGAACAGGGGCAGAGTGGCAAAAACTAGGGCAGCTGGCAGTCACTAATCAAGCCCTGACCTTTTTGGGTCAATTGCTTCAGAGCTTGTGGTTTGACAAGATTGTGGGCTGTTTTCTGCAGAAGTTGTGGGGCAGAGTTCTGTCTTCATATAGGGTCTGGCTACTGTCTGTTGGTACAGTTTATCTCTTACCCTTAACTATCAACCAACTTTTTTCCTAATTTGAATTTTGTGGGTATTTGGAATATTGCTTCTATTTTTAATTATAAAGAGACCCAATTTAATATATATCCAAAGTCTTAAGTTTAGTGGGTTAATAAATTGCTTTCTTAGGAAATGCAATTTTCTATAGAGGCTCCTTATCTTTTTTAAAAAATAAACTTCCCCCTCTCCAAATATTAAGAAGCAGTTAAATCAAATGATGACCACGAGTGTCACTTTTCCCACATAAAACACTCAGTGAAAGTCTAGTGCCAACAAAGAATGTGAGTTCAGCAACCACAGACTATAAATAAGGACACGGGCCTGTTTTCAATATGTAAGGGTTCTTCATAAAGTTCATGAAAAAATAGAATAAAAGGATAATTCTAATATTTCCATGAGCTTTTTGAAGTATCCTTGTACTACAGTGAACCCTCTTTCAAACCTATACTCACTGCTATTTTAAATTTATGAAAAAGTTTTTTTTATGTCTGTGTTTTCATTTTTTATTGAAACACAGTTGATTGTACATATCTGTCGGGTACTGAGTTAAATATCCACACCCGTGTGCAATATGTGATACTCAAAACAGGAAAATTAGTATATTCAACATTACACAATATAATCTTTTCTTAAAGTTTTGACATTTGTAAAGTTTTGGGCTTTTCTTTTTTCTACATTTGCCAAATTCTGCCTGGCTTGTTTCAGACAGTACCCAAAATGTAAAAGACAAAACACTGTAAGGTACAATATTTTTTTCCTGATAACACTATAACTAGCTCGTTTTAATTTTTACTGACTAGTTTTGTCAAATCCAGAGATTTGAGGACTTTAATCTCTGAAATACTCATTTTACTGAATCACCAACTCAGTTTGTCCTCTCTGCTGTAAATTAAATGTACTACAATTTTTTTAAGCTGCTCACATCAAGTTGGAAATTAGAATTGGTCTTATTCAAGGCTTTATGCCTGAATCCAAAAAAATACAATACTCTGTTACATAGAATAGTGCCCTTTACATCTTACCTGGAGATAAGGGGAAAGTCAGCTTATTTTCATCAAAAAGATAAGCAATTTTCTCATGAAAACAACAAAATAAAATGTTTTTAAAAGCTGGGATTTTTCGAAATTGGAATCAATTAGCACACATTGGTTTGTGCTTCTGAGTAAACAAAAGGAAACCAAAGCTGACCTGGTTTTCAGGAAGTTCTGATCTAGTCAGGGTCCAGTCCTAAGCCATCACACCAAACACACAAGCTCTGGCTGGGTAAAAAGGGGAAGACGAAAAATATCAGAATGAGCAATGTGATGGGATGGCGGACTGGCAATGGTTATAGCTTCGGGGAGGCCGATCGCCAGCCAGTTCTTGAATTGGCAGAAACATTTATGATGACAATATGTACTGTCGGGTATTTGAAACATATCCTACACATCGTAGGTGGGTGTAATTACTCACCTGATCATGTCTACTTGACTTTAACCTCCAAGCTCTAAGTTCTGCCCCTTTCAAAAAAAATCATGGACCTGAATTCAGTCCCTAAATGGAGTAACATAAGGGAAATATGTTCAGAATTCAGCGTTATATCAGCCCAGCTGCCAGTCAGAATATTATGCCTTCAAAAATAATTTAGCAGACTCTCTCCCAAAAGTGCCTACAGAACAATTTTTTTCTTCTTCCTTTTCTTCTGCTGCAGTAAAAAATAAAAATAAAAAATTCCTATATGCATGGTGTTGGAAAGGCAGGAATAAATTAAGGAACATTAATATGCATGCACTCACACACACCTTAACTGTTGCAAGAGCATCTGCTTTTTAACTGAGTTGAATGGGTGAGTGGTTTGGTTTCAGTTATAACTGGAAATTCTGTCTCCATCTGCCTCTTCTAATTATTAGTATCAACTAAGTCATATGCATTTAAGGCTTTTTTTTTTTTAGAGAGGGAGAAATGCTTTCTCATCTCCTTCCCAGTCTTCCTCACACTAAACTGTGAACTTCTCCAGGGCAAGGGCTGAATTCCCCACAGGGAAGTAAATGAGAGACTATCTCAGGGGGCCACACCCGCCCACCTGCATCACCTTCTCCTTGGCAAAGTCAAACATTAGACTTGAAGGCATTTAGATTTTTGGCTTCATGGACACTGGAGTGGAATTACTTCCAGTCTGACAATGGCTTCCTTGGCTTTGCCTCTGGACCCAGCCAAGCAGCTCCACCATCTCCCCGTGGGGTCTGGCTGTGTTACTGCTGAGCACAGTGCAGTTAGTGTGTGATCTTTAAATAACACCAAGTCTGACATTTCTGGTTTATGAGCATTTGGGGACTAAGATAAGCGCCTTTGACAACTGCATTTGAACTGGGTTTTGATGATGAACTAGACTAGAATGAGACTGCCTCTAGGGTAGGACGCACGTGGCCCCATCTGCTTAAGGTTGATTGTGAATAACTGATAATGACCAAGCAGACGGCAGTCATGCCCTGATAACAGGGCTGTTTGGAACAGCAAATACCAGTTTTTAAAATATTGAAGATAAGTGGTATCTCCTTGAACGCCTGGTCTGGTAGTTAGGAGCCAGTTTACATTTTTCACTTTAAAGTGATTCATTCTTGGTTGCATTAGTGGCAAGAAGAAAGGAAAGCTCTGGAAAGTAGAACAAATCATTGATAGAGATATTTTGAAGTATAAACAAATGATTTCAAGAACAATAGTAAATATTTAACCAGTTTCTCTTTAACTTCAATATTAGTATACTAGTGATTATGAAACGCAGTTAAGAAATGAGAAGAAAAGTAGGTAAGAGGAAAGAAGAAAGGAAGGAAGGAGGAAAAGAAGGAAGGAAGCAAAGGAAGGAAAGAAGGGGAAATAAAATATCTTTTGTAGTTTTTTAGGTTTACCTGCTGCCAATTTTGTTCTTCCCGACACTGCAGCTGTATTATTAAAAGTTTAGAATGAAAACCCACATAAATCGAGACATGCCACAGTAACCCAGACATGAGGGATCCATAAAGATTAATTCTCACACAGAAAGAAATAGAATTAGAATTACAAATCTAGGTTCTTCCAATGGTAAATTATATTTTTACCAGACTTACAAATTAAAAAGAAAAAATCTAAAATCCACAAAACCATTTATTGATGACATATCTTTGAAAGATGCACAAACAAATTTAACCTTCCTGCATATAATTTTATGATAGTGGGTTTTTTCCCCTAATAATTCCAAAATCTGTGGCTTGAGCCTAGCACCATGCTGTCAGTCCACTTAAGCACATTTTAATGAAGGAAAACTAATCTCTTTGCACTGTGTATTTTTTTCACACAGAGCCTGAGTGCATGCTTAGTACTCTGCTATTAACACGATTTAGAAACCACTTTGAAGCTTTGAATTTAGGTCATCAATACAATAATTTGGCAGCGTTAGCTCCACTTGGTAATAAAAAGTCATTCTTTTTTGAAGTCTCTTAGCATTACAAAGAAGCAAAGGCATTTAAATATCTCCAACACAAGTTCTAGCTCATGAACATTTGTATTCTGAGATATGTTTCTAATATACACTTGTATTTTAAAAATATTAACAGCCATCAGCTTCCCAAAGTGCATTGTTACAATTTAATTTACTTTATCATTAATCTTATATGAATATTGAGGATTAAGGAATTGAAGAATAATTCAGTTTGGGATATTCTGTCAACAGATTCTCAGCGGAAACCAGTTAAACATGATTTTAGGTTTCTAAAGAGAGCACGGACTGTGAGAGAAATCAGTAAGATATCTAAGATGTTGGAGATGAGGAAAATTTCTTCTGGCCAAAACACTGATAAATTAGGAATTTAATAGTGACACAATCTGTGACACAATTTGAAGAACAGGAGGACAACAGTGACCTACCACCCAGATCCATCACTCTGAGCAGGAAGAGGTGGGAGAGGAAATCACACATTTAAGGGAACTAACAACATTCCCTCATGCATTTCCAAGACAGCTTCTCTATTAAAGGCACACCCCAAATTTTTGTTTGCTTCTTAAAATATATGCATTTTAAAATTTTTCTTCAGAACAAAGTGAATCTAGTAAAGCAAAAAGTAAAATTGACCGTAGATATAAGTGCAAGCAATTCCCTAGACAATAAAGTAAGTCAGCTATAAAAACTAGTAAAGGAGTTTGATGATCTCTAAAAGCTCTAATATTGTCACTGAATAATCATAATGCTATAACAATCATAATGCAGTCACCACCTGGTCCGCAGCACTTACTGTGTGCTAGGCACTGTGTGTATATGAACTCACAATTCATAATGACCCTGATGTAGTTAGTATCTTTATCCCCATTTGGGGGTTTTTCTTCTTTTTTTTAATTAAAACATAATTGATTATACATATCTGTGGGGTACAGAGTTGACCAGCAATACTTGTGCACAATGTGTGATGACTGAATCAGAATAATTAGCATATTCATCTTTATAAAATTTAATCATTCTTTGTGCCCATTAACCCACTTTTCCCTAACCCCCTTCACCTCCCCCTTTTCCATCACTAGGAACCACATTTCTGTTCTGTCCTTTTGAAAGTTCAGTGTATTATTGTGATTGTTTTTTCTTTTTCTTTTTCTCTTTCTTTCTTTCTTTCTTTTTCTATCTTTCATAGCTCCCACTTATGAGTGAGGACATGTAGTATTTCTCTTTCTATGCCTGGTTTATTTCACTTAAAATAATTTTCTCCAAGCTCATCCATGTTGCTATGAATGGCAGAATTTCATTCTTTTTTATGGTTAAGTATTATTCTATTGTGTATATATACCACATTACCTTATCACATTGTCCAACAATGGACATTTAGATTGCTTCCAATCTAAATTGTAGGCTATTGTAAATAAAGCTGTAATTAACATGGGAAGTGCAGATATCCCTTTGACTTGATTATTTCCATTCCTTTGGATATATACCCAGTAGTGGGATTGCTGTATTGTATGGTAGTTCTATCTGAAGTTGTCTGAGAAAACTCTATACTGTTTTTCATAATGGCTGTACTAATTTACAGTCCCACCAACAGTGTAAGAGAGTTTCCCTTTCTCTACATCCTCACCAGCATTTGTTATTCTCTGTCTTTTTGATAACAGCCAGTCTAACTGAAATGAGATGATATCTCAATGTGGTTTGGATTTGCATTTCCCTGAAGATAAGTGATGCTGAACATTTTTTACATCTTCCTTTAAGAAATGTCTATTCAGCTCCTTTGCCTATTTTTTAATAAAATTATTTGCTTTTTTACTGTTAAGTTGTTTGAGCTTCTTGTATATTCTGGATATTAATCCCTTGTTGGATTTATAGTTTACAAACATTTTCTTCCATTCTGTAGGTTGCCTTTTTGCTCTGTTGATTGTTTTCTTTGCTGTGCAGAAGATTTTTAGTTTGATATAATCTCATTTGTTTTTATGGGGTTTTTTTTCCTTTTGTTGCTTGTGCTTTTGAGGTCTTGTTCACAAAGTCTTTACCCAGTCGTACATCCTGAAGTGTTTCCCCTATGTTTTCTTCTATGAATTTTATAGTTTCATGTCTTATATTTAATTCTTTAATCCATTTTGAGTTGGCTTTGGTATATGGCAAGAGATACAGGTCTAGTTTCATTCTTCTACACATTAAAGATACAACAAAAAAAGAAAACTACAGGCCAATATCCTTGATGAACAAAGACACAAAATTCCTCAACAAAATATTAGCAAACACAAGACAGAAGCATATCAAAAAGATTATACATCATGATCAAATGGGATTCATCCCAGGAATACAAGGAGGGTTCAACATATGCAAATAAATGAATGTGATACACCACATCAACAAAATCAAGGACAAAAACCCTATGATTATCTCAATAGATGCAGAAAAAGCATTTGAAAAATTTAAAATCACTTCATGACAAAGACTGTCAATAAATTAGGTATAAAAGCAAGTATCTCAACACATTAAATGCCATATATGACAAACCTACTACCAATGTCATCCTAAATGGGAAAAAGTTGAAATATTTCCTTTAAGAATAGAAACAAGACAAGGATGCCCATTCTCACTATCCCTATTTAACATAATATTGGAAGTACTAGCCAGAGCAATCAGGCAAGAGAAAGAAACAAGTGGCAACCACACTGGAAAAGACAAAGTCAAATTGTCCCTGTTTGTAGATGACATGATCCTATATACAGAAAAATCTAAAGACTACCAGAAAAAGCTTAGAGCTGATAAACAAATTAAGTAAAGCAACAAGATACAAAATCAACACGCAAAAATCCGTAGCATTCTTATACACCAACAATAAACTAGCAGAAAGAGAAATCAAGAAAGCCATCCCATTTACAATAGCTACCAAAAAAATAAAATGCCTAGAAATAAATTTAACCAAGGAAGTGGAAGACCTCTACAATGAGAACTACAAATCACTGCTGAAAGAAATTAAAGAGGACATAGAAATATGGAAAAAAATCCATGTTCATTGATTAGAAGAATTAATGATGTGAAAATGTCCATACTACATAAAGCGATCTACAGATTCAATATACCAATGACATTCTTCATGGAAATAGAAAAAACAATCCTAACATTCATATGGAACTTCAAAAGACCCCAAATAGTGAAAGTACTACTGAGCAAAAAAAATAAAGCCATAAGAATTACACTACCTGATGTCAAATTATACTACAAAGCTATAGTAATCAAAACAGCATGGTACTGGTGTAAAAACAGACATAGGGACCGATGGAATAAAATAGAGAACCCAGAAGTCAATCCTTGTACCTACAACCAATTGACCTTTGACAAGGGCATCAAGAACATACAATAGGAAAAGGACAACCTCTTCAATAAATGATGCTTGCAAAACTGGATATCCCTGGTTTTTAGATAAGGAAACTAAAGCACAGTGTATTAGTTTTCTGTCACTTATAACAGAATACCTGAAACTAGGTGATTTATAAAGGCACAAAATTTATTTCTTACAGTTTTGAAGGCTGGGAAGTCCATGATCCAGGAGGCACATCTGGTGAGGACCTTCTTCCTGGTGGAAACTCTCTGCAGAGTCTCAAGGTGTGCAGAGTATCACATGGTGAAAAGGTCTAGTGTACTAATGAACTTTCTTCCTCTTCTTATAAAGCTACTGGTCTACTCTAGTGGTAACCCATTAATCCATTAACCAATTAATCAATGAATCGATTAATGATTCATGAAGTCCTAGCCCTTATTATCCAATCTCTTCTTAAAGGCCCCACCTTTCAAATACCATATTGGGGATGAAGCTTTGATATTAATTTGGAGGAGACAAACATTCAAACTATATCACACAGTGAGGTTGGATAAATTTCCTCAGCTCACAGAGTTGGCATGTGCTAAACTACCTCATAGCTTTTGCACTCAAGACAATCAAATTTCAGCAATGTGCCTAGACCAACCAACCAAAATTAGCCATGAAGAGTTTACTAAAGTCCCCCCACTCTTAACAATCTATTTTTGCAGAGTGTGTGTGTATCAATGTGTGTCTATCTGTGTGTGTGTGTGTGTGTGTGTGTGTGTGTGTGTGTGTGTGTGTGTGTGTGTGTGTGTGTGTGTGAAATCTATACCTGTTTAGCTTCATACAATGCAAAGTCTTTTTCAGAGTGTTAAGACTTAGTACTAGACTAATTCAGTTCTGGCACAGTGGGAATAAGCCTAGAATAGAAGCCTGGGGCCCACCTAGCTTGCATCTAGCAATGCAATGCTGTGAATCACCAAAAGCACTAGTTTGCTCCAGTCATAACAGAAAAGTTGCCACTTGTGGCTATGTATATATGTTATCAGAAAAAAAGGTAACATTTTTAGGTCATTTTTTCTTCTTTCTTTTAGCATATTAGCAAAAATAGTTATGTTTTTGGGCCAGAACAAATCATCACAAACTTAAATACAACAGAAATGTATTATCTCACAGTTTGCAGGTCAGAAGTTGGAGTGGGCTCAGCAGGTTTCCCTCCAGTTTTCACAAGGCTGAAATCAAGGTGTCAGTGGGATTATGTGACTTTTTGGAGGCTCTAGGGGTGAATGGGCTTCTAGGTTCAGGCAGGTGTTGGCTCCTTGCAGCACTGGGGCCCTGCTGCCTTGCTGGCTGTCGCTGGGGTCCTTTCTGGTTTCCAGATGACTTGCATACTCCCTGGCACACAGCTCCCTTCCCCCATCTTTCACCAGCAATGGTGGGCTGAGCCCCTTCACACCTGGAATCTCTCTGAGCTCTGCTGTGGCCCAGCACTCTGAGGAACACTTCTGCCTTTCTCTTTGTCATTTAAAGTCTCATGGGATTATACTGGGCCCATCTGGATAATCCAGGATAATCTCCCTATTTTAAAATTAGCTGATTAGCAACCTTAATTCCATCTGAAAAGTCCCTTCAGAGCAGTATCTAGATTAGCTTTTGATTGAATAACGAGTGGATAGGAATCGCAGAGGACATCTTTGGAATGCTGCTAACCACACACATTGACACTCTACAGATAAACATGAAAATGTTTTCTTAACCAGAAATTAGGAAGTTTTGTGTTCTAATATCACTATTCCACATTCTGTATTTTTCAACTTAATAGCTGTGTTACCTATTAACAACAATACATTAGAACTAGGAATTTAGATAGTTATAATTCTGATAAAAAGATGCTTTAATCAGCACATTATTATTTTATATGACATCCCTTTATAATCTATAGATACACTAATTGAATTGAATGATCTGAAATCATATATGTTGTATTTTAATTGATTTGGATATAATAAACTAATATGTTTACATTAAATTATTCTCGAGAATTATGGGCATCTGACAATTATGGACAATATTATTTTCTTTAATGATATGTTTTAAAATGAAAAACATTAGAGAAGTTATGAAAACACTATACACTACTTTTACTGGCTTTTTCTTTTGACTATCAATAGAACGGCCTATAAAAACAATTTCATCATCGTGACTAAATTTTAGTTCAGATTATAAATTCTCAAGAAATTAGTTACTAGCCCTAAATGGGGAGACTGAGGTGGTACAGTGAGAAAGAGAGAGTATGCCATTTCTGGCAGTTTCCTGAAAATGTGACCTTAGGCAAAGCACTTAGCTTCTCTATGGAAAGCAAAGCAAAATAGGGGCAAAGCACTCCCCTCTCCTAATCTGTGAAAGAGGTAGGGCTCCCTGAAGAAGGAGCATTTCATCTAAACAATCAATCTGTCTGTGCTGGGGTATGAGGCTGTTTCCAATGGCTGGAGTCTTATGGGAAGTGAGCTGCAGCCCCCACCGAGTGGTTAGAAGTGCCCTCGGGCATTGGCTCCTAATGTTTATTATTTTTATTTTTTATTTTAATGTTTACTTGTACATATTTGTGGGGTACAGTCTGTTGTTTCATACATGCAAATACTGCACAAATGATCATTTAGGGTAGACAGTTTTGTACCCATTTTGTACCCATTAGTCCACTACTTTGGCTCCTAATAAAAAAAAAAAAAAAAGACATTTGCAAGCTGATGGTACATACCTTCCACAAATTGAATGGCACTGTGTGCCTAGATCATTAGAGAAAGACAAGAGTCAACGGTTTAAAAATCTCCAGCAATTATTCTACTGCGTCAGACTCCCAGCGTTCGTATTTCCTCTCCGCTGACATCCACAACCCTCCAACCAAAGGCCATTTCCTCTCGGTCTGTCAACAATGGAAATTGAAAACAGCTGCTCACCAATTCTTTGGCTAATAGCTCCGTACACACTATGTTGTCAGGTCTTTAAGGTTACCTTCAATGCCTGAAGAGGTTAGAGAGGACAATTTTGGAGTTAAGAGGCCTTAGTACCCATCGCATCCAACCTCCACCAAGGCAAGAGTCCCATCTGTAACTTTCATCCTTGAGCCATCCCGGGCCTCTGCAGAACACTTTCAGACGGGGAATTTGTGACCTTCCCCGCCCCCAAGACAGTACACTGCTTGTTTAGATCACTTGAATTGTCAGAAAGCTCATTCTTATATTCAACTGGAATCTAGCTGTACTTTCTGCTTGACCTTGTTCTGTTATCTAGAATCAAACAGAATTAACCGTTGTTTACCTACGTGAATAGAGCTCTCCTATTCCCCCCAATGGTTTATTCTTGTTTTAACACGATCATTTCTTCACATGAGATGGTTTACATTCATCTTACTATCCTTTTTATTTCTTCATGCTCTCTATTGTGTGAATGTCCCTGTTTTAAAAAAATGAGTCAAATAGTAGGACACTGTACATAGCTCAGGAAAAATAAATGACCTATAGTCACAGGCAAAAACATGGCTGAATCTCACAACAGAATATTGACCAAAATAAGCAGGAGACAAAAGAATATAGTATATCCCCATTTATATAAATTCAAAACTAAGTTGTTTAGGAACAAGTGTATAGATGTTATAACTATAAAGCAAAGCCATGATAGTGTTTACCTTTTGGGGACTAACGAAAGTGTGGTTAGGGAAAGACATGGGGCTGGTCTCAGAGATGTTTTGGAGTGTCAGCAATGCTCTATTTCTTCACCCTAGTGGTGAAAAAAAATAGAGTGGTACCAAAAAAAGCAGCATTTTAACTATTCCAGATGAATCTTTTGGTGTATGCCTCCCTATTCTATATAACATGTTTGAAATACTTTGTTTTGTGGCTTTAAACATTGTCTGTTGACTTCCCGCTGCAGATGGTGAAGATTTATGTCCCTTTTACTAAGAAACCCCCACCCACACTGCACACATGCATTTTCCTGTCCTCACAATCTCCCAATGTAGCTATATCACAATTTTAGATAAATATTGTGTTTACATTACTGTGACAATGAATGCAATAATCACAGCTGTCATGGAGTACCTGTCCCCTGAAAACCTTTTTGTTTTTCTTGGAGTTAGCAATCACTTTTCTTTGTTTATTTGCTTGGTTTTCAGTGTTCTTTTCTTTCCCAGTTGTATAAACTCCCTCTCAATTCACCAAATACATGCTATTTCTATCAGGTTAGCAGTTTCTTTAGGGAACCTTTCCCAGAGCTTTTGACTGTCTCTAATCAGACCTGGTCACTCACTCAAGACCTTACTGCTCATGCTGGGCATTCCTTTCACCTGTCTCTTTCATTAACTTCTGTTTCCCAGATTCCATGACGTCCTCCTTCTTTGTTGACACCCACATTTTGTTGGAACACATTCCTTTGTAGCTCCCTGTAAATGGGTGCTTGAAAAGTAATTTATTCGAGATTTTGAATGCCCAAAAATGTCTTTATTCTGCCTTCTCACTTAATTGATGGTTTTCATAAGTACAAAATTCTAACATGAGGAATCCTTTTTCTCATAATTGTTAAGGCACTGCTCCACTGTCTTCCAGTTTCCAGTGTCGCTACTGAGAAGTTGATATCAGTCTTGTCTTTTTGCTCATCATTCACCCTTTGAAGGTAGTTTGGAAGCTCAATCAGGTGTTAAGAAAGAAAATAATAATAAAAAGTGCTACCATTTTAGGTGTATTAGACACTGTATAGGTCAAAATAATATACACCCCTCATAGCTGTGTGTTGTCTGCACATCTCATAACCATGCTCTTTGTCTTTATTGAAGTCATGTATTGGCAAACTACAGCCTATGGGCCTAGCCTGGCCTGCTGCCTGGTTTTGTAGATAGCTTTGCTGGAGCACAGCCACGCCTGTCTGTGTATATAGTGTCCATGGCTGCTCCTGCACTAGAGTGGCACAGTTGAGCAGTTGCAACAGAGACCCTATGACCGGCAAAGCCTAAAATATTTACTCTCTGACCCAGAAAAAATTTGCACACCTTTGCTTTATTGCTAAAAACATATTAAATATGACAAAAGTAGAACTAAACACAGTGGTGAGGTGCTAAATCTCTGTGAACACTGACACTGATTCATTAACCAGTACTAGACGGTTAGCAATACATCTCTTTAGCTTCATAATTTTTAGATTATACATATAAAATGCATAAGATAAAAGCATATAAATTAATATTGACTTTAAATTGAATGAATCATCTTACAAGAAAACCCTAATCACTTGGTGTTCAAGCAGTGATAACATTCAAACACAAAAAAATCACTGTAGAAGATATTCCTCTGCAGCATTCCCAAATACTATACATGGATTGTTGGGAAGTCTAAGGGATTCTAAGTATTCCCAAAATGGATTCTAGGGAACATTGTCCTGTGGAAAGGGAAAAAGGACTAATGCTACAAGTTTGTGAAATATTGTTTTCTACATTTTCCCTCTTGAAGACTTACAATATGTTAGCAAATGAAAGAGTGAAAACTCCCACAAAAGGAAAATATAAATAACTTTGTTTATGCAAGTGTTACCCATTGGAAATTGCCCATTCTAAGTCCCTTCCAATCCTGAGATTATGTAATTCCATTTTACCTGAATCTATATCTTAGGAAACATTGTCAAATGTTTGCTGTCATCGTTGGTACTAACCCGAATGATTAATGACGTTTTTCATGGTTTCAGAAATTCCATCTTAAAGTTATCTGTGTGTATAGCAGAATTTCACCTAGAAGCTCTCCAAAAGAAGCCGACAGTTAACAAAGACAGAGGCAGAAGACTAAGACAAATGGTGTTTATCAGTCATTTCCTCCCTCTCCCTTTTGGAAAGGAATGAGGGGAAAATAGGAACAATAGTTGTTTAGCTGGAGACAAGCAGGATAACCCGCAACTGCTGGAAGCAACTGGAATGCTCTGCACTTAGCAACCCACATCAGATAGCAAGACAACCCCTCAGAAGGTTTATGGCAGAGCTTGTCTTCCAGTCTTGGACAGTATTGACTGCTGCTTTAATTCTGTAATTTGGTATAGATTTGCTTAGGGCCACTGATAGATGATGGTTCTGTCATCTCCTGTGCCATGAAGTCCTTTCTATCACATCTGCATTCCCATCACCCACCTCCCTACCTGTCACAGATGATTCTAGTCATTAATAAAATTAGCTATGCCTCAGCTTATATACTAACGATAAAATGTTATGTCTTATGCTTTTTTTCACTACACACTAAGTATATACTAAGAGCCATCACTATAAGCTATATCTTTCTTTTTATTCTATTCAAAATCTTTTATTTACTTGCACATACTTGAGGGTACCAGGTGTTGTTTCAATATATGCATATACTGCACAATGATTCACTTAGGGTAGATAGCATAGTTTTGTACCCATTAGCTTTTTCTTTTCACACAAAGCATGAAATTGGAAGGGTCCCAATGAATGAGGATTTTCTCTATTTCTGTAAACTTACAATAGTTTGCTTCCTGATGCATCATTACATTCAAGAATCAAGCTGTATTATCATTCCCATTTTGCAGATAAATAAACCAAAGCTCAGAATGCTTAAAACTTACCAAAGGTCTCGTAATATAACTGTGATTCAAGCTTAGATCTTCTGTCTACAAATTCCATGTTCTTTCTAACAAACCATGCTGCCTGTCCAAACACTCTTGTTTTTCTCATTCTCCAATTCTATCAGTCTAGTAAGTCTATCAAAAAAATTAAAAATTAAAAATCCTACAAATAAGAGATAGAGATATGAGGTTTGCTTACTATGAATTCTTCTTGGTAAACCCAACAGGGCTCCAATATGTCTTACACTTTGCCTATAAGTCATCAATTAAATATTATGTGTTTTGAGGATTTTACTGGGCAACAGCATAATACTAATTAGTTTGTGGCTTCTAGATGCTAACATTTTTCTCTTTAAAAGCACAAGCAGAGGAAAGAGATTTTTTTTTTTTTTTTTTTTTTTTTTGGTTTACCTCCTATGTGCCAGAAGACTTTGTGTTATATGTTTACACCTGTTTCTCCATTTAACCTTCACAAACACATTGTAAGTTAGGAAAGTGCTATTATAATCTCCATTTCACGGATGATAAAGCAGATTCACCAATGTGTACTAACTTGCTTAATGCCAGAGAGGTGCTGCTGGTGAGCTACACTTTTATTCCAGGGCTGCCCAATTCTGCTACACCAAGTTATCCTGAGACAATGTCAGCCCATGTCAGGTCCTGGCTGCTTTTCTAGTAATTCCTACTGATTGTTTCTCAGAAATTTCAATAATGTTTTATAATTCCATCTGCAAATTATTTTAGTAATTATTTCTTCTAAAGTTTTGTGTCTTTTTTGAACAGCAGCAGTTCTTTCCTAATTAGTGTAAATGAAATTCAGAGAAATAGTTAACAACTCTCTGTAAAAAAGAAAATCTGCCAATAGGGCAAGCCAGGTGCATACAGAAGACACAGACCACCAGCAGATGCCCGATTGTTGAGGGCCCCAGCATTGCTGCATAATGGCTCTGTGTTATTATCTGTATTAGAACTAAATGGAGATAAAAATAAAACAACAAAGTTTGGGGGATGAAGTTAAAGCAGTGTTTCAAAGAAATTAAAACTTTAAATATTTACATTAGAAAAGAAGAAAATTTTAAACCAATTACCTGAGATCCCACTGTTGGAAACTAGAAAAAGAAGAGCAAATTAAACTCAAAATAGGTAGAAGTAAGAAAGTAAAACAGATAAAAATGGAAATAAATAAAATAGAAAATAGAGAAAATCAAGAGACACAAGAGTTGGCTTTTTTTAAATGCTCAACAAAATTAATAACTCTAGGTAGAATGATCAATAGAAAAAGGAGAGAAAATACAAATTACTAGTATCAGGAGTGAAAGAGATGACAGCACTAACCACCCCACAGACATAAAAAGATAACGGGAGAATATTGTGAACAATTTAATGCCACATATGTAACAACTTGGGTAAAGTGAGCAAATTCTTTGAAAGGCCCAAGTCACCAAAACTGAATCAAGAAGAAATAGATAACTTGAATAGCCCTATACAGTTAAAGAAATTGAATTTATAATTATAAACCTTCTCACACACGTACACACACACACACACACACACACACACACAAAACCTACATCCATAATGGCTTCTCTGATGAATCCTATCAGCTATTTGAGGAAGAAATAAATGAAATCCCACTCAAATTCTTTTAGAAAATAGAGGAGGAAATATTCCCACTTCGTTTTGTGAATCTCCTATCATTTTTATTCTAAAACCAAAGATATTACAAGAAAAGAAAACTACAGACCAATGCTCTTTATAAACATATATATAAAACCTCATAACAAAATATTAACAAATTGAATCCAGCAAAATATATAAAAATATACCACATCATGACCAAATGAGTTTTACCCTACAAGTGCAAGATTTGTTTAACATTAGAGAAATAATCAATACAATTCACCATATGAACAGCCTAAAAAGGAAATGCCATGTGATCACTTTAACAGATACAGAAAAAGCACTTGACAAAATTCAACATCCATTTATCATTAAAGTTCTCAGCAAACTAGAAATAGAAGGGAATTTCCTCAGTCTGGTGGAGGACATCCATTTACAATAATAATAAGAAGAAGAAGAAGAATAAACTACAGCTAAAACCATATATGGCTCACATTATGTTTCTATTGGACAGAACTTATCTACAGATTCAAAGTAGTGTCAATAAAAATCCCAGCAGGCTTTGTTATAAAAATTGGCAAGCTCCTTTCAAAACGTATATGGAAGTACAAAGGACCTGGAATGGGCAAAACACATTCAAAAAAGAACAAAGTTGTAGGAATACATTCCCTGATTTCCAGAGTTACTATAAAGCTATATAATTAAGGCAGTATGATATTAACATAGATTAATACAAAAAAATAGTCTCCAGAAGTAGAGCTACACTTGTATGGACAATAGATTTTTAACAAATACAAGATAATTCAATAGGTAAAAGATTGTTTTTTTTTAAAAAAAAAATTGTGCTGAAACAATTGTTTATCCATGTGAGAAAATAAAAATAAAATAAAATAAATGAATCTTGACCCTAACCTCACACCAAATATAAAAATTAACTTGAAGTAGATCATAAACTAAAACTTAAAGATAAACTATTAAACTTCCAAAAGAAAAACGTGGGAATATCTATTGATGATGTTGGAATAGGAAAATATTTTTAGATAGAACACAAAAAGTATAAATCATAAAATTTAAAATTGATAAATCAGACTTCATCAAAATAAAAATTTCTGATTTTTGAAATACTCTTAAAAAAATGAAAAGGCAAGCCACAGACTTCAAGAACATGGCCATGATACATAAATCTCATGCAGAAAAAAGCCTGTATCCAAGATATATAAAGAACTCTTATAATTCATTAATATAAAAACAAAAAAAAAAACCTTTAAAAAATGGGCAAAAGATTTAAATAGATCCATCACAAAAGTATCCATCCATACTGCCATATTGACATGCCAGTAAGCACATGAAAAAAATGCTCAGCAACATTAGTCATTAAGGAACTAGAAATTAAAGTTACAATAAGCTATCACTACATACCTTCTAGAGTGGCTAAAATTAAAAATGTTGATAATACTAAGTGCTGACAAAAATATGAAGTTACTAGGATTGTTATACATTGCTGTTAAGACTTTAAAATGGTAGAAACACTTTGGAAAATAATTTTGCAGTTCTTTATAAAAATCTAACATATACTCACTGTATGACCCAGCCATTCAATCCCTAGGTGTTTACCTACAGAAATGAAAATGTACATTACCACAAAAATTTCTACTTGAATGTTGAGCACTTTACTCTTAATAGTCAAATTCTATAACACTTGAATGGATAGACAAATTATGGTGTATTCATATAACAGAATGCTATTCAGCAACGAAAACAAATGAACTACTGATACATGCAAAAAATATGAGTGTGGCTGAAATAATTATGCTGAGCAAAAGTAATCAGACACACAGGGTGCATGCTGTGCAATCCCATTTTATGAAAATCTAGAAAAAGAAAAAACAACAGAAAACAGAAAGCAGATCAGTGTGTGCCCGAGGTGGGAATTGACTGAATACGGGCAGAAGGGAACTTTTTTGGGATGATGGAAATGATTTATATCTTAATACTAGTGGAAGTTACATGGTTATATGTACTTGTTAAAACTCATCAAAATGTACACATAAAATGGATGTATCTTATTGTATGTAAATTATACCTTAAGAAAGTTGATTTCTTAAAAGCATATGTATAGAAATAGGAGAAAAATAAATCCAGGAGTACATATACCAGGGTTGTCCCACCTGGATGGTATAACTATGGATTTTTTTTAACTTCCTTTATGTTGCACTTCTGCATAATTTAGGTTTTTTTCCAAAATAATGGTATGTAATGTTAGTGAAAAAATTTAAAGTAATGGTGACATCTGTTCATTTACAAAAAGAGCCATGAAGGTACTTTTCTAAACTCCTTTAATAATTTTCTCGTCTTCTCACAGGAACAAGGATAGGCTTATTTATCCCTTAGCCATCTACTGAACCCAGCACCCCCAATCACTCCTGGTGAATGAATTGAAATGTTGGATTCGCTTTGAGTATCAAGCACACCTAGACTGCCTGGCCTGCTTCCTTCAAGACTCATTTAGAACTCTCCCCGTCAATGCTCTTATTCTGGGCCTTTCCTATTGTCCTCCACAGTTACCTAGTGTTTTAGCTCTATCAGTTGTGCCAAAGAAAACTAGAAATGGACGGTGGCAAAAGTGGTAAAAAACAGATTTGACTCAGGTACTATTGCAACAAGAGAGAACCGACCTCAGTGTGGAATGGTGCTCAATTTCAAATACAGTGAGGGAAAGTGCAATTCATAGCTAAAGAGCAGGGTGGGGTTCAGTGGATGAAAAATTACACAGCAGAAACATTAGCAGTACGAGCAGGATTCTGGCTAAACCGACTCGACAGGATTTTTGCTGAAAGCAGGACAGGGTGATCAGACAACACCTGGGGAATGGTGGGGAATGAGAAATTTGATCAGATATTAAGGGTGGGGATTCTCACAGTTAACTCTAAACATTACAGACATGAATCTCCATGAAGAAAAGTGTTACTTGGGAGTACGGCATTCCTATGGGAGTATGCCATGGTCAACTACGTGCATATTCAGGGAAATAAAGGAAGACAAAGGGTTTTGAAGGGAAAGTGACAGAGAATTACATAATTGTTTTGGGTTATTTATTCTTGGCTACAAGGATCAATGACAAAGGTGATGCCAGCCCGAGGTTGGACAGATGTCCTCGCAGCAGTACTTTTTGTTGTTTGCAACACCTTTGTTCAAGGTGTGGTTTTCGGAGTCCTTGGGGGTAGCTCTCCTTACCACACATTTGTGTGAGAACCTCCCTGGCCTTCTGCAGCTCTATTTGTCAGGGTTTTTGTTTGTTTGTTAACACAAAGAATCCATTTTGCTTCTGAAATCTTTCATGCCACTAAACTGACCTAGCACCTTTCTTGCTTTTGAGGATGAGGCCCAGGGACAAGGCCTCGCCAAGAAAGAGCTTAGAGAAGACTGACTGAAGTTTGGTTAATGAGGGTCTCTGTCAGGTGTCTTTTCTCGTCCTGCTTCAGATTTCAGGCTGTTCTTCCTCTGCAGACCGGTCACATCCCCTGCAGTCACCGAGGATGACAACTCCTTCTCCCAGGGCCTGGGGGTGCTCCTTGCCACTGAGAGAGCCCCTCCGCCTTCAGAAGGTCCTGATCCAGGCCTCCTGAGGGGAACCTCAGACACCCTTTGGCCATTTTCTCCTATTCCCTTCACTCCTTGAAACCTTTTTTTTTTCCTCCTTTGGTTGGCTTCCACCATTGTGTTTTGTTTTGTTTTGATCCTAGGAGGAATTTCTTCGCTTGCCTAGAAAGTCAGATGATACAGGAGTGTCCCCTGACCCCCTTCACTTCCTGGTCCTCCTGCAGGCAGAGTGGCTTGCTTTTGTGTCACAGGTCTTCAGTCAGTGCCTCCTCCAGGACAAGTAGAAGAAAGTATTTTGTTCATCCTGTGGATCACAGAAGGCTTCTTCCCAGCCAGAGTGACAGGCCTGGTACATCGTATCAGGGACAGCAGTGTGTTCCCAGGCACAGGAAGTAAACTAACACACCTGGAAGCAAGCCAGATGGGCAGATCCCAAAGGTTCCCTACGTGTTTGCCATCTGGCTTTACAGTGCCTCCTCTAAAGTTATTTTTTCATGATAGCCTTTCGACAAATCACCTCAAAGAATTACTGAAAAGGTGACACTTTTAGAGAATGTGGTGAGGGGGCTTGCACCCCTGCCTAGCCGTGCGTTTGCTCCTAGCCTGCTTTAGGGGAGCACCACAGTGGACAAGGGACTGGTGAACAGGAGGGGAGAGCGCAAGGTCCTCAGTGGCGCTGAGCTGCTGGTGCAGACAGGACTGAAAGTCTTGACCAAATCAGGGCTACAGAAACTCTAGTGTAGGTTACAGAAGTGTCCCAGACACGTGTTCAATAGTGGGGTGTAGTCACACTGATTCTGTGTCTCCTCCCACACCGTGCACTGCCTTCTTGACTCTAAATATGTGCCTGTGTGTAAAATGACAAGAAAATACAGTAATCTCTATTGGACTCATATAACAACACACAGAACAGTTGTTAAATAATTTTCAGTTGCCTTAGTTCTTATGAAAAAGAATAAACATGAATTTAATTCTGATGGGAAAATCCATGGTGTCTGAAATGCTCCCAGCCTAGCTAGGTCACTGTCACATTTAATATTTGAGAAGAGCATCTGTAAATGATGAAACGGGTTTCTGAGTGGTGGGAAAATAAGCCCTTTAGTCCTGCAGTAGGTATTTTCCACGAATGAGTGTTCAGGGCTGCACAAAGGATTAATGAGAGAGAGATACAGCATAATCGAAGCATCATGCCATATTCGAACCAAAAGGTTTGGATAATACAAGCCTCCCCTCTTTCCCTTCATATTTCTCATTACATTTGAAAGAAAGGCTTTTTAACACGCCCTGTCTGTTATCAGCACAGCATGCAGTATCTAGGAATATTTGACTTAAACAGTTGCTGACTAGAGCTCTTTGAGACTGTATTGCATGGTCTCCTTTTCAGGTCTGTATTCTTTTGTTTATATGAGGAAGGCACAAGCACCTTAATTAAGTGTGATCGATGAGATTACCCTTTATACGTTTTTAATTAGGTGTTAGATTGAAGAAATATTAATCTATGTGAAAACTGTCATTTTGCCTGCATATAGGGCTTTAGTAATCAAATAAAATATTTTTGAGTCAAGAACTTTAGTTACATGAGAACAAAAAATTCATTTATTTTAAAAAAGGGAGCAATATAGAATCACGTAAATTTAAAAATCCAAAAAAATTTTAAAATGCATTGTTGCTTTATAAAAAAGTTTTCTTAATATTTCAGTGAGTCAGTTTCTCTATAATGTTAGCTTTCAAGATAGATTAGAATGTCATTACAAGAAAATAAAATTAAAATAAGAATATACATACAATTTGCAAACTTTCTTATTTTGATTTGAACCTATTTATTTTGGGGGTGGAAAATATAGTAAGGTGTCCTTCAGCAGACTTCCTTCAGAAATAAAAATAAAATTGTCCTTTTTAAATATTATAATTCATGTATTTCTGAAATTACTGAAGAAAATTTGAATTTGTTTATCAAACTAATGAGATAAAGAGGTTTGAGATGTTGACAACTTAAAGGTGTAAGTTTTATTTTTATCAGATTTATTACTCTGCATGCTGAGTGCATAATGAGTAGCTATTCTGGGATTGATTGGCACACATCATTGGAAAGGGGAAAGAAGGATATGGCTAAGGAATCCTAGGACTATGGTGACAATCTGCTACCTCTGCCCAGAAAAAGGTGCCATCGAAGGTCTAAGCCCTAAATAACAGCACTCTGCACAGATATCACCTAGAAGCACCTGTTCAGCTCTAGGATTCTGGATAATTCAATTAAATTGTACTTACTGGTGGAACATAACAGTTACCCTGAATGCTTTACGTTATTCTCTGCGGTTCATATTCTCCTACCTGCTGGGATTTTTGAGCTAGCACAATAATCAGCACCACTTCGATCTCTACCAAAGTTCTGAACAACTGGGAAACAGGACAATGGACTAACGCAGACAAAGAATAAGGCACAAAAAAATTGTACAATGTGGCTCATATTCTCAGACAAATGGGCTTCTTAATACTTTAAGAATTCAGCCTGGGCTGCTCAGAACTAAGCACAACTTGGGATCAAGGAAGGCCTGTTCCCACCCACCCCCATCCTTCTCTCCCCCACAGAGCCTGCCCTTGGTGGGGCAGTCTTGGGAATGCTTATTCTTTATAGGCAATTCATCCCGAATGGAAGTGCCTGGGCTAACATGCTCAGATGCTCCTGCCAAAATCACTGGATGTGTCATTCCATGTCTCTAGGGATGGAACCATCAAGAGATACAGACACAAGCTAACGTTTTTTATACAGAAGGATACATCAGGATGAATTCACCCCTAATACTGTCCATGGGGAGACTGTAGTCTAGTATGTCCTTTGTCAAGAGTTGGGGGTCCATGACGATTCCATTTTTCTTGTGTGATCCAAGGAAAGCAAGCAGGTCCATCCTGCCTGATAAACCCTCTTTCCGTGAGAGTCTTCCTGGAGCACGAGCTGGTCAGGATGGTGAGGACATCTACCTTGGTGGGTTGGTAATACCTGCCCCAGTCAGGCTGGAAAGTGAGTGACTGATAGTGCTGCCAAGTCCCCTTCCTGAGCCCTGGGCCCTAGCAATGGAGCTCTGTGACATCAGGAACCTCCACGGAAATGGGGAGAAGCTACATGATCTGGAGTTCAAATCCTGCTCTTATGATGGCTCCCTGGAAAGTGTTTTTATCGTGTGGCTTCATGCTCAAAAACACTCAAAGGTGTCCCCATTGCCTCCCAGATAAGGGCAAATGCTTGGCTTCTACACCGGCACTTTTCTCCAAACTCCTCTCATGAATCTCCTATGCCAGTCAATGGGCTCTGTCCCCTCCCCTATAAAATGGATTAAAGAACCTCTTCAGAACCTTCCATCTCTAACAGAAGGTGTGTCTTACCTGTAGGCATGGTTAAAAATCAAGTAATGTACGAATCCTTTGAAACTGCTTGAACATGTGCATTTTTCTTGGGAGAGGGGTCATGGCTTTCATAGACTTTTCAAAGGACCTGAGCCCCAAAAGGGAAACCACTCTGCTCATCACAATCTCTGGCTCAGATACTGGGACTGCTCATAGTCTATGGCACAATATGCTTTCCAAAAACACTCTGTGCCATAAATACTTTCACCTGAACCAATAAGCTTTATGGAAACATGTCAAAGTGCTGCCTTGAGTCACAGGAGAAGCAGGGAGGTGATTTGTGTGTTCTGCTGGCTTGGAGGTGTCCCTTTTCCTTGCTCTGCTATGATCGTAACTTCACTTGTCATTATCTGTCACTGTTGTAAAGACAGACCTGACCCTCTGCTCAGACTCCCACAAACTCCAACAATCCTATCTAGTGGCCCTGCTCACTAAGAATTTCTTAATCCTGCTTTTGTACTAGTTAACCTGGGTGAGCACTTTTCCCAGTAAGGACCAGGTGAACTCTGGTGTAATGGATTTCCCCTAGAACAGTGGACATGTGTTAGGCACAGAGGGAAATTTGGCTGAGATGGAGTCCACTTCAAGTTCATAGTTCCCCCTAGTAGGTCAGAAACACATGCTTGGCAGGTGTTGGCTACTGCTTGTGGATGCAATTTGTTATGCAGGGAAGAAAGTAAACCACTGTTTATCCAGGTTCGCCACCTATTTTGGAACTATGAAAAAATCCTAGACCAGCCCTTTACCCCGCTCCTTTTTCCAAACTTCTTTTCAAAGCTTGGTCTGTAAAAGCAGCAACGAAGTTATTGGAGAGAGCTTAAATCTGTACTTGTCTCCTCATAAATTTCTAAGATTTCCTATTTTCCACTGAGCTATAAAGATTACTGAAAGAAATCTTATTATGTTTTGCACTTTGTTGTAAATAATCCCAACTCAAAACTTAAAGAACGTTGTCTATGGAAAGCTAAAAACAAAGGTAAACAAAGAAAAACAAAGCAAAACAAAAATTTTCTTATTAGACCTTCAAGTGATGAAGTCAACACCTTAGCAACCTCTCTTTAACCTACCATTTTAAAAGTACTTAATTCTGGGGAAAAAATTTAAAAAATGTTTAATTTCATTTGAATTTAAGAGAAATATTGGGAAAAAAATGAAGGAACATAAATGTGAAAGTTGACTCAAATTGTTTTCCCAGATTCTCAGATGCCTTCCTTCCTCTTACTTTTTTACCTGAACTGAAATTTTCATTTAGAGTCAAATCTTAGTTTATCAGGGGCACATGCGGAAACTGTCATTCACAGTCTTCTTCTCCATTTTCCTTTCCTCTGTCTTTTCCTTTTTCTTGCCCTTTGGTTCCTCCTCTGATCAGCTCACCCCAAGTCTAAATTATTTAGTTCCTGAATTGTTTAATCATCATCATTTTTTCCTCAGTGTCTAGGGGTTTCTTTCTTATAAGTACACTAGAAGGGTTCACCAAGCTTCCCCCAGCCATGGTCAGGAGAGAAGGACACTGGACACACCACTCGGCTGGATGGATTCCTCTCTCTCTCGCCCACGTCATAAAGAAAGAATGAATTGCTCTATCCACTTTCCAGAAAACAGGGATGCTGCTTAAGCTCATCCTGATAAAAATACAAGAAACTTACTCTCAGATAAGTGGGGGGAAGACAAACTCAATCTTGTCACCAAGCAGAGCTGGTAGCTTCTGTGGAAGTTTCTCTGCACTCAGAATCACCTCCCAACCCCCATACACACACCTGACCAAAACCCCAACCCTACTGGGACTAGTAACTGAGACACTTGGAAGGTTCTGAGGGAGTATCAACTACCCTTCATCCTCAGGAATGCCTCTCGTGATAACTTTCTCACCCCAAGCAAGCAAGTCAGGCACAGTTGAACTTGGAAAGTTTTCAAACCAAAACTCTCTTACTCTAAGCTGAGGTCTTCAAAATCACATGTGAATCAAATACATGAATTTTCAATTGCAGAAATGATAAATTATCTTATCTCAAATTATGCCACGTAAAAAATAATTTGGATTTCTCAATTCGATAAAATAAATGATAAATTAATTTGCTTACTCACAAAGGTTGTCAATTTGCTTAATTATGCTCATAATTGTTGTTCACTAGAAATGTCAGTAGGTTAAACAAATGCTCTTCTGTTTTCGTTTCAACGGTTTAGTAGAAAAGAAAATCAGTTGAGAGGTCTTGAATTACACTCAAATAACAGAAAAAAAAAATATTTTCAAGGGATTTCTTAGTAGAAATGTTGATGTAATGGTTCTTAGCTAAAAAGAATCCACTTATGAAAATATTTTTAGTGGTCTATGAAGCATCATTAAGTTTAGAAGAATACTCTTGAATATAATTGAAGTATCATATTGCAATGCATAACTTCATTTATATGATTGTTATTATACTAATCATCAAATCAATATTTTCACATAAAGGAGAAAGAAGTTTCCCGGAGTTATAGTACATTCTTAAGACTTAATCTCTGTTTACATTTCTGAATGCCATTTCCAAACCCACTTAAAGTAGATAACGACACAGTAAAGTTAAGCATGAGACTTCATGCTACAAATTCTGTGTGTTGTTGTGAGGTTAAAGTTCATATGCCTCTCCACAATTACTTTTTACAAATCTGGAATTAAATGCATTTAAAGATGATGCAGTTTTAAAATGGATGCCAAGTCTGGCTAATATCTAACTAAATAACATTTTTCAATCTCAAGAAGCATTCATGTAGTCCAGGAAACATTTGGGCTTGAAATATGGGGATGCATCCTAATCCCACGTTATTACAGGGGTACTAAGAGCATGCTCTGCTGATGTCAACTTGAACTTACAAACTTAGCCTTTTACGGGTTACCTTGTGTAGCTCAGTGTAATGGGGCTTCCTTGGTTCCCTGACCTATAGCTAAAGTTCAGCTTGGGAAAGTTCCTTTAAAAAGTTCCATTTTAGAATTGTCTCTAGGAAACAGGTAAATGGTGAATGACCTCCAAGTGGGCTGATTGCATATGGGCCTACCATGTTCAGAATTCAGATACAGTTGTAGAGAGCTCTCCAAATATCTTCTTATAACTCAGCCACCATGCAGGTCCAATATTCTAGGTTAAATCAAACGTAACAGTAGATACAAGCATGCACTTGTGCATAATCTATTCTTCTTGTTTAAAAATGACTTGGCTTTGTGGATTATTGTTGTTTGATGTTCATTCTTTAACAGTATGCTCACTGGTTCCCTAACACTCTGATAAAATTACTGCACTTAATGCCAAGATTGTGTGGACATATGCGTATGCTGTGCAAATCTGTAAAAGCTGCTCCAGTTAATAAGCTTCAAGGTTAGCACACTAATGAACCTTGTCCTGTTCAATCATATCAGCATCAAGGACATGGTATTGAAAGGCCTTGTTTTTTAAAATCACAGACCTTGTGAACGTTGTGTTGAAAATCATATCAGTGACTACAAGAACAGAATAAGCCAGCTGTATACTGGATAGATCAGAGCATTGTAACAGCCCCACTTCAGTCTGGGAGCAATGGAATTTTTTTCCTCCTCAGATAAAGCCAGTCGTAATCTTTCCACTTCTATTAGAACTAGTAAAAACCTTTATTTAACCAATGTGATATATGGAAGATCTGCTCAAACACTGTTTGGTCAGACTGTGTTTCCAAATTCAGTTCTTTCTTGTCTGGCAAGTACAATAAATTTAGTTATGTCTTTTACTATTTTTGTATTTTTATTAACTCTTATTCTAAACCATATCTGTCTGGTCAGACTTTGATGTTCTTATATTCACTGTGTAGACAAAAAACTTGGAACATGAAGACATCTCAACAATGTCTGCTTGCTCTCCAGTCAGTCTCTTAAACCTCCTTGAACCAGTGCTCAAATATAAATAAAGGTAATATTCACAGATTATTGTTATGACTAAATGAATACAAAATGCAGAAACACTTTGTAATTTAAAGTGTTTACAAATGTTAGATATTATTACAGTATGCAAATGCATTTACTGTTTATATTTATATTACAACATAGAAAGAAAAATTAATACCATAGTAATCAACATTGTAAAAAAAAAAAAGACTATGGATTTAAAAATGTTTACTTATCACTTTTGAAGTAGATACTGATTTTCCAGACCCTAAAATTCATTAACTTGAAAAGAGAATGTCAAAAAAAGCATCAATTTTGAAAACTATCAATTTTAAAACATTATTGATTATCTATAGTACCTGTTCACATCATACTAGATGTTGAAGTGGATATATAAATATGTATAGAAGATACCTCCTAATCTGAAAGAATATAATTTTATTTAAGGAGATAAGACTAATGCATATGAAATAATTAGAGAATAATGTAATATCGACTGCCATTATTCAGACTAAAATTAATACTAGTTTAAATAAACTATTATAAATAAAAAATTAGCACACTTTGGCACTATTTTAAAACAAGAGACTCTCAGTAAGAAAGGAATATATTAGAATAAAGGGAAATAATTCCTGAATCAGACTGAAGGTGTTGAGATTCTGACCCTGTTATATGCCATAGGAAATTACACGCTCATAACTTGTTTTATAATGACTATTTTCTTTAAAAAATCTTTAATAGATCTAATAAAGTGCTCTTTGAGGAAAACAACTCACTGATTTGATAAATAAAAAATATTTTCTGATTAAACAAGAAAAAATATTAGGGTTTCATAGTATTACATAACCATCTTCCAGTGAACTAGATTTATAGCATTGATTCTCAAACCTTAAAAATCATTTTAAAATGAAGATTCCCCATGCTAGACCCCTAAGTCTGTGGAATTGGAATTTCTGGGGGGTAGTTTCCACATACGTGAACACTTAGCAAGCACCCTGGAGATTCTGATGCAGTTATTCCAGGGAAAACACAGAGAAACACAACTCTAAGAAGTAAAAAGAATTTATAGAGGGCATGGCCTTTCATCACCTAAAAGAATAAACATTCTTAAACAGTTTACAAGCTAAGAAAAATCTTTTATTTAATAGATTTAATTAGAAAGCTTTACTTAACTTTTAGATAGCATATGTATCTTTCTCAAACACACATTTCTAAATGTTGGCCACAATTAGTATCATACGGGCTACATCAGTGTCTACGACAGAATAAAGGGACAATTAAAAACATTTAGAAATATGCTTGGAAAATTTAAATTATACTTTCAGATAACAAATGTATTAAAGAATACATAGTAAGGGGAATTAGAAAATATCTAGAACTTGTAGGATATAGCTTAAATAGCACTTATGAAGAAATATATATCCTTCTTATCTTAGAAAAGAATAAAGGCTGAAATTTAATGAGCTAAGTTATTAAATTAACTTGCCAAAGTTAAGACATTAGAGAAAATGAAAAAGAATTGATCCAAAGGAAGTGAAAGTAATGAGATGGCAAAAGTAAGAGCAGAAATCAAAGAAGAGAACAAAACTGTCATAATGGGGATCAACACAGCCAAAAATTGGTTATTGACAAGGACATAATAAACTAGACAAAAATCTCTGCTGAAAGAGTAAGAGGTGGCGTGTACACACAAATATACACGTGCACTCACACACGAACATTTTAATAATGATGAAAGGGGATATAGCACAGAAACATCAGAGATTAACAGATAAGAGAATATTAAGATGACTTATAGCTATTAAATTTAAAACTCAGATAAAATAAATAAGTTCCAGAAGAGATCATCAAACAAGATTAGCTAAAGGAGAAATACAAAACCTAAACCTTCCTTTACTATTTAAAGAAATTGAATCAGTAGTTAACAATCTTCCCACAAAGAAAATGTCAAACTCAGGCTTTTTATGGATTATTTCAGTTTTATACCAAATCTTCCAGAGAAGAGAAAAAGAGGGACCACTCTGAAGCTCATTTTACATCATTAAAACTACCTTGAAGCCAAATATATACAAGCATGGCAAATGAAAAGTAAATTATAAGCCAATTCAGTAAGGTACATAGACTCAAACCTATCTATTGGCAGATGAATTCAAGCAATATACATAAAAGTTAATCGATCATATCAAAGTATTATAGTTCAGGAATTCAAGGTTGGGTTAACATTAGAAAACCTACTAAAAGATTTCAGCACATTAATAGATTAAGAGAGTAAAAACAGATAATATTTTCAAGAGATTCAAAAAAACCATTTGATAAAACTCAAAACCTGTTCATGAAAAAAATGAAATTTAAACTCTTAGCAAATGAGAAACAGAAGAGAGTTATATGCTGACAATCTGCAACAAATATTATACTTAATGATGAATGCTAGCAATCAGAAACAAGATAGTTGATGTCTCATACCATCATTTCCAATAAATGTTCTGGAGACTCTAAAAATCAGACTAGCATATGTTGTGCAAGAGATTTCCAAATGTCACCTCTCCAACAGCCACAGTCATCACCTTGTGTGTAGCTGGCACCGCACACACATTTATCTTCTGTTGGAGATGTTTTTCATTCAGCAGTCTCCCAAATTATAGCTCAAGTTTATAAACATTTAATAAACAGAACTAGTCCAAAAGGTTCTCTGTGGTTCTAAGCTGACCCAAAGTCTTTACAGAATCAAGGAGGCCTGAGACATGTCATAAATTCAATCAGAGTTTAGGACGCAGCCTACAGTCACTGACTTTGATGGCTCCCCATACTCATAAAATCTGTGATGTCCAGACAAGCCCAATGGAAGAAATCCTTTACATGCTATGCTTATCCAACAGACTGTTCATCAGCAGCCTCTCTCAATCTCTCCACGTGACCAAAATTCTCCAGTCTTGATTTCTGAACAAAGGCAATCCAGTCACTCAGTCACCAAGTACCTATAGCAAATTACCACAAACCGGGTGACTCAAAACAACAGAAACTTATTCTCTCATGGTTCCAGAGGCCAGAAGTCTGAAATCAGTTTCACTGGGCCAAAATCAGGGGGTCAGCAGGGGCATGCTTCCAGGGGAGGAGCGTCCCTCCCCTCTTCCAGCCTCTGGAGGCTGCCGTGATTCTTGGCTTGTGGCTACATCTCTGTAACCTCTGTGGTCACACTGCCTCCCCTCTTCTGTGTGTGTCATCTCCCTCTGCCTTTCTCTTAGAAAGACACTTGTGATTGGATTTAGGGCCCACCCAGGTAATCTAGGATAATCTCCCTAGGTCAAGATGATTAAACATCTGGGAAGACCTTTTTTCATAAGGTAAAGAAAAGTTCCAGGTTCCAGGGATTAGGTCCAGTTATATTCGGGTGGCCATTATTCAGCATACTACACAAGGTGACCAGGAGTAGTCTCTATGCTTCCTGGCAGGGCTGCACTGGGCTTTACCTAGGACAGCTGCCCTCAAACAGGCAGCAATAATATGTTCTGCCTCTGCAGGCTCAAAAGTGATAATGCCCATAGCTGCCATTGTAGAAATCTGCAGCCACGGGCTCACAAGTGCTGCTGGAATATATATAAAGATATTCATTTTAACTTAAGAGCAAATAAGCATGCTTAAAATTAAGTGACACTTGCCACTGACTAGCACCGAACTTGGCACATAATTGGAGGCCACCAGATAGGTGTGTAGCTGAGTCAAGGGATACTATTAACGTATTTTTGAAAGGAGATTGGATTTGGAGAAAATGCTCCTTGTCTACTTTACCACAGTAAAAACCATAGAAAACATGCCAGAATGCTGATGTTTCAGCAAGGCCTTTTGTGTTTTGAGGAACAGAGACATGCGCAAGAAAAGAGGATCGGGTGGGGTTGTTGTAAGTAGTACATGGCACAGCTACAGCCGGACACCAGGCAGCCCTCCCCTGCCCTGGCATCTGCTCTGCCCTTCATGAACACACACTTCTCCAGACACACCCACCTCTTCACAACTTCTGTTTGAACGTGACCCAGAATGGCCACCCTGTTCAGTTCCTCTCTGTATTGCTGTTGGCAGTTTCCTTCCGAGTGGCTTACTTTAAAGACTCAAAGTCTGATTGCTATAACTTTTTTTTTTTTTAACAAGACAGAGCTATCGTGGGAGGTTAAGACTGGCTGACCTTGGGGTCCTAGTCAATTTCCAACGAAGGTCAGGTTGGGGAAACAATTAAGAAAAAGTCATGTGGTAAAAACACACACCACTTGAGGTAGAAGGGACTGTGTGAGGGGAGGGGACACCCCCCAGAAGTGTATGTGGGTGGACGGGCACACTAACCTGTATCAAATACAATCTTCTGTTGGAAGTCTGAATCATTAAAATTCAAATAACTCCTCATTAGGCCACGTACATGTAAAGGTTGAAAATCTCAAAAAGCAAAAATACCATCTGGTTGGTATATTCTAAGCATTTACTAAGGAATGAATTTTTTAATATCATTATGCTCAAAATCTAATGTCACATTCACAGTATATCACTATTTTCTCTCTTCACATCTGCTCTTTCCAAACTTTCAATACATTTACCAATCGTTCTCTTGCCTTTGGTCTTGCCTTCCCACTTCTCCTTCCGCACCCACAACCTTTCTCACAGACCTCCCTGATGATAGGATTGCTGGGCTCTATGGGGCTTAGGGCTCAAAGAATCACTTTCTTTATCTCCTACCCAGCTACGTCTAAACTGTCTTAGTCTAAAAAAGAGACCAGACAGAAAGCCTTGCTTTCTGCTAGGTTGGGAGGACTATTTTTAAATACTAAAGAAATGAGAAAGAGGAGAAACCAACACAGTTGAAAATCCCAAACAAGACCAGTCCCGAAGAGGTTGCCCGGCCAGTTGCTGATAAATGTGACATTACTTGTAGTAAAGATGCACTTGGAAAGGATACTGGCTTCATGCCCTCAGTGTTATATATTGAGTCCCCTTGTGATTTGAGAACAACACAAGGCACTGAGTTAGACAGGACAGTCCCTCATCTTAAAGAACTTCCCCCAGTGGTTGAAACATAACAGACCAAATTATTGCACAATAACGGCTATGCAAAAACAGAAGTTTGTATACAGTGCAGCGGCAGTTTGAAGGATCTGGAAACGTGGTGTTGGGCATTCAGGAAAGATTCCACCAAGCTGATATTATTTTTGATATTTGAAGGATGTGGAAGAATTTCCCAGTAGAGAAAAGAGAAAAGGAGCACTCCTGGTACAAAGAAAATTATATGCAAAAAGTGCCCATGCTGAGGCATAGTGGTTTGAAACATGGTAGCTGAAATTTTTAGCATGCATAACAAGGGGAGGGGTAGGGAATGAGATAAGAAGTACAGATTGAGGCCAGATGGGGAAGGACCTGGATAATCAGCCAAAGACCTGGATTTACCTTGCAGTCACTGGAAGATGCCAAAGGTTTTAAAAAAGAAGAGAGAGATGGCCACATTTGGGTTTGCTGAGGACAGGACAAAAGTAGATCAAAATGGGGAAGGGCTGGCTGGAGGAAGTCATTTAGGAGGGCTTCATAACAATCCTGGCGAGAGCTCAGGAGGCCTAAAACAAGGCCTGGAAATGGGAGGGTTAGGAGGGGAGACATTTGAAAGATGTTTCAACGGTAGCATCAACTGGATTTTTCACATGCGGAGAGAAGACAAACATGACAGCTATTCAACCTGGACTTGCTAGCCTGACTGAAGAGTATGGAAGGTGACATTAGCTGAACTGCTCACAGGAGAAAGAACAGTTGGTACAGATTTGGGGGAGTTGGGTTGAGCACAGGGAGAGGTGAAGGGAACTACTGGCGAATTTGGACAGGATAGGGTAGCATGTAAAATCAGGCAAGACAACTCTGTGACTGCACTGAAAGCCACTGGATTACACACTTTAAGTTGGGAATTGTATGGTATGTGAATTATACCTCAAGGAAGCTATTTTTTTGAAAAGCACCAGGCCAGGGAGGAAGAATCCACAAAAATGACAGAGCAAAGACAATAGAGAGATTTCAAGGAGGAGGTGAATACCCTTCACCTCTTCCCTTACTTTCCTCCCTTTTCATTTTGGAAACCTCTACTCCTTCTCTGCCATTTCTTATACTATTTACAATTTCAAGTTTCCTATTTTTTAATCCCTACTAGGAGGAGCCTGCAACTCAATTTTATTGAAATCCAAATTCTGATGATTCTGCTTCATAGTAAATTCATATATGCTAGAATTTCTCATAAAGAGAACCTGTAACTAGAGAGAAATTGTAATTTGTATTTGACTGAGCATATGCAGAATGTTGCAAGAATTTAATGCACTATAACAAAGTGAAATGTTTTATTGCTTATTTTTTTAAAAAATGATTTTGAACAACCATATCAGGGTATCCTTAAGAGCTAAGCTTTTAACCTGATATGGGCCGAGCCCATGGCGCACTCGGTAGCGTGCTGCGCTAGCAGCGCGGCGACTTTCCCGCCGCAGGTTCGAATCCTATATAGGAATGGCCGGTGCACTCACTGGCTGAGTGCCGGTCACGAAAAAGACAAAAAAAAAAAAAAAAAAGCTTTTAACCTGATATAGCAAAACCATATACAGACGCTCCTCAACTTACGACAGGGTTGCGTCCCTATAAACCCATTGTAAGTTGAAATATTTTAGATGAAAAATGCATTCACTACACTTAACCTACTGAGCATCATAGCTTAGCTTAGCTTACCTTAAACATGCTCAGAACACTCACATTAGCCTACAGATGGGCAAAATCATCTAACACAAAGCCTATTTTATAATGAAGTGTTGACTATCTCCTGTGATTTATCAAATATGGTACTGAAAATAAAAAACGGAATGGTGTGTGGGTACTCAAAGTATGGCTTCTACTGAATGTGTATTGCTTTTACACCATCATAAAGTCAGAAAATCATGTCAAACCATTGTAAATCAGGGACAGTGTGTATAAATACCTAAATATACAGATTCTGCATATTGGATAAATTCATAATCCTGAATGTTTTTACTCCAGTGACAAAGTACTGATAACACTCGATGCTTGAGAAACAGAAAAAACTATCTCAAAATCATATAATATATTTATACAGGTGACAATGGGAAGTTTTCCACATAAAAGAACCAAATTATCAAAAAGAATAACTCTGAAGTAGTACTAAACTCTACTTTTAAGAAGGGAGGGGATTCCCCTTACCAGCCAGCTGACCCACACCCCCCAAAAGGAGAGGGAGTTGCAGACTGAATGTTTGTGCCCCCATCTCCAAAATGCACATGTTGAAACCCTGACCCCCAATGGGATGGTATTAGGAAGTGGGGCCTTTGGGAGATGATTAGGTTTATATGAGGTTATAGGGTGGAGCCCCTGTGGTGTGATTAATTTCCTTGCAAGAAGAGAAAGAGTCTGGAGCTCTTTCTCTGTCATGTAAGAGCATAGTGAGAAGGTGGCCACCTGCAAGCCAGGAAGAGAGCCCTCATCAAAACCTGACTACAGTATACTGGCACCCCAAGCTTGAACTTACAGCCACCAGAACTGTAAGAAATGTTCATGTACAAGCCACCCAACTATGGTATTTTTGTTGTGGCAGCCCAAACTGACTAAGATGGAAGGAGGGGACCCAATTCAGAGTGACCCCATAAAAATGCACGTCAGATCATGGTCATGATCATGTTGCTCTTCTTCTGGAAACCCTCCCAGGCCTTCCCATCTCATCCAGAATGAAAGCCAAGGGCTTTCCATGGCTTTCAAGGCCCCTGCTCCCTGGGCCATCCCTTCCTTTCCTGCCTGATCTGTCACAGATTCTGTAATACATAAATGATAGGCACCCTGTGAAGGATATAAGTATATATGAACACATTTGTCCAACCTACGGTTCATGACTATGGGCATCTGCATATGTATCAAATATCCATGAGAAGCCAATGCAAACAGTGAGTAATGTTGAAATTCTATGAATATATATATTTCTATATAAAGATGATTTTTAGATAAAAATAATCTTAGAAAAGCCATTTGAACTCTGTTGCACTTGTGTATGAGGATACTTCAAAAAGTTGGTGGAAAAATGAAATTAAAAGATAGTGCAAATCTCTCTAGGAACTTTTTGAAGTATCCTTTTATATGATTTCTTTGAATATATTCTTGTGTTTTTCCCATGTATTGAACTTTTTATATCGCTCAATTGTTAACTCTGAGTCCAGAGAATAGCTTTGGGACATTTTCATAAGTTTTACCAGATAGATTCAGGAGAGTCCATAATATCTCTTGCTGAATGTTTGAGAGGATGCAAAGACCAGACCGAGAGGAAGCACCATATACCCAACATTGTGGGAATAGGCCCCAGACACTGAGGCAGACTTTCTCCAAGTCATTTTGCCTAGAAATGGCTCTTCATAGAACTTTACTCTGATTAAACAAGTAAATAAATAAATAAAAATCCTTGGCATTTATAATGTTTGAAAAAACAAATCCTTCAAGAGATATCAGAGAAAACACATACACACACATGTATGCATGCACACATTTTAATGAGATCTTCCACTTCAAAGTCTAAAGAACATCTGGTTCATTTGGGGACATATATCATAATCTTAAGAATGTGCAGTGGCTAAAGCCCAAGAGAAAAAAAATGCAATGGAAAGTATATTCAGCATTATTGTAAATGTGTTTTATTGCAAAACCGTAAAAGATTTATGACTGAGTCGTGAGGATTTGCAGTATAATTTTCTCACTTCCTTTTATAAAGAAATCGTATCAGCAATAGCTTTGTAAAACATCAGCAAGGGACAGCATAATTTTAAAGTCACATAATAAATAGTGACAAGAAACATTACTAAACCAATTAAAATTTATACTCAAAATTCCCTAGTAAATTTACTTATAATTATTTTAGAGTCTGTGAAGGTTTCCATACTGCTGACCTGAATTTAATTACTGCTTAATATATTTTAGGACATCTGTTTAAAATAAAAAAGTTCTACATATATTATTAATTATATGTCATATTCTCCCTGTCTAGTTGAAGGTGTGTGAAAATAAGAAAAATATACAAAGAATAAAAGTTTGCTGTGTATTCTTTCATGTCCTGAATTTAAGAAGGTATAAATATTATTCATTTAGAAATCCATTTTTCAAGGATAAATTCTAGGAGCATAAATACAAGAGATCTGTAATACTATAAAGACAAGCTAGCATTGAGCAATAGAGTAACTAAATGTCCTTTATGGAAGGCAGATTTTATGACAGAATACAATGGAAGAAATATTTAAGTATTTATAACAAATATTTTGTCTACAAATTTTACATGATATTCTTCTTCATGAGTTTTAAGAATATGGGGGGAATTCTAGTGTGATTCTCGGAGTCCTGTGGGTGGTTGTGTCGGCAGGTAAGTTTTTCAGACTCGGGTCTCACTGTGAGTTGTGCCCAGCTGAGCTCTGTAAACACTGTCTGCAGGTTCGTTTGCCTCTAAAAAATCCATCTACTTTGGAAGTGAGAGGAGAAGTATAACACTACAAAACATTTACAAAAATATGATACAAAGCTTAGGCAATATTCCTCCAATAATTCTAAATTCAGATAAGAATATTCTCTTATAGCTAGGATCAAATTATGAAGCCAGGAACTCCTGGAAAAAGAGCTAAGCCCCAAAATATAAAGGATGCAGGAGAAGCCACCTCTTCCGGTACTTTTCTCACACCCTCTCACCCTCTGTGAGAGCATCACCGGCATCACTTAACATCTGTCATGGGAGGGCGCTAACCAGGAAAGAGAATCTGCATGGAGGGAACCCTCCAAGTTTATTTGGGGGATGGTTTCCACAGACCATCTGTTGCTCAGAGGCTCCTCAAATAGTAGTCCTTTCTAACCCTCTGCCCTCTACCCTTTTGGAAGCAGGGCCAAGTTTATAGAGATAGTAGACCGAGTTACTATTTCTTGGGGGTACTGGGCTGACTCTGTCCAGAAATTCACATCTTGGGTTTCCACAATAGAGAAACACCAAAGGAAGGCTATCAATGTTTTCAGACTTATAAGTCTGATGGCAACAGGAAGTAACTTGTATGTCAGAAGACTAAGTTGCCAGGCATCCCATTTAACAAGGAAGGTTCTGAGCACCACTTGGTTTACCTTTTTCCAAATTTCCATTAATATCCCCTGACTATATATAAAAAAAAATACATAAAAGTGTATATGTGCATTGTAAACTAAGGTTGGCACATAATATGCAAGAGTCTAGGGCAAAATTGTACTGCTTACTGCATGAATAAACTCAACTGAGAAACAGAATCATGGGTCACACCACACTTAAACTAGTACACTATGGCTGGAAAGCAGAAATTAGGAGAACAGTTTGATTTACTACCACCACCTCTCCATAGCTAACTCATTCGTTTTAAACCTCATCTCTCTTACTCCCCAGAGACTGAAACTGCCAGTGAAATATACAGCCCACATCCTACCAGGCAAAGAAACTTAAGAAAAAACACTCTAGGCGAGAGAAGAGAGACGCATCCTCCCAGAAGTGCATGCTAAGGATCTCATCTTCTATGCACCAAACCTGGACCAGAAAGAACTGCTTTCTGAGCTGTGAGAACACAGCAGTGAAAGAGAATGACACAAAGCTCCCTCTTGCCTCGGTGTGAAAGGATGGCCCTAAATAAATATTGCGTTACTGAAGATTCTTTCTATCAGAAATGATGGAAACCTAAATCACCCAAGCTACAGAGGGAAGTTGATTGGATCGGGTGATCTATAGGGCAGAGAGGGCAGAGGTGAAGCTGGCTTCACGGACAGCCACAGCCACGTATCTCTGCTCCCTCCTCCACCCCACTCCTTTCCTTCATTTTCTCTCCTTCCTTCCTTCCTTCCTTCTTTCCTTCCTTCCCCCATCTTTCCACTCTCTCCCCCTTTTTCTCCTTCTTCCCTCTCTCCGCTTCTTCATCCTTCCTGTCTGTGTGCAGCTTTATTCTCTCTAAGTACAGAGAGACATCCTCCACCCGCAGGGACACTAGACGTGCAGCAGCCCTACACTCCTGTCCTAAGGGCTCTAGCAGCAGCAGGAGAGGCTTCTCTGCCAGCCTCATTTTATTCTTGAGGAAGGACATCTCGGGCAGGGGAGAGAGTAACATCACCAGCATGGCCTGGGTCACTTGTCCCTGTCTCCATGGGTGGAGTGGGAAGAAAGCAGTAACCAAAGAAAGGGGAAACATGGTTAGAAGAAAGGGTAAAAAATAGCATATATATTTAATGCAAATGCCCGCAAAACATCAGAAATTGTGCTAGGACAGTATTAACCTCTTCAGGTATAGCTTTTTGTTTTGTTTTATTTTTACTTTATGGTGGCATATCAAAGTGCCATAAACTTCACATATTTAAAATGTACAATTGGATGAGTTTTGACATGTGTCCACCCTTGAGATCATCACCACAGTTAAGATAATGAACATTTTCATCACCTAAAGATTTTCCTCATGCCTCTCTGCAATTCATCCCTCTCTACAACCTTTACCCAATAAACTACTGACCTGCTTCCTATCACTATAGACTAGTTTGCATATTCTAGAGTTTTCGTAAACAGAATATTGTTGGGCCTGGCTTCTTTTACTAAAGGTATTGGGTTTGAGAATCAGCAATGTTGTGTACATCAATTGTTCCTTTTTATAGCTGAGCTGTATTCCACTGTACAGATATACACTATTTGTTTATCTAACTGCTGATAGACATTTGGGTTGTTTTCAGTTTGGCACTACTACACGTAAAGTTGCCAGGAGTATTTATGCAACAGGTTTTGTGCAGACATATGCTTTTGTTTTTCTCAGGTAATTACTTGAAAGTGGAAACTTCCAGATTGTTTCTAAAAGTTTTTACACTCACAACAAGTTTGTTTTATATTCCCACTAGCAGTGTACATGTTCCAGTTGTTCCACACCTTCACCAACACTTTGTATGTTCAGTCTTTATGTTTTAACCTTTAAATTGGATAGATAGTGGGATCTCATTATTGTTTCAAATTGCATTTACCTCATGATTAATGATGATGAACATTTTTTAATGCGCACGTTGTCCATTTTTGGAATGTAAATTCAAGTCTTTTTTAATTGGCTGTTTCTCTTATTCCCCATTGTAAGAGGGGTTTTTTGGGGTTTTTTTTTTTTTAATATGTTTTGGGCATAAGTCTTTTGTCTAATATATATTATGTTGTAGTCTGTGACTTACCCTTTATTTTCTTTTCCTTTCTTTCCTTTTTTTTTTTTTTTTCCAGCCATTGCAAATTCTTTATTCTTGCTTCAAGTTTTGAGTTAATGCTTACTTATCATGATAACTTTATTCCCTTCAGGTTGTTACCAGCTAAAGGGCTTAGCTTCTAAGAATTGATTAAGATCTGTCTTTTTTACTGTGCTGGCTCTTGGGACTGTTCTATTCTCTGCTTATTTTCTGTTATTGGCCTGTTATCCCCAAGCTTGTGCTAAAAAACACCATGATTTACAATACATGGTTCAATAATATATGATAGATTAAAGGAGAATATACCATACACTGTTCATCCTTTTAATACATTATAATAAAACATAACTCAAGATATGACATGCAATAGAATCCGTGACAGTATGCAGCAGGATATTTTTTAAAAATCATATTCCAATATATCTCAGATGCTAAGGTGAAAAAGAGGTTCTGGGAAATTGAAGATTATGGCAGATTGAACGTTAGCATTAGGCCTGGACTTAACACTCGTACATCAGCAGAGAAAGCAGTTGTCTGTTGATGGAGTTTGGATGTGTTGTCCCCTCCAAAACTCATGTGGAGATTTGATCCCCAATTTGGTAGTGTTGGAAACTGATTGAGTCATGGGCATGGATCCCTTATGAATGGATTAATGCTCTCCCTAAGTGGGGAGATTAATGAGTGAATTCTTGCTTTATTAGTTTCCACGAGAGCTGGTTGTTTATAGGACCCTAGCACCTTCTCTCTCTCTCTTGCTTCCTCTCACCATGTGACCTGCTTGTACCCGCCAGCTGCCTGCCACTTTCTGCCATGAGTAGAAGCAGCCTGAGGTCTGTGCCAGATGCAGCTGTCCCAGAATCGTAAGCCAAATAAACCTCTCTTCTTTATAAATTACCCAGTCTCAGGTATTTCTGTTATAACAACACAAAATGGACTAATACATCTGTCCTGTATGACTTAAGGAGGTGGTGGTAGTGGAGATCCCTGGTCCAAAACTCAATTTCATTATGAAACAGTTACGCTTTTGGGTCTCAAGTCTTTTTTAGTAATCATTGGAAAAATCCAAATATCCCAGACAGTAGTCCCACCTTCAGTTTTAATTAGGTGATCTTGTAATTATCAGGAGTCAGAGCTGATATTTTCCCATTTCCCACTTCTCACTTCACCAATTAAATATTCTTACAATGGTATGGCCCCATTTACCTCTCTCTCAGACTCGTCCTGTTTTGTCAGGTGTTTTCTTCTGCATAAATTGTAGATCCCATTTTACTATATTACTGTTTGTGTTTTAAGTAGTTTCCTCTTAAGGAAATGCTGAGAAGATCAACCCCTAGTGTGTTACGTGTACCCACCTAGCTGTCCGCGCTGCTGCTCTTCGCTCTTTCTTGTCCTGTCCGGGTTCGTTTCCCAAGCCTGAGGAATGTCCTCCGACATTTCTCTTAGTGCAGGTCTGCTGGCCACAGATCTCTCAGCTTTCTTTTATCTGACAATGTCTTTTTTCACTTTTATTTTTAAAGGATGTTTTTGCTGGATATGGAATTCTGGGTTGACGGTTTTTCTTCTTTTCCATGTTTTAGAGATGTGAGTCTATTGACCTCTGGCCTTTATTCTTCCTCCTCCTCCTCCTGTCCCTCTCCACCTCTCCCCCTTCATCTTTTTTTTTTTTTTCATTTTATTTATATTTATTATTGTGGGGTACAGTGTGTTGTTTCAACATGGGCACACACGGCACAGTGATTCACTTAGGGCAGATAGTACAGTTTTGCATCTGTTAGTTCCACCCCTTCTCTTCTCCCACCCTTGGTAACTTTCATTTTCTTAATGGTGTCTTTCAAAGAACAAAGTTTTAACTTTTGATATAGTCCAACTTATCAATTTTTTCTTTGTCTTTTATGTTTTTAGTGACCTGTCTAAGAAATTTTTGCCTAATACAAGACCTCAAAGATTTTTTTCCCTTTGTTTCTTCTGGAAGTCATAATATCTTTAAATTTTATATTGAGCTCTGTGACCCATTTTGAGTTAATTTTTGTTTATGATGTGAATCATTGAGGTTCATTTTCTTTTTACATATAAATATCCAGTCGATCTGCCAGTATTTGTTAAAAAGACTTACCTTTTTACCATTGAATTTCCTTGGCATCTTTGCCTAAAATCAATTGATAATATATATGTGGGTTTATTTACAGAACATAGGAGTAATAAAAAGTGCCTCTAAGAATAACCTACATTCCCAACAAACTGTTTATTCTGTTCCATTGACCTGATGCCAATATTCTAACTAATACCAAAATGTCTCGATTATTATAACATTAGAGTAAGCCTTAAAATCAAGTAAGGTAAGCCCTCCAATATTGATCATGTCTTTCAAAACTATTTCAATCTATAATTGGTTCATTGCATTCTAATACACATTTTAGAATTTCTACAAAAAAAAAAACAGACTGGAGTTTTGACTGGAACTGTGTCAGATCTATAGATCAATTTGGGAAACTTGCATCTTCACAATATTGAGTCTTCTAATTCATGAATATGGTATGTATAACTCCATGTATTTATTTAGGTCTTTTTTTACTTCCTCTTTGCAATGTTTTGCAGCTTAAAGTGTGAAGGTCTTGAAGTTCTTTTGTTAGATTTATTCCTATATATCTTTGTCAGTCAGGATTCAACCAGAGAGGCAGAACAACAGGAAATTTATCAAATGCAATTGTGGAAGTCTCTAAGTCCTTGTGTTGAATATTGGAGCCTAAGTAGAACAGGGAGGGCAACTGTTATGATTTGAGTGTTTGTCCTCTTCAACGCTCATGTAGAAGTTTGATCCCCAATGTGGCAGTGTCAAAAGGCGGGGCCTTTGGGAGGTGACTGGATCGTGAAGGTTATGCCCTCATGAATGGGTTAATCCGTTCGTGCATTAATGGGTCCTAGACAGGTTGATGAGTGGATTATCACAGGAGTGGCACTTGTTCTCCACCAGTGATCACGTTGCACACACTCATCCCTCTCACCGTATGACACACAGCAGCACCTCGGGACTCTGCGGGGAGTTTCCACCACAAAGAAGGTCCCCACCAGATGCAATCTCTTTCCCTTAGACTTCCCTGCCTCCAAAACTGTAAGAAATAAATTTCATTTCTTTATAAACTACACAGTCTCAGGCATTCTGTTACAAGTGACAGAAAATGGACTAACAGAATCGTGAAGGGGCGTTAGATGTAAAGTGGGAGGAGCAAAACGAGCTGGAACCTCTGAGGACGTACTGGATCCTTTCAGTTCTCACCACCTCCACCTTGATGAAGTGCATGTCCTGCAGGAGAAGATGACAGCCCGAATCAGGGAGAGCAACACACACCTGGCTCAACAGTAGAAGCTAAAAGAGGATTCAAGAGAAAAGTGATCAGTGGCAGGTGCAGGTGTTGTCTGTGCCAGTGTAATGAGACAGCTGATGAGCAGCAATGACAGTGAGATACAAAAGGTATCTGCTCCAGCCTCCCCAGCATGTACACAAATTGCTTCTTTACTTCTGCATTCCAAGGCTCACAAGAAAACATCTCTTTTAGTGGCTCACCCTAACTACAAATACACAGGGAAGGGAATTCTGGAGGAGAGTTCATCCCAGACACGTTGACACATTACAAAACCACCCCAGTCCACTCCTTTTCAACTTGCCACCCATAAACATCTCTTTAAAACATACTTAATTTCCAAATAGAAATAACAATAAAATCACATTTGTACAACCATGAGGCACACAACAAAAACAGGGTAACCCATTCCCCGAAAGTTGGTGCAAAGACTCTTCTTTGACTTAGGTTGATGTTCATTCTTCTTCCAGTGATTCACGCTCCTCATTTGATATCCTGTAACTTAAATACCTGAATGCTGAGATACAAAGTAAACTATTATTAACACATGTTAGATGGAATTTGGAAAGGGGAAGAAAACAAAAATATTGGTTAATATATATACAAACATTCTCATAAAAATAAGGAATAAATACTCTTAACTATTACTCTAACTGGTCATGTGGTTACAGCTGATATTTGTAACTAAATTCTTCCACTACCCATTCTATATTTCCTTTGCCCTTAGGAAGCACCTCAGCTGGTGGTGTTTACTGGTGACCCAAACTTCCAGGCCTGAATGATCAGCTCATTAGTACTCCTGCCTGAATTGGGTTTTTGTAGTTTCCATGGACTTTCATCTTAGGACAGGAAACTACTAAGCAGTGCCCCGGGAAATCCCCTGCATTCCACACATACTGCTCTCTGCCCGCACTGTGGAGTAGCCATCTAATTGTCCCTTAATGGTTGTGATCAGTCATTCCAGTTAATATAATAACTATCTTCTCTGCCTGTTGGTTCACTAGCTTGAGGATCCCAGAGTGGTCAGGTGACAGTCTCAAATTCCAGTTCAATGGTATCATTGCTGTGGCCCCTGGTATAAGCTTTCTTCCCTTTGGAATTAAGACCTCTAGATAAACAGAGTCTAAAGTTGCAGGAACAGGAAGCACAAATTTTTCTCATAATGACTAGGAGTCATAGTAAGACGTTTCAGATGCGTGAATCTTGAGCAGGGGAAAAGCAACGGATTTAGAGCCTATACTGCGTCCTGCAGGAAATTTCCTGTGCTCCCCAAGGGGCCGCCACTTCACTGATGCTGTAACTGGATCTTCAAAAGGCCACTGTACCGGTTGGTTCAGAATGGTGGGGACCAGGGTAAGACCAGTGAATTCCATGAACGTGGGCTCATTATCACACTTCACCTGCTGTAAAGTGAGTTTCTTAATCAGAAGCAATGCTAGGTGTTTAAATCCATGAATGGTGATTTTGGCAGAAGCACTGCAGGCAAAGAAGGCAAAACCATATCCAGGGAAATTTTCCACTGAAGTAAGAGAAAAGCACTGCTCCTGCATGATGGAAGTGGTGCATTGTAGCAGCCTGCCGCCGGGTAGCTGGGTGATCGCCCTGGGGAATGGTGCCGTATTTAGGACTCAGCTGGTAGATGGGCACTCAGCAGTGGCTATAGCCAGGTCTGCTTTGCTGAGAGAAAGTCCATGTTGCTTAGCCCATGCATAACCTTCATCCCTGCCACCACTACCACCTGTTCATGAGCCCATGGGACGACAGGGGTGGCTGAGGAATGAAGCTGACTGGTCTCCACAGAAAGAGTCATCCTTTCCACTTGCTTATTACATCCTCCCCTGCTGAGATCACCCTTTAGTAAGCATTCACACGGAACACAAATATAATCACATTCTCTGCGCATTCTGTCAGGCCTGTCCACCTGCCTCTCCCCCTGAGGGCTGGCATTTGTACTACACTGACAGTGAGAGTCTCCTTAAATTTTGAGCCTTAAGCACCACTCTTGTATTACCCTACTCTTGGATCAGGCTCATATCCCAAAGTCTGGGCTATCAAAAGACCAAGCAAATTTTATTTTAGAACTTCTACTGGTAAAGTTTGGGGAAAATGAAAAGAAAGGAAAGGATTCCACAAAAGAGGGATACTGTTGGTCAATCCTACCCAGAAATTTCAGAACCAGTTATTCATTCATCCCTTGACTTAACATCTATTGAACGCCAGGCCAGGCAGTTGGGACTTTCTGCTGAAGATAGTGGGGAGCCACTGAAGAGATTTAAGCTTATGGAAAAAGACTGACATTATTAGATTCACGGTATGCATGGATGTCTCTGGCTGCTGTGTGGAGATGGAACAAATGGGAAGGGATTGGAAACAGGGAGCTCACATGTCCTTCCCATATGAGCTTAAAAGAAGTGGTGGTCTTTATACCTCAATGAAGCTGACAAGAAAAGAAGGACCAGTCAGTTCTTCTCAAACTAGCCTAGCCTTAGGATGCAGATAGGGGTATTACAGGAGTGGGAGCAAAAGAGAAGTTTCAGAGATGAAATAATACAGAGTCTTAGAAAAATTTATACATAATTAAGAGATGAGAGAAAGGGGGAGCAGCATTCTAGGCAGAGAGACCCAGTGATGGAGATCTAGCTTAGGAATTGGCAGAACTTTTACAACAAACCATTAGACTGGTTAATATGACCCAGGACAAGATAGCCTTGAGGAACACCAGCCCCTAGGGAACAAGTAACTTTTTTCGTGAAACCCTGGGAAATTCTAGTGCATGAGCAGGACTCAGATATCCACCTGAGTACTGACCACTCTACCTCCTATCATGGTTCTCAGGCAATTCATTCATTTACCTCTCTCAGGCCCAAGTTCCTCTTATACACAGCACTTGGAAGGTTGTTTTGAGGCCCATGTAAAATTCAACCCCATGCCTTCATGTATTAGGTGCTCATAAATGCCAGTTGTTATTATTACAATTATTAATAATGGCAGCTTGAAGAATTGTGTAGTTATGTAAGTTTGTGAATCCCTCTCCCAAACTGATAATGAATGAATGTTAGCCTAAAATGGGATCTTAAATTGATTTTCTCTTTGGGTTTTTCATGATTTGGTCCTATTCAAAATATTTGCTAATATTGCTAACATAAATGAAAAATAGAATACAGGCTTATTAAATTTACCAATGACATTAATCTGTGAGAAAAAGTATATTTAATGACAAATTAGAATTCAACAAAAATGTGAAAATGATAGTAGGTAGATCATTAGGTACAATTAGCAGAGTTCCAGAAAAAAAGAATAATTTCACATTAGCTTTCTTTCTGCTCTTCAAGCATGCCGAGTTCACTCCTGCATACGGCCTCTGCACAAGTTTTTCTCCTGCCACAATGTTCCGCTGTCTTGGCTGGCTCCACTATGTCATTCAGATCACAGCTCAACAATCTCTTTGGAGTGGCTTCCTTGAGCACTTGATTTTAAATATTACCATCCTCCTCCCATGGAGAAGTCATCGTATCCCTTCATATCATTGCCTTTGTTGCACTTATCAAAGTCTAGCAAGTTTTCATTTCATGAAGTTCAGTTGGAATATAGCACGTGTTTCTCTTTGCCTAGGGCTTATTTCTCTACTAAGATTCTCTGGTGACATTCACAGGTACAAGGCTGTTCACATATAGATTCTGTTTAGACTCAGAGTATGCACCGCTGGTCCTGTATTCAACTACTTTCCTTCTTCTTTTCAGGAAGTCTCAGTCTCCAAACCAGAAAGAAAGCTGTTGGTGAAAGTGAGGAGAACAGATGGGGAGGCCATTGTCTGTTCTTTGAATGGTGCAGACTCTTGTTTTCTGTTTTGTTTGGCAGAAAGCGAGGGAAACTGCTGAATTCTGACCTTCTTTCTTGCCAGTAGCTTGGCTCCATTTCGTCTGACCAAATAGCTTCAGGCTAGCAATTGTGATTCTTATTCAACTCCACTGATTTTTAAATCCTTTATGGAAAATTATCTCACTTTTGAAATAGGTTGATTGGTAGTTTTGGTCTTTTTATTCTGTGTTCAGCTTCTTTATAGATATTTTAGAGAAAGGTTAATGGGGCTGCTATCTAGACAACCCTTTAACCACTTCAACCTCAGCATAACAACCGCTGAATTGCTTTTACATGTACTGTTGGCTGTTTAGGGTAGGTTATTCATTGTTTCTCTGAGCACGTGAGAATGACTTTATACTTAATTTGCAGTTCCCTGACTATTAATGAGGCTGAATGCATTTTTTATATGCTTACCAGCCATTTAGATGTCCTCTTTTGTGAATGTCTGCTGAAGTATTTGTCCATTTTTCTTTGTTGTCTGTCAAGAATTCAGTTTACCTTTTAACGAACAGAACTTCCTAACTTTATATAGTATATTTTATTAATCTTTCATTTCATGTCTTAGTTACTATATCTTTATAACAAGTCTTAGTATTCACTAGTAAAATTCCTTCAACTTTGTTCTTCGTTTTTAAGGTAGTTTTGAATAAAATTGTTGAAATATTGTTCAGTTGGTTTTTTTGTGCATTTTTTAAATTCAACAAGTTATAAGCTACTTTCAGTAGATTATAGGCAGGATCATCAGTTTTTACTAGGAGAATGACCTAGAAATTGTGAAATTTTCACATTTATGTGATAAAAATCTTCTACTATTCTCTTCTGTTAACTAGATTAAAATCCTTGCTGCCTCCAAAATGTAATAAACAGCATTTCCAGTATACTCTGTCCCATATTCAATCACATTAGGCAACTGGGAGAATTTTAATTCACTTAGTAGACATACAACCCTGTTTTAACATTAGAGAATCATATGGCCTTCTGCTCTTAGTAAATGGTCTTAATTACCCAGAACTAATTGTTTTATAACTTGATCTTATAAGACTACAAGACTCAAACAAATACCGAAGTATTTTGTTCAGTATTCACAAAGTTCTTAAATCCACAAAGTTCTTCCTGATAGCGAAACAGAATATTTTCTAACTGATGTTACTTTTTCAAATCTAATCCTTTGCAGAAATGCAGAACCACTGATCAAGTTGCTCTCCATCCCACCACCCAGAATCTCATAAACCTTAAGCATCTCCTGTTCTCAGTCCTCCTAGGACCTATTTCCAATTCCCTTATATTTGCTACCTTTGAAATGTGGTAATAAAAACTCAAAACAGAAAGCAAGAAGAGGGCTATTTCTTAGACTTTGAAATTAACATTTTTTTTCAAATACACTTTTCCAGTATCATATTGACTTTTTTAAAAACAAAAGGTCACAAAATTATCTCATATTTAGCTTACAATCAGCCAAATGAGGTTGGCCCTCATTAATGACATAGCAGTTTCCAAAGGTATGGTTATCAGTGGAATGTTTAAGCAGAATCTGCATGATCATCTGCCCATGAAATTGGACTAGACATCCTCTAAGATGTGAGTCTAAGATTATTTGACCCCTTTCAACACATCCTCAGCCTACATTTATATGTATTTTCTACTGCCAGTACTTATCACTAAGGCTTATCATTTTTCACTATTCTATATCACCTCACCTCTAATATAAAATCCATCTTCACATCCTGTTGGCTCTACTTCAAAAATACAACCCAAATTCATTAAATGTCCCTTCATCTTCATTACTGCCACCTTGCTGCAAGCTACCTACTTCTGCTCCCCTAGATAACTGCAGGTTTCCAAACTGGTCTCCCCGTTTCTGTTCTTACTCCCCCCTCACCCCACCACCATCATTTATAACACCTCAGCTGGATTGACCTTACAGGAGCATAACCTTCCATAGACTATATAACTTCCAGGGTTCCTTCCTGCATGTAGAATAAAATGCTGATTCCTTACCCCGGCCTTTTCTCTTCTCCAGCCTCACCTGCTACTACTATTCCTTGCTCATTAAGCCCCAGCTACATTCATCTTCCTTTTTCTGAGACACAGCTAGCTCATTCCTGCCTCAGGGCCTTTGCAGTGGCTGTTCCCTCTGCCTGGAATCCACCTTCACCTTTACAGGGCTAGTTCCTTCTACTTCCTCAGGTCTCAGCTTAAATGCCATCTCCCCAGTGAGAACTTCCTGACCGAACTAAACTGCACATCTCCGTTGTCACTTGCTTTCAGCATCATCATCCTATTTAAAACAAACTCATTATCATTTGAAATTATCTCATAAATTTATCATGATTTGATTACTTTTGCTTTCCCACCATGAGTATAAGGAGTCCTGTGAGCTCAAGAACCTTACCTACTTCTCGCTGCTGTGTTCCAGGAGCCTTTAGCAGAGCTTAGACAGAGAAGTTTTGCTGTACATGAAAGCTGAATGGACAAGTGGATTAATGAATAAGTGAATGAGTGAGTGAGCTTTTTTTACATTAAGCCCATTCTTTCTGCATTTTCCTCTACCATCTTCCTCTTAATTCTGACTTATGTAAAAACAACTTTACACATAATTTATGCATATAGTTTGTCAAGCACATAACTGCTAAGATCTCTTCTTGCTTTGCGAATTTTGAGTATATTTATATGCAATCACACGAACATTATCTTCAGCATATAAATGTTTTAGAGTCTTTAGTCTTTGATCAGTCACATCATTGTAAATGATTGGCAGGCTTTGTCTGTCATGTTGTGAAGTACCAATGATACTACCTATTATTGCTGCCACCCAAGTAGCTTTATAAATACCTGAAATTTCTTCTATATAAAATAGAATTCTTAGGAAGCTTTCCTTATCACTACAGTGGAAGAAAATACAAGTAAATTAAAAGCAACAGCAGCTGGAAATATGCAGGCATATTTGTGGCTGGAGTTATTTCACTACTTGTACATGATGTGGTATACCACAACATGTGGAAAAATACAGTAAGGCCTTCATTGCACAGGCTGTAGTTACAGTATTGTGTAACTTAGATGGTTTATTCTTTCTTGCAAATATTTTACTATAAACACTATATGCTGAAATCTTTTCTGGACAATTGATGTCTATTTCCTTCAAGAAATTTTTTTGTAAAAATTTTCTTTGTAAAAATCTCTTTTTACAAATGTATGTTTCTGTCTTCTCCTCACCTTTACCAAAGAAGTTCCAATCCCACAAATGTGGAAAAATGCCTTTAGGTTTATTAAAGTTATTTATTTATGGGAGTATATGTAGTAAATCAAACCTGTCCATCCTGAAAGACAAAAAGACAGAATTCTGAGTTATTACTATATCTGATTTGCTTAAAACAGTAAATTCAGAACTCCAGGTAACATAATTTTGCTACTGTTGTTGGGGAGAGAGAATTAGGTTAATTTGTTCAATGTATCCGGAATTTATGCCCCACATATGGCATTCTTCAGTGAAAGATGTTTTTAAAAAATAGTTCTCAGAAATCATAAAAATGATTTGCTTTAGTTTCTGACACTTTCAGTGGTCTCTTGTCAATTTCACTAATAAGCAAAAGAAATATTTCTTCTTGTATCTAGTCTTGAGGACATAGAAAGTCTTAAAGATCTATTTGCTTAAATTTTTTTGGGGGGAGCTTAATATTATCTCACTATAATTGTAATAATTCTGATTTAGATTTATTAATCTAAATATAAAATAAAGATGATTTCAAAAACACAAACTAAAAATTTTTTTTTACTCCAAAATCTCACAGTTCTTTTTTATGTATAATTCCAAAACATCTGTTTTGTATAAAAATTTGTTGAATATTAAATTACATAATTATGATTCCTAGTACTGTATGCTTTAATCCTGTCATTATTTGTAAATTGAAAAGCCTCATTTTATAATTTAATCATGCCAGTCAACAGAAGTCAAAAATGCCCCACAATAATATTCAATACTAAAGTTAGAGACAAGTGGCCAGTGACTCCATGACCATCTAGAATCTCCTGAAATGCTGTTTAGAAGGGACTGTCCAGCTGGCTGGCGTGCCATCAGCCATTCATCAGATATTTCTGTTCTCCTCATTACTACCCTTACTTTTCTTCTTTAAATCTTTGTCTACCATGAACTCTTCAGAGAAGTTATCAATATTTTTCTTATTTCAATCCTCTATCATTTAAAATTGTAACTTTTTAATCCCGGAAAACATACCTTCCTCTTCTTAACCCTCCCATTATGTGAGTATAAAGTCCCATTAAGACTTAATTTTCTTGAAGAAATGTTCATGGCCATCCCCCATCTGACTTCTCCACGTCTCACCTATTTGGCACTAATTGGAAATAGATATTGCATTATACTCATCTGACCTTGTTTGTCTGCTCAGTTTTTTTCATTGGTATATTGTTACCTAAGGAAATTGAAAACTACTTGTGGATAGAAATCACATGTTATAATTTGTTTATAATTCTTCCCAGCCCTTCTGCATCATATGCATAACGGACATTATATAATTTAGTGAGTGGATCATTGGAATAGCTCTCGTTATGATGGTACATAATTATGGATGGGATGCATTTCCTTTAATTACGTAATCATTTTATTCTACTGTTATAGTTAGAGCAGATTAGGCCTATATACACTAATCTATTCCTTATGCAATGGTTTATTAAAATGCCTCTTTAAAATGTAATAAGCTTCTGCATTTAAATAGGTTCTTGCTTAATAGATTCAATCATTAAGAATAGCAAAGACTTTCTCTCACTGAAATCATTAATACATTTACTTATGTGGAGATGGGCAGAAAGATTGATACTGGCATACAGTTTGAAGCTTATGAACAACACAGTTATTTACTAAGGTCACATTGGCTCGTTTCAGAAATGTTACCATAAGTCACAAAATATTTTGCAAAATGATTTACAGTACACTTACAGTTACAACATTGAGTCTATTGTACCAGAGAGCAAATCAGATTCTGTAGAGGAAAAAGACAGAAAAGCTTACAAAATCAAATTTTATAGCACCAGGGTTGTTTTGTGCACTACTCCAGGGGGCACCATTTGCAGCAGGTCTACAAAGGTGGGCAACAAAGGCTATGCAGTTTTATGCGGCAGCCCTGGAGAAACCAGAGAGAGTATAGAGAAAGGTATTGTAACATTTTGAACGTCATTGCTACTCCTTAATTAAGCAGTCTTGAAACTCTTGGGTGTCTAATCAATCTGTTATGATCCATGATGTCACAACAGTCTTACCAATCATTTTACTTAGAAGAAAAGAAAAATAAAATATAAAAAGTAAATTATATGTTTAAAATACATGTCAATAAAATAGACTTAAGAAATAAAGCACAAAATATATGACAAGCTTCTGAATATTAAGTACTTTTCATACTTTAAATTTCTGTCTACAAATATACCTTAACCATTAAAATTGTGTACTGTTTATGCAATTATTATGTCTTAAAATAGAAACAAATTTCATAGCAATAGTTCAGTCTCTAAATAAGACCATCATTTAGGAAAGTTAAAATGAATTATATTTGCTAAAACTAAGTAAATTATGAGATTCCATATTAATTATATGCTCTGGGTTATTTTTCAGCTATATATAACAGTATTTTTTAGACATTATTCAACCAGATGAAACACTGAAAATCAAAATTTATTACCTAACATGAAAATAATATACTTTCTAACTTAAATTCTTTTTATAAGACCTTTGAGGTACAAGGAAATAAAAAGACATAATATCTATTTCATCAACATCTTACTTGGGTAAATGAAAATTAAGGAGTAGATTGTATCTGTTTATATAAGATAAGCTTTCTGTATTTCAGGTGGATTATAGAGTGGTGGTGCTATGGTCTGAATGTCTGTGTCTCCCTGAAATTCATATGTTGAAACCTAATCCCCAATGCAATAGTACTGAGGTGAGGCGTTTTGGAGATGATTAGATCATGAGGGCAGAGCCTCATAATAGGATTAATACCCTTCTTAAAGAGTCCTGAGGGAGCTCATTTGCACCTTCTAACTTTTGAGGACTTAGTGAGGAGTGCCATCTATGAACCAGAGAGACCCCACCACACAGCAAATCCAGCAGTACCTTGATCTTGGACTTTCCAGACTCCAGAACTGTGAGTAATAAATTTCTGTTGTTTGTAAGTTACCCAGTCTAAGGTATTTTGCTGCAGCAGCCCAAGTGAACTATGACAGGTGGGAAAGAGAGTTACGTGAGGGAGTACATCCACTGTTATGGTTAATTTTATGTGTCAACTTGTTTAGGCTAAGGGACGACCAGATAGCTGGTAAAACATTATTTCTGGGTGTGTTTCTGAGGGTGTTTCTGGAAGAGATTAGTAATTGAGCTGGTAAACTGAGTAGAGCAGATGGCCCTACCTAATGTGGGTGGGCATCATTCAATCCATTGAGGGCATGAATAGAACAAAATGCAGAGGAGGGGTGAATTTGCTCTCTCTTTCTGAGCTGGCAACATTCATCTTCTCCTCCTTCAGACACTGGCACTCCTGGTTCTCAGGCCTTCAGACTTGGACTGAATTACACCATCATCTTTCCTAGTTCTCTGGCTGCTTGCAGATGGCCCATTGTCGAACTTCCTGGTCTTCATAATCATGTGAGCCAATTCCCATAATAAATATATACTTATTTGTATAGGAGATACTATTACAATCATAAATAGGTATTATTTATTAATTGGAGATAAATACATATCTTCTATTAGTTTGGCTCTGTTGCTCTGGAGAACACTGAATAATCCTTTAATTAGCCCAACTGAATTAGTCAAGAATATAAAATACATACTGTACATGTAACTGCCTGGATGCATGTAGCTGTAGGTAACCCAGGCCATGCAGGAAAGCATTTCTCAGGGTCTGACAGGCTCAGTAGTTCTACTTAGGCTTCTTTTATACTTGGATCTTATACTTTAGTTCTTCACTTTGGAAAAGCTAAGACTACATTTAAGGAAATATTAGTTTGGCTGCACTCTCCTTCAGGGAGAAAGCAGAGTCCCCTGTCAGGCATACCCAAAGAACATTGCTGTTGCCAGGTTTCCAGCATTCTGGAAAACCCATTTTCCTACATTCCCCACAACCTTCTCACCCCTACCCTGGTGATTCACATCTTGTTTCATTCAAGAACTGTCATCACAACTCCATTCTCTCAAATATAATTTTTTCTTTAGAGAAAAATAACACCTTGCTTATCAGAATTAACAAGAATATTTTGCTATTCATATCCTTAAATGTGTGGCTTTGTGAGTCCTTCCAAATCAGAGTGACAGTTAGATCTTCCTGTCACCCTTCATTTCTGTTCTTTCCTGAATTCGGATGTGTGTACCCTGGTGGGAAAGATGCCCAGGTCATTGTTGGCAGCATACTCAGATTAGGGGCTTCTCCAGGATGATAGCATATCCTGTGCTCAGGACTCGATCATGCAGGAAATGCTGCATTGCAGATGCTCCATACCAGTTCCTAGGGATAAGAAGTCCATATATAAAAAGTGACACAACCATCAGAGTGTGCATTTATCTCAGTAAGTATCTCATGAAACTTTGTGAGCTGCTCTGATTTTGCCAAGTGGGAAATTTCAAAGAGGGGTTAGCTACATCTCCTATTCTCATGTAGTTTACAGTCTGGAGAGATTAATAAGGAGCTACCCAAGACCATATTTATTATTAAGGGATTTATTTTGTGTTAGATAAGTTATTAGTGCATAGTGCAATTTGAGTTCTGAGAAATAAGCCATCTAATCCAACATAACATAGGAAGACCTTCTTATAACTGCACAATTAAGAGTTTGGGAATCCAGCCAATCCAAAAATGTATAAGAGATTATTACTCTTTATGATTATAAGAAAATTGTACTATTATTTAAAAATTTTCTTATTACTTAGCATAAAACTTCAAGCTAACAACTAAACAGGAAGTAGAAGCTGTCAGAAGAAGATTGCATATGGGTAAATGTTGAGTTATACGTTGCTGACTGAGTGTGTATCCACACTTCTGTCAGAAACACCAAAATGGCAACATATGCTGATGTTTTTACAAAGGATTTCAGCCTAGCATGATTTAGTCTTCCTGTATGTTCTCTAGTAGAGTTTAGACAAAGCTTTTGGGACGGGTGGAACAATGAGATGAGAAGTCAAGTGGCTCTCTCCACCCCCCACCTCTGTCTTTTCCTATCCTCCTCCCTCTGGCATTCCTCTGCCCCATTCCCCTCTGTGACAAACTAGCTGGGAATTTGCAAATGTTGATGTTCTAAAAAGATATCTACTTAGAAGTTTTGGCTGCTGGAGGTCAAACTAGTAGAACATTAAGGATATGTGTAATTTGTGAGTAAAGAAAATGATTTGGAGTCACTGAGCTACTGCTTAAAAGATTGATTTTTACCAATTTGGGGAATGGAAGAATAATCATAGAAGAGGCAATAAAGATCATGCTTGACTGGCTGTGTGATTACACATTTAACTGGGAGAGCTACTAGACTAAACGCAGGTGAGATGTGAACTACCAGATGCACAAGTGAAAACATTGAGAATGAGAGATTTAGTTACAGAATGAGTGAGGGAGGAATGAGTGGGTGAAGGACTTGGAACACACATCTGTACAGAAGGCACTCTGGTGGCATTTTGTTAAAATTTCCCTATGATTTGTAGGTGATTTCTACAAATGTCAGAAATACCATTGCTCATCCTTCAGATTAATATGACATGACTACATAATAGAATGCCTACGTGAAATTCTGAATATATCTTTACCAAACATTTAGAAATCATAATATACACATTTTTAAAAGCACAGGCAAAATACACATTGAACCCTAAAACTTACAAGTCTGTGCACCTACTCTGAACATGTTCTGAATAGAGGAAAATGGTTATTATGTATTGGTACCATCTGTGGCTCAGAGACTTCATATTCCCTACTTGTCCTTTACTCCTTGTTTTCTCCTGCTTGTTACCTATCTTGCTCATTAGCATGTCTGCTATATAATGGTAGGTAGGAGGAGAAAAGCTCAAATTAGTTCATTTTTCTGCTACTAATGAACTGGTTTAATATTCGATTAGGAAGAGGTTGGAATAAAATTAAGGAATTTCAGTTATTCATGGCACCCTTGATTTTTTGATTCCAGGGAAAATGAGAATTAGTGAGCTCCACACCAAATAGATGGATTTTATTTCTAGTAAGTAAGTAAGTAGCCTAAGGTTCTAAACTCACGTTACCACCAGTAATTTAAAAACAGTCCACATATTTATTACCTTATTTCACATTGTCTATGAGAATACAGAAAGTGTTTATATTAACCTAATGTTCCACATGCAATGCAAGCAAATTCTGAGAGCATAATCCTTTCAAAATATTTAAAAATCTGGATGTAGGTGAAAGTCTCGAGAAAAATAAAAACAAGAACTCATGTATTATGTCATAGAAGTGCACAGAGCATCTCAATTCTCAAGCACAGATCGGTTTTATAGCTGGAAAGAACCCCCTCTGCATAATTACCCTGTTATATGTAATTTGGCAATCTAGAGAGCCTCAGGAAATTTTTCATTCTGTTCAGTGTGAGTTAACAGAAGAGGAAAATCAATTCAATTCAGTTCAGTTCAATTGAAGAGACAGTATCTGTGTGTCCTCCATGGTCTCGGCTTCCTGGGGGCAGGGGTGGGCGACAGTCTTTGTTATTCCTTGTTTTTGATCCCTTCCCTTCACCAGTGCCAACTCCTGAGTGCCAGTGACACCACCTCCTTTATCTGCTGCATTCACAGATATGGATAGATGTTTTGTGTGATTCATAGGCATGTTTGGTTTAGGGTAAAAAAACATAAAGGCTTCAGAGTCTTTAAATCCTCCAATTACTGACTCTGTGACCTTCAATATGTCACTGACCTTCCCTCAGCCTGAACTTCTTGTTCATAAAGTGGGAATCACAATATTATGTTAAGGGCCGTTGAATGATGCAGATCCGTATTCATGCACATAGTTCAGTTGTTTTCCTTCTGATCATCAGGCTGAACATGCAACAAACTGTGAAACAAGCCAGAAGAGATAATCCTCTGGGGCTGGCCAAGGTGGAGGGCATCTTAGTCCGGCAACAGACAATGCTTTTCTAATTAGTAATTCTCTTATCTCCGCCTTGCTGTGAGCGGTCCTTTTCCAGTGTGATTGCCTCTAGCATATCCACATGCTCCTGCTAAGGTGCATTCCTCACTGCTTTTTTTAATAACCTCAGAAGAACTGAAGACTGTTAAGGGGAAAAGACAAATTGAGCTTGTTCAATCAATACCTTTAATTTTACATACAATTCTAAATCAATGGAGCCTGAAGTGAGGGTTTCTCAAGTCTTTTTCTGTGGAATGAAGAGCATATATTCACAGACTTTATTAACCTTAACCCTGGCTGATCACCACAATCTCTTAGGGAACTTTTAGAAAAATACATGTGGCCATCCTTCCTCCCTCCAACTTGCAGACCTGGTGGTGTTAGGATCACTTTAGGGGATTCTGTTTCATGGTTTGAAAACCACTAGTTTATGCCATGGTTCCAGGGGGAGGTCCAAACAGACAGGGTTGTGTGACCCTGGATTAACTGAGAGGTTGCTGTCCAACTCTAGAGCCAGCAAACAGGCACAGACATCACAGGGACCCACCATGTGGATGTCGGGGAAACTCTGGACATTTAGCAGAATTTGTTCCTGGGGAATCATAGCCAATCATTTAAACAAGTGTCACTCAGAGCTGAGCCTGGATTCCAGAACTCCTTTGTCTTCACTTTTCCTCCCAAGCTGCCCTGTCATGTTTCCAGAGATGCACTTCCTTATACCTGCCTTCTGTGGCGCTCACATCTGTTTATGATATACTATTATTCAGCTCATGGCTTTTATACATTTGAAATTTCACTAGTTGTTGACAAGACTGGAAGTGTACCCATCTGGAGAAAGACTAGCGGAGACTCTGAACTCGTAGCTTCTCAATGTCACATTGTCCCATAAGAAACCACTCCTGCGATCAGAGGCTTAGGACTAATACTTCATGACCTTGGTCCCAGACCCCTGCTCGAATCCCACCATTGACAGTGACCTGTGAGTAATGGTTAAGTCACACACTGATTAGCGCATAGATGCTTGTTTGGGTACTAGTCAAATATTGTTATTTACTTTTAAGATGAAAATCTCTGAGAAACAAAAGAATTTTAAGCATAGGCCAATGGCCCACATCCCCTGAATAACAGACAACATGATAAAATTCTAGTACAACAAACTAATTTCAACAGTCCCTTAAAGTCTGTAACAGTCCTTAAAACTTTTAGTCCCCAAAAGAAGAAATGTTCTATATCAGCACACATTAAAGAGTATAAAAGCAAGTTTTAATGGAGTAATTGATAAGACAAAAAATTTACTGGGAGGTTCTGGTTTTGATGTTTTATTATTTTCTCTCTGGTTCTCTACCAAATCTTTTATTGTTTTTTATTTTTGGTTTTGGTAAAGGCTATGTGCAGATAGTAAATCTATACTGGGCAGTAGTAATTCCCTAACTGGGAACCTTAATCACATGAAAAGTTAGGGCTTCCTACTAAGTGACCTCTTTGGCATATACTTTATTATCCAAAACGTAATTTAGGCAATAGAAAAGCTAGAACTCATTGGTTACATTCCTTTCAAACCATAAATCATAGAAGAATCTTTTATGACTTTATAAGTGAATATTTTAGAGAGAAATCTCACTCAAAACAGCATAAGCAAGAAAGATAATTTATTGGTGCATTTCCTTTGAAGCTGAGGGGTTTTGACTGGTTTCAGAGCTGGTTGCATCAGGACTATTTCTGGCCCTGCTGCTCTGGTTTTCTTCTGGTGGGTTTCATCTCTGGTGGGCTACCTACAGCTGCTGCAGGCTTACATGGCATGGTCTCAGGAACTGCTGTATCAGTCAGGACAAAGGACTCCCACTTTTCCTGATCACACCATGTGTCCTCCTCGCCCCCATCTTTGTGCCCAGGGGATGAGACGTACTCTCATTGGCTGGCCTGGGTCACATGCCACCACAATGACAGGGAGGTTTGTGTCCTATTCACAACCAACGGGAGGGAGCAATTCCTAAAAGGAAAGGGTTGGGCAAAGAAGTTAAAAAAAAAAAAATCTCAGAAAACTACGACAAAAAAAACTTTTCTACTTTAGAGGGAGAGAAGCTGGTTCCTCTTCTTCTGGGAATGATGAAGAATAACTTCATTCTACTGTTAAACAACTTTTGGAGTTAATGAAGACACGACATGATCTGGGATCACAAGGAACGCATTAGTATGTCAGAGGAAATTTCCACTTAAAACCCAGTACCATGTCACTTTCTTAAAATGGTGCTCTTGTAAATAGCCAAAATTTTTTTATAGAAGTCTGAGTTTTATTTGTTAATTTCTGAACTAGAATAAAACAACAGTCAGACAATTCAAATATAGATCCGAGAAAATGGGATGAATGGAATTGTATTTCAAATGTACTAAAGGTTAAAAAGACATCTTTGCTACATATTTTTGAGAAATAAATAATTATTTTGTGACTACATACCATTCGAATTCAATCATTTTGATAAATATGAATTTTATCTTTTATAGTTCTCAATAGCAAAACTAAATTAGATGTGTTTACTCTTCCTAAAAACTACCTCTCCCCTCAAAAAAAACCAAGTTACTAAGCATTCTAAAAAAAATCTACACGTACTAAGCAAAGAATACCCTAAGAGATGAATAAGGATGCATCCAAACGTTTACTTAATTTTGAAACATCAGCTGGCCCACACTCTAGAGTACGTCATGCTTGAGATTTTGCTCCATCTTTTCCTATTTTCTCCAAACGTCTTTTGGAGTCTTAAAAATGTCTTTGGAAATTAAGCCCGTCTGAGCACAGGAGAGTCAGGAAACAGCAAATGTCCAGCACCAAGATGCTGGGGATGCTTCTGACTACCTACCAGGTGCACTTACCACGTTCATCACAGAGGCTCGGGGTCGCGAGCGCTGCGCGGTCTGAACACAGTGGATTCTTCACGCCGGTGGGAGCTGGGGTGGGGGAGCAGGGGTGGGGGTGCTGGAGTGGGGATGAGGGTGGGGGTCGGGGGAGGGAGTGGTTAAGGCCTGGGTGGAGTGGAGGTGGCTCAGGGGCCGGGGTGTGTGGGGTAGCGGTGGAGGTGAGAGTTGGGGGGAGGCAGAGCTAGGAGTGAGGGTGCAGCGGGGGTGGGGACGGGAAAGGTGGGGTGGGGGCGGGATGGAGGCGGGGCGGGGCGCTCGAGGGGCGGGTACTCCCTCTCAGGGACACGCGCTCTCGGCCCCAGCAACTCGCTCCAAGTTCCCTCCCTTGCTCTTCGGCGAAGCCTGCCTGAGCCCTCCCACTCGGTGCAGAGCGAACGACCGCGGCCGCCGCCAGCCGGGCCCTCCGTGGCCGCGCGTCCTGGGCCCGCTCGTCCAGCCCCGTCCGCCCTCTGACCGCGGCCCCGCGGCGGCGGTGGCGGCGAGGACTCGGTGGCCGCGGCAGTCCGCGCTCGGCCCTCGGTCCCTCGCGGACCCGACCCTCCCTCCTCGCCGGCCCGGGGAGCCTGGCGCCCGGCCCGGGCCGCACCGCCGGGGCCAGGGACGCGGCCGAGGTAAGACTGGGCGGTGGAGGGCGGGAGGGCGACCGCGGACCATGCCGAAGCCGCGCGCCGCCGGGTGTGCGCCCGCAGCCCCCCGCCCGGCCTGGGGGCCTCACTGGCGCGGACGGTCCCCGGCCGGCTTTCTGGGCCACCAGGGCAGGCGCGGCGCCTCTGGCCGCCCTGCGCCCCCTCTGCGCTCGGCTGCGCGTCCCGGGCTCGGCGGGGAGGCCGGCGCGGGCAGCAGCGGGGCCCGAGCAGGGCCGGGGGAAGCTGGCGGCGCTGCGGAGCCGGGGCGGGGGCGGGCTCCGAAAGCGCGCCCGCCGGTTGCTGCTGGAGGACTGGGTTGGCGAGGGAAGGGGACGCCACTCGGCCACCGCTCCTTGCATGGTCCCTCATCTCGGAGCTAAATACTTTGGGAGTATCAGAATCTCCTAATCCCTGGCTGGGAGTTATTGCAAGAAATGCAGATTCCGAGGCTCTGAAAGTTTGTTTGTTTTTGGTTACCCCCTCCAGCCCCTCCCATGGCCTCAATTGTCTCTCCTTTCCTTGAAAGCATACAGGCTTGAAAATGACTGAAATTCTCCTTAGCCCACGCGTGCACCCCTCACCCAGCGGGGCTCAGGACTTGGCCACAAAGCGCGTGCAGGCTGTACGAAGCCCCGCTGCCCAGCCCGGTGCCCTCCCATTGTTAACAAGGGAGCTGCCCGATGTAAATGGCAGTGACAGGTCTCCCCTAAGCTGACTTGTGGGGAAGGAAGCGGAGATAACTTGTCTGTGTGCTTAAATTACTCTGGAAAAATGGAAAGAAAACACCTGGTGCCCGGCTTTTCAACCCTTTCAAGTTGTTCTCAGACTTACTGAGCCACAAAAAAAAAAAAAAAAAAAAGAGCAGGCTTTCTTTCCTGCCTAAGATACAGGCAAACTCTGGATTTTTCCTCACAGCCAAGTTATGTCCTATGCAAAATCTGACACACATGTGTGACAACATTGTTTCAAGGACTGCTGGCGTTGCAAGGACTGCAAACTGACCTATTTTTGAAAAGGGGAATATGATAGTAAAATTAGCATTTTTGCAGTATGAATAGTTTGACTTCCATTTTCTCCATTTCCCCTGCTGGCGTGGAATATATTTATTTATTTAGTATTTCCCCCCTCATTTTACATTTAGAGTCATTTCGGGGAAGATACCTATTTTAATTTGTTGTTCTCATTTTGTGACATCCCAACCCCTGGCCATTGAGGTGAACTATTTATTAATCAGATATTTTAACATAGGGTGAGTTCATGGTAAGCCAGAATTGTTTGGTGGTTAGTATCATCCCATTGATTTACTCTGCAGTATTTAATCTGTTGTATTACTGTTCATTACACACTGTAAAGTTACTGATTGGATAGGGAAGTGGTGATGCTTTGTCAACCTGATAATCTATGAAGTGCTGAGAACAGTACGTGGCATTTAAGAGCTATGTTAGTGTCAGCTAGTATAATATTAAGTTTTTATTATCAACTCATGTGGGTTTTTTTCTGCTTGGAAAATGGTTGTTTTGTTCTTTTAATCCCAAATATTTTAAATCATGGTCTGTTTAAAGTCTTGGCTTTAATTTGAGATCGGAATTGATGTTGTGTTATTATTTTGCTTATGACTGATGCATGTTAAGAGTTGCTTTTAGTACATCTTATGTAGTGGATCTATAAGGTCAAGACCAAACTCCTGAACCTAGTTGAGTCCTGGTAAATTTCATAATAAGTAGACCCAATTATCCTTGAGGGCCTAATTTGTCCAAGGAGAGACCTAGACATTTTGGAAGATCTGGGCTCTGAACCCCATCTTTAACCCTCCTCCCCTTGTTGTATTGGTTTAGAATAATACTTCTGATTCCTAGTTGAAAGAACCATGTTTACACAGCAGAGTTGTAGTTCCCACTGTGTTAAAAGATATTAAAAGATAAACATATCTACTGTATATACATCAACCAGAGTAGGTAATTCTTACTTATGCTTTAGAATATTTAGAGCAGGATTTATAGTCTAACTAGCTAAGATAAGAAAAATTAAAACTGTTTACTTGATATGTGTCAGTAACCAGAACATGTTTGTTATTGAGATATTTTTAAAGATTGTCAGGAGTTTAAACTTATTTCAAGCCCCCTGCCCCCGCCCCCCTTAACTTTCAAGTGACATCTTTTTCATTCCTAAATAACTTACTTAGCTACAAGAGGTGCTGTGTTAACTCTTGGGGCCCTGCGGGAGCCCAGCTGCTGCCGGTAGAGCGCTTGGCAGCAGATGGTGCCGTGGATAATGCTGATGGACAAGGTGCATAAGTGGGCAGGTAGAATGGGAGGGGTTAATTCAGCAATCCCATTGCTCACCCCTCCCCAAAACCTACTGCTTACCACACAGACACCATCCAACATTTTTAAGAATAAAGCTTTTTTTTTTTTAACATTTTCCTTTTGCATCTTCAAGTTCTTTAGACGTTACGTGGTCAGGTTTTTCTCTCTGAAAGCCATAGTCTTTCAGGTGTCAGAGAAACATTCCTTGTAAAAGTATCATTTAGCCAACTGTACCCTTTACTTTTAATTTCCCATTCTAGAGTCAGATTGACCAACCTGAGCCTAGAGGATCTCCAACTAACCTGGACTTTTTTTTTAATACTTAACTTGTTAGAGAGAGAAACAAAAGATTAGACACCTATTTGCATCTTGAATTTATTTTAAGACAACTTCCTATGGTCAGTTCTCAGTTGTTTTGATTTTTGCCATTTTTCTGGCTCCTGGTAGGATGCAATGAGAATTGATATTAAGGATGAAACTCCCGAAGCTTTGCAAAATCATGACTCATCCAAGAAAAATGTATTCATTCTATTCAGTACAGGCAGCAAAGCTAGAAAGTATGCTCAGTAAAACGGTTTTCTCACTCACAGTAGCAGTTACCTCTGAGAGCCGGTGCTGGGACCGGCATAGTCCTAGGCAGTTCATAGTGCATTCTCTTTACTCCTCCAAGACCAATAGCTGCTATTATCTCCTTTCTGCAAGTGAGGTGTAGTGACTTGTCTGAGTCACATGGCTCATAAGTAGCAAGGTGCATGTGTCCCCAGAGCCCACGGATCTTTTCACCGCACCAGGAGGAATAACTTCTGCCTAGAGCATTCTGCTGCGGGAGGCGTTCACTAACTTCTCTTTTCTTAAATACCAAAACATATCTTCTCTATAACTCAGTGATGTGCTTTGCATTTTGTGGGTAGCATTTGGTCATCAGAGAGTCCAAAACAAAACAGGAGAAATTAAGCCATTTTTAATTTTCAGAGGAAACAGCTTAAGATTTCACAATATCTTATTAAAGATTGCCTGTTTTAGGAAGTTGAGGTGACAGATGGCAGGTTTAACTTCTTTGAACTATGTAAAGGGTAATAAAAAAGGCTTGGATTTTGAAGTAATAAAGAATGTTGAGCCTGTTTTAGCTGCTTTGCTCAGGTGATCTGGGGACAGTTACAGCTCCCTGTACACCCAGTGACTACCTATTTTGCTTTGGCTTAAAGGAGGTTTGTTCATTTGAACCACTCAAGTATGCTGGAGAGGATTAAGATGCTTAATGAAACGTTGGATCAAATCCCCATTCTATATATTCATTTTTTAAAAACTTTATTTTACACTTTTTAGGCAGAACCTCATTTAATTTTTAAAAAATGGTGAATCTTTTTTGTATTGAAAACATTATGGAAATACAAAAAAAGTAATATTTGAGAATTGTTCAGAAGAAAACACATCATGCCCAAAGTGTTTATCAAAGAAGCTACATGTAGCATTGACTAAACTTTGAAAGGATAAGTTATGAGATGATTTGCATGGAAGATTTTGGAGAGTAGTTGTAGGAAATTTTTTGCTTTTCATTGTTTGTGAATGTCGTCATCCAAACAATTAACTACAGATAATTTAGACACAGGCAAGGTTTCTCCACTGTTACAGAATCCTTTTTCATCCTGGTTTTAAACAACCTGCGTTCGTTTCTGAATGATCCTTTTGTGACATAAAATTAATGAACATAAATCATGCATATGCCTATTTTCACACCTTAGGTTTCCTCCTACTTATGAGGAGAAGGAACTTAGCAGCATTTGTACGTTTTCAACATTTTGCAGTTGCAGTCTCGTAAGAACACATTAAGAATCACATTAAGAACCAGGCATGTTCAAAAACACAAGCCTTGCTTTTCTTTCTTTTTTTTTTTTTAAAGGAAACCATAGTAGGTGAAGCAAATTACTTCCTTTTTTCCAGTATGTTTGTGGTAAAAATAGTGAACGTGTGGATGACTAAACAATTTTGAACTGGCAATAAACTGGGATTTTAAAATTATAAACACTTAAGAGAGAAGTTAAAAGGTGAATATCTAAGCAAAAGGAAACAGTATGTCATTTGGCAGACAGGCTTTTGGGAGAATTATAAGAGTTCTGTGGTATGTTTTATACATCAGGGCAAGATCACTGGGTTTTGAAATTGTCCAGTTCCAGGTAAAGCTTTTAAAAATACAATTCACAAGCATATGAGAAATTTTTGAGTAGTTATCTTATAATACAAAGCTTTTTTTCCTCATAGCTGCACTAGAAGTTTGTTTCATCTTTTAATTGTTTTTTTTTTTTTCAGGAAGAATCCCAGCTATGGGATCTTTCTTGCCAGTAATTTTTTTGTGCCATTAACTGGAACTTAACATAAAAAAAAGTAATTATGCAAAAGAACAGTTTAGTCATTTTAAACAGATGTTTATAAAGGACTCATTGTGTGCCAGGTACTTTGAATAAACAGTCTTCAGGAAAGACAAGGTACCTGCCTTTTGGGGGGCTTTATAGTGTGAAGTAGGAAAATAAATAATAAAATAAACAAAAAAATGAAGAGCTAATTTAAAGCACAGTCAAGAATGGGGCGACTTTCTCATCTGGGCAGGGTGGTCTGGGAGGACCTCACAGAGGACTTTAATGCTGGGACTTGGGAACCCCTAAAAGGTCTGATTTCAGGTATTGAAATGGGAAAATAGGTGCGTCTTAGAATCGGTAAAAAATGGTATGTTCTGGAGATCAAGGTGAGAGGACCCGCACATTTGCAGATTTGCATTTTCTTTCTATGTACCTGAGTGGTACAAAAGGAATGGTACCTGAATGGTACAAAATCCTGTGTTTGGAGGTACAGGAGGGAGGTCATGGGTTGTGGAATTACCCACCCCAAGATTGGAAGGTGGAGTAAAAAACCATGCCACGTGTAAGTAGTCTTTCTGATACTTAAAAAAGATGTAGAGGAGGTATTTATTTTATTTGCCTCCATGTGCACTACAGACTGTTGGTGTCACATAGACCAGTAAGCTGCGGAGGCCCAGATTTGCCACGTTCAAGGGGAGTTGCAGACACTGCCCCAGCCTTGAATGTGCATGTAGATCTGGGAGTTACAAGCTTTGTTTTGCTCTGCCACAGGACTGGGAGCAGGGCAGGGTGAGTGCTTGGTCATGGTCGTATGGATCCCTGGCCAGAAACTTAGTTGTAGGCCAGCAAATGGCAAAGTAGGTTACTGAGTGACAGAGAGACAGGTCTTCCATTCGAATCTGTCTGGGTGCACAGCTGGCTCTGTGTGAAGCTGAGCAAGTGATGGAGATTTCAGGAACCTGAGTTTCCTTATCTGTAAAATGGGGATGACTATACTACCTACTTTCTAGGATTCTTAAGAGGGTTAAATAAGATGATACTCATAATACACCAAGCCCTCTATTGAGGTTAGTTGCTGTTAGGTGTTTCTGTTGCATGGATTTCGTTTCATCTGTCTATCTCCTAATGTGGGCCTCAGGACTAAAGTCACTCTTTCAGAGACTCTCCCTGACTGCTGAAGCTAAAGCAGCCCCTTCTCTAGCCACTCTCTTACTGCCATGCTGTTTTATTGTATCCACAGCCCCATCCCTAACTGAAATCGCATTCATTGTAGACGTGTTGGCGGTCCATTTTCCCAGGGTGAAAGGGGCTCTGTCACACAAGCTGCTGTAGCTTCAGTGCCTAGAGCTGTGCTGGCCATATCTCCTGGCCAAGTATGTGTTCACTGAGTGAACTGTTTCCTTCCCTCCGGGGCCTTGTGGGCACAGCTGAAAGCCTAATCCCAAGCAGGGTCATCTCTGGACTTGTTCTTTGCACAACGAGGTAGTGACTGGCTTTCCAATTGTGTGTGTACATAGCTGAGGTCCCGCTGGCAGGTTCTGAGAAGTCTTTGATAGAGTATTTTGGGGAATGGGGTAGGAGGAGATGGAGAGCTTGTATTTGGGAACATTAGTTTCTTAGGGTAGTAGGACATGCTTGTCTTGCCCTGGCTTTTGAGATGGTGCCACCTGCTTGGTCTTCAAGCTAAATGTCACACGAGGCCTACCTAAAGCCTGAGATACCAGCTTACAAACACCTAACTCATTATATAAAAATCGTGGGAGTGAACACAGTAAGAAAATGCAGCTACTGTTGTAAAGGCGACCGATGCTTGTGAAACTGCTCTGGCCCCCAGAAGCCAGAAGCCCTGTGTTTTCCCAGCACTGAAATTGGTGCTGAGCTGGCACTCTGGACTGTGGATTATTCTCCCAGTTTCTGCTGTTACGTTGCTTATGATACCACATCTCAATATAATGACTTTCATTGGTGCATTAATTTTTGATGCTGTTATATCTTTCAAGAGGAAATCCTATTCATTTTAGAAATGAGTATGTATTCTTCAGGCTTTTAATCTTTCACAGAGCTTGCTTATTGACTAGTTCTTGAGCGAAGTTTAGTAAATAAAATGCAAAGACTCACCTTCAAACCCTTGTGTGGACACTCCATAATCACAGATGTGTCTACATAGTTAGTTAACACACGTGCAAACACAGTAGTTAGTTCCCTTTCCCTGGCTACCATGGGGGCACCATTTCTACTCTTGGTCAAAAATACATTTGGAAATTGGGCTCTCAGCAGTGTTGGGAAATACCAATGAGTCTTGACAGCACTTCTGTGTTTTGACATAGTTCTACATAGTTGGAACAAGGTGAATGGGGAAGTTCGTTGTACACTTGACTGTGAGTTGGGGATTTTAAAAAATCCTTTTAATCTAACCCTGGCCGGTGCCCTTTCAAATGATCATTAATTGGAATGTTGTGATTTTTAAGAATCAGATGTTTTTCTTCTCAATAAATTTTGTTCTTGTTTAGTGACCATGAGAAAAGAAGAGAAAGCATTGTGTTGGTTTTTAATATGACTAGTCACGGTGCTCTTCACGGCTTCTGTTGGCTTTTTCTAGCTTGCAGCATAAACCGGGTGTGGACCATAAACCATTGTAAAATGTTTTGGCCAAAGTGGCCCCCAGCTTTGAGAGGATAAACTGTCTGGTTACTTACCTCTTTCATTTAATGAAGGTTTTATTTTTTTCTGGTTCTCATGAGTAAATTTATATTTGCAGCTCTTACAGGGGGAGTCTATTACAGTCATATAAATAACATATTTTGTGGATAGTTGAAATGTTCTTTTAGGTAGTGCCAGAGAAGATTTGTGGTCTGCTTACATTGTTTGAATTGGTTTTAAATGAATTTCCTGAGAAGTGATGAGAGTCCCACAGACATCGTGGAGCTAGTGTGCATGTATGTGAAGGGACCAGTGTTTACTGTGAGCATCACAGTGGCTGTGTTTTTACAGTTAGAAGCAGCTCTGCCCTCGCCTCATTGTGACGTGAGTTTCAGCTCATGTGGCCTGATTTGCTTATCTGATTTCTCCTACAGATATTTTACCTTTCAGAATTCACTAGCACAAGACTGAACTGTTTTGGTTGTTCATCCCGTTACTATTTCCACAAGGTTTTCCAGAGTAATTTCAGTGTGAAGCATTCTACTGTGAGTTAGCAATAAAGAGACCACATCACAGGTCCTTTTAATTGAGCATATCAGCACATTATCAAATATCTTTATACATTTTGTGTCTGAAATACTTACGTATCTTCATTTTACTTTGGATTTTTCATTTACCATATAGTATTAGTTTTTTACATATACCTTATATTAGTCGGGGTTCTACAGAGAAACAGCCAATAGGACATACATACAAAAAGGTTTATTGTAAGGAATTGGCTCACATGATTATGGGTGCTGAGAAGTCCTATAATCTGCCATCTGCAAACTGGAGACACAGGAGAGTTAATGGTGTAAGTTCTAGGCTGATGTCAGGAAAACACAGATGTGTCAGCTCAAGTAGTCAGGTGGAGAGAGAATTCAGCCTCCCTTCACCTTTTTGTTCTATTTGGGCCTTCCACCACTTGCATCATACCCAACCATATAGGGGAGGGCCATCTGCTTTACTCACTCCACCAATTCAATGCTAATTTCATCCAGAAACACCCACAGACACAGCCAGAAATAATGTTTGACCAGATATCTGGGCACCCCAGTGGCCCAGTCAAGTTGATACATGAAATTAACCATATCTGTAGTATAATCAAAGTATTTCAGTAATTTGTAAGCTGGTTTCAAAACATTTTGTAAAAGTACTGCTTCCCAAGTCTGTCTAAATGAGCTGACTCCCAGAGTGTTAAGAGAAGGTACCCTTGGTCTAGGTCCTGCTCTTCCTTCAACACTTCCTTCACTGATTTAGTTGATTGCTGCTTTTTATGATGTGTTCTTGGTTTGTGAGTGTCTCTTCCATGAGACAGTAAGTTCATTTGGGATGGAGATAGTTTCTGCATCTCTCCACACTGAGTATTGTCTATGAAAGGACAACAGTGTTATTGATACCCTCTCCTCCCTACTCTGTGTGGTCTTTGCAGAGTGCACATGGAGATGACCTTTATGGCCATGAGCAACTTTAACTTGTACAGGGATTAAGTCTCCACTTTATAGTTTATGCCCAGTACAACTTACATTCAAGTTTAAGGTGATAGTAATTACTTTGTATAATTGCATTGCATTTATAGTTTTTATTTTTATTTGATCTTCGTATTTCAGCCAAGTAGGGGAGCATTTTAAAACTGGAAAATATACATTTTCTAGTTTCAACAGAAGATAGTTATTTGATTTGATGATAATAGAGTCCATTTATTGCCTAATATGGTAAATATCAAAAAGGAACTGAGTGTCCTATCATTTTTTCAAAAGCACCTGATTATTCATGTCTGATTATTTGTCCGTCACCACATGTAACCAATCATAATAATAATGATAATGATATTATTATTGAGGCAGACCCTTATATAGTGTTTACTATGTTTCCAGCACTGTTTTCAGCACTTTACTGATATTCTTTGTATTTTCATGATGGGTTTCTTTATCTTATAGTTGAAATAATTGATGCATTTCTACTTATATGCACTTTTAGTGCTGCTTTGTGAGACATTTGGCTTCAAGAGGCAAAGAACTGAGCAGCTGCATATAACTAGAACTAATTAACTTCTCTAAGAGTTTACTTTCACACTTGTTGTGAGAATGCTTTGGGCTTTCCTGAGTCCCTCGTCTGTTCCTCTTTGGGCCAGGAGTTGGTTTGAGAATAGAATCAACCACAGGCAGCAGCTCGGTACAAGGCCCAGGGGACCATGATGGTGGGGGGTGGCCAGGTGACAGGTGGTGTGGCCATGGCAAAGTCCAGTAGGCTGGCTGTGGGTCTTTATTAAAGCCCAGGGAAGAGTTTAACTAGAGACCTCCTGTGGTGAAACTGGCTGAGTCCACGTGTATGTAGAGTCAAAACTTCTCATCAAGGATGTTTCACAATTAGGACATGAACTCCGTGCTTAACTGAACTCTTCTTTTTTTTCCAAAACCAGTGCTAGGATTTTGGCCAGTGACATGGTGATTAGAGATGTCCCTGGTTTCTGGCACCACTTCCATTTCCTAGGCAATGAATATTGCCTCTATGTGCCTGACACTGTGTGGTTACCTGGTGGGCGGAATCAAGTCTTCCCTCATCCAGAAGCGCCCAATAGCTCTAAGTCCTAGGTGCCACTTCTCCTAGTTAGAACTTCATCTTCGTCTTCACCTGCCTCCTAGTTAGAGCTGCACTTCACTGGTTCTGATCCTCAAGTTACTGCCTGGCGTAAGAGAACTTAAATGCCCTTCCAGATCCTTCTGACACTTGCACCCTCTGAAATGTCCTGTTGCCCTTGTTGATGCCTTGTACATCTTGTGAAAGGGATCACACGCATCCCATACTGCCTACTGGACTTGGGAATGCAGTGTCAGTGGAAGAAAGATACGCCTTTTTATTATTGGAGAAAAAGAGGCTTCTTCGCTTTTTCTTTCTACCACCACTTTTTGGCCCCTCCCTCCCCTCTGCTGTGGCCTGAATGTTTGTGTCCCTGCTGATTCATATGTTGAAACCTAATTCCCAAGGTCATTGTATTAGGAGGTGGGGCCTCTGTGAGGTGATTGGGGCATGTGTGTGGAGCCCTCAGGAGTGGGATGATTGCCCTTATAGAAGAGATCCTGGAGTGCTGCCCTGCCCTTTCCACTGTGTGAGGACCCTGCGAGTAGAACACGTCATCTGTGAACCGTGAAACGGGCCCTCACCAGACATAGAATCTGCTGTTCTTGACTTCCAGCCTCCAGAACTGTGAGCAATAAATTTCTGTTGTTTATAAGCCACCCAGTCTTTGTTATAGCAGCCCGAATGGACTAAGGCTCCCCTTTGAACAAAAAGTAATACAAACAGAATGTTATGTCAGAAGGTATTTTTGATATGTAAAGTAACAAAACTCCTAGAAACTTTTCCTCTTTCAGCAAGAGGGTAAATCCGTCAGACCTGAAATAGCAAATATAGTAACAAGACGTCTTTTGTCTGTGCTCGTAGGTTTTTAATGGATTAGCTGAAGCTCTCTGGTGTAATGAAGTGACAGTGTGGGAGTCATGAGAAGCTTGCATTTGGAAAGGGCTGGGTTCTCTCCCTGCATCTGAGCTAAAGCTAACACCAGGCAGGCGCCCCATGAGTGGAGAGCCCTCCACCCTGAAGGCAGAAGACAGGCCAGTCTTCATCAGACTGCATTCCTGCCAGCTGGTGCTTAGCAGCTCATGACAACCTGAGTCCCCCTGACGTCCCCTGGTCATGACCTTTCCCCTCTGTATGACCCTGAAATGTCTCTCCTGCCTGGCTTCTCTCTGTTTCTGGGGCACCCTCCACCTCAGTGCAGGCCTTGGTCATTTTTTCCTTTTTCTCTGATCTCCCTGCCTCTATTGCACTTTACTGCCTCAGAATTAGCTGAGCCATCAGCCTTGTCACCATCCTCAGCTCCCAAAATCCCTGGTCATTGTGCCCAGAACAGTCTCATTGTCATGCCCTTCCAGGTCCTGGGGGCCCCTGCAGCCCCCTCCCTGGGCATCTCCTGGCCTCACACCTGCACTCTCCTCAGCCTGAAGGCCTGTCATCCAAAAAGCCTTTTACCATGCCTGCTCTCTAAGTATTTTCCTTTACCTTCTGTGGTGTGAACAGAAAGAACAGAAGAAACAGATGCGTCTTTATGATGCTCAAGTAACTGGAATGTAAAGGCGCACAGTATGTCCCTGTCTGACCGCTGGCCCATGGGACCCGATAGAGGGGCATCAATCATAGTTGAGCCAACAGAGTCTTGAGAGTGTCTATGTCAGTCCTAACCCTCTCTGCTGCCCTGAGAGTAGTTTGTGTCTGGAGTCTGAGGTGACTAATCTCTCAGGTGCTACAGGAGTGTGCAGATGGGATTGAGATACCACCGTTGATAATATCCTGAGAGATTTTGGAGAATACAAGATGTGCCGGAATCAAGGTAAATGCCTTGGTTTTTCAGAAAGCACCAAGAGATCCTAGACCTGCTCTGCATAGCCCTGGAAATGTGACTGGACTGAATTGCCATGTCCTGTAAGTGTAAAAATATACCAAATTTTGAAGATTCAGTTAGAAAAAAGAATGTAAAATAAATCATTTTTATATTAATTATGTGCTGAAATGATAATATTTTGAATGTATTGGGTTGAAGTAAATATATTACCAAAATTAATTTTACTTGTTTTTTTCATTTTTTTAATATGGCTCTGGGAGAACTTAAGATTCTTGGGTACTTCAAAAATTTCATGGAAAAATAGAATTAAAAGATAATATTACTCTTTTCGTGAACTTTCTGAAGTATCGTCATATAGGTTCACATTTGTGGCACACATTGTATTTCCACGGGACGGTACTGTTCTAGATTCTACAATTCATTGACATTACTCCATATCCTTGGCAGCATTCTAAAACATAGTGGGAAGCAGATGGTTGTGTACTTGTAGAAAGGAAAGTAGTAATAAGTAAAAGCAAGAATAGCTTCACTAAGAGCAAATTATGCCAAGCTGACTTCAGTTGTTGTTTTGGTTTTTTTTTTTTTTTTTTTTTCATAAGGTTGCTAGGCTAGAAGATGAGAACAGTTCGCAGATTTGTATATGCATTGGATTTCTGCAGTGCATTTGAGACGTCTCGTTGGATAAGCTCAAGGAAAATTTCGAGAACAAGGAGTTGTGGTTGATGGTGGGGCTGTGTCTACAGCTGGTGAAACTCAGTTCTCCAGGTACTGAGTATTGATGGTTGTGTCAGGAACAGCCTAGGGGATGCTCTCGGGCTTCCCATAGAGCTTCTTTCCTTTCAGTGATGTGAAGGAACATGACTAATGTCATTGGCAAGAGGTCAAGATCGGTCAGGATTTTAGTAGTCTAAAAGGAGGTTATGCACAAAAGCCATGCTCTGCTGAGTGGTCTGGAGTTCATTGAACACATTTGTTGAGCACATATGTGCCCGAGCACTGTGCTAGGTGCTAGGAATAAAGATTAGCAAGATAGTGTTCCTAACCTCAACATGTATCTAAGGAGAAAGAAAACCACTTAAATAAAATGGCACTCTGTGTGGTACCACACCAGTAGAGGCACGTGAGTGGAGGGTATGGGACATGAAGGGGATATCACCTCCAGCTCTGCTGGTTTCTTGGCAGGACTTGAGCTTGATTTCTAACTCTTGCTGCAAAGAATGGTGTAGTATTAATTGGTCTAAAATCAAAATCATTATTTTTAATGGTTCCTATCCAACAACTTAGTATATAGCAAATTAATTTATGTAAGATTTTTCTGCAGCTGTGGTAGAAAGCTTGGTAATATCTGCTTTGAAAATTTTACAGTACACAATTGTCTCGACAATGTATTTTGGGGGATTTACTGGACCCACATACTAGAGTGGCCTTTAAACTATTATTTCTCGAAGAACAGTCTGACTTTGCCCACAAGGTACCTCTTTGGTTGCATCTCTACAGAAGTGAAAGATTCTACATTCTGGTCAGGTGTTTTGAACTTTAGCTAAAAGTTAGGAACCTGCTGGGCTTTTAACAATCTGAGAGGCTTGTTGGTTCTGGTAGATTCTTTCAAGGGTTTTACATAGCCCATCCACGGCTTTGCTTTTTGATCCATCCATCAACTTTGACCTTCCAAGTACCTAGCAAGGGGATCCAGGCAACGTCTAGGTGGCAGGGAGTTATCTTAGCCGCTCTCAGAATCACCTTCATGACTGAGGAGCTCTCCCATCTGTCATGGGCTCTGCTTTGGCTGAAGGATATTTCAAAGACGGCCACATGACTTCTCTTGGAGATGTGAGTCCTCTCACACTTTATCGCCCCATGAGCTCTACACTATACACCTTTAAGAATCTGTCAAAAATGTGCAAGGCAAGTAATTTGATTTAAAATATAGACAGTAAACTTTAGACAAAATCGAGGGACAACTGTAGGAACTTAATAGGAAACTATGGTTAGTTTCTCCTCTGTCTTGAACTCTGTATTTATTCCATGCCTAAATTCTCTCTAGGTCCTAAAATTTTTATTTCCTGTTTTCCTCTGATTTTATTCCACTTATTTTTCTTGAAGTTTTCTTACATGTTTTTGTAAAAGAAGTCAGGGTTTAAGGTAAAACTAGAGGCTTTCTTAATGTCATTTTTGGTCTATAAGTTGGTTTTGTTTAAACTCTTTACACTGGGAAGATAGGAGTTATAGGAGAGTACTTCACATAGCTCATAGAAAACTAGAATTGAAAGATATACGAATCTTTCCATGAACTTTTTGAAGTACCCTTGTATCTTTGACCGTGTTGAAACTTTTATATGTTAAATCTTTAAATCAAAGTGGGCAAGTTTTTTATTTTATTTATTTATTTATTTATTTATTGGTAGGTAAGAAAAAATATTTAGAGGTTGCATTTTTTTTCCCCATTTAAAGTTAAAAGTTTTATTGAGTCCTAGTGAAAAAAAATAAGTTTTTACCACTGAATGATCTCTTTTGAGTAGAAAATCTTCTAGGGAGACTAGGCGCTGGTTCTGGTGGCTGACAGACCTTTGGGTTCCTGTGCCCGTGCAGAAGTACTGGAGGGCAGTTGGGGTTACCCCAGCTCTTTCTCAGAACATCCTGCAGGGTTGGCATTGCTTTGGTTCCACTTTAGGAGTGGGGACATCAGTGTGAAGAAGTGAGATGGACTCTTCAGGTCGTCTGAGGAGTGAGTCAGGAGCTGGTGTAGAACATGTGCTGAGTGGTCCCTCAGCCACGCTGCCACTGACCTCCCAGCCTGGTTTTCCCATTCCTGGGATCCTGGGTCTCCCCTGCCTGAGCTTGGCGAGGTGGGGTGAGCATGGGAGGACTTTTCCTTCCCAGGCTGAGCTGATGCCTTCCTAGGGGTGGCTCTCAGAGGCCCCAACTTTCCCTTTGCCCTGGGCTGTCTATTCTACCAACCGGTCTTCCCTCCAGGCCTGGGAGGGGCTGTTGAAGAACCCCAGGTGGGTTTTCTTCAAGGAGAAAGGCTGTATTGGAATTAGTGTGCTGCCTCAGGAACTGAGGCTGTCTGGGCTTTACTTACTGACAGAAATTTCCCCAGTACTGAACTAGGTAGCAGACACCTGACGTTACAGAATCTTTATCCTAAGTGGATCGAAGATGGAATGTCATAGCAAGAAATGTCGGGTCCAGCATAAGAATGTGAAGCGGGAGCCCTTGGGATGTGCCCAGAGGCGGTCCTTAGGCCCAGCCAGGGGCTCGTGGTGGGGCGGGTGCTGTCCTGTCCCTGCAGCAGTCCCAGCTGGGCACACCCGGGGCTCGGTCAGTAGTGGTTACCATACCAGAAAGGCCTTTGTGGGAGGAGGGATTAGTGAATTGTGTGTGTGTTTCCCACATTGCTGAATCGAGGCCCATGAGGACAAGTGGGAGGGAGGCAGGTTTCAGAGGTGACCCAGAGCAGAAGGGGCTGCCATGTGGAGTGGACTCTGGCGTCAGTGGGTGGGGGCGGGGTAGTGATAGTGGACTGGACGTCGTCTTTCCGTCCTGCATGGCAAGGCTGAGATTTTTTTAACCTGATACGTATCTACCTCACCCATAACCTGCAGTTTCTGTTGCTATTTCCAGCACCATCTTTTTTACTTCTCATTTTGAGTTTATTTCATCATGTCTTAGAAGCTCTGAGCCTGCTCCCCGGTAGACTTAATGGAGTCTATTCAGGGCACTCTCAGGGGCACAGTGCTGAGAAATAAGGTCACTTCTCTCTTTAACACCAAAATCAAGTGATAAATGCTTGTAAGCGCAGTATGAGAGGTGTGCAGTAGCTGGCCTTTCTGCTGGGGTGTCTGTTATGTGCTGCGAGTGTGACTGGAACACGGGCCTCATGTGCATAGGGATTGCCTGTGCATTTGGATCCTGGAATCCGGTTGTGAAGACACGCTTTTGCCTTCTGTGCTCTCTGGCTTGGAAAAGGCCCAAACAAAACTAGAACTAGCAGGATTAAGTTGGCATAAAAGATACCAGCCCTTCCTTGAAAGGCCCTTCAAGATTCCCTATGCCAGTGGCCCAGACTGTCGACCCAGTAGGAACACTTGGGATTCTGTGGCTTCCTGGGCCTCCCTCTGCCCAGTGGGAATTAGTCGAACTGCAGAGGGCCCTTCCTGACTGATGCTCATGTAGCTTTAGGAACCCTTGATCTGGGTCAGTGCTTTGCAGACTGTAGCACATCAGAGTCCCCTGGAGGGCTGTTCAAACACAAATTGCCAGTTCACTCCATAGTTTCTGATTTGCTAGGTCTGGGAAGGGCCTGGGAGTTTGCATTTTTCACAAGTTCCCTGGTGATGCTGAGCTGGTTTGGGTAAGGACCTCCTTTGAGAGGTGCGTAGTGCTAGGTCTGAGTCCCAGGCGTGGTAAACTCTGCAGGATCCTGGCAGGAGGGAAGGTTACAAAGGTGGATGTCTCCTAGGGAAAACACTGCAGAGAGCAAAAAGTGTTATAAAAGTTCTTTCAGAGCAGATGACCTTTAACCTTCTCAACAAGAATCTTTAATACAGTCCCTAATTTTTAATGTAAAGTCCCTTCTGCTTAATAAGCCATAAGTGTGTATGTTTTTGCCTACCCATTTTGCATTTGTCATTATTCCATATAGTTTTTCATATTTACAAATATCAGTTCAGCTATGATTTGCTTTGAGGGATATCATTTCTTGAACATGTTACATACTTGGAAGCAAACCTATGGTCTTCATTTTATTATTTTTAAAAGAAAACATGTTTTTGTAGTGTATTCTGCTTTAATAAAATATTTTTAAATGTGTGGTTATAAGACATTTTTAATAACGTCAAGACTTTAGGCCTTGGTGAATTAAAACATGATTTTGAAAAGTTACAAGGATTTCAAGTGAAATCTAGTAAAATGTGTTTTCTGTAATAAAAATAAGTCCTACCTGGATACAAATTTAACTTCTTGAATATTGAACTATTTCTTATTATATCTTCAACTCATTCTGTTTTTATGGTTTAATTATATAGTTGACCCATTTAGTCTGAATACCTCACAAAACAAAACTAACTAGGGTATCTTTTAATCAACTTTAGCCTCTGAGAAATCTGATGTCTCCATGGTGAGTATGGCCACAGGGAACTGGTGTTCTCTATGCAGCTTTGATGATTTCTTTTTTTAATCTACGAAATAGATACTTTTAGATAAATGATTATGTAGAGAAAGCTAGGAGTTGAAGTAAAATCTGCATAACAAATGACCCCAAAACTCAGTGGCTCAAATGATACGGATTTCCTGTCTTCACATTTCTGTGGGGATTGGAGGGTCTTAGCTAGGAGAGGTTATGGCTGGGGGCTCTCAGGAGCCCACAGTCAAGGTACTGCTGTGGCCACCATCAACTGGAGGCTGGGCAGGGCCTAGAGGCTCCGCTTCCAATGTGGCTCAGCAGCAGGCTGGAGAGTCAAGGCTGCCTGATGGATCAGGAGCTCAGTTCCTTCTCACCTCGGGCCTGTCCTGAGGCTGCTTGAACTGTCTTGGTTATAGGTCAAATTCCTGGCCAGGGAAGAACCTGAACAATGATCGATGATCCTTTGTAATGTCGCAGACTGTGTCTGGCTAGCTACTCACTTCAGCGAATTTTGCCTGAGGTGCTGCCACGTGCCAGGAAGTGCTCCTGGCACAAGCCTGTAGTGTCCTCTGTCCTCCAGGAGCTCATGATCCACCAGAGAAAGGCTAAGCCCATGGCCCAGGAGAAGATAATGTGAGCAGAATGGGCCCAGCCCAAACAGGAGAGGCAATGTGTCCAGGAAGGCTTTCCTGAAAAAGGTCAGATCTGAGCTGAGTCAGATCTACCTACATTTTAAGGAAGGGTAGGTGTTAGCTAGGTGAAGGGATGGGCTGGGAGTGGAGAGTTGGGGGAGGAATTCCAAAGGGAAATTCTAGGTAGATACGTTTTCATTTTAGAAATGAGAGACTGGTTGAGGGAAATTAACTGACTTGCACAGGATCCTGTGGCCATTGAGTTGGCAGGATTCAGCATTTATCTGCATCTGCGGGAAAACTTGAAAGTAGAGGTAAGATGCAAGGTAGTATTTCGTATCACTGGAGACACATATTCAAAATAAAGATTTCAGGGCCCCACTTTGGACTTAACTCTAGAGGAAGGGCCTCAGGTGCTGTTTACTGTTGGTGCAGTTGAGAGCTTAGCTTTGCTTTCATCTTGAACTTGGCATCGAGAGAGTTGAGGAGTTGGGGAAAAGGGGCTGCAGTGTCTTTTCTGTATGGGCTGAGGGACATGAAGGCCAAAGGATGGTTTTTCTTAGAAACCTCCGAGTGACATTACAGCCATATTCTATTTAAAGAGATTTCCGAAGCCCCTCAAAAATAAATTGTGACAAGATACTCACAGGCTTTAGTATCTTGGAAGTCAAGAAACAGTTTGATTTTTGATATTTGATTTGATTTTCTATTTGGTATTTGATTTGTTTGATATTTCATGTGAATGAGTATCTGAAAGGTGCTAATGAGGTATTTCATATTTGTGCTGGAACCAAAAGCTGAGAAATATCCTGAATTCAAGAGCCTAGACCAGTAATAATGTCCTGGGGTTTCCTAAGACTGGAAAAACATGTAAAAAGTAGGAATACTTAGAATTATTCAGAAAGGGTGCTTTGCTGTTCAGGATTGCTGTGTATCTCTTTCTTTCTTTTTTTATTGAAACATAGTTGATAGTACATATCTGTGGAGTACAGATTTGAATATCAATACCTGTGTGCAACATTTGATGCTCAAATCAGGATAATTAGTATATTCAGTTTTGTACAATGTAATCATTTTTCGCGCCCCCTTACCAATTCCTCACTTATCCCCTCTCCACCTCCCCCATTACAGTCTCTGGTAACCTCAGTTCCACCCTCTCCTTTTGAAAGTTCATCATGTTATTCTGATTGTTGTGTCTTTCTTTCTTTCTTTTTATTTTATTTTATTTTATTTTCGCTCCCACTTACGAGTGAGGACATGCAGTATTTCTCTTTCTGTGCCTGGCTTTTTCATTTGTATTTTCTCTGAGTTCATCCATGTTGATGTGAATGGCAGAATTTCATTCTTTTTTATGGCAGGGTAGTATTCCATAGTGTATATACACCACATTTTCCTTATTCAGTTGTCTGTCAATGGACATTTAGGTTAGCTCCAATTCTTGGCTATTATTGTAAGTAGAGCTGCAATAAATATGGAAGTGCAGGTATCCCTTCAACATGATGAGTTCCATTCCTTTGGGTATATACCCAGCAGTGGGATTGCTGGATTGTATGTAAGTTCTGTTAGTAGTTGTTCGAGGAACCTCTGTACTGTTTTTCATAATGGCTGCACTAATTTACAGTCCCACCAACAGTGAAGGAGGCTTCCCCTTTCTCTGCATCTTCGCCAGCATTTGTTATTCTTTGTCTTTTTGGTAATGGCAAGTCAAACTAGTAGGGTGAGATGATATCTCTGTGTGGTCTTGATTTGCATTTCCTGATTAGCAATGTTGAGCATTTTTTTCATGGTCTGTTGTCCACTTGTATATCTTCCTTTGAGAAATGCCTGTTCAGCTCCTTTGCCCATTTTTTAACCAGGTTATTTGATTTTTAATGTTAAGTTGTCTGAGTTCCTTGTATATTCTGGATATTAATCCTTTGTTGGATGCATAGTTTGCAAATATTTTCTCCTATTCTGTAGGATGTCTTTTAACTCAATTATTTATTTTGCTGTGCAGAAGCTTTTTAGTTTGATATAATCCCATTTTTTATTTTTTATTTTGTTGCCCATGCTTTTGGGGTCATTCCTAAAGTCTTTGCCCAGTCCTACTTCCTGAAGTATCTCCCCTGTGTTTTTTTTTTAAGGAGTTTTATAGTTTCGGGTCTTATATTTAAATGTTTAAACCATTTTGAGTTGATTTTGGTATATGGTGAGAGGTATAGGTATAGTTTCATTTTCCTGCATTGGATGTCTAGTTTTCACAGCACCATCTATTGAAGAGGCGGTCTTTTTCCCCAGTGTATGTTCTTGGTGCCTATGTTGAAGACAAGTTGGCTGTAAATATGTGGGTTGATTTCTGGGTTCTCAGTTCTATTCTATTCAGTTGGTCCCTGTGTCTGTTTTTATGGCAGTACCATGCATTAGCTTTGTACTATAATTTGAAGTCAGGTAGTCTTATGCCTCCAGCTTAATTTTTTTTCTCTCAGGATTACTTTGGGTATTCGAGGTCTTTAGTTGTTCCGTATAATAATAGGATTGTTTTGTCTATTTCTATGAAGGATGTCATTGATATTTTGATGGGGATTGCACTGAATTTGTAGATTGCTTTGGGTAGTATGGACATTTTCACAATGTTAGTTCTTCTAATCCCAGAATATGGAATATTTTTCCATCCTTTTACATCCTCTTTTTTTTTCGTTTACCTGTGACTTGTAGTTTTCATTGTAGAGATCTTTCATCTCTTTGGTTAAATTTATTCTTAGGTATTTTACTTTTTTGGTGACTATTGTAAATGGAATAGCTTTCTTTGTTGTTTCTCTGTTAGTTTGTTGTTGGAGTATAAAATGCTGCTGATTTTTGTATGTTGATTTGTATCCTGCAACTTTACAGAAGTCAATTATCAGCTCTAAGAGTTTTTTGGTAGAGTCTGTAGTTTTATCTATATATAGGATCATGTCATGTGCAACAGCGACATTTTGACGTCATCTTTTCCAATCTAGATGCCCTTTATTTCTTTCTCTTGTCTGATTACTCTGGCTAGTATTTCCAATACTATGTTAAATTGGAGTGGCGAGAGTGGGCATCCTTGTCTCATTCCTGTTCTTAAGGGAAAGCTTCTGCTTTCAGCTTTTCCCTACTCAGGATAATAGTCATGGTGGGTTTGTCATATGTGGCTTTTTATATATGTGTGATATAATCATATGGCTTTTGTCTTTCATTTTGTTGATGTGATGCATCACATTTATTGACTTATATATGTTGAAGCATCCTTGCATCCCTGGGATGAATCCCACTTGATCATGGTGTATAGCTGTATTCTGATTGCTAATATTTTATTGAAGATCTTTGCATGTATGTTCATCAAAGATATTATCCTATAGATTTCTTTTTTTGTTGTTGTGTCTTTGCTTGGTTTAGTATCAGTGTGATGGGGCCTCATAGACTGCATTTGGGAGAATAGCCTCTGTTTCAATCTTTTGGAATAGTTTGAAGAAAATTGGTATTAATTCTTCTTTGTAGGTTTGGTAGATTCAGCAGTAAAGCCATCTTGTCCTGGGCTTTTCTTTGTTGGGAGACTGCTGATTACTGCTTTAATCTCATTACTTGTTATTAGTCTGTTCAGGTTTTCTGTGTCTTCTTGGTTCAGTCTTTGTAGTTTGTATGTGTCTGGAAATTTATCCATTTCCTCCAGGTTTTCAAATTTGTTGGTGTAAAGTTGTTTATAATAGTCTCTGAAGTTTCTTTATATTTCTGTGGTGTCACTTGTAATGTCTCTTTTTTCATTTCTGATTTTTGTGATCTGAGGCTTCTCTCTTTTTTGTTTTTGTTAGCCTAGGTGATAGTTGTCTATTTTGTTTATCTTCTCAAAAAACCAACTTTTTGTTTCATTTATCTTTTGTATAGTTTTTGGGGTCTCTAATTTAGTTCTGCTCTGATTTTAATTATTTCTTTCTGTCTGGTAATTTTGGGATTGGCGTGTTCTTCTTTTTCTAGTTCTTTGAGGTGTAGCTTTAGGTTGTTTATTTGAAATATTTCTTTTCTTTTGATGTAAGCATTTATTGCAGTAAAGTTCCTTCTTAGTACTTATTTTGCAGTATCTCACACATTTGCTATGCTGTGCCTTTATTTTCATTAGTTTCAAGAAATGTTTTGATTTCCTGTTTAATTTCTTCTAGGACCCATGGTTCATTCAGAAGCATGTTGTTTAATTTCCATGTGTATGTATAGTTTCCAGATTTTCACTTGCTATTGATTTCTAAGTTTAATTCTTTATGGTCTGAAAAGATACTTGAAGTGATTTCAGTTTTTTAAAATCTGTTGAGACTTGACTTGTGACCTAACATGTGGTCTATCTTGGAGTATGTTCACTGTGCTGATGAAAAGAATGTATATTCTGTGGTTGTTGGATGAAATGTTCTGTAGATATGTGCCTAGTCTGTTTGGTCTAAAGTGTGGTTTAAATCCTGTCTTTTCTCTTGATTTGTTGCCTAGGTGATCTCTCCAAAAACTAGGGTGTTCAGGTCCCCAACTATTATTGTATTTGGGTCCCTTTCTTTAGGTCTAATAGTGTTTGCTTTATATATTTGGGTACTCCAGTGTTGGGTGCATATATGTTTATGATTGTTATGTTGTTTTGCTGGATAGATTTCTTTTTCATCATATAATGATGTTCTTTGTCTCATTTTTACAGTTTTTGGTTTAAGGTCTGTTTTATGCTATATAAGAATAGCTACTCCTCATTTTTGATTTCCATTTCTGTGGTACATCTTTTTCTGTACTTTCACTTTTAGTTTGTGTATGTCATTACTGGTGAAGTGAGTCTTTTGTAGACAGCATATAGTTTAGTCTAGCTTTTTAATCTAATCAGCAAGTCTTTGTCTTTCAAGTGGGGAATTTAATCCATTTACATTTAGGGTTGTTATTGAAAGATATTGTCTTTCTCTTTGCATTTTATTGATTTTCATTTGGATGCTTTAAATATCTTCTGTTCCTTTCTTTCCCTTTTATTGCTTATCTTTGGTGTTTGTTGGTTTTTGAAGTTAATAAGATACAGTTTCTTTCTCTTTCTCATTTGCATTTTTGTACTACCAGTGGGTTTTGTTCTTTCTTGTGTATTAATGGTAGTGGTTATTGTTTTTTGGATTCCACATGCAGGATTCCCTTGAGGATTTCTTGCAGGATTGATTGAGTGATGGTGAACTCTCATAGTTTTTGTTTGTCTGGGAACTACACTATTTCTCCTTCATTCCTGAAGGATAGTTTTTTTGGGTATAGTATTCTAGGCTGGTGGGTTTTTCTTTTTGGATTTTGAATGTGTCATCCCATTTTCTTCTGGCCTGCAGAGTTTCTGTTGAGAACTCTGCTGTTAGTGTGTTGGGAACTCCCTTATAGGTGACTTGATGCTTTTCTTTCACTTTCTTCAGGATTCTCACTTTGTCTTTGAATTTTTCCAGTTTGACTATAATATGTCTTAGAGAGGATCTTTTTGGATTGAATTTGTGTGGTTATCTTTGCGCCTCCTGGATCAGAATGTCCATATTATTCCCTATACCTGGGAAGTTTTCTGCTATTATTTTATCAAACAGTTTTTCAATGCCTTTTCCTTTCCCCTCCCCTTCTGGAACAGTTATGATTTGTATTTTTGTGTACTTATGGTTGTCTGCTTGTTCTCAGGGTTTTTACAATTCTTTTTTTTCTTTTTCTTTTTCTTTTCATCCACCTGAGTTATTTTGAAAAGACTGTTCATGATCAGAAATTCTTTCTTCTGCTTGTTTGAGCCTACTTCTTAATCCCTTTGTTGTGGGTTTTTCTGTTTGTTTGTTTGTTTGTTTGTTTGTTTTCATTGAATGACTCCTTTAGCTCCAGGAGTTCTGCTATATTCTTTTTAAAACTATTAATCTCTTTGTAAATTTGCTCTTTCATACTCTGTTTTGTTTTGCTCAGTTCATTGTGTTATCTAACTGAGTCTTCTTATATCTCATTGAGTTTCCTTATGATTGTTACTTGGAATTCCTTTTCCTTCATTTCAAGGGTTTCTTGCTGTATGGGGTCTTATATTTGAGAGTTATTGTATTTCTTTGGTGGACTCATATTTGTTTGGCTTTTCATATTTCTAGTATCTCTATGTTGATGCCTGGTCATCTGACAGGTGGTTGCTTCTTCTATTACTCTGGAGTGGCCTTTGAGGAGAGAGACTTTCTCCTACTGATGTGCTTTATATTTACTATTGAGTAGGATGTTCTAGTATTGCTTCTGGGTAGAACCAGTAGTAGTAGTCTCCATGAGGTTACTTCATTGGTATTCAAGGTTGGAGTTGCATGTGAGTGCCTTCAAGGCCTAGGCACTGGGGCCCTTTGTGATTCCTTGCTGAGGTTATTGACACTGTGTTTGTTTGTCCAAGATGTGGGCCAGATCTTGAGTTCTTGGGAGAAGCACCTGTGTGCTCTGTCATTCTTTGGTGGGGGTGGGTGACCCTGGGTGGGCTTTTTGGCCTCCCAGCTAGCATCTCCTGACACTGATAGGTACACTGGTAATTTTCTTCCCTACTCTGGCTATCCTCGATTTCTGCACTCCCCAGGGGTTACACATGTGTCTTTCCCAGGATCAAGACAGTTGTGTGGGCTGCCCATGTAGCTCCCACCCCCAGGTGCACTACCCTGGGGGCAGTATAATTCTCCATGTGGGTTGGGCCTCTGGGTCATGGGTCTGCACTTGCTCACCTCACTCCCTGGACACCAGTGGTGACCTTTCTTGTGATGGGCAACAGTTCTGGGACCATGCAATGGCTCCAGCCACTGTGGAAACAGTGACAGGAGGCCCATTTCAATCTTCTTCTGCAGAAGGAGTATGCCCTGGGCACCTCTAGTCCCCTGTCTTCTCCAAAGTTCCCCAAATGGTGCTTATTTCATAAAGCACTGTTCTAAGCTGCTTATATGTATTGGATCATTTTGTCCTCAAAAACAAAAATGTTAGCCTTCTATTTCCATTTCCCAGGGCTATAGAATGTGAAGAAAAGAATACGTACACTAGTTAATGGTTATTATGTTGATAAATGCTCAAACAAATGTATTCAAATTTTTAATATTTTTGTCAAGTTTTTTTTTCTACCTGTCCTATCAATTATTGAGCACAGAACACTAATATCTCCAACTATAAATGTGGATTTTTTCTGTTTCTCTTTAATTTTGTAAATTTTTGCTTCATTTACAAAATGAAGGTTTTATAATTAGATGCACACATGTAATGTGCATTTGAAACTCTCATGTCTTTGTACTGAATTGAATCATTTATTATTTTGTAGTGCCCGTTCCTTATTTCTAGGAATACTTCTTATCTTGAAGTGTACTTTATCTGATATTGATGTAGCCACACTACCTTTTCTATGATAAGTGTTTGTGTAGTATATATATATATTTTTCCATTCTTTTATTTTTAACCTACCTCATGTTTATACTTAAAGTGTGTCTCTTATAAATAGTATGGTTAGGTGTAGCTTTTTTTATCCAGTCTTGAAAAACTCTCCCTTTAAATTGAGGCATTTAGTTCCTTTACATTTAATCTAATTTACATTGGTATCATCATACATTGATATGGTTGATTTTTATGTTGATATGATTAATATGGTTGATTTTAACTAATCTCTCATTATTTGTGTTCTATTTATCTGATCTCTTTGTTCTTTCTTGCCTCATGTTGGATTAATCAATAATTTTTAGTATTGTATTTTATCTCCTTGGCTTTTTAGCCAAAGTTTGGTTTTATTTTATACTGATTCTTCTAAGGGTTACTATAGATGATAGATAGGTAGATAGATAGATGATAGATAGATAGATAGATAGATAGATAGATAGATAGATAGATAGATAGGTAGGTAGATAGACAGACAGACAGACAGACAGGTAGATAGACAGACAGACAGACAGACAGACAGACAGACAGACAGACAGACAGACAGATAGGTTCAGAGTCATCATCTTCATTGAGTTACTATTGTACCACTTCACATTCAATGTGAGAATCTTACATGAATATTTCCATTCACTCTCCTCCTATCTTTTGTTCTATTATTATATGTTTTACTTCTACATGTGTTATAAACCTCATAATATATTACTATTTTTCTTGCATTATCACCAATTATCTTTTCTTTATATCAAAAATAAAGAAAAAAATACTTAAAAAAAAACACACATTTAGCACTTATGTGCTCTTCATGCCTTCCTGTAGATCTAAGTTTTTCCATTTGATATTACAAATTGAGCATCCCAAATCCAAAAATCCAAAATTTGAAATGCTCCAAAATTTGAAACTTTTGATTGCTGACTTGACAATCAAAGGAAATGCTCATTGGAGCATTTCAGATTTTGGATTTTTGGGTTTGGGATGCTCAACCAGTAAGTATAATACAAATATTTCAAAATTCAAAAAAATCAGATTTTGATATCCAAAACACTTCCTGTCCCAAACATTTCAGATCATGAATACTTAGCCTGTATTTCCCTACAGCCTGAAGAACTTCCTCTATCATCTTTTGCAGTGTGGAGCTACTAATGACAAACTTTCTTCGCTTTCATTCAGCTGAAAACTTCTGTCTGTCATTTTTCAAGGATAATTTTGTCAGGTATGGCGTTCCACGTTGACAGCTATCTTGTTTTTTTCTTTTCAGCACTTTAAATATGTTGTTTGGCTTCCCTTGTTCCTAATGAGAAGTTGGCCATCATTATTACCTTTGTTCCCCTGTATTTACTATCTTTTTATTCCCTCTTGCTTTTTGAAAATTGTTTATTTATGTTTTGTTTTTAGCAGGTAGATCGTAATATGTCTAGGTGAGTTTTTCTTTATCTGCATGGGGGTTACTGAGCTTCTCGGTTTTGTGGGCTGATTTTTTTCAAATTTGACACATTTCATCTGTAGATATTCAAATATTTTTAATCCTATTTTTCTCTCTCCTCTCCGCTAATTTTCCATATGTTTTGTTGTTTGATATCATTTTACAAGCCACTGATACTTCATTTTTTTCCCTGTTGTTTTTCCTTGTTCCTCTCTTTAGTTTGGAAAAATTAAGTTTACCCATTTTTTTCTTCTACAGTGTCCAGTTGACAAGCCCATTCAATAATTTTTTTATTTTAAATATTGCATCTTTAGTCTTAGATTTTATTTTAGAATTTTTATTTGTCTTAAAATGTCTCATCTCTCCTCCCATTAAATTCTTATTTTCTTATATATTCTTTAACATATTTGTTATAGTTGTTTTAAAGTCATTAACAGCTAATCTATTGAGTCATCTGTGATTCTGTTCTTATTGACATGCTCTTACTCATTGCATTTATTACTTTTTGCTAAGCCCATAGAAAATTTTCTTTTTTTTTTTGGTCTGGGTGAAATTTCTTGTTACTGTGGGATCAAATGCCTTTCATGTGCCCCTTTTCCTAATTGGACATGAAGTCTCATGTGCATTTTTGAAGCAAGTGTCCCCCAAAATATGAAGTGTCCGTGAGTTCTCTTGCCCTCTGGATTCTGATTGGGTTTGACCAGTGCGAAGCTCTGGCTGATGATCATTCCCATTTGAATGTGTTAAGTGACATTTTTCTAATTTTTCCTTTATCCACGTCTGAAATTTGTGATATCTGTGCTATTCTAATGAGCCACTACTAGTTATTGGTACCTGCCAACAAAATAGGCTGTCTGAAGGGGAATAAAAAAATAAAACCAAACTTTGCTCTTTAGGACTTTCCCTGAAACACCCTTTTTAGTTATGCAACTGTCCAATCACATGCAAGTCAAAAAGCATGAAAAGTTAAAGATACATACATCAAATTGATTTGTAACATTACTACTACTAATGGATGAAATGTAATTGATTATTTACTGTTTCAGGTACCATGCCAGTGGTGTCAAGTGCATTGTCATTTAATATTCAGAACAACCCTGGGTAGAACTGAGATTCCAGCTAGGGGTTGTTTGCCTGCAAAATGTACATGTTACCACTGAGCTATAACTGCTACGTTGTTCACCCACTTGTTGATCAACCAGTAGTGTTTTATCCAGTACCTCCTCTCCTGTGGTTATAGATTTGAGAGTGGAGCATGGTGGACATAAAAGAATCCAATGACTGTGTTTGTGAAACGTATAATTTGGTTGGGGAAGTGAGGCTTATATAAAACACCCCCAAAATGCTACAAAAGATCATATAATATATGCTATATTTTATGGGGCAAGTTGTATTTTTTATCATGCAATTTAGTATTATTAAGATAGTAAAATTGCCTTTAATGTAATGGAGGCATCAATTTGAAATTTTCTCATAGTGTAAATCTTTCTTGGCCAGTCATTTATATTGACATTAATTTCCTTGACGACCTAAAGAAAGCTTATAGCCGACATTAAATATTGAAAGTCCAATCTTCAGTGAAACCTTATTCTTACTTATTTTGCAAACACACTCTACAGCTTGTCTCACACATTCCACTTGCTGGGGTGTCTGGGTTTCTGGGCTTCCACTTGGGTTGAGGGTTTCTGGGTGTGTCAGGGAGAAGGGAGCCATAAGCAGCATTCTGGGGTGCTCGTCTCTCTGGATCCTGCTAGTGCAGTCAGGCTTTCATTTTCATACGCACAATGATGTATATTTAGCTTACCCATTCACAAGGGCTTTACTGGTGAGAAGCACCTGGCTCTGTTTCTCTTCTGAACTCTAAATGCCCTTTGACATGAGAAGCAAGGAGTGCTCAGTAGACACACGCTCCACATGAGGTCATTATCCTAGGTGGAGTAAGCCAGTCACGAAAGGACAGATACTGCATGATTCTACTTATGCGAAGTACCTGCATGGAGTAGACAGTGCTGATAGGCAGTGTAATTTTCATTGCCAGAGACTGAGGGGAGGGAAGAGTGGGGAGTTATTGTTTAATAGGTACAGAGTTTCAGTTTTGCAAAATGAAAAGAATTCTGGAGATGGTAGTGGTGACGGTTGCACAACACTGTGAATGTACTTAATGCCACTGAACTGCACATTTAAAAATGGTTAAGATGGTAAATTGTATTTTAGTTGTATTTCACCACACTTTTAAAAAATGCAGTAACATAAAACATGATGTCTCAATAAAACCTATGTTTAAGCCTTAAAAAAATTTTAAGAAGGTGTCTCGTGGGCTATATTGCATTTTACTAACATCATGCATAATTTCTGTATGATGGCAGAAAATAGCAGTGTTCATGTCTGCATTGTTCTACACTGCCTTTTATTGAGATGAATCTTTTTTTTAAAAAAGGGAAAGTCAAAAGTAGAGATTCTTTGGCATGAAATCACTGGCACCTGCTCTGAAAAGCATTGGAAGAGAGCTCCAGTCATACTTCCAACCTAGACAAGGAAGCCCAAGCTCAGGATTGTTAGACAGTGATTAGTCTCCCCAGGAGCAGAACAGCCATGTGGGTCCTTGTGGGGGTGAACATGAGGAGCCCGTGTGTCCTTCAGGTGAGACCTAGAGTCCTTGGTCCAAGTTTGAGTATGTCGTGGAGACTTATTTTTTAAGGAAAAAAAAGAAAAGGGAGACTTGAATTTAATCAAAACTCTCTCTTCTTTGGTGTTTGTAGATGCTTGGAAAGATGGAAAATCGCCAGTTTTCCATAGCAGAAAATAGAAATTTGTTGATGTAATTTCTTGGCATGATTTTCTAGGGTTATTTATATTATATTACATAATTTTAATTTTTATTTATCAAGCAACAAAGTGACTGATTTAATACATAGTTATTTTAAAATAATTATTTAAAGATCATTCTCCAGATAAGACACATGCTTTCTGCCTTAGGTGGTTGTGATTTCCTTACTCCCGTGTTTCTTCTTGAAGGAAGTATTTTCCGTAATGTAATTTAATAGGGGATTTTGCATGTAAAAATTTGAGTAACTACAAAATACATGTTTTCTGCAACAGCTTCTGCTGGACAGAGAAGTGCAGTGACTTTGGAGGAACGGGGCTGACTAAAAAGAAAATATCTCTCAATGTAAGAGGGTGCTTCAGAAAGTTTGTGGAAATATAGAATTAATAAATAATACTAATCTTTCCATGAATTTTTTTTTGAAGTACTCTTGTATTTTAGATTTAGGAAATGTTTGATGTTGTACAAATTCAGAAATTTTTAAGGACAGTGGCTGCTCCATTCTCTCCTTCCAAAGTAGCACAGTAGTTCCACAGAATCTATCAAAGTTCCTCTTGTTTAGGTTCGTATATCTGGATCTCAGTGAGTCCCACCCAGCTGCTCCTGGCATTTTGGCTGGGAACTTTATCGTGAACTCTGTGTTTGCTTTGTAATTTTAATGCTCTTTTCTAAATGAGTTACTATTTCTAGCTACTGACTCACAATCCTTAAAACTCTAGAAAAAGACAAAATTATTAATGAGATCATATCCAGTTAATAATGTGCTAGCTTTAAAAACATGTATTTATATAATAAGTTGGGTATCTGAGTTCATTTTTAGGAGTGTTAAAAATGAACATTTGAGATGTGTATATGCACTCCTTTTTTAAAAAATTCTTCTTTGCAACTAGGTGCATTTATCCTTAATTTGCAACCCAGGTACCTTTATCCTTAAAAAAAAATTGTGACACTGACATTGTAGTAAGAATTTTACAGGTTTTTCTCTGTCATTTTTCAGAAATTTCTATCTGGGACATAACATGTAGGTTTGCTAAATGTTATTGTTTATGGAAAATCAATGAACAAAAGTGATGGGCTACATCTGAGTGAATTTAATGAAACTTTTTGGTGTGCTTTTTCTTTTTTTTGTAAAACCCAGAGAAATATAGGGATCCGTTTCAACTCAATCCAAATAAATTAATTACTGGATCACATCAAAGGCCTCTTTTTAAGGTGTCTCTACAGCATGTGAGGAGCATTACAGTGAGGTGATTTGGGTCTTTTTAGTTTGAATCTCAAGAAGATGCCTCTCATCATGTAATCCTGACTTTCTTGGAAAGAACAGGAAATTTTCCAGATTGTTCAGACATCAGTGGATCCACAACCAACAAATGAGATATAAGAAATCTTTATTAAGTGACTCCTTTGTGCCTGGCATTTTTACAGATACTATTTTGTTAAAACCCCTTCCTCTGAAGTAGGTATTATTTCTATGCTTTGATGAAGAACAAATGCCCGATGTGACTTGTCCAAGGCATGTTCCTGTAACTGTGGCCGGGGCTTAACCCCAGCTCTGCCTCCTTATTCAAGGCTGCTGCTGCACAGTCAGTGAACATTTCGTGCTTACAGGTGCCGATTTCTTTGCTGGATCATTTATAATACCTTGTCACCTAATCCTCACAGTGATCCTTTGAGGTAAGGGCTATAATTACTTTCATTTTACAGGCCAGGAAACTGGGCCTTTGAGAGGTTAAGTTACTTACTCAAGGTCACATAGTGCCATAGGGGCAGGATTGGGACCCAGCTGACTTCAGAATGCCCAGGAGTGTCCGCTAGGTAATCACTTTGGCTCCAATTCTGTGTCCCAATGTAAGGAAGCCTGGATCCTTCTGTCTTCTGTAGCCCCAAGATGACAGTGTTTGCCTGGGCCTACTCTGTACCTGCTGCATACCCCAGTGGCTGCACTGCTTGTGGGTTATTTCAGACAGGACCTAAAACCCACAGATATCTGTACTATCTTGGGTTTCATGCATCCCTGACTTACTCAAAAATATCCGTGAAGTGTTACATCCTAGGCTAAGTCCTAGGGATTAAGATAACCAGGCCGAGCTTTATCGTTTAGTGGGAACATACAGCTATAACTAATCTTTACATGTGGAGTGAATGGTTTCCTGGGGACAAGTCAGGCACCATGAGTTTGAAGAAGATAAAGCGTAGAGAGGTCAAAGGACGCTTCTCCAAGGTGGGATTGCCTGAGCCAGGTATGAATGGGCTGCAGTCTCTAGACACACATCAGGAAACATGAGAGGTATTTGGGACAGTGGAAGGCACGTGCCACACAGTGTGAAGGCAAGGAAGAGCATGGTCCTATGAGAACTTCCACAGTGTTCTGAATAGCTGAGACAGCATCTGGGGGACAGTGGCAGATAAGGCAAGGTCCATCAGGGGCCTTGTCTGCCATCCTGAGAGGTGTTTGGCCTTGATCTTGTGGGTGATAGGGAGCACCGAAAGAGCATAAAGATTGTATGCAGGGGGACAGCAGGGCATGGTCACAACTTGCTGCAGGTCTCCCTACCTTGTGAGGCAGTCCATTCAAATTTGAGATTGTTCAAATGCTAGAATGTCTCATCATGAGCCATATTGCCTCTCTCTACCTTCTGCTATTCAGAATGATGTCTCTTCCTCCATATGACTGTCCACCTGCCACCCTCACTCCCTGCACTTCCCTAGTAGATTTATATATTTTCATCTCCCCATGCCTTAGTTTGTCAAAATCTTGTAGTCCTCAGCACTCTTACCAGCTTGGATTGTGTAGTAGGTACAGAGTCATTCCAGACTCATGCATCATCTTAGGGATTTAGTAGTGGAGGTTTGGCAGCACTATAAGTGATCTGGGCACCTTAAGCTGGGTATAGAAGGAGTTTGTGATGAGTATATCCAGAGCATAAGAGAACGTTACCCTTACCCCTGCATGGGTTGACCAATTCAGAGCAGAGGAGCACTTGTGTGTCTTTGTCCTGAACTCAATAAATACGTCTGGTAGTTCAGTCTATAATTTCACCAGTATTTATACCATAGCTGACAGCTGAGTGATAAACTCAAACTTGTAGTCTTTTTCATGTAAATTAGTTTATACTTTCTACCATGGAATGCATTACTTACCTTTTCTGGATAGTGAACTTTGTGTAAGGGCAAGGACTCTTTCTTATTTAAATCTTGGTCTTTTTCCATTTAGTGTAGTGACCAACTCATGATAGCCCCTCAGGAAATATTTGTTGAATGAGTGCAGTTTGGTTATTACTTTGTTTAACATATATTTGCTATTTATACTATAAAACTGTTCCAACTTTGCACATTTAGAATCATAATTCTACTGTATAACATTTTAGCCATTTTCAAGCTTGAATCGTCTGTTACTTTAATAAACCTGTCTTATATCTTTAATTACATTATAGATAAGCCTGTCCAACCAGTAGACTCCAGGACAAAGCATTGTGGACACTTAAGAGGTGTTACCCACTTAGTATATCAAAGCGTTCTTAGTAATAGTTTCAGAGTTGATTGGTAATCTGGCACATATCTCTTCATGTTTCCATACTTGGTTTTTTCCTAAACACTTCTTGGTAATTCTTCTATTTTTTATATGTTACCCTATGTAGATTATCAGTAGTTTTAGGAAGTTAATTTTTTTATGTTGCAGAGGTTTATTGTAGACTAAGTTTTTTGGAAAACTTATATCACTTTTTGGAAATCTGTTATAAGGCCACATCCTATTAGAAGTTGTAGGACAATGGAATAATTTAATTTTCCTGTAAGTAGTAGTATTAACTCTCAGTTTTCCTTTTTTGGTGGTCTCCAGGTACTTTGCCATCATTGATTACTATAGTTGTTATAAAATATTTGAATACATTAAGTACCATCCACTGAAGGAATTTCAGGTCTTACTGACGAAGTTAGTGAATTTTCAGGTTAAATGATGGTGGCATTCTTTTTTTAAAGTCATTTTTTTTTTTAGGTAAAATGTATATACAATTAAATTTACAGAGTTTTATTGTACAGTTCAAGGAATTTTCACAAATATGCAGTCAGGTACCCTCTACTGCAGTCATGATACAGAACATTTCCATCACACCGACATGTTCCCTCCAGCCTCTTTTCAGTCGCTTTCCCTGCTCTTCAGATTCATTTGTGTTGTTGCATGTACCAGTCATTCTTTCCTTTTTATTACTGAGCAGTGTTCCCACATGTGGTGTGCACTGCAATGTGTTTAGCCATTCACCAGTGAATGGGCATTTGGTTTCTTTCACATTTGGGGCTGTTATGAATAAGGCTGCTGTGAGCGTTCTTGTGCAAGTCTGTGTGTGGACTCTGTGTTTAAATTTCTCTTGGGTATATACCTAGGAGTAGAACTGCTGGGTCATATGGGAAAGGTGAGCTTAACTTTATAAAAAACTGCCAACTTATTTTTCAAAGTGCCTGTAGTATTTTGAGTTTTCCCCCATCGTATGAAAATCCCGCTTACTCCATATCTTGTAAACACTTGCTGTTTTCAAGCCTTTTAAAATTTAGCTGTTCTAGTTGTTGCATAGTGGTATTTCATAAAAGTTTTGTTTCCCATTTCTCTAACTAATTATGATGATCTCTTTGTGTGCTTACTTGGCATTAATTTTCTTTTTTGAAAATGTCTGTTGAAATCTTGTCCTGCTTTCTCCCCTTTTAATATGGCTTTTTGGCACTGAGTTTTAACACCTTTAGTGAATTTATGTAAAAAATATAAGGAAAGTATTTTATTGCTTTCATAGTTTTGAGAAAAGAATCCCTCTCAATGGATATTTTTTATCTCCTGAGCCATTTTTTTCTCTTTTGGGCATGTGTAGAGGGGCTTGTTTTTCTGTCATCTGTGGCCTATTTTGATTTATCTTACTTTACTTTCTTGCATATACTCTTTATTTTAGCTGAATCTGACAAGTCACGTTCCCTGGGAAGACCACAAGAGGATTTACTGACTGCTCCCATAAGCACATGCTCACACATTGTTGCGAGGTTGCTCACACAGAGGAATCCAAGACCAACGTTGGTATTACAGCTCTTTATTAGGTAACAGCTCTTTTTGGTGTTACAGCACTTTATTGCTTGCAAGCAAGGAGAGCATGAGCATCAGGCTAGTGTCCCCTTGAATGAAGGAAAGGGGCAGCCTTATATAGCCAAAACTTCCTGCCCAGGTTCTCATTTAGGTCCTCTTATGCAAATGAGGGATGCAAGTCTGTTAATTCAGATTGATTGGCTATGGGACATAGCTCATTGGTCAGTTCTGGAGCCAAATTTGCATTCGGCCCTTAGGGTGGTGCCAAACCGCTGTTACCTTTCATTAGCACAGGGTGCAGGAAGCAAGCAAGGTTACAGAAGCTAAAGTTCTCGATTAAGACAGCCAAGCATAAAATTTCTAAAACAGTTTCTCCAGCGGAAGGGGGCAGGTTTAACAATCAGAAAATGCTCAGGGTTCCCTGCTTCAACATGCACTCATCCCTTCTACCTTTGTCATCAGTTGCAGTGGGTAGGGCACCAGCCACCTCATGCTTTTTGATCCTCATGCACCCAACACTGTGCAGTATAAATAATGGGGGAGTAGACAAATGACTATTGATGATAGTAAGCTGCCAATCTGGGTAAACTGAATGCTTTAGAATGATTCCAGAGTTTTAGAGAGTATGAGTTCTGTCTGAATTGAGGGATCTAATACTAAATCATTTTTAAGTTTCTTTAAAACTGCTTATGTAAGCTTTAACCATAAAATATCCATATTTTGCTTGATAGCTGTCTGTAAAATCTACTTGACATTGTGTTGTAGGAAACTATATGATTTCAGTTTGAATATGAATAAGAGAAGGAAATTGTATTTTTAGAGTACATGTAGCTAGATTAGACAACCTAAGAGTATCCCAAATTTCGTTTCAGATTTGAATGGGCATTAATGGTTTAATCTAGCTTTATAAGTGGAGCAAAAGGCAGAGTGTGCTCTTGATAGTTTTGAACTGTGGTTTATATTCACATGGAGTTAAATTGACCCACCAAGTGGAGTTCATATTATGTAAAATGATTTTGTTTTACTCTAAAACAGATGAAATTATAAGCTCCTAAGCAGTTATTTATGGAGATTAAAGATTGGTTATGATCTAATAGAATGCTATAGTGGCACATAGGAAGTCTGGGATCTAGGGCTGACTTAGCTGTGTGACTTTGGAATGGTCACTCAACCACTCTGGGCTTTCATTTTCTCATCTGTGAAATGAGTCATCTGGAGCAGAAGACCATAAGATCCCCAAGTCTCAAGCACGGGTGCTAAGTAATTATTTTTATTAGGATGGTTTTGATTTCACATGGCAACTTTGACGATAAATCCAATCTTGAAGTTCTTTATACGTGGTACTTACTCCCCATCCCGATCATAATTGTGTGACTTTTCTTTCTCTGAATCACTATAGTAAGGGTTCAGCTCTTCATTGTTTTCTCTCTTCAAAAAATGTGAGAAGGAAAAGACAAAAATAATGATAAAGATGAAAAGGAATTTTTGATACAATTTTTGGCCAAAACAGAAATAGTGATTGCAAAATTTTAAAATACAAAACCTTTTGCTTTGCTAGCATGAATCACAAACAATTTGCATTGGGCCCAAACATATTTTAGATTAAAATTTCTCTTAGGTAATATTAAAAGTTTATGATTTTATTAATTTGCGTTACTAGAATCCCATATATTTCAGCAGGCAAATAAAATAAAGTTTTAAATTACAGGTTAAAGGAATCAAAAAGAGCCAGGGAACTCGGAGTTTCTATTTTAATCTAATACTGATTTTACTATATGTTCTTGTTGAACATTGTTAGGTTACGGGGCAGGAGAAAAGTAGGTTGTTCTGAACGTTTTAAAGGTGAGAGTGGGAAGTATCAGTCTTAGTTGCTATTTAAGCAGACATTTTCAGGCTTTCTTTTTATTTTTTTGAAGCTATACAAAAACTAGGTCAGGATTTGTAGCCTTACTAATAAACTTTTAGCATGCTGTTCATTACATGTTGCTCCAGAAAGGAGGTAATGATGGTGGGGAAGCTGGCGCAGGCCATAATGAAGTGGTCCTTAGCCATCATGTTGTGGAGTCCCAAGTGCCTCCTTAAATATTTTACTATTGGTCACTTCTATAACCATGCAGAATGTACAGTAAATCTCAGTAAAGATATCCACTGCAGTCAGAACGTTTTCCTTCCCTGCCTGAGCTCCACCTTGCAAGTAAACAGAGATGCAGTCATCTGGACTGATGACATCCGGAGAAAGCAGATGCTAGAGGCGAAGACGGTTACAGTTTCCGCCACAGTGTTTTCTTTTGAGTTGCCAGATGTCCGGATGGATAACAATCACTTTCATGTTTTATCCAAGTGTCTCCAAATACAGTAAAAGCAGTTACATGTCTGACAGCCTGGGGGAGCCCCTTCCCCCGAAGAGCCTCAGTTTCTCTCCTCCTTTGTAAAATGGAGTCACGTTTCTGAGCACAGGCACCAGCCCAGTCCATGTTAATTTTTTTCTTTCCCGAAAATGAAATATTGTATAGTCCATCTTTGGGGTGGCATAGCCACCAAGCTCTGTCCTTTATCTAGAAAAGAGAAGCCCCAGGACATGTAGGAACATGTTGTTCGTGAGTTTAGGTCAGAAGTGCATTTGGAGAACAGGGTGAGCCGCAGTACCTATTTTGTATTTTCTTCCCTTGCAAACATTAACAATGTTTCTGGAGTTCAGTATCTCTTTTTCCTTCCCCAGTTTTGCAGTTGCTTGTGAGGAGGCTCCATCGTTTGCTGCATGAGTCTGTGAGCTGGAAGGAAGGACAAATCCTACCTGGGGTTGCTGAGTCTGGAGTGGTGCAGAGCCCATGGGCTCCAGGCTAAAGGCTGTACACAGGCTGTCTTTGGTTTGGTTTCTGTTAAACACACAAACACAGCCTCCCCCATAGTTGATTTTTGTTTTCTTCTGGAATCAATTTAAAGTGTAATAGAGCAGCTAAATTAGAAAAGGGCTTAGAACCCAACTTTTCCCTAGGTGTGTCAGGAAATGTACTGTCTCTGTTAATTCAGTGAAAATCACTTTCTTTTTAACGATACTTATAAATCACTTCTCTTCTGCAGCACAATTTATATAATCTGTGTCCTTTTCCTTTTAGAAATCCCCAACTGGACATCCAGAGCACCATTCTTGTTCGTCCTGAGTCTGGAATTAGAAGCTACCAAGACTTTGTAAGGCCTGAAAGCGCAATAAAAGGTAATTATATTTTTAAAGTATATTATTAAATTTATGTGTAAATCTGATTGTTAAGTAAATATACCCTTTATATGTTGAGCAGAATTTAGGTCTCCCTTTCCCATTTCCCCCACCTCTTTCATTCTTATTTAACTTCTCTTCCCTCCCTTTTTCCCTCCCTTCTTTCCATGTGTTCCTTCAGCCAGCATTCGTGGCACATACACTGTGTCCCCACCTCTCACGTGCTGGCGGGAATGGGAGGGAGTGGCAGGGACCACCTCTGTGGAGATGGCTGTCCCCCATGCCTGCTGGGTGAGCACAGACCCTGCTGCCCCAGTCTGGCCGAGAGGCTGGTTCCGGCGCTCACTGTCCTGCTGGCCCTGAAACGCACGCACCTCTCCCAGCAGCTCTGAGCGTACCTGGCGGTGTTTATTTTGATGGTGTTTTATAGTCACATTGCATTCATAACGCATTGGTCGCTGGCAGAGGATTTTCTGAGAATTCTGAGCACTCTTTCTGTGGATATTTAGCTTCCCCAATTTGAACTGTTAGAATCAGAATCACTCATGGGGTTAATTAAGTAAAGCAGCAACAGTGTACCGTTCCCCAGCTGGTGAGTATTCTCACTGGACATGGGACCTGCTATTTTTTTTTCCAGTCATTAACATAATAGGTATATTGCCCCCCAAAAATAGTAAATGTTACAGATATATAGCATAGAATGTGACTGTCTACTCTAAATCCACTCCCCAGAGAAAATACCAGTTAGATTTGGGTACACGTACATAAGTTATTTTCTTCTCCATGCACAAACTAATGTTGCTAATCAAGGCGTTTAGTCTGTAGTAACTGCCTTAACCCTATGAATAAAAATATTTGAGGTAAAGGTAGTTTCAAAATTTCTGCTAAATATAGCACCCTATTCTTGCTCTTGTCCTTTGCTAGTTTAGATTGTGATTTCTCTCAGTCGGGGGCCATTGGCGTTCTCATGCACCTGGTTTATTTTGATGGTGTTCTGTAGTCACATTGCATTCATAATGCAATGGTCGCTGCAGTGTGCTCGGAGAACCAGGACTCGGGTGTCAAGGTGAGTGCCCTTATCTTGGGTGCAGGGCAGGAGTGGTGACCATCTCCCCAAAGTGAAAATGGCTTCAGTAGTGCATGCACTCCAACACGGCTCTTGAGACGTCAGTGTCATTCTTCACAGTGCCTCTGCTGTCCTTAAGTTGATTGTAAGTTAGCCGTTTGGTTGAGAGCACAGCTGCTTCCCCTGCCATGAGGCTTTTTACCAGAGCTTCCCGCTTTTCTCCTGGGCTGCAGGGGCCTCGCCCCACTCCCCAGACTCAGCCCTGTACTGACTTTTCATCTGGCCTTCGTCAGCCTCCTCACACACCCTTGGAATTGATGCCCCGCTCCCATTGCCAGCCCAAAACAATTTTACCGTGATTGCAACAGTCCTTATTCTACCCATGTGTCCACATATTAGTCTGTGTCCCTGTGCTGTCCCCTCCTGAGCAGGCCTCTGCCCTAACAAGCTCAGTAACCAAGAGACTATTATGGTCCAGGCACCTAGTGGGCCATAAGCCACAGATGACCACCGAATGGAAATGGAGCATCTATCCAGATCAATACTCTTTATTCTGGAGTGCCTTGCACTCTGGCCAGTCTGAAGCCCTGGCCTTGGGTCACATGCTCCCAGGTCCATTGAGCTGTGCCAGCTTTGAGGCAGGACTTTCTGTGTTCTTATAGTGAGTTACTTCAACGAAACTTTGAGAGGAGGGGGTGTCCCAGACAGACTGATCAGTTGGCTTGTGGGTAGGGGGTCCATCTCTGACCAAACCAGCCCTGTCCCCTTTGCTGTCTGCTGTTGCAGCTTTTCTCTGGGTGGGGACAGAGGGCAGGACTGGAGAGCCCATCTTCTCAGTCCTGGTGGGTGAGAGTATGGCTTTGGTGTTAGGAGGGTCTGGGTCAGCACCTGGACTCTGTCACCTACAACATCTGTGACCTTGGGACGGCTGTATACTTTCTATGTCCCAGTCTCTTCATCTGTCAAACCAGGACAACAGTAGTGCTGTATAACAGGATTGCTGTGAGGATTGAGTGGGTGAGTTGCCACATGGGCTGCCTCATGGGAAATGTTGAATATTTGTTAGTAGCTTTTGTCACTATGATCTCCTGCAGAATGGAGGTAATATATCTACTTCTCAGGGTTGCTCTAAGCATTAAATGAGGTGGTATATATAAAATGCATTGTGTTGGACACATAAGTGGGGGCCCTTGGTGATAATGGTAAAATAATAATAGCGTTATCAGCAAATGCGTTCAGAATGGGACAGATTGTGACCCTGAATGCTAGCAGTAGCAGGGAAGAATGGCTACAAGTTCAGTAATCTCATTGTTAGTTTATTAAACCATTGTCTATGTTTTGGTCACAAAGGTTCATTCATAAAGGATTTGATTATGATTAACTATTGGAGTGAGTAGTTAAGAGTTATGTACTCCTAAAATCCTTTTATTCTTATTAGTGCCTACTTTTTAAATATAAAGGGCATTATATTCTTGTATTTTTATATTTTAAAACCAACTTAAGAATAAAGATAGTAGATCTTGGATAACATTACAGTGCATTAGTATACACATGTCTTTGGTTACAAATATATATGTGTAATTATTTTTGGTCTCTGATTATGTAACCTCTTTTTCCATTCTTACATGGGAAGAATACTGAAATATTATCACCCATGTTATATGGTTGTTCCAAAACTATAAAAGGGGAAGCAAACAAGAATATTTGATTCTATTATACCTAAATTAAATGAAGCTTATTTTTTAAATTGTGACCTTTTCCCTCTACTTTGAACCAAAACACATTTGAATCCTTGGTATGTTACAGAATTTTCTTACCATTTGTTTTGCATGTTTACTTTTTGTACACTTGAAACAAATGACATAACTTGGCTAACAAATGTCTTTTAAAGGAAAGGGCGTATAATTATATAATTTGCTGTGAGTCACCTTAGAAAGTAAATGTATCTGAGCCCTTCTGGCAATAGAGACCTGTCCTGTTATCTCTGCATCTGTGCCTGGCATTGGGCTTGCTCAATTCAGATGGGAACTGAATTGAAAATGCAGCAGGGGAATTGGAGAAGTGAAAACCCATTTGTTAGAATGCTGGGAACATGAAGACTTCAAATTTGCCTTTAGTATTATTGTGATACACTTTAAACTATAAAGAAAGATATTTAAGTGGGAGTGATGTGTGTATTTGAATGCAGTGATATTAGTTCTTTGTTCCAGCCTAATTTAGGATGCTGATGAGCTAGAGTCTGTTTCTTCTTTTTTCTGTCCTTCCTCCCTGCTTCCTCCTGCTTCCTTGCACAAGGCCTAGTCTGTCCCTGCTCTTGCAGGGACTCTGCAGTGACCTTGCTGTGTGCAGTGTCCGGAACCCCTTTGGAGGTCCTGGTGAGAATTCTCCCTAACAGCAGTAACTAGCCTTCAGCAATGAGGCCACTACCCTTGCATTTCTGCTGTTGTGACTTGTATTCTGGGAGACCCCTGCATAGGTTACACACTGAGGGAGGGAGTAGTCGCTGCTCTGTTGGAATCCATGGTGGCACATCTCTGATATTGACTTAAATCCACCTCTTAGAGTGGTTTTATTAGTGCCTTTTGCTATATCTTTTCCTAGTTGATTTGGAAAGAAAATATTCTGCCTCTGTTAACATCGCTCTATTCTGGCAGAGAACAGTTTTATGGTTGAATTTCCATAAGACTGTTTGTATTTCTCAGAAAAGAAGCAGGCCCAGCCAGAGGTTTTATATTCTGTTTGAAATCAAGACTTACCGTCTCATGCTAGAAATCTAAAACCAAACTTGTTAAGTTCTTCCCAACAGTACACCTCTGCCACTTTTCATTATGATTTTTTTAAGTAAATTTGCGTAACTAAAAATTTTACTTTGTTACATGGATGCAGATAGGTTTGTCCTGAGATTAAAGTCGGAATAACACAACTACCTCTCAGAATTTGCCAAGTGATAGTTTCTGGAAACCAGGAGTAGTTAAGTTGCTGATCCGAATGGGGTAGATTAGTGAGACCTGCCACCCCCCCAACTTCCTCCCCCCCTGCCAGAAACATTTGATTTCAGCTCTTGTTGAGTTTGCCTCCTTATTCTCTTTTGGTATTGATCTGACCTAAGTACCAACAAAGAGCAAACTATTTATATTTAAGCTTGAGAATATTTTAATATGTAGTAATATACAGTTCTTCAAACCCTAAGAACTTGAATTTTTCTTCTCCAAGTTCTCCAAGTGTACGGATTTTTTAAATTTCTACAATATAAACTTAGATGTTCCTAGACTAAGTTTGTCTGATTGATATCAAATTACACTCATTATTATTATTGTTTATCTTGCTCCACTGTTTGGTTGAAGGAGAAAAACATCTGACGGTATGTTTTGGTTTTTCAACTTTTTTGAGACCATGAATGTATTGATAGGCTTTTCATGTATTAGTGACATTAAGGTAGAAATATGTTAAATTTTCTTTTCAAAAAAAAAAAATTAACCTTCTACAAAGCTTATAATGTAAATGAATTCTTATTGTTACATAGTTGTTGTTTTTTTTTTGTTTTTTTTTTTTTTGGCAGCTGGCCTTTATGAGGATCTGAAAGATTCTTTTTTAAAAAACAGTACTTTTAGTTTTTTTCAGGTTTTGGTACACAAATGTATAATTACACTTGCCTTCTCTAAAAGGAAATTTGTTTATTTTATTGATATAAAATGTTTTCAATTTAAGCTGCACACTCTAGTAATGACTAAGGTCTATTTTAACAGGTACTGTTTACAATCTGTTTAAATTTTTTAGTGGTATCTCTTTTCAGTGAGTACTGTCTTTGGCAAAGTTTCCTGGTTTGTTTCCTTAGTTAATTAGAATTAGAAAACAGCCCTTTCTTTTCTCTCTCTCTCACTGTTGTCCAGGCCACCACATCTTGGTATCCTGATGTCCCTCTCTCCCTGCACCCACTGCAGTTACCTTTTCATCTCTGAAGCTGCTCTTCTTTCTTTGGAGTCTGTCAGCTGAACAGATAGGCATCACCAAAGCATGACACAAGCAGGACTGTCTGGGTTTCAAATGCAGGGTGTACTGGACCGAATGAATTCTAGATTGTTCTGCTTAGTAGCTCACCCAGTTTTTGTTTCTTAATCTTCCAAAGATGCTACCAGGGGGATACTTGCACCTATTGAGAAAGCATGTTGTACTTCTCTCTCTAAAAGATTGCTGATGACATATAAATGTGTGGTAGCCTTTTTTCACTTAGATATTAAATCCCTCTGAATCAGGTGACAAAGCTGCCATCCCTCCTTACCATCAGCCTGGGACCATCTTTGATGACTGTTCTCTTTGTTCAGAACTGTGTCATATTTTGCATATGAAATCATGAAGTGTTTGAGGTAGAGATATTGCAGATTCGACGTCTTGATTTTACAGAGAAGGAAATAGAGATCATTTTACAATTGCCTTCATTTAACATATTTGTAAGAATGCAACAAAAATATCTTCTTCTATATTTATTCTTAGTATAGGCACTCTTCGTGTAACTAAAATACTTTTGAAAAGTGACAAGTGCATCAAATCATATTAAAAGTGATCAGCCCCTATCCCCACCCCAGTAAGGGAGAGCCTCGCTCCATTGGGGACTGCAGGAGACAAGAGTGGCATTTGGGAGCTGGTTGCTCATGGCTCACGTAACAGACGTACACTGGGCATCCACAGTGCCGTGCTGGAAAATCATGGCCCTTGTCTTTGAGAAGCACATGTAGTTAATCTGCCAGAGTTGTTATCTGATCTTATATTTTATGAATTTAGCATTCAAATAGGCCAGGAAGGTTTTTTCAACAGAAATTTCCTGAGGAAGCTGAAGCAGGCATATGAGTGCTGCTATGATAAGTCTATGGAAGGGCATTTCCCAGGTCCATCTGGGGGAGTTCTGATCATATGGCTGCCTCGCCTGGGAACAGGCTGAGGCTACCTCTGCTCCGGGATCAGGCTGAGGCCGCCCCTGCCTGGGCCCTGCCTGGCTGGCCCCCCTGAGCTGAGTCATCTGCAATCTGAGAACCTTCTGTGTTGGGTCATGCTAAAAAGGCAAAGAGCTATCTTCGATCAGCCTTTCTTGGACTGGAAGAGGAACCCATTCCCCTGATAGTGAATGCGATGTGTACAATGCCTGTTCGATTCTCTGCTGGTTGGCAGAGGCAGGCATAGAGGCCACCCTGAAGCACCACAAGCGTGTGCAGTGGCCAAGGAGGCCTTCGTCACCAGCTCCGTGACCCTTTCCTTCCCTTTTAAGCTTCTTACCATCTGCCTAGAAAAAGTCTTTAAATATGGGATCCCAAAGTTTACATGGTCTTGAAATTTCAAGCACTAGTATTTTTCTCACAATTTTTGAAACAGTCATTGAAGAAATGATATCTGTTTGACAGGCTGTATTGGGCACCAGGCCTGTGCGTTGGGCAGTGGAAAGTGCCGCAGGAATTTCAGAGCTGCCTCTGACACTGCCTGCCCTCTGGCAGCAGTTTGAGTCAGCCTCCTCATTTGAAGGTCACCTCTTTTTTGACATGCTGTACCCATTTCAGCTGTCCAAGGGTGAAACCCTTTCTTTTTTTTTTTTTCCTGCAACATGTTTACCTTTTTCTACTCTTAATTTGGGCACAAATTATTCCATCCCAAAAGCTAATCATTCTGCATTCTGTGACCATTTAGTTATGAACACATAGCAAGTACAAGCAGTTTGCTTTTCCCTAAGCATTTCATTTTTCCAATATCTGAAATAAGTTCACAAAGAGAAACTGGTGTGGGTAGCCCAGTGGGCACGTGGCATGTGTGCACAACAGCCGCATTCTCAGCGGTTGGTTTGTGGCTCCTGGACCGTCATCTCATCATCATCTCAGGCACACTTAGAAACCAGGTGCTCCCAGTTGGTCTACCCCTAGGTTAGTCCTGGAGAGAGAGCGCACCTAAACCCGGGTGGTAGTGGTCATCAGACCACCTAGGAAGACTGCTCACATCAGAAAATGGATACGTTCACGTTTTAGGGAGTAATGCCTATTTCCACATAATATTAAAAGCATATACGTTTCCTTTTTGCTAACATTTATATTATGAACTTTAAAATTATATTTTTACTTGAAAATCTAAAGACTTATAGTAAGATGAGTGGAGACTGAATTTTAATAAGGCAGGACCAATGTTTTTTTTAATTTGGTTTTTAATGAGGCTGAAAATGTCCACTTATATTTTTCCTTTTTATTTTAGCCTTAGTTCAGTAAGTTTGTTGGCATATGACGGTTTATTGCTAAAATAAATTGTAGTGATGAGTGCATGTGTTTTTTTTCTTGTAAATTAAATGAGGGTTTTGAAATAGGAAAGTCTTAATTCATAGGGCACACTGCAGTGACAAAACCATGTGAGGGACATTAAGTGGCAGTGTTCATTCCAGCAAGAAATAGGACCACGCTCTCATCTACGTGTTTCTCATTCTTCCCTGTTCTACCCTTTGATCCAAATTCAAAACATTCTATCATGAGTAAGTGTCACCAGCGGGTGGTCCCATCAATTAATTGGAGTGATATTTCAGCCAACATGTTAGCAAATGTTCTTTTATGATTTTGTGTCTCCCTCCGCACCCCCCCCCATTTGATTTGTCATTGTTCTGCAGCTTCTGCCTATTCTGAGTAAGCCACAGTCAGAGAAAATCACAGTAGGTGGGGAGTCTTGCTGCCAGGTAGAGCAGAGGAGGGCATTACCCTGAATGGTGAAATTCACTCACCAGCGTGGTCAACAGCTGTCACCAACATGTGACATTGATGTTTTGTGCTACACTGATGGTGAAGGAAGAATTGGGGTCAATAACACTTCCTGCTGTTGAGCATGTGGTAAGCAAGACTTTCCTAAAACTAGTGCATGATCTCTACTCTCAATTTCAGCCATAAGATGGGGTAATCTTACATGTAGTGACCTGGCCACCAAGGGGTTGACAGACAGCTCACTCCTGCTGTCAGCTGGAAGCAGTGCTAAGAACTGAAATTATTTTCTTGTACTCCGGTCTTTCTTGTATGAAATAAGCACAGGTCTAGCTTCAGTTCGTAGTAAGATGCACCCTCGAGTACACTGTGTAAACTCTCCAAGCCTCAGTTTCCTCCTGTTTTCCATGAAGAGGCTGGATAAAATAGATTCTGATTCCTATGTTTCCATAAGACATGTAATTTTTGATTTGATTACTATAATCAGGCAGTAAGTTACAACAGGTGATGTCACTGGACCAAGAGTTCCTGTTCCTTCCTCTAGATACCATATACTTGATCCAGTGTATTGCACTAATTGCATTTATGATGAAGAAATTCTAAAATCACAAATGTTAATGAATTTAAAACAGGTGTTTTTATTAACCTGTTGAGATACAGGGTTTGGGCACTTCTTCCTGATTTGCTGGCTCAACCTAATGGTAATGGGAACTGTGGGTACAATGTCAGCATGATGCAAAGATAATACTGGGAGGCCCATTTGTCTTTGGGCTGCTTTTTGCACACATTGTTTTACGCAGCATATTTATTCCTAGTGTAGTCAGACATCGATTCACTTGGGTTTTTTGCTATCCAGATTTTAATTTTGCCCAGTGGGATCTCCCCATCTCATTTCCTCAGAGGAGAAGTAGTTAGGTGATGTTTGTGAGAGGTACTCTGGACTGTTTTAGAACAACCGGATAACGCTGCATGGTTGTGTGCGGCGTCTTATGGGAATGACTACGCTTGTCTCTATGCTAGGTGTGGAGCAAGTGAGGCTTGAATTGTTGCGTGCATTTAATTCTTTTAAAAAAGCATGCTTTCTGTGTATGTCGTTCTGTTTTCCCCTATCTAAAAACGATAATCTGCACCAAAACCAGTTATCCAATCTCCTGGGATCCTTATATAAGAATTGAAATAGATAAAAAGCACCCACGAGCTAACGTGCCAGGGCTTTTTCTGATTTCTAGCTGTCTCACTTCACACTGTGGAGACTGGCCTGGCTCCCTCTAGCCTGGGAAACTTTGCGTCTCCCTCAGGATGCCAGGAACGGGAACTGTTTGCACTGCAGTGAAGAAGCTGATTTTCCAAGGTGGGAGTGCAACACACCAGGGGTTGGCTGATATTTAAAGAACATAAATGAAAGCAGCAGGCACCTCACCAGGGCAGACGCAAGAGCCTTGGGTCAGTTATTCTGTTCCAGGACTGACATCTTATCGATGGCTGAGCATGTAAACTGGAGCTGTTTGTCCACTGGGTGTGTCCTTCTCCATGAGGAGAGGCCACTAAAGGTCAGCCCAGGTTCTGGTGAAACCTGTGCCTCAGCCCAGGGGTGGTGTGAGGACAGCCAGCACTCAGGTTCGGGGAGTTTGCTTTTCAGACCTAAGTATTACCTCAAGTATTACCTCAAGGTTTTACTTTGGTCAGAAAGTTAGCTTGTGAAACAGTGTGGTCTCATGAAAATCCTTTCCTGTGAATCAAAAGCTTTCATTTTCATTCTGGAATAAATTAGTGAATAATTCTTAAACCCATGACAATTTATTTAATCTTTTTCTACTTTGATTTTCTTACCCAGTAATACTAATACCAAATCCGAACGAACACTTACATAGTGGTTTTTTTTGTTTGTTGTTTTGTTTTGTTTTTTAAATTTTATTTTGTCAATATACAATATGGTTGATTATTGTGGCCCATTACCAAAACCTCCCTCCCTCCTCCCTCTCCCCACTCCTACCCAGCAATGTCCTTTCTGTATGCTTGTCGTGTCAACTTCAAAGAATTATAATTGTTATGTCTTCTTCTCCCCCCCAGTTTTTTTTGTGTCTGTGTGTGTGTGTGTGTGTGTGTGTGTGTGAGAATTTATTTATTTATTTTTATCTCCCACCAATAAGTGAGAACACATGGTATTTCTCTTTCTGTGCCTGACTTGTTTCACTTAATATAATTCTCTTAAGGTCCATCTATGTTGTTGCAAATGGCAGTATTTCATTCTTTTTTATAGCTGAGTAGTATTCCACTGTGTAGATATACCACATTTTCCGTATCCATTCATCCAATGATGGACATTGGGCTGGTTCCAACTCTTGGCTATTCTAAATAGTGTTGCAATAAACATGGAGTACAGGTATCCCTTCAACATGATGATTTCCATTCCGCTAGGTGTATACCCAGCAGTGGAATAGCTGGGTTGTATGACAGATCTATTTGTAATTGTTTGAGGAACCTCCATACCATTTTCCATAAAGGTTGCACCATTTTGCAGTCCCACCGACAGTGTATGAGGGTTCCTTTTTCTCTGCAACCTCGCCAGCATTTCTCGTTCAGAGTCTTTAGGATATTAGCCATCCTAACTGGAATGAGTTGGTATCTCAGAGTAGTTTTTATTTGCATTTCCTGAATGCTGAGTGATGTTGAGCATTTTTTCATGAGTCTGTTGGCCATTTGTATATCTTCCTTTGAGAAATACCTACTTAGCTCTTTTGCCCATTTTTTAATTGGGTTGCTTGTTTTTTTTCTTGTAAAGTTGTTTAAGTTCCTTTTATGCTCTGGATATTAATCCTGTCTCAGAAGTATATTTTGCAAACATTTTCTCCCACTCTATTGGTTGTCTTTTCACTCTGCTGATTGTTTCTTTTGCTGTGCAGAAGCTTTTTAGTTTGATATAATCCCATTTGTTTATTTTTCCTTTCGTTGCCTGTGCTTTTGGGGTTGAATTCATGAGGTCTGTACCCAACCCTACCTCCTGAAGTGTTTCCCCTATGTATTCTTGGAGGAGTTTTATTGTTTCCAGATGTATATTTAATTCCTTAATCCATTTTGAGTTGATTTTGGTATATGGTGAGAGGTACGGGTCTAGTTTCATTCTCCTACATATGAAGATCCAGTTTTCCCAGCACCATTTGCTGAAGAGGCAATCTCTTGCCCAGTGTGTAGACCTGGTGCCTTTGTCAAAGATCAGATGGCTGTAGGTATATAGGCTGATTTCTGGGTTTTCTATCCTATTCCATTGATCTGTGTGTCTGTTTTTATGCCAGTACCATGCTGCTTTGATTATTAGAGCTGTGTAGTATACTTTAAAGTCAGGTAGTGTTATGCCTCCAGCTTTATTTATTTATTTATTTATTTATTTATTTATTTATTTATTTATGCTCAGGATTGCTTTGGCTATTTGTGGTCTTTTCTTATTCCATATAAATATTAGGATAGTTTTTTCCATTTCTGAGAAAAATGTCATTGGAATTTTGATGGGGATTGCATTGAATCTGTAGATCACTTTGGGTTGTATGGATGTTTTCACAATGTTAATTCTTCCAATCCAAGAGCATGGGATATCTTTCAATCTTCTGGTGTGCTCTTTAATTTCTCTCAACAGTGGTTTGTACTCATCATACAGATTTTTCACATCCTTGTTTAATTTTATTCCTAAGTATTTTATTTTTTTAATGGCTATTGTGAGTGGGCTAGCTTTCTTGATTTCTTTTTCTTCATGTTAAGTGTTGTAGTATACAAATGCTAGATTTTTGCACGTTGACTTTGTATCCTGAAACTTTGCTGAAATCATTTATCAACTCTAAAGGTTTTTTTGTAGAGTCTTTAGGCTGTTCTATATATAGGGTCGTATCATCTACAAACAGGGACAGTTTGACTTCATCTTTTCCAATCTGGATGCCCTTTATTTCCTTCTCTTCTCTGATCAGTCTGGCTAGTACTTCCAACACTATGTTGAATAGGAGTGGTGAGAGTGGGCATCCTTGTCTAGTTCCTGTTCTTAAGGGAAAAGCTGAAAGTGGGCTTATCATATATGATATTGGCACTGGGCTTATCATACATGGCTTTAACTGTGTTGAGATACTTTTGTCTATACCCAACTTGTAGAGAGTCTTTATCATGAACAAGTGTTGAATTTTGCCAAATGCTTTTTCATTGTATAGAGATGATCATATGGTTCTGTCTTTGATTTTGTTGATGTGTTGAAACAACCTTGCATCCCTGGGATGAATCCCACTTGATCATGGTGTATAATTTTGTATATGTATTGTTGTATTTTGTTAGCTAGTGTTTTATTGAGGATTTCTGCATCTATATTCATCAACGGTATTGGCCTGCAGTTTTCTTTTTTTATGGTATTTTTGTTTGGTTTTGGTATCAGAGTGGTGTTTGACTCCTAGAATGAGTTTGGGAGAATGGCTTCTGTTTCAGTCTTTGGAATAGTTTGTAGAGAATTGGTATCAATTCTTCTTTGAAGGTTTGATAGAATTCTGCAATGAACCTGTCCATCCTGGGCTTTTCTTTGTTGGGAGACTTCTGATAACAACCTCAATCTCTTTTATTGTTATTGATCTGTTCAGATTTTCTTCGTCTTCTTGGCTCAGTTTTGGTAGTTTTTATGTGTCCAGAAATTTATCCATTTTCTCCAGATTTTCAAATTTGTTGGCATATAGCTGTTTATAGTAGTCTTTAATGATTCCTTGTATTTCAGAGGTATCAGTTGTAATATCACATTTTTCATTTCTAATTTTTGTTATTTGGGTCATCTCTCTTCTTTTTTAAAAAAGTTAGCTTTCCTAAAGGCTTGTCAATTTTATTTATCTTTTCAAAAAGCCAACTTTTTGTTTCATTGATCTTTTGTATCATTTTTTGGGTTTCTATTTCATTTAGTTCTGCAGTGATCTTAATTATTTCTTTCAGTCTACTAACTTTGGGTTTGGATTGTTCTTGCTTTTCTACTTCTTTAAGGTGAAGTTAAAGTTGGGTTGTTTACTTGCCATCTTTCCATTCTTCTGAAGTAAGCATTCAATGCAATAATTTCCCCCCTTAGTAATGCTTTTGTAGTATCCCACAGGTTTTGGTATGATGTGTCATTATTTTCATTAGTTTCAAGAAATTTTTTGACTTCCTGTTTAATTTCTTATAGAATCCATATGTCATTAAGTAGAATGTTGTTTGATTTGTACGTGTTTGTATGGTTTCCATAGTTTCATTTGTTATTGATTTCTAATTTTAATCCATTGTGATCTGAAAAAATACATGGAATAATTCCAGTTTTTTTGAATTTGTTGAGACTTGATTTGTGACTTAACGTGGTCTGTTCTGGAGAATGTTCCATGTGCTGATGAGAAGAATGAATATTCTGAGGTTGTTGGGTGGAATGTTCGGTAGATATCTGCCAATCCAATTGGTCTAAAGTGTTGTTTAGATCTTGTGTTTCTCTGTTGATTTTTTTCCTAGATGATCTGTCCAGTTCTGAGAGTGGCGTGTTCAGGTCACCTGCTATTATGGTGTTAGTGTCTATCTCATTCTTTAGGTCTAATAGTGCTTGCTTTATAAATCTGGCTGCTCCGATGTTGGGTGTGTATATATTTATGATATGTCTTCTTGATGGATAGATCCTTTTATCATTATATAGTGGCCTTCTTTATCTCTTTTTATGGTTTTTGGTTTAAAGTTTATTTTATCTGATAGAAGAATCGCAACTCCAGCATGTTTTTCATTTCTGTTTGCATGGTATATCTTTTTCCATCCTTTCACTCTTAGTCTATGTGTGTCTTTACAGGTGAGGTGAGTCTCTTGAAGGCAGCATAGTGTTGGGTCCATCTTTTTAATCCAGGCAGTCAATCTGTGTCTTTTGAGTGGGGAATTTAATCCTTTTACATTAAGAGTTATTATTGAAAAGTGTTGATTTACTCCTGGCATTTCACTGACTTTTGTTTGGATGTCTTAGGTATCTTTTATTCCTTTCTTTCTGATTTACTGTTTGTCCTCTATGTTTGTTGTTTTCTTTCGTTGCCAGATAAACTTTTTTTCTCTTTATTGTTAGCATTTTTATTTTACTGGTGGGTTTTGTTCTTTCTTGAGTATTCATAGCAGTGATAGTTGATTTTCAGGCACCAGACACAGTACTTCCTTTGAGAATTTCTTGTAAGGCTGGTTGTGTGGTAGTGAATGAACTCTTGCAGTTTTTGTTTGTCTAAGAAATATACTATTTGTCCTTCATTTCAGAAGGATAGCTTTGCTGGGTAAAGTATTCTTGGCTGGCAATTTTTCTCTTTTAGTATTTTGAATATATCATCCTATTCTTTTCTGGATTTTAGGGTTTCTGATGAAAGGTCTGAGGTGAGTCTGATTGTGGCTCCCTTATAGGTAACTTGACACTTCTCTCTTGCAGCTTTTAAGATTCTCTCTTTGTCTTTGAGTTTTGCCAATTTGACGATAACATGTCTTGGAGAGGACCTTTTTGGGTTGAATATGTTTGGGGATCTTTGAGCCTCCCAAATCTGGAGATCTGTGTCTTTCCCTATACCTGGGAAGTTTTCTGATATTATTTCACTGAATATGTTTTCAATGCCATTTCCTTTTTTCTCCCCTTCTAGAATACCCATGATTCAGATACTTGAGTGCTTAAGGTTGTCTGTTATCTCTCTTAGATTTTCTTCAAGTTTTTTAATTTTTTTTTTTTTTGGTCTGCCTGTTATTTCGAACAGACCATCTTCAGGGTCAGAAATTCTCTCTTCTGCTTGTTCTAGCCTGCCGATTAAACTTTCTGTGTTTTTTTATTTTGTCGAGTGAATCCTTTAGTCCCACAAGCTCTACTACATTCTTTTACATGGCATTGATTTCTTTGTACATTTCTTCTTTCAGGTCCTGCACACTTTTTCTCATTTCATTGTGTTGTCTGACTTTTCTTGTATCTCATTTAGTTTTCTTAGAATTGTTGCTTGAAATTGCTTGTCAGTCATTTCAAGAACTTCCTGTTCTATAGGATCTAGAACTTGAGAGTTATTATTTTCTTTGGCGGTGTCATACTTTCTTGGTTTTTCATATTTCTGGTATCTTTCCTTTGGTGTTTAGTCATTGTGGCAGGGGGTTTCACGTTCCACTTGTTCTGTCCTGGATCCCACAGGGACTGCCAATTCAGCACAGCTGCCACAGGGCCTGTGGGCTCGGCAGCTCTTGGGTCTCTCTGGACAGCGGGGACTGGCCTGGCTGTGGTCCCATGGCTAGGCGCCCACTGGTTCTGGCATGGCTGGCTTAGGGCCTGTGGACCCAGTGGCTCTTATGCCTCTCTGGGCAGCAGGGACTGGCCTGGGCTGGGGGGTCCTGCGGCATAGTGCCCGCCTGTTCCGGCATCGTTGGCTCAATTATCCCCATTTTATAGATGAAGAAATTGAGGCATAGATAGGTGAAATAACTTGTCCAAGGTCACACAGCTAATAAGTAGTGAAATTGGACTTGAACCCATTCAGACTGGCTCTAGAATTTTCTGTTAATTACTGCGCTATACTGTATCTCTGAAAAACTAGTATGATGTTCCCTGATTCTTTTGTATTTGGTTTCTCTGAGTACCCCTTTATGGGAGATATTTGAGCCAATGAATATGAGTACTATTTCTCTGGTACTTATATTGTTTTAGGGGGCTTGCATAAAACACCTTGTCTGTGCTACTTGGGAATTGCTTTCCACAACAGCATGAGCTCATACCTAGACAACTACGTACTGAGAGGCACCACATACACTCACACAGTGACTCATGTGCAGTCCTAGGGGTGCACTCACATAGACCACAGTGGTCATGATGCCCCTGAGATAATGCAGTATGTAGCCTGTACCACTGTATGTGCAGCCCTTCATAAGCTGACTGACAGCCTTATTTAGATAACTTTCATGAACATGTAAAAAATTAATATATATTATGATAATATTTCATGCTGTATCAGCTCACCTCACTACATCAAAGCTACCTTTCAGTTAAAAATATATGAATGAAAAAATAAATATATTATTTTACATAGCATACGTCTATATATTAAAATGTCCATATAAAAGCAGCAGCTGCCAGTTAAAGAAAGTATTAAGGTTGCAACAGAACAATCAAAAAATGTACCTGTAAAAATTTCTAATTTAGATACACAGTAGTTGGCCAGACTGTGGACATTATACTTAACAAAATAATCAGCTTGATAATTTTGCAAATTATAGACTCACCCAATAGAATTACAAAATAAAAGCCAATTTGAAATATTTTAGCTATCATTTAGCTTGATACCAACAAAACTCTTCCATACATCAGATTTTAGGTATTCAGGGATACTCTTTAATGAAGTACCAGTCTGGTTAACAATCAGCCAGTACTTGGAAATTCTCATGAGCAAGAGCAGAATTGAAGCAGAGCCCTCAAACTGTTTTAAACAAATATCTTCAATATTAAATAGGTTATATAGCATTCATACTGTTTAGTTTTGGGAAATAATGAGTTAATTGCTTAAAATAAAAAGCTGTCTTTTTAAGCAGCAATTAGTTAAAAAATCAAAGCTTAATAGTCTGTTAAAGAGTTATTTTAAAAATTAGTGAAGTGAGATTAATTGTAATCTGACATTAAAGTTGGTGTAGTATAGGTCCAAGCAATTAGGATGTCACTGCCATATTAATTAAGGGAAGAGGCGGGGTCACCAAGCCTAACCAGTGGTTAGGGGCACACTTGAATTCTATTCTCTTAACTGCTCAGAGTAGTGCTGAATATGTAAGTGGTCATAAGGGTTGCACAGCAGGGACTTGGCGGGAATCTCCTGCATCTCTGACAGCATAATCACACTCCCCCTCGCTACTGTGTCACTCTCCAGTTAGAAAGTTAACTGGTAGAACCATGATTTAAGCATCTTGAGGGTAGGAAGTTTTATCTGTGTATTGACTGCTCTGTCCCCAGGGCCTGGCCCCTAGTGAGTGTTCAGTAAGTAGTCATGAAATGAATGAATTGAACTGTTTATTGATCTGACTGCACTCTGTCTACTTATTAGGCATAGGTCTTGTATGTTTCCGTGAACAGCTTTAGTTATGTGACACCTTTGAATGAATCAGACTCACTTTATATTGTACCTTGAGCCCATGCAGACCCAAGTTTCATCTAACACACGTGCCCATTAGTTCATTAAAGCAATTCAAGTTTTATCTATTGATTAAAATTCAGGGACCATTGGACATCTGTGAAAACCTCTGCAGTCTGGAGCACAGACCAAGGAGTATTTTTAGTCAGGCATTCTTTTAAAGAGAATATTGCAGTCAGTTCAAGCTGCTACAACAAAATACGTTAGACTTGGTAATTTATAAACAGAAATTTGTTGCCCAAAGCTCTAGAGGCTGGAAAGTACAAGATCAAGGTGCTAGCAGAATCTGTGTCTGGTGAGGGCTCATTCTTTTAGATGGTGCATTTTATGTGTCCTCACATGGAAAAGTGGGGTAAGGCAGCTCTCTGGGTCTTTTTAAGTACATTAATCTCATTCATGAGGGTGGAGCCTCATGACCTAATCACCTCCAAAAGGCCCCACCTTCTAATATCATCCCCTTGACAATCAGGTTTCAACATGAATTTTAGGAGGACATGAATATTCAGATCATAGCAGAGTATTCTTCCCTCCTTCAGCAAAGAGCATTTCATTAACATAAAGAAAGCAAAATGTGACATTCACTGATCATGGTGGCCAAGGTAGCATTATCAGATTAGCTATAATTGAATTTTCATATTCTATGCAATTCAATTGTCAAAACCAACCCTTACTGTACGTTAATACACAACTGTAGACTTTAAAAATAAAGCCATAATAATTCAGTCTTCTAGGACTTGTAAATTCTCAGAAGTCCTGTGTACATTTTGTGGCCATTCTGAAGAGTGCCCATTTCAGAGAGAAGGAAACTGAGGCATAGAGAGGTTGTGAGGAGCCCAGGCATTCGATGTCAGACCCATGATCCCATGTGTTATGTTTTTTCTACTATGCTGTGTATGCCAGAATCCTCATTAAGTACAACATAGTCACCCATTATCAAACCTTAGAGATAACCAGAAAGTCTTAGTACCACTCAATACGTATATAGTTTCTTCCTTGTTAGTTCAACTTCGGGAACTTGCAATCTGCAGCATTTCTTAATCCTCAACTTGTATCATCTGTTCACGTTTACTTTAATATAACGAGTGATTGATCCAAGTCAGGCAGCCATCAAGGGCCAGTTTTAAATATTACATCTCCGGTCTTGCACTAGACTGTGCCGTTCTGCTGATTGATGGCTTTGGGAATCCCAATTTACTGTAGCGATCGTGGTCCAGTTAAATGTGCAGGTGCAGTGCTTGGTGGTTTTACGAATGTTGGAGAGAATTGTGCTGCAGGGTCTTAAGGTCTCATGTCTTAAATTGAGAAGCCTGTTATGTATATGACAGATTTCCAAAGCTGATGTTGTTGACAGCCATAAAGTTAACACACTTCCAAAGCAAAGACAGTTAAATGGAAGAGTTATGAAGAGAAAATATTGGCAATGGCATTTCCAAACAATATTGACATAGCATTTTAGGAGTGAACACTAATTAGGTAGAAAATGGAAACTCAGTAGATTTCTTTCCTGTAGGGAAAAGGTAAATATTAAGTACCTGAAGCTTTGGCTCTGTGTTTGGGGAGGATATTTGTAGTAAGGTTTGGTACTAGGGGTGGTATTCATAAACTGTAGCCAAATGTGGGCTATGCCTGGAAGCTGCACTTCTTGTTTCCTTCAGAGGTTCCAGAAGGAACCATAATAGCCTCCAGCTATGCCCTCAGTGGCCTCCCTGGAGGCCACCTGGGCTGTGGGTCCCGTCACTGATGTACAACAGCTGACCAGAAGCACTCTGGACCTCATCGGACTGTAATTCATCATCCTGTTTTCCTTTCTCTCCCTCTCTCACTCATTTTTTTTTAAAACTTATATAAATCCAGGCAGGGTATTTTGTAAAATATTTGAAGAGGTAATTTCCTATCAAACAGTAATAGAGGAATTCTATCTTTATACAGTTTATACTTGTTTTGGTAGATGACTGATCTCTTGTGAAACTTGAGAGGTTTTTCAGGGCTATTTAATGTGCATAATGAATATTGAGATTTTAGGGTTTTTAAAAATAGCTTCTTCATGTAGGTGTTAGTGTGCTTGACGACCAGTTTGAGAATTTTGAAAAAAAATTTTTTTTAATGTCAAAGTAGGACTTAATTTAAATGTTAGCTTCTTTGTTTTAACTCTTTTTCAACTTCTTCAGAACAGTTATTAGCATAAAAGCTTAATGATTCACATTTCTTAGGTTATGTATGTGCAAGGAAATTCAGTGTTGGTTCTAAATCCTATGTAATCATTCTAAACCCAACTTGAAATTTGAGGGTGTTTCAACATATTTCAGTATCAGAAAAGTAAGTCAGCAGTGAATCATTTATCAAACAATATTTTGTAGTGGTTTTTCTATACCTTAGTCCCTTCCAGAAACATCTGCAAACTTTTTCAGGAAAATTGTCTGTTCCTATTTTGAGGATAAAAATAGCATTTAACGTTCCTTTAGTGCAGCTTTTTGGGGATGTTTCGGTGGTGCTGAATATTTTTTTTATTTTAAAAGGAATATTAACTTTCATCTCACCATTGTACTATTTGGAATTCCTAACCCTGCTGATCCCTGACACCCTTGCCCCTACGGGGGAGTTTCCCATTACTGGGGAAGGGGTTGTCCTTGGGCCCCAGTCCCATCCCTACCTGCCTGCCCTCCTGCTGACAAGGCAGCAGTATGTGTTCTGCCACTCTGTCTTTTTTTTTTTTTTTTTTTGTCTTTTTGTGACCGGCCACACCGTGCTCAGCCAGTGAGTGCACCGGCCATCCTTATATAGGATCCAAACCCGCAGCGGGAGCACTGCTGCGCTCCCAGCGCCGCACTCTCCTGAGTGTGCGACGGGGTCGGCCCCTGCCACTCTGTCTTCATCGTCCCTACCTTCCTCTACCTGCCTTCCATACCTTTTTAACTGTGATTTAAAAAAAAACAAAACATAAAACGTACCATCTTAGTCATTTCTAAGTATACAGTTCTTAGTGGTATTTTGTTTTTGTTTTATATCATTACATTTTAATATTTTGTATATTTACTAGCCACACCTTTGTGGCCCATGTATATATGTATAAACTACTTAAGGGGTAGGGCCATGTATTGTCCTTTTCACTGCATTCGGTCAGTGTGTTTATTACGTGACTATGATTTCCAAGCACAGTGTTCTATGTCCCTGACTTTGTCTGGCACACAGCAGATGCAAAACATCTGATGATTGAGTTAAAGAAATGTTTTTAGGAGTAAATTTCAGTGGTGGAATTTGAAAACAGCTTGTGTGGAGAGTCACAGCTGAACCTTTTAAAGATAAATGACAAATAAGACATATTATCATGGGGAATTTCTCACTTAAGAAAAATTATTGTAAAATAATGGCAATTAAGATTTTCATTTCCTCCTAGTGGGACTGGTATGATAGATACTCTATGTGTGTGTCTTTTCCTAAACTATAACGTTGAGTATTTTCTTTTTTAATTGCTCTATTTTCTTAAGAATCCAATCATTGTCATTTTACATTGCTGGGTCAGGAATGGAAGGTTTAGTGTGTTGGACTTAGGTTCTGAACTCATTCTTATACTATACTGTTTCTGTGGAGTCAGCTTTGTTTTAATAAAGCTCTCTATTTGGGGTATTTCAAAGTTAGCGAATAAAAGTGTTCCCTTCACATGGATGGGCAAAATTTCATGGTAATCAGAATGTGGTACTAGAGATCTGAAAACTTAATTGTAACGGATTAAAACTATCAGTTGGCTTTATATTAAAGCAGGCAACAATGGATTGTAATAGTTCTCAAAAAGCTAATTTTCTTTTTAAAAAATGTAGTTGGTCACAGTTCTTGGGCACACAACAAATGTCAGAACTGCCCTTAATGAGGTCAGATATTTCTGTTTAGCTCATAATAGTCTTGAATATGTGGACGGACGGATGATGGAAGGATGGAGATAGACACTTTCTTAATTTACCTTTCCACCAATCACACCAAACGTATAATTCCCAGGTACATGGAATGTTAAGCGTTAAACATACCCCTGAGACCATACTGATTGAAGTTGCTTGTTTCAAGAAATCTCTCTTAATGTACTGTGGGTGTCTGGAGAGCAGGGGCTGACTTACGTGTGTTTGTAAGTGCCTAGCATGGACGCAGAAGGAGTGTATCTAAGTTGAAATAATAGCAGGATCCAAAAGCAAAATGAGATGCAGAATGTTTATATTTTAGTAGTTGATGTTTACTCTTAAGAAAAGCAGTGGTCAAAAAGCATCCTCTAATACTTACTTTCTCTTGTAATAATCTTGAATGGTGTATTTTTATTAGCATTCCCAGGAATTATTCCATAAATACTTACAAAGAATTCTGTATATAGTAGATAATTAATATTTTGATGAATAAAAAATGAACACTTTTTCTGATACACCTCATAGAAACCTAAATAAATTACCTTGTTGATGTTCCTAAAATCCATTGTATTTACTGTCCCGGGTATTGTAAAGGACACTTACACCATGGGGGTGGGAAATCCTGGGACCGTCTTAGAAATCTGCCTCCACAGAAAGTTCAGGTAAGATGCTCGGGAAATGCCAGATTTACCCCAGTTCTTTTTATACTTTTGAGTTGCTGAAGACCATCTTTCATGGACTTTCTTAAGCTCACTGTGTTTCTGTAGGAAACAGAAGCAGTTCTGTCCTTTACATACAGAGATGTTACTGATTTATGGTCAGTAGGGTGAGGTTTGAGGCTTGTGACTCTCACACACAGATCTGCATTCTTTCAGCCAGTCACCCCTGCCCTTGCTGGTCAGTTGATGCCTGGAGTCAAGTGTCCTGTCTTGCAGTTAACACAGAAACCAAGCTGGCCCAGGTGAAGGGCCTAATGTAGGCTAAGTACTTGACGAGTTGGGCCACAGAGAGCCGCCCTGAGTTTGGGACCAAAGGAGTGACCTTCCAAAATCTCTGTTTTGGGCAGATTAACCTGGAAACTGTATGGATGGTAAGAGGGGAGAGGCCAGAAGCAGAAGCCAGCCAGGAATTCGGAAGTGAGTGCTCACTTATCAGTGGCAAGGGAGATTTGGAAATGGATTGTGTTCCTTGAATTACATTCATAATCATAATGCCAGTAAAATAAAAAAGAGTGGGAAAGCATAACCATGACAAAAGAGAAAATAGGGCAGCTTTTTAGGACCCATGATCACCTGGGTAGCCTTCGGTTACTTTTGAGGGAGACCAAGTGTGAGGAACTTTCAGGGTGCATTGTCAGGAAATCATCAATTTGTTAGGGAACTTGCAATTGCAACTGGATCTGTGGGTATTGTTTTAAGTGGGTATGCATTTGGGGTTTTTAAAAATCACCTAAAAAAGTTAACCAGAGGCACATGGTTTGCAGTGGATATCAAATGTGTGTTTTACATGGGGTTGTATTTCATGTTTATGGCATTTGGCTGTGCGTTCTCCCCTACCTCTTGGAAAAACCAACATTCCTTTAAATGAGATGGATAATGGATTTATAACATTTACTACTCAGTGGTAGGGTGTTCATTGCTTCTGAATACTCTACGTTCTCTTTATTGGAATCACTGACCTAATCACATACTCGCAGTTTTCTTGGACTCAGTATTCAAAGGAAGTTTGGCTTTTACTTCCTATTCTTCCCAGTGTTTGAAGAGTTTTTAACATAAAACATAGAAATCATCTGTGAGCCTGGGAACTGGACAGTGAGTACATCTGTTTTCACATAAGAATAAAATGCTGGTTTTACAAATATTCAGTGCGAATTTCTCACCACAGAGTTGGCTGAAGTTTTCCGTATTTGCAGTAGAACTTGAAATGAAAATGAAACTATATAGCTTTGTTAAGGTTAACATGGGAAGGTTAACATTTAATTTTATCCTTTGTTACTAAACTAGGTTCTGAGGCAATGCAGCCACAGTAGAAAGAGGTTGAGATCCTGATGTTTTTAAAGCAAACCAACAGAGTAAATAATATGCTAATTCAATAAACATTTATTGATAATGTGCCCTGAACCAGGCACTGTTCTGCAGGCTAGGGATATGGCAGGAAACAAAAAGAGACAAAATGTTCTGACTTTATGAGGCACATATTTCAGCGAGATGAAGCAGAGAATACAGAACATAAATTTGTAAAATATTTGGTATTTCAAATGGTAAAAAGTACGAAGGAGGAGATAAAGCAGGGATGGGGATAGACGTGTGTATTGCGGGGTGGGGTGGGGGTGGTGGGTTCTCTGATGGTCCTTGCATGGGTGGGAGGGCCTTAGGGATGTGGTGAAGGACATGGGCCAACACTGCTGTGATCAGGAGGCCTTAGAGAAGACTGTGTCACGTGGACTGCAGTAGAGGTCCTCTGCTGGCCTTGAAGAAGTGAGCTGCCCTGTTGGAGAGGCCTTTAAGAGGCCACGTGGAAAGGAGCTGTGAGCAGCTCTGGAAGCTGAGAGCGGCCCCAGCCCACAGCCAGCTGGAAGACAGACACCTCAGTCTCCCAACTTCAAGGTACTGAATTCTGCCAACTGCCACAGGACCCACATTTCCCAGGCCTTTGGACAGGAAGATGGCCCAGATGATACCTTGACTTGTGGACCCAACTGAACCATGCCTGGACTTTGCCCCACAGAAACCGTGAAGTAATACATGGGTGCTGTTTTGAGATGCTGAGTTTGTTGCCCAGCAATAGAAAACTGATACAGATGGGGGCTGGGGAGGGCCTCGCTGGGTGGTGGGAGGGGGGAAGTCAAGACCAGACAGGGCAGGTGTGAGCCTTGCACCTTTCTGTGGGAAAGGCATCCCAGGCAGAGGGAGAAGCCCCTGAGCAGAGGGTGCCTGGCGGATGCACCTGAGCAGCCAGGAGGGTGCAGCAGAAGGGAGGGGGTGTTTATGGCTGATGGAGAGGAGGGACAGCACTGTGGTGTCAGAGGTGAGGTCAGAGAGGTCGATTAGAGCCAGGGTGGAAAGGGCTGTTGGGCCGTGGTGGGTTTTGGCTTTTGCTTGAAGGTGATGGGGAATCATCTGAGGGTTTTGGACAGAGGAGAGGGACATAGTTTCACCTTGCTTTTAATAGAGTCTCCTGTGGCTGCTGTGCAGGTGAGTGTTGAGAGGGCAGAGACAAGAGACCACTAAGACGGTGCAGTCACTGAGGGAAGCCACAGGCAGTAGTCACTGGGCCAGGGTCTAGCTGTGTGGGTAGGTGGTGCAGAGGGGCCAGATTCTGGGAATGCTTTGAAAATTGAGTGTATGGGATTTAATGACAACTGGTGTGTGCAGTGTGATAAAAAGATAGGTAGAAAGAGGAACGTCAAAGCAGTTGGAAGAAAGACGCTGCCATTAACTGGTAGAGAAGGGTGTAGTGGGGACAGGTTTGAGGGAATCAGAAACTCAGTTTGAGATGGTGATGACATGCAAAGGGAGACATTGAGCTGGCCATTGGATATGCCTGGCTGCTGTTCAGGGGATAAGATGGACTGGAGGTGTAAGTGAGGGAGCCATTAGCACATTTATGGTGTCTGAAACAAGAGGTCCCTATAGAGCGCTCTAGTGAAATACTTTCAATTGCTTTATCTTCATGATTTTTGTGTTTTATTATAAGCTTTTCTATGTCTCTCTGGAACTTCAGCTCACTTAAGAAACTGTTTCTGTTTGTGTTCAGTCTACCGTGTTACATATCGGACCCTGGGAGTTGAGGGTGTGAAGCTGAATATGAAACCCTGGATGTGAAATCTCCTGATGGAGGATTCTGACACCAACTAGGAGCAGTCCACGGGGCCAGATCCTTTCTTCCTGAGGTCAAATAGATGTATAAATCTAAAGTCTCTTTCCAACCCCAGATGAACAAGAACAAGCAGAGTATTTATATGCTTCCCCTAGTCCTCAACTTCATTACCAAAAAGTAGATCAACAATCAATGTAGTTTCTCAAAATGGGATTTACTGAAGACCCGTTGCAGGTTAGGTATAGTTTGTCATATTTCTTAAGTTATGCACAACTAAACAAATAGATACACAAGAGCAGGAGAGTAAACTGTGGATTTACTAGGTAGGAAAAAACTGAGACTGTAAGAACAGCGATTGAAAGGAGGTGAGAGCGTGGTCTCTGGATCCGTTGGTAAATCTGCATTTACCTCCCTGGCCCTGGGACCAGCATATGTGCAGCTAGGGGCTAGTCAGAGTTGATGGTAGGAGTAGAAAGAAACATTTCGCTCAAAAGCAAAAGACCTGCACCTGTGGATGGATCTGTTTTTATATAAGTAATTCCTTTAGTTCATAAATTGCTTTTCAGGCATGTTATTTACTCATATATCTTAATAAGTTATTTCATGCCACTTTCTCAGTCCTTTTTTCCTTCTATTTTTCTACATGATATTATCAGATGGCTATTTAATTTAGTATTGAATTATTATGGGTGATAGGTAATTGTCAAAGTGAAGGAAAAAAATTTTAAGAGACTCACACAGAAGATGATATAAAATCTTTGGGAACTGAGATAGTTATTCATACCCTCTCTTGTTCCCACAAAGTCTCTAAGCAGTGACCTTTGAGAGTTTGAGTTTCCAGTAGCTTTCCTACTGTAATGAGGACACCAGCCCACGACAGCCAAGCTAACCTTGTCATCCAGGACAGTCAGCACCAGGAATCAGAGAGCAACAAGGTTTAACTGTTCGCACCTGATTTTCAGTATTAAAAGTCCAGAATAACTATCCCCTTGCCCCCATGAGCATTTGCTCAGACCTGACCAGCAGACGTGTCATGCTGGGGGTCTTGCTTTAGCAGACTTCATTTGAGTAGGTCCACTCTCCTTATACCTTGATACAGCATCTTTTTTGTCCTCCCCCGCCCCCCATTTGGGGTTATGTTCCTTTTTGGCATTTTAAATAGTTGCCATTCCTGATCTAAAGATTACATTTTAATTAATTTTTCTTAAACCTGTGGACACAAATTCTTTACTGTCATTTGAGAAGGACACATCATGCTTTTCTCTGCTCACCTTACTGTTTTATGTGTTTTTCAAAAGCATGGCATTTTCAGTGCCCTTTTGAAGTTGAGTGAACCAGTTGTGCTCTTAAGTGACAGAAGTGACTTGTTTCTATTTAAGGTGCACTGGGCCTGTTAGAGCCAATCCCAGTCACATGAAGCATCCTCTCATAAGTAGAACACTTTCTTTAGCCATCTAGAGTCACACCTGGGAAACACTGTTTTCAGCTGTTACCAGCCTTAACACCTGTTAACATTCTCTTTACAAAAAATGATAAACATACTCAAATCTTATGCTTCATGATAAAACTTAGAAACTTCCAGAAGCTCAAGAGAAACATTGCCCACCTCTAACACTGTACAATTGGATACAAGGGGTTGCTTACTTATGGTTCTTTTTCAGTCCAAAGTTTCAGTTTTCAGTATATGTTAGAGACTGAATTCCACACAATATTTTAGTCTAGTCTAGATCAGTAGTTAGCAAACTATGGCTCATGGTTCAAATTCAGCCCACTGTCTGTTTTATAAATAAAGCTTTATTGGACACAACCACAATTATTCATGTATGTGTTGACTGTGGCTGGTTTTATGCTTCAGTGGCAGAGTTGAGAAGTCATGAGAGATTGTATGGCCTGCGAGGCATCAAATATTTACTGTCTGGCTCTTTACGAAAAAGTTTGCCAATGCATCGTCTACAATATGTAACATTTTTTAAACTGAAATTTTTCATTCATTAAGTAAAATATATTTTTAGCATTTTTAATTTGTCAGGATAAGTCCATCTAGAAGATAGCCAGTGGTTTAAATTAAATCAATTTTAAATATTGAGCTTGCTACGATGATTTCAGTCTCTACAGATTATTAAAATTTAACTTAAGAAGCATAATATGGGGAAGTGTAAAATAAAAGGCATCAGATGAAACTAAAAGAGAACACTGACATTTAAGTATTAGGTTTCATTTTTATAGAGCTTGATAACATTTAAAACGAAAATCTTCATGAAGGCATAATTCACATGTCTGCTGGGGTATCCTTTATAAATGGCCCGAGATGACATGTTTATGGCCTAAAATGAAGGTTGGATTTGCTTTTACTAAAAACAAATGAGGGCTTAGTTTGCTCTGGCTTGCATGTGCGTGTGTGTGCGTGCATGCATGTGTGTGTGTTAAGATTTCAATGTTTTTTTTGATAGGGTAGTGAAACTTTCTCACTAATGCGTAGTTTTTTGCCCTGACATTCAGTTTGTGTGAGCTTTGGCTGTCAGTGTGTGCTCCAGCATGTAACATGGAGCCCACCCTCCCAGCGCTCTTTCCACCATGCCCTGCTCTCTCCACTGGTTGTCATCTAACAATCTGGAACCTGAGCTCAGAACTTCTGTGTGTTCTCTGCATCACTGTCTTTGGGAGCTAAGGTAGAACCCAAAGCTCAGAATGAAGAAGCCTACATTTTTGGGGGGAATAGTCTGCCTTTCCTGTCTAGGGCTGGTAAATGAGGGCAACCAAAGGATCATGTTAAATGCTACAAAATCTAATTACTGCTTGATTTATTTACACCATGGCGGAGGGGCGAGTTCACTGCCATGAAGAAAACACACTCGGCTGGGCTCCCTGCCGTCGGCCTGGTCACGGGCTGCCTACAGGGCACAGCTCCCTCTGCTGGCCCCTGCGGTCGGTCACTGCTCTCCCTGGTGAGAGTACTAGGGGGACGAGCTCACAGGTCCCCAGCCTGGGGTGGCGCCTTCTCCAGGGCACTGAGCAAGGGCCCCTGGAGCACAGGCTGTTGGCACAGGTAAGGAAACTCTGGGCTTGTCTGTAGAGTGCCTGAGAGGAGCCAGCCACGCTCATGCACACGCGCACACCACACACACACACAGGGTACATTTAGGCAGCTTAGTGCAGTGTTTTTGGCAGGGCTGCTCTTCTCCATTTTCTGGACATTGGGAAAATAGACTGTTTTTTTCCCCTAAGGAATATGACTTTTAATTTTAATTTTTCTTATTTTTTAATTTTAATATTTAATTTTTCTTATTTCTTATAAGGCTGTGAATCAACCTTAAGGATCCAAATTCTGTAAAGCAGACTATTTTAAATCACAAATCCTCCTTTTCCCTCCCCCCACCCTCTTCCTAGCCAACTCTCTTGAGCCCCAGGGAAGGCCCAGCAGCTCAGAAGCAGTCATGTGGCTTCATGGTTCAAAGGCCCATTTTGGAGTCCACGGCCAGTGTCCACGGCCAGTGTGCCCGGCCTCTGGTTCCACTACTTACATGTTGGTAGCCTCAAGAAGGTTAGTTATCTCTCCATCAGTTTCCTCAATTGAAAATGGTGACAATAGTATCTACTTCATGGTATGGTTGCAAGAATTAAACGATTAATGGGTTTTAGCATGGGGACCAGGCACATTTAGAGAGGATTCAGTAAAGGTCAGCAATTGCTGGGCGGTCACTGAATGAAAGACTCACCTGTTCTGTGTCACTTACTCCCTCCTTGCCTCTGCAGGGGTGGCCGCCAGCACACATTGCTTTGAATTGTCCTATGTAGTGTCACTGGGAACGGTGTGCCCCATGGGGAGAGTATGTTGTCACTAACATGTTTTAGAATTTTCTACTTGTGGCTTTATTACTATTTTTTAAATTCTCTACAGACAATACACCCCCTTATTAGTTTCAGGGGGGCCACTTTCCCCTTCCCTTCCTTTTTGAAGCTGTGAAATAGCTATTGTGATAACTATTTTTATTTAAGAAGAGACTAGGTCTTAATGAGATTAAATAATTTAACCTAAATTCACATAGGTAGTAAGAAACAGAACAGATATTCACACCCAAGACTGTTTTTAAAGCTTTTTTTGATGGCAAGATTCTTAGCTGTAAGTTTGAGTGATACAGAAGTTGAGAAGAAAAAAAATGCAATTGTATACAGTAGCCCCCCTTATCTGCAGTTTCAGTTACCTGCGATCAGCCGTCGTGTGAAAACATAGGTGAGTGTAGTACAAATACAATATTTTGAGAGAGACAGACAGAGACCACATTCACATAACATTTATTGTAGTATATTGTTATAATTGTTCTATTTTATTATTAGTTATTGTTGTTAATATCTTACTGTAAGTTAAACTTTATCATATATGTATGTGTAGAAAGAAACGTAGTATATATAGAGTTTGGTACTATCCGCAATTTCAGGCTTCCACTGGGGGTCTTAGAACCTATCCCCCATGGATAAGGGGAGACTACTGTATATTATACTCATATAAAATATATATCAATTTCATCCAGAAAACTGCTTTATTACAAACACAAGACAAATTTTAAAAATTAGGTAAAAGTTGAAAAGACAGAAATATTAGTTGAAAACCGAGAAGTATTTTAAGCTGATGTTAGCAGTGACTAGCTTTAAAATAAAGCCTGTGTTCAAATAGGGAAAGTTACTCTCAAGTCTTTATAATCTCAGTATAAAAACATAATGTGACACTCAAACGCATAAACTGTGATGTTGTAAATGCACATGATATTGAGTAATCATTTTTTCTTTATATATACTTGGTATACTAATATAAATAAGAGGTTGAAGGGTTCAGTGGAATTTAAAATAAAAATAATTTTATTAAGATGATAAATAGTAATAAAACCTTTTAAAAAACTTTATAGTAATACTATATTGGTAATATCAGATTTTTAAAAATTACAATATGAGGGGTTTTTTTGAGGTAAAATTTACCAATCTTAAGTGTACAGCTAGATGAGTTCTGACACATAATATGCACTCAGGTAATCACCCTAATAAATATATAGAATGCTTCCATCACTCCTGCAAATTCTCTCTTTCCTCTTTCCAGTCAAATCTCCCATTTCTATCTCTTGAAGAAATCACTGTTCTGATTTCTATCATAAATTAGATGTAATTATTTTTAAATTTATATAAATGGAAACATACAATAATGTTCTTTGTGCTGGTTCGTTTCATTCTATGTAATGTCTTTGAAATTCACTTCCATGTCATCAGCAGATCATTCCTATCTATTGATGAGTAGTATTCCATTGTGTGGCTATTCCATAATTTATTTTTTTCTCCTGTTAATGGATATTTGGATTGTTTTCAGTTGTGCATTTTGAGTAAAGTTGCTATAAATATTGTTGAATAAGTATTTCAGTGGACGTATGTTTTCATATATCTTGGGTAGTACAATGAGTAGGATTGCTGGGTCAGAGGGTCAGTGTTTGGGTTAGTTTTTAAGAAACTGTCAAGCTTTCCCACTAGCAATGCGTGATGGGAGACAGTTGTTCCACATCTTTGCCAGCATTTGTTACTGTCTTTTTACTTTTAGTGATCTAGGTGGCTATGAAATAATGTCTTATTATGCTTTTAATTTGTATTTCCCTGATGACTAATAATGCTGAGTGTCTTTTCATGTACTTATAGATCTTTCTTATTTCTTTTTTGTGAAGTGTCTGTTCAGCTGTTTTACTCTTTTTTAAAGTTAGATTGTTGTCCTTTTGTTATTGATTTGTAGGAATTTTTTATTTTTTCTGTCTAAAAGTCTTTTTTCTGGTATATGTGTTGGATATTCAGTATTTTCTCCCATTTAATATTTGCCTTTTCATTTTCTTAAGTGTTATTTGATAAGCAGGTATTTTAATTTTTTCGAAGACCAATTTATGAATTATTCATTTTACAGTTGGTGTTTTTGTAGCTCTAGAAAAATTTTACCTACTCCAAGGTTGAAAAATATTCTCTTTTTTTCCCCCTAGATTCTTTATAGCTTTAGTTTTTAACTTTTAGATCTGTGATCTATCTCAGGTTGATTTTTTTTGGTGTGAGGTAGGGGTCAGAGTTTACTATTTTTCCCAAATGGATATTTAATTGTTTCATCATCATTTGTTGAAATTTCTTTTCTTTTCCACTGAATTGTCTGAGTGCCTTTGTCTAAAATCAATTTTACATATTTATATATGGATCTATTGTTAGACTCTCTCTTCTCTTTCATCGGTCTGGCTATTGTTATTATCACCACCATGTTGGGTTTACCATGTCTTTATGAACAGCTTAGTCTTCCATCATGAGGAGGTGGAGGAGACTTCCTTATTACTTGGAACACAAAAGACTGACCCATCTGGATTCCTCACAGTGGCTCACATTTCCACAAAATGCAGAACATCACTAATACATGATTCTGACACTGAATTTGTAGGTGGAATGTGTTATGCAGTTGGATGACTTCAGTTTGTTCAGATTAGAAAAATTTGGTGCAGTACATTCCATTTCACTGCAATGTAGGTCAGAGAATAATGCTGAAAAGAAATATGTATGAAGGCATGAGTGAGCAAAGACTAGTAAATTGAAAAGGAAAAGAGATGAACTGAAATCCCAATTAATTTCACACAACCAAGACCAACAAATATTTTAAAAGACAGTGCTTTTAGTATAGGTTTTTCTTGGTTGCCAAGAGAGTATTTTTTTCCCGGTAAAATACATCCTCCCAAAAGGTACACACAATACAGTACATTTTGGGAGAACAGAAATTATTTTGCAAAAAGAAAAAGGACATAGAAGAAATTCTGTGTAAGTTCCATCGCTGAAAATGAGGACATTTTAAGAAAAGTGGTAATTACAAATCAAAAAAGATCTCCCTTCTCTGTCTTCCCTTCCTCATCCCATCCCAAGACGCTGCACATCAGTGCAGGGCCCTGGCTCTGTCACCTAGGGCATCTCAAGGACGAGAGTTGGAGCATTCGTTCTCATTGGCTTGACCACCCGTCAATACTGATGGAGGAGCAAGGCCTTCACTCAGAGAAGCCAGGATCCACTCTGTTCTGTGTTGGACAAGCTGCACCCACTGTTGATAAAATGAAATTAACTAAGAGCATCCCCCCGCCACACACACACAGTATAATGTCTTAAATATAATGGAACACCAGGTACCATCTTTTTAAAGCCTGGCTTACCTCACATATTCAAATTGTTTTTGTTCTTAAACAGTAGGAATAAACATGATGATCATGGTTACCCTTTGGGGGAAGATAATTGGAACTATAAAACCTTCTTTAGTCTGTAAAATGTGCAAAATACCAACAAGATACCAGGTGGGCAGTTCCCGTCTCTGCCCTCTGGACTCCCGTAGTGCTTTTCCACTCATCTGTTAGGTACTTTGTGCCATTTATTCCTATTACAGAACATTTCTGAGACATTAATTTAAAAGCTTTCTATATAATTTAGTATGCAAACTGCTTGTGCAGGCTTGACTCACACTTTATTATAAAAAACATTCATCATATGCTATTCCTCGTAAGAGGAATTTAAACTCTCCCCTACATTAGAAGACCTTCCTGCAGTGGAATTAAAATAGCTTCTCCCTGAATGGTAGCACTGGCTTGGTAAAGATCATGAGCAGTCATTCAGGGTGAATGTAATCGAATACCTGAAATTTAAATTAGCTTGTAATCTGACTTTGAAAATAAAGTAAGAGAAACCCAAGAAAGTTTCCTTAAGGTGACTCAATGTCCTTCTAATCAGAGCTAATCGCATGTGCACAATAAAAGTAAATAGCGACAAAACTTATCTTTCCCATGGCTTGTTCTCTCTGATACACTGATACTGTGCTTAGAAAAGGTGCCCTACATAGAGAGAACCCGCATCTGTGAAAATGACTTTCAAATATCACTAGAGATTTAGACACTGTTCCAGCAACGTTTGGAGGAATCACTTTTTGTGTGTGTCCATAAAGCATAAATTGTTAACCCAAGAAAGAACCTTAAATAAATGGCACAGATTTTCTTCTTTATTTAGTAACTCTTATGATGTTCATATTTTCAAAGGATTCTTTTTCTTCAAATAATGTCTTTCTCATTCTTGAAGGACACTTTTTTCTGTTAAAATCACTGAGTGGTAAACTCTCCAGGAGAATACCACCCCTGAAATTAAAAAAAGGTCCCGTAATTATTGTCCCTGCCTTTAACAGGATTATGTAATGAAAAATTGGGGTTTTTTTGCTGTAAAAGAGCATAGAAAATTATCTCTGCATATATTATTGTGTGTAAATAGAAACAGGAGAAATATAGGAAATCTCGATACAGAAAAATAGTCACTGTTCAAGAAAAACTTAACATTCTGAAAAGAAACTGAGACATGATTATTTTCAGTAGGAAAAAGTCTTAACTTTATAGGTAATTACATACTTAATGGTATAGATGGAATAGAGCTCAGTTTGCTTCAAGGCAAATTTCTGTTAAACAAATCCCATTTGCACGTTAATTTCTATTGTGGAACTTAAAAAATTGGTCCCTAGATATGATAAAATTACCTTTAAAATATACACATATAAATGGAAATATTTTTCTGACAAGCTCATTGAACCATTAATGATACTGAGCTATGAGTCACAAGATTTTTTTAAACTGTGGAAGTAAAAATATAATCAGACACCCCAAAATATAATCTTTTTGCTTTATTTTAAACTCGATCCCCACTATAGTGGTAACAACCTGTAAAGCTTCAGAAACTTCCCAAGGTTCCAGTCAATCTTGAATCATGCTTGTGTGTTTAACTTTATATCCAAAGAAATTATTTTCCATTCTCCCCTTCACTTAAACTTATTGGCTTGTTTGCAGATGTTTGATTCTGGCCATATCTTCCACCTGTATAAGAAGTCTTTAGGTAAAAGGAGAGAATTGTCCAAATAACAAAGAGTCAAAATATCTGAGCTCTCCTTAGAAATGAGGACTGATACCGGTGCCAACACAGGCTTGCCCTGATGTCTAATAATAATCAGCACATTGGCCAACAGTTCCAAGTTGAACTTTTGGTTCCCAACCTAGTGGATTTGACTGATGGCTCGGAATGGTTGGCACATCAAAATCCCGTTTTTAGATGCTGCCACTTACTAGCTAGTTAACAGAGCTGAGCTGCACCATGTAGACTGGCGGTAGGCCAGATCAGATGACCGGGACGTAAGGAGGCAGAAAGCTCCAAGACTGAGACTGTAGAGGGACGACTCACTAAAAATTTGCCACCCACAATTTTATCTTTTCCTTGGTTGGGAGTGGGGAAAAAATATAAAGTTTTTATAAACAATTTATATTAAGTGTTAGTAATGACACAGTAGAAAAATTAAACAATTAAAGGCAGGTCAGCCATCTCTACCATGCAGAAATAAAAACTATTGACATTGTAGCATTGCCCTAGAGCTTTTCTATGTGCATTTTCACAGGATATGTATATATGCACAGACAGAATTTTAACAATAATGGAATCCTAGTGTACATCTATTTAAGGCTCTCTCCTAATATTCTGCTATATTTCTATTTAATAAATATTCTTCTATAATAATCACTTTTTAATAACTTCATAATATTGCATTAATTTTACTTATGCATCATCAGTTAGCAAGTTCAGGTGCTTACCTCCAGGGCCAGCATCTTGCACTTCTTATAAAATATTACCCCAGTGTAAGTAGGGGTCAAATTTTCTGATAGGGGGACAAAAGGCTGACTAAGTAGTTTCAGGAGGTGGGTAAGTTTGGGGGCCTATGTGGCCTGTCAAGTTGTGGGCTCTTGGTCCTTTTGCACCCTGGGGACAGGGTGTTACATGTTAGGAAAAGGGTGCAGGAAGGGAAAGAGACATATCAGATATAAATTTTGTCTGCATAGATTTTTTTTCAAGGGTTAGTCCCACACCTAAGAAATTATTTTGCTCTTTTTCTGCCATGTGACTTCTTGTTTCCAGCTATGTTCTTGGTTACACGGGCATTACTGGGATAATCCTGGTGCAATATGGACCTACAATAAAGCCATTTCAAAGTCCAGATTACTGACTGCAGCAGTCCATTGGGCAGGTTGGGATGACAAATGACAAGAGAGGCTGAGATCATGTAAAGACAGCAGGATAGTAGCCCATGGAAATGGGAAAAGGTGGCCCCAGGGGGACAATGTATCCAAGCACTGTGGTCGGGCACCATCAACTCATGCTGCGCAGCCACGCAAGGGTTGTGTGTGGTTCCTGGGAAGTCCCTCTGGTGTCTGTGTGAGATCTTCAGCTCATAGACAGACCAGTGCGTTGGTGGCCATCAGACAGCCCAAGGCAGCCCAGGGTACAGCTGCTGTTCCTTGACATGGCAGCACCTACTAGCCATTCAAAGCAAGCCTCCATGAAATTCTCTCCTGAGCTAGTCTCTCCTCCAGCCACATGGGGGAAACATCAGTGTGGTGGCCCAGCTTGTGGGGGACCTCCCTCCCAAGCCTGGTGCTGTTCATCAGAGCAGAACCAGCTCTCATGGGCCCTTCTCAGCAAGGTGGAGTTTGATGGACAACTGAAACTGAGACACTCCCAACCAGTCTAAAGTTATGTCAGAGCCCTGGGTTTAAATAGAGTCGTTTTTAGTGCATGAGCCCTCACTTCTTTTCCAAGGGGAGAAAACCATTACAGAGTTCTGTATGAAAATTCTTGAAACACAGGCCACGTGCTTTCCTTTCCAAGGAAAGGTTGGAAAGTCAGAACAGAATTTGAAGAAATCCATGCAGCAAATGTAAAGCGTACACATTCCTGTCCTCTGGGCCAGGAACGGTAGGTGATGGTTCCAAATTGGAGGATAATGGGATTCTGTTACTAGAAAGGAGATCTAGAAGGAATGAATCAGCGGCCAGACTTCCGAAGGGCCTGGGCCAAACCCTTTTCCTCCTCTTATGTGTGCTGTTGTGTCTCCCTCTCCCCTCCCTCCTGCATCCTCTGGCCTCTGCCAGCCTCTCCATGACTTTCATGGCTCTTGCAGGTCCCTACCCATACTTCAGCCAGGGAAGCAGGAAGCCTGCCTTCAGCCCAGCCAGACCCACCACTCCACTCGTGTGCTTTCACAACATCCTGCACTGTGCTGCAGCTTACCCGATCATTACTACTCACTTGTTAATTAATCTCTTCATGATTGTCTGTCTCATTAGGATGGAAGCTCCATCAGGGATCAGAATTCTGTCCTACTTCCTGCAGTGTTCCCAGGGTCCAGCACAAGTCCTTGAATAGAGTAGGTGCTCAAAACTATTCACTGAATGAAAAAGTGATTTTTCAGAATCAAGGATGAGTTAATAGAAGATCAAAGACAAGAGCGCTTATTTGTGTGTATATATGTAAATATATATGTATATAGGCCCCACTAACAGAGTGGGAGTAAGAAAGATTACCAATCAACTTTTGTTACTCAGTTTCAAAACAAATATTGGGTATGAGCACATTGAAAGAGAAGATCTAAGAAGGGACAGTAGCTTTCTTCTCTAAGAAAGTGTCTGTTTAATGTCTTACACAAAACAGGCATGAAACGAATTAATAAAACAGCTTTTTAGTGCCTATTTTGGGCTAGCAGTCTGTTAAATGAAGAGGAAAGGAGAAGCTGTTAGATGTTTCCTAGAGAAATGCCTAGAAGTGTTACTAGTCTGTATCCTGGCAGCCTCCAGGGGGCTGTGCCTTAGGCCAAATCACTGGAGCCAATTCTTCGAGTTTTACCTCCTGATAATGGTGGTTGCGCTTTAATTACGGTAGCAATTACGGTAGCAAACGCAGCAATCTCTCCCTTTAGCAAACTCGTCTCCATCGTGTTCTTACAGAGTTTGTGTATGTGTCTGCAGTTCTACATGGTTTTCCACTCGTGAATTTATGGACCCTGAGTTTCTCTGCTTTCCCTTGGAGTTTATGGACCACGCCATTCCCTTCACTGGTTATTTCCCTATGGTTGTGGCACCCAAAGATTGAAGGATAAAATGCCCCTTTGTCGGTATTCCTTTTCCATGGCTACTGATGAATCCCAGGTAATATTTGTTTCTTTGGAGCAATCATAATGCCTGTTGAGTGTGACAGCTTTTGGTAAAGATTTTCAACTAAAAAAATCAAAAGAAAAAATTACAGAAAGGAGAAGTTTGCATTGTATCATTGGATTGGAACTTGACTGGAAGAACATACCAATTTCTAGGAATTACAAAAATAAATTTAACAGATTAACAGATTTGATTAGTATCCGCCCAGGACTGTTAATTCTGTAAAACATATTGAGAAGAAAAATAAATGACTTTAAGGGAAAACAAATAAATAAGTCTCAAGGCTGAAAGATGCATTTGACTAGCTGACTTCTCTCCCTTTTTCTCATAAATTTATCATTTTGAATTTAATCCAACTCCTCATTGCAAACTTCCCTCAATTTATATTCAATAGAAAACACTTTTTGAAATGTATATCATTTAATCTATACTGAAAATCATTAATGAAATACAATTATGAATCCATAATTTCCTGAAAATTCCTTTTAAGTATAGTTCATATAGAATCAGGTGAAAGTGGTAACTATTGTATATCCAAATAGAAGTAGGTGAAATAATTTGCCCCGCTGCAGTGGGAACCAATAATGGCTCCCTGTGACATTAATCAAGTCTGCCATTAGCTCATCATCATTCACTACTTCTAAATGATGCTTCTGGCAAAGCTGTGCAATGGAGAAATGTCTAGGTACTTCTTTTGAGTACTGTGATACTGGGAAGGAAGGTAGACAATATGGAGCAGTGATAAGAACACTACTATTAAATACAGCTTAATTTAGAACTCACATAGAAACCACTCTGGCAGTGCTAAGTACTTACAACTCACTATCAGTAACCCTTCTAGCTGGCTCTAGTATTGTCTCTGAGACACAGAGAAGTTCAGTTACTTGTCCGAGGTCACACAGCCCAAGTGGTGGATCCAGAACTTAAACCCAGGCCGTCTGGCTGTTGGAATGCATGCTTTTCACCTACATATCAGACTGCCTCTCACAGGATTTGGCTTCTAGAACTAGTTTTGCCATTAAATTGTGCAGGGGGTAAATTTCTTTAATTTTTGCTTTTACAATGACTTTTCTGTCCCTTGTAGCTATGAATTATTATTAATCAGCGTAGTCAAGGTTATGATTTTCGACACCTTGATTTTCACTTTTCCACTGTGGATGGAAATTTGGATGGTATTTTGAAGAGATTAATTAGCTCTTTATGACAAATAAGTGGCAAATTGCTAATCAGTAAATAAAGTGGGACTGGGATTTTATAGCACTGCCACCTGACATTTTCATGATGTCGATTTTATTATTTACTTCTCAGCACTGGAATCTGTTAAGCTTAAGTAAGCTGATAGTGCTGTCCTGTACCTTGATTTAACCACTCTTCATTACTCTAGATTGGGGGGAAAATAAGAATGCACTTTAAAAATCACTTAGAGTTTATAAGGTGACACATTAATCCTCAAAATGACAGGAAATCAAGATGATTTTGTCTATGGGGTTTAATTTATTAAAATTTAATTTGCTCCTGTGCTTTGCTCCACTAGCTTGGTGCTAGCAAACTAGCTATAATTAGATTAGCAGCCTGCTAAATGCTGGTGACAGCCTGTGCCTCAGAGAGCATGTGCTGGCTTCTGCATGTGCCTTCTCTTCATTGGCTGCTGGTGCTGCTGCTCGCCCCTGTGATAGGTTTCCACAGTAATCTTTATGCTGCATTAGAGACATAGATACAGAGGTACTGTGCTGTGTTCTTGCAACGGTGAGGTGCTCGGCTGGGAACGTTAAAGAAGGAATAAGGCACCGAAGAGAAGGCATTGTCTTTGTTGTAGAAGATCCTTGGTTATACACCGCCAGCTGCAGCAGGAGGTCGGTGAAGGGGTCTCAGTTCATGGTAATTACTTTAAGTCTTTATCTCCCATGGAAAACACGGCCATGCATGAAATGAAGCGTGTTCATCGTGTCATCAGTTTAATCTGATCTTGCTTTGTTAATATCATGGGTACTTCAGCATTCCGTACTAAAATGCATTCTCCCAGGGAGAAGGCTTGCCTGGTAAACAGCTTAACCTTATTCATGAAGGGGTATTATTTCTACCTGGATTCAGGAGTGCATGTGCTTGGGAGTGATTCTTATTGGTTCTCTTCTGCTTTAGAAAGCCCGATGTTCCCTCAATTGAGGTGTCTTTGTAGGTGCGTTCCAGTACCCAGCCGACTTTGTTTGCATTGCGTCCAGACTCCGTGAATAACAATCGATCAAGGAGAATATAGTGAAACACTTTAATTAGGACAGGGCAGCGACTCTAGCAGGAGAAGCAGCGTCTTAGCAGAAGGAAGTAATGTGCTATTGTTTCTTCAAAGATGTGTGCAGCCTTCATTTTGGATGGTGTTCTTTGTCTCACCTTTTGTAGTTTTCATTAAGCCTTTTTAATATAGAGAGTGTTCACATATCCCATTCTGCTAAAAATAGTTGAAGTGCATATTTGGCTGTGCCTAAACTGGAAATTTTTGACTCATGGCTTTGTTTAACAGTACGTTGCTTTTGGAGTTTAAATGAAATCACAAGAAGGTGGGGTTCTTACTGCTTACTTTGACTACTATTTGACAACATTTTTTATTTCTATTAATGGCTCCCTGGATTATTTTCCAAATCTAACAATAAATGATCTTAAATTCTGTAATAAAGATGGTACATTCTGAAGGAAAAATATTTTAAATGGGCAAGGCTGAGGTTCAAAAACACAAACATATGCAGCCTGAGCGAGTTTTTGCTTCTGGGTGTGCCTTGTCCAGAGTCCTATTTTACGCCAAAAGAGCCCTGCTTCCATTTAGTCCTCAAACTTATAAATTGATGTCCTTCCATGTCTGACTGTGGAGTCCACAGAAACTTGTGTATTGAGTCACCAGTCCCAGGGCTGGCTGGCTGCCACCATGCGTCTGCTGTCAGCAGGGAGCCTGCTGATCTCTGAATGCCGTCAAGAACTCTTTCCCTGCCCCATTCCAGCCAAACACTGCAGTTTACCTATTTTGTTAAAATAACTGCTCTGATCTGGAGCTCTATCCTGGTTAAAGGGTTCTGTGTGATCTCTGGCAGAGGGAAACTTCAGGATACTAACTGTGCCTCGCTCCCCCACCCCACGGTCCCGCCCTTGTCCGTCCTGAGGGTAATAAATCATCCCATGTAAAAGCCCACTCAGGTAACAGTGCTCAGCGCGGGGAAAAGAGGACTATTGGGAAATTTGCCGGGTATTGTGATAGAGCACCGTCTGCAATAAGCAAGTTTGGAAGTCGTTAGCTGTAATACGGTGTCTCTGTGACTGGAGCAGCCGGAGGTGTGTACCCCCGCGGGCCGTCTTGATGCAGACGCGCCTCGGCCCCACCGCAGGCGGCGCAGCCCGAGCGCGTTGGCCCCTCCTCGGACCTGCAGACTCCTCCTATCTCACCCCGTCATTGTCCGCCTGACGTGCCCCGCTGCTGCGGATCAACAGTTAGGCTTGGACTGTCATTGGGAAGCGGGAGTTGAAGCAATTCCGTGGTAGTCTGTCTCTGTCTCTGTCTCTCTCTCTCTCTCTCTCTCTCTCTCTCTCTCTCTCTCTCTCTCTCTCTCTCTCTCTCTCTCTCTCTCTCTCCCCCCCCCACCCCCCCCACCCCCACTCTCCGGAGAATTTGTAAGAAGTAGTGTGCCTTAAAAGTAAATTTCCTGTTGTCCTTTCTTTTCTCCACGGACAGATGTAAAGACTGCATAGACCTCCTTTGTGAGCAGAGCCCTGTGGAGCTGCGTGTCACAGACAGCCGTGGGAAGTAGTTCTAAGGGATGTCACTTCTCAAGGGCTGGATTTGTGTAGAGCCTTTCTGTGTGGAGGAGGAACTTCTTAAACATTTTAATAGAACTGTACGTGTGTGTTGTGTAATGCACTGGTATTATGATACCCCAATGGGCCTTTTAACATATACTGAAGGGGCATTTTTATAACAGGACTAAATAAATGGTATTTATGTTTTTACAAAGTAACCAAAATACGCACTGTTATCCTCAGGTGCATCAGATTGTAACTTGTTTTTTTTTTTTTTACTACTCTATGAGGAATCTTTATATATTTCTGAGACAAGAAAGTAAAAATAAATTTCTTGGACACTTTAAAATTTTGTTCTTTCTCCTCCTCATAATTCCATAGCTCTTTACTGATGAGAGAATGACATTTCTGACCAATCAAAAATAGGTCTATCAGCAGGAACACAAACATAGACTATCATAAAATTAATACATTATCTGTTTAAGGAATAACTTTCTTTTTCTCCTAGGGGCTTATAATCACAACAGGAAAAGTGGTAATCAATTTAAAATCTGAAAGTCATTCCATGTAAAATACAATGTGCCACAAAGCAAGTAGACTGAACAAGGTCTGCAGAATAACTGTATAAAGGACGGAGCAAAGGAAGTACATGCTGTTGGATGTTAAGAGTTCCAGAGTGATACGTATAGCTGGCTTCATGAGTGGTCACTTGGGCATCTGTGATAGCAGAAAAACTGAGAGATCTGTCATTAGCAACTGATAAATATTTCAGGGTTGACCTTCCCAAAGTTGCCTGGATTGGAAAAGTATTTGAAGAGATATTAGGCCTTTCATCTAAATGTAGTTATTTTTTTCTTTTATTATTGTATTCTCTAATCATGAGCCATCATATGCTAGACTCTGTACTAAGCTTTATTGAGAGAAAGATAGTAGCCACAGTCCCTTCCTGCGAGAAGCACCTACTGAGGAAGACAAATAGCTAAATAAATAATAATATGGGTACAAGGAACAGACAGAGACACCTTGCTTGGTGATACCAAGGTGGGGCGACCAGTTCTTTAGAAAGGGGTGAGGGAGGCCAAGGAAGGACTCAGGAGAGAGGTGATGCCCAGTCCAGAACTTATGACTTTCTGTCTTGACACCATACATACTACTGTTAATGTTATGTAGGAGGTGGTGTGGCCACAGATCTGTTTCCTATTTTGTACTGACTTTAAGTTTTACCAAGTCCTCTTATTTCTGACATATAATAAAGTATCATTTCTCTTCTTCCCCCTACTAACTCTTCTCAAAACACGATACAACGTGGTTGCATGAAAATATTTTTATCTTTAGTAGATTTATATCACATAGGATTTGAAATTTTTTAATATATCCAATAATTTAGAAATGCATCGTAAGGGAATCACAGAACACTTTCAATACCGTTGTACTCTAAGTAATTTGGTGATTACTTTTGGAACTATTTGCATTGGCAGGAATTATCATTTGCTCCTGGATGTCTATAGACCCTTGAAAGTCATTTATTTTCTTGAGCTCATTTAAGAAAGCTTGTAAAACTCGGGCTTGGATTAAAACACTTGCATTTCACCTTACCACGATTAAAACATCTGCTTTTGTTATATATAAAATTGGATTTAGATATCTCTTAAATCTTCCCAAATTTGGAACAGGAGGTTCACTTTAAGCATCATTAGGTCTTACCACCAGTAAAATCTCTACTTGAGAACAGATGCTGCATTTCCGCTTATGCAGGGCCTGCTGTCAGGAAATCCTCCTCATTATATAGTCAGGCTTCTACACTGACTTCCCGCTGTCCTTACCCCACCCCCTGGCTGAGTTGGAGGTATTGCCCCTCAGGGCTGAGTGTTGCCTGTGCCAGCAGCTCCCAGACCCTGCTCACTGCCAGGAAACAGCTCCTTTCTCTTGTCCTTCTCTCTGATTTGTTCCTTCCCAGGCTCCTTCTTTGCTACCCACCTTTTATGTAGTTGTTCTCCAAGGTTCTGGCCTTAATCAGCTTCCGTGTCTACACCACCTGCTCTCCATTGCTTGGTGCATCCACTGCCACACCGTGGCCACTGTTCCCCACCCTCCCCAGCCACACAGACCCCCTGCGCTCCCTGCACACCCAGGAGAGCTTCTGCCTTGGCTGCTCTCTCTACCTGGACTGTGCTTCCCTGAATAGCCCATGGCTTGTTGCCTCACTGCCTACGGGGTTTTGCTCAAGTAGAGCCCTTAGTGGGCTCCCCTCTCTGGAATGTAAACTCCACAAAGTCAGAGATTTTAAGTCTTAAGCCCCAGTGCCTTGAGCAGTACTTGGTCCATAGAAAGTGCTCAGTCAGTTCCTGCTGAATGAATGGATGGATGAATGAATGAATGGTTTCTGGCTTGGGAGCGCTACAGTGCAACAGTCGAGAGCTCTGCCTCAGACAGCTGAGTGGTGCCTCAGTTTCCTGTTCTGTAGATGGAGAGTGTTCCAGGTGGGCTCTAAGGCCCTTCGAAATGCCTACACTCTATCACAGTTCTGGAAATGAGATGATATCATGTAAAACATCATTTATGTTGCTTCTCGCAACTTGATCTTGTTATTCTTTCCATATAATTGCTGTCTGTGGTTAGATGACTCCTCTAAAAAAACAAAAAAACAAAAAAACCAATAGTTGAAGTGAGCAAAACACTTAGTTTCTAAATGAAGAATGTAGAAATAAATACATTTTGGTTTACTGACATATTTGCTGTCTATTTTTTTTAAAGATGTATTGACCAATTTTAAAAGAATTACCATTTTCTCTTGCTAAATGTATTTAATAGCCTGCTTATTTTTGTCAAATAAAAAAGCAATAGCGGTCTTTTTTTCTATGATTTTAGATATTTCCTGCTACAGAGAGCACTTTAGGAAAGGAAGGCTTCCCAGTGACCTCTGCCTGCTGTCCATAAATTGTTCATTCCCCCTTCAGGTAAGTATATTGCTTTGCTTTGATCCATTTTAAACAGAAGGTATTGATTCTCTGTGAAAACCTTTGTCGTTATTGCATTAGGACAGAGAAACTGATGTTTCAGATATTTTGCTCTCTGGCAAAAAAAAAAAAAAAAAAAACAGGAGTCCCCATCTTTGAGGTTCTTGCCCGGACTGAAATACCAGTGATGGAGATTTGCTTTTCCAGGAAGATCCATGATACACCTTCTGCATATCTGTCTGTTGCTATGGTTTGTTAGCCATATGTGCATGGATTTGAAGTCAACTTAAAAAATGAACATCCTAACACTTTAGTGAGAAGTCGCTCATCTGTAGTTGGGGAATGAGAGGGTGGTGGGGTGGGGTCACTGGCAAGAGCATCAGGGGGTTGGTGGTGGGGAGAAATCTTTGCAGGATGGTCTCACAAGGGAGACAGAGTCAAGACGGCAGAACCTAAATACCAGCCCAGGAGCTGAGACCAGAGGGCAGGGTAGGGGTTGGAGGAACTCCAGGCCAGCAGACCTGGGAATGCACAGGTGCTTTGTCCACACCCACGCCACTCCCGGGATTCTTTCCTTGTCTCCACAAGCTGATACAGAGCCTGGAAACATCCTTTCCAGGTCTCTTCCTATAGCCAGACCCAGTCCTATGAAGGAGCTGAGGAAGTGGATGAACAGTGGTCATGGTCCAGTTGGTTGCCCTCTCTTACAGAGATGCTGAGAGTTCAGTATCACCAAAAGGGGAAGTCAGGAACGTTTAGGAAAATGGGAGGCAACTCTCTAGTTCACTTATGTCTGCTGCAAGTTGAAGAGTTATAAAGATCAACCCTCATGAGACTGGGTGCCCATGTTTCCAGTGACCACATGCTTTGATTTGTCTGACAGCCTTCTCCAGCCTACTTTCCAGCATCGTTTGTAATGTACTTCCTCGGTGGCCTAGTGGTGAGCATAGTTGCCTTCTGTTTGTAACGTACCATTTCTTAGATAGTGTATTAGTCCAGTTTTGTTGCTTATATCAAAATACCTGCAACTGGGTGATTTATAAAGAAAACAAAATTTATTGCTTAAAGTTTCTGAGGTTGGGAAGTCCGAAGTCCATCTGGTGGTGACAACAGTGACCCAGGCATCTCACCTTTGCAAGATGGTGGAAGCAGAGAAAGCAAGAGAGAGAGAGACAGACTCTCCTCCTCTTTTAAAGCCCTCAGAACCACACCATTTTTAATCCATTCACTACTTCATGGTCCAACAATCCAATTACCCTTTCAGGGCTCCACCTTTCAATTACCATAATAGGATTTCCTGCCCTGTTAACAGTCACAGTGGGGGCTAAGTTTCTAATACATAATACTTGGGGGACACAATTCAAGTTCCGGTGAATTTTGGGAAGGTCATAATTCAATCCACTACAGATAGTATGCCATGCATTTTATCATTTATTATTATTGCATTGTGCAGGATATTGTAAGGTGAAAGTTATCACTCTCCAAGAACCTCAGAACCTAACTTAGGCTGACAAGTAAAAACCAGCCTGTGCCAGGTGGAATTCTGCACTCTATAGGAAGAGAGGAATTAAAGAAAAAGCGAACAGCACACCCCTCAGTGCTGTATTCTCAAATTCATCACCATCTTGCTTATCTTCTGTGCCAGACAGAAGAAGCTCTTGACATGAAAGGCTGGGGCTCCTGTTGGCTGGAAGGAACTCAGTATCTCCCAACCCTTATAGAGCTGAGGTTATAGAGTTGCACCTTAGCATATGTGGAATTAATAGGGAATGCCTTCTGACAGGCCTGTATACTCCACTCTGCATATAAGGAGCTCACCCATCCTGGTTTGCCCATGAGTGGGAAGTTTTCCTGTGATACAGGACTGTCAGTGCTAAAATTGGGAAAGTTGGAGCAAGCACACCAGGACATGTTGGTCCCGTTCATGATCCCATCACCCATACTCTCTTGTACACAGCTACGTGGTGTTTCTGCTCACCAGGAGGCTGTGGACAGCAGTTGAATTTGTAGCCCCAGTGACCAGGAAAGAACTGGGCAGTTGCACAGACTTGGGTGCAACTTCAGCTGTGCTGCTTACTAACCATGAGGAGGGACTGAGTTAGATTGTTTTTCTTCTGTGAGCCTCAGTTTCCCATATGACAAATAAGAATAACAGCAAGCCAGCAAGAGTGTTGGGAAAGTGATAGAACAAAGCACTGGGAGGTGCCTGGCATAAGTAATTGCCTGTATCAGGAAGGTTAGAAAGAACACAGCCATGTAACTCATCACAATGTCAGCAGGGTTGTAGGCACTGTCTTACTCCCTATATCTAATTCTCAAATTATGTCAGGTCAGTGTGTGCAAGTTACTTTGAGTGGTTTTTATATCAGTTTTCCTGCTTTAAAGAATGTTATGAAAAGCATAGTTTTTTCTTATCCATAGGCAGTTGTTTTAAACTTTCAGTCTGTTACTGCATTTAAAGTTCATTAAAACTTTATTCTTTTCTAAACTCAAGTTACAGATAAGCAGTCTTATGAATACATAGGTATTATTATCATCATTAACATTTTTCACTACTCTCAATAAGTGCATTTATGATTACTTTGTTTTTAAAAAACAAACTGGGTCTTTTTAAAAGTGGTTCCTTGTTTAAAGAAACTGAAAAGGAAAATGAAAGCCTGAAATAAAATGATATTTTAATGTTCTTTTGTCAAACTTTTTTGAGTTTTTTCATTTTAATACATGAAACCTCCTGAGTAATGTATGTATAAGTCATTTTTAAAGGAATACACAAATGTCAGTTTCTATGCATTATTCATGTGATTGCAGTTTCAGGAAATAAGCTAGAAGGTTCCTCTGTTTTTAGTTTCTTGATATCTTAATCAAACTTAAGTAATTGAATGTCAGTTTCTCCTTGAAAGTTTCCTTTTTCAAAACTTCTCTGGGACAGATTTTTGCTCTTTTATATTGTGAGTGCTAGATATTTGAGAAATTGCTGGGAGCAAAAACAACCCTTGTACATTTTTTTTTTTGTTAAATGGTCCTGACCAAAAATATGTGCTAGTTTTCCCCAAACACTGCTTTTTCCAATTCGATGTTTCCTAAAGCTGGTCTCACGTAACGAACGACTGGTGCCTTGCTATGACTCAGCTGCCTTTCATGCCAGCACCTCTGACTTTTCCCTCTTCCAAGTCAGCTCTTTGCAAAGAGAATGACTCAGAGCGCTCAGGTTCTACTAGTACGTCAGGTATGGCTCTTCCAAGGCTGTCTCAGCTGACCTTGACCAAGGTCTCCTTGGGAACCTGGGAATGTCAGCCACGATCATGACCTACTGTGTAGTCCAGAGGAATGAGGCTTGCTCCCTACTTTTTTAAAAAGAAGAGAAAGAGGAAAGAGCACTCTCTCTGGGAAAAGTAGCTGGGATTTTAGATGTTTCTCCTTATTCACAAAAATTGTATCAGCTTCTGTAAGGACAGATACAGGGGTAGTTCCAGCTCTAAAAGAAAATACTCCTATACTCAGAAAGAAAGCATAATTCTATTTTTGAGGATATAAGACATCCATTATGACGTTCAAAACTGTATTAGTCCGTTTTTGTTGCTTACAACAGAACACTTGAAACTGAGAAATTTGTAAAGAAGTGAAATTTATTTCCTACTGTTTTGGATGCCAAGAAGTCCAAAGTCCAGGGAACACATCTGGTGAAGGCCTTTTCCTTGGGGGTGACCCTCCACAACAGCATGGGATGTCACATGGCCAATGGCTAAGCAAGAGAGAGCGTTAACCTCCTCATTCAGTCTCCTTTATAAAGCCATCAGAACCACACCCACTACTCCATGAACAGATCACCCCATTCATGAGTATACAGTCCTCACTATCTAATCCCCTCTCCGAGGCCCTATCTTTCAATTACCATAATAGGAATTCCCACCCTCTTAACACTGTTACAATGGTGGCCAAGTGTCCAACATGCAAACTTTTGAGGGACACATTTAAATCATAGCAAAGAGTTTGAGGATTTAATGTCCATCTATTATGAAGCTTAAGAACTATTGATTACAATTTAAATTGTTAAATTACCAATTAGATTACTTGGCACATTTGAAATTTTTTTAGTCAAATGAAAGACAAATTCTGTGTTACTGTGTGTGCATAGTTTTTGTTGTTGTTAATCATTAATGGTTGTTACAATGTAAGTTGGGTCATTGTCAGTGTAGTTACTGGTATTCTTACAAAGATCGGTGGGAAGGAAGAATGGTCTGGGTTCAGGCCCCTGGTCTGTGGAAGGGCTGCTGTGTGAGCACTGTGTTGGCTGCCAGGTGCCTCACTTGCAGTCTTCACTTGCCCTGCAGAGAAGGCTTTACAATCTTCATTGTGTACATGGGAGAAATAGGAATCAAAGACGGTAAACCTCAGACCAAAGGACAACCATGTGATGAGACACACACTGGGTATGAAACCAAATCTACCCAAGGGTTTTCTGTCAAACCCCACAAGACCTTGTATACTGGTCAATTTCTTTATAAAGACGGGGTCAGAAATTCAGTGGGAAGGTTGGTGGAGGAAACTGGGCAGTGGGGAAGGTGGAATGGGAATGTTAGAAGGACACATGCATGTCTGGTGGAATATTAGAATGATTCCATGGAAACCTGGAAGTCTTCATTAATGAGAGAAGGAAAGAGACCAAAAAGTTAAGGAATGAGGGACAAGACTGTAAGAGCACACAGGCTAGAGAGAGGAAGACATTCACAGTGATTGCAGTTGTGCCAGGAGAAAGACTAGAATTTCAAGACCCTCCTGTTTTCTTCCCAACCTGTCTGCTCCCGTCCCTAGGTGTGGATTGAGAAGGTGTTCGTGTGTGGTGACTAGCCAGAGACGTTCAGGGAGACGGTGCTCGTCAGGACCGTGTGAATAGTGAGCCCTGGAGTATCCTCTCCACGCTGGTCTCTCTTCCACAGCCTAGGATAACCGTGTGTTAAATATGCAATTGTTACATTTTTTTAAATGTATCCATGTTCAAAGAGGCAACAACAAAAAAAAACCCCAAAATACTCCAAATCATCATTTTTTCTTCTGGAAGCCTTGCTGTTGGGCAGGGCGGACAGCACCTGCCTGTGTGGTCTCTGGGGAGTGTCTGCCTCTCAGAGCGTCGCATGACACAGCCCATCACTGTCCCCAAGTACTCATCTTTTGCCTTGACTTGAGTCCCGGGTCTCATTCTCCAAAGCACATGAAAGCCGAGCTCACTATCATCCTTGGCCAAAGAGAGAGGGCTTCCACCAGGGCCATCAGCAGGGGACCGTCCTCTGGGGAAGCCATGCGCAAGTCCTGCAGGGTCTGCCCTGCTCGTGCTCCTCGCAGAACCGAGCCGTGTGCAGGTTACCTGCCACCAGTCTCCACTCCCATAGCGGCCCCTTTAGGAGATAGCAAATTCTTTCACAAACGCCGTTTTCACTGTGTTACTTCCCTGCTCCAACACCTTGTTTCTCCCGGGTACCTGTGGATGCGATTTGAAGTCCACAGTCCCTCCTGGCCCTGCACCCCCGTGGTTTTCCTCCTGTGCTCCAGCTCCTGGCTCCATGGGGTGCACGGCCACCGCTTGCTGGAATGCCTTAGCAACCCCTCTCTCTTAAGAAGTCCAAGAGTGCCTTGGCTTATTTCAAAAGTTACTTTTTTCTTTCAAAGAAAGTCTTTTTGAGCAAAATCCAAGAGATTTGGGCATTTATTCATATATCTTCATTCAACAAATTCGTAGTTCATGCAACAGATTTTTTTTCACAGTGTAGTACATACCATGTACATTTGTAAGTAGCCTTGAAATTATCTTTTGCTTTATTTAATCATTTGTATGTTCTCTCCAATTATATGATAAATTCATTGAACAATTCTTCCTTGGAACAAAGAACATGAGCTCTGGAAGGGATGAGAGGACAGATAAAGCAGCCCCTCCCAGGCACGTCCTACGTGGTGCGCTGTGAGAAGGGGGTGAAAACCTGGAGATTTCAGATGGTTTTGCAGCATCGGCACTGCTCTGTGGACTGATCAGCTTCCTGAAGACAAATGAGGTGATTTACTAGTGCAGAAAGCCCTTCATGAAAATAAGAATCTTTATTCAGCAACACAGAGTAGAAAGCAATTGTCAGTTCTTAAATGTCCATAATAGAGTGACATCTTAATGGACATGGAAAAAACACAATTGAAAGGAAAATAACATCTCTAGAAGGTAAAACAGACCACTGACAGCAGGAAGGCCCTGCCAGTAGAAACTCCATCAAAATCCCACTCACCTGTGAAGGCCCACTTCACATTCTCTCTTGTGTGAAGACTTCTTATCCCTAAATCTCTGTTTATTCAGAGTTTACATTCTGTGTACGGAGTCCCTTATGACTCTGAGTACATAGTCATGCACATTTTTTAGTCTGTGAGTATAAAAGTCACTTATCATAGTCTTGATTTATGTTACAGGAAGTTTCATCTACCTCTGTCTAATAGATTGTAAGCAATTTGAGTGTGGGAATCCTTAGAATCTAGCACGGAATCTAGCAAACTAAAGAGGATTAAAAAATATTTGTGGAATTTAACAGGACTGAAGAATCTTTTATGAGTAGGAAAGAAAGTCACTGTATGTTTCTCATCTGCCTCTTTGGTCACCACCTCCCACAAGCTCTGATAGCAGCGTCTTCAACTATAAAACACAGCAGATTAGGGGGTTAACAGGTCCAGTGACATTATTTCCCTGAAAGAGGGAGTCATAGTCTATTGGTGGAAAACAAAAGGAGAAAATAAAGTCAAAAACAAAAGGGGGGGGGGACAGAAAAAAAAATGAGTTGTTTATAGTTGGCTGTAGCTGAACATTATAGTATAGAATTATAAGAACTTGGGGTTAAACTTTAGTCAAAGTAAGGAGTAATCAAGGCATAAGTAGCTTTATCTAAGACTCTTTGAATCTGATCTCCTCAACTTCATATAAAATAATGGCTTTATTTACAAAATTCGGTTTGCGTACAATTTTGTTTTTTAGCTCAAATGGACTGTTGCCTTGGGATTCACAGATTCGACATTCAGAGATTTGGTTATTTGAGATTGGCCCGACATTCAGTAATTAACTTAATTCTGCAGGGAGTACCACCTAGAAAGACCACACGTGAGAGCCCTTGAAGAATATGGGGTGCAGGCCATCCCCACTGTTCTCATCAGAATTAAATGGAATTTTGTCATTTCTGTTAAAAAAAAAAATATGTATCCAGTGCCTAGTGCCCCTGAGGTTTTCATGGGGATCAAGAGACTTTCCTGGCCTGAGATGCTGACATTCTCAGTCTTCTTGTGAAGGGATAAAAACTTTTGAAAAGTCATTCCGAGGAGAGTGGCAGCTACTGGTGCTAGAGTTGGAAGTGAAGGAAATGTGGGGAAGTCCAAGAAAGGGATGAGTTTTAGGCAGAACTGAAGCTCTGGTTATGTGAAAGAGTAGTGTGGCTGACTCACTGGTGGCTCAGATCTGTGACAGATGAGAGATTCTGCTGCTGACCTATGTATTTGAATCTGGTTCAAGCTAGTGCATGCTAAGGGTCTGTTCTGTGTTGTTCCCACAAGTCACAGGGCTCTCTTTCCCGAGGGTCAGGGCTCCTCTGAAGTGTGCTTGTGACCAAGACTTTGCTGGCTGCCATTTGAATCACACGTAGTGTTGGAAAAAAAGGAGTTAGCAAATGTACCGATGGTGTGCACCTCACTTCAGAGACTGATAAAGTATTTTCAAGCATCACTTTAATGGCAGTTGGCCTATAAATAATGTCAGAGTTTCTCGTAACTTTACTTTGCATTTAAGTGATTTTATAAGATTCTCTGTGCTTTCCTTCCTTCCAGCAGTGGAAGTTTTTTTGAACATGATTTTTTAGTGGCAAACTTAACACCAAGTGTACCCCAGCACTCTCCACCCCCAGACAAAAGGGGTTGTGAAGCTCACTTTTTACCTGCTCATCGGTATTATGTCCCAAAAGGTTGCTCTCAGGTGCTGGCAGATAATTTATACATCATTTCTAAGAGAAGTATGGTAAATGTCTTAGTCCATTTTCTGCTGCTAAAACAGAATACCACAGACTAGATACTTTATTTGGCTTATGGTTCTGGAGGCTGGGAAGTCCAAGAGCATGTTGCCAGTATCTGGTGAGGGTCGTCCCATGGCAGAATGTGTCACATGGTGAGGGGAGGTGAGACAGAGAGGAAACCATACCAAATTCATCCTTTTGTCAGGAGTCTGTACAGCACTTTACAGATTGCCACCCTTTGGTTTCTGCAATCACTAACCCACTCACAATAACAGTATCAATCCTTTCATGAGAGCAGAGGTCTCATAACCTAGTCACCTCTTTAAAGGTCCCACCTCTCAACACTGCTGTCTTGGGGATTAAGTTTCCAACACATTAACTTTGAGGGACATATTTAAACTACAGCAGTAAATATCTCCACCCATAGCATTGGAGTCTAAGCACAGCACAAGGAGTAACTTGCACCCTGCACCCTCCCAGGCCTCTCCCTCTGGACACTGTGTTCTGGGGCGCATTAAGGTGGGCAACCAGGCTTGAGCCCAGTGGTCAGAGTTGGGACTGATATACCACTTTCCTCCCTGCCCACATTTCTCTGCCTTGCTCCCAGGTTCATCTGGCAGCAGACAACAAAAGCAGGAGGAAAAAACAGGACTTCATTTTCTTTTACTCGCCTAGTTTTATTTGTAGTTCAACATTTTGTGGTATATTTGTAAGGAAAAAAACATTCTTTTGGTGGGGAGGAAGGTCATACCCCTCCATTTAATCAACTGGGAAATCTTGGAAAGCTGATACACTTATAGATTTAATTTAAAATTTTACCACTGCCTTGTGAACCAGAAAGGTGTGTGTGTTGAGTTCAAGCTGGAAAGTTTCACATTTGTCTAAGGCTCATTTGTGTACAAAGCATTTCAAGGCTATGTGTTCACTTTCAGCTCCACCAGATGTCTGTTTTCTCTGCTTCGAACCTTTCCCAGGATGCATCCCCATTATTTAATGTGCTGCAGTTTATTCCTGCCTCCGGCCAGGGGCACTGACCATTTGCTGCAGAACATTGCCCGCTATGCTGTGTTCATCATCTCTGCACAGCAGTCACTTCCACAGCTGAATCTTCAGCCGTTCTAAGGTGGTCTCCACCGGTGTTAGGCAAGAATAAATTGCCTCATTTGGAGCCTTTGAGAACATCTCTCTATTTTTTGTGTGTGTGTGTGACCGGCCGCACCGCGCTCAGCCAGTGAGCGCACCGGCCATCCCTATATAGGATCCGAACCCGCGGCGGGAAAGCGCTGCTGCGCTCCCAGCGCCGCACTCTCCCGAGTGCACCATGGAGTCGGCCCAACATCTCTCTATTTTTAACAGCATTTTCTCACTAAGAATTCAATGAAGAAATGCTAAGTATAATAAAGAAAAATTGAATGAATAAGTGACTATAAATCTACCATTAAAAAACAGGAAATTAAGAGATCACTTAAAGACATTTTATGCCAAATCTGCAGCATTTTAGAGTTTCTCACTGTCTTTGTAATGACACTTGTTATTATATGTTTGCCATATTTTATTAAATACAGCAACTATGTTTCAGAGCATTTTATCGTTATTAAACATTTGCATCCAGTTGGTATCTTATATTTAAGACTATTGAAACCTGGCTTTGAAGTGCTATCTGAAGTGTCCTTATATCTCAAACTAATAAGTCACCTCTTTATTGGCACTGAGCTTTGTACGTAAGTAGGGCCACTATGCACTTAGGATATTCTGTAGAGAGCACTCTTCTGTTTTAAACGTGTGCACTATTGGCATGGTATGTACTATACTTTACAGACTGCCAACTTTGCTTCCAGTCCCCTCACTTGTCAGTGACAGATGGTGATGCTCTAGGATTACATTTCAGTACTGGTTTATTTCCCAGTAAAGACAATGGAATGTTAATGGACTAACAGCTCCATAGCGAAACAGCTGACTTGCTTGATACTGCCCAAGTAGAAGATAGTGAAGCGGGCATGTGCTTAGCATTCAGTGGGCACGTCCCAGGAGCTGGTCATGTGTTAAGCCCTTTATGTGCATCCTCTCCCTTAATTCTCACAGCAGGTAGTTGTTGAGAAATAGCAGGTAACCACAGGGTGAGGTCTGAGCCCACATTGTCTGGTTGCAGATCTTTCCCTCTTAACTACCTTGCCAAGGAAGGACGAATGTGATGGTTTTAGGTGCTTCACGAGCTTTGGAGGTGAATGTTTTCTTCCTGTTTAGAAACCGTGTTCTTTCAGCAGATTAAATTTACCCGAGGTTCCTCTGAACGGAAGAACTTGCTACCAGTGCCAACTAAGAGTTCCACTTTAGGCGTGTTTATCCTGCAGTGGCCACAAAGGGACCAGGGCTCTCCTTCACCTCCGTCCTCATCTGTGACCCAGGACCCATGGGTCACCTAACTCTCTGGGACTGTCAGATCACCAGGCTTCACTACCAGCTTTATGATTCGAGGCCACTGATATAGCAGCAGCTGTTAACAATGTGCTTTTCTAATAGGCTTATACATTTTACAAAGCACTTTTATTTCAACAGCCTGAAGGGGTGGGGACAACTGTTGTCTCAGCTTTATAGATGAGGCAACAGAAGCGTAAGAGAAAAGTGACTTCTCAGAGTTACATGTGTCAGAACTGGAAGCGCCGGGATATGAGCGACTCTGGCTCATTCTCCATCCCAGCTCCAACGTGAGACCTCTCTCTGCGACTAGCACCCTGTGGGCTCATAGGAAGAATGAATGAGTGAAACTTCATTAGTGATTTTCAGACTGTTTTGTGGATAGTTATGGGCTTTAAGGCTGACCAGGATTGGGACTGGGGATTCTCCTTCAGCCAAAACCACTGTGCACTTCACATACCAGTGTCCCACAATGTCTTTACTTTAGGGAAAGCTTCTGCAGCTAAAAAATATTTTGAAGACTACTGGATGTCAAGATTCTTATTACATGCTTAGCTGTAGTCTTTAGGGGCCAGTACCAATTTAAAAATAAATGAAATTGATATAAACATGAGTAAGTTGTCGATGGAAAAGTATGATTTGACTTACAAAATTAATTTATAGCTTTCCAAAACTGTATCTATTGGGTGAAACCAAGAGATTTCCCCAGAAGTAAAACTCCCTAATACCTAACTCAATACCTAACAATTAGTTCAAGACAGGCTTAGAGGAGTGACCCAAAAATGTTGTTAAAATGAAATTTAATAAGAAAATAATTTTTATTGTGATACATATTTTAAGTGCACAGAATATCAAAATTTACTTATTTTACACCTGTTGAAGTATGCTAGGGTTGCAAATATATCACAATCAATATTAAAGGATAATCACAATTTTAGTTTCCTTATTAAATCACATTTTACTGCATGCATACATATATTTGGTGAGTCTGTATAAAACATTGTTCCCTCTTCCTCAGTCACTCCATAGCTGTCTTTATTATTTTATTGACTTGATGAATTCCCAGTTCCAAATGATGTTTCAAATCATATATGTAGTTTAGAACTTCTGCAATAAAGTGACATTTCTGTACAGAATTCTCAACCTTTCATAGTTAAATTCTGAATTCAATGAAATATTCCTCTCTTTTTCTATAACACATTATCTATGTTATCTTCATTCTTGGAAGAGATTTGAGTAGCGGGATTGTATATGTTTCTATTTATGGGATGCTGTGGATATGAACACCTAATAAACCAAATCATATTTCTCTCATTTCCCAAACTTTAGAAAGGTTTATGATTCTCGATGGATGGTGTGGACTAGACTTTGTGTGGACATTATGAGGAAACTGGACACCACTTCAGGGTCTCGCCTCCATCCTTGTTTCAGCAGCGTCCTTAGTGAGAGGAGGAGGGTAAAGTGATATTTTGTCCAAAAACCATCAAGGACAGATGGTTTTTCTTCTTTTAATACTAGCTTTTCAGTCAGAGGGTTTACAAGATGAAACCCATGTACATCAACTTGCTGCCTTGTCAACTTGATCCCTTGTAAATCTGTGACGTTTTTCCTTGTTACAGCAGTTTTCTATTCTCGTGTGCATAAATACTGACTTCTACAGGGTAAGAGACTAGTGCCATGAACATTCCTTTAGCAGTGGTAAAAACTCTGCAATAAAGCTTTGAAGTTTTAGGATGACAATCAAATGGTCTAACAAAAGGCAAGAGAAGCTAAAATAAAAACCTTCACCGATGAGTGGTTTTATTTTGCATTAACTATGTGTCTTAATACTGCCTATCAGATACTGCCTTCTTGCATCATCCGCCAAATCGGTGACCGTTAGTGTATAAGGATTATTAAGTGTTTTCGTCACTCGAAGGTCAGTGGCTAACCTCTAATTTCTGCAGTTCTGAGAAAGTTAGCTCTCTGTTTCAGCCTTATCATTTGCACTGGGGATCTACATGTGGAAATTTAATGCTTGTGATCTCACTGCTGTCTTCCTTTTAAGCTGTAGTGTTTCAAACGTGGTGTCTTAGAGTCGGACTAATTTAGTTTCATAGTTTAATTTACTTGTGGCTGCCTTAGCTGTATGGTTTTTGCTTTCCACAAAAAGATACGATAGAATCTGCGCCCAAGGGCATTACCTTCTACTACCCAAAGTCCTTTTCCATCCCTTGTCCTGTTTTCCCTGTTAGCAGCCGTGATTTTGCCTTGGGCATTATTTGATTTGGTGTGATAAATGGATTAAGGCCAAAATAAGGATCAAAATAATTATGACAATTTGAAAAGACACTCTTTGGGGGAAAACTATACATCCTTACTTCGTAATGATATGATAAAGAGAATTTGAGGAATGACTGTAATACAGAGGTATTGATAAATTCTACTTCTGAGATAAAGTCATTCATTGTAAAAGTTCACGTAACTCTTATTTGTTTTAAGATCAGGAAATCATCTTTTAGAAGAAAGCATTTCATACAAGTAGAACACCATCAAAATTAATTTTTACTTTAAAAACATTTTTTGCCATTATGGCATCTTTTAGAAAATTTTATCCTTTATACATCTGTAGTATGATTTCTGTCCTCGTACATTAGCAAGGTTCAGTAGCAGACCTCCAATTAACTAGTTTAATTCAAAATAAAGTCTATGGTATCTGTACTCTCTTCAGAGAACTCCTTTGAGCATCTCAGTGGTTTATAAAGATTGACTTGACTTTTTCCCCACAAGGCCTAGTAGAAGACACTGTCTAATTTTTATGTTAGCAATACTGAAAACATTAACAGTAATAATTACAGTAGCTAACATTTATTGGATACTTGCTGTGTGCTTTATCCCCTTTTAAGCATTTTTCAGGATTTTCTCACTTAATCTTCAGATGAGGAAACTGGAGCCCCACATCCTGTGCCTAATAGGCCGCCTTCTGCTTGGGATGCGTGGAGCACTGCAGAGCTGGCTGTGCCTTTGCACTCCCAGTCAATGACCCTTCTCCTGAATCATGCTCTTCAGTTGACCAAACAGTCTGTAGTGTATTACACATTAATGCCACTCCTTATGGTGAATGCTGTAAAACAAAAGACAAGGGCATTTTCATGCTCATCTCTCCAGCAGGAATTATATTTGAAGCAAAGCACAATGAAAACATTTCCTTTAAAGAAATATGCCCAGTGAAGACTTCCTCATTCCAGGATTTGTAAACGCTCAGTTTCAATTATGTAGCATCCCCTGCACTTGTTTCCAGCTGGGCATAACCTGTCTCTTACCCAAGCACAGGTGGATTCTCGCCATCCCTTGTGCATTTATTACAGCACAGGTCTCCTGCTGGTGCACACAAAGCCCCTGCTGACGACAGCCACTCCCTGCAACATAACCACATGAAGGGCTTTACAAATATCCAGCTTTTTGGATCAGTCCCTTCTCTCTTTCAGGATTGTGCATCAGAATTTTATAATCAGGTTGGCTGTAACTCACAGCAAGAATTAAAGTGAAATCTCTGGATGACTTTATCACCGCCATGCCTCCATCTGAACACATACCTGATGGTCATTGTAGACTAAAGAACAGGGAAAAATCCAAGCTTAGGTAACTTCTAAACATTAATGCCAGGTGCCCCTCTCAGCATTCTCATAAAAATAAAAAATTCTACCCAAAATCATTATTGATGGTGACCCTGAAAACCCAAAATGTGGATCTCTCTTCTCCCCCTGTGTGGTCTCTGAATTATAGGGAAAATGTGAGATGATCTTCCCATGGCAAAGCAGCCTGTTACCATGGAAACAACTTACTACCATAGTTTCTAAACCCTCTGGCTAGTTCCAGGAACATTGACTCTGTAATACTTTTAAAGAAATAAAAATAAGTCTAAGATTAATATCTAGCTTTTTTATAGTTATATTCATTGAAAAAAGCATTCATATCAAATGACAAACAAACCTTTCTCATCTGGGAAGTGTTACATTTAATATTATTAATGATAATCCTTCACACAGGCAGAGTAACCACCACGAGGAGACTCACGTTCCGTTGCTGCTAATTGAGCTTTTCTTTTCCCTGTCACAATTTGGGGCTTGGCATTAGATTCATCTGGAGGAATATAATTTCATTTAATGTACTTTGCTGTTTATGTTTATTTTGGTCTTTTCAATCTCAACATCCTTATGGAGACATGCAGTATTTATCATGCCTGCTGTCTCTGCACGGACAGGGTGCTTAATTGCTCACTTTTCCTCACAACAGTAGATTTTGTATGTAGATTTCTATTCCGGATGATTTCTTAGTTGAAAACTGGGAATAACATCTCAAGGGATGTACAGAAAGATTCAGATTCCATAGTGGTAAAGTGTGATGTACTTCAATATTTAAATGTAGTTTTTAAAAAATGAATACTTAATACAGTTTAAAAAATTAAACACAGAAATAGGTTTTTGAAACTCTGAGGAAAATAAGTTTGTTTATTCAGTCTGTTGGATTCTTGTTTAATACATAATTCTATTCTAATATTCTCTCCCATTTCCTCTGGGCAGACTTAGTGCTCTCATATTAATTTGCATACATTTATTGTTATTTTATAAACATGTTAAGATTTTTAAGTATATATAAATATGAATATTGCATGTGTATATGTATATGTGTATTTCTAACTATACTGTCATCACTTTCAGAATAGATCTCTGAAATTTCTTTCTTTCTTATGTATTTTCTTATACTATTTCTTAAGTGTGTTTTCTTTTCTATTATGTAGCATGTGGTATGACATGTAGGCGGGCTCCGTGAAAAGGCTATGCTGTGTGCGCATCATTTTCATTCTAGAAATGTTGAGTTCTGTCAGTCTCTTCATTCTCTTTCCTACTACCTGCCTGCGAAGCATTCAAACCTCCCTCTTTTGTTCTGGTGTCCTCATTACATACTCTGAATTTGCTTACCCTTTCTGCTCCCTCTTGAGCACTCTGTGAATACCGTCTCACTCAACTTCTCCCTGCCCTGATCCCTCTCCCTTGTCCATCCTTTCCTCTTGTAATTTAGATTCTAGGAAAATCTTTTGGAAGTCAGGGATTATAAACTCTGCTCTCCTGGTTCTATGGAATACCCAGCATACATACATTCTCAAACTATAAATATTGAAATGGCACTACTTAAACTTAATCTGGTGCTTCATCCTATACTTTGAAAAGAACAGTCATGAATTCGACATTGGGTACTGGGAGTTATTCCTGTAAGACAGGTTCTGAAGATGGGTGGGCTCCTTCCACAAAAGCAACATGCAGGCTGGTTTATTTCTGTTTGGTTCTCATTGGAATATGTTTCATATATTAAGTTAGTTTCCTAAGGCTGCAGTAACAAAGTTCAAAAACTGGGTGTAAACAACAGGGATTTATTGCTTCACAGTTGTGGAGGCTGGAAGTCCAAGATCAGTGTGTCAGCAGGGTGGGATCCTTCTGGGCACTGTGAGGGAGAACTTGCTCCAAACCTTTCCCCCAGCGTCTGGTGATTTGCTGGCAACTTTGGTGTTCCTTGGCTTGTAGGAGCATCACCCCATCTCTACCTTCATCTTCACATGGCATTCTCGCTGTGTCTGTGTACAGATTTCCCCTTAAAGACACCAGTCATGCTGGATTAGGGGCCCACCCTACTTCAGCATGACCTCATTTTAGCTAATTACATCTGCGATGACCCTATTTCCAAATAAAGTCACTTTCTGAGGCACTGGGGGTTAGGATTTATGCATAGGAATTTTCGGGGATATACTTCAACCCATAACACATACCATTACAATAAAACTTGTTTTATATTCTAATTCTGTTCAGTGATTTTACAAGTAGATCTTGCATTTGGGTCAAAATACAAATCAAACACAACTGGTGTGGATACATTTAATAAGTGAAGACTTGAGCTAAGATGCCTTGGCAAACTTGCTAAGCAGTCTGATAGTTCATGTACTTGAGGGTCCATTTATTTTCTAATTATACTAACTTAACCTCATTTGAAGAATAAATTAATTGTTTGTAAACTTGTGCCAGTAATTGTTATTCCCAGATGGTGGTGAAATCTCTAAATCTCTTTTTAACCTTTTCATCAAATGGGAATTTCATTTTAATCCAACAATAACCTTTTGATTTCTTTTTTAAACATGATGGCCATAATGTGTATTTAATCAAAGTAAACCACATTATTTATTAATTAGAGCTATACTGATTTCCAGTCTAGATAAACTGACTTCCTCTCTAATGTCCACGTTTTGAAAATTAATTTCTTGATGGTACTCTGTTACATTGTAATTTAATCATGGTGTATCAAAGTCACCAGCGAGTAAGATGGCCATAATTTTAAGTGGCAGGTGGTGTCTAATGACCCACCATCATTTGTACCTCTTGGTACTGTTTTCCTGAAGCAACAAGTCTGTGCCTGCCGGCCCTGAGGCAATAAGAACTGTCCTAGTTGGAGTCCTGGGGGGAAAGTTCATTTATTCCCAACGGGAGACACCAAAGCAGTAAGCTGGAGAAACAGCATTTGCCGGCTTATGTTGCTGCCATTGAAAAGGTGCTCAGACCCTACATCCAGAACTTGAAAGGAAAGGACATCTTCACTCCAATGCTACTTTTAGTTATTTTCTAGATCATCACATCTTACTTTTCCTTTCATTCAACAACACTAACTTATTTACCAGCACTTTTCAAGAATGTGTTTACATGAAAGGGGAACGAGGATGTTAAGAGACCCGGATTGCAAATCACTATGCCACTGCTTCATTGTAATTCAGAGTGAGTCGTCCTGCCTCAGTTATAGAAAGAGTGGCTGTGATTGACAACACAGCAGCAAATGAATATTCCCCACAATTCAACTTATTTCTGTTTGAGAGCAAAAATTTGGGAACTTTTTGATCCACAGCATGTCAGTTTCTTATTGTGTAACTTGACTTTAATGCTAGATGGTTTACTATTGTTTATATAATTTGATCTTCAGTAAGATTACACATTCCTCATGTCCGACTTTTGCTTTAGATTATATCTAAATTAACTGATTAAGAATGTTTATAAAGGTAGCAAACTACTCTAGACCAGATGATATGATTTCTAAGCATGGAAATGAATTTATCTGGGCAAATATTACTATTAAGCTAATTACATTTGTTACATAAGTGAGTTGATTTCCACCAAGCATGTAACAGCGACTGAGCTGGAGCTGTAGGAGCTTCCTCCTGTGCTTCTGCCATCAGCCTCCCTTCTCCCTTGCAGGTGCCCCAGCACAGTCGCTGCTTTTATCTATTCTCATTTTGCATATGTTTTCAGTAGAAACATCTCTACCTCCCTGAGTCTCCATTGCTCCCTCCTTCCTTGGGGGCCTGGACATCTTCCCTGCACATAGCACACCTTCTGATACTTACTGCTCCTGGGACAGTAGCCCTTCCATAAACCAAGATGGACATTGATTAGCCCCTCAGGCTAGAAACTTCAGAAGCATGAAAGAAGTTCAAGAAGAGAGTAACACCATCAGACTTGTGCTTTAGGTATGTCAGTCATAATCGATCTGTGCAATATTATATAGTGCCAAGCTTGTTATAAGAAGGCCACTGAATTAAACAACTTTGCAAGGAAAAAAAAGTTATTTTGTTTAAGGGAAGATTCAGTTCTCAAAATTAGTTGAACTTGGTAAGAGGGTACAGACAGGTTTATACAGTTGGCTCAATGAATGTAATTTATAGAGAATGGCATGTATTTCTGTAAGTAAACGCCTCTGTCCTTTCCTAGACATATCAGTTAACCTTGATAATAAACTCCCATCATTTTCTCTACTTTAACCCTCTCCAGGAGATGTAAAGGTATAAAAATGAGTCATTATAGTTTTACATTTCTAGCACATTCTGTTTTCTAACCTGGCACTCTGTAAAACATATGTGAAAGTGAATAAGGATTCCAGAGAACTTCTTGTCTGTGGGAATCCAGTTCTGGCATCACCACTTCTGGAAAACCCCTTCTCTTCCTGCCTCCCCCGGCCCCACACTGTTCATTTCATGCCTTTCCTTGAAGTTCCCTAGTGCTGTCTCCCTAGTCTAACACATCCTTTATTACACTCTAATCTAAGTGTCTGGTCATCTTGCCCAGCTAGCGCACAGCCTAATAGAAGCTCTCTGGCTTGCCTCTCGCTTCCTTGAGCTGGGCTTGCACAGTATGTATTTGCCAAGTGAGTGAATGAAAGACTAAGGAGGGGGTGTTTCAGCTCTTTTTCCAGCACCTTCACCTTTGCCTCTCTGCTTACTCAAGTTTCATGCTTTAATTTTTCTGCAACACTCTTCTTTCACAATTTATCAATCAACTTAAGAAACACGCTGATTGGATAAGATGTTTCTTGGCAGTGTAGTATGGAATCGTGTGGTAGAAAGGGATGCTATAGTTCTAACCGTTCTTCTCCAACAATTTCAACAAAGTCTTTACAACCTGATGTGCAGCGGATTTTAAGGAAGTCTAATAAAGATGGTTACAGAGCACCTGGGAGCAGGCTGGATCTCAGGGCAAAGTAGAAAATCATCGATTGAAACTACAAATAGAAATATAATGTAAGTATGTCTCTTTACATTCAAACCATTTTCTTGCCCACGCTCTTTGTACCTGGGGATGGAGGGAAAGAGCAGGAAGTGGATTGGTACTGGATTAAACAATGGTGATTGCAGATTTTTCTTATAACACATGAAATTCATTGTAAATGTTAACTCTACCTATAATAACTTGCTCGCAGCCTTCTCTATTTAATTACTTTTGAAATAATTACTCCCTCAATCTTCTACTAAGATTCTTTATTTTTATGTAATATGTATTTTCAAAAAGTGATATTTGATTGCCTTTTACACAATTCTTTAAATATTTGAAATTGTGCTTTTATATGTGAATACAGGCAATCAGAATGAAATTACATTGTTTGAAGTAATTTTCCAAAAAGGGTTCTCAGATGGCTCAGTGATTTCCTAAAGGATAGAAAAATGCTTTATTAATGGAGAAAACCAGAGGCCCATCTTCTTCTGGGAATACAGGTTGAATTTTAATTGAATAACTTCACATCATATTATTGACATGTTAGGCAGTGGATTTCCATACCAGCAGTTCTTTAAAGAAAAAAAAAGTCATCCTTTTTCATTGTCTTTTCTAAGAAATGGGAATTTCCTCAGATGGGTAACCATCAGCTGTGCAGTTGAGAACCTTACCCAGCAAGAGGTGCTTTGGGACTGCATTGTCTTGTGTATGGGGGAGGTGGTAGATTCTAAGGCTTGCTACTTATCTAAAATTACTGCAGGATCAGGTTGGAGAACAAGTTCTAGAACCAGATGCACCTGAGTTTCATCACAGCTCTACTAATAGTGGGGTGATCTTAGCAAGCAAGCTAGTTAACTTCTTAAGCCTCAGTTTCTTAAGGGTTGTGTGGATTGAATGAGAAGATGGATTTAAACTCTTAGTATATACTGTTGTTTTCTTGGCCCAATTTTTATTGTATTTAAAAGGATGATAGAATTATTTCTCAGAATTTTTCTATTCAGATGCCATTTTCAACTCTGAATGTTCATGCAAAGCTTAGCAATTTGGTTGTTGCCCAGGATAAGTATAAAATACTCTGTTGTAATCTATCAAGTTAAAACAAAAGTGCCTAGTGGATTTGAATTCTGCCCAGTCATTACTCTTTGCTTTTACATGGTTCCAAACTGCATGAATTTCAGTTACTACATTTTACTTAAATAAAACAAGTTCTCCAGCACCACAGTTCAAACTTCAGTTACCAAGGTATATATTAACTGTCGTTTCGTAGAGTGCAAACGTCATGGTTAGCTCTTCAGTCCACAGATCACTATGTAAATAGCAGGTGCTTCTCTCAGAGAGAGCTATTCACGTCATTGAAAGCAAAAAGGATTAAATGTTGGAAGCTGAGCCAGACTTAGAAAGGACAATTGGCCAAGGCATAGAAAAGATTCTTGTGCCATATCCTATGCTGTAGGATGGGATGAAGAAGGCAAGCATTATTCAAACTACTCTTGATAAGTCTGTACAAAGAAATAAAAAAATTTTGCAGTGTTTATGTTGTCAACTATAGTGTTTAAAACTGTAGTCTTTATTTGTGTATACATTTATAATCAACAAGAAGAGTTTTAAAGTTTTGATAAATTTTTTTAAAGGACAGAACAATCATAATTGTTGCCATTGATTATTAAGTACGCATTGCATGGTTTCAGCTCATATGGTTATTTTTACAGTCATAATTTTGCAAAGCGGGGACTATCTGTACTGAAAAATAATCTAACAAATCTTGTTGCCATTTAGATTTTATATTACTGAAAAATTAGGTCACACATCCTCTTTCATATCAGCAGTATCTTCAAGTACTTTCCTAGCCTTTTAATGGCAACTTACATAGTAAGTGATGTCTTATTGATCATAGACCTTCTTTGACATTCTAATATTTGTTGCTTTTAATTTTCAAGACGTCCAAACATTAAATGTTCCGAGACTCATTTTTCTGTGGTGCTTTTAGTGAAATATGTTGGCAATATATAAGGTTTTTTTGTTCTTTTCATTTGAGAAGAAGACCCCACCAATATGCTCTATGGGCAAACAGCCACATCACTGCAGTATGTACAGCAGGTCAGCAGGTTTTGGTGACAGATCTAGTCCCTTAGGAGTGTGAAAGTTCTGTTTGCTAGTTTAGGTCAATAAGATTGGGGTTCATTGTGTATTATGAAGAATTCATGCAGAATGTTTTCACTTTTAAAAGTCTAAAATAATTAAATCTGTCTTGTATCATTCAAACTTATAATAAACACCTATCATTTAAAACCTCGAAATTGGTTGGTTTTGAAAGATGTTCATATAATGAATAATAACAGGGGCCTCTGGATTATTTTTAATGCATCTGATCCTATGCTATGGTCTGTGTAAGAGAGAGGAACCTTGATTACTGTTTTGGAGAATGTCCCCAGTGCCCCCAGCATGCCCACAGCAGCTACCACATCATTATTCTGTACTCTGAGGGGCCTCAGACCGACAACATGCTTGGTTATATGCAGTCATGAAAAGCCTTGTTTGGGGAATGTTTGTGCTTTTGAAGATTGGTTTAATCTTGTTCAGGGAATGAAGCTGATTTAAACAAAGCTCAGAGGAAGTCTGAGAGTGGGGAGTTTGACCTTCTGCACTATCTTTTCCAACTTTTTACTTAAATAACTTCCAAAACAATCATTTAGCAAGGAAACGCATTAATTTTGTTCTTTTAGGGATTGCTCTCTTTATATATATATGAATTTGTGTATAGTTTTTCATGTAATACATTTTGTCATGTTTGTCAGCTTTACAAAGAAAAACTCCAAAAATTTCTGTCTGGGCTTGGGGTGAATGTGACTGTAAGGAGTGATTGAGCAGTAGGAACGTGCCAGTGAAGTAAAGAAAGGAGTCAGCAATGTTGATTTGGAAGATCCTTTGCTAATTCTCAAATTCTAGTTGCTTTTACTTCCATCCATCAAGGAGGGCAATTCCAGGAATAGGGAAAAGGGAGATATGGGAGCCTGACCAGCACTGAGTTGGGAGAGACCTTCAGAACTGTCACTGGAGCGCAGAAAGGCAGCCTGATATCACTTCCCGACAGATCTTACCTTCAGACCTGACCTAGAAAAACACATGGAGCCTCTTCTTTGGCTTGAGCCCCCTGTGAGGCTTTCTGGCACCTTTGGGGAAGTGGATGGCTTGGAGCCACTGCTGCTCCTGCCCGAAGGCTGCAGAGCAGCCCTCATGGGCGTCCTGGCCCGGTCTCCTGCTGCACCTGGCAGCTGCAGCGTCCACCCTGGAGCCTGAAGCCCCGGATGAGTACAGGAGCTCCGGCTGCTCCTCGGCAGCTCTTGGGCTTCAGCTCCTGCCCTTGCTCGCCACATCCAGCAGTGCTGAATTCCCCGCCCTTTCTGGTTTGGCTTTCTATGGGTCATGACTTCCTGTGACTATTCGTCTGCCACGACTGCCTGTCCCTTCTCCCACTTTGCCATTTTATGAACCGCAATTAAAATGCTGAAGAATTCTTTCCCACTCTTCCCAGGAACTTCATTACTTCCTCATGTGGGTTGCAGAAGTTATTATTTATTCGTAACAACCATGGTACCTGCTGTTTGTTGGGTGCCCTTTTTGCACAAGGCACTTGACAGGCATGATCGTGACCCACCAGCAAGCCTCTGCAGCCCTGCTGCAGACTCTCACGGGTGAGGAACTGAGCTACCTTGCCTAGTCTGTAGCTAGTAAATAGTGCAGTTTGGATCGAAAGACTTCTTATCTTTTACCTGTTTGTAGCACATCCCACACCACATCATTATTGTTTGCCTGCTTCGTTTTCATCTTCCCCTACAGGTCTTGTGAACTTTTCTGTGTCTTATCTGTGCACTCCCACCCCAAACACCCAGTCCTGGCTTGGTCCGCAGCCCTTGCTACATAAATAACTTTATCAGAGGACCCACTGAGTGAGTGAATGGAAGATTGAATCAATTGCCAAGTAGCTACGGAATCAGAACAGAGGCAGCAAGAAAGACTAAATAAAATCCAGTTTTACAAATTTAACATAATATTTGCAGGAATAATTTTCTGCTATACAGGTTTGGCCATGGTGAGAGTCTATGTAAATAGAACTTGTAAAGACTCCAGGGCTTAATTTACTTATCGGCCTTAAAGAAAGTCACAGTAGCTGTTTCTGTCGGTGGCACTGAAAAATGATTACTTCATTTTCTGCGGTAGTAATCCTGCATAGGCACCTTTTTTAGCCACTGGCCAGGCAGTACATGAGGGCGGTTTGGGGAGGAGGGGTAGTTGGTGTCTAGTGTAGCCTGTACCCCTCCCCCACTGTGTGCTCCACTGCCACAGTTGAGGAAGGACAGACAGGGAAACGAGGTCAGGAATCCAGGACAATGGCAGGGTGCCTGGGACACTGATGGGGATTCCAAAGGCCACCAGGCGTTCTCAATGACATCAGAAATGCAGAAGGTTGCGGGACTGCCAGAGCCATCAGCCTGCAGGGATTGCTGACCCTTAGACTAAATAACACCCTGCTGCCTCCAAGTCACTCACTTGCCTTCCCGCACAATTTATTATGGGAATGAGTTGGGCCTGGAGAAAACAGTTTACTGTGACTTATTCAATTTACTTATGTACTGAGTGGCTCAGAGACAGGGTCAGATGGAAAATTAGGAACATCATTCCCTCTGTGTTTTCTATGATGATTCTTCTCTCCCATCACTATCTACTGAACAACATGGGGACAGAATTCCCTGAAAAACTGCAGTACAGGAAATCACAGAGGCCCCTGTGATCTGGAGCTAGTGGGATCAAACCTGCTATTTAGTATCCATTTTTTTATATTTGGGCTGTTGAGAATTATTTGTGCATGAAACCCTTCAAGGCAGATGATATCATCATACTCCTTTGTTTGGGAGGAAAGGGGTGTACTTATTAGTCTAATTTGTCCCTAACCAGAAAGTACAACTAGATGCTATGATTAGAAAAAGAAGAAAGAAATCAGTGTTTATAGAGAGAAGAATTTACTTATGACATTATTATGCATTTTGAATTGTAGAGGAGAAAAAGGAGAGAAACTGGTTAAGACAATTAAAATATCTTCTTCGGAGAATCAATGACTGATTAAAATGGCTCAGAAGGTATATGTATTAATCATAGTTGAAAATACAAAACAAATGTTACACTGATTTATGTATAATGAGAATTTAAATCAGCTCTAAGTATTTGAAGGGTATTTACCTATTATCATTCTTTTCCTTATCATTTTTTTTTATCATAAATCAGAGTCCTTGACTAACAATTCTTTTTATTCTGGAAAATTGTTTCAAAACCTGATTTCAACTGTGTTATTGGCCAAATATTACACTTCTGTTTTTCTTTCAAATGCAGACCAACAGGGAGTAGAAAATTAGATTAAAGCAACCACTTTTTTTTTGGTTTTTGAAAAAATTCTCACAGAAAGTCAATTATACATTATGCATTTAATTTGTCATTTTAACAATGCTGTAAGATTGTGCCAGACACTTTAAGGAGAGACACACAAGGGGAAACATAGTCTTTATTCCTTAAATAAAACATTTGTCTTTAAATAGCTATAAAAGATGCTACAGGAGAATAGATTCCAAATTATAGTAGGCCAAACATAAAATCCTCTGAATGTTATTTTTGAACTTTACTTTTCTGAAGATGCATTATTTCTAATTTTATAAAACTGGTTTGATTGGATATTGTTACTTGATTATAGCAATTCATAAATTTTATGTTAAGGAAAATATTGGACTTCGAATAATGTGAACGGATTAATCTTTAAGAAAATAACTTTATATTTTGCATTTATGTACAAGTCTGTGTATCTCTTATTGCAAATACAAAGCAGCCTTCTAAATATACATGTTCATTTTGACGAGACCCAACCCTCATCTACCTATAAACTTGAAAAATAATTCTGAGCTTAGGAAATGGCTCCCTCCATGTGACGCATGAAAGTATGATCTTCTCTCCCAAGTTTTCACCCAGTACCTTATTATCAGCTTATATTTAATGTGAATTTTTACAATTTGACTGTCTGATTTTTGAACTCTGTCGATTTGGAGTAGAAGCAGGAATAATGGTGAAGGGGTTGGAGGATTTCAGGACAGGACAACAATTACAAGACAATTAACAGCCAACAGCCCGGAACCATGAGGAACACTGGAAATCTGAAAAAGTCGACATCTACAGGCAGTGTTTATGTGTATTGCAGTAATTAGTGTAATAGCCATGAATTACCAATAAACGGAGACATACAAGTATATAAACTACTTTTAAAAGATTCCATCAGAAATGCTGATTTAAACAAACTGTTTCAATCCTTAAATAAACACGTGGCAAATGGGTGAAAGGACATAAGCTTCTATTTTCGAGGTCCCCCCAAGTGTGCACAAGCCCCTTGTCATCCTCCGACGATAGGAATAATGGAGGGACTGATGCCCTATTCTCTCACCTCTTCAGTTACCACCTAGTTTGTACCTGGCGGTGTGCTAGACATTTTTCATGTCTTATTTAACTGAAAAAAGTAAATTTAATTCATCCATAGATATTTGTAGTTTGGATTAGTTACAATTCAAGCAAAAGGCCATTGGTAAAAAATATAATCTTGTTTGTGTGGGGGGTTTTTTAGTACAATTTAAAATTATAAGGATATTAAAGTTTAAAATTAGTATCTTCACATTGGCAGCTTACCTAGTAATTTTTACAAGTAAGTTCTAACTTATTTTTGTTTGAAAAATCATGAATATTGCCTTGTATAAAGCTAGACTTCCAAAGTCTGAGTCATTGCAATCTGTACCTTGAGCATTTGTTTCTAGCATTAGTAACAACCCCTGCCCCTCCACCCCCCATCCTACAGCTAAATGTCCCCTGGGTAGTGATTCAGCTTCTGCAAGGATCTGAGGCCCACTGGGCCAGGCTCCTAGGATCACTCCCCTGGTGGGTTTGTGGCCCTAACCCTGTGGGTTTGCAGCCCCAGCCTGATCCTGTCCTGTTCCAGATGAGTGCTGGTTCCCATTAAACCTCGAAGCAGTGTCTAGCAATGTGTTCCCAACAACATTCCTGAAGGAAATATTATCTGGCTGTTTGATTTTAAGGGATCTTTTAAAGTTTTCTACGAAATAAATGTCGCGGTCCATTCAGGCTGTTATAACAAAATACCCTACACTTAGTAGCTTTAAACAACAAAAATGTATTTCTTACAGTTCTGGAGGTGAGGAAGTCCAAGATTAAGATGCCAGCAGGCTTGGTGTCTGGCGAGGCCCATCCTGGTTCACGGATGACGGTCTTTTCCGAGTCCTTACGCAGTGCCAAGGAGGAATTCTGCTCTCTCTTCAGCACCTTATAGGGGCCCTAATCCCATTTGTGAGCTCTCTGCCCCGTGACCTAATCACCTCCCAAAGGCCCCACCTCTTAGCACTATTTTATTCGTTCTTAGGTTTCAACATAGGAATTTTAAGGGGACACATTCAGGACATAGCAATAAAGAAACAAATCTCTGATTCATTAGTAAAGAAATGTATACTGGGCACTGATCTTCAATGGTGTTTTATAGGTTTTTATATCTGTAATTGCTTTAGATTCACATTTTAGCTAAAACTTTATGAAGCGAAAAATATAAATGTCAAAGAGTGTAAGTGACTTCTCAGCATTACATCATTTTTAAAAAGTCACAATGCTCAGTCATAGCCCCTTGTCCCTTTATTTTGGTATTCTGAGTTTTAAAGTAACTCACAACTGCCCTGCCATTAATGTCATCTGCACACTTCTTAAGTTTGCTCTAGCCTGACCTCTAGATCTTTCAGGAGCATTCCCTGACCCTTGAGAAGAAAGAGACTCACTTATAACACAAAGGCTAATATTTGTACAGGGAGACAGCACTTTCCCAGCTTATTGCTGCAATATGAGACAGAATCAGAAGTCCTGATAGTTTTCATCTATGACTTTTCCCTGTCCATGGGAAGCGATTGTATTGGTGTGAGAGAATTACTCCTAAAAGCCATAGTTGTTGTTACTAAAGAATCAAATAGATTTATATTGAATAATTATTTATTCTGGTAATGATACAAAGACAAATTACGCATCGCCATTAATTATCAGAATTTTGTTTAAAAGTTGTAGTTGTATATAACATTCAAAAAGATGCTTTTTCATCCTTAAGGGTATTCATCCCTGACCTTGTGGCCTTCATCTTCACAGCCAACCCCACATTGGTCTCAGTAGCTTTATGTTCTCATAATGCTACTCCAAGTTCATCTCCTGAACTGCGGGCACACAACGCAAGGCTTCTCTTTCTGGACTCAAACACGAAAAAGAGATCTCCCTTCTTAGTTACCTGAACAAGTTTTGAAGGCTTCTGACTTATGTGCTGGCACTGGGGTGAGAGAGCAAGCCACTAGATGAAGTGACAAGTGTTCGGTGGGGTTGACGCTCAGTGTGAGCCAGGCTGTGGGCTCACATTTCCTATGTGCTGATTGACTTAATCCTGACTTAATACTCCTAGGAGAGGAGTGGTAATCTGTCTGTTTACAGATGAGGAAACTGAGGCAGAGAAGGGACCACTAAAGAACATTCAGCTCGTCATGTGGAGGGAATATTTAAACCCAGCAGGTTCACCCCGACTCCGTGCGTGTTGCTCTCTGATGAAAGGCAGGATGAGTGATGGTCTCAGTTGGTGTCAGGCCATAGAACACTCGAGTGCTACAGGTTACCTGTGCTGCGGGTTACCTGTGCCTCTCTACTGGCATATAGAATAGTACCTGAATATAGAAGGAGCAAACCTATTTATTCAATGTACAAATATGCCAGTCCTAAAATTCAGACCAGATATATTCCTTAACACTTTTAATAGTTCTGTAACCCATCAGTAGAATAAACTAGCCTATTTTGAAGGTCTTGGGAGTCCTCTTCCGCCCAGACACTAAAATTTCGATGTTTCATGATAGCAATCCTAAAGACTGTAAACAAACGTGTAGCTTCTTAGGAAGAGAGATGGAAAGGACCGTAAATTACCTTATTTGATCTTGTCCAGAGTGTATTCCATTTCAGGCTTATAATTCTGAGTTCTGGAGGCTGGAGGACAGAACAGATTGTAGAGCATCAGGAATGGTTTATTAACTCAAAACCATTTCAAGCTTCTCCATAATGTGACACACACGGCAATGTGGCATACACTCAAGACCTAAAGAAAAGCAAGTGGGGAGGCCAGGGAATGAAAAGAGTCTATTTTGTTACAGGTTTATTTTATAGAATTTTTGTGCAACTCTGTCCAGAATCCCCTAAGCAGTAGGGGAAAAAATCAATAGCAGGTAGACTAATTAGGGAATCTAAGTGAAGGAGGTTCTCTGAGTCTAAGAAAGCAGAAAGCAAGCTGAGCTACCTGAGAAAGATGGATGTGATTCCATTTAGTACTTTCTTGGTGACAGCTGGACACAGATGCAAGAACAAAGACTGTGTTCAAGTTTAATTCCCAGTGGAATGATCCCTGGACCAATATTCAAGAAAAGAGCCAGAGAACACTTAAAAAGAGAAAATCTGCAGAGAGCTCAGTTTTTACATATAAGCTCAGAGCCACAGAACAGCTGCCATGATCAGTGATGGCAAATTTGGGGGAAACCTTCACCTGTCTGCACCTCAGTTTCCTATTTGGTCAAGTGGTGATCATGAGAAGCACACATCATGGATCCCGCCTGCCGTGTTCAGATTCTAGCTCCACCCCTTTCTAGCTGAGGTGGAGCGAGCATTTTCTTGGGCAAATTATTGAAAAGTCTTAACATATTGCAGCCTCATTTTCTTCATTTGTTAAATAAAAGGTAGTGATAGCCCCTGCCTCATGAAGTCATTGTAAGAGTCAGTGTATTAATGTTGTAAAGCACCTTGGAGAAGTTCTGGCACATAGTAAACACCGTCTCAGTGTTATTTCTATAATGATGATTAGTACGTAGTGTGTATCTAATAAATATGTATATTAATAGACATAGTCTATCTTTAAAACTAGAAGGCATTTTTGCAATTCCCTTATTTAATCTCACTAAACTTAGTAGAGACTTAGGTTCTCTGTTAACTTCTTTGAGAAAACTAAAAGGAATTAATTACAGGACAGTATTTTTAAATTTTAAATCAGAAAGTATCTGTCTTTATAAATAATTATATAATACTGTGAAATCTCTCACCTTCCAAAAAATATTGGAAAAAATCTAGAGTAAGATCTTTGGATGTGAAAAAGATAGATCCTGTGTTTACACAAATATCATTAGCCTTTAGTTTTAAAAGTATTTAGCCAGTTGTCATTAATCTCTTTATTGATGATAATGCCATTTCCATAATACCAAAGGACTTAATTCAGTATGTTTCTTTTCTGTTTCCTCCTCTCTCCACCGACCTTGTTCTGTGACATTGTTTTCCATGCGTGTGATGAATGAGCACATTCTGCCCTGGAAATGCCAATCTCGCTAGTCAGCAGTGCAGATTGATACAGCCAAGAAACAACATCGGTTGAATCTGAAGAGACAGAAAGCTCTCTGCACATGCTGACCATGAATATGGCAACTAGCCACCTTCAGGGCATTCACATTCTAAGCACTTGCCCCAGCCAAAACTGGTCATCTTTTTGGGGGAATGTGGGAGGGACCAAATGTCAGGTCAAGGTGCTTATCAGAAGATTAGCAGTGGGAATTTTCTTTGAGCTCGCATAGGAAAAAGTGTCAACAATGGCGACTTCCAAGCAGAGATTCCTCAAAGAGCCTTATTTTTTTGTTGCAAAGCAACAGGACTCTGTAGCAGCATTAGTTGTGAACATCTTCCAGGTCATTTATGGGTTAAAAGTTTCAAAAGTGCCCCTTTTTTATAGCTGTAACTTCAGATGTTAGTTTGGTGCAACCTGAGGAAAACTGTTTTCCTTTGCTACCCTAAAACACATAACAATAATCATAGTGATAAATTTACAGAACCACTCAACCATATTTGTGCTTCTAGCCTTACAATTTCATTTTCAGATTCTCATTTTAACATTGCCTATAGACATTATCTTATATATTACTTTAAACACTCAAAATTAATATCACTCATGATTTTTCTGAACCAATGGGATAATGGTATCCTTTAGAAACCAGAAAACACAAACATTTTCATAAGTGCCCATCCATGTGCCTGCCAACTCAGGATGGCTGCACTGAAATCTGGAATGAAGCCCATCAAAATTGGGCAGCATCACTGAAGAAAGTTAGTGTGCATGCTCTCCCTTTAAGAAAAGAGAGTTTCTTAATTTGTTCAAAAAGTCTCAACTTGTTTTCTCTACATTTGAGTTTGTAGGTGTCTTAGTCAATTGTAGCTGCTATAACAGAATACCTTAGACCGGGCAATTTATAAACAATGGAAATTTATTGCTCACAGTTCTGGAGGCTGGGAAGTCCAAGGTCAAGGTGCCAGCAGATTTGGTGCCTGGTGAGGGCTCTCTGCTTCATAGATGGTGACTTCTATGTGTCCTCACATGGTGGAAGGGGCAAACACCCTCCCTCAAACCTCTTTTATAAGGGCACTAATCCCATTCATAAAGGTGGAGCCCTCATGACCTTATCACCTCCTGAAGGCCCCACCTCTTAATACTGTTGCTTTGGAGGTTAGGTTTCGACATGACTTTGGGGATGACACAAACATTCAGACCATAGCAGGGGGAGTAGTGGTATGTAAATTGCTCATTGTGACAGAAGATCTAACACTCCAAATAACTTGGTTCTCATGGGCAAGATTTTGAGAAACAGATGAATATATTTTTCACCTTTTCTTGTTGGTCCTCCTAGTCTTGTTGCAATTGCCATAGGATGTATCCAACCCCCTCTGTTGGCTCTAGTTCTTCCCACTGACCTCTCTATAGACACTCTGCAGGGTTGTTCTGCTTCCCAGTCTGGCCTGTGAAAGGAGAGAAGGTGACGGCTGGGGTTGCTCTGGTCCTTTGGCACTTACTGTGCCTGGCATGCCACAAAGTGCTTTGTTCATGTTATCTCACTTTAAGTACTCAGCAATCTCATAAGATTGGTTGTGAACATCATTCCTTTACTATTGAGAAAATCAAGACTGAGGTTTGGGTACATAACCTGCTTCAGGGACATGCAGCCGGTAAGCAACAAAGCCGGGGGTAAGCCAAGGTCTGTGTGACTTGCAGCTTCGTGCTTTCAGTCAACATTTGTACTTTGTCTGTGAGCAGGTGCACACAAAATCCCACACCCCAGACTTGTGTCCCTGACTCAGTGATTTGAAGGGCACCTTCCTCAAGGGCACAAGGTTTCTAGCTAGAGCGAGGAGGTGAGGAAAGGCAAGAAGATAGGCAAACTGTGTTTGCACATAAATACTTCGTCATTAAGTTAGATGCCCTTTACAAAACATACTGCTTTCTTATTGAGATCACCGAAGGAAGTCCTCTTGATGTGCCACTTTTTCATCTTGTCTGAACTATCCTGTAGTCTGTGAAATACTGAAGAACAGTGGGTAATATAGGAGTAAGAGAATAACTCCACCGATACACATTACCTGCCAGGAGAAATCCCAGGCAGGGCACCTTAGAAAGTACCTCTGGTGTTTCCACAGGTGAACATTTCTGTAATTCATTTTTGTGTTGCAACATGAGCTTACGGTCTGCTGGGTCCTGGAGGTGGCCACCCCTCCATTGCAGATAAGCATAAGTGCCCAAGAGCTCACAGGGTGGCACTGCCAGCCCTTATTGTTGAGATTTTGAGGGCACACATAGTAATCAAAATGGTGCCATACTCAAGAGCAGCACTTGATGTTTTCAAAATTGAGGAAAGTGATTTTTTTCTGAGGATAAATGATTATTATCCTTCAGTTTTATTCCAAACAATCCTTCTTCAAGCCTAAGGCTAGAATAAAGACACTTGCAGCAGGGACTCAAAAAGTTCCCAGCACTTTTACGTAAGAGGCTTACAGAGGATGTGCTTCAGTGAGATGAGTGGATAAACCTAGAAAGAAAAAGATTCGAGATCCAAGAAAAGAGGGGATCTCACCCAGGAGAGCAGCCAAAAGCAGTTCTAGCGTGATGTTGATGAGAACTCACAGCAAAGCAGCTGTTGAGCAACGTGAAGAGCAAGTGGCCCAGAAATGACCCCAGGAACAGAGATCCAAGAGGAGGCATGCATGAATATATACACAAGAGCTGTGTTGAGAAGAATCTCATGTTTTAAGTGCATGCCTCTGGAATCCATGAAATTCCCAAGGTGAGGTAATAAGAATGGACTTAACTGGGCTGATTTAAGACTGGGAGAATATGGGACAGTCATTGAGACCCCTGGAGGGGTGGCTGGAGTCACAATTCACTGAGGCCCTTGACCTCCCCTGCCGGACAACACCAGCATGAGGGGGGAATTTTCAGGTGAGGGATTCAGAGAGCCGTTGAGAAGCACCGATTTCAGGGATGCTTGGGGTGTAGGAGAAGCATGCTTCCCCCTTAGTTACCCTTTGCTTTTTCAGTCACTTGACTGAATATAATGGAGATACAAGGGTGAATGATAGTTCAGGAGACAGACAACAAACAGAAAATTTTAGCTCGTGGCAAGTTGATGCAGAAAGTCAGCCTTGTAGTAGGACTCCAATGCGCTCTGAGCAGGGAAGCCTGAGGCTCATGGCTCCGCCTGGTCCACGTGCACAGATGGTTGTCGCCCTGGCTGACCAGCAGCATAATGCCCCTGAGGCTTTCTCACGCGGGTCTGAGAAATCTGATGGAGTTTGTCCAGGTCAGGAAGAGTATTTGTTTTAGTCCATGCTAGTTTCCCAGATTCCAATCCTCCATTCGAGAATGCTTCATTTATAAAGTTTTGTGTCTAAAAAATTGGATCTGTAGTATATGCAAAACCTTTAAGCATGTTTTCAAGTCATTTTTTATTGTCTTTCCCTTGAATTTCCCAAGGAATATGCCAGAAGGCAGAAATTAAATAAAGTTTAGAGTCTTTATATTTTGTTTACTTTTTAAGTTAATCTTATAATGAATATGTAACATAGCGACTCATTCTACAGTGTGCTGTAACCATGCCTTCTTTCTTGTAGAGAACATCCTTTTTCGTAGTTAATGGCCTCCTTTTTTTTTCCTTTGGCCTTATTTTCCACATACCTAGAGTCAATTTTTTTCCCATGTGTTCCCGCATTTCTGCCATATGCCTCTGAGTAATATTTCAAATATACTCATGCGTGCCTACTCTTGGATCTCTGTTCCCGGGGTCATTTCTGGGCCACTTGCTGTCCAAGCTGCTTAACAGCTGCCTTCTGCCTTGCTGTGACTTCTCATCAGCCTCACGCTAGAACCGCCTTTGGCTGCTCTCCTGAGTGAGATCCCCTCTTTTCTTGGATCTCGAATCTTTTCTTTCTAGGTTTATCCTCTCATCTCATTGAAGCACATTCTCTGTAAGCCTCTTAAGTGGAAGTGCCTGGGAGGTATATTTTCGAATCCCTGCATGTCTACAAGTGTCTTTATTCTATCCTGTGCTTGAAGAATTGTCTGAGTACAAACCTGAGGACTAATAATCATTTTCCCTCAAAAAAAAATATCATTTTCCCCAATTTTGAAAATATCAAGTGCTGCTCTTGAGTACAGCACCATTTTGACTCCCACATGTGCCCTTTTTCTCTCTAGAAACTTTTTAAGATCTTGTCTTTATCCCTCAAGTTCTGAAGTTTTACAGTGACCTGCCTTACTGTGGATTTTTTGTTTGTTTTTTTGTTCTTTGGACTGATATTCTGGCTCTAGATACCTATATCTTTTCATCTGACTCACATTTTAGTATTAGTTCTTAAATAATTTCTCTCTCTCAATATTCTCTGTTCTTGCCTAGAATTTTTAGTACTTGAGTATTGAACTTAGAGGATGGATCCTCCAATCTTTGTCTTTTATATTTTCTAACTTTTGTCATTTTACTCTACTTTATTGGAGACTTTCTTGATTTTTCTTCAAACCCATCGACTGAATCTTTTTAATTTCAGTTATATATTTAATTTCCAAAACTTATTTTTGCTTTTTGTGTGTTTTTTGTTTAAGAGCATTTGGTTTTTATTTCGGGGCTGCAATAGCTTCATGTATTTCTCTAGCTGATTTCCTAGGCCCTTTGAAGTTCTCTTCAAATGTCCTTTGAATATCTCGTTTTCCTCCAGGTGCTTTTTTTCCGGTTTGATTATTTGTGTCTCTGGCTTTCATGTTAGAGGCTTGGCTGGCCATTAACACTTAAAAGGGAGTTCCTAGGAATCGCACTGGGATCTCAGTGTGTGAAGGTGGGAGTTGTTAAATGCAGCATGCATGGTAGGAAATCCTGTTGAACCAACTTCCTATAAACTGGAGCCCCGAACATCACTAGATGTCCCTCCCAAAACCACACCTTCCCAAGGCCCATCAGTCCCTTCCTGGAAAATGTCCTGTGTCCTGCTCCTGACCTTGTGAGAGCTCAGTAGACTAGGAGCAGCTGCAGGTCCCACCTCTGCAGGTTCCTTTTCCTTAGTCCTCCTGCTTTCAGATGCTCCTGCACCCCTGGAACCCCTGGGTGCTGGCAGAGGAGGCATGCGGAGGCTGCCTCCCTACTTTATTAGGATGGGGGTCTCAGGGCCCACCACTACTGCATTTGGAGCTTCACTGGTTCCCTGTTTTCAGCGTTGTTTCTAAGCCACACTCTGGGCTCTCCTGCTGGCAGGTCCTGCCTGGTTGAGGTGGTGCCAGCCAATGTCCTCTCTTTTCACTGCATCTTCCCGCAGACACCTAGACTGTTATTTCCACTGACCTGTTAGGTTAGTTACTGTCCATCCGCTTTGTATCTCTCTTGCTCTTTTGGCCTTTTGGTTTTTTATTGTCATATTAATAGGGTTTCAGGAATGAAAAGAGATAAAAGAACTCATGCTACCATTTTGAACCAAAAGTAGTATTTGTTTGGCTTTTTTTTTTTAATCATATTTTAAAATTTATATTACACATTAGTCAAATAATAGCAGTCAGGCTCTTTAACTTATATTCTGTATATCATGCTACAATCTTTAGAACCCACTGTGCAGAAAATGCTGATTTCTGTAATCCAGGAACATGATATGGTAAAGATCTTATACACTGATAGCGATTATAAAATATTTGATTAATCATGACTTCTGCTTTATAAATATTAATTGAGAAAGAATTTGTCAGTAGTGCCAGACTTGTTTTCATAGCTGTCCAGACTGTAGATTCTGAGATACAGTTTCTTGCTATACATACTTTCTTTGGAAGACAGAATAGAAGCAGATTTCTAAGTTAATTAAGAGTGTTTGTGACAGGGATTCAGTTTTGTTCTATATATATACAAATTGTGTTTTTAAGATTCATTACAAATGAGGAGGATAAGATATCCATGTAGGAAAAAGATCTTAATTTTGTGTCTTCTTTTATATCTCTGCTAATCTTTTTATCTATTTCAGTTTCTTATTTGGGGGTTGGTCACTGGTTACCTAATAGGAGTGTCAACCCACTAGAGGAGACAGAGGGGAAGGCCAGGTTCCCTAGTAACATCTTGCTGTTCACTAGGTCGAATAATTAGTTAGCTTCTTCTGTTCTACTGATTAGAGGCCTCTTATACTGACAGAACTTTGAGTACTGGATGAATTGGGATACTCAGTCACCCCACAGAAAAACAAATTGGACTGGATGGATCTTTTAATTCCCTTCTGTTTGTGACATTGTGAAACTCTCAGCTTTCTTGATGACAAAGCTTAGTAGACCATTGCTAAGAGGAATTCTAATTGATCTGTTCTTGAGTTATACTTTCTACCAGAAATATCCCCATCTCACAGCCAAACATTTAATAGGCTAGTTTGTGAGATTGGGAGTCCATATTTCACTGCACATATAACTTTTCTCACTGGACCTTTTCATTATCTTTGCTTCAATCCTGGAAATGCAGTAATAGCCCACACCCTAGTCATGTGTTTGAAGAGAGGTGGGATTTAAGAAGACGCATCCTGAACTGGCCTGGAGCATTTTGGGGACATGCCACAGGGTAAGAAAATTGCCTTGTTTGTGTCACTGATACCAGAACAGACTCTCACATTTAAATGGAACTTAAACTTGCAAAGCGTATGCCATTTTTAAAACTTTACGAATCACTCTACACACATCTGTTAAAATGGTCATTTAAAATATAGAATTAGTGAAGAAGATTTAAGAAATGTCAGATATGATATCTCTGCATATCATTCTTCTAAGTAGATTACAAAGAAACGGGGAATTTAAAAAGAAGAAAAAAGTGATTCCTTCCTTTTAAGTTTGGTAGACCAAGAAGTCAATTCTGCCCAAAATCCTTGGGTTTTTTTTTTTTGTTGTTGTTGTTGTTGTTGTTGTTGTTTGTTTGTTTTTTTTGGTGCTGATTCTTTTTTAAATTCCTTGTCAAAAGAAAACTTTTAAAGCATTTCAGTTTGGAGTAAGAAATCATTGAAATCTGGAATTGTTCCATTTGGATTATATGGAATTTTTACATGAAAATAATATTGAGAAACTATTCAAAGAACACTATGAATGGATTAAATTTCTTTTGTTTCTAATCTCATCTTCTCATACCGTTTTCAACTTGGTATTTTTATAAGCATGAGTAATTTCATATAATAATGTCTTATTGACTTCAGTACCATTTAAATAACATATTTCAAGCCATGTATTCTGAAGCATAATTAGGGAAAAAGACTTTTTTCAAGAAAAGATTTTATTTTAGAATTTTGGAGCAATTTAGGAAACACAGTCCCAACTTTCTGATTTTGAAACCAAAGTTTGAGCCTATTGTTTTCTCAATATTAAAATATGAGACATGTGAAAGCCTATTTTTCCATGTTTGTCTTACATTCTTATTTCTATTATAAGTTAACTTCTTGTGGTGTTTTCTTTTTGTTTTTTGGTTTTTTTAATAATGGTTGTTCATTTATTTGGGGAGCAGATTGTGTGGTTTTTTCCCCCAGGCTTTCTTTTTAACTTTTTACTTTGAAATTGTAGATTCACAGGAAATTACAAGTATAGTACAGAGGTTCCAGGTACGTCACCCAATATCCCCCCATGGCTGTGACTTATGTAATTATAGTACAGTATCAAAGCCAGGAAATTGACATTGGTACGGAGCGTACGCATACTTCTGTGTCATTTTATCATAGCTGTAGATTCATGTAGCCACCACCAAAGTCAGGCTCCTGTTCCACACCACAGAGCTCTCCCTGGCACTCCCTTTATAGGTGCTCTCATGACCCTCATCACCTCCTGGCAACCGCTAATCTCTTCTCCAGCTCTACACTTTGAAATTTTGAGCATGTTATGTAAATGGAATCATGCAGTTTGTGACTTTTTGACACTGGCTTTTTTCATGCAGCATAATGTCCTTGAGATACATCCCAATTGTCACTGGCATCCGTGGTTTTTTCCTTTTCATTGATGAGTACCAGTCCATGGTATGGATATGCCACAGTGTACTTAACCATTTGCCTGTTATCAGTCATTTGGTTGTTTTAGTTTGGGACTATTACAAATAAAGCTGCTGCGAATAACTGTGTACAGGTTTTCATGTGGATATAGTTTTCATTTCTTTGGAGTAAATGCCCAGGAGTGCAGTTACTGTGTTCTATGCTTTGTTTAGTTTTTTTTTTTTTTTTTTTTTTTTTTGTGACCGGCACTCAGCCAGTGAGTGCACCGGTCATTCCTATGTAGGATCCGAACCCGCGGCGGGAGCGTCGCCGTGCTCCCAGCGCAGCACTCTACCGAGTGCGCCACGGGCTCGGCCCTGTTTAGTTTTTTAAGAAACTGGAAAACTATTTTCCAGACTGGCTCTACCATATTACGTTCCCACTACTGATGCATAGAGTGATGTAGTTTTTCTGCATCCCCACCAATCTTTATTTGGTGGTATCACTATTTTGTTTTAAATCTTAGTTGTGCTAACAAGTGTGTAGTGATTCATTAATGGCTAGAGATAGATCTTAATGGCTAGTGATATTGAACATATTTTCCCATATTTGTCTGGAGTGCTTTGTCAGATATGTATTTTGCAAATATTTTCTCAGTCTGTTGCTTGTCTTTTCATCCTTGTAAGAGGGTACTTCATAGAGAAAAAGGTTTTTAATATTGATAAGTGAAATTGATCAGTTTTTTCCTTTTATGGATCATGCTTTTGATGTCATATCTGAGAACCTTTCATTGAGCCCAAGGTCCTGAAGATTTTCTCTTACTTATCTCCTAAAAATTCTGTAGTTTTACGTTTTGTGATTAAATCTTGATCTTCTCTGAGTTAATTTTTTTGTTTGTTTTCTGGTGGCTGGCCGGCATGGGGATCCGAACCCATGACCTTGGTGTTACAAGGCTGTACTCTAACCAACTGAACTGACCGGCCAGCCCTGAGTTAATTTTTACAGAAGGTTTGAGGCATAAGGTGCAAGGTCAAGATTCATATTTTTGCCCATGGGTATGAAGTTGCTCCAGTACCATTAGTTGAAACATTGGTTCTTCCTCCCTCCATGTGCTTTTGCAACTTTGTCATAAATTACTTAGCTGGTTTTGTATGGGGCTGTTTCTGGGTTCTCTCTTTTGTTGCACTGATCTATGTGTGTGTCCCTTCTCAATACCACGGCCTTGATTACTGTTGCTGTGTAATAAGTCTTGAAATCAAATACAGTGGTTCCTCCCACTTTATTCTTCCTTTTCAGAGCTGTTCTAGCTATTACAGTTCCTTTGCCTTTCCATATGAATTGTACAATAGTCTTGTGTATGTGCGCGTGTAACTGATGGGAAGTTCTGCTTGATACTTACTACTCCCTCTTCTCTCTCATATTCACTTAGCCCACTTTTCTTATACCTGCTTCTTCTTTGTTGTCTATCTTGTCTGACATGATTTTCTACATAGAAAATCTCAAGGGATCTACAAAAAAATATATACAAATAAAAAGCCTTCAAACCAAAAAGGAAGTTCAGCAAGGTCTCAGGATATGAGATCAACAAAGTCAATTGCATTTCTGTATACCAGCAGTGAGTATGTGGAAATCAACATTAAAAAAATACAATACCATTTACAATGGCTCATAAAAAATGAACTGCTTATATGTAAATCTAATAAAACACATATGGGACTTATATGCTGATAACTACAAAACACTGATGAGAAACATCAAAGGTCTAAGTAAATGGAGACGCATAACCATGTTTCTGGACTGGGAGACACAACCTAGTAAAGATGTAAATTTTCCCCAGATCGGTAAACAGGTTTAATGAAATGCCTCTCAAAATCCCAGACAGATTTTTTTCATTTAAATTTGTTTTAATTGAAACATAATTGATTATACATATTTATGGGGTACAGAGTTGACTATCAATATTTGTGTACATGATTGAATCAATATTATTAGCATGTTTATCATTACAAATCATAATTATTCTTGTGTCCTTTATTCAGTTACTCCCTAACCCCCTCCATCTCCCTCTTTCCTACTTCTAGTAACTATAGGTCTGTTCTATCCTCCAGAAAGATTTTTCTGTAGATATAGATTCTGTTTTGATTCATTTCATCTTCACAAGGTAATCTAGAATTGCCCTGTGTTTGGATGGATTGAACAAGGAAATGATTTTCCTACAATACCAAGTACTTTCAGGACTTTTAATTAGAAATAACCCTTTCACCGTAAAAGTTTAGTTTATGCCTTCTGTATGCCAGGCTGTGTGCTAACTGCCTTCCAGCCTCTGTGCATGTAATACCCACAACTGCCTGATGAGGAATGTGCTGCTTTTAGCCCCATTTAACACATGGGAAAACGGGCGCACATAGAGGGAATTTCCTTGTCCAAGGTCACAGAGCGAGAAGATAGGGAGCAGGATTCAGACGCAGACCAGCGTGAGCCCTAGATCTGCTCTGCATTCAGTGATCCATATTCCCTCCTCTCCTTGTGACCCACTAGGGGGTCTTGGGGGCTTCCTAGGTTTCAGCAGGGTGCTCGCACCAAGTGCTCTCTCAGAGAAATCTGCTTTTTGAAAGTCACTGTAATCCTTCTATCACTTCACTCCCTAGTGACTTGCAAAGCACTGTTTTGAGTATTCTCAGTCTGCTATAAGATTCAATTTCCGGCTAGAGAACTGAAGCCAAGGATTGTATTAAATTGCCCAGCCATAATGGAACATCTCTGATAGATGCATTTCAGAAAAAAAATAACCTATTTTTGAGAACTTTGATTGAAAGAGCTCTTCCCATCTGTCAGAGAAGGATGGCTATAGAAGTATTTGTCTTTTGCCCTGCAAGTGGGAGAAATGGATTTTGGAATGACACATCACTTTTGTTGGGTGTCAGGGGAAGTAGGTCATGTCATGATGTTTAATATAGTGTTTGAAAAAGCTGACACTGAAAACTGAGAAGTTGAATATTGAGTAGTTCTTTGACCAAAGAGTAGAAGTGGACTACTGAAATATTCTCTAAGATAGACAATAACTTTTATATATGTGTGGGTTTTTTTCATTGTCTCCCTAGAATAACTTTCACTTTGGTGGTCAATTGTAGCTTGATGAAAGGAGTTATTGACTATTCATAGATGTATTGACTTCACTTATTGAAACGTCTTTCTAGATGTCCTATAAACAAAAGAAAGCTCAACCTCCTTGAGTTCTAGAAAGAGCAACACTGGGAGTAATCCAGAATGCCTTCGTAAGTAGAATAGATGAACGTTTAAAAGCTTCCATTTATATTTGAAGCTATTAAGCAAAAGAGAAAAATCCAATACCCTCCCTCTAGTAGTCAATAAAGAAAGAAGAACGTCACAGAAGAGTCTGATCCCCTCTGAGCTAATGGAGGGGAAATTACAGGAGTCAGAGCATTCTTTGGAGACGCAGGCATCATGCCCAGTGTTCTCCGGTGGCATCTCAGTTCTGAACCAGTGGCCCCTGTCTCAGGTGTCCCACGTCCTAACTGAAGGGCTTGATGACTTGATTACTGAACTGCAGTTGCTGGTTAAATGTTTTCTGAAGAATTTGGGATAGCATGATACAAAAAATAACCTGATACATGCAAAATATAACAGAACCTTTTAGCACAGTTTATTTATAGAACCATCCAGCTCTTGAGACATTAGAGGCTGCCTTTGATCTTCAGGCACCAGCCACCTCCTTCGTTGGCCCTACATATCATCTCTTAGCCCAGTAAATGCCTCGTCCCCAGTGGTTTCCTCGGCCAGCCTGTAAACTCCAGTAGTTTCAGAGTCTGTGCCCCGCTGGAAGTGCAGTACAAATTCTATACATAGAAACACACTGTATAAGAAGTACATGAGATTTAGGGCTATAAAGGATGTAAGACTCAACCGTGGCACAGATCTGTGACTGCTAGAACAGTAAGGAAGAAAGGCAGACAGCTTGCCGTGGTGGAACCAGGCCGATTCGGGGTCTCTGCTGCCTTTAACTGATGAGACGTCTGCTCACCTCTCCTTCCTCGCTCCCTTACTCCCATCCAGCCCACGTCTTACACCTTCCTCTTCTTTCCTGTCTCTTTCTTCTTAAGCTTAATCCATTTATCAAAAATATTCTTGCCACTTTCCTAATATATTCTACTGCAATTATTCTTTTAATGTTTAATTACTTATTATGCTTTTTAAACTTTTCTTCTGTCTTCACATGTTCTTTTGTCTTCATGTTCCTTTCTTCTTGCTTTGAAAATAGTAAATTTAATCTAGGCAGTGAAAAAGTTTCAAAGAAACACAGAACTTAATGGAAAAGAACTCCACATTCATCTGCCACACCCTCACACCCATGACAGGAATCCCCTCTAAAACGTCCTGGATAGACAGTAAGCCTGCCTCTGCATGAACCTTGTGTGGGATAAAAAGCTCACTTGTTTACAAAGTGATTAATTCCAGTTTTAGACAGCTTTAATTGTTCAAAAATTGTTCCTTCTATTAATCTGCAAATTGCATCTCCAGTCTATGGCATTCATCTGATAATATTTCCTCCAGTTAATTACAAAGAACAGTGGCTATCGTGCACTGCCCCTGTGCTAAAATAAGCCCTTAGTATCATCCCCATGGCCCAGGTAAGGAACCTAAAGGTTAGAGATGATTATTCAAGGTCATGCATGGTAAATGGTGGAAGCAGGATGGGAACTTAGGTGGAAGCTAACCCCAGAACCTCATGCACGTGGCCACACCAACCCCCTTCTTCTGATGGGCACAGGCCACGTTTTCCCTTAGAATCCAGCCATGGAATCTTACTACCTCTACTCTGAATTGTGCAGTCTGTTCCCTGGAATATGTGTGAATGCCCGAGTGTCCCATGAGGGCAGGGAACAGTGTCTGTTCTTTTCAATATTGCCAGTGCCCAGAACAGTACCTGGCCATGGTGGCACTTGATGAGTGATTGTCAAGTGATTAAATCCCTTCGTTAGCTATTACAGACTCTATGAATTCTTAGCTGTTTTTCCGTAGGGTCTCTAATTTCCTTTAATTTCGCAGAAGCTATACTTTCTTCCTCTGTCTTGTAGACAATAAAGTTTTTATTCATCAGATGATTTGCTTTTGGCAGAAGGAGACTTCTAGCAAATGGAGAGTTGCAGCTTCCAGTAACTATTAGGTTTTGCTTCTGTGACAGTTTATCATCTGTGCTAGAAGGTGACTACCGACCTGCTGGTGTCTGATAACATTCCCGCAGGACTCTGCACCCACCAAGGGAACCAAGGCCAGTGTAGGCACATGCTTCAATCACAGCAGCGCTCTTCCCCTGTCATGCCTGTAGAGCCCTTATTTAGAAAGCTTGTCTCCTTCGATGTCACAGGCCAGTTATGGAAAATCCCATATGACCTTCTGACACTTATAAGCCATTATTTTCCACCTGTGTTTAAGTTTTTGGTTCACATTCTTATTCTCCTGTTCTCAGTGCATTAGCGTGGAGTCTGTCCTGCATCACTTGCATGTTTCTTGTAACGGTGTCATTTCCATCAACATATAAATATGCTGTTCATCTCCAGTCCCTTCCTTCCCATTGTCTTCTGAGCCCCACCTTCACTTTACCAAAACTCTTCTTTTTGAAGTCAACAGTATTATCCACCTTAGTAATTCCTTACTCTTCTTTTCAGCAACTATGCTTACCACACTACATGTTATATTTACCTGTTTATCACCATGTATGTGAGTTCCATATGCTGTTTATTCTGTTCACCACCCAGAACATAGTAGATGCTCAGTAAACCCTTTGTGAATGACAATACCCTACTGGTGTCTTCCTGCCTTCTAGTTCTTCTCTCTATGTAAACTGGCTTACACATGCTCCTTTTGGGTGATTCCCTGAAGGGTAGAACCTGTGGGAAGTTGTCCTTGTCATGTTGCATGGGTCTCCACGGTCTGCAGGATGCAGGCCATCCTGTAAATAAGCTCAGAGATGGGCTCAGGCTTCCTAAAGACAGTCTGATTTTTATCTAATCAGGTCATGACCAGATTGTTAGTTTCTCTTGGTCCGAAGGCATTCTAATTACCTTGGCAAGATAGTAGAATACTTATTTTCCATTAAGGAGAGTGTCGTGACATTTTGAGAGCCCCTTGGAGAATCTCACCAATGAGCTTTTTTGTCATGCCTCATATTGGCTTCACTGGCCCTATTCTTCATGTTTTATGAGTGCCTCTCCTCTCAGAGTTTGCAGAGCATCTCCCTGCCTCATACTCCCCTCATGGATGTACGCGGCCCCTGTTGGCTGCTTGGAGTCACGGATGTTTCCATGCTTGTCCAGAGCAGTGCGAGGGCACAGGCTTAGAATCCACACAGCCCCGAGCTTGACCAAGCTTCTTCAGCTCACCAACTTCAGGCAAGGCACGTAAGCCTTCTGAGCCTCTGGGTGCCCATCTGTTAAGTGGGACGGATGCCGCGTGCTGGACAAGGCTGGCAACAGAAGGCATGTGCCGCACCTGGCATGAGGGCCGGCAGGTGGAAGCTGTGTTTCTCTTCTGACACTGAAGGTGATTGTGCCCAGAAGCCAGAGCTTGAGAGATCATGAAGTACTAAACATCAACAACTGCCTTTTAGCAAAAATTATTCTCTGTCTTGTTAAAAACATAACAGAAAACCCCATTTCTCATTAGACAGCAACAAAGCTAGAGACTGAGAAAAAAAAACCTATTTCTAAAAGCCAACTCTCTTTTTCACTTTGGGGAGTTATTTTTCTTTAGTAAACAGGAAAGAGAAGCTTTAAAGTTAATCAAGATAGAGGCAGTTAGTTTGTTTTAAAGCGAAAGCGTGAAAGGATGAAAGGACAATGTAAAAAGGACATTCTATACTAATGTATATTGAAGACAGAGTCTTCAGAATTAGTGAAAGATTTGTACATCCAACAATGTCTGTGGTTTTTTCAATTTTAAATATTTACCAGATTACTTTTAATGTAGGTTTTGGATTATTATAATCCTTAGAGAGCCTCTTAAGTGAGCTTGCTTCTTTTTCTTCTTTTTGGCAGAAGGAGTAGGGAGGTGGGGAAGTAAGCAAGGCCATCTTCATAATACATTAGATGAAAAGTTGTAGATTTTTATTCTTTTATCTTGAGGCAAAAACACATTCCAAACTGGACTCATGTCAGACAAGAACTCCCACAGGGAAATGCCTGGGAGGAAGGATGGGATGCAGAAGAGGTCAAAAAAGGCTCTCCAGTGGGTGTGATGACTTCCACTGGGAAGACTCAGGGAGGACAGAGGATTCCAGCGGAGGGAGAATAACATTGGGCAGGTGAGGCTGTGCAGAGGGGAGGGAACCTGTGGCCACAGACCCAGATCCTGGCATCATCAGCCTCTCCTCCTCCCTGCCAAGGCTGGGCCTGCCTCCAGACTCAGCCACAGCAAACTGCCTCACAAGCCCAGGAAGCTGGCCTGCTGCAAGGAGCTCGGAGTAGAGCTGGACGGGACCTGGGCAAGTTGGAATGTACCTAATAGTCATTCCCAGGCTCTTTGTCACTTGGACCCAAAAATAATATTTCAAGTGCAAATTATGGTGAAGCCTTATCATGTACCATTCTAGGTTTGAAAGTGATTTTATGTAAGATGTGTTAGGTGCTAAAAAGATTAAAATATGTGCTGCAAAAAATAGGCGTCTGTCATCTTATATGTCTTAATTTGAAGATGATTATTTATCTCACAGTTCAGTCTGAATCCTTAGAAATGGGAAAAAAAAAAACTGTCTTTTCAGTGTACACTTGAGGCAAAGAAGCAGTTGTTCTTACAACTGCTGTACTAAGAGCTCTTCAAGCAATGGAAAATAATCCTAGGTGTTCCTTGAGATCAACAGTATTTATTATTGTTTTAAGTGAACCTACTTGTTCTGCTTTAAAATTCTACCTTGTATTGATTTCCTTTTGTACCTTATTTGTGTTCTCAGTACAATTCAGTGCTAATGTGTTTGTTAAGTTGTGGATAAACAGTTTCTGTGCATTTGTGTGCTATTGCACTGGGATCGCCAATCAAGAAGAGGCACTTTGAGTATTGTTTCAACTGTATAAACATTCCTAATTTCACTTCCCAAGTTTTTTATCTGACATCTTCGTTGGGCCTTTACAATATAAATGCATGTGCTAGATATTTTACTTAGCATTTAGCATTTTAGTTCAACTCAGTGAAGATTTTAGTGAGTTCCTACTATGTGCATAACTGAGGGCTTTAGTAGAAGTAGCAATAAAAAGCATGTGATATCTGCTCTCCAAATGCCCTGTGCAGTAAGATGGAATGAAACCACAGTCTTGCATTGCTTATGGTTCGTTTTAAAATACCTTTCATTATTTTTATCTAAGTTCAGCTAACTTTGATGGGTCTGCAATCAGTAGTGTAAAGGAAGAAAATCAAAAATGAATGGAACCCAATTTATAATAATTTTACCTCCTCTACTTATGCATTTAAACTATTAACAAGTAGCATGGTTATTTAACAAAAAGTTGAAAAGATTGTTCTTTTTTCCTCCTTCACCTTCTGGAGGAAGCTGGTACTAAGCAGCAAATGACCAGAAGAGTAGATTTTAGCAACTAAAATATAGTGTGGGTACGTGAGCCACATTATTTAAGCATAAAGCATTTAAAAACACATCAGGGCGTCATGTATATCTTTTTAAGAGCTGGAACAACGTGACATGGGAGGAGAGCCGAGCCGTCTCTATGCCAACATCGGTGTGGAGCCACTCGGTTAGCTGAGGATCTTAGATAACATCTTTGGTATCTTTGGACATTTATTATCCCCATTTTACAGATGAGGAAACTACACTTGATTTAGTGATATTGGTGAGATTGAATTTAAAAATGTAGGAAAGACATTAGTTCAGTTCCAGGATACCATATGTGCTTAATAAGAAAGGGTCATTATTAACGGTAGTTTTTAACATAATTTATACAGCAACTTATCTACCACACTTAACAGCAGACTCGGTTCACTTCCATCCAAAAAATGCTGCATTACTCTTTCTTGCTTCAAGTTTAACTGCTTTACAATTTTATTACAACACGTGTTTTATTTCAGGGTAAATGTTATTCTTTACCCCAAGGCTGATCAGTAGAAATTAAAAATTTTTTCAGAAATGAGTGTTTCATCCATCTCTATTGCCACAGTCATCTTTCTTACCGTGTGTGCGCCAGTTCCCACAGAGAACAAGTTTACGTGGCTAAAGGATACGCAATAGATGCTTCCAGCGGATGTTGGTAGAAGACCTGGACATGGGCTCCCAGATCCTCGCAGCCCTGGGTTCTGGTCTGGGCTCTCTGCGTGCCACACACCAGTACATACCCTCTCTTTTATGCAACAGGGGGTCAGACTGCCTCTTGTGGAGGTGAGGCGATAGTGAGGGGGATCAAGGTATGTTTGTTTGGAGAGGCAGGCAATCCTATTGGATTTTCATTAGGAATTCTAGTAGCCCTGCTTTTGAATTACTTGCAGTAATTTTCATCAGGCAAGTCATTATATTTCCAAATGATTTTTGGTACTGGCTACGCATAGAATCGGTTTCTGTAATCCCAGGTAAAAGGCAGGGCTCTCCACGCTGATAGAAGTTGGTGGCACATTCTTCACCTTAGGTCAAGATAGAATGTTGAACCAGAAATGTGATTTTTTTCTTCTGATTTTCTATTTCTTTTTAATTGTCCTAAGGAGAAGGATGACATTTTGAGAGAAACCCATAACATTTTTCATAGTCGGTTTACTTACAAATGAAAATCAAGCTTGTGAACGTGTTTTCTGAATGACCTTGGAGAATGATATTGCAGAATCCATCATAGATTGAGATTTGACCTGCTGTTTTTCTCCTACCAGCTTTAGGTTTGATCTCATTTTTAATAATGGCTTTATTATTTACTCTAGCCTGTTTCACTCACATAACTGTTTGCTTTGAAATTTGAAACCGCATATTTTCTTTGTAACTCAAATAAAAATGGGGTCATGCGAATGACCTTTTAGCCAAAAACTGCACAGTCAATCCACTTTAACAGAAATAGCACAGGCTCTTTCGTTTGAGAGTAATGGAATCATTTTAAGACAAAAGATCATTCAGTTACCATGAAGCCTGAAATCTAATGATGGTGATTATCAGTGCCAAGTTGTGGACACTGGGGACAACATTTAATAATGGCTTATGTTTACTGAACAAACTCAGAGCAGACGTCCACACAGCACTTTCAGTGTGTTATCTCTGGGAATTCTCATACCAGCCCCATGAGGTACAGGACTTCTGATTATCAGCAGTTCATCAATGAGGAAACTGAGGTACGCTGAGCCTGAGTAACTTGCTCAGGATTGCAGAGCTGTAAGTCACCGGGCCACCCAGTGAGTGCAGTTGGCCCCTGGACCTGACTCTGAACTGAGAAGGGGCAGTTCCCGGGTTCCAGATGCAGGATGGTCCTCAGAAGCCAGCAAGCAAACACCAGGTCAGCAGGCAGACAAGCAGAAAGCCTGAGGATCCTGTGTGAACCCTTTTTTTTTTTTCTCTTGGACTGGATCCATTAGGGCATAAACAGAAAGCAAGTGTATTCTTTTTCACATGCCCCAAGAATTTGCCCTGCCAAATTCCCCTTTCCATCCTGGATGAAATCTCAGACAGGACCCACAGCCTTTTCAGTTTATCTTAAATAATTTAGAGTTCCCAGATCGGTTTCAGGCGTGGAAGAGTCCTGCCTAACGTCAAGATCAAACTCCCTCCTCTCCACTTTAAACAAACCTCTCCCTGCCCAGCTCAGCCCTAGAAACCTCTGTGCAGGAGGGGACTTAGCGAGCGTGGTTTGCCCCCCTCCTCCCTGCTGCAGTTCCTGTCCCACGCACAGGGGGGGCCAGCTCAGACCCTGTGTCGGAGGGTCGTGTGCAGGGGAAAGTGACGAGGCTCTGCCCCTTGGCTGTTCCAGCTGGAACCTGCCATTCCCTGGGCATGGCACATTTCAGAGCTGTTCTCCTTAGGGGCTTTCGGATTTCCTGGAGGCAGCCGCGTCTCTCCCCCAGCTAACGGGGGTGCTCACAGCTTTCCCTTTGGTGCAGGGCTTCAGGTGGACCCTGTTGGCTTCCTTTGGGGGAGTTCCTTTACCAGTGACCCCAGACCACTTTTCCCCAGGTACACATGGGCCCAGAAAACCCTCCCCATGAGCTTGTGGAAACACAGCTTCTTGCCTGGGTCATCTGGCTGGAGAGTCCAGCGCAGACTCTGCCCTTAGTCCTCTCAGACTCGAGTTACAACCAGTCCCCAGCTCCTCAGCTCCAAGGCACCTGTACCGGGACTCCCCGGTGGCCTTGGGCTCAACCTCAGCCTATCTGAGACGAGGGGAGCCCACGGCCATGTTGTATACCCCAGCACTGAGCAAAGAACTTCAGACTATCCAGAGGCTGCTCTCCTGAGGCTGAGTCGCCTCCTGTTCAGCAAACTCGCTTTCTGCGCCTACCTGACCTCATGCAAAAACGTTGTGGGTAACAAATTGTATGAACTGTCCACTCTTCTCTCCAGACTTGCTCAGTTCAGAATGCCACCTGGAGGACATTGTCATGACATAGTACATACTCAATTACATCAAAATAGTTTTCCCACCATGATCAAAATGCCTGTGTAAGTTTTGTGCTGTTACACCAGTATCCCTCAGCACACCGTGCGAGACCCACCAGGGTAGGCATCCCTTGATCACGTGCACTGGTTAGAGGTTGGCCTTCCTGGCATCTCTACATTCGCTCCAACGTCCGTTTCCCACCCTCTGGTCCTATAGAGTGGATGTGTCAAAAGAAACAAGGCTTAAAGCAGTTGCTGACACCATGGGGAAGTGGTTTACCCACCTTGTAGAAAATTAAAATACCTATTTAAAACAAAATAATGGAAATCTGAGGCAAGAGGATTTTTTATTAAAAAACATTGGGAGACCTACTCTAGCCAACTGAAAGATTAAGCTAAAAAAATGAATAGAATATGGAATCAAAAGTTTGATGTTATTAGGGAAAGTCCATGGTTTCACAGAATTTACAAAGCGATAGTGTTATGGGCAAGGAGATTATTTTACTTACAGCTTGGAGCCGATTGCTGATGACAATACCAAGGTTAGAAAGAGAAGATTCGGTGGTCAGAATTATAGACGGTGAGGGATGTCACCACGGAGATAAGAAAGGAGGGGACACATCATTCAGTAATTGAAAAAGAGCAGGTCCTGAAAGAACAGTGGTTTTGACCTAATGTTTCTAGATGGTTGGCCCTCTGATTTCTTAGTTTCTGTCCAATTCATAGTGTGCAAATTCAGTTTTTACATGCTTTTTTACTCACTCATTTACTTTTTCACTTATGTTATTCTCCTTTACTTTTGTACTCTTTACTAGTTATTCTCACAGTATAAAAGGGATTAATAAAAGTGATTATGTGCTAGGAATGGAAGGTGAGGGAAGATGTCATAAACATGACCTATCTTATTAGTTAAAATGGATAAATAAATGTCTTCCAAGTGGAATGGCATTGCTTGCTTTAACCCACGAAAACTAAGCAGGATTTGTGAATGCGTTTTGCTTTTAAGTATAATTTTTTGTGATACTCAGAATATCATTAACTATTATTTGTGACATGCATTAAGGAGGCAACGAGTTTGGTGAAACCCTGTTGGTTTACGATGTCTCAGATGGCAGATGCGTGAATGGGCACAGCTGGCTTGGAGAGGCTGCCGCAATTCTGTTTGCCTCAAACCTGGGGCGCAGAGGAGGAAGGGAGAGGTAATTAGAATGGAGTCACTTCTGGGTAGTCACGCCAGAGGCCCAGAGTCACCCTCAGCACCCACTCCTCACCCTCCACGTCCCATCTGCCTCCATGATTGGCCCAGTGCACCTCTTAAACACCTTTTGAAACTGTCTATCTTCTCTCCATCCCAAAGACACCCTCCTGATTAGGGTGACATGAAAGAAACGTGCCTGTTACTTACTTAGCCCTCTCAAAAACCCTAAAGAGGTAGGTACTGTTATTATCCCCATTTTCCAGATGGGAATCCTGAGGCAGGAGGGTGAAGTAACCTGCCCAAGGCTGCTCTGCCAGCAGTACTCGAAGCCCGCGGCCACCTCCCTCACCTGGACAACACTGACCCGCCTCTCTGTGGCCACACTTGCGCCCCCTCACCCTGTCCCACACAGTGGCTGGGGGGATATTTAAAAAGTACAAATCTGACCATGACACTAATGCTTAATTACCCTTTAGTGCTCTCCCATTAATCTTTGCATAAAATCCAAAGCCCATCTGCCACTCCCTCCACCCCCATTAGGCCTCTCACCGCTGTCCTCCTGGCTCTCTGTACCGGCCACCAGGTGTTTCTTAAGTTTCTCGAGTGTATCCTGAACTCAGTAGAGAGCTGCCCTGATGATTGATGTCCTGGCCTTTATTCAGTTCTTCCCAACTGCTGGTTCTTCATCTTCAACTGCTTTGCAACAGTCCGGAGGCATTCATCATCATTATTCCATTAATATTCATCAAATTTATTTTGAATCTTTTTTTCTAAATTGTTCTTGACTTTTCTACTTTACATCTTACACATAATTGCTCAGTCAGTAGGTGCTAATCTATTGATTCAACACAGCCCATAATTCAGTAAGTACTCTCATATTTTGAGTGCAATTCCTCTTACATTTGTAAAGAATTCAAAAGTTAACATTATATGAAATTTTTACTTCAATGGCAAGGTTGTGATCCTGTCCTTAAATGGGAAAAAACAAGAATATAGGTAAGAGAGTGATCCCTAGTCAGGTTGGAATCCTATACCTAAAGTCAGTAAGCACAAATACCATTACCCAAAAAATCAAAAGCAGTGTTCCATAGGACAGTTATACCCATACTGTAAAAGTTTTGTGATCTGACCTGTTAGGAAACTAGAAGAATCAGTTCTTCTAGAACTCTTTACAAACCTCAAAGACAAAGTGCTTCTTTTGCTACTGGCCTCCAAGAATGGTTAAGTTGAAGGCATTTTCTGGCTCACCGCATTTAACACATTCATTTTCATAGATAAGAAAATCACGACACTGAGATGTTAGGTGACTTAGAGTTGAATTAGCAAGTTCTTTCAAACTCTTTACCCCCTTTTTCCTGCCGCCTTAATGTACAGAACAAGTGACCGGTTTTCACGTGCTTAGAAAAGCCCATGGGTGAATCCAGGTTGTGCTCCGTTCCCAAGGTCCTTGCTCTAACACCAAGGTTTTCTTTCCTATTTAAAACATAATAACTAGTTCATTTCTCTTTACTTACCTGAAGCACTACTTAAAGGAGAAGTGACAAAACAGCAGACCACATGTGGCCCACGGTGTTTCAGAATCATGAATTTTAGACTCGGGAGGGTTTATGCAGCTCTCTGGGTTTGCTGCCCTGTCAACAGTGAGCCATGATACACGATGCCATGCATGCCTTTCACCAGACCCCTCAACCCAGGTCACGTGCACTTCATTATCTGCCAGACCTCAGAGGCATCGAGGCACGCGTTGCCTCAGTTACAGGAACCTTGGCTTTAGCATTTTTTCAATTAAACTTTGGACATCGAAGCTCATTTTCTACTCCTACTGGCCTCCAGTATAGCAAACGTTATGGGTCTCGCCCACGTCACAGATCAGCTGAGGGGTCCCTGTCTTCATCTAACATCCCTGTGAGCAGCTGACAGATTGGAAATTATATTCAGGCCAGTTTGGTTCTGAAAACTTTGGATTCTCTGAGTTTGCTATTTCTGTGCCAAAAAGTCCAGATTTGCTCAGTGATGAGAAACCTTGGCCCGTGTCCTCTGTGCTAGAGGCATTTAGGTTCTAACAGGAATGGCTGCTTCTCCTTCCCCTTGCTACTCAAAGGCATGGCATCAGTTGGATCTGGTGAAAAATGCCTGCATTTTCTGGGTCCTCACCCCGAATCTATTGAATCAGACTACATTTTAATGACAGCCCCAGAGGATGTGCAGGCACGTTAAAGTTTGAAAATCACTGCTAGAGTGAGTAGTGGAAGATACCATTTCTCCTCCTCGGGTCTTGTGTCTCTGTCCCCTCTCCTCTATGCAACATAAGCCCTCTATGCACAGACCAGGATTCCCACATACATAACGTGACCCTCTCCAGCCTTGCTCCTGATGATCACCCCCAGGCCAGATTATTTAGGGTTCACGTCTGCCTTGGTTGATTTCAAGGGCAGGCCATTTTGCACCTTGGTGTTGCCAAGTTTCTTTTCTCAGCACCACACTCTCCCGAGTGAGCCACGGGCCGGCCCCCCAAGTTTCTTTTCCCCAATCTTTTTTATCCTTTCATGAAATTTTCAAATGGAGGTTAAACAGGATAGAATGTAGCCAAAATGATTTGTGAATGGAAGTCTCTCCCTCCCTCACACTTGTGTCCTCCCTCCTGAGCCATAAATCAAGGATGGGGCAGAGCAGTATTAGTTTTACAATTACTTTCGTTGATGAAAACATGCAAGGCAAGATCTAATTTTTCTTCCCCCAAACAACACAAAGCTCCTTCTAACCCAGCAGTCTGACTGCTCCATCAGTGCCGGCCTCATTCAAGGGGCCTGTGCAGGACGTCAGAGGGCCGGCAGCAAGGCCACAGCCAGTAGTGTGTTGCGTGCCACAGTGCTCCCCAACCAGACTTCATGGCTCTCCCGTTTATGACATTGAGATGTTGCTCCAGGTTTCCTGCTGTGCCATTAACCATCATCCATGCTCCTGCCTAATCTACATCACTTACATTCTACACTGAAAAGTCTGAACTAGAAAACTCAGACTGCTGCCCCAGGACCGTACAGCCCTGTCCCTACCAACAGTTTTTACGCAGGAGCTAAAAGAACAGGAGCTAAGGAATAACTATTAAGAGAAAGAGCAGCCTAAGCCACGTCATTATTTTTGAAATAAGTCTAGTTTGTTGGCCAAAACAGGTAGAAAACTTTTGAGTGTGCCTTATTATTATTCTATAGTACCCAAAGTTTGTATAGCATTTTCTGTTGTTTTTGAGTCTTCCAATGAGATGTCCCCAGAGTTCAAATCAAAACTTTTAAACTCTAATAGTCATTTTTAAATATCATCACTGTGTTGAAAATTATTAGGGAAATTGGGAATGGCAGTGGGAAAAGGGTAGAAACAAAAAGGACATGAAGTGTGAAACGGTTACAAATAGTTGCTGTTTCTAGCATACATCTTTCTCACTGGTTTTAGTCTGGTAATTGTTGCCTAAGGCTGGGGAATATGAGACAAACCAGCATGCCTGGAAGAACCATCCTAAGGGATCTGCCCCATGAATTTAAAAAAAAAAAAAAAAAAAAATTACACTGATCGCAGTAATTCTTTGAACTTTACAAAAGGAAGGAACAGAACTGAGGTTACCAGAGCTAGGAAGGTGGGAGGGGGTTTGGCAAGAAATCAGTAAAGGGCCTCAAAAAATGATTACATTGTGTACTGTTGAATATACTAATCAGCCTGATTTGAGCATCACATGTCACACACAGGTGTTGATATTCAACACTGTACTCTGTAGATGTATACAACCAATTATGTTTCAATTAAAAAAAGAAAAAAAGTGGTATGCAAAGAAGACCTGGAGCTTTCTGGGGAAGGCTTTCTAGAAGATAGACTGGTATTCCTCCGTCTTGTGAATTGAGGGTAATGATTTTTATTTCGTGTTCCAAATGGTCCCAAAGCCCAGCTTAGCAGACAGACAGGCATGTGGGAAAGCCAGGCAGGTCCTGATGTGGTAGAGTTAGGAGAGAAAGCTGCTGTGCAGGCCAGCATCAGCTCTCATGATAACTACACTCATCAGTCAAACAGCATTTCCTGTGAACAGTAAATGCAGGAATCAGAGAAAAGTTCAGTCATTCTTCAATTTTCCATTGTGCCATTTTGAAATTGGAAGTTAACTCCCTCATTCTTAGCTCCCCAGAGCCACGTGATTTTGGAAAAGGGATTATAGGTATCTCGTCCAATCAACTCATGCCCCAGAAGAAGGGATACAAGCTCCATTTCTTGCTACCCACTGGGCAGTCCACACACTGGAGGTTTGCTTTGGTCCTTAGGGACAAAGCTGATGGGCACAGACTTTGGTCCTGCCCTTCACTCACCCCTGAACTTTCTGGCACTGTCCCCTCTGTGGAGGCATTTTGGAAGCTCCAGAGGCAATCAGCAGGAAAGTTACATTGTGTTCATCAGAAGCATGGTCTGTCTATCCTGGGGGGCAGCCCTCTCGCAAGAATCCTGGGTGTGACCCAGGGTCCCCTGCCTACTCTGGCTGCAAGTCCCCTCAGTGGAGGGGGTGAGATTGTAAGTCTTCCCCCCGCCCCCAGGAGGGTCCGGAGGTCACTTTCCCAGTGAGGTGGACCCAGAATGGTGATGAGCAGATACAGAAGCTCCACAGATGAACTAGGGCTCCCTTCTTGCATTTCTTTCAAAATATGTTCAAAGAAACAATCTGATTTAATCTTCATGGGAGGAGGTGGTTTTTTAAACTGAACTGAAGTGTCAAAATAGAACTGCACAATTAAAGGAAATCATTATGTAGGAATTGCCCTGGGGGCTCTCAAATTGTGCATAGGAAAATATTTTTATTAGAACAAATCCCTTTGCAGATCACCAAAATTGTCTCTAACAAAACATGGTGATGGGTTGTATTTAAAGTTTCAGAAGATTACAAAGAGAAATATCAGCCTTTCCCCCCCCACCACCACCATCTTCATTTTGTCACCTGAGAGTGGATGACTTTATAGTAACATAGCTTTATTTATTTTGTAAATTAGTTCTTTGACATGGTAGTTGAATACTTATTATCCCTAATTATAACCAAAGATGCTGATAAGGTCATTAACCAGACCAGGTATAAGCTTTGCAATGCTAATACATCTGTAAATGTTCTCTGCAGGCAACAAAAGGCAATGAGAGTAGTTGTTCCAAGGGCTCCAAAAGGCAATGAGAGTAGTTGTTCCAAGGGCTCCGATAAACGTTAGATTACATTGTGTATGGAGTAGAAAGACTCCTTATAGAATTATACTGGGAGTATTGATGAGTGTTCAATTTTAGAAGGTTCTCCAGGGTTTTTTTTTTTTTTTTTTTTTTTTGGTAGTCAAATTTTCAGAAAGTTGTTTATAAGATTCATGAATGTTTAACTGTTACTCAAGTTTTCTGTAACTTAAAGTAACATATTTAAGTATGATTGACATTTTAAGATTTTGTTCTAAGTGTTCTAGGGGATTCGAGAATATACTCATTTACAAAGAAACTTTTGATTTCTGCTCATTAAGTGTGAAAAATTATGGAGGATTTACAATCAAATTTTTTACTCATATGGTTAATTTCGAAGTATTGCTAGTTTTTTAATATTAAAAGGAAGCTTGTGTTTAATGAGATGAATTTCATACACGTTCTTGGTTTTTAGGAGGAATTGTTTTCCGACACATTGGTTGGCAAAAGTAAGATAACTGAAACATATTGAGTTGTTTTAAACTTTGTTTTTACTGTCAGTCCCGCTTCTTGCCCATCTTTTCAGTTTGTGAAGAGTTAGAGAAGTGATTGTTTCAAGGGTTCCCGAGAGATTAGCAGTAAGGAGTCAGAAGTTTTGCTTCACTGCAAAAGAGAATTAATTCACGACGTTGCAGCCTAAAGCAGTTAAGGGATTCTTAGGAACCCAGTAGCATTTAAGGAAACGGGACTTGGCTAAACCCTCATTTCTACATTCATCTAGTATTCCTGGGGTTTGATCGAAGTAATGCCAACCGGGCGTGTTCAGGAGGCGGCTTCCACCAATGGGGAGGCAGCTGGAAGAGTTCGCGCGTGGGAAATCCCAGCCCCTTTCTTTCCTGCCGACACCGGCCTCCGGCTGCCGCGCGTCGGCCAGGGTCAGGTGCACGGTCCGGGTCGTCCTCCGCGTTCGCTTGCAGGGGGATCGCCTCTGAGCCGGCTGTCCGCGCCCCGGGAGCAGCCGGGGCGGGGCGGGGGCGCTGCGGGGCTTCTGTGTTGCTAGAGCCGTGATGTCACCCGCCCTTCCTAACCCGCGGTTGGTTGTTTTGTGTTTCAGCTCTGCCTGCAGTTGAACACAAAGACCTGGAGGAGACTCCCACATCCTTCAGGGAGAAGAAAGGAGGCAGCGAAGCAGATTAAAGGAACTTGTGGCTTGTGGCCTTTCTGTGCGGGGGGCCGCCTGCAAGGGGAGCAAAGTGCATTAAAGCCACCGTGGCGGTTAATGAGCTGTGAGATGAGGCGCCGCTGCTGCTGCTGCTGCTGACGCTCAGCTTCCAGATCCATCTGCTGCCCTTTGTGCTGCATGTACATGTGTCTTTCCAGGCCGTCCGGAGGCGCCCAGAAGAGCATCCAACACGGCTGCCGGGGAAAGACCGCGCACCATGCCCACGGAGACGCTGCAGACAGGTAGCATGGTGAAGCCGGTCAGCCCCGCGGGCACCTTCACGTCGGCCGTGCCCCTGCGCATCCTCAACAAAGGGCCCGACTACTTCCGCAGGCAGGCCGAGCCCAACCCCAAAAGACTCAGCGCCGTGGAGCGGCTGGAGGCCGACAAGGCCAAGTACGTCAAGAGTCAGGAGGTGATCAACGCCAAGCAGGAGCCCGTGAAGCCGGCCGTGCTGGCCAAGCCGCCCGTGTGCCCAGCCGCCAAGCGCGCGCTGGGCAGCCCCACGCTCAAGGTGTTCGGCCACCACGCCAAGACCGAGAGCGGCGTGCAGAGGGAGAACCTCAAGCTGGAGATCCTCAAGAACATCATCAACAGCTCGGAGGGCTCCAGCTCGGGCTCGGGCCACAAGCTCGGCGCGCGCAACTGGCCGCCGCACCGCCCGGACGCGCCCGACCTGCACCGGCACTCGTTCGCCGAGTCGCTCAAGGTCTACCCCACGCAGGGCCGCGGCAGCCCCCAGGAGAGCGGCTCCCACGTGGGCAGGAGGCTGCTGGAGCAGTCGGCCGAGTCCTTCCTCCACGTGTCGCACAGCTCCTCGGACATCCGCAAAGTGACCAGTGTGAAGCCCCTCAAAGCGATCCCCTGCAGCAGCTCCGCCCCTCCCCTGCCTCCCAAGCCCAAAGTCGCCGCCATCGCCACCATGAAGTCCCCCGAAGCCGACCCTGTGGAACCTGCCTGTGGAGTCAGCCGAAGACCCTCCCTCCAGCGGTCCAAGTCAGACTTGAGTGACAGATATTTCCGAGTGGACGCGGACGTGGAGAGGTTCTTCAACTACTGTGGCCTGGACCCCGAAGAGCTGGAAAACCTTGGAATGGAAAATTTCGCAAGGGCTAATTCTGACATAATATCCCTCAACTTCCGCAGCGCAAGCATGATCAGCTCAGACTGTGAACAGTCTCAGGATAGTAACAGTGACCTTAGAAATGATGACAGTGCCAATGACCGAGTGCCATATGGCATTTCTGCCATCGAAAGAAATGCTAGAATCATCAAGTGGTTATATAGCATCAAACAAGCTAGAGAGTCACAGAAGGTCTCCCACGTGTAAGAGACAGTGCTGGAAAGGAGGGAGGGGTGGGTGTCTGTCTGTGCATATGCAGTTGTGAAGGTTGTGAGGTCTCCTTGAAGTGTTGTGAGCTTCTCCACTCTTTGTGTTGCTTGTTGTGCAATGTTTTCCAGTTGCATGCCTGTCAACATGGGGACTGACCTGGCTTCCACGTCACCATCGCTGCAGAGCCTGGCTGAACACACTCATTTGCCAAAACTTGCAGGCCAGAATCTAATTAGGGCTTTGCTCTTAAGCAAAACTGTTTACATGGAAACGGTATACGATTTCTTCAATATTTATGTGGTTCTTGTGTTTTTATATCCCACGCTATTGTGTCTTAATTAAAAGTTTTATCAACTGGCTTTTAAGTTGAGAGCAGAATCTTTTTGAAATAAAAAGCCACTTTGCCTACATACGAGAACATGACCATGGGAAAATGAACAAGATCTGCTACCAAACAGATAGTGACTGACCCCAAATAGAACCAGGCTGCGTTTTCTGTGGAAAAAAGTGGTGAGCCTGACGTTAATCGTTTACGTGTTGAAATTCTCTTGCCACTTAATGAGGCAATCGCTGGGGCAACAGTGCTATGTTTTGTGTCCAATTCAGTGTGTAAGTGCTGGTGGGTCTGTGTAATACCACAAGGAAAGATGATCAGATTCAATGAAGGATGATTGAATCTAGGAGGTTGGGTGTTTGGGGGTTTTGCTGATGTTTTGATGTGGGATAATTCAGAAATTTCTAGTATTAATCATTTGACAGAAATGGCTACCCTAAAGCTGATACTGAATGCCTTTTTTGAAAAAGAAAGTTGCGTTTTGTTTTTGTTTCTGTTTGGGTCAAGAACTCCTAATTCTGTGGTGTTTCTCTTTCTCGCTGCCTTTGTTGTTGTTTTATTTGGGAGAGGGGAGAGGGGCTTGTGAAGGTTTGAGCTATTGGAAGATATCAACAAGACGGAAATACCAACCATATCAGTATAGAGCCTCCCGTTCAAAAGTGAATACACTTGGTAGCTGACCCATATCTGAGCAGTGTGATTCTGCTGTCTCGCATGTAGTATTCTCTCAGGCTGTGGATCTTTGTTACAGCTCTAGGAAACTGTAGAAACATGACACTATGTAGCTTTTCCACCCTGTGGTCTCTAGTGCTGCCTGTCAACTTGTCCCTTTTTCCCCCAGTAACCTATCTTCCAGGTGGTTTAGTTAGCTGTCACCCAGCTGACAGTGTGGTATGGTAGCAGAGAGGTAACCATGCCATGGTTTGCTTCATTGATCTTGTCACACTCTGAAGTTCTCAGCAGCACTATCTTAGACTTCATCAACTAATAGGAAACTTTTTATGGTGTAAATTCTGTAAGACTTTGTACATATTTCAGTTGTTACAAAATCTATTAAAAAAAAAAAAAGAAAAAGAAAAAGTTACGCTAATAAATAGCTCTGGTGCAGGCAGTGATGGTGGTGGTTTCTCTTTGTCCTTCCCTTTTCTCCCTCCACAGAAATTTAACTTTGGACTGTGAGCCAAGAAGCAGATTTTTAATAGTCTTGAAGAAACATTATTAAAGTTGTTTTCAACCTACCCCAATTATTCTGAACAGCGGTATTCTTAATTGTAGCTATAGCAAAAGGCTTTTGCTAAAATAGTTACATCAATATTCCTAAAACATGCTGCTGCTTCTTTACTTAGTTCACACTTCTGTTATTTTTGTCTTTTCTTAAACATCAGGACTTTTCACATCTTCTACAAGACTCTTCAGTTGTAAATATTTATGAGTTCTTACCATGAAGGCACACCCTTGATATGTATTGTATTTGTACAAGCCCAACAACAGTGCCACTACATGTGTCCATGCATGTGTCCACTCATTCACTTATTCTTCTTTCAACTTGTTACTTGTTGAGTGACTCCCTTTTTCAGGCATCGTGGCAGAAACTGAACCACCGTGTTCAACAGCACAGCTTCTGCCTTGAGGAATGTAGATTTTCACATTTATTTTAAGAGAAATATCATGCCTCTTAGTGGACGTATTCCATCTCCTATTATTCAGACATTGAGTATTCAATCAGTATTTATTGAATCAAGTTATTTGAAGATTAATGCATTTCCCATGGTTCCACATAATATGTAAATGTGAAAGGCAACATTAAAAGTAGAAGCATTAAGAAGTAATTTTCAGAAACAAATGATACTATATTAGCCCATTTCTGCTGCTTATAACAGAATACCTGAAACTGGGTAATTTATAAAGAAATGAAATTTATTATAGCTCAGAGTCTGGGAAAGCCACAGTCCTGGGGGAAGTACATCTTCTGAGGGCCTTCCTGGTGGTAACTCTACAGTGACACAAGGTGTTACATGGCAAGAATGGGCTTAGCAAGAGAGAGCTAACCTCACTTGCTGTCCTCATAAAGCCATCAAAACCATACCCACTAGTCCATGAGTAAAGCAATCCATTCACAAGGGTACAGTCCTTACAATCTAATCACCTCTTAAAGGCCCCACCTTTCAATTACCATGACAGGATTTCCCACCCTCTTAACACTGTCACAGTGGGGGTTAAGTTTCTAATACATGAACCTTTGGGGGACACATTTGACCTATAGCAGATGTGACTCCCAACTATACTGTTTATAAACATTTTGACCTATAGCAGATGTGACTCCCAACTATACTGTTTATAAACATTTTCCTTTGGAAAAGCAAACTTTGTTCCTTGACTCTTTCTACCTGTTTTGAATTCTTCCTGGTTCTCTTATTAATGTTCCTTTGAAAGAGAACCCTGTTTCCCAGAAGAAACATTTTGGGTTGCAGCTATGAGTGGTGGTGATACAATGCATTCAAGACAACAGAATAAAAATAAGTTTTCATAAAAAAATAAAACAAGTTATCTTCCTTCACTATTTGTGTTGAAATGTGACCATTTAAAACATACATGGCTTAACATTTACATATCCATCTGTTTATGTGGCTATTGAAATATTAAAATAGATGTTATTTTCCTAAGGAAACCATTTTTGGGGAGATGAGCACTTCTTAGCTAATTTAATATCACTGCTTGTGCTATTTTAGTCATAGATTGTGTTTGAATCTTCCAGTATTTCAATACCATGTGTGATCTGTATTCGGAGGGGACTGTAAATCACTCTTACTACATAATTCATTCTAATCTTCTGTGGCCTTATTTATATAATGAAAAAATGTGAGGCTTTTAGTTCCTACAGAAGGTGGCGACTCATTTTCTTTTTGTTCTTAAACTAGAGTTTCTATAAAGCACTATTTTAAATACTTAATATTAAATCCTAAGAGCGAACCATTTCCTAATTGTGAAATACTCTTTGCAAAGTGCTCATTCTTATAGCTCATGGAAATATCATGTGTGCCTGTGCATGTGTGTATAAAATGGTAGTGTTGGTATGAATATAATGTTGTCATATATACTTTACACTTTTTATTCCTACCTAATGCAAAGTGAAACATGATTGCACTATAGGATACTAGGAACTAGCTGTTTCTTTCTGAAAACCACCAAATCTTAAGACAATCCTTATATACCCATCTCCTTTGCCATTGCCTTAGTTCAAGTTCTCACCACCTCTTACCTAGGCTGTTGTTTCTAGAACTTCCTAATCGGAAGGCCTCCCCACTCCTCAACACCCAGTCTCTTTCCCATCCTATTTCATGCCAAGGATAATATAATCACCTCTGATCATGTCACTTCCCTGTGTGAAATCATCCTCTGGCTTGAATAGGTTGCTGATGGGATAAATCCTAACTTCTTGACAGAACAGAGAACGTTGGGCATCTACCTCTCAGACTTCAGTCACCCAGCCCAGGCCTCCAGGCCCCAACCAAAGGGAAGTTTCCATTGGGAATGTTTTATCACGACATTTGTGATTTATCGTGTAACAAATTACTCCAACAATACACATTTGTTATTTCAGTTTCTGTGGACTAGGAATCCTGGAGTTGCTTAATCCAGTGGCTGCAGCTTAGGATGTCTCATGAGGGTGCAGACAAAATGACAGCCCAGGCTGCATCTTCTGAGGACTTGACTGGGGTTGGAGGACGCGCTCCCAAGACAGTCACATGGTGTTGGCAGGAGGCCTCAATTCACAATGTGGATCTCTCCTGAGGGTTATCTGAGAGTCCTTACAACATGGCATTTAGCTTCTCCCAGAGGGAGTGACCAGAGAGAGAGCAAAGAGGAAGCCACGGTGTCTTTTGCAATCCACTGTCCTGAGCCACACACCTCCATCACGTTCAGTTCACTACAAGTAGGTCACTAAACACAGCCCACATCACGAGGGGAGTGATGCCCCATATTTTAAAGGGAGGAACATCAAAGAACTTGACATATTTTAAAACAATCACTGCTGCTGAGGTTTCTGCTTTCTCCTCTCTCCTTGATGTCACAGACGCTTGCTCTTTCAAACACAACTATCAATTGTTGAAATATTTTTTAGTTTCTATGTTGCTTTTTCCCATTAAATTATAATTTTGGTCATGGCCGTGGATCCAATCTTTGCTAGCCTAAATGGTGCCTTTGTGGGAATTTTTGAAAAACATATCTTCCTCAATGCATTTTATTTCCTGCCAGAAAAAAAAATCTGTCCTAACACACAAATCTTTGATGACTGAGATAAACCATGGACCCAAAGTTGGGCAGCCTGCAATGCAACAGCCCAGAGTACATAACAGATGCTTACTGTTTTCTGATTGTTTTTTGTTACCTATGATGTCCAAGTCCTGTGCTAAACTATAATGCTACCACCATGAACCAAGAGTGGTAGTTACTGTCCCCGTTTTAGAAGTGAAGAACCTTAGTTCCATGGAGATTAAGCACCTTAACCAAGATCCCAGAGGAAATAAGTGGCAGAATGGAACTTGAACTCAGCTCTGCGATTCCAGCTCTGCCCTTCCCATGGCCTGTTTCAAGACAAGGGAGGCAGACTAAGTGTGTTGTGATTAAAAACAGAAGGCCCTTAAATTCATCTTGATAATTTTATCTGCTGCCAGTGTATATAAACATGTCTCCAATGGGCAAAATTTCAGCAATTTCACTCCTACCTAAATGGTAACCCATAAATTTAGAAAAAGATTTCCGTTGTTCCGTTATGAGTAACATACAGCCCACTGAGGTCAGAGGGCCAAGGCTGTTCAAATTGTGTTCTGTCAGTTTTGACCGTGCCATCGTTTAAGGTCGCATCCTGTCTTTAAGGATCAAAGACTTGTAGAAGGGTAAACAGTAGAGGAAAATGTCTGACTGTAATTCAACCATCAGGAAACACATTTTGACTTTGGTGAATGGGCATCACTGCATTTGCCCCTCCTTGAAGGTGTGCATGGTGTGTTCTGACCAGAAGATGCATGGGGGAAGGGATGAAGAGGGTAAATGTGCCCAGGTTGAACTGAATAGGTTCTGGCCTCAGCCGGAGAAGAGGACTCATCTCACTGCTGACTTGTCTACTGATTTCTGCAGTGCTGTCCACAGGCCCAGGCTCAGCGGCTGCACATGCGGCTCTGCACAAGTAGCCTTCCTGAGGGTCTCTCCAGGTCTTCAGGTCACTTTCTTGTTTTGGCAGAAACCCAGCAGAAGGAAAAGCCAGAGGGAGATGGGCCTCGCAGTGTTTTGGAGCCCCTCCTCTAATACGTGAGACCCCTCTGCCTGGAAGTTTGCCTCCGCTCCCTGTCCTGTGGAATGTGGGGAGAGCCCCGTTCTGCAGTGTGCTGTGTGTGTTCCCCTGGCCTTGGGGCTTTGAGGCAGCACTGAAAACTGTTGTGGAGCATTACGTGTGAAGACTGTGACAATTCAGAAAGGACTCAGTTCCTACTGTCTTGGCAAGTGGGAAGGCAGGTGACGCTTGAAGTCCACATGCTTAACTGAGTGGCTTTTTATGCCCGAGCTGCCCAAGAGACTTTTACTAGGGGAAGGAAATGAAGTCTATAAAAAGGATTCTTCTCTGAATGGAAGGAGTCTCCAGAAGGTAGAGCCTCATTCCAAGTGGACAGACGCTGGCAGAATCCAGTGTGACCGGCTACAGAGCTGGGAGGATAAAAATGATACAGACTTTGACTAACTGAACATTCCATTCATTCGATATTCATGAAACAACTACCACTATGTTTTAGACACTGTGCTAAGCACTGTCTCATTTTATTCTTACAAGAATTTCAGAAGTAACTTAGAATCCATCTTACTGATGAGGAACCTGAGATTAGGCTACTTCTCAAAGGCACGCCTGCAATAAGTGGAGAAAGTGAAACCCAAATCCAGGTTAATAAAGCATATCCTAAGACTCATTCTATGCACATGAAAATGAATTTTTAACATCTAGTTTGACGGTAGCCATTTTTGCTCCTTTGCAGTAAGTTGCACTGCAGAATGTTTCTCAGAAGATTTAAACACTATTGCACATGCTGGTTTAAGATTCTTCCATACAGTGAGTGACTCGAAACTCTTCATCATATTTGATCATGTCAGGTCTGAAGCTTCTGAGTTCTTCTGAGAGAGACATTACTGATCAACTGTCCCTCTCCATCTTGTACAGAGGAGAAAACAGAGATGCAGAGAAATGGGGTGGTGGGACTCAACCAGGGCAGTAGAGCAGGTGGCTTGCAGGTGGGCTGGCAGATGGGGCTGTACTGCATGACTTCATGAAGGAATAAGGATCAGGAACAGTGGAACTACGTACAGCGGACAATTCCATCACATGAAACAGGAGCAACTTGCTTAACATACATTCTCTTATCCCTATGCCGTGTTCCATGTCTCAAAAACTCTGTATCAGCTATTTAAACAAACTTTGATTCAGAGGTTTTCTATTAATATACATTAACTATTTTTTAATTAACCCTAGCAGGTATAAAATAATAAAGATGAAGAAATATCCCTAAGGAAGTTTTTGGCAATTTTGGAAGTCATTACTACTATTTTAATATTATTCTAGTTAACTCCACCATGCATAGATGTCCAGTGTTCCTCAAGAGCCTAGGGACCATTTTTCTAGGCCTGACTCCTCTGTCTCCTCACCTGCTGGGGTGGATATGGCCACTGGTAGTGATATTCCTTTTCCTCTCCTTCTGGGCTCACAGGAGGATTGCATTTCTATACCTCCGTAGTGTTAGATGTGGCCGGTGAACCATGAGCAGAAGCAATGTTACAGCTGAGGGGAGACACAGGAGAGCCAGCCCGTGATGGTCCATCTTCTCTTCTTCCTGACATGGCAACCAGGAAAGCTCCAGAAGGCAGAATCTCCATTAGGACCCTGAATGAGGGCAACATGGAACAGAGGCCTCCACCCCCAACCAGAATGGATATGTCAGCTCCAGGGGATAAACTTTGTCCTTATAAGCCACTGAGAGTGTGGAGCTTGTCTTTTACTGCAGCACAGTCTAGCCTGTCCTGACTATGGGCTCAGTTAACATGCAACCCATCTGCCAAATGGGGCAGATAAGCGAGAGCGCCATGTTGTTCCAGAAGCAGGCAGAATCAAACAGCCAGCATTACATTATTTCTCAAAGTATGCCCCCAAAACACTATATTTGATTTCTTGAGTTTCTCAGTAGAAAGCAAATTTCTGTGCTCCACTCTAGACCTCAGTCAAAATCCTAGGGAGTGGGGACCAAGAGTCCGCATTTTCACAAATGCCCCCAAATGATTCTTCTGCATGTTAACATTTCAGATTTTGGACTCTGCTTTCACAGATAGTCAACTTTCAATGTTCATAACAGAAAATCGTGAGAATGCAGTAGTTGCCAGATATGTGAAAATACTTTGATACAGTTTAGAGTCATAATTATGAATTCTAGCCTTTTAGAGTCTTATTTTCAGAAATTTTAAAAAAAGCACATTCAAGAGTACCAGTCGGCTGTGATAAACTTGGCAGATAGGCAACCTCTGTCTGTTTCCAAAGTCCCCACCCATCCCAGCCACTGTGATCTTTCATCTGGACTACTACTGTAGCCTCAGAGCTGGTGCCCTGCTCTGCTCTCTCTCTCCTCAATTTATTCCCAAAAAGCAACCAAAAGTGATCTTTGAAAAGCAGGAACAACATAGTGTCTTTCTGCTGCTGAAAACCTTTCAGTGGTTTCCACTGCAGTTATGACACAATAAAAAATGCCATACCTGGGCCAGTGAAACCCTGTGGGCATCTCCTCCCCGTGGCCCCATGACCCTGGCCCCCATTCTGTCCAGTCTCACTCTGCAGGGGGCACTGCTCCCACTCGGTGTTTACAGAACCTACAAACCCTTTTCATTCCACTGCCAGGGGTCCAGGGTCTTGCTGCCTTAACAGACCACTGTCTGCTTATATTCCATTTTCCTGTTGCTGACTCATCGTCTTAGATTTGGCTTCAGTTGACATCTCAGAGGGCCCTCCCTGCCACCTTGTCTAAAGTAGATTCCTCATGCTAATCCCATCCCCTGCTTATGTCCTTCCTGGCACTTTACAATCTCAAGTTCCTTATTCATTAAGTTATTATCTGTCTTGGTCACCTTTTACCCCCTCTGCTTAGTTCAGCGCCTGGAACAGGGTTGGAGAAGATCATGTACCTTTGGAATGAATGGATGAATCCAAACCGAACTCCTCAGCTGAGTCCCACCTCATGGCTGCGGAGCCCCCACCAGCTTGTCCTTCTGCCTCTCCTGTCTCTGTCGCTGTTGCCATCCTCTCCAGATGGGACCTGGGCTTGTCATTGAAGAGTTTCCCTCCTATTTATTCTTGGAAAATGAACCAAACAGTGTGTTTAAGGTAATGGGAGTCCAGAATATGGATCTCTCTGTACAAAGAGACTTTACAAGCAAATATTTCTCACTCCTTGTGCAGCTCCCCTAAAAGGAAGGGGAGGTCCTTCTGTTCACTATAGCCCAAAGCAAGGGGAGCTCTGCTGGGGTGGGGTTGGAGGGTAGCAATCCAACACTGCAGACATGGTCTTGATCTTGTTGCCCTTGTACTTGTCCCAGAGGACAATGAGTAGCATGCCCTTTTTCTTTGCAAAAAAATACAAAAGTTTACCCTTTATGTGAAAATATGTCCTCAACGTAGCGCTGCTAGGTACCGCCATTGAAGCCCTCCTGGCAGACTGTCTTGAAGGCAAGTCTGGCTGGGAAATACTTCCCACTGTAGCCTTTCAAGGTGACCTCTTAACCACGGGCTCACTGTCCTGTTCTCTGGAAATTCTGCTAACTGGGGCGGGAAGCAAGTCATGTGTGAACGTGATTGCTCCCTCAGCTAAATAAAACTCTGGCAGCTGGTAATTGATAACACATGGAGGTTCAACTGGGAGACAGGAAAATGGGAGGGGGACTCTCATTACACCACCCCCTCCAATGCTTGGATTAGCATGTTTTGCTTCTTAAGTGTAAATAAATTTGAAGCTTTCGAGGATTTCTAGGCATGCATAATCCTTCCCAGCTGTCTCCTCTTTTTATATTGGATGGAGAACAGCAGCTAGGTGAGTTATTTATGTGCATCACAGCTCCTGGCAGAGAGCGTTCCGGAGGTTTCGGTCCCATCACTTTGCTCTATTGGGTTCTAGGTCAGTTGAAGGGCTTGAGCTACTGAGCATTTTATTTTGGTGGAAAACGTTGAAACATTCATTTAGTAACTTCATGGGCATGTGGCTATTTCACTAAAGGCTTTCCCTATTTTTCCCAGTGAGTTGACAGCTGCACATGGTTTAGGAATGTGTGGCTAACGTCTGGCTGCAGGAAAATTACTCCGCTTGCTCTGGACAAAACAGACTTGATGGGTTTTACCCATGTTTCAGGCTTTTCAGAGCATCTCAGTGTTCAAGCATCTGATGAAGAACTAACCCACTCCCCTGAAGACTTCTTGCTCTGAGTTTACAGACTTGCTTCCATCTGCTGAGAATTCTTTGGTTTAAAGAATCTGTGAATTGAGATCTGGACAGCGTTTCAAGTTCCCAGATGTCTTCAGCATGTAATTCACAACATGATGGCTTTTAAATCCAGTTTAATAGTTGAAATGGATTTTTGTACTTTTTGCGGTGTTCATATGCATGCACATGTTGGATTTCTTAAGGAATTTATTCCAGACAAATGTGCTGCGGGTCAAATTACCCTACAGTTATTTCTAAAATTAAAATCCTGGTGATTTTCTTTGGTTTGTTCAGAGGGATTTGAAATGCTATGCAGACCAGCAGAATAGTAAGGCTGATTTCAAGCTGAAAAGGAAATATAAAGCATCTTCTTGAGCATTTACTTGCTCTTAACCTTCTTTTGATGGTAATTGGGTTGCTTTTCACACATTCAGGTTTAGGGGAAAGAAAGAAAGCAATGGAGAGCAAATGTCATGTACAGTGAGAAGCCAGTACAGCTGCTGCCATTCTGCTGGACTTTGCTCTTTCTGTCCATGTACACGGGCCCACTAGGACGTCACCTCCCTGAAGACAGGAACTCTTTTTCCCACTACTGTATCACCAGTGCCTAGTTAACTGCCTGGCACATACTGGGTGTAGGTGCTTAATGTTTGTTGAATGAGAAGCCAGGATCACTCTAGGATTCCTAATCTGAGGGGAGAGACCAGAAAGGCTTAGCTTCCCAGCCGTGTGTGGCTTCCCATCAGCTGTGTGTGGTCCTTCACAGACTCCCCCAGTGCTCATGCTGTTGGTTCTGCCTGTAGCCTTTTCCATGTCATTTCTCTTCCCTGAGTTGCTGTGATGTCTGGGCACTGCTCTCCACCTGGGAACACAGCAGTGAGCCCCCCAGACAGAAAAGCCCCCTGGAGCTCTAGGCTCCTTGACGGAGACAAAGAAAAGATAAAATAAGCTAAATAGGTGAGATGTATAGAATGTTAGATGATGACATGAATTAGGAAAAAGGAATAAAACAGGGAGGAGAGATAGGAAGTGGCCTTGCTGGGGACATCATCTGAATGAAGGCTGAAGGAGGTCAGGGAGGAGCCCTGCAGACATCCAGGCAAGGCAGTCCAGGCTGTGGGGACATCAGAAAACTGCAGGGAGGCCATGGGGCTGATCAGGTAGGACCTGTTGACTATTTAGTAATAAGTGTCTAAGAAAAAAAAGATGTTCTATAATTAAATGCCATTTATGGGAAACTCCAGGTTGAATGAATTTAAGCAGTTCTCTGGGATCATTATCAAAGACTTTAATTTCCGAGATTTAGTGCAAACTGTTTCCTAAGTATTTGGGTCGGAAACCACTGGGAATGTCGTTCTCTAAAGATCACAGAGTGAACCCAGGCTGGGGCGGCTGGCAGCAGAGGCCCCACGCCCACCTGAGAACTAAGGCCACAGAAACAAACAGAACAGAGGCGACTGGCAACGCTCCCCGGGTGGAGTCTCCCAGAGCCAGAAGAATCAGGAACCTGCAGTGGAGCCACCCACAGAGGCCAAGGAATTTCTGAGAACTTGAAACTCCTCCGTGCCAGCAGCCCAGCCAGCAAGTGACAACAGCTCACACTCTGCTGTCAACTCCTGGGAAGTGCCAGACCCCTTCGCCACCTGTCCTCGCTCCCGCCTTCCAGCCAGAAGACTGCAAAGAGGGTGAGAACCGGCTTGGGAATTTGAGGATTTAATTCCCGGTTCCTTCTCTTCCTGCTGTGAACCTTCGGCAAGTCACTCGAATTCCCTGATCCTCAGCTTTGTCACCTGCTGAAAGGAGACGCTGTTGCCTCTCCCCAGTTGTGTGGATTAATCTTTCGTGAGGGTGACATTTGCATACACAGTGGCACACTATGGGGCCTAGTCTCTCCCTCCACACCACTGTAGTCTCCCGTTTCATGAGGGGCGTTTCAATTGCTCAGCAGAACGTATTGTCACCGTAAAGGGGCCTGAGCTTTAGGAAATGATGAGCCACAGGAAAACGTCTTTCATTCATTTAAATCAGAATGGCTGCTGTAGGCCAGGCATGCCCTGGGTTTTGTGCAGCACCAAAAGCAGCCGGACAGGTTGGTGGGGAGAACTACACAACTCCAGGGGGGTCCCCCCAGCTGGAGCTCCATGCCCCTCCTCCCCCATGTCCCCCAAGTTCCAGTTCAAATCCTGTGAAGCCCAAATCAAACAATCTCCTTCCCAAGCCTTCCTGTTCCTGCCGCAGACCTCCCTCCCATGTATGTTTATGATGATTATTCATTGTAGAGAACATTGGGTGATAAATCATGTAAGCCCAGTGGCAGGTCTTGCATTGTTCTTTAATTGCTGTTAGAAATTGTTGTTTAAGTCTCACAATATTCTAATTAACTTTTCCCACTGAGAAGACAAAGGGAAAGCCCACCCATCTAAACCCATCTGAATGTTCACACTCTGGCTTCGTCCGGGAAAATCCACTTTGCATACATGCTGCCCTGACATTCACTTGAACACAGATGTCCTTTGTAGGACTCCCTGTTCAGGTTTTTGGTTTTGGGTTTTGGGGGTTTTTTGTTTGTTTGTGTCTATCTATAAGAATTAACTGTAGTTGCCAAAATCATTTTGGTTCAAATGATGGACAGATGTGTAGATATGTGCAGTTAATTAAAGAACTAGATAGACAATCCGAGCTCTGAACTGCACGGTGCTGTCCCTTTCCTCCTGGATGCCTGCAGTCCCAAACCACTGAAAGCACTTACAGTCTCCATTGTGTTTCACTCTTACAGGATGAGAACGTTAGTGAGCTCAGCAAGTGTGGGGGAAAGGGGGACGGGGAACCAAGGAGGAGAGGAGTTTCCCTAAGTGCTTGTACATTGCTTTGAGCTCGATTTACTGAAAGAAAGTTTTTTGCAAATCTCATTATTTATTACAACTTTCTGCAAGCTAGAAACTATGCTACATGCCGTACCTAGAAGGTAAGTACTTATATTTATTCACAGTAATTCAGGACTCAGTTGTGCAGGTTTGTTTTATAGTACTGAACTTGAAACAGAAAAAGGCAGTGTCTTAGCTTGGGCTGCTATAACACAATACCACAGACTGGGTGGCTTAAATAACAAACATTTATTTCTCAGATCTGGAAGCTGGAAGTCCAGATGAGGGTGCCAGCATGGCTGGGTTCTGGTGAGGGCTCCCTTCCTGGTCTGCAGAGGGCTACCTTCTCACTGTGCCCTCATGTGTCTCTTGTGTCTCTTCCTCTCTTTATTAGGCCACTAATTCTACCAAGAGGGTCCCACCCTCATGAGCTCCTCTAACCCTAGTATCTCCCAAAGCCCCCACCTCCTGATACCATCACATTGTGGGTTAGGACTTCAACATATGAATTTGGAGAGAACACAAACATTTGGTCCTTAGCAGGCAGCTTGCTGGAAAACAGGCCCATTTGCAGGGCATGTCTGAAGTCACTTGCATGCATATCTCCCAGCCCAGGCCCTAAAAGGCCGAGGAGCTGCAAGATTATCCAGTATCAAGCAGGATTACATAATGTTCTACATGCCATTATCCTCGTTATTGCTATTTAAAAGATTTTGAAGTGTTGAAACCAAAGGGGTTTTAGGGTTTTCTGTGCGAATGTTTCTATTCAGATGTGCGTGCATGTGTGCGCGAGTGTGTACTCATACTTTTTATAAGAAAAGTTTTACTCTAGAATTTAGGGATTTGAAAGTGTGAGCAGAGGGGACAGAAACCTGCCTTGTGGGTGCTTGCCATTTCTTACTCCATCTCAGCAGGTACTTTGAGCCCACTGATTTCATTTCCATCCTGAGACCTTGCTGAAGCAACAGATGCTCCTGTAGATAATACACAAGGTCAGACCCAGACCCCACAGCAGCCCAAGGCAGCTGCAGACTCTCTCGCCAGACCATTTCCTACACACCAGTCTGTCACATACCAGCAAAAACAATGGACCTGTCTGTCCAAAGAGCACACCGTGTACAGCACAGCTTGTTAAAACTCCACCAACTGTGACCTCTGCATGAGGCAGCATTTCTTTTAAATGACAACAGTTTGTCAATTTGGTAGAGGAGAGAATATTCCCCTGGATGCATGGCTAAGGATAGGCCCATCCCCAGGTACTCTCCAGAGAACAAAGGGGAGACTATTTGTTTTAAGGATATGGCAAAAGGAGTAAACAGGGACATCCAGCCAGGAAATTTAGGGGGTAGAAACCGGGCACGGGGCAAGCCAAGGACAACTCCAGAATTAAAAGTCTACCCAGTTCAAGCAACAATCCTAGCCTAGATTTTTGTTTTTATGTTTTGATTTGCAATTGCTCAGAGTATGTTAACTCCTAACAACTATTCTCTCTCAAAATGAATATCCAAATGGTTTGTAAAGCTGAGATGTCACTGATTAGGTCTGAGTGCTCCAAGCGTGACAATATCTAGTGGATAATCAGCAAAAGGGATGCAGCCTGGCTGCAGAGAATCCTAGGCTGTCGCCCCCTCTCTGTTCTATAGCCAATAAAGGGAGTGACAGAGAAGAGCCCTTCAGGCTGATGCCCTTTTCCAATGAACTGTTTCTGTCCCATTTCCTATGAGGAAATTATAAACCATGTTAATTTCAGATGTTCCTCCAGGTGTTCAGAAATCATGCTGTGGACATGGTTGGTTTGCCTGTGAAGTACCCACCGCCCCCTGTTCTGGAGACAATGCCCCCATTTCCTTGAGGTGTGGAGCCTACCTGCCACGACCATCCAGCTCTTGGCTGACTTCATTGGCTGAGAGAGTGCCTGGGACTTGGATAGGGCCAGTTCTAGAGTGTCCCATCTCCACAGCCCTTCAGAGGCCCTCCCAGTGAGAAGTGGAGGAGAGGCTTTGCTAGAACAGACCATGGGAGGTGACCCTGGAGCTGCTGGGGCCACCACGTAGAGGGATGCCAAGCAGGGACAGGGACGACTGACTGTTCAGTCATGCCTGTCTGATTGTCAGTTCCATTAGCAAAAAATAAAAATAAAAATTAGATTGAATTGAGTTTTTTGTCATTTTCAACAAAGAGCTCTGACTAAAGCCTTACGTATGGTGTCTGTTAGAGAGCTGATTTGTCTAAAGACTGTGAATCGCACAGGCCTTGAGCCAGTTTTTTAGATTCACATTCTCCTTGAAAACTTTGTTCAGATGAAGACTCCATTAGAGCTCTACAGCAAGGTCAGAGGGAGTGGATCAGCAGAACTGCTAGGAACCATCTGGGGTAAAGGCACTGGGCTGGGGCCAAAGACTGCCACTTGGCAACTCCAAGTTTGGGGTCTGCCTCTTCCAGGAGAATTGCCCTCTGTAAACTATGGGCACTTTAAAGCATAAACTTGTTTATTTTTTATTATGCAAGTAATATATATTAGTTTTTAGAAAAATTGGAAAAAAACTGGTAAGATAAAAATAAAATAGTATAATTTCTCTATTATTCTCACTATACATGTAGGTAAAGATGTTGCTAATTCTTGTCTATCCTCCCGTTGCACTGTAAATCACAGACAGGGCTGTCTTCTCCACTATTTTAATTCCAAGACCTAGCACTATGCCTGCCTCATATTAATCAGAATAATGAATAAAAACAGGAAATGAGTGATTGAATGAATTAATTAAATGGTGTAGCACAACACAGTACTTTACTTCCAATCCCAGTGAAAAATCCTATTTGCAAGGCTCTTGGGATAACTGAGGCTGGAGAAAAAAAGCTGGGGGTCCCTGGATGCCCTGCTTTGCTGCCCTACCTGGCACACCTCACGCTGCAATTTTGAGAAGCTCAGGAATGGCTCCAAAGAGCAGTTGGCTTTGGACCCAGACCTGCATTTGGTATTAGCTCATAGTCTTTTGAGCATCAATAAATATTAGATGCTAGTATCTCATATCCTGGTTCTATTCCACCAGGATGCCCAATGCTGACTATTCTTTCCACCCGACGGATACAAACTCCCAGCCCTGTCTGGCAACAGGGAGTGTCTGCCTCGGTGTGCGAATTTGAACCTGGTGGCCCACAGACCTGAAGTCGTGGATTCATTTCACTCTGGGTGCAGCATCCTCACATTTAGAAATTGGATCCATTCTGAAATCCAGTTTAGAAATTGGATCTAACAGAAGGAGAATAATATGAGTGGTCAAGTCTTATTTTTAGTTGAGAATAAGATATAATTACAGAGTAAGTGATATATTGATCATTCTCATGCCGTTATTCAAAATGTATCTTGGGAACCATTCTGAAAACAGAGCTCCAGAATATTTTAAGAAATGACACCTCTGTGAGAATGAGACTATCATCTCCCATAATAACTACGCTGAGAGTAAACCTCATTTAGATGTATGAGCTTCAGAAGGATTTTTGAAAAGCATATGTCCTCATAATAATACCGTACAATTTCAATCATACCCAGTCATCTTGGTGTAATCTAAGCGTGAGAATATGCAAAGTATTATTTGTATTGGGTTGTGTCACTCCTACTCTCACATTGATTTATTTTCTAAGAGAACCTTAGTTGTACAGATTTGATAAATTAGTGGTTTATCTTGCCCCGACCCAAACAGCCTCAGGTATTAAAAAGACTACAAGGAACTATTTTCAGATATCTGCCTTTATGAAAAGTCTAATGATAATCATTAGCAATTAAGAATAAGCTTATTCTTTAATTTTTACATTTGTTAGTTAGCCTTCTAAAAATTATTATCTAAACCTACATTCAAGCTCTGGGTCTTAAAATTCTTTTGTGAAAATAAAGCAATAAAGCAGAATTCAAAAAACATGTTTTCTTTCTATATGATGTAAAATTACATCAAAAAGTTATTTTAATGAATACTACATTAAAACAAAATATGTGATGCAATATTGTGGATAGTAGTGGCATTCTATATTAGGCCATACTACATTATCTTAATAGTTGGTATGTTATGCTGTATTAATAATGATCATCAAAATATACCCTGTCTGTAAATGAGAAAAAATAAAATAATAATGGGAACCAGCCTTTAGTACATGTGTCTTACTAGTTAGCTGCAGGCACTGAGCTGAGGACTCCTCAAGCATAGTCACACTTAACCCTTGCAGCAAACTTGAGGGAGAAATAGCAGGATTCACACATCTGCTGAGGAAACCCAGGTGGATCTGGTTTTGCATCCTCAATCTAGCATGTTATCTCAGAGCCTGGGTTCCCAGAGCAAAAGCTGTGGGATGTTGAGGTCTAAACCAGACACCTCTAGGGAGATCCTTCTTTTTTCTCCTTCCAGAACACAAGCACTTTCCCTGACTAGGCCTGTCTGGGATGAGGGACCGGAGGTTAAGCAATGTTTCCCTCCAGAAAGGGGTTCCCTCCATGGTGACAGAAATCCCAACACAGTAGCCTTCAGTTCTGCAGGAGGGCTGGTGGAGGGGGTGGGGGGGGTGTTAAAGGGAGGGCCTATGTGACCAGGCACTCTGAATAAGAAGTGGGCAGCCACACACACAGCAGGTCAAAGTCTATCATTCATTCATTCATTTCCTTAAACTGAAATTTCCAAAGTCACATCCCTATCAAAAAAAATCTTCATTATATAAAAATCCTCTAGGGGTTAGTAACCTAAGTCTTCATAGGCTGAGGGAAACAACAAAATGCCACTGCTCTGATTCTGAGGAGGAAAGAGAGTTTTCATTTAAATATCTTCATGCTGTGAAAATTTAATGAACACCTACTATGTGCAAGGCCTGATGTTCTGGAATATCAATGTTTTCATGTAGGACATGAATCAGGGGCATAAAGGACTGGTAGGCTTTGTGCATGTGGAAATAGAAGGCAAGAACCCTGTAAGCAAACACAGGGGGTGGAACATACAGGGCTTATACAAACAACCTGTAGTCATACAGTCCCGCCGCCCGTTAGGGTGTGTATCAATGAAGAGCAATGACATGGGAAAGGTAGCATAGGGTTAAAGAATTTGAGCTCTGCCTTGTAGCCATTTAGGATTCTTTAAGGATGATGAATTTTTTCGCATAAGCTTTAGGCTTTAAAGGTTGTTTTCTTTGTTTAAGGGACGCTGGCTGAAGATGCTTTGAAACATTTGGAATGTTCCCTATCACAGGTGACCAGGCAGGTGGGTGAGAACTGGAGCCCAGGCATGGCACCAGAAATGTAAACCTCTGATTTGAATGAATACTTGAAACACAGGTAGCTCAAAGGGTCTCAGCTCATTCTCCATCTGCTGGGTCTTGGACAGCTGTCCCAGTCCTGGAGCCTTGAAGTCCTTTAAGGCCCTGGATCATATCCCATGCCTAGGCTAGTTAGGAAGCGCTGATGTTAATATTGCAGCTGGGAAGACCACTTAGGTTTTGCAGTGAGCTCCTTTAGAATCCAGAAGTAGACGGGAGTGAAACAGCCCATAACTATACAATGCTCAGGTGGGAGCTCTTGTTTGGATTGCTAGTGAATTTTATGGATGGTTCTGGGAGCTGCTAAGAAAGTATTCACAGCATCTCTGGCACTGGCCAAGCTCTTTTTCAGGTGGTGATGGTCCTGCGTCGGAAAGATGTCAGGGCCTGAAGCGTTCTCAGAGGCCCTCTGAACCGCATACCCGTGACTCCTTTGGGGTTGGCACAACTCAAGCCTCTCACACACCTGCACCTGCAGCAGCTTCTGTCATGTTCTTACAGGAAACCCAGGCTGTGGATAAAGAGCAGGCGACAAATGGTCTGAGAGACAACCATTGACAAAGTAAGTGACAGTCCCCTCGGCAGTATGCATCACATCCAGGAGGCTCTGAAGCTGTCCCTGCTTAGCTGTGTGTTTACGTGGCTAGGATTTTCCAGGCTGTGTAATGAGGAAACCTACAAAATGTCCAGCAGTGCTTTTCCTAGGGGGTCTGTGAATGGGTGCTGGTCTACAAACCGATTGTTACTAGTTTACATAGAGATGATTGTGAAAATAACAAGTAAACACTTAAAGCCTTTGTGGTGATTTGACATGGCTGCAACATTCAAGTATATGACTAGTGGATTTGTCTCTCTGGACAGAGTAGAGATAAAAAGTCCTGGTCTGCAACAGACTGGAAATTAACACAGCAATGACAAACCCAAAACCAAACTGATCCTTCACACAGCTAGTTGTAACAGCAGTGCTGTAGAGAGCACGATGGGCCACTGGATTTGTGTGACTTATTCTCAATATGATTTGAGTGCCAGCCATGTGCCTGCAGCCAGGGAGGGAGGACTGAGTGTGGTCCTGAGGAGCTCACAGCTCAGGTGGAAAACAGACAGGCAACCAACTAATGCAGCCCAATCGGGCAGGCACTAGGATAGAGCTCACTCAGGAACTCCTCGCCACCCCAAGGCATGGCTGGTCTTCCTTGGCCATTTTGCGGATGCCTGGTGACAATGATGGTTGTGTCCATTTATCAAGCACTTACATTGTACCAAAGTCTGAATTAAACAACTTGCATGCACTGTGTAATCCCCAGGAAGACCCTTGGTGTAAGTGCCTCATCGTCACTTTCAATCTACACATGTGTAAAATGGGGCTCAGAAGGGATTTAAAAACTTGTCCAAGATCATAGATTTAATGAATGGAAAAGCCTGAATTGACAAACTGCCTGTGTTCAGAGCCCAGATCTTAACCCCTGCCTGCCTTGCCTGCAGCCTTCAGTAGAGCAGCTGTACTTGCTCTTTAGTGGGGGAGAAAGACCCAAGGTGTCGCCTCTTTTGCAGCTTACAAATGGTTGGCACATAGTAGGTGACAGCAAATGATAGTTCAACACATATCCACTCCCTCCACCTCAACCAGACTCCAAGGAAGGAGAGTATGTCACCACGCTGCCGCTGCCGATGTCAGCATGGCCATGTGACCTGTTTGACCAGCAGGGTGAGGGCAGCATAGCGGTGCACCTGCGCCAACAGCAAGAGCGCCCATCGTGTTTCTGTTCCCTTCTCGTGCTTTGCCAGCGCCATGAGACAGTCCTTGGGCGTCGAGGAGTCCAAGGAAGGTGAGACACAAATGGAGCAGACCTGGACCCATTTCACAGTCGAGAGCCACACTGGACAAAGCCAGCCTCCATCAGCCAACTTAAAAAGCATTAGTGTCCATCAAATTTTGTAACGACTCATTGTCTCAAGTCTTATGTGCCCATCCCTCCATTAGGGAGACCCATTGATCTCACATAAAGCAGCTGCTGAAAATGCAGTCCTTTTCTCTCTCAAAGTGTGGGTGTTTACTCAGTACCTACATCTCTCCTTTGCCACCAGGGCTTAAAGCAGAGGTGATGAAATGCCCTGAGATAGACAGTTTGCCCTGATTGCCAGTATGAAAGAAAACCAGAAAGAAGTACCAGCAAACTTGCGTGAAGGGCTATTTTCAAAAGACACTGGCCGGATTTTTGCAGATGCAAGAGGTTTAAATAAACATCCAAACTTTTGCATGCTTATCAAGACTGAACCTCTGAACCTGTCACACACACAAAAAGATCTAAAGTGGGAGAATAAGACCAAGAGAGCTCATGAATAAAAATTACATTTAACTGTAAATGCCCCCGTGCTCCTACTGGCTTCCCACAGAAGGAAGATAGGCAATATTTTGAAAAGATCAGTCAAAACCATCAGCATACATCGGTTACACCTAAAACAAAGTAAAGAGCATGTGATGTACCCTGCAAAATGCAGTAGATTTGTGTGTTGTAGCATATCTAGAGGTGTAAATACTTTTTTTCTAAATGTTTTTATTTCTATTTGATTTCCATGAATATTTGATGTATACATATACCTGGATTTTCAATTTGTCTGCTGCATAAGCAGATAGCTAATAGTATAAAAACGTGGAACTTATTAAAACATCTGAATCCCAAGCCATTTAGTTTATCTTGAATACCAAACTGAGTATCAGAATGTTTTAAAGTGCATAATTCTCACCACGTTGATTAGATGCTTAAATTCTGTACTCAGATTAACTAATGAAATCCCTAATCATGGAAGGTTTAGGAAATAAGGCATGAGAGAGCCGTTTTAAAAAAATAATTTAGTCTTCGGGATGAAAGAAATTTTTTTATTTTATGATTTTATGCTCACCCCTTCCACCCTGATAATATAACACACATTATAAGGAACCTTGTTTTCTTCTATGTCACTCAAAATGTTTTTATTTTATTGTGTATTAAAACAAGTTTGCTGACTGGTTCCAAAAATTTGTGCACATTGAATCGGCTTTACCTCTTTTTAATAGCGATATTCTATTCTCTCCTCTCTTCTACCTCCCAACCAGTCCGTTTATTCCTGTGCTTCCCAGTTTATTTGTGTGCTGCTCCGCTCTGCTCACTTCTGTGACAGGGAGGAGCTGTCCCAGCTCCTACCCTGGGCAACTCCTCCCACTGACCAAGGACTCGGTTCCTGCTGGGATCCCCAGTGTCCTGTGCAGCATGAACACTGTCATGCCTGTCGTTGTGTGCTCGAGGTGTGGCATCCCTGGAGTTAACAGCACCATCAAACAAGCAAGCCCCTTCCCTTGGCGTGCCCATACCCTCCTCCAGCTACCCTGTCTCATTTGTCTCTTGTCTATCCAAAGCCACACTTCTCTGACAAGTGGACTACATTCTCTGCTTCTGCTTTCTCCTGCCCCTTTACTTCTCCCATCCAAGTACTAACCAGGCCCGACCCTGCTTACTTTCATTTCCTAGCTTCCGAGATCAGATGAGATCGGGCGTGTTCAGGGTGATGTGTCTGTAGACCCCTTTCACTTCTCAACCCACTACAATCAAGCTTCTGACACTTGCAGGTCATTGCAACTACCCTTGCAGTGACCTCTGGTGACCAGTGGCCCCGTGTTGCCAGATGCACAAGCATTTCTCAGCCCTCGACTCCTGGATTTGCAGCATTTGGAATTCACACTCTTCCTCCTCGGATCACCTTTCCCACGTGCCTGGCGTGGAACCACACCCTCCTGCTTTCCCTCCTGCTTTGCTGGCCTTTCTTGCTCAGTTTCCTTTGCTCTCTCTTGCCAAAACTTTGAAAATAGGGGAGTGCTTCAGAGCTTGCTTTGGAGCCCACTTTTGACTCTGCTTTATTTTTTCTGTATCCTTATCCAGTCTTATGCCGATGACTTACAGATTTATATCTTCAGCTCCAGCCTGTCACCTAAGTGGCAGACATAAAACCCACTCTTGGCTTGTTATCTCTACTTGTATAACTTAAAACCAGGAATAAAATAAACAACAATAACAAACACCCAATTCTTGATTTAACTTCCCAACCCATACGCTGTGCCCCCCAGTCCTCCTGATTTGAGTAATTGGCACCTTCGTCCTTCTAGCCATTCAAGTCAAATTTTAGGAGTTATCCATTCCTTTCTTTTCACTATCCCTACCTCGAAGCACTAAGTCCTATTAGTATTACCTTCAAAATGTATGACAAATCTGCTCACTTCTCTTCAGCTCCACAGCCACCACCCTTGTATGAGACATTATTGTCTGTCACCAAGAATACTACAGCAGACCGGTGGTTCTCAAAGTGTGGTCCACGGACCAGCAGAAGCAGCAGCATCACCTGGGAAATCGCTACAAACACAAATTCTGAAATATTGAATTAGAAATTCTGGGGTGGGGCTTAGCAATCTGTGTTTTAACAACTCCTCCTGATGATTCTGATGCCTTCCAGAAGACTAACTTGTCTTTCTGCTTCATTTTTGTCTTAGATCACACGATCTCGCAAATGAAAACCTTCTAATGGCTACAACTTACACTTTGTCATTTTTTTTAACCATGGAGCATTATGTTTTACACATTCTGGTCCCTTTCCACATCTCTGATCACATCTCACAGCACATGGTCTGTCCATTTCACGGCCCCATTCTCAGGGGCCTTCTCTGTTCCTTGACTATGCCAAACTCAGGTCTACTCCTGTGCCTCACCTTGACTGTTCATTATTCCCAAAATTCTCTTCACCAGATGCTCCCATATCTGACTCCTTCTCATGATTCAGCTGTCAGCTGAAACGTTAACTCCACTAAGAATCTCCCCTAAGCTCCATGAGTGCACATCAAGTCATTTTCTATTGCATAATCCTCTCATTTTGTTTCTGGCATTTATGACTACCTAAGATTATATTATCTATTGATTAACTTGGTTATTGTTTGTCTCTTCCAATAGAACATCAACTTCAGCAGAGCAGCAACGTTGTCCCTCTCATTCATTACTCTATTGCCAGTGCCTACCACAGTGCCCGGCACGTACCTATTGGTTGAATGGATGGAGATCTTTATTCCAGTGCTACCTCCAGCTCAGACTTGCTGTGCGACTTTCGTGACTTTGAGTGAGTAACCTCTGCAGTCCAGAGTGCTGAATTTCTGAGTTTCTATTCACCTATTTAATTTGATGAAATATATAAATTCTCCTTTTCCTTAAACAAGCATTAAGATGTTTCAAATACTTATTCTGTTTATACTAAAGGAATACCAGCAAAGGGGTTTTAAGAGGGAAAGGAAGGAAGAGGGGAAGAGACAGGGAGAAGAAAAAGAAGAGGAGGCGGAGCAGAAGGACCACTTATGACCCCACAAACCAGAAATAACCACTGTTAGAATTTCTCTGTATTCTACTCAGTCTTTTTAGTGTGAAAACTTCCCTACCTCACCCTTAAAAGTGAGATTATATTGTACTTTCATTAAGTGAATTCCTAATTTCACTTAATGTTTTATAATCATCCTTTTATGTGCGTTGGTCAAGATTCTTATTTGCAAGCAACAGAAGTTGACTTTGGTTGAAATTAGCAGAAAAGGAATTTATTCAAAGGAGATTGAGTAGATCACAGACTCACCCAGAGGGCTGGAGAATCAGGGTTGGCACTTCTCAGCCAAAAATAGCACCCAAAATCATAGCACAGAATTGGAAACCGTGCTTATAGCTAGTGCCACTTGCACAACCCATCACCACAACGGATTCTTTTGCATCGCCACCTTTCAGTATAATACATGACTGACAGGCCTATGTTACGTGCACACACCTAGTACAAGACAGCCAGGAAAGCAACTGTCTGGCATTTTCCACTTCTGTAGTTGAAGGCAACTTGGGCCCATAAGATGAGGAATTTCCTAAATCTAATTCTCCATAGATGCTATATGTCCTAAAACACAAACTTCCACTACAGCTCACCTCTTTAAGACAGACAGACAGACAGAACACACACACACACACACACACACACACACACACACACAAAAGATGCAATTTTAATACAATATATGATCCAATTAACCCTCTCACAACTGAAAGTATGCTCACCACTTCCCCAAAAGTGATCAATACAAACTCCCATTAGTTACTGCAGCCATCATGGTCCAGAATGTCAACATTATGTCCATTCTTTTTTAGTTCTATCATAATACTGTCTTTTTATTCTTTAACCTGTGGACTATGTGGTACAGTTATCAACCAATAACATAAATATACATACACACACATGTGGATAAAGGGAGAAGAAAAGAGAATGAAAATAGTTCATGAATATATGCATGAAATGCAAGAAAGAAAATGCAATTATGTGTACAGTTATTACCTCCTCCACCTCCCAGTCTTTTGCCTTCAGCCAGCATTTCATGGGGTAAGGAACTTTGTTTCTAAGGGCTGTGGTCCCTTGGCTGTACTTCTTTATAGACTCAGTGTAGTTCTTTGCATGCAAGTGGACATCTCTTCTCTACTTCTATTGTTTATTAGCAACCTGATTTCCCTTAGAACTTGTCACCCCACTAAATAGCATAACCCTATTTTCTTACCTGTTTGCCTAGAGAGTGAAGAGTCTGAAATAAGCAGGTAACAATCCCGGCAAGATGAGTTACAGAAGATGTGGAGCCCAGTGCAAAATGGCAATGTGGAACCCTTGTGAAAAATGTATTAAGAATTTATTTTCCTGTCCTTTTTACTCAAAATATTTTAACATTGATTTGTACATATTGTGGGGTACACAATGTGTTGTTTCAATACGTGCACATACTGCACAATGATTCACTTAGGGTAGATTGCATAGTTTTGAACCCATTAATCCACCATTTTTCCTCCTCCTCCTGCCCCACCCCCCACCCTCTGTCTCTGGTAACCATTATTCTACTCTTTGCTTCTATGAGAACCATTTATTCTTTTTTTTTTTTTTTAGATTCCACATATGAGTAATACCATGTAGTGTTTGGCTTTCTGTTCCTGACTGACTTCACTTAACGTAACGGTTTCCAGTTCCATCCATGTTGCTGCAAATGATAGGATATCATTTCTTCTTCTTTTTTTTTTTTTTATGGCTGAGTAGTATTCCATTGTGTATATATACCACTGTTTTTTCATCCATTCATCCACTGATGGACATTTAGGTTGGTTCCCTTTCTTATCTATTGTGAATAGCTTTATGATAAGCATGGGAGTGCAGGTGTCTTTTTGATATGGTAATTTTATTTCCTTTGGGTACATACCCAGTGGTGGGAGAGCTGTGTTGTAGGGTAGATCTATCTTTAGTTCTGTGAGGAACCTCCGTACTGTTTCCCACAGTGGCTGCACCAATTTACACTCCCACCAGCAATGTAGGAGAGTCCCTTTTTCTCCACATCCTCACCAGCACTTGTTACTTTTTGTCTTATTGGTAACAGCCCTTCTAACTGGAGTGAGATGACATCTCATTGTGGTTTTAATTTGCATTTCCCTGATGATTAGTGACGTTGAGCAGTACCAATTTTAAATTATCTGTATCTTTGTGATAGCCAGATTATTTAGCTGGAATTAACGAACAAAACTTGTGATTTAGCTAGTAAGCAATAGCTAGAATTCTCAGGCCAACTTTAATGAACTGTTAATACCTACACATACCGGTGTACATGGAGTACGTGTGTGTGCACATGCATGTTTTTATTCTTGGTAGTTTACTATATTTCTTATAAAATTTTACTGCGTAGTATCAGACACATAACCAACTATTCATCTGTGTATATCTATCAATCAATTGATCTATTTATCTATAATCTTCTGTGTTTTCCAGTGTATTGTAACTCTGCTAGGAAATAACTTTTCTGTCACATTAATTTTTGTCCTTAGGCAGAGATGTTCTGACTTTAGCTACTCATGAGGTTTTAGTATCAGTTTGTTTGCATTTGGTAACAGAAGGAATAGAATGAATTTGTGACTGGATTCTTTGGTACTAGCGGCTGTTCTAAATGTATCTAATTTGAATTTTCATTTACACAGCTGGTTTTATTTGCTCTGAGGTATTATTGCAAAAAAGGGTAGAAGAAGCACATGTGTTATACTAAGCTTGAGGCTCATTTAAACTTTTTATCTTCCAAATCCTGAACTACAATTGACCCCTTCAAAGTTCAGATTTATACTTATTCCTGGAATTATTGAAATTCCTGTTTTTGTAAAGGAAGTTACAGAAAAAAATCATTAGGAATAAAATCTGTCTCCCAAAGCCTACTAAATAATTATAAGTGGAACTAAAATAACTGATTTAATTTTCCTTCAACAGCTCTAAAAATATATGACTTACTTATGTAAGTAAAGCAATTCCATATTTGCTAGTATTCAGTTTGTTTCAAAAATAATTCATGTTCAGTCCTAATTATTATCTAGGCTCCTGATTCAACAAAAGTCAGGCACGAGGGCATCCTGAATTTTGTCTTGTCTTCTAATATTAAGAGCCTTATCTTCGAATGTTTAACTTCATGTTTTGGTGATGATTTTTTTTATAGTATCTATTACAAAGCTGCCATAGAACGAAATATAGTGATGAAACCATAAAAAAATACATAAAATACATGATGTGGAGCAGTTTCTATTAATCTTAAAACTAAAAGCTACTGCAAGTGGGAAATTCTGAGGTATCACCTCTCTGGGTATCATATTTCAATCTAGTTTCATTTTTAAAAGATGAAGTGCACTATTTATAAAAATACTGCCCCCCTCCCCCACCAAAAAGGTGCAGTTGGTTACCTATGGAAACAACAGAAAGCATGCTTTCAGCAAGCCTTTGGAGTGAACTCTGTGATTTGCATCAACACTAAAAACTACAGAGGATTTTACCTTTGCACGACAGTCACTCCCTTTATTTGTTTATGCATCACACCCTTGGAAAACAGAGTGGGGAGCGGTGGGAAGGAGGAAGATGATTTGCATCGAGGTAATAGCAGGACCTAGAGAACGAAGGCAAAGAGCGCGGGGCCCATACCAGGTATGGCGTGCACTTTAGTATGGTGGGACCTTATGGCACCGGAGCCCAGATGATGGACTGTGGAGGCTGCCAAGCACAGAGGCTCTTGGATGCAGTGAAAGAAAGACTTTGTTTCATAGGCAGCAGAGGGATGGTAGTGAAGGAATATATATATTTAGATAGGTCTTTAGCGAAACAGTGACTGGTTTAGGAAGATTACTCTAATTCATGTTAATTTGTTGTTTTATTTCAACAAATATTTGTTGAGCTCCTCCAATGTACCAGGTGCAAGCTAAATGCTGGCAACACAATGATACCTTCCTGTGGTCATTTCCTTCAGTCTAGTGAGACCCTATAGAATGAATTGGAGGAGACAGATAATAAGGGCAGTTAGGAAACATTTCCAGAAATGCAGAAGAAACGTAAGCCAAGTTGGTGGCAGTGGGAATGGGAATGGATCAGTTGGTCCCAGTTTGAGATACAAACCCACAGAGAATTGACAGAAGTTGAAAATCATTTTGCATGGAAGAGTAAGGACAGTTAAAAAAAAAAAAAAAAACCCTCAGTAATTTAACTGGTGAATTGGAGATACCATTGACACAAATAGCTAGCTGGCAAGTGTATGTTCCAATCCGGGTTAAGATTTGGCTGTACTGATATCTAAGAGGGTCTGAAGTTAGAGCAAGAAAACGTTGTGTTAGAGGAGGAAGGGTAACCATACAATTTATCACCCAAGCCAGGACCCCCTGGAGATTAAACAGGGCACTATTAATAACTACACCAGGACAACAATTATAAATGGGAGCTATCTCAGGAAAGCCAGAATAGATGTTGACCCTATGTTATAATCATCCACACCATATCATAATTTACCTTGTTAAGATAGTACAAACTTGTTAAGGGAGAACACAGAAGGAGAGGAGAAGAGGGTGCCTGGCTATGGGCACCCAATGAAATAATTTATTAAACTGCAGCTCAGGAGACATTGCGATGGGTTACATCCTGGGAAGCTTTCAAAGATGGATAAAAGGCTTTGGAAAATACTGAGTTAAATGCCCCTGTTTACTCTTTGACATTTATTTTTTTTTCTTTGACATTTGTTTTGTTCTTGCTAGTTTTGCCACCAAAAATAAAATGGAGGAGAAGAGATAGGTAAGTGTAGCACCTCTTTAATTTTTTTTTTTATTGTTTGTTTTTTTACATCAAGTCCAGGGTGGGAGGTGGGTGCAGCCTTGGTCTGAGCCCTTGAGGTGTCATTGTGATGTGGTATGATGGGACAGGCCAGAGGGAAAAGCACTGAGACTGGACGTGCTTTTCATACAAAGGTAGCACCTGCAGAGGAGGGGCTGTGCTGAGAAGATATTAGGATCAATACAAATGTGTTTGTTCACAGGAACCATTTATTTCCTCATTAGGCGCCTTTCACCTGTGATGTGTTAGAAGATATGTTAAGAGCCCTGAAGGAGGTGCTGAATGAAACAGTAAGTCTAGAGAGCAGTAATTCAGACCCAAGTAGAGATGATAGCTGAAGGCACTTTAAATTTTCCCTCTTTACAAATGAAATTCTTTTTTTCTTAGAAAAAATGCTAATTAGTTAAGAAAGTCTTACCATGATATGCCGGAGCTGGGCCATACCAATTCACATGGACCGATTGTTAAATTTCCAGAATTTTTCAAGCTTATTGTTATACATAGACATTATTAAAAAATATGTAATATATTACTATATAACATTACATTACATACATAAAAAGGTATAAACAGTTAAAATCCACCACTTTCTAATAGCTTTATTACACTTTACTATAATTTATGCTACAGGGGTTCTTTCCTTCTACTTATTGTAATCTTATGGTACAAATACTCTATAGTATGATAGTTTCTGTGCATCTCTTCCCAATTGCACACTCTGTGATGTCCGCTTGGTAGTATGAAATTGGCCGTGGTGGGTACATTTACATCAAGGATATAGATAAACATTACAAATCAAGACACCCTTCCCCCAGCCAACCCCAAACGTGGTTGTTAAATATTTATTTAGATAGATAGTATCTCCCACTTCATCTATATGTTTTATAATAATAGAAGACAGATTGTTAAATGCTTCTATAGGACTCCTTTTTAAAAATAAACTCTCAACAGTGACACCACCACATTAGCATTCATTGCAAAAAGCAACTGCTAGGAACTGTCTGACCATTTGCTTTAACTGAAAGCATTTTTTAAAACAGAATTCTCTGGAAGAATTACACTTCAGCAATCACATATTTGGGCTGAAGAAAAAAAAAAAAACAGACACTGCTGTGTGTTAGAAAATATAAATTTCATTCTGTATTCCTGGATTATGGGCAATAAAATTTCAATTTTCTGGGAACTGGCTTCTTCCTAAATTAATTGGACACTCACAGACTTACTTGGCTCTTTTAACATTCTGAGTATTATTTTTAGACTTGTGTTTACTACCTTATCACTTTGATGATTGTTTTTCCTGATAAAAAACATGCTAACAAAGAAATCTTACTTATAAAACCTAAATTAGTTTGTTTCTAACCACAGTAATTTTGTCATGTTATGCTAATATGCCAGAGCTAAATGAACCTGTTATTTAATTTTTCTACACAAGGAATGAGTACCAGATTTGAATAGCAGTAGCCCCAGAAACACTGCCCCCAGGAGAGCAAAGCGTCTATGCTCCTTCACATGGAATCTCAAGGAATTGTTAATCAGCCAATCTGGCTTCTAACTTAACAGCAGATCTTTTGTTTGTCACTTTTATGTGTTGGTGTAGATTTCATTGAGACCCCTTTATGAGACTGGATAACCTAGCAACAAATGAAAACAGCTGATCTGATTTTCTTTTCCTTCCACCTATACTTAGAGGAGGCATATAGAAAACGTGCATGCATAATAAGTGCATTTTAATCTAAACCATAAAATTGGTTTTAATGTATTAATATTCAGAAGATCAAAAGGAAAAGCGATTTGTAAGTGGTGAGGTGTCTATGACCTAGGATTATTTAAGAAAAAAAATGTAATTTAATATAAAACTTTAAATATAGCCATTATTTGTAGCTGGCAGGCTTCATTCCTACCCTAGATTTATAGAACCTAATAGGAAAACACGATTCTAATAACTCTTGTTAATCATGCAGATACTTTCAAGAAGTTACCCATGTGAAAAGATCCACATATAGGATTCTAGAGATCTTAGTGTACCACTTAATTTCAGCCCTAGCTACAGCTCATGGTTGCAGCAGTCACAGGAGACTGGCCAAACTTTTACCCTCCTCTTACCCCTCGTCAGGCTCACTGACAGGTTGTAATGTTAGAGGATATAGCAAGGGTCTTATGCAAGAACACGTTAAAAACAAGAGAACACTTTGGACATAAAGAACAATTAAATCTTTAACTTTTCTTCCAAAAATATTTTCAGCGTTAGAGCTGAAAAGCATTTGGTTATACTTCAAGCAACAAATCATTATTTAATTGCACAGGCATATATTTAAGAAGTGCAAACCCTGAATGGAGAAATTTTTTTCTAGATAGAGTATTCCTCAAAGTCATTTTAGTAATAAATGAATTTTATGGGTGTGTACTCTCCTGGATAGATAGATAGATAGATGATAGATGGAAGGATAGAGGCAGACACGTTTATATAAAGATCTATAACTGACACCATTTCTCTCCTTTCACTCTTTGCCCATTCCCTGGATCTAGGAACAGAGTGTTTGTCACCCTCTTCTTTCTGTGTCTACAGAGTAAATGTCCAATGTGCAACACAAGTGTCTATGCAGAGCCTCCTCCCTTACCCCCCACTTAAAAATTTCAGTCCCATACCATAAACCAAACTACCAGCGACCCGGCATGAAGAGACTCTTCAACTGAAGAATATATAGATGTCCTAACAGGAGCCCAGGGCAGCCTTGGGCACCAGTTCACAGGTTCTTTCTTTATCCTTTGACTCTCTCAGGCAGAGTCACTGCATCACACATTCTTTTGATAAAAGCCTCCAGAAGGAGTGTCTTAAAAACACATAGTGCATGTCGAGGCACTTGGGAACACTTCTCGCTAACAGAGAGCTGTTGTCAGTAAATCAGGCTCCTTCTATCATAAAGTCCATTTTATGTTTCTAAGGGGAAAATAGTGCAGAATCATTAGTTAGCTAGATATTTTTTTCAACTTGAAAAGCCACAGAATGTATCTCTGAGGAAAATTAATCTGAGACTATTCTGTAAATTATACAGAGGGTTTCCAAGTCTGAAAATTTGATTTAAGGAATCACTTTTTATAACAGATTTATGCTCATATTTTCAGGTACATAGAAACAGCACATCACCTATTTCCTATATAATTTTCCAGCTAAAAATGGGGGCTGAGGCTGTTGGGGAAAAATAATAAGTATAATTCTTCAAATGAAATGATGTGATAAAACTCACATCATGGCATTTTTTTTCTCTTTGATTTTGACAATGAGGAAAGAATTATAAATACATTTAGCAGTAAACTTGAATGCTATGCATCTGACAGCAGAAGTAAGATTAGTGTATGTTTTGATTGACATTAGAAGTCTATTCCTGTTTGTTTAACTGTGAGTTACTGTTATTTTGATATTAAGTTAATAGAGAGGGAAAAGACATACCATCATCTTGTCAAGCTAAGCAGAGATATAGATCTGATTTCTTACTGGGAAATTATAAACATATTTTCTTTCCTGTTGGGATAAAAATCAGAACTGTAGTTCACTTCCTATTGGGGTTATGCTGGCTGTGTCTGTGACACTGTAAGTATAGAAGCAGTGAGATTGTATATCAGAATTATGATCATGAAAAATATCTGTGTAGGAAAAAATGCAAAGGGCAGGCTGGAGTATAGGAATATGAAATAATCAGATGCACATGTGGTGCTTTAATTGTATTTTGAGAGTAAATTCTTGAATGTGCATAATTTCCATGTGCTTTTCTTGAAATGGTTAGTTCCCTCTCATCAGAATATATCATATTTTGCATGGTGGTTGTGGTGTCTAGTCACTTTCGTGGCAGCCATGGTTATTGTGGTAGCTGTGGGTGGGCCACCCACATGGAGGCAATGTTTTTGGCATGCTCCTTGGTGCTGGTGTTGTACCTGGTTGTGAGGTGTGTCTGGTCCTCTTTATGCCTTGGGTCCCTGGGCAGGCCCCGAGGCACTGGTGCAGTGTGCCTGGTTGTGGGAGGGCAGTCCCGTCCCCTTCTCCATGCCTCAGGTCCCCAGGCAGGCGCATGAGATTTCTTTTTTTTTTTTTTTTTTTAATTTTATTTTGTTGATATACATTGTGGCTGATTATTGCTCCCCATCACCAAAACCTCCCTCCCTTCTCCCTCCCCCCTCCCCCCAAGAATGTCCTTTCTGTTTGCTTGTCGTATCAACTTCAAGTAATTGTGGTTGTTATAACCACCGTGCAGAAAGTCTGCCAACCACTGGAGTACATTGACACAAGGAGAGTCACCAGCAGAGACAAAGAAAAGAAGAGGATGTCTCTCTCCACAAAGCCCATTTCAGAGTGACAGAAGAAGCATCTGCTCTTTGATAATATTGAGGGACATGATCACACCTTTCAGCATTGGACAGATCATCTAGGCAACAAATCAACAGAGTAACCATTATACTTTCAGGAGGAGAGAAGAAATCTAGGGTAATTAGAGGGGGAAGGGGTGAGGGAGTGGGAGATGGGGAGAGATTGGACAAGGGGCATAAAGAATAATTATGATTTGTAACAATACATATGCTAGTAATATCGAAAAAAAAAAGAATATATCATATTTTTAAAATTAGAGTTCAACAAGTATTTATTAAAGGCTCATTTTATTGTATTAATGCTGAAACTATGGGTTTAAATTTTGGGGGGTTAAATGCAACTACATGTCTATTAAAAATAACGAGTATTTCGAGTTTCTGAGCTGTACATGGGAAGGTGTGACCTGTGGGGTCTGCTCTGAAGGGAAATCTGCTGCCACGGATTAGAACTTGATGGGATTTAGCAGTTCTATGTGCTCTCCGGTCCCTTGAGGGATGTTTGGGAAAATATGTTTTCATGCATGAATAAGAGACTGTTGGCACGTGGGATCACTGTGTGACATCCCGTGGTAGCCAAACGCATCCCAAAAGGCCACATTTTCTTCACTGTTTTCTGTGGTGCAGGTCAGTTTACTTAATCTTCAACCACCCCTTTTTTTTCCCCTCCTAGCTTAAGCCCTGGTCAAGTCCCCACATATCTACAAACGTAATAAAGAAAGGGGTCTCTTTCACATCATAAGGTCCTCAATGAAGAAGCCAAAGCAAAAGTGAAATGTAAGGATTTAATGGACATTCAATAGAACATCATTAAGTCATCTGTATTCCAGCTTTTCATGGTGTGAAATCAGTTCTTCTTTTTGATACTTAAGTTGCATAAGTTCATTCTTCTCCTTATAAAGGTTAAAAGGGCATGAAATTTGATATAAATAATTTTACATAATCGTTCAAAACTGGTTATTTAAAAAATAGCCTGCTATGTATTAGGCACTATTCTAGGCCCCACAGTACAGGGTGAATGAGACAAAGTCACTGACCTCATAGGGTTTACATTCTGGGGAGGGTCTGGACAATAAAAAATAAATGTGTAATGCCATGGTCTCTGTGATAAATTCTCTGAAAAAAAAACAAAGCAGAGTAGAGTGACAGAGGATGGCGTAGGAGAAGAGTGATAGGTGGTCAGGGGAGATTTCTCTGAGAGAGTGACATTTGAACATAGAATATTTAATGACCATGGTAAGGTAGTAAGCCACATGAAGGTCACAGGAGGGGCATCACTAGCTAAGGAAACAGTGAGTATAAAAGCCTTGAGAGGGGAAGAAGCTTGATGTAAAAGGAGCAGTGAACTGACTTCATATACCAAAACTGCGTGGTACTGGCATAAAAATAGACATATAGAGCAATGGAACAGAATAGAGAGCCCAGGAATAAGTACACACACCTATAGCCAACTGATCTCTGACAAAGGCACTAAGAATGCATATTGGACCAAAGACAGTCTTTTCAATAACAGGTGGTGGGAAAACTGAATATCCACAAGCAGAAGAAGGAAAGCAGACCCCTACCTCTCACCGTATATAGAAATAAACTCGAATTAGACTACAGATTTAAGTGTAAAACCCAAAACCATGAAACTGCTAGAAGAAAACATAAGGGAAATGATCCACGACATGAGGCTGAGACCAGAGACAAGACAGAAGCAAAGAAGACCAGGCAAGAGATCGTGATGGAGACTTATACTGGGAAAGAGAGAAAGAAAGGTAAACATAGGTAAAGAAAAGGTGCCAAAATGTTAGTCTGGGATGTATTTTCAAGGAAGAGATGATAAGATTTGCTCATGCACTGGATGTTAGAGGACAGATAAACAGTGCAGACAAGGACAGTTGGAGGATTATATTTGGAAGAATAGAGTTACTATTTATGGAAACAGGGAAGAGTGGGGGGAAAAGCATGTTTTGGGAAGAGCTTCATATGGCCTTGTTAGGTTCAAGATGCCTATTAAAGAAATAGATGGAGAGTTCTAGGAAGTGATCTGGGCTGGATATATCCATTTGGTAAACATCAAGAATATAGATGGTATCCAAATCTGTGGGACTGAGCAAGTCCCTCTAGGAAATGAGCATAGGTAAAGAAGAGGTCTGAGGACTGAGCACTGAGCTCTGAGACCTTCTACAATTTAGTGGTTGAGGAGAGGTGGACCCAGCAGTGAAGACTGAGACAGCCCAGGAAAATAGGAAGAATACCAGGAGGTTACAGTGTTCTGGAAGCCAAAAGAAGAAAGTGTTTCAGGAAAAGAGTGATCCCTAGGTCACATGCTCCTGAGATGTTGACTATGATGACCATGTGACCCTGACAATTACATTTTCAATCTGGAGGTACCAGTAAAGCCAGAGGGGACAGGGTCGAGGAGAGAACTCAAGATGAGGACAGATAAGGAATCTGTAGAGGTGATACTTTCTAAATGGATAGCTATGAGCCAACAGAGAACTGGGGCTATGGCTGAAGGGAATGAGGACTCTCAAAAGAGCATTTTTATTTTTGTGTGCATTATTATAGCATATTTGCTGTTGGTCATGATCTAGAAGAGGATAAACCCATGAAACAGAAAAGAGAGGGAATAATTACAAGATCAAAGTCCTGGAGTAGGTGAAAGTAGAAAAGGTCTGTGATGGTTAATTACAGGTGTTGACTTGACTGGATTAAGGGATATGCAAATAGCTAGGAAAGTATTATTTTGGGGTGTGTGTGAGGGTGTTTCTGGAGGATATCGGCATTTAAATCAGTGGACTGAGTGCCTCACCCAGTATGGGTGGGCACCATACAATTGGTTGAGAAAACAAGTATAATAAAAAGGCAAAGAAAAGGCAAATTTTATCACTTTTTCTGGAGCTGGGACACCCTTCTTCTCCTGCCCTTGGACATCAGAACTCTAGGTTCTTCAGCTTTAGGCCTCCAGGACGTCCACCAGCAGCCCCCTAGGTTCTCAGGGCTTCAGCCTCAAACCGAGATGCACACCATCAGCTTCCATGATTCTGAGGCCTCAGACTTGGGCGAGCCACGCTACCAGCTTCCCTGTCTCCTCAGCTTGCAGACGGCCTGTCATGGAACTTCTCAGCCTCCATAATTGTGTGAACAAATTCCCCTAATAAATCCCCTCAGATTTATGTACATGTATATCCTATTGGTTCTGTTTCTCTGGAGAATCTTGACTAATATAAGGTCCAACACACACATCAAGCTGACCTCAGTCAGGAGTAGATGCTGTTTAAGCAGTGTAAGAAGAGGGAACACAGAGAAAATGGGCAGAGATGTCAATAGGTGGGTAGATATGGTGGTGGGTGACTGGGTAGTTATTCTTCTAATAGTTGTTTTTTTTAAGTGAAATAAGAAGTAAAGTCATCTAAGAGTGAGAAGAGGAAAAGGGTAATTGGAGTTTTGAGAAAAGAATATGTGCAGTAGTAATCTCACAGAATGAGAAATAATTGATTAGGAAATTTTGGCTGGCTGGTTAGCTCAGTTGATTAGAGAACACAGCCTTATAACACCAAGGTCACAGGTTCAGATCCTATATCAGATCTGAACCAAAAAAATAAAATTAAAATAAAAACATAAAAAAGAAAGGAAATTAAAGTAGAATTTGGGGACAGTATTGAAGTCTTACTTGGAAAATTGTGGCCATAAATTTAAATTGTGCATCTTCAGCTTAGAGTTTTTGTTCATCTCATTCTGTTGTTCGGGGCTGGTAAAGAATAATGGAGAGTTGGAGTTTGTATTAGTCAGGGTTCTCCAGAGAGACAGAATCAATAGGATATGTTATAATTATATGAAAGGGATTTATTAGGGGAGTTAGCTCACGTGGCTATGAAGAAAAGTCCCACGATAGGCCGTCTATAAACTGGATGCTGGTAGCGTGGCTCAGTCCAAGTCCGAAGGCCTCAGAACCAGGGAAGCTGATGGTGTCCTTGGTGTAAGTTCTGGAACCCAAAAGCTGAAGAGTCTCAAGCTCTGATGTCCACAGACAAGAGAGAAGAGTGTATCCAGCTCCAGCAGATAGAGAGAGCTCACCTCTTTCCTCTGTCTTTTGTTCTCTCCAGACCCCCAGTGGATTGGATGGTTCCCACCCACACTGAGGGTGGGTCATTCCCACCCAAGCCACTCAGACTCTTATGCTAATCTCTGCTGGAAACACCCTCACGGACATGCCTGAAAAGATTGCTTTACCAGGTTTCCCAGCATTCCTTCATCTAACCAAGTTGACATCCAGAATTAACCTTCACAAGTCCACCCCTTGTCAACTTGGTGTCCATACTATCTCCTTAAATCACACTTAATTTTCAAATGGTACAATAACATAATAGTTTCACCTAACATGACACATTATCCTGCATACAACCAGAAATGCATTAATCCCTTTCCAAGAAGAAAAAGGTAAAGTCTTTAAATGATATTTACCCTTTTCCCAATATCCCATAACTTAAAATTGTAAATACTATGAAGTAAGGTTAACAACATTTAAATGCTGGTGTAAAGTCAGTAAGTCTCGTGGTACATGATAGAGAACAAGAGGAACAAAAACAAAGATAATTGCTTAATATGTGTACAGTACATATACATAGAGACATATTCTTAACACAACAGGGAGAACAATTACAATCCTCGTTTCTGTAACTGGTCACGTGGTCGAAACTGGTAACTTCCTTCTTCTACTACCCATTCTGTATTTCCTTTGCCTTCAGTGAGCACCTCAGCAGGTCGTGGTTCTTTACCTGGTGGAGTGACCCAAATCTTCATCCGTGAAGAGTCTGGGCCATTTATAGTCTTTCCTGGATTTGGTTGTTGTAATTTTCCATTGACCTTACTCACAGGGCATGGTAGTACTAAGAGACGTCCTAAGGGATCTCCTGTATTCCAGATATAATCTTCCTCACCTCCATTGTTAAGTAGGAGTCCAACTTCCTTTTGGTAGTCTGGGTCAATCGCCTCAGCCAACACAGTAACTCCTTTCTTAGCCTGTTGATTCAGAGGCATGAGGAGCCCAAAGTGGCCAGGTGGCAGCCTTAACTTCCAGTTCAATGGGATCATATTTGTGTCTCCTGATGGAAGCATTCCTCCCTATGGAACCAAGACCTCTAGGCCAGCAGAGCATAGCATAAAGTAGCAGGGACAGGGAGCAAAAATTTTGCTAATGGGTCCCTAGGGGTAATGGTTAGTGGTGCCACTTCCATTTCCACCTCTTGATTCCTGGACCCATGAATCCTGGCTATGGGAGAGACAGTACCACACATTGGGTGCTGACTTAGAGCATATACAGCCTGCTGGAGAACTTTGCCCCAGCCCTGCAGGGTATTGGCACCAAGCTGGCACTGTAACTGTGACTTCAAAAGGCCATCCCACCGTTCTATCAGACTGGCTGCTTCAGGATGATGGGGAACATGGTAAGACCAATGAACTCTGCGAGCGTGAGCCCATTGCTGTACTTCTTTAGCTGTGAAGTGAGTTCCTTGGTCAGAAGCAATGCTGTGTGGAATGCCATGACGGTGAATAAGGCATTCCGTGAGTCCATAGATGGTAGTTTTGGCAGAGGCATTTCATGCTAGGAAGGCAAATCCATATCCAGAGTGAGTATCTATTCCAGTAAGGACAAAATGCTGCCTCTTCCATGATGGAAGTGGTCCAATGTAATCAACCTGCCACCAGATACCTGGCTGATCACCTCGGGGAATGGTGCCATATCGGGGGCTCAGGGTTGGTCTCTGATGCTGACAGATTGGGCACTCAGCAGTCGCTATAGCCAGATCGGCCTTGGTGAGCAGAAGTTCATGTTGCTGAGCCCATGCATAACCTCCATCCCTGCCACCATGGCCACTTTTCTCATGAGCCCACTGGGTGATGACACGGTGGCTGGAGAAAGAGGCTGACTAGTATCAACAGAATGGGTCATCCTGTCCACCTGATTATTAAGTCCTCCTCTGCTGAGGTCACCTTTTGATTGGCATTCACATGGGAAACAAATATCTTCACATCCTTTGCCCACTCTGAGAGGTCCATCCACATACCTCTTCCCCAAATTTCTTTCTCACCAATTTTCCAATCATGTTCCTTCCATGTCTCTGACCATCTGGCCAAACCATTGGCTACAGCCCATGAATCAGTATATAGTTGCACATCTGGCCATTTCTCCTTCCTGGCAAAGTGCACAACCAAGTGCACTGCCCAAAGTTCTGCCCATTGAGAAGATTTGCCCTCACCACTGTCCTTCAGGGATGTCCCAGTAAAGGGGTGCAGTGCTGCAGCTGTCCACTTTCAAGTGGTGCCTGCATATCATGCAGAATGATCTGTAAACCAGGCTCTAGCCTTGCCTTCCTTAGTCAACTGACCATAGGGAGCTCCCCACGAGGCCATAGGTGCAGGCTGGAGAAGAGAAGGCAGTGTAGCAGGAGTAGGAACCACAGGCATTTGGGCCACTTCTTCATGTAACTTACTTGTGCCTTCAGGACCTGCTTGGGCCCAATCACGTATATACCATTTGCATTTGATGATGGAGTGCTGCTGTGCATGCCCAGCCTTATGACTTGCTGGGTCAAATTACATCCAGTTCATGATAGGCAGCTCAGGTCACATGGTAACTTGGTGGCCCATAGTCAAGCGTTCAGTTTCTACTAAGGCCTAATAGCAGGCCAAGAGCTGTTTCTCAAAAGGAGAGTAGTTATCTGCAGATGATGGCAGGGCCTTGCTCCAAAATCCTAAGGGTCTCCGCTGTGATTCACCTATAGGGGCCTGCCAAAGACTCCATACTGAATCCCTATCTGCCACTGACACTTCAAGGACCATTGGGTCTACTGGATCATATAGCCCAAGGGGCAGAGCAGCTTGCACAGCAGCCTGGATCTGTTGCAGAGCCTTCTCCTGCTCTGGGCCCCAATCAAAACTAGCAGCCTTTTGTGTCACTCAGTAGATGGGCCAGAGTAACACACCCAAGTGAGGAATGTGTTGCCTCCAAAATCCAAATATGCCCACTAGGCACTGTGCCTCTTTCTTGGTTGTAGGAGGGGCCAGATGCAACAACTTATCCTTCACCTTAGAAGGGATATCTTGACATGCCCCACACCATTGGACCCCTAGAAATTTAATTGAGGTATAAGGCCCCTAAATTTTAGTTGGATTTATTTCCCATCCTCTGATGTGCAAATGTCTTACCAATAAGTCCAGAGCAGTTGCTACTTCATGCTCACTAGGTCCAATCAGCATAATGTCATCAGTGTAATGGACCAGCATAATGTCTTGTGGAAGGGAAAGGTGATCAAGATCCCTGCGAACTAAATTGTGACATAGGGCTGGAGAGTTGATATACCCCTGAGGTAACATGGTAAAGGTGTATTGCTGGCCTTGCCAACTGAAAGCAAACTGCTTCTGGTGGGCCTTATGGACAGGGATGGAGAAAAAGGCACTTGCCAAATCAATAGCTGCATACCAGGTACCCGGAGATGTGTTAATCTGTTCAACAATGAAACCACATCTGGTTTAGCAGCTGCAATTGGAGTCACCACTTGGTTAAGCTTACGGTAATCCACTGTCATCGTCCAAGATCCATCTGTCTTCTTCACAGGCCAAATAGGAGAGTTGAATGGGGATGTGGTGGGAATCACCACTTCTGCCTCTTTCAAGTCCTTGATAGTAGCACTAATCTCTGCGATCCTTCCAGGGATGCGGTTTTGTTTTTGATTTACTATTTTCCTAGGTAGAGGCAGCTCTAATGGCTTCCATTTGGCCTTTCCCACCATAATTGTCCTCACTCCACAGGTCAGGGAACCAATGTGGGGATTCTGCCAGCTGCTAAGTATGTCTATTCCAATTATGCATTCTGGAACTGGGGAAATAACCACAGGATGGGTTCGGGGACCCACTGGACCCACAGTAAGTCAGACCTGTACTGAGACTCCATTAATAACCTGACCTCCATAAGCTCCTATTCTAACTGGAGTGCCACGGTGATGCTTTGGGTCTCCTGGAATCAGTATCAATTCAGAACCAGTGTCTAATATTCCCCAAAAGGTCTGATTATTTCCCTTTTCCCAGTGCACAGTTACTCTCGTAAAAGACCACAGGTCTCCTTGGGGAAGGATTGGAGAAAGATTAATAGTATAGATTTTTGGTGATGTACCAGGGTCCTTCTTCAAGGGAACCTGGCCACCCCTTCATTAAAGGGGTTCTGGGTCTGTAAACTGGCTCAAGTCTGGGAATTGATTGAGGGGCTGTGACTCTCTGCTTTTATGATTCGAGTTAGACTTTTGTTCACTTGACCTAGAAGTTTTCTGCTTATACAGATCAAGTAAGAATTTAGTAGGCTTCCTGTCTATTTGACTTACAGGAACACCATGAGTAACTAACTAAAGCCATAGATTTATACGAGTCAGACTATTCTGATTATCACTTTGCCTCTGCCGTCCATTATGGTAACTACATCCACCTGGCCTTTGTCGATTGAGTGCTGCCACTTGGCCCCTGTCACCCTGGGATCCAATTAGTCCCGTTGCATTTAAATGTTCCAATTGCTTAACTGCAGCTCCCACTGTAAGGTCTGGTCTACAAAGAGCAATAACAGGGCTCTTAGGGATGCTGGGGCTCCCCTCACAAATCTATTTCTCAAAGTATCAGTCAAAGGCATGTCTTCTGGAGCCTCCCAGTGTGGGCGAGTAGTTTTTACGTGACAAATCCACTCTAGCATTCCAACCTCCCTAAGCCTTTGAATCCCTTCATCTACGGTTAACCAAGGGAGACCAGGCATCTCTAACTCACTCACAGTGGGCCAGCTTTTGATCCATATTTCAGCCAACCAGCCAACCAAACAATTAGCACCTTTCTTAACTTCCCGAGCTACAACATTAAATGCAGAATCTCTGCTTAGTGGGCCCATATCAATAAATTCAGCCTGACCCAATTTTATGTTCCTCCCACCATTATCCCACACCCTTAATATCCATTGCCATACATGTTCTCCTGGTTTCTGCTTATATGAAGCAGAAAATTCATTTAGTTCTTTTGGAGTGTAACGCACCTCCTCATGGGTCACACTATGTACCTCACCTTTAGGGGCCTGCTGGGCCTTGAGTCTAGTTATGGGTCTAGAATCAAAGACAGGACGTGGGGGTGGGTCCTGAGGAGAATCGGCATTGTCTTGCTCAGTCACTGCCTCAGGGGAAGCCATTACTGTTTCCTTAGGCGATGCAGAGTTAATCCCCTCAGGCAGAGGTGGAAAAGCCATGTCTCTGGGGATGAGGGCTGGGAGTTCATTTCTGGTGAATAAGCCTCCATGCAATTTAGGGGTTCCATGTCCCCAGCTTCATCAGGGTCTTCCCACATGTCCCCTTCCCAACTTGCAGGATCCCATTCTTTCCCGACTAACCCTCTCACTTTAGCAGTAGATACCCGGCGAGGCTGATAATTCAACTGCTGCTGTAGTTCAGCCAATCTTATGATGAGGGCTTGTGTTTGATTTTCAGCAATTTCAGCCCTGAGGGTACTAGAGAGAAGATTCTGGCCTAGAGCACACCTAGAAACTTTTGGGTCATCTGTGTGGTGCTTGAGCCGAGAAATCATTTCACTGAGCTCCCCTTTTTCTTTCTTCAGTTTATCCAGTGTTGTGAGGAGCAACCAGCCAATGTTATAGTCCTCGGATTTCCACAAATACTCAAAAGTATTATGTATAGAGTCACTGAATCCCTTGCCTTTTACAAGTGGTGACTCAAGACCATCAAATGGATTTATCTTGCATATCTCTTTAAATAGTTCACACCAAGGACTATCAGTGCTCTCCATATTATTAGAAGTTGAGCTGTTAGCATTTTTAGGTCTAACGCCTTGAAACCAATTGAGGAAATTCATCTTTAAGATTCTGTTTCTCTAGAACCACTCCTGGTACCAAAATCTGTATTAGTCAGGGTTCTCCAGATAGACAGAATCAATAGGATATGTTATAATTATATGAAAGGGATTTATTAGGGGAATAGCTCATGGCTATGAAGAAAAGTCCCATGATAGGCAGTCTATAAACTAGATGCTGGTAGCGTGGCTCAGTCCAAGTCCAAAGGCCTCAAAACCAGGGAAGCTGATGGTGTCCTTGGTGTAAGTTCTGGAACTCAAAAGCTGAAGAGTCTCAAGCTCTGATGTCCATGGACAGGAGAGAAGAGTGTATCCCAGCTCCAGCAGATCTAGAGAGAGAGCTTCACCTCTTACCTCTGTCTTTTGTTCTCTCTGAACCCCCAGTGGATTGGATGGTTCCCACCCACACTGAGGGTGGGTCTTTCACACCCAGGCCACTCAGACTCTCATACTAATCTCTGCTGGATACACCCTCATGGACACACCTGAACAGATAGCTTTACCAGGTTTCCTAGCATTCCTTCATCTAACCAAGTTGGCATCTAGAATTAACCTTCACAGAGTTCTTCCAAGTAAGGTGGAGAGAAGGTCTTGGGCACAGGTTAGCAAACTCTTCCTGCAAAGAACTAAACAGGAAATATTTTATGCTTGCTTTGTGGGCCATACATTCTCTGTCACAACTATTCAACTTGTCGTTTTAGTGCAAAAACTGCTGTAGACAACACATAAACTAATGGTGCAGCTGCATTCCATTGAATGTTATTTATTAAAACAGGCAGTGGGCTGATTTGTCCTGAGGGCCTCAGTTTACTAACCCATTGGGGAACTGAGAGTGCATGCAAGGGACCTATTATAGTGAGGGACCATGGATGTGAAGCTGGGTGACATGTGAAGTGGGCACAGGAGGATGTGATGGGCTGCAAATAGCCTAGAGGTCTAAATGCAGTTAGCGAACTAGTGGAATAGGGACACTAACTAAAATGAAGTGAAGAAAGAGCAGTCAGTGTTTAGAGTGTTTGCTGGTTGTCTTCTAGTTGTTAGAGGCAATGCCTTCATTGGATAAGAGCCATATGAGGACAGAACTTGAGAGCCTTGCAGCTTTGTGGGTATCCTTTAAATGCTGCAGGGCTAAATCTTGGTGAGGGAAAGAGAGATCTTCCAAGAGTGAGTGCTGTGCTGGAGACCTCTTTCAAATCAGGGCACCTGAAGCTTTGTAAGCCTCCTTTATAGACTGCCCTGAGCAGCAAGACAGGTTGCCTTCCCAGGACTCAGATCTCTGTGGATCTCCCCCAAACCACACTGAGAGTGATGTCATAGTCAAATAGAAGTCATTTTCCAAGAGTCCGTGTGCCCTAAAGTCTCACTTTAGTTCATTTGTTAGTTACTTCCAGTGTATCTGATACCATATCTCTTCTAGTTCATCATTTGTTAATATTCCATGGGGTGGAGAAAAAAGACAGAGTGATAGTTATTATTATTATTGTAAAATCACCATAGTTGAGGACATCTCTACCAAGCCACATCCTTGGCATAACTTTCTCAAGTAATGCAGTATTTAAGTTGTAGTAAGAGTCTTCTAGGTCATTACCAATATAAAATATTATTGAAAGTCAGTTTCCCAGATTAACTCATGTCTTCGTCTACTCATTCATTTTATTTGCTAGGCAGATAAAAATAATTTAGACATGCTCTCTGCCTTCAAGATGGTGTACTTAGACTAGAATTGGAGTGGATCATGCAAATAAATATTTGCAAGACACTGAATTAATTGCTATAGCAGCAAAGAGAGTAATTCGTTTGCTTATTTATCACAGTTTTCTTTTTTAGTACTGTATTTTCTATATGCCAGGCAGATAAAAATGCGCAAGATATTTTCTTTGCTGTTTAGGTGCTCAGAGGCTATGTGTAAACTTGGATATATAAACAAATATGAGTAAACTACTATGATAGCACAAACGAGGTCCATGTTGACTTTGCCTAGGAGGTAAAGAAAGGGTTCACAAAGGGGAAGACTACTGAACTGGGTCTTGTAAAGGGGTTAAGATAGCACCAAGAGGAACATTCTAGGAGAAGGGGATTGGAAAATGCACGGAGTGTAAGTCTGGCTAGAGCACTGGGACCACAAAGGTTGGTAACAGGTGATGAAGTAGGAAAGGTAGGGGAGCCAGGGAATGGGAGAATGGCAGCAAAAGGAACTCAGACCTTCTCATGTAGGTTCTGGGAGACTCAGAAGGGTTTGATCAGGGAAATAAACATCTGCTTTGCATTTTGGAGAGATGATGGAGAATGGATTGGAGGAAGGTAAGACTGGAGGCAAGAGTTTTCTAGTTTTCTGTTTTGTTTTGTTTTTAATTTTGGTTGTAATTAATCAATTTAATTCATTATAACCAAATCAAGTTGTGGTCCTCCAACTTCCACATGGGGGACCACAGCCACTGCTACTACAAAAGTGGCTCACTATGGCCACCATGCAGGCGGCCCACCACCCACTTGACTGCATTGACACAGGAGAGTCACCAGTGAAGCCCAGAGAAAGAAAATGAAATCTCTCCTCAAAGCCCACTCCAGAGTAATGGAAGAAGAATACAAAAAAAAAAAAAAAACCAAAAAATCAAAAGAAAAAAAGAAAATATGATACCACCAAAGAAATATGATAATTCGCAATTACCAGACCCCATAGAGCAGGAAAACTATTGAAATGACTGAAAAGGAATTCTGAGCAAAAATCTTAAGGAAACTCAATAAGATACAAGAAGACTCAGTTAGACAATGAAATGAGAAAAAATATCTGGGATATGAAGAAGGAAATTTACAAAGAGATTAATGCCTTAAAAAAGAATGTAGCAGAACTCCTGGAACTGAAGGATTCATTCAACAAAATAAAAAAAAAATCAACTGAGAGCTTAAGCAGCAGGTGAGAGCAAGCAGAAGAAAGAATTTTTGATCTCTCAGACAGTCTTTTTGAAATAAACCAGGTGGACAAAAAAAAAAAAAAAAGAAAGAAAGAAAGAAAAAGAGAATTGTAAAAAATGAGGAAAATTTAAAAGAGCAAGCAGACAACCTTAAGCATACACACATCTGAATCATGGGTGTTCCAGAAGGGGAGGAGGAAGGAAAAGGCATGGAAAACCTATTCAATGAAATAACAGAAAATTTCCCAAGTATAGGGAGAGACATGCACCTTCAGATCCAGAAGGCTTAAAGATCCCCTTCAATCCAAAAAGATCCTCTCCAAGACACATTATAGTCAAAATGGCAAAGTTCAAAGACAAAGAGAATATCCAAAAAGCAGCAAAAGAAAAGTGTCAAATCACCTATAAGGTAGCCCCATCAGACTAACAGGAGATTTCTCAACAGAAACTCTACAGGCCAGAAGAAAATGTGATGATATATTCAAAAGACTAAAAGAAAAAAAACTGCCAGACAATAATACTATGACAGCAAGGGCATTCTTCAAAAATGAGGGAGAAATATTGTGTTTCCCAGCAAACAAAACCTGTGGGAGTTTACCACCTCATGCCCAGCTTGCAAGAAATCCTCAAGGGAGCCCTCCTTCTGGAATCTGGAAAATGATAATCACTACCATGAATCCACAAGAAAGAACAAAACCTACTGGTGGAATAAAAATGCAAATGAGAAAGAGAAAGGAACTAAATCTAACCACCTCAACAAACAAACAAACATCTAAGACAAACAATAAAAGGAGAAGAAAGGAAGAAAAAGATATTTAAAACATTCAAACAAAAATCAATAAAATGCCAAGAGTAAGACAATACCATTTAATAACAACCCTAAATGTAAATGGATTAAACTGCCCACTCAAAAGACACAGACTGACTGATTCAATTAGAAAGCTAGATCCAACTGTATGCTGTCTTCAGGAGACTCACTTCACCTCTAAAGACGCACAGAGACTAATAGTAATGGGTTAGAAAAAGATACACTATGCAAATGGAAACCCAAAACCAGCAAGAGTAACTATTCTTATATAAGATAAAATAGACTTTAAACCAATAACCATAAATAGAGACAAAGAACATCATTATATAATGATAAAGTTATCTGTCAGTTAAGAAGACATAGCAATCATAAATATATATGCACCCAACACTGGAGCACCCAGATATATAAAACAAGCACTATTAGACCTAAAGAATGAGATAGATCTCAATATGATAATAGTCGAGGACCTGACACCCCTCTCCCAGCATTGGACAGATCATATAGGCAAAATATCATAGAGAAACACAGGATTTAAACTACACTTTAGACCAAATGGACCTGGCAGATGTCTACAGAACATTTCATCCAACAACTACAGAATATACATTTTTCTCATCAGCAAATGGAATATTTTTCAGGATAGAATACAAACTAGGTCACAAATTAAGTTTCCACAAATTAAAAAAAAAAAATCATTCCATGTACCTTCTCAGACCACAATGGTATAAAACTAGAAATCAGTAAGAAGTAAAACTCTGTAAACTGTACAAATAAATGGAAATTCAACAACATGCTCCTGAATGGTCTATGGATCCAAAAAGAAATTAAACAAGAAATCAAAAAATTTCTTGAAAATAATGAAAATAAAGACACATCATACCAAAACATGTGGGACACTGCAAAGCAGTACTAAGAGGGAAGCTTACTGCAATAAATGCTTACATCAAAAGACCTCAAATAAACAACCTAATGCTACACCTCAAAGAACTAGAAAAACAAGAACAAACCAGCCCTCAAATCAGTGGAAGGAATGAAATATTAAGATCAGAGAAGAATTAAATGAAATAGTGACCCCAAAATTATACAAAAGATCAATGAAAAAAGGTTGATTTTTTGAGAAGATAAAATAGGCAAATCTTTAGCTAGGTTAACAAAAATAAATAAATAAAATAAATAAAGAGAGGACCCAAATAACAAAAATATAGAAATGAAATAGGAGACATTACAACTGATACCACAGAAATAAAAAGAATCAGTAGAAACTATTGTGAACAACAATACACCAACAAATATGAAGACCTGGAGGAAATGGATAAATTTGGGGACACACAAAAACTACCAAGACTGAACCTAGAAAACCTGAGCAGACCAATAGCAAGCAATGAGATCAAAGCAGTAATCAGCAGTCTCCCAACAAAGAAAAGCACAGGACCAGATGGTTTTGCTGCTGAATTCTACCAAATCTTTACAGAGGATTTAATGCCAATTCTCTTCAAACTATTCCAAAAAGTTGAAACGGGGTCATTCTCCCAAACTCATTCTGTAAGACCAGCATCACCATGGCACCAAAACTAGACAAAGATACTACAATCTGATGAACATAGATGCAAAAATCTTCTACAAAATATTAGCAGTCAGAATACAGAAACACATCCAAAAAATTATATACCACAATCAAATGGGATTCATCCCAGGGATGCAAGTATGATTCAACACACATAAGTCAATAAATGTGATACATCACATCAACAAAATCAAGGTTAAAAACCATATGATTATCTCAATAGATGCAGAAAAATCATCTGGTAAAATTCAACATTTCTTCACGTTAAAGACTCTCAGCAAATTAGGTATAGAAGGAAAGTATCTCAAAACAATAAAAGCTATGTATGACAAACCCACCCCCAGTATCATCATGAAAAGGAACAAGACAAGGATGCTACCTCTCAGCACTCCTATTTAACATAGTATTGGGAGTATTAGCCAGAGCAATCAGGCAAGAGAAAGAAATAAAGGACATCCAGATTGGAAAAGATGAACACAAACTGTTCGTTTGCAGATGACATGATCCTATATAAAGAACAGCCTAAAGACTCTACAAAAAAATCTGTTAGAGTTGATAAACGATTTTAGTGAAGTTGCAGGATACAAAATCAACATGCAAAAATTAGTAGCATTTGCATACTCCAATAACAAACTAGCAGAAAAAGAAATCAAGAAACCTATCTCATTTACAATAGTCACCAAAAAAAACCCTAGGAATCAGTGCAACCAAAGAGGTGAACGATTTCTACAGGAAGAGCTACAAATCACTGCTGAAAGAAATTAAAGAAGACACAAAAAGATGGGAAGACATTCCATCATCTCAGATTGGAAGAATAAACATTATGAAAATGTCCATACTAACCAAAGTGATCTACAGATTCAATGTGATCTCCATCAGAATATCAATGAAACAATTCACAGAAATAGAAAAAAAAAATCCTAACATTCATATGGAACAACAAAAAACCCCGAATAACCAAAGCAATCCTGAACAAAAGAAATAAAAATAAAAATAAAGGCATAACAGTACCTGACTTCTAATTATACTACAAAGCGATAGTTACAAAAACAGCTTGGTATTTGCATATAAACAGGCACCCAGACCAATGGAACAGAATAGAGAACCCAGAAATCAACCCACAGACTTAACAGCCAACTGACGTTTGACAAAGGAAACAAGAACACACATTGGGGAAAAAACTGCCTCTTGGAAAAATGGTGCTGGGAAAACTGGACCTCCATATGTAGAAGGATAAAACTAGACCATACCTCTCACCATTTACTAAAATCAAGTCAAAATGGATTAAAGATTAAATATAAGACCTGAAAATATAAAATTACTAAAAGAAAACATACAGGAACACTTCAGGAAGTAGGACTGGGCAAAGTCTTTATGAATAAGACCCCAAAAGCACAGACCACAAAAGAAAAAAAATAAAGAAATGGGATTAGATCAAACTAAAAAGCTTCTGCACAGCAAAAGAAATAATTAACAGAGCAAAAAGACAACCTACAGAATGGCAGAAAATATTTGCAAACCATATATCTGACAAGGGATTAATATTCAGAACACGCAAGGAACTCAAACAACTCAACAGTAAAAATACAAGTAACCAAATTAAAAAATGGGCAAAGGAGCTAAATAGACATTTCTGAAAGGAAGATATACAAATGGCCAACAGACACATGAAAAAAAAAATGTTCAGCACCACTAAACGTCAGGGAAATGCAAATCAAACCACATTGAGATATCATCTTACCCCAGTTAATCTGGCTATTATCAAAAAGACAGAGAATAACAAATGCTGGCGAAGATACAGTGAAAGGGTAACCCTCCTAAACTGTTGGTGGAACTGTAAATTAGTGCAGCCATTATGGAAAACAGTGTGGAGGTTCCTCAAACAACCACAGATAGAGCTGCCATACGATCCTGCAATCCCATTGCTGGGTATGTACCCAAAGGAATGGAAATCATCATGTTGAAAGGATACCTATAGTCCCAAGTTTATCACAGCTCTATTTACAACAGCTAAGAGTTGGAGCCAACCTAAATATCCCTCCTCGGACAACAGGATAAGGAAAATGTGGTCTATACACACAATGGAATACTCTGCCGTAAAAAAAGAATGAAATTCTGCCATTTGCAGCAACATAGATGAACTTAGAGAAAATTACGTTAAGTGAAATAAACCAGGCACAGAAAGTGAAAAACCACATGTCCTCATTCATAAGTGTTAGCGAAAAAACAAAAAAATACAAAAGGAAGAAAGATACAGCAATCACAATAATTCACTAAATTTTCAAGAGGAGAGAACAGAACTGAGGCCACCAGAGGAGGGAAAGAGAGAGTGGGAGGGAGAGTTAGGGAGCAATTGGTAAAGGGTGACAAAAAATGATTAGATTGTATAATAATAAATAAAGTGACCATCCTGGTTTGAGTATCACATGTTGCAAACAGGTATTGATAATCAACGCTGTATCCCACAGATGTGTACAATCAATTGTTTTTATTTTTAAAAAATTGTATTGATCGTGGATTGAGTAGCCTGAGCCATATGGAAACTGTCTTAACCCATTCAGTTAATCTCGGGAGGGTAATGAGGACTAGAAGGAGTGGAACGTACGCTTTAACTTTAGTGTCACGTCCAGAGGAAGAGTCTGGTGTAAGGAGGTGAGACTGTTTGTCCTATTACCTGACTTCTCACAGCCTTATTTTCTGCAGGGGGAAGAAGACATTTGGAAAAAATGTAGTCTTGATGCAGTTGCCTAGATAATATGCAGTTTTTCTTTCCTTTGTAAAAGTAAAATCTCAGCGTTGTTTTATGTGCAGTGTAGCCAGACAAGTAATGATACTTTTACTTCCCAATGTCTCCTAAAGGAATAGTTCTTTGATAGATTTTTAGAAAGAAATTTTGCCCTCTCCTCCTTGCACCCTTCCCATCCTCTTGCCCGAATTGCCGTCATGATGTCTGAACTACTGAGTAGCCGTGTTTTTACAAGAGCTTGAACTACAGCATTAGAAAACTAGCATGAGAATGAATGTGACGAGTTAAGAGAAGCGAAGCACGAAGATGGAAGAAACAAAGACGTGGCTGGCACGATCGAATTCATTAGCTGTTCTTGGACACTAATCTCTGCACTTTCTGTCATGTGAGGAACAGCAAACCCCATTTATTGATCCACTGTGGTTTGTTGTTACATTTCATGCAGCCAGATGAAATCATAATAGGGACAGCTATCAGTTTTTAACTAGACAGCCTCGTCACCCCGCCCACAGGAATGATCTCACTGAGGAACACACAGTTACTTATTAGTGCAAAACTGGTGTCTCGATGTATCAATAGTATACTTTTACGTGAAGTGGATCACTATTATTTTGTTACTGCTAATTATTAAAATACTCAGGGCTTGAAAACTAATGTTATGCACTCAGAAGGATTTGAGGTATTTATGAAATATGATTGCTCTAACGGGCTTATGTTCCCCTATACTTTTTGCAAGGAGTAGAAGAAGTGGGTTTAGAGTTAGCAGGTAATTTATTCATATGCAGCAGATAATTCTGGTAAACCTATGCATATTTGTTTCTTTGAAGAAACAAACAGACCAAAGCAAATAAGTGAGCAGCAGTAATAACAGAGACAGTTAAAATCACTAATTGAATTTTAAATTTAATATAAAATTTAAAAGATAGATTAAAACTAACCTTAAAATAAAATACAAAGTTCCGGTAGGTCAATCAATGTTTTTAAAATTTTCTTGATTTTATTATTATTATTATTATCTTATTTTATTTTGTCTGTATACAATGTGGTAGCTCAATCAATTTTTAACACACAAAATGACTCTTCAAATTGTTACTTAATATCAGGCTATGCTCATTTTAATAATTTACTGTTTCATAAAATACTGGATTTTAATGTTCAAAAACAAGATGGAATGAACTCCCTATATTTTCTGTGGTTAATTTTGGAATATCTCCTATCTCTCACTTAGTGACATTAGTTTTCTTCCATCTGCTGGAGAACTAAAAAAAATACGAGCAGTTGTCCATTATCTTCGTAGAAATGGCAAATACAAACCCTTAGCCCTCTCTTTTCAATGTTAAATATGGCGCCTTTTTATTTTTTAGCCCATATGTTTATTTTTAACAAATTTCAACCTTTAAAATAAGCATTGCATTCTAATTTTTTAAATAGATTTAGTTAATTAAGTTATTAATTAATAAAATAACCAAATAGCATTTAATTTTAGATATTCTTGATCATTTCTTAGTATTTGGGTTTATAGCAAGCTAACAAATTAATCTACAGGGGAAAAATCTTAAAAAATACTGATTCATTTGCACTTTAATATTTTGAAATTAGCAAAAGAAATTTATAAATGCATGTTTAGGAAAATCCAAATAATATAAGAAAAAAATCACCTACAGACACACACATTAAAAAGATAATTGAAAGGCTGGCCAGTTAGCTCAGCTGGTTAGAGTGCAGCCTTATAACAACAAGGTCAAGGGTTTGGTTCCCCATACTGGCCAGCCAAAAAAAAAAGAAAAAAGAAATAAATTGATATCATGACCACTAACGGGTCGAGTTATGAAGCACAAAAAGTCAGAATGTGATTCACTATGCTCTTTATAACTTTAATCTCTGTTAGTTTAGCTCCCCTCCTCTGAACAGAGGTTCCTGTGCTTATGTCTATCACTGCACACACCAGGACACACGGTATATATTCGGTATATATTCATAATGGGTCTTTCTGACACCAGCTTGGGATTCCTTGAGAATGAAGACCAAGTCTTATTTACCTCAGTGTACATCCAGCCTCAGGTCTCTTTGTACAATCTCAACAAATATTACTGAACTGAACTGAGTACTGATTTCTTTCCATTCAACAGCTATTGCATAATTGGAGTTGGAGAAAAAAGGATGCCTATTAACACTATGCCTGGTAACCTGAAGCCACATCTAACAGTGGAGAGAGGTCAACATGCTCAAACTTTTAAAAGATAGCTTAGCTAATATTGCAGAATTGAATAACCTAAAGGAATAAAGAATGGACGTTCCAGTAGATTCAATGCAATTCTAATTCTTTCAAAGTAGGTTTGTTCAACCTGCTTGTAATTTATTTCCTAAGATACTTCCTTATCACACAATACATGAACATGACCTAAAAGCAATTTTTGAGGCATTATTAGAAAATGCTAAAGATTGGGTCTAACTTAAAAGGACTGTCAAAAGCAAAGGTAGAAAATGATGTTGTACACAGATAACCAGCTGTTTATGTCGCTCTTGGTCTATGATGCCTCGGGCTTAAAAGGAAGGAAGCCAAGCTACTCCACTGTACAAACAGAATAAATGTTTTAGCAGATTTAGTTTCATTTTCCCCCTATACGTTGCCTAACACAACTTGATAATAATGGCATTATTTCAGTCATGTACTAGCCATCGGATAAGACGTACCATCCAAAATGAATTCTACATTGTATTCTTCTTGGTATTATTTAAAATGTACTGATGCCCTCTAGCACTGTGGAACAGATAAAACACAGCTCTCCAGAAGTCCTAAGATTCAGGTGGTATCTTGAAGACTGTGTTTTTTATTTGTTATTTTTTTTAAAAAAGAACAGTGATAAATAGATTGTTTGCATGTCAAAAAATAAAATGATCCTCAGGTTACCTGAAGGGATGGAAGGGGCAATGTGCCAAGACATGAACAAAAACCATGTGTTAAATATGTGTCTCTCTAGTTACAACGTCAAGAATGGGCATGCCCTTTCTAGGCTTACAGTATATGACATTTACATCCGAACGGTAATAGAACTCTCACCTTTATGTCCAATGTATGTACAAAGGTGCATTCTCAATGAGGATTTGTTTTTCTTCCTCTGGGCAATGAAACCCCCAACTATATAACTTAAAATCTCTTCATAGGGACAATAGTAATGCTTAGCACTTACATAGCACTTAATAGACCCATATACTTTAGAAGACTAATTGATTATGAATCAGTTTGTCTCTACTGCATTTCTATGGATTAGGTCTTGTGGCATTATTTGATTTTTTAGCTGAGATATCACTGATGATGACAGGTTGTTCTGATTTTCCCAGGGAAACAGGAGAGAGCAGCACGAGGTATTCTTCAGTGAGAAATCTCACCACACGGTCACACTGGTTGGAAGTCTATTTATCGTTGGACTTCTTTATGTAAAAGTATAAGGAAAGTAGAAAAAGTTTAGTCTGGATCTCTCACCTTACATCTGTAACAAATGGGCAAGATTCAGCACATTCACTAGAAACAAGTTATAAAAGTAGTGTAACTGCACATGTGTGCCCATGTACTGATCTAGCATGCTTGTTGTAGTTATGTACTTGGCTTGTGGTCACTATTGTGTACAGAGTATAAAGGCAACTGCTCTGAACTGCTGGTCAGCAGAGCATGGAGGATCAGCAGAGTCTTGGAGGAATAAAGCACGTCTATGAAGCTCCTATCTAAAGAATAAAGTATGTCTACTTTGCATAAAGCTGCCAGAATCTTCTTTCAATTACCTGACTCACGGCCTGCACAGGAAGGGGCAGAAGGATCTGAGATCCAGCCTGACAAAAGTCAGTGAGTAATCAAGGAAATAATCACTTATCCACTGGTCAAGATATAACATAGGCTAATTGCTAGGAACCCTAAAGTGCCTTTCATCAAGGACATTCTATGAAGATGACACACTTTCCTCTGAGTAAGGCAACACTTTAAATTTCATTTTTGTTTTTAATGTCAGTTCCTTTGTTCTCTATGACAGCATTATAAATGTGAAGGTTTATAAAATTTAGGCAAGGGAAAGAAGAAATGATTTCGACTGAATAAGAAGTGAGCTGGAATGGGCCTCTGAGGAAGACTGCAGAATTGCTTTCACTCTGTGAGACCTGGGCTGCTGTGGATGTGATCATAGAAAGCAGGTTTGATGGTTAATTTTATGTGTCCACTTGAAGGTATTTTGGATTACATTACCATTTAATTGGTGAACTCTGAGTAAGCAAATTACCCTCCATAACATGAGTGGCTCTCACCTTATCAGTTGAAGGCCTAATTAGAACAGAAAGACTGGACTCTCCAAGTACGAGGGGGGGTCCTCCAGCAGGCTGCCTTTGGCTTTCATCTGCACCATCTGCTCTCCTGAGTCTCCAGCCTGTTGGCCCATGCTGAAGATGTGGACTTGCCAGTCTCCATAATTGCATAAACCAATTCCTTCTATTTACTTACTTATTTATTTATTTTACTACAAGGATGACAAAAATCCTATTGATTCTGTTTCTTTGGAGACCTTGACTAATACAATGAGATATTCATTAACAGACAGTCCAGTTGTGCCAGTTGTTCATCAATAGATTTGTAAAACTCTGGACCTTATGTATTTACTGGTCTCTAAGACCACACCAAAGACTGACTGCTCTCATAGATGTACTTTGTCATCCTTATTTGGTTTACTTGACATCTGATTTTTTCACAACCACTGAAGGGGCAGGCCTGGATGGCCATGATTGTGCTAGGTAACCCAATCCTCATGGCTACAATTTACTGGATCAGAGACTAATAACCCCGACTAGGAGGGTTGGAGTGTGGCTAATCCATAGGCTAGACTGAGCCAAACAGACACTTGACCTTAAAGATTTGAACTGAGATATATTGAAACAGGCAGGATAGATAGGCAATGCTGAATAAAACAAGTGCTTAAAAGAGGATTTGTTGCCATCTCCTAAACTGGTGAGGCTAAACAAAGAAAGCATGGGAAGTGGAGCGTAAGGGAGAGCAGAGTGTGCCTTTGGGTAGCTAAAAAGGGACGGGCCTTTGGCTGGCAGAAGGAGAATCATGCATTCCCATGCTAACAACTACTGTGGCTAAGAAATGTGCTATGAGATGGACACTGAGAAAGATCCATCTCTGCCAACAGTGTTGATTTAGCTTCTGGCTCCAGTTACACCATTATTTGACCTTGGATACACCCTTCTCTGGGCTTTAGTTTCCTCATTTACAAAATAAAAGACTTAACTTCTGTGTAAAGTTCTAGAGTATCCAGCAGTTTTAAATTGGTCATATGCAATAGGGATTGTTTAATGGTGGGTTCTTCTTTAATTTTATTAAGCTCTGTATTTGATAACTCTCATCTGTGGCAACAATGGAATTGTTTTCTTGAAAGAAGCAATTACAAAACTTTATTTTTTCTTTTATCAGGGAGCACTGTCTTGACAAGAGTCTTATGGGGAGATTTAAACAAATAAAACAGATAAAATCTAAGTGGATCTGATCAGACTGACTGGGGTAGGAGCTTCTCCCCTGTGGCTTTTCCCAACATCTTCCATCCCTACATACTCCACATCTCAAGCTCTGCAGACTCTGGTTTGAAAGGCTTTGACCTTTAAAAACAATCAAGATGAATAAGGAAGAGGGAGAATGAAATAAAGTTGTAAACTGCAGGAGCAGCTGGAGACCAGCAGGAGTTTAGAAATACACAATCTGTAAGTATTTAATGCTTTGGCATGGTGAACTCCAGCAAAGATAATTGACAAGAACCTGAAGGGCAGAGGCTGAGGAGAGGCAGCTACAAAATTGGGGCCAGAGATGAATGGGTATTTGGGGGAAAAGTAGCGTAAGGGAGGAAAGTCTAATAGTGTGGTGTTCCTGCGTCCCTGGCTTCAAAGGACATAAGAGAAAATAAGAGTGAAGGAAAGAAAACACTTCCCAAATACGGTTAAGACAGTTAAAGGAAGGAGACTTTTTAAAGGAGTACTATAATGAACTAAAAAGATAAGCAAGAAAGACTTAGGAAAGATTTTTCTTATACATTTGCTGGAAAAACCAGATTGGGTTTTGTTTCCATCAGAATCAAAGGAACTGAGGACATCAACAAAAACAGTGGGACAAGGACCTTCAGGAAAGCTCTCCTCCATAAAAACAATGAGAACTCTGGCCAAAAAGTGGTCAGAATCAACTTTTTCTGAAGTCTGGAAATTAACCGAAGCTTACAGCAATCTGTGGGGCATTTATGCAAGTAAAACATGTAAATCTCAGCAGGAGCAGTGAGCTCTGTGTCCCTTTCACTTGCTCTACCCCCATTCTTCTCTCCTGAGCTCTGAGGTCGTCTTGAAAACTAACACCCAGAAATCATGGTGAAAACCAGCAGACGTCAGCTGCTGGAAGAGACAAAAGGGAACTGCTGGATCTTTTTAAGCCCCATTCCCAGAGAATGATTATTACTTGATCTGTGTGGTATTTGCCTGGAACACCCCACTTGCTAGGTTACCTTTATTTAGTCTGACTCAGAACTCACCCAGGACAAATAGTTTTTTCTCCTCCTACGTTTGTTAAAAACAGTCAGAGGCAATTTAATATTGAGGCTGCCCAAAGCAGACGATAACAGTTGGAGCAAACAAAAGCCTCTCCAAAAAGATTAGTAAGAGAATCTAAGACATGAGATGTCCACAGGGTTTTTGAACATCTGTACCATGTTCCTGGGAATCTAGAAGGCCACATGCATGTGAAGGGCTGTGTGCATGCCCAGAAAAGACCAGGGTCAGCCCTAAGCTCTCACTTTGGATTGACCTCAAAGCTCTGCACAAGCAAGAAGTAAATGCCAAGGCAGAGTTGCAAAGTCTGTATTATAGTCATGCCCCAATATACAGAGAGAGCCCCTCAGCAAAGATTGGGAGTGTTATTGGTTCCAGGTAGTAAAGATAATCACTGTCTAATGGTTAGTTGATGAATAAATTAATGAAGCAGAGAGACTTCAGTGGCCACAGACTTTATAGAATTAGTTCATAAGAACCACTAAACAAATAAAAACCAACACCAACAACAAAAACAAATAGCCAAAAACCTGGGAATGAGATAGGATCTAAATTCCAGAGCTGCCACATTATATTATCTAAAATGCTTAGTTTCAACAAAAAAATTATGAAACTAGAAAAGAAAAAAAATAATCAATAGAAACCATCCATGAGGAAGATCAGGCATTGGACATAAACAGTCTTTAATCAGCTATTTTAAATATGTCCAAAGAACTAAAGAAAACAATGTTAAAGAAATAAAGTACAAGAACAAATTTTCACAAAATACAGAATATCAATAAAGAGAGAAAAATTATAAAAGAGAATTAAATAGAAATTCTGTAGTTGAGAAGTACAAAAACTGAGATAAAAAATTCAGTAGAGAATTTCACTAGCAGATTTCAGCAGGCAGAAGAAATAATTACTAAACTTGAAGATAGGTCAATTGAGATTATCTGTCCTGAGGAACAGAAAGGAAAAAGACTGAAGAAAAGTAAACAGATCCACAGAGAGTTGTGGGACATCATCAAGTATACCAATATATGCATAATGTGAGTCATGCATATATTGGTATACTTGATGGTAGAACAGGGCAGAAAGAATGTTTAAAGAAGTAATGATGAAAACTTCCTAAATTTGATGAAAAACATCAATCTACACATCCAAAAAGCTCAATAACCTCCAATAATAATAAATTCAAAGAGATCTACACCAATGCACATTCAAATCAAATGGAGACTTCAATACCCACCTTCAATAATGGATAGAACAACCATAAAGATGACCAGTCGGGAAATAGAGGACTTGAATACTATTAACCAAATAGACCTAACATACATCTATAGAACACTCCACCTAACACAGCAGAATGCACATTCTTCTCATGTGCACATGAAACATTCTCCAGGATAGACTGTATATTAGGCTGCAAAGCAAGTCTTAATAAGTTTAAGAAAATTTAAATCATATAAGTACCTTCTCTGACCACAGTGAAATGAAACTAGAAATTAACAGCATAATGAAAACCTGAAAATGCACAAATATGCAGATATTAAGCAACTCACTGTAAAAAAACTAAAGCATCAAAAAGAAATTATAAGGGAAATTAGAAAACACTTAGAGACAAATGAAAACAAAAACACAGGGTTCTAAACCTTGTGAGATGCAGCAAAAGCAGTGTACAGGGGGAAATTTATATGTAAGCATATACATTGAAGAAATATTTCAAATTGATACCCTACCTTTACAATTTAAGGAAATAGTAGAAAAAGAGCAAAGTAAACCCAAAGCTAACAGAAGAAAATAAAGATTAGAGTGGAGATAAACAGAACATAGGAGAAAATAGAATCAACAAAACTAAAGAGTGCTCTTTGAAAAGATCAGCAAATTGACAAAACTTTAGCTAGGCTAACCAAGCAAAATAGAGAGAAGACTCAAATTGCAAAAATGAGGAATTAAAAGCGAGAACATCACTACTGACCTTACAGAAATAAAAGGTATTCTAAGGAAATACTATGAACAATTGTATGCCAACAAATTAGATACCCTATATCAAATGTAAAAATTCCTAGAAAGATACAAACTACAGAAACTGACTTTTTAAAAAAGTATGAATAGATTTATAATAAGTAAAGAGAGTGAGTTAATAATTAAAAACTTTTTACAAAAAAAGCCAAGGACTAGATAGCTTCACTGGTGAATTCGAACAACTGTTTAAAGAAGAAGTAACATCAGTTCTTCACAAATTCTTTCCAAAAATAGAAAAGGAAGGAACATTCTCCATCTCATTCTAAGAAGCTGCTATTATTCTGATAACAAAAGCAGACAAATCACAAGAGAAAATAGCAGGCCAATGTGAAAATAAACACAAAACTCCTCATCAAAATACTAACAAACTGAGCAGCAATTGAGATTTATCCCAAGAATACAAGGTTGAATCATTCAAGCAGTACAATATATTATACTATCAGAATAATAGTATAATAATAATAATAATAATATAATAGTATAATATCAGAATACTACTACTACTTCTACTCATTGTATATTATATCAGAATAATACTCAATTAGAATACTAGAGTATTCAATTATTATTTACCTAATAAAGGGCATCTATGAAAAACCAACAGCTAAAATTATACTTATTAGTGAAAGACTGAAAACTTTACCCTAAGATCAAGAACAGGCAACGATGTCTACTCTAATATTTCTTTTCAACATTGTACTAGACGTTCTAGCCAGGGAAATTGGGCAAGAAAAAGAAATAAAAGATATCCAAGTTGTAAATGAAGAAATAAAAATATCTCTATTTCCAGATGACTTGATTTTGTATTTTGAAAATTCTCATAAATTCACAAAATATCTATTAGAGCTAATAAACAAGTTTAGCAAGTTAGTAGGATACAAGATAAGACACAGAAATCAATTGTATTTCTGTATGAGTAATACAATAGCAATATACAATATACAATAGCAATACACAACAGCAATGACCAATCTGAAGATAAAATCAAGAAAACAATTCCATTTATAACAGCATCAGAAAGAATAAAATACTTAGGAATAAACACTTTTAACAAAAGAAGTGCAACACAACACTGAAAGCTACAAAACACCATTGAAAACATTAAATAAGATTTTAATAAGTGGAAATGCACCCACATTCATGGAATGGAAGAGTTAATATTGTTAATATAGTAGTCCTCTCCAAATTGATTCAACACAATCCCTATCAAAATTTCAGCTGGATGGGCTGACCCTGTGGCTCACTTGGGAGAGTGTGGTGCTGGTAGCACCAAGGCTACAGGTTTGGATCCTATATAGGGATGGCCGGTGTGCTCACTGGCTGAGCGTGGTGCAGACCACACCATGCTGAGGGTTGCAATCCCCTTACTGGTATAAAAAAAAAAAAAAATTTCAGCTGGATTTTTTTTTTCCAAAAATAGACAAGCTGCTCCCAAAATTCATGTGGAAATGTAAGGGGCCCAAAATAGCCAAAATAATCTTGGGAAAAAAACCCAAAGTTGAAGGACTCACACTACCCATATTCAAAACTAATCACAAAGCTACAGTAATCAAGACAGTGTGGTACTGGCATAAGGATAGACATATAGATGAAGGGGATGAAACTGAAAGTCCAAAATTCGGCCCACATATTTATGATGAATTTATTCTCAGTCAGAGAGCTGAAACAATTCAATGTGGGAAATTTTGCTAGTATAGCCAGATATCTACATGCAAAAGGATGAATATCTTTGTATGAATGAGGACAAATATGTATACCATCCTGTTAAAGTTGGCCTGTGTGTCTCCATGAGGGGTGAAGGTAGAGGGCAAATAGGAGCAATAAGTAGCTTTGCCTTTTTCATCTTTGTGTTGTGTCATTTCGTTACAACTAGATGCATATTAAGCTTGCGCTGTGCAAAAATATCAAATAAAATATGTAATGTAAAAAAAACAACAAACAAAAAATGATGAAGTTGGACCTAATCTTGACCAATACAAAATTGATTCAAAATGGATCAAAGACCTAAATGTAAGAGCTAAAGCTGTAAACTCTAAGAAGAAAACAAATGTAAGTCTTTGTGACTTTATATTAGACAATGGTTTCATACATATGACACCAAAAGCACAAACAACAAAGAAAATGTAAATAAATAAAAATAAATAAATAAAATTAAAAAATTTGTGTTTCAAAGGACACTATTAAGAAAGTAAAACGAAAACCCACAGAATGGGATAAAACATTTGCAAATTGTATGTCTGATAAGGGAATCATATCCAGAACATATAAAGAACTCTTAGAACTCAATAATAAAAAGACAATCCAATTTTTAAAATGGGCGAAGGATTTCAACAGACATTTCTGTGAAGATTTACAAATGACCAATAAGCACATGTAAAGCCCAACAGCATTAGTCATTAGGGACATGCAAAGCAAAACATTAATGAGATGCTACTTCACACCCACTAGGATGGTCATAATTTTTAAAAAGGTGGTAACAAATGCTGCTGAGGATGTGATAATGTAAAATGCTGCAGCCACTTTGCAAAACAGTCTGGAAGTTGCTCATGGCTATATTTAGCTATGGCTAAATATAGACTTACCATATTACTATCAATTTAATTCCTAGGTGTTTACTCAAGAGAATTGAAAACATATGTCCACAAACAAGTGTATAACCGCAAGAAGCAGCATTATTTATAATATCCGAAAAGTGGAAATGACCCAGCAACCCAAAATGTCCATCAACTCATAAATGGTAAAACAAAATGTGGTATATCCATATAATGTAGTATTATTTAACCATACAAAAGGAACCTTCACTGATTTATGCAACAACATGAATGAACTTTGAAAATATGTTGAGCGAAAGAAGCCGGAAATAAAAGACCACATGTTGTATGATTCCATTTACATGAAATGTCCAGAGTAGGCAAATCCACAGAGGCACATTACTGGTCGCCAGAATCTGAGGGAAGAAGGGAATGTGCAGTGGATATCGATGGGTATGGCATTTATTTTGGGAATGATGAAAATGTTCTGGAGTTAGACAGTGGAGATTGTTGCACAACTTCATGAATGCACTAAAAATCACAGAAATGTACACTCTGAAGGGGTGAATTTTATATTATGTGAATTATATACCTAAACTTTAAAAAAGAAAAGCTGCTAGGTAAGCCTGCTACTCAGCTCTTCTCTTAGGATTTCATTTACTGGGTTCATAATTTCAACAAGCCTGTCCCCCTTTGGGTGCTAGAGCATATACTAATTTCCTCAGAAGGGGAGAATAGGCGTAAACTTCCCAAGTTCTTGCATGTTAGACTCTTCACTTAAATGGCCTGAGCCAAGAGTTCAAAACATACATATTTCTGTGCAGCTTACTCCACAACTTCCATTCTGTGGATGGAGCTGAGATATTCATTTTCTGCTGCCCTTGAACATCAGAACTCCAGGTTCCTGGGCCTTCACACTCCAGGAGTCACTCCGGTGGCCTCCCATTTTCTCAGGCCTCAGCCTCAGACTGAAAGTTCCTGAAAGTTCTCAGGCATTCAGATTCAGACTAAATTATACCGCCAGCCTTCCTGGTTCTCTAGTCTACAGAAGGTGTATTGTGGGTCTTGGCCTCCATATTCGTGTGAGACAATCCCCATAATAAATCCCCTCTCATACGCTTACACATGTCATATTGGTTCTGTTTCTCTGGAGTACCTTGACTAATATGGTTTATATTTCTTCTTACTGTTGTCCAGAATGATCAGAGTCCTCTTTCCTTGTCACCTAGCTTGGCTGATGACAACCTGTTTCCCTTCTGTTTTAGAATGATTTACCTTTCTTCTAGTGGCTATAGGGGATTCTCTGTTATTCTGCTGGTCCAACCATGTGAGGCAGGGGGAAGACCCACGAGATCCTCTTGGTGCTAAGACATTGAACTAAATGTCACAAGTGGCTCACAATTCAAAAGGAGAAGACAGGAATAGGCTTCTCGGGACAAACGTATCCCAGTCGGGGAGAATTGGCAGTGGCAGGGGCTTCCTCTCTCAGCCCGAAGGCACTCAGCCTGGAGGTGGGCTGTGCATTGCTCCATACGTAGGAGTTTCATACATAAGCCTCAGTCTTCCCATTTGCAGATGCAGTCACCACCACCTGGTTGTCATGCTGCTGGGGACACCATAACATCCGTCAAACCTACTAAGATTCTGTGAGTCAATCCTGTGTTATCCCAGCAACCCCAGAACCACAGCTACTAGTGACGTGAACCTAGAATTGGAAATAAATCAAAAAATGGCTTTATAGCGATTTAAATCCCTGTTATCATATATACGTTATGTCATATTTGGGTGTATGGATATCTGTGATATTCTAGGGAAAAAATATAAAAACAAAATCAGCCATGTCTGTTGGGGACTTTGTGATGATTGCACCAAGAAAAGCAGTGTGCAGACAATTTTCATTTGCTTCCAAAATTAAACGGCTGTATTGTGAAGTACAGTTTTAAGATATAGTGTATCCTGTTCTAATAGTCTTAAGGATCATGTAAATTGGTGGAAATATGATTTGAGAAATTTAATTGTGAAAGGGGACAGAGAGGGACAAACATTTTTTTAAAACCAAATAAAATCGTTTACATAATGCACAGAGAGTTTAACCTTGCTGTGCCTTTAGTTACATCATAATTGCTGTCCACATGAGGGGTGTTGGCATTTCCTAGCTCAGAAATTATAATATGCTATTTAGCTTCCCATTCTGACCACCAACAATTTTGTGTACATTTTCCAAGAAACAAAGGGAGGAGGTAAAAATGGGCTATTTTCAGAAGTCTTGAAGGAAGAAAGAACAGAAAGGATGATGTTTTTGTCCAAATCTAGGATTACACGAAATAGCTGACTCAGCATTGCAGACCCTGCCAAATACAATGCAGACCCATCACAAACTGTTTCCTGAATAAGGAAGATGAAATGGGAACATTTCAATAAGAGGGAAGGGAAAGAAAAAGAGTGGCATTTGGGGTTATTATGGCAGAGCACAGGGAAAGGCAGAGAAAGGAAAAGAATTATCAGCAGAGAATCTATGAAATAGAAAAGATGGCAACACAAGACAGACTATGCAGGATCCAGGAGGACCGATGCCATAAGTTTAAATATTTAAAAGATATAAATCAAGCTATTAAATTGTTAAATAAAATTTGTTCTAGCTTCCTGTTTTGACAAGTATTCCTTCACAATAACCTGGAAGGCCAGGTAAAGTTTAGAATTTTGTGCTCGTTGGAGTTCTGCAATGAGATTTGCCCCCATGGGAGAGCCGATGGCCCACAACCTGCCCCTCTTCCCTCCTACTCTGACTTCATCCCACGTGCAAAGGCCTCTTGTATGTGCCTGTGGATATGTCAGACCAAACGGTCCACATCCCTGCAAACTGTGGCCACTTGGCTATCCCTAGACTGTAGGTTATGTGGACATATCTAGAGACAGCCAAGTGGCCAAGGTTTGCAGGGATGTGGACCATTTGGTCTTAAGAGGCCTGTGCAGGCCCTGGAAGTGGGGTTGAACAGGGAATTCCAGGGTTCCAGGTATTTGAATGTGGTTTAGAAAGTTCTAGAAGGGTGCACAGGACCTGAGTTGGCATATCCTCTTCTTCCCATAGCTTTCTTGTCCCAAAAGAGAGTGAAAGGGAGGATCTGTAAAGCACAGAGCCCAGGGCAGGGACCCCTCTAAGTCTGGGCCAAAGTACAGTGTTGACAAGAGAATTATGTTCCGGAAATAAAACTCTCCTACTGATGGTTGGTGGAGCAGACAATGAGGCAAGAAAAATAAGTGAGAAAAACAGAATGGTAAGGACGGTGAGACTTGGTTTGCTACAAGGCAACTTGGGATTCAATAAAAATATCCTAAAAGAGAAAGAGTAGTAAAGAACTGGAAACAAGTGGAAAGAGGGTAAACCCAGGAAAGAAGACCATTATAGAGATTATTCCAGAAAACCTAATTTATCACACTCAGGAGTATGCCCCAAATCCGAAGATAGAGCTGAGTTGTGAAGATATAAAATGCAGAAGAAAGAGATTTTAGCAAATGAAATTCTGATAAATGTTTTTGTTTGATTTTAGTACAGTCCAAGAAGCATTAGATTGGCAAAGCCAGACTGAATATTGATCCTGAGGCAATGTGTAAGGCTGGCTATATGGAGGGCACAGCTGGGAGTGTAGAAAACTGAGAAGGGAAAATCTTCCTCCCTTCATGCTACAATAAAGTGCTGTGAAGCTATGGCCGGGGCTGGAGAAGCAGGCCCACTTACAATTTGCTATATATAGCGCACTGACTGTGGCTTTAAGTAGCATTAGAAATAAACCTGTGTATTTGCTCCTCTAGTATTGGCATGCAAGGACAATTCTATTTAAATACTTTTCCATCATCCTGAATCCTGAAGAATCTAAAGTGATGCTCATAAACAATATTCAGCTATAAAATGCCTAACCATTTATGACTAAAATTTTCTCACTATATATAGCACAGGGATCTATCTTACTCAGAAAATGCTTTTGGCTGTTAATGAAAAATTTCCTTCATAAGAAGTTATTTCCTAGCCAGCTTTGTTAAAAAATTTTGATAAATACTCTTTTATATTTAATTGTTATATATGTGATTCATTAGTTTAAACCTTAAACTCTGTTAAATTGAAGGCAAATATACACTTGCTTTAGGGATAGAGACTTAACCAAGTAGTGATTTAATTGATGGCATTTAAAGTGTAGAAAAGAGAGTGTAAAATTTGTACACAAAGGCAGACACTAGAAAATTTCCCTTTCTCATTTCAGCTGGATATTCTACATGGCAAGAAGAAATAAACTGGGATTTAGAGATTTGTTCTTATACTGTAGAGTAGAGAGCTTTTATGATTTTACTTTAATTACCTTCAGATAGTTTTGTTGTCTAAATTAATCAATGGAAGTTTTTGTCATCCATTCATTATTGTCATATCTCTTGAGCAAAATTGCATTCTTCATGTCACATCAAACATAAACCAAGAAAAAAAAGTTTTCAGAAAAAAATTACAATTATATTTTCTAAATTTTCTAGGACATTGATATTCATAGAATACCCAATTTAATAATCTATATGGACCCATGTTGAAATGATGAAAAATGCTATATTACAGAGTAATTCAGACCTTCACTTTTTTCACTTTCCCAAATATTTCCTTCAATCCTCTACTTTGCATGTGTGTCGATACTGACCATGTACTATGGAAATGTGTTTGGTTAGCGTTTCTCAGTAGAAACTAGTACAGATGTATTATTATTTGATTTTAACAGATGGCTTTCCACCAAATTTTAGGAAGTTTCCAACTGTTTGCACTTTAAAGATAACCACAGCTAATACAAGGGAACTTCAAAAAGTTCGTAGACGGATTCGTATTATGTTTAGCTTGTGGAAAAATGGAATTAAGAGATAATATGAATCCTTCCATGAACTTTTTGAAGTACCCTTGCATATTCTGAGCACTTTTACACGTACCACATACTGTTTTAGGCTCGTTACATGTATTAATATATGTGATCTTCACAACAACCCTATGAGGTAGGTACTATTATGATCCCCATTTAACAAAAGAGGAAACTGAGGCACAGAGAGGTTACATGCCATGTAAGTAAGCAGTAAAATGGGGATTTGAACCTCAGCAATTTGGATCCATTTTCCATGCTTGTAACTATGTTCCCTCTAGAATATTACCATTGCTTCACTACTAATTTATCCACCTTTTTATAATTAACCTTTTCAATAACCTGATAGTTGTTACTTCTGTGGGGAGAGATAATTCAGTCTTTAAATGAAGTTACTAAAATGTATAACTATAAACCTATAGTTCTTATGGTCTCAAAACTATTTTTTAATTTTTCTTTCAAATTTAAAAAATATATTAATACTAAGGGAGGAATTAAGCAAGTGCTATAACTAGCACACTGGCATGAAATCATTTTAATATGTATACACTTTCAAGTCAGAGTGTATAATTAAATTGCTCTAATTTATTTATTGAAGTACACTGTATTGCTGCAAAAATTGTAAAAATTCTTTATGTCATAATGCTGAGAGAATACACCCAGAAAAACTACATCCTTATCACAAATTGTTTCAGTACCAGGTGAGGAGAGAAGAGAGAGGTACATAGCTGGAGAAGTGTCTACCACCTTGGTTCCCGGAGGCCTCTCTGGTCCCCAGGTTGACTGCATAACTACAGCCATGCTGGTCAGCATTTAAAACGGTACTTTCTAGTGGGTTCTCTTAAAGTGAGATGATCAGAGGAAGCAGATTTGCAGGGGTCTGAACATTCCAGAGCTTACATATGTGAGATGAGAAACTCAGCCATCACTCTGACCAGCTTTCTCTTGATCACATGAGTCACAGAAGCTTAAGAGTGCTTCGATTTTCATAGATCATGATGTATCTTAAACTCCATGTCTCTCCCCCAGGTGGGTGCTTCATCACACCTAAACTGCAATTTTCATTCATTTTAACACTGTGTCATCATGTTTCTTGGATGACAGCATTCTCCTGATAAGTGTTGTAAATTCTTCCATAGGATGTGTGCCCTAGTAAATTGCAGTGATAGATTTTGCGTCACTGCTTGACTAAAGGAACACACACACACACACACACACACACACACACACACACACACACGCCAGGTGAAGAAGAAAGCCACTTTAAAGGACTCAAACATTTGGAAACAGCTCTTTTCCTTAGGTGGTACTCAAAGGTAACCTGCCAAATTCCAAGACATGAAAGCTCCTCTGATGATATTTTGTCTCTGCCAGAGTATTTGAGAAGGAAAATAGGTACCAGTGCTCCTTGTATACAAATGCAGAGCACAGAGTGTGATTATAGTGTGTTACATGTAGAAAACCATTGTGTCCCTATCTTCTCTTTGGAAAATAGTTAAAGGGAGAATCAAATAATTAATGCAAACTCCAAGTTATTTATAAACGCTTTTCTGAACGAGTGGAACCATTATTTCAAGCTCTCTTGTAATAAAAGGGTTATAGATAGGAGAGGGAAATTATACCCAGTATAGCATCTTAAATGAAGAGATCTAATTGAATGGATTTTTCTATTTAGCAATTAGATGATTATTAGGAATAGACTTAGAAAGCCACCTAGCAATGTGGTCCTTTGTACCAACCCATGGCGGTGAGTCTGTGTTTTGGTTTGGTTTCTGCTAGGTACAGGTTTGGCTGCCTCATTCACATGACCTGTTGGTAAAGAGCAAGTAATACATTGTGGAACTTGGGAATTTATTGTCATGGAGGTCTTGCATGCAGATTCTGTAGCTGAATTTGGAGCAAGGTTAAATCATTTGATCAACAACAACAAACAAAAATTTTTTAAAAATTGCCTCACAAGAATAAAGAAACCCAAATTCTTTCTACATTAAAACTGGTGATGGAAGAGAGGAACAGGACTGGCCCAACGTCAGGGAGCAGTGCTCTATTGTGCGCCTCATCTGGGAGGGGTCTTCTCTAAGAATCAAGTTAAAACTGTTTCTGAAGAGAAAATGTCCAACTCAGAAATAAGCAGGATGCATCCCACTGACCTTTACCACTTGTCTCCCTGGTGCCATCAGCAAGGGTCTAAGATTATGCTTTATTGCACTGAGTGGGTAGTCTGATCTGAAACATTTGCTGTGGTGTTTGACTCTGCCAGTATTCAATGCTTTGAAATGCTGGTGCAGAGTCAGTCTCGAGGAACAATGCCTCCATTGGCAGCAATAAAGGGCCATCAGGGATAGGACTGGAAAATGTGGTCCTCCTGGGATTATAATGTGATGTAATATCAGAACTACATTTTCGACTATTATACATACATACAAGAGAAATGCTCTTGTGGGATGTGTTAAGGAAAGTGTAATATTCTGCATTTCAAGCTCCTAAAAGTTGAGAAATGCAAATTTAAATACTTGATGCAGTGTTGTAGCTATGTGCTATGTTTCTCCTATCTTGTTTTGCAAAGATTTCTGAAATACTCCACGTGACTGAGTGTATTTTTTAAATGAATAAGTGGATTACAAAAGAGACCTTTAAAGAGGAAAACATTGTACTGATATAGGAGACCTCTTCCCTGCACCCCTGTATGTGATCCACCAAAACAAACAAACTGTGGACACTTGAAGAAAATTAAGGTAACAGAAAGTAATTACACTACAGTCTTAAAAGAGAAAAGTTAGAAGGCAAAACCATATTTTATCCCTGACTTAAAAGCAGCGAATTTTTAAAACTAGTCTATCACTCTTTTTTTTTTCAACCACACACTACTTTTAAGAGGAAAAAAAAGTAAGTTCTCAGGTTCCAAAACAGTGTTTATTTGTAAAAGTTGAAGGTGTTTTAAAATGGGATACAGATTAGCTCATCTTTGTTCAATAGAAATATAACGTGAGGCACGTAGTTACTTTTAAATTTTCTAGTAGCCACATTTATAAAAAAAAAGAAATTAATTTTAATAATATACTTTATTTAACCCAATATACCTAAAGTATTATCATTTCAATCTAATCATTATATAAAATAATTGAGATACTATACATACTTTCTTGCCCACACTGTCTTTGAAATCTGGTGCGAGTTTTGCATTTACAGCACATTCCAGCTTGAATTAGCTACATTTCTTATTTCTGGGGCTCAGTAACCACATGTAGCTATTGGTCTTATTAGTCTCACATCAGACAGCACAGGTTTAGCATAAAGGTTAAGAGTCCTGTCTTTTTTTAAAACATTACTGTGTGCTTATTAGCTTCGTGGCCTTAGGTAAGTGACTTAACTTCTCCTTTTTTTTATAAAATGGAGAGAATAACGCCTAACCCCTAGAGTTTTGCTAGAATTAAAGTAAATACTCTATGCAAACCTCTTTCCACAGTTCTTGTGACGTGGTCGTACCCAATAAAAGGCTGCTGGTATTTGAAACTCAGTACCATAGAGTACAATATAGTGCAGCAGTCATTTTTAAACGAGTTCAAAGCAAAAATCCTAATGTTGGAGTACCTGCTATATTTCTGAGAAAGTGAAAGCATGGGTAAGACCTGTGCCAGATGGTACCATCAGAGCCTGTGGCAAAGTTTAAACACTGAAGAGCATCACTCTCTTTGCTTAGGTTTTGAGATTGGACTATGGACTTTTCTGAACCTCAGTTGGGAGCTATGAGTGAGAAATCTTTTTGGCATTCAAAAATGTGATTCCCCATAATAAGAAACAGTAAATAAGCCTGTCCAGCATTCTAGAGGGACAATTTACCTTGTTGGTAAGTTGCTAAGGATCTAAGGCCGGAGCTCAGCCAAGCGAGGTGAATAAATTCCCAGAGTCTCTGGATACCATCTAGTCAATTACACTGTCCCAGGCTGCAACATCCTTATTTAATGTCTTGGAAGAATTTATCACCCTTGCTTGATTCCCAAAGAATGGTTAACGTTTACTGGCTCCTCAGAGGATACCATCAGTCTCAAGACTAGGCCTGAATAGCTTGATCATGATGTCGATGTCCAGGTGTTTACTGAGCCCTCTGGTACACACCATACTATTTCTGACTCTTGTTAACTCCAGCCGTCTCTTATCTTAGGGAATTTACAATCCACATTCCAAAAGTGAATTGTTTGTGGTTTTTTTTGTTTGTTTGTTTATATTGTGAAGTTATGTTTATCAAGATCTCTGTGCTCCGACTAATCCCTAATTTTTGAATGATCAAAAAGACACAGCCAAAGCAAATCACAGCAGTTCATCCTCCTGGCCCAGCTGGCTATTCACAGGAGAGAATGGGTGGTAAACAACGTGGTCAGTGACTCAGGGAAAGGTCTGTAGGCACTACCGCTGAATGCTTGCAATAAAATCATGTATGGCAAAGCCTCGCCTCAAGATTCCGCATGTTCCTGTGTGGGGCGGAGGCTTGGAGCAGGTCCCCCGTGCTGGTGAAAGCCATCATTCCTCTTTTTATTTTCCCAGCTCCGCAACATAGAACTAAAACCCCAACAGTAATCTGAACAGACTTGCAGTGACTAAAGGACCCTCTTTGATTTCCACTACTCAGCAGCAAAAGCAACACATTCTGAGCATGTAAAGTAGCTCAGCTGAGTTGAACAGCTGAGTCGATGCTTTTCATAAAAAGCCACTCACAGCCCAAACCAGAGGAATCAATACCTTGACCCATATTAGCAACACAGCTGAGGATTTGAAGGCTCATTTAAATAACACTTGGGCACCAAAGCACAGTGCCTCACTTGATGGAGTCGAGGGGAGACTGGTACTTATTTGGGACTTGAAATAAGTGCTGTTTGTCTTCCTTTGCCGAGGAAACATTCGTTGTGAAACATCCGAGACTGAGGTCTGGTCTAACATAAAGCAGTTAGACTGCAAACCCGAAAGCAGAGAGAAATCCATTCTGTCTGTCTGGGACCGATAGCAGAATTCTATGTCCCTGCTTTACACATTCTGTGGCAATATGCTGAGCACAGACAGTGTATTCCATAAATCCACAACCTTGTCTGGAATAAGAGAATTTCATCACTTTCCAAATTGCAGGGCTAGGTGTTTTCTGGTCTTAAAAGACGCAGTGTCTCTTTATAAGTCAGTGTGGCAAGGCTGCTCACAACTCCACAGCAGAGTATTGTGCAACTCCACAACTGCATCCAATACACTCAAAGCAGCCAGAAACCCCATGGAGAGCTGTATTCAGTTTACAGGCTCTTCTGAAGATAATATTTAAAGACAAATGTGCAATATTGACATTTTCTCTTATGACTGCCTCCCTAATGGATCTGTAGGGGAATTCAGTTTGGGAAATGAAGAGACATTCTAGGAGGACCTTGAAGAATAGTGGGAAAATGTGACGCCCTAAGATATCCCTCCACAGCGGAATAAACCTCAAGGAGAAAAGTTCAAAGGCACAACTGCTTCTATTTCTGGTTCTATGTGCAGTTCACCCAAATCCAAAAGGCTTGCCAAATTATAAAGAGAAATTATTAATTAAGATGATGGTAAAATATTATGTGATTATGAAATTAGTGATAGTAAGTTCTAGAAATTGTAAGGTAATAAAACAAGGCCATTCTGACACTGTAATATAGAGTAGATCTCTCCAAAATATACACTTTAATGTTCCATGTAATTTGTCCTGTATCCATTCTTAAGAGTGTAGACCCTGTCTAGACAAAGATTTGGGAGTGGGCTTTAAGCAACATACTTATGTGAATGGAAGAAGCTGTTGCCCACAGGATGCACGGCCTTGTTAATGAAAGGTTAAAATATCTTTGCTCTATCTACTTCCTATTCCTTGTGAGGGATGTGGAATAAAGTAGCCAAATTCCCTGTGGCCTAGCACATGTCTTTGTCTCTAGAATTGTATGAGCATTCCATCCTGGAGAGATCCTTGGAGAATCTAATGAGCAGGCACGACTATTCACAAAGCATCTGGGCTGCTGCTCTTGGAACCTTGGAAGGGAGAAATATGGTGTCTTGTGGCTGTGATCCTGCAGTGGCTCTTGGCACTTAGGCCCTTGGTATCAGAACATTTTTGAAGGGCTTCGACTCCTTCTGTTGTTTAGTGTCCCAGAGGATCCACTAGGAACATTTGAGGAGATAGTGGTTGCGCATTTGATGCCAAGAGAAAAAAATGTCTAGGATGAAATAATGCTCCCCATTTGGGAATGGGACTTATTTTTAGTTATGTTCAGAGGCGGGTTAATAATAAGCATGTAGGGAATTCAAAACTAAATATTCCATGCCACTTGGAATTCATCTGGGCCATGGCCAAAGGAAGCTCTTTTGGTTTTCAGGTGAGATGCAGTTCCTAGGTCATTATGATTAATGTCCAATGCATATTCTTGCAAAAGCAAGGGTTACTCTTGACATATTCTGGAGAAAATCCAATTATAGCAATTTTATCTCTTCCATTTCCCTCTAGAGGTAAAAGTGGGTATGGTATTATTTGCTATTTCTTTTTCTGTGCTCCTGGATAATCTTGAAGTCCTTGGAAATCCTCATTTTATTTCCACATATTTCTATATAGGTTATATATAGTAAATCTTTTGGGGGGGGAAATAACTAAATAAATAATTGAAACAAAAAAATTTCATTAATATTACAACTATATTTCCACTTCTTTCGGTTTATAAGCTGGATCCTGTCTGATCTTCTTCAATCAAAAGATCTTCTGTATCTTAATAGTGTTGTTCTATATTATCCCAAGGATGTTAGGGATTCTTTTCCTTAAAGGTTGTATTAAATTGAGAAGCCATCACCCAAATCCCTTCTTGGAAAGCTTCATGTAATCTCTGAGGGCTGAATAAATGGCTAATTCCTACTTTCAATTTGGTTACAAAATGCCTGCAAGGTCACTGTGCAAAATTATTGAATTTGAATCAGGGAAAGTGAAGTCTAATAAATCTGGACTTTCTGGTCTTGTGTCAAGGAGGTTTACAGCATTGCAGGTGCAGGATCACAGAACCTGCCTCCCAGTCTGCTGTAATTAAGTCCCATTTACTATGTTGTCTCAGCAGTGTGTACTATCTCATACCTGTACCTTGTCCTGAATAATGAAATATTTCAGTGAAGTATGAAATTTAAAATTGCTTTTTCTCTATAAATTGTCCTATAGGAAATGAAGTGCATTTTAATCTTCATTGGGCCAAAAAGAAGTAACAGCAGGCTACGCAGCCCCACCACCAGCCACGACAATGGCTAACATCCTAGCAGAGAGTATAAGCCCACGTTGTTTTAAGCTCTTTATATGTATTGCTATTTATTCTTCGATTGTTACTCCTACTTTACAGCTGAGAAAACTGAGGCATTGAGTGGTTAAATGACCTACTTACTTTATGGTCATGTCATAAGTTAATGGTAGAGCCAAGATTTGAATCCAGGAAAAATGGGTAGAAAATGCCAAGTGAAAAATAGCATCGAATAGATAATTGCTTAATTTGTCATTGGTTTTAAAAAATATCTCTTATTGGGAAATTACACTTACAAATGATCAAATTTCTATTGCAAGCATTCTTTAAGCAAGGATCCTAGCAGGGTCATAGATGAACCTCAGTTTCATGTAAACATAGGTGAGTGTATGCATTTGTCCATGCATGAGGTCAAGGATATTTATCAAATCTTCAAAAGGATCAAAAACAACACCCCTCCCCCCAATAATAAACTTCTAATAGGACACAATGACCCACTCTGTGTACCTCTCTCTGAACCCTGCAGCAGGACTAGCAATTGGTGCTCAGTAAGGTAAGGCTTAGTAATGTACCTATTTTAGTAGTTGAGTATTTCCTTGATCTAGTAAGCACGAAAAGTTGGCTGAGTTGTCAGTGAGACATGACAGTGAAACTGTGCCATGGCCATGCTAGTTGCATCAGCTGAATTACATTTTGCCAAACTTACACCCAGGAAATGGTCAGGTTTACAATTGTACCAACCCAGTATCTTAAACCAGTTTCATTGGCCTTGCAGTCAGTAAAAGTTACTAACAACCCAAGAGTTTGATCATCAATGTTGTGCATTCTCGTTCTTTCCTACATCGACATGGTTATTGTAATGGAAGTGTGGAGAGTATATTAAGGGCATGATAATAAGCTACAATTTGAGATCAAAATTCTCATTACGAATTTGAAAAACCATTTTTGATATGCTGAATGACTCTGGTTAAGTCAGTGGTTGCAGCTCTTGCAGACTGGGTTCTCCAGAAGCAGACATTGAGATGGAATTTGGCATGCTGGATATTTGTTGGGGATCAGCATCTGTGGACAGGGAGGAAAGGCAGCAGAATTGGGCAGAAGGAGAAGCCAAGTCATGACGCAGGCACAGCAAAGCCTCAGCGAACCCAGCAAGAAGTGCTGCAGCATGTATGACCAGCAGGGTTGATGGGCTCAGGATGAAATGGCTGGAGTTCCATAGCTCTGCCTCAACCAGTCCTTGTATGAACATGCCTTCAGGAGAAGCGACTGTGCAGCTGAAGAAAAAGGCCTGACAGTTGGGCCATCTGCTGATGATGACGGCACCCGCCCTTCCTCCAAGAGTAATCCGGGCTGCTCCTCTCCATGTCCACCGCAGCCCAAGCCTTGCCCCACTAGGATCCACTGATCATAGCAGATTTTGGAGGGCCTCTCTTTTTGATGGGCACTTAGAAGAAGAAAGTCAGCTGCATAAATGGCAGCCCCTGCCACTGCCAGCACAACTGTCCCTCACCCTCTTCCCTCTACCGTATGCATTCTGATCCCCTTACCTTCAGCCGGCACTTCTGCTGCTCTCAATGGCTTACCCGGACAGAGACTCTCCCGTTGAGAGGCTAAGCCCCTGGCCTCCCATGTGCATCTCAGGCTATGGCTGCTGCACTGACCACTCACCTAGAGTTGAGCCAGGGAGTCCAAAGAGGGACCCAACGGGGTCACCTGGATGCCAGACACCCTCCTCTCTTCCTGTTGCATGACAGCCCCCGCTCCTCCTGACGATTAGGATCAATTTTCCCTTCTTGCCTGTTGGCCCCTTGGCACAAAGTGTCCAGGAGGCAATAGCAGCTTATAAATCAGTGAGACACTTGCTGCGTCCTCAGGTGGAAATAATCCATCTTTAAGAACCAGGACCTCTAAACTTCCGTAACATAGAGTTGTGGGAACAGGAAGCAGAAGTCCCCAAGCAGGCCACTGGAAGCGATGGTCAGCAGGGCCGGCTCTACTCCCACCCCGGCTTCCCAGACCCACGTATTCTTCCTATCACATTAGGTCTCTGATGCATAGGGCATACTGTGCCCCGAGACGCCACCTCCGCTGAGCCCTTGGCGGCTATTCCAACACACTGTCGTGCCAGCCACTTCCATGCAATCAGTGAGTGAGAGGACCAATGATCCCACATCTCTGATCCCCTTGTTCTAACGCAGTGTCATGTGGAAGCTTGTGCTGGTCCACAAACACTCTGGAACCACCGCCCTTATAATTCCTGCTTCCCTCTGCTTGTCAAATGGCTGAAAACTGCACTGCCTAGTACGTCTGGTATACCCTAACATGCCATCCCCATTAACCTGAGAATCTCTAATCTCAAAAGATTGAACTCTTCCAAAAATAAAAACTGAGAGCTTCCCTCTCACTTTAATTTAATGACCTGGTGAGAGGGGCAAGAAAATAAAACAACAAAAAAACCCTGTCACTGATTCTCTCTGCTTTTGCTGCTAAATCTTACTTAAAAAGAGAAACATAAAAGTCAGTACACTGAGCTGCTCTAAAGAAAAATGCTGAATTTAAAAAAAATTCTTACCAAGAACTACAGTTGAAGAACGGTGCTATTCTAATGAGAAACGTAGGCTTCCCCTAATAATTTGGAAGACATTTTTACTATCCTATATGTCCTTCAGATTTCTTCTAATATGTAGTAGCAAGTTTTACAGTTCCTCGTATAGCCGCAGAACTTCATTCATGTTTTTAACTGTGAATTTGCAAGTGTCCATCAGACCATACCTGGAAGCCCAGTTGGCCTCAGCGGGCAGTAGAGTGAGGGCCACGGAGGGTCTGTGAATGAGACACGCACAGATGTGAGGGAGCTGCATGTCTGAGGTTTCAGTTGTAAGCTGATTTTGTTTCCCCACAACCCCCATAAGTTTAATCATCTCTTTCCTACCTGCTAAAAATTGCTGATACTTATGCTTTTAACAAGCAAGTAAACAAAAACCATAATACTGCTTTTTTCCTTCAACATGATCCTTACTGATTTTAAAGGATAGTAATTTGAACATCTATGCCATGTAATGAATGAACATGGCCATTTAGTAGCTTATTTTTGAGACACTATTATAGTCCAAATGTTTTTTATCTTAGTTTTTTATGGTGGTGTGATTGTGATAATTAAAAATAGATAGTAAAAACAGCTCCTTCGCTGACTCCCTTTTCAGGCGAGGAAGAGATTGAATCAAAGGAATATATTACCTGGAAAACAAATCTGAGTAATAACAATAGACAATGGCTGTAGCCCTTGTCCAAGCTCTCCATTCTGCTGATACTAATTCGATGCTGAAAACTACATTTCCAGTAAAGACATGACAATCTCTATTTAAGCTTTCCTTACTTGGCCCGGATGCATTTTATGGTGCTGCTGATTATAAAGCTCCACAGAAAATGGTACAGCAGAATGCGGATTGAATCTGCAACCTCTGAAAGTTTTAGCAAAAGAGCTTCACATGAAACATACAGATCAATTATACATCTTCTTATAAGTAATATTTTTGTTTTGAATAAACTCACAAAAAAATCATAAAAAATTGGGACAATTCAATATGGATGGAGTTATTCATTTAGAGTGTCTCTAAAGGGAAGAAAATGAACATTTCTTCCATATATCAATACTTAAACAGGCCAAAGAAATGTTTTAAACAGAAAATTAGCTATAAATTTACCTCTTCATTGTGGTAAATTATGAGCAAGTATCTTCTTTAGACAAAATTAATGGATTGGTTATTCTGTTTCAATGGTATTCAAAATACCAATGTACTATTATGCAAGCATGCAAATACAAGCTATTAGTTGGTTATGCAAACTCCACCAGACTCCTCAAAAACAGCATCTAACATTTTCATACTTATTATAAATAGTCAACTACTTGCTCAGTGTTTTTATGGAACAATTTTGACATATATAGGGAATATTGCAAAAGAATCATAAATATATAACCAAAGCCTCAATTTTCTTTAGAATCATTATTCATCTGGAAATTTTATTGGAGTTAAAATTTAATAAACCAGTACTGAAAATCATTTTGTTAGGAAAAGCAAGGCAATAAAATCTACATTCTTGTTTCAATAATTTTTGTTTGTTAAAGGTTGAAAACAATGAGTTCTGATTTCAATGAGGCAATCGGTTCCAATTTTATTAAAGGTTATATGTTTATATTTAGCGTGATGATTTAAGTAAGACTGTTACTTACATCTCTGAAATTTATTGAATATTATATGAGCAAAGGTGAGAAACTTTGGTAAGTAGCTATAAACAATAGCACTGAGGGTAGCAACATCTGTAAATTTTTAAAATATGAGTGAGAAATACAAATAACAATAAACATATGCATGAGAAAATACAAGACTAAGAAACAGAAAGCCAACCTGAGTCTTTAAAAATTCCGTGTTAGCTGTTAAAACTCTTTCTAGCTCAAAGGGAATAGACATGCCTTTTTCCTAAAACCAGCTCTGTGGGGTACTAAGTCAAGGGACCATCCATCCCTCCACCTCTATCCCTTCATCTTGAGGACAGGGGTGACAACACTTCACTCCTATGGTTATTGTGAAAACACACTAAGTAGAGGACTTAGCCCCAAGTTAGGGGTCCATAAATTGTAAGTATTATCAAAAACTAAAGTGAATACTCTGAATAGGAAAGACAATGTCATTTTAAGCCTTGAACTAATGGATTTTAAATACACAAATGGAGCTGAGGTCTTAATAATTAAGATTGATTTAGAGGCTTCCAGTCAAGATGGTGGAATAGACAGTCCCCAGCGTTACACTCTCCCACAAATCAATCGACAACTATTAAAAAGCAATGACAACAAAGCGGGGCTGCTAGAGCTCAGGGAAAGAGGAGGAGAGACCTACAGAGTTCGTGAAGGTGGGAGAAGCCACGATGAGAGAAAGAAAGGACTGCTCCGACCATTTTGACTCCCGGTTGCTTCCAACATGGAGCTGCTGAGTGCATGGAACAGGAGCCAGGAAAAAGCCACAGCTGTGCCCTTTGGATGAAGTTGCTTGGAGACGGCAGGGGAGAAGAGGGCCTTGGTGGCCACCAGGCCAGCAAGACCACTAACAGGGTTCCTGTGGACCCACATAGGAGTGAGGGGCCACAGACAACTGAATAAAAGGTGCCACTCAGAGGCCAGTGAGTCATTGCAGGTGATCGGCTCATGGCCAACCCCATGGGAAGTGTTTGGAGTGTGGGCAGTAGGGGAGATGGGCCTACTGGGGGAACAGTGGGGCACAGCATGGACAGCTGATCTGCCCTCCAATCAGTGCAGGACCACTCAGAGGAGAATGGTCAAGAATATAGATCTGAAGGGGGTGCAGTTTGCTGAAAAGAGTCAGGCCCAGACCAGAGTTTCTATATAACCCAGGTGTACTGGATCTCATGAGACCTGAAAGTACCTGTAAAGTCAACCATTAAAACCTGAGCTGCACAAAAAGCCTTCCCCAGGGAATCAGCAGCAAAGCAACAATTTAGCTCAACCACAGGGCTCAAGTGCTGGTCCCCACAGGAGGTTGCCCCATTTTAGAAGTAAGCAAAGGACAACAAATTAGTTCCAGTGCAGAGTTTAAGTGGTGGGAACAGTGAATAATCCAACACAGGACTGAAAGAAAAAACAAAATACCCACAGACCAGAGACAAAGTTTGATATTAACTAGTAAAGGTCTAACAACACCAAAGAACACCCATAAAACCCAGAAGGACTGGAACCCCCCTGAGCACCCAAGGCAGTGAGCCGAGAGGGTTGAGGGCCCAAGCCATGCCTGCTGACATCTGCAACCAGTCCAGCAACAACCACCGAGCCACCACAGGAAGCACCCCAGGCTCCCATGCCAGGGCGGTGGGGGGCCAAGGGCCTCAGCCATGCCCCCTGACACCCTCAACCAGCCCAGTGACACCCACTGAGCTGCCACAGGAAGTGCTCTGGGCTCCTGCACTGGAGTGGTGGGGGGTTGAAAGCTTCAGCCACACCCCCTGACATCTGCAATGAGCCACTACTAGAAGCCCCCTAGTCTCCCCTGCAGGAATGAGGGGGATACCACAGGCCTCAACCATGACCCCCTACCTCCTCCCACCCTATTTCCTTTCCCCTTCCTTTGTCCCCCACCCCTGCAATTGCTCCACAACATCTTAGAATATAAAAAAATAATAATATTAATAAACTTAAATAAATGAATAAACATACAAATGATGGGAGGTAGGCAAACTGTACTGTTTAGTGTTATTTGTAACTCTGGAATGCATGTCTCCAGAAGAAATACGGAAAATTTTCTTTTCTAAGAGTCAAAAAGACAGTAACATCACAACCTAAATAGATGAATTTTAACAGTCAATCAGCCAAGAGTTGAGATCTTAGCGTGCATACCTCTGTTTCTGGTCCATGCCCAATATAGTTGAAGAAATTGAGGCTAATGGAAGTGAAGTCACTTGCTCAGAGTATGTTCTGGTGGAGTCAAGATGAGATGCTTGTATCCAGATTCTCGGTGCAGAACGAGCACCGTCTGTCCCACCTTCCCTCCCATCCTCACCTCCCCGGACAACACAAGCATCTCCTTTGCAGTCAGCCACACGTAATGCACATTCCATTTCAGGGTTTCATCACTGATTGTCTTGATACCTCTACATACTTTTCTATGACTTCTCTTGCTCTCGTCATGGTTGAAAATGCTAGTGTTTGTCAATACCCATGTCGTTCTCCTTTTTTCTGGGCACTCAGTGAGCAGCATCTCTAGCTGTTGTTATTGCAGTGAGGTGAGCCGTGGGACCAGGATTCTGCCCCATGGAAAGTGATGCGTCCCACTTCCAGGACTGGCCCATGGGTCCTCCCACTCCTGATCCTTGTTTAAATTGTGACGTGATCAAGAAAATGCAGTTTATTGGTTCAGACATTGGGATTTGGGGTTTTCTGGAGTAGTTAGCCATTCATATGCATCTTCCAGATGTTTTCACAGGAACGTTTCTGCTTGCTCCTTCTCACTCAAGACCAGTCTGCTAGAGGCAATACTTCTTTCATCCACCCTCTGAAATAGAGAAAAATGACGTGCGAAGACCAAAATAAGCAGACTTACCATTTCACGCAAATCAGCAGGGTGTGAGAAACAGCTCCGGAATTTCCTCTTCTGGGGGCGTTAAGAGGTAGCCATCCCGTTGAAGCAGGGCTAGGGGGTTGCCTGGAAGTGTGGACACATTTTTTTAAGATTGTTGATTCAGTATGGCTTAGTTGGAAATGCCTTTGATGTCAGTCACTAGGCCAACCTGGGGAGTAAGACTTTTGGTTAACTCCTAAAAGAAGTGGTACGTTTTGTAATTAAAATATGCTGGCAAGACCAATTTATCTACTTACAGAAAATATTAGTTGCCTTGAAAATATAGAAAAATAGAGATTTTGTACATTGCAGATAAAGACCGAATTACTATAGGTTTGTCAATATCCATTAAATTTTTACTATAATTTCATAACTTTTGGCCTAACGATTCCAATTTGTGGGCTCTACATACAAAAATAAATATCCCAATATTTATGAACACTTGTGCAAATAGATTTTTTTTGGTATTGTTTCCATTGGCCAAAAAAAGCTTAGAAAACACAACCTAAGTTTCTATTACAAGGAGAAAGATTGAATGTATAGGGCACGCCTCTGTACTTAAGATGTGTTACTCAGCTATTAAAAAGAATGAATTGGATCTGTGAATAATACTGACCTGAAGTAATGTCCATTACAGACTGCTGAGTGAAAAAAGCAAGCTATGATATAACGTGTATTATATCATCCCATGCTCTAAAATCAAAAACAGAAACAAAATTCCCATCGCTGTGCATCTGCATAGAAAATAGAATAAAGATGGTGTGGAAAGAGACAGACCTACCTGTGGTCGTAGGTTAATTTAGAATAGTGGGATTACAGAGGAGCCAGGGGAAAATATTGTCATTTTCTTTATGCATGCCACTGTTGTTTTACTTTTAAAAAGTCATACTTTAAAATTTTTTTTAAAGACATTGCAATGAAGAGACACTCATGCATGGTGGCTAAGAGCCTGAAGTCTGGCACCGACCATTTGGTTTCCAGTCCCTCTCTTCCGGTTACCAGATATGCAACTGTGGACAGGACAGTCTATCTCCCTTATTCCTAGTTTCTTCAACTGAAAAATGGAAATAATAATAGAACCAATTTTCTAGGGTTGTCATGAGCTCCACATCATTTAACACATGCGTAAAACATGTAGCACAGTGCTTGGCACACGGCAGAAGCTCCCTAACTATTGATGAGAGGGGAAACTCTCAAGGGCCCGTCTGTACTGTTTCCTTAAAACACCATGATAATCAGAAAACCGGGGGGGCTCTCTATAGGTAACCCATTCTTTAATTTTTTGCACAAATCAGTTGGTTGAACTGCCCTTCTTTTCTACCAAGTGTTCAAAAAGAATGGATATGTGAAGGGGAAAAGAAATCAGCCTGCAAGCTAATGGCAAAGACCGGTGAGTTTAGTAACTAATATCATCATTTTTTGGTCTCACCCTTAAAAACACAGTACAGTGAAGCTGGTTGGTTCAGCTCTTAGGGACTAACAAATCAGTGTGGATAGAAGCTCAAGTGCTCTGGGGGGGCCACTTCTGAGTCTTGCTTCTAGTCTTAAGACTCAGTGGCAGGAATCCAAAATACTTGGATTTATCAAAAAGTAAGCACTTCACGTCTCTTAAGCACCATATGCCTTTCACCTCTAACTATCCGACCCTGACTCTCTCTCTCACTCAGACACACACACTCATTCCCACTTGCTTGGGTCTCTGCGCTTGCTGGTCATGTTTTCATGCTCTCTCTTCCTTTACCTCCTTGCCCACAGATGAATCTGAAAGTATGGGTGCCATCACCTCACACTTCAGTCCTCTCTGACCAGGGCCATAAACTGCTCCTACCTGATGTGGAGAAGAGATGCCTTTGGTGTCCAGTAACAAAGTCACTGTTCCTGGAACAAAATGTATCCTGGAGCTCAGAGAGGCCCACGGTTCAGTTGCCCACAATGCTGAAAATATCACCGAGGATGAATGAAACTGACGGGAGCTTCTGGTTTCCTCCACTGCCTTTTCATACAAGGACACAGTAGGTCCAGGATGGTACCTGCTCCAGTGGTGAGTGGCACAACCAGTGTGTTGGGAACTGGTGTCTTCACTCAGAAATGGCAATGAAACTTCACCAGGTGGACTCGTGCCAATGCCCGGTTAGCTTCTTATAATTCAGAGCAGCTCATGTGCTTGTCCATGAGCGTCTCCTCTCAGATCTGCCTCCGCCACGTCCTCCCTCCCCCACGTCCTCCCTCCCCCCATCTTCAGCCTCAGTGTCATGTTCTCGTCCTGTGGGGCCACAACTCATTCTGCACTGAAAATGTAAGGTTAATGTGTGCTTTGTCTTCAGTGGTCGTTGAGGGAGACAAACATGAACTGAATGCATTTCTTCCCAAATCTAACTCTGACTAACCTGCTTTCTTTATAACATGCTGTAATTAAATTTACGCCAGGTACATTTATTCTAATATGTAATAACCAAAGGTGTGTTGTACAATAAAGAAAAGCATTTGTTTGCAAACCCTCAAAATGTAAACTCAGGTGTCCAAGTGTAAGCAGGTACTTCAGTCTGTATGCTTTTGTACCCACAGCGTGGGACAGACCCATTGGTCCCCAAGACCCAGATGTAAAGAAACAAACACAAAACAGAATGTGTGCAAAGTGGTTCATAGTGCATAATAAAAATTTTATAATTCTAGGAAAATATGACATCTTCTGATAAAATGTAATTGGCATAGAATGACTTGTATTTTCTTTATTCTCTGTGTGCTTGTTTAGGTGTTTTAGAGTATAGCACACAGGAAAGATGCTCGGGGAGCAAAGCTGTTCAAGATCAAATCTGAAACTCATTTCTCCAGACTGGACTTTGGGCCAGTGTTCCCCACTCCATCAATGTGACAAGCACTTAGCACAAGGAACAAATGGAAATGTCCCCCAATGGCTTGGCTTGATCAACACCTTTGTTTTAGTATTTTTTATCCTTCTATAGTCATGAGAATTGGGCAATATCAGATTTCTCTAATAATATTCATTCAGATCCCATTGATTCTGCTGTTTCACTCTGATTTTGCCCTTTGTTAAATGGAAGCTGAAGTTAGTTTCTGTCAACAAAGAAATGTCTACTAAAGTTATATCCAGTGCAGAGAAGTGGCCTGATTTCAGCAGGGCGTAGTGCTGCTGAATCTCCCAGCTGTGGAAAACCGTCCAGAACACTAGGACTGGAACCGGAGTTTCTACTCAAAAGGTTGCAAAGGTCACCTTAGTCCTCAATAAGGATGTTTTTCAATTTACTAAGAACCAATTGGCCTTGTTTCTGCAACAAAAACAAAGGAAGAATCAAGGCCACAATCTGAATTGTTTAAATGGAATTTTAAAGAGTTCCAACAATTAAATAAAGGAAATAAATATAAAGCTCCTGGCCTACCTCCCAGAAACATTCTGATTACACGCAAAATAATAAATATGAAGGCTTTGCATCACATGGAAGGCAAAAAGTTCCTTATCTAAAGTGTGAGCCTAATTTCTCTGATTTGCAATCATCACACTGACTACATGATAATCATGTCTTAGCTCTGTTGGCCTTTGCGATGGGCCATTCTTATCCACTCACAATGCATTTATTTTGCCCTAGTGTTCTTGCTCCCTGTAATGTTCCATATGACCTGTTCGTACACTCATTTACATAATGAATATTTGATGAATGCTATTACGTGCCAGGTACTGCTCTAGTAAAACCCAATGCCCTGTCCTTGAGAAGTTTGCATCCTAGTGGGGGTGCTAGACAATACATAAGTAAAAAATAAGCAGATCTGATAGTAATAAGTGCCAAAGAGAAAAATAAAGCAAGGAAGGTGCCTGGGAAATGTTGGTTGAGGGACAGCAGTATTAGACTGAGTAGCCAGGAAAGGAGGCCATGGGCAAGGGTGGAGAGAGCATGACGGAGAATGGTAGATATAGCAAAGAGGTTATCCAGGTCGTGGAAAGCTGACGTGTTACGGGAAGCCACTATGTCCTCTGAGCAGGGCCGTAATATGACACGGCTCAGGATTGAACAGGATTCCTCTGGCTGCAGTGTTGGGGATGGTACAAAAGAGGCGAGGGTGGCAGCAGGAGGACCATTGAGGAAGTTACTGCAGTAATCCAGGTGCAAAATGAAGGTGGCAGGGCCCAAAGTGTTAGCAACAAAGTTAGTGAGAAATGATTGCATTTCAAGTGTTTTTTTTAAATTTAGTTCAATTTTTTTATTGCAGTACATACATAAAACATAAGATTCTCCATTTTAATCCTTTTTAAAGATACAATTCTTTGGAATTCATTACATTTACAAAGCTGTGTCACCATTGCTTCTATCTATTTCCAAAACTTTTTCATCAGCCCAACCATAAACTCTGTACCCATTAAGCACTGCCTTCCCCGTATTCCTTCCCCCCAGTTTCAGATAACCTCTAATTTACGTCCGTCTCTGGATTTTCTTATTTTAATTTATTTTTTCTTAATTGGCCTATGATGATTATATGTATTTGTGAAGTACAATGCGATATCTGAGTACACTTACACAGTGCGAAGCCATCTGATCAGGGTGACCAGCCTGTCCATCACCTCAGTCCCTTGTGGTTCTTTGCATTGGGAAGAGAGAAGGTTCAGGATTGTCTGATGGGTTGGATGCAAAATTGAGAGAAGGGCGTGAGGCAAAGAGGACCCCAAAGCTTCTGCCAGAAGCAACCTCAAGGCTGGCCGTGGAGTTGCAGCAGCAGCAGGCTGAGGACAGAGCCGCTGGAGATGCCGATGGGCCATCTGAGGGGACAGGCGGAGCAAGCACTTGATGCACCAGTGCGGGGTGCCAGGGAAGGAGCGGGGCCATTGACGCAAATCTGGGAGTTACGGGATACAGCTGTTATTTACAGCCATGAGACCAGATGAGATCTCAAAGGAATGAGTAAGAATAGACAAAAACCCTGGAGAACCCCATCCTTAAGAAAGAGGAAGTGGAACCAGCGCAAAGACCAGGTGGCCAGGTCCTGGGAGCCCAGTGGAGGGAGTGGTGACCCACTGTGACAGAGGGAACAAGAGCAGACAGATTGGAGACTGAAAGTGCGGTCAATAGTTTTGAGAAATTTTGCTATAAAGAAAAGGAGGGGAGCTGGAGGGGAAGTAGGGTTAAGAGAGTTTTCTTTTGTCAGATGGGAGGAACAATGGCGGGTTTGTGAACAGTGTTAGTGTCCTGTGACTGCCATAACAAATTACCACAAACTGGGTGGCTTTGAACAGGAGAAAATTATTCTCTTACAGTTCTGGAGGCCCAAATTCCCACACTGAGGTGTTTTCAGGGGCATGCATCCTGCAGAAGCTGCCGAGCAAAATCCACTCCTTGCCTTTCCCAGTTTCTGGGGGCAGTCGGAGCTTTGTAGCTTGTGGGCACGTCGCTCCAGCCTGGGCTTCTGTGGTCACGCTGCCGCCGCCTCTTCCGCTATCTCGAATCTCCCTCTGCCTCTCTCTTACAAGGATACGTGTGACTGCATTTAGGTCCCAACTGGACAATCCAGAACAATCTCCACATCTCGAGATTCTTAACATAATCATATCTCCAAAGACTTTTTTTGGCAACACCATTTTTTGCAATCACAGCTTCCAGGGATTCGGACCTGAGCATATCTTCGAGAACTATGATCAGCCTGCTGCATAAGCAGATGACAATGATTCAACAAAGAGAGTAAAAAGAGTGATGCAGGAGAGGAAAGAATTACCTAAGCAATGTCCTTGAGAAGGCCAGGAGGGATTGCATCTAGTGGACAAAGCAGAGGGCCTTACCTAGGGGCACAGACAAATACATCAATGGAATCGTTAGCAATGTAATTTTATTTCTTAGTTTCAGAAGAATTTATCTAAAGTAAATATAATGCTCTGTTCTTTATTTGTTAGTTCCCCAATGCTGTTTAACAAATTGTTACAAACTTGGCAGTTTAAAGCCACACACATTTGTCATCTCACTGTTTCGATCAGTCAGGCATCTGGGCACCACTTGGCTGGGTTCTCTGCATCAGCAATTCCTCACTGCAGACCAGGTGTCTCAGGACCGTGGCCTCATCAGAGGCTCACTGGGGGAAGACCTGCTTCCAAGCTCCCTAAAGTTGTTGGAAGAATTCATTTTCTTAAGGCTACAGGGCTGAGGCTTCAGTTTCTTGCTGGAGGCCTCCTTCAGCTTCCAGAAGCCACTCACAGTTTCTTGATATGAAGGCTTCTCCCACACGGGAAAGTACTTATGATAGCTTACTTCTTCCAGGCCAGTGAAAGGGAGTCTTTCCAGCGTATCTGTAAGAAAGACAGAGTCATATATTTCATAAATTCCACTACCAGTGCAATAAAATATAACCTAATCACAGAAGAGACATCTCATTACCTTTGCCATTTTCTGTTGCTTCGGAGCAAATCACAGGTCCTGCCCGTGCACGAGGGGAGGGATTCCACAAGGGTGTGAACACCAGGAGGCAGAGTTTACTGGCCACACTAATGATAAAGGTCAAAATTGGGTAAAAAATGCCAGATCCACAGATTTAGTTAACTTACATTTTTTATTATTAAAAATGAAAATAGGCAAGGAGGATACATTTATAGGCACTTAGAGCTAAAGTAGGATTATGCTTTTACACATTTTGAGTATGGCCTTAGAACAAAACATGAAACAAGAATTGAAGAAGAGCTAGATTAGAATGTCCAGATGATAATATCTAAAAATCAACAAGCTTCTCTCTCAAAATAGTGTACGTGGGTCACTTTTCTCATTCCAATCACATGTCCAAAGATTAATGCTCTAAACTGCATTGATATGAGAAAATACCACTGGATTTTGTGGACAGGGTTGTGCACTCTTCTTAACTGGCATCATCAAATGATACTCTGAAAGCCTCAGTTTCCTTATCTGCAAATGGGGATAATACAGGCTTCTACTTCATGGCATTATTGTGAGAATTAAATGAGATAATCCATTTGAGAAGATCATCATAGTGCCTGGCAGATAGTAAGAGCTCAATGAATATTGTCTTATGATTATTATTATCATCCTGATTCAGTCCATGGCCAGAATCTGACAGATGCATAAAAACGAAAAAATGTGTACAATAGGTTAGGCACCTAATTCATTCTTTGACTTAATCTGCTGTATAATGATTATATTACCTTCTGAATATTTCCCACATAAAAAGGTCAAATGATACAACCATGCAATGGTTAAGATGGAAGGTTCTGAATTTTGCCTGCTTTTAAATTCTGTTTCTCCACTTAAAGCTGCTCAATCTTGGAAGGGTTGACCTCCTCGGGACTCCCTTACCTATAAACTGAGGATAATTGTGGTATTCCCCTCACACGGTGCGGTTACGATTAGATGGGATAATTCATGTCAGGCAATTAACCCAGCCCCCAGCAGGGCCTATGCGTTTACTATACAGTATCAATAGGAAAAGTATTACCTGTATTAACACATGTATTTTTTCTATGGGTTTCATTAGTTACTTCTGATTGTGAGGCAAGTCAGTATTATATTTCAATTTTTGGATTATGGACTAGCAAAATAGTGTTTGGGATTTCAAGATCGGTAAATTTTTAAAAAATAAAAAAGTTTAGACCCAGGAAAGAATTATTTTGTTTTGCTACATGAGAAAAAAAGGTCAGTTTCCTTGAACCAAAAAACTAGGAAGGCCATAGACACAATTTAGAGGTCAGTCTTTCAAACTGAGTAAATTTGGCTTTATGAAAACTCATTTATTTTTTCAAGGACTTGTGGAGACTTTATCTTAAAGCAGTGCTGCCTGCAAACCAGTGATTAGGAAATACAAATTTAATAATACATTTAATTGTGAGAGCCAAAATATGGATTGATGAGCAAACCCATGGGGTGAATGTCACTTCTGCAGCTGCGAGCCGAGGACAGAGCCTCCCTCGGCTCCACTCGTGAAAACACTGGAAAGATGCATGTGGTGGTGACCGTAAGCCTCAAGTCACCAAGAGAAAGAAAGGTTCTATATAAATCGTGAGCCTAGTTACTCACAGTTACAATTTCCATGTTTTCCTTGTATATTCTTTTGCCATAGAGAGACTTGGTCATCTTTGAAAACTTCTTGATGGATCACCTCAACATACTGTCACTCCTTTTTTTTCTTACCCCTTTTCCTTTTTATTACCTTTTAACCATTTTAGCATATTTAACCTTTTCATAATGAGTTCCCTGAAACCTGACTATAAAGTCTCCAATGCAGAATTTAGCATTTGAAAATACAAAGCTGACATGCACTCCAGGAACTTCCATTTTTTTAATGTGCCGCAGCTTTAGAAAGTTAATGGCAACTGAATTATATTCAGTGCCATTTAAAGGAAAAGCCCTTTTCTTCATAGATATGTGCTTTCTAAAGAATTTCTAATGATAAGCACTTTAGCATCAGGTTTCTTAGCAATATGTATATAGAATTAATTTTATTACATCCTTTTTTACCTCGCATTTTTGCCAGGAGCATAGCCAGACGCCTCTATAAGCAGTTTTCTTTCACCTCATTTTGTGTATGATGAGATTTTTTCCCATGGTTTCAGAAGACCTGTCCAGGCTGAAAGAAGAAAGAAAAGACAGACTGTACATTGTTTATCTGTCGTGTGACATGGGTGGGAGCATTAAATGACACCGTATCACATAAGGGAGAGTCACGTCACACTGGGGCTTTTTCCTGAGCCAGGCCATTTCTTTAGACATTTTTTTTTCATGGAAAATTTGGGTTTTTGTGAAAAGGTGGAAACTTTATCTCATGAAGAAATCTCATTATGAGAGTGAGGATTAAAGGCCTTTGCTAGCAAAGTTGAACACACCAGCTTTAACTAGTTCACTAGTTAGAATTTTCCATCCTGATTTAAGAGGAACATATACAGTGACAATACAAAGGTTAGGTGGCCATGAAGGGCACTGACCGGGGACTATTCAGCATTGCCTTCTCTGAACACTGGAGAGAGGTTTGCAGAGACTGGAGGAACAAATGGTGAAGTGGGAGAGGCTCCTACCTCTCCTCGGTCTTCTTTAGAAAAAAATCTAGTAAAATGTAAATTTTCTAAGTTCAACCCAAGTGAATCAAAGACCATAGGCACAAATTGTAGTGAAAAGGAGGCAAAGAAAAAAGGAGAAATGTTCAAGAGCACCTTCTCAATTCATCTTGTAGGCTGTTTCTGTAAAGAAGATAGGAAATTATGACTGAAACTTAGTCCAAGCCCACAGCAATGTTACTGAAAGTAGCTGCTTATAATTACTTCATAGAATTTTTTTTTTCATTTTAGTTTCAACTATAAGTGCAGCCTTCAGCTAAAGATTAGGTTTAACAAAAGAGATAGGAAGCCACTTCCAATTTCAGCTGACATGAAATGAGCTTAGAAGTCATCACTCCGTCCTCAACATAAGAAAAAGTGGAACAAACTTAAAAGGAATAACTTTTCTTGGACTCATCAGCAAACTGAGGTTGCAGGACAAACCTTTACCATGAAATCAGGAAAGACAGGAGAATCCAAAGTCACACTTGAGATGGGCTTGAGGCATTCATGCTTGCCCAGCTGCACCCTGCCCTGCTGTAGTGGCTAACTGAACCAGGATCCCCCACCCCCCATCATCACTCGTGCCCAGCAGTACCTTGCTCCACCCTGCTATCATGTCTGCCCAGCTGTAACGGCTAACTGAACCAGGACTGTCCACCCCTCATAGAAAGATGTCACCATATGAGCTCACCCCCTTGCCCTGCTGCAAAAACCCAGGAATGCGATGGTATAAAAGAAACAGCCCCACTGCGTTTGGGGCTCAGCTTTTGTGACATGAGTCCCCTGAGCTGGTGCTGGCACACCAATAAACCTGCTTCCTGCTACAAGCCTCAGTGTCCTGTCTCTCCTTCCGAGTTCACTGTAACATGCTGTAACAGGCTTACCTACTGCAGAAGCTGCAGGAGCCATAAACTGGTAAGAATATTTGAGTGGTAACTTTGATAAATTGCTGGAGGCTGACCATTGACGAGCATGAGAGTGAGAAATTCCAAGGGCTGCAGTCCTGGGAGTGAGATAGGAGGTGCTCAGTTTCCATGGGTTTGGGTTTCAGGACACACCTCTGGGTTTTAAGCCACTTTCCTCAGGTCCCTCCTCCAGGCCCTCCCCTAGAGGGAAGTTACTTTTGCTCATCGCACCTATTTTCGGTACCAACACAGGGAGATTGAGACCACAGGGCAGACTTACGCAAATCCAGTGGCTGAGCATGCTTGGTATAAAGGAGTTATGTAACTTTAATAGCTGAGCATGCTCAATAAATGGAATTCATACAGGCTTATACAACTCCAGTGACTGAGCATGCTCAGTGGAAAGGAGTTTATGCTTTGAATGACCTTCCACTGAAGATGCCAGAGAGCATAGAATGTTCTTGGATTTACTTGGTGCATGTAATAGAATTTGACCAATGAATGTGCCTTAAAAGAAGACCAACTGAACATGCGCAAGACTATGTTTACATAACTGGGAACCCCCCCTTAGTTGAATATTCATTAGGTATCATGAATATGTATTACAAAGCAAAGCTATAAAAGTTGAATCTGGCAGAAGGTAGGGTTGTTGCCCAGTTTTGCTAGGGCCAACCATCCTTCATTGGCAAGGTGTGGATGCTTTACTTTTGTGTTAAACTTACTTCTAATAGGCAGCTGCTCACTCTCTTGAGCCAGCCTATGCTTTGTACTAAACTCTAAGTGTGTATTTCACACTTTTGTATTAAACTTAGTGTAGGCCCTGCTCAGCCTCTGGAGCTAGGCTGAACTTTTTCCTGTGATGTCTCTGTTCCTTACTTTGCTACATTAAACCTGCTTTACCTTCTACTGTGACTCTACTCTTGAATTCTTTCCTGTGGCAGAGTCAAGAATCTGCTAGAGAACCAGGTGAGTTGAGGCCAGCTATCGGGCCTCCCCAGACCCTCTCCTCCAGTATGGGGGTGGAGGAATGTCTACACTTGGGTTCCTTTAACTCCATGAACCCTACCAGGTTCTCATGGTAAAGATCCAAGAAAGACCCTTTGGTGTCTTTAGCACAGGGAGGGAAAGAATAGTCATTATGAAATAAGTCAAGAGCCTTCTCTATGACAAAACCTACTACTCTCTGGCAGAAAAGACTTTACCAAAGTGAAGTCTAGCCTTCCTATCTTATCTAAGGGGCAAATAAAAATTAAAAAGTTAAAAAACACTTGTGAAGGTATCAGCCCATGGACACAGGCCCACTAAAAATTTGAGATTTAATCATAAGATTATATAGTATTCCCCTTCCCCCACACCTTACGACATTACTGGGCTCCAGTGTTACAACAGTTGAGAGAGCTGCGAGCTATGGACTCCGTCTGAGAAGCAGTACTTAGGGAAGCAAAGACAACCTCAAAGGAGATATTAAGACTCACTGGAAAGCTAAGTTTGAAAGCAAAGTTTGTGAGCTTCCTTTTAAGAACAGAGTCCCAGAAAAGCTACTCTCCAGCCAACCAGAACCTCCCCAAAAGAGTTCATCAATGAATACTACTTATAGATACTTACTGGCCTAGAAGACAGGTGAGGAAATACCCACTAGAGCAAGTGGATACTGTGTCTGAGTAGGTAAAAAGGAACGGACTCTAGGATCATGTAGCCAAAGAAAGCTGAGGTTAAAGCCATTCCCCAACTCTGATTTATACACCGCTTAGAAAAGAATTAACATGTCTAAAGTGATGGACCATTGTAAATACTCAAAGAATATAATTATTAGAGCCATATCTTTAAGTCATCATGGGCTCAAACAATAGCCCTTGTCTTCTGTGAAAATTATGGGGAGTTGTCTTAGTTCATTTTCTGTAACTATGATAGAATACCACAGACTGGGTAATCTGTAAAGAAAAGAAATTTATTTCTCACAGTTCTGGAGCTGGGAAGTTCAAGAGCATGGCGCCAATATCTGGCAAAGGCCTGTATGCTGTTATTCCGTGAGAGGGGCAGGAGGGCAAGCAAGCACACGAGACAGAGAGAAATCAGGCCGACTCATCCCTTGCATTGAGAGCCCACTCTCACAATAATGGCATAAAACTATTCATGGAGACAGAGCCCTGATGACCTAATCACCTTGTAAAGGTCCCACCTTTTAATACTGTTGCATCAGGGATTAAGTTTCCAACACATGAACTTTGGGAGACATATTTAAATCATAGCAAGAATAGTATCTGGAAACCTCTGATATTTAATTCAAAGGTAGTAGCTGCTAGGGAAAAAGAGAGGACATCCATTCAGGAACTATGTATCTTTTAAGTAATTTTTACCCTCTTTAAACAGTCCAGAAATCTTATTGCTGATATATCTCCTTCTAAACACTTTCTAGCCTCCTTTTTGGATCGTTTTAGGACCATGTACTAATCTAAATTTAGTCTTCTACATTTTTCCTACCCTGCACTTCTTCTTTCATAACAGCACAGCTCAAGAATTTCATTGAGCTCAAAAAACAAAGTAATAGGAAAGTAAAATTCTTATTGAATTGGATAAACATAAATAATATTACATGCATTTATCCACTTGTAATTCTCCACTTTCCTTAGAGGAATTTTTTAAAAATGTTTTTTTATGTTTGCTTTTCTATTATTTCATCATTTTGTGTCAATTTTTTTTTTGCCTGCCTATCTCTCTGACCATGATGATTTCCAATTTAATCATTCTTACAATAGTGTATTTCAAAATGATTTAAAAGCACAAATTAAAAGCAACTGCACTGATGTGCACAATGTTAAATCTCTCAGGTTCTATGACTTGGAATGGGCATATATGACCCGAAAAGAATACCATATCTCAAAAATTAGCCCTTGATAATGTGGGAAATGTTAGCATGGTAAGACTTATGTATCACTCTGTCACACGTCTACTCTTTTTATATTGCTATCTGCTAACCTGAGATCATCTAGCTGCGATAAAGCTGCCAAGAACCAACTCTGTGTTAAGAGAAAGTGTTCTAATGGCTTCACAATATTGCACACAAAAGCAGTCCCCTGGTGCCCCAAGTCCCTCCCTGAGCAAGTCTTTCATTGCCTCTAGGTCCAAGCAGTAGTCAGTTACTCGGTCTCTCGGGGGCTCCATTTCCTCAGTTGTGTAAAGAAGTCTGTGATTCTATGTAACAGTGAATACAATTTCAGTGTGTTGATCTGGGTCTTCAAAAACTACAAGTCTGTTTCATTTTTTTTATATCTATTATAAGTGAAAGACAATTATGAGAAAAAAAAAAGATAGGGAGAGAAAGAGAAACAGAGACAGAAAGAGAGAAAGAGGAAGGGAGGGAGGGAGGGATGCAGGTTTTAAGAAGAAAACCTTAGCCTGCTGCTAGGGGAGCTGTACTTTTGCTTTCATAGCATTGCAAGAGCATTCCAGGGACCTTACTTAGCCCTGCCAATTTGCTATTGAAAAATATATCCCATTGTATTCAATTTGTGCAAAAACCAAACAAAGTCATTCATTTTCTTAATTTTTTTTCAGCCTCATAGGAAGAATAAGTTATCCAGGTTTCCTTTAACTGAAGCTAATATTTCAAGGTTTTCCTCCTTGTTTTCCATAAACCCACTCTGTTTCCTCCATGTCTTCCACGAACCCACTCTGCAATGGTATCTTTAGGAGTAAAGTACAAAGCAACAGAGACATACTGAACATATTGATTACCAAGTAAAATGGTTTCCCTGGCAACCATAATCCAATGAAAGCCCTTAGAACTGCCTTCCTTTCACACATGAATTTTTTTTCTAATGACTTCAGGCATCACAGATGGCAAAAACAGATATAAAAGTACCTGTTCCAAATGTGTTGCTACAAAAATAAAGCTGACTCAGCGAGAGATGCTCTGCTCTGTTCTGTGATGAGCTAATTCATAGTGTGATTTTTGAATAATTTTGAAATAAATCTATTCCTATGTGCACTGTAGTATGTGGATGTATTAGTTTTCTATTGCTGCTATAATAAATCACCACAAGTTTAGTGGCTTAAAATAACACAAATGTATTATCTTACAGTCTGACATAAATCTCACTGGAATGAAATCAAGGTGTCAGTAGGGCTGCGTTCCTCTGTAGAAGCTGTAAGGTAGAAGAATCCTCTTCCTTGCCATTGTCAGCTTCTAGGAGGTGCTGGCGTTGGCTCCTGGCCCCTGTCTCTTTTTTAAGCTACCGACATTACATTTCTCTGACCTTTCCTCTGTTGTCACATCACAGCTGGGAAAGGTTCTTGCTTTTGAAGACTTTTCTGGTTATATCGGACCAATCCAGATAATCCAGTATAATCTCCATATCCCAAGGTCTGTACTATTCATCATATTTGCAAAGTCCTTTTGGCCATGTAAGGTAACATATTCACATGTTCCAGGGATTAGGCCATGAATGTCTTTGAGCGTCCATTATTCTGCATACCACAGTGAGTGCATTGTCTACCATATTTACAAAAAAAAAAGATGCTTCCCAAAATACTGCAATGGAGCATGAACTTTAAACTGCTTCTTTTGGTGATTATTTCACATTGATCTAATGCAGAGATCAGCAAAATTTTCTGTAAAAAGCTAGACTCTGTATATATTAAATTTTGCCCATCATATAGTCTCTGTTACAACTATTCAACTCTACCATTGTGGTGTGAAAGCAGCCACTGGCAGTACATAAATGAATGAGCTTGGCTGTGTTCCAATAAAAATTTCTATATAAAACCAGGCAGTGGGCCAGATTTGGACTGCATGCTATCATTTGCTGATTTGCAAACTAGAGCTATGAAAGTTGGTTTCTTGTAAAGTATAAACATTCTTCACTATTGTCAAACCCGTTTTGAGAACCAATGCTAGAGAATAAGACTACAAAAAGCTAGAGGACAGAGAGTCTACCCTCAAGGGGCTTAATATAATAAGATAGGTGACATGTAGCCATTAAAACATAGTAACATAACATTTGTTTTATATGTTTAGTTGAATATATTATTTATCCTCCAAAAGTATCATCTTAAAACATTATGTAATGAGAGTTTTGCTTCTGGTAATGGCAAAGTACTTTGTATTAGACTACTTCCTGCAGATAACAATGATAAAATTTGACAAAATATTTTTTAAAATAAACAAACAACTATATGTAGGCAGTGTAGAGTGACCAAAAGCACAGAGACTGGAGAGGAGTCAATCCTTGAAAAAAAAGAACTGTGCTGGATAAATATTTGTCTTATATGACTTTTTCCTTAAGAACACATCACAGCCTGTGTGCCCTAAGGCAGAGGAAATAAAGCATAAATCTGGTCTTACTGGCTTAAGGAGTCAGAACGTGGAGTCGGGATATAGTAAGAGTAGACAGAATGAATGAGGAATCCCAGGATTAGGGATTTACAGAAGGAGAACTCTCAAAACTGCACATAACCTCTGTCCACCCTTGGCTGAAGCCTGAACTGTGCATACACTGGAGACACATCAAAGTTCCCAGTGAAAAGCAATAGCGGAAAGGTTGTAAAAACTGAGCATTTGAAGTTGCTGTCAATTCCAGGGAAAACTGAAATTGAAGTTTGATTCTAATAAAGTTAATTTCCTGCTTAGAACAAAAATCTACAGTCAGAAAAAGAAAAGAGTACAGAGTCTCAACATCACTAATCATCAGGGAAATGCAAATTAAAACCACATTGAGATATCACCTCACCCCAGATAGACTGGCTATTATCAAGAAGACAGAGAAGAACACAGGCTGGCGAGGATGCGGAGAAAGGGCAACCCTCCTACACTGCTGGTGGGACTGTAAACTAGTGCAGCTATTATGGAAAACAGTATGGAGGTTTCTCAATCAACTACAGATAGAACTGCTGTACGATCCGGCAGTCCAGCAATTTGGGTATACACTGCTGGGTATATACCCAAAGGAATGGAAATCATCAAGTCAAAGGGATACTTACACTCCCATGTTCATCACAGCTCTATAATAGCCAAGATATGGAACCAACCTAAAAGTCCATCGATGGATGAATAGATAAGGAAAATGTGGTATATATACACAATGAAAAACTGCTCAGCCATAAGAAAAAAAATGAAATTCTGCCTCTCACAGCAACCAGGATGAGTTTGGAGAAAATTATCTTAAGTGAAATAAGCCTGGCACAGAAAGTGAAATACTGCAAGTCCTCACTCAAATGTGGGAGCTAAAAAGAAAGAAGGAAAGAAAGAATCACAATAATAGGTTGAACTTTCAGAAGGAGAGAACTGTTGTTACTAGAAGTGGGGAAGGGGGCGGGGGAGGGGATTGTCCAGAAATTGGTGAATGGACACAAAGAAGCTCATGTTTAGTGATGATGAATGTGTTGATTATCCTGATGTGATCATCACGTGTTGTACACAGGTATTGATACTTGACTCTGTATTCCACAAACATGTATAATCAATTATGTTTCAATAAAAAAGTAAAAATGTCTTTAAAAAGGAAATGAAGGCAACATTTTAAAAGCCCAGTACACAATAAACAATTACTAGACATGGAAAAGATAGGAAAATAAGAACAATAATTAAGAGAAAAGTAGTACATAGTAACAGACTCCGAGATGACACAGATCTTCGAATTAGAAGGCAAGAACTTTAGAGTAAGTCTAATATGTCAATGACTTAAAGGAGAACGTGGTCATTATAAAAAGCAGAAGGGAAAATCTGCAGTCCAATGGGAACTATAGAAAGAGAAGCAAGTGGAAAATCTAGAAGATAAAAAGTAAAATGTACAAAATTAAAAATATTTACTGAATGGGTTTATCAGCTTATTGGAGATAGTGGAAGAAAATGTCAGTGACATTGAATATAAATCAAATGTAAAAAGAGAAGAAAAACTATTCAAAAAATGTGAACAGAGCCTTCTGTTATAATATTAAATTGATTAGCATATGTGCAGTTAAATCCCAGTAGGAGAGCAGGAAGGAAATGGGACAAACCAGAATTTGAAGAAACAACAATAAGTTTTTAAATGTAGTGAAGCAATATGATATTGGATCCCAAGCAGCTCTGCAAACCCCAAGCATGAGAAAGGAGAAAGAAAAAGGGGGGGAGGGGAGACAGGAAGGAAGGAAGGAAGAAACGAAAGAAACCCAGCACATTATGGTTAAATCGCTGAATGCTAAGGCGTAAATCCAAAATCTAGAAAGCAACCAGGGAAAAAAGGACGTATTATGTATAATGGAACAGTGATATTAATGATGGCTGACTTCCCATCAGAAACAACGATGGCCAAAATACTATATCTGGTGAAAATATAAAAAGTTAACATTGAAATTAGATAATTTTCAGATAATAGAAAGGTAAAAGAAATTCTAACCCACAAACCTTCACTGTAAGTCATACTAATGGAAATTTTTCACTTGGAAGGGAAATGACACCAGACAAAAACCAGAATCTACAGGAAGAAATAAAGAGCCTTTGAAATGCTAGTTATATGAGCACATATATGTCTCTCTTTTTCTCTTTTTGTGTGTGTATGTATAACATGTGTGTATATATATCTATTTATTTGTTCCTTTTCTTAGTTTATTTAAAAGCCATATGGATGTCTGAAGCAAAAATAAGAGTAATCACATTATATTGTGAAATTTATAATGTATTACATGTAAGATAAAAGGCAACATTAGCACAAAAGATGGGGCAATAAATTGTATTAAAGTGTTTCATGGTTCTCACATTTTAAATGAGGGGGTACAATACTAACACAAAGTAGATTGTAATAAGTTAAGGGTCTATATTGTAATCCCTAGAGCAAATGCACACATACACCCACATCCACACCCACACCCACACATACACACACTACAAAAAGGCATAGCTATAACGCCAATGGAGAAATTATAATAAAATACTAAAAAATATTCAATAAAGCTAAAGAAGTCAGAAAAGGATGAATAAATAATCAGATGCCTGATGGGATAAAAAAATGAATAGCAAAATTATAGACCTAAATCCAAACATACCAATGATTATGTTAAATATGAATGAATAGAACACTCCCAGAAAGAACCAGAAATTATCAGACAAAACAAAAAAGTTGTTTATGAGAGATTCATCTTAAATCTAAAAGACGTAAATCAACTGGAAGTAAAAAGATGGAAGTGATACATCTTGCACAGTAACAGTAAGCACAAGAAATCTGAGTGGAAAAAATGACATCAATACAAAAACTACCACCAGAGATTAAGGGGAACAGTTCATAATGATAAAAGCTTCATTTACCAGAAAGACATTGATAGAGTTTGGATGTGTTGTCCCTGCCAAAACTCATGTGGAAATCTGATCCCCAGTGAAGCAGTGCTGGAAGCTGAGTCACAGGATCAGATCCCTCATGAATGTATTCATGCTCTCCCTGGGGAAGAGGGGTAGTGAGTGAGCTCTTGCTCTATTAGTTCCCATGAGAGCTGGTTGCTTAAAAGACCCTGACACCTCCTCTCTCTCTCTTGCTTCCTGTCACCATGTGATCTGCCTGTACCCGCCGGCTGCCTGCCACTTTCTGCCATGAGTAGAATCAGCCTGAGGCCCGTGCCAGATGCAGCTGTCCCAGAATCGTAAGCCAAATAAACCTCTATTCTTTATAAATTACCCAGTCTCAGGTATTTCTGTTATAGCAACACAAACGGACTAATACAGACATAAAGATCATAAAGTTTGTAAAATAAAGAACTTTAAAAATATATAAAGCAGACATTAACAGAATTAATTGGAGAAATAAATCCATACTCATAGTTGGAGATTTTCACACCATTATTAATAATTGATAAGCTAGAATAATAAGCAAAGATTTAGGAGACCTGAAGAACACTATCAGCTAATTTAACCTACTTGATATTTATAGAACAAAACACCCAGCAAGTGTAGAATACATATTCTTTTCAATTACACATGGAATATTCACCAAGATAGACCATAAACTTGGCTATAAAACAAGACTGAATAAATCTGAAAGGATAAAATTTTACAGAGTATCTTTTCTGACCACAAGAAAATTTTAAATTAGAAATCAATAAGTTATCTTAAAATCCCCAATTATTTGGAAATTAACTAACATACTTCTAAATAATGCATGAGTTGAAGAAGAAATCTCAAAAAAGAAAGAAAGGAGGAAGGAAGGAAGGGAGGGAAAAGAAAAAAGATTTGGAACTAAATTATAATGAACATAAAATTTGTATGGAATTCTCCTACTTAATATATAGAAGTCTACAGGAGAATGTTACTGTAACTCTAACAATGAGGAAAAAAAATCCCTGAATAACGTACAAATAATAACACTGAGCCTATCAGAGAGCTGAGATTGTAAAGCAACCAGGTGAAGTGAAATCCAGAGCAGCAAACCCTTTGAGAGGAGACAGGACACATCCACTCTCGTAGCTTTGGAAGAGCACTCCAGGCCCTTCGAGACTACTCGGTGGTGATCAGCAGCTACTGGCAACAGGCATGAAACCCACCTACATCCCAGATCCTTCTCTATCACAAGGCAGAGGCTCTTGCTAGTGAGGAAGAGATAGGAAACCTGCAATGTCCCAGATGAAAATATGCTTTGACACAAGTCACAAGCCATCAACAGTCAAGGAGGGGCAAGAAACCTCCCTGCTCCCTGTTTACTGCTTTGATACCACCACTGAGGAAATCTGAATCCTTAGTGTGCTAAAAATAACTATAATAACAACAAAATCCAATTTCTGCTTAAATGCTGACTAGTTTGACTGAACCCCTCCATACTAACAGAAGGACTAATAGGACTGAAAATGATAAAACTGTGTGTAAATGAATTAGATACATTTTTTTCTTATTTTTAATAGCTTTAAAAGGTAATTAATGTCTCAAATAAAAAAATAACAACAATGTATTAGAGGTTCAACATACATAGAATCAAAATATTTGATAACAATGCCACAAATGACAAAGTGAAGGTAAATAAAAGTATACTATTGTAAAGTTTTTACAGTATACACGAAGTGGTACTATTTGAAGGTACATAATGATAAGTTAAAGATGTATATTGTAATCTTCAGAGGAACCACTATATGTAAAATGAGGTGCAGCTGATAAACCTATAATGTAGATAAAGTGGAATCATAAAATAATTTTAATCCAAAATTAATCAGAAAACAAAATAAAAGGAAAAATGATCAAATATTATAGAAAAAAAACAATATGGTAGTTTTAAACCAAACCATACCAATTTTATTACATATAAATAGTCTAAACATTCCAATTAAAAGGCAGAGATTGGATTTAAAAAGCAAGAATTAATATGCTATCTACAGTAAACTGTCTTTAAATACAAAAACATAGGCTAAAAAGATGAAAAGGTATTTACAATATAAACACCAATTAAAAGCAAGCTATAATGGTTATATTAATATCAAACAAAATAAACTTCAGAACAAGAAATAGTGTCATGTATACAGAGGGACTTTTCACAATAATAAAGGGGTCAAGAAGACAAAACAATTCTAAATGTCTATGTACTAATAACAGAGTGTAAAATAAATAAAGCAAAAGCTGGCAAAAGCTTCTTGTAAAAGAAGAGATAGACAACCCCAAAATGATACAGACTTTCAACACTCCTTCCTCAGTATAATAGAAAAAGGAGAGATAATTAAACTCAAAGTACACAAAGGTAAGGAAGAAAATTGTAAAGATAAGAGTAGAAATCAATGAAATAGAAAATGGACCAACAATAGAGGAAAACCAATGAAACCAAAAGCTGGTTCTCTGCAGGAAAAAAAAAAAAAAATTGATTGACCTTCAGCTAGAATGATAAGAAAACAAATACAGAGTCTACAGAACCATCAATATCAAAAATGAAAGAGGAGACATGACTACTGATCCCACAGACATTAACAAGACAATAGGGAGTGTAAAGAATATGTTTGTGCAGTTGCAGTAAAGAGCCTGCCTCTGTTTTTTGATTTTTGACTGCTGACAACTTTTAAACTTCAGCCATCCCCCTTCTCTTCTGCCCCACATCTGGGCAAGCTGGTTTAAAATAAAATAAAATAAAATAAAAAAGCCTGAGTGCTCTCTACTTTGTCACCAGCAGGGGATTTAAGCCACATAAGCACTGTACACATGCCAGAACCTCCACACAGGCCTCGACCCTAACCTAATAAAAACTCCAGCCAGTCACCTTTGCCCCCTCTCAAGTTATTTTGGACCTGCTTAGGAGGCCTGTCCTGCTCTCCCCAGAAAGTCTCATTATGTCAAAAACAAACGTTTTCATACTCGTTTGGGGGGTATGTGTGTATGTGTGTGTTTGTCATATCATTAGTCTCCACATTTAAACCAAATTTGGGGTTGGGGATGGGAAACTGTCTGGCTACTGCTGAGGGCTACTGCAAGGCTAATGTCTTGAATCTTCACACAGCGCCAATTGTCTAGCTCTTAATCCTGTTTGTGATGCCAGTTGTAAAGCTAGGTGACCACACTAGTTGTCACGGCTCCTTTTCCTGCCGGTAATCCTGCACTGACTGGGCCTGTGGTTGAGCTAAGGCTGGGTCTGGAGCTCCCAGACCCCTCAAGCCCATCCACAGACTGGGTCAGAAACCCTTCACATGCCAGGCTGGGCCACCAGACCCCTCCATGCAGGTCTACAAGCTAGGCAACCAGCCACCCCGTCTTTGGAAGCTGTATGTCTGGAAAAACATGGCCACATAGGGCAGGCACCCGAGGCAGAAAACACCAGCCAAAGTGGTGCCGCCGTGCAGGTGCACGTACTCCACCCACACAGTGTTTACAGAACCACCCTGAACCGGCTCGGAGGTGAGGGGAGCCTGACCAAATTATTCCATTTTCCCAACAGAAACATTGGCCTCCGAAGGGTATCCAACATCAATAATTCTGATCACTAGACAACATGAACAAATTCTTTGTATGACAAAAATTATCAATGCCCAATCAGAAAGAAATCATTTGAAGAGCCCTGTATCTATTATGTACTGAATTTGTCATTTAAAAGTTTGTGTATTCACATGTACATATGCAGAATTCCCAAATTCAGATGGCACCACTGGTGAATTCTACCAACCACTTAAGAAGAACTGATACTATTACTATCGCTGATACTATTTCGAAACAAACTTTTCCAGAAAAAAGAAAAGGAGGGGAATGTTTAACTTATTTTATTAGACCAGTATTATCACAATAAATAAACACAGAAGAAATAATATAAGAACATTAAAAACCAATATCCATCATGAAGATAGACATAAACATTTTTAACAAATTTTACCAATTCAAACCCAGCAGTATATAACAAAGCAACTGAGATTCATCTTGGGAAGGCAAGGTTGTTTCGAAATTTGAAAACCAATATCTATACTTCACCAGATCAAAATTCTGGAAAGAAAAACTGTATAATTAGTAAATTAAGAGAAGGCATTTGACAAAATTCAACACCTTTTCATGATAGAAACTTAACAAACCGGAAATAGAAGAGAACATTCTCAACCTGATAAAGGGCAGTTATAGAAACCCTACAACTAATAGCGTACTTAATGGTGAAACTTAGAAAACAATATTGATTACAATTGCATAAAAAAATAAAATAGTTGAAAACAAATTTAATAAAATGTGTTTTACAATACTTTTAGAAGCTGCAGCAAGTTATTATCCAAAAGATCTTGCTAATAGGATTGATGAAGGTGGCTACACTAAACAACAGGTTTTCAGTGTAGACAAAACAACCTTATACTGGAAGATGCCATCTAGGACTTTCATAGCCAAAGAGAAGTCAATGCCTGGCTTCAAAGCTTCAAAGGACAGGCTGGCTCTCTTGTTAGGGGCTAATGCAGCTGGTGACTTTAAACTGAAACCAGTGCTCATCTATCATTCTGAAAATCTTAGAGCCCTAATGAATTATGCTAAATCTACTCTGCCTGTGTTGTATAAATTGAACAACAAAGCCTAGAGGATAGCACATCTGTTTACAGCATTGTTTACTGAATATTTTAAGCCCCCTCATGAGATCTAATGCTCAGAAAAAAGATTTGCCCTCGGGGCCCCACCTGGGGGCCCAGAGCATGGAGCCGTGGACCAGACACCCACGCCCAAAACCAGGCACACCACCAGTGCCAAAGAGCATGCCAAAAATATCATCTCCATGTGGGTGGCCCACCACAGCCACCACAGTAACCTCAGCTGCCAAGAAAGTGGTAGATGCCACAACCACCACGCAGATGGTCCGCCAGCCACTGGAGTGCATTGACACAAGGACAGTCACCAGCAGAGACCAAAGAAAAGAATAGAATGTCTCTCTCCACAAAGCCCATGCCAGAGTGACAGAAGACGCACCTGCTCTATGATAATATTGGGGGACCTGATCACACCTTTCAGCATTGTACAGATCATCTAGGCAACAAATCAACAGAGTAACCATTACTCTTTCAGAAGGAGAGAAGAAATCTAGGGTTATCAGTGGTGGGAGGCGGGAGGGAGAAGAGGATAAGGAGAGATTGGACAAGGAGCATAAAGAATAAGTACAATTTGTAGCAATATGCATACTAGTAATATTGATTTGATCAACATATGCCAACATTGAATCCCCAAAATATGTATAATCAATTATGATCCAATAAAATAAATAAATAAATAAGAAAAAAGATTTGCAAGTTTCATTATTTAAGAAATACATTTCATGAAGCTATAGTTGCAATAGATAGTAATTCCTCTGATGGATCTGGGCAAAGTAAATTGAAAACCTTCTGGAAAGAATTCGCCATTCTTGATGTTATTAAAAAAAAAAATCATGATTCATAGGAGAAGGTCAAAATACCAACATTAACAGGACTTTGAAGGAAGCTGATATCAACCGTCATGAATGACTGTGAGGGGTTCAAGACTTCAGTGGAGAAAGTAACTGCAGATGTGGTGGAAATAGCAAGAAAACTAGAATTAGAAGTGGAGCCTGAAGATATGACTGAATTGCTACAAGCTCATCAAACTTAAACGAATGAGGAGTTGTTTCTCATGGATGAGCAAAGAAAGTGGTTTCTTGAGACGGAATCTGCTTCTGGTTTAGATGCTATGAATGTTGTTTAAATGACAATAAAGGATTCAGAGTATTACATACACTTAACTGATAAAGCAGCAACAGGGTTTGAGAGGACTGTCTCAAATTTTGAAAGAAGTTCTACTGTGGGTAAAATGCTATCAAACAGCATCACATGCTACAGAGAAATCTTTTGTGATGTGGGACAATTCATTGTCTTATTTTAAGAAATTGCCACAGCCACCCCTACAGCAGCCACCACCCCAATCAGTCAGCAGCCATCCACATCGAGGTAAGACCTTCCACCAGCAAAAAAAAAGATTAGGACTTTCTGAGGGCTCAGATAATCAATAGCATTTTTTTTCTCAATGAAGTATTTTTAAATTAAGGTACGTACATTGTTTTTTAGACATAATGCTATTGCACACTTAATACTACTGTGTAGTGTAAGCATAAATTTTACATGCACTGGAAAACCAAAAAAATTGTGTAACTTGCTTTATTGGGATATTAGCTTTATTGCAGGGGTATGAAACTGAACCCATAATATTTCTGAGGTATGCCTGTGTTTAAGAATAAAAAAGCCCATCTTTACATTGCTCTTAAAAGATTCAGAAAAATATGCATATACAAATAAATATTTAGTGAGAGAATGACAAATCAATGGGATAAAATATAAACAACTGGTGAATCTGGGTTAAGGGATAAGAGAGTTCCTAACATTCTTGCAACGTGTCTGAAAGTTTGAAATTATTGCAAAATAAAAATTATAAAAAACAAACCAAAAAACCAAAGCATGTAAAGGAAAGCTATGGTATGGATATTACATTTTTAATATCCATAAAATGTATGGATATTACATTTTTTAGTAATATCCACATGTATATAAAGAAAATAGAAAGACTTGAGGTATTATTTCAATCGAAAAACAATCAGTAAATAAGTCTAAAGAGAAACAACTAAGACAAAGCTGGTTTTTACATGCTGCTTTGTTGCTATTTAACCAAAACAAGAGACCAGAATTTTGTTTCCTGACTGTAAAACTTTTTCATTTTCTTTTTTTTTTTTTTTTTTTTTCCCCTTCATTTTTCTGCTTTGATTTCCAGTCTCTCGTGTCTGGAATTCTCCAGATAATTGGTTCCAACTGGATCACTCTCCACAAGTGGTCTCAGAGTTGAAGAATTATCTCTTTTTAAGAACTCCAACAGAAGGTAATCAAATATTTGTCATAGCTAAACAGCAGAATATTCAACATGGGCAAATGCCCTTTCAACTGGGTCCCATGTTTTCTTGAGTGGCTCTGTATATTGTAACCTAAATAATTTTAGAAGGAATTCTAATCTCAAATTATTAAGTAGATGATTGACAGCTTATTTTATTTGCAAGGAGACACTATAATTGGACATTGAGAATGGAAAAAAAAAGACATGATTATATTGCTGTGTTGCTGAATTGGAGAGAAGGGAGATAGACTTAAATTTACAGTGTGGGTTAAACTTTTCCCATTTATAGAGACCTCTTTTGTGGAAATTAATGGATTGTATGTGCTTTTTATTTACTTCTCCCCACAACCGTGGGTTCTCCAATCACAAACAATTTTTTTTCCAAAGCTGCAATTACTGAGATTACAAATAATGTGAAGCATTGCAGCTGGACTTGGTCCTGGCATATTTCCAACACATCACCTGTCGTGTGCACTAATTCTTGCCATGATTAAGGCCCTTTTTTCTCACTAGGGTCTGATAGCTCTATTGTTTAAAATGTCACACATTAATAGAACACGCATGAGCTTGTCTGTACTCTAACTAGTTTCCTTGCATATTTTCTATATCAGCTTCAGTTAAGCTGTTTTACTGTCTATTTGATGAGTGATCACTTTTCCCGGAGCCTGGTATTGTCAATAAAAGACTAATGATATGTGAGACCACGGCTTAGTTAGATATAAACATGGATTCAAACAAAGCCTTCTAGAAAACATTGGAAAGAGAATTTAATGGGCTCCAGACTAAATGAGGAGACACAGAATTGTTTTGGTTTCCTTTAAGATAAAAGGGCAGTGCTCAGACATGACAGTAATATTTTCTCTTGTTTTGAAATCTGAAAAAAATTGCCATTTAAAAATATATGTACAATATATCTTCAATATATTACTGACAATAATGGGAATCTTTTCAAGCTCTTTTTATTCTTTTTCTAAAACTTAACTCCAAATATTAATTAAATGTGGCAAAACTTATGAAACAAAAAACAGAGATACAGAGCCCACTTTATCTAAAAGAAAAATCCAAATATCTTCTACAGGTGACCTTGAAAATGATAAACTACAACTGCATATTCTGATGTTTGAACTGAAAATTTTGTTTGATCCTAAACAGTTCCATTGAGAAAAATTGGCACGGTCCTAAAGTGACCCAAATGGAGATGCCAGAAAGAATAAGGAAGGCTTTGTGTTAACGCTTAAGTTCCATCTCCCAACTATATCTTATTCAAATTCATGCATGCTTTGCTAATATCTTTCACCTGCTACTGTTTGCATTTGTGGTTGTAACTAGATTCCTCCAGTTCTGAATTAAATGGCAGCTTCCTTCTATTTCTATAAACCACAGAGGTCATACAATCATGTCTGCACTCATTTCTGGTGTCTAATGTTTGCCTAAAATTTGATCACAGATCACAGCAAGTTACAATGACTGTGCAGAGAGCTGTCCTATAAGAAAGACTTTCCCAGATCCATCTGGTCCACCAGCTGCAAAGATATATGATAGACAGACAGACAGACAAAATCAGAACTCCTAACCCCGACATTTCCAGCCAGCCCCCAGAGGCTCAAGATCTTCTCTTTGTTGTATTTTACCACCAAGTCCTAACCTGTCTCTTACAAATAGTGAAGACTATTCCTAATGGATCAAAGAGCTTGAAAGGCTAGTCAAAAAATTATCAACCCAATGAGTAGGAGGTAAAAGATGAACATTTTAAAAAATACTGTCTTGGTATCCTCAAGTCAACCTCCTACTGATCTAAAGGAAGAAGTGTCTGAGTGGAGATCCTCTGGCAGTCTTATGAGATAGGCTCTGAAAAAAATACATATTTTGGGGAAAAGATTTTAAGACTTGGAGTGTTCTAAATAGGGTTTCAGAATTCTGCCTTTGGATCGGCACAATATCGAGCTGTTGACACGCTGGTTGTACTTTCGTTCCAAGAAGCACACAGATGAACAGGTGTGCAGAAAGCCAGGCATCGAGCCAAGGCACAGTGGAGGCCCCGCCCTGTGCAAGTTTCCCCCTTTCCCTCCGCTTCCTGCCCTAAATCCCAACGTGCTGCCAATGGGCAACTCCAGCGAGGACAGATAAATTTCATCATTTATAGAAATTAGGCAAATACGTAGAAAGCTGAACAAAATTGGTACTTAGCCTCTGCTGCGTTTCTAAAAATAACAACAGCAAAAATTACCCCTGAAATTGCTTGTTAAAATGTCTAAAACTCTTTCAAAAATAATAGTTAGAAATGCTACTGAATCATCATTTTTTAAAAAGCCACCTGTTAATTGCCATAAAACCTCCCCTGCTGACATAGTTTGTTGCAGAGTTATTCAGTCCGTTACAGATGCAACTCACTTTTACATAATTTCTGAAAAAAATGCATAAATGTAAATTGTATAACATATTAAATATGCTTGGAGAACTTTTCATCTGGGGGGAAAAAGTTCATACTGAGTCTACTCTAAAGGGGGAGCAAGAATTTAATATTCCAAATCAAAATTATCTACTTTATCTGCTCAATAATTTTAATATTAGTCTTTAGAATTTCTTAAAACTAGTTACATTTATATAGAATAACACAACCTTATAAAGATGTATATATATATTGTATGTGTGTATAATATACTCACTTATTAGAATCTTATAATAAATTACACCAATTTAGATATATTCTGAGTCAGTTCATATTTCCCACACATAGTAACTAAATATGCTATTTATGTGAATTGTAAACATCTGATACAACTTGAAGCAGTCTAAAAATCTTTAAGAGTATGGGCTGTGGAGTCAGGGAAAGCTATGTTTTAGTCCTGTCTCTCTTAGTAGCCTTGGGAAAGTTGTTTATACACTCTAAGACTCAGTTTCCTCAACTGCAAAATGGAGGGATAGTAACAGTCCCATCTTCAAAGACTTATCGCCTATAAAAGCACTTTGCATGAGGCAAACTGATCAGACTATAACGATCAATTGATACTGTATCAGTCAGTTCCTGCGGAGATAATGCAGTCTGACAACTTCAGAATCAAAGCAAAGGTGTATTTGTTGCTCAGGTTACATGTCAGGAGCTAGTTGGCTGCAGCTCTGCAGTTCGGGGCTGTGCTGTAGGCTGCAGGTGGACGGTGGGTCTGCTCTACCTGTCTGCTTATTCTGAGAGCCAGGCCAGAGCAGTGGCCTCTAGTGGATTCATGTTGTTCTCAGGGAGCGGGGTAGAAGCTCAAGAGCAGTAGTGGAAATACAAACCATTTCTCAAAGATTCTGCTCAAACTGCCACCCTGTCACTTCTCACATTACATTTGGCCCAAATGGGTCTTCTGGCCACCCCCAAAGTCAATGGGGCAGGAATATATACCCCCCACCAGGAGGAAGGCAAGTCATATGGCAAAGTGCCTCCATAAATATTTTATTCAAACGGAGGAGTGAAGATTTGTGACAGTAATACAATTTAATACAGATACCAGGTGACCAAAACAGCTCAACCTAGTCAAAAAAGGGGCATTTGCTTAAAGAGACCATATTGGGGCATCCCATATAATCAGAGAAAGGGACAAGGCATATGATCAAACTAAATCACAGACAGGGCAGACACATATCTAGGCTACAAGAACAGAGGGGAACAGAGTCTTGACCCAGCTAGAACTCTAGATCTCTCTCACCCCTGTGAGTACTGGCTTCACGTCTTCTCAAAGAAGATTGGATTCCACTGCATGGCAGAAAACAGGGCTGCCTCTGGCTCCCAAGTCTCACTTTCTGTGGCTTTCTCCAACAGAGAGTGACTCCCTCTCTTTACCATCTCTGGTTACAAAATTCCTAAAGAAGAGTGCTGATTGGATCAGGTGTCTGTGTTTGGCCCAACCTGAATCAGATGTCCCATTAACTATCAGCCTGAGTTGGGGTCACTTTCCTAGGAACACATGGTGGAATTGTTGCTCACCACATCAGGACAAGGTGCATGTGTGTATTCAAGGGTTAGAAATTATTTCTAGAACTGGTAGTTGCTTTATGCATTATAAATATACTTTTTACATGGTACAACAGTTCTATAATTGCAAATGATACAAACTTCAGTGATACAAGTTTAAATTTCCACACACAATTCTGACTGGGCTTTGGAGCCTGCCCGCCTAGGCGAGAAGCAGCTCAGTAAGGAAGGAGGTTTTCGGAGGCAGAGCTGGCTGTACACGAACTTGCTGGGTTACCTCAAGTAAGTTGCATGAACTTGCTGGCCTCTCACTCCTTCCAGCATGAAGTCCACTTTAGTCAGCCCCCCTGTATTCTACTGTCTTCACAGACTCATTCTCTTCTTCTGTTCCCCATCCTCCCCCATCTCACATCTTAAATTCCAAGCTCAGCTGTACTTCTCAGTCCTGGGCAATAAATATCTGTCTGCCAGTCTTTCTGTGGGTTTGTCTAGATTTTTATACCTGGCCTCATTCCAAAAGGAGGTCGTGGCAGAAGCCTAAACAGGACCTTGCTTGTGCAGAAAATCAGTTCAGGATCCACGTCTGTGCTTTTAGCCGCTTCTCTGTCCTGCTACTTGGCCTTGCCCCGGCTTTGGACGCCTACTGTGCAGGCTCCAGCACCTTCCTACTGTGGTGCTTCCTATGTTTGTCAGTCTCTTCTCTCTCCCATATTCATGCTTGAAGGTAGGTGGGGAAAGAGCGAGGGGGAAGTTTCTAAACCTAAGTACATGCCGAACCTAAATAGAGCGGTGGTTAAGAGTAAAGGCTTGGAAGAAGACTGCCTGGTTTCTAGTCCTGGTGTAACCAATTTTCTATGAGGACTGGCTCAAATTGTTTACCAGCCTGTCACTCATGACATATGGTTTGTGTGACAGTTAAATGAGATAATACATACAAGTGCTAAAACAGTGCTTGGTATATGACAAATGCTCAGTAAATATTAACTATTTTTTAATTGTTCCAGGCTGATGTATATAGTTGAAATGTGTATAAATTAGATATAACATATTTAAAACATATATACATACACTATATATATATATATATATATATATATATATATACACACATACAAAAACATACACACAGAGAGAGAAAAGAATCATCCCTCTCTCAAAAAAAAAAGAAGGGCCATGATGAGATGGCTTTGGATCTTCATTACTGCAGAATTTCCTGGGCCACATTTCATTTTAATGCACCAAGCAGCAAACAGGATCTGGAAGGTGCATACAGATGGTTGTTCTGCTGTGGCTACAGATGGCTTCTCTGCAGTCCTCCAGTGGGGACCTTCTGGGTTCACCTTAAGTGTGTACAGCAACGTCACTCTCTTGGCAGTGTAATGACCTGAGGGGACTCCAAGAGTCTGCAAAACCACTTTCTGATTTAGCCAGGCGCACGGTAGTGGGGAGACCACAGGAGGAGCTCTGGAGTGTCACCCCCGTACCCACACCTTGCATGCTCCATCCTCAGATGAATTTTCAAAGCATCTACCATCCCCTTGACTCCAAGGAAATATTTCCAAAAGATTGTTTTTAACTAAAATACAAAAACAGAGGGGCAATAAGAGGAAATTCTGAGATTGTTATAAGAAGTCAGCATTTAAAATTTCTGACAGCTTTTCACTATTTACAAAAAGCTCTATTTCAATGGTATTTTCTAATGAAAAAAAAATAGTTTTTCAATGGTGAAGGCCATATATTAAATCAATCCACAGAGCCACGAATCTTCACATTACCTGAGTAATGTCAGTAGTCGTGCTTCTTCACATATTTTATATTTCAGACAGAGAAACAGGCAAATTGCCACAAATAAGACAGAATACACAGCATGTCTGTATAGCATAGTGGCAGAGTGCAGGTTTCAGCATAATTCAGAAATGGGTATAAATCCTGGAGCCATGACTTAAAAAAAATTATCTCTGATTGTTTTTGACACAGCAATTTTTTCCTGTTTTGACTATTTCTTAAAAATTTTTGTAAATTTTTAGACATACTTCAAATAGGATTGTACAACGAATGCCTGTATGCAATACTACATGAGCATCTCTTAAATGTATGCACAATTTTTACTCAATCGCAGTGCCAATATCACCCCCTAGCAAAAGCAACGATAATTCCTTGCTGTCATTTAATATGGACTCCATACCTAGGTTTCTTCAGAAATCACAAAAATGTATTTTTCCAGTCATTTATTCAAATCACAATCAAAACAGAAACCACACATTGGAATTGGTTGTTACATCTCTTGAACGTCTTTTAAAATTTCTATTGAGTGCTGACGAGCAGCTGTCTTGGGAGAGCGTGGTGCTGATAACACCATGGGCAAAGGTTCGGATCCCTGTACCAGCCAGCCACAAAAAAAAAAAAAAAAGATGGGTAAAGTTTTTAAAGTTTTTATTGAATTTACATACAGTAAAATTTACTCTTGAGTTTTGACAAATGCGTAAATTTGTGTAACCACCACCATAAGACAGTTCCATCATTACAAAAAAAAAAACAATCCCACTTGTCACCCCATTGTAGTGAAACCCTCTCTCCAATATCTACTGAGCTATCCTTCATCCCTGTAATTTTGCCTTGGCCAGTATGCCATGTACTCCTGAGAGTATGCCATTTCTCAGGTATACCCCAACTTGTTTATCCATTGGCAAGCTGAAGGGCATTTAGATTGTTCCAGTTTGGGGGGATTATAAGTAAAGCTGCTATAAATCCTCCCATACAGGTTTTTATGTGAATAGTTTCATTCTCTTGGGTAAATACCTAAGAGTAGGATTGCTGAATCATATAGTAAGAGCATGTTTAATTTTATAAGAAATGACCAAACTGTTTTCCAAAGTGGCTGTGCCATTTTGCATTCCCACCAGAGACGTACGAGTGTCCCAGTTGCTCCACACACTCACCGGCAGTGTATGTTGTCACTGATTATTATTGTGGCCATTCTGATATGTGTGTAGTGCGACATCACTGTGGTCTTCATTTGCACATTCCTGAGGATTAAGTAATGTTGAAGATATTTTTATGTACTTATTTTCCTATCATATATTTTCTTTGGTTAAATATCTTTTCAAATCTAGTGCTCATTTTTTGAAAGAGCTGGGAGTTTTTTCCATATTGATGAGTTTTGAAAGTCCTTTATATAGTCTGGATACATGTACTTTGTCAGATATATGATTTACATACATTTACATATATTTTCTCACTATCTGTAGCTTGTCCTTTTATTCTCTTAAAAATGTCTCTCACAGAGTCAAAGACTTTCATTTGGATGATGTTCAACTGATCAAGTTTCTATTTTATGCATCTTGCTTTGGTGTCATATCTAAAAACACTTTGCCCAACCCAAGGTCACAAAGATTTCCCCCTCTTTTGTCTTCTAAAACTTTTATAGTTTTATATTTTGCATTTAGGTCCATTTGAGTTAATTTTTGTATAAGCTCCAAGGTATAATTCTGGGTTTACTTTTGTGCATATGGATGTTCAATTGTTTTGGCACAATTTGTTGGAAAGCCTACACTTTCTCCAGTAAAATGCCTTGGCACTCTTGTAAAAAACAATTAACCATATTTGTGTGGCTACATTTCTGGACCCTTTATTCTGTCCCATTCATCTATGAGTCTATCCTTTCACCAAAGCACCTTGTTTTGATGACTGTAGCTTTAGAGTAAGTCTTGACATAATAAAGGGTGAGTCTTCCAACTTAGTTGTTCTTTTTCAAAATTGTTTTGGCTATTCTAATACCTACAGATTTCTATATAAATTCTAGACCCAGCTTGTAAATATGTACAAGGAATCCTTCTGGACTTTTGATTGGGATTACATTGAATCTATAGATCAGCTGGGGAAGAACTGTCATGCTAACAATATCATTTCTCTCAATACATAAACATGTTATGTACCTTCATTTATTTAGATTTTCTTTTATTTCTTTATCATTACTTTGCAGTTTTCAAGATACAAATATTTTACATATTTTGTTAGATTTATACCTGACTATTCATTTTTGGTATTATTGTAAATAATACTGTTTTTCAATTTTGACTCTATTTTAGAAATCTTGCTAAGTTCTTTACATGTATTATTTAATTTAATCCTCATAAATATTCTGTTCAGTAACTACTATTATTACACATTTAGAAGAAGCTGAGGTGCCTGAGATAGAGGCACTTGGGTCTCCAATGAGGTGGTGCGAGAATTCTATGGAGTTCCCTGGAGAGAGAGTCCTTTTCACAAATCGGGTAGGATTAATGAAGAACATATTTCAGAATTCACTCCATTAATATCATTATCATTTATAATATAGATCCATGTCAATTCATGGATTCCTGTTGTATAGAATTTGACTCTTTTCGAGTAGTTATATGAGTGTGACTAACAGTTATGCATGTAAACATTTTTGCTAAAAATTATTATATGAGTTGTTGAAGATACAGTAAACAAAAAGTTTTTGCTTGTTTGTTTTGCCAAATGAGATGCCTAAATATTTTTTTAATTTAAGTATAATTCACCAAATTTAAGTGTACATTTTGATGAAATTTGGTAATTCAATACAATTGTGTAAACAACACCACAATGAAAATATTCATTTCCCTCACCCTAAACATTTTCCTCTTGCCTCTTTCTAATCAATCTCCTCTTCTCCCACTTAGCTCCATGCAATTCCAATAGTTTTGCCTTCCCTGGAATTTAATATCTATGAAATGATCCATTACTTAGCCTGTTGTGTTTAACTTCTTTTACTTATCAAAATGCTTCTGCGATTTATGTTGTTTTGTCTATTAACATTTTGTTGTTTCATACTACGTACATACCAAATTTTGTTTATTCATTCATCAGCCGATGGATATTTGCATTGCTTCCAGTTTTTGCTGTTATAAATAATTCTGCTGCAAATATTTGTAAACACGCTTTCATTTCTCTTAGGTAATGCCTAACAGTAGAATTGCTGGATGTGATAGCACGTTTAAATTTATATGATATTTCCACACTGTCTCGCAAAGTAGCAGAACCATTTTTGCATTCCCACGAGCAATGTGTGAGAGTTCTAGTTGCTCCACATTTTTACCAGCACTTGGTATTGTCAGTCTTTTTAACTTCCACCATTCTAATGGGTATACAGTAGTATCTCATGGGTTTCAAGTGGTTTTAAGTTACATTTCTCTGATGATTAGTGATGTTGAGCATATTTTTGTGTGCTTATTAACCATGATATATCATCTTTTATAAAGTATCTGTTCCAATATTTTTTCTCTTTTCTATTCAATGTTTGTCTTTTTATTACTGAATTGTAAGAGTTCTCAGTGTATTCTGGATACAAGTCCTTTGTCAAATATATGTTTTACAATTATTTTTCTGATTCTGATTGTGGCTTGCTTTGTTTTTTTCTTAATTATATCTTTCAAAAGGAAAATAATTTTCATCATAATGAAGTCCATTTTATAATTTTTTTCTGTTAAAGTTTTGACATTTTGTACTTATTTCAGAACTCTGCCTAATGTAATGCTGCAAAAAAAGTTTCCTCCTTTTTTATTTAATTTTTTTATTTACTATTAGCATATTCATTCTTACAAATCATGATATTTCTTTACGCTCTTTACCTGACCCATCACTTCCCAATCCCCCTCCCTCATTCCCCCCCCCCATCCCTAGTACCCTTAGGTTTGTTCTCTCCTTTGGAAAGTTCAAAGTATTGTTATGGTTTTTTCTTTCTTTCTTTCCATCATTCCTCCCTCCCTCCCTCCCTCCATAGCAGCCCGTTATGAGTGAGAGCATGTGGTATTTCTGTTTCTTTGCCTGGCTTATTTCACTTAGCATAATTTTCTCCACACTCATCCATGTTGCTGCAAATGGCAGAATTTCATTCTTTTTTATGGGTGAGGTATTCCATTGTATATATATATACCACATTTTCTTTATCCAGTCATCTGTCTATGGACACTTAGATTTACATTTAGTTGTATGATCCATTTTGAGTTAATATGAGTGCATGGTTTGATTCAACAATGATCATTTTTTCTCAAACAGATATCTATTTTTTCCAGCACTGTTTTTTCAAAAGATTATCTATACTTCATTGAATTTTGCACTTTTGCAAAAAGCAATTGACCATATAAGTGTGAGCCTATTTTTGTATTGTTCTATTTTCTTTCATTTATCTATACAAGGGTACTTCAAAAAGTTTATGGAAAAATAGACTTAAAAGATAATACGAAGCTTTCCATGAACTGTTTGAAGGACCCCCATATGTCTAGTCTTACACATTAACACACTGTCTTGATTACCATAGCTGTAAAGTGAGTCTTGAAATCATGTGCTGTAAATGCTCCAACTGTATTCTTCTTTTCTGAAATTGTTTTGGCTATTCTGGGTCTTTTTCCTTTCCATAATTTTATAATCAGCTTTTCAATTTCTTCAAAAGCAGCCAGTTAAGACCTTAATTGGAATTACACTGACTCTATTAATCAACTTGGGAAGGATTGCCTTTTTAACAATATTGAGTCTTTTTTACAATATTGATTAACAATACATGAACGGGGTACATCTCTCCATTTATTTAGGTCTTCTTTAATTTCCCTATGCAAACTCTTCTAGTTTTTAGTGTTGTAGGGGCCAAGGGAAGACATCCCCTTCAACCCCTTGAAGATTCTCTGAAAAATCATCTGATAAACAGAGATTAACATGGAGAAAAGGCTTAACAAATTTTATTATATCATAGTTCTACATGACATGGGAGCCTTCAGAATGAAGACCTAAAGATATATGGAAAATTGTCCATACTTATGTATAGGTTCTATGAAGCATGCAGAGCCATGTAGAAATGTGATTGTACAAAAAATGTATGCTCTAATGCTAAGAGACTCAGCGGGGACCCAGCAAAGCCTGTTTAGATTCTTCTTGATCTGTATATGTAGCATTCATTCCTCCAGGGGATGGGCTAGAACTCTTTATGGAATAGGGGTCTTATGACCTACTATCAGACAAGTTAGGTTAGAGAATTTTTTTATGGCCAACTCCAAGACAGAGAGGCAGGTGGGGTTGGGGGGGAGGGTAGACTAGACAATATGACCCGCCTTGCGGAAGAGGGATTCTCCTTACTATGGCTTGCCTCAGGGGAGAATGAGGCTGAGAGACAGGAGGTCAGGAGAAAGTCAGAGGAAAACTTTGCTCTTGAGGCTGCTTTGGAGGCCTTCACTTTGGGGTATTGCTTTCTGGATTCCAACAGTGTAACTTAAGTGACTTCATTAAATTTATTCTTAAATATATTTGGTGCTATTGCAAATGGAGTTGCTTAATTTTGTTTTCTAATTATTGCTGGTATATAGAAATTGAATTATCTTTATCTATTGTTCTTATATTCTGAAAACTTGCTAAATTAACTCATTAGTTCTCATAGCATTTTTGTACTCATAGATTCCTGTCATCTTCAAAAAAGGAAATTTCTTATTTCTTCCTGCTTATAAGGAAATTTGTTTTCTTTCCAATCTATATGCCTTTTATTATTTTTATTCTTTAATTGCACTGTCCAGGTTCCTTAGTACAATGATAAATAGTAATGCTGGAAACTATAATCTTTGCCTTATTGTCAATTTAGAAAGTATTAAGCTTTCACCACTGAGTACATTAGTCGTAGGCTGTTCGTAAATGCCCTTAATCAGGTTAAGGAAGTTCACCTCTACTTCTAGTTTGCTGAGTGCTTTTACTATTAAAGGCTGTTAGTTTTTGCCAGATGCTTTCTCTGCACCTATCAAAATAATTGTGTTTTTCTGATGTTTATTGTGTTCATATGGTGATTTATATTGCTTGATGTTTGAATGCTGAAAAAGCCTTGCATACCCGGGATAAACCCTCCTGTTCATGAGGTATTATCCTTTTTATATAGTACTGGGTTTGGTTTTCTAATATTTTATTGAACACTTTTCTATTCATATTCATGAGAGATATTAGTCTATAGTTTACTTTTCCTATGATGTCTTTATATGGTTTTGGAATCACGGTAAAACTGGCTTAACAAAATGAATGGGGAAGTGTTTCTTCTTCCTCTGTTTTCTGAAAGAGTTTGTGTAGAATTGATACAATCTCTTCCTTAAATCTTTGATAAAATTCACTTTTGAAGTTACTTGGGCTTTATTTGTAAAACTATTTTAAATTATGAAGTCAATTTTTTAAATTGATACAGAACTGCTCATGTTTACTATTTCTTTTTGTGTCAGTTTTCGTAATTTGTGTCGTTCAAAGGATGTACTCATTTTGTGTAGGTTGTAAAACTCATTGGCATAAAGTTGTTCACACAATTCCCCTATCTTTTGAATGTCTGGAGATTCTGTAGTGATCCCCTTGTTTAATTCCCTAATAATGGTAATTTGTCTGCTTCCTTTTTTTTCTAGTCAGTACAGCTAAAAATTTATCTATTACATTAATCTTTTTGAAGATTAACTTTTGATTTCAAAATTTTTATCTATTGCTTTTTGTTTTCTATTTTCTTAATTTTGGCTCTTATCTTTATTATTTATTTATTTATTATTCTTAATTTAATACTTCTCAAGGTGGAAACATAGATCATTTATTTGAAGTCTTTATTATTTTTTTATCTAGGCATTTAATGCTATAAATTATCCTGTATGTTCTGATTTAGTTCTACAAATTTTTTTATGCTATATTTTCATTATCATGTAACCCAAAATATTTTTAAATTTCTCCTGTGATTTTTTTTTCTTTGAATCAATGTTTATTTAAAAGTTGGTTGTTTAATTTCCAGATATTTTGGGTTTTCCTGGTAGCCTCATTGTTATTATTTCTAATTTAATTCCATTTTACTAGATAAGCTATTTGGTATGATTTCCATCTGTTTAAATTCATTGAGCCTTGTTTTGTGGCCCAGAATATTGTCTATCTTGGTGAATCTTCTGTGCATTTAAAAATGTAAAATATTAATTCTGCTGTTGGTGGTGGAGTATTCCATAGGTATCATATAATTCAAGATGATTGATAATGTTCAAATCTTCTACCTCTGATAATTCTTTTTAGTGTCTAGTTGTTCCATCAACTGCTAACAGATGGGTTAAATTCTCCAACTATGATTTGGAATTTACTATTTTTCCCTTTAATGTTGTCATATTTTCTTCATGCATTTTGATGCTCTGTTATTAGGTGCATGTACATGTATAATTGTTAATATTTCTGATGAATTGATCCTTTTATCTTTATTGTGTCCCTTGTATCTCTCATAATACCATATCTGCAATCTATTTTATTTGATATTAATATAGACACTCCAGCCTTCTTATGCTAATCATTTGCATTGCATATATTTTCTCATCCATTTACAATCAACCTGTCTGTGTCTTTATATGTAAATGTAAGCCTAATAGAAAACATACAGGTGAATATTTGTTTCTGTTTGTTTTGTTTTTGTAATCCATTCTGACAATCTCTGACAATTTCTTAGAGTGTTTATTCCATTAACATTTAATATAATTATTAATATAGTTTGGTTTGAGTCTAACTTATTTTTTAAGCATTCTACTTTTCTCCCCTGTTTTTTGTTTCTGTATTTCTCCTTTTTCTGGAATATGTGAATATTTTTAAAATTCCACTTTAATATTTCTACTGACTCCTCTGCTGTACTTTGCATTTTTTAGCAGTTGCCCTGAGAATTATAATACATACATATCCTCAAATTTTTATTGTTTATTTACAGTTAAAATGTCTTACTTTATATAATAGTTATCTGTTATAGTACATAAATTGTCAACCCTACAAAACAAGATTATATTTTTACTATATGCAGTTAAATTGTTTACAAAGAAATTGGGAGAAAACGGGGCAAAAAATCATTTTTTGCATCACCCAAATTTTTATTGTTTTCAATACTCTTCTTTTTTTCCTGGGGATCTAAGTTTCCATCTGCTGTCATTTTCCTTCAGCCTGAAGAACATCCTTTAGTGTTTATTATAATGTATGTCTGCTAGTTACAAATTATTTCAGTTTTATTTTATCTGAAAACATCCTTATTTGCCATCATTTTTAAAAACTGTGTGTGAGAAATACAGATTAAGTAGATACCTTGAGCCTTGCCTTTTAAAACTTTCTACTCTTTTTAATGAAAAGTACTTATTTGAAAGAACATTGTGCTTTACATGTATATATATATAGATACAGATATGATATATGATATATGATATGTCCTTTCTTCTCTCCCTTACCCTTCTTTCAGTAGAAATTTTATCCTTGTACATTGGTATACAATTCAAAAATCACCTCTTCTGTGAAGTCTTCCTTGATTATATTGAGAAGAGTTTGCTGTTCTGCCCACTGTGCTAGCAAGAGAAGTGCTATTTTCCTAGTCTGTTCATTTATATAACACATATTAAATCTCAAAAGGGAAAGAATAAATCATAAGCACAGATGGTGAGGGTGTCCTAAGTGAGAGCATATCTTATCTGAACATTTATTTTTACTTTCAAGCCCACTTACAATCTCCTTAAAATTTCAGCATGCAACTATTTCTCTTCTGTTTATTGATCCAATTATGTGACACCCCCCACTAAAGAATTTTTCATGTGATTTCCCATTGCTGTCACTATGAGGTCCTTGATTGCAGGTATGTTGCATTTTTTTAAATCTTTCCTATATTTACACATATGGTCCTATCTCTTCCTTTATTTTAGGTAGTTAGTACTGAATAGTGCATTTGTCCCTTCACCCATGACAATCCCAATAAACAGAATACCCAGTGGAATTTGAAAGTTGTCAGGAGAGTTCTGGGATACCTCCCCATTATCCCTGAAACAATGGTAGGTACTAGGCTATCCAAAGAGCTCTGAGAGAGTATAAGTGTACTATTGCTCTGGAGCCTTCATTTTTAATGGACATTATTATTAGATATAGAATCCTGGGTTGACAATTTTTCATTTAGCATTTTCAAAAGGTTATTTCTCTCTTGTCTGTCATTCATATTTCTGATAAGAAGGCTGCTTGTTAATCATCATTGTTTCTCTATATATAATATGTCAGTTTTCAAGATTTACTCTCTATCTTTGGCTTTTTACAATTTACTGTGATGTGCCTTAGCCTTGGATCCTTTGTGTTCATTGTGATTGTTACTTGTGTAGCATCTTCTATCTAAACATTTCTGTCTTTCATCATATTTGAGAAACGTTCAGCTATTATTTCTTCAAAGAATTTTTTGTGCCCCATTTTCTCTCTCTTTTCCTTCTGATATTCCTATTATTTGTAAGTTTGATCATTTTATCCAGTCCAATAGGACAGCGTTAATTTTTCAAAATCTTCACCTTGGATACTTTCTATTGCTCTACCTTTGAATTTACTTTTCCTTCTGTTATGTCCATTTGACTATTAAGTTTTCCCAGTGAACTTTTTTATTATAATTGTAATTTTCAGTCCTGTAACTTCCATTTGCTTCTCATTTCATTGTTTTTATTTCTCTGTTGAGATTTCCAATTTCTCTGCTGAGATTTTCATTCACTGAAAACATATTCTGTTTAACTTCATTGACTGTTTTTATAATAGCTACTTTAATATCCTTATCTGTCAGTTTCACCATCTGGTTCATCTCCAAGTCAGATACAGTTTATTTTCTTTTCTCTTGAGAATAGGTTCCATTTTCTTGGATCTTTGTATGTTGGTAATTTTGGATTTCTCTTAGTCATTATGGATGTTAATAGATCCTGGATACTGGTATTTTTCTCAGATAGTGATTTTTTTTGTTTGTTTTTTTTTAAGAAGATAATTTTCTTGGCTGGTCTTGAACTGCAAATTGTTTCCTGGAGAGCGTTCAGTTTCAATTCAGATTTTTAGCTGAGCTACTTGAGTCTCTTCCTTGGATGCAAGTTTCTGGGGTTGGTCAGAGATACATGGACCATCAACACCTCAGTGGACACCAGAGGGTGCCCAGAAGAGGCAACATTCTGCACAGAGACCCCTTCTGCTACTGCCATAAACCCCTGCTAGGCTCAGATATCATCGCTGAGAGAAGACCACGAAAGGAAGAACCCTGAGACACCAGAGACATCCGAAGGGAGTTGGAGCTTTGAATTGCCTAAACATTCTCAAGACTTTTTAAACTTAAAAGAGCACATACATCAGCAAGTTTAAAGGTTTTTTTTCCCACCCCATTCACAGTTGGTATGGAAATTTTAAAGTATGACAAGGTCAGTTACAGAAAAATATTAACTTTATGATTTTTTTGCACACCTGGGTCTTAGCATGTCCATTTTGACCTTCCTATCTCACACCAGTAAACAGCCCATTGCCATACAATGTGTTAGGTGGTCCTTGCGGAATCGCCTAGTTTTCTGAGAAAACATGGCTTGCAAGCTGAAAGGTGGAGGCAAAGCTGCAGTGAAGCCTGGAAAGGGGGGAAGTGGGGGAGGAGGGAGAGGAAGGAGTAGGGAGGAGGGGGGCGGAGGACGGGGCGTGAGTGCTTCAGGGTCTTTGCCTTCATGTCTTTCAGCTGATTGAATGTTTTCGAGGAAGTCTGAATTGTTTGTGGAACAGCAAGTATACTGTTAGGGCTGGCATTCTCAGGATAAGAGAAGAAACGGAAGTGAGGGTAGAAGTTAGCAAGAGGTGGGTTGTGAAGTGAATAGTGCGCTCTGTCCTAATTAAATGAATTCATCAAAATCTCCCATAAAAATAAAACAGGATTATTATAGAACTAGGAAAGCTGGTTCTAAAGTTAATTTTAAAAAATCAAGCAAGAAAACGAGACATTTCTGGAATGTAAAACTAATGAGTTCATTTATTGTACTATATTACAAATCTCTATCACAAATCTATAATATAATAAAATAATAGTGTGGAACTGGTGCATGAGTAACTGATCAAAGAAACAGAATAGAAAGTCTAGAATTAGACTTAAATACATATAGTAATTTGGTGTATAATAAAGGCAGCATTTCAAATCAATGAGGGGAATTAGTTATTCAGTTTTTGGTATATGAACATCTAGAAAAAAATAGTACAGTTGGATCCACACCACATAGCGTATGCCAAAATAATCCAGAATTTCAGATGAATAAAAGTTTTAAATGTCAAAAATAAAATCATTAAAATTCTAGAAAAAGTCATAAAAAGCACTTCTTAAAAATAATCTCAGAATGAGGAGGATCTTTCTCAGTATGACCCAAAACTCAGAAGCCAAACATTTTTGATAAATTTGATGGCATAAAAATATTCTTCATAGTGAAAAATGCTATAGGCAAAGTCAAGACAAAGATAAGCTAAAAAACAAAAACAAACAAAATCTCATTTCACAGACAAAGGGCTAATTACTTTAATATATAAAAAGAAAGACCAAAGGTATAAGACATAATGGGCAAAAGAAGGGACAGACAGTTCACAAAAATATATTTTTAAAAATATTTTTCATATTCATATATATATATGAATGCTCTTAAACATATGAGAATATGTTCAATTTCATTTCTGTTATAAGAGAAATACAATTTAGAATGACCATGACATAGGAGTTTTCACTTCTCAGGTGGATAGAAGTCCAGTGCCTGAGCTCCCTAGCTCACCAGTGGCAGGGAAACTCTTGTCTTCTGTTGGGGGTGCAACCTGAGCAGGTCTGGAATGCAGTGGTTCTGAACCCTTAGCATCACCTGAAGGCCTTTAAAATCACCAATGCCCAGGCCACAATCTGAACCTTTGGGGTGGGACCCAAGCATCAGTATTTTAAGCCATGTTTAGGCATGTTTAGAATAGCTACTCAAAGGAATTTAGGAATTTGGTCTGCAGATATACGCAAATATGTATCAAGTGATATGGGAAAGAATAGTCTTTGAAGCATGGTTTGCAGTAGCAAAGATGGGCAACACATAAACAACCATCCATGAGGGACTGGTTAGATGGATCCGTGGTGCCTCCTATAATGGAATACTATGCAGATGGCAATTCTATATACACTGACTTGGAGCAATCATGATAATGTATAGTATTTTTAAGTGAAAAAAAGTAAGGTGTAAAAAGTGTGGCTACACTATCGCTTTTTGTGTCCACATAAAGACTATGTGCACATATGCTCATATATGCATGAAGATCTCTGGAAGAAACTGGTAACAGGGACTGCCTCTGAGGAGGGCAGCCTAGTGGCTGGGAACCAGGATCTTTACTTTCACTATATAATCTTCTGTTCTTTTTGGACTTTGAACCATGTACATGTATTAACTATTTTTTAAATTTAATACTTCTTTATTGATTATGCATATTCATGGGGTACAAAGCTGACCATCACTTGTGCCCAAGATATAATGAGCAGATCAATAACTCAGCATGCCCATTACCACAAATTGCAATTATTCCCTGTGCCCCCACCCAAACTCTCCCTGGCCTCGCTCCCCCTACTCCTCTACTTCCCCACCACCCCAATCCTAGGTATGCTCTCTTTCTCTACAAGTCCAACATACCACTGTGGTCTTTCTTTCCTTCTTCTTTCTCTCTTAGCTCCCACTTAGAGTGAGGACATGTGGTATTTTTCCTTCTGTTCCTGGCTTACTTCACTTATAATTTTCTCCAAGCTCAACCATGTTGCTGCAAATGGCAGAATTTCATTTTTTTTTTATGGCTGAGTAGTATTCCATAGTGTATATATACCACATTTTCCTTATCCAGTCATCCATCAATGGATATTTAGGTTGGTTCCACATCTTGGCTACTGTAAATAGAGCTGCAATGAACACAGGAGTGTAGATATCCCTTCGTCCATTTCTTTGGGCCTAGGCCTGAAAGTAGGATTGCTGGATAGTATGGTAGATCCCTCTGTGCTTTTTTGAGAAACCTCCATACTGTTTTCCACAGTGGCTGTACTAATTTACAGTCCCACCAGCCGTGTAGGAGAATTCCGTTCTGTCCACGTCCTCACCAGCATTTGTTACTCTCTGTGTTTTTGATAATAGCCAGTCTAACTGGGGTGAGATGATAACTCAATGTGGTTTTAATTTGCATTTCTCTGATGATTAGTGATGTAGAACATTTTTTTAAGAGCCTGTTGGCCATTTGTATGTCTTCCTTTGAAAAATGTCTATTCAGCTTCTTTGCCCATTTTTTAATTGGGTTATTCGGTTTTTTTTACTGTATAGTTGTTTGAGTTCTTTGTATATTCTGGATATTAATCCCTTGCCAGATGTATAGTTTGCAAATTTTCTCCCATTCTGTAGGTTGTTGTTTCAGTCTATTGATTGTTTCCTTTGCTGTGCAGAGGCTTTTTAACCAAGGAGGTGAAAGAACTCTACAAAGAGAACTACAAATCACTGCTGAAAGAAATTAAAGAGGACACAAAAAGGTGGAAAGACATTTCCATACTTTCGGATTGAAACAATCAACATTGTGAAAATGTCCACACTACCCAAAGTGATCTACAGATTCAATGTAATCTCCATCGAAATACCAGTGACATTCTTCACAGAGATAGAAAAAACAGTCCTAACAGTCATATGGAACAACAAAAGACCCTGAATAGCCAAAGCAATCCTGAGCAAAAAAAAAATAAAGCCAGAGGCATAATCCTACCCAACTTTAAATTATACTACAAAGCCATAGTAACCGAAGTAGCATGGTAGGGGCATAAAAATAGACACTCAGACCAATGGAACAGAACAGAGAACCCATAAATCAACCCACAGACTTACAGCCAACTGATCTTTGACAAAGGCAATAAGAACATACACTGGGGAAAAGACAGCCTCTTCAATAAATGATGCTGGGAAAATTGGACATACATGTGCAGAAAAATAAAACTAGACCTGCACCTCTTGCCATATACCAAAATCAATTCAAAATGGATTAAAGACTTAAGTATAAGACTTGGAACTATAAAATTGCTAAAAGAAAACATAGGGGAAACACTTCAGGAAGCAGGACTGGGCAAACACTTTATGAATAAGAGCCCAAAAGCACAAGCAACAAAAGGAAAAATAAATAAATGGGATTATATCAAACTAAATTAAATATTTTTTAAAAAATATAAATGTGGGCTCAGTCTCAAAGTCAGATATGAATTGTTTGTCCTGCACAGGGCTTTTAAATTTTTTAATTCACTGTCAATATTTAAAAACCAATAGCTATACCAAAAAAAACTTGCTTTGTTGTTTTTTTAAAAAATCAGAAAATCTAGCAGCATTGGTCTACATTCTGCAGAGCCTTCAGTGTGCTAAGGGTGGGTGGACAGCCACTGTCCCCTCAGACAGAATGTGAGCACTTGCACTGGTCATAGGAGCATTCTAAACTAGGAGACAAGAATTTAATTGTGTTTGGGGCAGAGATTTTATTGTGTTCATTTTTTAATTTCCTACTATTGTATCTAGCACATAGTAAATACTCAATAACTTTGTTTTAAAATTGAAAAATTTACTATATTAATTATGAACTCTAGTGACTAGCCTAAAAGTAAAAAGGTGGCTGCCACAATGACATAATTCTTAACTTACCCAATGCATGTGTATTGTATTGAAAGGAGGTCCAATTATTCCTCTTCATGGCACTGCAGGAGCTAACATATACAAAAAAATATAAAGGTACATGAAGTATGGATACTAATGTTTTTACATAAACGTTTCTGGAAAAATGGACTTTTCTTTCAGAAAGACTGTTCATTTACTGATGCATTCCAGAAAAACTAATTCACTAATTTGTAATCTAGTCAGGATGTGCTTATGAGCTAATACACTCATTTTTCTCTCACTAAAAAAAAAAAAAAAAAGAAAAAATGTCTATCATCTACCATGCAATTCAGAGAATGCAAATTGGCACAGAAACTAATTACTGCTCACAATGAAAAAGCTCTGTTATTTTGATGAATATGTGTTTTCCTAGCATTTCTGTTATTTTCGTTGGTAATTACAGAAAATAGTTTTAGTGGGGACAATTGTTATGGTTCTCTAAGTATTTCTATTCTAAGGCAGTGTTCCTGGCAAACACTTGGGATCCATCTGGAAAGAGGAAAGGATGACAGAGATAAGCTTTTGTGGTTTCAGTACCTCTCCTGCCTTACACTGTCTGTTAAATAAAAAATATGTTATGATGGCTATGATGAGACTCCGAAAATTACCCTTACACTTTCAGTTTTGAATAAACAAAAACCTACACAGTTCTTAAGTATAATATTAGAGGAGAGAGACAAAAAAGCTAGAAAACTGTGTACTTAGGTTGGCTGGATGCAGGTTAGGATCAATTCAGGAAGTCTAGCCCACAACCAGCTGTTTCTTTTTGGAGGACCTTAGGGACATTCTTTGGCAGACTGCATTTTGAAACTTAAAAAATATTCTCTTCTAGGGTACAATGTAGTTACACAGCCTGCTGTTGCCCCAGCTGCTAGGATGGGACCCAAGGAATGTGAAAATGGAAGAATTAATACTTGCAAGAGAAATCTGTTTTAAAATAGCATGAAAGTGCCAGTATTTTGTAGATTTATAACCATAAATTTCCTAACAAATTTCACAATTTATTCTATAATGAGTTTAAAATCCTGCTAGCTACTGGCATGCAATTCAAATTTAAAACACATTTTTTCATTCAACTAACGTAATCAATGAAGCTTGGAAGCTCAGGGGAGCCCTAAAACCCTTGACCAGTCATATAGAGTTGTCAAAATACTGTGTATTTTAAATGATACAAAAATAGGACACAATGGGGAAAAAAAATTTGTATTTGAAATAATTAACATTTATCTTAAAGGATGGCTCTTGAAACAGGAAGAAATTAATTAGAGGTAGTAACATAGAGTATTAAGAAGATATGATCTATTCAGTCTATTATTGGGACTTTAAAGTTTTGTCCCCCTTAATTTTATATGGATCTCGTGTCTCTTGACATAAGTGTATTATGATTGATATCCTTATGTCTGCAGGTAAGGGTGTTGGAAAGAGAGATCTTTCCTTAGGTAACTGGGCACAAACTGGGAAGGAAGTAGGAGAATTAAAGGGTATGTATATGAGTGTGTAAAAGTGGTAAGACCTTCAGTGGAATAACTTGAGTTGACAACAGATAGAACGAACAATGAGAGCATGAATAAGCATGAGTCCCCGAAGAGGAAAGATAGGAGATGCCACCTGGAGAGTGAGTCACTGTCCCAGGGTCTGCCCATTGACGAAGGAACACAGAGCAAAGACAAGATATTTGTTGGTGCTTCGTGAAACTGGGACGAAGCTAGTGTTTTCCAAACTGTATCACCAGGGCTTCCCATAGATCCTGGCATGTAGCAGGGACTCCTAAATATTTGTGGAATAAATGAGTGAACAAATGAATGCCCAAATAAATCCTGACTCCTGGGGGAACCTACATTTCCTGACTTCCCATGGGGGTGTTTATCCCTGTGGTGGCCAAGAGCTCCCACTCTGGGACCAGATGACCTAGCTCTGCCTCCTGACTGTGTCACACTAGTGGGATCTTAGGAACGTTAGTTTGGCTTCTGTGCTTGTGTGGCTACTGCTAATTTCTGGAATCCCGTCAACATCGCCAATGGTCTAGCTCTTGATCCTGTTGGTGACTCCAATTGTAAAGCTAGGTGACCACGCCAGTTGTTGGGCTCTTTTACCTGCTGGTAATCCTGCTGACTGGGCCGACTGATGAGCTAGGGCTTGGTCTGGAGCTCCCAGACCCCTCAAGCCCATTCACAGACTAGGTCACAAACACTTCATATGCCAGGCTGGGTCAGCAGACCCCACACATGCCAGGCTGGGTCACTAGACCCCTTCATGTAGGTCTGTGAGCTAGGTAACTGGCCAAAAGTTCCTTGGAAGCTGTAGGTTGGAAAGCATGGCTGTGCAGGGCAGACGCCTGAGGCAGCCACCCGAGGCAGACGCCCACCCGCCTGCTTCACTAAAACTCTCTTCTCTCTCTTCTCTTCTCTTCTCTTCTCTCTCTCTCTGTCTGAATAACACAAGAATAGCAATAAAACTAAAAAGATACATTGGCGCATGCACACTAACTGCACACACACACACACACACAATTTGCTTACAAAGGATGTGCTAAAACAACACCCAACTGGACCCAAGGCAAGGGCCCTGACCAAACTATTCTATTTTCCCAACAGTGCTCTTCTATCAAACGGAGGTGTCTCTCCTTGATAAGATGGGGTGATAACAGCACCTACCACACAGGATGGTGTGAGGATTACCTGAGCTACTCCAGGAAAAGCGATTTCAATACTGCCTGGCACGTGGTACGTTCTCCACACACATCGCATCTTTCATTCATTCAAACGTTACCTACTGAAGGGCTGCCGGGGCCCAGGCCCTTCTCTGGTCACAAAGTCCTCCCAACAGAGAGCAAGTTCTGCGCGCACAGAGTTCCCATTTCTGGCATGTGTGCGTTTGACCCCACAGCTGTGGTTGTGAAAAACAGCAAATCCTTCAGTTTTCTAAAAAGAATGAAATCAAATCCAAGCCTCCCTTTATCAGGGTATCAAGATATTAAATCTCAGTCTCATGTGTCTCTTTCTTTAGGGACCCACAAGAATCTACAGGACTAACGGGTGCCTGGGGAAGAGGGGACGTGTCTCTGGAGCGCCGCGGTCCCCGGTGGCCAGAGCCGCCGGGTCCACCAGAACCCGGGCCGGTCACCGACGGCAACGGTGACAAGACCCCAAGACAGCCCCCAGGCCACCACCCACCACCCTTTCCTTTCTGGGGAGCTGACACTGGAGCTGAAGAAGGCTATGGGGCCGGCTGTGCAAGACAGGACCGTATTTCAGACTTGGGGCTCCCTGGAAGTGCAGAGTAGCCAAAAATCGATGCGTGAGTTTTGCGTTGACGCGAAGCATAATCAGTTTGGGACCCCCTGCCCGACAACCCTCTGCCCCAACTCACGGCAACACTGGTTCCCGGCAGAAGGGACGAGAAGCCGCCAAGCAAGGGCGGGCCCGGTGAGCTGGCAGCGGGAGCCCCGGCGGCCTGGAACGCGGCTCCGACCGGGAGTCGCCGGAGACAGACTCGCCGGGAGGTTCCAAGCGGGGCAGCGGCTCCGGCCGCGCGGGCTCGGGCGTTGGGCTGCGCGCCCTTCCGCGCCCCGCTGCTCCCCTCCACGCCCTTAGGATACCGTCCGAGGTTTCCCCCTGCACTTGAAGGTGACATAGGGAGGCACAAAAGGGTCAGGGCAGCTTTCCCAAGAGAACCACTGACCTCCGTCCCACCCACGCAGGCTGCAGAAGCGCGCTGGAGTGAATCTCAAAGTGTTTTTCTATCATGTGATTTTTCTTCTTAATTTTTACGTAGTCTTGATACTAGACGATAGGCTATCGTTTGCTCTTCTGTCACGAAGAGCTTTACTATAACGCTTTTTCCAAGGAGCATCCTGAGACCAGGAGGGGCTAAATGACCCGCTCCTGCTCGGCAAGGAAGGGAGCCAGAATTGGAAGCCAAGCAAGTGGATCACAGGTCAGCACTGTTGCTACCAGGGGACAGTTGGCTGACAACATTTGCCCAGTTAGAGCTTTTTTGTTTGTTTGTTTCTGACCAGAAAGGGGAGCACAACCCTCCGCACAGTTTTGTCTGCACCGCGCTCAGCCAGTGAGCGCACCGGCCATCCCTACCTATATAGGATCCGAACCCGCGGCCTCGGTGCTACCAGCGCCGCACTCTCCGAGTGAGCCACGGAACCGGCCCCCAGGTACATTTTGTCATTATAGGCAGAGCCTCAACCCAAGCTTTGATCTCAGCTTCTAGTTACTTTTTCTCCCTCAGCCAGGCCTCTCTCAACCCCACCTGTAAACTTGGCTTTGCCTTGATCATCTCATTGCCACCAGCACAGTGCCAGGCCAGCTGCCTCCATCTGGAGTTCCGGAAGTCCACAGGGTAGGGCCCCTGCCATGCTTTGGGTGACTCCCTCCCAAAGGCCCACGATGGCTGACATCCCCCACAGCACTGTCCTGACTAGCCACCTGCCTCTGCCCTCACTTTCCACTTTCCTCCCCCACTGATCGCTGCCCACTGATCTCTCCAGCTACTATTGATGTCACTTATTCAGCATGGATTGGACACCTGTACGCACGTGTTAGCTGTAAGGACTCAGCAACAAGCAAATCCAAGCCCTGAGGTATACAATGTGCCAGGTTACAGGTGGTGACGAATACCATGACTGTCATAAAATGAGATCCATGGGGTTCTGAGAGAGCTAATCTAGACCAGGGGAAAGGGCTCAGTCAAGGCCTTCTGACCAACTTTTGAATGGCACTGTCCTTTGCACACCAGATTAGAATTTGCCACCTGTAGCTGGATCAGTTTTTCCAACTTCTGTTCCTCCTCATGGTCTCATGTGACCTTCTGGCCTGTCCCTTCCCACTTTATGTAGAAATAAATCACAGATCACTCTCATGTCAGGATATTACAAAAACAGACTCTTGTATAAACGCATTTCCTGTTTGTAGCATATTATTCATCCAAATCAAAAAAAAAATCAGTTTTTTTCTTTATCCCACACCATTCCAAGAACACATACTCTTTATAATAGATTATCCACTAGACATGGTCATTGTACAAATGTGTCACTCTAACAGCAAATTGGCACACAAGGCTTACCCAAGCATAAAAGAAATCATTAAAGAATATACTTGGGAATATTCAAATATTACTGGTTGACTCTGTTATTCCACTTTTAAAATGTGGTTTGCTCATCTGAACTGTGTTTCAGCACAAGTTCATTTGTGGGCTTTCAAGAGGCACATTAGAGTCCCTGAGTCTCTCCTCCCCTGACCGAGCTCCCTGTGGGCTGGGCTGACTGAGGAGAGTTTAGATTTCCAGAGGGCCCCAGCTCCCTCAGAGGATGGGAAACATCTGTGGATCTGGGTGGTCACGTAAAGCCACAGTGAGAGGGGTGTCCCTGCAGATCCCAACATGCTCTGCCAGGGAGGAGGGGAGTCCCAGGTGGTAGGCTTGGGCAGGGGCAGAAGAGAGCCGAGGATAGAGGAAAATCTAGTGTGACAATGTAAAGCTATAGATTTGGCTTTCAGACAAAGACAAGAAAGAGCCTGATTCTATTGCATATTTCAGGATTCTCCTTCTATACCACTGAAAATTAGGAGGCAAAAAGCTTCTCTTTGTCTTAAGAAATCAATTTATTAGCTGCCGTTTCTGCTTAGCACAATATTTTTCTGCTATATCCTTTAAAATGCCATTTGTTAGTGTTATTTACAGAATAAATTCCAACTCACATTTGATTCTTTAAAAATCATCATTTACTTTTAAAGGGTGTAAAAAAGCATATGGAGGAGCGTACTAACCACAGCTACTATTTCCAGGACCTGAATAAAAAGAAGTATTTATGTTAATGGTGTATACGGCTGAGCATACAGGTCTAGAAATACTCCAAATTATCAAATTTATCTCTTCTCCTGCAACAAGAATATAACTGAAAGAATAAATTATCCTAAAAGCACACCCCATTCAGATTACCTTTCCGAGGTTAAATTGTTGCTCTTTGAATCAAGGTTACAGGATATATATTGCCAATCACAACACTTAGGCTATGATTGAACCAGCCAAAATGTTTAGCCACATTCTCTAGCTCTGCCTCTGAGTTGATTTGGAAAGTCCCAAATGCATTCGGTTGGGCTCCCTGGAGAATCAAATGTTATAAAATTGTTCCTCATTCACTTGCAGTAAAATTTTCTTGCATTCATGCCATATATCACACATGCAGGCCACCAAAGCACTGGCTGCCAAGCACTGTGCAGTGGTAAATACAACAAATCATCTCAGAATTGGAGAGAGAGAGCTACTGCACATCTCTCAGTGGCCTGGGTCCTTGAAGAGTATTTTAGAGCCAAAGGAGGAGAAGTCTTGGGAATGATAACTCAGTCAGTGTTGAGATGGAGTGACCCCCACTTTCATAACATACACAATTCAGTTCTGTAAAACTGTTTGCTGTGTGACAGGGTAGATTAAGTTTAAATAGTGTTTAAATTGCTTTAAAAAATGTTGTTGTTTGAGAATCCCCCTCAGCTCTTCAGCCCCCTTGATAGAAGTTAAAAGCTAAATATTAGCCTGCACTTAGCGAGGTTTGAATTTTGTTTGCCCCTGAGCGATTAACTGGCTTGTTTCAGCTTCTGTTATCTGCTGGGGCTCCCCAAACCCCCTCCTCACACCAGGAAGGTATGTGTGTATGTGTGTGACTACATGATAACTATAAGTGTGTGACTATTTGATAATTTTAACTGTGTGACTAATGTAAAAATGTGCCTTTTAAAAAACCCTCTAAACTTCAAGTCAGGGTTGCTCTGTTCCGAGACTTTCTTGGAGTGACAGTTGCTGGCCAGCCAGTAAAGACCCCCTTTTAATTCTCAGTTGGGTGTTCTGATTCCTTTTCCATGTGGCAGCCTCACAACAGTGTCATATAGCAAACACACATTAAACAGGATGAAACCAACTGTCTCAGATTTCTATCTACAATTTTTCCTCCCCTGAGGTGGGTGAACTCTTTCCACTACATTTGAAAAGGATGCTCAGATCAGTATTCAGTTTCCAGAGATGAAGAAAGATTCCATTATTGTTACTGAATTACAGCCGTTAAAACAAGAGATTTTTAAGCCCATTTCAAAAACACCATGAACAACTATTTTTCCCATCAGTCATAATGGTAGAGAAATATTAATTCCTTAGCGTCTGTGGATGCCAGATCAAGACCACAGTAGGCTGAGAGTGGATCAGAAGCTGGATATCAGTTTATGCTGCTTCTACTAGGTTCTAGGCAGTGAGACACAAAATTAAAAAAGACTTCTGAGATGAAAAGGGTGGCCTGAAACATGGAAAGCTGGTGTCTTAGCACATTACTACATATTTCTTCAATTTACCAGAGTAAAATGTTAATGAGCACAGAATTCCAAATTGCTAATTAGGGCTTTTTGCTGTCACTGTGTTTATTGTCAGATGCAAAGAAGGAAGATGAATTAAACATTTCAGAAATACCACCAATCAGGGGTGTCACACATAGCACATCTGTGTCCCTGATTGATAGTAATCAGAGGAACAATATGAGAAGCAGTCTCACTGTGCATTGATGTCAATTGCAAGGGAAGACTCTAAACACCTTGCCAATACCATGCCCAGGTATCAATCCATTGTCATGAGTCCAGTGAGACAGAACACTTACACAACAAGTTAAGCAAAGCAACTTTATTATTCAAAGACAGGCAACAAGGGACAACAGAAGCCTAGGATTTGTGGCAAGCCAGTCCCCCAAGGCTCAGGAAAGCTGCCCAGGGTGGATGGAGACTGATCTGTGTATACCCCACATTGCATTGCAGCTGAGAGACTCTAAAAATGCCATCTGCCCTGCATTGTATACCCAAGAGCAACTGGAATCTCTGGGCCTAGGTGTTGCAGGACATCCTATTCTGAGAAATGGGAACAGAGATGAGGCTTTTCCTCCTCATCTCAGGATGTTGCCTTCCCAGCATATTCTACAGTTATTCTTCAGAACTACAAGTGAAAAGGGGGGAAACAGCTAGGTTGCCAAGGTCATTGTCCTGCTCAATAGTTATTACTTCTTCACCAAAGAATGACAACAAGATGTCATTTAGCATTGATAGCTTGATGGGCAGGGATTCTGGCACCCTGGCTAATCACTGTCACCCTTGGCATCCTCATACACACATTTATCAAGCACCTGCTGTATGCTTTACCTGTATTCATTCATTTAATTCCTACATCAACTGCATTTGTTTGGGTCCCCCAGGAGTCAGACTTCAAGATGGGATCATATCTACAAGAGAGTCATGGGAAAACAGACTTGAGGGGAAATGGGAAGGGAGTTGGGAGTGGTCACAATGCAGGTCTAACCACTGTGGAAAAGACTGGGAGAAGAGGAGGGCTGGGTGGAAATAATCTTAGATTACAGTGCGGTTTCAAGGAAGCCTATGGGGAATCCTTGAGCCAAGGTTGCCCGTCAAAGGTACCCACTTTACCCAAGAACAAGCCTGCCCTGGTATCCCTGCTGTGCTCCACGATGGGCTGGGAGCAGCTGGGGGAAGCACAGACGCTGGGATGTGTAGTCAGCAGCTGGGTGGGCCTTTGTTAAGGAGGCCTCTGTGCAGTCAGAGATCTGAGAGGGGTGCTTTCTTGTTCTATCAGTCTGGGTCCAATTGGAAGAGAAGAACCACACAGTGAGTTAAACAGGAGAAGTTTAATATAAAGAATTATTAAACTCTGATAAAAGAGTGACTGTAAGATAGAGATACTCTTTATGGTACCCTAGGGCTTAGGTGAATGCCAAAGGAAGGCTGTGGCCTTCAGACCTTGTCCAGGAAGTCATAGCTCAACCTCTGGATAGCAGGCACATTTGCTGGTTTGCCCTGGCTAGGGTTGGCATGCTGTCACCAGGTACCCTGCCTCTGGAGGACAGGCAGTCAGCAGCCGGTGGCGTGGATGTGCGGAGGGAGCGGTGGCTCAGAGGCAGCTGCGAACCAGCCTGCAGAGGGAATCGGGGTGCAGTGTGGTCTCCGTGTCCGGAGCGCACAGAAGGCCGCCGGGCTGGACGGAGGTTCTGGACACGAGGCTGGAGTAAGCCGCAGTAGACTCCTCAGTCCCACCCCACGGACCCACTGTGCGGCAGGGAGCCCGTCCTCCTGGCAGTGTCCCTCCGGCGCGGTGCTCACCGTGCACGAGGGAGGCGAGGGGCGCCGTCCACACGGCCAGCGAGTGTGGAAGGGGAGCGTGCAGCGGGGGCAGGGTGCACATACCTGGGGCCGCGGTCCCCTCGGCAGCCCTGTGAGGCCAATGCTTGCGTTGTCCCCTTTCATAGAGAAGACTGAGGCTTGGGGAAGTGACTTGCTAAAACGGTCACATATTTAGCAAGTGGAGGAACTGGAGCTCCCAAACTAAGTGTCGGTGATTCCAGAACTCGTCTTCACCACCATTATTATGCACCATTATGATACATCACAAAATGTACTGGAATCCTTTTTGAATTTCCTGTTTATGACAAGAAACTTTTCTCTAATGATAAGCCCGGTGATTTGTTAGCATACGATCCAATTTTTTTTTTTTTTGGCAGGCTTGAGAAGACATCTTTCTACAGAATATGTGCAATAGTTTGACTCTGCCAAAAGCACAAGGGCAGATTTTTAACCAGATGTGAAGAAAATAAACCAGCCTCCTTATAAAAGGATCAAAGATGACAAAGCAAGGGGGGCTGGTGTCCATGAGGACCTGTTAAAGGCCCTGTGGTCATTGAGCCTCAGGGAGAAACTGAAAAGGAATGATGATTCTGGTGTTCAGTATATGGAAGTGTTCTCAACTGAGAGACTCAACAGCTTTTCTCCCTTTCCCCACAGGGCTGAATATGAGGAAATGAGCTTGCATTAAAACCAGACAGATTTCTGCTGAATATAAGGAAGAGCTTAAGCATTACGATGATGAAACACTAAAATAAATTTCCTTGTGAAGTGTCAAAATCTCCATTCCTGGAGACATTAAAAGAGAAAATCAAAACTATCTCTCATGAATGATTTAGACGTTCCTGTAGATGAAAATAGCAGTCTCTTAAGGTCCTTCCCTGTCCCAGAATTCCAGTATGTCTTAATCATCTTTAATTCTTCCTTGACAACAGAGGTAAATGCCTTCCAAGAACAGTGGGCCAATAAGGGGTATTATCAATAGTTCCCATTTATTGAGTGCTCACATTCATCAAACGTTCTATGCATATTGTCTCTCATATTTGCCACACTTCAAGGTAAGCCTCATCATTTCCATTTTATAGATTCTAAGGCTCAGAGAAGTCAAGTAACTTATCAACAGTCACACAGCAAATAAACAGTACTCAGAATTCTAACTCACAAATCCATATGGCGTCATAGATGAACCACTCCTTTCTACTCCTTCAGCAGGCTAGTTAGCAGTCACCCTTGGAGGCTTACCCTCCACTGCTGAAAATTCTCAGGACATTCTTAAAATCTGCCAAGTCTAATTCATACAACCGACTTAACACTGCATGCCTGGGAAATTAGCAAATAGGTAGGCAACAAATGGAAGGAGATAACTGACAGGTAAAGAACATACACTACATCATTTCTCTGCTATCTGGGCCCTCATGGAACAACAAAGAATTGACTAGGTTGAAAACACTAATCTGGGTAAATTAAATGATACAGCCTAGTCAAGCATGAGGAAACTGGCCCTTGTTAGTTTTGCAATGGGCGACTGTGAAGACTAAACAACTGTGGTAGTGCTTGCAGAAACCGAGCCCTCCGAAATACACAACCCCTGGTGTTTCTCTGAGGGATCAGGTTACTCTGTTCTGACAACTAAAGATTCTTTCTTACTTCCTTGCACCCTAAATTGTTTGCATCTGAGATCAAAGAATGAGAGAGCAAATCCCTTTTATATAGATGCCCCATTGGGATAACCCCCTGTTGAGAGCATTAACCAAGTGAGGGGGCTGGTACCTTTCGCATGAAACAGGGCTCACCAAGACCTCCCCAGTGGCACTAGCTGGTCAGTTCCGGATTCCGGTTACTCCCTCTGTCCAGATGGCTTTAAGCTGGAAGTTATTTATGAGGACAAGAAATTTATTTCCCAAAACACTCTTTATTTGTCTTGGAAGATTTTTACAAAATACTCCTTTATGTTCAACCAACAAAACATCGCCTCTGCCCTGAGCCCCTTTCAACATTAAACAAAGTGCTGGGGGTTGTGATACAAAGATGTATAAAAGACTTCCCATGCTTTTGAGGAGTTCGCAGAGTAGTGCAGAAGGCAAAAATGACAGTAATCATGCTATGATGTGAACTCTGATGCAAGTATCTAGGGATTGTGTGTAAGCAGAGAAAAAGCACCCAGTGTGGGACATAGGAGCACTCTCCAGGGATTGAGTAGAGCTTTCTGTATTAGTCATTTCAGGCTGCCATAACGCAATAGCACAGGTCAGGGCACCAGTATGGTTGATTTCTGGTGAGGGCTCTCTTCCCAACTTGTAGACAACCACCTTCTCACCATGACCTCACATAGCCGAGAAAGAGAGAGAGAGAGAGAGAGAGAGTGAGAGAGAGAGAGAGAGAGAGCACTCTCTGGTGTTTCTTCTTATAAGGACACTAATCCTACCTGTTTTTAGGGTCCCACCCTTATGACTTCATTTACCCTTCATTACCTCCTAAAGGCCCAAGCTCCAAATACAGTCACAGTGGGAGTTAGGACTTTAACATGTGAATTTGGCAGGTGGGGCAGGGGGGACACAATTCAGTCCTTAACACTTTCAGAATGATAGGAGTTGGCCAGATGGAATGTAGTTAGGGCTGAGACAGCATCCCAGGCAAATGCAGCAGTGTGCCGAGGTTCACAGGCTTAGGCAGATATGGCACATGAGGGGCGTGTAGACGGTCCCACTTGGCTGACACAGTGAGGTTGTGGTGAGAGATAGGCAGAAGGGAAGTCCTGAAAGTTTCCTAAACAGTGTGTACTTTATTATGTGGGCAGTCTGGGTGTTTGCAGGACTTTTAATAGAGGAGTTGAGCAGATTTGCATTTTAGGGAAAAAAAAAGTTGGTTCACATTTGAAGAAGAAATAGTAGGACAAAGGGAATTGGGATTTGGGACCCAAGCCATGGACACGGCAGTCAGGAGAAATCTAGTTTTCTGGGATTGGGGCCTGGGTGGTGTCTATGTTTCTATATTATCACTGCAGTTGGGTTAAAACTATGTAGTTTGGTTTTGGTTGTTGCTGCTTTTCTATTCTCTGACTGCCCTTCAACCATACCCCTAAAGCTCGCTTAACACAGTGGTGGGTCTACCATGTGGATGAAATAGTTAATGGTACAAAATTCAGTGAAATAACAGTATCACAGTTTTTAATCCCATGTGTGCAGATATTTTGTACATTATACTTCTATTAATTTGCAATAAAATTAATGGTATTATAGGAGCTTATACACTAACACAGATCTTATGCAGCTCCAGACAAAACCTTGACACATTTTCAGTATACCCAGAACCTAGGACTGTCATAATTTGTACCACTACAGATGCTCCTTGACTTACAATGGGGTTACATCTGAATAAACTCATCATAAATTGAAAATATCATGAGTCAAAACTGCATTTAATACACTACTGAACGTCATAGTTTAGCCCACCCTAACTTAAACATGCCCTGAACACTTATATTAGCCTACAGTTGGGGAAAATCATCTAACACAAAGCCTATTTTATAATGAAGTGTTGAATATCTCATGTAATTTATTGAATATGTACTGAAAGAGAAAAACAGCACGGTTGTATGTGTACTTGAAGTACAGTTTCTACTGGATGCACATCAGTTTCACAACATCATAAAGTCAAAAAATCATAAGTCAAACCATTTAAGTTGGGAACCATCTATATTTGTAAGTAAAAGACTATTCTTGGAACCCATGTGTTCAGATATTCTCACAATTTTTCTAATCATAGTACTCTAGACTAGCACTGCCCAATAGAAATATAATGCAAGCCAGTGGTGCAGGCTATGTGTCTAATAGCCATATTTAAAAACCAAAAAGAAACAGGTGAAATTAAACTTCATAATATATCAAAAATATAATTTTTGATAAATATGTATAAATACATATTATTTCACATGTAATTGACATACAAATTGTTAATATAATATTTTACATTTTTGTTAGACTTTTTAAAATCAAAATCCAGTTTATTCTTTACACTTACAGCACAACTCAATTTGGACAAGCTGCATTTCAAGTGTTCGATAGCCACATGCGACTAGCGGGTGTCACATTAAATGGTGCAAGTCTAGACCAAGAAATGTTCTTGGTGCGAGCACTAAATATCAGAACCTGTTATTTATTAATCTAAAGGTAAAGGTAGTAGTTTGTTGTAAAAATAGGAGACACTGAATGTTTATTAAAGAACATAACTATTTAATTCCCTTTGTTTTGTATTTTAGATTCTAGTTTCCCAGTTATATAATAAACCAAAGTTTAATGTTCCTGTTTTATAAGAGAAGTTTCTGATACATTTGCTTATAAAGCGCCAGAGAGCAGGCAGTCTGTGATTGCCCAGAGGAGTGTCTGATTAGAGCATTTACCTTGTGACAGAGATAAACAACAAGATATCTTCTGTCTCTTGAGACTAACCAGAGGACATTGGGGATGAGAAAAAGTCCACTCATATTACATGCATAATCTTGTTATTGAAAATATCACGGAAGATTTGTATCTGACATGATGAAGCAGTAAATGTAAATTAGCTAGTTTACCGATATTTACTTGTCACAATTATAATAATCCAGCTATGAACAAATTTGACATAACAATCCTGGAACTGTTCTCACAAACACAACACTTAAGTCTTTCTTTCAACTGAAATGATTTTAGATAGGAGAGAGCTTTGAGTTGTATTGAATCCATGATGAAACAATTAAAGTTTAAAATTCTCTATTGGAATAAAGAAAGCAAAATGAGTTGCAGTCTTCCAATCCTTTATCTCCCAGTCCCTTCCCAGCTGGCCAGGCCATTTGCCACTGCTCATGAGTCCATATGTATATTATAACCTCGGGCAGCTTCTCTTTCTGACTACTAGCTGCCCTGCTGCATGCTCTGCCTGTGGGAAGAGATCCTCTCATCACTGCCTTTCGATGCCATTCCCGAGAGAAAGCCAATGCAGCTGCCATCCAGGTTCACCTTACACCCACCCACGTTCGGAGCCATGCCATCCATGAACCAAACTTCAGCTCTGTCCTACTCCATCAGCTGCTCGTAGGGATACCTCATTGGGTGACATGTGCGAGCTGAGGGAGAGGTGACAGTGCTATAGTAGCTTATGACACGGGGTAAAGTCTTCTTGCTCATTCAGCTTCTGGAAACAGCCAATCGCTGTCCAAGGTCAGGTGCTTGATCTCAGCCGGGTCTCAGTAGCATGCCTGTAGCTGCTTATCAAAAGGTTGATAGTTCTCTTCTGCATATGACATGGCCTTGCTCTAGAATCCTCGGCATCTATGTGGTGATTCTCTCATTGGGGGTTACCCTAAATGCCACACAGCATCTTTTCCCATCTCTGATAATTTTTACTATCGTAGGCCATGTTGGAGAGGTCAAATGGCCCAAGTGGCAATGCTGTGTGTCCCATAGTCTAGATATGCTGTTGAGACCTTTGCTGTTCTGGCCCCATTCAGAGCTGACAGTCTCTGTGTCCCCTGCTGTACAGGTTGGGATAGTTTTTCCAGGTATGGAATATGTGGTGTCTTGTACCTGCTGAGGCCTGCCAGGCACTGTGCTTCCTTCTTAGAGGCAGAGCTGCAAGGTGTACTGTAATTGCACTTAGTCCTGAATCCAATGTCCATAGCATGCATGGTGACCTCTAAGCTCTGTGTCCTGTTCTGCTGGTCTATGGGTTTATCTGTGATCCACACACACAGAACTCCACACAATTCTAACCATTGCAGCTTAGTAATAATTCTTAATTTCCAGTAGGGTAGGCTCTCCCACTTCGTTCCTATTTGATCATGAATGGACTATTCTTGGCCCTTTACCCTTTCATGTGAAGTTTAGAACCAGTTTATCAAGTTACACACACACACACACACACACACACACACACACAACTGCACACGTACAAATGTTATTTTGATTGGATTTGCTTTGACTCTGTGGATCAGTTTGGTAATAATTGACATCTTTAAATATCGAGTCTTCTGTAGAAGTGGAATACCTACCTAACAAATTAAATATTCTTTCATTTTTCTCAATAACATAGTTTCTGCAGAGAGTTGTCTCATATATTTTGTTAGTTTTACTCTCAAGTATTTAGTATTTTATGCTACTGCAAATGGTTTATTTTTTATGCTTTATTTTCTGACTGTTGCCATTAAGCAGAAATTAATTTTTGTTTATTGACTTTATGTCCAGAATCTTGGTAAAATTACCTATTAATTCTAATGATTTACCTATAGGTTCTTTTTAATTTTCTTTAATTCTTTTTTAATTTTCCAAGATTTTTTTTCATATTATCTGTGAATAAATAATATTTATTTTTTTCCTTTCCAGCAGTCATTATACCTTTATTCATTAAATTAGTTAGTTATTTGTGTTACTACACTGGTTAGAATCTTCAATACAATGTTTTTTGTTTGTTTGTTTTGTTTTGTTTTTTGTCTTTTTCGTGACCGGCACTCAGCCAGTGAGTGCACTGGCCATTCCTATATAGGATCCGAACCCGCAGCGGGAGCATCGCTGCGCTCACAGCGCTGCACTCTCCCGAGTGCGCCGCGGGCTCAGCCCAATACAATGTTTTTAAAAGTGGTCATACTGAGTACTTATGTTTCATCCTCCTCTCAAAGAGAAAGCTTTTGACATGTCACCATTAAGTATGCTATTTGCACTTTTTTTTTTAGAGTTAAATTAGGGAAGCTCCCTTGTTTACTTAGTTTAGCTAAGAGGCTTTATCATGAGTGAATGTTGAATTTTAACAGAAGTTTTTTCTATATTCACTGAAATAATTTCGTAATTTTTTAACCAAAAATGAGCAAGAGCTTTGAACTAAATGCTACAAAATATTGCAGGGAGAAATTTTAAAAGAACTTTTATAATGGAGAACAAATGAAGAGTTATACCTTGTCTGTAGGTTGGAAGAATCAATAATGTAAAGATGTAAGTTCTTCCCAAATTGATCTCTAGATTCAGTGCAATTCCAGCCAACCAGTAAACATCTTTGTAGAAATTGACAAGGTAATACTGAAATGTACATGAAAATTAGAAAGATGTAGAATAGCCAAAGCAAACTTGAAGATGAAGAACAAAGCTCAACGGTTCACAGAAAGTGATATTAAGACTTACTATAAAGCTACAGTAATTAGGAAAGTGTTCTCTTGGTAAGTACAGAAAAAAAAAGATGAGTGGAGTAGAATTGAATCCAGAAATAAACCCACACAAATGTAGCCAATTGCTTTTCAACAAAGGCACCAATGAAATTGAATGGGGAAAGAAAAGTATTTTTAACAAATGGCATTAAAGAACCAGGACAGACATATTGATGTGAGTCATGACCCCTTCCTCACACCATACAGAAAAATAACTCCAAATGTGTTGTGCACACAAAGGTAAAAGCTAAAATTATATAAATCTTAGATGAATGCATAAAAGAGTATCTTTGAAATCTTAAAGTAGGCAAAAGTTTGATTTCTTGATATATTGTAAAAAGTAATATTGATTTGAAAATGATCAGTGGTACTTCTTATAATTAAATACTTTTGATCCTCAAAGGACAATAGTAACCAAATGAAAAGGCAGGCCACAGACTAGGAGAAGATTTAGATAGATAAATACAAAGGCATTTCAAAAAGACCATGGTAAGATTCATATTATCTTTTAATTCTATTTTTCCGCAAACTCTTTTAAGTACCCTGATAGATAAATAGATACGTAGAAACATAGAGATATGATATACACAGCCAATTCTCACTATTCACGATAAGTACGCTCTGTAGTCCTCACAAACCCTGAATTAATGAATACTGAACTATTGCTCCAAGGAAAATACAAGATTAGGTTCCTGCAAGCCTCTAGTCACAATATTTGCACCAGCTAATCAACAAATAACATCGTTTTATGTGCATTTCTCTTTAAAGACACCCTATTTGCTGTGTATTATTGATGAAATAACATTGAACTCACAACATGAATGAATCACAAAAATTTTGTGTTATGTGTTAAATGAAAAAAGCCATGGGCCGGCCCATGGCTCACTCGGGAGAGTGCAGTGCTGTTAAATGAAAAAAGCCAGATATGAAAGAGTTCATATGCTATTATTCTATTTATATAAATTTTTTAAAAAATAATCTCTAGGGATAGAAATCAATACAGTGCTTGTCTCTCAAGAGATGAGGAATTGATTTGATTTTCTGTGATGATGGACATATTATATATATTTACTGAGGTATTGGTTTTACTAGTGTATTTGTCAGCTCATCAAATTATGCTATTAATATCTGTGCATTTTACTACATATAATCATATCTCAATTATAGGAAAAGAAAAGAAATGAGAAGGAGGAGGGGAGGGGGAGGGAAGAAGGAGGGAAAGCAGAGGGAAGAGGGAGGGGAGGAGGGTAAGGGAGGGGAGAAGAAAAGAGGCAGCAGTAGCAATTCTACATTAACTGCAAGAAGCGTGAGAAGAAAAAGTTGGTAGATTTAAGACTAATTTCTCTCCATCCTTTCTAAGTACCATGATCTTAAAAAGGTAAACACACAAAGGGGAAGAATTTAGATGGGCATTAAGAAAGCTTAAGCTGAAGTTCATGGACTTTATCCTTCCCAGGGTGTTTTTACACATGAACTCAAGGCTTTGGATACCCTTCACTTTTACATGAAGTTTTGTGTGTGTGATTTCCTACACAGACATTTGTTGGGAGATTAAGACCAGCAGCAGATTTTTCAAAGTGTCATGGATTGAAATATGAAGCATCACACACTGTCTTAAAAGAAGTAGTTAACCACCAGAATAGATTACAGAGTGTTCATGTGACACATCTTGATAGAATATCATTACAAATAAAATAATTTGTGTATTGGAAAATATTTTTTAACTAATGTTAAATTTCTTGAATATATACTGGTCACATGGTTATGTAGGAGAATGTCGATATTCTTGGTAGGTATACATCAAACTACTTACGGGTATAGTTTCATAATATCTTCAGTTCTCTTTCAAATGTTTCAGCCAATAAATGTGGACACATAGATAGCAAAAGCAACAAAACAAATGTGGAAAAATATTAAAAATTGGTGTCTAGGTAAAGGATAGATAGATATTCATTGTGCTATTCTTACAACTTGGCCGTGGGCTTGAAATTTTTCAAAATAAAATGTTGGAAATAAAGAATAAGACATATTTTCAAAAAATATTTGATCACCTAGGCAAAAACATCAAGTCACACATTCAATTGCAAAAATTCAGGCTAGCCTCAGATTTCTCCTCTTAGAGTTTAAAACTATGCTAACAAGAGAGGCCCAAGAGCCACTGGGCCCACAGGCTCCGAACCAGCTGTGCCCGAACAGGCAGGCACTGCACCGCGGGACCCCCAGCCCAGGAGAGACCCAGCCACCCAGAGAGGCCCAAGCCACCGGCCCAAAGGCCACCATACTGAATTGGCAGTTCCTGCAGAATACTGGCCAGACAACAGGGTGGAATGAGTTGACCATGAAACCCCCTGCCACAATGACTAAACACCAAAGGAAAGATACCAGAAATATGAAAAATTAAGAAAGTACAACACCACCAGAGGAAAATAACAACCTTCAAGATCTAGATCCTATAAAACAGGAAGTCCTTGAAATGACTGACAAGTAATTTTAAGCAACAATTCTAAGGAAACTAGATGAGATACAAGAAAACTCAGTTAGACAACACAATGAAATGAAAAAAAGTATGCATGACCTAAAAGAAAAAATGTGCAATGAAATCAGTGCTGTGAAAAAGAATGTAGCAGAGCTTGTGGGACTGAAGAATTCATTCAATGAAATAAAAAACACAACAGAGAATCTTCCAGTACAAGCAGAAGAGAGAATTTCTGAACTTGAAGACAGTCTGTTCAAAATAACACAGGTGGACAGAAAAAAATAAAAGGAATTTTAAAAATTGAAGAAAATCTAAGACAGATAACAAGACAGCCTTAAGCACTCAAATATCTGAATCATGGGTATTCCAGAAGGGGAGGAGAAAGGAAATAGCACTGAAAACATGTTCAACAAAATAAGAGCAGAAAACTTCACAGGCATAGGGAAAGACATAGATTTTCAGATTCAGGAGGCTCAAAGATCCCCAAAAAGTTCCTCTCCAGGACATGTTATAGTCAAATTGGCAAAACTCAGTGACAAAGAGAGAATCTTAAAAGCTGCAAGAGAGAAGCACCAAGTCACCTATAAGGGAGCCACAATCAGACTAACATCAGACCTTTCATTGGAAGCCCTAAAACCCAGAAAAGAATGGGATGATATATTCAAAATACTAAAAGACAAAAATGGCCAGCCAAGAATACTTTACCCAGCAAGGCTATCCTTCCGAAATGAAGGACAAATAGTATATTTCTCAGACAAACAAAAACTGCAGGAGTTCACTACCACATGACCAGGCTTACAAGAAATTTTCAAGGGAGTACTGGCTTTCATACCTGAAAAACAACCATCACTACCATGAATACTCAACAAAGAACAAATCCCACCAGTAAAATTAAAATGCTAACAGTAAAGAGAAAAAAAGTTTATCTACCATCCCAAGAAACCAACAAACACAGAATACAAACAGTAAATCAGAAAGAAAGGAACAAAAGATACTTAAGACATCCAAACAAAAATCAATAAAATGCCAGGAGTAAATCAACACCTTTCAATAATAACTCTTAATGTAAAAGGATTAAATTCCCTACTCAAAAGACACAGACTGACTGACTGGATTAAAAAGATGGACCTCACAATATGCTGCCTTCAAGAGACTCACCTCACCTGTAAAGACACAGGTGACAGTGAAAGGATGGAAAAAGATATACCATGCAAATAGAAATGAAAACAAACTAGAGTAGCTATTCTTATATCAGATAAAATAGACTTTAAAGCAAAAACCATAAAAAGAGACAAAGAAGGCCACTGTGTAATGACAAAAGAATCTATCCATCAAGAATCTATCCACCAGCAAACACTATTAGACATAAAGAATGAGATAGACACTATCTCAGCATTTGACAGATCATTCAGGCAAAAAAATCAACAGAGAAACACAAGATCTAAACAACACTTTGGACCAACTGGACTTGGCAAGTATCTATAGAACATTACATCCAACAACTTCAGAATATACATTCTTCTCATCAGCATATGGAACATTCTCCAGCATAGACCACATGTTAGGTCACAAACCAAATCTCAACAAATTCTAAAAAACTGGAATTATTCGATGTATTTTTTCAAATCACAATGGATTAACATTAGAAATTAATAACAAATGAAACTCTGGAAACTATACAAACACATGGAAATTAAACAACATTCTATTTAATGACATATGGGTCCAAGAAATTAAACAGGAAATCAAAAATATTATTGAAACTAATAAAAATAATGACACATCATACCAAAAGTGGGATACTGCAAAAGCAGTACTAAGGGAGAAATTTATCACATTAAATGCTTACTTCAGAAGAATGGAAAGATGGCAAGTAAACAACCTAACACTTCACCTTAAAGAACTAGAAAAACAAGAACAATCCAAACCCAAAGTTAGTAGATAGAAAGAAATTAAGATCAGAGCAGAACTAAATGAAATAGAAACCCAAAAAATTATACAAAAGATCAATGAAACTAAAAGTTGGTTTTTTGAAAAGATAAATAAAATTGACAAATCATTATCAAGGCTAACTAAAAAAAGAAGAGAGAAGACCCAAATAACAAAAATTAGAAATGAAAAAGGTCATATTACAACTGATACCTCAGAAATACAAGGAATCATTAGAGACTACTATGAACCACTATATGCCAACAAATTTGAAAATCTGGAGTAAATGAATAAATTTCTGGACACACACAAACTACCAAAACCAAGCTAAGAAGATACAGCAAAGCTGAACAGACCAATAACAATAAAAGAGATTGAAGCTGTTATCAGAAGGCTCCCAACAAAGAAAAGCCCAGGACTGGATGGGTTCACTGCAGAATTCTACCAAACCTTCAAAGAGGAGTTGATACCAATTCTCTACAAACTATTCCAAAAGATTGAAACAGAGGCCATTCTTCCAAACTCATTCTATGAGGAAAACATCACCCTGATACAAAAACCAGAACAAGATACAACAAAAAAAGAAAACTACTGGCCAATATCCTTGATGAATATAGATGCAAAAATCCTCAATAAAATACTGGCTAACAGAATACAGCAACACATACACAAAATTATACACCAGGATCAAGTGGGATTCATCCCAGGGATGCAAGGTTGGTACAACATATGCAAATTAATAAATGTGATACAGCACATCAATAAAATCTAAGACAAAAATCATATGATCATCTCTACAGATGCTGAAAAAGCATTTGACAAAATTCAACATTCATTCATGATAAAGACTCTCTACGAGTTGAGTATAGACAGAAAGCATCTCAACACAATTAAAGCCATATATGATAAGCCCACTGCCAATATCATCCTAAACGATTAAGAACAGGAACTAGACAAGGATGCCCACTCTCACCACTCCTATTCAACATAGTGTTGGGAGTACTAGCCAGAGCAATCAGAGAAGAGAAGGAAATAAAGGGCATCCAGATTGGAAAAGATGAAGCCAATCTGTCCTTGTTTGCAGATGACATGATCCTATATATCGAACAGCCTAAAGCCTCTACAGAAAAACTCTTAAGAGTTGATAAATGATTTTATCAGAGTTGCAGGATACAAAATCAACACACAAAAATCAGTAGCATTTCTATATTCCAACAATGAACATGCAGAAAAAGAAATCAAGAAAGCTAGCCCGTTTACAATAGCCACCAAAAAAATAAAATACTTAGGAATAAAGCTAACCAAGGATGTGAAAAATCTCCACAATGAGAACTACAATCCACTACTAAAAGAAATTAAAGAGGACACAAGATGGAAAGGCATTCCCGGCTCCTGGATCAGAAGAATTAACATTGTGAAAATGACCATACTACCCAAAGTAATCTACAGATTCAATGCAATCCCCATCAAAATTCCAATGACATTTTTCTCAGAAATGGAAAAAGCAATCCTAACATTCCTATGGAATAACAAAAGATCATAAATAGCCAAAGCAATCCTGAGCAAAAATAATAAAGCTGGAGACATAACACTACCTAACTTTAAACTATACCACATTGTGAATTTTCAACTTTTGTACCATGAACCTGTTGATAAGTATATTGTAAGAAAGGACCATTTATCTCACTGGTTAAAACACAGTTGTTGTGGCAACTACTCTCAGTTCATCCAACCAGAAAACAGTTGGAAAAAAATCATTTAAAGTGTGGGAGATAAAATTAAATCTTCCATGGACTAATTTTATGCAAATAATAATAATTTTTTCTTTTGTGTGTTGTGTGTATTAAAATGCTATCTCTTTATTCATAGATATTTCTGAATTTTTCAACTTAAGGCTGTACACTCCTATAAAGATAGATCAGAAGATATGATTTTATCACAATATATAGTATCCATTAGTCAAATCAGTGTGCAATGATAAATTTCATATATTAGGTGTTATAATTACATCTTTAGTCCATTCATCTATTAACCTGTCTTGATTCTTGGAATGTGCCTATAGCTAGTAAATCTGTATTTATGCTATTGTTGATTAAAGCCCATTTTTTATTACTGTTATTATTATTTTTTTTCATTCTAAGATGTTGCTGAGCTATGGGGAGAGAGGGAGAGAGAGGAGGGAGACAGGAAGGGGGGGAAAGGGGTAACAGGGCTAGCCCATGGCTGGCTCCTTTGCTGGCCTGGTTGCAAATGGGTGAGGTGTGGCTGAGGCCCAAAGGCCCCCCACCCAAGGTTCAGGAGCCCAGGGGGCTTCCAGTGGTGGCTCAGTCATTGCTGGACTGGATGCCAAGTTCATAGGGGCTGAGGCCCTCAGCACCCCCCACCTTAGCTCAGAAGCCAGCGAGGTTTCTGGCAGTAATTTTTGCTTTTTGAATATAGTTTTTTAATTCACTCACCAAATGCACATAATAAAACAAGAAAAAAATCTTTCTATTATCCAGAATTATTACTAATGTGGTGGTGTTACCAAACAGTTAATTTAATAAAAATGATTTTTAGGAAACTACTTAATGTTCAGTAAAATTTAGGACTTCTAATACGTACTAACCCACAGCCTAAGTGTCTCTGTTGCCACTTACACAGGGAGTGCAGCACATCTCCCACACATAAGAAACACAATCACAGAGAAAGTGGAGAACAGGATTTCAACAGATCACACAACCAAAGACTCTGGGCCTTGATATATTTAAGTAAATATTCTCAGGTCTTTTACTGATCAGTTTGGAATGGATAATCTATTTGCTTCTATGGCCAAATAAAATTAATAAGCCTACTGCATTACAACATATGGACTTTTACTAGGATTTCATGTATAGTTGTCTTCTGTCCAGCTTATGAAACTTGCAGTACCATGTGCTATGTATGGAGCCTCAGATTTGGAAAAAGTGACACAGAAAGTAAAACAAAACCAGACATGTTAATTATTCTGAGCAAGAAATGAATCAAAAATAATATCATTCAGTTACAAAAGTCAAACCTTCCCTTTGAGTACCTCTGTGTCCTTCCTCAGTGATGGTCTACTGACAGTCACTCACAGCTAGACGATGGTGTTCTCCTTTGAACATAATTTCATAGAACTGACATCAGACAAGGTCACTCTGTGAACACGATAAAGTGAGTCAAAAAACAAGACTACCTCACAATTCTGTCTAAGCATAGATAAAAACAAGCTCCCTGTGCAAACCACGAAAGTACCAAACACCCCCCCTCTCCTAATATGAGTGACTGCTACTTCTTTAACTGATTGTGGCTTTGACCTCACTCTAGTCTTCTTGCCCTGTCAATAACATTTATTAAGATCCAAGTCATAGAATACACTATTCCTGCTTCCAGACAGTTTCCAGTCCAGAAGAAAGAGCCTCTTCCTTAAACCTTCCCCCAAATTACTGAACATGCTGTTCCTGAGATGCCCACTGTTCTCCCTCATGTGTGGTCTCCCCCATTTTAATGGACAATAAACCCAACTTGCTCACTACCATGTGTTCCCGATGGTCTTTGGCTGGAGAGCCAAAAGAGTTGTCTACACCCAATGACTTGTATTTCTCTCCTGAAACTGCTCGTCATTGTCACCAGTGACTTCTACATGACTACATCCGGTGGTCATTTCCTGGTTCTCACGTTACTTGACTATCAGCAGCATTCGACGCAGATCACGTCCTGCTGATAACAGCTCTTCACTCCCCTTCCGCATCACCTGATCTCCTCATCCTTCATCAACCACTCCTCATTAGTCCCCTTTTCTGGATTCTTCCTCAAGAGCTTAGGTCTCTGACTTCTATCTACACTTATTCCTTTTGTCATCTCTAGTCTCGTGTTGTAAATATCACTTAAGCCAATGACGTGCATGTCCATTCATTCAATCTTGAAATATACATATTTTAGGATAGAGATCTGACTAAACTGAAATGCATATATATTCATTCTATATTTCATTCAACTTGAATATATTCATTACAGTTCAGTCAGACTTCTAACCTGGAACCTGAACTCATATCCAATTATTTCCTCAGCATCTCCAATAGTGAGATGTCAAATAGAATCTCAAACTTGACATTTCCAAAATAGAGGGCTTGATACTCCTCTCCTTTACAAATGCAGGACACTTGGAATCCTGTCCTCCTCGGTAAATGGCAGCCCCATGGCTGAAGTTGTTCAGGTCCACAGCCTTGTAGTCTTTGATAAATGTCTGCACTTTTATCCCACATCACTCCACCCCTGACAAATTAACCTTCAGAAACTATATGGAATGCATCCACCTTTACCACCTCTGCTGCTACCCCTTCATCCAAGCTGTTAGCATCTCTCACCTGGCTTCCTGCAATTACCTCCTTACTTTCTTACCTGCTTTTGCTCTTGATTCCATTCATTCTAGTCTCCACATAATGGCTGCATTTGGCATTTAAAAACATAAGTCAGATGTATTAGCCCCCTGTACAAACCTCTGTAGTGACTTCTCATCTCATTCCCAGGAAAGCCAAAGTCTACATGGTCTGCCACCCACCACCACCTCCCACACACACGCAAACTTACACTGTTAGAGTTCCTCAAGACTCAGACTTTGAAAAATAATCCAATTATTCAAGTGTTTTCAGAAGATTTATGGACAGAAGATTTTACTTGATATACAGGATTTTTTACGTACATGTTCTTATAAGAGAATGTTTGATGAATGACTACCAGATACTCTGGCAGCCCTAGGACTTATCAGAGCCCTTAGAGCCTTCTGACTCCAGTTGTTTGACAAATTATCTTCTTTCAGCACCTGAGAGTCCCACCTCCTACTCTCAGACCCCTTCATCCCATGTGCTGAACCCTCTGCCACAGTTTCCCAGAAACATTTCAGCAAATCCTCACCAGATTATCTTCCTGAGCTTGCACATCTAACAGCTGTGCCTATTCTAAAGCTTATTTCAAAGCTTATTCTAACAATCTTGAAATAAAATTTGTCAAGTACAGCTATTTATTTATTTGACAAACAATATGTGAGTTAAAGTAACAAGAAAAATAAATAATCACAAAACATTAGAGCTTCATGAGTTCATAGATATTATTTAACGTAGGGACAGGCTTTTTCTGTAAATGGCCGGATAGTGAGTATTTTAGGTTTCAGGGGCCACTTAGTCTCTGTTGTAATGACTCAATCTTGCCAATGTAGGGAGAAAGCAGCTACAGGTAAATGTACATAAACAAATGTGGCTGTGTTTCAATAAAACTTTACTTACAAAAATATGCATCAGGCTGGATTTAGTCTGTGGGCAATAGTTTACAGACTCCTGAACTAATCCATCTCAGTCATTTCTTACATGCAAACAAAGTACTGGAACCAAAGAATAAACAGGGTGACTCATGTTCCAGATTGACCAGGACAGTCTCAGTATATGCCTGTTGTCTCAATATAATTATTAATACATCTCCTTTCGCTCTCAAAAGCATCCTGGTTTGGGTAATAAATTATATAGTCACCCTTTGTAATGTCATTTCCTTTGACTTATGTAAATCACCATATTTCTTGTGTATTAACAATGCCCTACAAATAATTCAAAATTAAGTATACATACAGCACAGATAGCACTAACGTTTAAAAACTTCTAAAGTTAGTTTAGGGGACTGTAATATTGCTCAAAATTTTTAATATCCCAATAGTAATTTGTTTCCTAAAGTCCAGTAAGTTATCCTGTATAGTGGAACAAAAGATTCAAGTTATATGCTACATAGTATAAGTTATATGCTACATAGTATAATGTCATTTAATTATTCAAGAAAAATATTAAATAGTTTTCTTGTGTACATATAAGCCATCTTAGTAAACATTAATAGCTTAAAATATTTAGAAAGCTGTAAACCAAATATTCACCAAGTTATCTTAAGTTATACTGTTAGTTTACTTCTTCCCATTGGACACTTCCTTTATGTTCTAACATTGCCTCAAAGTCAAGTGTGACCATACATAGCGAACCTAAGAGCAAAGCATTTGCTCTGGGTGTTAAAGGGAAGCAGAGGTTTCTTGAGATTACATTTCTTGGCTGTGCCCCCTGAGTCTTCCCCCAGCCTGGTCTGCACCTTTAGATTGGCTCCAGAGTCTGAAAGACATATAGGTGGAGATGCCCACGCTCAGCACAAGACATAGATAACCCAGCATCCCACCAACTGCACCCAAGAATGAATTCACTACAACCCATTCTCTGGCAAAAATAGGATAGATTTGGTTCTTACTAATGTAGCATAAGGTTTTAGTTGGGACAATCAGTTATAACATGCCAGTGGGCATTTTTTAATGTTTAAGAGGATTTGCAATTTAAAGTCACTTTGAAAAGTTTGCTGAGTATTAAATTTAAGTTTTTAGAAGAAATTACATCTAGAAAGCAATTTGACTCATAGAGAAAATATTTTATTTTTATGACGGAGATATTTGGAATAAGCTTGGGGAACCATTCCAAAGGAAAATAATGAAAGTTTATATCACAATTTAAAATATTGTCAACATTTTTAGCTTATCCTACTAATCTTGGGCCTGAGGCTTTGCAAATCATTCAGTCATCATCTGCCCAAGATAAAATTTTATCTTTGGAGACATCTGTGTGAATGGTTAAAATGCTCAAGGTCATACAAGTATTCATGGCTATTGTTCCCAGTTTGAATAGGAAAATAGGAGCAAAATAGCCTTATTTAAGAACTTCAGGTAGAAGCAGATTATGTATTGTATAATTTATAAAATGTGCTTTTTCCCCACATTTTCCATAGATCACTCTTTTTAACTTCAATTCTAAGCCACTTGAGAACAAGGACCATACCTTTGTTTAAAAGTTTCCCAAGAATTCCCTAGTTATGTCAAGAGTTCTGGTTGGAATTGACTGGCCAGTGCAGCTCTTGATAAATTTTTAACTACCAAAAGTTTCATTTAAATTATTATGCGTATATACATTAGAATGTATTAGTAAGTCAACAAACACTTTTCAGTTCCTCCAGGAATTTTCATAGCTGACAAACATGTCACAGATTAATGGTGAAGGGACTGACCCAAGGCACTGCACATTTCCAGACCACATACCTGTGGGTTAAAGGTCAGAAAATAAGGAAAGGACAAGCAGGCCTTCCAAATACACCCTTCACTTTCCGATTCTACTAGGTGAAACAGGGCCACACCAATAGCATTCTCTGGTTTACAACATGACCGGTCTTGAAGCAGTAGAGAAGCTATTCTAAGATTTAGAGGGAGAAAGAGCCCTCCTCTCTTTCTTCTGTCTACATCCCCACTCAAGTAAACAGAATTTACTGAAAAGGGTAAATCAATGCTATAGGAAGAAGAGTGGCATCCAGGCTAGTGTGTTGGAGACAGTTGAGTGTGCACCAAAAATTTTTTTTTTATAGCATGCTATACTTTGAATATGTCCCCCTAAAATTCATGTTTTAGAATCTTAATCCTCAGTGCAACAGTGTTGAGAAGCAGAGCTCTCATGAATGAATTAATGCCTTTATAAAAAGGACTGGAAGCTGTGAGCTCATTCTCTTGCCCTCTCTTGCCCTTCCACTTTCTGCCATATAAAGATGCAGCAAGAAGGCCCTCACCAGATGCCAGCACCTTGATCTTGGACTTCCCAGCCTCCAGAACTATGAGGAAATAAGTTTCTGTTCTTTATAAATTACCCAGTCTCAGGTATTCTATTATAGCAGTACAAACAAACTAAGGCAGAGTACATGGCAAGGTATAATGCACAGCCTCCCTGTCAGTTATGTGTGGCCGTAGTACTAAGTTTTCAACAATTCAACATGGAAAGTGAGACGTGCTACTTCTATAGAGCATGAGCCTTGAGACACTGCCCTTGCTTCCTTCACACTCTCTCCTTTCTGAAAACTAGAACCTACCAGAAGAATTAGTGTGAGCAAAACAGGGAATAGCTTTCACCTCAGCCTATAGAATTGGGATTTCTACGTCTTCATGAGGTATTGGAAAGGAAGCATTCATGCTGTTAAAAGAAAAACTTCAGACAAAATTAATTTAACACAGTTTATTTGAGAGAAGAACAGTTCATAAATCAGGCAGCACTCAGAACCAGAAGAGGTTCAGAGAGGTCCTTTGAAGCAGGGTGGGCAGTGAGCTTTTATAGGCTGAACATGGAAGGAAGACAAAGAAAACATTTCAGACTGGTTAAATTGTAAAGTCCCTAGTTAGCAGTTTGCTGGTGGTTTGTGATTGGTAGTTTCTAGTATTGTTTTACTGTTCACGTTGGGCATCAGTTGCATACAAAGGAACTTAAAAGCACCAGAGCCACCCCAGCCTAATGGCCTCCCAATTAAATTTTTTAACAACTCTTTCAAGTTCTTCCAAATGGAAGGGGAGTAATTTACCTGATTGCTGAAATTGGGCACAAGATTCCTTTTCCATGCCTGGTCTGATCTGGGTACTGTCCTGCCCTCAAGGTGTGCAACTCCTTTTTAGTTATTCCTGCTCCTCCCTAATGAATATATCTGCGTCTGAGATGGCCTTCTCTGGGCAGATCTAGAAGCCCATTGCTCTTGGCTTCTGCTTTCCTGGACTTGATGAGTACAACTTAGGCTGCCATCTTCTGGGAAGCCATTTGGGTAAATGCCCTTACACACTCCACTCTTCAAACACAAGCGTTTCCAGCGACAGCCTTCCAGGTCTATTGGGAGGTCCGCAGATAGTTGAAAGTGCTCTTTGACTTCAGGCCCAAGCACACTCTTTGTTTGACTCACTGGGTTTACTGTATTATGATCCCTACCTGACTTTTGGGTATATTTCTCAATTTGATTCAGAAGTTTAAGAGAAAGAGGGATGTGATTGTTTGGCACATTTATACTCCACGTAAGAGGGCACCACCTCAAAGAAATATTACAAGGTCCAATAAATATTTAATTATATCATTTCTGCTTTAAGAAATATGAATTTTCACTTCTTCGGATACCAAGCATATACAATCATTCTGGGTGATTATTTGATATGATCTATCAACAGTACTAAAAATGTGCTGTGGCTGAGACAGCTACAGTCTGCCAGTGATTCATGCTTCCCCCTCGCCTAGGGTAGAGTGGCTAAGATAGCCAGGATCATTTCCCAGCTCCCCTGACATGTAAGCAAGACCACGTGACTTGCTCTCACCATGGAATGGGGGCAGATGTGAGGAGTGACACTGCTGTGTTAAGGAGTAGAAGGGATGTGCTTCCTCACCCTCAGTTTCTCCTTCCACTAGCCTGGCGCAGACTAACGTGGTAACCCCAGAGGCCACGTCTTGAAGAAAAGGCAGCTCAATCCTGCTTAGAAAAGAAGTCATCTATACCTAAACGTTTGTTTGTTGAGCCATTATATCTTTTTAGTACATTTTTTACACCAGATAACCCACCCTAACTAACAGAAGTGTATAGTTTTGTAACCACAATTCTACTTATAGTCATTGGTCCAAGTAAATAACTACAGATAAGCAAAAGAATTACGTACGAAAATGCGATTATAACATTATGATCATGAAGCAAATTGGAAACAACTTGAAGGTCACTAAAAAAGCAGTTAGGTAAATAAATCTATTTATGGTAGAATATGTTTTAAGCATTTAAAACAAATTTTGATTTTAAATAGAATGATATGACAGTAATAATCATTTTTAAAATAGCCAGTTGACATTTACAAAGTAGCTGCCACATTCCAGGCACTGTTCTAAGCACTTATTGTCTTTATAACAACCCTGTCACCTACATTTTATGGATAAGAAAGCTGAGGCACAGAGGTTAAGTAACCTACCTAAGATCACATAGCCAACAGATGGCAGAGCTAAGAAATGAACATATAGTGATATGTGAACATGTCTGTTAGATATGATGATTAAAAATCAGAGAGAAAAATAAAGATACATTCTTATCCTTATTATTTTGTGTCAGTGAGTTGGGTCAACTGGAGGCTGTTCAAACATTCATTCATTCATTCATCCATCCATCCATTCAGAACTATTTATTGAGTGTTTATGCCAGGCACTCTTGAGCAGGAAACAAAACTGACCTCATAGGCTTTACTGTCAAGTCAGGCAAACATAAGAAACAAATAAATATGTAATAAAATGTCAGCTTGATAAATGCTGTGAAGAGAAGTAAATCTGGGTAAGAGGATAGAAGCTGATGGGAGGACGTGCGCTTTAGAGAAGGTCATCAGGATCATCAGAGGAGGCCTCTCTCAGGGGGTGACAATGGGACACAGACAAGGAAACAAGCCATGCAGAATTCTGGGAAAGATTCTGGTCTAGGCAGAGGGAAGTGCAAATACCTGGAGGTTGGACCAAATATGGAGTGTTTGAAGAATAGCAGGAAAACCAAGGAGGCTGGAGAGAGGGAGGAAGAAGCTGGCCCAGACCTCGCAGGGCCTCACAGGAAAGGAGTCTAGATCTCTACAAGTGACATGGAAATGATGCAGGTTGACATCCCTGGGACAGACTCTGAGGTGGAAATGCATGGGCAGGAAGTTTCTGAGAAGCGATCTCGGGCATCTATACCTGCAGAAGTGTGAAGGAAGCAGGATTTACAGAAGGAGAGGTTGAGCTGTGAGCAACCCATCCCACTGGGAGCGCTAAAGCTAGAATGCTTTAGTCAATGCAGGCTTCATGCATCAACTACCAATGGATGCAGGCTGCCATGAGGATGGCCTTGAATAAGGCAACTCTCTTCAGTGGAGGCAAGTCCTAAAAAGAGAATTAGTTGAGGGCTGTCTGCTGCTGTCAGCAGTCCCAGCACCTGAGGAAATTAGTGCTTTACCCTGGAGAGGGCTATCTGGGCAGTGCACCAGAGTATCTGCTACAGGAAGCCATTGGAGGGTACTGAGCAAGGGAACAGCATCATTGGAATCACATTTTTAAGGATCACTCTGGCTGCTGTGTTGAGAAATGATTATTGGGAGCAAGAGCAGAAATAGGGAGACCAATTAGAAGGTGACGGGCCACTTTGGACTTCTGGCCTCGCACTGTCTAGAAAATAAGCCAGGAAGCAGTGTGGAGCTGGGAAGGTGGCCAAAGCAAATTCTTGGTTACTCATATCAGGGAATGAAAACATCCATTGGAGGGTCCCATTTACTTTTTCAACATGAACAAAAATATCTGCAGAAAGTTACAAGGATCCCAGGAGGCACCATCAGTTCCAGTTCAGGGATGGAAAATCTCATGATCCCTTGCTACAATTGGAATAATAAATTGGTCCAGAAAACTGATAATCTAAAAAAAAAGAACCAACCACAAGGGTGACTTCGTTATGATCAATTAAGAAAGTAGAGAAATAAGGGCTGGCCAGTCAACTCAGTTAGTTAGAGCTTTGGTCCAGGCTCCAGAAAACTTTATTGCAATAAGTACAACAATAGGTATACGTGCAGACAAGAAATTTAACACTAAATCATACAGTATACGAATTCATCAGATCACTGATTTGATTAGTGAACATTTTGCCAATTTGGATCCTAAAATATTTCTCTTCATGAAACTGGTTCTGAAATTTTTGCATGCATGGGAACCACCTGGGATGTTTGTTTAAAATGCAAGTTCCAGGTTTCAAATTCAAAGATTTGGTTCAGGTCTGGGTGTAGCCCAAACACCCAGGATGACTCTGCTGGGGTTGTTGATGGACAATCTTTGAGAAACATCACCTAAGGGAATATTCATCAAAAGGCAGAAGGTAATGTGTACTGTAATGTCATCAACTGGTTATCTTGGCAAGCAGAGCAATGATAGGCAATTGTGAATGGATCTGTGGTGATTGTTACCATAAGTAGTCTCTGTTCAGGAAAGCTGTATGTCACATTTTACAACGCATGAGGTTAAAAATTTCCTCAGTCACAACATCCAGTAAACCAAAGTTCACGATGTTAATGCCAGAAAATAAGTCAGCTGAAAGTGAGTGTCACCAACTAACTCACAGGAAGACAGGTCCTCATGAGCACTCACTGCCTCACATGCTGCACTGCACAAGAAAGTTTTAGGTTCACATCCAAAGTGAAACAATAACTTAAAATCCCGTAAGTAATACATTGAAGAGTCATTCTAATGCTGTATCTGGAGAAACCCTGCTATAAGATAAAAGGCTCTGTCCAGTGTTTATCTTGCTGGCAGAGAACAAAGCAAGCAGTGAGGCAGAGTATAATCGACCTGAAAGCACATATGAGAAATGAACCAAGGAGAGTGTGGAGTTAAAACCTCATATAGAAAAAGAGCACTGAAGTAAAAGTCCAGCAAATCTACAGTCCAAGTGATATGAAGATATATTTGATCCAGTATACTGATGCACTGAATTTACATGAAATTCAACCTCTTGTCCTAGTGTATCTGGAAAGGTACAAAAATAAATTTGTGGCTAAAGCTTTAGCATTCTCTCTTAGACATACAAAAGCACACAATTAACCAGAAAAGCTGGTTACAGCCTTCACTGGAAACTCTGAGAACCTGATCACTAGGCCAAGCCTAGAAGGTGAAATCTACAATAAATATTAAATGTATAGTCCCGGATTATTAATGCTTATTAATTCTGATCTACATGAAGTCTACTCTTCTTATCAGACCATAAAACTAGTGTCACAACATCCATTTTATGAATCTTATGTGAACAGACATTTAAAACTGCCTCTGACTAAAGTTCTATTATCAAACATAAAAAGAAGGGAGAAAGAGACTGTCATTTGATAAAGGACTTGATATGGAAAGTCATATTTAGTGTAAAACAGTCAATTCTTAATTATCTACAGGAGACAAGAAGTAAAATAGAGTAAAAATAGTTAATACTTCACTTTGATATTTATAATATTTTATACATTTATCTTGTCAACTTGTTTTTTCTTGGAAAAATGCTACATTTAAGATATTTTTTACTCTTTTATTTTGAGCACACTTGGGGTGTGGCCCAGAGAAAAAGGTGTCAGGATAAATCATGTTGAGATTTAAAGGTTACTCTTTATAATGTAGAATCAGAATATGAAAGTTAAATAAATAGAACTTCCACTTTCATCCTTGATAGAGTAACTAGGAGTTTTCCCCTCACCAAAAACAATTATAAAACTGGACAAAATATATGAGGCAATTTTTTTCAGGCATTGAAAAATACATGGCACAGAACTATGATCCTTGAGAGAGGAAAAACACACAAAATAACTCCACAATATCCCAATTTTCTGTGGTACATGAAGATAGAGCCCAGTCAAAATAGCAGTCTCAATGAGCCAAGATAAAAAGAACAGAGTTCCAGACTACTGAGATAGCTGGAATTTGCAGGGCAAGGTATTACAGAAGTGAGAACAGCACAGAAGTTTGCCCAATAATCTGCATAAACCTTAAGTCCTTAGCCAAGGGCTGAGCTATGCATTTGAAGGCAAAACTCCAAATAACCTAGCAGAGCTCATCTGCTTTAGGGCTGAGACCTGTAGTGATACCAGAGGTTAGAGTATAAGAAACATGGGAGGTCCAGGCCAGTCAGAGTAGAGAGAGCTCTTTAAGCAATCATAGCCTTGAGTAAGGTCTGTGACCTAGGAATAAGTTCAAAACAAAAGAAATTCTCCTAGTAAAAAATATTCACAAGACTAAGAGGACACAAAGGACTCACCATTAATTTAATTGACTACCAAAACAAAACTTTGCACCCTTTAAGGGAAGGTAATATAATCCAGACTCCATTAAACATATTATCCACACTGTCCAATATACAAAAAAAAAGAACAACTCACAAACAAAAAAATAGACATATAAGTAAGCAGTAGTGCATTACCTATAATCAAGGGAAAAAAAGAAATTAATAGAAATAGATTTCATCCTGATCCAGATGTAATTACAATTATGTTCAAAGATTAAAAGGAAAAGATGGTCATAATCAATGCACAGATGGTAAAAATAAGCAGAGAAATGGAAAATTTTTTAAAATCAAAGATAAATTATTAAATTTAAAAATACATCTGAAATTAAAAAGTCATTTCTGGACTTAACAGCATATTGTAAGCAATAAAAATAAGTGCTTAAATTTAAAGATAGATCACTAGAACTTATACAATATGAAGATCAGAGATGAAAAAGATTAGAAAAAGTAAATATAGCCTTGGTGACCTGTGGGGTAACAATATGTAGTCTAAATGTAATTACAGTTCCACAAAAAGAGGAGAGAGAAATGTGATAAAATTTTCTTGAAAAAATTAGAGTCAAAAATTACTTATATTTGATGAGACATAAACTTAACCAATCTACAAAGCTATGGAACCCCAAGCAGGATAAAGATAAAGGCCAACACACTCAGACACCTGATGTTTGAAGTGCTGAACAGAAAAAACAAGGAGAATTAGGGGGTGGAGGGTATGGTCAAAGTATATATAATTACAGTTAGATAGGAAGAACAAATTTAAGAGCTCTATTGTACAGCAAAGTTGTGGTTAACAATATATTGTATTCTTGAAAAATGCAAAGAGAGTAGATGTTAAGTGATCTCGCCATAAAAATGATAACTATATGAAGTGATGCATTTGTTTATTAGCTAGATTTAATCATTTCACAATGTATAAATACTTCAAAACATCGTGTTGTACATGATAAATGCATATAATGTTATCCACCAAACTGAACAAAAAAACAAAGAGGAGAATCTTAAAAGTATTTTGAGGGGTAAAAAACAACAACTGACATAAGAAAATAAAAAACCAAGAGATATACACATATTTGTTGTCAGAAAAAATACAAGCCAGCAGACAATAGAATTATATATTTAAAGTGCTTAAAAAGAACAACCTGCTAATCTAGAACTCAGTGTCCAATGGAAGTATCTCTCAAATATAAAGACAAAATAAAAACTGTTGGAAAGAAAATAGCTGAAAGAATTAATCACTAGCAGATCTGCATTGCAAGAATAAAAATGCTACTAGGAAAAACTTTATAATTTAAACAAAGAATAAAGAGCACTGGAAATGGTAAATATGTAGGTAATATAAACTAATTGTCTTTTCTTTCAATTTCTCTAAAAAAAATTGCATGAAGTAATAACAATAGTCACTAAGCCACTAAAATAAATAAATAAATAAATAAAACAATAAAACCAAAAAATATATAACTAACACACCAGCACACCAGTAGAGGAAATAAGTCACATTATTACAAACACTTAATTCATCCAAAAAAAAAGATAGGAATAAAAAGGAAAATACAAAGAAAAGATGAGGCAAATAAAAAACAAAATAGCAAAATAGTAAACATAAATCTATCCACATAATAACTGTGTTAAGTTAACAGGGTTTAATAGTCTAATAACATGGTAAAAATTGTCATATTAAATGGAAAAAGAAGTTTCACCAAACTATAAGAAACTACAAGAAATCTGCTTTGACTATAAAAACAAAAGTCAAAAGTAAAAGGATAGAAAAATATCTTGCAAAAGCATATCAAAAGAAAGCTGGACTGGCTATATTAATACTACACAAAGAAGACTTAAGTAAAAAAATAACCAGAGATAAAGAAGAATAATCCATAATGATAAAAGGGGACAATTCAACCCAAAAGCATAATAATTTTAAATATCTATCTAATAACACAGATTCAAAATATATTAATCAAAAATTGACAGGAATGAATGTACACAAATCAAAAATTATAGCTGAAGATGTCCTTTTTAGTAATTAATTGTAGACAGAAAAGTCAGTAAAAACAGAAAAGACTTAAAGAAACTATCAACAAACATGACCTATTAATATTCATAGGGCAGTATATTAAACATTAGCAGGATACACACTTTTCAAGTGTGAAAAGTGTGGTTCAAGATGAGCCATATTCTGTCCATAAAAAAGCCTGTAATCTAAAAAGAAATAAAATCATGCAGCATATGTTCTCTTACTACAACTAAATTAAATTAGAAATCAATAAGAAGATACCTTGAAAATCTCCAAATATTTTGAAATTTAAAAACACACTTGTAAAATAATCTAGGGCTCAAAGAAGAAATCATATGAAAAGTTGGAAAATATGTTTAAGTGAATGATAAGGAAAACAAAACATATTAAAATTTATGGAACAAAGTTAAAGCAATATTTAGAGGTTGGTCTCTACCTTAAAATGCTTACAGTTAAAAAGAAGAGTCTAAAATCAATTATCTAAGCATCCAACCTAACAATGTACAAAAAGAAGTGCAAATTAAATCCAAAGTAAGTAGAATAAAGGAAATAATACAAGATCATAAATCATCATAAAAGAAAATTGGTAAACAATAGAAAAAGATGAATAAAAATATAAGCTGGTTCTTCAAAAAGATTAATAAAATTTAAAAACTCTAGCTTGACTGATAAAGGAAAAAAACGAATCACAAGTAACAATATCAGGAATGTAAAAAGGGACTTGCATACAGATCTTACAGACATTAAAAAATAGAGAAACAATATAATAAAAAACTTTATGCCTAAAATTTGACTAGATAAAATGTAAAAATTCCTTGAAAGACACAAATCACCAAAACTGACACAAGAAGAAATAAAATTCCTTAATATTACTACATCTTGTAAAGAATGGAATTCATAATAAATACCCCTCACAAAACAAAACAAAACAAAAAAACAAAAACCAACTCTAGGTTTCAATGACTTAACTGGTGAATTCTACTAAGTATTCAAGTATTTAAGGAATATTATTAACCTTACATAAAATATTTCAGAGAGTATGGATAATGGTTATACTACGAGACTGACACTATCCTGATACTAAAACCAAATAAGGATATTTTAGGACAGAAATCTACAAAGCAATATCCCTCACAAACACAGATGCAAAAATTCTTAAAAATTATTACAATATCAAATAGAGCAATACATAAAAAGCATAATATTCCATGGCTAAGCAGGGTTTATCCCAGGATTATACAGTCGATTTAACATTCATAAATCAATTAATGTAGTCACAATATTAATAGAATAAAAAAGAAAAACCTATAATAATTTAAACTCATGATTTTTTAAAAAGACATTTGACAAAAGTGCACATTCTTACATAATGAATACTCTCTACAATATACAATAATAGCTACTATGACTAATAGTACCTGCAGCGAGGTAGCACAATATAAAGTCAATACATAAAATAACCTGTTGCATTTCTATATACCAGAAAAAAATGGAAAATAAAATTTGAAAAATATCCTATGCAATATCATCAAACAAACAAAATGAAATACTTAAAGTAGCAAAACATGTACGACCTGTACACTGAAAACTTAAAACTTTGCTAAGAGAAAATAGGACCCAGACAGGGAGATGTCACTGGTTCATGAATTGAAAGGCTCAATAATGTCAGATTGTCAATTATCCCCAAATTGCTCTGTAGATTCAGTACAATCCCAACAAGAACACGAGTAGGATTTTTGCAGAAATCAATTAGCTGATTCTACAATGTGTGTGTAATGTAAAGATTCTAGAATAGCCAAAATAATTTAGAAAAAGAAAAAATTGGAGGACTACCTCATTTCAAAATGTTCTATGAAGCTACAGTAGTCAAGGCAGTGTAGGTTTGACATTAGAATAGACATTCAGATCAATGGAACTAAAGTCCAAAAATATACATCTGTGTGTGTGTGTGTGTGTGTGTGTGTGTGTGTGTGTGTGTGTGTGTGTGTGTGTGTGTGTGTGTGTAGACATGTTGGAACTGTTTTCAGAAGACATCAATGCAATCAATGAGGAAAATAACAAATGTCTTGATCAGTAAATGGTACTGAATAACTGGATAAATATATGGGAAAAGCATGCACCATACACAAAGTTTAATTTGAAATGGATCGTAGACCTAAACATAAAAGCTAAACCTATATACCTTCTGGAAAAAAAAAAAATAAGACATTTCTACAACTTTATTGTAAACAAAGATTTTTAGAGAGGATTGAAACAGCAATAATCACACACACAAAAATGATAAATTGAACTGCATCAAAATTAAAAGGGTGCATTTCAAAAGACATCATTAGAAAAATCATAAACAGTTCCCAAACTCAGAGAAAATATTTTCAATTTATATATCTGACAAAGGGTTTGTATCCATAATAAGGAATTCAATAATAAAAAGAGAATTCAATAGCTAAAAGGCAAACGAACAAAAATCAAGACAAGACTCGAAGACACACTTTGCCATGAACTATACCTGAATGGCCAATATGGACATGAAAAGGTGTTTATCAGTCTCAATCATCAGGGAAATGCAAATTAAATCACAATGAGACATTACTACGCACTTACTTAGAAAGGCTCAGTAATACTGACAAGAACAAACGTTGGTGAGGATGTGCAGCAACTGAAAATCTCTTGCATTGCTAATGGCAGTAAATAATGGCAGTAAATTTTACAAAGTAAAAAAACTGCTGTAAAAATTCAGCAATTTCTTATGAGTTTAAATACAGGTCCACCCTGCTATTCAACAATTCCACTTCTAGGTATTTACTCAAGGTAAATGAAAATATATGTTTACAAAAAAGACATTTACAACTACATTTATAGCATTTTAATTCAAGCAGCTCAAAACAAGAAACAACACAAATGTTCATCAAAGTAGAATAAATTAATTTATTGTATGTTCACATGGTAGAATACTACTCAGTAATAAAGAGGAACTATTTACACCCACAATGGCAAAGAGAGATGTGAGTAACAAGAGTCTGTATTGTAGTTTCACTTACATGAATTTCAAGAGCTGGTAAAAGTCATCGATGATAGAAGTAAGAATGCCAGTTGCCTAGGTGAGTTGGTGATTGACCACGACTGAATATAAGGACAATTTCTGGTGATAATGTAATGTTCTACATCTTTATCATGGTGGTGGTTACCTAGGTGTGTACATTTATCAAAATTTATCACATTTTACACTTAAGTTTGATCCATTTCACTGTATGTAAATTTTACTTAAATTAGAAAATATATTGAAAAATCTAAGATCCTATGAGAATCTTTATGTGCTTTTTCATGGGCTTAATAATTTTATAATCATATTATCTTTCTTTAAATTAAATTTTTTCCACATATAAACTCCTCTGGCAAGATACTGGTGAATTAACTTTTTTTATTGATTATACATATTCATGGGTTACAAAGGTAACCATCACCACTTGTACCCAAGATGTGCTGACCACATCAGTACTATCAGCATGCCCATTACCGTAAGCTGTGATTATTCCCCAGGTCCCCCACCCAACCTCTCCACGGCATTCCTCCCTCTCCCCCCACCCCCAATCTGCAACCCTAGGTATGTTCTCTCCCTCTGCAAGTCCAATGGACCATTGTGGTCTTTCTTTCCTTCCTTCTTTCTCTCTTAGCTCCCACTTATGAGTGAGGACATGCAGTATTTTTCCTTCTGTGCCTGGCTTATTTCACTCTACATAATTTTCTCCAAACTCATTCATATTGTGACAAATGGCAGAATTTCATTCTTTTTTATGGCAGACGAGTATTCCATGTGTGTGTGTGTGTGTGTGTGTGTGTGTGTGTGTGTGTGTGTGTGTGTGTGTGTGTGTGTGTGTGTGTATCACATTTTCCTTATTCAGTCACCTGTCAATGGACATTTAGGTTGGTTCCATATCTTGGCTATTGTTGACAGAACTTCAATGAACATGGGAGCGCATGTATTCCTTTGACATGATCATGATTTCCATTCCTTTGGCTATATACCTGGAAGTGAGATTGCTGAATCGTATGGAAGATCTATCTGTAGTTGTTTGAGAAATCACCATACTGTTTTCCATAGTGGATGTACTGATTTACAATCCCACTAACAGTGTAGAAGTTCTCCCTTCTTTCCACATCCTCACCAGCATTTGTTATTCTCCATCTTTTTGATTATAGCCAGTCTAGAGGGAGGTGATATCTCAATGTGGTTTAAATTTGCATTTCCCTCATGATTAGTGATGTTGAGCATTTTTTTAAGTGCCTATTGGCCATTTGTATGTCTTCCTTTGACAAATGTCAATTCAGCTACTTTGCCCAATTTTTAATTGGGTTATTTGGTTTTTTACTGTGCAGTTGCTTGTGTTCCTTGTATATTCTGGATATTAATCCCTTGTGAAATGTATAGTTTGTAAATATTTTCTCACACCATGTAGATGGTTGTTTCACTCTGTTGATGGTTTCTTATGCTGTGCAGAAGATTTTTAGTTTGATATAATCTCATTTATTTATTTTTCCCTTTGTTGCTTATGCTTCGGGGCTCCTGTTCATAAAGTCTATGCCCAGTCCTAGGCCCTGAAGTGTCTCCCTTATATTTTCCCTTAGTACTTTTACAGATTCAGGTCTTATACTTAAATCTTTAATCCATTTTGAGTTGATTTTGATACATGGTGAGAGGTGCAGGTCTAGTTTCATTCTTCTGCATATGGATGTCCAATTTTCCCAGCACTATTTATCGAAGAGGGAGTATTTTTCCCCAATGTATATTTTTGTGGGCTTTGTCAAGTGTCAATTGGATGTAATCCTGTGTTTTAATGTCTGGGTCCTCTATTCTGTTCCACTGGTCCAAGTGTCTATCTTTATGCCATTACCATGCTGTTTTGGTTAATATTACTTTGTAGTATAATTTGAAGTTAGGTAGTTTATGCCTCCACCTATTTTTTTCCCCTCATGACTGCTTTGGCTATCTGGGGCTTTTTGTTGTTCCATATGAATATTAGGATTGCTTTTTCTATTCTATTTCTGTGAAGAATGTCATTGGTATTTTGATGGGAATTGCACTGAATCTGTAGATTGCTTTGGGTAGTAAGGACATTTTCACAATGTTAATTCTTCCAATCCAAGATCATGGAATGCCTTTCCATCTTTTGGCATGTTCTTTAATTTCTTTCAGTAGTGGTTTGTAGATCTCATTGTAGAGATCTTTCATCTCCTTGGTTAAATTAATTTTTAGGTATTTTATTTTGGAGGGTGACTATTATAATTAGCTTACTTTCTTGATTTCCTTTTCTGTTAGCTCATTATTGGAAAATATAGACACAACTTATTTTGGGGCATTGATTTTGTATCCTGCAACATTACCAAAATTATTAACCATTTCTAAGAGTTTTTTGATAAGAGTCTTTAGGGTTTTGTATATACAGGATGATGTCATCTGCAAATAGGGACAGTTTGACTTCATCTTTTCGAATCTATATGCCCTTTCTCTCTCTTCCTTGATTACTCTGGCTAGTACCTCCAGTACTATGTTAAATAGAAGTGGTGAGAGTGGGCATCCTTGTCTTCTTCCTGTTCGTAAGGGAAAAGGCTTCAGTTTTTCCCCATTCAGGATGATATTGGTTGTGGACTTGTCATAGATGGCTTTTACTGTGTTGAGATACTTTCTTCTGTACCTAATGTGCAGAGATTCTTTATCTGAAGAGATGTTGAATTTCTGCATCTATTGAGATAATCATTTGGTTTTTGTCTTTGATTTTGTTAATGTGATGTACCATATTTATTGACTTGTGTATGTTGAACCATCCTTACATTTCTGGGATGATCAAACTTTATTGTGGTGTATAATTTTTTTGATGTGTTGCTCTATTCTGATTGCTAGTATTTTATCAAGGATTTTTGCATCTATGTTCATCAGAGATATTGGTCAATAGTTTCCTCTTTTCGTTGTTGCTGTATTTTTGTCTGGTTTTTGTGTCAAGGTGATGCTGGCCTCCTAGAATTAATTTGGGAAAGTAGCCTCTGTTTCAACTTTTTGGAATAGTTTCAGGAGAATTGGTATTAAATCCTCTTTAAAGTTTTGATAGAATTCAGCAGAAAAGCCATCCTGTCCTGGACTTTTCTTTGTTGGGAGATTGCTGGTTACTGCTTCAGTCTTGTTGCTTATTATTGGTCTGTTCAGGTTTTCTATTCTTGGTTCAGTCTTGGTAGTTTGTATGTGTCCAAAAATTTATCCATTTCCTCCACTTTTTGAATTTGTTGGTGTATAGTTGTTTATAATAGTCCCTAATAATTTTCTGTATTTCTGTGGAATCAGTTGTAATGTCTCTTTTTTCATTTCTGATTTTTGTTATTTGGGTCTTCTCTCTCTTTTTATTTGTTAACCTAGCTAATGGTTTGTCTGTTATGTTTATCTTCTCAAAAATGCAACTTTTGTTTCATTGATCTTTTGTATTGTTTTTGGGGTCTCTATATCATTTAGTTCTGCTCTAATCTTAGGTATTTCTTTCCATCTACTATCTTTGTGACTGGATTGTTATTGATTTTCTAGTTCTTTAAAGTGTAGGGTCAAATTGTTTACTTGAAACCTATTTTTTTGATGTAAGCATTTATTGCTATGAACTTCAGTCTTAGTATTGCTTTTGTAGTATCCCATAGGTTTTGATATAATGTGTCTATTTTTGTTGCTTTCTAGAAATTTTTTGATTTTCTGTTTAATATCTTCTTGGACCCATAGGCCATCCAGAAGCCTCTTTTTTAATTTCTGTGTATTTGTATTGAGTCCTGAGTTTCACTTGTTATAAATTTCTAGTTTTAATCCATTGTGGTCTGAAAAGATAGTTGAGATGATTTCAATTTTTTAAAAGTTGTTGAGACTTGATTTGTGACATAATATGTGGTCCATCTTGGAGAATGTTCCATGTGTTGATGAGAAGAATGCATATCTGTGGTTTTGGGATGAAAGGTTGTATAGATATCTGCCAGGTCCAATTGATCTAAAGTGTAGTTTAAATTTTCTGTTTCTCTGTTGATTTGTTGCCGGGATGATCTGTCTAATGATGAGGAGGGGTATTCACTATTATCATATTGGGCTCTATTGCTTTCTTTTGGTCTAACAGTGTTTTCTTTATATATCTGTGTGCTCCCGTGTTGGGTGCATATTATTTACAATTGTTATGTCTTCTTGCTGGATCGATCCCTTTATCATTATATAGTGGCCTTTTTAAAAATCTTTTTATGGTTTTTAGTTTGAAGTCTATTTTATCCTATATAAGAATAGCTACTCCTCCTCATTTTGGGTTTGCATTTGCATGGTATATATATTTTTCCATCCCTTCACTGTTAGTCTGTTTGCATCTTTACTGGTGAGATGAATCTCTTGAAGACAGCATATAATTAGGTCTTGCTTTTTGATCCAATCCATCAGTCTGTGTCTTTTGAAGAGAGTTTAATCCATTTACAGTAGGGTTATTGTTTAGAGGTATTGTCTTATTCCTGGCATTTTATGGTTTTTTGTTTAGATGTTTTGAGTCTCATTTGTTCTTTTCTTCTTCTTTGATTATTGTGGGGCTTTTTTGAAGTGGTAAGATTTAGTTTCTTTTGCCTTTCTAATTTCATTTTTGTTTTACTAGTGGGTTTTATTCTTACTTGTGTATTCGTGGTAGTGATTACTGTTTTTCAGATACCAGATGCAGGACTCCCTTGAGAATTTCTTGCAGGACTGATAGTGTGGTGATGAACCCCCAGTTTTTGTTTGTTTGTAAAATACACTATTTCTCACTCATTTCTGAAGGATAGGATAGCATGCCAGGTATAGTATTCTTGGCTGGCAGTTTTTTCTTTTAGTATTTTGGATTTGCCTATTTTCTTCTGGCCTGTAGAGTTTCAGTTAAGAAACCTGCTGTTAGTCTGATGAGGGCTCCCTTATAAATGACTTGATGCTTTTCTCTTGCTGCTTTTAGGATTCTCTCTTTGTCTTTGAGCTTTGCCAGTTTGATTACTGCTGCGCTCCCAGCACCGCACTCTACCATGTGCACCACGGGCTCGGCCCTTGCCAGTTTGATTACAATGTGTCTCAGAGAGGATCTTTTTGGATTGAAACTGTTTGGGGATCTTTGAGCTTCCTGGGTCTAAAGGTCTGTGTCTCTCCCTATACCTGTCAAGTTTTGCATTATTATTTCATTGAAAAGTTTTTTAATGTCTTTACCTTTCTCCTTCTCTTCAGGAACACCCATGATTCAGATGTTTGTGCACTTAAGATTGTCTGCTAGCTGTATTAGATACTCTTCATTTTCTTTAAATTTTTTTCCTTTTTTTTTTTTTTTTGTCTGCCTGGGTTATTTCATAAAGACCATCTTCGAATTCAGAAATTCTTTCTTCCACTTGTTCTAATCTGCTGTTAAGCTCTTGGTTGTGTTTTTTTATTCCATTGGATGTGTCTTTCAGTTCCAGGAGCTCTGCTACATTCTTTTTTAAGGTATTAATGTCTTTGCAAATTTCATCCTTCACATTCTGGATATTTTTTTCTCATTTCATCGTGTTGTCTTACAGAGCCCTCTCTTATCTCAATGAGTTTCCTTAAGATAGCTACTCAGAATTCCTTTTCAGTCACTTCAAGTGTTTCCTGTTCTATAGAGTTTGGTTCTTGAGAGTTACTGAATTCCTTTGGTGGTGTCATATTTTCTGATTTTTTAATATTTCTAGTATCTCTACATTGATTTTTGGTGGTCTTGTAGATCAGCTGCTTCTTCTATTACACTGGAGTGGACTTTGAAGAGAAAGATTTCTTCCTCTTTTTCCAGGGTCCTCCAGTGACTCTTCTTGTGTCAGTGAAGTCAAATAAGTGGAGGGCCCCTTGCATGGTAGATGTGGATGTTATGAAGGCAGTGAGCCATCCTTGCAACCATATTAGCTGTGGTGTTGGCTGTGTAGACTACCTCCACAGAATCTGTGTGAAGCCTCATGACAGTGGCATAGCTTACAGGGCCCTGGCTTCAATGCAGGCAGGGTGGTGGCACAGCACAGGGATCTGGGCTGGTAGCTGGCCTGTTCTGCCTGCCTGGGTGCCCCCCACATCAGCAGCAGCATGGTGCAGGGTCCTGCTTTCTGTGCAGGCTGGGAGGAGGTCTGGGTGGGTGGCTGGCCTGTTCCCCAGCTGGCCTGGGTCCCTCCCCCATTGGCAGTGGCATGGTACCTAGTCCTGCCCTCTGCATGGGCAGGGTGGGGTCTAGGCAGGTGGCTGTCCTGTTCTCCTGCCTGCTGAATTAACTTTATTGGCTGGCAGGATGCTTATTCAGTGGACTTACTCAAAGAAGTAAAAAATAATTTAACTTTTGGAAGGTATCAGTTATTACTCATTGATAATGAGTATGACTCATTGCCATTTAAATGAATGTTTAAATCAGTCCTCTCCTCTCAAACCCACAAGGACCTTCCTCTTCAAATTGTGGACACATTTCTCAAACATTTTTTTGCTATTTGCTGCTGTTGTTGTTATTGTTGTTGCTGCTTTTTCAGTAAAAATTCAGATACTGGTAGTCAGAAAACCTTCAGCATGATGAGCCACGAAGAGGCATCATGTAGATATAATGTCTACAGCTTACAGCGATTTCATGGAAGGAGTTTTTTCTCTATTAGGGTCTTGCTTTCCACAGAGAAAAAGCTTAAAAATAATTATACTAAGGATTTTCTATAGCACTTAATGTTGAAGAATTGGATTTATGCTTCCAGAAACACAGTCTATGCTCAAAAGTCTTCAACTAAAATAAGTAGAATTGAATTAAAGCCATCTGCTAACCAGCAGAGAAAAGTATTAGCCCTCAGTAACAGGTATTTATCCAATATTCCCAGAAATACTGTAAGATGGATATCAATCATTGTCTTTGCACCTCAAAGAAGGAAATTCATCAGGCAGAAAAAATTAATGCTTGTTGGCTATGGAAGGGATTGCTAATTGTGCTTAAATTTGATCTTAAAATTGCTAGAACCCTGACCCTCTCTTTTGGCTATTATTTTTATTGATCATCTCCAGAATTATGCTAGGAGGTAGGTTTCGTCTTCTTACATTATCATTAGTTACTTGTTGATGTAGTTTTGTGATAGATACTACTAATCCAACATTACTGATTAATCCACCAAAACTTAGGAAAAACTTACTTTGCATTTTCACAATGTTAGTTAATGAATTAATTCAAATCTTTTGAAGTAGCTACATCAATTTTTAAATTCATACAGGCAATGCATTAATCAATCCCAACATTAATTAATTAATTAAACCCAATTAATTAATCCCCAAATCTGGGGTTTAACAACATGTAGGCACATCTTAAATAATCTATAAAGTTAAGTAGAATATCCTGCTGGACACTCTGGTATCAAAAGATGAAACGGGTTTATTACTGTTCTTATGGTTTTAAAGTTTAATGAAGGAAATAATTTGGCCTGAAAAAATTTAGTCATCAGGAAGGCAAAATCTAAAAAAAATTAATACTACTAATAGCTAACACTTATTGAACATTTACTATATGCTAGGCCCTTTGCTAAGTGCTCTGCATATATCTTATTTGTTCTAAAAGAAAAAAAGAGAAGAAGCCCATCTCTATTTTACAGATGAGTCTTAGATTAACTGACCTGACTATGATCACCTACCTGTTCAGAGATGGACCCTGAGTAGTCTTGAGTGCAGAATGTCCAATGTCAGAGCCTGTGCAGTTTGTAGCTTTATCTTCATTCTTATTTTTCCTCATACGCCTCTTCCCTCTTTGGAAAGCGTTTTTATGAATATGACCTTCCAAAATAAGCAGATTGTGAATCTAATCAGCTAAGTTTCACCAAAAAGGGAAAAGATTCACTCAGAGATCGAAATCAGACTAAAAAGTTGATGATGGAAGTACGATATGTCATTCTAATGAGGTCCCTGTCTTCTGAACTTAGCCACAGGTGACCACACAGAACATCTTGGGAAGAAACCAGTCAGGTACATGGAAGTATAATTTGCTGTACTACAGAATATCTGTTTTGCCAACTGGGTCTCTAATGTGAGCTCTGTGTATCAAAGGAGTGAATTCACTGACAGAAGTGTTTTTCTGTCACTGTGTGCTGGCAAGAGTCCATCAACCCTGCTTGCCAAACAGAACGCCTCTGACAAGGTCATCAACAGAGTCACCTTTACGTGGCTGGTTGTTTCATCAGCACTTGTGGCTCTATGTGGAAATGCTGAAGACTGGTGTACACTGAACAATTTTAGGCACAGGAATTGCATGCTTATAAACTGAAAATAATCTATGGCTATCACTGTTGAACAACTCATTTACTGCCAACAGAACACAGTTTCTTACCAACAGAGTACAGACTATGCTTGGAGAAGATAAACATTGCCTGATAATTTCTTGCTACTGACTAAACTTTGATTATTCTGTCTTAAGGACTCAAACTAATAATGATCACCCAAATGTGCTCTGAATGAATACAGGTAAAAAATAATCACATATTTCTTTCATAGTTAAATGGTAGCTGTTCAGGCAAGAGAATACATAAGCTATGTAATTAATTTGTAAATAAATGTGATTCAAGTCTAAGAATATCATTTACTCATCATAAGAGGTGAAGCTCTCTAAGTAAAAATAATCACTTGCATTGTATCACTGCACACACCACAAGTTCAGGAGGTATGATGATGTGGCAATACCTCAATATTTCAGCACAGTCAACTGAGCATTTTTAGGAAATGCTTAGCTGTGGAACAAATGTTAGCTTTGAAAGTTCACTTTAGGGAAGAAAAATGGTATCTATCTGGCTCCATTCTTCCAGCTCAATAACTTCTTTTACTCAAGAGAATCCTTAAAGTAACGTGTACTTATTCTCGAAGAGATGTGAGAGTCTTGGACTAAATAACCCAGGTTTTTCCTTCCTCTTATTCTCCAAGTCTGGCTTTCCTAAAAGCAGGGTGGAAAGTTGGTGATTACTTATTAAACTGGTGCTTTAAGAACATGCTTAGAAAAGAAAGATTGGTGTAGCATTCATGCACAATTTATTTTTCAACAGCTTTATTGGGGAATAATTTACAAGCCACAAAACTCATCCGTTTGAAGCGTATAAATCAATGATTTTCAGTAAATTTGGAGAGTTGTGCAATTGTAACCACAATCTAGTTTTAGAGGATTTCTATCACCCTCCTAATTTTTTCTTTTTGTTTGAAGTTAATCTCGTTCCTACTCCAAGTTCCATGTAACTACTAATCTGTTTTCTCGTTATATAGACTTGCCTTTTCTAGGAAATTCATAAAATGGAATTTACAACATGCAGTCTTTGTGTTCAGATTCTTTTACTTAGTATAATATTTTTGAGGTTCATCCATGTTACAGCATGCAAAAGTAGTTCTTTCCTCTTTATTTGGTGAATTGTGTTCCACTGTAGGAATATACCACATTTTGTTTATCCACTTACCAGCAGATAGACATTTAGATTGTTTCCAGTTTGAGGCTATTATGAATAATGCTACTTTAAACATTGGTACAAGTCTTTATGTGGATGTGAGTTTTCGGTTGTCTTAGGTAGATACCTACAAAAAGGAATTGGTGGACTGTAAGACACATTTCTGTCTAACTTTTGAGGAATAAGCCAAACTGTTTTTCAACATAGCTGTACACTTTTACATGTCCATCGACAATGTATGAGGGTTTCTGATTTTCTACATTCTCACCAATTCTTGGTATAGTCAGTCTTTTTTATTATAGTCATTTGCATGTGTGGGTGGTAGCATCACACTGTGGTTTAAAAGCATATTTCCCTATAACAATGATGTTGCTCTGTGAAAGTCCGGGTTAGGAGAATGAAAAAACAAGCTAGAAAATGAAGGAAAACATATCAAACTACATATTCAAAAAACAGGATATAGAATATATGTAGAACTCTCAAAACAGAACAGTAAATAAAAAAAAATTACCCAGTTAGAAAATGGGCAAAAGATATGAACAGGCATTTCAACAAAGAGGATATAAAGATGGTAAACCAGCACTTGAAAAGATATTCACCATCATTAGCCACTAGGGAAATGCAAATTAAAACCACAATGGGATATCATTAAGTACTTTTCAGTATGGCTGAAATAAAAAATACTGACAACACCAAATATTAGCAGGGATGCAGAGAAATTGGATCACTCACACATTATTGGTGGGAATGTAAAATGGTACAGCCATTCTAGAAAATAGTTTGGCAGTTCTTAAAAAACTAAACACTCAACTATCGTGCAACCCAGCAATTTCACTTTTGGACATTCATCCTGGAGAAATGAAAACATGTTCGTGCATGAATCTGTACATAAATGTTCTTAGAAGTTTTTTTTTCATAGTAGTAGTAGTAGTAGTCAAAAATTGTAAACAATCAAAATGTCCTCTAACAGGTGGGTGGTTAAACAAATTATTGGTACATCCATACCACTGAATATTACTCATCAGTGAAAAGTAAGAACTATTGATACACTCAACAACCTGGATTAATCACCAGAGAATTATGCTGAGTGAAAAAAACAATTTGATTCCAAATGGTCACTTGTATAATTTCATTTATATAACATTCTCGAAATGACAAAATTATAGAAATGGAGGACAGATTAGTGGTTGCAAGAGGTCAAGGACAGTGAGAGGGAGGGGAAGTGATGTGGCCATAAAAAGGCAATGGAGAGCTCTTTGTGGTGATGGAAATGTTCTATATCTTGACTATACCAAGGTCAATATCTTGGCTGTGATATTGTGCTATAGTTTTGCAAGATGTTACCATTGGAGAAAACCGAGTAAAGAATACATGGGATGTCTTTGTGCTGTTTATTACAACTGCATGTGAATCTACAAATATCGCAAAATAAAAAATGTTTTAAAATGTTTAATTACAAAAAAATCAATTGAACAGAAACGTAATACTTTATTTCTGGATTCTGAATTCTGCTTCATTAATTCACATATTTATCTTTATGCAAATTCCATACTCTCTTGATTACTGTGGCTTTATTGTAAGTTTTAAAATTTGGAAGTGTAAATGCTTCAATTTTGTTCTTATTTTTCAAAACTTGTTTGGCAATTCTAGTTCCTTTGCATTTCCATAAAAATTTTATGACCATCTTACCAATTTCTATCTTTAAAAAAGCCTGCTGGGATTTTGATGAGGATTCTATTGAATCTACAGATCAATTTAAGGATAATCGACATTCTATTTCTTCCATTCTGGATTCTTGAGATATTGCTCTATTTATTTAGATCTTTTTAAATTGCTCTCAGCAGTATTTTGTAGTTTTCAGTATACAAACCTTACTCTTATTTTGTTCAATTTATTCCTATTTATTCTTTTTGATATGATTGTGAAGAAAATTGTTTTCTTAATTTTACTTTTGGATTGTTTGCCAGCAGTATTTTAAAAATTGATTTTGGTATATTGATCTTGTATCCTGTAACCTTGCTAAACTCATTTACTAATTCTGTTAATTTTTGCAGATTCTTTAGGATTTTCTACATACAAGTAAATGTCATCCTAAAATAAAAACATAGGAACAATTTTACTTCTTCCTTTCAAATCTAGATGCCCTCCCTTTCTTCCTTCCTTCCTATCTCTCTGTCTCTCTCTTTCTTATAATTCGTTTCATTGTTAAAGCCAACAGTGATGTCTCCTGTAATAAATTGCATCTTCTCTCATTTTTTTCATGATTAATTTGGGTAAAGATTTATAGATTTTATTTCCCCTGAACAATCAACTTCTGATGTATCAGTTTTCTCTATTATTTTTCTCTTTTCAATTTTGTTGATTTCCATTTTGTTATTTCTTTCTTCTGCCCACTTTAGATTTAATCTTTATTTTTTTTAATTCTTGAAATAGAAGCTGAAATGATTGATTTAAGATTTCTTTTTTAGGAATTGGTAAAGGGACACAAAAATCAACTATATAGTATATTGATAAATTAAAATTTAAGTAAATAAATAAAAAAATAAATATTTTTTCTTCTTTTTAATATAGGCATTTAAAGCTGCAGATGTCCCTCAATGCACCAAGTTAGCTGCATTCCATAAATTTCGATGTGTTTTGTTTTCATTCAATTCAAAATACGTTCTGACTTCTCTATGATTTGTTTTTGACCCACGTCATTTCATTGCTATATGGACTCTTTTTTTTGAGAACTCAGTCAAAATTAAATTGCTCTCACACATGACGAGGTTTTACTTTTCATCTTTCTGCTTTCAAGTTTACTCGTTGAACAGTTTGAATGTGTCTGAGTATAAGTTTCTTTGTTTATTTTACTTGGGGCTCATTAAATTCTTGGATATTTGTTATCAAATTTGGAAACCTTCTTTTTTTATTTTATTTTATTTTATTTTTTGGAATTATGCTACTTTATTTATTTTTTTTAATTTTAATTTGTCGATATACATTGTGGTTGATTATTGTTGCCACTTACCAAAACCTCCCACCCTCCTCCCTCTCCTCCCTCACCCCAACAATGTCCTTTCTGTTTGCTTGTCGTATAAACTTCAAGTAATTGTGGTTGTTATATCTTCTTCCCTCCCGCCCCCCCCGTTTGTGTGTGTGTGTGTGTGTGTGTGTGTGTGTGTGTGTGTGTGTGTGAATTTATATATTAATTTTTAGCTCTCACCAATAATAAGAACATGTGGTATTTCTCTTTCTGTGCCTGACTCATTTTACTTAATATAATTCTCTCAAGGTCCGTCCATGTTCTTGCAAATGGCAGTATTTCATTCGTTTTTAGAGCTGAGTAGTATTCCATTGTGTAGATGTACCACATTTTCCGTATCCACTCATCTGATGATGGACATTTGGGCTGGTTCCAACTCTTGGCTATTGTAAAGAGTACTGCGATGAACATTGGGGAACAGGTATACCTTCGACTTGATGATTTCGATACCTCTGGGTATATTCTCAGCAGTGGGATACCTGGGTCGTATGGTAGATCTATCTGCAATTGTTTGAGGAACCTCCATACCATTTTCCATAGAGGCTGCAACATTTTGAAGTCCCACCAACAATGTATGAGAGTTCCTTTTTCTCCACAACCTCACCAGCATTTATCGTTCAGAGTCTTCTGGATTTTAGCCATCCTAACTGGGATGAGATGGTATCTCAGTGTGGTTTTGATTTGCATTTCCCGGATGCTGAGTGATGTTGAGCATTTTTTCATATGTCTGTTGGCCATTTGTATATCTTACTTAGAGAAATGCCTACTTAGCTCTTTTGCCCATTTTTTAATTGGGTTGCTTGTTTTTTTCTTGTAAAGTTGATTGAGTTCCATATATATTCTGGATATTAATCCTTTGTCAGATGTATATTTTGCAAATATTTTCTCCCACTCTGTTGGTTGTCTTTTAACTCTGTTAATTGTTTCCTTTGCTGTGCAGAAGCTTTTTAGTTTGATATAATCCCATTTGTTTATTTTTCCTTTGGTTGCCCGTGCTTTTGGGGTCGTATTCATGAAGTCTGTGTCCAGTCCTATTTCCTGAAGTGTTTATCCTATGTTTTCTTTAAGAAGTTTTATTGTTTCAGGATGTATATTTAAATCCTTAATCCACTTTGAGTTGATTTTAGTATATGGTGAGAGGTATGGGTCTAGTTTCATTCTCCTGCATATCCAGTTATCCCAGCACTATTTGCTGAAGAGGCAGTCCCTTACCCAGTGAATAAGCTTGGTGCCTTTGTCAAAGATCAGATGGCAGTAAGTGTGTGGGTTGATTTCTGGATTCTCTATTCTATTCCATTGATCAGTGTGTCTGTTTTTATGCCAGTACCATACTGTTTTGGTTATTATAGCTTTGTAGTATAGCTTAAAGTCAGGTAGTGTTATGCCTCCAGCTTTATTTTTTTTTGCTCAGCATTGCTTTGGCTACACGTGGTCTTTTATTATTCCATATAAATGTCTGGATAGTTCCTTCCATTTCTGAGAAAAATGTCTTTGGAATTTTAATGGGGATTGCATTGAATTTCTATATCACTTTGGGTAGTATGGACATTTTGACTATGTTGATTCTTCCAATCCAAGAGCATGAGATGTCTTTCCATCTTCTTGTATCCTCTCTAATTTCTCTCAGCAGTGGTTTGTAGTTCTCAGTATAGAGATTTTTCACATCCTTGGTTAACTCAATTCCTAAGTATTTTATTTTTTTGGTGGCTATTGTAAATGGGCAGGCTTTCTTGATTTCTCGTTCTGCATGTTCACTATTAGAGAAAAGAAATGCTACTGATTTTTGTGTGTTGATTTTGTATCCTGCTACTGTGCTGAAATCATTTATCAATTCCAAGAGTTTTTTTGTAGAGGTTTTAGGCTGTTCGATATATAGGATCATGTCATCTGCAAACAGGGACAGTTTGACTTCATCTTTTCCAATCTGGATGCCCTTTATTTCCTTCTCTTCTCTGATTGCTCTGGCTAGTACTTCCAACACTATGTTGAATAGGAGTGGTGAGAGTGGGCATCCTTGTCTAGTTCCTGTTTTTAAAGGAAAAGCTTTCAGCTTTTCCCCATTCAGGATGATATTGGCAGTGGGTTTGTTATATATGGCTTTAATTATGTTGAGATACTTTCCCTCTATACCTATCTTATAGAGGGTCTTTGTCATGAATGAGTGCTGAATTTTATCAAATGCTTTTTCAGCATCTATAGAGATGATCATATGGTCCTCATGTTTGACTTTATTAATATGGTGTATCACACTTATTGATCTGCGTATGTTGAACCAACCTTGCATCCCTGGGATGAATCCCACTTGATCGTGGTGAAGAATTTTACGTTTGTGTTGCTGTATTCTGTTTGCCAGTATTTTAGTGAGGATTTTGCATCTATATTCATCAAGGATATCGGCCGGTAGTTTTCTTTTTTGGTTATATCTTTACCTGGTTTGGGTATCAGGATGGTGTTTCCTTCATAGAATGAGTTTGGGAGATGTGCGTCTGTTTCAATCTTTTGGAATAGTTTGTAAAGAATCGGTGTCAATTCCTCTTTGAAGGTTTGGTAAAATTCTGCTGTGAACCCATCTGGTCCTGGGCTTTTCTTTGTTGGGAGCCTTCTGATAACAGCTTCAATCTCCTTTATTGCTATTGGTCTGTTCAAATTTTCTACGTCTTCATGGCTCAGTTTTGGGAGCTTGTGTGTGTCCAGAAATTTATCCATTTCCTCCAGATTTTCAAATTTGTTGGCATATAGTTGTTTATAGTGGTCTCGAATGATTCCTTGTATTTCAGATGAATCAGTTGTAATATCACCTTTTTCATTACTAATTTTTGTTATTTGAATCATCTATCTTCCTTTTTTTGTTAACCATGCTAATGGTTTGTCAATTTTATTTATCTTTTCAAAAAACTAACTTTTTGATTCATTGATCTTTTGAATTGTTTTTTGGGTTTCAATTACATTCAGTTCTGCTCTGATCTTAATGATTTCTTTCCGTCTGCTAACTTTAGGTTTGGATTGTTCTTGTTTTTCTAGTTCTTTAAGGTGAAGTGTTAGGTTGTTCACATGCCATCTTTCCATTCTTCTGAGGTGAGCGTTTAATGCAATAAATTTCTGCCTTAATACTGCTTTTGCAGTATCCCACAGGTTTTGGTATGATGTATCATTATTTTCATTAGTTTCAATAAATTTTTTGATTTCCTGCTTGATTTCTTCTTGGGCCCATATGTCATTAAGTAGAATGCTGTTTAATTTCCATGTGCTTGTATAGTTTCCAGAGTTTCGCTTGTTATTAATTTCTAGTTTTAATCCATTGTGGTCTGAGAAAAATACATGGGATAATTCCAATTTTTTTGAATTTATTGAGACTTGATTTGTGACCTAATATATGATCTATCCTGGAGAATGATCCATGTGCTGATGAGAAGAATGAATATTCTGAGGTTGTTGGATGGAATGTTCTGTAGATATCTGCCAATTCCAATTGGTCTAGAGTCTTGTTTAGATCTTGTGTTTCTCTACTGATTCTTTGCCTAGATGATCTGTCTAATATTGACAGTGGGGTGTTCAGGTCCCCTGCTATTATGGTATTAGTGTCTATTTCCTTCTTTAGTTCTAATAGAGTTTGTTTTATAAATCTGGCTGCTCCAACATTGGGTGCATACATATTTATGATTGTTATGTCTTCTTGATGGATCAGTCCTTTTATCATTAAGTAGTGTCCCTCATTGTCTCTTTTTATGGTTTTTAGTTTAAAGTCTATTTTGTCAGATATAAGAATAGCTACTCCAGCTCGTTTTTCTTTTCTGTTTGCATGGTAAATCTTTTTCCATCTTTTCACTCTTAGTCTGTGTGAATCTTTATGGGTGAGGTGGGTCTCTTGTAGGCAGCATATAGTTGGGTCCTCCTTTTTAATCCAGTCAGCCAGTCTGTGTCTTTTGATTGGGGAATTTAAGCCTTTTATATTAAGAGTTGTTATTGAAAGGTCTTGATTTATTCCTAGCATTTTATTGGTTGTTTGGTTGTCTTAGGTGTCTTTTGTTCCTTGCTTTCTGATTTACTGTTTGGTTTCTGTGTTTGTTGGTTCCTTAGGTTGTAGATAGCATTTTTGTTTGTTTGTTTTCTCTTCATGGATGCCATTTTTATTATACTAGTGGGTATTGATTTTTCTTGGGTTTTTATGGCAGTGGTAGTTATTTTTCAGGAACCAAACCCAGTACTCCCTTGAGGATTTCTTGTAAGGGTGGTCGTGTGGTAGTGAACTCCCGCAGTTTTTGTTTGTCTGAGAAATATACTATTTGCCCTTCATTTTGGAAGGATAGCCTTGCAGGGTAGAGTATTCTTGGCTGGCAATCTTTGTCTTTTAGTATTTTGAATATATCATCCCATTCCTTTCTAGCTTTTAGGGTTTGTGATGAAAAGTCTGATGTTAGCCTGATTGGGGCTCCCTTAAAGGTGATTTGATGCTTCTCTCTTGCAGCTTTTAAGATTCTCTCTTTGTCTCTGAGTTTTGCCAATTTGACTATAACATGTCTTGGAGAAGGCCTTTCTGGGTTGAATACGTTTGGAGATCGTTGAGCTTCCTGGATCTGAAGATCTGTGATTTGTCCTATACCTGGGAAGTTTTCTGCCACTATTTTGATGAATATGTTTTCAATGCAATCTCCGTTTTCCTCCCCTTCTGGAATACCCATGACTCGGATATCTGAGTGCTTAAGGTTGTCTGATAGCTCTCTCAGATTTTCTTCAATGTCTTTGATTCTTTTTTCTTTCTTTTTCTCTGCTTGTGTTATTTCAAACAGCCCATCTTCAAGTTCAGAGGTTCTCTCTTCAACTTCGACAAGCCTGCTGGTTAAACTCTCCATTGTGTTTTTTATTTCGCTGAATAACTTCTTCAGTTCAGCAAGTTCTGCTACATTTTTTTTCAGGACATTGATTTCCTTGTACAATTCCTCTTTCAAGTCCTGTATACTTTTCCTCATTTCATCATGATGTCTAGCTGAGGTTTCTTGTATCTCATTCAGTTTCCTTAGAATTATCACTCGAAATTCCTTGTCAGTCTTTTCAAGGGCTTCTTGTTCTATAGGATCTAGAGTTTTTGAGATTTATTAGCTTTTGGTGGTGTAATTTCTTGATTTTTTGTATTTCTGGTATCTTTTTTTTGATGTTTATTCATTGTGGCAGGGGGTTTCACAGTCCACCGGTTTGAGACTATTGACTAACTAAGATGTTGCTGTGGTTGCCAATTTGGTATGGCTACCTCCGTGACTGCTCAGTTGCCTCTAGTGCCTTGTGTTTGTGGTTGCCTTGGGTCTAGTGCCTCTCTGGGGAGCCATCTCTCTGGTCAGCTTGTACTCTGCTGGGCTGCTGGATCACGGGGTGGTACCGTAGGGTGTGTGGTCTCTGCTGAGCTTCCACTTCCTGTGCAGGACTTCTCCCTTTTCCATGTGCTCTGGCCCATGCTGTTGGATCACTCAGTGGCGACCCCACAGGGTGTGTGGTTTCTGTCGAGTCTCTGTCTCCCTAGCCGGACGTCTCCCCGCTCTGTGTGCACTGGGCTGGGCTGGAACGTGGCTTTTGCAACCTTTGTCTATCTGCTGGGCCTTCAAGATCCTGCTCGGCACCTCCTCGCCCAGGAAGTCTACCAGGTTTCTGCTAGGCGCAGACGACTGGTCGCTCTGGGTGCCTTTGTAGCACTGTGTAGATCTTTCTCGGGACTTATCACCTTCCTCCTGGTATCGTGGTGATTTGTGTACTTGTCTTATCTCCCACACCAGAGAGTGAGCTCCTCGGGGTAGGAGCCCACAGCACACGGTTCACCTTTGAATACCCCCGGCACAGACCGAGTCTGGTGCCCGCCCGCAGTCAGCTCTCCGGCAAGTTCAAGCAAACTCAGGAACTCTCCGATCACATTATTCCTAACCAGAAATCGGTTAGACGTATTTCCTAAGTGGTGGCTGCAGAGATGGTATCTGCCTCCTGGTAACAGGAAATTTACCGGGGGTGGAGCCCATGGTGCGGTGGAGTGACAGTCAGCCCCGCCCATACTTCCTTGCCCTCCTGACGCTGGCCGGGGATGCCCCACGCCACCAGCCCCACCAGAGAACCATGGAGGGAGTGGGAGGGGAGGCCGGCCCGCAGGCCCCAGGAAGCCCCGCGCCAGGGTAAGCAAGTGGGAAGGCTCAGTGAGGAGCCGAGCCGGGCGAAGAGGACAGGCTTGGCCAAGCCAGGCCGGAGCCGCCACCACCTGAGAAAATGGAGGCAGCCCCAGGGCCAGTGAGTGGCCCAGTGGGGCAGGCGGAAGCCAAGCGGGCATCTGCCCCCCGAGCAGGGCCAGGTCGGGGGTCACTCACAGGGCTGTGCCGGGCCTGGCGGCTCCCTCTCTGCCTCTGCGTTGTTGCCGTCCCCGTTCTCGGCCACCGCCGCCTCGGGCTGCTCACTCAGTCCCAAGGCGTGGCTCGGGCACTCCCAGGAATCTTCTTTTATGCCGGCCTGAAACCTCGAATCCTGAATAGGGCAGCTGGCCGCTCCGGGATCCTGGCAGCGTCAACAGCAGCCCCGGTGCCGTGTTCCCTGTTTAGAGACTCACTTTTGCAGCTAAGAAACAGTTCTTTTCCTGCTCCATACTTCAAAGCTGTTGCCTGTAAATGAGGCAGCCTCTCCTGCCAAGGGCAAAGTGGCGGTCAGCCCCCACGACCGGCCACCAGCAGCGGTCTTCCCTTAAGAGATGGCAAGAGGAAGGTCTACAAGTTTCCCGGCTGCCTGAGGCCCAGTGGCCGCCTTTTCCACCTCAGCTACTCCGCACCAACCGCCGCAGCCACCGCCATCTTAGCATCCCCCCCCAAATTTGGAAACCTTCTGCCAATTATTTTTTCAAATATTTTTTCTGTCTCTCTGTCCTCTGCCTCTGGAACTCATATGTTGTTAAGCTTGATGTTTCCCTACAGGTCTCTGAGGTTCTGTTAATTTTTCTTAAATATTTTTTCCTCTGTTCTTTAATTTCGATAAATTTAAATTGGACAAATGTATGCTGCTCACGACCCGTGATCCTTTTTAAATTGGACAAATGTATGCTGCTCACGACCCGTGATCCTTTCTCCTACCATCTTAATTCTACTGTTGATTCTTAGTGCATTTTTTATTTTAATTAATGTCCTTTAACTCTAGAATTTTTCATTTGGTTCTTGTCTTGGTTTCTCTTTCTTTATTGATATTTCCTATTTCTGGTCATTGTTGTATTTTCCTTTAAATCTTTAAATATGGTTTCTTTCTGTCCTTTGAACATATTTTTAACAGCTGCTTTGCCATCCTAGTCTGCTAAATACATATGAGTCTCTTCAGAGATAATTTATAATGTTAGCTTTTTTCCCTGAGTATGAGTGAGTTACACTTTAATGTTTCTCTCCATGTGCTTGTATAACATTTTGTTGAAACCTGGGTATTTTAGATAATATATTGTAGTAGCTTTATATTCTGATTTTTGTGTCTGTGAGACTTGCTGCTAGATGTTTTGTTGTTTTGTTTTGTTTTGTTTTTTAGAAACTTTCTTGGACTTAAACTGCTATATCTCTATCCCCTATGATGTGCAGCTGCTGATGTCTCTCATTACTTTTTATATTCTTACACCACCTGGAAGAAGGCAGGAGCCCACCTGCGGACCTAGGTAGGAGTCATGGGCAGCCCCCACTGCCTGGAAGAAGGAACGAGTATGCCAAAAACACCACTGCCTCACAGATGGTCCACCACAGCTATCACCATGGCCACTGCCACTGCAAGGGTAGCAGGCTGCCACAGTAGCAGCCACAGCCACTGTGCAGGTGGCCCACCACCCACTCAACTACACTGACACAAAGAGAGTCAACAGCAGAGACTGGAAAAAGAAGAGGAAGTCTCTCTCCTCAAAGCCCACTCCAGAGTAATAGAAGAAGCAACTGCTCTACCAGATGACCAGACATCAATGTATATATAGATACTGGAAATATGGAAAAACAAGAAAAATATGACACCACCAAAGGAATATAGTAATTCTCAAACATTCAAACATCAGACCCTATACAGCAGGAAACCCTTGAAATAACTGAAAAGGAACTCAGAAAAATATAAAAGAGCTACCTTTTATATTCTTAGTTTTACTTTCTAGCTTGATTTGCTAGGGTTTACCCATGTGTCTGAATAGCTTAGTAGTCAGCCAACGATTTGTTAAAGGTTGTGCTAAAACACCTCAGGTCAGTAAGGCTTCCATTCTGTGTTGATGGGTCCATGTGTGGTTTGGGGAATGCATTCAAAGTCCAGGCATTTTCAAGCCCGCTGGCTTCTACTTTCTGCCAGGCTCCTCTCGTGTCTTCCCTCAATACGTACGCAGCTTTCTAATCATCCAGGTGTGTGTGGGTGTGGAAATCTTGAATCCTCTCAGGTCACTCCTGCACGCGTATGCAGCCTCTCAATTAGCCAGGTTGTAAGGAGTACTTATCTACCCCGGCTATGCCTCTCTGAGTTTTAGGATCACCCCGTTAAGTTCCTGGCTGGTCACCAGTCTGCTACTCCCCCAACCAGGACTGCAACCACATCCTGGATATGGACCAGAGGTTGGATCATAAAGCAGGGGTTTTAGTAGCTGGGTGGTCTCTCTGAAAGAGAGTGGGGAAGGAGAGAAGAACACGGTCTGGGGAAGTGTGATGCAGGGGGCTGTCCACATCAGGCAAAGGAGACAGATGGGGAAAAAATCAGGATTGCAGGTCATGGAGTCCAGTGTTGCCTAAACTAGATGTTAAGAGTCATCTATGTGGCTTACTGAAATTACAGATTCCCTCACTCCAACCCAGACATATTGTGCCAGAAACTTCCAAGGATGGGCTCAGGAACTGACATTGTAACAAGATCCTCTTCTGATTCTTGTGATCAGACAAGCTTCATCAAAAAATATTTAAAGGCAATTTTCTGAAAACCACAGAAGGAGCAGTGGGTGGGCAGATAGGAAGAAAAAGAAGGACTGGAGAATAGCTAAATGGGGCATCAGGAATAAGCACTTTTTTTTTTTTTTTTTTTTTTTGAAACAGTGAAATATTTTAGGGACAGGAGAAGGAGTCAAAAAAAAAGTAGAAATTAAAACTCTGGGAGAATGGGCAGTGGCTGGTTGTGGGGAGAGTAACTTCCCAAGTGAGACAGATGACAGAGCTAAGTAATTGCTCCCTGGGGACGGGGACCAACCTGACTTGTTCACATTTGTCCCCAGTTCTGCAGCAAAGGCCTGGCAGATTGCAGGCCTGTTATAAGTAATGGGTGCATGAATGATTCAGGCACAGGATCCAGTTAACAGTCAGAAAGGGCGTACCTTAGAAAGAAGAATGGTGGTTTTCTTACTCTCATGCTTCAGGAAAGAATGAAAGGATGCATAGAAATAGTTTAAGGGACAGGGACAAAATGAAGCTGATTTAACAAACAAGATTTTTTCAGTTAACTAAAAAGGAGGCCATGCTCTGAGGGAAAACTTGACAATACAACTACAGAGAAATAACCACACTGTATTTCTTTTCAATGTAGCTGCTCTATCTTACGCACTGTTTGCATTTTTAAATGGTCAGAAGTGGTAACGCTTCTACAAACAAACTGTGTCCAGTCAGTAAAGGATTTCAAAGTCACAAATCAAAAGATGGAAAAGTTGCAAACTATGGTTTCCCTTAAAAAAGGGAAGGGTATTCACAACTTGGCTGAGAGCAATAGTAGCAGCTGATTACTGTGGAAACAGAAGTAAATTCTGGCAGTGGTTAAGAGAAAAATATTATGGAGTTAGATCAGCTTCTCCACGTTTGCTTTGCTGACTGAAAAAGAAAACCTAAGGACGTTCTCTGGGGTCTTTGCCAGGTGTAGGACTAACAGAAGGCAAATACCGATAAGGCAACTACCTAGTGGTTGGTGAGAGCTGGCACTTAATTCAAGATGCGATTCCTACAGGGAGCAGGCAGGAACATTGCCTCAATGCATGAGAGATTCCGCAAACCCAAGACAGCCATGCTGAGTGACTTGGGCTCCAAGGCCCTGAGTGCAAACAGCATTAAGACACCTGTCTCCAAAGCTGCAAAAAAGCAGCTGCAGCAGCTGTGCCATCTCAACGCAGCCGAATACAGCCAGCTGGACAACCCCAGCTTGATCACATCAGAAGCGTGTTCTAACCTGGGAGAAGACAGTTGGGAAGATCACAGTATGTCTGCAATATACCACTGCAATTTGAGAGAGGTGCTTTCACACCCTGATTGCATATTTGTTACCACTCACATGGGTTATCAATAGGTAATGCATTTTGCGTTCACTTAGATGGATATATTTTTCCATCAAATAATTTTATTTGCTTATCATTGCACCAGAGCACCATTGGTGAACGGAGGAGCAAGCCCTTACTGATTCATCTTCCACGGAAAGAACACCAGGGAATCCCCGAAAACTGAAACAACTCAAGAGAAAAACAGTGAGGCATAGTCCGAATGTCACTGATAAGCACTTTCAGATAATATGAGATAATGCTACACTTTAGTTACATGATAATTAAGCATGTTATGGCGGGTGGACACCCACAGCACCAGCAAAAGTCAAGCACCTATCATGCAACAGCATAACAAAAGGAGGCATATTGGGCTCCAAAGTGGATAAATGGGTACAGAATTTCCCAGCGCTGCTCTCTAAAACTGAAAAAAAGATGATTGCAAACCATCTGCTTATCCCAAAAGACAGCTCCTTCCAATTAATTATCCCAGAACTCGCTGTTTTATCCAGAATCTTCCACTTTAGGTGAGAGAGGAGAAAATATATTTATTATACAATAAAGAACAACCAAACATTCTATTTAGCATACTATAGATTTAACCATGCCATATATGCCAAAGCAGACAACACTTACCATTCAATTACCTAAATATTGCCTAAATAATAATTACCTAAATACTTATTACCTAAACAATAATAATTTTTAAAAAGTGTAATAATAGAAATGTATTGTTTCACACAGTATGCTCCTTAAAAGTTTCACACAAATTAAATTCTTGTTAATCAAATTACATGTAAAATGAATGAAAAAAATTCTATGGTGAATTCTTTTGTAAGTGAAAAAATGCTTTTGAATAAGCATAATTATTCCCTCATGTGTCCTTTTTAAACTCAGAAGTCATATAGGTGATGTATTTAAATTGGGGGAACATACACTTTTGTTTGTAAGTTTCCAGGTTTTATTCTCAGCTGCCTCATCCAGCAGGGGGACTAGCCCCACAGCCTCTGCCAGGGAAGGGGAGTTTTCCCCGGCAGCCAGAAACCGCTGAAACATGAGGGTAGGTGTGAGATACAGTTAAGTGAGGGAGAGGGGTTTCAAGCATTATGTCTAAGGAACAGGAGAAGCTACAGAAAGAAGAAAAGGCAAAGGGTTGGGATAGAAGAAGCCTGAGGTGTGTGGGAGAGGAAGCGCAAGCAAGTCAAGCCTATAACCTGGATGGGGACGATGACCTAGATGAGGGTGTCGTGTGTACATGTGTGTGTGCATGTGTGGGGGGCGTGCACACACGTGGGGGGTGTATGCAGGGGGTACGTGTATGCACGTGTAGTGTGTGTGTGCATCACACACACAAGTACGTGTATGGTGGCCATAGTAAAGATAGCACATATTTAAGTTTTATGCAGACCCTGGGCCTTAGGGAGCCGAGTTGCTCGGGGTTGGAATATAGGCGGAACATTGTAACATACTCTTGGAGGTTGAAAATTGTCATTACAGATGTTGATAGCAGTCTCACAGCAAACGCCGTGCCAATTTTACACATCAGAAACTGGTGTGCTAAAATAAGAAAACCAGCAGTCTAGCATAAACCTAAAATGCTTGACAAAAACACTCTGTATCCAGACCAATAGTTAGGATGACTTTATCGTTAATGAAAATAATGCCCATAGGAAATTCTAGAAACAAAGGGAAAAAATGCTAACTCTCAAACTGGATAGAGAATGTTCAAAATAAAAACAGGTGCTGGGAAATGACAAAGCATTGCTGAACACCATAGGAAAGGGTCTAGGTGGGAACCAAGCCCTGGGGTGTAAGCACAGGGAACGGTGTGGAGCAGGCCTGGGACCTGCCACTGCGTTCCTCCCAGCACGGCAGCGAGTCTGGGAACAGCTGGCCAGTGTGCGGGAGCCAGCAGGAGACCCTCTCTGAAGACCTGGGCCCTGAAGGAAAGGTCCGCCTCTCCCAGGAAGGCTGCTGCTGGGCACCAATGTCACCTTTCGGGACCTGCCCAGGACCAATTCACCCACCAGAGCAAAGGGGAATAACCTCTTCCTGCTGGGGGAAAATCCATGACAAGCATTTTAGGATTTTATCTTGACCAACCTAGCTCAAGCTGTCTCCACTCCATTCACTATCTTATTCCCCTTTTAAATGATTTTTAGAGCCTGCATTGCTATCTGAAAATACGGATTTGCTTTGTGGGTTTCTTACTCATCTCCCCATGTGACATTTGTTTTGAAGGTGTCATAACTATGTATGTGCTGAGGGCTGGATGTTTGTGCCCATGCCCCTCCAAATTCATATTTTGAGATCCTAATCCATAGTGATGGGACTAGGAGGGGGAGCCTTTAGTAGGTGCTGAGTGACTTAGCATGAGGGTGGAGCCCCTCCCAGATGGTGTTCATGCCCTTATAAAAGTATTTGTTTACGTGGCTGGTTTATTTCACTTAGCATAGTGTCTTCAAGGTTCATCCATATTGTAGCATGTATTAGAATTCCCTTCCTTTTTTTAAAGGCTGAATAATATTCCATTGTGTGTGTATCCCACATTATGTTTATCCACTCATCCATCAATGGACACTTGGGTTATTTCCAATAGCTCACTCATATTATTTAGCCCATTTATTTTACCCCATAGAAGTACATTGAGATCCTGACTCTATCACCCAAAGTGATATGGGCTATGCCTACCAGCATCTAATCACCCAGGGGTATGTCCTCAGCGCCTTCATTGAGTCACTGTGCTTCTCCTACAGGTCTTCACAGGCCCTCAGCAGATTTATGTTCCTTCCCAGCCTTGAATTTTGACTCAGCCTTGGTTATGGCAAAGTCCTTTTCATACTTGAGGATGCAATTCAAATATCAGCTTCTCTCTGAAAATCTCCCTCTCTCTTCCCAAGCCTCTCCTGATGTTCCCAAATCCCTTTGTGCACCAAAACAGCCCCAGTCATATTAAATTGTATTTTAATTACATGATTAGCCCCCCCTCTGTATTATAGGCTCACACTAAATGTCTTTAAACCCCTGGGGCTTAATGCCATAGCTGTTATATAATTATTACTCAATAAATATATTTGAATAAGTTAATAAGATATGAATTCTCTGTTCTCTTTTCAGTTTTCCAAAATTGAAACGTAAATTGGAAATAGTGTATTGTGTGAACAGTTTTCATCCTCTGACCTCCAAAATAGCCTAATGAGGTTTTCTTCCCTGTGTTACAATATAGAGGTGTCAGTTAACATGACACGATAATATCAAGTGAGGATTAGATTATTTAACAAAAGAAAGATTTGAAAGAGACATCAAAGGAGGAGGAGCAATGACAGGCTGGCATAGCAACACTGTCTTCTCATAATGCTGTCTGCTTTCTTCTGTCACTTTCAGGGGCATCTAAGCACCAGGCTTCGACTTAGAAATGTAATGGCCAGATCTCTAGGCAAAGCTGAGTGTGTCTTATTTTGCTCACGTCCAACGCCTGGTGGCTTCCAATACAAACAGCATCTCTCTGGAAAGATGGAGTTGGCATGAACACACGAGGGCAGCATATCAAGAAAAGGCTGCTGACAAGGAGCAAATGAATGCTGCACTTTCGACTGCATAAAAAATGCTACCACTTATTTCCTGGAGGAGGAATCCATAGCAACAGATAATGAAGATTAAATAAAACCTCCTGCCTCTTGGCCACCTTAGATACTCCTTCAAAGTTTCAATTGCTATTTGTAAATACTGTGAATGTTGACTAGCAAGAACCCAGCATTAGAAAAGAAGTTTTTAAATTACAAATAAGATGTGCTAATATAAATGTGTGGAAAAAACACATATGAGGCCACATTTTCACAGTCAATAATTGTCTTGCTTCACTTTCCCAAGTGACCAAAGTTACCTAGATATTTAAAAAATTATCTCTATAGGTCAACCCTAACCTGCAAATGTGTTTTAAATATATGCATTAATATCTACTACTATTAAACAAAAGAATATGCCAAATCAGATGTTTATCTCCTTCTACTGAGCCCTGGAGTTACATAGATGGGTCTTGACTGCCACTACTTCGTGGGGAGAAAGGGAGATTGAGAGTTCCAACTCCTCAAGTCTCCCAACACAGCAGTTCTGGTTTTAGATGTTCTGCACATTGGTCAATTGCCAAAGAGTTTCCATGTTTGAATACAACTGTACTAAAAAAAAATAGGAACTTAACAGCAGAAGAATCTTATGAAAAGGAGCCAGGGCTCACATTTAGGAAACCCGGGACTAGGCCAGGCTCTGCTACTAATCAGCCATGTAATGTTGGACGAACCACATAAACGCTCTGGGCCTCAATTTCCCCATCTAAACACTGATGTGATAGAAAAGAATCTATAGTCCACTTTAGCTCGAAAATTCTGAGATGCAAATAAAATTTTGGAATGACATGAATAATGCCTTGTAGATATGTAAACACAATATTTATTTGAGAAGTGTTTAAAGAAACTTTGTTTCATAATAGAAATGATATTCCATATCATTAGTGCAATGTGTGGGAATCATCTATCTTTAGAGCATGTTTCTGATAATTGGTACCTAATTTCAATGCTTTCCTTGAGATTCTGTCCCTGTTGTTTTTGATTGCCTGATTAGAAACTATGAATGTTTGAATCAGACCTCCTCTTCAATTTGCTCAACTTATTAATTATTTAAATTATGTAGTTCAATTAAACTGAAAAAGAGATCCCTAGCACTCTAAGGTAATTAAGAGAATACAAGCTCTAATCCATAATTCAGAAATTACAAAGATTCGATTGGATGAAAGATGCTTGCCCAAGAGCTCAAGGCTTTTCCATATGTCACAGCAAGTGTTTCTGTGCGTTGCCAATTAAATCTTGAATATACTGCTAAGTGATAATATATTCATTGTCTTTGGATATATCATATGCAAGTCAAATAAGCAAATGTTAAAAACCAATACATGCCAGATTTTCAGGCATATTGTCTCATTTAATTTTCACAACAACTCCACGAGATGCATGCACGTGCGTGCGTGTGTGTGTGTGTGTGTGTGTGTGTGTGTGTGTGTGTGTGTGTGTGTGTGTGTGTGTGTGTGTGTGTGTGTGTATTACTGGAAAAGTACCAGAGAGACTAATTACACTGCCCAAGGTTATACCTAGCAGAGGTCACTAATACGGAATTCAACACAGGTTTTGAAATCCCATTCATTGTTATATCCACTATATTGTTTCTCTTGACAATGGAATTTTCCATTAAGAGTTGGCAATTCTTAAGCATCTACTAAGTATAAGGGCACCGTGAGAGAAAGGAGAATCCTATCTGTGGCGCTTTCTCCCTCTAGTTGACATACAAAGCACAGAGGAAGCCCCACACAACAAAGGCAGCATATACTGAAATGCCTAATGAGCAGTGCGACCCACAGGTGCTGTGATAATTCAGAAAAGGGGAAATCAGAGTCTGCATGGAGAAAAGCTTCATACAGGTGACAGGACCCGAGAAGAGCTTTGAAGGATGAAAGTTTAGGTATGTGGAGGAGGAGAGGGAAGCATTCCAGGCAGGGCTGGACTGAGTGAGCAAAAGCTAAGATGCAAGAGTGAAAGAATAACACACAGGGAAAGGTAACAGCAACGTCCTGGCCCAAAGCTGGGGGAAAGGAGAGAGCTCACAGTGCACATTTTATTGCTCTGCTTCAACACATACATGCATGTGTTATACATATTCTTTTGCATGCAAATGTTATACAATAAAACTTGTGAAGTTCTGGCAAGATATATTCAGAGAATAATTAATAGAAACATCTGGGTAGACAGTGCCTATAGTTTGAAGAGCAGGGGAGAAGATTTGGCAGAAGGACTGAGGTCCAAATAAGAAGTGACTTGAATACAACAATGAAACAATCAGTAGTCAAGAACAATGGATACCATTACAAAAAGTAAAGAGCTATATGTAATAAAGTCATTTTCAAACGTTTGCAACCATAAAAAACACTTTTGTTCACTGATTACAATAAATGATCTTTAATGAATAATCATGGGTAATAGTACCTAGTTCTCTGGCTCTTGTCCAAACAGTAATCACTGGTAGCACTTATGAAGTGGAGCTTAAACTGTGAAAGCTCCGTCCAGGCACTAGGACGTATTTCTGTGCCATCAACCTTCTCATCTCCAGCAGCCCCGTGACCTTCACCTTGAGGACACATAACTTATAATACACAGACTGATTTAAACGAGTTAGTGTGCCAAAGCCCAGAGATATCACTTGTCTACTTCACTGCTACGTCCCTAGTGCACGGCACCTGGACTGGTATATAGTAACTGCTCAATTAATATTTATTGAATATGCAGATGAAAAAGAGAAAGGATGGGCAGTAAAGGAAGGAAAGAAAAAACACTTTGGGTTTTTCTTACCCTCCATTTCCTTTTCCCAAGTATACTTTTTCACTTTTTTACTTAAGAACTTATTCAACAAATATTTATTGAATGATTTTTATGTTATCACTGTTCTGGATGCTGAGGATACAGCAGTGATCAAAGCAGACACACACAAAAATCCTGACTTTGTGGAACATTTTCTAATGAATGCACCATCAGGAGTATGCTCTTTTATTTTTTAATCCCTGCATCCTGAAGAATGTGGATATATTCTAAGCAATAATTTCTTTGTAGTAAAGCTTTACTTCAATTAAACTGTGTAGTGTGTGTGTGTATAAAAGGATTTAACTAGTTTTCAGTTAACAGGTATTAAAAACTTTTTCCCAAGTTAATCAGATCTTCCTAAACTGTTGCAATTAAAAGTGGCCACAAATAGATAATATTGCTCTGGTACTGAGGTGGTGTGTTTAGGAAAAGGAATAAAGAAATAAATCATTTTGGAATGATGATTTTTTTACATTTTACAAGGTTCTAGTAGAGAAATGATAATGTGACTCTTTAAAGTCACTGGAAATGACCTAAAGTAGTTACAGCCTAACAAAGTCAGATGAAAATTAAGTTGTGGCCTTAATTTCACATTCGTTGATGTGGTTTATGTGTGCAGACCTCTGGTTTCCTTGTTCAGCAGAGATCAATTGGGATGGGGCTACTGGAGGTGTACTTAATAATATGACTCAGCCTTCCAGCTATCACAGTCAAACACCTGTTTTATTGATTTTTTAAAAAGACAATTTTTGATATAAAAGAAGAAAAATTCTTGGACAGTGTGATCCAAAGTTATACATGCTAATGTGAGGTGGACACTCATGAATTGCTTATGAATACACCAAATGCTATTCAGAACTCTGGTTACAAATATATTCTGTATAACTATGGTGCCGAGATATCACTTCATTAATCTTCTCTCCCCAATCTAAGGAATCACTGTGTTGTAATAGAGGACAATCCCCACGTAAGATCAAGTCTGTGAAGCAGAGTAAATAACATTAGCCGTCTATATTCCTCAGGCGTATCTCACAGCAGCACACTGCATCACTGGAACCCTGTAGCTTAACTTGGGCTTTTTAATTAAACTGCTTTCTTCGAAATCCTAACTGGATTTTTGTTCCTGGATTTATTTTCCTTTTGCCAGATTACAAAGAAGAAAGTAATTTGCTTCCATATTTGTCTTAATTCCTAAAATAATTTTATTAGTAATGTTATAGAAGAGTTTCAGATCAAACAAAAGGCACCCAGATAGAACCCCCACATGGCCAAAAGATATTGACTTGTATCTCAAATCCCCACTGCCCCATATTAGAGAGTTCTCCCTGGAGGCACAAAGGATGAAAGCTCGTTAACTGCTAGTCAAAATAAATCCTAGAAAATGTGTTTTAATCATACAGAAAGTCCAGTGGTTTTCTAATCAATAACCATGCTGTACTCTCCCATCATATTATTAATCACATATTAAAGTTTGTAAATTGTCTGACCTGCCTTCATGAGGCTGTAAATTCTATGGGGGCGGGGAATATGCCTGTCTTATCTCCAAATCCCAAAACCTCACCAATGTGAGGCACGAGTGCTGAATAAATTACATCCCAAGTTAAGCATTTTACTAATTTGTGTAAATATATATATACATATACCCATACCAGTAAAATTTGTGTATATACATACCCATAGCACAAAAATATAAAATTAAGTTTATATATAAATGCAAATACAATGGAAGAGAGAATGAGTATTATTGTTCTGCTGGGAGAAGCCAAAGGCAATCTCACCTTTTTTAAACCTTCTGCTGTTTGACAAGGCTGTAGAAGTTTCTCAGACATCCAAAAAGGACAGTTCATTTTGTTAAAGATGGAACAGTTAGCAGAGAGGAATTCTGAGATATTAGGGCAGGAAAGAAAATCCAATGTTTTCCAGGACTCTGTTGCCATACATAGTTTCTACATCAAAGGATGAAGATGAAGGAGTGGACAGTTTTCTCCTTTCTACCACCTCTCATCTCTTCTCAGGAAGGAGATTTCTCGCAAGCTTCTTTTACCTTGCCAATTAGGCATGCTAGTGGTATTGCTGATTGGGGGTCACTAAGTAGGATTGCCAGATTCAGCAAATAAGGCAGGATGCCTAGATAAGTTTGAATTTTAGATAAACAACAAATAATTTTTTAATATATGTCCCAGATGTTATATTTGGACTCCCTACAATTCATCTGGCAATTCCACCCCAAATGTGGATTTCAATCCACATTTCCCAAGAAGGAAGTTTCAAACTAACTGTTGTTTTCCTTGGGTTCTGTTTCTCATTCTATGCTCTACTTGTCACTTTTTGCCATAAATCTTCTCTCAGAGGTGAACGACTGACTACATTAAGTATTTTTAAAAAATATCTTACAGATAATGATATTCAACTCTGTGCCCCACAGATATGTACAATCATCTATGTTACAATTAAAAAAAAAAAACTTCCCAAATTACTGTATTTGATTATGTCATGCTGACTTAGCTTTTCCAGAGAGAAAAGGGCCCCTCAGGAACCAGCATCCTTTTTTTGTGCGCTCTCCATAGTAGCAGTAGTTCCCCAAATACTGGCATAAAGGAAACCCTGGATCAAATTACTTCCTATTGCTGGAACTTCCCAGGCTGGATCAAATTACTTCCTACTCTAAAAGAAGTCTGCAAAGTCTTGGAGTCTTTTGATTTAAGGTCATAGAAATAATGAGAGGTGGCTAGTCTTCGAAAAACCTGGACTTCATTCCTGGCTCTGATGGTGACTTGCTGTGTAGACATCAGGCAAGTCATTTTAAGTTGTTTGTGGCTCCTGCGTTTCATCATCTGGGGGCTGATAACAATTCCAGCCTTTCCTAACTGAGAAGTCTCTTATAAGACTAAAATGAAAACTCTTTCAAAAAAGTGAAATCTTGTAGGAAAATGTTACATCACTAATTTTAAAGTGCCTACTTCACAGAATGGCTCAGCATGTCACAGAATATGTATCATTATGAACTTTCTTTTTCAGTAAAGTGATGTCTCATTTTCCTGGCACTTTCAGAGAATATTCCACCTTAAGCCAAGACTTTAGAGAAATATTCCGAAATCTCATATCTCTGAGCATACTGAAAAAAATATTTTGAATTTTCTTGATGATTCTAGGGCAACATAAAAATATTGGATACTGTGATCCAATACAGGAAAATGAGCACTTAAATAGATTTTATACTTTTGAGAGCTTCAAGGGCCACTGAGATACAGCCAGTTTGCCTGTTCACTAAGCAGCCCCGGCTGTGGTGTTCTCACAGCACTCTTTCTGTCTCTCCAGCTGGGCTGCTGTCATCTCTCATCAGCTGTCACAGGCCACCATTTCTCCTCAGTGCTGTTTCCCATCTTCTCCCTTATTACGTATGCAATTGTACTGGGAAAGGTACATATCCTATGACAAAGCATATAGAATTTGCCACTCAGAGGCATTTTTTTCCTTCTGCATTGCTGCCTATATTCCAAGTGGTTGAGACTGGTGGTTTCTTGAGGGTTCCATTATATATCTTCATGTCATCCACAGGCTCTGGGTACATACAATATATTTAATGAGCACTGATATTTATTTAAAATGTTGACTGGTTAATATACCTCCAGGTACATTAAGGACTATTGTATTACTTTTTAAATCATATGTCTATTATCAAAAAGTAATGAAATTTTATGCCTTGCAGCTGCTAAAGCATCCGAAGCAGCTGAATTACCATGTTCCTTCATTGTGGGCACACCTGAATAAACATTTTGAAGTTTCTCAAGTCGAGATAAGTCTTACAATTGATATGTGTATTTGATGTGATAATGTTCCTTTTATTCCAGAAAAAGCTGTTAATAATGATGCATCTTTAACTGATGAATTCATAGTTAAAGAAATAGGAACTTTTTAGAGATAATTCCACACAAAATTCAAAGTGGCTAAAAGTAGACACTGTGAGAAAAGAAGTCATATTACAGATATTACTAAGACAGCTTTTAGTTATCATCATTCCTCCCTCCCCCCACGCCATTACCTCCTCCCACACACCCAAAATAAGTATAATTTTGGTATACAGCCTTTTATTTCATTTTCCCATTTTGGTATATAGCTATCTATTACACACACACACACACACACACGAGTACTTCAAAAAGTTTGTGGGAAAATGAAATTAAAAGGTAATACGAATCTTCTCATGAACTTTTTGAAGACACCTTGTGTGTGTGTGTGTGTGTGTACAATTTAAAATATCTGTTATTATACAGTATGCATTTTTATATTATATTGTTACACTACTTGCTGTGTAACATAGACGCAAAAAAGATTACTGAAAGCAATGTGAATGCAATGAGAAGACCGAAGGGACTGCACCTCAGCAACTCCTCTGCTAGAAGGAGAAACTGGGTACAGCCCCGATTCAAAGTTAGCTTCTGTTTTTATTGTAAAGACAAGGAAGTTTCACAAGAAAAATCAGTCGATTCAACCATTTCAAAAGGACACAAAGACATGGGCAATGTGATAAAAGTTATCTACAACTAAGTATAGCTTAAACAACAGAGACTAGTAACATAATTTAAATGAACAACATGACATTCCAAAGTACAATTTGTGAAAAGCTAAGTTGATCAAACTGCGATCATTATCTAATCCAAAATATAACCTCTCCTTAAATGATTTGAGCAAAAGTTACATTCTTATGATTAAATCTAAGTATAATTGTCTCTAAAGTTTCCACCAACAAACAGCTTGCCCTTAGCAAACATTTTTTCACATTTTTCCCTACAGCAATTCTTTCAACATTTTTTAACAAAATCAATACATTAACAATCAGTGCACACAATCCTTTACCTAAACAGTGATTAGGGTTGATTGGATGGGCCATTGCCTGCTAGCTGTAGGCTTTGCCTCCTAGCCAAGGACTTTTGTCCCATACATGCATTACCTAAAAACCCCACCTAAAAATCAACTGAGAATCAACATACACTTGATTAGCATTGATTAGATGGACTTTTGCCCTGCTAACTGTGGGCTCTTGCCCCCTAGCTAAGGACTTTCATCCATAAGTTTTTTAGCTAAAGAGCCCTGTCTAAAAATCAAATGAGAATCAAGATTTCTAACCCTCTACAGAGTATAATGACATTGTTGTATAATTTGCCTGTATTACTATGCTTTGAGACTATTCAATATATGTAGACACAGTACCATAGTAATATATGTAGCAATAGTTCCTCTCTGAACTGTGGTATGATCTTATTACAACTTATCACAATTTAAATTTTCATCCTTCTATCAATGGATATTTAGTTTGCTTGTATACTTTTGCTATTACAGTCTTCCACAAATGTGCTTGTTCATGTCTCTTGTGCTTGTGTGTGAGAATGTCTGACAGTGGTGTGCTGGACTGATCCCAATGACTCCTGAGAGCCAATGGTGGATGTCTCTTTCCTGATCTCCCTTCAGTGATGTTATGTTGGTAGCTTGAATATGACCATGGTGGGAGCATTTACACCATGCAAAATGGCAAACCTACGAATCAAGTCCCATGCACCGTCACATTGCAAAGCCAGTTGTTAAACATTTAACAGCACGCCCCTGGGTATATATTCCCTGGAGAGGAATTGCCAGCTATTAAGATATGGTCATTTTCATTTTTTCCAGATGCAACCAAAGTTGCTGTGCCATCACATACTCCCACCCAATAGTATATGAAAATATTGCCTCTAAAACATCTTTACAAAGGCTTGACATCACCAGCTATGTTGATTTATGCCTACATGGCAGATAAAAAATTGGCATCTCATTACTGGTTTTATTTGTACCTTCCCACTAGCCAGTTGTATTAGTTCGTTTCTGTTGCTTATAACAGAATACCTGAAACTGGGTAATCTATAAAGAAATAAAATTTATTTCTTAAGGTTTCAGAGGCTGGGAAGTCCAACGTGCAGGGAGTGCATCTCATGAGAGCCTTTCCTGGTGGTGATTCTACAGCAACACAGGGTATCATATGGCTAAACAGCTGAAGCGAGAGAGAAAGAGACAAACCTCCTTACTTGCTCTCCTTTTAAAGCCATCAGAACCATGCCCATTACCCCATGAATGGAGCAATCTATTCACAAGGGCACAGCTCTCACAATCAAATCACCTCTTCTAGGCCCCACCTTTCAATTATCGTAATAGGATTTCCTACCTTAAACACTGTCACAGTGGGGATAAAGTTTCAAAGAGTTTGGGGGACATTCAATCCACAGCATCTGTGAAGTTAAGCATAGTAGACATCTGGATTTCCTTGCCCTTAAATTGCCTTGCCCATTTTTAAATTGACAAGACTTTTTCTTACTGAGTTACAGCAGTTCTTTACCTAGTCTGGAAAATTAATCTTTGTCTGTTACACAATTTACAAATATCTTTTTGTCAAGCTGTTGCTTGTCTTGTAATCTTGCATGTAGTGTTTGCCATACACTGGCTGTGTGACCTTAAGAAAGTTACTTAATATCTGTGCATCTCATATTCCTCATCTATGAACCTGGAGTAATAGTAGCACTCACCTCACTGGTTTGTTAGAAGTAGATGAACTGAGACTTGTAAACCAGTGCCTAGCAATTATTATTATAACTATTGTTATTATTATCATTTCATTGCTCTACAAAAGTTTTTGGTTTCTATATAGTCTTTTTTGTTGCTCTTTTATGGTTGGTTGTTGAAGAAATCTTTCCCAAATCCAAGAATTGGGGGATAGGATACACTATTTTCTTCTTGTAGTTCTAGAACTTTTCATGGTGGGGTCACTTATACATTTGATGCTGCTTATTTCTCTCTTTATCTGGAACACCTAGCCAGAATTCCAGAAGCCAACAGGTGCTCAGTAAATGCTTACAGAAGGAAGAAGGGGAAGAAGTGGGGATTACCATTAATTTCTTGGAAGTGGTCTTGCAAAGAAACTCAAAGAGGAGAGAGATGAATGTAGAGCTAGTGGGATAAATTACTATGAACTATACTTACTAGCTATTAAAATAGAAATGCATTAATCCTTGTCATGTTTATATCAAATTTTAATTTATAATTGATAACTTCCAAGACAGGCAAGGGCTGTTGGTATCCAGGCATTGAGATGCTTTAGCTTACATACAGTAATGAATTCTCCTTTTATTCCCTTCCCAGATAATATCTGTATAGTTCTTAGATCCTAAACTGTCTCTCCCTGAATCAAGTTTCTTTCTCCACATGTTCTTGGGATTCTTGGAAGAAATCCAATTAGAATTGGCAGTGTAAAATTAGGGTGGGAGAATATGTGGATTGCTGATGCTCAAGCCTCTGCTTTTCCCGTTCCCCAGCAAATGTCTACCTGAACTATGAGCTATGTGGGTGGGCAATAGAACCAGCACAGGAAATCTTCACATCTTGTACTCTCTATTCCAAGTGGTATCCATTGCCTGAAGAGATAATAGTACCATTACTAGCAACTGTAATGTTGACTCCTCATACTCAAAAAATTTGGAAACGACCAAACTAAATGATAGGCAACAAAAAAGATTGATTTCCAATGTTTACACAGACGCAAAATTTTCAGATTCATGCAAAGCTGGAACACTGAAAGTTTATTTTGCTTATCGACACCTTCTTTTTGCTCAACTGCTTTTATTCCACTCATCAACCAATTAAATTATTCACATGTTAAACCCCTTTAGATTAATAAACAAACAAATAAATAAATAAATAAATTCCTTGAGATTAGGGATGTTGATAGTTTTCTAATAACTTTCCCCATTGTGATTCATGCAATGTACATTTCTAATGTCCAGTTTACCATGTTGTACCAAACTAAAATAATCTGGTTTACAGGCAGCCCTAGATTACAATTTGCCATTTTTACAAAGAGAATTTTTGCGATTAATCATTTTGTGCCCAAAGCACTTTTTTTGCCCCAGTTTGGGTTTTTGTACATAGTTCCTAAGTGCATGGTTCAAGCCATGGTGCAGTGGCTCTCAGACAACATTCGCACTTTTGCATAATTACTGCCTTAATCAGCAGTCTGGGATGCAAAAAACTAACAAACAAAAAAACAGCCCATTGAAGTTTATAAAAATAGATAGAAATGGAGAAAGTAAGAGTGACGATACTAAGGAAAAGATAATTGAGACACAATAACATACTGAAATTAATATATATTTTATATATATGCTCAATTGGATTCTCACTAGTCTTTAAGTTGCCATTTACCCATCCAATTTTGAGTGGAAAATCCAATTTTGAATGTTTATATTTATAAACATGTATAAAATACTAGAAATATGTAGAGAGAAGTGTGTCTAAAAGGTGAGATGCAATCATGGATTTCAAGTATTATATATTCATTGAGAAGATGGTGTTCTGACTACACTTGACCCTTGTGCTATCCTGTTTAGTTGACCCATACGCCCCTAGTGCCTAGCACTAGAATGCCTTCTGGTAAGCATTCAAGAGACCTGTGTTGAATCAACTCGTTTAATTGTGTGCAAGCCTCTAAGTTTATTAACTCCAGATATTCAAGACCACCATCATTATATAAAAATTTAAAGTACTTTTTAGTGCTTAGAGTTTTCCTTTGTTTCTGTGCACCCACAAGAAAGCACTCTTCTCTGAACTTCGTGTATAACCTTAACCAAGATTAAACCACTCAGATGGTCTAAACAGACGCTGGCTCTTCTGTAAGTGCCAAAATTCAGCTTTACACTATTTCCACTTTTTATGTCTCTACTGTTTCACTCACCAGCCACCGAAGTGACGAAATAAAAGGATGCCATTTTTACATATGTACAAAACAACTCTATTTCAATGAATTCCCATCCTTCTGCTTCTTTTGTGCGAGCTTTTCACTGGTGCCAGTGAGAGCTTGGCTAGAGAAAGGCTGAAGGGATTGGCCTGTCACTGGAGAATGGAGAGGAAGGAGAGCTGAAAGTGGGATCATTATAATGCTTCCCATTAAAACATTTTTAGTGCTCACATTTCAGGCTTAACACAGTCTACCCAGTAAGTTGGCAATATCCCAGACCCAAGAACCAATAAGCTACTCAGTGCTTCCTGAGGCCTCTCAAGCAATGAAGCCAGCAGCTCTTTCTCTTTTCTGATCACCATCAAAAGAATAAATTACTAAACAATAGACAACCCGGCTTCATTTAGAACATATGAAGCACTTCACAATAGTATTGCCGTCTTTTTTGGTCAAATGGAACAGCTGTTTTAAAGGCACAGCATTAGACCTCAAAAATGATTAATCTAATTTATAATAATTTAATCCATTAAAACACACTTTACACCGAGTGCCGGCTGTCAATTTCAATAAAGTTGTAAATTTCCTACAAAAATGGTCTTAGAAAAATCGATTTCTTTGGAACACGGTGATAACATCTTTCTTTAGAATGTCAAAGACCTTGCTAAATAATTAAACAATTTTTTTAAAGCAAACAGATTTTCACTATCTAAATAGCAATGAATAGAGATGTAGCTGTGGCTTTCTGTTAAGGTTTATTCTCTGTTTAAACTGCTCGATTTCCATACCTAACCCCTCATTCCGTTTCTTCCGGTCCGTCCTTTTAGAGCCTCCGGCATAGAAGCGCCGCTGTGAGCCTGAGGTTTCTTTCCAGGGTCGCTAAGGGCAGCTTGGCTCAACCCACACCGGGCTAGGCCGGCAGTCTGCGCAGTCTGCGGCTGTCCCCACTGCGCCTGCGCGAGTGTCTGACCTTCGAACTCAGAGGGCAAGGGCTCCCCCTGCAGACGCCGCCATCTTCTGAACGTGCACACAGACGGCCTGCGCCTATGCAGGTCACTAAGGGACTCCTTCCAACCCTTGACCAATCGGATGCCCCAGGCCTGGCACCGCCCCTCACCACTTCCCCATAAATGTACCACCTTCCACCCTATGGGCAAGGCGGATCTGAGCTGGTAATCTCCTGCCTTTTCACAATGGCACCTGCGATTAAAACTTTTTTCCCCCCGACTGCAAGGAGCCGTGCTTCAGTCATTGGCTTTCTGTGGACTCCACTTGACTCCACTCAGTTCAGTAACAGAGATTCCCTATAAACATAACCCTACTTTGAATGCTTACAGGGCTGTGATCTGTCCCTGTGAAGTTTTTCTCTATTGTGGAATTATGTGTTCGATCATACTCTTGATATTTCATCTTTGCTACGTCTGTATTCTCACTGATATGGCTGGGTTGAGCAATTTCTGTCATTGAGTGCAACATGAGCCAAGTTTATCTTTCAGTTTCTAAAGTTCCATTTATTCTGCAACCTCAAAAAAGCAAATCACAAATTTAACATTATCCTTGTTACTAGGCTCATGGTTAGCAATTTCTAACAACTTAAAAAGAGCTTGGAACCGATGGTTTCAAATTCCAATTAATATATGGCTCTATAAGCCACAAAGGAAATAAAGACATCTAATCAGGATATTCTTGAAGTCAGCAGAGCCGTCTGCTTCCAATCGGTAATCCTATGCACCAAAACATTTTCTGAGAAGTGCATTTATAGATGTATTTTGGAACTTCCTGTGTGTCTTGCTATGAGTAGAAAAACATCCCTAAAAAATACAGTTCTGCAAAACAGAAAAAGGCAAGAGAGCTGTAAAGCTGACGCATGCTGTTCGTGACCTTCTGAGACTTCCTTTTAGGTGGCAGCAATATTGTGTCACATATGATCTGGCAAAATAGGGGGTAACAAAATTTGTGTCGGCAAAGATACTGCACAAGAAAACAAAACAGATGTGTGTGGGGTGTGCATGCATGTGTGTTTCTGAGAACAAAATAAAAGAAACTAGCTTATTGGTAAAAGTTTACACTAGGGAATTCTATAATCAAAAGTTATCGACTAAGTTTCCATCAATTAATATTGTTTGAGCACCTATTCTATGTGAAGAAGTGGTGTAGACACCATACACAGAAAAGAGACGGAACTTACCAGGGACCCACCTGTAAGGTCGCTGAGGAAGGGGAAGGGGACGCCAGCCAGGTAAAGGAACAAAAGAAGATTTTATCAGCAAGCGGCAAGCGGACCTGCCGGGCTGAGCCGAAAAATGGGGTTAGCGCCGAGAGGCAGTGGGATGTCGTTTTTATAGGGATAATACTGGCATCTGGCCTGGCCTAGGAAGATGGTCACAGTGTTCTACTCCGGATATAGCCTGCTGGTGGGAACAGACTTGGGGAGACAGAAACCATGGGTTAGCTGGGGAAGCAGTTACAATGTTACACTCTAGGTACAGCCTGCTCGGCCTGCTCGTGGGGACAGAGACCTTGAAGAATGAAACTTGGAGAAATGAAACCGAAGGGTGCAGGCTTCCTAAAAGTCAGGTTTTCCATTCCTGGGACCTAACACTACCGTCAAGGAGTTTAACACTTTGTTGGGCCAAAAAAAAAAAGACCAACACATAGAAAGGTGACAACTCTAAGAGGCAGAATATAAATGACCAAGAAGTGGCAGAGAGAACAAATGCTGTGCATCACAGGATCACTTTGGGCCAGGGAGTTCAGTAATTTTTCTGTGATGAGGTACATATAAGTGGCCCTGAGCTTTGTCATTCAGAAGCAAATGCTTTATGTTCTAGGATTTCCCCTGGGAAAATTCCTTGATCATGAATATGATAATTTAAAATTCAATTAATAGGCTACTCTGTTTACATAATGTATCGCCCTCCTTCTTCTGCAAGGGCCAAGTAAAAAACTTCCTTCAATATAAAACACAGTATTGATACTTCCGAACAGAGGCTGAAATAATCCATAGTGCCTATTCTGAGCTGAATTCAAAAACAAATACAATAAAAACAACAAAATGTGAGTATGTTTTTTTTTTTTTTTTTTTTGTCGTTTTTTCGTGACCGGCACTCAGCCAGTGAGTGCACTGGTCAGTCCTATATAGGATCCGAACCTGGGGTGGGAGCGTCGCCGCACTGCCAGCGCAGCACTCTACCAAGTGCGCCACGGGCAAGCCCGTGAGTATGTTTTTAAAATCATGAGTATTTCTTTAAAAAAACAGACCACCCAAGATACCATTAAAACACTTGTCTCCTCAAGATAAAGAGCAGAGGAGCGGAAAATAAGTGCAGATACTCTCATTAGCAGAATAGTGCTTAAGATGAACCTGCACAACCAAGTCAATTTCCAGCTAAATGACTCGAGCAAATAATAGCAATGAGAAGGACAGAGACAGGGAGAGAGAGAGATGATTCAACAACCAAATAATACAGATAGCAGAGGAAATGGAAAGAGCCTGCAATACTAAAACCATACTGTACTCAAGGAAATAAAGTTCAAATGGACAGGAAGAGAATCCCAATACAGATGTTGTAGAAGTACCAGCAATTTGTACTAAAATAATGCAAGCCTTAAGAGAATAGATGGTGTAAACAATTAGCTGCACATAATTATAAAAACAAAGCAAGGCCAATGAGAAAAAAAAATTATTGGCAATGAAATTTTTAGAATACTGGTATTGGTATAAAGAGCTAAATTATGTCCAAATGTCACATCATAGACCACAAGAAGTTTTAAATGAATTAAGGTGTAAAACACACACTAAGAACTCTATATGTTAAAAAGAAAAAATAGAAAAGTACATTTGTAAAATAACAGAGATAATAAGTTTTAAAAAGAAAGCAGTGGAATTCCAAAATTGACAACATAACTAATGAAAGTTTCATATTCTTTACATACAAAGAACTGATACAAATAATGTCAATGCTCAGATTTCACTGGAATTATAAAAGAAATATAAATTAAATTTCAGTTGTCACTACACATCTGTAAAACCAACCATAATAAAAACAAATAAGAAATGCTAAGGACAAAAACTGCGAAAGAAAGGAAAAATATTCGTAATAAATTACTTGCCTTAGCAACAAACAATGTTTTCAAGTCCATGATAATAATAGTGCCCACCGACACAGCAAAGGTAGAAGACGGGAGTGAGGGTGAGAGGAGTATGAAAGCTAAGTGGATGCCAGCCGTTAATTTCTAAAACGCATGCCTAAAGAAATAGCAATTTAAGCATTTAAAAAGTAATATGGACCTAATTACCTGAAGAAACAAAGAGAAGTGAGTCATTGCTCTGGAGGCAGGACTTGTGGAGTAGAAATGGTGGTGTAGAAGACTATTTTTTTGTTTTTGGCTTTTTTTTTTTTTCTGGTGGCGGGCCAGTGCAAGGATCGGAATCTGTGACCTTGGTGTTATAATGCTGTGCTCTAACCAACTGAGTTAACCAGCCAGCTCTAGTTGTCTTTGATAAGCCTTTTAGTACTACGGTCAGTTCTGTGATAATGCTTGCTTTGAAAACCCAATTTGTTCTGGCACAATTAATTAACTTATTTATTTGGGAACAATTTGATTATAACATGAATTTCCCATTTTTTTATGCACAATTTCATCTACAAGAAACACTAGGAATCCTGCACTCAGCCAAACTGAGTGGCAGGAACACGCAAAACACACACTTCCTTCAATACCTATCAGCTACCTCTGTTCACCACGTGTGTGAGCCTCGCCCACCCATAGCCCTTAGAATAGATCTTGTTACTCGTAAAGACAAGCAGCAGTGAAAAGTATGACTGTTCTTTGTCACATCAACATTGGTAATTTTAGGTTTTTAAAATTTTGCTCTTAACTATTTTAAAAATGTTATTTATTTTCTAATAACTATGAGTCAAATCAATGTGTGTCACCAGTGAAGTATTTGAGTGTTATGCCCCTAAGCTCATTTTTTCCCCCCTGTGGTGTGTGTTCATTCATTATGGGATTTTTTGTTTGTTTGTTTGTTTTTTATTTTTTATTAGTTGACTTTTTTAGAGCAGTTTTAGATGTACAGAAAAATTGGATGGAAAACAGAGAATTCCCATATACATAGTTTCCCATATTATTAATTAACATTATACTTAGAGTGTGGTACATTTCTTATACTTGAGAAGCCAATATTGGTACATTATTAACTAAAGTTTATAGTTTACATTAGACTTCACTCTGTTTTGTACATTCTATGGGTTTTGACAAACGTAAAGTGATATGTCTGCACCATTACAGCATAATACAGAGTTGTTTCACAGCTCTAAACACCGCCCCCCCATTCATTCCTCCCCCTCCCCCACCCCCACAAGTCCCTGGCAACCAATGCTCTTTTTATTGTCTCCATAGTTTTGTCTTTTCCAGAATGTCATATAGTTGGAACCATACAGTATGTAGCCTTTTCAGATTTGCTTCTTCTACTTAGCAATATGCATCTAAGATTTCCCCATGTCTTTAGCTTATCTCTTTCTATTGCTGAATAATATTCCCTTCATGGATGTACCATAGTTTGGTTATTCATTCACCTACTAAAGGACATCTTGGTTTCTTACAAGTTTTGGCAATTATGAATAAAACTGTTATAAACATCTGTGTGCAGGTTTTTGTGTGGACATTAGTTCTCAACTCATTTGAGTAAATTAAAATGAGTATGATTGCGAGATCATAGGGTAAGAGTATGTTTAGTTTTGTAAGAAACCACCAAACTGTCTTCCTAAGTGTCTACACCATTGTACATTTCCACCAGCAATGAAAGAGAGTTCCTGTCCGCCACATCCTCACCAGCATTTGGTTTTGTCAGTATTTGGGCCATTCTAATAGATGTGTAATGGTATCTTGTTTTAATTGTGATTCCCTAACAATATATGTGCTGAGCATCTTTTTGTATGCTGAGTTGTCACCTGTATATCTTCTTTGGTGAGATGTCTATTAAGGCCTTTTGCTCATTTTTTAATCAGGTTGTTTTATTTTCCTATTGTTGAGTTTTAAGAGTTCTTTGTATATTTCAGATGTCAGTCCTTTCATTAGATATGTATTTTGCAAAGATTTTCTCAAAGTCTGGCTTGTCTTTTCATTACCTAAACAATATCTTTTGCAAACCAGAAGTTTTTAATTTTAATAAAGCCCAACTTATCATTTTTTGTTCATGGATCATGCTTTTTATTGCACAGTTTTGCACAGCTCAGGGGTCTTTAGGAATTCATATAGTGTGTAATGGTCACTGACCACATTTATCTTTTTCAGTCATACATTTATTTGGCCAGATAATTCCATTAAGATTAATTCCAGATAAGTCCCCAATAATTGGTACAGAAGTACTGAGTAGCATAATTTATCATGGTGAAAAATTGGAAACCTAATGCCAAACAGTTGAGAATGGGTAGGTAATACAAGAGAATTTTCACAATATGAAATACTAACATAGGTGTTAAAAATTGTTAGCATGTCAACATTCTTTACATACAAAAATAACTTGATGAACTTATGGTTAAGAGAAGAAAGCAGCACATAAAATATTCATACATTTATTTCAACTAAGAAAAATGTATTTTGGCAAATAAATATAAAAATTCGGTAACATGTTCTAGAGTAACACTAGTGGCTGTAAAACAAATCCCAAGATCTCAAAGTAAAAGTCCGTTTTTCACTCACGCAAAGTTGAATACAACTGTTCAAGGTGAACAGCAGTTAAGAGACCCAAGCTGCTTCCATCTGTGGGTCTACCATCCCGGAGTTCCCTGGAGTCCTTGGTGAATTCCTGTGCATGAAGTGGGAGGCAGAGGAAGGGTGTGAGGGATCACGCAGGTGGTTTCTATGGGCCAGGCTTGGAGGGCTGAGCCTGTTTGCACCCACATGGCCATGCCAAAGCAGGCTGGGAGATGCTGTGCCCAGAAGACAGAAGGAATGCATTTGTGCCTACATAGCACTATCTGCACTCAGAAAAGTAGACTGTGGTTTTTCTTTTTTTTAAAAAAAGATGACCAGTAAGGGGATCTCAGCCCTTGGCTTGGTGTTGTCAGCACCACGCTCAGCGAGTGAGCTAACCGGCCATCCCTATATAGGATCCGAACCCATGGCCTTGGTGTTATCAGCACCGCACTCTCCCGAGTGAGCCATGGGCCGGCCCCTAGACTGTGGTTTTTCTAAGGTTCCTTTCTTATTTCAATTTTGCTTAAATCCATCATAATATGTAAGTATTCCCTATTATCTTTATCTGTTTAGTCCCTGAGTCAGGATTATGAGAAATTAGGCACAAGTTATCCAAGTCTATGAGGTTCCTGTGTTCAGATCACAGGTGTTTTGATAGCTAGGATTTAGGATTTTCTTTCTTTAAAAAAAAGAAAATTGAAATTTGCACGCTCTCAGTGCTCATCCCCTATCCTTCATTTCAGACAATACCTCCTAAATCAACTCAAAGCTTGTCCTATTTAAAATGTTTACAGCAAGATTACCTGTCTTGCCAGGGAAACAATGTATAACGGTCCTTTCTGTAAGTGATTTCTCATTCCTAAGCTGAATATTTTTAGTTTTTTAAGATAAAGCAGAATTTCATAGAATTTTTTCTAAGTAGAACAAATAACTCTACTTCTAACCTGCATATTAAGAACCAGTGTTTGGTCATGCATTAGTGGCATTCATCAGGGTCAACTCTTGTAGAAGTGTTTTATATTAATTTTGATATTTTACATGATATCAACATCTGTAAACATGTTATATTTGGGGAAGTAAACATCTTTATCATAATAGTGCATTCCTAATTTTTTTTTTTATTTCTATGATCACCTTTAACATTGTTCTCTAATTACCATCTAATTTTAACAAAAGTTTTATAACGTGTTTGGAAATTTTATAAAGTCAGTCAATTGTTATCATAAAAAATTATTTTGTGTACCTGCTTGCTGACTTTTCCAGAAGATTTTTATTTTTAACTTGTCAAATTGTATAAAATGTTCCATAGAGGCTCTTAATGAATACTTACATTTAATTTATGTTTGACTTAAATAATATTTTCATTGTTACTATATTTAATCTCTGTAATTATGTGTGTTTTCCTTTATTTTTTCTACTGAGGTTTTATTATTTTCAATACATATTTTATGTTCCCAGATAAATCACTATGCATTTATGCAATGCTTTTGTTGCTAAGTTATTAAATTTATTTATTTTATTTTCTAACTACATGTTATTAATGTAATTGATTTTTTAAAGAATACTTTAAAATCTTGCAACTTTTGGTGAATTTCTAATTTTTTGGTTGATGTTCTTGATCTACTGTATAATTATACAATAGTAGAAGTTGACTTTCTAACATGATAGCCAGAGACCTTATTTGAATCACTCCTTATCTATTGTCCTATACAGTATTTTAAAGTTTCAGTAAGATAAAGTTCAATCTGTGTCTACTCTTAGTCTTCTAACTAAATAAATCAATTAAAAACAAACTACTTGTAAAATTAACTAAATTAAGGAAACTATAACATAATGGAAATCATGTAATCTGAGTTGTTAATTGGATTTGGAATTCAATTTCTACAGACATTAAAAGAACAAACTAATAATCAATTGATATCCTAAGTGAGTCCAATAAGTATAACATAAATTTTATAAATGCATTCTTCATATAACATTAAAATTTTACTACAATGGAAAAGAATATTTCTAAAATAAATCCTGAGGGAAGAACTACTGTCCAAGTTACTAGACCTGTGACTATTTTGTGTGTTATAATATCACCACCTACTGGAGGATTAGAATCGGAAGATTTTCATTTTGGAAATCCTCGTAAGTAGCAATATGTATTGAATTTAGAAATTCCTAGATTTTGTACAATTTTTTAAGCCCTAACCCCTTACTTGCTACACATGAGAAAACAGACACAGAAGAATGAAACAAGACTCAATGATTTGCCCAATCACATGACCGATTATATATGACTATTTTATAAGACTAATTGCATATAAGACTATAATCCAGGTCTCCTAGCTCTCAGCCCCATGATCTTTGTGTTCTCACTTGTCTTTCCAGCATGCCAGATACCACGCTGGTTTTCAGTATCCATTTTAACAGTGGCTTAAATGCTCTGCAAGTGAAAACAAAGCTGGTTTTTCAATAAAAATCATTTACCATGTTGATAGCTTCCCATTTTTCTTTTACTTCCTTATTTTATCTCAGAATAATTAAGAGCTAAATTTCTATTAAGGTCTCATGTTTTCTCCTACAGATGACCAGTGGTAGAATTATTGAGTACGAGCAGTCTATATTTCTTATCATATCTCTCTTTTATTTTCTCACCCATAATTAAAGAAAGAAAGGAGGCAGTATTTTCTAGCTCTCTGACAATTTAAAGACTGAAATGGTGTGCGGAAACAGGCTCCCTCACAAAATGTAAGTGAGAGAGTAAATTGATGCTAAAGTTTGCCAGTAATTTGACAGTATTCATCAAAAATTTAAAACACATAGTCTTTGACACAGCAATTCCACTTGGAATCTATTCCACAGATATTTTTGCTCAAATATTCATTGCAGTATTACTGGTAATAGTAAAAATAAATAAATCTAGAAACAAACTAAATGTTATTAATAAGAAACTAATAACTCAAAGGACAATACAGCCACACTGTATAGAATACTCTGTAAGCATTTTAAAAATGACATAGTTTTATGTATACTTATAAGAAAAAATGACTAACCTTACGTTTAAAGAAAAAAAGTCAGTTTCTGCTTTAAATGTTTACAATCATTTTGCATGTGTAAAAATATAGAATTTTATAATTATTTACAATAAATAGAAAATATATCAACATGTGCATTTGTATTATTTAATTTTATAAGTATATATTATAAATGTGTGTGTATGTATACAAATACATACTTATGTTTGTGCATAGGAAGGTCTCTAACAGAATGTGTTACACCTTTTTGGGGATCTGACTCAACATAGCAAAAAAACTGTCCCAAACGCCAAACTCTAGGGTACACTGCAGGGGACTTATGGAGTTTGATTAAAAAAAAAAAATCATGTTTTCTTTATATTACAAAATTATACTAAAAACCATACAGTATTTGGGAAGATATTAAATACTAAATTAAAACCTCTGAAAAATTGTTTTCAAATATTTAATGTATTTATAAGTTTGCTATCACCAGTATGACATTTTAATATATGGTTTTATGCTTGCGGTGGCTACATGACTTTTTAAAAATGATTTAATCTAATTATTGATGGCCATTATTGATGACTGTTGGGAAAATGGAGTAGTTTGGTCAGGGCCCTCGCCTTGGGTCTGGTGGGTGTGGTTCAGCTTCTTTGTGAGAGAGAGAGAGAGAGGGAGAGTGTGTGGAAAAAGTAGTTTCAGTGAAGCAGGCAGGCGGGTGTCGGCCGTGGGCATCCACCCCGCGCAGCCATGCTTTCCAACCTATGGCTAGTTACCTAGATCATAGACCTGCATGAAGGGGTCTGGTGACCCAGCCTGGCATGTGTGGGGTCTGGTGACCCAGCCTGGCATATGAAGGGTTTGTGACCCTGTCTGTGAATGGGCTTGAGGGGTCTGGGAGCTCCAGACCCAGCCCTAGCACAACAATCGGCCCAGTTGGTGCAGGATTACCAGCAGGTAAAAGAGCCCAACAACTGGCATGGTCATGGTCGAGTAGCTTTACAATTGGCATCATGAACAGGGTTAAGAGCTAGACAATTGGCGCTGTGAGCAGGATTCCAGGCCTTAGCCTAGCCAGACAATGACAAACTTTATTTGCACTAATACAGAGTTTTAAAAATTTAATTACAACTGTACAAAAATTGTAACATAGCTGAAAGTCTATTTTTTAACTGATCATCTTTTCCTTTTCTGTCCTTCATAAATATATGTTAAAATTTATTGGATGATGTAAATAGATCTCCAACATAATCATACATTCCCATACCAAGTGTTTCACAATCTAACAAATCTCTAATTTGCAAAAAGGTTTTGCCTTGCTGTAGCAGTCATCCTCAAAGTAGTTTGGATACCCCTAAAAGGGCACATTAGTCCCAAGTAAGCAGAATATTTATGATACACGAGGTGGTGTACTGGGTTCAATATTACCCCCAGCCCCTCCACATTCATGTCCATCTGGAACCTCAGAATGTGACTTTATTTGGAATAAAGTAAAGTTCGAGATGAGCTCATACTAGAGTAGGGTGGGCCTAAATCCAGTGAGAGTGCCCTTATAGGAAGAAACATGGGGACACCAAGAAGAAGGCAGTGTGATTCCAGACGATGCACCTGCAGGCCAAAGCCCCGCAGCTGAGAGTCCAGGCAGGAACCATTCGCCCTCAGAGCTGCCGGAGGGGCCAACCCTGCCCACACCTTAGTTTCGGTTCTAGCCTCCAGAACTGTGAGTGAATAAATTTCTGTTGTTTTTTAAGCTACCGAGTTTGCAGCAATTTGTCATGACAGCCCTGGGACACTACTATACCTGCAGACAAAAATGGGGGGGGTCACTCCATAAGCCAGTGGCCAGGCTGCCCCAGGGTCTAGCAGCTCCACAGCCGAATCCACCACGGAGTGGGCACCGGTCTGCAGAGGCAGGTGCCAGGTGGCAGACGTTAGCTGTGCTAGCCCCGGGGCTCGTCCCCAGCCTCACTGCCATCAGGCACACTCAGAAAAGCCCAGCACGGAGGTGACCACTTGGGGTCTGGAGCCCCTCGCGCTGAGGGAGCAGAGCCTGTGGGCACCTGTGACCCTTCTGCGACGCTCAGTAGTTACTTCTGGTGTGTGGGCTCAGCGCGCCCCACAGAGGGAGGGAGAGTTTTTATCTTTACTTAATTCAGACCTATATTGATTGACTAATTTTAACCACCACTATGTAGTTCGTAGCTTTAATTAAAAAAATAAATACATAAAAGAAAAGAGAAAGAAAAAGATACATCAAATAGCTGAATATTTTCATGAGGGACAAAACATCTCCCCTTCCTCATGTTACCAACAGACCAGACTCAACTTCCCTCTTGCACCAAACAAGTGACTTGAAACTCCAAAAGTTGGTGCGAGGATGGGAAGGTTTTTTCAGATTACTGGTACTCAACTAAACATCTAAAACAAAGAAAAGAAAAGAGGAGCAGTAGGGTCCCGTTTGTCTTAGTCCCAATCAGAGGGCCAACCTATTCCACTGACACAGTAACCAAGCAGTTCTCCCCACTGTTGTTGGCACAAAGAAGAAAATTACCGACTACATTTAAGTCAGAGAAACAAAGCACAGCCAGGAGCCCTCCAGGGTGCACCTACATAGTAGCAAATACAATCCACCAAACAGCAGGAGAGGGCTCAGGAAATCAGAGAAAAGTAGAGAGAAGTTTAGTGGCTTCCAGACTTCACGTCATGTGTGGCATGGGACTGAACCCCCACCACTGTCATGACCTGCTCAAGGAAGGTCTTCATGGTGCAGGACTGGCCTTCCCACTTCTGCTCGTCACTCGTCAGGGCAAGCCGCTGCCGGCCAAAGGGAGCAGCTTCTCGCAGGGTGAGAGGAGTTTAAGCTGCAGTTGTCTGGCAGTCACTTTAAAGAGGAAGGAAGGGGCGGGGGGGAGAGTAAAAGAGAACAAAGCATTGCCTTGTCAGAACTTAAGCAGGGATTCCAGGAAAGACTTACCAGCAGAAGAGACATGGGAGCAAAATAGGCCTGGTGGCGACTTGCCTCTTGCAGATGGAATCTTCTCTGGTGCCCAAAGCTTTCCAGTTTTTGCTGATGACTGAATTAGGCTCTTGGGTTCCAAAGTCATAGAAATGAACGATGTACCCAGCAGTAAAGTAAGCAATGCTTTATTAGAAGAGGAGATAGACTAATGCATCAGGGGGTAGCGACAGTAAAGCTAGCACCCTGAGGGGAGCTGTTCAGGGTCTTTTATAGAGAAGGGAGTTAAGCAGTGCAGGCCAACGTCACTGGGGGTGGTCCATTCTGTTCTTCCTGGTTGCATCATGGGCAAATGCTCAGTTAAGGCTTTGGTCCTTGCACCTGCTCAGAAGGTCCAAGATGGCCATGGTGTTCATCATGGTCACCCCAGGAGGGTCATTGTAGTGGTCACCTTAAAGCTTTATGTGCATGCAGAAATTCCAAAAGGGATCTTAAAGTTAATCTGTAGCTTAATTTGTATAATTATTGTAAACAAGCCTTGGGGAGGGGTTTTGCAACTCAGTAAATATCTGTTTCCTCTCTTATCTCAGTCTATTTTATCAGGACGGGCCATGGGGTAATCATTTGCACTGAGGGGGTTCTCATGACTGAGGAGTGGAAAAGTAACAAAGTGTCCTCTGCAGGGAAAGTGGAGTCAGTTTGGTTCACAGGCCTAGCCTTACTCTGTTTCCTCTGTATTCTCATATCCCAGATCCTAGACTTCTCCTCGGATTTCCTAAGACTCTCCCCTGCACCTCTGCCACTCCATTCCCTGCTCTTACCTCCATCCCTCCCTTGGGACGGGGACCACTGGCACTGCTGGCACAGAGAAGCTGAGCTAGAGAATGTGCTGGGAGAATGAGTAGGTTACAGTGTAGAGAAAACCACAGTGGACTTTTGGTCAAAACTGTCTCTTCCACATAACTAGCCGGGCGACCTCGGCCACCTCCCTCACCTGCTCTGAGCGTGTTTCCCCTTGTGAACATTCATGTGTGGGGACAATAGTACTCTCCTTACAAAGCTGCCGTGGGATCCCATGGCACGGTGATGGCGAGCATGCCTGGCACACGGAGGGCAGTTCCCATGTAGCTACCGGGTGAAAAAAAGTGAGCCTAGATGCTGGGTACGATTTCTAGCTTTATTAAGGAAAGAAATCTGCTGGGCTGTGGCTGTGCTCAAAGTGGCACAGGGCCCAGGGCTGCCCTGAAAATGGTGGACAGCACCAGGTGTGGGGGTGGTAGAGCTTTTGTAGTGTGCCAAGGGCTGGCTGATACCATCAAGGAGGGTCATTATGCTAATGTGGATTGGGTTGGAGAAATGCATCCTTGCAGAAGCAAAAGGGGTTTCTGTTTAAGTCAAGAGGCTTCTCGTAAAGGGAAGGGGGAGGGGAGGGGAGGAGGTGGGCGGCATCATTTTGCACTTGGGCTTGTCTAAAGTGGCACTGGTTATGATGCAGATCAATTATTCCTGCCTTTTAAGTATAGGGAAAAGGGTGGAGGTCTCATTCTTCTGAAGCTACTTCCTGCTGGAGATGAGCAAAGATATGGAAAAAATAAAAGATTAGGCGGTGGGGTGTTGGTTTCGTGTGGGGAGGCTGTATTCCTTTAGAGGAAGGGTTGCTGATTCTGAGGGGCTGATATCCTCCTTGCAGGGACAATTCGGCGACCTTCTGGTTGGTGAAAGCCTGCATATGTTCCTGCAAGAAATTAGAAAAACACAAAAAGAGGCAGGGACCGAGAAGAAGAAGGTGGCCTGTCATGGTTTGGGGTCCTAGTAATGGTACTAGCCAGGGGGTCCATTTCCATAGTCCACTTTTATTGTCCCAGGAGTCTGCTGCAGCCTGTCTCTTTTTAGCCATCTGGTTGCCGGACTTGTTTGTGTAAAAGCAGCATTCCTCCCCTAGGAATAGACAAAGCCCTCCCTTCTCTGCTGTTAGCAGGTCTAGGCCCCGTCTACTTTGTAGAACTAGTTCTGCCAGTATGTCTGTTTGTCGTGTGTACAACTAATGGCATCTGACTGGGCCTAACACACAGCGGGAGCGTGTGGTAGGGCTGAGAATATCTTTTGGGAGGATTCCCCTCTAAGTCTAGCTAGCACCTGTGACTCCGTAATCCACCCAGATCCTGCAGCCATTACCACGGTTTCACATTGTGTACAGGAGGTAGCATGTGTAGACGGTATAGAAGGGAGTAGGAGGAAGAAGGCTAATTGAGTTAGGAGAGAAAAATGGTGCATGATAAAAAGAAAGAGTAGAGAAGAACCTAGTCTGGAGTACAGTTGCAGAGGACCCCTTGCCAGGCTAATTCGGTTATCCACTCAAGGATATCTTCAGTACCGGAAGTGGCGGGTCGGGATCAATATTGGAGCAGCTCCTGTGTGAAGGACATGAAACGGGCCTGCAAGACTGGGAAGATAATCGCCAGGGGAAAGATCATCCTTCTTCTGGGATTGGGGGAAGAGTGGAGGTCCTGGAGATTTTCAACCTTCTGGGTCCTAAAATGGATGAGGTGTAAGGAGGTGTTGGGTTGGGGGTTGAGCAGAGGGACCCCTCTGGCTTGGTGTTAACAGGTTCTTTGGTTAAAGTCTCAGGTGTTAGTTCTACCAAAGATAATTGATACCAAGGGGACTTTCCCAGTACTTTCACTACCGTGCGGGGTGGTGAGAAGTACTGTATAAGGCCCTTCCCAACATGGAGAGAGAGGGTTTGGGATTCCGGTTTTAATATACACTTGCTGTCCCAGGCTCAGTTTAAAGTCTGAGGGGGTGGTGGGGAAAGGATGAGGTAATAGAAGGTTGGCCTGTTCCCTAAGAAGATCCCTAACGAAAGAAAGAGTAGGGAGATACCGGCCTAAAAGCGATGAGCTAGAAGGGAGAGGTGTGAGAGTGAATGGCCTACCACGCATAAGTTCAAGGTGGCTGAGGCCTATGGGCTTTCAGGGGGGCAACCCATAGGCGAGTGAGTGACTGCTGGGGAGGCCAAAATGAGGGATGATTTCTGAGGTGAGAGCATGCATCACTGCTGTAGCATCCTCTGAAGTGCAGGGAAAAGCCTCAAACCAACCTGAAAAGGTATCTACTAAGGTTAGAAGATAACGTGTCCTTTTGTGGGGAGAGTAATATAAGGGCTGAAGAAGGCGTAGTAGGAGTTCATAGCCTGTATGAACTGAATTATGGAAATCTAAAAGGATTTTCTCAGCTTGTGTGGTATGGAGGACATAGCAACTGGAGAGAGTATACCAGCTATCCTTTCTCTGTGCTCCCAACCATTGGAGGTGTTGTATTCCTTGGAGTGTGAATTGGGATAAAGGCGTAGGGGCCATCAGAAGGACCTGAGCAGGAGAAGAGTGGGGGCCTGGTAATGGAGCAGCGTGTTTTGTGGTTAGATCCGCCAGTTTGTTTCCCTGGACTATGGTGTTTGGAGGTTTGGTGTCCTCTGCAGTGTATAACCCCAACCTCCTTTGGGAGTTGTGCAGCCTCAATAGCTTGTGTTAGATTTACTATGGCATAACCCACCTGAGGGTGGGCATGGAGGTGGAGCTCCCATCTATGAACCATATAATGGGATGCGGGGAGATGTGTGGAAGGAATTGAGACAGAGGTCGAAAGTCTCCATGCAATTGTGTTCTAAGGGTCAGGAGTCTTTTGGGATGAGAGTGGCTGGATTTGAAGGTAGGGCAAGGTTTAAAGGAGAGGTGGAGTTTTCAGTGAAAGTAAGGTGAATAAGTTGTAGGCGGGAAAGGAAGAGAATTGACTTGGCATTATGGCTGAGAAGGTCTTGACTGTTTGTTGTTTAAGAGTTAGTTTAGAGCTTTCTTATGGTGAAAGGGCAGCTGCCACCAAGGCCCATAAACAGGGACCCATTCTCGAGCTGTGGTGTCTAGTTGTTTAGAGAGGTATGTAACCAGGGAGAAAATATCTCCTGCCTTTTGTCCCCAAACCCCGACTGCCTGTCCTTGGGTTTTGGTGACAAATACGATAAAAGGATGAGATAGGTTTGAGAGAGATAGAGCTGGGGCTGCGAGGAGAGCTACCTTTAATCACTGGAAGGGAGAATGAATGGGCTTTGTGGGATCTAAAGGAATGGCAGGGTCCCCTTTGGCTGCCCCATAAAGTGGCTTTGCTCCATGCCAAAGTTAGGAATCCATAGGCGCAGATACACCACAAGCCCCAAGAAAGAAAGGATTTCACCCTTTGCAGTAGGAGTAGGGAATTCAGAAATTAGACTCTTGAGCTGAAGGAGAGAAAAATTTGGCCTTGCCAGGGACACTGGATATGCCCTGGAGGCCAGGAAATTAAGGAGAGCAACAGTGTGAGGAGGTCACTCACATATTGTATTAAAGTGCTAGAGGTTGGGGGAAGTTCAGATAAGTCTTGAGCTAAGGCTTGGCCGAAGAAGTGGGGGCTACCCCAAAACCCCTGAGACAGTACTGTGCAAGTAAGTTGCTGAGAACAGCGCATGTCAGGATTAGTCCTGTACTAAACAGTATGAGCTGTTAGGCTTTATAACCGGAAGGATGGGTGTATTAAAAGGCCAGTGGGTAAGCCATGAGAGTTAAGAAAGGAGTTTGTGTATGACGGATTTTAAGCCTATTAGGTGTTTGTTAGCAATGGGATACTGTGGGACATCAGGGAACAAAGAGGGGTTCTGCAGTTTAAGAAGGATAGGGGAATGGTGCATAGCAATGGAGGGAGAAGAAGCGTCCCATACTAGGGATTAACCTTGTCTGAGCGGGAGGGGAAGGTGGAAGCCTCAGGGGCCAGGTCTGGGGTGGCCTGTAACAAGAGTATTGTAGATGGAGTTAAAGTGTTTAGGGTAAGAGTAGCTTTGAATTGGAAAAGAATGTCCCATCCCAGTAAGGGGGCTGGGCATTGAGGCCTTATTAAGAATTTGTGTGTGAATTGGGTGTGATGTAGGGTGCAGGAAAGGGGCTTGAGTGATCTATGGGCAGTATTCTGTTCCCATGAATCCTACTATTGTGATAGAGGATGGGGTTGTTGGTCCTGCATACTTAGGAAGGGTAGAGTAAATGGCACCTGTATCAATGACAAGAGAGATCAGCTTACCTGCTACAAGGTGAGTTACTGTGGGCTCACACATGGTGATCTCTGTGGGGGCCTCAGACCCTGGGCATCATCAATCCTCCTCCCGGGCAAAGCCGAGAATCTCCAGTAGAGATGGCTGTGAAGCCAAAGGCTGCAGGTTGGGGACTGGGCCACTCCCTCTCTGGCAAGTTGCACAGTCAATCTCCCAGTGACCTGGCCATTTGCAGTGAAGACAGATTTTGACAGGCCCATGCCAAGTGGCCCAGCTGTCTGCATTTGAAGCAGTTCCCAGGTGGCTTGCCCCCTAGAGGCAACTGGCTTTGGAGTATGTGAGCCTTGGATGACATTAGACAGGAGCTGGTATTTAGCCTGATCTCTTTTATAGTTTTTTGAATATCAGGGCTGATTGGGTAAAGAAATCAGAGTGTAAGAGGGCCATGCCTGCAGGGGAGTTTGGGTCTATACATGTGTATTCATGTAAAGCCTCAGAGAGGTGGGTTAGGAACTTGCTGTGATTTTCAGTGGATCTCTGTGTGATCTCTCTAAGCTTGTCATAATTGACTGACTTGTGAGTAGCCTTTTGGAGGCCTTAAAACAAGTGTGTGATCATGTTATCCCAGAGATCCCAATCCCCATGGACAGCCTGGTAGTTACAATTTGGGTCCATGCAAGGAACAGCAACAGCTTCCACAGGCCACTTATTATTTTGAGCATGTACCTGAGCCACCATCCAGACCCATTCCCTGTACATGGACTCAGGCAATTCCTTCCATCCCAGCCACTTCACAGAAGGGTTATAAAAAGCCGGAGCTGAGGTGGGGTCGTTACCTGACTAAGGGGGAGAAGGGGAAGAGTTGGGCTGAGGACAAGTGTCTGGAGGCCAGGTGTGGGGAAGAGAGAGAAATGTGGAGGGCTGACGGATCAGAAGATTGTTCTGAATCTGGAAGTAGAGGTCGAGCATGAGCTAGGAGAATTTGAGACACAGGACAGTTTTAACAGAGACAAGAACATGTTCAGAGATAGGATAGGCCTGAACAAGGGATCTTTACAGCTTTTGCCATTTCAGTGAGTGTCTAAATCGAGTGCCATCTTATGGCCACTGGGATCCATTGTAATAAGGCTTTTGAGTTTTAATGTCTCCTTGGAGGCCGAGAAATTGGCCAGGAGATGGCCCAGAGGCGTAGAGTGGCCCAGAGGCATAGAGCGCAGAGTACAGTAGAAAATGAGACATTTATGTTCACTGTCTCCCTGGAGGCCAAGAAATTGGCCAGGAGATGGCGCAAGGGCATAGAGCACGGAGGTTTGGATCATGAGGATCCCATGTAGAGGGTGAAAAAGGGCAGTCAGTCCTGGTAGAATAAGAGTGCCAGCAAAGGGTGTCCCCTTTGGTCCCCACCTTCTTTTCGAGAGAAAAGCCACCGACCGGCTAAAGGAATGTACTCCAATAGCTGGGGGGTGTGAGAAGAGTTCCCTCGGCCAGGCGCCTGGGCTTTGTAGAGACCTGAGTCATAGAGAGAGTAGTTGGGGGAACCGTAAAAGTAGGCAGGACAGACCCACAGACTCACCCTGAATTAAGGCTGGTGTTGGATGCGTTGTTCTGAAAGGGCAAAAGTAAAGAGTCCCAAGTGTACCCGGTTCCGGCAGGTCCGGAAAGGGCAGCGCAGGGCCAATCACCCCAAGACGGGATCATACACAACGTCAGCCAAAACCCTTCCCAGGTTTCAGCACCATAATAAAAGAAAGTGAGCCGAGATGCCAGGTACCTTTCAAGCTTTATTAAAGGAAGAAATCTGCTGGGCTGTGTTCAGAGTGTCATGCAGACCAGGGCTGCCCTGAAAAGGGGACAGCATCAGGTGTGGGGTGGTAGAGCTTATATAGTGCGCCAAGGGCTGGCTGATACCATCAAGGAGGGTCATTATGCTAATGTGGATTGGGGTGGAGAACTGAGTCCTAGTGGAAGCAAAAGGGGTTTCTGTTTAAGTCAGGAGGCTTCTTGTGAAGGGGGGAAGGGAGGGGAGGAGGTGGATGGCACCGTTTTGTAGTTGGGCTTGTCTAAAGTGGCACTGGTTATGTTGCAGATCTGTTACCGGGCAGGCAGGGACTGAAACCTGGAACAGGTTAGATGCGGTGTTCTCACTCACCTCTGCTGCTCTCTGGAGGTCTGCTGCCTTTTATTTCTCTCTCCAGAGCAGTTCTTTGGGACTCCTTGTCCTTGTGGCTGTCAATGGCTGCTCTGCAACTTGCAGGTTTCAGTGCCAGCCTCTGGCACATTGTCTACCTGACACATCAGAATCTTAACTCCACATTTCAGGGGAAAGAACCAGACTGGCCAACCTTGGGTGATGACCCTGCATTCAAGGGGCAAAGTCACATATATGCCTGCCAGGATCTATCCCTGTAGAGGGGGTACAGACCTCAACAAAGAGGGGTGTTTTATGGACCAGGCACACCCCAAAACTGAGCTCTGTGGCTGTCTGTACTACCTGGGGCTTGCCATAATCTGTCTCTTTTATTGCCTAGAGTAGTAAATGAAAGAATTATACTGCGATTGCTAGTTTCTTTCAATTCTAAAATTCTATGGTCTAGTGATTTAAATAGAGGAATTTTAGGAAGCGTTGGGAGAATGGAGAGGGTTAAGACCCAGCATTCTTTGACACAAAGTCAGTGTCTAAGAAAAGCAAGCCAAAGCACATTTGTCAATGGATCCAAATAGTCTTAGGACATAGCTACCTACGTCCTATATATATCCTTGAGGTCTTAGGTGCTTCAGTGTCTGGGGATCAGTATCACTCAATCAACCAAATATCCATGGTGTGTGTGTGTGTGTGTGTGTGTGTGTGCGCGCGCGCGTGCGCGCTTGGAACTGGGCTAGAGGGTAGTGGGTTCAAAATGATATAATGTTTATAACATAAAAATATACAGTATCACTTTTTTGAGAGTACTTATATTCCCAAAAATGTGCACAAACAAGCTTTATGAATATCATCATATATAAACACCTTATAAAATGTTTTTATTTATAAGAGCCATAGAAAATATCCTTTTGAAAGAACCTCCTGAAATTTAAATAATTATTCTCTTATTCATTTCTTTTGTTTGTACAGACTTTGGCACTTAAGTATCCTTGAAGTGAAGAATCCTTAGAATTTGTTTTCTGGCATGAATTACTTATTACCGCCTGATCTCCGTAGGTGATAGATATCTCCTAGTAGCCCCTGAGGCTCTTTGAAAATCTCTGACTTGTGAATGGGCCAACAACAATGGGAAACACCCATTCCCGCCCCTTCATAACACTGTCTTTGGCCATATTTACTTAATCAAAAGATGTGTTTACTTAACTTCTCTGCCTAAGGCTGTCACCCCAGGGGACTGACACTGTGTTTATGTCATTATGCTTTGCATAAAGTCACCCACTGATGCTTCTGTTGATGACTAAAGAACAATGGGAGCCTGAAACCAACTCTTTTGATCAAATTAATTCAACTTACCTGGAAAGAAGTGGAAGTTAAAAGAAGGAATCAGAAAAGCTTCTCCATATTTTTCTTTACTATAAAGAGCAAAGAAACATAGGCTGGAATACTATTGAGGCTTTTTAACCTTGGACCTGCTCTTTTCTTGGCTAAAGTCAGAATCAAATAGCAGCAAGCCCAAACCAATCTCACCCTCTTTCAAGGGCTAGATAGTTCATATAGTCAATGATAAAATTAAGGCAAGTATCTCAGAACTCACTCAAAGATGGCCTTTTTTTTTTTTCCCCCCCAGATTTTATGCTCCACTTTGACAATGGAAAGTGCCATTTAGCTGTAAGGCTCAGTTCCCTAGGCAGGGAGGATCCCTGGTGGAATCGTAGGGATTCAGGGTGCAGTGCTGTTTATTGCATTCTTGTTATGCATATCCGCTGCCCTGATTCTTCTGGTCTCTACTGCTGAGGAGGTGAGTGGGCGTGTTTGTCTCGAAGCTGAGAAAGTGGGGAAGGCTGGCAGCTGGGGGGTTGTTCTTGAGGGAATAGAGAAGGAATAAATAGGTCAGGTGTTTATGAAATCTCCAGCACTTCCACAAAAAGATGAAGATTTGAGGAATAGCCTGCCTAAACTTTTTCATCAAATCAATTAGTAGAATAAAAGTCCAGTTATGCTGAACACTTTAAAGACTGCTTTTTAAACTTTCTTTCCTAGGCTGTTACAAAATATATGAAAACAGCTGCAAATTTCACATTAGCAGTTCATCTCTCTTTTTCTTGCCAAGTTCTTACATTTCTACATAATAACAATTACAGCAAGATATTAAATCCTCTCTTAGTAAATTTTAAATAATACTGTATTCCTGAGGATTTCATCTTCACATGTCCGATGAAGATTAAAGGGGAATCTGGAGCTGGGGATGGATTCTCAAGTCAGGTTACAATTGAGGTCTATGGGCTGGTGCTCCCTCTGGTGGACATTTGCCACATTGCCCTTGCCTTTTTTTTTTTTTTTTTTTTGAGCATTTCATTCATAGGCCAAGAAACAGCTGATAAAGCCAAGAACAATCAGGGAGTAATCTCAGAAGAGCCCTGCATGATCATAAGTGTATGTATCAAATAACACTGAGCTGATTGTATTTACCAGAACTCTTCTCAAGGAATTTGTTGAAAAGAAATGACTTGATAACAGCCAGAGTGGAGGATAAAACCACAAGAACTGCTCATTAATAACAGTTTTTTAACATGTTTGCTCTGATTGAAAAAGGATGGGGAATTTGGATTTGGGAGTTGGGGAGGGAGAAATTCCACCCTCACCTTGGAACAATGTAGCATCGCAGATGTAGCACAGGGACCACAGAGAAAATATGAGGACACTTCAAAAGTAGAGTAGAAAAATAGCATTGAAAGATAATACGGATCTTTCCATGAACTTTTCGAAGTACTCCTGTGTGTGTTGAATAGGGAGTATTCCAGGAAAACGCTTTTTAAAATCTGGATGCTGAACCCTTTCTAGGACCCTTGAAATCTTTACCAGATGTTACCAAACCAAACCTGGGTCTGCTCACCCAATGTGCAGCCAAGTCAAACTCTGAATGCTGGGTTTTGCAGGGAAGAAAGGGTAGGCTTTATTGCAAAGGCCAAGTGAGGAGGATGGGAAGCTATTGCATTAAACCAACGGCTTACAAAGAAGGGTTTTTAAAAGCAAAAGTCATGGGTAGGGTTGGGAGTGCATGATCAGCCTTTGAATTCTTCAGACTGGTTGACTCTTGAGTAACAAAGGGAATCTCAGTCATCCATCCCCTGGCTCCCTCCAGTCTAGGGTCCACTGACTGTGCTCAGAAAGTGGTCAACAATTTCCATCTGTTGAGGGTTTTGCTTCCTGAAAAGCAACTCATAGATACGCATCAGTGATGTGATCTTTAAACTTTGGGGGGAACAAAGACATCTTGTAACTCTGACCTCTGCTTTGGGTTACTGTTTAAGCTATTATTACTCTCTGCTTAACTAGATGTCTTAGTTTCTGCATGTATGCATATTTCAGTTAAAGATAAGCTAGCAGTTTTATATTTCCCAGAACTTTAAGCCTTCGGGGACTCCATCTTATCTCTGATGAGGGGATCCTGGCAAGGCTTCCGGGGACAGGGTGCTTGCTCAGTCTCACAGAGAAGATTTCTGGGTCCTGTCGTGGAAAACGGTGAAGAAGCTGAACTCTATGTCCTGGGGGATTGGGGAGGGTCTGCTATGGCCTGAACTGTGTTTTCTCAAAATTCATAAATTCAACATGTGAAGTCCTAATCCCCAATGTGATGGTATTAGGAAGTGGAGCCTTTTACAATGAGGTTAGATTAGTGCCCTTATAAGAGGCACCAGAGAGCTTGCTCTCTTGCTCCCCACCATGTGAGAGTCCAGCAAGAAGGGAGCCATCAGCAAGCCACAAAGAGAGCCTGCACCAGAACCCAATCTGCTGGCACTCCGATCTTGGACTTCCAGCCTCCAGAACTGTGACGAAATAAATTTCTGTCATTTAGCCACCCAGTCTGTGGCATTCTTTTATGGCAACCGACTAATACAGGGGCTGGAGCAGATTGGATAAAAAACAAACCCAGAGTCTGGAGGGACAGCTGAATGTAGGAGCCAGTGTTCGCATATGGAGCACCATGGTCCTTCATTGAGGGATTTCTAAACCCATAAAGCTCAAATATCACTGGATCAACACTACTGGAGGTGGTTGAGAAGTGGCAAAAGCAACGCTACAGGCCAGAGTTTCCCAGTCATTTTCACAGCAAGGTCATGGTGACATGAGTATAGCTCACTGACAGAGGTGACCGTCCAAGGCTTCTGAACACCCTAGACCTTGCGCTGCTTCCCAAAAGCTGAGAGGCGTTAGTATCTCGGCATAACCGTAGCCTATCCAGGTACAACAGTGGGAGTTTCTGCAATAGGTGGGCCGTGTATGGGTGGATGAGATGGCAGAGATTGGTCAAGAGGAGCAGCAACAGACCTCTAGACAGGTCCCTGGTCTCAGGCCTGCACCTGGTCTTACACGTCTTCTGAAATTGATCTCTCTGGGACAAGATGTCATATTGGGATCTAGTCCTTTATTCACTTCTGCCTGGCTAGCTTCAACAGAGCTTTTAAATTCCCTGTGCATTTACTCAACAGCTCTATACTTAGATACAGGTGAATAGAAGTGTACCGCTGCTATTTTGGTGGCTTTATTTTTTATCTTTCTTTTAATCGCTGCTCTATCTGGTCATTTTTCTCTATCTAAACATTTCATTAACAAAGACAAAGATGGCAACACATTGCACAACTGAGAACTGGGAACTAAGCAAAACAGGGAAAAAAATGCCTCTGAGCAATCAAAATAGATACAGCAAAGTCCATGTGTGAGATTGATGTGATGTTTGCATAATTCTGAAACTGCTGAGAACAATTCTCACGTCTTTTACTGTTATGACAGAGAGAAGACCTCTGTTTTTTACCTCAGTGATTTCAGAGGTAAAAGGAACAGTCTTCTGGGAATCTTTTAGTGATTATTATCCCAATTTCCTAAGAACCTTTTTCTTGGGAAATTGCATTTCCTTTGTCGCACTTCAGAGTAAGATGAAAGAGATCTTTTAGTCCCAGAACCAATGCTTCAGGACAGCTGCAGGAAGAACGCCTAACACTCCTCTGCTCTGAATTTTCGAATTTCACTGAAAAAGTTGGTAATGCTGCTCACTGCGATTTCCCATTCTCCTCCTTGAGAGCACATGGTAGGACCACATTTCCTTGTTTTCTTGATTGTGAGGCATGGCCGTACGACTTCCTTTGGCCAAGGAAATACGAACAGAAGTAACCTGTGTCACTTCCAATCAAAAGCCTTAAGGCCTGAGCCTGATTTGCCAAATTTCCTCCCTGCTGTGTGATGTTCCAGAGAGTGAAAATGGTGTCAGTCTCCATCTCTGGGCGAGCACAACCTCAACTCATAGGCATCTCTATTGCTTTTATAAGGCACTGAGATTTGTGGATGATTTATCACCATAGCATGGCCTTTCTTGTCTAACAGACACACACCCTAATTGTAGGTATAGAAGAACACCTCTAACACTCTTCAATGGATGCCTTATCTAACACATGATCACAAACACCTAGGTTATCTAGTATTCAAGATTATAGCAAACTAAAAAGCTGTTACTTCTGTAGGTAGATCTACTAATTAATTCTTTGAAATAAACAACTGGTAGCCAAAAAGAACATGTATAAACCATAACAAGCAGAGAGGGAAACAATTATATCAATCAGGGGTCATTTATCAGAGGGCCCACAGACCAATCGACCTTAGTAGACTCTGACCTTACCAGTGATTTCATCATGCTGATCCTGAGCCATCAATCTCCCAAATCTCCCACAGTCAAAATTATAAATGAAGCACAGCTGGTTTTACTTCTACATTCCTTCTATGTCAACCACAAAAATTTAGATTGCAGAGTATGTAAACGTCTAGTCAGGCTTTTTGAAGGCACTTTTAAGAAGATAATGCTAGACATTGAGACTAGAAAAGGGAAGCAAATCAAATGATAGAAAAATAGAGGTGTTTGCAATAAACCTAAGGAAATGTAGCAGACATCAACCTAGATCTTCACTCTGCTTTGAGGAATGAAGAGGTTGGCGTAAGTGAAAGAGGATGGCAGCGTTTGCTTTGGCATAAGGTCATTGTGGAGGTTAGAAAAAAATGTGTTTGTGTTTCTACAGAGTAGGAGGTTTCTGAATAAATTTTGCTGAAAACTTTGGATCCTGGGCAGAAAGCAAGTCTTGAAAAGTAAATTTACAAGTCTCTAGACAGTGAGAGAACTCCAGAGAGAGGACCCCAGAGGTTCTCAGGGTGTGTGTTTACATTTCAAGAGAAAATGGAGCCCAGGACCCTGGAGATATCTTTAGGTCATGAAGGAGACAGCAGGGCTCATGTGGCCCTTGGAGAGATATATTTTCACTCCAGGTTAGAGTGTGAACCCGGGACACTTTCCATCTCACCTCCAAGAACCAGAGGTTTGTCTCCATCCCTTTCTCCTTCCCTCGCCTGTGGCCTCTCCAACCAAGCACTGGGTAACGGAACTGTCACAGTTATCAGAATACAAATAATAATAACTATTCTGCCTCTGATCCAGAGCACTTTGTGTGTGCACTCAGGATAAAATCATGAAGATGAATGCTAAAAACCCCCCACTCATCTTAGCAAAGCTAATGCAAAAATGTACCCAAATGCCGTGCAGGGCACCTCCTAGGTCTTGATGTGAGTGGCTCTAAACTCCATAATCTCCCATGGAAAGTTAAGTGCCCTTTTCTAGATTTTGTGAACTCCTTGGGTGGGGAGTGGGGGTGGAAACGTGGGTTATGTTCTCATGGCACCATTCGGCAGCGAGTTCCAGTCGCTGCCGGATCTGCATCTGCTACTCTGGATACTGTAGCTGGTGCTCTGTCTCTACTCTAACTTTTACTAGTATGTGAGACTCAGTCCTTTCATTTATTTTTTTAGAGTATAATTGGCTGTACTTAACAGATAAAAGTAATTTTATGACTTAAATAAAATAAAATGTATTTATCTTTCACATAGGATTTGAAGCTGGACCATTCTTAGAGGGAAACACATAGCCTTAAATGCATACAGGAGAAGAGAAGAAAAGCTGAAAATTTAATAATTTCAGCATCTTAAAACGTTAGGAAAATAAAAAATTTAACTCAAAATAGAGAAAATAAAAAGTAGAGGAAAGAAAAAACTAAAAATGAAACAGAAAACAGAAATGAAACAGAAAATAAATGTATAATGGAGAGGATAAACAGAGCCAAAAGCTGCTTCGTTGAAAATAAATAAAATTTATAAAGATATGGCAAAATTAATAAAGGGAAAAAGAGAGAATAACCAAAATAAAGAATGGAAAAGGGATATCATTACAGGTCTTATAGACAATACAAAGTCAGAAGAGGATATTAGGCTCACCTTATGCCAATAAATTTGAATTAAAATTAAAAATGAATTAAAAAATGAATAAAACTGTCCTAAGAAACAGAAAATTTAAATTGTTTTATAACTATTAAATAAATTGATCTGTAATTTGAAAACTTTCCACAAGGAAAAATCTAGGCCCAAATGTCTTATTTATTTATTTATTACAAATATTCATGAGATACAAAGCTGGTTGTCCCCCCCCCTGCCCATGATGTGGGGGCCAGATTCATACTGGGGGCATATCCATTACCAGAAATTGCTTTTGTACCCTTTGTCCCCTCTCAATTATCCCCCAACCTCCCTCCCCTTGCCCCTCTCCCCTCGACTCCAATTTGTAGCCCTAGGAATGTCCCCTCCCTCCCTCTGTTGGATCATGCACTACTGTGGTCTTTCTTTCCTGCCTTCCTTTCTCTCTTAGCTCCCACATATGAGTGAGCACATGTGGTATTTCTCCCTCTGTGCTTTGCTTGTTTCACTCAACATAAGTTTCTCCAGGTTCATTCATGTTGTTGCAAATGGGAGTATTTCATTCTTTTTTATGGCAGAGTAGTATTCCATAGTGTATATGTACCACAGTTTCCTTATCCAATCATCCATTGATGGACATTTAGGTTGGTTCCATATCTTGGCTATTGTAAACAGAGCTGTGATGAATATGAGACTGCAGGTATCTCGTTGACATGATGATTTCCAGTCCTCTGGGTATATACCCAGAAGAAGGATTGCTGGATCATATGGAAGATCTATCTGTAGTTGTTTGAGAAACGTCCAAATTGTTTTCCAAAGTCATTGTACTAATTTATAGTCCCACCAACAGTGCAGTAGTGTTCCCTTCTCTCCACACCCTTGCCAGCATTTGTTATTCACCATCTTTTTGATTATAGCCAGTCTAACTGGAGTTAGGTGGTATCCCAATGACTAGTGATGTTGAGCATTTTTTCATGTATCTGTTGGCCATTTGTATGTCTTCCTTTGAAAAATGTCTATTCAGCTCCTTTGCCCATTTTTTAATTGGGTCATTTATTCTTTTACTGTATAACTGCTTAAGTTCTGTGTATATTCTGGATATTAGTCCCTTGTTGGATGCATAGTTGGCAAAAAATTTTCTCCCACTCTGTAGGTTGTCTTTTCATTCTGTTGATTGTTTGTTTTGCTGTGCAGAAACTTTTCAGTTTGTTATAATCCCATTGTTTATCTTTTCCTTTGCTGCTTGTGCTTTTGGGCTCATGTTCATAAAGCCTGTGCCCAGACCTAACTGCTGAAATGTTTCACTTATATTTTCCCTTAGTAATTTTACAGTTTCAGGTCTTATACCTAGGTCTTTAATCCATTTTGAGTTGATTTTAGTGTATGGTGAAAGATGCATATCTAGTTTCATTCTTCTGCATATGGATATCCACTTTTCCCAGCACCACTTGTTGAAGAGGTACTCTTTTCCCCAATGTAGATTTTTGTTGCCTTTGTCTAATATCAGATGGCTATAAGCCTGAGGAGTAATTTCTGGGTTCTAAATTCTAGTCCACTGGTCTGAATGTCTATTTTTATACCAGTACCATGCTGTTTCAGTTACAACAGCTTTGTAGTATAATTGAAAGTCAGGCAGAGTTATGCCTCCAGCTTTGTTTTTTTTTGTTGTTTTTTTTTTTTTTTTGGCTCAGGATTGCTTTGGCTATTCGGGGTCTTTTGTTTTTCCATATGAAAGATAAGATTGTTTTTTTCCATTTCTGTAAAGAATATAATTGGTATTTTGATGGGGATTGCATTGAATCTGTAAATTGCTTTGGGTAGTACAGACATTTTCACAATGTTAATTCTTCCAATCCAAGAGCATGGAATATCTTTCCATCTTTTCGTGTCTTCTTTAATTTCTCTCAGAAGTGGTTTGTAATTCTCATTGTAGAGGTCTTTCACCTCCTTGGTTAAATTGATCCCTAGATATTGCATTTTTTTGGTGATAGTTGTAAATGGGCTTACTTTCTTTATTTCTCTTTCTGTTAATTCATTATTTGAATATATAAATGCTACTGATTTGGGGGCATTTATTTTGTATCCTGCAATGTTACCGAAGTTATTAAAAAGCTCTAGCAGTTTTTTGATAGAGTCTTTAGGTTTTTCTATAAAGAGTATCATGTCATCTGCAAATAGTTGATTTCATCTTTTCCAATTTGGATTCTGTTTATTTCTTTCTCTTGCCTGGTTGCTGTAACTAGTACCTCCAGTACTATGTCGAATAGAAATGGTGAGAGTGGACATCCTTGTCTTGTTCCTGTCCTTAAGGGGAAGACCTTCAATTTTTCCCCATTCAGAATAATACTGGTGGTGGGTTTGTCATAAACGGTTTTTATTGTGTTAAGCTATTTTCATTCTATATCTAATTTGTTGAGGTCTTTATCATGAAGGAATGCTGAATTTTGTCAAATGCTTTTTCAGCATCTATTGAGATGATCATATGGTCTTTGTCCTTGAGCTTGTTGATGTGATATATCACATTTACTGACTTTCATATGTTGAAACTTCCTTGAATCCCTGGGATGAATCCCACTTGATCTTAGTGTATAATTTTAAAAATATGTTTCTGTATTCTAATTGCTAATATTTTGTTGAGGATTTTAGCATTTAGGTTCATCAAGGATATTGGCCTGTAATTTTCTTTTTTTGTTGTGTCTTTATCTGGTTTTGGCATCAGAGTTATGTTGGCCTCATAGAATGAGTTTGGGAGAGTAGCATCTGTTTCAATTGTTTGGAACAGTTTCATGAGAAATGGTATTAACTCCTCTTTAAAAGTTTGTTAGAATTCAGCTGTAAAGCCATCCAGACCCAGACTTTTTTTTGTTGGAAGACTGCTAATTACTCCTTCAATCTCCTTGCTTGTTATTGATCTGTTCAGGTTTTCTATCTCTTCTTGGTTCAGTGTTGGTAATTTATATGTGTCTAAAAACTTATCCATATCTTCCAGATTTTCAAATTTGTTGTCATACAGTTGTTTGTAAGAGTCTCTAATGATTCTTTGTATTTCTGTGGTATCAGTTGTAATGTCTCCCTTTTCATTTCTGATTTTTGTTATTTGGGTCTTTTCTCTTCTTTTTTTGTTAATCTAGCTAATGGTGTGTCTATACTGTTTATTTTCTTGAAAAACCAACTTTTAGTTTTGTTGATCTTTTCTATTGTTTTTTGGGTTTCTATTTCATTTAGTTCTGCTCTGATCTTAATTGTTTCTTTCCATCTACTGCCTTTAGGTTTGGATTGTTGTTTTTCAAATTCTTTGAGACATAGTGTTAGGTCATTTATTTGGAATCTTTCCATTTTTTTGATGTAAGCATTTACTGCAATAAATTTGCCTGTTAGTACTACTTTTGCAGTATCCCACAAGTTTTGGTATGATGTATCTTTATTTTCATTAGTTTCTAGAAATTTTTTGATTTCCTGTTTAATTTCTTCTCGGACCCATAGGTCATTCAGGAGCCTATTATTTATTTTCCATGTATTTGTATAGCTTCCAGTGATTTGCTCATTGTTTATCTCCAGCTTTAGTCCATTGTGGTCTGAAAAGATTGTTGGAATGATTTCAATTTTTTAAAATTTGCTGAGACTAGATTTGTGACCTAATATGTAGTCTATCCTGGAGAATGTACCATGAGCTGATGAGAAGAAAGTGTATTCTTTAGCTGTTGGGTAAAATGTTCTGTATATATCTGCCAAGTCCAGTTGGTCTATGGTGTAGATTAAATCCTGTGTCTTTTTGTTGACTTGTTGCCTAGAAGTCCTGTCCCATACTGAGAGAGGGGTGTTCAGATCACTCACTATTAATGTATTAGGTCCTATCTCTTTCTTTTGGTCTAAGAGTGTTTGTTTAATACATCTGGGTGTTCTGGTATTGGGTGTATACTTGCTTATGATTTTTATGTCTTCTAGCTGGATAGTTCCCTTTATCATTATATAATGGCCTTCTTTGTCTTTTTTTAACGTTTTTTGGTTTAAAGTCTATTTTGTCCAATATAAGAATAGCTACTCCTGCTCGTTTTTGGTTTCCATTTGCATGGTATATCTTTTTCCATCCCTTCACTTTTAGACTATGAGTGTCTTTATAGGTGAGGTGGGTCTCTTGAAGACAGCATATACTTGGGTCTAGCTTTTAAATCCAGTCAGTTAGTCTGTGTCTTTTCAATGGGGAGTTTAGTCCATTCACATTCAGGGTAGTTATTGAGAAGTGTTGTTTAATTCCTGTCATTTAATTGCTACTTGTTTAGGTGGTTTAAATATCTTTGATCATTATTTCCCCTTTTATTTCTCTTCTTCAATGTGAGTGGGAATTTAAGGCACAATGATTTAGCTTCTTTCTCTTTCTTGCTGGCCTTTTTGTTTTAACTGTGGCTTTTGCTCTTTCTGTGTATTCATGATGATGGTCACCATTATTCAGATTCCAGATGAGTGACTCTCTTGAGAATTTCTTGCAGGGCTTGCCATGTGGTGGTGAACTCCCACAACTTTTGTTTCTCTGGGAAATACACTATTTCTCCCTCGTTTCTGAAGGAGAGCCTTGCTGGGTAAAGAATTCTTGGCTGGCAGATTTTTCTTTTTGTATTTTGAATATATCATTCCACTTTCTTCTGGACTGTAGAGTTTTGGTTCAAAAGTCTGCTGTTAGTTTGATGGTGGTTCCCCTATAAGTGACCTGATGCTTTTCTTTTGCTGCTTGTAGAATTCTCTCTTTGTCTTTGAGCTTTGTGAATTTAACTATAATATGTCTTGGGGAGAATCTTTTTGGGTTTAAACTGTTTGGGGACCTTTGAGCTTCCTGGATCTCAAGGTCTGTATCTTGCCCTACACCTGGGAATTTTTCTGTTACTATTTCCTTGAGTAGGTTTTTGATACCTTTTTCTTTCTCCTGCCTTTCAGGAATATCCACAATTTGGATGTTAGAGCACTTGAAGTTATCTGCTATCTCTTGTAGGTTTTCCTCATTATCTAAAATTCTTTTTTCCTTTTTTTTTTGTCTGCCTCACTTATTTTAAAAAGACCATCCTCAAGCTCTGAAATTCTTTCTTCTGCTTGCTCTACCCTGCTACTCAAGCTCTCAGTTGTGGTTTTTATTTCACTGAGTTAGTCTTTCATTTCTATAAGTCCTGCTACACTCGCTTTTATGGTATTAATCTCTTTGTAGATTTCCTCCTTCATATTCTGGATGTTTTTTCTTGTTTCATTGTGTTCTCTAATATAGTCTTCCTTTATTTCTTCAAGTTTTCTTAAGATCATTGCTCGAAATTCTTTTTTGGACATTTCAAGGATTCCCTGTTCCATGGAGTCTGACTTTGGGGCATTACTGTATCCTTTTGGTGGTGTCATTTATTCTTGATTGTTTGTGTTTCTAGTGTTTTTTCATTGATGCTTGGTCATTTGGTAGGGGGTTACTTCTTCTATTACACTGAGATTGGCTATGGGGTGGCCTTGGTTGCTACTGTGGGAGGTGAATTGTCTTTGCTTGACAGTAGGTGTGGTGGTGGTTATGTTAAACCACCTTGGTTCCCATTCTAGACTCTGTGGTCGTAGATGAGCCCCTAGCACATGGAGTTCTGCTGGGCCAAACCTGGTGGGTCAGAACCGTAGGCTGGTGCTGCCCCCAGGGTCTGAGATGGGATAAGGGGCTATGTGGAGCCACATGGCTCCACTAGCTGGTGTTGCTGCCAGCTGCCCCCAGTGGGCTCACCTGCATGGTGCCATTTCGGGGTGCAGGAGTGGGGCCTAGAGCTCCCCCCCGACTGGGTCCAAGGCAGTGGAGTGAGGGAGCCATGTGGAGCCATGCAGTTCTTCTGGCTGGTACTGGCGGGCTCACCTGCGTGGTGCCAGTTCAGGGTGTGGGGGCAAGGCCTGGAGATCCCCCACTTCCTGGGTCTGAGGCAGTGGGGTGAGGGAGCTGCATTTAGCCGCCCAGTTCCACTGTCTGGTGCTGCTGCCAGCTGCTTCCGGCGGGCTCCCTTGTGCAAAGCCAATTCAGGGCGTGGGAGCAGCGCCTGGAGCTCTCCCCCTGACCTGGTTCAAGGTGGCTGAGTGATGGAGCCATGTGGAGCTGCGGTTCTGCTGGCTGGCACCAGGGGGCTCACCTCGGAAGGCCAGGTCAGGGCGTCTGGGTGGGGCCTGGAGCTCCCCCCCCTGCCTGGGTAGAAGGCAGCGGGGTAAGGGGGCCACGTAGAGCCATGCAGTTCTGCTGGCTGGTACTGGCCAGCTCAACTGCGGTGCCCTAGGCCCAAATGTCTTTACCAGTAAATTCTACCCAATATCAAAGAAGAAATAATGACAACATAATACAAACCTTAAAAAGGGGGAACACCTCCCCACACATTTAATGAGGGCAGAATAAACTTGATTCCAAAACTTAACAAAGACCTTACAAAAAAGGAAAATTACAGGCTAACAATACTCATGAAAATAAATGCAAAATTTCAAACAATGTTAATAAATTAGAGGTTCCATTTCTGTTGCTGTCAGAATAGGTTGTAACAGACTGATCTAACAACAGTTATAAACTCTGGACAAAAGAGTGACCAAATGCAGACAGATATCACAGGGACAGGGGAAGCACACTGTGTTGATCTACATTCATTGACTACTCACCTGATGACTCCACTAACACTGTGCAACACACAGAAATAGAGCTCAGGTTGAAAACAGCAGTCTCACTAGGCTGAGAATTCAGATATCAGAGTTTGGGGCACCAGAATGGTGCGAAATTAAGAGTGGAATCTTAGCAAAGAGGTAGCCAAAGGAAGAGGTCCCAAAATCTGTGCAAAAACTCCTCTCAAATCTGTGACTGTCTCCTTACCTGTATAAGCATAAGGCAATGCTCCAAGGAACCTAGCAGAAAACAGCAGAAGTTAAGCTAAAAGACCAGAGCAGAGATTTCAGCATTTTCTTCTTGCGAGGCAGAGTTTGGAGGTACAGCCATGGCAAACACTTCGGATTCTCCACTGAAAGCCCAGAAAAGCTATCTTACAATAAGGACCACATTTAAGGCTAGTAGCTGTATTTTAAGATTAACTGCTGGCTAAAATAAAACCCTTTTCAGAGAAAGATGACAGATCCAGAGTTCCTATAACATACTCTTTACAATGTTCAACATGCAAATAAAAATTAGTAGATATACAAAGAAGCAAGAAAGTGCAACCTAAAATGTTTTAAAAGTTAAATACAGACATTATAAACAGATTCTGAGGTGGTCCTGATGTTGGAAATAGCAATCAATGATTTTAATATAAATAAGAGCAATATATTAAAGAATCTATAGTAAAAGAGAGATCTAATGGGTGAAGAGGTAAGGAATTTCAAAAGAGTTGGCAATTCTAAAAGTAAACCAATAAAAATTTTAGAACTAAAAAAATGCAGTATCTGATACTAAAATTTACTGGATAGGATTAACAGTAGATCGGACACCTCAGAAGAGAGAATTGGTGAACTTGAGTATAGATCAATAGAAACCTTCAAATCTGAAACTGAAGAGAAAGACTGAAAAATAAATGAACAGAGCTTTGTTGGCCTGTGGAATAATATCAAACAGCCTAACATGTGAGCAATTAGAACCCAGAAAGAGGAGAGAGAGAGAATGGGGTAGAAAAAGCTGTTTTAAAAATCAACCCACAGATCCAAAACTCTCTGAAAAGCCCAAGCAGGATAAATATAGAAGAAAGGCCCATTGTAGTAAAATTACTGTGATGGAGTTTGGATGTGTTGTCCCCTCCAAAACTCATGTGGAAATTTGATCCCCAATGTGGCAGTGTTGGAAACTGATTGAGTCATGGGGGCGGATCCCTCATGAATGGATTAATGCTCTCCCTAGGGGAGGAGGGGATTAATGAGTGAGTTCTTGCTCTATTAGTTCCCGTGCGAGCTCATTGCTTAAAAAGACCCTGGCACCTTCTTTCTCTCTCTTGCTTCCTTTCTCTTGCTTCCTCTCACCATGTGATCTGCTTGTACCCGCCGCTGCCTGCCACTTTCTGCCATCAATAGAAGCAGTCTGAGGCCCATGCCAGATGCAGCTGTCCCCAAATCGTAAGCCAAATAAACCTCTCTTCTTTATAAATTACCCAGTCTCAGGTATTTCTGTTATAGCAACACAAAAGAGACTAAAACATACCAAAATTCAAATATAAGGAGAAAATCTTAAAAGCATCTGGGGAAAAGCACAAATTACATACATGTAAGAATAAGAATGGTGGCTGATTTATAATCAAAAGGAACAAACAAACAAACAAACAAAAAAGGAGGTCATAGAACAGCAGAGCAACATATTATTAAAGGGATGAAAGGAAAAAAGCAAAATTGTATATACAAAAAAAATTATTCATGAATAAAGGCAAAATAAAGATATTTTAGATAAATAAGAGCTGAGAGTATTTGACATCAGCAGATGCACACTGCAACAATGCTAACTGAAGTTCTTTAGTCTAAGCCAAATGATGCCTAATGGAAATCGGAATATACTGGGAGAAAAGAAAGGATGGAAAGAAGGGAGGTAGGGGGGGAGAGAGGGAAGAACAGAGAGATAGGCATTGAAAATGGTAAGTATATGGGTATATATATATAAGACTATTTTTTTCTCTTTTAAAAATACTTTAAAAGTCAATTGACTATTTAAAAATAAAATAATAACTATATACTATGAAGTTTATAACATTTATAGAAGTAAAATATGAGACAACAGCACACAGGGTGAAAGGGCACAACTAAAGTATGTGCATAATTGTTACACTTTATATAAAGTGTTCTACTAATTCAAGATGGACTGTGATAAGGTGAGGATACATGAACGATTTCCTAGAGCAACCACTAAAAATTATTGTCTAAAAAGATAGAATGGATCATTTTTAAATACTTGATTAATCCAAAAGAAGGCAGGAAAAAAAGAAACAATGAAATAAAAGCAAATGGAACAAATAGAAAATACATAGCAAGATAGTAGACTTACACTCAACCATATCAATAATTACATTAATATAAATGGAAAAATATTAGCAAACTAAATACAGCAATATTTTGAAAGGACAACACATCACGACAGCGTGTGATCACCATCCAAAGACATGATGAACTCCCATTCAAAACTTGGTTCTGATAATGAGACTGGTGATGTCACACACACAGGAAGAGGAAAAAGAAACAATCAATAGAGCGAAAAGACAACCTGAAGAATGGCAGAAAATATTTGCAAATTATGCATTCAACAAGGGATTAATATCCAGAATATACAAGGGACTCAAAGAACTTAACGGTAAAAAAACAAATAACCCAATTTAAAAACAGGCAAAGGAGCTGAATAGGTATTTCTCAAAGGAATACAAACAAATGGACAACAGACACATGAAAAAAATGCTCAAAATTACTCAGCATCAGGGAAATGCAAATCAAAACCACATTGAGCTATCATCTCACCCCAGTTAGACTGTCTATTATCAAAAGACAGAAAATAACAAATGCTGGTGAGGATGTGGAGAAAGGAGAACCCTCCTACACTGCTGGTGGGGCTGTAAATTGGTGCAGCCATTATGGAAAATGTTATGGAGGTTCCTCAAACAACTACAGATAGAATTGCCATATGATCCAGCAATTCCACTGCTGGGTATATACCCATTTCCATCTCCAAATCTGCACTCCCATGTTTATTGAACTCTATTTACAATAGCTAAGATATGGAACCAACATAAATTTTCATTGACAGAAGACTGGATAAGGAAAATGTGGTATATATACACGATGGAATACTACTCTGCCATAAAAAGGAATGCACTTCTGCCAATCACAGCAACTGGATGAACTTAGAGAAAATTATGTTAAGTGAAATAATCCAGACACAGAGATAAATACTGCATGTCCTCACTCATAAGTGGGAGCTAAATAAATAAATAAAAGAAATAAAGAAAGATACAACAATCAAAATAATACATTAAACTTTCAAAAGGAGAGAACAGGATGAAGTTACCACAGGTGGGAAAGGTGGAGGGGGTAACAAGGAATCAGTAAAAGGCCACAAAAAAAAGTGTATAATATTAAATATACTAATTATCCTGATTTGAGCATCACATATCGTACACAGGTATTGATATTCAATGCTGTATCCCACAGATATGTACAATCAATTATGTCTCAATTTTTTAAAAAAAGGAATATTACACACATAACGAGGCTTTCTGGGGAAAACAGGGCCGGCTCCCAAGCAGGTTTAAGAATGGCATGATAAGCAGGGAAAGGAGTCTGGCTTGGGATTTTATGCGGGCTAAGGGCTGGGGTTGGTGTGAGGGTTCCTGTGCATGGGGTTTGTGTGGTTTAAACTTCCCACCAGCACCAAAGGAAGAAGCACCCAGATGTGAGGCAAGAGAAGGGGGAATGGTAGGGCTTGAAAGATGTCAGCAGTCAGACATCAGAAATGGAGTCAGACTATCATACAAAGTTTGGTTTATTGAAGTAATGCGATGCTGGCTAAATTTTGAAAAGTCAGTCAGTACAATTCACTAGCAGAAAGAGGGTAAAATAACATGATTATTTGTGATAATCAGAAATAATTGCTTAATAAAATTCAACATTGATTCATAATGAAATTTCTTAGTAAACAGGAATAGGAGGGAATTGTCTTAATCCTATAAAGGGTAATTACAAAAATCGTACAGCAAATATCACATTTAAAGACAAACTATCAATAGCTTTCTCTTCCACAAGGAACAAGATAAAGATGCCTGCATTACCATTACTTCTCAGCAGTGTACATATGAGAGTTTCAGTTGCTCCACACTCTCACCAACACTTGGTAATGTCAGACTTTTTAATTTTAGCCATTCTAGTAGATGTATAGCCATATCTCATTGTTGATTAACTTTGCATTTTCCTGCAAATTTAGGACTAATGATGCTGAGCATCTTTCATGTGCTTATCAAGTATTTATGTATTTTTTTTAAGTATAATTGATATACAAAGAAGTGTGCATATTTAATGTGTGCAATTTGATGAGTTTGGACAAATGCAAACACTCATGATATCCCCACAAGCACGGTAACAGACACATCCAACAACTGTATTTTTTTTAAAGTATCTTTCAAATCCTTTGCCTATTTTAACTGAGCTTTCATCTCTTCATTACTGAGATAGGCACTATACTGTTTTATCTATATTTAAGGATCACAACAATCCCTTATAATGATTGTTATTTTTTTCATCTTGGATGAAGAAACTGAAGCTTTGTTTGAAATCAAACAACTAGTAAGTAGCAGATTAAGATTTGAGATGTCTTTCTGAAGTCTCTGCTCTTACACATGATGCACATAAACGGACAATTAAGTGAAGTGGTCAATTTGTGAATAACAGGCAATGAGACGGCCTCTTTTCCCTTGGGTGAAGATAGGAGACATCATCACTTAAGCTGGGGTGCAAGACCTCTTGAGTCACTGGCACATACAACCCAGAGAAAGAGGGAGAAAGGGAGAAGAGCTTTGCAGCAAGAAAATAGTTCCAGGCGGTAAAAATTGAAGTTAAGTGAGACACTGCATCTTCTAAACCACCAAGGTTTTAGAGAGGCAGAATCCAGCCCTTCTTTAAGACAGCAGGCACAGGGGGCCGGCCAGTTAGCTCGGCTGGTTAGAGGAGAGCCTTGTAACACCAAGGTCACGAGTTTGAATCCCTGGCCAGCTGCTATCCTCATCCCTCCCACCAAAAAAAAAAAAAAAAGCAGGCACAAGGCTGGGTAGCAGCAAGCACTAAATGGGTTATGAGGAAGATCCCCAGTCTGAGAAAGACACAGAATTATAAAGCAGAATGACTGAAAAGGACAAAGGATGTCCAGCCATATGGGTTGAGGCAGTGTGGCATGAGCACCAGTCCAGAGACTCATGCTGTGCCCAGGGTCTGCATCTGGGAGGCGTGAAGGACACTTAGGCTCCACAGTGGAACCCACATCCAGATAGTATGTCTTCAACCCAAGCCTCACCAGAAGATTGGGACTGAAATTGGTACAAAGTCTACCTGCCTGATTCAATATTTGCTCAGGAACTGGAGCAGAACTGAGCCTTATTATAGCTATGGGATTAGGAAAGGCAGCTGTGAAGAGCTCGGAACATAGAAGAAATGATTTTTAAAATTGAAAGGCAGAATACTTTTTTTCTTACAGACTGAAAAAAAGGAATGTTGTCATTTTAATTGCTATTCTTAGTCTTAATGCAACACACAGTGCAATTCACTATTATGCTACATTTCTCCAAGTATACATATCACACTTATAGTGAGTAGTGTTAGCAATACTGCAATATCTATGGACCCATATTTTTCTCAGGTGACTTGATAGCCATCATTGGCCATGTAAAGAGCTTTTGTGGAGGCTGTTATCTGCAACAGGTAAAAGCCTAGTAGAGTGGACTTAGCATGTTACTTTCCAGTACCTCCCAAACTACTAAACTTCAAATATGAAATAACTATTTTAGTACATTCAGACTGCCCCAGAAATGGTTATTTGATTTTTTGATGAACACCAAACATTTAAAAATTGAAATGAAAGTCTCAGGATTTTTCTGGGCTCTTGAAAGTGGAAAATAACACTTTATGATTCCTGAAGCTCAGTCCAGTATTGTTGCAAAGGCAACCTCCTTTTACTCCAGTAATTTTAAGATTTTCTCTACATTATTTATAATTCTTTTTTAAAAAGTCAAGCTTATAAGAAATATGTTTCAATAAATTCAGTTTGGCTTAAAGGCATCTACTATAAGGCCACAACCATTTTTGTTCATTCAAGTATAAGCAATGAAAAAAAAATTACTTTAGGAAATATTGGTTAGAGGATGTGTTTACAAAAGTTACTCATTCACTCATAAACAATGAAAACCACCTCAATTTTTCTGGTGCTTCCCTCTAGGAGACTGGCCAGACTACTATCTCAAGTATTTCTGCTCCCAGCCTAGAAAGAGCTTAATAATAAAGTTAAAATTATAAATAGAAGAGAATAATTTGAGGATTACTAGGCAATTTATGGGAAAAAAAGGTATTCCAATAGATTCAATTCTGATATAAGAAAATAAATTATGCAGGAATGTGAAGGCTTCGTTATTAAACAGCCAAAGCTCTATGAGTTAGGGGTAGATGAAAATTCAGAGAGGCTTAATTGTAAAAATGAGATATCAGGACTCAAGATGTAAAGGGAATATTCACAGAGCCAAAGACAGAAACTGTCTTCACATGTATAAGATTTCAGGAATAAACCTGGCCCAATTCAACTGAAGTCCCCAATCCCTGTCTCCTCTCTAACTCCCACTGCCGCTGATCTCATCACCACCTCATACCCTCCACCTGGAAGATGCCTCAGAGTGTTTCACGGGCATCCCTCTGACTTCCAGTCTCATATTCTCCCAAGCCAACATACCAAGTGCTACTGTTAAAATATAGACAGATAATATCATCCTCCTATCAAAAACCCTTGAATTTTCACAATACTTTCTAGAAATAAAGGCCAAACCCATTAGCACTGCATTTATGATCTCTGCTGATCATTTTAGTCGCTTTTCCCACTCTATAGATCCTCCATTCAAGCCAGATCTCACCATCCCCTAAAAGTATTCTCCCGTCTGAACCTTGTTCTGTCCCCTCTGCCTGGAAGGCTGTTGTGACACAATCTGTTGAAAATCTCCCAGTTCTTTAATGGTCAGTTCAGATGCCACTATCTCTGCAACACCAATTCTTCTCAATCAGAATTAATTTCTCCCTCTTTGTTTCCATAGTACCTTTTGTATAGTATCAAATTTAACTTTAGACTTTTAGAATCATTATTTGCATACAATGAGATTCAAAGCATAAGAACAAAGGCTAGATTATTCATCTTTGAATCCCCTACAGCACATAACTCATTTCTTTAGGTAGTTTATTGATAAAAATTATTGCAGTTTGAGTTTTCATACCTAATGAAATTTTTATACATTAAATGTCTTATCAAATAGTAAAGCCAGCCCTTCTGATCCAAGCATAAATCCCCTACATGCTCTTTGTGTTCAGTAGATTTGGAGAGGAATAATTTCACCTAACTAGGAGGAGCCCATTCCTGCTTGTGCACCACAGTTAGTGAACTGTGCTGATAAATTTCACTGGAATTAAGGTCTATTAATTATAAGCTATGCATTTTTATGTTGGAAGTAGATAAATAGATTTGATAAAAATAAGGAATTTATAAATTTTAAACTAAAAAATACTAAGCATTGAAAATAAGCACACCCAACTAATTGCAATTGTGTGTGTGTGTTTAATTTATTCACTACACCTTATCAAGCCTCTATTATAGGCCAAACATTGGAGAGCAGAAGAGAACAGAACATAATTCTTGCTCTTTGAGTACTTCATGGTAATAGATCTGCAACATAACCAGTGCCACTTTAGACAAGCCCAACTACAAAATGGCGCTGCCCACCTCCTCCCCTCCCCTCCCCTTTTCCCTGTACGAGAAGCCTCCTGACTTAAACAGAAACCTCTTTTGCTTCCGCAAGGATACAGTTCTCCACCCTGATCCACATTAGCATAATGACCCTCCTTGATGGTATCACCCAGATCTTGGTGCACTACATAAGCTCCACCACCCCCACACTTGGGGCTATCCCCTTTTTAGGGCAGCCCTGGGCCCTGTGCCACCCTGAGCATAGCCCAGCAGATTTTCTTCCTTTAATAAAGTTTGAACAGTACCCGGTATCTTGGCTCACTTTCTTTCATATGGTCTAGAGACACCAGACAATAATACACTAAAAAATGCCTCATGAAAGAACTATGTGCAAAGTTCAGTAGTTATATATGGAAGCTGCTTCTGGAAGGTGGTAAAGTTTTACCAAAAAGTCACATTTGAGTTAATGATCTTGAAAGATGAATGTGTGTTTATCAGGTATAAAGAGGACAAGAAAATTCCATGCAAAGGAAATGGTAATGAGGTGTGAAATGATACAGTATATTTTCAGGTCAATGAGTGGCTTAGGACAGCTGAAGTACATGGGGAGAGAATGAGGTAATGCTGGAAAAATAAAAAGTTTACACTTTAGGAAGAGCTTTATGTTTCATAACAACGTGCTGGCTTGTATCCTTCTCTAGGTGGTGGGGTTTTAGTCAGAGGAGCAACATGATTATCTCTGCGCTTTTGAATAATAATTCAAGGAGCAATAAGGAGGGGAGAGTGGAAGCAGAGAGACCCGTCAGGAAGCTAGTGTGACAGCCTAGGCAAGAAATTATAAAAATTTGAACTATGTCAGTGGAGGTAAGGGTGATGATAAAGACATATGTTGAAGGACAAATCAGGAAATTTGGTAAACAATACACTGTAAGGTTAAAGGAAAAAGAAGAATTAAAAATGACTCTGATTTCTAGCTGAAGCTAAATGGCGATATAATAAGTGACAAAATAGAAAAGAAGAGGGTTTGTAGGAGAAAAACAGAGGTTTTGGTTTGAGAAACAATGTTTTTGAGACATCCAAATGCAAATATCAGTTGAAAACACAATTCAAAATGTAGGTCTGGAGTAACAGAAATGTCAACCTAAATAACAAAGAGAGATTCTCAGAAAAGAAAATAACATTTATTTGGAAATAGGACATTGCACTGGGAATGCAAATGCCATAGTAAACTATGTGTGTATTCAGGTAAAGGAAGACAGATGGTTTTAAAGGAAAAGTGATAGAGGATTACATAATTGTTTTGGGATAATTATCCTTGGCTACAATGATCAATAACAAGTATGACACCAATCCAAGGTTGGACAGGCAGTTGCTGGGTATATGTACTTGCAGAAGTATTTTTTAATTAAGGTTGTGATGGCCTCTGTGCAGAGTCCTTTGTGATAGTTCTTGTCATCAGGCATATGTGCATGAGAACTTCCCACTTCATGGCCTTTCTCCAGCTCAGTTTGTCAAAGGTTTTAACACAAGTGATTCCATCATACAGGGTGTCTTGAAACAGAAACAGAAATAAAACAAGGAAATGTATCGATCAGTTGATGAAAATGCAACCAGAGGCCCACAGGACCCTAGCTCCATATTTTCCCTAGCAGCAATGATGCAGTATTTAATAATTCAATGTTCTCAACAACTTTATAGAACATGACCACTATGCATAATGAGAATCAACTGTGTGTAAATAGCAGACATGAGAAAGGGTGAAAGCATATACACAGTGAGAAAATAAAAGAGCCAAAGGGAACATCATTATTTAGAGGGTGGACCAAAGATAAAATGCTAGGAGAATCTCAAAAGGAGTGATCAGTAGGTAAGAAGCGAGTGTTGAGAGTACCCTGAGGAAACTTTAGGAAAGGAATAGTCACAATATCAGGAGCTGCTGAAAAGCTCCCAGGAGACACAGAGATGGTATTAAAAGAAAAAAACAAAACAAAACATAGACTTCTGAGTATAATGAACCTGTATTTAAAACTTAGTTCTGCTACCTAATAACTAAGTGACATTAGGAAATTCATCTTATTTCCCTGGTCCTCGATTACTTTTTCTGTAAAATGAAAATACCTAAACCAGAAAGTTGTTGTAGATTACATGAAGTAACGTATGAAATCTGTGAAAATTACCAACAGTAAATATTCTGTATTCTATAAATATTAAAAAGCCAAGGTGAAAATGTTTTAAAGGATGAAACAAGGCCACTGTGAATTATAGTGACCTCTGATTGTGACTGTAGTGACATTCAGCATAAGTAAAATTATACCAACATGAGTTTCATTTAGATGGTGAAGTTGAAGTTTATGGATACAGTATATAAATTCAAGATGGATAGGCCTGCATTTTTTTCCATCTCTCCTGTCCATATCTGGTGAAGATCTCTGTTGATATATCTTGTTATTTCTTGACCTTCCATGAATGGAAAGTGGGCTTTGGAGATAGTCAAATCAGGATTTGGGTTATGGATCCCCTACCTTCTCCATTCATTCATTCACTCATTCAAACACTTATGAAAAATACATATTATGGTTCCAGGTTCTATGTTAAAGTACTAGAGGTAAAGACACTGCCCATGGCCTTCATGATCTTACAGTCGTATGGAAGGAAAAAGTAAGTATAACAAAATGTTAAACGTTAAGTTTCCAGTTTAAGAACTCTAAGAAATAATACAGTCATGTGTTGCTTAACAGGGATAATTTCTGAGACATGTATCGTTACACAATTTTGTTGTCATGTGAACATCATAAAGTGCACTTACACAAATCTAGATGGTACAGCCTACTACACACGTGGACTATATGCAACAGCCAGTATAATCTTATGGGACCACTGTCATATGTGTGGTCCATCGTTGAAACGTCATTATGTGGCGCATGACTGAACATATGACAGGTCAAAGTGAGTGTGAGACAGATGCTCTTGGAGGATATTTCACATACAATAAATGCCATGATCCTTGAACCTCTTCACCCTCTTTGAGAATATAAAATAGAAGATGGAGGGAGAGTGAGGTATTCGTGATCATATTTCTTTGGAGAAGAACGGGGAGATTTATTACCACTTTAATCACAAGCCAGAAGAAAGGAGACTTCGAGGGGTCTCCTTGAATGTTGGTTGATATTTTTGTTCATGTTGACAAGATACAAGTCAGACACAAGTGAGACAATGCACACATCTGTAGTAACTCAGCAGAATGGGCAACTTTCTCCTGAAATCACTTAATAATTGTTGAATACTAGAAGAATATTTCCTTTTTTTATTTTTTGCTGTTCATAATATGAGAACTACAGACATACACTTTTAAGCCTTACCTGCATTGCATGCATTTTCTCTACCACATGCTTAAATCCAGAGTAGACAATCAACAAAACATTAAGTCAGACTCATTTTTGTGGTATTAATCAACTTCTGAGGTATAAATACTCCAACCATGGTGGATTTCAAACTACCAACATGTCACTGAATGCAGACTTGGGAAGGGGTGTAGGGTAGCTACCATCATATAGTATCTCCACCATGTAGACACAATAGGTGTACATCACCTCAAGACCATACATAACAGTAAAATGTATTAAAATAATTAGAAAACCATAACTTTTGAGTATTTATTACATTTAGTATAATTTAAGTTTATATAATTTAATTTTTTCCCCTTTCTGCAATTTCACAAAAGACCATCTTGGGCTATAATTTAATTTTTAATAATCACTGTGCTTAACAACTGCCTTGCAAAATTCCTGAAAATTTAACAATGGGCTGTCATGAGCCAGTATAAGGCACCTCTTGCACATCACTGACTTTAAGTACATTGAAAATGTAGCCTTCACTGTCCTAGCTGTCACTATGAAACCACTAAAATGTAAATTTTCCTAACTATGAAATTTGTGATGACTTTTGGGACAGCAATACAGTGGATAGTTTTCCCTTAATCCAGCAGATATTTTCTAATCGTAATCTTATCTGTAGTAAATGACATTGTAGTTCTCCCCCTTGAAACTGCCTTATCACTAGTTTTTCTAGTCTCTTGTCTTCATCCCACCTCTCCATTGCTTAGGTCTACTTTGAATGTTCTTTTTCCACTGAGTTCCTCAGTGTTGGTGTTTCTGAGTATCCTCAGTCCTTCATATCTTCTCACATTTCACACTGCTTCTGGGGAGCTTCGTCTACTCTGCTATCACTTACTTTCTGTCAACACCCAAATCTGTACCTCCAAACCAAAATTCTCACCTAATCTCCTAACAATTGAGACCCAAATTTGCAGGGGTGATGCATTTTCACCTGTGTCCCACAAAAATTTCAAATTAAAAATGTTCATAACGTATTTGTTTCTTTCTCTCTTTCAACTCAGTAATTTACAGATACCACCATCTATTAAATCATCTCACCAAATCTCCAGATAGCATTCTTTATTCCTCCTTCTTTCATATATTCCATATTAAAGACCCTGATATTCCTATCAACTATTGCTTCTCTCTATACACACTGCCACTGATAAAACTTGACTCCTAATGACTTTTCACTGTAGTAATAACCTAGTTTCCTAACTTTGATGTATCCTATGAGCTTAAGCCTCTGTGATCTTTCTAAATCATAAATCTTTTAATGGTTCCCAATTGCCTTAGGACAGTGGCTCTCAACCATGGCTGCAGAACAGAATCAGCTGGGCAGGGCTTTTTTCCAATCCAGTTTATAAATGTATAATTTACATATAATAAAATGCATCCATTTAAGTGTATAGCTCAGTGTCATTTTAACCAATATATTATATCATGTAACCACCACCACAATCAAGACATAAAACATTTCCATCACTTCAAAAAGATTCCACATGCTCTTTCTCAATCAAACTCCCCATGCTGACCCTTCCCCAAAGAGACAACCCAACCACCAACTTTTTGTCATTAAAGATTCATTTTGCCTGTTCTAGAATTTCATATAAATTGAATCAGACAATATTTGCTCTTTTGCATCTGGCTTCTTTTACTCAAGATAGTGTCTTTGAGATTCATCCTTGGTGCATGACTTATTAATTTTTTCCTTTTAACTGTTGAATAATATTTTATTGTGTAAGTTTATAAAAATTTTATCCATTCATTTATTGATGAACACATGAATTGTTTCCCGTTTAGATGCTATTACGAATAAAGCTTCTATGAATATTTGGGTACAAATATTTTTTATAAATTATATTTTCATTTCTCTTGGGTCAATGCTTAACAGTGAAATTGCTAGGTATTATGACAGTGGAATATATAATTTTAGAAGAAGCTGTCAAACTATTTTCCCAAGTGGCACCATTCTACATCTCTACCAGCAGTGTAGGAGAGTTCCATGCAGAAAGCCACGTCAAATGTGGTTCATATTGTTTGTTTTCCTTCTCTCAGATATCACAGACCTGTCTGCCTGTTGTTCAATGTCCAAAAACACTTGTTCCAGATATTTTGTCTAATTTTTTGGTCGTTAGGAGTGGGAGGGCAAGTCCAGTATCAGGTACACTGTTACAGCCAGAAACAAAGTCTAGTTGGGGAGCATGTTAAAAAATATGATGCCTGAGCCCCACCCCATACCAATTAAATCTGAGTTCCTGGGGAGGGGAGGAAAGGAGTGGCGACTCTAAGTGAATCAATCTTTGAGATCCACTGGCCCAGAGGCTAATGTTCAATCTCTTCCCTAAGCCAAGATCCTTCAGAATCTGTCTCAGGCTCCCATCTCCAGCCTAGATCTGTCTCCTCCCCACCAGCACATAACCATTTTCTGTCACTTCTCCTAAGCTTCAACCATGTAGTACTTTGTTGACATGAACATATCTCAAGTCTCTGTGCCTTTGTACATATCTCTGCCTTTACCTGTGGTCCCTTCTGGTCCTGTGTGTTCCAGAAGTACTTCTCCTTTAAGACTCAGCTAAAATGTTATTAGCTCTATGGGGCATTTCTTGTTAAAGAGTCAAGAATTTTTAAGGAGGAATGTTATATTAAAAGAGTATCAGGACAACAAATGTAAGGTTTAGTATCTGGTACTGCCATTTACCATAAGGTGAATTTAGTCGTCATCACCTAGTTTTCTCAAGTGTAACATGATAATAACAATACTTACCTTGAACAGAGATTGATTATACATGGAATGCACTGCAGGGAAGGACAAATTTCTCCTCTACTCTCTGAGTCTCCAGCTGGGCCCAAGAATCAAACTGACGTAAAAGAAATTAGCAGGAAAAAAAGCATACAGAGTTTATTTAATAAAATTTTACATGTACATGGGCATCCTCACAGGAAAATGAAGACGAAAGAAGTGGCTAGGCCTTTGTGCTTATATATGAGGTTGAACAAAAAGTGGTAACTATGGAAAAGTAACTAGGAATATATGGGTTAGTCTAACAAGACCTGTACAAGATTTCTCTCTGCCTTAACTCATCTCTGGTGATGAGTTTCCTTCTGGTATAGAGAGGCATCTTTTCATTTCCTGCTTTCAGAAAGAAAAAAGGTCATACTATCCTTCTTGCACCTGCTGTTTTTCACGTACCTTTACCTCAAAATAATCAATATTTCAAAGCAGCATATTTTGGTGTGGCATGCTCTGAACTGCAGGACCTAGCAGGGTGCGTGTAGCAGGCATCAACAGAATTTTCCCCTTCACGCCCCACATTCTTCTTCTAACACTTCCTGAAAAGCTCTATTGCAAATAGCATTTTATTATCTGTTTACATATCTCCTTCCCCCACAAGATTGTGTGCTTCGTAATGACCATGATAAACCAGAAATCTGCTCTGACTGAGGTCAGCTAAATTCTGAAAGCCTTAGCGGAACTGGGATGGGGCAACAGTCACGTCCTGATGTCCTGGAACTGTTACAAAACTATTTTAAACCTAATGAAGTTGTAAATTAACTTCAAAATGTTGAGAATGTATCTTGTGACCCTTACTCATAAATATGTACATAAAAATGTAACTAAGGACCAATCACTGACCTATGTATAATGCTTTGTACCCCACAGAAAAACTGACGTGTTGATTAAGGGGCTGTTCCCTTCTCCCCCATTGTCCCTCACTTTTCTTTGATTGCAGAAGATGCTGAAGCTCTGCTGACCCTACAGAACACATGGCTGTGTTTTCCTGGGCTGCAGTCACACATATTGGTTCAAATAAGCTCTCATATTTTACCAGTGCTGCAGGTTCTTTTTCCAGGCCGACATCCAGCTCTATGTTTACTGCTTCAGCCCTGGGGCATAAAAGTGCCTGGGATACAACAATCTCACCTGAAGGAAGAGGGTTTAATAGTCTCCAGTTCTGACTGTAAAGAGCGTTTAGGATGTTCTTCACCTTCAATACTAATTAACGCTTGGCCCATCCAGTCCTTAATAGGGAAGATGAATTTGACCTAGACTAGAAAGGGAATTTGCAATTTTCATCAGTTAAAATATCCAGAGGACGTTTTCACTGTTGGCTTCAATGAACCTGCAAGTCTGTACTGCGTTCTAGCACCCTAGCGTCTTCCAAGCGTGCAGCAGCGCGAACACCAAGTTTGTGCAGAGGCTTCCGTGCGAAGAAATCCCGCTACACCCTCCTCAAGGAAAAAAGCAGAACCAGACAGGTGGGCGGGCGCCGGAAAAGACGGGGCGCGCGCAGGCTCGAGTAGCGGAGATGCGCATGCGCCTCGCACGGCTCCACCCCCTCCGCGGTTGCCGGGCAACCGGCCCCGGAAGTCGCGGGAGGCGCGTCCACGGCGGGCGCCCGGAGCCGGCGGAAGATGGCGGAGGGCGGCGGCGCGGAGCCGAGCGAGCTGGAGAGGAGGTCTTCCGGGCCACGGCCACCGAGCGCGCGGGATTTGCAGGTGCGGCGAGCAGCCGAGGGAGGGAGCGCGGTGGCGGCGCCGGCAGGTGACAGCTCGGGAGGGCGCGAGTCGGAGGCCACCTCTGACGTCGGCTGACCCTTGCCCAGACCCCATCGGGGACGGAGTTGTGACTCTCGCGCAGCGGGTCTTCCCCCGGGCGGCGCGGCGCGGGTGGTGGTCGTGGGAACAAGGGCCCGAACCCGAGCCTGTAGCGCCGGTGCCTCCTTTCCCTTCCACCCCATGCACGTGTAAGAAGCCGCTGTTCGTTCTGAATGGCATTTTGCGGGGTCAGTTGCGGGTTCGCCGACTGAGGCTTCCTTCCTGAGGCGTACTACAGGAGAAAGCTTTACTGTGACCATCGGGGAATTAGCAGTCACTTAAAAAGTCATAGCGTGTGCTGGTTTGTTCTTTTTTGTCTTGAATGCTGTTTCTGACTTGATGATCTTCAGATGAAAGTGGTTTCTTTCAATCAAGTAGCCTTTTTCTCTTAAAGGGGTGAACTAAAGCAGTTCATCCTGTGGCCGTACAGGCTAGTTGGAACAGCTAGTCTATAAAACATGGGACATCAGAAACGGAGAAATGAAACTTTGTAATGCCGTAGGACACTGGCATTAGCTAAATACGAGAGCACCTGTAGGGAAAGTGAAGGAAAATGGTCAGGGCCCCTCAGATGTTCAGAATCTTGCCGAGCATTTGATGTAAATAGGCACGTGTGCCCAGGTGTTCCTTGGCTATTGAATAATGTAATTATGCATGTGCACCCAGGGGTCCTGGGTTATGACTTTAGTATAAAGGACAAGTGGCTCTGGTCCACGGAGCCCCCTGCCCCCGGGATGCCCTCAGGGAGCCACGGGGAGGCTACTACTGCTGGAGGCTGTTGCTGCCAGTGCCCCCGGGATACCCCGGTGCCCCGAGAGGCCACCGCCGCTGCTGCTACTGCAGAGGACTGAGCTCGTGTGGTCCTGCCAATGGCTCCCAGGATCTTTCCCAATTTTCTAGCGTGGACCTGTGTGTGAGGGGTCTAGTGACCCAGCCTGGCATGTGAGGGGTTCGTTACCCAGTCTGTACAATGGGTTTGAAGGGTCTGAGCCCTAACCCTGACAATACAAATGGAAACTTAGCACAACTACAATAATGAAACATTTTGGCTTTAGTTATGAATGGCCCTAACCATACAATTAGCATAGCTATTACCTAACCCTACAATTGGCATAGTCACCTATCTTTTTTTTTTTTTTTTTGTCTTTTTTCGTGACCGGCACTCAGCCAGTGAGTGCACCGGCCATTCCTATATAGGATCCGAACCTGCGGTGCGTCGCTGCGCTCCCAGCGCTGCACTCTCCCGAGTGCGCCACGGGCGTGGCCCCATAGTCACCTATCTTGACAGCACCAAATCCCCACTTATCAGTTGCTAACACCACTTTGCTCATTTTAAACTTTTTTTTTCTGTCTCCTTATTAGTCGTTGATAAAATTCAACAAGTAAGCATCTGTAAGGAGCTATAATTAAAAATAAGCAGGACTGAATCCACAAACCTTGGAAGAACAGTTCTGTTACTTGAAAGCCATCTTCCTTCTACTTTTTTGAAAAGTGTATATTGACCACCTGCACGTAACAGACTGCTAAGCTCTGGGGGATGCAGAGATAAATAGGACATCAAATCTGCAATTGATGCCGGATACTGAAGGCTATAGTAGTGTAAAAGGCATTTCTACCTTTTGGAAGCCTACAGAATTTTTTGGAAAAATGGGATATGAATACATTGAGCATAACATTTTAAGATGGAGCATGCTTGAATGCCAAAATAAGCAGTGCATAAAATGAAGAATCTGAAGAGTGGATAGATAGATCAGTGTAAGGTTAGGAGTGAACTCAGTGTGGAATGGTTCCAGTGCTCGTAGTTGGTTCAGTAGTAGTAAACAGAATCAAGGAATAAGAAGCTATCTTTTGCCTCATCTTTTCTATTGTAGACCACCATCACTCAGAGGCAACATAGGGAATTGGGAAAAAATGTTTAGTTGTCAGACCAGCTTTGGTTTGCCTCTTGGTCCTGCCACTTAGTAGTTGTGTGAAGTTGGGAGAGTATCTTTCTTACACTTTCTTATACTCAGTGTCTTCGGGTGATGGTGGTGGTGGTATTAGGTTTAAAGGGCCTATGCACAATTCCTATATTATGCTGGCTCAATACTTTGCCTGGCACATATTGGGTTCCTTTTCCTTCAAGGAGAAAGATGCTGTAACTTTCACTAGGTATTCCATTCTAATACCATTAAAGTTAATGTTGTGTAACTTAATATCTTTTCTGTAATTTAAATCAGTTTCTTCTTTTTATGTGAAAAGTGAGAACGGCCTAGTTAATGACCACCTGACACTTAGCAAATTGTTTACAGACTTAATCCAGTGGATCAATGTATGATTGATTAATGGTTGGAGATATTCTGGTAGATGTCGCTAATTGTGAGAATGCCTTTGTTTCCACCATAAGTTAGAAGATAGGGATTTTTTATTTTCCATCTCGTATCTACTACTTTCAGGTAGGTAGGTCAGTGGGAAGATAGCTGATTTCTTTATGAATGTGATTTGGTCTGTCAAGTACAGTATTTAAGTATTGACAATCTTTTCTTTAGAATTTAGTAAGAATGTGAAGAACTTGCAAACGAACTTGAAAACAACCAAAGTGATAACGTATCGAGAAATAAAGTATGTGTCCAAGGTTTAAAAGAATTGGATAACATTGTTCTCCCCAGCTGGTTTCTTGGTTATTGATTATTTATGGATTATCTTGTTACCCAGTTAGTGCAGTTTTCAGTAGACACTTCTTACTTGCTTAACAGCTTGTCTAAGAGTCTTTCAGGGTGAGGAAAAGGGCAATGTATTACTAACGGCAACAAGAAAAGTGCCTCTAAGTCAGTCAGTCTCAGCTGCTGTGCAGTGTAGGGTTTGTCAGCATCTAAATCAGGAGGGAGTGTTCCAGCTACCACTAGAGGAAAGCTGCATAGTTGTCTCCCAAAAAGTCTCCCCGCACTGGGAGTCTCCACCTTACAAACTGCAGACTTGGAAATCTCATTTGGAGGTCAATCCAAGAGAAGATTTTCTTGACTTCCTTCTACCATGCTCCTTACTTTCTTCAATCCCTTACTAGCATTAGCATCCATATTTTTTCCTTCATCCCCTCCAAATTGGGAAATGCCCAGTAGGAAAGTTTAGGGTGGGATAGTTAATGATAAAACTAAGCCTAAAAACCTCCTCAGTGTGTTCATCCACACATATGGGTTTAACAGTTGGTTAAGGTATTTAATTGTATGCTTGTGTCTCAGTTTTCCTCCAGAATATTGTCCAAAAAAAAGGTTTCTGTTCTTAATTCTGCATTTCCACATAGGTTGGAATTGGGGGGTGAGGGGTGGAATTAGTGATAATTTCAGTACTTGTTATGATTAGAATTGGGCTTGATAGAGTGCACTTGATAGATAGTGGGTACTGTGAGAAAATAAGAATGTCTGATACTGTTTTGCCACATGTATCCTAATCCCATTGAATGTCATTATTCCATATCATTGGTTCTCACCTTTAGTGTGCATCAGAAACACCTGAAAGGTGTGTTAAAACACAGATTGCCATGTCCCATCCCAGCGTCTCATATTCATTAGGTCTAGAGTGGGGCTCAAGTATATGCATTTCCTACATGTTCCCAGGTGATGCTCATATTGTTATTCTGTTTAATAAATTATAGCTTCTAGAACTTGTCATTCTAAGGCTGAGAATTCCAGTACTTAATCTTTTGCTATATGCTTAATTTTCTCAGTTACTTTGCTTTCAGGTTTCTTTTCAAGTTCTTCACACTTCAAATTCTAGAGGATATTCTCTGTGTATTAATAAAACTTCTTAATAACATTTTGTGATTTTGTTCCATTGGTTTTGATCAATACTTCAATTAATTTTGATCGATTTAAATGATCATTTCCTCTTTTGGTTTGATGTCATTTGCTATGCCAAATAATATAAATTAGATTTCTATATAATATTAACTAATAGAACCTATGCCATATGATGCCACATGGCATTAACTTTCTCTAAATATCACTCATTTCCTCTGATGTTCCATAATTAACTAGGATCTTTCAGTCATGTAGACTCCCAACTCCAGTATCATTTTCCCTATTATACGTTCCATGTTCCAGTCAAAAGGCATTATATGCCTTATTCATTTATGTTGCAGAAGAAAATTATTATATGGCAGCATTTATTCAAATCTTCTTAAAGAAAAAACAAGATACAAAACTGTACAGCAAATGTTTCAGTTTGAAAATCCTAAACTATGTTAATCTATCTATATCTACTTATGATTTATGTTATAGTCTTTACATAATTCAACATGAATTTGTTGAGTGCTCATTAGGTACTATATTAGAAACAATTTGGGAAACTTAAAATCTAGTGGGAGGTGTAAAATAGCAAAAGTGTCCAAATATTGACAATATAATGCTTAAAAATGTCATTGGGGGATAGCATATACTATGAGGATTTTTTTTTTCTTTTTTGAAAGATATTTAGTTAAGAAAATTTGAAAAATTTTTGTGAACTTTTCGTGGCTAAGAAAATTTGAAAAATTTTTGTGAACTTTTCGTGGCTGAAATGGGCCTTTGAAATACAGATAACATTTTCATTGATGGGAATAGAAATACTTTATAAGAATAATTTATAGAGCTGAAATAAAAATAATATGATTGGCTTAGGAGGAAATCCATAAAAGAATACTATTTTCAAGAGGTTTTAGGGAGGTAAAACTTCTGAAAAGCTTTGGACCCAAGTTGTCAGTTAGATTCATTCTCTCTCACACTCTTGCTGGTTTGGTTTTGTTTTCTGGAGAGGATGGGCTAGTAAAGGACCATAAGGAGATACATAGGTAACACTGCAGGAATAAAAGATATCTTGGGGAAAATCAAACAGTGATACAGCCATTGCTAAGCTTTTTATAGTATCTTCTAGTGTTGGAGTATGTGGCTTGTGCTTTATATACCTTATTTAATCCTTCAAACTACACTTTAAATTCATTTTTTTTATAGACATTGATGATGTGGGAACTAAGGCTTAGAGAAGTTAAACAAATTGCCCAAGATCACACAGTAAGTGCCCAAGTTAGGATTTGAATTCAGTTCTTTTAGATTACAAAGCACTTTTATAATTTGGATTTCTAGCAAAGTTGCCATGTTAGAAATGTGAAAGTTAATGTGTGTGTGTGGAGGATGGGGGGGGAATAGGGAGAAAAAAGAGCCTTTCACTTTTTCTTGTGTGTTCATTTTAAAAGTTGACTAATAAAAGAATTGACTTTGCCCTAGTTCCCTGTACTTCTTTTCCTACTGAGGAAAGAAACTTTGGAGGTAGTTTTCATGTCTCTTGTGCTTCTAAAAGGAGCACTTTAAATGGGAAAAAAAACAGTAACTTGAACAATACTGAAAAATTTGGATTAATTTTAAAATTTCATCTCAAGAGCAAATACAGTTTTGTTTATTTCATTTTTAATATCTCTGGCCATATATCTATAATGTGTAATTTGGTGATATTGCTTTCTAAATGGTATATAAATCATATACATAATTTTTTTGTCTTATTTTTCAGAAATTCACTTTCCTAAACTTGATGAAATTTATATGTTTGGTAGACTTTTTAAAGAAAATACTTTTGAAATTGTTTTATGAGAGGTCTTCAAAAAGTTCGTGGAGGGCCGAGCCCGTGGCGCACTTGGGAGAGTGCTGCGCTGGGAGTGCAGCAACGCTCCCGCCGCGGGTTTGGATCCTATATAGGAATGGCCAGTGCACTCACTGGCTGAGGGCCGGTCACGAAAAAGACCAAAAAAAAAAAAAAAAGTTCGTGGAAAGATTCATATTATCTTTTAATTCTATTTTTCCATGAACTTTTTGAAGTACCCTCATATGTACGTGAATTCTGAAAACTTGAACTGCTGAGTGAATTATTTTATGAGATCTGATGAAAGACTGACGTTTAGTGTGAAACATCTTTGAGAATTCTTAAAAGAATTGTAGGACAGTTATGTAGGTCCAAATTTGAAAATGGTTTGTTATCTAATACAGTTTTTGAAACTATCGAATAGTTAATTGAAAATAATTAAACTATTATATCTTAAATTTATTCTAATATATGTGGCATTTTGGTTCTATAAAATGAGAGATGCAATGAGTTTGTTTTGGAAAGAAATCGTTTTCTAAAGCAGCAAACTTAGTTTTTTCATAAGAAATCTTTGCCACTCAATTTCAAGGTAATGTTCTGTTTATAACTTTTAGTTGCATAGAAGAGTTTATGTCTGGCATTATACTTTATAACAAGCCTGTTATTATTTAGTTGGCCCTGGCAGAGTTATATGAAGATGAAGTGAAATGCAAACCTTCCAAGTCTGATAGACCTAAAGCCACAATCTTTAAGAGCCCACGAACACCACCTCAACGGTAAGTTTTGTTTTGAAAAAATGGTAACCCTTTTTATTTCACTAATCCAAAATTATTTTAAATGGCCTTGGGGATTTTTTTTTTAATTATGATTTCTTAAAATAAATATTATTTAGGTACTATTCCTAAATTTTTACAGTCAGAAAGCTAAAAGAAATTTATGGAAAAATTATCTTAAAGTACCTAATATTTTGGTAAACATCATATGAAATTATATCCTGAATACTTTTTTCTTGGCACAGTAGTTCTGGAATTTTTTTTTAGTCATAGGACTCATTGAGGATCTGATGAAAGTTACAGACTCGCTCCTCCCAAAACAGCATTTATGCACTATTTTATCAATCGGTTTTTAGTTTTTGTGTGTTTTTTAAATCCCATCCATAGAACCTCTGTGGGTCTTTTTCCTCCATTTAAGAATCTATGACTTTTGGAGTCTGTTTCTGCTTCTGTCAGGTAATGATTGGTCTAATAAGTGACCTCCTAGGAAGTATTTGCTGTTAAAAATTCCTGAACCAAATGTAAAAATTTAAGAGAAGCAGGTATATTTCATTGCCATGAATTTTCTTGTTGCCAGGAGTATTTTCATTAACATCTTTTTAGTATTGCAGATATCATCCCTGGGGAGCAAATTTGTATTTTCTCATTGTATTTCATTCTCAGAAAGTCTATAATTTTACCAAAAGTTGAAAAATTAACTGGAAATTATTTTTTCTTCTTTTATTTGTCATAGCTATACATCCTTACCTTTTGTAGGGGAGATAAAAATGACATATCTTTCTGGACCTGAATGAAAAGAAAAAATAATATTTATATTTTCCCCCAACATTTTATTTTACAAATTGTCAAACTGATGGAAAATCAAAAGAATCGTACAATGAATAAATACTATATATTACTCTCCTGAATACTATATATTCTTCACCAGTTGTTAACATGTTAGAACATTGTACTCCTGCATGCTCGCTCTTTTTACTCAGCTATTTGAAAGGAAATTGTAGCCATCATGACACTTTACCTCTAAATACTTCAGTGTGCGTCCCTTAAGAGTAAGCACACACTCCTTTATAACCTTGGCAACATATTGCACCTTAAAAAATTAATAGTAATTCTGTACTATCATTTAATATATAATCTGTAGTCAGATTTCTTTTTATATCCTTTTCTTTGGATTTAGGATCCAACCAATCACTGCATTTGATTATTTCTGTTTTGAATTTTTGAATCCAGTGCATTCTCGCCACCTTTTGTTTCTTTTAGCTTAGCTCATTATCTAAAATTTATTATTTTGACTTATTTTTGAAGAGTCTAGGCCATATGTCTTATAAAATGTCCCACATTCTAGATCATCGTTTTCTCATGATTAAATGAGAAAATTTCAAGATTTCTGTCAAACATTTTTTTCAAGAATACTGGATAAATGATACTGTTTGCTATTTACTGTATGGCATCAGGAGCCATATAATTGTAAGATTTTTCCGTTATTAGTGATATGTTCAGTTGGTTAAGGTGCTGACCACCAGATCACTCCATTGTAAGGTACAGTTTGTCCTTTGTAATCAGCAGGTTGGTATCTTGGCACAGTTTGAATATCCTGTCCTTTTATTTGTATATAAATAAGAATACACATACTTGGGAGAATGTACAAATTCAGGAAGCAATTCAAAAATATTTTATAAGGGCTGGCTGGTTACCTCAGTTGGTTAGAGTGTGGTGCTGGTAACACCAAGATCCAGGGTTCAATCCCTGAACTGGCTAGTCACCAGAAAAAAATACATATGTATACACACACACAGTTTATATGTATATATATAATTTTTTTTAACTTCTTCCTTAATTTATATATTCTTCTAAGTTTTGAAAGTACTTAATATATATTTGTGTACTAAGTTTTACTCATCCACTATTTGGCCATTCTTTCCCCAGTTTGAGCAAATGTTGAATGACTTACTTTGCTCTTATATAGCAAATGAAAATATTTGAGTTGGTACAATAAGATTAATGTATTAATAGCTTCCTTGCTATTCAAATATAATCAAGATATTTCAATGAATGTTTTTTCTCTTTTATGCTATCTGAAACAATGTTGTCATTAATAGTTGTAATTTGATTAATGCAGTTTCTAAGGATTTGTGCCTCAGGTTTGACATCTAGCATTATTTACATATCCAAAAGGATGAGCTTCCTTAAAAGGTATTTTTTGACACTTAAACTATGTTTAATCTGCTTCAAATGCGATATATAGCAAATTATTGACAATCCTTTTTTTCCCTAAGTGTGCTATTTTCCAACACTCACTATGCAGTTCCTTTGATTTCATGTACAGTATCAACATTTGTCCAGATTCATTGTAGTTCTACTGATTTGTTTGATACAGAAAACAATGCTTATTTTCATGGTCCACCTCCTTGGGCATTATTAGAAATTAAGACAGTTATCTGATCATTATTAAGCCAAAGTATTTTCATTTTCTAAAATTGTAGACATAATGTGGTCTGTGTTTTTAATTTACAAGAGAGATACATAATCTACAGAGAAATCCTCAGAATATAGCCTGATGTGTGTTTTAATGTATTTATCCATGAAAGGTTACATATGACAAACAGAACTTAAAGAAATGTCCTCTACAAGTCATTATATAGTGGTATCATTTTGAGAATTAAATGAGATAAAGTGTAAAAGATGCCTAGCACAGAGTTGGTACTTAGCTGGATCTTAAAAGATTATTAGGATTTAGATAAGCACAGAAGACAAGGGACAAATTTCAGGAACAAAGAGGCACAGAAGAGAAAATAATCAAAATGACAGGAGGGATCAGAAAAGGAACTAGCAGAAGTTTAATAGATTAGTGGCAAATCAGGTAGGATAGGTGGGGGTGCAGCCAGGATGGGCTTCATGGGTGTGTGATCATGCAGGGCCCCACACTTAAATAATTCCATGCTTGGTTTAGTGCTTTGCTGTTGCTGTCCTGAAATCATTAATAAATTTTGAACAAAGGGACTCACATTTTCATTTTGTACTCGACCCCATAAATTACGTAGCCAGTCCTGTATACAGCCATATTGTGAAAAACCTTGAAAATCAAGAAGATGAGTTGTACTTGTGTAGAAGGCAGTGGAAAGCTAGTCTGGGTTTTAATGTAAATTTAGTGACAAAAACTATAACACAACGATAAAAACTTTGACTCTAGAGATAGATACACTTCAGTTCAAATTTCTTTCTCTCTGTTCTAATAAGGTTTTGCCAGTGGGCAAGTTACCTAAACTCTGTCGGCCTCAGTTTTCTCACCTGTGTAGTGGGGATAATACCATTGTTATGAAGATGAAATGAACACAGTTACCCCTTGACAAATGTTAGCTATTGTTATTATATCCTTTTAGGAAAATAGGACAGGCACTACTATATAAAATTAATGGTAATGGGGAGAACAGGATAAGGAGGCAGAGAAATCAAGAAGAAAACAATTGTGGTAATTTAAGTAATGAGGTGATAAAATTTTGGATTCAGATTGTATCAGTGGCATGGGTAGAAAGGGTGAAATTGTTGTAGGATACTGATGGAGTTTGGATGTGTTGTCCCCTCCAAAACTCATGCGGAAATTTGATCTCCACTGGGGCAGTGTTGGAAACTGATTGAGTCATGGGGGCGGATCCCTCATGAATGGATTAATGCTCTGCCTGGGGGAGGGGGGATTAATGAGTGAGTTCTTGCTCTATTAGTTCCCGCGAGAGCTCGTTGCTTAAAAAGACCCTGGCACCTTCTCTCTCTCTCTTGCTTCCTCTCGCTTGCTTCCTGTCTCCATGTGATCTACTTGTACCTGCCAGCTGCCTGCTGCTTTTCGCCATAAGTAGAAGCAGTATGAGGCCTGTGCCAGATGCAGCTGTCCCAGAATCGTAAGCCAAATAAACCTCCCTTCTTTATAAATTACCCAGTCTCAGGTAATTCTGTTATAGCAACACAAAACGGACTAAAACAGATACTTTTAAGGAATTTATTATAGAAACTTGATGACATGGGATATAGGGAGTAAGTGAATAGGAAAGAGAAGACTTAAAGTTTCTTTTTTTGAGATTTGGTAGATTTTTATTTTTTTATTTTTTTTAATTTAATCAAAATTTATTATACATATTTTGGAGGTTTAACATTGACATATGTTGATCAAATCAATATTACTAGCATATATATTGTTACAAATTGTAATTATTCTTTATGCTCTTGTCTAATCTCTCCCCTCCCCCCTCTAATTACCCTAGATTTCTTCTCTCTCTCTGAAAGAATAATGGTTACTCTGTTGATTTGTTGCCTAGATGATCTGTTCAATGCTGAGAGGTGTGGTCAGGTCTCTCAGTATTATCATAGAGCAGATGCTTCGTCTGTCACTCTGAAATGGGCTTTGTGGAGAGAGACGTCCTCTTTTTTGTCTCTGCTGGTGACTCTCCTTGTGTCAGTGCACTCCTGTGGCTGGCAGATCATCTGCGTAGTGGTTGTGGCATCTAGCTGCTTTTGTGGCAGCTATGGTTATGGTGGTGGCTGTGGTGGGCCACCCAATGGAGGTGATGTTTTTGGCATGCTCCTTGGCGCTGATGGTGTGCCTGGTTGTGGGGAGTGTCTGGTCCCCATTCCATGCCTCAGGTCCCTGGGCAGGCCCCGACGTGCTGGCATGGTGAGCCAGGTTGTGTGAGGGGGATCCAGTCCCCGACTCCATACCTCAGGTCCCTGGGTGGGCCCCAAAGTGCTGGTGTGGTGTGCCTGGTTCTGGGAGGGGGTTCTGATCCCCAGCTCCATACTTTGGGTCCCCTGGTGGGCACCAGGGTGCTGGCATGGTGTGCCTGGTTGTGGGAGGGTGGTCCGGTCCCCTTCTTCATGCTTCGGGTCCCTTGACGGGCCCCTAGGTGCTGGCATGGTGTGCCTGGTTGTGGGATGGGGATCCCGTCCCCTTCTCTATGCCTCGGGGCCCACACGCTAGTGTGGTGTGCCTGGTTGTGGGAGGGGAGTCTGATCCCCTTCTCCATGCCTCAGGTACCCTTCTCCATGCTTTGGGTCCCTGGGCAGGCCCCAAGGCGCTGGTGTGGTGTGCCTGGCTGTGGGAGGGGGATCCAGTCACCTTTTCCATGCCTCATGTCCCCTAGTGGGCCCCAAGGCGCTGGTGCTGTGCCTGGGTTGAAACTAATTTTTTGTTCTTTGCTTACTTCTAAAATGGGGGAACTTCCTGTGGGAACCAGTACTTGAGCTGTGTGGTTGGGCTAAATTGCTGCTTTGCTGCTGTTTCCCTAGGGAAGGCTTTTTGTGCAGCTCAGGGTTTAATGGTTTACTTTATAGGTACTTCAGGCTCTCCAGAGACTCAGTGCACCTGGGTTGTGTTGAAACTCTGATCTGGGCCTGAGTTTTTTCAACAAACTGTACCCATGCAGTTCTGTACTCCTGACCAGTCTCCTCGGAGTGGTCCTGCGCTGATTGGGGGGCAGATCAGCTGTCCTTGCAGTGTCCCAGTATTCTCCCGGTGGGCCTGTCTCCCCCACCACCCATGCTCCAAACACTTCCCATGGGATGGGCCCTGTGTCAGTACCTTGTGATGACTCACCGGCCTCTGAATGGCTCCCCTTTTTCAGTTGTTCTGGCTCTTCGCTCCAGCATGGGTCCATGGGAACCCTATTTGTGGTCTTGGTGTCCTGGGAGCCGCCAAGATCCCCTTCTCCCCTGCCGCCTCCAAGTGACTCCATCTGAAGGGCACAGCTGCTGCTTCTGCCGGCTCCTCCTCCATGTATTCAGCAGCTCCAGCCTTAAAGCGGCCGTGGCCTGAAACGCTCAGAGCTGTTTTTTCTTTCTCTTATTGTGGTTTCTCCCGCCTTCATGAACTCCGTAGGTCTCTCCTCCTCCTCCCCTGAGTTCTAGCGGCCCCAGCTTGGCTGATGTTACATTTTTATAGTTGTAAATTGGTTGATTTGTGGGAGAGTGTGACACTGGGAACCGTCTATTCTGCCATCTTCCTTAAAGGTTCTTAATCAGGTATACAAAAAAAAAATGTGATTGTTAACGGGAGGATTCATATGTGTAACACAAGTTTCATTTTGGAGATAATGAAGTTGATTCAAGTCAAGCTATCCCATAGGTGCTTTTAAATTCAGCAGTGGATCGTAAGTAAGAGGGTGCTAAAACATATTTGAGAGTCATCTGTATAGAGAAGGTTATTATCTTTGGTAGTAGATAAATGTTTTAATAATTAAATGAGTTTAACTAGAGGAGGACAGGAATCAAGGATGTAGATACACTTAATTAGGAAAGAGAAGGAGAAAGAAAACTCAGTAGAATAAAGGAGGAACTGTTGCATCCCACTGGGCAAAGAAACAAGCAGTTTAAGCAGTTTGGGTGTCATGAAAGTCAAGGGAGACAGAGATCAAATATGAAGTAAGGAAAGGGAGAAGAAGGATAGTCTTAAAAGGGTTAAACATTTCAGAAAGTGGGTAACAGCTGAGAATAGTCTTTTGGGTTCATTGATAAGCAGGTAGCTCAGAACCTTTGAATAAAATAGATTCAGCAGCAATATGGGAGCAAAACTTATTTTCTGGTATAAGTGCTGGCAGCAGGTAGAGATCATGGGTTTAAGGATTTGGGTAATTATTAGGAGTTAAAGAGATTGGCAAAGGAGAATGAAGTCTTCGGCAATTCATATCTACTTTCAATTGTTAAAAACAGTTTTATTAAATAATGATTTCAGTTTTATTAAATAATGATTCTTTTATTTTTAGAACTACTTCTCTAAGTTAGTTCTGTATAAATTGGCACTCAGTAGAAACACTCACCTAATGGAGTAATACAGTAAGCACATCATTTCTGGATTGAAGTAATTAATGGAACAGTAAAATCTGTTCTTAAAAATTTTGCTAGTGTTAAAAAAAAACAAAACTTGGCAGCTTAAACATCACCTCAGAAGCTTGAGAAATCCAGAAAGAAGTCCAGGTGCAAATGGAACTACATGTTTCAAAACAATTTATGAATGCATCAAATGGTTTAATTCTGCCTTTATTTTCCTATATTTGGGTAAAAGTATCAATGTCTCCTTTTTCGTAAATATTTATCAACCAGCTCACAAAGAATAGCTATTATATCTCTACTAAGGATTTATTTGTTCATTTAGCAAGTTCAGCTCTGTGTCAATTATTCTCAGTATTTCTGGGGATATAAAATGTGGTGGTCTTTGACTTTATAGAGTGTAAAATCTAACAAGGAAGCTAGATAAGAGGGAAAAAAACAGGTAATAGGTATAAAATTATCCTGTTTGTACCATATAATGTTTTTGCCTTTACTTTTACCTTGCTCGCTATTAATATTGCTATTATTTAAATTTATTTTAAATGTTTTGAATTCTTTTTCATTATCTGGAAGTAGTAAAAGTATTATAATCTATATTAGACTGTAATAAGTGAAGATTACATGTTGTAACCTGGGGTAGTATCTAAAAGAAAAATAATGTATAACTACCTAATGAGGGAAATAAAACAATAGTTATTTGATTGATTCAACAGAAGACGAAAAAAGAGAAATAAGACAGTAGTTATTTGAGTAATTCAACAGAAGATAAGAAAAAAGAGAAAGAAAACAATACATATTTGACTAATCCAACAGATGGCAAGAAGAGATTAAGAGGAGAATAAAGTATAATTAGGTTATAAATTCAAATATATGAATAGTTACATTAAATATAATGGTTTAAATAAGCCAATTAAAGGACATAGTTGGGCAGATTTAATGGGAAAACAACTTTGTTCAGTTTATTAGAGGTAAATGTTAAACGTAAGGACACAGAGAAATTGAAAAGGACGAACCTTGCAAACACTAACCAAAAAAAAGCTGGTGTGACTATACTAATATCAGACAAGACATTCCTTAAGGAAAGAAGCATTACTGAAATGAAGTCAAAGAGGAGATGTTTCATAGTGATAAAATGTCAGTTCATCCAAAAAATAGGACAATTCTAAATTCAGTAATGTGACTTTAAAACATGTAGAGCAAAAATCACAACATTCAATTTTAAAAAAACACAACAAACAGAATAAAGGGATCAAATTAATCTGATTTTATAAAAATCTACAGAAAACCTACAATGAAAATCATTAACAGTAAAATAGTGAAAGATTTTGTTCTTCTGAAGTTGGGAACACATCAAAGATAACCCCTATCACCATTTTCATTTAACCTGGAATGGAGGTTTTAGTTAGCACAATGACATAAAAACACATTGAAAAGAAAGAAATATATCTCATTATTTGTAATAACATAATTGCATACAAAGAAAACTACAAAAGACTAGTCAAAGTACTTAATTTAATAGTGTGTTTAGCAAAGTTGCTGATCCTGAATACAAGACCAATATTCAGAAATTAATTTTATTTCTATATACAAGTAAGACATAATTACAAAATTACATTTTAAAAAGATAGCACTTATACTCAAAAATATCAAATTCCTAGGGATAAATCTAGCAAAAACTGCAAAACCAGTACCAGAATACTGTAACACATTATTGACAGAAGACTTAAAGGAAGGGTGATGCATAGAACTGGAAGATTTATTGTTATAAAGTTGTTGATAGAAATTGAGATGTATTGTCCCTCCAAAATTCATGTGAAAATCTGATCCCCAGTGTGGCAATGTTGGGAACTGTTTCAGTCATGGGGGTGGATCCCTCATGAATGGATTAATGCTCTCCCTGGGGGCTGGGGGTAGCGAGTGAGTTCTTGCTCTATTTCGATGCTTAAAAAGACCTTGGCACCTTCTCTCTCTCTTGCTTCCTCTTTGCTGGCTGCCTGCTGCTTTCTGCCGTGAGTAGAAACAGCCTGAGGCCCACACCAGACCCAGCTGCCCCAGAATTGTAAGCCAAATAAGCCTCTGTTCTTTATAAATTACCTAGTCTCAGTTATTCTGTTATAGCAACACAAATGGACTAACAAAGTTGTCCATTCTCCCCAGATTGAGCCATATCCTATAAATAGTGGGGGAGTGGATGAAAATTGATAAAACAAATTCTAAGTTTTCTGAAAATATAAAAGGTCAAGAATAGTCATATATACAAGGGTACTTCAAAAAGTTTGTGGAAAAATAGAATTAAAAGATAATATTAATCTTTCCATGAACTTGTTAAGACCCCCTCATATATGTTTGTTGTTGATCAGGCTTGAATGTAAGCTCCATAAGACAAGGACTTTGTTTTATTCAGTGCTAGATCCCTGGTACTTTTAGAACAGTGTTTTGCATATAGCAAACACTCAACAAGTGTTTGTTAAATGAAAAACTGTAGTGACCAATATTATCTTGTACAAGTCCCTGAATTTGGGAGACTTAGTTGGTAAAGGGGTACCAAAGTGTTTTAGGAATCAAAAATTGTTTTTCTGTTCTTGATCCTTCTGCTAATTAAAGGCAATTTTATTTTTCATTTATATTTAGTTAGTTTATGTGAGTATAGAGCATTACTTCAATGGTCAATAAATATTGTTGGTACCCCTCTGCCCCCCTAAAAAAAGAATAGCCAGAACTTTGATGAAGAATTAAAACAAAGTTGAGGACTTACACTACTGGATAAAGTTTTACTCTAAAGCTTCAATAGTTGAGAGAGTAAGAACTGACAGCAGACCAATGGATCAAAATAGAAAATTCAGAGTAATAGACACACATAGATGGCCACTTGATTTATGACAAAGATGACACTCAGAGTAGTGAGGGGAGAGAATTTCATTACATGGTATTGGGGCAAATGGACATTTATATGGGGAAAAATAATTCTTGACCTCTATCTTATACCACCTGCAAACATCAGTTCCCAATAGATTGTGTACCTAAATATAAAAATTAAAACAATAAAACTTGTAGAAGAAACTAGGGTGCCTTCATGATACTCTAGGCAAAGAGTTCTTAAACAAGTGATAAAAACCTAATTACTCATAAAGGAGCTAGTAAATCTTTTCCTATGGCTGATTTTTCCAGTAGTCTTTCTAACCAAAACTGAGATAAAAAGGAATGGTTATTTACGCTGCCAGATTAAAGACCTGGGACAGTAGGGAAGGAACTACAACAGGAGATAGCTGCAGCAGGAAGTTTTGTTTGCTTTTCTGTGTTTGTCATAACTGCTTAAAGTCATCTGCTGTCGAGCTCTGTATTAGTCCATTTTCTGTTGCTTATAACAGAAAATCTGAAATTGGGTAATTTTTAAAGGAGCAAAATTTATTTTGGAGGCTGGGAAGTCCTAGGTCAAGGTATGCATCTGGTGAGGAGGGGGCTGAGTAAGAGCACATTAATTTGCTCACTTGCTCTCCTTATAAAGCCACTAGTGCCCCTCCTGTGATAACCCACTCATCAATTAACCCATTAATCCAGTAATGGATTAATTCATTCATGAAGGCAGAGCCCTCATTATCCAATCACCTCCCAATTGCCCCACCTCTCAGCACTGCCACATTGGGGATCAAGCTTCCACATGAGCTTTGGAGGGGACAGACATTCAGACCATAGCAAGCTCTTCCTCTCTAATCCTAACACTGGTCTTAAGAGCCAGCTGTGGCAGTGTTCAACCTTTCCTGCTGTGCTACACTGGGTCTTCTGAATCTAAGCTTGGGAGGAAGGCTTCCATAGGCTCCTTCTCTGGGTAAACATGGGTCCTAATGTACTTCTCCAGGCATTGGCACGATGAAGCCTGCCCTTCCCACCTTCTTCAACAGTTAATGGGGTTTTGTTGGTGTCTGTTTGTTCTCCAGGTGGGTTTTTTTCCCTTCATTTACAGTGAATTGAGAGCTTGTTTGCTCTTCCGTTTATCCTGTTCAATTTTCTGTATACTAATTTGGCAGAAAGTCTTACACGTAACCTCCATTCCTAGTCTCTGGTGCTGATGTAATTGTCCCCCATTGTATTATGAGTTCACGTGAATTTGGAACTGAATTGGAGGATATGGGTAGTTAAAATATATGAGCTTTGATTGTCGTCTTATATGGGAAGTCTCCATGTTGATAGTTCATTGGTTATATTTTCTGATATCCTTGATTGAAAAAAAATCTTGAAAGATAAATATAGGGTACTAATTTTTCTAGGATCATTTATGAAGTAGGAGTCAGAGTAGAAATTAGTCACTATGTAGCTAATACACTGAAAAAATTGTGGTCTAAATTATTTGCTTTTATCACAGGAGGCTGTAATGGAGTAGGTCTCTTTCAATCCAAAACTCTCTGAGGAATAAATCCTCTATGTGTAGTTCTGTACTTTAGAATTAGGTGTTTACACTGTCTAAATCTAGAGGTCTCTTCACCAACTAGATTTCTGCTGACTGTGGATTCCTTAGGGGGAAGGGATTAGCTTCTAGTTAATGTAGTGCTTTGATGTACTGCTTTCCCCAGTACATCAAAACTGCCTAATTTGTGAGATACATCTGATAAGTGATTCCAAAATGCCCAGGGAGGAAGCAAGCCAGCCAGCCCCCTATCATGCTGATGCTGAACTTGCTATGAGAATCGCTGCACACGGAGTGAGAAAGGATCTAAACTATTTACCAATCTTTTCCTTAATCCCATTTTAAAAATTAAATATTTCCACAGAAGTCACAGAATGCCTCTTTTTAAAAGTTATTTCATAAGACTGTGAAGCTTATTACTTTAAAGTACTTATGTCTGTTATTCTGTTTTTATTCATGAACTGTGTTTTAAGGTTTTATGCAAGTGAACACGAATACAGTGGATTACATATAGTTCGACCATCAACTGGGAGAATTGTGAATGAACTTTTCAGAGAGGCAAGGGAACATGGGGCTGTCCCTCTGAATGAAGCCACAAAAACTTCAGGTGATGACAAATCTAAGGTCAGTGCTCAGTTTTAAAACTAAGTACACAGTTTCTATGTTTGATCTCTATTTTTTATAATATTTACAAACATTGTTTTTCTAACTGTATATTTCTGTTTTAAATATTTAACTTTTTAGGGCCGAGCCCGTGGCGCACTTGGTAGAGTGCTGCGCTGACAGCGCGGCAACGCTCCCGCCGCGGGTTCGGATCCTATATAGGACTGACCGGTGTACTCACTGGCTGAGTGCCGGTCACGAAAAAAAAAAAAAAAAAAAAAAAATTTAACTTTTTGAGATTATAATCTTTCTATTAATGATTGAACAATGAGGCAGTTTCTTAGATTTCTGTGCAACATTTTTATTTACCTTTTAATTTTGAAATAATTGTAGGTCACAGAATTTGCAGAAAGAATACAGAGAGGTCACATGTGACTTTCCCCAGTTTCCCCCAGTAGTTATATCCTTCATGATTATAGTACAATATCAAAGCCAGGAATTTGATGTTGGTACAGTGTGTACATATGTTTATATCATTTTATCACGTGTAGATTTGTGTAATCAACAGCTCAATCAAAATACTACTCTGTTATCACAATGCTCTCCCTCGTGATGTACCCTTTTGTGATCACACCCACCTCCCTGTCTTTCACTGTCTCTAGCCACCTCTAACTGGTTTTCCATCTCTATAATTTGATAATTATCTGATTTGGGAGTAGCTTTTTTAATTTGGTGTAAAGCCGTTGAGATCCGTCAGAGTTATTGTGTGTATCAATACTTCGTTCCTTTTTATTCCTGAGTAGCATTCCATGCTATGTATGCACCCCAGTTTGTTTAACCATTCATTCATTGAGGGACATTTTAGTTGTTTCCAGTTTTTGACTATTACAAATGAATGAACTATGAGCAATCACATACAGGTTTTTGTACAGGTACAGGTTTTCATTTATCTGGGATAAATGCCCGTGAGTGCAATTTCTGGGTCCTGTGGTTAGGTTTTTAAGAAACTACCAAACTGTTTTCCAGAGTAGTTGTATATTTAATAATCTCATAATGTGTGAGAGATCCAGTTTTTCCAGATCCTTGCCAGCATTTGGTGTCGTCACTATTTTTTTTTAATTGGAGCATAGTTGATTGTACGTTATCTGTGAGGTATCTATTTTTAATTTTAGCCATTTTGATAGGTGTGTAGTAATAACACACTGTAGTTCTAATTTGCATTTCCCTAATGAATCGTTATGCTAATTTGCATTTTCCTAATGGCTAGTGATGTTGAACATCTTTTCATGTGCTTATTTGCCATTATCCCTATTGTGCTTTTCAATGAAATGTCTCTCCGTGACTTTCGCCCATTTTCTAACTGGATTGTGTGTTTTGTTACTGTTGAGTTTTAAGAGGTCTTTATATATATTTAAATAGGTATGGGTCCTTTGTCAGATATATGGTTTGCAAATATTTTCTCCCAGACTGTAATTTGAATTTTCATCTTTCTAACAGGTTTTTGTAGAGCAAAAGTTTTAAATTTACCCTTTTTTTTTTAATGGATCATGCTTTTGTTGTCTTAAGAACGTTTTTACCTAATTGTAGGTCCAAAAGATTTTCTCCTATATTACCTAGAAAAGTTTTATAGTTTTATATTTTACATTTAAACTTATCCATTTTGAATTAATTTGATATAAGATATGAGTTTTACATCAAGGTTCATTTTTTGCTTTTGGATGTCAAGTTGTTCCAGCATCATTTGTTGAAAAAGCTCTCCTTCCTCCATTGAATTACTTTTGTACCTTCTTAAATTTCTATAAAACTTTCATACAGCTTTTATAACTTTATCAACTGACATAGTATTGGTATATTGAAGACTTCAAGTGTCTTTTTGTGTATAACTGTCTTGTGTTCTTATAATCAGCACTTCTCAACTGTCATGTTTTTATGATCAGCATTCCCCCATGAAAATTATTTGGGGAGGCTTTCTAAACTACCAGATGGCCTCAGGTATTACAGTTCAGTAGATCTGAGGTGTGCCCCAATGTTTGTCTCTTGAAAAAGCCTCTTGTGATTTTTACAGCCACTGCTGAGAACCAACATGAATGAAACTTAAATTTTAGTTTTCATTTCATTATTTGTCAACAGCTTGAAATTCTTTTACTTGTCTTAAGGTAAAATTGGTTTTGTAGGTTCTCCAATTCTGTAAGAAAAATGTGGAATTAATATGATTTAGTGTGTAGAAAAGAAAGCAATGTAATAATCAAAAGCTTATTTATGATATAAATAATGATTAAAAAGAATGACGTTTTTACCTCATAAATGATCCTACCTGAAGAATAGCAGACATTGTGTTAGCATAGCAAACTAGAAAGTACAATTATAGATGACCGTTACAGTAGAATAAAAGCAGCTTATAAAATAAGTATAGTAACTTTTCTTCATGGTCATTTATACCCATTTCTAGAATTCTTCATTTACTCTGTGTACTCTTGTGAAATATAATTTAATCATAATTTTTATTATAAGACATTATAAAATATTAGTGGTGACTTTTTAAAATCTGTCTATACTTGAAAATATATATTTTAGTGTATAGATGCATTTCTTAGTCTAAGATTGGCCTAAATTATTTCAGCTTCTGAGTCACTAATGTTTTCATGGAAAGAAACATAATTTCTTACTTGAACATACTTCTTTAAAACATACGACCTGAATTATAATATAAAATTTTTCTGGTATGATTTATCTGGTTTTAAAATATATATCACACATTATAATAACATTTTGCTTAATAAGCCTTAGTGAATTTTTAACTCACTTGCTATGTATTTTAGTCATTTACAGGTGGAGGATATAGATTGGGTAATTCCTTTTGTAAGCGGTCTGAATACATCTATGGAGAAAGTCAGCTGCAAGATGTAGGTACAATAATCAGAATGAATAAGTGTAGATATTTGCCTCTAGTTACTACTATTTTAAAATTAAAAATTGATAATATAAATACAACTCTTTTGATGTTACTTTTTGAAACATGGGTTTAAAGGACCACTGTGTAAGTTTTCAGTCTCAATTTTTATATTTGATATCTCAATCATGCCTTGCATTTAGAGATACATAACTATTTGTTGAAAGAATATGCGATTCACTGTCAAAGTGAGCTTGCATATAGATTATATTAATTATTAAAAATGGTGTACTGTCATAATATAAAATGAGTTGAGTTGTAAACATACAACTGAAGTCATTCTTTCTGTTGCTTTTTGAAATTTTGGTGTTATCATTTCATTTTAAACATTTTTAGTTTCCTGGAAGGTCTCTCTCAATTCTGTCCTGATTCTTGGCATGAATATTTAAGCTTGTAGCAGAGAAGAGTACAGGTGCAGTGGAGGAGAAGGGAGGGAGCGGTGGGTGGCAGCTGGGTACTCTTCTCAGTGCTTTCGTTTTCTCAGTGAACCACCAGTAATTGTATGTCAAGGCCAGTGTCCAGCTGCAGGACCTTTGGTATTTGCAACCATTGTCAATTTGTCTAGCTAAATACAAATCTGCTAAACAAACACACATGGTTTTATTTAGGCCTTTAATCGTGAGTAAAGAATAGTGCAAATAACTTCTTATTTTAAATGAAGTAAATGGTTTAATATGTTGTGAGATATCACATTTGAAACTTAAAATTGCTTGGTGGAGATGGATTTTTGTATTTCTTTTGTTTCCTATGCCTTAAAGGTTCAGATTTTATTGAAACTATGGAGCAATGGTTTCAGTTTAGATGATGGAGAATTGAGACCTTACAGTGATCCAACAAATGCTCAATTTCTGGAGTCTGTTAAGAGAGGGTAAGATATGTTTGTATTCTATTTATTACTTAGAGTGGTACTTTTTTTTTTTTTTTTTTTTAACAGATTGCTCTTCAGTAGTGCACTATAGGTTTTCAAGAATTGGTTACTGGAATGTATTACATAAGTGGTTGCTGGGGAGAATGAATATTCTTAAGTAATAAAGGATATAATGCCGTCTGTAAGTCACTGGTTCTTAACTTTGGTATAAGGAAAATGAAAAAAAAATGGTTCGGCTTCCTCGGCTGTTCCGAATCTTGCCAAGCATGACCTAGCCTGTTCGATGTACGTATGTTAACTGCGCACATGCGTCCAGGTGTTTCTTGGCAATTGTCTGATGTAATTGTGCATGTGCACCCAGGTGTTCCATGGTTATCTGACTTGCACCCAGGTGTCTCTGGGTTATCGACTTAAGTGTATAAAGGACAAATGGCTCTGATCCACAGGGCCCCTGGGATGCCTCCGGGAGGCAGCCAGGGGCAGTTGCTGCTGCTGGATCTGCTGTAAGCTGCTGCTGCTGCTCCTGCTGCTGAGGAGGCTGGGGGCTGAGTTCGCATCCGAATAAAGCAAGTCAGCCTTGCCATTGGCTCCCAGGATCTTTCCAGTTACCTAGCTCATGATCTGCTTATGAGACGTCTCTGACCCAGTCTGCATTTGGGGGGTCTGTGACCCAGTCTAAACAATGGGTTTAAAGGGTCTGTGACCCAGCTTGACAGTTGGAAAGGGACATTGGCCCCTTTTAAAATCTAATGAGTCTGTGGACCCAGCTCCTAGAAAATACATCTTAATGTAATAAGTCAGTGAATTCATTATCATGTAGCTGCCCATCCACTAAGTTACTGTCCTGCTTACTGTTGACAGTGACTCTCATTGCATGCATCACTGAAATTCAGCAACTTACATTAGAAATCTTTCAAAGTGGCATTACTGCGCAGATTTCAAAAGTTTAGTTTGAAGTTATAATTTGTGCAAGTAAACCAGATATATAGTGCTCTGACCCATCTTAAGAACACTAAAGCTCACCAGCCCTTCTTGCTTCTAAAGGATGAGGAATCAAGTGATTTTGCTATGACGATAAAAGCTTTTCTGCATTATGATATCACTAGCTGACAATGGGATCATTCCTAAGTACAACTAAAGACATAAAGTTGATGAACTGAAACAGTAAGTAGCAGGAAGGGACAAGAGTAGTGGTTTATACTTCATGGAAGAACTGAAGATGGAGCTTTTCCAATGATGAAACATGTCCATGGAGAGTGGCTGGAGATGAAATGCACTGGAATTGAGGTAGTTCGGGAACTCAAAAGGAAAGATATTTTAGAAGACTGACTAGCATGAACTTTAAATTTAAGTTCTGCACAGATAATGTCAGGATACCAAACAAAGGCAAGAAATGCTATAAGCGGTATGCTAAATCATTGAGAAAGGTGGAGAGCTGTCCTAGGAGGCAGTATATAGTGTTGGCAAATACAAGGATATATAATAGTTTAAATCAATGCTATGGACTTGGACACCTGCAGAATCACTGGGAAGAGCTGGGAGCAACTGGGGGGTGGGAGGTTGTGTTCATCTGCTAAGTGAAGATCAACATTACTGTTAAAATTGATGCTAATTTCAAGATGGTGGAAGAAATGAACATATTGATGATGAATGTACTATGACATAGATCAAAACTCATTTATTATTAGATGAAAATAATCCATAAACTTCATAGGCTAACGTTCAAACAAACATGGTGCATTAAAAAGATTTTTTAATTTGAGTCACACCAAATCTTTAAGTACAAATTATGGTCAAGTACTTCTTGACCAAATTATGGAAAAGACTCCTTGAAGAAAATGAATAATGGCAGATAGTGGTTCTTAACTATAGAAGACACCATTGTCTCCTTTGTATAATAAATATCTTGTAACACCATCTTTATTATCCTCAAAGAAGAACTCATAGATAATATAATCTACCTATTCGCATTATTGCCCAAAAATTGATATAATATTCTTCCTTAAATATATTGAAGAAATAAAGGGAAGTAATTCATCAAAAAATGATACATATTTCAATTTATAAACACTCAGATATTCCCACCCTAGAAGCATAAGAAGTAGTCAGTTTGCACCTCCATGCAGTCTTGCACTTCTCATGGCAATGTGGCAGGTATAAGAACAATGAGGTATGAGAAGTTGGCACCTTACAAGTGGCATTGTATTCAAGGACTTGGTAACATTTTAAACAAAGCAAAGTGCAGTCTTCCCTCAGCTTATGTGGTAGTGCATTCATGGAAATTTCAAAGTACTGTACTTGTATGATAATACAGTACCCCTGAAAAATGTTTTTTGCTTACCTGTAAGACACAGTTAGGTTTTAGGCTCATACATTATAAACATTGTTGACATCCACGTGAACCTCTGGCAGGATGCTTAGTGATTCGGTGGAACCCAAGACAAGTCTTCATTGTGCAAGTCAAATCCCACATTGTAGTGCATCGCACATCCCCACCCCAGGCTGAATGACAGCAGCGCTCACTAATCACCAATAATCAGAAACACTCGTTAGTTTTCTGAACTTCCTCCAGAGAACTTAGAAATAAATATCTGCATTAATTATTTATCTTCATAGAGATTTTCTAATGCTAATTTAGGTACCAGTTGCTATCTTGCAATTTAACTTTCTCAAGTTAAATCACTGTGACAACCAAAACATCCCTATGTTGAGAACCACTAAGGAATAATGTTAGGTACACAAACTAATTAATCATCATGGAAATTTTTATAATCTAAGCAAAAATTGTTTTCCAGTGTAGTGTATTACTTGATTGCAGTAATTGATTACAGTGTAATTTTTGAAAAACTTGACCAAAATCTTTTCCCCTCCCTTTTTAAAAGAGAGATTCCCCTGGAGCTTCAGCGACTGGTTCATGGTGGCCAAGTGAATTTGGATATGGAGGATCATCAGGATCAAGAATATATAAAACCTAGATTGAGATTCAAGGCTTTTAGTGGAGAAGGGCAAAAACTTGGAAGGTAAAATTCTATAATGAGAAAAATACTTGTCTTTGCTCAACATGAATTTTCTTTGAGAATAAAAACAAAATAATCTGTGAAGAAAAACTGAAGTATGAACTATTTATTAACTATTAAGTGGAATTAGATATGCAAATCTGGTAATAGTAGCTAATACTTAGAAAGCAATTATCACAATCCTGGCCCTCTCACTACTTTGGATACGTTAACCCCCTTAATCTTCACAACAGCTCTTTGATGTAGGCATTGTTGTTACTCCATTTTGCAGATGCAATAATTTTGCCCAAGGTGACTGTACTAGGAAATGGCTACCATGTGGAATTCAAATCCAGACACAAGGGATCCAGAGTCTGTGCTTTTCACCACTATGTCATATACCTCTTTCTGATTACTTGGTTTCGAGAGGGAAAATTGTAAAGAGTTGTTGATTAGATAAAGCAGTGGATATCTTACATCACAACTTGAAGCAGGCATGTGTACCATAAGTAATTACTAAGGTCTTGCAGCAGAAGCAATGTGCTTAGTTTGGGGGTTTTCAATAGTTTTTAAGCAGCCAAACTCTTTTTTCAAGTTATAGAAGACCAGTATTTATAACAAAGGTAAAACCTGAGCTCCTCTGATTGTAGGTAGAGGAGGGAATTGTCTCTGAGACTTTTCCAAAGAACCCCTAGTGTTACTTTTCTCTCTGTGACAGAGATGCAAAGATTATTCAGAGCCCAGTTATGAAGAGCAGTGAGAAGCCCCAAGGGACTCTACCATGGAAACTCCTTTTAGGAAGGAGCAAGGCACAGCCCCAAGCCTAGGTTGTTCTCAGCTTTTATTGTAAAGACAAGGAAGTACAAGAGAAAAAACAGCTGCATTAATCAATCATGGAAAGAACGTAAAGAACTTCGCACCGTAAAACATCTTGAGAAACACAGGAAAGGGAGTTAAATAGGATGAGATGATCTCAGAATTCTTTGCTAACCTAGCAGAACATCTTTGCTGTTTTCAGCATGTAGGTTCTGCATAAATGCACTTAGGACTTTTGCCCATTGTGCACTCCCTGTTCTTTGTCAAGCCTGCATGCTCTTACACCCTAGGACTTTGAAGAGCACATTTTAAAAATCAATCTCTGTGACATATTGCATGAGTGAATTCCTTTATAATAGCCATAGCTTCATGTAAGCTTCATAAATCTTAAATGTTAGTAACAGTTACCCTCTGTTTTCTGCATATTGTTGCAGGTGACATGGAATTGTGGCATTGGCAATGTTTCCAACATAGGTTTTTATGATTCTTTGTTCCTTTTTATGAGATTCCTTCTCTTCCAAGTTCTCTTCAATTGCCTTGTGGACACTGGTTGTCTATTCCCCTCTCATTACTCAAAAGAAAGAATTCAGTGTTGGTTCTTTATACTTGTCTTTGGTATTTCTGGCCTCCCTTTCTATATCCTTTTCTCCTGATAGAGACTGATTCCTGGGACATAGAGGGAATTCAGAAATGTGTGTTCACTGGCTTTTAAGGAACACAAACCCTTCAGTGCCCAATTACAGGTCTGCTTGGAAGTTTTCTCCCATATCTCTCTTTCCTGCCAACACATATCAGGGTTCTCTTGAATTGTACTATTTCTTCCCTGTTGTTTCTGTAAATATGACCACTATATATATATATTAATTTTCTAGCATTTCTCATTTTAATTTATATTTATTGAGATTAGATTTTTAATTAGAACACAGATATAAAATGCCTGGTCATCTCTTTGCTATGTACATATTCTTTCTCTGTTATTTAAATTTATGACCAAGAATTAATGTTAGAATACACATTTGTTAGAAGTACAGTAAATCTAGAATTGGAATTGAAGGTAATGTAAAAGAAAGACAGTTGAGTAGAGCCAGTGATTATAATTTGCAAATTCAACTTATGAAAAGGCCAGCTTCTTCCTTAGAAGGCTAGTTAGAGAAAATGATGGAAAAGATAGGAGAAATTGATGGAAGAGAGTGACAGAGATCAGTGGTGATAATGCCATGTTAATCACTAGCCATATTGAGCAGGGTTTTGATTATAGACAACAGAATGTACGCTTGTTTAAGTAGTAAGAGGTTTCTCCCAGGGTCTTGGGTAGTTTATAGAATTTCTGAAAGAGACAGTGAAACAAGTTTTCCTTAGGAGAAACAAACACACAGAGTACTGTTCTAGAGAAAACACCTTGTTGTCTGTGCTCCCATCAGCTGCTCAGTGCCCACAAAGCTAGGGACCAGACATGAGACCATTCTGTCATGACTGCTATAGAAGAACCAAATGCCTCCACCACCTTCATAACCAGAAGAGCTGCATAGCTTCCACTTCACAGTGCTTACTTTCACAATACCGGTATATATTTACTTGGTGGAAGGGCAGAATCATGTAAAATCCTAGCTGCAAGGGAGTCTGAGAAATGCTGTCCCTGCACTGCCATGGCATTGCAGGGGACAGTCTCAGCCAGCCTGGGCAGGCAGTGCTGCTCCTCCCTCATTCTCTCAGGGCTGACCCCAGATGTTCTTTACTTCTTAAGCCCCCTTTTCTACTCCTGCTCTTCACTCTCAGCAGATTCCAGCTTCACTGAGAAAATAGAACCTGATAGGAACTAACTTTAATATGCTCCCCTCAGCCTTCAAGCTTATTAACATTTGCATCCAACCCTCCCTCCATCTTCAAGGTTGAGGAGGAAGGTGTTTCTCCTCTTGTCTGAGGGAATTACTCCACTTAAAACCAACATCCTTTCTTAGAAACCTTGTTCTATCAGTTAAATTCCCTCTCATTTATTTTTTTTAAAGATTTTCTTTTTAATGCAATACTTGAAACATAAAAAGAATATGTCAAAGTCACTATAGTTTGATCAATTGAATCATAAGGGGAAAGTTTTAAGTAGCAAAGAGATGTGACTTTGAAAGTTAAATACTAATGTAACTTTTTGTAATGATATATTTATACCACACTACCATCTCATCCACTGTCCATCTCTGTGCCTCTGAGTTTGTATTTTAATCTGTCTGTGACTCAGTTCCTTTTTGATAAAATGATGTGGTTGACCTAAATTATCTTGAAAGTTTATCCATCTCAGTTCTCAAATATTATTATTCCATATAGTTTTGACATACACACATTTTACAAAGAAACACATGAAAGACCTTACCTAGTTTCCCTACCCTGTACTTTATTTTTATGTTTTGAGAAGAAGCTTGCCTGAATCTATCTTCAACAGAAAGCATTAGATTACAGAAACAGCAACATGTGACAGCTTAATGTAACAGAAAGAGCCCAAGATAAACCTCGCCTTTCTCATTTATCAATAGAGATAATGGAAGTAACTTTTCTTTCCAGAGTTGTTGTTAGGATAATAGTTATCATGCTAATATCCAACTTTTAGGTAGTGACAACTATATAAAAACATTACTTGAAGTGCTTGTGTGTCCTAATACATTTAATCTTTATGACCATGCTGCTGTTGTCTCTGTTTTACCAACGAGGAAACTCAGGCTCAATGAGGATAAGTGGATTTCCCATCCAGGGTCACACGTCTAAATGGCAGAGTCAGGATTGAAACCGGGTCATCTGACTCCAGGATCTATGCTGTTAACCATTATGCAGTACTGCCCCACAGTGTGTTTTAAATGAAATAACTAACGCGGTAGTAACAATGATAGTAATATGTATACCTGGTTATCAGTAAGTCAGAGATAGAGAGAAGAGGTCTTTTGTATTTGCTTTCTTTGATATTCATGTCTTTCCCTTGTGTAAGGGACACTGGACTATTTACACAGTAAACCAGCTTGGCAGTGTGACTATTTAAGCCCTCAATTCCAAACTCAAAAAGAAATTGCTTAATTTGTTGTGAGTCGTCATTTTCTCCCATGAGATAGATAAACTAAATCAGAATCATGGGATCCAAAATAATTTTAGTATAATGAAAGATGTTGGAAGAAGTATAGGAGACTCAAATGAAGCCATGTTCTTGCTAGTCCAGAAGCCATACCAATGAGCATTTGAGAATCAACTTTAGATCTAAGTGTTTATCTACTGTCTTCATTTGTCATGTCTTATGTATTCATATTTGTATTCTAATTCTTTTATTCTTCTTTCTTAGCCTCACACCCGAAATAGTCAGTACACCTTCCTCCCCAGAAGAGGAGGATAAATCAATACTTAATGCAGTTGTTCTTATTGATGATTCAGTGCCAACGACAAAAATTCAGATCAGGTTAGCTGATGGGAGTCGTTTGATACAAAGATTCAATAGTACACACAGGTAAGCTTCCTAAGGCATTGTGTCTAGTTTGCTGTTATGTACTGAGTTACTTATCTAAGTAAAACTGTATGTGACTTGAATAATGAAGAATTTGAGATTCTTTAGGTTTACTTTTGAAGTAAATTTTTGACAGAAGAAAAATCTTTAAAAGGATAATAGCTGTGTATATAAAATGAAATATATGGTATTTAAACAATCTCTGTAAACAGTCCAAATACTAATGCAAATTTAGATATACAGAAATAAAGAGTTGTAATTCTGAATTAGAATCGGATTTAATTTAATACAGTAAAACCTTATTTGGACTTCACTCATCTAAAAATTTATGATACATCTGATTGGAATTAACTTTCTGTATAGCACATTTTTAATAATATAAATGTGTGCTATAACTAAAGTTGAGTGTGCTGTTGTCAAGTACTTCAAATAAACTGTTTCAAATATCTCTCTAACATTAACATCAGCATTTGTTGTGTTAAGATATTATTTTTATTTGTTCTTTGAAGCAAGACTAAGGGATACAGTTATGATCTTAGATGAGTTAGTAAGTATATGTGATAGTCTTTTATTATTATTATTATTATTATGACATACACTTTTCATACTTTTAGATTCACTTGCCATAGGCCAATCCAAGTTACGTTTTTCTGGGCTATATACTGCTGACATTTTATACTATGAAAAAAGTAGGACCTGCACTTTCAGTATACAGTAGACCCTTAAACAACATGGGTTTGAACTGTACAGGTTCACTTATTCTCAGGTTCCTCATCCATGGATTAACCAACAGTGGATTGAAAATATAGTATTCGCAGGATGCAGAACCCACTTGTAAGGAGGGCCTATTTTCATATTCACAGGTTCCACAGGGCTAAGCAGGACTTGAGCATTTGTGGATTTTAGTATATGCTGGGTTCCTGTAACCAATCTCCTGTGTATGTGGACGGCCAGCTGCAATGACATTGTTGACACTTATTTTATGCATAACTCACCTGAAGATATTTCTATTTTACAGTAAATGTTAGGTATACTCCAAAGTTAATCCTTACCTTTTAGCTTAAGGATAAGATAATTTATATTATTTCAATGGAAGAATTTAAAGAAAGTTACAATAAGAGTTGGAATTGTGTGATTTTTATTATGATGTAATTTTACCTAAAAGCTTACCTGGAAATATGGCTTTTGTATCACAAAGTATTTTTATCTTATTTCTTCAGGATCCTGGATATCCGGGACTTTATTGTACAGTCCCGTCCTGAATTTGCAACTCTTGACTTTATTCTTGTGACTTCATTTCCAAATAAAGAGCTAACAGATGAAAGTCTGACACTACAAGAAGCAGATATTCTTAACACTGTGATACTCCAGCAACTAAAATAATACTGTTCCTATCCATGCAGTAGCATGTAGGAATAGATAATGTGCCATATTAATAAGGAAAATACTTCCAGCCTAAAAACAATCAAATTATTTTTCTTATTTTTACAAATAAATTTTGCTTTTATTGTTATTCTGTCTTCCAGCCTTTGTACAGATGAATTTGGATTAGGGATAGATCTTAAGATAAGTATGTTTGAGTTTTTAGTTGCACGGCTGGCTTATGTTGATAGCTTTGAAATATCTAAGCAAACCAATTTGTTACATTCTGAGTGTTAATGTAACAACATTTGTTTACAGAGAAAATGAACAAAACCCCTTTTTAATAAATGCATTCGATAGAATTTGCACTGAAGTTTCTTGATGCAGCATTGACCAACAGCCATTAAGAAATCTTTTGATGAAATAAGTTAAAACTTTTTCTGTAATATAAATTGAAAGTATCTACTCTGATTTTGAAATTGTTTGATTATGCAATAATTATTTGTCCTACTATATTTTACACATCCTTTTTACTTACTGATTTAGCTGTATTATCCCTATCAAAAAGTACAGTTTGGCCTTGCTTTTTGTAGACCATGTCCATCATAAACTAGAAACAAAAAAACATAAAGGTCAGCAATTCTTGAGAAGATGTGGTAAACAACATTTTAAAATCGAGTAATTGCAATCTCTCTCACAGCCTGTCTTGATCACATTCATTTCTTCATTCAACACATTTTTCTAGGAGTTCTAGAAAATTATGCACTCAGAGCTGAAGATTGTTCTAAGTGCTCAACCCAGATTGTGTTCTACTCCAGAACAAAACTAATTAGAAAAACAGGAATGTAAAAAAATTACTAGCATATATGTTTGCATTTCTGCTAATGTCAAGTATTTCCTAAATGGTACAGACTACATGAGGAATGATAGAAATGCTTTTTCTTCCCAGACACCACTTCTTTGGTCACCAATTCTGGTTAGTTTTCCATTGCTGCTGTAACAAATTACAAGATTTCTGGCTTAAATAACAAATTTATTATCTTACAATTCTGTAGAAGTCCAACATGGGTTCCACTGTGCTAAAATCAAGGTGTTGTCAGGTTGTATTTTTTTCAGGAGGCTCTAGGGGAAAATCATTTCCTTGCTGTTCCAGTTTCTAGAGGCCACCTGTGTTCCTTGGCTTGTGGCCCCCTTCTTCCATCTTAAAGCTAACACCATTGCATCTCTCTGACTCTTCTTCATCACATCTCTGACAACAGCCATGAAATGTTCTCTGTTTTTGAGGACTCGTGATTAGATTGGGCCCACTAGATAAACCACGGTTATCTCCCCATCTTATGGACTCCATCAAGGCCCATAGTAACCTAAATCATATCTCCAAAGTCCCTTTACCATTTAAGATTACATATTCGCAGGTTTGGGTATTAGGACATGAACATGGGGGTGGCGGGAAGACATTCTGCTTGCTTACCATAGCTCACCCCTATCCCAAAGATTCATGTTCATCCCAAATAAATTCACCCCATCCAAAGGTGCTCAGTGTCTCAAACCATTACATCATCAACTCAAAGTCCAAATCTCACTCAATTTTACCAGTTCAGAAGTCCCAAAGTATGGAATAGGGTCTGGGTATGATTCCTGGGTCATATCTCCATCTGTGAACCTAGGAAGCAAGTTATCTGCTCCCAAATATAATGGCAAGACAGGAATAGTTTAACAGTTATAGATATTCCTGTTCAAAAAGCAGAAAGTGGAATGAAAAAAGGAGCCACTGGTGCCAAGCAATTTACAAATTCACCCAGGCACACTCTTTTATTAGGTCTCAAGGCCTGGGATTAATCTGTGGCTCACAGCTTGGTCCTCTGGGCTTGTGACTCTGGCTCAGAGTCATCTTTTCCACAAAGGTGGCATATGTTTGCACTTACGTAGTTTTATCAGCTTGTTTTTATTTTCATTTCACACTCTATACCTTTCAGTTTAAGATGGTAGTGTTTTTGCTGGTATAACTCTTAAGAAATTTGTTGACCTCCTATGTATGTCACAGGGATTCGCTCCAGTACACAGGAAGCTCCTCCGCACATCTTTCCTAGATAATCCCATCTCTATTCTTGGCTTTTTCTGAAGTAGCTGAGAGGATCTATTAGTCGCACCTTTGATCTCTTCAAAGAGCCTTTTTGTGTGACCGAATACTCAGACATTTTGATCTTTCTGAGGTATTAGCAAAAGATTATATAGCCACACCCTCATGTCTTTCACCACAGAATACTTTCCTGATGGTAATCTCTTAATTTTAGTCTGTTTGCCATTGGGGTAGGCTGAGAATTTTACAAATTATCAAGTCCTGGTTTCCCTGTATTTAACAGTTCTTCCCTCAATTTATCTATCTACTTTCGCATATTACTGTAATCAGCAAGAAGAAAGCAGGCTATACCTTCTACAGTTTGCTTGGAATCTCAGCTATCTAAGTTTATCACTTAAAATTCTACTTTCCACGTAACTGCAGGATACAATTCAGCTAAGTTTTTTGCCACTGTTTAACAAGGATCTGTTTTCTCCAGTTTTCCAAGAACATATTTCTCATTTCCTTCTGAGCCCACAATAGCAGCATCTTTAAGTGTTATTTCTTCTAACAGTCTGCTCACGGTGATTTAGATATTCTGTACGGCAGTTTAGGTATTCTCTACCATGCTCCTTCCTAACCTTACTAGCACTAATGTCCATATTTCTACTAACAGTCTCAAGCAATCTAGGCTCTTTCTATCGTGCTCCTCAAAATTCTTCCCGCCTCTACCCACTGCCCAATTGTAGACACTTCTTCATTTACAAGTGTTTGTTACAGCAGCACCCCACTTCCAGGTATCTAGAGAAGTCTCTTAACGCTTGCTCACTGCCAGCTGACTTGAATGTGCTTCTACGAGATTTGGACTTCACCTTTCCCTGGGGTCACTGTTTATTTCAAAGATGTGAATTTACCTGTTCTAGGATGTTAATACTGGGAGGGCCACCAGAACTACTACAGGATAAAAGTGTTGATCTGCTGCTACAGCAAATTTTTCTCAGTATCATAAAGGAAGAAGATTATTCCTAAGTCTTCCCCTCAGAATAGGAATCCTGGCTCCTTTCCACTTACTGAAAACAATGTGGATAATATGTATACAACAGCCAGTCCCAGTTCAAATAAATTACCAGGGATAAACTACCTTTTCATGGACCAAAATCATCTTCCTAAGGAAATAATTTCTTGAAAGAAAACATTTTAATAAAAGGGCATTGCAAACTTTATAAAATTATTAGAAATTTTCTTGTAGTTTCTTTTTATTGGTTAAATGGGTGCCTATAGATGTACATAATGAAAACAACTGCCATTTTGTATATAATAGTCTTCCAAAATGTCGAGGTTTACATTAGCAGAGAAAAACATCCAGAAGGGATGAACAGTACTTTCACATGTGCTACATAGTGTTTTTCTTCACTGAGAGTCATTTTTTTCTGAATTAGTTTTACTACTGCAGTCACTGTAACTTAAAGTTTATAATCATCTCAAAAAATCTTGTCACAATGAGCAGTTAGACAACCATGTGTGAGTCAGTCATTTTGCATGATGTATATAATCAAAAAGTGCTTACCAGTAAAGAATATTTTCAAAGAAACTCATTGAAAATGTTTTTTCAAAATTTCCTTGATTTGTAGTTTTATTTGAGTGGCTGAATAGGTTACTTTAAACATGAATAACATTTCCTGTGGTTTAATTTTCCTCGGTGCATCTTTTTCAAGGGCAGAAAATGAACTAAGTTGTGGCAGTGTTAGCTCAATCTCCCATTGCTGTTTCTGTTGTTATTCTACCCAAATAAAAACATTCAGGTGCTTCTTAACTTTTTGCAACAGTGCATTTCTGAAAACCTTGTCACAACATGTATTGTTATAAAGTGTCATGTTTTCCCTTTAAGAGTTTGTGTCCCTTATTAGTGATTCGAATTAGTATATCATGTATGTGGCCAATATTGTCAAAAAGGCTAAGAAGTAGTTTCTGTAATTATAAAATTTTTAATTAAAGAATCTTCTGACTCCCATTAAATGGTTTATAAAAGGAGCTCCAATACATAAGTATAACTGTATGCACTTGTTTTTTTTGTGTGTGCTCATGAAAATGGCATGTGGCCTAGAATTAAGTAGCTCTAATCCACTCATAATCCACTCAGTTTAACAATTTTGCCTCTTTAGAGTTTATAGCTATGACTGGGCCTCTGAAGGGAAAAAAAAAAAAAAAAACTTGAATTTTTGATTTATTTTCCTTTAGATAAATGTTTCTGTATGAAGTAGAAATCTTCAGAACCATTATAGGCAGCTACAACCTTCAAATCTTCTTTGAGTACTGTAGTTTATTTTGTATCTTTTCATTGGCACGATTCCAAGTGCAACTGCTCAAGTGAAAACTACAGGGAAAGCATGCTAGTAAGTTCATTGTTTCTTTATTGTTATCACAGTTGTGGCCTGTCTTGGAGGGCCACATAAGCCATCCTTGAATTAGGGTGTGTGTGTTAAAAGTCTACATCAAAAGATGGCTAAGAGATCAGAGGTGCGGCAACTGCCTTTTTTTCCCCCTCACAAAACTCTTTCTGTCCTTACTTCACCTCCTGCAGTTTATGTTTGGTTTGTAGTGCTGTTTAAAATGGCTTACAGTCAGAGCAGATACTTAAGAAGTGACTTTTCTCACTTTGACTTTGGGGATAGAACAGTATTTAAAATGAGCATATGTCCTTTTTATTTTATGCCTTTGTATTGACTTTTTGATTTGTGTTTTCCTTATCTAGATAGTGAACCTTTCAATGTACCTTTTGGGACATTGTTAATTAGAAAAGGTCCTTCATGGTAGTTTATGTATTTATCATCTTCCCCATTTTGTGTTTCATTTTTGTCTTTGTAGGAAAGGCTTGTTTTTTCAAATGCTGACAGGTTTTATCATTTTTCTCCTAGGATCAAGAACGGTAAAAACTAATTTTTAGTTTTCTAGGAGAATCCATGTTGATTAAAATTAGCAAATATAAAGACTACAGCTGTTCAGACATCAGTAGGCTTGAAAGTGGAGGTGTGAGCATAGTTGAGTACAGGTGGGTCCTGCTCTGGCAGCCTGGAATGTGTAACTGGATCCGGGCTGTAAGCACAGTAGTTAGGATGAAGTGACATCGAAAGAAATGTTTGTTTTTCTACCAATAGGTATCGGTTTCAACATTCCATAGGGTAAGGTAATCATTTTTATTAATGTAGTAAAGTTATATGCAAATACCATGAGTATATGTATTTATAAAATGCATGATAATGTTGAGGCTAGGAGAGGTTCTCCCCACCCCTTGAAAACCTGTTATAAATATTTATAATGTGAGTAGATATTGGTGTGTGAAATATTGTGTGCATAGGTGTTCTATGGCAACTCAAAGGAATCTGACTTTGTATTCTTTAATATTAAGCATGTGCGTGATTCATTTGCAATGAGTACATATCTTTCAGATAACTACTTGGGTTTATCACTTACTAAGGGCCTACTTAGAGCAGAGTCCAATATTTGCAGGCAGCATGCTACTTACAGTAAATGTCACTGTTACAGTTTGTCATTCTGACTTCAGCTTAATAAATGTAATTTCTTCAGAAAAGCCTTCCTTGATGCCTCAATCTAAAGTCACTGCTTGTCTCTGTCAGTTTACTCTATTTAATGTAGCATTAGCAATACCTGATATTTTCTTGTTAATTTGTTGTACTTTTGTCCCCATCTGCTACCATTGTCCCTTCCCTTCCCCCATGCTCGCAGCATTCCACCAGAGCAGGGACTTCGTCCTACCCACTGTGTATCCCTAGAGACTAGAATAGTAGCTGACATGTAGGAGTCACTTAGTAAAAGGCTAATAAGTAATAAAAAGCAAATGAAGAATGGAACCATGTAGCACTGGGAGAATATATGCATCAATGTTTTAAAAATGAGAGATTCAGAATTGTGCCAATGGAGTTGATATTGTTGATAGAAAAGTTTGTAAGTTTCGATTGGATTTTAGGAGAAGAAAAAAAATGTTCTAGGAGTGGCAGCCTTGGTTCATTTCGGGGAGTGGTAGTATCTGTAGTAATGAAGGAATTGTCCTGGCAGTTCCTCATAGTAGAATTGGGGTGAAAACACCTAAGGAGTGCCTCTGTGAGGAGCTAACAGTGTGTGAAGAAATACCTGGGATTTTCTGAACCCCAGTAGTAAAGGATGCTGTGATTCTAGAAGTTGGGAGATACAGAAGAACACTTTTATGAAGACAGTGGAAATCCCTAAGCCTGTTAAGTAACTTATTTGATTACTCGAAAACAACCAAAGGTATGTTGGTCACTTATCATGTAATCTGATTGCTTACAGTATGATTTTTTTAAATAGATTTTATCTTTATGTTCCTATCTATCTTTATATATAATTAGTCTATATAGTGCTAGCCTGTATAATAGCTCTTATTCAATTTATCATATTGAATTCATTTCATATAATTTATTTAACATTTTTAGCCATTGGTGTTTTATTTTAGAATGTAATACCTCATCATCATTTACTTGTTACTTTACTACTGATACCCCAAAAATGTGAAAAAAGAGTTAATGAAATTTAATCAGTCAATTGTGAGTCTGCTAAAATATATGTAATAACTTTTTAAATTGAAAAGCTGCAGAAAATGAGATGATACTAGAATCTTTAATGACTCATGCCTCTGAAGTCAAACCAGTTTGAGGGACAGTTGACTTTGGCTATGATGGAGTTTGGATGTGTTGTCCCCTCCAAAACTCATGCGGAAATTTGATCTCCAATGTGGCAGTGTTGGAAACTGATTGAGTCATGGGGGTGGATCCCTCATGAATGGATTAATGCTCTCCCTGGGGAAGGGGGGATTAATGAGTGAGTTCTCGCTCTATTAGTTCCCGCAAGAGCTTGTGCTTAAAAAGACCCTGGCACCTTCTCTCTCTCTCTTGCTTCCTCTCACCATGTGATCTGCTTGTACCTGCCGGCTGCTTGCCACTTTCTGCCATGAGTAGAAGCAGTCTGAGGCCCATGCCAAATGCAGCTGTCCCAGAATTGTAAGCCAAATAAACCTCTTTTCCTTATAAATTACCCAGTCTCAGGTATTTCTGTTACAGCAACACAAAACAGACTAAAACAGAAAATTGGTACCGAGGAGTGGGGTGTTGCTACACAGATACCTGAAAATGTGGATGCGGCTTTGGTACTGGGTAATGAGCAAAGGTTGGAGAAGTTTGGAGGACTTAAGAGAAAAAGACGAGGGAAAGTTTGGAATGTCTTAGAGACTTATGTGGTGGTGAGCAGAATGCTGATAAAAATGTGGACAGTAAAGGCCATGCGGATGATGCAGTCTCAGATAGAAATGAGGGACTTATCAGGAACTGGGGCAAAAATCACCCTTGCTAAACCATAGCAAGGAACTTGGCCGCATTGTGTCTGTGCCCTTGGACTTTGTGGAAGGTGGAACTTAAGAGTTGTGAACCAGAGCATTTGGCAAAAGAAATTTCTAAGCAGCAAAATGTAAAGGAAGCTGCATGGTTGCTTTTAACAGCCTACTTTAAGTTATGGCGGCAAAATCATGATGTAAAGCCAGAATTTAAGAGGGAAGCAGAGCGTAAAGATTTGGAAACTTTGCAGCCTGGCCATGTGGTAAAGAAGCACAGAGCTGGAGAACAATGTAAGGGTGAAGCAGATAAACTGGTTGCTAAAGACATTATCTTGGTGGTGAAGCAGCCAGATGCTAATAGTGGAGAAAATGAGAGAAAAGCCCTGAAGACATTTCAGAAGTCTGGAAGGATGCCCCACCCATCACAAGCCCTGAGGCCTAGAAGGACTGAGTTATCCTGGAGGACAGACCTGGGGCACAGCTGCCCTCGGAACCGGCTCCCTGCATCACAGCTGCTCTGGCTGAAGACGACCCAAGTTTGGTTCCTGCTGCAGTCCTGGAGAGTAGAGGCCCAAAACCTCAGTGGTGTCCACGTTGTAAGTCTGCAGGCCGGCAGGACATGAGAGCAGTGGAGGCGTGGCAGCCTCCACTCAGATTCCAGAGGATGTATGGAAAAGCCTGGGACCCAGGCAGAGACCTGCCGCAGGGGTAGAGCCACTGCAGAGGACATCTACTAGAGCAATGCTGAGCAGGAAATTGGGGTTGGAGCCCCCACAGAGAGCCCCCACCAGGGAAGTGTCTAGTAGAGCCAAGGCAGCAGGACCACCATGGAGACCCCAGACTTATGGAGCTACCAGAGTGGAACACTGGCCTGGAAAAGTTGCAGGCACCAGCGCAGCCCACTGGGCTGCAACTGGCAGAGCTGTGGGAATGAGGCTGCCTTATGCTTTGGGGGCCCAGATGCCCAATTGTGCCCAGGATGCAAGGATGCAGGACTTGGAGTCAAAGAACACTATTTTTTAGCTTTCAGACATAATGTCTGCCCTGCTGGGTTTCGGACTTGTTTGGGGCCTATTTTTCCTTCCTTTTGGCCTATTCCTCCCTTTTGGAATGGGAATGTATAGCCAATGTCTGTTCCACCATTGAATCTTGGCAGTAGATAAATTTGGTTTTGTTTTCACAGGTTCACAGCTAGAAGGACTTTTGCTTTTGGTCTCAGATGAGACTTTGGACTTTTAAGTTGGTGCTGGAGCAAACTAAGATTTTGGGGACTTTGGGATAGAATGATTGCATTTTGTATGTGAGAGTGATATGAGTTTTAGGGGACCAGGGGCGGAATGATGGAGTTTGGATGTGTTGTCCCCTCCAAAACTCATGCAGAAATTTGATCCCTAATGTGGCAGTGTTGGAAACTGATTGAGTCATGGGGGCGGATCCCTCATGAATGGATTAATGCTCTCCCTGGGGGAGGGGGATTAATGAGTGAGTTCTCACTCTATTAGTTCCCGCGAGAGCTCGTTGCTTAAAAAGACCCTGGCACCTTCTCTCTCTCTCTTGCTTCCTCTCTTGCTTCCTCTCACCATGTGATCTGCTTGTTCCCGCTGGCTGTCTGCCACTTTCCGCCATGAGTAGAAGCAGCCTGAGGCCCGTGCCAGATACAGCTGTCCCAGAATCGTAAACCAAATAAATCTCTTTTCCTTATAAATTACCCAGTTTCAGGTATTTCTGTTATAGCAACACAAAATAGAATAAAACAGGCTACATTCTTTGACTGAACTTAGAAAGAAAATACTCACTTGTCATTATATATTCTCTAAATTAACTCCATTATGCAAAGTTCTACACAAGCAAAGGCAGCATAAATGACCTGGAGTTACCGCTTTCCAAGTAACCTTTATAAACAGACAAGATATCTGCAAAACATGCATGAGTTCTGATATTCTTGTTAGAATTATTTTCTGGAAAGAAAATGTTATAAAACTCTGAATTTTGGTATTCCTTAATAGTACCCCTTTATGTATTTTAAAATACTCAACCAGTACTTGAAAGGACGAGTCGACACCAGTTGACGATCCACTGGAGAGAGCTCGTTTATTAGGCAGCACACACGCATATATATAGGGCTTTTAGGGAAGGCTGATTGGCTTAAAATACAATCCCTACTTAGCATACCACATGGGGCTTGGGGTGAGCTGATTGGTGTGCGATTTGCGCCGGCGGGAAGGAGAGTACGGAAGAGAAGGGCAACCAGCGCCATGATGGGGTGTGGCCGAGAAGGACTTATGTGATCAGGGTGTGATCCCTTGGGGCATTTGGGTTCTTACAGTACTTAACTTCTGTAGGTTTCTTTTTTCCTTTTTACTTATTGTAAATACAGATCTTAAGTGTCTTTAAAAATGGCACTAACCATATAATTGTAAGAGATCAGTTCTCTATATGCAGTTCTTTTTGTTGCCTTTTTCTTTCTCTTTTATACATACATACATATGTGTGTGTGTATATATATATATATAAATTCAGTTCGTGCAATAAGAAACTATTTTTAACATAGGACTGTATCCACAAGCATCTTTGTTTTAAATATAATGAAAATGGTAAAGAGCCTTGATTGGATTCTAGGTCACATGCATGCCTCAGTGAGTGCATGACGTATTATTTGATTTGACCTCAGATGCAAAGGACCACTATATGATTCACAAATTGTATTTTATTTTTTCTTTCTCAAAATTAGTTTTTAAATTAAGAGTATCTACTATAGTTAGTCTATAAGCAAAAATAGAAAAATTATGAGATGTTTGTATTTCTAGAAGTTTTTATTTCATTCTTGCAAGTAGGTCTCCTAATTCCACTTTTATGGATAGTTCTCCAATTAAAGCATAAAATTTTACTTAGATAATTGCATTTGAGCAAAAGCATGTTTGATTATGCCTTCATTATTCTTCCTGCTATAAGCAATAGTTAATGCTTCCTTTTACTCATATGTGTCAAAATATCTAAAACTCTAAATACTATATGTATGTGGGGATGAGCGTAGTTATGGTGGTTTTTGTTTTGTTCACATACCTGTAAATGTCCAACACATAAACTTTCACTTCCTTTTTCTCCTGCCTTTTTCTTGGGTTCTCTTTTCTCTTTGTTCCCCGTATACTTTTTTTTTTTTGGATAGCTGGCTGATAAGGGGATCAGAACCCTTGACCTTGGTGTTATCAACACCACACTGTAACCACTTGATCTCCATATCCTTCTAAATATTACTTCCCAATCCTTCTGACTCACTGGGAGATTTCTTTGGAAGCATAAGTTCTCCATCCTAAAACCTGTAGGAAGAGCCAAGTGTGGACTGGACTTCACCAATGAACAGCAGGAATGATGTGGGCCACTCTCTGCTCTGATGACTCACTCGGAGGCCTGGGAGAGCAGAGCTGCAAACACAGACATCTTTTGTGAAGAACGTCTTTATGTATAAATTTGCATTCAAGTTGATGCCAGTTCAACTGTCAAAATAAAATATTTGTTTATTGAATGATTCTCTACAGAGTTCCTTCAAGTGTATTCTGGATAATTTGATTACAAAAATCAGTTTACATTCAACACTTCAAGGTCATCTAATTTGTAAATGGAAACATGAGGGTACTTCAAAAAGGTCGTGGAAAAGTAGAATTAAAAAATAATACAAATCTTTCCATGACCTTTTTGAAATACGTGTATCTATATATACCAACCATTTAAAATCCTTTATAAGCATATCTCCTGAAATACCCTTATTATGACATCACTTAAGTTTGTAGCTTTTCCCCCATGTGTTATTTCATAAGGCCCTCATGAGGACCCTAAACCGAATACTGTCAATCTTACCCCCTTCATCTTCATGGGGAACAAGTTAAGTAACTAGTGGAAAGTCGCATTGTGAGTAGAGATGAAGTCAGTGTCTCCGTATGCTTGATGTGGTTCAGTTTCCATTGTCCTGTCGTTTTGGGTAACAAGCATTGTCCTCATTTCTTAATAGTAATCTTCAGTGTAGATACAGAGGTACTGGGATACTCATTTTATAGATTATAATAAAAGATTAAGTACGGTTCTAAAGGATATTCAGCAAATACAGTAACTCTTGGCTTCACTGCCGAAAACATCCTCGGATGAAATGTTAATTTTTGAAGATTTGGTAATTCGAGTTCTATTTAACTCTTGTGTGGAGTGTTATAATGCATTTTAATGTTATAGTTTTTCTCAATGTTTGCAGTTTTTGTTTTTTCAAACCTATCCTACCAACTTTATTACATCAGGAATGATGTGGCAGAAAAAGCAGAGTATTTGAAAGGCCTTGGCACTAATTCTATGAGAATATTATGTCTTTTTTTAAAACTGAAGATGTAAATATCAAATTCTTTTTTACATTGATCTAGTACAAGAATCTGGTATTCTTATTCACTTGCAAGCCAGAAAGAGATTACTACATCAGATATTGCTTGTCAGCAATTAGAAATATCAAAACTACTATTATTTATTACATTTTCACTTCTTTTACAAAATGAGTCGAATCTTATACAACAGTCCAGGATGTAACAGGAGGGAAGAACTGTTTCCACCTACCTGTATGTATGTATGGAGGAGTCACATAAGGTAACAGTGAGTGAAGAAATATTTTTATCAATGTGTTATTATTTGGCAATAAATACTTAAGGCCACAGGCCTGTCAGTCTTTACAAAGATCAAGGTGCTGTTGATAGTAAAACAATCTAAGTTACCTTTGATCAGTTAGCATTAGGACGTCAGGGTGTGGGAATTTGGTTACTTATTCTTATCTCCACCAGGGGGTGTAGAGGTGCTGGGAAAGAATTTATATCAGTGTCTTTCCCTTAGCTGCTTTAATAAGATGAAGGGAGAGGATGAAAGTTATTAGCTAAAATAACTAGGAATTACCCAGGCATCAATATCATATAACAATGCTTTTTGTGACCTCCTGCAATAGAGATGAGGAACACTTGGCTAAATGTAACGAGCATTTTCAAAAATGTAGTAATGTTAATTGTAAAAATATCAATAGTGTCATTGTAGTAGGCCTTGGGTTCTTTTCATTGAAACATTACCCAGATGTTCATCAACTGCATGTATTGCTCTCTGAGCATGCTCCCTGAAAAAGCATTTAAAATGTCCCACTTGAGTGTTTCAACTCCCTTGATAAAACATTCTCCATTTAAGTACACTGCCATAAAATTTAGTCTTGAACTCTTTTTCCTTTTTTTACCCATGCCATATGCCTTCCTGTTTTCCTTGGCTAAATTCTGATTTCTCAGATTTCAATCCTTGGTTCTTTCCTACCTTTGTAGTAACTAGTTCTCACCATAGGAAATTCTACTTTGATCTTTATCTTCTTTCCCTTGTTCAAAATTGTTGAAAATTGTTGCAACTTTACAATCGCCAAGTCCACTCTCACAAACATGAGTGGCAGAATTACAAAGTGAAAATGGAGAAAATTGGCATAGAGTTGGTTGTCCTAGATTCCTCATCATGCCTCTGCCACCAACTCTGTGAGTCTCAATTTTCTCGTAGAATGTGGAGATTAGAACACATTCCTTCTGCTACAACCATTATGGAAAACAATATGGAGGTTCCTCGAAAGATTGAGCTAGCAATCCCACTACTGGGTATTTATCCAGAGGAGACAAAATCACTATGCCAAAGAGATATCTGCACTCCCATGTTCGTTGCAGCATTATCCACAATAGCCAAATAATGGAAACAATCTAAATGTCCTACAACAAATGAATGGATAAAGAAATGTGGTGTATATATACAATAGAATATTATTTAGCCAGATCTCAGTTACTTTCTAGCTCTGCCACTTAATTCCCAGAGCTCTAGTGTCTTCACTTGTAAAATGAAATACATGCTAGTAATATCTTTGAAGGGTGAGAAAAATAAAAGTTATGTAAAGTTCTTTATATATTTGTTAACCAGAGAGACAGGTGTGTATAGACAAGGTAATTCTACCAGAAGTAGCTGTGATTCCTCTTCCTTCTGATTTCTAGATAAGATCGGTTCTAACTTCCATTCCATGTCTGTAGAAGTCAAAAGCCCTTCCCAAATATTCCTCCACATTCTCGGCAGATATTATTTTCATCAGCATCCTTGCCCAAAACTCCTTTCTTCTATTTAATTAGTTCGCTGCCCCTCATATGCAGTTTCTATTATTACTGCATTGACACAGATGTTGAACATAGAGACCTCTGTGGTTTCCACACCCACCCGACCCTCCCAAGAGAGCAAAGCCTAAGAAAAAAAAAAAAACAAAACTCTGCACAAGGCCTTTCTATCAGCAGCTAACTTTAGTCAAAGGAGATTGCAGGGGAAAGAAAGAGCATTACATTTTCCTCATCTATTACATAATGGTTTGGATCTTATTCTTAATGAAATTGTGTCTATGGCATTGCAAGGTGTTTTTTTTGGTTTTTTTTTTTTTTTTTTGAATGTCATTTAACAAGAGTTTATAAACCTAAGAATACAGAACTACTTCAACATAAATATAAGTACAATACACAAAAGATCAAGGCTACATGAAGGTGCAGTTTGGTGTTATCAGTGTTCCCAACTAGCTGTAGTGCTTTTTTTTTTAAGACCTTGATAAATATTGCTCAAGTTCTGCTCTTATAAGTAAATGCCCTTGATCTTGGTTGTTGTGTCCAGAGTTGATCAGGTTCTGTATATAACCTGCTGGTTTATGTTGACTTTGGAGGCTTTACGGCTCTTTGGTGACAAAATGCTTGGCATTTCTAAGCTTTCTAATACACACACATGCACACCTCACTTCTGACACTTCGTTCTAATAGAAACAGTCATGAGTTTACCTTTTTGTATAAGCCTATTATTGTATAGCTTTGAAAAATGTGTCAGTTCACAGTGAAAAAAACCCAATTAAAAAATGAATAGACTTATTTCAAAAGAAGACATACAAATGGCCAATAGGTACTTTAAAAAATCCTCTACATCACTAATCATCAGGGAAATGCAAATTAAAACCACATTGAGATATCACCTCACCCCAGTTAGATTAGCTGTAGTCAAAAAGACAGAATAACAAATGCTGGTGAGGATGTGGAAAACAGTATGTAGGTTTCTCAAACAACTACAGATAGATCTACTGTAAGATCCAGCAATACCACTTACAGATATATTCCCAAAGGAATGGAAATCATTGTGTTGAAGGGATACCTGCATTCCCATGTTCATCGCAGCTCTGTTTACAATAGCCGAGATAGGGAATCAACCTAAATGTCCATTGACAGACGACTGGATAAGGAAAATGTGGTTTGTATACACAATAGAATACTACTCAGCCATAATAAAGAATGAAATTCTGCCATTCACAGCAACATGGATGAGCTTGGAGAAAATCATGTTAAGTGAAATAAGCCAGGCACAGAGGGAAAAATACCACATGTCTTCACTCATAAGTGGGAGCTAAGAGAAGGAAGGATAGAAAGACCACAGTGGTGCATTGGACTTGCAGAGGGAGAGAGCAGACCTAGGGTTGCTAGGATGGCGGGGGGGGGGGGGGAAGAGAGGCCAGGGAGAGGTTGGGTGGGGGACATGGGGACTAATTGCAATTTGTGGTAATGGGCATGCTGATGGTAGTCAATAAAAAATTTAAAAAATACTCTTAAAAAAAAAAGTCGGTTCAAAGTAAACAGAACAAAAGGGGGAGAATAATATCCTCAATTTAATTAACACATCTCCTAGAACCAACCCTGGATCCTCATGCTTTATCTGAGATTTATTTTTCAAGTATGTATAGAATCTAACATATCACCTGCAAAATAGAAACCCAAGATGAAAAAATGTAGAAAAAGTTCTTGCTATCTATTCTTGAACTTCATGTGTACACCCAGTTGGGCGATCAAGAAAAGCAGCAAAGCTGAGGAAATAGAACATGAATATAACCTGAATGCTCATCTTCATTTTACCACTTACCATCCATGAGACCTCAGACAAATCACTTCACCTTTGTAGAATGTCTTACAGCAAAATAAATGTTTGGGTGTCTATCATCTATTGATTTAAGTCCTTTGCTTTGTGCACTACTATCTGCAAAATAGGAATCATTCTTTTTAGTTGTTCTAAAATTTGTTTACATCTTAAGGGATATAGCCCTTTTAAATAATTTGGAATTTGATAAAAAATAAACTCGTGATCTTACAGTCATCTCCCCAAACTCTTCTCAACATTTGATCATAATAATATGTGACTAAGAAGCCTTGTTTCTCCCAAAACAGGCAATGACTGTTGATCTGTTCTTCTACAGATTCTTTCAACTTTGTAATGCTCTGAGATTTCATGAGTATGGTGACCAGGATGGCAAGAGATAAAGCAAGTATAGACAGCATATTTTGCTTAGTCGTATTATGTCCATAGTTAAGTACCATTTGAATTCTTTTCTTTGAATGAATTCTCTGTCTTATATTCAGTTTATGTTATCTCCATCTATGCTGCCCTCTCCATTCTTCTAGCATTGTGAGAAATGTCTGACATTTGCCCTTCCGGCTTTAGTTTTGAACTCTACACAAAATTCTTAGTCTTCAAAAGTACTGTTTGGGTATGTCTTAGCTCGTAGATAGATTTGATCCTTTGTACTCAGCAGGATTTCTATGAGTGGATGTTTCTTCTAACCTGGCATTTTATAATGCAGCCCAACTTCTGGTCAAACAAGTCAAAGCCCACCCAGATTCAGTGAGAGGAGTATTGTGTTTAGTCTGCCACAATTTCATTTTCCAGAAACATCACTCTCTTTATTTAAATAAACATTTATAACTTATATAAAAGGACATTTCTAAGAGCAAAAATGGATTCTGAGTGACATAGAGCACTGAATCTCAGAGTCATTATGATAGCTCACTTGAAAGTTATTTTTGTTGTTGTTTTGGAATTAAGTATACCCAAACAGCACAATGCTATTGCACTATTTGGGGGGTACATTTCTCTTGTTGTGTGGCTTCAAAACATGCACTTCAAGTCAGGATAAGCTATTTCATAAGGCGTTTTGTGCAGTTGCATAGGCAGAAATAATTCTTTCTAAAGCAAACACTATATATTTGTATCCAAAAGTAGTACTGGATGCTAAAAATAATCCCTCAGGGTCTGGTAGTTGTGCTTTATCTACTTTAACTACTGCTTATTCTTATTTTCAATCCAGTCTCTCTCAACTGACATCTAAAGACCAGCTAATCAGCTGCTATTAAGTATACATTGCCTGTGATTTTCCAGGTTTTGCAGATACGTTGGCAGGTTCCAAATCAACAATCTGAACGAAACTGCTTTATCTTTTTAGAGCTACAGCTTACACAAACTTGCTTTGTCAGCTTTGGAGTCGAACCTTTGACTGAGGTAACTAACTATCATGTGAACAACCCCTGTAGATGGGAGCGTCCCAGGTGGTGCGTCATAAGTGGGTGACTACAGGGCAAAGATAGCAATTGGCAGCCTAGCTGGGTGCTGGGGCAGCCAGAGCCCCCCAGCCAATGACCAGCTTCAAGCAGGCCCCTCCAGTTACCCCCATGTGCCTAAAATAGAATCATTTTCTATGTGTACCTTGATGGGAAAAAATTAAGAAGTACTCACCTAGATAATAGCTATCATCAAATTTTTAAATATCCAGGTTAGAAGGTCAGCTGGTCTAATATCTGGACCAATTATCAAAAAAAAAAAAAAAAAGAATTTCTCACAACAGCAGCTTCCAAACCTGTTAATGATTTTTTTTTTTTTTTTAGTGTGGTAAAATACACATAACATAAAATTCACCATCTTAGCCATTTTTAAATGTACAGTTCAGTAGTGTTAAGTATATTCATATTGCTGAATAACTTTTTCATTTTGCAAAACTGAAACTATACCCATTAAACAACAACTCCCCATTGCTCCCTCTCTGCAACCCCTGGCAGCCAACATTATACTCTCTGTCTCTATGAATTTGACTACTTTAAGTACCTCATACAAGTGGAAACATACAGTATGTGTCTTTTTGTGCCTGGCTTATTTCACTTAGCATAATGTCCTCAAGGTTTATCCTGATTGTGGCATGTAATTGGATTTTCTTCTTTTCTAAGGTTGCATAATATTCCATTTTATGTATATGCCACATTTTGGTGTAAAGCTGGGCTTGACCAAGAGGCAGCATGGAGAAACTGCATAGGCCTCTGGGTCATCACCTGCCTGATCCATCCACCTCTATGTAAATTACCCTTTTAATAAAATTCTTTGCTTTACTGCATGGAATTGCCTGCTTCATTCTTTGGTTTCAAGAAACCTCAGTTGGATGGACATTTTGGCTTTGGTTCACCTTCAGAGACCACATTTTCTTCATCCATTCATCTGTTGATGGACATTAGGTTGATTCCGTACCCTGGCTATTTTGAATAATGCTGCAGTAATTGTGAGAATGCAGACATCTCTTCAACGTACTGTTTTCATTTCTTTTGGATATATACCCAGAAGTGGGATTGCTTGATCATTGGTAGTTCTACTTTTAATTTTTTGAGGAACCTCCATACTGATTTCTATAATGGCTGTACTAATCAGGGTACAGGGTTGCTTTTTCTCCCCTTGCTCACCAACACTGAATATCTCTTGTCTTTTTGATAAAAGCCATTCTTGTAGGTGTGAGGTGATATCTCATTGTGGTTTTACTTCTCATTTTCCTGATGATTAGTGACATTAGGCAACTTTTCATATAAATGTTGGCCTTTCATATGCCCTCTTTTGAGAAATGTCTATTCAGGTTCTTTGCCCATTTTTTAATTGGGTTATTTGTTTTCTTGAGTTCCTAATATATTTTGGATATAAACCCCTTTTCAGATATATGGTTTCAAAATATTTTCTCCCATTCCATAAATTATCTCTTCGTTGATTGTTTTCTTTGCCATGCAGAAGCTTTGGTGCAATCCCAGTTGTCTATCTTTGTTTTGGTTGCCTGTGCTTTGGGGGTTAAAGATATCTAAAAAAATCTTTGCAAAACCAATGTCCAGAAGCTTTTTCTCTACTTTTTCTTCTAGTAGTTTTACAGTTTCAGGTCTTATGTTTATTAAGTCTTTAATCCATTTTGAGTTGATTTTTGTTTATGGGGTGGGATAAGGGTCCAATTTCATTCTTCTGTGTGTGGATATCCAGTTTTCCCAACACCTTTTATTTATATGAAGAGACTGCCCTTTCCCAATTGTGTGATCTTGGTAACTTTGTCAAAGATCAGTTGACTATAGATGGATGGATTTGTTTCTGGGCTCTGTATTCTGTTCCATGTCTGTTTTCTATGTCTGTTTTTGTGCCAGCTTTGATTGGCATTGTTTTGATTACTATAGCTTTGTAATAGATTTTGAGATCAAGTAGTGTGATGCCTCCAGCTTTGTTCTTTTTGCTCTAGATTTCTTTGACTCCTTCGTGTCTTTCAGTGTTCCATATGAATTTTAGAATTTTTTTTTTTCTATTTCTGTAAAAAAGTCATTGGAAGTTTGATAGGGATTGAACTGAATCTGTAGATTGCTTTGGGTAATATGATCATTTTTACAATATTAATTTTATTCAATCCATAAACATGGGATATCTTTCCATTTATTTGTGTCTTCAATTTCCTTTATCAATGTCTTATAGTTTTTAGTGTACAGATCTTTCACCTCCTTGATTAAATTTATTCCTAAATATTTTATTTTTTTTTTATGTTCTTGTAAATGAGATTATTTTCTTGATTTTTTGATAATTTATTGTTACTTGAATGGGAGTTTTTAACTGCGGTTATCCAATTCTTGTTGCACTATGTTTACAGCAAGAACATAAGAACAGCAGAACCACTTTGTGGCCTCATCTTCTTACAGGGTCTCCAGTGCTATAGCTCTGTGTATTTGACCCCTTTGTTCCAGTCTCCATCCCCTTCCCTTCTTCCCACCTCTGCTCAAGAAGGGCTCAGGACAGGAAAAAAAGCGACATTCCTCCCTTTCTTCCATTCATCATTTTTGTCAAATCCAGCTGGTATACCTCAGATCTTTCTTTCCTCAGAAAGAATTCCTTCACCATTTTCACTACACTCAGTGGCAAATGAGTTGAGATGTAGCTTTTGGTTTCCCATATCTTTAGCATGTTAGTGCTAGTCTTTAGTGATCTGGCCCTGCTGAGACTCCAGACATTACAAAATTAATATTATATCCTCAGTGAAGATTCTGGCTCTGAGAGAAAAATTCTCCCATCCCCACACTGTTACTAAATAACTCTGCTTTCCCCTCATGCCAACAACAGAAGGTCTTTGGGGATTTGCATTGGGACGTTCTGGGGAAGTGGGTGAGGTGGGGCAGTGCTAGTCAATTCATGATATATCTCCTCCTTACTCTTTTATTTTTAAAGAGTGTAGCCTACAAGTTGAACAAAAAAATCACAAACACACAAGACACGCACAAAGAGTCAGTAAGTGCGAATTCTAAGTTTTTTATTCTTTGATCATTAGCATTGTGGTAAAGATCATGGGCTTTAAAGTTGAATTTCTGGGGTACAGATTATTACTTGGTCACAAATTATTTAACTTCTGCAGGTCTCAGTTTCCTCATTTGTAAAAAGAGATAATAACATTACATACTTCTTAGGGTGGTTGTGAGGGTTAAATGGACCCTCAGAACAGTGAGCCTTCAAAACAGTGTCTAACATAAAATAAGCATGCAATACAATTTACTTTTGTTACTATTATGGTCTCTCAGTTCAAAATATTGGGTGGAATTAGACATCCGAGATTTCAATCTGATTTAATAAATCAAGAGGTTTAATCCATGTAAATCTCAACAGAACTCCTATCTCACTTCCCATCACTAAACTTTATTAACTGCAGTAACTTGCAGGTGATTTATGTATCACTTTCCTGAACACATGGGTTGGAGGAGGGAGTGAAAGGTCATAAATCTTTAAAATGCTTATACTGATATGATTTGAAGCAGACCTATTTTGGGAGATGTACCTCTGTGATCCTCTTTAAGAAGTCAGTTGGCCTCTGAACTCTCTTGTTTCTACACTTTCCAGCCTGACCAGTGAACCACGATAGTGCACCCCAAGTTGTCTTTACTGGCAGTTGCATGGTTTTCAGGTCTACTGGGGAGGCACAGCTGTCCCCTAAAATCAATGGCTTGCAAAGACATGTTTACTTTGACTTTAGTCCTATTGGAATTCTGTGACCTTGGCCTAAAATGGACAGTTCTCAAATATATTCTCTCTGAAGGGCAAAGTCAAGAGGTTGTGCATTCCCTATTTCACCCTAGGGAATAGAAATGAGGACATTGGGAAAAGGACAAAGCTGCTGCTTTTCGGGTTCTGAGAATTTTGAATTGTAGGATTTCTCACAGTGAGGCTTTGGTTCATCCAGTCTTGCACCTCCATTCATCTGTGGCCCATGCCACCAGAGAGGAACTCTGGCCATCCTCTGCCTGGGCAGCCATTTAGAGTTCTGCCATTCTTGATGTAGACCATTTTATTTTTCCTTCAGTGCCACCACTCTGCATAATGCACTTAACAAATATATTGCCTACTATATAAACTAATGCAGAAAGTTCATATTTTTATCGCCATCATATTCTGAAACCTAGAGCATTAAGCAAACTCTCATAATAAATAAATTCTTGTAAGGCTTACTTAGTGCTACGCACTGTTTCAAGTACTCGTTTACTCCTCATAACAATCCTCGGAGAGTCAGTGCTTTACTGTCTCCTTTCTAAAGATAGGGACGTTGAGGCACAGAGAGATAGAGATTGTGTGGCTGAGTGGAGGAGCAGAGAAGTGAGCACAAGTTTCCTGGTTCCAGAACCTGGGCTCCCAGCCTTTGTGTTAGGCAGCCTCTAAGTTGGCCCCAGTGATCCCTGCCTTCCGCTATCCATGCCTGTGTGGGGGCTGAAATTTTTTGCTTGCTTCTAATGAATGGAATACAATAGAAGTGATGGGATATCATTTCTGAGATTAGGTTGGAAAAAGACTGCAGGGTCCATTTTAGGTGCTCTCTCTTGGATGGCTCACCGTGGGGAAGCCAGCTGCTGCATTCTGAAGCAGCCCTGTGGTGAAGCCCACGTGAGTGAACTTGGGCACAGATTTCTAACGCTTCGTGAGTGAGTCTGGCAGCAGATTCCTCAGCTGCAATCCATCCTTGAGATGACTGCAGCCTCAGGAAAGACCTGAGCCTCAGGCACCCATCTAAGCAGGTCTGGATTCTTGGCCCACAGAAACCATGAATTAATGTTGTTTTAAGCCACTAAGTTTTAGGGTAATTTGTTACATAGCCACAGTTCAACCACTAAACCATACCACTAGGTATTTTTGTTTATTTGTTTTGAAACAGCACAAGCTATCAAAATTGGAAGATGCATTTCTTAATAAAACCAATGGTTAGTGAGGACACTTAGCTATTTGGGGTGCCTGTGTTGATTACTTTAAGCAAGTTCCTAATTCGTGTTCAAGCATAATGATCTTTGTAATTTTCATGATGATTAAATTTGTAAACTTATCAAGGATTCCTGAAATTCTATATTTATTCACTGCTGCCCATTATCTATTTCCTCTCTCAAAGAAATCCATTTGTCATGCATACCTTACTGGAATGATGTGGACAATTTTATTTAATGAAGAGTGATCATGCCCTGTAATACAGGCTCCATGCTTGTGGGCAGCATGGCAGTATCACCACAGGTAATTACCCCAGCTTGCCTTCCCCATCCCATTCCTTTGGTGTCTTTCTCTTTTACTCTTTTCTTTCTTTCTTCTTCAATGTGTGTGTGTGTGTGTGTGTGTGTGTGTGTGCATGTGTGCGTGTGTGCGTGTGTGTAGGAAATCCATTTGCAATCACCTCTGCATCTGACACAAATTAACATGTTCTAACCATAACATTTTTTCCTAGATTTCAACAAAATCGTCAAATTTTTTTTCACTTGTGTTCAGCAATTTTTCCAGTATTTATCAGGGTAGCTTAGAAATACTGAGGAACTCTAACATAATCTTGTTCATCCAAGTTACACATTCTATGGATATCAGTAAAAATAGAGGCCAAGGATATATGTAATCTGTGAGTCATTACCCTTTTTTCTTAAGTCTTTGTCCCACAATTATGGGAGAATCCCATAGAATTCTCCTTTGAGGATTTGCCATTTGCAATTTAGACCATTCAGGAAGGTCCCCCAGTGCTTTCAGTGATGACATTTAGTAATTTGTGATTTCGATAGCTGAGGTTTGCATATGGGAATGAGGCACCCACCTAGCAAGTAGGCACCTGCCACCAGCCTGGAATAGGAATCGTAACTGAATGCTTTGTGGCAGGCATATTTTATGGGGAATTATATGTTATAATGCTATTTGTAAACGTGGGTGTTTTTAGGAATGCATCTCTAAATGTGAAGGGACTACTGAATCTGTTCGTTGCTTTTGTTCTCTTGTTTCTTCTCAAATTCCTTTGGCCTGCTTCGTTTTTAGTTTGCCATCTAGAATTGGAGATTTTTTATTGTTTGAAAATTCTTTTTCCCTGTTCTTATTTTGTATGAATACAAAGTGTTACTTATATTTGTGTGTGTGTGTGTGTGTGTGTGTGTGTGTGTGTGTGTGTGTGTTTTAACCTTGCCACATTTGGACAAGACCTCAATTTTCTGTAATCTAACCCATCAGCCTTGTCATTGCCCTTAAGTGACTTTAGATTCGAAGGCTATTGATTTACCAAAAATATAGCGATGGTTACATGATTTCATCAGAGGTAACCAAAGTAAACACGTTGTAAGCTACTATTGACTCTAGGTCTCCTGCCAAAATTTCAAGCACCATGAGACAGCATTGGAAAACATCCAGTGAGAGTTTTTAGTTTCGAGCCCTGAGCTGCAGAGTTATTTTGCAGGAGTCATATGGCAAGCAAGAGTTGATAATGGCTGAAGAGTTTTGAAGAACAAAGCAAACATCTTCCAAAAAAACAAGAACAAAAACAAACACTTGGTGTTCTATAAGTGAGCAATAATATAGAAGAAGCAACCATTGTGTTCCTGAAACAGGGCCAGCCTCCAAAGAGCAGTTGCCTCCAGGCCTGACTGCAGCAGGATTGCAGACTTCTTCGCCTCCTAGAAAAGTATCACCCACCTGCCACCTGAAATCATCGACTAGAGGATGGAGTGTTTACATTTTGCAACTAGAAGTTACACTTTAAATACCCACCCTGCAAAAGGTATCATAGTATTTTAAACCTACCCTTAGGTATGTATGTATATGGAGTTAGATCCTTCTGAACTTCTAAAATGATTGGACTAAACTCTGCAATCCTTGAGGGCAGGGAGTGAGTCTTCTCATCTCTATAAATCACCACTCTCAGCACTGCACCTAGTACAGTCTGAGCACTCAGAAGCCCTCAGCTCTTTCCTCAATGAAAGACAGGCATGGTGAGTCGAGGAAGGGGCACCAAGGGCAAACATGCTTCATTCTTTTGCCTTGCCTTGTTCTTAAATGTCAGACTAAAATAATGTCGGATTAGTCCAGCAGTGCAATATGGGTCATTCTGGTTGCATGAATGCTACAGGTGCCAGGTAGTTAGAATATTGGTATCTGTTAGATTCTAAGGGACCACTGCCTGCGTGTAAACACAAGGTATCACATGAGGCTGAGATCTTTCTGTGATTCCTATACTGCTGCATTCACCTCCTTACCCAGAGAAATACGGGAGTGGGGAAGGCCCTAGATATGTACAAGTATAGATATTTATGTTTTCTCTTTTTAAGTTGACACACCCAACACCATCCATGCTGTACCTTAGATCCCCATAATTTGTTTATCTTGTAGGTGAAAGTTTACACCCTTTGATCAACATCTGCCCATTTCCCCACCCACCACCATTCTACTCTTTGATTCTGTGAGTTAGACTTTTTAGATTCCACATATAAGTGAGATCATGCAGTAGTTGTCTGTCTGCATGTGGCTTATTTCATTAAGCACAATGTCAACCAGGTTCATCCATTTTGTCACAAGTGGCAGGATTTCCTTCTTTTTTATGGTTGAGGAATAGTCCATTGTATGTATACCACATTTTCTTTATCCATTCAGCCATCAATGGACACTTACGTTGTGTCCATATCTTGGCTACTGTAAATAATGCTGCAATGAATATGGGAGTACAGATATCTCTTGGAGATACCAATCTTATTCCCATTGGTTATAGTCCCAGGAGTGGGATTGTGGGATCATATGGCACTTCTATTTTTAATTTTTTGAGGAAACTCTATGCTGTTTTCCATAATGTTTGTGCTAATTTACCTTCCCACCAACAGTGTACAAAGATTCCTTTTTCTCCATATCCTTGCCAAACTTTGTTATCTCTTGCCTTTTTAGTAATAGCCATCCTACCAAGTGCGACGTGATATCTTATTGTGGTTTTGATTTGCATTTCTCTCATAATTAATGATGTTGAGCATGTTTTTCATATACCTATTGGCAATTTGTATGTCTTCTTTGAAAAATGTATGTTCTGTTCCTTTGCCCATTTTTAAATTGTTTTTTGTTTGTTTTGCTACTGAGATGTATGAGTTTCTGATAAATTTTGGGTGTTAACTCATTAGATATATGATGTATAAATATTTTCTCCCATTCTGTAGGTTGCCTTTTCATTTTGCTGATTGTTTCTTTTGCTGTGTAAAAGTGTTTTAGTTTGGTGTAGTCCTACTTATTTATTTTTGCTTTTATTGTCTGTGCTTTTGGTGTCATATCCAAAATATCATTGCCAAGACCAATGTCAAGAAGCTTTTATCTATGTTTTCATCTAGGAGTTTTACAGTTTCAGGAGTAACATTTAAATCTTTAATACATTTTGAGTTGATTTTTGTATATGGTGTAAGACAAGGGTTCAATTTCATTCTTTTGAATGTGGATATCCAGTTTTCTCAGCACCTCTTTTTGAAGAAACTTTTCTTTTACCATCATGTATCCTTTGTCTAAGATTAGCTGATCATATATGTGTGGGTTTATTTCTGGGCTCTCTATTGTGTTCCATTGGTGTCTGTGTTTATGCCCGTAACATACAGTTTCAATTACTATAGTTTTGTGATATAGTTTGAAATCAGGGAGTGTGATGCCTCCAGCTTTGTTCTTTTTTTTCAAGATTGCTTTGGCTATTCAGGGTCTCTTGTGATTCCATACAAATTTTAGGATTCTTTTTTATTTCTTTGAAAGATGTCATTGGAATTTTGGTAGGGATTGTATTGATCACTTTGAGTATTGTGGACATTTTTAATAATATTAATTTTTCAGATCCATGTGCATGGGATATCTTTCCATTTGTTTGTGTTATATTAAATTTCTTTAATCAATGTCTTACAGTTTCCAGAACAGATCTTTCACCTCCTAAGGTAAATTTATCCCTAAGTATTTTTTTGTTGATGTTATTGTAAATGGGATCATTTTCTTAATTTCTTTTTTTGTATAGTTCAATAGTAGTGTATAAAAACACAACTGACATTTGTATGTTGATTTTGTATCCTGCAACTTTACTGAATTCATTAATTAGTTCTATCAGTTTTTTGATGGAGTCTTTAGGGTTTTCTATATATGAGCTCATGTAATCTACAAACAGAAACAATTTAGCTTTATCCTTTCCAGTTTGGATGCCTTTTATTTCTTTTTCTTGAGTAATTGCTCTGCCTAGGACTTCCAGTGCCATGTTAAATAGCAGTGGTGAGAGTGAGCACCCTTGTCTTGTTCCTGATCTTAGAGAAAAAGTTTTCAGCTTTTTACTCTTGAGTATATTAGGTATGGGCTTGTCATATATGACTTTAATTATGTTGAGAGGAACATTCCTTCTATACCTAATTTGTGGAGAGTTTATTCTATTTCTTTCTTGTTCTTGGGTTAGAGTAGGAGAATGGGTAAGTTGACCACAAAGCAACAAGGAGCAGAGTCATATAAAGTCAAGTTGTCTCATATGTGAGACTAGAGATGAGCTAAGAGCTGAGAGGTAGAGATGGAAGGGCTGCTGCTGTGGTTTCTAACCTCTCCTGTGTAGTCCTGAGCAGATCAGCCTGGGTCTCAGGGTGGCAAACTTTCGTTGGAAAACAACTGAGCAGACTTCAGCTGTTACTGGAATGTGCCCTGTGAGGGTTTCATGCCTACTCCCACACCAAACAGCTGATCAAAGTATTCCTAAGAGGAATTTTGGTAAATATGATTTTTTCCACTTTGGTGCACATCAGTGTTTTCTGCTGCCCCTCATGGATTGGCTACCAGGGCAGCTGCCCCCCCGAGCCACCCTCATTTTGACTTTGATTTGCATACAGCTGCATTGCAGCATAGGGAAGCAGACTGAGGTGTGGGAAGCAGAAATGGCAGGTCAGCTGCTTGTGAAGTTGTCTCAGAGTTTTGGAGAGCAAGTTATGTAATGGACTATCAGGAGAGAGTGAGCACATGGGACTGGCTGGAATATTTTAAAACATCATTATGGAAGTAAATATCAAGGAGGATCAGAAAGGAAATGAACAAAGAAAGAGAAACAGACAGACAGTAAGGCAATTTCAGTATTAAGAAAGTCTTGGATGTGCCAAAGTTTCAGTGACAACCCTGTGAGGATTCATTTCTCACTTATGCCTTATCCAGTGTGGGTCAGGGCGCTCTTCTCCACTGTGGAGTTTTGCTATTTCCAGTATGAGACCTGAGGACACCATCGCAAGGGAAACATGAACTGGTGGACCTCGAGGTTCTTAAAGGCCAGGCTGAGAGTTCCTGACAGCACTCATGCCCTCGTCCTGTTATCCAGCCCCGGTCACTGACCCCACCCTCACTGCAGGGGGAGCCAGGACACGCAGCATTCCCGTGTGTCTAGGAAAGGGAGGAAGAAGTGAAATTTGGCAAAACCATGCCCCCTCATCACCTCGTAACAATTCCGTTCTTCTTCTCACTCACAGAAGACATTTGCCCCCTTCCTGAGGAAGATGCCCTAAAGGGTATATCCAGCTTTCTGAAAGTCTGGGATCTCCAGCACAGACTTCATCAAGTCAGGTGCCTCCTCTTGATCTGGAGAACTGCAAACTAAAAAAGACAATCTTCCCTCCTTCCCACCCACTTGACTGGTGGACAGGCTGGGGTAGGGGTAGGAAACTTGTAATAAAACACTCCCATAAAGAATGGGCAAGAGCGGGAGATGCACAGTGGTCACTGCTCTGCAGCCATTCTGAAATTCCCTGTGAGACACAGCAAGGACCTTCTAGTGGAGGGCTGGGGAGCTCAGAGATCCGTCCTCTGGATCATGCTGTCTGGGAGGGAAGCCCTTGGCTGTTGTTCTCTGCTTGCTGTGCCTGGGATGGGCTTTGGGAAGTATGTCCTCCCTGGGGCTGCGTAGCCACCTCAGCTGGTTGACTGCTCATAGAAGGCTGAACCCAAGAATGATTCTAAGCTCAAACCAGACCTTTAAAATGGGATGGAGCCTGTGTGATTGGTATTTAGAGCCCTGAAGGAAAAGTGAAATGTATGGGGAAGAGAACTGAGGCTCGTTAGTCACTCTCCCCACCTCCATCCCCACCCCCCACACGCACACAGAGGGACAGGTCAGGCTGATTCGGGAACCCTGCAGCCAACTCCCACCCTATATGGAAGCTTCCAGCTCTCTTTCTGGCAGCTATTGCTCTGGGGGCGCTGTCCTTTCACTTGGCACATTGATAGCACTACATCCTATTTAACTTTCTTCTTGCTTCTTTCCACTTTCTCTCCTTTTTATGGACTAAATCGTGTCTTCCCCAAATTCATATGTTAAAGTCCTAACCCTCAGAACCTTAAATTATGACTGTATTTGGAGACAAGGCCTTTAAAGAGTTATTAAGGTTAAATGAGGTCACAAGGGTGGGATCCTAATCTAATAGGATTGGTATCCTTACAAGAAGAGAAAAAGACACCAGGGATACCTGCTTATAGAGAAAAGACCTTGTGAGGACCCAAGGAGAAGGCGGCCATCTGCAAACCAAGGAGAGAAGCCTCAGGAGAAACGAGCTCTGCCGGCACCTTGATCTTAGACATCCAGCCTCCAGAACTGTGAGAAAATCCATTTCTGTTGTCTAAGCCACCTGGTGTGTGGTATTTGTTACAGTACCTGTAGCAAACTGATACGCTGCTCTTTCCTTCTTTTTCACATTCTCCTTTATGGTGCAGTTAGCCCTCTCACCCCATCTCCCCACCATCAGTGACACAGCTGAATGAAAGGTAAATAAATGGGTAAGCTTTGAGGTAAAATGGGAAATAAACTTCTGCGTCTTGTTTTTCTCAGCTACAGAATAAGTGAGTTGGTTCCATCCGTAGTTTGGAGACTCTGTGATCCCAAACCACCTCCTGTGAGAGCACTTCCTTTGAAAGTGCCTGGATGGACCCTTCTGAATCTCTGTGTTCTATCTCCCAACCTCTTTTAAAATACCTGTTTTCAAGATAAATTGAAACTATTTCTCGGTTGATTTAAAGTATATTTCAATAGTATTTTTCTATTCTTTTGCACTGTAAAATTTTCCAAAAAAGAGGGAACCGTGTGATATTACGGATTAAATTGACTTTTGTTTGTTGCTTTGGAAGCTTAAGTCCCATTTATAACATAGTTTCTTCAATAAAGATGTTCCGAGTCCTAAATATTCTATTCACAAGTGAATCTTTGGAACACACTACTTACACATCAGGACTGTCTAAACATGGTTGAACTGGAAGGAGTCAGAAATCCCGATGCTATTTCTCTGATAATCAGTTTTAATTATTTTGAGAAAAGTAGAATGGCTTAAGTATAAGAAAATATAATATAATAAATTATGATATGGCCTAAGAGGTGGCTGACATTGTGGATGCATCCTCCACCCCTAGATGACTGTGCCCTGAATGGGTTACTTCCTTGTGCCATGAAGCCAAGTCTGGCTTATAACCAGAAACAGGCCTAGACCCTTAGTAGGTTCAACATTTCTGAAACTTCACTTAATAACAAAATAGAGAATAAATACGATACTCAGTAAATTAATGACTGAATAGAAGGATGAAGAGCACCCTGTCCAAGTCCCATCTGGCCTCTGCTCCACGTCCCATCTCGTGACGGTGCTGGCGGGCGCATCTCTCTGAGCTGTCAGGGAACTGCTCAGCCGCCCAGCAGCCGCCAGCCTCTCCACCTCCACTATTTGAGCAAATAACGAATCTGTTTTGTCACGCAGCGTGGGCCTGAGCACAGGCCAGCCGTGTCCTTGATTCTATGTGTGACTCTTTCCCAATATTTTAATAGAGTTGGAGATCAATAGAGAGAAGCAAAAAGTTCTGCTAGTAAAGCAACCAAACAAAGAATTTGCAACTTGTTGGAGCTCAGGCTAAAGAAAAACAGAGACCACACAGTGCAAAGCACCTCCCCACAAATCATTTATTTCATTAGTGTCTTCAACTATGTGAGCACCTACCGTGTGTCAGATACCAATGAGGAGCTCTGCTGGGCTATACAGTTAAATAAAATACAATTACTGTCCTTGGGAAACTGGTATTTTTTTGGAATCACTTTTAAAAAATGATGGAGTAAAGGCACTTACCCAAATTTCTGAGGAACTGCTGACTCTGCTTGATAGTAAAGTTTTGGTGGTCTAAGCACTCCCGGGGACACCTGCCCTCACTCCCTGGGTACCTCCCTAGGGCCCAAACACACACGCCGTCACCTGGAGCACCGAGTGCTTTGGGGGGTGTTGTCATCGTGTTCCCTGATCTTCCCCCTAGCCATCTGCTTACCAACACAGTCCAAGAAAAACTGAAGAAAAGTATCTCCCCATACATATTTCCCTACATGTGTGTAATTTTGTGTTTTAAAAACAAGAAGTTCTGTTTCCAGCAAAGTTAAAGTGAATTTTACTTCTTTTCTTGCCAGAAAAGTAAAAAGAGGTTACATTTAAATGTCACATTGACGATAGTGGGGAAGGGGAGAACCGATACTCAGTCAACTCCTTCCTGGTCTTCTTGTCCCTTGCTCCTCTCCCAGGGGTCAGAGGAAGCAGGGATAAAACCTCAAATTGGAAACTTGAAAGGAAAATAATTTATAAGTGAAAACCCTAACTAAAATCACTTTGAAAATCATCTTTCTTAGTAAAAGCAAATGTGGCGAAGTATTAATAATTAGTGAATCTAGGTGAAAAATGAAGGGTATTCATTGTGTTCTTTAACTGTTTTTCAAGGTTTGAAATGTTGCAAAACAGCAAATCACTCCCTTCTCTCATAAACTCTCTCACACAAACTCTGATCCTTCTTAAAACTGCCACTCATTTAATCCGTGATAAACTGCTCCAGAACTGTTAGGTATTGAGTGTGTATTCTAGTTAAATTTGACACTGATTGCTGGATGACTTCCAATGAGAGATGGTTCTTTAAAATGGGGTTGAGGATACCAGAGACGGTGGATATACAATTTTTTCAATAAAAGTGGGGGTTTGCATAAATATAGTAATGTGAAAGCTTGTGAATATTTTTTATTTTTAATTTCTTTACTTTACTTATTATTATTTTTTTTTTTTGTATTCAACTTTATAGATAAAGAAATAGACTTTGTGGAGTCCATGAAACCCAATGCCTCGGTTTTGGAGGGTGAGGTCCTTTATGTGAAATGTATTCCAGTTAGTTCAGTGGATACAGCATTTGATGTGCAGCCAGATTTCTAGACCCAGGCATGCCCTGTAACTGGCTATGCAACCTTTTAAACAAACTCACTTCTTTCACTGAATGTCAGTTTCTAACTAAAATGAGAGCTTGGGTTAGATAATTTTGAATAGTCTATGATGCTCTATGAAACATCAGTGCTGCTGTATTGTTCTATAGGTTCTAGGTCTGAGCTTCTGAATTGGGATTAATCAAGGTGGTGTGGAGAAGGGGCTGGTCAGCCGCTGTGCTGCATTATCTATCAGTGAGACCAAGGCATTATCTATCAGTGAGACCTATACCCACTGCCTCAAAAATGTGTAACCCTGATCCTAAGAGGATCGATACAGGTCGCACAATGAGCTGTTGGTGAATTGGAGAAACACCTTCCTGTGTGAAGGTGAGGACAGGACAACATATCATTTGACTATATGTAGCTTTTCACCACCTCTCAGAGTCCTCAGCCTGCTTCCTGGCCACCCGGGACCAGCTGAGCCTGGTAGCTGCAGTGCCCCCACCCTCCAACTGACCGATGCTCCCAAACAGTGGAGATGTAGGGACAGAAATGACATTATGGGTTTTGTGTACTGTGGCTTTTCAGTGACCTGAGTCAAGATAGTCTGTCACTTGAACCTGCCTCAAGTGAAGGGTCCCAGCTCTGGAGTCAGAACAACCTGGATTCCAATACTCCCAGCTCTTCCACTTGTCAGCATTGTGACCTTGGCCAGTGGTGTAATGTTTCTGGAGTTCCCTGTTTCTCCTCTGTAATATAGGGGTAATAGAAGCAGGAACCTCAGGGGACTCTTACGAGGATTATGATGAGATGACACTTGTAAAGTGTGGAGCCTAGACTGGGACCACAGTAACCCTGAGTAAATTAACCATTAATGTCTCTTCTAGGCCTTTTTGACAGGTTACTATCATTTTAGTTTTAATTTAGGTGCCTTTTTCAAATTAAGATCCCTTCAATAAAGGTCAAAGTTAAGGTGTTCACAATAAAATTATATTCACAGTTTTTAAATGTATTCCCTTCACATACTTTTAAAAAAAGAAAAAGTATTTCATAAACTGGTGTGTTTTTTTAAGTTATAGTAAAAAATAGTATTTGGGATGGCTATGCAACAGGGGTTTACAAGCATATTCTATTTTAAATTATGGTCTTTGTTGCAACTACTTAGCTCTGCAACTGCATTGAAAGAGCAGCGATATACAACAACGCGATTGAATGCGCATGCTTGTGTCACAGTAAAACTTTACAGTAGCCCTGCTTCTGCACAGGGGGTATGTTCCAAGACCTCCAGTGGATGCCTAAAACCACAGATAGTACTGAACCTTGTATGTACTATGTCTACATACACACCTATGATAATGTATCTTTTATAAATTAGCCACTGTAAGAAATTAACAACTAATAATAAAATAGAACGATTACAACTGTATGCAAGCATCACGACTCTAATACTTTGGGACCATTATTAAATAGCATAAGGATGCTTGAACCCCAGCACTGTGATACCATGACAGTCAATCTGATAACCCAGAGGGCTACTAAGTGACCAACAGGTGGGCAGCGTCTACAGCATGGACACACTGGACAAAGGGAGGATCTGAGCTCCGGGTGGGATGGAATGGTATAGCTTGAGAATTCATCACGCTACTCAGAATAGAATGCAATTTGAAACTTATGAATTGTTTATTTCTGGAATTTTACATTTAGTATGTCTGTACAACGCTTGACTGGGGGTAACTAAAACTGCAGAAAGCAAAACCATGGGTAAGGGGGGACTACTGTACTTATGGATGTGGAAATCTGGGTTTTGTATACTTCTCATAGGTCATGAAATAGTCTCCTTTTAATTTTTTTTCAACCATTCAAACATATAAAAACCATTCTTAGCTTTCAGGCTGAACAAAAAAGGGGGAGGGGCACCTTTGGCCCATGAGGTATCAATTACCAACTACTGCTGTACAAGAAAAAGATATGGAAAGATGCATGGGTGCATTCATAAAGTTGTAAAATCTACTAGAAAAACTCATTAGAAATGTAGTTTATAAGAGTTTGCTGTAAAACAGACTTTTGTTTATCTTGAACCACATCTAAAGGAGTTTAATTTTCTTGATATACAAAATAACCTACCTAAGAGATAATTCCATGGTAATATTAAATAGCAAGATTAAAATTTTTAATGAATTTGATGTAGTATAAGGGGGATTTTTGAGTGAACCATGATTTGTATTATTTTTGAAACATATGAAAATATGAATGTTTAGAATGACTCCTGCATAAAATTGTTGTAGCTTATCAGTAGGTAAATATTTTAAACATTGTGAATATTTCAAAATTTAAGACACACATTTTTATTTTATTTCTGACAGATGAATTATTTCAAAATTATCAACTATTATAATAGTTTCTTAATATTTGTAGTATAAGAAAAAGGGTAAATATAATTTACATATAAATACATACAGAAACCAATAAAAATATCATAGCTGATAACTCTAATACAAGTGTATTTCAAAAAGTTCATGGAAAGATTTTGTATTATCTTTTAATACTATTTTTTCACAAACTTTTTGAAGTACCCTCATATTTAAAATATTTTACTGAAGCATTGCTGTACATAGAATTCACACACTATCATATAGCCAGCCTTAAGTTATTTTTCCTTCAACTGCAAGTTATAGAGGTAAAAAGTACTGAAATAAAACACAATGTTAAGATGCACTTAATAAAATCTGCATGTTTCATAACCAAAGCTTTTAAATAAAGCATGGGTGATGAAAACCAAAGCATTTTCACCCAGTTTTAATTTTAAAATGGATCACATAAAGAGCTATATTCTTTTCACTGATGCATATTTAGTAATAACAGAAAATTTTCCTTTTTAATCTCTAAAAAAACTCTTCTCGATAATATGGAATCAAATGAAAGTATAGATAAGATAGATGAAACCCAGCATAACAGGGTTTCCAGCAATAATAAATTAAAACATAAAGGGAAAATATTAAAACCACCTTTAGTGTTTTCAAAACATGAAGATCATCATTTTAAAAGCCCTAAATACTGAGATAGAGAAAGCTGGAAAATATTTCCTTTTTGTCAAAAGTCATGATATAATTCTTTAAAATATCCTTTATAATATACAATCACAACTGAAGTGTGATTTATTGCTATCTAGTAAAAATATACAGTTTCACTAAAACGTGAATTTGAACCTTTTTCATAATTGTTGGGTGGTTTTTACAAAAATAAAACAGTTTCCTTAGGAAAAAAAATTCTGCCAATTGGAATATCTGCATTTTTGGTGGGGAGAGGGGGAGGTGTTTTCCTCTGAAAATAATGATGTTCAGTCCCTCACTATATGAACATTCATTGATTTATACAAATGAGAACAAATTATTACACTCCTAGAAACTAGTTCTTTTCACTAGCATGGTCTGAAATAGCATCTGGAAACTGTCAACAAAATGTTAAGATTTATAAGCAAGCATCAGTGAACAGAATTGGACCTGCACTGAATCACACTTCTGCCACCACTAAATGCATTTGTCCAAAGGGACTATTTAGTGATGGTGTTTTGCAGTCCTGTAATATCATCCAATGTCCTCTTTTTCAAACTATATATTCACAAATGTTTGAATTTATATTTAAACTCGATATCATTTAATGGTGGTAAAATACCCAAGCCTGCACGGGATTGGTCCAAAGGGGGACATTTAACATGGCTCTCCACAAGTTCCAGTTCAAAATAGGAAAGCATCAGAAGTAGAAACTGCTTGATTTCATGGACAGCAAATAATCTTCCAGGACATATTGTAGCTCCTGATCCAAAGGGCATGTAGTAATACTTTAACTTGAGTCCATTACTATAGAAGGTGGTCTTTGTCTTCCTGTTTTCATCAAGATATCGATCATATTTAAATGTCTGCAATAAAAATACAAAGAAAAGAAGCCTATAAGCTAGTTTTAAAGGAAATTATCTCTGTCTTAACCCGGAAGCTCCAAAGAATAATTTTCTTTTTTAATTCATTTCATTAGTAATTTAGCAAATACCCCCACATTGAACCAGAAAGTAATAAGGAACAGGAGCTTAACAAAAACTGATGGAACAGAAAACTTTAGGGTACATTCTATCCTGCCTGGGCAACAAGTTCCTCACACAGAACTAGAAAGAAGGGCTCCAACCAAAAATCAGAAGAGTTGATAATATTAGGCTCCAATTTCCTGGATTTAGGAGCAGGAGCTTTTTAATTGAAAAGAAAGGTGGCAGCTTTATTGTCATGACTGAAAATATAATCAAGTAAAGACTATGTGATAACAAATATCAGGACTAAAAAACATAAAATTATACAAATATTTCAAAATATATGAATATTTAACATAAGTAAAGGGATAGTCACCAGGGCTACAGGGATCAAATCCTTTCTACAGTAGTAAATTTCCTCCTTGTTTAGATCTGGGTAGATATCACCTGCATATCGAACTTTGATGAGCAATCACTTACCAAAGGGTCTGGGTAGATTTCTGGATCTAAGTGCATTAACTGTGGATAGAGAGCTATGATGTCATCTTTTCGGATGTTATAGGAACTGTCCTCAAGGTGCAAACTAAAATCCTCCTTCGCAGTCCGGATATTCAGGGAGGCACTGGAAAGCCTCAGAGACTCCTTGATGATACTATCTAAATATTTTTAAATAAGGAAAGGGAAAAAAAAAGGAAAGAAGTAAGGAAAGTGGTGAGGGAGAAAGAAAGAAAGGGAGAGAAGAAGACCAAATCAAGTATTTGAAGGTTATATTATATAGAGTCTGAAATTACTTCTGCCAGCCCCTAACACAAAGGTGAATACACTATGGGAAGTTGACCAAATAAAAAGTTCTCAAATTTTTTTTCTATTTTCACTGTCCTGTTATCAATGATTCTATTGTGTCCAAATTATTTTTTAAACTGATAACCTGAGTTAATAATAACCTTTTGATAAAGTTATAATCTTCCTGGTAATCAATGGGAACTAGACTTCCATTATTTTATGGGAATGTAATCTTATTCTACATAACTCGAAACATTTGATAAAATTGGAAAAATAAACTCATGTTTATGTGAATTATTCAAAATGTATTGCTTTTTAGGTTTAATATACTGATAAGAGTTTTATATAGAAATATTTTCCCAGGTGTTTAATTCAGTGTTTATAAGAACCCATTTTTAGATAGTAACCCATACTATCTGATGCTGTGTGGTGATGCCCTGCTGTCTGGCAAAGATGTAAAGGGATAAGAAGAACCATCCTAAGAAGAGCTGAAATTTAAAGATCTAGTGAGAAGTCCAGTCTGGCTTTCCAGCTTCTATCCTTTTACTGTCATGTTTTAGATGCTCATCACATGATTGTGTATACAGTCACAGATTGTTGGCAGTTTATTTTACAAATGAGAAAAATAAGGCCCCCAAAAGAGAAGTGACCTGTCTGAAGTTTCTCAGGTCAGGCAGAGCCCAACATGGAACCTAAACTTCTTGCCTCCTTTCTCTTCCACTAAGATGCACTGACCCTAAAAGCATATATCAGTTTCTTTCCTTTAGAGAAAAATAACAGAAACAGAAATAAAACTCTTTCTTACTGTAAACGTATAGTACTTTTATGTTTCTGTAACATGCAGAAGAGCAAAAAGTAGAGCAATCAGATAGCCTTCACTCCCATTCATCAATCTATGGAGCGAATAGTGGTTACTTGATGGGACTTTTCCCCTCGAATAATACGCTGCCATTGGCCATACAGTTAGTGGCAAGAGGAGCAATAAGGGAGAGAGCAGGGTGGTCCAGGGCTGTGGCTGAGAACATCGGGCCAAGAGTCCCACGTTAACACTAACTGGTTCCACCATTTGATCCCCAGGCAGTAGCTGCACCTCTAGGTGTCTGTTTCCTCACCTGGCATATAGAAATAGTCCTAGTCCTGAGACATAGGGTTGTTGAGAGGATTAAATGAGACAGCTTGTATGAAATACTTAGCGTAATGCCTAGAACTCAGTAAGTGCATAATATGTGTTGAGCACTAGTGTTAGTAGCAGGACACAGTAAATGAAGCATAGCATAGCAAACACACCTAGTACTGGCAGATCATTCAGTTGCTTTTGATCCAAACAAATAGGATTGCCTTCAAAGCTGACCTTTTGACCAGTATTCTCTAATGTTCTATTCACTTCTTCAGTAGCTGCTTTCATTGCTTCAGGGCTCCTATCAAAAATCAAGAGAAAAGATGTACAGAAAATAACGTTTTTCCATGCCCAAGCATGTGCAAACAAATAGGCATTTTCTCCATCTTTCAACTAGGTGGTCAAGATACCAGGGAAGGAGGGAAAGGGACACTGCTGTTTACTTTTACTGTATTTCTAATTGTGTTTATGTCCTTGGATATTAGTAGAATTGTTGTCTTAAAAGGGCCTTGCTACATAAAAGTAAAACGTCAATCGGGCTTTTATAAATAAATAATTCTAGTAAGGATTATGCAGTCAAATTAGTCAAACACATAGTAATTTAGAAAGAAAGTGCATCTAGGATAACAGTTACAAAATACTGGCTAAATTCCAAATGGAAATTTATATTTACTCTTAAAATTCATACCATGACTTCAGATACAACAGCTTTTCCATTTATATTATAATTTTGAAATGTTAAGTGAAAACTACTTCATTTTAGTGCATGGAAGTTTATTGGACCCTCAGTGCCTTGATTAGGGATCTATATTCCATAATTACAGTAAATTGAGTCTCAGAAATGTTTGACCAATAAGCATTTGTGTGACTATCATAAAATATGGCTACAATTACCTATATGATATTAAATTGATATTGTAACCTGACTGTAATACGTGCATTTGTCTTAAGCTATTTCAAGCAATAAACTTTGGAAGATATTTAACATTTGAGACAAATTATTCATGGATTTTTATATCTGAAATTGTTTTAAAATCTTTTTTTTTAATAAGACATAAAATCATCAGCCATCAATGGAAATTTGGCATTCTCAATTGTAAGAAATGGTAATTTTGTGTCTACATGATACTAAACGTCCAATTTAACTGGAGTAATCCAACAAACCATTTGAATGTCAAATTCCCAAAAGACTGACACTTTGGAAAGAAATCATGATATGTAAAATATATGTTATATGCAGTTTTTTGTTGGTGTTTTAAAAGGCAAAACCTAGCTAGATCTCTTATCAACAATAATAGATTATGATTTATCTGTAACTGTCATAGATGGTCAAATAAACAGTAAGGCGGGAATTACTAATTCAGCAAAAGAACAAACAGAATGCACAAACGAGTAAGGTGTAGGCACTGCACTGACTGTTGCCCACGAGTCAGTAATCACTTAAATATATTTTTATGATTATGAAGACTGCATTCATGGACTTAAGGCAAGGTAGTGAGGAACAGTATGGGGTTAAGAGCCAGGGCTCGGGGCCAGATGGCCTGAACCGACCTGGTGCCAGCACACCCGAGCTCTGTGGCACTGTCCTTATTTCTATAAAATGCGCTTACCAGTCATAGCTGCTTATGTTTTGGGGAGGATTGAACGAGCTGACACATGTTAAACACTTACAAGCGTTCAATGTTATATTCTTGATAGACGGCATTGGAAGGCACCATGAGTCTTTAAGTTAATAAGATGGTTGAATTTCTGCTTTCTACCAAAATAAAGAAGGAAAGAGTTAAGTTGCTAGTTACCTAATCATTTGAAACAAGCTCCAGAAAGTGGCCGGAATGGTGTTTGCTTGGGAGGCCCACAGGATGGCGAGGTGCGTCTTGGCCTTCTCCAGGTCGTCAAAGGTGGAGAGCGTGTCGTTCCGAAACATGCGCAGGCTGATGAGCTCTGACACGTGGGCCCTGCCTCGGAGCTTCTCGTGCCTCAAGCCGTCCGCCAGCTTCTCCCGGGCGGCGTGCGCGGTCTTGAACACGTGGATGGGCAGGCCCGCTACCAGGGCCGGGAAGACTTTGTCAAACTGCTTGAAGTTGTCAAGGCTGTTTAGAATGACCGCTCTCTGGGCGTCTTGCCTCGTAAGATCTCTGCCGAAGAAAGTTAGATAGCCAGCTTCGAACATCACCCGGTAGCAGAAGGAGTACATCCCTTCCGTCACCCAGGCCGCGGTCTTTGCTGGAGGCGGGGCAGGAGCTCGGATGATCAGCTGCAGGTTTTCCATCATGGCCTTGCTGAGGGTGCTCAGGGCATCGCCCTGCAGGGTTTTGGTGAAAGTGTCGTTTATGTTTTCAGTGGTGTGCCCATCATTTGGGTCAATGCTTCTGTGCCCAAATGCCTGACAGCAAATAAAACATGTGAAAAAAGAAATTAAATCTCACCTCGGGTTAGTAAATGACTGAAAAACAGATTAGATACTTTCACAATTCTCTCCTTGTTAAAAAAAAGGAAATTGGCCTTCTCATGTACAATTTCATAGCACTTTACAAATAAATGGCCAAATTGCACCCTTCCTTTAAGGCCGAATTTAAATCCCAGCTCTTCAGTGAAACTTCCTGGACCATCAGATCCTCTGTTCTTACTTCTTATGCTCACTAATTTGATACTAATTGATTATTTGTAGATGTATTTTAACCAGACTTTAAGTTACTTAGTGGCAAAGACTATTTCTAATATTTTTTTGCAGAAACTCAGTAAGTATTGATTAATTGTTTTCCCTATAGCAGAGCTTCTTAGATTACATCTAAATGATGCTAAAATATCTTGCCAATTCCTTAACAAAATGGAAAACTTGTGTGGTATGAGCGTGGTAAACAAACAATTGTTGAGTGTTAAGTTTTCCACCACATGAGTTCTGGGTGTTCTGTAGACATCATTAATGTGATGAGTTTGTATCTAACTTACTCATACAGTGTGATCTCACTAAGCAAAGCATTTAGTTTTTATTTCACCCACTTTGGCTGGTTAATCAATGAAAAATCTATACCTATGTTTACTCTTTAAATTATTAGTACTAAGAGGATTTGTCTAATTTGATTTATTATGTTTCTAGGAATTTCCACATAAAGATAACTCTCTTCAACACCTCTATCTTAAAATCTAAGTACAACAGAATTACTAAATAGATTGACATATAAAAACTAGGAAACAAATAGAATATTGTATAAATGCAAAACCGGTTACCTTCGCAGAAGTAGTGTAGTGAAATTTTTTCCAATCAAAATATTTTCCATGACATAACACCTTATGGTATGACAAGGGATCTGTGATGAAGTGGACGTATTTTCCCATTAGTTTGCAGGTGAAGACATGACCATGTTTCCTTTGATTTGCTCTGAGGAACTCAAGAGGATTGGCACCAAATTGCAGAGCACAGCCCAGGTATGGAATCAACCCATTCTCCAGAGGTGGTTCACCCGTTTGCCTATAAGACACAAATGTATGATAGATATGGGAAATTACATATTTGATTTTTAAAATTTACACCAGGTTTTAAAATTTTTACCACTGACTTCAGACTTCAAAACTAGTTTACAGATATTTCTTTTGTTGATGGGGTCCTGTTCTTTTAGTAAAGTAATGGATTATATTAACCTAGTAACATGATATGCTGGTCAATTATGATTACTAAGTCTATCCATCTGCCCACACATGCATACATTCAACAAAAACTTATTTAATGTCTACTATGTGCTAGTCACTTTTCCCAGTGATGGGAGCAAAAGCATCAACAAGGCCAACAAAATTCTTGCTCTCAGTATAGAAACAAAACTACGTTCTAGTGTTTTTATTTTTTCTAAGCATCATTTGCATAAGTATCTCAAAATGTTTCATTTGGGGTTTTTTTTTGTTAAGATATAGATCATTGAGTAACAAAGAGGATTGCAAAATTGAAGTTGTCAAAATTTTCATAGTTTAAGGATATTATTCCATGATGATGGTTGCAGAGAAGGAGACTCATTTGAGAAATAGCTTATTATAAAATGAATTTGGGTACGATAAACATTGACAGAATCATCAATTGTTATTCAATGTTCTTTCATGTTATTTTAAATGTTTTTATTGCAAAATACAAACTTATTTATTGTCCAACGTAAACTACTGTCTGTCTTTATAGAATAACAGAATATAAAGTAATTATTTTTATTTTCTTAGTTGGAAGATAAGTAGTTTAATTAAAACTAGAAACTATCAAGCCTGAATTAAAATACATTAAAAGAACAGAGAATCTTGCAAAAGGCAAACAACACACAGCAATCTACATAGCTGAAGACAGCTAAAGTTATTCTTCCTTTTTTTTTTGAAATTGACAGAACAGAGGTTATCAGCATGCCCTCCCCCAAATACTCTTTGAGCCAGTGAGAAGTTACATAAACTATGGCTCTGGGTGTGATTCTATTTGTATTTCTTGTATTCTTGAACCAATTGTAAATAAATGATACATACAAATAAAGTGGTGTTACATATATTTAGCAAAGTTTCCCAATTCACTATGGTCTTTTAACAATAAGAAAAGATTAATAGAATGACCACCTCAGGCTCTATGCTCTTGTACAAGCTTGGGCTGAGTCTATACAATGTACAAGAACTAGCTGGAAAGAAAACAGGTATTTAGTCAGAGCATCTACCTAATCCACATAATAGAAAAAAAAAAAAAAACCTTTCCATTGCAGATTCCCACTTGCCACTTGTAACTTTACTAATTGGGCTTCCTCTTTACATATGCACATAATACATAGAGATCTTACAAAATTTCTGTCTGTTATGTTTAACAAGTGTGTACATTTATACTTTACCATTGGTACATGTCAGTACTCAAAAGGGAAACTGTCATTATATATTTTGCTAGATATAGGCAAAAAGATATCACTTCTAAGATTTAAATTAAATTTTTAATTAAAAAATTAAGGAAGAAAATGCTAATGTGTGTAAGCATAGAAAACCAAATTTGTGGTGTAATAATGAAGGTAAAGAATATTAAATGAATGAACTAAAAGGCAAATTAAAGATAAATCTTCCCTTACCTTCTCCTTATTCCAAGAATAAGCCATAAACAACAGCATACTGTTACAACAATCCCCCAGATCAAAGATATGGTCATCATTTTGCAAATCTAGTGCAAAACTTCAGAGAAGGAGAATCTATGATTAGAAAGGTAAGGATGCACTGAACAGAGACTCAAGCTACACTTTTTATATACGTAGGACCTTGATCCATTAACTTGAACTTGGGTGACCAAAGCAAACAATCAGCCATTTGTTTATTGTATTAGAAAAAAAAAAGTGATATTAACTGACCTTGACCTAAGTCCACGGCATCAGAAGAGGTTCCAAAACAATCAGAGACCTGCAATACTTGATAAGTTGAAGGTCTCTCAAACATCTGTTGACTTAACATTCGGACCTGAGGACAACAGCTAAAAAATACTACAAGTTTGGCATGTGTATAAAAAGAACAAATAAACCGTTCAAGATGAATGTATCTAATAAATATGTAAAATATAATAATTTAAAGAAAAACAAGCATGTTATTTATCATTAAACTAATGACTTAATTTTGTTACATTTTGAAGATGAATCAATTTAAATGATTTTCCAGGGAGATGTGATGATCAAGTTCAAAGGAAAGAGAACTGAGTGAAACATTTCTGTTGCTTCATGTTTCAGTGCTTTTACAAGATTATAGATATTTTACTACGTATAGTAACCAGTTACTTATCTAACATTCTCAGGAAAGAAAGTATTCCATATAAAAGTACCATCCAGATAAACACAGCTTATTTTAAGCATCAAAAATTTATTATATATTTTTTGTAATTAAAATGTTTATTAATTTTTCTAGTTATCAAAGTAGTACATTTTATTTCAAATAATTTAAGACCAACTGAGACATATCTTAGTAGAAAGTGAACGTCAGTTCATAATTTACCTCCTATAGGTAACCACTGTTAACTGTTTGGTTTATATCCTTACAAACTTTATTTTTGTGAACACATAAATATTTACTGAGCATTTATTATGTGCCAAGAACTCTTCAAAGGTATTCTGGCTACAAAGGTTGACAAGATAGCCAGGTTCCCTGCTCTAACAGAGACTCTATCCAAGTAGAGAGACAGATAATATGTGTTGTGAATAAAACAAAACAGAATACAGAGAGCTGTTGGGGATAAGGGCAACTTTAGGTATGGTGAAGGCCTCTCTGAGGAGGTGACATTTGAGCTCTCAATGACAAGAAGAGATAATCCATGTGAAAATCAGAAGAACATTCCAGAAAGAAGCAGCAGCCAATGCAAAAGTTCTGGGGTAAGGATAAACTCGGTATGTCTAAGAACCAGAAAGAAAGTAGCATAGATTGGAGCAGAGTGAATGAGGGGGAAATTGGTTAATATAAAAGGCAAAAAATAAATAAAAAGGCAGAAGCCAGTTTATATAAGGATTCTTGGGAGTGGAGAGAGAGGTTGTGGAGGGCAACAGGTCAGAATATCATTGTGAACATCTAGGGTTTAGAGACCTATTAGAAATCCAAGGGTCAATGTCAAATTGACAATTGAGTATAAGAGTGTGATGCTAAGGAGAAAGTCCAGAGTTAGAGATATAAATCTTGTCATCAACATTTGGATGGCATTTAAAGTCAAGTGACCCTATGAGATTAACTAGGGAGAAAGTAAAGCTGCCAGAAACATAGAGTTAGTTCAACACCAGGCTATCCATTCATAAAGATCAGTCAAGAGAGGATGAGAAAAGATGGATAAGGAAGAACCAGGAAGAAAACCCAGAGAACAGGGTGTCACAGAGAGCAAGAGTAGAATGCATCTGAAGGAAGATGAGTGATTAATGGTATCACATGTTACTTTGAGGTCAAGTAAGATGACAAACAAATGATCACTGGATTTGATAACATGGAGATAGTTGGTAACTAACCATAAACACACAGACAAAGATGAGGTTATATTAAAGACTTTGACTTTTTAATAGTATTTTTAAAAACATGTATGTGTGTGTGTGTATATGTGTATACAGTATATGCATATATGCCTCATTGTTTTTAATATGTGCTTAGTCTTCCATAGAATAAGTGTACTATAACTTATTTAACTGATTCCCTATTGATGGCCATTTGGGATATTTCCAGTTTTGGCTATAGATTTTGTAGATTTATTTTATAATTTTTTGCCTCTTTCAGCAGAGGCCATGCATGAAACTTTTTTTGCATGATTTATTGATCATAATTGTTAACATCAATCATTGTATGGCAGTATAAAGACTTTTTTTCAGATTCTATTTAGTTTTTTTAGTGCTTTGTACACATGAAATATATTTAGACTGATGGGGCTTTTTTAATTAATATTTTTCATATTGCTCATAAAGATGCTGAACCTTTACATGGCCAATTATAGCAGGGAATCACGGTCAGAGAAAACACCAATCTAATATCCAAACTATTTAACCCTTTAAAGTCACCTCTCCAACAGATAAATGAAAACAAACAAAAATGGAAAGGAAAAGGTACAGAGAGACCTCTCAGTACAATCTTTGCAACTTCCTGCGAATCTATAATTATGTCAAAATAGAAAACGCTTTCAAAATGGTAAAGGAGAAATACATTCACAACCCCAGCAAAACTTCCTTAAGTCTCATGTCCTCACTTACTCTTAGAACACCACACACTCCTTTCAAATGTAGCTTGGTTAGTGTTTATCTTGATTTCCCTCATCCTTCATCCCAATTTATTTTTTTGCTCTTTCACTTATAATCTCTCATACAACAAAAGTCCAAAAAACACATAGCCAGAAAAGCAGATGCTTGAATATTCATATTTATATATTTTTTCTTGTTATGTATAATTTACATCTTTCCTTTTGAGGATGCCACTTCTTGCTGCTGTCACATGTCCACAAATGGCATCTACCGCAGTCTCCTACGTTGCTTCTAATCTGGTGGGTGGGAATTCAGATGCTTGTTACAGTTGTCAAAACTATTAACAGACTACAAGGAAATACCTAAATGATTTTCCTATCAGAATGGTGCATAAAGTTTCATGCATGGGTTTTATGACATCTTGATGCATTTTAGCATAGGGCTTAGTGCATCAGATATTTAATAAATGCTAGCTCAGTGGGAAAGTCCATTGCCTGCTTTTCTCTTCTCCTTTATGTTTCAGCTAGTAAAGTTTTATTTATTGTGTGTCTCTGTTGCTTGCTTTCTCACACACACACACACACAGTGCACCTATGACATGACAGGCACCGAGTCTGCACTGGAGACACAATGTAAACAAGACAGCCACGAGCCCTGGCCTGTGCAGTTTCCACTGTGCAGAGGAAAGAGTAAAATCCCTGGCAAAGAAAGGGATATAGTTGATGGAAGCTGAGTTCATCTAAACTCTAACCCTCCATAGCCTGTCAGTTTTCTCTTTATTTGTATAGAGTAGCATAGAGGACCACACTTCCTGAAGTGTGGAAGAAGAACTTGCTCTGGGCCTCAGAGAATATACGGCCTGAATCCAATACCCCATCTTCACGAATGGAAATATACGAAACATGAAAACTCAAACCAGAGGAGTAGAAAGTAAAAAGAACAACTAAAGTTATGAGCTTATGCAAACTGATGATGCATTCACATGTAGTGTCAAAGAAACTACAATAACCATAGAACTCACACATTAATATGACTGCTTTAAATAAAATGAACTGTGAATATGGTCAAACAATTGAGTCAAACCAGTGTTTTCCTGAGTTCACAAGTCAAACCAGCTCTCTGTGGTGAAACACAGATTCCCTCAAGTAAGATGATGCTTTGCATTTTCCAAATACAAATTCACAGAGCTGTCATGAACCAAGACTGCACATGAGGTTCCTAACTCAGGGCAAGTCTGCAGGAGACCTTAGTAGAATGGACTGGTGAAGCCTTGTTGTGATTAATTTGGGGCTCTCATAATAAGCTCTTGGGAAATACTTCTATTCACATTTGAGCCATGTCTTTTTTGGTTGTTTTTTTGTTTGTTTTTTTGTGACCGGTAAGGGGATCGTAACCCTTGGCTTGATGTCGCCCGCACCGCGTTCAGCCAGTGAGCGCACTGGCCATCGCTATATAGAATCTGAACCTGTGGCCTCGGTGCTCCCAGCGCCGCTGCGCTCCCAGCGCCGCACTCTCCCGAGTGAGCCACAGGGTCTGCCCGAGCCATGTCTTCAAGAAGTGATAAAATAAAAACAGTTCTGTTGTGGCAAATATAGCATATCTGATGCTCAAGTATAGTTTTGAATCTTAAATACCTGGTTTTGAGGTTGGAAATGCCTAGCAGGATTAGAGGATAAGAAGGTGCTGATGAGTTTTATTTCCAAGAATCATCATAATTTTACATTTGTTTTGAGGTTTTCACTTTTTAAAAGCTTTTGACATATATTTTCCTACTTGAATGAAATAATCAACTCAGGCAGGGTAGGTATTTTAACTATGTTAAACATGTGGAATTAAACATGAGGCACAAAGATTTAGTAGGAAATGTAACATAGCTTGAAATAGTTCAAATGGTCAATGGAAAGGGAGCTGAAATTAAGCCTGGGTTTGCTTATCCTGTTTGAGTCTTTGCTTTCCCATCCATAAAATGGGGATGATTATAGCACATGACTCATAATATAGATATTAAGATGAAATAAGACTGTGTGTATAAAATGTTTAGCTTAGTGCTTGGCATGGTCTATGCTCAAAAATGCTTGCTATAATTATTTAGTGGCAAATCCAGGATGTAACCTCAAATTTTTCTGAATTGAAACTCAGTATTCTGCCTTTATAGCCCAGAACCTCATAAGAAGTTTAGAGGAGTCAAAGGGCACCTGACTACAGATTTAGGAAAGGGCTATCGTACCATCACCCAGATGTGAATCGGTAGTTCAACTAATACTTATTTCATGCATTTCATTCATTCATTCATATTAATTTAGCACCTACTTTTTAAATTCACTTTTTAGGTACTAGATGTGTAAAGGTAAATAAGACAGGCAAAGTCTCTTCCCTCAAGAGGACACAGCCAATCAACAGGAGAACAAATACTCTGATTTCTGATCAACAAATAATCATTTCTATTATCAGAAAGGTCAGGCCAATGCATCAGTATCTTCCCAAGGCCACTTGATTTAATCCACATGGTAGTACTATGAGGTGGGCACTGTTGTCTCCATGTACAGAGGACAATACTGTGAGGCTCTGGCTCCAAGCCGGGGCCCTCCCTGCTATGCTATGCTATGCTGTACTGCAGGGAGAAGTCCATTTGCTCAAGTTAAAGGCAGACTTGTAGACCTAGAATCAAAGCAGGCTAAGTGGTTCCTCTGCTTTTGTGATAAGTGTAACCCCAGTCTCAGCCTTTTGATGCTTAGTCCAGGAAACCCAGCTGGTTCATCTGATTGATTGAGTCCAACCAACCTCACCAGCTCAGGGAAAAAGAGAGAAAGGAGAGGGAAGTCAGGCAGGGAGAGAGAGTGTGTCCTGAGCTTTCTTCTAAGCATGAGCCATCCTGGCTCCTTTTACATCTCCAAACTCATGAAATATTTCCAAAGGGACTTATTGAAGAAAATCAGAACATGAGCCATAGAGGGAGATGGTCTTTTCTTCTTGGGCCAGGACAGGGCAGTTCTCTAGCTGGGGCGCCTCTCTCACTCTCATCACTTTTCCTAGCTCCTAGGAGGAAGGTGGAGGTTCCCAAGATATGGAGCACAGAAAGGGTACAATATACCTCCCTATGTTCATGGCCCTGGAGATGTTCTTGAACTCGGTCAGCTACTGAAGTATTATTTCTCTCTGTGGATAATGGGGTGAAAAAGACAATTTTCCCTGTAGGCTAATAGAACAAAAAGTTGTAAAGAACCATGAAGAGGTTTAACATCTTGACCACTGACTTGGCTCTATCTGTTGTGAAGAGGTGGGTCTGTTCCGTTCTGTTGTCTTCTTTCTGATGTGTTAAGAAAATGCTTAAACATTTCTGAAAATATCTGATGAAAGCAAAGCTAGGGTGTGTGGCAGAGCATTTCCTGTCATCCCAGGGTCATCACATACATTGTCCTATTTAACCCCCACAATAGCACTGTGAGATAACAGGAGCTCAGAGAGCTTCAGCAACTTGCCAAAACTCAGTTCACATGAGTTGCAGATCTAGGATTCAAGCCCAGGGCTCTTGGACTCTGCAGCTTCACACACACGCTGGGTGTTTCAGACTTTATCTCCCAGAGCTCCAGGGTTCCCACTTGCAGGGGGAGGAGAAGGCCGAAAGGGAGGTTCGCAGCCCACCGCCCACTTCATCCATTGCTCTTCTGTTTCATTAAAGTGGGAGGATGATGTGAAGTTTGTTTGGAGGACGGGTTCCAAAGCTAAAACAAAGCAAAATAAAAACAAAAAACTGTTTGAGAATCACTGTAGCATGCCAGCTGTCTCACATACCCTGTGCCATCAGATATTTTCAATGATTTTTTTCATTAATTGTATTGTATTTACTTTTTATTCATCTTTCTTGAGATTAAATTCACATGCTATAAAATCCCTTTAAGGAGTAAAATTAATTTCTAGCATATTCAAAAGTTTTACAACCATAACCACTATCTAATTCCAGAACATTTTTATCATCCCAAAAAGAAACCCCATACCCATTAGTCACTCTCCACCTCAGTTCCTGGCAACCACCACCAATATGCCTTTTATCTCTATAGATTTGCCTGTTCTAGACATTACACATGAATGAAATCATAAAATATGTTTTTTTGTGTCTGGTTTCTTTCATTTAGAATAAGATTTTCAAGGCTCATCTGTGTTGTAGCAGGTATCACTACTTCATTTTTTTAATGACTGAATAATATTCCATTATATGGATATACCACATTTGTTTTATCTGCTCATCGGCTGATAGCCATTTGGGTTATTTCCAATTTTTCCTTATTATTGATAATGCTGCTATGAACACTTATATACAAGTTTTTGTGTGAAAATAAGTTAAAAATTTTGCTCCGTGTACATAGCTAAGAATATGTTTGCTGAGTCCTATGGTAACTCCACGTTTAACTTTTTGAGGAACTGCCAGACTGGTTTCCAAAGTGACTGCACCATTTTAAATTCCCACTAGCAATATACGAGGGTTTCTTCATATCCTGGCTAAAACTTTTTATTGTCTGTCTTTTTTTATTATAGCCATCCTAGCAGGTATGAAGTGGTATTTCATTGTGATTTTGACATACATTTCCCAATGACTAATGATGTTAAGCATCTTTTCATGTGCTTATTAGCTATTTGTAAATCTTCTTTGGAAAAATTTCTATTCAAATACTTTTCTTATTATTTTTAACTGGGTTTTTGTCTTTTTTATTGTTAAACTATAAGAGTTCTTTCTACATTCTGAATTCTAGACTCTTGTGTCAGATACGATTTTCAAATATTTTCTCCCATTCTGTGGGTTGTTTTTTCACTTTCTTTATAAAGTCCTTGGAGGCACAAAAGTTTTTAACGTTGGTGAAGTACAATATATCGATTTTGTCTTGGTTGCTTAGACTTTTGGTGCTATATCTAAGAAATGTTAGCTAATCCACGATCATGAAGATTTACACCTATGTTTTCTTCTAAGAGTTCTGTAGTTTTAGTTCTTACATTTAAGTCTTTGATTCATTTTGTGTTAATTTTTGTATGTGGTATGAGGTAGCAGTTGGATTTCATTCTTTTGCACATGGAAATCCAGTTGTCACATCACCATTTGTGGAAAAGACTATTATTTCCCCTTTGAAATCTCTTGACACCCTTGTTGAAAATCAGTTGACCATAAATGTATGGGTTTGATTCTGGATTCTTAATTCTATTCAAGTGATCTCTATCACCACAAAGTCTTGATTACCGTAGACTTTTAGTAAGTTTTAAAATCAGAAAGTGGAAGTCCTCTCACTGTGTTCTTTTTCAAGATTGTTTTGAATATTCTAGGTCCCTCATATTTCTGTATGAATTTTAGGAACAACTTGTCAATTTATCCAAAATTGGAAGCTGGGATTTTGATAGGGGTTGCATTCAGTATCTAGATCAATTTGGAGAGGGAGTATTGCCACCTTAACAATACTGATTCTTCTGATCCATGAACATAGATGTCTTTCCATTTATTTAAGTCTTCTGTAATTTCTTTCAATTATGTTTTGTAGTTTTCAGTATACAATTCTTGCACTCTTTTGTTAAATTTATTTGTAAGTATTTTATTCTCATTGATGCTATTATACATGGAATTGTTTTCTTGACTTCATTTACAGATTGTTCATTGCTAATGTGTAGAAATAAACTGACTTTTGGATGTTGACTGTGCATCTTACAATTTTGCAGAATTTTTTAATTTGTTCTGAGAATTTTTTGTGTGTATTCCTTAGAATTTTCAATGTATGTATCCTGAAAATAAAGATAATTTTCTTTTTCTATTATTTCTTTTTCTAGCTCAACTGCCCTGGATATAACTGTCAGTATGATATTGAATAGAAATGAAAGGAGCAGACATCCTTGTCTTATTTATGATCTTAGAGGAAAAGCTTTCAGTCTTTCACCATAAAATATGATATTAGCTGTAGGCTTTTCATAGATGTTCTTTATCATGTTGAGGTAGTTTCCTTCTTTTTCGAGCTTATTGAGTGTTTTTATCATGGAAAGATGTTGGATTTTGTGAAATGCTTTTTCTGCATCTATGGAGATAATCAGGTATTTTTCTCCTTCTTATACTAACATTTATTTTATTGGTTGATTTTTGTATGTTAAACCATCTCTGCATTTCTGGGACAAATCCCACTTGGTCATGGCATATAATGCTTTTATATGTTGCTAGACTTTGTTTGCGAGTATTTTGTTGAGGATTTTTTCATATGTAAAAATAAAGTCCTCTCTTGCTCAGCTATTTTACCATGTAATACCCTGCACTGCTGTGGAAAGTTGCCACCAAGAACAAGAAGGCTCTCACCAAATGTTTTCCCTGGACTTTGGACTTCCAAGCCTCTGAAACTAGAATAAGGCCAAATCTGCTTGAATAAGAAAGCCTTGACAGGGGAGGTGGAGCACAACAGCCAACTACAAGGAGACATTGCTCGTCTCTCCCACAAAGATGGAGAATGCATCAAATGTACAGCTACACTTGGACAAGAAAAACAAAAGAAGGAGCTGGAACACATGGAGGAAGTAGGAGAGATGTTGGGGAGTGCAGGAACTCAGGATAGACACAAAGAGATCTGAAAAATTCCTGACCATCACCACCCCATCTCCCATCCCAAAGAGATGGGGATTCAGGAGAAATTTTTGCCATGGGAAGGTGAGAGAACCAGTGAACCAACCCACGGGGAGTCTGTCCTGCCCATGCAGCCATGCACTCAGTGTCAGGAACTGCTGCAGGCACACAATCATGGAGCTACCCCCACCCTCAAGTCCCAGACTACTGGGATGAGCTTGGGACTGTGATAGACCCTTGGCTTTGGCCCTGTGCCTGGGGAATGGATGGTACAATGTAGAAAAGATGTCACCTTCAGGATGGAAAGGTTCAGTGCATGCAACCTCCAAACCTAGAAAACAGCTAATTAGGTCTAGTGCCCATGGCCAGTGATCCCACCTACATTGGTGGGATGCCCATCCAATATTTATACCCAGGAAGAGGGGGAGGGGTACCCAACTGTATGCTGCCTACAAGAAACTCACCTCACATGTAAGGACTTACATAGACTAATAGTGAAGGGATAGAAAAGATATACCATGCAAATGGAAAACAAAAACGAGCAGGAATAGCTATTCTAATAATGGATAAAATAGACTTTTAATCAAAAACTATAAAAAGAGAAAAGAAGATCATAATATGATATAAATATATATGCGTCCAACATCGGAGCACCCACATATATAAAGCAAACACTATTAGACCTAAAGAGAGAGACTGACCCCAATACAATAATAGTTGTGGACCTCAACACCCCTCTCTCAACATTGGACAGATCATCTAGGCAACAAATCACAGGACTTAAACTAAACTTTAGACCAATGGACTTCACAAATATCTACAGAACATTTCATTCAACAACTATGGAATATACATTCTTCTCATCAGCACATGGAACATTCTCCAGGATAGGCCACATATTAGGTCACAAATCAAGTCTCAACAAATTTTTAAAAATTGAAATCATTTCAAGTATCTTTTCAGACCACAATGGAATAGAACTAGAAGCCATGCTTCCAGTCAAGATGTCAGAAGAGGTGGTCACCAGCATCACTCTCTCTCACAAATCAACCAATTTACAACTATTTAAAAGCAACTACAGCCGAGCTGGAGCTGCTAGAGCTCAGGGAAAGAGGAGGAAAGACTATGGAGTTCATGAAGGTAGGAGAAGCCACAATGAAAGAAAGAAAGGATTGCTCCTACCATTTTGAATCCTGGTTGCTTCAAGGCTGGAGCTGGTGAGCACATGCTGGCAAAAGTCGCTGCTCTGCCCTTTGTATGAAGCAGATTGGAGGCAGTAGGGGAGAAGAGGGCTTTGGTGGCCCTCAGGCCCGCAGGACCACTAACAATATTCCCATGGACCCACATAGGAGTGTGGAGCCACAGCAAAAGAAAAAAGGAGCCACTCAGAGGCTGGTGAGTCATTGCAAGGGATTAACACATGGTCTGTCCCACAGGAAATGTTTGGAGTACAGGTGGAGTGGGAGATGGGCCCACCGGTGGAACACTGGGGCACAGCTTGGACAGCTGATCTGCCCCTCAGTCAGTGCAGACCCACTCAGTGTAGACTGACCAGGAATATAGATGTGCAGGGAGAGCCGTTTGTTGAAAAGACTCAGGCCCAGACCAGATCTGGGATCTCATGAGACCCAGAAATACCTATAAAGTCAACCATTAGAACCTGAGCTGCACAAAAAGGCTTCCCCAGGGAATCAGCAGCAAAGTAGCAATTTAGCTCAACCACAGGGCTCAAGAGCCGGTTCCCACAGGAAGTTCCCCCTTTTTAGAAGTAAGCAAAGAACAACAAATTAGTTATAGTGCAGAGTTTAAGTAGTGGGAACAACAAATAATCCAACACAGAACTGAAAGAAAAAACAAAATTCTTACAGACCAGAGACAAAGTTTGACATTAACTAGTAAAGGTCTCACTTCACCAAAGAACCCCTGTAAAACCTAGAAGGACCAGAAGTCCCCTGGGTCCCCAAGCCAGGGAGTGGGGAGGAGCTGGGGCCTCAGCCATGACCTCCAATACCCACAACCAGCCCAGCAATGACCACCAAGCTGCCACAGGAAGTGCCCCGGCCTCCTGAACTGGGATGGTGGGGGACCGAGGGCCTCAGCCATGCCCCCGTGACACCAACATTCAGCCCAGTGAAAACCACTGAGCCACAATAGGAAGTGCCCCAGGCTCCCGAGCTGGGGTGGTGGGGGTCCAAGGGACTCATGCCCCCCTGCTCCTGCAACCAGCCCAGAGGCGACCACCAAGCTGCCACAGAAAACACCCCAGGCTCCCAAGCTGGGGCAGTGGGTACTGAGGACTTCAGCTACACCCCCCAATATCTGAAATCAGCCCAGCAATGACCACTGAACAATTGCTGGAAGTCCCCTGGTCTCCCAAGCCAGGACAGTGGGGGACCAAGAACTTCAACCACACCTCCCTGACATTTTCATTCAGCCCAGCAACAACCAAGCCACCACTGGAACCCCCCTGGTCTCCCCTTCAGAAATGAGGGGGGTGCCATGGGCCTCAACTATGCCCCCCCACCTTCCTCCTTCTCCCAACCTATTTGCTTCCCCTTTCTCCTCTACCCCTCCCACCCAATTGCTCTGCAACAGCCACTTAGAATGTAAAAACAGATGGAGCCAGGGACTGACCCCTCCTCCTGCAACCAGGCACACTGCCACTGCCACGGGGCCTGCCTGGGATCCTGAGGCATGAGCTGGGGACCAACTCCTCCTCCCACAACCAGGCATGCCACCCCTGCCATGCCATGGGGCCCACCCGGGGCCCTGAGGTGTGGAGCCGGGGATCTACCTCTCCTCTCACAACCAGGCATGCCACTGCCATGTGGCCCATTCTGGGTCCTGTGGCAAGGAATCAAGGACCAACCCCTCCTCCAGGCATGCTGCCACTGCCACACGACCCACCCAGGGTCCTGAGGCATGGACCTGGGAAGCGACCTCTCCTCCTACAACCCAGCATGCTACTGCTGCCATGGGGCCCATTACTCTTTCAGAAGGAGACAAGAAATCTAGGATTATCAGAAGTGTGAGGGGGAGGAAGAGGGGGATGGGGAGAAATTGGATAAAGGGCATAAAGAATAAGTATGATTTATAATAATATATATGCTAATATATATATATATTGATATAATGATTGTTGATTTCATCAACATACATTAACATTGAGCCCCAAAATATGTATAATCAATTATGATTCAATAAAAAATTAAAATAAAATAAAATAATTAAAAAATAAAAAATAAGTTCAGAACTCTACAAATGCTACACATGTACTTGAGAAGAATTTGTATTCTGTTTTTTTGGATGAAATGTTGGACATATGTCTATTAGATATAGTTTGTTTATAGTGTTGTTCAAATCTTTTCATTCCCTATTGGTCTTCTACCTAGTTGTATTATCCATTAGTGAAAGTGAGGTATTAAAGTCTCCAATTATTGTTGAAATGCCTGTTTTGTCCTTAAATTCTGTTAATTTTTCTTCAAATATTGTGGGACTATGTTGCTAGGTGCATACATATTTATAATTGTTATAACTTCTTAATATATTGATCCTTTGGTCATTACAAAATGTCCTCTTTTTTTTTTTTTTTGTCTCTAGCAATAATTTTTGTCTTACATTTGCTTGCCATTCCCCCTATTCTGTGGATTTCTGGAAAATATTAAATATGTTACAACCATAGCACAAACTAGATGATAATAGGAAAATAAAGTAAATTTTTATTATTTTAGAGTTTATTCATTTCTGTTTCTTTTTCTAATGCACAAATACGTTTGTGCTAGAAATATGGTTGTCATGTTTGAAGAGGTTTATGCACATATCACCCTCTAGTGGACAACCATGTACACTGACAGCTTCCCTGTTGTTAAGTAAGCCATAACTCTTAGTAATAAACTAGAATCCTAAAAAGCACTATATTCACCTAGCTCACACAACCAGAGCCCAGTTTCCCATGCCAGATTTGGGAACCAGTGTGACCTGGGCCTAGGAAGGCCTCCATGTTGTTGTTGTAATCCAAAGTTCTGATATTTAGACAAAAAGACTGGAACACCATTAAGGGGCAAGACACTAAAGAGGCTCCAGACCCAGAGATACCAGTACTTATCCACAGCAATTTCTCTATTTTCACAGCATGTGGGAGAATATGAACACAGCAGTGAGTCAGATTTCCAATGACCGCTGCTACTTCACTCCTATTAACCATATAATTGCTTTGCCAGTCTCTGGTGCTAGATCTACATACAATAATTTTTCTCCTCTGGATGCCAATTTTTTTCTTTAACTTTTGTTCTCAGCAGTTTCAACATATGATATTTTTAGGGTTTTTCCCCTTGAATCTCTGGTTTATTTCCTTTCATTAATTTTGTCCATCATCTCTTCAAATATTCTTTTATCTCTCTCATTGTCTTTTCTTTCTGGAACTACAATTATGGAGTATGTCAGGCAGTTTTTTATTCTCCCATAGCCATTCTCTCTCTCTTTTTTTCTCTTTGTGTTTTAGTTTTTCTAATTCCTATTGAATTATTTTCAAGTCCAGTGATTCTTTCTGTAGTTTCCAGTCTACTAGTAAGCTTATTGGATAAATTCTTCACTCTACTCTCATGTTTTTTATTTCTAGCATTTCCATTTATTTTTTAGTTTCTGTCTTTATAATAAAATTCCCATCTGTTCATGCCCATTGTTCATCTATTCCACTAGATCCTTTAAGAAACTAATCATGGTTATTTTAAATTCCCTCTCTGTCAATTTCAACATCTGAGTCATCTCTGAGTCTGGATGTGTTGAATGCTGTATCACTTAAAGATGGATTGATTTTTTTTTCTCACTGTTTGTAGAACACATTTAGGATGAGATTCAAATGGTCCTGACTATATCAACTTGGAGAAAGTAAACTCACCACAAGAGAAAGGAGAATCTTCTGGGGATCCTGGTTCAGTAAGAAAGCTTTGATTTTTGAGGTAAAGAGCAAGGTATGGTGAAGTATATGAATGAGGAAGAAAGGGTCTCTACATCCAGGCCCCAGGTAAGGCAGCCAGGCTTTGGAAAAAATTACTAAGCATGTGAATATAAAAATTTTAAAAGGCACAAAATAAAATAACAAGTCTAAGACAATCTGCCACCTGCACAGGTATTCAGACAGCTCGCAACATTACAGTAGGGTTATATCTGGCTATGGGAAACCAGTTTATTGTTTGTTTGTTTGTTTTTTAGGACAGTTTTAGTTTTACCAAAAAAGTGAGAAGAAAATACAGAACATTTGCATATAGCCGAAACACAGTTTCCCCTATTATTAAAAACTTGCCTTTGTATGGTACATTTGTTACAATTGATGAATCAGTATTGATACATTATTACTAAATAAACTGATTGTTTTTTTTTTTTTTAAATTTTATTTTGTCGATATACATTGTGGCTGATTATTGCTCCCCATCATCAAAACCTCCCTCCCTTCTCCCTCCCCCCTCCCCCCCAACAATGTCCTTTCTGTTTGCTTGTCGTATCAACTTCAAATAATTGTAGTTGTTATATCTTCTCCCCCCCACCCCCCGGTTTGTGTGTGTGTGTGTGTGTGTGTGTGTGTGTGTGTGTGAATTTATATATTAATTTTTAGCTCCCACCAATAAGTGAGAACATGTGGTATTTCTCTTTCTGTGCCTGACTTGTTTCACTTAATATAATTCTCTCAAGGTCCATCCATGTTGTTGCAAATGGCAGTATTTCATTCGTTTTTATAGCTGAGTAGTATTCCATTGTGTAGATGTACCACATTTTCCGTATCCACTCATCCGATGATGGGCATTTGGGCTGGTTCCAACTCTTGGCTATTGTAAAGAGTGCTGCGATAAACATTGGGAAACAGGTATACCTTTGACTTGATGATTTCCATTCCTCTGGGTATATTCCCAACAGTGGGATAGCTGGGTCGTATGGTAGATCTATCTGCAATTGTTTGAGGAACCTCCATACCATTTTCCATAGAGGCTGCACCATTTTGCAGTCCCACCAACAATGTATGAGAGTTCCTTTTTCTCCGCAGCCTCGCCAGCATTTATCGTTCATAGTCTTTTGGATTTTAGCCATCCTAACTGGGGTTAGATGGTATCTCAATGTGGTTTTGATTTGCATTTCCCGGATGCTGAGTGATGTTGAGCATTTTTTCATATGTCTGTTGGCCATTTGTATATCTTCCTTAGAGAAATGCCTACTTAGCTCTTTTGCCCATTTTTTAATTGGGTTGCTTGTTTTCTTCTTGTACAGTTGTTTGAGTTCCTTATATATTCTGGATATTAATCCTTTGTCAGATATATATTTTGCAAATATTTTCTCCCACTCTGTTGGTTGTCTTTTAACTCTGTTAATTGTTTCTTTTGCTGTGCAGAAGCTTTTTAGTTTGATATAATCCCATTTGTTTATTTTTCCTTTGGTTGCCTGTGCTTTTGGGGTCGTATTCATGAAGTCTGTGCCCAGTCCTATTTCCTGAAGTGTTTCTCCTATGTTTTCTTTAAGAAGTTTTATTGTTTCAGGGTGTATATTTAAATCCTTAATCCATTTTGAGTTGATTTTAGTATACGGTGAGAGGTATGGATCTAGTTTCATTCTCCTGCATATGGATATCCAGTTATCCCAGCACCATTTGCTGAAGAGGCAGTCCCTTCGCCACTGAATAGGCTTGGTGCCTTTGTCAAAGATCAGCTGACAGTAAGTGTGTGGGTTGATTTCTGGATTCTCTATTCTATTCCATTGGTCAGTATGTCTGTTTTTATGCCAGTACCATACTGTTTTGGTTATTATAGCTTTGTAGTATAGCTTAAAGTCAGGTAGTGTTATGCCTCCAGCTTTATTTTTTTTGCTCAGCATTGCTTTGGCTATGCGTGGTCTTTTATTGTTCCATATAAATGTCTGGATAGTTTTTTCCATTTCTGAGAAAAATGTCTTTGGAATTTTGATGGGGATTGCATTGAATTTGTATATCACTTTGGGTAGTATGGACATTTTCACTATGTTGATTCTTCCAATCCAAGAGCATGGGATATCTTTCCATCTTCTTGTATCCTCTCTAATTTCTCTCAGCAGTGGTTTGTAGTTCTCATTATAGAGATTTTTCACCTCCTTGGTTAACTCAATTCCTAAGTATTTTATTTTTTTGGTGGCTATTGTAAATGGGCAGGCTTTCTTGATTTCTCTAAATAAACTGATTGTTTACGTTGGAGTTCACTCTGTGTACAGTTCTATGGATTTTGACAAATGCATAATGTCATTTATTCACCATTTCAGTATCAGGCAGAAAAGTTTCACTGCCCTAAAAATCCCCTGTATTCCTCCTATTCATTACTCCCTCTCTCCAAATCCCTGGTGACAATTGATCTTTTAACTTTCTCTATAGCTTTGCTTTGCCAGAACGTTATAGAGTTAGAATCATACAGTATTATACTTTTCAGCCTGGCTTCAGTCTGAAAAGTCTGGCTTTCACTTACAGTACTCATTTAAAATTCTTCCATGTCTTTTTATGGCTTAGGAGCTTATTTCCTTTTATCACTGAATGATATTCAATTGTACGGATTTAACACAATTTATTTATTCATATATCTGTAGAAGGACATCTTAGTGGTTTTCTTTATCTTTTTGTAATTTTAAAAAATGAAACAGTTGATTGTACGTATCTATGGGGTACAGAGTTGAATATCAATACTTGTGTGCAATATGTGATGCTCAAATCTGGATAATTAGTATATTCAACACTGTACAATATAATTATTTTTCTTGGCCCTTCACCAATTCCTCCTTTATCCTCCCCACTCCCCCATTACCACCTCTGGTAACTTCAGTTCTGTTCTTTCCTTTTGAAAGTTCAATGTATTAATGTGATTGCTGTATCTTTATTTCTTTTTTTACTTATTTGCTTCTTTTTTTTAGCTCCCACTTATGAGTGAGGATGTGGTATTTCTCTTTCCATGCCTGGCTTATTTCACATAACATAATATTCTCTAAATTCATCCATGTTGCTGCGTATAACACTATTTCTGTCCTTTTTATGGCAGAGTAGTATTCCATTGTGTAAATATACCACCTCGTCCTTATCCAGTCATCCAACAATGGACATTTAGATTGGTTCCAAATGTTGGCTGTTATGAATAGAGCTGCAACAAACCTGGGAGTGCTGGTATCCCTTCAACATGATGATTTCCATTCCTTCATGTTTATATCCAGCTGTGGAACTGATGGATTGTATGGCAATCCTGTCTGTAGTCATTTGAGGAAACTCCATACCGTTATCCATAATGGCTGCACCAATTTACAGTCCCACCGATGGTATAGTAGGGTTCTCTATTCTCCACATCCTTGCCAGCATTTGTCATTCTGTCTTTTTATAATAAACAGTCTAGTTGGAGTGAGATGATATCTCAATGTGGTTTTGATTTGCATGTCCCTGATGCTGAGCGATGTTGAGCATTTTTTTCATGTGTTTGTTGACCATTTGTGTATCATCCTTTGAGAAATGCCTATTCAGCTCCTTTGCCCATTTTTAAAATCAGTTTATTTGGTGTTTTAGTGTTAAGTTGCTTGAGTTCTTTATCTATTCTGGATATTAATCCTTTGTCAGATGTATGGTTTGCAAATATTTTCTCTCACTGTGTAGGTTGTCTTTTTGCTCTGTTAATTGTTTCTTTTGTTGTGCAGAAGATTTTAGTTTGATATAATCCCATTTTCTTATTTTTCCTTTCATTACCTATGCTTTGGGTGGTAATTTTCATAAAGTCTTTGCCCAGTCCTACTTCCTGAAGTGTCTCCCCTATGTTTTCTTTTAGGAGTTTTACAGTTTCAGGTCTTATATTTAAGTCTTTAATCCATTTTGAGTTGATTTTGGTATATAGTGAGAGGTATGAGTATTTTCTTTTTTTTTTTTTTTTTTAACACCGGCCATCCGTATATGGGATCCGAACCCGGGGCCTTGGTGTTATCAGCACCGCACTCTCCCGAGTGAGCCACGGGCCGGCCTGAGGTATGAGTATTTTCATTCTGCATATGGATATCCAGTTTTTCCAGCACCTTTTATTTAAGAGGAGTCTTTTCCCCAATATATGTTCTCAGTGCCTTTGCTAAAGACCAGTTGGCTGTAAGTATGTGGGTTGATTTCTGGGTTCTCTCTATTCCATTGGTCCATGTACCTGTTTTTATGCCAGTACGATGTAGTTTGGTTACTATAGCTTTGTAGTATAATTTGAAGTCAGGTAGTATGATGTCTCTGACTTTTTTTTTTTTTTTTTTTTGCCTAGGATTGCTTTGACTATTTAGGGTCTTTTGTTGTTTCATATGAACATTAGGATTGTTTTTACTAATTCTGTGAAAAAAGTCAATGATATTTTGATGGAGACCACATTGAATCTGTAGATTTCTTTGGGTAGTATGATCATTTTCACAATATTAATTCCTCAAATCCATGAACATGAAATGTCTTTCCACCTTTTTGTATCCTCTTTAATTTCTTTTGGCAGTAATTTCTAGTTCTCATTGTAGGGATTTTTCCTCTCATTGGTTAAATTGATTTCTAGATTTTTTTTTTTTTTTTTTGGTGACTATTGTAAATGGCCTAGCTTTCTTGATTCTTTTTCTGCTAGTTCATTATTGAAGTGTACAAATGCTACTGATTTTTTTATGTTTATTTTATATCCTGCAACTTTACTGAAATCATTTATCAACTCCAAGAGTTTTCTGTGGAATCTTTAGGCTTTTCTATATATAGGATCATGACATATGCAAATAGGGACAGTTTGATGTTGTCTTTTCCAATCTGGATGCCCTTTCTTTCTTTCTTTTGCCTGATTAATCTGGCTCGTACTTCCAAAACTATGTTAAATAGGAATGGTGAGAGTGAGCATTCTTGTTTTGTTCCAATTTTTAAGGGAAAATCTTTCAGCTTTTTCCCATTCAGGATGATATTGGTGGTGGCTTTGTCATACATGGCTTTTATTGTGTTGAGATACTTTCCTTCTATACCTAATTTGCTGACAGTTATCATGAAGACATGTTGAATTTTGTCAAATGCTTTTTCTTCATCTATTGAGATAATCATATCAATTTTGTCCTTGATTTTGTTGTTGTGTGTGTTGAAACCTCCTTGCATCCCTGGGATGAATCCCACTTGATCATGGTGTATAATTTTATGTTTATGTTGCTGTATTCTGTTAGCTACTATTTTGTTGATGATTTTTGCATCTATATTCATCAAGGATATTGGCCTGTAGTTTTCTATTTTTAATGTATCTTTATCTGGTTTTGGTATCAGGGTGATGTTTGCTTCATAGAATGAGTTTGGGAGAATGGCCTCTGTTTCAATCTTTTGGAACAGTTTGTAGAGAATTGGTATCAGTTCCTCTTTGAAGTTTTGGTAGAATTCTGCAGTGAACCCATCCAGTCCTGGGCTTTTCTTTGTTGGGAGCCTTCTGAGAACAGTTTCAATCTCTTTTATTGTTATTGGTCTGTTCAGATTTTCTATATCTTCTTGCCTCAGTTTTGGTAGTTTGTATGTGTCCAGAAATTTATTCATTTACTCCAGATTTTCAAATTTGTTGGCATATAGTTATTTCTAGTAGTCTCTAATGATTTCTGGTATTTCTGAGGTGTCAGTTGTAATATCACCTTTTTCATTTCTAATTTTTGTTATTTAGGTCTTCTCTTTTTTTTTCTTAGTTAGTCTTGCTAAAGATTTGTCAATTTTATTTATCTTTTCAAAAACCAACCTTTTGTTTCATTGATCTTTTGTATTGTTTTTCAGGTTTCTACTTCATTTATTTCTGTTCTGATCTTAATTATTTCTTTCTGTCTCCTAACTCTGGGCTTGGATTGTTCTTGTTTTTCTATATCTTTAAGGTGAAGTGTTAGGTTGTTTATCTGCCATCTTTCCAATCTTCTGAAGTAAGCATTTAATGCAATAAATTTCCCCCTTAGTACTGCTTTTGCTGTATCCCACAGGTTTTGGGATGATGTATCATTATTTTCATTAGTTTCAATAAACTTTTTGATTTCCTGTTTAATTTCTTCTTGGACCCATATGTCATTAAGTAGAATGTTGTTTAATTTCCATGTGTTTGTAGTTTCCAGAATTTCATTTGTTATTGATTTATAATTTTAATCCATTGTGATCAGAAAAAATACATGGAATATTTCCAATTTTTAAAAATTCATTGAGAATTGCTTTGTGACCTTACATGTGGTCCATCCTGGAGAATATTCCATGTGCTGATGAGAAGAATGAATATTCTGAAGTTATTGGATGGAATGTTCTGTAGATATCTGCCAAGTCCAATTGGTCTAAAGTGTTGTTTAGATCTTGTGTTTCTCTATTGATTTTTTGCCCAGATGATCTGTCCAATATTGAGAGTGGGGTGTTCAGGTCCCCCACTATTATGGTGTTAGTGTCTACCTCATTCTTTAGATCTAATAGTGTTGCTTTATAAATCTGGCTGTTCTGACATTGGATGTGTATATATTTATGATTGTTATGTCTTCTTGATGGATAGATCATTTTATCATTATATAGTGGCCTTCTTTGTCTCTTTTTATGGTTTTTGCTTTAAAGTCTATTTTATCTGATATAAGAATAGCTACTTCAGCTTGTTTTTCATTTCTACTTGCATGATATGTCTTTTTCCATCCTTTCACTCTTACTTTATGTGTGTCTTTACAGGTGAGGTGAGTCTCTTGAAGGCAGCATTCTGTTGGGTCCATCTTTTTAACCCAGTCAGTCTGTGTCTTTTGAGTGGGGAATTTAATCCCTTTACATTTAGAGTTATTATTGAAAAGTATTGATTTACTCCTATCATTTTACTGATTTTCATTTAAATGTCTTAAGTGCCTTTTGTTCTTTTCTTCCTAATTTTCTGTTTGTCTTCTTTATTTGTTGGTTTCTTGGGGTGGTAGATAAACTATGCTTTTTCTTTATTGTTAACATTTTTGTTTTGCAGGTAGTTTTTGTTCATTCTTGTGTATTCATGGCAGTGATGATTGTTTTTGAGGTATCAAACCGAGCACTTCCTTGAGAATTTCTTGTAAGGCTGGTCATGTGGTGGTGAACTCCACAGTTTTTGTTTGTCTGAGAAATATACTATTTGACCTTCATTTTGGAAGGATAGTCTTACTGTGTAAAGTACTCTTGGCTGGCAATTTTTGTCCTTTAGTATTTGAATATATCATCCCACTCCCTTCTAGCTTTTAGGGTTCCTGATGAAAAGTCTGATTTTATTCTGATTGGGGCTCCCCTATAAGTGACCTGCTGCTTCTCTCTTGCAGCTTTTAAGATTCTCTCTTTGTCTTTGAGTTTTGCCAGTTTGACTATCACATGTCTTGGAGAGGACCTTTTTGGGTTGAATATGTTAGGGGATCTTTGGGCCTCCTGAATCTGGAGATCTGTGACTTTCCCTATACCTGGAAAGTTTTCTGCTATTATTTCATTGAATATGCTTTCAATGCCATTTCCTTTTCTCTCCCCTTCTGGAATACCCATGATTCAGATATTTGAGCACTTAAGGTTGTCTGTTATCTCTCTTAGATTTTCTTCAATTTTTAAAATTCATTTTTCTATTTTCTGGTCTGTCTGCATTAATTCAAACAGCCTGTCTTCAAGGTTGGAAATTCTCTCTTTTGCTTCTTCTATCCTGCTGGTTAGACTCTCTGTTGTGTTTTTTGTTTTGTTGAATGAATCCTTCAGCTCCGCAAGGTCTGCTACATTCTTTTCCAAGGCATTGATTTCTTTGTACATTTCTTCTTTCAGATCCTGTATATTTTTTCTCATTTCATTGTGTTGTCTAACTGAGTTTTCTTGTTATTTAGTTTCCTTAGAATTGTTGCTCTAAATTTCTTGTCAGTTATTTAAAAGACTTCCTGTTCTATAGGATCTAGAGCTTGAGAGTTATTATTTTCCTTTGGTGGTGATGTACTTTCTTGATTTTTCATATTTCTGTTATCTTTCCTTTGCTGTTTTGTCATTGTGGCTGGGGGTATCACAGTCCACTCGTTTCACCCTGATGTCTGGCTTGGATCCTAAAGGGACTGCCAATTCTGGGCAGCAGGAATGAGGCTGGGCTGGGGGTCCTATGATGCCTGTCTTTTCCAGCACAGCTGTCTCGAGGGGTGTGGGCCCAGAGGCTCTTAAGTCTGTCTAAGCAGAGGGGACCAACATGGGCTGGAGGTCCCACGGCACCTGCCTTTTCCAGCTCAGCTGTCTCAGGGTGTGTGGGCCCTGCAGCACTCAGGCCTCTCTGGGCAGCAGACTCTGGCCTGGACTGGGGTCCTGTGGCATGTGGCTCCTGCCTGTTCTGGTGCAGATCTTGCATCTCCTGTTGTTGCTTTTTAATAGTTGCAAGTTGGTCGCTTTATGGGAGAAAGTGACACTAGGAACCATCTACTCCGCCATCTTGACTGGAACTGCTACTTTCTTTTCTAAGGTATTAATCTCTTTTTAAGTTTCCTCCTTCATATCCTGCATAATTTTGCTCAGTTCATTGTGTTGTCTAACTGTGTCTTCTTGTATCTCCTTGAGTTTCCTTAAGATTTTTATTCAGAATTCCTTTTCAATCATTTCAAGGGTTTCCTGCCCTATGGGGTCTCATACTTGAGAGTTATCTTATTCCTTTGTTGAATTCATATTTCCTTTTTTCAAAAAAAATTTATTTCTATTATCTCTATTTTGATATCTGATAATCTGGTAGAGCAGTTGCTTCTTCTATTCCTGTAGAGCGGGCTTTGATGTGAGAGATTCTTGTAGATGTGTTTTATATTTACCATTGAACAGGGTGTTTTAGTATTGGTTCTGGTTAGATGCAGTAGTGTAATCTCTGTGTGGGTACTTTAGTTGTAGTCAGCATTGGAGTTGCATGTGAGTGCCTCTATTGCCTATGCACTGGGCACTTATTGATTCCTTGCTGAGATTATCGACATTGTGTTGGGTTATCATGGACGTGAGTGAGATCTTAAGTTCTTAGGGAAAGTTCCTGGGTGCTATGTCATGGTTGTTTTCAACTTTGAGCAGTTATGAATTAAGCTGCTGTAAGTGTTTATGTGCAGGTTTTTGTGTGGACATAAGTTTTCAACTTGTTTGGGAAAATACTTTGGAGCATGATCATTGGATTTTGTGGTAGACTATGTTTAGCTTTATAATAAATGGCCAAATGGTCTTTCAAAGTGGCTGTATCATTTTGCATTTTCAGAAATGGATAAGAGTTCCTGTTGGTCCGTGTTCCCACCAGCATTTGATGCTGCCAGTTGGAACTAGTTGTTAATAGTGCCGCAATGTGTAGCAAAAATATTTTAAAGCTAGAACCCACTGGTGAACAGATGGGATTTTATACTTGTATCTCTTTTTCGTGTTTGGGAATAGGACTGACCCCTTTGAATTAAATGAGTCCATTGAGTTCTTATATCCTGTTGATGATATAAGATGATACACTTACAAAGGGGTACTAGCTGTTTTTCTAATTTAGACAGGTAGGTACTTAAGCAATTAATTAGAGAAATAAAAGTGGCATTATTATAATTGTATCTCAAACTAGTTAAGCAAGGAATGTGTCATAAAACATTGGCACTTGCTTGGAAAGATATTTTGAACAAAGCTACTTAAAATTCTCTCCTTTGAAAAACCTAACTAAAAACTAAAGAGTCAGTAAACTGACTGCTAAGTGAAACCATGATTAGCTTTCATCTGCTTTCTGGCCCTCCATTTTCCACCCTCTCTCCACTCTGAGACAAAAAGAACTGAGTATATACTTCTTATAATAACCCCAACTCTTAGCTGCTTATGCCTATTTATAGATTCTGGCTCATTCTAAACTTTGGCTTCTTAGCTTAAGGTTTTAAGAGAACTTTAAACTGGGCTTGAAACTCCCTTTTCTTATTCATCCATAAAAACAAGAGGAAACAATACCTTAACAATGTTCATTACCTTTAGACAGGAGAATATAAATGACATTTCCGAGAAATTAAGAAAATTAGTGATAACATTTACATTTCAAGCTAAGAAGACTTGCATTTGGGTAGTGGGATAATGAGTATACAGTATTTCTTTATTTTTTTTGCTACATTTCTACATCCAATTTCTGTTTCTGCAGACTGCATTTGCCTAGGAATTTAGTACACAAACAGTCACAATAATATAACAGTGTTTCCCTGGTTCATATTTAACCCTGTGAATTATGGGTTCTCTAATTCCATTCTTCAACACCATCCCCCAGCTCCACATGCTTCTCAAATTCCTCCCAGCTCTGCCAACTTTGTTTGCCAGCCACTAGACAGGACCATTTAGGAGGAAACACTGATCAAGTCTCTGGAAATGAATGTAGACCATGTCACAGTTGAACGTTGTAGGTTGTGGAAGACCCAAGGAACAGGAGGCGCTGCTTGTCATTTGCCATTGGCTCTTTTTCTGTTCCCGTCGGGCCTTGTGAATATCTGGTTCCCATGTTGCCCTGTATGTGGTATATGTTAGGGTGGCTCTCTGCCCAGGCTGCTTTGTCCTTCTGTTGTTGTGGCTTCTTGTCAGTCTTTGATCTGGGCTGTAAGGTTACAGCCTCACTTTCACAAAGCACTATTCTCACAATAGAAGGCTGACCTGTCTTGTGCTCCCAATGTCTATGTCCAGCGACAGAGCAGGATCTCTTCTTCCAAAACCCCTGTAAAGACCCTCAAAGGTGCGGCAGAGAACAGTGTGTTTGTTGATGGGGTTGAGGAGCCTCTACTCTCTCTGTGGACCCTTCCTGAGAGTTCTTTTCAGTCCTGTATTGAAACAGACCCCTGCTGGTCTATCCTAATACCACTTACATGTCCATATACATAATACACATTTTCCATTCCCCTTTTCTTTTTTGATAATAAACTTCAATTTTTTTTCTTGGGGAGTTATCCTTTTGCATCTAATCTGTATAGTGCACTTGGGCTGACACCATCAGTGACTTCTGTGGTAGAATAAAAACAGCTGCCAACTGTTTATCACTCTTCCAGTTGAGAGAGAAGGCTAATTCCCCTCCTCTTGAATCTGGGATGCCTTAGTGACTTGCTTTACTAATAGAAGTGAAACGTTGGGACTTTGAAGACTAGGTTCTTAGGAAGCCTTGCAGCTTCTAGCCAAGGTTTTGGGAAGACTCATTCTGAGGAACACTGGCCACTATGTAAGAAATCTGACCACTCTAAGACTGCCACACTGGGAATGAGCCCAAGCTTCCTTGTGGGAGGAGAGAGACACCTGGCTACCGCCAGCTGTTCCATCAGCCTAAGGCACTAGATAAATGAGTGAAGAAGCCATATTGGACATTCCAAGCCTCGGCAGATAAAATATGGAGAAAAACTGGAAACCCAGCTATCAGCCAGAACAAAGATCTGAGATATGTTGTCCTAGTCCTCTCCAGCCATTTGGCCCATCCAAAATCAGGCCTCAGACATTGGGAAGCAAAGCTGAGCCATTCCTTCTGTGCCCTGCCCATATTCTTGACTCACAAAATCATCAGTGTAATAAAGCTTGACACTATGAAACTTTAGGGCAATTTGTTACAGAGATAACTGAAGCTCCAGAGGTGGGTTGTTAACTCATATGCAGGTAATCACAACAGTATATTTGGATCAGAATTGAGCACGTGACCCAGGCCTGGCCAATCATTATTTCTGTCTCCTCCATCAGCTGTAGCAGTTGTTTAGGAGATGAGTTGGTGACCCGAGGTAGGCCAATGAGGTGCAGTACTTAGAATTTTATACAAACTATAACAAGAGTCTTTCTTTCTGTAATGTTGCTGAGAAGGTAAGGTGTTAGCATAGAAAAACAAAGTCTTCATGCCTCCACCAGCTTGTCTAAGAATGGAGGAGGGGAGAGTTTCCCTAAGGAAACAGCACCAAGAGATAGAGTAAGACTGAGTCAGATAGCGTCATGAAAGCCAGATCTGTCTTGGACTTTTCAGGTTAAAAATCCAATGCATTTTCAATTTTGCTTAAGCCAGTTTGATTTCTTTTTGTTTTGTTAATTGAAACCAAAAGTGTACTAACTACTACATATTTGAATCCTCCCCATGTACTGGTTTAGCTAGACTTCCTACCAGGTGCCACGATTGCCTGTAATTTCTAAATTTTCTTTAATAAATATGTCTGATTTTATTAACAAAAATTTTAAAAACCTCTTTTTTAAAAAATTTGAAGCTGAAATATCATGTAATTATATAATATATGACAAATAATCTTGTGGAGGAGCATTATCATCACCATAATTTTTATCAGAAAAAACTAACAATCTCATTTTATCTCATTTCTGTTAAATAAAGAAGTCAATGAAGAAAATGAACTAAGTCAGGAAGTGTTAAAGCAGGAATTGAAACTCACATCTGGTTCGAAATTCCATATTTTCTTCTTTATAGTCCTTGGGAACAGCTTCTTAGGACCTCTAAAAAATTTGATAACACGCTACGTATTTGGAACTCAAAACCAAACATATTCTCAGAACATACACAAATACCACATGGTCAGTTTAGTTTTTTAATACTCTGGAGAGACACGATAGCAGATGAAAACTCAACACATCTGATTGTCCCCAAATCTTCCCCCCTTTTTTCATGTATACTTTTTATAAATTTGGGGTTCGTAACTTTTTTTTTTGTCACTCAAAAGTTTTTATCAAATGTCATGATCAAGTAGACAACGAGTCAGAAAACAACAATCAGGTAAAATATTTGAGATGGTCTCCATTTCTAATTCTCCATAGTTAACCCCAAACTTCTACCATACACCTTTGGCTGCATTGACTTTGTTTGTTTCTTAATAATGTAACTCTTCAAATTTTTAATTTTGTTTAATTTTGAAACAGTCACAAATTTACACAAATGTAGGAAGTACAGTACAAAAATCTTTTTTTCCTGTACATGTGAGAGTAAGTTGGGGCTGACCTCAAGCCCCATCACCCTCTATGCTTACTACCTACAAACAAGTACATTCTCAGCACAACCACAGTACAATCAGAACATCAAACAGGAAATTAATATTAATTCTCTAATTCCATTCAAGTTTTGCCAGTTGTCCCCACAATGGTCTTTTTAAACCAAAAGGTTAAGTTCAGAATCTCATGTTGTGTTTGGTGGTCATATCTCTTTAGTCTCCTTTGGTCTGCAACAGTCTGAAACATTTCCGCAGCCTTTCCTTGATTTTCATGACTTTGGCAGTGCTGGAGGTTATAAGCCAGTTATTCTACAGACTTGCCCTCAATTTAGATTTTTCGAAAGACTCCTCTAAATTCATTTATTGCAGCATTATTCACAAAAGCCAAAAGGTGGAATCAACCTAATTGTCCATCAAAGGATGAATGGATAAAAAACTGTGGTATATGTGTACAACGGGATACTACTCAAGTGTAAAAAAAGTGATATCCTGTCATTTGCAGCAACATCGATGGAACTGGAAACCATCATGTTATGTGAATTATGTCAGGCACAAAAAGATAAATACTGCATGATATCACTCATATGTGGAATCTTAAAAGAAAAGAAAAGGTTCTCATAGAGTAGAGAGTAGAATAATGGTTACCAGAGGCTGGAGGGTTTGGGGGTAGGAGGAAAAGTGGGGGACTAATGGGTACAAAACTACTCAATCTACCCTAAGTGAATCATTGTGCAGTATCTGCCCGTGTTGAAACAACATACTGTACTCCACACATACGTACAAATAAATGTTAAGATATTTTGAATAAAAAAAATGTGTTTTATTCATCTCTGACAGAAATGCAACAGAACTGATGCTGCATTCTTGTCATCACGCCCTATCAGGAGCACACCCTCAACTTGTCCATCACTGATAGTGTTCACTTTGCTCACTGGATAAAGATGGTAAGTGCCAGGCCTCTCACAGCAACGTTATCCTCTTCCCATATGTAGAACACACTCACATCCCCACCAAGAGAAATAAGACAGAGTCTCATCCAGTTACTGTATTCTGCTCAAAATGCAGCATCTCTAGGTGATACACAGTCATTCATGCTGTGTCCAGGTGTGGCTCTTCACGGTGGGCCAGCAGCCTATCAACTAAAACACAAGTCATTTGCCTACTTTCTCACATATCCACGGAATGTCTTCCATTCAGTGGCTGAATAGGAGCAAGATTACTGCAACAGAATCTGATTTGGAAAGGGAAGAATAGGTGACACATAGCAGTCAAAGTCTATATTAAATCCTACTAAGCAGGACTTAGAAATACCCACTGTCTTCACACGAAATCTGTTCCTTCAAGAGCCTATCTGGATACCTCCAGTTTTGTTCCCAGAGATTAACATGCTAGTTCTTGAGCCTCTGTGGCAAGATATTACTTGTCTGTAACCCTCTGTGTCCACATTTAATGTAAGCATTAGGGAGAAATTCTGCCCTGATCATTGTACAGACTTTTTGGAGTTAGGTGGCCTGGAGGTGTCTTTAGGGCTCAGACAGTCACAGAATTTTGCAGCACTGGTTTGGGATTTCTTTGGCAATATGATGCCTTCAGAAACTCAGTTGGCTTTTAGTCTTCACATGTGGCAGTTCCATGTGCTGGTGACCATCCAGTGGTGATTCTTCTCATCTTGCAACATGTTTTAAATTTTTGTTTACCTAGATCTTTTCTTCTGATATTCAATAAAGTTTTCTATTTCATAAAGTACATATTTGAGTATTCATAAGCATATTAAAAAGGTTTTTGTTTTAGTCTATGTGTTTATATTATGGATTTTTCCTTCTGTTTCTAGATTACTAGTTATTTTAAAAATCAGGAATAGTTGCTTAATTTTATTAAATGCCTTTTCAGCATCTATTAAGGTGATCATATAGTATTTTCATTTTAAATTTAATATTGGCAGGATAGAAAAAACATTAAAGGAAATACCTATGTATCCATTACCCACTTACAGAAATAAAACATTACATATACAATTCAAACCCCTGTGTATCCTTCTCCAATCCTTCTCTCCCCTGATACTCTGCACCACATCATTATCCTGAGTCGGATTTGTATTGTTTACATACTATCCATATACTTTGCCACACATATATTTCTTCATCAAATATATAATATTGTTCAGGCTTTTAGTATACGTATTTAATGTTTTACATTGTGTGTATCTCTCTATACACTACTTTTCTTCACTCAACATTGTTTTTGTGATTCAGCCTTTCGGATACACTCAAGTCTAGTTTATTTTAACCACAACTTAGTGTTCAAACTGAATGAACATACAAAGTTTATTTATTCATCTTCCTAGTGATGGTCATTTACTTCATTTGCACTTTTTTGCTATTTCAAGGTTATTATGCATTTCTCCTTGTGCTTATATGCAAATTAGAATTGTCAGATTTAGCAAGTAAAAATACAGAATGGCCAGTTAAATTTGAATTTCAGATAAGAAATGAATAATTTATTAATATGTGTCCCAAATATTACAACCCTACATGACTTTTGTTTGAGAACACATAAGAAATCTTTTATGAACTGACCTAGTGCGCGTGCACACACACACAGCAACAAAAGGTAAAGTTTCCAAAAATAATAATTGATCTCACTTTTTGATATACATTCTATTATTCTTTTTCTATTGAAATTTATTCTGTTCTTCTCTATCCCATCTTATTCCATCCCATTCCATTGAAAAGGACATGTCTTGTACCAGTAAGTTAATTTCACCACTTACTAATTTGCCAAGTGCTACAGTTTGAAAAATGCTGTTGGAGAGTATTGCCAGGAGTGGATTTGTTAATTTGTAGGACTTGCATTTTTAGCTTTACTGGAATAGCCAAATTGTTCTTCATAGTGGTGGTATATGAATGTTACCAGTGTTCCAAAGCCTCATCAACACTTTTTATTGTCCACTTGTATAATTTTTAAATTTCATGAGTGTCAAATGCTGATTTATTTCAGTTTAAGTGTGCATTTTACTGATTATTAGTAAGATTTAGCATCCTGTTCATATGTGATCATTTAAATTTCCTCAGTGAACTGTCTATTCGTATTCTTCATCCAATTTTCTACTGGGTTGGTTACCTTTTCCTTTCTGAATTTTAGTTGGTCATGGTATATTTTGCATACTAATGCACTGTGTGTTATGTGAATTGCACGTGACTTAATTTGTAACTCATTTTTTCACTGTGTTTATGTGAATATTTTTGATATACAAAGATGATTATTTTAAATGGTCAAGACTTTAAGTCTTTTGCAAAATAATCTGTGCTTTTTGCATCTTGCTTAAATAAGTTTTTCCTATCCCAAGGTCAAAAAATATATTTCTCTTCTATATTTTCTTCCAGAAGTTTTCACATTTTGGGCAGTGATTTTGTGTATTTTAATTACTGCTATATTTCAAATACCTGGAAGAGTGTCAACACATGGTAGGCACACAATATTTGTTGAAACAGTTAAAGGAGTATATGTCCCAAATCCTTAGGGGCAAAACAAAGTGAAAATGGAAAATCCAATGGTGAGGGAGACTGGAACAAGTTCTTTGATTTGTGCAAGGTGAAGCTTGGAGCTTTGCAATCAAGGCACAGAAAGCCAGGACTCTCGGTGTCTTTAACAGACCCCAGGACCTCAGAAGAGATGTAGACAAGAAAAAACTGCTCAGCTAGACATCTAAAAGGATAATGGTTGTATTTTATAAAATATTTAGGTGATTTAGAAAGAATGGGTGTTCAGAATTATTTAGCCTTCTCTATCACAAGAAATTTACCAGTTAATGTTTGAATTACATTAATTGATTTTAGATTTTAATTGATCCCTACATTCCTGGTGTAAAACATTCTTGATAATGTTATTGAATTTTATTTGCTAATATTTTAGAATTTCTGCATTTTCTGATCATAACTAATATTGGCTTCTAGTTTTCTTGGTGATGACCTTACCCAATACAGGTATCTTGATACGCTAACCTGATAGAATGAGTCAGGAAGTTTTCTAGCACTTTCCATGCTTTCAAAATTTTAAAATAATATAGAACTATTTCTTAGATATTTATAAAACTTGCGTGAAAGCTATTACAGCTGTTTCCTTTTTAGGGATAAATCTTTTAAGTTGGTCTTTTCGATTTTGCAATTTTTGAGTCATTTTGGTTATTTATATGTAATGACACCTCTTCTGTTACCTCAGATTTTCAGCAGAGGACTTAGATTGTGAAACCTGTTGGAAACCTCAGCTCTTTGTGACATTTAGGGTTTCTTAGAGCAAGTGAAGAAATTCTTTAGGAGAGGCCAGCAGTGACGATGTCTCTGATGACTATTGTCAATGAGCTGTGTGCTCCTCAGATAGTGGAAGGGTAAAGGGTTTTCTTCTCTCACCTCAAACCAAATGATGGGTTTTCAAAGAAACTCTCCAGGAGCTTGTTATGTGCTCCCTGGCATTTGGATAGCACAGCTAAGAAGCTTGTTGGAGCCACAGTGGTGACTTCCTGAATCATAAGCTTTGTTTATTTTCAATTTTTGTAATATTTATTTTTAAGGATATATTTTTTCTTGAAAACAATTTGAGTCCTGTTTTAAATTTATTCTTGACCAAAGATTGGGGAGACAATCTATTCTTTTATAGTACCCAAATTAATTCTCATTAATTAAGGTAATGAGATTCAGAATGCTAAGAGACAGGCCTCAGGTGAAATAGTTTTTTGAGATAGTCCCACTTACTTTCTACTTTGAGAGTATTTAAGTAATTGGGTGTTCCTTGCTGTGTTTTCTCAACCCTCTTCCATTCAGTCTTCACCACGTAGTTTCAGAGCTCTGTACAGTGAAGAAACTTCCCTCTTTATGTCGTAGGAGGGACATAAACAAGAGATACTTGCACAAACAAGTTCTAAGGATACAGCTGGCTCACTGCATCCAGAGCTAATTGGCAGCAATGGTGTTTAATTGCATAACTTTTCATTTTTTTACTAGCAGGTTTTCCTCTATTTTCTAAAGGATATGGTCCAAATCAACAGGCATGCACCAACTCTCACAACTTAGAACAAACTATACTGACTCAGCAGCACATCTCTTATTTTTGTTTCCTCTCTGGCTCTAATCTATAAAACTTTCCTCCTGGAAATGGGATGGCCTAAATTTTGAGGATCTACACTCTTCTAAGTGACAATTGATCTAGTCTTTTTCCCAAATGATGGAAGCATTCATTGTGACATGGCAAGTTAACAAGAAGCCTAATTTCTAGGGGACACATTTTCTAAAGATTTCTAGGCACATTCTACTTGACAGCACTTATTATTGATTAGGACATGATAAATCTTTGTATCTGGCCATTATCCAAGACAAAATGAAAGAAGACAGCTGTTGTCTGCTTCAGTTGCAACATAAAATTAGTGCAATAATGACACCCATGGGTGCTTTACCCAATTGCCTCGAGGACACCACTTAAGATTTCTAAACTAGTTACCAATTCAAGTGATGTGCCTGCCCTGTTGTTAGGTTTGTTTAATGACTCACTCTATGGCCTCTTCTATTGTATTGATCTTTTAAATAGCATTAGATAACATTGTTTTATTGTGGCTTTAAACTGATGAAGATGATCTACGTTTTAAGCCCATGGACCCAATGCTGTTATATCTGGTTCTCACATGTTTTAATCTAAATATCAACTTCTCAAATTCTCCTTTTGAGGTTCTCTATGATCCTTTAGCCCATGTGGGCTTCATAACAGTACTGATAGCAACATCAATTGGTTTCATTAAATTGACATTCATTGTTCTTCAATGTAAGAACTGCCCCGTATTTTCCTGAGCAGCAGTGGTAAGATATGTCCCCTCCTGTCCCTTAGCCTTAGAAGAAGCTGCAGCAAGAAAATGCCAGGGCTCCTAAATTGAGCTGGTAAAATATCCTGTAGGATAATCAGCATAGACAGGGAGGACATGACTCACATGAAGAAGTTAATAATTGAATATCTCGTTGGAAAAAAATAGAGAATTGATACTTCTGTGGATGTGAAAACTGCCTGGGCAGACCTTATATCTTTACATACTCTAAAAATATACTCTAGAATTGAGGCACATTTTTGGTCTCTTATTAATTATCATGACCTTATCAATTCTGCATCCTGTGTGACATACAAGAGGAGAAAATGGTTCATGATAAAATGGAATTAAAAGATAAAAATAAAAAATATAAATTTTATTATTCAACATAAGCTCCATCAAGTTCATGACACTTTGGAAGTGATGATACCAGCCATTTAGTCCATTCCTAAAGAACCGAGGGTCCTGGGCATTGAACCATGTCAATGCAGTCTGTTTTACATTATTAACTGGAAAAAAAATGGGTGCCCTTTAAAGATTTTTGTGAGATTAGGAAACAAAAAGAAGTCAGAAGGAGCCAAATCAGGACTGTAAGGTGGATGCCTAATGATTTCCCATGGAAACTCTGGCAAAATTGACCCTCTTTGATGAGAGAAATGAGCAGAAGCTTTGTTGTGGTAGAGAAGGCCTCTCTGGTGAAGCTTTTCCAGGTGTGTTTCTGATAAAGCTTTAGCTAACTTTCTCAAAACATTGTCCTAATAAGCAGATGTTATTGTTCTTTGGCCCTCCAAAAAGTCAGCAAGCAAAATACCTTGAGCAGCCCCAAAAAACTGTTGCCGTCACCTTTGCTCTTGATTGATTTGCTTTTGCTTTGACGGGTTGACTAGACCACTTCCACCTCTTGGTAGCCACTACTTTGAGCTTTGTTTTCAGGATCACAGTGTTAAAGCCATGTTTCATCTCCTGTCACAATTCTGTGAAAAATGCTTCAGGATCTTGATCCCAGTTTTTCAAAATTTCCATTGAAAGATCTGCTCTTATCTTCAATTGATCTGGTTGCAACAGTTTTGGTGTCCACCAAGCAGAGACTGTGCTCCACTTTAATTTTTCAGTTGGAATTGTGTAAGGGGAACCAGTTGAGATGTCTATGGTGTGGGCTGTTGTTTCTGCTGTTGATTGGTGGTCCACTGCCATTAGGGCACAAGCGAGGTTAGTTTTTTTCTCACGAGTTGATGTGGATGGTCTGCCGCTGCAGGCTTCATCTTCAATGATGTCTTGTCCCTTCTTAAAATGAATTATCCATTTATAAATGCTAATTTGCGGGTGGGGGTGAAATGTCTTCATCAACTTTTGGTAAAGCATTAATGATTTCACCATTCTTCCACCCAAGCTTCATCATAAGTTTGATGTTTGTTGTTGCTTCGATTTTAGCAGAATTCATGTTGCTTTGATAGGAGCTCTTTTCAAATAGATGTCTTATCCTTCTTACTGCCTCAAACTAGATCCTGTTCAAACATGTTGTAACACATTAGTACGAGTTTCTTTTAGTGCAAAAAAAAAAAAAATTTGAAATCCATGCACAGCTTTTCCATAATATGCATTTTCCGTAAATTTTTGAAGATCCTTGTACATATTTAGCATAACATGACTTATTATGAAATGCTACTCTTCGATTTGTCTGAACATGTTTCATTGCACTGGTTGTCTGTACTCAGTCCACAGTGTCTATTGATTGGGCATTGGTGTTACTTTGGATAGACTAACGCATAAAGATAGCTAATTATTGACAGTTCCAGTGCATTGCATTGTGTGCTGTGTACACCGGCAACACTGCACAAAGATTTCCATCCCCCCACTCTCTCCCAGTCCCAGTTTCTCCTTTACCCTGCTCCTATTCCCACAGCCAGGTCAACGTTGATTGTTTTCTATGCTTTCTTATTCCATTTTTGCATGTTTCTCTAGTCCACAAATTTTTTAATGATTGTTTGGCTGCAACAAAATGTCTCCAAATGGTATTCTTATTATATAGCACAAATATAAAGTTGAAAAAAAAAAATTTCTTTAAAGACTCCATGACTTGAAACAGTATCTGCAAATACTTAGTGAATATTTTGCCTTGCTGACAGAAATATTTGATTTATACCCAGATATTGTTGGGTGAGAATACTTTCTCACTTTGTTCACACACCAGTCATCTAGACATAGTTTTACAGTCTAATGGGTACACACCAAATTATCAATATTGTTTATTTCAATATATTGGTTACCCTTATTAAATTACTTCAGAAAAGAGTTTGCTCACTTCTATAGTGGAATTTGTTCTCATATAGCTCAGCCTCCTCTCACAGATAGTACCCAAACATATTATTGGGCATTTTTAATAATTAGAGTCCTTGGCTGGTTCCCCACCTACAGGCCACCACAGCAGGGAAGGCTAATACACATTGAGTCTTTCCTAAACATAAGGGTTTATCAGATAGCTATAAGTCATGCCACTTATCAGTAGAGGGCAGAGTCTGTCAATCTAAATACTATACACGGAACTCTAGCCTTGAAGAGTAGTAACTATCAACAAGGGTAAAAAGATTGGGGCAAACTTATTGGAAAAGTAAAATCAAATTAAAGGATCAATTCTAAATGATTGCAGGATCTTAAGATATTTTCCACATATCCTTTCATCTCCATATTTAGTATTACTCAGCCATTAATTCTCCAATTTGTGGCTTAGTTCCAAGATCCTTCATTTGTTTGATTGTTTTCCAGGCCAGCAAGTATGGGGATCGGAACTCTTGACTTTGGTGTTGTAACACTGTGCCCTAACCAACAGAGCTAATTGGCCAGCCCTTCCTAGATAGCTCCTTTGGACAAAATGAATTTTCCTTTCTTACCCAAATCTTTTTGGCATGTCATAAAGTTGTGAGTTCTTATTCTGGTTTATTCAGTAAATTACTATCAAATTGCTCTCCCAGTTTGTGTAAACAATAAGTTTTTAAGGACTAAGCAACAAATAACAAGTTTGATTTGAATCCAAATAATGAATGGTAAAAATCAATTTCACTGATTTTGTTAAAAATGGTTAGTAACCACCAATATTTGATATGCATTTGTTTTTATATTTAACACGATAAAGGAAAAAGAATACTCTAAGATAGTTCATTTAGAGCCCTTGTTTATATTTCCTCTTTATCCAAGAATTACTTTAAAGAGTAATTGTAAATTTTCAAATAGAGGGAAAGTTTGTTTTGTTTGGATTTTTTATTATTTTATTGGAATTTCTACACTTACTGCATTGGGGTCAGAGACTATTGTCTTATGTAAATTCTGCTTTTTTGACTCTGATATATTTCAATGTGGCCTAACATACCATTGATTTTGGTGAATGTTCCATGTGAATTTCAAAATGAAGTATATATTTCTACATGTTAAGTGTACAGTTTTGTATCCTTTTATTATATCAGAATGACTACTTGTGTTTAAATTTTTGATATCCTTAGTATTCTTAGTTTGATATTTTGATTTCTGAGTTATAATAAACTTTCCTACAATGGTTGGGGATTTGTCAATTTAACTTTCTCTTTTTTTGATCTCTGTATATTTGAAGCTGTGTTGATAGGTGCATGTAAGTTTATGGTTAAGGAATGACCCTCTTTATCAATAATAAAATTTCTTGCCATGCAGTCTTAGTTTTATTTGTAATTGTTAAACCCATATTTTTTTTTCCTGCTGTTTGCCCTGTCTATCTTTTCCATTCTTTCTTTTTTTTTGTTTTGTTTTGTTTTTGTTTTTTTAATTATAAGGTGTAGTTTTTAAATGGCAAAGAGCTGGGATTTATTTTTAACAAGTATGAGAGCTTCTGTCTTGTAATAGGATGAAATGATCCTTTTCGTGTTTATTTTGGTTTCTCATATCTGCCCAACTTATTTCTGTTTTCCAGCCATCACTTTCTTTTATTCCTATCGCTTTCCTACCTTTGTTCGATTGAGGATTCCGGCCCCCCCCCCCATATTTTATTTTTATTCTCTCTTGTGGCATAGGAGCTATATATTTTATTTCAATTTTTATAGTGTTAACACTCATATTTTTGACCCATGTGTATCACTTATATTCTTCTAGCAACAATCAGAGGTATTCAGTGTAATCTTGTCTTTTCAGACATGAAAAAAATTGAGCAGCATTTGATTTTCCTACTCTTTATATCCAAGGAACTATGTAGAGATAATTTGCAATTTCAGTTTAAGGTTGTTATTCTAAAACTTTGGGTCTTTTCACATGATATAACAATAGACTTAGCTGTCTATTTTGCTGGCATTACTCACCACTATTTTTTGTATCCCACATACATAACTCCTGAGTCTGTAGTGGAATGAATTATGTCCCCCCAAAACTCACTGAAGCTGGAATGTGTCCCCAAGTTTTGTGCATTAGAAACTTGGCCCCCACTGTGACTGTTAAAAGGGTGGGAAATCCTATTACGGTAGTTGAAAGGTGGAGCCTTGAAGAGGTGATTGGATTGTAGGACCGTGCAGTAGTGAATGGACTAAAAATGGTGGTCAGGGGCGTGGTTCTGAGGGCTTTCAAAGAGGAGAGTCTGTCTTGCTCTCTCTCTGCACTCTCTGCTTCCACCGTCTTGCAATGTGAGACCCCTGGGTCACTGTCGCCACCAACAGAGAAAATTTGGACTTCCCAGCAGAAACTGTAAGCAATAAATTTTGTTTTCTTATAAATTACCCAGTTCCAAGTATTTTGTTATAAGTAGCAGGAATGGTCTAATATAGAGTCATTATTCAATTTGCTAGAATACATCCTCAAATACTTCTTTGAAAAAGGATGCGTGGATATGCCCTTATCTTGCTTGTCTTTGAGTACTCTTCAGTTTTTCCAGAAATCAGTCATCTCAAGCAATTTCCAGCTTATTTGGCTTCAGTTTCCGAACTTGGTGTTTTACCTATGAGAAGATTGCTCCTGTCCTTTGTCCACATGGAGCAGAGAGCAAGAAGGATAAGTAAGTGTACCTGCTCCACACGCACTTCCTCATGCCAAATATCCTGATGACACTCTCTTGCTCCTTGTATTTACATACCTATTTGAGCTTGGAGTTGCTGTGAAATGTGCATGCCTTCAACTCAGAGCTCATCTGCATCTGTTTTGGGCTAAAATTTCCTTTTGTTTTGTTTCTCTGGTAGGGAAAGAAGCCATATCATCACCTCTGCCCATCTCCTGAGTGCTTCTGAGTATCTCAGGGCAGGAGCTGATTAACTTGTACCTACCTCAGTGTGCTCACAGCAGCAGAGGGGATGCCAGTTGAGCAGGACCTGGCTTTGGTGGGCTGAGTTCAAAGCAGAAGCTAAACAGTCTCTGGTTTTCATAGTGACCATATGTGTGAGGGTGCTGTGTAAACAGAATAATAATGATCTTGCAAATATGTCTATGTACTACTCCCTAGATTAGAATTTGAGAATATGTTAATTTAGATGACAAAAGGGACTTGGCAGGTGTGATCAAGGTAAGGATCATGAGATGGGGAGATTATACTGTGTTATAAGGTGGGCCCAAGGTAATCACAAGGGTGCATATAAGAGAAGCAAGAGAGAGTCAGAAAAGTAGGTGTGGTCACAAAAGCAGAGTTTGGAGTGCTACGCTTTGGAGATGAGGAAGAGTCCGTGACCCAAGGAATGCAGGCATCTTCTACAACTAAAAATACAAGGAAGTGAATTTTTCCCTACAGCCTCCAAAAGTGGCTCAGCTTTACCTCCACCTTGATTTTAGCCCATAAGATCCATTTCAGACTTCTGACTTCCAAAACTGTAAAATAATAAATTTATGTTGTTGTAGCCACTAAATTTGTGGCAATTTGTTACAGCAGCAATAGGAAGCTAACACAGGTAGCATCTTTTTCCAGCAGCAGTGATTCTTTGAGTGTGGGTTACCTGTTCCTCATGCTATCTTCAGTGAAGGGCAGACCTAGCCAAAACAACTGAAGCTCTTACATAAACCTCAGTTTCCTCCTCCCTGACAGAGTCAAGAAAATGGACTGGTGCTGTGCTAGCCACCTCGCAGATGGAGAGCTGTGGCGGTTTGCACTTCGGTGGAACAATGCTGTGGGGTATCAGTCTGTTTTCTGTCACTTATAACAGAATACCTGAAACTGGGTTATGTATAAAGAACTGAAATTTATTTCTTATGCTTTGGAGGCTGGGAAGTCCAAGGTTTAGGGGGCCCACCTGCTGAGGGCCTTCTTGCTGGTGTGGGACTCACCGCAGAGTCCCCTGGCGACTCAGAGAATCACATGGTGACAGGGCAAGAATGTGTGCTAAGGCACTTCTTCCTCTCCTTAAAGCCACTAGTGTCACTGCCATGATAACCCATTCATACATTAACCCCTTAATTCTTGAATGGATGGACCCATTCATGAGGGCACACTCTTCATGGTCCAATAACCTCTTAAGGTCCCACCTTCAAAAACCATAGCGGGGATTATGTCCTGACATATGCTTGGGAGGATGTTCAAACCACAGCAGTCTTGCTAGCTGCTAGGAAAGCAAAACGGCTCAGGAATGCCATTGGACGGGTAAGGATGAAATGTTGTTCAAAAGCGTGGAGGGAAAGGGAGGTGGGGATGAAGCATGCAAAAGAAGGGTCATCTGCCCTGACAAAACTGTCCCTGGTCACCGGCTCCAAAGCTTGGTCCTACTTGTTCAGTTTCCTGCTCTGGTTGCTCCCCAGAGACCCTTGGCTCTATCAGGGAAGGAAATCTCCCAGGATGATGTCTTTATAGTTCTGAACTCCAATTTTTACATCTGGAAGCAACCTGTCCTTTGAGGTATGCAAGTACTTCTGAAGCACGGGTTGGCTTCCGGAGGCTGGGTCCGGTCCAGTGCCAGGAGCCAGCCTCCGAGGACATAGACGCTCTGTCCTTCACTCCTCTCTGACTCGGTGTCAGAGCTGGCTGCCCCTCCAACCTTACAGTAACACTATGTCGGTGGCCTCATTTCCCATGCCTCCCCTGCAATTTTATCTGGATCATTCTGGTTCATTCTGGAAGATCTTTATGACTTCAAATCTTGGAGAATAAGAATTAGGGCATAGGTTCCTTTCCTCCAAGAAGTCTCCGAGCTCTTTAATCAAATGGTTTCTTGGTCCTCCCACAAAAGAAAAATCTGCTCCAAAGTGGCTTTCCTGTCCCTGTCTGTGACTGTGAAGCAGGTGGCAATCTAAATGAAGAGAAAAATTAAACAAATGCAATTTTTGGCTGTGCATTCTATGAGCAAGGAATCCTCGTTCTGTGACTTCCCATGAATTCTTGTGACTAAATTTATTCATCATATTGTAATATCTTTAAATGGTAAGAGCCAAGTTTTACATATTTATGAATTTTCCCCACTTAACACAGTTTCTGGTTATATAAATGCTCCAATACATATTAAATACTTTGAAATATCACTGTGGAGCAAAGAATGTTGATTGCCTCACAATATCCATTCTCCCTTCTCCCTCTGTAACAGAATCTTGGGAAATGTGCTTGGCTTAAAAGACAATATTTCTCACACCTCCTGCAGCTAGATATGGCCAGTGAGAAACATAATCTAAATGTTATGAAGCTTCTAGGAAGGTTTTGTAAAAAGAGGAGGGCCTGTGTCCTTTGGCCCATCTGTTCTTCCACCTTCTAGGATGCAGACATGATGGCTGGAGCAGAGCAGGAATTTAGAATCATGAGGCAATTTCACTTCTAGATTTCTTTTGTGTGAGAAAAATTAATGTCTGTCTTGTTTCAGTTTGTTTTAGGTTTCTGTGTGCAGCTGAACATATTCCTAACTAAATCAAACATGTTTATCCTTTGCTTGTGGAGAAAAAAAAAAAGTAAAGAAAAGAATCGTGGAGAGAAGATTGAGAAGACTGATGAAACATTAAGAAAAAAAAAATGGCAATCCAAAATAGTATTAGAATTCTATGTGTGGTGTATTTCCTAAAGTCTTTCAGAGGATAAAACATCCAGTCTGTTCTGTTACCACCTATGTTTTGGTAATGTGAGTTAGCTCATACAAAATGGTAGATGGGAAGGGCCAACCCCGTGGCGCACTCGGGAGAGTGCGGTGCTGGGAGCGCAGCGGCGCTCCTGCCGCAGGTTCAGATCCTATATAGGGATGGCCGGTGCACTCACTGGCTGAGCGTGGTGTGGACGGCACCAAGCCAAGGGTTGCGATCCCATTACTGGTCACAAAAAAAAAAAAAAAAGGTAGATGGGAAAACGATATCAGTGTAATAATACTGAAATTGCTTCGATCCACATGTACGTAATCTTCCAAGTATGTGATTTCCAAGAAATTAAGGCCAAACTTTCTCCACGATTTAAATGCAAGTCTTAGCAATTTGCAAACACCTTATGAAAAAAATCCTATCTTCCTTTAGTGAAATCAAGGGCTGGGTTAGTGGTTTCAGGAACTAATTGCTATGCATTTCACCATGTTAAGCTATCTGGCAAAGTGAAGACAAATAAGAGAGCTGAAAAAAAAAAAACCCGCCTTTGTTTAAAAAAAAAATGATGAAGGCACCTGAATCAGATTTTTAGTTTAGATAAAGACTAAAATTTTAATTGGCCTCTTGACAGCAAATGCTCCTACATCTCAAGAGAGAAAGTGCAATCCCCTGAGTTCAAAAGCTGCGTGAGGTATGCTGCTGGTGTAGATAGACTGAGCAGATATTTTTTTTATGTAGATATTTAACTTTTTTGTTGGTGCTCCTGTTATAAAATTGGGTGGTGTGGTTTGTCCCTAACCCTATTTATGCCATATGCTCTTTTATTTCCAGTGTATGCTTTTGTAGAATGCAAAGCTTTACATGAATGCACAGATGATTTTATTAAAAAACGGCTATACATAAGAAAGCAAGGAGAACAGCTTTAAAGTAAACTATATTGGTAAAATATTCCTTTTTCACATCATAACACCAGTTCTTCAGTCAAGGTTGGCTTTCTTTCTGCTTCCTCCCATAATTTTACTTTATTTAACATAAATCAAATTTAAAATAAAATCTAGACTCAAATCTTGAAAAATGCAAAGCCTTAAACATTTTACCGTCATGCTCTCTTTCTCAGAAAGCTAGTAGGGAATGTGCTCTTGACAAATGAGAGTGAACAAAGAGTTGCAGGAATCAGGGACTCAGTATGGGAGAACCGTAGGGGGATGTCCAGGATGCTGGTGAGCAAAACCCAGGAAAATAGCTGCACAGCCACCGAAAGAGCCAACTGCTCAGTCTGGGCCCTGGAGAGGGAGCTTTGGGGGGCCTTAAAACTGAGAGAGTATCTGATAGGTTTGAGCATATGGAAAAGTAACATCTAAGATGTTTTACAGATCTCTTGGGTACACCAGGAAGAATTAGTTATGACAATATGGACAGCCAGTTCTAACTTGATTTGAGAAACAAGACATGTAACAGTACTTGCATCCTCCACTATGTAGAACAGACCATATGTCCTAGGTTGGCTCTTAGGATTTAAGAATAATAAAAGTGGATGTCATCCTGTTACTTTTTGAGAGTCCCAGAAACAACCCTGTACTTTTAATAGGAGATTTACTTGTATGAAGTACAAGAAATACAACTCTGCCTTTGTGCTGATGGCCTAGCTCAGAGGGTTACTCTGCCTCCCACAAGCATGGTCAGGAAGCCCTGTCTCTGCACCTCCCTCACCAGCATAAGACACAGTATCACTCTGTAAGTCCCATCATCCATGTTGCTGATCCTAGTATCCTCATGCAGACCTTTGGCTTTAGATAATGACAAACACCTATTTCTCCCAGTCCCTTATGTCCAGCCCAGATCATGCTCCTGAAAGATTCCCCTATTTATTTTGTGCACAGATGGTAGATTTATTGTGATGTAGACCTCACTTGTCAAGGTTGGACCTTCATAGGGTCAGTCACCGGAGAAGAAGTTCATTGTCAGAGAGGACACTAGAACTCCTGCTGGAAGAGACAAGGAAGTCCTGCCTCTTTCTGGCCTCATTTTATTGCCTTTAATAGCACAGGCAATCTGTTTCTTGTTTTTGAGTTACCTCATTGTGTAATCTTTTTGAAGGCATTTTCAGCAACGACCAAGAATCTTCCACTTAAGTTAAAAATTTAACAGTTGGAATGCTAAGAATGCAAGTAATTCAACTGAGGTGACAATGCTGAAGGGCTACCTCTGGAGAGCAGCTAAAGGTCACACACGAGCAGGTGAAGAAAATGGTCTCAACTTACTTTTTGGCCTGACATCTGGAATATTCTTTTGATATTGATGATTACAGAAATTTTAAGTTCTGAATTGTTAAAATATTAAAAGATAATAATGTGACTCTTAAAAACAAGAAAATATGATAATTCTAAAATCAAACTTTTTCAGTTCCTCAGGCATTGTGCCAGGCATCAGAGACCATTTGAAGTTTAGCCCCAGGCAGCTCTCAGGAAGTTCCCATCAGATGAAGAAATGATTAATATTCAAGAAACAACAGGAAGAAAAACGAACAAAAGACCACTTCTTATCACATGTAAAATTATACAGGAAGGTCTATAACAAGAGCTGAAGAGTGAGATCCAAATGTGAAATTAATGCAATTGCCCAATTATCCACACACAAGAAACTAAATAAATGAAACTATAGTAATTTTCTATACGTGCACAGTTCAGAAGTTACGCATTCTACTAGCTGTGCTGTTTAAATATGACTAGTATGGCTGATTCTGAACATCTGGAACACTTTTAGCCATGTGTAACTTGGAAGTGCACATTTGGCATTTTTTTTAAGGGTGTGTATATATTCACAACTTAGGGAGAAATCCCAAACCGTATTCCACAGTTAAAAGCAAAAACAAGTTTTAATATACTGAGAGAGTACTGCCCTGTGTGGTACAGAAAGACCAGCCAGTCCATGATGGAACTCAGGGCAACCCCAATGTCAACGTGGCACATTTGCAGAGTGCAGATACATTCAGAGACTCTAATGATTTCACTCTCTTAACAGAACCCAGATGCTCTTAAATATTTCAGATATTATTAAAAATTAAATTGAATATAAGTGGCCACAAAATATTGTAGTTAGTATTCTTGTAAAAACTGTTTTGAACACTGATATAGAAAGAGCTGCATCCTTTTTACCAGCATGGCTATTTCAAACCTACTACAGTGTATTCCTGTACATTGTTGATCACCTCTTTATCTTTACTGTTCTAGGAATTCTGTACCAAGTGGGCTAATATGTGTATTTTTATTATTTTTTTTTTATTTTTATTTTTTTATTTTTTTTTTTGTCTTTTTCGTGACCGGCACTCAGCCAGGGAGTGCACGGGCCATTCCTATATAGGATCCGAACCCGCGGCGGGAGCGTCGCCGCACTGCCAGCGCAGCACGCTACCGAGTGCGCCACGGGCTCGGCCCAAATATGTGTATTTTTAGATTTCTCTCCACTTATGTAAAATTCATGATGAGCAGTCAAAAAAAAAAAAAAAAAAAAAAGTAGGAAAAAAAAAAAATAAACCTTGAAACAAAACAAATGATCCAATCAACAATTGAAACTCATTTTTCAAAAAAAGAAAAGAAAAGAAAAGAAAAAAAAAAAAACTAAAGACACAGTCACTATACCTTTGCTTTAAATTTTTTTGGTAGCCACAAAAACTATTTCTACTTTGTGGAGGGGAGGTATTTCTAAATGTAGTAAAATTCGTTTTAATTTTTCAGGAAAACAGAATTCAACACACACCTTTGAAAGGGGATCCAAATGTTGTGCTATAAGTTAATTTAACTTATGTTTACAAGTTATGTTTAACTTACTGGTATGTCAACCAATAATATTTTTACCACCTGTAAATGGTATGGGAGATGACTATAATGGAATCTTTAGGACAGATATTCTCTTCAGTATGGAAAAATAATCTATGATGAAAAAACTTTAAAAATAGTCTTGTAAAATTATAACTACCTGGAAAAATGTTTAATTTATCAAGAGACTATTATTATTTATATAGGAATGTTCTACTATAAAATACCTAGCTATACTAAGTCCAAACTTTAAAAAATCACATTAACTAGGAAATAATTATTTACTTTTCACAAGTGTCTAGGCTTTGCAAAATAATTTATTTTAATGTTCTTTTTAAATAGGCAGTGCCCTTGTACATTTAGAAGGTGATCGAATTGACAAAATATGATTTACATATTTCTTTTCAGTAACATACTCTCTTTCAAGTGAGATTCTCTAGAATGTTCATAAACAAATTTGTTCCAGGAAAGTCAGCTGAGTTGCGTTGTAAGTGGTGCTTTCACTGTTCAACAAAACATTATTCACAGTCTTGCTGATATAACGTAAAACCCTGAGAAGGGAAACGTGCTCTGGAACAAAGGTCGGTGTTATAAGGCGTTTCCCTGGCTGGTTTGTCATGTGGCTGAGGTTTTAAAAAGGAAGAGGAACTTCCATAATTCAACAGAGTGAGTGAACTACAAATGATCAATTCTTTTTTGTGCTTTATGGTGAAATAACATCTTTAGAAACAGCAACAATGCCAATTATGATAGTAGAATTATATCGACATTTCAGAAAATTTAAAAAGATTAAATTCTCCATTCTGAAAATCCATAAAAATTTATGGTAATTATTCTTATCTTTACCTATAATCCACATTATAAATTAGACATGGAATATTAAAGAGATTTTCTTATGCAGTAATACCTTGGGTTAGTCATACCCTACCATGGTAATTGTTAGAGTACATTCATATTTGTGGCTTTATTTTTGTAAATAAAGACCACTGAAAATCCTGAATAAAGAAACGTGTATGGAAAATAACTAAATTAGCATCTGTAGGTAACCTGTGATGGCTTGGGCCTAAACGAATAATATATCGATCTTATGTTTATGTAAATATTACTCAAAGACAAGATGTGTAGTGATGTGATTACGTTTCTTTTCTTGGTCGATTTGTCTCATTTTTAAAAACTGTTTTGTACTCTAAGTTCTTATAATTAATTTATCTTCCTACTCTGTACCAGAAGCAAGAGTCCCTCACTATGTTCAAACTTCCTGGAAGCATTCCTGCTAGAGCCCTCCATCATCCAATTCTAAACGGGATTTCTGCTTTCCAGGACTCTGTCACCAGTGTCCTCCCAAGCTCTCCCTTCAACAACCCCCTGCAATTCTCTCTGCCTCTCTCTTGTGCCCCTGTGTTGTGGGAAGCCTCTCACCTCCTTTTCTTTGTTCTTAATGTGTTCTTATTTTTGTGAAGCAAATGTTTCATACATTTTTTGACAAAGGGCACATGAGAGGTAAATTTTTTGATTCCTCATATGGATTTAATGTTTTCATTTTATCACATGTGAGTGATACAGTTTGGCTCAGTGTACACCTCTAGGTTAGAAATCACTTTCCCTTTTAATTCTGAAAGCATTGATCTATTGCTATGGCATCAAGCCTTTATGAATTGAGAAGCTCAGTGTCATTCTGATTTCCAGTCATGGGTATGTGGCATACTTCTATGTGAAGACATTTAGGATCTTCTCTTTCCTCTCATGGTCTGAAATTTCACAGTAATGTGCTACTGTGTGGGTCCTCAAAATCAATTGTTCTGGGCATTCAGTGCATCCTCCCAACTTGGAGACACCTGTTCTCCAGCGCTGTACTGTTCCTGCATTAGTACGATCATTCCTCCCTTTCATTTTCTCTTTCTGGAACTTGTAGTATTTGGATACTGGACTTCCTAGAACAATCTATGATCTTATTTTTTCTCTTCTACTTACCATATTTTTGTTTTTAGCTTTCATTTCTGGAAGATTTTGTTGACTCTATCTTCTAGCCCTCTGTTTTTTTATATTTTTGTCGTAATACTTTGTTATTTCAATGATCTTCTTTATTAACATAACATTTTAAATGTTCCTTAAAAATATCATCCTGTTTCTCTTTTATGAATTCAATATCTTCTTCATCTCTCTGATGAATTCAATATCTTCTTCATCTCTCTGAAGAAGATTAATTACGAATTTTTGATTTTTTTTGTCATTGTTTCTTCCCATTTTTTTTTGTTTTGTTTTAACTTCTGTCTTTTATGATAGAGGCTTTTCAAATTGTTGGGAATCATTGGGTATCTGCTCATTTTTAAGAAGGGCTAAAAAGATCACTAAAAGCCAGGATGGGACTTCATTACAGAGGGATGGGGCTGACTGTCAGTATCTTAAGGTCTTCTCTCTTGAGTCTCTCTGTTTCTCCAGAGAGGCATCCTTCAATCTCCTGCCTGAGGAGGTACAGGGGATGGGTATAAGCCTGACTGTTAGTGTCATTGAAGCCAATGGATGGATGAAAAACGGGCCTGGGGTCTCACTATTCACTATATAGATTCTTCCCTTCTTCATTCATTAGGGAGTAAGTCTTCAGTATTCTGCAGATGTAGGTGACCTGCAGATGAAGGTGATTCTATAAGTCAAGGTGTAGACAGGGCTGGTTCCATTTGGAGGCATCAGGGGAGAATCTGTTTCTTCTCTTTTCTAACTTCCAGAGGCTGCTGGCATCCTTTGGCTCATGGCCACATCATTTCAATATCTGTTTTCTTCCTCAAATATTCTACAGACTTTGACACTCCAGCCTTTCCCTCTCGTAAAGACCCTGTGATTACATCAAGGCTTGATAATTCAGAACAATCTCCCACCTCAAAATGATTAACTGATTAACAAATAAATGATTAATGTGATTAACATCTGCAAAGTCCATTTTACTATGTAAGGTAGTGCATTTACAGTTTGTGGGATTAGGATGTGGACATCTTTGGGGGGGGCGCATTATTCAGCCTACCACAACTGGTAACTCGCATGTTACTTCAATTTAATAAGTTCCAGAACAATCTTCTGATCTTCCCACCTCCAATATCTGCACATCTTAGAGTACCCCCGACCTCTCAGCAAATGTGCCAACATCTACCTATTTGCTCATGCCAGAAACCCAGTACTCTTTTTAGAATCCCCCTGTAACTAATCCACATCATCAACCACCAAGTCTTCCTTATTATTCATCCTAATCTTTTACAAATTTCTCTTATTTTCTCCTTCTCCACTGTAATTGGCACATCTGGACGACTGCATCTATGTGCCAGCACCTCTCCTCACATCCGAAACTTATCCTCACAACCAATCCATCCTCCAAGCACTAACCTGCGTAATTGTTTTCAATGCAAATCTAATGGTGTTACTCTTTTCAGTAGTTTCAGTCCAGCCCCACCTACTTCTCCAGCTCCATCTTCAGCTGGTCTTTCTCTGACCCTGGAGTTCTAGCCATAATGGCCATTCAGCTCTTGGAATGCATCGAGCTTCAATTCAACTCCAGTGCTTTTGCATTTGCTATTTTCTTTACCTGGAGCACTTTTCCTCTGTTTGTCCCTTGGCTAATGCTTACTCTTCAGCTTAAAAGCCACATCCTCAAGGAAGCCTTTGAACTCCTGGTGTAATTTTGATTCCCTTGTTATATCTTTTCATAGTCTCCTGAGCTTTTTCTTTATACATGCATCACATATTTATTTGTGTAATTATTTCTTTTAGTTAACAGACTTTATTTTTTTAAAACAGTTTTAGATTTACAGAAAAATTAAGCAAATAGTTCAGTGTTCCTATATTCCTCCCTGACAGTTTCCCCTATCATTAACATCTTGTACTAATGCAGTACATTTGTTACAATTGCTGGACTGATACCGATACAATATTATTAACTAAAGTCCATAGTTATACATCAGAATTCACTCTTTGTGTTGTACAGTGTGTTGGCAACTTGGGTGTCCTAGAATTTAATTCAGTTCAGACACTAAGTACCCAGAGTTAGCATCAGATCCCACAAAGAAAGGGGACAATGTCACCAACAAAATTGTCCTGACTTCAGATGCCAGCTGCAAGTGGGGTCCTCATGCTACCCACACTGCCATCCAATTTGGTTGGAAATTCAGGGGTTCCACAATCCCCCTTCAGATTCAATCATTAGCTAGAATGACTCAGAACTCACTGAGAGTGCTATACTTATGTTTAAAGTTTTATTATAAAGGATACAAATGAACAGATAAAGAGGTACATAGGGCAAGCTCTGGAAGGGTTCCAAGTGCAGGAGCCTCTGTCTCTGAGGAGCTGGGGTTTTCTACTTTCTCTGGTACATGCATATATCTGCCAACTAGGGAGTTCTCTTGAGCCTTCGTGTTCAGAGTTTTTATTTAGGGTTTCATTATATTGGCATGATTGACTAAATCATTGGCCAAGTGCATGAACTCAAACTTCAGAGTTCCCCTCTTTGGAGATCAGAGGTTGGGGCAGAAAGTTCCAACTGTGATCACATGCTTGGTGTTTCTGGTGACCAGCTTCTATCCTGAAGCTTTCTAGGGTCCCTCTTCCTTACTCATCTGCAATGAGCCACCTCATTAGCATAACAGAGACATTCTTATCACTCAGAAAATTCCAAGGGATTTTAAAGCTCTGTGCTAGGTACTGAAAACATAGACCAAATATATGTATGTGTATATGTATATATGCGTGTGAATATATAAATATAAATTATACTACATATTGTCCTATGATTTTTGACAAATGCATAATGTCATGTATCCACCATTATAATATCATACAGGATAGCTTCACTAACCTACAATTCCCCTGTGCTTCACCTACTTATCCCACTTATCTCCCCTGAACTGCTGGTAACCCTGATCTTCTTACTGTCTCTATAATTTTGCCTTTTCCAGAAGGTCATACTGTTGGAATCAGTATGTACAGTACATAACCTTTTTAGACAGACTTCTTTCACTTAGCAAAATGCACTTAAGATTCTCCCATGTCTTTTTGTGGTTTGATAGCCCATTTTAAAAAAAGCTAAATATTTCATTATATCAATGTACCACAGTTTTTTTGTCCATTCCCCTATTGAAGGACATATTGGTTGTTTCCAATTTCTGGCAATTGTGAATAAAGCTGCTATAAATATTCATGTACTGTTTTTGTATGGACATAAGTTTTTAACTAATTTGAGTAAATACCCAGGAACATGATTAATGGTTCATATGACAAGTCTATGTTTAGCTTTGTAAGATACTTGCAAATTGCCTTCCAACATGGTTACACCATTTTGCATTCCCATCAGCAATGAATGAGTTTCTGTTGCTCCACACCCTAGATGGCATTTGGTGTTGTCAATGTTTTGGATTTTACTCATTCTAATAGGTGCGTACTGGTATCTCATTGTTGTTTTAATATGCAATTCTTAATTTTATGTAATGTTGGGCTTCTTTTTATATACTCCTTTGCCATCTATATCTTCTTTGGTGAGATGTCTGTTCAGATTTTTTGCCTAGTTTTTAATTGGCTTGTTTTCCTATTAAGGTTTAGGCATTCTCTGTATATTTTAGATACACATCCTTTATCAGATATATATTTTGCAAATATTTTTTCCCAGTCTGTAGCTTGTTTTCTCATTCTTTGACATTGTTGTATTGGTCTGTTTCTGTTGCTTATAACAAAATTGCTGGAACTGGGTAATTTATAAGGAAATAATATTTATTACTTACAGGTTTAGAGGTTGGAAGTCTAAAGTCCAGGGAGCACATGTGGTGAGGGTCTTCTTTGGTGGTGGCTTTACAGCCAATGCAGGGATCTCACATGGCAGAAAATGGCAGAGCAGAGAGAGAGATTCTCACATGCTCTCCTCTTAAAGCACTTGGAACCACTCCCCAGACCACCATTATTAATCCATTTGCTACGGCATGGTCCTACAATATAATCACCTCTTCAAGGCCCCACCTTTAAATTACCATAATAGGATTTCTCAGCCTCTTTATACTGTCATTGTGGGGACTAAGTTTGGGGGGGACATCAACCCACAGCCATTGTCTTTCACAGAGCAAAAGTTTTTATTTTAATGAACTCCAACTTGTCAATTTTTTCTTCCATGGATTGTGCTTTTGTTTTTGCATCTAAAAAATTTTTGTTAGAGCCAAGGTCACCTAGTGTTGTAGATTGGATGCCCCCCAACCTCAATGAAGCTTAAATCCCTACTGTAACTTCTGAGGGTGGGAAACCCTATTAAGTGATTGAAAGGTGAACCTTGAAGAAATGATTAGATTGTAGGACTGTGCAATAGTGAATGGATTAATAATACTGTTCAAGGGCATGGTTCGGAGGACTTTAAAAGGAGAGTGAATGAGGAGGTTGGTCTCTCTGCTCCACCATTTTCTGCCACGTGAGACTCCTGTGTCACTGTCACCACCACCAAAGCCTTTACCAGCCATATTCCCTGGACTTTGGACTTCCTAGCCTCTGAAATTGTAAGCAATAAATTTTATTTTTCTTCATAAATTAGTTCCAGGCATTTTGTTAAAAGAAATAGAAACAGACTAATCCACCTAGATTTTCTCCTATGTTATTTTGTAAAAGTTTTATAGTTTTGCCTTTCAAACTTAAGTCTATTGTCCATTCCAAGTTAATTTTTGTTAAGGATGTAAGATCTATTTCTAGATTTATTTTTTACATGTGGAAGTCCTATTGTCACAGCACCACTGTTGAGAAGATAATCCTTTCTCCATGGAATGCCTTTGCCCCTTTGCCAGATATTCGTTGAATGTATTTGTGTGGATTAATTTCTGGGATTTTCATTCTATTCTCTTGATCTATTTATCTATTCTTTTGCCAATACCACACTCTCTTCATCACTATAGTTTTACAGTAAGTTTTGAAGTTGAGTACTGCTAGCGACTGAATTGTGACCTTCCAAAGTTCTTATGTTGAAGCCTAAGCCCCAGTGAGATGGCATTTGGAAATGGGGCCCTTGGGAGATAATCAGGTCCTGTGGGTGGAGCCCTCATTTTGGGATCAATGCCCTTAGGAGAATAGACAGAAGAGAGCTTTCTTCCTCTCTCTCTCTCTCCTCTGCCATGTGGGGATACAATGGGATGATGGCCATCTGCAAATGAGAAAGTGGGCCCCCCACATGACCCCAGATCTGCCAGCACCTTGATTTTGCACTTGCCAGCCTCCAGAACTACGAGAAATACCTGTCCGTTGTTTAAGCCACCCGGTCTATGGTAATCTGTTATAGGAAGCCAAACTAAAATAGGTACTGACAGGCCTCTGAGTTTATTCCTCCTTTTTGGTATTGTGTTGGCTCTTTTGGGTGTTTTGTTTTTCAACATAAACTTTAAGTTTGTTGATATCCACAAAATAACTTGCTGGGTTTTTGGTTGTGATTGCATCAAATTTATAGATAAGTTAAGAATTGACATTTTAACAATATTGACTCTATCCATGAACATGAAATATCTTTCAATTTAGATCTTTTTGATTTCTTTCACTAAGACTTTGTAGCTTTTCTCATGTACATAGTGTACATATTTTGTTAGCTTTATACCTAAGTATTTCATTTTACTTTGGTGCTAATGTTAGTGGTAGTGTTTTCAATTTCAAATCCCAATTGTTCATTGCTGATATATAGGGAAGTGTACATGCTGCAACCTTGCTATAATTGCTTATTAGTTCTATTTTTTTGTTGTTGTTGGTCAATTCTTTGGTATTTTCTACATGAACAATCATGTAATCTGAGACCAAAAGTAGCTTTTTTTCTTCCTTCCTAATCTATTGTGTAATTATTTTTAAAGGTCTATATCATCAGCTAAACTATAAGCTCCCTGAGGGCAAAGTTTTCTTCTGAGTAGGTTTTCACCTCTTCGTGCTCGGATTTTTATTAATTTTATCAGAGTAAATTATTGTGGCATTAAATAATTTAGCTAGAAATAAATGCTTGTAAGTTAATGCTATTTTGTCAAGGACTCTACGGTATTTCACGATAACTATAACTGCTCTTGGGTAAACTGTGCCTCAGTTTCTTCGTAGTGGTATGTTGTATCTACCCTACATATTGATGTAACCACCAAATACGACTATATACATTAAGTTCTTAGAACAATGCCTGATCAGCCCTCAAGTTTTCTTGTTTTTGTTTTTGGATACAACCATTACCTTTGCGCAGTACCACACATAAGCCCCAACAGCCAATGAGCATCACATCGGGGGGACAAAGAAAAATAAAATCAAAGAAAAAATTTGTAACAGAAAAATAGGGCATAAGTTGAGAAGGAGTAGTGGGAGGACTGTTTCTGAGCTCTGGTGGGGAGTAAAGCGAACGGAGGGTGTAGGTAGGACAGCCGTGGTGGCAGTTAAAGCCTGGGGGAGAAAATCTCCAGAGAGGAGGTACGGGTTCTCGGGACTCCTTTGTATTGCAGGCAACAGGAACCAAGTGACCAGGAGCGAAGATACGCACAGCAGTGAGCGGGTTGCACGGCGCCCTTGGGCACAAACTGTCAGGAGGGCGGAGAAATTGGTGGCATAACGGAAGGGCAGAGCCGCGCAGGGACACTAGGTGGCATGGCCGGCGATACATCCCCCACCCAGCCCATGGAGCAGCAGGAACGACCCCCACGCCCCGCCCCCGCTATCTCCGCCCCATCCCCGCCGTCCCGTTACCATGGGGATGCGGGGGTCACCTGACCCGGTGCCGTGCGCCTGCGCGGGCGGAAGGCGGGGGTGGCACCGTGACGCGCCTCGGGGGCGGGCCTCGGGCCCGCGCCGCTCTCCTTTCCTCGGGTCTCGGAAGTCGGTGCCAGTGACCGGAGGAACGGCGGCGAGAAGGTTCTCGCGGTCTAGGTGAGCGGCCCCGGGGGAAGGAGGGACGCCTGTGCCGCGTCCCAGGCGCGAAACCGAGGGGCGGAGGCGTGGGGGATCCGGGCTACTTAACGGCGAGCGCCCCGTCGCAGCGGTTTTCAGGCGGCGGCGGCGGCGGTGACACCCTCTCCTCAGGGGGCTCCGCGCCCCTCTCTGCGCCCAGCTGGGCATGGAGGGAAAGTTTGCGGGAGCCGCGCGCTCTGCGTGGCCCACGACGCCGCCAGTTTCGGGGTCCCGGCCGGGCTGGGGGTGGGGCGGGCAGAGCCGAGCCCGGAGGCCTGGCTCGGGGCGACGCCGGCAGCCCCGCGGCAGCTCTGGGACTCTTTCTCGACCGCTGTCTCTCGAGCCTTGTTCCTGCTCGATCCGTTCTCCCAGAGATTGGTAAAGAAAGAGCGGCTGGCCCGGGTCCCCCCGTGCTGCGCATTCCTTCCTTGGTGGCTTAGTGGACGTCTGGAGGGGAAGGAGGAAGGCGCTGTTTGTTTAGTGGGCGAAGCCGTGACTTGGGACGCGGGAGGCGGGGAGCTCGTTCGCTGTGCGCTTATTTCTGGAGAAGTTGGAGCACAGGGAGAAACGTTTCCAATAGGCTGTGTTCAGAAGGAAATATCCCCTGAGATCTGGTGACTCAGGGCTTTCCTTTCAGGATTTCCGTGTAATAACGGCACAACTTGTAATAATGGGACAGGGGGGCATATGGATGTGGAAAGTTTTCACTTTCTTCAAAGTGGAATTACTGAATCATGGGGTCTTCTAATGTGCCAGCTTTTGAGAGGAGTTTCTAGGATTACCTAGTATGTGTACATTAAGTGCATGCACATTTACTGTTCCTTTTTTTCCATTAACTAAGTACATTACTCAGAAAGTACACTCGGTTTTAAAGATAAAACAATCGAGGGCTTAAGGCCTTGTAAATTAGATTGATTTCTAAATGTATATATAATTAGTTAAAACTCATATTTGTTCAGGTTTTCCATTTTTCTATTTCAGGTTTAGGACAAACGGTAAAAAAATGCGTGCGTGCGTGCGTGCGTGCGTGTGTGTGTGTGTGTGTGTGTGTGTGTGTGTGTGTGTGTTCCATTTTTTTTGTTACCAACTGTAAACTTTTGTGCCTTAAATGGTAAATAAATATTCTAGATGAAGCGGTTTGTGCCACAGAATAAAAATAAGTGGAATGACTTTTACAAGGTTCAGTTAATAGTGACTGCATTATAATCCAAATTTAACTTCGGAAACGTCAATTTTTACTTCTGTTTTAGGCATTATAAGAAAGGATACAGAAATCACAAACAAAAGGGGAAGAATTTGTTAATGGTTGACAGTTAAATGTACTGTTTAATTAAATAGATCTTTAAAATGGCCATAATTCAACTATTTTTTTCCCATTTTTGCTAGATTTAGGTACTTTTTTTACGTAGTAAATGCCAAGAGATTCTAAAAAGAAAAACTCCCTTAAACAACTTTACAATATTTCCTACATATAGTCATAGTTATAAACATTTATTAATTTCTTTCCAAGTGCTGTCAACATTTTTTGTAAAATTATTTCATTGTTGAGGAGGTGAGCAGTCACATAACTCAAATTTAAGCAGTAAAAAAGGTATACAGTATAAAGTCTTTCCTTCCTTTTCCTCCAGCCAACCATATTCCCTGCTGGTAGGCACCTGTTTTAAGTTTTGTTAGATATCCGTCCAGGGATATTGCATGCGTATATAGGCAAAAGTGAAAGTACATTTTTCTCCTTGCTTTCAACACAAATGTTAATATACTTTGTTTACTGCTTTATAACGTGCTTTTATTTTTCCAGTTAGTGATAATATTTTGGAGCTTTTCCAATATCAGTATGTATAGAACTTTCTCCTTTATTTCAAGTCTTCTGGTACTACAGTCAATGCTGCAATGAGTAATCTTTTACATACTTGCTTCCTCCATGCAAGTATGTTTGTAGACTAAAGACCTGAAGTGGTATTGCTAGGTTGGAGGGTATCTGAGTTTATAATTTTGGTAGATACTGCAAAGTCACTCTACATGGAAATTATATTAGTTTACACTCTTGCTAGTAATGTCTGAGTGTTGCTCAAAGCTTTGCTTTCAGAAAGTTTGTCAAACTTTGGATTTTTGCTAGTCCCAATAAGTGAGAAATGGACTCCTGTGGAGATGAACCGTTATGAAAACCTGTGTAGAGGTTCCTCAAAAAACTAAAAAGAGAACTGCCGTATGATCTAGCAGTCCCACTGCTGGGTAGTTATGCAAAGGAAAGGAAGTTAGCATGCTGAAGAGATCTCTGCACCCCCATTTTTATTGCAGCACTATTCATAATAGCCAAGATGTGTAAATCACCTTAAGTGCCATTAACAGATAAATGGATAAAGAAAAGGTGGTATGTATGCACAATGGAATACTGCTCAGCCATGAAAAAGAATGAAGTCCTGTCATTTGCAGCAACATGGGTGAACCTGGAAGACATTATGTTAAGCAAAATAAGTCAGGCACAGAAAGATAAGTCCTGCATATTCTCATTCAGTATGTGTGAGCTAAAAAACTAGAGAGTAGAATTGTGCTTACTAGAGGCTGGGAAAGGGAGCAGTAAGGAGGAATAGGGAGGTTGGTTAATGGACACAAAATTACAGCTGGACAGGAAAAATAAGTTCTAGTGATGTACAGCAGTGCTAGGTATCTGTAATTAGCAGTAATTTATCATATGTTCTCAAATGGCTAGAGAGGAGCTAAAATGTTCTTATGAAGAAATGATACATTTTTGCAATAGGGAATATGCTAACTACCCTGATTTGATCATTATACGTTGTATACTTGTATTGAAGTATGACTCTGTACTCCATAAATATGTACGATCAATGCATTTCAATTAAAAAATACCTTTAAAAAAAAGACTTTATTTGGCCATACTACTCAGTGGCTGATCATCAGAATCCCCCTGGGTATTCATTAAGAAGAATTGCTGAGTTCTTCTATGAAGTTTGTGTCAGCCTAGGAAACTATTTTTAATCTGATGATTAGCCAAATTAAAGGAACATTGCTCTGGAAGACTGTTTAGGACTTTATCAAGGTATGTTCCTTTATACTGTGTATGAACCATCTGGAATGCTTATTAATCCTCAGTATATTAGAAAACATGGTCATCACTATTTACTATCTGGGTTGAATGGACACTTTATTTTTATTTTTTATATTTTATGTCATTTTATGAATAATTTGCAGAAGTGAAAATAGACAATGAAACACAACCTTACTAAAAAATTTAATAACAGTTTCAACATAAGACACCCAAATTATTATTCCAAATTTTCTTGGTTGTGAAGATATATATATATAGCTGAAATGGTCAGCATATTTGAATTCAACTAACTTTTCAATTGTTGTACATTAACCATTAATGTTGTACATTAATGGTTGAAGCATGTCCATCTTATGATAGTTCCAGATTTCAAATACACTTCTAATGTTTAACTTATTGTTATGTCAAAACACAATACTGATTTCAAATGTATCTCTAATACATTCTATCCTTACTATTTGGTAATTTTTGCACTTCCATTGTCAAATGCAGTACTTTTGAATTCTTTAATGGTTCATGATTTTGTTGAGAGGATGACCATCTTTGCTCTAAACTTGCAAAGAATTTTATAGGTTTGTAAACACCATTTAGAATAATCAATGCAATGATTTTTTAAAAAAAATTTTCTACGGTACATTTTCCTTCCAGTCACTTTTGCTTATACACCTGCTTATATTCGGCTACTTACAAACCATCCCAGGTGAACTTTGTTGTACAAATGTAGAAGATGAAAGAAGATTGTAATATCCTCTTAGTAAAACAGGATGGTCCAGGGACTTTTCTCAAACAGTTGTATGGTAACATCCTTCCTGCTGAATGACTGAATGTAAAATCGTATTTCTCTGATTAATTAGAGATGTATTGTTTACGTAGATTCTCTTAATTTTTAGGAATTTCTGTTAGGATATCATCATCTGAAAACTCATATTCTGAGATTTTGCTTATGATCAGTTTCCTCATTAGAAGAGTCTGGAGTGCAGCTATTTGTCTTTTTGCATTCATCTCTGATTTGTCTAATAAATATCTTTCTCCTTTAGTTTTCTTCTCCCTGCCACCATAGATGAAAGATTCCAAATCATGTACTGTGTTCAGTGAATGTCTTTTAAAAAAAAAAAGAGGACTACAAAGTGGTATCTTCAGACTTTGTACCTTCTTAAAAAATGCATTACTTTGAGCAATACAAACTGAATGATATGTAATTTGATGGGTTTTTTTCACTATTGCATCATCCTAGGCAATTGTATTAATTTTTGTTGTCATTTTAGTCTTTCTTTTAGCATAGTTGGGAATAACTGATGAATAATGATAAATAATTCCTAGCTAAAATGTTTCAAGATATAGGAAGGATAAATTCACTAAGATCTCATAATGTATAATTGTATACATTTTAATGTATTCTGATATTTAGAATATTCTAATGTTAGAATATTTAATATATTCTAAATAATGTGTTTAGATTATTTTATGTAATTTAAGTGTATTTTAGATTTATAAAAGGGTACTGTGAACCTGTATGGTATTTGTAAAATAGAATGATTTTACTCTATTAAAAATTTTTCCCTCTTTTTTCTTCGAAAGATCTCTACGGAAAAAAACAAGTCATGAAATAGAACTGCTCAAAAAAGAAACACAAAAATTAAAGTTGGGTACACTGGACCCTGATGGTATACAAAAGATTAAAGGGCACATTTCCTGGACCCCACCCCAGGCCTAGTATTTCCTTACTTACTGTTTCAGTTTCTGCCTCTAGGACTCAGGAATCTGCATTAACAAGATTTCCAGGTTATTCTTACATACTTTAAAGTTGAAGAATTGCTGTTTTAGGACCTTAAGATGGTTTTTACTTTGATGCCATATGGTAGTATTTTAGGCTACTGCTCTGATGTGCATTTCAGTTTTCTGTGCCAGTGAAAAAGGTTTTTCATTTTACAGTAATTAAGGCTAATTAGGTTACTTCTTCGTTCATGTGGAAACGATCTACGGGACTAGAATATTCAAACCCTTTGTTGTTGAGGAGTTAGAGGAATATAGCTTGTAGAAACATATTTAAAGAGCAAATGTGTTCAAAACTTTTTGCTTCGTAGAAAAAGAATTTTTTGTTAATATATCGTACGTTAAGAGACCCTGGAAAGCAACTTAAGTTGGTGGCAGAGTTGGGATTCGGACTTGGATCTTTAGAGTCTTGCCCACTGTGTTTATTTTAAGATCAGTGATTCTGCAGTCCTGAATTTTCATCATCCCAACGTGTTTTTTAATAGTTCAGGTTAAAACAAACAAGCAAACAAACATTATTTCAACACAAATAGTCACACCATTTTTAAGGGAGGCCAGCTGTAGTGGGTGGTTTGAGAAGGGGCGAGGTCAACAACTCAGAAAATAAGTATTCCTGTTTCAGGTGATATTATTTGGAAAACTTTACCAATGTGTTTCCTATTTCATTAATCAGAGGATTACAGCTAGAAAGCAAATAATCACATAGAGTATTTGAGTTGTGAGAGTGTTTGGTCTGTGCACGTATTTGAAGACTCCTTGGAAGTTACCCTGATATTTTTCTGAGAGGGTTTAGGCACAAGTGGGAAACTTGATACTGAGGAAGAATAGATATTTTTTGTGTGTTTAGATGTTCTGAAGAAACCCTGAAACTACCCCAACCCCTGAGAAATCTTTTAATAGAAACTGATTTGGGGGATTATTTTCTAAGGCCCGGAGATGCACTGAGTTCAGGAACCTTTTGTAAGGCATGAAGAGAATCAAGAAGGTTACAAGGAGTGTAGAGTGGGCCAAGCCTGGTTTAAGAGTAAGTGGAAATTCTAGTTCTCTTTAGGGAATTAGGCCAATGAAAAAAAGCTGTTATGGTCAGGAAGCTTGTAATCAAACTTTGATAGAGTAAATGGCAAGATCTTTTGCCTACTGATTTCAGGAGCGGTGGGTGCTCTTATTAATCTTATTAATTAATCTTATTAATTACTCAACTGAAAGGAAGACCTAGAAACAAAATTTTGTAGTTTAGTTGATAACAGTAATAGTGTTTGATAGGAGGTGTAAGTGAAATAAATTGAGAATTCTTACACTGATGTCATAGTTATTTTCAGAATGCTTTTAAATCTCGTTAATGGTCACTGGGAAGTTCCAGCTGTAATTGGAAAAGTTTCTTTCCTAAAGGTAGCTTTGTGATTCTTCAGAAAGGGCTAAGTGATTCTGACTTAGATCAGAGATTTAAATATAATATACAAGTGAGCTAATGGAGCTCTTCAGAAAAACAGTGCAAACATTATTCTCCTGGAAGACATTTTACACTGTTTAATTAAAAATTATGGACTTGCTCTAAGAATATTTTGATCTTTTCAATAAGTATTTAAAGATATCTTGTTTACTGTTATTTTGACAGTATTTGTAAAATATTTAATAAACAATTGATATTTTTGAGGTTAAAGCATTTGTGCTGCTTGAATAAGAAATTGAGTGTGGGCCTTATCCTCAAGTAATAAAGATAAACATAAATATGCTGTAATGTAAGGCAGAGTGGAACTGCTGAATTGAGAGGAGCCAGTAATGTCAGACTGAGGTCATCCAAAGGCACCCTCACTGAAGAATTTGCACTTAAGCTAGGCTTCACGGCTGATTAGGATTTTGTGAGGTGGAAAAGTCCTGGAAAGACATTACAGGAAGGGAAAGCACCTTTACAAAGATATGGAGGCGCAGAAACACATGACCTTGTGGCAAATAGAGAGTAGTTTGTGGCTGGAACATTTTAATGTTCAGAAAGAAATTGGATAAAATGAAGCCAAGAAAGTAAAATCATTGAGGAATGCTTTGTGTTTTAGAAGAATGGTGAGAGTTAATAAGGTCAACACACTTAGGTAAACCTGAAACTACATTTTTACAGAAGTATAAATTGGGATAATATTTAACTTAAAAAAAAAAAAAACAACTGAAAGCCCATTTCTCTTCTAGTCCTGAGTTGACAGGTATGAGTAACCTCTGATTTGTTCAGATAACTTCAGTTAATATTTGCTTGAAGAGAAACTTCTACAGGGGAAAAAGTTTAAAAACCACTCCTTGAGTACATCCAGTTCATTTTTCGTAAGACCTTGGATCTTGTAGTTAGCCAATGGCAGAACCAGGAATAGAAATAGTACTAGATTACCAGGTAACATTCTTTTCAGTGCATTTTAGTTATTGCAACTTGCTTTGCATTTTATGTCATATGCATTTTGTTTATGTTGATAAAATCATTGAAAGTTTAAAGTATAAATTTGTGTTTAAAGGAAAGGCTGCTAGAGAACTGATTTTTTGAACACAAAATAATCTACTGTGTTCTCCTGGATTAGCACAGTGAAATCATACTTTATTGCACTCTCAATAATTTGCACTTTATTCACCAACCTAGATCTTATTTTTCCTTTAAGAACTGTACCATGCCACTTCTACTTAGCATTGTGCTGGAGGTCATAGCCAGGCAAATTAAGGAAGAAAAATAAGTAAAAAGCAGGCGATGTCAGCAAGAATGCAGAATAAGAAGCCCAGACCTTTCTTTTCCCCACAGAGATACTGATTCAACAACAGTGCACAGACCAGTTCCCTTTGTGAGAAATCCAGAAACTATTTAAGAGGCTCCTGCACCCCAGGCAAGCACTAAACCTGCTGTATCTAAGCTGGTAGGAAAATCCATGCCACTAGCTCACCATAGTACATCCCTGTGGCTCAGTGTGGCATAAGTGGGAGTAAGCTTCAAGTTTTTGACTTCTCCGTGGGGCAGGAAAGAGAAAACTGAAACATATGAACAACATTTAGATTTGTCAAGGGTTTGCCTGAGGGATTGGTTTCTATTATGAATGAATGTAAGCACTGCAGGAAAGGTGTCAGGTTAGGGACCAGTGAAAACAAAGGTGACAGTTTGGACTAGCACATACTCACCATAGTTCATCCCCCTGGCTCATGGAACAAATAGGAGAAAACCCCAATTCCTGGCTACCCCTTGGAAAAGGAAAGAGTCAGAATGTGCGTCTAACATTCTGGCTTTTCATTGGGACTGGTTTCTGTCTTGCCTGTCTTGGAGTGCTGATGGAAGTTGGCATATTCTGGATGTCTGGGAGCCTTGGAGAGCAAAAGAGCTGGATGACTTGCTTCTGCTTCGGTAGACCTGGTAGAGAAGGCAGAAACTGATGCAGCTTGGCAGCCTCTTTCTAGGTGTGGGATGCAAGTGGGGAGAGAATAGTGTAGTGTGTATTCAACGTTCTAGCTCTCCACAGGCTGCCCAAGGGACTGGTTTCTGTTTCATCTGTCTCATCACAGACAGAACTGGGCATGCTCTAGAACCCTGCGAGCCTCTAAATATAAAAGAGCTGGGAGGCTTGCAGCAGCTCCAGAGGACCTGAAGTACCACAGACAGATACCAGAGGGAGCAAAAGATTATGAGATCTTGAGAAAGGAAGCCAAAAATCCCTTTGAGAAAGTAATCACACAAGTCCAGAGAAGATGCAACCACAGAAAAGGTTGACAGGTACCCAAAATCTCTAGTCAGGCTGACTGATGAATATCTTTCCTTGTACAGAGCGAGTCTGTAAAGACTGGAAGAGGTGGCTGTTTTTCCAAATGCTTGACCCCAACATGAAGTTGCAAGGCACACAAAGAAACAGGGAAACATGGCACAATCAAAGGAACAACATATCCAGGAACCAAACCTAAATGAACGGGAATATGAATTACCTCATTAAGAATTCAAACTGACTGCCATAAAGATGCTTAACAACCTTAGGAAACTGATGTGTGAACAAAATGATATCAACAAAGAGATAAAAAGTATAAAAAAAGAACCAAACAAATTTTGGGAGTGAAAGAATGCAATAACTAAATTGAAAGATGTATTAGTTCAACAGCAGGCTTGATCAAGCCAAAGAAATTAGCAAATGCAAAGATAGGACATTTAAAATTATCCAGTTAGAGGAGCCAAAAGAAAAAGAATAAAAAAGAGTGAAGACAGCCTAGGGCACTGATGTGACAGTATCAGCAGACCAATATACATAATAGGAGAGATCTGGTAGGAGAAAAAAGAAAGGGTCAGAAGGCTTCTTTGATCAAATAATGGCGCAAACTTTCCAAATCTGGGGAAGGAAATGGACATTTAGATTCAGGAAGCTGAGTGGACTTCAAATAGGAGCAAACCAGAGACATCTGCAAGGCACACTATAAGCAAATTGTCAAAAGCCAAAGACACAAAACAAAGCATTTTATAAGCAGCAGGAGAAGCGCAATATGTCGTGCACAAGAGAACTGTTACAGGACTATAAGATTTCTCAGCAGAAAACTTGCAGGCCAAAAAGGAGTGTGATGAATATTCAAAGTGCTGAAAGAAAAACAAAACAAAACACAAAAACTACCAGCAAAGTACTATATCTGGCAAAACTGTCCTTCAAAAATGAAAGGGAAATAAAGACTTTCTCAGATAAACAAAAGCTGAGTAAGTTCATCACCACTAGATATACCTTGTTGGAGAGGTGGCAGTTGCTCAGTGCATGGTGAAGAAATTGCTGAGATACTGTGCTGGTGGAACTTACTGGAAATCCTCCCTCTGGCATGCTGCACCTGAGAAGCTGCAAAGCCACATGAAGGGGTGCTTGGGAAAACTGTTCATGGAGAGATGCCTTGCTGTTGGCATTCTGCTGCAAAGCTACTCCCCAAAGTGCTGGGTGAGCTTCTGGGTGCCTGAGAATCTGCTCCCTGTAGCACACAAGTTGCTAGAGAAGCAGGTGCTGCAGGAGCCTGGCTGGAGTAGTACACTGGAACTGGGAAAAGAATAACCTGTTTCTCCTCCAGTGTCCCTCCAGCTGCTTTTATTGACAAGGCTTCAAATTATGCCAGCTGGCAAAAAGGCAATATTTAAACGGCTCAGCTCCATTTTTGGAGAGTAGGTAATAAGGGATGATTTTGGAGATAGGATGTAATAAATTGATAGCTGTCTCAAAAATCTATGTCAAACCTTATACCAATTTAGGATGTATTCCGTTTTGTTGGGTTGAGTAAAAGGACTAGGTATTCATCTCAAAATAGCTAAACAAAATTTAAAGTATGTATCTGTGTAATATTTTCAGAGAATTTTTGTTTTAAATTATTACAAAAGCAATTAATTCATAGTAACTAAAAAACATTGAACAATACAGGTGTTTAAAATGAAAAGCAAAAATTTTCCTTTTATTCCTTATCCCATTACCATTTTATTCCTTATGCCATTCATCTCTTGAAAATAAAACTATTGTTAACAGTTTGCATGTATTGTTTTTTCCATATACGTATATGTGTGTATATTTATATTTTCTAATGATAGAGGTTTTATATATCAGCATTGCATATGATCTGCTTTTAGGTTTTTGTTGTTAGAAGGAAATGTGTCTGTGCAGAGCACAAGAGCAGTGTACTAAGGGGTAGTCTCCTTATTCTAGCTTAGTTGCCAAGTACTTGTGTAAGCCAGAAGTAAGTAACATAACTGTTCTCTCTGACTTTCTAAACTTGCAAAATGAAGGGACTTTTCCTTGAGGGAAGTTTAAAATCTGTGATGGGTAAAGCTGGGGAGGTAGAAGAAGTTTGGTAACCCTTCCATATCAGTTAAGAACCTGTGGCATGGCTTAGATGTTCTTTTTTTTTTTTTTTTTTTTTTAACGTGTTTTGCCTTGAAATTTTTTTTATTGTGTTAAACAGTTGTACATGTTTGTGTATATGTTGGTGGCTATGCAAACTATTTAAATTTCTATGACATTTGAAAAATACAACTTTCTTTTTTCTTTTCTTTAGAAAAATCCTGCAAAAATGTCTCTCTATCCATCTCTTGAAGACTTGAAGGTAGACAAAGTAATTCAGGTATATTTAAATATCTTTTCTTTTTTTTTTTCCCCCGTATACTGTAACATGCATTCTATTTATAGGTGAAGCAAAGCAAGAATAATAAGCAGATGTATTTGTTCATTTTTACCCTTTATAAACCTGTTTTTTCATTGTAGATTAAAAAGTTACAGAAAAACTAGCAATTTTCATTCATTTCACTGTGAACTAATAGTCATGAGACATTATTTCTTTAAAATTTGACTTATATAAAACTCTTCAAAGGTTGCTTGATTTTTCTCACTATAATTTCAATTACATACAGTATATTTAAGTTGATAAATGACACTCCAGTCTTTTAGATATTCATAGTTTTGTGTAAAGTTGGTACAGTTTTCTTTTGGATTTTTAAGTATGACCAGTCTTTTTAACTTCTAAGAGGAGGCATAGAATTATTTTAAAAATTACAGAAACAGTGGAGTATATGCTGCTTTTAGAAGAGTAGTAGTGATTAAAAAAAAAAAAAAAAGCACACGGAAAGTGTAGATACCTGTTCTTTTAGAAAAGCAGACATTTCACTTGTTCAAGTTCTTAATTACTGTTAGAGATTACAGTATTTCTGATTTCATTAAGTTAAACATTTTTATAGTCCTTTGTGTAAGTATTAGTTTTAAAAACAGATGCATCTGCTTAAGAAGGAAGTGTGGGGTTGAGATCAATTCTTGCTATTTTGTAAATTTTTAGTAATCATTTTAACTGGACATAATATGTAGTATATAATGAACCCATCTGTTTACAGGTGCCTTTCAACTTGATCTTTTATTAACTCAAAATCTCTTCAGCTATTGTTTGCTTATTCTTTTAAATTGACAAGATAAACCAAACTCACTGTTGTACTTTTTTTATTCCTAAAATAATCTTTTTAATATATGATAAATGTGAGGAAGTTCTTTTTGAGTTGTTTAATATTTGATAACCTCTTATCTTAAAGATTATTTTACTTGAGGTCCTGACCTCAGCTTACTCTGAAGTGAGATTTACATCTTAATAATTGATTGATGAGCAGGAAAAGTTTATTACAAACAAACTAAAGAAGTCGTAGGCAGCCTGAAGAATACAAGTGTCTTAGGAAAAATATTGGCCTTAGTGGGGTGAAAGGAAAAAGAAGCAGCAGTAGTAGTAACATGTGTGGCTGGAATTACTCTCCTTGTGGCAGTGGATAGGCAAAGTGCTATATGGGGGGGGGGAACATGAACAATTTTTTTCTATCATAGATCCAGTGTAGATATTAAAATGTGGTTTGTAAAATTTCTGAAATGGATAATACAGCTGCCAAGGCTTTGATGCCTCAAAGTTTTAAGTGGCCTTTTCAGTCATCTTAAATGTTCAATCATTTTTTTCTTAAGTATTTTGTCAATATTTTTCTCCTGTGGTTTTCATTTCCACAAAGTTCATGTGAATAAGCACTCTTTGTTTTAAAAAAGCTTTTATCTGAAATATTTAGCTTTCCAGAATAACCATTAAGCCATTAATGACATTAGTGCATTAACTGATAAGGATTAGCAGATGGATCTGAAAGAATGACTGATCTATTCTTTGTTTTCATCCTTTCTTTGTTAGCTTTTTATGGAATTGAGCTTAAATTAACCATAGTTGGCTTTGAGTAAAGGCTTTTGATTTTGAAAACAGCAGAAAAAGAAGAGTTGGTATTGAGAAATGTTGGATTGAAAAATAAAGAGGGCTGCATTCTACATCAAGCTGACCTCTTTAAGGAGAGACAGATTACATGGAGATTTATTTCCGTTAGAGGACCTTTCATGTCAGAGCAGAAAGCTAGCTGCTAGGAGATAGAGCAGTGAGCTAGGAGGGGGAAACATGGTTCTTTTTATTCTCACTGAATTTAAAAGTATTTGTAATCTAGCCATTAGAATATTGGGCTGTATTTTTTTTCTTCATTTTCTAAGGTAGATGATACTTACGTTTGTTTTTGTTCTTGAGAGGCCCCTGAAAAGGTATTATAGAGGAAAGTAGTATCCATTTTCTCATCTGCTGGCCTTTTACACCACAGCAAAGCTAAATTGCAGCAGTGACCTGGCAGTTCATATTTTGTAAACTATTTTACACTAGCCATTAGGCTGTGGTGTTCAGCCTCATGTAATCGCTGAACTTCTCTATCCATGCCAAATCCTAACAGGAGCTTGTGGTTTCTTTACCTATACAAAATAAAAAGAAACAGTGAATTTAGGGAACCAATGCTTATCAGTTTCCTAATACAGTGAGTAGAGTTTGACTGAAGTGACTCTACAATCCTGGTTTCTCCACATGCTTTCTGTAAATGGCAGAAATGATAGACCCTGGCAGTAACTGCTGCTCCATGGGGCAGTCTCTCCTCCCTTTTTAACAATTTCAGATTGTGAAATAAATTGAAATTTGGTTCAAACCCGTGGCTTACTCGGGAGAGTGCGGTGCTGGGAGCGCTGAGGCCGCAGGTTGGGATCCTATATAGGGCTGGCCGGTGTGCTCACTGGCTGAGCGCGGTGCGGACGACACCAAGCCAAGGGTTCCGATCCCCTTACCGGTCACAAAAAAAAAAAAAAAAAATTGCTACTTTTAATGGCTTACTGTATTTAAGCCCTTGTTATTACATCTGTCTTTTGTTTTATTTTTACTACAGATTACATAAATTAATGTAACTTTGTTGCAGAGAGTTTTCTGTATATATTCGTACTTTTCTATATATTCTTTCTTCAGTATTCCTTGGATAAGAATAATAGCAATGAAAGAATAGAAAGGAATAGTACAAAAAGCAGTATTTTTCAAATTAAGCCATATTTTAGAGCAATTTTAGGTTCACAACAAAATTGAGCACAAAGTGCACAGTATGCTCAGTCCCCACACTCTCACAGCCTACCTTGCTATCAGCATCTGCATCACAGCAGTACGTTTGTTAATGATCAATGAACCTACATTGACATATCATTATTACCCAAACTCCATAGTTTACAAATAAGGCTCACTCTTGGTGTCGTATGCTCTGTGGGTTTTGACAAATGTATAATGACTCGTATATACCATTGTAGTATCATACAGAATAGTTTTACTTCTCCAAAAATCCTGTGTTCCACCTATCCATCCCTCTCTCCCTTCAACCCCTGACAACCACTAATCCTTTTACTGTTGATGGAGTTTGGATGTGTTGTCCCCTCCAAAATTCATGTGGAAATTTGATCTCCAATGTGGCAGTGTTGGAAACTGATTGAGTCATGGGGCAGATCCCTCATGAATGGATTAATGCTCTCCTTGGGGGAGAGGGGATTAATGAGTGAGTTCTCACTCTATTAGTTTCGGCGAGAACTTGTTGCTTAAAAAGACCCTGGCACCTTCTCTCTCCCTCCCACCCTCCCCCCTCCTCCACCCTCCCTCTCTCTTGCCATGTGATCTGCTTGTACCCGCTGGCTGTCTGCCACTTTCCGCCATGAGTAGAAACAGTCTGAGGCCCATACCAGATGCAGCTGTACCAGAATCATAAGCCTAATAAACCTCTCTTCTTTATAAATTACCCAGTCTCAGGTATTCTGTTGTATCAACACAAAACGGACTAAAACAACTGTCTCCACAATTTTGCCTTTTCCAGAATGTCATATAGTTGGAATCATTCAGTATGTAGCCTTTTCATATTGGCATCTTTCAGTTAGAGTAATATGCACTTAAGTTTCCTCTATGTCTTTTCATGGTTTGGTAGATATCTCATTTCTTTTTAGCACTTAGCAATTTTTTTTTCCTTAAAGTTTATTCAAGAAGTAATCCAACTGGCCACTAGCTCCTTTTAGCTGATGGATGGTGAAAGAACTTTTAAAATTCAACCCACTTTGAATTTGTGGATTGTTATTTACATTTATAAATATTTTTATGCTGCATTTTGTTTTAATTTAGAATGTTTAACAAATTATGGAACAATAAATATTAAAGAATGTCTAAATAACAAGTATATTGAACATTTACAGTCCAAATGAGTTTAGTATCATTCAGAGCTTTTGTAGGCTGTGTTAAGCTTCCATCTCTCGAAGCATTTTTGGGACTACTCTTGGCATTGATTTCAAGGCTAGGTTGAAATATAAGTATAAACTTCATTTTTTTAATTGACATTTCTGATTAAGTTTTAAGAAGTGATAGAGATTGGTCATACAACTTTTTACAAAACTCGTCTCTAAGTGACATATGCTTATTTGAGAAAGTCAGCTCTATTAGTAAAGGACAAACTGTTTCCATCGGTGGGATACTTAGTATGACTAAGGCTCTGAAGGTAGCCCTGAGATTTACTTGAGCATACTTGAGCATGAATAGTATTGATAAATATGAGTATATACTTTGTCAAAATAGTTTCGATAAATTTGTTTAACGGTTATGAATTATATTATTTTATCATCATCATTTTATGTAAGTGGTAAAGTATGCTTTTTTGCATAGTTTGTAATATTTTTCTGATACTTGCTAAAATAAAGATACAGATTATTTCAGTGGGACATGCTAAAATGGTGAAACAAATATTAGCAGCTTAATAGTATTAATTTTTTGTAGTTTTTCTGATATGTGACTTTTTATATAAACATGGCTGAGCTTTTTTCCTTATGCAAAAAAGTATTTTTACTTGGACTAATTAGTAAAAGAATAATGAAAATGTAAAATGTGTTGCCATCTATTTTAGAATGCACTTTGAAAATATTTATTAACTTTCAGCCGCAGTATAAAATATTGGTTATAAGATATGTAGAATGATGCTTATTCAATTTTTATATGATAATCTTAAAAATATTTAGAATATGAAATATATTTTCCTCAGTTTGAGTTTTTTTAAAGGAATTTATTTTTTAATTGAAACATTGATTTATATATTTATAGCATACAGAGTCATGTTTCAATACATGTATACAATGTGTGATGAACAAATCAGGATAATTAGCATATTCATCATCACAAAAAGTATATCATTGTGATGAGAACACTTGATCTCTCTTTTAGCCATTTGATAACATACATTAAATTATTGGTAATTATAGATGCCTAACACCACTAGAATTTATTTTTCCTATCTAGCTGTAATTTTGGGTCCATTAACCAACTTCTTTCTATCCTTCCTTTCTCCTCCTGTTCCCAGCTTCTAGTAACCACAATGAAATATATTTTTGATGTACAGATTTCCTTTGAAAAATTTATTGCTGAAGTGTTTGAAATTAAACTTTCTTGAATAAAACTTCAGTGTTTTTGTTTCTTTTTGGAAGTATGGGATTAAACTTATAAATTATGTAAGAATTTTAAGTATTTATAACATGTTGTTAGAACTTCCTTCTTTTCTTTTTCAGGCTCAAACTGCCTTTTCTGCAAACCCTGCCAACCCAGCGGTTTTGTCAGAAGCTTCTGCACCCATCTCTCAAGATGGAAGTAGGTTTATACTTTGGGTTCATTCACTGTGAATAGACATATCTGTTAAGCCTTCTTTTGCTGAAATAGGGAATCCAAGATTTTTTTTTTTTTTGACATAGTGCATAAAATTGGTGGTTAAAAGCTATAGTAGTAGTTTGGAAAAAAAGTTTACTTCAAACAATAACCTTTTATCTAATCAAGAGAGTAAACTGTGAGTATGAGGATATTTCATGGCTTAATGAAAGTTGATTTTAGCCTGACTCACACTTCCCTAACAGATTGCTGATTCATTTATGAAAAAAACTTACATGTGAAGTAAGGTTTGCCCCACACTGTTGCTCTTGAACTTCCTGAACCGCTCTCTGTCTTTGCCAGGGGAGTTTTTGAAATTTTCAACCACCTCTTTTTTGGGGAGCTTCCTATATCCTGGAGTCTCTATTCAGTCTCCATATCCTCTCTTTGGTCCATTTTCCTTCAAGGTTCAGAGGGATTCAGGACAGAACCCCCCCTAAGTAATATGACTTAAGGTAGACAAGTGTTAAATAGGTTTTTGTCATCTTGTCTTATAACTGTATATAACATTGTTTCTTTTAGAAAATTCATTGTAGGTCACAAATAATCCTATGAAAAAGAGCTTTTGGAAATAGTACCCATAATTACTAATAAGTTAAATACTGTTAATCTTTAAAAATACTGTTTCTAGGACTTCATTAAAATGTGGTTAACATTCTTAAAATGATATAACACTAAATAAATGTATAAGCTTTGATTTTTAAAAAATAATTGTTGTTAGTTCAGAAGAATCATTCCATAGCCATGTTTACTGGATTAGTTATAAAGTCGCTGGCTTGACAGCAGACATTTTGTCAGTTGTTTCGAATTGGAGAATAACTGGTATTTCTTACAAAATTCCTAATCAGGTAGGTTGTTTTTGTTTTTGTTTTTTAAGAAACAGGAAAGGCAAGATAATTTATTTGGAAAAATTGTTTCTACTTTTGAGTATTTGGAAATCTGAGGTGGTTTCAGTTCAAATGTCTTCATGTTTTATGGCTCTCACCTTAAACATTTTCTGAATTTTCTGTTTCTATAATTGTCATCACAGAGATAGGGAAGATACTCTTCCAAATTGCTACTTTAAATTTAAACTAGATTTTCTAGTTTAAATGTAATTTTTAAAACACTAGTAGAAGCCCATAATAACAGTTTCATAATGAGTATTCTGCCAGTGCTTTTTTCCTCATTCATTCATTTGTTCATACTAGATCTCTATCCTAAACTGTATCCGGAGCTCTCCCAATACATGGGCCTGAGTTTAAATGAAGAAGAAATACGTGCAAATATGGCAGTGGTCCCTGGAGCACCATATCAGGGGGTATGTATAGTTTAATTAATTTTGAATTATATAAAATCATACTTGACAGATAGATGTGGTAACTCACAGATTTATAACTTCAATATTGACCTTTCTTCTCAGAAATTGTAGACTTTCTTCTGAATATCACTTCATACATAGTCTACTTCCTTTTGTGCTGTTACCACTGTTTGAGTTTATTAGGACTTATCCTGCGTAAGATCTAGTGATTCTGTCTCTGCCATGTTTTTTGTATGCATTTTATCTATTCCTGTCCTACTATAACTGTATTCAGGGTTTTTGTACTTCTAACCTAGATTATTACAATATTCTCTTACACTTCCTTTAGTAACTTGTTTCACACAGTACTGAGCTGCTGTTAGATTAATGGTTCTGAAGTACAGGTCTATCATATCTTTTCTTTGCTTATTATCTTTTAACATTCTTTCCAAAATCCAAAGCTCCTTGTAATTAGACCCCAGATTCTAGGCTAAAATATAACTTATCTGATAACTTTTTATTAAGGTCACTGCTGTAAGACTTTATGACCCATAATTACAGTTGAATACTTCATGAAGTGTCCATGTTGTTGAGTACTTACGTAGCATAGCTGCTATGATTCTTATTTTAGTAACTGGTCATGAGGCTGTAGTAAATATTTATGATTTCCTTTGTTCACTACATGTATTCTTTGTTCCCTTTGTACTTGGCCAGCACTTTAGCTGGTCTTTTTTCTTTAATATCTAGTGGGATGACCCAACCTATCATTTTTAAAGTATCTAAATCTCCAGGGCTCTTCCTGTTTCTTCCTTTTTCTTTCATTTATTTTAATTTGTCGCTTGAGATTTCTGTTAGTTCTTCCCATCTAGTGAATTTTTCATTTCACATATAGTCACCACGCTGTACATCAGATTCTCAGAACTTACTCATCTTGTAACTGAAAATATGTCCACTTTGACCAACATTTCCTGATTTCTCCCCCTGCCCACCCTCAGTCACTGAAAGCCACCTTTCTACTCTGTTCTTCGGTTTGACTTTTTTAAGTTCCACATATAAGTGAAATCAGACATTATTTGTTTTTCTGTGCCTAGCTTATTTTACTTAGCATATTGTCTAGGTTCACTTCTGTTGTCCATCTGGCAGGGTTTTCTTCTTTTTTATGACTGCATATTATTCCATTGCACATATGTACCATATTTTCTTTATCTATTCATTTGTCAGCAGACACTTGTTTCTGTATCTTGGTTAGTGTGAATAATGCTGCCGTGAATGTGAGAATGCAGATATCTCTTTGAGATAGTCATTTTATTTCCTTTGGGTATATACCCAGAAGTGGGATTTCTGGATCATATGGTAGTTCTACTTTTAATTTTTTGAGGATCTTCATACTGTTTTCCATAGGTGCTGTACTGTTTAAAATTCCCACCAACAGTTCAAAGGAGTTCCTTTTTCTCCACACCCTCACCAACATTTATCTCCTGTCTTTTTAATAATACACCTCATAATCTATTAGGATGGCTATCTCATTGTGGTTTTGATTTGTTATTTCTTTGATGATTGGTGATGTTGAATACCTTTCATATACATTGGCCCTTTGTATGTCTTTGGAAAAATCTCTCTTCAAGTCTTTTGCTCATTTTTTAAATTGGGTAATTTTTTTGTTGTTGTTTTTGTTTTTGCTCGTGGGCTCTGTGAGTTCCTAATATATAATGAATATTAACCCTTTACCATTTTCTTCCATTCTGTAGGTTGCCTTTTCATTTTGTTGATTGTTCCCTTTGCTGTGAAGAAGTTTTTAGTTTGATGTAGTCCCACTTGTTTACTGGGTTTTTTTTGCCTGTGCTTTCGGTGTCATATCCAAACAGTCACTGACAAGATAATGTTAAGGAGCTTTTCCATAAGGTTTCTTCTAGGAGTTTTATGGTTTTAGGTCTTAACATTTAAGTATTTAAGCCAGTTGGAGTTCATTTATGTGTATGGGGTAAGATAAGGATTCAGTTTCAGTCTGTTGCATGTGGATATCCAGTTTTCTCAACACCATTAATATCCGAGACCATTTTTTCCCCATTGTGTAGCACTGGCATCCTTGTAAAAGAAATCTGGTTCTTTTTTATATCTTTAGTTTCCTCATTTCATAATTTCCTTTAAATTTTTGATTATATTTGTAATAGTTATTTTAAGATTTGTCTGGTAATGTCATGATCTGCATCATTTTTGAGTCTCTTTCTGTTGACTGATTTTTCTTCTCATTATGGATTACATTTTCTTGCCTGTTCACATGCCACTTGTTTTTTAAGTGGAGCTGGACATTGTGAATTTTACATTGTTAGATGCTAGTACCTGTTCTTGCAGGCAGTTAATTATACATGGATCTGTTTGATCCTTCTGAGTCTTGCTTCACACTGTGTTGGGGTAGATCTATAAGACTAGGGTAGCCCCATTATTAAAGTGTGTCCACTCTGGGGTCTCTACTGAATGCCCTGGGTGTACAGTGAGCACCCTTTACTCTGGCTGATGGGTACCTGAATATCTCCCAACCCTGTGTTAGCTCTGGAAACTACTGTAGCTCCCTGAATGTCCTTTGCCTGGCCTTATGGAGCCTCACCTCATGTGTACGTGGATTAGTACTCAGCAGCAGAGTCAAGGAGACCCCTATGAAGATTTCTGTAGCTCTTTCTTTGCGTAGCTCCCTCCTTTCCAGACTTTGCAATTTCTAGCTGTCTCAGCAATTTCTAGCTGCCTCAGCCTTCCTGATCTCACATCTGTGTCACCTCAGTGCAGCGTGAGCATGGTGCTTTGCTTGAGATGCCTTCGTAAGTAATTTCTTCTGCAATTATGTTCTGATCTGTGGTATGTAGAGTGTGTATGTGTGTGTGCACATGTATGTGTGTTACTCTTGTTAGACTGTCATCTTTAGAATATTTACTCATTCAGAATTCATGGTAATTTTGAATTCCAACTAAACTGAGTAATTCATTTGCTTCTTTAAGTTTTTCTTTTCCTCTCCCAAAACCTGATTTTCCGGTGTCTTTTATAGCTGTGATCATTTCTTCTTTTGAACCATCATAATCCTTCATAAGTGATTTCTTACAGTATTGTGTTCTGATTTCTGTTATAGTAATTTGTGTATGTATGTGTGTGTGTGTTTCTTCTGTTAAAACTGTCAGCTTTAGAATATGCTGTTGAATTACCATGAATTCCAAATGAGTAAAATTTCAATCTGTGATGTTTTTGTAGCTGAGGTTCTTCTTTCCTATCATGGCTGCTCTGAGCATCACAGTTTATGGGCAGACCAGAGCTTTCTATCTTTTTCTATAGACAAATTCCAATTCAGAAGCCTTGGTAAGCTCTTCCCTCGTTGTCTTTTAAAGGGGATGAGAAATAATATTCAGCTGACTTACGTGTTCCAGGGCCTATACAACATGCTCTTTTCTTTTAATCCTCACAATAACACTGTGAGGTAAGAATGTTATTCCTTTTATAGAAACTCTGAAAGGATAACTAGATTATCAAAGATCATACCATGTAAAAGAACCCTCTGGAAAAATGTGTATTTCAAGAGTATATATAATATAACCTTTAAGTTCAAGGATAATACATTCGAGATGAAGACAAGCCAGTGAGTAACAGACAGATGGTAAGTCATTGAATCTATTGGAGATGATAAATGTGGAAATATGTTACCTGAGGAATTAGTAAACAAAACAAAACAAAACAAAACAGTGTCGTTTTTGCAGAAATCAAACTTTATCTGAAGGAAATTATTTGTGGATTACTTTTGGAAAACCACAATTGAGCATGTTCCAGGTAATTATCATCTTAGATTTTTTTCAAAGAGTGTTTCTAAATATTGAGACATTATGTGTGTTTTTGTTAGCAGTTGGTAGCAAGACCTTCCAGTATGAACTATATGGTGGCTCCTGTTACTGGTAATGATGTTGGAATTCGTAGAGCAGAAATTAAGCAAGGGATTCGTGAAGTCATTTTGTGTAAGGATCAAGATGGAAAAATTGGGCTCAGGCTTAAATCAATAGATAATGTAAGTATTTTTAATATCTATTTGAATTTGTCTAAATAACTTCCAGAATATTAAGTGATTAATATGAGATTAATTTGAAATAGAAATGCTTTAGTTAATTGTAATGGTGTATGTACAGTTGAGAATATTTTAAATCTAACTTAAATTTGTGCACTTGAAGAATGCCGTTTTTTAAATTTATTTTTTATTAGCATATTCATCATTATAAATCATACTTATTCTTTATGTCCCTTCTCCAATCCCCTCTCTGCCTCTCTTTCCCCTCCCTATCCCCTTCCCCCCTCTGATAACCATAGATTCATCCTCTCTATCCAGTAGATTAACTGCTTCTCTCCTGGTTTGTTGCCTTGATGATTTGTCCAGTACTGACACAGGTGTGATCAAGTCCTCCCCTATTATTGTAAATCAGATGCTTGTGCTTTGTGTAGAGAGAGGACCTCTTCTTTTTGGTCTTCGCTAGTGCCTGAACTTGTGTCAATGCAGTTGAGAGTCTGGTGTGCCATTTGCAGGGTGGCTGTGACTGCTGCCATAGAGACTTGTGGCAGCCGTGGCAATGGCAGTGGCTATGGTGGGCTACCCGTGTGGAAATGGTGTTTTTTTTTGGTGTGCTCTTTCCCTGGTGCTTCTGGGGTCGGCTTCCCCCCAATCCATGCCTCGGGACCCTGGTGGGACCCCGTTGTGGTGGCAGCAGTTTGCCTAGTTGTGGCCAGGTTCGGCTTTCCCCGGCTCCTTGCCTTGGGACCCTGATGGAGTGAAGAATACCCTATTTTGATGAGGTAGAGGTTGGGATTTTTCAACCACATTACTTTGAATGATTTTTTTTTTTTTTCTTTTTTCAGGTATTCTAACATAAAATGTACTGGTCTACATATATATTTAAAAATTTTTAAAAAATTAATTATTACTATTTTTAACATTCTAAGATGTTGTGGAGCAGTTGGGGAAGAGGGGGAGAGGGCAGGGGGAGAGGAATAGGGAAGGAGGCGGAGGGGGGAGGGGTCCAGGCCTGTGGCACCCGCACCCCGTCATTGCGGCAGGGGAGCCCGGGGCTGGTCTACGTGTAAAGCTCGTACAGTAGAATTCTGGCATTCTGAAATAGGGCGGCATATTTGAAAGCTAAGAAAAAACTGACCAGTAGGAGTCAATGTGTGTGCATTTCTAAACCAAATGATGATTCTTTAACTTGTGAGATGATTTTGTAGGTTTATTTCCATCCTTCAAATTTGAATTTAATAGGCCATTTTCTGGGCAAATGTTTCTTTCTAATTATGGTAGTCATTAGTTTACCTTATAATTACGTTACCTCTCACCATACTGAGGAAGTGAAGTAGGCTTACTCTCTGAGGAGACATTTAGAATTGTTAAGGACATGCTGGGTCTTTACTGCAATTTATGGTTTTAGCCATTACCTTATTGGGTTCTGTTTCAGTCTTCAGTTTCATTAGCCCAGTGCGTCTAGCTTTACACATAGAAAATGATAGGAAGCGTGGCACACTGCTGTAAATGGCTGAGTCCGACCTCGGCAGGAAGCCCCAACCCTGCCTGCCCACTTGGATGTCAGAGGGTTTCCATGTCTTTGCACCCTCCTGGCTTATTTAAGACACATCAGTGTGCTTGGTTGGGAAGCTGTGACTTCTCTTTATCCCTTATCCCTTTATCCTTTGCTCTTTATTCCTTCCTCCTCAGTAGAGTATACTGTTGCCCCTTCTGCCAGGTTTTCTTTTTCTGGTTTTTTTCTTTCCTAAAGAGAGAAGATACTTTTCATAGGCCCCTTTGCCCATTATGCACTTGGCCAACTCACGTCGATCCACTTTATGGGTGTTGCCTAGTTTTTGCTGAAGTATAACAGACACACAACAGAAATCACGTCTGACCCAGCTTAAGATTGTGGAAAGGTTCTAGCTTTGTAGATGTGTTTTTGTGAGATACTTTATTTGTATTTTGTTCAATGTCTGAGTTTACATAAGTAAAAATATCCATGTGGGTTTAGTTCTTAGTTAATGGTACTTCACTTTTCTGCATGTTTCATAGCGGATTCCTTTTTTTTTTCCTTTTTGCTGGCCAGTACAGCAATCAAACCCTGGACCTTGGTGTTATCGGCACTGTGCTCTAACCACCTGAGCTAACTGGGCAGCCCATAGTGGATTCTTTATAAGATCTCATGTCATATTTAACATGCCCATCTTTCTAGGCTGTTAAATAAAATCTAATTTTACTTGATTATGCATAATTTAGCAAATGGGTAAAGGAATCTTTCAACTAGAAAGGTAAAATTACGATACCTTACACCATCATTTTTTTAAACCATAAAAGAACTCACCAATCTTCTAACGCTTGACTCCCTTTTCCCCTAAGTAATGATCATGTCCTTATAATTTGGCATTCTGTCAGACTCACAGAAACTTGCATTTATTAAAGTTGTCTGCTTTATTTTCTTTAGTCTTTTTATTCCAAGATGAAGGGGATGATTGAGGTTGGTCAGGTGGGTCATAATTTGGGATAGAAATTACTACTGAGATCCCACTTTTTTGCCTTATTCTTTGGGGTTATTGCCTTAATTAATTTTTCCAGGTTTTTTTAGGGGGCAATTTGATACACTATAATCATATAATTTTTCTTTTTTGTTATTGTTGTTTTGTTACTAGAGTAGATTTCAACCGAAACAGTTGTTTCCTAATTTTCCAGCATTGTTTAACCATGTCACAACAGTGGTATATGACCAAAGTTATTTTCTTATTATCTAGGGTATATTTGTTCAGCTAGTCCAGGCTAATTCTCCAGCCTCGTTGGTTGGTCTGAGATTTGGGGACCAAGTACTTCAGATCAATGGTGAAAACTGTGCTGGCTGGAGCTCTGATAAAGCACACAAGGTGCTCAAACAGGCTTTTGGAGAGAAAATTACTATGACCGTTCGTGACAGGTAAGCTGATACTAAATAGTTCAAATGGAAATTCAAGACTAGTATTCCATTTTCTTGGGCTTCCAGAATTCTTTGACTATAGTATTTTATTGTAGAAAATGATTAAACGTTATTGATGAGCCTTATAGTCTTGCAGTTGTATGGTGCAGATTTTTCTTACAGTTTAATTTTTTTTAATAACATCCTTAAGTTCATGAAAAATAGAATTAAAAGATAATATGAATCTTTCCATGAACTTTTTGAGTGCCCTTGTACACATTATTTCAGAGTTTATAGGCAGTCATATTAAGCAGGTACTTACTTGCCTGTCTTTATCCCTCTAGAAAACAGAAAATGTATGTTGGAGAAGTAATTAGGTAGCATGGCATCTCTGGCTTGACTTATTATTTTACTGCTTAGGAATCCAGCTTGGGATATTCACACACAGTCAGGTCCCTTGTAGTGAGGGTTAGAGCCTGTGCAGAACTCCAAGCAGTCTGGGAGTTCTGAAAACCCAGTCTGTCCTCTTGGGTGTTTATAAAGCTCTAGTTGTCAAGAGGATCGGATATTCTATTTAGTGGTTAGTTCATTTACAACTTTTAAGCATTTAGCACACGAAATATGGGCCTCCATTTATTTTCTTGTCCAGCCCCCATATGTGTTGAGGGTGGACCCTGTATTACATTGTTATAGTAAGCTTTTGGGTTTTTGTTTCTTCTCAGTTAAACTTCTGTTTTGTCTACTTTGGCGTTTCCAATTTCTCATACATTTTAGGTATTTAGTAAATGCTTTATGGATAGTGTCATTTTTACTTTATATCTAAGCAGTATTTCAAGGAGTAAATTGGACCAACAGGAAGATCTGGCTGGTCTGAATTTTACAATGTAAATATAGGCTTATAAAGCCCTTATGATAACATAATAGCAGAGTTGTAGAGAAGTGAGCATGTGTGACAGTTGTGACAGGTTTTGACAGCAGACAGCCGGACACCTTTTTATAACAGCTGCATGTTCCAAAAGGTCTTGAGAAACTTAAGTCCTGCTTTGGCAGTTCTTTTAAACTACAACAAAAAAATCTTCTGTAAAATTTTCAAAATTAAGATGTATGAGAACTATTTTAAAGGTTTTAAATAAAAGAAGTATTTCCTAAAAACAGTTTGGCTCTAGGAGATATTAAAAGTTAATTAAAAATAATCTATTTTTACCATTGTGATTAGGTTCTAGGAAATACTAAAAGTTAATTAAAAATAAAAATTTATTTTTGCCATAGTTAAAAGCCTATTTCATTCTTATTAGCACCACATTCTGACTGAGCCAACTGGCCAGTTCTTAAAAGCCTATCTCATTCTTAATGCTAAAGTCTGATGAATTTTAAAGGTAAAAGCATATTGATAAGCAGCATGAAGCATTGTGTTCAGTTGTGTTTGATACTTGAAGAAGGAAATCTTGATTAGTAAGTCAAACCACAATGAAGATTTTTTAAGAAAATCTTTTAAACAAAGATGTTCTATGAATGTGCAATATCAGAGTCATAACAATTTGCTCTTATTAAAACACTTAGTGTTTAGTGTAACAAAATATCCAACATGGCAGAATTTATGGTATATGAAATCCATTAAAATGTTTACCTTGGAATTAAATTTTTAATTGAACCCATCACGTTTACAGGCCCTTTGAACGGACAATTACCATGCATAAGGATAGTACTGGACATGTTGGCTTTATCTTTAAAAATGGAAAAATAACATCCATAGTGAAAGATAGTTCTGCAGCCAGAAATGGTCTTCTCACGGAACATAACATCTGTGAAATCAACGGACAGAATGTCATTGGATTAAAGGTAAGAAACTGACCTTCTGCCTGTTCTGCCGCCCGCAGTTTTATTTTAGCAGATGTCTTTTTCTTTTGACTGTGTAGGTGATGCTGTTTTCACACTGACCTCCAAAATGCAGAAACTCAGGGGGAGACAGGGACATGGCACCTGGGCTGGGCTCTGGCCTAAGCTAGCTGTGTTCTTGGGCCAGTCACAGGAATTATCTGGGTGACTATTGTTCCTATAAGAAGCGGGCTGGACTCAGTGATCTCTAACGTCCCTTGAGCTACAGTTCTGTGGAGACACAGGCAGAGGAGATTTTGATGACGCTCTGAATGAATGGCTGCCCAACTTTTTTCAATACAGGAATATAAGGAAATGAGAAATAGTTTTGGTTCATGGTAGTACTTTGTTTTTAGTTTTTTCCCGGTCTATAAATCCCTAAGTAAGTCTGTCTTAAGGTCTAAAGATTTTAGTTAAGAGAACTGCTCGTTTCATAAACTTTGGTTTAGAATATACAGTTAACTGAGCGGATATGGTAATATTATATATTGGGAAAATTATTTAATCTTCAGTAATGATTTTTTATCTCATATGTTCAACTCAGTTTTCTTCGCAGTTTTGTCACCAGCTGTAAAATTGTGTCCTATAGAATTAAACTTGGTAAGGAATACTAGAAAAAGAAATAATGGGGGTCAGGATTTTAGAGTTATGAGCAAAACATAATAGGGTGTATACTGTACATTTCTTAACTGTTTTATATTTATTAGATAAAGCCTCAGTGAAATTAATTTTCATTATGTGTTTTCATCAGGACTCTCAAATTGCAGACATACTGTCAACATCTGGGACTGTAGTTACCATAACAATCATGCCTGCTTTTATCTTTGAACATATTATTAAACGGTAAGTAGGCAGTTCTTCAGCTTCATGTGTATGGCCGAGTAAGCACTGTACTTTTTTTAAATTCCCAAACCTTTTGTTCTTTTACCCTAAGGAATAACACTGGTATTGCTCTAGAAATTTGAAGTAAATTCTTTAAATCAGAGGAATTGGTGAGGATGACCCCTCTAACAGCTTCCCAAGTATGGAATAAAATTCACATACACTTACTAAATTTTGACATTGTCCAGTAGAAAAAGGGTGTTCAAGCAGAGGTGGGCATGCTTCAGCTTGCAGCACGATTGACTGCAGCTGTGCTCCGCCTACAGCCCTCTCTGCTCAGTAGAAACCTGATCATGTGGGTCATGATGGAGAATTCTTGCCTGTGGAATGTTAGCAGTGACTGTTCCTGTTCTCTCCAGCATCTCAAAAGGCAGGGAGAGCTGTGTGGCCTGTGGTGCTATTATCTGTCCTCCGGTGCTGAGAACTGGAAAGCTGAGTGAGCAGAATTGAAAAGGGGCAACAAGGGTTACTTCCTCTAGTTTTTTCAAATCCTAGCTTTTATCATAGCTGTTTTTGCCAAGCCAACTGAGAATCCTCCTTTCAGAATCCCTATCATGCCTATGGAAATGAGATTGATAAACAAACAATAACCCATGTAGTGAAGTTTTTCTCTGTAAAGTTGGCTCTGGGTAAAATGCAGCTAGCTACTCTTGGAGAAAAAAAGTTATTGTCAGGACTCATTGCTCTGGAGTTCTCTTTTAAACATCTGATAGGTCCTTCCTCCCCCATTTTCTTCCCAACTTACCACAGCCTTGTCTTTTTTTTTTTTTTAATCCCTAGCCTTAATATACAAGGACTTATTTGTATCCAATTGAACTTTTCTAGCCAAAACACAGATAGCCTTTCACTCTCAGTATTTGCCAACAACTAGCTTACCAGAGACCCTTACGTCTAAGCTTGTTTCAAAAATCTTTCCCTTCTTCCCCAATCTAACAGGTGCTATGAGGCCAACAGTGCCAAACTGGAATAGGAGTGGACTTGGATTATATAGCACTTGGGGGTGGAGGGAGGAGCTAGTATATAATAAAACTTTTCTCGTAGGATGGCACCAAGCATTATGAAAAGCCTGATGGATCACACCATTCCTGAGGTCTAAAAGTCACGGCATGATGGAAAGGTAGCTGAACTCCTCCAGTTTCCTTCTTCGGCAACTTCTGTATTATGCACACGAAGCTTTCCCAGATCCAGGGAGCATATGCTGCATGAGGACCTGCCTATCTTACATTGTGGCTGGGAATCTTACTGTTTCATCTGATATCTTGTTCACATTTCAAGACAGTTGTAGCCTTATCCTGGTTTTACAGATGTGAAACTTTCAAAAGATTTACTGACTTTCCTAGAATAGTTTCTCTACTGGAAACCTGATGCTTTTACAAGCCATTGTGATTGGGATGACTGATACAGGCTTAGCTTTATGTGAAAACCAGTCACCTTTCTCCTAGGTAATGAGTAATGCTGTTCATATCACTTTAGTTCTATGGTATATTTGTGTTTTTAACATGTTCCCACAGTACATTTAGAATGATTGCTTTTGATAGATTTCTTTTTTAAGTTCTCGTGTGTGTGTAAAATACCAATTAAGAACACTGGTTTCATTCCATGTAAGCATTATACAGCATATGTAGGTTGCAAGAGATTGTAATGATTGTCATTAAATTTTAACTACCTTCACTTAATGCTTGAACTGTCGCCTTAACTATATTAAGCATCTAGAATTAAGACCAAAATATAATTTTTGCTGCCTTTTTAAAACTCAAAATGTAGTTCAGTATTAAACTGAAATGTATACTTAACCCAGAATACTTTAATGGTACTTACTGAGCTATCGCATAGCTGCTTAGTTGTTTTTGAGATTTTCTAGTTGTTGCATAATGGAAACTTCTTCTGAAAGTTGCCAGTATCACTTTCTGAGGAATGAAGTGCTGTACATTTAATGTAAAAATTCTTGTACTAAACAGGATAAACTTTTGACTCCCTTTGTTTTTGTAGGTTAAGTGGGATAATACTTAATTTTGGCATTTCAGTCTTAACATTGTGTAACCTAGCTACTTCGAGATGGTCTTCGAATGTTTTCCTGGTAATTTGTTCCATTTCATGACTCCTTCCTGCAGACAAAATGACAGTGACACTTTATTCTGATTTTTTTTCTTTTTGGTTTATGACTATTCTGTTTTGAGTATGTCTAAATAAAGTTAAATTTTAGTCTGTTATTGCATCATCTGGAAAACTGTGTGAAATTTGGCTTTCACCAAATTTGTGTATGACCTAGAAGAGAGGCCTGTGAAATTCACCTTTGGTGGTGGGAGACAGTCACCTCCCAGAGCAGCTAACATCTAAGGGCCCTGAGAACAGCCCTCCTACGAGACTTGAGTGTCAGAAAAAGTGCTTCCAGCTGGAAGTCCCAGATTGCCAGGCCTGTGGGAGCTGGTTCACACCAGTGCACCTCAGGAACTCAGTAAGGCTATTGATTCCTCCTAGCAACAACAGAGAAAGATCAGGTAGTATTTAATGACACCTTAAGACTGCCTTTGAAAATTCTATTTACCATGGTCTTGATTCAAGTTTTCCTCCCTATGCCATACTACCGGTAGGATATAACAATATTTTTAAAGACTATACAAAAATTTTAAATAATTACTGTGGTTCAAAGGTTGAATGTAAAAGAAAATCACTGCTATTGCTGTTGAGCTTACCTTGTTTGAAGTTTAGAAAAGCAAACAGTTCCCAGTTTGATTATCTACTTTGCCATCTGGACTTGGGTCTGAAGATAAGTTTCAAAAGTAATGGAACTATATTCGTATCCCTAAATATGGCTTTCTAGAAGGATCAATACTTGTTCTTAAAAGCTACTTACTAGTCTTTGTAATAAATTATTTAAATAATAAAATGAAAACTGCTTCATTACAGAAAAATATTTTTAATATAGAAAAGATGATAGCTATAATGAAATACAAACAATTCCTATAACACAATAAACTTACTGTTATAAGAACTGCTAATCCTTCCCCAGGTTCTTAGAATCTGGGTACAGCATTATAGAAGTAAGTAACCACTCCATGAAAACACACATAACCAAAAACCCCATGGGCAGCAATTGTGGTAGATCAGAAAGACAAAACAGAGCGACTCAGAAGTAGTAGAGAATACTGCACCTTTTCTAGGGCAGTTCTAAATTCTTCAGTGCTTTCTGGTAAGTTCCTCCAGCCCAGTTTAGCATCTCTTAGCTACTCTCTGCTGCCCGATCTTGTCTCCTGCCCGTCATCTTACTAGGATGAGCATCTGCCTCACAAATGTTATGTCTTCTCCCTAATACTGCTTTTTTTTATGTGCCTTGGAGGATGGCAACTAATGGCTTTCAATGAAGTCACCATGATTTAGAAAGTTTAAAACCACAAATTTTCCATGTGGTAAAACTTCTAATTACTATAATTGCACATTCACCAGTTCATTTAAAAATTTGGTTTAAAAATACATTAGAGTTCAATTTAACATTCAAGAGAGGAAAAGGCACTTAATACTGCAGTTTCCAGAACATAATTTGTTTGTCTTCCCCTCCTGTGATGATACTGCTACACTGTTCATTCATCCATATACATGTCACAGCACCTGAGAGAAAGACATTTTGGTTAGGTAGGAGGTTGACCAGGAGGCGCCCAAATGCTCCTGCTTGCTATTCATTTAAGGTGAAGTGGGTTCTACTTTGTCTTGTGTGTTTATAATAAAATGCTCATATAAATTAAAAATAACTGCTTGGTACAAAGAACTTGAGGAATAAGAAACCATTTAAATGTAAATCTAAAGCTAAAACAATTGGGAATTTGGGGTATAGAACAAAATGCAAATATATACCTTGGCAAAATGGGTATAATATGACAAAGTAAAGAAACACTTGGGAGGAAAAAGATGGGGAATTGGTGAAGGTCTACTGATTTACTTCCTTTTCCATTGAAAGGGGTCAAATGTTAATTAAAGCTACTAAGTTGAGAAAAAAGGCATAGATACAGGATTTTTAAGGTATAAGGTCAAGAAATAACCATTCAAAACTGAGTGACAGGGAAGAAGGTGAAGATGGGAAGTTACTGCTCATAGTGGGAAGTCAATAGAGGTAACAGGAGATACTAGAATTAAAAACTAAGTCCTCCAAATGATCAGGAGGAAAGCACACTAATGTAAGCACACACAACGTCGTGACTCTCCAAGAGGCACTACTAAACAGAAAAGACAAGGGAAGAACAGTTTTACATTACACTTTATATTATACTCTTACACCCTCTCTCATTAGTAAGAGGAGCACGTACAGGACACACACTGATAAAAAGTCCTCTTAGGATGACCAGGAGGTAGGAGTCAGTGATGGGAGAAAGCCTTAATTTTCATTATAAACTGTAATTTTGGGGGCTGGCCCGTTAGTTCAGTTGGTTAGAGTGCAGCCTTGTAACACCAAGGTCACGGGTTCAGATCTCGGTACTAGCCTGCACAAAAATAAATAAAAAAGAAAACTTCTGTTTGTTTTTTTTTACTGTGTGTTATCTTAATAAAAAAAAACAAACTATTACAGCTTTACTATGGTTTTTGGTTCTTCATATGGAAGTTAACATAATAAAACTTCCTTTTTGGAGTCAAATATCTGTCAATATAGATCTAAACTCTGAGCAACCTAAGAGATGCAGATTGCCTGACCAACCGTGATGCACCAGGGAAATGTTTATTGCAGGAAGGACACATGGGTGTTTTCTATCGAGAAGGGTGTGTTCTCTGGTGGAAACGGCAGGTTTGAGTTCAGTATCTTAGGAACAAAGATCAAGACAACTGCAAAACTGCTTACCTGTGTGGCCCTGTATTCTCTCACTGATTTTTGCTCCAAGGAGGTCCCAAACGAGCAGTTCACCGGACTGACTTCCAGATAAAATGTAATTTCCATCCCAGAGAAAGCACCTGCAACAGCGATTTAGCAATCATTTCGGGGGCGGGGGGAAGAAGACATAACAATTCCTTGATCTTGTGAATAAAAATGATGTTCATGGTGGGGAGGGAGGAGAGGGAGGGAGGAAAAGGAGGAATTGGTAAAGGGACATGAATATTGAATATACTATATATTGATAAAATAATTAAGAAAAATAATTTCATCATCATGAAGGAAGGGGTATGTTACACTGGCAAAAGCAAGCCCTAGAGAAACGATCATGAACGTATTTGTAAGTGTCTTCACCACTAGTAAATCAAGAAATATACCTCTGGGGCTCATCTGATGTCATAGAGGAGATTAGCATCCCTGTCTGCACATCGATTACATTAAGACAGCCATCTGCTCCTGTGCTGAGGACATGGCGACTGTCTGCAACACAAGATGAGACACAGATATAGGTGACAGAAAATTCCAATTTACATGGTATCGTCTGTATTAAAAAGGATAATACCTACCTGGGCTAAAAGCTGTATCACATACAGTCCCTGAATGGCATAAAATCTGGTGCACTAAAGTGGCTGTAGTAAGGTCCCAAATATTTACCGTGCCTTCTTTGGTGCCAGAGACCAACAGTGTGCTTGCAGCATTTAAACTGATTGTATCTACCTAAGGAAGAAAATACATTGATATATATTCCATTTAGATAAATGGTCATTAGCTATGTTTCCTAGGCTGATTCAAATACGTGGTCACAGTGACATAGGTTAAACTCTTATTGTTCAGTGTGCTGGTGTAGCTGATGTAGATGTATTTCTACATCATCCTATTAAATGATAATTTATTTAAAAGTGAAGTTCTTCACATGCTACTGAATACAAGAAAAAAATGAAGTATTGCTAGGGTAAATGTAATGCTGTTTTCAAATAGCTGGAAACTCACAGACTCAGAGAAAAACTCCAATAATAAATTGTAGTGAGAGGAGCCAAACTGCCTGAAGCACAGCTGATCCATGATTATTTGAGGGATCTGTGCGAGTGGGGGATCTCTCAAGGTTATACTTGTGTACTATCTTGAGTTACATGCAAAATATTACTCAGCCTCAGTTAATCTGGAGACCATGAAAATCAGGCATCAATTTACAACCTCAGAGAAAAGGCAGCACTGTGAACTACAGCCTATGGCACAGAAGTGTGACCCAGGGAAAATGGAACAGGCTAGGAGTACTGAGTGAATCTCGGCTCAGCCAGCAGGTTGTGTGCACTTGGCCACCCCAGACAGCAGTCCCTGCCTTCAACTGAATGGGCGTCTCCTGGACAGATGGTCCTTTCCATCTTCCAGGTCAGAAAACATGAAAGGTGGTGGATGGGTCCCATCTTCTTGCCCCAGAGAGGTCGAGAGTACCCAAATATTCAATGTCATGCTCAAAAATTGTTTTTTTGGAAATCTAGTCGGCTGGTAGCTAATTCTCAGGGAAATGTGCAAAGAAGCAAATTGGAAAAACGAAAAGAACAAACTTGGAAGTGTAAAAAGTCAACCCAAAGAAAAGAACTGAGATTAGCCTATAATCTCCTCCAATAAGCAAAATAAAATAAAAGCGCATAAACACATATAAAACCAAGAACCTCTCCCCACCCAGCCCCAGACTTTTTAAACTCAGCTTTCCACACAGTTTTGTCGCTGGTACTTACACTGACATCATGTTCCAGCTCAGCCAGCAGGTCAAACTGATGTCTTTTGGTGCCTGGCATCTCTGCAGGAACACCAGACCACACCTAGGACAGAACACATTGTAGAAGGTATTTTTAAACATTTAATATAAAAACATATCCAACACTCAGGAAAAAACTCTCTTGACCAACTTTCATTTAACATACTTGCCAATAAAGTTAAGCTGAATAATGCTCCAGCTTCACCTCCCCAATGCCTGTACTTTTTTCCCTATCAGCATGTGCATGCTTAGAGTGGATTGTTTGTACCTGTGTCTGTTTCCATCACCTGCACTTGCTGCTGTAATTATGTGATTTAAGTAATGTGTGCACTAAGGAAATATGAGGCAGAAGTGTTGTAGTGTTTGAGAACACTATTAATGTCTTGAGAAGACTCAAAAAGAAAGTCAGCAAAAAAAAAATATTACTAAAATTAGGTATAGGCAAGTGAACTTGTCTAAAAGAATGGAGGAAAAACTGGAAAACATCTGAAGGAATTCTAATGATATTAGGTTCTTGCTTTCTTCTACATAAACACAAATGGGAACCAGAAGATGATGGATACTCGTGTGATTTATGTAGGACAGCTGTGTAGGATGCCAAAGAAAAGGCCAAGCACAGTCCTACATCAAAAAAATAGTGAATGAACGTGCATTTGTATGTTTTGAGTTTAAATAAAATAAATCTTTTAATGATTCCTTTAAGTTGAAATTTTCTGATTAATCAACTAGTTATAGTCATGTCAGATAAGGGGGGCTGCTACTGTACATTTCTCTACAACTCTGCTATCAAATGAATACTAAAACAGTCAACCCCTAGCTGAACACAGTACAGAAATCATGATGACTTCCTGTTATATTAAGAGGTGCACATATTTAACAAAAGACCAGTAATAACATTTAATATCCTTATATATCACTAACACAATCTGAAAAAGAATGAAGTGACAGAACACATTAACAGGTAGTTGAATGGTTTACAGTACTTATATGCTCAAAACAGTTAATATATAAACCTTCACTGTAGAGTCCCACGATGCAGTATATAGCCTGTTGTCATGCCAACAGATCTTACTAACAGCATCATCATGTCCCATTAATGTGTCTTGGCGTCTTCCAAATGCTATGGAATAAAAATAGCTAAAAGATAATGAGAACTATTAAAATAATATTACAGCTTAAGGTTAAGACTCTTAAGAACATATATTTTCAAGAAACATATTTAATTCTACACTTACTAAGACCCACTAGAATTACAGAATGCTTGTTCTCAGGCTATTAAACCAAAATATTCAGAATTTGGTTTAAAACTAGAAATTTCCTGGTCTGGCTCATCTGTTTTTGCTTCAATTTAAAACTTAGAAAAAAATATATTCCAACTGGAGAAATTATTAGATTGAAATAATCATGTTCGAACCCAACAATACTGTCCCTCATTTCTAACATCTATTCTGTTTGGAAAACAACACAGCCCCCTTCCAGTGGGAGACTGTCCTCCTGTACCTTACGCCCACAGAGAGCTACTCTGCACGTGGAACTGCAAAGGAACGTGCGCAGATACATACACGTTGTTATCCCAGGAAGAGCTTACAACAGTGGCGTCTCCTGGTAAAAGTAAACAGGATGATAAAGCCTGAAATACAAATGACTCAACGTCAACAATTTACAATAATTAGTAAATTTCTAACATGGTAAATCTATAAGTTCTCCCCCAAAAGTAATGCTCAAATACTCTTTGTGGTGGCTGACCTCATATTTAACCTAGGTTTTCTCAACTGACTAATTCCAGATATGGGGTTTCCTCCCAAATGGAGGACGGGATGGCCAAGTGTGTCCAGTGTACTCTGACCCAGCCTGCGACAGGGCTCTGGCAGCGCTCACTGCCAGGCTGGAGGAGTCCTGTTATCACTCTGCAGTAACTCGCCGGGGCAGGGCGGGCTGGGATAATCCTCAAGAATGGAAATCCCCTCTCAGGATTACAGACTTATGTGGGTAGGGAAAGCTTCCAAAATTCTTTAGATGATTTACATTAAAAACAAAATGTGTTCTTTCAGAAGAATTGGTTTTGCCGCATTAGGTATCTTACCAACTCAGGTACGCGTTATTTAAGTACCACATAAACATTTAGTGTGACAGTCTAAAAAAGGGAGAATTCAGCTGGGTAGGTCTTCAAGTTTTTTATGCTAAAAATGAAATCACAATAGTATGAGAAAGAGGCAACCTGAAAAAAATCTAAATTGAATTTAGAAGTCATCCAACTAGTTAAGATAGTCTGTAGATAGCACAAGGAATAAACTCAATTGTTTAGGGAGAAATCAAAGAGCATTACAGGTATGTGAATAAAACAAACTTCTATCATAACACTGATAAAAGGAACTCACCATATTCGAAAATGATATACTTCTTTGTAGCATTTTGGATTCTTTAGAGAACATCTTCAAGGTGGAATCTAATTTAATAATGAGAAAGCAGACATGTAAGAAACATTTTCTGATCATTACAGGTGTCAAAAAACGCTGCCTGTCTTGTTTCTGCAGGCCAACAGGCAGTGTAATTTCAAAAAGAACTGGGTGTAAACAGGGCTAGATGATCTAAGGCTTCATCCAACATTAAGATTCTATGATCTGTAACTCTATGACAAGAAAATCAATTTAAACCCAGCACGGTATCCTGTTGACGTTTCAGCATGACGAATGCAGAGTTAAACCTAATAAAATAATCAATGTAAGCTAAAAGTTAAAAAGTGGAAAATAGCAATTTCAATATTAAAAAGATCTTGGCAATAAAAGTTTTTTTAAACAAATGGTCCAGTTATGATGTGGTACCCTCATACTGAATTAGCATTTATAGAAGAAAACCGATAACTTCTAAAAAATAATAAAGTAGGAATTACAAAGTCCAAGCTTTTAATTTCCTTACCAAACAGAAGCTTTAACAGTTTAACAAAACAGCCTCTTAACCAAGACTTGCAAATTACAATGCTCTAATGTGCATCAAACAGCCCATAATTGAGATATGTAACAATCCATTTCCTAACTTGAAGTATATAACTTCAGAAATAAAATGTCAGGATCAGTTTTAAATCAGTTCTTCTGTATAGTAAAATGTAATATTTCAACCTAAGTTTTACACCAACACATACAAGTCCTAGAATTTATAAACATGAGCTTCAATTAAGACATTCTTCAGCATTAACTTGAAAACAAAACAGAAGAATGAACACAACACCTGAACTTTTCCATGAGGGATACAATCAGTCTGAAAGTCTTCCCAGCCTTGCTTTTGATTCTAGCAGGCAATTCCGAGTGTGCACCACAAAGTCTATTTTAGATTATTGATTTGAGGCATCCTACAGAAAAAACCATAAGCCAGCCAGGTGTGTAAAGATGTTTTTCTCTAAATGCAAGATTCCCTCCCTGCACTAGAAGTGATCACATTAAAGACTACAGTAACGGCCGACCCCGTGGCGCACTCAGGAGAGTGCAGCGCTGGGAGTGCAGCAGCGCTCCCGCCGCGGGTTCGGATCCTATATAGGGATGGCCGGTGCAAAAAAAAGACTACAGTAAGAGCCAATCCTGTGAATGCCCACGTACCTAAACTACTGCCCATCTGAGGAAGAAATGTAACTCTAGGGTGACCATCAGGATACGTATAAATCAGTAATGTAAATTATGAAAATCTAGATGTGAGAAGAAACAAGCAAGCAGAAAAAAACAAAAGCTTCTGACTTCGTTTTCTTAAATTTCCCCCTTAATTTGGCAAATCTACATAGAAGCAATATACTCATAATGCTTAATAAGCCTCAGAGGATAAAATTCATGGTTCACAAGGTCATACAAGTACAACAAGCTGAAGGATTTAACAAACCGTGTCAGACAAATCCAGCTAAGAACACAGGCTTTGCTTAAAGATACAGCACTCTGTTTGGTGCTACAATGGTGGCAAACTCAGCACGCAGAAAACCCGGTGACACACAGATTGCTTCCTTCCATCAGAGTGCCATCTCAGTGACCCTGATGTGTCACAGCATGGATACTGCACGGGAACATCCTTTTGGTTTACTGTAGAATCATTTTCTATGCTTTGTGGAAAATTCTGTTTTGTGCAATCTGAGACAGTATTTGAAAGACAAAGGAATGAAATGCTATAGGTAATAAACCATGATAACAATCTGGGAGTAGTAACTGATTTACCTGGAAGTATTCAGTTGCATAGCACCATTTCTTAATGGATGAAAAATATAATTTCCTTTAACAAGAACTAAGGAGCAAGTAGCCTTATTTTAAAAAGCCACAAGCTTTGTCTCAGAACTAGTCATCCTATCACTGAAGCAGGACAGCTAAGACATTACTCTCTTCGCCTTCAAACCTTCCAGAGCACCTACCATGGTGCTCTGAATAGAACAGAGACAGACGTGCTTTAATTAATTATATATTACACAGACTACCAGGGAAAGCAATGGTGTGCATAGTAAGAGAGGCATTTTGCTTAGTTTTTTTCTTTAAGATCAAGATAGCCAAATTCTAATGTATCATGCAAATATAATCACAAGACATAACAATTAGGAACTGCAGGGGTTGTCATAACTTTCATAATGCGTAAGCACATTAGTAATATATGAATTCAATCTCGAGTGAAATCCTTCCAAAACATCCCAAGGAAATACACACTGAATGGCAAAACTGAAAATGGCACATCTGCGGTACACGCACCAGCACACGTGCCACTCTCCCAGCCACTCTGGGCATGCGGCCGACCCCCAGACAGACACGGCCTCTCGAGGCAGCAGGGAAGGCCCGACCCAGCAAGGACTTAGGAAAGAGGCTCGTTCTGCCCTGTATCTTCATTTTGGGAAACCTGATCAGCAACAGAAAAGCATTTCACTTTGTTTTTGGCAAACTACAGTGAAATTTTATGTAAAGCGCCATAAATAAATTGCTCTAAGTTTATTTTCTGTGGAGGCAGCATGTGCAAGCACAGTCCTTAACTGAGAGTTAAGAAATGTGGATTCCTGATGGTTCTGGCTGAACCACTCTTCAGGTGGGAAAACATACCTTGTGATGTTGTAAAGACTGAAGACCCATTGCAAGAGACTGCTATTCCAGTAACTGCCCTGTTTAGAAACAAAGTTTTGTAAATTAATACCAGTCATGTGCTGGGACATCTGCTTTGTCCTAAGTCCTTGATTTAATTTTACCAAGTTTCCTCAATTTTTTTCTTCACAGCTTGTCTGCTGGATCTGTCCCCGCATACACTCACTCTCACCAACCCATCTCCTGGCAGCTCCTCATCTGTTCTGGCAATACTCATGGCTTCCAGCATCGCCACACCTCGCTTCCCTAGCTGCCACAGTCAATGTTTAACATGTTCTAAAAATTGGAAAAGGCTTCTCCTTCAATCCCACTTTTTTGACCATCACCAAAACGACAAACTCTTCTTTACAATCACTCACTTGCTTTGTTACTGAATCTAATTTGCCTAGTGTCTGTTCAGTGATGATACAATTGTCTGCTTCTAGGATGTCTCCTGAGGGACATTCAAGGTTCATTTACCATTACATGTATGAACATTAAAGGCTCACTCATGTGTTTATTCATGTCTTTACTGCATTGGATAACAAGGTCCCTTTCTATGAGCCATTTAGAGAAGCTGAGGAAAGAATAGCCCTCTTATAATAAACATAATAAACTACTTGCTTCTTTTCGGGAGGCTGCTCTGATTTGGAGCCATTCATCTAAAGTAGGTTAGTATATCCAGGTCCACCATGACCAATGGTGTACATATCATCAGAACGTCAGCCAGGCCATGGAGCAGGACAGGGCCTGGCCTTGGGGCCTGCAGCAAGAGGCACCAGGCTAGGTCAGCGCTTCTAAAGACTTTCCACCAGAGTATGTGGACATCCTTAATGGCAGAGGACAGGGAACACTCACAACCCCTCGGGGTCCAACAGCAAGCCCAATTTCTTTGAGGGATATTTATTTTAAAAATTCACATGACCTTTGCAATGTTCTTTCTATGTGTGTGTGTATACACACACACGAAGGTACTTCAAAAAGTCAGTGGAAATAGAATTAAAAGTTAGCATGATTCTTTTCACGAACTTTTTGAAGACCCCTCGTGTGCGTGTGTGTGTGTATCCATGTTTGTCATTTTTTAAAAATGCATTTCCCCTACATTATCAATAAATTCAACACTTGAGGAAGATACACCAGCTTCTCCTGTAGCTTCACGTTGTCAAAGACCTGAGTGGTCGGGCACCCCAGTGTGAGAGGCACAAAACTCCTTGCCACCTGCAGACCTATCTTGTACTTGAGAATGACAGACTGCAGAAATGACAGCATGGTGGGACAAAACAAATAATCTTGTGCCAAACTTTCCCTTGCTACATCGACCTCAGGTGGAAGATCACTAAAGACATTTTGGGGGTATAAAAAATAATCACAAGAACACTGAAAGGAAACTTCCCCCTTTGACTCAGTTTAAAACAGTTCAACCCCATGCGAAGCTTCTAACTTGCAAGGACTGTTGGCTGCAGAGAAAAGCCCGAGGCAGCCTTACTCTCTGTGGATTTTGTAGTGCTCATACGACTGCAGCTTGCTGATGTTATTCCAGGCCAGTGTTTTGCTTTCTTCAGTCAGGTCTTCAAAAGACTCCTCACCTGGAGAGGCTACATCAAATTGTAGCTAAGTGAGTCAACTAAATTACTAACAGAGAACAGTATCAGATTCACAATATTTTCTATTAAAATCAAACCACCAAGAAAACAAAACACCCTAACACAACTGCTTTGAAATGTATTAGATAGCTTCATGTTTGAAAAAAAAAAATCGTGTAGAGAAAGATTTTTAAAAAGTATCTTTGAATACTATAGTCTTTTTACCAGTGTTTGCAAAGTTTTCACTTGGCCACTAACTTCTGAATTACAGGAACTACAAGACTGAGTAACCGCTTCCTTGTCAGCAATCATTGCAAAACCTGAATGTCGCAGTTTTGTATTGGTTTTGAGGTGGAGAAAGCAAAGAAGAAATCAGCTACGCCAAGTGCTTCTGGTCAGAACTAATCCCTTCACTTCCACTTTAAGAAGGGCTGGAACAATTATCCTTTTACAACAACCACATGATTGTGGTTAAGGCCTGGTGACTAAGCAGAGCACTGGTTGAAATGGCATCATAAGATCAACCTGTGATCTCTATGACTTAGCCCTCTGGAGCGTTATCTCTTAAAGAAATACTGCAAGCTACCTCTGGGTCGCATGGCTCCAGTAAGCTACTCCTCCATGACTGGCAGAGTGCTCAGCTGTGCGTGCCTATGAAACCTAGATGTGCTTGGAACAGATAGTAGAATGGGAGATAAAAAGAAATTAAGTTATTTTGCTCTCCAGGTTCCATACAGTGTCAAACTCCTTCTGGGAGCATGTAGGATGAGGCTGTGTCATGGGAAGTGTAAACCGTGGATAACTAGAAGAAGGTGAGAGTTCTTTCCTTCCTTTCCAAACACTAGATGCAAGAACTGGATCAAGTTTATTTTAGCTCCTAGCATATGTCTGGCATAGAACAGATGCTCTATAAACGTTTGTCAAATGTTAAATAAGAAAATAGAACCAAATAAAGAAAACAGGGCACTTTAATTCAAGATCTGTATGTGGGTATGGAAGAGAATTCAGGATGGAGGCAGTCATTTCTGGGAAAGAGAGGGTGGCTGGTGGCTGTTGCAGCAGCCAGGACCATGCGTATACCAAGGTGACTAGCTAAGAATCAGATGTAAGCCTGGAAAACCACAGAAAAGAACAGGAACCACATCAAGAAAATCCTGCCAAGCCTCACATATATTAAATTAACATAAAAGAAAAGTTATTTGATTTCCCTTAAAGCCGATAGTTGAAAACAAACAACAACAACAAAAACAGTTATCTGTTTTGGGAACCACAGCAAGACAGTACAACACAGGCCTCTCCATGCCCCACAACAGTTCGTGTTTTATCTTCATTTCAAAGTCTTCAGAAACTCTTAATCACTAAAGAGAAGCAAAAGGTGCTCACACTTATTCTCTTTACAAAAAGTACCTGGGGAATCTGCCACAGAAGCATTATAACTGTAGGTTTGGCACCAACTTTTAAACTTTGGGGTGATCCTTCGAGGATGTGGTGTCACAAACAGCTGTTTTGGTGTCTGCCCAAACTCCAAGATCTGGGTTAGCATGGCTACTTTCTCATCAGGATCCTCGATGCTTTAGGAAAAAACACAAATAATTTATTGAACCATTAGGGTCAAGTTCATCAAAAGCACACATTTCAAATAATATAGATTAACAGGAGAGTTAACAGCAACCATGTGCCAGGATTGTCTAAACCGCATTACAGATCTCAAGGTAATTTTCTGAGGCTCAGTAACTTAACAGTGAAAGCAAGATATAATTCATTTTAAAAGTTCCATAGCTTAACACTCCCAAATAACTGCATTAATAATTTAGAATAAAGAGGTATTTTAGAACTCAAGTAGAAACACCTTATAGACTTAAAAGTACCTGTTCAAGTCCACACCTCCTTCATAGGTCAGGGGATGAAATACTGAAAGAGAAATTTAATACACTATTGACTGATGAGCTTTTTAGTTATAATGCACACCCTATTCAGAATTTAAACAACTTAAAACCTGTGTTGAAAGAAACTGATTTTCACTTTGAAAAACAGATGAACATCCCACTTCAGTAAACATCAACTTGAATCATTATGTTTGAGAAACAAAGATCTAATTGGCAGGTGAGAGGACCTGTTATCTCAGTGTAATTCCCAGTCAGCATCACTTCTCCTTCAGGAGGCACGAGTCAGGGTATTAGTCTGCCTCTGCACTACCATGTGAGAAACAAGGTCTACACTTCCAGCTCCAGTTGCTTATGAGCAACACTGGGAAATGCAGAGGCAGGCAAGCTCTGCAACAGAGGAGGAGGGACGCTGCTGCTGTTTCTTTTCTGTTCAGTTATAAAGAAACTCTGGGGCCTTTCACAGGAATTGAGGTCACTAGTCTATCATATTTTGATTGAGTTTTAATTAAATTATTGGATGGGATGGAGAGAATATATGCTAATATCAGAAGACTTTCGAAAAGACCTCTTGGGACCATGGTGAGGTAGGTGCTGTGTAGGCAAAAGTCTTTCCTCCTCAGTTACTCAGTATCTCGTCTGGGTCACAGAGCCCATGGGCACTGTTTCCTGATAAAAGAGCTTGTGCTGGAAAAGTAAGCTTGATTGCTCTGCCCTCATGTTTCTTTGCTTTCACTTTCACCAAATGCTGAATGAAATTTCGGTGAACATTACGTACCATTGTGGGCCCCAACAGCGTCATGACCTTTCTGCTTGTAACCAAATATTAGATCAATCCATTCGTGAAGGTGCTCGGACACATAATGGCTTTCCAGTGCCTCTTTGCTCTTCTGGAGAAAGTCCTTGGGACCTATCAGATTAGACTCAATCAAGAAATCAGTCTTCATTTCATTTTCTCCCATTTATTCTGTCTATTCATATGTAGATAAAGCAATTAAGATAGGCAAGAGGTACCATATTTCTCGAGGTTTTTTTCCCCCATCATATGAAATATAAGTTTTTTTCAGAAAAAAAGTGGCAAGAATCATTTTCACAACATTTAGGTCTCAGAATACATATGAATGTCTTTACATCGCAGACTCAGAGAATACTTCTGATTTGGAATAGAGGTGATATTGCCTCATTTTGACAGAGAATTATATTGTTGTTTTTAAAAAATCTAAGCAACCAAATAATTAATGATACTGCAATTGCACTGTGGGTACAGAATGTGCATAACACAATTCATCCAGGATGGCACTCACTCAGGGCCCAAGGGGGAAGTTCCACGTCATCAACCATCTGCCCTCCTTGTCTCTTTCCCAAATCCAACTTCAGGCTATTGACTAAAAAGCTGACATCATCACCATAGAATTCTGGAATCAACTGAAAGTTTCAGGGGGAAAAAAACAGCAACAAACATTTTTTTAAAGCAGTTAGAAACCACAAGCCCAGTGAATCATTGGCTTTACTAATTGCATACCTCTTTAAAATCTGTTGCGCCATCCAAACAGTTTTTCCAAGTTTCTGCAATACTGAATACAGAAGAAATTTGCCTGATTGTAAATTTAAGCTTTGGAAACAGCAACAGCACTTCCTATTATTATTGTCCACTTTAATTATATTAACTCATTTTTCTCATTCACTCAGTTCTCAACATTCCCCTTTAGCAGAAGAGAAAACTGGGGCTCAGGGAGTTCACGTAACTTCTCTAGGGTCACACAGGAGTGAGCGTGGAGTTCAAGTCCACACCATCAGCCACCACATACACGCTGCCTCATCAAGGGCCAAATGGACGCAGGTACCTAAACACTAACAGATTAGCACAGCTATTTTAATAGTTCACTTTAAAAAGGAGTTATAAATAGATATGTGTAGAGCTCATGAAAAAACTGGAAAGACATAGACCAAAAGATTAATGAAGATTGTTATCTGACCATGGTGGGATACCAAGTGAAACTTATTTCCTTTTCTATATTTTCTGATTTTTTTTTTTTTGGGTAAGGAAATATTACTTGTATTTTTAAAATAAGCTATTTAAACACTCATAGGGAGCTGCATTCAATTCATAGCAGAATTATTAAAAATAATAAAATGTTGAAAACAATCTAAATATCCAAAAGTAGAGAAAAATAGTTGCTATCAATTGTGGCATATGTTAAAATGTGACACAGCAACTTTAAAAATCACTCTTTTGAAAAATATCTCATAATATGAGAAAAACTTCAAGGTTGAATATTAGGCTACAAAAGGCAGGACAAAAAACTGTATTTAAAGTATGTTCTCACATTTATACACACAAACCCACACACACACACGTCTAGAAAGAGCCTGAAAGGAACAGGTATAACAATTTGTGATTTTTACCTTTCTTTACATTTTTCTTTATATCTAGTTCTTTGAAACAAACATATTATACATATATAATCAGAAAGTGTTAAAATTAAGTGAGACATTGATATCAAACCTGTTGAACATTCTATCTGCATTATCAAATCTTCCATTCTGTAGGCACAACATATACTCTGGCGCTAGAGGGAGAAAAAATCAGAGTTGAATTAGATCATAGAATCATTTAAGAATCCAATTGAAATAAAATTTAATTATAATGACAGAGACTCTTACCAATCCTAACAAGATAAAAGAGCACATAGCCTGGGGAGGAGTAGTGACTTCCATACATGAACTTTGGCTCGGGCATTTCCTGGTAGCGTGTCTACAAAATATACGGAAAAAATACTGCCAAGTGATGGCTATGAAATAATAAGTAACTCAAGTAGAAAAGCCTAAAAGAAATTGTATATTCCTTAATTTCTCATGTAGACAGAAAAAGAAGATAAGATGGAAGGGAAAACCTGTGACTAAATAGCATTCCTATGACAAGCATTCTCGTTTTGTTGGCTTAGTGGTAACAGTGTTGGGGCTGGATTAAACAGAACTGATTTTATGAGTTTCTTATGCAATTTACCACTGAATACCTTCATGAACATAATTCACTAAACCTGTAAATGGGTCACTTTCCAACTTCCTGAATTATAGACAAAAAAATGCAAATGGTGAGTAGCTAAATTCATGGTGGGGAGAGAAGGAAAAACCTTATATAGGGTCACCGAGTCACCCCTGGTAGATCTCCCCTAAGTTTTGGAGAAATAAGTTTCAGTGACTCTAAAAACATAGGATATGGCTTATTATGTTGCTTAGAAACCAAGAATCCCTAAGTGCACGTACCAGTAGCCGCTCCAGCCGTTCTTTATTCAGGGCCCCCACTGGCTTACTAAGATCCCGGAAAGTTCCTGGATTTGACAAATCTATAAACACACATAAATAAATCATTTCAGCTTATACCTAATGCTGTTACCCTTCTGAACTGATTGAAATGCACACACACAACTACAAAATAGTTTTTTAAAAGACTCGGATAGGTCCATGAGAATTATAGTACTTCTGTTAGTTATTTATACAGCTGTAAAGAAAATGTTAGAACTTCTTGAATTTCAACTTACAACATCTGCTTAAGAGTAATATTTCTAATTTGACAATGCCTTGAATATTGATTTTTTTAAAAAGATCTGATTAAACAAAACCTATATTCCAAGTAAAACAACAAAAAATAAACAAACTTAAAAGCTATTATTCTTCTACCAAGATTTACTTCCTAAGTTTGAATTATGGTGAATCTTACTACTATTGATATTAGCATAACGTGAGAACTGGAAACCTGAATGTTTATCAGAGAAATAAATTCTCATATTCCTAGGAAATGTATTACCTCTTTCAAGTACAAGGGTTCAATGTAGTGAATTGTCAGTAGGAACTAATTGTTTATAATACATAATTTTAAAATATTACAAAATAAAATTACAATGTGATCATAGTTTTATTAAAATAATTTGAGGGAGTGAGACAGAACACATATACCACAAAGTTAAAATGGTTATTTCTCAGTAATGTAATGTGGATGATTTTTATTTTCTTCTTTGATTATTTCCTTTGATTAAATGTACTATAATGAATAATTATTTCTTTTGATAATCACATTTCCAAATGTGAATTTTAAAATAATATGATAAACTAAGTCACAATTTTCAAAGTGAGAAACAAGTATTTCATAGGTAAGTGATAACACTAGATTAAAATTATGTTCATTTTTGTGTGTGTGCCCTTCAAGAAGTACCGTGGAGAAAACGTATAAAAATACATATTTATATAACACATACCCAGTATCTTGGAATGGAAATTGTTAATCTTTAGCAATAAAATTGAAACGAGTTCTAATCTTTTCATATATCAAATCATGATTTAAAAATAGAATTTATTCTCTCCTTTAAAAACAATAAAGATGACCAATGCCAACTCAGCTTTGTCAGAATCCACGCAGGGCATTTACCTAATTCTGAGCTGGAATAGTCATTTATTATCCATGGAAACACAGGGTACTGGGAGAGGTCGTTGCAGCTCCGGTCAGCCAGGTTGTTGAGGTGAAGAAGGTACTGGTAGTTGGACAGGTGTCCTCGCTGCCACAGCAGCATGTAGCTCTCGGCCGTGTGCTCTGCAACATGGTGCTCTGAAGAAGAGAGGACCCACGAGGACTGTCACTTTACTTTGCAAACGGTTGGCTAGTGTTTACTTAGTATGTAAAAACTAGATGCTTAAAATGTAGACCCTTCAGTGCATTTATAAAAAAATACATTTTTTAAAAAAGAAAAATAGGCTGCTCACTGATTTGTTTTCACAAAGTAGTTGAGTATGAAAAATCTCTAAGATCCAGGAGGGGAAATGATTAAATATATTGAACTCTTATCCTACCACCCAAAATATAACAAACAAATATAAAAGTATGGAGCAAATATATAAATGTTACATGGTGATAGATAATATTTATACAGTAAATAATAAAGAATCCTCCAAGTGTGAATTTTAATGCATTTAAAAAACGACCATTTGTGAAAGCTTATTTCCCCAATTTTTTATGAAATCAAAATAAAACAACCTTTTAGTTATCTTTTAGATCTGGAAGAGGTGTACTACTGCTAATTGGTCAGTGACTACACATTATTTATGCATGTGAGGACTAAGGAAAAGAAATTGTTAAAGAAGAAAAGGTATTTGGTAGGAGAACACAATTTCTCAAACTGGAAGAACCACAGAAGCCACCCCCGGGAACACCTCAGGAAAAATGGAATCACAGGTGACACGCGCCAATGAGAACGCCGCCTATCAGAGAGTGAGTCAACTGTCCTGCAAGTGGATTTTCTACCTTGTTCAAAAAATTCTGCTTTCAACTTTTTATTAGATACACCAAGTAACTTAACTCATATGTCGATTACATATTTATTCTTACGTACTTTTACCAAGTTCCTTCTCTAATCAGCTACTAGGAAAGGGCTTCAAAAATCAAAACGCTCCCTCCTCTCATTTTCTACTCTTGAAACGCCTCAGAAAAAGTATGTACAGTCTTAGGAATAAACGCAAAGAGAACTGGTGGCCTGACAGAGGACAGACATTTTAGATCATGGCAAGTTTTTTAACTTGAGATTTTTAGGACTCACTATGAAAGCTCAGTTTTTTGTTGTGATCTTGTTATGGTTAAAAAAATAAAATTAAAAAAAATTAAATCAGGAGGCAGGAGATAAAAGTAAATTTTTACCAAAGCTATACTATATTTATGTATTAAGTTAACTTGAACAGCTTAATGTGTGAAGAAAAAAAAATTTTAACTATAAACCTAATATAAAATAAAACATTATTTATTGAAAGTAAACTACTCCTCCTTGAAAGAAAATTTCATTTCTAAGGGAAAATGTACTTCACTACATATCTCATAAATGGTTTCACTGGACACTAGGATGGCCAACAAAGTTAAGATGCTGTTAGTAAAATCCCAACATCCATTTTTAAAAATCATTCTATTCTAGTCATCCGGCAACTTTGTAAATAAGAATAATTTAATTTACCCACACAACTTAATAAAAAAGTTTATGCTTGAAAAGAAAAATACAGGTGTTCTCCTTGATAAAGATGGGAAAATTCACATTTTCCATGAAAGTCTGAGGCTATATCATTAATTAAAAGCAAGTTCCAGGCCAAGGGTACTATATTGAGCACAGAAGGTTCACTTGTTCTTTTTACGTTTTTTTTCGGCTTTGTGATTAAGACCACAGTCAATGATCACAAACATATGACTGTTTAATCACTATCTCACATTAAGAAACTGAGTGCTCTGAGTGCTGGTTTTTCATAAACTAATAGAAGATACAACTAGACTTAAAAGTAAATGGATGTGTACCAGCCACCAAAAAAAAAGTGTATGGATTCTTCATAATCCACTCAATTGAGATCATTAAAATATAAGAAACATTTAATATATTTATCAAGAGTTTTAAAAACACACAAGTGGAACAAACTATTACTAAAATGAATTTATATTTCCCTTAGTTTTCAAAGTATTATTTTGGCAACTATAGTTTCTGACGAGAAGAAATAAGTAGAACCACAGACAGGTGGTTCTTATTCTTTTCTCAGTCCTTAGGAGTTAAACTACCTTCATATAAATAGGCACAATGAAGGGTGAGCACCAAACCTAGATATGTAGCAATATAGAAATAGAGATCATCTCTATCTTGAGGTTCATAGAACTTTAGGTAGATGTCGGAACATAGATCATCTTCTGTGCAAAATACTTCCAAGCCCTATAAATTCAGAAAGAAAAGAATAAAACAAATAACATTGTATTCATCTTGCAATCCCAATATAAGTATATAATTACAAGAGCCTTTCACTGAAACATCTGTATTTTTATTTTTAGATCTTGTATTCATATTTTCCATCTATAAATTTCATTCAGTGAGAGAGAGAGATACACATGTTGTGTTTATAAACTTCCGGAGAACAAAACATGTATCTCAGCTAAGCTTTGTAAAATCCCCTTTGGTGCTAAATATTTCTATTGATAACAGCTTTTGTGAATTTATTATTTTTAAATTAAAAATTAGCTGACCCAGGGCTTCATATCTCTTCTTCAAACACAAATGTTTAGCTTTCTTTTATAAATTATCAAATAATAATACTGTACACCGAACAAATTCATAATTAAATAACACATTCAATTAATAAATTGCAATTATTTTAAATAAATATCGTTGTGAATATTGTACTGATAAGGCTGACATCGGACAGAAATAGACAAAGAAAGGAGGAAAGTCCAGAGTCGTCCTTGGTTCTAATATGGGCAATCACCATTTATTAGTTAGGAAACTGAGGAAGTTAACCCCTGGAGTCTCAATTTCTTTATCTGTAAAATATAATATCTACCTTACAGGGATTGTGATGGCAAATAAAGGAGACATTGTATATGAATTGCATGGTGCACAGAAGGCACTTAATCAATGTTAATTTCTTCTCTTTTTCTGACTGCACCCCTATACTCAGAGGAGGAGATATTTAATGGTATCTGTTTCCCTGATCCTCTATAAGCACTAGAAATGGAAAGGGTTGCCTATTAAGTAAAATAGGCAGCAAAAAAGTTAAATTTCACAAATTAAAAATACAAAAATGAGATGGTTAAAATTCCACAATGCTTTTGTAATGCCAGCAAGTTACTGGTTAATCTTCAAAGGAGAAAAAATAAACTCATGTTGATGCCAAATTGAAACACCTTGGAATCACGTCTTCTGTAGGGACTGGTTCCTAAATTAAGTGTGTAAGACGAATGTAAGTACGGACACATGCTCATTCAAGGGAATTGTGGGAAGAACTGCCCAAGTGATTTAAATGGTTATTTCATCAACTTCTCTCTCACCAAGCCCTAAAGCTTGAATTAATGTAAGTTAACTGAGAATATACTACAGTTCCACTGAAGAGTTAATTTTGTGATATCTACCAAATTCTACTTTGAGACCTAGCTGCTGTGTAACAGGGGGGTGGCAAGTAACACTGGACTGGTTCTGCACATGTTATTCTAGTCTAGGGCCAGGAATGCTGAGAATACAGGAGTGAGAAACTCAAGGGCACTAGCCCTCTTGCTCTTGGAGCCAAGAATATTTTTGCAGCAGAACCTCTTACATACAGAAATTTATCCATTTCTGGCTTATCCAAAAGAAAGAGCAGCAAGAATCACAGCCCATTTGCTTACAGTATAGCATACTTGCACGTTTCAGACATGCCCTGTTATTTACAAGTCAATGAACCACTGGCAGCACTGGCTGCAAAATTGTTCACCTGGAACTGCTGTCCCACAGGGACTCACCAAAGGCATGAGGCCGTGCCTCCTTTTGTAAATACGGCGGACATCCTGGAGTGTGATCTGGACCACAGGTTTCTGTATAAGTAGAAAGACAATTTCAAACAATGTCCTGACACAATTAGAAGTTCTTTTGTATCCAAAAGGGGGAAAAAATGATCAAATCTTGCCTTCCTGATATGCTGCGAGCGAACAACTGGAAAGGGAGAACTTGGAACAAGGTATATGCGGTGCTATATTCTATTCTGCCATTTTTCACCAGCTTTATGACCCTGGACCAGTCTCCCTACCCCCACTCAGTACACCCAAATGATAATGCAATAAATTGCAAGATTGCTGGGTGATAAGGAATATTAAAGGACTGGTACTGATAACCTCTCGGGAATTTTGCTATTTTTTTATAGACCGATAGTTTGCTTAGTATTGACATACATCTTTTTTTAAGGATGCTGTCTTTTGTATCCTTAAAAATCACAGCGCATTAAGACTCACAAATTACTACAGTATAAGGCAGGGCCGCTAGAAAATTTTATTGCTTCTCTGGAGCTTTACAACACTAGAAAGAGAGGAAGGAAGTTAGAAGAGGCACTGACAGTGGCTAAAAGGCAATGCTCCCACATTCCTCCTCCCAGCTGAGAGGGTGGAAGAGCCTGCAGAGGCGAGGCTGCACCACGATAGAAACTGGCAGAAGATCCCAAGACAGGTCTTGGGAACTACTGGTCAAGGATCCTGGCTCAGAGGTTGGGAAGTGATGATTGCTTATAATGTGGAAGCTATGGCACATATTCAGACATTTTCCTGGGAAGTGATGATTGCTTATAATGTGGAAGCTATGGCACATATTCAGACATTTTCCTAAAATTGTTGACCAAAGTAATAGTAACGGTAGTAGCCAAGCCATTTGTTTAGTACCACAGAATGTCATTCCAGCAATGTGCGCTGTGACTGCTGGAAAACTTGGCGTGTGTGCCCACCACCTAGTGGACAGAATTGTTATAGCATCATCTTTCACTCAGGAAAGTATTAGATGCTTTAATGCCACATAATGTAGCTTTCCAAGGCAGAAAACACTCCTTATTCTTTAAGCTGACCTGCCAAATGGCCAAACTGTATTACTAGAGTGTGTTAGAATTTCTGTTCTTTTCGTGAACCACTCCAAAAAGGGACCAGATCTAGATAAGCAACAAATCTTCACAAGTTTTAGTGTAGAAATATGAGTTTTTGTTTACTTTCTGGCCTAGTAAGTCTAATATCATTGTGAAAGAGAAGATTGTTTCCCAGATCACAGAAGGAGCCCCAAGACTGCCAGATTACAGCAACCTCTGAAACAGATGAGAAAGGACCAGTTCATAGTGCTTCTTCAAGAGAGATTCAGATCTACTGATTTTGTTTATAATTAAGAAGAAACAAGAAATACCAGCCTATGTGTACATATAAATAAATATAGAGAAAACACCCATTTCTTATTTATCGTAGCACATTTCATTGGTTTCTTCCAGAAGTGCTTCCTAGTAGAGAGGTATAAATCTCTAGTGCCCCTTTACTAAAATCATGAGGGGTAGGGTTCCTTTTCACAACACTGAGAGCAGGTGCCCCAAAATGACTGAAAATAGATGAGAGGAGCTCAGACTCGGGTGGCTGTGCATTAGGATTACAAGGGAAGCTGTAAAGTAGAGATATGCCAGCAGGGAGGCTTACAGATGGAGGCAGCTCCTCCCGCCCTGGGGTCTACGCACCGGGTACCCATTGAGAGGCTGGAAATACAGGTTGGTGTCAGTGATGCACACGTGTCCAGGGTTTGTCACCAGAGGTGTCACCATCTCAGCTTTGCATTCCATGTGAAACTTTTCAGAAACACTTTGGAATCTGAAAATATGTTTTTGGGCAAAGCAAGAAAAATCAGAAATTAATCTACTTTCTCGGTTTATCTAAGGAAACTACAGTGTGACTTTGCATGACATGTACCTAAACACAACATTTAATAGCAGACAAATGGTACTATAAATTGATTCCTTAGATAAAACTGACATTTTTAAAAATGTCATAATGAAAACTCATTACATATGAAATTGTATATGGCAGAAGTGAAGGTAGACAAACAAGTAATACCAAATGACCCTTTGGAACAAGCTGAGTTCTTGTTCCTCCCAAAATAAATTGGCCTTGAAACTATTCTTACATTACCATAATTTTCTATTTTTGTGTCACTAAAACCTATTTTTATAGTCGTACGAACCATTTTGGCATAGGTGTCATTTATTTCACACAGCACTTTATACCGCTGTGACTACGTAATTACAATTATTTGACTGTCAGTTCCAAAGTATATTCTTTTATGGGTTTACTGCAGTAAAACCAGTCAAAGATGATCTCTCTACTACCCACTCCTCAAATATTTAGTTAAAAAAAAGTCATTCTCTTCTTAATTAAAAAAATTTACTAATTAAAAAAATTAGTAAATTTTGCTAATTGAAAAATTTTACTAATTAAAAGAATTTAGAGGGAAAGCAACCAAATCATTAATATTTTAAGTCAATTACTTAGTTAAATAATCAGGTTAAAAAGATCTCGCTATAAATGATAAGACAAAAAAACACAGGGACAGCCTTCCACCTCAGGTTGGACGTGAAAGCTGTAGAAGACCCTCATAGCTCTCACCCTAACGACCAAAATCAGCTGGAGAAGCTCAATAATCCTCATGATTTTTTAACACCCATCAGAAAGATGAGGATTCAAAGAAACCTAAATGAACTTAATTGCATAAAGGAAAAAAGAGACCAACAGTTGAGGAGCAGGAGAAGGAGCAACCTGTCATAGAAAGGGGTAAGGGCTACAGGATGAAGAGAGATCCTTGGAGAAACAGAAAGCCACAGCTGGGACTGGAGAGTAAACAAAGCTCCCCGGAGATGCAAAAATGCTGACGACTAGACTGGAAAGCAAGAGAAAGCTGTGATGATTCAGAAAGCTAGTGGCTTAGCTGCAAAGCACACAGATATCTCCACACTGCTTCAAGTGCTCAGACCCCAAGTCCTGTTGAAGAGAAAGTCTTGATTACTCCCTCAATAGTAGGCAATGGCTACTTGAATTTAACCATGGCTGCAACAAAGCCTTAATACTGCTCAATTTCAGATTTGAATGATAGAGCCCCGCAATACAAGCAGCCTGAAAGAATAAGGGGTAGGCATGACTACTTCTGGAGGTACATATTACTTAATTCAGTCTCTACAGTTTTTTTTTTAAACAGACTATCCAGCATACAATGAAAAATTACAAGACACAAAGAAGCAAGAAAATATGACCCATGCTTACAAGAGAAAAGACTCAACGGATGTTGGATACATCAGAAGGAGACTTTAAGATAACTATAATAAATATGCTAAAGAATATAGAAGAAAAGATGGATAACATATGTGAAGAGACAGGAAATTTCATCAGAGAAATAAAAACTACAAAAAAGAACCGAAAGGAAATGTAGAAATAAAAATATGGATATTAGAAATGAAGAATTAATTAAACCAGCTTAACAACAGATTAGACACAGTAGAGGAAAGTTCCAGTAAAGTTGAAAACAGGCCAATAAAAAGGTGCCCTAGACTAAACAAAAGATGAGAAAGAATAAAAACATATAGAACAGTGCATCTGAGATCTGAGGGAATACATAAAACACACTAATGTAAGCATAACTTGAGTTACAGAAGAAAAGAAAGAAAACAGGAGAAATATTGAAGGAGAGAGGGGCTGAGAACTGATGAGAGACATCGATTCCTAAACTAATGCAGTTTGAAACTCTATGTGCCATTGCCATAATAGAAAACATATATTTAGTCTCTGCTGTCAGTACCTGGCACAGAACTCCTAAACCCTTGTAATTTCCTCAGTGATAAGGGTGCTAGGTGCATCTTTTGTTCTAATATTTGGTCTTCGGCCCTGGTTCCTGACACAGAGCTCCTAGACCCTTGGAATTCCCTGGGTGACAGGAACATCTTTTGTTCTTTGTATTCTAGTGAGGTGACTCTTGGGGGGCTCCTGGATAAGGGCTGGCCACCAGAAAGACCAAGCATGATTAGAGACTTGGAACTTTCAGCCCCACCACCCATCCTCGGAGAAGGGAAGAGAGGTGGAGACTGAGTAAATAATCGATCATGCCTACATGATGAAGCCTCCATAAAAATCCTTCAAATACAAGGTTTGGTGAGCTTCCAGGGTAGAGAACATGTGTGTGTGTCAGGAGGATGGCAAACCCCAGCTCCAAGGACACAGAAGCTCCTGCACTCAGGACCCTTCCAGATCTTCCCCAATATCTCTCTTCATCTGGCTGTTCATCTGTATCCTTTATCATATCCCTTATTAATATAATAAACCAGTAAATGTCTTTTCCTGAGTTCTGTGAGCCATGCTAGCAAATGAGTGAGCCCCAGGAGGGGGCTGTGGAAGCTCTGATTCACAGCCAGTTGGTCAGAAGCACAGATGACAACCTGGATTTGTAACTGGCAAATGAAGGCGGGGTGGGGGGGCAGTCTCGTGGGACTGAGCTCTTAACCTATGGGGTCTGTTCTAATTACAGGCAGGAAGTTTCACAATTAAATTGAATTGTAGGACAGCCAGCTAATGTCAGAGAATTGCTAAGTGTGGGAAAAACTCACACATTTGGTCACAGAAGTGTTCTGTGTTGAAAATATAGCCAAAAAAAAAACCAGTTTATTTTTTCCTGTTATACACTCTAAGTCTCCCAAGCAGGATAAGCACAAAGAAAACCCTATCTTACATACAGGTAACAACAAAAGTCATGTGACTTTTCACAGGAAATAATGGAATAAAAATATCTAAAGTGGTAGAAAAACCCTGTCAACCTACAATTCTATATCCAAAAATTGCTCTTCAAAAATGAAGGTGAGGGCCAGCCTGTGGCTCACCTGGGAGAGTGTGGTGCTGATAACACCAAGGCCAGGGGTTAGGATCCCTATATAGGGATGGCAGGTTAGCTCACTTGGGAGAGCATGTTGCTGACAACACCAAGTTAAGGGTTAAGATCCCCTTACTGGTCATCTTTAAAAAAAAAAATGAAAGTGAAACAAAGATATTTTCAGACAGACAAAGCTGAGAGAATTCATCTCTAGCAGATCTGCATTATAAGAAATGCTACAGAAAGTTCTTCAGATTGAAAAAAAATGATGCTGGATGAAAACACTGGATCTGCAGAAAGGAAAGAAGAGCACTAGAAAGCATAAACATTTAAATATCTGAGAAAACAGAAAAAAAATTAGTTTTTAGCATTTTTAATTTGTACAGAAACACATTGTATGTATCTAAATTCTTTAAAAAGCTATTGACTTTTTAAATCATAAATTAGAACTCTATTGTGGGTTTAATGGTATATGCAGAAATTACATAGAAGACAAAAAGATCACAATGGACAGGAGAGGCTAGTTGGAAATTCAGTGGAGTAAGGTTCTTGCCCTGTTGTAAATTAGTATAATATAGTATTATTTGAAGGAACACCCTGGTACAAGGAGCATACTGTAATCTCTTAGAGTGACCACTAAAAGTAACACAAAGTGGTACAGCTATGAAGTCAACACAGTAGATAAAAACAGAGTACTGAAAAATCCTAGATTTACCCAAAAGAAGGCAGGAAAGGAGAAACAGAGAAAAAAAGAACAAACAGATGCTAAGAAACAAATACTAAGATAGTGGGCTTAAAACCAACAATATCTATAATTACATGATTATAAATTATCTAAGCATTCCAAGTAAAAAGCAGAGATTATCAGAATGCATAAAAGGCAAGACTTAAAGTGTGTGTGTGTTTTTTGGAAACAGAATAAAGACACACACAGGTTAAAATTAACATGACAGAAAAAGATATACTATGCAATCACAACACATAAGAAAACCAGTGTAGCTACATTAAAGGAAGACAAAGTAGACTTCAAGACAAACAGTAATACAGATAAAAAGAGACATTTCATAATAGTGAAATGATCAATTCATTAAGAAGGCATTACACATCTAAATGTATTGCTTGACAATACACAGCATATAAACTGACAGAAATAAGAGGGGAGATTAAACAATTCCACAGTCATTGGCTATTTTAACATCCTTCTCTCAGTAACTGATAGAACAAGTTATCAAAAAATCAATGAAGTATATATGATCTGAACAGCCATCAACCGACTGGACCCAAATGTTATTCACAGAGCACTATAAGTTGACAATTGCAGAGCACACATTCCTCTCAAGGGCACTGTTCACCAAGACAGACCACATGCTGGGCCATAAGACAAACTTTGACAAATATCAATACACTGAAATCATATATGCTTTCATCAGATAATATCAAATTAGAAATTGGCAACAATAAGATATCTATAAAATCCCCAAATATGTGGAAGTTAATCAACATATTTCTAAGTAAAGTAGAGATCAAAGAAGAAATGACAAAGGAAATAACAGAATATTTTAATATGAATGATATTGAAAACACATCAGTGCATAGAGGGAAAATTTATAAGTTTTAGTGCTTCTGTTACAAGAGAAGGTATAAAGTGGGTGATCTAGGCTTTGTTCTCAGGAAGCTAGAAACAGAACAAGTTAAACCCAAAGTAAGCTAAAGGGAAAAAAAAATCATAAAAGTGGAAGTCAAATTTAAATAAAATGGAAAAATAGAGAAATATCAGCCAAATCAAAAGTCAGTTATTTGAAAAGTTAATAAAACTGGTAATCCCTAGTCAATACACACAAAAAGAGAGAAAACAAAAAAGTATCAATAAAAGGAATGAAAAAGGAGTCATTACAATACAGATCCTGCTGGCATTAAAAGGACATGCACAACTTCATCCATGAAATGGACAAATTTTTTTGAAATATACAACTTACCAAAACAGACACAAGGAAAAACAGACAAACAGTACTACGTCTACTAAATAAATTGAGTCCCAAAGAACACTCCAGCCCTAGGTGGCTTCATCAATAAAATATATTAAAAATTTAAGGAAGAAATAACACCAATCCTACACAAACTCTTTCTGAAGCCATACAATAAAGGAAAACCTCCAAACTCATTTTATGAGGTGAGTATAACCCTGTACCAAAATCAGACAAAAGAGAATTACAGGGCGATATTCCTCTTGAATGTAGATGTAAGAATACTTAATAAAATACTAGCAAAGCAAATCCAGAAATACATAAAAAGGTAATAAATCATAATCTCAAATTAGGTTTATCCCATGAGTACAAGGTTGGTTTAACATTGAAAAATTAATCAATGCAATTCACAATATTAACAGAATAAAGAAGGAAAAAAATATGGTCATGTCAGTAAATGCAGAATAAGTATTTCACAAAATTCTACACCCATTACTGAAAAAACTCAGCAAACTAGGAATAGAAAGGAACTTCTTCATTTTGTTAAAGGGCATCTATGGAAAACCTACAGCTAGGCTCACTGTTTAATGATGAAACATTAAATCCTTTTCCTATAAGATCCAGAACAAGGCAAGGGGGACAACTGTTCCCACCACACCTATTAATAAAACAGTGCAATAAGGCAAGAAATAGAAAATAAAAGCCACAGGGATTTCTGTAAAACTGTCATTATTCACAGCTTAAATGATTACATCCACGAAAACTCTATGGAATCTACAAAAAACCCTCTGGGACTAATAAATGAATTTGAAAAAGTCACAGGGGACAAGGTCAATAAAAAAAAAAACACTGCATTCCTATATACCAGCAACCAATACTTGAAAATAAATTTGCAATAGCATCAAACAACCAAATATCTCAAAATATGTCCAACAAAAGATGGCGGCATCTACATACTAAACATACAGCAGTGGGGGAGAAGTGAAAGAGAACTCTATACTATCTTTCCATCTTTTCTTTAAATTCTAAAACTATTCCAAAATAAGGTATTTTTAAAAAGACACTTTGGGGTATAAATGGGGAAATCTGAATATGGAGCTATATATTAGATGATATTATAGAATTGTTGCTAATTGGGTATGACAACGGTATCAAGGAAAGGAGGAGAATTTTGTTTTATTAGATGCAAGCTGAAGCTCTTTCAGGGGGAGTGTCAGGATGTCTTGCAATTTAGTTTCAAATGGTTCAGAAAAAAATTACATATGTATTTTATATATATCTCATACAAACATATACACAAATACATGTACATATCACATATATACACATCTACACATGCTGATAATATATACATGCATACACACAAACATAACGCACACGCACAGAGCAAGCTTGTGAGCAGGAACAGGAGCACACACAATCTACAGCAAATTTGGCAAAATGTTAACAAATTAAAAACATCTGGTGAATCGTTAGAGTATTTGTGTTCATTACGTTATTCTTTCAACTTGTGAGAATTTGAAATTTTTCAATATAAAAAGCAGGGAAAAATAAATATAGTTATCCTTATACTCCTTCAATAAAAAAGTATCCCAGAAATACGATGAAAAGCCTATCTTAGCAAAAGTTTACCTTCTTTCTTTTAGATAAAGTACACAATAGTAAAATATTTCATTTCATACTGACAAAATTTCGCCTCCAAATTCTTCAGCCTAACAAGTCAGAGACTGGGTAAATTAAAACTTTTATAGCGAACTGCTTTTTAAATGAATGCCATGCTGACACCCAGAACTGAAGTCAAAATCACTATTGAGAAAAATAACTCACTCTAAGTAGGTCTGAAGAAGCTAAGTCTTCTTATTATTCCTTCACCTTTCTAAAATGGAAATATTCTCTCCTTATTATATTATGTAAGCAATCCACTTACATAATATATCCTGCTAGTATGAAAATGGAAAGAAAATTAATGCTAACACGTTAAAATGCAGGGTAAGGGTCAGGATGACTCTGATTCCCAAATCTCACAAAGATAGCTTTCAAATAGAATATTACAAATGAATCTCCTTTATAAACATAAGCTTCTAGCAAAAGCCTTGCACATAATAATCCACAAATAAATGAATCTATTCAACCAATACTTTCTATTTTGTCCTGAGCATAAATGATTACAAATGCAAAAATCTAAAATAAAAATGGTAGTAAATAGAGATGGCAAATAATTCACAGATAATATGTAAATATAAACACTCTAAACACAAAGTTATGGAATTAATCACTGAGTTTAATATGGTTGATGAAAACAAAATGAGTACACAAAAATCTATCACATTCTATATATCAACAATAAACAGAAAATAAAAATTTTAATAATACACCATCAAAAATATGAAGTACTTGAAATAAATCTAACATAAGACAGGAAAGACCTTTATGAAGAAAATCATAAGGAAGACATTAAAGAAAATATAAATAAATGGAAAGAAGACTATATATTTGCTACAGCCACAATCAAAATCCCAGCAGCCTTTCTTTATGGAAATTGACAAGCTGATTCTTAATTTATATGAAAGTGCGTAAGACCAAGAAGACATAGTAAAGACATAGTTAAAAATAAGGTGTGGGGCCTTTCACTACCAGATAGCAATAGACACCATAAAGCTATAGTAATGAATATAGTGGTATTGGAGATGAAGATACAGACAAATAGCCCAGATATTCTTAAAATAAAGAAATCTACTTAATTTAAGGCAAGAAATAAATAAGAGAACAGGATAATATAAAAGTATCACTATTTGCAGAAAATATATTGTATACTTAGAAAAGCCAAGAAAATCAATGAAAAATCCACTAGAAAATTATGAGTGTACTCTCTTGGTCTCTACAGGGCACCACAGGAAGGTGCTTCTTGCAACTTAAAGGGTTGGGAAAGACTTTCTAGAAGAACTGACAGCTAAACTGAAATCAGAAGAATAAGAGACAGCCAGGCACAAAAGGCACTAGAGGACAAAAGGCATTATAGCACTAGAGGACATGAACAAAGGCTCACAGGTGAGAGAACGTGAGGCACCACAGGAATCGCATGTGATACAAATAGCTGGAGCACAGAATTCAAGAACAACAAGAGACTAGAACTCATAAGCAGCTGGCGTAAGAGGCGTGTGTGCCATAAGGGGTTCAGAATTGATCCTAAAGGCAACCGGGTGTCTTCAAGAGTTTTAAACAGGCAAGAGATATGATTAAATAAGTTCTTTAAAAAAACCAGATTTTAAAAGGACATTAGGTACTGGGGAAGAAGAGGTTTGGAAAAGGGAAGACTAGGGGCAGGCAGATGAGCCACAAGCTGTTACAATGCCCTGGGTGGGAGGAGATGGTGGCCTGAACTGAGGCAGTAATGGTGTAAACAGACAGAAGCGGGCAGACTGGAGCGATCATAGGGAGCATCGATCAACAGGCCTTTCTGACTGACAGAGGTCAGGATGGGGAAGAGTTGAGGGAGCCCCGGAGATTTCCCCTGCACTGAGGCACCTAAGACTGTTTTTAAGGCAAACAGGTTTTGGGTGAGACCGATGAAGACATCAGCTTTGGACATGCTGAATGAGGCATACAGATGAAGACGTCCACTGCTTTCCTAATCAGGAAACAAGATCATTAAAAACATACCTGTTTTTGTCAAATGAAGTCCTAGCCAAACGTGACTGCAAAATAGCTGTTATCTGTTAAAACAGAACCGTTTAAAAGTATGGATATAAGCATTTATAAGTAGAATATCAATACAAGTTAATTCGCAAGCAAAGATACAAACAGAAACACTTACCATGGCAGTTTGGTCACCCAATTTGTTAAGGCACGATGCTCTGTGAAGCTACAACATCATAAATATACATGAATGCATTTTTTCTCTCAGATGATATGAATTATTTCTTTAGAAGCAATGAAAGACAGCAATCATTCTGTTACTTTGCAACAGTCAAGATTACTTCTGATTTTACCTATAATTTCATCCTAATATATAGCTGTCAAATTCAACAAATTCAAGTGAATCTGCTACATATTTAGAAAAGAGATTATGGTTTAAGACATATAAACATGAAATTTAGAACAGTTTCTGCCTCAGTTTGCCTTGAATCCGCTGCCCAGTGAGTGCCTAAGTCACTGGCTTACCTGAAGCAACGTTTCCACAACATCTTCCACTTTCCCTGAAACATCCAGTTCAAAGACATACTCCATTTTGCCCTAACAAAAAGGGGATGGTAACAAAACAAAAAAAGAAAAACAGCATGTTAGACCACAGTACTTTACGAACATTTGTACAGTACCTGCCAAGTTCTGCCTGTTTCTGTCTTGTGTGCCCTCCCACCTGGAACGAGAGCTCTGGGGAGTGAGTCTACAGGACCTACTGCCATATTTATTACTTCTTTCCTCCTGCCAACTTTGGACTTAGTTTGTTGTTCTTATTCTAATTCCTTGAAGTGTGGAGTTAGAATTTTTAAGATCTTTCTTCTCTCTTAACATAGGCATTTATCGCTATAAAATTCCCTCTTAATACTGCTTTTGCTGCGTCCTATAAGTTTTGGTATTTGTGTTTTCGTTTTTGTTTGTCTCAAGGTATTTTCTAATTTCTTTTTTGATTTTTTCTTTGACTCACTAGTTGTTTGAGAGTGTGTTGTTTATTTTCAACATATTTGTGAATTTTCCAGGTTTCCTTCTGCTATTGGCTTCTAGTTTCATTCCATTGCAGTAAGCAAAGATACATAATGTGATTTCAGTCTTCTTAAACTTAAGAATTATTGTGTGACCTAATATATGCTCTGTCCTGGAGAATGTTCCATGTGCCTGAGAAGAATGAGTATTCTGCTGCTGTTGGGTGGAATGTTCTGTATATGTCTGTTTGGTCCATTTGGTCTACGGTGCTGTTCAAGTCCTCTCTTTCCTTATTGATGTTCTTATCTGGATGTTCTACTCATTATTTAAAGTGGGGCATTGAAATCTCTCCTATTAGTGTGTTGCTATCTATTTCTCCCTTCAGTTCTATCAATGTGCTTCAAATAGAATTAAAAGATAATACAAATCTTTCCATGAACTTTTTGAAGATCTCTCCTTTAGGTGCTCTGAGATTGGTCCATATATATTGTGATGGTTCATTTTAAGGGTCAACTTGACTGGTACACAAGAGTGCCCAAATATTTGGTTAAACATTATTTCTGGCTGTATCTGTAAAGGTGTTTCTGGATAAGATTAACATTTGAATCAGTAGACTGGGTAAAGCAGATTGTTCTCCCCAATGTGAGTGGACCTCATTCAATCTATTGAGGGCCTGAATAGAATAAAAAGCTAAATAGAAAAAAAATTTTTTCTCTATCTTTGAGCTAGGATATCATTCTTCTCCTGCCTTCAGACTTGGACTCAGACTCAGACTGAAATTTACACCACCAGTGCTCCTGGGTCTGTAGTTTTCAGCCTCTATAATCACATGGGTCAAATTCATATAATCAATCAATCAAGCTTTCTCTCTCCCTTTCTCTCTCTCTATATATGGAAAGTTCATAAAAAGATTCATAGTATCTTTCAATTCTATTTTTCCATAAGATGTTTGAAGTACCCTCATATACAAACATATATGTATGTATATGCATATGTATATATACACATATCTCCCTCTACATGATATGTGTATGTATATGTGTGATGTAAAAGTGTATGCATGCATACATGCAGGCTAACATGAGGGGTCTTCAAAAAGTTCATGAGAAGATTCATATTATCTCTTAATTCTATTTTTCCACAAACTTTTGAAGTACCCTCGTGTGTGTGTGTGTGTGTGTGTGTGTGTGTGTGTGTGTGTGTGTGTGTGTGTGTGTGTGTACATACATCCTATTGGCTCTGTTTCTCTGGAGAACCCCGACTAATACATATATTTATAATTGTTGTATCTTTCTGGTGAACTGACCCTTTTATCATTATATATTATACTTCTTTGTCTCTTGGAATTTTTTGACTTAAGGTCTGCTTTATCTGATATAAGTACGGCCACCCCAGCTCTCTTTTGGTTACCATTTGCATGGAATACTTTTTCCATCCTTTCCCTTTCAGCCTATGTGTGTCCTTAAATCTAAAATGAGTCTCTTGTAGACAGCATATAGTTTTGGACCTTGTTTTTTTACCCATTCAGCCACTCTGTTTTTTGATTAGGAAGTTAACCCATTTACATTTAAAGTAACTAATGATAGGGAAGAACTTACTATTGCCATTTTGTTTTTTCTGTTTTGTGGCTCTTTTGTCTCTCTTTTCATTTCTTGCTAGCTTCCTTTGTGTTAAGTTGGTATTTTACAGTGACATGCTTTGATTCCCACCTTGTTTTTGTATTTTCTATAGGGATTTTTTCTTTGTGGTTACTATGGAACTTACATAAAACATTTTATAGTTATAATAATCTCTTTTAAGCAGATAACAACTTAACTTCAATTATACACAAAAACTCTGCTGCTTTGTATATCTGCCCCTCTTTGTTACTGATGTCCCAAATTACTTCTTTTTATACTGTTGTTCTTTAACATAGATTTATAAGTACAGTTTTTTTATGCTTTTATCTTTTAACTTCTATGCTAGAATTAAAATTGGTTTATACACCATCATTATAGCACTAAAGTATTCTGTATTTGTCTATAGTTACCTTTATAGACATGCTTTATACTTCCATGTGCTTTCATATTGCTGTTTAGCATCTTTTTGTTTCAACCTGAATGACTTGCTTTAGCATTTCTTGTTAGGCAGGTCTAATGGTGATGAACTCCCTCAGCTTTTGTTTATCTGGGAAAGTATTTACTTCTCCTTCATTTTTTAAGGAGAGTTTTGCCAGATACAGTATTCTTTGCTGGCAGTGTTTTTTTCTTTTAGCACTTCTATCATTTCATTCCCTCCGGCTTGCAACATTTCTGCCGAAAAAACCAGCTTATGATTTCATGTAGGTTCCCTTGTAGGTGATGTCACTTTTCTCTTGCTACTTTCAAATTCTCTGTCTTTGACATCTGACTATTTGATTATAATAGTCCTGGTACAAATGTCTTTGCATTGCTTTTTGGGGAGTCCATTAGGATTCTTAAATATGGATGTCCATCTCCTTATTCAGATTTGGAATGTTTCTGGCAGTTATTTCTTTCTTTATTTTTATTTTTTTGTCTTTTTTTGTGACCGGCACGCAGCCAGTGAGTGCACCGGCCATTCCTATATAGGATCCAAACCCGTGGCGGGAGCGTTGCTGAGCTCCCAGTGCCACACTGTCCCGAGGGCGCCACGGGCTCAGCCCCAGTTATTTCTTTAAAAATACCTTCTACTCCTTTCTCTTTTCCCCTTTTTGGACTCCCATATTATGCATTTTATCTACTTGATGGTGTCCCATTAGTCCCTTCACTCTTTTTGATTCTTTTTTTACTTTTTGCTACTCTGACTGGACAATTTCAACTGGCCCATGCTCAAGTTTGCTGATTCTTTCTTCTGCTTGATAATGACTTTAGTCTGCTCTGAACCCTCTAGTGAATCTTTCAGTTCAGTTATTGCGTTCTTTAGCTCAAAAATTCCTGTTCACTTCTTTTTTATATTTTATATCTCTTTGTTAAAATTCTCCTTTTCTTCATGCATCATTTTCCTGAGCTCATTGAGCATCTTTATGACAGTTATTTTGAATTCTTTGCCAGGTAATTCACATATCTCCTTTTCTTTAGGATTGGTTTCTGAAAATTTATTTTGTTCCTTCAACTGGGAGATTTTCCCTTGATTCTTTGTGTTCCTTGTAATTTGGTGTTGGTATCCATCCACTTGAAAAAACAATGACTTCTACCAGTCTCTACAGACTGTCTACATGTAGGAAAAGACTTTCACCAGTCAGCTGCGGGACTCTCAAACCTTTGCTGTGGTTGTGGCTTCTCTGGACTTATTCACGTAGAGTCCTAATTAGAGGGATTTATTCATTTCTTTTTTTCAGGAGCTTATAATCTCTTGTTCTCTCTGGTATCTTTTTGCTATAGCACAGGTCTTCTGAAGCAGCAACATGCTGCCAGTCTCTTTTTTGTTCTCAGTGGCCTCCAGTCATCTAGAGCATGCTAGGTTCCACCTGTACTCTGAGACAGGTGAGATGCAAGCCAGTTTCTTGAGCAGCTTCTTTAAAAATCAGAATGTCCAACGTACAGCCCATTCTTCTTTCTTTCCCCAGGGAGAAGCTGGGAGCTAAGAGTTCCCTCCTAATCATGTGCCAGGGAGATGGACCATGACAAGAAAGTGCCACAAATTTTCCCACTAGTTCCAAAGTGGCTGGTTTTGTGTTCACCTGGGGTGCAAGGTCATCTTAACTGGCTTCTCGATTTCTTGCAAAGGGAATTGGTCCATATGATGTTGAATCAGTATATTTGTGGGAAGGAAAAGGGAATAGAGCTTCCTATGTTGCCATCTTGCTGCTGCTACTCACTCTCCTCCTTTTTTAATTTTAATCTAAGAATCCTTTGGTGTTCTAATTTACACTGGATCAAAAGAGCTTTTTTTTGCTCAGACACTTTGATCACTCTTATTTCCTTTTACATAATTTTTCAATACACGATGTGCAACTTTGCACTTTGGATGGGTCTCAGGAGAGCACCCCAGGTTCTCTTTCTCAACCTGGTGGGGGAGAGTGTTCCACTGCCCCCAGGGGTTTTTGTCATTGGGTGGAGGTGCTGTAACAACAACAGTGTACTAGAAGCATTTAGTAGGTGAGAAGAGGCTGGAATAAAAGGGACAGACCCACACAGTGAAGAACTGTCCTGCCAAAAATGCAAACACCACCACCTGAAAGTAATTAAATTTCAGTATTCATGATTTCTGACCAATCAGTGCATGTGTTTCTTGTCCATAAAATCCAAAGGCTACTGCACATACAGTTTGTGCATTCCATGAACTGCTGGCTAAGGAACTGCAGGCTGGCCTGCAACTGGAACAGAGATTCAGCCTATGGAATTATGTTTGCCCAGAGAGTATGACTTTTCCTAATTCACAGAAGTGTCATTATAAGGAGCACTAGCCCTGTCCCTAAGTCCTGTAAAAGCTCTCTTTTAGTAGGAGTTATCCCTGTACTATATATTAAGCTGAGCATAAAGAATTAAGGCACAGAATAGTTAAATGAAATGTCTATGCTTACTTGAAAAGTCCTATGGAACCAGACATTGTATTCAAGTCTACTCATAGCTCCTACTCAATTGAGTACTTATAAATTATTATTGAGTTCTCAAATAAGGGTATTTTATAACCTGTAAATATTTTTCAAATTATTTTTAAATATAAACTTTCAGTTATGTACTGGTAAATAAATTCTCTAAGTAAACCCAGTAAATAATCTTATAAATGATGCATATTCTGATTTCATTTTTTTTTTTTTTTTTTTTTTGACCAGTAAAGGGATCATAACCCTTGGCCTAGTGTGGTCTGCACCACGTTCAACCAGTGAGTGCACTGGCCATCCCTAATATAGGATCTGAACCTGCGGCCTCGGCACTACCAGCACCCCACTCTCCTGAGTGAGCCACAGGGCTGGCCCCCGATTTCAATTTTAATCTAATCATTTAAGGGTTTTTTTTTTCCCCTATTAAGAACTTTTTTTTTTTTTTTAAGTCAAAAAGTTAATTGAATTCTTTTGAACTAAAGTCTGCAGCTCCCTTGGGTAATTTTGTTATAACTGCTAGGTAAGAAGCTTTGAAATACCCATTATTATTATATTTGATTAAAGATGTTAATAGAGTCACAAAACCTTATTGATCAAAATCACTATATAAATTGCTGGGAATATATGAAAAGCTTTACTTACCCTTTCTATTTTATATGGTGCAACAATGTTATGTTCTTTAATGAAATATACCTGAGAAAGACAAATCAAAAATTGTAAAATAATTAACAAAATTTTTCATTGTAAAGAGTAACTATAAATCAGGATATTATAAATCAAATGTTTTAAATCATTGTTACTTAATCTCTATTTCCAAAAGTACTTGCATTAATATTAGTATTGCTTTAAAGTTTTGATGTTAAAATAACAAATATTAAGTTGAAAAGAGAATTATCAAGGCAACAAGATAGCAACAATTATTTGATAAATAAATATCTAAGATGATTTATGAATAACATCACTTATACCAAGTAACCAAGAAGATGGGGGAAGGAAGCTAATCTAAGTGCCAAATGTCTAAGAAATGGGTGGCATGTGGCATGAAATACATTCATTAACATAGAGAATGTCTCTTCCCTAGAGGTGATCTGGGAAAGTGGTGTTTTCACATGCACCGGGCCACCCGTCCTCACACTGTATATTAATAACTATGTCGAATAAGCAACAACATTCACCAGAGCCATTGACCTCCTGGCACCTGTACCCTTATCCCTGCCTTTCCTCCTGTTACAATGAAGGGTCTGCTTGGGCTCTCAAAGGCCCTGCTACTGTACTAGGGCACAGAATATAGAACCCCTCCACCTGTCGGCTACTCAAATACTCTGTTCCTACGATTATACACTGTACTTTCTCCCATTTTATGGAAACCATAGATAACACCCTCTTCCCCTTGGTCTCACATCCTCCTTTGGCCATTTTTCTGTTCCTTTCTTTGGCAAAACTCTTTGCAAGAGCAGTCTGTACTTTCTCTGGGGCGCACAACAGGTTTTCATCTCTACCATGCTATTGAAACCACTCCTCAGATGGCTCCAAAAGGTGCACAAGATTTCCATGTCACCAAATCTGACAGTCAATTTTCAAGTCTTCCTTGACTCTCTTTCTCAGAGCCTGTGACAAGCTGAGGTCTTCCTGAAGCAGTTTTCCACTTGGCTTTTGAACACCTGCTTCTTCTGGTTCTCCCCAACCTTACTAGCTGCTCCTTCTGTCTGCCTTTTGGACCCTGCTTTCTTCTCAAACTCTAAGGTTAAAGAGCTGAAGAGCCTTAATCCTCAGACCTCTCTGTCCACACTGAGTCCCTGGGAAATTTCATTCAGCCCTTGGCCTTAAGGAAGTCTCTGGAAACTCCCACCTCCTCAGATTATTCTTCTAGCATCAGCCTCCTTTCTGAAACCCAGATGAATGCATCCAAATGCTGGACTCCTCCCTTTGGAGGTCTGTTGGGCATCTCAAACCTCATTCTAAACCAAGCCTGCTCCTCCCCAGGCTTTGTCACAACAAAGGGCACTACTGTCCACTTAACTGGAGTCATTCCTGTCTGTCTACTCTCCTTTATACCCCACAACTAATCCATCAGCACATCTGTTAGATTGTCCTTCACAATATATCCAGACAATGACCACCTCTCACCATCCTGGGTTTCCCAGAGGGTCTCCTTGCTTCCACTTTTGCCTCTTTACAGCATGGTCCCTGCCCTGCCTCCAGAGAGACTTACAAATACACACCATTCAGATCATACCGACTCTCTTTCAGCTCTCCCATGGCTTTTCTCTGTGCTTTATTCTAATTCCTTACCATGGCCTGCGAGGCCCTCCATGGCAGGACCCCTGCCCTTGTTCCAGCCTCCCTTTGAGGGCTCCTCTTGACTCCCATACCCTAGGTGCACTCACCCTCCTGTCTCTTCTACCTGCTGAGGACATGCTCACCTCAGGGCCTCTCCCAGCCACTCTCTGTTCCTGGACCGCCGCTGCTCACAAGAGTCCTATGGCTCACTCCTTTGTACCTTCTAAGTCTCTGGTCAAGTGGTACCTTCTCAGACACTAGACCACTTCCCTGACCTCTCTATGTAAGGCTGCACAGTACTATTCCTTATTGTTTGCTACCCTTTTGTCCTGCTTACATCTTCTTCATAGCACTTATCACTACCTGACATTAGAGAAGATATTTGTTTATTGTCTGTCTCCCTCATTGAAAAGTGAAGTCCTTGGGGAGAGAGACTTCAGATATTTTATTCTTCTGTATATCTCCAGAGCCTTGAGTATGATACTTATTAAATGCATGGGTTAAAACTATTATTTACACACACACCCCTCTTTATTCTAACAGCAACAGAAAATTTGGTATCAAAACTCTGAAGTCTAAAGCACCATAATATATTTCTGAGGACCGGTGACCTTGTAAGTAATCAAAAAACACAAAAGTTGCCTGGATATGTACTTGACCCAGTAATAAAATAATACTTTAAATAGCAGCTTTGTCTAGGTAACTCTTGGTGTTAAACTGATTTAGAGCTGATTTGATACGAGACCTCTCCTACAAACTGTTAAAAGTAAGTGCAGGGATTCTGAGGCTTCATTTCTAAGCCAAGATCATTAAAATTTTACTAAAATAAATAAAATGTGGTTTTATAATGAAAACCCTACTTCCAACTGAAGTACCTCTTCATTTCAAGACATAAACTTTCTAGAACAAGGCCATGAAGTAGAATGATTCTATAGACAGGAGACCACAGGAGTGGACCAAAATTAATAATAATTATGTTTCCTCCCCCAAACAGCAGATAGCTATAGCTGTTTTCACATATGCCAGTTAAAACAATATAAAGTCAAAGATAGCCTGTGGAATGTTTTCTTTCTTAAAATTAATAGGATCATGGGAGGCAGATGTTGAAAATCATCTAACCCAATATCTTCCAGTTTTCACGAAATAATTTTCAACACACATCAAAACGTGTTTCATGAACAAAGGGCTTCAGTGATCCAAAACATGCCAGGAGCACTCTCTTCTCCTTGCCACCCGGCTCCTGGAGACTCTCAATGCACTATCGTATGTTTTTGAGCTGAGTCCTGAAGTAAAGAAATCTGTGTGCCTTTGTTTCCGCAACTTTTCCTACACTTATTTGGTCACAGAATGATTTTTCTCTGAACACCTCAATACCTCGAGGAACTAGAGCTCTTCAGAGAGTTGAGGCAACACTGTTAACCCCTTCATTTTAAAGATGAAGAAGGTGAGAAAAACCACATCTTAATTTACCTTGTGCTGCCAGTGCTGCATTAAGCCCCTGTGCCGCGCACAGCAGTGAGTGCAGAAATGTACACAGGATACTTGGGGCATAAGAAAAGATCATGATTCAAGGGTCATGGTACAAGACCATCCATCCTGCCTTGTTGTCTCAGTTGTCACGAGCTCCAGAGATCCATTTAAGTGGACTGGCACTGGCCTCCACCTTCTAAACACCTAGGAGGCTAGAGAAGGAACTGCTGTCCCTTTATGTCCACCCTCACACACTGTCAGAGCTCCTGAGGACAAAGCCACAAGCTCACAGATGTTACACTCTAGACAACCATGTCACACACTTGATAACCATTAAGGATCCTATTAGGGATCATATCTTTAAAACACACATTCTCAGTCATTAAATTGTAAAAGCATTTAAACATTTATTCCAACAAACTTCATTTGAGAGCTCTACAAATAGATTTCTACAAATTGCATCATGCTAAAAAATATATATATATGTATACATATAAATTTGTGCGCGCGCGCACACACACACACACACACACACACACACACACACACACACACACACACACACACACACACACACACACACACACACACAAGTGTTCATTCAGGTTAGGAAAAAAATATTTACTATGTGCTTCTTACCTGACTGAAAATGAGTGAAATTCCACTTGATTTTGCCCTGAAACACAGATAAAAGTCATTAAATATATAGAATTTTTTTGGTTGAAGTAAAATTAAACAGTTAGTGAAAACAACATACTTTGCAAAGTGTCTATTGGCTCCATTTTCTCCATGTTTTTCTATTTTTATACAATCTCTCAAAGGAATCTGGATAAAATTAAAGAATATTATAAAAATAAGCAAAGGTAAAATATACACAAAAAATAGGAATGTTTCTGTTCACATTTAAAATGTGTTACCTTAATGATGGGCTGGGATATTGTATCTGGTTCAAAAATCACTGATTTTGAACATATTTTTAAGGACCCTCTGATTTTCCTAGAGATCAAAGTACAAAAGATTATTCAATGAACAAAAGTCACGAAAGAACCATAACACATTTTAACTGGAGAGTAGGTTACTAAAGCATCAACTAATAAAAGACCAACAACACAATTAAGAAAGGTATGAAAGGTTGGAAAAAACAAAATAATATCCCCTTATCTCCATCTCCCTAGAGATTAGAGAAATCTGCACATATTATAGTTACATCCCACGAATTTTTTTATTACCTAACTTATTCCTCACAACTACTCTGAAAGGGAAACGAAGGACCGAAAAGGTTAAGAAATGCTGAATCCATCCTGTCTCTGGTAAATTATGTTCACTTTTAATTCCCTACATCTGGAAGAAATAATTAGAACACAATATTAAATATCTAAAATTGATTTGGTAGAGGTATGTTTTTTCTTATTTATAATCATGGGAAGAATTTGAATTTAGGAGATAAAATGCTTTTAACAGTGATTGTGGCATATGTAGAAATTCAGGAAAAAAGTTATTCCCTTATAATAAGCAATTTTAAAGACTATCTGGCACACCATAATATCAAATAAATCAGTTATAGACTTTACCATTTTCATCCTTTCTTGGGACATTTATATAGCTTCAATAAGTTTTAGAAAGAAAACTGCCTGGGTGTTTTAGAGGCAGTTGCTAGTTTTGACCAATATGCATTACTTGGCTGAAGCTAATAAAAAATCTACACACTTAAAACAACAAAACAAAAAACTCTTCATTACAAAAAAAAATCTACACACTTTATTTTCTTTTACTGATTGGGTGAATTTTATCAATGATCAAACCAAGGCAATAGTTTATTACACAGTCAGAACGTAGGTTAAGATATGCTGGAATATTATTATATAAAAAAATCACCTTAAGATCAGTTCCAAGAGTATATTTTGTTTACAATCAGAACTTCAAAGAATTTAGGTTCTTCAAAATCACTTGAATAACATTGGAATTGTTTCTCTAGCCATTCGTCAGTGTCTTGGTGAAGTCTCTTACTCTGTCCACCCCAGGGTTCTCTCTTGGCTCTCTGCCTTAACTGAAGCAATTATTTCATTTACACTCTTGAAAGAGCCTAACTGCTTTCCCTGCTTCTGCTTCCTCACTCCCCAAATCTTCCTCTACCAAAGAAATCTCATCCCCTTCCTTGTTTACAAATATACCATGGCTTCCTGGCCTACAGGATAAAGTCTCAACAAGGCCTTGCATAATCTGAGCCAGACCTGCCTCTCCACCTCGTAGCCAATAATTGAATTACATTAATTCTATGGTCTAGTCATGATAAGCTACTAGACATTATCCAAATCCTGCTTATTTACAACTTTTAGCTTTGCACATGTTATTCATTCTATCTGTGGCACTCCTGCCCTCATTTCTTATCTGGAAAAATATCAATCATCTTTCAAGATCTAGTTCAAATGCCTCTTTTCTGAAGCATTCACCCCACCCCACCCCAATACAATTATTTACCGTTGGGCAGAATAAGAGAAGGAAACTGGGCTTTAGCTCAAATTAATCCATTTTTTAGATTAACTAGTAAAACAAAACACAAAATAGTAGTTCACATTGGCATTTACAATTCAAATGTTAGATTATAGGGTTTTAATTTAACTTATTTGGTTTATATCTGTATCTCTATATAGTTTACAGTCTATTAGTTTGGACACCTGAAGTATCCAAAAAACATCACATTGAGAAATAAAGTCTGATAGTCTAAGAACACCTCCTCCCACCCTCACCCCTAGAGTAACACCCCTTGTTCTCCTGTGGGAGGAAATATTGACTTTAACTTTCTATCTTCAGTGTTCAATATATATGTACTGAATGCCACATCCATGAGAGGTCCATCATGCAGAAGGTTAGGATTTGGTTTGTAATTCCTCTTCCTCAAGGGTTTTTGAAATTTTCTATATTTTTTCCATGTTGTTAACGCATTTACTTTTCTAATACCCAAAATTATCCAACACAAACTTAACAAAAGAATTTTTATGGAAATTTCTAAACATACACAAATAAAATAGAAAATTCTCATGTACCAATCACCTAGCTTTTGCAAGTGTTGATATGTGTTCATTCTTTTTTTGTCTATAACCCCCAGAACCCTGCTGGACTATAGAGAAATTATTGACATCACATACTTCATCTACAAATACTTTCTCCAAAGACAGACTCACTTAATAAATGATCTATTGTTATCACACCTAAAAAAAAGAAATAATTCTTAATGTCATCGAGTATACAGTCAGTGTTCAAATTTTTCTATTTCATAAATAAGCATTTTCATACTCAGTTTGTTCAAAGCAAAATCCAAAGTCCATGTTACATTTGTTGATATGTCTCTTACATCTCTTAATCTAAAATAACTTTCCCACGTTATGAATTTTGCTAAATGCATCTCTGTGATATTCCTCTATCCCATGGATTTCCTTTAAATTATCAGCAAAATGAAGAGACTTGATCAGATTCTGGTTTGATCTGACAGGAATACTTTACAGGTGGTGCACATGTACAGCTTTTGCATCAAGAGGCACCAGGGGGTTCCGGTGATATCAATCTTGATGTATCCACTATAAAATTTCTCAGCAACTTTTCACCTAATGGTTTTAGGAGTCACTGAAGATTCCTGTTTGGATCAGGGGTTGGCAAACTTTTTCTATGAAGAGTCAAATAGTAAATATTTCTGGGTTTGACATATGACAGAGACATATGGTCTCCGTCACAACTATTCACCTCTGTTGTTGTAGGGGAAAACAGACACACACAATATGTAAACAAATGGGCTTGGCTGTGTTCCAATAAAACTTTATTTACAAAAACAAGTGGCAGGTCAGATTTGGCCCAAGAGCTGTAGTCTGCTGATCCCTGGTGTAGATCCATTATTTTATTAGGGATTGAAATTTTATCATTACTTCTATATTTATTAGCTAGAATTTATCAACAAAGAACTTTGCTTATTGGCAATTTGGTTACCCTGAAGTACAATTTGTGTAAGGAAAGGAGGAAAAATGCAAAATGCTTGATTCTTTACCTTTATTTATCAAGTTTCATAAAAATGAGTTGGTGTCCTACCCTTTGAAGATAACTGATAGGTTCATATATACAGATATCTAAGAGTACTGCAAAAAGTTCATGGAAAACTGAATTAAAAGATAATACAAATCTTTCCATGAACTTTTTGAAGACCCCTATATATATATGCACACTCATGTATTTTAACACATCTCAATCCATTGCAGACCTTCTTTTTTGATGCTCAATTTGCCTCATTTTTGGCTCAGTGTTAGCCTTCAAGTTGGCCTTTGTGTCCTTTATTTCATTTACAGTAGTCTTTGATACCTTCTTACTTGCCATTATAACAAGATGTTCTCATTACGACAAGCTCATCTTACACATTTCCTGCTCCAGACTAAGAATCAGACATTTCTCCAAAGAGCCCTCATCCTTTTAGTGGAAAGTGGTATTCAGAAAACATATTCATGGTGCTGATTGCTACTGAGTTGTTTGTAGACCTTTACAGAAGATAGAGATAGGAAATACCTTCTTTAGAAAAGTATACAGAAGCAAGACAAGAGTGTCCACTCTTGCTACTTCTATTCGACATGGTACTGGAAGTCCTAGCAAGGCAATCAGGAAAGAAAAAGAAATGAAAGTCATCTAAATCAGAAAGGAAAAAGTGAAATTGTCTCATGTTGCACACAACATGATCTTATATATAAAGAAAACCCTAAAGACTCCATGAAACTTAAAGAACTAATAAATAAATTTGGTAAAGATGCAGGATATGAAATCAATATACAAAAATCAGTTGCATTTATATCACTAACAACAAACTATCCAAAAAAGAAATTAAGAAAACAATCCCATTTACAATAACATCAAAAAAAAAAAAAAAAAAAAACCCCAAAACTAAATACTTAGGAATAAACATAACCAAGGAAGTGAAATATCTGTACACTGACAACCATGAAATATTGATGAAAGAAATTGAAGACAACACAAATAAATGGAAAGATCTCTCATGTCCATTTGGAAGAATTAATGTTCTTAAAATGTCCATACTACTCAAAGCAATCTACACAATAAATGCAATCTTTATCAAAACCCCAATGGCACTTTTTAGAGAAACAGAAAAACAATCCTAAAATTCATATGAAACCACAAAAGACCCTAAATAGCCAAAGCAATCTTGAGAAAGAAAAATAATGCTGGTGGCATCAAACTACCTGATTTCAAAATATATTACAAAGCTATAGTAATCAAAACAGTGTGGTACTGACATAAAAAGACATAGAAACCAATGCAACAAAATAGAGAACTGAGAAATAAATACACACATTTATAATCAACTGATCTTTGATAAAGGTACCAAGAACACACAATGGAGAAAAGACAATCTCTTCAATAAATGGTGCTGGGAAAACTGGATATCCACACGCAGAAGAGTAAAACTAGAACCTTATCTGACTCCGTATACAAAACTCAAGTTAAAATGGATAAAAGGCTTAAATGTAAGTCCTGAAACTGTAAAACAGCTAGAAGAAAACATAGAGGAACAGCTCCTTGACATTGGTCTAGGTAATGATTTTTTTAGAGTTGACCCCAAAAGCACAGAAAACATAAGCAAAAATAGACAAATGGAATTGTAGCAAACTAAATAAACCTCCACACAGCAATGGAAACAATCAAGAGAGTGAGAGACAACCTATGGAACGGGAGAAAACATTTGGAAACCATACATCTGATAAAAGGCTAATATCCAAAATATATAAGGAATTCAAATAACTCAACTGTACAAAACAAATAGCGTATTAAAAAATAGGCAAAGATCCTGAACAGAGATTTCTCAAAAGACATACAAATAGCCAACAGACATATGAAAAGATATTCAGCATCACTAATCATCAGAGAAAGGCACTTCAAAACCACATTGAGCTATTATCTCATCTCTTTTGGAATGGCTATTATCAAAAGATGAAAGGTAACAAGTGTTGGCACGGATGGAGAGAAAAGGGAACCTCTGTACACTCTTGGTAGGAATGTAAATTAATACAGCCATTATGGAAAACAGCATGGAGGTTCCTCAAAAAATTAAAAATAGAACTACTATATGATCCTGTAATTCCACTTCTAGATATACACCCAAAGGAAATAAAACCAATATGTTAAAGGTATATCTGCACTACTATGTTCTTTATAGCATTATTCGCAATAGCCAAGATTTGGGATCAATCTAAGTGTCCATCAACAGATGAATGAATAAAGAAAATATGATATACATAAGTGCATATATAAAAAATATATAAATATATGTAAATAAATATAGGAGGATACTTCAAAAAGTTCATGGAAAGATTCGTATTATCTTTTAATTCTATTTTTCCACAAACTTTCTGAAGTACTCTGATATATACACACACACATATGTACACAGAATGGAATATTATTCAGCCTTAAAAAAGAAAGAAATCCCACCATTTGTGACAACACGGGTGAACTTGGAGGACGTTATGCTAAGTCAAATAAGCCAAGCACAGAAAGACAAATACTGCATGATCTCGTGTATAATCTAGAAAAGTTGAACTCACAGAAGCAGAGAATAGGATGGTGGTTGCCAGGGGCTAGGGACGGGGAAATGGGGAGATGCTTGCAAGAGTACAAACTTTCCATTACGCAGGATGAATAAATTTTGGAGGTTTAATGTACAGCTAGTGACTATAGTTAATAATACTGTATTTTATACTTAAAATTTTCTCAGAGAGTAGATCTTAAATGTTCTCTCACACAATAAAGCAAGTAACTATGTGAGGTGCTGGATATGTTAATTAACTTGATTGTGGTAATCATTTCACAATGTGTACATATTTCTAAACATCACATTGCACACCTTAAAAATACACAGTTTTTATTTGTCAATTATACCTCGATAATGGTGGGGGGAAAAGAGAAAAGTACATAAATCCATATAAGCATTTCCAATTCAAATGTGAGATTACAAGGCTTTACTTAACTTCTTTAATATTATATTTATATCTCTATTATTTTATACTGAAAATCTTGGTCTTGGCATTAACGAAAATACTCAATTGCTTTATCAAACTATATAAATCTATGTGTATATGTATATAAAGCAGTTTCAATATAATAATATCTATTAACAATATTATTATTGAAAATAGTTTATAACTTCACAATTCTTTTCCAACTTAGGATATATCTCACACAGTCAAATTACTGTGTTGTGAAGTTGCCTGTCTACCGTTCTATCAGTTGATTTCAAACCTTCAGAAATAATAAAATAATTCTCTATGGATAATCTCCAACTTTACAGTTAAGGTTTTGGGTTTTTTTTTTTTTCATTTTCTCCTTGATTTTTAGGATTTACTGTTTTTTTTACTAAATTTGATTTTATATTAAAAATCTATAAAATATTTATTATATGGTTCTTAAACCAAAGTTAGAAAATAAGGTACATCCAGAGAACTATAGTTTCCATCTCTATATTATCCCCCTGATCTCTCCCTCTTCTGTGTAGAGAACCATTTACGTTAGCTTTTAGTTTCTGCTTCCAATTTTTAAAAATATAACCAAAAAATAATTCCCCCACCCTTTCTTATATGGAAGATGGCATATAACAAACAGTTCTCTGCCCCTTCCTTTTTGCATTTAACCTGTGCCAGAGATCACTCTACAGCACAGTATAGAATTTCTTCATTTCTTGTTACAGCTGCATACTACTCCATTATGAGGCCATTCCTTTATATTCAACTCCCCTATCAGGTTGTTTCCAGTCTTTTGCTGTTACAATCAACACTATAATAAATAACCTTGTACACATGCATTTATATATTTGCCAGTGTATCCTTGAGATAGTGTCCTAGAAGCAGCACTGCTAGATCAAAAGGTTAATGCACATGCAATCTTGCTAGCTATTACCAAATTCACCCCCATGGGGTTATACCGTTTTGCCCTAATAAGAACTTTAAAATTACAAAAACTGGTTTCAGTTTGCTATCTTATATTCATGCTTTAATAATAAATAGATGTATTTAATTTTAAGTAGGACATTATTATGATATAGGACAGAGGAGTGTTGAGAAGGAAAAAGGTATGAAATTAGAGAAAAAATATACATATAAGCAAAATTCCAGGGGCAAGACAGCAAGGTGCTATGTTCAGGAAATTGTGATTGTCTAATTTGATAGAATGGTAAGGAAAAGGTATGTCCTAAGCTACAAAACAAAAAGCTAAAGGGTTTTTACTTGGCTTGTATTTACACAAATACTGCATGTTTTTGATTATTCAAGGATAAAATCTGAAGAAGACTAAAAATTAAAGTGTTTAATGTCAAAGCATTTTCTAAGTTGTGGCTAAGCAAGCTCCCAAAAGGAAATCATTAGCAGATACATTTTTGCTGGAACAACTTTAATCTTAGTTAATTCCAAGCTGGCATTTTAAACAAAAAACTTCATTACACACTTTTGTACATAGATTTCAAAAGGTAAGATCAAATAAACAGAATATGTTTTTATAGTAGTAAGCAATAGTTACTGAAGTATAGAGAAATCAGATTTTGCTTCTAGTTCAAATACATTATTCATTTCGAAAATGCTGATTTTATACCAGTCTTATATTTTATGGTCATGACCTTATAACACCATAATCCAAATAATTGAGAGCAGAGTACACTGCTTAACTGCAAGTGCAATGCAAGAAAAAAGTGATGGGACAGATGAGAGTCCTATCCAGCTGATATAAGACACCCACATCCGTAGAGAAATTAGAACAAATGCTTTTTAGCTTTGAAAATATTTGAAGTTATGACAGCGACTTATAAATCCACACTGCTTGTTACTTTCCTAATAAGAAAGAAGGGGGAGAACCGTCTATGATCATACATTAAATTGTTAAATATCAGAGATGGAGAAGGTTAGTGAGTGCATAGAGATGCAGAAGCTTTCTCACCTTTCATCAGGACGGCCCCTGTGCTGAACATGACTGACTGTATGCTGTTCAAAGTAGTACTCCTCCAAGTTAAGCAGCAGCAAGGAAAATCTAAATGGGGTGGGGGGGACAACTTTCAGGTTTATTTTTTACAAAGTATAAGAAAGCAGGATATTTAAAACATTTCATACAAAGTGCTCTTCTATTCATTAAACAAACACTTATGAAGCATATACAGTCAGGTGTCTCTTAATGACATGGGTACATTCTGAGAGATGTCCTTAGGCGATTTCCTCATTGGTGAGTATCACAGAGTGTACCTACTCAAACCTAGATGGTACAGCCACCACACACCTAAGCCGTACGGTGTAGCCACCGTCGTATAGGCGGTCTGTCGTTTCTGCGGTGGGTGCTTAATCAAAACGTCCCCACACGGGGCCAAGCACTCGCTCTCTCTGCCCAGAGGGGAAGGACGCCTTCCAGAGAATAACATCTACGGCAAAAATGAAATCGCCCACCAGATGGATTTATTATTCCTTTACAGAAACCTCAAATTTCATAAAATTAAACCTGTTTTACCTGAATAAAGCTTACAGCTTTCCCACCTATGGAATTTTCATCGTTTGTTTCCCGAGCGAGCACACTAGGCTTCCCCACCTCTTCCTCGCCACATGTCCCCCTCCCACCGATGTCATGTCTCACAGTTATTTGAGTTTATCTTGTCACTCCTAAAAGACCATATGCCTCTAGGAGATAGATCTTTAGATATGCCCCTGCAATGGCCAACCTAATGCTTTGTATAAACACGATGGGTGTATAATAATTAAAATAAGCAATATGAACTGAATGAGATTAACATATAGTTCTTTTTAAAGTTTTAAGTGCTTTAAACTTTTAAAAACAAGATAAAGTAATAAGAAAAAAAACATTAATTTAGTTGTATGCCCACAGAAACAAATATATGACGGAGAAGTGAAAAATAGGCGTTTTGTTTGTTTCACAGCAAGAAACATCACTGGCAACTAGAGTTACAGGGAAAAGCTTTCGTGAAACGTGTAGGACCTGAGATGGGTCTTGAAGTGCTTGTATATGAGAGGAAGAGATTTTTCCTCTTGAAACACCACTAAAATGTGAATAAAATTATTTTTAAATGGTAAAACCCAAGACTAAAGTAAATTGGAGAGACTGAAAAGCAGAGAAGAGATAGGAACACATTTGTGGGACACTGAAAGCAGATGGGAGAAATTAGCAGTGCTCAGAAATCAGAATATCAGATGCCCCCAGAGAAGGCAACACTCAGGAGAAAACCAACTCAAGTCACAGGACTTCTGAAAAGTCCAGAAAATGATGGCAGGAATCAGGCATTAAAAGGCAGGGACGAGGTATGGGGGGATGATTAGAAGTGGGAATGAGGGCAGTGGCCCCAGATTCTTTCCCTGGTGGTTATCCTCGCCCCACCCAGGCATGTGGTTTTTCTATCTAAATATTGAGCAAGAGGCTCCAAACTAGACATCAAGCACGGTGGAGAGCAGGACTGAGTGTGAAAAGAGGGCGATTAAGCAAAAAGCTGAATACACAAACAGCAAGCAGCAGGAAGACTACCACTACAGGCAGGAGGCTGCTAAAAGTTTTGGAAAAAACTAAACTGCCCTAGAGAAAAGACCTACAGAGAGCGGCACTGAAAGAACCGAGTCTCCATATCATCATCCCATAGTGACGTGCAACAGAAAAGCTTCTCCAAGTGACACAGAATTACACACTTCACTTAAATACAAATGGACAACCCCAGATCACCAGCCTCTCACATGAAAGAACAAAACCTATACAAGCAGGAGGAACGCAACTTGAAGGGCTGGAGACAAGGCAGAGAGAAGAAGAAAAGATCAAAAGAATATAATTAATATCCTTACAAAGAAGAAACTAGATCCATGACACAAGAAGAAATGGCTCGTTAAAAAAAATAATAATCTGAACCAAAAAAAGGTAACTCATAAAATTAAAAATAATGATGGCAGGAACCAGTTTTACCATCCTAATAGGTAACTTTTATTAACCTGTCCTCCAATTTTAAACCCATCAGCAAGAATTAATTATAGGCTAAAATGCCAGAGCGCAATATAAAATGTTCACTATCAATACCTAATCTGAATTTCAATAAAATCACAAGATTTAGGATTGTGAGGAAGCCCTTTGAAGCACCAGATAATTTCCAGGAAGGTATAAATGAAGGAGATACTCGCTTATTACCTTGCCCCTTATTTTCAGCTTGTTATCTTAATGACTAGAAACACCCTGCTTAGGCTAAAGCTGTAAACCCTTCCTTTTCTCTATTGATCTCCCCAATCCTCCTCTTATAGAGAGGAAAAAACAGAATAAGTATGCTTCAATAAGACAATGGCATAATTTTATTGCTGTGAAGTACAAGTAGCCTTCAGAGACAACTAGTTCTTCCACATAATTATTAAAATATAATCATATCAATTATTTTAGAACTAAAGTCATCATTTTGGTAAGCTAATTAATTACAGCCTCTTAATTTATCAACATGCATATTTTGCAAGAAATGTAAAACACGTAATGGAGGAACATAACCAAATCATATTGTTCAAAGTTAAATATCTAAGGAACTTTTTAGAGTTTATTTTTTCTTTTTACTAAATTGTTTAATTATACCTGCTTTAAAATTTTTCATTGTAAAAATTATTACAATATGTTTCATGGTGTGTAGTGCAATGATTTTCACACAGTATTCTATGGAGTAAAAGATTCACACTTTTAAAAAAAACTGTTTAAAATCACCATATTGTAATTTTATGGGCTCACTCAGTAGTATTACGCAGACTGTAAATTATTTCTTTAGGAGACTCCTGGCCTTGGCTTTCTTACTCCTTAGTTGAATCTGCCTTTACAGAGGTGCAGTGTTATTCTCCTTAGATACATTTTCTCACTGAGCAACTCAACTTTCCTAAAAAGAGGTCGTCCTATCTTCGTGTCCTCTAAACATTAAAGCACACTGTACAATACTTCACCAACATAAAATAGCTCCAGGCAGCCCTGAGCACGTGCTCTGCATTCGCAGCCACTCAACAATTACTCAGCGCTTTGTTGATGAAAGGTATTGACAGTGGACCCAGAGGGTTTTGCTAGTCAATCCTGCCTCTAGACTGGAGATGTAAACAGGCTTCACAGTGTTGAGGGGCATGTGAGGCGAACTCACTGGGAAGTGCTGTGCCACTGTAGCAAGATGTGCAGGGGCATGGGAAAGTCCTATCTTTGCCATCTCTACTCTGAATACCCCACCACCATCACTGGATTAAGGTAGACTAAGTGCCCGTGCCCCACTAGAGAGCTGGCTTAACCAAACTACACATTTTTTAAAGATTCTAAAAAATGGTTTCTGAAAAAAGGAAGAAATTAATAAAATTGCCATTGGCTAGACAAGGGCAAAATCACAGTCCTGTGACCGACCCACCATTAGAAATGTCCTCCCAAGTAATCTCTGAAGAGAGTCATTCAAACAATGTTATATACATCTAACTATACTAACATTAATTTCTCTTTTCTCAATTCTGTTAGTAAGACATCACAAAAACAAACCTATCCTCTGCCAGATTTCAGATCATCTAAATCTACTGCATTTTCCTGACCTACCAGTCAGAACTTTAGCAAGAGATTAGATTAACATGAAGTGAACTCATGCCGGAGACTGGTGGCAACAACTTCCTTTTCTAGTGGTTTATAAATAATCTGTCTCATCTAGAATTAGTACAAACCTATTTATGCACATCTACTCTTTCAAGTTCCAAGCACCTTTCCAAGTTCCTAGATCACTGAAACAATTCTGTGGTTGTAAACTCAAGTGCTCCCAGGATTTTATGCCAGGAGATAAGTCCATGGGTGTCCTTTGCATCCTCACCCATCTTGTGAAAGTTCATCCTCTCTGAGTCTGATGGTCCGTGTCATTAACAGAGCACATGATAAGAGCCACTTTCTCTGTCATAAATCAAGTTTATACAACAGGGCTGGGCCCTAGGCAGCAGCCTCGCACTTCCTTGTTTTAAACACAACTTTAGAAGATTTTTTTTTAACCTATAGCATTTTTTAAAGCCTCCACTCATTTAGAGCTGTAACCTTCTTGATGCTAATTGTGTATAACCTTCTTGCTTTATATATATTTTTTAAATTATAAGCTCCAAGGAACACTACCTGTATATTCTATTTATTTGATTGCCTGATTTTAACTCTTCAGGAAAGACCATTTGACTTGGATGTTCCGAATCATATTTTTGACAGTTTCACAAACTTCTTGGGTCAATATGCTTTCCACTACTGCCTAGTGATAATACCTATCTTTTTTTTTTTTTCTTGAAACTTTCAATATCTGCTTTCTTAAAAATCTAGACTCTATGTACGGCAGTATTCTTCTTAATCCCCCCTGAGCTTCAACAATAAATACCTTCATACGACTGCTTTTTCTCAAGGTTTCTTTCATTGCTACTTGGTTAATCAATTTCTCTCTAATGTTCCCAATTAAGTAAAGTTCTCAAGTAGTCTGCTGTAGGATAAGTTAAACTGTCAATAGAGGAAGTGGAGAAACTGCAATTAGACCTCACCAAGCATTTCAGCAGGTGTCTGTACTGCTACTTCTTACTTTCCTATCTACATCAGCTACACGTCTGCCATTTTTCCACTCACTTATGTGACCAGTAACAAATGAACAGTTATGTCATCTCTGTTCTTCTTTCCAATACGTTTTCTGCGTTTTTTTTCTCTCTGGTTCATGGATTTCCCCACAGATGTCTATCTTTTGACATTCAGAGCCCATGGCCACCTCCTAACAGGTCTTTCCTTTTGAGTAGGTCTTTATCTTTTCAGCACTAGATTTCAATCTTGAGTCTTATCAAGCTTCAGTGACATCTAAAACACACGTTAATCCTCTTTTGTAATAAAACCAGGCTCATAGTATTTCTAGTTCCTACAGCAACTGCTAGGAAATGTGCTGGTGCATCCCTAACCATGAACACTGATGGAGCCAATTCCCTGACACATCATACAGACTTAGACAGACCTCGATCAAGCCAGCGAGGGGGCGAGGACAACCCAAAGCCACCAATGCTGAGCTGAACAGGGTAAGCCAAGGTTCCATCCCAGCATAGCCCTTCTGTATCCTGGCCCCTGGTCAGTCAGTGGGGTCTGGGTTTCTGCTGGAGTCTGAAGTTGTCCCCACCAGGGAGCTAAGTGCTGCCCCAGAGGGTCATGGCACACTTGTAACTGACTTTTTCTCTGTGAGTTTCCCCCACTGAATGCCGCTCCAGAAAGTCTGGTGCGTGTTCCCTGGCTATTTGCCTTGGTTTACACAATCTTCTAAATGCTTAGAGAATTATACATCTAGCAAAACTGATTTCCAAAACAAGGGCAAAATAAGGATATGTTCAGGCATACAAAAAAGAGATAGTTACTATTATACCCTGATGTGAGGAACTTCTAAAGGATATTCTTCAGAAAAGAGAAAATAATTCCATAAGAAAGATATGGCATGCAAGAAGGAATGCTGAACAAAGACAGTGATAAAAGTACGTGTAAAACTATACAAGCATTAGCTTGACAATTATGTCTAATTTGTAGATTTAAAATATAGATCAAAAATTCTGGACAATAACCAACTATAATGTAGGACAGGACAAGAGGAGTTAAATATTCCAAGGTCCTTATACACTGTTAGAGAGGAGTATAAAGAGAATGATCAGCTTCAGATCTTAAATATGTTAGAATTTCAAAGGTAAGCACTAGAAAAACAAAAGTAGAACATATAATTTCCATACTCTTCAGGGAAAATGAAAGGGAGAAAAAGGGCCTTATATATTCCAAAGGAAGAGGGGGAAAAAGACAAAAGAACAAATATAAATGAGCAGAAATGAGTCCAAATAAATTTGTAATAATAATAAATGTAAATGAACTAATTTGTTACACAAAAATTATCAAAATTATAAAAAGTCCAACTATAAGCTATTTTCTTATAAACAGCCTAAAACCTAAGGACACAGATGAGTTAGCAAATAACCAAAAGAAAACTGATATAGCTATATTAATATCAAAGTAGAAAAACTCATTATTAGAAGTAAAGAGTTCATTATATATTGATAAAAGATTCAGTTTGCCCAGAAGATAACAATTATAAGCTATTCACTGAGCACAAGTAAAAAATAAATAACAAAAGATAAATTTCAAAATCTGTGAGCTGGAAATTTTAAAACATAATTATACATACCTGACGGGTAAAAGATGAGATCACACGGTATATCAGAAGATCTGAGTTCCTTAAATGACCATTCCTACTTTACATAACAGTTTTAAAAGTATTTTTTAATGAAAATCATATAGCAAACACACTCAGAATCCATGTATGGTAGATTCTTGTGCCTTCTCAACAGTAAACATTTTGGAAGAAGTTAATTTGAGATAACAATAAGGGAATAAAGTAGACAGGCTAGTGATACATTTTGGGTAAAGCCAATATAAATTCAAAATTAATCAAAATATTTGCAATATTTATTTCCTCTCCCACTGTTTTTTGTTATGTGAAAAAAATTAACCCTATTTCTTAAAGTCATAGGTAGATTTCCTGCAACCTATCAGCATTCTGAAATAGAATTCAGTATCATTAACGTTTCATCCTGGAATGACAGCTTGCAAACCACACTAAGTAAGTCTATGATGTTACAGGGATAAAACTATGACTCTCCCTCAGAAGAAACATGCCTCAACTATCTAAATTTCTATATCACCCAAGAGGAAAATAGCTGAGTACTGATTCTGCAGTTTACCTCCATTTTCAACACCTGACATATCCCGCAAAGAGATATTAAAAGACTGGGATGATCAGCCTTGGAAATGAAAGATTAAACAGGAGTATAACAAATCATTTTGCTTTCTTAACAAGTAAGTGTTTTCAATATAATGAATATAAACTCAATTGATTAAACAGACATGTTGAGTAAAAGAAATTTAATGTCAGCATACCAAGAAAGTTATACACTCATGGAATGTCTGAAGCAAACTTGCAGTCTCAGAAGTGCCTGTAAACTATTAATGTAGTATGTAGGCACCCAATATAGAATTCAGGGTCACTACTGGTTCTTCCTGGAATGACAGCTTACAAACCACAACTAAGAAACTTACTCTGTGATGTTACAGAGTTAAAACCATGACTCTCCCTCAGAAGGAACAGGCCTCCACTATCTAAATTTCTACACCACTCAAGAGAAAAATAGCTGTAGTCCTACCACACCACAACTAGATGTGAAGACAACAATATTTAACAATTAGTCTACTCCTAAAATTTAAGACAGAAATATCTTATACAGCAGCAGTTCATAGAATATCCTCATCTGCTAACCCACTGTATACATCTGCTATTCCCAGCAATTACAAGGAAGATATATGAATTGTCTTTTAAAATTTTTTTCCATTTACCTTCAACAACATGTGCACAGGACATTTTTAAAAACCAGTAAAATCAATCAGTTTCCTGCCATCTAAATCTTAAGCAGGATAAAATTAGTACTAGAATACTTAATTTGAATGGCCAAGTGTCTATTTGTTTTTTAATCCTGAAAATTTCCAAAGCAGTTCTTTATAAACATCACCAATAAATGGCACCACTATATCCAAACCAGAAACCTGAGGGAAGAATTGCCATGTTTAGCAAATAAAAATACAGGATGCCCAGTTAAATTTGAATTTCAGATATTCAAAGTGCATTACATGGGACATACTAACTACTAAAAAAAATTACTGTTTTTCTGAAATTAAAATTTAACTGGGTGTCCTGTATTTTATCTGACAATCCTAGCTGAGATTCTTCCTCTATTACCTCTTAGGTGCAACTCATCACACCAAAACTTGTCAATTCTACCTCCTAAAAACATCTAGAATCCATCTACTTTTCTCCAGTTCTTCTGCCACCACCTTGGTCTAAGTACCAACGCAAGAATATCCTAGTCTGCCTCCGCTTCTACTTTTGAAGAAATAACACTCTAAATGCAGCAGCATCGACTTTACAATAAGAGAAATAAACGCTAACTTCAAGTTTCTCTCTTTCTGGAGTCATTATTTGATAGCTGTAGAAATCTAAAATCCCTAAATCAGCATGAGAGGGGCCAACAAACTCACAACGAAGAGGTGAGGTCCCTCATGGGTAATAACAGTTCTGTTGGGTGTGCTGGAACTAATGATCTATGTCAGTCCTTTTGCTAATTTGTGTTTATTGCTACGAAGGCATTAACAACAGCAACAAAAAATCTGCAGAAATGGTAAATTTGGGGTTCAATAAAGTTAGTCTATATTCCTGTCTTTCAGAACAAATTCTAAGATTTATAAAGAGACTGTTTGAGTCATTCAAATCGATATTCCACGGACAGTATCTTAGTCGGAGTATGCCCATCAGCCCAAGGTTGCAAAGCCATGGGGTAGAGCAGTAAAGAATTCGGGCGGTCAGCAAGTAGAAGTCAAATCAATATAAAACACATGGCACCAACGTCTTCAGATTACTGAGGCTCAGCTGATGCCTCTGGACGGATAAATAAATGTTTTGGTTGTGAGACCTAGTTATCTCGGAGTGCTGTTAGCACTAACAAAGCAGCTTATACATGGAAATACACGTGCAGACTTAAAGGTTTGTGTGGCACTGCAGAACTGTAGAAGCTAACCAAATTAAACAGAAAATACTTCCATAGAAATAACTGATCTGAGGAAAACAGGTTTTCCTGTTTATCAAAGAGGCCACAGAATTGTTGTAAATGATTCTTAAATCACAGAACATGAGGGAAATTTAAACGTTTCAAAGTTCTTACAATGTATATCTGAACGTTCATCTATTTAATACAGAATACTGATAAGTTTTAATGTTGTTGATATTGTACAAAAATCTCCATTCAAAGTTTCCATATGAAACAGGATCACAAATGCAGTCAGAAGAACACCCACAAATGTGAGTTATTTTAGTTAGGACCCAGGTGTTTAAATAAACAAGCCTTTCTGGGAATGAAACATAATCACGCTACCAAAAATGTTTTTGCAAGTCATATCCAAGATATGTTTTCTGTATGTCTTAACTTCGCTACAGTAGGGAAATGAAATTTCAGACTGTGGGTATCCCGGCCGGACCAACACTACAGATTAGAGAGGGATATGAACGTTGGATGGAAGGGGTCGAGTCAACGCCTATAGAACAAGTGTAGATGCTGCAAAATCACACAAATCTTAAAGTCAGCACCTGGCTTTGTTGGAACCCTCTGATGAGACAACACCGGGACAGGCTGGCAGCACTTGGAGATAACTGCAGCCCTCACAACCAAAGCAGTATTTGTGAAATGCCTCGGACCCCGTGCCTTTTGGCCCCTGCGACGCCAGACCAGAGGACCGGCAAGTTGTCTTGCTCAGTGAAGATGCATTAGGAAGTATACAAAGAACCCAAGTGAGCTTTCTTCTGAGAGGCCTCCCTCGGGAACAAGATGAAACTCTGAAAGGGCACTCACTATTGTGAGACCATTTCAGCTCCCGCTCGTGAACCCCAAATCCTCACCGGGATGTGGGTGACAGTGACCCTCCTGTGGCACCGCGCTTCCTAACGCACAGCCTGCACTACACTCACGATAAGGTCCGTTGCCGGGGGAGGGCCTGGGCTTTGCCCACAGCAGGGCCTTCCCGGCGGCCTCCCCGCAGCCCTCCGGCGCAGGGAGCGGGTCTGCGTTTGCTTCATGTCTGAAGGTCGGCAGGGAGAGCGAGCGAGCTGTGGGACGTCAGCGGCCCGGGGAGGACGCGGGCCTGCTCGGTCCCGCCCGGGCGCAACCACCGTACAGCGCGGCCCGAGTACTCGGACCCGATGCCACCCGAGAGGCCTGGGGCGGAGGGGTGTCCGTGGGGCTCGCCTGCTCACCCTTCCTGGCGAACGCCCGGGCTCGCGTGCCGGGCGGCGCCCCGCGCTCTGGGCGCCCGGGAGGGATCCGCGCCCCTTCCCGGCGCGGCCTTCCGGGTGAGCCGGCACGCGGCCGCGCCTGGCTCGGCTCCGCCGCGGGATCCTCGGTCCCTGCCCCCGGCCAAGCGCCCTCCCCGCCGCCGGGGCCGCGCACCTCTCCTTGGAGTAGAGCTGCAGCTGCTGCTCCTGCTGCTTCTTCCGGATGAACGCCATGGAGGGCGGGCGCGGGCGGGCGCCGGGCGCACGGGCAGGCCGCAGCGCCGCCCGCCGAAGAGGTCCCGAGGAGCCGCGGGGGAGGCGGACGCGGCGGCCGGCCGGGGAGCGCGCGGCTGCGGGCCTGGCTTCCCGTGCGGCGCCGCTGGGCGGCCGCGAGCCCGACGCCGCGCCTCAGGGCCCCGCGGCGTCCCGGCCGCCCTCACCGAAGCATCCTCGCGTGGGGACTCTGGCGGCGCCGTGACTCAGGCCCGGAGGAGGGGCGCGCGGTGACCCGAGGCGCCCCAAACTCAGGCCGTCCCAGGGGCTCTCCTAGGACCAGAAGCCGGTCTAGGACCCGTCCTCACACGTCGCCAACCATAGCAAGGCAGCATTCTTAATAGTTTACACGTCAAAATGGATGTCTGCCCTTACACCAGCAATCTGTTGGCCACAGGGACTTGAAAAAACATTTTGGGTCTTCAATTGTCAAGGAAAACCAGAACGAGACAAGTTAAAGTGGTATAAATTTTATTCAGGACTATTGGTATAAGAGAAGAGAGACAGAGCTGGTCTCCATTCCGAATACAACAGGGATAAGTGGGGATTTCTAGCCAAGAAGCAGGGGTTGGTGAATGGAAAATTGCTAAGAGGAGACCTCAGGTCTGGGGGCTGGGGTGCTGGGGGGCGGGATTCTGGCTGAACCAATCTAACAGTATTTCTGCTTAATGCTGGCCAGTGCGGTCAGATACCAAAGGGGGAGTGAAAACTTTTGAGCAGATAACAAGGGTGATCCAGGTACTGAGGGTGAGGGATTCGTGCTAAGTTGCTTGTTATTTGCTAAAACTGGATTCTACAAGAAAGTGTGCAGATGGGCCTAGGATAAGATTCAGAAGCCTGACTAGAGTTTGCTCAAGCAAAGACTCTTTGTCACAATCTCTTGGTTGTTGAAATAATTGGTTGCATGGCTTATTTTTTCTTTTTCTTTTATAACAGCATAATGGAGATATAACTCACATACCAAACAATTCACCCATTTAAATTGTACCATTCAATGGTTTTTAGTCTGTTCACAAATATGTTAAGTCACCGTTTGTGTCTGGCTTCTTTCATGTAGCATGATGCTTTCAAGGTTCATCCACGTTGTGGCATGTATCAGTACTTCATTCCTTTTTATTGCTGGAGCGTATTCCATGGTATTGATATACTACATTTTGTTTATCCATTCATCAGTTGATGGACGTTTCAGTTGTTTACAACTTTTGGCTATTATAAAGAATGCTGCTATAAACATTCCTGTACAAGTTTTTGTATTGTGAAAGTTGTCAGAATCAAAATGGAGTGGCTTGTGTTTAAAAAAAAAAAAAAAAAGCCCTGACAAACAGAGTGGGCGGAGTCCCTGAAGGGAGGGTTCTCATGCACCAATGCCTGATAACAAAAAACCGGCAACCTAGCACAGGCCATCACACCCTTAACGAAAAGGACTTATCTGAGGACATCTGCCCAACAACTGTCCAACCTCAGACTGGCATCACCCTTGTTATTAATTCTTATAACCAAGGAATATTATCCAAAAACAATATGTGATCCATCACTTTTCCTTTAAAACCCTTTGTCTTTCTTTACCTCCCTGAATACACACATGGTTTACTATGGCACACATGTTCCCATTCCAATGGCCTATTCCCAAATAAAACTTTTTCTTAGAGATTTGTCTCTATAGTTTTTCTTAACTTTAACTTAACAATGTGGACATATGTGTTCACAGAATCTAAGAGTGGAATTGCTGGGTCATATGGTAATTCCATGTCTAAATATTTGAGGAATTGCCAGGATGTTTTCCAAAGTGGCTGCACCATTTAAAACTCCCACTAGCAGTGTAGAAGGGTTCCAGTTTCTCCACATCTGCCAATACTTGTTATTATCTGAATTTTTGTTTATATCTATCCTAGTGGGTATGAGTAACATCTTATTGTGGTTATAATTTCTTAATATGAGGGTACTTCAAAAGGCTCATGAAAAAAGAGAATTAAAAGATAATACAAATCTTTTCATGAACTTTTTGAAGACCCCTCATACATCCTGAGAATAAGCCCATGATTTTTTCCTTTGAGGGTTTCTTGAATAACAAGCTCCTAAATTGTATGTATGCTGAAACATTTCTAATACTGTCATAAGGACCAGGTTCTGCAGGGTTAGATTTTTAAAAGCTTCAAGGCGAATGTACATCTGGGCTTTCTCTAGTAAGTGGCAGGACTCTGTGGGGAAGGCAGGGAAACCAAGAATAAAAAATGAGGCTGGGTCTTTCATTTGATTCCTAGCAGCATTGGACAAAATGCTATGTATAAAGCAGGTACCCATTAAAAATTTTTGGAATGAATGAAAGGTTCCTGGGTACTCTGACTTTGATTGAGTCCTTTTCATGTGTCCACGTGCTGCACAGACCCATAACTGGTTAAAAAAAATAAAATAAAATGTCAGAGATACTGGCTTAATGTTCCTGGGGGAAACTGTGAATTTGTCAGATAGCCAAGATGTAAATACATGAGCAGGTATATGATTAGATAACAAAGTTTGCCGAGAAGTACATGATAAATTTCTCTATGAGATGTACTATAGTAGATGCTATGAATTCAGAAGTGCAAAATTAATTTGGCTAGAATAAGGAAAATAAACAGAATGTAAGTTTTTTTCTTTTAGTTAAATATTAAAGGAAGATTTGATCCTGGTAGGTGAAGAGAGACAAAGATTCTCTCCTTGACCAAACTCTAGCCAGGGTCCTCTGAGCCCTCTTCTCAACTAGGCCTCAACCTTGACCTATAAAAACTATAGACTCCCAGCACAAATGATTTCCTTCCACTCATTCCCCCCATATTAAAAGACTTAAACAAACACTGGCATAGTTTCTAACAATGCAAGGCCACATCCCTAAGATGACCCTAGACTCCTTTAAAGTGCCTGCCTGAGAAAGCTCAAGACTGCCAAAAGAATTTCTATTTGTCCCAGCTAACACTTGATAAGGCCCCTGCCCACCCTTTCTTAGAATATTTACTAAAAAGAGCTTATAATTGTGAATCATTCCTTTGTCCCCTTGAGATGCATGTGTGTCTTCTACAACTCAGACATTTCTTTCTCAAGGACCTCAAAGCCATTCCTCTGAAATGTAATCAGCAGGAAGTATAGGGCCTCTGTCACCCAGTCCCTGTGGGAATATAATTGCCAGTTAGCAGACACAGCTGGCCTCAGCACATTCACACTGACCCTCCCTTTGTAGTTTTCCACTTCCTTGACTCTACTGAGTCTCTGATTGCTCCCCTCCCTACTCCCTCATTCTCCCTTCAAAATGTCCAGTTCACCTTTGCACAAATCAAAGTTGAGTTCAGTCTATGCTGAGCTCTCTCCTCTATTGCAGTAGTATATTACTGATTAAAATCTGTCATTACCACTTTAACTAGTGTCTGGCTTTGCTTATATTTGACAAGAAGAGGGGACAAAACATGCTCAAAAGGATTTTCGTGAACAGTAGCTCAGAAGAGAGATGCTTCTGCTATAACAGAGTTTGAGTTGGTGGAGAATTAAGAGAGAACTTCCCCATCCTCCCACCACCAAATCATCCATCCTACTAGCATCTGCACCCTTATACTTTGTCTTCGTTCCTGCTATTTTAAGGTGTATTTGCTCCTATCAAAGGCCAACTTCTTTCTTCTTCCCAATGATTTAGCTTTGTAATTACCCTTCCTCTCTCCTCTCTCTCACGCTCTGTTGCTTTGTCTGTTTCTCCCTCACTGTTGAATCATTCCCATCTGAATATGCACATAGTTTTCACAAAACTTTCTCTTTATCCTGCATCTCCCCCCAGCTCCCCGTTCTCAGCAAAACTCCTTGAAACATCTGCCCACATATGCTATCTCCATTTTCTCACCTTGAATTCCCTTCAGTCCATCCCAACGGGGCTTCCAGTTTCACCACTTCTCCTAATGGTTCTTGTCAAATGACCACATTCATTGGTCACTTTTCTAGCTTCATCTTTTCTGAACTCTCAGCAGAATCCAACGAAGTTGACCACAGCATTCAACGTAGCTCCCTACTGGAGCACTTTGCCCCGCCCCCATTACTTCCAGGTCCCACAGTTTCTCCGACCTTGTGTCTTTCTCCTCCTCAGTCTCCTTTGTTGGTTTATCTCCTGCCTAACTTCTTAATGTTGACTCTCTGTACACACCGTTCAGGTCATTTCAAACAGTGCCAAGACAGAGGGGCAGAAGGGCTGTTGAAAAGAGAAATTTCTGACAGTCTTAAGTTGTTTGCATTGCCTCAGGGTAAACCTCCCTTCAGGTACCTACCAGAGCTGATGAGGAGAAATCTCAGGATGTATAGCAAAGTAAGAAAATTCAGTAGAGGCTGAGTAAGTATGAAATGTATGTCCCTAGGGAAATAAAAATTTGGGGCAGAACACTGGACTTTCTGTAAGGCTATGCAAAGGCTTAAGCCAACCTTGCCTTCATTTTTAGTTGCTGACAACTCGAGTTTGAGGCAATATTTCCTCAAATGAAGGTAATTGCACACCCCAGGAGACATGGTGAACGCTCAGAGAGCCCTGGTCCCTTCCTCCCTGGTTTTCATTCTCATAAAACTGGGAGCTGTGTTCTCCTGAAAAAATTTCCATTGAGATATTTTGCAATCACAAAACACATCTTTGAGCTCTTAGTAATGCTTTATCGTAACTTCACAGACAAGGCTCTAATAACTGCAAAGAGTATTGTATGCATTATCAGTTTTTAAAAATTGCATTGAGTTATAGATGAAAAGGATATGTAATTTTATGTAGCTCCCATTTGCAAAGTATCGGTCATCAGAGTGAACACTGATGCTTTCTTTACCTTTATTGTATTTGTAAAAAAAAGAAAAAATTTTCACTGGTGCCTATTTCTGAAGAATGTCTGCTTAAGTTATTTTTAAAATTCTTATGAAGGCATACACATTTAAGTATCAAGTGAAAATAGTAGCATACTTTTTTTACATTTACATAATGTATTTTACATACATTTTAGAAAATGGGCAATCACTATTTCCTTCTATGTATAATGACTTCCTTTACGCCTTTAAGCTTCCTGTTCCCTCTGCCTAAAATGTCTTTTTACCTTTCTACCACCATTTCTCCTTGTTGAATTCCTACCTCTCCTTTAAGTTCCCACTCGAGACTTTTTTAAGTCTTCCCTGATGTACCCAGGTAGAATTTATCTCACATTCACTCACTCAGTATTTATTTCACACCAACATATGTCAGGCATCGAGCTGGGCACTGGGTAGGTGCCCTTGAGAAGCTCAGTCAAATGAGGATTTGCACAGTGATTCCATTTTATCTTATGTTATCAGGGTCTATCTCCCCATTTAGGTTAGAAACTCCTTGGGAACAGGAACAGTGACTTGCTGGTCTTTCTATCGGCATTACCAATCAATACAGTGTATTGCACTTAGTGGTTGTTGACCAATAAATACTTGTTCGATTGAATGTTGCACTTTCTTTTGTCACCACTTGTGTCTGTTTTGATTTGTTGTACTGTAAGTAACAGAAGACTCAGTCAGTTGGAGTTCATTTTCTCATCCCTGGCATTTGTTGAACAGCTCAGTAGCATACATCTGGCTTTTCTCTTAGGCTTGTAGCCTTCTGATCTCAAGATCACTGTTCCATCACCATGGTGGCACCAGAAGGACAGAGTCAGCCTTGTTTGTCCTTTCGCTAGGAAACCAAAGGCACTCCCAGAAACAACCCCAAACGTCCACTTACATCTCATTGACCAGGACTGTTGCATAGCAGCAGTGAATGCTGGGAAAACAAGTATTTAACTCTTGCAGCATCTGTAATGGAAAGTAGCCAGGCAGAAAGGCGTTAGGAATGGCTCTTGGGTCACCCAGACAGCAGTGTGTACCCCATTACTAAAATGAAAGTTAGCCAAGAATACTTGTACAATCAATAGTTCTTCTTAAGGAAGATGACACCTGAGACTATTCCTTTCTTCTTTAAATGTTGTTTGGTAGAAGGTTATTGACTGCTTATTGTTATAAGGAAATGTTCTAGGTGCCAGAGACACCGTCATGAATAAAATAAAGTCCTTGCCCTTATGGAACTTACATTCTGATAAGAGCAATGGACTTAAAAAGCAAATAATATAAGTTCAGGCAAGGATAAGTACCATGAAGAAAAATAGAACAAAGTAAGGGATAGAGCATGAAGCGGGGAGTGGGATGGGTACTACTTTAGATAAGGGGGTCAGAGGAGGCCCCTCTAATGATTAATATTTGATCCAGTAACTAAAGGAATTAAGAGACTTGAATGTGAAGATCTGGGAAAAGGCATTCCAGACAGAAGAAATAGCAAGTGCAATGACTCTGAGACAAGAGTTTTAGTAGCTAGTAGCTCCCTTTAGTAGCACTAAGGGAGGGGGTGCGGAGACAATGGGACCCAGAATGTGTGGGGTCAGGGAAGGTGCTAGACTTTTCATTATTATTGTTATTAATATGTGACAGAAGCCACTGGAAGGCTAAGAGCAGGGGAGTGACATGATCTGATTTAAATTTTCAAATTTGACTACTATGGAACTAGTCTGATAGAAGCTCAGAATTTATAGGGACAGCATGAAAACAGGAACAGTGATCAGCTCTTTCCACTTTCACCTTTTGCTTAAATAACGAAGGAAATTGTATTAGTCTGAGTTCTCCTGAGAAAAAGAACCAACAGGAGATGTATGTATATCCCAGACTAATGCTATATATAGTAATATATGTAAATATGTAAATATATAAATATATATTAATATACATAGTTTATATATATGTGTGTGTATATATATATATATACACACACATATATATTCATATATTTATATATATTCATTCCAGTCTGTGTCTGAGAGTCTGAGAACTAGGAGAGCTGTGGTATGAGCTCTAGTCTAAGTCTGAAAACAGGAGAAGCTCAAAGACAGGCAGAGAAAGAATTCTCTCTCACACCATTTTTTGTTCTATTCAGGCCTCCAACAGATTAGATGAGACCTATCCACACCAGACAGAGCAATCTGTTTTACTCAGTCCACTGATTCAAAGGTTAATCTTATTCAGAAACACCCTCACAGACACAGCCAGAATAATGTTTAACCAAATATCTGGGGACCCCATGGCCCAGTCAAGTTGACACATAAAATTAGCCATCACAGGAATTTTCAGTTCAGGTACCTGGAAATTGGAGGCACAGTGTGCTTCAGGGTTCATTGATCCAGTGGCTCAACAATTTCATCAAAGATAGTTTCCCTCCAACTCTGTTAGGCCTTCAGCACTATTAGCTGCATTGTAAGTCTGGTTCCCCTCGTCTCGTGGCTCTTGGTAGGTGCTGGTATCAAACCAACTGTGTGCTTTCTCTCTCAGGGCTAGAGACCACATCTAGCCCAGCTTGCCTAGCAAGAGTCCAGAGATTCACCTTGACTGCTCCCTTTCAGTTTCATGACTGCCCTGAATCAAAGACATTGAGCAGGGAAATTGAATGTTCTCTGGGATTTAGACCAGGGCCGTCTCTAAAACTGGTGGTAGAGTTAAACAGAGAAGGAGTGGAAATACAAGTGAAAATATGTGTGCAGGACCAGGTCATGGGGTGGTAGTGAGATGGAGGTAGTCCACTCATAGCAGATGCTACGTGTGACCTCGTGCATTTTCTCTCTTTGGCAATGTGGGTGTGAGCCTCTTCTCCCTTTCAAACACCCATCTGGTCTTTTGAGTTAGCGTTGAAGTTAGTGTAGGAATGAGACCTTACATTTTTTCAGGCAATTCTTGTAAACTAGATTTTTAAATAATTTTTTCCTCTGCAGTTAATAGTGTTTCTAAAATTCTGATTTTTATGTCCAATTGCAAAAGAAGGAATGGGAACTGCATATGCTCATATTTACATTGATTTTTCTCTCCTTGGGTCATATACAGTTGTCAGAGAACATCTGTTATCTGTCACCTGCACAGTTTATTGTCCCTGCATGATTAAAATCAGTGTCATTGCTGGAGTCACCTCTTGTTTAGGATCCTCTCCCTTGTACTTTATAAATCTGGGAATTTATTACCAGGCACATTGCCCAGCAGAGTTTAGTATAGATTAGATTAAAAGATAAGCAGGAAATTTTAAATAAAACAGTGATTTTTAGATATACATTGTATCATTTAAAATACAGAAAGTTTAACTTCATAATGAGTAAATGAAAATTAAAACAATGAGATGCCATTTTCAGGTATCAAACTGGCAAGTAATGCTGTCAATGGTCATATGCAGTGCTCATGTGAGAAGGCATTCTTAAACACTACTGATGGAAGTAAAATTTGGTACATTTCTCCAGTGTATACTAGTAAAGGTTTAGCAACCAGCAAGCTGGGAGAAAACAAGCTGAGTTGAAGTGTTTTTCAATTTTCATGGTGTAGAATGCTTCTACCATGGCCAGTGTCAAGCTACTAACATGTAGTCACTGAATGCAGAGTTGAGAAGAGATGCATCCATGTGAACTGGCTTTTCTGGAGGGAAATTTAAATAGATGGCAAGACCTACTAAATGTCTAGAAATTCATTCCTAAGGAACTATTCAGCTGTACCAAGATTTATGCCCAAGAATATTCATTACAGTTTCATTTTTAATTTGTGAAAAAATAACAGTCTAGTATCTGCTAAGAGGTCAATCTTTAAGTAAACTGTTGATAATCTATTCAATAATGTTATGTGGGCATTTAAAATCCAGCTTCCAAAGAAGATTTAATCACCTAGGGAAATGACTGCAATATATTTGTGAAAAATCAGAAAATAATATTTTATATAATCCCAATATATTTTAAGTGTACTAGAAGTGTTCATAGAAGGTATCTCTGAATGAAGAGATTATGGATGATTTTTGTTTTCTTTTTTATACTTCTATATATTTTCCAAAGAATATGCAGTGTATTACTTCTATAATTAAAATATAAGTAGCATTTATTACTCTTTTTTGCTTGCAGAAAAGAGCATGTGAACAGCATTTTGGGGGGTACATCTAATGTCTTAATGAATTATCCTTTTCCATTTTTCTCTGGTCATGTTCTGGACTAGGAAAACACTGAAGATGTGTGTCTTTAAATTTTCTGCTTCAAGATTCCAGGTAAACCACTGGAGCCACTCTTGGCCCAGGATCATTTCCCCTGCCCAGGCCTGCCTACTGGCTCTCCAATTTCTATTTTGCCACGGTCTTGAGAATTTGGTTTGGTTTCCCTGCTTTTGTGACTCCCAGCATAAACTCTGTTTTTCCTTAAACTTGGCCATGCCAGAAAACAAAGCTTTCAGCTCTCTTCTTATTTTCCTTCAACACATTGACATATGTCTTTTTTTCTTTCAAGGGCTATTTTCTTACAATACTGGCCCTGGGACACTATTGCTCATGCCACCAGCACCACTGATTATCATTTACTAAGTGGGACCTTAGGTACTTAAGTGTATTAACTCATTTAGTCCTCATAGCTATTCTAGGATGCAGCTACTATTATCCTCATTGTATAAATGAGGAAACTGAAGCACAGGATTACATCTGATAAGTAGAGGAGTTGAGGTTGGAATCTATACAGTTTAGATCTAAAGTCTAGTCACTTAAGCACAAGATCATATTGCCTCCTAAAAACAGCAAATGAAGCTGAATGGGTGTTCACTTCTGGCTTTTATCTTCTTGGGAGTAAGAATTATAAAATCCTTTTCTGGTCCCTCTTCTGATCCCACCTTTGTAAAAGCCATATGAATGATTTTATTCCTTGTAGTTGTTCCTTACAACAGAAAGATAACGATAAGCTGAGCACATTAGAATTAGACCTCCATAAGCCAAGGAAAAAATTTATATCTGTGAGAACTTTTAAACAAGGTAACATGACATTCATTAGGCTTCCATCCTATGGAAGAACGGTACTTTCTTGGTGTTTCCTTACAAGCACTCAAGACCTCTGCTGGGCCCATCTCAGTAGTGTGATACTAGTACTATGGCCCACATGTGAGCAGGGGCTGTCTGCTCCAGCACATTGACTTGTGGATAAAATTGGCTCTAAGTCTTGTGCAATTCAAAGCCCTTTCTAAAATGTCCATCATTCCCTGAGCGTTTCTACTTTCACGGCATCCTCTGTCTCCAAGGTCCTGCTTCTTTACACATGGTCTTTGTTTTCACCACGGGAGGGCCCGTCACCTGCTCCCCAGCCCTGCAGTATTGCAGTCTTCACAGGACAGCCAAGAGTCCAGGGAGGAGGAACATCGTACAAACTGCTTTTAAAAAACAAATCTGTATGAATTATTTTCTCAGTATTTTCTCTACCACTTCAGATTCTAAGTCTACCACTGAGGAGCCCTCGTGTTGCTCTTCTGTAGAGACCCATCTTCTCCCTCTCCCCTCTCCCCTGTTTTCTTACCTCCCTCTTTTTCCCTCTCTAGAGTAGCAGTTCTCAAAATTCAATGTGCATCAGAATCACTGGGCGGTCTTTTTTAAAACACAGATTGCTGGGCCCACCCACGAGTTTCTAATTTAGTAGGGCTAAAGTAGGACGTGAAAATCTGCATTTCTCTTAAGCTTCTAGTTAATGCTGATGCTGGCTTTGAGACAATGGTTTATGAAATACTACTTTAGAATGATAAATTGAAAATTGCTCTAGCATCAATAACTGAGGTCAGCTAAATTCCCAAGGCCAGGAGGTTATCAGCTATGTGGCAGTACTCTCATCCCTACATCCTGCAACATTGCTAAACAGCTTCCTTTACAATTAGGGTCCAAACATGGTGTCGGCTCATAGACGGTGTGACCCTTTCCTATAGATTTACCAGTTGCTTAAAGAGCAAGATCTAATCATTAACCAGTTGCTATGTCATGCTAGACAACCAGCATAAAGCCTGATTAAGAAGGTTGTCCCTTCTCCTCCTCTTCTGCCTCCCCTTTTTGTGATTTTAAAAATGCTGAATCTCTGTTTGTACCTCAGAATGCTTCCCAAGGTTACTTGGAGGTCTTTTCCTGAGCTGCAGTCACTCATATTGGCTCTAATAAACTCTTCCTTGTTTAAGTCGTGCCTCAGTTTCCTTCCTCACATCAACAAGAACAACGGATTCCTTTCTAGGTCTCAGCCATTCAATCCTCTTCTCTTCAAGCCTTGAGGTCAGCCACTACGCAAACTCTCAGGGCCCCCATTTGACTGCAAGCATTTATCACATTTTTCCAACAAGTAAAATCCACTTCCTAAAACCAATGATGGTGCCATGTTTAAAGCATATTTCATCACCCTAAAATGTTTCCTTGTACCCTGTTGTAAGGAATCCCTGTCTCCATTTCTGGTCCCCAGCAACCACTGATCTGCTTTCTGTCACTGTAGATTTACCTTTTCTAGAATTTCATACCAATGGAATTCTACATTTTGTAGTAAGTTACATCTGACTTCCTTCACTTATCATAGTGCTTTTGAGATTCGTCCACACTGTTACATGGAACACTAGTTCATTCATTTTTATTGCTGAGCAGCAATCCATGATATAGATATGCGACAATTTATCTCTTCAACAGTTGATGAATATCTGGGTTGTGTTCAGTGTTTTTATCTGTTTTGAATAAAGCTGCTATTAACATTCAAGTACGAGTCTGTCAAAATGTATGTTTTCTCCCATCCCCTGGGAGCAATCTCCAGGAACTTCCATATGTCCCCAGGAAAAATTCCAACTCCCTAGAATGGCACATAATGTCTTTTAAGAACCTTCCTCTACCTTTCTTTCCCATCATATCTATAAATATTTTCCCACAGAAAATTTGTAGTACATTCATTCATTAATTCAACATCTGTGCACCTGAACAATGTCAAGGGCTGGGGATAAGCATGAATAAAGCAGATATGGTCCCAGTTCTTACAGCGCTTCTAGTAGGTAAAACAGACTATAAACAAAAATATAAAATGATTGCAGATCATAATAAGGGCTACAAAGAAAATAACAACAGTCAAGATGGCACTACTTAGTTACCACAGTGTAGAAGAAAACATGTTGCTATGAACTGAATTGTGTTCCCCCCCAAATTAGTACATTGAAGCCCTGACCCTCAATATGATTGTATCTGGAGATAGGATTTTTAGGAGTTAATTAAGGCTAATTAAGGTCATAAGGTAGGGGGCTCTCATACAATAGGACTGTGGCTTTATAAAAAGTGAAAGAGAGATTTTGTTCTCTCTCTCTCTGTCTCTCTCTGCTATGTGAGGGCATGGTGAGAAGGTGGTCATCTGCAAGCCAGGAAGAGAGCTCTGATCAGAAAGTTAATCAGCTGGCACCTTGTCATGGACTTTCCAATCTCTAGAACTGTGAGCAAATAAACTTCTGCTGTTTAAACCAGCAGGTCTATGGTATTCGGATATGGCAGCCCAAGGAGACTAAAACACATGGTTGGAGGTGAGAAGATCAAAAAACCAATAGGCTGGGATGTTGGATGGGTCAGGCATATGGGTGTGGATGTCATCAAGAATAATAATGGCATAGGCAAGAGAGCAACTCAGTGGGCCCAGAGCCAAACCTTTTCGAGAACCAGGTGGATTTCTCAAGATGTCAGTAGATGATAACAACCAACAAGCATATTAGGTGGTATAGCTTGATGTTTGAAGGAGCAAGAAAAAGAAATGGTTTGGATGCAGCAAAGTGGAGCAAGAAAAACACTTATCTCTTTGTCCTAAGGTACTCGGGGTGTGATCACTAGGATTACACAGGGTGAAGGTCTAAAAGTTTGGGAGGGAAGAGGAGTACGACGAATGGAATAAGACTGAAAATGAGTGTCCTATGCTAGTCAATGGCCTGGCCTGAGAAGCTTGGACTTCAAATGATGGCAGAGGTAAATAGATGAGGCATGGGGACATGGGTGGTCCTGAATATATGGCTCAATGGCTTCTGGCTTTTTCTTATTTCTGCATCTCTCCAAGATTCAGAAAACTGGGAGAGATGCCTTTGCTGGGGGCATGAGAGGCACCAAATCCTCCATGCTTATTTACACACCCAAAACTTTGCAAAGCTGTCCTCAACTTATCATTCACAATTCAAGTCAAAGTTCACTTTCCTCTTGAGCCATATCCAATCACCACTTTAGCCTGCCCACGCCCTAGGTAGTGCAGAGTACACTGAATCTCCAGCATTCTCATAGTTTCCTGTTCATGGTCTAATTTTAGATCATACTAAAATGTAATTATTTGTTTGTATGCTTGTTCACCTTGCTCTAATAAGAGCCACTTAAGGACAGAGGTTATCTTATTCATTTATGATTCCTAGTAATTAGCAGAGTGTCTGTCCTGTGTAAGAATGGGAGATACAACTCCATTAGTCTATTACCTGTTTTGCAAAGTTGGACTTCCCCTTATTTTTGTACTTATCTTATTCAAGTTTCAGGGAGTGTTCCTAAAACTAGTATTTTGAGGTTGGCTAACAAATCCATTTTATCTTGTTCAGATGGTTTACAATTGTGTATGCTATGTGTGCACATGTATTTCCAGTTTATACCCTGACTAATAGAAGAGTCCACACTTTGTGGCTTGTTGTGTCAATGCAGTTTCTCTCTCCCATTGATTTAGTCACTTTGGTTGCCCTTCTCCAGACAGGACAGACTTCCTTTGTTTCATTGTTTAAAAGGTGGTGCTTGTCTAACAATAAACAATCTAGAAAGGAAATTAAGAAAACAATTCCATTTCCAATAGCATCAAAAATAATAATACTTAGGAATTAACTTAACCAAGGATGTGAAAGACTTGTACAATAAAAACTTTAAAACATTGCTGAAAGAAATTAAAGAAGACATAAGTAAATGGAAACACTTCCCATGCTCATGGATAGAAGACTTAATATCGTTAAGATGTCAATATTACCCAAGTGGTCTACAGATTTAATGAAATCCCTATCAAAGTCAAACTGTCCCTATTTGCAGATAACATGATCCTATATATAGAAAAACCTCAAGACTCTATCAATAAGCTCTAGTTAATAATTTTGGTAATGTTGTGAGATGAAAATCATCATCACCCCCAAATCAGTTGCATGTATATTCTCCAATAATGAGCTAACAGAAAGAGAAATCAAGAAAGTAAGCCCATTTACAGAAGTCACCAAAAAAACCAAAACAAAACATAAGAATCAATCTAACCAAGGAGGTGAAAGATCTCTACAATAAGAACTATAAACCACTATTAAAAGAAATTAAAGAAGACACAGAAAGATGGAAAGACATTCCATGCTCTTGGATTGGAAGAATGAACATTGTGAAAATGTCCATACTACTCAAAGCAATCTACAGATTCTATGCAATCCTTATCAAAATACCAATGCCATTTTTCACAGAAATAGAAAAAACAATTCTAACATTCATATGGAACAACAAAATATCCTGAATAGCCAAAGCAATCTTGAGCAATAAATAAATAAATAAATAAACTTGGAGTCATAAACTACTTGACTTCAAATTATACTACAAAGCTATAGTAACCAAAACAGTATGGTAGTGGCATAAAAATAGACACTTGGACAAGTGGAACAGAATAGAGAACCCAGAAATCAACCCACAGACTTACATCCAATTGATATTTGACAAAGGCAACAAAAACATACATTAGCAAAAAGACTGCCTCTTCAATAAGTGGTGCTGGGAAAATTGGATATCCATATGGACAAGAGTGAAACTAGACCTGCCCCTCTCACCATATACTAAAATCAACTCAAAATGGATTAAAGACTTAAGTATAAGACCTAAAACTGTAAAACTACTAAGGGAAAATAGAGGGAAAACACTTCAGGAACTAGGACTGGGCAGACTTTATCAGCAAGAGCCCAAAAGCACAAGCAACAAAAGAAAAAATAAACAAATGGGACAATATCAAACTAAAAATCTTCTGCATAGCAAAGGAAACAATTGACAGAGTGAAATGACAACCTTCAGTGTGGGAGAAAATATTTGCAAACTATACATCCAAAAAGAAATTAATATCTGGAATATACAAGGAACTCAAGCAATTACACAGTAAAAAAACAAATAACCCAATTAAAAAATGGGCAAAGGAGCTGAATAAACATTTTTCTAAGGAAGACATACAAATGGCCAACAGGCACTTAAAAAAATGCTCAACATCACTAATCATCAGAGAAATGCAAATTAGATGCACATTGAGATATCGCCTCACCCCAGTTAGACTGGCTATAATCAAAAAGACAGAATAACAAATGCTGACAAGGATGTGGAGAGAAGGGAACACTCCCACACTGCTGGTGGAACTGTAAATTAGTCTAACCACTATGGAAAACATTATGGAGATTTCTCAAACAACTAAAGATAGATCTACCATATGCCAGCAATCCCACTTCTAGGTGTATACCCAAAGGGATGAAAATCATCACGTTGAAGGGATACCTGCACTCCCATGTTCATCAAAGCTCTATTTACAATAGCCAAGATTGGAAGCAACCTAAATGTCCATCAACAGATGATCGGATAAGGAAATGTGTATATATATATATATATATATACCATGGAAAACTACTCTGCCATAAAAAAGAATGAAATTCTGCTATTTGCAGCAACATGGATGAGCTTGGAGAAAATTATGCTGAGTGAAATAAGCCAGGCACAGAGGGAAAAATACCACATGTCTTCATTCATAAGTGGGAACTAAGAGAGAAAGAAGGAAGGAAAGAAAGACCACAGTGGTGCTTTGGACTTGCAGAGGGAAAGAACAGACCTAGGGTTGTGAAGTGGGGTGAGGCATTAGGAAAGGGGAAGGGAGGTCAGGGATTAATTGGGTGGGGGACACTGGGAATAATCACAATTTGTGGTAATGGCCATGCTGATAGTATTGATCCAGCCATCACATCTTGGGCACAAGATGTTGACGGTCAGCTTTGTACTCCATGAATATACATAACCAATTTTTAAAAATGTGCGAAGGACTTTAATAGATATTTCTCCAAAGAAGATACACAAATGGCTAATAAGCACATGAAAAGATGCTCAACATCATTCATCACTAGGAAATGCAAATCAAAACTCCAGTGGGACGCCACCTCTCACCCATTAGGATGGCTACTCTCGAAAAAGAAAAACAAAAAATAAATGTTGGTGAGAATATGGAGAAATTGGAACCATTTCTAGACTGTTGGTGGGAATATAAAATGGTATAGCTGTGCTGCAAAACTGTATGGTGGTACCTAGGAAAATAAAAATAGAATTAACATACGATCCAACAATTTCTCTTATGGGTATATACCCAAGAGAATTGAAAGTAGGGTCTTGAAGAGATATTTGCACATCCATTTTCACAGCAGTATTATTTACAGTAGCTAAACTGTGGAAGCAGGTCAAGAGTCCATCAATGGGTAAATAAAATGTGGTATATGCATACAATGGACTATTATTCAGCCTCAGAAAGGAAGGAAATTTTAACATATGCCATAACATGGGTGAACCTTGAGGACATTATGTTAAACGAAATTAGCCAGTCAGAAAAAGACAAATACTGTATGATTTTATTTATATAAGGTACTTAGTAAGTGAAAATCATAGAGACAGAAAGCAGGGTGGTGGTTTCTAGGAGGGAAAGGAAAATGGGGAGCTGTCATTTAATGGGTGTAGAGTTTCAATTTTACCAGATGAAAAGAGTACTGGAGATGGATGGTGCTGGCTGCACACATTACAAATGTATTTAATACCACTAAAAGTACTTCTAAAAATGGTTATGATGGTAAATTTCATGTTATGTGCATTTTTGCCACAACTAAAAATATTGGGGAAAAAAATGGTGCTTGCTTCACCCTGCTTGCTTTCTTTACCTCTTCCCTGGAGCTTAAGGTCAGCATGTAAAGCTGGCTGCAAACAGGCTCAGTTCTAACTGTGCGAATGAGATGAACAGTATTTTATGTGTGTATGGCTTAACATTCAAGAGATTTTAGTTGCAAAATAAACTAGACCTTTTTTTTTATCACTGAAGATTGTCACATTTAATATATTCATTTATTTAAGGAGTACTGACAAATGCGAGGTGCAAGATGAAGATAAAGGACGTATTACCCATCTCTAGAATACATAAAGAATGTGGAAGTTAGAACACAAGGCTTAAAATAATTACATTTAGGACAAAACAAGACATACAAATCTACTTTAGCACTGATTCATGAATAAGGTATCCAGTAAAGACTATGCAGATACAGCATGTTACTTTTAAAATTATATAAATTGCTTTTGAGAATAATGAAACCGCCTCAGAATGCTGCCAATAATTGTGGAAGGCACAATAATAGCTCCCCAAAGATATTCACACCTGAATTCTCAAAACCTGTGAATATTTACCTTCCATGGAAAAGGAGACTTTGAAGATGTGATTAAATTAAGGCGTTTGAGAAAGGAAAATTATCCTGGAACACCTGGGTGTGCTCAGTCAAATCACATGGGTCCCCTAGCTGTGGTCAGAGGCAGACATGACTATGCAGAGGGAACCCAAGAGACAGCTGTGTGAGAAGCACTGGACACACCCGTCCAGGGAAGGAGGCCAGGAGCCAAGGATGTGGGCAGCCTCTGCAAACTGGAAAAGACAAAGAGACAGATGCTGTCCTAGAGCTTCCAGAAAGAAAAGCAGCCCTGCCAACACCTTGTTTTTAGCTTGGTGAGACCCTACACAGTGGTAAAATAATAAATTGTGTTATTTTAAACCACTAAATTTATGGTAATTTGATATAGCAGCCAGAGGAAGCTATTATAGGACAATATGGAAGAGGTCATGGAACTGCTTTCCAGAAAGGAAAAAAAAAAAAAAAAGAAAAGAAAACCTGGTTAAGAGTTGTAATTGAGATGGAAAATGTGAAAATGGCTTTAGCTCATGCATTATCTCTGAGTTTTCTCTTCAAGATCCATCTAATGACTACGTAAGACCAAATAGAGAAAAAGAGACAGGACTGTATACCCCCAAATGTAAACAGTGTCACCTTGGTTAGTAAAATTATGGACTATTTATTTGTTATTTTTTTATGATCTTTCTATAGTTTATATATACCATTTTTATAATAGCACAATATTTGGCAAAAAATGAGATTGGACAAAAGAAATGATTTACCTGCAGAAAGATCTGGTTCAAAGGTCATTTATACCAGGAATTATGACCCATGATTATATTTTCCAATCAGTAAGAAATTCTCTTTCTAAGCACTCTGAAGTAGCAACCTCTGAATACACACACACACACACACACACACACACACACACTCACACGCAACACAGCTATAAACAAAAATTAGAATATTCAAAAATCTATATACCACCATGAGCTTGACAGTTTCCCAATACTTAAAAGAATGTTGATGAGATCAATGGGCATATTAATTTTTTGACGTTGTTATAATGAAACGTGCCAACATTTGGAAATTACAAAATCACACATGGGTAAAAGATCCATTTAAAATAGGAAGTAAACTGATGGGTTATAACGTTACAGAGAAAGGAAAGTTCCCTGAGACGGTTTCAGTTTCCCTGCTGCAACCACTGTTGAAGAAGTTACTGCTAGTTGAGTTCCAGTGTCCTACCAGAGAAGAATAGTCAGTTATCTGAGAAGGCTACTAAACAGTCCTCTCTTTTCTAACTACATTTCCATGTGAGGCTGAATTTTCTTTATATATTTCAACCAAAATGACATATAACAGAAGTAGATTATAAGAATCCAGGCTTCTTCTATTAAACCAGACACTAAAAAAAAAATAGCTACAATGTAAAACAATGAATGCCACTCTCCTAATTCATTTTATTTCAGAAACATGTTTTTTAATGCAAATATTTTATTTATTTTGAAAGATAATGGATTCATCATTATTTAAAAGACTTTCAATATTTTAAAAACTGTTCTAATTTTTATTTTATCTAAATGTCAATGGATATAACCTACGTAGACAAGTTCTCAATAAATTTGAGGAGTGTATAATGGATTTGAGAAAGCAGAAAATTTAAAAGCTGTTAAATAAGCAAAACCAAGAGGAAATTCTGGAATCCGGCAGCTTCTGACAAAGGGATTTGAAAAAATATTAGTCTCTATGGCTTGCTTGACACACGGTTATTTCAGGAAGGGTTAAAAACATCACAGTCCTAAAAACAATTCCAGTTATCCACATGACTGGTCAGATTTCCGATTATTATGATAACCTGAATTATAAATGTATTGCTTTAATATAAAAGAGATTTGGTTTCCTGTGAACAATAAATATTGCAAAAGTATGAAAGACATTTTGGCCCTTTGCTACAAGACAATTGGTTCCTTATTAAAGGAAGAGAGAAGAAAGATGAATAGAGATTGATACAAGAAGGTAGGAGTGTTAGGGCCATTCTAGAGAAAATAGCCACTAAGAAACTTGGTGATGAACAAGGTTACAGACCATTAAAAGACTGGAATTTCTAACTTAGCTGAAGGGATATTTGGGACAAGAAGAGTAATATACGAGCTAAAATAAAAACCTCTAATTTAAGAAACATTCTTTATTCCTGTAGTTTTGTAAAAAGCATATAATGTAAGTAACCAGAGAAACATATTTTTTATCCATATAGTTTTTCAACTGCTGCATCCAGACCAGCTGGATTGTGGTCATGGCCAGGTAACAAATAGCAGCTCTTGAACTGACAATCCGTCATGTGGATCATTCACATACGGAGAACTGGGAATTTATTTTATATAATTTAATTTTCTCTCTCTACCCAGCAGTGAAAACATCTCAGATATTTTCAGGAGTCAATGATCATGTTCCCTGGTTATGATTCTAGAGTATTTTAATGTTAGTAATAGAGCCAATGACTCCTTCAGCACTCAGGCTTGAGCTTCTACACACAGGTGCTAAATGGGCTGTGACATAGCACTGGCCCAAAAGGGCTGTCGCAGTACTCCACTGCTACACCCGTTCTGCTACAGCGACAAATGATCTGATGGTGATCCAGATGCATGGTGATGGCTTGAACTCACGGACGTTGCTGTACCACTGGCCATTAGTTTTACTATTCATTCATGAAGTCTTGTCACAGCACTTGTTAGTATATAGAAAAATTAAAAAGCCCTTTTGTTGGATTAAAGGTCTATTATCTCTGAATGAGAGGCTATAGATTAAAAATAATATGATTTAATAATGCTTGCATTGTAACAATTGTTATAGTGCTGAGTTAAATTTGATTTTAGGACACAAGTGCAGAGGATGCTTGTGGTTTTTTAGCAACTAGCGTCCAGTGCCTCTTTCTCATAGAATACTAATTTCCTTTTGAAGACCATGTTATCCCTCATTAGGTTTAATCTGGTGGGCCTGTTTGTTAGTCCAATGTCCTTGCTTCTGCAAGCCGATGGCTGGGCACATGGCCCACACTAGGCCAACTGATGCACCTTCCGTGAAATTTAAGCCTTGTGTAGAGTGACAGAGACTGAGAATGGCTGAACTGATTTACTCCAGCAGCACTGCCCGGGAGAAGCTGTCCTTGCTACCCTCTGTTCCTGCTGTTCTTGTTCACTAGCCTCTGGAGTTCCCTGGTTGCCTTCCCACTTAAACCCTGCTCTTCCAGCCTGCTCATTGATTCTACGTATACCTGTTATCTTTCCAGATAACTTTCTTTTTGCTTAAGTTAGCTAGAGCCCAAACATCTAGTTTTGGGCTTGCAACCAAAGAAGCCCATTGTAAACAAGCGTCCATACATGTCTTATTGCATTTAAATTTGCTAAAAGCCTTTGTAATTGCACACTACATAAAGAATATTCACTTTAGTTGTGTGCTGGAGAGTGGTTGCATAAATACCCCAAAGATCCTTCAATTCTACACCTCAAGCATCCAAAAGGAATTAATTCTAGAATTATGTATAGAATACCTACTCTGAGCCCCATGTTATGCTAACCTCTATTCCAGACGTTGGAAATATGGAGATAGGATCAAGCTCTGCTGGCTGGTTCACTCAGTTGATTAGATTGTGGTTCTGATAACACCAAGATCAAGGGTTGGGATCCTTGTACTGGCTGGCCAGCTGCCAAAACAAAAACAAAAGAATAAAATGGTTGCTTGACTTCAGAGAACTTATAATCTAGCACAACAGGCATGCACATGTACACAATTAAATATAACCAACATGATAAATGCTACACTAGAGATATGGGCAAAGGACCATGGAAGCCTAAAAGCAGCAGTAATTACCTTCTGCCAATAGTTCAAGGAGTTAGGCCTTAAAATAAATTGGATTTTTCTAGCCAGAAGGGAGAGAAAGGAATTGCAGGCAGAGGAAACACAGGGAGATTAAAAAGACAGATTTATGAAAGCTGTGGCCTGTTAGGGGAAGAGTGAGAGGCTGACTGTGGTTTAGTGCAGAACACGTGAGGTGGTAGGGTGGGAGGGGCTCCTGTGGGCGTTGAAGCAGGAAGAAGAGAGGTTTGGATTGTATGCAATCAGGAGAGCCTTAGCATGATTTGGACATTTTCTGTATCTTATGATGTTTTGACATCTCCTGGGGGCCGTACAGATCTGGGGTAGACTGCCCTTCCCAGGGCCGGCTAAGTCCTGGGCTGGCAGACGGCTCGCCTGGAGCCCACCTTTCATGTGCAGACTAGCTGATCCAAGGCCTTGCCCCTACCGCCTCCTTGTCTAACTCACACACACCAAGCCAATATTTTCCCCACCCTAAATCAACCCAGGGCAGGTGACAGAAAACAAGGGACAGCCCCTGTGCCCCAGAGCCTGTCAGAATTATCCAGGCTTGCCAATCCCCAGCTGTTTACTCCGCCCCGTCTTGCCCTCCCCACAGAGTCCCCAGTAAAGACTTTGGCCTGGGCTTTCTCCTCGCTCTTGCTGCCTCCTGGCCAAACCTGTTGTTTGCCCTATGGCCCTGTGGGGCATGTCCCATTCTCTTGGGAAATGTTAAGTAATAAATTCTTCTTTGAACGGCATTGACCTCTCTGTGTCGACACTCAGTGACCTCCATAAATTGAAATCCCATGGGGATAATTTTAATATAAGCTTGGACAGAGTTTTGTATTGGAAAGGAGAGTCAAGTGTATGATCAATTCTGTATTTTAAAAAGATAATGAGCAGATTGTGTTGGCACCAATCGAGACAAGGAGCACAGGATGATGTGCAAATTTGGGAGAAGGAGATCATGATTCTGTCTAGGAGAGGAAAATATTACTAACCACAGAAAACATCTGAGCTACCTGGGATGCAAGCAGAGGAAAGGAGTGTGTCAGGGTGTCCCCACTCTCCTGGGTGGCAGCCAGGGGACAGTGCCCTGCGATTACTCTGGGATTGGGCCTGCCCATCTCCGTGTGGGGCGTGGTCTGCAGCGGCAGGGCTGCATTTTCACTGCCACACTTGAGACAGTGCTCAGCGCAAGGGAGGCACTGAGCAGACGTTTGTTGAACGAATAAGTGGCCCAGGTCTTGAACTTTTCCCTCTTTTCTCAGGCTAGCTGCAGATAATTCTAATTCATGTGGGCCTCTGGAGCCAGCCTGTCTATTTTTCTTATGTTGGTAATGTCCCAGGTTTTTGATTCTAAATTTTAGTGGAGTTAAACTTGAGCTGTTGAGAATATTCAATTAACTTCATTTTGCTTCCATTATGGTTTTTCATTGACACTCGTTATTACAACTACTGAAGCAGAATAGGTGTGGGCAGTTACCTGGGCCCTACTGGGCTCCCAGTTCATCTGTGTGAACTGTTTGGCTCAAAATAATTAAAATAATGTGGAGGACACATTCTGTCCACGGATTGCATGGCGGGTACAGAAACCAGCACAAAACACTGTATTGTGGCAATGGCATTCCCAGCAGCTTGGTCTTTGTTTCAGATTCATAAATAGATTTTTCATGAAAAATGGACAAATATATATATTCCTGGTGCTCAAGCTTATGCCTGTGAATAATAAGCCATTGAAAGAGTACAGTATTAGGAAAATGTTTTCTTGTTTTTACATAATCCAACTGATGCTAGAATAGGACTTTGCCTGAATGCTATAATTTCCAGAAGATTTTATCATTAGTGACTAAAATGTTAGACCATCTGTAATGGTGGTGATATTTCATCCCTTATGCCCTTCATCACAGCTACCTGTTCTTACAGTAAATGATATATGTTGATAAATATATAAGATACAGATATTTCAAACTTTGGGGTTTTGCAAGGATTATGTTTTAGTAGATGGAAGTAGATGCACATTGACATTCACAGAAGAGAGCGTTGGAAATCCATGCACGGAGGACCAAGTCCTGAACTGCCACGTTCACCCAACATTCTCCTATTGCTTGACTCAGGAACAGTTGCTGTGGCCCGTGGAGGGACAGGCCTCGAGCCAGACCCCGTGTGGAGGGCTGAGCAAGGTAGATGTGCTTCTTATTGGCAGCAGCCGATGTTCTAGAGGAGAAGCAGAGTTTCAACAATGGCTCACAGAGTGAACCGTTTCATTACACTTGAGGTCACGGCTGTAAGGATGAAACACAGAGCGCCATGAGGCCGTGTGTGTGACGCGCTCGGGTACTCCCTCGCGGGGGAATCCTTCCCTAAGAAAATGCTGTTGGGACTGGAGCATGAGAGATCAATTCATTGTCAAGTGCGGTGGGGGAAGAGCCCGCCGGCAGGAAGGAGCCCAGTGAGAGAAGCCAAGTCCCCAGGGCACAGGGGCGCAGGGAGGGGACGGGGTGGCAGAGGCGCTGGCCTCAGTTCATCACGGCCCCAAACTTCCACTTTCTCCAACGGTCATGGCATATGTGGATGTGTAGAGCACTCGTTTGTTAAGTAAACATTTGAAAACATACAACAGTTTTGATTCCCTGTTTCGGCGTGCGGTTTGCTTTCTTCTGTGCAGGCATCAGAAGCTCTGAGGCCAGGGCCCCTCTCACCTCAGAAAGGCTTTGCTGGTGCGACGGGGTCAGGTCCCATGGGGTCTGGCTGTCTGTGCAAAGAACTTGAACTCATCCCTCCAGGGCTGTGGAGCCCCTTGGAGGGTCTTCAATCCACACCTGAGAAACACCGGGCCCATCAGTCCCCGCTAATCACCGTCCCTGCCTCTCACCACTGCCCAGTGAGGAAGGATGTCTAGCTTCACTTGACACACAGGGAAACCAAGGCTAAGAGGCCAAATAATTTCCCCAGGTCACACTGCTGAGAAGAGGTTGAGCTGGCGTTTTAATACAGGCCTGACTCTCAAACTCAGGCCCTTTCCTCTGGCTCACGGCCACCCCACTGCACTGCAGGGTTTGACGACACCTGAGCAGCACTGGGAAGAAGGGGAGTGTTATGGGCGGGCTGAATTGTGTCCCCCAAGTTCGTATGTTAAAGCCCTAATCCACCGTACCTCAGAATGTGACTCTACTTGAAGACAGTCTTTACAGAGGTGATTCAGGTAGAATGAGGTTATTAGGGTGGGCCTTAGTCGAATATGACTGGGGTCCTTATAAGAGGGGAGATTGTGACACAGACAGACACACATAGAGGACTGTATGAAGACACAGAGAGAAGGCAGACATCTATAAGCCAAGGAGAGAGGCCTCAGAAGCCACCCTGCCAGCACCCTGATCCAGGACTTCTAGCCTCCGGAGCTATGAGTAAGTAAATTTCTGTTGTTTCAACCACCCAGTCTGTTATGGCAGCCAGAAAAGGCTAAGAGGAGAGTTTGTTGAGACTTTTGGGCTTCCTCACTGCTGCTTTGTGGTTGGCACTGTTCTCCCTCCGCAGGTGCCCATGCCCCTGGCGGGTTCTGCAGTACAATGATCCACGGGCTATAGACAGTGCTTCATTCGCCTGGCCTCCTCCCCACAGTTAAAATCATGATCGTTTTAATTCTCAAAACCTTGCCCTCCTATTACATAATGACGTATAGTAAAGGATTGAGCCATTTAAACTAAATCCTTCTGATAATCAATGTTTAACCATCCACAGTGGGGTAGAGCCCTAATTAATCACAGGCACTAAGAATGTTACAACATAATTAAAACCGTTAAGGTGGAATGCAAGTCTTAAGAATTTCAGGTACCAGGGTTAATCTGAAGAGATTTCTGGCTAAGAGAAACTTTCGGTGTCTTTCAAATCCTCTGACGATCATGCATAAGGCTGACTCCACTGAAAGGAATATTTTGGCAGATGGAGGAGTTGAGAAGCTCTGTGTGAATTCACTCTCATTTACAATCACTTGGCTTGTTTGGCTTCACTAATTGAATCAATATTTCTTGTGTATTTTTTTTCCCTTTAAGAAAACAAAAATGCAGTACTAACATAATGCCTCGAGGCACTTGTATTTTGTCTTCTGAAGACTTTTTAGTGTTATGATTCCCTCAGCCCCTCTGTAATTCTTTATGAAGTTTTAATGTGGTTTAAGCTCTCCATCTGTAGACAATCCATTGTTTTCCCCTCTTTGCCAGTGGGTCTAATATTTCCCTGTAGCCTGCTTTAGAGCTCCGTCTGGTGGTTTACAGCTATTGTGACACATCCATCTGAGCATCTGCGTCCATTCAGTCTCAGGGATTGCTAAGAACTGTTCATCAGAACCAAATAATAGAAGCTATGTTTGCAATGCGGTGCAACAGAATGATGTTCAGCTTTGCAAATTAAGCATAATTACTCAACCTGTGACTTCCAGAGAAAGGACAGGAGGGTTTTTGGTAGGCAGGTTACAGCCACTCTAGTAAATGGCCATTCTTCTAAAGGATGCATTTATATTCCTACTGCTGGCTGAAACTGGGTCATTTTTAGTATCAGTGAAGGTGAAGATAAAGCTTTGATTTTATGTTATATTTTTGCTCGTATTAATATCATTTTTCAGAACAGGTGTATTAGAGTGAGGCAATATAATTAATTATTAGCTCCTTTCAAGACTTTTTATTACTTGGTGATAAAATGTTAGTAGAAAGAGCTCAGTTATTTGAGTCCACAATTACCCATTCACCTCAGGGTCTAGTTCTCTGTGCCTGTATGTATATATGTATATGTACATATGTACTCACATATAGTGGTAAAAAACACATAGCATAAAAGTTATCATCTTAACCATTTTGCAGTGTACAGTTCAGTATCTGTGCCTTTCTAACTTTGAATCTTATTATACCCATTCTATTATGCCCTTCTCTTTGTCACATCATACAAATTATAAGGTAAAACTTAAGTACATGCTATGGCCTGTATATTTGTGTTTCCCCCAAATTTGTATGTTGAAATCCCAACCCCCAAGGTGATGGTGTTAGGAGGCAGGACCTGTAGGAGGTGACTAGGTCAGGAGGATGGTGTCCTCATGAATGAGATTAGTGCACTCACTAAAGAGGCCTGAGAGAGACACCTTGTCCCTTCCACCATGTAAGGACACAGCAGGAAGGTGCCACCTATAAGCCAGGAAGGGGCTCCCCAGACACTGCATCTCCCAGTACCTTTTTCTTGGACTTCCCAGTTCCCCAAACTGTAAGAAATACATTGCTGTTGTTTATAAGCCACCCAGACTATGTTATCTTATTATAGCAGCCTGAACAGGCCAAGGCAGTGCAGATATTGAAATAAAATAAAGCATATTAAGGATTACAATGAAAAATTGGTCTACGTTAGGAAAGGTGACTAGAAAACCATTCATGTCAATAACTTAAAAAATCCAAAAAACCTAGATATATATCAAAGCGAGAGTTTCCTTTCAAAGTCACAACATTGGGAAGATAAACACTTATTTGAAAGATTTTATCTAAAATTGTGGTTTTTCTATCAGAAAATATAGAATGTTAGTTATATTAGTTACGTTGCCAAATAATCTATCTTCTGAAGTCAATTTACTTTTTGGTGTCAGACTGTGGAAATATTGTTTAAAAAATAGATAAACTGAATAATTATATACTTGACAATTAATGAGATGTCCTTTTTATATAATGTGTAAATGGATGTTCTAGACAACTTCAAAAGAGGAAATACAAACATACCTGGGAGATATTGCAGGTTCAGTTCCAGACCATTGCGATAAAGCGAATATTGCAATAAAGCAAGTAACACAAAATTTTTGGTTTCCCAGTGCATATAAAAGTTATATTCACACTATACTGTAGTCTAAGTGTGCAATAGCATTATGTCTAAAAAAAAGTGCATACCTTAATTAAAAATACTTTATTGATAAAAAAAACTCTAAAAATCATGTGAGCCTTCAGCTGACTGCTCAGGGTGGTGGTTGCTGAAGGTTGGAATGACTGTGGCAGTTTCTTAAAATAAGACAAAAATGAAGTTTGTTGCATCCATTGACTCTTCCTTACAAGATTTCTCTGTAGCACGTGATGTTGTTTGACACAGTTTTACCCATAGTAGAACTTCTATCAAAACTGGAGTCAAACCTCTCAAATCTTGCTGCTGCTCTATCAACTAAGTTTATGTAATATTCTAAATCCTTTGTTGCCATTTCAAGAAAGTTCACAGCAACTTCACCAGAAGAAGATTCCATCTCAAGAAACCGCTCTTTCTTCAACCATAAAAAGCAACTTCTCACTTGTTAAAGTTTCTTAAGATTGTAGCAATTAGGTAACATCCTCACTCAGGCTCCACTTTTTTTAATTTACTTATTTTTTATCGAAGCATAACTAATTATTCATATTTTGAGGGTATAGCATTGACTACCATTACCTGTGTGATGATAGTCACATGATGATCCAATCAATATTATTAACATATTCCTTATTACAAATCGTAATTATTCTTTGCACTCCTTACCCAATATCTCCCCAATCCCCCTCTCCATCCCCCCCATCTCTAGTAAACAAATTTATTCTCTCCTTCTGAAAGTTCAATGTATTATTGTGGTCTTGTCTGCCTTTCTTTCCTTCCTTCCTTCCTTGGCTCCACTTCTAATTCTAGTTTTCTTGCTATTTCCAGGACATCTAAAGTTATTTCCTCCAGTGAAGTCTTGAACCCCTCAAAGTCACCCATGAGGGCTGGAATCAAATTCTCCATTAACTCCTGCTAATGTTGATATTTTGGCCTCCTCCCATGAATCAAAAATGTTCTTAATGGCATCTAGAATGGTGAAAACTTTCCAGAGGGTTTTGAATTTACTTTGCCCAGATGCATCAGAGGAATCACCACCTATGGCAGCCGTAGCCTTGTGAAATATATTTCTTAAATAATAAGACTTGAAAGTTGAAATTACTCCTTGATCTGAAGGCTACAGAATGGATATTTTGTTAGCAGGCATAAAACCAACATTAATCTCATTCACAAGAGCTCTTGGGTGACTAGGTGCATTGTTGATGAGCAGTAATATTTTGAAAGGTTTTTTTTTTTTCTGAGCAGTAGGTCTCAACAGTGGGCTTAAAATATTCAGTAAACCATGCTGTAAACAGATGTGCTGTCATCCAGCCTTCGTTGTTCAACATACAGAGCACAGGAGAGCAGATTTAGCATAATTGTTAAGGGCTCTTGGATTTTTCATATAGTAAATGAACATTGTCTTCAACTTCAAGTTACCAGCTGCAGTAGCTCCTATCAAGAGAGTTAGCCTGTCCTTCGAAGCTTTGAAGCCAGGCATTGACTTCTCCTCTGTAGCTATGAAAGGCCTAGATGGCATCTTCCAGTATAAGGCTGTTTCATTTACAGTGAAAATCTGTTATTTAGTGTAGACACCTTCATCAATGACCTTACCTGGGTCTTCTGAGTAACCTGCCGCAGTTTCTACATCAGCACTTGCTCCTTCACTTTGCACTCCTATGTTATGAAGATGGCTTCTTTCCTTAAACCTCATGAATCAAGCCTCAAACTTTTCATCTGCAGCTTCCTCACCTCCCAGCCTTCATAGAACTGAAAAGAGAGCCTTGTTCTGGGTTAGGCTTTGGTTTAAGGGAATGTTGTGGCTGGTTTGATCTTCTATCCAGACCACTAAAACTTTCTCCTTTTCGGCAACAAGGCTGTTTTGCTCTCTTACCATTTGTGTGTCTGCTAGGGCAGCACTTTAAATTTCCTTCAAGATCTTCTCCTTCGCATTCACAACTTGGCTCATAGTTTGGTGTGAGAGGCCTCGCTTTCAGGCTGTTTCGGCTTTCAACATGCCCTCCTCACTAAGCTCAATCATTTCTAGCTTTTGATTTAAAGTGAGAGATGTGAGAATTTATCTTTGTCTTAAACACTTAGAGGCCATTTGCAGGGTTATTAATCGGCCTAATTTCAATACTGTTGTGTCTCAGGGAATAAGGAGACCTGAAGTGAAGGAGAGAGATGGGAGAATGATTGATTGGGTCAGTGGAGCCAGTCAGAACACACAGAACATTTATTGATTAAATTTGCTGTCTTATATGAACACAGTTTGTGGCACCCCCAAACAATTACAACAGTAACATCAAAGATCGCTGATCACAGATCACCATGGTAGATATAATAATAATGAAAAACTTTGAAATACGTTGAGAATTACCAAAATGTGACACAGAGACATGAAGTGAGCACCTGCTGTTGGGAAAACAGTGCCAATAGACTTGTGCAATGCAGAGTTGCCAAAAACCTTCGATTTGTGAAAAACACGATATCTGTAAAGCACAGTAAAGTGAAGCCTAATAAAATGAGGTATAAAGATATCTTGGGAAATAGCAGCATTTTGGAATAAAGAAAAAATATCTGCAAGCTATTTAGAGGTGACAAAGCATTTCAACTTATATTTTATCTGACTATATTTATCTACTATTATCTGATTTCCAAAACAAACTGGAAAAGTAGATGAAATAGGTAGTATTGTTAATTATTATCCTCCCCAGCATGTGGATGGCAAAACAGAATCTTGAGAATGTGAAGTGACTCGTTCAAGACACTGCAGCTGTTCAAAGTGGGAGCAGTGAATGTGGCTCTAGGACAGCAAGACCCATGTCCTTTCAGCTCCACCACAACCTTCCTGTGAATGTCCAGGGTACATTCTTTAAGATATAGCTTATAGTTGTTTTGTTTTAAGAAAAAATCAGATATCTCTTTTCATGAACTTACCCATTTTGTAATATTCAAAAATTAACTGATGGATGGGAAAAAACACTAGAAGAATATTTCTCAAAAAATGTTAACAAATAGTAACATGATTTTGTTTTCTTCTTAAAACAATGAACATATATTTATTGATAATCAGGGAAAGGTGTTACAGTACTTCCTCCTTATCTGCAGGGGGATACATTCCAAGACCCCCGGAAGATGACTGAAGTCATGGATAGTACCGAACCCTACATGCTCTGTTTTTTTCCTACACATACATACCTGTGATAAAATTTAATTTATTAATTGGGCACAATAAGAGATTAACAACAATAACTAATAATAAAATAGAACAATTGTAACGTTATACTGTAATAAAATTTATATGAATGCGGTCTCTCTCAAAATATCTTTTTATTTTATTATTTAATTTTTTAATTGTCATGTAATAATTGTTTATATTTATGGGTACAGAGTTATATTTCAATACATGTGTACAATGTGTGATGATCAAATCAGGAAAATCGGCACATTCATCACCACAAAAATGTATCATTTCTTCGTGAGGAGAGGGTTTGAGCTTCTCTCTTCCAGGCATTTGAAAACATACGCTAAATCATTGTTAATTATAGACACCTAGCGCTACTGTAGACCACTAGAACTTATTTTTTTATCTAGTTGTAATTTCGTATCCATTAACCAACCTCTTTCTATCCCTCCCCGCCCCCTCCCTTTCCCAGCCTCTAGTAACCACAATTCTACTCTCTACTTCTATGAGCTCAACTTGTTTTAGCTCCCACATCTGAGTGAGATCATGTGATATTTATCTTTCTGTGCCTGATTCATGTCCCTTAACATAATGTCTCTCAGGCTCAGTCATGTTGATGCAAATGACAGGCTTTCCGTCTTTTTTATTGCTGAGTAGCCGCATTTTCTTTGTCCACTCATCTGTTGTTTTAATCTGCCATTTTCTTTGTCCATTCACCTGGGTTGATTCTATTTCTTGGCTGTTGTGAATAGTGCTGCAGTAGATACAGAGGTGCAGACATCTCTTTGACATACTAATTCCCTGTCCTTTGGATAAATACCCAGTAGTGAGATTGATTATCATATGGTAGTTCTATTTTTCGTTTTTCGAGAAACCTCCATACTGTTTTCCATAATGGTTGTACTAATTTACATTCCCACCAACAGTGTATAAGGGTTCCTTTTTTTTGCCAAATCCTCTCCAGCATTTGTTATTTTTGATCTTTTTGATAATAACCCTTCTAACCGGGACAAGATGACATCTCATTGTGGTTTTGATTTGCACTTCCCGGTTGACTAGTGACGCTGAGCATTTTTTCATGTACCTGTTGGCCATATTTATGTCTTCTTTTGAGAAAAATCTATTTAGCTCATTTGTCCATTTTTAATTGGATTATTTATTTTTTTGCTGTTGTTTGGGCTCCTTGGATGTTCTGGATATCAATCCCTTGTCAGATGCATAGTTTACAAATATTTTCTTTCATTCTGCAGGTTGCCTTTCTTTATTCTGAAAGTTTTTAGCTTGATGTAGTATTGTACTCACCTTTCTTTTCCTTCTTGTGATCTGTCAATCTGATAACCGAGCCAGCTACTGGGTGACTCAGGGCCAGGGAGCGTTGATAACTGGACAGAGAGATGATTCCAATTCAGAGAAGGGTGGAGTGAGACGGCCTGAGGTTTCATCACTCTATTCAGAAGAGTGCACAATTTAAAATTTATAAATTGCTTATAAATTGTTTTATAATTGTGAAACTAGGATAAGGGGGACTACTGTATTCGTAGAATGAATTTTTTAAAAAACTAATTGCTGAGTTCACTATTTGCAGTTTCCTTAAAGAAATTTTTAGAATATTAGAATTGAGCTTTTTATTTGAAGACCTATAAGTATTTCTCAGGACTGTTTTTAGCTATGGATAATTTCTTAAAAACATATGTAGGAACAAATTATTCTTACCTTTTTGCTGAGTAAGAACGTGTATGATGGAGTTTGACTTTTTTAGTGATCTGTGATCGATTTTTTTAACCCCTTTGAAATTTGAATAAAAATTGTGAACTCTCTTACCAGAAAAATGTATGTGCCCTCAAAATTTTGCCTTTAGTTTCAGAGACTTTTTTGAATGCCATACATAGGCCATACATTACCTATTCTTATTTGTTTGCCCCCCAACCCTGAGACTTTGTTTTCAACTATAAAAGTTTTTTGTTATGTGTTAGAATTGTAACATCATAATTGGTGGAGTTAAATTAATAAACTTTTTCTGTAAATAGAAAAATCTTTCTGGATTAGCATAAAAAGGAGTTTTTTTTTTTTTTTTTTTTTAATTTCTCTAAATAATTTCCTGAATATGCTAAGGTCTTCTTAAGAACCTTATTGAATTTATGTACCTAATTTTTCCCCTTTCAGACTCCCTTCCCTCCATCTCTTTCCAAAAAGGGTTTAAAGCAGTTTATAGAAGTGCACTAGATAAAACAAAGCAAAAGTAAAAATAATTAAGTGACTAAATCTGGGCAAAGAGAGATGAAGGGTAGGGAAAATAAAATGGAGCAACGTGTGCTTTTGGGGTCTAGAAGTGGACCGCCTATTGGACTCAGACAATACAGAAAAGGAAACATGATGTATTGGCTGAGTCAATGATCATAAGACGAGAGATAATCAGTACTTAGAAGAAGCACATTTATTTCTGGCAATAAGTCTGGAAGATTGTCTTTCTGTGGGTTCTCATCAGTAGGGCAGGAGCAATAGATTGAACAATGTCTTAATAAATACCCATACAGTAAATACAGCAATGAGTTTCTCAGGGCTGCTTCTAATACCATTGCTCAATAGCGATCCATACTAACCACAGTTCAATAAGATCTCCTTCTGGGAGGAGAACCTAAGCGATATGGCCCATGTAGCCAGCACTAAGATGGTTCTACATATTCCAAGAATACACGTAGAGAAAGGGTTAGATCGCCTGTCCTTTAGTCAACCTTCCACAAACACAGCTTTTCTCAATGACTTTTGATGAATATTTTTAAAAGGTCAATTAGAATAATACATAGATATGGTAAAGTATCAAATAGTAGATAACTTTAACAATAATAACAGGCAATAATAGACAATAATCTTCCCTAGTCCTTCCCCCTCTCTAGACTCACTCATCAGATGCAACAATTCTGCTGTGCTTAGTTCTCCTTGTGGTTACTTCATAACACTACATAAAATGCTATTTCTTGACTTATAAATTTTAAATAATATCTAAATTTTAATTTTAGATTTAGCTAAGTTATACTACTCATCTTTATGATTCTTAAGTATTTTCACTTCTAAAAACTTATACTAATACTTATGATAATAAAACTCTATTTCTTATTCTATCAGTATGTAATTCCCCTCTACATTGAAGATATTAGCACCTGTAAATGTCCTCTCTGTCTTAGTCTGTTTTGTGTGGCTGTAACAGAATACCCGAGACTGGGTAATCTATAAATAACAGAAACCTATTGGCTCACAGTTCTGCAGGATGAAAAGTCCAAGTCTGATGGGCCAGCATCCTGTGAGGGACTTCTCACTGTGTCATCTCATGGCAGAAGGGTAAGGAAGGGATGGGAGAAGGGGGGAAGAGTGAGCACCAAACTTGTCCTTTTATAAGGAATCTACTGCTGCGATAAGGACATTAATCTATTCACTGTGTCCTCATGGCCTAATCACCTCTCATTAGGCCTCACCTCTCAACAGTGTTGCATTAGCAATTAAGATGTCAACACACGGCAGACATTCCTTAAAAACAGTTTGTACTATAGGTGAATTTATGAGTATTTATTAGTAATAGGAAGGCTTTTCTAAAGGTTACAGTGAAGGCAGAATCCATAATAGAGAAAAGGACTGAGGTGAGTGACCACATAAAAAAGTAAAAGTTCTATCTATCTACACCGAAAGAAAACGCCTTAAGAAAGCTTAAAAGGTGAATGAAAAGCTCAGAAAAATATGTGGGCAATGCATTTAAGAGACATAGGCTTAATGTTTAGTAGTTAAATATTTTATTTAAAATTAAAAAGGTAAATATTGTAATAGAAAACTAGACAAAGATATGAACAAGCAATTCACAAAAGAAGTATAAATGTCCAAAATTGTTTCCAATTTAAAAAATACAGCTGGTTTAGTACACCGGCACCCCAAGTAATACCACCTGGAACAGAGCAGACTATAATGCTACTTGTCCGGGCATTATTCCTTACTAGCTACTTGTGTGTGAGTACTTCAAAAAGTTCATGGAAAGAGTCATATCATCTTTAAATTCTACTTTTCCATGAACTAGACATTGTCTGAAGTATATTTTTAACTAAGGAAGTTAAGTGTATAATGGATCATGCACGCTGAGTCATGAGTTTTGGCATACTACGTTGCATTCTAAACTACTGAGTGTTATGCCACATTAAATATATTCTGCTAACTGTGATTTTTTGCCTGGCTTCAAAGGTTTTCATTTCACATTTGACAAATAGTTTTTACCTCTAGTGGCTGAAAAACATGCAAGTTATAGTGCTGAGCTAGTGGCAAAGAGTTAAAAGTAGATCATTACTCTGAATGCTAAAATGCACATCGCACAGCAGTCGCTTAAAGTATCTTTTAGGAAATGTTTGAGGACATAGAATACATGGTTGCCAGCCTCTAAGATGGCTGTATTAGTTCACTACAGCTGTTATAACAAAATACCATGAACTTGATGGCTTAAAAGAAATGTATTCATTTATAGTCCTGGAGGCCATAAGTCTGAAATCAGTATTGCTGGGCAAAAATCAGGGCCACACTCTTTTGGGTGATCTAGGGGAGTATTCATTTCTTGTTTCTTCCAGTTTCTGGTGGTTGCTAGCATTCCTTGACTGTGGCCACATCTTCAGACACTTTCTGTGGTCTGAAAGCATACTTTTTATGCTTTCTATTATTTTAAATTTGTTAAGGTAAGTTTTATTGCAAAAATGTGGCGAATGACCCATATGAACTTGAGGAAAATGTGTATTCTGTGGTTTTGGGATAGAATGTTCTGTAAGTATCAATCAGACCATTTTCATTAATAGTGCTATTCAGTTCATCTATATCGTTACTAATTTCCTGATGCTTGAGTTAACAAAAGATGTACAAAACATACTCTGAAAACTACAAATTTTTCATTATTGAAAAAAATTAAAGAAGATCTAAATAATAGGAAAAACAACCCATGGTCATGGATCAGAAGACTGAACATGGTTAATATGGCAAATAGTCCCCAAACTGATCTGAAGATTCAACAGAGTCTCTATCAGAATACCAGCTGACTTCTTTGTAGAAACTAACGGGCTGAATCTAAAATTCATATGGAATAAAAAAATAAAATAAAAATAAAATAAAATAAAATAAAATTCATATGGAATTGCAGGGAATCCAGAATAGCCAAATAATCCTGAAAAGGAAAAATGAAATAGGGTAACTCACACTCTCCTAATTTACAACTTAACTACAAAGCAATGGTAATCAAGACAGTGTGGTACTGGTGAAAGGATAAACAAATAAATCAAAGGAATAGATTGAGGATCCAGAAATAAACTCATACATATATGGTCAACAAATTTTCTGCAAGAATGCCAACAATCCAATGGAGGAAAAATAGCCTTTTAAAGAAATAGTGATGAAACAGCACAATATGCAAAAGAATAAAGTTGGACATTCATCTCACACCATATACAAAAGTTAACTCAAAATGAATTGAAAGGCCCAAACGTAGGTGCTAAAACTATGTAATGCTTAGAAGAAAACACAAAAGTAAACTTTCATGACCTTGAATTTGGCAAAGGACTCTTAAATATGGCACCAAAAGCATAAGGAACAAAAGAAAAAGTAGATAAATTGGATTTTGTCAAAATTTAAAATTTTGTGCTTCAAAGGAGAGGTTTTTGGTGAGGACGAAGAGAAACTGCAACCCTCCATAACATGCTGGTGGGAAAGTAAAACGGTGTGATCTGGAAAACAGTCTGGCAGTTCCTCGAATGATTAAACACAGAGTTACCACATGGCACGGCAACTCCATTCCTAGATATATGTCCACAGGAAGTGAAAACACATGTGTACACTGAAGTTTGTACACAAATGTTCATAGCAGCATTATTCATAATAGCCAGAAGTAGCCGAAATGTCCATCAACTGATGAACGAATAAACACAATGTGGCCTAATAACGATGGTATCTTATTTGGCTATAAAAAGAAGTGCAGGATTTATATGTGCTACAACATGAATGAACCTTGAAAACTGAAAGAAGCCCTTCACAAGACCACATATTATGATTCCCTTCATATGAAATGTTCAGAACAGAGAAATCTATAGGACAGAGAGTAGATTAGTGATTGTCTAGGGTGGTGAGGAGGGAGAAGACGGGTCTGGGACACAAGAGCTAAAGCTCACGGTGGTTTCTTTTTAGTGTGATAAAAATGTTCTAAAATTGACTATGGTGGTGGTTGCACATGTCCGTGAATGTACTAAAAACCATTGAATTGTACACTTTAAATATATTAATTGTATGGTGAACTATATCTCAATAAAACAGTTTTAAAAAAGTGATGATTTCCAAGCTCTTCGCATGGCAGAGCTGAAACCGGAAGTGATCCATTAGGAAATATTGTTACTCTTTAGTTAATGGTTTTTGTAGATGAATATTTATTTATACTGGATGATGTTTATGATACATTGCTGAGTAAAAAACGTGACCTATAAAACAATATGCATGTTTCTATTTTTGAAAAAATTATACACATAGAAAAATGTATGTTAAGGGTAGGTGTTGAAAGTGGGATTATGGGTATTTTAATTTTTCTCTTTCTGCATATCATACTGTCAACGGTGAACACACCCATTGATCTACTTCATATTGTGAAAAATATTTAAATTTTATTTTGCATTTTCTGGAACAGTTAAAATCCCAACCTGCACTTTATCTTGAAAAATTCTCAAAGCAATTTTAGCAAGAATCTACTCTTTCATAAAGCAACAATTTCAATAAAAACTCATGGAATCCTAACCTATGAACAAGATAATCTAGCATACCCTCCAAATTAACTGACTGGGAAATGTATACCCTCATAAATAAACAGGGTAATTTACCGGATAGGGCAGTATGCCCATTAAATGTTAAGCAATATTTATGAAAAGCACAAAATTGAATTTGAAATAGTTTATATGAAGCCTTTCTTTTTAACAGCAATTAGTTTTTTTAAAGGCCACTCTTAGATTGGAAAATAAAATCTTACTATTTGTGTAAGGGCACTTTATTTTTAAGTGAGAGTGTTAGGTGAAAGTGGATAAAGGAATACATTAGTTCATACAAAGATGCCATTAAATCTTCAAAGGACATTAAAGCAAGCATTAAAAAACAAACAAATAAAACTGTGCATTTTTATACCATAAATAAAAATAAAAGATATATGTGGGAAGCGTATGGTAGAAATACAAAGGTACTTCAAAATACAAAGGTAGAAATACAAAGGTACAATGGAAAAATTGAATTAAAAGATAATACGAATCTCTCCATAACCTTTTTGAAGTATATGTATTTATATGATAGATTTATTTACAAATACATCATTTCATCCACATACAGATATGTTATACTAGAGTATGGCTTATCATTTCCTAAAATTACTACTCATACGTCATCAATTTTTTTTTCTTTTTACTGCCTGTTCCAATCACGGAAAAATATTTTGGGTTTGTAACTGAAAGTATTTCAAACGAGTGTCATATTGCTCCCTTTGACCCCAAGTGCCTCTGTTTATAAGATCATTTATATGGTCATTGCTGTGATCTGAATGTTTGTGTCCCCCCCCAAATTTGTATGTTAAAACCTAATCTTCAGTGTGATGGTATTAGGAGGTGGGGCTTTTGAGAGATAGGCAGGTCATGAGGGTGGAGCCCTCATGAATGGAATTGGTGCCCTTATATGAGAGGCCCCAGAGAGCTGCCTTTCCCCTTCCACCACGTGAGAACACAGAGAAAAGTCACCATCTATGAACCAGGAAGGGGGCCTTCAATCGACATTGAATCTCCTGGTGCCTTGATCTTGGGACTTCCTAGCCTCCAAAACTGTCAGAAATAACTTTCTGTTGTTTATAAACTATCCAGTTTATGGTATTTTGTTACGGGAGCCTGAACAGACTAAGACAGTCATTCTACCTATAAGGGATATTATTTAGCATCACAATTTGAAATACTGTACCATATTTTTATGGATTTCAAATCATTTTAGACATTTCTCTGTGAGTATGCTGAATGTGGACTTTTCAAACAGGTAGAAATGCTAAGGAGTATCGACAGAATAGAAACTAAGAAGTAATTTGGTCATAATATTATAGTTGCATTTGTCAAACACCTACCAAGCACCAGGCAGTATAAGGTACATCGCATGCACCATCTCTTTTAATCTGCACAATAAGTTAATGGAGGAAACTAAGGCTCAGAGAGTTTACACATGTTGTTTGATGTCACCAAACCTAGTAAGTGACAGAGTAAGGTTTGAACCAGGTGTACACATTTCCAAAACCTAAAGTTTTTTCATAATACCCCACTAGAATGAAATAATAGCATCTATGATATCCTTGTGGCCCTGGCTAATTAATGGGCATAGCCCTTGCACTAATGTTTGACATTCAGTTAAAAACTTGGACTCTAGAGTCAGATCTGGATTTGTGGTACTTAGTACATGTGTAATCTCGGGCAAGTCACTTGGGTATACCCCAGTCTCCTCATCTGGGAATGGGGTAGCAATACTACTGACTTTATAGAGTTGTTGTGAGGAGTAATGCAATTACTATATATAAAGTCTTGGTAGTGCTAAATAATTGTTAGCTCTTATTGTGTTGATGAGAAAATTGTCCTGTCAAGTAAATAAAATAATCTCACACCCTTGTAGTGTCTCTTGAAGGGAAAATAAATTATAATTGATAACTATCCTGGGAATTAGAATATCCTGGGCAGGAAGTAAGACCTTGGAGGTAGAGTCTAGACTGGGATAAATCAATCCTTTTCTTTGGGCATCTCTCTCAGGCTTGGACTCTGGGACATCTAGAGTCATTGGGGGCATTCTTGTTTGGCGTAGAAACAATGGCTTCGGTCTCATAGAAGCAAGCTGTGTTCTAAGCAAAGAGGTAGTCCTACCTATAGCAGCACAGAAGTGGTCGCGTTGGGGACCCCAAGTACCTGAGGTCTTGTGCTGGCAGGTTCAGGCAGCAGCCACATCCAGTTGGTCTGTAAATTATGCTCTAAATTTTAATTTCCTCTATTATCCTCAGGACCTTAATAAAAATGGGCCAACTATGTCCACCTAGTCTCAGCTCTGCTATGGGAGGTTAAAGGAAGTGTCTGTGATTATTCTGATGCTGGAGTGTGAAAAGGTGAGAACAAATGTAGTGGTGAAAGGGCAAAGTTAGCAAAAAGTCCACAGAAACAGGTGAATCATAAATTATTGTCAGGACTATGTCCAGTTGTCCCTCCCACCATGCATGGATTTTCCCATTATTCCCCACCTTGGAGGAAATCTGTAGGTTTCCTCAGACACAACCATCAAAAAAATTTGGTACTGTATAGATTCCTTAATCAACATCTATAGAAGCTGGTTTTTGAGTGCAATTAAACATGACAAGATGGGTAACAAAACCCCTTCCCCACCTCCAAATACCTGCTAAAAACATATATTTTATTTATTTATTTATTTATTTTACATGTTTGATGTGTTTATTTATTGTCAATTTGCATGTGTTTGGTGAAATGTCTATTTTAAACTTTATCCCATTGTCTGTCTTCTTATTATTGATTTATGAGTTTAAAAATTTTTTTTGGAATGCAAATTTCTTATCAGATATATGATTTACAGTTATCCGAGTCTGTGGGTTGTTTTTTCACTTTCTTAATGACAACCATTGTACAGACAGTCGCCAACTTACCATGGTTCAACTGAACAATTTTTTGACTTTATGATGGGGCAAAAGTGATAGCATTCAGTAGAAACTGTGCTTTGAGTACCCATACACCATTGTGTTTTTCACTTTTTGCACAGTATCTGATAAGTTACATGAGATATTTAGCATTTATTGGAAAATAAGCTTTAATTTAGATGATTTTGCCTAGCTGTAGGCTAAAGGAAGTGTTCTGAACACAATTTAGGTAGGCTAGGCTGAGCTACAATGCTTAATAAGTTAGGTGTATTGAATGCATTTCCTACTTAACAATATTTTCAACTTACAGCGGTTTTAATCGGACTAACCTCATTGCAAATTAAGAAGCGTCTGTATCTGTCTCTCCATTTTTTGGGTCAGGGATTTTGGGAAAACTTAGCAGGGTGGTTCATCTTGGCTCCTGTGACAACCGGTGGGTGGTTGAGCTAGAGGATCCCCTTCCAAGATGGTGCCTGGGTGCACCTTGGCCTCTCTTGCTCCACGTGGTGTCTTATGTCTCAGGCCTTCTCCATGTGATTAGGATGTCTCATAGCTTGGTAGTTTCAGGGTAACAGACTGGTCACACTTCTTCCATGGCAACTGGCTTCCAAGAGACAAGAAGGAGGCCAGCTAAGGGCTATGTTTGAACGTGACACAACATTACTGCCGTCATATTTTACTGGCCAAAGCAGGAACAGAGCCTTTGCAGATTCAAGGGATTGGAGAGGATGACTCCACATTTTGATGGAGAGTGGCAAGGGACAGGATTAAGATGCCATTGTGGCTATCTTTGGAAAATACAGCCTGCCACATGTGATGAATGTACTTTTTAAAAACATATATTTTAACATCAAAAATATATTTTAATAAAATTGTTGGGGTTTAAGAATATTGGTTTAAGAGTTCTAATTGTTATATGTACAAAACTCTTTTCTACATATATTTGAGCTTTATTGAAACTGGGAGCCAAATATGTAAGGTTGGTTTTCAATTCAAAATTCGATCATGATACTGACACAGATGAATTGAATCTGTGAGTGCTTTTTCATTTTGTTTATTCAATTATTCATTTATTCAACAAATGTATATGGGCCACCAATTATATTTCCTTCACTTCTTTTATTTATTTAATTTTGCGGGGGGGGGGGCTGGCTGGTACGGGGATCCAAATTCTTGACCTCCGTTGGGCCACCAATTATAAAGGAGGTATTGTTGTAAGTGTAGGACATGAAGCTGATCGTTGCACCATGGAAGATATACACATAATGGGGACAATGGAAATATATTAAACCACAGTGTGTAAGTGTTAAAATGGGACAAGAAAAAAATCCTTTAAGACATTAGGAGTAATAATTACCTAGAATAAATATGTGACTCAAAATAATTGGATTTCTTCACACAGGAATAAGTTGGATATTGAATAGACCCCAAAAGGCAACTCTCCAATATTACAGTCCTTAAGGGAGATACAATTATTATACTGGTGAGGATGCAGAGAAAGGGGACCCTCCTACACCGTTGGTGGGACTTTAAATTGGTGCAGCCATTATAGAAAATGGTATGGAGGTTCCTCAAACAACTACGGCTAGAACTGCCATACAATCCAGTGATCCCACTGCTGGGTATATACGCAAAGGAATGGAAATCATCATGTCGAAGGGACACCTGTACTTCCAGTTTTACTGCAGCTCTATTTACAATAGCCAAGAGTTGGAACCAATCTAAATGTCCATCACTGGATGACTAGATAAGGAAAATGTGGTATATTTACACAATGAAATACTACTATGCCATAAAAAGAATGAAATACTGCCATTTGCAGCAGTATAAGATGAACTTAGAGAAAACCATGTTAAGTGAAATAAGCCAGACACAGAAAGAGAAATACTGCATGTCCTCACTTATAAGTAGGGACTAAAAAACAAACAAACAAAAAAGAAAGAAAGAAAGATACAACAATCACAATAATACATTGACCTTTCAAAAGGAGAGAGCAGAACTGAGGTTATCAGAGATGGGAAAGCAGGAGGGGGAAGGAGGTTAAGGGAGGAATTGGTAAAGGGCCACAAAAATTGATTACATTGTAAAATGCTGAGTATACTAATTGTCCTGATTTGAGCATCACATATTGCCCACAGGTATTGATATTCAACACTGTATCCCACTGATATGTATAATCAACTATGTTCCAATAAAAAATACTTTTTTAAAAAAGTATAAACAATAAAAGGAAATCAGTCTATGCTAATGTCAAAAAAATAAAAGAAAAAGAAAAAGAAAAAAGAAAAGAAACCGAGGTGTAAAGAAGTTAACTAATTTGTACGTAAACACACAAGTAGTAAATTGTTGGATTTTAATTCAGGTATGTTTGACTCCAGAGCCCAGACTCTTGACCACTGTGTTAAACTGAATGACTGATTTTTACTAGCCTAGTTGGGTATATTTTGGCTGTGTTATTTGGAAAAGAGATAATTTACTTGGTTGCCTCATTTGTAAAAAGGATCCTTTATTATAAGGCTGTATTGAAAATCAACTACTATAGATATCTTAAAAATGATAACCTCAGATGGCATTAATGATAATATTAAATGTAAAATTGAACGGATACTTATTTTGAAATATCAGGCATGGTAGGCAGCTTTAAGATGGTCACCCCTGATCCCACCTCCTTGTGTTCATGCCTTTCTATAATCCTTTCCTCTTGAGCATGGACTAGTCATAGTGACTCACTTATAACAAACAGAATACAACAGAGTGATTTTTGATATAAATAAAAAATTGAAAAAATAAATAAATCAGGGAGAAGAGACAGGTCTTCCCCACAATATAATTCCTACTAATAAGTTTAAAAGGAAAGTGGGAAAAAGAGAGTAAACATTAGGCAAATACCACAGCAATAAATGTTGCAGACAATATCCACTGATGGATGCTAAATCTGGTGTGCAAAAAATTGAGGCGATGCAGGCTTTGCCTGTTCTTAAGTTACCTCCTCCAAGATATTTATCTGCTTTAGAGAGAAAGAGAGTAGCTTTAGAGAAACAAACACAGCAGACACCAACTTAACCAAGTGATCAAGGAAAACATAACCAGTAATAAGACATGTCAGCATCATGGTCTCCTTGATATGATACACTGAGAAGGGCAAACCACATTTTTTGCGGTATTCTTGCAAAAATTCATAACCTTGTTCCAATCATGAGAAAACATCAGACAAATCCAAACTGAGGGGCATTCTATGAAATAACTGATCAGTACTCTTCAAAAGTGTCAAGGTCAAGACAGGCAAGGAAAGTCAAAGGAGAATAAAGGAGACTAAGGATAAATAAAAAGTAAATGCAGAGTGGGATCCTGGATAGGATCGTGAAAAAATGGCATAATGGAAAAATCGGTAAAATTTAAATAAGGTCTATAGTTAATAACATCGTACCAAGGTTAGATTCCTGTTATTGATAATTATACTATGGCTATTTAAGATGTTAGCATCAGAAGTAGAATAAGGGATATAAAGAACTCTGTACAATTTTTTGGCAACTTTTCTATAAGTCTAAAATTATTTTAAAATAAAAAATTTAAAAATTTATGCTGCATTAAAAAAAAGTGAATCATATAGTCTTTACAAAAAACACACCTAAACCCTAAAGATATAGAAAGTTTGAATGTAAAAGAATGGAAAACTATATGCAACTCAAATGATAATAAAAAGAAAACTAGGAATAGATTTTTAATACATTTTTAAAACATTACTGGAGGCACACGGAGTTACTTCATGCTGCTGAAAGGTTCATTGCACCAGGAGGATATAACAATTCTAAATTTGTGTACTTTCAAATACGTAAGGGAAAAATAAACTACAAAGAGGGACAAATAAATCCAGTAATGAAATAGGAGATTGTAAATCATGTCTCTCAGTAACTGCTGGATTAAAATACACAAACAAACAAACAAACAAAACCCAGGAAGGATGTAGAAGGACTATTTGAAGTACATTGTTAAAAACTACGGGATCCAACAACTGCAGAATACATGCACCTTTCAAGTGTAAGGAACATGTACAAACATTGACCATAGTCGGGGCTATCAGGCAAACCTCAAAAACAACAACAACAAAAAAAAAAATCAAAGGATAAAACTAATACAATATGTATTCTTTTACTACAATGCAGTCATGCTAGAAATAAAAAAACAAATGACAAAAGAAAACTCAGAGGTGTATAAGTTTAAAATATTCTTTTAAAGAACACATGAATAAAAGAAGAATTCAGAATACAAATTAGAAACTTTTTTAACTGAGTGGTACAAAAATACTATATATCAAGACTTTTGTAGCAAAATCAGTACTTAGAGTACTTTTCTCAGAGGAACAAAAAAAAAGTGAGCTAAACATTCATATTAAGAAATTGGTATAAAAAAACACAATAAGTCAGAAGAATGTAAAAATTAGAAAATAACAGATAAGAGAAAGATTAATGATATAAAAAACAGATATAATAGGAACAGCATCAACAAAGCTGGTAATTAGGTTTTTAAAAAGATTAATAAAACTGATAAATTCTTGACACTACTAAGACAGAAAAAAGAGAATATAAAAATAGCTATTATTCAAAACAAAAAGGGGGATATCTCAACAGATTCTGCAAACATTAAGAGATAATTAGAGATTATTATGAATTACTAACTGTATACCCATAAATTTGAAAATGTAGGTATAATGGCCATATTCTTGGAAAATTACAATTTACCAACATTTGTAGAAGAAAACAGTCATATAAGCACTTTAAAAATTGAATCTGGGGCCGACCGTGTGGCGCACTCGGGAGAGTGCGGCGCTGGGAGCGCAGCGGCGCTCCCGCCCCGCAGGTTCGGATCCTACATAGGGATGGCCGGTGCGCTCACTGGCTGAACCCGGTGCGGGCGACACCAAGCCAAGGATTGCGATCCCCTTACCAGTCACGAAAAGGAAAATAAATAAATAAATAAATAAATAAAAATTGAATCTGAATTAAATATGTTCCCACAAAGAAAACTCCAGCCCAAGATGTCAACAGTGAGTTCTAGGGAACGTTTGTGTAAGAAATAGTTTTAGTCTTACACAAACTCTTCCAGAGAATAGAGAAAGAAGTTGTACTCAGTTATACTCCTCAATTCAGGAGACTGCCATAACTTTGAAGCCAAAGCCCCATAAGAACAGTGTGAGAAAGAAAAATTATATGCCGATCTCACTCATAGATGTAGCTGCAAAAATTCTGAATAAAAAATTGGGAAACTGAATTCATACATATCCATGTATAAAAATGATACTACATCACAACCAATTTGAGTTTCTTCTAGGAATGCAAAATTGGTTTAACCTGAGAATATTGATTCCCCCCCTTTTTTATTGAAACCTTTTGGTTATACTTATTTATGGGATAGAGTTTTATTTCAATACGTGTATAGAATACGTGATGATCAAATCAGGGAAATTAGCATATTCATCATCCCAAAACTTAATCATTTCTTTGTAATGTGAGCATTCAATCTCCTCTCTTGTAGCCATGTAATAACATGCAGTAAATAATTGTTAATTATAGATGCCTAGCTTGACTGTACACCAATAGAACTTATTTTTCCTATCTTCCTGTTTTGATATATATATATAGTTTTAACCAAGTGAACAGAAAAAAGGAGAGAAAACATAATCACACAATAGATGCCAAATTGAAAGTGTTTAATAAAATTCAACATCTATTCATAATTTTTACAAAAAATTATAAAATTATTAGGGTTAGGAGAGAACTTCCTTAATCTGATGAAGGGTATCCCAAAAAGTAAATTTAAGCAATACTCACACTTAACTATAAAATGTTGAGGAACAAGAGAAGGATGCCATCATCACTGCTTCTATGAGGAAGACATACAGAGCACATTGTATTGGAGGTTCTAGTTAGTTAACTAAGACAAGAAAAAGACATAAAAGGTATAAGAAATAGAAACATAAAAATGAATCTGTCACCACAGATACAATTTTGAACGTTATATATGTCAGAGTAGAAATGCTGGGTATTGGGGGATGCATATGTTCAGTTTTACTACCTAATGCCAACAGGTTTTGATTGCTACAAGAATGGTTACTAGAAAGATCATTAGAATTCATTTATCAACAAGATGTTTGGATACACTAACAATACATAAAAATTAACTATATTTTTTTCTATAGCATCTATAGCCAAAAAGAAAATGCAGAAAAAGAGTTACCATTTACAATGAGATAAAAAAAAAAAAAATACCACGTGCCTAAAGACAAAATTAATAAAACATGTGTTGGACCTAAATAAAGCCATAAAACTATAGTAAGAGACATTTGAAAAGACTCACTTAAATGAAGAAATATACCATGTGCATGGATTGGAAAATACTATTGCAAAGATGGAAATTCTTCCCAAATTGATCTATAGATTAGATGTAATCTCAATCAAAATCATAACAGAGATGGTGGAAACAGATCCTCTATACATGGCATTCACAACAGTGGTGGCACTGAATGGCAGTGCAAAAAGAATGCCTTGTTAAAATTGAAATATACAAAAGGAAGAATGGAACTGAATTCCCTACCTCATACCAAACACTCAAATAAATTTCAAGTGGATTGTATCCCTAAATGTGAAAGGCAAAAATTAATAATAATTACAATATTTAAAAGTTTAGAAAATAATACATGAGAATATCTTTATGACTTTAGGACTTCTTAAAATATAAAACACAAACCATAAAGAAAAGACTAGTAAATTCGACTACAATGAAATTAAAAACTCGGATTTATCAAGACACCTTAGAGAGCAAAATGGAAAGGCACAAAGTTGGAGAAGATATTTACATCATCTGTAAACAGCAAAGTCCATAACCAGACTATATAAAACACTCCTAAAACCAATACGAAAAAGGCAACCCGTTGAAAAATAGCTAAAAGACTTTAAAAGACTTGCTCTTCAAAAAAGAGAAATCAAAATGGACATCAAGCATATAAAAATATACTTGATCCCATTGATAATCAAGGAAATGCCAACAGAAACCAAAATGAAATACCACTGCTAAAAGATTGTTTAAAATAAAGAAATATAACAATAACACCTTCAGTCAGAATACAAACTACCAGGAGTTCTCATATTGCTGATGGAAGTGTAAATTTACACAACCGCCCTAGAAAACCTGTTGGCATTAGCTAGCAAAACTGAAGATTTGCATCCCCTGATACCCAGCATTTCTACTCTTACATATATGCCCTTCAGTATCACATGCTAAGAAGCATATGAACATGTATAAACATGTTCATAGCAGTATTATTTATAACATCCTCAAATTGGAAGCATCCAGATATCCACCTACAACAGAATGGATTCATGCAATGGAATATCTTTTAGCAACAAAAATGAGCTCATCAAAGGTCCCTTCTTCAAATGTAGGTGAATCTTAAAAATCTGTGGTTGAGTGGATGAAGCCAGGCACAGGTACACCCCGCCTCACCCATCCCGTTTCCATTTAGACAAAACTAAAACATCTTATTTAGGATACCTTATTTGAGGCTAAATTATAGACAAAAAAGGGGCAACCAGGGGTCTCTTCAAGTTCGAGAATATAGCTTTCATAACTGAGGAAGTGGTAATACAACTGCTTATAACGATTCATTAAACTGCACATTTACTTATGCAAAAAAGAATAAGTATGATATCCATTCAGACTTTTTTTGCAAATCATAATTTCTTAACTCCACAAAATATTTAATAAAAGATGTAGTGTGCTTAAGTACTTAATTTTTACCATCATGAATATTTAGACTCTTCTGAACTTTGGGTCGGTCTTTTCAAGTGTTGTAGAGAGAAAGATTCTCAATAAAGTTTGTTGACACTTACCATCTGTTTTATCAAATTTTGCAGAAAATGTGGGCTAATTTCTTTTATTATAACCATCTGGAATGTGAAACTAAAAGTCAAGATTTTCCTTAGCTGACTCCATTTTCAGTAAATGCCTCCAGGCAATAAAAGGGGGCCAAAATGTCTACAAATGAGGCAGGAATAAAAGCATTCAGAAATGTTATTTCTTCAGCTAGTCCACTTGATGGCACTAAGCTAACACAGAATATGGGTAATCCTCCATGGAAGTTTGATGCATTAATGTGTTTTCTGTGTGGTTTCATAATCTCAGACTTTGTGAATTCTTAGAGCTTTGGATATATTCACTAGGGAAAAAAGAGATTAAAAATTCTTAAAGAATTGAAGCTGTTTTTTAAGAATTTAAAAAAGATGTAACTCTCTAGGACAGACAAACAGAGCTTTTCATGTCTTGCTTCTTGTTTTTTTCCACCTCTCCAAATTATAAACCCTAGGGAAATAAATAATTCTGGCTCTAAGATAGAAGAGGCTCGATAGATATGAATTGCAGGATTTTAAATTTAATTCTTTTGGGGGGAGAATGGGATGGAAAAGATTTTGCCACAGTCCATGCACTTTGTAGCAGATCCGGGAAGGGTCAGAGGCTTCGCGGTCTCCAGCAAGGATGCAGTTAAGCAGGTTCGGGTTCTGCGGTTTAAGGAAGGATGCTGCTTCTCGTCTTAGAGGAACATCTTTACTTAGATCTTAAAGAAGAATGAGGCTTCTTTGCTATGACTCTTCAGCTGCAAGCAATGGGAAGTGATTCTCAGCTTGTGGGGAGAACTGGTAGACAGAAGGAATATGAAAAGCTACTGTTTCTTTTGGGTACATTTACTGAAAATGGGGTACATGAAAGTCTTGACTTCTAGTTTCACATTATATATACCTATGAAAAAGGAAATTGTCCTATACATTCTCTGAGCAAAATAATTTTTCTTTAAGTGTATCAGAATTTGGAATTGCAAAACTGTAGACAAATCCGTTAGTGCTATATGGAGTCCCAGCAATAGTCATAAACAAAAGCTACACGAATCTCTCTTAGATTATCCTTAACAGGTTCTTTTTTCTGATTTGCAATAAAGTAAGATATTTTACCTACATCTAAAAAATAAGTGAATCCTGCAAGGGCTTTCTGCTGTGTGAGGACTGTAGATCCTTCTTGCCTCTCTGCACGTAGCAGGCTCTTTCCTTGGGGAGATGGGAAGCTCTTTGAGGGTAGGGACTGTGTCTTATTTTCATCTGTATTCTTTACAGCAGAGAGCCCAATGGCTTAGAGAGACAAATACTCAACAAACATAGATATGATGACTAAATTGTCATTCTGTTAAATCTAACAAAATTTAATTAAATATTAATTAAATATAAATAATAAATATACATAAATGTAAGACCTGATCTTACATTTTCTTCATTTCTGTGAAGATTTGGTTGTTTAGTAAGTTCATAAATGAATTAAGGTCATCACATCTTTAAAGCAGAAAGTTTGATAGAAAATGAAATGAATTGTGCATATGGTTTAAAATCTAGTGCTGTATTTTTTCAAATAAAGCACCACTCTGGGCTTTCCTTACCACTTCCTTCCTCTTTTGCTGTGAAGGCCCAGCAGTTTTGTCCAAATTAGTTCAGATAGCATTTATTTTCTTTAATAATCAAAAATTTTAAGTGAGAATTATTTGGCAATCTTCAGCATTATTTGGCAATCTTCAGCATTATTTGACAATCTTATACAATTTTAGTGGTTGTTGATTTTTAAATGTTATCCTTAAAAAACAAAAAAATAAATGTATTATAGTAATAGATATGTAAAAATAAGTAGACAGATCTTTTAGACTTTTAAAAAATATAAAAAACAAACAAACAAAAAAACCCCCAAACCCACATGGGCTTAAAAAAAACAAACCCACATAAAATCTGATCCTTTTTGTAAGATAGGACTAATCTTTATATTTCTTGAATCATTAGCTATTTGTCAAAATGCCAGAAAGCAATGTTATACACGGAAGGGATATTAACTTTAACCTTAATTCAGCCACAAAGATCTCTGTGAGCCAAATTTGTATTTCATGCACCCCACACAAAATTTTATGAAATATCAGAACAATAGGAAAACATTGCAGTTTATATTTCTTAAAATTTAACAAAATACCATTTAAAAGCTATGAATCAGAAGTCTTCCATCTTTAATGAAAGTCTTTCTTGATATAGAAAAATGTCTTCATAGGTAAAATCAAAATACTGCCCTCAAATCCTTTTATGAATATGTAAAACCTAAAACAATTGTGTTAGGTAAGAAATGAGAAGAATCACCAAAACAAAGGTTCATATGGGTCTTTCTGACTAGGTCTAAAGGGGAAGATATTTTCATACTTTGACTCAAAACCTTCTTTCTTTCTCTCTATGTTAAAAAAAAATCTTAATGTGCAGAGGAGAAAAATTACTCATTGGCTGAGGTTATAAGCTAACAAATTTTTAAATTTCTGGGTCTAAACTGAAATGTGAAATAAGTTCTTTTTTTTTTTTTTTTTAAAAAAAAGATAACTGGTAAGGGGATCTTCACCCTTGGCTTGGTGTTGTCAGCACCACGCTCAGCCAGTGAGCGAACCGGCCATCCCTATATGGGATCCGAACCCGGAGCCTTGGTGTTATCAGCACCACACTCTCCCGAGTGAGCCACGGGCCGGCCCTGAAATAAGTTCTAAACACCAGATTTAGTGTGGACAAAAGTCTCCAGATCTGGGTGTGTGCCCTCAGTGCCCAGCACAGCACCTGGAACATAGTTTAGTAGGAACTCAAGAGACACCTACTGAAAGAAGTCACCACTCAACACTGTTGATTCTTTCTCTTATTTAGGGCTCTCCCTTTAGGGCTCTCCATCCCCACTGTCACTTGTTTAGTTCTGGTCTCCATCAACTCTGGTCTATTTACTGTACTTGCCAAATAAATTGTCTCTCTGCTGTTTTTCATGTTTTCTTTTTATTATTCTCTAAGATATAACTTTGATTTTTTTCCAAAGAAAAATTAGATCACTGTTTATTAATCTCTAGGATGTACCATATACTTTACCTGCATCACATGTTCTTCAAAAAGTTCATGGAAAAATAGAGTTAAAATATAATATGCTTCTTTCCATAAACGTTTTGAAGACTCCTTGTATCATCAAATTCTTGCAATAACACTAATAATAAGGCATTACTGTGTCTGTTTTTAGAGACAAATAAACCAAGACACAGAGGGGTTAAGTGGCTTGGACAAGGTCAGTTTAGCTATTTTAGCATGCCCTCAAGTGACGGCGCACCAGTTGACGTGTTTGAGATGACTAATGATCTCAGCTTTCCTGGGACTGTCTTAATTTAGTGCTGACAGTCTAGTGTCACAGGACACCCGTCAGTCCCAGATAAAACGAGACAGTTTGTTACCTTATGTCTAGTATAAGAACTGTACAAAAACAGTAGTCCATCTTTATCCTCGGGTCCATTCTCTACAGTTTCAGTGACCACCATCAACCATGGTCCCAAAATATTAAATGGAAAATTTCAGTTTGTGCACCATTCTTAGTAGTGTGATGAAGTCTCATGCCATCCCATTCTGTCCTGCCCGGGATGGGAATCATCCTTTGTTCAGGGCATCGTGCTGCATGGGCTGCTCACCCGTTAGTCACTTTGTAAGCCCTCTCAGTTGACTGCTGTGGTTTCGCAATGCTGCTTTTAAGTAACGCTGATTTCACTTTATAATGGCCCCAAAGTGCAAGAGTAGTGATGCTGGCATATTGTTATAATGGTTCTACTTCATTATTAGTTATTGTTGCTAATCTCTTACTACTGTGCCTAATTTATAAATTAAACTTTATCATAGGTATGTACAAGCAGGAAAAAACATAATATGTGAGTATACAGCGTTCAGTACTATCTGTGGGTCTTGGAACACACCCCCCCCCACTGGGGGTCTTGGAACACATCCCCCTGCAGATGCAGGGAACTACTGTCATACACTTTCATTCCTCCCCTCCCAACTTTTGTGCTATTTTGTCATACATTTTTATTTTGTAAACTCCATGCTACATAGTTAATACTTTTGTTTGGACAGTCAATTATTCTTAAAGGAGATTTAAGTAATTTTTAAAATCTTGTATATTTTAAATGCTCTTCAGTCCTTTGTGTGGATCCAGATTTCCATCTGGTATTCTTTTTGTTCTGCCTAAATGATTTTCTTTTTTTCCTTTTTAAGAAAATGTAATTTTATTAATATTATTTTTTACATTCTAGGATGTTGTTGCAGAGGAAGTGGGAGGGAACGGAAGAGGGAAAAAGGAAGGAAAAGGGAAGGAAAAAGGAGGAATGAGGAGGTGCAGGATTGAGGCCTGTGGCACTCCCCTCATTCCCACAGGGGAGACTAGGGGGCTTCTAGCAGTGGCTTGGTCATTGCCAGGCTGGATGCAGATGTCAGGGGGGTGTGGCAAAAGCCCTCACCCCCCCCCCCACCGTCCCAGCTTGGAAACCCAGGGCCCTTCTTGCTGCAACCTGGTGGCCATTGCTGGGCTGGTTGCATGTGTTGGAGGGCATGGCTGAGGGCCAAGGCCCAAGGTCCTCCACACCCCCAGGTCAGGAGAGCCCGAGGCATTTCCTGTGGTGGCTTGCTGGTCACCACTGGGCTGGCTGCACGTGAGGGTGGGTGTGACTGAGGACCTCATCCTCCACCCTTGGGATTGGATGCTGGTGTCAGGGGGCACTGCTGAGGCCCCCAGCTCTCCCCCCTTTCTGGCTTGGTAGCCTAGGGGACTTGCAGTCCTTCTAGGTGTTATAGGTGTTCTTTGCTGATGTAAGACCTTTGCTAGTTAATATCAAACTTCATCTCTGGTTGTGGGTACTTTGTTTTTTCTTTCATTTCTGTGTTGGTTGTTTGCTTTTCCCACCATTTAAACTCTGTGCTGGAACTAATTTGTTGTCCTTTGCTCACTTCTAAAATGGGGGAACTTCCTGTGGGAACCAGAACTTGAGCTCTGTGGTTGAGCTAAATTGCTGCTTTGCTGCTGATTCCCTAGGGAGGGCTTTTTGTGCAGCTCAGGTTTTGGTGGTTGACTTTATAGGTACTTCTGGCTCTTGAGAGATCTGGTGCATTTGGGTTGTGTAGAAACACTGGTCTGGGCCTGAGTCTTTTCATCCAGCTGCATCCCATGCAATTCTGTATTCCTGATGAGCCTCCTCTGAGTGGTCCTTCTCTGATTAGGGTGCAGATCAGCTGTCCTTGCTGTGCCCCAGTGTTCTTCTGGTGGGCTCAACTCCCCCACCACACATGCTACAAACACTTCCCATGGGATGGGCTGTGCCCTGGTCCCTTGCAATGACTCACTGGCCTCTGAGTGGCAACTTTTTTTCAGTTGTTGTGGCTCCCTGCTCCTATGTGGGTCCACAGGAACCCTATTAGTGGTCTTGCTGTCCTGGGGGCCACCAAGGCCTTCTTCTCCCCTGCTGCCTCCAAGTAACTTCATCCAAAGGGCACAGCTGTGGCTTTTGCCACCTCCTGCTCTGTGTGCTCAGCAGCTCCAGCCTAGAAGCAGCTGGGGCTCGAAATGGTCAGAGTGGTTTTATCTCTCTGTCATCATGGCTTCTCCTGCCTTCATGAACTCCGTAGGTCTCTCCTCCTCATCCCCTAAGCTCCAGCTGCCCCAGCTTGGCTGTTGTTGCTTTTTTATAGTTGCAAATTGGTTGATTTTTAGGAGAGAGTGATGCTGGGGACTGTCTATTCTGCCATCTTGATTGGAAGCCCAAGGACTTTCTTTAACATTTCTGATAGTGTGGCTCTGCTGGTTATGACCCTTTTGACTTTTGTATACCTAAAATATCTTCATTTTTTATTTCATTTCTGAAAGAAAATACAATTGAAAGAAATAGAATTACAGGTTGATTTTTTTTCTTTCAATATTTTAAAACATTTGCTCTACAGTCCTCTTGCTTGTGTTATTCCTGATGAGAAATCTGCTGTCATCCTTGTTGTCATCTATGTAATGTATTTTTGTTCCTCTGGCTGCTTTTAAGGTTTTCTCTGCCATTTGTTTGGGGCAAATTGAGTATAATGTGGCTTGTTTAGTTTTCTCATGTTTCTTGCACTTGAAGTTTTTTGAGGTAGTTTGATCCATGGGGTTCATAGTTTTCATCAAATGTGGAAACAATTTAGCCATCATGTCTTGAAATATTTTCTTTTTCTGTACCTCTTACCCTTTAGGGATTCCAACTACATGTATGTTCAGCCACTTCAAGTTGTCCCACAACTCACTAATGCTCTTTTCAGTTTTTAAAAATTCTTTTTTCTTTCTGTGTTTTATTATGGGTAGTTTCTATTGCCATCTTCAAGTTTACAATATTTTCTTCTGCAATGTCTAACCTTCTGTTAATCACATCCAGTGTAATTTTCATCTCAGATGTACTTTTTATCTCTAGAACTTTGATTTGAGTCTTTCAAAAAATATATTCCATGTCTCCACTTAACTTTTTGAGCATGTGGAATGTAGTTATAATGATTCTTTGATATCTTGCCTGCTAATTCTAATATTTATGTACATTCTGGGTTGGTTTCAATTGATTAATTTCTTTCCTTAGCATAAATAGTATTTTCCAGCTTCTTTGTATGCTTGGTAATTTTTGATTAGATACATGACATTACTAATTTACTTTGTTGGGTGCTGGGTTTTTTTTTCTATTCCTATAAATATTCTACAGCTTTTTTTCCCGGGACATGGTTAAGTTACCGCGACACAGTTTGATCCTTTCAGGTCTTGATTTTAATGTTTGTTGGGCAGGACCATAGCTATGATCAATCTATGGATAATTTTTCCCCGTACTGAGGCAAACTTCTGGGTACTCTACACAATGCCTCATGCATCAGGAGGTTTTCCACTCTGATCGTTGGGAACAGTCACTATTCCTTGCCCTGTGGAAGCACCAGACACCATTACCTGCAATGTTTTGTGTGGTTCTTTCTCCATCCTGTGATAGTTTCTTTATTGGCATACCCTGACCTGTACTCAGCTGACTGCTTGAGTGGAACCCTCTACAGATCCCTATGTGTATGAGCTTTCTATTCTCCAGTTCTTTGTTCTGTGAACACTGGCTGCCTTTGTCTTTCTGGACTTTCAGCCTCATCTCCTCAACACAGCAAGTGCTCTGGGCTCCCTCTGGCTTCCCCACATCCTGCCCTATTACCTGGAAACTCTGTCAAGGCAGTAAGCTAGGGAAATTGTAGGGCTGACTTCATTTATTTTGTTTCTCAGGGATCACTGTTCTTTGTTGCCTGTCTAGTGTCTCGTGAGCCATTATTTCATTTCTGTTATCGGTTTTTTGGCTGTTCCAGATGGGGGGTAAGTCCAGTCCTTGTTCTTCCATTTTGGCAGTAAGTATAAGTCCAAAATGTATTAAATAAATGATCATGAAGTGTTTGCTCTATCTTTCATGTTGCCCCATATATTAGCATACAAATTTAGTGTGACTGTTAACATGTTTCTGAACTTAATTAAAAATTGTTCTCATTTAGTCAAGTTATCACACTTATGTTTGTATTTATGAAGACATGATACAAAAGAAAGGAGTGAAAATGAAGTGGTTAGCTACAAAGATTAGCTACTTAACAGGATCAAGATAAACAAGATGGTTCTGGGTTTGCTTATTCATGGTTACCGTATCAGTTGCTTCACTGGCCTTTTGAAATAACTACATTTAATTGTGCAACAATATTTTAGATGATCTGTCTAAATGTAATCTAGTTAGATAATAAAAATAATAACCCTTCTGAATGGCTAATATCTATTTACATATATAGAATCATGACCTAGGTAATTCAAGTTATTAGAGTTCAACCAACATCTGCTGGATGCATTCAGTGTGGCAAACACTGAGCTCAGCCCAGAGATATAGGTTTATACAGAATAATAAACAGCCTTGCCCTAGAGGAGCTCACAGGGGGGGAAGAGCTGAGAAGTGAGTAGATAATGTGATAAGTGCTGCAATTACCCTAATTATGGGTTGCTATGAGTGCTCTGAAGGAGGGCACCTCACATAGCTAAGTGGGGGAGTGATGGTTGTAGTTGAGAGGTGTAGCTGATGCCACATTCACCTACGCCTCTCTCCCTCTTCTCTTCTGGAAAGCCATGATTTTGTGATGGTATTCACTCATCTCCTTCCCTGGAGCTGGAAAGTGGTTGTTCACAGGTCTCAGCCTATCATTGTACTTCTGTTCTCCTGGTCATTGATTGGTTTTAGGTGTGGGCCTGTGACACATCCTGGGAAAGGAGATGTAAAGTAATTCTGTAGATGGGACCCTGGACAGGCTTTTCTCCTGATAGAAGGAGACACTTCCTTTCCTAGTTTTGAACACAATTGTGTGACAACACAGTATCTGAGCAGTGGCATCCATGCTGAAAGGACAAGCCCGAGCTGGGACTCTAACATGTAGAGGATGGGAGGGCAGAAATGGGGAAAGCTGTTGGGTCCTTGCTGACATCATAGTGTTGCTGAATTACAAATCTGAGATCTTTTCCATCTCTTTATCATTTTCGTTGTTATATGAGATAATAAACATAAAAGTTTAAAACAATAAATGTCTAAGCCACTTTTGGTTATTCCCATACATGCGGTGAAAAGGTTCTAAATTGATGTAGAAGGCTTTTCAAAGAAGTGAAGCTTGATTCATGCCTTAAAGGATCAAGGATATTCATCCTTGTGTTACATGGATGGAGCAGAGTGGGAGAAGCCTGCCCCAGGCAAAGGGAAGGGCTTATGCAAAAGCTTAGAAACACAAACCAATACAGAGTGTTTGAGAAAGTGCAAGCAGATTTCTACTAAATTGTTATTCCAGTAATACAGATTTTCTCATGTGGGTAGGATGTCTTTTGCACACAATAGATAGCCAATCACTATTTGTTGCCTGATTTCTTATATGTTTTTAAAAATTATATTAAATTTAGTCCAGAAAATATTTATTGTCTATGATATGCCAGGGATTTGACAGGCACATATGGCAGAATCTGTGTCAATACACACCAGAACCTCCAACCCCTTCTAAAGTACTAAAAACTGAAAACAACATTCCCCAGGCTTTCTTAAGAGGCTGCTATGAACTCAATGTCTGTGTTATCTCAAAATTCATATGTTGAAATCCTAGTTCCCAGCGTGATGTTATTTGATGATGGGGCATTTGGGAGGCAATTAGGTCATGAGGGTGGAGTCTCCATGAGGATATTTGTGTCCTTATAAGAAGAGACATAAGAGCATGCTCTCTCTCTCTCTCTCTGTCTATGTCTTTCTCTCTCCTCTGACACCCTGCCATGTGAGGACACCAGAAAGAGGGTCCTCACCAGAACATGAACATGCTGGCACCCTGGTCTCAGACTTCCAGCTTCCCGAAATGTGAGAAATAAGTGTTTGCTGTTTAAGCCACCGAGTCATGGTATTCTTGTTATAGCAGCCTGAACTTACCAGGATAAGGATTATAATTTATTTTCCATCAATCAGATATAATCACTTAGGACTCTGTCTTGAAAATTTAGTTGTTTTTTGTCTATGGGGTGGGGCAAAGGTCTAATTTCATTCTTCTGCATGTGGATATCCAGTTACCTGACACCATTTATTGAAGATGCTGTCTTTTCCCCATTGTGTGCTTTTGGCACCTTTGTTAAAAATTAATTGGCCATGAATTCATGGCTTTATTTTTGGACTCTCTACCTGTTCCATTGGTTTATGTGTCTGTTTTCATGCCAGTAGAATGCTGTTTTGATTACTGTAGCTTTGTAATATATTTTGAAATCAAGGAGTGTGATGTCTTCAACTTTTTTTCTCTTTCCTTTGGCTATTCAGGGTCTTTTGTGGTTTCATATAAATATTAGAATTGTTTTTTCTATTTCTGTGAAGAATGACACTAGAATTTTGACAGGGATTATAATAAGTCTCTAGATTGCTTTGGGTAGTATGGACATTTTAGCAATATTAATTCTTCCAAACCATAAACATGGAATATCTAGCCATTTACTTGTGTTGTCTTGAATTTATTTCATCAATGTTTTAGTTTTTAGTATCAGATCTTTCCCCTCATTGGTAAAACTTATTCCTAAGTATTTTAATTTGGTTTAATGCTATTGTAAATGGAATTATTTTCTTAATTTCTTTTTTATATAGGTTTTTAAATTGTTAGTGTATAAAAATGCTACTGATTTTTGTATGTTGATTCAGTATCCTGCAAATTTATTGAATTCATTTATCAGTCCTAATGGTTTTTTTGGTAGACTCTTTAGGGTTTTCTATATAAGACCATGTGGGCAGTGAATAGAGACAATTCCACTTTTCCCCTTCCAATACAGATGCTTTCCCCCCCCCTTTTTCTTGCCTAATTGCTCTGTCTAATATTTGCAGTGCTATGTTGAACGGAAGTGGTGAGAGTGGGTTTCCTTCTCTTGTTCCTGATCTTAAAGGAAAAGCTACAACATTTAATCACCGAGTATGATGCTAGCTGTGGATTTGTTCACATATGGCCTTTATTGTGTTGAGGAACATTCCTTGTATACCAAATTTATTGAATTTTTATCATGAAGGGTGTTGAATTTTGTCAAATGATTTTTCTGCATTTATTGAGATGATCATATAAGTATGGTTTTTTTTTCCTTCTTTATGTTAATATGATAAATCACATTTATTGACTTGTGTAAGACCTGAAACTATAAAACTACTAGAAGAAAACATAGGAGTAAAGCTCCACAACATTGGTCTGGGCAATGGTTTCTTGGATACCCCAAAAGCATACGCAACAAAAGCAAAAATAGACAAATAAGATTGCACCAAACTAAAAAGCTTCTGCACAGCAAAGGAAACAACTAACAGAGTGAAGAAACAACCCACAGATTGGGAGAAAATATTTGCAAATCATACATCTGATAAGGGGCTAATAGCCAAAATATGTAAGGAACTCAAACAACTCAGTAGCAAGAAAGCATACAAACCCAATTAAAAAATGGGCAAAGGATCTGAATAGACATTTTTCAAAAGAAGACATGCAAATGGCCAAGAGGCATATAAAAAAAATGGTCAACATCACTAATTATCGGGAAAATGTAAATTAAAACCACAATGAGATATCACCTCACAACTAAGATGACTCTTATCAAAAAGATGAAAGATAAATGCTGGTGAAGGTATGGAGAAAAGGGAACACTTGGACGCTCTTGGTGGGACTGTAAATTAGTGTAGTCATTATGGAAAACAGTATGGAGTTTCCTAAAAAAAAAAAAAAAAAAAAAAATAGAATTACCATACAATCCATCAATCCCACTGCTGGGTATATGCCTAAAGAATTGAAATCAATAAATCAAAGATCTGTGCCTCCATGTTCATTGCAGCACTATTCACAATAGCCAAAATTTGGAAGCAACCTAAGTGTCCATTAACGGATGAATGGATGGAGAAAATGTGGTATAAATATACACAACGAAGTACTATTTGGCCTTAAGAAAGAAGGAAATTCTATTTTTTTGTGACAACGTGGATGAACATGGAGGACATTATGCTTAGTGAAATAAGTCAGGCACAGAAAGAAAAATACTACTGCATGATCTCACTAATATGAGGGTATTTCAAAAAGTTCATGGAAAGATTCGTGTTATCTTTTAATTCTATTTTACCACACATTTTTTGAAGGACTCTTGTAGGCGGAAACTAAAGCGATCAAATTCATAGAAGTAGAGAGTAGAACGGTGGGGCTGGAGGGAGGGACACTGGGGAGATGTTGGTCAAAGGATACAAATTTCCAGTTAGGCAGGGGGAATCAGTTTTAGATCTATTGCACATCAAGGTGACTATAGTTAATAATAACATATTGTAAATTTCAAAATCGCTAAAAGAGTGGATTTTAAATGTTCTCACCGCAAAGAAATAAGTATATGAGATGATGGATATGTTAATCAGCTTGATTTAACCATTCTGCAACATATGCACATGTCATAACATCACATTGTACCCCATAAATACATCCAATTATTATTTGCCAATTAAAAAGAAAGAAGAAAGAGTGCCAGTGAGGAGAAGCAGAACGCGAGGCACCCACGGTGTGCATGTGAATGTGGCAGAGGGGATGTGCATTCAGATTGGGCTGCTCCAATCGCCACTGGACTGTAAGAGAGGCAGTGGTCACGTTGGTGGCCCAGGTAGGCAGTGTTGTGCGGGGAATTATTCCTGGAAGCTCAGCCTGGAATCTATTTTTCAGCCCTCCCAACACTTTCTTGAGCCATGTAGAGTCCTTACTCAGTTCCGTTTGACAGCTAAAGTGGGTTCTGTGTCTGCATTTAGGAATTCTGGCTGACAACCTGTCACAGACCCAACTCAGGTGCTCAAAGAACTAGTGGAGCAGATCAGAATCATTTTGCTCTGGTATTACAGGATTACGATTTGTGTAGCAATTAAGGCTTTTCAAAGTACTTTTAAACATTTGCTTTGTGAGGTGAACAGGGCCTCTGTGACAACACAGTAAGAAGTGTTAAAGGAAATTCTTGAGGCAGAAGAAAAAAGATACCAGGTAGAAATCTGGATCCACACAAAGGTCTGAAGAGCATTAAATATATGCAAGATTTTTTATCATGTGTTCTTTTGATGCATGAGAAAATTGAGGCCCCTGAGAATTTTAAATGAGACAGAAATGAAGTAGTGATCATTGAGACTAGAACTCAGGTCTCATAACTCCTAATCTAGTGCTCTGTCCCTTGAGTGACTGTTTGAAGAATGGGTTATTCTATAGAGAATGCAGCTGGAATTACACCTTTGCATTACTGAAAAAATAGTCCTATGGTCAGGCCTTTCTAGCGGAGGTGCTGGAGCCACCAGCACACAGGTAAAAGGCTTTGTGGCCCATTTCCCTTCCCTCTACGCACCTCCTCTTACTCTAAAATAGCATATGTGATGGAAACCCTTCAGCTAAATGTTGAACATTTCTGTCACTTCCTTCACTACCTTCCTAAAGATCATCACGTGCCTCCGCAGGTGTAATGGAAACATTTATATTGACAAAGAAAAATGGAAAGTTTCTCTAAAAGTTCAAACAAACTCTTAATGTGTGTTTGATTAGAATTTATGAATGTCGTGGTAATAAAATTTCTAATTGCATATTGTCCTAATGCAGATTTTTTAAAAAGTCTCAATTTTTATATTGTGTCTTGCTTCTTCAACAAAGAGATATTAAATGCTTTCTCTACAATTGCTAGAAGTGCTAAAGGTAGCTATAATAAATGTTGACAATTGGAAAGAGATGCGAGCTACATAAAATAGCACACAGGTATGTGCAATCTAAATCCAGCAGCCCATCCGGGTGCTCTACTAACTCCATCCACTTATTTCGACAGTAGGAATTGCAGGGTTGCCTTTTCTGCTGCAAGGTAAACACAGAATTTACTTGACTGAGCCTTTCCTATCTAAAAGTCAGATTAGAAGGACTGGCAACTGATCTTCCCCTTCTCTTTTATGCTATCTGCCTCTCCACTTTCCCCCTCTTCTCTCTTATTTTCCTGTCCATGTATCAGATCCAGGCCAGAAGAAGGAGGTGGGACTCTTGCTGAGGGCACATTAGGAATGCCGGTGTGCAGCACTAATGGTTACAAATGTATGTGAAAATGTGAGACATCAAGGCAGTAAGATTTGAGTCTGTGAATGAACTTCATGACTATGGGTCTCTGTGTCTTCTGACCTTTGTTACAAAGGTCATAATGTTGGCAATGGTGGGGCTGTGAAAGAAAGGGTGGAAGTAGCTAGCATACAGTGAGACTCACCATGTATCAGGCACTGGGCTAAGTATGCGTTTTCTCATTAAATTTCACAATAGCTTTTGAGATAGTTACTATTAATATCACTACTGTTTTACATATGAAGAATCGAGAATTCAAGAAGGTTTACTAACTTGATCGAAGTCGTAAATTTAGGCAGGGATGCTCCAGAGTTGGGAGCCTCCAAGTCTATGCTCTTCGTCATAAAGTTATCTTTAATGTGCTGAGGCTTGCTAACAATTCAGCGCCAGTGAACTCCTTATTAATCAGTTATAGCTGCCACTCGCAAGGAGGATTCAATGAGACGAGGGGTGCCAACATGATTTGAAAATTGTAAAGCACGTGTTCATTTATTCGTTTCTCACATATTATTTACTGAATGCCCGTGTCATAGAATCACGGAAGAAAATACATAGTTCTTGTAGATAAGGAACTAGTAGCCTTAGGAGGAGATGGATGTGTAAACACACAATTACAATCAGGCATTGCTACCAGAGAAGCGCATTAAGTGTAATAAGAGAATTACAAGTGCCTGTAGGAGACAGGAAGGACTTCATGGAAATGGCAGCATTTGAGGAAGACATGAGAGATAAATAGAATGTTGTCTGTGGACAGAACAGGAGAGCACATGGAGTGTTGGGGAACCACAACTACCTTAGCATTGCAGGGGTGGTAGTTGGGTGGAAGATCTCGGGTGAAGCAAAGCTGGATAGGAAGATAAGGACCAGATCATACAAGGCCTCATAAGACATACAGAGAAGTGTCCATTTTAACCTTATCTGTGAAGGGGTCAGATCAAACACTGTGACCAGAATAGAATTATCAGATTTACATGCTGTTGGGGACTAACAGGGTGACAGAGTGGTGGGTGCGTTAGAGGGAGGAAGATTATAGATTGGGAGAGGAATGTTACGAATGTCTATCTGGACTAAAAATAAGTGGAGGTGATGAGAAAGTGACTGATACAAAAGCTATAAATTTCCAGGACTAGATATTTAATTGGTGGATAAAAAAGAGCAGGAAGAATCCAGGATGACTCCATGTGTGTGTTGGTGCTATTAACAAAGACAGGCAAAAAAGGATGAGGAGTAGACTTGGGGGGTGGGGTTGGGGCGGCTCAGATTTATAAATGTTGGGTATGAAGATCCAGTGGGACATCCAGGAAGAAATACCCAGTACACGGTTAGACATCCCTGATGTACCATTCACCCACCATTGCTGATGGCCTCTTCACTTACACATAATCTGAACAAGACTGCAAGCTCTTTGAGGGCAAAGACTGTCTTGTTTACTGTTGTAAATGTAAAACCTCCTAAATATCTAACAATCAATGGGTACCAACTGATTATTTGTTGAATAAATATATTGGTCTGAACACAAGAACAGGGTCAAAGGTGGTATAAAGCCTTGGGAGTCAGCAAGTAGGTTGCAAATGGAGCTTTGTGTAGCAGTTAGGGACACAGCAAGAAACAAGAGGACTCAAGTGAAGATAACGGAGGTATCGTTCACAAAGGGGTAAGCGTGGTGAAGGGAGCTGAGCTGAGCAGACAGTTGTTCACATGCCTAGGCCGGGAGGGACAAAAGGGAAAAAGTTTCTCCAGAATTTATGAGAGCTGAAGCCACGGGGAAGGGGCAGTCTGGCAGGAGATGCAGTTGTAAAAGAAAGAGCCCCTGCCAGGAATGGGGCACCAAAACAGGGAGGGGCTGGGGGAGAGCTATCCCACCACTCTTTTCTCCTGCCCTCTGGTTTCCTGCTGATGCCTCCTATCAGCAGAATTCACTGGAGGCCAGGGGAGCTTCAGTGATATAGTCCATGGGAGTCACTTTCACTGTGAGGCGTACTCAAAGTCAAGTCCAGGAAGAGACCTACAAGTAAAACATGCAATGTAGTAATAAACGTGCCATAGGAGAGGCTACTTGTGCATGGTGAGACCTTGCTTGCTTCCCAGGAGGATCATGGTTAGCCTAATTTCTAAACACTTAGGATGAATTAGCCTTGGATGTTCTGAACCAGACAGCTTCTGCAAATACACTTCCACTTAGGAGCTGTCTCCTTTCAATCACAGGAAACTCCTTCCTGGAGCCCAGTTGTAGAGTGGTCTCTTTCATGTCCTCATATCCCTGATCACGTCAGGTAGGAGCCAAGACAAGGGCACCCCCTTAGATGTTTGCCCACCTGGAAGATAAGTATTTCTTCCTTAGAATCAACTTTCCTTCCTAAAGACCCATTCTGATTTCTCTCCCCCTGTGCTAGATATACCTTGGGTCAAACAGCCAGGATTTACCTAGTGTATGGCCAGGGCAAGGCTCAGTGATGGCTATGAATTCCATCCACTTGGGAATGCAGGGAAAACCCCTTTACAATATTTTTTTCTGTCCCCTCATCTTTTCCAGTTCTTTTTCACTAAGGCTGGTAAGGAACAAGAATTTTAAATCAGGACATCAGAGCATGTTCAGTCTTTGGCTGATTGTTGAGTTGATCTCAATACTCAGATTACCTTCTATATCTTAGGGATAATAAATGTTAGTTACTCTTCTGCTCCTACACAGCATCCACACAGTCTCAGGAGAAAGCCTTTCTGCATGATCAAGCTCCTTTCCCCATCTAAATTGTTCACTGTTTCAGACGTTTCGCTGAGAACAATCATGGAGTCTCTCTGTAATAAGGCAGGTCTCAGGACAGTTATTATACGAGATTAGACAGACATTCACCCTTCAATCTGTTTAATTTTGTAGTTGTTCAACACTGAAGAGAAACTTCGTAGTCTCCTCTCATATTGATTAAACATAGCACGATTAAAGGACACTGAAAGAGCCGACAACCAATTTGTATGTTTAATTTTGTTTAGATATATATGTCTGTATGTGGATATATATACACACGAAGCTATGTATCTATCTATATATTCATACATGCATATACACACGCACTAACAATACAAATACTAACTAACAATACAAACACTAACTAATAAAAAAATAACAATAATTTGGAGCACCTGTCTTGAGGCTTAACTCATTCTTTCCTCAAGAGCCTAGCTAACAAAATAGGATAGGCCGTGGAATTCAATCACACCGAGCGAGTTTAGAGTATGCTCCCTCACTCTCTCTCCATACTGGGTTTAGATACTATTTGACTGACTACCTGTCCTGTGAAGGGAAGATGCTGTTAGATTTCACTCTAAAGATATGCTCCTTCTTTATCTCAAAATCCAGGGTTCACTTTTTATGCTCCTTCTTTATCACAAAATCCAAGGTTCACTTTTTACTATGGCTTCTGGAGCAAGAGTAGAATGTCACTTTCAACTCTGTGTGAGTGTAACGTAATGGGATACACCAGCTCTCACCCTATGTCTGCAACTGGCCCACTTTATTGTGAAAAACAAAACTAAATAGTAGTGGGAGAAGAATTCATTGAGTTGTCTAAAAATCCTTCTGGGCCAAGGAAAGAAGATTTGCTGGTATTTTCCGTTTTATTTCATGTTTATACTTGGCTTTCTCCAGATGACTATGACTTTGCTGTGCTGGCCCAGCTTGCCTCAGGGACCCTGTGAATAGTTGTAAATATTTGTTTTGGGGTGACTTCTCATTCCTCTGCCACACCCCAGTGATGTGGCAAAGACATGTGGGGTATTTTGACATGGTCTTAAAATAATCCAATCGTTCAGTATTGAGGAATGAGAGAAGGACAGGGAGAAATGTTACAGTCAGTCCTAAGTCATTTTTCTAAGTTTATCCCCATATTAAGCAGGAAACTAATATCATTGAGAAGAGCTATCTTTAATCAAAAAAATTACCTAGGAAATATGTTTCATTTATTTTACTACTGAAAGTTGGAAATCTGGAGCAAAAGACAATTAGGATCAGTGAGAACCCTGGAGTTGACAAGCTACAGCTCAGTAATGCTCCTGATTCCATAGTGTGATTTGCAGGATGAGCAAGTCCATGTCTACACGGCTTCTGAGATCAACCATTTCCAGGGTAATTGCAGTAATTACATAATTGTAATTAACTAACACATAATTCGTCCATTTCTGATTATCAACATAATTGGACCACAATATGGTTCACCCAGATAATCTTAGCATTCTTATCAAATTGACTTTTAACTAGTGATTCGAGGACTCTGTGTTCAGCTTCTGTGGCAACCAAGAAAAACATAACCACACCATGAGAGATTCAGTTGAGCCTTATATGTACTGTGGTGATGTGATACTAAAAATGCCCATTTTATGAAAGGCATGAATGTTGGCAGTTGTCCATATTATCCCTGCTCAAGTGCAGAGAATTACACAGCACCCTTCAAAATCATGAGGGCTGCTCTTACTTCATTAAAATAAGTGCTTACTCAAGTAATATTCACGTGTTAGCTGTCTTTGTTTTGCAATCAAGTCAGGTTTTCAGCATCTCAATTTCCCAAATGTACTCTTTTTTGGGTTTCATTTTGATTCTGCTTTTTAAAATTCAGATGTAAAAGGTATTTGCACTATTAATTTAAATTTAATTAAAATTAAATTCTCAAAGAATGTATCTCAGTTCATTTTGAATGGCCATACATTCTTCCCCCCCAAATTTGAGTGGAATCCTTCTGAATCTGGGTTGTAACATAGGCCCAATAAAATCAGTGTATCAATATACGGCCACAGCTGTTCAAAACTTCACTACCGCTATTACCGTCATCGAACGGTTTACCATGTACTACTCATGAGTAAAAAATTCCCCAGTAAAGTGAACAAATTTTTACACATATCAGCATACTTAAAGCCCAAATTTTGTATGCTATTTAAGACCTAACATATTATCAGAATGAGTTCGTGTTAAAGTCCTGCCTTTCTGCAAACTGCTACAGTTCGTCTTACCAGTGAGGCATGCATAAGAATACTGCAATTTTCTCATGTGTGATACTAAGTTGGCTCATATTTTGATGGTGTCATTTGTTTTTTTGGAGGAGGGAGGGTATATAAAATTTTAATTTCAGATTATATCATTTATTCACGGTTTTCTTCTATTTCTATTTCTAGGCTTTTCATATGAAGTAAAACATTGTCAGGACCAAATTCCCTGATTCTGTTCCAGCACTAATAATATTTCAGTTAAGATATAGGACAGCTTTTTCTGTCTCTTGGAGACAATGTGGAGCATCAATAATCAATGACTTGGTGGTGCTGGAAGGATAAGTGCTGTTTCTCCTACTGCTGTACAGCACAGGTTCTCTCCCTTGTGGAGAGGTGAAATGGGGTGAAAAATAAAAGTTATTCATGCAGCGACATGAAAAATTCTTAGCATTCTCTTTTTTAGTATCCCACAAGCTTAACATCTCTCAGCAATTTGATATCTGGCAGCATTATGACACCAAGAACACATTTGAATCCCAACCTTTGATATTTTAACATTCTCATCACATTCTCAACTCATTCTCTCCCAAAATAAGCAAACCACTCTCCAAAAACACACCAACCCTGATGCTGATCTAAATGAATCCTATATTTTCTACCACCCTAACATTCATACTGTTTTAATAAATGCACAAACATAGCACAGAACCCCACAGATGCAGACGAAGAACAGGCCCTATTTCCTAATGAGGTCAAATCACAGAATTTCCTGTTCACAAACACAGATTGCCAGAGTGACACATTTTTGTGCTACCTCTGATCTGGGCCCACACATGTGACGTGAACTGTAGAATTCTTTAACTTGAGTTCTCACCTGCAAACTTGCCTGCCTTCGGGGATAAGAAAAGCTCTGCTAAAAATTCTCTTGAAGCAGGGCAACACCTCTACTCCAAGTGGGTGCACTTTCTAAATTTGTGAATTATCTTTTGATTGTAATTATGTCATCCTCAAGGCGACAGAAGCACTGACGGTTTCCCTGGAGCTGATTGGCCACGTTGCACATGGGATGGTGGTCACTTCCAGGGAGGAAGTGTAGGACTTAGAGGGCTGTCCAGAGTCATGGCTTGCAGGAGGCTCCCCACACTTCTGGTGGGCCTGCAAAGCCACGGGACAAATGGTGAGAGTACGGGTAATCTCATGCTCAGTGAAGTCACTGATTTTTTTACATGACAAACCAAGCAAACTTGGTAAAGCTATTTGAGTATATCAGCAGTGGTTTCCAGAAAGTATTATTACCACAGATGTTACTGCAAGATAATCAAAAGAACACATCTAAATTGGGGATGTAGGGTACTTGTTTCTGTTGCTGATTCTATCATTTGAAGCTTTCAAAGCTGAAGGCTTTCATGATTAAGCACATATTATTCTCCTGGAAGATATTTCTTTTTTGGCAGATAAGATAATGGAACAGATCCACTGTTTGTCAAAAGGAGTTACTATGTCATTAAAAAGCCTTTAACAGAATGTTTTTCTCTTTTCCATGCTGGTTGAAAAGATTTGAATGCAAAAGCATAGATACAACAATAACAGTACAGAACCTAAATTGTCCATGGAAAAGCTTAAACCAACTTAAAATTTTCCATTTGCCAAATGCTCTTCAGGCAATTTAAATGTAATTCAAAACAGGCACTTAGTAGCCACAGATGTGTGTTGCCTCAAAATGTTCTTTGTCTTGGTTGTATACATCCAATTTCTTTCTGAAAGTAGTTTTAAAAATTGCCTCTATTAAAACAGGAGACAGAAAATACCCAAATTCAATTACAAAATTTATATGATTAAAATCTTTTTTTTTTTTCTTATGAGCCCTGGAAAAGTATTATCATTCTCCTCAAAAAAATCCTTAGCTATACTGTTGAGGACTTGAGAACAATTCCACAAGGGCCTTTTGGAATGTAAAAGGAGTTTACTCAAGATCTAGAGTCCTGAAGTCCAGAAAATGACCTGAACCACACTCCCTGAAGGAATAGGCACTGAGGAGGTTCTGTTTTTGCTCATTTATACACTGAGGTCATCACAATACCTTGTGTCTGCTAGAGGACAAAAACTCAGCCTGAATATTTTTCAGAAGATACTCAGTTCAGCCAGGTGCCACCCCAGTATGTCTGTTCCCTCAAACTCTGTTTGCAGGGATTGTCATGACCCTTAGTGAATTTATACTTTAGGAGACACCTGAACAGAGGAAGTTATGAAAGATTTGTGGGGACCTTTTGGAGATTAATGGAGATTCCTGACTGTCATAGACCAAAATATGTGGCTCTAAGACCCTTACTTGCCATCTCCAACCTGCGCCCACATAGCATGTGTGCTATAGGACTCCTTAACCCGAGTTCTCCCCAGAAAAGTAAACTGGAACTGAAGTACTGCTCCTCTCAGAGAATTGTCTACAGAGGGAACTCACTCTTTGGGGAGGGTTCTCTCCTGCAGCTTCTGGGTCCCCAGGAAAGGACTCCTGAACTCCCGAGCCCCCTCATCAATAACTCTGCATCTTGACTGGGAGAGGGTGGTGGCAGTCCACCCGGCTGGCTGAGAGCTGGCTTCCTCGTTTCCCTGCTGTGACTTCTTAAAGCCTCAGCTCCTCCTAAGCAGTGCAAGATTAGTAGCACATGCCTCACAGGGCGGTGAGAATTAAATGAGATGTTATATGTAAATGCTCAGCACAGCACATGCCACATCGTGAGTGCTCAATAAACAGCAGCAAGAAGTAGCAGCAGCAACATCTGCAGTAGTGGTGTCCATTCTACACTTGGAAAGGGAATGCCTAACATTTCGGGAGTTTGGCTACAGAAAATGTTTAGCAAAATACCCACGAAATGTGACAATATGCTATTTCTTCTCTCTCTTAACTCCCATGTAAGTACGCTGTGGATTCAGTTTAATTTGTCACGGCCTACACTGGACAGAAACCATCAAGTGCACCCTATGGTGGCCTCCTATTCCCTTTTAGAGCTGGTCTTGTGCTGGGTGATGGGAAGTTAGCTGATCAAGCAGCAGGTGTCCATGCCATTCTCTTCCTGTAGGACCTCCTTGTAGTCTTTCTGTAAACATGTTAATGGCAGACCTGGCAAACGGCTCAAGGGTTCTTCAGATGTTCCTGTTTGTGTAGGATGGCTTAGGGTAAATGAACCTGGAATTCACGGATGTATGCGGCATGGCCTCTTGGATCTGTCATGCATACTGTGTGACTCTGAGTGTAAGATGGAAAAACCCCACGTCTAGGCGGCTGCCTTCTGGGCAGATGATGTGAACTGCACATGTACTTAGAGACCTCACATGTTAATGTGGCCAGAGCATGTTCACTGTGGCAGGAATGGTGTGAAGAGCTGCACTGAGGGTGCAGACCTCTTGCTGCTTCTCCTGTGGTTCCTGATGACCTCTACCCGATGTTATTAGGAAAGCTTATGCTGGGTGAGACCTCTGATTCTCTGGCGTCTTCACTGGAGATCTGAGGCTGTGTGCTGTGTCAGGGAGCACAGTGAGCATCGTGGACACTCTCGTTCTTACATTACTCTATGAAGGAAGTACAGTGCCTGGAATGTAAAAATGTTGCCCCAAATATGTGTTGGATAAATGGAAAAATGAATGAGAGTAAATGGACAAATGAGTACGTGAGTTAGTGGGGACTTACGCTTCCCATTGTCATTTGCAAGTCACCAGAAGACATTAAAAGAAACAAAACACCAAAGAGTGTGACTCTTTAACGGTGAATTTCCAGGCATTGTTATTGGCTGAAAGGTAGAAAAGAGCTTCAGGGGGCTCCTGGAACTCTTCAGACCTAGAACGCTACCTGTTGTGAGTTGGTCTTGTATGGGTTTTGGGGAGTTGCGGGGGACGAGCTGTTAGTTTGTTCTTTGAGAGATATGCCAAAATGAAATAGTCTGAATTTAAGTCAAGGGATGACTTGGCCTGATTATACTGAAGCCCAAGCCTGTAGGACACTTGCTGATTGAGCTGACTGCAACCACTATCAGAGAGACATTCTGTGGAACAAAACAGCTTGTTGCAGCGATACACAGGGAGAGCTCTTAGAAGAAATTTTAGGACTTAATAAAACATGAATTGTCCAAGAAGTCTGAATATATTTTGAAATTACAGATTTCTGGCCGTGTGTAGTAAGCTAAGTCTCTACACACCAAGATTCCTTCTTAACTGAATGGGATTCTTTGTTGTATGTAAATCAAGGCCAGTATCAATGAAAAGGATTCTGTTAGTCTTGATGGAATGGGCTTGGGGGAAAATAGAACTGACATATCTATCCTAGAAGAGACTTTTTATTTTTTTTTAATTTTTTTTATTTTTTTAAATTTTATTTTGTCGATATACATTGTAGCTGATTATTGCTCCTCATCACCAAAACCTCCCTCCCTTCTCCCTCCCCCCCTCCCCCCCAACAATGTCCTTTCTGTTTGCTTGTTGTATCAACTTCAAATAATTGTGGTTGTTATATCTTCTTCCCCCCCCCCCGGTTTGTGTGTGTGTGTGTGTATGTGTGTGTGTGAATTTATATATTAATTTTTAGCTCCCTCCAATAAGTGAGAACATGTGGTATTTCTCTTTCTGTGCCTGACTTGTTTCACTTAATATAATTCTCTCAAGGTCCATCCATGTTGTTGCAAATGGCAGTATTTCATTCGTTTTTATAGCTGAGTAGTATTCCATTGTGTAGATGTACCACATTTTCAGTATCCACTCATCTGATGATGGGCATTTGGGCTGGTTCCAACTCTTGGCTATTGTAAAGAGTGCTGCGATGAACATTGGGGAACAGGTATACCTTCGACTTGATGATTTCCATTCCTCTGGGTATATTCCCAACAGTGGGATGGCTGGGTCGTATGGTAGATCTATTTGCAATTGTTTAAGGAACTTCCATACCATTTTCCATAGAGGCTGCACCATTTTGCAGTCCCACCAACAATGTATGAGAGTTCCTTTTTCTCCGCAGCCTCGCCAGCATTTATCGTTCATAGTCTTTTGGATTTTAGCCATCCTAACTGGGGTTAGATGGTATCTCAATGTGGTTTTGATTTGCATTTCCCGGATGCTGAGTGATGTTGAGCATTTTTTCATATGTCTGTTGGCCATTTGGATATCTTCCTTAGAGAAATGCCTACTTAGCTCTTTTGCCCATTTTTTAATTGGGTTGCTTGTTTTCTTCTTGTAAAGTTGTTTGAGTTCCTTATATATTCTGGATATTAATCCTTTGTCAGATGTATATTTTGCAAATATTTTCTCCCACTCTGTTGGTTGTCTTTTAACTCTTTTAATTGTTTCTTTTGCTGTGCAGAAGCTTTTTAGTTTGATATAATCCCATTTGTTTATTTTTCCTTTGGTTGCCTGTGCTTTTGGGGTCGTATTCATGAAGTCTGTGCCCAGTCCTATTTCCTGAAGTGTTTCTCCTATGTTTTCTTTAAGAAGTTTTATTGTCTCAGGGTGTATATTTAAATCCTTAATCCATTTTGAGTTGATTTTAGTATACGGTGAGAGGTATGGATCTAGTTTCATTCTCCTGCATATCGATATCCAGTTATCCCAGCACCACTTGCTGAAGAGGCAGTCCCTTCCCCAGTGAATAGGCTTGGTGCCTTTGTCAAAGATCAGATGGCAGTAAGTGTGTGGGTTGATTTCTGGATTCTCTATTCTATTCCATTGGTCAGTGTGTCTGTTTTTATGCCAGTACCATACTGTTTTGGTTATTATAGCTTTGTAGTATAGCTTAAAGTCAGGTAGTGTTATGCCTCCAGCTTTATTTTTTTTGCTGAGCATTGCTTTGGCTATTCGTGGTCTTTTATTGTTCCATATAAATGTCTGGATAGTTTTTTCCATTTCTGAGAAAAATGTCTTTGGAATTTTGATGGGGATTGCATTGAATTTGTATATCACTTTGGGTAGTATGGACATTTTCACTATGTTGATTCTTCCAATCCAAGAGCATGGAATATCTTTCCATCTTCTTGTATCCTCCCTAATTTCTCTCAGCAGTGGTTTGTAGTTCTCATTATAGAGATTTTTCACCTCCTTGGTTAACTCAATTCCTAAGTATTTTATTTTTTTGGTGGCTATTGTAAATGGGCAGGCTTTCTTGATTTCTCTTTCTGCATGTTCACTATTGGAGAAAAGAAATGCTACTGATTTTTGTGTGTTGATTTTGTATCCTGCTACTGTGCTGAAATCATTTATCAATTCCAACAGTTTTTTTGCAGAGGTTTTAGGCTGTTCGATATATAGGATCATGTCATCTGCAAACAGGGACAGTTTGACTTCATCTTTTCCAATCTGGATGCCCTTTATTTCCTTCTCTTCTCTGATTGCTCTGGCTAGTACTTCCAACACTATGTTGAATAGGAGTGGTGAGAGTGGGCATCCTTGTCTAGTGCCTGTTCTTAAAGGAAAAGCTTTCAGCTTTTCCCCATTCAGGATGATATTGGCAGTGGGTTTGTCATATATGGCTTTAATTATGTTGAGATACTTTCCCTCTATACCTAACTTATAGAGGGTCTTTGTCATGAATGAGTGCTGAACTTTATCAAATGCTTTTTCAGCATCTATAGAGATGATCATATGATCCTTGTGTTTGAGTTTATTAATATGGTGTATCACATTTATTGATTTGCGTATGTTGAACCAACCTTGCATCCCTGGGATGAATCCCACTTGATCGTGATGAATAATTTTTCGTATGTGTTGCTGTATTCTGTTTGCTAGTATTTTAGTGAGGATTTTTGCATCTATATTCATCAAGGATATCGGCCTGTAGTTTTCTTTTTTGGTTATATCTTTACCTGGTTTTGGTATCAGGATGATGTTTGCTTCATAGAATGAGTTTGGGAGATTTGCGTCCGTTTCAATCTTTTGGAATAGTTTGTAAAGAATCGGTGTCAATTCCTCTTTGAATGTTTGGTAAAATTCTGCTGTGAATCCATCTGGTCCTGGGCTTTTCTTTGTTGGGAGCCTTCTGATAACAGCTTCAATCTCCTTTATTGTTATTGGTCTGTTCAAGTTTTCTACGTCTTCACGGTTCAGTTTTGGGAGCTTGTGTGTGTCCAGAAATTTATCCATTTCCTCCAGATTTTCAAATTTGTTGGCGTATAGTTGTTTATAGTAGTCTCGAATGATTCCTTGTATTTCAGATGAATCAGTTGTAATATCGCCTTTTTCATTTCTAATTTTTGTTATTTGAGTCTTCTCTCTTCTTTTTTTTGTTAGCCATGCTAATGGTTTGTCAATTTTATTTATCTTTTCAAAAAACCAACTTTTTGATTCGTTGATCTTTTGAATTGTTTTTTGGTTTTCAATTTCATTCAGTTCTGCTCTGATCTTAATGATTTCTTTCCGTCTGCTAACTTTAGGATTGGATTGTTCTTGTTTTTCTAGTTCTTTAAGGTGAAGTGTTAGGTTGTTCACTTGCCATCTTTCCATTCTTCTGAAGTGAGCATTTAATGCAATAAATTTTCCCCTCAATACTGCTTTTGCAGTATCCCACAGGTTTTGGTATGATGTATCATTGTTTTCATTAGTTTCAATAAACTTTTTGATTTCCTGCTTGATTTCTTCTTGGACCCATATGTCATTAAGTAGAATGCTGTTTAATTTCCATGTGTTTGTATAGTTTCCAGAGTTTCGTTTGTTATTAATTTCTAGTTTTAATCCATTGTGGTCTGAGAAGATACATGGGATAATTCCAATTTCTTTGAATTTATTGAGACTTGATTTGTGACCTAATATGTGATCTATCCTGGAGAATGATCCATGTGCTGATGAGAAGAATGAATATTCTGAGGTTGTTGGGTGGAATGTTCTGTAGATATCTGCCAATTCCAATTGGTCTAGAGTCTTGTTTAGATCTTGTGTTTCTCTACTGATTCTTTGCCTAGATGATCTGTCTAATATTGACAGTGGAGTGTTCAGGTCCCCTGCTATTATGGTATTAGTGTCTATTTCCTTCTTTAGGTCTAATAGAGTTTGTTTTATAAATCTGGCTGCTCCAACATTGGGTGCGTACATATTTATGATTGTTATGTCTTCTTGATGGATCAGTCCTTTTATCATTAAGTAGTGTCCCTCATTGTCTCTTTTTATGGTTTTTAGTTTAAAGTCTATTTTGTCAGATATAAGAATAGCCACTCCAGCTCGTTTTTCTTTTCTGTTTGCATGGTAAATCTTTTTCCATCCTTTCACTCTTAGTCTGTGTGAATCTTTATGGGTGAGGTGGGTCTCTTGTAGGCAGCATATAGTTGGGTCCTGCTTTTTGATCCAGTCAGCCAGTCTGTGTCTTTTCATTGGGGAATTTAAGCCTTTAACATTAAGAGTTGTTATTGAAAGGTGTTGATTTATTCCTAGCATTTTATTGGTTGTTTGGTTGTCTTAGGTGTCTTTTGTTCCTTGCTTTCTGATTTACTGTTTGGTTTCTTTGTTTGTTGGTTCCTTAGGTTGTAGATAGTGTTTTTTTAGCTTGTTTTCTCCTAGAAGAGACTTTTTAAAGGCTTATGTACTTTCTACCTGAAAGAGTGGAACATGCATGATATCAAGCTTTCAGGCTGCAGGAGAGAGAGGTGTTCACCATAGACCTCACCAAGGATTTATTCAAGGTTCAGGATGTTATATTGGGCACCACAAGGAAACCAGAGCTAAACTGATAAAGTTTTTTATAAACTAGACTTAAGTAAAGCAATTGAAAAACCCCCAAACTAGAAAACTTCACCACTGTAAGTTCTATTCATGTCTGTTTTGTTCACCATTTTATTGTAGTCCTATTCTCTTGATACGTAGTTAGGACTTAATAAATGTTTGTTGAATTAATGTGTAGAATTATCAACCTGCTTACCTTTCCTCCAAAGCCTTACCATCCTTCAAAACATTTATGCAACCATCAGATGTTTGCTATGCCCAGTCATTCCTTCTGTCCTCAAGCCCTATTATTTGAGAGCAAAAATGAGAAGCCACATTTGTTTGCCATTAGTGCTGTATAGGTGACAACTTCCACGAGAGCACATAGGATTCTGGGCTCTGCTGTGGGAGCTCCAGGCTAGGTAACTTCAGGGTAAGATGTTTAAGGAAAGCAATCCTATAATTATGTTCGCAAAGATTTGTAAATAGAAAAAATCTACAGACTGCCAAAGTATTTTTAAGGGACATATTGTTGATTTGTTCCACATTGAACAACTAATATAAACAAGCAAATTCCTGCCTTTTGTCATGTGTCAGGCATTCTGTCCTCTAGAAGAACAGTAAATTTTTTGGAAAACACATCTGTTTCTAAGCCCAGCCCTGTCTGTCAATAGAACAGATGGGTTTGAAAGAGATCAGAAGGCAGGATCATGGATTAAACTACAGGCATTTTTTCAACTAGAATTTCCTTCTTGGTTATTTGAAGCTTGAGATATTCCCTGAATACTGAGATTTCATTTCATGAGTTTACAATGTGATGTTGAATATTAAAATTTAGAAATAGGAGTGGTGATAGAAACAGAATTTGTTGCCCACATTTAAATCCTTTAACTCACAATTCAGATTGCCTTACCTCTAAGGACAGCAGTGTGCTAGAACACAAGAAAACACGTCACAAAAATGCATAGGTCATTACATTGAGTTCCATCTTTAGGTAAATGACTTAACATCTCTGATTTTAGTATCCTCATCTTCAAAGTAAAAGATTAAGCAGGTGATTCCCCAAATTCCTGTTAGTCTTAGAATTCTAGGACTCATACACACTCTGATGGAATTCTGAACTGGAGCAACCTTTCTGAAGGACTGTCTATCAAATATATCAATAACCCTAAAATTGGTCATATAGTTTGACTCAGCAATTTCACTTTCAGAAATATATCTTGAGGAAATCAATGGACATGTATGCGAATATGTGTATACGGGGGTGTTTAATGCCGAGTTACGTAGAATAACAAAATTTTGGAAGCAATAAAAATATTCATCCATGGATGATTAGTGCATAAATACACGATAGTATATCAATAGACATGAAAAAATAAAAGATTGTCTATGTCAGCCTCAATAACATTTCCTTTTTACTAAATGGCATGGCCAAAAATTACACAAAATAGACAAACTATCTTAAACAGTATGTTTTTGGGAAAGGAAATTCCTGGTGAGCAGCCAATGACTAAGCTTTGGTTCTGGGCTTTCAGAATTTCCCCACACCCCGGACTCTAGCAATGGATCCATTAAAGTGGGCCCCTACTCTAGTTACAGCTTGAGGTTCAGTGTTGAGGCAGGAAAGTGGGGAAGGGACTAGAGCCTAGCCTAAGAGTCACTCATGTGGCTGCTGTTGGTGGAGAGCCAGGTAGGGATTGCATGGTATCGAAGGAGTTCAGCATTAAGTCCCCATTCTTTCAAGAGCCAGCACCAAATAGCCAGACCAATATGTGTCTTGTTAGGTGGGCAGAGTAGAGAAATACCGGACAATGCAGATGGGTGTCCAGGAAAGAGGTAGAACTGGAGAGGACTCCCAGGTGGTGGCAGGGGTCAGGGATGGGCTGGAATTCAGGAACAGGGAAGAAATTGCAAAGACAGGGGTAGAGAAAGATGGGTCACTGTGTCATTATCTGAGAATGGGGCACATGGGGTCGAGAAGTGTGGGAACTTGACCTTGGAAATCAGGAATAAAAGCCACCTTCTCAGAACAGGTAAAGGGAGAAGTGGGTGACAACCCAGACTCAACTCAGAAACCTCACTCACTGGGTCCACAGCTCTAAATGGTTTCACCAGGAAGGCCTCTCCGCGCTCGTCTCATCGTGGGTGGTGAGCCAGAGCAGGGAATGAGAAGGGGGCAACCTCTCTGTCATCTTTGCTGCTGCCATCTTGGGAGCAGCCTGATGCTAGAACCCTGCCTAAATTCAGGCCAGTCAGCCCAGCAGAAAACAACCCAAGGACACAAATGGAGCCAAGCAAAAGCTGGAGAGATGAGGAATTTGATGGTTCGTTTATTTTTTGAGCTTGATAGATATTTTTTGTTTAAGTTTATTTATTAATATTATTATTATTTTTTACATTCTATGATGTTATTAGGGAGCAGTTGCGGGGAGGAGGAAAGGGGAAAGGGGAAGGAAATAGGATTAGAGAAGGAGGAAGGAGGAGAGGCAGGGTTGAGGCTTGTGGCTCCCACCTAATTCCTGTATGGGAGACCAGGGGGCTTCCAGCAGTGGCTTGGTCATTGCTGGGCTGGGTGCAGATGTCAAGGGGTGTGGCTGAAGCCCTTGCCCCCGCACCACCTCAGCTCGGGAGCCCAGGGCACTTCCTGCGGTGGCTTAGAGGTCTTCACTGGGCTAGTTGCAGATGTCAGCGAGGAATGGCCAAGGCCCTTGGCCCCCCATCTCCCCTGCTTGGGAGAGCCTGGGGTGCTTCCTGCAGGAGCTCAGTGGTCATCACTGGGCTGGTTGCAGGTGTTGGGGGGTGTGGCTCAGGCCCTCAGATCGCCACCACCCTGGCTCAGGCGAGTCCAGGGCGCTTCTTGTAGAGGCTTGGTGGTCGTCGCTGGCTGGTTGCCGGTGTCAGTGGGGTGTGGCTGAGGCCCTCAGCCCCCAGCCTCGGGATTGGTTGTGGGTGTCAGGGGGCATTGCTGAGGCCCCCAGCCCTCCCCCCACTGGCTTGGTAGCCTAGGTAGCCTTCTGGTCCTTCTAGGTTTTATAGGTATTCTTTGGTGATGTGAGACCATTACTAGTTAATGTCAAACTTTGTCTCTGGTTGTGGGTACTTTAGTATTTCTCTCAGTTCTGTGTTGGATTATTTGCTGTTCCCACCACTTAAACTCTGCACTAGAACTAATTTGTTGTCCTTTGCTTACTTCTAAAATGGGGGAACTTCCTGTGAGGACCAGCACTTGAGCTCTGTGGTTGAGCTAAATTGTTGCTTTGCTGCTGATTCCCTAGGGAAGGCTTTTTGTGCAGCACAGGTTTTAATGGTTGACTTTGTAGGTACTTCTGGGTCTCATGAGATCTGGTACACCTGGTTTGTGGAGAAACTCTGGTCTGGGCCTGACTCTTTTCAGCAAACTGTACCCCCTGCAGATCTATATTCCTGACCTGTCTCCACTGAGTCGTCCTATGCTAATTGGGGGGCAGATCAGCTGTCCTTGCTGTGCCCCAGTGTTCTCCCAGTGGGCCCATCTCCCCTACCACCCATGCTGCAAACACTTCCCATGGGATGGGCCATATGCCAGTCCCTTGTGATGACTCACCAGCCTCTGAGTGGCTCCTTTTTTTCAGTTGTTGTAGCTCCTTGCTCCTATGTGGGTCCACAGGAACCCTATTAGTAGTCTTCCTGGCCTGGGGGCCACCAAGGCCCTCTTCTCCCCTGCCACATATGAAGGGCACAGTGGTGGCTTTTGCCAGCTCCTGCTCCATGCACTCACCAGCTCCAGACTTGAAATGGCTGGGATTCAAAATGGTAGGAGCCATCCTTTCTTTCTCTCATCGTGGCTTCTCCTGCTTTCATGAATGCCACAGGTCTCTCCTCCTCTTTCCCTGAGCTCTACCAGCCCCAGCTTGGCTGTCGTTGCTTTTTAATAGCTGTAAATTGGTTGATTTGTGGGAGGGAGTGCTGCTGGGGACTGTCTATCTTGCCATCTTGACCAGAAGCCCTGATGGTTCATTTAAACATCACCATGTTTCTCAGTTCCATGAAGTTTTTCATTGTACAACCGGTTTTGGAGCATTGTGTAGCAGCAATGTGTCTTCATAGGTATCTAATGCACAGACTTCTTTTATAGTCTAATGATTTGCTTAATCAACACACAACATAAAATGACAGTAAAAAAAAAAATGAAACAATAATACCAAAATTATGTTTTAAAACAATAATATAATATATATAATATATTGTATTAGTCCATTTCTGTTGCTTATAACAAAATACCTGGAACTGGGTAACTCATAAAGAAACAAATTTTTTGGCTTACAGTTTCGGAGGCTGGGAAGTCCAAAGTGCAGGGGACACATCTGGTGAGGGTGGTGGCTTTACAGCAATGCAGGGGTCTCACATGGCAGAAAATGATGGAGCAGAGACAGAGAGAGTGTTCCTCATGAGGCCTTTTAAAGCCCTCAGAACCACGCCCAGGACCACCATTATTAATCCATTCACTACAGGATGGCCCTACAATCTAATCACCTTCTCAAGCCCCTTCCTTTCAATTACCATAATAGATTTCCCACTCTCTTAACACTGTCACAGTGGGGATGAAGCTTCCAACACATTAAACTTTTGGGGGGACACAATTCAATCCAATATATATATTACATATATATATACAGACACACACACATACATATATATATGTGTGTATATATATAATGGTGTAATATATTAAAAATAATAAATCAACAATAAAAAACATAAAACAGCATTAAAAAGCAGACATTTGTTCAATACCCACCATGTGCCACGCCTTTTTACCATGACCCTGAGAACCAAAGATGAGTCGTAAGTAGCCTGTGCCGATGAGGTGCTCTCCATTTACTCCACAGCCAGCAGGATGACTGTAAATTCCTAGAGGGTGGGGACCGTGTTCTCCTCTGTCTTCCCCAATGCTGTGTGCTGAGTGGTCTATTGAGCCCTCCCTTTGCCTCATCCAGCACTTCTCCTGTTTATTGACACAGAGACTTAAGAGACTTGGCCCAGCACTATACTAAAAGCTAACCATTATGTAGCCCTTATGATACGCTGGACCATCTCCTGAGATTTTATGACATTAAATCACAGTGCAGTGAGGTGGGTACTTTTACTACTCCTGAGTTGCAGGGGGTTAAGAAATTTGCTCATGGTCACAGCTGCTAAGTAGGAAGCTGGGGTTTGAACCCAGACAGTCTCATTTCAGAATACAGGTGCTTAACAAGTATGAGGGTACTTCAAAAATTTCACAGAAAAATAGAATTAAGAGATAATACAAACCTTTCCATGAACTGAGACCCCTCATATGCTTTGTGGTATCAGCAGTAAGGAAAAGAAGGGTGTCGTGTGTACAAGGAGGAATTCATAATCTGCTCCTGGAAGATAAAGCTCAGTTGCTGAGAACAGCAGAGGATGACAGAGTATGTAATGTGCTGCAGACTGGAAAAGCTGCAGAGGCTGCAGAAGGAAGGTTCGGTAGCTGGGAAAGGCTTACTGGGGAGTGCGTCTTGAAGAGGAGGGAAGTGTGTGAAGGCGCTGAGCTGAGCGCCCTCTAATGGCCACGGCTCATCCAGGCACCGGTCCTGGGGAGGCGGCCGGAACGCCAGGAGGTGCTTTCTCTTTTTTGCCCTTGAGGACAAAAATATTTCAGACTAACATCTTTTATTCATACAGTACTATTTCTAAAAAGCTAAAAGTAACCTACAGGGCCTTATCAATTTTAAAAAAGCAAGTCTTTTCCACAGAAGTGTCAAAAACTGGAAGGACTATTAAAATTCTAAATATTTGATTTTTCAAAAAGATAATTGCTGCCCATACTATGCCCAATTTTTAAATCTTATCCAACAGACAAGGTCCAAAATAATTATTACTACTGGGATTATACATTATTAAAAATGCATTCAAACCTGATCTCTCCTTTATTTTAAACATAAATAAAGAGACACTTAACGTGTGAGAGGAAGTTAAAGTCTGTGTCATGATGATGCCAAAGCATTCAATCAGTTTGATTCACTGAGGGGAAAACAGGCCAAGGCTAGTTGTACAGTATTTGAACAACAACCACAACAAAGGAAAAGCAACACATAAAGTACTTCTCTCATGCCAGGATTTTTATTAGTTTTCCACGAATGATCTACTGTATCAGTAAAAAAAATTCCTTGAGAAAGACATTTGTACCCCTACTTTACAGCTGAGAAAACTGAGGCTTTTTGAAAGGCTATTTTTCCCAAATCAAAACATGGTAGTGACAGAGCACAGACTTGAATCTGTACTTTCTGATTTATTTCCCCATACTCTTAATGACCACACTTGGCTTAGTTCCCTAATGTAGTCTGGTGTTTCTCACGACATGAAGGCACCACTACAGGCCAACTCTGAGACCTTTGGATCCAGATTCCCTCCAGTACCTCCCTTCTGCTGTGCAAACATGAGTGTTTCAGGGCAGTAAGGAAGCCTGTGCAGTGTGCAGATGAAACATCTGGCAGATTTGATGTAGCAGGTGCTCAGTTTCCCTGGGCTTTGGTTTCAGGACATGCCTCTGGGTTTCCAGCCACTCTTTGAGGTCTCAGGCCCCCTTCTTTGGGCTCTCCCCTGGAGGAAACTTACTGTTGGCATTTAGACCTATTTTCAGCACCAGCACAGGGAAAATGAGACCGCAAGGGGCTGGCTGGCTTATGCAAATCCAGTGGCTGGGCATGCTTAATAGAGAGCACAGAATATTCTTGAATATGCCTGGTGCATGTGATAGGGTCTGACCAATGAACATGCTCTAAGGAGAGACCGACTAAGCATGTGCAAGACTAATGTTACATAACTGGGAACCACCCCCTTAATTGAATATTCATTAGACAGAGAAACTATAAAGGCCGAATCCCAGGTGAAGGCGGGGTTGTTTCTCACTTTCCTGGAGGCAACCATCACTTCACTGGCTGAGGTGTGTATACGTTACTTCACATGGAACTTACTTTCAGCAAGCAGCTGCTCATTCTCCTGCGCCAGCCTGCACTTTGTACTAAACTTTATGTTTTTCTTGCTTTTGGGTTAGACTTGATATCTGTATTGAACTTACTTTTGTGTTAAGCTTGGTGTGGGCCCTGCTCAGTCTCTGGAGCATGCTGCACTCTCTCTGCGGAACCTGTATTTCTTATCTATTACATTAAACTTGTTCTCACTTTCTACTGTGACTCTGCTCTTAAATTCTTTCCTGTGGTGGAGTCAAGAACCAGGTAAGAGGATGTTCGAGGCTGGCTATTGGCCACCCCAGACCCTACCTCCGACATCAGGTTGGTTTATAATTTTCAATATTCCCCTTATATTCTTGCTGTCATAGCAGAACATTTCATGGGTTACTCAAAGGTTCAGAAAGAAAACCCAGGTCTCCTTTTTCTTGAGCCAGGGTTTCACCTCCTCATCTGCTGAACTTTTCTATAAGATCTACGTAAAGCTCATTTCAAGATGTGGCCCACAGACAAACAGGACCAATGGAAAAACCAACTCCAGCTCCTCTGATTTCTGTCATAAGGTAGGAAGTGCACATTGGCAGCAAGGATTGGATGTGGGGAAAGCTGCAGCCCTCCTGACTGGCTCTGCCTGTTTTCCGTGTTCCTCTCTAAGGGGGCATGCAGGTCATCTGCCAATCACAGCGCTCTGCAAGTCTGGAGCTCCTGGAAATTGTCTTTGTTTCACATGGCCAAATGTCTTTTGGTACCTTGGAGTAAGCGTTTAGGATGTCTTGGACATGAGATCTTGGAGAGATTGACAATAAATTGGCATAGTTATCAGGATTCAAAATTAAAAGATCACCTAGATTCATATGAAATGCCCTAGGCAGTTCTTTCTAAAGTGAACTTCTCTCATGACAAGGTTTTTGTTTTTTGTGTCTCTATTGTTTTAATGTACATTCCATTCCCTAGGGGATCTTTTGAAAATTGGAACTCTGACAGTCAGTCTCTTAGGGTTTAGATCCTGGTGTCTCTCTTTTGTAGTAACAAAATAGAAATTTAAGAAGATCAGACAAGTAATAAACATTGCCTTCTAGTTACTTACTCTTTCTAAGCATCAGTTTCTTCATCTGTAAGATGGAAATAATACCAGTATTTACTTCATTTGTCTTTTTTTTAGAATTTAGTAAAACAATCTATTTGCAAATATACTGAGCACATTGTTTAGCACATAGTAAAAGCTGCATAATAAATGAAGTTATTGTTTTTAACAATATTATGTTAGTTGTGACCTTTAAAAATGGGTGTAAGGTATCTTGATCCTTTGTAAACAAGATCTGGTTTGTAAACCTAGAGTAACTGTACCCTAGGGTTGCTCATGCCTTAGGATCCAGCCTCAGGAACTCAGCAGTGTGAGGCTGTGTCCATTGTGGTTCTCCTGGTAGCTAACATCCCTTGGCTGGGGCCCAAAGCACATGAGTTAGTTAAATTTTATATGACAAGTCTAGGCCATCCTTTTCGGTATTCATATATGGATGCTCTTAGTCTAGTTTTAAAATATTTTATTTTGTGACAATCAAGACTTTATTAAGTAATTTCATACACGATTTTAGAACAGATTGGAACAATTTGGTTATAATAAAATCATCAGTGCTGAATAGTCTATCTTTTTATGCATGATATAATCGCCCTTGGGGAACTGAACTGACCACAGATTTTGGGCTTACATTTGCTTTTCCTTTACTGTATCAACTTAATCATGAAAAAAAAAAAAAAAAAAACCCAACAAAACCCAGACCTTCCCTTATCTGAGGGAAGTGGCAGATGCTAATTGTAAAGATTTATCTTTTTTTTAACCATGTTCTAGAAAAGCAGTTTTCTTATTTTATTACAGCTCGAATATTATAAGAAATGGAAAATTCATGCATGCAAGTATTGTTTATGAATATGGGCAACTCTAGATGCATTTTTTATGAACATGGAACATGTGGCATTGCATCTGGTAGCGTGGAGAATAAAAATCTAGCTCTGCACCCTAGGAGACATCCAGATTACTTTATTATTACCATGGTTTCAATAACTCTGGCACCTTTTTAGACACCTGAATATTCATGAATGGGTCTAACCTCACTAATAGCATTTTATTCATACCACTTTTTAAAGTTAGAGATCATTTGAGCTAGCTGGGTTTCTAAAAGCATGTCGGAAATACATGCAAGTAAAATCTTAGAAACCAAATCTGTTAGTGCTTTGTTTCATTGTCACCATTCTTTGAAAAGGAGGGTCACATTGTGGGCACTTGTGAGGGTAGCTGTGAAATCCAAGGCTTCCCCTTGGAACACATCAGTGGCTCACTTTCTGTTGGTCTCAAGTCATCTTGATTTCTGGTGGGATAAATGTAATTCTTCTGTAGAATTTAATGTATAAATTGATTAATCCAAATTTGTCTTTCATATTTTTGTAAGTAGCTCATGACTACGATGTCTAACATTTACGTTTTCTAAGTATCTCTCTGAAATCGCCTGTCTTCTTTTAATCTTATACAGGCACTCTATTGTTTGAAAGGAATTGGATGAAAAAAGATGACTTGGCTTTTAGTACAAAAACCACCAGAGAGCCTTTGCAGAGTTCATTTGTGCACTTGTGTCTCTGCACACTCACTCGGTAGGTGAACCTACACAGAACAGAGCCGTGTCTAATGGGACTGTCTGATTCTATTTGTTTTTTGTTAGCATCTTGCAGCTCTGCTTTTGGCACACAGTTATTGAAGTCACCAGTCTCCCCAAAACAGGATAGTTCTGTGCAGATCATTTCAAGTTTACCCTAAACACCTAAACATTGACATTTTCTATGGACTAATTTGGGATTTTGCCTTTAAGCACAACTAGAGAGAGAGTTAAGGAGAGATGCCTTTCTTGTCATCTGTTCATTTTATTTTGTTTTATTCCTAGATGTTAATTTAAAGGCTTTGGGTTTTATTCAGTTTTACTGCTATTTATTTCAACTTTCACTCCTCTTCTAAAAATGAGTTTTGCACATTTAATTTTAGGTTTTGATGTATGTTTTGTGTACAAGCCAAATGATAGCAATTTTAATATGGGCTTTTGGCTGAGAACTAGGAAGCAGATACTGTCTAAGGATTCTAGTCTGTTTTCTGCAAGTCCACAGTACTTCCTAAATAAAACCCAACTAATCAATTGATTGCTGATTTTAACAATTGTTAACCCAATACAGGCATGCACTTAAACCAGTGTCTCTAAGCTTTTCTGATCATTTGAGCCCCACCCCAGTACACGTCTACAGACTTATCATCTAACAGTTTCCAAGTTGGCTTGGAGACAATGAAATGGCCTTCCTGTGGCCCACAAGGCTGCTCGTGCTCTGGCCTCTGCTTCTGCTCCAACCTCCTTGCTGAGTGAGTGGATCCTACCTCTGTCACTGAAGTAGCAGAGTCTTTGTATTATGTATCACAGACAAATGTTAAAAGATGAAATAACCACAGTGAGATATCACCTCATACTCATTAGGATAGCTACTATCAAATAATAAAAATAAAAGCCATACAAACAAACAAAACCAGAAAATAACAAGTATTGGTAAGGATGTGGAAAAATTAGAACTTTTATTCTCTATTAGTGGGAATGTAAAATGGTGCAGTCACTATGGAAAACAATATGGAGGTTCCTCAAAAAATTAAAAATAGAATTACCACATGCTCTAGCAATTCCACTTCTGTGTATACACTCAAAAGAATTGAAAGCAGAGTCCTGAAGAGATATTTGTGCACCCATGTTCATAGCAACATCATTCACAATAGCCAAAAGGTGGAAACAACACAAGTGTCCATTGACAGGTGAATGGTTTGAGCTTATGTGTCCCTTCAAAATTCATATGTCAAAACTTAACCCCGAAGGTGATTGTTTTAAAAGATGTGGCCCTTGGGAGGTGATGCACTGTGAGGGCTCTGCCCTCAGGGAAGGAATTAGTGTGCCCTTATAATAGGGCTTGTGGGAGTGAGTTTGCCCCTTCCTCCTATCTCTACTGCCATATGAGGACATAGCATTCATCCCTTTTGCCCTTCCTCCATGTGAGGACACAGTGTCATCCTCTCTGGGGAACATGGTGACAAGGCACCATCTTGGAAGCAGAGAGCTCACCGGACACCTAGCCTGCAGGCACTCTGGTACTTCCAACCTTCAGAACTGTGAGAAATGAATTTCTTTGCTTTGTAAATTACCCAGGCTCAGGTATTTTGTTGTAGCGGCACAGACAGACTGAGATAAGTGGATGGACAAAATGTGGTATATACTTCAAAAGTTCATGGAAAGATTTTTTAAAAGATTTTTGTCTTTTAATTCTATTTTTTTCGTGATTTTTTTGAAGTACCTGCATACATAGAATGGAATATTATTATCCATCCTTAAAAAGGAAGGCAGTTCTGACACATGCTATACCATGGATGAACCTGGAGTGTATTACACTAAGTGAAATAGACCAGTCACAAAAAGACAAACACTGTATGATTTACTTATTTCAGGTACCTCAAGCAGTCACATCACAGAGACAGAAAGTAGAATGCTGGCTGCCAGGTGCTGGGGAGCAGGGGAAATGGGGATAGTTGTGCACTGGGTACAGAGTTTCAGATGATGAACGTTGTGGAGACGGGTTGCACGACAACGTAACATACTTAACATTACTGAACTGTACACGTAAAAGTGGCTAAGATGATGAATCTTGTGTAATGCGTAATTTACCACAATTAAAAAAAAAAGATGACGTAAGAAATAAATGCGAATTCTTAATATTTTTTCCCCTGCCTTCAGGGATCATTTTTAGTCGCCTTACTCTGGAGACCATTGGTTTTAAGGCATGTCATCAGCAGACAGTGGGAGACGCAGAGGCACACTGCCCAGCTCCCGCTGCGATGGGGACGCTCTGCCCATCCAGGGAGTCATCAGCCACCCCGGGATCGTCCTCAGCTGCAGGGGCCACCTTGGTGAGGGGAGGCCCTTCTAGAGCAGCCTGTACCTGTGACCAAGAGCAACAGAGGCCTAAGAGCCCAGCGCGCTCAGCGTGACATGGGACACTGATGGCCAGCCCTCATTCCCGGCTCTGCACTGGGGTGGCCGAGGCTGTGGGGGACTGCGTTGCAGTTCTGCCTTTTCATCTGCCCAATCCTACTTCCGCCTCCTTCCCTTTCACAGGTGTGGATTCCTAATAAAGACTTTGTACCCATATTCCATCTCAGCGTCTGATGTTGGAAAACCGAACTTGCAGCACAGATCGAGATACTATCAAGATTCATGCAACGAGATTTCTTAATTTCTAAATAAGAGAGAACTAGTTTTTAAGTTACTTAGTGAAATGATGACAGCCGTTTCATTTGAAGAATAAAATAAGGTAGAGCTCTGAGCAGGCAACTCAAGGCCTTTTCTGATTAAGGACACACGCACACGCACACACATGCACACAGGAACCAAGCTAACATTAAAAATTATTCCACAAAATGAATAGAAACTTCTGCTCTGTAAAAGTTGCAGTATGTGCAATTCAGGTAAACCTATTTTAATAAAGCAGGTACGACCAGACAATATTTCTATGTTTCCTCCAGGAGAATCCTCCCACATTGTACCTGGAGACAGTGATCAATGGGCCTGAAAGAAAAAGACAATAGATAAGTTAATCCATCATCAAACCAGTTCACAGTTATGGGAGGGGAAGTGTAAATGGCCCCTGAGAGGCCAAAGTGGGAGCTACCAGGTAACTGAGTAGTTACCATGTAAATAGAGCTATACCCTTCTGCATAATTTTTGTCACATCTGATTCTTTGCATGCTTCTGTGAACGCCCCTAGGATCTTAGAATTTCTATGAGAAATTTCAGACATCTGAGGAATCTTGCCAGACATTATATAGTCTCTGCTAATGCAAAAAAAAAAAAAAAAAAAAAAAAAAAAATTAGCCAAAGAACTTTGAGGTCATGTTTACACACAAAAAATAAGTAAAGAAATTACAATATAATTCAATTCCTACCTCATTTTGACTTTAATTAAATCCGGATATTATAGGGTTTTCCACATGTAGAATATTCCTAAACATAAACATATTTAAAACCTTCAAAACATCATCAGAACTATCAATTGTTTGTGATTGTGGAAGAAAGAGAGATGTAAAAATGTGAAATAATTTGTAAAGCCAAGTTAATTATAACTCCATCTGGCTTTTGAATGAGGTGAAAAACAACTCTCCCAGATTCTTCTATTCTGTGACAATGACAGCTAATATTTATTGAACACATACACGTGTTACGTGTGTTTTAACAGGATTATCTCCGTTTTTCTTCAAAACAACCTGCAAAGAAGGAATCATTACAACACAAGTTTTCAATAAGGACGGACCCAGCTAAGAGGAATTAAACAACTTGCCTAAGTTACATAGGGACAAAGCAGAAGAGAAAGGGGATCCAAGTGCCTGGCTGCAGAGTCGGAGCTCATAAAGCCCTGCCTGCTGCATGTGAATGCAACCAGCCAGTTCACCAAAAACCTTAATTTTTTTATTTACGTTGTCTGGACTGGTGGTTGAATTAAATGTTCTGAATCATTACTCTGGACTCCCAAATTTTAATTAGAATAAGACACTGAAATCAACTTTTTTCTATTAGAAATATATTTTGCAGTCTTGTTTAAGGAAGAAAACATTCAGTCCAGTGAGAGTGGATGAAGAGTTTGTAGGATGACTCAGCTGAAGGTGGAGTGGAGGAGCATCAAATTTCATTTGCTAGGAGATGATGATTCTAACTTCTAAACGCTGAAATGTACCCAGCTTGAAGTTTCATTGCCATTACGTGGAGCACAGAAATAGCGAACACATTGCCTGTCTTGCCTCTCCTCTCCCGGGGACTGTGGCAGACAGTACTAATAGATCACAGCACAGGCCCAGCCCAGACATGGTCAGGAACCCATTTCAGCATAGCGCAGGAGGCAGCCATCATCAAAGGAAAGGAGCAAAATTCTTTGTGAGAGCAAAACGTTTTTGTAGTCCTCTAGCACTTCAGGGGCTGGAAGAGAGGAGTTCAAGGAGCAGCTCTGTGTCTATGGAGCACTTTTCTTTTAATGTATAAAGAAATGAAATTTATTTCTTACAGTTTGGAGGCTAAGTCCAGGGTTCAGGGGGCTCATCTGGTGAGGGCCGCCTTCTCTAGGTGGGAACTCTATGGAGCATTTATAATAGGTAGTATTTTTCAATGTTCCTGAACAGTCCCAGTTTCCTCTTAAATTTTCTAATCAGGGTTGTGGCATTAAGGATGAGATGCTTTAGGAAGAGAGCTATTCTCTCCTTTTCTTGGGTCCTTATTAGGTCACTGGACAGTTGAAATGATAATACAAGCTCATTTGGATTGATAAAAGCTTAATATATTCGTCCTCTTGCTAATAAGTTTGTAATATTAAAGGACCCCCCTCCTTCAGATTTTATAAACGTATGTGTAACAGACATGCATTAGGTGATTTTAGAATAATTGTCTCTTGGAAACACACTAATTGCAATGTTGGTTACTTCATAGACCTCCATGGGTTAAAGGGGGCAGTTATTTTGGGACAAACCTTTTGGCAAACTTCAGATAATGACTCATCTAAAGTTCCTTTGTTTATGAGTAGGAATGCACTTGCGGCTTACAACTAAATAGAAATAAATGTTCTCAGCAGGGAAGAGTCATTACCAATTTAATGAACCAGAGTTCTGTTTATAGCTCTGTGAAGAATCATAACATGTAAATTTAAATAAAACGCCAGGGCTTTGGTTTTAAGTGCTAATATGTGAAACATTGACTAAGTCTCTTCTTGACATCAAAAGTAAGATGTGTAAAATTTGAATGTGTCTATCAAGTTCACTGACAAGCAATACACAATTAGAGAGTCCAATAGAAATGCAAACAGGACTCTAAACAATAACTGCAGGATCTGGGGTTTACATTGGTCAGTTATGTTCAGTCTGTTATAGATCTGATGGCTTTAATGAGCAAAGCACATTTAAACATATGTTCATATATACACTTGAATATGACACATCTTTTCTTTAAATTGTAAACCACAAGCAATGAAAATGTCCTTTGAGATTTCTCAAAGATCTCCTCCCATAGATCCTTCTGTAGGACTTTGGCTCCATCAACCACCCTCCTTTATTTATGTGGCTGTCATTTTGTATTGACTGTAAACTGCTAGCATGTGGGGACATGTCTGCCCTGTTCACCACTGTCTTCTCAGTGCCTAATACCATGCCTGGTCCATGTTCAGAGCTCAAGAAATATTTGTTGAATAAATGAATGAATGAATTTTTGCAAAGTATTCCTACTGAACAAAAGCTCTTGTGTTATGACTCCTTTTCCATAATTAATCACCTTAAGTTCATAAACAACCAGCTAATTTAATTTTTTTGATTAGTAAATGCAATTGTCTGATCTCTGATGGGAGCACCAGTTTCAGTGAAACAAGCCAGCTGTTTTCAAACTGGGGTCCAAATACTTCTGGGGATAAACAAAGTTTTTCAGTTGGTACACAGACAAAAACACCTAAAGGGAACCAATGTTCAGATCTTTAATTTCCACATATATTCTTTCCTATAATTATTTGCCCGAGAACACACATGCAAACCACCTCCAATGTTATTACTGTTTCTTGCACTTTACAAAAAAGGCTGTTTCTCAGCCTGGTTCTATCTATGGTGTGCTACCTAGAATGCAGAAACTCAGGTGACCATAAAACCCAACATCAAAACAGGGGCATTCTTGAGAGTGAAAGGCTCAATTAATAAGTATCTCAGGACAATATAATATTGACAAAGGTTTATTGAATATAACACTATTACAATTCCCCTCCCTTCTTCTAGTTATACTGGGTTAAAAAGGTGTCTCTAAGTGAAAGAGCATCACTTTCTAAATGTTGGTAAAATTTTTAGAGTATTCTTCCCAGAAACTGAAAAAGTGAATGAATCTAATGAATTAGTGATTTCCAAAACTTTGTGGAAAGAAAGACCTTATTGAGTTGCCAGGTGATAGATGACAAGTCACATAAAAAATGTTTATAGTAGTGTTAGTCATAATATCCCCAAAGAGTAGTTATCCAAAATCTCTGTCAAGAGTAGAATGAATAAATAAGTTGTGATATAGTCATACCATGGAATTTTACAAAGCAATGAAAAACAACAAACTACTGCTACATACAGCAACATGGAAAACTTTCACGGGTGCAATTTCAGCAAGTACATACTGTATGATTCCATTTTGTAAGGTTTATCAACTGCCAAACTGATTTAAGATGCTAGAGATTAAAATAAACCCAGCTTTAGGTGGGTTATAGGCTAGCAGGGAGCATGAGGGAGACCTTAGGAGAGTTGGAAATGAATGTTCTATATGTTGATGTAGGGAGTGGTTACCTGCGTCTGTCTATAATTAAGACTTCATCTAGCTGTACACTTAAGATTTGTCAAATTTATGTAAGGTATATATTAATAAAAATGAAAGGAAATTTACATATTTAATTAGTGAAGTTTTGCTGCTATACAATGCTGGGTTTTGATGATATAATAATGAACAAGATCTCAAGAAGCTTATAGACAGGAAACCCATATCCTGATTAAACCCTTTTTCTGGCATAATTATTAACACCCATTTGCATTCCCCCAAATGTCCAGGTTTTGATGATAAACTATTGTCCTATGTTCCAGCTATCTATTGCTATGTAACAAATCACTCCCAAAATTTAGTGGCTTGCAACAACAACAATTTTAAAAGAGCTCATGATACTATGAGTCAAGAATTCATGCAGTGCTTAGTGGGGCAATTATTCTAGCTCTATTGGCCTTGAACTCAGTCACTTGCTGGTACTTAACTGGCAAATGGGCTGGTCTGGACTTTGGTGCTTTGGTGGGGATAGCTGGAAGACTGGGTCCAGCTGGGACAGCTGACTGGAGGCACTCCAGTGGAGGTCCCAGGGTGGTTGAGCCTTTAACGAGGTAGCCTGCCAGGTGGATGCGGCAGGGACATTTATGATCTAGCCTTGGAAGTCACATCGTGTCTCCTTTGCCTCAGTCTATTGGTTGAAGCAGCCACAGCCTGCTCACATTCAAGAGGAAGGGACATAAACCCCATTCCCCAGTGGGAAGCATGTCAAAGAATTTGCAGTCAATTTTTTAAAACTACAATGTCCTACTTGTACCAGTTCCAAAAATTATCAGTTCTACATTCTCAATATTGTTTGCATCTTTCTCCTCCCATCCTTAGTATAAAAATCTCACATCTGTACTATTAGATAATACATTTAATTGGTCCCCTGTTCTAGTTTCTCTCTTCTTCTTTTTGTCTTATAGGTTATTAACTAGTGTCCAACTCTGGGTCATTTAAGCTGTTGCTAAAAACATTCATAACAAATCCCTCTTTGTTTACTAACTAAAATCCAAACACCTTTGCCTGCCGTTCAAAGCTCTTTATCGCCTGATTCTAAACCAACTTTTCAAACTTATCTTCCATAGCCCCTTCTATGAGCTGAAATGTTCAGCCAGATACCCCTTTCTTTTGTTTCCTCTCTAGGATATACCCTGTGCAGCTCAGTGCATTAACTCATATTGTTTCTCTCTCTGAGACGTACCTGCTCACCAGACATGCCTACCAGGGTCCAACTCTAACAATCTACACGGTCCTTCTGAAATGTCTCCTCAGGGATGCTCATTTGTTTATTCGACAAACATTTATTGCCGAACTTACTTGTCAGGCTCTGTTCTAGACCCTGAAAACACAGGGGGAAGAGGTAGACAAGGTCCTCATCCCCAGAGAGCTTCAGGCCTCTGTTTGGAAGTAATCTCGTCCCTTGAGCTCTCATGAAAATCCAGCGGTTCCTTTCTTATGCTACTTGTAGGGGTAGTGTAAGTGGAGTAGCTAAGCATTAAGATCCTGAAACTGTGTGACTTTACGTTTCTGACCTACTTTGGGCCTCAGTTTTCTTTTCTGTAAAGTGGGTTAATAATAGTACCTATTACATAGTTGCTGTGAAGTTCAAACACGTTATTGAATATGAAACACTTAGAATAGTTTGGTAAACAGTAAGCACCAAAAAAAGCTTTAGTAATTATTTTCATTATTATTACCGTCATCATTCTTTATTGTAAATTTCCCACCCCCGCCCTCATTAGATTATAAATTTGTTATTTTGAAGCCGGGTAATATCTCTTACACCATTATGGTGTTTGGGAATGAGTGTGAGCTTTTAAGTCAGGTAGAGCTGTTTGAGACCAGCTCAGAAATTCATGAACTATGAGACCTTGGCCAAGTTATCTGCTGTGAGTTCATGTATTGGAAACTTAATTTCAATTTCATCAGTGTTAAGAGAGTGGGAAATCCTATTATGGTATTTGAAAGGTGCGCCCTTTAAAAGATGATTAGATTGTGAGGACTATGCCCTTATGAACGGATTGATCCATTCATGGAGTAATGGAGTGATGGCTTTAAGGAGAGCCAGGTAGGAGGTGAGCTCACTCTTGTGCAGCCTGTTCTCACCATGTGACAACCGGAGTCCATATGAAGTCACCACCAAGAAGAAGGCCCTCACCAGACGCACTTCCTGGACCTTGAACTTCCAGCCTCCAAAACCGTAAGAAATAGATTTCATTTCTTTATGAATTACCCAGTTTCAGGTATTCTGTTATAAGCAACAGAAACAGACTAATACATTACGTTTCTGTACTTTACATTTTTCATAATTAAACTCTGCATAGCAATACCCAACGCAGAGTTATCAAAAGGACTTAATGAGGTCATATTTGCAAATTATCTAATTTACTGTCTCATACATAACATGTTCTCCCCAAATGATGATGAGGAGGAGGAGCATAATGATGATAAAATTATAACTGAATAGAATTTCCTCTATTTCCTATGCTGCATAACTTACTGAGCATTTTTTTTTTTTGGACACTCTAATATGTCCTAATTAGGATTATACTATGTTTAATTGATCTCTTTTTATCATTTACTGTAAACAGTAAATGTCTTTAAAATTTCAGCTCATATAGATTTGCCTCATCTTTTAAAATGATTACATGGTGCTTCTTTATATATGAGGGTACTTCAGAAAGTTGAAGGAAAAATAGAATTAAAAGATAATATGAATTTTTCCATGAACTTATTGAAGTACCCTCACGTATGTACCATGATTTCTTTTATCGGTCCCTTATAAGTGAATATTTAACTGTGTCCGATTTTTCCCATTATACACCACACTGTGATCAAATGAATTAAATATACACATTTCCATGCCTATCTTATTATTTCTTTAAGATAAATAACTAGAAGTAAAGTTGCTTGCATAAAGGAAATACACCTAAAGATTTTTATGCATACCGACAGATCGCCCTTCTGCCTGGTTGTACCTGTGATTACTTTCACTGCTGTGGTCTGAATGTTTGTGTCCCCTCAGAATTCATATATTCAAATCTAGTCATCAGTCTGATGGTTGAGGAGGTGGGGTCTTTGGGAGGTGATTAAGTTATAGGGCAGAGCCCTCCTGAATAGGGTTAGTGCCCTTATAAAACAGGTCCACTGGAGATTGTCTCTTCCACCACATGAAGACGCAGCAAGCAGGTAGCACCTGTGAGCCAGGCAACGACTCCTCACCAGACCCTGCATCTGCTGGTGCCTTGATCTGGATTTCTCAGCCTCCTGGGAGAAATAAATTCCTGTTGTTTATAAGCCACCCAGTTTATGATGTTTTGTTACACCAGCCTGAACAAACAAAGATACCCACCAGTAGGAACCGTCCCTGTTTTGGACACCTGTATCCACACTCGGCTTTGGTCAATTCTTTACATCTTTGTCAAGATTTATTTTCTTCATCTATCCTTTTTAAACCTGTCAATATATTCCTAGTAACATAGGCTTTTTTTTTATGTATTTGTTTTTATTTCCTCTAGACTACAGATTTCTTGAGGGGAACAACCTTCATTCATTTTGGTAGCATCTGCTCATCAGTGATACATTTCACTGGAATCTAGAGCAAACATATTTCTTTACTCTAATTCTTTGCAGCTTTAAAGCAGATCAAGGCCTTAAGCAAAGTTGCCTATGTAACTGTTAAAGAGTGGTTGGTCAGGGAGATGATTTCAAGTAATTGGAAATTAAACTTACATTTGGAATTTCCTTTTATTTCAAATGTACCTCTTTCTTTTTTCCTGTTGGAATTTCCAGAGTATGATAGATTTAGAATATCTGAGAGCTGCAGCAGAGCTAAAGAGGAGGGGACAGAGGTGGGATGAGGAGGGTCTGAGGCTGCTGCGCAGGCCCAGCCAGGTGTCGAAACCTCTGCCCAGCCAGTTTGTTACAAAAGACTTTGGCAAGAGTGGCTGTATGTGGTTCCAATAATAAAATCATCTGAGACAAAAAAGAGAGAAGGTAGAAGGCAGTTACTATTAAAAGTTTGGAGGGTCACATAAGAGAAATGAGGTGCAGGTACAAAGCCTTTTGGACAACAGTGGTTGGGAAAACAGTGTATAAAATAATAAAGGAATTAGAAAGGTTTCCATACGAGAACGAAAAGTTAAAAGGAAAAAACAAGCCCGGCTGCATTCTAAAGCCACCACACAGCACTTTAAATGAGTACAGATAGCAATACCCCGAGGAAGTACATCCCAGGTAATAATAGTGGCACTTAACATTTGTACTGTGCAGAGCTGCAAACTCCAGACCCCCGGGATGCATTTAGTCTTCAAATGTGTTTTGCTTGGCCCACACAGCAGCATGGGCCAGACAGTGTTTGTAAAAATTTTTAGTACTTACCCAGATTTAAAATTAGAGACAGGTTGGTTATTCACCAGACTACTTCTGCTGCTTCTGGGCACACAGCTGGATGCACCCCTCAGCCTCCACTGCAGCAGCAGCTGCCCGTGTGACTGAGTGTCAGCTGATGAGACGGAATGGAGAGGCACAGGCGCCTCTTCCAGGTCTGGCCCATGAAAACCTGCCAGGAGCTGCCCTCTCTGCTCTTTCCCTGAGTGACAGTGTGGAGTGGAGCCTTCTTGCCCACTCTTCCCCTGTCCCAACCCAGAACAAGATTGTGCGAGCAAGAAGCAAAATTTGTAACATTTGAGCCATTATGCAGGTTGGGGTCCATCTGACACAGCAGTTAGCTGACCCTAACTAACATGTTCTGGAACAAGGATCACGAAACCTCCAGTATGACATGATCTGTTCCCTGTTATCTTTTATACCCATAATGTGCTACCCATTTGTTTCCTGCTAGGCTCCCTTAAGTATTATTAGAATTTGAGACTTTTTATATGGTGCTTTATGGTTAGTACTTTATATTTACAGGCCTGTTCACATTCATTATCCCTAGAATCTTTCAACAACTCTCTGTGTTGTAGGCAAACCAGACACCACATTCATTCCTCAGTAAGTCCAGTTTCATCTAATAACCAGTCATTGAGTGCCTACCACAGACCAGGCACTGTGCTGGGCCCAGGAGACATGGGGAGACTGAAGCTTAGAAATGTGTTGACTTACATGATCACACATTTGCCAAGTCACGGGTGGTTGAAAGAAATGGCAAGTGTGATTTTGAAGCTACCAAGAGTAATCTCTGAGAAATACTGGTGATCTGGAATAATTCTAGAAGAGAAAACATGGTCAAAAGTTTGGATTTTCAAAAGGAAAATAAGGTGACTTACTTCTTGAATCTGAAAATCAGTATATTTAATGTTGATGCCATGAAAGTCTAGAAGCCATCATTTAACAAAAGTTGTGTGACCACTTATAAAAAAGGGGATTATCCCTGGAAGTCAGGATTGATTCACTAAGAGAAAATCTCGCTGAACCTAATTTATCCCCTTTTTGGATAGTTATTGTTCTGAGAGCTCTGGAAAATGTTACAAAGATGGTTGTCATAGTGTATTTAAGCTGCCTTAACAAAATACCATGGACTGCTGGCTTAAACAATGGGACATTTATTTTTTCACAGTTCTGGAAGCTAACAGTGTGAGATCAAGGTGAAACGATGGTCGGGCTCTGGTGAAGGTGCTCCTTCCGGCTTGCAGGTGGCCACCTTCTCTCTGTGTGCTCGTGGCCTTTCCTTGGATCATGTGTGTAGAGAGAGAGAGGGAAAGAGGGAAAGAAGGAGAGACGGGACAGAGAGAGAGAGAGATTGAGAGGTTGATTTCTCTTTTCTTTTTTTTATAAGGCTACCAATCCTATTGGAACAGGATCCCATCCTTATGACCTCATTTAACCTTAATTACTTCCCTAAAGGGTCCTATTTCCAAATACAGTCACATTGGGGGTTGGGGCTTCAACATATAAATTCAGGGGCAGGGCACAATTCAGCCCATAACCATAGTAAATCTTGACATTAACAAAATATATGATAAAAATATGTTTATGGTTTCACCATAGACAAATTGAAGACATATCCTAGAAAATGGTAAATTTAGGTAGATGGAAATTTTTTTGGAATCAAAAGACAAGGATTCATGGATAATGGCTAAACATGAGAAAGGTCATTGGTGGCATGCCTAGGTTAACGCTTTTATTAAGAACATAGTTATAAACATTGAAAATATGCTTGTTGGGTATGCAACTCATATACCGGATGATAAAATCAAGACTCAAAATGATGTTGGAGGCTAAATTTATGGACTCAACTAATGAAATGTCATCCAGCAGAATAAATGTACAGCAATTTACTGAGGATAAAGAAATTATATAAGAAAGGATGAGGGGTGGGAAAGAATCCTGGGGAAATAAGTCACTGAAACCAAGGCTGTGCTCTTAGAAGTCTAGTGTTGAGGTCGAGGTGAAAATCCCAGTCTACGATGTGTCCAGTTCTTAACATGCTTCAGAAAGAAGGCTATTGATAAAGAGGAAAGGATCCAGGAAGATGACCAGGATGGCTCGATAATACCCAGTTCAACTCAACTGCTATTGTTCCATTTGTTGCAGACTCGGGTGTGGGGAGACAACTTAGAAGCATAAAGTCTTGGTGGGAATAAGATACTGTCTTCAACTATAAGAAAAGTGGTCATAAAATGCCTTTGTTTGCTTCTGGGTGGTGGGGTTATATAATAGTTTTGTTTTCTCTTTTCTTTTTATTTAATTAAAAAATATCTAGCCCATTTAGACTGCGTGAATGCCATCAGGCACTGTGAGAAGTGCCTCTCACACGTTAGCTCTCTTACTCCTTAGAACAATCTGGTGAGAAAATAGTCTTGTCCCCATATTAGTGGCTGGGAAACTGAGGGCCAGGGAGGGTACATGGCTTTTCCAAGGTCACTCAGCTATCAGGTGAAGAAACTAAAAGTGAACACAGCTCTGTGAGGCTGTAAAGCCCACGCTTTTGGTCAGTACACCTTATTGTCCACCCGTTCTTTCCAAATGTTCTGTAGTGAACCAAACCATTACGTAAACATCTGGAGAAAACACTCTTTAAAGAACCCAAACAGAAGAGCAAAGAGGCAGAGCAAGGACAATGTGTAAAGGTTAAGGCAGTTATATTTAGGTCTGTATCTGAAAGAACTTCTGAGTGATAGCACACTTCTGTGAGTGGAGTAGATGGCCTTGGGGTCTGGTGGTGGTCTGCAGAGGCCACAGAGGTAGGGGGGCACCCTGAAGATCCTGGGTGACAGTCTGCAGAGCCGTGGAGGTGAGGGGGAGCACTCAGGCTGAAGAGGGCACAGAGGTGAGAAAGAGGACCTGGGACATCCTGGGCAGTGGTCTGTGGAGACCCGGAGGTGAGGAGACCACTTAAGAGTTCATGGGTGACGGTCTACAAAGGCCACAGAGGTGAGGGGGAGCACCTGGAGATCCTGGGGCAGGGTCTGCGGAGGCCACGGAGGGGAGGGGAGCTCCTAGGGGATCCCGGTTGATGATAGACAGAGGCCACAGAGGTGGGGGAGAGAGCTCTAGATTATCCGGTGCCTTACGGTGGTCTATACCTTTTCCTAGGGTGTGGCCGAGGCTCCATGCCCCCACTGCCTGCTCCACTGTCCCACGGACTTCACTTACAAAGCCAGATTCAATAATAAAATTATGAGGGTGACGACAGTGAGTCCAGGATGTTAACCCCCTACTGGCCCTCCCAGCACCACCCCTCTGCACAGGTCGCCTACCCGTGAAGCCAGCCCTGCCCGGCTCGGTGTGATACTGCCCAGCCCTGTCGCCACCATATTATACATTTATGTGATTGATTATCTGTCTCTTTGCACCAGAAGTAAGCTCCCCTGGCGCAGGGACTCTGTTCTCTGTCTTTGTGTCCCCAGTGCCCTGGGATAGTCTGCCATGACCTGAGGGCTAGATAGGGTAAGTTGTGAATATTTAATTAAACTCTAGGATATTGATATGCGAAACTTGATAAAATATTCCTTCTGATCCAATGAAAGGAAACATGCCTTCACAAAGTGAGTCCTAGGACATAGTTGGAACACCCACCAGGAAGGAAGTAAAGGTAAAGTGTAAGTTCGAGGAGGGTTTAGGTAACTTTAGGGAAGATATATCCACGATACTCAGACATTTTTAAGCAAAGTAGGGATGTTTAAGGGACCTTAAACACCAGGCTTTCAAAATAATAGAATCTTGAAAGCCCCGTGGGCCGCTGCCAGGTCTTTGTCCTGGGCTGGTGGCCATGGCTGATCAAGGGTGGCCTTTTGAGCTCCTTTTCTTGTGTTTTATTTCAGAGCATGGCTTAGAGCCCTAAGCCTGGCACTCTGAGGACATACAACAGACATATAAAATGTGAATTCCATCCTTACTGACTTTCAGTATGTAACTTTCAACCAATCTCCAGGGAGATGAACCCATATGGAGGGAGGCAGTTTCTTACTGAAGTGTCCAACTGTAGCTTCACAGAGAAGTTGGGGCAGGGCCAGAGTTGCAAAATGAGTGCTGTGGCCCAGGAGCAAGTGAGCAGAGCCTTCCATCCCAGGGAGCAGAGCAGGCCTGGTGCCAACAGGCAGGACAAGCCTATCAAAGTCTCTCTTGGTACTGCAGTGCCACCTATGCCATGATTCATTGAGTGAGACTGAGTCTGCAGCAATGAAATAGTCATGCGTCGCTTAACAACGGGCTGAGCAATGCGTCGTTAGGCGGTTTTGTCATTGTGCAAACATCACAGAGTGCACTTACACAAACCTAGATGGTACAGCCTGCTACACACCTAGGCTGTGTGATATAGCCACCTCATAAATGAGGTCCATTGTTGACCAAACGTCGTTATGCAGCATATGACCACATTCTAAACCTTATTAAACACAGAGCAGAAATAAAATCAGTTCCTAATATTTACTTTCAGTTGGTGTTTCTTCCTAAAAGTCCTCAGCCATCATGGAGGAATTAAAATAATGTAGTAAGATGAAACAAATAAGGATGACTTTTTCACTTTCAGTAATTTGTGTAAGTGCAGTCCTTAGAATAAATTTTAAAAAGGGAAAAAAACTTCTAGACATCTTTCTCTTATAAAATCCTAGATTTTTACAATTTCAACTGTAAGAAGATTTATATATCTATTTTAGATTAATGTTTCTCAAATATGGGTGATCCTACTATTGCCAGGAAAGTTTTATGAAACCCCAGTTTCCAGAGCTCTATTTCTGGGTATTCTAACTTAATAAGTATGGGAAGGAGCTTGGGAATGTGCAGCTATTATCTCTAGGGTTTCCTGATGAATAACTTAATCCAGGAACTTCTGGTCTAGTCCTGCTCCTTTACAGACAAAGGATGGTACCAGGATGAATGCATCCATCCAATAGATCATGTGCGTATATCTATTCATGTCCACTCATTTTGTTATTTTTTTAAGAAATTAGCCCAACCAAATAGATGAGTCAACAGCTTCCAGCTACCATAGTGTTGACTTAATTTGGATGCTTTCATTCAAAGTCATTGTCATTTCCTTACTTAGACTTCTCGTTTCTCTAGCACTTTGCAAAAGATTGGGGAAGAAATTCCATGAATGCTAATGATGAGATATGTGGGAATATTTTATAATCTTATTTCATGGTGCTTTCACTATATCCTCTTGGAATATAGTGCATTCTGTGTATTTAATTTATTAATTTTCCACTTCAATCCAGAAAAGAATTAAGGGAGTTAAGATATTTGGATTATTACTTTTGATGATGTTCTGAGCAATAGAATCGATTTTGTACTAGATTCTTAGAGTCCGCATAGTCAATATATACATATGAGGGTAATTCAAAAGTTCATAGAAAAACAGAATTAAAAAATAATGCATATATTTACATGAACTTTTTGGAGTATACTTTTGAAGTATATGAGGGTACTCCAAAAACTCTGTGGAAAGATTATTATCTCTCTCTCTCTCTCTCTCTCTCTCTCTCTCTGAAGTTCATGGAAAGACTGGTGTTATCCTTTAATTCTATTTTTCCACAAACTTTTTGAAGTGTGGCTATATATGTGTGTGTATATATATATATAATTCTCTACCAAGTTAAAAAATAAAAAGGAGTGCCAGAAAGCAGGCAAAACACTAAGACCAAGTAGGAAGATTTTATAAAAATCAAAGAGGAGTTGTTCCTTTCAACAGAACAGAGAAACCAAATGCACATTTTAGACAAAACCATCACAGAAACAGTACAGAAAAGGGAGGCAGCTTTAGTATAGCTACAGATCTGAAAAATTAATTCAGACATAAAATCAAATTTCCTACTTCAGCTCCATTATACCTATGTGGTTACTCAAGGGAGAGCTTAGAATTCCTTTGGATAATCACTCACAAAATGCTGGGTGTAATTGATGGAATATATAAACCAGGTGAGGGACTAATAATCCAGAAAATATGTTGGTTTTACAGATTCTCTCCTTTGGTTTCAGGAGGCCTTGGGTTTCTGCCTTTTGGGGTTTATTAGTCAGGGTTCTTTAGAGGAACAGAACCAAGAGGGTGTGTGTGGGTGTATGTTTGTACAGAGAGAGAGAGGAGTTTATTTTAAGGAGTTGGCTCACATGATTTTGGAGGCTCCAAATCCCAATCCTAACCTGCAGGGCAGGCTGGCAGGCTGGAGACCCTGGCAAGAGCTGATGCTGCAGTCTTAAGTTGGAAGTCAATCGGGGGTTTCTCTTTCCTCAGGGGACCTCAGTCTTTTTCCTTTAAAGCCTTCAACTGATCGGACGAGGCCCACCCACATTCTAGAGAGAAATCTACTTTACTCAAAATCTACTGATTTAAATGTTAATCACATCAAACAAATACCTTCACAGCAATCCAAACTGGTGTTTTGACCAAAAACTGGGTATCATGGCCTAGCCAACAGGACACCATCAAAAGGGATAAAATTAATCATCAAAAGGGATATAATTTTCCTTCAAGCAGGACAGTCACCGAGTGAGCAGGGAAAGGCACTGTTGCCTTCGGGGTTAACCTCTGTAGGAAATACAGAACCTGCCTCTGCAGCATGAGGGAGTCAGTAGCTTCGAGAAGGTTGGGTAGAGGGAACACCCAGGCTGCCCCCTTTTCTTAGCCAGGGCTAAGGCTGGTCTCTCTCCCCTCGTGGAGTTCTGCTGGGGAGCAGAGAGAATAAGGCTGGCCAAGAAACAGCAGGGCATGGAAGGAAGACAGGCCTGGAGGGGAGGGCAGGGCTTGCAGAGGGGCACATTATATTAAGTTTTGTACCCACTCAGAAAGAACAGGATGAGATGCCATAGAGCTGTCCCAACAGCAGGGAAGTCCCTTCCTCATATTTCCTGTGCCTCTGACATCTTAGGCCAGGACACTCTTTCTAAATGTGGACACCTGCCAACACACCATGGAGTTGAAGATTCTACAGGTGATGGGGCTTCTGGGTCAAAGAGTTCAACTCTGCCTAGCAGGGAGAGAAACGGACCTTTGCAGCCACACTGGTCCATCACAGCCATGAGGCTTTGAGTCTTGGCTTCCTGGTCACCTGCCAGGCTCTTTCTACTCCATTGGGTGACTTCTACCCACAGGGTAGGACTAGAGGAGTGAGTCTGTTCTGAGATCGGGAGGACAGACCCGGTGCCTCACCACACCCAACACCATGAGTTAGGATATTAAGATTGGAAGATCTCTCAGTGCTTCTGGTCAGGGCTACTCCTCTCAATCCTGAGGACGTAATTAGACCCATGATTATTAAGCGAATTGAATGTTAAGTCTATCATTTGCATTAGTTTCTTTCCTTCATAATAGCTAGTCCTGATCAAAGACATTAAAAATTTAATATTAAACATGTAGTTACCTTTCATATAATTTTCATGTCTTCAAATTGCTATTGCCCAAAGGTGATAATGTTCACATCTGTTGGTGTCTGTTATCTTATACATCTCAAAATAAATGTCACATCACATGCAGCACCAGTGAAATAAGAAGGCATCTATACAGGTGTGATTTTATAAGGTAAAAACCTTCTTGAGAAACCTCTTCTGCCCCCACAGACTCTCTTTGGCCAGAATGGTACACGTGCATTTCTAACCCAGTCACCAGTAGGAGGAGGGGAAGGTTGGCTTTAGGACACATATGGCCATGTGGGGAGCCAAAATTTCCCCCAGTAGGGGTTGTGATGGAAAGGAGGGGGTTGGGGGATGAATGTTATGTAGGCTGCCAGCAATGTCTATTATGCCTTTGCCTGGACAGCTTAAGAGAAAGAGAGAGCTAGGATATGAGTGTTGGAGAGTTATTATGGGAATTATTTTCTTCACGCTGCTGTAGAACATGAATTATAATGCCAGAATTTGAGCATAATGCTCTGGGGCAAAGCTGAGGACACTGGGCCTTCAGGAAGAGTAGACAGGTCATCTCAAGTGAACATTAAGGAACTTCATCATTGTACTAAATCAGCTCTCTGACAGCTACATGGCCAGGGCCAGGCACAATTTATGGTGCGTCAAAGAGAGGATCAGTGATTTTCCTTGATTTCCAAACTCTAGTTGTGAGGAAGCAAAACACAGGCACACACACGTGCGCAAACACTCAAATGTTAAAGCCTGTAGTAAATTGTGTTCTCTGCATCAGGGGATATAAACAGAATTGTGAGATAATCCACAGCCTTTCAGATCCTAAAATTTTCCTCTGTAAGGCCCAGGCCCAAACCCAATGTCAAAGCCAAATAAACTACCAAGGATAAGGCTGTGAATTGAGTGGCGAGTGGACATGATTCTTGCCTTTGGTAATCCCATGAAGACAAATAGGGAAGCAGTGAGATATCAGCTGTAAAAATAAAATAAAATAAAATAAAATAAAAATTCAGCCACTGCAGCAGTGAAGTCTGAGGAGAAGAATTTCCACTTGCTTCTGCAAGCTTTGTCTCCACCACAATTAAGAAGTTCTCTCACATCTGGACTCTGGACTCTTCACACCTTATCAGTTAGGTGAGGCTGAGACAGTGGGATTTACATCTTAGAACAGAGTTATCATTGTAAGAGTTGTGTGACCACAATGAGTTGCCGTAAATGGCTTCCTAAATAGAAACAGAAAATAGAGGTGACCTATGTTTAATTTCTCTCTGAATTCTCTTTGCTCCACACTGGTTTGTTTGTTTGTTTGTTTTTTAAATTATTCTTGTGTACACAGTCTATTATTTGTTTTCATGGTTATTGTGGCCTGGAAATCTGTTTTAGGGCTTTGATTCTCAATTTCTCATCAATGACAAAAATATAATCATTTGATTCAGTCTACAATACGTATAAAAATATAAGTGTTCATTGTGCCATGAAAGGCTGAGGATATACCTCATTGCTGCAGAAACACCACTGAGATTAGAAGGAAACATAAGAAAAGTATCAGTTCAGGAAGGTTGTCTCTGGCTGATGGTAATGCTGGTTACATCTCAGACTATGTTTACAGAGGTATTAATGTAGCACCCAGGGAAAGGATGCAGGAAAGAAAAGGAAGCAATGGAAATAGAAGTCACCGAAATGTCAAATACTAAAGGAATAAGAGAAATAACAATGATTATTACAGGATCTGGAATAAAGGAAGGTCTAGAGAGTTAAGGGAGAATAAGAGGAGAGCGATGCTTTGGAAAACAAATGCTTAAAACATTCTAGAAGGTGTGGAAGTCAACTGTGCTGAATGTTGCAGAAATGATGAGGAAGATGAAGATCAGCATTTACTTAGCTGTTGTTTAATGAGAGCAGGTTATATGTGGGGCATGACACTAGATGCTAAGAATGCAAAGAAAATGCGAAAGATGGCTTACCTTCACGTAACTCACAATATGATGTGGGAAAGAGATGTGTAAAGAGTTTAGGTGCACGAGGTAAATGGCCTATTATAATTACGTGCTGTGGGAGAAGAGAAGAAGGAGAGAGAGAGCGGCAATAATAAAGATTTTTTGGAGAAGGTCATATTGAGTTACGTGCTGATGAGGAACTTCTACATGGAAAGGGGAGGCATGGGCATTACATGTTCTATCAAGCACATGCGTAAAGGAGTGCAGATGTGCAATCATCATGCACAGGGAAAGAGAGTTAAGTATGGCTCAAGAATAGGGGTGCACAGAGCTGAAAAATCTAGCAGAGCACAGATCACAGAGGGTCATGTATACATGCTATCTAGAAGAGTTTGAAGTTCATCTGCAAGAAGTAAGGCACCATTGAAGATTTTTAATCTGGGATTTGAATGGCCAGTTTCCTGTTTTAGAAAGATTTCTTAAGTGATTCAAAAGAATGACTCAGAGTGAAGCGATAGCTAGCCTACTGCAAAGGCCCAAGTGAGAAAGAATGAGGACCAAGGTAATGCAGTGGAGTGGAGAGAAAGGATGGATCAGAAAAGTCTTTTGAAGGTTACAATGATTTTACTACTACACTATAGGAGATAAAAAAGCAAAGGGAGTTGAGGGTGACTTCCACGTTTGGTTCAGAATCAACCAACGAGAAGAGAGCAAAGGATAATGTAAGTGTCATTAATTCTGTCATTAATTATGAGAAAACCAGTAGATTCAGGGAAGATGCACATAATGAGTTCAGTTTTATATAGCCACAAAAATATTACTGCCTTGGATTGAATGTCCCCCCAAAACTTCATCCCCACTGTAACCATTGAGAGTGGGAAATCCTATTACAGTAATTGAAAGGCGGGGCCTTGAAGAGGTGATTAAGTTGATGGTTTAATGGTGGTTGTGGGCGTGGTTCTGAGGGCTTTAAAAGGAGAGCACATGAGTTCTCTCTCTCTGTTCTGCCATGTGAGGCCCCTGCTTTACCAAGGAAGACCCTCACCAGATGTGTTCCTTGGACTTTCGACTTCTCAGCTTCTGAAACTGTAAGTAATAAGTTTTGTTTTCTTATAAATTACCCAGTTCCAGATATTTTGTTATAAGCAACAGGAACAGACTAAGACAATTACCATTAGGTTTATTGCTTGGGAAATTCATTGAAGATGAGAGAGAGACAGAGATGGAAGGAGAGAAAGACTCAAGAGAAGCAGGGGGGTACTGAGAAGAGAAAAGAATGAACAGGAAACTCTGGGAGGGAGAGAACTAACTTTCTCTGGTTCATGGTATATTTCCAGCCCTTAAGATAGTTTCTTTCTCATTATAACTGTCCAATAAATCTTAAATTAAATTGAGAAATAAGAAGGGTTTAGTAGAGTGGCAATTAAAAAACTCAGTTAGGAAGTGGCCTCAATCTTACCAGAAATAGTTGCCTAAAATTTCATAGAACTTAAAAGAATCCACAGGCTCACTATGGTATGTAATCCTTTAAGAGTTACTATAAGGAAATAAGATCACATAAATGCAATCTGGAGATTTAAAAAAATAAACATCTGGCCATTATTTTACTTAAGCCTTAGTATTTAAAAACACAGTGAATAATTTTGTTGTTGCTGCTTTTAATAAACAAGGGGTTGATACAGATCTATTGCCTGAACGCCCACAAAGTCCACTTGTGAACAACTTTGAACGGATGTGTCCAGAAGTTGGTCTTCATTTTAATGTGGAAATAACTCAATTCTCTAAACTCAGACATACTTGTAATTGCTCTTGGAATAATTTCTAGGATTACAAAAATCCTCCATGAGGAGCAGATGTTCTTAATGAAAGATTCAGTATCCCTAAAAAACTTCATCTTATCCTCCATAGTAGAGGTTTCATCTAAGAGAGAGCATGAATGCCGAATAACGTGAAAATCGGGGCTTTTGGCAGCAGTGCCCATATCGACTGAGTTACATTTACATTATAGAAACCCTGGAGAAGGTAGGCATATAAAACGTCATCTGCTATCGTAGAGTTAACAGACATTTTTTTGATGGAAATTTCCTTAGGGTTCCCTAGGATTCTTTTGCCTCAATTAATCTCATTCAATACCACCCCAGAAAGATATGGCTACTTAATTCTTTTGTAAGCAAGTGAATGAATTTAGTTAATGTTTTTCATGTCATATATTGGATTAACTACAGAGTTTCCAGATAGACATCCGAAACGTGGTGCACAGTTTGTAGGCTGTAGGGTCAGGAGTTAGAGGGCAGGGCAAAGGTTTTCTGGGTTCAAATAGCAAAAGATAACAGGAAAAAGGATTTGTGAGCCTTTTCATCTGCTCTGTCACTAGTGATTTGCTGTGCATCTCTCAGGCAAGGGATTCCTGCTGAATGGATGGGATAAGAGGAAAACTAAAGAGAAGCCTGTGCTGTTTCCTTTGTGCATCTCTAATAAGAATGTAAGCCCAGTGAGGGCAAGAATTGTGCCTTCAGTTTGCATGCTCAGTGCCAAGTACAGAGGGGAGGCTGGAGGAGCATGCCCAGGGGAGAGGAAGTCATTGGAAGGGGAAAAGAGTTTATGGCTTTCTTCTGCCTCAGTGTGGTTTTTGGTAAAACACATGATGTTATTGAGCTGACTGAGCAGATGTACCTATCAAGCGCTCAATCTATTGTGGGGACTTGTAGATTTGTCCTGGGAGAAAACTGCCAGCAGGGACCAAGAAAATGGGAAATGGGTTTAATTTTCTTTTGTCCAACTCCTGGTTGATTTGCACTGCTTTTTTTAAAAAAAATTCAAGGCAATTCTTTCAAATTCCAAAGTCCATCTTTCTATGTTTGTCCTCCTTATCAAAGAAACTAATCACTGAGTTGGCTGCAAGCAGCAGGCCATGAGTCAAATAACTGACCAGCTCTCCTGGGTAGCTGTGGACTGGGAGGGTGTTTCATTGATGCTAGGCATAAGGAAGGACATGTGGGGCATGTGGTGTAGAGAAAGACCCTTCCGCGTGATAAGACGTCACATTAAGCTCATGAATGATCAGGAACAGGTGTTTAACTATAGTTCTGTCTCCCCCACTTTTGAAAGTTCAATGTATTATTGTTATCCTTGTATCATTCTTTCTTTCTCTTTTGTGTATGCTCTTCAGGGAACTGCTCTTTTCTGGAATGATACTTGGATCTGATATCTCCAGGCATGGTTCACCATCATCTTGGCAGCACCTTGTAGCAGACGGCCACATGTGACCTACCTGCACTGACAGAGTCCCAGCCGGCACCTTCTTGTCTGTCTTTTGGTGGGTTACATGCCGCCGTGGCATTCCTCATTTTTGTCACTGAGTAATTCAAAATGAAACATCTCATGTACTCTTGCTGGAAGCCTCGAAGGAAAGATGCCAACACACTCCTTTTCCTTCTACCTGACTCTTGCCGGTCCTTCTTTTCCTTCCTGAATCAGGCACATCATGGACCATTCCTTTTATTCTTGCTGATGTTCAAATCACTTGCGTTATCTATGCATGATGATAAAAATGATTGAAGCCACAGATTCTCCCTGATTTGTAATCTTCATACTTTACCACTTTTCCCCTGTGACTCTTGGGGTCTCACTTCTTGACCAGTCAAGGGATGCATTGGCCCTGCACTTCCCAGGTTGTTTGAGGACACACAACTTTTGGGTGCAGAAGCTCAACTGAATGGCGCTTGAGCTTTCATCATGAGAACACACAATACCTCCTGCTGGCATGTTCCCTATTTCACCTCTAATTTCCAGCCATAAATTTTAGGTGGTCCTGAAACAGGGGTGGTCCCTGGGGCCACCAGAATCTTGTTGCACTCAATCAGTCAAGAGCCATATAGACTGATCCCCATCAGCTTCAGAAACCTATCATTTCCCCCTGATTTATGAAGGGGAAATATAGACCGAGAAGGTTTGGATTTTCCTTGTTCCTGAAATGACGCGCTTAGGTTCCCTAAGGAGAGTCAAGTTTCCTGGCTGACCCCCTTAGTGATGACAGGATTATGACTTAGTGTGAGGCTTCTTCCCACACCCCGTTATTACCCACCAAGGCTCCTGTGATGTGAATCAGAGCTGTGGGGTGTGGAGCTCCTGCCTGGCACAGTGAATTTACTACTCGTAGAGAAACTCTCTCTCCATGTCCTCATTTCTTCTTTCCTCTTTCTCTTTGCAAAGCTAAAATAGTGAGTGTATTGGGACCGAGGTTTCACTTTAACTCTAAATCATAGGCTAAAATAAAACATAAATTAGAAATTACTTGTGAGCCACATAATTTATGTTGGTCGGAGATTGCAAAATCAGTCTTTTTCAGGATATCGGTTGGAGTCCCAATGTCATGGTGACACAGCAAGGTGGATAATCCTGCCGCAGAAGACAGTAGCATTGTGCAAAGCAGAGCGCCCCTGCTTCTCGAATCACCTCTCGTGAGCTTTCTTTTCCTTGAGGGTGGCTATCTTTTTTACTTTACCTCTTCAATGAGATTAGCTTGGATTACATTACAAAGTCATAGCCAGTCTTTTACAAGCTACCATCTTGGCTGTACGGCACCATAGATTGAGAACCTCTGACTTGAATGAAAAGCAAATGGAAGCAAGCTTTAGACATTTTCTTTTTGCAATTTGTAAAATGGTGTCTCCTTGTCAACTGGATGAAAAAAAAAAAAAGTTCTTTTTGTAATGGAATGTGCCGGAGTCAGCAGAATGTTGAGAGAGAGAACAGGAGAAATTCATGGGATTCTTTAAAAATGTTTGGTTCGTAATTCCCTCTACTCTTTCTGATTTTGGTTTATCTTTGAGACGAGAGTTCAAGTGAAAGTCAAATAGCCAGAGGAAAGGAGTGAGCAACAAAACCTGGAAACTCTAAACCAGAATCCTGGTAATCCTCAAAAATAGGAGCAAAACCTGGTCACACGTCACCAGAAAGGCACCTGGAAGTGAGCTGCCTGTACTTCCTCACTGTTGAGGGATGCAGTAGCCTTGATCTGCTGGGTCACACCATGGTCAGGCACTGTGGTCTGGGTGTTTAGTGTCTGTGAGCATCCAGGGGGCACCAGTGGTCCTTTCTCATCAGGGTGCACATACAGAAATGTTGATTTATGACCGCTTTCATGTTGCACTTTTTTGCTGTTTGTCTTATGGTAAAATGAAAACATACATGGAAACACTCTGAAAAAGTTCAAATTGTTACAGAAATAGAAAGTTTTAATAAAACCAAAGGCTGATAAGAATGGAACTCCCAATTTCTGCTGGTTAGTGTTCTAGAAATTTTTACTGTCACCAGACAGACCTGAGTGGTACACTTGACTCTCTGTAGGTAATATTCTCCCTGTTTCTATTGGCTTTTCAGGCCAAGTGAAACCTGATCACAGCTTTCAATTCTTGATATGTACCCCAGGAACCTGCCTGATTTCTACTGACAGATTACTCTTGGAGATGCGTCTCATTGGCTCAGGTGCAAACGAGGCATGTTTCCACAACTCCAGCAGTGACAGAGGCCGTCAGGAGCTTCTGGGCTATTTCATTCACTCTCTTTCTCAAAAGGTACCCACCCCTTCAATAGTCTCTGACAGTTTGGAACTCATAATCTGCATTTGCAGTGTGGGAAAATTTGGGAGCAATGTGTATGTAAAGAGACAGGAGGTCAGACACAGGGTTGAAGGCTGGCTGTGAATGGCCATGCTAATTTTTCCATTTTCAGGTTTCTCTGGCACATTGTTTCCAAGAGCTGTTCCTGAACATATCCCTACATTATAGATTCCACTAGGTGTATGAAATCCATGGATTTGGGATATGCTATACCATGCAGGTGAGGGGCCCCCATTTTATTTTGCTTAGAGGTTATTTTGTATTCATGCCATTAGTTACATATGAAGACTAAATACTACAGGAGCAAATGAGTCCAATTCCTATACCACTCTTAGAGGGTAGCAAGAAATCCTGAGTCACCCCGAAGAGCTAGAGAGAGGGGCTGTTGATTGCCTCTCAAATGCGTGTGGTTTTATACTCCTTGTTGAGTTCCATGGTAGCCTATGAGTGTGAGGGAGGGTTTTGCTTCTGCAGAGTGAGCTCCTGGGGTCCACGCTGACCCCTCACCTGTTTAGCTCTTTTCACATTCCCTTTAGGGTTTCAAGATAGACCAGCATCCTGTGTGGCAAATCCTAAATAGTAATTTCTGGCTCCTTGAATTTCATTCACCTCGTTTCAATTTCACTCCTAATATACTATGGTTCATAATTTAAAAGGAAGGATTTATGTGCATATAGTAATTTCAAAGGGGAACTCAGTATCTATTATTCCATACTGCCTTTCTGCCCTTGAGCTCACAGGCCTTTGTAGATGACAAGAAACTGTATCTGGAAGGGTATTTTTGACTTGTCCGGAGGGCTGCCTTTCTGACTGATCAGCTTTAGAGAATTCCTATTGTTAAACTATGAAACTTTTGTCCAACCAGAAGCCTGAGGGAAACCCTCCAGCAAGATTCTTTATACAGATCTGTACAGAAAAATGAAAGGTCAAATAGGAGGGCTTCCCTTTCCAGCAGTTCTTAGCCAAAGAATGAACTAGGAGCAAACTCTTCTGTAGAGAAATGCATTAGGAATTAGGTTCCCAATGCAGGGGTACAGAACTATTCCTCGGATGTTTGCATCACTGAAACACGATGGGATTTTCTTATGTCCCTGCCAGATCTCCATAGAGGGACCTTTCCTCCTTGGATCCCTCTGCGGTTCAGGTAGGTTTTTCCAAATGAGCAGGTGGATGATAATACCTGAATAGGTTTTTCCCAGAGATGATTAATGCCATGTTAGATACTTGGAAAAATAGTTACTTTTCAAAAATGTGGCTTTATACATACAAAAGAAGTGTTTAAAAATGTCTTAATGATTAAAATAACTGTCGAATGACTTCAAGCTTGTTGATGGGACAAAGTGCTCATCCGTGGGCTGGCTGTGGCTGTGTCTCCCCCGAGTCTCCCTCGGCTGAAGGCTGGCTGCTGAGCGTCTGTCCCTCCAGCTCACTCCTGAGACACCTGCCTTGCTCATCTCAGGGCACATCTTTAACACATTTTCCTTTTATTTACCAGAACTTCCTCTTTCCTATAAGAAACCAAGAGGGGGAGTGGTGCATTGTCTTAGGTTGGGTTTCCTAGGAGACAGACTCTGGGATGGAGCCATGAGAAGATGGTTGCAGAGTGCTCGGGGCCCAACACCTGTGGGGACAAAAGAAGGGGGGAGAGGGAGAATGAGGACTGCCATGTAGTCACCAAGAAGGTGCAGCCCGTCCTCATCCCATGGAGAGCTCTGGGGCCCACCACCAGATGTGTGCCACGCTGGGGAGCAGCGGGAATCCGGGCAAAATCACTTTCTGGGGTTGAGAGCAATTCCCAGAGAGGGGCTCAGCTGAGGGCCTTGCAGCAACACTCCCAGCAGCTGGAGTAATAAGAGCCTCAGTCCTCAAGGGAGATGTGTGTTGTTATGCCATGGCAGCCGCCACACACTCCTTATGTGGCTTTGCTCTTAATGTATACAGATCTGGTTCAGCTCTTTCCCATGGGACTCTCTGTTCCCTCCCAAGGTATGTGTTTAGTTGATTTGGGGTTAGATTTCCTTGTGTAGTTGTGTGTGTGTGTGCATGCCACATGTCATATGTTTCTGTCTACTACTATAGCTGTATGATTGCTATCTCTATCTGCCCAGGTGTGTTGTGCTCGTGTACTCAGGATTTCAAGGGTCTTTACAGGTGTCCAGAGGCAGAAAGAAAGGCTGAAGAGAGAAGGTGCTTTTGAAATAAGTTTTAAAAAAATATGTCTGATTTAAAAAATCATCTGGGGTCTAGGAGTGGCCTTAAAAACCACAGAGTACTCAGCCTTGGCTGCCAGAGGGCTTGTAGTCATATAATAACAAAGAAAGCATTTTCCCTCTGCGAGTAGTTTGTGGCCACTCTGTGGAGCTTGGACAGTGAAGTATGTTCTTAGACCAGAGAAACACACCTTATTGAGGAGTCTTGGCTGAGAGACCTTGGCCACGGAGAACTGCCAAGTTCTAGAGGGCTGTTCTGCTGTTCTGTGAAGGGAAAGCTGAAGGCCTTTCAGGGGTTGACTAGATACTGATATTGAATGACACATTTCCAAATGTAATTTACATATGCAGTGCCCTAAGCTTGTATAATGCGTATCCTGATGTTTGGATATCTTCTTTGGGCTTGCTCTCAGCCTCTGAGGTGTTGGAGTTCTTTCCATCTGGTTTTGTGGTTAAGGAAATAGACACTCCACAAGGTTAACCCAGTTGCTCACGGTCTCTGTGGCTTAGAAGTGAGGTGCTCAGACATTCTGGTTTGTTCAGGGCAGTCCCTGTTTGCTCTGTCATTTCAGTGTAATTGTTAGCAGTAACCCTTTTCATTCATACGAGTTTCTTGGTTCGGATGATACTTAGTCTGGCTTTTGAGCCCAGGCCTCTTGATGCTGAATCTATCTCACAGGCTTTCTCTAATGTCCTGCAGATGGTCTTAGAAGGTTGTGGCTTGTCAAATGCATGCTGCCTACAGTGTGGAACAGATCCTTCTCCACAGAGTGGTGTCCTTGGCTCCCCCTACGGTTCTGCCCACTGTCTGCCTTTCTCCACAACACTGGCCACAAGAAACCAGCATCTACTACACTTTTCACTAAGGGCTTTTTTCTCAAACAGTATGATCACAAACATCTGGCCCCAAAGGAAAACTGATGTATGTTTTTATTAGGTTAGGAGGCCTTCTTGCCTTCTGGTTTAGATTTGGGGCACTTGGACCTGTGCTACTTTTTAGAACTGAGTTATACTCTGGTGAGCAGATTGGCAGTTTAGGTTCAGAAAATCATCTTCAACCCTCCGCTCGGTGTTTTCCCAAGAAATGGCAGTGTGAATACAGCTCCCAGTGAGAAGAGCCCATGCTGCTCTTCCGGTATGAGGCTGTTGACACCTCCTGATGGCAACATTAGGTGTGAAGCCGCCTCTGGAGAGTATCTGAACAGTGAGAAATGCTTCAGTGTCAGATGCATCCTGCACCGGCTGCTGGTGCAAGACAGATCCTAACACTCAAAATCAACATCTCAAAAATTCCCCCACGGCCAACAACCCTAAGTGTTACCAAACCTCTTTGGTTGGATAGTGTAAAAGCAAAGATAGGGTATGTCTTCAGGAAAAACATTATGTTGGTTTAATATGACTTATACTTCAAAACAACTATTTGGATTTTTTTAAATGGATATACTGCATTTTGTTTATCCATTTATTTAATTATTTATTTTAAATGGAAAGATGACTATATATATTTGTGGGGTACAGATTTGAATATCAATATATATGTACAATATGTGATCAAATCAGGTTAATTAAAATACTCATGTTTACAAAACATAATCAATCTTTGTGACCCTTAACTAATTTCTCGATAACCCCCTCTTTCCCTTTCCCACCTCCAAGAACCACAGTTCTGTTCTCCTTATTTTAGAAAGTTCAATGTATTATTGTGATTCTTTCTTTCAGCTCCCAGTTATGGGTGAGGACATGCAGTATTTCTCTTTCTGTGCCTGGCTTATTTCACTTATAATTTTCTTTAAGTTGATCCATGTTGCTGCAAATGGCAGAATTTGATAATTTTTTATGGCAGAGTAGTATTCCATTGAGTATATATACCACAGTTTCCTTATCCAGTCATCTGCTGATGGACGTTTAGGTTGGTTCCAACTCTTGGCTATTGTAAATAGAGCTGTGAAAAAAGCGAGTGCAGGTGTATCCCTTTGACATGATGATTTCCATTCCTTTGGGTATATACCCATCAAAGCAACTATTTGATTGGCTCCACATTCAGAAGTCTATTCCTATGTCAGTAGGAATTATGACACCCTCTCTTAGACATCACCTTAAGTACATCAGGCTCCTCTTAGCAGTCAGCATCAATTTCTATTTTTTCCCAAAAAATGGCATTTCCCTCATCCCCTGCTAATGGTATAAACACAGACGTTTTCTAGTTAAAATGTAGTTTGGAATAATAAGAGCTGTCTTAAAATGCCATTAATTTCCAAAAGCAGCCTTAAAATCACACCATCCAATAGTTTCTCCATCACATGGTTGAAGGAGGAAAAAGAGATTTATTTTTCTAAGTGACTTTTTTTTTACTTATTGGAATGAGAGGGAGAGAGAAACTGGGGTCTCATGTATGTGAAAACAAGAAAGTCTTTTTTGAGCTTTCACTTTTTATTAAAATACACAGCTAAATTAGAGAATTAGAAAGCTCGCAATTTAAAAACCACACCAAATATACCAAAGCAAAAGCCAAAGGCCAGGAAGCCCCTCCCAATCTAAAGCCAGTAAACCCCCCTGGCTGAGATTCAGACAAGAGCATAAAGGGCCACCTTTCTGTAAAAACAATTGGTGTCATTTGGTTTCCAAGTAACATTTTCCTTACATTTACATCAGATAGAATTCTCAGTTAAATAAATGACTCACTTAAGAATTCAAAGCATTGGAAAAGGCAGAAAGAAAAAGAAAAAAAGAATCAATTAATTGTTGCTATTCTCCCCTAAATCACTTGCCTGGCAGCTTTGGAAGGAGGGAGTGAAGTCTCAGGTTAAGCCTGACATACATACAGAGGCGTGTCACTGGGAGGTTTCCTATCCGAATTACCCAGAGCTGTGAAGATCTAAAATATTTCAATCACCACCACTTCCCCAAACCAAGTTTTAGCCATTTTCTGTCTTCAGTGGCACATTCAGGACTTTTCTTTCTTTCTCCCTGGACTCTCCTTCCAGGTCCCCAGATCATGTGGGTATATGTTCTTTCAGATGGATTCAGTTTGATGAGGCTATTTTGAAAAGACACGCTTTGATACAACTTCAAACAAAGTCCTCAGCTCTTAAAAATCACTCGATGATGTGTGAGATAGACATTTTCACCGTATTTGTGTATTTCACTTCATTCTGCACCCACCCTGTTCTCTGGTCCCAACCTCGAGTTTTGGGAAAGACTCAGGAATGGAGTGCGTACACCTGTAGGATATGTTAGTTGGTAATAAAGACTTGTCTTTACATTTTTACCCACCTGTTTTGATATGACTGCTTCAGATTATCTTTCCTTAAATGCCTGTCTTTGGAACAAGCTAGTTAAGAGAAAAAAAAAAAAACAAAAAAAAAAACACATGGCCAAGAAATCATAGTGTAAAGAGTTAAGAACTGGTTGGTTGAGCATTTTTGTTTTCTTTTGTTTCATTCTTATATTATCGTGAAGATAGGCCTTGATGTCACTTGGGAGCTATGAAACACATAGCAAGGACTGCTGGAGTCAGAATATAACTTTTCTTGGTACAGAAAATAATAATGTAGAAAACTTCATGTCATTTTCTTTTTCGGCCCAGCCACAATATAAAAGAGAGAAAAAAAATATTGTCATGGAGTAAACAGAAAGAAAAAGAAGGAAGCTCTAATTATCAAAGCCATATTTGGTTGTTTACCCAAAGAGTTTGGAGCTCTCTCTTTATTATTAATTACAGTAATATCGATAGCATATGTATATGTGGGGTCTGCTCAAAGCCCCCATTTCATGCCTTATGGAAATCCAAAGCTCCTTCCACGTTTCCTGCAGATTTGTGGGCAGTGGGTGAGAGAATGCTGCTGACACCTCACGGGTGCTTCATATTTCAGGCCCCCACATCTTCTGTGTTTGGTAGGTTTTTGATTATCTTGTCACTTCACGTAAGTTGTCACTCTTTCCCACTGTGCTGACCCAGATGTGGAACTTCCCATGATAGCTACAAAAATTACACATATAAATTCTTGTGTGTATAAAAGGTTTTCATGAAAGTGTAGTGAATGCTAGTGGGGGTAGGAATTGGGGGCGAGCCGAGGATTTCATCTCAAAATGCAAATTATTTCAGACGTAATGTTCCTGGGCTTTAATTTCCTTAAATTATTTGGTATTTGGGATTAAAACTGAGGAAATTAAATTTGTGAAATATTTAAAATGTGCAGATAAAAATAGCTACTAATATAATGAAGACCAATGCACCCAATCACACAGACTTACCGAATCTTATCATGCCATACTTTTTTGGATACATCTTTTCAAAGAAAGAAAACATTCTAGCTATAGCTGAGGTTTCCTGATTTTGTTCCTTTCCCTCCTCCTATAGCAATAGCTCCTCTTGGAAATTGAGACTTTGTCATTCTCATGCCTGTTTTTATACTTCTTTTACATATATATGTAGCCATAACAGTATATACTGTTGTATTACCTGTTTTTTAGCTTTACATAATTGATATTATATTGCATAGAACATTCTCTAGCTTGCTTTTTTCCCCATTTAGCATTGATGCATTGAGCTCTAGTCATTTCTTAGCAGCTACATAGTATTCCATAATATGAACAGGCCACAATTTAATAAACATTTAGGTTGTTTTCAGTCTAGCTATCATACACAATGCTGCAATGAACATTCTTATTTTTTCCTTGAACACATTGTGAGAGTTTCCTTTGTGGATATACCTGAAAGCCACCACTGGCTGCCTCACCTTTCACAGAACCTCCAGACTCACACCTCCTGCTGATTCCATATTCTCTTCCTTTTTCACTCCTCTGCCTTACTCCTTTCTGTGTAAAATATCCCATCACCTTTTCTTATTTTTTTATTTTTATTTTTTTGCTGAGAAATTCAGCTTTTTCTAGCCCTTACACCTGAACTCAGTTCCTGATTCATCTTTGCACACACAATTTCAATATAGCATTCTGCAGGACAAAAAATAAAACAAAACAAAACTTGCTTTTAATAGGACCCAGCTCCTTTAGAAAGCAGTTGTAATTGTACAAAGAATCTGGTAACTTCATTGCTTTCAGGAAAGGGCTCCACAGGATGATGATTTCCTACATCTCTTGGTCTAGGGGACTATCATGCTTGTGAGATTTTGTCTGGAAGAATAAGGTGCACTATTCATTCATGCAACACTTATTTATTACACATGTTTACCTGGTGCTGTACTTAGAGGCATTGGAATAATCACAAACTGAATAGGACCTAAAGAAATCTCAGTGTAGATTGTAAGAAAATACAATACTTTAAAAAATGTTCCTCCAGGAGCAGAACAAAGTACTGTGGAAATATCGAAAAAAGAATGCTAAATTTACTGAGAAGGGGAGAAGTCTTCAGAAAGGAGAAGCCTCTGGAAAGACTAATTACAAAGTGTAGAGCCCAATCTTCTAGTGTGGCTGGGACTGGCAAGGAATTTGGTAGCCAGATTTTAGCATCTTGGGAGGAAAATTGAGGAACAGTAGAAAGTAAGGTAGATTGGTGCCACATGTTGTGTGGTTGTATACACCAGGCTCAGCTGTTTGAATTTTAACCTATAAGCAAAGGAGGAGACATGGGAGTTTTAAAAATGAGGGCGTTATAATATTAAATCTGCATTATAAAGAAGAAACAAACAGCTGTCTGTCAACTCGAGACCACTTAGGTTACTGCTGTGATATTCCAGAGGAGAATGTAGAGAGATTGAATTAAGGTTGTGAAGGAGAAATGGATGGAAAATAACTCAGAAAATTTGAGAGCTAATTAGGATTTAGCATTGTCCACCCCAATGACCCTATCTTTGTGAGGGATGAAAGGGTGGAAGGGTTGAGGACCTACGAAGAATCCTAGCTTGGGAGGTCATGATGCTATTCCCCATGAAAGGGAGTTAGGGAAGAGGGACAAGTCTATTGGAAGGTCATGAATTTGGGTTAGGAAACTTGATGTCCAGTGCTTATGAGGCATGGAATAGAGTTGTTCATCCGTGGTCAGGGGAACAATGGTTTAGTATTTGGGAGAGGTAAGACTGCAGAGAGAGGTTTGGGAGAGGATTTCAACATCATCCAAAGCAGCGGAGAAAACAAGGAAGATGAATGCAGAATATACGTCATATGGAACTGGCAATCAGGAACCATTGTGGGTATTTTTCAAGAGCAAAGTCAGTGCTGGTGTGATTTTAAAAAAGACCTCCGCTGAATGAGTGAAAGTTGGTGTGCTGGACGCTGCTAATTGTATTGGAGATACCCGTTCTCTCCGTCGTCCCTGCCAATAGAACTCTGGTTTTATTCAAGGGGCAATGAGCAGCCAGGGAGGGCGTGTGAGTCACTTCTGGCCAATGAGGGATAAGTGGAAGTGTGTTGGGGATTTCCAAGAAAGTTCGTGGTTTCCTGAAAGACATCGCTCCTTTTCACTCTTCCTCTTTGTCCTTCTTTCTTCTTCCTTCCCAGACACTATATGGGACAACAAGGACGAAGGTGAATGAATGCCTGCTCAGGGTGACAAGAAAGACAGTAGCGTTGAGCACTGTGCCAAGTCCCGGTCTATCTTCCTCTAGAGTTCTTGTCATATGGGACGAACAAACTGGTTAAGAGCTTTAATCAGGTAATCTACAGATACGTTCACTGGGTGTGTTTTGATGATCAGAAGCTAATTTCTCAAGTAGGAATCAACTCTGGGCATTGGCACCAGACGCTGTCAGAGTCTTCAAAATTGATGGCAAGGTCAGCCTGACCAGCCCTTATCTAACTTGTCTGTGGGCACCTACGGTGAAATCTTTTGGGGTGATCATAAAAGTGCGGATGCTAGGGCATCTCTACAGACTAACTATATCAGATTATTTGGAAATGGAGCCTGGGAATATATTTTTAATACATTAAAGTTTGAGAAATGCAGCCTTAGTTTATAACTCCTGTCTACCACTTTCAGATTCATGCGTGCAGTCTACAAGAATGGTCAGCCAGTGAAAATGACTGTGTCCATGACACTGGGGATGGATGGTTATGCTTATATCTGGGTGGGTTAAAGAAATAACTAGAAGAGCTCATTGAGAATCTGGTGGTCAGAAAAGTCAGGCTTGGATGCTGACACGCTCTAGGTTGACTGCCCATGACATCAATACTCAGTGCCTTGAAAATCCCTGAAGGAATGGGGAAGTCTTGAGGGCCACTGAGTAACTGAAGGGGAAACGATGGGGGAAGGGGAGAGTCTTTTCATCTCCTTCACCACTAAGACTATTGAGCCGACAGGTGCACATGACACCTCTAGGGAAAACAGTGTCAAAAATATTCCCATAGATGTAAAGAGGAATTGGAGTTAGATGCCAACTTGGATGATTTACATCATCTCCTGTTTTGAGAAATCAGTCAAGTTTTCACAGACTATATAGTACTTGTTGTGGGTTACGAGTCAATTATTAAATACTTCTACTTGCCATTTTAATCTTTAAATAACTTAGAGACACTTTTTTCTTCTTGTGTTAACACAGGAACTGAACATAAGGTAACATCTAACAAGCAGTTTACACTGACTCTACATATCAGCCCAAAGTGGGTAAAGTGTTTTGACTCGTTTATTTGCACTTTCTCTCACACATGTAGTCTCTGAAGAGTTTTCTTTTTCTTCTTTTTTTTTTTTTTTTCCAGTGTGGTATGTTGTCCAAATGGAAATATTCTCCAAAGTAATGACATGAAGATAAAACCAAGATAAAGAGCTGGCATCACTACGTTTGACAGAGCATTTACAGTACTCATGCTGAAATTGAAATGATCAAAACTAACCTCACAGAAAAATGCAAACACTTAAAGGTTATATGAAAATATACATAAATCAACTTTGTAAAGCAATTCTCATGTCATTGTTTTAAAGAGTAAATTCCCTCTTAGAGGACTCATCAGCTCCACTCTGGTCCAAAGCTTGTTGGGTGGCAGAACCGATGCTGATTAAAGCCTGAGACATCAGCAAAACTCCTTTACATATACAAAAATGTGCAAACAAACCTTTAGGCAAAATGCTAAAAATAGGCTCATTTTGGTGAAATGAAGCTGTTTGAATAAATGAAACTAATAGTTTTTATCTAAACCATCTGTGGTGTGAAATGGGGAGTCATATGGAAAAGTCCTTAGAGACTTCGGATCACTCTGCATTAGAAAGGAGAGGGGGAGGAGAGAAAACGGGGTCTCTCTCCATTTATCTGGGAATTAACAAAGTGATCAGCAAAATGAACTGAAGCCAACTTGTGCTGGCCGCGGCAGCCTGGCTCCTCCAGCTGTCCACGTGCTGAAGGTAAATGCTCTGAGAATGCACGACCAGAAGCATTTCAGGACACTGGTATAAAACTGATAAAAAGTAGCAGATTCTTTTTCCTGTAAGGAAAGAAAGAAAAAGCAAGAGAGGAGAGAAAAACCCATGTAAACACCCGGGACTTAGTGCTGTAAAGGACTGTCACTTCTGTTATGTCGGTCTATTGAAACCACATCATGAACTGGGTGTTAAAAATGACCCAACCCAACAGCTAGAATGGCTTTGTAGATATGTGCATTTTGTAATATTACCCGGAAATTGCAGCTTCATTTAGATATACCGTTCTTCCTTTCTACTCATATGAAAGAAACTCTTGCCAAGACCTGATTTAGGTTTCTGTGGGTCTACCTTGATTTAAAAAAAAGCAAGATATAAAACACTTTACAGAATTGGTTACAGTTTATGTAGAGATGAATTCAGAGGATTTTCCTAAGACTGAAAAACTGGACAGTCCTCTCCAAGCTAAATCTAGCAGGATAAAAGTGCAGGCTATTTTCATATGTGGAAAAGGCTAGTTTAATAAGCCCATGGATTGTTGTCTATAGCTTGGAAACTGGCTGGATTTGATCCTAATTGAAATGTCGAGCGTCAGGCTGCATCAATAGCAAAGACTTCGAAACAGTTATGTGGAGGTTAAACTTTGGCAAACATCTGCTTGAAATGTCCTTCCAGAAAGATCAGCTCCTAGGCCACCCCCACTCCAAGTAATGGAAAGTGCCAGCAGAGAAAGTGTTAAGAGATGACAATGTCCTTTCACATCTGGTCTGACAACTTATTCTCTAGCCTGATGCAATGTGAAAAGGTTGAGATGGACCCCCTCAAAAGTAGTCTTATTGGGAAGGCTAATGTGACTTCCACCACAACACTGGGCCCTTTGTAGTCTGATGTTTAACTACATTGGAATGTTATTCTTTCCATTGCCTTTACAACTGTACTTGGATTTGAAACTACTGGATCTTATTCCAGTACAAAACTCAATCTGCCCTTTCTCTTACAGACTTCAAAACATCCAAACCTGTTTTATTCTTGTTTCCAATGAATCAAAAAGAGAGGTGCATGTTTTACCAAGGGGCTTGTCCTCTTTGAGAGTTTTAGGGAGAAACCCCAGTTCCCATGCTAGTGATTCATGGCGACTACTGAATTTTTCCCCCACGTCCCCCCATCGGGTCTTTTTCCAGTGAGACGGTGGAGAGGGCACGAGCCCAGCCTGAGGCAAGAAAACATTAATTTTGGAATTCCAATGGCTCTAAACCTTTGATCACCACTTTCTGTCTTTAAAACCTTTTGCCTACAACAGTTGCAAGCTGTGGGTGTTTTTTTTGTCTGTGTGAGGTGACTAACAGCACTGCTTCTCTCTATGTGGGGCATATATTCATCTAGCACCCTAAACCACCTACTGGCTTCCGGCACTTATCAGCTAAGCCATCAGCCATGAGCTGACATTTCAGTATGTAGAAGCTCCCCACCCCCACCAACAAAAAATGTGACAGGAGGAGAAAAAGGCTCATTTGGCAATAGTTTGCTCTTGCTGTTTGGCCTGGAGAAAGACATTCAAAGTGGTAGAAGATTGTTTAGTAACAGCTGGCGAGCACCAGGGTGTGAGGCTGATTTTCAGATATGACAGCCACTTACAGGAATGCTGCCAGATACAGCTGTTTAAAAGCCTTAATAAACAGCAAGTCAATACTAATCTCTGCCAAATTAATCTTTTCCCTGACAGCCCATCAGAGCAATTATGTTTGGGCTTATTGTAAACACACAATTGTCAAATAGGGATGCTCCAGACTTTAAAACACTGTAGTTGGGTGCATAGTTTTTCATTAGAATGATATTTTTGTTTTCTCTATAGAATTGTAAGTCTTTCCATTGTATTTTCTGGTCACTATTTTCTTTTCTTTTTTTTCCTGGCTTCATGTCAGTGTGGATGAAATTTCACTTTCAAATGTCTTTGCTAGTAAGCTGTTGATAAAATGTAAAACGATTCATGCTGGTGGGCTGCTTTAATTAGGCGCAGCTCTGACCATGCTGAAATATAACACGTCATTGTTCTCCGTAGTTTCCCATCCAGGAGGGAGAACTTCGTCCTCCCTTCTTCCCATCTACTACAGTGCCGTCTGATGCTGGATGCAAATGACAAGATGTTGGCTCAGTACGAAACGAGAAGGCAAAGTCTGAGCTCCCTGTATACTCTCAGATTGCCAAGTGTGTCTAATCTGGTTCTGAAGTTACCTCTTCTGCTACCCCCAGGCTTCCTTCTTTGTGGTTCCTGAGGTTAGGAGGCTCCCCGTGCCCTGTCTCCAAGCAATAGTCTTGTGTAAAGATCTGGAGACTTCTTTGTTAGAAAAGCTTCTTCCACGCTGGAAAATGGTTCCAAATAAAAGTAGGAAAATCTCCTTTGAGAATCTTAAAAAATAAGACCGTTTCTTCTTACCCTGGTGTAATTTAGGTAGAGTCCAAGAAATATAGTCTTTTCCTTGCTTCCCCAAGTCAAACTAACATTGGAAACTAGAACAACAGTTTGGTATCCTGCTCATCAATGTCTTAAGTTAGGGCTCCTGCAATTTCTCTCTCTAGCTCAACACTCCTGCTTGTCTAGCACCTTTTTCTTTCTTGCTTATTTTCTCGATGTGACTAACGTGTATTATATCTTTTACTTTTGTCACAACTAGAAAACTCTTGCTCAATTATGTAGGCCAAAAAAAATATGGCATGACTCATTTTGAAATTCATTCTTTCAATCTTTTTGTCACCTTAGGTTTCTTAATGAGACATTTCCATCCTCTTCGCCTTCTAATGCTTGCCTGTGATATTTAATTCCCTTTTATATTTAAGGAGCTTTTAAATCATCAAGGGAACATCATACAATCCCTGTTGAGGATATTAGTGACGTTTTGATGATCTTTCCTTAAAGCATTAATTTATTGGGCACCTACTATGTGCTATGACATTCCAAGTTCTTTTGGAGGTGAGGAATTATTCAATTTCAGGGAGACAAAAATCTCTTTGTACTGAGGGTAAGTCACCCATTAAGTGGAAGGGTGGCTCAATGTAATAGATATTTAGGGGTTAAACTTGTGATATGGATTTTCTACCTTGCCTTACCACTATTTGAGTGTTTATCAGCAAAAGAGATGAATTTTTCTGTTTCTATATTTAGTTTAAAATGAGTTCTGAGTGGAATAAGAAAATTCAAGTTAAATCCCTGTTCAACAAATAAATATTATGAGCACGTCTATGTGTAGCAAAAACTTTCATGCTCAGGCAGATAACTTATTTATTACAAATTTTCACATACAGTTTTTTACTGTAACAAAGAAATAAAGATGGTTATTGGGATTTACCGGAATCTGGTAATTTAAAATATTCTTTGTTTAATATAATGTAGCTGTCTCGAAGTGATTCTAAGTGGGGTACCTTGCAAACAAATGATACTTCCTTGAGTATTTTCTCCTAGAACGCTTAAAAGTACTTCTAATTCCATTTGAAATTATATCTAAAGTTTCAGCCAAAACCTCGTTGTCTCTAGCTCCTACACCTTTTGGTGCAACCATATGAAATGACCATTTTGGTAGGAGAAAGGGTCAAGTATTGGCAATTTCATATGGTTCAGTTTAATAACCTTTCAGATGAGTGGAACAATTCTTTTGCAGAGGGCAAGAGATACATGGAAAAAGGAGATTGGCTGCTGATATGCTAATTTTAAATTTAGCATTCATAAGTTTTAAATATTTCTTCGTAATCAACATGGGCCAGGAAACACTGCTTCTGATAGTTGTGGCTTTCTATAGCTGCTCATTTTGCATTCAGATGGCGCTCTTTGCCTTTAAGACAAAAGTCAAAAATAATCACAGAGACCATCTTCATTCTCAGCTCTGTTCACTGATTTGATTAACTGGGAGTTATTATTTGACTCATTTTTCTATTGTCAACTCATCCACATTTCCATAGGAATTGGGATTTTGGATTATTCTTTCTTGAGTGTGTGAGACACACAATTCAACCCGCTCCTATCTACTGTCACACAATTGTTTCTTTTTCTAATTGATTTTGGTGTGTTGGTGAAGCTATTTTGTGTTATTATTGCTGCTTCTCTTGGACGGGCTTTAATTGAGGTCCAGAATTCTTTGGAGTGCGTTTACCATTCCCTCCCCGACTTTCCTCTGAGCTACAAGCTCGAGGGCTACAGTGCAGGTGTCCGTGCCCAGGCTGTATTCCAGCTTCCTTAAAGGTGGTGGATTCCTTAGGCAACAGCTCACTGTCCTAGAGCCTCAGGTTGGTAAGAGGGCATCTCAGAGTCCCAGGAAAGAATGTCTGTGGCCACGGCAGCCATCGATCCCTACTGTCCCCGAGCACTTTTGCTATGAAATCTATTTGGGATTTCTCATCTGCCTGGATCTGTTCTGTAGAGACTGATGGATCACCAAATAGAATATGGTCACGCATGGTAAGAGTTTTTATTGATGATGTAGTTTCTTTTATTTACATTTGTTTTTACTGTATTTGGTATTGACTTTCAACACTCTTCTCTACCCTGGCTGCACAGCTGCTCTAGAAAAGCTGTAAACAACATAGCACTTTCCTGTACAAACCACCTGTCAAAGTCAAAGCTGCTGGTTCTCATCCCAGTAATGAACCTTCTCAGTTTAGACAATGCAAGTGAAAAATTTACTATCATAATATAATAAATAAAAGACATTAGTTAATTAGTAGTGCTAGTATATTTCTAAAATACTAAACAGACAAACAATAAACTGTGAACTTAATCACAGGAGTTCTTATACAGTTTCAAGACAGGAAAATTAGAGCTCTCAGCTACAGTCATTTTAATAATCACATTGGATCTGCATTATTTATTAGTTATTACATGCTCAAGTGATTCAAGGTTGTACAATGCCTAAAATCATTCCAAAGAAAGCATACTTTTTGTCTTCTTAATTCTGACTGGATTACATGATGCACATATTTGTAGTTAGTTAAATTGCTAAATTTATTTCACACAGTCCACCAAAGAGACATCAACCATTCTCTTGATTTCCAACCAGATTAACTTTCTTGATGCAAACCATTATAAGGGAGTCATGTGCTAGCTCTTTTTGATGCAAAAGCTAGGCAAACCCTCTGCCAGATTCTCATTGTTTTTGGTACCCTAGCACACCTCTAGTATCCTTGGAATTCTCTTGGAAGACCCAGGAATTCCAGAAAGAGAAGTAGCTCATAGAGGCCAAAAGACAGCAAGAATCTCAATTTCTATCAGCAGCTTTCAAATTTGGAAGGGTTTCCCTGTTTCTCGTGCTGTTACTCACCTTTCATTTTTAGATGTAGTCTTGAGAGTACGTTTCCCTTTACTTCCTCTCACCCCTAGTTCAATTCTTAAATGTTTTCTGGATTTTGTGAAAAGCATGCAGCTTAAGGAATTCTGATATGTTCAACTTTAATGGAGGGGGAGGGGGGCGGGGAGGTGTCAGACTTGACTAAAACCAGCTGATAACCAAGAAACAACCATGAAGGACAAGTCCGTTTAGTCTTGGAGCTTGAGTAAATTTGGGGGTGATTCTCTGATATATTGTACGAAGAAAGAAAGTTCTTAAATATAATAGATTTTTTGTTTACATCAACCAAAGAAATGCAAAATAAGAATTGGTTACTTTAATGAGCTGCTAAATGAAAAGCAGGTCTGGCTTTATTCATATCACTGTAAAAACTAAATAATAAAGTATTCACACCAAGCGTGAATTTCTTTTTTTCCGCCAGCAAAAGTTAAGACATCAAAGAAACTTCTTTCAAATACTAACAAATTTACTTACAAACACCTATATTTATTATTTCATAAATAGGCGCAACAGGTTCCATAAAAAAAAGATTAAATACAGACACAGTATGAAGAAACAATAATACCAGAGCCATATGTAAAGGTTATAATTTAGCTGGTTTCAATCTGTTTCTGCATCTAATAAAATACCAGGTAAGCATTTGGCAGTTTTATACATAAAAGGACTTAAATGACATTTACTAACCATTACACAAAAAGTGATACAAAAAAGCAATTTTTCTGCAGTACAAAATAAATGTGTTTGCCCTTCTGTTAACACTAGTTTCTTTTTGTCTGGTCAATGAGACAAAGCCAATTTGTCTTTAAATTAAAATCATTTGGGAATACTTTTTTTCCCCCCAAATATTTTGAAAATATAGAACTATTAGTCAGTTGCTTTAAAAATGAAGTAAAAATATGAATGTTTGCCAATTTAACCCCTATTGTGAAATCAATAAACTGGAATGAGCCAGTTTCGAATTACAATTTAGCTACAAAAACATTCACATTTTATACTCTAGGAGAGTGTAACATAGATGCTATTTACAAACTTGCTATGACTGCTACATCAAGCCATTTAAAAAGTCTTTAGTAGTTTCATATAAACACCCATTATGAAAAGCAATGGAAAATCCAGGACTTTTATCCGAGACATCTACAGTTGCTAAGGCAGTTACTAGAGCGCAGCACTTCACAGCAAAAAACCAACATAAAATCTGAACGGTCCAAATTTCCTTCAGGGAAGAAGAGAAACAATGTCCATAAAGGATTAAAAAAATAATAAAGAAGCATAACTATCTCTTCCAGAGTGGGGGACCCACAAGCTCAAATGGTCCTAGGTGCTTAGCAACTTGTATTTTCTAATACAATGGAGAACTGCCTTGACTGCACAAAGCAATCCACGGTGAAAAGACTTCCCTGAATTCCTCAGTGGAAAGAAGAGGTGTTCTGATTTTCAGGTAAGGTACAGTGCTTTGTCCCTCTGCATGCCCCTGTAGGCAGAGAAAACAGATAAACAATTCCTCATTACAAGACAGCCTGCGCTACAGGTGACAATGGGGGCTGAATGGCTTTGAATTATCTGCCCTAGATTGAGGCACAGAGCTATGCACTGAGAAAGTACACAGTTAGGTAGCCTATATCTGAAATGAACAGCGATCTAAAGGCATTTATTCTTGGGAGGGCTAGAAGACTGCTTAAAAATTTCTAAAGTGGTGTGTTCTGGTTTCATGAACGTGGAACCATCCCCAATCATGTTTCTGAAAGCAGGTAGAACAAACAGACCATCAACACGGGAGCAGGGCATGGCACGAATGCTATGAGTACTGTCCACCACTAGGTGGCGATGACTGGCTGCTTACCCACTACTGCAGTAGTCATTCCAGTCCACGGGCTGGGGGGGAGGATTTCTGCACCCCGATCGCACATACTCCATTGCTTGGGTGACAACTTGTGCAGCTGTAGATGTAGGATTGATAATAGTCTGATAGTCGGGTTGAAGAGTAAATCCCTGAAAGGGAAAGCAAATCTGTGAATAAGGATCAAATTGCCTTTTTAAGAAGAAAAGCATCTAAATATTTATCCATTCATTGCAAACACACTAGGTCTTCTTGCTCTGTCTCAGGAAAGACCTATCAGAAGAGTCCAGCAAACTTAAAGGTAGAAAAGAAATGCTCACAACCTGATTCTCCCTTCTCCCTATCTTTCCTTCATTTAACTGTGTGTCAGAAAACCTTCAATTGTACTCTTGAGCAGATAAATTGAATTGAGAAGCAATTTAAAATATAGAGAAGCCAACTCAGTCAAAACAAAGAGAGAAAGGGCCTAAACCCTCAAAGTTTATGTTTTCTATCAAATCTAAGGATACATTAATAGTTAATCCCCAGAATATGCAACAGAATCTTTTTTGAAGGATTCAGGCAGCAGGTGGCTGAGTGTTTTATTAGACTACACCTATTCACATATTGTTCTCAAAACCCTTTTTCTTCATTCAGTCACAAAGAGACCATCTGCTTCTTCTTTCATTTATATTTCTCTCAGCTAAAAAATTTCAACCAAAGCTTTTTAATAGTTGTTGAAATAATATAGGGGAAGAGTTTCAAAACAACTTGCCATTGGAAAACACAGACAGGGAGAAGTGTAACACAGAGCAAATATTTTTTAATTGAAAAGTCTATTAACTAGCAAACAATAACCAGACTTCAGGAAGATTCTTTTTTAATACACTAGTATAGTGAAGTGTTGACTTTTAATCCTAACAAAGCTATTAAAAATTCAAGAACAGAATCTTTGAAGTATATAGCTATATCTGGTAAACAAAAAGTATTATATGCTAAGATTTATTTTTAGCTTATCTGGTGAATTCAAGAGCAGCATATGCAAGCTTTGCTGGAAATGACCAAAAAAGCAACTTAATTAATCTCATGGTTGTCTCTGCAGCAGATTCCATCCATGGTTTTTAAGCACTAGAAAAATCAGGAGATTTAAAAATGAACTGTTCTCTATTTACTTTCAGGAAGCTTTTTTTTTTTTAATGCAGACCATTGCTGAGTTTTTACTTTTTTTTTTTTTTAATTCATCAGGTTGATCGGAGGATTGATTTTTAACTAAGGATATTTCCTTTGACTTTTATTCATGTTTGGGTGTCCCTTTGTAAAGACTTGAAGACACCTATTATAAAATGTCCTCAGTTCTCAATATTGGCTTCATGATATTAATTATTTTCTACTCAAATGATAAAGACTTCAAGTCAATGTCCACTCTGGCTCCCACCCAAACTGTGGAGAAACACAAAACTTTGAATGATTGGAAACAAATAATTGAAAAGCGGAGAATTCACCCAGACTAGTTATTTGACCTCACACAGACTAGAAGGAACAGAACATTTCCTAAGTTAACAACTGGCTTGTGGGAAAGAAGTTTGTCTGTGCACACACCATCTGCAGCTCAAGCTATAAATGTCTTCCAGAATGGTAAAGTGAAAGTAAGGGGTGTATCTGGCTGTTGCATCTCCAGTCCTTTTATCCAGGCTGAATTCCTCTTTCTCCAGACCATCCCAGGTCTCCATCATGAAAGCAGTCTCACCAGTGTCATTAAAATGCCTTCATTACAACATGGTTCTGTGATATTGCCCAGATTTCTCGACTTTTCTCCCTAGTGTCTAGGGTGATACTAGGCAAAGAGCAGGAAAAGTTTCCAGAGACAGGAGCCTGGATCGACTTCCTTTATTAAGCCCCCATCATAAGGGCTGCTGTAAGGACCCTGAGATCAGACAGTGTTTGAAGTGCTTATTGGATATTGTCAGGGCCTAGCCCATAGAAGCGGTTCAATAAATCATGTTTTTCAATACGTAAAGTTTAGTGCAGACTGTTTGATACTATGTTGGAAAGGCACAGTGTATATAAAGGTGTAAATTCCAGGGCTTTTCTTTTTAATGTGAAGTTCTCCATATTGTATTTTTACACAATTGATAAAATGTAACCTAAAAGTAAACAAGTCTCAAAAAAAGAGTAGTTAAAAATACCTTGAATCAGTTGAAGGTATAGAACGATGCGAAAAAAGCAAAAAACAAACAAAAAAACACAAACAAAATCCAACAACAGCAACAAAACCCCATCTTTCCTTCCACCCCCCCAAAAACCCAACAGAACAAACAAACAAACAAACAACAGAAACCACCGTTGTTTTTTTTCTATCCAGTGAAAATACTAGTAGTTCCTCAGGGTGGTGAGAAAATATTAGAAAACATTATTTATGTTATTAGTTTAAGAGTAAATGGATGATTTCAGTTTACAAAACCAAAATTATGTTATCTACAAAGTTTACAGATTTAACATTCAGCTGACTTTAATGTTTAAATTTAAGACCACTAATATCAAAACAACCAAAGGCCAAGAAAAAATAAAAGCAACGCCTAAACTAACATTATTTAACATTATTTTACTTTCAATTTAGAAAATGAAACATTCTTCTGAATACTATATGCAAAGAGATGCTGAGGCCAAACTCAGAGCTAAGTTCATTTTTATTATTGATGTAAATATGAAACAATAATTATGATATAAATTTTTTGAAAAATGTTTGCTTAGCAGTCTAATTAAACAAGACTGAATATTTTGCATTTTAATGCTCAGGAGAAAAATCACCAACTGTTTTGTAACATGCCTGGAATTTTAAATTTCATTTTCTGGTGCCAGATTGAAATAAAAATAGGAAACATGATAAAGATTAATTTGATGTCAGAAGGGACATTTGCTCTTTAATTAGATTTCTGTAGGCCTAGCAGTTTTGTTGTGCCACCATAGCAAGTCCAAAAAAGCCTGCAGCACCACCAAACAGTGATCCTCATATCCACACTTTACCGGGAACTAATTTCATTTCCTGCCTGTCTGGAGAGGTATTTTCAACAGACATCAATGTTTTTGTCTTCACGACTGATTTATTCATCAATCTCAATGTGATTTTTTTAAACCTTTAAATTACACCCAAATCCTAAAGCAGCTGTTTATTACACAAGGAAATTGAAAATCTGTCTGTGCGATATCATACAAAGATTTTTTCTTAAGGTTATAAAGGAAGTTGACAGATATTAATGATTTTTTTTTTCTCTTGACCTCATTCAACAATATAGTGAGCAGAAAAAAAGGAAGAAAACTGGACAAAAAAAGCAGGTCCTTGGGTTCAGCCCATAAAATATTATTCTAGAAAAAAAATGATACTATTATTCCTGGTAGACTATACAATCATTTTTGCAGGATACATTCATTTAAAAAATGATAATGAAATAGCTTAAGTAATACTGAAATATGAGACATTACTTTAAAAATAACAGTAGCCATTAACTAATGTTCTACTCTGTCCCTCTTTCTCTTTTTTTTCGAGTTTGAATATGTGAATGTGGTCCCCATCTGAGGAAGCAAACATCTCCAGGTAAAGGCGGTTTGCATGGTCAATCAGACGGGTCAGATTTTACGCATAACTTGGGTCTACATCTGCAGCTAAGGACTAACTGATGACTAATCGCTGGCCCCGATAGATTGTCGTGATTGTAGTATATTAAGTGACATTGGGGGTGATGCACTCTTTGATTCTGGTTTTAGGATTATCAATTTACTGGGGCTGTCAGGCTCCTTAACCTGCAGGATCCTACTCCAGTCACCTGTCGGTAAACCTGACCTTGGTCCTCTGCTGCCCCCTCTTCACCTGCTTCCTCTGGCCTCCTTTCCATCTCCTGGACAAGCCACACTCGGCCCCAGCTGCCGCTCTGTGGGAATGTCCCCCCACACCCTTCTCTCCTCTTCTCATCCCTCAGGTCTCTGTGCCAGACCTTGAGAGGGGCCTTACTTGTCCATCCTCGCTACAGGCTCTGCCGCTCCTCCATGCACCCTGCAGTCTGCCTTCCTGTTTTATTTTTCTCCTGGGATCTTCATTCATTGTTTATCTTTTTACCACCCCTCTCCCCCAGCTCTATGGGGGCAGGGGTCTCATTACCTGTTTTCATTTATTACTCAGTTTCCAAGACCTAGACAGTGCCTGGCACATGAAAGGAGTCCAATGAATGTTTTTTGACACCTAAATTTTTAAAAACTTTCAATGGATTGATATTCTACAACCTAACATGCAATTCCTTCTAACAGTTATACACCTTAACTATTTATTTGTTTATTACTCAAAAAGCATTTTATTGACTACCTACCATGATCAAGGCACTATTAAAAGTGATTTTGTTCAATATAATCTTTGTAGCAAGTTACTGTCCACTTTGGGTTCATGCCATTTTGTCCTTCATTAATAGTACAAATTGAAGTCAGATACCATCTCAGTAAGAACACTTTTCGAGATACATGAACAGAATTGACTTAATGACTGATGAGTAACCTGTTCAATGTAATGCTTTATTTTTTCCTGTCTAGTTAAGACTCTGTATGAAAAGGCAAATCTCTTGAATTTTTATATGTTGCCTTGTGTAACTCTGAAATATTTGAAAACTACTCAGGATCACTCATCCAAGGCTTTAGTATAATAGAAAAAGGAACTGTCTCCAAATGGATAAATTAAAAGAAAAGGTCTTCCCTTTGGACTCTGTCTGCTCTGGCCCTCAGCTCAGTGAGAAGCTTGAGCCTTTGGAATTCTTTCCTGGGAAGAAACAGCCCCCAACTACTGTGCCATGAGCAAAACATGGGCCCTTGCCCAGGCAGCACCCTCTAGCAGAGGTCAACTGACCCAACCAAAGGTGGTGTCCCTCAAACTATTAATTCTTTATGCAAACACTGTTGGTTCATTAAAATGCAAGGACACCAAAGAATGTCTCTTTTATCGTGAGAAACTTGACCCTGTGAATATCACTTGGTCACAAACACCACGGTAGATAGGCAAGGTGGCAGAAGTTAGCTTTCCCATAACCTTCTTCTCTAGTAAGTCAACAACTAGTTCACTGAATGTAGGTAAGAAAGTTATCGATATGGCTTAGGGACCAAGAAAGACTTCAGTAAGGAGATGAGTCCCTTCGCTCTCCATAACAATTTTGATTTTAGAACTAACTGGGATTTAGAGACCCTCCACATAATTAGGAAAAACAGGTTTTCTAACATAAACATTGGTTTCCTCATCTGTAAAATGAACATAATGCTAGCACTTGTACTATATACTTTCTGAGAATTAAAATAAGGTAATATATCAAAGCATTGGGTTTGTTATTGTCAACTTCCAGAAATCCTGTCTACAAAAATAATAAAAAAAATGAATTGGGGCTAAATATATTTGATTTCTCTGTCTGCCTCCCCTCCCCACTTCCTCTGGTCCAACTATAGACTCTAATTCCATGGAGGGCTAGATGGTAACTCTGTAGGAAGGCTATGTTTGCATTATTTACTTAGCGCTCTGAAAACAATAGAGTAACTGATTCAGTGATAGCTAAATTTGATATGATTTGTAGTTTCTAACTTTATCAATTTACAAAACCAGTTTTTAAGATTTTTGTATGCTTTATGTTCAGTTTAGTTTATATTGTTTGCTTCTCATTTTCACATTTTGAAATAACACCAACGTTCAAAAGGAAAATTTGATTTTAGAGAACAGTTAAGCTAAGATCACACACAAATGGTTTCGATCGTGGGGGAGCGGATAGAGAGGCTTCCAAACTTCTTGTTTTTTCCAATTTTTGCAGAAGCTAGATAACTATTTTTAAATAAAAGTCTGGTTAAAATTTCCGGTTCTTAGGACTTTCAGAATTCCACCAAATTTGATGTTGGACCTCTTTTTATTTTGCAGCGGTTACTGTATTCAACAAGCATACCAGTGAGGACTTTCTCATTTCCAAATAATATTAAAAAAAAAAAATTGTAGAAGTCTCTATTCCAAAGAGATCTTTGGCGGCACTTGTCATCTTAAAATAACAAATTTTTTACTCAAAAAACCAGAAAACAAGCAGAGTGATTTGAAAGGTGAAGCAAAATGGATATGATGGAAAAGAAACCAGTGATTATGAAAAGAAGAAACTATCGATTGCTGTGATGGTCTGATGCTGACCAACTCACCACTTGCAAATTACTTTTTAGAAAGAAGGTATTTATTGAATATCTTCAATTCTCTCTCTCTCTCTATTTGAACAGAACAGAAAACACATATCCCCCTCCTTTGCTGGATGAACAGCCCCCCAGCCCTTTGGAGGAGGCGTGCTAACTCAGTCCCGTGCTGGCACTTACTTGCTGCATGGTGGGTGAGTGTAAGGCAGACTGGACCTGCATGGGGAGCTGGTTCCCGATGGGTTGCTGCATGGCGAGTGGCTGGTGTTGCTGCATGTTGAGATGCTGGTGAAGAGGTGGGCTGATCTGGAGGGGAGGAGGTGGGGACACAGCCATGTTTGCTATAGAGACAGTCACTGGCATTTGGTTATTCGGCTTGGGTGCTATGTTCCTGGGGAGACTAGGATGCATGGCAGTTAGGTGAGGATTCATTCCTGGTTGTTGGTGATAGTGGGAACTTAGGTACAGAGCTGAGTGGGCCTGGCTGGGCCCATGGAACACTGACGGCTTTGAATTGATCAGCTGAGGAGGTTGAGATGTCTTCACATCAACAGGTTCACTGTAGCTCTGTTAAAGAAACAAACATGAGCAGAGTTAAGAGACTAGTACACGGAGAGTTGATTCTATAAGCAAGATGCTCTGTGAGTTTACTCATGAACGTTCCGGAGAATCAAACCCATTACTACTCTTGACTTTCTTATCTAAGACTTCCTCCACCATTATTTACGATATGGCTTATATAACACTGAGCTTATTTTACCTCTTTTATAAAATCTAAAACAATCTACAATGACATTTTGCTCCTTTGCCTAAATGCTACACTCTAACTTCGTAACTTTTCTTATAATCCAAAGATAAAAAGATGGGAGTGGGATGGGTGCCATCATTGCTCTAATGGGAAATACAAACGCAGCTCATGGGGAAAGTAATTCAGTTCTGGTGTTTTTCTGTTGATTATATGTTTAGTTTTTTTTAAAAGTTATTTATTTATTTTATTTAAAATATTTTAACATTTACTTGTATATATTTGTGGGGTACAGTGCATTGTTTTAATACATCTGTGAACTGCGCAGTGATTCACTTAAGGTAGATAGCATAGTTTTGTACCCATTAGTCCACCACGAGATGTTTAGTTTTTTATTTTTCCTTTTTATATTGTCAAAGACATTTTGCCTAAACATTTGCACAAAGAAAACAAAGCTGGTTGATGAATTGATGAAAATGGATATGGAAGAAAAGAGTTCTGAAATACCTCTCTGAGGTCATATAAGACTACATTACTATATCTTCAGAGTAACTGTAGAACTCATCTTGATTTTTTTTAAAGAAGCTGGTGATGAATTGTCTCTCTTAATGAAGTGGATAAAAATAATCTCTCTTAGAAACTTTAGACTCCATCATAAATTAATATAATTTTGCCCTAGGTTTTTTCCCACCTTCATATAATCATTTCCTCATAATCTTTTAATTGACTTAAGAACTAGACATTTCGGTGGAAGCTGAAAAGAATCTAGAATTCACCCTGAGGCATCTCCTCTTGGATACAAACCTACCTCCAACTGATGCGGCCTTCTGAAATAGGAATAAATGTTTAGATTCCCTATCCTCTGCATTAACATTAAAAATGTCAAAAATTGTCCACCCAAAAATTTTGACGGGAGGCTTTAGACCAAAGATTTATTAAATGTATAGCTCCTAAAAGGTGCTTTCAATTAAAAAAAACCCAAACGACTTTTAAGTAACACGTTTTTCTGCTTTCATTTAAAAATCCTTATTGTTGATGTGCAGAATAATTAACAATTCAAGGAAAAGTCCAAATGAGTTAATTCAGGCTGTGTAAACAGTGACTATTTCTTCATCAGAATAACATGTACTGCAGCTGATAATGCTGCAAAAGTCATTCCATATATGCCAAGAAGATTCTGTGTTTATTGTGTGTCTGTGTGTTTAAAAGTCATCTGGGAAAGTGTTTTCATTGTGTTTGGATTCCCTCTTTTTCAGCTTATTGCAGAAGAGTTAATTTCATTTTTTGGTTCCAGACGGTCAACTTCATATGGGAAAGAAACTACATCTAAAAATTAATATGTGTTGGTGCATCTTTATTTTTTGCTTTATAGTTGTTGTTTTTAATTTAAAAAGAATAAAGACCACTCACATTTCCCATATAATTGAAGCTATGAAACACGTGTAATTGAAAAATGTTTTCAAAAAGAATAAAGACCACTCACATTTCCCATATAATTGAAACTATGAAACACGTGTAATTGAAAAATGTTTTCAAAAAGAATAAAGACCACTCACATTTCCCATATAATTGAAACTATGAAACACGTGTAATTGAAAAATGTTTTCATTTTTAATTTCATATACCTCATTACTAGAAAATGAGGTGATTATTGACTATAGAAATAAAAATGTTGAATTCAAAATAACAATGAATCTTAAATAATAGCATGGATATAGGGACAGAGATACAAACATATAGATTTATACAAATAAATAGCAACAAAACCTGAGATACTTTATTGCCAAACTTGTAAAAGCTCTGTTTTTTGTAAGTGATCAAACATAAAACATTTTCTCTATCCAGCCATTTATTTTTCATTTATCTTCTCCATGCCAAAGCATGTGATGACCAGTCCTGCTGGTCTTCAAAATGGGTTCATTTTGAAATAGCAGTAACTTTTAACCACTAGAAACACTATTGGCAAACTCAAGTTAGATTTCCAAAAATAATGATTCAGACAACACTTGAAACATAATTTTTAACATAGAGGGAGGAAATATTTTGAGAAGTTACATTGTTTATCTTTGCTTTCCAAATTGCTCAATGTGAGAAGATAAATATGGTGTCAAGCCATGTGCCTACACATGGCAGGCACTTCAGTAGTTCTCTCCTTGTATTCTGTTCAAGGAAGGGATCTTTTTCATGGCAGGGGCTTGAGTCTCCGTAGCCCATGCATCCAGCACAGTGCAAAGTACACAGAGAACACAAACATGTTTTCTGAAGGAGTGAATGAGTTATCTTGAGCAACACTGCATGTAGTCACTGTTGTCTTTGCTGAGACCTCTTGACACGACATGCCATTCCTCTTGCCAAAGAAAGAGAAAGGTTCTGAAAGCTTGGAAAACCCACAGAATATCAGATGGATCTCCCCACTTGCTTCTCTGTTCTCAGCATGACCCATCGTCTTCCTCAAGCAATGAGAAATTGCAGCTCTTAGCTCCGCCTTTTGGTTAGGTACACTGCCCCTTTGCATCACTGGCTCTTGGGTGGATGGGGGCAGCAGAGAAGTCTGCTGTATTCCACCGATACTATGAGAATTTGTATTTTTATGCACAGGTCCACTTATTTAGATGGGAAAAAAATCTGCTTCCAGCTTCACTTCTCATTAATTATTAATCTGACTAATACAATAGACCATCTATTAATTACAGAGTTATTTTATTGTTTTGGAAGACAGGTAGAATAAGTTCATTTTCAATAGCAAACTGCCATAAATTCATAATCAGATTAAATGGAAATATGAAGAAATTATAAATTTAATATACTCTCACTGTCATTTTCTTCCAATTAAACTATGAAAGCAAAGCTACAATTTTGCAAATCAATTATATTGCATTTGAAGATCTCTATACCTACCATTCAGAAATTAAAACTATTTTCTCATACATACTAAACCAAATTTGTTTCTATTTTCAAACACATTAACCACTTTTATTTAGTGGTGAGGTCTTGTGTTGGTCACCTGAGAAATGAGATTTTACCAGTGTATACGCAACTGAAAATCAACCTTTGATTTCAAGATTTTCAGGGTAGGAGCTTGTTCTTGCTGTTCTGAGCATAGTGGTCCCCCCTAATTGGTGGTTTTGCTTTCCATTACCTCAGTTACCCACAGTCAACCACAGCCAGAAAACAGGCGAGTATAGAACCATGAGATATTTTGAGAGAGAGAGAGACCAAATTTACACAACGTTCATTATAGTACATTATTATAATTCTATTTTTTTATTAGTTACTGTTATTAATCTCTTACTGTACCTAATCTATAAATTAAACTTTATCACAGGTATGTACATATAGGCCAGAACAGTAAATATAGGGTTTGGTACTATTTATAGTTTCAGTCCTCCACTGGGGGTCCTGGAATGTATCATGGATAAGGGGGGACTACTGTATGTTCTCTTTCCCATTTGTTTTGAACCACAGATTCTGAAAGACTTTTTGTACAAGTTAAAAGGGAGGCAGTGGTGGTAGAGACCTTTTGGTCTCATCAGCAGGGGCTTCCTTTGCCATTGCAAATGTACAACAGACACAGCTCGATAAGACTTAAGATACTTCTTAGTAACCAAGCTGTTGATAATCCAAGATAGTTTCAATCCCATTTACTTTGTACAGTGAAAATAATACTTCATAGTGTATAAATGCCCCCATTCAGGAATGATATATGCTATAAAAATGAAAGATTGACAAAGCAATTGTTATTTAAAATAATGAAGTATAAACACAAGACATAAAACTCAATGGAAGCAAAAACATAGAAGTTGCCGAACCAAATCAAATCAATAGTCCATCTAATTGGATTCTTGTTTTCAGCATTGACCAATACTCGAGACACTGAAAATTAAACAAAATTTATGCACCTACTCAATTGTGCATTGTTACTTTTAGAAGGAAAATTCTTCCTGGTCCTTGCAGGTGATTAACTTATACCCTGAAGCATGAGATTTTATTATCTTTAAATCACAATCTGGGTTTACAGAGCTGCAAATTTTATGTTAACAGTCATAAAATGATCCATCCCATTTTCAAATTCAGACTAACATTTGTCTCAATAGCTCTCCATGGTGTTGGGAAAATAGAACAGTTTGGTCAGGGCCCTCACCTCGGGTCCAGTTGGATGTGGTTCAGCATCCTTTGTAAGCAAATTGTGTGTGTGTGTGTGTGTGTGTGTGTGTGTGTGTGTGTGTGTGTGTGTGTGTGTGTGTGTGTGTGTGTGTGTGTGTGTAGTTAGTGCGCATGCATGTGCCAGTGTATCTTTTTAGGTTTGTTGCTGTTATTGTGTTCTTCAGGGAGAGAGAGAGAGAGAGAGAGAGAGAGAGAGAGAGAGAGGAGAGAGAGAGAGAGAGAGAGAGTTTTAGTGAAGCAGGCAGGTGGGCATCGGCCTTGGGTGTCCGCCCCATGCAGCCATGCTTTCCAACCTAAGGCTCCAAGGATCTTTTGGCCAGTTACCTAGCTCATAGACCTGCATGAAGGGGTCTGGTGACCCAGCCTGGTGTGTGTGGGGTCTGGGGACTCAGCCTGGCATGTGAAGGCTTTGTGGCCCAGTCTGGACAATGGGCTCGAGGGGTCTGTGAGCTCCAGACCCAACCCTAGCTCAACAATCGGCCCAGTTGGTGCAGGATTACTGGCAGGTAAAAGAGCCCAACAACTGGCATGGTTGAGTAGCTTTACAATTGGCACCACAAACAGGATTAAGAGCTAGACAATTGGCTCTGTCAGGATTCCAGACATTAGCCGTGGCTCCACAAATTGGTGTCATCAGCAGGATTACACCACAATTGGTGTAATCTGCGACAAGATTCTGAGCAGGTACAAGAGCTGAAAGCCCTTGGAAAAGGGAGGAAATGTGGCTACCTTTGAATATGCTCTGCCCTATGGCCACCTTCCTGTTGACTGGGATCTGGTTGCTGCACACTGTACTGCAAGGCAGCATAGACCAGGCACTACAGCAGAAAACCCCTTGGGAGCAAGAGGAAATGTGACTGTCTTTGAGTGTGTGGTGCCCAGTGGCCACTTTTCTGCTGACTGGAGCCTGGCTATTTATTGCTCACTGTGCTGCAAACTGATCGAGACTGTGGCAGAAAGGAGTTGTTGGAAGCATGGATAAATGTCCTGGAGGACGATGTGCAGCAGCTGGCCACTCCTGCCTCTCACACCAGGGAAGATGACCAACCCAGTGGTGAGCTGGGGAAAACCGTGCGTCTCCAGGCATGACGTTTTGTGCATGAGAAACTGAGACTGTAAAGCAGCAGAAACAGGGAGACTTGCTGGCTGCTTGGGGGTTGCAGCTATGAGACCTAGGGGTGGATGATGTAACGTGCTTTAGAGACTATGTAGTAAATGCATGTTGCATTTGTCTGAAGGCAAAAGGCTTGGAGGGCGCCACTTAAATCCAATGGCCAGCTGGGTGCCGTAAAACCTGAGAAAAGAGTGCCACATGCAGATGGACAGATGACCCGAGGATGGGTGCCCCTTCAGAATTTCAAGTATGTTTTCACCTGGTGAAAAGGTAGAAAAGTTAGTTTCCTTTACTATGTGCCTGTCTCTGTGGCAGTAGCTGCAAAAGAGCCACAGATATGCCCAGGAGCAGGGCAGTGACTCCTTGATGGACTGGGTGAATGCAGCTGTTTGAACTGTGGACGAATGCTACAAAACTGCCTGAGACGGAGTGAGTAGCTGGTGTAAGCCAAGCTGATTGAGGTAATTCAAAAGGCAGACTGTAAAAGCAGAGAGCAGGAGAAAAACACGAGGGTGAAGCAGATAAACTGTTTGCTAAAGACATTATCTTGGTGGTGGGGCACCTAGATGTTAATAGCTGAGACAATGAGAAAAGCGCTGCAGGCATTTCAGAAGTCTGGAAGGGTGCCCCACCCATCACAGGCCTTGAGGGCATTTGAGAAGTTTGGGAGAGCACCTCTCCCATCCTAGGAGAACTGAGTTTGTCCTGGAGGGCAGACCTGAGGTGTCATTGCCCTCGGCAAACTGCTCCCTGCATCCCAGCAGCTCTGGCTGGAGCAATCCTGCCTCAGCACCTCTGAAGAGAAAAAAGCCAAAAACGTTGGTGGCATTCACATTGTGTTTTTTTTTTTTTTAAATGAGTACTGGCTTCTACTTAAAGTCACCAGCTGCTTTTATTTATTTATTTATTTATTTTTCGTGACCGGCACTCAGCCAGTGAGTGCACCGGTCATTCCTATATAGGATCCGAACCCGCGGCGGGAGCATCGCTGCGCTCCTAGCGCAGCACGCTACCGAGTGCGCCACGGGCTCGGCCCCACATTGTGTTTTTGAACTTGCATGCCGGCAGTATGTGAGAGCAGTGGAGGTGTGAGAGCCTCCACCTAGATTTCAGAAGATGTATGAAAAAGTTGGAGGACTCAGGTGGAGACCTGCTGCAGGGGTGGAGCTGCTGCACAGGTCATCTACAGAGTGATGTGGAGCAGAAAGGTGGGGTCAAAGCCCCCCAAAAGAACTCCCACTGAGGAAACGTCTAGTGGAGCCAGGATTGTGGGACTGCGACTAGGAGCCCAGAACCGTGGAGCTACTGGCAGCATGCAGCGCCAGCTTGGAAAAGCCGCACACACCAGGCAGCTCAATGGTCTGCACTTGGCAGAGCTGTAGGAGCGAGGTTGCCCAATGCTTTGGGGATCCAGGTGCCCCAGTGTGCTTAATGTTTGCCCTGTTTGGGTTTTGGATTTGTCTGGGGACTGTTTTTCCTTTCTATTCCTCCTTTCTGGAATGGTCATGTGTACCCAGTGTCTGTCCCACTGTATCTTGGAAGTAGATACACTTGTTTTTGACTCTTTACAGGTTCACGGCTGGAAGGACTTTTGCTTTTGGTCTCAGACGAGACTTTGGACTTTTGAATTGGTGCTGCAAGACTTTTGGGACTGGGATGGAATGTGTAGTATGTGAATGTAGGGTCATTCATCCTCGCTGAGGGAACATCATGGAAGATTCTGAACGCATAGATTGTACGGCAGGACCCTGAAGGGGTGGATTGTTGGGAAAATAGAATAGTCTGGTCAGGGCCTTCACCTCAGGTCCAGTTGCGTGTGATTCAGCATCCTTTCTAAGCAAATTGTGTCTGTGTGTGTGTGTAGTTAGTGCACATGCACGCCAATGTATCTTTTTAGTTTTGTTGCTGTTCTTGTGTTCTTCGGAGAGAGAGACAGAGAGAGAGAGGGAGGTAGAGGAGGGAGAGAGAGAGAGTTTTAGTGGAGCAGGCAGGCGGGCGTTGGCTTTGGGTGTCCACCCCACACAGCCATGCTTTCCAACTATGGCTCCAAGGATCTTTTGGCCGGTTACCTAGCTCATAGACCTGCGTGAAGGGGTCTGGTGACCCAGCCTGGTGTGTGTGGGGTCTGGGGACTCAGCCTGGCATGTGAAGGCTTTGTGGACCAGTCTGGACAATGGGCTCGAGGGGTCTGTGAGCTCCAGACCCAGCCCTAGCTTGACAATTGGCCCAGCTGGTGCAAGATTACCAGCAGGTAAAAGAGCCCGACAACTGGTGTGGGAGCCTAGCTTTACATATGGCATGAATTCTTTAAGTTTACCTCATCCTATAAAAAAGAAATCATTTCTTTTGTTTCAAATTCACTCTTTAATTGAACTGAACATTGGGTTTCCTTACCATTGATCATGACAACAGAGAACTTTCTTCATTTAATTCAATATTGTCCTGAACTATACATTTAAAAAAGTTTCCACTGTCCCTTATAAGTTTTGGAGCCTTAGTTCACGAACTACTCCTTAAGGTAGAAAAAAAATCTCATATTTGATGTGTGACCTTAAAGTCATGAATCTGATTGCTTTTACTTAACGCAGCAGAACCCAGTCATCCAATGCCTTTTCCTCCCAGGCTGGCGCTTCTGAAAAGCTGTACACTTATTTCAATAATGCTGCTTTTACTTGGGATATTTGGGAGGTTCCCTGCTGGAATTTTCTTCAGAGCCTGTGGGACACTGTTTTACATATCCTCAGACAACTCTTTGTCTTTTGATGGTGAATTTGACTTTTGGAAACAGCTAATAGTCACTTGAAGCCAAGTCTGTGGGTTATGTCTGGGTGATTTGGGGGGAAAAGAATGAGGTGTGAAAACAATGTAACAAGATTGCTTTTCTAATGCGGCTCGTAAACTTTTCCTGACTGCAGTTCTAAAAGAGAGTTTCAGAAATCCTTTGAACTCTGGGAGCAACCATAAAATAAGTCTGCAGTTCTCCCAAGGTGACTACTTTGAATGCAACACTCATTTTGGGAATATAAATTCTGTTCTATGTGGTAAAAGGAAACTAGTTCCATTGCTTTAAAGTTATACATTGTTTTTAGCATAATAATTTAGACTCATGTCTAGGAATTCCTGAGTCTATGGAAAAACTATATTTCCTTAAACTTTATTTAATAACTCAACCCCATATGACCTTCAATAGAGTGTAAAACTACTTAAGTTAGGAAGCCCTAGCCTTCTAATAGCATACATTCTTGGCCCTCTTTACAGAGTTCATAAAGATCATTTCAATTAAGAAGCCTGTGTAGATGAACGTATTTTTGTTTATATCAAGATCATTTCTTATATTTATCTATGAAGCAAATTAAAAAAAATTTTAATGTCACTTTAAAATTTCTTTGGATCAAAGTAAATTGCAGACAAATTGAAGATATGATCCAGATAAATTTTTGATGATATACATATCTTTTCCAACTCCTTTGCACACATATCAATAATGCTAAAATAAAATTAATCATAGTAAAAATAGTTTATATTTATTAAGTGATTCCTATGTTCAGGATCCTAAACCATGCTGTTTATTTTTAAATTTTAAAAATTTTATTTTATTGCGGTAAAAACACTCAACATGAGATCTACCCTCTTAATAAATTTTTAAGTGAACAATATGGTACCGTTGACTGTAGGTCCAATGTTGGGCAGCAGATCTCTAGAGCTAACTAATCTTGCTTGACTAAAACTATGCCCATTGATTAGTAACTCCTCATTTTCCCTTCCCCAGTCCCTGGAAACCACCATTTTCACTCTTTGATACTATGAATGTGACTACTTTAGATACCTCATGTAAGTGGAATTATGCAGTATTTGTCATTCTGTGACTGACTTATTTCATTAGCCTAATGTCCTCAGGTGAACCATGCTGTTTATATAGATTTTCTTATTTTGCCCTCATGGAAACCCTGGGATGTAGGTCCTATTATCGTCTTTGTTTAACACTTGAATAAACTGAGACTGAGAGCATCTAAGTAACTGATGAAGACATGCAGTTAGGAAGTGGGAAGCCTAGTATTTGAACCCAGATCTATTCGCCCCCAGTGACTGCAGATGTTTCTGCCCTCTGAGGCCTCTCCTGGTATGACAGGGATGGTGCTTTTCAAGGTCCCCTAACATGTGTCCCTTGACTCCATGTGAAACCACAGAGGTTGAAGATACCTTAGAGCCTTCCTTCAATCCTTACTGACAGCCTTTGCTTCTGCTTTTAAATTTCTCTACGGAAGAAATTGTTTACTCTAGCTATTCAAGAATTTAGCAGTGCCCCCTGTTCAAATTAAATCCCCCTAGTTTGAAATGGCACCTATTTAAAATGGACTGTGAGTAATCACTTCCTCTGCCTAATGCCCATTGTGGGCCTGAACACCCCTAAATCTGAGTTCTGGGTTTAATAATCTCGAATCCTTTTTTCTCTGTTACCACCTTTTAACCTCTGAACTTTCAGCTACTTTTATGACTTTTTCCAACTTTCCCCTTTAAACTGTAGAGCTTAGAATTGGGTATGTGATCCTGGGTTCTGACTGGCCCTGTTGGCAACACTCTGTGATCCTGCTGGTGCATCCTGCAATTCTGAGGTGCTTGCACAGAGGGGTGGCTGGTGCTGGGCAGTACTGGGACTGGCTCTGCACGACCAGGTGAGGCATCCACCCCACTGGAAGAGCCTGGTGCAGAGCAGTGGCTTCCAAACGTTCTGTAGGCTCAGATTCCTCTGAAGGTCTCTGGTCAGCTGCTGGTGGTGGGAGACAGTGGCTGAGAGTGGGCAGCCTTCTGGACCCCAGCCTCGCGTAAGCCAGGGCAGCTTTACTCTTAGCTGTTTAATATGTCAGAGTTGGCAGGGAATTTTATTTGAGATAATAAGAGATTCTGGTTCTGAAGATAAAAACATTTGACAATCACTCAGGGTGGAGAGAAGCCTACAAGCTTTGAGGAGTTTGAGCCCTCATCTGCCACTAGCAGCGTCTCCTCACTGTGGGCAAACCAGTGAATCTTTCTGCTAGAAAATGGGTCGAGCCACAACCTACTGTGCAGGGTTGTTGTGATGATGAGCAGAATGTATGTAAAATGCCTAGCAGGTGTGCGTGCACATAGAAGCTACTCAGTAGCAGGGTATTATTTATATTTGTGTTATTATTGAAAAACTTTCAATAGCCTGTGAAAAAGTGCTGGCATTGGCACATGGGCACTTAGAAGGACCAGAGTTAGAACATTCATTTACTAGGACTGAGCGTTGTTTTTTTTTTTAAACTGGTAGATTGCAATTTTATTCAAGCCTGGAGTCATGCAAATTAATATGCTGGATTGGATGGTACTTGGTACATTTAAACTAAAGAAGTAATAATTGAAAGTGGAGGAGCATTGCTAATCCTGTGACTCATTCATAGGCAAAGTCAACGGTAACTGGCTGTTTCTGTTTTTGATTATGTTCTGTAAGAAGCAGCAAATTAGAGTACAGCTTCAAACCTTTCGAGTATCATGAAACCTCCTGCTTGGGTCTGTTGTACTCTTCTCTGTTTTTAGCACCCAGCCCTGTGCCTGACATGCAGCAGGCGTCACGCAGTCCTGCACTGGATGCCGAGTCCGGCCCAGAGTGGAAGCAGTGAGAAGCGGTAGGCTGTGACGTGGCCACGAATGACTGAGAAGATCTGTTAGCCTGGATTGCAAAGCCTTATTTGGTGAAATGAATGTACTGTATAGAAAACAGGTACCCAAATATGTAGCTCTCAAGGAGCAAATCAAAGTTGCTGGTAAGAACTTTGGAAAGTGGGCATGGTGCTCTGGCTAACAGAGTTTTCATGAACCAAAACGACCTTAGAAGAGACAATGTCAGTGCTATGCCCTGACTTTGGGGCAGTGGGTGTTTTAGGGACACAGGAGGGAAGCATGGCCGGCAGGAGATGAGGGTAGTACAGGTCACCGCGGGCCTCGGTTACTGGTTCTGCATGATACCTTTCCTCTTCAGTGAACTACTGGTAATCAAGCCTACTTCAAGGGATAAACTGTGAGGATTAAGGGAGCTCATGCACATAAAGTGATCTTTTAAAAATATAAATCCAATCATGCCATCCCCGACTGACACTCATTCAGTGGTTTCCCTTTGCCCTGACAATAAACCCCAGCTCCTTTCAGTGTTCTGCAAGGCTTTCAGGACCTGGCTCCTGCCCATCTTCTCAGCTTCATCTCAAAGCACACTCTGTCTGCTCGCTCCACTCCAGCCACACTGCCTGCCTCTCCACTCAAGGAGCTTTGCCACCCTGCGCTTCTGCACTTGCTGTAGTGCTGTCTGGCCCAGGCTCCCCTCAGACTCTGGTTCTGCAAGCTCCTGTCTCCTGTTGGTCCCCATGTCACCTTTTCAAGGAGGCCTTTGCAGTCCACTCTAGCTGCTATCTTGCTTTATTTCCTTCAGAACGCTTAGATTCTCAATGATCGTTATCATTTATTAGTTTATATTTTCATTATTTATTGGTCTCCCCTGACTAAAGAGAAAGTTCTTTAAGTATAAGGAACAAATTTGCTTGTTCTCCACTGCATTCTGTCAGCCTGGCACAGTGCTTGGCACAGACCACACGCCCAGGAAAGTCTGTCAAATGAATACATGAATGGGAGAAAGGGAAGAAAATGGAGTTGGGCTGGCACATGGTGGTGTATCATGTAGCATTTTCTATTTGCTCCTTTAAATATTTCAGAATAGGAAAATACTTTATAACATAGTAAAAATATTATAACATAGAAAATAACATATGTTCAAATATGAATGGCTATTATTTGTGTGTCATAATTGAAACAGAAAATAAATGGATTTTTATATACATTACCATATGCTATGGGAGGAAAGGCTGGTAATTTTCTGTAGGTGCCTAGAAAGTTACACTGCAAATACCACTCACTCTGACAACATCAAAGGGTCATTTTTCCAACCTGGAAAGGGTGTTTGTAACTTTCCTTCAATTTGTATACACACAATAGATAGTTGTACATAAATAGATATTCAAGAGCTCCAGCAAAATTCCAACTGCCAAAGAGAAGAAAAATGTCAGAGTAAGCTGTAAAAAAAGTGCTTGGATTTTTAAATGTAGAAATGGCAATTTGCAGCGTTTATACAAATTGCCATATACTGCAGGTTGCAACTCTGAGACTGAACGGTAAGAAAAGTTGCAGCTCAGAGCAAATCTGAGGACACTTGTTCTGAAAGTAAAGGCTTAGTCAGTATTATAGCATTCTGGCAATCTGCATGTCATTAACTAAAGTGCTTTGTATTGGGATTGAGACTTCATGTATTGATTTTCTCATATGTCAAATGCTCAGACTAAAACTTTATTTAAAACATTCAAAAAGAAATTTATCTTGGATGATAAAAGAAGAATTCTTTTTTATTAAAGTCCCCCCTATATTTTTGGCATATTAATCTGTAACAATATCAACATGACTATTTATTCTAATGGCTAGATGGACCTAATATTTTGTACTTTATTTTTTGTTAGAATTTTACATGCATTCTTTGAATCCTATATATATACAGAAATGTGAGATAGTATCAATAGAAAATATAAATAGCTTCAAAAAGAGTAAGATAAATTAGAAAATGTGAGATTTATAGTAAGATAATACAGCAAGTGCTCATGGTCAGCTCTGTGCCCAGTGAACATGTATAATCAATAATAATATTAATAAAAAAGATTAAATCATAAATAGTAAGTTTCCCTCCAATGTCATACCTTAGAAGTAGAACATAAGGTTGGATTAGGCCAATACTGTTCTGAAATGTCATATGCGTTTACAGTTTGTACCCTCTTTTCTTCTTTGCGTCATTATATGCAGTATATATTTTCCTCAATAAAAAAACTAATTTGTGCAATTATTTTAGAGTTGTTAGCATTGGAATGGATATTTGTGAATGAAGAAAGTATTTCTGTGAGTGAATGTGATGAAGTTCAGAGCCCTGGGCCACAGTGAGCAAAATGACAGCCAGGTTTGGACTTGAGATGACAAGGTTTTGAGCACTTACAGACTTAGCATGTCTCTCTGAGGCCACCTCCCTGAGATCTCTATAAGGGGAAATGTATTTTTAATAACACCAGACCAAGAAAAGTCAACTCTTGAGTATTTAGAACAGGAAGAGCTAGTGTTTACATGGTGCTTTTATTTTTAAACAAAATGATTTTTTTTTCCTGGCCAACTTACTTCCTAATAATGTTGTAATGAGACTAGAACTTCAAGCAATTGGCATCTCCGTAAAGGCTAATGGGATGGGGTGGGGGAGGAAATTTAAGAGCGGGACAGGGAGAAGTAGAAAGTTGGCTCCGGATTAAGAATGTGCTGTGACTAATCCACAAAACCAATAATCCACAGGTAGACAGTATTTTACAAAAGGCCAGAGGATGCTGCTCCGGTCTTTCAGTAATGAACAAATATTTCCATAACATATAGCTTTTTAAAGAGTTTACTTTTTTTAAAATCATGCTAAAGTGATCATTTATGCTTTTAAATGACTATCAAAGTGTGCACCAAGATGGCCACAATCTGTCATAGTACTACACAATTGCACGTTACCTTGGATACAAGGCTGGCTCTGTAGGCCGCTAGTTGCTTCAGGTACTCCTTCTTTGCAGCCTCGGTTTTCTTTTTATAGACCTGTAACAACAACAAAGAGTCTTCAATTAGAAAATGCATCTGCTTTTGTTTTCAGAGAAGTACAATACAGAATGATAATTGCACACACACACACACACACACACACACACAATTACATAATATAATAATATATTTCTCCCCAAAGATTGCATTTTCTTACTGAAACAGATTTTTAAGAACTATGGCAATAGACTAGGTAAGTAGATGATTAACAATAGTAAAATTTTACGTTTTACATAGAGCATATGAAAAGACTTATTTGGGTTACTTTGAGAGTGGAAGTGGTTGGCTTAGAAAGATACTTTTGATGAAGGTTCCCCGGGAAACCACACGTTAGTAAATAAGGCATTCATATTTATATAATGAGCAGAAAATTCTCTAGTGCACTCATATCCTGATATATATGTTCCATGCTAAATACAAAAACAAAGACAGGATTTGAAGATGATAACTCATGTTCAATAAGCAAATCAAAGGAAATGTAATGGAGTTTGCAGGTTCATCACTATTTTGAGATTTTGAGCCTTGAAGCTGTATTTTCAAAAACTCAGGAATCAGCAATGGCAGTCAAGGACACATTTGGGAGTAGAATGGGGACCCCAAGTGGCTGAGGCACATGCATTCCACTCTGTGCAGGCTGCTCTGGCCATGCCCTTTCGAACGAAAGAAAACACTGGATAACGTGGATCTGTGGACACCTTATTTTGGAAGAGTAAAAATGCTCTGAAATAAATTTCAGTTTACAGAAGCTTTTCATTTTTGAGAGGGAATCAACTTGAAAATAAAAGTAAAATCATCTTAAATTGAGCAAAAGTACTGAAAAATGACTTCCTTGTATGTTAAGGGTCACATTGCTAAGTTAAACAGATAGGAGTCATTAGAGTTGAAAATGAAATATCAGCAAAGTGAACACACATGGTTGTCTGCTACCATTAAGCTGATTCTTTCAAGGCTTTAAGTATATTTTTGGCAATCGTCTGAAATCAGCCCGAAAGAACAAAATATTTTTCACCATTTACTGTGTAAATGGAAATGTATTTTCATTGATACAACTGTTTAAAATTTCTCACATCTTGAATTTACAGCAGGGAACAAGCCTTGGCTAATATATTGCAATGCTGAGCTCAAAAACAGACACAGGTCAGTATTGAAAAGTGCCTTTAGAATCGGTCAGAGTAGTTAAATATAAATTATGCCTAAGACCAAATATCTGCCAGTCGGCAGCAGAGGTCAATTTATGGTTTCTAATGCTGACTGTGGTTTGCTGAGCCCAGTACCCAACTGTGAAATTCAAGATGTGAGAAATACTATTTACTCATGAATATTTTAATTAAAGCAGAACATTTTTACTTAAGGTAAAAAAATGACTAACCTTGTCCACAGAATTATAACAGGATCTTATGGAATGAATGTGCTAATTGTTCTCCTTTAGGGAGGTCTTCAGCCTGAACTTTTATATTTGGCATTTTGGCATAGTAAAGGCCAGTTAAAATAAGGCAATTAAGAACTAGCACAATATTGTCATATAATCGTTAATGCCATCTTTACATATGAAACTAAAGAAACTTTAAAAATTCTTTTTAAAAGTGTTTTAGTAAAAAGCCAACAAACCCTTTCGTTCAGGTACAGGAGTATTTTAAATTTACTGAACTAATTACTGGAAGTCAAATTCAGATTCTTTTATGGAAATTTACACGTGAAAGCAAACACATGCTAGGGCAGAGTTAATGCCTTTGAACAGTACGATGTGTGTACACTGCATGCCCCGATGCAGCCACAATCAGAAACAGAGCTCTTCTGCTTTTTATTGATTTATTTTTTTCTTCAAAGACAGGTTCTGTTTACAGTTTTTCCTTAAACCTCCTCTCTAAGACATAATTTATAATTAATGACCTTAAACTGACCATGTTTACATTTACTTTTAATACCTTAAAACTGTTTCAATAGGGTTTTTCTCCCACAGAAATAGAAATTCTACTCAGGACTTTGAAGCAAATATTTAGTAAATATATCTTTTGATGGTGATATGAGGGTATTTCAAAAAGTTCATGGAAAGAGTCACATTATGTTTTAATCCCGTTTTTCTGTGAACTATGTGAAGTATCCTTGTACACACTGGTACATGTCTACCCTAAGCATTTTTACCATGTTTTTAAGACTATGCTTCTCCAAGTGACCTCCATTCAGCTAACTAGGGTTCATGTAGCTTCCAAAGGCAAATCCAGTGTAACAGACTTTGGTCCACAGCACTTCCCAAAGCGTCGTTTTCTAAGCAGCAGCAGCAGATGAAACAGTATTCACCAGATGGCCTGATTGTAGCATCTATCATCTTTCTTTCGTTTGGTTTCTACTGAAACAGCAAGTGTTACTATGATGCTCTCCCTTTATTGGGCTCTTGGTTGTGAACATCGCACAAAGTGTTAACTTTCTTGAAATTTGTTGCTTAACAAGCAGGGAGAAGGGTGGCGAGCTCCCTGCATTTCAGGCTGAATATGTGCCGCTGGTTTCACTCGGGATCGATGTCGTTACAGGATACCTGACTAGCATTCAGAGTCCCCTGTTTTCTCCAAATGGCTCCCTATTGGCTGTCAGTGATTGGCTACGTGGAATCATTGCATAAGTGCCTAAACACCGCTTTAGAAAAGAGTCAACTCATCTCGTCGCATTATTACATGGATTGATGGATCCACTCTGTCCTGAATAGCTGCAGATGTTCAGAGGGAGAATTCAAAGGGGGTAATTTCAGGAGGTGTATTTCTGTAGTTGTGTTTAAAGGAGAGTAGCCCAGACGAGAATTAAAATCTGAGGTGATCTCCTCAACAATAGTTAGAACCACCACCTTTGAGAGCTACCTAATGACTCCAGTATTATAAACGCTGTATGTCTTTCTGATGCTGTCTTCTAAAATTGGACAAGGATGCTGTCTGAAGTCTGTATTTATAGGAAATGTCTGAAGAAAGACCTCAAATATGAGAGAATGATATCAGCTTGTACGAATTCCACGTGCAGGTGCAGTGGGGGAAATTCTGACTTTAGAACAGATACTTAAAAATTACCAGTAAAAACTTTCTCAAAAACATTTCAAAGCCTATAATTACGGATGGAGAAAGTCCTCTCCTTGCAGAAACCAAAGATGTCACGGGACTGCATTTGGCAACCACTGCAATGATCGAGTGCACAGATCTTCTAACTTACGGGGATGGGTCTGATTTATGTCAAAGCCAAGTTTGGGAAAGAAATGGTCTCTCTCTCTCAGGGTAAGACAAATATTTTAAAGGTATATGATTCATACAGTAAATATTAGTACTCAGTTGAGCTACAAAAAAGGCTTCCAAATGGTCCACAGCTGTTTAGAGTAAAGTGCAAAGTTGGCCAGATGAGGATTTAAAGATCATAATACATCATTTATCATTTTCCCCAGCTCATCCAAACACTTCTGAATTCATCCTGTCCTAACTCAGTTATATGCTGTGGTTGGTTATTCCAAGAAAGCGACCATATCCTATTTAAGGATTGCATCTCGGTGTTTAAACTAAAACATATATAATGGCTACACTAAAACATATGTAGAGAGATATCAAATGGGAATTCTAGAGAACCCAAATCCTGTTCATGTGAGCTAGTGATTCACAGAGTCATTTTTAAAATGCTCTAAATACCGGCAGGCACATACGTTTTTATAGGCTGGTAATCCCTACTTAAAATCAGTAGTTCAATATCAATGAATATGACAAACAAAAAATTCTTATAGAATTTGATATTTTACTCTTTTACTCTCTGCTCCTTCCTCCAACAAGCAATCCGTCCAAATCATACAGAAAAGCAAAACCTTAGAAATACCATTTAATTCCTTCTTCCTTCTTTTCTGCTCTGGCCCTTTGTTAATCTCTAGTCATAGCTTATTTCAACAGTCTTTAGAGTAATAATAAAAAATGTAAAATTCTTCCAATTCTGGGTTTTATTCAAACACTATTAAAAAAACTAAGGGGCATTTTTATTTTTAGTTAACTTGAAATGCAGTTTTATTTTTATTTTATTTATTTTTACTGCAACTTCTTATTTATACAAAATGCTTAGAAATACAGTTATGTATAAGGAATAATAATCACATATCCCTGCCATATCCTTTAGAAAGTTTAAAATTTCAGTTTCTTTCAAGGCTGTTATTATTTAGGTCTGTTAGAGCAAATGCATCTGTATTTTATATAGAACTTAGTCCTTAAATGTGGTTAAATTTCCATCTTGTATAAGTGCTTAGAATCTTCTTAAGTGTTCCAAAACTCAAAGACCTTTATAAAGTTGTATTCGGAGAATTGAAAACGTACAATGTGACAAAAATCTTGCTATGGATTCCTTTTGAGGACCATCTGATCTATCTAAATGGTCTCAACAATACTGATATAACCTGTTTCTAGGATGGCAGAAATCAGAAGCAAGCTCCTTCCATTTGTTGATTTACTAAATGAGGATGACTAGACAAAGTATGATGTTGTTCAGTTACACTCATCAATATATTGAGTGCCTAATATGTGCCTGCTGGGGTATGAGGCACTGAAGCTATGGAATCAAAAAAGGTGTTAAAAATTATGCCTCGATTATGTGCATTTTTTGTCAAACACTCTGTATATGTATTATCTTTAATTCTCCCAATGAGAATGTTGCACTGGTATTATTTTCCTCATTCTGAAGATATGAAAACACAGACTAGATTGGGTAATTATTTTACCCGATAACTTACAGCAAGTATATGGCAGAACCATAGTGTAAATCGAATCAATCTAGTGTCCAATGACACCTCTTTGTTCCTCAACAGCTCCCCCTGGTGTGAGAACTCCTTTGGCTGCTTCTCCCAGAGAGGCAACCTCGGGGCCTGGTCTCTCCACTGCTGAAGCCCCAGCATGCAGGGCAGTGCTTGGTACATAGCAGGTGCTCAGGAAATAGGTATAGAGTGTATAATCCCTGGTCTCAGGTTTCTCCTTGTAAGAGTCAGCATTAGCATGAGTATTAAGGATAAATGACTGAATTGCATCTCTAAACTAAAATGTACATCAGTGGAAATAGAGGATTTGATATACAGATATACTACCCAAACATCTTTACAAATAATACATAAAGCACAAGAGACTTGAGTGAGTATTATGTTTGAATTATTTCCTTTCTAATGTCATACAAACTTTCAAATAAAATGTCTGTTCCCACTGTTTATGACCATATGAATATTTGTATATATGTACTACATATGTTTATGCAATAATCACATTTATATACCAATAATTATATGTATATATAAATACCTGGATTTTAGAAGTAAAATATTGTCACCATTTCATGTCATAATTTTAATTGCTTGGTTTCAAATTTGTATGAATATAAACTTTGCTTACACTCTACAGTTTTTAAATGAACAATTGTTTTACATATCCTTTACTCCTAATTTTTAAAAATTGGGAAAATGCATAACGTTGATAAAAAAAAAAATAGCCAAGATAAGCACGTGTGAATGTTATAGTGCAACAAGATTTTATTTAACCTTAAGTATTGTTGACATAAAATCCAAATTTTATCATAAGATAAGGAGGGAAAAACCCCCAGCAGCATTTATGTAGTGGAGTAAATGATTTGATTCTGTAGGCTCAGAGGATTTGTCAGCTGCCTCCTAAGTATAATTCTGGCTCTTCATATCCCTGCTGCTTCTAATTTAGCAGGACAGGCTCATAATTGAAGCAAATTAACTATTTACACTTGCCACTTCTACCAGGGAAGAGGACACAGCAGCAGGAAAGAATGAGTAGGAAATTACATTCTTCCCACTTGTGTCGGATCTGCCCTTATATAAACACATTAACAGTAATTTCATGAGGCGTCAAACATAGGAATAAATACTGAGGGATAAAATAATGAGGTGTTGCTATTGAGCTGAACTGCTATGGCTAATATCCTCGGATATGAATTATGCATCCTGAAAGAAGGCATATGTTACAGTACTCGAGCAGTTTCCCTGCAAGTGATATCTGCTCATTAGGCTCTGGATCTCGAGGTAAATCCACTCTCCTCTTCCAAGACAGGGCTGGCATTTACAAAAATACACTCTCTGGGCACCGTGGGCTGTGGTTTCTCCTGAATACACCAAACTCTGAATCGGCTTTCCACTCCATTTTTAGCATAACAGCATGTTTATTTAGCTCTTTGGCTGCAGCTTTAAAGCCATTTAAAGTAATGTAAACAAGAACATTTTGTTTGTAATTTACTAAACGTCTTACTGCCCGACTGTGTCTCCAATTAGGAGCTTAAGGTTCATTTAGTAATTTACATCTGGTTCTGATTTAAGGTGACTTTCCTTTTCCACTTAAGAGCTTACTTTCCATTGCTAAAAAAGACCCAAGAACCCTTTGTAGTTTTTTGACCAACCCTTTCTGCTTCAAAGCTGGACAGCCTTTTTTATTTTGTAGGGTTTGATTTGTTCTGTGTTGTCATTGTGAACCCAAATCCTGTACTACAATGGCCAGAATCAGAGAATTCAGAAATAACGGAGGTAGACTGGAAATTTAGCTGTAACCTCATAAAAAAAGATGCTGAGGGTTGCTGAAATTCCAAGGAGCCTAATACAAAGGGCGTGATATTGTTACCTTATTCTTTTTCTTTCTCTGTAGGTTCCAGTCAGTGAAAGAGAACTAGCAAAGACCAACATCACAGCAACACTTATGTTTTATTTTGCTTTCTCCATCTGGTGCCTTTTAAACAACTTAGTATGCTTCTGAAATGGGCTCTCCATTGTCTTACGAGTCATTAGCATTTAAAACTCCCGGTTGGAATCCCAAACACAATTCTGTTCCCATTCCAGATTCAGCACCATCTTCCAAAGTATTAAAATGGAGAGATCTCTGATATATGGAGTTCGTTCGGTGGCTTTGGTAGGAATGATTCATAAGGGAGGTTTTGTGTTCCTTGAGGATTTTTATCGCTTCTTTCAGCTTCCTTTTGATTTCTCTTCTTTGAAAGATTCTTCACAGACACCAAAGTACATACAGTTTCTTACTCACCATGGATTCTGAAAATAAAGATCTGCCCTTCTGCAGTGGCTGCTTATTCCCGCCTACACTCCACAATGAGGAAGCATGTGATATAAACACACAGCAGCTCTATTAGTCATGTTCCCTCTGGCTGTCAAGAAAACATTCAATTGTGATCTCACTAATAGTTGTTTTTCCTTAAATATTGTAATTTTCCAAGCCTCCAATAAGTCATCAATAATTTTGTCCATTTTTCCCAGTTTGTGTTTATGTTTGTAGCTGTTCATAATTGTAGGCTATTACGACAACAGGATTTTCGAACAATTGTGGCATATGAAATCTTAGCCTTCTACCCGAACCAGCTGCCTACACAATGCCAACCTCATCATGTGGCACTGTTCTGTAACATGCACATTTGTCCAAAATTTTAAAGTTTAATGGTCTGCCTCTAATCTGCTCCAGGAACATTCCTTTAAAAATACATAGCAGTATGTGTGCTCCCCAATTTGAATATTAAATGGAAATAAAATGCAATTAATTTAAGTTTGAAACAGAAGCATTATAGAATGTTGGCACAATGAGTCCACGTTGATGGAGAGAACAGGTGGTAGCACACCGTAATAACACTCTGGGATACTGAAATTTTCTGGATGCCAAAATGTGCATTCTAGGCAGGCCATGTTTGCTCTGCTGGCAGCTCTTGCAAACTGTTGGAGGAGGGCAGCCACGTGGCAGCGGACTGGTGGCCCATCCCGTGCAGCATGCTTCCTCTTGCAAGCAGTGTCTGATTTCATTCATTTGACCCTCTCTGCTGTCCCTGGGATGGGCCTGCATGCTATGTGTCATGAACCATGCCTTTTAGCACAATCTGCAGTCTCACTTTCTTTACTAAGTAAGATCATCTTCTTCCAGGAAAGGATAGGCAATATTGAACCCCTGTTAAGTCAAAGGACCATAAAGCAGGGGACAAAGCATTTCAGAGTAACCAAAACTGTGCCCTGGCTATGGGAACCTCAGATAGTGCTCAAGTTTAAAAACATTTTCTTTTTATAAGAAAAAAATATATAAAGTTATTTCTGTGAAGATATTTTCCTAAGCAATCTTGGCATAACTTTATTTAGCAACTGAATTTTGATTACAAAATTGCTTTATAATACCTAATGAGTTATATAGGTCCACTGTTATATAATAAAATTATATCCTTTATTTATAAAGGGAATTCTCCCCCCAACTATTTCCACTGAGAGAATCCAAAGGTAGACCCATTACAAGTTACTTATTAAATTTGAAATGAAATGCTAAAGAGAAAGAGAAAAATGTTTTGTCATCATATGTATGCAATTAAAAAGCCTTGAATATTGCATCATAATTGTTATTGTGTCTACATAGGAAGGTTCAGCCTCAATTCTGAAAGCCAGAACGGGAGAATGGGAGTAATTTCCCTTTTTAACATAACAGTTGAGAATAGCGAATCTCACATTCTTTGGGTCTGTAAATACCTTCTACGGTCAGACAAAAAGAATGTGGAATAATATCTTAATATTCCTCTCTTGCTACATTAAAAATAAAAAGCCTTATTATAATAGAATTAGTGGGAAGAACCTGCTGCTTTATGTTTACTGCCTTAAAGAGCTATCCGATTTTCATTATGAGAAAATGTTTCTTTTTCACTGGAAATTTGAGTACAGGCACTTATTGTTTAATACTGATCATGGAAAGGACCAATTAGGGGCTGGGAAGGGCCTTTGCAGAACTCGCTCTTTTAAAATACTGGTCTTGAATGTGGGAAATAATTAGGGAAAGGTGACTGGGGTCAGGGAGACAGATAAGAGAAGTAATAAGATGAGCGGCAGTGCAGGCCACTGAAGTGTCTCAAAAGAAAGCTTTGGACAAAGTAGAAACTGAGGCAGCGCAAATGATCCTGGGAACAACACTTCCCGTTCTGCTGCTGAGTCTTGAGTAGGGGAGAGGGGCTGAGCCTTTGGAGAGAAATCATCTATGTCCCTGATGAATAAGAGTTGCTGCACAGTCTCTAGGGAGGGGAATTGCTTTCTGGATGCTTCCTCCAGGAAGTTTTATCTCTCAAAGCACGATTTTACAGTATTAAAGCCAGGTTCATATTTGAGAAGACACAGAGGGATTACTGGAGCAGAGAGAGGGATGTCCTCACATGTGGCATCAGGGGTGGAGCAGGGAGGCATGAAGATGACATAATTCTGAGAACAGGGATTCCTGGTTGATGTGCCCTTAGTTTCTCATTCAGCGATGCTCTGCCGAGTGGAGGAATGAAGTCAGTGTACTACTCCACCGTGATTCTCCAACATCGACTGGGAACCACACCTCAGATTTGGGAAAGTGAGAGCAAAGTGATCCGAGTTAGGATAGAAACCAGCGCTAACGTCTTGAAACAACTCCATTAGGTTTTAATTATGATCACAAAACACAATGTCAACTCCTCTCTTACTCGTGAGACAGATATTTCAATTGAGTGCACAGAGAACGTTTCAGCAGTGTGTTTCCCATCCTTGAAGACAACTCTTGGAACACAGTGCTTTATCTCGTATGCCTGTGTTTCCCTATGGAGGACCTGCCTTAGGCTGGCAATCTTAATAAATTGTGTAATAAATTGTGCAGAGATCCAATTGTAGAAGATAGCTTTGACTTATGGAAAAAAGGGGTTGGGGGTATTGGGAGGATAGGTTCTATATCTTCTTAGCAACTAGTTTTATTGTTACAACCATCACTGATTTTATAGGGTTCGTTAGGAAAAGAACTGTAAGTTGAGTGATGAGTTCTAGTGACAGTAATTCTGTGTACCCCACCATGTAATCTCAGACAAATCATTCAACCCAAGGGGGCCCTGTTTATCTTGTTCTCTGCTATATTCCCAGTGCCTAGAACAGCGCCTGGCACATAAGTGCCCAAGAAATATTTGTTGAGTAAATAAATGAATGAATTTAACTTATCTGGCCCTATTTCATAATCTGCAAACTTTGGACTATAATTTCCCTGTATATCTGTGAGTACTCAGCAGAATAAGTAAGACTAATAATGTGAAAGTACTTTTAAAAGTATAAAATATTATGTACATTACAACTATTGATAGTATAGTCACAATATATAGGTTAAAGGTTTGAGGCTTTCTGCTTTTACATACTTTCCTGGACATGATGAGGAGAGGTAAATATCTCTATTGAGAATCAAATACGAGATTAATATATCATTAATGAAATTCAGTATCCTGCAATGGCTAAAGGCACATCTATATAATCATTTCAATGACTTATTTTAATGATAATGCTTGTTTAATTTTTTGTGTGTGTGATGATGAGATTCTAGATGATGACAATGGCCACCTAGCACCCGGTTTAGAAATATGGGATCGATATGTTTCTTTGCTTAGGTGGGCTACACCACACTCTCTCCATGATCTCCCACCCTGCACAAGACCTTCTGGGCTACTTATGCGATGGCTGAGATGTCTTAGGTGACCCTCCCCAGGCGTGGTCCTCAGTCACACCTTGGCATCCACAAGAGAAGAAAAAACCCAGGCATCTGATCCCATTTAACACAGCCTACAAATATGGTATAAATATATGTGGGTGATGGAATAACATACTCTTGCAATCTTTAGGGAATGGCTAAGAGTAGAAACCCTTAAATGTGAGGTTCATTTAGCAAAACGCAAAGAAGGTTTGATGACGAACGGGTAAATAGTAAGAGCTGAAGAGAGGTGTGGACAGTTTAGCCTTTACGATCACACCGGCAACATTAAGGAATGATGTAATCCTGGCCGGGATACGTACAAGTCCTTCCAACAGTAACTACTCTATATAAACTTTAAAACAAAGAAACTAACATGCTATTTTTGGAGGCGTAATCAAGGAGCATAACACTACGTGAGGGTCTTCTAAAGTCTGGCTCTGATGAGGCACATTCCTGGCCTCACTCCTGGAACCTGAAGGGGTCCCTGGAGGCCCTGGGAAGCCACTTCTGCACAGCACGTGCACTGTCTCAGACCACGTGGATTCCCAGTCTGTGTTCAATCCCATCTTACCTGTTTCTGCTCTTCTCCTAAACCATCCCACATTGAAGCCACAATTTTAGAGACTTCCCCAAAGGTAGCATTTGGATTTTGGCCCTTGATGGCGGCCTGAGTGTCCCGAAAGAATAGCGCGTAGGCAGACACAGGCTTCTGGGGCTCATTAGGGTCTTTCTTCTTTTTCTTTTTGGGAGTTTTTGGTTTTTTTCCCATATCAGAGGCAGGCCGCTTCTCTCCACCATTGATCTGAAATAAAAATCAAAATAGATTTAGAGAGGAAGTGAGAAAATGTTGTTTTCCATCGAGACTTGGCACCTATGCTCTTGCATCCGTATCACACAAACACAGATGTTCCCAGGGGACACTTGGTGTTGTTTTTGTTGTTTTTTTCAGAAAAAAAGCTTACATTTTATGTAGGTTTTATATTCATCCTTCTCCCAGCTTAATTTACATAGCTTTAAACATTTATTCATTCTTTTTATATTATCACACCATTAGATATTATTTTTTAACTCTCCTAACTTTTTCTTTTTCTTTTTCATTGTAACTGTGACAGCAGCGTATTTCTCCTGTAGTAACCTTATCGGATGAAGAGTCTAACTCGTTTTCTTCTGAGAGTTTATCTTTGTCTTCCTAATTATGATTTTATAATCATGGGGGCATAATCATGATATTGGTGGGCATATTTTATCAGAGATTGGGAATATTTACAAAGAGGGAATGATGTGCAGAGATAAATGAATGCTTATTCATATGGAACACTACCTAGACTCATTTTATATTTTAATTAAAAAATTCATGACCTGACACATTGAAATGTCCATGATTGCAGATTATATCAATCTTTTTGATAAATAACCAAATGTCAATCATAGAGATAAATTTCCTATCATGCAATGTAAATGGTCTCATTAGAAGATTTTTCCAAGTTACTTAAATAGTTTCTGTGGTGGTTAATTTTAGGTGTCAACTTGACTGCATTAAGGAATACCTAGAGAACTGGTAAAGCTTACTTCTAGGTGTGTCTGTGGGGGTGTCTCCAGAGGACATTGGTGTATGAGTTGATGAACTGATTGGGGGAAATCTGCCCTCGATGTGGGTGGGCACCATCAGATTGGCTGGAGGCCTGGATAGAACAAACAATGCAGAGAAAAGGCAATTTCCTCTCTCTCTCATGCTCTCTTGCCCTTCCACCATGATACAGCAAAAAGGCCCTCACCAGGTGAGAGCCACTTGACCTTGGACTTTCCAGCCTCCAGAACCATAAGAAATAAATGTCTATTCTTTATAAATTATCCAGTCTCAGGTATTCAGTTAGGGCAGCACAAAATGGACTAAGTCAGTTTTCCTCCTCCCTTGTCCAAAGGTGTATCTGAACCACTGATCTTCATGCTGATATTCATACTTTTAAAATTTGTATTTGGACAGTATGGGGCAGGTTTTAGACCTACTGGATGTGTGATTCCCTGCTATAACATAAAGGAGAAGTGTTATCCTCTTGTATTTGACAACTGGGCTCTACTTTCTAGGGATAATCTGGTGAATCAAGAGAACCTGTTACTTCTGCCAGGTAGAAGCTGTCCAGGAAGAAGCTCAAGTATCAAGTGTATCAAAACCACAAATGATCACTTTTGAGGCAATGGATAGCAATCCTAAAGGAACCCCTAAAGAATTCCATGTAACCAATTCATTTAGTTAGTTGTCTGGAGGCTTTCCCTATTTTCTTGGCTTGTCCTGGAGGGTTGGCTGGATGTAGTCTTGCTCATTCTCAGAGTTTCATTTAGTAGAAGCAAGCAGTTCAAGACTTCTGCCTCCACATTTTCAAGGATCAGGAGATATCGTTCATGCGTTATGGAGTGTAACTCTGGGGCTTTAATTGTGTACTTGATTGAGTATCTGAGAGGCACTAAACTGTGAATCTGGGGTGTCTCCCCCACATTAATGACAGACTACCAGCCAGTCTCATAATATCATATCATCTTTGTTTTTGCAATGCTTGAAAGCAAAAGCATATTGATCTGCTTTCAGTAAACAGCATACTCTGCCTTCCCTTTAAATACTCATGTTAACCTCAGTTTGAATTATCTGCCATGCAAGAAAACTGGCATCTGAGAAGACCCATCTAAAAGATACACATAAAATATTCATTACTCATGATTCACTGCCTTTCCTTTCTTTCAATAATTAAACTAGATCACCAAAGCTGTATTCTCAGATCATAATATTCTGTCCACTCACAGAATTGCCCTTATAAAACCGATCTAGTATCTAAGATAATTTCCTGACTTTCACCAAAGACTTATATAAAGGGAAAATGTATGTATGAAAAAAAATCTCTTTTTAAAAAAATTTTGGAGGTAATTGTTTATTATATGGCTCAATATTCTTATATAAAGGCTTATGCACAGTATCTTTGCTTCTTAGGATACAATACAATGCAATGAAAATTTCCTGTTGTGGTTTGATGTCTAATGTATCCGAGTACCTGTGCAGTATTATATGAAATACAAAGTTGTTTGCATTATGAACACTGGGTATTGTCCTCTGATCTGTGGAGGTATTATTTTTTATTTTTCACTTTTCTTGTGTTGAGAGGGTGCAAAAATGACCTGCCATTTTAGATTCTGTGTAATGAAGTGGGACTCTGTATGGCCTACTTTCTGGAGGTAGTTTCATCACATATCTGAAAAACACATGGTCATTGCTCATATGCAAAGCCTCCTTGAAGAAAGAAATGTTGCTATAATTTGGATCCACTTTCATGCCAGTAATGGATTGCATTCTAAAAGATACCTAGCTCTCTGACCACAAACTGTTTGGAATGAACACAGTAGTGATGAATATGATTGTGGTGGAAAAATTAGTTAAATGGATTTATAATATGTCCCTGGACCTTAATTTTGGGTATTGTCTGGATCCTTATTTCTTGCATAGATGCATGAAAGCTTTTAATTTTATATTCTAACTTTATAAGAGGCCTTGACTTCTAAAATGTAGAGCAGTATTGTCTCATAGAACTTTCAAGAATGATAGAAATGTTCTCTGCACTGTCCAAAAGGGTAGCAACTAACCACATGTGGCTATAGACCACTTGTAATGTGACTAGTGCAACTGAAGAATTGAATTTTTAAAATTTAATTTTATTTAGTTAAATTTAAATGTAAGCAGTCATACATGACTAGTGGCTGCTGCATTAGACAGCACAGTATTGTGTACTGAATACTGTTCTAGAGTACAGTAATTCTAAAGTTATTAGGGTTCTGAGACTGGAGAATTACATTTAATTTCAACATAATAATCTTTATAATATAGAAGAAACTATATAATGCAAAAATATAAATTTCCCATGATGACAAGCACACTGGAAGTGAGGAGCTGGTCCCATTAATCTTTATATCCTTCTCAGCATCAATACAGTGTCTTACATGCAGTGGTTCATTATACATTTCTGCTCTTGTGTTCTACAGCACTGGGCAAAGGCTTAGAATTACAAGGCAAAGAACACATGAAACATATAAAAATTGTATGAGAATTATAGCAACTAAGAACATGGCTGAGCTGAGGCCCTAAATGTAGCCCTGGTTATCCACAAACTTATTTTACAATCAATTAAAGCACTAATGAATAAATAAATACGTACACAAATACATAAATGTTCTTGTAAATAAATACTACATGTAAGTTTACGTAGATGCATGTGCTTCATGTAATTTACTCATAGACACAGGTTTATTTCTCAAATCCCTGGAGGTGCCCTTAGGCTTCTGGTAATTCACCTACTGTCATGTCTTATTGCTTAATTATGCTGATGTATTTAACTTATTTATCACAGGAAAACAATAATCTTTCACTTTAAAAAAGCATGCGTTAACGGTGTTGCTTAGATAATACTTCTGAAGAATCCAGCATACAGTAGTAATACTATCAAGGAAAGAGAGTCACTGATATTGAAAAGTCCCTGGAGAAGTTAGAAACGTCTATAAGCATATTTAAAATAACTGCTGCAGTCCCAAAGCCTTTAACGGAGCTGGGAGAGCTGTTTAATGCACACTATCTTGCAGTAATCGCTGTAGTTTAAAATAGATTTTAATCAAGCACCATCTGCATAATAGGCTGAACAAACAACATAGAACTTCACTTATAACTCTTATCATAGAAAGTAAATATTATAAAATTTTCACCATAGAAACAGGACATATCACAGCACTTTTTGTGATGGTACTGTTTCTGTAAGTGAAAATTTTGCTACTTAAATTCATTCTCTCTTTTCTTTCTAAACTGTGCCATCTAAAATCCCCTTATGAGAATAAATTCAAATAAGCATGGAAAGTAAGTCATCTAGTTACTGTGAAATCAGCAAGGCTGTAATACTTCTTTCATTTTACAATTGGGTTTATTATTATCATTAATAATAACGGTACATTCAATGACTCAAAACATCAATTACAGAAAAACGCGTATGAAGTGCTAAACTTTTGAAATGATTCATAAGTGGGGCGTTGTATCAGTATCACAGTTTGTAAAGCAAATTCATTTTTAAGGATCCTTGATTCTGCCAAACATAGCTGAGTATTATTTCTGGATGAGTTTAGCAGAGGCACTCAGCGGCCTTATGTGAAATAGGAAGTTTAGGCTGCTGTCCAGAAAAATCGCATTAAAGTGAAAAAAAAGATTGGTTGTAATTATATACACCTAATAGTTATATTTACCACTTTTGTTAGATCCACTTGATCTTTTCTAAATTTGTCTGTGTAGGGCAATATGTTTACTTCTTACTCTTTTGGATTGAGGGTTTCTCCTGCCTTATAAAGAATGCAAGCTGTTGAGATAGGGTCCTGCTGAATAAAAATGCCAGGTGGCTATGTTACGTCTCACTTTATTTTTATTCCATGAATTAATCAAGTATGCTCAGTCATCTAGGGTATGTGGAAGAGTGTACGCTCCTTGAAAATACCATATCCTAGCATAATTTATTACTTGAATGGATTTTAGGAACATTTATTTGGAATCAGGTACTAACTGGCTATTTGACTGAATATTATTATTTTCCCCTGAATGAATTTGTTAGGCTCAGCCTTAGCAAATAGGATATTCTTTATTAAAAAAAAATGAAGGGTATATACTAATTTAATTTCTGGGTTCTAAGGATTTCTTTAAAATTATATGGATAATCATATTATCATATATCATGTGTTGAACAGTTGAATAATAAATATAGTTTGATGTGGAAAATACCAGGCTTTCAAGTCCCAACTTTAAATATTCTGTCCCATTGCTAGATAAAGTGACGTGGCATTTGATTCTAACACTGCTTGATTTCATTAAATGTTTATAGAAACCTGTTTATCATTTTTGCTTCTAGAAAGTGGTAAATACAAACTATTTCTCTAAAGGCTTATTTAATTGCTGCTCTAGTGATTTATCCTATTTACTTTGAGAAGAAAACCTTCTGCTTCTGTCTAGCATGGCAGAGCACACGCATTGATGAACTAGCAAATTAGTAAGAAACTCTTAAAGGCAAAAATGAAGTGAAAGCAGGTACCTAGAGGAGTAAGCACAGTTCTGAAGCCAGCACTCACCTTGCATATAATGCTGAACCTTGTATGAAACTGAGTTAAAGGGTAAAGTAGACAGATGACAAAGCCCATGGCCCACCACAAGCAAGATGTTTTAATAGGAGTTCCTATTAAAGTCAGGATGTGAAAGAATTAGACCCTCAGTGCAAGGTGCAGTGAAATAATTTCTTCTGTATGAGTCCTCCAGGATGTGCAAGGATGATTGCTCTGGAACCCTGAGACTAAATGGAGATGGAAAGAACCTCTCATGATAATTCACAAACAAAATCTGGCATCTGCAAGGATTTGTAGCCTGAATGCTCCCTATGTGGGTGGTATGAAAAACTTCCAACCAAGCATGGTTCCAGGTTGTAATGGTCCAAGATATCTGACAGAAGCAAACATAAATCATCTTTGGAGGAATCCACTTCAAACCAGGTCTAGAAGAATTCCTACAAACTTGTAATAAATATCAGCTCTCATTCTAAAGGCAAAAAAAGCAAAATGACATAAGCTATTAAAACCAACAGAATCAAACTCCAAAAGCCTTCACATATTGTTATTAGCAAAGTGAGGGTATGAATCAAATATGTTTAACATGCTTAAAGGAAAAAAAGAGATTCAATATATGGGTAAAGAGCAAGCAAGTAAAAAGAACATGTTTTGGAAAGAACTGAATAAAACTGGACATATAAAATATTTGAAATTTAAACCTCAGTATATCATTTTGAATTTCAGATTAGATATAGCTGAAAAGAGAATTATGAACTGGGAAACTGATGTAAACAGTCAGGATGTAATACAGAGGGGCAAGGAAGAAGAAAATGTGAAAGAAGAGTTGTGGAAGATAGGGTGAGAAAGTCTAACATTCTTTCTTTCAGAAGTATAGAGTGAGAAGAGAGCAAGAATGGGGTAGAGGCAATATCTGAAAAAAATAATGGTTGAAAATTTCCCAGAATTAATGAAAGACAGAAATGATTACATTCAGGATAAATGTAAAGAAAACTGCATACACCACAATGAAGCTGCAGGTCACCAAAGACAAGAGAAGATCTGAAAACCATCAAAGAGTAGAGGCAGATTACTTTCAAAGGAAAGACAGTGCGTCAGTGGAGTTCACAAAAGCAATAATGGAAAACAAGATTCAATGGAATAATATAAATTCTTCAAAATGCTGAAAGAGAATAACTGTCAATCTAGAATTCTACACCCAGCAAAAGTATTTTTTAAGGTATGCATGTTCCCAACAGACCCTCATGAAGGAACATTTTAAAGGCATAAAGGAAGTGATGTCAGGAGAAAGAAATGTGTGAATAAATATAATGAAAAAGAAAAAGATTGCATACAATAATAAAAACAGTGTTTCATAAAGTTTGAGTTATAGAATTCAGTTAAATTATAATTAAAAGGAACAACATAAATAACAGCTCCCTATACAAACTGGAAGGGAGTTGAAGTAATCTAAGAAGGAGGATAGAAACTATTAATCAATTTTAGACTTTTATTCGGTTGTGTGCCTGAGGTAGCTACTAAAAGAAGACAAAAAGCAAGAAATTTCCAATCTCAAAAAGGGAATAAAATGAAAAAAATGAGAGAAATCTTTAAGAAGGTAAGAAAGAAAAAGAAACAGTATTTGTGGGACAAATAGAAAGCAACACACTCAGATTGAGAAATACACCCAAATATTTTCGTATTTATATTAATGTAAATGCAGTAAATGTTTCATTTAAAAGCAAAAAATCATCTAACTATATGCCATTTACAAGAGACATGTAAAACATAAGGATATTTTCAACAGAAAAGCTGAAAGTAAAAGGACGGAAAAATACATACTGTGATTCATAGCCCATAAATTCCTTAAAGGAAAAACTGCCAAAAATATACTTGTAATGCCAGATACATTAAGTGTCTTAAAGTGTCTGTTGTATTACAAGTGCTGGATTACAGGCTTAGAACCACGAGCTGCCTAAGTCTGTATTTCTTTGATGCTTTACCGTGTATCTCATTTATGACTTAAGTCTGTCAACACAGCTTCAGAGCAATCAAAACCATGGGTAGTGTTTATAAGGTGATAATTTATTTTACTGATGTATTTATAATATTTCCCTCTGTCAAAACAGACTTATTTCATTTAATTGTTCAATTAGATAAACTGGAATCAATATGTAATTGCTTAAAGACAGCATGAAGTGTTAAGAGAGAAGCTTTAAAAGCTGCTTTTTCTGGTGTGGAACTAAATATTCCTTTTTCGTTCGCTTGTTAGAAATGATTTAAATGATCTTTTTGACTTAATGCTATTTCACATTTAACTGGAGCTGTTGTAGTACAACATTCCACATAAATCCTACTCACATATAAAGGAAAAATTCCAGTTTAATCCTTCACTGTGATGACGAATGCTTGAGCATTTTCATCAGAGGATTTTTCTAGCCATTTAATAAATAGAAGTTGAATAAATGGATAAGAGGATTTTGAATTGGAGAGAAGGTGAAGAACACAGTGTAGAGTTGGATTGGAAGGTGAAATTTTCTGAGATGGAAATACACTTAAACTAAACATAACCTCGCTAAAGTTTGTGTAGACAAAATGCCATTTTAACGGCTCCACTCTTGAGAAATCCATCCCTAAAACTTAGCACATCAACAATTCAAGAATATACCACTATGGAACATGAATTCTACTCTACAGTGCTTATACAATCACTAATAAAGAACTATAAATTATTTTGAAATGTGGATATTAAGTAATTGAATAGGATTCCCACTGACAGTTTCACACCAGCCTGGAAGCTTACAGCATACAAATTCATGCCTCAGAAGAATTGTGAAATATGGACCTAAGAGGTTAATGGCAAATGGTAGAATCTGTGAATGTTATCTCTGTGAATTTCAGGTTTCTACTCACTCTTCTACTCATATAAGTTGAAGAGTATGCAAAATGCCATTGTAATTAAGAATAATGCTATATAAAATTTACTGTTAAGAAGATGCTGCTAATTTTGCATTTAATTTCCTGAAATGTCACAAATGAACACTGATAAAGATACAGTACAGATGCACAAGTGATTTTTACTATGAGCAGAACATTAATTTTTTCCCCTTACAATCTAGTACATATCATTTCTATTTAGGAAATTGACTGGAATTATCCATGCATAATACGGCATCTAAATCACTGGCCACAAACAAATTCTTGGTGCTCACATTGAGGTCCAGGTACTCACTGGTTGTTAGGTGCCATTAGAATAATCCATATTTTTGGAAGAAAATTATTTTGCCCTCTCAGTGGTCAGCTAAAGGCCAGACTTTCACTAGCCCAGTAAATTAGATAATATCAATTAGTCTTCCTCTGCGTTTTTACTTGTCTCATGAGAGACTGTCTCACCGACAGCAGGGAGAGACCATGAGGGTAAGAGAATTGACATGGCCAGTGATGTTTGGCTGTGCGTTGTCCTATATGTACCTGGCATGTATTTTCACCGGGTAAGGTGAGACAGCAGGCATGGAAATGACTGTTATAAAGGAAGAGGTTTACGCTCACAGACCCCTAGAAAGAGGAGGCATGTTATATACCATGCAGGGCCATGTGGAAAATGCCAACGTTGGCCAGGAGGCAGCTAGGGAGAGAGGACAAAGCGTGGCCCAGACTGTACCGGGATTTTTGTGGAAAGGAATGGGCCAGGCAGGGTGGGCATACTGAGGAAACTAAGCGTTGGTTAGTTTGTATAATTTCGGAGTGCTCTGGGCAATGGGACAGGTCCCTTGTTTGTTGTCAGGGGACACTACTAAGATGATGTAGTGCAGTGGTTCAGTGTGAAAGCATGTGATAAAGGTGGTGGTTGGGGGTGTGGGCACTGCATTGGGTGGTTTGCACATCAAAGGCACACTTGCAAGCCCAGGCCAGTCCTGATTGACCAGAGAGGCCTGAGAGCCACCGGGCCCACAGGCCCTGAGCCACCTGCACTGGAACAGCCAGGCACCATACCATGGGACCACCAGACCAGGCTAGTCTCTGCCACCCAGAGAGGCCCAAGCCATCAGCCCACAGGCCCTAAGGCAGCCATGCCGAATTGGCAGCCCCTGCAGGATCCAGGCCAGACACCAGGATGGAATGAGTGGACCATGAAACCCCCTGCCACAATGACTAAACACCAAAGGAAAGATACCAGAATATGAAAAATCAAGAAAGTATGACACCACCAAAGGAAAATAATAACTCTCAAGCTCTAGATCCTATAGAACAGAAGTCCTTGAAATGACTGACAAGGAATTTCGAGCAACAATTCTAAGGAAACTAAATGAGATATAAGAAAACTCAGTTAGACAATACAATGAAATGAGAAAAAGTATATAGGACCTGAAAGAAGAAATGTACAAAGAAATCAATGCCCTGAAAAAGAATGTAGCAGAGCTTGTGGAGCTGAAGGATTTATTCAATGAAATAAAAAACACAACAGAGAGAGCTTAACCAGATGGCTAGAACAAGCAGGAGAGAGAATTTCTGGCCTTGAAGATGGGCTGTTTGAAAGGACAAAAAAAAAAAAAAAAAGAAAAAGAAAAAGAAAAAAGAATTTTAAAAAGTGAAGACAATCTAAGAGAGATAACAGACAACCTTAAGCAATCAAATATCTGAATCATGGGTACTTCAGAAGGGAAGGAAAAAGGAAATGGAATTGAAAACATATTCAACAAAATAGTAGCAGAAAATTTCCCAGGTATAGGGAAAGACACACATCTTCAGGTTTAGGAGGCTCAAAGATCCCCAAATATATCCAACCTAAAAAGTGCCTCTCCAAAACACGTTATAGTCAAATTGGCAATACTCAAAAACAAAGAGAGAATCTTAAACACTGCAAGAGAGAAGTGGCAAGTGACCTATAAGGGAGCCACAATCAGACTAACATCAGACCTTTCATCAGAAACCCTAAAAACCAGAAAAGAATAGGATGATATATTCAAAATACTAAAAGACAAAAATGGCCAGCCAAGAATACTTTACCCAGCAAGGCTATCCTTCTGAAATGCAGGACAAATAGTATATTTCTCAGACAAACAAAAACTGCAGGAGTTCACTACCACATGACCAGGCTTACAAGAAATTCTCAAGGGAGTACTGGGTTTCGTACCTGAAAAACACCCATCACTGCCATGAATACTCAAGAAAGAACAAAATCCACCAGTAAAATAAAAATTCTAACAATAAAGAGAAAAAAGATTTCTCTACCATCCCAAGAAACCAACAAACACAGAAGACAAACAGTAAATTAGAAAGAAAGGAACAAAGGATACTTAAGATATCCAAACAAAAATCAGTAAAATGCTTGGAGCATATCAACACTTTCAATAATTACTCTTTATGTAAAAGGATTAAATTCCCCACTCAAAAGAGACAGACTGACTGACTGGACTAAAAAGATGGACTCAACACTATGCTGCCTTCAAGAGACTCACCTCATCTGTAAAGACACACAGACTAAGAGTGAAAGGATGGAAAAAGATATATCATGCAAATAGAAACAAAAAATGAGCTGGAGTAGCTATTCTTATATCAGATAAAATAGACTTTAAACCCAAAACCATAAAAGGAGATAATGAAGGCCACTATATAATGATAAAAGGATCTATCCATCAAGAAGACGTAATAATCATGAATATATGTGCACCAAACATCGAGCAGCCAGATTTATAAAGCAAACACTATTAAACCTAAAGAATGAGACAGACACTAATACCATAATAGCAGGGGACCTGAACACCCCACTGTCAATATTGGACACATCATCTAGGCAAAAACTCAACAGAGAAACACAAAATCTAAACAACACTTTAGACCAACTGGACTTGGCAGATATCTACAGAACATTCCACCCAATAACCTCAGAATATTCATTCTTCTCATGAGCACATGGAACATTCTCCAGGATAGGCCACATGTTAGGTCACATATCAAGTCTCAACAAATTTTAAAAAATTGGAATTATTCCAGGTATTTTTTTCAGATAACAATAAGAAAATAAGAAATCAATAATAAACAAAACTCTGGAAACTATACAAACACATGGAAATTAAACAACATTCTACTTAATGACAGATGGGTCCAAGAAGAAATTAAACAGGAAATCAAAAAATTTATTGAAACTAATGAAAATAATGACACATCATACCAAAACCTGTGGGATACTGCAAAAGCAGTACTAAGAGGGAAATTTAAAGCATTAAATGCTTACTTCAGAAGAATGGAAAGATGGCAAGTAAACAACCTAACACTTCACCTTAAAGAACTAGAAAAACAAGAACAATCCAAACCCAAAGTTAGTAGATGGAAAGAAATCATTAAGATCAGAGCAGAACTAAATGAAATGGAAACCCGAAAAATGATACAAAAGATCAATGCAACAAAAAGTTGGTTTTTTGAAAAGATAAATAAAATTGACAAACCATTAGCAAGGCTAACTAAGAAAAGAAGAGAGAAGACCCAAATAACAAAAATTAGAAATGAAAAAGGTGATATTATAACTGGTACCTCAGAAATACATGGTATCATTAGAGACTGTTGTAAACAACTATATGCCAACTAATTTGAAAATCTGGAGGGAATGGGTAGATTTCTGGACACACACAAACTGCCAAAACTGAGCCAAGAAGAGGTAGAAAATCTGATCAGACCAATTACAATAAGAGAGGTGGAAGCTGTTATCAGAAGGCTCCCAACAAAGAAAAGCCCAGGTCTAGATGGGTTTACTGCAGAATTCTACCAAACCTTCAAACAGGAATTGATACCAAGTGTCTTCAAACTATTCCAAAAGATTGAAACAGAGGCCATTTTCCCAAACTCATTCTATGAGGCAAATATCACCCTGATACCAAAACCAGACAAAGATACAACAAAAAAAGAAAACTACAGTCCAATGTCCTTGATGAATATAGATGCAAAAATTCTCAATAAAATACTAGTTAACAGAATACAGAAACACATACACAAATTATACACCATGATCAAGTGGGATTCATCCCAGGGATGCAGGGTTGGTTCAACATATGCAAATCAATAAATGTGATACACCATATCAATAAAATCAAAGACAAAAACCATATGATCATCTCTATAGACACTGAAAAAGCATTTGACAAAATTCAACATCTGTTCATGATAAAGACTCTCTACAAGTTAGGTATAGATGGAAAGTATCTCAATACAATTAAAGCCATATATGATAAGCCCACTGCCAATATCATCCTGCCAATATCATTAAGAACAGGAACTAGACAAGGATGCCCACTCTCACCACTCCTATTCAGCATATTGTTGGAAGTACTAGCCAGCGCAATCAGAGAGGAGAAGGAAATAAAGGGCATCCAGACTGGAAAAGATGAAGCCAAACTGTCCCTGTTTGTGTATGATATGATCCTATATATTGAACAGCCTAAAGCCTCTACAAAAAAACTCTTAGAGTTGATAAATGATTTCAGCAAAGTTATAGGATACAAAATCAACACACAAAATATCATTAGCATTTCTATACTTCAACAGTGCACATGCAGAAAAAGAAGCTAGTCCATTTACAATAGCCAAAAATAAAATACTTAGGAATAAAGTTAACCAAGGATGTGAAAAATCTCTATGAAAAGCACTACAAAACACTGTTGAGAGAAATTAGAGGACACAAGAAGATGAAAAAATATCCCATGCTCCTGGATTGGAAGAGTTAACATTGTGAAAATGACCATACTACCCAAAGTGATCTACAGATTCAATGCAATCCCCATCAAAATTCCAGTGAAATTTTTCTCAGAAATGGAAAAAACTATACTAACACTTATATGGAATAACAAAAAACCATGAATAGGCAAAGCAATCCTGAGCAAGAAGAACAAAGCCGGAGGCATAACAATACCTGACTTTAAATTATACTACAAAGCTGTAACCAAAACAGCATGGTACTGGCATAAAAACAGACACACGGATCAGTGGAATAGAATAGAGAATCCAGAAATCAACCCATACAGCTACATCCACCTTATTTTTGACAAAGGCACCAAGTCTACACACTGGGGAAGAGACTGCCTCTTCAGCAAATGGTGCTGGGAAAACTGGATGTTCATATGTAGGAGAATGAAAATGTAGACCCGTACTTCTCACCACATACCAAAATCAACTAAAAATGGATGAAAGCATTAAATATACATCCTGAAACAATAAAACTCCTGAAAGAAAACATAGGGGAAACACTCCAGGAAGTAAGATTGGGTATAGACTTCATGAGTACAACCCCCAAAGCAGAGGCAACCAAAGGAAAAATAAACAAATGGGATTATATTAAACTAAAAAGCTTCTGCACAGCAATAGAAATAATAAACAGAGTGAAAAGACAACTGATAGAGTGGGAGAAAATGTTTGCAAAACATACATCTGAGATAGGATTAATATCCAGAATATACAAGGAACTCAAGCAACTTTACAGCAAGAAAACTAGTAACCCAATTAAAAAATGGGCAAAGGAGCTCAATATGCATTTCTTAAAGGAAGATATACGAATGGCCAACAGACATATGAAAAAATGGTTAACATCACTCAGTATTCGGGAAATGCAATCAAAACCACTTTGAGATAAACCCACCTCACTCCAGTTAGGATGGCTAATAACCAAAAGACTGAGAATGATAAATACTGGTGAGGTTATGGAGAAAAAGGAACCCTCAAACTCTGTTGGTGAGACTGCAAAATGGTGCAGCCTTTATGGAAAATAGTATGGAGGTTCCTCAAACAATTACAGATAGATCTACCATATGACCCAGCTATTCCACTGCTGGAATATACCCAGAGGAATGGAGATAATCATGTCAAAGGGATACCTGTACTTCCATGTTTATTGCAGCAGTATTTCCAATAGCCAAGAGTTGGAACCACCCCAAATGGCCATCATCAGATGAGTGGATAAGGAAAATGTGGTATATCTACACAATGGAATACTACTGTGCTATGAATAATAATGAAATATTATCATTTGCAGCAACAAATGGCTGGACTTAGAAAAAAATTATATTAAGTGAAACAAGTCAGGCACAGAAAGAGAAATACCACATGTTCTCACTTATTTGTGGGAGCTAAGAATAAACAAACAAACAAACAAACAAACAAACAAACAAATATGCAAACAAACGGTGTGTGTTGGGGGAAAGAAGACACAACAAGCAAACTTCCTTGAACTTGTTAAGACAAGTGAACAGATATGATGTTGATGGTGGGGAGAGGGAGAGGTAGAGGGGAAAGAGAAATTGGTAAAGGGACAGAAAAGTCAACTACATTGTATATTGATAAATTAAAATTAAAATTTAAAAAAAGTCACACTCGCAGGGGAGTCATTTGCTATCTCTAGGAATTAGCCAGCCCTGATAGGGGCAGTCTCTTCAGGATCAAGGCCCCAAATGCCAGCACATCAAGAATACAGAAAATAAGACAGTCAGTACAACAATCTTGTCTTTGTCATCAGCCTAAATAAATCTGTAAACCACTATTTAGCTGGATCTTTAAAAAATTAGTGTAGCTATTGGAAAATTAACCATAGATATCAGAATCCCACAGTGCTGTTTTTAGTAGCATGTCGGCAATCTAATTTCCCAAAAATAAAATTCTCCCAAAGGTGAAAAGAAAAAAAGTGGCTGAAACAAGTGACTGTTCATTAGTAATTAGTAAGATGGAAAAAAAAAAAAAAAGAGTAGGACTAGATAGTACTCATGTAATAGTGAGAGTGTTTTACAGTAACTGGGCACAGGAGTCCTTCCCACCAGGATGAATTTGGAAGATGCTCGGCTGATAATCAAGGCAATAGACAGATTATTTTGGTGTTTTCGACTGACAGTGCACTTGGTTTGGATGCAGTTATTTAAAACAGTTGCTTCTAACACTTTAAGAAACTAACTACCTTCTGCAGCTCATGTTCCAGTATAAGGGTATTTAAGACCCATCTTCTCATCCTGATAACTTAAAAGAATGGCACCAGTGGTGACAGACAGAGAGACAACCATATTGGCGTGGGGTTAACAAACGGTATGCAATGAGGCCTATTTGCTTCTGGAAGGAAGTCATCTTGTATTCCACACACACACACACACACACACACACACACACACACACACACACACACACACACACACACACACACACACACACACACACACACACACACACACACACACACACACACACACACACACACACACACACACACACACACACCCCTTCACTGGACCCCTGGGATCCTGCCTTCTTAAAATACAATGGCTACAATGAAATTGACGTTCTTGAAAGAGTGGTGAATTAGGCTTGATTGTTGAATCCTACAAGAATTATTTGCCTTACTCACTATGCAGACCCTCCATCTGGTGGGTGAAAATGACTTTTCTTCTTTATACATCTGTATTTAAAGGATTTATTAGGGACTTTAGTAATTAGTGTAATTGGACAAGCAGGTGGTTTAATCCTTTCCATTTGTAACCCTGTGTTTCAATTAACAAAGTGAATGTCCCCCACATCATCCAGTGTTTCTCATTTGGATGATGTAATCTGGGACCCCCCCATGGGAAGGTGCCTGCAAGCCCTAAACATAACCCGTTCATACCTTAGACGTATCGTCACCTTCATCTTCATGTACTGAGCTGGACGGTGAAGGAGTTGCAGACTTGCTTCCGGGTGGAGATGGTGAATTGTGGGGGGCGTTGCTTCCTCCCATGTTCAAACCCAGGTGAGCACTTAGCTGGGACTGGTTGATGGTGGTCAGCTGGCCATGCGCCATCATTGCTGGCTGCTGCCTGATGTCTGTGGGCTGTCCCCGTGGTCTCATGGCTGCCATCTGAGGATGGGAGCTATACTGAGTTCCTTCTGGGTTCCGTATATCTTGCATCTACAAGAAACAAACATGAAAAAAATAAGTTTTTGCGAACATGTTTCTGGCAAAATTTATTTTTTCTCTAAATTCTTTAAATTGAAGGATGTACTGCTGAGCTACCCACACATTGATTTTTTTCTGGGGTACAATAATCCTAACAATATACATCACCCTAAAGGATACCAAAAGAATAGAATTTGAGAATTCAATAGACATCATCACATTTTGTTACCCAAGACCTGATTAATTATATTTCCAGTCCTTCTGTACTAATGAAATGTAGCTATATACCATTAATATGTATAATTATGTTATATTGTAATTATAATATATTTATATGATGTAACTTTCAAAATGTTGATGCTTATTAGAGTGTCAATCCAAATGATAGAATTATTAGTGATTACAGCATTCACAGCAATTCATTAAACCCCATTTATTTTATTCTGGTCATTTAAGAAAGGTTTTGGGAGTTAATAAGTGTACTATTGTTCTTAGTTTAATTCTTTATAGGGTAGTTCTGGCCAAAATGATCTCCTAACTACCAGATTCAGAACACTTAGAGGCTGGTATTAACCAATTGATTAATCGACTACTGAAATGACTGCACAGTCAGATTTGAAAGTAAAGCTCTAAAGTTGCAAGGTCACCATATTAATCCATTATGCTATCTGGGTCACTGCTTTTCAGCCTTAATGAGACTCACTCTTGTAATTCAAGCAATGAATTTCATCTCTGCAAGGATTAGAATTAAAAGCATCGGAGGATGAAGCTCTTAACGTATCTAGAGGTCAAATGTGTTGTATGAGAGGAGTATGGTGGATTTCACTTAACATTTCTCCAGCATTTTCAAACTTAAAATAATCGAGAATAGTCTGTGGTATCATTTGGAGGGGGCTTTGGGAATTCAGGTAGGTAGAGGGTACACAAAACAAGACAGAAAAATAGAAAATTATGCAAAAAAATAGCAGCCGTGAAGGGATGTATGGTTAAAGTTACATGTTGGAACTGAAAAATCAAATTAATAATGCTATCTTACTATTTCATTAAAAAAAATCCCACATAATGTCAGATGCTTAGTAATTACCTGCTTGCAAATGTTATTGTGATGTGGAAACACTATGAAGGCTGATTAAGTAACCTAGTCATAGGCTTTGTTTCTGTTTTTTCATTATGGTAATAAAATAATTTTCTACCAATGTTTTCTAGTCTTTTTACCAATCTAGTTAGATTTATTGGAAACCGAAACTGTGGCAGGGCCCCATGCCTGCCCTGCATGCTATGTAATTAAAAATGCCTTTTCAGTGCTCACTTCAGCAGCACATGTACTAAAATTGGAACGATACAGAGAAGATTAGCATGGCCTTTGCACAAGGATGACACACCAATTTGTGAAGTGTTCCATGTTCTTTCTGTTTACAATAGCCAAGACATGGAATCAACCTAAATGTCCATTGATGGATGATTGGATAAGGAACCTGTGGTAGATATACACCATGGAATACTACTCTGCCATAAAAAAGAATGAAATACTCACATTTGCAAAAACATGGATGAGCTTGGAGAAACTTATGTTGAGTGAAATAAGCCAAGCACAGAGGGATAAATACTGCACGTGCTCACTCATGTATGGGAGCTAAGAGAGAAAGAAGGAAGGAAAGAAAGACCACAGTACTGCTTTAGACTTACAGAGGGAGAGAACATTCTATGGGCTACAAAGTGGAGTGGTAGGGAAGGGGGAAAGGGGAGGGAGGTTGGGATAATTGGGTGGGGACACAGGGCACAAATGCAATTTGTGGAAATGGGTATACAGCCAGTAGGCATCTGGCCCCCACATCCAGGGGTGACCATCAGCTTTGTATTTCATAAATATTTAACCAATAAAAAAATAAAAATGCCTTTTCAAATGTTGTCTATGCAAAAATGATGGTTTTATCTAGTCCAGTCATATTGCCTCCACTCACATTTACTAAGATAGTTCTTATTTCTTCTTAGATGTTCATGTAACTTCTATAATCTGATCTTCTATTGCATGTGAAATAATACTAGCTTTCACAGATATCCTTAAAGTTGTGCCAGTGACAGAGGGCACTATAAAAATCAGGACCAACTTTTGAAAATGCACAGAAGAGACAGTATATACTAAGTGCCTTTCACACCTACTCTCAAATGTCCTAAAGTCCTGTGTTTTTTTCTTAGACCCTCAGCATGTAGAACAGCTCTGATTATGGGCACAGAATAATGGATGCCCATAAATGGACACTCTCCTGCACCGGGCAGCCCCCTCTCCCCACCCTGCACCAAATAAAGCACTCATGTGCACATTCAAACTTATATGTTTGTGGAACACAGTATTATAGCCCGGTAAATTAAAAGTATTTACTAGCAAAATCATACTTTAAATTATCTTTCCAAACGTATTTAATTAATATCTTTATTTCTCCTTCACATAAATCTCAGGTTGCAAAGCGTGTACATAACAGTTTGGATCTGTTTTGATCTCAATCTGTTTTGATCCCAATTTCTTCTCACCCTCTCAGAAATCTTGTGGTTTTAAGATGATATTACAGGGGATGATTTCTAAATCAATTTTCATATAGTTTCCAGATTTATGACTACAACTAAGACTGTTCCAAATGCTTAAAGCAATGTCACTTTATAGCACCTATCTCTTCCACTATTTTGCAATCTAATTAATTGTTTTCTCATGGTAATTTGTATAATGGGTAGATCTCTAGAGTGCTAAAATCTGCATTTCCACACTATACTAGAAGGAGAAGAAGGTAGGAATGACTACGGAGGAGCGAAGAATAAATTTGGGTAAGGATGTGAAGTACTCAAGATGGTACCTCTTTTTCCACAGACTCATCATTAGTTCGAATTCTCATGTCACCAATGGTGTTAGGTCAGGCAGATGGTAGCTTTAACACCAAATCAAAGAACAATTTTCCTGCGGGGAGGGTGGCAATGTCTTTAGCTCTCAGATGCACTTACAAACAGTCAGATCTTAACCCCATGGTGATATTTCTGAATTAGGAGTATTTCCATTTTACCTTGCTTTCATAGGAGGCAGTTCAGTATTAATCCCTGCCTAATGCATAATATGTGGGAAATTAAACTGGATGGAGTCTGATTACTGAAAATAAGAATAATTAGCTCATACAGGCAGGTAAATGTTTGATTACTGGTTTCTTTTTAGAAAGATATTGATTGACTACAGCTCCTTAATGTCAAATACGAAACTTGAACTATCAAAATATTATTTCCTGTTAATCTCCAATATTTTAAATTTATTGTGAATAATTCACTTAAGCCATGCTTAGCAGCAACAGCTGTTCTCTCTGATTCTTCTCAACTCCTTCACTGACTTCACTTCTTTCTGCAACTTCCCACCCCTAAATGATATCCTAATGTTCTGTTCTGAGTCACATTTCTTCATCCAGCTAAGAATCACCATAGTTTTCATAATGGGGAATGTTCTAAATTAAAATGGACGGTTCTGACCCAAACTGCTTAGTAGACATTACTACTTGGACATCACTCCTGCTAGATAGGAGAACAAAGTTTTCTTTCTCAAATGTATTTTTTTTGGTTACTTCTACTCCAAATGTTCCAATCATTTTTGACTCTTTATTTTTCTACCCAACTCTGGTGAGTTCTGTGGAGTCTACTCTAAAATGTCACTTGTTTCCACTGCCCATTCTTCCTTTTCCACACTCATTCTACTTCAGGCCTTCATGACCTCCTTACCTGCAAGAGCTGCTTAACCAAAAACAATCTCGTCACATCTCTCTCCCCTAAAGAGTGTTGCAAAATTAATCTTCATGAGCCATGGGCTCACAAACTTCCCAATGATATCTGCCTACCCAATTAAATCCAAACTCTGCAGCATGACATTAAAGGTTCCAGATAAACCTTATTTCCTATAATTGTCCTTCATGCACTCTACTATTCAGCCAAACCCCAAACCCAATCAATTGCTATTCTTTGCCTACATCTTTCTCCCTTGATTGTGTGTCTTTGTTTATCTGCTCTTTTCTCATTCAATAACCATTTTTCTGAGCATTTGCTGTCTGAAGTTTTTAAAAAGAGGGTAAAAAAACATACTTTGCTCAAGGATTTGCGATTTGCTCAGTGATTTTACTGATTGAGTCTTATGATTGTCCTCTGAGGTTGCCACGTAGGGATGACTGTTTTGCAAAATCCTGTTCAGGCTGGGAGAGGTTAAATGATCTCAGATATCTCTACCAACAAAGACTGAAGTAATATGAAATATGCTGATTTTACATTCTTGTGCTTTTTTCACAATTCCATGACTCCATTACCACGTTCACATATCCAAATCTTATGTAGACTTTAAGGTCAAGTTCAAAAGTCAGCTCACCTATAAAGCTTCAAGAACTTTCTTATTCTGAGCTGCCAAAGCATTTTATTTGCACTTTTTTCATGGGACATCACTTTAAAATTTCTTAGTCTAATGTATATGTACCATCTAGACAGTAATCTTGATTATTCCATGATTAATGCATTTATCAATCTCTGTGAGATCTCTTTTAGTTAAATAGTATTCCAACTATTCAAAAATCATTTGCTGTATCAGTGTATAACTGAAGGAAAACTATCAGTATAAACAGACTAGCCAGTTTGATGGTTTTTCTTATTTCCTGTGAACTTCAGCTAGCATTAATGAAAACAGAAAAGTTTGACTAAGATCCGTTTCCCTTTGTGGCAGAAACCTCAGGCTGTACCCTCTGACAGTCATTATTCTTTTGTCCTGGGGGACAGGCCTCTAGTATTTAGGTACTGGGCCAAGCAGCCAATTAAAGGAGAGCACTGGTAGCTTCTCTTGCAGCTACATATGGCCACGTGACCACAAGGTGTGAATGAGTATTGTGTGGTACTTCCAGGAAGACTCCTTTATTCTTTTCTACCTCCTGTTGGCAAAAATGTGGGGGTAAGAGAGTTTGGGAAAATGTCTTGGACCAAGAGGACCCTGAGGGTGTTGGAGGAACAAGAAAGAAGCTTGAGGGTCTGATTTTCATTGAGCCCAGACAGCCTACTTACTATGGGAGTCTTTAAAAAAAAAAATAAACCACTGTCTTTGCAGAGTCATTGTGATTTGGGGTTTTCTGTTATACAGCTGAACATAATCTTAATGGATACACCCTAATAGATTATAAACTCAAAAAACAGGGATAGAGTCTATTTTGTTCACCACTCTCACCCTAGTATCTAGCAAGGATCTTGGCACATAGTAGTTACTCAACAAATATTTCTTGAGTTACACTGAATAGATGTTTAGGCCAGGTACAATTAGGACTGAGGATACTGGCTTCATAGGAATAGTGTTATAAATCCTTGATATCATGGGAACTTCATTTGCTAAATTCTAGGGCTCAAATGTCTCAAAGGTAATTTCTAGTGTGTATATTTCTCATTTTGTTATTTTCAATCCCAGTGACCTTCATATTTTCTTGGCTAGAAGTATCACATTTTACTTTTGAGCAGCTCTTAATATTTATACTCCCTATTTGGGAAACTCAATCCATTTTAAAATGGGTGCTGTATTTCATTTTTTTAAAAACCAAATCTATTTCCTTAAATTTTACAGATTGCTATTGAGGACCAATGTCAATTAAAATAATGGAGGAGGATTATAATGATGAAGAGGAGATTTCAACTGAGTTCTTTCCAAACCTTTTTCCAATTAGTGGAAAGCAAAAGTTCCATTAAAATCAATTAGGAAACCAAAGCAGATATCATATATTTCCCCTCATGACCTGCCTTGTAATCCACAGCTTGATGTGAATACCGCATTCCCCTGCCTGATCATTTATAGCTTAAGAACACCAGGCTGAGGATAGAGCTGGAGTGGGAGATTTTAGGCACAATATTTGATACATATTTCAACATGTGTTTTTATTTGGATTTTCTTTGAAAAGGAAAAGGAAAAAAATCCCCATGTTGCTTAACTCAAATTATTGTTTTTAAAAAATGAGTAACATTTTGGTGTAACTAAAATACCAAACACAGAAAAAGGGTTGGAAGGTTAGTTGTGTTAGTGACTAAATGGTGTCACCACTGGACACTTGAATGGCACCAGAACTACTGAAGGCCTGCCTTTCAGTGTAAAAAACTGTGTTTCACAAGCCTTCCTGGGTCTGTGTTCTTCCTTCAAATATCTGCGTCCTTCCCAGTCCAACAGGCAAGCCTTGAGAGCTATCACTATCACTGCCTCTAGCAGACGATCTATATCAAACAGTTGTACACATAAAACGCTAACGACGCCTCGGCTCTTGCTGCTCTGATCCAGCTGTTGGAGTGAAGAGCAGTTGGTGAACAGAGCGCTGGAACACGGGGAGCCCCGAGGCCGTATTTGCTAATGTGGCTCAGCAGCTGCTGCTTTCTGTGGTCTTTGCAGGCGAGGCCTGGAAGTTTGCCAGCTGCAGCAGGAGCAAGAGAACATGAGGAATCTCTGAAGTCCTTCCATTTACCCCGTCTGTCAGCATTCGGTACCCTTCTCTGTGGAGAGCTTTCCCCAGGGCCATGAGGAGACCCTGCTGGCTTCGGCTGTGTCAAGTGCTTACTCTGCCCATTTTACACAAACTATCAAACACATACCATTCTTAATATCTAAAGAGAAACTCCTGAGCCTTGCTCTTGGTTGTCCATGCAGCCCTGCATGATTAATTAGGGCAGGAAGGCAAAGTGGCTCCATTTTTCTTAGGAATAATGCACTCCAAGAGTCCATGAGAAGAATGTAAATGTTGATATTATTTAAGTCCCCAATTTGATTACATATTTTTGCCAGGGATTCAATTAATATGTAAATGTATACACCAGAACAAATGTGTGGCTAAATTTAATAATCAAATTTTATTTATTAGTTTCCTAAATGCATTTCCAAGAGAGAGCTTAATTATTTGTTGTCCAAACAAATTAAATAAATTGCTTTTACGTGATCTTCTTGTGTGATCTATTTATTAGTTAGAAATGCATGCTTTAAATAAAGTTTAACATTTTTCCTATTATATTTTTGACACTGAACACCGATGATTAACGTCGAAAGACAGAAAATCTGGAAAAATACATATACGTAGCACCTGCTATATTTTTAAAGATTTAGATAAGTAAGGTTCAAAAGAAAGGTTGGACCTTTTTATGAAAATGTATTTTTATCCTCAATATATTGCCAGAATAACTGATTTTAACCCTAAAGTTTCAAAAGCAAAATTGTTTTTAAAGCTAACATTCGGAATATTCACTTCTCTTCCAAAAGACAATAGGAACAAGTAGGGTTTAGATTTCTTTACGGTATGTCAAAGTGGAATATTTGTAGTTTGGTTAGAATAAATAGTCATTGTAAGACTATCACAAGACAGCTAAAACTCTGGAGCATAATTCACTAGGTATTTGCCAAATGGACAGACATAGCACTCTGTAGAACTAACATCCTCGGGGAAGATTAAAACCACCTCAAAAAGCCAAGGCTCATCCTCACGTGCACTTCCACAATGCCTCTCCGTCGTCCCCCTTCAAACCGTGGTCCCTCCTCCCTGTGGCTTCTTCCCTATTATTCTAGGGATTTGGTGTGTTAGCAAAAAATATCACTGAAGAGTTTTAAAAGTGAGGGCTAAAAAATCACACTAGCTAAAAAGCATTTCACCAATTTTTTTTTTTTTTTTTTTTTTTGTAATCCCCTCCCAGGGGTGAAGCAAAGATCAGCCAGAAACTGAAGAGCAGAAATGCACAGAGGGAGGTAGGACCCCCCAGCCTCTCAGCATCTGCAGGGTCCTTGTCCGGGTGTGGTGCACTTCTGCAGAACGCGACGCATACTTCTGCCCATGTCCAGCAGCTCCAGAAAGAAGCATCTTAGCTGCCCCAGTGTATGCATCTGGATTCATTTTTTATAAACAACTGAAAAAGCCACAGTTTTACCCCATTTTATTTGATTTCTTTTTCTTCTGTTCTGGAGATGGGAGGTTGTGTGCTACAGGAACCCTGCTCACCACACAAGGCTGCCTCTGTTTCCAACGAGTTGTCTCGCTTTTAACTTATTCGATCCTCATTTTCCACTTCTGTAAAATGGGGATAATCTTTCAAAAACAAATATTTACTGAATGCCTACTATGTGTTGGGCGCTGTTGTAGATACTGGGCACACAGCAGTGACCAAGCTGACCGAAATCCCTGCCCTTGTGCAGCAAACTCTCTAGTGGGGGAACCAGACAACACAATAAATAAGTATCACGTGTCATTTGTTTGACATGCAAGTTTCAAGGAGACGAATAGGGCAGCAGTGTACTGACCTTAAATGCTATTGTGAGGACTAACTCAGATAAGGACTATGAAGGTGTTTTGTCAAAAAAAACCCACTTGTTTTTGTGATTATTGCTCATGCCAATGTTGATTTCTGTTATCATCCTTGAGTTGCTTTCTCCCACTAGTTCTAGCTCATGGTGAGCCACTGACATAATTGAGACCAGCATTCTGGTAGCCAAATGCTTGCATCTGTGGGGACCTTTCCTGGGATAAGCAGAGCAGCTACAGTCACAGAGCACAGGGTTTCACTGTGAGAATGTAAACAGCCTAGATAAAGGTTGAACCTGGGTTTTCAAAGCTCCCCAATCAAGGCTAACTGGTAGACACAAAGTTCAAAAAAATGTTAATGCACACAAAGGTGTTCCAGTTCATAGTACAGCATTCAATTTCATAAACTCTGTACATATAATCTCGCCTTTGGATCACAGCGATGGCCAGGAGGTTATGGGGTGTAATGGTGCTTTTTACCTGCACAGTTGGAGAGAGGTTTTTTACTCAGATTGAGCCGCCCACTTATGATTGCTTCATGCCAATGCTATTTATTCCCTGCTGTCATTCTTAAACTATCAATGTCAATATTACCAAGCTTGACACACTGTGCTTCAGTGAGCCCTTGAAAGGGCTCCTCTGCCCAGCACAAATAAAGGAAACATGCAAATCAGCAACAGGCAAAGTTTACTTTTAATTGACAAGAAGCATCTCTTTTAATACCAATTAATTGCAGGACATGACGGGCTCATCAAGTAAAAGCTCTGTCTTGCCTAAAATGGTTTTGGGGACCATGTGGTCTACCCTTAGGTTCTCAAAACACGTGAATTAGCTGTTTCTACAAAATTTTATACCTCTGGCAAGAGGAGTCTGGGTCAATGTATGATTAGAGTCAATGAAGCTCTTTATGTGTATAGATCCTGCCTTTTGCATCTGCATCACAAAGTATAGGCAGTATTTTGTTCACAGGGGGCTATAATCTTATCTTAAAAGTGTATTCGAACATGCTAATGTCTAATCACATCTCCTTTGCTTTGATGTGCCCAGAGAAGGGACTGAAGAACATGCCTTCTTCTCAGAATACTTTCAAAGGATTGTGTGCATTGAAACAAAAAGAATGGATTTGGAAGGGTAGGTGATAAGAAAATTGGGAAACACTATGAGACACATCCTCTAGAAGTTGTGGTTTACCTATCAGAACTAGATCTGTATATTTATAGCAGCAAGAGTTGGCCAAACTGGATCTTTATACTATATTTAAACCTGAGAATTTAACTTGCTTTTTCATACTTTTCACTGGAATGTTAATGGGATGCTAGTAAAAATGGAGATGGCAAGTGGAATATTGACTTCTTAACATCAGTTCAGAACAGTGATATTTGAGTTCATTTAAAGGCTCTTAAATCATTAGATATACACGACATTCAGCTTGAAAGTACATCTCAAGAAGGGAAATTAAAACCTAGTGTTCTGTTTGGGTCAGATAGCTTCCCTATCCAGAATATTTGTATGCTCCCAACTTCTTGGGGACTTGCAGAAAAGTACAATTTTAAATTAGTATTTTATTATGCAAATCATCCAATGAGCTTTTAAATAATATATTATAAAACATTAAAATAGCATGAAACCCAGATAGGAAAAGGCTGAAAATCTTCTCATATTGAGCATGGTATTAATAACTTGGGAAAAATCAGTCTAGGAAAATTACAATGTCTTTCAGTTCCTTTAAAGTGTCTGACTCTGTAAGTGACCTTAAGCTCCTTTAAAACAATTAAAAGATTCAAATATTGGTCTGCCAAAATTTTATAGCATGTTAGATAATGAGATGAATGTAGCTATATAAAGTTTCTATATTTCTGAGTATATCTAATTTAGTTAATATGAACACTGCTCACTCATTTATGCTTTTATACACTTTGAGTCATATAAGGTCAAGGTCTCAAAACTAATCATAAAAACTACCGACTGCTATTCATGTTAATATAATAATGCTTTCTTTAAAACAACTGCCAATAAATTTCATTATAAAAAGTTATGAAAAGGGTTAAAAACCTATTAAATGTCAAAGAATTTGCCTGACTCAAACTTCTAATAAAGAAAGAGAATAGGCTTTCTTTCTGAATTATTTAAATCTTTACTGACTGTGCAGTGAACCATGAAATTAGAAAAGTGTTATTAGAAGTGTTCTCTGCTTTTTTAGAAAAGTTGGAGCCCAGAATGTATCAAGCCATAGTTTTTAACTAGACTAGTTAAATCAGTAAGTTTTTAATCCGAAATGCATGGTGTCTACTGATATAAAGGTCATAATTAAAACTCTATCCTGTAACTTGGTGATAATAAAATTATTATTACAGACACACACATGCTCATTTAGAATATATGAGCTACATGTTCTAATTTTAATTTGAACAAATATCTTCAATTTATTTGGTTCTTTCCATGTCCACTAACACAGACCCTCTCAACCAGTAAGTAGGTTTTAACAGTGACTAATTTTATAATAGTGACCAATTTTAAAGCACTAATATTAATCATTTATAGGTTAACACTTATCAAGTATATATTGAAATTAAATAATTATGGTATAATAAGTTAAGAAAAGATCATAACCCTGCATGATTATAACCCTGTGTGGCATAAAATAAATTGGATACCAATTATTAAAAAATAGCAAATATATCTTCCACATTTTAAATTTATTTCTCCAGGAAACTATACTTAGAAGAACTGATCTGAACTGGTCTCTACCTGACAATCATGTCACTGTTCACAGATCAGTCTCCTCAACTGCTCAACTCCAAGGGACTGGCTGGTTTGCTCGGTTAGCATGCTGCTTTGTAACACTGAAGATTAAGGGTTCGAATCCCTGTACCAGCTAGCCGCCAAAAAAAGAAAAAAAAAAAAAAAAGACCAACTGCTCAGTCCTAGCATTTGGTAACTGTGGTTTTAAATTCTCTTATAAATAATATCTAAGAGAATACTTATTGACTCCACCTACATACCAAGCACAGGGCTAAGAAGTTTACATGCATTGCCCTATTTAGCCTTCACAATAACCAGGTGAGACCATTCTGGTTATCATGGCCATTGTACCCATAAGGGACCAAAGGCTCAGAGGAGGGATCTTCAGTTACTCAGTAAGTGGATCTTTTGAAATTCGTCATAGGCTGCTTGATCTCAAAGCCTGTTTCATAACCATGACATCTGTACTACCAGCCCAGTGTATGATCAGATGTTTACAGATGTTCTTTAAAAAAAGACGGTTGGAAGGGCTTGCTAGGGAGGCTGCACCTAGAACCTAGAATGACTGAATTTAAATGCACTAATTCCTTGGGTAAGAAATTCAATGAAACTTATTTTACTTAACACTTAACTCTGCGCCTGGCACTATGAGAGGCCACAGGGGAGGTGAAGACAGATAAGACTGTCCCTGTGCTCAAAGATCTCATGGTCATGAAGACATACTATAATAAAAGTCGGAGGGGATTAATTGCTGCAACCAAAAATTCACTACTATAGAACTGCAGAAAAATAATGCTGCAACAAGGAGTCTGTTTGCAATTGCATTGAAATTGCAGTGAGCATGGCTTAGAATTACAAATTTTTTTTTAAAAATAGGAAGATGTGAAAAAATGGAAATGAATAGAATTTAACTCTGGGTGCAATATAATTGACAGCAAACACACCACCTGATTGTTGAACAGTCAGTACATTCGCTCTGTTTTCAAAAAAGTAATAATTGTTTAAGATAATGTGCAGTAAAATTGAACAAAAATAAAATAATCATGTGGCTTTTCATCTAAAGTAAAGGATGATTTTAAAACTTAAAAATTCAATCTACAATCAAATCATATTTTTTAAAAAATGTAACTAAAAGCAATCTGACAGTTTGATTTCTGTGTGGGAATTAGCAATTTGATTGTCAACTGTTTTATCCTTTAAGTCTTAGGATGGCTAGAGACTTAGTCTGTAGTTTCAAGATAAGATTATATTCTGAAGTATAAAGTTGTTCTAACTGAAAGAAACCAAAAAATAAAAAAAAACACTAACATTTGATACTACATTAGCAGAGAGACCATTTCACCATTCCCCCAAAATGGGCCTAATGTTTCAAAAATAACTTGGGTTTTTTCATTGGGTCCTAAAAAACATTTACGGGCATAGCCACGGTAGCCATTTTCATCTGGACCTTTACGATATTCATCACATTAGCTAAAAATGTCGCCACATAAATTATGCTTTCACAGGATGAATATCTCAAACATTTTGATCAAAACTTCTCTTTATATTGCCCCATGTGTGAATCAGTGCCATTCACTTGTCATTGAAGTATGTTGTCCAGAAGAAAAGAAAACAAAACACAGAAAACACTCTGCAGAGAAAGGGAAGTGTGCACAAGCCTTCCCATGGGTCGAGGGTGGGCTCGTGGATTAATTATGTGAAGTTTAATAATTCCCTGGGACAAAAAGGGAAAGGAGCACAGAGCAGATATGTTGTGAGGAACGAGCATTGAGTAGACACTGTTTGCTTAAAAAATATGTTTCCTTTCCCTTTATTAGTGAGAGACTAAATGAATGCTTGATGGGTTTATGAGAGCTGGTTTCAGAAAATTTCAACAGAAAAGAAGACCTTTCTCTGCACATTACATTCAGTTTCAGATGAACACAACTTTTTCCATTTAATCATAAAGTGGTGCCTCTCCCACCTGATCTCACTGAGGAAGGTGCTAGATGGGCGAGACACTGGGGAGCTGCCAACCTTAAATACATAGCAAAGCCTGCGGGAACCATTTCTAGGCCACTGTAAGCTCTTAAAATTGTCTACAAGGGTTTTGACCAGAGGACTGATGAACACACATGATGATCATAATGATTCTGGGGTGGCCCTTCTGAATCAGAATTCAGTTAAGTTAGCAGTTAACTCCGAATATTCATATCAACAATCTGGAAATCATAATTTTAGTAAAATGTCCAAATATTCCTAGGAAAGAGGGTGTCCTTTTAAATTTAATTTAAATTTAATTTAGTATCCTACTAATTTTTTTTTTTTTAGTTTTAATTCTTGTTGAAAACTTCTAGAATGCTTTTGTCCACTTTTATGTCCCAGTTAAACACCTCATTCTAAATGAAATATAATACATATATATATGTTATTGTGAATCTTGAAGAATTTCAAGAGCATGAATTTTCCTCTCAACTATCATCTTGCAGTTCTGAGGCTGTGGAATGAGGAACACACTAGACTAATTGTATGTTGATTTGTTGACATGCCTTTCTGATTAAATCTCTTTCTGGTCTTTAAAGTGCAATGTGGCAAGAAAAGAAAAGGAAAGGAAAGAAATTTCAGAAAAGAAAAGAAAAAGAAAGTAATAGCCAGCTAATTGAGAACTTTGTTTCGTTGGATTCTTGTTAATAGAAATTTTGATCTACCAGGAGAATTTTTTCTTATTAGAAGTAATACTCAATTTATTATTTTGTAATCTTTTTTTTCTAAATTATAGTAATAGAATTGACATATCTTAAGAACAAAAAAAGAACTATGATGGCTATAGATACAGCCTAAAGCCCATTTGAGGCTAAATCCAGACACTAACAGAACTACTGAAACAATAAAATCCTGTATTGCAAAAGATTTTACTTGCATTTAGTTGCACAGAGATTGCTGTATGAGAGGTACACTGACTGACATATTGATCAAGCACTGGTTCAACGGGGCAGAGTACGGACATTGAGAAGGATGAATTACTTCAAGATTTGCAAAATTACCAAACTGATAAGCCCCAAACATTTCGATGTCACCAAAATAAAAGTCACACCATTATTTATTACTAAAACTTAATTGCAACACAATAACTGATAGAAACAGCTGTTGTATTAGAACTTACTTTTGGACACAAACTTTGATGCTTTTTATCCTTTTCTTAAGCAATGACATGAGGCAATCTTAACTTAGGTAAATTTTTCCAAAAGGATATAAGGTGGCCATTTGGAATAGAATCAGGAACTTACTAATTGGTCATTTATACATCGATACTTGCAACTCTGCTATCCCCTTATTTCCTGATAATAAAGTAATCCAAATACCAATGTCAAACTGAGTGGCTTTCAAAAGAATATTAAAAATGTGTGCTATTGCAAAGCAAGATGATTCTTGCAAGTTATGAAAAAAGCACTTTGCTCATGGGTAAAATGTGGTTTAATGATATGGAAATAAGTTCACAGTTCCTCTGTATTGTATTTACAATTTTGCATCTAAAGCATATTTAATATCCCTTGCATAATTATGTGACCACAAAATGACAACTCCAATAAATGGGAAAAATCTCAATTTCATTGATCAAGTGAAGGAAAAGAGAAAAATTCACACCATTAAAGTTTAGAGCCTATTATAAGGGAAGAAAAAAGAATATTTGCCTAGCAGTTTTTAAGTTTAAAACCATCTGATCATTTTTCTGCATCTACATTTTCAAAAACTAATAGAATTTTCCAGTAACAATTTATTTTTTGAAGAAAAAAATATACTCTTGGAAAAGACAGAATCTGAACCTTTTAAAAAAGTGCTTTATATTTTATTTCCACTTTCACAGGCCAGGAGTATTTTAGTTGAAGACTATAAACACTTATATTTTAATGTTCCTTTTTTAATAAAACAGGGAGTTTTTTTTGGCTTATGTTTCTTGCCTCCCCTCCACCCCAAACTTTCATTGGCTGGTCACTGTGTGTGGTACACATGCAGGTGCTGGCTAGGATTTGGGGGTGGGGGTTGGAGGAACCACAGAGGAGGGGTCAAGATGAAAGAGGCTATACTTTTCAGTCTCACTCAAGGGCAGCCTCTTCAGAAAGACACTCCCTAACAAGCCAATCAAACACAGATCCATCCTTCCCATCCCAAGCATCTTTTTCACAGCAAAATCACAATCTATAATTATCTAGGGCAGGACTCTGACAATTTTAACATGCACATGAATCCCCTAGGGATCCTCTCAAAAATGTGATTAGGATTCAGGGAGTCAGGGAGGGGCCTGGGTCTCTGCATTTCTAATAAGTTCCAAGGTGATGTCAATGTGGCTGGTACATGAACCCACGTTTCAGTAGCAAGGCACTAATCTGTGGATTTCTTGATTGTTTGACTAGAATCTAAATTCTGAGAGCAGGTTCCTTGGCCTGCCTTGTTTACTGCTATGGTCTCAGTGTCAAACGTAGGCACATTGAAGAACTGGGCTCAGAGAAGAAAATGAGGCAGTAGCCACTGAATTGCAGAACCATTAGGTACAAGCTTCATAATCTCCCACGAGAGTTCTGTCTATTGTTTGTGGGTTATTTTGCTAGTCCACGTGACACAGAATTAACAGCTGACAATGTGGCACTTTGACCTGGCTTTTCTGTGGAGTAGACTGATGAGAAAGTTATCTCTTGCGGGTCCTGGGTTATTATTAATTAATAAAGGATAAGGCATGAAGGAGCTTCCATGCTACAAGCATCGCAGAGTTCATTGGTTAATGTGGGAATCAAACCATGACTCTTGTTCTTCAAAATTTTTCAAAATCGAGGGCAAAGCCTTTCTAAGTTACTTAAAAATTAATTATTTAGAATTTCTTGACACATTAATAACCTAAGAAAGAACTAAATGAAAATAAAAGTGCATCTTAATAAAATTTGTAGGATGTGGCAAAAAAACAATGCTTAGAAGGAAATTTATGCCATTGAATATATTAGAAAAAAAAAGAAAGATCTAAAATCAATAACCTAAGGAAACTAGAGAAAGAAGAGCAGTTTTAAGCCTCAATCTAGCAGAAGAAAAGAAATAATAAAAATTAGAGGAGGAATCAAAGAAATTGACAGCAGAAAAACAATAGGAAAAAAGTTGACAAAGCCAAAAGCTGGTTCTTCAAGAAATCAATAAAATTGATAGACCTCTAGACAGGTTAACCAACAAAAAAGGAAAGACACTGATTACCAATACTGGAAATGAAAGACGGATCATCAGTACCAGTTTCAATGGCATTTTCTTAAAAAGTTAATAAAGGAATAATATGAATAAGTCTGTGCTTACAAATTTGACAGTTTCAATGAAGGAGAACAATTCCTTGAAATTCAAAAACTACCAAAACCCACATAAAGAGAAATAGATATCCCCAATAATCCTATATCTACTAAATAAATTGGATCAAAAATTAACAATCCTGCAAAAATCATCAGGCCCCAATGTTTTCCACCGAACATTTAAAGAAAAAAATCCTTCCAATTGTCCAGAACATCGCTCAGAAATTAGACTTCATAACTCATGCTATGATGATAGCATTGCCCTGATACCAAAACCAGATAAAAACATAAGAAAGGAAAACTACAGAGTGATAACTCTCATGAACATGAATGCAAAACTCCTCAATAAAATATTTACAAATTGAATCCAACAATGTATAAAACAATTATACACCACAATGACATGGGATTTATACTAGACATTCAAGGCTAGTTTAACGCTAAAAAATCTATCGATGTAATCCGACACATCAACAGGCTAAAGAACGAAAATCACATGATCATATCAATAGATGCAGAAAAAGCATGTGATAAAATCTAACACCTATTCATGATTAAAACCCTCAGCAAGCTAGGGATAGAAAGAAACTTCTTCAACTTGATTTTTTAAAAATCTAGAAAATCCTACAGCTGACGTCATATTTAATGGTGGGAAACTGAATGTTTTCACTCTAAGATCAGAAATAAGACAAGGACGTCCCCTCTCACTACTCCTATTCAACACTGTACTGAAAGTCCTACGTAATGCAATAAGATAACAAAAGGAAATAAAATGTAATACAAATTGGAAAGGAAGAGATAAGACTGTCTGTATTCATAGGTGACATGATTGTCTATGTAGAAAATCCCAAACAATCAACAACAAAAAACTCCTGGAAATATGATAAGCAAATATATCAAGTATGCAGGATATATTGATTTCCTTTATGCAAGTAGTGAAAAATTGGAATTCGAAAATTTAAAAGTACCATTTACAATAATACTCCAAAAATAAATACTAAGTATAAATCTAACAAAGCATGTGCGGCCTTACATATAGAAAGCTACAAAACACAGAGTAAAAAAAAAAAAAAAGGAGATCTAAATAAATGAAGAGATATTCTGTGTTCATAGAAGAGTCAATATGTTAAGATGTCAGTTCTTCTCAACTTGATCTATAGATTCTGTGCAATCCCAATGAAATCCCAGCAAGCTATTTCATAGATATTGACAAAATGGTTTTGAAATTTATATGGAAAGGCAAATGACCTAGAATAGCCAACACAATACCAAAGAAGAACAAAGTTGAAGGACTCATACTGACAGACTTCAAGATACTACACGGCTACAATAATGAAGACAGCATGGTATTGGCAAAAGAATAGACACAGATCAATGGAACAGAAAAGAGAGCCCAGAAATAGATTCACACAAATACATTCCCTGATCTTTGGAAAAGGAGCAAAGGAAATTCGATGGTGAAAGACAGTCTTTTCAACAAATGGTGCTGGAAAATTGAACATCCATATGCAAAAAAAAAAAAAAAAAAAAGGTAAGACAGGATCTTTCATTCAATATTGGTGGGAATGCAAAATGGTACAGCTACTATGAAAGACAGTTTGGCAGTTTCTCACAAAATTAAACAGTCTTACCATACAATCAGCAATCACGTTCCTGCAGATTTACCCAACTGATCTGAAAACTATGCTTGCACATAAAGCTACATACTAATTTTACAGCAGATTTGTTCATAATCACCAAAAAAGTCCTTCAATAGGTGAATGGATAAACAAATTGTGGTACGTCCATATAATGCAACATTATTCAGTGATAAAAGGAAATGACCTATCAAGCTATGTAAAGACATGGTTGAACTTTAAATGCATTTTGCTAAGTAAAAGAAGAGTCAGAAAAAAATCATACTCTATGATTCCAATTATATAACATTTTGGACAAGGCAAACTAGAGACATAGTCAACATTAGTTGCCAGGCATTCAGGAAGGAGAGGTGGTTGAATAGGTAAAGCAAAGAGGATTTTTTATAAATAAAATACATGTACAGCCTTACACATCTGTCTCAAATGGTGAGACTATTCTGTATGATACTGTAATGATGAATACAAGACAGTAAGCATTTGTTAAAAACCTTAGAACTTAACTGTATGAAAAAGTAAACCTTAATGTATGCTAATTTAAAACATTTTAAATATTATTTAGAAGGCCGGGAGATCATAAGATGGAATACATAATGTGCAAAAGAATCTTAATGTATTGCAAATCTATGAAACAACCCACTGAAGGGAGTGGAATAAGAAGAAGCTGACCTAAGTAACTTTGGACATGAGTTTAGTCCATAGGACTAAAGGCAAAAGAACTGTACATAAGCCCCATACCCTAGTTGATAAAGTTATTTCCCACTGGGGTATGGGTTTACAATTCTGATACTGCTATGCCTGTGCCATGGAATGGAACAAAGAAACACATGGATAGTGGATGGAGGGGTCATTACTGTGGTGGGAGGTTACAGCAAGGCAAGCAAGGGAAGGAGGCCACGTGGCAAGGGACTGAGTTGGAGACATCAGTATGAACTCATGTTTAGTTTAATATAGATACAGATGGTTACATATAGAAATATTTGTAGATATGTGTACATGTGCAGGTCAGTATTCATACCTATATCTCCCTACTCTGTCTGCTAAGAGGTCCTTGAAGCAACAAAACCCCAGGAGCAATGAGCACGCCTAGCATCCAGTTCTTAGTTTCTGATACCATCTCCCAATAATACCAGGGCCCCCTGGAGAAGTGGCTGGTTCTAGGACAGGAGCAGAAAGTATACAAGATGAGCCGGGAGCATTTTGTAGTGACAGACAGTAAGGAAGCGTTCAAAATACAAAAAGAACACACACACATGTGTTTGCCAGAGGACACATGAGCCAACTAAAAGAGCTCCCATTGGCCAAAGCTGGAATAATTTGAACAAAAAAATGAATAATACTGAATCATAACCCAGAGTATAAAAATAAATACCTGTGAGTCCATACTGATAAAAGTAAATCATTGAATAAATGAGCAAATATTGGGGGAGGGGATATGCAAGTCTCCAATGTAGAAGAATTAATAATAATAATTAAATAATAATGATATAAAAAATAATAATATGAAAATAATTTATGTAGATATTCACCTTCAAGGTGTGGAGCATAACTCCCTGTTTCTTATGTGTGGGCTGCACATAATGACTTTCTTCTATGTCATAATGACTTTACACCTATTGTCTTCTTCCCATAATATATTCCCTCAGTGTAATCATGAGAAAAACATCAGACAAATCCCAGCTGAGGGACAATCTACCAAATATCTGACTGGTATTTCTCAAAACTGTCAAGGTCATCAAAAACAAGGAAAATCTGAGAAACTCACAGCCAAGAAGATTCTAAGGAGACATGATGACTAAATGTAATATGGTGTCTGGGAACAGAAGAAGGACATTAGGGAAAAGATGATGATATCCAAACAAAATATGACTTCAGATAATAATATTGTATCAATATTGGTTCATTAATTGTTGCACATGTACCACGCTCATAACAAGATATTAAAAATGGGAAACTAGGTCTGGGTGTATGGGAACTCTTTGTAGTATCTTCACAATAATTTTGTGAATCTAAAACTTTTCTAAAATAAAAAGTTTGTTTAAAAAATGACCCAGTTTTACTCTCAATAGCCGAACTGTAAGCTAACCTAGAATCAGGTATATTAGTTCACAAACCTGTTTATGCCCATTGTACTTTTTAATGTGTATATAAGCTGATTAAATCTGCATTCATGCAAGGAACATTGCTTCTGCATAAATTAAGTCAAATGCTCTGGAAAGACCAAATAAAGAAATACTGCTTAAAAACTTGCTTCTTAATGATTATGAAAAATATTGTAAAAACCTAAAAAAGAATCTTCTTTCAGATTGCCTCATAAGAGTCTTTAACTTTTTGCTCCATTTTTTAAAAAGTCTAAAGAGAAAATTTTGACAAATTTTATGGCTGTTGTTCACATTATACAGATCACACAGAGCTACAAACATGAACCCAAATGGTAAGACAGAGCCTTTGTCCTGTCCCCAAATTACTGGACATTTATATGCTTAATGGACTTTTAAACCAAGTACCTACTATATCTTGATCTTTCTACTGTATTTAAAAAATTTTAATTATACGTAGAAAGAAGTTCTTTGCACACTCCAATCTCACGTGTGTGAATGAGACTGTAGCTGAAAAGGTTAGCACTGGATTTAGGTCAGACCCCAAGTGCTCACTGTGCTGGCATTTGATAGAATCTTTCAAAACGAAGGTTCTTAACTTCCACAGATGTTTAGTAGAATATCTGACTGCTTTCAGTCTTTGCTCATGAGGGAGACTCTATTTAGTGTCTAGCTGCCAGAGTTTTCATGAATATTGGATATTTCTCCTCAGTAATCTGTTTAAGGGCAGAGACCAGAAATTTACTGAGTGACTTGTCCCTTCCTGAAAGGAACACACTTGCTGAATGTCAGGAAGCTTTTCTTACCATGATAGATGAGGGTCTATTGTTGGCCAAGCATGACAGGGAGCCTGGTCCTATCGTTAATCATACCGAAGGCAAACAAACTTCCAAAGTGTTCCCTTTACCTAGCAGATCTACTGTTAAGGGACTTCATGCATCTGTGGCTAATGTCCATTCTACCAGATTTCTAAGTGCTGTGTGTTATGTTAACCAACCCATCCATGTTTTAGTTTCCCCTCCCTCCACCCCGGTGGATTTTTAAAAAGAAATTTGGTAATAAAATTTTAGTGAGGGAATATTTTTAGTCTAGTAATACAGCAGTGCCTTTTCAGAATTATGGCATTTTTATTTTGTTTGGGGGAAGGAAAAGAGCGAGGGATGTGTTTTGAATGTGTGTGAGTAGGCAGCGGTAGGAATAGATGCGTTCACAAGAACATTTTGGCTACCTAAGACTTTGTGAGCACTAAGGTAATGCTGGCTTTTGGATTCTCCTACCCGACATACTTCTGAGCCAAGATTTAAAAAATCACAGCCAAGGACAAGAATCAGGCACTATTTAGTCTGGAGAAAGGAAAGTCTATTTGTCTTGGACTCAATTATCAAAGAAGGATGTCTAAAAATCTCAATAGATGTTGCAAAAAATATTTCATGAAAAACTTTTAGGAATAGAAAACAATGTTGCAAAGGATGTAAAATAAGCAGGGTGTCCAGGGGAGAAAAGGCTCGGAGTCCCTGTTACCGCCCAGACTGTTGTAGATTGCTGGTTCCTTTCCCACGCTGAAGGCTACAGCTCAACGCTCAGGAGGACTCCTGCATTTCAGTTGTTCTAGAGGTCGGTGAGCAGCAGAAGGCCTTCGAGCACAGCCCACAGCTCACAGTGCCTTTCAGCAGTAAGTTTTAGCGTTTGGGAATAAGTACAAGACATTTCTGGTGGTGACGTCTGCGGCTTTGCACTTGGAAAGCCAACTAAAAAAATCTTGTTTTATTATTTTTTTAGGCGTTTCTTTAATTTTTTTGTAAAAATAGAGGCAGTGGCTTCAAACATGGTGAACAAGCATGTACTTTGTAGGCTCTGCTGAGTCAAGAATTTATCTTCCTTAGAAACTCTTCTTAAGTCACTTAAAGACCACGAGGAAGCAGATATTACACAGATTGCCCAACAGGGGAGGAATGTACTAGAATATAGCAACTCTTAACTCTTGCTAATGTTTTGCATTTTCTCTCAGCCATTAAGTTTCTCAAAGATGATATCCTAAATTTGGGGATTTTTTTCAGGGCAGGCTCCATGACAGCCTAGACTCGGAAAAGTGATTGCTTCTTGTAACAGTAAAACAACCAAAATAGAGCATGAATTAAAAAGGCTACAATTTACAATCTGAGGGATGTACATTAGAATCATTTAAACCAAACTTCTGTGGTTCAATATTTTTGATATTTTTGGTGACATTCCTTGGCAATTGGTTTTATATGTAATGAAAGAAAAAGGAGTGAGCAGAGGGCATGGCTCATATTGTGGTGAAAGTTCTGGAAGGATCAGAAGAGCTGGATTCAACTTTAGTTTAGCCACGATTGGCAATCACAGGTAGTCTTTAAGCCTCGATTTTTGTTCTTTAAAATATGGGAATGTGACCAGATGATCCCCGAGGTCTTTATGTTCTAGGACTATAGTTCTTCATACGTATATTGCATGAATTACAAAAGAATGAACGAACAATGTCAAGTCAGTATAAGCAAGACTGTAATTGATGCTTAAGAAAGATCAGGATCTCAAATTCCAGATAATTTTTCTTTGTAAATGTAACCAAAAATATTTAATAAAGCATCCAAGAATGCTTTATTTTTCTGTCAGTTGTTCATATTTGATTAATAAACTAGGATCAGAGATAGGTTAAAAGCAAACGTTTGCACAAAATACATGTTAGTGTACAATCTTTGGTTTGTTTTTTTTTTAAGAGAAGATTCTGCTAGATGATGTATTAAGGGGAAGCTATATACCTCTTAATGGAAATATAGATATTTCTTTATGTATGATACAAATTGTATATACATATATTTTTTTATCAGGCTGAATTTTCTTATGAGAATAAGGTTAAGTCAGGCCAATCTTGGGTGTTGGTGGGCAGAATATGCTGTGATTTGAAATGGTCTAGATAAGCTCCCCGAACTCCAAGTTCTTTGGGTAAAATGCACAATGAGGCATTCATTAATTTAGATCAACATATTTCTCTTTTTAAACAGGGGAAAAGGACAATGGTAAATCTATGAAGGCAGCCACAATCATTCACATCTCCGTTTGAATTACTTTAATCCCACTGCTTTCCTCTGAACGTTCATGTGATCAGATTCACTGAGCCAATATGGTTTCAAAGGAGAGTCAAAGAGGACATGGGCACCGGCAGAGGGAGGCAGAAAGGACGTAGCTGCCCAGCAGTGCAGCTAGTGGGCAGCACAAAGTGGGTATTTAAGAAGCAGAAAAGAACACTTCGAAGGCTGGAATAAAAACTCGTATTTGAGAACTTTCATTCTGCAATTATTCGTGGAGTGCCTATTACGTGCAGGCACTCTACTGGGTGACAGGGAATAGTTACAATTTTGTCTAGCCAGTTTTATTTTTCTCCTAGAAACGCAAATAAATATGAACAATATACTTTCAGACATTCAGAGAATGTTCTGAATTCCAATTAGTAAAGTCCCTTCAGTATATTTTGAACTTTTAGAAAGAGGTACATTAATAATTTAGCTTTGAAGTGAACTAAAGTGAAACGATGTAGAATTAAAAGCATCACAAATGCTGCTAAAATATTTATGCAGACTGTATTTTGACTACAGGATTGCATTTGCAGAATGATTTATGTCCTAGTTTTGGAGATCTCAGTTTACAAAAGAAGTCAAAGCTGGAACCAAATTTCACAATTGTGTTTTTCATTATGAAAAGATTTCCCATATGTCTTCCTTTTTATTAATTATTACAATGATTTGTCTAGATGGACTGCCGCAGCATTACATATGATTTTCAAATGTTCGCTCTCTAAACATGACGATCTTCATGTCATCTCTATACATGAACAATAGCAAGGAAAGAGTGACATGCATTTTACCATAATACGTGCATCAAAATAGAAAAGAAAATAAAAGCACAGCTGTTGCTAGTTTTGGTAGTGCTGGGGGAAGTGTGTGGTCTCCACAACTTTCCCTAAACTTCCTTAGTTCTGCATTGGTGCACTCTGCTTATAATAAATGTATTCGGTTTCTCAATCTCATGAAATAAAGAATCAACAAGCCTTTTAAATAACCCTCCAAACTTGCCTGCTGTTTGCACACACAGTTAGTGGAATCACAGCACTGCACATAATCCAATAAAGCTCACACCACCAAAGGTATATGTAATCAAGGATCTGAAAGAACATCCTTAGGTTAGATTCAGTCTCTTTTAACTTGTACTTCACAAAACAAACAGTCTCTTCAGGCAGAAAGAAAATATATGTCTGTCATCCAAAGCAAACATGAAGTCGTGCAGTGTACTAAAATGTGCAGGCCTATCAAACACTTTTTAATCCCAACAACAACCTCTGTTTCACTGCAGAAGTAGATGAATATCTGGAGAAAGCCTGCATATTAAAAGAAAAAAAAAAAAACCTCAGGAAAACTCTCGAATTGATTTTGTCTGTTCTCAGCATTTTGTTCTGGTTGCTCAGGGTAACGAGGCTAAGAAAGGGGTCGCTTTGGGTTACCCTGACTGGGAAGCTCAGTGATAGAATTAAACACTGATGTGACAGTTGTCCAGAGGTTCCCAGCAACTGCAGTGACTGGAGACTCCTTCTTAGATTTCAGAATTCAGATATGGAACTCACCACTGGCAGTGCAATCAGTGTCCAGTTTATCCCATCTCAGCTAACAGTTCTATCCCCTTCCTTATAGGAAGGTAAAAAGAGTCACTGACTCAATGTTAAGTGGTTCTCAGAGGGACAGAGAAAAACTAGAATCTCCTTTGCCCTCCCTAGGTTTGAACCAACATCGAAAGAATAGGGAACAGTGCAGGTGGCAAAGACCAGGCAGTGTTCTGTAGAGAATATGCTTCTGTAGCACCCTTTCTTAAAATTCCAAACAAAATCTTTTGCATGCCAATGAAACTTTAGAATTTTAGGTCTATCATCTTTCTTTTCAACCATTTTTAAAATCAGTGAGGGTTACCCATTTTTCTTTTTTAATTTGCTCTTAATCATAGATGAAATAACAATAATTATTATTAATCCTTAATAATTCCTTAGTCTTAGGTGAATGTTGGGATAAACCATGTCCTTTGAAAATAGAGAAATCATCAACAAAGTTCTACTTTACAACCACACTAGAGCAATGTATCCTTGGCCTAACATAGTCAGCTTGTTTTATTTTTGATAAGAATTCTATTTTTCTGGACCCTTTTTGAGTCTTGTAACATTCCCAGGGCCTTTCTGTAACTTCCAGTTCTTTTGTGGATGAAAAGGAAATAAACCTTTGTAAAGGCATTTTTTGAGAATATTCTATTCTTTTCCAGGAGACAGATCCTCACATAGGAATTGTCTTTGAGTAAATGCAACAGAAGGAAAACAAATAAAATCTCATTTTCATTAAGAGCTACAGTCATGTGCAAAGGCCTCCAATTAGAATTCTATAGAATTGATGATGCTTTGATGTTTGGTATAAAAACCCCACAAGGCTACTGGCATGATAGCTGTGAATTTCTGTGTTTCTGTGGTAATTTATTTTAGATAGTTTTGCCACGATGTTAAAAACGAAATGTCAGCTTGGTGCATATAATTTAGACATTACACTCAAGCTGTCTAGAATTTTAAGTAAAAATCAGATGTTTTCCCAACAGAATAAAAATTAATTTTCTCCAAAGAAGCAATACCACATTTTAAGAAGACTTCCCTAATTCCTACTTAAAGAACAAAAGGAATCATCTAATTTTGTGATGTGGAGATTATGTGAAGCAACATATTCTTAGCCATAGTTATTACATCAAACAAATACAGTTTATTATAAATGAAAAAGAAAATGTCCCAAGAGTGCTCAACCATGTAATTTAGCCGTCTAATAAATTCTTTACTGTGGTTGACTAGTCCTTCGGGAAATGCCACATTACAGTGTCTGCAAAAATCAAGGAGCTGGCTTGTACCAAACAAAGCATTTCTTAAAAACAAAACTCAATTGAAAAAAAAAAAAAAAACCTTGGGTTTGTAGTTGATCAAACTGCAAAACAAATGAGGTACTATGGATGTACTGTTTGGGACAAATCTCAGCATACATATTTTAGTTATTTGATCCCTAAGAATTAAAAAAGTATTTTCTGTAGTGCCACCCACATGTCCTATGTCATGGAGCCACTGGGGCCACCATTCTGACACTTCTTTTTTACTCTCTTGTACAAAATGGCACTGAATAAATGATTATTATGTTTTCTGATTTTCAGTGTCTTAAAACTGTTCAGATCTATTTTGGAACATTTGAAAAGAAAGGCTGGTTCTTTGGGAAATTCATTTCTAAAGAAACTTAGAACAGCTTGCGCAGCTACAGGTCTAGGGCGAGAGGTTCCTCCTGGGGCACGGGCCACTCTTGAGGCAGATACGGAAGGCCCAAGGACAGAGGAAAGACGGCTGGGGGCAAGTTGGTTCTCTCTGCTCAAGAGTCAGAGTCCTGGGCGCAAGTCCACTGACGGCCGTGCAGAGTGGGCCATGACCAAGGGGGAAAGGGAGGGGCAGGTTATTTAACATCCCTGAGCTTGAGTTCCTAAAATGTAAGAAAGATGGGGGATAACAAAATCCAGTTCTGCAGAGCTGTGAGCATTACATAATATATGCAGAATATTTGGATATTTTAAAATCTTAACAAATGGTGACTATTATTGTTATAGCCATTAAATGGAGAGAGTTTTAATGAACTTTAGACTTTATTTATATCTAGGGGAAATAATCACGAGAACAGAGGAGAATGACGGCAGCTGAGTACCCTCTTAGTGGATACTGGATGGGTTATTACATAATAGGAAGCGGAGTCATTCTCTTCCTTTCTGCTAGAAGAAGACTCTAAAAGATAAACCTGCCAAAGCAAAACAAAAGGGACAGGGCTGACACTGTGCCTGGGCTGCTCAGCAGAATGAGGGGCAGGAACAGTACTTACATGGACCCAAGATTGTCTTTGAATTGCATTACAAGTAATATTTCTATGCTATCTGTCGAAGTTATTTATGTTCTAATATAGCATTACTTGAGAAGAAGCAATTGGATTTATTGGGCCTACTGAGAGTCTTCCTTTTTATCAATTCGGTTGCATATATTGAAGGTATCCATGAGTAGCTACACTAAAACATGAATAATATAGCAGCTAGCCTCCCAAAAAACACATCACCAATTGATTAATTTACTCAAAATAATCGTTGCGGGGTCCACGTGTAGAAGTCACTGTGCTGGGGCCTGGGGGCAGGGATGGAGTATGCTGGGTGGGCGGAGGCAGGGGCATTTGAGCTATAGAGATTCAGAACATAGAGTCCCAGCCTTCAGGACTGCACCCACAACAAAGTGTTTTCAAAGTGATAGAAATGACAAAGATTTACCAGCTTTTAATGTTGTTAAATGAGTACACTGTAAATATGATTATTACCTTATTATCACCATTTCATAAATGAAGGGACATTTTAACACTAATGAAATCAGAAGACCCTCTCTAAATAATCATCCTTTAAAAGGAATACATTTTGCTGTATAAAAAAAATTCACACATTTTCCCTATTTTTGGAGGAGCAGTAAGAACTTCAGGATTCGCTAGAGCCCATCCTTGGGTGGACACGTGAACAGTGAGTGGAAGGCTGTGGCTTACAGCAGGGAAAGTGCCACATTCACCCAGCCGCGGTCCCAGCAGCGTGCTAAGGGTCCTGTTGTTATTATCGTGCAGTTTGATTTACCTCATCTCAACCTTTAAACTCCCCTGTCAGGTGGCTGGGGAAGGCATACTACTCACTTTTTCTCAGAGGGGGAAACCAGCACTCAGAGAGGTGCAGTGACTTGCCTGAGGTTCGTGTAGTTGTGCCCTTGTGACTAAAACCCAGTTCTCCCCTCCAGGAGCCCTAGTGCGTGTCAGTGGACCTTGACTGGTAGGGAAAATAACCACTTTCATTTTTCCAGCTGTTCTGCACACCATACTGACACTACACAATACCATTCGGATGGGATAAGTAAGGAATAAGATCATCTTAACACATACTCCTTGTTCGAAATCTTAATTTCCTGAGCATGCCGACACCTTCCACACCTTGCTTCACGTTTCCTTCATCCTCTGTTGCACATGTGGCTGCTGTCATACCAGACAGAGGGAAAATAAACAGTTTCAAATGAAGTTTGGGAAGCATTGCTTAGTGGTCCACATTTGGGCGAAACTTCCTTCAGTGCCACTGTGATTTCTTAGTAGCTCTGGCTTACTTAAGAGAACTCAACAAAATGAATTCCACTGAGGCTGCCCTGAGTTTGCTCTGCAATGACCTAAGCACATGTGTCCATGCAGTCAGACTGATTTCACTAGAAATTGACCCATTTCCTCTAAGAACATTCAGCCACTGCCATTATATTTTTGAAAAAAATTTAAAAAGGCAATTTCAAGTTCAACACAAAGAAGACCTTTCAAACAATAGACTGTAAGGAATCAGAATGGTCTGCCATGCAAAGAAGTCATCTCCACCCCCGAAAGTCACCCCTGAAAGTATTTGTGCTCAGGCTCCACAAATACATGAGCAAGATGTTGTAGGATATAGTATTGCCCTGGGGAGAGAGTTAACAGGGTCTTCATCCACTCTCAACTCTCAGATTCTTCAGACTGTCTCATGCAAGCTCTATTTGCTGACAGCATCTAGAATTCATGAGAGACATGAAAATTCCGCACTTTAAGGTACAGAAAAACAATATCTCACTTGCAAATTTCTATTTCTGAATAAAATCATTAGATAAAGGCAAATCATTAGATTAAGGAAAAAGTGCTTAAATGAGAGACAAAGAAGCAGAAGAGGCTCTCAGTGATCATATCCTAATAACTTTCTTACAAAGTCACGAGGCACCTATGTAGAGCCAGGCACAGTGCTGGGCTCTGGGATTACAACTACAGAGTCTGAGTTCCCATTTGGAGTCCCCACAGTCTGAATAACACATGATTCTCTAGCACGCAGGCTCATTGTCACCAGCGGGCTGTGACCCTCAGACAGGAGGTCAAGTCTCAAACTCTCTGCCCTCAGTTTTCTTACCAGTAAAATAAAGAATTTTGATTGCAGGACCTATCTGGTTTCTTACAGATCGAACATTTTTTAATACATATTTTATTATTCCATCATGTGGTCCATTGAAACTTCAAAAAATTATCCATCCGAAATGACTTACTTCACTATTTTATTTTTGTGTGTGTGGCCAATGATCAAAATGCTTAGTTTAGGGAGTTTTACACTATAATGAAACTTCATATTGCCTCTATTCTTAAAACTGCTTCCTACATGCACAAATAATCACCCTGCTTTCAAAATTTTTCTCTAAAGCTTTAATCCTGTAATGAAATTAATCATTGTGACACACTTGTAGAATAAAAATTACCATTTTGAAACCCAGTTTTAATCACTTATCAAAAAACATTGTATTTGAGAACTTTTTTCTCTAGATAAGTACACATAGTATGGAATATAGGATTTCTGTGAAAATTGTTCATTTGTATGATATTTTTTGAAAAAAGTTCCACTGAAAACACAAAAATTACAATAATGAGAAACAGTCCACAATTGGAAACCTCAAAGAGGACATCTGACTGACTTGAGAAATAATTGGTATCTTTCCATTTAATCTACATTAATGTAAACAATAAATCTTCTTTTAAACAAAGATTGTGTGAATCTTCATTTATCTTTTATGACAAGAGAGCAAAGGTTGTAGTTTAATGAATGGAAAGAAGCAATAAGGTCAGTTTTAAAAGCCTCACAGGTCAAATGTCTGACATCACTGAACATTAAAAAAAAAAAGCCCTAACATGGTAATTTCTAGGTTAGTTGAACCACCAGGGTCCAGCTGAGGCTTCAAGTAAAAAGAAAGAAAACTTCATAATTTGGTAACATAGAGACAAGCAGCTGGAATGACAATATCCTTTTAGGATATATTCATCAGCATTTTAATAGCTTTGAATTAGGTAGAATTTAAGATAATTTTGAAGTTTTAAACTTTGAAAGCTGACAACAATCCCTGGCACTGATAAAAGGATGAAGAACAACGTATACTTTTATTTTACATATGCATTGATTTCCCCCACCAAATGCAAGACCTCTGTCATCTAAAAAGGTTATTCATAGATCTAAAGAGCTGATCAGGGTCATTAATAACAATAGTAAACTGATCATCATTCCAATGGGACCTGACAAGTTTCTTTTCAAAGTGGATACTAATGTATTGATGCCTGTGAAGTTCATTACAGCAGTAATAAATCATTAGCCTGTACAAAATGATTTATAAGTTGGTTGAAATGCATTACAATAGACTGTCAAAGAGCTTTGCATGCATAAGAAGGCTCTTGTTGGTGTTTCTACCTAAACTGTGATGGCTTAGAGGAATTAAATACCAACACCACAACAAAACCTTCTAGAACTACGGTGCCTCTTGTTTGCTTAAAAATCAAGTTTTAATTCAGCAAAGCCTTAGTCCTGCCTTGAATTAATACTGTCTTATGAAGGCTTTAAAATTCTTCTTTCTTTTTTTATTCTATGGGTTTATTGTGACCCTTGCTTAAATTTCTTTCAGCTTTACCAAATAATGGTGAGAGCATTTCTAGTCGAAATTACTCCCTTAAGATTATTTGCATGCATGATAATGTGCACAGTAAATACATTCCTAAGCATTTAACATTCTGCGCTAATACTGTAATGAAGTGATTCAAAGGGGAATGTGGGCTAACATGTTTATTTCCAAACATGTGTAACGATGTTTTTAATATTCCTATAATGTTTTCAGAAGAGTTAGGTGTATTTGCAGGTACTATTTGTCCTCCAGAAAAAAAGGTACTATTTGTTCTCCAGTATAAGCTAAAGTTAAAACAGTATTAACCTTTTTCAGAAAATAGGAAAGACTTTCTGATAGTACAGGCAGTTCAACGTTACAACAGAGACACAGGTTATAGATGATGTGTATGATTTTGTATTTGTTTAATTTTGGTGTAGATAATGAACAATTTTTTATATTCTTTACCATCCTACCATATTGGAAAACATGGCAAAGGAAGTAATTTCATAGCTATTATAGCTATTTATATCCTATTTTAAATAAATCACTTAACATAATTTTTTTTTTTTTTGATTACAGTAATCAGATTGAACCTACCTGTTGCTACTTCTGGCTGAAAAACTGATACAGGTGTGCTTATTTCCAAACAGTCTCTTTTCTGGACAGCTTTAAACTATGTGTTAAATCTCACCTCTTGCTATATCACCTTTCTCTAGTTAACTGGCTATTGAACTTGTTTTCATCAAGTGAGCCTGTTCTTATCAGAATAAGAATTTTTGATGGGATCCAAAGAGTTTTACTATGTTAGTGAATAAAAAAAGCCAACATGCCCTGCCAATGGGGTATCTAAAGAGTTCTACTATGATAGTTATTTAAAAAAAAAAAATCCAATATGCCCTGCCAATGCCAAATATCACCAGAACACAGATTTTAATTCAGATTCACTTATTGCTTGCCCATGGCTAATGTTTCCATGACCTATTGCTGTGGCTACATGGCAAAGACCACATACGTCTGTGGTTAACAAGGGCCTTCCTGCCTCAAAGTGCTACAGGTTAGTATGGTGAGTGTGTTTGCTGTTTTCATATTCAGAGTTAATTGCTATGCTTCAATCCCTGATGTTTGTGCTTCAGTGAGGACTTATAATATTGACCCTTACCATTTGGCTGTTTCTCCACTAATGTACATGTAATATGCCCTGACATTTCAGTTAAAGCAATTTCCTAGAGTAGGGAATTTTGCAACAACATGGGTCTTGTTGGGATATTAAACCCAGACTCTATCTACAATATACTCTTCAGTTTGGAACCTATAAGATAATTGCAACATTGTTGTTTCAGTGTTTTCACACATATGTACACCTGTCACCACTGATTTCTGATGATTGTCCCAAAGTACATTCTACCAATTGACTGCTACTGCAGAGTCTAAATAGGGTCAGGTTCTAAGAGGTTTCAGAAGAGAGCAACCTTCTTACTTGGATGTGCTTCCATCTAGACATTCTCAGACGGACTCAAACAGCCTTCATGGTGCAAAACGCTGGAATCTCTAGCCCACACCCTCATGTACTCACTCATGAAAGTACCAGATATTAAGAAAAGCTATAGAAAACATGAGCACCATAAAGTTTAATTTCAAAGTGCAACTAACCCTAGTTACTTTATCCAATTGTTTCCTAAAACTACTATTTTCTACTTTAAATGATAGCAGTCAAAAGCTATGACACGAAAGATCTCCAAGTGAAAAGAGAAAGGATCAGTACCTATGTCATCTTTTGTAAAAGAAAAAGTGAGGTGTGGAGAATGGGATAAAAATCTACAAGCTCTGGAAGGAGACAGAAGAAACAGAGTTAGTGGTTACCTCTTCGGGTGGTGGGAGTGAAAATGAGAAGATGAGAAATAAAAAGAGGGCATTTCGGTTTTGAACATGTGAATGTATTACCATTTCAAGTAACTAAAATTTAAATGAAAGGTTAACAGATATTTATAATATGAAAAAAAAAAATCCAACAGCAATAGATCAATCACTCATACCTGTCTTCAAACAAGATTTTACTTTCAGGCAAGAGCTTATCTAAAGGAAACCTGGTTTAAGAAGTGAATTGCTGTGTCCCAAAGACTTGTCACAGCAAAATTACAATGGTCACATGTCTTGTAATTACTTTAATACTTCTGAATTTGCACTTCAAAATCAACAAAAGGGATATTAGTTGCCAAGAGTTCAAAAATAAACTATGACGAAAGTGATCTCTTAACATTATAAAAATAAGGTTTCCTATTAAAAAACCTTAGAGACTATATATGTTGTGACATATGACTCACACTTGCCCAGATGGATGTGTATTATTCACAAAGGTTGGGTGTACAAATAGAAAAATATTTTTAAAAAATCATGTTGGTGGGAAATCAGAGAATTGAGGTGTAGCCATCTTGCACATTTTACAAAATATTTTATGTCCATAATTTTGGTAATCTTTTTTTTTTGCTCTTATTAACAATAAGATATATTTAACAGTAAGTTAATTCCTTCAATAAATGAGAGCTATTCTGTGCAAAATATGGTGGGCATTCAACGTTGGGGGAATTCAAAGAGGAATCCTTTGTAGCTGTCGTATTCAGAGCTCATACAAGAGCACAAGGGACTTAAGACACGCGTTAACAATAAAGAGGCACAGGAAGGACACACAGTGTTATGAGTGCAGCGGCAGGGGGCAGACTATGTTCACCTGAGAGCATTTTGAACTGAAGTTTGAAGTGTGGGTAGAATTTTAGTAAGCAAAAGTCAGGAAAATAGGAAATCCCAAGTCCAATTAATTTCACATGGGCAGAAAAGATAGGAAGTATTCATAAAATGACAAAGTGTTTAATTTATTGGATACATAAGGAACACGTTGAGAAGCAGGGCTGTAATAGGAGGTGGGCAGAAGGTAATGGACAGTAGGAGGACAGGGCCACCGCAGCACATGACTCGGGGCCAGGCTAGGGTAGTAAGGTTTCAGGCGTGGGTAATCAGTGTAGATGATGGTAGCAGGAGGAAGGCACTGTGAGGAGATTGTCACATCTGAGGTGCTAGCAGAGAGCCCTGGAGATGACGTCCCCCAGGTATCTGAAGTCATGGAATGACAGTGGCGTGGGAGACATCGATGTGCCGGTCCCTAAATGGGGTGACTGACACTGTGAGGCTGGTTGAGATGTTGGGGTGCACAGCCTTGGGCGGTATTCCCACTTCAGACTGGCAGGAGAGATGGGGGAGTGAGAACCACGTCCAAGTGGGAAAGGGTCCTTGAGACTGGCGTGTTCGCTGTTCTTTCTCTAAGCACATTCATCTCTAAGGTCCTCCCATCCTCTTCTCTCTTCCCTGGGAGCAAATTGAGGTCCCGATGCACAAAAGCAAGGCTGGTGGTCTCCAAAGATTCACAGAAGGAGGAGTATGAGGCATCTTCAAAAAGTTCATGGAAAGATTCGTATTACCTTTTAATTCTGTTTTTCCACAACCTTTTTGAAATACTCTCACATAGACCACCTTTGAGGTTCAGGGCAGAAAAGAAAGGAGAAAGATGGGGTGAAACTTGAGAAAAGAGCAATCTTTAGGAAACATTAGTTTACTTTCAAGAAAACAAAAGACCTAAACACATTTGCAGGTAGAAGGAAGTCAGCTCAAAGTAAGAGACCCAATATTTAAAATAAAGAAAAGTATTAGAGGGTCAAATATATGTTTAGCCATGTTAATCTAAAGAAAGAAAAAAAGAAAAAGAAAAAGAAAGAAAAAAAAGGGGAGGCTTCCTCCTCAGAAGCCAAAAGGAAGTAGTCAGAGGACTGAGATGTCACACTGTGTGCTTTATATATTCAACCTTATGTGACATATAATTTTGAGAAGACCAAGGCAAGGTGAGTTGTGGAGACTTGGAACTCGCCTATTTAGCACAAGGGTCAATGGAGGTGGTGAGGGTCCCTAATCACTTCACCAAGCTGCCTGCATAGGCAAAGGAAATAGGTAAAAATAAAGAGTACACTTAAGATGGGAAAGAGGAAAGTTGAAAGAGTTTTTGTTAGGTAACTATAATTTCTTCATGAAATGAAAGGTAAGCTCCATTGTTGAACTGAGAAGCTGGGAGCTTAGAGAAACCAAAGGGCTTGAATTTAAACATGTTTTTTAAATATAAGAAGTAACTCTCCTTTTTCATATGGGATTTTCCCTCTATGCATTGTTGACTTTGCCATGGGCAGGGTCTAGGCTCGCTGTTTCTAGCAAATAGTGTTTCACAGAGAGCTACGGCTATTTATTGTTTCTACTTACAGATGTTGGTCTGCAGCTAATATCACCCAGTTTCTACTACCCAGGACATTTTCTAAACCACTCGTATTCACAGTATGTTGTAGATGAAATTAAACAACGAGACTGATATTATATGAGAAGGAAAAAAACCCCACATCATTCCTGGGTGGAAACCATTTCTAAAGTGCTTGATGATCAAGTTTTTCAGCAATTTCAGCAATTTACTATTGCTATAATTGCTTTGCTCCATTTTCCACAAGTCAGAGACACCATGCTTAAAGCCACTGTAGTCTAACACTTTGGTTCTCAGTGTCTCTTTGTTTTATGGCATGCCCTAGTGCAAGAACAATGAGATTCAATTCCAGAAGGTACGAAGTTCTAAAGAAGGCAGATGTGAGGAGAGAGGTAGAGAGAGAGATCTAATCAGCAAGGGACATTTTTTTTTTCTCCACTTACTGTAAAATTGCTTTTCCTGGTGGCTTTCAGTCTATTGCTTTTTTTCTAGTGGGTACTGTAACAATTACACTGAACAAACATAAACTTGAACCGCCCTGATATTAGACTGAAATTTATTTGGATTATAGTTACACGAAGGATGTTACCTAAATTGTACCCGAAACAGATAATAAAAAAATGTATATGGCTTTGAGCTCCCTTTAAAGTGTCAGATGGGATGGCCATGAAAACTCTGACTGTGCAGGATTTAATGTATCGAGTTAACTGAAAGGTGTGTACAATCACACATACCAATTAAATTTGATTGAGATGCAGCCTGTGTGTGTCAGTTTTTTTGCTTGGTATATAGATTGTATGGTCCCACAAGGTGGTCTTTGGAGAAGTACTATATCGGGAATCAGTATCTCATTGTTTTTAGCCTCATTTCTTCGTTAATGTTCTATGACCTTGGTCAAGTCACTTAATCTCCCATCTCTCAACTCACTTAAGTATAAAACGGAGCTCCCTGTTTCTCAAGAGAGTTGGAGGAGTAACTGTGGGTACTAAACATTAGAATAATAAAGATGTAAGCAACAATAATATATAATGTTACAGACCTATGTAATTAGCTAGTCTTAGAAATAACTAGAAGCAGATGAATTTGTTGGTCCAACACCATATGCTTCAGGTCAACTAAAAGCATAAGTGCAAATAAATTGTCTTTATATTACTCTATAATATTGTTTCATTTATTTTGCTCTAATTTACATTTAAGCCAGCAATCTAACTGCTTTGTGTCTATAGTGATTTTTATAGTTATAATTTTGCATGGGAATCATGACTTTCCCTTCACACTGCCCCAAATTACACACACACACACACACGCACGCACGCACATGCTGCTATAATACCGAGGGAAAAAATCGAGCTCTTAATTTCATTCTCATCTTTGGCTGGCTGGAAAAAAACACTTCTTTTTCTCTAAAGACATTGTTTATCTTTATCTATCTTCTGAAATTATTGCCCATTCCAAATATTACTCACTTCCCAATGATACTCACTACTGCAATGGTACCTAAGAAACGTGTACCATATTGTTTTTAAAGTCTTTTCAAAACTGGAAATATAATTTTAAAATCTATAGCACACAACTCCTTTTAAAGCATGTTTATATAAATTCTTTTATTTGCCACAAGGTTAGTGCAAATATTATCTATTTTGACTGATAACTTCATAGCTCTCTAATAAAACAAATCAGTACCCTTTGAGTTTGTGGAGTTAATAATTACTTTAGCTGCTTTTGGTGGGCTTTCTTTCTCTCATAAACACTAACAAAGTGCTTCATAAGACTAAGTTAGCTTTACGTACAAGAAAGTAACAAAAGCTTTCAAAGACTTCACATCAAGGTACAACTGTGCATTGGCCATGACTTCAAAATTGTATAAGGTGGAAATATGGAAGCTATAGGGATGGAAAAAAGATTGAAGTGTAGATGCATGAAGTGGCGAATTCAGAGTATGCCTGCTTCTTAGTGAGCAGGGAAAATGAGAACTTCCTTCCATAGTGGATGGGAAGGCACTTGCTTTCCATCTATGAACCAGATGCACTCTTTTTATGTAACTTAAGAATAAGAATCAATTTTTAACTGAATATAAAAACCCATTTACTAAAGTAAAACAGGTTGCTCTTTAGATTATTAGGAACTTGATTTGTGAGAATGCTTTCTTTGTTTCTAATTGTGTTGAAAGATCTTACTAAGTTGCACCCATGAGCTTTGAAATAATAGTGCAAAGACCATAATTCAATGTTTCTTTGAAAGCTGAGAACCTGTTATGTCATTAGACCATGGGTCAGATTCGGATTCAGGAATCTTCATGCATTGCCCATTCTGCTAAGTGATCTGTGCAGGTACTTTTCCAACACTCTGTCCTATAGGTCTTAAAACAGCTCAGTGGGGAGGTTCTGTTTTCTCCACTTTGCAGATGAATTTGTAAAGGCTATTTGGGGCTCACTGTCATCCTAGGTTACTAAGAAGTTAACTTGAGATTTAAACATAGGTGTTTTGTCTTCACATCCAGGGCTCATCCTCTTTTTATTGATACTGATTTAAAAAGAGTAGAAGAAAGAGCTAAATTAATATTAGCTTTGATATGATGATGTATTCTTAAAAGAACAGCTAATGTGAGCTTGTTTGCTAATCATTTATTTTCCCTAATATGTGCATTATTAACGGTTCTTATTATTTTAGGGTTCTGAATACTCGGAATCCTATTAGATTCTAGTTGAGCAACCTTCCCTCTGTTTTTAAAGTGTGGTTAGTTTTTGGAGAACTTAAAAAAACATTACTCAAAGAATCTATCTGTATAAATAAAAAAGATCATAGTTCTTCATGCATAAGATTATTTATACATAAGTAAGACATTTATGTTATATATGAACATTTGTTACACTACCTATTTTGTATAAATATTACATTAAAAAGGAATATAAAAATCAAACTCAAACAAAGCTGTACAGAGGAAGAGGAAAATCGTTACAGCCATATAAATTCTATAGTATACTACTAGTAATTCAGTGAATTAGTTCTCACCACTCAAGTCTTAATAACACTGAATGTGAAGCCAGTGGACAAGGCATTTAGTTCTTTGTGTGTCAACTTTATACCAAAATCTGATTTGACTGAATTTTGCCTGATTTGAAAAATGCATGACTCTGCTTCACTCTGTGTGTCAGTCACAAGCTTTGTTCGGCAATTGTCCTAGGCAGGAAGATGCCACAATTACATTTTTTTCTGGATAACATAGCAAATTCTTTTGCTTGGGACTGTTCTGGAAAGACCATCAGAGAGGTAGGTTAGGTTTTAATTTTTGCTTTATTTAATTCATATCTCTACAGAAATGGAGATCACAGCACCTAACTCAGAGGGCTGCTGTAAAGATTAAATACCAGAATGCGTCTATAAAGTTACCAGTATAGAGCTAGAGCAGGTGACTGATAAGTTATCAGAGTGATTTGTTATACATCTAGATTACTTCAAAGAGGGATTTGAATGAGCACTCAGTAAATGTTAGTTAAACCTCATTTTTCCCCCTAATGTCATTAAGATTCTAGTGTTCGATAACTTTCATTCACGAAAGTTCATCGCTTCCTATATTTGGCTACGTGAAAACGTCCAGTAAAATCTTCCTACTATGATATACACAGTCTGGTTGGGCCACAGCCTGCTCACACGGAGGCTCAGGTGACAGACTCTGGCTGCCTCAGGATGCAGACAATATGGCAAGAGGAGATGTCACACCCAACTTACGGGGAAGGTGGCTCTCCTGCTGAGATTCTGGTGATAGGTAAGGAGGGTGACGTTCCTTGAGCTGGCCTCAGAATGCCACATTATCCAAACTTTTTCATTTTTATCCTTTTTATCTCAAGGGAGGAAATGCCATTCAGAACTTTATTCTGTCTCATCTGCTGAGCTTAGTTCCATCGGCCAGCATGGACCACATGACAAGTTGCATAAGAACAGGCAGGACACAATTATTTACTTATTCTTCTGTATCATACGCAAAGAAATGCTGAAATTTATTACAGCAACATATTTCTGGATTAGGGATGAGATAAACGTATTCTGTCTGAAATAGAATAATGTCGTGTAAGACATTTCTTTAGTCTTTCATTGGTCAGATTGTTACATTTCTTTTCCTAGACTATATCTCTGAATGTTTGTAATTTTTAGAATATTAACCCTGGAGATCATAATAAAACATATTCCTAACAATTGTATCAGCCCTCTAGCGTCATCACTGATGGTTTGAAAAAATCAGGGCATTTATACTTGGAATTATAAAATACTTTCCTTCCTAGAGATAGAAAGCTCTAGAAGCAAATTTACCTATGAAATTGCCCTGCTTTTCATAGATTATAATTAACATTTTCACTAATTATCACTTACGTCTTACTCTATAGACATGTTCATTTTATTTTAAATTAATATTCAACTTATTCTTCCTACAACTTTTCCAGCTAGATGGTAGAATTCAGAAACTTGGATGTAGAATTCCTGGATACTATAAAATAAATTAATATTTTGGAAAAGAATACCCTAGGAAGACAGTGTCTTTGGAACACATTTGGGAGGGTATATGCCATATGTCATATGTCCATGCCAAGCACAGGCATGATCGCAACCCATTGTATGGAGAAATTTATCACTCAAAATCAAATTGCACATCCACTAAAACTCAGTAATATGTTCTCTGCTTCTTTTTGACCTTCTGTTGTTGCTTATTTGAAGATCCTGGCAACTGTCAGTGATGGAATATTCATGAGGCTATAGTCATTCCAAAACTAAAATGTTAGATTCTGCCACTTTTTCATAGATGGCTGTAGAAGTGGGATTTCATTTAAATAGAAGTCTTTTTTTTTTTTTTTTAAACACATCCTACATACATGAGTCAGTAACAATCGTGGTTGAACCATGAATGTAATTTTCATGAATGATAATTTGTTTGCCCTCTTACCTTGGATATTTCTACAAAAACCTTTATTCTACCAGTGGCTTGGCAATCTGTTAAAAGATTAGCTAGCTCCTGATTGTTTCTGTGGAGGAAACATTTTTATTTATTTATTTTTTTTGTCTTTTTTCGTGACCGGCACTCAGCCAGCGAGTGCACCGGCCACTCCTATATAGGATCCGAACCCGTGGCAGGAGCGTCGCCGCGCTCCCAGCGCCGCACTCTCCCGAGTGCGCCACGGGCTCGGAAACATTTTTAAATAAAAGGTTTTCATGTTAAAAAACCCCCACATTTATCTTGAATTTAATACTGATTTCCCATAATCACAAGATAAATAAATAATAGGGTCCTAAACTATAGCAATATTATAGCGTTTTCAGAATAAATTTGATAAAACATAAAAATATTTTCTGGCACCTTTCTCCATTAAAAATCCTTTAGCTGGTAAGCACATGGTAAACACATACAGGATATATCTCATAATTCTATGCAAATATCAGAAAGAGTTTTCAATTTGGCTCCTTCAATAGCTACATAGGATTATTATGAGTGTAATAGTTTTATGTTCAAGTGGGATTCTGCTGAATTAAACTCATTGTTAATCAAATCTGTCAAGCTCTCTCTGGAATTTCAATTTATACCTTGCAAAATATTAGAAATGATTACTGTTTGATTTATTCATATATTTGATTATTCACAAACAGCTTTAAAAAGAAGGCTCTCACCTCTCAAAGTGGTCTTCTTTTAACTTTAGTTATGTTGAAAACTATACATTTTAGTCTGAATAGGTTATAATTAACTTTGGTAATGTAACTGCTAATGCACTAAAGATCAAAGCAAAATTTATTCTACAAAACTTCCAGTTTGGGAAAGCAACTCATATTGTTTCTAAGTACTTGTGATCTGGTATCAGAGCACTGTGCCCAAAAGTTTCAGATGTAAGCAGTGAGCCCAAGAGGATGGTTTCTGGTGTGGGATAAAGGGAGCATTTGGGCTCACACCAGTGAATGAGAGTATTTTGTGCTCACACTTTTGCTTGAATCCAAGTTGCTCTTTCACTTCCCAATCCAGTGTGTTCTCAGATGAAGACAGCTGCATGATTGCTTTGCCGTAGAAACTGCACGGGTGGAATCCCACCACACACACAGCGGGATTCAGAGGTGATCGACCCCACCCGTGACTCGGTAGCAGCCTGACCGTGGGAAGTCAGTTGTATCCTCCAAAGCTCAATGTTGCAAACTGATAATTTTGATTCAGATTCTACTCTTATTTATTGAGCACCTATTACATGCTAGGTGGTTTTACACATCTAATGTTGAGGTTTACTTTCTGAGGCATGTGATACCTTCAAAAGAAAGAGATTCCTTTCTCTTTAAAGGAATTCAAGGCTCTGAAAAGCCCAGTGATTTGGCTGAGGAGGCACAGTCAGGGTGCAGCCCTCACCTGGTCTTGTCACTCCAAATCTAGTGCTCTTTCCAGTAAACTCTGCCTTTTCTAATGATACCTACATAAAAATTCTTTGTGAGCTGCAAAGAACTGTAAGGTTCAGGCTAACACAATCATTTCTCATCACTACCTGGTTAATAGTACTATGAACTTCTTATTCTTTACCAGGAAAAACCAGCCCTTGCAGATTATCATTTTAGGAAAAACACTAATTATCAATTTATGTAGACACTCTCATTTTTCAATTTTTGGCCCGAATCTGGGCTTTAGACACCAGTCTTTTCAAAAGATACAAATTCTATATATTTTTATAAATGCTTTGGGACTTACTCAAGCAAAATGATATCTGAGTCTCACACACAGTTGTGATAGAGCACTCAAATGAAAACTTCTCCAACTTGAAAATGAGAAAGCTGGTCAATTACAGAATTCACAAAGAGGGAAATTCCACTATCCTCATTTTAGTTAAAGGAATAATAGAAAAGCTAAACACCCATGTAGAGTGAAGATCTGAGGCTATCAGTTGGAAAATTCATGCTCCAGAGAAAACACTATCAATGAGTGTTATTAGTTGAAATCACAATCTTGTTTGCCTACACTGTTCTGTTTTGACAAATATATTTTCAATGCCCTTTTCCAGACTGACCCTAAGATAATACCAGGATTGTCATTTCAAGAGCTGGTCCTTTGCTGTTGCTATCTACAAGGATAATTATACTGTATAACATTCTATTTACAGTGATCAATAACATTCCCATTTGACCCTTCCTCTTGGAACCCGGTCCAGGTTCGAATCGAATATTTACTTATGGACAAAGAAGTATCTACTGTTCACCCAACAGAATCAACATTGGCTCAACATAACTCTTTTTTCAACCAGAGATTATAAAAATGAATCATGTAGAGAACATTCAGAAGCAATATATTATACAAAGTGGCTATTAAAAATCTAATGCTTGTCATTTAGGTAATATAGTTTCCATACACATGAGTAGATAAATATATATGATATCGTATTTTGCAGAGCAAGATAAAAATAGTGTATGAAACGTTCTCAATGTATATGTAATGATGATACAGAAAATGAGTAGCCAAAAGGAAATCATAACTGAGTTTATCAGCTCCCATTTTAATCATTTTTGCTTTAAGTTCTTTTTAACTGTTTTTTACAGTTTCTATGAACTTAAGCAGAAGATATGATTAACTTTAAATTGAAAAAACACTCATACAATATAACAATTTCAAAACATATATGAGTGGAATATGCAATTACTACATATGTACTAAAAGTACATATTTGCTGACACTATTCAGATCACCTGAGTATATTTCTTGGGGCAAGAGACCTGCAAGGCAATACTATATAAACCATAATTTAATCAGTGCAAATAAGGAAACTCTAGGAATGACAGTGAAATATATGTATTTTTCCAAGTAGACAGCATACCAAGATAAAGATATTTACAGCAATAAAATTAAGTGAGATAAAACAACAATGTAAAATTGGTAAAAATTTTTTGTAAACGTTTAGACTTGCATTGAAATGAATTTTTACAAATAGCAAAAGGTAAGATTTAAAAAAATCTATTCTTCCCTAGCATTTCTTTGTCAACAAATGTTTCCATAGTTCGTATAACTAAGAAGAATCCACTATTTTAACCCTGTACCTTGAACAGCATCTGCTGAGTTTCGAATTCTACCTAAGACCATTCTTAATGAGAAACCAGTAATGGAATAGCTTTTCAAATATTTTATTTTTTCCTTCAAAAATCCACATAGGATTGTTTGGTGACTTTGCTTTGAAGAAAGTGTCTTTTATTACTTATTTTAGCACAACACATTAAAATCAAACATCTCCTGTAGCAAAACGATTCAAGTCCCTGGAACTCAAATAATTTTCTAATAAAAAATGCATGAGACAAATAAATGCACTTTATGTTCCACAAGAAAAGGCAGTTTCAACAGGCTAATGCTCAGAGAAAATTCATTTTATCAACCAGCCATTTCATTCTTTGGTGCTGTTACAAGCTCCTTCTAGTTGCTAGGCAACCATAATTCATAGTACCTTTTAATGGATACTCTGCTACTGCTGCGAACATTAAGGTGAAGAGAATAAATGCCTTGGGTGAATCTTGAAATCTTTCATTATGCATGTCATTCTATTTCGGTAATGCTATATTGCTGAAATGTTTCTGTGGCAGGAAACTGAGTTGTAGTAATTGCATATTCCACTCATATATGTTTTGTAAGCAGAGCAGCACGTACTTGTCTAAAATGAGTTATTTCAAACATGATTGAAATTGGACTTTTCTACTTCTAAAGGTAGTAAATAAATCTGAAGAAAGAAAGAATAGATTTAGAGTAAAATGTCCTGAAATTTCCAGGAAGAATGAAGAAATCTTACAGCACAAATCAAAAGTAATCAAGCTGGTTCAAGCTTGATCTGGATGGCTTATACATACGTGGTACATACAAGTTGAAATGTAAAAATACAACAATGGAGAAAATATACTGCAAGGTTTAAAATAACACAGGCAGACTTCACAAAAAGGAACGTGTATGCTAGTGACACTCATGTATCCAAGTTTTGCACCAGGCATATTTGCCACATTGTTGTCAAATAGGAAAGGTACTGTATGTAAATATATTACATTTATTGTATAGCATGTCAAATGGGAAAGGTATTGTATGTAAATGTAATATTGTATTTATTGTGTAGCACATAATATTTTTGGTTTTACTCTAAGCATTATTTTCATTTTCTTGATGCTGGCAACTTATCTTTATATTTTTATACCAGATTCATCTCACTGCATTAAAAAATAAATCTAGAGTTTCAACCCAAGACAATTATCATTAGACTAAGTGTGCTTTTCTTTCTTTTTCTCCTTAACTTGGTTTGTATAATCCTTTCAAGGCAAAAATAACAGGCTTTATCTGATAGATTGCATTACTGGTCACCATCAATTTTTGTACTGAAAAAGAATCACTATGACTCTATCTTCATGCGTGAATGAAAAATGAACAATTCAATCCATCATCTACATGTCGATTCAAATCAACAGTTCTTAATCGGTGGCAGTTGGAGGGGGATACTATAAGAGAATCACTTGGCTCACCCTCACCTACTGAATCAAAATATCTGGAAACTGGTGTTGGTGGAGGAAATACCTAGTTTGGGACCCAAACCTAGGCTAAAAAGACAATGTCACATCTGTAAGCTTCTCCAAATCTAGAATCTGGGTATTGCTTTAAGTTTCCATTTTACATCAGAGAACTTTTATTATAAAGACACATCTTATATGTTTTCTGGAAATACAAGTTTGCTGATCATGTTATTTTGTCAAAAATGGTATATAAATCTTTCTGTCCTCTGGTCAGTTGGATGATTTAAATTCATTTTTCTTGTAATAGCTGGTTGAATTACAACTACCACTTCACAGTAAAATGTGGTTCTGTTTTGTTCTCATTCCATCCTTATGTCTAAAACATGCTGAATACTCTTTGTGAGTGTTTGAAAATCCAGCAATTTTTTTTCATGAACTTCTGTGAGCTCTACTCAGTACTCACTTGCTTAGAATAATGCCAGCTCTACTAGTTCTTGATAATGTCAGCCCTATTACAAAGCCTCACAATGACTTTGTATTACCCTCTACTCTCTCACTAAATGCTGGCTAGCAGCCCAGCTTGAATCATGAAAATGAAAGTAGGTGTCTGTCCCAAATAAAAAATAATACTATTCACCCTTTTTCGAGAAGGAAGTCTTTGAATGGAGCTTCGTCTTTTGTGAAAAGCACTAACTGAGCAAATAGGATTCATATGGTCCATTCCCAGCACTGATCACAGAAATTCAGAATTGCAGAATGAAGTCAGAGTGAGACCAGAAGTCCTGGAGGAAAGACAGTTTTGTAAGAATTGGTGTTGTTGAAACACATGTTAAACAATTGTTCCAAGATGGGTGTTAAGGGAATTTACTATATCACAAATGTGTCGTGGACTCTGTTGTTTTAGATTGGGTGTTAAAATTGAGGGTCTTGATCATATGCCATCATTAAAGATCCCATGGCAAAAGCACTCTCATAGAAGGAGGCAGGTTAGTCAAAAGCTTTTGGACTAATTCCACCTGTGTAAGTATATCCTATCTAAATTCCCTCTGTAGTCTCAACTGGATATGGTATTTTCCACTTCTAATCCAAAATTCAGATATAGTTTTTCCCTGCACTGCTAAACAACTGCTGCATTTTTACCCCCCGTGGTATTTAGAATTAGACTCAGTTGAGTTTTCCATCTATTCTAGGAATATTCATCTTTGCTTTCCAAGTTTAATAAGGGATCTTTTCGAATATTGGCTAATATTTACATTACTAAAAGTCTCACTGAATTGAGGGCACATAGTAACTCACATAGAATTTTTGAACAGGAAGTAACCACAGGGATTACCTAGTCTTGTATTCTTCCTTAGAGAAAGAAAACTGAATTGCTAATGAGTTAAAATATATCTAGGGCCTATTATGTGGACTTAGAGTTATTTGATTAATGAATGGCCCAAAATTACAAAAATATATCATATCAGATCCAGAACTCTTATCCCTGGACCCCTGCCTGATCACTCAGGGCTCTTTTCAGTATGTGTTGTGTTTTATATACATTTCTAATAAATGTATGTTTTTATTTCTGGGTATACAGGTTAGATGGGCAAGCAGTATAAAAATGAACCATACAAGTAATACAAAAACCTTATTTTAGCAATTAAAAAAGATTATATGTTTGGGAAACAGGGTTCAGATCATGTTTTATAAAAAGATGCAATGGTATGTTCCAATGAAAAATATTCATATACACTGATTTGAATGATTTTTCTAAGGAAGGTACTAAAATTCCGGACCCACAGAATGCTATGAAATATAATAAAAACTTACAAAATGCTTTTACATTGTTACATGTGTGATTTTATGGTATATTTAATATCTGTCTTTCCTGCTTGACTGTAAACACCATGATTGTAGGGACTGTATATATATTTGTTTACTGCTCTATGTGCTGCTGAAGCTCAGAGCTTAGTTCATAGTAGGGGGTACCATAAATATTTGCTGTTAGATTATTTAGAGGTTTTCCAGGTTCCAAAGGAAGCACTTTCACATTTACCATTTCACTGTACTTCCACAGCCTGCTGGGGACTGGAGAACCATTTCCACCTGTAGCTAAGCTCTGTCAGTGTCTGGAAAACAACATTCGTCGGGGTTCTTTGACACAAAATCACAAGATCTACCACGGTATTCCTGGCAGGCTCACAGATAATAGCTATACTCCACTACCCACATTTAAAATTTTTTACTTCTAAGAAATGGCAGCAGGGGCCTAACCATGGTATTGACCCTGTTGTCTACTCCCCCGCTGACACCCATCGCATTGGCTGGAAATGAATTATCCTCAAAGTTTCAACAAGCTCACGGTAACTTTTGCATGGCTGGCACATAGTAGGGGCTCAACAAGTATATAGTGAATGACTGAATGAAAATAAAATAAGCACGTCTGAACGAAGGGGAGAGCACCCTGGGGAGGGAACACAAGCTCAGAGTCGGCATCTGGTCCTCGCTCTTGATTGTCCCTGGGTCAGCTGCGCAGCCATCTCACCCGCCAGCACTGGGGCTTCTTCCCCGTCTGTAAAACGTGGAGGGAGCTGATCAACAAAGCACTTCACAGCTCTAGAAGAACTGAAAGGTTTGACTTCAAATCTTTTTTGCCCTGTTAAATTGGTGTCTGTTGATGAGTGATACGACTATGAAGTGGCTAGAAGTCAGGCAGCAGAGAATGAATAAGAAATACATGTCTATACAACACAAAAATAGATCACAGCATAACGTGAAGTTATTTTATTTCACTACCACAGGGGAGCAATTATATTTACTCATCAAATGACTACTTTTCTAAACAGTTTTCTCCTTGAGAGATCTCACTTACTTAAACAATGTTTACCATTTGAACATTTTCTAATTTGAAAGGTGTCCTTTGGAAAAAATCTGTAATCAAAGTTGACTAGAGATGTTTTACCTTGTTTTGAAAATAGAATATACTTCCAGTGCTTATGCTATCAGAAGGTGACCACAGTCATTACCAGCAAACTCTGTCTTCTTGGCAAGGATTTTTGTCAACACGAGGCTAAGTCCTCTCATAGGCTTTGCTGAATTTGCTACTTGTTCTCAATCAATCCGAATCTTCCCTATGCTTTGTGTGGGGACACATTTTGAATGATTGCACAGAGCAAGTTCACAATGTGTACCGTGCTTGCATTATTCCTTTGTACTGTAAAAAGTGTACAGTTACAATTTGGATTCCCTTTTCCATTATGTTCCATTATCCAATCATCTGATTTTGATCCTATGGCAATGTTTAGTCACATTTCTGAAGTTCTTTACGAAGAGCAGGCAAAGTATTGTCACAACCATGCCAAAGACTGTGCAGGAACAGTACAGCACCTCATGATTCTGCCCTGACAACAATTCGAGACCATTTTCCTTTTAATTACTGTCAAATTCAATTTCACACCTTTTCATTCTTTGTTTAAGGATGTACTTTTCTAGGACTATAAAATATTAACTGATATTTACATTTTGCAAAAGCTTCCTACTAATCTTTCCCTGAAACAAATTTAACTGTAAGTTTAATATTAATTTGAAGTTGATGGGAATGACTAGTATATAAACAGAGAAAATGAATTTCCTGTCAAGTAAACATGATTTTTCCAACATTCTGTTTGTTCTAGTACTTCTACTGTAACGGTCACAATAATTCCAGAGGAACATGCAAAACTAATATATTAGTTGTACAAAAAGGAAAAGAAAGTGGCTACTCAGTATCATTGATCAAAGTGAGAAGAAAAATAAAAAATAAAACCAGAGACCCATCCAGTGGAAGGTCACAGCCAATAACATTTCTGCAAATAGAAAAGGGACGCTGAAGCATCAGATGTAAATTGCTGTTTGCTGGAGAATTTTAATGGAGTTCTACGTCACATTATAAAATGTTTAATTGTAACCCCATTTTAATAACACCATCTGATTAAATGAAAAGACGCCTTGCTGATCGCAATTACAATCTGTCAAACTGCATATTTATTTACAGTTTGGTTTTCTAAAACCATAAGATAAAAAAAGAAAACTCTATTCAGCTTGTCAGGAAACTATAATTATTGTGTATCCTTCTGTCAGTTTCTGCATAAAACTTTTGGTCCTAAAATGGATCTAATTATATCTACATCAACATTTTTATAAACGCTACATTTTTTTCTCCATCTCAGTGAAATCTTTGTCGTTAACTAGGAAAAACATATTCTCTCTTTTAAAAAGGCATTAGCCAGGCTTGTTTGCTTTCTCTCCTTCAAGATGTTATAAAATAAAACATCCTTTTCAAAATATAAAAATATTTGCTTATGTCCCTCTCTCTCCTGGCATGAGATTATGAATTAAACCAAGTTTTTGGCTGTTCTGGTAACACTGTTTCTGATTGTCTTGGATTATCATGAAATTCCTTCCATCTGTAGGAACGAAAATCTGAAGTCTCTTTTCATGGTTATATTCTGACATCCAAGGCCTAGGAATCCTCTACCCACACAAGCAGGACCAAGATGCTGGAACCCAAGAGGAAAAAGATTGGTGAAGTGGGATGTCTTTTCTCTGAGACCCTCAACTTCTCAAACCCTCTGTTACTTCCCTTGCCCACCAACTTCCAAGGCACTCAGAGGCTCCTTTCTTCTTGGGGTCATCCACCTTGTTGTAGGTCCTGTGGAAATGCCCCAAACACTGAATATACATCAAATCATACATGCTTTTCTTCCTGTCCTTTGAGGGTCCTTTTAGGTGAAGGACTTCCTAATCTGGTCTGTGTGTTTGTGCTGAGATGTTCATAGGTGATAATGCTTAATATTCTGCCCATTCTGGGAGTTATAATTATGGGCTTCCAGTTTTTAAAAAAGTCAATGAATTAGCTTAAAGGAGCACCAGGCACAAAGGCAGTCAGTTTAGGACCAAGGGCTTAATTGGACCGTTCTTCTGTCCTCGCACCTGGTCCAGCATCAGTGATATTCTGTAATAGACCATGAGACTACTCCCAGTTGGTGTGACTGATGACACCTTAGAAGAAAACCAGTGGCAATTCCTGTCACTGGGCACAAACTAGATGTTTAGCTTCTCATACAGAAAGCTTTTATGAGGCAAGTAATCTGAATTCCATTTCAAATATTCTAGGAGTCTTTAAATATACAGAAAGAGCCAAACTTACAAATTAGGTAGAGGAATTATGATCTGTTAAACATGAGATAATTTTAGGACATAAAATCCTTTATCCTAGAACTGTACAGTGATAGCATGGGTGGGGAAGGTAGAGGTCATCCTTTCCAACCTTTGGCACATGACCCAGCACATACCGTCTACTCAGGGCACACAGGCTCTCGGCTCTCTATGATGGGTGCCTGCCCACCTGGCTGGATGCCTCTCTTCTCGTGCACCCTGTGCTGTAGCACCTAACGGCCACTCCCACCCTTGTGCCTTGCTCTGCTCATGCAGTTCTGCTGCCTTGAAAGCTTGCCCTTCCTCTGAGCTTCACTCTTCCAAATACTGCAAACCTTAGCTTTGAAAGTGTCTTGAAAGCCATTTCTGAATACCACTGGCAGCTCCATGAGCAACTTCTCCTGTGTTCCTTATATAATTTGTTTATACTTCTCCAAAGCAATGATCATAACATTTTTCAATTTTTTTTGTGTCTCCTCTCTGATATTGAAGACAAGGGCTGTTGTATCATTGAAATGCCAATGTCTAGCTTAGCACCTGGAACACAGGAGACAATATATACTTATTGAATGAATTAATCCACCCTTTTACCTATCCATTTCTGATGAAGAGTTCTCTGGCCTTTGTCTGTCTCTAGGGACAAAAATTACTTCAGCCTATGGCAGCCTGCTCTAGGCATCAGCAGCTCTATTTTATACAGTGTTTTCTTACAAAAAGTTGAAAACTGCCTATGGCTCTCTCTCCTTTTTCATCTTTTTGTTTTCTAGAGTTTCTCATTGACAGGATGACATTGGTGATCTTTCCTTTTTAAGAACTAGCAGGTTTGGGGATTAGTAAGCTTTCAGGGAACACAGAAAAAAGTAGCTTAGTGGTTTTCAATCCTGGCTTCATATTAAAATCACCTGGGGAATTTTTTAAAAATATTAATCTTTGGACCCCACCCAAGAATGATTAGACTAGATGGTGTTGGGGGGAGCCCAGTACGTTTTGCCTCCCAGTGAACACTTGGGCTTGACCACATAGTTCTTCCTGCTGCCCAAATGTGGATCTTGCACCAGCAGCACAGGCCTCGCCTCTCAGGCCCCACTCCACACTTGCCCGATCAGAATCTACATTTTAACAAGATCCCAGTGATCCATATAAATTGTAAAGATTGGGAAGCAATGAATATCTCTCTTAATCTCTTTTGGATCTCAAGTTTCCAAAATACCCATCAGGGAGCAGACCATATTTCTATCAGGTAATGTGGTAAAGGAGGTGGGAGAAATTGACCCCAGCCTCAGAGACCCATTTTTGGCATCATCTTAAATTGTCCTAATTGTCCAACACGTTGGTGCAGTAGTACCCAAATTTGAAATAAGACCTTTTGGAGTCATTGCAATGGTCTGGGAATCCATATGCAAACCATATAAATATATAAATGTATTTGACAAAAGATTTTCAAGTCTATACAGAGGCTGTTAAGATTCATAAAATGCATATTAACTTAATAGACTTACCAAATCCTTTGGATGTTATGCACTTAAAAAAATCAATGAATTTTGAAAGTTCAATTATTATCAGGTTGGAGAAATTGGATAAATTTTTGAAATTAGAATGTAAAAAGCTGGGGAACTATTGGAGTTAAAAATTGTAAGGGCAACCTGTCAAAGAGTGGGCAGGTGGTTACTGGACTCTGGGTGAACAGAATTAACATGAGGTTTCAATGTCCCAGTGGCTCTTTATGCAGTGAATATATTCTCATGACTAGCAGGTGGCTCGCCTGTTGTTGGAGGGAAGTAGTGACAATACGAATTAAAATACTTGAGAACTTATTTCTTTCCGCTGGAATACAATTTTGAAAGTATAAAGTAAGTTAATCAAAGAGTATGATTCAATGTACCAAAATGTATTTTACAAGCACCTTTTAAAGAACCTGTTTCCTTAATGGCACAGCCCTGAAAATTTTTTCCAAAGCACAAAGAAGGAGGCCTTGTGGAAGATTTATTTGAATTCCTCCAATTTAGCTGTCTGCATCCCCTAACCTGGGCCCTAGTTCTAGTCTGAAACTATCGTGGCATTTATTAAGGAGATTCCAAGAACAGATGCAAATAAGCACAATCATGGTCAAATGATGCCAGAGATCTGAGGATCAGCAGAACATGTAACTTGGACAACAAAAGATATTTCTTTTCCTAAAAATATTTCTATATGTAATTGCTTAGTAAAATATTTCCAACCCCTCATTTTTCTTCAGAGCAGCATTCCTCCCTGTAATGTATTTTGTAGTCTTTTTCCTTTTCACTGTCAAATTACACAACCTCTTGGATGTCTTCCAAATTCCCCTTGGAGTTTATTTCATGGTGTAATACAGGATGACCCATTTTAAGCAGTTCCCTTTGAAAGTGTTGAAGGGGGACTGTTTTAAATGAGTCTCTCTCAGTTTGGGATGAGGTTATTTCATTTCATATCTTGAACCTGTGGCTGGAGAAATCATTAGAAACGTCCAGACACTTCAATGGCAATACTGGAAGCAGAATGGGAATATCTGGAAAAAATCAGAATCACCTGGTTCAACCCTAAATTTTATTTTAGTTCTATACTAATTTTCCTAATTATTGTAGATATATATATATGTATATATATAAAATATGTATATTTTTCCTCACTAAATTTACTATATTTTAATAATGTAAGGATCACATTCAGAAAATGCACAATTTCATAAAGTATTATATCATAGGTAAGCCTTCATGAATAGTTATATATTCAGAATTGATTGAATGCTGACTTGGCTAACTGAAGCTGAGCGTTCTGAACTGCAGTGAAACATGCTCGGGTCATCTCTGAGCAGAAGGAAAGAAGAATACGTAACACTCCAGTTCAATCACTTTTCAGTGGGAGTCCTCCCGCTAACACTCCAGGCATCAGCGGAAATGACGGTGGAGTTTTGTTCCAGAAAGTACTTTCGAAACGGACTTTGGTTTTATCACAATTCCTTCTGGTTGTAGAATTTTACCTTAACTGTTTATCTCTACGTAATTTTTTCTTATATGTTAATGAATACATATTTTGAAATCAAGGAAGTATGATCTACTTTAATTTATTCTTTTTATGGATTTAAGTCAGGTTTTCATATAGACTGTTTTGCCCTCTCACAGGCATAAGGAAATGCGGTAAGGTAACTAAAGACTGGATTTAATTCATTTTACTAGTTATAATTAGGTTTTATCTTAAGCTAAGACTAGTTCAAACTCTGCCTATGATTTTTTAAATGTCTTTAAGGCAATGGTTACATTTTTCTTTTTCTTTCTTTTAAGGGCAGGCTGGCCAGATTTTCCTTTTTCTATGGGGTGGGGTGAGGGGAGAAACAGGTATTTCTTTGTTTCACATTAAGTTACTTTGTAACAGTGGTTCTCAAAGCTGAGAGTGGAACAGAATCACCTGGAGGTCCCAACAACCAGAGTTTCTGATTCAGGAGGTCTGGGGTAGGCCCACGGATTCATCTTTTTTAACATGTTCTCAGGTGGTGCTGGTGCTGCCCAGGTGTGGGGCTATACTCCGAGGTAGCCCGTGCTCCCGAGTGAACCTACCTTTCTAGACCCAGAGGGGCACATGGCAAGGGAACACACGGCTCCTCTTTTCTGCATCACTGTAATCTTATTTGTACCAAGTAAACACATGCTCTTCTTCCTATGCTGACCTTCTGGCCTTCTCAGTTTACTTCAATCATGCTGCAGTCTCACAGCAGAGCTCTCTTATCTATATACGAAATCCACAGAGTGACTCAGGAAGGAATGACGAACTGTACAACTCCAGTCATGTCCCCTTTGATTACAAATCTTCCATCACCCTCACTGACTAATAAATGAAGTTCAAATGCCTTGGCTTCACGTTCAAGGGTGTCTATGAACTGACCCATCTAATCTCATTCTTTCATCCATATCCATTGAATCAATGTTTGGTGAGATTTGGCTCTTTGCTCCCACCATGTATACACCACTCCTCCCCTTCACCCATTTTATAATGTAATGAGACTGAAATTTTTGTTTGTTTTGCTTTTCTTCCTATGTGCCTTTACTTGCATTGTTTTCACTACTTTTTTTTTTTTTTTGTAAACATGAGTAGTAATACCCCTTTCAAATCATAGGACTAAAAGACAGTGTTTGTACAGTGGCTAGGATGGTGCCTGGCACGCAGTATGCTCATGGTAAATGCTTGTTTTCCATTTTCTCTCCTCCTTTTCTTACTCTCTTAGAGCATTACTTATGCTGTCATGTTAAAGTCATCTTCTAACTATTGCTTTAGTTTGATTTATTTATGTGTCACTTCCTGAGTATGTGTTTTACAGATTTTCCTATTTTTTACAGGGGTAGCATTGTACCTTAAAGCTAGTAGATGCTTAATAAAAATGCTAAGTGTTACTATTTTTATTACCAAAATTTAAAAGTATGAGAATGTTCTACAAAGCTCTATTGAAATGTGTGAAAAATATTTATTGCCAGATTTTAGACACTTCCCCAAAAAAGAACAATTTGGATTTAATATATGTTAGAATTTAGGAATTGTTGAGTTTCACTCAAAGTTAGCATTCACTTAGCCACTTGTTGAGAACAATATAAATCATGTCCTGGTTACTGGAATGACAAGAAATGGAGGGAGTGAGCTGCAAGTGTGCTCAATGAAGTGCAGAGAACTGTAGTGGCAGGAGGTCCACCTGGCCTCATTCAGCAGTTGACTGGATCACGGAAACTGGTGTTTGTGGTGTTTGTCAAAATGGTCATGGCAGGAAAATGGTGAGGGTCAGAGTTCTAAGCAGTGCGCTGTCAATATCAATGCTTCCTTTATCCAGAAGCAATGAAGTATGATGAGAAGAACCCAAAGAGAGTCAGGAAAGGTTGGTCTAGTCCTGCCTCTGGCAGCTGTATAAACAGGCAGTTCTGAACATCTCTGAGACTTGACTTTATTGCGCTGCAAAATAAAGGGTTTTGCCTACTGAGCCATGTAATTTTCAGCTCAAATCTCTGATGCTATGATTGTTCCTGCAAGACTAACTCTGCAAATAGGTAGAGTTCCCATTTGCTCTTGCAGTGTCCTTTTAAGAGAAGGCCTGCACAAATCTCTATTCACTACCCATTTCACACAGACTGAAATGGTCTATCCAGAGCAGTGGTTTTCATTCAGGGGCATTTTTGCCCCCCAAGACATTTGGCAATGTCTGGAGATTTCATGATTGTCACAGCTAGGGGGTGGGAGGACATGGGCTGCTGCTAACATCCTATAAGGCAAAGGACAGTATCCCCCTCCCCAACAAGAAAATTATTCAGCCCAAAATGTCAATGGTGCCAAAGTTAAGAATCCCTGATCTAGACAGTAAACTAGATAATAACTTCTCTGTGAGAAGTTATTTCTTACGCATCTATAATGGTTCTGGGACCAGAGTAAGAGCTCAATATATGCTCGTTAGAACTAACTATATATATATATATTGCAATGTACCTGATATCCCCAGCTTATTCATCATTCCTTTGAAATAAGACTGTGCAGATCCCTCTAAAAATGCATCTATGACTCATGGATGGGCAACAGATGTGTTGAATGATTACAGTAAGCGTCCAGTTGTTTATGAGGACATATCCTGTTTGGTGCAGAGACGAGGAGCCAAAAAAGGAAACACATAGAACCAAGAGGAGCCCTTCATTGAGAGCCACATCGTGCACAATGTCAAAAGAACAATTCACCCTGGGAGCTGAAGCCTTCTCACCTCCTCCTGAAGATGTGCAAGCTATATTTAATTTGTTTAAAATTGTTTCCACTTTAAATGATATAAAATTATTTTTTGAAACTTCATTATTGATCTATTGACATTACGAATAAATAAGAATCGAGTCACATAAAATTTCATGAACTTCAAACAAATATGCAGTTGATATCCCAACCTGGATAGGATTAAATAGGGTCCAAATTTCAGAAACAGTTTTTTAAGACATAAATCCATATGATAATTTTCCAAAGCTCAAAGTGTTACCTATAATTATACCTATAACCAAAAAGAACACTAGAATATCTTTGGTGTTAAGGCCTATACGAATTCAGTGATTTTCCAAGATCGTTCAGCAACATTCTCAATAACTCTAAGAACTCCAAAATGAGTGCTAATTTCACTACATGACAAGCATTCTTTCCCTAACTAGATTACTAAAGGCAGAAATAGGAAAGAAAAAGGACCCAAAACTCTTTTCTGACCTTCAGTATACATTTTGTAAATACTTATACAAACTATTTGCCAGTCTATCAGATCTTACTAAAACCTTCTAACCTAAAATTTTTGTAATTGCTTTTTAAAATCTAAGCCATTAAAGTACTTCTTAAATGCCTCTTGTAATCTTTAAATCTCTGAAAGAAGTTATGTTTTCAACGCTATTTTACTAGATATATTTTTATCTCAGTGAAAAGAATATTGTAAGTCCAATCAACCACATAGCTTTTGTTATTATGATGTTACGTTATCTACACACTCGCAGATTTTTATCATTTTGAGGGACTATAATCAGATACATCAGGGTGGGAAGAGGCACTGCGTGTCACTGTCTTGGTCCCTAATTTTCCTTCTCTGCCGGATTATGGAATACTGTGGACTGACATTTGACATTTTCTAAGGCATTTGAGCTTGGAAAAATAGCTGTTCTTAGTTTAGGATTTTCCTAAATGAAGGTGCTACATAAGTATAATTAACAATGGGAAAATGCATATGGCTTAGTAGTCAATCTTCCTGGTGCCTCAGTCATATCCATATGCTTTCTTGGGACTGTCCTGTGCACTTTACTAATTTTACATCTTCAGGATTGAAGTTTAGGAAGAGGGGGCAGCAGAGGAAGACAAAAGAAGGTATAAAACATATTTTAATCATTGTAAGTTAGCATATTTTCACAGTTAGAGTGTGTGTATATATGTGAAATGTGCACACATGTGTGTATACACACACATATACACACCAAGCTCCTTCATCTGTTTCTATGGAATCCCTTTTATTTTAAGGTAGGAAGTGTGAACTTCCCTATAGTCTTCAGTTTTTTAAGGACTCTTTAATCTTTCACAGACACAGCACTGAGTAGATATGTGTTCATCGAACAAACACCATGTGTGTGCCTCTAGAACATCTCTTCTGGGGCACAGCAGGATCAGACAGGCAAGATCCCCACCTCTCACGGAGCTTCCAGTCTAGCAGTGGGAGGTAGGCAATCAGCTAATTAAATGAACTCGATCATATCTGAGAGTAACAATGCTCCAAGTGGCAACTAATTATTCATTTCTTTCTCACTAGGTGCACTTTATGGTGTCAACTCATTTCCTAAAACAGGGCTATGTGATGAGTGATGAGTGAGCAGGACGGGGCGAGGTGCCACTTCAGACCAGTGTTTCCGAGAAGTGACATATGAGCTGAGAACTGAATGTGAAGATGTGGGCCAAGAGTGTTCCCAATGGAGGGAAGAGTAAGCACAAAGGCCATCGGGTGGGAGGTGGGAGACAGAAAGCCAGTGTGACTACAGCTCGGTCACAGCAGAATAGTGTGAAACAAGGTTAGAGGTCTCGGAAGAGCCTGAATATCTTTATAAGAAACACGGACTTTTTCCCTCTTTTATCCTAGGTGCAATGGAGAGTCACTGAGGGGTGGCCAACCTAACGTATGCCGAAAAGACCACGTGGACTCTTGTGTGAAGAATGTATCACGAAGAAACAGGTGTCAGGAGAGGCCAGTGAGGACACTGTCACGACAATCCAAGCAGAAGACAGTGCTTTGCATTGTGGTGGCAGCGATGTGGAAGAAAAGGACAAGGGCAGATTCCACAGCATCCTGGAGGCACATTGGGTGAGACGTGCTCATAGACTGGATGTCTGGAGTGAGGAAATAGACGAACCAAAGGTGAATCCCAAGAGTTTGGGTTGAGCATCTGGGGTGGACAGTGATTCATTTCGCACAACTCTCATTCAGTGAAACTCCCTCACTCCAAGAAACATCTTCCCCACTTCTCCCTGTCAGTAATCAGACCATTTCTTGAGATCCTGTTCAAATGCTACCTCCATCAATTAGGTAGATCTCTTTGATTCCTCAGGTCATTTTATAACTCTGTTATAGTAAGTATCATGCTTTGAACTGTTGCGTGACTTTTCTGAGTACATACCTCATTTCTTTGAGGCCAAGAGCCAGCCCCATATTAATTTCTGTATCCCCATCATCAACATGCACAGACTAACATCTAGTAACTGGGACCTAGTTCCAGTTCACTCAGGACAGTCCCAGTTGTAGGCCTAATTACTACCAGCTACCTACTTCACTCTCAAAGCTGTACTGGTTTGCACAGTACACTTCTACATAGCATGGATGCCCAACACGGAAGACCTGTAATGTGAATGTGTATGGATACAACACAGAAACAAAAATTGAGGTTCTGTTTTGGAATCAATTTTGGAATCTTCAAATTCCATGAAGCTCTATGGTAAGAATCTTCTGATAAAGAACCCAGCCAAAAAGCTAAGACCCCATGTACTGCAGACCAAGCTCTGTGTACAAATAGGAAATGGAATCCAGAGTAATGAGCTACAGATATTCAAAGACTTTTGTGCCACAAGCCTCATGCTATTTTAGGTAAATATGCATTTTTGATATTCAGGTAAATTCTGTAATTTTCCAGTGATATGCAAATTTGCAAAAGACGTATGAAGGAGAGAGTTCCAAATTGTGCAGCATATACTAGAGTTGTTCTCACCTCTATATTTTTATACTAAGCAGAAGCAGGGAGGGTTTCAAACAAAACTTCCTGGTAACCGTCTGCAGGATTGTCACACTCACTCACTCAAAGATTCTCAAAGCAAAGGACCCATAATCAGGTTTATTCGTTGTCAAAACATTTGTTTGCTCTCTCATGGACATAACCCTGATCACTTTTCCATCTTGTGCGTTTTATGCCTGAGTGGTATCTTCTTCACAACTTAGACCAAGAGCCGTTTGGGCAAGATTCTTCCTCAACAGGTAGCATGCAGCCCTGTATTCATGGAGGTGCTTACCCAGTAAACTGTATGGGCAGGATCCACTATTTCATGCATCATAAAGTCTTCATCAAGGTGCCTGAGGAAACCCTTCTGTGATCCATGCATCAGAGTTACGTGCGTTTGTCTCCCAACAGGCATTTGACATTTACTCATTAGTAATGTACTCTTCCTAATTTTTGATAGATTGTCCATGGAGATTTAGTTCATAATTTCTTCTTTCTCTGGCCTCTTCAGGAAGATGTGTATTGTAGTCACTTCTTTTCTGTTTACTTTGCCTGTGTTTTTTGTTTTTTGGAAGAATTTCACATTTTTCTTTTTTCTTTTTTTTTGGCAGCTGCTACAACCTTGGCCTTGGTGTTAATAAGGCCAAGTTCTCACCGACAAAGCTAACCAGCCAGCTGGGTCATTTCATTTTAAAATATGATCGTTAGAAAATGATGTGAGGAAACATGAGGCACAGTTTAGCTCCTGCCCTTCCTAGCTGGAGCCCTCTCCACGTCCGAGGGGCACCCCCCAGATTTCACACATGGATGGGCCTCATCCAAAGTCACAGCCCAAGTCACCTGACCCACCTGTGTCTCTCACCGTTGACATCAAAGCTTCCAATGGCAAGTTAGATGAGCACTTATGCTTAACCCAAACTCTACATTTAGTAATCCTGTTTTTTAAACCTCAGAAAATTTGAATCTATTACCTTTTGAACTTGAAAAGACCTAAATTTTAAATGAATATGGATAAGAAAGCATGACTTTGCAAATTACATCAGTAATATACACTATAAAAATTTCACTGTTTTTATAAAACCACACATGAGAATAAAGAAATGAAGATACTAGAGATACATTCGAGAGAAAGAACACTTATCATCGATTTATAACTTACTGTTTATGAGAACCTCTGACGATTGCCTTGTTTGTACTATCTCATGGAATCCTCACTACAAGGGGAAGGAAACACAACACCCCAACCATTTCCTCCATTTCACAAACGGGAAGCCACTGAAGGTGCTGTGCCAAGTCCTGCACCGAGGAAGGGCCCATCTTTCTAACCACTGCATGGTGACTGAAACTCTGGGCACCATAATGCTTTGTTTGGGATTTTCTGCTCTCAGACACCCCCGATTTCAATATTCTTTCCATTATACCAATAAAAAACACCTGGATTTTCAACCTATCTGCATTTTACCTGTATCTTTTAAATTATCTTGTACTCTGAGCAGTAGCTCCTTACCATGCCATTTTGAAGGGACTTTTCCCATAGCTTTATGCCACCTACCACTGTGCTGTCATTTTGAGGTCCATTGACTATCCCGAATAAGCAAAGATGCTACATCTTTTCTCTCTGCTTTGGGGACGTCTTAGTCCTTCACTATGCTGGTAGATCCATCCAGAGCCACATCCCATTTGGGAAACTTTATGCTGGCTGTTTGGTGCCTGGGTTGACTTGGAATGTGAATTACCATGAAAATCTCACCAAGAGCTGACAGGTTCAGACCCTACAGCTCCTCTTCTGAGATAACTAGGCACAGGCCTTGCACTCATAGCAACCTCCCAGCCAGCTTCTGGTCCCACAGGGGGATCTCCAGGGCAGTGCTGTCAGAGGCTGGGACATTCCCTGGCTGGGGGAGAAGGAGGCTTGTGATGCACTGGCCTCGTCATCCTTTGTGGACCAAAGTTCCCATCTGTACTTTGGGACCTATCAGGAGGGCCCTGAGCCAGTGGGGGAACATGAACATTCTGTCCAGATACTTCTGTGATCCCAGCCATGTCAATTTATCATTATTGGAGAGGAATGAAAAAAACTTGGTTGAAGTTTATTCACAACTCACTGTCTATTTCTTTAGCTTTTATAGATTCACTTTTACAGAATATTCAAATTTTTGAGGAGACAAATTGATATGAACAAAAAAAGTAGCAGGAATTTAATAAAGAGAAGTAAACATTTCTAGCTAATTTCAGATCTGCTATCCTTGGCAAGCTGTCTACAATTTTTCCTACTTTTATTTATAAAATAATTTAAATATCTTTTTACTTTGAAAAGTTAAATGTGTCATACTGATGATGGAGGGAAAAAAACACCCTGCAGTTGGCCCATGATGGGTAAATGGCCAGGGGCAGATACCTCACCTCCTTGTCTAAGGCCAAACGGCGCAAATTAATATAGCCTGTTGCCACTTGAGAAGGTAACACTGTCCTTGCAGAAAAGTGGTACAATTTAAATTACTGGGTTTTTGGCAAATAGCTGACTTTTTTTTTTATTACCTGGAATGCTAATGTACGCAACACGATGAGTAGAAAATCTACCTAAACCCTTAGGTGCTAGAAATGCTAATCTCATATCTCACTTAATCCCCACAAATACATGGTGATGTACATATTATTGTTGCAACATCTTTTTTATTTCTTCTTTTACAGCTAAGGAAACTGAGGCTCAGAGAAATCAAGTGACTTGTTAGAGTCACCCAGCCAGAATAACTTACTCTCTCTTATTATTTCAGGAATGTAAAAATAATGTGTTTACTTATTTATTTATTTTTCAAAGGGGGCAGCAGAGTTGCAAATGTTGTCTGGGTTGGCAGGTTAGTTGGGTAGGATGGCACCCAGTCCTCAGGACACACTCCATAGGGGCAAGAGGGACAGGACAGAGGCTCAACTGAGGCTTTTGGCACACATTGGCCAAGAAGCCGCTCACAACTGTGAGCACAGCCTGTGATGCCCCAGAAACGCAGAGGGAAAAGGACCCCAGCCCACCCGCTTCACCAATCCCCAGCTGTCCCTCCCATGTTCTGCCTCTGCATCCCCAGGCCCCTCCTGGGTAAGATAAAGATTACACCACCCACCTCCCCATGTGGTTGTGGGGATTAAGGAAGAAACTGTGTGTAAAACACCCAGCCCAGGGCCTGGCAAGAGTGAGTGTCCAATAAATGTCTGTGCAGTAGTTTGTAGTCAGTCCCATGGAACCAGTAACTAGAAAGGGAATGACAGGCAGTTTAAGGAAAACTCAGGCAATGAGTCCCGGGGAGATCACAGAAGCTGACATGAAGCTCAACTATGCCTGGTACAGATACACAGACCCACTCAAGCCTCACCACCAACAGGGAAAGTGAGGCACAGAGAGGTGAAGTCACTCGTTCATGATCACATGCAGACAGTGAGACTCCAGCCAGGGTTCAAGTGCAGGTGTCTCATGCAGACCAGCCAGTGTACACACCACTCATAGTGCTTCCCAAGCCCCAACACCAACAGCAGGTTTTTGTAGGTGACTTCAACACTCCCTGGACAATTTCAGGAGTGTTCCATATTTGAGAATTTGGTCTTCCATGATCTCACATTTTCTCCATGTTTCATATGTGTAACCCTCATCTTTCCAAGTGAATTGCCTGCTTCTGGATACTGACCTTCACTGTACATAGGTCCTAGCAGATCTGGGGCACAGTGAAGCCGCCCCACGAATGTCTGATGGTACAGGAGAGCTGCAGTGAGGTTCAGCTTCAGAAGGGAAACAGAGGCCAGCCTCATGCACTGCTACAATTAGAAATGAGGCTGCTCTGGGGAAAGCAAAAACAACCACCAACAAAAGAAAAGACCCCACATAGCACAGTCGCTGCTAACCAGACTCCCACTCTGCATCTGCCCGGGAGGGATGGCCATAGGTGGATACTGTCAGTCATGCCTTCACCTTGGCATGGTTACATTCTAACACTAAAGACAATGAGATAAGAGTCCCAGACACACAAATACAAGCAACACATGAATGTGTGACTGCATATATTCGTGAAGAAAGAGAGACAGAAAGATACATAAGTACAGATGCAAATAGCATAATTTTTATACTATGTAATAGTCACATGGTTGTTACCTGGCTATTCTCCTTTCCTTGTTAATTTTTCAAGCACTATACGTAGACATTACAATAGAAAGAAAATGTTTCAAAGTGCTAATAATTTTGTCTTTTGATAATATTTATAATATAGCATTGTTAGCAGTAACCTTTATGAATCCACCATCTTAAGAACTGCAGAGAGAATTATTTTTCATCCACAGCATTTGCACGTTTCATGCTATATGAAGTATGGTTCTATCTCAATTTGGTAAACCATTAGTTACATCTGCTGATTAGTGGAGAATGTGATTAAGTATACAATGCATACAAAAAATATGAAAAAAAATTAATAGTGTAATATGTTTTCAGGGTTGAATAATTTTTTACTAAAGACAATTAAGATTGTGATTAGAGAAAACAAAACTCCCTAAATGTTGGAGAATAATGCTTTCCAAATGTAACACATTTTGAAGAAGTGTCTTGCCTATCAGAAATAGAAATGCTACCTTGAATTACAAAAAAAGAAGTTTAATCCTGTCTCTGTCAAATAGTACTTCCATTTCCCTGTGGAATCTGTATGGTATATTAACTTCAGAGAAGTTAAACTATCAATTTTGTTATTCTATCTTATCAAAATGTTAAATATATTTACTAGGTGAAGAAAAAAAGATCTGTTCTCTGGATGATTATGGTATTTGTGATATTTTAAATGATCCAAAAAAAAGGAAAGTCAAATCTAATATTTTAATGACTGTAACAAATGGTCGAAAACCCTGCAGCATTTCATATCTTTCTCCCATGCAGTGTGATTGCTGCTGGCAGAGAGAAGCATATAAATGGCTACTGTAAAAATACAAATATTATCATGTTCCCATAGATAATGCTTGTCCACATAAGAGAATGTGGGACTTTTAGGAAAAAACTAAAATGTAAAAAAAAAATACAAAACCTAAACTTGCTCTTTAAACATCCCCGCATGCACTAGATAAGAATAGTTAATGAATAATGAAGGAAGTGGCGTTCTTGAAATGAGTCTGGTTCATAGCTCTTTTGAAAAGCATTTTAGACTAATTCTTTTATGATTCCATGATGAAATGGGTACATAATGCAACATTTTAATGTTAATCTACTTGCACAAATCAAGCAAATGGCAAGTCAAAGATATGTTAAGTCCAGATACAACCACTTTGTAATTTAAAAAAAATCAACACCGGTCATAGGAAAAATATTTAACAGATATTAATTCTCCACTTTGCTACTTCTGTCTCCCAAGATTTTGGGGAACTAGGCAGAAATATGTTCCTTTAGAAGCCTTGTAGTTTTACTGATAGTTTTTCTCCATAAAAATAGCTCTACTCACAAAATAAAAGTATTCATCTAAAAAAGAGGACCAACTACATTGTGATTGTCAAATATATCAATTTAATAGTGGTATGGGTTAGGAATAATTGGTAAGTTCATTATCTGTTAAAACTACAAAGACTACATGTATGTTCCAGGGCTCAAATTCATTTACCTATATTGAAAGCATTATAACAGGCTAAGTGCATTTAGACCCCATGGTACATAACATTATATTTTTTAAAAAAATTGGAATAGTTGTATCATTTTAGAAGACTAAACAGCTGCTTACAAGTGTCAGCACAAAAAGCAATAATGGTCCTGTACCTGTCTTGAGAAAATATTAAAAGTTCCAGTGGGGACAAATGGGTTTATTCATTCATTCAACCAAAAATAGTTATCAAGTTCCTACTATGAGCTGTGCACTACTTAAAGTAATGTTATCAGTAATTTCTGCATGAAGGTCTTGACAATGAAACCAACTAAGCTCTTGTGGTATCTAGGTCCTCTTTTCTGTAAGGAGCTTATGGGCAAAGTGAGAGAAAAAAAGAATCTTTCCTCTCCATGGAGACGGTATGCCCTGAGTGTTAATGCTGGATGGTAAAGGAGGGAAAGAGAAAGCAATCCTTGATATATGAAGCATCATCATTATTATTTAGGGCAGGAGGTGAGGATGGTGAGGATGGAACATTTGTTGAACCAGAAATGAGGAGGATAAGTAAACGATGAGCTTAGAGCTTAGTTCCAGAACAGGCACTGGGGGAGGGACTATAAACCGGAACCACATGCTCAGAGTTTTTCTCACAGTTTTGAGATTATAACTAGTGACCAAAAAGCCCATTGCTAGGACCTGGGAAAACTTTCTTTATGGGACTACTTAGAATTCATTTGCCCAAAGACAATATGCGGGCTTCTGGTCAAGATGGCAGAATAACGGTCCCCAGCGTCACTCTCTCCCACAAATCAACCAATTTACAACTATAAAAATGTAACATCAGCCAAGCTGGGGCCGCTGGAGCTCAGGTGAAGAGGAGGAGAGACCTATGGAACTCACAAAGGCGGGAGAAACCACGATGAGAGAAAGAAAAAACTGCTCTCAGCATTTTGGGCTGCGGCCTCTTTAATGCTGGAGCACACGGAGCAGGAGCCGGCAGAAGCCACAGCTGTGCCCTTCAGATGGAGTTACTTGGAGGCGGAAGGGGAGCAGAGGACTTTGGTGGCCCCCAGGACAGCAAAACCACTAATTGGGTTCCCATGTACTCATGCTGGAGCGAGGAGCCAGAACAGCTGAAAAAGGGGAGCCACTCAGAGGCTGGTGAGTCATCACAAGGGACTGGTGCAGGGCCCGTCCCATGGGAAGTGTTTGGAGCATGGGTGGTGGGGGAGATGGGTCCACTGGGAGAACACTGGGACACTGCAAGGACAGCTGATCTGCCCCTCAATCAGCACAGGACCACTCACAGGAGACTGGTCGGGAATGCAGAATTGCATGGGGTGCAGTTTGATGAAAAAACTCAAGCCCAGATCAGAGTTTCTACACAACCCAGGTGCACCAAGTCTCTGGAGAGCTGGAAGTACCTATAAGGTCAACCATTAAACCCTGAGTTGCACAAAAAGTCTTCCCTAGGGAAACAGTAGCAAAGCAGCAATTTAGCTAAACCACACAGCTCAACTACTGGTTCCCACAGGAAGTTCCCCCGTGTTAGAAGTAAGCATAGGACAAAAAGTTGGTTCCAGCCCAGGCACACCAGCAATGCCTTGGGGCCCACCATGGGACATGAGGCATGGAGCCAGGGGCAGGACCCCTGCCCACAACCACTCACACAACCAGCACCTCAGGGCCCTGCCCAGGAGCCCAAGGATTGGAGCTGGGACTAGACCCACTCCCACATCCAGGCACACCACCAATGCCTCGGGACCTGCCTGGGGACCCAGAGCTAGGAGCTGGGGATCAGACCCCCTTTCCAGACCCAAGCACACCATGCCAGCACCTCAGGGCCCCACCCAGGGGCTTGAGACATGGAGAAGGGGACCAGACCCCCCTTCTCATAACCAGGCTCACTGCGCCAGCGCCTCAGGGCCTGCCCAGGGACTCGGGGTATGGAGTTGGGGATCGGACCCTCTCCACAACCAGGCACACCACCAGCACCAAGGAGCATGCCAAAGTCATCTCCTCCATTTGGGTGACCCACCATAGCCACCACGATATCCATGGCTGCTGCGAAGGCAGCTAGACGCTACAACTACCATGCAGATGGTCTGCCAGCCACTGGAGTGCATTGACACAAGAAGAGTCACCAGCAGAGATAAAGACAGGAGGAGGATGTCTCTCCCCACATAGCCCATTTCAGAGTGACAGAAGAGGCATCTGCTCTATGATAGTATTGGGGGACCTGATTGCACCTTTCAGCATTGGACAGATCATTTGGGCAGCAAATCAACAGAGTAACCATTATTCTCTCAGAGGGTGAGAAGAAATCTAGGGTAATTAGAGGTGGGATGGGGGAGGGAAAAGGGGATGGGGAGGGATTGTACAAAGGGCAGAAAGAATAATTACAATTTGTAACAATATATATGCTATTAATATTGATTTGATCCCCAAAATATGTATAATCAATTTTGATTCAATAAAAAAATTTTTAAAAAGACAATATGCATATATAACTATATTTTGCTTTCCCCTCTTTGTTTGCTAAAGGTTATTTAAATAATGGATATCCAGCCAGGAAAAAAGACAACTTGAAGAGCAACACCACGATGGCCTTCCCAGATGTTTGCCTTTAGGATGTGAAATGAGTTACATAAACTTAGGATGGGGAACTGCTGGCTAGACACCAACACAGCAAGATGCACACTGTAGGAGTGACAGATGAGTCAACAATTAACTATATCAGCAATCAATGATGCTATCAAAGACCTATCATAAAACACCCATGTAGGAGAAGAGAATAATTTGAAAAATTCATAAATTAATCTGCAGTCTCAGCCTCTGGAGCTCTGCCTTCCATTGTGGACAACGTTCCTTAAGATCATAAATGTTTTTTTGTTTTTGTTTTTAAAGGAAGCTAACTTGATTCAAATGTCGAAAAATAATGACCTTTGAGAAAAGGTTAAAGGAACTGGGGTTACTTGGGCCAGGTAAAGCACAACTGCAGGACTGACTTAATAAATGTCAAATACTTGAAGTCAACTGTTCTCCAGGCATTCAGATGGCTACAGCAGACAAAGTAGGCTGAAATTGCAGTAAGAGATTTTGGGTTAACTTTAATAAGGAACTTCCTGGAAGGAATCTAAATCTCTTACTGCAATTTAACTTAATGTTACAAGGTTAATTGAACACAAACAGGCTACCAAGGAAAGTTGTGGAATCTTGGCTCTTAGATAGAAAACCACATATCTTAAATGGTTTAAGGTTTACTGCTGCCTGGGCTTAAGAGACTGGATGAAATAACTCTCAGAGTTTCTTGCAGCATATTATATAACTGATTTTATAGCTTTTTGACTTCTTCCATGCATGAGTGAGGCACACATTCATATGAACTCTAGGGTTGAAGAAATAGAACAGCAGGTCCTATATACCAAGTGAATTTCGAGTCTGATTACTTGGCATAGTAAAGAAAAAGTGTTATTTTTAAACTGGCTCCTTCCCTGAACACTATTAAGGAAAACTCTAGTTTGGAATAATATTTTGTTATAGCACTGTAAGATAGCCCCAAATCACTAACATATTGAGGAACATTGAACTACTTATCAATACCACCTTCAGAATAGCCTGTTTTGAGCAAAGAAAGGGCTTAGGTAGAGCTTAACAAATAACCACAGACAGCACTTATTTTTGGCCTTATTAGGAATTTGTCCAAGAAAACCAAACGCACATATTTATGGTATATGATCAAAACTAAGAACATAAAACCAGCCCACTTCTTCACAGTATTAAAATGGCTTAATACCTTGCTCTCATGTTTTACAATATTCAAAAAAGGATTATTTGTGGGAAAACCAGGCTGTAATTACTAAACATTAAGTTTTGGCATAATGTTAAATTATAATTTTTTATTTTTTCTTCTGTCAAACTTATTTCTTTTTATTGCTTTTTTTTCCTTTTAAAGAAAGAAACAAGCCACTTTGACATCTATTCCATTTTAAAAGAATGCTTCTATTATTCCATATCTAAATGGGACTGACATCACCAGCTCCTTCGTGTCCCAAAAGATCTTTAGCTCCAGCCCACTGTTGCACAGTTTATGCATTACATGAAATAAAATACCTTAAGATTTTGAAAATATTTATTTTAGAAACAGCAATCAAATTGTCTGTAATCACATTTTCTGCCTGGCTTTGAAAGCTGCATTATTCAATATGCCAGTGGTCCTTTCCATAATAGCAACACATTAGAAATTCATGCTGCTCTAATACGTCTGAATTCCTTGACGCACGGCACTCCCTGCAGGCCCAGAGGGCCATTCCTGCTTCAGTTTCATGAGTCCTGCATAGTACCTACTGAAGTGATGGTTGTCAAAACAGTTGTACAATGGCCTTTGAATGCAAAGTGTGCCATGACTGAACACTAAAAATGACAATAAATCGAAGTATATACATTAGGCTTGCTTTTGTTGCCTGGAAAAAGAAGCCATTTGGGAATAAACCCCCCAATTTTATTGCCTTTTAACATCTTTTTTTTTTTTTTTTTTTTCCATTTTAAACTCCAGAACTGGAAATTTGAAGCATTCAAAGAAATTGAAATCTCCTTTGTTGCTTTTTTCCTTGTAAATTTTCTATAATGTGTCATTAGGAACTACACTCTACAACAAGCCCAGGTTCTAAATGAATCCTTTCTGCGAGGCCACTCTAAAACTTTGCACGGTTTTTCTTTGTATGAAAGAGCTTCTGTTGACTGCACAAAGAACAAGCAATCGCCACATATAGGCCAGGCAGAGAGGCTTGGATGACTCTATACAAGGTTACATTTTCCCTTCCACCAATCCATAATTAAACAGGGCAGTGAATGTACCAGAGTGGGGAGAAAAAGAAGACAGGCTCTCGATTTCAGTTTGTGGGAATTAAAGGATTTTTTTAAGTCACGAATACTTAATATTGGCGTTTTCTTATTCTTTCTCCCAAAATAGTTTTGTATCTTCTTTTTAACAAAATAAAAACACTATCCGTCCACATAAAGCAACATCACTTTCTGTAGAATAACATTTTCCACTCAGAGGAAATGATCAGTTCATTAGGTTCAAATATCTTTAATAACTGATTAGGTTTTCAGGGGGACAGTTACAACACCGAGAAAGCCAAAGCGACAGCAGGAAAAATTACTGAGTCACTGATGTGACAAGTCAGGTGAGGCAAGTGTGGGTCAGAATTGTGTAGTCCACAGAGCATGAATACTAGGAAAATACCAGCCCTGGAAAGGGTTGCAGAGATGAACTCGTCTGGTGGTTTTCCATCTTCCTGAGGGCGGAATCCTTTGCTCGGGGGAATTTTTATAAGAAATGAGAATAAAAGAGACGAATAAGAGCATTGCTGCTCTGGCTGAATCCTGGGTCAGTCTGGACCCTTGGTCTAGTCCAATCCTGCTGATGGACAGGTACAGTTAGTGGCCCTGGTTCACAAGCTCATCCAAGGCTCTAGTTCCAGGGCTTTTGTAACCAGACTACACAAATCAATTATCCACTATCAGGGGAATTTTGAGAAAAATGGAACTCTTACGTACTGGATCATGAATGGCTGTTTAACTTGGACCCAGAAAATCAGAACTAATTGGCACTTACTCAACAGTATGTACTTACAGAAATTCTTCCCTGTTTTATAGTCTGTCTTTGGAAAAGGGGGGCTTTAAGAAAATACAATATTTTTTAAAGTGCCAAAAATCTAACTTGTTGCGGAAATCCCAGCTGATCATAAAAAGGCACAGGCAGGAATATGCAAAAAAGAAGTAATGAGAAATGTGGGAAGAAGAACTTTCACCTTGTGTATGCTGCAGCCCATATGTGTCTATGGTCAATTTCAGAAGGCAATATCGACATTTACCCTGGTGACATGTTTATTAGAAAGAGGTTTCCACTGAATATATGCAGCACCTAATGTGTGCCAGGAACTGCTTTACAGATATTAACTACTTAAATGCTTATGACATTATGGGATTAAATATCTCACCATGAGCATTTTATGAGTAAGAAAACTGAGGCACAAAAATGTTACATAAATTGCTCTAGGTCATACAGCTGGCAAGTGGCAGCAGCAAGGTTTGAACTGAGACAGTCTGGCCCCCAAACATCCATGTTAATCACAATGGTATATAAGGCCCCTAGGTGAAAAGTAAAGACAGCTTTGCTTAAGAGTAGGCTTATTGCTGTCTTTTTTGACAAATGTGAACATTAAGGATTAGAGTATAAGTAACTCTTTTGGAAAGGATTCTCTCCTGCAGTTTAACTTTTCTTAAAGAGTCCTACAGCCTTGCCTTTCCCCTTGCATTTAACAATCATTTATGCAATGTTTCCTATGTGCCAGCCACCGGCCTAAGAAATTCTTAAATATTCCTTTAGCCCCACGAGAGAAGGACTACTATTATCCCTGTTTTTTAGGTAAAGGAGCTGGAGGATTTACTGGCTGAGCCACTAAGCAGGTCGCCTAACCACCCTGGATCTCCATTTACCATTTGTAAAATTGCGACACTAGTACCTCATTCAGATATTGATTTTTAATGATGGACTAAATTTTTTATGTCTAATATCTAGACATTTGTAGGAAGGATTTATAATTGGTGAAATTGTATCACTTATGTTTGCCAGTGGGGATAAGAAACAAAGATAGATACAAGAAAATTAATCTTTAAAATAAAGATTATATATCATATATACTAATTTACATTATATAAACAGTAACATATAATAATGTATATATATTATACACCACAATAACATATAAAATATATACTATATACAAATAAGATAAAGGAGAAGACATGAAAGTATTTTCACCTCTTTGATCCATTCGAGTACTAAAATTCCATTATGCGAAAATACTAATGCAAAAATATGATCAAAATATTAACAGCAAAAGGCTCAACTTTAATAACACTGAAGTGCTTTTGGAAAACACAATTGGAGATTGTTGATCCTATATATAAATCTGCCCAGAGTGGTCTATACTCATAGGATTTTAAAACCCACAGCAAATTTGTGACCTGCAGTCTACAAATGTTAGCTTTTAATAGGTGTACCCATATTATAGATGAACCTTGAAAGAGGATCTTGAAAAGGAGTACTGTAATTTCTAAGTGGACAGTGTCTACATCCTGATCTCTGCAGTCATTACTTTCATGTCTATATGAGCATTGACAACCTAAACTGTCCCTAATCATAAATATATTTCAACAATTGGCAAACCAGTCAATAACCTGGATATTAAATTTTGTGATCATATTAGGCATTAACAAAGTTGCTAGGAAAGACTTTTAATAAGTTTTTTAAGGAAGTGTGATGAGAAAATCTTTTTCTTTTTTTCATTGAAGCATAATTTATTCTACATATTTTGGGGGTACAGCATTAACTATCATCACCTGTGTATATGTGATGATCAAATCAATATTATTAGCATATTCATTATTACAGATAGCAATTATTCTTTATGTCCCTTACCCAATCTCTCCCCAGACCCCTTCACCCCCTCCCACCACTAGTAACCATAGATTTGTTCTCTCCTTCTGAAAGTTCAACGTATTATTGTAGTTTTGTCCTTCCTTCCTTCCTTCCTTCCTTCCTTCCTTCCTTCCTTCCTTCCTTCCTTCCTTCCTTCCTTCCTTCCTTCCTTCTTTCCATCCATCCATCCATCTATCCATCCATCTCAAAGTTTCTTTCAAAGAAAATAACCCTTTAGTGCTATTTAAATTTAAACTATGAAAAGAGGAAGGTTTGTTCATTTTAAAATTTATATGTATTTGGGGATGATGTGAAAATGGCTTAATGGCCTACCTCAGCCCTCAGTGTCACACTCTGGGGTATTTCAACACCTCTTTCCTGAGTTGGGATAACAAGCTCCTGAGGCTTTTCACAATTCCAGTTTCTTACCACTGCTATCCATCCAGCGTACTCCTGTCAGAAGGGTTTTTCTGCAATACTGCTTTATAATGCTTTTGCCTTGAGTAAACACTGCCCAGAGTCCTTCAAAAACCCAAATTGGTTTTTGAAACCTTTGGCCAAATGTCCCAATTAAAAATATCCAACCTGATTTTTGAATGCTCTTCAACATGCTTTTTCTTTCCCCCTTTCTTATCCAAAACAAAACCATCCTCCAAGCCCTAACTGCAGGCCTACCTTTTTCCTTATGTGTTTTACCCAAATCAGATTCTGTAATCTCTTCCAACCATGAATTCCTATTGAGTTCATGGCCAGTACAAGTGAGGTTGGCACTTCTCTGGGTCTCTAATTGCTTTGTGTTTCTTTCTAATTGTTTCATAACTATTTATGTTTTCTCTGTAGTTTATAAGCTCTTGAAGGACAGTCACCATGTCTTATCCATCATTTAAACCCTTTCAAACATTTAGACCATGGTCAGCATTCAAAATGTACATACTGAGGAATGACCTTCTAGTCACAGGACAGCTCAAAACAAGAACTGAAGAGGCTCTTTGTTTCTCAAAGGAATTCGTTGATAAAAGATAGCTCCTGGTTTTTCCAACTTTATTAGATTTCTACTGCAACTTTATAGTGTATCAAACTCTGACTCCTGGAATCCAGACAGTTATCCAAGCCTTGAAACAGGAACAACAAATTTAATCTCTGAATCTACTTTTTCCAAGTCCACACTGGCTTGAAAATAAATGGGTTTAATATAGATTTAAAGCTTAATCAACATTGATAACTAGATCAATACTGTTTGATATGGAAGCCACTGGGTACATGTGGCTACTTAAATGTAAAGCAATTAAAATGAAGTAAAATAAAAAATTGGTCCTTCAGTCACATGAGCCACATTTCAGGTGCTTAATACCGGGTGACTATTGATACTGGGCAGCCCTGATTCCAGCAGGATTCCAGCATCACACAAAGTTCTACTGGACAGTGAAGAATCTCATCCAAAGCCTCACCAGCACCAGCACTGGCTGGAGCAGCCTTTTGCTGACAGCATTAAATGCTAGAACCAGTGCTGTGATGGGCAAAGTCAACGCCCACCCCAGAATGTGGCTGGAGAGGTACTGAGAAGGCCCACCACGCCATGCAAATCCACAGACTCACATGCGAGAGCTACAATGGCAGACCAGAGCCTCCTTCCTTCAGTTTAGGGCAAACAGGGGACTTGTCGCCCCTCTACCTTGTAAAGTGGTAAAACTTCCAAGGGAGGAAAACATCACAGTGAGGCAAAAATACCTAGGTCCAGTTTTTACCAGTGGGTCGGGCACAGTGGCAGAAGGACCTAGAAGGTGGGCTTTTTCAGGGCTCTAACTTAGTCGGGCCTGAGTGTGCCATCTGAGGCTGGAGTGGCTGCAGAGGGCAGCAGATCTGGGAAAATCCAGATTGAGAGTTTTTGGAGTTGCCCAGCATCTCCTAAAGAGTGAGTGGTGCATTGAGAGGGTCCTTGGTATGCCAAGAATACTGAAATGTCCCTGGACAGGAGGCAAATTGAATAAACGAAAAACCCTTTGGAGACTTAAACTACGTAATCGAATATCTCATGATCCCTCCTGCAGCCCAGCTCCCGTGCCCACCATGAGGAGGGGCGCGGAGGACGGACCTGCATTTCTGATGGGGCCACCCCTCCGTCCCCCAGAGGGAACCGACTCTGTCCCCGGCGGGAACTGGATACCTTGTCTGGCTCATCCACCGCGTCCGAAGGCTGAGTCCCCTAGAGGAACAGGCATGCCATTTTTCAAGTGACTACGCTGAAGTACAGCATTTTTCAGATTTACATGGAGCACATTTGCTTAAAAATTCCATTTTCTATTTTATGGAGTCACAGTTAACAGTTGTAGGCCAAATCTATCCAGCGGAATCGAATCTAAATGCTGGGGCAGCAGTGCCGAGCTCTCTGCCACTGTGGCTGCTGCAGACGAGCCCAGATGGCTGCAGACTTGGGAGAGCTCTGCACGCTGCTGGGGCATCGGGCTCGGGGCTTCACTCCCCAGAGAAACTCCTTTAGGGCTTCTGTCGACTCTCCTTTTATTCCCCCCTTTTGTCCTTGATTAACAGAAAAATCTTCCTGTGAAGTTACTCAAGTTAGTGATATATCCCCAAATGATTTAGAAAAGTGATAGCATGAAATGCTTTTTTTTAAAAAAAAAAATCAGAAACAAGGTAACATGAATAAGTTAACCGATTTGTTCACTGTGTACGTGAGAGCCCTGTTCAGTGACTTAGGAAAATGACCAGAGAGTCAGTTGGACTGTAAAGAGACTGAACAACGGAAACCAAGGAGCAATAATAAAAAGTCACTGTTAACCTGAGAGGAGCATTTTATGACGCGGTCAAAAGCTCTGCCCTTGGCTCTACACTACTGAATCTTTTTCCCACTATATGGGATATAGACAGAAAAATTATTAAGTTTTTAGATAACACAAAAATCAGAAGGAAAACTTATAATAAGCCAGTGTTTCTCAAGTATGGGGTGTTTGCTAAAAATACAGAACCCGGCATAAATTATAAATTATTTATATAAATATAAATTCCCTGAATTGGGCCTGGGAATTTGATTTTTTGCTAGTTTTCTGGGTGATAAACATTCCCACTAAGTTTGAGAAGTTTAGACTGTTAAAACAACTCAGAGTGACGACAGGTCAAATAGACTGAAACACTTTAACGGAGATAAATTTTGATCACCAGAATGATACCTCCAAAGTAAAACTGAAAATCGTTTTCTTGCTTTCGTATGATGTAAATTTGTGGAATTTGAGAGCAGAAAATAGAGGGTAAACTCAAGGTTAATAACCGCTCCTCTTCAGAAGATTTGGGGATCTCACCTGTAGGGAGGACTCCTACACTCGATGAGAGGAGGAAAGTTTTAAGATGACTTTTCACCGGAAAGCTGGTAAGCCAGTTTGACTTCATGACATCACGTTCAGTGTCAAACAGTATTTAGTACTTTGGGTTATAAACATGAGTGATCAAAAAAGTAATTAGTTGATTTTGCCTTGACTTAAATATAAACTGCTTCAGGAATGTATAGGATTTGTGGAGAACCTTTTCCATAGCTAAAATCGTCTTCCTAGTTTCAGAATGCTGTTTTCACAATTTAATGGTTGAATAATAGTAACATCACTTCCCATGCAAACAGGTAAGCCGATTCTTACCACGGAAATGGAGTTAGAAAGCAGAGTTCCATCCTGGCCCAGCATATTGGAGACGGTGATTTCAGGTAGGTCCATGTTTTGTGGATGAAATGGTAGCAGGCCATTATGGTTCATCGGGTGACACAGAGAATGGTAACTGGATTCGACTTCACTCAGGTGCACCAGTGAGTGGTCGGGGAGGGAGGGAGGGGTGATCGGTGGAATGTTAAAGTCTTCACTTTCCAGGCTTGGACCAGGGTAGGACTGTGAAAAGACAAGAGTGACATTGTTGCAAATTATCATCTCCTTAATCTTCATCATCGTGAACACATGACATGACCCTTTAGATATTATTACAAGCAGCATTGTGGATTTGGCAAAGATGTTTCAAACACTCAGATCATCCTGCTCTCATTTCACTGTTAACATGGAAGAAAATTGCCTCAAAAGTATATCCACTTCTGATATAAAGACTGCTTCCATTAGGCGGTTTTATTTTTTCCAAGAAGTAGAACTCAAACGGATTTCAAAGGTCCCATTAAAAATTTCCAGAGTTTTAATCTAGCTGAATACCTTTTTCATAAGAATTGTGAAGGAAAGCAATTTATAAAATCGATGTTTGATCAAACATGTTTCACAAGACTCCCTACTGCTCAGATCATGAGATGCAATAAAAATGAATTCCAAAAGTTTGGGGACAATAGCTTTTGGCTTTTGAAAAGCTACACAGGCTCACAACTGACGAAATAAAAGATTAATAAAGAAGTAACTTAAGCATGCTGCATAAGTGTGGTTGTGCTGAAAGTGTGACATGAAAAATGCCATTAAAAGCTACTTTTAATCACAAAGATTTTATCATCAAAATACAATTGAAGATTACTTTCATGATTTCTATTACCATTTATTTGATTTTCCCCTAAAAGCCAATAGATAATATTTCAATAATTTAAATTCAGTTCAGTCTATTTTGAAAAGCAAAACAATGCTAATATTTTTATAATACTAATTCTGGAATAAAAGTCAATCAGTAAAACAAATAGCATTGACACACCTGGTGTTTCTTCTTTTACAAACTAGCTTTAGATAAAATAGGGGGAGAGAGAGAGAGAGAGAGAAGAAGGAAGGAAAGATTATATGAGGCCATGCCTGTTAAAAACAGAATGCAGTCAATGCTGAAAGATCTGAGGAAGAACTGCAAAATGAAACATCGTTACCAATTAATACCAAATACACAGTGATATTTTAGCAGTTTTTTATCAAACAGATGTCATAATATGAAAGAAAACATTTTGGTCCAGATAATTCTTGCAAGCCTATCTTTCAAATTCAGAGAGGCTTCACAGTGTCTGGGTGCATGGGTAACAAGGATCCCCTTGTCTAACAGTGCAGCGCCTGCTGAAGTGTGCAAGATTTGGAATGAACAGGCAAGGGGTAGAAGCCAAAGAAAGTAGTGTAAGGTATTCACTGGGTGCTCAGCCAATAAGCTTCATGCTCCTGCGTCCAAGTGCCTGGGGTTATTTTTTCCAGATGGCGTCTATTTGTGTAACAGAAAGAAAATCTTCACTTGCTAAATGTTGCACTTGCTAAATGTTGTACAAGTTCTGATGTATTTGTTTAGGTGCTGTCAGAAGATGAGATTAAATGAAGAGCTACTTGGAACATCTGGAATTTAGACCTGGTCATGGAGAGGCACTGTGTGGGTTAGAGACTGGTGGTAGGTGAAAGGAAGATTTGATTTATCCCTGCAGATAATTTTTTTCTTAAATATCTAATGTTCTTCTAAAAAAAAAAAAAAAACTCACTAATAGTTTAATCACCTGTTGCCCAATTCTCCTAACAGTACTCGCACATATCTTTTGTTTGAAAAATATATTAGTGTGCTGTGTCAAAATCATAAGTTTGATCAAATCCTTGCCTGCCTGATAACTCCTAAGTCTATAGATCTAAGTCATCAGTTCCTTTTACTTCTTATATTCACATAGAAGAAGCATAAAAGATGCTTAATGGGAAGGTGAGAGGGAGGCAAAGTGCATTTATTAATGCCTGTTTCATATAAAGCACTGTATCAAGACTTTTGACTATATTGTCTTCATTTAATCCTTACAATAAAATTTTGTGCAGGTATTTTTACCCCCATTTTCTTGAACAGAAAATCGAGGCTCCGAAATTAAATAATTTGTCCAATTTTACTCAACTCTGTACATTTAAGGGACGAATATTAATGGAAGAAGGACTTTTTTTTTGCTGTGCTATTTACATAAGTAATTTAATTGTGGCTATTTTATTAGGTTGAAAGATACAAAATTGCTGCTACCCAACTTTTTGATAAACAAGTTGATAATACAAGAATTAGTATTAGCATTAGTATCAACTCTTTTCTTGCCCCACACTCCACCCCAATGCCCACTCACTGAAATTAAATATTTACTCTATATGAGCATAAGAATTCATCATTTGTCTCTTTGTCAAAATTGCAAATGCTGAACTGTTGATACATATCTTTTGAGAAGTTAATTGGTGCCTATTTGAAACTTCCCCGAATAAAGCACAAATAATGCCAGTGATAAAAGTATTTAATTTTAGAAATACCCTTAAACCTCTGAAAATACTAATGGATATTCTACTTATGGAACACACCATGACTTTACATTTTAGAGTTTCTTCAGTAGTTAAATCTTAATTTGTGGTGTTTTAAAGGAAGGTTTAATTGGTATCATGTTACACTCAGTGATAACAATCGTACTGAAATTTAACTAAGATACATGGCTTATTTTCATGTAATTACGCATTAACGTTATTTAATCCATGCAATTGCCTACCAAAACCACAGATTCCACAACTTAACCGGTAATGGGTAGTTATGTGGATCAAGAATTTTAACAACGTAGGGTTACTTAGTAATTTCTGTTCTTTACACTAAAAGTCATGAGATGGTTATTTGCCATGAGCCTATTACAGTGTAATTGATGCCATATAAAAGTATAGTGGTAACTGCATAAATGTCAAAATGTCCCAGAACTTACAAAAAGTTCAATGCCAGTCTAATTACTCATTATTATTTTATGTGGAAATAAATTTGCTAATTATTCAACATTAATTTTTATGGTACAACAGCTTTATTTTGATATTTTAAAACTTAATAGAAATATGTTTAACTTAACAATAGTAAGTTTTATACTATAGACAATTTGAAGTTTTTTGGAATGTAGTATATATAATAGGATATGAATCAATATTTCCCCTTATTCTCCATGAAGCTACCTAGTTAGAATTAGTATTCAACGTTCACTGAATGAATAAACAAGTGAATCACTGAATGCATGCATGTATGCATGAATGAATGAGTGAATAGTAAAATGAGTTTTTGAAGGTATGAAGTTCGTGAATATACCACTGTTATTCCAAGTGTTTGAATAAATAACTTGTATTCCCAAGACTTTGCACTTGCCAGTTGACAACACAGTGTGTAACAATAATCTCACAGAGTGTCCGGAGGCCAAAAATGTCCTGTTAGAGGAGTAAAGCTAGAGCAGTAAAGGCTGGGCAGGGTAGTTTGTGTCCCTCTCTGGCTATTGCTCTGGCCCCCTGAAGTGGCTTACATTTACTATCTCATAGTGACACAGAGATGCCAGAGGATTCATAAAGGAGACTTTGTGGCCCCCTGGCTCTCAGAAGTTATTGGAGCCAAATACTCACTGCAGGTGGGACATCAGGACCCCTTGGGAGACAGCTGGGCACATGAATAAGGTCACGGCAGCAGTTCTAATGCCCATGCCTTGCAGGCAGCAAGGATCTGATTGGACAAGAGGGCAGGAGAAGGTTCTTTGGTCACAGAAACAGGAACATTGATGATGAGACCAGGGGCTGAGGACTCAGAGAAGGCTCACGTCAAGGCCATCCCTGGGTGACACAGGGGACCTGCTATGCTTGCCCATGGACTTGGGGTCATCTTCTGACTTGGACTTATTTTCCTCCCTCAAGTCTCAGTGAGGCTTGGAGTTTAAAGGATCATTCACTCTCCAACCCTCTCAGGAACAAAGATCATTTGATCCTTTTTAAAAGAATCTCAATGTCCCCATGAGACTGCAGGACTACATTTTTTTAGCCTGAGCTAGAGGCCTTGAAGGATTCAATCTACGTCCTCGGAGGCTCTGTGGGGCTGGGCTTCAGTATAGAATGCTAGGGGAGGTTAGATCTAGACTTTCAAAGGTGGCATCTTCTTCCTCAGCACCCTTTACAGTGTCTTTCACCCATCCTAGTCCAGAGATCAGAATCTGTTAACAGCAGTCTGAACCACACCTCCCTCTTTCCCAGCAAATCAGTGGTGGCCGTCTGCACAAATTGGGAAAAAGCATGAAGGGACAGTGGGGTGAAATTCAGGTCAATACATTTATCTTGGATCTTTCCCATATTAACCAAAGGTGAATTGGAAACAAATAATTACACAAAAGGATTTGGTCTAAACCATAGCCAGTCTACGTGATCCAAATGAGTCAAAGAACTCAAAATTACATTGTTGTTACTTAACCAGATTCCCCCTTACGCTACTCACTGGTTATGGCCACAGGAGAGTCTCATCACATTGCTGGGGCTGGGATGTGCAACGGCGCTGCCCTACACTAGTGCAGGGGGCACCGGGCACCACTCTGTGTCCAGAGAGCAGAATCCAAGCACCACTGCATGTGGGTTAGAGTGGGCTGTACTAGCAAGAGGCTCGGCTAATTCTGGAAAATAGATGAACTTTTCAAGGCCACAAGAGGACTGTTAGAAGCATTAAGGCAGTAATTTCAAACTATTATCATCCTCAAGAGAGTATTTTTACAGTTCTAAATAATACTCGTATAGTCAATGACTATTTTAAGTCATTTTCTTAAAACTTTAAAATGTGGTCTTTGCACATTTAGCTTATAAAGTGCTACCTCTTTCTCTGATGAGAAGGAGATAGATTCTGGACAGGTTGAGAGTACACATAATGGCTCCTTCAGTGACTAGTAAGAACAGCCACAGAGTGTGCCGGACAGAAACGAGGCTTTGGAGTCCAATAGATGGTTTGTGCCCAAATTCTTGAGTCTTTATTAGTGTGGGTTCTGAGGCAAGTTTCTTAGCCCTTGTGAGCCTCAGTTTCATAACCTGTTTCATGGGCTCTCATGAGCATTAAAAACAAAAACATATGTAAAAAGTCTAGTAATGTATGTATGCTGGATAGAAAGTTCTTGATCAACGACAGCTTTACATAGCTACAGTTATTGTTAAACGGATTTATACATGCCATGGATTGGGTCATATCCAAGAACACAAACATCTACAGACAGCATGGTAGAGGATTTAGACGTGTTCTCCGCAACATCATTATAAAGGAATTTCAGTACATTTGCCATTGATCAGACCTTAAAGTAGAGAAAAAGGATAGCCCCATTCATACATAATGTATTTACTTACTTGCACTCCAAAAATAGCTAAGATAAAGTATCACCTTTATTTCAATGGGATTACATTGCATTTTTTAAAATTAAAGAATAAAGAGATAGTGGGGAACAGAGAGCAGGCAGAGGCTGCTGAAGGTGCTGACATACTGTGCAGAGAGTAAGAACTTTGCCCCTTCAGCAGGCTCCACTGTGAGGCCCTCAACCCTGGCTGATGAGGTCCAGACAGTTTGACTCCCATCCACCCAGGAAAAAGGCAAAGGAATTTGTGAAACAGAATGTCAGGGTCTCCGTTCGCACAAAGGCTATACTTTCTAACACACTGGCCTGTGTCCTCAGAAAGGCTATCTTTCCTGGGGGATTCTTGGCAAGGAGGTTGAATTGCTAATCAGAGGGATCACTTTTGAGACTAGATTCAACAGACTGGGGTTAGGAAAGTAACAGGGGATCCTTCCGATCTGCTTTGGTTTGATCTGCTAGAATGGCTTTTCCGTCATCTGACTAAAGCTGAAGTCCTTCCCCAGTGTCCAACCTTTCTCAGCCCCCATGTCAGTGAAAAAAGAAAGGAAACTTCTCACTGCTTTCTGGAAGATCTCATTCCCCCTGTCTGTTTAATTACATACTCACACTCCTTTTTAATCATGTTGCTTTACATATTCCATGACCTGGGTATCCTGTTTACATTATTTTCTCCTTCTGCAATCCACATTTCCTTTTGCTACAGCCTGTTCTTATTTTTTTTATTCTTGTTCTACGTTATTACATTTGGAAGTGGAATGTTAATTAAGCTGACTTTTCTTTTGACCACAGAGAATTAATGTTTTCATACTATCTAGACAGAGTGTTAATATATGCTGGCCAGAAATAAACAGTGGGAAGTCTCTTCTGGACTTTGCCTTTTCTTCTCTTTTTAAAATCTAGTTTCTCCACCAGAAGGGCATTGAATGTGTGGGTCTCTGTCCACATATTGCAATCATTATACAGAGCCCTCAATCTTTGGTGACAAGAAGTCCCATAACTCAGAAGAATTCAAAAGATATCATCTTGTACATATCTTTAAATTCTGTGATGAATTCATGCAATCATGCATACACCAAAAATATGGCTATGGTTATAACTTTGTAAAATATGTTTCTCATATAGATCTTTATTTGAAAGATAAATAGCACTGCCATCAGACATACACAGAATGCCTTAATTTTTAATCTGTAACAATTCTTGAAAGTTAAGGATAGAAAAATGTCAATGTTTAAACATGTATCATTTTCTATTACTGAACATTCTTGTTGCATGACTCAGATAACAGAATGGAAGGACAAAGTAAACTGAGTTTATTAGAAAAATAATAAACTTCCTCTGTACATTGTACATTTTTAGAAATTACAATATTGCATGTAACAGTGATTTTTCTTGAAAGAGTTTGAACAGCATCAACATGATCTCCAATTTCTTTTGAGAAGACCTTCAGAAGTAGGTATTTTTCAGATTCTTTTGTGTCTGCATGAGCAAGGGTTGATAGCTTGAGCCTATAATGTATTACTGTGAAAAGCTTCGGTCTGTTACATAAATCATCTTAACACTCAGCAAGAATTGTCCAACAGTGCCATTGATGTGCTCAAGCCAATGATCCTGCAAACAATTTTTTGGTCTTTCTTCACATGTTAGACAATAGCAATAAATCACCTACATTTAAAAACACAATGTACTAATTTTTCAAGCAACAGTTACCAAAGTGAAATTTTGGGGAGAAAGTATAACATTTATTTCATTTGTGCTCATTAATTTTTGTAACTTACATTAAGTAAAAGGCAATGAATGCCTCATTTGTTATAGAAACATTTATTGTGTCCCTACTGTGTGTAAAGCATCCTGCAAAGTGTGATTTGAGAAACAAAGAATTAGAAGACATAGTTTGTTATATTTTACATAAAAATCTGGATTTTTTTGAGTTTTCACATTGAGTTCATACATTCTGAGATCCAGTTCCACATTGTTTTTGCTTTATTTTTGAAATAACCAATAGAAAATATACATGAAAAAAAATCACTCTTAATCCAACCACTCAGTAACAAAATAAATATAGATCAAAATATAGAACAAAATAAAGATAAATATAGAAAAATGTATATCTTTCAAGATTCTTATTAGTACATATTTGCTAGTTTGTTTTAAGTATTAGTTTTTGTTTTTGATAACAAAAGTCTGATCATAAGGCTCTGATTTTGGAGCTAGAAACACTAAACGTAAATCTCAACTCATCTCTCAATAGATGTGGTTACTTAATTTCTCTAAGACTCAGTTTCCAAATCTATAAAATAGGGATGATAATAGCACTCAACTCATTAAGGGTAGATAAAAATTAAATAAGATTAACAAGATAATGTAAATACTTTGAGAATACACTGGTTCATAAGAAGCAATTGATAAATGTTAGCTACATTGTCATTATTATACTAATATAATTTAATCTGATCACTTAAAATGGATCATAAATAATTTTTCATGCCAATAAAAATCATCTATATTATTGTTTAAATGGCTATATATTATATTATTGTATTCATGTTCTAAAATTATTCTATCAGTTCTCTATTTTGAACATTTAGATTTTCCTGTTATGAACCACACTGGGATGAATAACCTTATCCATTTATTTATTTATGATAATGTCCTAGAGTTCTATATTTATGCTCAAATGGAATCACAGGATGCTTGCTCAAGAGGAGACCTAAGAAATCACCCCCCTCCCACCCCACTTTGCAGATATGGAAATTAGACACAGAGAGGCTAAATAATTTGCTTATACTTATAGAACTAGTCGTGTAGAGGGGAAACTCATAGCATCATTACACAGATTTTGTTTTACATTTAATAATTGAATACAATGCCTTAGGTTTTCATTTACTATTTTTAAATGTGTGGAGCCTTTGAGTTTTCATAAATTTTTAGTTTTTTAAAATCTGTGTTAAGTTGATTTTTTGCTTATGGTCAGGTTCTACTTGCTAAATCATATGCAGGCAGCCTAGCATGGAGTTGAGCATTCAGTGTTGGCCTGTTTTCATATGTATGTGTTTTGCATGTACAGTTTAGAATACATGCTCTATGTGTTTATGACCATTCTTTTCATTTGTTCATTTTTTTTTCTATTGAGTAGAAGTCAATAAATGAGTGTGTAAGTAAACTTACATTCTGCATAAAGAAGCCAAAGTAGCAGAGGACTAGAGGTGAGCGGATGCTCTTGGTTTAGCTTCTTAATCAACGGGTCCAGAAAAGAGAAGGGATCCTGTTTCTACTCATCAAACTCTGATACACAATTGCGACTCTTCAGATCTTTTCATCAGGAAACAGTTACAAATGAATCTCTAAATATTTGAGGTCATCTCACTTTCTAAAGTCCTTGCTACAAAGAAAGCTTATGCTGCAGATAGGGACGTGGAAGGAAAAAAACAGATAGAAATGGAGACAATTTCTCCAGTTTAATGAAGATAAGACAACTCAGCATTCGATTTCCCAGAGGTGGGATCCCTGGGAAGAGTAAAGGGAGGAGGAATGACATGTCTTCAGTGGAAGGACCTCCTGGACTTTGCGTACCTTCTGGAGGGGAAAAGCAAGAGCGTCAAGGTGGGAAGAGAGGGGAAGAGAGTCCTTGGCCAGGACAAGAAAAGACGTGGAATGAGGAGGGAGCAGGCTCTTCGGCAGTGACAGTCCAAGCATAGAAGGACTGATGAAGAAGAGGAGGGAGGAATAACTGCTCCGGATGAACAAATCCAGGGACAGCAAACAGACTCTTTATATTTGTACAGCTTTCCTATGGGAACAAATATGAAACTGCTGCTTTTGTAGCTAAAAAGTGGTCCAATACCCATGGGTTCACATGGTTCAACTAATATTTCTGAGTACTGCCATACACGTAACACATTACAGTTATCTCAATACTAAAAAGGATTGAAGTTAGTACATCAACATTTTGGTCTTAAAGTTCTAAAATGAAATTAAAAGCCCAGCTGACCAAGAATGGAGTCTGACTTGGGCCTTAGACCTTTCCAGGCCAGAGTCCTAGCTCTAATATTTTCTATCTTTTTGATGTTTGGCAAGTCACTCTCTTCTGTCTCATTCTCACTGAATTGTAAGGATTAAATGAGATAATGTATGCAAAGCCCTTGCTTAGTTCCTTGTCAGAAACAGGTAGATTGCAACTGACAGCTATTATTATTATTATGAATCTAATTCATTCATGACATTGGGGGTAAGGGAGTGCTAACCTAAACTTCTAGCCAAGCAGAAGCTTCCTACTAAGCTGACCATCATCTCTACAAGCAAGAAGTTTAACGGATGTCAGAGCCTAAGAAATAAGCAGCTCAATACTTACAGTGTAGATGAGTCTGGGTTTCCCTGAAAGAAGCTAATAGCCTTACCCCACCCTGAAATCCTACAACCCCTCCAACCCCCACTTCCTCCAAGGCCACTCTGCTTTGTGACTTCAGAAAATAACGACTCACAGTAGGCTTAGTTTTTCTGGAAGGAGGGCCTTCTCCTGAAATGCGAGGGGCCCAGTTGCATACAGAAAAGCCTTCATTATTGGTCTTAAATCATGACCCACAGAGCCCTCGTGAGTTTCAGACCAGACTATTCCATTTGAATAATTTGATGCTGGGTTTTGGAAGTCATTTGTTTTGCTCTGCTATCAACAGGATCATTTATCATAATTTAGGAACAGCAAGGGATGTATGGAGAAAATTTTCCAAGACAGCCACCAACTAATATGAAATCATTAGGGTTATAGTTAAATTTTTTTATATGCAAACTGTAAAATAATATAGATAAGAAAGAAAAAAAATACAGATATAGATAAAGAGTAAACTGAAACGCTCTTTGTGTTTCTGTCTAGTTAGGTCTGCTCCCAAACCAAGGAACTGAAACTGCAAAAGGAAACTTGACACTTTTTAGAAGGTGTTTGGGGTGGCAGGAGCAGATATCAAGGACAAGGTCTCAGGAGGATAGAGGTGAGGGGAAAAAACCCTCAGCTTTTCTAAGCCTAAGTTTTCTTACACTAAAAATGGGCAAAACTGCTTCTACTTGACATATTGACATATTAAAATTCTAGTATTTGTTTTGAACAATCTTTAAATGTCTTGGAAATGGAGTTGGCATAGACACGTGATATTCTTAACATATCTGTTCTTAACTTGAAATACTATACTTATTTGGGGGGCATTCTTTAGTAATAGATTGCTTATTTATAAGTGCTAGAAAAATATGTAGCATATTATAATTGCAAAATTTAAGAAGAAGGATAATTTAGTTTTTCATATTTGTTCATGTGCTAAAGAAAAGAATCTTCAAAATACAATTATGAATCAGCCAAAGGGCTGTTTTCAAAATGTATCAAATGCCACTGTGTTACAGGCCCAGCTGTGGACTAGAGCCATGCACCTCCACCCAATGCCTAGATGCTGGTGGCATCACTTGACATTTGTCCACTGAGTAAGCCATGCTCCAAATGCAGCTTGACGTTTTTGAGAATCTGTTTTTACCACTAGTGCTACTCCATTCAGAAATTTTCATAATTTTTATCACCGAAATACATTTCCCTAATGCTTGAAAAAACATACTATTAGACAATTATAATAAAATTCTCGAGCATACCCAGCAACAAACATTCATTTTCTGAAATAAAAAATGAGTCTTATATTCACAAATCCCACAGCCTGGAAATGTATATGATACACAACATTTAACCTGTCAGCAGCCTCATTAGTGTCAATGAGTAGAGACTGGCAATCAGTAGATGGTGTACTCTACATGTGTTTATGTTTTAAAACGTTCCCAAAATAGCTCCACAGGCGAGGTTGATATAAAACACTTTTACTGGACAAATGAATTTCAGTTTAAGTTTTTATGGTCTATTTACATTTTTTAGGAATTCATATTTCTCATGCAGATAATCATTTATAGCTAACAGAGTCAATACTCAACCAAAATAATAATAATAAATAATAAATAATACAGGCTGGGTGGGTAAAAAATCATCTGAAGTTCAACCACACCAATACGTAAATGATCAAGAAAACACGCAGAAAGTCTTATGAGCGTTTGGCTATCACCAGCCCTAAGATTCATGTTTGTATGGTGCCTGTACTCTATATCCATACAGCTATTAAGACATTTTCATAAACTGTAAGAACTATGTGAGCTCTTTCAAGATATAATTCTGAAAAACAGACTTCCATGTAGGAAGCCAATTTAGGAAGAAAACAACATAAACAATAGTAACTTGTGTGCCCAAGTGAAGCATCTTTTTAATTTTGAGTAATGAAGATGTCAAGCCAAATGCTAGAGTAGTTTAACTTAATTAGGTGGCCTATTTTTCCAGGCATCCTTTCATTTCCCATTGAAAACTCAGCTCGTATGCAAGGCAACAAGAGCAATTCTGTCTGTAATGAATACCTCCGGGACTGTGCAGGGTAATCGTTTGAATGTTACACTGAAGACTGGTTTGAGTAACTAGTCTGGGCTTGTTAACATGCCAGACTTTGTTGGACTAACTAGATTACTCAAGGCATGGCAGCGTTATCATTTTAATGGGTCAATGGTCAAAAAGTCAAGTTGACACTACTTCTGAAATTTCTGCCAAAAGGAACCAATCTAAAAGTAATTGGTGTAATTTATAGTTCAAATTTATGTCACAATCATGAAAATTTTATGGCCCATAGTAAAGAGATTAAAAAAAAAAATTCTCTTTAAAATACTACACTTCCTAGACCTTTTTGTCGTACTTCATTTACACTCTAACCTAGAGAATTTCTCATTAGGAAAACATGCAATTAAAAAAGGTAGAGTCATTAATATGTTTGTAAATCTTGAAACAGTATAATTCTAACAGTAGATGTCAGAGAATATTGTACAAAAAGGAACTTGGGGAGACTTCCTGGTTCCACCACCATTGTATTGCTTATCATAAACAATGATATGAAATTATTATAAAAATAATTGCCTATTATCATCTAGTTTATTATTGTGTTAAATCTTTGAGTCTTCTACCTGAAATAATTCTCCAGGGTGGAGGGAGTGCTTGCACCTTCTGTTAATGTGTGGAGGCACTGACACCCAGGTGAGAGGCGCTTCTGCAATGGACTCGGCAGAGGTAGATTTGCAACATGTCTGCAACGTAGGGCCAAGAATCATTGCAATAGAAGACTTAGGGCAATTTTTAAAATACACACAAAATATTTTCATTCATTTACTTATCTTTCAACAAATAATGCTGCATACTTCCAATACATCAGACCTTATTCTATGCATAGGAGTTTCAGAGAGAACAAGAGCAATTCCCTCCTTCAAGGGCTCACAATCAAATGGGCAAGACAAGGACATCCTTGGTCACTCTAGTGTGCCACGTGCCACAGAGGGGCAAATATGTGCCTCCATAACTTGGACTTGTAGACACTGGTGAAGCACAGAGCTGTGCACCATCCAGCAATGTTGAGGAGAAATGGAAAGATGGAAGTGAGCAAATTTGAGATGAGTTTATGGGAAACTGTGAGTCCCAGAACTAAGGCAGTAACTGTGCAGCTGGAAAAGAGAAGACAGATTCAAAAATTATGCTAAAAAGTAGAATCAGCACTGTCAGGGATTAACTGAGAAGGGAGACTCCCCAAGTCTCTGCCTTGGGTGATTGGGTAGGTACTGTTAACACTTAGGACTATAGGCAAGAAAGGAAAAGAGAAGTTTGGGAGTGAGGACGTGGGCTGGAGGCAATGCATTGCAGTTTGATGAATTGATATGTTGAGTCTGAGCTGCTGTCAGGGACAGGTGGCCCCTGGAGTTAGAAATCAAACCTGAAACTCACATGCCCTAGATGCAGAGATGCTCTTCAACTTGTATATTCAAAATGGACTGTATAAAATGTATGTTAAATGCTTAGTTGTAAGATTCCAGGAAAACATAATATTGCTACATTTTATCATTGTCATTTTTAATCTCGAGATTTGAGAGACCAAGTAAGACACAGAATTCTAGCGGGGGTTGGGCTGGTGGGGAAGCAGAGAGAAAACTGATCACGACTTGAGAATAATCTAAAATACAGTTTTGGGACAGGACAGTGAATATTTAGAGTTTACTACGATGCTCAGTATTAACAACGAAAATTAGTTCAACCTTAAAGGATACAATAGTCATGGGAAGAAGGAGTGAAAGCAGGAAGGAGGAAAAGGGAGAGGGTAGGGAATGAAGGAAGCAGAGGGGGAGGGTGGAAAGACAAACCAGCAGAAGCAAATGGTCCAGTGGAGGGAAGATCAAGGGCAAGTGATGAACTGAAAAATCTGGTTCCGTCAAGCCACCTAAGCTTCTCCATAACCTGACACAGAAAAATCTTCTGATTCCCCCTACCAAATGATTATTTCTTGTATAACAAAGATCAGTCCTTCTCAACCTTTCCATGCAGTACCCAGCTGAGGCAGGCAGGAGAGAGTCTTGTGTTGGGAAAGCTAGAGGAAAAGGCTGCCCATGGCAGAAAGCACAGAATGCACAGGTAGCCCTGGAAAAGGGTGTCCTTGAAACTGCCACAGAAGAACAGAATGAGAAAAAGCAATGACACATATTCAAAATGAAATAAAATAAAATAACCCTGGTGCTGTTACAGAAAGTTCTGATGAAGAGAACCAGACTCCTCTTCTGTTTCCTTTATGTATTTAATTCAAATGGACATTTGTATCTTGAGTACAGTCACATAGAAGGGATTATGGAAGGTACTAGGTTATTCTAGGGGCTGGAGAAAGGGTATCGAGAGTTTTAGGGAAAGAAGAGGACCCCACAGCTTGTGTATCTGAGTGAGCTGAGAAGATTCTGGAGAAACGTCAGAGCTTGGGTGAAAAGCCCAACCCCTTGTGTCTTGCTGTTGTGCTCTCTGGCATACTGGTTTAGGTGTTTCTTAAAATAAATTTTATAGTGTATATTTAAGGTCTACAGAATGATTTTGTAAGATACATGTAGATAGTAAAAAGGTTACAATAGCGAAGTAGATTAATCCATTATCTTACAGTTACCCCTGTGTGTGTGTGTGTGTGTGTGTGTGTGTGTGGGTGTGGGTGGCAAGAGTGGCTAAGATCAAGTAATTTAGCAAAAACCCCAAATACAATACAGTATTATAACTATAGTCTTTCTGTTGTACATTAGATCTCTAGACTTGTTCATCTTACATATCTGCTACTTTGTATCTTTTTGGTCTAGATATTGTCAACTCCATCAAACATGACAAGTTAAGATGAGAAAGGAGTGAGTTCCCGGTGAACTATTGCCAGTCTCTTCTGCCGGCTTTCCTGTCACTAGGCCACTCACAGGATCCTACAAGTTCATCAAGCAACACAGTTGGAAGCACAAAAAGTAATTTTGTATTGCATGGTTCAAACTCCATTCGGAGTAAGAAAAAGTTAACTTGTGTTTAAGTTAAAGTACTGAAATGACCAGCACACTTATAGCCATTATAGGAGAAAATATTCCATATCCCAAGAATGGCACCAGAGTGAAGTGGAATTGTTATGGGTTATTATTACATACTTGTCAGGCTTATTATGGTGCAGTATATTCAATTTAAAGCTGCTTAGCAATTACAAAACTATATGCAAAAAGTCTTAAAGATTTGTATGATCTAGCTTGAGAGGTATAGAACACATGCAGTAGATAGTGCCAAAGAGCCCTTTGGGACTGTCTAAAAGAATATCATTAATTTTTACAGTGTACTTCTACTTCTGGAGCAGTTCCAGCATTGGCTTTCTATAAAAATCATTTCAAGTTTAGAATTATGCTATTTGCTTGCAGCAACTTCACAGGAGCAGTAGAGCACCATATGTTGCTACTTAGCAACTTAGTCTATAAGTCCCAAAGCATGTACTGATTTGAAAATTGAACAGGAATTATAATTGTTGAGTGATGCTATGAGGCAAGTTGTCTTGGATTACTAAACTATGCAGATGTTTGATGTTATGGAGGAAAGGAACAAAACCATATTTTTTTCCCATGCAGGATGACTAAAATTTTATTTATGGCTGCCTAAAGGAGTAAACTGATTAAAATTCCCTATAAGAATACCAGGTAATGAATTCTTGAACACACTATATTACAGCAAACAAAAAGAATGTTTAGTGTAAGATTTAGCTAAGGCCACTCAACATACGTAATTTGTGAAGTTTATTTCCCCCCAGAGTATGCATTATCTTACATCAGTCTAACTTTTGAAATAGCACAGTCTAAAAACATTTTCATATATGTACTACATTATTAAAAAAATGTTTGCTTCTGGCTCACAAACCTGCTATATCTTGAAAAAGCACAAAAAATTATTTGTAATTCTTTACTCCTTCTTTATAGGTTATCACTGGTATTTAAAACATTCTTAGTATCTCCTGATTGAAATTTTTTTTTGAAATGTTAGTTGTTTGATTTCAGTAAGAGCTTAATGTTATCCATTGTACTTGAATTTAAAAATCTAAGAAAAAAATTAAAAAATTTAAAAATAAAAATCTAAGGGCCGAGCCCATGGCGCAGTTGGTAGAGTGCTGCGCTGGGAGCGCGGCGACGCTCCCGCCGCGGGTTCGGATCCTATATAGGACTGACCGGTGCACTCACTGGCTGAGTGCCGGTCACGAAAAAATGACAAAACAATAAATAAATAAATAAATAAAAATAAAAATAAAAATAAAAATAAAAATAAAAATCTAAGGAGCCAAGCTGTTATAATGTATATGCTCTGAATTTCCAATCCTTTATCCAAAACTTTTTAAGAAGGACATAATGATTCTCTGAAAGGGAGCAGCTGCTTTATAACAGCAATCATTTATTGAGTTTGTGTTTCTACTGTTTCAAACAAATTCAATTAGCCCTTAAACTTTGAAACCCTAAAGGCACCAAAGAGATGATACTGGGTTGCTTTAATCTAATAGTAATACTAAACTTGTCAGTACAGTTTTGGGATTGATGGTTAGAAGAAAATTAATAGTAACATTTTTCATTTTTTAATCAAACAGTCCTATTCAGAACTGTCTATGGATCTTGGAGGCTACTTAGTCGAATGAATTCAGTTAAGTAAGAATTCCAAAGGCAAAGCTCAGCCTTCCAAAGGTATTCTTAGAGTGATTGACTCAGTTGAATGGAAGGAAATGTAGTCAGGATCTTTGAACTTCATGATGACCTTTTCGGCTGAATAGTTTAGTGTTGTTTCCAGAACGTCTGCCAGAGAAGGCAGTGATCGTAATGACTTCTAAATGCAAAGTTCACGGAGAGGCAGGCCTGCCTCTGTTTTGAGTTAGGCATGAGACATTTTGTTCACAGAATGTGCCCCTAACACATACATTCGATTTAATTCACTGACAGCCACCATGAACTAAAATAGAAATTTTATACTCCCCCCTCTTCCCCAACCCTGCCAGTTATCAAATTGATTTGGGCGGATATGTAGTCACTGAAAACTTTCATGTTAGAGTTTATGCTATAGTAACTAATATGTGAAGCTCCATTGGTTTTACTCTTCTAGAAAAATATACGTTCATGTCCACGAAATGCTCCTGTGAACTCTCCCTCACTTTCATTTATTCACGTATTTATTTTTGCTTACAATGTGCTTATATTTTATGTTATACTGGCACCTTAGGGCAGTTATAATTTTGCTGTAAATGCCCTCACTGGATTAAAGGGCCTGGTCTTAAGTATCTAAAAATAAATAGGCAAGCATTTACTTTTATAAATGTAACCATTTACATTCTCATTGGACTTTTGTTGTCACTTCTGATGATTAAATACCTTGTCAACTACTCCCTGTGAAATGGATACAAAGGTGCCCTTGAAATGTTTTAGTCATATACTGCTTTTGGGCCTGAAAGCTACCCTCCACACCCCAACCCTCACCCCCACCCTCAGTAGATCCTGAAAGCAGCTTTACAGCACTCACTAGCCATGTGATTTTAGTTATGAACATAACATTTTGTTGAAAATGGCCCCAACAGTTAATAATTAAAGTTATTTGTGACATGTGTAGCTTATAATGATTAACTCGTCTACAGTCAGAAGCACAAATAACCTGCACCTGTAAAGACTTTATTTCCTAAAGGTAAAACAACTGTTTAGGAAAGATCATGCTGGCAAAACAGCTGTTTGCCATTCTGGAGAGGAAACAAGGTAGTATCTTTCAACAAATGCCAACTCCAGTGTTTTATCAGCTCTATCTCATTAACTGGAAACAAGGCTTAAATGCTTTGTTTATAAATTATGATTATTCCTGATTGCGGCAGTTACTGATAGTGCTACTCATTTGCAATGCAACTCTTTGAATTTGTTTAATTACAATTTGAAACAAGGCAGAGAAGATTAATTAACCCACCTGGCTGGCTGGCACGTAGTCCTGGCTCGGCTCCGCCATGCTCATATACATGTGCTCACCGTCAAACTGCGAATGAAATAATAGTAAACATTCAGCAATCTTGACTGTGTATATGTTTTGTTTTGTTTTTTTCATCATCAAACTGGAAAACAGTAGCCATAAAAAAAAATACTGTGGTTGGGAATATGGAAAATCTGTCATAGTAAGCAAGCCACATCTTTTCTTTGATGTTTCTGTTGTCATCCTTCCTGACCCTGGATGTCAGTGATTTGGAGTAATTAGTGCTCTAGTAATTACAGCAAGCAAGCAAGAAATGAATGGTTTCCTTTCATCTGCAATCTGTTTTAAAACAAAATGGCTCATTTTGCACGCCATGTATACATATTGCAGTTCGGTTGTAATGAAGTATTAAATGAATGGCACAATTTCTAAAAGAAAAGAATAATGGAAAATACAAGAAGGCACAGCTCAGTGCATTCTGAGTGTAGCTCTCAAAAAAGAAAAAGTGCAGAATTTTCATAATAGACTAAAACCGGCTTTGCCATAATAGCCTTATGATGAAAACAATTTTGATTTTATAATATTCGAAAAGAGCATGTGCCGCTATAACTGTGACAAAGAATAATAATAACAATGAATGACAATAAAAAATATACAGGCATGATGATTAAATTTTCCAAAGACAATTAATGTAAGTATTACAAACGCATAGAAATTCATACACAAATTTTCAAGTTAGGAATGAGAAGGAAGGAGGAAATTCACAAGGCAGCACAATTGCAGGAGAACTATCAAATAGTTCAAGCAATAACAACAATAACAACAACAAAATAGTTCTCATTATTTGGGTTTTTGAAAGCAGTAATCACTCCATTCAGACTTAATCCTCAGCTATCTTTAGTTACTTGGTAAATGGGCAGAGCATTCCTCTTTTAGTAAGAGGAAGAATTTTCCCAAGGTAATCATCAAATGGATGAATACAATCACCTTCAAAGAGCTGGGTCTGAATACACTTTCATTGATAGACTAGTTTCTGACGTGGGAACTTGAAAATCTGAAAAATTATTTTTTGAAACAGAACATTGTCGTTGGTGGAGGTGCAAGTGCATAGTAATGGGGACATACTTTATACAAGTACATCATCAAAAAAATTGTTGCATCAAAACAGAAAAGCTTGTGCATTATGGACATCACTTTCCACCACCTATGAGTTGCTAGGACAAGAAGGCTACAAGAACACGAGATATTCCAAAGGCTCTAAACTGTCACCAGCAGGAGTGGGTACCCAGAAGATCCACATAAACAGAAGCTGTAAAATTAAAGACCTCCCTCAAGACACTGAAGCACTTAATAGATTAAGCTCAATCAAAGGACTTTCTCACACATCACCTTGTAAATATATTTCATGATACGTGAACAACTTATCTAAATAGGCACAAAATCAATTATTAAATGATGTGGTCATAGCACAAATCAGAAATTGCACAACTAGAAAAGAAGAGCAGAGGATTTTGGTGGCTTTGTTAACTGGCTCGGAGCCCTGAGTCCCAGTGACTTACCCAAGGATCCTCTTCCATCTGGCAGGTGAACTCTTTGAACCCCAAAACCTGACAATCAATCCGCCCGTTACTCGTAAGGACTCAAGATCCGACCAAGACCATCACCGAGCATTTCTTCTTTCCCACCCACCGTCGTAGTGCACTGGTTTGTTTGCAAATGTTTTCAATGTTAAGATGCCAAAGAACCATTTAAAATATGAACAGTTTCTCTGACTACAACAAACTAAACTGAAGTAGTGAAGTGAATCAAATACTCCACTGCCTATGCGTATTCTATAAATGTGTTATTCTAGAAATGTGTTTCTATTTCATCTTCTCTAACTCATTTTCTAAATCTGGTGTCATCCTCAAGCCAACTAAGGCTTTAGAGTTTTGGTTTTAGTCTATCCAAAGTATACATTAATTGAGGATATTCAATGTTACTGCTCTTGAGAAGGACTCTTTCCTCAAAAACCAACACTTAAGCAATACTGAGCTAAGGCTGAAACAGCATTTTATAATAAAACATATGTGGCTATAGGCATCACAACTATTTTTTAGTATATTCTATGTCCCTGCCACCTGTATCTTTACATATTAACTGATACGTATTAACTGATTTAATCTTCACAACAACCAGGAGTTAGGCATTATTACTACCTACATTTTATAAATGAAGACATAAAGGCACAGAGAAGTTCATCTAGATGCTCAAAGTTACAGAGCTTGTAGGAGACAGGGCAGGGATTCAAATCCAGGCAGCCTGGCTTTCTAGCACATGCACTTAACCATCAGAACATATAAATATATTCTGAATCATAATGATGTTACCTATCAATTCTGAAAATAATGTCAATAAATTATCAAAGCAGAGTGAGGACAATGTCTCAAGATGTTAGCATATTGCCCAGAATTTCTGTAGTATTGTGAGGCTTTCAAAAAAAAAACAAACAAAAAAAAACAAAGTGTTACGGTGAGATGTCAATTTAATAATCAGCCTGGCAAAATATCCCTGGATGCTTAAGAGACAGAAAGAAGGTATAATCCTTAATTCTCTGTGTCAACTTGACTGGGCCATGGGATGCCCAGATATTTGGTAAAACATTATTCTGGCTGTGTCTGTGAGGGTGTTTCTGGATGGAATTAACATTTGAATCAGTAGACTGAATAAAGCAGATAGCCCTCCCCAGTGTATGTGTATGTGGGTGGGGAGCTCACGCAGTCAGCTGAAGGCCTGAACAGAATAATAAGGCTGACCCTCCCCTGAGTAAGAAAATTCCTCCTGCCTGACTGTTGGGCTGGAATATCAGTCTTTCCCTGCCTTTGGACTCAAACTGAAACATTGGCTCTTCTGGGTCTCGAGCCTGCTAGCTTTCAGACTGGAACTACATCATCAGTTCTCCTGGCTCTCCAGCTTTCAAACAACTGCAGATGTTGGGATTTCTCAGCCTCCACAATCATGTGAGCCAATTCTGTATAATAAATTTCTTTTTATATATACACATACCTACATATATATACATACATACATATGTTATCCTGTTGGTTTTGTTTCTCCAGAGAACCCTAATACAGGTGGCTTCTTTTACTACTATCAGGATATTCAAAACTCCTCTGAAACTGTATTTCTGGAGGCTGTAGAATCCAGAAACACATTTTTTTCATGCCACAGCTTGTTTCTAGAGGAGCGGAGCCATGCTGATTTTGCTACGAGAGTCTCTTGTCTCACTTCCTATCACACCCACTTCCTGTGCTCCAGCACATCCACACACAATCACACTCCTCTGTCCAGAATGTCTTCTTTCTCTTTTACTTGTTGAAATGTTTCTTAGACTCCTCAGTTTCTGTTGGTGAGGGCTGGGCTGTCTCCAGCTGCTGGGACCCCCTGGGTAGCCCTCTGTTTTGGGGCAGTTTTTGGTGTGAGGGCACCAGCCCCACTGGACTGTCAGCTACCAGGCGGCATAGTGCACATCTCAGTTATCTTCAGCACCTCTATCACTTAGTAAATCCTCAGGAAATGTCTATTGTCTATTTAACCAAAAATTAAAACATATTTATTTGCTCGATTGAATAGATTATGTTCCTAGAGAAGGCAGCAACTTGAGAAGAAGAAAATGATTCAGCTTTTAGACAAAGTTTTGATGGCTTTTGAAGGGGGTTGACTCAAAGTCTTACAGTGAATTAAAATTGGTTGATATAGATCAGAAGCCCTTGAAGAGAACAACAGAAACAAAATACAGAAGTGGCCAGGGCACCTCTACTTAAATGTCACATCTAGTTCTTCTTCAAGATTTTTATTTAGCAAGATTTTATTTAATATAAAACATTATAGATTGGCCAGGAATCTAAAGACCTGGCTATAGTGTATGCCCTCTTTCTGAAGAATTTTGAGTTGCAGAACAAAAATAAATATGTGAGTCAGAACAGGCCTAGTCATTCACTCTGTGCTTGAAGGATTGTACGTGAACAAACTCCTGGGCCCAGAGAAGAAGAGTAATTCAAGATCCCAGCATGGGCCCCTTCCTGGCCTCTATCCCATCAGGTTAGTGTCATCCTGGTCATTTCACAACTCCTTCAACCACTCCCTATCCAAAAGTTGTTCTAGGCATCTCGACAGGCCTCCTGCTGATCCAGTCTTAGAAAGCACCCCATGCCATGGGCTTATGGCCAGTTGTCATTTGAAATGGAATTATAGCTCCTGGAGTCCTAGAATTTTGGTTTTGGAAAGATCCCTGAAGACATCATATCTGAATTTTTCATGTCATGATTGAAGAAATGGACTTTTTACTGGTCACACGGTCCATCTGGAAATAGAACCAAGGTCTGGATTCCTAATAAAAGAGTTTTCCACTGTGACATACTGCTCTGTGCTTAACCACCCATAGAAAGTGGGGCTCAAACTCTGTGCCTACTTGTATACGTGTGGTGCTTGCAAACTCCACAGACTTGAAGAAAGGGCATTTGCATTAATACACTCTAATGACCCACCTCACTTTACCTGGACCACACATTAGGTGAACATTATTAATAAGTGTTGCAATAAAATTGCTTTATTCAACATAACTTACTGCATTTCCTTACTCCTTAGGTTTATCACAGTTATTATTCTTAGAAGTCAACTGAAGTTAGGCATCATAACTTTTCAAAATATATCGAAGCATTTTAGGGCCTTTAATTTCCATATATTCCCAATTTAAAACCTGAAGCAAAGTTTGAAAGAATAAACAGACTGACTTATTTAAATCTAAATGTAAATGGCATCTACCCAGGATTAGCCTTTTTGACCAAGTGCTTTCAGACTCTTTGTTGTGTTTTTATTTCAAAGCACCAGGGGATGCAATCATAGAAAAGTCATTTATTATCTTCTACTACAGTTTTTTGAAATTGTTTTTAGAGGATATTCACCAAACCCATAATCCCAAAGAGCTTTTCAAACTAGGTATTTATTTCTTCTATTTAAAAACTGAAAGCAGAAATCTAGCACTGCCTGAACACAGTGAATGATAAACAAAAATGGGAGATAGTAGGCTACCAAAACCACTAACCAAGAAAAATCAAAGATAAAATGCGAAGTATAAATCAATCATTGGCACTGGTACAGAAAATGGGATCTTTTTAGGGAAACCGTTAAAAGAAAACCAGAAAACTGCTGCTGAAGGGGGGGAAAAAAAACCTCATGGAATTCATGAAACAGTACCACATTGTATTGCCTATAAAGGGAAAACCTTACATTTCTGGGCATTTTCTAAAGGAATATTTGATACTCTGATTTTTGAAAAAAGAGCTAAAAATGGAAATGTTTATAACAGGGAGTTAATTCGAGATTTCTTAGAAGATGCATTATAAGAAATCATTATAAAAGAGGGTAAGATCCTCAAAATAAAATTTCTATTTTTGTATTGCTAGGCCAAAATTACAAGCCATCTATTTTTTTTCTTTTTTTTTTTGTAATGGAAGGAATAACGTAAGTTTGGACAATGAAATCAGAGACTTGCTTTTCATAGACAGGAAAGGATTTAGAAAGTTGAGTGTGAAAGGAAGGGCAATTGTGTGCACGTGAGCATAGGTGTGACACCGTTCACGTGCACAGTAGCACGGGTCCAGTAATAACAGAGCAAGGCTGACTCCCCACTTTCTACACCTCCTCGCCATTCTCACGGGAAATGCCAGGAGGCACTGGAGAGGGAATACTTGTCTGCTTATCTCCCAGTTTCAAGGCTGAAGTTTTGATGCAAGGTAGTCATAAGGCAGTCTGCTTGCATGCTGAGCCTGGCTGCATGCGACTGCTCCTGAGCACAGAGAAGTGGCTCATGCCAAAAGGAAAAGTGACCAGGCAGAGTCCAGGCTACCAACACCCAAAGAAAAGAAAGCAGGGTGACTGCTCGTGCTTTGTACGGATGTGCGTTCCAACCCAGGAGCACACAGAGCTGACTGGCGGAAGAACAATCCCTCTGCGTGGGCCTCCTATCCCTTGAACTTGAGTGGGAAACACTGCAGATCTGAATGGTCTGGAGAAGAAGAAAGGCTGAGGCATAGCACGGCTGCTGAGAAGACTCAGTCCCTGGCGAAGAGAGACACGATCCTAGACTCGCAACTTCAAATCTGGCCTCCACTTTGGGAATGACTTTAGATTCTCATTTTTGTCCTAGTGGTATATTTATCTGGAGAAGGATCATATATCACGTTCCCTTTAATTTTGAAAACTGAAATTTCCAATAATAATAATGCTGTGCATGTATCCTAAACTTGTCCCTGTAAATGCTGTCCTGTGACGTGGCTCTCTGGCATCAATGTCCAGAGGAGAAATACAGCAGTTTGCCTCTGCTGTTAAGGACATGATCACAATGCAGTGTTTTTCATTTGTTTGTTTGTTTGTTTGTTTGTTTTTAAACAAACTCATTAGATTATTAATTCAAATGAACATTGTATTTTTTTCACCTAAGAGGCTCCACAGGTAAGATGATAACGTCTTCATGGTTCAAACAAGTTTTAGCTTCTTCCTTTGGAGGCACCTTCTAATTCCATTAAATATATTAAGCCATTTAAATTTTGTAACAATCTTGTACTACTGTTATTATTATTACTATTACTCCTGTTTTATAGATGACAAAACTGAGGTACGAAGAGTTAAGTAGCTTGTCTGTGATGACTCCCATCACAAGCTCCCCAGATCTGCTCAGTCTGCTTGACCCTCAGTCCTTGGCCACTGACCGTTGCTTCCAGGAATGGCTCATGCCATTCCCATGATCATGAAGTCCCTGGGGACCCCACTTCTGCTGCTAACCACAGCTACAGACCAAGGTGTTCCCCAAGCACACCACCAACTTATATGGAGAAGCTCTGTGACTGGGCCCGAGCTAAGGGTCTCATGGAGAGACTGCATAACATATCCTTAGTGAGGGGGAATTACCTACCACCCAATAAAGAGGACTGGCCCATGGCCTCCCTGTTGCCCCTCTGGAGCTGTCCCTCATGACCAGCAATCAGCAATGACATGCTGCGAAGTTAGGGCTGCTTGGAAACATGCACCTTACATTTTGTTCTCCCTGCATCCCTGCCTTGTTTTCTTCCCTCACTCTGGTTTCCCTGGGCTTGTCCTCTCAGCATCAGCATGGGAGCTTTCACGGCAGGCTCTGCTTTCTGGGGAACTTGGACTAAGTCAGTGCCTAATGGCACTGGTTAGTGACAGCACTCCTAACTGCAGTACTACACTAATCTCATCCAGTCTTTGTTTTGCTTTCATTACGTTATTTTTAAGAGTGATTAATTCTATTTTAAATACCTATGCAAAGTCAGAGACAAACTGATGAAACAGTAATAGATAGAAGAAACAAGACTTCCTTGTATCGAGAAAGCGTTAATCCATTAGAAAGAAAAAAAATGAAAGTTTCTAGAAAACTTCATTAATCCCAAACTTTCAGCACCAAGCAATCCACTTTCATTATATATCATTTAAGAAAGAAAAGAGTGCGGATGAAAGCTTAACTATAAAACCTTTCTGGTCAATTTAATGGAAACAATTTTCACCGAATCAAAATACACGTGGATATACTCACTGGTTTTTACAAAAATGCCTCCACAGGTGTCTGATATCAGAAAATCAGGAGCAAAGACTTCTAATTCTATGTAGAGGGCTTGTTTTTAAAAAGGATTCCCAAGCAATTTCTGAAATTCTACAAAGCTTACAGCTGTAAAACTATACTGTGCATTCAAAACTCAGCGCAGTTTCAAATGATTGGTTCAGGACATTCCTCTGACTTGTCACATTTTAGACAAATTTTTCTGAATTCATCTACAAGGGGAACAATTTGAGAAGTACATTAGAACTTGCTGCCCAAGCTCACTGATTTCCACATGATATCAGCTCTCACCTCATTTGCCACAGTATCTAAATCCTACATAGCTGTGGAATGAAAAGCATGAAAGTAATTACTTTTGAGGGTTGTTGGCTCTTTCATTGCTGGTATTCCTTTCTGAGCACAGAGAACATTTTTCAGTATCTGACATGTAGAGAAAAAGGTGAGGATATTTTTCTACACATGTCTGGTCTGGAAGAGTATGCTCAGTTCTGGGAACCTCAAAATAAGAAAAATGTAAAACTTAAAGGAAGTTCAGGGCATTGAAAAGGTTATGTGAATTGAATGATGAATGTATACAAAAGAATTAGCAGAGAAGTTATATTTAGACTAGTTAGGTGACAAATGAGTGGGCTGAAAAGATAAAACTTTTTAAAAAGGTTGAGGACAAACAATTATTGAAGAATTTGGGGACTAAAAGTGGTAGTACCAAATAAAAATACAAATAAGAAGGCACAGGATTATTAAGAAGCAGATTCTCACTTCCCTATCATTATTACTCAGACAAATAACATTATGACTAAGTATAACAATTATGTTACAGGAATAGACTTTTGGCAATTAAAATCTCCTAATGGTAGGACAGGTGTTGAAATGTATTTGGGTATACTTAGGATGAACCTGACCAATAACCTGAGATATAAGAAGTTTGGTCTAGATCTACTCCATTTCCTTACAGAGATCATATTTGACATTTATTTTTTTCAGATTCCAGGGTTTCTGTTTTCTAAATGAACACATGATGACATTTTAAAGAATTGAATTAAACAGCAGGAAGAAAATCCTTCAAGTCATTGAGTTTGAGTATGGACTTGTCTGTTGTGAAAAGAAGCAAAGCTCACTTGGCGTACATTTTTCATCTTAAGGAACTTAAGAAATCATTCAATCCATTTATTATATCCAAAGGAATATAATTTTTTTATTTTTCTTTAACATCTTCAAATACTATACAGTTATATCCATTCTTGCCTAGTCCCATTTGACATTTAACCCATGATCCCGTGTGACTTTCCCTGCTGGTTTATCCACATTTTTACAAAGATTATGGTATAATTTTCTTTGCTTTAGCTTAAGGCTTCATGCATAAGATATCCCCTTCCTAAGGCATATTCATTCCAAGTATTTTAGAGTTTCAGTTCCCAAGTTTCTTTTTATTGTCTATTGTTTATAGTAGTTCTAACTACTCCCCCTAGCTCATTCTCCCACTCCCATTTGATTTCTTTTTTTTTTTTTAGTAGCGTTCTCTCAAGTATTTCATCCTCCCCTTGACGATGTCCATTATAGCATGATACGTTGCCAGAAACATGTCAAAGCTGAAGCTGGAAGTCTTATTGCTGGAAACAGCATGTCTGCTTTCACTCAAAGCCTTACTTATTCTGCATACCGAGGGACGATTGGTTTCCTTTGTCTTACTTTCTGGAATGGTGCCAGATGATGCGCTTTGGCTGAAAATTGGGAGAAGACCATATCACTACATGATGCTAACAGGCACGAACCACCTAGTGTAGTCTTGCTGGTACGTTAAGATTAAATGATAACTGACACATGCCTAGAAAAAAATGTGATAATGATTCATTCATTCTTTCTCCATTCATTCATTCATTTTGCATGCTCCAGGTGCACACATGCCTTGACCCATTTATCATGCTCCGGGTGCACACATGCCTTGACTCATTTAATTCTCACAACAATCCGTAAGGCAGGCACTATTCATGTCCTTTACCAATATGGAAACTGAGTCATAGAGAATTAAATGTTAAATATTTTCGGCATCACTCCTGTCTGCATCTACCCCTCTACTTTCTCATGTCACTCTATATTTTGTCCTTGCTTAGTGACTTGCATGGCCAGACAATCTGTGCCTCTATGCCTCCCCATCAGCTCCTCTGCCTGGTATACCTCTGCATCCCCTGCTTCCTATTATTTCAAATTTCCTTACTTCCTAATAATAACATGGTCGTAGAATTTATCATCCAACTTGGAACACTTCTGAGAGTGAGAGGAGGTACTGTTACTAATTATGATTGAACAACAGGCATAAACTAGGTCTCTCCCAGCCAAGGAGAATCTTCCTGCCAGAAGACAAGCCTTGCCAGACATCAGGATAATTTAGAGTCCCTTCTCTGTGCCTGCATACGTTCTCTACAGCATCTTGTGCTTATTGCACTGTCATTGGTTCACTACCTCTCTCTTACAGCAGACTATGAGCATTCTGAGGGCAGGGACTGTCCTATTTCTCTTTCTGCCCCAGCACTTAGCATAGATATGTCTAGCACATTTTATTTACTCAATGACATTAAATGAATGACTAGATAAATTCAGTGCAATATTGTGAGAACTAAAAGTATTTCAGATATCTCACCATTTTATTATTCTGCAACCTTTATTGTATGTGCTTGCATTTCCAAATCAATTCCTATTCACGAAAATAACTGATCCTCCAGGGGCATTGGACAAAAGCTTCCACAAACCAGATCACACTTCAGTTTTCCATTTCTTTCTGGTCTACAGGGATGGAATTTTCCTTAGTCATATCGCTCTAGTTTGGGGCTGTGATAACAGCTAAAAGCTTCATGGTACCAGGCAGTCAAGTCCTCGATGCCCTCCTTGATTCCATGAACAGACTGCACCCCTGCTGCTCCAGAGCAAGTGGCTTTGTCCTGTCCCACAGATGTCGAGCTGCTGGCACACACTTTGCTGGGAATCTGCACCAGCACGCTCAGGAAAAGCCCACTGAGCCCAGACGAGTGCGGTTCATTTTGTCCCTGCTCCCACGTCGTTTGTGGGTAATTCAGGGTTCGTGTTCCCTTGTGGGGCTGGTGACAAGTGAAGAGAGTCTGCAGTCATGGAAAGAAAAGATCCAGATAGGAGTCCTGGTTCTGACACTTCCTACCAGACCGGTCTTGGGAACGAGAGTAAAAACTGTACTTTCTTTACGCAATTATGTCAGATTCAAATGAGATGTGCAGAAGCATTTGTAAATTATAAAGCACTGTACGTATTAACCCTGTGCTACATTCTGGAAACTACGGTACTTCCCCCTCACGGCAAGTCTGTTTGACTGTTTCCACCATTAATTGGAAAAATAAATAGGCGGAAAGTAGCGGAAAGAATCAGACTCAGTGTGCCCTAAATTTGCCTGTGAAAAGGTCTTTAATATGGAAAATGATATGTAAATATTATTTCTTCACTTTTATAGACGTAAATGCAGTCATACCTTAACTATGAGATGATAGGAGAGAAGAAATGGAAGGGATGAAGGAAAATAATAGTAAAATAACCAAATAAGTGAAAATTTGTCGATATCAGGTGTGTATGCAGGTGCATGTGAGTATGTATACATACATGTTCTTTAAATATGTACATATTTATTGACTGTGTGTGTACAAAATACTTTCTCTTGCAATGTTTTCTTTGGCTAATGTTGAAGTTAGGAGAGCAGCTATTACAGCACAGTATTAAAAACTACCACACAGAGCTGCAGAAGGAGTTGTCCGAAAATGCAAAGCACTGTAGAATTCTCTAAATTCATACAGGAAATATTACCGAGTCATAGCCAACTACATCATATCATGTCTACTAAAGTTGTTTCAGGTAAAATGAAGATATCAGACGGTCTGACATAAAAGAATACAAGGTTATACTTAAGTTTACTGTAACAGTATGACATAGGATGAGATAGGTCTCCTAAGCATTTTATTTTCCGCAGCTTGTTAGTTTTATGTATTAAGGTATCCATAAGATAACAATCACTCATCGTATTTCCTTGAACTATATAACAATTTTTATTCTAGTCCAACGATAGCTAGAACTTAAACTGTTTCAGTAATCAACTAATTTTCCTTATAATGTTCATATAAAAGAAATTACATAATTTCTACTACTCCGTATCCTATTATTCACCTTCTGTAAGAAACATTAAATTACTGAAATCTTTTGCACATTTCATATTTGCTATGAAAAATTCTGGCATAATATATTTCTATAACCATTAAGTAAATTAATATTAATGTTAGATTAAGTGGTTTCAAGAATTTTTTTGCTTGAAATTCCTTCTGAATAGTTCTGAGCAGAATGTGCATATTTTAAATATATTTAATGAGTCCTGTCTCCAAGAAATCCTTCAATGTTACTTGAGACATTAAATTTGAAACAAATAACCTAAACATGTATTGGAGTAAGAACAGGATGGAAACTAAACATTAGAACAATATTAAATTATCTAAAATAGATTTTTACTTTAAAAGCAGAACAATGTTGCCTTTTCTTCAAAGCTAATATGACTTTTACAGAAAGTTATATCAGAGTGCCTATTCACTATTCTACATAATTTAGGCAACCAAACTCTTTAGACACATGACAAAAAATATCCTACATCTAATATTTAAAATCCATATTTTACAATAATCCATTGCATTGCATTTCCAGGCAATGATCCTACATTTGTAACAGTCCATTTTATAGTGGCCCCAAAAGCTAATGTAGTTTTCCAAAACATGTACTTTCCAACCTTTATGTAGATTATAAACTTTACTTATTAAAACGGTGCATTTTCACACTGTCAGATTATTGAAAAGCAAAGGGATTGGGATATATATATATATGTATATATATGTGTGTTTTTAGAAAAGCCTGTGAAGCTCCATGCATCTGCTATTTTCTCCATAACTCTTCTTTATATTTTATCCATTAGCACTCACTGAAAACTGTTTTTCAGTCCAATTTTCTTTAAGGTGTGAGGTTCACTTAATAAAGGGTTTCTGTAATGCCAACTGCATTAACTATATGTATATATAGTTCAAGCAATTCCATTATTTAGATGATCATTAGCATTTCTTTGGTATTTTTGGATTCCAAGTTTTATTTTAATTTTGTTTTTCAATTACTTGGCCATATATTTGCTCATTCTTATTTAATAATATCATGATGGACATACAATGCAACCCACATCTTCTATGGATGTGGTTCTCACTGGGGGTGCATAATCTAGCCCCATGTTGACAGTGTTGCTCTTAAGAAACCCTGCTTGATGGCATGAGTTGAGTTTGTGATTTTGATTACTTTCATGAGAAACTGTGAGATGCAAGATAAAGCCAACTATAAAATGATTCCCATAAGTAATAAAGATAGCTCAAATTCTAAATCAAATAATAAGTCTATTTTAAAAAATCGCTTAGATACAGCCTAGATAGTTTGTACAATGTGATATGATTACCCAACTCTTATAGGGCCTACAGGACTATTCCAGGTGTTTTGGGTGTGGTGTTCAAAAGAAGAATTAAATAGCCCTGAACTCTATTAATTCAAAATAAACATACACTGTATTACACATGTTGGAGTTACAATTACTCTGAGTAACTACAGAATAACAGTAAATTCTTTAATCCCCACATAAAAACTGCCACTTGTCATGGTTAAAACCTAAAAGCTCTAAGAAAAATTAGTGATTTGTAAATTAGGATTCTATTTATCCTTTCATGCGCAAAACTAATTATTTGTTTGCAACAAGTTGCATCTTCATTAAAACCATTAGTATTCTGAGTAGATGGCAGTATTAGTCTTATAAATGGAATTGGAATTTCACTACTGTGTTTCAAGCAGTTCATAGGCCAGTGAATATTTCCACATGATGTTATCATTTAGAAAGGGCAATTCTTTATAATAACAAAAGGCAGTTTTATCTAATTCATAGTATCCATTATTTTTCAAGTACTCTTACTGGATAGCAGGCAGGCATTCTATATTCATATATAAAATCTAAATTTATATTACATATAATTATATATGCACATGCATATAATTTATAAAATATAAATATACAATATTTATGAATATATATTTATATTAAATACAAAATTATATATGCATACATATATAATTATGTTACATCATATACTGTATATGTAATATATATGTGTGCATATATAATTTAAATTAATTTATATGTATTACATGTGTGTACGTGTGTATCAGGAGGTATAGACACTATTTTAAAGCAGCATAAAGCCATCTCTTCAATTTTCTAAAGAAGAGCAGTCTGTGACCAAGTTATCTCTAGAAGAGTAAGCAATCCAAAATTAATTAAATCCTCAATTTGGAATGTATTCCATACTTCTTCAGCAGTATATTTGTCTTCCCAATAGTGATTTAATTGGTTAATATAATATTATGAGTTCGGTTCTCTCAGCAGTGGTGGTTGGGCATGGGGAGGTATCTTAAGAATGCATGGAGGGGCCAACGGAGTCTGCCTGGGATTTTAGGTAGCTCCAAGTAATTCACAAAGCAGATGACACCCAGGTGCACAACCAGAAGTGACAAAGGGGAGCTTAGAGCCACTTTGTTTTGAGTGGAATCAGAAGACAGTGCCAGCAAATTAGAGCCGGTTAGAGAAAAAATCCACATAAGGCAGAAATCTGGGAGGAGTTGGTCTGGGTTCTCTTCCACACCTTGAAATGACAGACATTCTCTATGCTAGGGCCACCTTTCAAATGGGTCAAGTAATTTTCAAGAAAAGGGCAAGGAGTGTGCTTGCAGAGAGTGTTATGAAAATCTTAGGGACATAAACTACCTGATGTTTATAAGTATTTAAATACATTCCCAGACAGAAAATGATACATCATAGATTTAATTTTTAAAATAGCATATTGCTTAGCCTTTTTAATTAATAAAAATTATCTTTAAGAGCAATTTTTGGTTCACAAAAAAACTCAGTGAATGTATAAAGAGTTTCCACATACCCCATCTCCACACACACCACCTCTCCCACTAACAACACACTCGCACGGTGGTACATTTGTTACAACTGATGAGCCTACATTGATACACCATTATGTCCCAGAGTCTATAGTTGACACTAGAGTTCACTCTTGATGTTTACATTCTGTGGATTTTGACAAATGTATAATGACAAGAATCCATACAGAAAAAAAAAGGTATGTTGGTGGTTATAACTTTTTTAAGTATTTTTTCTCTAGACAATTAATGTTAAGAGGATTCTTTTCAGCCGGTACTACCTATACCTACTTCCAAAAAGTGGTGTTGCTAAAAATAAAGCCTCTAGTCTAAGCTTCTACTTGTAGCCCTACCACACTATTAATTGGACTTTTCTTAAATTAACATTAGGGAAGGGTTATGGAAAATGATATGCCTATTTAATGCTCTACTCATTTGACATGATACCTTTCTAGAAATATCTGTAAATAGATACAGGATTTTACATGGATTAAAATGTCAGTAGTTGATTTCATAAAGAAGCAATACCACAATTATGCTTCTTGTCCTGTTCCATACTCAAACTGAATTTATGGGAACATCTCCAAGTATCCCCAACACTCTTTCTAGGTTAGTAACCAGGAATGTTTGCAAGTCACTAAATTTATATCATTTGGACAAAAATTCCACTTATGTTTCCGGCTATGTTGATATAGAACAAAGTAGAGTAGAGAATTGGCAATTATCCTATTAATTTGGTGAATGTGGACAGCCATACCAGATATTTCAAACCACCAAATAGATTTTTTTGTGTCTCAATGATCTAATTTGTTAACCAGATAACTGCCAAGACTCCAACGTCATTCTGTTCTACATAAAATTATTCATAGTTTTTCAGTATTTCCAGTATCAGCTACTTAAGGGAAATATATGTAAATATATGGATATTTTTGCATTAAAGCTGTATTTCTCACTCCATATCGATGATGTAAAGTGTAACAGAGAAAGAACATAGATAACTGTGGTTATTCTTGTCCTGTTTCTCAAATGGCCAGTATATATTATAAAGCAGCACAGCACTGTGACTGAGATTGGCAGCTTTGGAGTCAGCGTGCGTGGGTCCAAATCCTGGCTCTGCCTCTTTCAATAGATGTGACTAATGCCTCAGTTTTCCTGTCTGTAAAATTTGGAAACAATAATGCCTATCAAATGTGTCACTGTAAAGTTTAAATGAGTCAGTACATATAAACTGAGCTCAGATCATAGTAAGCACTCTGTAAGTATAGCTATTATCTTTATATCAAATTAATCATTAAGACTAGCTAAACCCAAGAAGGATCTTTCTGGGATGATAAAAATGTTCTAAGACTGAATTTTGGGGATGGTTGCATAACTCCAAATTTAGTTTAAAAATCATTTAATTATACATTTAACGAAGGGGAATTTCATGGCAATTATGTGATACCCTTACTTTAATAAAGCTTTATTTAAAAAAGAAAAAAGAAAAAGATTGCTCAGATTTATTAAACCAGTAGCAACAGGCTCCTGAGCTGAATGCCTGGGAATAAGAACTGAGGAGCATGAGGAAGGGAGACCATCTGGTGGGGCTGGAGCCTGTCTCTGCTCCTCTCTCCCACTGTCTGAACTGTTTCTTTATACAGGAGCTGTAGAGCATCTCATCAGCTGTCTCCTCCGAGCAGCTCCTTAGCCTGCCCTCCCACAGCCCAGGAGTTGCTTTAAGGATCTGTCCAACATTGGGAGGTGAACTCTGAAAAGCCTAGAATTCTAGAATTACTCTTCTGTTTAGAATGTGTCTTGCACCTACTCCTAAACCTTCTGTCTCCTTCAACCCTGTTCCTTAAAACTGAGTACAAACTAATACTCCACGTATCACTTTCTCCACTCTCATTATCTCATTGACTGAGGATTTTTAAAAAATTCATTCATTGATTTACTCATTAATTCAGCATTTTTGTGTTACCAACCCCATGTTCCAGGTGTGTTCCTAGAAAGCAGAGGGGGAAAAAGGACCAGGATAATGTGGTCCCTGCCTTCAAAAGTCTTATAGCTGCTAATGTGGCCCAATCCATCTGGATCTGTCCCTCCTCAGGTCTACTCACTATTTCCCAATTTTTTAAAAAATCTGAAACCTTCTTTGAAGTTGTTTCCCCCTTTCCAATGCAGATAGTCATCCTTCCCATTCCTTCATCTCCCGGTCAAGAAGCACCGGTTCCTTCCAGAGCATCCTTCCACGGCCATTCTCCACTTTTCTTTTGGAGTCTACATCTGCTTCTCTCACACTTTCTCTGTCTGAAGTGTCATCATCTCTCATTTTCTAGGATGCCTCCTGCCTTCCTTTCCCTCGATTCACTGCCTTTCCTGATTTCTGTATCCCTGTTACTGATCTTTTCAAAATTAGCGTCACTTTTTTGTTGTTTTTGCAGTTTTGACTACTGACTGCACCCTAGCTTCCTGTAGGCACTGGTGGTAGCGTGAGCTGGTCGTCCATGTAGAACTGACCTCTGTGCATATCGAGTTGTAAGATTCCTCGCTCTGACTAGAACCTCTGACCTTCCACTGTGTCTGTTCTTTGACTTCTTCTGAATCTTCTATCTGCTCTTCCAGTTACTATTAGTCCCTCCACCGCTCTGGTCTTTGTTCCATTAATGCCCAGATGTAGATTGGATTTCAGAGTTGATTATTTCAAAGAAGCTCTTTCTATAATCCTATTTCTTTTGATATTTTGGTCTTTTTTACCCACCCCTCCCCCTCATCTTACCTTGCCCCAATCCTGGGGAAACCCCACTCTTCTGCTTTCTTAGTCCCTGCTTCGAAGCCACATAATGTTGCTGTTGATAATCATGAGATCGAGTTGGTTAATTCCATTATGCAATCATGTTTTCCAATCTTATCTAGGCCCTAATTTTATTGCTCAACTTTTCCATTGACTTTTTTTTTTTATCACATCCTGCACTTCACCTATTGCAGGTTCTTTCCTGATCTTCAAACACTCAGTCCCTGATGACCTTTTCCGAGGATGACCTGTCTCTTACTGTACAGAGATGTCTACTGAACAAGTTCCCTCAGTTCTCCTCTTTTCCATCTCCTAATTTTTGTTTAAAACCAAACTCTTTCTTTCTTCTTTTCCTTTGGCTTCAGAGATACATTTTTATCGCTTCTCAAGAATAATTCCCCCTTGCACTCTCAACTGTTTCCTTTCTGGCAACTTGCCCCATCAATTATTTCTCATCTTTGATGACCCCTTAGCCTGCAAAGAGACTTGGAATCTTCTTTACTATCACAAAACAAAACAAAACCCAAACAAACCAACAGCTCTTCCCTGTATTCAACGACTCCCTCAAATTATTAATTTATCTGTCCTTTCCATTAGCATGAAACTTCTCAAGGAAACTTGGTACCCATCTCCATGCATTTCTAACACTCTTGAAGTTTTGTTCCAGCATCTTCGCTCCTTATACTCGGAGTTCTCATTCTTTTTCCTTCATTCAGAACTGACAATCAGCCCTTCCCTCTCAAATCTCTCAATCTTTGGTTTTCACGCTGTCTCCCCAACAGCCCCTTCTATGCCCCACTCCCTTCTCCATACTCATGAGAGCTCCCCAGAGGAATGGCTTACCACACCCTCTTCTCAGGAATGAGTTCCCGTCTACAGAGATGACTCTCATATATCTTTCAACGAAGGATCCTTCTATCTCCATCTTTTCATTTTTATTCCCTGCTGGACAACTTCAACAAAGAAACCTGCCAGAATCCCAAGCGACTGTATTCAAGGCTCAACTCTTCTTCCCTCCTAAAGCTGTTCCTCTGTTTCTACTAATAGCAACTTATGCTCCTTAGTCACTGAAGCTCATGATTTGGATATCGTGAGGGTGCTTCTCTCTCCTTTGCAAACTAAGTCCTGCAGATTATAGATCTCAAATACCCATTCCCATGGCTCCAGTCCCAATTTATGCCCTTCTTGTGATTATTTTCTAACTGGTCTTTCACTCCCCAGCTTCTCTCAATGCTACCCATCCAATCTAACTCTGAGAATAATTTCCTTAAGTTGTAGCCTTGATCATAGTTCTCCCCTGCTCAAAAATATGCCCTGGATTCTCACTGCCAATGAAATAAATTAATTTTCTTATTCTGATATCCAAAGCTTTCTGCCATCTGCTCTCAGCTCAGTGATGCCAGAACCACTGCCAAACTGAGCTGCTCCACATGCCCTCTGAGCTCACTATTTCCCTCCTATCTGCATTTATTCATGTGGTTCCTCTGGCTAGGATGTCATACTTTACCAATATCCAGATTCAACCATCCTTCTTCTGCAGCTTTCCCTAATCCTCAAACCAGAATGATAGTTATCCCTCCTCTAAAGTGGAAAACACCCCAGTAGCATTTCTCTCACATGGGTATCACTGTTTGCCTGAAACATCTGTGAATGTGTCTCACTTTATCTACTAGTCTGTAAACTCACTGACAATGGAGACAGTGAACTGAGTCTAGAGCAGTGCCTTACACACACTGCTGTGTAGAGTGGTGGTTCCCATACACGACATGTGGCAGAATTCCCTGGAGGGCTCATTAAAACACAGACTGATGGACCACTCCCACATGTTTGAGTCAGTAGGAAGGGAAGGGGTGATGCTGATGCTGCTGGTCCAAGAACCACAATTTGAGAATGGCTGGCACAGAGTTAAAGCTTCTAGGCTCAAATCCATGTTCTGCCTCTTAAATGCCACAGAACTTTGAATAAGTAGACAAACTTTCTAAGCCCCAAGGTACTCATATGTAAAAGTGAAATCATGATACTGCCAAACCTAAATACATCCTAGGATGGTTGTTAGAATCAATCACTGAAAATCTGTAGAACTCCATGTAAATAAATGTCAAATAAATACAAACAATTAAGCCATCCACCTTGAGTGTCTAATCCATTTTGGTGATATTTTTCTCAGTGCCCCTTTCTTCTTCCTCCAGTTTATGCTTTTGGGTTTATTCTGCAGTGAAATAATCACGTCTCTTTTTCCCAGTACAGGTTCACCTGTAAAAAGTGTTGGATAAGCCCAATGCTACATTCAAGAGCAGATGAAGTGAATATATTTCAGAAAATCCCCACTTGGGTCTGCAAGGTGCACATGGAAGCAATTTGGCCCCTCACTGAAGATGAATGACTTGGTTCATTCCATAAGTGTCCCTGAAATTCAGGACCAGCACTAGGGTGAGGCAAATTTGCCTCAGGAGAAAAACTTAAGGGAGTGCTAAAGGACTGAATAGTCAAGATATATATTTTAATACAATATTTTTTAAATGAAAATTAATGCAAAAATTCTATCATGATGGAGAAAAGCTTCATGCCATTGGATTCAACAATAATTTATTGGATGTGGCACCAAAACCACAGGCAACAACAAAAAAATAGATAAATTGAAGTACATGAAAATTTTAAAACTTTTTTGCATTAAAGAACAATCAACTGAGTGAAAAGACAACCCACAGAATGGGAGAAAATATTTGTATATCATACATCTGATAAGGGGTTAATATCCAGGACATAGAAAGAACTCCAACCACAAAAAACAACCTGATTTAAAAAATGGGCAAACCACTTGAATTCACACTTCTCCAAAGAAAATATATAATTGGCCAACAAGCACATGAAAAGATGTGCTAGTCATTAGGGAAATGCAAATCAAAACCATGAGATACCACTTCGCACCCATTAGGATGGCTACTACTAAAAAGTTTTTTAAAAAACAGAAAATAAGTGTTGGCAAACATGTGGAAAAATTAAAACTCTGCATGCTGACTGTGGTAATGTAAAATGTTGCAACTTCTGTGGAAAACGCATGATTGTTCCTCAAAAAACTAAATATAGAGGCTGGCCAGTTAGCTCAGTTGGTTAGAGCATAGCCTTGTAACATCAAAGTCAAGGTTTGGATCACTGTACCTGCCAGCAGCCAAAAAAAAACCCTCCAAAACTAAAAACTAAATATAGAATTACCATATGATACAGCAATTCCACCTCTGAGCATATACCCAAAAGAATTGAAAGCAGGATCTTGAAGAAATATATATACACCCTATCTGTAGCAGCATTACTCACAATAGCCAAAATATGGAAGCAACCCGAGCATCCATCGACAGATGAATATATAAACAAAATGTGGTATATACATACAAGGGAATATTATTCAGCCTTACGAAGGAAGGAAATTCTGACTTATGCTCCAACATGGGTGAACCTTGAGGACGTTATGATAAGTGAAATAAGGTTGCACAACAACGTGAATGCACTTAACACTACTGAACTGTACACTTAAAATGGTCAAGATGGTAAATTTTATGTTGTGTATGTTTTACCACCATTTTAAAAAATAGTTAAAAAATCCATGATAAAAAAATATCAAAATGGTAAATAAAGACAGGATTGGTATAAAATTTTGGACAAGTTGTCTGGTTCCATGGTAAGAGATCAGCTGAACACACAGATCTCTTTTCTTGTTGTTTTCCTGGAAATTGGTGAATAGTGTCCTAGTGCCTTGTAGAATGAATCCCTACTTTTTTGGGCTTTACCAGGTATGGACATGATTGAAGTTTGCAGGGAGCCCTCCCATTTTTAAAACCTCCATGTCTTTATCTTATGAGAGCATAGAGGGCCCTCTAATGATTCATCAATAGTAATAAATCTTGTAAGAGACAAAAAGTTCTCACCGTTGACCTATAATTTACTTTCTCTGATTATTGTTCAAATATTAATCCTTATAATAATAAATGGTGTGTTCTAGTCTCAGTGCACTTTGATAAGTTCATTTAAAAATCCTCACTGTTCCTTTTTAAAATAGTACTTAAGGGTGGTCACTTAAATTTACTGATGGACAGAGGATACTTAGGGGAAGTACTCACGGTTCTATAATCAGAGATTATATATAATTCTTGCTCTTGTAAAAGAGAAGAAAAACCTTATGGTATTTAGAGCTGAGCACTGGCATCTCAACCATAATATCTACTGAAAACTATCGCAGAGGTTAGAAACAGAGTATAGACAGATTCCCAATCCTTGATGTCAATTACCAGTATGTAATTCCATCCGTTCCAACCAAAACCACAGAAGAGCAAGTGAGATTATAATTTGGTGCTCAGTTCATGCAGTTCAAAATAACTTTCAGCAATGTGTATTGAATAAGCCACCAAAGTCAGGAAGTAATTTCAGGGATGTGTTTTATATCTTTTTAAAAAATTTAAGCTCAAAGAGCAATCTGAATTATGTGCCCTATTTTATTTCTTACTGTTAAACACAGACATTGAAATGTATATCCAAGGCCTTTTAGGAATACAAAGCAAAAGCAATGTCACATCTTGTGCTCCAGCAGGTAATTCAGTGTTTTAGGATTAGCCAAGAGATTTATCAAGCAGCCTCCAAGGGAAGCAGAGTTCAAGTCCAGGCTCATCAATAATACATAAATAAACTCAACAATTAGGTACAAAGTGGCTATCTTGTCAGACAACTTATTAGCCGATAAATGATACACTCACTTGCTGCCTTGAGTACAGAGAGAAAAGATGTGTTAAGACAGAAAAGGGGCTGAATGATAAAAACAAAACAAAACAAAACGAAAGAAACCCCAGCAGCCTGAGCTCTGCCCAACCTTCCTGCAGACTTTGGGTTTCCTTCCTGTCTCATCCTGCCATGGTGAAGTCTAGGTGTTAACCTATAGGTGGATGAAGCCTCCACTCTGAATTTTATCACCTCTGTAAGCAGCCTAGAGACTAACATTAATATGTTTGCACGTGTTTGGAGAAGTTGTGGACAGGCAGTGACTTCAGAAGAGTCTCCTTTTCTGTGAGTTCACATTCTCAAGTCTGTGACTAAGGTGGAAATTAGGGATAGTCAAATGACCCTAGAAAATTCCTAAGGTCTCCCTTAAGTTTGTGATTCATAGTGAGGGGACTTAGCCCTTCCCCCAGTGTTCCAGATGCATCTGAGGACCAAAAAAGACAGGGCCCTTGCATTCCAGGGCCATGGAGTAGCAGGATGCCAACTGTCACACACTGACCATCCTCTCAGCACTGTGAAGGGACAGCCCCAAACGACGGGTGGCCAAACACAGGGACAACAGATGCTACTCCTTCAGAGAACGGTGCACTAGAAAATTAATCCTTTTTACCTTTTCTCGGTCTTGGCGAAGACACGGAATTGAATCTGTGTTCATTACATGCTCATCGCTTGCCTCCTCTGTAGCAAGGATACTCCAGTACCAATTCTGAAGATGCACTATAAACTAATGAGATGTGAAAAGTGGGATATAAAATTAATTGATGTACTAATTCTGATTAAAGCTGGAAGTGTCCTTGAAAATCTGGGGTAGGGTGGGGCACAGTGGTATTCAGTTCTGAATCAGCTTTAAGGTAAATAACAGGAAGGGTCAGAATTATCCTTAACAGTGAAGCCTCCAGATTCATGCCAGATGAAGTAGTTCGTTTGTGTTTAGCAACTAACTGTGGAGTACTTTGTAAGTTTCTTTAGCCAGCAGGATCTTGGACAGCTCAGCACCAGGCTCACATTGCCAGAGTTTGGTGGAAGTGACGTTGGACAGCAGATTCGCCTCTCATGTGTTCGTGCACACCCTGGTGGTTCCCCACCCCCACTGGAGACTTCTCTATAATTGAAGTCCTTCTTTTTAAAGATATGGAAATTAAGGCTCAGAGAAAAAAACTTGGCCCAAATCGCACAACCAATTGGAAGTAATGCAGGAATCCTAATCCAGGTCTTCCGAACTCCCAGGGCCTAGGTGAGTCCCTTACCATGATGCAATTTGATTAATAACAGCAGGTAACTGCAAAGTTTAGATGAAGAGACACTACCTATAAAGCATATATGGGATGAACAGTGATCTGGAACTTTAAATAATGAACTAAGGTAAAAATTCCACCATTGCAAAGACTGAAATGAGGCAACTGTAAAAGCTCAGTGAGTCAAAAGCTGCCAAAGAAAACCAGGTTTTTGCAAAGAAAAGTAGATTTCAAGAATGGATTTATTCTTCTAAGTTAAGGGTCCATAAACTATGGCCAAGGGCCAAACCTGGCCTGCTGCCTGTTTTATAAATAAAGTTTTATGGGAACGCAGTCATGCTCATTCATTTCTGTATTATCTATGGCTGCTTTTGTGTTACAATAGCAAAGCGGAGTAGCTGACACAGAGACTATCTGGCCTGCAAAGCTAAAAATGTTTACTACGTGGCTCTTTACAAAAAAAAGTATGCCAAACCCTGAACTAAGTTATGATGAAACTGGAACTGATTAAAGGTATTATTAGCTAGTCAAATTTGTTAATTAAGATGGAAAATTCTCAAACTATAACTCACAAAACTTAAGTCTTTTGGATATTAAAAGTTATTCTGTAAAAATGGGTTTGGTGAACCAAAAAGCTTGGGAAAGGCTGGGAAAATGATTGGGAATTAATAAAAAAAAAAAAAGTTCTCTATAGTATCAGACCTGTAGGCCTTCTCAGTCTTCAATATGCCAATATGCACCGGGAATGTCTAAGGTGAAGTGAGGGGTATTGTTTTATGCAGGATTTCCCAAACTTATTTGACCCGTGGTATGCCCACCCAGAGGAGGCTGGTGGTGTCACAGTGATTAGCTCACTACTCCGTTACTATAGCTCTGTGACCTGGAGGAACAGGCAAAGGAGGAAGACTGGAAGGAAATCATTTATTCCCTCTATGGCTCACTAGATTATTTACATGTAAGATAGACATAATCAAATTGTTCTCCAGGAGCCTAGCAGAGATTGGCTCAAGCACCCTTCTCTCTATAAACCTGGGTCTCCTGAGAGACCAGATGGGTATGGACATGCAAGGTATCCATGAGGGAAGGGAGCATCCCTCTATGCAATGCTGTGCCCAGTATTTGGTGTATTTTTTTTTAGCAGATCTATACATTTTGCCTTGAGTGTTTATTCCCATTAACTATGAGCTAACTCTCTGCTTGAGTAATTGTTTCTCCTTTAGTGTTAACAAAAGAACATACTATTATTTCACTTGCATCTCATTAAGCTCTTCAAATATTAGAGTTGAAGGAGATTTAGTATTTCTACAGAAAAAACTACGTGTATTCCCCATTAGCTGTATTTGACGGTGTGTTAGTTATTAATATAAATTATATTCAAATGAAATGATCAATGACCACTCTTCCTTTTGAACTCAGAAGAGTAAAAGTACACAGCAGCCAGCAGGCTCCTAACCAAGGCCCCCACTCGGGACACCATCTCCTTTGACCTGGCCCGAGGACGCGGATCTGCCCATGGGAGTCCTATCCACACCTCATGACACCCACATCGACTTGGTTCAGAATGGAGGCTGTGCACAGATTGGGCCAATCGCACTGGGAGGGTCCAAGGGTGCCCCATGGTTTTAACTTAACCAGCCCTCATGTGACCTTTATTATGTCCCAGGCCCTTTCAAATACTACCTCTTTTAATTCACATTGCCACTCTATGAGGTGGGCGCTATTAATTATTATCACCATTTCTCATTTTTCCACAGAGGCACAGATCAGGTAAAGAACTGGCCTGTGGTCACACACAGCTGGCAAGACAATGAGCTGTGATGTGAATTCTGACAGAATTTGGCCCTAGAGTTTTTCCTTTTTCCTTTTTTTTTTTTTGGTAGCTGCCAGTACAGGGAACTGAACCCGTGACTTTTGGGTTATAAGGCTGCACTCTAACCAACTAAGCTAACCGACAAGCCCCTAGAGTCTGTGCTTCTGACTACAGTGTGGTGGCTTCAAGGTTTAGTCGTCCTTCTGAGACTTGGTTTTTCAATTCCTGGATTTCATGAAATACTCCAGTATCCTTTTACTAAGTCTTTTTGCCTAAGCTAGCCAGAGTTGGTTTCGGATACTTGCAACCAAAAGAAACTTCACAGAGGCAGAAGCACTCCTCTCTTTTCCCAAGGAGATTTCCTCTACAACCATATCTGAAGGATGCTGAAGTCACTGTCAGCATCCACGGCCAATGCCACAACGCTACAGTGCAGAAATAACGCAGAACAGCAGAGATGGGGCAGAGGGCTGAGAGGGTGCCCCGCTGTGTGCTCCCCGCAGGCTGCAGCTCGCATGCACCTGCTGCCCACCCATGATGCCTCCCCTTTCACAGCTTCCCGTGCCATTCCACAGGTGCACGCTCACCCATCCACCTAGGCACTGGGGGTGCCCTCCCATCCTCTGCTCCTCCCCCACAGTGTGGAGCATCGTCAAGCTAAATGTGTCCCTCAGCGACTTCCTTTAGAGCAAAAGATACACCTCTTTCCCCTCGGCTCCTCAAAGACAGTTCCTTTGTCCAGAGGTTTTATTTTTCATCTAACATTCATTGGGCACTTACAAAACTGTGCTTTTGTTATGTGCCTTTTCTATGTGCTTTGTTAATTTTTGTAAGCCCCATAAAATCATATGAATCTTTACAGATGAGGAAAACTGAGGCAGAGGGAAAGCATGCTGCTAGACTCAAACTCAGTGGGTCCCAGGGCCCAAGACCTCACCACTACCCTGTTTTCATCCCTGACACACACCCACACAGTGGGTCAACACAACCAGGAGAACGTGCTGACAAACACAAATTGTGATTATGGTAAAAATGGTTTATAATTGTGCAATTCAAATTATGCTATTTAGTGAAGTGAAGCAAATTGAGCATTTAGGACATGATTAACAAGAAAATTAAGTACTGGCCTTCAATCTAGAAAGGAGAGGGACTCACTTTCTTCCTCATGCATTAAAGAAGTCTGGTTTTCCAAAGGGAAGGTATTACTCGGGAAAACTCAACAGTGCCTGTATGGATCCCAAATGCATAGCAGATTAAATGAAAGGGAAAACTACAGTCAGTTCCAGGAGGGAATTATTACCTAGAACATCATCAGCCCGATCACTTCGGTCCTCAGAACTTTTTCCAGACCATAAATGTCTAGTTAAAATCATATTTCTCCTTAAAAATAGAATACCTTCTCCGATAGGCTTTTTAAAAAATGTTCAACATGACTCAGACCGAAATCAATGTATTTCCGAGCAACTCTCTGCCCTGATAATACGAAACATAAATGAGACTCTAAAAATTGTTTGTGACTCTAAAAATTGTTTCAAAGAAACACGCTAGACAGTGCTCAGATTTGTTTTGTATTTCCTTATTTTGCAAAGGAGTTTCCTCTGTAGCAATGAATTCATCTCCCAGAAGCTCCCGCAGCATGCTGATGTTACAGACACGGAGACAGCGCATCTTGGGGTGCAAGGAGGGTTAATGCTCTTGCAGACCATCATCAGTGGGAGCAGCGTGATTTACAGAATCTGCTCTGGCTGGCAGGCAACCCAGCTATCAGCGCACGGATCTCAGCGACACAGCGACACAGCTGCCGGCGCGGTGGGGCTGCTGGAGCCCTCGTTACACTAGTTGTACCTGGCAGGCCGCACTGGGTCTGTGCAAAGATAAAATAAGAACTCCCCGGGCAACCTCAGGCTATCTGTCTCTGCTGCACATGCTGCTGGCTGTGACTTTGTAGTTTAGGTAAAAATAGTTGTTTTCTGAAATGAAATGAAAGCAAGGCGAGGGGGGGCCAGCAGAAGTGGCAGCTGAGAAAGCACTTAAGTTGGGGAGGCCTGAGTCTACAAGAATTCTGATGGGGCCTTGCTCAGTGTTGACTGACAGCAGGGAGGCTGCCACGTGATCTTCCCCACTATGTCTTGGACAGTCCATGTATATCCATGTTTGCTACAGGTAGAAATATATCAGTTTTAAAAAATGGAAATACCATAATACTGTACAGATTTTTTTTTTCCTCTTCCTTATACTGGTACAAGATGTCTACTTCAGCAGTGTACAAGATACTCATATCCAGATATATCAGAATAAATTTTTCTTTTAAAATCAGATGTACGTTTTAGATCCCCCACATTATTTTTGGGTTCGGGTAGCAAACTCCTTCCTTCTCCTGTATGGATTCATAGTCAACTATGAATGCCTATGCTATGCTGCCAACTGCTGAACTTAGTGTAAGAGTCTTTGCCGTGATTCTTTTTTTGTGCATGATCACCCCCTCTCACTTCCCAACCAATCATACTTATTTAAGTTACAAAGGACTTTTTGCTAAGCAAAAATTGCACTTTTAGAATTAAACATCACTCATCCCTTTTTGAAGTCAACTAAATAGAACTCTTGCCACTTAAGCTGGCTCAACAGTGCTCACCTCAACTCTCTTCTTTACTTACAAATTGAAGTTTCAAGATGGAGACTTGATAAAAATAGGAAGAAATTATCTTTCTCTAACTGTAACAGCATTTATTTGCTAACGTTACTGTCATGTATTTATTTTCATTTTGCACAGTTCTAAGAATGAAAGTTAAAATGGGCTCTGCCCAGGCACTCAAGTAAAGAAAGGAGTCAGAGAATAAGGAAAGCTGGAGAACATAGGATCCTTGTCCAGAAAAGGCCCAGCCAGTCGCTGGGCTTAGGGAATACCCAGTATCTCTGTTCCATAGATGGATGAGAACTGGGGGTGCCACCAAGACAGAGCAGGAACTATGCCCACAGACTGGGATCTGGACCACGAAGAGTCACCTGTCTTGCTCTGGGGGTGACAAGTGACAGAAGAACAATGGACTTCCCAGCAATGAAGACTCCAGGATTTATATATGAGAGGTTGTTGTTTTGAAGCTATAAGTGCATGGCCAAGGGATATTGATGTCTACTTCCTCTTCAAGAGGCTCACTGACTTTGGCAGATATTAATGACGTTGATGCTACAGAGTTCCACCGGAAACAGTGGGAGGAGGAATCTGTCAAGTAAGTCCATGATGTTCCAAAGCTCAGGCTAGGAATCGTGGGGACAGATAGGGAAACGTCTTTCTCATCCACAAGGTGCAGAAACCACAAAGCTTTCCACGGAAAAATAATGGATGCATTTAAGACAAGCTGAAGTCAGAGTTTCTTCTAAGAGGAAACGAAAATAGCGATAACACCCAGAGGTAAGACCAAGACGGGGCTCTGGGATCTACCACATTTCATCTCAGTCACGCCATTCAACTTTCCAGGCTCTGGACAGGGTTAAGGGTAGGGAGGGAGGGGTAACCTGAATATTCCTTTAAATCTAAGATCACAGGCCTTTATCCTTGAGTCATTAATTTTGTCATTGTATATAGTTTGCATTCTAAGCTTATTCTTAATAATACTTCTGGCAATTCCAGCATCTTCTGTGATGGCCTAAGGGGAGAGGCATCTCACCATGCTTTGTTCAGAATTCCCCATGTTGCTGTGGTAGCATAGAGTGCGGTCTAAGTATAGACTTTGTGAAATGTTCTACCTATGGGAAAAGTTTTCAAAAATAAGATACAACCTATTGTTACTAAGATCCGTGACATTTTCATGCCAGGATTTATCAGTGGTTTCTAGAGACCTGAGCCAAGTCTAGAAGAGCCAGAAAGAGGGGATAACAGTAAATGACCTTCTTTCTTTGTCAGTCGGTCCTTCCATGAAGACCCATATGAAATGATCATTTTTCAGCAATGTGCAGACTTTAGCCTAGAAATGTCAGCCTTTCTACAAGAAGCTAGATGAAGCCGTATGACAATGCTAGAGAGGAAATGGACTCAGAGAAAGAACCACTAAGTGTCATGAAGAGGAAAATGCAAATGAGTCCATTCAGATTTGCATAATGAGGGAATGAATAGAACACACACACACACACACACACACACACACACTCACACACACACACACACTTCCATCAAGGAAAAAAAAATCAGTAGCCACATGTCTATATTTAGACTGTAGCTAGCTTTCAAAATACTAAGTACGTGTGTGTGTATTTTTTTTTTTTTTTTTTTAACAGAAAGGACTAAATTTCTTCAGACCTGTTGGGAACTCCAAGTTTCTACAGTAGAAAAGTCCTGTTGTCTGGAATGTTGAATTTCTGTCTGGGCATGACTGCTAATTCTCTATTGCTAACCCCTAAGTACAACCAATGGCAAAAGTTCTATGGTAGAATTGTGTTATAGAGATAACAGAATACATGTTAATGAAAGCCATAACATTTTAAATATATGTTAAATCAAACTGAACTTCTAAAATATTTCCTAATCTTTCAGAAATGGTCTAAAACTCAGTTGCTTCAGAGAGAGCTGTTAGCCTCTCTCCCCTCTTCACATGACCCCCATTCCCAGACAGGCTACTGCACACTCTGGAGGTGTGTCAGGAACAGCTGCCTGTCCTGGGCTGGGATGTGGCCCATTGACTTGCAGACTGACAGCTCCTTATCTTTCTGGTCACTTAAGTCAAATTCTTTCTCATGTTCTACTTTCTCCCATATCACTACGCCTTCCATGGATCATACATCCTTAACTCATGTGTTCACAACAGTAAGATTCAATAAATTATTTACACAATAGTTTGTCTTATAAGACTATGAGCTCCCCAATGGCAGTGAGCATGTCTTTATTTCTATACATTTAATAAACAAAGCTTGTTGACGTTTTTTAATCTTTCATCACTAACATCATCACCACCAATATCCGCTGTCTCAAAATGTATTTAAACTTCACTTGAGGAATAATTGCTGTGACAATGGAGACATAGGTCTAAGAGTATAGTATTTATTATAAATCCCAATGTAGCCCCTAGTGTGGTGTGGGGGTTTTTTTTGTATTTCATAAGCTAAATATCAAGTAGCTCCTTCATAATGTAGAAGCTAGCGATTTATTTCCGAAAAACGAAACTTCTATTTCAATTTCCCAAAGACAATGGGTTTTCTGAATTTCTGCTTATGAGCCCAAAATTTCTTCTGATTTTATTCTCAAGAGAACAAACTACAAACATTCAATGAACTATAATGCCCTAAAAAGCAAAATAAAGGTTGCAAAATGGCAATCATCTTGTTTCATTTTAATGTCATCATGAATGTTACTTATTATTTCTATCAAATATCAATGCTATTTGTTTATATCATTGAGCTAATGCACAGAGCACACAGGTACTGTTTATCAAGATTTCTTCACCCCTCTGGATAACACAGATGACTGAAAATACATGATTTGAATAATAAAGCTAGAAATACACACAAAAGTGATTACCTCCAAAATGGAAAAATAAATGTGTTCATTTTATGTTGTAAAAACCTGGTGACTTGGAGGACAGCAATCAGACCCATCTCCGCTTATGCCAGTCGGTCATCTTGCCCATCATGAAAAATATACTTTAGTGTTTTGTACCTCAGTAACTGATGGACTTGCTTGAATGAATCCTTACCAACAGGTAAAATATCATTTCGATTACTTTGTGCCATTTCAAAACAGAGGTGACTCACTCAGTAATGAGATAGAGTAAAAAGCAGTTGTTTTTAGTGGGTTTTTCCTGGGGCTGGGAATCATTTTAATTTACTTGTCCCAGATGCCACATTTCATCTAGTTGGTATTCCCTCCATTACTGGGCCTGCTCTCCCCTTACTCAATAAATATGGAAATCCATTCCTCGTCCAGTTTGAACATTGTAATTTTTATAGCAGTTTTACTCTTTCTGACAAGCATATTTCCACTCTCCTTTTAGACCTGGAGAATGTGAAGAAATGCACTCTTCCCTGAAAATGCTTTGCATGTGTAAAACATATCTCCAGGTTCCAATTTCTATATGTGTTGTTGAATTAGTCTTTATAACAAAGGCTCCAAAATGTTCTCCCCACATTGGGAAGCTAAGCAGAGGTTGAGATTGTGGAGTGACCGGGGCAGGTCTGGTTGGTTCCAAACACAATTTTTAAGTCTAGTTTTAAGGATCTGCCCTCCCAGGGTCTCATTTCAGAGGATCAGCAAGCCCCTCTCTCAGAATCCATTAGGTTCCAACCCTGCACGCAGATTAGATCATAACCATTTGCCTTTCCTTAACTCCTTTCTGGAAAAAGGCAGGTTGTATTGAAGCAAGCAAGGAAGTAACCAAATAATTTAATAATGAATGAAAAAATAGATTAGGCCAGTGCCCCTTCCCTATAATTTTATCCCATTTCTGTGTCATCTAATTAAGTAATAACTTTTCCTGTACTTTTTCTTCTTTTTTTTACATTTTTGGTAATTTTTAAACTAAATTATATCAGTGAGCCTTACTGGGAGAAAAACATGATTTGAAAAATATTTATAGGCAAATAAATTTTTATAGGCAAATTACAGCCACATTTATCCCCTTTAGAAAACTGTTGATTAATCAAAACAACAACCATGAAGGAATTATACCAATTTCCTTTGAAAAGACCATGATCCTTGAGTTTCTGTTGATGAAGCACTTGGGTTTTCTGGAATTAGCTGAAGGGGAAACCCATTACACAGTGACCAGCACCATGGCTCCCATTATTTCAGCCTTCACTACAGAGACCTTCCTTTGGAGCTTTCTCTCAGACTCACATAGCTGTGGTGGTTGATTTCCTATCTTAGTATTTTCAGATGTGCACCATTATGTGAAACTCACAACTTCAAACTTGTAACCAGAACCAGACTAATGCTTCCATCATCACACTCTGAAAGAGGCCTTAGAAAAATACCAAAGTAAGACTACCTCCAGTGGAAAACGTGCCTGAGACACAGCCTTTTCCCCCAAACATTCCAAGGTAGAAGTCTGAAAGCTGCAGGAGTCCATGAGGAAAGGGAGGTATTCACAAGGAGAGCTGATGGGAATTGTGACAACTGGTGGGGTGCTGTGAAGTTAATGTTGAGATGCAAGCAACAGAAAGAGCAGAAATAAGCAAGAGTCAGGCCAGGCTGGAGACCAGTGGATTAAGTCTCGAACCAACAGTTCAGCTGAACAACCTTTAGATGCAATTTAAGTGCACGGGTGTCTGGGTAATGCATGTTTTGGGTCTGTGGTCCTAGGACCTTGGTGAGTATTTGACTGCTGAAGTTTTCTCCTAGTCCTCAAGGCTTCAGAGTCATAAATTCCCATACCATCCAACTGGAACCACTATATTCATCAGCCTACCAAGCACTTATGGATGTCAGGGTCAATAGGTCAGTTATTCTTCTGTTCCACTTGATGCTGTGTTTGCAGATCTCTATTTGACAAAATCTTATAGGGCATGTAGAATATCTTAAAAATAAAGGTTCAGAGTCTTTATTAGTCTGTTTTCTGTTGCTTATAACTGAGTAATTTGTAAAGAAATAGAATTTATTTCTTACAGTTCTGGAGGCTGGGAAGTCCAAGGTCCAAGGGTGCAGGTGGTAAGGGCCTTTTCTTGGTGGTGACTCTCTATAGCAATGCAGTGTGTCACATGGTGAGAATGACAAGAAAGCTTTAACGTGCTCACATGCTTTCCTCATAATGCCTGTGACAACCCACTAAACCATTAACCCATCACTCCATGAATAGATTAACTGATTTGTGAGAACATGATCCTCATGATCCAATCATCTATTAAAGGCCCCACCATTCAAATACCATAATCAGATTTCCCACCCTCTTAACATAGTTACAATGGGGAACAAGCTTCAATAAGTTTCAGGGGGACATTTAATCCACAGCAGAGCCACAGCCAACAGATAATCAAACTCATATTCCTCTAGTAACTTCTTGCTTTTGACTCCATGTAAAGTACACATTTAAAATATATGTATTATTTATAGTATATTTGAAGTAAGATTAATTTATAGTAAGATTATACTATTATTCAAATTTATAGGAAGATTATAAATTTGAAATTGCCTCTTTTTGGCCATTAATAATTACACAAATGCTCAGACTATAATATCAGATGTATTTTGGTTATGTTAATATCAGATAATCAATGGTGAATATAGACAAAATTTATATGAGAAAGAACAAAATCATTTGGTAAGATTTGGAAAGTGTTTTAGTTGTTAATCAGTAGCAGCCCAAAAGGCGTATCTGGTTCCTAAACGAGAATTAGGAGCATACGTTAAAAATTCACTACCTACAAATATTCTGTTAACTGAATAATTAAGTCAGATAATCTTACTATTTTGAATATTGAAAGTCCAAAGGCTGAACTTGATCTCAAACAATAGTGAATTCTGAATGCAAAAATTAGGTGAGTTTCCTAATCTTCTAAAACCTTCCAACATAATGCACTCCAAAATCACCAGCTACTAATTCATTTTATTAATTCAGTTCAATTTCTTGCTTCCTAGAACTACCAAATGTTTCTTTGACATCATGTTTATAATCCAATGTTTGCGTTAAAATTAAAACATTAGTTTTGCTGACATGGGTTTTCCAAGGGCAGCTGAAATTCTCAGTAACTAAACAGAAACTAAATTCAAATTGTTGTAGAGTTTTTTTGCATATCTCATTGGTAACCAGACTAGCATCAACGAAGAACAAAATATTTTTGCTTTTGAAATTATAATCATGACTGAAAAATAACTGACTTAAAGACATACAAATTGTCAGTTCATTAAAAATGGACCTGATGAAAGAAGTTCAAAAACAAATGAAAGCTGAATGCTTTGATCTTTGAAACATCAATAAATAATTTCAGGAAGAGATAAGAAATTAAAGCACGATGGTCTGAAAAAGAACATTAAGTACCTGCATGGTATAGCAAGTCAAAAAAGAAAAGGAATTAAGAGGTAAAGTTGACAAAGTTTTCTGAAAACTAAAGAGCAGGAGGTAAAAAGTGTCAAGACTACTATGGAAATGCTGTAGACCTTGGTGGTGGGGGCAGAAGGGGATGGGAAATTGCTATGGTAGTTGACTATATAGGGCATATTTTTATATGAAATATGAATTAAAAACTTCAAGGTTTTATCACTTTGAGGTAAGATGCTGCTACAGAGGACATATATGAAAGATAATAGACTCATGGGTTTCTACAGCAGGACTATCTACATCTATGTGTGACAGAGGCAGGCAGAGCAGATCGCTGCAGGCACATGCACCATCCACATGTGGCATGGTGACAGCTATTTTTTACAAAGAGGTATGGGGAGCTATCAAGTCAGGTTCACAATGTGACTCTGGGGAATTTCTAGAGAAAATTAGATTTATTAACTTGAATGAATTTCTATCACGCCATGAGTGGAAGAAGAGATAGCCAAGCCATTTTGTATGAGCCAAGAAGGAACTTACATAGTAGACACAAGAGGGGCTGAATTTGGCTTTCAAATTCAGATTTAAAACTTAAAATAATATAAAAGTACTTTTCTTTGGAATCCTGCAAGGCTGGAAATCAGACAGGAAGACCAAAGTAAATTAGAAATCTGCCTGTTTAGTCACAATGCTAGTAAAGGCATGTTTTTTCTTTTTAAACACGATTGGGTTCCCATTTAAAATATGCCATGTCTTTACAGGGGGAAGAGTTTGACCTAAAGAGATCTACTATACACAGGGCAAGAGTAGGAAATTCTTTGGAGAAAATGAAAAGAATGAATGTGTATTTTCCGTTCTTACAGGTAATAGCTGAGGGGGTTATAAAATAAAGCTAAATCAAATTGATTGGCAGCAAGGGAGAAGTGATATTAAAGAGGAAGTGATAAGAAAGGAAAATTGTGTCGATGGTTATACACTCTAGAAATAATAAAGTAATTAGAGTGAAGACACTATGGGAATACGCAGCATGTACAAAGGAGGTGCTAGAGGCTAGATGAATATTATTTAAAGTTCATTGGAAAAATGAGCTGGAAGCTACAGAAAAATGCAATTAGATGTAATCCTATCCTATGGATTGATAATTGACACAAAATTTTTCATTATAAACATCTCTAAGATCAACCCAATAGTAGCAGATTTTTTTTTTGTTCAGACAGTCAGTTTGGCTTAAGAGTCTTTTAATTCCACTATCAGCATGTATAATTAACTTGACTCGTATCATTTAGCATTACTGTTACTTAGGAGGTAACTTGCTCCTCCAGATCACTATTGCCTTGAATCTTTTGTATAGCCATATATAGAAATTGAGAGTTAGAAGCTTCTGTAGTGTTTGATATTTGTATAGCAATACTACATCAGTAAGCAGAAATACACACTCACACACACACACACACACACACACACACACACACACACACACACACACACACACACACGTTAAAGAGATCAAAACTCCACTACCAAGAAATTCTCTTTTGTCACACATCATGTCTCTCATAGTAGAAATTCAGGACAACAAAGAAAATACTGAAATAATTCAACGAATTAAATTAAAACCGGGCAATTCAGTCACGAAATTTAAAGGTGTTTTCTTATCTCCTTTGTGTGTCTTTCTATCTTCCCACTAATCTACCTAGAGTCTCTAAACTAGAATGAGAATATGGACTCATAATAAAATTATGATAGCAAGCTTAGTACAACTGGTAATTATAGTAGTCTCTGCCCAATAGAAATCCCTATAACAATCTGCTAAATATCTGCCAGAACTAAGATTACTTTTTATTTGCCTCAATTTATTCACCTCCAAAGTGGCACAGAGGACCTTTCCCAGGATATTTGTGTTTAGACCAAGTATCAAGTTATGCTCTTTCAGATGTAGACTACAATGCTGATACATCGAAGTAAAAAGAGTCACTTAACAGTTGTTTTTATCTTTCCTCTTCTAATTCCACACTACTAGTTTTATTGACTTAAGTGGTGTTAAATACTTGTGATTCAATCTCCCTGACTTCTATCTAACACACACCTCCCACTCCCACCCTAAAAAACTGCACTCAGAAACAGGCAGACATCTGATGATGGGAAAAGTGACTAGCAACTCACTGCCACCAATCACCAGTTTTCATGGGAGTTGAACAGGCAGGACTGAGAATAATTGAATACATAGTTCTTTGCATCTTGCTCAGTTATGTGAGCACACAGAGATGCTAATAAGTTGCGGTTGCGAGCTTTAAAGATGATCCTAAGTGTGAAGATAAAGGGGAAGGGAGAGAGGGGATAGTGAAGGCTGGTTAATGGGTGGGTACAAAATTACAGCTAGATAGAAAAAATAAGTTCTATGGGTGTACAGTCGATCCAAGAATCTATAATTAACAATGATTTTACTGCATGTTATCAAACGACAAACTTTGTGATTTTCACATCACAAAGAAATGATTATGTTTTGCAATGATGAATATACTAATTACCCTGATTAGATCATTACGCACTGTATATGTGTATTGAAATAGAATTCTGTACTCCACAAACATGTGCAATCAATATGTTTCAACAAAAAATCAGTTAAAAAAATAAGGACCTCCGAATATAGCAATCCCTTAATGGAACAAAAGAAAAAAAAAAGATTTAAAAATACTATTCTTTTGGGTAACTTTGGTCTGCTTTTTTTCAAAATCATAATCAAGAAATGAGAAATAACTATAAGGTCAGTCAGATGACAAAATGGTATATTTGCACTGTTAGTTGCAAAATAAAAACAAAACCAAAAAATTGAAATCAAAAGAGACCAGGAAAAAATAAGTGGTAAACTACTTATAGAAGCATGTCTTGTAAATAAGTGGGCTGTGGCAAATTTCCCTTTATCAATGAAGTTATCTCTCCATTGTCAAGTAGCATCTTGTCAATGGCATAATTTAAAACACTGAGATTTTATTTTAAAATGCAGACACTATAAAATGCAACACCAGCATTTAAGAATATCTGCTAATCATTTAAAATGTGTATATTACCAGTTAAATGAAAATGACAATGATTCTTTTTATAAACAAAAAGACAGTAAATGGTCAATAAAATAAACATTATGAAATATTCTTTCTTACCAGGAATGTCATTAACATTAAGCAGTTTAGCTGCAGAATGAATGCACTACAGTTTAAGATAGCTAAAGCCATTCTTTGATGTTCTTAAACTGTTGGAAATAGTGCCTCAAATGAATGAAAGAAGATATATAGATGTTTATAAATGCTGGGGAGGAAAACTCCATTTCTTTACATTGAAACCTGTGTTACAATGAAACCTGTGTTTCAATGTGTTCCCATATTTTCAACTCGAGGCCTCTGAGCTAATTACATTTTGATAAAACTGATCTTTGATTTTATCTTCTTCCGAAAATAAATGGCTTTGATTTGCTTTAAAAAAATAGTAGTCAGGCCAAACTTCAAAAAAATTTTTTTTTTGCATTTATACCTTTTAATGAAAATAGTTACAGAGTTAGTTACTGGGTAACAAAAAATTATTCTATTATTTCAATATTTACAAAAAATAGGAACTTTTATGTTATTATTTTCAATGCCTTTTTTCTACTTGGTTCCTTATTTATAAATTACATTCATTGATATGTTTTCTTTTTCAGATCTGATTGAAGAAGATCTTCTGTTATCATGACTTGTCAGCTGGAAAGTTCTTTATTAAGCCCCACATACTCTCCTCTCACCCAAGCCTGGCCTATTCTCAAAGATCTATTACCAATGCGATTTTAATGAGTGATATAAGGAAGGAGGGTGCTACGGTCTTTATGGAAGTTCAGAATTCATGACAATCATGGAAAAATACAACACAAGATTTTTTTCAACAGTGAAAGGCAGAAAAAAAAGAGAATGAATAAAATGTTCAGATTTTCGGATGTTAAATGATTGAAACAGTTTCTATTTAAATGCAAATTTGACTTTTTAAAAGATGGGACTACCAGTAACTGCACCCTAAATGGTAAAATGAAAATCAATTTGAAATATGGGATGAATAAAGTATATGTGGACTTCCTGGGAATAATTTTTTATTATGAAAACCCTGATATATTTTCCTTTGCTCAATCCATCTTAGACTTTGGACAGCTATGTCTGGGATGAAATGCAAACATTTTTTAATTTGTTTAAGCACAAACATGGTTAGCTCACTAGAAGCATCCTTGTTTATTCAAGTCAGATTTCACAAAATAATGATCAAAAATAGGATGTATATAAAATACAAGACCCAAAATAAGAGTTTAACTGCAGCGTTATAATGACCAATATTCACAATGTATTTTTTATGATGTTGGGGAAATCATTTTTAAGAAATTGGAAATCACTACATTCTATTGATTCAAGAACAGAATCTTCAAGCATAAGTCAGCAGAGCTGACACTTTCAAATACATAAAATGTGACATCTGCTCTTACAAATGCACTATACAGGCTGTAAATCAGCAAAGAGAAAAACAGTTCAATGTCATTTCAGCCACTGTAAGCTATGGTTTACAATGGAGAGATAAAAATAGTAATACTGTCTCTATGACATCTAAACCACTTTTCTCTTGCAGGATTCCATGTTCTAATTTATCTTTGTGGTTGAACAACATACAATCAATTGTAAGCAACTATTGTAGTTTGATTCCAGTCAACTGCAGTTTTCTATAGCTTTATCTTCCCCCCCCCCCTCGCTGAGGTGACTTTTAGTAATATCTATAACACTATCTCAATTTTTGTGGTTGCTTAAGTATGTCAAGCTTTTACCCATTCTAAGGGCTAACATATGGCACTAATCCATACATGAAATTTACATGTAATAAAATAGAGACATTAACACTTGTACGCATTATGATGATCAAAGATCAATATTCCACTGGAAAAAAAAGTTTTATTAGACTTAAAATCAGACCACAAAGAACATGGCCTTTGTGCAAGACCCCTGGTTCCACCACTTATTAACTATGAAAACTTGACCAAATTATTTTACCTCTATGAGAGTCAGGAAAGTAATCTGAAAAGTAGGAAAAAAGATAGGATTATCTTTCAGAGAGTATTTTTAAAGATTAAGTGAGGCAATGTAAATACCTAATACAGTGCTTGGCATATACTCTAGACAGCATGGTAAATAGTGACTATTACTATTAATGTTGGGCTATTGTTTATTATTATCACTGTTAGTATAATAAAATATTAGTCTTTTTTGTGGTCATAGTACATAACAATGTTTGTTCACTTATTACAGCATTGAAAGAAATCCAACATAGCCTATTTGTGGAATATGTGTGATTATATTTTGATTTTATTTTACAAATAAAGCTAATATTTAAATATTTCCAGAAATTTATTTCATTTAATCTTAACATTGAAATATCATTATCATAAGTGTTTTTTAAAAACTCTTCAGTGAAAATGATTATAGCAAGTATTACAACCCAGGTATCTTTTGTTTAAATGTACCAAATACTAAATAGATCTAAAAGAAAGGTAATACTTTCTATAAATTAATAACAATTGCTGGCCAAGGATTCTATATGTACAAATAGCGATTTTACTTATCATATTGTTACTTTTTAAAAATAACAACATATTAACATATCAGAAAAGTAAGAATTATCACAATACAATCTAACGACGTAGTTTTCCAGCAGAATTTACTACTTGTTCAGCCATTCATCACCAAATCTTTAACATTTTTTTTTTTTTTAATGAGCATGAAACAATGAGGAAAGAACTGCTAATCAAGTTGGTTTCTGGCATGATAGACTTGCTCATTGACAACCTTCTTGGAACTGAAACACGGTGTCTTTTATTTTTCTCCACCCTACTGCAGTGAAGTTCAAAGCCCAATCTCCTGGAATCTACCAGCCCCTTGGCTGCCACTGAAAGAAAACTGCTGTCCTGGGTGGATTTAAAGCCATTAGTTTAGCAGTTCTGATGCATTTTCTTTCTCAAATCTTTTTATTAGTAAAGCAGCACACTCCAGGTTCTGTACTTGTCAGACCATTATAGGCACAGCCTTTGGCTGCCCTCCATGCCTCAGTTTGCCAAATATGCATAAAGTGATTGTGGAAGGCACTCGCTGTCATATCCTCTTGCTTAGGGATGCATTTTGTATGGATTCCAGATCTTGTAGTTTGAATAAGCATCGCAATGCATTTCACTTTCATTTATCAGAAAACAAATGTTCTCTGAACATTCATGTTTTAGATTCATTGTGTCTGTGCTTCTTTTATTTCATAAAAGAAAACACTTTACATACAACTCCCAAACCTCTGGTCTTTGCACACATATGAAGGAACATACACTGTGAGGTTCCTGAGAAAGAACAAAGGAAACCATTTCAGAAAAACTGGGATGCTGTTTCACTAACTAGGTTCTGTCTCTGGCTTTTAAAGTAATCTGCGCCCTGATGGATTTACTTCCTCTTTTGGAAAAGTAGTTGCTGTGCTACTGTGACAGATGTATTCACTGGAGGAAGGAAGAAGAGGCGAAGAAAAAGTTATAATTAGGAATATAGTTATATGTTTTTGGTCTGTGTATGTTTAAGTGCTGTAGTTCTACCACGATGGTCAAGGACTGCTAGACTGCAAGCTTTTCAAGAATGAGTGTCTCGTCTTTTCTGTTCTTTACATTTCTCACAAAGGGTCTAATAGGTATCTCGTTCTCTGCTAACATTCATTAAATAGTAACAATATAAACAGCAACCCATTGAAATGCAAGTATTTTAACTGTCTCTTTTAATGGTCAAGTTCTAGTTCGTCCCCGAAGCCTCCTTCCTAACTCTAAAATGCACAGATTTCTTTCTTTTCTTGGCCTCCAGAAAGAATAATGCTGAGCACAGTCATGAATTTAGAATAAACTGTTGATGGATTGAAACCCTTTGTGATCAGGCAGCAAAATCCTGGGCTGCAAAGACTAAAAGAAGCTGGAGGATCCTTAGTGTATCACCTGTGCCGAACAACAGTGCATTCCCAGCCCTTTTCCTTCTCCCACAAAACAAACCACTACTTCTCCAATGTTCTCAGAGCTGTCAGTTCACCACTGCTGTGCTGGAAAATACAGGGTTGTCATCGTTTTTTTCAATTATGCAACCCTTTTTATTATACTCTATGTCATTTGACATAGTTCAATGAAATTCTCCTTTCTTGAAAAATTAATTTACCCTACTGAGAATATGTCTACGATTGGTAGGAAAAAAAGAAATTGCACTTACAAACAGCAGTGTGTGAACTTTGAGGCATTCAGTGGAAAAGCATATGTAACTTTTTATGTAGTGCATGGGGCCATCCACTAGTTACTAGAGTTTGAGAACAATCCATCCAAAGTGTAAACCAAAGACTTTCTTTAAAAATAAATATGAAGAGATCCACAACATTCTGTTGGAGAGCGAAATCAATGAAGAAATTTTGAATAAAGATATCTGAGTAATGTAACTCATTTACTAGCAAACCACAATTTCAGTACGATGGAAATCTATTGATAATGAGCAATGGAAACTTCTCCAATCCTCTCTGTAATAATGTGGGGGAAATATCAACAAATAAGTAAATAAAAGTAGTGTTTGGCATTTTTGATAAACTTTATTAACCATTCTGTCCATGAAATTATATCATATTGTAACGTCTTCTGTCAACACGTGATAATTGACTTTGGGGAAGTTTGTCTAAGTACTCAGAAGGTTATCCGCTGTGGCATTGATAACCTAAATGGGAAAGGGGGTTTCTTCCTTAAGAAGACCCTAGTTACTTTCAAATTTGGCATGACTATTTTTCCATGCACTTATCTTTTACCTGCTTCACTTCCATTAACTTAAATTTGAACTCATGATTGTTTTGACACTCAAAATAAAGTATACTATACATTTTTTCATATTTATAAATTAAAATTATTTCCTTTTACTCATATCAGTTTCTTTCATCAAATGAAAACAGCTTTATCTGGAGTGATTTCCATTTTCCTCAGGTCAGTTGATAAAAGACTGGTTGAATTTACCTGTGTGTTTGCTTGGATGAGAGGACTAAGCTATACCCAGGATTACAAGTTATTTTAAGTACCCACATTTTTAAGCTAGTTTAGTGGTAGAATGAAATATCTTGAAGAAATTGAACAGGTTGAAACCACTGCCTGTGTGACAAGATTATTAGTGGATAAAGAATAAATAAGAAACAGAGGGGTTCCCCTGGATGCACTTCAGTAAAGGGGAAAAGATCTGCGCTCAGTCAGGCCCTGCCCTGTGGGAGGCGCTGCTGAGCTGCTGACACGTACCAGGAGGCCCTAAGCCTCTGAAGGACTGGAGGTGCGTGTGACAGACCACATTCGAGTGCTGTTCCTTCCTCTGAAGGCAGATCCTTCTGTGCAGAAACACACTTCCCTGGACTAACAGAGTCATTGCTCCAGAAATCACATGACACTTCATGACCATTCATAAGTCCTGCAGGATTCAATAGGAATGACACATTCCCAGAGAAGTCTCTTAATGTAGCTTCCTCAATGGCAGCAAAATTTCTCATGGTCACTGTCTTGTGACATTTTCTCTTGGAAAACTCATTGGCAAATTATCCTGTCAGGCTATAACGGTGGCCTCAAACATGGCCATCAATAAGTTCATTTCTCAACAGAATCTGGCACACTACAAATCGACAGCTACCTTGGCTTAAAGCTACAAACAACGTTTTTTCTTAGGGAGCCTGAAGGGAGGAGTGGGACCTGGAAGATTTCAGTAGATATGACGTTCCAGTTCTTTCTTTTGGTTTAAATTTTGTTTAATTTTTCTCCTCTCCCTCCCTCCATTTTTTCTTTCTACCTTTTTTCTTTCCTTCTTCCTCCCTCACTCCTTTCTTTCTTTATTCTCTCTTTCTGTTCCTGATCTTCTCCTTTCTTTTTCAATGAGCACAGGCCTCTCAGAGCACCTGTTCTCATCTTCCATCTTGCACCCTCCTGGTTAAGTCTCCTCTTCTCCTTTCCGCTTCCTTTCTCTCTTCTCCATTCCATATTTTTCTTTTTCCTTTCCTCTCCAGGAGGCAGAGGATTCTCTTCTAGGCCCTTTCCTTTTCCACCAATAGCTCAGGCCACTACCCCAGAGCGATCAAATAAAAACTAAGCGACTCCCAGTTTTCTCATTCTGTTGCCATGTAATGTCACCTGCAGCATTGCACCAGCAAAGGGAGATGTGAAATAAGCAAGGAATATGCAAATAAAAAAATTCATTTAAAAATCGGACCAGCTGTAAGTAACTTGTAATCCAGTTTTGGAATAAACATGGAAGGAGAATAGAATGCCTAGTTTAAATGTGGAGTCTTTGTTTAATTTGGAAGATGAGGGCACCATAGTGTTTCTATCATAATTATACTCATAACTGTAAAAATGATCTTCAAAGTTTATGTCTAAGACACAAAATAGTATAGAATTTATCAGCATCAACTCCTAGTTCTTCCACTTAACTAGCTGTGAAATCTTGGGCTGGTTACTTTAAATTTGGAAGCCTAAGTTTTCTCATGAATAAAATGAGGATACAAAGTGCACTTAAAAGATTATCACAAATATTAAATAATAGTGTTACTAAAATGCTTAATAACATGCCTAACATGCAAAGACGAGTTCATAAATGTTAGCAATTATTATGACTATTATTACTACTATTACTATTATTATTATTATTGCTACTATATTTTAGAAAGACCATCCCACAAGAATTTAAAAATTGGGAAAGATAGCTGAAGTATTTTAGGAGGGAAGTCACTGACAAGATAATATTAAAATATTGCATATAATTTTGAGTGAAGAGACCAACCAAAACTGAAATGTAAAATTTGCAAAGGTTTTGTTTACAGTTACCTCTGTCCACCATAATTATGTCAGATTCCGCCACCATGCAATGTGGGTTTTGATGGGATTGGGAACCTAACAGTATCACCTGATCACTGTATGAGATTATGAAAGCCATTTAACCTTTTTGAGTATCAGTCCTTACAGCCCTCTTCAACAAAACTGGGATAATAATATCTACCACATGATGTGACCGTGAGGATCACTATAATAATGTATTTGACAATGCTTTATAATGAGTCAAGGGCCATTATCCACATTCTCTGCACTAGGGGAGCCCAAGTATATTTCTCCTATAGTCACCACTCCTATTAAAAACAAATGGGAGTTAATTGAAAGGACCAGCAGGGTTTCTGACAAAGGACCATTGTGCACGTCACCTCCATTAGCCTCTCTGACATAGTTGAGGTCACTGGTACATGTGCCCATCTGCCTTGCTGCATCGCAATCCTAACAGTTGTGACAGTAACAAAGGGCGTTGCTCATCACTGCTTTGGGAAATGAAATAAAGCCAGCACCTCTGGGAAAAGAAGTTTGCCTGGATAAAGGAAGAACTCATGGAAAAACCATGAAGTTAATTTCAGATACACTGTATTTATAGATCCCTTTTCATTTGGCTCATGAAACATGTCCAATTGACAATTACACATAATTTATCTAAAGAACATAAAGATACAGGTAGTAACTGGACATTGTTTAACAAAAGCCAAGGTAACAAAGAGACCAAGGATTAGCCTGCCACCAATGTGATTTTAATCCATCAAAAACTCTTTCTCCTGGAGGAAAATCCGATTTATTTCTACTCTATCTCCTAAGCACAATGGGCAGCTTTTCTGTGCAGAAGGATCCCTGCCCCCAAGAAGCAGCCCCACCAGGAAAGTCTGTTGAAAACAGCCTTGATTGTCCCTGCAGAAACCACCACCCCAGGCTCTCCCTCTCCCACTGAAAAGCTCTGGGAAGGGAGAAGGGAAGCATTTCTGTTTGTATGGTTGTTTTTTAGAGAGTCTAAGCTGTCTGGGTTGGCAAACTCAGCAAAAGCCTTTCAAAGTGTCCTGAAATCTTCTCATTAATCTCTAGATTTGTTCGTCATATCTTTCTTTCAAACTAGGATAACTTTGGGCTTCAGAGTAAGAACCTCTACCAATTATTGTCTGGAACTCTGATCAGGTATTTAACCTCTCCCCTCTCTTCCTATCAGTTTCCTTATTGGTAAGATGGGAATAATAGTAATAGTAATAATAATAATATTAATACCACCTTTCTTTTGAGTTTACTTGAAGATTAAGTGAGATTAGATGCAGAAGTTCTTATCCTGTGGTCTGATATACAAAACAACCAAAACATCTTCCCTTCTCTCCTGCCGCCTCCACTCAGGGCCTTGCTTTCTCTTGCAAACAACCATGACTCAACATGGGATCCCACCATGCCACTCCTTAAAGGAACCCATTCTGCAAATGATGGGGACAGAAATACTGCAGAGAGGAACTCATTAAAGGTCAAGGAGAGGCTTGACACACAAATTTAAGGGGGAAGGAGCTCAATTCCAACAGGGCTTTTTATGATCTGATTTTTTTTACATCTGAATCATTCCTGGGTCAGACAAGGCCACCTGGTGTCACTGCATCTTCCTCCAACTTGACACTCAGCATCCTCTCAAAAAAATGCCACCAACCTTTTGTCGCCTAATGTAGCTGGCATAAATGACCTAGAATCCTATTCTAAAGGTTGGAAACTGAATGGTGAATTAAGCCAAAAACCTATCTGATATTTGGAGCTAATGGCAATTGGAGGAGCTTTGATTGTTAGTTTAGAACCAGAGTCAGGTCCCTTGTTTGAGAAAAGGAATGGGGGAACTCGAAGAATGGAAATTCCAGCAATAAGTTTGGGCACACTGAGAATATTGGGAGAGGGTGTTAGGGAGAAGCAAGTGGGCCACACAGGCCCAAGGTGCTGGGGTGTCTGGGGAGCATAATTTGAGACACCGCCTCCCATGGGAATGGACACTGAGAAACTGAGCTGTTTCCGTGCATCACTCACGGCTGGCAGAGGCCTGAAGCCTCACCCCAGACCTTGCACGTAATTTCGTTTTTTTCTGGGCAAAATAAAATAACTAATAATTAATCCTATAGCCAGAATCAGGGTTTTCCTTTTTCTCTAGAAAAGGCTTCTGGAATGATAATAGTGTAAAAACTGTTAATTTATATTCATCCTCATAATTTTATCTTTCATTAATAAAATAGTAATCATGATCATAGCTCATTTTTTAAAGAATCACTTTGCAAATACCTCACTTTCTCTTTGACTTCAAAAACAACAGAATTGCAGTGAGGGAAGAGGGGAGCTCAGTCCCTCAGCTTTAGCAAGAAGGAAACTGAGACACAGAGTGAAATGACTAGCCCCCGTTTGCTCAGCTGGCTGGCAGGTACCTCCTGTTCCCAGGCAGTGGACTCTTTCCCCACCCACATCTGTTCCCAGAGGTTAAAAAATACCCTAAAATAAACTGAGTCAGGAAACACTGGTGACAAATAAATCAAACCTGTGGTTAATACCATGATGTACAGTCCTCGTAATATCCCAGTGACTCTCTTCCTCTTGGTGCTCGTAGCTTACAAACTATTCACTCATTGTTACATAGTCCTTCATATAACTACTGGCAGAGTAATGTTTTCTAAATTCTAGGACTTCCAGCAGACCATTAGGTGAGACTATTCCATACCATAGACGGGCTATTGCTTACCTGAGTATTCCACCCTCTGCTTCCTAACACTGCTCTCCTTCCAGATTTTAGAGTGTGGCAGAACTGTTAAGTAATATCCTATTTTAGATTTTGCTGCACGAGGCTCTCATCAATTACACAGACATAAAGTATGAGGTTTCAGATTATGTTAAAGCAACCCTTCCACAATTTAAAACTCTGTAGATTTTGGTTCTAACTATCAAATAGGCTTATATGAGGCATAGCTATTCACGTGCTGTGCACAATCTGCCCCAGGTTTTCCCCATCTGAACTTAATTGTGTCTAGAAACATTTTTATTTAATTCAATTTAGTCAAGTAGACTGAGCAAGAAAAATGAAATCATGTTGTTTCCTTCTGTTTATTTTGATTAGAGGATTCAGAAGCGTTTTACAGAATAATCATGTCTCTCTTTTGAGGAGTAAGTATAACATCAGAGCACGTTGCCGAATCCTTTATGAATCTATTTCTAAAACCCATTTATCCTAAGTGACTAGTTCCGTCAACTAGAGGTTTTTATTATGGCGGGAGGGAGAGAGGAAGGAAACCATCATTGTTTTAGAAATGAATAATGTGAAAAAGAAACTAATCATCCAACATAATCACAACGTGCTATTTATCAAGAATGAACGTATAAAACCATTATCGGTATTGAAAACAAGACTTTCACACAATGATGAAGTTGACAACAAGCTATTACTCTGTGGGGTACATAAGAAATTAATAAATGAGTTCAGAAAATCAAACACTGATAACAGTAGCTAAAGCTGCACTTCACAAAAGTTCCTTTAAATCCAGATGCTATCCATCGGTTAATATTGGAGGCCTCCTCCTAGAATTACCTTATTCACTTTATCTCTCACAACTGATCATTTAAAATTTTCCTGTCATCTATTTTAATACTGAGTTGTTGAGCTTTTTTATTTTCCCCAAGTCTCTGGAAGAGAGAAACAATCAAAACCTATCTTGATACACAGAATCTACAAAGTGGCTCGAACTGGAAATGTTTCCTATCCGCAGACAAAGCAATCCAAACTCAAGCTACTGTTACATCAAAACCTGTTAAGAGTAGACAGAAAAATGCACCAAGGGAAATGCTGATGAACTGCTCCAAAGCTTAAACGTCTTTGTTGCATGGACGGTGACAAATAAAGAGCAGTTAAGAGTCATCTGGAGTACCAAAATTTCATTACACTACTGTATTTATTTTTAGCATTTATTATTATTCATTGGATACTCTTAGAATAATGGTGGTGTGAATTATGCATAGCAGAATGGAATGGGGGAATGGTATTTATAATGCTAAATTTACAAACATGAGAGAAATTAGTTTTACTATAGTTATCAAAGGAAACAGGCCTAATTAAAGAAATAACGGCTACAAAACCATATGCAACTCAAAGCAGAAAAAGACAATTCAAATTTAATGAATGCCTTTAATATTAATTACAGAATTCTTAACAATAGATTGGGACAGCTCTCTTGGAGAATTCAGCTTACTGTTTAACAGTTTCTGACTAATTTTATTAACCTGTACATCTGAGAGGATCAACCCCCTCTGGGTTTAATTAGAAGGAAATTCAATTTAAATCTAAATGTCAACAGTGGTTACTAATTATGGCAGGGCCCTGGACGGGACAGCCAGTCTGTAATCAGGCGGTTCCCTGGTAACAATTAACACTTTCTTTCTGAGTTATGAGTGCGTTAGGATATTTTAAAATAAATACGATTCAGCATGGGACACTGCTAATATCATGAGCCCCTACTGCTAGGTGCAGACATGCAGAAGAGGATGCCAAATTAAATTACAGAGACTTCTCAAACATATAGCTGAATAATAAGCAGCTACAAAACTAGGTCAGGGTCGAAAAGCTAGAGCTGAATGCCCCTCCCCCAACATGCAAAATAAATATACCCACTATCTCTGAATAGAAATCATTCTTTTGTTATGCCCTTTGTCAAGAATACATTATTGCAAAATGATATTTATTTCCACAATCTTCGCAGCTGTGAGCACGACTGAATTAATCTTTCTAGAACTGATTTCATTTGCAATTTCATGATTACGGTTATAAAATGTAAATTTATTACTTTAAAAGGAAATGATTATAAAAGACATAGATAAAAAAGACAGTTCTTTATCTATTGGTTTGCTTTACTCGATACTAATGAAATAAATAGCTGACTAACCCTGAAATAAACAAACAGCATAAAGATGATTGCAAAATTATGAAAGGAAAGCTAGGAAGATAATGAAAAATCAGCTCTTTTAATGTAACACATACAGTGACTATGTGGCTCAAAGAAGTACCAGAACATTCAAGTTTTCTCAAGGTGAGGCTAAGCTTTAATGGTTAGCCATCTGAGATGTTTCTATTGCTGCCACCCTTTAAATGTTGGCATTAAAGATAATACAGAAAATACTTGGGTACTACTAATCTTTTTTTCCCCCCAGCTTTCAGTTTTATGCTTTTAAATGATAATCTCCAGCAGGCCTTTTTCAGACTGTTTAATATTGATGACCTAAATAACAAATTAGTTTAAAGATATCCATATTTATAAGACTTCAATTTTTAGTGGAATTTAGTCACTAAATTGGTCTTCTCTTTTTGAAATACATTGCTTCTTATAATTAATATTTAAGTGCCTACTGTGTGCAAAGAGCTCTATTGGATGCCACAGTATGCACAAGAATTGGAAAACAAGCGCCACTGGGTCCAATTATTGCTGGTTAAAAATAATGAAGACAATTTTTTTTAATAACTGGGTTAAAATAAACCCCTTATTCTATGAAGTATCTTTATTTACATAACTCACTTTTCCCCCAAAACTGGAGTGATCCATTTCTTAAAGATATCAATTTAGTTTTCCCTGTTTAAAATTGTGATTCATGAACATAGGTAAACACAATTAGTATACATTTTATTGAATATATTCAAGTGTCAATTGTTTGCTTACAGAAAGACCACTAATGATAACTGTGGCTCAACTAAACATGAATGTCAATAAATGGTTCTATAAGCATTTATGCTCGTAATAGATGCAATAGGATTTTAAAATAAATATTAACATGTAAAACTGCTATTTATCATGTCAACCCAGTCACTAGAGATCATATTTCTATGCTAGGAATGCATGGGTTATCTTTTTGCATTTGCTCAAAATCTCAAAGCAGAAACACAAGCACTGTCACAAGACATTTATTGTATTCAATTGGATCCAAACGAAATGCAGAGGAAAAGGCTATTTAAGCTTGTATAACAAAATAAGTTATGTACATATGAATAAATTATGTTTTACTGTATTATTCCTTCCCATTTGTTTTACCTAAGACACTGAGTTTTCAATAACATATCTCGACGTGTGACTCTCTTAGCTTTGTAGAATATGAGTCTGGAAGAGCTTTTGGGTCATTCTCCCAATCCAAATAATACCTATCACCTCCTCTAGCATGAAGGTTAATAACTCCTGGCTGAAGATGCCTATATTGCTTCTTTGCTGTGCAGGGCCAAGAACACTTCCATGGGGATGGAAAGCATCCTTCCTCCTTGAAGAGACCACGTCTCACCTCTGGGAGGCGTGATGCCCCCACCAGGCTGAACTAAGCAATTAGGAGGTGGTTATTACTACGTTTTGCAAGTAGACCCTTCATCGGCCAGAATAAACGTATGCTACCTATCATGCTGTCATATTGTTTAGAAATTCTATATTTAAATGAAATTTAGAGAGCCCACGTCTACATAAATTGTGCCTTGATTTCTTTTTCTTTCTTTCTTCTTCCTTTTTTTTTTTTTTTAACAGCATTGCACATCAGAGAGATTTTCACTTTCTTAGCTTTCTCCAATACCTTTCCAAATGCTACCTGAGGCACTGTATCATCCCCCTGGAGATATGTAGCTTAACAAGTGTGCTTTGCTGGTTAATTGTAAAGCTTCAAGGTCTGTTTTACACTAGTATTTAATGACTTGTGTGTCCTTTGCTAAGGGTACCTTTGAGATAATTTCATAGAGACATTTGCTTATTAGACACCTGTTAGGTGCTAGATGTCTCAGAAGAAAGAAACACGTTCTTTAAAACCAAGTAAAAGGAGTAAACAAGAACAATAACATTAAATACATGATAGGCAATATAATAAGAAATGATTCTTACACCAATTTTAAACTGTAATTTACCAGGTAATATTATTCTGAATATTATATTACAAACTAGGAACAGGTGTCTAGAGCTATTTTCCTACACTTTTAAATGTTAACTCTTTTCTGCCTGCCTAACTGAAGCTTTAGTTAAGATCTTTTTGATAACAAAAACGGAAGTTCTGTGACCACAGCTCAATAATAAGGTGAATGGAAAAACAGTTGGTTTCCGTCTCCCCCAACTGCTTACCTTGATGTGTTCAAGTCAAAAAAAAGAAAGAGAGAGTGTAGATTCTCCATTATACCAACAACCACAATGGCAAACGATAAATACAAAGCACCGTTTGGTACTCCCTGTTGGCATAAAGCCTTTATTTTTTAAAATTTTGTGAGTAATCTGATTTTCAGTTTTATCTAGGCCCATAAGTTTCAAGCAAAGACAGTAAATTCATAATGTCACACTGTTCAACAAAATATTTTCAACCATTGAAATGGTAACATTTTAAGGAAATCAAAAATGTTATTTTATATCCACATGTTGTAGGATGGCAGTTTCACAGCACTTTCTCAGAGGAGCAGACTTATCTTTCCGTGGACAAGGGCCCAGGTGACAAAGAAAATATCTGATGTGAGGTGGAAGGGAATTAGGAAGGCTCTGGGGAATCACTTCCCTGTCCTTTGCCCGGGCAGTTGGGCATAGCAATGCAGAGAACCCCTCACGATTCATCTGGGACTCTGGAAGATTCTACAGCACCATTTCCCAAAGTGGGTTCCTCATTATCAAAGCAGGATATGCTTAAATAGGGTAAATAAGCCAGGCCATGCCACAGTAAACAAAAGTCAATGCATGTCTTTACCGCAAGATTTCCTAAGGGGTCTGAGGCACACGAGTCCATATACTCTGCGCTTTTCCACCCTGTTCACTCCCTAAGGTGACCCTCACGTGCTGCAGTCTCACCGTGGGACTCCAGAGCCTCGTGTACATTGAAGCTTACTGTCCACTCCCACGGGGCCTCAGCCACTGTGGACCTGAAAGTTCTGACTTTTTTTTTTCTTCATTTTAAAATTATGTTCATAGGTAACACTTTTCTTGCTGGAAAAAATAAAATAAAATAAATTTCAGGGTTCAGCCAACAGTCCCACTATGACAACCCAGGACAGAGAACAGAATAATTATAATTTTTAAAAAAGATACAGATTATTATGGTTGGCCTGGCTCATGGCTGATTCTAAATGATTTAACTTGCCAGGACAGTTCTGTAGACTTGAGAGAGTTCTGTTTACATTGTTAAACCTTGTAGTCATCACTACTGTTATCTTGTTTTAGTTTCTTAACATGAGACTTCGTATTGTTTGATAATGCTCATTTTCCAATTTTTTTCCTTAGGTAGGTTCTGATTAATTTTTTCACCAGGATAACATCATCTACTTTCATTAATATTCAACATCCACTTGGTTACTTTAATATTCAAGATCTAAACATTATATAGTATATGTTTGTGAAAATTGAGAGATAATCAAGTAATCTAGAAAATCAATATACTATAGATCAGTAACAACAGTATTCTTCAGAGTATCATGTTTTAAACATGCATTGTTAAATAAGAAATTTGTTAGCCCTCAGCACTAAAGCCGGATTATTAGCAAATAACTAAGTGGAACCAGAAAAAAATCCATAACCCTGATCTTATCAAAATAATTACAGAATCTTTAATGTCCCACTAGGCACAGAGAGAAAGAGAATATAGCACAGAAAGAGTAGCATAATGAAAATAGACAGAAATAGGACAGTCATTCTACTTTTTACACAGCAGACACAAACTACTATCGAAAGTTGGAGAAAATACAAAAATGATTTCCTAGCCAAAACCAAAATTTTAATTTGTGTCTCAATTGATGAAATACTAAAACATTTCTTAGTGAAATAAAAATAAATTATAATTTAATAGGGCTTACGCTTGTCTTTTCACATAGCTACATAGTCATTTGTGTGTGTGTGTGTGGCCATATATATGACACTTATGTTTGACTACATAAAATGAGATGAGAGCATGCATAGTATGTGTGTATTTCTGCTTTGGAATCATTACGAATTATTACTTTACTCAATGGGCAGTGCATTTAATGTCCTACAATTTGTCTATAGAACACTTGCTATGCAAAATATTTCTCTCCTGATGAAACTTGCCTGTGTCTCTGCAATGACTCATTTCACTCTTCAGGTTTAAATATTAGACATATAAAATAACTGCATGGCATACAGTAGGTGCTCAGGTTGTAAGTGAATGACGGAATAAGTGAAGGAGTGCACATCTTGCCCGAGTTGTTTCTACCACAGCAGTTTCCACCCTTATCTCAGAAGACAGTGTACAGAGTTTTGTGGAGGTACTTCAAGGACTAGCCTTCACCTACTTTATTTGTTTCATAAACTATACTGGGTTTCCACTCAAGATTTTACTTGTAGGAAAGCACACACAGTTTTTGTGTTTAATATGAAAACTGCTGGCCCATGGAGTCATTCAAGGATCTTCATAACTCGGTAGAGCCCCATTTTCCAATCATTTCACTTGGGATAAACTGAAGTAGTTGTCACTTCTGGGAGTTCCCACCTCCCTGTTGGGACTGGAGTTGCTCCTTCTTGCTGAGAACACCTTTTCTTATCCTCTTTGCATGCTCAAAACTTACTCTACATCTAGGCCCAGCTCAGAGTCAGTGCTTCTCCAAAGCTACAATGCATAAACATGTGTTAAATGAATATGGCAGAGTATTTAAGATATAACTCCTGTCAAAGTCCTAAAATGCCAAGCACTTAAAATGAAAAGGCAGCAACAAGTTGTATCATCAGACATCTTAAGATTTCTCTATAAGTTTCATCTGGAAGTGTTACTATACTCTGCATAATACAAGTCCAGCAAAGTTCCCACTATGAACATGCATTTCAACAATTATCAATTCTACGTAAAGATGCATCTGTAGGATATAGTTTAGGTAATATTAATCATTCCCATGTACAAAGGAAGCTTTTCCTTTTATTAATAGAGTGATAGAATTTAATTTCTCTCAACATATTTAACAGCAGAAAATATATCTAAAACTTTCTAACAAAGGTACAATTCATTCTAACCATATTTTTTCCACTGAAAAAATACCCTATGAAATCCAAGTGTTCGCTAAATTCTGCTGTGTGTTATAAGCTCTTGATTAAGGGGGGATGGGTGGAGAAAGCTAAAGAGAGAAATGTAGTATAAGATTCTTTGGTAGTTAATAAATACATAGCTATTGTCCTTGAAAACACTGCCATTAAATATATGGCTATTGTCCCTGAAAATACTGCCATCTGTTGTCAGAAAAAAAAAAGGTCACTTGTTAAATTTTGCCAGGCAGCAGGTTTTCTACAAGTGAAGAAAAAAATGTCAGACACTGTTTCTTAACTGAGCAGGTCATCCTCCAGGCAAGATAGGTCTCTATGGGGACTACAATTTGGAAGATGTCCAAAAGAGAAAAATAGATTGGTTTTTTCAAAGAGTGAAATAGTTCTCTAACACAAGGTAACTGTCATAAGCACCTCTTAATAATTATACTGGTATATACTGTTTTCATTTTCCTTCAAATATATGCACAGAGCCAAAATCACAATTGAAATTCCAACCATCACACCTGAATTAATACTATCTTTTTATTAACTTTTCTTAAAACTTTCCATTAAATTTTATTAGGTGATAAAAGCTACAATATTCCCTTGTGGATCCATAATGTAACACAAAGGAGAAAAATCACCAAAATCATCATCTAGTCAGTGTGTATGCAAAAGATTTTGAAAGTCTATATGTAACATGTTATTACTTGTGAGAAAATAATTCACATTTCCTATGTAGGGATCATTGCAGAAGCCATTTGTCACTTACCACCTTCTGAAGTTTCACCATTTTAATTAGGAAATTTAAGTTGAACCCCAGACTAAATGGAGAAGGTGTTTATGAGCCCTCATTATATCAATTAAGATTCTCTAAATTAGACTGAATATTTTAACTATGTCTTAAAACCCCTAATCATACAGTGAAACAGAGTTAAACTTAAGTTTAGTGAGTTTTGTGAATTTCATTGGCGTGTTCCCAGTCCTTAAACTCATTCATTTTCATTTCAGTCACCCACAATTATCTCAGTAATGGAGGGGGAGGATCAGTGTAGAAAATCCAACCAACGACTCTGACATGTACTGTGCTAGGGCTTTATATACACTGTCACTTAATCCACATGGCAACTCTCTGAGGTTGCTTTCTAGAACCCATTTACGAATGTAGAAATGCAGGAGGTTGTGTACCTTCCCTACCTGCACGCAGCCAGTAGAGCAGTCAGGATTCAAACCCACATAAAGTCAGCTTTTCCCTTTACATCACACTACCTCAGTACATGCACAATCATACCTCTTCCCAAACTGTATAACGTTTATTTTTTAGAGTACATGGTTACCGCTTTTCGTAAATTATTTCTGCTTCTTAAAACACAGCAAATGGTAAACTCATGGTGAGTGAAGGTGTCATCTAAGATGTCCAGGTGGAAGCAGACTGCAAACATGGGATTTAAACATAGGGCTGGCCGGTTAGCTCAGTTGGTTAGAGCACGGTGTTATAACAACAAGGTCAAGGGCTCAGATCCCCATACTGGCCATCCCCCCATACCCCCCCAAAAAGGATGGCTAACATTTATCTAATGCTTAATGTATACTAGGCACTATTCTAAAGATAAAGACAGATGATTCACAGAGCAGAAATAGACAGGTGAGTGATCAAAGGCTAGTAGACCTGAACAGTACACGCAGTGGCCCTGATCCTTGGCTCACTTTGCCTAGATGGGCACTGTCTTGAGGAATGACAGCAAAGCCCAGCTTCTTGTGAGGTCTGGAATTGAGACATTAAAAAAGTGAAAGGAAAACATCTATGAAAAACACATATGCCATTCACAAATAACTAAAAACCAGTTATTATTGTGAGCTCCAACTCCTTTCACTGGTATTTACATTGAGATTACAAAAATCTCAGTGGTGCGTGACTTCCACTATGCAATTTTGGAAGCTCATACTAATGATGTTCAGCAAATGTGCTTCGAGATCCCATCTTGCTGAGAAACTGAAGGTCTCCGAGAAAACTTCTGAGCCCATAGCTGAACTTATGTGTGTTCCATGCATTTTATGCCATTTCAGGATAATGTGTGAATCCATTTTAGTACACAGTAATGTCCTACCTATAACTGTTACTATGATCATCCATAATCCTAATAATAGCATTTGCACAGAACCTTCATCCTCTCATGAACTATGAAAACACCTGAATGCTTTTATTAAAAACCATTCTAAAGGTAGTCTATGACTCCAGTTTTTCAATATCCGAGACTCACGTAATAGACTAAAAAAAAGTATTTATTTGTTTCACCTAATAGATCCCTTAATTTTACAGTTGGAGAAACCAACTTAGGGAAGGTAAGTCCCACCACCACTTAGTAAAAGTCCTTGTCCTAGGAGCCTCAGTCCACGGCTCTTCCCACTATATTCCAAATAAAGGACCCTATTGGTTTTCCCTAGCAAGGATGTTTTGACTGTTATAATGCCACATAAGGTCGCTAAGATTTATTTTCTTACCTTCAAGGTTATTACTAAATACCAACCCAGTTTACTAGCTCTGTGAAATCAATTAATTTGATTTTACTTCTCTGAATCTTACTTTTGTCATCCACAAAATGGAAATAATAATATTGACTCCAATGCAGAGCATTGTTGCACCAAATAAATGGGTTGCTGTCCTTCCAATAAAGTGTCACATCCGGAAATGATTATAGCCATTCTGTTTGAAAAAAATAAATAAGTGTTTGAACTCACCAACTTTCTCATTTCAGTTAACAGGAAAATCAGAGAGGAAAATTCCAAGTTAGGCATATGGGAGAAAAGAGTTTCTAGTATTTACTATAATCAAGAATATACCTAAAAGCATTAGAGATAGAGATAATGAAAACAATGAGCAATATAATGAGAGGAAAAAGAAAGAAATAGCTATGGTGAACCTGCCGGGGAAAGCCCTCTCTGAACCGCTGGGTAGAGGTCTTTCTCCCTGAGGTTGTGTTTATCTTACCATTAGGGATCTTCTAGGAACTTCTTGAAGGCAAAACTCATACCTCTCAATCTGTACAATTTTCCGGTAGTTAACACAGTGCCTGACATATGAGAAACATTCACTATGTGCTGCTTGATATTAAGAAATGGACTGTCTGGATAGCTGTCTTTCACTTACAGCTCAGAAGGAACAGAGATTTTAAGGCATTTAAACCATATTGGATGGAAATATTTCTAAAATAAATTATGTAACCATAGCTTTATTAAAAAGCTTACTTACAGTTTTTTTTTTCCTTGATAAATCAGAATTTTTAGATTGACTCCTATTTACTATAATTTGCTATAAAAAAGATGATATTCTCAGGAGCTACTAAGTGTATGATTAGTGTTGTAATAAAGGGCCCAAGTCGTTATGCTTCTTAAATTCTTTGAAGAGGGTATTTTTAAAACAGTTTTTCAGGATCCTAGATACCTGTCGAGTTGTCATGTTTTTGTGGTCAGCTAAAAGCCTGACATTGTACAACCTGCTGCTTTTAAATGCAGTGGTCTAGGAGACCTTATCACCCACCCAAAATGTGGGCTTCAGATCATCTGAATTTTATCTCTTCCGGCTGCTACTTTTTAAAAACTAACTTTCGTGTGCTTGGCTTTATTTATCCCCAAAAAAGAAAAAAAAAATGGTCTGAGAAAAAAAAAAAGTGGCAGTGACATTATCCCACACAACTTAGACTGACAACATGTCCAAAGGTACATTTTTTAAAAAGTAAAAATATTATAGTGCATACAAATTCCAAAGCCAGTCAAATATGGCAAAGTTTTCAATTAATGGGACTATTAAAAATAATATTAAAGTGCTTTTAAATATCAACTATTAGCCAAGATCAAGGGTTAGGTTCCCTGTATCAGCCAGCCACCAGAAAAAACAAAAAGTAAAACAAATAAATATCAACTATTAGAAAATCATAATAGCCACTGAAATCCCTGTATGGTTCAAGTTGTATCAGGAGACTTCTACCACAAAGTCCTTTACCCATTCTGAAATTGCACCAAAAACACAATAGTATTTCATCTTCATATTCTTTGATATAAAAATATATTTTTAGTGGGAAAAAGTTAAGCAATATAATTTTTAGTGATATGTCAGAAAATTTAATAGGTACATGGTAGACCGGAAAACATACTTGACTTAGACTCAGATGACCGCGGACCCAGCCCTGACAGTCCCCAGTGCTGCAGCTTAGGCAAGTCACTCAGTACATATCTGGAAGATTTACATTCTGGGCAAAATGACCTTAAAGGTCCCTCTCACAATGAAACTACCTGATTCTATGCTATTTCTTAAGTAAGACTTCCATATAATATGTGTGTGTGTGTCGGGGGCGGGGGGGTGTAATGGCAAGGGGACAAAAAGGAAAGAAATAGTAAGTTCATTCAATCAATAAATCACCAGTTACTTACTTATTTTAACTCACTGGATGTTCATTAAGCACCTACTGGACACCCAATGTGAGACTGAGGCCCAGTCCCTGCTCCCCAGAGTCTCACTTATCCAACCCAGAAGGTAGCACCCACACAAATAAAGCAGCAAAGTTTATGTTCTTAGCCAGGCACAGAAACCTTCATAATACAATCCCAATCTACCTCTTTAGCCTCCCCTGCAGCCATTCTAACCCTAACATACTACATTTTAAACCTTCCAATTTGATCCCTCCTGCACGTGGATGTCCAATGCACTTCCCACGTCTCTCTGCCTTTGCGAACGCTGTCCTCTGCCCTCTTCCCCTACTCTTATTCAAGGCCCAGCTCAGATGTTCTCTTCTCAGCAGCTCGGCGGCTCTGCTGTCCCCAGGCAGGACTGCTCACTTCTCTGCATTCCCTTCCTACTCCCCCTCATTGTTGTTACTGCCCCTGTCACACCGCAGCAGCATCGTGCCTTCATGCAACTGCCTTCCTCATTAGGAGGACTCTCCAGGGACCAGGACCTTTCCTTGCTTCAATTTCACCTCTAGGACTAGTGGAGTTCCCGGCATGGAGTCGGTGCTCAAAAAGGTTGATGGAATAGAACTCAGCTGGTTTTGAGAGATGTGCCAGATGAGTGGCTCAGACATTCAGGACTACAGCTCTATCAAGGTGTGAGTTTCAAGAGAAAGAAAAAGTGAGACAAAAGGTTAGACACACTATCCTCACTCATTCAAAGCCATCGATGACTTTCTGATCTGTTTCACTTAATTTTATTCATCCTTTCAGTCATTCATTTGACAAGCTAAATGAGGCTCAATGGAGTCAATAATGAAATTGCACAACATCTATGTACACTTCTGATGTGTCCTTTTTGTAGGAGAGACCATGGTTCCATGTCATTGTGATGACTGACTTCAGAACGCTGCAGGCATCTTAGAGAACAGGTTTTAGTGACCAGCAAAGTCATGGAACAACAGGAAAGTCTGAGAGGAATACATAAGAAAAGCAATAGAAAAGTGAAACTTATCAAGCCACAAATACACATACTTCACATTTTTAAACAATAACCAAAAAGGAGAGGGACAGAGATTCAACTGTTCACTTTTATGGACTATATGTGCATGTACTTCACAGTATCATGCTGTAGATTCTGCAAGGACTTCTTTCAATCTGATAAATAAACTGTTTTCCTTTAGCAATCTGGGTTTGGATGAGAAAGCTTACAAGATCTAGAATCCGCTATCATTGTCAGTCCCATGAGCCTGTAACCCTTGGACACCAAGAAATGCGATTAACAGAACTTGCCTTTTGAGTGACATTCAGGTTCCATGTACTGGACAGAGTGATTCTATCATTTAACTTCTCAAAGTTTCAAGATGCCAGGAAGAAATATGTTTCACTTAAGTCCCAATATTTAACAAATGTTAGTTTTCTGCCTCCCTCGCCCTGGAAGCACCCAATATTTGGATGCAAAATTTTTGTGAGAACATGAGGCAAGTTAATACAGCTACAGAATTCCTGTTCAGAACAATGACACAACAAAACCAGTGTCCCTGTGATTAGGCAAGAAGGAACAAGGGAAGCTCTGGGTGGAGGGGTCAGGAGTGGAGGGGCTGCTGAAGGCTTTCGCCATTACCAAATTCCATTGGCTAGTTCGCTGGCTCCCTTCTTGCACCTTTGCACCTGTTTACTTGTGGTCTCACCATGAAAGCTACAATCTGCACAAGAAACAGTGGGTGAAATCTACAAAGGAAATGCTTCTGGCTTAAGGCTCAATGCTAAAGTTAGTGCAGACTGTCTAGTCCTATGCCCTGGGACATTACTGGTTACTAAAACACTGGGCTATAAAGAAAGCTCCAAATTTTATATATACATATAAAATCTCCAGTAGGCAGAAATATCTATCTTTCTAAGAGATGTTAGAATTACAGACCATGAAATCATCCTTCGATTGCACTTCAGATAAAAAATGCGATCTTTGCGATTTGCAGACACTTTTGTAGTTTATTGTCTTTGTCTCTGTTAGTCACGTGAAATGCATCTTTACATAACACGAACAAATTTGTTTTAATTTTTCAATGACTTAAAGATGATGTAAAATATGGAAATGTTTTCCTTTTAAAACCAGCCTGTTTGACAGCGCCAACTGGTTAGAGTCTAAGTACCTTTCTAAAACATTCTTGATTTGTTGCACAGATTTATATCTTTTCATGTTCCCTCTCATCATTAAGCCAATTATGAAGGAGTTATTACCTTTGCTCAATCTGATTTTTTATGGACTTCATTGAAATAGTCTCATCACTCACGATACACTCATGAGATTGGTCCATTGCCCAGAAGAGCACAAAGGATATTTCTGGTGAACTCCCATTAGCCTTATGAGGAGTTATCCGTATACATATGATTCTCATCAAGAGATGAATGTGGACTTCTAGATGTCCGAACACGGCAATAGATCCCGTCTTGCATAACTGTGACCTACTGCTCTTTGTTCACGTGGTTGTTAGCCAGTTAAATTTAAGAGGGCTTCATATTTCACTGCTATCCCATGTGAATTATTAAACATCAACTCCCCAACATCAGGTCTTACAACTCTGGGTTCAAAGCAGAAACATCTTTGAAATCTTTCAGAGCATGACTTCATTAATAGATGATATACTGAGCATGAGAATTAACCATATGGATTTGTATCTGTTACCATGAATTTGTATAAAATAGCAATGAGCTCCCCCTTAATAAGAAATTCCTTTTAATACTACTAATCAAAATATTTTTAACTCTGTTATTAAAACAGCAGCATGTGTTTGACCCAGTTGTGCCTAACTTATCATTCCACAGTAAAAAAAAAAAAAAAAGTTTTTTTTCTTTTCAAAAGGAAGTTTATAAATATGCTATGCACACATTTCCAACTCTTAATTTAAAACTGATGGCTATAATAAGGGCTACAGAAATGAAATGTTCTTTATTCAGAGCCATAACTCAGAAAAGAGGTTATTTTACAAAGACTCGAAAACTGTATATTTTCTATCTTCTTAGACAGAGAAAATGAATTATTTTTTTAAAAAAAGACATGATACAGGCTTCAGTCTATTTCACCAAATGGATAGTAGTGGGGAGACCATTTATATACATATATGTATAAATAATGGTAATGTAATAATATGGTAATACATGGTGCACACATAATATAAATATTATGTGTACGTGTATCTTACGGTAGGTAACATACATAAAGATACCCTTTGAACACTTTTCTAAACCAGGGATGAAAATCCAGAAATGTAGATTAGGTCAGCTCCTTCATTTGGCTGCTATGTCAAAGCAAAACAATAGATCTTTTGAAAGAACTTTTCTTTTTCACACTTAGGTTTTCACACAATACCCGACTTCATAAAATTAATGAAAACAAAGTCTGCTTGATCCTTCAAAGTTACATTAAAAAGATAGTTTCTGATCTACCAAAAATTGTAAAAAGATAACTTTAGAAACATTATGCTAACCATAAAATATTTTTTAAAATTGCTTTTATCATTGCTGTAGTTTTTGGCTTGATTAGCCAATATCATAGCAAACCTTGAGATTCACAAAGTAGTAAAATTCTGATTTGAGGCTTTCGGAAATTTATTTGGTTTTCATCAACATCCGAATAGATAATTGCTCGTTTGGGGGCAGGAATGCTTTATAACTAAAGTGCTTTCCCCTGGAGGGAATCATAGTGTCATTAGTTTTTATTTTCAAGATGAGAACAAATGGCACTATAATTCCTAAGGGCACAAATGACTTCAGTCTATTTCTTCTCCTATACACTCTCATCTATTCCTTTCTAGTTAGATGGGACATAGATATAGTCCCCACCCCACTCCCCACCCCCATGACTACCACTGCCGAAAAATGAATTCACTAGCTGTACAGTAATTAACAGCTCTTGACTGGAAAACTGCCAGCATGTACAACGTGACACTCTTCCTTTGAACACTAACAAAGTGCATAAGTAATTTATGTTGGATTAAATATCCCTAACAGGGACCCTTAAGTAACCCAATCACTTTAAACAGGCTCCACATGCATGCTCCTGTGCAGTGAAAATGTCAGACAGTGATAACCCACTAATAGCACAATTCTAACTATATTCCAGCCATTAGCATTTTATGACATCAATCCTCATTAAACCTGGCAAGGAAAAAGATACTAATGTTTCCCAATTTTACAGCCAAGGTGGAAGAGAAATGGAGAAAATGTAGACAGGTGCTGTCTCCCAAAAAGGATTAACATTTTTTAAAATGTGGTAGCAATTTTCTGTTAGTACCTTTGTTTGCATTGAAAGAGAGACAACAAAGAGGTAATGGCTACAAGGACCTCGATGGAATCCAGCCAAGAATGAAAGAAAAGACTGGTATTTCAGCCATTGTGCTCACTGCTAAAGCGCTGTGCCAACTCATCTTCCAACCCATTATATGAAATTTAATTTAACCTGCTATGCAATTAATTCAGATGTTCAGCCTATTTTTCTCATGGCAGAATCCCTCACACAATGCCTTATTTAAATATTAATCAGTCCTCTTTCAATTAGGACTAATTTGCTTCACAGGGTTTCTCTCATCTTCTGATTGCAGGAAAATGGAGGTAACTTGCAACGTTTGAGGATAATTAACATGGTATTTTTATAATACTGATACATCAAATGGGACCTTAATGAACCCCGCTGATTCCATTTAGTAAAGCATGCCTCAAAGTTATAATCAAGAGGAAAGCCATTGCCATCTGTTTAAAATACTAAGGAGCACAATTTAAACACAAAATGCTTATTTCTCTAAACCGCCTATTGTAGAGGTCTGCAAAAGTCATTTTTCTATGCAAACTAATTGTACAGTATTTTAATTTGAACCTTTTATTGTACATATACAAAACAGTGACATCTTAAGATGTAGGGGCCCTGTTTAATTAAATGTTGACAACCACAGAAATAAGTTATGTTTGTTAATGTTACTTTTTTTAAGCACACTGCATAGTTGCTGCTAAAGCAACAGTAGTAAGTTGTACATTTCTAATGAATCTAATATTTTATAGCCTTTTGTTTAATATTTGAAGAACTTTTCTTAACAAAAGCCACCAAAGCTCTATGAAATGGAAAAACATAAGCATACGCCTTTCGTTTGCTGCTTCTAACGTCACAAAGTAAACAGGTTAACATTTACACATGGCCAGTTGTTCACAAAGTGTTCCATCTGCTTCCAGGCAGGTTGAAGGTCGATGTTTTAGGCTTTGAGCTGTTCTAGAGTTCCTTGGTAACATCTAGGTTACTGACGCTATTGGCTCCCGAGGTCATTATCAAAGCATTCAACATGTTCCAATGGTAATAAAACATGATTGATAACAGATTGCTTATTTACAATGTTTACTCTATGGCCACGAGGATCCGATCTGTTAATTTCGGAAAAAGGAGGCATTACCTGTGCATGTTTTAAATAAGAATCAGCAGCTCCCCTCATTTTCTTTACAATGCTACTCCACACATTGGGTCATTATGTCAGAAACATCACAGACCAGAATTTAATAGTAAAAACAAATCCAAGCATTTGATATGCAATATCACCCTCATATTATTAATCAGTCATTCAAAAAGAGGATCAATTGAGTGTCTGAGATGTATGTAGCATGCGTAAAGAAGAAATTCTTGGGGTTACAAAGAAGTACAGGCAATTCTCTATTTATGGGCCCCCCAGGGGTGAAAAGCACATTCCTGTGAGGCATGACAAATGAGCAAGAGGCAAAAGGTGTGTAAAAAGAACAAGGAAGAGAGAAACTAGATTGGAGAAAGGAGATTAGGTTGAGGCACTATGAAAACTAATCACCCATGGCTGACATTCTGGTAGTTCACTAGGTTCAATTAATAGCACATTGAAATTATTTGTGTGTTTGTTACCTCATTGACTTTGAAAACTTCTAGGACAAGATTTATAAGTTGCTCACCCCAGTGTCCACCGCAGTGCCTGTGTTTCACACACAGTGGGCACAAGTTAACCCTTTACTGATTTTATTAAGATTCATGTGCTCATTCAGCAAATACTTAACTGAGCATATAGCATGTTCCAGGAACTGCTCTAATGACTGAGTATTAATTAGTGAACACAAAGATGAAGCATGTTCCTGCTCTCAAGGAGCTTACATTCTAGAGGGGAGAGAAAGACAATTCAAAAGTAAACAAATGGGACAACTTCCAATCACACAAAGCTATGAAGAATGCAAAGCTAAGTGTAAGGATAGAATCGAATGATGGGGACATTTTGGATTGGGGAGTCAAGGAACGCCTCTCGGAGGATGTGACATTTAGGCTGAGAATGGAATGACAACAAGCCAGCATCAAGAAGACTGTGCCAACCTGAGAGAGCAGATCGGACTTCAACCCTCAGGCAGGAAGAAGCTTAGCTAGTGTGAGAAACATGAAAAATAAACAAAGCAGAGAAAACTACCAAATGAAGCTGGAGAGGCAGACAAGAGCTGGAAAATGTGCTAAGAAAATCCATGAGAAGAAATTGGATTTCTCCCCCAAGTGCAATGGGAAGAAACTGGAGGTTTGTATATGAATCTGCACCATCAGCTGACTTACATTTTCTGTCTCTGTTTTCTAAGTGGAAAGCGGATGGCAGAGGAAGGAGTTAAGAAGAAACCAAGGAGACTGGTTAGGAAGTTCTGCAGCAATCCAGGTGAGCTGATCACAGTTTGTTTGGCTAGAGCAGGAATATCAGAGACAGAGAGCAAGACGGGTCAAACATGGTAGGGGAGACAGTGCGGGATCAAAGATGACTACCAGGGTGTTGCCTTAAATAACTGGCTGTATCTTTCTGAAATAAAACACTGGAGGAGAAACAGTTTAAGGGAAAAATCTAGAGTTCTCTTATGATCAGATAAGCAGAGCTGTGACACAGTAAAATCAAATCATCAGAATAACATTTAATGTTATTTAATAGTTTTATTGAATATTTACTATCTGTTTATCGTATATAAAATAATTTATTTCATGCTTACTATTATTAGTGACTCTACAAACAAATATTCTTCTCTGCTTTTGTGGCGGTGGCTTCCTTGCGTTTCACTAGCACACCACGCCGCCTGAACATTTGCCATTGCCTGACTGCGTTGCCCTTCCTCTTGTCTGTCCCTCTAGCTGATGTCTATGCTTTCTTTAACAACAGTGAAGCTGGCTGGCCAGTTAGCTCAGTTGGTTAGCACCCCGCCTAGTAACACCAAGGTCATAGGTTCAGATCCCTGTACTGGCCAGCCACCAAAAAAAAAAAAAAAAAAAAAAGGAAGAATAACAGCAATGAAGCTGATACTTGTGATTGCTTAGTGAGTGCCAGGCACTGTGGTAAGTGCTTAAATGACTTTATTTCATTTAAAGCTCCAAGACACCCCATAAGGGAAGTATTATCCCAAGTGTATATAATAAGAAACCAAGTTAAGATTCAGTTTGGATGTTTCTCCTAAGAAGCTGCTCCTGGCGGCCAAGGTATGCTAGGCCCTTCCCTTCTAAATTCTCTGGGCATGTCCTTACCATAGTGAGTCAGAAGAGGATTTAAAACATAGCCCCCAAATTCTTCCATACTCGTCCTATGAGATCCTTGAGGGGGAAAGATCACATCTGACTTATCTTTCTATTGCTGGGCTGGTGTCCTTAGCACATAGTAGACACTCAGTAAAAAACACTTGCTAAACATTAACTATCTACAGTGGTTACAAGGGGCTGGCAGATAGAAGAATGGGCAATTTAATGGATACAGAGTTTCAGTTTGGGATGATGAAAACTTTCAGGAGGTGGATCGTGATGATGGTTGCACAACCATGTGAAGTACTTAATGCCACTTAAAATGATCGAAATGGTAAATTCCATATTATGTGCATTCTGCCACAATCATTCCAAAAAAAAAAAAAAAAAAAATTAAAAAATCAATGCCCAGGCACCACTACGGCAGGAAAGGAGGGATCAGTTGGAATTTATTCCAGACATGAATGTAAATGTTTCCTAAATTAGGAGAATCTATCATAGAGAAGAGTGGTCATGCAGAATTGGGGAAAGTCATAAATATATATACCCATTACTTTAGCAAAAGAAAACTATTCATGGCAGAGCCGCCACTGGAATGTATGTGAGGACTGTGCTCCAAGGCAGACTGGCTAGCCCCTTGAAGCACCTCGTCTATGGAGTGCATGCTCTGGCAGCAAGGAGAACAGGCTGGGGTTGCTCCTGTGATCATCACAGATTAGGCCACCTCAATGTAGATTTCTGCAGTAATTTCTTAACTGCTTCTGCCCTTTCAGACTGAAAGTCCTTGCCGTCCTCAGAGAAACACACTGAAAGAAAATACCCAAATACATATCTGAAAGTAGCCAAGATTTTGACTTTGCACATCCCATGTGTAAAGGGACCTTTAGGCGTCTGCAGCAACTGCAGTTCCAGTGGGACTGACAGAGGCCGAAGATTTGAAAACACTTCCCCTAATGCCCAGGAGTTCTTCATGGTCCCCCATGCAATTACTTATTCCTGCAGCTTCAGAGATTGTATCTGTCTCACAGTTTAAAGACAGAATGGCTGCCAACAAGCCAAAACGGTCATTAATAAGTTAACTGTTACCAGATAAGATTGAAATCTATGCCAGTCCTATTTTAAAGTAATCTCTACTATAATTACTACACAAACTGCTGCCAAAACACAAACTCTGATGCGGGAGTGAGGAAGTGATGTTGCGCGGCCCCCACAGCTCAGCTGATGGGCATGGCTTCTAAGTGTCCCTCTCCTGTCCCCACCCCATCCCTACTCCCTCATCCCCCACAGGGAGCACTCTATAGCACTTAAAATGTATGACACACGAAACCGGCGCTTTACACGGCTTCCCATGCCCTTCAAAACTAAAACAGAAGGGCTCAGTTCTGTTTGGCACTGTCACCTAGGAGGACAGGTGCACTGTTGAGCCTGGAAGCCGAAGACACCAACTGAAGAGTTCCCAACGCCTAGTCTTCAGCGAATCTGAAGGTGAATCCCAGCCAGCCATCACCCCCCTGTGCATTTGGATTTTTAGAGCAAGAGAAGAAAATAGCAAGCTAGAGAAAGAAAAGGCAATAATAATTAGAATAACAAATACCTACCCACAGCTCATCATGTGCCAGATACTGTTCAGGGGGCTTCCGGATATGAGCTCATGTTACCTGCACAAAATCTCTGGGAGGCAGAAGGGAGTATTGCCCCAATTTCACATAGCAGCAAACACAGACATGCAGAAGTTAAGAACCAGCTGGAAGTCTCACAGTTGGGAAGCAGAAGGGAAGAGGGACAGGCAGGGCGGGTGGGGACCACTGGAGAGCCTGGGTGGAGGCCCTTGATCCTCCCCAGTCGCGATCCTGATTGCCATTTTCATAGAACACCACGACTCTCTTCACTGGCCTACTCTGCTACTGAATAATTAAATATTTGTCTAATCAGATTTTAGTTGAAAATAAATGGGTATATGAAAACTGTCAAATAGTACTAAAAGATATATGATAAAAACCATCTTCCTTTTCCCAGATGCCCTGGAAAGGCCATCACTGTGGACGTTTCTGGTGAATCCTCCAGCCCACAGTTCTGAACAGACATTAAACCCATGGCTCTGCTGAGTGAGAGAACGTTCTGGAAGGCTCTCTACCTGTTAGGCTGTCTCTGTCCATTTCCTCTTGTTTTGTAGAAACCCACAGGTGAGTACCATCCGTTAAAATATAAGGCCACATACTTAATCTAGTAAAACAATAGATTTCTATTACTAGACAACATAAATGTGTGTGTAGATGAAAGTTAGAACCAATAATTTAATGCGAGTTACAGTCACTACAGTAAAACAGTAATGCCCAGATAATATCTAACTTCCATTCCTATTTTTTATTTACATAAGCAAATGAACAAAGTCATGCATTCCATTGTTGACATATAATAATCTCCCAGGGCCTATAAAGAGCCACTCACTTTTCTATCATGTATTCATTTACTCAACAAATCACTTAGTGAGAAAGGTGTGTGCCGTGGGTGCTAGACTCTGAGGCTGCCAAGCCAAAAGCGGCATGACAGGGAATCTCTTTTTGTTGAGATCAGTAATTGCAGCAGCATGTGAATGACAAGCAGTGATCATAATAACAATAACGATGACGAAGCTGATGATGCAAACCAGGACGTGGGTAACAGCTCACACTTACAGTGGCTACTGTTCTAATTGCTTTACATTCAAGATCTCACTTAAACATTGTGATTGCCTCTCTGGAGGTCACTGTCATTCTCACTTGACAGAGGAAGAAATGGCCCAGAGAGGCGAAAGCTTAGCTACTCGGCTCCCCTCAGCCACACAGCTAGCAAGGGGCCAGGCTGTTCTCGCCAAGGCACAGGCTCCAGTCTCTGCCCCTCACTTTCACATGACGCTGTGCCATGCAGTTGTATTCAGTGCTCCGAGAGCTCAAGAAAAGAAACGCTGGTCAGACTTTGGTGGTGGAAGGGGATTATAGGAAGGCTTCCAGGAGGAGGTGCTCTTTAGTTGAAGTCTTAAGTATGAAGAAGAGAAATAAGGTGCAAGGGATGCAGTGTGGGTGTCCTTCACTCCCAGAAACGGAGTGCAATATCTGAGGTCATCGAGTCCAGAAACAGCTGATCCTTCCCAGAAACTGCATGATATTTATATTTCAAGGAGCAGAGAGAGAAGCCCAGAAAGTTGAGCCTGTCACCTGTGCACAGACCCTGCTGCTCAATGGGATACTTTGTTATCTCCACTGCGTCTCATCCCCATTTTGTGGAAAATTGTCACTTGAATTTTTAATAATTTGGGGGCCTTGTTGGTCTCACTGGAGAGCACAGCTTTTGGAAATCCTAAAAATACAGTGTCCAAACCCTCTACCCAAAATTCGTGTATGTGTAATAGTGAGGGCTGTTTCTTAAATTATTAATGAAAACATTATCAATCAATCAATCAATCAAACTAATTTACATTTAGATGTGTTTGGTAATTCACTTTTCATTTTCTATGCCAGGTGTCAGTATTTGTAGGATGAAATTGCTTTATTCATCACTGGTCTTAACATTAGTATAATTTATTCTTCATAAATCTGGTGTGCGTGTGGGGGTGTGTATACATGTGTGACTAAGGATTTTGATGTTGTTTGTCCTAAGGTCCAAGTTAATCTTATTGCTTTATATTTTGCTTTATTCGTCTTTGTATTATTTACAGAATCATAGGCCCTGTGTGTGAGTCTTTTCTGAGTCTCCGTGTGCTTCTCCTCCTCATGAAAGACCTTAAAAAACACTGTCTGGGGCTGGCTGGTTAGCTCACTTGGTTATAGTGCAGTGTTATAACACCAACGTCGAGGGTTTGGATCCCCGAACCAGCCAGCCACCAAACAACAACAACAAAACACCAGTTGTTCTAGAACAATATCTGGCCATTTCTAACATATCCTAGGAGGCATGTCAAGAGGTGCCCAGAGTTAGACTGTGCAGACTTTTTGAAATATCATTCAGTCTTCTAGCCTGGCAGAAACATCCTACAGTGGGGTTTTGTGATCAGATGACCTTTGTACTGAGAAGTTAAACCCAATCAGAAGCTCCAGCATCTTCATGCCCTTTTTACTTCCTTCCATATCTTGGTCCTCTCTGTTCACAACATTGCAAGTTTTTCCCACATTACCAAATGTTTGCATATTCCTTTTCCTCTTTTTCATGAATGTATAGTATTGATTTATCTATTTTTAAATTTCGTCTCCAAAAATTGCCCCCTTCCTTGCTTTTCCCCTCTTAAGGGCTTGGTAAGGTTCAAAGTAGAGTCAGGTTGTCAGTCTTCTTACTCTCACTTTCCGCCTTTGAATTGTTACAGCTTGTGTTATTATACTCATAATTCCATGCTTAAAACAATAAAAAGAACATAAAACTATTTTTTCCCCTCTTTGGCTCTAAAAATTCCTTCATGCTCTTTCTTAAGAATTTTGTTAAATATTTTTCTCCTCTGTCTCTTACCCAAACATGCCACTTTTCCTTTCATAAGATCCTGAAGACAAGTCAAATTTGTGTGCTTATCTATTCGGTCTTAATGTTGAAAAAGTATCAAGAAATAGTAATATTACACAGGTCAATCATACAATCTGAGGGCTCCAGGACAGTTTTAGAGTGCATCTAGTGTCTCTATCTCTTTTGAAATGTCAGACTTCTCTGGGGAAGAATATCCTGACAGTGACACCAGTTAAACCCTGAATTAGGCACCTAATATGATTTGTCTCGTCTTCTATATGTGTATCTGCTTTAAGCATATACCAGAGTTATAATAGTAAACTCAGGCAATTTATTTTAACTGAAGCCTTTAAAATATTAAATATCATTCTGTTATTACAGTTAACATATCATTTTGCTCTAAAGACCTGCCAAACTTGTTTAAGTTCCCTTCACAATATACAGCTGTCTGAACACAAAATTAAGGTGGGAGTTTTCTAAACTTTCACGTGAGTCAAATAATGGCTGTGCAAGACCAATAAGGCAGGTGATGATTAAATAACAACAGCAAAGTTAGTTTTTGTTTTGTTTTTTTACAATCAAAAATTGGTTTTTTGCTTGTGCTTTCTCCTCCCTGAAGTATAGCTTAGTTATCAACATTTTTCTCACAGTTCATCCGAGATTTTCAGCCAATAGTTTCATTTTTCAACAACAGCAGCAGCCAATTCAGAGATTACATTACTTATTTCTCCCCATTTTGATAAGGCATAAACCACAAATGTCCTTAAAAGTTAAGGTTATCATTGGCACCCATGATATTACAGTGTATTAGAATTTAAAGCTGGAAAAAAAAACCTTTGATTTGATCACATTCAACCTCTGCCTGTTATGACCCGAAGAAACTCTTCCCCCAAAAAGGGAAGCTCTTGGCTGTCCATCCCCCTGGGGACAGGACGCTTGGCTAGTGGACTGTGCTCACCCCTCCACATCACCCACCTCTCCCTTCTGGGAAGTTTTGACTTTTTCCTGTTTTTACTAATTTTTCTCTTGGGTTGCTTCCATTTTAAAGCCAATAATGAGTTGACTGGTGAAATGGCAGCAAAAAGGGAAAGTGTCCTGGCTCCCCTGTTGCTCTGAGTTCCTGGGGCAGCGTGGTGTGCTGAAATCTCTCTGGACTGGGGGAATGTGAGTAATTCTTAGACTGCACCAAACCAGCTTTGGGCCTTAGGCAAAGTCACTTAGATTCTCTAACATTTTGTTTTCTTCATCTATGAAATGAAAAGTTGGGCTAAATGACGTTCAACCTCCCTTCCCTACTTTAGAATTAAAACAATATTCCCCAAATACACTGAAGTCAGTTTAAGAACTGCACGGTGGTAATCCTACATTATGTCAATTTACATCAGTCATTCACTAATGGGACTTATCTAAAAAAATCTGAACAAGCTTGATTAAGCAAAGAATGTCAGACTCAACCAACCTTGATCAAATGGATTTGATATGAACTGCAAGTGCATTGTTCGGCATACCTGTTATGACTGAAAGCAACAATTACCAAATATTTTCCAGACTGTCTTCTAATGAATCTAAAAGATTGTTCATGTGGTCAAAAGAACTGTTGCCACACCTGTTTTCTGTCCTTGTCCTCAGCACAGTTGCTTTGGGTGCCCACCATGGGGCATGCTCTGCCCTTCCCCATGGCGGGGTGAGGACCAGCGTGCAGCTGAAGGACAATGGCTTTAGGATGTTTCCATCCTCATTATTTACCGATACACAATGCATTTCCTGCTCATTTTCATTAATGTTCCTTTTCTTTCTTTTTTATCTCTTGCTGCCTTTCATTATCCTTCCAACAGGATCATTTCCTTCCATTGTCCATTCTTCTCATTTTCTGTCTTATCATCACTCCAACTACCTCATTCTGCCATCCCCTTAATTTTCCCTTCAGGCTAAACATTATAGAATCTAAGACATTTGTGTAAATTGTTGAAAAGGATTTTTTTTTCCTCCAGAAAAACATTATAAAGCCTTTATGTATTTACCTTCTGGTTTAAATAGAGGAGAACTCATTTAAATACTTTAAAAAGCAAAAAAAACAAAAAACCCCCCCCCAAAAACCACCTGTGTTCTCAAGATGAAACAACACATTATTTATTAAATTAACACTATATAATTAACACTTTATTTTGATTTACTCACAGCTTTATACCTGTTAAAGGGAAAATGGGGAAAAAAACGTAATAAAAGCATAATAATTACAGTGTTCCTTGCTTACCAGAAATTCACAAAGAATTTCAAATGCAAAAAATAATTTAGTCAAAACTGAACTCTGAGAAACATCGATTTCCTTCCATCTCAGAAAATTCAGATGTCATCATTGACCATCAGCAGCAATTGAGGTTTGAGGCCTCTCAAATGAGGTACAGCAGTAACCTCCCACCCTGCCAATGACGGGCATTTTGTCAAGCTCGACAATCACTAATTTGAGTGCTAATATTCTGTGCTAAAGGCACTAATCATTAGTTAAATAAACAAACCATTTGAGTGTACAGCTATCAGCAGGACCAAAATCTGCTCACAGAGGGATCAACTTCATGCCTGGCCACTGATACCCGGCTGCTGAGTCTCAGAGGCCAGGTTAGCACAGCACAGATAAGGCAGATCTCGACTCTGAGGTCTAAAGGTGGTCTGGAAAGAATCACTCATCAGTACTGCCTTTGCAGCCTCTTGCCACTGACTTTGGGAAAGCTTTTGCTGCCTCTGGGTCTGGGATGGCTCCTACTGATCTCCCTCCCCTCACTGGTCCACCTTTCCTGGATCCTCTGTGATTATCCCAAACCAAAGAAATGTGAGATGGACACACCCCTGCTTCAAAGCCTCCACTGGCCCCTTGCAGCTGGGTGAGGTCAAAACAAGCATTAGCATCAGATGGAACCTGTCACAATCCTGTGCTCCCATCACACACTGGCAGTGAGACCCCGCCCATCAGCGGAGGTACTTCATAAGAGGGATTCTGTGTGTGCCTGTGCGTGTGTGTAAAGCATTAAAGCACCAGGCATTAGGTGCTTTATTTTCATTTCATAGTTATTTTCCATTTTTATTTCCAAGTAGGCATTAAATGTACGTTGTTTTCTTCCCTTTCTCTATTTGATTGCTGGATTAATTACAAATTTCTTAATATGGCATGCCCAGCTCCCATCATCTGAACCAAATTGTGCTGCTCCAGTACCTTCTTTCACTCCCCCACCCCCAACCCCATTTCAAAGACATCAGTGCTCCCAAACTCACCAGGCTCTTGCAGTCTGTGCCCTGGACCTAGGATACCTGCCTGTCGCCATTTCTCCCCTTGAAAACTTGTGCTCATTATTCAATGTCAACCTCTTTTGTCTTTCCCATACTCCAGGGACTCACAGCTCCTTTGTGCCCTCTCAGCATATTCATTCATTCATTCTTCCATTCCCTCACAGCAAGTCTACTTTGTGATTAGAAGCACGTATTCTAGAACCAGTCAGCCTGAATCAAATCTGAGCTTGGCCACTCACTAACTGTGTAAACTCGAGCAAGTTACTTAACCTCTGTCTTTAGCTGTGAAATATGGCTAAACACCCCCCCCCCCCATTTTAGGATTATGTGATATAATGTAGGAAAACAGTAAGTGTGGAAGTTAAGAGTCTTGGATTCTTGTCTTGGTTCTGCTCATTATTACGTGAGTGAATTTAGGCAAGTCGATGAACTCAACACTATCTCACAAAGTGATCCACCATCCCATTATATGTAAAATGAGGGGAATGAATTGAATAGTCTCTCTGAGGTCTCTTCTATGTTTAAAATTCTAAACTTTTCTCTCAATCTTCTTATTTATAATCCTTAAAAGCTATTTATGTAAATTCTTCTTGCCTTAATGTGTCCATAGAATTCCTTAACACATTGCCAGATCAAATGTTACTGAAAAGAAAATTCTCTCTAGATTTCGTTTTTATGTAGTGTGCTTCCTTGAGTTGGGAACACTTGCACTACAGCCATAGGGATTTCCAATAAAATCTAAATTGTGTTCAGGTATTAAAGGATTCTGATGTCTAAGGTAAAGGGTTAGGAGTCCAACAAATCCAAGATTACAGGAATTTGATATTTATAAGTGTTTATTATTCATGTCAAGGAGCTCAAAGAATCACCTGCCAAGGGTCAGAAGATGGTCAACCAAACGTCATTTTGCATCATTCACATCTACATTAATGTTCTTAAAATATTTAATACTAAAGTCAAAATGCCATTTTGGAGCTTACTGAATCAGAGAATTTTAAACCCAGAGCAAACTTTAACATTTTTAAGATAAATATCCTCTGCTGATGTCACGTATCACCTTCATACATTAATCCATAATATTAACAAGGGAAGAACAACTGTGATTAATTTACTTCTCTATAGAAACTACGTGCTTTTGTTATGGAAACACATGGGGGACCAAAAGGATCACACAACAGGTACTCAATAAATTCGCCTTTGTGGATTGTCAAATCCATATACATGGTTCTTATTATGTAGCTTTAAATTGACTTCTGCATTCCTGTAGATGTGTAGATATAATCTCATTTGTAAAGTCATCAAATGACTGAAGCCATAAATGAGGTGTGACTCTAAGGAAATATGGCTAATGTTCAAGGAAATATACCAGAGCTTAACCATGGATATTAACTATTCCATTTTAAAGTACTGATGTTATCTTGAGAGTATCTAATGGGTCCACATTTACCTCAAAACTCCTGTTTTGGAATTACCTTCCCTTATACGTGTGTGTGTGTGTGTGTGTGTGTGTGTGTGTGTGTGTGTGTGTGAGAGAGAGAGTGAGAGAGAGAGAGAGAGAGAGAGAGAGAGAGAGAGAGAGAGAACTGTATTTTTTTTTAGGGTAAATTAAATTTGGAGAAACTACCAAAAAGTCAATCAGATATGTGTTGGAACAAGTACAACAAAATGGTAAAATCTTGCTTCATTTTAAAATCTCCCATCTTTACTGTGCTTGAATATTTTTCTAATGAACTGTAGAAAAAAATCATACCTAAACTTAATGAATGAAATACGTAATCTGTTGGGTAACAGACTGATCCTATAAAATATTGTAAACTAAATAACTAAATTCATTTTCACATATATCATGACTCAAAAATCCTTCTTCTATAGACAATTATAGAAAGGGGTTCTCCATGTGTTTCAAACAATGGCAGTACTTTGGGTTAATTGCGTAGTGTCAAAGGGATATCACTTATTTGAATCTATAAATTCTTGCAATTATTTTCATCACAGAGCATGGAGGCAACTTTAGGAGCTCCTTCCTCTAGCTGGAACGCTCGCTCAGTGTGTATCCCCAAGCAGTTCTACCACCCTTCTATGCAGAATGCTTTTTGAAAGGACTATGTGGGCAAGAACGGAGATTTGATCAAACATGTGGAACTGATTGATGCTGGCATTCAGCCCTTAATTCATTTAAATTATGATACCAAATATAGTAGAGAGGGACCAAGACTTATGAATGGATACTTCCTGTCTTTGAGTGGCATTGAACCCCAAGGGGTACCCTAAACCATGAGTCTTACAAGCACAAAATCTACCCTTCCTTTTTTCTGTTCCCTTTTCTCTTTTGGAACCCATCAAATCCTCCATACATAGCTATTTCCCTGTGCCAATTTTGGTGTAACACTTAAAAACCACAGAATTATGCTGGGAGGTTAGCACCCATTTCATAATAAAACTGTGAAATTGTTTCATATTCAGAAAAGCTATGGTGGTATCATTAAAAGTTTCAGAAGGAAAAAAAAATTCTATTTTCCCTTTCATGGCACTCATCAAAAAAAAAAAAAAAAAAAAAAAGGTGGACGACAGCCACCAACACTGTGTGAAGCAACAGCTCTGCCAAAACTGTGAATAATTAACAGATTTGAAAATATAAGTAGCTTAAGCCAATCACACATTTGGCAGAGGTGAAAGTTGACCGTGGTAACTTGCTACTACAAGTGCACTCTTCTTCAAAAACACGATTTCCCACCTGTCCCTCGCTGACTGCAGAGAGTTGATTCCCTGTTCACATTTGCACAGGCTACAATGGTGCCTCTGAAATCCTGGAGGAAATAACAGGATATTTATAACATTTTATATTCAAAGCATTTCAGGTCGTTTTCTGTAAAAGAATTTTTTATGATTTAAAATAAATTAGCTTATTTCCCCAGATATATATCCTTCCTTCACCCAGCACAGAGGATAAAAAGAAATCTCAATTTCTTTTTCTATTGTGTTATAACAGAGCATTTTAGAATTCTATACCAGGACTCTTTCAAAATGCAACCCATCTCTTTCTCGTACATGCGGAAAGACCGGACAAAAGTTGGACGATGTGTTTTAAGGATGGGTAGCATCACTCACATGTCCTCTTTAGGGAAACAAATATTACACACCGATTCTTTATCAAAAACAAGATAGTATAAAATAAAAAACCAACAGATTAATAGCAGTAATAAATAACTGGCTAGCCACATGTTTTGCTGCTTTCAAAAATTAATTTTATGTTGAAATATTGGTTGTGGAATGGCTTAGGAAACTTGGGCCATCAGTCCATTTAACCCTAAACATATCATTCCTCTAAGCAAAAATAGCATATACGCATTTTTGTGTAGAATTGCCTTAAAGTACTAACCAGATGAGATTTTTTATTATTTTCCAGAGTTTTTTCAGTGAAAATTAAGCTCACTTTTTTCCTACACAATTTCATTCTTTTTTCAACTGTTCATATTTACTTCACTACTTTCACATAATTCTACTTCTTAATTTTTACTTCCTTAACTACCTGCAGATACATCATATTTTTCTTAGTAATTTTATTTAAATGAGCTATATTTAGAAGCAAGTGCACTCTATTTCTTTTAAAATATAAAGGAGAGTTTCACCTTTGATAGTACACATCTGTTCTTTTCTATGTTTATATGATGGTGGTAATAAAAGATTTTTCAAAAATGACTCAGAGCTCAAGATTCTATTTTTTAAATAATTCATAGGCAAGGCTTGTAACTGGTGCAAAAATAATTCTGCTGCTGAGATGCAAAGGAATCGTGTTTGATGTTTAATAGCCAGGATTCCATTTCCTACTCATGGTTGCTATTTGAATAATGGCACAGTCTAGATGCATAGTAGTTAAGTCTGTTAGAATACAGCAAGGTCACTAAAAATTCTGGAGCACTTCTGGCCACTCCAACAGTCACTCAAGTTAAAATGAACTCAATCAGTTGGGAGGCAAAATACAGTGCTCAAAAAACACCCGTACCTGATAAGCAAAATTCTGTCTTGTGCTCCATTCTCTCTCTCTTCCGCCTGGAAAAAACTAGTGATCTCTTCTAACATAGGAAAGCATTAAGTCATGATTTAGTAGAAGCTGACTTTTTACAGGACTGAAAAAAATATATTTGCTGGCAGAGTACCTGTGGTTATCATGAAATGAGGCCAAAATATTTGAAGAGCTTCTTTTGCCCTTGACTTCAGAGAGATTTTTCCAGAAAGTTACGCATAAAACAGGGCCCCAGCTGTGGGGCCAACGAAGTCCCTCAACATGTTCTGGGATAGGTTGGTGTATCTTGCACTTCCTGGCATTAGAACTTGTGCCAGTGCTTGCACCCAAAAGTGACTACCATCACCTGGACCTCTGTGTATACTGACTTTTAGGAAACTGTAACAGTTACAGACATTCTTACCCTCCATGTTGCATAACTTCATTCAGTCATACACTGGACAAAACAACACAAACTATAACAACATGTATCTCATATTTATGGAGAACTTCTATATTCAATGTACATACGATATGAAAAATTTTAAATACTCAACTAAGAATTAATAATGGCATTGCGGAAGCTTTTTATAAATTAAATATTTAATAGCTTCCCCTCCTCCTATCCATCATTTATTTCAAGGTGACCAAGTTCTTCTGGTGCTCAAGCTGTATCAACACTTTCAGTCTTGAGGGTCTTATTGGGCGAGTGCAATTTCAGAGAACTAAGTAATAACCTAGATGTTAATGAAACTCAGGATTGCCAAGGGTTTCATAATTCACAAACAGCGAGCAATAGAGGCATTGAAGGAACAAACACCATCTTCCTGTTGGAAAATAACACTCTGAGCCTGAGGTCTAAGTAAACTGGATCGTCATCCATAGCTCAGCTACATGTTTTTAAAAGTGCATATGGCGCAGCACATATTCCCGGCTACTCTCTGGTAATAATGCCTTGCACCATGGCATAGTCCAGACTGGAGGAGAAGGTGTACCTGGAGATAGGCAAGAAGCAAGAGTTCCAGCTTTCAGGTATCTCTGCTCACTGCTAGTAGCAATACATGCACTCAGTGTGCAAATTAATTACATGTAGTCTTTTAGCAACAGGTTAGTTTTTATTGAATATTTCCACAATTACCCTCGTATAAAATCAAGAATTGTGTTGCAAATAAAGCCCCCAGAGACAGTTCAGAGAATTTTAAAGAGAGAAGGAGCCTAAAAAACACTATCTAAACTAATTTAAAACATCACAAAATGCAATTAATTATAAACAATGTTGATTAAATTATCAGAAAAATAACTACAGTGATTTAATGATAAAAGTTTTATTCAAACTTTCCATCTTTGCATTATGAATAAAAAGAGAGTATTACACCTAATAGAAAGTTCTTGTGATACAAGTTCTTACATATAGTTTCACATGAATTTTAAAAATCCAGCCCCAATTTGGAATGATACTCAGAAGAGAAATGAACATAGAAATGTATGTTTGTGAACCGCTATGAATTATTATTACAGTAATGTAACTTCAGGATATAACCTGAAGTAAATGTTTATAGAAAATAATCATTATTTTCCTAAGAGTAAACAAATTATATTCTCTCCTGTCCACAAGGTCAATATGAACATTATCCCAAAGGCTTCAGTCACAGCTACTCAGCACCTCAGAATAAGAAAGACTTCTCAAAATCAGCCTGTATTATAAAGCCTTCCCTTTTAGCACAGGGGAAATATCTTTATATGCTGGAAGGTTTTGGTTTTAAAGGTAACTTGCAAATTCTGTTCTTGCATTATCTGTAAGCAATAACCAGGAAGGAGTTGGGCTAAGTGACCTATCCGACTACGTTCAGCAATTATCCCATCTGTATCTTTAGGAACCTTCCTGAATCCACACATGCACAGACAGTTCCATGCAAGATCATTATTGGAACACTGTAGATATTTTCCTGTTTTATCCATGAAGATACTGAAACATCAGAAAGTTAGAGAACACACCCAAAAAACATAGAACTTATAAATAGCAAGGCAAAATTTCTGGTGGTCAGACATCAAGTTAATATTCCTTCCCTCAAAGAGCAGGCACAGGAAGCAGTTTTCTTGGAAGCATTCTTTTTTCACACTATCATCAATGAATTGAGCTAAAACAACAACAAAAAAAGAGATCTACTGCTGATGTTCCCAGAGATACTATTCAAACATTTAAGTAACATCCTCTATTAAAAGTAATTTGTATTTATATCATGTAACATGTTACTGTTTATGTTTACATAAGTATGTGCAAGCAAAATAGAACATCAATATTTGAATATAGTTATTGTAAATAAATAAAAATTTTCAAAAATGTTTTAATTTGCTCAAGGACATATACGAAATTAGTTCATAAACTCTTTTCAGCTAGTTCGGAATCTGTTCCATTGACCCATTTTCAATGATAGTATAAACAAATCAATTTATCTATCAATCGTTACTTGATCAGGTAATGAAAATGAAAAAAACAAAACAGTTGGTGATGTAAGAGAATACACAAACTCAAAGCATCTTAACCGTATTTAAATCCATAAGTCAGTTTGCTCTTTCAACCTAGGGACCATTAGAACAGTTCATTAATCACTCAACTGCTAACAAATGTTAATCAAACTTCACTTGGCAATTATGTGGTCAGCTAGAGAATCAATGGCAATTAAGTAGCTGATCAATAAATTCTCCTCTTCAATGGATAACAAAGACCCCCAAGTTTTATTGCCTGTTCTTCTGAATAAACTAGAGAAAACATACATTTTTATTAGCATACTGGGCTGAAAAGACATGGAGCTCCAATCTCGTTCTACTTTTCAACATAGTTATTAAATCCAATGTGTTAATGATCATATCTACAATATATCAAAGTACTAAATATTAGAAACCAGATGTTTTTAAAGTCCCTTCACCAAATAAGATAACCAAACCAGACCAATAGCTAAGCAATTATTCAGCCCACTGGAAACAGCAGTGTGGTGAACCTGCCCCACTCTCCATTTTTCTAATCTATAAATTATTTTAAATCCCTCGTGAAAGGATTTCAATGGGATTTCAAACAATGGTTTTCAAACACTGAGGCAGAAGAGCATTTCTGCTGGCTAGTGATACCTTTATGAACTCCTGAGTTAAACCACTTCTATGGATCACAGAGTGCTTTATAGTTTCCCCAAAGAAAGTGAATCTGTTTGAAATACAAGTATTTAGAAAGTTCGCTTCTCTTGCGGAATGTAGTCAAAGGAGAAGAGTAGAGTGGCGGGGGTTTCTATACTAAGCAAGCTTTGAAAATTAAAAGCACAGAACTATATGTTCTTGTATTATATAGTCACACTAATAAAAGCAATAAAACATGTCCAGGGGATGCCTGACATGAACAATTTCATAAGCCTGGTATCGATTCCCAGAGTCTTTTCATGTGAGCTTGCTTTGCAGTCACCTGTTCTCCTGTGCCTTTTCTATCACTGCACTCACCTAAGCCTTGTGCTAAATATAGAAGACCTAGGAATTTCACATTTTGTGACAATTTCTTGTAACTTTTGTCCTATTGTAAAGTTTATTATAAAGTCAGAATTAATGCCAGAGCATGAGGAAAGCAGATACAATGAAGCAACAGCTCACAGTTGTCAGGCGAATTAGACTTGGAGATGGAACCTCAGGCCAAGTTTTATTGCACCTCACAGCACTGTCATTAGGATAGCGTTGGGGGAAGTGTTGTGCGAACTACATAAGACTACACAAATATTAGAAATGATAAATGTGAGTACGAAACAGCTACGCGTGCCATCATCCCTTTGGCAACTCAACACTTTCTACTTCTTTGTCAAGTATTTAAAGAGCCATCAGATAAATGAATTCAGTAAATCAAAATTATGTAACCTTTAGTTGTAATTAATGAATTAAGTAAAATCAAAATTTTGTAATTTTTAGTTGTAATCTTTTTCCTATCATAATGTTAAAACTAGTTTTTTTTTTTTTTAACTCTACTGTAAATTCTAAAGCATTAACATAAACAGGAAAAGCCCACACTTTCACTTCATCCTAATTCCTTGTATAATATAAAAACCTAAAAATGTTCTAAACGCCAAGAAGCTCAGTTTGACCTTCTGGATCTTACATTTGCATCACAACCTTTGGTGTGTGTGCAGTAAGCATTTTTTCATCCTCTATAGCTTCATTTTGACAGACTTTGTTTTTGGTTTTGATATGAATATCTGTAAGAAAAAAACTGAAAAAGCTCCTGATGCATTCTGCAGTATTTCACCAATATGGAAATCTTTGCATTAATCCTGATAAAGGTACTAAATCATTTTTTGATTTATAGATTAATTATTCATCATCAAACATTTATAAGAGTCTACTCTATGAGAAGCACCATATTAGAAATTGGTCATGAAAAGATTGAAATGAATATATATATATATCTTCTCACATGGCTTATGGCATAACATTATCAGCCAAATCAGGATGATTTTAGATGACTTCAGAACATCTGACGAAGGGTTGTTCATGGTATACACTGAACATTTGACATCAGTATATAGATGGCAATTATAATCTAGAAAATAACCCTTCGTATTACTTACTGAGACATTAAACTGAAGAGAATAAGGTTTGGTTCCTTTTGTGAAAAAGCAGATTTCCCACCATGTGTAAGGACACAGATTCCTTTAGTTAATGTGTAAGGAAGCAGTAGATAGGTAGAAAAAAATATCAAGTTCAATGAAAAAGTCTAAAACAGACCATAAAAACTTCAGGATTATGTCAGATATCTCAAATAGCTTAGCAATTGCAGTATCTTCAAGATATAATAGGACAGACAACTTTAAACACAAACGAATTTGCATTTTAGATTAAAATTGCACCATGTTGCCTTGTTAACATCATGACTCTACTCAGCCTAAGTCATAGCAAACAAGTAAGAAAAGAAATTCTATTTTACAATTTAAAAACTTTTGTAAACAATTGGGCATCTGATAGACGCTTTAAGAAAACCTGTTGGATGAAACTGAATGTGTAGATTTTTCATTGAAGTAATAAAATGATGCAGATGATGAAAGAAGTTGAATTTATATTTAAACTCCCAACATCACACTGACTTCAGGTTTGTCTCTATTGCAAAATTAAATGGAGAAGCTGATCAGCTCTATTTAGTGAGTCAGTCTAATGAGCACATCTGCACTATCCTAAATCCATTTTCTTTACCGGCAGGTGTGTTTGTCAAAAGTTTTGATTCTCTTTGTTTTTCCTTTAGAAACATAACCCAGTGAAGAATCTATATGTGAAAAAAAAAACCTTAAGAATATTAATTCTATGTAGTGCTAACCTTCACAGAAAACTTTGTTTTGGATGAAATCTGAATATGTGAGGAATCATTTCGTACTGCTTTTCTCCTACCTACTTTTTTATCAGTGAGAGGCTGCTGTATTTTAAATATGTAATGGGAACATATTAAAGTATCATTATAACACCATGTTATGTGTAGAAATGTTTTCCTACAATAAAACTTACAATCATGCCAAGAGTGTATCCTCACATTTTGACTTTGCAATTTGAAGTCGTTTTTCAGTGAATATTTAGTGCATTTGCAAAGCAGGATTTGAGACTCTAGACTGTGGAATCGATCGCTTTAATAAAATCAAATGTCATGTGATGTGGAGGTAAATCACATTGTTTATGCTTATTTATTTTAAAGAATAAATAAGTATTTATGTTTTCTGCTGAAATTTTATGATAACTTACACCTGGAATGGTATGGTGTCAATAATTCTGAGATTTTACTTTCAGAATTAATTCAAGAGTGGATTTTGGATAACTGTTTTTAAAACAAAAATCCTAGTTTCTTCATTTACCAGAAGGCTGTAAGGTGCTCCCCCGGAAATGATCTTATTCAAATTGAATTCCCATATATGCTGATGTTTTTACAGGAGGCAACATAGTCCAGACCGTTCGAACTCCCATTCTGCCATTCACCAGCTGGGTGACTCTGGGCAAGTTACTTAACATATTTGTTCCTCAGTTTCTTCTGAATAATATTACTATGAACCTCATAAGATTGACATGCGATTCCTTAAAATATTAGTAATCTACCTCACAAAGGTGCTATAAGGATTAAATGTGTTAATATTTGAAAAGTTCTTAGAAAAAGACCTGACATAGAAGCTTTAAAATAAAAATTTTTAAATGTGCCCTATTTTCTTATCACTAATGTAGGACCAAAATCTGAGTCCGAATAATAAAAAAACATAGTTTTAAATGGTGCAAGACTTAGGTAAGTCTAAATATTTCTTTAAAATCCATATGACAATAAAGCTAACGATAATTATTACTTTCAGAGGACACCCTTGACATTTCTTGGTTGAAGATAAATCGTATATACTATCAAATCAACAACTGTTTAGGTTGGTAATAAAAATTTTGTACAAGTGTTTTGCTTAGTGCACAAATGTATATACTCTTAGGGACTAACCACTCAGTATTAAAATAAAAAACACTGTAATACTCGCTATTTTGAGCCCCCCAAATGCAGAAATCCCCACTCCTATTCTATCTCTTAATAGGTTACGATGAAAAAGTGTTCTCTCTCATAAAACAATAAAGACTTCTAATTCCTAGTGAAAAGATCAACAGAACATGTGGTGTGTGCTGCCACATTCCACGGCGATCCCTGTCACACTGCACTGCCTCCAGTATCTCAGCAGGTTTGTCTGGGAAATATATTGTTCTGCCCCAACTAGAAAAAACATAAAACATAATCTTGACTGTTGTTCCATTCCTTTTATAAGACTAATAATTCAGTTGTCTTGTATCCAGAAACGCAGTCTTTATAACATGTTCTGCTCTACACTGACATTTTTATACCATTTTTCTTTAAGTGTCATATATTTCAAACGGCTTTATAGTAAGAGTTATTGCTCAGGAGTCTCTGCTGCCCTTATGGAATCTAGGGAATATGGATCAATGTGTAAGTGGTACTGAGAACACATGTACGCAGTAAAAGGATTTCGACCTTATAATTGGCCTTATATTCAAATGCCTAATCTATTTAGATTTAAAAAGAAAATAAAAGGAAGATTCTCTAATAATGTTTTAATGTCACTCTTCTTAGAATGACAGTAACTCAAGACTGAGCAAACAATATTCTTGCCTACTTTCATATAAAGTAGAAACATTTTGCTTAAGTCAAAAATAGTACATATAATACATGTTTTCGAAAAGAAAATCATGTGTACTTTTATTAAACATTGTTTTCCAATTCTGCATCTGGAGTCTAAAATTAATTTTAATCATATTAAAAAATATCAGAGAATGGTGAAAGAACAGTTAATTCAACCACTTGAACTAACTTGAAAGTTAATCTCCTGTTATGTGTTCATAGCTCAATATGTGAAAATGAATGACCAAAATGGTCTTATAAAACTCTACAGCATTTAAAGCTACATATGTATAATGGTAATTTACTTTAATTATTAATCAAATGATTACATTATAAAACAAATAAATAATTTATGCTATAATTAACTCTATTATAAACAGTTCATGAATAGGCATGAATACAGGGGTCATTAGCATATAGGAATCATTCTGATCTTTGTGTACTTGCTCCCTCCTCTGACACAAAGAAAACAAGAGAACATTTTTAACTACATGATAATTACAAAGCCTTGTCCAGTATCCCCAAATGTCAGAAAGTGTTTTCTTTGATTCTGCCAATCTACCCTTACAGTTGTTGAGTTCACTGGAAATGGCTTATATATTTGCATCATATAATTTTAAATTGTCAGGATTCAGTAATTAAAAGGGAAGAAAGGTTTGGGGTTTGGTGTTAAAACTTTGACTGAGATAAATATACTGTTTCAGAAATATGTTTAGCAACATTTCCAGGAACGACAATAAAAGAAAAAAAAAATAGTTCTGAGAATTATATTAAAGGTGGCCCGTTATAACTTTGAAAAAGGAAGTTTCCTCACCACAAACCAAATACATTTCTCTGAATGTGCACTCTTTCATAAATTATAGAAATGTTCTCTACCAGGTACCACTAGCCACCACAAGCTCATAGATAATAAAGAAGAGAGGGAGAGAGGGATCTAACTGGCTTCATTGTAACAGCTTTCAGTTTTCCAGGACTTTTCACAGACTGCTCCAAGGAACACTGCACTGATGTGATGACCAGTTTGCTTTTTTACTAAGTATACTCCTACAGTTGATTCAAACTCTAAGCTTGCTGTGATATCAAAGGGGGAGCTGGGCTGAGATCAGCTGCAAGCAGGCCCCAGGGGACAGTCACTGTTGTCAACCAACAGGACCCCTACCCTTGTATCAACATTAGCAGGCAGGGACCCAACAAGGCAGACCTGAGGAGGGCTGTTCTCTACCTGCTCTCCTCAAAGGCGACATTTTCTCATGCTTGAGCTTTTGAATAAAGAACAAGAGCCCGAATGCATGGTGTCTCTTCTGTCTAGCCTGTTAGCATTTTGCCTACTGCAGAGTTCCAGGTAACAAGAAAGGCTGCAGCCAGGAAGCCCTGGATAGGAAGTGAGGATTCCAGAGCAGTCTCTGTGAATGAGCACGTTTGAGCCTAAATGGACTGAACCAAAGAAAAAGGCTAGAAGCAGACCCCATTACCTATGAGAAATTTAATACTTGTTAAAATGCACCATTGGGGAGCTATTTGGGAAAAATGTTGGATCCCTGCCTTACACCTTAATCAAAACTAAATCATTAGAGGGGTCAAATATTTTAAAGTAAAAAATGAAACCATCAAAGTAGAAAGCACTTTCATTTCAAAGTGGAGAAGGCCTTTCTAAGTATAAGACAAAACTCTCTCTAAAGGTCTGCATTCTTTCCCAGACCAGCAACTGAATTTGTACTTTATCATATTAGAAACATCTAATCTTCAAGTCCTGTTTGTCCCATCCTGCAACTTTAACCAGACTACATGGAGCTACGTTTCAGGAAATGAGAGCAGTGGCCTCTGGTCCCTGTTCTGGGAAGACACTGGCAACAAAACACTAAAGTTTGTTACCCCTTAGAAGTCCTAAAATAACTTGACAAAGTAACTGCAAAGAGACACCATGTATAGGAAACTGTTCATAAACATTTCTCTTGCCAAAGAGTTCAAAACATTTTGCTAAACATTCTATAGAAATTAGTAAAAATGAATAACTTTGGAAGTTTTCTTAGAAGCTTTCCCAAACCAAGGGCCCCAAGAATTGTACTACTACCCTTCAATGAAACTGATAAAATGACCCCTTAGTAAAAACATTGGAGACTGGAATTGCTAGGTGCTTTCTTTACAATGCCCCTAGGTCTGTAGTTGTCATGATCTTCAACCATAATCTCTGAAATGAAAAACAGAATTTGTGAACACTAGCATTTTTTCCTGCTTAATGGATTGAATTTGATCTTACAGAAACTCAAGAAAAAATGTTTGGTGGCATGTGTCATTCGTTATATGAAAGACATGCACATCAATGCAGAAATTCCCAGTGTATGTCATATTGACTGGAAAGCCACATTTCACCTGTTTAGGAAGTATCTGATAAAGAAACCAACAGTGCATGCTACCCTAAAGTCCCAAAATTCCCATGTGAGGAGCAACTAGGAAAAGAAAGAAGCAATGTGTCTTTATTGGCAACAAGTTAAATCTATTTTAACTAACCGCTTGGGAAGAGTTGATAAGGTCACGACTTGTCTACAAAAACTGTAAACTGATTTGAACAGATAATACACAAAAAGCTTGCCTTTACTAAAAAACAAAAGCAAAAACAAAAACCCTTTAAGGCTGACTGGTTAGACCTTTAAGGCTGACTGGTTAGCTCGGTCAGTATTACATTATAACAACAAGGTCACAGGAGAAATGCTCTATAAGAATTAGTTCCTAATATCTCATTGAATTCTCACAACAAACACCTGAGGCTTAGAGATATTAAATAACTTGCCCAAAGTGATGTTGTGTGACTCCAGAGCCTACGCTTGTAACCGCACTTTGCGTAAATATAATAAATAAACCGTATGTTCTCTCTTCTCTCCCCCTCCTCTCCCTCTTTCACCATACAGTCTACATAAACACAACAGTGTGCATACGAATGGCACAGATTTATATACGACATATGTTAAGTGCTGGAACAAAATGCTGACTGGTAGAATTACCTATTTTTTTATAGCTTCATTTTCCATATTTTCTACAAGCAATATATAGTATTTTAATAATCAGCTGTTTTATTATAAGATCTTTAGAAAACTTAAGTCATGAAAACTTGTAGAAGTTTTAAGCACTTCATATTATTCATCAGCAAAGTTTCTTTTTCAGGAATAACGACTATAAGAAATTACTCCTTTAAGTGCTGCAAGGCACCCTACTGGGTACAGAGTTCATGTTGCACCCTCCAAATGCTCCCAAGTCCCTAAGAGTCAATGGCAGAACAATTATTACTTTTAACATTATTTGGGAAGATTTAGAGGGTGTTCTAGAATGTGGGCCACAGGTCAGTCCCAGCTCTAGGAGGAAAAAAGATCATACTCTGTAAATGTAAGAGAAATATCCCTATCCTGTGTTAAAAGTTCTTTATTTAGACACTGGTTTACTTATTACTTACAAGCTTAAAGAATAAAAATGAAAAAACAACTAAACATATCCTCTCATTTCAGCTGAGTTCTACCCATGTAAATTTGCTAAGAAGGAACAGAATTTTCGGGAGCTGCTGAAAGTGACACTGGCATGTGGAAGCTGGAGCAACTCATCTCCCCTAGATCGAGCCGCGGTGGCTTTCTGCAGGAGCAGAGTTTAAGAAAGATCTTCACTTGGGGGGGTGAAGAATGAAGTATACTGTTTCAGGAATATGCCGGTTCCAAGTGGCCCTAAGTGACCAAGTGGGGCCAGTGGGGTGCAGAAAGAACCAGAGGTCAGATCTCGTCAAAGAGCAGGAATATTTGTAACTGGAGGAAATAGTGAACTGGATCCACAGGCTCAGCCACTGGAAGGAGGCACCTTGATCATTTCATTTCCCCTTTTTTTTTCTTTTTGGAGACACTGAGTTTAGAAAGCAAGCAAGCCACACTCTCAGAATCGTGTGGGTAGGCCCCAGCTAATGACACACAAGCTGCAGGAGCTCCTGAGTGTGAGACCACCACTGTGAATCCATAAGTCTCAGGTTGACAACCACCTTGTTGACCCTGATGGGCTATAGCTCCCCATCAGAAAGTCTGCCTCCCCAGCTCCAGAGGGGGGTCCACGTGATCCACAGTCCTGTTCCCCACCGGTAGCACTTTTCCTAATGGCCACTATCTAGCAAGAGCCTCCTATACCGAGGAGCCTTGTTCCTATTAGTGTACAATTAACAAACGAAAAACTGTCCATTTTTAAAAATGTCTACTAAAAGGGTCAGAGTTTCTCTTGACAAAGGAATTTAACAGAGAGCTCAGGTGTCCAGGGAGATACCCAGCTCTGGACTTTGGTCTTGCTCATCAAGCACAGTCTGATGGCCAACTTCTGAGCAAGGCGAGAAGGCTGGGCCTTTCCAGAGCAAAGGAGGCAAAAGGTAAGGCCCTCTTTAAGAGAAGTAAGGGGAATCTGGCCAGAGAGGACTGGAATCCATCTCGATAACACCAGCAGCTTTTCTATTAGTTTGTAGAGGGGAGGAAGTAGAGGTATTTTAACTAGGAAATGAGTATAGGTAACTAGGGAAGTAAGAGCCAGTTTGCTATCAGTCATTGTTTTCAAGAGTATAAAAGGAAGAGAACTTAAAAGGCAGGATATCTTCTCAGGGCCCTCTCTCACATCACCAACATTAAAATAAAATTTGATTTCTCGGACAGCCTGAGAAGGTGGGGAGCTTTCTCTGATGTTCAGCTAAAGATCAGATGAGCTCCTCAAGCTTCCCATTCCAGGGACGGGAAGAAAACAATTCGATTGGAAGGCAAAAAGAAAAAGAAACCATTACTGTTTTAAAAAGTATTTTGCTGAGAAATATCATCTAGTTAGTAAAGACACAGAATGGAAAAGGAAGGAAAAAGAACTATTAATAACGATATCTCCTCTGAACAACATTAATACTAATAGTGTTTCTTAAATGTCCATACTGTCAAATTAGATAACATGAATAATAATTTGTATTATTATTCGAGAAAGAATTCCCTATCAGGAGGCCCATATTTCAATGCAGAAAGGATTACATTATTTGTCAAGGAAAACACATGCCCCGTTGAAAAACAGAAAAGTTGACCTTGGCAAACAGTTGCTGTAATTGTTCTCTACTGGGTTGCCCTTCTGAGCCGCGTGTGGGAGAGCGCACACTCACAGCGGCCTGTGGCACTGTTTCAAGAGAACTCTTGTCATCGGGGCCAGAAATGAGTAGGGAATGTCTAGCAGACAGTTCATGTGAGTGTTGGGAAGTGATTGAATTCTTGTTTTCACCCTTTATGTTACGTAGTAAAAAATCTTTTAGAAGAAAAACCATCTAGATTTTGGTAGTAAATTGGTACTGGCTTACTGTATGCTTATCTTTTTATCATTTTCCCTTGACAGACCATAGTTTCTTTTTCTTTTTAATGATCAGAGACAAATAAAAACGAGCATTTGTTCTTTGACAAAATTCTAAGATTGTGTGACTATTTCCCATTTTCTTAGGATTTGTTACTTTATAATTTCTCTTTGTCTCAGGTGGCATTACCACTATTTTTATAATAATGGATAACAGAGCGTTTAATTTTGTATCCTCATGTGTCTCTGTGTCTTTGCCTCGGGATTATTTAAATCCTTATCAACAGATTTACTTATCCCAATGCTCCCCTTTGTCCTTACCCTTCTGGCTCCCAATCCTGCTACTGTTCTTTGTATAATAATAATGTAACAATAAGAGCAAATGTTTGTTGAGTGCGAGTAACTTTTCTGAAGCAATCTTTACATGTTATGCCATTCAGTTCTCTTAGCAACATCAGAAATCAGATAATACCATGTCCCATGTTACCAACGAGGAAACTGGGACTCACAGAGACTGAGTATAATCTGCCAGTTGTATCTTGTCATTTAGTGCCCCTCATATTTTATAGTAAGAATGAGGAAATAAAGCACTCATAACCAACCAAGGCTAACTGGAGAACAACTCTACTGTTGGAGGAAAATGCAATAGGATTTTTCATGCTGAATGTCCTTCCTTTTTGTCACTCCCTATTCAAAAATTTTCCATAAAGCTGCATGTTTTTGAATTTACTGAGAAATGAGGCAGCAAAGATTACAAGTGATTACCAAGAGAGTGTAGAGTAAAAACGACAGATTGTAAACAATGCAAGAAAGAAGATGAGAATAGAGTACTTGTTCAAAATTGCAAACCAAATCTATGATTGAGTGCGTATGTGTCTATGTGTACATAAAAACATGTGATTAAATGACTGGATCGAGGTACTGGGAATGGCAATATTTCGGCTTCTCAGTAGTCAGTGTGGACCATCAACAACAAATGCAGCCAAAGCCATGGGTCTTGACTGCTTTGATAAAAGGCATCTGATGAAATGACATGAGGAAAAATGATGCCCTGAGCCAACTCAGCCCCTGTGAATGGAGATACAGTCTGTACCTCCAAAAGATAACGTTCAGAAAAGGGTTAGTAATTACCTGGCATTTCCTCTCTTTGATGGTCTCCTCTTCTGTAATTTCCTCTACCACAATTTTTAAATAAATGTTTAAAAATGTTTATCTGGTAAAAATCCCCTCTCTTCCCCCCACCCCTTAGTCCCTCACTACTGGCAAAACCCCCACCTGGCCTCTAAGATTCTTAACCAGATTCAAAGTCGTTGGCCAAGTGATCTGATCAAGAGGACCCAACACCTTGAATAAAGCTATTCCTTTACATTTGATCATTGAACCATTTAACACTTTCCTACATAAATCTAGATAACAAGCCTCTTAGACACCACCATGTGGGTGGGGCCAGACCAAATTAGCATCACCACTTCCCCCATTCTCCTTCTGGGCTCTTCTTCAGATTCAGATTTTATTTTTTGGTTTTATTTTATTTATTTATTTTCATTCAGATTTTACAAATTCAAAATCTTGTTTTGAAAATATTCACTTTTCCAAAACTAAACAATCCAAGAAGAGGCCCCCAGTATAACACGTTGGGATCTCCAGGGTGTCTCTAACTCCAGAAAAATTTGCCCCAGCACCCACATGATCCTTCCTTTACAGAACCAAAGGTTTTGGTTAAAACCCAAACCTCCACACACACACACATACACCTTTCACTGGGATTCCATAATTATTCATTGAGTACTTACCACTCACCAAGCACCTTGCTAGAACTGGGGAATTTAGGAAGAACAGAACAAAGAATTAAAGTCAAGAAGATAAAATCTGCAAATTGACAAAAAGTTCCAAAGCAGTGTAATAAGTGCTATAATGAATGTTGGGGGGGGGGTGAGGAGAAGAAGGTGAAAAGGAGGTCTTAACTCCCTAGAGGTCAGGGAAGGCCTTCCTGGGAAGTAACTCCTTAAAGGAGACAGGAGACAGAAAAGGAGTGACTATGCTCCTGCCTGGTAAACGGGGGTGGGGGTTGGGGTGGAGGAACATGTCCAAATAAATTAGCTTGAGCGCAAATAGCAACAAGAGGTGGTGCAGGGTGGTGGTAGCTGAAAGAGGATTACTCAAGAAAGCATAATCATTTTCTAAATATGCAAAATTTAGCTAGAGTATTAAATATGAATTGAGTTTGATGGCTGCATGGGAGTTAGGAAGGAAGCCATTTCTACTTAGAGCTTTTATGTACATGTGCTTTACCAGAAGGGCTCTTTTGGACGGTGATGATTGCCCATTGTAAGTAGACAGCTTGAAGGGTTATTGCTGATGGGTCATCTTCCCCACTTAAAAAAGAGAAAATTGTAACACCGAGGTCCAGGGTTCAGCTGCCCAGAAACGCCCAGCCGCCAAAAAAAAAAAAAAAAAGGAAAAGAAAAGAAAGACTTCATGGACAGTTGTATTATAAAGGTTGAATATCCCTATCCAAAAGGTTTGGGACCAAAATGTTTGGGGCTTCTGATTTTTCCAGATTTTAGAATATTTGCAGAATTCTGGCTGAGAAGCCCTAATACAGAAATCCAAAACTTAAAATGTTCTAATGAGCATTTCCTCTGAGTTCATGTCAGCCCTCAAAAAGTTTTAGATTTTGGAGCATTTCAGATTTTGAATTTTTGGATTGGATATTCAACCAGGGACAGAGGTTGAAACACCATGAAACTCCTTAGGTTTTCACTCCTTAGGTCTTTAGTCCTTACTAATGAAGTCAAGGCCGCCTATATATCTTCTTGTTTCCTCAAAAATTGTAAGATATGTGATGATTATTTGCAAGAGAGAGGGGGCGTGTGTGTGTGTGTGTGTGTGTGTGTGACAGGAAAAAAAGCTTACATTATAGAATAAAAGGAAAACAATCAGATCTATCATCATGTTTTAAGCCAGATTTTTTTTCCTGATAATATGCATTAACTTCTCTACATGATTTAATACCTTTAACATGAAAATAAAACCTTATGAATCCTTCAAAGTAAAGAAAAAAGTTTATTAGTTTATTCTATATTTTTATTTTTACCTCTGTTTTGAGTAAAAATAAGCTTGTAAAAATTCTTCAGACGAGGCACTTTTTTTTTTGGCCTTAAAATGCATATTTTTAGCTGATGTCAATTACAGGGCTCTAGCTACTGAAACCCTATACATTCCTCAGTAGAACTACGTAAGAGCTGAGCATTAAGAATTTGTAAGGATCTCAACCAAACGTTGCAGCCACCAATGGGGTACATATGTTATGGGTTAAGACAAAGGGGATTTGCTTGTTAACTGAATCCATACAGGTAAATATTTCTAACACTATGGGTTAAGTGCTAATAACTGCTTATTTTTATGTGTCTCACCTAGCAATAAAACCTGCAAATATATTTTGTTCCAAAAGGTTCAACGTGGGCCAGTTCATAGCAACGATGGGATAACTTGACTAAGGATACAGACTTTTACTGAGAGCATAGCTTCAGACTTAATCTCAACTATAAAACAGTATTCCGGTTTTGTGTTTCTAAACATCATCACTGTAAATCACATAAATGGAAATGTCTATAGACATATTTAAGTAAAGAAAAACATTCTTAATTCCTTTTGCTGTGATGATATATATGCATGAGCTATGCTATACATTCCTCCAGAACCAGTGTAATGTTAAATGTACAATAGAGAGAGTAAAAGACTTTGGAAATGACATAGGTTTAAAGTCCTTTGACTAATTCCACTGGGATTATTCAAGTGTTTGGGGTGAGGGCAAGGTGAAAGCAAAGATAGAAAGGAACTAGATATTAGTGCCTGTTGTAATTACTGTGTTCCCTATGGTCTGAAATGCTAAAAATGAATGTTTCGTCTACTATGAGGATATAGACCTTTCTCACTGCAAAGCTATTAGCATATATAATGCACATGTCTGAAAATCATGGCTTCTCTGTCATTGTTTGGAGACCTTTAGGGACCTGGGTTATTGTATAGTCCTGAATTATAGCCAAAGCATAATTTGTAGTCCTCTAGTTTTCCAGCATATTTTTAAAAAATCAGTTTAAGCAATATTACCCATATTTAATGGCTCAGTCTTTTCCAACAAATTAAAATGTTTGCGTTGTCTTAACTCTGGACAAAATTGCTATATAACTTGCAAATGAGAAAGCACATTAACATACTTCATCAAGTGCCAGCATTTCTATAAACAAGATGATTTAATGTAATTCTAGGAATCTATGAATGCAGTATTTCTTTAAAAATAAACAAGCTGCTCGGAAGTCAAAACATATATAAACTCTTGATCTGTTTACACGATTCTAGGGCATATAAAGTCACAAGAAAATAAATGTCATTAATTTTACCTTTTGTACAAATACATTTCCTCCTGTATTTTGGGAACAGAAATTGTACCTTAACATTCTCTACATTTTCTTTCTGATTTTGATTCTTTCATCACAAACATAGAATAAAGCCAGAAATCTTACTTTCCTTATTCAGTTTTTTTTTCAACCTATGTCAATTTAGCATATTTTAAATAGTCTGTATAATTTTTTTTTAAATAAAAGGACCATTCTAATGTTAATTTGGATCAATCTTCCCAACATATGATTCTAGGTTTCTAAAAGGGGCCCACTTGAGGGGGCTTTTTAAAAGTGGACAAAAAAGCACCCTGAGGCTGCCCAATTCACATTTAACCTACTTACATGAAAAAGGAACTACTTTGGTTAAGAATAAACTTCCACAAGCTCAGGTTCAAGCTAAACACGCCAGCATATTAGTGAGGAAATGAGACAGCAAATAGTAACTTCTTTCATGCTAGTAAAGAGTACTGTATTCATTTAAAACAGTGGGCAGAAATTCTCATTTTAATTAAATTACATTTACTAAAATAACATTTTCATAATTAAACAAAAAAATAGCCCATTTCTCCCAAAGAGCTAGCAAAAAATAATCATGATAACTTCAAATTGGCAAAGGAGAAACAGGACTGTTAGAATAAATGTGACTAATTTGGATTACAATTGTGCATTAGTTCAGTGGTTTTCAGCGATTCAGAAGCCATTATTTTCCTCCGTTGCCATGTACAGTTCACACACAGCAAGACAGCAAGTTTTGTTATTAACGGTGTTTTAGAGGAAGTAACTTAGTACAAGTTTCATGTCATATTTTTATGACTTGCATATTAGAGTCCTAGAACATTGGCTTATATTAAAGATAATCTGACCCCTTCCTTTTACAAATGAGGAAATTGAGACCCAGAAAAGTGAAATGACTTGTTCTTAATCATTTAGATATTTAGAAGGACTAGTTCTGGAACTCAGAGGCTTTCCACTGTGCAGTTCTGTCACAGAGCGGAAACATCTATACCTCATAGATGACAGAAGAAAAAAAGAGAAAACAGTGCACCAACTGTGGATTATGGTAGAAACAAAATTCCATTCCAATCTAAAGTTCAGTTTCTTTCACTCCTGGTATCCTCCTTGTGAAACGTCACATGAGAACCAAAGTTTGTGCTTCCAATGGAACAAAGATTGTCATATAATCAGGGTAAGTGTCACATATTGACAAAACCAATGAGCAAATAACATGTTTCCATGATTTACCAATGACAGCTCTCATGAGAGCAAAATTTTCCATTAAAAAAACCCAAAAACAATTCTGAATGCTGAATTCCTCCAAATAGACAAATAGATTGCCAAGTCCATCAAATGATCAACCTCATTTATGGAAGGTACACTGGAAAAAAGAAGAAATATTTAAATGAGGAAGGAAAGTATACCAAAGCCGCAGGGAAAACAGAACCACCCTCTTCCCTCTTGAAGATTCCTGAATGCTGGTCTTGTGAGGGGTAAAAAGCATTATATGGCATAGTCATGCCAAATAAAGTTTCCACCATTCAGAAAAAGACTTAACAATAGTTTCATACATGTGCTGCTGGATAATTAAATGAACAAATATGTCATGGTTAAAGCCTAGACACATCGGAAGTTTGCTACACTTGTACAAAGGAACTCCAGTGAGCTTTCATTAGCTTCTCTCTCCATTATTAGGTTAAATTAAAGTACAAATGAGTGAAATAACCACACAACAGTTGCTTTTACAGAACAGACTAACAATGCATTAAATGTCCTTACAGTGTGAACTAGTTGCAGCACACACAAAATCAAATAAGAAATACAAGGTAAATCCCATAATACTGAATATTTGTGACAATGTCTAACAAAAAGAGCCCCTGTTCTATACTATGAATTGCCTGCCTCCTCTCCACCCCCAAATTATATGTCTTACAGCACAATTAAATAGATCCCACAGATTCTTTGCATCGCAAAGCTTCCTCAAGATTCTTTCAGTAACACTCTATTACTTTTTCTGCTCCATGTAATGTTAAGTTGAACTATAGCATGAAGGCCGTCTTAAACTCAGAGGCCCCAGGTACTGTTAAGAAAAAAGCAAACAAAATTTCTGCCCAAGAGTCTAATTTGCAAATTAATTTCCACGTTCACTGTCAGTTACTCTTAATTTACAAGCTTGAGGGTCAAACTCATGGTGACCAAAAGCTCATTAAGACTAAAATGCAACGAAACATAATGTTAATAAAAATACGGCACCACATTTCACAGGATTGAACCTAAACTAGTAAACCCATCAACATCCTGCAGACTGTGTTCCACAGAACACTAAAGTGCCTGGAGATACTAACAGATTCTGGGGTGGAGGAGGGAAGAGTTTGGGAAATACTGAGTTTTACTACCATCAAGTTAATAAGCAAGTGCCTTTTCTACAGACCCTCATAATGCCTCTTAATCCCACTGCGAATTCAGAAGGGGGTGTTTGATATCATTTATTAACTTAAATAAGCTAAAAACATAGAAAACAAATTTCCTAGAATCGTTCTCCATTGTAGAAAAGAAAGAAAAAAAAACTATCTTAAAGATATAGCTTAACTAATGTTCCAATTTAACACTACAATAATAACAAACAATAACAAACAAAGCACGTATTGTCTCTAAACACATTTCCTCCTTCCAAATGCAATGCGCAAACTGAAACTTAGAGCTTGGGTAAGCTTGGCAGGCCCAGGGTTGCTCTTCCTCTTTGTAAATGGCAGGGATAGGAGATCACTCCAAGGATCCATCTTTTTTCCATTACAAAAAATGGAGAAGCTTATCTCCTGTTAAAAATTCCATCCCTGATTCGAACTGTGGCACAAGTTTAAAAAATGAAGACTTCATTTTACCTGTTTAATTTGCATATCTCACACACTAAAGATTTTTTATACCTCTTTCTCTGATCAAAATGACATTTCTTTCCTTGACTTTCCAAGATATGAAATCATATCAGTCATTTCATTTCTGGGATGAAAAATATAATTATAATAATTGTTACATATATAATTATTATACATAAAAATAAGTAATTGTGTGAATTGATAAAATAACTTGTGAATATTAGACCTTATAAATAGGGACAATGATGGAATGAGTTAATATACATAAAGCTCTTTTAACCATGCCTGACATACAGTAAGTGATGTATAAGTATTTGACAACATTATTATGCTTATCATGCATTTACATGAAGCCTCATTCTTGCCTATCCAGCATTCACATAAGGTTACCTGAAATCCCTGCATTTTACCAGTAATTTAATGGAACATGCTCTCTAACTCTGAATGGTGAAAATAACAATTTTTAAAAGCAGGAAAAAACTAATATTCTCCCCATTGTACAAGAAAAAATAACATTCTCTATGACAGGTCATGGGGGCAAAGAGTTGAACATAACATAGTCTCAGCGTCCATGGGGCTTTATAGATATCTGGTGGGACAGGTAGTTACAAAGGAGGACGAGAGGGAGGATGAAGATGAAAACAAGGAGGGGGAAGAAGAGGTGGAAAAAAGGGAAGGAAAAGGAAAAGGAGAAAAGGGAAAGAAGGGGAAGGAAAAAGGGAAAGAATAAAGTAACTTATACTGACACTCTTGTGTCAAGGCATTGTAAGCATTTTACAGTTTTTGTTAGTTCAGTCTTTACAACAACTCTGCGTGCTTCTATGTGCTTGGTAATATTATCTCTGTTTTAAAGATTAGGAAACTGAGGCACAGACAGGCGAGGAAACTTGCTACCATCCCCGACATGAATGTTGGAGCCTAGCCACACTCGCAGCCAGGCTGACTGTGGCCTAGGTTCCTAAGCACTTCCCTAATGATTACAATATTATCTATTTTCCCTTAGGAAGATGAGGCACAGGGCAGCTGTGGGCCCAGAGAAAGCCCGTCAAACTGAAGCTGGGCCTGGTGAGGCAGGAAGGGCTTCCTGAAAGGAGTGACATGGGAAAAGTTTGCAGGAGTCAGCCAGGTGAAGCCAGGAGGGGCATTTGGGTCAAGGAGGGAGCCAGTGTGAATTCATGGTGGCTGAAACCTCAAGGTGCAGGCTGCAGGGCATGGTGCTCATGAGGGGTGCTTCTGAGAAGCCAGGAGTTGGGCAGGAGGGCCTGTGCGCCTTGCTGAGTGATCCAGTGAAAAGTGATGAGGGCTGATCTAAGCCAGAGAAAGCAGCAAAGGAGAGCAGGGTGGCAGATAAGGAAAGATTTAGTTCAGGAACAGAGCAAGTTAGCAATCCACCGGCTACAGGAGGCAGCAAAGCAGGCACTAGTATCCCTCCCAGAATGTTGGCTTGTGTTACTGGGTAGTCAGTACAATTCTCCACATCAGAGATCACAGTAAGGAAACAAGCAGGATTGGGAGGGAAAGGGTTTGAAACTCTTGATTTTGGGATGTGGGATGTTTAATTATAGATGCCTAAGTGCCAGCTGAACAATGAGGTTTGGAAATGATAAGAGAAATCTCCATTAAAATATAATTTTAAAGACATCAGTTTATAGGTAGTGGTTGAAGCCATTGGTTTGGGATCGATCACCTTGGAAAAAAAATATGTTTACAGAAAAGAGTTCCAAAGACCAGACTGGGGAATGCCAGCACTGAGGACGGTGGCTCTTAGCTATGCTGTTCACAAGCTCAGCACACTCAACTTGAGACAGCTCCAAAACAGACGTGATTTCAGTGAATTAAAAGGCATTGGCTCATTGATCTAAGAAGTCCACAGAAGAAGAACATGGGAAGAAACAGTAGGAAATGCACAGGAAAAAACTGGGATATATTGTACAGTGAGTCAGATACTGAGAGCAGAGATTTCAAAAGGGAAAGTGTGTTCAGTGGATTTGGCAACATGGAGATTATTGCTGACCTTTAAGAGTGATAAGGGCCTAGAATCTTGTAGGGCAATGCAGAGTCAAAGGAGGTGAAGACAATGTGTAACAGGAGTAGGCTGACCTTTCAAAAGCTTGGTTGGAAATGGAAGAAGACAGGAGAGAAAGCTCAAAGCTACTTGGGTTCAAGCATTTTAGTTTCCAAGATGGAAGAGACATATGCATGCTCCTGGGTTGGGAGAAAAGGACACAAGGGAAACCTGAGATTGAAGATACGGGACAGAGAGAAGATGTTAAATGGATTAAAGTGTCTGAGGGATGAGAAAAACCGCGATGAGAGCACAGGCTGAGGTCTCGGTCTTGTTCGGAAGGAGGGAGGGAGGGAGGCCTCCTCTACTAAGATGGCAGAGCATCAGCAAGGATGAACAGTGGTGCAGACGGGATTGTAGATGAGGCCAGAAGGAAATGCAGTCACCGCTTGGGGAGAGACTGGTTCCAGAAACCCCCCACACCAAAATTTGAGGATGCTCAAGTCCCTGACATAAAAAGGCATAATGTTTGCATATAACCAAGACACATCCGCCCATATACTTTAAATCATCTCTAGATTATTAATGATACCTAATACAATCTCCAAGCTATTTTTATTTGTGTATTTTTTATTTGTGTTATATTTATTGTTATAATTTTTTACTGGATTTTTCTTTTCTTTTCTTTTTTTTTTTGGAGGCTGGCTGGTACAGGGATCCAAACCCATGACCTATGATAAGGTTGTGCTCTAACCAACTGAGCTAACCAGGCCAGCCCCTTTTATTGGGTTTTCCTTTTGGAATATTTTTGATCCACGGTTGGTTGGATCTGCAGGTATGGAGAGCTGACAATATGTGTTCACTTGGTGACCTCTGTTTCTTTTGAAGTATGTTTCAAGGTCATCTTCAGAAAATGATGAGGGGAGTGGGATAATAAGTTTGAAAAAGAGGTAAAAATGTACAATTATCTCTGAGGGGAATGGGAGAGGTGACTGATGCTATTGCGCAATTGCATCCTAAACAAAAGTAATTTTTAAAAGTCCCTATAAGGTAGAGAAATTAATCACAGATAAAGCTAGAGGTATTTTCAAAGTGAGAAAATACAGTGTTTCTGATTATTCAGATAGGGATTGTACTTACACAAGGTAATGACTACCAGCTACGTTATAAACTGCAATTTGGTGGAAATATCTTTTCGCTTTTGTTTCTCCTACAATAATCAGGACGAGTCCACAGACATGGGCAGGGTATCAAAGGTAAGGCATGTTTAGTGTTTGTTCCACTGAGATTCCACTAAAAAGGAGGGGAAAAATGAAAAAGAGGGCTGTGGAGCAGAGGGAAAGTCTCAGTATGCCAAAATTCAGTGTACACTTGGGTTGACACCTCCCCATCCCTTACAAGTATCACAAAGCACCAGCCAACTGCTCAGGTCTAAGGAAGTGAACAAGCTGACAGAGCTTCATGTGGAATGCTCTCTACTCAAAGTACCTTTTCAACCTTGGACATTCATCCTCAGAAACAAACACGCTCCTTTCTTAATTAATCGTTCAGTTGTCAAGTTCCAATGGCAGCTTTCTTTAGTTATGCTTTAATTTAAAAGGATGGTACATTTAAAAGTAAAAGGAATACAGAATTTCTATAATTGTGCAAAGATTAAAACTTATTAATTTTAGAATTATGAAATAGCCAAACTTCCCTCCAGCTTTTTTTGATCACAATAATGCCCCAAGGTATTAAATTAGGGTGATGTCCAAAAAGAAAATAATGAAAGCAAACCTGAAGAAATGCCTGTGAACTTTATCCAGGGAAATACATTTGACCAAACACAGCTATGAGGACATATAGCATAGACATCACTTGGATGTTGATCTGTGGCCACTCATTGTGCAGATCAAATTACTGTCTCTGTCATGTGTGATCCACCTACCTAAAGCTATGGCCAAAGAAGACAAACCCGGATAAATTAGGAATTTAAAAGAAAGTCCAATTGTTTTAAATCTTTTATTTTCTTAAGTCCTCACATTGTCCCTTTGGACAGAGTGTACAGAATAGTCTTACAATTTTATCAATTGATCAGAAAATGAACATAAAAACAAATATAAAGAGAAAATTATATCAAAAAAGACCATCTTTTAAGTTCTATAAAGCCCTGGACTTTCTTGTATTCTCCTTTACCACCAACATCCCAGGGACCAGCAAATTACACATATAGGTGTTCCAGTAAAATGTTTATTGAGTTGAAATCCAATGTAGTTCAACTATTATTTTTTAATTTGTAACTATATAAACAAATAGATCTACATGCTAACCAAAAAGGTAATAAGACTTCTGCATTTCTGATCAATGCAAGAATACCAATTTAGACTACATCATCCTTTCTTGATTATCAAGGCATTCTGACACAGACATAAAAAAAAATTTTGCAATGATGTCCCTGTAGATAGAAAAATCCTTAATTTTCTTTTCCTTACATTAGGACTGGTGTTTTGCCACTGTTGGGCTCCAGCAAATGAATGATATCATCATTACCAAAAGACACGGGACAGGGTCTTGCTCAAGAATGAGAACTAAGGAAACTACCTTATTTGGAGGCTACTAAAAATTAATATTTTTTAGGGAAATAAACAAATAATGCTAATATCAGCAAATTACATAGTAATGAATTAAGGAATTGATTGTTTAGTATCTTGCTCTGGACACAGCCACACAGCTGCATATCACAGAAATTTGAAACTACAGAGATCTTTGTAGACCATGGTACTATCTTTTCCGGCTATAGTGTCTTACATTTGGAAACATGACAAAGCACACATGTCATTTATCACTGGCATTATTTCTAATTCTTTCATTATTACATAACAGCTATTTCAAGTGTCATAAGTTTCATAACATTTTTAAATAGAGCAAAATCTACTGTTGACAACACATAAGAGGTGATAGTAATTTCATTTTCTTTTCACATTTTCATTAAAATTTCCAAAATGTTTTTTATTTTGCTTGGCATTATTTAAAATTGCTATGAGACATGAATACTTGTATTTATAATAATGGCTGAAAGTAAATAAGCTAATTTACACAGAAGACATGACAGGGCACCTACTTAAAAATAATTTTACAAATAAATAATTATTTTGGCTCTAAAGTCCACCCCCCTCAACACATGCGGGCTTTTTAATGAGTCTCTTATATATACGGTGACAAACAGGAGTTGACTTTCTAAACTAAGGCTTCAAGTACTAACAAACAACCCATGTAATTGAAACCTGGAAACATGTAAACCTCCATCTATGCTTCTGTTTGTCACCTAGAAAGGGTTAGAAACATCTCAGGGATCTGCATTATACAAACTTTGTTAAGATTCTATAACCATTATGACCTCTGCATTTTGTTAAATATCCCTTTGCTGTGCCATAGAAATCATTGGGAAAACATCCAGAAAATGGATAAAAATAACAACAGCAACAAGAAATATCCAAAACTTTATTGTACAAAACCACACTAAAACATGACTTAAAACGAAATAGCTTTTGGGTTACTAGAGATGTAGGGATCATGGTCATTGTATTTAGGGTCCAATTTATTTTGAGGCCAGCATATATAGTAGAAGATTTTCTTATCTAAGTTGTTCTTTAAACAGAATTTGAGTGCTTAAGACATTATCATTGGATAGTATTCCAGAAAATTAAACACAAATCCCTGAGCTAGCGAAGAATGTTCATGGTCTCCATAAATCTATTTAATGGAAATTGAGAGTCTTCCCTTGGACAGATTTGGAAGACCTGGCCTAAACAATATTAAGTGTTCCATCTAGAAATGACATAAAATATGCTAGTTCACTTCTCTGCCCTCCAGAGGCCCCCAAAATACACTTCTGAGTTGTAACCAGGTATACCCTACAAGACTCTTCAGCTAAGTAACACGGGTCCAATGTGGCTTGTAGATATTATTATGCAAAGATAAAACATTAATTTTCAAAGTTCATAAAACAGTCTCCTATTTTCCCACTGAAATTTATATATTTGCTTTTCTTTTTTAAAGCTTGCATTGTCCAGGTAATAATTTCAATACTCCACTTCAATCCATGGCAATAAGCACTGCCACAAGTCACTTGAGCAAGTCACTTAACCTCTCAATTCTTGATTTCTCCAATAATCATTTTGTCTGCGAACCTGCCATATATATATTCTCTAAACAAATATATATTAAACTTCAATTAAAGAAGGACAAAGAACTTTTGTTCCCTGCTAATATTGCGGCCCAAGTACTTATACGATGTGTGCTCAAGAAATAAATAGACAGCTAACTAGTAAATGTACCTAAGAGAAATAAATTTGCATTTCTCAACAAAATGTTGAATATTTGTAGAATAAAGAAAAAGAAGCAAGTGAAGAGTAAAGCCTCTTCCTGTAAGAAATTTGATCATTGGTCAAGCAACAACCATTGAATGAACATTATCTACCAAGTACCTTGTAAGATATCCAGCTAGATAGAGATGAAAAATGTCTGGCCCCTGAGAGATGAACCTAATTTTTGAGACATTGTTTATTCACAAAAAATGATGAAGTGACAATAAAATATAGTGTAAAAAATAGTGCAATATTAAGTAATAAGATCTAGTGGTCTACTTCTGAATGCTAGAGATTGAAGTTAGAGAAAAAAATCAAGGCGAAATGGAATCTCAGGAAAGGTCTAGAAGGAAAATGTGGTTCTTGACTGTGCCTCAAAGGAAGCAAGAAGTCTTGCATGAGCATTGGAAGTGAGACAGCAGCATGGACAAGACAGGGACACGAGAATGTCCAATGCTCAGGGAATGCAGAGATTCCAGGCTTTGGAAACAGAGGGCTAGCATTACCTGGAGGCCACGCAAGGCTTAAGACTTCATGCAAGAGAAAATAAGCAGCCCCTAGAGCAAAAGGAAAATGAAATGGTGACTAAGGAAGATCAGACTACCTGTTAGCCTGTCACAGGTAGGCAGAACTGAAGGCAGGGACTGCAGGTAAAGGCTCTCATGGTGACACAGCCATGAGACAGTATTGGTGAAAAACGGGAATGAAGATATCATCCAGTAAGACAAATGGACAAAATTTATTAATATGATGAAGAAAAGAGTGCAGCCCAAGAAGACTCCCAGATTATTATCCTGAGGAACATAAGAGCAGAGATACTAAATACAAAAATGGTTTGGGGCCGACCGCGTGGCACACTCAGGAGAGTGCGGTGCTGGGAGCGTGGAGGCCGTGGGTTCGGATCCTATATAGGGATGGCTGGTGCACTCACTGGCTGAGCGCCGTGCGGATGACACCTAGCCGAGGGTTGCGATCCCCTTACCGGATGGACACACACGCATGCGCACGCACGCACGCGCGCACGCACGCACACACACACACAATGGTTTAAGGGAGAAAGTTGATGAATTTGGTTCTGGATATATCAGCCTGAAAACATCTGTGATGGGGTTCAGAACATGCCCCTCCCCAAATATGGCACCTTGGCTTATTGAATATTTTAAGCTGAAGGAATCTGAGAAACAGCAGGTGCAGGAAGGACTATGATCTTCCCCTGAAGTGGGTGCTCTCCCTGTACCCCAAGGAAAGGAGCATTTTTATCCAAAGGCAGCGGGATGCTGAGAGGATCTGAACACACAGGTCTTGCTCAGTCTTCTCCAGTTTACCACACTTAGCTCAGGCCATTTTGTCTCATCACATTTTCTACAACTCTCCACTGTTCACCAAACCTAGTATGAAAGCCCTCAGGTTTAACTGCTGCTCACAGACCTTTCTTATCAAGTTTCCTGTGTCATGCAAAACTCATATTAAATACATTGTGTGCTTTTCTCTTGTTAATCTGTCTTTTGCTACAGGGGCCCTAGCCAAGAACCTAGAAGGATAGGAGGAAAAGATATTTTTCCTCCCTGACATCTGTAAATGTAAAACTGAAGATGCTAGTTTTGTGGTCAGCAGCAGAGTCATAGCTGAAATCATAACAACAGATGTGTCCACTAGAGCAGTGAAGGCAGAGAGAGACAGGCGGGGGGGAAGGGTCCCATTAAAGGGCTTGCCCATCATGAAGGGGTCGGGAAGGGTCCTTGTGAAGGGAGAGGGAGGAAGGCTGGCCACGAAAGGGGAATTGCTGCAAACCAGTGAGAAGAATCTTTCAAGGGCACGGACCTTCACTATGCAGTACACACCCAAGAGAACCCAGTGAGGATAAAAAGGATTTAGCTGAAAGAATGATCAGTGGATGTCTCTGAGAAAGCAACTAGTAAGAGAGTTGAAGTGACATTTACACTGAAGGGCTTGATTAGAAAAGGCTAGTGAAGAAGTGAAAACAGCAGTCCTTTAGCAGTGCAAACTCAGGGAAACCACCCAGTGACACAGCGAGCTTCTGGCTCTAGGGAAGTGTCACGCAAAGCGATGTGGGAGGGACTTTGTCTGAATGACGCTTCTTAACTGGCTTTGCCTGTCATGCTGAATGGGAATTTTCACACTGGTGAAACTGGAGTCAAACCAAATGTAACTACTTAGTTTCTTAAAAAGAATTCATAATAATGTTAAAGAGAGAACTTTGATATTTTAAAACTCAACACCAATGCTTTTGGCCTCTGGGTACTTGGAAATCTCTATTCTCTAGAGAGTTAAAAATATACAGTATGGTTGACATAATGGTTATTTCTTATGCTGGTAATTTTTTTGCTATGAGGGTGGTTAATTGTTATAAATAAATCATCTCTCATGTATGTTTTAAGTGAAAAGAATATTTCTATTCAAAAAGATACTCTCTCTATTAGGCATCATAACTCGAATCTTTTTAGCACCCAAAATGCCAGCCCCACCTTTAATTATATTCTGCTTTATACTGTTCTCTAGTTGTATCACATATGGTCTCTCTAACTACTCAAATTCAGAAAAAAAACTTAGTCTAACAACAACAACTATGATGCACTTGATCAGTAGCAACACTAGAGTATAATTTATTACTACAGCACTTTACAAAGCAATTTCACATACCTTATCTCATATTATAATTTAATTTTCACAACAACCCCCCCAAAAGTAGAATTTTCTCATTTTACCAAGAATGTTGAAGCAGAGTCAGTATGGGGTGGGGTCCCACAGTTCCTACAGTCCCTGAGTTCCTGGCAGAGTTCTGGGCCGTGGCATCAGACCCCACTGACTGCCCAAGGCAACTTGGGCCTGGAATAAGCATCTCTGAGAAAGACTACTGCAGTCACAGATAACCACTTTTCCCTAAATTATAAATGTTTCCCCTGTAATTTAAAGTCCATAACCACGGGAGCATGAGCTCTTTGTTCTGCCAGTGAACACACCATTTCCTAACACTGTTTCAGATATCCAACGTCCATGCAGCAACTCCAGCTTCCTCCTTCCCTCTAAGTATGCAGGAAAATATTTCATCTGTTCCTGAGGGTGCATGTAAGTGTAGTGTTTTCTTCAGTTACTTTTCATCTTTGTAGGAGTGAGCCATTCACTTCTAAAAATGAGACCTGACCAGAAAAAGCACTTTGCTTGGTACCCAAGAATGTGTGTCCCACTGCTCTGATACCTGAGCTCTCATAGAGCTCCCTGAATAACAGAGCACACATGAGTGTACACGCATGCACTTGCCCTTATCCTGGTACAGAGATCTGCTCTTGCACCAATTCCCTCCTAGGGAGAGTCTGAAGGTTCCAGATTGCCTTGATGAAAGGCTAAGACTTTTCCAGACTAAGAGCCTGAACAACTCACATTTTATTTACATCGTTGACACTGAATGAAGTTCAATACTTATTGATTCATGCTTGTTTGCTAAGGGCTATGATGTAGAAAATGTGCTATTAAAAAATTTATTTATTGGACTATAAAGAATAGAGGCAATTGAAAGCCTGGCAACCCTATATATGTGACAATCATTTTTGCCCCTTAATCACAGTAAGACAAATGTTAAATGTACTAAGTGGCCCCTTGTTGCTTCCGGTGCAGGCCGTGGCTGCACTTGGGAATACCTGCACTATTGAAAGGAGAAGATGAATCAACTTTGGAGGAAAAACCATGAAGAAAAAAAGGAAATGGAGCAAAAAGTATTCTGCACAAAAACAGCATTATGAAAAATACTAGTAATGGCACCAAAAGTCATAAAGCTTAATCTGCACGTGCTACTTCCCAAGCATGGGGACAATAGAGTCTATTTTGTGACAGAGCAGAGATGGAAAGCAAGTGGCATGGGCAGTCGCTATCTCTGCAGTCCTATGGAATCATCTGCCACCTTCACTGTTCCTTGAGGAGCCTGGAACAGCAGCCTCTATCTACTGGTTGGAGTTCACCTGTGGGTTGGTAGAAATGAAAAATCTTACATGCTATATCTGGAGTGCACGCAAAAGGTTTTTACATGGAGGAAATTTGATTCTCTGTGGAGAGTCTTTAAGTCAATTCAGAATCATAGCACAAATGAGTTAAGAGACTGAAAAAATGTAGGTATGGCTCTTACCCAGGAGCCCTAAGCAACTCGCTAAGCAATATACCCTCATTTGCTTAAGGGGTTTTATATTTCTGTTCCAGTGCAACAGAAGAGGTACTCAATGTGTCAGTGGTAGCTTTAAGTTTCCCATTTTGATTGCACGCTCAGAGCATCGTTCAGTATCTCTGAAAAGTAGTACTTGAAAAAGTGTCTCTACCTGACGTCTAAAAAAAAGTGGAATTAAACCCCTCTGAAGGTATTGATCATGTTACTTGGGAAAGCACTAATAACTGACTTGTCAGGCAGGATGAAGCTCTAGCTTCCTGTGGCTTCATGTTCAGTGCAACAGTGAGGCGGTGGATAAAACTGAGGCAAAGGAGTAACTCCATCCTGTTTTTTTTTTTTTTTTTTTTGGTGGCTGGCCGGCATGGGGATCTGAACCCGTGACCTTGGTGTTACAAGGCTGAGCTCTAACCAACTGAGCTAACCGGCCAGCCCCTCATCCTGTTTTAAAAAGCCATAGATAAATGGCAGTGTTAGTAGAAAAAAAACAAATACGGCACCACAGGCTTCTATGGCTAGTGTCATACCATATCTTTACCAAAAATTGTGTATACATATTTTTCCATTTCCCTACAACTTAATTTAGATCATTAAAAATTTGTAAAGGGAGAAAAGATAAAATTATTTTACCTTGAGCCGTAATAATCAAAGAGATCTGTTTTAATTTGGTTCTTCGATCTGAAAATTTCCAGTCAACTAAAGCAGTGATTTAATTCTCTCTGACTACCTGAGAATAGCTTTCTGAAACAGCAACATCGTTTTAGTTTGGTGTCGATCTTGCCCTACTCTTGTTAATACCATTTGATAGGACCATAAGCAGTGATTTTTGGATATGAGTTCAATTTTATTTTCTAACACGTTTTATTTTGTTTGGCTTGGTTTTAATTTAGAAAAGGCTTATATTATTTCTTCTTCTTCTTCTTCTTGTTTTTTTATCAAATTAGAGGGGAACCATTAATGCCTTAAAATCAGCTTTTAAAGAAAATCTTCCACAGAGAGAACAAACCTAAGGATGGTACAGAGAGGGTGGAGGGAGGAAGGGGACTTGGGAAGTCGGGCAAAGGGCATCAAGAATTATCACGATTTGTAAAAATGAATATGCTAATAATAAATAAAAAATTAAATATAAAAAGAAAACCTTCCACAGAGAACTGGGGAATTAAAAGCATCACTCGTCAGTGGGTCAGTCTAGCCACTGAAGACCAAACACTCTATGAGGCCTTGGCCTTGAGGCCAGGAGCTTTCCTCATGTCAAAGTGCACTGTGAAATCTACTTAGGACAAAAATTGGTGGTTTGCCCTCAAACAGTGTAATTGTGTGGCTACAGCTATCTTCACATATATTTATGGACATGAATTTAATTTAATGAATGAATGCCCATTGCATGTCTTTTATATCTCTACCCTTCGAGATACATCCTTACACTAACAGTATTTATTGAAGGCTTCCTAGATGGGAGCATGATGCTTACTGCTGAGGGGATAGGAAAATGAACAGGATATAGATTTTGCTCTTAAGGGAAAAAGAAGCTCATATACACAGGGCACCTACCATGGACCCCACCCTGGACTGTATCTCTGTTACAACGACAATCGCTCCCAAGAAAAATGTTGAGAAGTCATATGACTTTTGTCAGCTAAGTGGTAAAATGGCTTTTAAGTTTTCTTTTAATATATCTTCGTTTGTGTATCACCACACTTGTGAATTTGTGTGATTTCTCTATAAATGAGTGGAAGAGGGAAGCTAAGTCCCTCGTCCCTTCCTCTGCTTTATTCTGAAATAAAAGAGGAAAAGAGCCTCACATTCATCCAGCTCCATTTCTCCCTACTCCTGCTCCTTCATCACTTTCTTTTCTTTCTTTTCTTTTTTTTTTTTTTTAAGAATTCACAGTCAGTCAGGTATTTCCACGGAAGAGGCTATTTCTGGACTTGGGTTGCTATAGATGGGATGGGGGAGTGTGGGTAGGCAGAGAAAATCTGACTCCAAGTACAGGCTTTTCTTTGTACCTCAATGGACAATCACCAGCCTGACCCTGGAAAGGAATTCCAAGTAGAGTTGTCTTCATAGCTAAAATTAGCAAGCAGGGGGAAGGGCAGAGGAAAGACAGAAAGGAAAGAGGGAGGGAGAAGCTGCACTAATGTACTTTGTAAATTCTTCATCTTGGAACCTGCATGTTATTATAATATTTACTTAAGCAAAATTTCAAATCACTATTCAAATGCTGGCTGTCTTTTAAATACTCTAGTTTTGTATATCATGGGGGAAGGGGACCTTCACAATCAAACAGTTCTCCTATCGACAATTCAAAGAATATTTTAAGAGCTATTCAAATATATTTGGTTATTAGGCTTCCTGGAAAAATAAAAATAAAATGAGTGCCTCCGAATTTCAGTTTTAAAATCAACACTATAAGGAACATTTATAGAGATGAAATATATTTACAATAGGAGTGCTTTGAAATAAATGCTATTAAGAAAGCTTAGAGGATGATTACATTTTATTTCAATAGAAAAAAAAAAAAAAACAATTGAACTCTGCTCTTGTCTTCTGTTTCAACATCATGTCTCTCTGTCCCTCCTCCTCCTGTAATAAATATTCTCTTGCCAGCCCTGCTACTGACAATAATGTAGGTGAACTCTGCACCATGTACATCTGTCATTATTAATGACCATGGTAGAGAGAAAAGATAACTCGCTCTTTTAGGAATGAACGGACTAAAATGCTGTAGAAATTTCCTCTCACGTTTTTTTGCTACAAGAATATTTGCATTTATCCTTTCTAAATTCATGAACAAGCTTCAGTAACAGAGTAAAAAAACCCTCACATTTTTAACTTCAATTTAAAAGTACTGTCAGTACAGAAGACACTTGTTGCTATATGAATGCTAATTTTTTGTCATAATACTATACTCAATGTTTTAGGTATGTACAGCATAATATGATCCTTTAATTGCTCAGGTTATAAAGAAATTTTATGGTAGAAAACATTAAATTTCTTTACCCACAGGCTTAAATAACTTTCCATATGACTACGCCACAGACTGTTCTTAATAAAATACTTATTCGAATCACTAGGTTTACAAAATGTATATATTTATTTTAACACAAGCCTTTTAGGTATTTTGCACTTGAATCATGAAAGAAGCCTTAAAATATTATGTTTTTATTGCCAAACTATAAATCAAATGCTATAGAGACAGAGAAAAAGATAAAGATACATGTTTCTTTAAGAACAAAGATCCCTTATTCCCTTAGAAAAATGAGGGGATGATTGTGTTATATTGTGCTGGAAAATAGCCACAAAAGTCTGTGTTAGCCACTCATTAACTGAGGGACAGGTAACACTCTCTGGTAAAATAAAAATATACCAACTCATGCAAATATCATGTTATTTCAAACTAATTCTTAGGTAACGATTTTCTGTCCGTTCTCAACTTTAAGCCACCTACTATTAAAATCTTTTACTTCTCCTCAGCATTAATGCTGATGAAATGTTGTCATGAGGGTTATTTTGAATTACTGGAAATAGACTTTTCCAGAACATAAAGTTTAAGACTCCCTTGTCTTTCCACCGGCTCCTTATAGTGTTTTACACTGTTTTACTGACATGTGAAATTCTAGAAATGTCAGCTTTTGGCAATGGTGCAATTTACACTGTTATTAGTAGCTCTCCTAGGAAGTATAAAAAAATATTAGAAAAAATAATTTTGTCTTTCAACAGATTTCCAGAATAAAGTAAAATATTCACAAATTTTAAATTCTCTATACAAACCCCAAACTAAAACACAATTTTCCAAATGTAATGTCAAGTACAAATGTGATTGGATATGTCAATGAAGACTCTCTAGCAGTAACTCCAGATCGTGTGTCCGCTTAAAGGATAAATCATGCTAAACAACAAGGAAAAAAAACAAACAATGAAATAGTAAAAAGTCAGAAGTGGGCCCTAAGTATCTGCCTAAAAAAATTTCAGTATTTTGAGAGGCATTCTAACACCAAACCTTCAGGAAAGCCATCCTTATAAAAATCCTGATTTTTATGTGTGGTTCAATGACTGAGTGAATGAACAATATTAGATATCTTCTCGTACAAAAATTTTTAGCTACCATCAACTAAAGTCTGCACTGAACTAAATTAGCTCATTTTACATTCACCTTTAAGAAAAGTTGAATCTAGTCAAACACGTTTGATTGATTCTTTTCTTAAATATATGGTGCCAAATCCCCAATTTGAAATTGTCCTTTCAATTTCAAATTTTGGTTCAGTGTAAAGACACTGAAAGGAGGCGTCAGGCTTCGTGTTGAAAGAGGGTCTCTTTTATAGAACCAAATGGTCCTAGTGTTTTTCTTATTATTGTAGAAAGAAAAGGCAGGGTGTGAGGCTTAGAAGAAAGAAAATGAGAGAGGTTTTCCTTTACAAACCTTTGTTCCTCTGAGTCTCCCATTACAAATTTTCAGGGTGAATCAAACCTTCCCACCAAGTATAAAACCTTGTTTGACTCTTGGGGTGTGGGGAGCACATTCTTCCACTCCCCAACTCCATCCGCTTTCTCACCCTTTCCCCACCAGTCCACGACCAGATGACAGAATCAGGCCAAATAGGTTTATTTCCCTGTCATTGTTTTTGCTAAATAGACTCCCCTCATCAGTATTATAAAGGGGCCTATTCCTTAGCCCCACTTAAATTTTAAGTCAGTAAGACTAAAAAAGAAGTTATCAATAAAGATTTCAGGGACATAAAATCATTCAATTCAACAAACTGTTCTAAATCAAATTAGTCTGAAACACTTTATCCTTAAAACTGCAAAAATATTGTGACACTAAATATTCAATATGACCAGCCAGGCAAATTGGCCCAGGTCAAATGAGCAAATCTAAAAAATGAGACTGCTAAATTTCTCGGCTTGATAGCTTCGTAATAAATAATGTGCTTCTATTCAATCTGTACATTAAGTCTTTTATGTGGCCTTAAGGCACTCTCTGATGGCTATGCCCATTACAATGTAGCCATAGAAACTGACACATTTATTTCTTGGATTAGTGTGCCATTGAAAATATTAATATGATGCAGTAAATGGGGATTTAATCTAATCTTCTGATGGTAGGATGAAGTTAGTAAAAGGTTGAGTGCCCTTACGGAGAAAGAAAGATTATATCTGCAGAGAGAAGCTTGTTATTGGTTACAAAGATCAACTAAACAGCCTATGACATATTATGCCCTTTCTACATTTAAACAGACTTTGTCAAACTCAGCATGCAAGGATTTCTGCAGGCTGAAGAATGCTTTGAAAATGAAATATATATTTTTAAAGATTTTGAAATCTAAGCTGAAGCACCTTTTATCTATAAGCATAAACAGAGGAGCACACATCTCACAACACACTTTGTGAAGTATGGCACCCAGGACGAAGCTGGCATGCCCGAAACCATTTTCATGAATTTTGTTTTATTTTGATTTGAAGACACTTGCGTAGCCTTTCAGCTTCACCAGGGGTTAAAAAAAAACTCAGAACTTCATCAAAGTAAGCCGATTTTATTCCACATGTTGGGAGAAAACACAGCTAATCAATTTCATCGTTAATTTTGTTAATTTCTAATTTAAAATTGGATACCAATAAATATTTCTTTCATTGTGGAATAGATCACATTTGACTCTGATGTCTCCTAATAATTCATAGGCCTCTTGGTCTGTCCCCCCTTTGTTCTGCAGCAAACTACATAAATTTCAAAGATATATTCTGACAGATGAAGCATTGTTGAAAAGCAAAGTACAGCTCTTTGTCCTTGAAATGTTAACATGTAACACCATAAAGTATTCAAATAATAATTTACTCAATCTTTCAGGGTAATTAATTAAAATGCTGAAGATGTTGGAGAAAATCACCTTGAGCTTATAAAAGTGGAAACCCCCCCTCTTTCCTCTCTGCATGCAAGCTGCCCCCGCAGACCTACCACATGCTTTGCCAGTTATGGGGTTTGATTTCAGAAGATAATAAATAGCCAGGATCTAATTTTGCCATGTCACAACCGATTATGTTTCACAAGAAAAGGTGGAGTGCTCACCTACCAGATGAAGGTGAAACATAAAACCACTTTTATTTATGTCATGTGTCCAAATTCAACTCAACCTGGCCCTGGGTCCTGGGAGTGTGTGGACTTTCACTGTCATGTGAATTTATGTACCTCAAGAAAGTGTCAAATATAAACATAAATTTAATCAAAGGAATGGAAACCTTTATTATAAAAAAATAAACACATTTTTGACATCTAATATAAATTATTTTAATGTGTTTTTTACTACTTTTCAGAAGGTCACAAAGAACGAAAACGACATTAAACAGATACAGCCTACAGTTATATCTTAATTTAGGTGATGATTAGCTGTATAATTTAGACCTGGACATATTTTTAAAGGTATTTTATTTTCTTTCAAAAGTTCATTTCAGCTCACTATCTTAATCAATGGATCTAATGTGAAGGAAAATTTATCATAGGAATTTATATTTCCAATAGGAATATAATCAGGCCTAAGTTTTAGAACCTCCCAGGGAAATGAAGACTCTAGACATTTTCTGGATAAGTTAGTCCAAAAATATGTTTCTAGATCATGAACATAATTGCTCCAACTACATTTTGGGTACACAATCAAAGGCAAAGTTTGGACATCATAGTTCCTGTTTCTGTTCATGTCAGGAGGACAAAACAGAAGGCTGATAACAATAGATTAACAAGCCTGGGTATTACTCAGCCGTTCCCCTTAGTTGGATAGGCTTTGGACAGAATTTTAATGACTAAAAAAATTGCATATGATGAATAAGGTTGTCATTTTCAATTAACATGAACAAAGGATCATTCCCATATTTGGCAAATGAGGTAGCTGTGGTGTAAGAAAAGCTGGAGTGTTCACAGACAATGCATCATCACTTGCAAATCAAAACAAACTGATGACATTTGGGTACTCTTGCACAGTGACATGACTACACAATTTTTAGCAGGTACTTATTAGGCACAAGTCATAGATCACACTAATGGCCTTCCACTAACTAAAAATAGTACTGATTTTAGATAATTAACAGTTTGTGAAATGTAACACTTAAACAAACCTAAATGGACTGCAAACTGTGTCAGCATACAAGTTTATCTAAGATAAAATAAGCATAGATCTAAAAAGAATTTATTATAGTATTCTATGACAAATTGGAAATCTTGGTCTTAATAAAGCTTAACCCCTTTGAACTCACTTTTCAAAAAGCCTACTAAGAGAGCTTCACGTTGATGGTAGACTGAGCATATGTGCTTATGATGGAGAAAGACAGAGAAAACCCATCTAGAGTGTAGTGTCTGTGCTTAGGACCTAGTACTTGTATATGCCTAGGACGAGTTATATGGGCTTATGATGTGGAATACTCATTTAGGCCATAGCATAAGAGTAGAGGGAGTATGAAATAGCCATTATCTTTCAATCACTTCCTGTGACTCCCTTTAGGATCATGTCTTAAGCTCAGTTGGTTGGAGGACCATCATAGTGACCTGTTTCAAAATCTGGAGGGTACACTCAATCAGGGTTCCTGCAAGTCCCTCAAGTATCCCCTAACAGTGAGGCTTGTTGGAAGTTGACTTCCCAGATTCAGCGACTACCATGGAATTCCATTCACTCCTTGGTGGCATGTAAGAGCCTCAGGGGAACAAGACCAGCCCAACTTAGTCCAAACCATGAAGCCAGTTCTATGGGCTCATACTGTCATCAACTCTGGGAATTTAAGGCTTTGTGACAAGCATTCTCCAGTGATGACCCATCAGAACAAAGTCCCCACCAGACCAATATGTTGGCCATTTATGTGGTCAGGAGCTTTTAGTGCACTATGGCCAGATTCATTTTTTCCTAAATGTGTTCCACTGGATTACACAGTTAAAGATGTGTCAGTACTTCATGGCTTCTCACAGTTTTTTATAAGGTAATACGTTATGAGTCTCTAAGAGGAGAATATTTAATGCAGTGATCTTTTAATTTATTTTACCTAGGAAAACTTCTCTCAAGGAGCACCTATTAAAAATTTCACAAGACACGCATATTTTCAAAACACAGTCTGGAAAATCCTATTGCAGATAACCTAATTAAAATTTTTATCTGCATACTAATTGCCCTGTATTCTTTAAGTCTTACTTAGATCTAAGAGCCCTTTGGTGGAACTCATCACCTGTTTCCAATGCAGAATATGACCAGACATCACCTAATGTCAAAAGGTGGGCCTTTGAGTATTCTAATTAAATATAGAAGGAAAAAGAAAACCAGATAATGCCACCTGTTTATTAGCAGCTGATATTAACAGAAAGATCCCCAAAGGAAGGAGTGGTTCAGGATGCTGGAAAAGTTACAAATAAATTTCCTAAGGTCAAGAGCGACTCAGAGAAGAAATCCAGGTGTCCACAGTCCCCTCCCTCATCTGGGTCCTCAAGGCTGCTCACAAATCCTTGTTCTTGCTCTTGGTTAGTGCCTTTTCCCTCACCTCACAGCACCTGTTCCAAATCTTCACTCATCTCTTCAAGGCTGGTAACCAACTACCCCACCACATCACTCTGAGCATATGATTCCATCTTTCAGTTCACTGAGTGATCAGGGACTTGGAGCTGAGGTGCTTCCACAGGCCCATTTACAAATCACCCACCTTCTGCATTTGTCCTGACTTGCTTCCCTCCACTTGCAAAGCACAGGCATCCTTTCTTCTCTGAAGGCAGCCCCCCACTCCAGCCCCATGGGGTCCTGAGTTGGTCCTCACCAGCTTTGGCTCCATCTGTTTTCCCTACTTGCTTCTAGCAGCCTTGTCCCCTCACCTATAAATACTCAAGTCTCTCCTTTCCAAACATAAGCACTCGGGCTCTGCCTCCCCCAACTACTGCTCTCTCTTTCCTCACCTTCTCAGGTAACTGTATTGAAAGAGCCATCCATACCACCGGCCTCAGCAGCCTCGACGCCCTCTCACTCCTCAGTCCACCGTTGTCTGACTTCACACCTCAGCACTCTATGAAAACAACTCTCATCAAGTTGTCAGTGATGTCCATATTGGCAAATTCTATGGCCATTTTTCAGTCCTTACCTTATTATAATAGTCACCATTGATGACACACTCCCTGGAACTATCTATTCTTTTGGCTCCCAAGTCAACACTCTACACTGGTTCTCTCCAATAGTTCTTATTTCTTTTGGGGGGTTGCTTCCTCTGTTTTAACCCCTTAAAACTTGGGCTGCCCCATGATTCTATTTCTGGTCTCTTATTCTTTATTCCCAATAGCCTCTTCTTGGACAATACAAAGGGAAAGATCTGGCTTCTAGTCTCAGCTCAGTTTTGTGCTTAACTCCCTAAGTACAAAACTGTTTCCTCCTCTGAAAATGGGTTCACAACAGCACATCTCTCATAAGATTATTATAAAAATCAAATGTGGTAATACACAGAGTACTCACTGCAGGGCTTCATACATGCTTGGCACATGGTATCAATAAATATTGTTATCGTGTTGGAAACTATTTTATTTCTCAGTGACCAGCATCCAACCAATCTTCCACATCCGATTTTCCATCCTGTCTGCACCACAAATCTTTGCACTGACCTCCACCATGATGGATCAATGCTTCTAGTCCATCATCCCATCATCTTCATTTATATCAATGGCTTTAAAATTTGTTCTAAGAAGCTCTAGAATTTTTCTTTTTCTATCTCCTGTATTTATTAAATTTCAGTATAATATTTGGGGTTTTTATTCTTTTTTTTTTTTAAAAAAAAGGCTTTTGCCACTCTTAAAAAGTTGGAAAACTGTCAGCCTGATAGATTCCTAATTGGTATTCCTGCTTTCCATCCTGCCCTTATAAATCAATTCACTGTACCAGAGAAATCTCTCTAAAATCTGCAACTGATACCTCACTTCCTCAGTAAAACCTTGAAATGACTTCTTATAAACATCAACAAACACATGTCAAGCTCTTAATATAACTCATGAAGAAAAAGTCTAGCCCCACCCCACCCCATCCCTCTTTTTTATTTTATTTTTCCCCATCCTTCTTGTTCTAGCAAAACCAGTCTGCTTAGTAGCTCCCCACGGGCTCATGATGAGTCACACTCCACACCACTTTTGCTGGTCTCTGGACCTGGGGAACACGTCCCACCTTCATCCTGGCTAATTCTTACTCATTCTTCAATTTCCACCATCCCCCTCCAGGAAGCTGTCTTTGAAATCCGGGCTAGGCTATGCGCTCCCTGTGTGTTGTCCAACCTTGTCACCTTCCAGAACGATGTTGTAATGACCTATTTGTGTGTCTCTCTGCCCTACTAGACTGTTAGCGCTTCCAAAGAGCGACTGTATCCTATTTACCTTTAACTCCTCATGCCCAGAATAGAATGGGTGCATGAGAAACAGGTGTGGCTCTGATAGACACTACTGTGTTCTTTAGGAGCTGCAAGGGGAGCTGGCTGGTTAGCTCAACTGGTCACAGCATGGTGCTGATAACACCACGGTTGAGGGTCCAGATCCTCCCACCTGCCAGCCATCGAAAAAAAAGGAAAAGAAAAAGAAGAAGGTGCGAGGCATAGTGGAAAGAGCATTGGACAGCATTGCAAACAGGTGGCAAGCGAATACCAAAACCAAGTGAGCACTGTCTAGAAGAAGAATCCGAGACCGTGTCTACCAGCACTCAGCAAGAAAAAGTCACAGGACCCATTAGCACTTTCTCTATGGGCACAGGATGGGGTCATGGCAGAACTTCTGCAGCTGAGACTTTTCTGTCCTTCCAATGTATGCAAGCTCCGAGGCAAGAGCCTCCTTCCAATTCTAGCTTCATCATTTACTGGTCGTGGATTGTTTATTATGCCTTATCTTCATCACTCTGTAACAGTGTCCACTCTCATAAGAGCTGCTGAGAAATGATGTAGGCGAAGTCCTTGAACAAACTGTGTCTTATTTTAATTCCCAACAGAACCAAGCACAGGTGGTACATGCTCAGTTAACATCTATTGAATAATTATTATGTACTCTGTTATACCTAGCCATAGTCTAAATGCTGAGAACATTACTTTTATTCGAAAGTAAATAAGTTGCCAGAAAAGCTTTTGAACCAAGTCTGATGAATGCTGTTACTTCAACAAATCCTTTCCTTAAGCCTGGTAAAATAATGAAATATTTACTGCTATCTCTGTACCTTCATAATGGGGGAATATCTGTCTAGAAAATGTATCCAAAGTCTTTTCTTTTCCCTGTAAAGTATAAACTTTTCTGCTCAAGTTCACTTGCAACTAGAACCTGTTTGCATGAAAATAAATTCTTGCTTCTGCACATACAGCCTTAATTAAACAGTAGAGTTACTTGGTGACTTCAGTGTTTTGCTACAAATCCTATTTTTTTTCCCTAATAATTCAACCTTTTAAAAATAACCCAGGAGGAATCAGTTATAGACTTGATCAACTTTTATTGGTATGTTGGTAAGTGCCAATAACAAAGTCTCCTGCACAAAATGTCACATCAGTTGCATTTACCTATAGGCTTGTCACACTAAAAACAAATATGCACTCATAATGTCAAAATATCAAGAGGTGATGACACTATTAGTGTAAACCAGCAAACTTAGGATTTTCAATGATTATTTACTGAAAAATTATGGTAGGCAATATAAAATGAATATGACATTGGCCATGATTCCAATTTGGTTAAAAATTACATGTTTCACAAATTCTGTAATACTTATTATATATTTAGTGTATTTCTAATAACATAAATGTTTATGCTTAAATAAAAATAGTAAAAAGAATGGAAAGATACACACTAAACTATTAGCAGATGCTACTTCTGGAGGTGGAATTAGAGGGGAAAGTGGGAATGTTTCTAATTTTTGTTTTGTTTATTTCTGTACAATTTAAAATACAATAAATGTAATAATGAGTATTATAAGTATTACACAATTATATTAAACTATAATATAATATATTATAGTAATATAATATTATATAAAATAACTTATAATATATTAATTATAATATTTAATTATTGGGTATGAAACATTTATACTAATAATTTGGATTTTAATTATTACATTTAATTATTATATTATGTTATATTATAATTGTTGGTCATAATAATAAATGGGCTTGAAAGACTTTGTAATTAAAATGTTTTAAAAATGCAAACTAATAATTGGCATGAGCAGTAGAAAAACTGCCAATAATTGGCACAGAGTAGAAGGACTTCTGACGTGGTGCAGAGTTTGCAAGAAACATGCAGACTGCACTTATAATGGGTTTGACATTTCTGAAGAATGAGTGGGATTCCTTAAAGTTATTATCTAAGCCCCCAAGGAGGTTTACATTTCTACAGACAACTCTGCAATGGAAATACATATTTTAGTCACCTTCCATCCTGGTTCTTAAAGAAAGGACACTTAAAGAACCTTTGTGTCTTACTGATGTCACTATATTTGGTGGTGGCACAAAAAAGCTCACTGCTACAATGTACCCCATAATAATGATACAAGTGAAGACTACTGTATGGTTACTATTATTCAAAATCTACTAACATCTCCATTTCTTACAGCACTATCGCTATCTTATACCTTTATTATACAATGTCTTATACACCCCATTATGTTCTAAGTACCTGAGGGCAGAAACTATGTCTGATCATATCTGTATCTTCCATGGTTTTGTTAATTTTTATTGAACTAAGCAATTGAGGGCACTGATTTTAGGATATAATATGACCTTGCAACTACATACATAGAGAAAATATTTGCTCTGCAAGTCTTTTTTTTTTTTTTCTGGCTTTCCATAGAAATTTCAGAGATACATTCTGCCCACATTCCAACACACTAAAAAAAAAAAAAATTACACAAGATTTCCAACATTCACTTCAAGGAGCTTTCTTTCATTGTCAGTGTTGACTTTATGTGCATTTAGTTCTCTCAAGAATACCCTGCAAGAAAAATTACATTTAAAATAATTAAAAAGAAAAGATTCTTGAATATTCTTTAGACACAAAATTACCATAAGGTGAAATAAATTAGTGTTTCCGCCGACGTCTCACTGAGCAGGTGATTTGAATGTTTAGGCAGGCATGCTGGTATCTCACGGCCGCAAGAACTCAGCGGCACTGATGCACTGGAGGTGTGTGCAGATGTGCTTGTATCAGTTCACTCATGTAGCACATCCCCATTCTGTCATTAACTGGCCACGTGATTTTAAATAATTCACTTAAACATCTGAACCTCAGTTTCCTTTGCTGTAAAATGGAGAACCAAATATCCTACTCCCCGCCCCCCAAACACACACACACAGTGTTAAACATTTCAAATGTTATGTACAAATGACCTGAAAACTATACAGGGCAATACCAATTAACGGATAATTGCTCCTTATCAAATTACTAGTAAGAATATAAATGGAATAGTAATGTCTCCTTCACAACCTTATTAACACCTGGTGAAACAGACTAATATGGTTTCAAAAATGACTTTAATTAGTTTAATTTTCTAGCGCCCATTAGCACTACTAATAATATTAGTGGCCATCTGAAGAGCTTTTACTCGATCCCTAATTTGCAGGAAATTACTCACCCATCTTAACTTCTCTGCACTGTGGCAATTTACTTTTTACTGACCTCAAACCAAAGCTAAAAGTGATAACCAAAACAGACAGTGTATATTTCCAATTTGAAAGTGAATTCCTCTCCCCTTTTATGGAATACATAGTAATGAAACTGTGTTCAATGAAATCCAGATTGTCCTGTCTTTTCTCAGAAGCAGTTCTTAAAACTTTATGATACACCCACAAAAATTGAGTCTATAATTTAGCTGAAAGATCGAAACTCAACCCAGAAATCCACAACAAAGTTAATTTGGCTCCTGCTTCACAGACAGTGGTCATATCATTTCCAGTAATTTTAGAGAAAATAGAAAGATCACTGGAGGCACAGAGTTTCACAGCAGGAGCGACTCTGCTGACCCTGTAGACGCGTGAAGCCCTCCAGGGGCAGGTGCAGGAGAGGCAGAGAGAAGAACCAAGCCTTGTGCGTGGCGGCCTCTCTCGCTTCATCTCTCAGTGAAAAGCCTCCTGTTCTTTCTGACCCTGTGCCCAAATGGTGTGTCCTACGTATAAAAGTCTAGAGGCATCTTGGGTTGAAACTTCCTTATCTGACATCTCTTGGGGCCTAGGCTGTCAGTTTATTAATGTGAGGAATTAACAGTAAGTTATTTAACAGTAAGTGTATTAAAGAGTGAGGCTAGGGGGCAATCCCAGGGGAGATGTACATTCTACCATGGCCGAAGGTAGACAATGCTGCAGCTTTTGTTTGGGAACTCATCGGTGACTGACGGTGCCCATAACCATAGTATGTGGGGAAGCACTTGATTAGGAAGTCTGCTGGCAACTTCAGGTCCGTGTCCCTGAAGTGACAACATCTCTGAGAAGATTCCAACCACTGGTCTGAGATAACCTCACCAGGCTTGTGACTGCTGGTGTGATCCTACAAACAATGCCACCAGCTTCGACACCAATCTGAGGGACTCCAAGGGACACTAGTTAATGAGTTTCAGAAGTGTTGGAGTTTATGGCAGCACAAGTTCCTCTGACAGTGTTTACGCAGCCAGAGCAAGTTTTTAGCAACAGCACCACTATTTACTGAACGCTTCTGTTCCAGGCAGTCTGGATCAGGCTTTACACATTTTTTTTTCATTTAATCGTCACTATGAATCCTATAAATGAAATACTATCATTATTTCCATTTTGCAAATGGGTAAACTGAGGTACAGAGAAGTAAAGAAACTTGCCCAAAGTTCCGTCTGTTGTCTCTATGTCCTTCAATCCTAGGATTCCTTCTCATTTGTGACATATTCTACACCAGAGCTGCTAAAAAATCCATCTGTAAAACTCAAATCACTCGACAGCTAGCACTGTCAAAGCTATGGCCCTGACTGAATACAGGATGGTACAGAAGGCCAAACTAACTTAGGAGTTTTAAAATATGTAAACATTATGTTTTATGTACATATGATTTCAATACTTTGTTTCCATGTGTCTTATCAACATAAAGGTTATCTTTGGTGCTACTTCAATGAGCAGGTATCAGACCAGTTTCTCAAAGCATATTGTTGTTTTTCAGACCTTCATGGTGAGCCTCTACATTTTGTTCAAAGGATAATATTTGTCTTTGCCTTAACTGAGATAAATTACTTAGAACACTACCTGGTCAGGGGAAACACTGAGGGGAGTAGTCAGGAGAAGCAGCCAGCACAAATGTGATCTTGCTGCAGCGAGAGTACAAGGTCTAAGAGTGCCAGTCATGCAGAGGTAAAGAAAAAGGGTGGGCACTAGAACATCCCAGAACATGGCCTCCCAGGCACCAAGGAAGGCCTGCGGCCAAGCTCCACAGCACAGGGAGTTAGCTGGGGACAGTGAGACAGCCGTGGGAGAGTCCTTTTGCAATTTTCTAAAACTTTGTTTTTAAGGCATTGACCTATTAAGTCCATCAAGGACAGTGTCAGAAATTCTAGAATATTCTCTGGTACATGTGCACCTAAAAGATTAAGAACTGACTGAAAATCTAGCACAGAGAATTATTTTCTCTTTCATGTTATTCTCTCTGCATTTTTTATTTTTTAAGTATAAACTTTTTTTTCCCCAAACCAAAAACTTCTCGAAGTCAGGAACTCTGCCTCTCTGAATCCTCTTGATGTTGTATTTGTGAAAGATAGAGCCGGCTGAGAGAAGGCAGGTCCATTTTGAATGCCTGCACATTCTCCACTTAAAATAGGGCGTTTTGAGGTGCCTGAATCAGAAATGCTAGGATTTGTTTCAGCTATGTAAGAATCCTAATAATGATGTTAATACATCTTAATCAAGACGGCTGGATGTGGTTGTTGGCTTCTTTCTTCAGGCCGTGCTAAATCCCCGGACTCTCCCCAGCTCTCTGGGAACTCTGGCCACCTGTCCTGCATCCTCCTTGACTTCTGACTCCAATTCCTTTTCTAACTTATGATCCATGATTAGATCTACTGGTACAATGAAACATTGGAGAAACGTTTTATCATTTGCCACTTTAATGAACTCAAGTTGCTGTTTAGCCAAAAATGGTTCAGGTGTATACCTCAATAAAAAAAAAAAAAAAATGTGAGGTTTTTCAGTTAAGATGTTATGGTGGAAAATGGTTAAAACAAACCATTTTCAAGGTCTGCTCTAAGTTTTGCTCCTTTGAAACTTACTCTGCTATGCTTTTTAGTCATTGTGTTGATTGAGTTATGATGAATGCCTCATGATATGTAATAAATAAATAGGTTTAAGTTTTTAAATTTGGTGTCTGTAATAGTGATGAAACTCTGGTTGCTTTCAGTCTCAGAATCTCTTGATGTTACGGAGTTTACTACGATGGTACTTCAAAAAGTTCATGGAACAACAGAATTAAAAGATAATATGAATCTTTCCATGAACTTTTTGAAGTATCCTCATATTTAACAAACCAATGGATATCCCTAACTCCTTGGGCAGGAAAGAATTTTAAAGGTGATGAAATCTCTCATTTTAGAGAAAAGAAAGTTGAGATTTAAGAAACTTGCCCCCCATCCTGTGTTAATTCTATAATTAGCTTCCAGATCCTGGGAATTCATGTTCTTTCTACTACACCAAGCTACAAATAGGAACATTTGTAGCTTTCATTGTCATCACTAATCATTAGAAGTACTTGTATGTAAAAAGCCACCTGAAACACATCAACATCACATGGTTGAGTACCAAGGGCTGGCCAGTTAGCTCAGAAGTTTAAAGCGCAGCGTTACAACACCAAGGTCAAGAGTTGGGATCCCCATACAGGCCAGTTGCCAAAAAAAAAAAAAACAAAAAACAAAATAGAAACAACAAAAACAAACAAAAAAACAAAATAAAATAGGGCTGGCTGGGTACTTTAATTGGTTAGAGTGTGGTACTGATAACACCAAGGTCCAGGGTTTGACCCCTATACCGACCAACAACCAAAAAAAGGTTTAGTACCCAATAAATTAATAATTATGCTGTTTCAAAAGCTTTATTGATACATTTAAGCACTCTAAAAAAAATTTAAGGGGCTGGCCTGTGGCTCACTCGGGAGAGTGTGGTGCTGATAAAAAAAAATTTAAGTATGCAATCAATTACCTGAATATTTGTGAACATTTAACATTATAGACCTACAGGAATACACATACCTGTAGGGTAGTAGCATTTGGCTCAAATCTCTCTAATTTTTCAAAGGTAAATAATCACTTCATGTTGGCATTTGACAGCAAAAAACACATAAAGTAATTATATTTTAACTATTTCCTATTATTTATATTGTAAAAGTCATAACTTTGTAAGAGATGACCTAGTATGTAGTTGTTCTGATGTAAGTATAATTTGAAAGTGAAACAAAATGGTGAAGAAAAAATTCATTAAAGAGGGTAACAGACTGTACCATATGGCTCCCAAAGTCAACCAAACCTCTTTTTGGAAGACTCTCAAAGACACTAAGAACTGGCTTTTTAAAAAGGAGAATGTTTCTCTTTGTAATGTAAAAGAAAGGTTCTTGATTCTGTTATTAAATGTAAATGTATTCCATATTTGAGTATATAGCATTCCAGTTTCCATTTAAAGACACGAAGTGGAGTTGCGTCTTTTTCCCCATAAAATGCAATTATGGAGAAAAGGAGCTTTTGAGTGAATTATTTGACGTAGAAAATCTTAAACAACCTCTTTCAGGGAAAAGAAGCTCTAAGCCGGGGTGACAACATAATTCTCAGGTTGCTATAGACACAAACACACACTATTAATATTGTGTTGTTTCCATTTTTTTTTTTTCCTTTGGCAAAGATCGCAAATAAATCCAACATCCTGAAACACATGGGCCTAATTCTGCAAGCTGTTATAATGAAGTCCTTTGAATTATTATAAATGCTTGAACATTAAAAATTCATCAGCAAGGAGAGAGAGGTGCTTTCTATTTGTGGTGTTCTGAATTTAAACACAACCTGCTAAGAATGGCTGATTGTCCCCAGGAAGCACTGCTGACAGCCATCAGCAGGTCTGTGCAAATGGTGTATGGAAAGGTAATAAGAGCTTCAGGAGTATATTTCAGTCCATATAATAAAGTAATTGTGAAAGTGTAATTGCAGTCTGGTTCCATACCACATTAGGGTAAGGAATGAGATGGTAAGAAAACATGAGATTCTCAGAATTATTTTGCAAGCAATTTCTTCAATGTGTATCTACCAGAATATGTAGAATTTGTCAGAAAAATAATTTAAAAATGCACAGTGGTATTTACCTTTTGAAATCCATTATGATGAACCTGAACAAAATGAACACTGATTATTTTACCATTCTAAAAATATCCTGAACTTATGAATTACTTTAAATATAAAAATGGTATTGAATAAAGTTGAACCACTGATTTCAGCCCATTAAAGCATTAAAAAAAAAAGTTGAGCATAAACCCCACTGCTTATTTTTGAATAATACCTAGCACAAATTTCCAAAGATTTAAATATTTGCATGGTTAGAATTTCAACTTTTTAAATTTCATTTTTTTGTCAACTTCATAAACAATCACTATTGGCTTAAGTTACCAAGTTACCGCCTCCTGGGCTATCAGCTGCTCTCACAGCAAGACTTGTGAACCAACCAGTAATGCGGTTCTACCCACAGACACACAATCTAGACTAAAGGGAAGGAAGAGGAGCAGAGAAGGTAAATGCATGAAAGAACACAAGGATATTCAGAGCTTAACAGTAATAATATTTAGATCAAATAAAGCTGTCTATTTGACTCTCAGTTCATCCATCTCCTGTTAATAGGGTTATTTATATCACATCTAAGATTATTACCTCCGTAAGTACACAAATGCTTTTTCTATCTCCTCCACTTTAGCATGGTTCCTGGCACATAATAACCATTCAGAAATATTATCTATCTATCTATCTATCTATCTATCTATCTATCTATCTATCTATATATCTTCCCCCCGCCCCGTGGCTGGCTGGTATGGGGATTCGAACCTGTGACCTTGGCATGATAAGGCTGTGCTCTAACCAACTGGGCTAACCAGCCAGCCCTAATGAATAAGTTAACCAATATCTACAAATTTCATGTTGCTGGAAGCTAAGTCTATAACAACCCTGTGGCACATGCTCCAAAATCCATAGAAAAATAGGCTATGGAATCAGATATAAAGAATCTGCTTCTCTTTGTCATTAATTTTTGTTCCATTTTTATGAGACCTTATGAATAAATGTACATAAACTGTAGACATATACAGCGCTCATTCCCCTAGACTGCCATTTGAAATGAAACTTCTAAATATGAGTATGAGAAAATTACCTTGATTTGGGTAAAGGCAAATTCTAAAATGCTCGTCTGCCTAAACTGAGTTTGTAGAAGCAAAAACGTTTTCTTGTCACTAAGAGGGAATATCCATTATTCACACTTGCCTAACTGTTTACAAAAAACTCATTTCGAAAACAAATTAAGACTTAAATGAGGTACAGGGAGGAAAACCCCAAACAAACAAAAAAAACCCTGATTTAATGGTGTGCTACGGACATCAAGTAGAACAGCATTCTGGAGGAAGTTCTCCATGCACCAACCAAAAATCTATCTATGCTGCCCAGCCTAACCAAAGCTACTGTTTTCCAAAGAGAGTTGGGTCCATTAAAGTGTGTCCTAATGTTGACATAAAGGATGGGAGGATGGAGGCCCAGAAACAGGGTGCAGGTGGGAACGTGCTAGTAAAAGGTCTCTAAGAAAATCACTCAAAAGAATCTTGAAAATAATATAGTCTTACAAATTATGTCTGCTGGTGGTGGGAGGGAGGGAAAGAAGGAGGGAGGCAGAAAGGAATCAAATGCCTTAGCCATTTGTTACACTATAGGCCTAATCCTGTCCTATACCTGCCCCCACCCCACCCTAAACCATCACTATAATGGTTTGATTTCTTTCTGATCCTTTCCTTTTCTTGGATTTTCCTAATTCTTTTCAGGTTGGGTTCTACACTGATACCTGACAATACAATACCACACTTGACTACCTTCTGTCATCACCGTGCATTATCAGTTTGCACCAGGACTAAGGGATTTGTCTCTTCCACCTATGCATAGGATATTTGACTTCCTCCCTCTTTCCCACTGTCTCCCTTCAAAGCATACTGTCCCGTTGCCCATGGCACCAGCAATTGTTGAGCCCTATTTACATAGTCTTCCAGCTTAGACTAAGATCAAGTATTTTGTTAAGATTTCTTATCAAAAGTAGAGAATTAGTGAAAGGCAGGAAGAATCAGGGTGAACAGAATGTTCATTCTCTGAGGGAGAGATGACCTAACAAAAGGAACTCCTTCAAGGCCCCCAGTCCCTTTTTAATAACAAGGACAAAAGGCCATTTTGCTATTTCATGCTTCTCAAACTCATAGCCTTAGGAGCGAAGAATGATACGTGAAGGCAGCAGAGCTATAGAATACCATGGACTGTCTACCCAATACATAGAGTTGACTCAATGGTAACTGATTAAAAATATCATGTTTACAATTAAAACAGACAGGCATATTATGGAATATAACACAAAGTCCACATATTTCTTAAAGATGAAACGTTAGCCTTATAAGACCTACAGAGATTGCAGAGGCACTTCTAGGTTCCTCCTCCAGCCCTTGGGATATAAATTATCTCCCACTCATTAGGGCACTTCAGTAGAAAACTTTGAGAACTTTGCTATGTAGCTACTGCAAGATTGTAAGATTCCTTCAAAAGTCCTGATAGAGATTCCTGAATATGTTTGGACAATTTAATATATTCCCCGAATTTACTAAAAATATGCATGTTTATTACTGAGCAAGAAATTTCAGGAAAGCCATTACTAATAATTTCAGTAAATATTACACAACAATTAGAAGAGATTGGAAGTTAACCCAGCAGGTGTCCTTCAAGAGTACACATAAAACATGACTATTGATGCCAATGCCTGGGCTTATCAATTAAAAATAATCTGCATATAGACTACAACACTGCAGTGTGCTTTAAGAAGTTAGATTTCAATGGAACTCAACCTTTCAGTTAAAATATAAAACCTGTAAAAGGTTATCATTCATCTATAATTGGAAACATTATCGAAAAATAGATCAGTATCAGATCATTCATTTTAACATGTGATTTCCCCCCGGGAAGTCCTCTCTGGTACATTCTTACTAGGGATGAATATTAGTCCACTGATAAGCAACTGAATTCCACCCCAACTTCCCCCGACTCATTCTCCATGATGGCAGCAGGTCTTCTCCTGAAACACAGGCCGCACCTTTTCACTCTCCTTGTTTCTAAACTGTTCCTGGTTCTCTGCGGTGCTCAGTCTGGCCCCACTGCCTGGCTCTGCACCATTTGCCACTACAGGCCCTTCAGCCTCACCCAGGCACATCTACCACCACGTGGGGTTCCTCAGACAGACCATCCACGCGTGTCCTCATTTTCTGCCTTTTGTGGACTTTCACTAGAGTTTTTGCAACTCTTCCCTAGAGGGAATGTTGTTATGTGTGAATAACGAGTGTTGATATGTCTCCGTGTTTCCACTTTTGCTCTGACAGGGAGGGAGCAAAGGCCGAATGTAAATGTTCAATTATAGTTTCATTAATACCTAGGACAAGAAGTATGCCTGTGTCTCTGTTTCCTGGCTATAAGGTTCCACATTCATACTAATGGCCCTATTGTATGATTTTATCTCATTTTAAGTTGCCTCATGTCATTTTGAAAAGAGGTGGGAAGTCTAAAAAACAATTCAAAAAATTAGGAATTACTTTCCCTTTCTTTGCTGCCCAGTTTTTAAGGCCAAATGAAATGCCATCACCTCCAGGAAGCAACAGGGATTCCCTCAACTTCAGTTCACTCCTGCACCTTCTGTACCCCAAGCACTTCGACCACAAACTTCACGTGACATCAATTGTGCTATCGCTGCCTTACAATTATTTGTATTCCTCTCTCCATTACCATGCAGAGGCAGGGGCCAGGTCTTAGTAACCACTGTGCCTCCTTCTGCCCCCCTTAACACTCATAGTAAGGCTGAGCACCCAGTTGGTGTTCAATAAATGCTTTTCAATTTCTAATAATGAATTAAGTGTGCCTTATTAACAAAGCCCAAAACTTCTTAACAAGTGCATTCCAAATAAAAAAGTCGACTTCTTAGGCTAAAATATTCTCGTTTCATCTCTGTGCAAATATTTGTATGGAGACTGCATTAGAGCTACCTGAAAATAAGAAGTTATAATGGAAATAGTGACAGCCTTAAGAGAGGCAACCAAAATAGGAACTACTTTAATAATTTTACTGAAATGTTCTCTGCTTGATAAAGTTCATTACCAGAATATCATCTTTAAAAGTGAAATGCATTCAGCTGAGCACTTTTTTTCATTTTGTAAATAGATTCTCTCCTTGCCTGAGCTCTCAGTATAAGGTATAAAATAATCTTCCATAACATTAGAAAAATGTCACCCTATACATAAAGCTGAATTTTAAAAATAAAGTAGGTTTTTCTTCTTTAGCATTTTAAAGGTACAGTAGTGCCTTCATATAGTGATCACCCTGTACTACGTATCACATCAGGGCTGAATCATCAGCCCGCAATTTCATATGTTCTCAAATGTGTTGAGATAACATATTAGAGCCCAGAACAAAGTTAAGTCCCCATGGGACACCACCCTAAGGCCATAAAGTCACCATCCTTTCAACATTATTATGGTTATATTTAAAATTACCCCAGCGCTAATCTTTTTCTCACCTATTCAAAATGACTTAGAAAAGTAGCTATGTGCTAAATCTACAAACTAACTGCCAAATTTTCACATCACATGAAATGAGGAATTATACACCGTATATTTGTTATGGTTTTTTTCCTCTTTTTACATTAATAAGTTCTTGATCATTCTGGGATTACAGATCCAAAGTTACGTTACAAAGAAAGTTATACTTCACTGTAAAATCTCACATTTTGGGGTTCAGACATCTTAATAAAATAAATGGCCTATTACCACCACTGCATCTTGGCAAAGAAGTGATCACAGAAATGAATCTTTGACCTTTAAGTTATCAATCAAGGGGCCATTTTTCTAAAGAAATAAACATGCATTTATTTATTAATGTCATTTTACAATAAGCATTGTATTCTTGTTCTTTTTACCAAAATTCAGATACAATTTTATGAACTTTCCACCTCTCAGAAATATATCCTTTCTCTCCCTCACCACCTACCCTCCCCCCATAGTCTTTTCTAAAGATTTCAAGTTATAGAAAGGCAATTGCCCTTAGTAAATTTTTCCACTGGCTTACATTTTTCCTTTCTTTTCAAAGCACTCTTTAGGGAAAAAAAAGAAAGAAAGAAAGAAAGATAAACACACTTTGTATAGCAAGTGCCATAAGAAAAATATGTTCTGGCAGACTTTTCCCAACTTGTAACTGAAAAGAATTTACATCATCCAAGTATATTATAAGTGCAGAGAGTAAAAGAAAGAAATCTCAAAATAGATTTTTGTTCCACTTTCAAACTCCGAGGCTAAGGGAACACAAGCATTTCACTTCAGAAATGAATAACGAATGACTTCAGTACACATACACCTTTCTCTTTTTGGAAAAATTGCACATAAAAGAGCATTTTTTGGCACGGCTGACCTGCAGAGATATGGAGCTAAGCAGAGTCATGAATTCACTCACTCTGATATGCACACATGATACGCAATTAAAATCTCCATTCACATTCCTGCCTGCTTGTCAATCATGAGGAAAGCCTTTTTGACAACAGTCAGTGAAGCGAACCAACTAACCGCTCAACAGGAACTTAAACAGTAACAGCTTTTGTTACTAGCAAGAATGAATTTTTTTTACCAAGATTGGGTTTAATTTCTAAGAAATCATTATGCTGTAAATTTTAGGGCTTTTCGTTAAAAATGAAAATGTGTCAGAAAGATTTTGTATGGTAAGCTATGTGATGTCATACCTAGAAAATATGAGATATGTAAGAAATTCTAATCTTTTCAACTGGGGAAATCTTTTTAATTTTTTCCCATTTAGAACAGTGAACAATGATTTTATAAAGCAGTTTGCTGGGGGAAATGTGACATCTCTAATTCATTCCGAAGTTTTTCACTAGAATTTTAGAACTTAAAAGAGATCAGGACTCTAAACTCAGTTGAAAAGTGACTGAACAGTTTATAAACCAATGGGAAAGTGACTTTTTTAATCCTAAGAATGTGTAGCATGCTAGAAATACTGCACGCATCAAACCTTTCAATTTACGGAGTCCTATAGAAAATATTATGCACATAAATTTCTTCCAGATGAACACAGAAGGTACTCTGTTCATAACTTAGTTTCTGTTGAACATCTAATCAAAGACTGTGCCCTTCATAATAGCGTATTAGTGTGCTTTAAAGCCATAAATCCATAAAAACAGGGCCCAGTAAAATTGAATACAGGATGCTTGTTAATCTGCTGCTGTGTCTGTTTTGAACAACTAACCTTGGATTACAAATTGAAACAAGTTAATACTATCAGATATTGAAATATTTGTCTTCTTGCTTATCATGCTCTGTAACTGAGAGAGCAGATGCATCCTGACCATTAACAGTCATGACAAATCGCCTTGCTAATGAACGTTACACACTGAAAGTGCCATAACTGATTAAAGTACAATTTCCCACTACCAGATCACGAGAGAGTTGGGGACTCCAGCAGTGGGTGACTCTGATATTCTGCCAACAGGCCTTCAGGGCACAGTGCGATGTTTAGAAAAGCAATCTAAATTCCATATGAACATATTCTGAAAGCCTATGTGTATACAACAGGTTTTTAAAGAACATTAGATAAAACAGCTTAGGTTGGAGCTGATGAGCCATGAAAAATAGGTGTGTTTTAACTATTTGGTATTCTTGCAAGTATGTGTTAAAGAATATTCTCTGATACAGGTTCCACTCTCTCTCCCCCCTTCCCTTTCCCCACCCCCAAAACATTGCGTGTGCTTTGCATTTCACATAAAATCTTTCTTTTGTCAGTTCCTTTGTTGGTGCAAAATTGGCAGCAGTTCAAATTCAAAGTACTCCTATTCATTTACTGACCAATGTCATTCTAGTTCACATCAGCCAGAGAGCTAAGCTCTGAAAAACATAAAAGACTTGCTTCACTACTGACGAATAATGTGTACATTTTTACAGAGCTTAAGCCTTAATGCTTTCCCTGAAACTAACAATACAGTATATCTTATCACTCCTTTTTCACAAGCAGGCAGCTGCTGAAACGCTTGCCACTTCAAAATATCAATTGCTTGCCAGAGTTGTCCTCAACACACCCTGTCAAACTCATGTACACTGCGCAATGAAAATGGTGCGGGGCTGAAAGCTAGAAATTGTGTAAAATTCTGCTGTAAGGGTATGATGTGCAAAGAACAATGTATGACAACCGTAGAGACTACAAACAATGGCACTGGAGCCAGGACTTCACAGATCACAACTGCGCCTGTACATATTTTATTGTAGGCATTATATATTTAAAGCATGACAAATGTACCATTGTACATTATGTGCTGCACGAACAGAAGCTCCTCCCACTAGTTCGCCTTTTGCATTTCTCTTGATGATGGAAAGATAGTTGAGTTTCATTTCTTTTTCTCCTCTTAAAACATTTAAGGTTCCCAAATCTAAGAGGAAACACACACACACACACACACACACACACACACACACACACACACGGTTATCAAAATGTGTGACAGAAAATAGAAGACAATAATACAAGATGAGAAAGGGAGATCTTGTTCACTTAACATTTTGGCTTTTCTCTGAGGACACAAAAGCAAGGATTATCTTAAACACTAACTGAGGGTATGAAGAAAACTACACTATCCCTATGTCTATAAATTGTTGTCCACCTAATTTTAATGCAGATAAGTGCTGGCTTATTGATTTGCACAATTTTCCAGCAATATGGAAATCCCACGTGAATAGGTTCTTTGTGTGCAGAAAATATGGCTTAAGAAGCTTTTACTGTTATTGCTTTCCTATGCCAAAAGAACAATTAAGAAAATAATACTTCATTACTGTACCTGGTCTATAAACTAATGCCAATTAACTTCTGTTTAGATTCTAAATATCCCTTCCCATTTATTCGCTCTGTTTACTTTAAATGATTCTTATTATTGAAAAGTTGTTTTTCTCCTGTACATCTCCTTAAATAACATGTAAAATCTGAAAATATTCTCACTTTGGTACACACCTACTTAATTATAAAGGGGCTCGTGGCTATAACAACCTGACACTAATTCAGTCAATGACTGTGGAAATGGAAAGGTGTTTATGGGAGAAGATTAGCATGAATATATATTAATCTCTTCTACAACCTAGCTTAGGTTACAAAACCATTATCACACAAGTAGCTTGGAGTGGAATTAACTGACTGGAGGCTAAAGAAAATGAACAGATATGTTTGTAAGGTGTTAATAAATATTTTGGAAAGAGACTAGGTGGTATAGGTGCTTAGGGGTGCTGACCTTTGCTGTGTTGATTAGTGGGACAATGATGCATTATTAACACACAGCAGCTGTACCTGAACTGCTGCCATGAATATAATAGCCTTTTATGGCCATCAGGGGAGTGAGGTAGGAGGCCTTTATTAACCACTAGACATGATTAGCACATTATGTGAACTTTAGTAGGCAAATTATCTCTTATTGAAATATAATGTTGGTAATAACTAATTATAAACATGATTTTTAAAACTTCCCAAATGTTTTACTACCAAACAACTCATTATTGGCCAGTAATGGGCAAGATAAACATGTTCAATTGTGGGATATATTTACAGGAGCTGATTCTCAAAAGGCAGATTGTGTCACAGAAGGCTGACTTTAAATTTATTTAGCATTACAAGTTCAGGGATATTAGCATACATGCAAACTTTCTCTCCCTAATTAAGTAAAACTGCTCATGAACTGGAAAAGCTGCTATGGGATTTTTCTCCCTTTTTATTTCTTTAAGCAGTTCTTAAAAGATTAGTTTTGCAGTAAATTTTTGAGAGTTACCTTGAAAAATAACAGCATAATTTATTTCAAAAAGCTTAATTTTGGGAGCGGAAAGATTATCCCATTAGCCTTAGTAACTGAACGTAGCACTGAGAGTCCATTACGAACAGTCTTTTATGCCCTGGCAGAAAGTCATTAACATAAAATAAATCATTAGCTTTGATATTAAGCTTCTACTATCTGCAGGTTTCTATGATTAATGTTCATGACTGCATCTGCCAAATGATAAAATATACTTTTTGTTGAAAGGTTATCCTGCCTCTTTATTATTAACATTTCTCTTTATACAATTGTTACTGGCATTTTAGGATGAGGCATACTGGCATAGAAAGGAAGAACTGGTTTTTACAATGGTAAAAACACGCCAATGCATATAACACTTTACCCATCATTTTTAAAATTAACCATTTAACTGAGTTGAAAGACTTAAAGAAATCGAGCAGCATGAAGATACTCTTTCAATGTGAGTGGACTATCTTTAGACCCAGTTGGCCCATTTGTTAATTAATCTTGCATCCCTGACCCATATACCAGAGGAAGGTAGAGAGAGGCAAGCTTGCTTCCCTGAAGTCAGGAACTACAAGAGGGCATTTCCCTCTTTAGCAGTTATTCTCAAGTTTTATCTTATCTTTTTACAGTGCAAAAAAGGCACCAGCCCCCATCAGTCGGATCTCTGGTTAGGTGCATTGATTCTGAATAGAGAGAGAGAACACGAGGCTCCCTGGGGGGCTTATCAATATCTGAAGGAGGGAGATTACAGACTGTACCTACATACACCTCATTTTCCCAAATTCACCTTTGACCCTCCAGAAAGGTTATCTCTTTCACTCCCTTCCTGAAAGAATCACCAGTGTACAACTTTTGAAAACACATTTTTTCCACTAGGGTAACAGAAATAGAATAAATGAGGTGAGAGTAAGGTATTTTGTTAAGGTCTACCATTTTTTTTTTTGAGTTTTTGAACTTCTTTCACCAAAGGATTTCATAATAATCTACCTCTGCTGACTCCTTAATTCTTATAAGGCTTCCTTGATACAAATACAAATTATTTTCTCTACTGGATGCATAGAAGATTGGGACACAGATGGATTAAAGGTCTTAGTGTCAGAACTTTTACCAGACATAGAACAAAGTCAGACTTCTCAAGAGAATGGGAAACAGAGGGAGAGCGAATCAGATCTTCTCACGGTTGGGTTTATTTTGCCTACAGAGTAAGTCAACACAGATTGAAGTGCACCAGGTTTTTATCTCAAATCCTTAACAGAAAGGAATCTTTTCTTGAAAATGGCTTATGGTTTTCTTCAAAAAGACCTAGTTCGCCAGTCTCATTAGCTTATAACCTGTCCTATTAAAGACCTAGAATTGTGAACAGCGTCTTTTTCCTGTAAAATATGACTGCATTTCTTTACAGGGAGTGGTGGTCAGGCATTACTAGTCACCATAATGATTTCTTCTGTTGCTGCTGTTGTACACACTGATGGAGTCTGCCATTCAGGATAAATTCTCATGCATTTATGGACAGAAATATATCCAGAATGATAAGAAACACAGAAATATACACACACACATCCAAACACAAACATACACAAAAATGCACGAGCACGCACGCACACACACACACACACGCACACCCCGATTTCTCTGGGTAGGTAACCCCCAGATAGTGGCATCAAAAACTTCAATAAAAAGGCATTTTATGTGGAAGTTGATATTGTTGTCATTACTGTGGATCAGATACAAACAACTTGTAAGTCCACATGGAAACTCAAAATACATTATATTTTCTTGGCCACCAGCAATGCTTCTTATCAAACAACCGTGGCCTTCATTTAATTAAGAGTCCTTTCAAGACAGCTTCATAAAAGCACATAACTCAGGAATAGAAAACAATAAATACTTGGCTAAAAAGCAAAACCATTTAAAACTCTCAAGTGAAAAATGGACAAACAGAAAAGCATTAGTAGTGACACTGGTATCACGATCTTAGGCACTATAAATATATACCAATGATGACTTTTCATGAATAAAATAAAAATTTGAAGATAACTTTTAAAAGTTAACTTTAAAATTTTTCATCCAATAAGGCAAACTTGCCATAGGTCAAACAAAAGAGGTCTGGGAAAATACTGGTACCACCTGTGATGAAAGAGAAGAGAGTTTCTTTCGGGCATTACCCTCTCTCTCATCTTTTCTACTGCACCATCAACAACCAAGCACATAGCAATATAGTGTTCCCATTTTCAAAATGAATGCTGCAGGGAGAAACATGTTATAACTAGGAAAAGCTCATTCAGGTTAATGTGAATTCCATGTCTCAAAGTATCATGGCAGAACTGCTATAATTAACAGTCTGTTGGCACTTCTATTATAAACCACATTTTTTAGCAGTTTATAACTCAACTGTTTTTAATGAGAAATTGCTCTTTGGGATGAAACTTGGCATGCACGGTTTAAAACAAAAAATTGTCAAATTCATTAGGGCAGATGTAAGCTGTATCATCCTGGCACTCCAGTTTCCTAGCAGACAGTCCATTTAACACAATTCACTATCAACCAAGGGAGACCACAGGCTATCTGATTCTGAAAAGAGCATGTCCAAAGAAAAAGTTCCGTTGAAAATATATCAATAATTCCAAAGTGGAAGTAAATGAAAGGAAAAGGCAGGATCTTTAAAATTGGTATAATTAATACCTTTTGTAAACATTCCATTTAAACAAACAAGGAAGTATTTGAGCATTTAGATGCTTGAATTGGAAGCTACCTGCAGGCAAGAACTGCAGCTATGATTGATAGTCAGGGCTACAACATTTAATGAATACAGTGTGCCACCATCTTGTTTTCCCCTAAAAGTATAAATTTCAAATTCTTGGATTTGGGTATATACAACATGTTTTATTCTAAACAATAATTGATAATATTTTTAAAATGTAACTATTAATAACATTTAATCAACTCATGATAATTACATTTCATTTTTATTGAGACATAAGATAAACCTCCTACCTTATGCCTTCCGAGAAATCCTGAGATTCACATTCAGATAGTTAAAATGTAGGGTAAGTGATCTAAATCTGATTAGTTCGATAAGTTCTGCATGACCAACTACTCCCATTTTTGTTACCTATTTATGTTCTGATGAGAATGCATAAGCAGGCTAACCCAGTTAATTTCTGTAAGCGTGACCCACCTAACTTACTGTATGCTCACTAAAGATCGCAATCCCATCTTCATACTATTTTGGAGTCTGAACAAAGTTTTCTTACTGAGAAAGTTCTAAACACGCTGCATAAAATGGGAGGGGGGCTATGACAGTTTAAAAATATCAGCCATGGTAATTTTTCCTCTCAGCATCCTCTCTAAGTCTTCTTAGTCTTTTATTGCATGATTCTACCTCATTCATTCAGTTGGGGGATGAGGAAAGGAGAAGAGCATAATTCAAGGTTTTAAAAAGTAGACATGGGCCCAAGAGCTGGTGGACTCCAATTAACCAGAAAACAGGGTCACGTTACTGGAGGAAGAAGGGATATGTTAACCTGATGATGGTATTGAGGATGGAGAGCAGAAAGGAGACTCAGGCAGCTAAGACAACCCCGAAGGTGAGGTAAGTGTCTGAGAAGGGAAGAGACATCAGAGTACAAAGGTTTTTCTAAGTCCAGTTTCAGGCTATCCCTCTTGAATTGAGCCCGTCACAAAACAAGTGTGACCACTAGACATAGGCCCACACGCTAAAACCAACATTTGAAACCCACTTTAATACCCAGGAAACACTGTGAAACTTGGAAATTTCCCTACTTCTTCCAGTTTCAAGTGTCTTACTTCTTTCCCTCGTTCTTAGTCCCTCTGCAATGACGTTATTGAAAATAAATCTACAATGAGCATTCAATTAGATATTTCAATTAGTTTAGTTTTTTTCACTAAGCAAAACACCAAAATTCTCCTAATATCATCATTCAGTAACTTTTAAAATTTATGATAAACTGTGAGAATACTAAACTGAATATGCTGTGAAAACGAACATCAGATCCCTCCAAAGCTCAGAACTAAAAATTTTTTTCCATAGGCATTGAAAACTGGAATTCGTGACACTGAAATATCCCACCACGTCAAAATAGCTGCCTTTGAAGTTTTTGTGTGATATCTGATTTAGTGGCCAAAACTCATATGATTGCTTGGTTTATGCTCTCTTCCCTATATATTTATTTAAAACATATTTAAAGACCTCAAAACTTGTGGAAGTTGCCAGCTAATAAAACTCCCAGGGGAGTTTTAATTATACAAATGACGTATGAAGTGTCAACTATGAATTTCCCAAAGTCCTATAAGTTATGAAGGTAGACAGAGAACTAATCAGGCATGCTGCTCTAAATTGCATATAATCCTCCCCTTCTTCCTTGCCCTCCTCCTCCCATCTTCTTCCTTTTTATTACATTTATTAATCAAAATAGGAATAATGACTCCATCTTAATGTGCTTGCAAATCCTGTATTTTAGAAGTGATGAGTTTTGCCATATTAAAGTGTAATACATAATATCCTCTAAATAGGAAAATAAGCTCAAAGGAGCTTTTGCAGAGACTATAATAAATCTTGTTTTTCTCAAACGTTATCAAACTTCCAACATTTGCCCTGACACTTTCAAGCAGAGTTCATCACACATGGGTCCTTCCTCCTGTGTTTATATGGAAAGAGTATATACTGCCCTTCCCATTTCAATGACAAAAGCCCAATATCCCAAATGCCCAGTATTCTTTACTTTGCATATGACTAGTGCTAAGCATGGGTTTGTGTTTTGGACTTCCCTGCTTTTAAATCAACCAAAGAAAGATTCGGGACATGATTCCACAAAAGCAACCACAGAGAACAGTAAAGCTCATTATTTCTCCTCCCACTGGTGGCAGAGGTCAGCATCCCTGTCATTAGCCATGTCATAACATAATTGTATTACTACTCCTTATGTGGGCAGATACTGAGCAATAACTGAACACATCACATCACTGTAAAAATGAAAAAGTGCCACTTCTTTGTCCTATTTTAGCATAAAATCAGAGAAAACAATCTTTAGAAATGACACTGCACTAAGAAACTGAAAGGAACTGCTATTACCCTGTAGGTCTGTATTTAAACTGATGGGCTGACATCTTCAACTAGAACAAAAAAATAGGACTATACTTTACTACTGAACTCCAATTGTGAACTCATTTAATCCGATTTCTTGTGGTAACATTCAGTTCAATTAAGGGACACAATGTTACTTAAAATAGTCTAATTAGATGAAACTCCACACTATGGCACACATCTTTCAATGCCTGAAATATAACCATGCCTTAAATTGCAAGAGGTGAACACTCTTTAAGTCCAGCCTACACGTTTCTGACCAGTCTATGAGCTTCACTGTTATGTCAGAGGCTGACCTATATACACAACATGCCGACCATTCTGGCTGTTTGTGTAGGAGACGCCTCACACGCTTGCCATCACCAACATTATTCGCGTTGTTCCCGCAATGGGCTACGTGAAAATGGAGGCCAGTTTGTATAGTGAGATGTTCAAAATGTAATGCGCTCTTATAAATACAGCAATACTAGATTAAACTGTTTCCAAAATGCCTCCTACGGAGTTTATTATCTGAAAAATGTAAGTAGTGCTTTGGCAATCTGTAGAGCAGCAGTGCTGCAAAGTGTCAGCACAGTGAAACAGTCACAGTTTAGTTTAGAAAAGCTTCAGGAAGAGGATATTCATTTTCTCAATTAAGGTCTCTTCTGACATTGAAAAAACGTCACTGGGAAACTATAGTTAGTTGCATGATACTAAATCACAGAAAGATACCGGTTCCGCTGGGATTTAGCACACCAACTTTAAATAGTAAAGTGTTGACAGGTTTAAAATAAAGATAATTAGTAATTTATGATCTTATCACCCTATTAAAAACAAATAATCTGACAAAGTGACTGTTATTTATAATAAACTACATATCCATTACACCTCTGAAGGAGACAAGGTTTACTCTGCAGTCTTGTGTCTTTGGGGGAAGTCTGATCCAACTTGTTTTTCAATAAATGTAGAAACTGATTTCTTACTTCACCTCTTCCAAACTTCTGCCTTTCTTCCATACCCCTGCAAATCTACTTGAATCATCACACACAAAAAATGAATGCTAGTTGACTACATTCTAAGCGACTAAATAGTGAAGCTGGACAGAAATTTTGTACCAATGCTCATCATGATGGAGGAGAAAGCACAAGTGCCTGGGCTTTGTGGTACCTAGAAACCTACTCAGTACATTTAATATAATCAGGGATCAGTGACAAATATATTTGATGGACTGATACAGAGAGATGGGCAGGAGAAGGCGTCCCTGGAGAAACATTTACATGAAGTCTTTTTCTACAATTAGTAACATGTCTATGACTTTGCATTTTTAAAAATCCATTATTCCCTGGATAAGTTAAATAGAAGACTTACAACTAGTCTATAGAAAGGGTGGCTAATTTGCATTTACAAAGAACAGTTTGCTTCTTATACTGGGGTGACTTAAAAGGAACTTCAATGAGCTAGTAAAGAAATCCTGAAGACTTTCTAAATTAATTTATTCAATTCACAGCACAGCCCACTAAAATTATTTAAGCACTTAATTGGAAAATGATTTAATATGTTGGAGTAATTCCTGATTTTCCAAAGCATTTAACTATTAAATTAAATCTGACCCTACTATCACAAGAATGACAAGTGAAATGTGTATCCAAGTCATTACCTTCCTTTTGGAGCCTAAATGCACTGATATATTTAATAAGATTTGTACAGTTTCATTGCCAAAATGGTTTTGACCTTTTGGTTCTGGTAACTACTGTGGAATATGTCTCTACTCTCCAAGATAGAACTGCTACTTTATTTTTTTATTAGTAATAATATTCACGTTGTAAGCAAAATAAAACGTAACAAACACAATACTTGCATGTAAAGGCAAAACAGATTTTAGACTAAATGAACTATGTCATCAGCAAATAATGAAACTTACAACGCGAACTTCTCGGCGCTTGCCAAAGTTCCCCCGTACCTTTCAACTTGCCCCTAGCTAAAGGGCTCCCTGCAGGAGGAAAGCCTTTCTGCCCTGCCCGACACACCAGATTTTCCCCTTTTCCAACCTGCTTAAACATCACTGGCACACAGCACAGTCCTTTCAGCAAGCTTTTCCACGGGGTGATGTCTGTGATTCATTTAACTCACAGCTGTGTGTGTGTGCGTGTGTGTGTGTGTGTGTGTGTGTTTGTCTGCGTGTGTGTGTGTGTGTGTGTGTGTGTGCGTGTGTGTGTGCGTGTGTGTCCCGACTGACCAAGACTCGGAGCTTTGAGCCGGTCGCGTGGTGGGAAGCCCAAGATCTGAGGATGCACAGCGCTGAATACCTCTGTATCAGGTTAAAAAGCTGTTTGGTGACGACTTGCCACCAGGCAAGTGTTGGGAGTCCCAACGATTTTTCCCGTGGAATTCAGCGAGGGGTGGGCACGGAAGTGCCTGCATAGGCTGTGAGTACCATGCGGGTTTAGCACCAAGCGAGAGCTGGACGTCCGAAAGGCCCGCCCCGCGTTTCAGAGAACTCAACTCTCCCCGCCAGTGTTCATCCGGCAGGACTGCTTAGACACGTCCAACAAGCCCGAGGCGGGGACAGCAGTGGCCCCTGTATCCTCCCTCTCGGGGATGAGAGTTTGAGAAGCCGGGAGAGTAACCCCCTCACCGTCCTATTCGCGGGCCACGCCGAGCTCCGTAGCAGCCCCGGCCGGCACACCAGCTCCGGGTCACCCGCATGGTCCGCCTCGCCCCGGTCCCCAGCCCTGGCACGGGGTCAGCGAGCCACGGGTAGAGCCCAGCCTGGGACCTTGTTCCAGCCCCGTGCGGACTGCGGGAGCTTTGGACTTGAACGCGACAACGCTAGCCTGGCTCCTAACAAACTTGCAATTTCAGCGCGCGCCCCCCAAAGAGGAGCTGTCCCCCAAACCGTGACCCGGCTGCCCCGCAGCCACCTGGCCCGCGGACCAGCGTCTGAACACGGGGCTCGGCCGCCCGAACCGGTTTGAGAAAACAAAAGAGCTGTGGAGCAATTTTCCCGGCGGGGGGCGGGGGCGCCTCCCGGGTCCCTGCACCCCGACTCCCGGCTGCTCCCCTGGCAACTAATCCCGGGCAGCGAAGCGGTGCCGCGAGCCCCCGCTGCCCGGGAGAGGGAAGGAGGGAGAAGGGGAAACTGGGAAATAAACTGAATTCTACTCTGCCTGCGTTCCGGACCCCAGACACACCCCCAAAGTATTCCGTGGTTTTCTCTCTCTCCCTCTCTTTTCTTTTTAAACGCCCCCCGGCAAACCTAGGCAGGGATCCTTAGTCGCGAGCAGCAGGAAGGAAGGAATCCGAGCAAATCGTGTCACTTTCCGCACAATCGCGCTGTCTGGCAAACCCCCGGAGCTGCTCCACAATATTTACTACCCGAGCGCACGCAGGGCTGCGGCGGGCTGCGAGCCGAGCGCGCCCGGGACCGGCCTCCGCCGAGCCGGCCCCGTCCGCCGAGCCGGCCCCGCCGCCCCCCTCCCGGGATCCAGCAGCCAGAACAGGGTGGAAACAAAAGCAGAGCGTTCACCTTGTTGCAATAGTAGGGGTCCAGGCAGGGAGAAGGTCCCAGACAGGGAGCGTCGGGCGCAGCGGCGGGCTGGGCTGGAGGCGGATAAAATCTTACGTCCATTTCACTCTCACATCAAGCAACTCCCTTTCTTTTCCTTTTGTCAAAAAAGTGTTCAGCAAAACAAGCTTAGACGGAACAGAGAGAGGTGTCTGGGCTCAGGAGTAAAAGAAACACCTTCCTTCCCTCACATCCGTTTGTGGTTTGTTTAAGAAGAAGAAGAGAAAAAAAAAAAAAAAAAAAGAAGAAGAAAAAGAAAAAAAAAAAAAAAAAAGAGGGGGGAAAAGCGCTCAACTCTCCCCCAAGCCGCGGCGCGCACCCGTCGGCGCCGAGCGCGCAGCCTGCTCCGCCGCCGCCTCTCGGCCCCACCGCCGCCGCCGGGCAGGTAACTTCATGCGCTCATTGTCCCCCCGCCCGCCCCCCCTCCCCGCCTCCCGCGCCCCTCGCCGCCCGGCACGCGCGCTCGGGCTCTAGGTACTGGGCGTTTTATTGGAGACTCTGAGTTGCTCTGCTTTTAGTTTATTTTCTCCACCTTGGAAGCCCGGGATGGGGGGCGGGGGTGATCAAGAGGGGGACAGGGCGGGAGGGGGGCGAGCGCCCCGGGCCGGTGGGGTGGGGAGCAAGCGGGACGCGGGCTGCTGGCGGCCCAATGGCTGCCGCTCGGGGCCGGGGGCCGGAGGAGGGAGGAGCGGAGGAGGAGGAAGAGGCGAGCTCGGCCCGGCTGGGACAGAAGCGGCGGGACGCCGGAGAGCCTCCCGGTGCCCGAGCCGCGGTCCTCGGGGCCAGTGCGTGGCACACAAAGGGGCTGGAGAGCCCCAGCCTCCGGCGGCCTCGGGGCACGGCGGGAGCGCGCAGCGAGGGGGCGCTGTGGTGCACCCCGCCCGCGGCCCCGCCCCCGCCCCGCCCCGGCCCCACCCCGCTCCCACCGCCCCCTCCATGGCCGTCCCACCCCTTCCTCTGCTCCCCTCACCACCCTGTCCAAGGCTGTCCCCTCTCCTGTAACTGCTCCCTCGTCGCCTGCTCCCGGCCCGTGGTGGAGGTGACTTTTCTGCGCAGCGCGGTTCTTGGGGGCCGAGAACTCGCACGGAGCTCGATCCCTCCTCTGCGCTGTCCGAGGGGCCCGAGCCGGTCGCTGGGCGAGGAGCCGCCCGCCTGGGGTGGATGCTGTGACAGGTGACCCCCTTCTGTTTCTCTCTCCCGTCTGCAGCCCGCACCCCCTCGGTAATCCGTGCCCCACTAGAGGGTTTGCGAAGGCTGAGGTTGCCTTGGGGAATCACAAAAGACCACAGGGGTGATTCGAAGGGTAAATAAGAAAACAATTATCAGCACACGATCGGGTTAGAGAGAAAACGTGCGGGTTTGCTACTTGCCCCTCATGGGATTCTTCTCTTTTAGAGCCGGACGCCCAGTAGCGCTTTGGGCGCCCCACGGAAGACCTGGAGTCACAGGACGAGGAGATCGCCAGTCATGTTTTACCGCTTTACCTCTTCAGCCCGGAAACCGGCAACTTCGTGTCTCCTGGGGGTAGGGACAGTTTGGAGTCTCTTAACCTCTGCCCAACAGATTTATCCCCAGGGCCAGTGTCCTCCGTGGATAAGTGCAAGTAGGAGTGGGCGATGTTTCCCCTATTAGGAGGCAACAACCCCGTACACTGGAGCCCAAAATCCTGCAAAGGAGTCTGAAAGTTCTTCCTCTGTTCCGCGTGTTTCCGGCGCCAAGGAGGACACTTAGAACATTTTGCTAGCGCTTCTAGTGCACGTTGATTGCCAGTTACTTGGTGCAACTTTCCCATAACTATGTGTCTTTTTTTGCAATTGAAAGCAACCAACGGTCAAGTACAGGCAAAAACAAACAAACAAAAAACCCTGGAAAAAAAAAAATCAGTGAAGACTGTATAAGAAATGATAAAATTAACATCGTTGGGCATCTCTTGTATGCAAGATTCCTTTAGGAACTTTTTAAGTATTGCTTTGTACTCCTTATGTCCTTTTTCTCTTAAGCCGTTGTTTTTCTTTCTTCCCATTATCAATTTTATAAGTAGCAAAAATACAGCTTTCACCCTGCCTTCAAGATTGACATCTTGAGGCTGGGGTAGGAAGAGGGAGCAATGAATAAAAACAGGTCCTCTCCACATTCAGAAGTCCTTCAGGGGCACAAAGTAAGAAATAGAAAATCTATTCTTCCTCCTAATAACGTTCTTCATGATAAAACTTCAATGAAGTTTTTTGGTTTATAACATCATGTTTCGATTCAATTGTAGATGCTAAAATGTGTCTATATGTATTTCTTTCCACAATAATAATAATAATAAACCTTTTAGATTTTAATTAAACATTTCTATGCTTAAATTTCTGTCATCCATCCAACATTTATTACTAACATTATTACATCATTTAAAAACTTGGTTTTTAAAAACTTCCTTAGGATCCATAATTGATTTCTGTGTGATGGCCCTGTGAACTTCACAAGATGAAATCATGCAAGGCTGGAACAATATCATTATCAACATCTTGACACCTGGGAGATAAAGATGTCTCCCCCTTTATTCTGCATATCTACCATTTTCCTCCACCTTAAGGGGAAACTCAAATGCACAAGACCCTGTGCATCCCTCGCCTTAATCAAGGGCCTGGTTTTCCATATGGAGTGCATGGAGTCAACATGAAACATCTGCTCCTGGCAGGGTGTGATGGGTGGGAAGATGGACCTTTGAAAAAAAAAAAAACTCCTAACTCCAGTCACTGAATATCATCTCGGTGTAATCCAAAAAAATACTCTCTTTATAATGCTCTACCCAAGACCTATTATATATTGAATGGATATACTTCTACCAAGAAAAACTTGAGGAAAGTTGAATAGCTAAACCTCTGAGTAAACCTTGATTTAGAAAACAGAATAGTAGAGAGGCATCGTATTACTTTTCAATTGCTAGGACATTGAACTTCATGTCATGGCTAAGCTTACCAATTTATTTGTCCATTTATTTATTCATTAGTACATTAGTCAATAAAGACAGAGAGAGTAGTGCAAAGCACTAATGCTATGTACTGTGTATGGGTTTGAAATACAAAAACAAATTATTTAAAATGGTTCCTGTTTTAGATGAATTTATAGTCTTCTAGAGTAGTCTTTTTCAACTTTGGTCAGTGGAGTGATTTGGAGACATTAGTACAAGATTTAGTACTGACTTACATAAGCAATAATTATTTAGCAGTTTTAAAAAGTACTTATGCCTGGGCTCCACCCTCATAGATTCTGATTCAATTCATTTAGGGTAAGTCCTAGGCATATAAATTTTTTAAAGTTTTCCAATGGTTTTAATTTTCAGGAAAGATTGAGAACCACTGGTCTAGAAGAAGAAAAGATAAGGTGGGCACAAAGGAATTATTAAAAGCCCACAATTTTAGTAAATAGGCTAAATTATTGTTTTGTTTTGGTCCTCACAAAGGGACTTTGAGGATCACCATTTCTCAAGACCCTATCATCTGCACTGTCCTGTTGGAGACAGAGTTTGGCAGTTGACCCAGTTACTCTCAAGTGAACATTCCTAAATTGTTGTATAGGTCCAGGTTACAATTCATTCATCTAAATTAGGAATTCTATATATATATATATATATATATATATATATACTCTAACTACTAGAAAATGTTTGTTCATGGACAAGACATCACCTTACTGGCATAATAATATCAATACCTACAATTTGTGAAATGCCTACACTGTCTTAGACTTTGTTCTAATTTCTTTACGTTCAATTTCACTGTCTCACTTAATTTTACAAATTGCATTGGAAATCCTCTCCAGTAATTCTAAACCAAACCCAGCATTTGATTTTATTGTCTCAACATTACCCATCTTCATTTTAATTATAGTTTCATAAATTATTGTGTTTTCAAATTTACAGTTGTTTTCACTGACCACATTTTATGTTTACTGATTCTTTGTATTATGTTGGTAAGTCCTAAATCTTGTAGTAATATCTCCAAATCACATACAGAATGTGTTACTTTGGGGAAAATATCCTCTAGACAGTTAATCCTATCTGTGATTAATGGAAGTCTTATAAAAATCATTCAACAAAAAATGGTACTTCCTGACAGGTTTTTTGTTGTTGTTGTTAGATTTTGTAGTTAGTTTTTCTTCAAGGGTAGAAACACTCTACAGATTGAACATGAGAATGAAACACCATATAGAAAGATTGATATTGAAATGCCAAACATTAAAACTAAAATCAAAGCATGTCGTATTGCATAACTAAAGTAATACTCAGTCCTTCACTGGCTCTTCTAATTTAAGGGTGGGTTTTTCAGTGATAGCTGATATCACAGTCTTTTTAGTAGAAGAAAACCTCATCCTTTTTAAACACCATTCATTTGGCACCTCAGATGGGCTATCTTGTATTATAAGACATCTCCTTATGTATATTATACAGATTGACCTTCCTCATGAGGTTATGTGCTGAAGTAGCTGTGTTTGTTTTCTAAGAACCTAACCAATACTGAGTCTTACACATTTTAAAAATTAAAAAATATCATTAATGGTTTTGATGGAAAACATTTACATTTTCTCAATTTACCAGTTAGAATTTACTGTTGTCCAAGGTTATTTAACATTTTTCTAAAGTAATTTAAATGTAAAATAGAATGATATATGGTAAGTGATACCCTGCGATGGAAGAACACAGAGTACTGAAGTTTATTTCCTGGGGAGACTAGTGAGAAATAACTAGATTGTAAGTCTTTCAACCAGAAAATAAAGGATTTCAGAATGATGCGGTAAGTTTGAAGAAAATGATACAGGATCCACAGATACCTCACATGGTACTAAATGACTCATAAAATGCAGTATTTTTTTACATAGTGTGGAAGTGTGCCATGCTTGTACATCTCACCATTGAGTGTGACACAGTACTTTGATCTTCAACAATATACAACATTTGTGGCATAATAGCTGTAATAGGACTATTCAGCTATTTTACACTGCAATAATCCAGTCCTCTCATCAGGATAAACTGTGAGGACAAATCCTTTCAAAATCAGAATTAGTTCCTTGTAGAAGAGTGAGGCTACAATTATCCCTTAAATAGGAGCAGCTGCAACGTGGTGTCAGCCTGGAGCGTGGCAGTGAAGTGCTTTCCCAGTGCAATTAAATGGATTTTTTAATGCAAACTAATATTCTATAAAAAGTCAGTTGGAAGGTGAGTAGATGTGGAATTGCTGAGATGAAAGGAACAATCATTTGCTTACCTGAGTTAATATTCTTGCCATAGTAAATGCTATTTTGGTGAAAATGGATAATCAAGGCTCATATTTTTCCATGAAGTGGGACCCCATAAAGGAACCAGAGTAATACAAAGGAAAGATAATTGGGGTTTACTTGTACATTCCCTGTCTTGTTTTGAGATGTATTTGTAGCTGTTTTGTTATTGCTATTTTTCGAAAAGGTCTGATGAGTCAACAGCAACATTTCAATTTAAACAGGAGAGGTAATACTTGGGTGGAAAAATACAAAGATAAGTCGCAGGACTCATACTAGCTAGTGTCTACGACCAGAGTGAGACAAAGAGTCATGCGAACTGTTTTTTACCACAGAGATGATTAAAGGATTGGAAAATAAGACCTTTAAGAAAGATAAAAGGACCTGTCTAGAGAGGGCAACACTGACAGGCGATGTAATGTCTTCAACTCATGTATGTCAAGATTTCTTTTACAGACAGCAGGGAAAGAACACCTCTACTGAAGACACAGTTTGGGGAACTGGATGTAATACTGGAGCATGGAGGATTTAGTCACACGTGCAAAAAATTTTCCTCCATGTGATCTTGAATGCATTGCCAAAGGAGAGTTATGGCCTCACCAGAGGACTGATTTTAAAATTTCTGCAGCCAATGGAAGTTTTTCAAGTCACCTGTGTACCCACTGACACCCTTCTTGAAATATGCCTTCCTTACCTAAGATTGAGTGGGCAGAGGGTTTGAACTCAGCTCTAACCATCTGAAGAGCTTCTGTGGTCCTAAATTTTGGATTACACACAGTGAATTTCAGCTAGATGATGAGCCAAAGAATTTCTTGTCAAGTCTCTGAAGTCCAAAAATACTCTTTTACCTTAGGTCTTGTGCCTGAATATTTTCAGGGACTTTGGTTACAAAAAATAAATAAATAAACAAAAAAGCAAACATCTGATTTTGCAGGCAAAATTTAAGATATGACATAAAACTAGGAATTAGAATAATTAATACATTGAAAGGATAGTCTCACATGATAGAGATGACCTTTAGGATGATCTCAGAGCTGAGATGGAAGAAAAGGAATCCTCCTGCCTTACTATAGTACATATCAATGCATAGCCTTCAATTCACTAATTTTAAAGTCACACAGTTTGAAGACAGCAAGAGACTCCGCACCTTCCCACTCAGCCTGGTAGTTGCTGCTGAATTCCCACTCCTCCTGTGAAATCTTCCAGCACTGATTAGGTAAACGTGACTCTTTACCCCTGCCTGATCTCCCCCAAGAATAGGTGCTCACTACTTCTTTCCACTATAAATCCTTTTATGCTTGACCTTTACATAATGTGATCAGCCGTCTACTAATGCATTGCTTTTGCGTTTCCATTTTGTTCCTAATGGCTTATAAATATGCCTGTTTGTATGAACAATTTTGATGCCGATTATAAGCTCCTAGAGGGACAGGATCTCTTTGAATAGGACTTACGGCCCCCATATATCAATTCCTTAAACAGTGCTCTTTGCAAAAATACAACTGCTATGGACTGAATTGTGCCCCCTTCCTAATTCAATTCATATGTTGAAACCCTAATCCCCGATGTGATGTATGTGGAGATGAGGCCTTTGATAGATATTAAGTGTAGAGAAGGTCATAAGGATAGGGCCCTCACGATGGGATCAGTGCCTTTATAGGAAGAGACACTAGAGCACATATGCGCTCTCCCCCCCACACCCCCACATGTGGAGGCACAGTGAGAACATGGCCTTCTACAAGCTGGGACACATCCTGCTGACCTTGGACTTTTCAGCCTCCAGAACTGTGAGAAATAAATTTCTGTTGTTTAAGCCATCCAGTTTGTGGTATTTTGTTATAACAGCCCAAGCTAAGACAATAACTTAGTGAATTTTTCCTTGGCCTCAAGAAGAGTTAATTTAGAAAGCTACGGATACAGATTCAAGATGCACAATATGTAAACGCTTCTGCTTCATTAAGATGGCTTGGGAAGTGTTACAATAGTCAGATTCTCTGTGTTGCTTCCTCTGTATTGTTATAGTCTAATATACTATATTATGTTAGAACAACAATTGGGCATTTGCTGTAGTTTTCAAGGTGCTGAAGCGGGGATAGAGGAAGGACAGTTGTATAGGAGCAATGAGAGGAAGTTCAGATCATTGGAACCATGTACATCTAACTGAAGAGCTGGAACGTTATCTTTAAGGGGTTGGGGACCTGACTTTGATATATAGATATATGCACACACACACACACACACACACACACACACACACACACACACACACACACACACACACACAATAATAATATATATATGGCCTGAATTTGAGATATATGTATATTATGATGCATTATAATATTTTATGGACAATGGGATTTTCACACTATTTCCTTTACAGTAAGGATCTCATAAGCAATTGCAGGAGTTACTTACTAAAGAAGGAGAAACCAGATACTCCTTTTTTGAGATTTTGTTAATTTGCCGTTTTAGTAGCTATGGTATATAAATGAACCCAGAAAATATTAAATTGCATATTGTGAATCTCTGTGATCTACTTATATCTCCAGTCTCATATTTTCCCAGCCTCACAACCCCACTCCCTTCCGCCCCAACTCAGCATCTTAAATTACAGCAAACTGCTTGGATAGTATGACAGCCCCTTAATTGCAATTCTGAATTTCAAAAAGCTCTGAAAACTTAAAGTTGTTTCATAACACATTGGCAGAAAAACCTAGAGGTAATATCTAATTTGAACTAAGAGGCTTAACATAGGACTTATTGATCTTACTCAACGACTATTCGTATGTTTTGCTTCAGAAATATTACTGTGTTTGATTATGGGGTACTGCCTCAAATTCTACACTAAGTGGGATTTGTGTAACATACTGTATAACCTTTCAAAACATTCAAAAAATGTAAAATTTCAAAACACATTTGGCCTGTAGGGTGTCAGATAAGGAATTATGGACCCGTACTTGTAGTAAAACCTAAACTCACCATGATTTTTAAAAATTTATTCATTTTAATTGACATGTTGTGATTGTACATGTATATGGGGTGCAATCTGATGTTTGGATACATATGTGTTGTATAATGACTGGATCCAGATAGTTAATGCAACCATCACCCCCATGCATTTATCATTTCTTTGTGGTGAAAACACTGAAAAGCCTCTCCTATAACTACTATGTAATACGCAAAACTTAACTCTTAACCATAGTTGCCCTAATGTGCAATAGAACACCAGAACTTATTCCTCTCATCTAACTGTAATTTTGTACCCATTGGCCAACCTCTCCCTGTTTTCCCTTCCTTCCTCCACTCCCCAGTCTCTGGTAACCACTGTTCTACTCTCTGTCTCTATAATATCAACTTTTTTTTTTCTTTTTAGATTAGACATGACTGAGGTCATGTGATATTGTCTTTCTGTGCCTGGCTTACTTCACTCAACATGATGACCTCCAAATCCATATGTGTTGCTGCAAATGACAGGATTTCATTAATTTCTACAGCTGAATAGTATTCCATTGTAAATACATTCATTTTATTTTTATCCATTCATCACTTAGGTTGATTCCATATTTTGGCTATTGTAAATTGTTCCACAATAAACACAGGAGTACAGATATCTCTTCGACATACTGACTTCATTTCCTTTGGCTATATACCCAGTAGTGGAATTGCTGGGTCTTATGATCGTCCTATTTTTAATATTTTGAGGAACCTCCATGTTATTTTCCATAATGGTTCTACTAGTTTGCACTTCCACCAACATACCCTCCTCAACACTTTTTTTCTTTTGTCTTTTTGATAATAGCCATTCTAACTAGAGTGAGATGGTATCTCGTTGTTGTTTTGATTTGGATTACTCTGATGATTATGAGGTTGAGCATTTTCTTATGTGCCTGTTGGCCATTTGTATGTCTTCTTTTGAGAAATGTCCACTATGATTCTTTGCCCATTTCTCAATTGGGTTATTTGTTTTTTCCTGGTGAGTTGTTTAAGTCCCTTATATATTCTTAATATTAATATTATGTTGAGTTGTTTAAGTTCCTTATATATTCTTAATATTAACCCCTTGTCAAATGTATAATTTGCAAATGTTTTCTCCCATTCTGCAGGTTGTCCCTTCACTATGTTGACATTTTCCTTTGATGTGCAAAAGCTTTTAAATTTTATGTAATCCCACTTGTCTATTTTTGCTTTAATTGCTTGTGCTTTTGAAGTCATTTAAAAAATCCTTGCCCAGCCCCAGGTCATGTGTCATTTTCCCTACGTTTTCTTCTACCATGATTTTTTTGAAGCAGATCTATCAAGGAATAATTTACCTGCAATAAAATCCACTGATACTATATGTGAAAGTTTAATAAGTTTTGAGAAATACATACATTTGTGAACCACAGCCACAATCACAACACAGAATATCTCCATCGGTTCAAAAGTTCCCCTGAGTCCCTTTGCAGTCAAAATTCTCTTCCAGCCCTCAATCCCCAGAAACCATTGACCTGATTTTTGTTACTCTAGTTTTGTTTTGTCCAAAATGTCATATAAATCTGATCACTCAGTTTGTGGTCTTTTACGTCTGTTTTCTTTCCCTTAGCATAATATGCTTGAAATTCATCCATGTTTTTATGTCTGTCAGTAGTTGGTTCCTTTTTATTACTGAGTAGTATTCCATTAAGAATATAACAAAATTTCGTTCATCATCTATTTACTGGTTAATGGACATGTGGGTTCTTTCTGGTTTAAACTATTATGAATAAAGCTGATATGAAAAATATAGCTTCAAATACTTGTATGAACACGTGTTTTAATTTCTTTGGGGTAAATATCTAGAAAGGTGACTGCTAAATTTTATGGTAAATACGTGTTTAAATCTGTAAGAAACTGCCAAGCTGATTTCAGAAGTGATTGCCATTTCTCATTCCTACCTTGAATTTATGAGAGTCTCAGTTGCTCCAAATCCCTGCCAATACTTGGCATTATCAGTCTTTTTAAGTCTAGCCATTCTACTGGGTGTGTAGTGATAACTCATTTAATATTAGCCATTGAAGTGGGTTTGTCATCATATTTATTAATTTACAGTTTTCTAATGATACATTATGTTCAGAATCTTTTCGTATGTTTGTCATTAGTATATCTGCTTTGTTAGAGAGTCTGTTAAAAGCTTTGGCCTTTCTCAAACTGGATTGTCCAATTATTATTGAGTTGTATGAGTTATTTATATATTCTGGATGTAATTCCTTTATCAGAGTCTACAAATAAAAGTCACTAGAACTAATAAGTTAATTTTTAGAGACTATAGAATACAAAGTCTGTATGCAAAAATAATTACATTCTATATCCTAGCAACAAACAATTGGATATTTTTTTTAAAAAAAACACTTATAGTAGCATCAAAAATATTGAAATACCTAGACACAAATTCCACAAAATATATAAGACCTGTGCATTAAAAAACACAAAATAATGCTGAGAGAAATTAAAGAAAACCAAGATAAATGGAGAGATAAATCATGCTCATAGTATGAAGTCTTCAGTATAATTAAGATGTCATTCTGCCCAAAATAGTCAATGGAGTCAATGAAATCTCAACCAAAATCCTAGGCTTTTTTCTTGATAATGAGAAGTTTATTTTAAAATTTTTACAGAAATCCAAAGGACCAAAACAATTCTGAGAAAGAATGAAGTTGGAAGAATTACACTATTTAATTTTAAGACTTATCTAAAGCTACAAAAATGAAGACCATATGATTTTGACATAAAGATAGACATACGGACCGATCAAACAGAAGTCTGGAAATAGACCCACATATACATGGCCAATTGATTTCCAATAAATATGCCAAGGTAATTCAATGGGAAAATGATCGTTTTTTCAACAAATTCTGCTGGAACCATTGGATATCCATAAAAAATAAATGCTTACTTCATGCCATATACAAAAATTAGCAAAGCACAGACTTGCATATTGGCTAAAACGATAAAACTAATACAGGAAAATAAAGGATAAAAATCATTGCGACTTGGGTTAGACAAACCTTCCTTAGGACACAAAATGCAATTTAATAAATTGGATTTTAGAAAAATTAAAAACTTGCTTTCCAGAAGATACTGTAATAGAATGAAAATGCATTCCACAGACTGGGAGAAAACACATCTGACAAACGACTTGTAATGCTCATGTGTTTAATATCTCTCTGCCTTGTTCCTGCTGTTTGCTCTGCCTGGTGTGCCCTTTCTCGTGGTCTTTGAATAAAGAGCTTCTAATTTCTCTTGTAGACTCAGCTTGGACATCACGTTCCAGGCAGCTCATAGCATCTACCACACTGTACCTTCCTAGTCAATTTGCATGTCTGCTTCGTATAATAAAGTTAGATCATTGAGGACAAAGACAATTCTTTTTTATGCTTTTCTGGGTTCTTGACCTGAAGAGGACTCACCACTTCCATACCCCCCAGCTCTCCGTCCCTCAACAAAAGCAACTTTTGATATTGCCTTCCCTTTCAGATATACCTCTGTATTCTTCCATCCTATCGTTACTAAAGAACTTGAACTAATTCCCTGTCTCTTCTCCTCACCGATCCTATTGATTCTCCAACTCACAGCAATCTGGTTTTCTGCTCCTGAGCTATTTTCTATTGAACTGTTCTAAGATTTCCTTTGAAATGATAACCAGTTTCATCAGGCACTCTTTAATTCTCACATTCCTTGACTTTCTTGGAGCTTTGAAAATTAGTTCTCCCTTAGACTGTGAAGCCTTTGAGCTAAGGGATCCTGCTTTATTTGTCTTGGTAAACAGGCAGCTGGGGAGCACCCACATGAAGAGAACAATCAGGTGGAGAAAGCAGCGTGACAAGACACAGAAAAAAGAGACATCAAGAAAACACGACGTCATAAATCCTGAAGGAGGAGCCTTCCAGGAGGGAAGGCTAGACATTGATCGTTCCCTCACTCAGTTGCTCATCCAAGCAGCAGACACTACGTGAGCATTCACTCTAGGCCAGACACAGTGCTAGGCTCCAAGTTCACAAAAGCTTCTCTACACTGTCTCCTGGATGGTCAGCTGCTTTCATAGCTCCGACTACAACTCATTTTCCAATCCCTCTCATATCTATGTCCATTTCCTATTTTCTGAGTCTCAGGTGCCTATTTCCAACTGTGTAGCAGCTATGTCTGGCTGTATTTCTGCAGGCATACACACACAGACGTTTGATAAATACCATACATTAGCGTATCTCATCTCGTAGTCATACTGGACACCTTGCTGTGATAATTAATCATGGTTCTCATTATTTCTCAACTCTCATCTGGACTACTGCTCTGGCTTCCCATGGGGTCTCCCCACAGCCAGTTCAGCATAGACACACCCAACATGACTCTGGAACTAAAAGACAATTTGAACAGACCACCGCCCTGCTCATACACCTCCAACAGCTTCCTTCCTTCCTTCCTTCCTTCCTTCCTTCCTTCCTTCCTTCCTTCCTTCCTTCCTTCCTTCCTTCCTTCCTTCCCTCCCTCCCTCCCTCCCTCCCTCCCTCCCTCCCTCCCTCCCTCCCTCCCTCCCTCCCTCCTTCCTTCCTTCCTTTCGGTGGATGGCTGGTATAGGGATCCAAACCCTTGACCTGGGTGTTACAATACTGCGCTCTCACCAACTGAACTTATCGGCCAGCCTCCAACAGTTTGCTGACACCCAATCACACCGAACCATTCACTGTCCTGCAAACAACCCATGTGTCTGCCCTCTTCACAAGCCCTTGTGCCCATGCTCCTTCCATCTAGAAAGAACTTCCTCACACCCCTTATTCACATGACAGCTCCTATTTTACCTTCAAGACCCAACACAAATATTACTTCAGTAAAGCCTTGTTCACACCCTTCCCCTGTACACACTATATATCTCTTCATTACCGTTTTGTGGTGATTTGTTTATAAGCTCTTCTTCCATGCTAGATTATATCTGAATTAATTGTCTTTGTACCCCCAACATCTGGAATAGAAACAGCTACAAAAAACTAGTTATGAAAAGGCAAGTATTCCCTTATTTTTATGTGACCAGTTTCTATGAGGTGTTATTTGGGAACAGTGTCATATATTTTACGGTGACTACAGTACTTTAAAAAGATTTAGCACTTCCTTAGCAGTGGTTTATCTCTCCCTCAGAGAAAACCAGAATGAGTTTTTTAATAAAGTGATTGAAAAGGTACACCGAATCCCCAATTTAATTATTTCAATTCCTGCAAAAAGGTCTTTCAGAGCGGCTGCCGCTTGGTAAAATGTGATAACGTTCCAACACATTTTTAAAAATTGTAAATTAATTCATGAATTTCTATTCAAAGTTTAATCTGCTATTTTCACATATGAAAACTCATAAGGTTGCTTCCTATTGATTGGGTATCTTTGCATCTAGAATTTAAGCTTGTATTTAATTTCTTTCTAGAAGCTTCCAGAGGCACTTGCCACATGTCACTGAATGTTGCCATTTCTACTGCCTTCAGAGTTAAGAACTCCACAGCCAGGGTTCCAGACCCCAACTTAGATATTTAGTCTTATTTCTCTCAACTTTTATGCTTCTATTAGAGTAGATCACTTCATATTCTCTGCACATGCCCTGACTTTTCCTGGCTTCCATGCGCTTATTCACAGGCAGCACCCTGCCCTGCCCTTCCTCCTGCTGCCTCCTGTCATCATTTTCTTTCCTCTGGCCCCCTCTTCACTGCCATTGCCTTCCGTAACCTTTTCCATCCAAGGGGCTCTGCGCTTCCCCCGTCATTCTCCAAAGCACGTGTTGGTAATCTTTAATGGGACGTCTTATGTTTCGTCTTGTACTACAGTTGTGTGTTTTATCCTATCTCCTTTTCAAAGGAAAAGGAAAGTTTTAGGGGAAATATATAGCTATCCACTTCATCTCTCAGACCCCTGCAATACCCAGCACAATTTCTTGAACATAACAAGTACTCAGTAATTATTTTTTTAATTAAATTGGATGAAAATAAATTCAGACAACTTTCTCTTCACTACGTGCTGACAAAATAATTGTAACAAGTCCATCATCACAGCAAGCAGCAGAGCCAGGATTTGAACACAGACACTTCACTGCATTTAAAACCCCTGGTCTTTGTTGCCTCAACAACAGACAGAATACATATTGCAAAGTTGTTTGTCCAGCTATCTAATTTAGCTGTAATTGCAAATACATGAAAATTATCCTAAAAAAGACTAAACATTTTCTCCTTGACCATGTGTGGAAAAAATGTTTTTATTGTGTGACATTAATTTCAAAGAGTAGGAACATATAAGAATATCCCTTTAATAAATTTATTATGACCTTATCATCTATTGCCTAGTTTAATGCTTTCAGAATTTACAGAAACATATGAATAGACATAGAGGTAGAATCACACTTACTATCTACTATTGGATTGACTGTTCCCAGTCTGAAGACCTGAATTATTGATCACTGCTTAGTGGCTCAAAGGTGGCAAAGGTGTATTCGGAGCCAAGGATGTAGGATTTGGAATAAGCCTGGCTTAGAGCTCAGGTGCTCATTCTGGGCCTTTGGGCTCCAACAAGCAGGAAGTAGGGAGCTGCAGAACATCTTACTCTCAGTGTTGAGACTTGAAAATTCAGTAAGGAAACCTAAAACTAACATTAACTTAACCTGTCTCCACATAAAGTTCTAATTGAAAGCATTCCTTTACTTCATTTTTAGAATATGAGAAAGAACTTTCTGAGGCAATGAAGTAGCATCAAATGTCCCTTCTGCATGTTGGGACACATTGGGACTTGTTTTTCATTAGCAGCTGGGCTTTTTCTGGGGGAAAGAAAGAGCAGAAAGTCTCATCTACAATGTCCTTTAATAGCAATGTCAAATTCTCCTGAATTATCTGTGACGTTTCCTTACATGCTGTTGAGTAGCCTTTATCTTTACTGTTTGGTGTTTCAGGTCCATGTGCTGGTCTCCACCACCTTCCTGATGGAGAACTCACTTTCTGCTCAGCAACCTTCTGTTACGATTATCTTAAGAAGGTTTTTTACTTTGCAAACCAGTTTATAGTACAGTCTCCTTTCCAAAATATTTTGAGAATTTGAGGTTCTGGCAGCATACAGAGACTACAAATCTGATTAAATATATGCATTGCCAAGTGATCAGACAGAAAAAGAATTGTACAGAAATGAAAAATATCAATCATGTTGGCTGCCGCTCTGTGGTGCTTTGTCTGTGGCCTCTAAGGGGTCCAGTGCCAATGTCGGCGAGGCTAGCTGCATGGCTGGATGGAGGAATGTTGGCTTTCTGCTCCAGAGAGAAAAGAGCCCAGATCCCATCACACCAAGACAACTTCAGCAAGTGTGTCCTTACATTTGGTCTATGGACATTTGCCAGTAAAGGTAGGTCTAAGGTCCCATTTATCTTGATAATTAAATAAACTTGTAAGAACATATTGAGAAAAATTTTTCTTTTTTTCCCTTTTTTAGATGGTAATGTTTAGCTTTGTTCTCCTTACCTTAAAACTACCCAATACAAGTACGAATTTCTGCCAAGGGAGGAGGAAAACGGCTTCTATACCCTTGGCTACTTACTATGTGTGCTTTCTTAGAATCACCAAACTTGGGGCTAAATACAACTTCTGCTAATGGCCAGACTTTGGGGGGTGAATCATCTTTCTGATCCTCAGTTTCCTCATCTATAAAACAATGATGCTAAATGAAATAAAATAAAATAGAATGCGATGAGCACATTATGGTAGGGAGACTCCCAGAGGCTAGCGATTCTCATACTTACTGAGCACCAGTGTTAGGCACTGGTTCAAGCTCCGTGTGTGTATAATTCCTTTTAACTTCTTACCCACGAAGCAGGTTCTGTTATTAGTCTCATCCCATTGGAGAAGAACTTGTGGTGCCAAGAGGTAAAGTAGTCCAGTCCCACCGGGTAAGTGCTGGGCAGGGATGCTAGCCCAGGCAGGCTGCTTCTGCAGATGCCCTCTTCTCCACTAGCAAAGCAGATTTTAAAAAGGCATGGCCAAAGTGACTCATGGTACCTTCAGGCCACAGGAAATGTGTGCACTTGGTATGCTGAGCACTCCTGAGCTGTGCAGCGAAGCCCCAGGGAGCCAAGCAGGATTGGTGAACACTGCAGATGGTCATCTGCCTGTGCAGGGCCTGGTCAGGGCGTTCACATTTGGGAGAAGGTATGGCCCAGAAGCCAGAGTTGGCTCTGCTACTTTGTTGAGTCTGCTCTGCTCTGAGCTTTTCCTGGAAGACTGAAGGTTGGATCAATATTCTTTCCATCCTTCTCTTGCCTAATATTTTGTACCTCACCTCCCACCATGCTATTTTTAAACATTCATCAGCCAAATAAGTAAAGGAATACTCCTGAGGCAGCTATTTAAGACCCTGTGGGCTGGGAGGCCTAATAAGCATGTCTAGTGTACTAGACATGTTTTTTTGGCTCACGTCCTGTTTCAATGCTCCATAAATACTGCTCTCTTTGTGAAGTCTTTCCTCACCTCCTTGCCCAGCTTGAGAGTGTGTTCTCCTATGATGTCTTCCATATGCTGTTATATGTTAGGCATATTTGTGCATCCTTCTCAACCAACCAAGGGATTATAATCTTCCTGAGGACAGGGATTCTGCCTCGTTTATTCATGGTATCTCCCGCAGCATCTAACATGGTTCTAACGAATAGCAACTCATTAAAACAGAAAAATATAAATCATCTATAAATCAAATCATCCCATAAACCAAGTCAAAATACAAATGACAGATTGGGAGAAAAATTTTGCAACTTATATAACAACATGTTGTGATCCGTAACATACAAATAATTTCCTCAAATTAAAAATACAAAGATTAAACATTATTTTAAAATAGATAAATGGCACAATTTACCAAAGAGAAAATGCAAATAAATGGTCAATAACATGTGAAAAAAATTCTAAGACTGTATTCACTAAAAATTGAGAAAATGCAAATGAAAATCACCCCCTTCCCCCATTTTTCAAACATATAGACAAAAAACTTTAAAAGATTTACTTCCCAAAAAAGGGTTGGGCGGGGGGAGAATTTATGTACAATGAGTAATGTGAAGGAGTGTGAAAAGTTTAAAATCATATATTTGATATGTAGTTATGTATAGTATATTAGCCTGCTAGGGCTGCCTAATAAAGTACGACTGACTTGGTGGCTTAAATGACAGAAATGTATTTTCTCACAATTCTGGAGATTATATATCTGATATCGGCAGGGTTGGTTTCTTCTGAGGCCTCTCTCCTTGGTTTGTAGATGACCATCTTCTCCCTGTGTCTTCATATAGTCTTCCCTTGTCTATGTCTGTGTCCTAATCTTTTCCTCATATAAGGACACCAGTCATATTGTATTACAGCCCACCTTAATGACCTCATTTTAACTTAATTATCCTTTTAAAGACTCCGTCTCCAAATACAGTCACATTCTAAGGTACTGGGGTTTAAGTCTTCAACATATGAATTTTGGGAGGAAGTTCCATGAACTTTTTGAAGCACCCTCATATATAATGGATACAGATGAATAAATGAATAGATAATAAATAGATAGATGTATGTTTCAGAAACAAATCAGGTAGGATATACTCCAAATTGTTAGCAATGTTTGGGTTGGGATGGGATAGGTAGGAAATATTTTGCTTCTTTTTACAGTTTGGAAAGTTCTAAAATTAAATTATGATTTGGCTTTTTTTTTAGTTTTTTGGGATTTTCAAGTAAATAATAATAATAATGATAAATGAATATCACACATAGAAAACATCATCATCAGAGGCACAGACTGACCAGATGCTTACCAATACTGTTCCTATTCTTTTTTTTTTTTTTTTGTCTTTTTGTGACCGGCCGCACCACGCTCAGCCAGCGAGTGAACCGGCCATCCCTATATAGGATCCGAACCCGGGGCGGGTGTACTGCCGAGCTCCCAGCGCCGCACTCTCCCGAGTGCGCCACGGGTCGGCGCTGTACTGTTTCTATTCTTGGCCATACAAGAGAACTATTTTTTCTAGCCTCCTTTGTAGTTAGATTGAGACTATTTGAGATTTGACCAAAGGAATATCAGTGAAAGGAAATGGGCCAATTCAAGGCTTGGCCCTAAAATATCTCCCATTATCTTCCTTACTTTCTCTCTCTTTTCTCGGCAACTTATCGAATGCAGAGAATCTAGGGAAGGAACCCAGAGGTCACCCTCTGAGGTGGCAGAAGGGCCTGGTGGAGGGAACTGGGTTTCCTGAGTCACCACATGGAGGAGAGCTATTCAAGACAGCTTGATTTGCATCTGACTTCCTTGGTGTTAAGTCACTGTATTTTAGACTCGTTTGTTCCAGCAACCAGCATTAATTACTATAACAAGTACATCACAATACTACCCTGTTTCTATAAAGCAAATTAAATTCATTAAGATGAAAAATGTGCACATCCTTTGAACCAGAAATTATTCTTCTAGGAAACAAACCTTTACAATTAAAACCATGAATATCCAAAGATGTGCTTGTAAAGACATGCTATGAAAAAAAGTCAACTATATTTTCATCCATAGAGAAATGGTTAAACAAATTATGGCATACTGATTTACTAAACCCTATGCAGCCATCAAAATGAATGACCTAGATGTATGTACTGACCTGGAAAGATGCGGATTACATAAAGATATTTACACAACAAAGTTGGAGATAAATAACTATAGCATGATTTGTTTTTATTAAAGTTACATCAATAGATATGACACAACTTTGCAGTTTCTTCCATCAAGGAGTAAAGTCAGTTTCCCTATTCCTTGACTCTGGATTATACTGGAATTTGCTTTGGACAATAGAAAATGGTGGAAACTATGGAGGGCTAACTTCAAGCCTAGGTCTCAAGAGGCCTACAACAGATCCATGCTCTTTTTTGAGTCGTGTTACCAACATGAGAGCAAGCACAGGCTAGTGTGATGGAAGAAACCAGCCGAGATCAGCAAAGTGACTAGAGTTACACGAGCAAACCCAGCTGCCACCCCGGACCCTGCCTCCTTCCTCCGCCCTTCCCTCTTTCTCTCCCTCTTTCCCTCCTCCCTGTTTCTGATTTTCTCTCTCTTTCAGTAAATATAAGATTTTCCTTCAATCCCTGCACTGGCCAGCCCCTCCTTCACCCCAAATTTTTTTCTTAAAAATTGCCATAAATGGTATAGGGTACTTTGATAGCCCATCACATCTACTAAGGTTAGGCCTGTAGTGATTGGGACTAGGAAAGGCATGTCTCAGCTCTGGCTACCTACAAAGTAAACAGACCCCTCATAAAGCCAGTGCACTGGGAAAGTAGTGTAACAATTATCTTAACAAAATAAAATTATTCCCTAATAAAACTGTTCCTTAATAGTCTACTTTTCTTTCCTGCATTCAATTTTACCTACTTCTACTTTTAAGTGGAAATATATATATGTATACATAAGAGGTGTATTTATATATATAAAGATATATTTATATATTACATAAACTATATTTAAGTATATCATATAGATTTTGCACATATGTCTACAGTTTTTCCTTTTGTCCTCTAGTGCTGATTATGCAGACAAATGAAATGTGTGCATATGTTTTTATCCTTGCCTGCAGCACACGTGCTCAACTGACCCTCTGTTTCTGGATATAAAGGGAAAGAAGAGGCGTAAGCCTCTTTATCTGGGTTTTGGAGGAACACCCTGTTGGGGATATCACACAATTTTACTAAAACGGCCACATTTTCACATGAGTGGCCTTCACTACTATGAGGAATTACTACGAACAGTCATGACAGTGGAATAGGATGACAAATGAATGGCTGTTCCAAGGGATGCATAACATCAAAAGAATTTTTTTGAGGAGAAAAAGGCTGATTTCATATGCACGTGATGAATAAGACTAAGAGAAAAGCTGATGGTTTTACCTGTTGTATTAAATTTTAATAGTTCATTAAATGATATCTAGAATTCATTTAAGTGACAATTAGTAGATCCTTTCCCAAAGACAATGGAAACAAGCAGTATCATTGAGCAAAATGTTGATACAGAAAATAGTAAGTGCTGAACGGTTCTAAAACAGCCCTGGGGTGGAAGAACAATGCTAACTGTAAAATAGCCAAATTAAAAATCATTTAAAGTTAGATTTCAATATGGTATTTTCCTTCCCACTAGAAAGCATGAAATTACATTAAGGCTCATTCTGATTATTCAAAACAGTGGAATAAAGATCCTTGCTTTTGTACAGCAGTGTTTGCTGAACACAAGCCTTCGTTTGCCGCTACATTTCCTTGCATCATTACATAATTGTTCCCTAGTATGCCAGTTATTCCACAGGCACTGAAGTATGCTATGCTGGTGAGCTAATCCCTCATTTAACACAGTGCTCTGCGTAGAGTAACAACGGCAAATATTGTGAGTGAAGAAATGAACAAGGCTCCAAACTGGATAATTAAAATCACCTGATAGTCTTACGAGGGAATTGGTTAAACTCATAGCACAATCAGTTAATGATCAACCTCATGAGTAATCAGGAAATGTACATTAAATCATCAATGATACATCACTTTTCATCTATCACACAGGGCAGTGAATTGTAAATTGCTACAACCTTTCTAGAAAGCAATTTGGCAAAATGTATCAAGAGCTCCAAAGAGTTCATACCCTTTAACAGGATAATAATACTTTCAAGAATCTATTCTAAGGAAATAATCATAGATACAAAGATCCTTTTGGTACACATTTTTGTAGTTGTAGCACTATTTATTATTGTAAAAATATTAGAATTTTAAAAATAATACCTGAAAATGGAATTGTCAGCTAAATTATGCTATATTTCCATGGTTAAATGCTGTGAAACCTATAGTAATCACTTGTTTGAAGAACATTTAATCATATGTACAATGGTTCAAGTTAAGTTTTGTATTCTCATGGTGTGTGTGTTTGTGTGTGTGCGTGTGTGTGTGTGTGTGTGTGTATTTGTCTGAGATACAGAGAGAAAGAGAGAAAGAGAAATGTTTAGAAGAACCCCTCATATAGAAAAAACAAAAACCAAAAAAACACAAAAGCAGCTCTGTAAAATATATAAACAGAAATCTTTTTAATGAATGATGGAGCTTCTGTCTATGGAAAAGAATTCCTTACAGGTCAGAAAGGGTAAGAAAAGAAGAAATTATGAGGTTAGTAAGCATATTTTATTTTTCTTGGGCCCTGCCTTGAGTGGGTTTAATAAGCCTTGCATGTAGGAGACAGGAAATAAACCACGGGCTGAGCAGGCCTAACAGTCAAACCAGAGAACATCACATAAAGAGAGGAATTGCTACAGAGCAACACCCACTCTTGGTGGTAGATAGAAAAAAACACTCCAGAGAGAGATGGTGGGGATGTGTGTCTATGTTGTCTTTGAATCTGGGTAAAGAAAAGAAAAAAGAAAAAAAAAAGAAAAAACCCAAAAAACCACTCTTTCCTTTAGAGACGGTATAAACTTTGCTTACACTTACCTGGGGTTGAGGCCTGAATTTACGTTACATGTAAATGAATCTCCAAACTCCCAAGATAACAATTTAGTTGAAGAGCTATAGGTTGGTAATGTCCTCAAAGCCCAGTGTTTTGTTTGCCTTCTCGTCACTCTGGTGGTGTGGGAGGGTTATGAAGATGGCTGAAGACACGACACTCTGGACAGAAGAGATGGACAGCAGTTCATTGGTCACACATACTCACGGTCTGGGGTAGGAGGACACCACGCCACACAAGGTCACGTGGAGGTTGCCCTTACGAACAGAACAAACAGGAGCTGCAGGAGACAGTCTTTGTAGTATTAAGAAGGTGAGGTGACCCCGTGGTTCCTGTAGGAGTTGGTGGTTGGCTTGTCTGAATAATTTTGCAGACTTGCAGGAAACTGAAGCCCAGCGCTCAGGGATAAGCAGGCACTATGCTTGGTCTCTATGGTAAGTAGGATTTTCTGGCTAGGGGGACCTTATCCAAGGGAGTAGACTGGGGAAGGGGGTTACGGTTTGGCCATTTGAGGCCCTCCAGATTCTAGATGTTAAGGCAGCATATAGAACTGAATCTAAGTTTCAGGCCTTATCCCATATCCAGAAGAAGCAAAAGCAAATCCTCTCTGGGAAAATGCACTGAAAAACCAGCTTCAAAAAATTCCCATAGTTGACATTCCAAGAAGCATCTCCAGACATATGAGGAACCAAGCCACCTGAGTGAGAGTCATACTAAGCAAAACAACTGCAGAACCAGATCTTTAATCATTACATGTTAGAATTATCTGATACAAATATAAAACAGCATGTTTAACATATCTTTTTTACAAGATAGTATGAAAAGTGTGACAAAAATAAAAGAGACCACCAAAATTGACCACAGAGGTTTAGATAAAGAGATCCTAGAAATGACTTAGAGACTGAATGGACTAATAAAACATTAAATCAGAAATGGTTGTAAAAAGAATTAGCGAACTGGAAAAGCTATGTGAAAAGCTGAGAAGTTAAGAGACTTGTATGACAGAATGAGGCATTCCAACAAATGCCAAAACAGTGTTTCAGGATGTAACAGAGAGAACGAGGGAGGGGAAATATTTAAATGTACACATGTTGGAAGACAATGAACTTTAGATTCAGGAAGCCCAAAGAATCACAAGCAAGGGGAAAAAGGATTAAAACATGGAGGCTTAGAAAAACAAACACAGAGAAAGTGCTCAACGCAAGCCAGATAGACTTCTGAGCAATTTACATATATTGACTCTTTTAATCCTCACATGTGGTGTTAACTGAGGCACAGAAAACTTATATAATATTCCAGGGGTTTCACAACAGGGAAATTGTAGGAGCACTCTGGCTCCTGGGTTTATGCTTTTAACCACTTGCAATACTGGCTCTTGAAGAGAGGCTCAAGATGTGTAGGCATATCTTAATGAAACAGCACAACACCAAAGGCAATGAGATTTTAAAAGCAGCCAGAGAAAAAAGACAGATAACCTACAAAGGGAAGACAATTAGACAGATTGCTGGCTGCTTCTCAACCACTGCATAAACCAGAAAAAGAGTGCTCGGAAAAAATAACTGTCAGATCCGAATTATCTTCCAAGAGTGAAGGTTAAAAAACGACATTTTGGCGCAATAAAAATTAAGAGAATTTATTGCTAACAGGCACATATGAAAAGAAAAATTACATGCTTCAGGTAGAAAAAAAATAATGAGATGAGTGAGAATATTTTTTTCTGAATTAGCAGAGTGAAAACATAGGATGAGGGAAAAAGCCATAAAATATTCAATAAATCCAAAATAACCCCATGATTTTTTTTTAAAAAGATATAAATATTCATCCACGGGCTATCAGATTGTAAACAAAAATGAGATGATAGGTGATAAAGTAAATTGCAATACATTACAACCTCTAAAACATAAGGACACAGAAGGATGAAAGGATGGAAAAATACCCACCAGAAAAGTATAACGGTGCCAGGAAACTGCTTGTCTGCTCTCAGATTTGTTCTTCATCTTTCCCTTGCTCTGCTGTTTATCACGCAGATTATTATGAGAATTCGCTCATGCAATTATGGAGGACAACCATCTGCCTGGTGCAGGCTGGAGAACCAGGAACATCTGTGGTGTATGTCAGTTGGAGGCCAAAGGCAGGAGAATGTAGTGGTGGGAGGGTAATGGGCCACAGGTGTAAGTCCCAGAGTCTGAAGGCTCAAGAACCAGGAGCTCCAACGTTCCAGGGCAGGAGATGATGGATGTACCAGCTCAAGAAGAGAGAATTCATTCTTCCTCTACTTTTTTTGTTCTGTTTTGGCCCTCAACAGATTGGATGATGCCTGCCCATGTTGATCACATTGATTAGGGCAGATCTTCCTACTTAGTCTGCTGATTCCAATGCTAATCTCTTCTGTAGATAACCTATCAGGACCCCCCCCCCCAAAAATAATGTTTTTACTAGCTATCTGGGCATCCCTTAGCTCAGATGACACATAAAATCAATCATCACAACTGCTCATTCAAATTATTTTGGAATTAACTGAAATTTTGTTTGCTTCCTAAATTTTTGTAAATGTTCCATGGACTTTTGAAAACAAAATATAATATTTGCAGAGTGCAAAATTTAATATACCCCATACTGGCCAGCTGCAAAAAGAAAAACAAAAACCAAAATTCAATACAGAGATAAATTATGAGGCCAAGTTCTATATCTATGCTGTTTACCTTGATCTGGCAAAGGCCAAGAGAAGCACATACAGTCTCCCACAAAAGTTGTTTTTCAGTTTCTTTTTCTAAGACAAGAGTCTTAAATATTGTGATGCTGTGTTATTCAGTGTATAGCATATCTTGTGCATAACTGTTACATGTTCTTTGATGCTTATATACCCCTGTCTGCTTTAATACCTTTAGCCATGAATTACGATCTGTCTGAGATTAACAATGCCATTACCTCTCTTTCATATTACATATGCCTTATGCTATGCTTTCCTAAAATCATTTGTCTAAGGTATGTCATGATAGGCATCATAAGCTATTTTTTGTTTTTTAATGAAGATATTACAACCAATAATGGATCTTTTATCATCTTGCCTCAGGAGACTGGGACAATATAATTGTTATTGAATTAAGTTTTTTAATAATGCATAGATTTTCTTCCAAAAATAGTTTTGATGTTTACGTTCAATTTTACAACCATTTATATAAAAATTATTTAGGTTTAATTCCATGTTGACTTATATTGATGTTTACTGCTAGTCAATTATACCAAAGACCTCTGTTTTGAGATTTCCATTCTGATTATCATATGGAGTGTATTTTCAAGTTTGCTGTTTTTCAGAGTTGTCCTGTAAATGACAAACATTTTGAGGATTTGCCCATCTGAGAATTTTTTTCTTGTTTTAGTTTATAAAAAATTAATTGGTTATTTAAAATTCTTAGTCGTAAACCTGTTGGCTTAAAATTCTATAAATATTGTTCTATGCTTTTATGGCCTTTAGTGTTGCACTAAAAAATGTAAGGATACTTTTGTTCTCCCTTTTTAAATCTTTTATTTACCCTTTTACAGCCAGCTGGTATTGGGATCCAAACCCTTGACCTTAGAAAACAGTATGGAGATTTCTCAAACAACTACAGATAGATAGGACTACCATACAATCCAGCAATCCCACTTTGGGGTTTATACCCGAAGGAATAGAAATCATCATGTCGAAGGGATACCTGCACTCCCATGTTCATTGCAATTCTATTTGCAATGGCCAAGATATGGAACCAATCTAAGTGTCCATCAATGGATAACTAGATAAAGAAAATGTGGTATATATACACAATGGAATACTACTCAGCCATAAAAAAGAATGAAATTGTGCTATTCACAGCAACATGGATGAGCTTGGAGAAAATTATGTTAAGTGAAATAAATCAAGTACAGAATGAGAAATACTGCATGTCCTCACTCATAAGTGGGAGCTAAGAAACAAAGAAAGACCATAATAAAACGTTAAACTTTCAGAAGGAGAGAACAGACGTATAGTTACTAGAGGTGGGAAAGGGGGAGGGTGAGGAGGGAGAGGGAGTGACAGGTAAGGGACACAGAAAGTAATTACGATTTATAATGATGAACAGACTGATAATATTGATTTGATCACAACATACTGTACACAAATACTGATAGTCAACTCTGTACCCCATAAATATGTATAAACAAAAAAAGACCTTGGTATTATAATACCACACTCTAACCAACTGAGCTAACTGGCCAGCCCTTTAAATCTTTTTCAAAAATGAATGCTAAATGATCTTTTTATGGTCCTTGGAATTAAAATTATAAGAATCTGGTTGGGGCCATATAAAGGGGAGACTTTAAATAAAATTTGAAAATTTTTCATTGTAGCTTCCATATTTTTGTCTAGAACACTTCTTCAGTTAGATCTTTGATTATAATTTCTGTATCTATTATTATAATTTGCTTTTTTGTTGTGTTTTAATTTGATTTTAAGTTACAACTACGTCTATTTCATGCTCTCACTTTCGTTTTCTTTAATGTCATTTTATTGTGTCTCCCCTCCACCACCCCCGCCTGGATTCTTAGAGAAGTTCAACAGTTCATGTGCACACACTGAGAGAAGTGACTGACAGGGCCAAAAGGGGCAGCCCTAAACTTGTACTCACTTGGATGCTGTGAACAGTGTCTAGCCTAATTCTCAGATCTATCCTATAAAGAAAAGTTTTCTATATGCTATACATAAACTTTATATATACACTGTAAAAAGATGCATCTCAGTCCCTCCCTGTCTGGCTATCTGATCTACTGACCCCATAAGATGCTGATGGCCAGGGCTTTTTTTTCTTCCTCTGCCTACAGCTCTTTTCTTGAGAAGGTGCTCCCTGTGGAACAGTGCAATCCCGGCAGTCTGGGTTCTTGACGCCTCAGTGTTTCTGAAATGTTTCCTTTTCTCTGTGGTCTCTGAATGAATCAGAAAGCTGGGGTGGTAGTGGTAAGGCTGGTACGGAAGGTAAGACCAATACTCTCTTTGCCTGCTTTGGGATTTGGTTGAGACGTTGGTCTCTGTTCCAGCCAGAGAGGAACCGTTTCAACATGAAGGTCTCAGGGTATATGTCTTATGTAAGGAGCTCGAGCCAATTGATTTCTACTTAGTCTCACTCATATATTCAGCTAAAAACTAGTTTCTTGCCTTATTTCTTAAAAAATAATTTAACATGAAATTCACATAACATAAAACTAGCCATTTTAAAGTGAATAATTCATTGGCATTTTGTACATTCACGTTGTGCAACCACCACCTCTAAGTAGTTGCAAAACATTTCCATCACTCCAAAGTAAAACCCTTTACCTATTAAGCAGTTTTGTATTCCTCTCCATCCATTTAACCACCAATCCACATTCTCTCTCAATATATTTATTTATTTTGGATATTTCATATAAATAGAATCGTAATCATACAATATGTGGCCTTTTGCGTCTGGCTTCTTTCATTTAGCATGTTTTGGAGGTTCATTTAGCATATATCAGAACTTCATTCCTTTTATGGCTAAATAATATTTCATTGTACATATTATATCATAATTTGTTTAGCTATTCATCCATTGATAGACAGTTGGGCTGTTTCCACATAAATTTGGCTATTGCAGCTAGTGTTGCTATGAATGTGTGTGTACATGTACTAGTTTGAGACCCTGTTTTCATTTCTTTGGGTCTATACTTAGGAGCAGAATTGGGAGTCATATGGTAACTCTATGTTTAGCTTTTCGAAGAACTGCCAAACTCTTTTCTGCAGTGGCGGCACCATGTTACATTCCTACCAGCAAAACATGAAGGTTCCAATTTCTCCACCTCCTCGCCAACACTTGTAATTTTACATTAAAAAAAATTATAGACAATAATTGGGTGGTTGTGAAGTGATACCTCATTGTGGCTTTGATTTGCATTTCCCTAATGACTGATGATGTTGAGCATTTTTTCATGTGCTTATTGGCCATTTGTATATCTTCTTTGGAGAAGAGTCTATTCAAGTCCATTGCTCAGATTTTAAATTGGATTGTTTGCCTATTTACTGTTGAGTTTCAAAAGTTCTTTATATATTCTGGATACTAGACCCTTATCAGATATACGATTCATTTTCTCCCATTCTGTAGAGTGTCTTTTCACTTTCTTGACATTGTCCTTTGATACACAGAAGTTTAAAATGTTCATGAAATCCACTTTGGTTTTTATTTTTTTGCTCATGCTTTTGGTGTCATCTCTACTTAGCCTTATTTTTAAACCTTAAGACTGATGCTATGCCTCTGTCTTTTGAACTTAAATATTCTAGTGGCAGTTTTTTTTTGTTGTTTTATTTTGTCTCTTTTTTTTTTGCTGGATAAGTGTTCTGTACATTGCATTAAAGGTAATGAAATTTCTGATTCCCTTTGATGGAAATAGTTGCTTCCTTTTGATGACAAACCTGAAAACAGATGTTTTACTATACAGTTTAATGACTCTTTCTAGTTAACACCTTATGCAATCGCCTGGAAGCAGTGAGTCAGACACTACTCTTTCTCACTTCATTGTCACTGTCACATGTGCTTTGTTCTTCAGATATATAATATGTATAAACACACATATATGCATACATATAATGTTTTATGTGATATCAAAGAGAAAACACATTATTCAGCCCAGAAAAATTAAAACTTCCATGCAGTGCAATACTTGAATTAAATTTTTAAAGAAAAAATATTTGGCAATATTGACAGTGTTTGGAAGGAGAGGTGGGGAAGGTCGTCTTCAACTTGAGTGCAGACTTGATCCAAGCCATGGAAATTTTTCCCCTTCAATATGTGTGATTCTTTCCAACTCTTGTCCTTCTGGAATGATACAAGATTCACACTCAACCTGAATGAAAATGAGCGGTCCTGGGGGGCAGCCTAAGAGGAGGACATGTGCAGTGTCTGTCCCAATCATTCACTCATTTAACAAATATGTATAGAGGGCCTCTGTGTCCCAGACTCTGCTCCAGGTGCTGGGGACGCAACAGTGAACAGGACAGACAAGGTCCCTTGTGTTACAAAGTTTGCATTCCAGCCAGGGAGACGTACAGTAATCAGTTAACAACGACATGCAGTAGTTTCAGATAATGATCATTTAAGAAAATAGAACCTGATAATGTGATATAAAAGGGGACACACAGTTTAATAGTGTGGTCAAGGAAGACCTTTGTAAAGACGTGATATTTGAGCTGAGTTTCGGGAAACAAAAATGAGCCGGCCATGTGAGGATCTGAGAGAAAGGGACTGTGATTAGGAACGAGCTAGGGAAGGTTAAAGGGGAACAAGGAAGCCCTGCCTGGGGCTGGCGGTGTGGGTGGCAGAGCACAGGAGGTGAGGTTGAGTAGGTGGGCAGGGCTGGGACGCCAGGAACTTTGTAGGCCGTGGTGAGGAGCAGATGTGGCTACAGCAGCAGGGGCCCTGCTCCGTCAGGGCAGCTGGGAGGGTCGGCGGCTGTGCAGGGCCATGCTCACGGGGAAGGAATGTGCCCCTCCCTGGAGAGAAGACTTCCAAGCTTCCAAGCAGGTACTCAGGGGAGCCCGGCCAGGGTCAGACTGGAATCAAAGTCCTTTGTGCGCTTCATCACCTGATACAGAATACGATTTTTCTCTTGTACATTGACAGACTTCCTGCTCTAGAATATACACTCCAGAGGCAGGACGTGGCTTCATTCATAGCTGTACACTCAGTGCCTAGACTAGTACCTGACATAATATTTTGACAAGTAAATATCGGTTAATCTGCATCCAATTCATGAATAAAAGAATGATAATAGCAAGAATCCCGATTTTTTCCTATTACTAATGTGGACTGGGAATACAAGGGTTAATACCATTTTTGAAATGGAAATTCTTCTTTAATTTAGTTTCATGGTTCCAGATTGCCAATATGTATCTAAAATGCAGCCCAATGTTTCTTTCTATCCAGTCATATCTTATCAATGTCAGCTGAACACAAAGCCTCATTGTTGAGATATCTTTCAAGAGAATTTTCTTTTTGTGATAGTGAAAATCTGAAGAATTCTATCAACCTCCAGACTTTTTTTGTGTGTGGGTTAAAATGTATCAAAGCCTTACTTTTGCTTCAGTATAATTATTAATTAAAACTTCCAACTGAGGAAGTAATTTCGCCCCTGTGAAGCATGATTGAATTAGAAAACGTAAGGAAAGCACTTAAAACATAATAAGAATGTCATTTGGTAGTTTATTAAGCTTTTGGCTCTGATAGGCAGCCCAGAGAATTTGTTCTCTATCTTCATGGACAAAAGGACTAAAACTGACAGAATTTGTGATGCATGAGAAAGTCTGTGTCATGCTTTGGGGAAGGCCAGTAACTTCATCCAATTTCTAGTCCTTTTAGGAGATAGGAAATGATCGTTTTTAAGAGTAGCTATAAATACTCAGCTCCCTGTTGTCTTAGTATATGCCTGCATGTGACATTAAAGGGAGTCAAGATAAGAATAAGGAAGATCTCCACACTTGATCTAAATGACAGAAGAGTTACATGTCCAAACCACTAAGAAACACATATATTACTGCTCTGTTAGATTACACTTGTAGATTTGTAGCATTCTGTCATTAGCCAGATCACTTAAACAAAATCATAAGCTGTCAAAACCAAAAATATTCCATTAATGACTGTCATTTGAAAGGTTTGTGGTATTATTTCAGCACAACTAATATTAACCGTAAGTGCTCAGAAAACCATATATTTTCAAAACATTTCAAGTAATTTTTATTTATTCTTTTTATATACACAGAGGGTCATGTCATACAAGTAAGCATTAGATAAATCTCAGTTGAAAATGGTAATGGTAAAACAAATTTTTAGATTTAAAAACATTTTAATGATTGTGATGCGAGTCTTATTATATCAAATGCTATCTATGAATGAAAACCAAACCAATTGTGAAAAAGATATTTTGAAAAAATGCATAAACTTTGTAAAAACAAAAAATTTTTTAACTTAGATTGGGTGCTGAAATTGGAATAGCAGTTAAATATTCTTTCATGCATTTTAGAATCTTTTCTAATAATAAAATAATAAATGTGGTACCTATTATATTGCTTCTCTCCTTGGCACTGTGTCAATATGAATCATGATGAATTCAAGAAAATACATAATAATTGCAGACAGGAAAAAAATGAAAGCACTCTACATTGATAGTAATACTATACTAAGAAAAAATGTTCGTGGTGGAATCCCTTACTTGAAATTTTAGTGCTGGGGGAAAAGAATTATCGCCTGTCAAAGTGTATTGGAATCTGTCTAATTCTCTTTCCGCAGCTAAAATTCTCATCCGGGCCATACCACCTCTGTGACAACAGATCTCTGACTCATCCCTTCTCAGTTCTTGTCTATCCAACATTCATTCTCGAGCAGTGACAATAGTGAGGTTTTTAAAACGTGATTTAGAACAAGTCACTTTCCCACTTAAAACTCCCCAGAATGTCCCCTTTACAGGAAAAACAAATTCAAATTTCTGCCCCTGGCCTCACCTGATTGGGCCCTTGCTGACCTTTCTTATGTCCTACCACTGTCTTTCCTACTCACTAGACCCCAATCTTACCTTCTCCTAATCCTCAAACACACCAAACTCATCCATGCCTTTGGGCCTTTGCATTAGCTGTCAGCTCTGCCTAGATATTTCTCCACAGAGATTTTCTCAGGGCTGCCTCTTTCTCACCATTTATTTAGCTCTCAGCTTGAACATCTATTCTGTAGAGATTTTCCCCGACCACTCCATCTCTAGTCACTACCTGGTCATTCTACCACCCCACCCTAAGATATTTTTGCCGTGGCCATGTTGCTAACTGATTTATTTCTTCTTAATCTGCTTACTTGTTCATTGTGTGATACCCATGCAAGAGCATGAGCTCTATGAGGAGAGGGACACAGTATTCTCTTACGAATCTTTTAATGGCTGCAAGATCTGTAGTGACATCCTCTATTTCATTCCTGACCTGGGGATCTGTGTCTTTTCTATTTTGGGACTTGTCAGTCTCGCTACAGATTTTGATTTTGATTGATTTTTTTTCCCAAAAACCAGCTTCAGGCTGGCCTGTTAGTTCAGTTGGTTAGAGTGCAGCCTTGTAATACCAAAGTCGTGGGTTCAGATCCCCCTATCAGCCAGCTGCAAATAAATAAATAAATAAATAAAGCATCAGCTTTTTGCTTTTTGTTTTACTGATTTTTCTCTATTGAATCCCTATTTTCAATTTCCCCGATTTCTGCTCTTATCTGTCTTATTTCTTTCCTTCTGCTCGCTCTGGGTTTATTTTGCTCTTCTTTTCTCGTTTTGTCAGTTAGAAACTTAGGTATTCATTTGGGACTTTCCTCTTTTTTTTGATGTAAACATTTACTGTTATAAATTTGCCTCTCAGCACTGCTTAAGTTGCATCGCACATATTCTGATAAATTTTGTTTTTATTTTCATTCTATTCTATGTATTTTTAAATTTCTTTTGAGACTTCCTCTTTGGGCATGGAATATCTGAAAAGTGTGTGTTTAATTTCCATGTGTTTAGAGGTTTTCCTGCAGTCTTTCTAGTTATCAATTTCTAGTTTAATCCTGCTATGATCAGATTACATACTCTGTATGATTTCAATTTATTTGTATTTATTGAGGTTCATTTTATGGGCCAGAATATGTTATCTTGTTGAATGTTCCATGGGCTCTTGAAAAAATATGTGTATCTTGCTGTTGTTGGGTGGAGTATTCTACATATTTCACTTAGATATTGATGGTTAACTATGTTGTCAGATTTCCTGTATCTTTGCTGATTTTTTGTGTGGTAGTTCTATCAGTAGTTCAGTGGGATGAGATGTCTCCAAGTGTAATTGTGGATTTTCCTATTTCTCCTTTCAGCTTTATCTGTTTTTGTTTCATGTATTTTGAGGTTCTGTTGTGTGGTGTGTGCACGTTATGTTTCCTGGTGGACTGATCCTTTTATCATTACATAATGGTCCTCTGTCTCTGGTAATTTTCTTTATTCTGAAGTCTACTTTATTAGATATTAATATAGTCACTCCTGCTTTCTTTGGTAACAGCTTTATAGAGATATAAATTCACTTGCCATACAATTTACTTACTTAAAGTGTACAATTCATTTGCTTCTAGAATATTCATAGTAAGGTGCAACTGTCATCACAATCAATTTCAGAATGTGTTTATCGCCTCAGAAGGAAACCTCATACCCTTTATCTATCACTCCTCTAATTCCTTCATTTCACTCCTTAGCCCCCTCCCGTCCTAGCCAACCATTAATCTCCTTTATGTCTCTATAGATTTATCTTCTGAACATTTTATATAAGTGGGTCTTTTGTGGCTTGTTTCCTTCACTTAGCATAATGTTTTCAAGGTTTATCCACGTCGTAGCATGTTATCAGTACTTCATTTTTATGGCTGAATAATATTCCATTGTGAGGATATAACATATTTTCTTTATCCATTCATTAGTTGATATACATTTGGGTTGTTTCCACCATTTGGCTATTATGAATAATGCACTTATGAACATCCATGCACAAGTTTTCGTGTGAACACATTTTCAGTTCTCTTGGGTATATACCTAGGAGTAGGAATGCTATGTCAAAGGGTAATGTTAGGTTTAACATTTTGAGGAACTGCCAGAATGTTTTCCAAAGTGGCTGTAACATTTTTCTTTCACACCAGCATGTATGAGGGCCCCAATTTCTCTGCATCCCTACTAAAACTTGCTGGTGTCTGACTCTTATACTCTAGCCATTCTAGTGGGTATGAAGTGGTATCTCGCTGTGGTTTTGATTAGCATATCCCTAATCATTAATGATTTTGTTCATCTTTTCATGTGTTTATTGGCCTTTTGTATATATTTGGAGAAATGTCTATCCAATCCTTTTCTCATTTTTATATTGGGCTATTTGTCTCTTTATCATTGAATTGTAAGTGTCCTTTATATATTCTAGATACAAGTCCCTTATCAGGTATGTGATTTGCAAATATTTTCTCTCATTCAGCGGCTTATCTTTTCACTTTCCTCATAATGTCCTTTGAAGCTCATTTTTTATTTTGATAAAGTCCAATTTATCAATTTTTCTTTTGTTTCTTATGTTTTTAGTGCTGGAACAGCTGGATATCCACAAGCGAGAAATAAACTGAGACATGCTAACTGCCACTATACCCCAAATTTAACTAAATTTAACTTAAAATGGATCAAAGACCTAATGTATGAACTAAAACTAAAAAAGCCTTAGAAGAAAACATAGGGTAGGTCTTCGTGACTATGGATTTAGCATTTTCCTGGTCATGGATTTAACTTTTTTTTTTTTTTTTAAGTGTCACCTTTTGGAGTTTTCCTTTGGTTGTCTCTTGTACCATTTCAAGAGTTTGTAGTGCTTAGGAGCAGGGAAAAATGGTTTGATGGTGTGCTGTCCAGACTGGAAGTCCTTACTTAATAGGTACTTTAAAAGTGATCTAATATAGCTTATCCAATCTTTGGGCTACCCACCTGAGCAGCCTAAGCTGGGTCGTTTTCATGGAGTTCCTTTGTTTTAGCAGAATTCTTTGGGACTCAATTCATCCAGTTTACTTTTTGCGTAAAAGGACTTTATTCAGGTCATGAATGGGGTTGTGAGGAGTTGTCAGGGAGCGTCTCATTTCTAAGTTACACTCCAGTTAAATTTCTTTTACAAAAGAGTCACCAGTTATTGCTTTGGCAGGAGAGTGAGAAAGGGACAACAGGGATGGGTGCTTTAGAGAGAGGGTTGGGGTTTACAGCTGTTGTGGCTCTTCTCAGATAAACCCATTATGCTTGCTACAGTCTCACACTCTCCCAGTCAGTGTATCGATTCCAAGAAAGGGGGCTAGTCAGAGAATTCATTAGCTGGAATTTTGCAAGGCTATGATTTCTTTATTAGGAATGCAGAAATCTTATAATGCTTGTGATTATTCTTTGTATGTGAATTTGACTGAAAAGGATGACATGGAGATGTTCTGCATAAAGAGACATTATCTTTGTTTTGTGTTATTTGCAGATTAGCACCATTTTCAGAGTAGACATTTTGTGCTGCATTGGTCTTATGCTTTGTTTTGAAAAGTGATGTCATAGTGCAAGATAAAACATTTATTCCTTAGAATAGTATATAGAGCCTTTTGTAATAATACAAGTTGAGCACATCTCTCCAGACTCTGTTTCCACTTCCTCATATACAGCCTACATTCAGTAACTGTTTGTATTTCCCACACTCTTCTTTAGTCTGAATTTTTCTTACATCCTATTTTATTTCTCTGAAATATCTATCCCTACACCTTTATTCAGTCACCAAAAATATCCTTTTAACTTTTTGTTTGTTTTGTTTAATTTCCTTAATTCAGTGAAGCTTTTTAAAAGATAACTTTTACAATGTGAATCATTAATTAAATTAATACTAGTATATTATATTATGTGATAGTCATCTTCGGGCAATGGCTATGACAGATTATCAAATGTTGGTGTAATATTCAGTGATCCCTGAATTCTAGTGTATGAACCACATAGAGAAATTTAGGTCTAGTAATGTAGATGAAGGCATGAAATTGTATACGTTTTGTGTTAGGCAGGATAAATGGTCACCAAATCTATTATTTCTTCTTGAGCACATAGTTACATTGTTAAACTGAATTTCTTAGCCTCCTAGCATTTCAGTGGGACCTTGTGAATGGTTCTAACTAAAGCAGTTCGAGTAGAATGATAAGTGTCACTTCTAGACTAAGGCAGAAAAAAGCAATTGTGTCTTCTCCACATACCACATCTTCCCCCTCCCCTGCCCTGCCCTGCACTCACCTTCCCGCTGACTGTGAGTGCAGACTTAATGTGATGACGCTGGTGGAGACACAGCATGACACTAACTAGAGTGGATTGGACCACCTGTCCTGCATCCTTCGCAAACCCAAGCTGAAATGCACTCAGGTTGTTATTTTCAGCCATTAGCAGATGCTGACTGATACATGTTTTATTTGTCCAAATACTTCCATGGTTTTGAGGAATGTTGAATGACCCTTAGTTCGCTCATACTTTTTATAAACTCTACATCAACTGAAGCCATAAATATTTATTTATTCTTAATTCCATGTGGAGTTAACCCCCAAATTCCAGGCAAGAGGGCTGCATTTCCTAAGTAGTTTTTGCCTTCTGAATAGTACAGAAAAATGTCATAAAAATCTATTGGTTTTCATTCGTTTTACCTTGACTTCTCTGAAGATGCCAAAAGATGCCTGGAAACCAGTGTTCACAGGATATTTTCACTCCTCAGGGAAGTTTGTGCACCAGACACAATTTCTTGTTGTGTTTTTAATTAAGATTATATCTTTTTGGGCCAGCCCCGTGGCTCACTCGGGAGAGTGCAGCGCTGGTAGCTCCGAGGCCACGGGTTCGGATCCTATATAGGGATGGCCGGTGCACTCACTGGCTGAGCGTGGTGCCGATGACACAGTGCTGAGGGTTACCACCCCCTTACTGGTCAGAAAAAAAAAAAAAATTATGCCTTTTTTTTTTTTGAGCACTTTTAGGTTCACAGCAAAATTGAGAGGACAATACAGAGATTCCTCATATAAACCCTGCCATGACATATGCACAGCCTCCCCCATTAACAATGTCCCCACCAGAGAGGCACGGTTGTTACCACTGATGAGCCTGCATTGACACACCATCATCCAAGCCCACAGTTTGCATTAGGGTTCAGTCTTGGTGCTGTACATTCTATGGGTTTGGACAACTGAATAATGACATGTATTCTCCATTATAGTGTCACACAGAGTGTTTTCACTGCATTAAAAATCCTCTATGCTCTGCCTATTCATTCCTCCCTCCCAACTAACCCCTAGAAAAATCTTCTTATATTTTTGTCTTTTTTAGAATGTCGTATAGTTGTAACCACACAGTTTGTAGCCTTTTCAGATTGGCTTTATTCACTTAGTAATATGTATTTAAGGTTCCTCCATGTCCTTTCATGGCTTGATAGCTCACTTCTTTTTAATGCTGAGTAATATTCCCTTGTCCAGATGTACCACAGTTTATTTATCCATTCACCTACTGAAGGACATCTGGGTTGCTTCTGGGTTTCAGCAATTATGAATAAAGCTGCTGTAAACATCCATATGCAGATTTTTGTGTGGATGTAAGTTTTCAACTTCTCTGGGTAAATAGCAGAGGGTGCAATTGTTGTACTGTATGGCAAGAGTACGTTTAATTTTGTAAGAAACTGCCGAACTGTTTTCCATCGTGGCTGTAGCATTTTGCATGCCCACTAGCAATGAATGGGAGTTCCTGTTGCTCCACATCTTCACCAGTATCTGGTGTTGTCAGTGTTCCAGATTTTGGCCATTATAATAGATGTGCAGTCGTATCTTGTTGAATTTGCATTTTCATGATGACATATGATGTGAAGCATTTTTTCATATGCTTATTTGCCATCTGTATATCTTTTTTGGTGAGGTGTCTGTTAAGGTCTGTGCCTATTTTTTGATTGGGTTGTTTGTTTTCTTGTTGTTGAGTTTTTAAGAGTTTTTCATACATTTTGGATAACAGCCTTCTATCAAATATTACATTTGCAAATATAGTCTCCTAATCGATGGCTTGTTTGTTTTGTCCTCTTGTAGTGTCTTTTACAGAGCAGAAAAATTTAATTTTAATGAAGTCCAACTTATCCATTCTTTCATTCATAGATTGTGTCTTCAGTGTTGTATCTATAACCACCCGCCCCCCTTTTTTTTTCCTTTTTGGTGGCTTGCTGGTCCAGTGATCTGAACCCTTGATCTTGGTGTTATCAACCCTCTAACCAACTGAGCTAGCTGGCCAGCCCCAGTGTTATATCTAAAAAGTCATCACCAACCCATGTTCATCTAGATCTTCTCCTGTGTTATCTTCTAGGAGCTTTATAGTTTGCTTTTTATATTTTAGATCTGTTACCCACTTTGGGTTCTTTGTGAAGGATGTAAGGTCTTTATCTAGATTCATTGTTTGCACATGGATACCCAATTGTGCCAGCACCATTTACTTAAAGCGCCATTTGCTCCACTGTATCACCTTTGCTCTTTTGTCAACAATCAGTTGACTGTATTTATGTGGGTCTATTTCTGGGCTTTCTATTCTGTTCCATTCATCTTTTTGTCTATTCTTTTGCCAATACCATACAGTCTTGATTACTGTAGCTTTAAATAAGTCTTAAAATTGGGTAGTGTCAGTCCTCCAACTTTGTTCTTTTCAACATTGTGCTGGTTGTTTTGGGTCTTTTGACACCCCAAAAGGATGCCTGGAAACCAGTGCTCACATGGCATTCCGAACCCTTTAGGGAAGTCTTATGCCCTAGATCATCCCACTGAATCACTCTTGTTAAGATGACCAAAGAACTCCATGTTGCTAAATTCAATGGTCGGTTTTCTCTCCTTTGATTTCACCTTCCTTATTAATATACTTTTTTCATGTGGCTCTGAGGACATGACCCTCTTTAGATTTTCCTTCTATGTCACTTAACTGGCCTCCCTAATTCTATTCTGTGTCTCTACAGTCTATTTTCAATGATAGAGAGATTATTTCTTACAAAATATGAGTTAATCATGTTACTGCTCTCCTACAGTCCTGCAAGTGGCTGCCGATTTTATTAGAGTTGAGAACAAAGTCCTTATAATGGCCTATAAGGTCTTATATTTTCAGGTCCGTGTATACCTATTTGGCTTCATTTCCTGCTTTTCTTCCTTGTGTTTACTCTGCTCTGCCACTATACCTTCTCCGCCTCTCCTTGGGCATGCCAGGTGCTCTCTTAGCCTGTGTGCTAGCTGCTCCCTCTGAGAAGAACACTTCTCCCATTTATCAGACTCCCTCAACGTCAGATGTTAACTCAAATGTCAACTTTCCAAAGAGGCCTATGCTGACTATCCTATTAAAAACAGCCACCTTTTCCTCTGGTTCAGCTCTCCCAATTCCTTACCTTGCTCTTTCTTTTTTTTTTTTTTTTCCTCACATTTAAAATTTGTAGTACATTATATAAATTTCTTTTATTATGCTTATTATTTATTGACAGCCACTACTCCTACCCCTCCTAGAATATAAGTTCCACAAGGGAAGAAATCTTAGTTTTTATGTTCACCAATGAATTCAAGAACCCAGGAACCCACACAATACATGCTCAATATATATATTTATTGAATGAGTGAATAAATGAATCTTTTACCAGAGAAAGTCCAAATCATCATCAAAGATACCAGAAATGATAATTTCTAATTGTTGTAAGTACTTTAATTTGAGTGTATGAAAAAAATCATCCAGAAAACAGCAAAAATATGTAGACTGACCATAAACTTGTTAACACCCTGCATCATTTTTTCAGTCTGCATCAGAGAAACGTTACCAGCAACAGAGGGTCCTTGATGCTGAGGCATAAACAGAAGCCAGCACTTCATCTAATTAGATTTTTCAATACAGAATATGAACAAATCAAACCTTTGTGACTATTTTCAATGGTTATTAAAAATACATTATTCATATTAAAATCATAAATTATACTTGGAATGTACTCTTGATTTGCTTTATTAACCCTGTGGTTTCATAAATGTAACTATTGATTGCTTTTAAATTATTATCTGAAAATTGCTTATCCATGTAGCTTGTACGTCAATGTTACTCAAAATGTGTTCCAAGAAACATTAATAGGCATTTCATGAAAAAGTGGGGTCCAACATCAGGTAAGCTTGGAAAACACAGGGTTAAACAGATTCTTCACTATAAGACTGAATGTGGATTTGAATTTTGGAGAAAGAAATTTGATGGGTAGCATTTCCCAAATTTATCTGATCATAGAACCTTTTAATCAAGGGCCATCTTATTTTGTTTGCTTATTTATTTATTTATTGTTCTATTTTATTTCTTTAGCTGAAACTTTATTGATTATACATATTTGTGGGGTACAGAGTTGATGGTCAATATTTGTGTACAATGTGTGATAATCAAATCAGAAAAATTAGCTTATTCATCATTACAATATGTAATAATTCCTTGTGTTCATTAACCAATTTCTCCCTGACCCCCCCACCTCCCCTTTCTCCTTTCCTACTTCAGTAACTCCAGTTCTGTTGTTTCTTCAGGACCATCTTAAACTTTGGAAAATGATGCCATGCACAAGTGAAAATGTGACCCAGTGTTAGATGTGCAGTCATATTTGTCAGTGTGCCATTCATTTCTTCACAAATGATTACTCAATGACAGCACTTAGTGAGACATCAGCTATGTAAGTCAGAAGGTTTGTGGATGCCTGGATAGAAGACAAGCATAAGCTAAGTGGAATGATAGGCATTTATAATACACTAGTGTAGAGGGTCTGGGACGGAACAACAGCCAAAATTTGAAAGGAAAATAGTAAGCAAAGAAGGAATAGAGGCTGCAGAAAGGATGAAGAGAGGATTGAGAAAAAAAACATAATTAATGATTTTAAATCCTGACTTGCAGTCAGAATCCAGATTTAGGGCAAAAGAGGAAAATCCTGGGGAGGCTCAGAGCTTATGTTACACTGAAAGTGAACAAAAGTGGGGACTCCTGTTCTACTCCTCACTTCCATCTCTTCAAGCCACATTCATATTAAAATTAGCAAGAGTAAGCAAATGCACATTTTATACAATATGGTTGCTGTTTTGTTTCCTAACAAAAGAGCAAATCGCCTCAGGAAATTAGACTCTTCTGACACTTGTTATTCTTTACCATTGCAATACAGTGTTTATTCGTAGGCTACAAAGGACATCCATTGGCAAAACATGTATGACATCATTGAAAAAATGTAATTTGTGTCATGAATTGTTGCTTAAAGATAGCAATAGGAAAAACAGCATTTGTGATTTGGAGGAAGATGTCAACATATTTCAGTTATTTTTTGCATTTATTGAATTAAGAAAGACAAATTTTTACTAATTTTATTTTGTGTCAACATTAAACAATTTTATTTTGGGGCTACAGAACTGCACCGTAGTGAGATATCTCTGAGCATATGATCATTTACCTTTGAATCTGTCATTAAATGGCCTACAAATAGTTATATATATGTAATAATTATATAGATATATTTGATATTTAATATGTTCAACTACACATTGCCCCTTTGGATGATCAATTTTAAACAGGTTTGCTTGAAATTTATGGAGGGAGACTATTTAGGAGTAAGGCATACTTTGACCAAGAGCTGTTCTCTGACCAATTGTTTCTCTCCTCATATGATCTAGCAGTTAATCTATGTAGTTTGTCCAGATACCTACTTAGTTTTGATGCCTATTACTGTACCAGTATCTTCAGCACTTTGGGGTCAATGCTGCTGAAGCGTGTAGTCAGTTGGGGACTTTTCCTCATTGGGCACTAGTCTTCACAGTAGCTTCCGCAGCATCAGAACTTGCAATGGAAGTTGCGTTTTTCCAGCCCAGTGGCTTCTGTGGGGTTGTCAACAGTCGGCAGTATCTAAGTCAGGGAGCATAGCCTGTACCCTACAGTCCCAACTTAGTTCATTGCTTCTGCCACCTGCCTTCTGGCTTAATGTTGGAAGCAAGAAGCATGCAATTAAGTGTGAGGAAATGAAAATAAATGACACCGTTCACTGCACATTACAAAGTGCCTGGCAGAAAGAATGCTGCTTGTTGAAACCCAGTGACCCTGTGGAAACTACGCTTCTGCCTGAGAAAATGCCGGGACTGAGACAGTGACCTGGGTTTTCCCTGTCACCTAATGTATCTATTATTGCCACACTACTCCTTCACTTCCTTCTTTGGTTCAGAAACAAAATTAAAAAAAAAAAAATAATGTTTTAAAAACCCAATAAATTGCAGGTGCAACTGTATAAATGCCCAGGACACTCAGTGTTTAATGATTTGTAGAGAGTCAATACTTAAATTTGAGTACAAAGGAATACAGTCCCCGTGACATGTTTCAGGTGATTTTGTAACATGAATTCAACAAAAAGCAATGACTTTAGAGTAAATACTTGGTTTTTTTTGAACAATCATTTGGAAATTCTTTTGTAAAACAAATATTTTAAGGCTTATTTTATTTTCAAAATTGCTTCTTAGAAAGCATTTAAGTATGCTGTATTGAGCTCACTTTGTGGTAGTTCAGTCATGCTGAGTGAACATTAAAACATAGGCTCAGGTAGGTGGAAACTCCATTGCATTCTACACATGGACAGTCCTACCTCCTCGCCAATGAAGAGTTGATAGTGAGAAGTGAATCAGTCTTGGTCACAGAGCTCGGCAGAGCACGACTGAACTGGCAGAGACTCTCAGAAGCCTTCAATTTCATACTAAGATTTAATCTAGTTAATAAAGGCATCTTTTGGATGTGTATATCATTCTAAGAAGAGAAGAGCATTACAAATTGTCCTTCTGTACAGATTTAGTACATGCTGCAGAGAAACTGCAGAACAATTTATCATAGGCAATATTTTTAACATATCAAGAGGATTGGGGAATTTGTAGATTTTTTAAGAAACCGAGGAGTGGTTTTCATAATGAAAAGCCATCATCGATATCTGGAGGAACCCCAGGTTATGAATGGAGCATGTAGGTTTTTTTCATTTAGCAAAAATGTGCCACAGAGCAGCAGAGGTATGAAAACCTCTGGCCAGCAGCCTAAAGATGATCTGCATTGGGAAACTGCCTCTCTGAAACTGAGAATAATAGAATATGGACTCTGTAGGAAATTAATACTTGGAGTTATTTTTTTAACATTTATTGTAATTCAAATTGCTAATGTCAGCCAACATGGCTAATGTCAGTAAGAACCTAATACTTCAAGCTTCTGCTTAAAACCATTTATTTATTCTGATTCAAATGCTGATGTCAAATTGCATAGCAAGTGAACAGAAGTTAAGGACCTAGGTGGTGTATGCTCTGATGGCTTGTTATGCACTGTCTGAAACCTCTTTATCAATAAAGAACTTGCTCCCTTGGCTGCTGGGAGGGCTGCTGGAGAGTGGCTCTCGTCTGTAACTCTTCTTTGGGATTGTCTTCCATGAAGACAATTGTTTTACCAGAGAACATATATCCTTCCAATGACTCTCCAGTGTTAGTGTATAAGGGCCTGGCCCCCTTGCTCTAACTCAGAACTAGAATTTGGAAGGAACAGGATTTAAAAATTGGTGACATGAAGGTCCGGGAAAAAGGTATGTGGATAGATCTTTCCAATTAGTCACAGAAGGTGAAGAAGTCTGTGTCCCTTGTGAATGCTCACTAATGGGTGGCCTTGACAGAGGAGTTTAATAATGAGGTGAATAATATGACTTGTACTGTTGATACCAGTCAACCTCTTTCCCCAGCCACCCCTATCAGAACCCCATGGACTCATAAAAAAGTGGCCATGGTGGCAGGAATGGAGACTATGCATGGGCTCACCAATATGGACTTCCACTCACCAAGGCCAACCTGGCCAGGGCCACTTCTGAGTGCCCAATCTGAGTCCCTAACATGGCACCATTCCCCAGGGTGACTAGCCAGCTACCTGGTGGCAGGTCGATTACATTGAACTGCTTCCATCATGCAAAGGGCAGTGTTCTGTTCTTACTAGAATAGATTCTACTCTGGATATGGGTTTGCCTTCCCTGCCTGTAATACTTCTGTAAAGACCTCCATTTGTTAACTTACAGAATATCTTATTAACTGTCATGGTATTCCACACATCACTGCTTTCCATTCAGGAACTTATTCATAGCAAATGAAGTGAGATAATGAGCCTGTGATCATGGTTGTACATGTTCCTACCCATCCTGATGCAGCTGCCTTGATAGAATGGAGGAGTGGCCTTTTGCGACTCAGATATGGCATTAGTTAGGTGGCAGTGCTTTGAGAGGCTGAGGCAATGTCTTCCAGAAGGCTGAATATGCTCTAAATCAGAGTCCAATGTGTGGTGCTATTTATTCTGCAGCAAGGATTCATAGGTCCAGGATTCAAGGGGTGGAAATGAGAGTGACTTCACTCACGATAAACATTGGTATTCATTAGCAAAAATTTTGCTTCCCGTTCCTGCTTCTTAAGCATCTGCTGGGCTAGAGGTCTTAGTTCCAAAGAAAGGAATGCTTCCACAGGAAATGCAACAATGATTCTATTAAACTGGAAGTCAATACTACCACCTGATTTAGAAGGATTTGTGAAATTCCAAATTTACCTTCTTTCTTGGATGCAGAATTGTGTTCCATCTCTTTGATCTCTAACCAACATGTTTGTCTTCTGTAACTATACTTATATTCACATAAACAGAGAGAGAGAGAGAGAGAGAGAGACAGAGAGAGAACAAGTGAGCACACTCCCTCTTAGTCAGTTTTTAAGAGAAAGATTGCCATTATTTCTCTAATTTATAGCATCAGTGAAACGGCAGAAAAAGTCCCGGCTTTGAGCAAGATGGGCATCTGTGTTCAAATTTCAGTTTCTCGATTTACAAAATTGCTTAATTTTTTTTTTTGAGCCTTAGTTTTTTTCATCTGTCAAACATGGATAATGATACCTGCTCAATCCATCTATGTTATGAGCATAAAATAATTCAGGAAGACAAAGCTTGTCATGGAGTCCGCCCAGTGCCTGGTTGGCCGTCAGGGTCGACAGTCTTGACTTGTTATCTTGCAAGAATTATTCATAATTAGATTAATTAGTGTGAATAACTGTATTAGTGATTATACTAATTATTAACTGTACTCCCTTTCAATCTCAGAAATTTGGATGACAAGTTATATGTTCACTCTACTCCAATCATCACCAAATGTTAGTTTGCATTCTCCATTTTCTCATTGCTTATGGTTGTCAAGATTGCCGTAGAGTGGAATTTAGAAGTAGTGCCACCTCTGTCAGGGGACTCAGGCTTTAGATGATTACTGCAACTTCTCGTTGTGTGGTGAACGAAAAAGAGCACAGGTGTTGAAGTCTGTCCGTGATGAAAGCACACAGCCAGACTGCCGCTGTCTACAGGGCGGGAAGAGGGCCCTCACCAGAGACTGACTGTGCTGGCACTTTGATCTTGGACTTCTAGCCTCCAGAGCTAAGAGGCTGTGAGAAATAAGTGTCTGTTGTTTAAACCACTCCATCTGCGGTGCTTTGTTATAGCAGCCTGAGCTGACTAAGGCAGGATGATAAAACAGATGCCTTGTTTCCTGATACAGAGTTCTTGGAAACATCTTAGGATGAACAAAATGTAATCGATCATTTAAACACTATGATGCGAAGAGCTTAAAAAAATTTAGAAGAGTTATCATGATGTCATATTTTAAGCAGGTTTTGCCTGAGATTTCTTGTGCCTTGTTGCACACAGAATGCTCTAGCAAGTAGGGCCTTCGGTGGCCTGTTCATGATGCTCTCTAGAGGCGGAAAGTCAGCCCATAGCCCTACTCACAGCCTTTTATTTCTTATCTTTTCTTCGCTAGACAATTTAGAGAAGGATGATCTGTCAGGGTATTTATAGAAGCTATTAGCATGATGAGTGGATTCTACGGATAACTGATGGCTCTTCAGAAATGTGGCCTTAAGAAGAGAAAGAGAGAAACTTGTAGGGTATCTTTTCCAAATAGCAGATTGCTGTATCTGGGTGGTCCGAGGATTATGACAAATGTCAAGGGCCACATACTGTACGAAAGCGGCTCATTATAGCTGAGAACACAGAATGCCATGTTCAAGGTTGAGTGGCTGATTTTGTGGCAAACACTAATTTTCAGATTATACAATTTGAAGATTTTAATTAGCCATGAATTGTCCTAGAGATAACTTTCCCACACTTCTTTATAATACTGTAAAAGTAAGTCAGATTTTGTTCCAGCAACCTAAGAGCATAAAATAAAGGTTTCTATGTGATATGGATTGTTTCCTCCCCAAATGTTAATTTTGAAAATTCATGTTTCAGAAGAATTAATGGCCCAATCTGATAGTCATTCTGCATTTCTAAATCTCATTAAAGTTAATGAATTCTGAAAATTAAGATAATAAAGAGGGTATTTTCGGTTTGACTGAAATTTTACTGTTTAATAAGATAAGATCCAGTAAAACACTTTAATCTCTTGGTGATGTACACTTTATAAATGGCTGCTGGAATCATACACAAAATCTTTATTGTCGGGATCATGATGTGGAAAGCATGAAGTAGAGAATTTAAAAAGATTCGTTTAATGTACTGGGTTTATCTACTTAGACTCGATGTAAGTTATATTTAGAGAATGTGAAAATCCAGTGAATTGACGAAAACACAATTCTATGCAATGGAGGCGTTCCAAAAAATGTAGTATCCTTACAGATGATGCCAAAGGAGATTTTGGTGTGTGTGTGTGTATATACATATATATGTCGGTGTATGTGTATGTATATGTATATGTATATACACACAAACATATAAAATTAGAGCATTGTATATATATATGTATGTGTATATATGCAAACACTATATATGAAATTAGAGCATTGCAAGGGACACATAATTCTACATAATAATTGCAGTGTTTCAGATGGACTAGAAACATCCTTGCCTTGTTTGTTTAACTTCTGCATTTCTCTCCTCTATTGAGTAGGCAATATCAAATCATTTCCTACTCTACTATGTGTATATGTTTTCCCTCTGATTCTAGATCTCCTCAAATCCAGGTTTTAGAGCCTCTCTGGGACACAATATTTTCCTCTGAATTTCCATAATTCAATGTTCCTGTAACTTTCTGATGTGCTGAAAGCTTCAGGGATCCACAAGTTTGTTTGATTCTTTAACCTTTTTCCCTGTAGGCACTTCAAAATCTATATCACCTAAAACAGGAGATACATTTATCCAACCTTATGATTTATTTGTTAGCATTACATTTTGTATATGGGGACATACACTGAGGTACAGAGAAATTAAGTGCCTTATCCAAGGTCACTCTCAAAATCCTGAGTGGATATTCTACAAACTCCTCCCAGTAATAGAGTTCTATGATTTTGTTCAGGTTTTGATGACCTGAGTTCAATCTAGACATACTTGTATAAACTCAGAAATTGACATAATCTTTTTAACCACACTTTACACTAGTTTACAATGGGGGGTGCTAGAATTATGAGGGAGAATAGTGCGATAAAAGACTAGTTATTTTCTTTACTAAAAGTTGTTATTAAGAAGAAACCAGTAATCGGTAACACTACAAACATCATCAAAACAAACAACCTTTTTTGCTTAAAGCCCATGATAGTCTAATACCAGAGTAAACAAACTCAAAAGACTAACTGAGCACAATTCTAGGAAAACAATTAAGGCTAATGAGACAATTCAGGTACATTAGGATGTGATCTTTAAATTTTTACCAGAATCCAGACCAAACCAAATCAAAAACAAAAAACCAATTCAAATAGTAAGATGTGGTAAATGAAAGTATCTAGGACAAATGGGAATGAAGAAAACAAATGGTTAAGTTCTGTATTTTCAGAAATTTCTTCTTCATAAGTATTTTGTTAAAGATTGCTTCAGCTATAGAAATACGATTTGATGTTTATAATTTTCAGTTCCTGTCCCTACCCTGAGATTCCTCTGACAGTGATGTGCTGTGGTTCACAAAGCTGCAGGGTTGCTCCCTAGAGCATCCTTCATCCAGCATCTTACTTAAGCCCTGGGGAAACTCTCCAAGTCCCTGTGGAACTCATTGACATATAGAATCTTTGGAACATAGAGTCAGGCTCAGACTGCATTGTGCTGGGTACTAAGATCAAAGCAACACAGTCCCCTGTATATAAGCTCTCTAGTTGTTTGGGTCATTGTCTGTGTCCTCTTGATAAAGGATGAATTTTAGAACACTCTTGACTGCTCAAGATAATAAGAACAGTCTCAAGTCTAACAGTGTAATGATATTACACTTTCCCTAAATAAAAAACAGCTAACTGAAATATTCTCCACAAGTACACATTGAACGAAGCAGTATGTTTTGATCAAAGTTTACATTATCCAGTCTCAAAAATTTTAGTTAAAATACCATGGCTTTGTTATATCAGTAGGTATAAAGTTAGATTCACAGTATATCTAAAGAATTCGGTCTGTCAATCATTCAACACATGCTTGTTAAGTGTACAAGTGTTTTAAAGAATAATGAGTAAGATAAAATCCCTGTCCTCAAGGAGCTTACATTCTAGTGAGTAGTCAGATAAATACCAATTATGCAATGTAGTCATGATGGTTAGAGCAGATGTGCGATAGGTTAACAATTATTAATATATGAATGGTCCTCGCTGTGCTGCGTCCTGCGTACTCAGGAGCAAGCAGCCTACTTTAGTCTCTTTCTTTCCCTCCTAAGGAGGGGTCCCATTGACAAATGAATCCTTGGGTTTTTGATATAAAATATTGTGAGGAAAAGAAGAGGAGAGGAGGACAAAATATTGGATATAAGGAGGAGAATCAAAGGTGTTATTTTGGGAGGAAGAATTTTAAGGAAATTGTTACGGTTTATGGGGGCAATACGTGAGCAATAGGGAGAAAGGAGATTTTTATAAGTGTTGCCAGAGGACTATGAGTCCTCTCAAGGTATTTGAGAAAACAAAAAATTTGATTTATCTTGAAATTTTGGGGGGTGCATATGTTCTTTTAACCACTGTACCACTTGGAACTGAATCATGCAGGTCCTAATTAATCCTTTATAGTATGTATTGGAGGATACAAAGTAAGCATCGTCAAGTGTAATTGAAGCAAACGGAGCAGCAAGTGCCATAGTGTTTGAGGGACTAGGAACTTCCTAGATGTAGGAATGTGTTCACTTAGCCCTGGGGAATAAATAGAAGCCAATCAGGCAAAGGGACAGGGTGGGGGGTGGGGGTGGGGGGTGGAAAAATAGTGATCAAAAGGAGGAAAAGAAGGCAAAAAGCCCAGAGATGGGGAAAAATTGTAAAAGGAAAGAATGAGTGCATTGATGGACTTTTGGGAACTTTTCAGGTTTTATGTACTTATGTATAAAGTTTTGCCACTATAAAAAATGCTGCAATAAACATAGGCACATATATTAGTGCTATTGCTTGTGTAGAATGGATTTATAAAAGTGGATAGAAGGGTCAAAGAGCACATGTGGAGTTTATTTTAAGATATTTCCAGAGTTCTTCCCCAAAAGTTTGCAACAACTCACACCTTCACCATCAAAATCTGGATTCTGATTGGCATGGCTCTGGTCAGATGGCATCGGGGAACCACTGTTGTGACAGATGGTGTATGGGAGACCAACCCATCCACCAGGTCAGGGGCCACTGTGTCCTTCTTAATTATCATGTGTCCTCAGTTAAGGCAGAGTGTCTGGCACATATTATGTATGTTTTCATACGTGTTACTGAATGGATGAATAAATAGTAACGGGGTGGCAATTCAGAAAGTGGCACTGGGGACAGAGGTCTTGGGAAAACTGGTAAAATGCTTAGAAGGTGATATTCATGGAACTTCTTGACCAGTTAGATGAAGAAAGTAAGGAAAAGGGAGGAAGAGAAAAAAACTCTGAACACTTTCCTTATGGATTAAGTATGAATTTATTTATTTATTCATATTAAATTACAATCTACATTCGAAAGGTGCATATATACATATATAAGTGTACATCAGTGTTGATTTGCATAAACTGAAGACAGCACTCAGGTCAGAAATAGATGACTTCTAACCAACTGACTTCTAAAGCAGAGACTAATTACATAAATGGAATTAATAGTGTAAATGAAATCTCTTTCATTTGTTGTAAAAGCAGTTGTATTTGTTGATTCTTTTGGTTGAATACCATTGATCTTTACTGCTGACCTGTCTTCCATGTGCTGTGAATGTACCCCAATATATTTATCGCTCCAATTCAGCTGGTCATTTGCTTAATTTCAAATAGTACTGCTAGTAGTAGTCTAGTACATCTGCTATGGATTTCTAGTAGTTGTCTCTTGGTGAACAAATGCAGACATTTCTGTTGGGTATAAACCTTGCAGCGGAATTGCTGGATCATAGGATATTCATGTATTTAGCTTTAGTAGAGACTGACAGTTTTTTCCAAGGTAGTTGTACCTGTTTACTCTTCCACTAGGACTGAGAAGAGCTTCTAGTGCTCCACACCTAACCAACGCTTGGTATCATAAATCTTTTTCATCTAGACATTCTTGAAGGTGTGTAGTGGTATTTTATTTTAATTGCTGTTTCAGGTTAGTGTTTCTCTGGGACTAATGATGGTCACATGTTTATTTGCTGTTTGAATTTCTTCTGTTTCAAGTGCGTGTTGAAAATTTTGCCCATTTCTCTACTAAGTTATATGTACTTTTCTTATTGATTCCCACAATTAAAAAAATGCATTCTAGATATGAATCCCTTTGCTAATAAATGCATTGTGAATACTTTCTCTCATTCTATCAATTGCCTGTCTTTTCAGTCTCTTAAAGGTGACTCAGTAAAAATTCTCTATTTTAACATAGTCTAATTTAGTGCTTTCATGTCTTTATATATATAAATATATATGTACACACATACATACACACACTATCTTAACCATTTTTAAATGTATAGTTCACTAGAGTTAAGTACATTCACATTTTTGTCTTAGTGCTTTCATGTCTTTATATATATAAATATATATGTACACATACATACACACACTATCTTAACCATTTTTAAATGTATAGTTCACTAGAGTTAAGTACATTCACATTTTTGTCACACAAATCTCCAAAACTTTTTTATTTTACAAATCTGAAACTCTATACCCATTAAACAACAACTGCCTTCCCTCCCTCCCCCCAGCTCCTGGTAACCACCATTGAACTGTTTCAATGAAATTTGACTACTTTAGAGACTTCATGTAAATGGAATCATATAGTTTTTTGTCTTTTTGTGACTGGCTTATTTCATTTAACATACGTTTATCCAAGTTGTGCCATGTGACAGGATTTCTTTCCTTTTTAAGTCAATAATATTCCATTGTATGTAGGTTACCACAGTTTGCTTATCCATTCATGCAGTGATAGACACTTGGATTGCTTCCACCTCTTGGCTATTTTGAATAATGCTGTTTTGAACATGGGTTTGCAAATATCTCTTCAGCTTCTGCTTTCAAATTCTTTTGCATATGTACCCAAAAGTGACATTGCTGGATCATATGGTAGTTCTGTTTTAAATTTTTTGAGGAGCCTCCATACTTCTCCATAGGGGTTGCTCTATTTTACAATCCCACCAGCAGGGTCCAAGAGTTCCAGTTTCTCCATATCCTCATCAACATTTGTTACTTTCTGTTTTCTGGATTAACTATCCTAATGAGTGGGAGGTGATATCTCATTGCAGTTTTGATTTGCATTTCTCTGTTTATTGATGAGGGTGAACATCTTTTCATATGCATGTTGACCTTTTCATCTTTTTAAGGACATCTTTGTTTGCTCCAAGATTACAAAGATGTTCTTTTAGATTTTCTTCTAAAAACTTTAATTTTGTTTTTTGTTATTGTTTACCTTTAATATTTACATCTTCAATCTATTTGGAATTGCCTTTTGGTTATGGTTTAGGTAAGGGTCAGGGTATCTATATTGTTACTTATATCTATATATCTTGTTTGTCCTTATATATAACTAATTCACATAGGAGCTCCCTCCATTGAAACGCAGTCACCTTGTCATAAATTAGGTGACTGTCTATGTGTGGTCTGCTTCTGCAGTCTCTTCTGTCCTATTGCCCAGCTAGTCTGCTTTTGAGCTAATGTGTCACTGTCTTAACTATTATAGATTTATAATAGTCCTCAATATTTTGTAGTGTCATCTACCAGTTTTACTCATCTTCAAGATTACCCTGGCTATTTTTTACCCATTGCATTTCCATATGAATTTTAATCATTTTGTCACCACTCCCTGCCACACATAAAACCAGCTGATATTTCATTTAGGATTTTATTGTATCTATAGATTAATTTGGGGAGAAATATCATCTTTGTAATATCAAGTTTTCTAATCTGTATAAATGGTGTGACTGAAGTTAAAGATCTCTAATTTTTTTCAATGATGTTTTATACATACTAGTGTAGACACCTGGCACATCTTTATTTAGATTTGTTCCTAAGTGATGATTTTGATGCTATTATAATTAATATTGCTTTTAAAACTTCATTTTCTTTTTTTGATGACATATAGAAATATAATTCATTTTTTTCTGTTGAGTTTGTATCCAGAAACCTTGCTAAATTTACTTATTAATTCTAATAGTATGTCTGTAGATTTATGTGGATTTTCTACATATACAACCATGTTGTCTTAATTAATGAAAGTTTCATTATGCTTTTTATTTATTTCTCTTGCCCCATTACAGTAACTAAGATCTCTGGTAAATTGCTGGACAGAAGTGGTTACGGTGTTGGTCATTGTTTTCTTCCTAATCTCCAAGAAAGTTTTCAAGATTTCATGCTTGAATACACACAGTAGTGTTTGATGTACTTTTTTAAGGTGATTCTTTGCCTTATTAAAATTATCTTCTCTTTCTAGTTGGCTAAGGGTTTTTAAAGATAATGAATATGCTGAATTTAATCAAATGCTTTGTATACAACTAATAATACAATCATATGACTTTTTTTAGTTATATTCCCTGATTTAAAAAAATACTTTAAGTAGCTATTAACTCTACTTCTGCATATAGCATAAATGAAGATCAGACATAAGCAGCCTAACTAGAGGATAATGCATATCCCAACCAAGGGAAGTGGTATGTCTTTCTTCAAGGGTAATTTCAGTTTCAATTCTTTTGGCTCAAGCCCGTGTATTCATGGGCTGGGAAATGTGTTAATAATTCTATACAGATAAATAGAATTACTTGTATCTATATCCTGTGTAGGACCTAGAAAGTTGCACATCTCTGGAACCTTAGCTGTACCTTCTATCGCCCTCCTTTATGCTCAGTCTCTAGGAGGTGGCTTCCAGGACTGGCTCCTGATATTGCATCCCAGACTACTTGACGGTGGTCCCATCACCTTCTTTGTTCTTGCTAACTTTTCCTTGAGGTCTGAAGCCCATCTTTGCCCTACCCGGTTCTAAGTTGGCAGGGTCTCCCAGCCCAGTTGTGTCAACATTCTTTGGACTGGCTGTTTCTCATAAACAGCTGACTTTCACTCCTTATGGATCAGATCCTTTGTACATAAGTATGTGCCTGAGCACAGCCATGCTTCTTTGGCTATGGTGATGTTGTTACCGGTTATTTTGGGGGAGCCAGCTGAACAACTGAGTCACTCACCCTAGATTTGGCCTTTTCTTTACTTAATTTCTCCCTCTCCCTCAATTCCAGAACACTTTGTTGTCTTACATATTTTTTAGACAAATCTAAACATTTTAAAAATGACCATCTAGTAAAGATTCACAGGATCACCAGACATCTAATTCAGAAAAACCACAGAGAAAAATGCTCCTTTCACTCTCCAAGGTCATAGCAAGTCCAGTTCAGTGTGACTGATAGAAGAATGTTGTCTTTATGGATGGAAATCTCCATTCCCTTTAAAAAGAGATACATGACCTCTGTTATTGGTAACTGATCCCAAACTCTGTGAACACACTGAAGTAAAACAAGAGAAAGCTGGTAGGAGGTGTCTTGCCCTGAAAGGGCCCTACATTGTAACATTTCAATTTATCTTAGGGGAACACTCAGACAATCATGATTTCTTGGAAGGAGGTTCAAAGGGGGCCTGATAGTTAATTTCTGGAACCCCTTTTATTTTGGCCTGATTTTATAGTAAACAAGACTAAACGATTTCCCTCCTACTGAGGCACACTTGTGATGGTCTCTCCCCTGGGCTTTCCTTCCATGAGACAAAGATTACTAGGATTTGGAAGATTCTCCCAAAAGGTTGTTAGGATTAGATATCTGTTGTAAAAATATTCAGGGTTTTGCGTCTACCCTAAATTTCATTCTATTTTGGTTATAACTACAATTTAACTATTAAAGTTAATGTCCTTGAAAGATTTTATAAAGTTGAATATGTATTTATAAATGTGTAAATCTATTTGAGCATAATTAATGTCACTTTTCAAGCCATGTGAAATTAACATACATAGTTATATGTTATCACAGGTATCAAAATAACTTTTGGTTTTGATTTTATCATAATTACTTGACTAAAATGATGTAACACAAATTGACTGATTTTCTTTAAAGTTTTTCATACATTTCCTTAGAATGTGAACATTTTATGTGTAGAAAACTTATATTATAAATAATTCTGATATACTTACTACCCAAAGAAGAGAAGAGAATTGCTTTCCTAATAGGATATATTTCCTGTGATGGGGTAGGTGTCCTATAAAAGCTAAATAAATAACAAGTAACACCTTGTATTTACCTTGCTGCAAGTGAATAAATAAAGTGACAGAGAAATAAATTATTTTCCTGCCAGCTAAGCAGAGAGTCAACCCTCCTTGATAAGGTATGAAGCAACAGAGCAATACTTTACTTGCTTTTCACGCTTAGTATGGAAGGATCACATCTCAGGGGAAGTCAGCCTCGACACAAAATTACAGAAAACATAATAATATCATTGCCTATGTCTTATTTCATATGTTCATTTCACAATTTTTTTTTAGCTCCTGCTTCAATATTGTATGTCAAAAGGTCAAATTACAAGCCTTTATGACCAAATTGTAAGAATCTAAAGATAATTTATTTTTTAAAGCTACAAAACATTCATCCTGTGCATGTCTGTGCGAGGCTAACCAAAGACTGTTCTAAAAATTTTTTTTCCCCTTTATTTGTTATTTTTTACATTATGCCTACTTGTGTATGTATGTGTATGTGTGTGTGTTTTGGTTATTTAATGTGCTTTTTAAAAATATATTTTTTATTGTGGTAAACTATACATAACGTAAGATTTCCCATTTAAGCCATTTTTAAGGGTACGGTTTGGTGGCATTAGGTACATTTACAGTGTGGTACAACCTTCGCTGCCGTCCTTCTCCAGAATGTTTTCATCTTCCCGGACTAGAACTTTGTACCATTAAACAATAACTCCTCATGCCCTCCTGTCCCCAGTCCCTGGAAACCCCCATTCTACTGTCTGTCTCTATGAATTTAAGTACTCTGGGTAATTCATGTAAGTGGAATCATATAATATTTTTCCTTTTATGACTGGCTTATCTCACTTAGCATAATATCATGGTCCATCCATGTTGTAACACAGATCAGAATTTCCTCTCCTTTCAAGGCTGAATAATATTCTATTCTATAGGTATGCATTTTGTTTATCCAATCATCCATTGGGGACAGTTGGGTTGCTGCCACCCACGTGAATTATGCTGCTATGATCGTGGGTGTACAAATACCTGCTTTCAATACTTTTGGGTATGTAGCCAGAAGTGGAATTGCTGGATCATGTGGCAATTCTACATTTAATTTTTTAAGAATCACCATACTGTTTTCCACAACAGCTGAACCATATTATATTCTCACCAGCAGTGCACAAGTGTTCCAATTTCTCCACATTTTCATGAACACTTTTATTTTCTGGTTTTTTTTATAACAGCCATCCTAGTATGTGTAAGGTGATATATTATTATGGTTTTGATTTGCATTTCCCTAATGATTAGTGAAGTTGGACATATTTTCATGTACTTATTGGCCACCCATACATCTTCTTTTTTCAAGTCTTTTGCCTGTGTTTTAATTGTATTGGTCATTTTTGTTGTTCTTGAGCTGTAGGAGTTCTTTATATATTCTGGATATTTATCCCTTACCAGATATATGATTTGAAAATATTTCCTCCCATTCTAAGTGCTATCTTTTCACTCCATTGAGAGTGGTCCTTTGATGAACAAATTTTTTTCATTTTGATAAAGTCCAATTTATTATGTTTTTCTTTTGTTGCCTGTGTCATCCCCAAGAAATCATTTATAAACCCAGTGTCATGAAGCTTTTCTCCTGTTTTCTTCTCAGATTTCATATTTTCAGCTCTTATGTTTAGATATTTGATCCATTTTGAGTTAATTTTTGTTTGGTGTAAGAATCCAACTTCATTCTTTTGCATGTGGATATCCAGTTTTACAGCATCATTTGTTGAAGAGACTGTCCTTTCCCCTTTAAGTGATTTTGGTACCCTGGTCAAAAATCACTTGACCCTATATATGAGGTTTATTTCTGAGCTTTCTCTCTACTCCATTGGTCTATATGTCTGTCATATGCCAGTACATTGTTCTGATTACTGTAGCTTTGTAGTACATTTTGAAATCAGGAAGCGTGAGCATTCTTGCCTTGTTCTTTTCTATTTTTTTTTTCCAAAATTATGTTGGCTAAGTGGAAGCCTTTGAGATTCCAAATGAATTTTAGGATAGCTTTTTCTATTTTTGCAAAAAAATGTCATTGGGATTTTAATATGGACAACATTGAATCTCTAGATTGCTTTGGGTAGAATTATCTTGACAATATTAAGTCTTCCAATCCATGAACATGGGATGTCATTTCATTTATTTGTGTCTTCTTTCATTTTAGCAGTGTTTTATAGTTTACAGTGTACAAATCTTTCACCTTCTTCTTAAGTTTATGTCTAAGTATTCTATTATTTTCAATACTGTTGTAAGTAGAATTGTTTTCTTAATTTTTTTTTGAATTACTTATTATTAGTTTATAGAAATACAACTGATTTTCGTGTGTGGATTTTGTATCCTGAAACTTTGTTTAATGTGTTTTTCAATTTAAACTCTTTATTTTAGGATAGTTGTGTGTTTTCATGCTGTTGTATTCAATAATAAAGACAGAACCTGTGTGCAATTTATGCAGTTTCACCCAGTGGTAACATCTTGTGAAACTAGTGTATAATATCAAAATCAGAAAATTGGCTTTGGTAAAATTCACCTATCTTATTCAGATTTCACCTTTTTCGCCTGTGTGTGTATTTGGTTCTGTGCAATTTTATTACGCGTATAGGATCATGTATCCATCACCACAGGAGAGTTTCTTCACTACAACGATGCCTCATGTTGTACTTTTACAACTATACCCACCTTCTTTCTTTCTCCATAACCCTTGGCAACCACTAATGTGTTCACCATCTTTGTTATCTTATCCTTTCAAGAATTTTGTATAACTGGAATCATACAGATATAACCTTTTAATATGGGCTTTTTTTTTTTTTAACTCAGCATAATTCCTTGGAGAGTCACTCAAATTATTATGTATATCAATAGTTAACTCCTTTGTATTGTTGAGTAATATTCTGTGATATGAATGCACCAAAGTTTGTTTAATTGTTTACCTGCTGAAAGGCATTTGGGTTATTACTAATTTTTGGTTATTATGAATAAGCTTCTATGGACATTTGTGTACACATTTTTGTGTAAACATAAGTTTTAGTTTCTCTGGGAGAAATGCCCAAGAGTGAAATTGCTAGGTTAGAGGGGATGTTTAGATTTGTAAGAAACCGCCAACATTTTTCCAGAATGATTATACCATTTTACATTCTCACCAGCAATGTGAGTTTTTAACTGTTATGTTCTGAAAATTCTTTATGCATTCCAGATATTAGTCCTTTGTCTTATATATGGCTTGCAAATACTTTTTCCCAGTCTGTAGCTTCTCTTTTCATTCTCTTTACAGGGTCTTTCATAAAGTTTGCTAGTTTTTTAAATGAGATCCAATTATCCATGACATCTCCTAAGAGTAGCATTGGGTTTGGCACATAGTGGGCATTTGACGATTCTTTGTTGAAAAAATGGAATTAAGTAAGTGAAAAGGAACTAGTACATTTACTACTAATTTGTGTTTCTGGTCTCTACTGCTGATATCTTGATTATTGCTAGATTTGAAAATAAAGTTTCATAAATTTTTGATATCTCTCACATTGTACAGTATGTTATAGGAGCATGTGGGAGGAATGCTCATTACCTTTTGGGGGTCAGAGAACTAGAGAAAAAAGAAAAGCTAGAAGAAGGTGGAGAATGTGGGGGAACAACAATTAGTAGGAGGGACATGGGTGAATGCCCTAATGCTGCAGTTTGCAAAGAGAAGCCTGTGGACTCCTGAGCAGCCCAAGATGTCATTTGCCTTTTGCACTTTATTGACATTTGTACTAGTGGTACGAAAGCAATGGTTGGTGCAAAAGCAGTTGTGGGTAAAACTTCTGGAACTTTAGCATGAATCAAGGCAGTGGCACCAAACTGCACTAGAAGTCATTATTTTCTTCACCACCAGAAACTTGCAGAAGAAAAAAAAAAAAAACCAAAAAACAAAAAACACCAGTTTGGCCAAAGAACACACTTGCTTAAGCAGTAAAAGTAATTATTTTTATTAAATCTTGGTTCTTGGGTATACGCATGTTTTATATTCTGTGTGATGAAATGGTAAGTATACATAAAAGATTCTGCTACAAACTGACGTATTTATGGTTGCCTCCAGGAAAAAGCACGTTTGTGATTGTTTTAGTTGTAGACGGAGCTAACCACTTTTTGCATGTAACACCAGTTTTTACTTGAGATTATGATTTACAAACAGACCGTTTTTTCAAACTTGTGGTCTATTTCATTCCCCACCCCAAATTTTATTTTCCCCGTGTTCTTCTAGACATCTTCTTTTCATGTTGAGACTTGAAGTTACTAAATCAATAACTTTGATAACATCTGTTTGCTTTAGATTCAGCCAGCAATAGAAGAATTTAAAATTGCTATCGAGTCATAATAATGACTTCCAACATCATATTCACAGGGACACAGGGGAATTCAAGAATTTGTGTGGAGATTGGAGGGGAATATATGGAAGATGTCTAGTTAGTATCTAGATCACTGTCTGGACACCCTGTCGATACCCATAGCTTAGTGATTAGCAAACATTATTTTAATTGCCCGTTTACTTGCTGCCTGTGAGTACTAGACGGTACTCTTGGAAGGCAGGGATTACGTCTTATTAACCATGACATGTCTTAAGATCAGCAGTGGGCTTGGCACCTCATGGGCGTTTGATACATCTTTGCTTAAAGCATGAAACCAGGAAGTGAGACAAGTACTAGTAAAAGTACTTCTAACGTGTTTGTGTATCTATTGCTAGTACCCTGATCACTGTTTGATTTGAAAATAGTAGCACTGCATAATTTTTTGATATCTGCCACAGAATTTATCACATTTATGGCCATTGTTGGTGCTAAATAAATATGCTTTGAGCATGGCATCTTTGGGGGGTAAAATGTGGTCAATAATACATGTTTTATAAGGCTGTGATAAGGTTGTATATATAGACGTGAAACATTAAGCCTATATTCCATAGATAATAAGTGTTATTTTTATTTAAACTGCTATGGTAACTGCAGTTAAATAAAGAAAAAACTCACCTATCTCTGCTTTCCAATCAATCACTGGACTTAGAAATTTCTACCTGAAACCTATAGATAAATAATTTAAGACACGATTACATTAGCCCCAATATCTTTGACATCAGTTCTGAGGTAAAAATTTTTTTTATTTTTTAATTTTTAAAAATCATATTTATCACCTTTTCTTGCTCTTTTCTCAATAGGTAGACAAAGAAGCAGAATCAAGAGCCAGAAATAGGTACCAGCCTACAAAACATGCAGAACCTTCGTGTATCAAGTATTATCGGTAGGATGTTGGCAACATGACAGCATGGACTTTGTTTGTTTTGTTTATTGCTGTATCTCTAGAGCTTGGCTCATATAGCAGGTCCTCAATTCATACCTTTCCAGAGAATGATCAGATCACTGATATTTAACTTTTAATTGTTAATGAACTTTCTTGCTCTAATGCTTGTGGGTTTTTATTTCAGATAGATAATGTTCAGGAATAAAGAAAAGGGGCCGTAGTGGTAGAGAGAAACAGCCAAAAAGAAATTTTTGTAACCAATATAGAAAGTATAAAAGGCATTTTAAAACATCTGAAGCAGTTTGTTACTATGATAAAAGTTAGGCTTAATGACAGTGGTTTCCAGGGGTTGGTTGGGAGGGAGGGACAAACAGAGCACAAAGGATGGATTTTTAGGCAGTGAAACTACAATAGTGGATACTTGTCAATCTGCATTTGTCAAAACCCATAGGACATACAGCTCCGAGAGTGAAAGCTAATGTCAGCTGTGGACTTCAGGTGATGATGACGTGTCAATGTAGGTTTACCAGTTGTAACAAATGTGCCACTGTGGTTCAAGACGTTGATACTGGGGGAGGCCATGTGTGTAGGGCAGCGGGTATTTGGGAACTCTTTATACTGTCCGTTCAGTTTTGCAGTGAACCTAAAACTGTTATAAAAAAAATAAAGTCTATTAAAAGAAAAGTTAGGCTAAATAGTAGCCTCATGATAAGTCTTCCACTACACATTATAAAATAAAACCACTTCCCCTGGAAAATTAATAAACAAGGTATTTTTGCTTTATGTCCTTGTTATCAAGGCTTAGTCATTTTGACTACAATGAAAAAATTTCTTACTTTTATTTTCCCAGAAATTATGTTTCATTTTATAATAAATGTATAAAATGGTGTGCGAAAGTATAGAAATTTTTGTCTGCATACATATAGCTATTAATTAATTAGTTTGTTCCATAAACAGTAATCTAGTATCTAGATTGCCCAAGGTACCATGCCCAGTGTTCTAACAAATTTAGGGACTTTTTTTTTTTTAAATAGTAATCTTCTTCATTTGTGAGATGTCTTCCCATGTTCAGAGCATGCACACATGTATTTTTCATTTGTTTCTCACAACCCTGGACAGTCAGCAGGGAAGGCCTTAAAACTCCCACCTGAGACATTCTTATTAATTTAAAAAATTTTGGAAAGACTAAATTTATTAAAAAGACTAACAATACCAAATATTGGCAGGAACTTGGAGGAGCTAGAACTCTTCTACAATGCTGGTGTGAATATTTAATAGTACAACCATGTTGGGAAACACTTTTGTCATTTCTGGATCAGTTACCTTGTGATTCATCCATTTCACTGCTTAGTCTTTACCCAAGAGAAATGAAGACATAAAATATATGTCTATAAAATATTGTACACAAATGTTCATAGCAGTATTATTTGCAATAGCCTCAAACTGAAAACAGCCCAACATCCAAACTATGGAATGCTACCTTAGTAGAGCTGCTGAAAATTAAAAAAATAAATAAATAAAAATACATTTAAATTAAAACAAGATAGAATTTTAAAATAACAAATCAGCTTTTACCTCATTATCTTAACAAAGTAAGTTTTTAAAAAAAATATATTTTATTTTTTAACCTGTCCATGTTTGAAGAGTAATCATTATGGGATTAGAGGGAGTATTCAGATAAATTATTTTTAGAAAATGAAAAAGTTATCAAAGTGAGATAGCCAAAGTAAAATATGTCACTAGTAAATTCAGGAAAAGGGCTAATGGTCAGCAAGACCCTATGAAGTAGCAGAACACAGGAATGGACCTGGCAAGAATGAGAGATGTCTCAATGTATTTTTTGGTGCAAGGATAAGGTGAGTTGAGAACACAGTTGTTAGAATGGCTATCAGTATTTGTGTATAATATGTAATAATGAAATCAGGATAATTATCATATTCACCATTTCAAAACATAATCATTCTTTGTGTCGACTACTCAATTTCTCCCTAATCCCCGTCCACTTCGCCTTTCCCACCTCTAGTAACCACAGGTCTGTTCTCTCCTTCTGAAAGTTCAGTGTGCTGTGATTCTTCCTTCCTTCCTTCTTTCTTAGCTCCCACTTAAGAGCAAGGACATATGGTATTTCCTCTTCTGTGCCTGACTTATTTAAATTATGTTACATGATTTTAACATATTTTTCTCCAAGCTCATCCATGTTGCTGTGAATGGAAGAATCTCATTCTTTTTTATGGCTGAGTACTATTCCATAGTGGATATATACCACATTTTCCTTACCCAGTCGTCTGTCGATGGACATTTAGGTTGTGATCAATGTGAAAGGTCAGCTATCTCTTCGACATGATGATTTCCATTTCTTTGAGTACACATGCAGCAGTGGGATTCCTGGATCATATGGTAGTTCTATCTGTAGTTGTCTGAGGAACTTCCATACTGTTTTCCATAGTGGCTGCACTAATTTACAGTCCCACCAACAGTGTAGGAGGGTTCCCCTTTCTCCTTATCCTCACCAGCATTTGTTATTCTTTGTCTTTTTGATAACAGCCAGTCTAACTAGGGTAAGATGGTATATCAGTGTGATTTTGATTTGCAATTCCTTGATGATTAGTGGTGTTTTTATTTTAAATTTCCACTAGAAATAGGTATGTCACTTATTTGACTTGCATATCTTTGCTATTAGATTTCATTTTAATTATCATTTTCCCCTGAGTGTAAATTAATAGCTCCTGTTCTTTTCCTTCCTCTTTCCATTCTGCTATCTTGCTCCATATGTTTCCTGCTTTGTAGGACTTAAAATCTGGTAGAAACAATAAGGGAATGTAGTCAAATAACTGTAACGTAAGTTAAAATGTTAACCCTCTTTATCCAGAATAACATTCCTGCCACCTCACTGAAACTATTCTTGACAGGTTTTTGACATTTTTTTGTTTGCTTTGGTAAATTCTAAAGTGAATTTATGTTTTGTCACCCCCACTCACCCCACACCTCAAAACCCCCTCCTATTCCTCTTTCCTATTTGGATGAATTTACCCAGTTACCCAAACCGCAGATTTCAGATTTTATTAACTTTTGTCTTCCCCTCATCTCCCACATCCATCCCATCACCAACCCTTGACAATCTGACTTCCTAACACTCTCTGGCACCCTTCTCTTTTCTTTATTTCCATGGATGTTGCCTCGGTTCAAGTCACCCTTGTATCCCACCTGGTTCACTGAACTGAGGCTATCTTCACGCCCTGCGGTTAATCTTCCCCTAATCCATCTGTGGAATCCCCTCTACTCTAATCCATCTGCCATTTCATCTGGCCACTCTCCTTTACCCCTTTTCATGCTCATCTTCCTCCACTGAATCATTAAATGTTAGAGTTCTCTAATTCTGTTATTACTTTATTTTGCCTCTCAGGGGAATCAATTTGTTCCCTGTCATTAGTTCAGGATCTGGAAGCCAATTGCATTAGTCAGGGTTGTCCAGAGAGACAGAACCAATAGGCTATGTATATAGATACATGAGAGGGGGGTTATTAGGGGAATTGGCTCACGCAGTTGTGAAGGCTGAGGAGTCCCAGGACAGGTTGTCTGCAAACTGGATGCTGGTGGCTTGGCTCAGTCCAAGTCTGAAGGCCTCAGAACCAGGGAAACTGATGGCATAATTCTCAGTGCAAGGCCATAGGCCTGAGAGCCCAGGTGTGCCACTGGCGTATGTCCTGGAAGCCAAAATAATGCTTTACTAGGTTTCTAGGTATTCCTTAATCTTGTCAAGTTGACACCTAAAATTAACCATCACACTAATCATTCTTAAATTTTACCTCTAATCTAGATGTCTAGACCCATCCACTCAGCCACTTTCTAAATATTTCTGCAGGGATGTTTCTATCTTGAAGCTTCCCAAGGTCAAGGCTGAATGATGAGCTTTCATTTTTCCCTTTTTCAAGTTACAAGTCCGAATGTACATTACATTAGCTCAATGTGTAACCCACTATCAAGTGCTGCAGATGCCACCTGCCACATATCTCTTGAATCCATCCACATCTCTCTATCTCTATTGCCACCATCCTACTCCAGAATAAAATCCTAATTCATCTGGAAACTCCAATAATCTCTAACTAGCCTCTCCACATCCACTTCTGTTCCCCATGCCAATCTTGTTATCCACACTGCAGTTCATGATATTTTCAAAAATTCTGATTATATTGCACCATTGCTTTAAGGCACAACACAGAATCCTTATCATGGCTTCTGACCGTGTGTGATCTGGCCTATCCTTTCTCCCTTCCCATGGTCTGGCCCTCTCTCCCCTGCCGCCTGCACTCCCACCACCCCAGCCTTCTTTCTGTTTCCTTACGTGCTCCAGGTTCCCTCCACACACTCCCTGCTACCTCACTGCCCATGAATTCCTTCTCATACTTCACATCTCACCCCAAATGTCACATCCTCGGGAAAAACTCTCTTGACTCAGCAAGCTAGTTCGGGTTCCTTCGCTCTGTGGTCCGACAGGACACAGTTCCTTTCTCACAGCGTTTATTATATTCCTACTCCCAATAGACTCTAAGCCATATAAAAGCTGAGGTCCAGACACTGGAGCATCCCCTGGAACTCAACCTCTGTTTATTAAATAAATAAACTGCATTTTCAAAATCCAAATGGGATCATATTCCTTTCATGTTTAAATCCTTTAGATAACTTTCCACTGGGCTTAGGATAATGTTCAAACCCTTTTCGTGGCTTGTATTTCATCTCATGCTCTGGTTCCTGTTCAACCCCAGCTTCATTTCAATTCGGCTTCATCACAGCAGTATTTACTGAGCGCCTAGTATGTACCAAGTGGAGCTTTGTGAAGAAGATTTAATGATGACCAAGATAAATACTGTACTTACACTTATGGAGCTTAGAGTCCAGGGCAGGCGTTAAACAGGCAATGGCAATTTTCATGAACCGAGTATTACATAAGCTATGAAAACACTGCCTCCTTCACACTTTGTGCTCCCACCAGCCATAGCAAGCTCTTTTGTTTACCATAGTCACTTGTCTTTTGGTCTTGGCACATGCTGTTCCCCATCTTTCCTCTACTGGCACACCTGTGTCTCCTCTATTGACCTCGCCCCCCCCCACCACCCAACTTTGCCTGGCTTGCTCTTTCTTACTAAAATGAAAATCTCACCAATATTGCTTTTCTACGAATAGCACCTTGTGCTTCCACTACCTGAGCACTTACAGCTCTGAAAGTGTCTCCTAATTAGCCACGTTCCCCAGAAGGGCAGGCCCGCAGCACGTGGCCTGGTCTCACATTCAACATGTGCTCACTAAATAGTTCTTGGTTGAGTGAATGGATGAGCAGTGGGTGAGTGAATGCTACGGCTACGGCAACGTAGAGCAGAGGGATGCCATTATTTTACAAATGAGGAATAATGCGTGCAGCAGGTGAGAACCAGGAGAAAGTTTTATTGGGGATACAACCTTGTCAAAAGCATACTTGGAATGACCAGTTTTTGGTGTCTTCCACTCAAGCCAGTATTGTGAGTTCACCACCCTGTGTTAACCTTGGCTAAGCCCTGCTTTCTGCCATTGGCCAGAATTGCTATTGGCTAGGAGATTTCAGCTGTCAGCAAGGACCTGCTACCAGCGAACATCTTTTCTAGTACAGTCCTACCATCCCCTTTCCAGGCTGGGTCTTAGAAGAAATTGAAGATTCCTGAATAAAGCTCCATAGGCATAGAGTTTTGGTGATCCTATTTCTGACCACACAGGGTCACACTCCATTCAGGCAAAGGAAGGTAGCAAAGAGGATTTTCTGGATGCTTTGATGGAGGCTATTGTTTTAATCACCCAGCCCTGTGAAATCGCCATGGAAGTAGCTTGTCTTTCTCACTTGGGAGAGCCCGAGAACAGTTTGGAAACCTGAATGTGATTCTTAACTTGAAAAAGACAGAGATACCCCAAGTAATGTATTCCTGGGGCGGGAAATAACATGGCATATACCTTGCAGATGTTGGCAAGGAGCCAAGGGTGAAGGAGATTCAGAATAGTGCTCGGAAAATTCTTGTAGACTTGGGAATCTAGTTTTTTTGGAAACTGGCTATTTTTATGTTGTTTGTTTTTCCTCTAATTATTTGTATTTTGTTCTTCCTGAGAATTTCATGAAGTTCTTTTTGAAAATGTCAACTGATCCCAAGTGTGCAATAAGGAAGTGAGGAAAAGTTTTTCGAGTTTTGTTTTGTTTGTTTCGGTGTGTGTTATCCAGTTAGCTCATAGTGTTAAAAGGGGCGTGGGCTTCCCAAGAGTCAAACGTAGGGGTAGCCACAGAATTAAAGTGAGAGTATGCGGCACAGTGGAACAGTAGAGGGACAGGTGACTTCACTTGTCTCACCAAAGTTGCTCAACCTCAGGTAGTTCTGTCTTGGATTTAAAGAGCAGTGTAATCTTCTGAATCTGATATTGCAGCACAGTCTGTAAAGAAGACACACTTCAGAGTTTAATGCCTCATTTTCTTTATCCTGCAATTAATTTTTTACCACAGTGAATTTCCTGGAATTATTACTATTGTGCAAATTATTGATGTTTTTAGTTACAACTTCCATGTGTGACCTTAGATTATTTTCAGCTGCCATTTTAAAAATTTATTTTTGATCACAGATCTTATTACATGAACCAACACAGACCAACATGAATTGACATAGCTTATTTTAGGCTCTTGGTATTCTGGAAAGAATTTATAAACAATTCAGAGAGAATTTTGTGGGCCATTAACCAAAATAAATGAATAAATAGATAGAAAAGAAAAAAGGAAAAAGAAAAAAGAAAAAGATGTACCTTTTTCCAAAATGCAAGGTGGCAGCTGTTAGCCAACAGAAACCTAAAATGGTCTGCACCTTCAGGTTATCACGTTGCATTCAAATGCACGTAACTGGTTTACAAAGCTCACCGCCCACACCACAGGATCTTGCTCCTCTTTAATTTCCTCTAATTTGTGTAGTGAATAACCAAATACTCATAATGTAATTAGAAGATAATCAGGCTTGTAATTATGTTAATTGCTGGAGACTTTCATCAATCCTCCAGCAAAGTGATAGGATTTCAGGGGAACTACTAATGTGGCAAGAGAGTGAGGGAGAGACGGGGATGGGGAAGTGGGTAAACTGATGAACAGCTTTGACTTGCCTTGTTTCCTGACTCTGGGAAGACCACAGAGCCACACCTGAGAAGGGCCTTTGGGGGAGATGCTCAGAAAACAGGTTCCAGCAAATCAACCTCTTTTTTTATTTTGTCTTTCCTGTGAATAACAACATTGTCCACTCTAAAGAAAAAAGGTTTCCTGGGCTCTCAGTTCTGCAGGCTGGAAAGTCCACCACTGGGCAGCAGCATCTGGCGAGGGCCTCGGGCTGCTTCCAGCCATGGAGGAAAGCGGCAGGGGAGCGGGTGCATGCATAGATAGATAGGGACACAGGGCCGGAGGAGAAGCCAGAGACAGAAATCAAGGAAGCCAGGCTCTTTTCAACAACCTGCCCACTTCTCACAGGAACTGATGTATCCCCTCAGAAGCTCCCTCCCTCCCAGAGAGAACATCAATCCACCCATGAGGGATCCACCCCCATGACCCAGACCCCCCCCCTCCCGCCCCCCAGGCTGCACCTTTCAAGGCTGTGGCTCTGGGGGTCAGAGTTCACCCTTAGTTCTGGTGGGGACAAACTCTCCTGCCTTCCACATCATGGACGAGAGCACAGAACAAAGCCAGACATGATTACCTTCTGTGCTTCCACGCTGGTGATGCCCAACAGTCAAGCCATAACTGCCACTCACCGGTTGTCATCTGCACAGCACCGACGTTCAGTTTATTTCTAAAGACAATGCATGCGATTATTAACGACGATTTCCCAGTTTTCTCTGAGCTGGCTGGAGCTGAGCTAGGCCTCCTGGAGCCCGCTCTGGCCACGGTCTCTCTTCCTTGGGCCGCTCAGCCTCAGGCGCCTTCGCTCCTTTCCTGCACCCACGTCTGCTATGTGACCTGAACGGGAAAAGTGGGTGGTGACGGTTACCTGCCAGCTCACAGAGATCTATTCCATCACATTTCTATCACCTCATGATGTTAAAAAGAAAATTACCTCACGAAGGTTTGGTCTATTATCTGGAAGTAAAGGACCAGAAGATCTTAATATTGAGCCGGATGCCACCTATCAGTTATGATTAAGATAAATGGAAAGACTTTCTATTTTCAGACGCAGGCAGACAAGAATGACTGTAGCAACAAGCCAACTCTCTACCAAGGTTACTCAGTGTGAATACACGAGGGCTCACTCCCATCATAACCTATATTTTATATCCTTAACGTCAAAATAAAATGACAAATTTGGGTTTGTAGTTCAGCATGTGTTTACTGCTTCTGGGCCATTTTGGAAGCATATTGGAACTATACAGGGTATAATTAAACTGTAAGAATGTTGTAAGCTGAGTTACATAAGGTGCCTTACATAATATTCACTCATTTTCTCCTACATTTTTGATTAATTGTTAGCCATTAATGCAAACACAGGTTCTTAGGGTTTATGGAAATTTGAGTCATTAAAATGACCCCGATGATTAGATTTTTCTGGCTACTAGAAAGCCAAAAAGGAAAATATATGTAGCACCTAGACCATTTAAAGGAGATAGTTCTACTGAAGGTGTCAGTCAAGAGGCAATTTATTTGGAAATAAGAGGATGATTCTATCATTAATAAAAGAGTAACCACCAGTTATAAATATTCAAGGATAAATGAGGGATTTGAGAAAGCCAAATTTAGTGAAATGGAGTGATTAGGAAAATATATTACTCATATAAACTGAAACTTCTCCGGTAACTTATTTATGGTTGGCAAATTGTCCAAAAACCCAATTAGACAAGCTGATATTCTTGGAAGAGATCTCAGACTAGTTCATTACATTAACTCCATAAATTTGTTCTTTCAGAAATCCCCTAGCACGCAACTAATCATACATAAAGTTTCTTGCTTTTTCTCCTTCCTTAATTTCAACTTTTGTCATTGGCTAGACTTTTATTTTTACTGCACACAGAAATAATTGAGCCAGAAAAATTTATTTAGCTTACAAACCATCACTAGAAATCAAGTGCAGATTTAGAGATAATTCAGTTAATATTTTACTGTGATTTCTTATCAATACAAAAATGTGAATTTCATATCCAAACTTCTTTAGTTTATATAAGAATAGAATTTGTGATAGTATTGTTATGTACCGAGACAAAGGATGCATAACCTAAAAAATATAACTTAAATTTCCTTCAAATTAAAATTGGGTTTTTATTTTATTTTTTTTCAAATTTACTTATTTTTTTACATTCTAAGATGTTGTTGCTGAGCAGCTGAAGGGGAGAGGGAGGGGGAAAGCGGGGGAAATAGGGTGGGAGGAGGAAGAAGGAGAGGAGGCATGGTCAAGACCCTTGGCACCCCCTCATTCCAGCAGGGGAGACCAGGGGACTTCCAGCAGCAGCTTGTCATTGCTGGGCTGGATGCAGATGTCAGGAGGTCATGGCTGAAACCCTTGGCCCCCCGCCACCTGGGTGTGGGAGCCCAGGGAGCTTCTGGTCCTTCTTGGTGTTCTTTGGTGGTGTTAGACCTTTACTGGTTAATATCAAACTTTGTCTCTGGCTGTGGGTACTTTGTTTTTTCTTTCAGTTCTGTGCTGGATTATTCTGTTTGCTCCGCTCAAACTCTGCACTGGAGCTAATTTGTTGTCTTTTGCTTACTACTAAAATAGGGGAACTTCCTGTGGGAACCAGCACTTGAACCCTGTGGTTGAGCTAAGTTGCTGCTTTGCTGCTGATTCCCTAGGGAAGAATTTTTGTGCAGCTCAGGTTTTCACTGTTGCCCTTGTAAGCATTTTTGGGTCTTGTGATGTCCAGTACCTGGGTTGTGTGGAAACTCTGGTGTGGGCTTGAGTCTTTTCAGCAAACTGCACCCCTTGCATTTCTATATTCCTGACCAGCCTATACTGAATGGGCCTGTGCTGATTGGAGGGCCGATCAGCTGTCTATGCTGTGCCCCAATGTTCCCTTGGTGGATCCTTCTCCCCTACCATCCATACTCCAAACACTTCCCATGGGACGGGTCATGCTCTGGTCCCTTGAGGTGACTCAGTGGCCTCTAAGTGGCTTCTTTTTTCAGTTGTTGTGGCTCCTTGCTCCTACGTGGGTCCATGGGAGCCCTATTAGTGGTCTTGCTGGCCTGGGGGCCACCAAGGCCCTCCTGCAGCCTCCAAGCAACTTCATCTGAAGGGCACAGCTGCAGCTTTTGCCAGCTCCTGCTCTTTGTGCTCACCAGGGCCAGCCTTGAAGTGGTTGGTACTCGAAATGGTGGGAGTGATCTTTTCTTTCTCTCATCATAGCTTCTCCTGCCTTCATGAACTCTGTAGGTCTCTCCTCCTCTTCCCCTGAGCTCTAGTGGCTCCAGCTTGGCTGTCATTGCTTTTTAATAGGTGTAAATTCATTGATTTGTGGGAAAAAGTGACACTGGGGACTGTCTATTCCACCATCTTAACCAGAAGTTGAAATTGGGTTTTTAAGCTTTTGTGGGTTTTCTTTGGGCCCCCTCAAGGTCAAGGAACAATGGCAGTGCCAATGGCAGAACAGTGGTCACAGTGATTATTGGCAAAATTACAAGGAGTAGAGAAGTTCTGTTCTAACTAAATGTATGCAAATATACTATCTACTATTTATAAATTATTTTTTGTATGAAGTAGATGGGATATTGTATCGTCCATGTTAGAATGTCACATTTTAGCCCCAGTAGTGTTTCGTAAAATGTTACAAAATGCAGTAGAAAAGAAATTAAAAAAAAAAAAAAAAACGTTTACTTTCAGATTTGTTCCTCTACCTTACCTTTTTTTTTTTTTTTAATCCTTGTGTTTTAATATCTCCTATAATTAACAAGTTGGGTCTGTGTAGATTTTCCCCAAATTGCATACAGGTTTCTATTAACTCTGTAGCAAGATTTTGGCTTATCCCACTTTATGCAGATTTATTTTCTTACTTGTTAAAATACTTCAAATGAGTGATTAATGCAATGAAGGGTAGCTAAAACTTGTATTTAAAGTTTAAAAGATTATTGGGCCCAGACATCCTGAGAGTATTAAAAAAAATTGAAGGAAAGTGGCTAGACATGAACACTGAAATTATTTTACTTAAGAACTAGCATTTGTCAAAATCAAGCTTATGGCTCTGGACAGGGACATTCAAAACGTGTCATAAAAGTAAATATTCCATCTGTGTAACCTGAAATCCTCTGTGAAAGCTCGAGAAAGAATTGCCTCGAGCTATGACTAAATTATTTAAGGCTTGTTCCTTTTGAAGTCTAATTTGTAACCCTAAATGATATTAATAGTCAAAAAGAGACTCAGAGTTAAAAGTGGATGGATGTCATTAACGTGATTTTTAAAAAAGCTAGCAGTATGTTTGTGTACTAACACAAAAATTAACCTAAAAACTATGCCAAAAAACTAAAATAATTGAGAAAAATTAAAAAATGTATTTTATAAATCAATGTTGTACGGATGTATTCTGGTTGAGAAATGGCTCAAAGATTACTTGCTGGTTTGTTGAGGGGTGGAGATTGGCTGGTCATCTCACCTTCTGTGTTGGGGCTAGAATAAAAGTTAAATATGTGGTTTCTGCTCACTGAGTAACAACTGTTTTCAAGAAAAGAATGTGGAAATAGTAAAACAAACTTTTGAGGAGGTTTAGATAAACGTGTGTGTGTGTGCGTGTGAAGAATTTTAAGACTAATGCAAACATACCACTGTAGATAAAGGTTTCCCTGAAGATAAATCTTCAAAAATTTGATTAAAGGGGCAAGTTAGTTTGGAGACAAAAACCTCTTAATTGCCATATGGTCATGGAGATAAAGATATTGAAATATTAGACAGAAGATTAGATTTAAAAATATACACAGAGTTTCTACATGCAGTGAAGATGGCGGCTGCTATGGGAAGGTTGCTCTGGGCCTCAGTTGCCTGAAATGTGAGCACCATTCCTTGGGGCATTTCTACCTCTGCAGTCCTTAGGCCTGCTGATTCTGAAAGAACATGCTTGACAAATATACCATGGTCTGGTTCTGGTCAAGCAAAATTTGCCTTTAGCACCAGTTCCTCATACCAAGCTCCTGTTGTCACCCAGCCTGTGCCCTATTTTAAGGGTACAGCTGTTGTCAATGGAGAGTTCAAAGAACTAAGCCTTGATGACTTTAAAGGCAAATATTTGGTGCTGTTCTTCTATCCTTTGGATTTCACCTTTGTGTCAGAAATTGTTACAGAAATTGTACAGAATTTGTATAGAAATCATTGCTTTTAGTGGCAAAGCCAGTGAATTTCATGATGAGAACTGTGAAGTTGTTGCTGTCTCAGTGGATTCCCACTTTAACCATCTTACCTAGATGAATACACTGAGGAAGAATGGTGGTTTGGGCCACATGTACATTGCACTCTTGTCAGATTTAACTAAACAGATTTCCCGAGATTGTGGGGTGTTGTTAAAAGGTCCTAGTCCTGCACTGAGGGCTGTACATAATTGACGCCAATGGAGTTCTCAAGCATCTGAATGTCAACGATCTCCCAGTGGCTGACGCATGGATTAGACCCTCTCCTTGGTGAAGTCATTCCGGTCAGTGGAAGCCCATGGAGAAGTCTGCCCAGCAAACCGGACACTAGAATCTCCTACAATCAAGCCAAATCTGACAGCTTCCAAAGAAACTTTAAGAACATAAATCAGTAGGTCATCCAGTGTGCACCCCTAGCTTCTCATACCAGAAAAGAACCATAGTTAGAACACAATTTTAGCATTTGAAAGATAATTATTTATAGAAGGCAAAAAACAAATTATGCTTGTATTCACAAATATTAATCTAAATATTTTGTTTTTGTAACACTGGCTAAGGCTCTGTAAATGTGGTTAGTTGCTAATATGAGGAGTTACCTGTTGGCAGATCCTGATGGCTAGTAGTTTCTAGAGAGCACCTGGTTCACCTGTTCCTTAGTCCAAGTCTTCAGTGGGTAGAGGAAGCAATCTTCTTTCTTGGCCTTCCTTGAACATTTGTCAACACCAGTGTAGTACAATGAGCACTGAAAGCTTCTGATCAAAGGTCTTGAAATTTTCTTCTTGAATTTCTTTATTGAACTGAATTATCTTTTAAGGTAACGAAGATCATAATTTTAAGTTGTTAGCATCAGAAGTCTAACTTAACCCTTGCAATGGAGGATATATATGTGATGAAACAAATGTGAATCATGTTATTAAAAAAACCCAATGGCAAAGTGACTTAGATGATCATGCATGGTCCCCAGCCCTGAGATTTATAGTTTATGTAGTTACTATACTTATTTTACTCATTAGCTGTCTCAATGTCAAATACATTTCTAGACATTGATAATATATAATTATAAAGGATATTTATTGAGTCCAAGGATTGCATTTTGAAATCATTGTAATAATTTTCTTTCTTGAAGTAGTCAATGTAAAATACATAATAAAAAACAAACATTTGAAAAAAGAAATAATGTAAGTTCATTTAAGTCACAGCCAATGATATTTGGAAGGTTATAAATTTAGGATGAGAGAATATTAATTATAAGAATTTAAACCAAAAATACACCATAAAATGGAAATAAATCTTATGCACCAACACTGCATATGAAAGCTTACATGAATACATCAAATATGGTATTTTAGTTCACAAAGAAGTTCAGAATATGCCATTGTGCAAATGACATTATAATTTTAGAAAAGTGTACCCTCTCCTTTTCGAGAGTTCATGGTATAAAATAACACACAAATTATAATTACTCACAAGTTTATCAGTTATGTTAAGACCAAATAAACATTAGGTTACAAAAAAGACTTTTTATAGGGTTGACAGTAAAGATAAATTTATGGATATAAGATTGAGTTGTTTTTAAGTTATTAAAAGTCAAGTTACCAAATGATACCTATAGAGAAATGCTTAAGTAAATAGGAAATTAGGAAAGTCATTAAATTATAGAGTTATGATGGCACCTTGGGGAGTCGCCAAACATTCCTGGTCCATTTCACAGGTTCCCCTTAAAGGAAATAAAGAGAAAGCATTCTTATAGTTATTCAAATGAATATTTTAATTGTTATTTTTGTTAAAGCATCACACTATTACTGGTTTGGAATGAAGAATCCATAAAGCATTTTGATTAAGCACACTAAAATTGTGTTTCTCCAGTTAATGTATGAACTGAATTAGAATTTATTGAAGATGAAAATGTCACTTTAGATATGTGATAACTCTTGCGATTTCAAATGAACAGTAATATCTCAAATGGATGATAAAAGATTAAGTCCATTTTAAATAATAACTCATATAATTTAGAAAGCAATTGACTGGGTGAAAAAGAACTTTATTTTTAATACTTCTGATTTTCCTATCAGTGGATTAGAGTAGTGGTGCAAATATAGTCCTAAACAGTAAATAACTATCTTGCTTCAAATCTATATTTTACTTTTCAATGAGTTATAATTTGTAAAAGTCATCAAATTATCATCTTTAGGACTACAGTCATGAGTTGCTTAACTATAGGGATACAATCTGAGAAATGTGTCCTTAGACAATTTCCTTATTGTGTGAACATCATAGAGTGTACTTACACAAGTCTAGATGGTACAGCTACTACACACCTAGGCTGTATGGTATAGTCTACTGCTCCTAGGCTACTAACCTGTATAGCATGTTACTGTGCTGAAGACTGTAGGCCATTGTAACCCAAGGATAAATATTTGTATATCTAGATATATCTAAACATAGAAAAGGTACAATAAAAATGTGATATATAAGATAAAAAATGCTACACTATGTAGGGCACTTACCGTGCATGGAGCTTGCAGGACTGGAAGGTGCTCTGGTGAGTCAGCGAGTGAGAGGTGAGTGAATGTGAAGGCCTAGGACACTCCTGTACACTACCGTACACTTTATAAACAGGCCTACACAGGGTCAGGATCATCATTATCTCTGTTTTCCACCTCCATAGCTTGTGCCACTGGAAGGTCTTCAGAGGCAATAATACACATGGAGTTGTCACCTCCTATGACAACAATGCTTTCTTGTGGAACACCTCCTGAAGCACCTGCTTGAGGCTGTTTTACAGTTAACTGTTTTTTTTATAAGTAGAAGTATACTGTAAAATAATGATAAAAATATAGTAAATACATAAACCAGTAACATAGTCATTTATTATTATCAAATATTGGGTACTGTGCATAACTATGTGCTACACTTTTATACAACTGGCAGTACAGCAGATTTGTTTACACCAGAATCTCCACAAACACGTAATGTGTTGCACTACAATGCAATGTCACTAGTTGATAGACATTTTTCAGCTCCATTGTAAACTTATGGGAACACCATCATACCTGTGGTTTATCCTTGACTGAAATGTCATTACATGGCTATGTAGCACATGACTGCACTAGTAAACCAAAGTGTCTTTGTCTGCTATCTGTAGGTACCTTATCTTCCTAAGCAAACTAATTTTAACCATGGTCTAATTTTTAAATTTAAGAAAGGATCTTCATGCTCTTGATCTCACCTAAGTATAATTTAGTACCAGTAATCTTTAAAAAAAAAAAAGATTTTAATCTTTATAACAGGTTTAGATTTACAGGAAAATTGAAAAGATAGTACAGAGAGTTCCCATATGCTCTTCATCCAGGTTTCCTTATTACTAATAGATTACCATGGCAAATTTGTTACAATTAGTGTACCAATATTGATACATCGCTATTAGTTAAAGATCATTTTTTATTCAGATTTCCTCAGTCTTTACTTAATGTCTTTTTCTCTGTTCCAACATCCTGTGTAAGATCCCATATTACGTTTAGTCAGTGTGTCCCCTTAGGCTCTTCTTGGATACGAGAGTTTCTCAGACTCCTTGTTTTTGGTGACCTTGACCGTAGGGATGCATACTGAGCAGGTCTTGCAGGATGCCCTTTTGGCTGGTGTTTTCTCATTAATAACCTCCTTCTACGCTCACTTCTCATTTATCCCAGTTTTCCCTTCCCAGCAATCGCAAATCTTTGCTGTATACGATCAGGCTCTGCGAAAGGATTTCATCACTCACAAGCTTGCACTGTAAGTCTTCCATGAGTGCAAGGACATGTTTCCCTTCCTTCGGAGTGAACAGCGCCAAGTGTCCGTAGCTCCTTCTGAGCCTGAGAACAGCCGCACCCCGTCTTCCTTGGGCACCGATCCGCTGCTGCCTTTATTGCAGATTTAATGATTCTACCTACAGGCTCTGCTGGAAGCTTGTTTAAGACGTAGGGAAGAAGAGTTTAAAGTTATACAAATCAGAGTTGCTTAGAGTCATAAAAAATAGAAAAAGTGGGTAGTATTTTAACGTTTCTCATCAGACAGTCAGGTACTTCCGGTAGGTGGCAATTTGCATGGGCACTCCCTGTATTCACCGGAAGTTCATTCCCAGCCAACGTTATCATGCTTTCCTTTTACAGGATGAAATGTTTTCTAACAGTCACATTTCATATGAAATAAAATCCTTTAAAAGGTTAACAATCTGACACCTAGTGTGTATTTAATAAATGTTTACTAAATAATAACCAATTGAATAAATAGTGAATATGTTTTGACCCTTGTGTCATGGAGTAAATTTTACTCAGAGATTATTGAATACTTATTGTTGAAAGATATTGCACTCGGTGCTCTGGGTGAAGCAAAAATGAACAAAACTGAAAGGGTGCAGCCTCCTCTTCTCTTTCTCCTGATCTGTCTTTCATCACCTTTAGAGAACCCCTGACACGAACATGGTGGGCTTAACAATCATCGTGGAAATATATTTAACCTTCATGTGACAACTTCTATTTTATTTCATGAGAAAATGCCTTTGTTTCACATATATTCTTTCAAAGTATTTTCACTGGGTCTAGAATTCTTTCATTCCATTGAAGACTGAGCTCCACTTACTTTTGGTTGTGGATTTTATTGATGTTCTTGGTTTGGTTGTTACTCCTTTTAATGTAATCCTTTTATTGTCAGATTGTTTTAAAAATTTTGCGTGGTCTTTGGTGTTTGGTAATTTCACTACTATGTGTGTAATATTAGGTTTCTTTCTTTCTTTCCTTCTTACTGCTCGAGTTTATTTAGTATAAGAATCTATGGATTGATGTTTTTCCTCAATCACAAAAAACACTTATTTTATACCTCTTAAAAAATATTGCCTTAACTGTTCTCCCCACCCCCTACCCCACTTCTTAATCTTCTCTTTGTGAAACTGCAATTAAAAGTATGAGATTATTCTGTGTTTATGTTAGAAGATTTAGTATTGCTAAAATGCCAATTCTTCCAAAATTGATCTATAGATTTAATGCAATCCCAATCAAAAACCCAGCAAGCGATTTTGTAAATGTTGGCAAACTGATTCTAAAATTTATACAAAAATACAAAATATCAAGAATAGCCAACACAATACTCAAGACTAAAGTTGGAGGACTCACTGTACTCGATTTTAAGACTATCAATCAAGCTTCAGCAATCAAGAGAGGGTTTTATTGGCAAAACAATTGACTATAGTTGGCGGGACAGAATAAAGAGCACAGAAATAGATCTGCACAACTACAGTCAATCAATCTTTGACACGGGAGAAAATGAGCTTTAATGGAAAAAGGATAGTTCCGAGACAACAAATAGTGTTGGAAGAATTTTATGTCCACATGAAAAGACAATGTCTAGAGACAGTCCTTACACCTTTCACAAAACTTACCTTAAAATGGATCATAGACCAAAATGTACAGTAAAAAACTATAAAAGTTCTAGGAAAAAATGTAGGAGAAAATCTCAGTGACCCTTGGTTTGGTGATGAGTTTTTAGATATAACATGAAAAGCATGATCCATAAAAATTAAATTTGATAACTTGCTCTTTATTAAAATTAAAAATTTCTGCTTGGTTAAGGAAGTAATTAAGAGAATCCAAAGATAAATGACAGACTGGTAGAAATATTTGCAAAAACAAATATCTGATAAATGACTTATATCAAATATATACAAAGAATTCTTAAAACTCAGCAATAAGAAAATAAGCAACCTAATTAAAAATGGGCAAAAGATCTGAACAGACACTTCAGAGAATACGAAAGGATGTGCATCATCATTTGTCATTAGGCAATTGCAGATAAAAAAAGCTAATGGTAACAATTGCTGTTGAGGATGCAGAGCGACAGGGACCCTCGCTCATTGCTGTTGGGAATGCAAGACGGTTCACCCACTTTGGAAGACACTTTGGCACTTGTTACAAAGCTACATAGTAAAAATACCCAACTGATTTGAAAACTCAGCTTCACTCAAAGATAGCCTTCATGTAAATTTTTATGGCAGTTTTATTTATAATTGCCCCAAACTGGAAGCAACCAAGATGTCCTTAAGCAGGCGAATTGATAAATCTCTTATTGTGTATTCAAACAATGAAATATCATTCAGTAATAAAAAGAAATGAGACAGTAAGTCACAAAAAGACATGAATGTATCTTAAATTTGTATTGCTAAATGGAGGAAGCCAGTCTGAGAGACTACATACAGTGTGATTTGAATTATATAAGATACCAGAAAAGGCAAGACTACGATAATTACAAAGGGATCAGTGGTTGCCAAGATTTGGAGTAAATGGGGAAGGTTGAATAGGTGAAACATAGGGGGTGTTTTTAGGATGAGGAAATTACTCTGTATGATATTATAATGCTGGATAAATATTACACTATGCATTTGCTAAACCCATAGAACTTTATAACACAAAGAATGAACCTTAATGTGTGCAAATTAAAAAAAAAATTATTTAGGAAGCCAGGGACCCCAGGATGGAATACGGAATGTGACAAAAACAAAGCAATCTAACTAAAAAAAAATACAAAACAATCCACCAAAGTCCAAGAGGGAAAGGTGCTGACCTAAGTAACTTTGGAAATAAGCAGCCTGAAAGACTGAGGGCAAATGAAACTGTACATAAACACTGAATTTTAGTTAAAAGTTGGTGTCCATGAAGGTACAGTTTAGCATTTCTGATACTGCTATTTATATATACTGGAATTGAACAATTAAGTAAACAGATGGCAAATGGTAGGAGTCCGGTTTCTCAGTGTTGGAGTGAGAATTACAAATAGGCAAAGGGAAGGGGCTAGAAATATACATATGGCAATGGATTAGAGTTGGAAACATCATATGAACTGATGTTTGGGTTAGTATATGTATAGAAGGTTACATGCAGAAATATTTATGGCTGTGTGTATATACACAGGTTAGTACACACACATATATTCCTTACTCTGTCAGTCAAGAAAGCTTGGAAGCAATGGCACTCCACTAGCAACAAGCACATCTAGTGCCCAGATTTTGGTTTCTTATACCATTTTCCAATAAAAGAAATTCTTAGAGAAATGAGTGATTCTAGAGCTGGGACAGGAAATATACTAGATGAGACCCGGGCATCTTGTAGTACCAGAAAGCAAGGAAGTACTAAAAAAAACCCACCACAAACCCCCACATTAATGGAAGAATGTCAAAGAGACGTAGAAGTTGATTGAAAGAACTCCCAATGGCCATATCTTGAACAATTCAAGCTATAAAACAAGTTAAGTAGTATTGAATTATAACTTAAAGCATGAAGCAAATATCTGTGAGTCCATATTCACAAGAAGCAATGATAGAACAGATAAATAAATATAAAAATAAATAAATATCAAAGAAGATCCAAATCTCCCATACAGAAGAAGTGTAAGTAATTTATGTAAATACTGCACCCTGTAAGAAGTGGAGCCTAACTCCCCACTGCCTGAGTGCAGGCTGCACACAGTGACTCCCTTCCAAAGAGTACATTATGAATAATGAGAAAAAAAGAATAGCCTTATAGTGGAAAAACCTGACAAACAGCTCCTTGAGCCAGCTGGTCAAAGTCAACATCAACAATAGTAAGTAATGTTGAGTGTATATCCTTGATATGACGTGATGAATGGCACTTTATTTCTGTAGCATTCTTCCCCCAGATTGTAATGGTTGCCTCATCATAGGAAAAACATTAGACATACCCCAGTAGAGAGTCATTCTACAAAATGCCTGACCGATACTCCTCAGAATTGTGAAGGTGATCACAAATGAGAAAAGTCTGAGAAAGTATCAGAGCTAAGAGAAGCTGAAGAGACATGACGAATAAATGCAGTGTGGTCTCCTGGGTGAGATCCTGGAAACGAAAGAGGACATTAGGTGAAAACTTGGCAAATCGGAGTAATATACTGACTTAATTAATAAATGATGTATCAATATTGATTCAAGAATGGCATCAAATGTGCCATATTAATAAACAGAGTTAAAGGGAAACAATGTGGGGTAGAAGGGAACTCTGTACTAACTTTTTTGTTAAACCTAAAATGCTTCTAGAATAAAAAGTAAAAAAGAAGCATGTTAGGCTTTCTCAATCTACGTTCTTGATCTCCTTACCACTTTATGTTTTAAAAATTTTATTAATATAATTTTTTTACATTCTATGATGTTGTTGCAGAGCAGTTGGGAGGGAGGGGGAGAGGAGAAAGGGGAAGGAAATGTGATGGAAGGAGAAAGGAGGAGGGGCAGGATTGAGGCCTGTGGCACGCCCCACATTCCCACAGGGGAGACCAGGGGGCTTCCAGCAGTGGCTTGGTCATTGCCAGGCTGGGTGCTGATGTCAAGGGGGTGTGGCAAAAGCCCTCACCCGTCACTGCCCCAGGTCAGGAGCCCAGGTCACTTACTGCAGTGGCTCAATGGTTATCACTGGGCTGGTTGATCATGTTCGGGAGGTGTGACTGAGGCCCGAGGCCCCTCACTGCCTCTTTCAGGAGAGCCCAGTGCACTTCCTGCAGCAGCTCAGTGGTTGTCGCTGGGGTGGTTGTGCTTGTTGGGGTGGTGTGGTCGAGGCCCTTGGCCCCCATCATTGGGACTGGTTGTGGGTGTTGGGAGAGCATGGCTGAGGCCTCTGACCCTCCCCCCTTTCTGGCTTGGTAGCCCATGGGCCTTGAGGTCCTTCTGGGTGTTATAGGCATTCTTTGGTGAAATGAAACCTTGACTAGTTGATATCAAACTTTGTCTTTTCTTTCAGTTCTGTGTTGGATCATTTGCTGTTCCCAGCACTTAAACTCTGTGCTGGAATTAATTTGTCGTCCTTTGCTTACTTCTAAAATGGGGGAACTTCCTGTGGGGACCAGTACTTCAGCTCTGTGGTTGAGCTAAATTACTGCTTTGCTTCTGGTTCCCTAGGTAAGGCCTTTTGTGCAGCTCAGGTTTTAATGGTTGACTTTATAGGTACTTCTGGGTATAGGGAAATCTGGTGTACCTGAGTTGTATAGAAATGCTGGTCAGGGCCTGAGTCTTTTCATCAAATTGCACCCCATGCAATTCTATATTCCTGACCAGTCTCCTCTCTGTGGTCCTATGCTGATTGAGGGGCAGATCAGGGGTCCCTGCTGTGCCCCAGTGTTCTTCCAGTGGGCCCATCTCCCCCACTACCCATGCTCCAAACACTTCTCATGGGATGGGCCATGCTCCGGTCCCTTGTGATGACTCACCGGCCTCAGAGTGGCTCCTTTTTTTTTTCAGTTGTTGTGGCTCCTTGCTCCTACGTGGGTCCATAGGAACCCTATTAGTGGTATTGCTCACCTGGGGGCCACCAAGGCCCTCTTCTCCCCTGCTGCCTCCAAGCAACTTCATCCAAAAAGCACAACTGTGGCTTTTTGCCAGCTCCTGCTCTGTGTGCTCAGCAGCTCCAGCCTGGAAGTGGCGGAGATTTGAAACAGTTGGGGCAATTTTTTATTTCTCTCATCGTGGCTTCTCCCACCTTCATGCACTCTGTAGATCTCTCCTCCTCTTCCCCTGAGCTCTTGTGGCCCCAGCTTGGATGTTGTTTTTTTATAGTTGTAAATAGGTTGATTTGTGGGAGACGGTGATGCTGGGGACCATCTATTCCACCACCTTGACCAGAAGTCACCGGCAATGTACTTTTAAATAATTTTTCTTTTGCTAAAAACATGAAGATATGCACCACCCTCCAGGAATGTCCACATGTTCAGCTATCCTGAAGCTCTCTCCTTACCTTTTTCCATGATATTTTTTTCTCTCTCATTCTGGTTGATTTTTATGAGCTACATTCCAGTTCACTAATTCTGTCTTCAACTCTGTGTAAAGTGCTTTCAATTTCTAATTCTGGCTTTAATATTTTTTATTACCAGAAATTTCCTTTTCTGTTGCTTCTTTTTAAAATGTGCCACTTTTCATCATTTTCAGTTTCTTGTGGATATTGTTAAGTTTATCTATTATTCATTCAAAAACAGTAAGTATAATCATTTAATAACATGTTCTGAAAATTCTAATTGCTAAAGTTTGTGTGAATCTATTTCTACTGTCTGTTTTTCTACTGGTTTTGTTTTATAGCCTCTTGTTTCTCTGTATGCTTTTTTTGGTTGCTATTGTTGTTTTGACAGCTCACTGTTTGTTGCTGTTCTTGAAAAATTATTTTTTAAGAAGGGATTCCTTGAAAACTAGAATTAAAGTGTCTTCATTTAGAGAAGGTTATAATTTGTCTCTTTGACTGCTCTTGGGACATTTTTATTCAGGTTGTGGTTGAGTTTACCTGGATCATCTAGATATTGTGAACCCAGGCTGTAAATCTACCCACTACTTCTCAGATTATTGTTTCTCTTTCTTTTTCACTATACTCTGTTTAATGCCAGTTCATTGGGTTGCATAATTGGCTGACTTTACTTCTGGTCTTAAGCATTTAAGGCACTTCAAAAATTTTGCTTAATGTAGAGGTTCTCCTATCTAATTCCTATTTTGGGTGACCACTGAGCATTACCTGTCATGTGTCTCACCTGAGGAGGTTGCCAGACTGAAGCCTAAGTTTTCAGGGATCCACAAATTCTTCAGAACAAAAGTGGCTTCGGTGTCTTGGTCATCACTTCCCTTTCTATGTTTCTGATTTCCTGTATATTTTGGGTTGATTGTACTTTACTCTTTGGTTAGCTGGTTGTTTTTGAAAAGATACTTTTAATATTTTGTCTTGCACTTTAGTTTTCAGAGGGGAATATGGTTTAAATAACCTGACCCACAATTAATGGAAAACAAAGACCCAAATTGTTCTTTTAGTTAATATTTAAGTGCTTATTTTGTTTCTGACAATGTTTTAGATGCTGGAAAGACAACAATAAATTAGACAATCATCACTGTTTTCAAGAAGCTAATATGTAATTAACAGAGATTGAAAATGTAAAAAATAAAGTAATAATAAAATGTTAGACATCAATTTTAAATTACGTGAATCTTAGGAAATTAGAATTCAAGGTTGTTTTATGAATGTCTGAGGATGGATGAGGGTTTGTGGAGCTTGTTGCTCTTGGGATAGTTTAGAAAATCTCCAATGGAGTTATTCAATATGAAAGACAGCATTTCCAAGCAATAATATGAATCCAGTTGAATTTAAGTAGTATGAGTTTAAAATGAATTCAATCAGTATAACTGATAACTTTCCCATTAGTACTTGGCTGCTCAGGCACAAGGAGTAGAGAAAATATAAATTTATACTACTTTACATAAACGTATGATACATGTGTTTCCCCCTAAAACATATTGAGTGCAAATCTAGTTGCTAAAATATTTTTTTTACAATGTCATGCATAATATTATTACAATGTCATACATAATTACTTGGTATAATCATATTATACCAAACATACTAAATTTTTATGAATTACCTTATTTTACTTATTTAACTCAGATTGTCCTGGTCCTTGATCATATGTGGGTTTAAATAAAGATATAATAATATTTATTAACTTTCTTAATCTTTTGAAAGAGCACACTTTTGGCTTTCTTGGTTTTTTATATTGTATTTTAGTTTTTCTATTTCATGATTTTTCTTTTTGGTTATGATTATTCATGAGATACAGAGCTGGTTGTCACCCCCTCATGTCCAAGATGTGAAGGCCAGATTCATACAGGCAGCTAACACATTTCCACAAATTGCATTTGTACCCTGTGTCCCCCACCCAGTTGTTCTCCCCCCTCCCCCTCCCCCCCTCTACTTTGTATCCTAAGGTGTGTTCTTTCCCTGTGCATTTTTTATTATTTTCTGTTTTCTACTTTCTTTTGCTTTTATTTTCTCTTATTAATGTGGAATATTAGATGATTAATTTTCAGCCTTTTTCTTTCTTAATAGATACATCAAAGGCTATGAGTTTTAATGTAAGAATTTTAGCTGCATTCCACAGGTGTTGATGTGAGATATCTTCATTGCTATTCAGTTAAAATATTTTCTAATTTTCTTGTGATTTCTTCTTCGACTGGTGTGTTATTTAGAAATTAGCTGCTTAATTGCTAACGATTGGTGATTTTCTAGTTATCTTCTGTCATTAATTTCTAGTTTAATTCCACTATTGGCAGAGTGCATACTCTGAGTGAGAGCAGTCCTTGGAAATTTTTGAGGCTTCTTTTATGATGCAGCATATGGTTAATTTTTTCAATTATTCCATACGTAGATGAAAAATATGTATTTTATTGTCGGTGAAAGCAATGTTCTATATATTTCAATTAATTTAAATTTGTTAATTAAGTTTTCTGCCATTTATATATTTTTGTCTTCCTTCTCTATCAGCTATTGAGAATGCTGTGTGCCTTTCTCTCACTATGATTGTGGGTTTGTCTACTCTTTTTTTTTTTTTTTTTTTGTCTTTTTCGTGACCAGCACTCAGCCAGTGAGTGCACCGGCCATTCCTATATAGGATCCGAACCCGCGGTGGGAGCGTCGCCGCGCTCCCAGCGCCGCACTCTCCCGAGTGCGCCACGGGCTCGGCCCATGTCTACTCTTTTTTAATTTATTTTTTTTTAATCATGTTATTGAGTGCATACTGGTTTTGAATTGTTATAATTTCCTGATGGATCAATGCTTACATCACTATTGAAATATTCCTTTTTATCTCTAGAAATGCTTTCTGCATTAAAATATGCTTGATATTACTATAAAAATAGCATATTTCTTTTGGTTAGTGCTGTCATGGTATATATTTTCCCTCCTTTTATTTTGAAACATTTTGTTTCTTATATTTCAGTTGTTTATCACCTAAGACTCAAGTATTTATTTTTTATTTTATTTAAGCATATTTTAATGTCTTTAAATTTTTTTCTGGATATTAGCCCCTTGTCTGATTTGCAGTTTGCAAACACTTTCTCTTGTTCTGTAGGCAGCACATTGTTGGTTCTTGTTTTATAATGCCTTGAGCCACTCTGTGTCTTTTAATTGGGGCATTCAATCCACTTACATTTAGAATTATTACTGATATATAGGGACTTGTTACTGGCATTTTGTAACCTTTCTTCTGCTTGTTTTGTTGATTTTTTTTTCCTTTTCTTGATCTTATTGTCTTGCTTTGTGATTGAGTGATTTTCTCTAGCAGTGTATTTTGATTTCTTCCTTTTTATTTTTACTTTGTCTCTTATACGTTCTTGTGTTATGGTTATCATGAGGCTTATGAAAAACATTGTATAGGTATAACAGATTATTTTAAACTAATAACAACTTAACTTTGGCATCCGAGAAAAAAAGAGAACAAAAGCCAGCTCTATGCTTTGGTGTCATTCCCCTACACTTTTGACATTCTATTGTTTCAAGATACATCTTTTAATATTTACTGTCTCTTACACAGTTATTATATCTGTTGTCATCTTGTTAGGTTTGTCCTTTATTCTTCATACTAAGGATGTAAACAGTTTATTCACCATCATCCCCTACTGTATGACAGTGGAGTGTTCTGACGTTGTCTGTGAACTTATTTTACGAATGAATTATGTACCTTCAAATGTTTTCTTGCTGCTCCTTAGCACTGTCTTCTTACAGACTGAAGAACTTCCTTCAGTATTTCTGGTAAGGCAGGTCTAGTGCTGGTGAATTCCCTAAGCTCTCTGTTTGTCTGGGAAAGACTTTATTTCTCCTTCATATTTGAAGGTTAGTTTTGCTGGATAGAGAATTCTCAGCTGACAGTCTTTTTCCTTCAGCACCCTGAATATATCATCCTATTCTCTTCTGGCCTGTAGAGTTTTCACTAAGAAATCCACTGAAAGATGTATTGGGGCTCTGTTGAACATTATGTGTTTCTTTTCTCTTGCTGCTTTCAGTATCCTTTCTTTATCTTTGGCTTTTTGATAATTTGATTAGGAAGTGCCTCTTTGGATTGAATTTGATTGTTGACCTCCGAGCTTCCTGCACCTGGATGCTTTCATCTTTCTCCATACTTGGGAAATTGTCAGCTGCTATTTTCTTGAATATGCTTTCTACACCCCTTCCTTTTTCCTCTTCTTCTGGTATGCCAATTATGTGGAGGTTATTTTGCTTGATGGAGTCCCATATTTGCTGTATTTCTGTTTCATTTTTTCTTCTTCTTTTTGCTCCTCTGATTTGATAATATCATGTGTTTTATCTTTGAGCTCACTGATTCTTTCCTAGTTTGCTGTTGGAGCTTTCTATAGAGTTTTTCAGTTCAGATAATGTATTATTTCTAGAATTTTTATTTTTTAAAAATTGATTCTATTCTTTTGTCAAGTTTCTCATTCTTTTCCTGGATTGTTTTCCTTATATCACTTAATTTTCTATCTGTATTTTCTTGTGACTCCCTGAACATCCTTAAGAGGGTTGTTCTGAATTCTCTGCCACACATTTCATGAATCTGTTATTCTTCTGGGTCCATTGCTGGTGCTTGGCTTGTTTCTTTTGATGGTGTGAGGAAAACAGAGTTAGTTTAGTCAGGCCCTGTTGCCTATGATTCTCGGCTGGGTATGATTCAGCACATCTGTTGTAAACAAGTTATGTAAGAATGGTGTAACTATGCATGCACTTCCATATACTCCTTGGCTCCGTGCCACTATTGTGTACTTTTGGTATAAAAGACAGCGGCTCTGAACCACTGGCCGGCAGAGCTCACATTGAAATAAAGCATGTCTACCCTGTTATTGGCTCTGCCAGAATCTTTTTTCAGTGACCTGACTCACACAACCTGCACTGGATGGAGCAGAGGGGTCTTTGATCCAGCCTGACAGACAGTGTCATGTTTTTCTGTTCCTTTTTAATCTTCTTGTCTTTGCACTGATGTCTGGGTATTTGAGGAGACCACTACCTCTTCTAGGTTTTATAGGTGTTATTTGTCTCTGATCTTTTTTTTTTTTTCCTTTCATTTCCATGTTGGATTTTTAGCTACCATCACCACTTAAACTCTGCACTTGAACTAATTTGTTGTACTTTGGTTAATTCCAGAATTGGGGGATCTTCCTGTGGGGACCAGAACTTGAGTCCTGTAGTAAAGCTAACTGGCTTCTTTGTGGCTGATTATCTGGGGAAGAATTTTGTGAGGCTAGGGTTTTAATTATTGGCCTTTCAATCACTTCTAGGTCTTGTGAGGTCATATACACCTGGCTTTGTGGAAATTTTGGCCCAGGACTGAGTTTTTCCAGCAAATTACACTCCCAGCAGTTCTATCTCCCTGGCCAGTCTCCACTGAATGGGCCTGTGCTGATCAGAAGGCAGATCAGCTGCCTACTCTGAACCCCAATATTCCCCCAATGGGCCAGCCTTCCTCCACACTCCAAACACTTCCCATTGGGTGGGCTGTGTGCAAGTCCATTGAAAGTGACTCATCAGCCTCTGCGTGTTTTTTATCTTTGGTTGGCTGTGGCCTCTTTCTCCTATGTGGCCTATGGGAACACTGCCAATGGTGTTGCTGGTTTGGGGGCTCATATGGTGAGCTCTGAGGCCCTCTCCTCCCCTGAACACTCCAAGCACCTTCACACAAAAGCCACAGCAGTTGCTTTTGTTGGCTCCTGCTCTGTGTGCTACTACTCCTTCCTGCCCCTCCCTGGGCCAGCCTGAAGCAGCAGGCACTCACAATGATCTGAGCAGTCTCTTCTTTTTCTTGCCTAGGCTTCTCCCACCTTCACAAACTTTGCAGGTCTCTCCTCCTTTTCCCCTGAGCTCCAGTGGTCCCAGGTTAGCAGTCTTTGCTTTCTAATAGTTGTAAATTGATTGGTTGTGGGAGAGAGTGATGCTGGGGACCATCTATTCTGCCATTTTGAGGACATCTCCCTGTTTCCTTCTTTTAATACAATTTTTCTTCTTTTTCTTAGCAAAAACTTCTCGTATTTTGTTTGTCTGAAAACATCTTTACTTCACTTTTGTTTTTGATGAATATTTTTGTTGATTTATAAGATTCTAAGTTGTCAGTTTTTTTCCCCATCACATTAAACATGTTAATCATGACATTTCATTGTATCCTGGCTTTCATATTTTTATTGAGAATGCAGCCCCCAGTCTTATTATTTCTTCTTTGAGAGTAATATATCTTTTTTCTCTTCCAACTTTAAAAATATTTCTTTCTGTTTGCCTGTCTGTATACCTGTCTGTCTCTGCCTTCCCCCCAGCTCCACCCTCATCTCTTAGCAGTTTTACAATGATGTGCCAGGTGGGATTTTTTTGTACTTGTACTGCTGAGGTTTACAGAGAAATTGATATCCTTCATCAATACAGAGAAATTCTCAACGATTATCTCTTTATTCTATTATGAAATCCATTTGAGACATTGCACATTTTAGTTTTAGAATCTCCATTTATTTCTTATTCATTCTAATTTTCTGGTGAAATTCTTTATCTTTTTACTTAACTTTCTCCATATTTTCCCATATTTTATTTGATATGTTAAACTTGGTTATTTTAATATTTTCTGCTAACCTCAGTATCCAGGTCACCTGTAAGTCTGTTTCTTTTGTTGATATTTTTAAATTGTTGGTTTTGCTTATGTTAGTCTTGTCTTTTGGCACCTTAAACTATAAAGTCTCCAGATAATATGGAACACCTCTTTCTTTTCTTGAATGATTATCTTAATTCAATCAGGGACTGAGTGAATTGAAGTTTTGGTACAGCTCAGTCTACTTTTGGTTCATCCTATGATACTAGGCTGTATTTTTCCAGGATTTCCCACTAGCTAAGTGGTTTATTCAAGGAGTCCTTCACCAGATGGGTCTTTAATTCTATGCCTCAATTTGCTTAGCTGTTTTGCCTCCTACCTGCACCTCTTCAGAAACTTGCAGATGTCTTGAAGGTAAAAATGGCTATGTTTGATGCCTCTCAAATCTTTGGTTTTCTTCTTCTAGCCCCACGAGGCTACCAAAAGCAGGGATACTTCTCTTTCCCCCAGAGTTGGTCTTCCTGCTGGGACAAAGTCCAAACGATCAGTCTTTCCCATTGCACCCAGAATCAGCAGGCGTCTTCAGGGAAAAGAAGTTGCAGGTCATCAGTTTACCCCTCCTCGGTCCTTGATGTCTCTAAACTTCCTTGCTTCAGTAGGTCTCTGATGCCTTTAAACAAATTATTTTATAGCATATTCAGGTTTTTAGATGTTCTTGTTGTAGGGGTTGTTCTATACCAAGCTGCTCAAATCTATCCAGAAGCTCATAACACTAGACATTTATTACTGTCAAGGATAATCACATTTGCATATGCTTAACTGGGCCTTTGGATAGGAGCATATGAGAATCTATATCAGAGCCTTTCTGGGAGAGAACTGGGGAAGAGCATCATTTGAAAAAACTCCTTAGATGATTCCTAGACACTCTTCTCATCCATCTACTCTCCATCGTTGAGACCATGTGTGCTGGTTACTTTCTACTTTTTCTCTCCTACTTCAAATTCTCATAGATAAATGGTTGCCTCATATTTCTTTACCTTGCTCACCGAATTTTCTCTTAGGATATAAAGGGCAGCATCACACTTGAATGAAACATGTTTTAAGAGTGTTTCCAGGTTGCTTAGCATGCTCTAATTCTGTGCACAGAGTGACCACTCTGGAATAGATATTATTACATACACTATGGCGAAATCTGGATTGCAGGTAATTTCAACATTATTAAAGGAAACAGTTGCTTATCATTTATTCAATAATTCAGTATTTTCTTATAGTGAGGATGGGGATAAAATTCTGGCCCAGGTTTGTAACTTTTAATCACTTATTTGAAAGCGATCCTCTACAAAGTCTTAAGGATACTGTTTGGTCGAAGCTCACTAAGTATCTGCAACTAATTTAAGATCTTTGAGCTAATTCTAGTGTGCTGGTTAGTGTATCCCTCCTGCACACTAAACATTGTTAACTATTTCGGTCACCTATCGTAAGTGCTTCCACATTTGTTCTCTCAGCTGCCATTTTTCCTCCACCAGTTGATGTGGTGATGCCTTTGGTGATGTCTCCCTGATATCTAGATGCAAAGGCATCACCAGAGCCCCATACCAGAGTTGCTTCCTCCATCCCTCTGGCTTCCTGTTGACTGTCCTGGTGCATCTTGTCACACTGTGATACTGTCCCTCTAGCTATGCTGATGAAGAAAGGAAAAACCGCTTTCTTTAGCCCCAATCACTGTTTTAGTTCAGTTTCATTATCTATAAAGCGGTTTTGTAAATAAAGGCAAGAATGCCAAGAGATAATCAAGGAGTCTTTATTTGCAAAATACCACAAATATTTTTTGTGAACATTACTTGTTTGTTTCTGCAGACGGCAGAAACTGAGACATGAATCAATAGGTGGTGACTTGAGACCCGGGTTTTGAGATGGATCACCATGCCAACTTCCCGCCTCCTCCCAACCAGCCTTCCTTCTGCTTAGTTCTTTCTTCAGAGTGTAATAACACATTTGAGGTTTTAGTTACTTTTACTTTTACTACATTTACTAATTTTAAAAACTGCTCTAGACCCCAACATGAATCCACAGCTGCTAATATTTACTTGCAAATGCATGACTTTTTTCTGCTGTTTTCAAAAATTAATAAATCATTCGTTGTACCTTGAATAGAATGGCAAAAATAAGCTAATAAGTAATTTCTGTAGTTTCTTATTCACCTTATAAGAATATATTTGTAATTTCAGTAGTGAAACCAGGCTAGTTGGATGCCCATTTGTTTAAAACCTTAACCATCTGGCCTCAGAGCTGATACTTGCAGGATGAAATTCAACCCAGAGCATTTTATTTCTTGACTCAACTTTCAAAATAGCTACCCATAATCTTTTCTTTCTTTTTTCTTTTTTTGGTCAAGATCAAAAAGAGAAAAAGTTTATGATGAAAGGATCGTGGATATTTTTCTCAGGTTTAAGAAACTGCTTCTCTGTACTCACTCTTCAGAGCCCCTCTGGCTTCCTGAAGTAAGTGTCACTAATGTAGCAGGGTCACCTCAGCACTTTCCTCCATTGCCCTCCTTCCATCTGCTTGTCAACCTCCACATACACCACAATTACCCCCAGAAGCTAAACACATTGTCAGTAAATAGTTTTCTGTGGTGGGTTAGAAATCTTGATTCTCATTTGATTTTTAGAGTAGGGCTTTTAGGTAAATGCATATATAGGGCAAAAGCCCTCAGATAGGAGACCAAAATTTACAGATAGAGGGCAAAAGCCCACTTAATCAATTCTAATTAAATAATGTTGATTCTCATTTGATTTTTAGGATAGGGTTTTTAGGTGAATACATATTGGGGCAAAAGCCCTTGAGTAGGAGGCGACGGAGGTGACGGCCTAGCCAGAGGGCAAAAGCCCATCTAATCAACTCTAATCACTGCTTAGGTATGGGATTGTATACTTTAATGATTTTAGAGCTAACAGGTGGTTGTCATACCAATACTGTTAAGAGATTTTAAGAATTGCTGAAGGAAAAGATGTGAAAAAAATATTTGCTAGGGGTAAGCTGTCTGTTGGGAGAAACTTTACAAATAATTGTACTTAGATTTTATCATAAGAATGTAGCTTTAGATAATGAGCCAGTTTGACCAACTTAGCTTTTCACCAATTGTACTTTGGAATGTCACATTGTTAATTTTACTGATGTTACTAGTTTCCATTGCTTAAGCTAATTTAGCTTCTGTAACACTGCCCATGTCCTTGTGTCCTTTGTAATGATTTAATCAACTGAATTTTCTTGTGAAACCTCCTTGTCTTTACAATAAAAAACAGAAGCTAACTTTGAATGGGGGGCTGTACCCACTTTTCTCTGGGATACAGACCCTCTGGGCTTCTCAACGCATTCATGGCACTTTGAGTAATCCTTTTTGTGTCTCCATTACAAGAGAGAAGTGTAACAGTTTTCTAATATTTTGTTTCATTTTTCACAATATGGTTTTTAATAAGAGACTTTTCACTTGAAAGTGTTTTACTGAATATGACAGGTACTTGGCAACTTCTGCAGAGGTCAGGAAGACATAAGTTTTAAAGATTCTTTATTTTAGGCTCTGAATTGTGGATGACATATAAGTAAATGTAAATATTAGGTAATTTTAGGTGACATGCACAAATAGCGTGATGCTTGTGTGGAAGGTTTTCTATAACAGGCCTAAAGAGCTTACTTCCTACTAGCTCAGGCTTCTCTGGGTGGCCGTTGGTCTGTTGGTGGTTACACGAGGGCTCAGGGAGCCTCCAGAATAGAGCATGAACGTGTAAGAAGGTGGCCCAGGTCCTAAAGTCAGCGAGGCTGTGATCACCACCTCTTAGCTTTCTCTGAAGGGCGGAGGAGTCAGGGCTCACAAGCTTAAATCGGGCGGGCTGGGTGGGCTGTGTCACAGTGTGGGGTCCAAGATCTAAGACAGTACCTGGGTTCCCGTTTAGGAGTGTTGGAGGAAGCAGGTGATGGGGGTGAGAAAGGAGGAGTGCAGAGATATCTCCAGGCAGTGCATTGCTAAATTAGATCATTTATTCAATAACTAAGTCATGAAACTTTATGTCCCAAGACCTGTGCAAGGTGCTTGGAATCCAAACTTAAAAAGACACAACCACTTTCCTGTGACTAGAGATTTTTTCCTTCCATCTTTCAGACAGATGAAATTGGTATTTAGTTTCAAAGATTCTAATGACATAACTTTAAAGACCATTATTAGCTTTTACCATGCATTTCTCCTTATAATATGATTAGGAAAAGGGAAAGCATAAAACAATGTTTTCGTCTTCAAATGTTCAGTATGTACCTAAGTGGATGCCTTTAATTTCCACACGTGTGCATCCAGCTGCCCACTTAACATTCCCTACCCAAACTCTACCTCCTGGGTCTTCTGCATGTAATGAAATGGCGCCACCGTCTACTTAGGTTCTCAATCCATAGCCTTGGACGTCACCCCGATCTGCTCTTTCACTCACACACGTCTAACACACCAGCCAGTTCTTCATCTCTCCCTCTACAATCCACCCTTTGCTTCCTGCCTTTGTCTCTCTACTGTCACCACTCCTGTCCAAAGCTTCACCGAGACCTACTAGCTCAATTTTAGTAACTTCCTTACATATCTCATAGTTTTCATTCTTGTTTTTAAACAATCTGTGGTCTATTAAGAAGCTAGTGTGATCTTCTGGAAATCTACCCCAGGTGTGTCACTCCCCTGTTTTTTACCAAGTTTAGAAAAAAATACCTAAACTTTTTATCACTGCCTTTTTTTTCTCACATGAGCTAGCCCCTGCCACACTCTATGAGTGAGCCTTAGGTCTGTTCCTGGACTCAGCCAAGTCCATTATTTGCACTTTCTCCTGAAATCTTCTCATGGTAAACTTCTGCATCTTGTTCAGGTCATTATCATAAGATTCATGTTCTGCCTATCCTGTCTAAAGAGGCTCCCTGGTCACTCTGTATAATATTACCATCTTTTATTATTTTCATAGCATTTATTATATTATAAATGATCCATTTTATTTATTGTTTACTCATTTACTCATGCAAGCTCCATGAGAGGGAGGACTTTGCCTGCTTTGTCCCTAGCACCTTGAAGAATGGCTGGCACACAAGAGTGTCTTAGTAAATATTTATTATATGAATAAATGAATGGAAACTCAGATACATATGTGAAAGACACTTAAATATATTGGAAGCATTGTATTAAAAAGTGTCAATTTCAATGGCAACAACAGGTCCCAAGGAATACAGAGGAAAAAGGTGTTTTCAGAGTAAGCTGAGATCCATCAGGCAGGATTAAAGATGAAAATATTTTTAAATGTTAGATTTTAAAGATTTGAGGTGTAGGGACTGTTTATCCTCAACAAAAGGGAGCTGTTAATAATTCCCACGTCCAAATTCAGTGCTATTATTATTAGCAGTAAAATGGTACAAGGTGGAGAAGCAGGTGGCCTTAATTCTATCTGTAATAATCCTCAACTATTAACTGTTTGGTGAAACAGGGAATCTATGTGGTATTGACTGCTCTTACCGATAATAGATTTCATTTTTAATCTTCTCAGAAAATGTAGTCAGCTCTGTCCTTGCTCTTAAGGGTCATTCAAAAGCCTAGATTATAAAGGTACAGCTCCTGCTTTGAACAACCACAATTGGGTGAGTCCTGACTCATCGTTGTCAGGGCGAGCAATTGAGCTGTTGTCATTATTTTTCCCATATGCAGCTGATGAAAGGTGAAAAGAAACAAACATATTTCTGCTAAAGCACAAAGTTCTGAACTTTCCACTAAGATTTTCTCTTAAGGGTCTGAGTCATAGGTCTGTTCAAGTTCTCTTCATCATTTTCCCCCATAGGTAACAGATGAGAGAAAGACAAGGATCTCTGGAAGATCAAAATTCAGGAGCAAATAACTTTAATGAAAAGAACAGCAGGCTGAGAAAATAAATTGGTATTTGAAGTCCTACTACATGTCTAGCTTTGGGTATGAAATAGAATAGGGCATACTATTTTCCCATAAAAAATACATTTTTATCCTGGGGTAATAGATAAACTTGCACTCTTGAGAAATTAGCAAATAGCAATGTGCCAAGTGGATAACATGCCCAAAATAATTGTTAATAATTTAATACCTTTTCTGTTCAATCATTCTATAGTCTCTTGCAGAATCTCCTAGTTTTCCTAAAATGCTATTCTGAGAATAGGAATCTTCTCCCTTTTCTTTCTTTTTAAAATTCAACTTTCCTGCAAAGCGATCAAGGTTACCCAGATGGATGCCCTTCCTTTCATAAGCTTTACGTCTTAGGTGGAAAAGGAAAAAGAGAATGTGACTGTTTCTTTTTTTCCAACCTGTCATCCACATTTCATCTTCAACTTTTACATTCAGTAAGAGCAAACATACATTTTCCTTTTTTGACAATGATATTTCATTACCTACAGGCTTTGAGTTAATCTTCATAATTTAAATTATTTTAATAGTGTGTCAAATTTGTAAAACTTAAAAACTGTCAATTTTTTTCCCTAAATTTTATAAATTTTCATATGTTGAGAAAAAAGGAACATAGGTTATTGAAATATAATTACAGTTCCTATCTTTCAACATCATATACTTCTATAAACCTTACCATGTACTAAATTTTTATAAAAATATCAAATTTTCTCATTAGAATGCTATTAAAATCAGAAGTTCTATTCCTGAAATAAGGAATTAACACCAAATTTACCAATGATTCTAAAACTTTTTATGTGACAATTCCTGGGAAAATTATGCTTTAACAAACATTAAATACCATTATATAAACAAAGAATTGTATTAACATAATACATAATTGTATTAACATAATATGCTGGACTTTCAAAATAATACTACATCCTTAAGTTTTTAAAATAATATTTCCATTTTCCTTTTATATTTTGTCACTTTTATATTCTGTCACTGTTGATCAGTTTTGTGCTAGAATGCACAAATAGACAAATTAGAATGTGACAAAAGTTTAAGGAAAACATACATGGGAGATCTCCTATTGAGAGACTGTTAATTACATACGCACACACATATACACACATTGTTATTTATGTTTTGAAGTGAAATAGATTAGCAATATTAGTTTTATCAGAGAAACATCTCAGCCCAATTCACAAAACATTAGTGTACTAAGAAAGTGAAATGTGAAATCTAATTACTTATATTGTAAATACTATTAAAACTATTATAATAATATAAGATGTTAAATTATACTCCGATTTCTACAAAATGTAGATATATATACTTCAAATACTGATTATTAAATATGTTTCTATGCATTTAAAAATGGATGTAGAAATGTAAATATCAAAGTATTGTAGTATAATAGTAGTAATGAATATTGATAAATTTATGTATTGACATATTTAAGTAACACTAGTTAGGCTAAGTGCCTCATTAGAATATACTATTTTCTCTTTGTTCTTGATGGGTCTGTCCTCTTTATATATCTCTCCAAAGGGATTTTACCAAAATCTTTCCAGATTCTAAAAGTAGAATAACATGGGGTAAATTTTCCCTGCTGCTGTGAACAACCAGAAAACTGGAGAAAACATGTAACAACAATTTTTGTACTTTAGACAATAGGCATCACAGAACTCTAATCTTTGAGAAGGAAACAAAGGACATGGGCCTGAATTGCTCCGGCATTTTAAAAAAGACAGTCAAGCTTTCATAAGCTAGAGTAGAGAATTCTTTTTGATCACCCAGGGAATTCAGTACAGATCCCCAAATGGTCTCACCTTATTATTAGGGCTAAACAATGCTCAGGTAAAGGCTACTCTTTACCCCTCCTAACAAAGCTTAAAAGTAGCCTCACAAGGATGAAGCTTGTTGCAAATAACAAAGCCTGGCAGAGCAAGTACAAAATATCCAGAGCTCAAATATGTAGGAACACAATATCTAACATCCATTCAGAAATTACTAGATGTGATAACAAAAGGGAACTGCATCCACATTCAAGAGAAAAATAAGCCAAGAGAAAGAGGCACATAGATGACAAAGAAGATGAAATTGGCAGAAAAGGACTTTAAGAGAATTATTATATTTTGTATATGAGCAGGAGTTTTAAGGGAGACATAAATATAATGAGAGGAGAAGTGGAAGATTTTTAAATGAACCAAATAAAAGTAAGATGAGAAATACACTGAATAAGATTTATAGCAGAGTAGACACTACAAAAAATGTAAATGAACTTGAAGACATAGTAACAGAAACTACTTAAAATGAGGCACAGAAGAAAGAAAAAAAATGAATAGATCATCAGTGAACTGTGGAACCACATCAAGTGGACATATATGATATTGATGTTCCAAAAGGATGAAAAGCACACAAAGAAAAAATTTGAAGAAACAAGAGCAAACAATTTCCAAATTTCCAACATCTAGCATATCATAACAAATTATTTCATGCCATTTGTAAAGATTAAGACTTAAAAAGCTGGAAAAAAATAAACATTGAGTACAAAGAATCACAATAGACTTCTTGTCAAAGATTATGCAAGCCAGAAGACATTCAAACATCATCTTGAAAGTGCTACAAGGACAAAAACTAACTTTTCAATCTAGAATTTTATGTTCAGTGAATATTTGCTTCCAAACTTAAAAGCAATACAAAGGCTTTTTTTTTTTTTTTTTTGCTGACAAACAAAAGTGAGAGAATTCAAGGCCATAAGATCTGAACTACAAGATATGTTAAATGTACATTATCAGGTTGAAGTTATAAGAAAAACACGTGGACTTAAACAAAGGAATCAAGACCTTCAGAAATAATAACTGCATGAGTGAATAAAAATGATTTTTCTCAGTTTTTAGATTTTTTTAAAAAATGTAATAGATTATTTAAATCGAAAATAGTAACAATACTTTGTGAAGTTTACAAAATATGTAAAAGCAAAATGCATGATAAAAACAGCACAAAGAACACGGGGGAGAAAATGGAAATATAATGTTTTAAGGTTCTTATATTTTATGTGAAATATAATATTATTTTATGGTAGACAAAATTAAGTTGAAGATGCATGTTGTAAATCCTAGAGCCACCACACAAAAAATAAATAAAACAAGATGTAGCTAATAAGCCAATAGTGGAGAATAAAGTGCGACACAAGCAAATACTCAATCCGAAAGTAGTGGAAAAAAGAAGAAAGAAGAACAAAGAACAGATGTGACAAATGAAACACAGAGTTAGAAGATAGATTTAAACCCAAATATCTTAATAATTACATTAAGTAAAATTCTAATTAAAAGAAAGAGAGACTGGACAGAAAATCAAGACCCAAATATATTCTGTCTAAAAGTAATCCATTTTAAATATAAAGAAACAGTAGGGTAAAGATTAAAGATGAAAAAAGCTGTATAATGACAAACATAAGAAAACTGGAGATGCTGTAACATGGATAAAATATATTTCAGAACAAAGATTACTAGAGACAGAGGGACATTTCATAGTAAAAAAGGGGCCAATTCATCAATAAAATATAATACTCTTAAATGTATATGCACCTAATGATACAGCTTCAAAATACCTGAAGCAAAAACTGAGTTGTTAAAGAAACATAGTTAAATCTACAATTGTGTTGAATATTTTAACACTCTTCTCTCAGTAATTGATAGAACAGACAGAATATCAGCAAGGACATAAAGGACTTGAACAAACTATCGAGGAACTTGGCCTAGTTGATATTTATAGAACACCACCAGCAACAATAGAGAACGAACCTATGAAACATTCAGAGATAGATCGTGTTCTGGGCCATAAAACTAGTCTAAATAAATTTCGAATTATTGAAATAAAAAAGATATACTGTGACCACAATGGAATTAAAATTGAAATCAATAACACACATGATTTGCAAATTGTGTGACATATTTTGAAATAACTCATGGGTCATTGAAGAAATTACAGAGGAGATCAAACAATTTCAATTAACTAAAAATGAAAACAAAATATTCTAATTTGTGGAATGCTGCTAAAGCCAGGTTTAGTGTGAAGTTTATAGCTTTAAATGCTTATATTAGAAAAGAAATAAATTACATAGGCTTTCTACAAATAAATTACATAGGCTTTCACTCTAACAGTCTAGAAAAAGATCATGTTGAACCCAAAGTAAATAGAAGGAAGGCATATTAATAAGAACAAAAATCAATGAAATAGAAAACAGACAAATAGAAAAAATTAATGAGTTGCAAAGGTTGTTTTTCTGCATAGATCGAGAAAGCAGGCCCAAATAATAACTTTGGTGAAATATTAGGTGGTTTGGAATAAGATAAATTGATTAGAGAAGGAAAGGAGGGAAATGTGACCTTGCTTCTGGGGGATGTTTTTCACTTTTCCTGTGTATTTTACTTCCTTAGGGCTACTTGAGAGCTTTGTTGGAATGTTGCTAAGAATAACCTGAAACTCATCAAGATAGATAATATCTTTCACAGATGTTTTTTAAAAAAGAGTTTCAAAATATAACTCATAGGACTGCAAATAAAGGCATAAGACATCAGTGTGATTGAAATAGGGTCTTTTGTCTAAATAATGATAGAGATTTAGCATTCTAACTTGTAATATTTGAAAGTCTGACTAGACGGTCTATCTATTTCAGACTTTATAATCTGATGACTTTATATATTTGTAACCTGCCAAATGAATTGATAAATGAAGTAGGAATATATTTAGAGAATGTATGTAAATTAAGTTTAATTAATGAATTGAGTAGCAAGGTGATAGTTTGTAACCCCAACCTGATTATTTCAACATCCTCACTGTCCAGTGAGGTTAAAATTTGTATGGGGTTTTTAGAGAACTTGCCAAGTTTTCTAGATAAAATAACTTCAGCATCCCTGATCTCATTCTTCCTAAACTATTTCATTTTCCTCCTTCATGAGATATTTAACAATTTATACTTCCTCTTTCTCTCTTGGCTTTCATGATATCACTTTTGTTTGGTTCCCTTTCTTTTGCTATGACTGTGGCACTGAGATTTCTCTTGCTGACTTTTCATTCTTCCCTCCCTCTCTCTCTTCCTCTCTACGTATCCTGCTCCCTTTCTCTCTCCCGTCCTTCCTTTTGCCCAAGTAACCAAATATGAAAAGTATAAATAAGAGGACTAATGATGAGTAATATCTGAAAGTCACATTTTGGACCAGTTATTCATTCGGCAATGGATTTAAATGACTTTTAAAAAGTGTTTTATCGACAATTGCCTTTAATAAGTTTATAGTTTCAAAGATGATTTCTTTTGTCATGTTGTCTATGGCTTCACAACTTAGAAATATACTAGCTTTTGGATATTTGGAAAATACTCAATATTATTCTTGTCTATTAAGAAACAGTCTCAACTAGTGTGATAGTCTTCAAAATTTTCTTACCATTTTTAACCAATGCACAGTGACCTCTCAGCAAAGTATTTAAGAAGAACATGCACTTATTGATTTGTTATTTAATAAATATGAAGAAAACACCAAAACTAGAGATATCATTTACAATTATACTCTTTGGGATAAAAATTGGACTCTTCAGGATAAATATTGGTGCATGTCACAGAATTAATGATAGGCTTATAATACTAACGACAAATCAAAATTTTTGTGTATTCTTACTATTTTTACTTTTTTTCTTTTAAATTACACTTTTAATTATTGTAGTCAATATGTATTTTGTTTATGGGCCAATTTTCTCTCATTTTTTAAAAGAAATTCTTCAATATTATTTCCTTTTACTCTTTATTATGCACTTCAGAAATGCTTTCCTTTGTTTTAATAAGAATTCTCCTAGAATTTTGTATAAACCTTAATTAACTTTAGCATTTGTTTTAAAAATAGTTATCAAATACTTTATTTCCCATTCAGCAGAAATATTTATCTTAAATTTATTGTATATTACTTTATAATGGCACATGTATTTCTGAAATTTATTCCTGAAATATTTTTTATATTTTCTATCACCGTGAGTTGGGTCAATTTCCAATATGTACTTCAGCAAGCATGTACAAAGTGAAGAATATATTGGCTTTTGTGTACTTACCTGGAACACAGCTATATTATAAGTATGTTCCCAACCCAAAGGGACTAATTGGGAGTCCACACTCTGTGCTAATGTTTTGTTTTGTTGTGTTTTTTAAACAAATTTCTGTAGCTACTTTTGATTTACATTAATGTCATCTGCTAATAAATCTAATAGTTTCTTTTTTTCCAAAATTTGGTATTCTTTTTTTTTCTGATATATGGCATTGTAAAGATTGTGTACCTTTCTGTTGTTGTTTTTGAATTTGTTGAAAATGCCTTTAGAGTTGTTAATGCTGATGTTTGTTTTAAAATAGATTTTCTTTATTAAGAATAAAATCCTTCTATTCCTGTTAAAATTTTAAAAATTTTGAATATGTATTAAAGATATCATCTAAGTACAGAATGTTAATTTCTAGTTTATCTGTGTCTGTGATAATTATTTTAATAACTCTCTTAATATTGCATCTCTCTTAATAGCTCTCTTAATACCCTTATATTTTTGTGGTAAAAATTCCTCGATCATGACATGGAATGGCATTTTGTTGAAAGAAATTTGATAAGAAACAAATTTATCATAATGAAACATTTATAAAAGTAAAATTGACCCCCAAATAAATATTCCCTATCAATTTTGTTTTAAGCAGTATGTCTCACTAGTATTAGTGGTCAACTATGTATCAATTTCAGATAATTATTATTTTTTTAATGGCACTGGTTTGACACAAAGTGATCAAATAGTACATTTTCCATTGAGAGTGATTAAAAAAAGAAATTGTTGATAAATTAATGGAAACATTTTTAAAGAGGAAGAGACATAATTTATTAAAAATTAATTGAATTTGAAAATACTTAAGAAATCTTAAAGCCTGGATTAACAGTTTTTTAGATGTATCCTTTCAAGATTTTAATCATATTTTTTCAATGCAGGAAAAAACATGATAAGAAAAAGACAAAAGTAATATCTGTGATACCCAAGCCTATCACCATTAATATATTCCTGTAAGTTTTTTCAGATCTATTTCTTTCCAACACACGTACACCATTACTTTTTTAATTTTAAAAGATGGAATAAATATCATTGCTTTAGTCCATTTTCTATTGCTGTAACAGAATACCACAAACTAGGTAATTTTTGAGAAAAGAAATTTATTTAGCTCAAGGTTCTGGAGGCTGGGAAGTCCAAGAGCATGGGGCTGGCTTCTGGAGAGTGCCTTCCTGCTGCATCATAACATGGCAGAAAGCATCACATGGCAAAACAGAGCAAGTGTGCTAGCTAACTCTAAACTCATTAATGATTATATACAAGTCTACTCATATATATTGTAATTCATTATATCATCATTTACTTAGTCTCCTACTATTTGACATTTGTATTTTTTCTAACTTTTCATTATTACAAACATACAAAGCAAAAATGATTGTAAACAATTGGTTGTAAATAAGAATGAAATGCATTATTTTTTACTGAAATGTAATTGATTATACATATTTGTGGAGTACAGAGTTGAGTATCAATACCTGTGTACAATGTGCAATGATCAAGTCTGGATAAATAAGCATATTCATCATTACAAAAAATTATCATTTCTTCGTGTTGAGGACATTCAATCTCTCTTCTAGTCTTTTAATAATATGAAGTAAATTATTGTCGTCTTTGAACTGAAAAAACAAAACCTCCTAACATTTAAAAAGAGAAAAAAATAAAGACTCAAAACAATTTTTTTATTTAAAGTTTTTATTTATTATCAGCATATTCACTTTTACAATTCATGATATTTCTTTATGCCCTCATAACAATTTTTTAAAATTCCCCCATTGCACCATTACTGATACAAGTTGCTAGAGATATTCATTTTTAAACAGTTAATTGTTGTAACCAAATAGATTTTGAACAAATGGCTTCTGACTTTTTAAAATTTGATATGTTTGTATCTAGATTTCTCTGTTTGCTATACTATCAATTTTAATAGATATTACATGGATACATCTCACTTTGGTATCATTATCAATCCTAAAGTTTGTATCATATTTTACTCATTGAATAAATTAAGTAGCTTCTCACTATATTTCTGTGTTCTGAAATAAAGTATGTAACATGGACACAATGTATTCTGTGATATTTAAAATAATTTAGTAAATCTTTCAGTATTTGGTATGTTCTAGAGAGTGGTTTTTATTAAATGTTTCATGATTTCTTCTATATATATTGGCTTATATAGATTTTCAACTTGTATCAACTTTTATATTTCATAATTTTTTTTGTAGAAATTTATCCATTTGTTTGAGTGATCAAAATCATTTATGATTAGTATATAACAATACTAAAAACTTTATTTCCTTCTTCAGTCTCATTTTAATTTTGGTTTGTCTTTTTTCAATTACTGTGTTCGATTTGCCAGGAATTTTCAATTTTATGTTATTGGTTTGCCAGCAAAATCAGCTTTTACATTTGTCATTGATCTATTATTTTTCTACTGTTTAAATCATTTTATCCTCAGGGAAAGATCAATATTTCTGGAAATAATGTTTTCCACCCACTATGGATTGCTGGAATTTATTATGATCCTTCAGTGGTCAGCCCAAATTTTTAAATTTTAGAGACCTCTCATGCTGGCCGACCACACAAACACATTGACATGTGAAAGGACAGGTAGCATACAGGTAGCGTAGTTAGGAAGCCTTTTCCTCTGAAAAAAAGTTAATGAACTCATGCCATACTATGTAGAAATGTATTTCTAAAATTTCTCCCACTTGTATCTCATGGGATCAGATTTGTAGTAATTTCACCTGTGTGAATTTCTAAATATCATGTGACAGTGATCTTACATTTTTCTTGGACATAATTGCTATTGTAAGAAGTGTGTCTATGAATTTTTGTACTTCCTGACATGTTAAGTACTTGATTTTATTGTGTTGGATCATGAGAAAATAATCCATATAATTTTTGATGTCTTAACTCTATTTTTTGTTCTTGGTATAGTACACTATCAATGTTTATGTATTTTCTGTGGCCACTTGACAATTGGAATAGTGTGGAAGGAGACAGTTAATGATTTTTAAGTACCTACCATATAAAAATGCTTTCAATATTCATCTCATTTAATCCCCATAGCAACCCAGTGAGGTAAGAGTTGTTATCTGTACAGTTTTTTTTAGTGGAAAAATAGATTTAAAATTAATGACTTACCCAGATCACATCGTTAATAAACGGTAGTGCTAGAACTCAGAATTGGGTGTCTGTGATGCCAAAGCCTGCCAACCTTTTTACTAAATTACAGCACCTTTCAAGGAGATGGAATTCCTATTAGGGATGTATAGAGTTTGATGTATCTCTAATTGTTGTACATTTACTGTATTATTCATTTCTTTGCTGTCCTTATTCAATTTTTAATGGGGATGTACCCAGGATAACTGGATGCTCTAATTCAATAGCAGATTTTTAGAAATGTGCATTCCCTAGGTAATCAATCTCATCTAGAACAGTTAGTGGCTTCAACTACTAACTCCTCTTGGCTGTCAGCTTCCAAACTCTTTTTTAAGCTCCAGACTTGAGCTCAGCAAATATGTTTCTGAAAAATATTTTACCACATTGGATTGATTATTAAGGATGGTTAATAAGCATTTACTGCAGAGCAATTGGAAAACAATGAAAAACATAGAAAATACAATAAAAATCACTTCTAGTTCTACGAAGTGAAAGAACCACTAATATTCTTATGGATTTTTCTTGCTGCCCAATATCTTTGTCTTTATATATGCACGCACACACACACACACATATACACTTTATCAATTTGAATCAAACCAATTATTTTGGTTTGTAGCCTCCTTTTTTTAACTTAACAATATGTGAACATTTTCATGTTATCATATATTATTCAAGAATGTAATTTTTGATTAGCCTCATTGTATTGTGTTGTGTGTATGTATTATAGTATAACAATTCCATAATATTGAACATTCAGGAGTACAATTATATGTAAATTTTTATTCACATAAAGGGATGAATATTGCTGTATATTTTGAATTGCATCTAGTTACATAACAAATGAAATTGTTTTAATAAAATTTCATCAGGCAGAGTGGCTTTGGAATCAAGCAGCCAAGAACCCACAGTGGTGAAATATGCATCGTTTCTTTGACAATATTATCTTCAGCAATTTCTCTTAATGGTATTCCATTTCAAGCTGGATTTCATCATGAACTATTTCTCCAGCAATATCCCAGACCTTCCTCTCCACAAAACTTGCACTCCTTAATTTGTCTTTCTATCTGCCAATATTTTTCTGTGCTGATGATAACAGATATGAGAACTAAGGTGACACCTTCAGACAATAATCTTCTAAGGACAGGTCAACCTGGAAAGCACATTTTAAATGGAATTAAATGCTGTAGTATAAATCTTGATGAGACTGTTCATTATTAATGCTTCTTCTGTTCTTGGCATCCCCAGACTTTCATCTTACACTTTCTTGAATCTGTTATCTGTACATTTTGCTTTCCTGTAAGTGGTATAAGAAATAGAACATTTACTTCCCATTTGACTATTTTATAATAGCTTCTAAATAGGAAAGTTGTGAGAAAATGTTCACATATAATGTGAAGCTATTGAATTTTTTCACAAAAGGCGAGAAAAAGCAAAAAAAAAAAATCTCATTTCACCTAATGCATTTCACAGATTGCCATAAATTAAGACTCTATCATTGCAAAGAAAATGCTGCTTTTCTTCAATACGAAACAAACATATTTGCATCATAACAGAATGCGGAAGCTGTAAATAGAAGGGTAAATTTGGGTTGTTGCTATACAGACTGAGCTAACTGTCACAACCCTCAGACATTTGTGGAATATTTTTACACCAAAGGTGAGAATCTAATCATTTAGAACCTATGGTTTACTTTCTACACATAAATATGCACATTAAATACCCAAATTTTAACGACCTCAGGTCTTCTAGAGCAACTTCATCATCTATCTTGATGGTCCTTTTAAAACTCTCATTAACACCCTGCAGAATTTCCAGATACACATGGCTTTAGTCAATATTGACCATTCTAGGCCATTCCATTGATCTCTTCATCTCTTCGACTTACTCCACCTCTAATATTAGTGATACAGAAATTTCTCTCCTATCGTTCGATATCTTCAATTCTCTTCTAGAGAAACCATTCTTAGAGTCCACTGTGCCATCTAACTCTGGTGTAGTTCTGCATTTTCCATGTCCATTGTCACTTTCCCAGGTATCATGGCCTCTCTCTCCAGCGTGGGGTTGTTGAGTGCTTTATCTCTTTGACTTCCTGCAATTCCTGCCTTCTGTGAGCTTAATTAATTTGATTTTAATTAATCCACCGATTCTAATTTCAATTGCTAGTCTTATTGCCCCTGACTGTCACGAGTTGATAAAGTCATGTTGTTGAGGAAATCTATCACACATCCATGCTATTTAGCCTCATTGGGGCTCTCACTACTGCTAAGCATTTTTTAAAAAATAATTTCTCGAGGACTCCTACCCTCATTATTTGCAGTGAGTGCAACAATGCTTTTGAACTCCTTCAAGTTGCCAACTTGACTCTAATTCCCTGGTTTTGAACCCTTCTAGACTGATGGGGACACTAGGTTGTCCATTGTGAGTGCTGTTACTCCACACTTTTGCACATGATTTCTCTCACCTGCTCTTTATTTACCCATATTTGAGAAAATCTTCTTTATTGCAGTGATTCTCAGACTTTAGAACCATCTGAAGAACATAAAAATGTTTCCAGCATTTACCTTAAGGGCAACGATTAGGCCAGTGTGTGGTGGGGCCCAGGAATCTGAAATTGTGTGAGTGTTCCTAGCAGTTCTGCTGTGGGAGGACTCCAGGCTCAGTCTGACAAACACTGCCCAAGGCCAAGCCTCACTTTTCCCTGGCCTCTGTATCTCATCTCTCCCACTAGAATTGCTGGTATAACATAGGGCACCCCGTTAAATTTGAATTTCACACAAACAATGAATAATTATTTTAGCTTAAATATGTCCCAAATATTGCATGCTACAAATTATTTCTTATTTATCTGAAATTCAAACTTATTGGGCATCCTATAGTTTTATTTGCTAACTCTGGGACCCTTCTCCTTACCCGGTCTGAGGCTTTGCTTGCCCTTTCCTTTTCATTGCTGATGGCTGTTAGTAAGCAGCTCCTTGCCGTCTGCCCACAGGTGTGCTTGGGCCTCAGCTGTCCTCTATGTTCATGTTTGTCCAGGTGGTATCTGTGATAACTCATCATTCCCTTTATTGCTGCTATCCTTTTCATGTAGATCAACCTCCTTTCTTGTACCCTAGATTTCTGGTTGTTAAAATTCAACTTCTCCTTTCATGCTCAGCTCAGTGGAGCTCCCACAAGACCCTATGTATACTTCCATCATTGTAACCATTTCCTTCCTTATAACAGTGTGTTTATAGGTGTGATGTCTTCATTAATCTGCAAGTTAATTCCTTGGGGACTGCAACAATATCCCCAGTGCCTAGCATGATGCCAAGTAGGTACCTGACCCGGGTTTCTGAACAACTCTATACATGTAATCTCACCTTCTGCATCAGGCCTTCTCTGTTCTTTCATTTGATCATTGCTTCCTTCCTAGCCTTGGGCTGTAGGTATCTGTGTACTTGTTTACTTACCATCTCCCAATCCTTACTCTTTAAATGGCAAGGATCAAGCTCACTGATTCTTGTATCCACCTCTAGATGTAAGTCACTGTTTCACAGCATATCGATTTGTTACAGTAGAACCACCCAAGCAGTTACCCTGCTGTGCTGACATGCCACAGATGGGTCACAGACATGCTGAGAAATGGATTTCCATCAGCCTGGGACAGTCATCACCAGCCACCAGCAGCCCATTTTCCCCAGGATGCCATCCAAACATATTTTCTATGTGTTCTGGGATGTGGTAAAGATTAAGAATCAGTGCTTTGTAGGTATCAATTAAATAAATGGGTAGATAATTATTTTTTACTAATATTTAATCTGGAGTGAGCTGCTTAACTTCTCTGCCAGTTTCCTTGAAGGATTGTTCCAAAGTGGAGTTGATATTATTCATGAAAACACTTGGCTTTACTTATTATTATATAATGACAATGATGATCACACAAGAAACTGTAGTAAGGATTACAGGTGATACATAAGAAGTTAGCTACTCTGTCCTTAAAGAGAGGTCAGTAGAGCTGGGGAGACAAACACATACACATAGAAGAACTACCAAAGTAGCCTATGATAAGTGACAAATGCATGTGACAGAGACAAAGCGCTGAAGGATGCAGTGGTTAAGGAAGGGTTGTACAATAATGTGGACAGGTGCTAGGCCTTAGAAGAAGACTAGGAGTCCTACAGGTACAGAGGACCTGGCTGACATTAATTATGCTATGGAATCACTTGATTGTAAGAAGGAAACCAAGATACAAACCATTTTGTAACTTCTAGGCTAGAAAGATCAGTAAGTGGAAATTTTCAAATTTGATTTACTTGAGTTTTTTGACACATAATTTGAAAATACTTTTAATGACAATTTCTCCCCATTTTAGTTAAATAATTGAAAAATAAGAAAGGTATCCATAAATGCAATTCCTTTTTTTTTTTTGGTATATTCTGGGTGGGGCTATGCTGTCTTTGTTTACCATAGTCTTTCTTTTTTCTCTTTCTTCTTGCTCCGTTCTCTCCTTTGTTTGTGTTCAGAATGACTTTAGATAAAGGAGGAAGATGAGTAGAAATCAGGATTCTCAGTGACCCCTCTCTGATTTCAGCCAGTTGCAGTTTTTGGTCAACCATAACAAAGAAAATGATGAAAAGGGGAAAGTGAGAAGTTGAGAGCAGTCTGCAAAACCCCTCTCCAGCCTGTGACTGCACAAACTCCAGCTGGTAGGCTCTTTTTCTCTGAGTACTTACTCAGGATTTAAAACTAAGAAAGTAAGCTGAAGACGGAAAGTAAAACTTGCCTTTTAAAAATGTCCTAAATTGGTTTCAACAGCAGCAGCAGCAGCAGCATTAATAGGATGCTGGGAATACATTTCCTTTTAAGAAACATTTGCTATACTGGCTGCTCTGACTTGTGGTTTCTCTTAAAATGAGTCAACCTCACTGATACCTTACAAAATACTTCAGTGTTCCAAAATTAGCTCTCACCTCTAACCTAAGTACACAACGTTAGTTTCCTGTAAATTACTACATAAGCTCAAAACCACTTAGAACATGGAGCACTTGATTCTTTCCAGGCACAGTCAATGGAATGTCATCTTTCCTCTATGTGGTGGATATCATTGAGATTTTGTTCTCCCTACATTATGCATTAGTACGTATTATTGTACCAAAACAAGTATTGCATTGAGAGTAATATTTTAGTGGTAAGGATGATTTTTTTTCTACTTAGGAGGATCAATATCATTATCACATCAATTGATTTAGATGGAAAATTTTCACTAGTCTTTAACAGATCAGATGAGGTTCTGGGAGAGCCGATCAGAGGTTTTCATGAAATTGTTTAGAAGAAAAAAAAGGTGTCTTCATTTTTCCCTGAACCTTGCCTTACTGGCCTCCCAATCATTGTCAGCAGTCACATGAGGTCAGATCTAGTTCATTTTTTTTCAGCACATTATTCTCAAGCCTGAGTGTCCAGTCCATAGGCGGTCAGGATGTGTGCTGACCCACTATGAGCTATATTCAGATATCCCACTGTGCTTCTCTGGCCTTTCTTTTTGTATCTCCACCAAAATTTATTCATCCTTTATTTGAATCCTATTTGTCATAGGCTGTGCTAATTGATTATGAGTTAATTAAACAAATAAACCTATTGAAATAATGTATTTGCACTACTTTTCTGTCTTAGACAATGTTAAATCTAGTTTAAAATAATGATATACCAAATGATAGGCCTTATAAAATGAGATTTAAATTTTTTTAAAATAGAAACAAATTGTACATAATTGTGGGGTATTTATATATATATATTTGTTTATTTATATATATTTATATATATATATTTATTTATATATATACACACACAATGTAATCCTATTCATCATTGCAAAACGGAATCATTTCTTTGTGATGTGCACATTTGATCTCCTCTGTTCTAGTCATTTGTGTACATGCAGTTAAACATGATTGATTATAGATTGCTGGGTTGACTGTATACCAATAGGGCTTATCTTTCCTATCTCACTGTACTTTTGTGTCCATTAATCAGCCTTTCACTATCTTTCCTCACCTCTCCCCTTTCTTGCCTCTAGTAACCATAATTCTTTCTCCTTTTAACAGTTCAACTAATTATTATTAGTTATTTGTTTTTGTTTCCTTGCTTGTTTTGTTTTGTTCTCTTTTTTAGTTCACACATATGAGTGAGTACATGTGGTATTTCTGTTTCTGTGCCTGGCTTATTTCACTTAACATGATTTTCTCCAAGCTCATCCATGTTTCTGTGCATGGCAGAATTTCATTCTTTTAATGGCTGAGTAGCATTCCATTGTGTATACGTACCACATTTTCTTTTTCCAGTCATCTGTTGATGGACAACTAGTTTGGTTCCATATATTGGCTATTGTGAACAGAGTTGCAATAAACACGGGAGTGCAGGAATCCCTTTGACATGATGATTCCCATTCCCTGGGGTATACACCCATTAGTGGGATTGCTAGATCATGTGGTAGTTCTATCTGTAGTTATTTGAGAAACCTCCATACTGTTTTCCATAATGACTGTACTAATTTACAGTCCCACCAACCATTTGTAAGGGTCCCCTTTTTCTGCATCCTCACCAGCATTTATTTTTTGCCTTTTTGATAATAGCCAGTCTAAATAGGGTCAGATGGTATGTCAATGTGGTCTTGATTTTGCATTTCGCTGATGATCAGTGATGTGCATTTTTCCAAATACCCGTTAGCTGTTTGTATGTCTTCTTCTGAGAAATGTCTATTGAGCTCCCTCGCCCATTTTTTAATCGGATTATTTGTTTTCTTACTATTGAGTTGTCTGAGTTCCTTGTATATTCTAGAATTTAGCCCCTTGTTGGATACAGAGTTTGCAAATATTTTCTGTCATTCTGTAGGTTGTCTCTGCTCTGTTGATTGTTTCCTTTGCTCTGCAGAGACTTTTTAGATGGATGCAATCCCAGTTGTTTATTTTTACTTTTGTTGCTTGTGCTTTTGAGGTCTTATTCATAAAATCTTTATCTAGTCCTATGTCCTAGAAATTTCCCCTGTGTTTTCTTCTAGAAGTTTTAGAGTTTCAGGTTTTATGAGAAAATTTTAGGCAATGTGCAAATCTATGAGGAAAATATTTTCATTAATAATAACTGTTTCCATGAATTGATTAGATAATTATTTTTGGCATTTCATAAATGACATGGTGTAGGCAAAACCTTCATGCTAGCTGAGACTTGGAGGAGTCGTGAACATGACTCAGAGCAATTCCAGCTCTCATAAACATAACAATCAATTGTTGCACACACAACTAGATAGCTTAACCTAAATAGACAGGATTATCAATTTACATGGTGAAATATAAAAAGAAGAAATGTATATCATTTTCGTTGGTTTTACTATTATTGGTCAAACAAGAGGAAAGTTTACAGCTTTTGTTAAACTTTGCTAGATGAAAGCAAAAATGAAAAATATAGAAAAATAAAATTGGGTGTAATTCAACAATTAAGGATGAGAAATCTGTAGTCTACTCATTCTGGTTATTATTACAAGAACCATAAGTAAATAGCCGCATGTATTGCTCTTGTTCCTTTTCCTTTTTTTCTCATTCAATTTTGGTCATATTTTATATGAATACTGTACTTATTAAAAGTTTCCTTTTTGAGAAAGGTATAACTCTACTTGAAAATTGAATTATCTGTTGGTAGTATGTCATGGTGAAGGCAGTCTCTAGACCTGAGACTGCAAACCTCACTCCACACCTGCCTACTCTTACCCTGCTCACCTTTATTTAGTTTTGTCTATGACTTTGGAGTGTGTCCCAAGGCAAGATTTGTCACATCAAAGACGAACACAATGGACTTGGGTTATAGGGGATGTAGACAAACCAACTAACATACCTTTTTGCCTCTGCTTTTTACATGCTGAAACGAAGACGTACAATCCACATTCGTTTATTTGATACAAATGAACTCATATGTGTATACCCACACAGAAACTTGTTCATGAAGATGACTTGTCATAACAGAAAATATGAAGATAGCTCCTGCCACCACTGAAAATGTCTTAGGCTGTCTCCACCAACGTATTTCACATTAATGCAACAAAACAACAGGGATGTAAAGGCTACACACACACCTATTCAGAACCTAAAATATTTGAAAGTCATAATAAATTCACTTCAAGGAATAGAAGATTTTTGATAGAATCTGGGTATTGCATATCACCATTTTGCAATTTTATCTAATTTTGAAGCTACCACTACATAGAATAGTAGCTCTCCCTCCTTTTTGTGTATAAACTCTTCCAACCAACAAGTGGATCTCACCAGCATTGCCCAGCCGCAGAGACCGATATCCTCAACCTTCACAGCTAACTCTACTGAGGATCTTTTTGCAGGTCCTGGAATGAGGGTTTTTGCTGCCATAAGCCTGATAATCATTGTACAGAGCGCAAGGCTCCTCCCTGCCTCTCAAAAGCATCTCTTTCGCTGACCATCACTGCTGCAGGGCACAGAGGATGGTCCCTCCTGTGCTGGCTTCCTGATTGGTTCTCCAACAACTAAAGGTTTTTAAGAGCAGTGTGCAATCCAACACTCTCCCTGCAAGAGATCAGATCTGCCTACACACCTGCCATGCTACTGATCAGGGCCTGGCTCCAAACTAGTTGCATCACCTGGAACAAAGAGCACCTCTGTTGGCTGATATTGAGAGTCAAACTTCTGTGAGACCCATCAGATTGAACCTCGAGGTTCAATGTCAACCTGGACAGTACCTGAAGTGGTCACACCATGATGGATGTCATAGTTTAATGATGTGTCATCCTTGTTTGGAAGTTAGCCCTAGAATCTGGTTAGCTTTGTTTCCATCATGCTTGCATTGATAGTAGATACAAAATACCAGTTTTTTTTATGTTGGCAACTAAAATTTTTCTTGAAAGACAAATATCTCCATTTAGTAAAATATTGATGTGCAGTTTTAGATGTGCAAAGGTAAAGTATAGAGCCTGGAAGTATGAGCTAAGAGAGATAAGAGCTGCACTCTTTTTCATAAGAAATAGGTTTTGAGGGTAGATAAGTTTTGGAGTAAACTAAAGAGAGAGTTAAGAAACATTGCTGGAGATTGGAATCTAACAAAAAGGGGAGATTCAACAAATTCCTTGAAGCAAGAAATGAGAAATTGGATTTTAAGGACAGGGATGTATAACATTTCATTTTAAGTTGGTTACTATCATATTCAAATATAAACAGAATTTGGAGTAATACAATAACTTAGTTGGGAGGGAGTTTAGTCGCCTTTAGCATTATTAGAAGCTCTATAAAGGAGCATTAGAATTGTTTGGTTTCTTTTTCTTGCTTTCTCTTTTCCATCCATTTTTGGTGATACTTCAAAGAATGCAATACTTACCAGAAATGCCTGCTAGGAGGAGGCATTTCACTGTCCTCAAATGGACTTGTCCTGGGGAAGGGACCTCCTGTTGTAAGCGCCACCACTGAGAAGTCTTCAAGAACATTTTGAAAACCACTGAATTGAGTTTGCTGTGAGTTCTTTTCTAAATTTAAATTTCTCCAGTTGAAAACCCTGAGCTCCAACCAGATTAATGCTGCTTTTATGATTCACCTCTTATCCAAAAGAACGATAATATGCTGTAGAGGTGTCATTAGGCAAGTACATTTAATTCATCAATTTCCATACTTTCAATATCAAAATGTTAGCATGTCCAATGGCATTACCTCCAAACCTATCCAGACTCTATCATTTCCCCCATCTTCACAAGTACATCTCTAACCCAACCTGTAATGCTGCAAAACTAAACACATATAGAGCACTTATGGCATGCCAGGGTCCTAAGCATCCTCCCAGCAACTCTATAAAATGAGCATCATTGTTATGGACATCTTATAAATGAGGAAAAGAAAGAGAGGCACAAGGAGGGTGAGCTACTTGTCTCAGGCCACAGAGCTCACACATGAAAAAGCCATGATTCGAAGGGGCTCCAGAGTCTCTGCTCTCATCCACCACACCACAGAGCCTCCCATAGTCTCTACCTGGTCTCCCTGTTTCTACTCTTGCCTGCATAGTGGCCAGAGGGGTTTTCTAAAACTGTAAATACAATCATGTTTTTTCCCTGCTTCAAATCAGCCATTGGCTTTCCATTGCACATAGAATAAAATTGTATGCATTCCCTACTGTGGCTAAAAAAAAATCTCACAGGATATGCCCCTTCCCCCTTCTATCAGTCTCTTCACACTGTAAAATAAACTGCGCGGGAGTAAGGATTTTGTTGATCTTGTTTATTGCTGTATCCCCAGCATATTAGTAGCACCTGTCATGTAGCAGTATTAAAATAATAAAGGAATCAGTAAGAAATACAGTTTGAAAGTAGACAGATGGGGAGAGGAAACTCTTATTCACTATAAGGATCATGCTTTTGTTCTGATTCTTCTCCTGAAAACCCTGAGCTCCAATATACTAAGACAAGTCTTTTGTTGTTTTCAGGTTTTCCAAGCCCTAGATATTTACTCCTGTATCAGAATGGCTTTTACATTTAATCCAGAAAATATGTTCTGCCCTAGTATATGTTCATACTTATACTACTCAAAAGCAATACACAGAGTCAATTCAATCCCTGTCAAAATTCCAATGGCATTCTTTATAGAAAAAGAAAAAAAATCTAAAATTTGTATAGAACCACAAAACACCTTTAATTGCCAAAGCAATTTTGGAAAAGAAAAACAAAGTTGATGGCATCACGTTTCCTAATTTCAAATTATATTACAAAGCTGTCATAAAACAGAATGGTACTGGCATAAAAACAGACACATGGACCAATGAAATGGAAAAGAGGTCCCATAAATAAGTCCAAACATATATAGTCAACTAATTTTCTACTAGGGCACAAGAAGACACAACAGGGAAAGGAGAGTTTGTTCAACAAATGGTTAAGAATGCTAGATATTCATGTTCAAAGGAAAGAAATCGCACCCTTTTCTTACACCATGCACAAAATCAACTCAAAATAGAAAAAAGACCTAAGTGTAAGATCTGAAATGAATGCCCAGAAGAAAAACTAGGGGAAAACTTCTTGACATTGGTCTTATCAAGGATGTTTTTAATATTACACCAAAAGCCTAGGCTACAAAAGCAAAAACAAATAAGTGGAACTACATCAAAGTAGCAAAGACAACAATTTAAAAAATGAAAAAGGCAGCCTACAGATTTGGAGATAATACTTGAAAACCATATATCTGATAAGAGGTTAATATCTAAAATTTATAAAGAACTTGCACAACTTAATAGTTGAAAAACAAATAGCTCAATTGAAAAATGGGCAAAGGATATGAATAGAAATTTCTCCAAAGACTTAAAAATGGCCAACAGGTATATGAAAAGGTGCTTGACCTCACTAATCATCAGGCAAATGCAAATCAAAACCACAAGGAGATATCACCTCACACCTGTTAAGATGGCTGTGATCAAAAAGACAAGAGATAACAAGTGTTGGTGAGGATATGGGGAAAATGGAACACTTGTACACTGTTCATTAATGCATATGAAATATAGATTGGTGCAGACTTTATTGAAAACAATATGGAGGTGTCTAAAGAAATTAAAAACAGAACTACCATATGATCCAGTAATCCCTCTTTTGGGTATATACACAAAGAAAATGAAATCACCACCTCACAGTGATAATCTGCACTCTCATGTTTCATTGCAACCTTATTCGCAATAGCCAAGATATGAAAACAACCAAAGTGTTTGTTGATGGATGAATGGATAAAGAAATTTTGACACACACACACACACACACACACACACACACACACACACACACACACACACACACACACACACACACACACACACACACACAATGGAACACTATTCAGCCATAACAGGAGATCCTGTCATTTGCAACATGGATAAACCTGGAGGGCATTATGTTAAGTGAAAAAACCAGACACAGAAGGAAAAGTACCACATGATCTCACTTATATATGTAATCTACAAAACAAAAAGTTGAATACATAGAAATACAGAATAAAAAAATGACTATTAGAGGTGGTGGGGAAGAGGAAATAGGGAGATGTAGGTCAAAGGAAACAAATTTGCAGATGTGTAGGATGAGCAAATCTAGAGATCTAATGTACAACATGAGGACTAGAGTTAATATGATATTCAGAATTTTGGCCAAAAGAATAGATTTTAGGTTCTCTTGCCACCAAAAATGGGGGATAAGTATGTGAAATGATAAATACGTTCATTTGCTTGACTCTAGTAACAGTTTCACTATGTCAAAACGTCATGTTGTATACCTTAATTATATACAATAAAAAAAGAAAAGAAAAAAAAATCCAAAAAAGAGAAGTACTTGTTGCTTTGATCAGATTTTCACACATTCTATCTCATTTTAAAAAATGTGTGCACAGATCCCTGAACGAATACTGCAAGATTTTGTCCCTGTTTTCATGTTAAGTCTATTCCCTATTGTTTTTCTGTTGCGGTCTTTTCAGCTCTAAGCCCAAATTCCTATATTTTCCTCCTCAAATAGGGAATAGTTCTCAGCCTAAGACAAAGATTTTAGGACTTATGGTAGATATTGGCGAATACTTTGAGTCTTTATCAATGTACTTTCTTTAACCTTCTTTGGGGCTGGTCATGGATCAGTCAGATTTTGCTGATAATCAAATCACCCCATGAGTTAGGGAACTAAAACAGCAGTGATTTGTAATTCATGACGATTTTCTGGCTTTCCTTGGCTCACTCAAGTGGCTGCATTTGGCTGGAGGGATGGATGGTTTCATTCACCTACATGGCAGTTTGTGTTGACCCTTGGCTGGCCTCGCATGGCCTCTCATCCTCCCGTCAGCTAGAGTGTCTTCCTTGTGTGATGTTCTCAGGGGAAAAGCCAAAGCTGCAAAGTCTGTTAAGGCCTAACCTCAGAAACCGCGTGGTGTCTTTTCCTTTGCATTCTATTTGTCAAAACAAGTGTAATGCAAGTAGGTCTGAACTCAAAGGTGGGAGAGAGGTAGATTTCACCTCCTGGGAAGAGAGGCAAAAATCACATTGAAAGATGGTGAGTATGCTGGGATGGGAGGAATTCATTGCCATATTTTACAATTGACCACATTTATGAGCCTTGAGCAATTCGGGGGTCAAATAATTCCTTTTGGTTCCATTCCCAGAAATGAACTCCAAAATCTACTTAATTTTACAGATTTGGGAATAACCGAAGTATTTTGTGTTCATTGATTCTCCAAGTAACAAAAATGTGGCTATATCTTGATCGACAGCCTGGAAACCCGAGAGTCCCCACTGTCAGCTTTGTGCAGTGTCCACAAGCCGATGTTGTTGTAACTGCTTGCCACTTGCGCAAGAGTCTGGTAATAGGTGGAAGACTCTTGAGAATTCTTGCAGCTCAAATAACAGAAAATTCAGTTCAAATTGGCTTACCCTGTAAAAGGACATTATTGGCTAACATGAAAAGTCCAAAGGTAGGGTAGGCATCACATATAGCTTGATGAAGAGGCTTAATTATGTCATCAAGCAACTCATTTCTTTTTGTTTTTCTGCTCTTTCTCCTGTGTTGCTGAATGTATTCTCAGTTTGGCTTCATTCATGGTTCTTAGGTGGATGTCTGAATCTCCTAGGGGTATCTATTTATATATATTTGTGTCTTGCAAGAGACATCTTTACCTCAGAATTCTCATTAAAATAATAAGCTTATTGGACTGGCTTGTAGATGTCCACCCCTGAACCAATGTCTATAGCTAGAGGGGTAAGGCTTTGTTGATTGGGTTAGCTGATCCCTGCGGGTAAAGACAGCTTTTGGAAACAAGTGTTTCTCAAATGGAAATTAACAACTGTTGAAGAGGGAATGGATGTTGGGGAGGCAACCAGTGCAACGGTAGATTAGAGGAGCAACAAGTCCATTCTGGGATTATTCTGGAGTGCAGTGAAGTTTATGTGGCCAACTCAGATGTAACAGCCTGTGTGTTGAGAAGTCCAGCTGTAGACTGGGGGTGAATTGGTGGACCAGAGCCCAGCAGATCAACAGGGACCACAGGGAGAGAGAAGAATGAAGCAAAAGGAAGGCCTGGGTGGGCTTAAGGATATTGGAGAAACCTTGCAAAGTGGACAACATGGAAGAGTGGCACAAGCCAGCCCTGTGGTGTGGGGCCAGAACCAAACAGGGTGAAGGACATTAATACAGTCATGTTCGGTGATGCCAAACTTGCATCACACAACACCCCACTGGAAAGAGCCTCAGAACTCTAAAGGGGTGCTAGGTCATGCAACCCTACAGCCAGCTTCAGCACCCACTGGGCACCACTTGTTCTGCTGCTTTTGTTTTTATACTATGAGGGAGCCTGAGAAAGGAAGACTTCCAAGTGTAGACCAGAGAGCTGGGTAGGGCTGTAGTCACATCTTGTTTGGCCCAGTCTGCGTTTTAAAAGAAATGCTGAGCCCATCTTTAATAATGGTTTTACCAATAAAAATAAAATGTTGTCTGTTTTTTGTTTGCTTATTTAATTAGAAAGTACAACACCACAGGGCCTGCATTTTCACAGGACAACAACTGCCTGCATCCAGGGGTTTCTACTTGTTTTCGAAGGGTTTGTGCTCTCTACAGATTTCATCATCTAAACAGTGTGTACTGCATTTATACATTCCTGGACTCTTAATTCATTTGAATTTGGACCCTTAGTAAAGACAAAATAAATTCTTAATCATAGAAGCAGTTACAGAAAGAACCTAAGGCCACGACTTCTTAATACATAGGATAAGAAGCAAAATTACTTGATATTGCAGGCATTTCTCAGTCCAAAATAATTGTAAGCAACTGAGCTATCATAACAGATGGATACTAAAAGCAAAGCCTTCCCAGACTTTGAAAGTGCTTCTTGGGTGGCGGCCACACCTCTGGTTATGGCCTAAAGCATGGAGAGGCTGAGCCAAGGCACCCGCATATCCACTTACACGGTGGAGGCTCTATAGCTTGTCTCTAGCTGCTGTGGCCTGGATTATTAAAAAAAACAAAAAGAAAGACAGAAAGAATAAAGAAAAAGAAAAAAAAACTTGCTTTACAACAATCTTCTTTCTTTCTAACAGATATAATCCACATGTAGTGGGAAAAACTGATACATAAGAGGGAGAATAAATTTATCCAATATTTTTCTTTTTCTAGTATGTCATTTGTTTTCTGGTATAAAAAGTAACATATATTCATTATGGGGATTTGGAAAATACAGACAAAATACAAACAAGGGAAAAACCCGCACTTCTATAATTTCATCATCCAAGGGCAAACATTTATCTAGTTCCAATTCCCCCTTTATCTCATATTCCCTCTCCAGGTATTGACCTATTTCTCTACCCCCTCTTACAGAAAACGTCCTCAGAAGAGTTGTTCCTTCTGTAAATCCTCCATTTCCATTCTCTCAAGAGCCCAATCCAACCATATGTACACCACACCCGGAACTGCTGATGTTTAGCTCACAAATGCACTCTTTGGTTCTAAATCCAGTGGTCAGTCCTCAGGCAGGATTTGACCCCTGTGTTCCTTCCTTCTGGAAACATTTTTGTTTGGCCCCTAGGATACCTACCGGTCTTTCTGGCCTCCTCTGTTCACCTGGCTGCTCTTTGCAGTCTCTGATTAGCGTCTTCCTCTATCCCACCTCTAGACATCAGGACAGCTCAGGCTCACTCTTACTCTCCTGTGTAAACTCATTTGGTCTCATGGCTCCAAATGTCAAAGAGATAGCTTCAGCCAGGACAGTTTCTTTGAAAACTAGACTTACATTTCCTATTGGATAACTTGATAGGCATATTAATTTGAACTATACCAAACTTTTGATTTCCCTTCCATCTTACTCATCCTAGAAAGTTTCTCATTTCAACAAATGGCGATCCATTCTTCCAGGATGTCCAGATAAATTTTGGAGTCAGCTTTCATTCCTCTCTGTCCCTCACACCCTGGTGCGATCTATTAGCAAATCTCGTTGGCCTTGGTTTCACAATTTCTGAATCCAGTTATTTCTCATGACTTTCACCTTTCCCAACCTGGTCTGAACCACCCTCCTATCACTGAGTTATTGTAATTGTCTTCTCACTAGTCTTGTGTTTCTGCCTTGCCTACGTGTAATCTATGAGGGTACTTCAAAAAGTTCATGGAAAAATAGAATTAGAAGATAATACAAATCTTTTTATGAACCTTTTGAAGACCCTACATATTATTAATCCATCTAAAACCTAAATCGGATTGCAACACTCCCTTGTTTGTAAGTTTTTCAGAGTGTTTCAATCTCCACGTCTTCAGCCTTACATGATCTGGCACTTGGCTGGTTCTCTGCTCTCATCTGCATTTTTTCTTGCCCTGTTTCCTGCACCCACAGTGGCCGACTTTTTGTTCCTTAAATACATAATATGATCCCATCTCAGTGCATTTGCTTTTGCAGTTTCTTCCACCCGGAACTCTCTTTTCCCAGAGAACTTTCCAGCTCATTTGCTCTCTCATTTCTTTTATATCTTGGCTTAAAGGAATTTTAATCAGTGAAATATTCAGTCTTCTGACATACAACCACAGTTTATCTCCATTTACTTAGGCCTTCTTAAATTTTTCATCTATAGTTTTAGTTTTTATTATGCTGTCTTGCACATCTTTTGTCAGATTTATCACTAAGCAATTTATATTTTTGATGAAATATTAAACGACAGTTTTTTTGTGCCTGATGATGTGATCATATGCACTGATGCAGAAAAATCATTTGAGAAAATTCAACATCCATTTCTAATAAAAGTTCTCAGCACAGTAGAAAAAGAAAGGAAATTTCTATAAGATGGCATCTACAAAAACCCTGAAATTAAGAGTGGACTTAATTTCAGAAGACTAAATGCTTCTCTCTAAGGTCAGGGACAAGATTATTCAACATTATAGGGGAGGTGCTAGTCAGTTCATAAGTCGAGACAAGGAAATAAAATGCAACCAGATTAGAAAGGAAGAAGTGAAACAGTGTTTACTCACAAATGACATGATACTTTACATGTAAAATCCAATGGGATCTATCAAAAAATTACTAAAACTAACAAGTGAAGTTAGCAAGATTGCAGGATATAATAGTAGTACACAAAAATCAATTGTATTTCTAAACAAAAGATGTGTGAGATGTGTACATTAAAAGCTACAAAACATTGTTAAGAAATTCTACAGACACAATGCAAGCCCAGTCAATGAACAATTGACAATTAAAACTTAAAAGTACCTTTTAATATCACATCAAAGTATAGAATGCTTAGTGTTAAATCCTTACATTGATAGGATTAATCACACTTGGTCATTATATATCATCTTATGTATTTTGTGCTAAAATTTTGTGGAAAATACTTGCATATATATTCATGAGAGATAGTGGCCTATAGTCTTATTTTCTTAAAACATTTTTGTTAGTTTTGGGTAATTCTAGTATCATGGAAGGAACAGAGAATTATACCCTCCTCTTCAATTTTCTGGAAGAATTTATGTAAAATTGGTATTACTTATTTCTTTAAGATTTGGTAGAATTTACCAGTGAACCCATTTGGATCTAGAGGTTTTTTTTGTGGGGTGATTTTAAGTGCAAACTGAATTTCTTCAATAGAAAGCCTTACTCAAATAATCGATTTCTTCTTGAGTAGTTTGGTAGTTCATATCTTTCAAGGAATTTTTCCATTTTATTTAAGTTGTCAAATTAATTAGCATAAAGTTGCATAATATTCCCTTATTATCCTTTTATTAACTATAGAAACTGTACTGATGATGCTTCTTTCATTTTTGTTATTGGTGATTAACAATAATTCTCACTTTTTTTCTTATTAGTCTGGATAAAGTGTATCACTTTTATTGATCTCAAAAAAAAGAGGTTTTGGTTTCATTGATTTTCTCTAGTATTTTTGTTTTTATTTTTTATTGCATTGACTTTTGTTTTTATCTTTACTATTCTCTTTCTTTTGCTTACTTTAATTAGCTTTTCTTTTTCAAATTTCTTAAGGTGGAAATTGAGGTCATTGATTTGAGAACTTTCTTCTTTTCTAACATAAGTATTTAATATACATTTTCTGTAAGTACTGCTTTAAGCAGTATTCCACAGATTCTGACATATGGTGCTTTCATTTCCATTCAATGCAAAATATTTTCTCTTTTAATTTTTTTTCTTTGGTGTAAGTGTTATTTATAAGTGTTAGTTTCTGACTATTTAGGGATTTTTCAGAGATCTTTCTGTTAGTAATTCCTAATTTAATTCTGTTGTGATTAGGGAATATACTTTGTATGACTTCAATTTTTAAAAATCTATTAAAACTTTTTTATGGCCAAAATATTGTTTATTTTCATAAATATTTTGTGTGTTCTTTAAATAAATGTATATTCTGCTGTTATTGGGTGGAACATTCTATAAATATCAATTAGATTGAGTTGATTGATAGTGCTTTCAAGTCTTCTATAACCTTGCAGATTTTCTGTCTACATGTTCTATTGGATATTGAATGTGGAGATTGAAATCTCTGACTGTAATTATGGATATATTTATTCCACCCTGAAGTTCTATCAGTTTTATTTTTCTTCAGCTCTATTGTTGGTGCATAAATATTAAGAGTTGTTATGCAATCTTAAAGAGTGGACTCCATTAGTATTATGAAATGGTCTTTAATCATGATAATATTATTTCCTTTAGAATCTACTTTGACATTAATATAGCCATTCTAGCTTTATTTTGATTAGTGTTATCAAGGTTTCTTTTTTCATTCTTTTATTTATTTAATTTTAAACCTACTGGTATCTTTACATTTAAAGTATGTTTCTTTCATTTGGTACATAGTTGAGTCTTGCTTTTTTATCCAATCAGACATTTGACTTTGAGTTGGCATGTCTAGATTAGTTTGAGTGTATATGATTATTGATATGATTGTGTTTTAGTTTATTATCATTCTGTTTCTTTTCTATTCCATCTGTTCTTTGATTCCTTTCCCCTTATTTTCTGCTTTCTTTTATATAAATTATTTTTTATGATTTTTATAATTTATTTATGATTTCTATTTTATTCTTTTGCATGTTTATTTGCTTCAACTTACTGTTTTGTTATTTTAGTAGTTGCTTTAGAATTTACAATATATATCTTTAACTTATAATGTTCTATTTTCAAATTATATTTAACACATCACATATAGTACAATATCCTCACAATACTAGACTTCTGTTTCTCTCCTCCAGGCCTTTGTGCTATTGTTGTAATACCTTGTACTTTCTCATATGTTTAAATTCCACTCTACATTGTTATTATTTTTGTTTAAGTAGCTGATTATTTAAAAAACATATTTAACTATTTTTTAAAATCTTACATATTTATCTAAGTAATTACCATTTCTGTTATTTTTCATTGTATTTTGTAGATTCATATTTTCATCTCACATAATTTTCCTTCTTTTTTGAAATTTTTAAATATTTCTTGTAGTTCAGGTTTGTTCTTAACATTTTTATTTTGCCTTTGTTTTAAAAAAATGTTTTTGCTGGCTATAGAATTTAGGTTGAGTATTTTTTCATTTATTACTCCAAATATGCTGCTCAACTGTCTTCTTGCTTTCATTGTTTGTGATGAGAAATCTGCTGTCATCCTTATATTCTTTTTTGGTATGTGACTTTTTTTTTTTCTGGCCAATTTGAAGATTTTCTTTTTGTCATTGATTTTGAACAATTTAATTAAGAATTGCTGTGGTTTAGCTTTCTTTATGTGTTTTGTGCTTGAATTCATTAATCTTCCCTATCTGCAGAGTTATAGCTGTCATCATATTTAGAAATTTCTTGGCCATTATTTTTACATGCAATTTCTCTGTACTCTTTTTCTTTTTTGTTGAGACTCTGAATACACATACATTAGGCCACTTGAAGTTTTTCCATAGCTCATATATTTTTAAAATTCTTTTTTTCTCTCTGTATTTCATTTTGGGTTGTTTGTATTGATATATTAAGGTCGATAATCTTCTCTTCTGCAATTTTTACTCTGCTGTTAATCTCATTCATTGTATTTTCATCCCAGACACTGAAGTTTTTAACTCTAGAAATTTAACTTAGGTTTTATATTTTTCATGTCTCTACTTAATGTTTTGAACATTTGGAATCCAGTTATATTAACTTTTTTAATGTTCTGGTTTTCTAATTGTAATGTTTATGTCACATTTTGGTTGTTTGTAAGTAACTAATTTTCTCCTCATTTTCCTGCTTGTTTGTATGTCTGGTAAATTTCATTAGATGCCAGACATTGTGAATTTTACTCTTTTGGTATTAAAAATTTTGGACTTCTTAATATATTTCTATGCTTAGTTCTCAGTCAATGTCATGTTACTTGGAAGTAGTTTGATCTTTTAGAACTTGTGTTTAAGATTAGGTGGATCCAATGTAGTACTTAGATAAGGGCTAATTATTTTCCACTACTGAGGTTTTTCCACTGCTTACTGTGTACTTTACCCAACGCCTCATGAATTATGAGTTTTTGTAGTCTGGTTGGTGGGAACAGGCCTATTCCCTGTACTATGTGAGTGGTTCAGGTGGTTCTTTTCCAAGACTCAGGTAGTTTTATTACATGCTATGGTAGATTGATTGAATTGTATCCCCCAAATTTCATATATTGGAAGCTTAATCCCCATTGGAAATTTTGGGGGTGGAAAATCCTATTATGGTAATTGAAAGGTGGAGACTTGAAGAGGTGATTAGATTGTAGGACAGTGCCATAGTGAATGGATTAAAAATGGTGGTCAGCGGTGTGGTTCTAAGGGCTTCAAAAGAAGAGAGAGGGTGGTCTGTCTCTTTATCTTGCTCTCTCTCCTCCACCATTTTCACAATGTGGTACCCTGCTATCACTGTTGCCAACAAAGAAAGCATTTACCCAGATGTGTTCCCTGGACTTTGGGCTTCCTAGCCTCTGAAACTATAAGAAATAAATTTTATTTTCTTTATAAATCACCCAGTTTCAGGTATTTTTTTATAAGCAACAGAAACAGACTAATACACATGCATATACACTGGTCAGTCCTCAAGGGGTACCACTGATCACTGTTCAAGGGGAATCACTGGAGTTTTCACTCTGCAATGTCTCTGCTCTTCTGTACTCTGTCCTGATAACTCCAGCTGCTTTGATCTAGACTTCAGCTCTGTCTTTTCAACTCAGGGAGTCCACTGGTTTTTACCTGGGTTATATCTTCCCAAGCTGTTGTCTGGAAACTTTCTCAAGGAAGGAAACTGTGGGTGATCATAAGGCTCACCTTGTGTCTTCCTATCCCACAGGGATCACTGCCCTTTGTTTTTCAATGTTTTATGCTTTAAAAGTGTTGTATCAAATATTTTGTCTAGTTTTTTGGTTATTTCAGTTGGGAGTATATATGTGGTTCCTGTTACTCCATCGTGGTTGAAAACACAAACTTTTCTTTGTTATTAAATAGAAACTGTGAAGGTGAATTCTAGGTGTCAACTCGATTAGATTAAGGAATATCAAGAAACCTGATAAAGCTATCTTTTTAGGTGTGCCCATGAGGGCATTTTCAGAAGAGATTAGCGTGAGATCCTGAGTGGACTGTGTAGGAAAGATCTGCCCGTAATATGGACAGTAACCATCCGATATGATGGGGTCCTGGAGAGAACCAAAAAACAGAGAAAAAAGGCAAATCTCTTTATCCACTGGTGCTGGAATACATCTTCTCTCCTGTCCATGGACATCAGATCTCAAGACACTTCAGCTTTTAGGTTCCAGCACTTATACCAATGGCACCATCAGCTTCCCTGGTTTTGAGGCCTTTGGACTTGGACTGAGCCATGCTACTGGCATCCAGTTTGCAGACGGCCTGTTGTGGGACTTCTCTTCACATAAAGAGAGCTAATCCTCCTAATAAATACCCTTTCATATATCTTTAACATATCCTATTGATTCTGTTTCTCTGGAGAACCCTAATACAGGACCTTTTATTAGCTTTATTTCATTAGGGTCAGAAAAATGCAATGAGTTCTGGTTTTTCCATTTCCTGAGACTTTCTTCATGCCGTACGTAGTATGTGGTACATTTTAGGGTAAATTTTCTATGGGTATTTATTAAAGAAGGTATATTATTAATTTGCAGGGTATTACATTTTTTATATAAACATAAAGGACTTGGCTACTTTTTTGATGAAATAAAATGAAGAAAAGCACATGTCAAACAGAACAGAAAATAATACAATGAGTAGTAAAATTTTTCTTCCATTGTTTTAATATATGACCAGGCCCTCTTCCAAAGTTAGGTATTATTACCTTTTTTTGTAAAATGTTTGTGCATTAACTAGAAAATTTCTGTATAACTTTTTATCCTACTGTATTATACTTGTTTACTTAGTTTCTTTGATTGGAGTAGCACATAAATAGGTTAATTTTATCATTAAATGTAGGTGTGCAGCATTATCAATATTATTCAATATTAATAATTTACTAAATTCTTTTGGGAATTTATTAATTATAAAATTGAGATGTTTCTTATTCACTTTATAATGTTGCATAGGTTTAAGTCCTAAGTTTGTGTTTTAAAATTAGATATAATAAAAATGTTTTAGAAATAGGCTGAAAGACATGGGGTTTGGTCTTAATAAGGCTCTTGCAAGCTCTCTGTCTCTGTGCAAGTCATTTAGATTTTCTGAGACTCGGTTTTCTCATGTCATTAAATTATATTGAATTGGATTATATCTAATATTAATTCCAGTTGTGAGGTTAGACGTACATACTGAAGTCTCTTCTTTAGGGCATGATGAACACACAGAAGAGTTTTGTTGGAAGCCTGGCCTATCACTGGTAGGTGACAAAGGGGACGTTAGCTTTACTCTCATATTCACCAAGGTCTTATAGTTAGGTATTTGATGTTATTTTCAAGTGATGTCACACACAGTATTGCAGAGAAATCTGACAGGAATGAGAGAAATGCTAATCGTAGAGCACGCTCTTGTTCCATGACTAGACCACACCTACCCTGTGAAAAGCACATTTATATTGCATTACATTTTTAAGCTAAAAATGTTAATTTCTTAGTGGAAACATTTAAATTATACTATAACTTTTGTAACTCTTTTTTTAATTTTTAATATGCTGGCCAGTTAGCTCCATTGGTTAGAATTTGGTGCTGATAGTACCAGAGTTCAGGGTTCAATCCTGTACTGGCCAGCTATGCAATAAAATAAAATAAAATAAAATAAAATTTTAAATAAATTGTGAGCATAAAAAAGGTAAATGGCCTGATCCTTTCTTGACTTGAGGGTCTCTATTGGGAGTGTGTGTGTCAGAAGGATTAAAGCTAATATGTATTATCTCAATTAAAGCGCTTAGACTGGCTCTCACTATTCCACCAGCTGAGTCCATATTTTGAGTTTGTTTTCCTTCTACTTATATGCACATGTACATATGGTAGGCCTGAGATAATGAGCTTCTTTTCAACTTAAGCTGCCTGTAGTTAGAAATATGAAAAAAACACCTCCGTATAATTTGCCTTCCTTCATGACATTTACATGGGTAGATGTGTTTTGATTTGCTTTTGTGTAATGAATACTATGTTATTTGGGCCGAAAACATTTCAACATCAGAATTAGATATTGTAAGCACAGCTGATTTTTAAGAGTATTTTGGGCAGCTGCAGAACTCTGATGACTATCCTCCAGGCATTTCATCCCTTTGTCACCCAAATTGAGTCACTTTCTATCTTAAGTCTAACTAGATGTAAAAAAATCATTTCTCTCCGACAGATGAAATGAATATACAAAAGCAAAATAAAACTAAATAGGAAATACATCCAGTGAAAAAGCTTTATGTTTAGGAAATGCATAAATAATTTTGAAAGTAACTTAAGCCAATAGCCATCCATATATTATTGGACCAGAAGTTCATTTTCCTTAAATCCATCAGAAATTGTCATTTACTTCTGAAGGCTTATGTACAGTTAGATATTTTTCTATTGTTACAAAAATTAGATTTATGGGATAAACATATATTTAGTTTAGAATGTAGTCAAGGGAAATTAATACTTGATTTAAATGTGCATAAGGGAAGATTCGAATCTGAGATGAAATGTGATAATTCTGGCTAAATTTAGGGATTGTCCTTGAAACTACTTTCTAAAGTTTTTTAGAAGTTCCATTTATAAAGTCCTCCTATTTGTTATAGTATAGTAGTTACTTTAAGAAAATTAACTTATTTTATACTTTTAATATTTCTATACTAGGATTATTAATTCACTTTTACAGCTGAAGAAACCAGGGTTTAGTGGATACATCATACAGCTGGAAAGGGGATAGGCCTGGATTTTAATCCAGCCCAACCCAAGGCAAAGGGCCTGTGCTTTCTACTGTGAGACACCAACTCCCCTGTGAGTTGCCTGCCTTATCTGCAGCCCAGTCACTCTCGAACAATACTAGTAGAGAGGGATTGGGCCTCAGATGGGCTTGGCCCTTTGCCTGCTCTCCAATGACCAGCATCCTTCTGTGAACTCAGTGTTACTGGTCCACTCACAGTTGGACTCCTAATCATCGGATCCTGCCAGGCCTTTCAAGAAATGGCCCAATGTTAGGCACACTGTTTTCCTTCCCATGTGCCCAATTCAAAGTTACCTTCTTGTGCAAGGAGCTCATTTGACATGGAACTGAGTGTTAGGGATCACACCACCTAAAAAACTGCTGCTTTCTCCCTCAACTCCCTACTCCACTCCAGGCCTGTGGGGTGCAAAACCTAAACTTTGCACTGCCTAAAGTGTTTTCAGGAACTAGTATGTGTTAGAAGAAAAACAGATTTGTGGTCAAAGACATGCGGAAACAGTTAAATAGTTTAACAGGGTTAGTCTTTAATGTGCTTAAAAGAAGTGGTGGGAATTTCCTAAGCCCTTGAGAGAGGTAAAGTAGGTGAGAGGTAAAAATATTTGAGCTATACCAAATTGGTAGTGTCTGTTCCTCAGGCTGACCTTACTCTGATGGATGCTCTTCTTAGTATCAATGTGGACAGCCCTTTGGGGGGAAACCTCCGAGAGAAGACATCATCTTGGACACCTGCATGTCCCTGGCTGAGAATGGCCATAGGGGAGTAAGAACTCACACCTGCAGCCAAGAGGAGAGGCTGAGTCTGTGAAGGAGATTCAAAACACAGGTGAGAGTATCTGCTACTGTTGATTAAGGCAGGCAAGTGTTTATTTTTTCTGGAAAGGCTTTATGGAAAAGGTGAGTCCTGAGCTCAACTTTCCAGGAGGGGAGACTTTGACAGAAGCGTGCCAAGTCCTGGGGCGCGAGGCGGGGCGTGTGTGCAGGTGGCAAGGCGAGTGAGTCACTCCCTGGAGACAGCCAGCAGCTGGGCTCTGCTCCTCGCTTCTCTCCATCCAGGCATGTCCAGTCAAGTCTATTCCCCTTTCCAGAACAGGGGACAGCATCGGGAGAAGCAGGACACCAATTATCTTATATATCCTTCCCTCTGACTCGTTGGATACTATATCCATGCAAATTTACCTCTAAATAGGCACATTCACACTGTTAGAAATATTGGTGGCTGAACAACCACATTAGAAAAAGTGAATATTTTTTGAATTCAACATTGGGCTCTTGCAAGTTAAAAGAATTAAATATGATGTTCAGGAGCAGTAGCCCAGCCGGAAGAGCCTTAGAAGCAGCCAGATGGAAGATGCCTTTCTGCTGTGTCGGGGACCAGGTGACACAGCCCCACAAAGAAGCTGCCTTCGCTCCGTCCTGCCTGCCGCCCTCCCCGGTTCCTTCTCCCCAGGCTCTGGACTCCACTCTGCCTACAAAACGCACGCTGCTGTTCTACACAGGAGGCAAGCGGCCTTGCGAGAACATAGACTGGATCATATCGTTCCCTCGCTCAAAGCTCTTTGGTGGTTTCCTCCTGCTTAGGCGACAGGATGCTTCACCACCACTGGACTTGATTTTCCACCTTGGAGATTTTCTGCAGAATTTTTCTCCAGCTCCTACCTTCTTCTTTTGCCATTGAGGTGGGCAAACTATGGTCTACTGCCTGGTTTTGGCTTTTATCCTGTCTTTGTAAGGTCCTTGAGCCAAGTAAAAATAATTTTTATATTTTTAAAGGGTTGTAAAAATATGCTATAAAGATCAAATATGGTCTGCAACCCCCCACATTTTACTGTCTTGGTTTTACAGAAAAAGTTTGCCAACTGCTGATCTAGATCCGTTCTTCTCAACCAGCGCACTGTAGTCATGTTCTGTATATCATATCCCGGCTTGCAATTATATTCTCATTAGTGTCTTTACTCGTAGATGGTCTCCTTCTCCTCCTGCCTTCCCAAAGACAGGGGCCATCCTTGCAGAATCCCCGATTGTGAAACTGAGTGCCTCACACGTGTCCTGCCACCGTGACTGCTAAATACATTTTTTCTGGTTCCCTTTCCAGTACAATTTCCCAGATACTCTTTTCGGGCTGGTGCTCGCTGCTCACATCACATTGGGTTAGTTATCATTCCTGAGCTTACCTTTGTGCAATTAGTCACATGCAATGTCTACATCAGGAAACTCAGTTCGGTTGTGGGAATAAAACTTGTACCCTTGTCCTTCCATTACATGTGAATTCAGCAGAGAATGGACCTGCATTCCTAGGATTGTGGACATCATGGACACCTATTGTGAGTTTCACAGACCTGTCAGTCTTCCTGTGGGGAAGGGGAGGCTGGGCCCTGGGGCTTTGCAGTTACAGCATTTCATAGGTGGGCTGGAGACCATGATGATCTGTCTATTCAAATCCTCTGCCACTGAAACCTAATAAAGAGGAACATTTTTGAAATTTTAGAAATTGGATTACTGTTGATAACTGTCTTTCTATACCCATGAAAGGTCCATGTTAATAACTCTTTGCAATTCTATTCAAAGATGACATCTGTTTAAGCATACATTATAAAAGTCAGATTTGTTCAACAAAGACTTTATTAATTTGTTACTTTCCCTGAACAAATGTGACTGCACATTTGTTTAAATATTTACAAATGTAGGTGAATGAGCAGCAGAAGAAAGGCAAAATTAAAGCCAAATAGGACACATGTTTTTAAAGAAAGATCGGGTTTCATTGACTTTGTTGTTGCATAAGTAATAATGCAGTACAGAAAATGTGATATGTTCAAACTGTGCTTCTCATATTCACTGATTGAAAAGGGACAGTTCCATTTTCTGCAGTGCAAAACCAAGTCATTCTTATTAAAAGGTCACAGGAAACTGAGGAGAAATGTCAGGCACACAGACTGACCTATTCAGAATATAATCAAGCTTGCTTTAAAAAGACAACATCTACATTATGGAGGGGAGAGATCTGATTGCATTCTCTGTGCCTTGGTAATGCAGTTAGTGTCGATAAGACCTTGAGACAATCTTGCCCTTCAGAAAATGAGTGTTTGTGGTGGGTGTGGGTGGGTTGGAGGGGACCTCATGATGTAATGTGGCTAAGATCATCTCTTCAGCCACTGTTTCCTTTTGAATTATCGAATTTACCATTTATTTACAAGATGCATATTTTTCTTTTTTTTACTGTCAATATAACTTTGCTTCACTTTGATTTTCCCTTAGATTAATTAATTTGATAAAGGGTTGGTGAAAGTGGTCCCATGGATCCAGTGGCAGATTGACAGCTACACAGCTCCCATCCTCTATTTGCCCAGGGACAGACTGCAGTGCAGAGGTACCATTTCTGCAGTGTGTCCTCTGATATTCTCCCATTCTGTTTGAAGAGACCAGATGTAAAGGCAAGATGGTAATTCTGTTTTGTGCCAGTTCATCACTGGCCTCTGTCCAGATTTCTAGTATTTAGGGCTTGATTTTGCTGGCTGCCTCATTCCTTGTGTGCACAGAGCTCCCACTGACTTCATTATGATAAACAGAATGATGATAAACTTCAGTGGTAAACAGAAGGGTTCTTCACTTCAGTGGGAATTCTGCATGTATGAAGAGATATGGTCCAGTAAAATCAGCCTATCTCATATCAAATAAATAAGCGTAATAGTATCTGCAGTGCCAAGTTGGTGTCATGTGACATATGTTTAAGAGAATATGAACATTAGAGATTCCACTCCTGTGGTTACCAAATTACCATCTGATGGTACATACTTGCTTTCTTCCATCTCCTGGTTGGAAATCTTCAGCTGGTTATATTCCCTTCTGACTGGGATGGCTCTTTCAGCAGATGTATAGAGAAGCAGATATTACTTTTCTCTTGTGAAGATGGATTACAAATAAGGCCAACTGAAGCAAGTAATTTATGGAATTTTTTATATTTGCCATTTCTCCATTGGTTCAAATGTGTGTGGCCAACAATCTGGCATATATTTCCTCCTAAGCTGGCAATGTAGTAAACTGACATTGCGTGGATGGGGCTGCCAGGTTAAGTATTCAAGGTTCTAACAGACAGACTTATTTAGGCATGCATAATTAGTAGAGTCAAAAATTTGAGCATGTATTTTTAATGGCTGTTGATTGTCAAAAAATAGAACTTTATTAAAATAGCAACATGTCCTTTGCTAAAATTACTAATTCATTGCATTTAAAATGAAAAAAACCCAAATTGGAGTATAATATAAAGAAATAAAAGAATCCAGGTACAGTAAGATACCCATTTTACTAATGCTGAAATCTTATTAGTCAACTCCGATTTCTTCAGATTTGTCTTCTCACAAGGATTGAATAAATTAGCTTACTACATGCTATGGATTGAATTGTGTTCCCCAAAGTCCATGTATTAGAAACTTGACCCCCCACTGTGACAATGCTAAGAGGGTGGGAAATCCTATTATGGTAATTGAAAGGTGGGGCCCTGAAGAGGTAATTACACTGTGAGGACCATGCCCTAGTAAACGGATTAATAAGTTGATAGCTTAATGGTGGTCATGGGCATGGTTCTGAGGGCTTTAGAAGGAAGGTGGGTGAGAAGTTCTCTCTCATGCTTCTGCCTTTCTCACAATGTGATACCCTGCATTGTTAAAGCCACTACCAAAGAAGGTCCTTACCAGATGTGTTCCCTAGGCTTTGGACTTCCCAGCCTCTGAACTATAAGCAATAAATTTTGTTTCTTTACTAATTACCCAGTTTCAGGTATTTCTGCTATAAGCAGCAGAAACAGACTAATACACTACATATCTTTCTTGGCTTAGATGAAGCTTCAATATCTTCTAGTTAACATCTGCAGGTAATAAACTATTCATTTATTTATTCATTTGTTAAAGATTTTTGTTTTTAAAATTTACTTTCTTCTTTCCTCTAACAAGAGAAAAGTGAAAACTTTCTGTGTACAACCATTAAGGGAAAAACCCTTTTTGTCTTTAAGTTTCTTGACTTTGTGCTTTCTCTTGCTCCTTTAACTTTTTGGTACCTTTTTTTAGATGTTTCTTAGCAGCTAACTTGTATGTCTCCTTTTAAAAAAACTTAAAAAATTTTTTTCCTCCAAGTATTGTTTCATTTATCTTCCTCTCTGCTAAATCGATTAATCTAAATGTCACCGAAATATTTACTAACAGAGTAAAATTTTGTGGATGCTTTGCAGCTCAGCCTCTGGCAAAGATTAGATTTTTTAGGAAAAACTATTTTTATTTTCCTAGTACTTAATTTCTGAACACACATCTGAATAGGTTTTACTAAAGCAATTTTTCTGAAGATACACAAAATGAGCTCTCTACAAAACTATTGTGTGGCCTAGATTCGAAAACTCCATTAAAAGCAACAAGACTATAAATAAATAAGTGAATCATAATCAGATATTTTCCATTCTGTATTATATATTTTGTAAGGTATAATTAAGTCAGAGAAGTAAAATATTGCTGAGTAAATATTAGGGAAGATAACTTGAAAACTTGAATTAAAAAAAAAATATTAGGGGCTGGCTGGTTAGCTCATTTGGTTAGACCACCATCTTGTAACATCAAGGGTTTGTATCCCCTTACTGGCCGGCTGCCAAATGTGTGTGTACATATATGTGTGTGTGTGTATGTATATGTACAATTTTGTCAAGTGCATGTAAGACAAACTTTTTTTTTTGCCCATCTATTTGGCCTATTTTTCAAGAAAAACTTTAAGAAGCCAACAAGAGAAAGCTTTGGGGGACACATGATCCTTTCCTATAGCTAAAAATGCACTGAGAAGAAAAATGGAAGAAGAATGAAAATGTTTTGCCACCTCAAATGATTAACATTATTATTTTTTGAACAATTCTTTTATGCCATTTTAAAGCACTGTAACAATTATTTTACTCCATATTACCACTCTAAAGTAAAAAATAATAATAAAAAGCAATCTCAGAATGACAATTTGCTATATATGTGTGAGTACTATGTTTTGGCAAAACAAGTCCATCAAACAAATGACCACTTGGAAAGGTGAGACTCAAACAGGGATAATGACTCACTTCAAAAGCAACAAAGAGCTTGCACAAATTAATTTTTAAAAAGTGTCCAATAGATTTGCAAGGGTCATAAATAGATAAATCGTCATATTGTTTATGACAGTGAAAAAATAGAAAACGAAGTGTTCAACATCAAAGAAATTATAGAGGAAATTGTGGTACACCTCCTGGATGCGATATCACGTAGCCATTGGACTAGGACTTGCAAAGAGCTTGTCATCACAGGGCAAATGCTTGCTCTTATCAGAGAAAAGCAGGATGCAAGTCGTCTGCCATGGATACAGGGGAAAGTGTTCCTGTATTCGTATAAGCAAAATATACGGAAATGCAAAAGAAGCACTTGAATCTGAGGAAAGGTTCTCAATAAGCCAACATATCAACCAGCCTGTTCTTAAGCCATGATTCCTGTTCCATCCCATTCAGGGTGATATTGGTAGTGGATTTGTCATATATGCCTTTTATTGTCTTAAGATACTTTCCTTCTATACTTAATTTGTGGGACTCTGATGAACATGCAGGTGGTGGTGAGGAACTGGGAGGAAAGTGGAAGCAAAGGAACAGGGAGTTATATGAAATTAATTGATCTTCTTTTCGGGGGGTAGTTTTTAATAAATCATAGGTCCCCGAATGATTTAATGTTTTTCTCATTTTAAGCTTCATTTCTGAAGCATTTTAAACAGAAATATTACACATTGGTAGAAAAGTACTAACAGAAAAAAAAAGCACTATGTAAATAAATATTGCTGCTTGGTTTTCTATGCTTGTATTTCTATTACTTAATAAGTGAAAGAGGTCTGTGGGCACTGAGTTTGAGTGTCAACTCTGTGAGCTTTTCCAAGTCACTCGCCCTAACTGAGCCTCAATTTTCTCATCTGTAACTAATCATCATTATTATTTACTAATGATACAAACACTAAATAGTGCTTCTTGTAGGCCAGGAATGTTTGTAATGCTTTTTAAAAAATAAATGAATAAACAAAAAACTTAAGCTACATTAATTCTTATATAAATGCTGTGGTACTAATATTACCTCTGTATGAATGATGGGGGAACCGAGGCAGAGGGAGGTTAAGTACTTTACCAGTTACCAGTTCCTGGCAGGGCTGGGATTATAATTTGAGCAATATGGCTCCAGAATCTCTCCTCTTGAACTCTTTATTATACTGCCTCAATAATAACAATAAAATGATATAGTGGTAATATGATAGAAATATGAAAATAGTGGTAACACAATAATTTAATGATAATATTGCTAGAGAACATTGATTGGTGTGACCACATGCTATGCTCTATAGCCTTTCTGACACAATCTTATTTCTTCTCTGAGCAGTAGTTGCTGGGATGAGCTATGTTTCCTGTATCAAGGAGATGATGGGTCCATGGTTGCACAGACAGGATTCAAACCGGGTGAGTTTTACTGCAAAGCAGTGCACTTGAGAAGTGCACCTCAGTCTCTATGAACTAAAAGTGTCCTCCCAAATTTCATGTATTGGAAATTTGACCCTTATTATAACAGTATTAAGAGGGTGAGAAATCCAGTTATGGTATTTGAAAGGTGGGGCCTTGAAGAGGTGATTAGTTGTGAGGACTGTGCCCTTGTAAATGGATTGATACATTCATGGAATAATGGGTGTGGTTCTGATGGAGAGGTGAGTGAGAAGGTTAATTCTCTTTGCTCAGGCCATTCTCACCATGTGACATCCTGCATCACTGTAGAGATGGACTTCCTAGCCTCCAAAACTGTAAGAAATAAATTTCACTTCTTTATAAATTTCCCAGTTTCAGGAATTCAGCCAAGTGCTCTCTACACTCACAGCCAGCTCTCTTGGTCTTGATTGTCTGGTGGGATGGTTTTGCAAAAAGAAATTGGGAGCATCTTTGACTCTGGTTCTAAGGTCAGTGAGCATATTTGGTGACTAGAGTTAAGGGCAAGTCTTCATAGCAAGATGAGGGAAATTTACTAACTAAAACTTAAACACTACAAAGCAGAATTTCAATATTATTTCATTAGGGTAATATGGGGGAAATTAATCATGAAAATCACATTGTTTTCCCAGTGCCTAGCAAGGTGCCTGGCAGAGTAGGCACTCAAGGGATGTTTAAAGAGTGAAAAATATTTAGAAAAGTGCTTTCTTCCTGCCCTCTGGCCTCCTTCCATGTACTCTGCTTGGTTGGTAGACATTTTTTGAGTCATTTGGTATGTGACTTACTTCTAGTACGATTATATGTCCTACTAATATCCATCCATGTCCAGGGACTAATATATTCTGTTACAGTTTGAATGTGTCCCCAAAGTACTTGTATTGGAAATTTAATCCCCGATGCAACAGTCTTGGGAGGTGGGGTCTAGTAAAAAGTGATTAGGCCATGAGGGCCACCTCATTAATGGATTAATGTTGTTATTGTGGGAGTGGGTTAATTATCATGACAGTGGGCTTGTTATGAAAGTGAGTTTGTCCCCCTCTTGCCCTCTTGCTCTCTCACCCTCTCTGACCCTCTTGCCTTCCACAATGGGATGACTCAGCAAGAAGGCTTTCGCTATTTGCCAGCACCTTGACCTTGGACTTCCCAGACTCCAGAACTGTGAGAAATACATCGTTTTTCTCTATAAACTACCCAGTGTGGTATTCTGTTATAGCAACATAATGGACTAAGACATATTCTAAGGAAATAAATTCCAAGGAGGAAAGGGCTATTTCTCTGCATTTATCTTCTCCTCTAACACTGTATGCTTCCCTCTTTTCCTTCTTGCCATGGGTAAGCATTAGCAAAACTAGATCCTTCAAATGCTCAGGGTTTAAGAAATGCACCTTTGAGAACAGAATTTTAAGAATAGCGTTCTACAAACCACTTGAAAGAAAGGCTCTTAGTGATAGTAAATGACCTCTACCTGTGATGCTCTGAACGCAGGCATTTCTTTGCCTTGTGTAAGGAGTACAGGAGTGAAATGGTACTGAAAAATAAAATCTGCCCCCCACAATACACAGCAGTGCACTCTAGATGTACCATAAAGGTGAAACAGAGAGGATAACTCTCTGGAAATAAAGCTATTTTTGTGCAACTCATCTTGTATATTTATGCCTGCCTAAAAGAAAAGAAAAAAGAAAAAAAGAATGCCTTTGCATTTCCTACACAGTATCCTTTTAATTTTTCACAGTATTTAGTTACAATGATAATAAATATTCAACATTAGTGGGAGTCAGAAATTCTGTTCATAAAGAGTCTATATAATATACCACTTGTGAGGTTAGGGAATAGAGATGTGTTGAGTGGAAACACAGTAATTAAGTGGCTTCAATGTGACCACACAGTTAGATTGGGATTAAGAAACATAGCAATAAAAACAAAGAAAAAGTCCATCAGGTCTTTTTTGTGTATCTGGAAATAACCTGATACATACAGCATAGCATACCTCTCATTACTAAATATATTTATACTCTATTATTTGAACCTCTAATGGCATCTCACTATAGTAACAGACCTTACAGACCTTTGAGCCTATGCTCTGGGAATATCTTAGAGATGAATGCTTAAAAAATAAAATTATTTTGATTTCAGTAACTAATAAGTCTGTCCTTAAACCTTTGTTTCCACTGGATCATTTAAATTTCTATTTTTTCACATTTTCCAATTTTTTGCCTTTCTTGAATTGTGGCCACTGGAACTATGTGAAATATTATGGGCACAGATGCAGCAGGATTTGTTTTATTCCAGTACCTTATAAGATGATACCCACCATTTGTTAGTGTTTTGGGCTGCAAAGGCACCCAAGGTATTCCTGATATGAAGAACTGGCATCCTTCACAGGAAGTTAGCATTTTATTGTCACAGTAACATCCCTACGGGGGAACTGAGGTGCTTAGTGTTGGCTGGTGGTACTGGGTCTCAGACTGAGGGTGGCCTCAAGCTGATGGGGAATTGCAAAGGCCTTTGTTCAAGAGAAATGGTTCATTGAATTGGCTGGGAAATTTTAAGATCTGCTACCTGGCAGGAGGCATAGAGGAATTACATAATTCTTACCCAAACCCAGCTTTTAGCACGCCCACAAGGCTTATCTTTTGTGGTAGAATCTGGGAGGAATTAGAGCTGAAGTATGCCAGTGGGTAATTAACAGAGCCTTGAGAGAATCTCATGAATAGTAATAGTGTAGCAACCTGTTAACATGAGTATTTACAATATCCTAGTCACATTATATCTATCTATCTATGTATATATAGGAGGGTACTTCAGAAAGTTCATGGAAAGATTCATATTATCTTTTAATTCTATTTTTCCACAAACTTTTCAAAGTACCCTCATATTTACGTGTATGGTGGTGTGTGTGTGTGTGTGTGTGTGTGTGTGTGTGTGTGTGTGTTCTTAGTCTCCTAACTGATCAGATAAGCCTGCCTGCCATGTTGTCATGCCCACATCATAGACAGGGAAGTGTGGTTTGGATAGCTTGAGTAATTTGCACTAAGTTGCAACGTTGAGATTTGCAGGTTTGAATCCAGGTCTGTCTGGTTACTAAGGCTGTGTACTTTTTCACTGTACCTCGGTGGGCCACACAGATTAGAAATGGTAGTACTGACCTGAGTCTTGGCTGTTGAAACCAACAATTACTGATCCATAGGGAGTTAGGCCATCAGTCTAGCTCTCCATGCACGTGACTGTATGTGTAACACATCTACAGTCCAGCACAATCACAGTCCAGTATGTAGGACATGAAAGCCAATAGCTCTCAGCAGAGATAGAGCAGAAGTCTCCACAGTCACTGCCCTTCCCTTCACTGTTGTGTGACTAGGAACTGAGTATATAAAGGTCCTTGAACCAAATTTTAGAAACTAGTGCGTGGTTCTCAGGGGATTGTAGGACATTTTTGTGATGCTCTGAGAGTCCTGAATGAAAGTTTTAAATATGTAGTAATTCTATTACAGTGCATATCTAAACATTAGATATTCTGGATCATCTATAATGCAAATATTATAGAGTGCAGGCATGATTTCAACACTCATGTGTTTATGATTAAATTGGTGTCAAGCTAGCAACCTAAAGTAGTGATATTACATTTTTAATAAAGATTATTTTAGAACACTTTTAGATTTACATAGAAAGTGCAGATAGTACAGAGTTCCCGTATACTCTGCACCCAGTTTCCGTTATTACTAACAGCTTACAATAGTATGATACATTTGCTGCAATTAATGAACCAATGCTGATACATTTTTAAGCCATGCTTTATTCAGATTTCCTTAGTTTTTACCTAATGTTCTTTTCGTCTTCCAGGATCTCATCCTGAATACCAAAATTACATTTGGTCGTCATGTCTCCTTAAGCTCCTCCTGGTTATGACAGTTTCTCAGACTTTTCTTGTTTTTGATTAACAGTTTTGAAGACTATCAGTCAGGTGCTTTGTAGAATGTCCCTCAACTGGTATTTGTATGATGTTTTTCCTATGATTAGTCTGGGTTTATGTGTCTTTGGAAGAAAGATCACAAATATAAAGTACCATTTTTTAATTTATATTTTTATTGTGTATATTGAATATGCAATAAGATGTTTTGAAATACATATAACAATGAAATGATTAATACAGTCAAGTAAATTAACATATCCATCACCTTTCATAGTTGTGTGTGTGTGTGTGTGTGTGTGTGTGTGTGTGTGTGTGGTTCGAGCATCTAAAAGCTACTCTCTTAGCAAATATTGAAAATACAACACAATGTTATTAACTACGGTTCTCGTGCTATACATTAGATCTCTGGACATCATTTTACACAACTGTAACTTTGCACCCTTTGATCTACTTGTCCTCATATCCTCCTGATAGAGTTTGGATGTGTTGTCCCCGAAAGCTCATGAGGAAATCTGATTCCCAATGTGGCAGTGTTGGGAGCTGTTTGGGCCGTGGGGGTGGATCCCTTGTGAATGGACTAGGATTAATGGCCTTGGGTTGGGGGTAGTGAGTTCCCACTCTATTAAATGTTCCTGGGAGCAGCCAGATGCAGCTGTTCCAGAACCGTGAGCCACATAGACCTCTGTTCTTTATAAATTACCCAGTGTCAGGTATTCCACTATAAGCAATACAAAAATGGACTAATACACGCCCCACTCATTCTGCTCTCTGTTTCTATGTATTCAACTTTTCTCTTCGTGTAAGTGAGATCATCCAATATTTTTCTTTTTGTATTTGGCTTATTTTACTTTATCACTTCATATCAAGGGTACATATTATCAACATGACTGATCACTGCTGATGTTGACTTTGATCACCTGGCTTACCTAGTGTTTGTCAGATTTCTTCCCTATAAAGTTATTCTATATTTTCCCCTTTCCAGACCTCTTTGGAAGGAAGACACTGTGTTCAGCCCACATTTAAAGAGTGAAGAGTTATGCTCCTCCTCCTTGAGACTTGTCCCTTCTCTCCCATTTACTTATTTATTAAATTAATTAATAAATATATATTTAATTATATAATTAATAAATATATAATTAATATAATAAAACTTAATTAATTTGGGTGCACAGATATTTATGTTTGAATTTTAATCTAATATTACTGTATTAATTTTGCTGCTTAAATTGTTCCAGATTTGGCCACTGGAAGCTCTTTCAGTTGTCTCCTATGACCTGTGACATGCCTCCATTATTGTGGGTTTTGTTTGTTTGTTTTGAGCATTTCCTTACTTTCTGGCACTGTAAAGTGCTCCAGGCTTGTCTTGAATGTTTTCTGTCCTAGTCCTACAGCCAGCCATATCTCCAAGGAGTTCTTTTATTCGAGAATGGTATTAGAAATCAAGGTCTGGGCTCTAGGTGTGCTCCTTGGTTCTGGGGTGTTACTGCTTCTGAGCCCTCTCAGCTGACAGGGTGAGGAAATATATGTATACACACTAACTGTATATATACACATATTTACAAATATACCCATATGTAACCATCTGTATCTGTGTTAAGCTAAACATGAGCTCCCACTGATGTCTCCAGATCTAATTCATCACCACCTGGACCATTCTAGCCTTCTCCCCTCGCTTTTCTATAAATTCCCACTCCAGTAGTGAGAACCCGGCTCCCACCAGCTGCCGTCCATTTACTTAATCATCCAGTTCAACATGTTTAATTTCTAATCCAGCATGTCTCCAAGTTGCTCTCTGCAGGTATACTCTCTGTAAATTTTCCATTTAATAAAAAAAAAAATGCTTACTGGTAAGTTGTTTAGTATTGATGCCTTGAATGTATTTGCATAAACATAAATTTGCATTGTTATTAGTTTTTGGCATATGTAGAAATTCTGAAATCAAGGCCCCATATGCATTCATTGATTAGGTCAAGCTCTCTAAGTGCAAATTTCCACTACCTACAGCACAATAGGCTGGTTTTAAAAATATATTTTGTTGTCATCTATCCAGATGAAGTCATTTTCAGTGGCAGTCACTTCTGGCTTTGGTGTCTCTTAGCTCCTTTTTCAGAATTCTTGCCTTCCTCCTGGTGATCCCCTCAGCCAGGTACCTATGTGCATCCCATTTCTAAAGGCCATTGCTCTGCCATCTGTCAGTTAATTTCCATATGCTGTGGTTGATGAGACCATTAGGGACCACCTTTTTCAATAACTTTAGGATTTAATATGAGACGTTAAAGACCCATATAAATGATTTGATTTCTAATGCTGAAATTCCAGGTACAAGTTAGATATTTCCAAGGAAAGAATCCTGTCCAGTGCTCCTCAAATTATACCTGCTTATATACCTATGTATGTATTAGTCCACATGATGACACCTTTCTGTATGTACATGCCTTTTATTTTCTTGCCTTTAAATAGGAACTAGAGAGTCATTTTTGGAACTAGACTCTCGCTTTAAACACATGAGTGATTTGGGTATTTTTATTCATGTTAAAATTTAGTGTGAATAACAACCGCTTGGCATTGTTCAATAAGCATTTCAACAACCAAAGGGACATGTTGTTAGAATCTTAATTAGAGGATGTTATGGGGCACGTTCACAAAACAACATGAGTAATTATATAAAACAACCACCAACACCCACAAGTACTAAGAGTGTCTGAGATACAGCATATGAAGAATGTAATGACAACCTTTACAGATCAGTCTAAATCATTTTTTATACAACTAATTTGTTAAAAATAATTGATGTGATAATTATTACAAAAAGACATAAGAATAAGATTTTTGCTTTTCAGACCCTGTGTTGTGAAATGGCACTCCAAATAAAATAATTATTCCTGTTGTACATACTGTAGAATACTCATGGGTCCAGAAAAATACAGGGGAATGAATGGCATGAAAATCAAGTTAATAGAAGAGGAAAAATTACATGGAACATTTAAGAAAATCAACGCAAAAAAGCTAAGTCTTTTCACGAATGGAAAATATCTCTCTACCTAAAAATATTAAAACAAACGACCTGAAAGAATTGGATTGTTACAAGACTGAAGTCAAGTAAACTGCAACCAAAGGCAGTGGCAAATGGGAAGGCCAAAGGCAAATGAAAAATTTAAAAAAGAAATGACTGTTGCAAAAGAAAAAAATCATGGAAAAGTATTTTGTAAAAATATTCATGTGGTAGCTAATACTGCTTTCAAAATGATGCTAGAGGTACCTTACTTCAGCCTGAAGTGAGGAACTGCACCCTACCCATGGCTTTTTGAGTCAAAGAGAGAAGCTTTTGAGGTTTCACATTAGCCAACTTTCCATCCTCTGGAGGTGAGAGCTCATCACACAGGTTTAGTTCTGACATGTTTACTCTTTACTTTTCCTATAAACCTTTCCTTTGACAAAAAACTATTGCGGGTATTTATTAAGCATCTTGAGGTACTCTAGACAGCTCCCACCCTCAGGTTGAAATAGGAGGAGTAGGTACCAAGGTGGATCGTACTGTATGTGTATTCCAGGGTGCATCCCACGTCCTGTCACGGTCAAGATAACCCTGGCATGATGGCAGTCCTGCAACCCTTTCTTTTAGAAATCCTGTGGTTCCGCTTTGAGTAAAAGCAGCATTAAAATGTTAGTTACAAAATAATCAAAATGGTAACAATTTTTAACTTGTCTGTAAACTCGTCTGAAAATTAAGAATTAGGCTGATTGTATACCATTGGGAAAAATTAGTTTGATAGAATATAGTTGGTGAAAGATGTCAGAGAGAGACCAATTTTCCTCCTAAATACACCTATAAACAATTATAAGGCTTTTGTTGACTTCTTTAAAAGACAAAATAAAACTTTTAACATAGGTTCCAGAAGAGACATATAGTTACTGTAAACAATTTAGAAAATTCAAAGATGGAAAAAGAAAAGGAATATTCTACAATTATTAGATTTTTGGTTCCAATTGAAAAGTAATTCTGTATCAATATAGTCTGAGGAAACTTGACAAAAGTAGTGTCCTAAAAGGAGGATCGGCCTGAACTCAGTTGTTCTCTCATGGAGACTTGGAGACTCTATGCAGTAGATTAATTGGACATAAATAACAGGCCTTCCACATGGATGCTCCTGTCTCTGCAAACTGTGTTTAGGAACCCAGGATTGGCTGTTATTTAAAAAGCATACTCATTTCTACATCTGTGTGTATCAATGCACCATGGAAAATATTGCTTCTTAAGTAGAAGCAAAATGAACTTAGAAATATATGTTAAAATTTTAGGATTCTGATTTTCTGTAATTCTGTCTTCATCTAAGTATGAATAATATTCAAAGCAGATGCTAATCGTAAACAGACATAAAATCAAGTTTATAGTTAATAGACAATGATTAATCAAAATTATTGAGAAAATAAAAGGTTCACTGGATATACACTCTACCTCTTAGGGAAATTAGAAATTGACTTAAATTATTGCAAATCCACTACTATTATTTCTAAACCTGAATAGAGTTTTTAAGAAAGCATAAGACTTTTCAAAAAGAGAAGAAAGCCAGTGGTACAAATTGAAGGACTATTGAAAAACTGAAAAAGCTTAAAAGAAAGCTAATTATTAAAAAATGTATAGCTACCTAGAAATCACAAAATACTAAATATTAACTGAAACTTTCACCCAATATAATTTTTTTCTTGCCAAGTGATATACTTGATAATTAAAGGAAAACAATTTTCACTCAAAGATATTTAAAAAGCATGTTACTTACCTTCATTTATGGACAAAACTGAGGTAAGACCATAAACTAGAATCTTTGGCCATGGGGTATGGGAGGGAGAGAGGGAAAAAGAGAAGGAAATACCGTTGAAAGAAATTTGATTCTAGCATTGTTCTGAAGGGAGGTTCAACCTCAAATTGAAAACATTTGGGTTTTGATAAAGGGATGGTTTTTTATGTAACTGTGGTTTCATTTTTGCTTAGATAATTGGAGGGTAAAAAGATACCACATGCATTCCATATGCTATTCATTAGACTGCAACAAAGATTCCAAACACAATTATTTTGTGAGTCAAGATTTCAGTGGAATGTAAGTTATGGTCTCTAAGTATATAGAAAGGTGAGCTTTGTGAAAGCCCACCTGTATTGTCAGTTTCCATACAGGGTGCAATAATAAAAGTCTCAAGGTAGACCTATAAGAAAAAATTATACTGGGCGAAAGTTTCAGTTAATATTTAGTATATCATGATTTCTAGGTAGCTATATGTTTTTTAATAATTAGCTTTCTTTTCTGTAGACATAAAGTTTCTACTCACTCATATATGTTTACCATAGGAATTCTATGATTTGCTGACCAGCTGTTTCCGGCAATGTTTTCTGTGGTCTCCATATAAACTTGTAGGGAATGGTAAGTTCATAGTTATATGTTCAATTTTAGAACTATTAATTTCACATTATTTGTCACATATAATAACTTCTGATAAATCCCAGTCTATGGATTACTTAAATGGGGAAATTCCAGCACTAAAACCACACAGATAGTGTAGTGATTAGACAGTTGAAATTTACCTCGAGTTAGATTAGGAATTAATATCTCACAGAATATTGTTATTATTGTCTATGGGTGTGACTAATGAATTTTCTTTTGGTAGGTGAAATTTGTTAGTTTTTGAATATGATTGTAGGTAGATTTACAAGATAAGTAATAAATATAGGAGCACATAATTTAAAAATAAAGACAATCTGGTAAATATCAGGCCTTTTTTTTTTTCTAAATGAAATATTGTGCTTTTGAGTTATTTCTTCCCACAAATTCTGACCAGAATCTAGGTGGTGATCTGTACCTGTTTGTGACTGGCATAAAATCCAGGGCTACAAAGAGTCTTTCCGAAGCCAGGTTTTTGTTTTGTTTTTTTCCTGTTGGGTATTCCTTACTTCCTATAGGTGTTTCCTCCATGAATCCATTGTGCTCCCATCTGATTTGGGTCTTTACATTATTTATTCACATCTTTTTCAATCTGCTCCTTCCTACCCTGCCATAAATTGGCAGCATTCTAATAGATAAATCTCATCTTATCTCAGAAATTTTCCCTGACCCCACAGACAGAATTACAGACGGAATCCTTTCCCCAATACTTGGCAAAATATAACCAGAAATAATTCTCCTAATATTGTAGGAACACCTATCGATTAGTTGCATATATACATACATATATATATATATATAAAACTATATATTTTATATATATACAAAAGGATAGTTGCATATATATAACTCTCTCTCTCTCTATATATATATAAAATGATAGTTGGAATGCATTGGACACATGTAGGAATAGTCATACTTTAAAATAATTTATACTCTCTCTTTTGCAGATCTTTAAAATAAGCAGCTGAATTAAATCCAAGACACTAGACTCTCTCAACAGTCAGACTAATAAGGCCAAATATCAACTCTGTGCCAGATGTCATACCCATTAATTTTCATAAGAATCCCATGAGGTAGAAATTTTCTGCCTCCTTTTTCATCTGAGGAAGTGGGATTCAGAGAAGTTACATAAATTCCCCGAGGCAGCAGAGCTCCCTCTGAACAGTGAGAGGTACTGCCACGTATGGTCTTGCAAAATGGCAAGCGCTAGAGTTGTGCAGGGTATGACCTGCACAACTGTACATGGAAGCCCCACCAGGATACAGCTAAGGTATTTTCCTTATGCCCAGACTTCTTTCTAGTATGTTTCTTTCTTGAAGAAATATGGAATGGATTCCCCTTTCTGGAAGAGGCAGAACATAAACTGTGACTTTGTGTAGATGTGGTCAGTGTGTGGAACGCGGAGGGAGAGGCAAGCAAGGTTTGTCTGCAGCACCTGGGTGCTGTCCTCCCTCCACCTGGGCTCTCACTTTGTCTTCCCAGTGGCCTGTGACCTCTTGCTGCCTCTGTGAATGGAATTTCCAACCACCCTCTGCAGGCTGCTGTCTTTCCCCTTGGAAACTGTCTCCCTCTGGGGTCTCATTTTACTAAGGCTAAGAGCTGGTGTGGCCTGTTCAAGTCTAGACTTTATTTGAGTAAGCGATCTATCTATCTGCTCTAAGCCTCAGTTTCTAAAGGGTAAATGATACATATTTTTTCATAGATATATTAAATGAGACAATACATGTAAAGATACTAATGCAAAACTTGGAATATAGTAAGCTCAATAAATGTTTCCCCTTCTTCTCTTCCTCCTCCTCCTTGCCTAATTTTAACACTTCTGCATTTTAAATTTGGCCTTTCTCTTTGCAACTAACTTTTTGTAGCCTATTAGAGGAACTAAACAGTGGGATTTCAGGGGTTTCGAGGGCAAGGAGGGTGCCTGAGTAGACTAATAGAAAAGTCGTGTGGGCTTTTTTGTTTTTTGGCAGCCCACACAGGTCCTGGCCACTAGTATCATGGACCTGAGGACTTAAATGTTGAAGACTTCACATAGGTTTTGTATGTAATGAACAATGTAATTGAGACCACTTTGCTCTGTATCAGGAAGTTACAGGAAGAGGCGGACACGGAGACTCTCAGTTCTAACACAGTCCTTTCCTACCTCTTCTCTCCGCTCCTGCCCTCTGAGCTTTGGCTGCCTTTAGAGCTCGCCTTTATTCCCTATTACCCCCTCCCTTGTCTAACTATTCCTATCCTCTCCTCCCCTTCGCTTTCCCTCTTTCCTACCTTCTCTTCTTTACTCTCTCTCTCTTTTTTCTGTCTTTTTTTGTAATACATCTGATACCAAAATGATATTTTCACTACCTTATGCTTCCTAACTTAAGCCTTGCATATATTTCTGAGTAATGGTAGTTGCATATCTAGGCTTGAATTCTATGAATATTATATAGGCTAATAAATCCAGCAAAGAACACATTTGAAAAATAAATTTTTGTAGAAATATTTCATACACTGAGTGCCAGAGCATTTTTTTTTTTTGCCTCTTTTCAAATACCTGGTAATGAAATTTATTGACATATAAACTTAATAAGCTGCTAATTGAGTAATTATTGATTGAAGGAAACGTGTTCTTAAAAGTCACATTAACAATTGGCAGAAAGGCAAAAATAAAACAGACTCAGTTTTCAACTTACTTTATAGCATTACCTTAAAATTGCAAAGAGTTAATCTTATCACACTACACATGGCTGAATTTATAAAAGATAAAATCACAAACGAGTAATGCATAGTCACTTGTTACATATTCTTCCCATTACAACTGACAGGTTCATTAATCATACAGTGTATTTTACTATTAGAAGCTATAAAGGAGATCAAATCTCTTGTAATTTTTCTTCTTCTCTTTCATTTGATAAGTGTGTTGTTTCGGTGTGCAGATAAAATATAGTGTCAGTCACCAATAGTCTCAGGAGATTTTCATTTTTCCAGTAAGAATATCTTTGTTTATTTGCAACGTAAAAAGTCCCTAGATCATGCATCATTTCCCTGTAACTTGACCATCAGATCAAGTAAAATGTCTGTGTGCACCTATCCACAGAAGTGGCCATTCAAAAGTAAGTGCTGGGGGATAGGAGCAATATTTTCAGTGACAGTGGCATTGCTTACTGAGTATTGATGGCATTAATGATGAACACCTCTATTCATAATGTAACATTGATTCATAATTAAGGTTCATGTAAATTACACAGAGAGCTGACAGATTTCATAAGCTGTTCTGGGGAGAGGTGGCAAATTTTATAGTTTGTCACAGATTGCCAATGAAGCACTTGAAAGCATAAATGAAATATAAGACTATTTGCCAATAAATAAAGGAGTCTATGATATTCCCTTTCATGCAGTGAGATGAAAAAATGTCTTAAAAGGATGCATTCTTAGAAAACAAAGGTTTTTTTTCTTTTTTAGTCTAGAAAGAAATCATGAAAAGAGATGCCATCAATTCATACAGCAAAAACAGATAGACCCACATTCTAATTTTTTAATTAGTAAGGAAAGTAGAAATGTGTCTTTTTATTTCTTGTCAATTTAGAGAGGGGAGAAGTCAACCATGGAAATTCTTCTGTGTTTCACAGTGTTTTCATTTTTTGATTTTTAAAAATATAACTTATAAATAAAATTCTGAGGATTTTTTAGTTTTGGTGATTTGTGTGACACTGATGTACTGTAATTTATACAAGAACTACTTCAGTGTATGTTTTTCAGTGCTTCTTGCCAACCTAAGTATTCTAAATATAAACTGAAGAAATTCAGTCTGGCACAAAACAGCTGATGAAATATTCTGGGCTTGCATTCCACTATTTTCCCTTAAGACCTTCTATGAGAAGCAGAGAATGTAAAGAGATCTTGATTAAAGTGCAAAATATATGCAGTCCAGGTGCTTGTAGACTCAATTTAGAATCTCCCATGAGTGGCCTTTCAACTCCATCACAGGGCGCTTCATTCCTGACAGGGACATGGCCTGGTGCTCATCACGGTCAATTCTTGGACAATGGCTAGTTGTCCACATTATAATGCTCCCCACATAGGTGCAATTCTGTCATGTCTGCATAGTAGGATTTTTGCAGAGGCTAGGCCGCAGAGCTATTTACTCAGCCCCCACCCACAAGTCATTTAAAACTGCATTTTCACAACACAGTGGAGAACTGAGCAATCAGTGGGTGAACTCGACCAGTGTAAATAGTTGCTCTCCACTTGTCCCTCCACAGTGCTTTCTTCCCTTCTATTTACACAGATAATGGCCCCAGTACAACTTTTATTTATTTATTTATTTATTTTGGTGTAAGTATCATGCTTTATATTTGGGATAAGATTCTCACATTTCCTTTCATTTACCAAGCATTAGATATAGAAGATTAGCTTAAAACTTCAGCTAAGGGTTCCTGCTTGGTGACATCTGAGGCTCCAGCTTGACAGGGACCTTACTGACCCCGTATGACTCCACAGCTGGATCTAACATATGGGTTCTCACCTGGCCACGTTTTCTGTTTCTTTTCCTTTTGTTTCCTTTACAAATGTAGAGGCTTGTTTAGGCGTCTCTGTGTGTGTTTCTTCAAATCACACGATTATTCAAGAGAAGCATCACTAGAGATGGTCATTAGAAAGACTGAGAAGGAATCTCTAAATGTAAGGATGGAGTGAATTTCCCCACATGATTACACTTGGTTGCTGAAACTTCAATTCGAAGATGTGATTCAGTTTTGCTGCACACCCCCAAGCCAGTGGGTCTGTTTCTCAAAGTTTTCTTAGGATGAATGGGTGAACAGAGCTTTAGGGAAACTCTTAGGCACTTCCGGTGCCCTGGCTTCCATGTCTGGAAGGGTTTAACTGGGAGTTTAATGCTAGAGTTACTTTCTACCGGCTTCAGACCGGCCCACAGTTAGACCCAGGCAAGCAGGGTCCTGCCCCAGCACTGGGGTTAGAGCATCTTCCTCACACGTCCCTGTCCCACCGGAGGCTGGCGCCGGTCCGTGTCCCACAGAGCCGTCCCAGCAAGGTGTCCTGAACTCGGGCCAGATCCACGGGGTCCCGACCGCATTTCTGCCCTTCCCGGGGGTCTTTGACCCTCTGCACTGCGCCGGCCCGGTGCTTCTCGGCTCGTCTGCGGTGCTCGGGACGGCCCTGGTTCCAGGTGGGTGGCCGGGCCTCCACTCTGCTCCCCAGATCACGGAAGATCGGGCCACCAGAATGGGGCTGAGAAGCTGATTTTAAGTGACTCTCACGTAATTGTGACACAGGAGGGGATCAGGGCTCTGACTTGGCTTGAGCCGTGTGCGTGGCTTGTGGGCTGGCTGCAGCGTCGGAGGGTGGCCCCAGACTCTGCACCACGTGTCAGGCGGCCCTCGGGGGTGGCTCCCGTCTCCGCAGGGCCTTCCAGACCCGACTCCCACGGCCGTCAGCGCGCGCTCTGCTCTTGTCTGCAGTGGATGTGGCCACGCTCTGCGCTCCCACGGGGACGTCCCTCCGCCGGCGTTCCTCAACACGGAAAGACGACCCGTGCCAGGAATGCAGTGAGTGTGGCCTAAAGCGTTCCAAAGATGTGGTTGGAAGATGTGTTGTTCTAATTTGATGCTCTAGCATTCCAAAAGGTAAACTTAACATGAGCAGAAAATGAATCAGTATTCACATTCCTGCACGCTCTGGGTGAGACTTGCATTCGTGGTCACTATCAAGGAAGCACAGTGACAACCCTTGAGAGTGTCACTGGAAGCCAGGGTGCCCGCCCAATGGTGGATGCAGCTGATGAGCAGTGATGTAACCAGCACTAAATAACTGGTGCTGGAGTACTGTAAAGGTAAGAAGGCGAATATTGTGTCAACGGCAAATAGGCTCCAGAGAGCCCTGCATTGCTGCCTGTTTCTGCAGAGGGGGATCTGATATTCTTCATCCAGAGATGACTGTGCCTCACACGGGCCCATGAATTTTGTGATGAATTTTAAAAATCAAATGATTTATACAGACAAGATCACCACAAACAAATGTTACACAGAGCACCACGCACTGTAGGGGTTTCCCTGCTTCAGGCAACACATATCTAGGGTCTAGAGATGGTGGAAGTAAAGGTAGGACGTGTAGTGTCATTTGTTGCTGTTGCTGTTTCGGTCTCACTTGCTACTGCTATGCAAGAGAACCACATTTGGCTTTTGTTAGTATAATCTCCCCCCAGCTTCAGCGTTATTGAGTCTATTCTTGGATAATCTTTTTTAAAAAAGTATTAATATTTATTACCCTATTACCTCCTATTCTGCCAAATGGAGTAATAATCCAATGTGGAGCAATGCCAGTCCCACAGCGGGTTGTCAATAAGTTTGTTTGGAAGTGATGAAACAATGCGCCATATGTATACAAACAGAAGAAGGCTGAGTCTGTTCATTTTAGCCTTGTCTTTTTTCCAAGTCATTGATGGTGATGGTGATGAGAAGGTGGTCCCTCTTCTAAACGTAAATATATCTCAATATATTTCTATATCATTACACTGGAGAGATCTATCTATATATACAGACCTCTCTCTCTATATGTGTGTGTGTGTGTGTGTGTGTGTGTGTGTGTGTGTGTGTGTGTGTATATATATATTCTCCTTTGGATACAAAAAGGAAAAAGCAGAAAGGGCTGGTTTAAATTCAGACACCCAAGCTTTGACACTCAAAATGCATTTTTGAAAGGAGAAGTATTGTCTATATTTTGATGAGTGGCAGAACTTGTCGTGGTGGATCCAGTAAGTGGGAATGGAATGATCTAGAAACATTTAGCTGAGCTAAGTCTATGATGCTATGTTTTGCATCCTGAGGGATGGAAATATTTTCTTCATGATGCTGGGTCCCTGCCTTTGTCTTGTTCCCCCATAGGCTTTGCTCTGATCAGTGTATTTGCTCATTGTGTATCATACAGAGACTTTTCTATCATGACTATCTTCACACCATTACTCACACTTTGAATAATGTCCCAACTGGATATTTTTTATTTATCCCTCTAGTTCTATATCTTCTCCCTGCTTTGTGCCATGCTACGTTCAACATTATGATGATCTGGCATTAATGGGCTCCTTGCCCTTGGCTTCTGGTTGGGTTCTGCAAGTGGGAGGTACCATCGAGACAGCATACAGCACAGGTGGTCCTGGGGTGCTCACTGCCATGGCTCCTCCCCAACAGGTGCCTGTCACTGCATTTCCCTCCTGAAGGCCAGAGCTTCTGTTAGTGCCTGATTAGAGCCATCTCCAGCTTCAGTAACTGCTCCCACCTTTGTCTCCAGGCCTAGGAGTGCCCACGGCTTCCTGCTATTGCTAGTTCCTGGGTGCTTCATCAGCCTGTAAGCTTTGCTTAACCTGCATGCCAGCTAAGCCACACCTTCATCACATTCCAGTCAGCATCCTTCTGCAATGTGCCATCTCACTTGGGCCAGGAGCCCTGTAGTATAGACTCCTTCTCTCTGCTCTGGTTTGTCAGAATGTCTGTTGTTTCTCACTTTTATAAACGGAGCAGATCTTGGATTAGGCTCAGATTGCCATGTGGATTTGTTTATTTTGTCCATTTTCATCATCTCCTGCCTAGAGCATCCTGAGGATCATTGATCAAATGTTAGGATTTGGTTTGGTATATAACAGAGAAAACTCAAATAATGTTTTCTTAAACAAGATGGAAACTCACTTGCCTCTCATGCTGAGGAAGTTGAAATGTAGATGGTGGGGACATTGTGGAGCCCCTGAAGGCATCAGGGAGCCAGGCTCTTTCCTTTCACTTCTCCACCTTCCAGAGGAGTTCGAAGGTGACAGCTGAATTTCTAGGCAGTGTATGTGTCTTAAGGCAGGAGAATAGGAAAACAGCGTGCTTGAGGCTTGCCCCTTCTCTATTAAGGAGACATCCTTGTCTCTTCTTTGTTAAGAAGACAGCGTAACACTGATTACATTTCAGTGTTCAGAGCTTTGTCCCAGGCAACAGGTAGATGCAAGGAAAGCTGGGAAATGTAGTTTTATGTCTGGCTGATAGTACGCTTAACTCAAAACCAGAGCTTTGGTATTAAAGAAGAGAGGGATGGATATTGGGAGGCACGGTGCATTCTGTTCAGAAATGGTACCTGCATGATCTAGTGATCTGTGAGGCTGTCAACACTTTTCCTATGGACTATGGATACCAAACAGGTAGAGAAACTTTGATCGTAGTGACTTATCTAATTACTTACTATTTCTTATTTATTTAAAGTGGACTGAATTGTCCATCTTCACTGACTCTTCTTTCTTACATTATTCTTTTTTAGCCCTCTGCAATATGACTTTTATCATGTCAAATTTATTTAATTTATTTACTTAAAATCTGGTGTCATCTTTTCTATTCTTATTCTCTTTAACTTGGTTGCAATGGATACTGCCTCACGGATCCAAGTCTCCTTCCTTAAACTCTCCTCTCACTTGGCTTCTGGCATACAACAGGTCTCTGCTTGCCCACTACCTTTCTGGATGGCCTCTTCCTGTTTCCTCAATGGCTTCTCTTTCTGCTTCTATCTGCTAACTGGCCATTCTCTAAGATTTTAGGACTCCATTCACATCTAGCTTCAGTCCTTCACTTAATGATTAAATGTTGTCTTACAGTTAAACTACATTTTTCAGTGTCCCCAACTTTGGCATAAACTCCTATCCCATGTCTTTGGATTACTCACTTTTGAATCATCTTTTATTGCATTACTTTCTTCAATCTGTTGTTGGGTCTAATGGACGCTTCCTTGAAATTTCTTTTGGCTCCATCCTTTCCTATCCAACAGTCATCAAGAAATTAACACTGCACACTAAAGCACCAAAAACCTTCTTTTGCTGATCTTCCTGAAAGCAGTTTGTGTGTGTGTGTTCATGTCTAGTTCTTTATGCATAATAACAGGAACAAATATTTATGGAACACGTACTGTATATCAGGAACTATTCCATGTACTTTACAGGTATTAATTCATTTGATTCTCATAAGAAGCAAGGGAGGATGTACTATTACTATTTGTATTTTTCAAATAAGGAAACAGAAGCACTGAGAAGTTTAGTAACTTGCCCAAACTCAGATCTAGCAAATGGAAAAGCTGGAACTCAAACCAGGCAGTCTCGCTCCAGAGTCTGAACTCTTCAACTCTCTGCCGTGTTGCCTCCTGTGTTGATGCTTGGTTAACATGCCACAGCCCCTCATCTGCCTGTGACATCAGTACACACTCATCGGTCTTTTTGTGGCCTGCCATAATCCCGCCAATACATCGAATGCTCTTTGTCACTGCAGTCTAATACATGGGGTGTGGCAAACTGCTCGTGTCATTTCCTTAGTTCTCAGAATTTTGCTTCTTCTTCAGCTACAACGTACTTGATTTCTCCTGGAATGATGCTTTCCTGTTCTTGTATCTTGGCAAACAGTCTCCACTCTGGTTTGGCCCCAGAAATCATGTATCCAAGGCTGCCACTGAAGAGCCTGTCCCTCTGCTGCTCCTTCCTCAGCATGCAGGGCATTCACTGTGACAAGGCTAGCATGAACAGAGAGGTGACATGTATGCCACTTTGCCAGTTATCCCCACTGTTCTTTAAACCAAGCTCAAATATAATCTACCACATGAATCAATTATTGATACTAATCATAAAAAATAGAAGTTTTGAGCAAAAGTGGCCAAAGACTTTCCTTTTGAAATTGAGGAAACTGTGGTACATTGTATGTCAATAATTGATGAAGTCTTTGCAAGTTCTAAGTAAGAAAACCAGAACAGAAACTTGGTTTTCGGACCCTTAAACCATGATATCAATGTGGCTTCAGGGGTTGCTGGAAATGCAGCAGGAGACAATGTGGGTGCTTCATTCTTCCACCTCACGTGCATTTATTAATTGCCCCCCTTGGGCATCATTGTCAAGTTTCATTTAAACAAAGACATCTGAGGCTCAAATAATTCTGAAACCCAGAGTGCTGTACCAAGGGGTGGCAAACCATGGCCTGTGGACCCTCCCCTGTTTGTGTATGGCCCACAAGCTAACACTGGTTTTTAAATTTGTAAGTGGTTAAGATAAAAAAACAATATTTTATGACATGTGAAAGTCGAATGAACTTCGAATGTCAGTGTGCATAAATAAAGCTTTATCAGCATATGTGGTACTCTTGTGTCTACGTGTTGTGCATGGCTGCTTTCAATGGCAGACTTGGAGAGTTGCGACAGAGACCGAGTGGCCCAAACAGCCTAAAATGTCTTTCAACTGTCCTTTTACAGAACCATTCACCCCTCTCCTGTGTTACACCATGTTACAGAAACATGTCTTTCTGGCTCTTCTTTCTCAACGTTTTTAAATTGTATCACACAATTTAGCAGCCTTGTGAGCTTGTGTGCATAATCATTTTTGAGTTTTTAAAAATTGTTTCATGTATTCTACTTCCGTCTTTTCTACCAGACTTTGGATCTCCAGGAGGGCAGGAATGAGGCCTTATATAACTTTTTTATCCTCCTCCTCACTTACGCTGGTTATCCTTAATATGTATTGGTTGAAACAACAGGAATATTTTTGAGTGCACAAAAGTACTAATCGAAGTTAGGTAAGTCAAATGTGTCAATGTTAGTTTCCTGCAGAATCATGACAATTGTATGAGTTTGCTAGACCTACCACAACAAGATACCACAGACTGGAGGTTTAAAGAATGGAAATTTCTTTTCCCACAGTTCTGGAGGCTAGAAGTCCAAGATCAAGGTGTCAGCAGGGCTGGTTTCTTCTGGGGCCTCTCTCCTCGGCTTGCAGACAGCTGTCCTCTCTTGTGTCTTCACATGGCCTTTCTTTCTGTACGTGTGTGTTCCTGGTGTCTCTTTCTCTTCTTATAAGGGTACCAGACATACTGGATTAGGGCCCCACCCCTATCAACTCATTTTGACCTTAATTACTTCTTTCAAGGTCGTATCTCCAAATATAGTCACACTGGGTGTTACAGCTTCAACACATGAATTTTGGGGGACATAATTTACTCATAACAGGTATCAAGGGATAATCTTTTAGAGTGCATTATATTTAAACAGATTATGATATACTGGCTTAGAAATAAAGAGGTAAGTCAGCATACTGCAGTGGTCTTATTGTCAGATTCAGCAGCAAGAGTCTGACATTTAATACCTAACACTATCATTACTACTGACTCCAACCATTTGGGGCCCAGTTGACAGACAGCATTTATTTTTCTCATTTCTCATCTCTAGAATATAAGGGCTTTATATCTCTCTAGACAAATCACATAAAAGGACAAAGTACAAAATTGGACACCTTAAAGGTAAAAGAAGACTTTATAAGGTGTAAGAGCATTTTAATACTTCCTGATATCATTAGAACATTCTTCTCTAACCTCAGGTGGGGATTGGAAGCAGAGAACATCAAAAGAAAAATAATCAAGCAGGTATACTGTCATTGCCAAGTGGTTTATTTCTGTTGTCAAAGCTTCACTCTGACAGAACAATGATTTGAGCTGTTAATAATTGCCACTGAATGCGTTTAGGGCAGATCTTCTGGGCTGTATCAGGCCTACTAAATGCTTCCGAGTAAGTATGTCCTATGTAGGTGGCAAACTTGGTGTCTGACTTTGTCATGGAAAATTTGGAAATTATATGCTTTTATGAAAGATAATTACTTAAGATTTTGAGGTGAGGAAAAATAGAATTATTTTTAAACTGAAAAGTGAAAAAATTGGCCTAACCTAAAGAACATATGGATGAACACATGTCTGGATTGCATACTGCTAAAAAAAAAAAAAAAAAAAAAAAAAAACCTTCTCCAGTCTCAGTTTTTTCCCCCACCACTGTTATGCCAATTCTAGTTCCAAATATGTAAATCTCACCATGACAGTATCTGAGAGGGTGGTTGGTTGTTCAACCAGAATCACACCAAAAATTTCTTATCATTGCCAACCTGACTTCCTCCGTTTCTGGATCTCTCCTTGCAAGCCAATTCATAGCTGCTGGTTGCATGACATGATGGCAGTGAAGATAGAGATGAAAATAGGTGTGTGCACATGGACACACATGTGGGAGTGTATGTATATGTGCATACACTCACGTGTATGAGCATGTATGTTTGTGTGAGTGGTATTGGGATTTGTTCAGTTTGGAAGAAAACATGAAAAGAGTTAAACAAGATTTTTGAAAGCATCAAATGAACATTTGATTAGGTATTTAGAGGACAGTGGACTGGATTTAAGGATGTTGTGTGCTGAAATAGGAAAAGCATGGTCTTAGGAGCTGGATTCCAGTCCCAGTTCTGCTGCAGACCAATGGGATGACTTTGGGGAAACTGGGTAACTTCTTTAGTGATCTAATTGTTTTTACTATGAAGGTGTATTTCTTTTTTATGATTTTAAAAAATTTGACGGATAATGCAGTATGTATTCACCATGTACAACATGACATTTCAAGGTATATAAACATCATAGAACAGTTAATTCCAGCTAGTTAACAAATGCCCTTCCTCCTATAGTTATCAGTTTTGTGGTGAGAGCACTCAACATCCATTCTCTTTGCATTTTTCAAGAATACGATATATCATCATGAGCTATACTCACCTTGCTGTACGATAGATCTCTGGAATTTATTTCTCCTACTTAACTGTAATTATGTATCCTGTGACCAACCTCTCCCTGTTTTCTTCTCTCCATAACCACCCCAGCCTCTAGTAACCAATATTCCACTCTCTACTTCTATGAGATTAATAATCCAAAAAAATGTAAAAATAGTTACACAAGTAGTGCATTTTTGAGCTGAAGAGTTCTGTACGATTTTATCAAATGCAAATATTTGTGTAAGTATTACCTAATTGGAAAGCAAGACTGTCCCATCAAGACTTAGCAGCTCCTGAGGGTGGTTTTGAAGTGAATCACTGCAACAGCTAGTATACTCACTTAACTTTCTTTAAATGGGTTGTTTTTATGGTTTCCCACCTCTAGGAATCTTAACTATGATAATTAGGTGGGGTCTTTCTTGTTATAAGACATTTTATCACAACACCGAGGAGGTGTTTAAAATCAAGTCTTTTTGGAAATGACAAAAGGATTTGTTAAGAATTGCTGAGTTCACTCTTCATAATGAGGACAGTATTCAATTTACTGTTTGAGAACAAATCCTACAGGTGAAAGATAGGTTCTCATATAACTAGGGAATCAGTGCTAACCCGAATTTCTTTGTTCGTCCAACCTGCATCCTCGTGTGGGGGTTCGGTGTGGTCAGATCTGTAGTGGGCCATCTTCTTAACTTCAGGTCTATTATTTTCTCTGTCACATAGTTCTTAGTCTTTGGTAACCCAAGCTGGCCTGTCCACATTGGAAGTTCTTTCTCTCCTGAGTCCATTTGTTTTTCCACATGTATTTACTGGGCACCTACTCTGTGATGAGCCCTGAATCAGGCGTCCTTGATACAGAGGTGTGTCCCTGCCCTTTTGGAGGTTCGAACTGATAAGAGTGAGGGAGGAGCAGAGAAGCAGTTACAGTGCAGAAGGGTGGATGTTAGGGCTGCACAAAGTGCTATGGAACCCCCTTGAAAATACCTGTTCTGAAACTGCAAAGGGTCCAGAAAGGTCTCCCAGTAAATGGCATTCTAGTCTGAGACCTGAAAACCCCAAAGAAATTATGCAGGCCAAGAAAAAGGGGACAGGGGGTTACAGGCATGGAAGTGAAACTGAGGCACATATGGAAGAATGTGCATGGTATAGATGCAAACTGGAGTGGGCAGTGGCAAAGGGTCAGCTGGTGAGAACAGCGGGGTCCCTTTGCACAGGGCCTTGGCTATGAGTTTGATCTGAGAGGCCGTCGGCACTGGCCTGTAGGGTGGGCTGTGCCTCAATGACACAGAGCCTTCCTTTGCATAGAATCATGACACCTTCACAACACCATTCATGCCAAAATCTCAGTACCGTGGGACCCTGGTCCTTAAACACATTATCATTAATCTTGTGAGGCTCACCCAGTGCATAGTAGGGCTTCTGATTTCAGCACATTCCTGCTCTTGCTATATTACATAACTTCCACCTTTGCTTTCCTTCTGCTTTGGTTTGAGTCCTTTTAACTTAAAGGAAACCTCCAAAATTGAATTTGTGTTTGTACAAACTATATTCATTTCTGTTTTATTAAAATGAAATTTTATATTCTTGTTTCTGCTTTTTTAGAACATAAATTCAAATTCAGAAAAATGATGTACCCTGAGCCAGTTACCTTTTTCATTTAATGAAGAAAAGCTGTAAGAAAGAGTAGAATGCTTCAAAAGAGAGTATGTGTTTCTAGAGCAACAAGAAGAATGATGAACTAAAACAGCTCTCAGGACACAGATTTTATAATGTCTAAAGGATATTGTCTCTGACAGCAGTCAACTAAAGTAAATGACTAATTTAATGATAGCCTTTGAAAAGCACCCTGCACTCCAAGTGATTACACAACAGCTGTAAAGATTTGACTTGACCCTCCTCTGGAACAAAAGATTTTTCTTGTTTCTTGTCTGGCTGGTTATGGCTATAGCTTTGACCTTCTTTATGGCACTCTTCCATAGAATACTCTTGGCTCTACCCTGAAGTTCCTATCTTATACCATTTTTGAAGCAACTTGTGAATTAATTGTTACTGTAGGGTTAAAGTCCTATGTTGCCCTAAAACAAGGATTTCAAAGGGGCTTATTTATATTCTTCTAATTTAGCAAATATTCAACGTAACAACTCTCTCTTTGAGTGCCCATCGTGGAAAAACACAAATTTGACATTTTATCCAGAAGACCATGAATGGGCTGAACATTGGCTGTCCTTTGAATTTATCAAAGCAAATGTTGTCAACTTGTTCTAGAGCATTTTGCACGCTAGATGCAGCCAGCAATTGCTTGGATTAAATGCTTGGGTCATGCAATCTATGTTAATCTACTAACAAAGCCATCCCCATTGGGTTGGCAGGATTTCCCTCATCAATATTATCCTTTCTGAGCTTTCTCATTGTCCTCCTGAAGCTCCATCGAGAAAACAAACATATACAACCCCCTCCCCGCAAACCAAAAACCCTAAAAACTTGACATAACACACAGGCATTCAACCCATGGGTGACTACATAAGGCAGAAGTTTGAGCTCTCATTTATCTTTTGGTTTATTCAACAAAAAATTATTGAATACACACTAAATACGTGAAACTAATGCAGCCATGTATGTGATGCAGAATGTGCAGTAAATTCAGTACCTTTGCTCAAAACTTCAATTTAACTCTATTTTAAAAAAATATATATAGATAAAATGATTTCTCTTGGAATTAAATTATTTTCAGGTCTGGGTCTCTCACCTTAAAAATGTCTCAATATCTCCTTAGATGATTTGTTCACTAACACGTGATGTCCATATATAAAAAATAAAGTAAGAGTTCTCGATACATTTGATTGATCAGAAAGTCAATGTGAATCACTCAGGTCTCAAAGTCTACCCCCAGCCTGCGGAGGCCATCAGGAATGACAGTATATATGGAAGGCCAGAAAATTAGGCCAATTAGTCAATTATTTTTTCCAGATTGATTTGACTTCAGTTATATGCTTTATTGTCAAGTGTTTTATTTTTATCTATTTTTGAGATTAAAAAAACAACTACCAAACAAATCTAAAGCATTTTATTGTTTGGTGAACTTAGTACATTATGTGAGAATAATTTCTGAGAGAAATATATATGTGTAGTTATAAGTGACGAAGGGAAATTGAATGGTTATGATTCCTCTGTGAATTCACTAACTGGAAAAGAAACTGTTGCAGGTGACTGAAGATAACTTCCTCCAGAGTCAGGCAGAGCAGCAAGTTTCCAAGTTAAGGTTAGGAGAGGAACAGGTTGTCTGTACGAGTTTTCATTCTTGTTACAGTTGTTGTTACAAGAATGGGTTCATGTCATGCCATTTTCTGTTTCTCTGCCATGTTTTGTCACAAGAACAAGATATGAGAATCTCTATGGCCAGTGTTATCTACAAAAGACAGTAAACTGTTCTGTTGAAACCTTTTGTATAGTCTTGTTTTGACTGACCGACTATTCTACCTCCTTCTCCTAAGTCACCAATGCTGTTAAAAGAGAAGAGAAACGGCTGCCCAATCAAATGGGAGAACATTAAAAAGGTCAAAGCAGGGGACTTTGCTGCAGACTCTCACAGCATGGATGAAACGGTTTTTTAAAGGAAAAAAACTTATTCTGTGACAAAGATTGCAGTAAGAATCGAAAATGTCAGATCAAGAATCTATTCATGGGACGATGATTGTGACGGGAATGAAAATCGTGCACACTTTACCCTTTCTTTTTATAATCATAGTAAAGTAACTTCATGTGGTGCTGCTTGGGAGCTGAACTTGAGAATTCTGAAACTGGGAGAAAAATCAAAAGGAATAGTGAGGCCTAATGGAAGAAGAATCAACATTAAGTGACCACCCAAGGTATCGGCACGTCTCAATTACAGGATGTGGGTGGTTTAAACTAAAGGTCTGGTAAAATTGGTCTGCAGATTAACCACATAGAGTTAGACAGGAATCATATTTCAATTCTTACATTACTTTTGAAATATCAAGCTGTGAACCTTTAATATGTAAATCATAAAATGTATTTCTAAAATACACGTAAGTAGGTCACTAAAAAATACAATATATAGATTGACACTTGATCATTTTTTTTCTGTGACTACAAATGACAAATTACCCAAATATTCATTTCTTTCTATGTTCTTCTTAGCAGAACCCTAAGCTGAGACTTCCAGTGTGCTCAACTATTGTCTAATCAAACTGAATTGTTTTTAAAAAAATAATTGTAAGAAGTAGAATTGCTTAGTATTTGCCTCTCCCAACTCTAAAATGAATTCAAATGACTTGCTTCAATAAAATAATAGTATTAGTAGTAAATCAAGTAATATCTCAAGACGGCTATGCATTTACTGAGAAATACAAGCAAGTAATAAAAGTAAAACCCTTCCCCAAGCTCTATCCAAATTGAGAATGGCCAATTATATGTTTAAGTATTTAGCCTGCACCTAATACAACCAGTGCTGTGGCCCCGAGACCCTGCAATGTCATCTCCACTCAGAGGTTGTTTGCCAAGGTGGTGGGGGGGGGAGGAATCACACATATTTATACTTGTACTTACGTTTTTATTAGCCTAAAAAATATTGCAGAGGAAAAACCAATAGCAGACGGTGACTTTTAGACTTCAAAAGACAAATATTTAATTGACTAAGATTGTTTTTTTTTAATGATTCTAAATGTGTATTTTGAACAGAGAGCAGCAGATTTATCATCCACAACTTGAAACCACTAAATTTACTTATCCCAGAGAATTTGGGGTTTCTTTTCCATTTGTGGGAAGATCCTCAAAGCCAGGGCTGAATCTTAGCTTTAAGCATAAACATTAGTTCCAAAATGGTTGTCCATATGCTATATCGGTATTTACACTGCATGATATTATGTAACAAAACTAGCAAACCCTTCAAGTTCTGGAACACACAGACTTGGAAAAAAAGAAAACAGTAAAGTTCAGTTCAAACTCCTACGTGCACTATACTTTTAGGTTTGCCATTGCAGTATGACTGAAGGGGAAATTTCTTCAGCTGCAGTTTAGAGCCTAGCTTGGGGGAAGAGCCCATGTCTTTCTTACCCACTCCCAAGACAGTGTCTAAAATCTAATGGGTCCTCAATAAATATTTTATGAATGGATGAATTAATGGCTATGTTAATAAAACACTTGTGATCATTTGGACTCCAAAGGCTCTAGCATTTCACACACTCAAATGTGCTGGAGAAGCTCCAGTTGTAACTTTCCATGAACAATGCACATGATGCTAGAAGTCAATGAAGCATTTTTAATCATGTCTATTTCAGAGCTGGCATAGCAAAACTCACATCAGGCAAATGGCAGTAGTTTTATTTTGAAAGTAGGAATTCATGACAGATTTCTGTGTATGGTTTGAATTTTAGGACTTTTGGAAGGGCCTTTTCCAGAAATGACTGTCTATCTCTCATGATGACTCCAAAATTCTGTAGAAAAGCCTGAGAACTAAGTTCCTGAGCCTGATAAAATGCCACTATTCCTGGGAGGGTTAACACCCAATACCCTAAGCACCCATAACATCTGAGAATGATCAAAATGTTTTTCAGCTACATGGAGATTTTGGTATGATCTGGATTGGTCCTTGGTGTAACCCACTCACCAGGCCCTATGCTCCAAATGGGCTTCAGGAAGGGGAAGAGGTAATTGTGTTTGGAGATACCCAAGTGTGAGGGGCTGAAAATAGAGAAGTTGGGGATATTGAGACAAACGTCATATTCCCTATATCACAGATATGATAAAGGTATCATGTTAAACTTTTATAGAATTTTACTTGGGATTCAGTGTCAATGTATTTGAATTTTATTTTCTCTTTCTTGATTTGTCTTTCTTTCTTTCTTTCTTTTTTCCTTTTTTGGCAGCTGGCTGTTGGGGATCTAAACCCTTGACCTTGGTGTTACAAGGTGGCACTCTAACCAACTAAGCTAACCAGCCAGTCCCCAGTTTGTGTTGTTTTTGCGTTGACTAAACTTCTACCTAAAGCACCTAAAGTGCTCATTAGTATGAACAGCCCCTTGAAGAAAAAAAATCAAACAATCTGGTTATGGAGTTCTCTTCTCTAAGAGGCCTAGTCTACTGTCAATTACTAACCTTAGAGGTGTTCAAACACAAGAAAATCAAATGCATGCTTTCATTCGTCATTTTAATTCTTTTTTACTCTACATAGGAGAAATGTTTTTCTTTCATAACCTTATTAACTGTTGAAAAAAAGTTTATATTCTTAATTTATGTTCTGAAAGCTTGTCAGTTTTTGTCTCTGTCATTCAGAAACTGTGATTTATAAGTATGGTTGAGTACATCAGCTGCCTAGGTGGAGATTACCTTTGGGGTAGCCCTTGGTTTGATGTTAAAGCACAAGCAGCCCTGACATCTTGAGAGCAAGCAAAAGGTTTTAAAATTATGTGAAAGAGATTTTGATATAATCTGGAATTCTTTGTCTAGCTACAGGCCAAATCACATTCACTGCCTTAAAAGCCAGTGTGAATTATTAGAGAACATCCATTTCTTAAGTAGATGGCCATTGGTTTTAACCTTCTGCCTAATTTAATGTAAATATTCAAATAGACCTTTATTTTTCCAGTCATGGATTGTCCTTGAAATATAATGTCAAGAATCTGGTTTATGGGGTAGCCATTTAGCACAGTAATTCTTGCCTTTGAAGGATCCCAATTTTATTTTAAAAATGTAAAATCACTTTCTATGGATTTAACTATACACATCAGTAAACAATGATGAAAAATTTTAAACTATAAGAGTAAAAGCCACAATGAGTGTAATCATGGAAAAGAAGCAGTGATTGATGTAAGAAATGCACAATGATCTTTCTGTGGACATGGTTTTGAGAAATTTGGAACTAGATGTGAATTAGTGGTCCTGTTTTATGTTTTCAGACTATGGGAATATTAATTATAAACTCTTCAGAACAAAGAAGAAAATATATTTTTCTACTACTGTCTATTCTTTTCAGTTCAGCAAAATAATTGACCTAGTTATCCTTTTTGATGCAAGGGGCTGGGAGGTAATGCACTTGTAGTTTTGAAGAGACTTGATTAGTCAGGAGATGTAGACATCCATTGACTGGGCTTGGTCTAAATGTAGAAACCCACATGATGAAATCCACGATAGTTGGCCATATAGCCTCTGCTTGCATATGGTCATTAATATAGAATTGTTTACTTTTTAAGGGAATTCATTTTATTTTTGAATAATTCTTATAGTTAGAATGTTCTTCTTTTATCCAACTCAAAACTGCTTCCCTGTAAGTCCAACCCTTGCATTTGGTTCTGCTTTCTGGAACATCACTGAATAAATTGAATTTCACATGGAGACTGTTCATATATGTGGCATGCTGATTTTCCAAATGAAACATTCCAAGCTTCATTCAGCTGCTTCTCATATGTACTCGTTGAAAGACTTGTCTTTCTGCTTCTCCTTAGGTGTATTCTAGATCGCCAATGTCATTTGTAAGGAACACTGGCCAGAACTACGTATCTAAATGTCATCGGAATAATGAAGAGTATAATTGATCTTTCACCTCCTTTAATCTGCAAACTATATTTCTTATGATGTAGCCTAGAATATCTTGTTCTTTTCAGTACTTGCTAACTGAGCTCATGATGATTTAAAACCCCAAATATTTTCCATTAAGAACTCCTGAGAAATCAGCACCTGTCCCTTCTGTACTAGTACAAGCACTTGAAGGGGAAATAATTACAAAGACATTGTTAACGTTTCTTACAGGGTAATAAAAGTCATAGTGTTTTGAAGTTGGATATGACTTTAGAAGACATCTAGCATGATCCTTACATTTTACAGAGGAGAAATTTGAAAGTCTAGAAAAAATAAGTGTACAGGCCAAAGAACGTATGACAGTATGTGCTGATGAAGGGCTAGGCTCTCGACCTTTAGATTTACTGAGAGCAGAAATACTGTTTAATAACTTCCTAACTAAGGCAGAAAATGTATAGGTTACTGAGCATTGATAAAGCAAACCGATTGAACCCACTGGCTAATTTTAATAACTGTTATCTTCAAGTTAATTTAAGTAAGCTATATCCAGCTAGAGATTTAAATCATGAAAGGCAACTCGACATTTATCTTTAAGGAAAAGTGTAGAATTATTTTATTGTCTTTTAAATACTCTGCCCTGGCCACTTTAAGGTCTCAATGGGATTGTGCTATAATCCCTATCATTATTATTATTTTTCTAAAGCATTTTTTACTTTTTTCAAGTAGCAGAAGGACAGAATAGCAGACAAAGATGCAGTAGAACGAGGAACAGGAAACCGCAGAAGAGAAACTGTTTCTTTATCTCGCTCCCTGGCAGTTACTCCTCTTACAACAATGAGAGGGGCGTGAGGCTTGCTTCTGTCAGATAAGTAGAAGAGGAGCTTTGAAGATGAGTTCATGCAAAGATTGAGTACACATGCCCTGCACATTTAGAATTCATTTTAAGGAAAAGAAAATGTCGAGATTCGTGGGAGAAGTACAGAATTGTGCTCGGGTTGTTATTAGTGGGAGGCATAGAAGTGGTGTGACACGGCTGGTCTCGGCCAGTCTGCATAGGCCTGTGGAACTGAAGACGCTCCGATTCGGATTCTGTGGCCATGGAGAGGTTCTAGTGCTTTCAGAAAAAGCTCCCCAACTTCTCATGATATACAGTTAAGCTTAATAATCACTGATAAGGTGGTTAAGAGCTTGGACTATGTATGCAGTTGGGCTGCTCATTTGAATCTAAGCTGATCTCTTATGAAATATATGTCTTTAGTGAGTTATCACCTCTAAGCTCAATTTCTTCATATGTAAAATGGGAATAATATTGAGAGTAATATTATTATAAACCAATTTCATAAGGCTGTTACGAGGATTAAGTAAAATTATTCTTATAAAGTACTTAGAACTGTGCCAGGTACACAGTGAACATCTGTGCCTATTAGCAATCCTGAGTATTTCTTTAGAGGTTTCTCTAAAATGCTATCTTGATAAATATGACACTATTCAGATATTATGATAAAAACATATTATAAGTTTGTGGGCAGCAAACTGTGAGAATTGGCTGTAAGGAGCTAGATTTTATGGGCTGTTAAACAAGATGTAGTGTAGCAGAAGAACATAAAGGGCTGAAGTCTACTCCTGTTGTTAAAAAACAATCCAAAATACCATATAAGACATTGAATTAAGGGAAAAGATCAAGCATCTAGGAAGCTAATACATGTTGAATGCCTGTTGTGTACCATTATTTTACTTAATCCTCAGAATCAATTTATGAAGTCAGTGCTAATATTATTCCATGTCAGACAAGGGAGTCAGGGCTTGGAGAGGTCAACAAACTTGTAAGATATATTGTTAGTAAGTGATGGCGACTCTTAAACACATATACATGTGTAGTAATTGGCAGTGTAGAGCATAAAGAAATGATTGAAGGCCTTCTGCCACCTACTGCCAGCATACCCACATTGCAGGTTTTGTTTATTTGAGGGTTGAAGGAATTTCACTTAAAATTTAAAGCTTTAGCAGCAACCAAAAATTCTGGAGGGTTTGATGGGAATTTGACTCGATATTTGTTACAACTTCAACCAAAAAATTTGAGTAGGATGTATCATAGAAGTTAGCATTATTTTGTGTTCAGAAAACATGGGGGGTTGGAACTTCATCAGGTTCGTGATCTTGGACAAATTTTTTTACCTCTGTGAGTGAGCTTTATTTGCTCTTATGCAAAACAGTGACAAAGTTCCATACTTTCCAAATTTCTTTTAGAATTGGAAGAACATCCAAAGAACTTAGCACAGCTCCTGGAACATACTAGATGCTCAGTAAATGATAATGTGTTTGCTTCATGTGCACATTTAACTTGCATTTATTTGTACACATTTGTGGCATATAGTACGTTCTATCAATACATTTGTATATTGTACATTGATTCACTTGGGGTAAACAGCATAGCTTTGTACCTATTAATCCATTATTTCCCTCCGCCCATGGCCCCCCTCCCAATTGACCTCTGGTAACCATTATTCTACTCTCTACTTGTATGAGAACAACTGTTTTTTAAGGCTTCCACATATGAGTGAGATCATGTGGTATTTGTTTTTCTGTACCTGGATTACTTCACCTTACATGATGGTCTCCAGTTCCACTTATGATGCAAATGACAGGATTTCATTGTTTTTATAGTTGAATAGTATTGCACTGCGTGTATATACCACAGTTTTTTTTATCCATTCATCTGCTGATGGGCATTTAGGTTGATTCCATCTCTTGGCTATTGTGAATACTATTGCAATGAACATGGAAGTGTAAGTGTCTATTTGGTATTGATTTCATTTCCTTTGGGTATATACCCACTAGTGGGATAGCTGGATCATAAGGTAGCTCAGTTTTTAGTTCTCTGAGGAACCTCCATACTGTTTTACAGAATGGCTGTACCACTTTACATTCCCACCAACAATGTAGGAAAGTTCCCTTTTCTCTGCATCCTCACCAGCACTTGTTATTTTCAGTCTTGTTGATAATAGACATTCTAACTGGAGTAAAGTGATATCTCATTGTGATTTTAATTAGCATTTCCCTGATGGTTAGTGATTTTGAGCATTTTTTCTTGTGTCTGTTGGCCATTTGCATGTCTTCTTTTGAGAAATGTCTATTCAGGTTCTTTGCCCATTTTTTAATTGGGTTACTTGGGGGATTTTTGGCTGTTGTTGTTTGAGTTATGTATGTATTCTGGACACCAGTCCCTTGTCCATTCTGTAGGCTGTCTTTTCACTCTGTTGATTGTGTTCTTTGCTGTGCAGAAGCTTTTCAGTTTAGTCCCATTTGTGTAATTTTGCCTTAGTTGTCTGTGCCTTTGTAGTCTTGTTCAAAAAAGCACTGCCCTCTCCCATTTGATGTAGCATTTTCCCTATGTTTTATTCTAGTAGTTTCATGGTTTCGTGTCTTAAATTTTGGCTTTTAATCCATTTTGAGTTGATTTTTGTGTATGGTGAAAGATAGAGCTTTAGTTTCAATTTTGTGCATGTGGATATCCAGTTTTCCCAGCATCATTTATTGCAGAAACTGTCCTTTCCTCATTGAATACTCTTTGCACCTGTATCAAAAATCAGTTGGCTGTAAATATGTGGCTTTATTTCTTGGTTCTTTCTTCTGTTCCATTGGTTTGTGGATCTGATTTTATGCTAGTACCATGCTGTTTTGGTTACTACAGCTTTGTAGTATATTTTGAAGTCAGGTAATGTGATTCTTCCAGCTTTGTTCTCTTTGCTCAGGATTGCTTTGGCTATTTAGGATCTACCTAAAAGCAACTATTGAGAGGGAAAAGTGGAGGGGTAGGGGGAGGAGGCGATGAAGTAGGGAGGGGAGAGGGAGAGATTTGGAGACAGATAAGGAGAAAGTTAATAAATGCCTGATTGGAGTTCCTAAGTGTCTATTCCTAGATATTAAAATGTGATTAAGGTGATTTTATGGGGGACAATTTTGGCTTAATTTCCTCCATTGATATTGACTAAAAAACTAGATGAACATGTTCCACTCTATTGGCAGTAGTAATAATAATAACAAAATAATAAATAACACTAAATGTATAATGATATTCTAAATGTATTTCTTTATTGTAAAGGTATTGGTGAGAATTCAAAAAGGTAAGATTGAAGAGTAAAATGCCTAGCCAATAAAAGGTGCTTTGAAATGTGAGTTTTCTTTGTTGTTGTGGGTACATCCACTCAAAATTTCAACGAAGTGTCTCTCATCTGTCAGAACTTTTCAAATAGGCCACTGAATTATAATTTAGAAAAATTATTATTTTCCCCCTGCAGGAGGTTGAGTACATTCTGTGAAATAATTTGATTATTTGCTTTTACAGTGGATTAAAACAGAATTATTTTTCTTAGTGATTATGGACTTAATTTGGAAGGAATACAGGTTTTGTAACTCATATTGAAATATGGGAAAATTTAAATTACATTTTTTAATATTCTTCAAATCAAAAACTACACATGAGCTTTAATTGTCTTAGTCTACCATTGATATGTACATCTGTCTTCCACTCCCCAAATTTTTGTCATCTAAATTTGTTACTGTTTGGATTCGTCTGACATTTCACAGTAAAATATATCCACATATATGAGCTTGTAACAGACATTTAAATTCAGCTCAATGATGTGATGATAAGTTACCTTTTTACCTCTAATCCTAGAAAGTTCTAGCATGCCTGAGGCATCTAAACCCTAGAGGCCAACAGTGAATTGTCTACTGTTAAATTTTCTCAGCTCTTCTAGAGGATGTGGATGATGACAACAGACCAGAGGGCTTCACTGAACCCGATCACTGGTGTCCCTTGGGTCATAGCAAGGAAGTCTTTCTACTCTTATCTGGGCATTCCTTAAAACAAACAAGCATGAAGCAACCCAAACTTTTCCTTCTTCATGTGAAATGAAATTGAGAGTGTCAGTGAAATCACATTGCTCTTATCATTGACACTTAATAAGCAAATAGCTTTTACTGAGCTCTACTGCCAAATTTTAAGTATACAGACTCAGATTCTGCATTCATCTATCTGAGGAAGCTATGTTCAAATGTACATCGACCATGGTCACAGAAGAGGTATGAAAATGGACAGAGGTGCCGATCTCACTGGAGACATACACAGCAGGAGGCATTATGTAGTTTCACGGTCTACCTGCGAAGTACAGAAAAGGCCCCTCCACGGACACCTGTTGAAATCTTTCTTTTATCCTCTAGCTCAAATAATACCTCTTCTAAGAAGTCTGTATGAGATTCTTCAGGCGCAATGATTCCCATCTCCAAATTCTTCAGTATTAACCAGAGTCTGTCTGATATCAGACTTTGATGTGTGTGCGTCTTGTGTATCCACCACAGAAACTAGTATGTTGCACAGAGTAGTTACGGGAAATAAAAGCTCTTTCCAGTCCAAGTCTCCTTCCAGCTCAGTGCTCAGGGATTTTGTCACTCTGCTTCTCTAAGCCGGCCACCACGTACTGCACCTGGTGTGTTGTAAGCTCCCATCTTTTCTTCCGGGCTGACTCCGAAAAGGAATGCCTTGGTTGCAAGGGCTGTCTGCTAATATTTATGAGAAACAGACAGGAGATAGTAATAGGAAACTATTTAGAAGAATGAGCGTAGGTACAGAGATTTAACATGTTTTTAGCATCTTATAGGCATGCTGCCTGGTTAATAGCTTCTGACTAGCTTTTCTTATGCTTTTTCTTTTTTCCTTTCCTTTCCTTTCCATTCCCTTTTCCCTCCTCTCCCTGCTCCCCCCCCTTGCTGGTATGCAGATTCCTGGTGACCTCCTTTTTCCTGAGTGTGTGTACCTCATCAAATTCCCTTTCCTCTGCCACTGCTTTCTTCCTCTATATCTTCTTTAGAGCTTTTCCCAGAGAGGAAGCTATTAGTTGAGTAATAACATCCATTCACTCATCTCTCTTTCTCAAGGGGTTAATTTTCATATCTGAAACCTCTATGTTGGCTTCATACCTACTATTCTTTATTCTTTTCTTGGCCCAACACCATTTTTATTTATCTATTAGCATTCAAGGTATTTCAAAGATAAATAAGACATGGTCCTTCATGTTTCAGATTTCAGAAGGGGAAATCTGATGTGCAGTTTTGAACCTGGAGTTCTAGGTTCAAAATATTACAGTACTTTAAGTTCCCAAACTGAAATGTTTTGTGTAGAATTTATGCCAAGGCAAGTCAGTGGAGATAGAACAGTCTTTATAACAAATGATGCTGAAACAACTGGATATCCATACACAAAAAAATCTCTGAGCCATAACTTGTACCACATATAAAGGTTAATTTAAAATGCATCGTAGACCTGTATGTAAAATGTAAAACTATAAAAGTTACAACAAATAAACACACAAACCTCACTAATCATTAGGGAAATACCAATTAAAACCACAATGAGATAGCACTTCACACCCTCTAGGATGGCCATAATCAAGTGATAAGGAGTGCTGTCTAGGATGTGCAGGAATCAGAACCTCACTCTCGCTGTTGGGAATGCAAAATGGTGCAGCTACTTGCAAAGCAGTTTTGCTGTTTCTTAACAAGTTAAACGAAACGTATACTTACCATGTGATCCAGCCATTCTACTCCTAGATATTTACCCACAAGAAATGAAAGCATGTGTCTACACGGACTTCCATGGGAAAATTCAGAGCCATTTTATTTTAAGAGCCCTGAACTGGAAACTCCCTCAAATCCATCAGCACTCAGCCTAGTTGTGGGGAGGAACATATAGTCTCCTTGGCTCACAGTTCAGGCAGAGCAATCACTTGTGTTTTCAGGGTTTTTGTTGTTAATCACCATGGAGAACTTACAAAGGAAAACAAAAATAAAAATCATGAGAATGAGGGCAGGGTTACCAAACCCTACCAAATGTGTATGTGATGGTCTTATTCTACTCTTATACTGACTGGTACAAGAGATCTGAATGCTAATGAATTTCTGTCACTTTATTCCCCAGAGTGAGGCTTACCAAACCTCCTCTTTCTGAAGGCTCCTTCCTACCCTCTTTAAAAGTAGGCTTGCTTTTATGAAGATTCAAAGAGATTAAATTAATATATGCCCTGCCCTACCTTGCCTTGAGTAGGCTAAGGAGACCACTAAGCCCCTTTCAGCTGGGTGACACCCAGCCCAGAATAGTTTTTCAGAACCCCAAGCACAATTGATCACCTATTCTCTACTTTTCTCAATTGCTTATCTGGTTTTTTGCATTATAAAGACAATAGATGCTATTGAAATTAGAAAAATCAAATAAGCATGAAGAAAAAAAAACATTTATATATTACAACACAAAGATTAATAGTTTGGTACATTTATATACATAGCCTATACTTGTAATTGGAATAAAACTCTATGTAAAATTTTATATGGCTTGTTCCACTTAAGATTTTCAGTGTTCTGCTAATACTACTAAATAATGTAGAACATATAACTATAGTGGCTACAAAGTATTTCATCATGTGGATTTACAATCAATTTAAGTACCTCTCTAGTAAGCTATTGGATAGTAAAATTGTTCCAATTATTCAGTCTTATGAAGAATACCTCTGTTAAAATCTTTGTAAACCTTTGTCCCCATTTCTGATTATGAATTTTAGTTAAGTACCTAGAAGGGAAATTTCTTAGTCAAATAGTCAAATAGGATTTTTAAAAAACATGTCATAAAATAGCTGTCCAGAAAGATTACATCCATTTAAGAGAGTTTCTGACACCAATCCTGACTGGCTTCTTTCTGTGGCCTTATCAGGTATCCAGGTCCGCACCTAACAAACGCTCCAGACCAAAGACATGAACAAAACAATCCATTCGGTAAAGGAAAGAACCCATTTGTCAAAAACTTCTACTAGCATTTCCACATCTTAAAGGTCTCATTCTTTTTAATGTTTTTTTTTTTTTTTTTCATTTTGAAAAAGTTGCAAGCAACGGTATCAAGAATTCTTGCATGCTGTTTACCCAGCCTCTCCTAAAGTGAATGTATTGTGCAACCATTAGTACAGGTATTCCGGCCAGGAAAATGAATGTTGGTACAATACTATGAACTCATCTAAAGACCCTATTCAAATATTTCAGATTGTCTTGCTGATGTCCTTTATTTTGTCCAGGATACAGTTCAGGATCCCACACTGCATTTAGTCATCAAGTCTCCTTATTTTTCTCCAGTCTGGCAATAATTGGGGTTCTATCTTTATCTTTCATGACCTTAATATTTTTTAATCCTGCAGGCCAGGTATTTTGAGAATGATCCTTAATTTAAGTTGTGTGCTGTTTGCTCATGATTAAATTCAGGGTGTGCATTTTTTAGCAAGAATACTGCAGAAGTGATATTGCGCCTTTCTTAATGCATCTTCTCAGAGGGCACATGATAATGACATAGCTCACTAGTGGTAATGTTAACTTTGACCAGTTGTTTAAGATGGTGTTTGCCATGTTCCTCTACTGTAAACTTATTTTATACTTTGTAATCGACATGTATCTTGTGGGGAAATATGTTGGAATGTCACTCTTTTAAATTTTCAATTTCGTGTGTGTTATGTATACACTATATTGGTACAATTGTGTACATATATAATGTATAAATAATGCACACGTTCAGGGTAAATCCTCAAATAATTTTTATTGATAGGTTTACCTGACCAAAGATATTTTGGAAATGACTGTTCCAGATCAATTCATGTTCCTTCCTTACATTTTAAACACGACTTTCCCATTACTTCTTACAAGAAACCTTCTTCGGTGGCTCACTCTACCCTGTTATAATTTTCCCCTTCTCTCCATTTTATACTGTGTTGGAACTGTACATATTTGCAACAATCTGCTTTGTTTGCTAGTTTTTGAAACACTCTTTATTTTTTTCCATGCTTCAGTGCCCTGCATCCCTATCTAAATTTTTAAGGTAGTCAAAGATAGGAATCATACCTGAGGTACCTCAAAAAGTTTATGGAAAAAATGGAATTGAAAGATAATACAAATCTTTCTGGGAATTTTTGAAAACCCCTTGTATGTTATATTCATTACTAGGCTGTGTCCTCTGAGGGGAGTATCTGTGCTTGGTTTATTTCTGTACCTGACATAATATGAACGTAACGCCTTGCACATAAAAACCCCATCAATTAGCTTTTGCTTATTGACTATGTGAGAGGATAAACATCTGGTGCAGTGTTTGCATAGTGAGGAAACACAATTACTTTGGATCAGTGACTGCAGAAGACACTCTGGGGTGGCTAACTAAAGCCACTGTTTCGAACTTCTTTCTAGTCAGCTTCCAGTTAGTGTTGGACACATAACGTGATTCTAGCTAATAAAAGAGAAGGGGAAATCTGATGTGCAGTTTTGGGAAAAGCCTTTGTTCTTCTCAATAGGCACTGAAAATTTTCCTTCTTCCTGCTCCTTTTCTTGAATGCAGAGGTGATGGCTGGGCTGCAGCAGCCTTCTTATGACCATGAAAGAGAGAGCAAGAGAAAAGCAGTGATATTGGTCCTTACATCTCTAAATTGAAGAAGTAAAACTAAGAACGATCTATGGTTGAACATCTTGCTGTGAAAGAAAATAAATCCAAGTTGGTGTAAGTCATTGTAGCTGGATTTCCTCCCATCTGTTTAGCTAAAATATTCCTGACTTATACCCCCAATAGACCAGAGAAGCAAGAATTGTTCTGTGATAAATTCAGAAATGCCTCCTCAAGAAGGGAGATTCATGATTATTTTTACAAAAGGGGTAGTGACCTGAAATGCTTGAATCAGAAGCAATAGAAACTTCCATAGACATGGCACTGTTAGACATGGTCTGGAAAGGTGGATGGAATGAGCAAAATGAAGGGAGCTCATTTCTGGGCCATGCCAATGGAGGAGTGTGGGAGGGCCAGAGCTGGGGACAGACACACGACCATGAGGGCTTTGAGAGCTGGCAGCATAAAGCACAATTCATAATGGGACAGGGAAATGTGGGAAGAAGGCAAAGATAATGCGGCTGGCAGGTCAGAAACAGAGGCACACTAAGGAGGAAAGTGGAAGACTGCAGAGGCCACCACAGATGTTATGAAATGCAAAACAGCGAGTGGAAAGTGCAAGGTGCACAATCAGAAGGCCAGAGCCAGACCTCACTGCTACACATGAGCTGAGCAGCCTGGCCCTTCTGAAGCTCAGCTCCTCCCCATGCAGTGACAGAAACAGAGGTTTATTAACTTTTGTGAGGTGCATACCTCAGGAGAAATATGAAATAATTACTCAGATGGGAAATGGTAGGAAGTGGCACACACATGACATTTGTTCATACAAAACTGTAGTCTGGCCTGAGAGCAATTTTATGCTGCATGTTCTACATAAACACAGAAGAGAATTCTTTAATATATATTTTCCATTTGACTGAGGCTCAGCCAGTGGAAGGGATGGTTTCTAATATGAGGGGGGACCTCAAGTATCAGGGTCTCTCATGCACTTGGGTTTCATCAGTGCCAAATGAAAACCTCTGGTTTTCTGCTCAGTTTCAGAGGCAATGACAGGAAAGTTCTGTTCAAATAACCTTAGCACATTGAACCCCTAATTGTTTTCAAGCCAATAGTAGCTGTTACCTTTTGATCTTTTCACCTGTTTTAATTGGGGAACTTTCTATAAGATGCTATTTTGGGCTCCAGCACATTCACAAGCAGAGGTTGCTACTCAAAGCCAAACTTATTCAGCCAACAGCACTAAAAATACTCTTGGTTTCTGCCAGTCAATTTTCTTCTATTTTCACAATTAGTGGTTCTGCCTGGAAACTGCCTGCCAACATGCAAATCTCGTCCAAGGGCTGATGGAAATTTGAGAATGTGCTAAGCTGTGTAAGGTTTAAGAGCAACATTATTCATTCACTATTTGAAATATTTAAACAAATGTAAATCAAAAAAAAAAAGATGAAATCTCATTATAAGAAATGAATGGCTGCTTTCTGCAATAGTCTTGATACGAATTTACATAGCATTTGTAATATTAATATTATTGTAGTGAAATAAATCACATCCTTCACTTTTACATTTTTAATTACATTTTACTACATTTGTTCTTTTGTTTATAGTTAACTAATTAAATATTTATTACATCTTACATATATGATGGTGTTTCTGTATTTTAATCAGATTTTTCACATAATCTTTTCTCTCTCTTTTAGTATCTTTTTTATGACCCTACACACCACAGGATGTTGTTTTGTGGAAAACCTCATTATTTTTTAATGCATGGCTATTTATTAATGTATTGTGTGTATAACACACTATGCATTTCTTTGAATTGATGAATACATTTACATCCACTTGAGAATAAAAATTCCCTTAAGGGCCAATCTTACATTTCTCTCACTGTGCTGCCAGAGCCTATACTGATTGTTTTTCTTGTTTTGTTGAGGCATGGAAGTGAAAAGGAGAGAAAAAGACAGAGGAAAAAAAAAAAAGAGAGATACAATGAACAGTGTTTTTCAATTTCATTTTCTGAGAAACCTTTCTCCCAAGGTAAAAAATTAATGTCTCATTGCAAAATGGGAATTTTCAGAGCATGCAAATTAATTTACCCTTTGCAAAATCTTATATTTGATATGTATTTTGTGTTGAGCACTTGAACTGCTGTTCTTCAAGTTATTTTCCACTGTATTTGTTGAATCACTCCCTCTACTGCTCCACGATCTTGCACTTAGAGGATTAGGTATCAACTGAATGGTGAATGAAGAACATAGTTAGTCACAATAGCAGGTACAACTGAACATAATTTTACAGCTATAAAAAACAAAACCTTTTTCTCATTAAAAAGTCTAATAATGAGCCCAGCTCCCCACAAGTCAGAGAGCCTATGGAGATTGGCAGACAGGTTAGAGGGAACCAGACCTCTGTCCCAGGTCTGAGGAGCTGGAAACAGCTGCCCAGTTAATTCATCCACTATTTGCACTGTTTGAGAATTTTTCTGGAACTTGCTGGGGGTGGGCCTGGCCTTGGGTCATGCTAGACATTCTCCATCATGACCTTGGCAGTCTTGTAGGGGCACTTATCCAGATCTTTTTTTGCAACAGCACAGAATGGTGTTCAGCGGAAATGGCTGGGAACACCAGTGAGCTCAGTGGATTTATCCTTTGCACTAGTGAGTGTGAGCCGGGGTTGGTGGCAGACAGGGGAAAGGGAGGCAAGCGCCACCGAAGGTAGGTCTTTCTCCTTTCTCTACAGAGAGTGATGTTTTGGATGAAACATGGTACAGAGAGAAAAATGTCTCTGTTATTTTCTCCCTCCTTCCCTCCATACAGCTTTTCCTGACATTGTCAATTAACTATATACTCACAGCACTATTGAAGGTATTTCCACAACTCCCCATATTTTAAATGCTTCTCTGTTTCCAGGAAATACATTTAAGCTTCATATGGTATGAAAAGGGTTCTGAGCAGGAAATTTACTGTGCCCTCCATTTTAGTAAGTAAAAGTGTCTGTTGTGACCATGTACTCAGCAAATAGGAATGTGAGATGCTTTCTAAGATAGACTGTCCTCGAGGACATGTTCCCACTTAGTCACAGAGAGACACAGGGCATGCTCATCAAGCTTCACCATTTTCTAAATCAATTGGACTTTCACACATGTGCATCCAGTGGGCTGCATTCAGGACCTCTTCGACTATTAGGTGACCCTTGATAATTTTTTCCAAGCTGTAGGAGATTGTCCAGGGTCCTTTAAGTATCAGCAGCTTCCCAGGCATTGCACTGACATATCACTAGCTCAGGGACACTCTCTGCTATGGTTTGAATGTCTCCCCTCCCCCAAAACTCATGTTGAAATTTAATTGCCATTGTAACTGTGTTGAGAGGTGGGACATTTAAGAGGGGTAAAGGTTGAAATTCAGCTGCCTTCTCTCTCTGTCTCGTACACTCACTTGCCCTCCGCATCCATCACAGGATGATGCAGCACAAAGGACCACATCAGAGGCTACCACCATGCTCTTGGACTTCCCAACTCCCAGAACCATGAGCCAAATAAATGTAAAAGCTCTCACAGGTAGCCCATTATTCATATGGCTGCCTGAATCATGTGCTTAAATAAAAGTTAGGTCATGCAGTCTTTCTGTTCAGTAATTGACTAAGCTTTCAGATGTAGGGATGACTGCTTTCAGATGTAAGGCTTCAATCCTAAACATATACTTCTAGATTTCTCAAAATCATACTCCTCCTACCTTCCCAGGCTCTTTGCCCACACAGCAAGGTCATGCAGTGATCGTCTGGCCATGGCAGCGCCTGATTTCCACTCCTCTGTGTACCTGCTCGTACTGTTCTCTCAACCCCTCATTTCCACTCACTCCTTGACATGCTTTTGGATCTCCCTCCCACCATGGTCTTTTCCCTTAGCTCTGAGCTATGATAACACTTTTTTAGACTTCTGTTGTTTGGTGTTTATTGGGTATGTCTATTTTTCTAGTAAGTGCTGTACCATTGGTATCACTATCAGACAGTAGCCATCATGAAGGCTGGACCAGCCCCTTTAGCACCATTGTCCTTGATGCTGAGTATTACAGGTATTCAAGTCTTTCAAATTATTAATAAAACCAGTAACACCTGCTTTAAACTTTCTAATGTAATGTATTCTGTTATGAGAGTGTTCTTAGTAGAGACGTTTTGAGCTGCGTCTAAGTGCTTCTGCACGGGTGGAAAAGATAACGGTTCAGCCAAGTGTATTATCTGACATCATGTAGAATGCACACTGTGCATTCAATTCATTAAATGGATTTGCATTTAGGAATTACCTAGAACCTGCCTAGTACTCACATAACTACTGCAAATGAGGAGAAAAAACATTTTTATTGGCAAAGAGAGTAATGGCATTGGAATAACATAAGGAATCTGATTCTAAAGTGAAATGTGACTGCTCAAGTGATTTGTTTAAAGGCCCCTGTCCTCCTAAGAGCTGTGACCAATCCTGTTATTCTTTGTCCCCAGGTGAATCATCAACCGTGTTTTACAGATGGATTTTATAACAATTTTATAAGCAAAAATGTTTACCATTATGGAGATGACTTTTTCAAGACGTTAAGTCTTTTTTGGTTAATGTTGTATTTTTTCCCCCACTTTTCAAAATGTGTGAGATAAGGGTTTGTGATAATTTATGTAAAATTCTCACATGCATACTAAAAGTAAATAATTTAATCAATTAGTCTTTTTTTTCTTCATAACAAGAAATAAGGGGTTTGGTTAATCTCTTCTCTGAGGGATATGCCAAAACACGAAACCAAAGTAACTCATGCTTCTACCCTTTTAGATATTTACAACACACTGTCAGGTTTGACTATATCAATTTTACTATTTTTTTTGAATCCACATAGACACTAAAGGCTGGCATTTACTCAGGGGCATATTTTGTTTTTCTATTTCTTGCTGTTTATGCTTGTTTTAAAAAGGTTTTGCTACTAACAATGGAAAAATCTCAGAATTTCTGATTCCCTTCTATTCTGTTTACCAGCTCATCCATTTGTCAAAACATGAGGATTAAGAATATCAAGCTTCAAAGCTGTGTCATTGGTAATTAAGAAATACTGAAAGTAATAAAAGATAAAACTAGATTCACTTTATTTCTAGGGATTTTAATTTGTAGGACATGATGAATTAACTATATATAGATGGAATCTTTAAAATATGCTGGGAATGATATATGCAAATGATGACCAAATTAAGACACATGATTTCACAACAAAAATTGAAAATCCAAAGTATGTACTAACAGAAATGATGTAATTAATTATTTTTACTCTTCCATTCTAAGTGCCTTTTGAATTGGTTTTTCTCTGTAGCTGTCTGGTAAGTAAATAAATGTACCAACCATGGTTGGGAAGAGATAACATTGCTAATTCACTCACATCATGCGCTGGCAAATTCCATGAGCAGAGCAGAAAATCATTTCCCTCCCTTGTATGTTGTATGCTGAGCAGAATGAAAACTCACAGGTAGCCAAGCAGCGAGAACTTTTGAAGTTTCTAAACTTTTGGGTAAACCATGTATAAGTGTATGAGGAATTTCCTGTGATGTCAAGATGTTTCTAGAAAACACAGAAATAAAAGACCTATAAAGTGCAGTAGGAGTATAAGTTATTAGTGCTTGTTAACTTTGTGCTATTAACGTGGTGCTATTCATTCTGTTATGTACTTGTTTAAATATCCTTAATATAGATTATAACTAAAACCATTATATATTAAGCTTAATATTTATTATTCATAATATGTAAGCTATAAATGTCAAAATTATATACTTTAAACTTTAATTGTATATCACATATAATTATTTATTTATGATATATAAAAAAATCATATATAATACACTATATGTTATATAAAAATTAATATGTAATTAAAATTTAAGATATATAAATTTTAACATTAATTTTAACTATATATTGTTAATAATGACATCTAATTGTTATATAAAATTTTTAAACGTATAATTTAAGTAAGCAATTACAGAACAAAATTAATATTTTACACACACATATATAAAATCTATATTTCTATGGTTAACTCTGTGGGATATATACAAATGAAAATTTAGGGCTTCCAATAAATTGCTAAAATGTGTGTTGTATATATCGTAGATATAGATCTATCAATACACACAAGCACACACGCACACACACACACACAACTTGGACAACCAATTGAATGAAGAATCATTTAATCATTTAGCTCCTGGCTCACTTTCTGGCCTTGTCTATTCTCACTGTCTCCTCACTTCTCCTACAGTCACCCTTGACTCCTTGGCTGTTGCTCAGTCCAACCATTTTCTTGCCTCAGGGCCTTTGCACTCACCTGGACCATACCTCATTCCCTTAAGATCTCTGCTCAAATGCCATCTTATCTGAGAGATCTTTCCTAACTACCCTGTATAAAAGAGTGAGCCTCCTGTCCTCCTCTTTAGCACTTCCCCACCTTGTTTTATTGTTCTCTGTAACATTTTTCATATTCTACCATGCTATGTATTTATTTATTTATTTTTCCATCATCTGTTTACCTCCACGAGACTCTAAGTCCCATGTAGGAAGGGACTTTTTCTCTCTTGTTCCCTGCTGTACCTCTAGAAGATGAAATATCAACTCAATCAAAATTTGCTGACGGAATGAACCAATTATTAGTGCATTGTAGATAAATCATTTATTAAGAAACAGAACTCACAAAATGACCATGTATGTCTAATCGCATTCTACAGTCAAGAAGAATGATGAACTCCAAGCTCTTGTGATCCTCCTCCAGTGTTCAATTTTCTGTCCCATTTCCTCTCCTGCCTTATACATGCTTGAAACGATTACTCCTTCTGATAGGAAGGGGACAAGAAAATTCACGTCATATGGCAGGCTGGAGAGTCATGATGAAAGGGAGGAAACGTAGCTGATTTGCACCTGATTTGCACCGTGTCTAGTCTAGCTCCTGGTAGGTGCTGGCTGCTGAATAAGCGCTTAATAACTGGAACAAATGGGGAGACAATGGGAGGTGACACGGGGGAGCAGTTCAGACAAGTGGTTCCTCTTTGTGTCCCACCTATTCTATATACATTAGGGATTTCTTCAGATCAAGAGAAAAACAGTAATTTTGCTCTCATGCCATTATACTTTAGAATCTAATAAGGCAAGTTACAAGGAAATTATGACTGTACTGCACTACTTACGACTTGAAGAAACTTGCCCTCAGACAACTTTGTCAAATGTTAATATTTAAATTGAAGGATTTCTTGATTTTTTGATAATTTTCTCAAATCATCAAGCTGCAAAGGCATTTTTTGGAAGTAATTTCCCATTAATCTTAACATGAATGCAAAGAAATCCATGTTACAAATGCTTGTCCTCTTTGGCAATATTTAGTAAGATATTTTGTGTATAAGATATATTAAATATATTTTTGTATTAAAAAGAAATTGTCAGCTGGATCTCCATATAAAATCCATATACAGTGCATTAAAAATGAACTAATATTGCCATTGTAGGATGTGCCCATAGGGTACAAGTATGACTTTAAAATAAAGTCTTATAAACATTTCTGATAATGACTTTGAATTCTTTTATTTTCCAGCCTATTTAATAGATTCAGAGAGTCAAGCATATAATGAAATTTAGATTTATATTTCTATGAAACTCATAGCTCAGAATTAAATATACAATATATAGCAAGATAACTACATAAGCTCCAACTCATATACTATTGTCAAATATTTCTGAGTCTCACATAATAAAAATAGCATGTTGCAGTCCACATTTCATCTTTCTAAGGACTGCCACAGAAAGTATTTGAAAGGTACTTTGGAAGCATTTTCTTTGGACTTGGCAACCTAAGAAGAGTCAAAGACAGAGGGAGCCTTGCTGCCTGGAACAATAAAGAACCAATAATAGCGATCACGATGTCAGGAGAAGGAACGAGCTCACCTTGCATAAAGTATGATGAGAGGTTAAGTTTTGTATGATTATTTTGAGCATGAGATTCAAAGAAGACATCAGGTGCAGGAATTTAGAACTCAGTTGGAAACAGAAAAAAGTTGAAGTTAAACAGAGATAGCGATTTGTGATTCCCTTACGTAGAATGGTAACTTGGAAGAAGAGTTTGGAGTGTAAGAAAAGGGGCAGAACTAGAACTTTGTAGAATCTGAAACATCTCTCCCCCCACCTTTTCTAATTTATTGTTTAATTTGGGTCATATTATGTAATTCAGTTAGAAAATAATTAGCTCCGATTGACATCTAAATTATAGAAATTTTAAAAAGCAATAATTGCCTACCTCAAGAATATTGCATGAGTTAAATACAATTAAATAACCCACCGATTACCACTTACATAAATATTTAGGGAAATAGGCACTATAGTAAGTAATTACTTGCTTTGGAAATGTTTCCTACATTCTGACTCTCAACTGGGTGTACACCAGCCAATTTATTTCTTCCTTCCAGAGTGTGCATTTAATCAATGTTTACAAGTAGACCACAAGAGACTTAGTTTGAAATGGGAGGTTAAATATTGAAATTTGTTTCAATAAATATATAAAGGTTTAATCATTTTTTGACTCTTAATGCTGATTTAATGGAAAGATATTTGAGGATCAAATGTTAAGACAAAAAAAAAAAATGAACCTGAGATATGTGTTTCTAGGCAAATAAATGAAATATTTACATCTATTTTGCAAGGCCCTTCGTAATGACCTCCTTTCCAGTTCTGAACCATATTTTATCTGTAAAAGAAATTCCAATATCATAAAATAAAAAATAATTGCACTTCAGTGATAGTGAGGGAGCCCTGAAGTTCAGGAGAAGAAAACGTGATGGACTGCTGCTGGCCTCACTGGTCTAGCTGTGCAAAGCATTGCGTTTGTCTGCGCTAGGTTAATGGGAGGTCTCCCCTAACTTCTTCAAGGACCTTGGGTCCATTGCCTAAAGGCAATCAGTGATTAGTTCAGGGAAGAGAGAGTGATATTTAGACTCGAGGAGAAGCAAGGAGATTTTGGCCAGATCTTCTGGGAAAAATACTCCTTCACTGGATTTGAACATGAGCAAATGTGAGGAGCACAGGTGCTGTGTGAACTTTGCCTTTGAAGGGAGTACTTGCTGCAAATGAAGCCGTCATGGATGAGGGACACATGGAGGGGAACTGGGGCCTGCTAACAATATTCAAGGTTTTGTCATGTTGCCCTGAAACCAGCCTTTGATTTTTTTTTCAGTTATGGTGCTTAGTTCTTTTTTTTTTTTTTTAATCCTAAAATCAATATACAGAGATCTTTTGTCACTATCCATATCCTCAATGAAGAATAGTTTCATGCTATTATTTTCAAGTAATTGTGTTTCTACTCTAAGAAAATCTTGAACACAAAACCTAGGAGAAAATTGACATCTTAAAGACTAGAACTTGATTCAAGTTGTGACCATGACTTGCCCAATTTTCAGGAAGTCTTCTGGGTCAACCTGGTCCTCCCAAGTCACCAAACTAGATTAGGTGCCTTCTGGACTCAAGTAGAGTTTTATGTCCCTGCAACTTCAGTTTAGTATTTTACTTGGGGGCTGCATATGGCGGTAACTGAAAAACTGATGCCTGGTGTATTCTGAGCAGCAGTCGCACCAGACTACGTGACGCTGCATGGTCTAGTGCCTGTACATTTTTGTGATGCACATTGGGATGTTTGTTGAACACAAGTACATAAGACTGAACCATTATGAATTCTCAGAAATGATACAGCCTGTGTTCTCTCTTTCTTTTTTTTCCCCCTAGGATGAAGAGTTTAATGTGGACTCCATGCGAAACCCAACATTCTTCACACTCATTTTAAGGTCCAAGTAGTTGCATGACTGTGCAACCCAGTACAGTACAAGTGCTTTGTGAGTGTGATGCCCCAGCCCCCAAGACTCAGTTTCAGTTTGCGTCTGAGAAGGTATGATAATAACTCTTCAATGTAGAACAGCTCTTTACCAAACTTTTACATGCCTAAAGTTAGTCATAGGAAGTAGGTGTTCATGTCCTTGATTTATAGAAGGCACTACTGAAACTCAGCCAAGTCAATACTAGAAGACAAGTCTTTTAATGCCAGGTCCAAGCTCCTACCATCGTTCACCAGTATGGCTTGGAGCATGAAAGTACCCAGCAAATGTGAGCACAGCCTTCTGTCTCCAGACCCAAGGGCCCTCTCTGCCTTCTCCAAATGGAGTGCTAGAGAGAATGATCACTTCCCATGTTATTGCTGTACAAACACACACACACACACACACACCCTTTCATCTCTCTTTGGACTGGTCCTGTTTGCATTTTGTCTTTCTAACTGGGACTTGCCAAGAATCTTTGACCAGTGTAAAGGTCCATGAAAATGAGCAAATTCATATGAAAAACTCTTTGTTTCTTCCTTTTGATGTGAAGAAAATGGAAGGCGATAGTTGGCTGCTTAAACATATTAGAGTCTGTTATTAGTTAATAAAATATGTCCATGTTTACTGTTATTTGGGAAAATGTGTTGAGCCATATCAAATATTTTGTAGTAATTCTAGGCTGCCAAGAAAGAAAAGTCCAAAAGGATATTTTTAGTGTGATTTTAAGCTCTGTGAAATGAGCTCCTTTTTGGACTCTAATTAGCACAATTCAGTGTTGGATCTTTTCTGAAAGCTAGCCACTTGTGCACCTCCTGGAGCTGGCTTCCTGTGCCCATCTTCTGTCAGTTCTGAAACCTGCAGTCAGGTAACAGCAAAGCAAGGCCTTAGGAAACTATTTTTACTTTCTCTGCTGCCTAAGGACTTGACTAAAAATGAATCTTGATCCCTTCTTGGAGGGAAAGCCCACACCAGCATGACCCTAGCCTTTCCTCCTGTTTGTTTTTTTAGAACAACTCCCAAACTTGGTAGCATTTCCCAGGAAATGTATTATATTGTATTACACAGAGAAATATCTGACAACATTCTTACTTCTCATCTCATAATCTCTAGAATAGTTGTTTTAGAGAGTCTCAAGATTTTTAAACGTTTATTTTACTTGTTTATAAATAATTTTCTAGAATATGTCCTCTGCAAATTAGTGACTGTGTTAGAGGAGAAACTTCCTCAGCAGCTTTGTGTGAAGACATTTAAATTTCTAGGAAAAGTTTGGAGCTGGTTAGAGAAGGGCAGTGAGGGTTTACTGGGGAATGTAGGTTTCTCCTTGTAGCTCAGACTATGCCTTGTTTTTATACGAACAGACTGCTTGTGTTTTATTATTATTTTTTAGAGTATAGTAGAACAGTATTTATATGAACAGTTAAATGGGAGTTATAAGCATTTAATGATACTGGCAAATGTCTTTATGACCCTGTGTAGCCTGCTACTGTTCCGTGCTTCTGCTAGAGTAAATACTCTAAAACTAAGTCATTTGTTAGCTATTTATAGATATATTTCTATATAAATTTGCCTTGTCCAGCATGATTTTGAGAAAATGGTTACTCTCTAAGAACATATCACCCAGAGGTCATAACACACACTAGATTGTTTCGGTAAAAATCTCCATGGTAAAAAGTTAGAAATAATAATAATAATAATAATAACAACAACAACAACAACAACAATAACAAAAGAATAGCTTTTCTCTTGATTGTCATTCAATAGCATCCAGCTGGAATGGATTAAATAAGAAAAAAATTGATCCATGTTTTCCTCCCTCCTGCTTTTTGAAAGGAAATATGATAAATTGAATTTTCTTCCTTTTCTTCAATCATTATCTAATGATTCACCATTTTCTGTATTCTTCCTGAGTTTTTCTCAAGCTACAGTCCTGAATTGGACTTGATGTCTTCCTCTACAAGCACCTCAGACTTACATTCCTCCCAGATCTGCTCCTTCGTAACCGACTGTAGCCATTGGCAGCTACTGCCATCCCCCCAGTTAGCCATTACCTGACTTCTGTGAGTTGCCCTGGATCCCTAAACTATTGTCAAGGGCTTTTTCTAACCACTTCCTGCCATCCTTTTGGAAAAGACTGTGGGTCCAGGCTGTTCTGTCATTCATTTTGGCAACAGTTTCCCTCTATTCTTAGATCCAATAATAATGAGTTCTGAAATTTTTAACCAATTTGTACCAGCCTGACTGTGGCCAGCCAAGTAAAGACTGATATCTGAGAGAGGAGGAATGAAAGAAAACCTCCTTTCCCGAGACACTTTCACCTGCGTGCATAGCAGGAGTCCTGCAGTGATCATTCGGCCAGTGTGGGGGCTCCTGAGACTAAGGTGGCACGAGGAAGGCTCACTGGGTTGCTGTCCTCCAGAGCCCTCTTCTTTGAGTGAGGGAAACAGGGAGGCTCAAGGCTCATTGCTCCAAGGGATTTCAGAAGGAGCAGCATTCCATTAAGTGGGAAATGTGGGGCTGTTTGTTGCATTTGGAAAAGAGTGAATGCAAGCTCGTTTATTATGGCAATGGCTCAGGGACAAAATGACACCAAAAGCAAAGTGGTCCAAGTCCCAGTTTGTTAACAAAGATTCTAATATTAAAAGTGTGATTAAAATGTGATTTATAACGAATCAGTATTTTTAAATCTCTTGAAATCTAATTCCCGGGACTTCCAGATTTCTAGAGTTAATATGTTAAGAATTTATCTATTTCTCTGACTTCAAGAAATTGTTAAATATCCCCAACATTTTAATAAATTTATATACCTTATTTTCAAATAACTTAGTTGGATTTCTTTGGAATCGAGTCAATCATTATTGTTCTTAGGAGTAACTTAAATTTACAACAATTTCCTTCTTTATTGTCTCTTAAGACATACATGTAACAATGATATGTTTTAAACATTTAATCAGTACACATGCTCATAAAGAGGCCATTCTCTCCTCCACCTCTTGTTCTGCCTTCAACCATGACCTGCAAGATACAGTGGTTAACAGTGTGGGTTCCTCCAGGCCGTCCCCGCCATTATCACGTTGCGTATAATAAAACATGACTAGACCTGCTGTATTGCCTTAGTCCTGTGAGCTTTTCTTCAGAACATGCACCTCTGCCTCAGTGTTGGTTGCAGAGTATTCTGCACGTAAGAGGACCATTTTGTTAAACAATGCTTCTGTTGCTGGGTATTTGGGGGGAGGGGACAATAGATGGTCATGGTGGTGACCTGCTCCATGTCAAAACTACCTCTTCAATATCTCCCAATTTTTTTTCCTTCTCCCTAGCCTTGCCGCCAGTATAGTTTAGGGTGCTATCTACTCATTCTTGAGTTCTTCTGACAATCTCTAACTAATCTGACTGCTATTCTACAGCTTTCATTTCTCTTTAATTCATTGTTACCTTGTCACTAATGTGATTCTTTTCACACTCAAAGTTCTTTACATTAAACTTGGCTTATTTTTTTTGGTGGTATAGGATAAAGGACGAAGCCCTTCTTCTTAGCATGATATGCATGGCCTCTTATGAAAGAATCTTTCTTGCATCTACCTTCCCCAATGTCCCTCTTTCCGTTCACCCTTGTGCTTTCTGATGTCATGTGGAGCTGGGTGTCATGCTCTGACCTTACATCCATGTCATTGATCTTGCTGCCTCATGTGTCTGGAATAACTTGTCCCATTTTGTCTGTCTTGTGAACTCCTCTGGACTCAATTCAAATGTCATCTTCACTTGCCGGGCCTTCTTTCAGTTAGAGACGTCTTCCCTGCTTCTATAAGCCCTTGTACATACCACTACTCTATGTACTTAAAGGACTATCTCCTACAAAAACCGTGTTTTATTAGTTTTCGTACCCTAGAATCTCTCAAAATGCCTGAAAAATAGTAGAGATAAACAGAATAAATATTTATTCAATGAGTAAGTGAATGACAATCAGGGGGAGCTTTACTTTAGGCAACTCGATTACCAGAAAATGAAATTGAAATATAGGAGAGAGAAATATATAAGGTGTATACAATTCATCAGTTTTTTGATCAACCAATAAAAAAATTCACGGCATTTGTGAAAGACACATAAAAATCAACATTTTAGGGCCGGCCCCATGGCTCACTCGGGAGAGTACAGCGCTGGTAGCACGGAGGCCGCAGGTTCGGATCCTGTATAGGGATGGCTGGTGCGCTCACTGGCTGAGCGTGGTGCAGACCACACCGTGCCGAGGGTTGCGATCCCCTTACCGGTCAGAGAAAAAATAAATAAATAAATGAACATTTTAGAGTCAGAACAATCAACCTGACCCCACTTTTCCCCATCTTCCCACCACTATTCCCCCCGATCACTTTTACGTGGCCTGTTTGACTTGTTTCCTCTGGACCACACTCCTCATTCTGCCTGTGTCCTATGTACTCATAACCCTGCCACTTTGCTCAGTCTGATACTTCCATCACAACACTGATCTATACTGAAGAAGAAAGATGTATCATTTGTGGATATTATACTTCAATTGAGATCCAGGAGAATTGAGATTCAATGTGGATTTTGGATGCTATTGCATTTTTTAAAATGTGTAGTCAGATTTGTGTTATTCCAAATGTACTATAATGTTCATTGCTGTTTTTAATTTGCAAGGTTAAATTTTCAGAGGCTATTTTACCCAGAGACTTGCCTAAAATTCTGATAATCAATTTCAGATGAAGAGTGAGCCTGGAAATGTCTCTGTGGTCACAAAATTGTAGATAAATAAAATAGAATTTAATACGAGAATTATTCAGTTGTGCCTTTCAATTACGAAATCTCATTCAAACAATAAGGCCCAGAAAATACTCAGTTTCTAACGGTCAAATTTAAAACAACACACAATTTAGAGTAATATTTAAAAAAATGAAAATCTCTACGTATCTGAACCTTCATTATGAACAATAGTTAAGTGATGTTGTTTATTCTAATTGTATTTAATCATATTTTCATTTCTTAGACTAAATCAGGAAATTCATCTTGCAACTTTCATGAATGATAACGAAACTTGCTACCATTTTTTGATTGTTTATTATGTATGTGGCCAGCATTTTGTTTGAGGTAGGCATTATTTTCTTTGCTTTACTAATAGAACATGGGCCCACAGAAGTGAAGGTGACATGCCCAGGGTAAATAGCTCTCGAACGGAAGGACAGAGACATGAATCCAGATTGCTCTGACACAGAAGCCTGCGCCTGTAGCTACTGGCCCCTACTGCCTGCCACCTGCACACGTACATTGCAAATTTAGCTCTGTTGCTTTGGGGTTTTGATACGTCTCAGCATCAAACTCCGTGGTAGGTCATCTCATGTATTCAGTCACCACATAGGTGGTAAGCTTGAAGAGATAAAGGCTGTTTTCTCTTTAGAATGTTTCATTTTTGGACTCAACATTCTACTTCCCTTATGACAGAGAGGAAATGAAATAGTATTTGACACCTGTGTTTAAGCAGTTGATCCACACTTGGTTGGGCAGAAGTATTAGCTCAGGAGCCAGTTAAAATGCAGGTTCCCAGGCCTCATCCCTCCAGATGTGTTTCAGTAAGGCTGGGATGGGGCCCCACTGTATGAATGTAATAAGCACCTGCCTTGATTCTGATTCAGGTGGTACATTGAGCAGACTTTGAGAAACACTGCTTAGTTGCTGGAACAATGCTGTCCAATAGAAAGATAATGCGGGTCGTGACCAGGTCATTTAAAATTTTGTAATAATCACATTTAAAAACTAAAAAGAAATGGGTATAATTAATATTTATAACATGTATTACCCCATGCATTCAAAATATTACTTAAAGTTGGAATCAATACACAATGATTGAGCTATTTTAAAGTTTTTCATGCCAAGTCTTTGATGTATTTTGCTCTCACAGAACTTCTAAATTTGGCCCAGCCACATTTCAAGGGCTCATGAGTCATGTGTAGCTGGTGGCTGCCACATAGCACAGTGCAAATCTGGAACTAGAGAGAGGGGCATAGTCGGGATTTGTTTTCCAGGGCAAATCAGAACTGAGGGCCAGTTGAGTTACCAAGCCTGTCTTCAGTGGCTGGGTCAGGCATGTCACACAAACTGGGCCTAGGCATGAAAACAAGTCTGTTAGATCTAGAGGTGCCTCCCTGGAAGGGACAAAGGAAGCAGGGGGCTTTGGGTAGGGTGAGGTGAACTCCCATCCCAGGGACCAGAGCCCAGGGTCTTTTGCCCATCATTTGATGTACTCCTGCTTGGCTGGAGAAGGGGGGCAGCAGGGCTGTGCTAGATAAACTTAGTTATCTGTACAGTGACGGTATCTGAAAAGATTGTTTCAAGATCCTTCTCATCACTAAAATGAGATGATTACGTTGCTGTGAAGACCACGTCATGTGCACATCCACAGAGAATGATGCCCTTTTTCTACGTGGAGATTAGTTCTTTCATAAGGTTGACTCCTGTCAGTACCTGGCCTTTTGGAATGGAGGCTTGAACTGTAATACCCAGTATTCTTTGCTAAAATACTCAGAATTCAAGTTTTTTACTGATACTTAATTCTACTTCTTAACGGGCCAGAACCCTTTCCCTGAAAGGCAATTTTAAATTTCACTAGAACAGAAGGTACCACAGCTTTGATACAAAAATATATTATTGGTTATCCACAAGTTATATAAAGGCATGGCTTTTGAGTTGCATAAAAATGGCTGTTTTGTGTTGTGCATTTGTAGTATGGGAAGTCCCAAAATACCAAAATATCAACTATTGACAGAGCATTTTGCAATTCTTGCTTAATTAAAACTATGAATTCAGAATTAGGGTATCCCTCATGTTGCTTATGGCTACTGATGCATGTAGCCACATGCAACAACACATCTTAATGGTCCAGATATCTACTGTCTCACACACATACACAGATACAGATACACAGATGCATAAGTGACCAACCATTATTGAGCTTATAATTAATAAGACTATGCCAGGTATACTGGCCAAATTGGAGTGAATTAAAAGTAGAAGATACGGTACTCACAAACTACTAAGAAAAATGAAACACAAAGAATAAAAAACCTGATGCATGATACAAGTACATGAAGAGTTCAAAAGAGGGAGAGATTATTCTGGGGTAGGTTGGTAGGAAACCAGAGCAACTTGAATCCTGCTTTGCTGCTGAGCTTACGGCTTCTTATACTATCACCATGAGTCCACTGTGTAACCCAGTAGAATTGGTTTCAATAACTGGGTGGAGCCACCGAGGGCACAGTAGCTGCAATATGCTTTTGCTATCGTCAGCTGGCAGGAGGAGTTTCCCTAGTCTATCTCTGGTGAGGCTGGATGTTAGACCCAAGGCTCAGAATAGCCCATGGAGATTTCTCTACACCCCAAAGGGGACAGAGTGGGTGCAGTCCTCTACACAAAGGAAGGATGTGGGCTGGCATGTTCAGCACTGGTCGAGATAGTGGAAGGAAGGAGAGGGAAAGAAGCATAGATTAGAAACTCAAGTCCCACTTTTTGATGCAACTGCGAATTTGTATTTGGTAATATTAATCTTCCTGGGTAGTCTGCTGTGGCCTTCTTGATTTTAATTGTTCCTGAGGTCAATAAAAATACAAATTTTATGGATTTCTTAGCAATAAAAATATTAATTAAAATTTTCTGTAGTTCTAAAGCCCTTTATATTGGACCTTTGTACAAACAATGGTTCTGAGAACAATAGTTATTAAACAATATGTGGAATTGCTTTAAAATAAAGTTCCTAAAATCTTCTACATTTCCCAGATGGATTGCTGGGGCCCCCTCAAACCCCATAGATGTTGTCAAGAAGTTTGAGAGTCTTTTCTTCACTGTAATCACATATTCCAGCTAGGTCCAAGGTTTTATGAAGGAGCAGAGGCTGGACATCGGCGTGCTTTGAGATGTGTAGGGACAGGCACGGCTACTCATTCTTTAAAATGTCTTCCTCACCGTCTCTGCCCTGGTGTCCGATATTCCCTAGTCAGGAATTCCTAATCCTCCCCCTCCTACTTCATCTCCCTCTCTTACCAGGACTTTGAAAATACCTGGTAAATGTAAATGTTTTCTATGTGTGATAAAATACACGAGCATTGACAACACAAGCATGTATTTCAAATCCATTAATCATTGCATTCATCATGTGGCTGGGTCTGGACGGCAGAACACCTAGGAAAGAAGGGTACATTTTGCACAAACGGTAGTTGTCAATAGGGGACAGAAGCATGGGGTGTTTGGGGGAAGCAGTTGTTTCCAAAAGAGAAAAAACACCCAAAAAGGAAGGAAGTGACAGAAAGATAAATGTTGATTAATTTCAAAATACCATTTTCTCCTACAGTGTTTCTCTCGTTACTTGAAGGCAGGGAAGGAAGGGTCTTATGACATCTTTATTCACTGGGTCTTCTAAAAAGGAATTGAAATTGGGGAGTCTCAGAAAAAAATATGTATATATTTGGAAAAAAGAATGAGGGTGAAGGAAAAATAAAGGAATAATGATAAAAGAAAGGCTAGAGGTAGAAAGTACATAGGAAAGGGTGCTGAAAAATCCTATGTAATTACAAAATCGATCAGTTAATTCTTTTCTGGGGTTCCTGATGGCAAAAACAAAAAGGGGAGTAGGATGATTTACAGGATTTACATTGAAAGAACAGACAATTTTGCAGTGGAATCTCATAAAGTAAATGTTGAATTAAGCAGCAGTTAATAAATAAAATCTAAGGCTCTAGTATTCAAAATATATAAAAAACTCTTAAATTCAACAACATAAATTTAAACAACCCAATTAAAAAATGGGCAAAGGACTTGAATAGATATGTCTCCAAAAAAGATATACAATGGCCAACAAGCTTATGAAAAGATGATAAGCGTCATTAGCCAGGGAAATGAAAATAAAAACTATAGTGAAACACTACTTCACACCCACTAGGATGGCTATACTTAAATAATTGGAAAATGACAAGCATTGGCCAAGATGTTGAGAAATTGGAATGTGGTACATTGCTGGTGGGATGTAAAATTGTGCAGCCACTGTGGAGAACGGTTTGGTGGTTTCTCAGAAAGTTAAATGTAGAATTTCTATATGACTCAACAACTGAACTCATACCCCAAACAATTAAAAACTGGCATTTAAATGAAAACTTGTACATGAATGTTCATGACAGCACTATTTACAACAGTCAAAAAGTAGAAACAATCCAAATGTCCATCAACAGATAAACGGATAAGCAAAATGCAGTATATCCACACAATGGAATATTATTCAGCCATAGAAAAGAATAAGGTTGTGACACATGCTACAGCACAGATGAACCTTGCAAACATTATTCCAAGTGAAAGAAGCCAGACACAAAAAATCACATATTGTGGGATCCCATCCATATGAAATATCTAATACAGTCATGCACCACATGAGGATGTTTCAGTCAATGACAGAATGTATATACTGTGGTGGTCCCATAAGATTATAAGGGATATACCGTATAGCCTACATGTAGGTTTGTGTAAGTACACTCTATGATGTTTGCACAATGACAAAATTGCCTAACAAAGCATTTCTCAGAATATATCCCGTTGTTAAGCAACACATGACTGTATAGGTTAATCCAAAGCAACGGAATATTTATTAGTGGTTTCTGATAGTGGTTGAGGATTTGATGGGTTGATGGGGAGAAGGGAATGGCTGCTTAATAGACATGGGATTTTTTCAGGGGGTGATGAAAATGTTTTGGAACTAGATAGATGTGATGGATACAAAACATAATAAATGTACTAGATGCCACTGTGTTATCCACCTTATTTTTAAATTTTTTTTAAAGGATGGGGTCTTTTAATTTTTTTTAATTAATTAATTTATTTTTATTTTCACTTAATATACAATGTAGTTGATTTTCATGTCCCTTTACCAGTTCCTCTTTCCCCCGTCTCTCCCCCCTCCCCCCCATCAACTTTATATCTGTTGACTTGTCTTAAGAAGTTCAAGGAATTGTTGTGGTTGTTGTGTTTCCTTCCCACTCCTTACCATTTATCTGTCTGTATATTTATTTATTTATTTTTAGCTCGTGCAAGTAAGTGAGAACATGTGGTATTTCTCTTTCTGTGCCTGGCTTATTTCACTTAATATAATTTTCTCTAAGTCCATCCATGTTGCTGCGAATGGTAGTATTTCACTCTTTTTTTATAGCAGAGTAGTATTTCATTGTGCAGATATACCACAGTTTCCTTATCCACTCATCTGATGATGGACATTTGGGCTGGTTCCAACTCTTGGTTATTGTAAATAGTGCTGCAATAAACATGGAAGTACAGGTATCCCTTTCACCTGATGATTTCCATGCCTCTGGGTATATTCCCAGCAGTGGGATAGCTGGGTCATATGGTAGATCTATCTGCAATTGTTTGAGGAACCTCTATACCATTTTCCAAAAAGGCTGCACTATTTTGCAGTCCCATCAACAGTGTATGAGAGTTCCTTTTTCTCCATAACCTTGCCAACATTTATCATTCTCAGTTTTTTTGATATTAGCCATCCAAAGTGGAGTGAGGTGGTATATAAAAGTGGTTTTGATGTGCATTTCCAAATGCTGAGTGATGTTGAGCATTTTTTCACGTGTCTGTTGACTTCTGTCTTCTTCCTTTGAGAAATGCCTATTCAGCTCCTTTTCCCATTTTTTAATTGGGTTACTTGTTTTTTGGTTCTTTTTGCTGTAAAGTTGCTTGAGTTCCTTGTATATTCTGGATATTAACCCTTTGTCAGATGTATGCTTTGCAGATATTTTCTCCCACTCTGTTGGTTGTCTTTTCACTCCATTAATTGTTTCTTTTACTGTGAAGAAGCTTTTTAGTTTGATATAATCCCATTTGTTTATTTTTCCTTTGGTTGTCTGTGCTTTTGGGATTGTATTCATGAAGTCTGTACCTAGTCCTATTTCCTGGAGTGTTTCCCCTATTTTCTTTAAGGAGTTTTATTGTTTCTGGTTGTATATTTAATTCTTTAATCCATTTTGAGTTGATTTTGGTATATGGTGAGAGGTACAGGTCTACTTTCATTCTCCTACATATGAATATCCAGTTTTCTCAGCACCATTTGCTGAAGAGGCAGTCTTCCCCAGTAGACTTGGTGCCTTTGTCAAAGATCAGATGACTGTAGGCATATGAGTTGATTTCTGCATTTTCTATTCTATTCCATTTATCTGTATGTATGTTTTTATGCCAGAACCATGCTGTTTTGGTTATTATGGCTTTGTAGTATACTTTAAAGTCAGGTAGTGTTATGCTCCAGGTTTATTTTTTTTGCTCAGGATTGCTTTGGCTACTCATGGTCTCTTCTTATTCCATATAAATGTTAGGATACTTTTTTCCATTTCTGAGAAAAATGTCATTGAAATTTTGATGGGGATTGCACTGAATCTGTAGATCACTTTGGATAATATGGACATTTTCACAATGTTAATTCTTCTGATCTAAGAGCATGGGCTATCTTTCTGTCTTCTTGTGTCCTCTTTTATTTCTCTCAATAGTGGTTTGTAGTTCTCTTTATAGAGATTTTTCACATCCCTGGATAACTTTATTCCTAAGTATTTTATTTTGGGGGCAGCTATTTTAAATGGGCTAGCTTTCTTGATTTCTTTTTCTGCATGTTCCCTTTTGGAGTATAGAAATCTACTGATTTTTGTGTGTTGATTTTGTGTCCTGCAACTCTGCTGAAATCATTTATCAACTCTAGGAGTTTTTTTGTAGAGGCTTTAGGCTATTCTATACATAGGATTATATCATCTGCAAACAGGGACAGTATGACTTCATCTTTTCCAATCTGCATGCCCTTTATTTCTTTTTCTTCTGTGATTGCTCTGGCTAGTACTTCCAACACTATGTTGAATAGGAGTGGTGAAAGTGGGCATCCTCGTCTAGTTCCCATCCTTAAGGGAAAAGCTGAAAGCTTTTCATCCCATTCAAGATGATATTGGCAGTGGGCTTACCATATATGGCTTTAATTGTGTTGAGATACTTTCCATCTATACCTAACTTGCAGAGTGTTTATCATGAACAAATGTTGAATTTTGTCAAATGCTTTTTCAGCATCTATAGAGATGATCATATGGCTTTTGTCTTTGATTTTATCGATGTGGTGTATCACATTTATTGATTTGCATATGTTGAACCAACCTTGCATTCCTGGGATGAATCCCATTGATCATAGTGCATAATTTTGTGTATATGTTGCTGTATTCTGTTAGCTAGTATTTTATTGAGGATTTTTGCATCTATATTCATCAAGACTATTGACCTATAGTTTTCTTTTTTTTGTTGTATCTTTATCTGGTATTGTTATCAGGGTGATGTTTGCCTCATAAAATGAGTTTGAGAGAATGGCCTCTGTTTCAATCTTTTGGAATAGTTTGTAGAGGATTCTCGTCAGTTCCTAGCATCACTCTGTCCCACAAATCAACCAATTTATAACTATTAAAAAGCAATGACAGGAGGCCTGAGAGTCACACCAGAACAGGCAGGGGCCACATGCCACAGGAACCCAGCCCAGGCCAGTCCCATTGCCCAGAGAGGCCTGAGAGCCACTGGGCCCACATGTCCAAGCCAGCCATACCAGAACAGGCAGGCACTGCACACTGCAAGACCTCCAGCCCAGGCCAGTCCCCACTGACCAGAGAGGCCCAAGAGCCACCAGACCCACATACCCCAAGCCAGCTGCACTGGAAAAGGCAGGCACTGTGCCACAGGACCCCAGCCCAGGCCAGTCCTTACCACCTAGAATTGGCAGTCCCTATGGGATCCAGGCTAGACATCAGGGTGGAACAAGTGGACTGTGATACCCTCTGCCACAATGATTAAACACCAAAGGAAAGATACCAGAAATATGAAAAATCAAGACAACCCCAAAGGAAAAATAATAACTCTCAAGCTCTAGATCCTATAGAACAGGAAATCTTTGAAATGACTGACAAGGAATTTTGAGCAACAATTCTAAGGAAACTAAATGAGATACAAGAAAACTCAGTTAGACAATACAATGAAATGAGAAAAAATATACAGGACCTGAAAGAAGAAGTGTACAAAGAAATCAATGCACTGAAAAAGAATGTAGCAGAGCTTGTGGAGCTGAAGTATTCATTCAATGAAATAAAAAACACAACAGAGAGTTTAGGCAGCAGGCTAGAGCAAGCAGAAGAGAGAATTTCTGACCTTGAAGGCAGGCTATTTGAATTAACACAGGTGGACCAAAAAAAAAAAAAGAAAAGAAAAGAAAAGAAAAAAGAATTAAAAAACTGAAGAAAATCTAAGAGAGATAACAGACAACTTTAAGCACTCAAATGTTATCTACTTTAAAATGGTTAATTTTATATTATATAAATTTTATCTTGATTAAAATAGAAAGTAAACTTTGGAATATATAGATATATGGAAATTCATTAGCTTTGTGCAACTCTCTGTGAAACTCTTTTTCACAGCCTGGATTTTGGTAGAAAGCTGGGCAGTTGAAAAATGTGGTCTTTTGATCTTTGACAAGGACATAGGGTAACAGGATCTCTGTGTTCTTAATTAAGAGCAGTCCCATATTTGAAAACACCTGAGCAAAGGTTTGGGTTGACGTACACCATATGCATTAAGTTGCCAAACAAACCTCTTACCTGAGCCGCTGGCCTCTCCCTTGTTCATATAGAGATGAGCCAACAAATTCCCCATATGTAGCTGCAAGTTTTTCCTCTAACACAGATCTGGGTTCATTCCAATGCATACATAAATAGATTGTGAAGTCCTTAATATTACAGAAAACAGAGCAGTGGTTTTAAAACTATGCGAAGGAGAAAACACATATCAGAATAATTCAGGATTTATACAAAATACTCATGGCTTCTAAGCCTTCCTTCCTTCCACGAGGTGAGAAACATTGATGTAGAACTTGAACATCATTTTACGTTGGAAAACGTTTTAAAGCAAAGACCATATAAAGATATGAGGATACTCATAAAGTATTTTTGAGCATTACAACTTCCTTATGAATTTTTCAAGTAGAATAACTGTTAATATGCTAATATGCTTTATATAATTGTATATCATATTATTAAATATCAGTCAATATACGTCAGAAATAAAGATTAGGGTTTATTTCTAACAATAACTGCTTACTAGACCTGTTGTCTTTTGGGGACAATTTCAGTTTGTAAGAATGAGACCATGTTTTCTGAATTGGAAAGACTACTTTATAAGTCTCTGTAATCACTGGCTTATAAATCTGGACTGGAGTTTACTTTATTATTTTGTACAGCAGAAAATCTTCTTTTGGATTAGAATTGTACGTATAAATTAGTTATAAATATTGTTAAAAGTGAATATTCTATCATTGAAATTAGAGCAGGGGCCTAGTACCCTGCTGTGTGACACCACCATCACATCCACAGTGTGTCCAAATAATCTGTGCAGATTCAGAAACTGTCATGAGCATGGTTTGAAAACTATTGTTTTAAGTCACTCAAAGATAGAAGACTAAGGTACAAGTTGAGAGAGAGAGAGAGAAACAGTGTAGACACTCACTAACATTGGATAGAACAGTGAGACAAAGCCTTATTTTACCCTGTTTGACATTAACACTTAATTTGCCAAGACACAATTTATACACCCTGACACCCACTACTATTATTAAAGAACAAGTTTTTCAGAACTTTCAAAAAGTAGAGATGTTCATTGAACTCATATCTCTAGAGCTATCAAACTTGGGCACCCACCAAAACATCTTAGGGTATTTGTGAAAACTAAGGATGCCAGGGTCTTGTACCAACAGATTATGCTCTAATAAGTCTCAAGCAATTTTAATGCAGTAAGTTTTGTATTAAAAGGGACTTACTTTGGGGGACTGCTCTTTTAGCCCATTACTTTTTCCTGTTCTCAGTTTCAAAGTGCAAGGAATGACAAATTCAAGATGCAAATTATATTCTTTTTAACACGTCTATAGAATTTGATCAAAAGTATAACAACAACTGTGGAACAGTTGCATATAAAAAAACCTCTTTCAATTTCATATGGAATATTGATCTCAAAAACCCAGACTTGTAATTTTTCAAGGCATCAACTGTAATTGTGTAGAATGTGTTAAACACATTAAGTCTTTGATTTTCCTGTCCTTCTTTGACCATGAGAGAGCAGGGCTAATGATCCCCAATAGATATTTACTATGGTGCTCAGTGTCCAGGGATGTCAACTCTATCATGGTATATGCATTAGTCTGTTTCTGTTGCTTATGTCAAAATACCTGGAACTAGATGATTTATAAAGAAAATGAAATTTATTGCTTACAGTTTCAGACGCTGGGAAATCCAAGGTCTGGGGAATACATCTGGTGAGGGTCATCTTTGGTGGTGTCTTTACAGCAATGAAGGGGCCTTACATGGCAGAAAATGGTGGAACAGAGAGAGATTCTCATGTGCTCTCCTTATAAAGCCCTGAGAACCACATCCATAACCACATTAAACAGTCAAGTTAATCACCTCTTCAAGGCCCACTCTTCAATTACCATAATACGATTTCCCACCCTTAACAGTTACAGTAGGGATTAATCCTCAGTGAGTTTGGGGGGCTATCCAATCTACAGCATTCGGCCCCTGGCCCCTCAAAACTCATGTCCTCTACATACACAAATACATTCATTTTGTCCCCAAAGTCTTAACTTGTTTTAACTCAAAAGTCTGAAGTCCATAGTCCTGTCTATGAAATCAAAACAAGTTATTTCCTTTCAAGATACAATGGTGGGACAAGCATAGGGTACATATTCCCATTCAAAATGGGAGAAATAGGTCAAAAGAATGGAGTAATAGGTCCTAAACAAGTCCAAAACCCAATAGGGCAGTCATTGATTCTTACAGCTGGAAAATCATGCACTTTGACTCCATGTTTGATGTCTTCTGCACACTGGTGTTGGGCTTAGGTCCCCAAATCCTTGAGTAGCTGTGCTTCTATGGCTTTCCTGGTCTGAGGTGATGCTGCAGCTCCAGCAGGCCGGCATTGCATGCTGGGAGGTCCATGATTCTGGGGTCTCCATGTCAGTCCCACTCCCACAGCTCCACTAGGCATGGTGCTGTTGGGGTTTTTCTGCTGCAACTCCAACCCCACGTTTCCGCTTGGCATTGCTTTACTGAAGTCTGTCTGCAGTGACTCAGCACCTGCAGCAGATAGATTTCTTCCTGGGCCCCAAGGCTTTTTTATAAATACTTTGAAATTGGAGTGGAGGCTCCCAAGCTTCCACAGCTCTGGCATTCTGTGAGCCTGCAGATCTAACCCCACACAGACATTGCCAAGGCTTCCAGCTTGTGTTTTCCAAAGCTGTGGGTCCAGCCACGCCTGGGGCCAATTTAGCCACGGCTGGAGCAGCTGGAGCACTGGTGCTGGAAGCAGATCCTGAGGTGGCCCTGGGCAGTGCGTCCATGGAGGGCACCTTGGGCCTGTTCCCCAAGACCATTCTGTGTCCCTAGGCATCTGGGCCTGAAATGGAAGACACAGCCTCCAAGATCTCTGAATTGCCTTCAGGGTCTTTTTACTCTTCTGGTCTGATAATCCCTTTCTTCTGTACTCATCTCTTTAGAAAGCGGTTGCTGGGCTACAGCGTTGAATTGTTCTGAAATGCTCTCTGCTTTTCTACCACATGACCAGGCTGCAAAATTTCCAAATCTTTATGCTCTGCTTTCCTTTTAATCATAAATTCTGGCTTTATATCATGCCTTTGCTGCCATAACTCAGCATAGGCTGTTGCAAGTAGTCATGCAGCTTCCTTAATGCTTTGCTGCTTAGAAATTTCTTCTGCCAAGTACTCTGATTCACAACTCTTAATTTCCAACTTCCACGTGGTCCTAGTGCATGGGCATGATGCAGTCAAGTTCCTTGCCAGTTTATAGCAAGGGTGATCTTTGCCCCAGTTTCCAATAAGTCCCTTCTTATTTGCATCTGAGATCTTCTCAAAATGCCTTTACTGTCCATATTTCTATCAGCATTCTGATTGCCACCACTTAACCAGTATCTAAGACATTCCAAACTTTCCCTGTTTTCTTGTCTTCTAAACTCCCACCAGCAGCTAGGATTTTTCTAGCCTGCTCAATCAAATTCTTCCAGCATCTGCTCAACATGCAGTTCCAAAGCCACTTTCACATTTTCAAGTATTTGTTATATGCAATACCCCACTTGACTGGTACCTATTTACAGTATAAGTACATTTCGGTCGCTTATAACAAAAATACTTTGAACTGGGAACTTTGTAAGAAAACATAATTTATTGCTTATACCTTTGGAGACTGGGAAATCCAAAATCCAGAGAACACATCTGGTGAGGTTCTTCTTTGGTGGTGGCTTTATAGCAATGAAGGAGTTTCACATGGCAGAAAATGGCAGAAGAAAGAGAGAGAGAAACTCTCACATGCTTTCCTTTTAAAGACATCAGAACTATGCCCGACCACCATTATTAATCCATTCACTACAGCATGATACTATCACCTAATCACCTCTTCAAGTCCCCACCTTGTAATCCATAATAGGATTTCTCACCCTAAACAGTTACAGTGGGGATTAAGCCTCAGTGACTTTGGGAAGGCATCCAATCTATAGCAGTATATAGCAATAAATAAAGACAAAAAGTTCATAAAGATGTGATCAGAGAATGACCTTCTTAAGGTTTTTGATTAAATGGAAACTTTACAATGAGACTTTTTCTGATCCTCCTGTTAAAATCGCAAATGCAAATTTTTCCTCCCCAGTACTGCCATCGACCTTTCCTCCTGTACTTCTCCTTATGTCAGCAGCATCTAACATGTTGTATATTAGATTTATTGACTTTTTAATTGGCTTCCTCAGCCATGATGATATAAGCTATGTGAGAGCAAAGGCTGCTGACGGAGCGCCCTGAGAAGCATTCACACGATGACGGTCCTCTCATCCTGCAATCTGTGGATGGAGATACGCCATAAACGGAACCACTTCGAGGGGCCAAATTCTCAGGTAGGAGAGACTGAGGAAGGGCCGCTTCTTAGCACTTGATGAGAGGTGCTAAGTGGGTCAGATAAGGAGAGAGCTTTTATTCACCTGGGCCCCTCCAAGGAAAACAAATTAAATGTCTTATGAGCAAGATGACCTCAAATTTGAAGATTCGTCAGTGAGGCCTTAACTCTGAGTGTAGATCTGATCTCTCTGTTAGGACTCGTACCTCTCATCTTGCCAGGTAAAGGCTCAGCCATTTTCAGACACATGTGGTGTGTCTTTAAAACTTCCCTAGGATCAATAGTGAATCGACCTCCTTCACCATAGATGCCAGCACAGCATTCTGCCTCATGGATCACACTCGAGGATGCTCTGTGATCACGAGATTAACACTGCAGGAGTATTATCTAACTGGAACAATCTTATGGGAAACTTCCAGAGGGAGATCTTTCTGTTAACCCGTGAAGATGGGATCAAGTTATCACAGTGAGAGGCAAGATTAGCTACATAAATTTCGGGGCCTAGTAAAAAAATGAAAATGCAGGACTTTTGCTCAAACGTTACTAAGAATTTCAAGATGGCAAGAGCAGAGGACTAAACCAAGCACAGACCCCTTCTATGCTCGGGGCTATGTGTGACTCACAAGTCACATGTCCTTGAAGCCCACCCTGCTGGGAGGTGAGAAGGTGGGTCCAGGAAAGCTTCCTTGAAGATGCCATGAGGTGACACTTAAAGAAGAGATGTTTCCAAAGCAGATGAGACAGGAAACATGAAGACAGAGACATGCAGAAGCAGGTAGTGCAGAGGCCCCACCAGTGAGTGATGTGAGGAGCTGAAAGGTGTGAAACTGTCACCAGAGGTGAAGAGTTTTAAGCAAGGTGAGGGACATACTCTTTTGCATCTCAGAAAGATAACTGGGAGTCGTGTGGAGAATGGTTTAGAAGGGATGAGCCTGGTGACAGAGATAGTGGACTTGTTGAGGCAGTGTAGTAGGCTAAACAGTGGTCCCCAAAGACACAAATTCAAATCCCTGGACCAGTCAATGTTACCTTATGCATTAGTCTTCTAGGACTGCTGTAACAAGGTACCGCCAACTGGAAACTTAACAGAACTTTATTGTCTCACAATTTTGGAAGCTAGAAGTTTGTGACCAGGGTGTCAGCAGGGTTGGTCTCTTTGGAGGGCTGCGAGGCAAGGCTCTGTTCCCAGCGTCTCTCCTTGGCTTGTAGGTGGCGCCTTCTCCCTGAAGTCTCTCCACCTTGTCTTTCCTCTGTGTGTGTTTCTAAGTCCAAATTTCCCCCTTTCATAAAGACCCCAGTCATATTGGATTAGGGCCCACTCTAATGACCTTGTTGTAACTTGATTACCCCTGCAGAGACTCTATCTTTAAATCAAGTTACATTCTGAGGTACTGGGGGTCAGAACTTCAACATACAAATTTTATGGAGACCCAATTTAGCCCATAGCATCCTATACCACAAAGGCTTTGCAGATGCGATTAAATTAAGGATTTTGAGATGGGAAGATTATCCAGCTGGTCCCTAAATGTAATAGCAGTGTCCTTATAAGAAAGAGGCAGAGGGTGGCTGACACACACAGAGGGGTAGAGGGCATGTGACAACAGAAGCAGAGAGTAGAGTGACGCAGCCATGAAACAAGGAACGCGACAGCCTCCAGGAGCCAGGATGAGGGTGGCCCTGCTGATGCCGTGATTTTGGCCCAGTGAAAGTGACTTTCAGACTTCTGGCCTCCAGAGCGCTAAGATAGTGAATGTGTGTTGTGTTAAGCCACTGAGTGTATGGTAATTTGTTACAATGGCCTTAGGAAACTAATAGAGGCAATATTTAGGCAGGAAAAACTGACGGATTAAACTAAGCCTACAGCAAGTGGAAAGGAATCAAAATCTACAAGGGAGGAGCCATTAAGTGGCCGGCCATGTGATGTGGGGGAAGGGGACGCTCTCTTGGATGGCCACCAGATTTCTGCCTCCAGTGCCCATCATTCCTAAATACGGAGCCTCGCAGGAGGAGAAACTGGCTTGGGAATTCGATCCTGGGCTCAGTTTTAGGCTGACAGTGTGTGATCTTCCCACGGATATTCAAGGTGAGGTATCTGTTTGGCTTCACGACCAAAATGCTAAAAGGGTAAATTTTAGATTAATTGTGCAGTAATTATTTATGTCCTGATATCCTCCTTCCTACATTCTGATTTTTATAAAAATTTCTATTTTGATCAAACTTCTCTGTTTTTATCAATTTAGTAAAGTCCATGTGTGAAGCCAGAGTCATGTGCTTGACCCTTGGATATCAGGTTAGGCAGGAGACCAGTCGGCCACTTGTCCTGGTTTGCCTGGGCAGTGCAGGTCATGCCTGCTGTCTCAAGCTTTAGCAATCAGCCACCCTTTTCACTGTGACAGTGTGGGTAGCAGCAGTATCTTACATGCTCCTCTCGACAGCGAGGCTTCTTTCTGTCTTGCCTTTTTTGGCAGAAGCAACAAAGCAAAGTAGTGAGCAAGGGTCCTTACTTAACTTATTTGTTTTAATTTAGCCTTCCTGCTGGCGAAGTGAGACAGAGTCCATGCTCGGCTGTTGCATAACAGCCTCAGCTCCTTTCTCTTGTCAGGAAGAGGAAGGAAGGGCTGCTTCATGTGCAGTCAGAGCAATTAGGTGCTTTGGGAAAAACAAGTAATGTCTTCAGAGGGTGGCCAGAATGAGTGTGGGATGGAAGACTCGGGGCTTTCTTTCCTTTAGGCTGGCTGAAATGGTTTTTTCGTTTTCTAAATATTCGCAATTATCTTGTCACTGTTTCCATCTCCATTTATGGGCACTCAGTGTTCACTTACTCCACCTACCATGCATGGCACATTGGAGCTTCCACGTCCTGCTTCCCACCACGCCGCAGCACACCTGCAGCAATGAGCTCAGAAAGGCCTGGAAATGCTGAGGCTGGCAGATGAAGCATGGGCTGGGAGGGTGTCCCCATGTCATTATTCTGTCAGTCAGATGTGACACCACAGAATATTGGGTTCCTGGGAAGTTGTCTTTATTCTTTAACAGTATGTCCTGGTAGTGAACTTGATAGTTATTTTGCTCTGGGGTGTGCTGATGCATATGGTGCTTAGAGCATTGCGTTGCATGGAGTGACTGTTCTCTGAATCTCATGTGTGTTTCGTGCTCCTAACAAATGGACTTTGAATAGAAAGCTTCCTGTATCACATTAGCTACTTGTGCAAAGTGAACTAAAATGTGTTGAATTGCAGATACTACCTGTCACTTCACAAAGATAATCTAATCCGGTGTCTTGGAAAATATTGTTTCATTACACAGATGCAGAAACGTAGGCTGAATTTTACAAAGCAAAAGAAAGACAAAGGGAGGACTTGAATTTGGATCTTTTAGACTCTAGAGCCTGTTCTTGTTTTATTTTACCACACTGAAAGGTGAGACATAAACACAAATATACCAACTAAACTACTGGACACGAGAAATTTATATCTGTATATATTCAAGGACTTCCCTATAATAAAAGACCAGTGGTCTCATGGCTTGTATCATTTATCTGTGGCTAATATTTGTACAACATCAGAAGTACAAATCCACCCAAATTTGTAATACATAGGGTTGGTAATGTCAGGATTCCACTTGTTTAAATGTTACCTAGTGGCTAAAATCCCTGTAGAGTTTAGCTGTTACATCTTCCCTCTCCAAGTGCTTTCTCAATCTTTCACACTCTCAGAGAGGATGAAGAGTTAATCTTTATATTTAAATGGTATTTTGTACTTAAAATAAAATTGGAGTTTGAGGCCCAGTACGGAATACCATGCCATCCTACAGCAACAAGACATTATTGCTCTATTATAGACATTATTTCATGTCCTGCTGTTGAAGTCTGTCCCCTTTCAGAGCTTAAAGCAAGTAATGCAGAGTGCTTTGTCATTCATGATATATGCTAACATCACAGGTGGAGAGACGTGAAGAATTTTTATTCCTACCGTCTTTATGATGTTAATGATTCTCTCAACAAAACCACTTCATTTTATGTAAAATTAAAAATTCATAACCTGTGAAACCCATAAAGACTTTGTACCAGCAAACCACTGACTACCACTGAAGTAAGTATGGTCAATTCCATCTGTACTTGTCTAGACAAACAGGAAAAAAACCAAAACTTTAAAAATTCTTCCACCCTGCTTTCTGCCATCCGAATGGTCATGGTTGAGTGGAAAATCAATGAAGTGCTGTGTGAATTGCACCTCAGTACTGCCGACAAGCCACACAAAAATCCAACTTTTCACATGAGATGAAGATTGCCTTTGCTTCATTTACTCTCTTAAGACACATTAAAATCAAAGCTATCACCCCATTTGGCCATCTGTCAATGCTCCCTACACAGTAAGCGGGTAGACTTTGTTCCTGGATCACCAGAATAGGAGGATGTTTTGTTGTTGTAATAAATGGCTTAAGAGACAGAAATAAATCAATGCAATTTATAAAGTTGGGGTGAAAATGTTAGATGCAGTTTTCTAAACTGCAGAGAATTATATATGGATGAACTGCAATAAATAAAGCATAGCTTTAGCAGTTTACAAAAATAAATGGTAAAGATGAAATAAATTAATGTTTAGCCTTTTATTTGAAATCATTTCTTGCTTTCACAAAATGCATACAACCGTCCATTGCTCATTAAATTGCAAATTTCGTGTTCAAATGTAATATGGTAAATAATGGCTCCCAATTGTCCTCTTAAATTTTAATTTCCAAAGTTTTGTTTAAGTAGACCAAAAACCTGAAAACCTCGTTTCCGAAGGTTCCCAGACAATTGTTCTCCTGTTTATTAACAATGAACTGCCTGTTAACAATGGTTTGTATTTTTAGATTGAACATACTGAATCCAGTTTGCTGACCCTGAACTCAGTTAAACACAAGTGCTCGCTCCGCAGGTGCCGATTAATAGAACTTGTGTGACCATGTCTTCAGAGCTGTCCCAGGGAGCAGGCGCCCTGGGCCCGGCTGACAGCACATAGAGGCCCTTGTTCTGCTCACCACCAAACTCTAAATCTACTTCCTTGGCTTACCTTTTGCAGTAGATAAAGCTCATGCTTACGTTGGTGGATTTTACCAGGTATGATGAGTTCCAAGAGATAAGCAACTGTTTAATAACCAGCCAGTCACAGATTATTCTAAACATGGTTTTACATAGAGATTTGAAATTTAATCTATTGGAAAAACAGACCGAAAGCAAGAAGTCATAAAATGTGTTATACTGAGGAAAAAAAAAAAAAAAAGCCCAGATAATATAAAAATCCAACCAAAATCGTTTCCTCTCAAAAAGGACACTTTATTTTCAAGGCTCAATTTGTTTTGGTAAAAATCTCATTCAGTTCTAATAATACCACTATGTTCCTGGAAAAAGTGAAATAGTAATAATAACAGCAATAGAATAGTGTTCTGTGAAACACCAGCTCCACTAGTTAATAGGTATTCAGGCTTAGGCACTAGTTTATACCTATACTTTTTATCCTTAAAGAGAAGTACATGCTCATTCAGATATTAAACACGCAGAGAAATCTTATGGTAAAGATATGTAGTGAACTTTTCCACCTCTGCTCTTCCTAAATCTATTTGAATGCAGAACCTCTTGTTTGCCTTAATATTTACTTATATATTGTAGAACAAATTTTTGAAGAACAACTTTGGAAAATGCAGCCAATGACAACTGGGATAATTTTTCCAGAGCAGATCATTACAACCTTCTCATGACTTTCAAGAATGTCCCTACAATTCATAAAAGTTGGCTTTTTACTACCCTTCCCCTTCATTTTCCAGAAGAAAGCTGTATTAGTTTGATAAATTCCTTTTCATTTATTTCCGATTGCTTGTAGCAAGATGCTGGTGGTAACCCAAGTGTCTGCCAATAGTGAACAGAGGTAAAATGTGGCATGCTCATGGGATGGAGTATGCTTACGTTCAGAAATGGGAACTGACTTTGTACACTGCAGCATGGAAGCTCTCAAAGACACAATGTAAGTCAAAGTGTAGGGGAAAAAATATTTGCAGCACAATACTATTTAAATAAATTGTAAGGCAATAATTTTCAGTAATATACATATATTATTACGTAAGTAATGTCACATATACTGTGTATGTATGAGATATACTTATCTAAGTAAATGTATGGAAAGTAGATCAAAAAGACATGTATGAAATATCCCAGAGCTGAGTGCCTATATGGGAGGGGAATGAGCTTAGGCAAAGGAAATGATGAGAAAGTATAAATTAAAGCAAAATGCAATTCAGTGCAATGAAATAAAATAGTAAAAATAGTAGCCTCCCCTTATCAACGGCTTTATTTTCCATGGTTTCATGGTCCCAAGATATGACATGGAATATTCCAGAAAAAAACAATTCATAAGTTTTAAATTTTGTGTCATTCTGAGTAGTGTGGTGAAATCTCTTGCCATCCCATCCTGTCCTGCCCAGGATGTGAATCATCCCTTTGTCCAGCAGGTCTGTGCTATGCAGTCCACCAGCCCATTAGTCACTTTGTAGCTGTTGTGCTTATCAGATCTGCTGTCACAGCACTGCAGCACTTGTGTTCAAGTCACCCTTATTTTGCTTAATAATAGCTTCAAAGTGCAAGAATACTGTGCCTAATTTATAAATTAAACTTTATCACAGGTGTATATAGGAAAAAACAGTGAGGTTCAGTACTGTCCAAGGTTTCAGGCATTCACTGGGTGTCATGGAACAAACATATCTCTCATAGGTAAAGACAGCTTACTTAAGCTATTGAAGGAACAGAAAGAATCAGCACAACTGAAAAGAGAAAGTTGTGATACTAATAGCTTGGTGGTCCTTTATGTAATTGACTCAGGACCTCTCCACTTGTACACCTGTTATGTAAATCTCTGTGCACGCAGAGTTTACTGTGGATATTTTCTGATATAAACTCAGCAATATTCAAAACATTCAAAGAAGACCTGTGGCCTTGTCTGACCACCTAATTTTGATTTCCTTTTGCTTCTTAGATGTAATTTGAAAGTAATTTGTCTGGGCGTGCTTGCTTTTAAATATCCATCAAAATTCCTGACATCTTACTATTTTACTTTCATTTCTTCAGGTCCTGCACACTTTTCCTCTGACAAGAGTGTCTGTGCAGAGGTTGGCTGCCCCAACTTCAGGTGATGAAGGTCCCCTTCCCCAGACTCATCAGAACCCAGGAACCATCAAAAATGGTCTTGGCAGTCTACAGGACTCCTTCCCCATGGTGGGTGTCTCCTGGAAACCCTTGCGCCCGTTGTCAGTGTGATCACAGGTACCATATGAGGTCACTCTGCTTGATTGTTCAGATCCCTGTCTCTGAATTTGTCCTCACATTCAGACTAGGACATTGAATAGCATTGAATCCCAAACTCTCTAGGTTTGGGCCCAGATCCTCCTGCCTAATTCCTCAGGGATTTGAACCCTACTTCCATACAATGTTTAATCACTTAAACAGGCTTCACTAGTTTATAATTGTAAATGCACTTGAGTCTAAAAACCACCACCCACATTTTCTTTGGCTACATTCAATCTATTCACTAGTTCATTGGCACCAACTTTACTTGGGCTGGGATTCACCCCACCCTCTTGGTGTGCCTTTTGTCCCAGCCAGGTCCCTAGCCCTTTTAGGTTCTACCTTACCTTCTTTGCTTTACCTATCTTAATTGCAAGGCGGTGCCAGTTTGGGGACATCTGTATGTATTATATGTATAGAATATATGCATATACTTTACATATAACATATATAAAGAATACGTATTCTTTAGGTATGTATACATTATATATAAAACACACATAATTTTGCTGATATGCTAAAAATGAACCCCACTACCACCAAAAAAAAACAATCATGAACTTATACAAATATTTTCTCTGCACCCCCTCTTCTTTATTTGCAACTGGACAAATGATGTGTTAGCCATTTTTATTCTTTCCTCTTCAGACAGCAATGAGTATACAAGGGTACTTCAAAAAGTTTGTGAAAAATAGAATGAAAAAATAATATAAATCTTTCCATAAACTTTTTGAAGTATCCTCCTATAGCACTGAAGATGGATATAAGGTACCCCACAGGAGCATAATGGCTCAGAGCTCATATATAATCCCCAATCTACAACATATGATTGACATACATGCTGATGATGAGTAGGATATTTTAAATAAGTATTCTTCCAGGGAACCTAACAAAATGTTGTACCAGCCACTCTGAAATTGGCAGCAAAACCCCCTCTCTCATCACTGTAGCATACAAGTCATAATAAAAATGATTTACTCTTAAGTTTTTGGATTGAGGGTCTGTATTGTGAATGTGGATGAGATTATTAATGTAAAACACAATACCGGGTGCATTTTTGGTGTTTGAGATCCTTAGAACATTAAAAAGAAAAAAAATCATGAACAAGAGAATTAGAGTGGAACATATATTTTGAGATTTTTAGTGCACTTTGGAAGTGAATGTGTGCGTTCTTAGGCTTTGGATCAGAAAGCTAATGGAAGTTCTTCTTCAAGGTGAAAGAGACAAGGGGAGGAAAAGACCTGGCTGCTCTTTGTATCTTCTGGAGACACACATCAAAACAGGCAAACGCAGCAGAGGCTGGTAAGCCATTAACGCCTTCCACACAGGCAGAGTGGAAAGAGAGGTGGCCATCCTCAGACATTCATGAATCTGAGGTAACTTTTATATCATCCATTTGGCTCTTGAGAAGTTGACATTATAATAATGAAAAACACATCAAGTTGGTGAGATTTGAATTGAGCATGCACATTTATTAGCATTGCTGGCTACATGGGTACTTTTGTTGACGAAATGAAGTGCTCTATAATATTAAATTATTATTTCATGCCACTTTTATTAATGTTCTGAAGGGCACTGCAAATTATAGTACACTATTTCTTATGGTTGATTAACATCATGCAGCTGGTCATGTCCCATTTGTGGGGTAAGATACTGGGATTCTTTTTAGAGAAAAAGTTAAGGTTATTTACAACATATTTATTTTTTCTCATAGATTTCAAATCCAATGCATCTTCTTAAAAACAGGTTAGATTGAGTGAAAAATAGAGAAAGAAGAGAGGAAAAATAAAGGAGAGTTGGAAAGACACCATGGGTTTCCCATACATCACCCCCTTTTTTTGGTTTCCTATATACAATGGTACTTCAAAAAGTTCATGGAAAAATGATATTAAAAGATAACACGCATCCCTCCACGAACTTTTTGAAGACCTGGGAAAGATAAAAATGCAGGATTGGAATAATTGCTCATAAGCCCTCAGGAAGAGACACGGGTTTCTGATCTTCTCTCTCACATTACACAGGAGTCTGCATAGCAACCTGAGCTCTGTAAAATTCACTCCCATGATTGCTCCACAGAAGGCTTCCTTCTGAAGAGCTACACAGCATAAAACCCTTTCTCCTGCTGCTAACCATTACCTCCTGCAATTTTCCTCAGTTTCCTTAAAAAGTATGCCATAAGTTTAGAATATTATAGAGAAAAGATTATGAGTAGCAATTTAGTCAGGAGGATCAAACAGGACGGTTTGTAGATATCCTGGCAATGTAGTCAGATGTAATTGGGGCCAGTACATGTAGTTCACATCTGGGAATGGGCTCTCCAGGTGTTTCTGGCATCATCAGAGGTAGCCAAAGCCGAGTGCAGGGGAAGTAAACGTGCACAGTTTACCTTCTTCTTCTGAAACCTCCAGAGCTGATGGAATTACTCAGCAGCCACCACAATGGCAGCAGCAATTAAATGTTGAAAAGGACTTTAAAATTGCTTTTTTAAATTCATCATTTGTTTCATTGGCCAGTCTGTTACAAAGTACTTTGACAAAGTAGAAATAGTATTTCCATTATACCATTTTTTATATTATTGCCAGTAGTATTTTTATGAGCAGTTATTATTTAAAAATCAGCCATAAAACAATATATTTGATCCAGCAATGTGATAAGAACTGAAGATATCTCACCCTTGAGCATTTAATAATTTAATAATAACTAATCATGAGCATACGCAGTCTCAGACATGGTTCCAAGTCCTTCGTGTATGTGAGCTCATTTAAATCTCTTAACAACACTATGTATGAGGTGGTTTTTAGAAAACTCAAGCACGTAGAATTTAACTTGCCCGAAGTCACTCAACTGGTAAGTGGTTGAGCAGGAATTTGAGGCCAGGCAGTCTTGGATCGTATGTTAGAATTCCTTCCTTTTTTTTGGTTTTTGTTTTAGTTTCTGTTTTTTTGTAATATTAGTAAAAGAGAAGACAGAAGTGATATCTGATCTCGATTATGGCTATCTTGTCAATGATGGCCAGTAAGAGAGTTTATCACGTGATCATGTATCAATTTATCTATCAGTAAACTCATTATCTTTTTTACTAGAACCGATCTTCACAACCTAACTGTTCTATCTTCACTTTCTGTTGGAGGCATCATCATCTTTGCATTAGCACATATTCAAAATTTCTGAGAACCCATATTCTTTGTCTAGTTGCCTAATTCCTTTTTATCTTTCAAGATTTAGCTGAAGAAATACCACTCTGAGAATCTCTCCACACTCCAGAGAGCCAGGGCTTCCCTGACATTTTGGGCTTCCTGTAGGACTCTTTCTCTTGGTTCCCAAATGCAGGCATCTCTACCCGCTACCTCAGATCCCTTAAAGCAGGAGATCTGAGTCAACCCTAAGAGATTCAGGTTCAGTATGTTTGCTCCAAAATATGCTCTGTTTTGAAAAAAGAAAAAGCTCTCAAGTGATTATGATGGTTGTCAGGTGTGGGAATTAGCCCCAAACCAACCACTTTTTTCTCCCACTCCCTTTTCATGCAGCCTCTTGAACATTCATTTCTGGAACCCAGATCTATACCTGGCACAAAGCATATGTTCAACAAATACCATTAAAGGGGTGAAAGAGAAAAAATGCCATATCACGTTGACACCAGGGAGATTTTTCAGGAAATTAAGTTCTAGAGCATATGTCAGCATCAGCTTACTCAATCCTAATTGTTCTATCATTAATGTCATACTATCAATTATTTATAAGAATCACCTAAATTTGGTAAGAAACTATTCTACTATATTCTGTAAATTCCACTTATCAGAGCAGACAATTTTATAGTATTTTCAGATGAAGAACATTTTACATTTGCATTATGTAAGGGATTGATTTGGCTATCTGGATGATGTGTATTTCTAGAACGATTCTATCCAGAGTTCTGGGTAACTGAAGCTTGTTGTTCTAAAATTCCATTAGATTGAAGAACCATGTTGGTTACATAGAAAGAATTCTATTTATGAAAATAAATAACAAAGTTTAACCCATTTGAGACTTTTAGTTTTAAAAGTCTTTAAGTATAATAAAATAGTAAGAAAAAATAATAGAGAGAGAATATAATTGTTGAGCTTTTCCCTGCTTGTGGAACTATTTATCATGGCCCTTCTCCTCCAGGGGCTTTAGCATGCATCTCCAAAAATACATTGATGTTGTCCTACATGAACATAATGCCATTATCATAGCTAACAATGCTACCGGTAATTCAAAAATATCATCTAACGCTGAGCCCATATTCAAATTGCCGCAATTATTATCAAACTACTTCTCATAGTCATTTCTTTAAAAAATGAATAAAACCAAAACTGTTCAAGGATAACATGCTGCTATGTTTCTCTGTGTCTCTTACATTTCTTTTATGCATAAATAATCCATTGACTCTTTCTTTTAGAATGTTTCACCTTTGATTTGCCTGATAGTTTCCTCATGGTTCTGTTTAAGTTGTTCCTCTTTCCTCTGCATTTTTTCATAATGTGGGAGTTAGATCTAAAGACTTTATTAAATTTATTGGGAGCCTTCTGATAACAGCTTCAATCTCCTTTATTGTTATTGGTCTGTTCAAATTTTCTACGTCTTCACGGTTCAGTTTTGGGAGCTTGTGTGTGTCCAGAAATTTATCCATTTCCTCCAGATTTTCAAATTTGTTGGCGTATAGTTGTTTATAGTAGTCTCGAATGATTCCTTGTATTTCAGATGAATCAGTTGTAATATCGCCTTTTTCATTTCTAATTTTTGTTATTTGAGTCTTCTCTCTTCTTTTTTTTGTTAGCCATGCTAATGGTTTGTCAATTTTATTTATCTTTTCAAAAAACCAACTTTTTGATTCGTTGATCTTTTGAATTGTTTTTTGGTTTTCAATTTCATTCAGTTCTGCTCTGATCTTAATGATTTCTTTCCATCTGCTAACTTTAGGTTTGGATTGTTCTTGTTTTTCTAGTTCTTTAAGGTGAAGTGTTAGGTTGTTCACTTGCCATCTTTCTATTCTTCTGAAGTGAGCATTTAATGCAATAAATTTTCCCCTCAATACTGCTTTTGCAGTATCCCACAGGTTTTGGTATGATGTATCATTGTTTTCATTAGTTTCAAGAAATTTTTTGATTTCCTGCTTGATTTCTTCTTGGACCCATATGTCATTAAGTAGAATGCTGTTTAATTTCCATGTGTTTGTATAGTTTCCAGAGTTTCGTTTGTTATTAATTTCTAGTTTTAATCCATTGTGGTCTGAGAAGATACATGGGATAATTCCAATTTTTTTGAATTTATTGAGACTTGATTTGTGACCTAATATGTGATCTATCCTGGAGAATGATCCATGTGCTGATGAGAAGAATGAATATTCTGAGGTTGTTGGGTGGAATGTTCTGTAGATATCTGCCACTTTTGGCAGGGATACTCGCAGGTGAAGCTGTGGAATTCATGTTGCATTTTATCAGTAGGTGCAGAATGTTTGGTTGTGCTTCAGATAGTTCTTGACCAGCAGGTGATGGTGCAGGGTCAGCATCACTTGCAAAGGAGGGTGACTGCTGTGGTAGCCTTGCTCTGAGCAAACCCAAAAAGTGTTGTTTACCGAAGATAACCCTCCCATTGTCTCTGGCATAATTTCTGGAATGTCTACATTATTTTGTTCATACTGAGCTATTGGAAGCCTTTGATAGGGCTAACCTATTAAAGACCACTCTCTGTCATTTACACTTTATCTTGAACATATTATTAGATTATATAGCTATTGATTCAGCTAGCTACTTGAGGAAAAATAGCAGAGAGCAGATGAGTCAATGGAAAGAAGTACGCAACAATGGAAATTTGAAAACATGTGCTGAGAATAGTTAGTAGAAGGAACTAACAACCATGATACACTTTTCATACTTTTTTTAGTTTTTATAACCCCAAACTACTGTCCTTTAAGTTTATTTGCTTATTTGCCACCATCTTGTGGATGAGGGCAGGGACTTTGGTGGTCTTGGTCACTCTTGTATCTCTAGAGCCTAGAACCAGCCTAGAGGTTTGGTTAATGTTGGTAAGTGAAGCAATGAATGAACAACGTGGAAACAGGCTGGAATCTTCGTTTTCTATTGTATGTTACTACTTTGCATTGTTAATCCTATTAATTGTTTTGGATGGAGTTTATCAGGTGATGATGTGCTGACTAAAAAGAATATGAAACACGTTTCCCTGAAGTCAATACTTTGTAGTTCTGAAGAAAGCATATACCTTTCTCATTTACCTTGAGGGATTGTTTCTAGGTGTTTCTTGTATTATTTTAGGTGCAATTTCTGTGATTACACATTTTGAAAATAAGGAAGGAACAAGAGTTTAGACTTGTTTTTTTCCCTGTGATGTTTTGTTCTGCTGGTAACAGTATATATCAAATTGAAGGGATTTTTGGCATATACAGAAACTCGGAGCAACAGCTTTTTCATTTGTTAGATGAAATGCAAGTCCACTTAGAAAATAGTCTTCCCGCATTTCTCTCAAGAGAAAAGAGTGAATGAGTAAAGAATAAAGAGTTATGGATGTTGACCTTTGAAATTCTCCCCAAAGCTGCATGACTACTGATGGGAAGACATGAAAAGTCATTTCACTTATAATGAGATACCAAGTGGGCCTGTCTTCTTTTAAAACCTGGCATTTAAAAATACATTTACTTCTATTATGTACTGGCCTAACCTGCACAGGCTATTGCATATAACATATTACTTGAGCAGATGTTTTAGACAACATGCTGGCAGCAATGCAAGTAAAGAATAAAGTTTATAGTTTTGTTTTTTCAATTTCATAGTCACACAACTGAGAAAGCTTTTTTATCTGGAAATTTATTGCAAATGTTATGTAAACTGCCTATTAATTTTATGCCTACTGTGCAGCAGAACTCTTTAATATAAAGAAATGGGGGTTTAATAGACACCTAGATTATTTTCTTCCATAGAACATCTTTTCGCTTTAGCAAAATCTTTTGTAGCCAATTTGCTTCTGACCTTATGGGTGAGGAGGCAGGTTAGAGGGACATGCAGATATTTAGGGAATTATGTTTCTTGATAGTAAAAGGGGGAAAAAGGAAGGAATGGGAAGAAGGACATGATAGGAATTTTTATAATTCTATCATTTTGAGCAGCTACCTAGTTTATTCTTACGTTGTAGAAGGAGCATAGGGCTTTAAAAGATCTGTTCCAGGGAAACGTTTGCATTCATTTTACTGTCATGACCTCTACTGCAATTTATATTATGAACTCAAAATAAGCACCTTTAATATTTCATTAAAATGTATAAAGTATAAACATACAGTATTATGTTACATAATGCATTTGCAAGTCTATATTCAGATGTGGGGGATTTCTGTATTCATGAAGGAATGACCTTCATACCCCAGTGGAGGATCACCAGTTTATTCAATTCTATGACATTTTAATTTTATTTATGTGCCAAATGAAAATATGACATTCATATCATCATCTTTAACAAATGTATTACCAATCAATCAGAGAGGGCACAAAACCATTTCCGGGTGCACAAGGTTGCTGGTAGAAGCATTCGCCCCAATGACTCAGTGATGCCACCTCCAACTGTGCATATACTCAAGCACTTGCATGTGTGTTCCTGAAATCTGCTTTTCCTTAACCAAATTTGTAGAATAATAACTTTTAAAATGGAAAAAACATGATTTTCATGCCATATAATCAACAGGGAACATTTCTAAATGGCAGAGAAGTGGAAATTTGGCGAACCAAGGGGAAATTAATTAATACCAAATCAATTAATAAAACACCCTCATCACCACAATGGAATCAGAATTTTAAACAATTTCTGAGTCTCACATAGAATATTTATCAAAATAAACAGATGTTCATTTGACACTATGATCTCCCCTCCCCCAAGCAGCATTGATTCTGTTCTGACCAATCTTTCAGTTTTGAATTCCTAACCAACAGGAAGCCCTGAAGAAGCAAACCACTTGTACGAATTGGCTGCTTTTTAGGTGGCAGGACAAAAGTTGCTGATTTGGATTCAGAAAATACTTAGTCGTAGATAATGGGGGTGGGAGGAATTAATGTTTTCTAATTGCTTAGAAGGTTTGACTCTGTGCCTAGTGGGGCATAGAGTCTCATAGAGTGAATATATTGAAGGAAACAGGGGTCGGTAGAAAGTACAAGTGGATCCCATGAGAAGCTAAGTTAGGCTCCTAGTCCTGTCTCTCTGGCGCCTCTAGGTCTCTTCTGCACATTTACTTCAGATTTTCTCTTCCTTGGAAGATTTTTCTCATCTTTTCTATTCATTTTGCCTAAACGTGCCAATGGGCCCTGGTTCTGTAGTCCCTTCCCGTTTGGCATGCAACAAAGACTGACTGACTGTGTCCTTGCTCTTCCAATTCACAATTCTCACTCTCCAGATTCCCAATCCCCACTTTCCCCCTCCCACTTCAGGGGACAGCCAGCTCCAGTTGGCTGTGGGCAAGGATTCAGAATCTCATGACCATTGCCCTTTGGTCAGTTGTGGGAATAAACTCTTCCAGAAGATGATGCAGGCAGTCTGGGTTGTGAAAACCAGGGAGATTTTAAGACATTGGTAGAACATCAAATCATGTATCTTCACATCCAGATTGCTCTGTAACCCTCCCTGGAGATGCTGGAAGTTATCTCTGGTCTTTGAGTAGGAGAAGGAGGTCAACAAGTTTTTTAAAAAAACTGGAAGTTGACTTTAACTTCAGGTAAACAATTTCATTCTTTTTCATTAAAATGAGAGAAAAACGAAATAAAACAAAATGTCTATTTTTTGATTTCATAAAATAATTTTCCTACTAAATTTTTCCTCAGAAAATTGGTTTAGTGTAGCAAAAGTTTCCCCAGTAAAGCTCAGTATGATTATTCGAGAGAAGTATTGTTTCACTGAATGGTCACAACACACTTTGGAAGGATAAGTATGATTTAAATATTACCCTATTACCCAGCTATCCCACTACAGGGTATACACCCAAAGGAAATGAAAACAATATATCAAAAAGACGCTTGCACTCCCATGTTCATTGCAGCACTATTCACAATAGCCAAGAGATGGAATCAACCTCAATCTCAACAAATGAATGGATAAATGGAATACTACTCTGGTATTTAAAAAAATGATGATATCCTATCATCAGCAGCAACATGGATGGGACTGGAGACCATCGTGTTAAGTGAAGTAAGTCAGGCACACAAAGGCAAGTACTGCATGATCTCACTCATATGTGGAATCTAAAAAAACGAATTAAAAAAATGGTTTTCATAGAAGTAGAGAGTAGAATAACCATTACCAGAGGTCAGGGAGCAGGGGGAGGGGGAGAAAAAAGTGGACTAAGAGATACAAAACTATGCTATCTACCCTAAGTAAATCATTGTGCAGTATATGCAAGTATTAGTACAATACACTGGACCCCACAAATATGTACAAATAAATGTTAAAATATTTTTTAAAAATAAAATGACATAAATACAATTAATCTAACAGCATCTTACAGCAAATACTGCAGATGTCGTCTATCCAAATATTAGAGGTCCATTTTAAAAAAAATACATATTCCTTGCTCCTGTACATTTGCAATAGGGTTTGAATGTCATGGTCGGAAAATAATAAGATTTAAAAAAGAAAAACAACTCTAAGCAAAACATTCAATGAGGAAGAGTTTGAAACAAATAGAGCAGTCACAGGATGCTTTAGCCAGCCAGACCTCCTCCAGGGGCAGCAGTGGGAGAGAGAGGGAGCAGTGAGCACCAAACCCTGAGGAATTCCAGAGATAGATAGCTTCATTGCTAACTGTGTTAGGAAGTGGTCCTGTCCCTGGAAGCTGATTCCATATGGCAATCCATTAACTTGAAGGCAGGAGGGAAGAAATGTCTGGGTCCATTTAAGAAACGCAAGTTTCATTGCTCCCTGTGCATGCATCTATAGATGAAGCTTTTTTTAAAATTGAGATTATTTGTCCACCATTTGTAATTCCAGCTCACTGACACTAATGTGTTAAAATTAATTTTCTTTACACAAGGCTCTTAGAAATCGTATACTGTGGTTAAACTCTCAAATTCGACTATTCGTCACACTGTATGTAGCCTAAGCTATCTCTTGAAAACATAACTGGATCTCCATTACTTTCACATCACATTTAAAAAATAACAACTAAAAACAATCCGAGATCCTAACTTAGCTCCCAGCCCTATATGGCCAACATCAATTCCCACCACTTTCCCCCCTCCCTCTCTTTACTTCAACCACATGAAGCTTCTTCCCAGTCCTAGAATATTCTAAGGATGCTTTCATATCAGGACCTTTGCCAGACTATTATAATGCTTGGAATACTCATTTCTGCAGTCTTTGGTTTGTTCTCTCACTTTATTTAATCTCACTCTGATGTCACTTGATAAGAGAATCCTTCTTTGACCAGTCTATTTAGACTAACACCCACTATTTCTTTATAATACTCATTGCACCTGACATTACATTATATATACCTCTATTTTTTATTGTTTTTTCCTCTATTAGAGCATAAACTCTTTGAAGGCAGAGACTGTGTCTGTTTTGTTTCCTTAATCCATAGTATCTCGAATAGAAACTGGCACATAGTAGGTACTCCAAGTGCTAGATTGTGAACTTTCTGTTATCAATTCATGGCAAGATGAATACATTATGTGAGAACATCCAGAAACTTTTGTAGAAATTTGACATTGGTGCAACATCCATATATGAAATTTTGTTGATTACCAGCCCATGATGAATTGAGAAAAATTTTAAAAACTGGTCCTTCAGCCAGAAACTTTGAGAAGTACAGCCTTGGCCCTACCTACCTTAGTAGACACCTGTTAAATTAGATGGTGTAAGGGAAACTCCATAAAAATAATGATTCCGGTGTCTGTAGTATGACAGAACTAAAATAAGAGGATAATAAATCCACAATAATAGTAGAGGATTATAATACATCTTTCAGTAACTGAGAGAATGGGGTGACAGAATTAGTAAGAACACAGACTATTTTAACAACAGAACTAACATCATCAGTGTAAGTGATCTATATGGAACACTGCATGTAACAATTTCAAAATATATATATATTTTTCAAGTACCTGTGGAACATTTACAAAAATTGACCAAATACTTGTCAGTAAAATAGGTTTCCCCCAATTTTGAAGGATTTCAGTCATTGGTAGTGTTGATACAGGATGTGCTCAGTTTTCCCGGGCTGGGGTTTCAGGACATGCCTCTGGGTTTCCAGCCACTCCCAGAGGTCCCAGGCCCCTTCCTCTGGGCTCTCACCTGGAGGAAAGTTACTGTTGCCAGTTAGACCTATTCTTCGCACTAACAGGGGAAAATGAGACAAGGCGGGGTGTTGGCTGGTTTATGCAATCCAGTGACTGGGCACGCTCAAAAGAGAGCACAGAGCATTCTGGTGCATACAACTGGGAACGACCCCCTTAACTGAATATTTGCTAGATAGGAAAACTATAAAAGCCAAATCCCAGCTGAAGGCAGGGGTTGCTGCTCACTTTCCTGGAGGCAACCTGCACTTGGCTGGCTGAGGTGTGTATAATTTACTTTGTATCTAACTTACCTTCAGTAAGCAGCTGCTCATTCTCTTGAGCCAGACTGAACTTTGTACTGAACTTTAAGTATGTTTTTCTGGCTTTTGTGTTAGACTTGATGCCTGTAGTGAACTTACTTTTGTGTTAAACTTGGTGTGGGCCCTGCTCAGTCTCTAGAGCATGCCACACTATCTCCGTAGAACCTGTATTTCTTATCTATTTTATTAAACTTGTTCTCACTTTCTACTCTGATTCTGCCATTGAATTCTTTCCTGTGGCAGTGACAAGAAACTGTTAAGAGGACTGGGTGCGTTGAGGCCAACTATTGGGCCCCCCGGATCCTACCTCTGACATCAGTGTGACATATCACAACCATGAGATGCAGTGAAAGCCATGCTTAGAGGAAAATAGTCTTAAACTCATATATCAGAAAAGAAGATATGTTGAAAATCAATTATATTTTTTAGCCATCTAAAGAAGTTCGAAGAACCACAAATTAAATCTCAATAGAGTTGAAGGAAGGAAATACAGAAAACTATAGGGCAAAATGGCTTCACCAGGGAATTCAACCAAAGACTTGAAGTTGATCTGTAGATACAGCACTGTAGAGCTAGGGCTGGGTCTAGAGCTCACAGAACCCACAAGCCCATTGTCCAGACTGGGTCACAAACCCTTCACATGCAGGTCTACGAGCTAGGTAACCAGAAAAAAGTTCCTTGGTGCCTTGGTTGAAGAAAGAGTAGTCTTTATTCAGCATACACACATCTAAGAGCTAAGCAATCCAAAGAGAAACTCAGAAACTCAACTGCTACCAGCAAAGTCCAAAGAAAAACTGAGCAGCTGCCAGCGAAGCAAACATGCTCTATTTTTAGACATGAGCTCTGCTGACCAGCAGTTCAGGCTGCTGCTCCACAAACTCTGAAGAACACAGAATAGCAACAAACTAAAAAGACACATTGGCATGCATGCTCACTAACTACACCCACACACAACTTGTTTACAAAGAATGTGCTGCACCACCCCCAACCAGACCTGAGGCAAGGAGGCGGTTAAACTATTCTATTTTCCCCACAAGCACAATGCCAATGAATGTTCCAGAAGACATCTTAACAAAAATTGACAATTTTTTTCTGGAATACATATGGTAATTCGTTTGACTGACATAAGGTTACTTGCCTAGTTTTGACAGTGACTCTACAGAGGAGTGAGTAATGGATAGTCTTTCAGTAAATGGTGCTGGGTCTACTGGGTAAATATAGAGAAACAAAAGTTGACTTGAAATCACATCACAGATAAAAATCAATTTCAGGTGGATTGTTGCCCTAAATATTGAAAGTATAGCAATAAAGTTTCTAGAAGATTATATAGTAGAATATTTTTAAATTATAAGGTAAAGTGTGCTTTAAATAGGACAGAAAAGAATCATTGGCCATAAAGGAAAACATTGATTATAAGAACATGGTTTTACTATTATGACCTTATACTTACCAAAGGTATGGGTAAGAGAATAAAAAGGCAAGCCAGGAAATGCTCGAAGATATTTACAACACATAAACCCTCAGGAGGCTTGTTCCCAGAATATATGTAAAGCTTCTACAACTCAAAAAGAAAAAAAAAAAAAAAAAAAAAATCAACACAATTTTAAAATGAGCCAGAAACCTGAGAGGCACTTATGAAAAGAAGATATCCAAAGAGCCAATAAGGATATGAAAAGGTGTTCAACCTTAGCAGTCATCAAGAAAATGCAAATTAAAAGCATGAGACACAACCGTGCATCCATCCGTACGACTAAAATTTAAAAAGACTAACAATATCAAGTGTTTGTGGAGCTAACTGAGGCTTTCTTACACTGCTGGTGAAATAAAAATTGCATAATGCCCTTGGAAAATTGTTAAGCAGTGGCTACTAAATTTAAAGATACACATAGTCTGTACCCTAGCAGTTTTACCCTTAGTTATACAACCATAAGAAATCCATACATATGTGTACAAAGAAACATATGCAAGAATAGCCATAATAGTTTCAAATTGCAAACATCTCCAATGCCTATGAACAGAAAAATGGAAAAATAAGTTGTGGTTTATTCACACAAGGAGATACTACACATCAGAACGAACTCCTATTTACATTAAGTAACATGGAAGAATCTCACACATCCAATATTGTATGAAAGAACCCAGACATAAAAGAATTCAAAGTGTAGGATTCTCCTTATAAAATGTTCAATCACAGGTAAAACAAATATCTGGTATTAGAAATCAGGATAGAGGCTCCCTTTAGTGAGGAAGGAGGGGCACGAGGGAGCTCGGGGAGTGCTGGTAATGTTCTATTTCTTGACATTTGGGGTAGTTACATGGGTGAGTTCATTTCTTGATAATCCATTGAACTGTACACGTATGATTTGTTTCCTTTTCTGTATGTATACTTTAATATGTGTTCTATATCTGATACTTCAATAAAATTTTAATAAAAATACAGAGAATACAGATTATTACTGAGTGTACTTATCCGTTGACAATGGAATGAGCATTTTAGAGAACAGTCAAAGTCCTTTCCAGGAAATTGAACATAACCACAGATCTGTCCCTTCCTTGGCTGAAGATAGATCGTGGACAATTCTATTTGATTATATTCTTTTAGAAATGTGTTTCAATACTTGACAATGTTTATCTAATTATTTTTGAAAGAGTATTAACAATCTCTTATCATTTGTGCCCACAAAGAATCCTGGATATTTTTTAGTTTTGCTTCGTGATTGTAATCTCCTGTAGGTTATGAGTGATTTCCATGTGACGTAATTTGTATAATGCACAGATTTTCATCATTGTTTTGTGATTGCACAGAAAAAATAATTAACAGTGCCCTGCTTGGGCCGACGCCATGGCTCACTCGGAAGAGTGCGGTGCTGGGAGTGTTGGGAGCGCAGCGGTGTGCCGCGGGTTCGGATCCTATATAGGGATGACCCGTGCGCTCACTGGCTGAGTGTGGTGCGGCTGACACCAAGCCAAGGGTTATGATCCCCTTACCAGTCACAAAAAAAAAAAAAAGAAAGAAAGAAAGAAACAGTGCCCTGCTTAATTTAAGCTATGGCATCATATTTGACTTAACCAGAGTCAAGTAGTCTACACTTAAATTTAATACAATGGTATAATTTTAAAAAATGCTTTGTTTTGAACATGCAAAACAAGGTGAAACATTAACAGTAACACAAAGTGATTTATGCTAAGTATTTATATTGCTTACAATGCTTTAATAAAAAATGTTTTCAATCAACTCTCATTTTTTACCACTTTACAAATTTACCAGTTGGGTGGTTAACTGAGTTGGGAGACTGAATTAGTTTATAGTCTTGTAAAGCTATTTTCTATAGTAGAAATTGGTTACTGTATCTAAACTTGATGAATTTATTCCCCTTTATTAAACTTTTCTAAGTATGGTAACTTTAAAATATTTGGGATTCCCATCCTACTTCTATGCTTCAAATTAGGAACATAAAACTGTTATATAAATTTTCCCATATTCAATTTAATAGATTACACAGGATACTCCACTCACAGAGAGAAAATTTCTTGTTATCTTCAAGACAAAATTTTCAAAATTTTGAAGAGGTTCTATAAGATTGATTTTGGAACCATTTAGAACAAATTGGAAAATGCTTACATTGTGTTCAGCAATTCTTAAAACAGAGGAAAGATAAATGAGTGCTACAAAACAATTTTTTAGTGTTATAAAAACTCTCAGCTAACCCCATTCTATTTATGAAGGTTGAACACTTCCTTCCTTTTGGGGGGACTCCTTACTTTATAAGGCTATCTATCCCATACTTGGATAGTCTTATCACTAGATTTTTCCATTCCAAGGTCTAAATGCAAATAGCTTGTTTTCTTGATCCCAGGTCTATCTCTGGGAACTATCCCCCTTATTCTAAGTGATACATAAAATATATGAGTGTACCTGTATGTTCACTCACTCTTATTCAGGCCACACACAGCCATAGTTCTTTTTACTGTCCTTAGATGTTGATTTCCACCTTCATAATCTCCGTTGATGTACTAGTCCATTTCTGTTGCTTATGATAAAATACACAGAACTTGCTAATTTGTAAGAATATGAAATTTACTGCTTACAGGCTTACAGTTTCAGAGGCTAGGAAGTCTGAAGTCCAGGGCACACATCTGGTGAGGGTCCTGGTGGTAGTGACAGTGACCCAGGAGTTCACATGGTGGAAAATGGCGGAGCAACCTCTCTTGTGCTCTTCTTTTAAAGTTTCCAGAACCACACCCCTGACCACCATTATTAATCCAGTCACTTTAGCATGGTCCTACAATCTAATGATCTCTTCAAGGCCTCACATTTCAATTACCATAATAGGATTTCCCACTCTCAACAGTTACAGTGGGGATTAAGTTTTGGGGGGACATTCAACCTAAGTCATTCCATCCCTAGACCCCCAAAACTCATGTCATTTGCACATGCAAGTACCTTCATTTCATCCCCATAGCCCTGAAGTCTGAACTTGTTTCAACTCAAAAGTCCAAAGTTCAAAGTCCCATCTTTGAAGTCAAAACAAGTTATCTACTTCCAAGATACAATGGTGGAACAGGCATAGAGTAGAGTTGCCCTCATTTACAAATACAGGTAACCCTCATTTGGTGGTATAGGTGACTATTCTTACAGCTTAATAGGCAACTCCCATGGAATCTTTCTTATTGTAAATATCATAAATAAATCCCTTCAGTAGCCATCTAAACTGATAGCTGAGTCTATTGGCACTGAACCAATGCATTCAAAAATGAAAAGAATATGTGATGCTCTGATTCATGAGGTTGAAGACAAGACTTTTCATTGCACAGAACAACAAATCTATACTCCTCTGAAATGAGCAATGATTTTGGAAAAAGTATAATTTCTTCTCATAACACTGAAATATAGGAATGAAGGCATGGAGACCAAAAGAACAAATTTTTAATGTATAAAAAGGATGTGGTTGATGCCAGAAGAGAGGGTCTGGGGAGGCTCAATAGCCAGCCTCAACCCACCCCATACCCCTATCTGGTTATTGACTCCACCACAGAGAAGAACTCAAGAGCAGAGTCACACAGAAAGTGAGAACAGGATTAATGTAAGGAATAAGAGATACAGATTTCATAGAGAAAGTGTGGCTTACTTCCAGAGACTGAGCAGAGCCCACACCAAGTCTAACACAAAAGTGAGAAATACAACTTAAAGTTCAGTACAAAGTGCACATTGGCTCAATAGAATGGGTGCTTGCTGATAGTAGGTTTGATACAAAAAGAAAGAAATACACACTCCACAGGCAGAGTGCGGGCTGGCTCCAGGAGAGTGAACAACAGCTCCGTCTTCTGCTGGGATTCAGCTTTCATAGTTTTACTGTCTAATATATGTTTATGCCATGTGATGAATAGTTCCCTGTTACGTAACATAGTCACACATGCTCAGTTGGTCTCCTTTCTGGGCACGTTCATTGGTCAAATTCTATCACATGCACTGAACATATTCAAGAATATTCTGTGTTCTTTGGCACCTCTAGTGGAAGGTGATTCAAAGGATAAACTCTCTTCTACTGAGCATGCTCGGTCACTGGGGTTGTATAAGCCTGTATAAATTCCTTTTACTGAGATGCTCAGCACTGGATTAGCATAAATCCTTCCCTTGTGTTTGAAACCTCCTTGTGTTGCTTCTGAAAAGATGTCCATTAAGCAATAGTAACTCTCCTCTAGGGGAGGGCCTAGAGGAAGGGCCAGAGACCTTGGGGAGTAGCTTGAAACCTAGAGGTGTGTCCTGAAACCCAAGCCTATGAAAACTGAGCATCTCCTAACTTATTGTGATGACTTCAAGAAGGGTACTGAATGATGTAAATAATATCAGAAATTTGGAGAACCTGCAAGAATTGATAACTCTCCCTTGCCCCTTACTATAGTCTGACCTGTGATCAGGGACAAATAGGTAATAAGAGTTCCAGACTGACAACGTTTTCCTTAAAACATGGCATGTGAGATGAAATACAATACACCAAATGAGGTCTGAATACTATAAAGTGATATTGGAGTATTATCTTCCTCAAATGAAGAATACACTTATGTTAATGGGACCTAAATTTCCACTTCATATTTCATTTGTATTCTCATGTTGAGCTTGCAATCAATTGAAACCCCTGTGTCTTCATCACTCAGACTTTTGTTGTTAGATAATCCACATGTTACTTGTACAATCAATTTAATCAGATCAGAATATAATATGTTTTCAGTCATTACTTAAAAATCCATTTCTTTAATTGACCCATATTTCCAAACCTAGAGATAACTTTGAATCCTGATTCCATCATCCCACATCAGGGCTACCCCTTCTCGTTTTGTATCTTTTGCAAATGTGATAAGCCACATTCCCTAGGCAATGTTTAAAGGAGTGACACAGAAATTGTATTGGTGCTGTGCAGTGGGGACCACTTCTCAGCTCCAATTACAAACATAAAGTAATACCTTCTGCCAAAAAGATTTTAGAACCACCTCGTCCATTACCACAGCATACTGAGACTGCCAGTAGTGGCAAAGATAATATAGAGGATGGCAAGGACAGGAATCCCTCACTGAGGTTATACAGAGAGACAAATTGCTACACCCTGACAGGGATTCCCATTATCTGGTAAGCCAGCAGCCACCACTTTGCAGAGCATACTGTAGATAAGACTCCGACAGAAATCCACTGATAAAGATGCAGTTTTAAGGGATGAGGAGCATATTTGTAACATCATAAAACCAGGTAATCATGGTTTTCAAACTAAGAAGTGACATCCCAGTGAGATCAGCTTGGGACAAGTCTTGGGAGACAGAGGTGGCTCGTCGGAAGGTCAGCTCCTGGGGCACTTGACTGGGTCAAGAGGAATGGAGACTGCAGGTGATTGTAGGATCCACTCTGTTGACCTTTGATTTGGTTGTATACTTATTGGCAACATATATACAGTTCTTACTAAAAGAATCATTTTCAAAAACATTTTTTTGGTAGGAGCACTACCTAGCTATTATCACCAAGATTCTGCTACTCAGATCGGGAAAAAGCAGACAAGTGGCAGGCTTCACAGAATGATATTTTACTAAGGTGTATTTCTGGCTTAGAGTTTTCTATGTTCCAGTCTCGCTGAAGTCTTAATACCTCTTAAAGTAAATAGGCCCATGTTGGGTTTAGTAAGTGCCTCTCTGTCCTAAGTGATCACAAACTGATTAACAATTTGTTCTAAGACTGAAGATATAGTTATTTAATTTTAATGATTTATATCTGGATGCCATCTTTCCTCCCTTTTTCAAATTCAAGGAATATTTTCTTATCTTTTGTACCTTGGTACCACTTCTATTCTACATATATTCTCAAAATTTTGGGAAGTGATTTTGTAATTCCTTCTAAGTTTTGCAGTACGTTGAGATATAATTCTTGTAGATATGAGTTCATTAAAGCAAACAGTTCATTTCTTATAGCCTCTTTGTGTAACCACCTTGGTTTTAGTGCATTCCTAACCATTCTTTACATGTCTTTACATGTTTTTTCTTTCCTTATTTTTTTTGCCTGGTCAGTGTTCACCACCATGCTCAATGTGCAAAAGATTCTCAATAAATACGTAATAGTTTGTCTTGTCACTCACAATATTGCAAAAGCCTCTGTATTGGAAATGTTGGAGAAATGTCAGATATCTTTGGCTTGGCGTCTCACCATCTGTTCTTCACGTTAGATTCTTTTTGAAACTTTGCCTAGGCACATAGATGATTCACTTTCTCATAGCGTTGATGACATTTCCCCAAGTGTTAAACCTCATGCTTATGGTTAATCAATTCTTGGATCACATCATTATTCCAGCTTGATGATTCTTGCTATAGAATTCATGTGTCCTTTATGGGGGCTTTAGATTGTGGTTTTCAGGGCATTTCAAAACCTTATGACATTGGCTCACTGAGAGGGATTAGAATTTGCCAGTGTTTTTATAGAAGTAAGAGGACCTTCTTAATCAGAGCATTTGGCTTTTATCTTTCATTGAGCTAACCAACTGTTGTTAGGGCTTCTTTAATAGGTAATTCTTTTTCAGGGGTTTATGAGACTTTTGAGAAAAGTAGACTAATGGTATGCCGAACACACAGAAGGCCAAAATTCCCAAAAAGCTTTCATCAAGTCATTCATTTTGAAAATTCTGATGAATGGAAAACTCTGGAGAACATTTCACGCCATCTGAATGAAATAATTAAATGCTGGAGTTGGAAGGGAATTTAGAAATAATTTAGCACATCCCCTTTATTTAACATGTGGGAACCAAATGAGACCCTGAGAGACCAAGCATTCTTCCCCAAATAGTTCTGTAAGTTGTCATCAGATGAGAACTAAAAGCCAATGCTTCTGACAGCAATCCTAGGGCAGGGCTCCTTAGCTGGAGCCCTATCATGCGCTCAGGCTTTCCTCTACAAAACCGTTTGCAAGAGTTGAAGAAATGGCAGGATACAGTAGTATAGATTAGTTGGTGGATTCCGGCTGCAAGGTGGACTTTTAAGTGAAATACCTTATGGGCTCAGCAAAGAAATGTTTGCATATTTCTTGCAAGTGGTGAAGCCAGAGGTTCGGTGGGGTTTTCTGGAGATGCTGATTGATGTGGTTGTCTATTGGGGATGGAGGGAGTGAAAAACGGTGAAGCTCAGGCAGGCTGAGTGGGACAGAGTTCTGAGTGATTAGGGTAGAGGTTAGCAAATTTACTGTCCCATCCATAAGAGAGTACACCTTCATCTTCCAATTTCAATGAGTTTGTAACCAAGGGGTAGCAAAGAATCTGCTGCTTCAAAGAACATCTTCTGTAAAAACAGCTGTACTCCTCAAAGGAAGACTAATTGTAGGCAGCATCACTTGGTCCTAGATTGTATCAAACACGGTTTCCTGAATTGGTGCTTCTCTGTTTCTACTTGGCAGGTATACGTCTGGGCAATGCTTCTTTTTGTGGCAATGTAATTACATGCAGAATAAATTTTTTTGTCCTTGCTGATTTGGCTCTCTTCCTCAAAGCTCATCTCATGAAGAAGTGACGGGACTGATATTGAATTGTGTAACATTGAATCATTTCAGATTGGCTTTGTTTTCATACAGGTTTGCTAGATTGTGCAGCCTTTTCAATCTATGTCCATTGTCACACCTGCTGCTATTTTAGTATTTCTCTAACAACTCGGAAATTTGCCCTCCCGTTCTGTATACCTTACACTGCACAAATGCACAGGCCTCTGCTGGAGCAGCAGGCAGCGACTTTCAGAAGTTTAATTCTTCCTTGAACATGCATAACAAGTCAGCATCTCTCAAAGACTGTGCTTTGGGGAAAAAAAAAAAAAAAGATCACTTTTAATGAAAAGAGCTACACATTGACCATCTATTACAAAAATTCAGGCACACAGAGCTTGGAGCAAAAAGACAGGACAGAATAAACCAGCATTGTATTGAATTATAAAAATGTTAGGAGTACAAAAGACACAAAAGATGCTATATTGAAGAAGGATATAAGGTCACAGAAGAGGAAAAAAAGTGAACTACAGTGATAAGAGGAGGTGAAATGCAATTGTCTGTGTACCTGAGGGTAGGCATTATGGAAGCTTGAAACTCAGAATTGCTAACAATTGTCTCTTGAAGAGGAACACTAATACTTCAGAAAATCAGAGAAATGCAAAGGGAGTGAATTTGTACCCTGAATATCTTCTGAATAATTACATGCACTGTGTTACAAAAGGAACCATTTCTTAACTTGGAAAATATAAGGTTTTGGAATAAAATGAACAAATCAGGTACAGAATGTATTTTTTTAAATTGTTGCAAAAGGATAAAAGAAAAGGAAAATTATTATTATCTCTTCATTCTGGTGTTTACTGCTGGCCTTTCCTCATACTTTTGTACATCTAGGACTACTTTTTCCCTTTCTTGGAATTAATCAACTCATGTTACTTTAATTGTTGAATTATACATGTATTGTGTGGTGCTGTTATATAGTTAGATGAACTCAGCCTAATACAGGGTCTCCTTATTCTCTCTCTGACAGAATTTGGACATGTTGTCCCCCCCAAAACTCATGTGGAAATTTGATCTCCAATGTGGCAGTGCTGGGAGCTGTTTGAGTCGTGGGGGTGGATCCCTCATGAATGGATTAATGCTCTCTCTGGGGGTGAGGGGAGTGAGTGAGTCCTCGCTTTATTAGTTCCTGTGAGAGCTGGTTGTTTAAAAAGACCCTGTCACCTTCTCTCTCTCTCTCTCTCTCTTGCTTCCTCTTGCCATGTGACCTGCTTGTACCCGCCGCTGCCTGCCACTTTCCACCATGAGTAGAAGCAGCCTGACGCCCATGCAGCTGTCCCAATTGTGAGCCAAATAAAACTCTTTTCTTTATGAACTACCCAGTTTCAGGTATTTTATAGCAACACAAAAATGGGCTAATACAGTCTCCTTTCTCCCCCCGCCCCCAGTGCCTTGAACTAATTCTTCTGTAGACAGTTGAGGGTTGATATAGTCTAGAGCCATATATGTAAGTTGGGGTACAGTAGTAACCAAGCCCTCGCCTCCATGGAAGTTGCATTTTAGTGAGGAAGATAGGGGAGAAAGGGTGAACAAACAAGAAACGTGTGATATTTGGGGTAGGTCTCCTGGTGGGTAGAGTGTGACAGAATTCCATACTCTAGTGGTTTTGCATCTTCCTCCCAACGCTTACCTGCCCCTCAGAATTTTTATAACTCTCCCCTAGCCAAGTACTAACTATGCATCTCAGTTCTTCACAGAAACTCTTCTGCTGGGTTATGCATTCATGCTTTCTCCCTCTGCCTTTCTGGGTGGCTGAGGGGAGAACGCCATATCTCTTAAAAACTGCAGTTGCAGAACTTAGGAGCCACTCAACACATGGTAAATTCCTGCATGAATTTATACAATGTGAAGAAAAGCTGTGGCACAATAGATTAACCTGCCTGCTCCCTATTGTGGGAAAAGAAGTGTGTAACCAGATACATTTTATTTTCTACTTCTCTTGACAAAAATCGTACTGCTTAGTGCCTTACCCGAGTGTTACAATCTGCTCAATTCAGTTGCCTGAAAAACACCTATTCCTTCTGCTTTCTTCAGATGGTGTCTCTTCTGGTTTATCTTTAAATATATGTTCATAAGTTAGTAGGGAGCAACTGCATAATTATATATAGTCAAGTTCAAGTGAGAATCTATTTTGCTTCCACGGGTAGAGTATTCCTGAAGACAAGTCCTCCTCTTGTGCGGGTATCACTTCTTGCACTTATCAGGGTTTGCAAACTATTCCCCTTCTTTTGTGGCATCATTTTTTTTTTTTCCTGTTTGATGAACTTTTGAATCAGAATACAGTCATGCTCTAAAATCTCCTGTATTTAAAAAAAAAAAAATCGAAAAACCTTTATTTCACACACTCACCTCCCCCACTAATGAACATCTCACCTTCTAGTCTCTTTATAGAAACCTCCTTCACTTTACATGCTCTTCTCAGTCTCCTCCAACTGAGTGTCTATTTCTCCTGCCCTACTCAGACCCATCTAGTGAAGGGCTCTGTTACACTCTGATGCCAAATTCCCAGGGTCACTTTTCCCCCTGTCTCTAACTTGACACCTCAGCAGCATGTGATACGGTTGACAAAGCCCTCTTTTCTAAAACACTTTCTCTGTTTGACTTTCATAACACCACATTTTGTTGGATTTCCTTCTGTCTCATGGCCATTTCTTATTTTTAAAGTGAGCTTTATTGAGGTATAATTCACATACATAAATTTACCCTTCTGAGGTATATAGTTTGATGGTTTTGACAAACACATGAAATTCTGTAACCTTCATACACACACAAAAAAGTTACAGAATATTTCCATCAACCCAACAGGTTTCTTCACTCCTGTCTGTAGTCGATCTTCTCCCAAGTCCCCCAGACCCTGTCAACAATTGATCTTATTTTTCACCCTATAGTTGTGCTTTCTCAGGGAGATTTTTTTCAGAAAATTTGATTAATGGATTATATTATATGATGTAGCTAGCCTCTTGTGTCTGAGTTTTTTCACTTAGCATAAGCTTTTGAGAATCATTTGTGTTGTTGTCTCATCTATCAATAGTTTGTCACTATTTATTGCTGGAAGAAAAGGCCATTGTATTGGTGTACCACAATTTGTCCATTCACCAGCCGGTGGACATTTGGGTTGTAATCAGTTTTGGTGATCATGAATAAATTTGCTCTCATATTTGCATATTGAGTATATATTTTAATTTTCCTTGGGAAAATACTGAAGATGGTCTTTCAAAGAGCCTAAGTTTTAACTTTATTAATTTCAGGTTACCAATTTTATCTTTTATGGTTTGTGCTTTTTTGTATTCTATCTAGAAATCTCTGCCTGACCCAAGGTCATAAAGATTTTCTCATATGTTTTTTTATGGGGGTTTTCAATTGGTTTATGATTAATTTCAAGTTGATTTTTGTATTCAGTGTGAGGTAAGCTTTGAGATTTCTTTTTTTCTTTTCTTCTCTCTCTCTCGCTCTCTCTCTCTCTTATGCACATTTCTGGTGTCCTCCTTTATTCTGACTGTGTGTATCTCATCAAAGTTCCCTTTCTTCTGCCACTGCTTTCTTCCCTTATGTCTTCTTTAGAGCTTTTCCCATGGAGGACACTGTAGTTGAGTAGTAATGTCCATTTACATACCTACTTGTCTCAAGGGGTTAATTTTCATGTCTGAAACCTGTATGTTGGCCGAATACCTACTATTCTCTTCTTGGCCCACCTCTTTATTTGTTCACTTATTTATTTCATGATAACAATCCTGCACATATTTTGTTAGATTAATTCCTAAGTATTTCAAATTTGGATGGTCTTGTAAATGAAATGGTATAATCTAAATTTCATTTCAGAGATTTTTTTTTTTGGGGGGGGGTAGTGGCTGGCTCAGGGAATGAACCCTGGACTTAGTTTATCAGAACCACACTCTAACGAACTTAGCTAACCAGCCAGAGTATTAGAAGAATCAACTGCTCCATCAGATGCCCAGACATCAATGTAGGGATACTAGAAATATGTAAAATGAGAAAAAAATGACACACTCAAAGGAATACAATAATTATCTAGTACCAGACCCCAAAGAAAAGAAAACCCATGAAATGCTGGAAAGGAGTTCCAAACAGTAATGTTAACTAAACTCCATAAGATGCAAGAAAAAAGAAAAAAAAAAATTTAAAAATGAATCCTATGAGATCTATGGGGCAACCTTAAGCATACAAACATCTACATATGGGTGTTCCAGAAGGGTAAGAGAAAAGAAAAGAATTAAAAACCTATTTAATGAAACAATAGCTGAAAACATCCCAAGTATTAAGAGATATATAGACATCCAGATCCAAGAGTCTCAAAGATCCCCAAACAGATTCAACCCAAAAGGTCCTCTCTGAGACACATTGTAGTAAAATTTCCAAAAGTCAAAGACAAAGAGAGAAATATAAAAAACCACAAGAGAAAAGTGTCATAAGAAAATCCTTATCAGATGAATAGCATATTTCTCAGCAAAAACCTTACAGCCAAAGGAGAATGGAACAATATATTCAAAGTGCAACAAAACAAAACAAAACAAAAAGCCACAAAAAGCAAAAAACCTGCCAGCCAAGAATGCTGTACCCCGTAAAGCTGTTCTTCAGAAATGAAGGAGAAATAGTGTCTTTCCAGGGCAAAAAAAAACCTGCAGTAATTGATCACCACAAGGCCCTATAAGAATACCTCAAGGGAGTCCTACATCTAGAATCCAAAGAATGAAAACCACCATCATGAGTACACACACAAAGTGAAACTCACTGGTAGAACAGATATGCAAATGAGAAAGAGAAAGAAACTATATGTTTTCACTATAAAAAAACCCCAAACAACAAAAAGGAAAGAAAAAACAAAAGATAAACAAAACACCCATAAAAAATTAATAAAATGTCAGGAGTAAGGTGATACCTTTCAACAACAATTCTGAATGTAAATGAATTGAATTCCCTACTTAAAAGATATAGATAGGATGAATAGATTAAAAAACTAGATCCAACTATTTGGTGACTTCACCTACAAAGACACACACACAGTGGAGGGATGGAAAAAAATATTCCATGCAAATGGAAAACAAAAATCAACAGGAGTAGCTATACTTATATCAGATAAAAATAGACTTTAAACCTAAAACTATAAAAACAGACAAAGAAGGACATTATGTAAAAATAAGGAATCAATTCAGCAAGAGGATATAACAATCATAATTATATTTTCACCCAGTATGAAAGTACCTAGCAACATATATATATATAATCTCAAATATTATAGGATCTAAGGGGCAAGATAGACCCCAATACAATAATAGTCGGGAACTTCAACATCCCTCTCTCAGCATTGGGCAGATCATCTAGACAAAAGATCAGGACAGAAACATTGGATTTAAGCTATACACCAAAGGGACTTAGACTTTTATAGACCATTTCATCCAAAAACTACAGAATATATGCTCTTCTCATCAGCACATAGACCATTCTCCAGGGTAGACTGCATGTTACGCCATAGATCAAGTCCTAACAAATGTAAAAAGCTTGAAATCATATCAAGTATCTTTCTAGACCATAGTAGATTAAAACTAGAAATCAATAACAAGCAAAACTATGGAAACATACAAATACATGGAAATTAAACAGCATGATCCCGAATGACCAATGGGTCAAAGAAGAAATTAAGCAAGAAATCAAAAAATTTCTTGAAGCAAATGAAAATGAAAGCACATCATACCAAAATCTATGGGATACTGTTAAAGAAGAGAGAAGTTTATTGAAATAAGTGTTTACATCAAAAAAGGAGAAAGATTTCAAATAAACAGCCTAACGTTATACGTCAAGTAACTAGAAAAGCAAGAACAATCCAATCCCATAATTAGTATACAGAAAGAAATAATAAAGATCAGAACAGTACTAAATAAAATAGAGACCAAAGAAACAATACAAAAGATGGATGAGAAGCTGGCCAGTTAGCTCAGTTGGTTAGAGCATGGTGTTGTAACACCAAAATCAAGGGTTTGAAATCTCATACCAATCAGCTACAAAAAAAAAAAAAAAAAGAAAAAGAAAGAAAGAAAGAAGGAGGAAAAATAAAAGATCAACAAAACAAATAGGTGATTTCTTTTAGAAGATAAAGTTGACAAATCACTACTTAGACTAAGAAAAAAAGAGAGAAGACCCAAATAACGAAAATCAGAAATGAAGAAAAAGACATTACAGCTAATACCACAGAAATATAAAGAATCATTGGAGACTATTAATGAACAACTATATGCCAACCAATTTGAAAATCTGGAGGAAATGGATAAATTTCTGGACACATGCAATCTACCAAGACTGAACCAAGTGGAAATAGAAAATCTGAACAGACCAATAATAAGCAATGAGATTGAATCAATATTCAATAATCATAAGAATCAATAATAAGAAGAAAAATCCAGTACCAGAGGGCTTCACTGCTGAATTGTACCAAACTTTTAAAGAAGAATTCAGACCGATTCTCTTCAAACTTCTCCAAAAACCTGAAGCAGAGTGCACATTCCCAAGCTCATTCTATAAGGTCAACATCACCTTTATACCAAAATCTGACAAAGACACAATAAAAAAAAGAAAACTAAAGGCTAATATCTTTGATGAGGACAGGTGCAAAAATTCTCAGCAAAATACTAGCAGAAAGAATTCAATAGCTCATCAACAAGATTATACACCATGATCAAGTAGGATTCTTTCAAAGAATGCAAGGATGGTTCAACATATGCAAATCAATAAATGTCAGACACTATATTAACAAAATGAAGGACAAAAAGCATATGATCATCTTGATGGATGCAGACAAAGCATTTGACAAAATTCAATGTCACTTCATGATAAAGACCGTCAACACATTAGGTGCAGAAGGAAAGTATCTCTAGACAATAAAAGCCATATATGACAAACCCACAGCTAACATCATCCTGAACAGTGAAAAGCTGAAAGCTGTTCCTCTAAGAACTGGAACAAGACAAGGATGCCCAATCTTGCCGCTCCTATTTAACAGAGTACTGGAAATTCTAGCCAGAGCAATTAGGCAAGAGAAAGAAAGAACGAACATCCAAACTGGAAAAGACAAAGTCAAATTGTCCCTGTCTGCAGATGTCATGATCTTGTATATAGAAAAACCTAAAGACTCCACCAAAAAACTCTTAGAACTGGTAAACTCAGTAAAGTGCAGGATACAAAATCAATATACAAAAATCAGTAGCATTTTTGTACACCAACAGAGAACAGCACAGAATGAAATCAAGAATGCAATTCCATTTATAATAGCTACCAAAAATAAAAATAAAATCCCTAGGACTAAATTTAACTAAGGAGGTGAAAGATTTCTACAATGAAACTGGAAAATGCTGATGAAAGAAATTAAAGAGGACACAAAAAGACGTGAAGACATTTTATGTTCATGGCTTAGAAGAATTAATGTTATAAAAATGTCCATACTAACCAAAGCAATCTCCATATTCAATGCAACCCTATGAAAATACCAATGGCATTGTACACAGAAATAGGAAAAAAAAATCCTAACATTCATATGGAATGACAAAAGATCTCAAATAGCCAAAGCAGTCCTGAGCAAAAAGAATAAAGCTGGAGACGTTTATATTACCTAACTTCAAACTATACTACAAAGCTATAGTAACCAAGCCAGCATGATTCTTTCATGAAAACAGACACATGGACCAATGAAATAGAATAAAAAACTTAGAAAATTAACCCATGTATTTATAATCAACAAAGGGACCAAGAACATACATTGGGGAATGGACTGCCTCTTCAATAAATGATGCTGGGAAAACTGGATATCCATGTGTAGAAGAATGAAAGTAGACCCCTATTTCTCACCATATGTAGAAATCAATTCAAAATGGATTTAGTTCTTAAATGTAAGAACTAAAGCTATAAAACTACTAGAAGAACACACAGGGGAAATGCTTCAGGACGTAGGACTGGGCAAAAACTTTATGGATAAGACCCCAAAAGCACAGGCAACAAAGGCAAAAATGAACAAATGGGATTATATCAGACTAAAAACCTTCTACACAGCAAAGGGTACAATCAATAGATTAAAGAGACAACCTGCAGAATGGGAGAAAATATTTTAAAATTATGCATCTGACAAAGGATTGATATATCTAGAATATTCAAGGAACTCAAACAACTCAATAGTAAAGAAACAAATAATCGGATTTAAAAATGGGCAAAGTAGACATTTCTCAAAAGAAGACATACAAATGTCCAACAGCTGTAGGAAAAAAATGCTCAGCATCATTAAGCACCAGAGAAATGCAGATCAAAACCACATTGACATGTATCAGTCGCTATTATCAAAAAGACAGAAAATAACAGATGCTGGTGAGGAAGCGAAGAAAGGGGGATGCTTATCCACTATTGGCAGGATTGTAAATTAGTACAGTCATTGTGAAAAGCATTATGGAGGTTTCTCAAATAACTACAAATAGAACTAACTTATGATCCAGCAAATCCACTGCTAGGTATATATCCAAGAGAATAGAAAGCATGGTGTTGAAGGGATACCTGCACTCCCATGATTATCACAGCTATATTCACGATAACAAGGATATGGAACCAACCTAAATGTCCATTGACAGATGATTGGTATATATACACAATGGAGTACTACTCAGCCTTAAAAGGGAATGAAATTCTGCCATTCATGGCAGCATGGATGAAGTTGGATAAAAACCATGTTAAGTGAAATAAGCCAGGCTCAGAAAGAGAAATACTGAGCATTCTCACTCATATGTGAGAGCTAAAATAAACAAATAAAGAAAGAAGAAGAAGTTGAACTTTTAGGAGAGAGTACAACTGTGGTTACTAGAGGTGGGTAAGGGAAGGGAGTCGGGGGGATAGTGAGAAGTTGGTTAATGGACACAAATTACAGCTAGATAGGAAAAGTAAGTTCTATTGGTGCACAGTCGATCTAGGTATCTATAATTAGTGATAATTTACTATATGTGATCAAATGGCTAGAAGAAGGGAGATCAACTGTCCATATCACAAAGAAATGATTAAGTTTTGCAATGATGAACGTGCTAATTACCCTGATTTGATTATCATGCATTGTGTACATGTATTGAAATATAACTTCATACTCCATAAATATGCATAATCAATAGGTTTCAATAAAAAAAATTTCATTTTAAAACCGCTCATTGATAGTATATAGAAATCCAATTGATTTGTGCATGTTGATTTAGATTCTTGCAACATTGCGAAATTGATTTATTAGATCTAGTAGCTTTTTACTTTTTGGGTATATTCTTTGGGTTCGTGTAATAATCGTGTGGTTTGCAGACAAGACATTATTAATTCTGTTCAAATCTATAATACTTTCTTTACTTTACTTTTCTTTCTTTCTTTCTTTCTTTTTCTTTTTTTTTTTTTTTTTTGCCTTATTTCATGGGGCTAGGACCTCCAGCACAATGTTGAATAGGAGCGGGGAGAGTGGACTTGCTTGCATTGTTTCCAAGCTTAAAAAGAAACATTCAGGACTTCACAGGTTTATTTTATCAGGTAAGAAACTTTGCATCTATCCCCATATCACAGAGGGATTTTTTAAATCATAAGTAGAGGCTGACTTTTTAAAAAAGGCATTTCTACATCTGTTGAGATAATGATATTATTTTTGTCTTTCAGTCTATTGATATAGATAATTACATTTATCTGTTTCCAGAACCTGAACCAACCCTTATTTCTGGGATAAAATTCAATTGCTCATGATGTGTTGTACTTTGTATGTATTGCTAGAATATATTTGTTAATACTTTGTTAAGGATTTTTGCATCCATATTCACCAGTGATATTGTCTTGTAGTTTTCCTTTTTGGTAATGTCTTTGTCTAGTTTTGGACATTTTTGAGGTGGCTTTTTGTTATTGATTTCTAGTGTTTTACCTTGTGTTCAGAAAACATACTTTGTATGATTCTAATCAGTTATAAGTTACTGTTTTATGGTTCAGAATATGGTATGTCTTGGTGCCTATTTCATGTAAAATTGAAAAGAATGTATGTCCATTGTTACGGGGTAAATTGGTCTATAAATGTCAATGAGGTTACATTGGTTGATTTTTGTTGTTCTTGCGCAGGTCTTTTATGTCCTGTTTTCTCTATATTGTTGCATTGCTTACTGAGAAAGAGTGTGAAAATCTCCAACTCTACCTGAGGCTTTGTATATTTCTCCTTTCATCTCTGTGAATTTCTGTCCCATATATTTTTAAGGTCTTTATTAGGTGCGAACATATTTAAGATTATTTTGTATTCTTCTAACTCAATATGCCCATTGTATCCTTTCCCCAAACTTACTCTTGATGTATCTATCCTCTATTTGTATAAAGTGTCATCATTCATTTAGTTGCCTACATGAGAAACTCTGTAGTAAATCTCTAATTGGTTTATGATTAGAACCTAATTTTATCAATTTATGTTCTAAGTATATTCTTTATATTCTCCTCATCTCATGCATAGTTAGAACAGAAGTAGGTTAATGACATTAAGCGATTAAAAGCAGGGATGCTGGAATTAGCCCAAGGTAAATATACTAGGTTTTACTCTTTAATCTTGGGCAATTACTCAGCCTCTGTAAACCTCAATAATCTCAGATGTCAAATAGAAATAATAGTACTTACCTCATAGGGTCATTAAAAGTATTAAATGAGATACGGCATGTGAAGGGCTTAGCACAGGAACTGCTATATACTAAGCATTCAACAAATGTTTGTTGATATTATTTTTATTGTTATAAACACATCCTCTATTTGTGCCTGTGGTTTGATAGTTGTCATTATTTTCATTTTATAAGTAAGGAAATTAAAAGTTCTTGAAATAATAAATAATCTGCCTGTTATTACAGAAGTAACAAGTACAAGTTGAATCCTATCCATTTCCAAATTCTAGGGTTTAGCCTGGAATTTAAAATTTTGCTAAGAAAAACAAATGGCTTATAATTTGGGGGTAAAAGTAAGATATAATCAATTATAGAATTTTTATTATCAGAATGGAGAAAGCATGTGTGCTCAGTAAGTGACTCATAACTTTTTCTAATTCTGAATGATATAAGAAATTTCTCATGTTGAACTTTAGGGAATACTAAGTTTTGCAGTAGACAATGTCCTCAACAATGTCTTTGCAGAAAGTATAATAATGGATTTCATATGAGTATTCCTGTATTATGAATAAAAAAGGATACAATATTCGAAGGCATACCAGTTAATTCAAATCTGAATACAGAGATATAGTTTAGCTCTAACCTCTAATTGCCACCAAATCTAAACACAATGTGGATTAATTGTGTGATTTAAAAGAATGAAGAAAGCTGAGTGCATTCTGCATTATAGAGAGCCCAACTACTTTTGCTCCCATGGAAGTATTTTATTTCTCAGTTTGTCTTCTACCGTTCCTACCATTAGATTGCCTGTTCCTTTCAGCTTTCCTCAGTTCTATCCTTTCTTATAAAAGAGCCATTTACCCATAATTATCTGAAATGGTGGAATTCTTTCAAAGGGGTGAAAAGGTTTGCTTTGGAGGAGGAACTTTGTTCTTAGGCTTTTCAGTGTTGTGCCATTTTGCTCCACTTAGTTGACTATGTTCTTTAGTTGCTATAGTTCAAGCCCAGACACATTTTCTTACTTTGGGATTATCCACCTATCCATGGATTTCTCTAGTTGGCTTAGTACACATCACTGTTTCTATTCTATGGCAACCTGTAAAACACTATACTTTTTGATTTGCTTTAACCTAACTCCAATTATTGATCCAAATTCTGGCCTTCTCTTGGTTTGATTTTCTTAAACAGTAGGATTTAGGATTTGTCAAAGAGGAGATACAGTACATATCTTTCAAACAAATTTTCCTGAATATCAGTTCCCTTAGGCTTTGATAGAAGTTGAACTAAACTGACTAAACCAATTTGCTGCTGTGACGTTGGGAAAATGCAGCCGTGTGGTCAGAATGAAGACAGCCTGTAACAACAGAGTTCAGCGTGATACAGCAAGAAATCAAAGCAAGAATAGGAATTCAGGAGGTATATTTAAAGTTAAGCGTTACTAAAAAGATGTTAGGTTATAACTCGCTAATATGTAAGGCTTTTAAGTATCCCTTAATCTGCTTTTGGACTTTGTTTCTCCATATTAAGATGATGCTTCTTGGTGCAAAACTGAAGGTATTTAGCTGACTTGGCAATCGTTCATAAAGTTGGCTTAGAGTAGACCAGATTTTTTTCCCAACGAGCATGTCACAAGGGCTCACTGGCTTCTGATACAGTCTTGCTGTGAAACTGTTTCATGAAGCATTTTGTTGAGCCAGATTACAAATAGAATCTATTTCCTGTGAGCATCGTGGATAGGAGACCTCCTCACAAGCCAATCTTCCAGTTAAATGCTCCAAATTACCAGTTAATTGCTCTAGCCTGGTGCAACTGGCTTATGTATATTCCAGATACCAAGTCAGAAGGAAACAGTGCAGATAACTGCAAATTACCAGTGGATTTCGAGCCATTTATATAACTAATCAAATATTGGACATGTTTAGTATTTACCCAAAGGTACCTGAATTGACAAAACCCATATCCTCAGACTGGCATGTTTTTTACCCATTAAGTAGCATATATAGTAATTAATACATCTAAATTATGAAGTCAAAATTTTAATTGCTAATGTACTTGGATGCAATCTAATAAAATTTGGTTTTATTTATTATGCTGCTCATGATGTCTTTCATGAAGAGAACACACCTGTGTCATCAATTATAAAACAAACAAACAAACAAAAAACAGATGCAGAACAAAGTGGAGACGATTGTGAATCACTAGTAGTCAAATGATTGTCTGAGTCTTGAAAGGACTATACCATAAAAATAAAATGAAATTGAAAAAAAATACTTTCGAATTGCTATCGGTCACTCATGCAGTATAATTCATGCACAGTACCGGATTCCAATTGGGGACTGATTTAATACTGATGTTAATGAAATGCCAAGAAGACAGTGAGTAATAGGGCGAAATTCCTCTGCAGCAATTCCCAGGAGAGCGATTTTTCTTTTTCTTTCTTTCTTTCTTTTTTTTTTTTTTTTTTTTGATAATATAACTTTCTTAGAAATTTCATTTGGAACAATTTCTTTTGGGTGAGAGGGTTTGATTGAAAAGAGAGAGAAAAAGGTGAAGAGAAATAAGGGTAAGAGCGAAAACTTATTATCTTTCTTTTTTGTGAAATAAAAATGTGCTCATGTAGTATAAAATGAAATTGACTAAATGTAAAAATGAAATGAACGCATCTTGTACATTTTCCAAGCTGAACAAAATAAAAACAATAAAAAGTAATTTTGTAAATTTACCCAGTTTTAATGATATTGAGCTCCTTTAAAAAATTACCACCCCCAATACAACACCTTTGACATATCATAGATTTGTCATAAGTAAGATAAAAATTCATTTTATCACTGCAGTTAAGGAGATTTTCCAAAAGAATTATAACAATGGGAAAACATCATTTCAAGTGATTGAACTCATTCAGTGCAGGTAGTTGTTCTCATTTTGTTACTATCTTTATTTTATAAAGCAGTCTGCCAAGTAATATACATGATGTCTCTTTCACCTATTCTGGAAACAATATTGACTTATTTGGTAAGGTTGCCTGCTTGTTACAACTATACATTATTTCCCAAATTTGCTAACTATATAACATTTACAGAAGAGAAAAAGTCCCAAAGCAGAAGCCTGTATCATTTAATAAGGCATAATTTTTATATATTTCAGAAAATATTAAGCTACCTACTAAAATTTTATGGCTGCTGAAAGATTTGAGAAATGCTATAGGGATTACCTTTTACCCTCTCTTTCCAATTTAGAGATCTAATCTGGAACAAATTTCTCCTTCTCTGTCATTTGTCTCTTTCTGTACCTGTCTGAAGATATTAGATTTCAACTTTTCCCAAGACCTTAAAGAATAGAACATTTTGAATTAATTTTTTGAAGGTAAAAATGCTTCTTTTGTTTCTATAGAATCTTGTCAGGGCTTGCCCCATTCAGGCATCCCCTTAGTTCTGCCATATTAACATGTATAAATTATCACTTTTTAATAAATCTTCTCTGGCGTGAAATCTTCAACAGCTCTATGCTGCCTACAGAGTGAAGTTTAGACACGTAAGTCGGGCAAACTATGTCCTCTGAAATCGGGTCCTTTGCCCTACTTGCCACTAATTCTCTACCTAGAATTGCTACTCTGGCTAGATTTATTTGTTTCCTATGTTAAAAAACAAAACAAAACAAAACAAACAAACAAAAATCCTTTTCCATTTCTTGCCTTAGGCACGTCTCTCTATAAATGCATTTGGTCTTCTATGGAAATTCGACCTGGTTCTACAAATCTAGATGAAATGCCACTTCTTCCATGAAGACTTTCCTAATTTCTCACTAAGAAACAACCACTATCTTTGGGCTCCTACAGCAATATTTGTATCTCTTAAACTGTAGAAATCAGTATAATATACTTATCTTTAAACTTTTAATAATCATGTGTGGACCTGAATCATCGCATGGATTTCAATTATTATGTCATAGTAGGAAAGAGAACGGATTCAGGGGACAGGCTGCCTGGGCTCAAATAGTGACTCTGAAAATTTCTAGCTGTATGAGTTTGGACAAGTTACTTGAGCACTTTGAGGTTCATTTTCCCCATCTTCCAGAATAAGTTATTAATTGTTCCAACTTGAAAGAGTTAATATGTCCTAAGCACATAGAACAGTAATTTGCACATACTCGTACTTCAGGGCTATGTAAGTGTTCACTATTTTATTATCTTACAGCTTTCCTAACTATTATTGTTGAGCTCCCAGAGGCAAGGACAATAAATTATTTGTTCTTGTGTAAACTATATTATCTCAAATAATACTTACTAACTAAATGTATGAGTCCTAAATTCTGAAAAGAATTCTTTGGATTTGAATTTTCTATGATGAGTCTTGTTTCCTATGAAGCTGTTAATAGTTAAAATTATTTGATTAATGCATTGGTTTATGTGTATTTAGTAATTTGTGAAATATTTATAGAGCACTTGTTACATGCAAAATATAGTGGTAGAACCACTGGGTAGCAAAATACACACCTTACAACCTTGAAATAGACAATCTTGGTTGATCCTAAGTCATGCCATGAAAGGAGAAAGTATAGTATCGTGCAAAGACTGTGTAGTTTTGACTCAGAAAAATGTGAATTTCAATATCAGTTCTGCAACTTCTAAGTAAACTTCTAAGTATTAAAGTACTATGGTTTCCCCATATAAAAAAAAGCCAAACAGTAACCCCAATAATATCATATCATAGTTCACAATGCTGACAAAAATGAGATGATATTCTTTTTTAAAAAGCCAAGCATATTATTTGGCACACAATATCACTCAATAAACACTAGTTTTCTTCTCCAAATAAAACAAGAAGATATTTGTTAAAATAGTAATTATATATAGATTAAAAAGATTAACTGTGTATTAAGGCAAATTATCAAGGCATATGTGAAGAATTTAACTATGTGTTCATTATTTTATTCATTCAAAAAACAATAATTGGTTTCTACTAAGTCCAAGGTAGTATAGCAGGTGCTATGGAGAAGTATAGAAACAAATGGGACATAGCTCTTACCTCTGCATGGCTTATAATGTAATTGGAAATTTGAGGCATTTTTAGAAATAATTATGTGCATACTGTATATGGGTACTTAGGGAAATTCAAATAGCATGCTTTGAGATTCCTGAGGAGTGAGAATACATTCTGCCTTGAAGATTTTTGAAGGCTTTATGGACTATGTGCTAACTGAACTTAAAAGGCAGATGGGATTTTGACAGTTCAGGTTGGAAGTTGTATATTCCAGTTAGAAAGAAACAACACGAGTATGGAAAAGAATATCACATATTCAGAGAATAATTAGAAGCAAGTTTTGTCTGAATAGAGTGTACGTTTAGAAAACTCCTATGACACAAAACTAGGATGGAAGTTGGGGTTAGTGTATGGGTGGGAGGGAAATGGTCAAGAGATTTATATTGAATTTGGTAGAGAAAAGAGAGCCACTGAAGATATTTGAGCAGGGAAGTAACACAAGTGACATAATCAGAGATGCACTTTAAGAGGTTTGGAGTTTAAAATAGATAGAAGACGTCCCTAGTGATGTGGACATCAGATTGTTTAGACAGCAATAACACATTCTGAATTAGGGTAATGATCATGGGAACAGGAAAAAAAGTTCAAGTAGAAAAGATTTGCTACTATCATTACTGTCTAAGGAATAAGTAAAGGTGTAGAAAAACAAGAGAAATTGGAAAATGAAACAAACCTTTTTTTTCAGCACCTATACATCAGGCATGGATAGTACTGAACACCTGGCATATTGATTTCTTTTAGAGGTCAATATAGATTATATTTTCAGGTGGAAAAGTAACTAGCCCACAGTTTATACAGCTGATAAATAAAGGAGCTAGAATTTGAACCCAAGTATATTTGACTTGAGAGCCCAAACTCTGTCCATTATGCCAGCTAGGTCACACAGTTGAGGGGCTATTAATTGCTAGTTCTAGTGTGAAAATGACAACATGAATAGTGAGATTTTCTTTTATAATTAAATAAATATTAGAATCCTAACAAAAATTTAGAGTCTAGTTATTTAAATAATAAAGCTCACAGTTAATATTTGGATAATATTCTACTTTAAAATGAGTTTTTATTTTTAAACACAATATCCTTCAAGCTGGCAGAATGACCAATTACATCAAATAAAGAAACAAATATGCACAAATACAACACAGAAAAGAGAGTGGTGGGGAAGATGGCAATATGTTTCCGGATAATGCAAAGCTGGTGGAGAAGTCAGCCTGATAACGCAGGGCAAAAGAAGCCACAACCTGTGTGGAGGGTCTACAACTGAAGAGTGAGCCTACGTTCTCTAAAAAACCTTTGGAACTTGGTCTTGGAACTCAGAAATACTAATTATCATAGAAGGTAAAATGTGGTGTGGGACTTAAGACTAGCTTTCTCGTGACTTTGTAAGCAGAACAAGCAATTCTTTGCACACTCCTTGAATTATGTACTTAACTAAATTATCAACAACAGTACGAGGCTACACCTTTTCATACTGGTGAGATTCAGAAAGATTACCTTCCACAAATCTTTTCTTAAAAGGTTACTTGAGGATGTGCTTCAATAAAATTAGGGAGGAAGCAGAGAAAGCCATTTAGTCAAAAGCCTGGTTACCAAAAAGACTGGAGCAAAACTAGGCAGTCTCTAGTCCAAATTATAGCAGGAATTTGGAGGACTCTGGCAGGGAGGTGTGTGGGATTTACAAGGATCTCAATATCATAACTGATAGGAGGAAAATCTTTTTAAAAAAGTGTTATGATAGTGACAAATAGTTCTCAGTGGTGTTACTTACAGAATAATGAGAAAGAAGAGGAAGAAACCCACAGGGCCATAATGTGACTGATATACATGAAGGCAAATGATGATTAGAGAAAGCTGTGTGGTTGTGGTGGAGAAGGGCAGGCTGAGAATAGAGCCCAGACAGATATGGCAAGAAACAAGAAAACTTCTGCATGAAATTTAACATGTTTGATTCAGAAATTATAAAACCAAGAAAGAGTAAAACCATGATGTTTATGCCAAAACGCCTTTGTAGGCAGTGATCTTTTGGGAAAAGGGAAGGTTGGTTTTTGTATGGAACAGTAATGCAAGTATATTCAAATTACTACTGCCTACATTATCCAAATAGAAATATTTTATTAGAGTATATAGTTGCTATGTTTTATCAAATATGAAGTTAAAGATGAATAATAGTGACTTTTGCCATACATCTGTTCTAATCTATGTAGCAGGGATTTTAATAGTAAGGATTAAAGTTTTATGAGAAGACAGCATGTCTTGCTCCACACTTTCTACCATTCTTAAAAAAAAATCACAAAACAGTATTTGAATGAAGGGGTTAACTCAAGCAAACAAAACTCTGTACACAAATCCTAGCACACCCTTGAGAGAAGGTGCAAAATACAATAGCCAGACTGACTTGTTCTTAATAAGAATTTAGTTGGTGCAAGCCAACTCACATATTAAAGCTAATTTTTTAGAGGTCCTCTACCTAGTAGAGGCAAAAGGTGGTATACTAGATTGGACAAAGAGTAGTAAAATGTGCAAATGTAACAAAGAGCTTTGGGCTAGGCCAGTTAATTGTGGAAAGTGACTAGGAAGAAAAAGATTAGTTTAACAAGGTTGCCTTGTACAGATTTCTCTCAGCCTCAACTTCCCATCTCTGGTGGTGAGAATGTCTTCCTTCCACCTGGTATAGGCAGGACCTTTCATATGTGATTTTTATCTCCTGCTTTCAGGAAAAAAAGGAAGGTCAGAGTGCCCTTCTTGCATCTGCTGTTTTTCAAGTGTCTGTAACTCAAAATAATTAATGTCAAAGTGGCATATGTCAAGTTAGCATGTTTTGAATGTCACCACAATCAGCCTGGTGAGGCTACTGAAACTAACCTGATCCAGCTAGGTAAGCACCCACCCCTTATTTCATGCTTGATGTGACCAACAGTTCTTTCCATACAATGTGTTGTGAAGATTTCCTTCAAGTTTAAATTAGAGATACATTATTGCAGATTCTCTTTATGTCAGTGGCTTTCCCAACCTTGCTGTTCATTTGCGGCTGCTGCACAACTGTTGCTCCTTGACTTTTAGAATTCAGCTTTTTAAGCTTTGCCATGCTGCCTGAAATACAAGATTGAGAGCACTTCTAGAATTATCCAACCTTTCTTTCTTGAAAATGTATCTTCCAAAGGAAGGGTTAAACATGCTATTGCAGTTTTTACATTTCTACCATTCACTCTGGGTTAGAAATAGTTGTGTAAAGAATACTCAGAGGAGGTTTTAGAAAACACAAATGATCTGCATCTAAGTGTGTGAAAGGCTTTGAGGAATTGTTCACTATTTTATCTGGAGGTGTCATAGATATTCTGATGACTGAAGTGGTTTTGTTGATGTAAATTTTATATGCAGGGGGAAAAACCAGATAACGAAAAGTTGTATAGATAAAGAGAAGAGAGATTTTAAAATATTTTTTGAGTCAGCAAATACTGTCATGACTGAGGGAATTTGGCTGCTGTCTTCTCTCCCAGTATTGCCACTTCTCCACCACCCAAGCCAAAAGAAAACGAGACTGACCACTAATACTCCTTTGGTCTGGTGTGCGTATAACAGGCATAACACTAATGTACAAGGGGCAGGAATACTGCATATGGGTGAAAACAAAGATTTTGTCCATCCTTAATGATCTTCCTAAGGAGAACTTCTATTCAAACCAAGAAATTAGTATGCATTGGTACAGTAGTTATGTGGTACAAAGCTCCCAAAGATGTTTCCCAATGATCGCCACTTCTGGGTATCCTTGCCTTTATGTACTATTCCTCCTTGAGAGTGGCCTGAAACTAATCACTTGTTTTCAAGGACTAGAATATGGTAAAAGTAGTAAGATATCACTTTCATGACCATGTTACAAAATATTATGATTTGTCTTTCTGAACTATTTTTATTGTTTTCTTGGATTGCATTCTTTAATAAAACAAGTTGCCATGTTGGAAAGACTCATGTGGCAAGAAGCTGATGGTAGCCCCTGGACGACAGTCAGTGAAGAACAGAGGCCTTCAGTCCAACAGCCCATGAAGAACTGAATCTTGTCAACAACCACATGAGTAAGCTTGGAAGTGGATCCTTCTCTGCTTTAGCCTTCAGATGAGACCATGGCCACAGCCATGATTGCAGTCATATGAGAGACCTTGAGACAGAGGACCCATAAAAATTATGTCCAGATTTCTGACCCTCAGAAACACTGAAGTAATAAATGTATGTTATTTTAGGTGGCTAATTTTGAGTTGCTAATTTATAATCTGTTACAAGGCAACAGATAACTAATATAAATACAGTGTATACTTAATTTATGTCCTGAAATTCTAAAAATATTGGACTATTTCTATAATAGTATTTTTGAATACAGTACAAACTTGTAGGTTAGATCTCTTTGGACCCCATACACTTTAATATGCTGATTCTTCTGGAAGTGTCTCCATTCGTTCTCTCCAAACCTTTAATTTCTCCTTTCCTTATGTATATTGCTTGCCAAAGGTATTTATTAAAGTTTCTCCCAAATTCAGGAAGCAACTCTAAGTCATTTGGCATTAATTAGAATATTCTTTCTTAAAATAAAGGGCTTTACATTAAATATAATTTTACATCTGAATATGGGTGTGGAGCTGAGAGAGAACTATACTATAAACATCATTTAAAAATTGGTAAAATAAACATCCAACAAGCAAATCAAAACCATATGTTGTTGTTGTGTATTTGTGTATGTATGTATGCTATTTTATTTATTTGATTATGTCTGAAGGTTAGAAAGGAAAGGTTGGGGTGAAAGAGGGGTATCTGTATCATTTACAATGAGGCTGAGACAAATTGAGCTTCATTTTCAAAGGAAAACTAATTGGATATTAAGAATCTATTTGTAAAATTCTTGCATTTCTTCTTATTTTCTAAGGCATGGTATGGTGCTCTGTATATGTGAACTATTTTCTTAAAAAGTCATATAGAAAATAAGTCTTTTTCTAGAATTTCATTGTAGTGTAGTGCAGCTCCATGATTTTTTACCCTGATTAAATAAAGGCATCTGCGGCACTACTGGGCCCTTTCCAGTCTCAACCTTACAGCCTTTATGATGTTGACATTTCTTCCAGCAACTTGGAGAACATTTTGTACCAGAAATGTTGTATTCCCTTAGGAAGCACCATTTCTGGCTGCGCTCTTTATGTTGGGAAAAGTTTGGTCAACACAGTCTTCATCCTGCTTGAAACTTGGTGTCATAAAAGCCAAAACAGTGCATGTTTAGGGGCTGAGTTGTTTTTTCCTCCCTCACACTTAAATCTTAGAGTTTCTTTCAAAAGGTGTTCTACCTATAAGTTCTTTGAAACCTCATATGCCTGATATATTTAAAATTTTCTCTTACTAAATCCCAATGTTTAAGAGAAAGAGGGATTTTTTAATGTGTAACTTGCAACATTGTATATAGTATTGTGTACTTGTTTTTCTGAAAAGCATTGCTTTTGAAATTTCCAGTTCAAAATGCAAAAGAAATCACAAATCTCTGTAAATCTGCGCATGTGTACATATAAAAGCAGAACGAGCATTAGGGAATGTGGTATCTCTTTTTCTCACTCTGGAGGAACATTGGGACTGTCATGGGTTTCCATAACCAACAGGAACGTGGTTATTAAAGAGAAAACACACATAATATCACTTAGAATGAAGGCCTTTCTGTGATAGGATGAATGTGTAGATCTGCTTTCCAGAGGGCGATATTCGTGTTTAATCAATGACACTTAATTGTAGAGGGCACAGTTCTTGACAAACAAGTATATACGGTAATAGACATCTTTGTTATTCAACCTCAATGAATATGCGTTAGCACTCAATTGGCACCTAATTAACAAATAATTAGAGCCTCAAAGAATATAAATTTACATTCAGTTGCATTAGTTAACTAAGTGCCTTTAATGCTTTGCTCTTAGTAGCCTTCACATAAGAATTTTACTACAAGAGAAATTTTATTTCTCTTGCCAAGTGAAATGTCAGAACGCTAAGAGTTATTAGAGCATTCTAATTGAAATTCGAAAACTAATTAGAATGTGTGTTCCTATTTAGGAGCTGCTGAAGTAAAAATCTGAAGCAAAAATAAATCACTATATTTATGCTGTAACTGTCATATATTCTTAAAATTAAATGCAAACGTGAGACTTTTGATTTATAACATAACCAAAAATATATACCAAAGCACTTTAAACTTCTTCAAAAAGTTGTGAAGATATTTTTGAAACTAAATAGAAATAAAATCTGCTTTTCTTGGGATAAACTAACAAGTAAAATAGCAAGTAGTAGAATTTTAACAACATTATATGGAAAATATGGCAACACTGGCCAATATCAGCAGTTTCATTCACAGGAATTGCATGGGATTAAACTTTTGCAAAGAAAAACTTGGCAGGCAAAGTTGCCAAACTCTTTCCAGAAATCGACTGACAGAAAATACACACACACACACACACACACACACACGAGTCAAGAAAATCCTGGTATCAGTGGTATATCCCCCAAACCTCAAATTACAAACATACATGAGCCAAAAAATACTATTTGAGAATCTGTAACTATTTGAATACTTGGTGAAAGTATTTTTTTTAAAAAAACCAATTCTTATATTTTACAATATAGGGAGTTATCCCTGGGGACTGCTTATTTTGAAGAAGCTTCACATTTGAGAAAAATAGAAAAATTAAACCCGTAGATAGGAAAGATAGATCACTGTACCTTTTTACACACAATGTCCGAAGTTGCATGGGAAAGCATTGAACCTCTACCTCCAAGCCACAGCCACCTCTCCATCCACTGGAATAGCCACCATATGTACCAGCTATTTCCTCTGCTCAAGTTGAACAAAGCATTTATTCAATCCAGTCAACAAACCTTTATTGGATGTCTTCTCTGTTACAGGGATTACAGATGTTCCATGACTTATGATGGGGTTATGTCCTGATAAACCCATAGGCAAGTTGAAAATTCATTTAATACACATAACCTACCAAACATCATAGCTTAGCCTGGCCTATTTGAAATTGCTCAGAACACTTATGTCAGCCTACAGTTGGACAAATCATCTAACACAAACTGAATAATGTAATTTATTGAATACTGAACTGAAAGCGAAAAACAGAATGGTTGTGTGGGTACTTGAAGTACGGTTTCTACTGAATGTATATAGCTTTTGCACCATCATGAAGTTGGAAATCTTAAGCCTAACCATAGTTGGGGAGTGTTACCAAACCTAGTGGAGTCTGTTAGCCTGTGCCACAGAAAGCAAATGACTGAAGCACGTGCCTTTGCAGTAGGGAAAGAAGATTTAATCACAAGTTGCTATTGTGAGAAGGTGGTTGATGAACAGCTCAGATCCGCCTTGCCCATAGGGTGGAAAGTGGTACATTTATAGGGAAGTGGTGAAGGGCAATGCCAGGCCTGGGACATCCCTATTGGTCAAGGGTTGGAAGGAGCCCCTCAGTAGGCACAGTAGGGATGTCTGCAGGCTCTGCTGGCCTAGCCCGGTGTGGGTTGAGCCAAGCTGCCCTCAGCGACCCTGGAAAGAAACCTCAGGCTCACAGCTGTGCTTCTATGCCAAAGGCTCTATCTTAAAAGACATATGGGAAGAAACGGAATGAGAGGTTAGGCATGGAAATTTACTGGAAAAAACGAACAGTTCACACAGAGAATTAAAAACTGATAGCCACAGTTACAGGACCATCTGTAGTCAGTAAATAAAACCCACAGAAACCCCTGGCCTTCTGGAGGCCACGAGTGGGACCGGTGGAAAGAAATATCTAAAGTAAAACCCAGCTCACATTAACCCTCAGCTTTCTGACCTGGCATTTCATTTATTTAGTGATTCATTCACCAAACAAATGCCAGACGTTGGCGCTACAGTGAGACTCTCTATTTTGATGGATAGAAAATAAACAAGTAAAAATGGATATAATCAGATAAAAGAGGTCCCTCCCTTAGTCTAAACATCGTACAACCCCAGAGATTTTCTATCACTACCTACTTGTGCAATAAATTTGTGGTTTTCCATATGGCATAGGAAAAGTGATCTAAAGTCAGCTTGGACAGCTACCGACATCCTATTTTGTTTCTGAAGAGAGTTTTTAGTTCGAAGTGAGATGTTGTTTAAAATTAGGATCAAAGACATGCGGTATTTCTCTCTCTCTCTGCCTGGCTCAGATCAGCTGCCTGAGCCATCTGAAGGCGAGAGTTGGCCTGGCAGCAGCCGGTGACGGAGACCCAGGGACAGGGCCATGTGGGGTTGCCTGCACTGCTAGAGGCTGCTGGGGCCCTATGTGCTTCCTGTGGGCACAAGGGCTGCCCGGAGGGTGAACAGACCTCAGCAGAGAAACCAGAGGAATCACAGGATGCCTAGGGAGTGAAGAAGGCTTAGGGAGGAGGTGGAAGAGGGTGAATAATCTCCACCCAGGGAACTGCAAGTCAGAGTTCCCTCAGGAATGGGAGGACACCAAAGAACCCAGCAAATGGTCAAGATGCCAAGAGGCACAGGCAGCCCTGCAACTTTCAAGTTAGAATTGGCCTGGGACACTGTCTCGTCCCCCTCCCTACCCTCCAACCCCAGCAGGACTGGCAGAGAGGAGAAAGGAGAGATAGCCATGCTGAATGAGAAAGAAGTTGACTATTTTTCCTTCCCTGAGCACTGGACTCACATCTTCAGGAAAGCCAAACTCAGGGTAGAGCTGTGTTTGCGTGGTGTGTGTGTGCACGTATGTGTGTAGGCTTCAGAATTAGACTATTATAAGGCACTGGACATCTTAATTATTGACCAAAGGGCCTCCATCTTTCTTTTTTTAATATGTCTTTGTCCCCTCATTCTCCCGGACATGTATCCACTCCCAGCACATAATGGATTTTCTGATTTTATTCCCTATGCAAAGTGGCAGTTAGATTATCTCAGTATGCACATTTCTCCTAGAAAAAAAGTAACACAGCTGCTGCATTTAGCCAAATGATGCCCCAGTGGCCTGAAATGGTGACTGCACCTTCCAAATAGCCAATATTTACACTGGCAGCAACTGGTTGATGAGCTGCATATGTATATGGTTAGGAACTAAACTGCTGATACGTTTATTTAGTGTGTCTTCATGGTCGATACTGATCACTTCAGCAAAATCCATCATGCAACAAACTGTGTTGATCTTAAAGACGACCATGTGAATCATGCTACAAGACTGGGATTTTGTCACTTTGTGTGTATGTAGGTAGCCAGAACCTTGTTCATAAAGCTCAAAATAGGTCCTGTTGCATTTTCAGATGACAGATCTTATCTATGAACATTTTCATATGCATCGTGACATTAATACAGTATTAACATACATTAAGGGCCAGTTTGAAACTAGAACAAATAGCATGGTCTTTTTAAAGCTGTGCTCTTGTTGGTGAGATATCTGTGTGGACTCCCCTTTACTTCTCCTATACAACCCCATAAGAAGAGTGTGGAAATATCACTTGGAGAGAATGGCCAAAAAAGTTCACTCACAGATTCCTGCATCTTCTGGCACAGTGCTGCGTGACTTTGAGCTGACCTTGAAGTTTACGGTCTGGCACAAATAGTCACTACACTGGGAAGGAACAGCTTGTGCAGTGCCTTGATAGCAAATGGTACCCAGCAATGAGTTAGCAGTGGAAAGAAATAAAAATATGCAATTTAGTTTTAATTCTGGAATGGAGAAGGGACTGTGATTTTGAGAAGTACTCACAAAGTTGAATGCCAGTCCTAAGGGAAAGAACAATGTTTGTGATCTTCTAAGTGTCCTTAAATTGGACACTGGAAACAGGCTTTTCTGATTGCGGTGTGAACAGCTGGCAGGCAGGAGACCAGTGCATTAACCTTCATAAGGTCTCTTGTTGTAGATTTACTAATTGGTCCCTTTTTTCTTAGTTCTGTGGAACAAAGGGAAGTAAAGTTATGCTTATCTGGTATATGAATGAGACACCACACCCTCTTAATGGAAGCATATCTGAGCTTCAGGGCAGTTTACACCCTTATCACACAGAGTAATAAAATTTAAATTGGACCCAAGGTAGCACAAGTTAATCTTTATCTCATGAGTTCCCTGAAAATGTCTAGGCTATTACACAGTTTTGTATTTGGTTAATGTGGATTTTTTCATCGTATCTCATCATGTATATAAAAACTTGGTAAATAAACGATCAGTATTACAGAGAGTAATGGAGCTTGGAGGTTGTCTATATAACACGAATAATAAAAAGAAAATGTGCCTGGATTATTAACCACACGTGGGAAGAATCTGCTAGCTGAACCTGCCTCACCCACAGTGTCTGGTAGAGGGATAGCCTTGGGTCATTATGTACATAAGTGTAGCAATTGATTACCTGCACTGTGTACCCAACTCAAGGGCAGGCCATCTGTTGTCGATGATGTGGACTGGGATGACTAATTGAGCGGGATCAGTCAGGTTCCCTCTTTCTGACATTCCTGCTGGAACTGGAGAACAAATGCTGAGGTGGAAGCCGAAAGAGACAGAGAATCATGGATGGGCAGAGGGTAGTCGAGTTCCTTAATGGTCTAAATCTAGGATGGATATCCTCAAAGTCCAGCTAGTAGTTGTCTAGAGCTACTTTAGGTCTAGAAATTCCTTCTACTTCCAACTTCCTGCTGGCTCAGCTCTTATCCTTGGATTTTCAAAGAGATTTCTTAAAGATCATGGAGGAATTACTAGCAGAGAATATCCACCATGAAAGTGAGGGCAGAAAAGTGACGGAAAATACTTTGATGTGTACTATTTTCACTTATGGAACTGCAGTTCTCTGAAAAGGTACCTTAGAGTTTATCTGATTCAGCATTTCTAAAACTTATGGACATCTGCTTGGCTTCCCAAGAATCAGTCTATAAAGCATAAGACAGATTCCCGGAATCTATCTTCCTAGAGTTAGCATCTCCTGGGTGGTTTCTAAAACTATCTTTTTAGGAAGCTTCTAGGAAATTCTAACATCTAGCACCAGCCAGGTTTGGGTCCTGATATTGCCAACTCTCTCATTTTGCAGATGAGAAGACTGAGGCACAGTGTCTTCAAATGTCAAGACCAAACCACACAAATAATATGTGGATGAACCTGAGCAGGACTAGTACCTCCTTGTTTCAAGTGCTTTTTCCAAGCCATTAATTTTTAATTTGTTTTCCTTACACATATTTGAAACATTTACTAGCAGAACAGACTTTACTAATTCTCAAGGACTAATGAATTGGAGTCTTACTGTGTACCCTTACTATACTTTTCTGTTCTACTTTTACCCTACTTCTGAAAATACATGAAAAATGCTAGGAGGTATACACTCTTGGCAAAATACCAGAAATACGTTGCTATTGCTCACAGTAAAGTTTGTTTATGACACTAGAAAAGCATAGAGAAGGATCTAGAGAAGATTCAGCATACACCATAAATGTCGAATTATAGGTTAGATTTATAAACAAATTGTAGATTGAAAAAGTTTGGAAAGAGAATATTAACAAAGGAATGTAAAATTATTATAAATCAGTATTATGCTACAATTGGACCAGAAACAAAGTTAAGCTAGGAAGTTATTTTAAAACCATAGTTCAATATTTATGATGGGAATATTCTTTAAATATGCATCTTATTAGTTTCTCTTTCAAGTTATTTCTGTAACTATTTTAACAGAAATATATTTCCAATTTTTAAAAAGAGCTTGTTATCACAGTTGTTTGGCCTATACGCTAAATCTTTTCTTTAAATCTTTTGATCTGTTTTCTTTGCTGTACTGGGTTTTCCTCTGCCAGCTAGGTTTCAACAACTGCATAGATTCAGCCTGGTCGCTACCTTCCAGATAACTTTGTTACAGGCTTACTGGAGCATACTGCCCGGAGGGACAACTGAGCAAGCCTCAAAAAATAGCAGCTCCCTGTTCTGCCAAATTTGACTGTTCAACCAAAGCCAGTGCTCAACCGGTAATTCTCAACTGGTATTTAGATAGATTCTCTCTCACTCACACTTGGATTGAAGGGGCTTCTTTATTGTATTCCCAGTGCCATCCAGTCCACCAAGTATTGCTTTGAAATTACTCATTGTGGGCAATCTTACTTGTTAAAATCATGAGGGAAGATCACAGTTATTGATTTCTTATTATAAAACTCAGTACATTTCTTATTTTAATGTCAAATCACTATTAAAGCTTTCAGACCCACACCAATGAAATAGTTATATATTAACTTCTACAACTAGGCAAGAACTTCATGAAATAGAACAGAAAGAGGAAATACTGGTTAGGCTTAAGATATACTATTTTGTTTCTCAAAATGAACACAGTATTTTGAATTAAAAAGCCTGAATGTCCCATGTGGTAGAGAATGAAGTGATCTCCCTTTATATAATTAGGGTTTTATTTGGTCAATAACATAGTCGTTATGGTATTGGGAAGGAATTACATGTTTGTTTTTATTTGATACATATTTTTATTTATGGCTCTAAGTTATCTCAGTCAGTTCCAGGAATTTTCCCCAGCTACTTGTAACTCTAGGTGAACTGTCCGTTATAAACTTTTTCATGGTGTCACAATTAATAAAGATATTTAAGCAGAAATAAAATCATACAATTTACATATATTTATCAAATATTTTTGAGATTTCAAATGTAGATGTTAAGAAATCAACACTCACATAGAATTTATAGCCTAGTTTATTTGAGGCTAAAATATTTATAATTCTGAGATCATTAACATTTAGTTTAACGGGTGTTTGTTGTTTGATGTAGTTAGGAGACGTGAATAAAAAGTAGCCTAGCTGAGCAAAGATTATCCTGGATGTATAAGAAAGGGCATATGGCCTTCAACTTACCTGGACATCACAGAAACTGTTCTGCAGACAGAGGTTGGGTGGTGAAATCGGATCGCTGGCAATACAGACAAAAGAGAAGGGGCTGGAGAGAAGTCAGTGATACATGGAATGGGATGTTTGTAACTAGAAGTCCCTCAAATAATTCTCAATTTAAAAACTATTCACAAAAGTATTGAGATATTGAAAAACAGTTTGGCAGTTCCTAAAAATGTTAAACATAGAGTTACTGTACGACCCAGCAGTTCTACTTCTAGGTATATACTTCAGAGAATTGAAAACAAGTGTTTAATGAAAAACTTCTGCACATGAAGAGGAGTTTCTGGGAAGAGGGCAGAGTAGGAAGCACCAGGAATCTGCCTCCCTCCCCACACACTCCCCTTTAGACAATGATTGTGCTAGCAGAATCCTCTGATGTAACTATTTCAGAACTCTGTATTCTACTGAAGGCTTGGACCTTCCACAGGAAGGCTTGGATGGTGTACTGCATTTAATTTCAATCAACTTCAGCACAATAGTAGCTACCCATTTCCTACCTCCAGCCCCATGGTAAACAGCTTTGCACATGTTCCTGGAGCCAAGATGGGCAAAAAGAACCCTACTCTCCAAATACAGGGTATCTGTGCTCTGATCACAGCAGTACAGACAAAGAGGTGGGCAGCTATTGTGTACTTCTCCTGTTTGTCCAAGTCCCTCATCCTCTGGCTAAAGTGACTTCCAGGGGACTCAAAGGGCCTTTGCATTTCCCATTTTTCCCCTTTTGAGAGCCAAATATAAATGACTAGGGTATTAAAAAGCAACTGCAAATACAGGGAAATTAGAAAGTGATTGTGCACACCAAGGAAAAGGTTCAGACTCAGAAAAGGTGTGAGAAGACCTTAAGTTTATACCTCAGGCTGATCCTTGTCATGAGATGGCCTCAAACAATCATAAAAACAAAAACAATAACAAAAAACTGCAAACCCTGGGGTAGGAGAGAATCAGATTCCCAGAAGCACCACTTTATTAGATTCAAAGGTCCATTTTTCAACAAAAAAATCACAAAGTGTACAAAGAAACAGAAAATTATGGCCCATTCAAAGAAAAAAAAAATCAGAAACTGTCCCTGAAAAGATCCATTGGCAGGTGACAAAGATGTTGTTTCAACAGTTGTTTTAACTGTCTTAAAGATGCTAAAAAAAAACAAAACAAACAAACAAAAAAACTAGAGAAAGATGTGGGGAGGTCAAGAAAACAATGTGTGAACAAAAGTAAAACATCAATGAAGAAATAGAAAGCCTAAAAAAAAGAAAGAAAAAAATTCTGAAGCTGAAAAGTACAATAACTGAAATAAAAAAAATTACTAAAGGGATTCAAAGGCAGATTTGAACAGGCTGTAGAAAGAATCAGTGAATTTATACATAGGACAATGGAAATTATCAAGTCTGAGGAACAGAAAAAAAAAAAGATTGAAGAGAAGTGAACAGAGCCTAAGAGATCTGTGGGACACCATCAAGTGGACCAATATATGTACTGTGGGAGTTTCAGATGGAAAGGGAGATAGAAAGCAGCAGAGAGAATATTTGAAAAAATAATAGCTGAAAATTCTCTAATTTGATGAAAGACATGGATATAAGCCTGGTGAAGCTCAACAAACTCTAAGAAGGATTTAAAAAGCTATACACCAAGATGTGTTGTTAGAAAGACAAAGACAGAGTCTTGAAAGAAGTGAGAGGGAAGCAATTCATCACATAGTATTAATCTTCAATAATACTATCAGCAGATTTCTCATCAGAAAATTTGGAGGTCGGAAGGTAGTAGTTCAATATATTCAAAGTGCTAATAGGAAACACAGTCAACCAAGCATCCTATTTCTGGCAAAATTGTCCTTCAAAAGTGAGGAAGAAATTAAGATATTCCCAAATAAACAAAAACTAAGGGACTTTGTTACCAGTAGACCTCCCCTGCTAGAAATGCTCAAGAGAGTCCTGCAGTATAAAACAGAGAGATATCAGTAACTTGAAGCTGTATGAAAAAATAAAGATCTCAATGAAGATGAATGCATGGACAATTATAAAAACTAGTATTATTGTAACAATATTTTTTTGCTACACTTTTTTGTTTTCTACATGATTTAAGAGACTAATAGTTTTAAGAAAAGCAATTATTAGTTTAAAAAATGTTACTGGCATTACTGTAACTTTAATTTGTAACTCCATATTTTGTTTTCTATCTATTTTGAGAGATTAATGCATTTCAAAGAATTACTAGTTTATGTTTGGGGGCACACAATGCATAAAGATGCAATTTTGTGGCATCAACAATGGAAAGGGGTGAGAACAGAGCTGTTAAAGATATTTTTTGTGTTATTGAAGTTAAGTTGGTATAAATTCAAGTTAGAGTGTTATAGCTTTAGAATTTTAAATTTAACATCATGGTTACCACCAAGAAATAGCTATAGAATATATGCAAAAGCAAATGAGAAAGGAATTTAAATATTTCACTAGAAAAAAACAACACAAAAGAAAACAGTAATGCAAGACATGAGGGACAAAAAAGCTATAAGACACGTAGACAATAAATAGCAAAATGACAGAAGTAAGTCCCTCTACATCCAGTAATTCCATTAAATGTAAATGGATAAAACTTTTCTTCCATCAAAACACAGAGATTGGTAGAATGGATAAAACAAAACAAGACAAAACATGATCCAACTATATATTGTCTACAAGAGACTCACTTTAGATCCAAAGATGCAAATAGACTGAAAAGATGGAAAAACGTATTCCATGCAAATAGTAGCCAAACGAGAGCAGAGCTGGCTATGCTAATATCAGACAAAATAGGCTGTAAATCAAAAAAGATTACAAGAGGCAAAAAATGACATTATGTGCTAATAAACAGTTCAGTACAGCAAGAAGTTGTAACAATTATAAATATTTACAACTTCATCACAGACCATAAAACTATATGAAGCAAAAACTGGCAGAACTGAAAGGAGAAATAATTCTTTAATAGTAGTTGTAGAATTCAATATCTTACTCTCAAAAATGGATATAACAACAATACAGAAGATAAGTAAGGAAATAGAAGACTTAAACAACACACAAAAAACAACTACATCTAATGAACAATACAAAACACCCTACCCAAAACAGAATACACATTCTTCTCAAGTGCATACAGGATATTTTCCAGATCATATTTTAGGCCACAAATTAAGTCTTAATAGATAGGTACCATACAAATCACTTTCTCTGACCACAATGGGTTAAAGATAGAAATCAGTACTGGCAGTAAAACGAGAAAATTCACAGAATTATAGAAATGAAACAGCACATTCTTAAGCAACCAATGGATCGAAGAAATTATATTCTTATAATTATACTTAGAAAAAAATGACCACGAAAACACAACATACCAAAACTTATGGAACATAGTGAGTGCAGTGTTAAAGGAGAAATTTATAGCTTATATTAAAAAACCAGAAAGATCTCAAATCAACAATCTAACTTTACAACTTAAGGGACTAGAAAAAGAACAAACTGAAGTCAAAGCTAGCAGAAGAAAGGAAATAATCAAAATTAAAGCAGAGATAAATGAAATAGAGGACACCAAAAACAAAACAAAAAATTAGAGAAAATCAATGAGACCAAAAATTGGTTCTCTGAAAAGATCAACAAAATTGACAACTCTTTAGCTAGATGGAATAAGACAGAAAGAGAGAAGACTCAAATTACTAAAATCAGAAATTAAAATGGGAACATTACTACTGATTTTACAGATAAAAGGATTATAAGAGAGTACTGTAAACAATTGTACACCAACGAATTGGCTAACCTAGATAAAATGAACAAATTCTTACAAACACAAAACCTACAAGACTAAGTCAAAAGAAATAAAATATGGCAATACATCTATAACCAGTAAGGAGATGAAATTAGTAATCAAAAATCTCCCAAAAAGAAAAGCCCTGGAACTGATGGCTTCAATAGTAAATTCTACCAAACATTTCAGCAAAACTAACACCAAACCTTCCTAAACTTTTCCAAAAAATTAAAGAGAAGAGAATTCTTTCTAACTCATTCTATGAGGCCAGCATTACTTTGATACCAAAACCAGGCAAAGACACTACAATAAAAGAAAAGTACAGACCAATATTTCATATGAACATTAATGCAAAATCCTCAGAAAAATACTAGCCAGCCCGATTCAATAGCACATTAAAAGGGTCATACCCCATAAGCCCGTGAACAGGTGGGATGTATTCCTGGAATGCAACGATGGTTCAACATGTAAAAATTGATTGGTGTAATATTCCACATTGACAAAATGAAGGAAAAAACCCACATGATCATGTCAATTGATACACTTGACAAGATTCAACACCCTTTTATGATTGAAAAAACTAATACTCAAAAAACTAGGAATAGAAGGACACGACCACAAGATAATAAAAGCCATATGTGAAAAACCCATAGTAAACATCACACTCAGTGGTTGAAGACTGGAAGCTTTTTCTTTAAGATCAAGAACAAGGTAAGGATATTTATTCTCACCACTTCTGTTCAACATAGGACTTGAAGTTCTAGCCTGAGCAGAGAAGAAAAAGAAATAAAAAACATTCAAATTGGAAAGGAAGAAGTAAAATTATCTCTGTTTGCAGATGATATAATCTTATATTTAGAAAGTCTTAAAGATGCCACAAAAAATTGTTAGCACTAATAAATAAATTTGGCAAAGTTGCAAAATACAAAGTCCACACAAATTTAGTTGCATTCCTATATACTAACAATGAATGATCTGAAAAGGAAATTATGAAAACAGTTCCTTTCACAATGGCATAAAAAAATTAGGTACTTTGGAATTAATCAAGAAGGTGAAAGACTTGTACAATGAATACTTCAAAACATTGCTGAAAGAAATTAAATAAGACACAAATTAAAGGAAACACTTCTCATGTTCATGGATTGGAAGACATAATATTGTTAAGATGTCAATACCACCAATAGCAATTCATAGATTCAATGCAATTCCTATCAAAATCCCAATGACATTTTTTGCAGAAATAGAAAAACTCATCCTAAAATTCATATGGAATTTCAAGGGACACTGAGTAGCCAAAACAATCTGAAAAGTGGGAGGGCTTATACTTCCTGATTTCAAAACTTATTACAAAACTACAGAAATCAAAATTGTGTGCTACTGGCAAAAATAGACATCTAGACCAATGGAATAGAACAGAGATCCCAGAATTAAATCATAAATATATGCTTAATGATTTTTGACAAGGGTGCCAAGAAAGAACAGTCCTTTCAACAAATGGTGCTGGGAAACTGGATATCTACATGCAAAAGAATGAAGTTGGACCCTTACCTAACACCATATACAGAAATCACTCAAAATGGATTGAAGAACTAAATGTAAGGCCTACAACTATGAAAGTCTTAGAAAAAAATGTAGGGAAAAAGCTTCATGACACTGGATTTGGCAGTGATTTCTTGGAAATAACACTGAAGGTACAGGCAACAAAAGAAAAAATAGACAAATTGTGGGTTTTGTGAACTTAAAAAAATTTGTGCAACAAAAGGCAATATCAACAAAGAAAAAATGGGAAAAAATACTTGCAAATCATATGTCTGATAAGCGATTAATATCCAGAAAAAATAAAAAACATTTAAAACTCAACAACAACAACAAAAAGCAATCTAATTCAAAATGTGCAATGAACTTGAATAGACATTTCTCCAAAGAAGATAAATTGGAAACCTTTGTCACTGTTGGTGGGAATATAAAAGGATAACAGCTACTGTACAAAACAGTATGACAGCTCCTCAAAAAATTAAAAATAGAATTACCATATGATCTAGCAATCCCACTGTTGGGTATAAAGAATTAAAGAATTAAAAACAGAGACCCAAGGAGATACTTTTGCATTCATGTTCATAGCAACATTATTCACAGTAGCTAAAATGTGGAAGCAACTCAGGTGTTCATGGATGGATGAATGGGTAGCAAAATGTGGTATATACATATAATGGAATATTGTTTAGCGATAAAAAGTAATGAAGTAATGATACACTTTACAACATGGATAATCCTTGAAAACATGATGCTAAATGAAAGAATAATGACACAAAAGGTCACATATTGTATGATTCTACCTATATGGAAAGTTCAGGATAAGTAAACCCTTAACGAAAGAATATAGGTTAGCAGTTGTTAGGGATCAGAAGGGGGAAATTGGGTTATGACTACTCAATGGATATGGTGTTTCTTTTTGTGGTGATGAAAATGTTCTGGAATTAGATAGTGGTGGTGGTTACACAACATTATAAAGGTATGGGAAGTCACTAAATTGAAAACTTTAAAAGGGTTAAAATGGTGAATTTTATGTGAATTTTATCTGAATAATAAATAAATAAATAAATAAAGTGTTAACTGTACAAATAAATTTCTACCTAAAAATAAACAATAGAGCCCAATGTTTAAGAAAGAATATGTTTTCTGAAGACAGACTGACTAGTGTTTTTTGTTTATTTGCTTGTTTTTGTTGTTTATAAATTCTTTTCTTTTCTTAAGGAGAGAGAGGTAATCCTGGAAAACTTTTGAACAAAATTATATGTAATTTACATACCATATAGTTGACCCATTTAAAGTGTACAGTTCAGTGTTTTTAAGTATATTTAGAGTTGTGCAACCATCACCATCATCTACACAGCTCCTCATATTGTAGCAAACACTAATCAACTTTGCCTATTTTAGACATTTTATGTAAATGAATCATACAGCCTTTAATGACTGACTTCTTTCATGAACCATAATATTTTTGAAATCTATTTATTTTATATCACTGCTTTATTCCTTTTTGTTGACAAAAATATTCCATTGTATCCATATGTCAAAATTTGTATACCCATTTATCAACATTTTGACTGTTTCTACTTTGGTTGTTATGAATAATACTATCATCATACTCACATAGGATTTTGCATGGACTTATGCTTTTATTCCTCTTGGGCATATCCTTAGGTGTAAAGGTGATGAGTCATATGGTAACTCTATGTCCAACATTTTGAGGAACTGCCAGAATGTTTTACAAAATAGCTGCGCCATTATACATTCCCTCCAGCAGTGTACATGGCTTCCAAATTCTCTACATCCTTGCTAGCACTTGTTATTGTCTGTCATTTTTGATTATAGTCATCCCAGAGGATATAAAGTGATATCCCATTGTGGTTTTGATTTGTATTACCCTAAACACCCTTTCAGGTACTCTTTGGCCATTTGTATATATTCTTTGGAGAAATGCCTATCTCAGATCCTTTGCCCATTTAAAAATTATTTTGTTTCTTTATTATTGAGTTGTAAGAATTCTTTATGTATTCTGGATAAAAGTCCCTTATCAGATATATCATTTGCAAATTTTTTTTCCTATTGTGCAGAGTGTGTTTTCACTTTCTTGGTATGTCCTTTGAAGCACAGAAGCTCTTAATTTTGATGAAGCCCAACTTATCTTTTCTTTTATTGCTTACACTTTGTGTGCTTTTCCACGTTTGCAAAAGATCACGAAGGTTACTCCTTTATCTTCCACTAAGAGTTTTATAGTTTTACCTCTTATTTCAGGTCTATAAATTACTTTTTGTAAATTCTTGGGTATAGTATGAGGTAGCAAGTCCAGTTTTTTTAAACGTATATGTCCAGTTGTCTCAGCATAAGTGGTTGAAAAGAATAGTATTTCTCCATTGAATTGTTTTGGCCTTTTTGTTGAAAATTGATTGACCATAAATGTTGCAGTAAAAGGTTAGGTTATGGAGTTGAGATCTTTTTCTTTTTCTAATATGTGTTTATAGGTAAAGATTTTCCTCCAAACCCTGCTGTAGTTTTAGGTCATACAAATTGTGATGTTGATTTTTCATTTTTATTAATATCAAAGTATTTTCTAACTTCCCGTATGATATCTTCTTTGGCCCATTGTTTAATTAGGGTTGTGTTAAATTTTTAAGTATTTGTGAATTTTCCAAATATCTTTCTGCTTTTGACTTTTAACTTAATTGCATTATAGTTGTAAAACACAATTTGTATGATTACAATTCTTTTAAATCTATTGAAGCTTATTTATGATGTATCCTGGAGGATGTCCCATGTGCACTTGAGAAAATGAGTTTTCTGGTGGTGTTGTGTGGAGTGTTCTGGTCTAGCCTGCTATTTCTACTTGGATTACTTTGTTGTTCAAGTCCTCTATTTCCTTTTTGATCTTCTTCCTAGTTTCAATTCATTATTGAAAGTGGAATATTGAATGCTGTTACTGTTATTGATGCATTTGTCTTTTTCCATTTAGTTTGGTCAGTTTTTGCTCTATGTACTCTGATTGACTTTTTGGTTATTACAAAATGTTCCTCTTTAACTCTACTAACATTCTTGTTTTGTAATTTATTTTGTCTGATATTAGTATAGTCATGCCAGCTTTCTCATGATTGCTATTTGCTTGATATATCTTTTCCATTATTTTGCTTTCAAAATATTTGTATATCTGTATCTAAAGTGTGTCTCCCATAGAAAACATCCAGTCTGACAACTTTTACCTTTTGATTAGATTGTTTAATCCATTCATGTTTAATGTTGTTATTACCATGGTTGAATTTGTATCCTTTCTTTTTGCTTTCTGTTTGCTATGTGTCTCTTGTGTTTTTACTCCATTGTTTCTCCTTAACTGCTTCCTTTTATATTTAGTCATTATTTTCTACTGTACCATTTTAATTCTATTAATGATTTTTAAACACTTTTTTGTTAATTTCCTAGTGATTCCTGTGTATGAGCCACATTTTTTGTTTCTTTGCATGTCTTGTAACTTTTTGTTAAAGACCAATCATTTTAGATGATATATTGTAGCAACTCTGGATACTGTTACCCATGCAGCTTGCTCTTATTATTGTTTATTTCTTTATTTGTTCAGTGGCTTGGCTGTACTAGATCAATTAAGTCTATATTCCCAGCAATATGCAACCTCTGTTGTCACTTCACAGTGTATGTAATCCTGGGCATGTGCAGTCTGCCTGACCACAAGGGACAACAGTGGTTTTAGTTGGGCTTTTTTTGACTGGCTCTCTTTGATCATTCAGATAAGCTTCTGGTTGCTTTTTTCCTACTGATATCACACTCAGCTGTTAGTTTTCAATAACTGATAGCTGATTGTTCTGTTGCTTTTTACAGCACCCTTGAACATAAATTACTCCACAACCTGATCCAATTAAAGTGAGGCCCTTTTCGAGGGGCTGGGTGTTGCAAGTTTTTGATCTTCCTTTGGTTTCATGAGGGTGCTTCTTCTGTCTCTTTCCCTGGTTTGCTCTGTTCAATCCCTAGTTGATCTACTGGTTCTCTTGTTGCTAGAAGTGTCATGGAGCGACCAGCCTCCTCTTAAGTGCTCACCATCAAGATCTCTATCATTGTGGTTGACAATGCCATTTGGCATATAATTCTCATCTCTGTTCAAAATAAATTTAGTCCACTTAGAGAGAGCTACAAAACTCTTTATATTTATGGCCTAGATCTTCCTCTGGGCAGAATCTCTGCATACCACTGTAACAGAGCTGGAAGCAGGCATAGTAGCCTACCTCTCCTAGAGTGAAACCTTTGTTCTGTGAATGGAACACTAGATCAGAATGGTAACTGGTCATCTTAGCATGCCCTCTCTGAGTGGAACTTGTGTTCTATGATCAGCCTGGGTGAGGTTGAATGGGGCCCAGTATTTTCGGCCTTCCATGCCGGGGGATCCACTGTACAGGTGGGAAGGGAGCACCAGTCCTCTCTGTTATGTCTGCTTAATACAGAATTTCTGCAACACGGATCTTTGGGGAATGAGAGATGCCAGCTGCCTGCCCCTGTTGGCTTGAAACTGTAGCCCCAGATTAGAAGCCGGAGGCAATGTGAGACCCATCCTATGGTAGCTCCTGCTCAGAGTAGATATGAATTTTACTGAGCTGGGGGGTGGAAATGAGAGCAGGTTGTTATTCAAATACCACAAATTGTTCTTGTTTCCCATTTGCTATATGTCCTTTGGACAATTTCCAGAGACTTTAAATGGTTGGTTCTTTTTTATATAATTTTCACCTGTTAAAATGTTGTTCTGTGACCAAGGTCTTCACACCATTTTGGAAGTTGCAATGTGCTTGCATTCTTAAAAGACAAAAATAAATAGCTAACTGGTAAAATCATGAATAGAGGTTTCAAATTGCAAGTTTTTAAGCATTACGTGTTTTTATTACTGCAATGATGTCAAATTTATATTTTGGAAATGGGAAAATAAATATATCTGTGTGATTCATTTGAAATAAAAGTTAGGAGTGACAGATTGTTATTCCCATTCTTTCCTGAAATAGGTGAAAATAATCATTAAAATATGTCAAGTGTCTGAGAATTGAAAACATATAAAGAGAAATCCAACAAAATGTTATCCAAATACAGCATGTTCGTGGATGAGAATGTTTAATATTGCAAAATATATCAGTTCTTCCAAAATTAAACTGCAATCTTGTTCAATGTTACAAAATGATTTTAATGGATCTTAATAAGTTAATTCTAAAATTTATCTAGAAAACAAAATGTGTGAGAATAGCAAACAAATTGTAGAAAAGGAGAGCAAATGAGGAGGTTTTTACCTATCATATAAAAATATTGAAAAGTTATAGAATTAAAATAACAAGAATTAATAAAGGAATGGGTAGCTATAGCGAAGTATCTGAATACAGATGCTGAAGATGACCTTTCAAATAGCTGGGGAAAGAATGGATAATCATAAACAATGTTGAGAAAACTGATTATCCATATAAAAAGAAAAAATGGGAACCTTACTGGGTGCTATATATGAGATAAGGTCTAAAGAGAAAAAATATATATAAACACTTCAAATTATAAACATATTGGAAGAAACTGGGAGAATAATTTTATAACCTCAGGAAAAATGAATTCCTTTGATAACAAAACATAAATGCATGATTATAAATAAAATATTGATATGGTTGACTGCATATACATTAAAATTTTCTGTTTGACAAAATCTTCCATAAACAAACTTACAATCAAAGTGACAGAAAACACTGGAAAAATATTTTCCACTTACACAAAATACACAAGAATATATGAAGATTGCTTACATACCAATAAGAAAAATCATACTATATAATACAGAAAAGGGGCATAAATATGGGAAAGAAATTAATAAAATAAGAAATAATATGAAAACAATTAGAAGAAGAAATTATTTAGTCAATGTAGGAGAAGATTCCCCTATTAATCAAGGGAAAGCAATATAAAACAAATTATTTTATTTCATTTTAGCAAAAAATAATGAAATGGGTAATCTACACTCTGGTCTTAGCTAACATGTCACTTCCTTAAAGGGGCCTGCCTTCTGCACCCTGTACAACACTCAGTACTGCAGTTCACCTTTCCTTCACTGTTTGTCATAATTAATTACAGATTTATTAATCTGGTTATTTGTTCAGCATCTCTCTCCCTGCCCAAACCATAAGATCCAGGAGGTCAGAATGTCTGCTTTGTTCTGATCAACACCAAATAGTGCCTGATATATAGGATATATGAGCACTGGTTGAATGAATAAGTACATGAATAAATGAAGGAATGAACACTGATAGACGCATGTAGATATGCATTTGACATTTGCATCTAATCATATTCTTGTGTTTTATTCCCAGGTTAAAAATTCATCAAATCTCCATCAAAGTCATTCTCCATTAAAGACTTTCAAATCCAATGTCTTCCTTGAAGATTCCTTGACTAAGATAGTGTTGCTTCACAATGTCAAAAAAAAAAAAAAAGAGAACGCAATAATAATAATTTTGTTTAGATATTTTCTTTATATGTTTATCATGATACAACCATTTACAATCATACTAATATAAAATGTTGTTTATTTAGCTACAGGGACTGTTTTTGGTGCTATTTTATCCTGGGAAAAAAACCTAGTTATTATTATCTCCACAGAATCCTTAGTGGTTAGAAGGTATTTTCTCAATTTTACAGATGAGTTTACCTCTCCACACTCATATGATTAATAGAGATGGGACTTGTATCCAGATTGCCCAATGTCTCCTCCATCTGTTACAGGGCCTTCTAATACACACATAAATTTGGATCCTATCAGTAGTTATGGTAGGTCCATCACTGAATGCCAAAACTTATTTTCATTTATACGATACATTTTGTTGGTATTTTTAATTTGCCTAGCATGCCTAACAAAGCAGGTGCTAATGAATGCTACATTTTCTTAGCGGCTATGGATCTAAATACCCAAATGCAGACTGATGTCTCAAATTTTCCAGTTGCGTGTCTGTGACCTAACAATAGGTGATAAGTAATTAACTATAGCACATGTATTGGTCCCCTCTCATCCCCATCTCTTATCTCAGTCACTGCTGTGGCAGCCAGTTTCTGTAGGAATATTGATCTGCTTTGCACAGACATCATTTTTTACCCCTCATGTTCTCTCCTGCAATTCCTCTGACCTCAAGGTACAGGGCACTTATAAGATCCCTCTGGACATTTAAGCCTGGGTAGCTCAGAAGTGTGTCCACCCCTGACCGCTGAGCCATTGGATGAGCGCATCTGGTTTTGGTCCCCTAAAAGACACTTCTGCAGCAACATATTTTACAAGCCTTTCAAAGGTCTCTATGGAAATGAACACTAGTGGCCCCCAGCAAGGGCCAACAGAATAAACATCCTTTTATTGTCTTTTCTTTCTTTCATGCTTGACTCCCCTGGTATCTTATTCTTGCTTCCTGGGATCACTTCCCAAGTACACTACCTGCATGGAAGTCTTTGTTCCAGATTCTGACACCAACATATGATCATGGGAGCAGGGTGAGAAAGGGTTTTGGACTGCTGGAGGAGATGCTTGAATAAGTACCTAAATGTCATTATCTTAACCTTGGAACATTCATGACATGTCCCCAGCTCCTAATCAGAAAAATGCTGTGTTTAACATTGATTTTTTTATTCCTCCTGTGGCTTCTATCTTTTATCTAGAAATAGATATTTTCTTACTTACACAATTCACAATTTTTTTTTTTTTTTTTTTACTTTACATAGATTATTAGTCCCATACAGAAAATTCCCAAAGATAAGGCTAAGGGAGAAAGATGAGGTGCAAGATTCTAGCTACTAGAATGACTAAACGGCCTTAAACACAGCATAAGGAATGTGAAATGCATCCCTTGGTAATGAGAAACCAAATGTTTTCCAGGAGTAGACTAACTTGTTAATAGCCACATTTAAATAGATTAACTTGCTGGTGATGTTAAAGGTGAGTTGATTTCATGACACTGCTTAATCTGGACATCATCTAATTTGAAGAAAAGGTTGGATGCTCTAATTTGTTTCGTTTTCTGATGTAACTGTACATAATACATAATCTGATGTCATTACCCAATTTAAAGATACTATGAACATTTAGCTAAATGTCCCATTTTACTCATATTGGTGCATAGTTTTTATATCATTTGTTTTACATAACATGCATTTGTCAGTTATGCTCATGTTTTTACTTACTTATTTTTATTAAATTAAACTTACCATGCAGAGATTCTTTGTACAATATTTAACTGGTTAACTTGCACTTGCACAGTATTTGTAATGATTATAATTTTGTGATAATAATGATGTTTCAATGTATACTGATTACTTTCCATATATAGGTTTGGTGCCTAAAAATCAAAGGCCAAATTATATTAGGAACTTCAATAAGCAAACATTATTCTGTCATAATTTTTAATAGATCCTTTCATTTTCTGAGACTTAAGAGCTAGGATGCTAAGCCTGGTATGCTAAATATTGTATTCTGTACTCCATTTAGACTTTGATTTGGATTTAAAATTCAAAATCACTTCCATCATTTCTATCCTTGTGAGTGTGTGCCTGTGGGGATATTAAAATAGAGAAAGAGCTACTTAGAGAGATGAAATGATTGAATTTGATGCCTAAGGCCAGAAACCTCATTTTGCTTATGTTAATATGTAGAACTTTCTGCACTCCAATTCAAGGCTAGTCAATGCTTTTTCTTGATTTTGTAAAATTCAGCATTGTATATTCCGGTTGAGATGTTATTTCTTTTGTTGCAAATAGTGCTAGCAACCAATCTCAATTTAGGTTCTGTTAACGTAGCCCAATTATAAAATGGTTACACGTGATTATAGAAAATCAAAATCTATGTGTTGCTTTCTTTAATGCCACTTTATTTAAGATTGCAGACTGAAGCTATTGTAATCTTAGGTAAATCAGTAATTAACTTAGCACAGAGAAAGAATGTAAAGATACAATCATAAGACCTAGAGGCATTTTCAATGAAGAATTTTAAAAGATATTTAGCAGGATATAATCTATTCCAAAGAAGTGCAACTGTCCCACCATGACTGGGTAATATGAGAAAGACAACATTTGTTTCTATTACTTTTATATTAGTTAATTTATCAATTTTTAACAATTACACCAACTTCTTGGTATTTCAAGATGAGTAATATAGTATCTCAGGCCTAGGAGAGCTCAGAGCATAAGATGGGAATGGGAGGAGAGAAAAGAAATGTACAAATATACAATTATAATTTAAAATAGTGAATGCTATAATGAACATAGTTACAAATGATTATGAAATACAGAGAACAGAACAAATTCCTGGGTCAATCAAAAAAGCTTTCCCAAGGGAGAAGGCACACCTAGGTACTTCTTAGACTGTGTAAAGGAGTCTACCAGCAGGGAATTGGGATCAGAGAATCACAGACAGAAAAAGAAGAGCATGAGTGTGGGCTAAGATTTTTGACAGTGTGTCATGTTTTAGCTATGGGGATAAAGAGAGGCTGGAGATCTGGGCAGAGGGCTGAAGTGAGGAAAGGCAGTGGGTGGCTGTAGACAGGTGGGATGGACATGTATTATGAAGGATCTTACATATCATGCAAGAGTATCTGGGCTTTTAAATAGAAGACTGATTTGTTCAGACTCATGGTTTAGAAAAATAACTTATGGGGCAATCTAGAGGAGGGACAGGTGATGAGTATAAAGTTGAGGCAAATGTTTAGTTAATACTGAGTTTGTACTAAGACTCTGGCAATGGGCTTCTGACTGATGTACTATGGGAAACAAGGAAAAAGGATGCACCACAGGTGATACCTGGCATATTCCTGCTGATGGAGATGCTGCCATCAATTAAGACATGAAATAACAGAGGAGGAAAATTTAGAAAAAAACAAGTCAGGTTTAATAATATTACCTTTGTGGCTTACAATCTGCTTTAAAAGACATGAAATTATGTAAAGTAATAATTATAACAATGTATTGTTGGGTTTGTAACATAAAAATGTATAACATATATGACAATAATATCACTAAAAGGAGGAGGAAAAATAGAGCTATGTACGAGTAACCATTCTAGATCTCATTGGAATGAATTTAGTATAAATCTGAAGTAGATTCTGATAGGATAAGATACATGTGATAAGCCCTAGAGCGAACATTAAGGAAATAATGTTAAAAGTATAATGAAAAAATTATTAAAAGTAAAAATTATTAAAGTTATTAAGATGTTACACTAGGCAGTATTCACTTAATACAAAAGAATACTGTAAGAGAGGGCAAGGAGAGCAACATATGTTGTGTACAATAAAAAGTAAAATGAGAGGTGTAAATCTCACAATATTAATAGTAACATTAAATGTAAATGAATTAAAAATTGAACAATCCAATCAAAAGGCAAAGATTGTCAGATTGTATAACAAACAAGATCCAAAGATATTCTGTCTACAGGAGACAAACTTTAGATTCAAAAATACAGATACATTTAACATAAAAGTATGGCAGAATGTACACCATGTAAGCTACAACCATAATAGAGCTACACTAATATCAGACAAAACAGACTTTAAAATAAAAAATGTTACTAGAGATAAAGAGGTAAATTGTATAATGATCACAGAGTCAATTCATTTATCAAGAAAGACCACTTTTGAACCATAAAATAAGTCTTAATAAATTTTAGAGGATTGAAATAATAGAAATAACATTGTTTGACCACAAAAGAATTAACCTAGAAATTAACAGCAGAAGGATATCTGGAAAATACATGAATATCTGAAAATTAAGCAGCAGGCTAATAAATAACCCATGGATTACAGAAGAAATCTCAAGGTGAATTAGAAAATATTTTCTAATTAATGAAAAAATAAAACTCCATCATATTAACATATGTGGGATGCATCTAAAGCACTGTTGGAGGGAAATTTATAGCACAAAATTCTTGTTAGTAAAGAAAAAGGCACACAATCAATTATTTAATATTCGACCTTAAAAAGGAGAAGCAAATAAAACCTGAAGTAGAAGGAAATCAATAATAAAGACCAGAAACCAATAAAACAGAAATCAGAAAAGCAACAGCATGTAAGTTTTCACCAGCTACAAAGTTAGAGGCCCCACAGTTCGCACAAGACTACTCTCCGTTCCAGCTTCAATTCCACGTGACTAGAAGGACTCACAGAAAGCTATCACGTTTATGGTTAGGGTTTATTACTGGGAAAATATACAGATTAAAATTAAACAATAAAAGAATCACAGAGGGCAAAGTCTGGGGAAGGTACCAAATGTACAGACACTCTCTTGTCCACTTCTTGTAGAGTCACAGACAGGTTTCTCTTCTGGTTTTGATGTGAGACAATAAACACGAAATACTGCCAGCCTGGCAAGCTCACCCAAGCCTTCAGTGTCCAGAGTTTTTATTTAGGCTTAATCACATACTCCCCACATGTCTTACCCTTAATTTAGGCTCTCCTGATCAGACTGATACCATTAGTATCTTGCTTCTCTGGAGGGTGGGACGATATGACATGGCCCAGAGCTTTCATCATAAATCACATTGTTAGACTGACCAGCAACCAAAGCCTCCAGTTAAACAAAGACTGTTTTATTAGGCATGCCATGCTGAGGGCCTAGAGTGAATTTCCTGGCAGCCAAGGGCAAAGGACAGATCTCTCTCTGGGTAAGATTAATTCTTCACTACACAAACTGAGAAAACCAACGGGTGAAAAGACCTGTATCTTTGATAAAATTCTAGCCATACTGATTACCTAAAGAACAGAAGACATAAATTACCAATATCAGTAATGAGAGGAGAATCACTACAAATTAATAACTATTAAAAAGATAAAAAAGGGAAAACTGTAAACAACTTTCTGCCAATGAATTTAACAATGTAGATGAACTGGATAATACAAATTAACAAAGAGATAGCTTGAATCTATACCTATTAAATAAATTATGTTTGTTGTGAACTAAACCTTTCAAAAAGAGATCTGTAGGCCTGATAGACACTGTATATTTAATAAAGAACTAATCCCAATTCTACACAAAATCTCCCAGAAAGTAGGAAATGAGGGAAGGAACATTCCAACTCCTTTTTGAAGCTACCATTACCCTGACACCAAAATGAGACCGATGGGTTACATTAAATAATAGAAAAAATGAAACTTAATTAAAAAGACAAAAATTTCTTCTGATTTTAGCTCCAACATGTGAACATCTTGGAAGATATCAATCTTGTACAAACACAAGAAAAGAGCTGAACAAACTGTAAGACAACAACTTCTCTTATACCCATCAGAGTATTGAAGTCACAGGGCAAACCCCACCCCCAAATCTGGAGAGACATGCAAATAAAGACAATAAGAGCCAAGATGAGCTTACCTGGAACAGAAGCTGCTGGAGCCATAAACCGGGGGCCCAGTATTAAGGTAGCTCCCTACTATTGTGGGTTTTACTTGGAAAACTCCACTAAGTTCTCATGGTGAAAATGTGAGAAAAATCTCCTCCTATGTTTCATTAAGTACTTTTAGATATACCCAAAGTCTTCTCCATAAAAAGGATTACTTTACCCAAAGAAATGGTTATACCAGAGCCTTACATCCCTGGGTTAAGTGCAGTTAGCCAACAAAAGCCTCTTCTAGCCTTCCTGTCTCAAGAAAGAGGAGATAAAAAAGGCCAAAAAACACTTCTGAAGTCCACAGCCCAGGGACTCAGCCCATTAAGAGACAGATTTAATTTAAGATGATCATGCAACACAACCCTCCCTACACCTTACTACCACATCAGCAGGGCTCCAGTGTGGTAACAGTGGATTACAATGGAAATAGGTCTGCAAGACACAGACCCTATTTTAGGAGTTCTTAGGGAAACTCAAACAACAGATGAGGGAATAAAAAAGAAAGGGCACAAGGGGAAACTAAAGCCTCTGTCACCTACAGCTGCCACAAACATGAAACACAGCCTATTTCTTAGCCAGATTAGCACAAAACCTTACATTAAAGACCTATGTACCTTAGTGCCCATTACATCATGTTCTGTTTTCAACAAAAAATTGTTAGGCATGCTAAAAGGCAAGAAAAAACACAGCATGAATAGATGAATCAAGCATCATAACCAGACTCACATATGACACAGATTTTGGAATTATGAGATAGAAAATTTATTATCATATTAAACATGATTAAAATGTTATGGTTTCTAATAGAAAAAGTGGACAACATGCAAGAACAGATGGGTAATGTAAGCAGAGAGATGGAAACCCTAAGAAAGAACCAAAAAGGAAATTCTAGAAAGCAAAAACACTGTACAGAAATTGGGATTTCCCTTGATGGGCTCATCAGTATACTGGACACAGACAAGGAAAGAATTAGTGAGCCTAAGGATATGTCAACAGAAAATTTCCAAATTAAAAAGCAAAGAAAAAAAGAAGGAAAAAAATGGAAAAGAATATCCAAGAACTGTGAGACAATTACGAATGGCATAACATATGTGTGTTTGAAGTATGCGAATAAGAAGAGAGAGAGAAAATAACAGAAGTACTTGAAGTAACAGATAAGAATTTTCCAAAATTAGTGACAGACTTGAAACCACAGGTCCAGGAAACTCAGAACACCACATTGGCTAATAGCAAAATATCTACACCTGGTTCCTATTCAAACTGCAGAAAACCAAAGAGAAAACATTTTTAAAAACAGAGAAAAAAAAAGTGTAAAGGAAAAAGATAAGAATTACATTGGACTTATCAGAAATCACATAAGCAAGAAAAGAGTAAAATTAAAGTAATGGGGGAAAAGAATCTAGAATTCTACATGAAGTAAAATTATTCTTTAAATGTGAAGAACCAATAAATACTTTCTCATGATGATTTTCTTTCTTTTGCATAGACAACCAGCAGGGATTGCTGGATCGTATGATAGTTCTATTTGGAGTTGTTTGAGAAACCTTTACACTGTTTTCCATAGTGACTGCACTAATTTACAGTTCCGTGTCAAAGGGATACCTGCATACCCGTGTTTATCACAGCCCTGTTTACAATAGCTGAGAGTTGGAACCAACCTAAATGCCCATCAATGGACAACCATAAAAAAGAATGAAATTCTGCCATTTGCAGCAATGTGGATGAAGTTAGAGAAAATTATGTTAAGTGAAATAAGCCAGGCACAGAAAGAAAAGTACTACATGTCCTCGCTCATATGGGGGAGCTAAAAAAAAACCCCAACTAATTTTAAAAAAAGGTAGAAAGATACAACAATCACAACAATTCACTGAACTTTCAAAAGGATAGAATGGAACTGAGGCTACTAGAGGAGGGAAAGTAGAGGGGAAAAGCAAGAAACTGGTGAAAGGCCACAAAAGTGATTACATTGTGCAATGATAAATATAGTAATTATACTGATTTGAGCATCAATCAATCAATAAATAAATACTTTCTCAGACAAACAAAAACAGTGAATGTGTCATCAGAAAATCTGTCCTACAATAAATGTTAAAGGAAGTTCTTCTGGGAGAAGGAAAATGTATAGGTCAGAAGCTTGGATTGACAGTGTCAGAGAAGGAAGAAATGAAGGTAAAATAAAATCTTATTTTTCTTATTTTTAATTGATCTAATAGATAACTGTTTGTTCTCAAAATAACAATAGTAAAAATATATTGGGTAAGTTTATGGCTATAAATGTACCTGTATTGTATGCTTAAATTTGATAATTCAGATAAAATGGATCAATTCATTGAAAGACACAAACTGCAGAAACTCACAGATGGAGAAATTGATAACATAAATTGTCCCATAACTATTAATGAAATTGAGCCAATAATTAATGATCTTCAGGAAAAAAAAAAAAATGGAAAGCATCAGGCCCAAATGGGTTCAATGGCGAACTCTATCAAGCATTTAAAGAAGAAATGATACCAATTCTCTGACATTTCTTCCTGAAAGTAGAAGCAGAGGAAACATTCTTTAAGACCTAACTCATTCTGTAAGACTGACATTACCCTAAAAACAAAAGCAGACAAAGATATTTCAAGAAAGAAAACTTACAGACTAATATCTCTTAAGAATATAGAAGAAGAAATCTTCAAGAAAATATTAGCAGATAAAACACAACAATGTATAAAAAGGCATATTACCATAAAAAGGGGATTTATTGCATGTATGCAAGGCTAGTTCATTTGAAAATCAGTTAATATAAACTGCCATATTAATAAATTAAAGAAAAATCCTATGATCATATTAGTTGATGAAGTAAAAGTATGTGGTAAGATTGAGCACCTATTCATGATCAAAACCCTCAGCAAATTAAGAATAGAGGGGCCAACTTCTACACCAAACCTGTAGCTAACTTAATGGCGAGAAACTGGATGCTTTCCTCCTAAGATCCAGCACTAGCCAAGGGTGTTGCCTTTCATCTCTCCTTTTCAACGTAATGCAGACGTCCTAACTAGCACAGTAACACAAGAAAAGGAAATAAAATGATACAAATTGGGAGGTAAGAAGTAAAACTGCCTCTGTTCACAGATAATATGACTGTCTATGTAGAAAATCACAAATAATCAACAACAAAAAAACCCCTTATGGAAATAAGAGACAATTTTACCAAGGTTGCGGGATACAAGGTTAATATAAAAAAGGTCAATTGATTTCCTTATTTCAGCAATGAACAGTTGGAATTTGAAATAAAAAACAATTTCATTTTTGTTAATAGCAAGATCATGATCATAGGCCTAAATCTAACAAAATATGTATAGGATCTATAGGTAGAAAACTATAAAACTCTGATAAAAGAATAAAAGATCTAAATAAATGGAGAGTCCATATTCACGTTTTGAAAGACTCAATATTAAGATGACAATTCTTTTCAACTTGATCTATAGGTTCACTGCAATTCCAATCATCACCACAACAATCTTTATCATATGATCCAGCAGTTATGCTTCTAATTTTTTACGCAACTGATCTATGTCTCTTTAGTCTTTTATTTTATTTCATTTATTTTTGACAGCTTTTTTCATTGAAACATAATTGCTTGTGCATATTTGTGGGGTACAGATTTGAATATATCAATTCCTGTGTACGACATGTGGTAATCAAATGGGGATAATTAGCATACTCATGTTTACAAAACGTAATCAATCTTTGTGACTCTTAACCAGTTTCTTGCTGACCCCTCCCTCCCCCTTTCCCACCACTAATAACCACAGTTATGTTCTCTTTTTTTGGAAAGTTTAATGTATTACTGTGATGGTTGTTTCTGTCCTTCCTTCCTTCCTTCCTTCCTTCCTTCCTTCTTTCCTTCCTTCCTTCCTTCCTTCCTTTCTTCCATCCCACTTATGAGAGAGGACATGTGGTATTTCTCTTTCTGTGCCTGACCTATTTCACTTAACATTATTTTCTCTAAGTTCATTTATATTGCTGCAAATGGCAGAATTTCATTCTTTTTTATGTCAGAGCAGTATTCCATTGTGTTATAGATCACATTTTCCTTATCCAGTCATCTGTCGAGGAACATTTAGATTGGTTCCAACTCTTGGCTGCTATAAACAGAGTTGTGATAAACATGTTACCCAAATAATTTGAAAAATTGTTTAAAGACAAACCTGCCCACAAATACTAATAGCAGTTTTATTCATAATTACCAAACGCTAAAAACAACCAAAATGTCCTTCAATAGGTGGAAAGATAAGCAAACTGTGGTACATCTGTACAGTAGAATATTACTCAGTCATAAATGGAAATGAACTATCAAGCCATAATAAGACATAGAAGAACTTTAATTTCATATTGCTAAGCAAAAAAAAAGCAGTTTTGAAAGGCAACATATTGTAAGATTCTAATTATATGACATGCTGGAAAAGGCAAAACTATAGACAATAGATAAAGGCAGAACTGTATACAGTTCACAGGTCAGTGCTTGCCAGGAAGTAGAGAAAAGGGGAGAGGAATGAATAGGTGAGGCATAGGGGCTTTTTAGGGCACTGAAGCAGGGATTCTTGGAGAAATGACTGATTCTAGATGGGGTTATGTTAAAGGGCCACAAGAGCCAACTGAAGGGCCCCCCAATGGCCAAAGCTAAAACAATTTGAATAACAAAATTAATAAAGTATTATTAGGGTATATCTCAAAGTGTAAAATAAATATGCATGATTTCATACTGATATAAATACATAATTTAATAAGTTAATAAACGGGGGAGAAGGGTCAAATATCCCATGATAAGATCTACAGTTAAATTATGTAGATTCTCCATCCTAAATGAAGGGCACGTAATGACCTTCTTCCAGAGAGTACATTCTGGAAAAGTGGGGCGATGGGGAGTAACTTTTACAGTAGAGAAACCTGAAACACACTTCAGTCACGCACAGATGGTCAGCATCGGCAGTGATAAATCATATTGACAGGATAACCTTGATGTGACATCATGGAACTGGCACCTTGTCTCAGTGATCTTTCTCCCCAAAACCCATAGCTCCTAACTAATCATGAGAAGGGACATCACGCAAATTCCAATAAAGGGGCATCCTACAATATACCTGACTAGCACTCTTCAAACTGTCAGGATCACAAAAACAAGGAGAGCCTGAGAAAATGTTACAGCCAAGAGGGGGCCTAAGGAGACATGATAACTGAATGTAATGTGGTGTCCTGAGTGGAATCCTGGAATGAAAAGGTAAACTAGGTAAAAATTTTTAAAAATCTTAATGAACTATGGACTTTAGTTAATAATAATGTGTAAATATTCATTTGTTAATTGTAATAAATGTACCATACGAATATAAAATGTTAATGATAGAGGAAACTGTGGGTGATAGAACAAAGGGGAACTCTCTGTACTATTTTCTCAATTTTTTTTGTTAATCTAAAACTTCTAAAAATAAAGTCTATGAATAAAAAATTATAGAGCAATTTTCCTCATTAACATGAAAAGAATTCTTAACAAATATTACAAATCATATACAGCAATACCTAAAAAGTATAAAACATCATGGCCAGGCACGGTTTACCCCAGGAATTACAGGTTGGTTTTACATTCACCATTGTTGTAATTTACCACATTAAAAAAAAAAAAAAAAAAAGAAACATTATACAACCACTTCACTAGATACAGAAATAGCATTTTTTCAAATTCAACACCCAATCATAATAAAAAATACTTACTGCTCTAGTAATAAAAAGAAAATTCCTCAACCTGATAAAGGACATTTATGGAAAACCTACAACTGACATAATACTTAATGTTTTACTCCTAAGGTCAGGAGCAAGACAAGAATGTCAGCTCTCGCTGCAACATTTTAGTGGATGTCCTGACTTGTGCAATAATGCTAGAAAAAGAGGCAAAAGGCATAGAGATTTCAAAGGACAACATCATCTGTAGGTATTTTTCAAGAATCTAGCACAAAAATACTAAAACTAGTAAGTGTGTATGGTAAAATCTAAAGATATAAAATTAGTATACTAACATACATTGTAATTCTATATACTAACAATAAGCATTTGGAAATTGATATTAAAAGCTACTACTCATAATAGCATGAAAAATGTGAGATATTTCCAGAGGAAGTTAAAAAGATAGGTGGAAGACCTATATAGTGAAAACTACAAAATATTGCTGAGAGTTATTAAAGATGGCATAAACAAAAAAAGATATATGACCTATCGTGGATTAAAAGATTAAATATTGTTAAGATGTCAATATTGCCCCTGATTTACCTATGTATTCAGTGCAATGTGAATCAAAAATCATGGAAGGTTTTCTTTGAGAAAACTGACAAACTGATTCTAAAATTCACACGGGGATGCGAAGTACCTAGAATTTCCAAAACAACTTTGAAAAGTAGGAAATTCATAAAGCCAAAAATGCTTGACTTCAATACTCATTATAAAGCTCCAGTAATCAATACAGTAAGGCATTATCATCATGTTAAACAAATAGATAACTGGAACAGAATAGAGAGTCTATAAACAGACCCACACATACATGGGACACTGATCCTCACAGTGGTGCAAAGACAATTTTATATGAAAGAATAAACTTTTCAACAAATATATGGAACAATTAAATATCCATATGCAAAGGAGAAAATAAACTCAACTGTTACTTCACTTCACATACAAAAATTAGCTCAAAATGTGGCATAGATGTAAATGTCAGAGCTGAAACTATAAAATTTCTAAAAGTAAAGGTAGAGGAATAGCTTAATGAGCTTGGGTTAGGCAAAGATTTTTTAAGTAAGACACAATAAGCAAAAATCACGAAAGAAAACAATTAGTAAGTCAAATTTCATTGAAATTAAAGAATTTTGCTCTTCAAAGAAACCATTTAGAAAATGAAAAGATAACCCATGCACAGGGAGAAAATATTTTCAAACCTTATTTCTGATAAATGCTCATTTTCATAATATATATATATTAAAAACCCAACAACTGAATAATAAGACAAATAGCATGATTAACAGCAACAAAAAATTGGGAAAAATGTTTGAACTCACTCTTGTTTAGAAAAGCCACATGAATGTCAAAGAAGCACATGAAAATATTCTCAACATTATTAACTGGTGTAGAAATGCAAAGTAAAACCAATGAGCACTCTATGCACTGATTAGAATGGCAGAAAAAATTTTAAAAAACCACGAGACTCAAACACACAACAAACTCCCAAAACTTGACAACTCTAAGTGATGATAATGATCAGGAGAAACTGGAACTTTTATACATTTTTGGTGAAAATGCAAACTGGTAGAGCCACCATTACAAGCATTTTGACAGTTTTCTCACAAAGTTAAGCATACACTACCCATTTTACTCATAGGTATTTACCCAAAAGAAATGAAAATAAATATCTACATAAGGACTTGTACTCACATATTCACAGCAGCTTTATTTATAATAGCCAGAAACAAGAAATAACCCAAATGTGCATCCACTGGTTAAAAAGAAAAAAGTAGTACATCCATAGATTGGAATATTACTCAGAAATAAAAAGGAAAATATATTGATACACACAACAACATGAATTAATCTCTAAAGCATTGTTGTGTGAAAGATGCCTTACACACAGGTATACCTAATGTTTGGTTCCATTTACATTAACTGTATTAGTCCCTTTCTGTTGCTTATAACAAAATACTTGGAACTGGGTGATTTATGAGAAAACAAAATTTATTGTGTAAAGTTTCAGAGGCTAGGAAGTCCAAAGTCCAGGGAACACATCTGGTGAGTCTTCTTTGGTGGTGGTGACAGTGACTGCAGTGTGTCACATTGTGAAAATAGCAGAGCAGAAAGAGAGACAGACTCTCCTCTCTTCTTTTAAAGCTCTCAAAACCACACCCTTGACTACCTTTTTCAATCCATTCACTACTGCACGGTCCTACAATCTAATCACCTCTTCAAGGCTCCACCTTTCAATTTCCATAATAGGATTTCCCACCCTCTTAACAGTCATAGTGGGGGTCAAGTGGGGGGTCAATAAAACTTTGGGGACACAAATCTAGCCTCAATGAGTTTTGGGGGACATAATTCAATCCACTACAGTAACATTCTGGAAAAGCAAACTCTAAAGATAATAAATAGACCAGTAGTTGCCAAGGGTTGGCAAAGGGACTAACTGAAAAGGGGCACAAGGGAAATTTTCAGAGTGATGGAAATTTTCTATGTCATGATTATAGTGGTGGATATGTAATGGTATACATTTGTCAGAATTCATCAAAGTCTACATTTAGAAGTAAATTTTATTGTGTGTAGATTTTACTTAAATGAAGCTGATACAAAGATTAATCCAGGCTGAAGTTTTATAAAATCCTTCTTAATCTAAACCATAGCTATACTTATATATAACAATTCCCATGAGTTTTGACTATTTACCTATCTGCTGTGGTCCTTCTAGAAAAGAGATTATGAAAAAGTTTTAAAGTCAACTGATGTTAACCATTCATTTATTTTGTTAGCATATAGGGGGTTTCTGTTTCTCCCCTGATTTTTCACTTCTATAGGTATCTAAATAAATGAATATACATTTTTTTCATGTTTTCAAACAACTGGAACTTTTTTGCAGTTATTTGAGGAGAATATTAGCATTTGAGGTAAGGAAACTTAGATTCATGGGGGTTTTGAACTAGAAGGAATCTTGGCCATCAACTAGTCCAAAGTTTTCCATTTCCAGGAAATTAAAATCCAGATAGGATAAGACTCATGTTCGAAGTCATATAGCTAATTACTTAAATAGCTCAGTCTAAGACTCAGGTCTATGCATTTTCCTTTTTACAGTTTTTCATTGTATTCTTTCATCAAACATGCCTGCTTGTCAAGAACTGTAGTGGACTCTCCCCTACCCCTTGCCCTTATATTTATTTAATTCTAATTGGAGTGAAATCACATAGTATAACATTAACCATTTTAAAGTGAGTGTACTTTTAAATCTTTTTCATTTGGGATAACCTCTACCAACAGTGAATTTGTTTTTGGTCTTTTCTACTCATGGTACAGTTGTGAAGTGGTTGACGATTGCTTTGACCTTCAACAGATACCTACTAAGCATCCATCTTTGTGATCCTCTTGGTCTGGGATTTTCAGAACAAAGGTTTAATGTCTTGAACAAGACTCTCTTCCTATTGCTCCTTTGGGTAATTTTGGGGGGTCAATATTTCCCCACATGCTGGCATTTGTTTTACCTCCTTTTTGCAAAATAGCTATGCAGTACTTCTGCTTCTTGTCAGTAAAGTTATAGAATAACCAACCCATTCTATTGTAAAGATATAAGAAAGGCTAGAGCACCTGGTTCCTGACTCCCTTCCCTTTAATCCTATCTTTTATCTAAAACCATAAATACATTTTAGTAGTGGTGAGGGTTTGAAGATCTGTAGGTCTTAGCTAACCCTAAAAAGCTGTCTTATGCTACGCATTCAGGAGTTAGTGTCTATTTAGGAGTTAGTGAACACTTTCCCTGCCCAATCTTCTCTTAGGTTCTCTGGATTTAGATATAAAACCTGGAAAGTTCATTATAGAGACTTTTCTTTTACGCTCTCTAGAACTGAATGTGCTGGCTCTCTTCCATAGGAGATAAACTGTTGGAGAAGTTTTGATTTGGGGATATAGATGAATGCTCACCATTTGATTATGTCCTTACGCTGAATTGGTTCTGGGGAGATAAACATGAGATCTGTTGAACTGCTGGCAGCAGAGTCAAAGTTATTCTTCCTTAAGAGAGAAGGTCAGGAGGGGTCCCTACTTATTAATCCAATGGAAACCTGGACCTTAGTTTAGGAAAGTTAGAAAATTCACCAATGATAAAACAAAAAAGTATTCTCTCTAATCTTTAAATCCATGTGACTCTCATTTGTTCTAACTCACATTGAGCTATCAAATTTTGTGGCAAGCTATAAACTCGTTGAGTCATTAGCCTGCCTGGTTAATGGAGGAAAACTAAATTTCTGTTCCTGCATAATGACACTTATTCACTGTAGACATTTGCATCACTGGGAAACGATAAAACCTCATCCTTCATAATGAAGTTCTGGGCTGACAAAGAGGAAAATATAGTGTTGTGGGACAACTATGAATATAAAACAAGCTTAATAAAGAAATAGTGACAAATTATATTATGCAAAATGTAATGTAATAAAAAACGTTACTAACTCATTGGAAATGTCATAAATAATCTAAATAGTTTTTGACTGTCAAGGCCTTGAAAAATATATTCCTTTAAAAACGAGGTATAGAAGAGATGTCAATTTAATTGCCGTCATATTTTGACATGCTTGGAGATTCCTGTATTCGGCTTATTTGCTAAATTTAGGTATTTTCTCATAATGAAATGAAGGGAGGAGCACAATTAACTAGCTCTGTCATTTGATTGTTGATCTGGCAGGAAAACTATCAGCATTCTTAAGCGACAGGATTGCTGTTTTGGTTTTAGATCAATCCTTGCATGATGTTGTAATCAGTTTAGACAAATGCATCTTTACGAAGTGGGCAAATTTTCAGATTTTGTATTTGAAACCCTAAGAAAACACAATTATCAAATGTATAATATTACTAATTGTAAGTAGTAGCTTCTGGAAAAACTATAGCCAATCCTTAATCAGGTTGACTGAGACTTTGGCTTAGAGTTGAAGGGTGCACATGCTAGAAGGTAATTATTGTCTTCCTCATCAAGTGTTTGCCACAGCATTGTCTATTCTTGTCCTCAGTTTATATCTCACAAGTTTCTTTACTCTGATTTTACTCAGAAAGAACGTTCTTTCTCAGCCATACAGCCATCCTGTGTAGCTTTTATTTTTCTTTTTGTTTTTTCATCTTCTGTGTTCTGAAGACTCTTACCTGGGGCCTAGAGGAACAGATCAGAAATAGAGAGATGATTTCAACATCTAAAATATTTTGAAAGGCATTTTTGTTTTGCTTCTGAATCATCAGGAAAGGGATGTTTTCTATCCCCGCCATGAGCTCCACACAGATTCCTGCTCGGATCTTCCAAGGATGGGCCCCATGCTGGTCATAATATAGAATATAAAGAAGAAAGGACTCACCATTCAGCTCATGGTTCAATGCCTTTCTTCTCTCATGAAATCTCCATCTTAGTGTGTTTTGTAATTTGACATTTGACTTATCCAGGAATTCTTCCTTTCCAAGGTGTGGTTGAGAGTTGAGATCAAACACTATGAGCATTCCATAACAGAGATTCCACCACTCATCAATCACAGCTTTCTTTCTTACTGAGCCTTCTCAACGTTGCCCTCGTGCAGCTACCACCAATCCACTGGAGGTGGCATGTAAGATGCGATCAGTTTGTCATTTGACCCTAGAGGGCAGGTGGTGATCCTAAGTCATCTATAATCTTTAATTCCCTGCCCTGGGTTGGCATCTCGCTGTCTCTTTCTCTGTCTCTGCCTCTCTGTCTCTCTCTATATATATTCATCTATATATACATGATCTAATGATAGATGACATATATGATCTAATATGATATATATCAATGGTCTTCAAAAAGTTCATGGAAAGATTCATTATGTTTCAATTCCATTTTTTCCATGAACTTATTGAAGTCCCCATGTGTACATATTCCATTTTGATTTTTTTGAAAGTTCACACATAGTTTCCCAAATAACAATTTAAATTTTCTTACTGAATTTGCCACATTTGTTTTTAATGCTCCTAAAAATATTTCTAGAATTATTCTTTATATTTCTAAATAATTTTCCTGGGCCATTGTTAATGGCAACTCAGTCTTTATGCTGTAACTCTCATACAAACTCAGAAATGACTCTAGGACAACTTGCTATTAAAAATAATTGATATATAGGGTTTTCTTAGTACTATGATTATTATTTCAGCTGTTTATCCATTGTGAAGAATTAAAATTAAAAACTTCTGTTTTGTAAAAGACAATGGTAAGGGAATGAAGAGACCACTCATAGACTAGGAGAAAATATTTGCAAAACAATTATGTGATAAAGGACATGTATATCCAAAATATACAAAGTACTTTTAAAACTCAACAACAACCAACCCCCCCCAATCCTATTTAATAAATGGGCAAAAGAGCTCAATAGACATGTAACAAATGAACGTGAAAATATGCTCAACAAGATTTTTCATTAGAGAACTGTACATTAAAAGAACAGGGCACACCTAATAGAATGGCCACAATCCCAAACACGTACAATACCAAATGCTGGTGAGGGGGCAGCAGGAGCTCTTGTTCACTGCTGGTGGGAACGCCACTGGTGCAGCTGCTGTGGAAGGCAGTTTGGCAGTCTCTCACTAAGCTAAACATAGTCTTAGCATAAGAATTCAGCAATTGCGTTCCTAGGTATTTACCCAAATGTGTTGAAAATTTATGTCCACACGAAGACCGGCATGCAAATATTTATAGGAGCTTTATTCATAGTTGCCAGAATGTGGAAGCAATCAAGATGTCCTTCAACAAGTGATTGGATAAACAAATTGGTAAATCCATACAATAGGATATTATTCAGTACTAAAAATAAATAATCAAACCACAAAAAGACACGGAGTAAGTTTAAATGCACATCACTAAGTGAAAGAAGCTAATCTGAAAAGGTTGCATACTATATGACTTTAACGAAATAGTATTCTCAAAAATGCAAAACTGTAGAAATAGTAAAAGTATCACTGTTTGCCAGGGTTTGGGGGGGAACTGTTCTGTATAATACTGCAATGGTAGATACATGACATTATGCATTTGTCAAAACCCACAGAACTGTACGAAACGAAGAGTGAAACCTCATGTAAACCATGGACTTTAGTTAGCAATAACATCAGTATCAGTTCATCAATTGTTAAAAGTGTACCATACTAATGCAAGATGTTAATAATAGCGGAAACTGTGTAGGTGCGTGGGGAGAGGTGGCATGTCCGAACTGTCCACACTTTCTGCTCAATTTTTCTGTAACCTTAAAACTGCTCTAAAAATATAAAGTCTACTACAAACAACAACACCCCCCCCCAAAATTGTTATATTATGTTTTCTTGATGCTATGATTATTATTTCAGCGATTTCTCTAATGTAGTCTCTTTTATTTTTATTTTTCAGTGCATTTTGACTTATTTTTAAGCTGTAGAGTTGTATGCACAAAACCATATATTTTAGTGTTGCTACATATTGTTTACGTATCCTGTAGTTGAGGCTCTAACAACTTTAATTCTAATTACTTGTAGTTTCACATATGCAGTACATGACTGTGACAATATGACTTAGATACATAAAATATTTATAAAGAATATGCAATCAGAAAATATCAAGCAGCTGGAATTGACTTCACCCTTTAGCTTCTTATCAGATGGAGAATTGTCCTTACTGATGGATGCAAAGTGATGTGCAATCATGAGTGATTGATTGGAAATCATTTAGTATGGAATGGCTCGCTGGGTAACTGCCACCTCAACAGAAGCAGAGCATTAGCTGAGCTGATGGCAACAGTTAGCTCTGCTTCTGCATACAAAGTTTGATCCTCAAGGAACTCATGAAAATTATACTTCCGCGTACTATGGAATAAGTGGTACGATCATTGCTTGTTGGATCACAGTAGCTAGCATTTGAGTACTTGCTACACGTCAGGCACTGACAAGAGGGCTTGGCCTGTATAAACCACTTAATCTTCAAAATAGTTCTGTGAGGTAGGTGCTTTTATTTTGTCCATTTTACAGATGACAAAACTGAGTCATGCAAGTTACGCAATCTTCCCAAGCTTTCAGAACTAAATGAAGGGCAGACTGTCTGGCATGCATGTGCTTTTCTGCTGCTCCTTTAAATAAAAGAAAGTATGGGCCCATTTGGTAAAACTTTAATTTGAAAAATACTTGATCTAGTTTGTCTTTTAAATTTGGACATCTGATGTTCAAGCACTTGATTTAGTGTCTCTGTAAGGAGCTGTTTGCATTACTGTGCTTCTAGGAGAAAGACGAGATCACAAGATATTGCTAAGAGAAGCCAGCAAGATTGTTGGGTGGCTAGACAAATACCTGGGAATTGTGAGTATAAAAAATATAAAAGAAACTTTTTATCTACTGGTCAAAGCTACAAAAAAAGTTAATATTCTTTTTAAAAATGATTCATAGTGATTTTCAGTTTTTCAGGTTTATTCTTTGCAAACTTCTATATATCTACACTTTTTCCAGATTGCTAGTTATATATCAAACACAGATATCTGGCAGAGACCTTTTCATAAGACTGAAGAAATTGAAATTCTTTTTTACGATAAATTGAAAGAAACTGAAAAACAACTGGGAACAAATACTGCAACTTTTTTATTGTCTAATGTTCACAGAATTCTAAATGTAATCTTCTCACCACTTTTGCAGCATACACGACACATTGAAACGTGAGGGAGGTGGCCACTACTAAAAAGGACTAAAGATCCTATGAAATCAATGAACAGCACAGTCTTCGTGCAATTATTTTCACTTTCTCATCTTAAAATGCGTAAAGAGATAAAGTTACACATATCAACTCCCTGCAATTTACTTGAATTGAGTCATATGAATTTTAAATGGTAAGAGAGAAGCAGAAGTGTAAGGATAACCAAGGTATTTTATAGAAGATGTCCATTACCGTAAATTTTAAAACTTATGATCACATATGAATTCAGAAATAAAGATGACAGTATTTTCTCCCTCTTCTGTGGGTGAAAGGATGAGAACATTTGGAATATTAAAGAAGTGTTTAGAATGCTAAATGAGAGAAAAGTGAGACTATAGCAAGGTGATGGGTTTAGAATAGACAGCTTCATCTAAGGTTTTTTCTCCACCTGCTACAAAAGATCCATTCTAGACTGGTCTTGACTATATTTTTATTAAATTAATCATCTTTGGTGTTCCTAGTGCAAAAGACTATATTAACACACCTCATATAATGTACACTCTTAACGAATGTCACGTAAAATTATCTGGGGAGAAACTGAAAAGTTGCTTTGACCATGATAGATAGAAAAGAAAAAGCTTCTTTGGCTCCTGAATTGATGTTTGAAACAATAAGGGAGGATTTCTTTTATTCTATATTCAGAAATGAACAAGGATTCTAAAAAGTATGTAGTTTGACCCACATGACTCAGTTGTAAAACTGAATCCACTATGGGTAGGTTGTAAAGTTTGACACCTTTTGAGGGATATAATCCCTACGACAAATTGAAAAGAAAAAACAGGAGATAGAAGGAACATAAAATAAGTAAAACTGTTCCAAAAATATAATAATTTTTTATATTTTGTTTGCTATTGACAGAACTATACAAATATACTGAACATTTCCTAGAAGCTTGCCATCACTTATAAAATTATATGGAATTATATATAGTATTCATTTGTTCATATAAGGATATATAAATTCTCAGTGGACACACCAATGAAATTAAATAGGTGTAAATGAGCAAAAGTATAGACCACACTTGAGAGACAATTATCATCTTACATATGTTAAGTCTACATTGTATTTGTACAATGTCTATATTCTGATTACTCCAAAATGCTTTCCAACTGAATAGTATGATCTGTTCCACTCATGCATAACTGGAAACTGGAAAACCTGTGACTTGGCCCAATTTATATAGACAGTGATTGAAATTTTCCTGGTCGACTGAATTGTTGTAGTCAAAATGTAGTCCTGCAGCTGCCTGTGTTCTCTCCCTAGGGGCAGAAAAGTCTCATGAAAGATTTCCGAGCTATCACTAAGCCCACCACAATTTACACACTCCCTGCAGGTCTGAGTTCACTATAATGGCCAACGTCTGGGCTCAACAGGTGTCAATTCCTCCTGCTTTTCACAACCTGGATTTTCTGGCCTTTCACATAGCATGTCAAAATATTAGAATTTGCTGTCATTTGCTGACCATGTGGATGCTGACAGCACATCCATTCAAAGCGTACAGGTAGCACAGCTCTTGCTCATGGAGTAGCCATCTACGTGGAAGACGTCAGTAGAAAGAGGAGCTCGCCCTGGTGGAGGGGGGTAGCTTCTAGTTCCAGCCATAAGCTACTTCTCAAGTCTTTCTTCAGGGAGGACTACACAGAGTCAGTTTTGTGCTCTACCAAGCACTCATGTTCATGGAACAATGAAAAGTACCAAATACATTAATTTAAATACCATGCAACCTAAATATCATTGGAATGGGCTGAAGAGTTGGAAGAAGGCAAGTTGTTTCCAGAGCCAAGCAGTGGCAAACTAAATAAAACCACCTCTCTTTTGCTCGCTTTAGTTTTTCCTAACAAAATTCTTAACTTACAATGCCCTGGACTGTATACTATTATTTTTACCTATTTAAAACACTAAAGAGATTGGATTGCACATTTTTACCTGTTTTGACATGAGTATAAGTTTTTCTGCACAGCTCTCAGGGAAATCCTAAAGTACAAATGTCATCCTCTATGACATGGTATCTTATAAAATGATTATTGGAACAACTCTGCGACTGCTGACAATATTCACAGTCTGCCCCATGTAAAAAATGTTTATGAAATTAGGAAAAGAAAGCACCAGAGATTTTTGCTGTGGTTTTACAGCCCCTGGCGATTTGGAATATCTAAGTGGACTGTCACTTTTTCTTTTTTTCCCTTTCAAAATGTATTCTCGCTAGGGTCTGCTGTGACATGTGCAATATCACCTTAATCTCTACATCACCACGTCTAGCATGAAAACTTTGCTCTTCAAAGAGACATAACTGCATTGTTATTGGAAACAAAATTACATTAGCTCAGAAAACTGAGCCTCATGAGCCTGCCCTGCTTTATCAACTTTAAAGAAAAATGAGATATTGGTCAGTCTGATTTGGAATAAGATTGTTTTGGTGGAGAAAGCAGCTTTCAAGACATGCCAGGGGAAAATGTGCTACTTGTTAACATTCTCTTCTATTATAGAATTTCTAAGTTCTACTAAGAAAAATATAAAACATTATAGCTCCATATATTTTAACAAAGCATTCTAAATATTCTGACGTGTTGAAATGCAGCTATCATCACGTCATAGAGTAAATCAGAGGCACACATGAACTTAGTGAGCATCAAAACATAACCAGGGGGATTAGGCAGTATTTCTCTTTTTCATCTCATGGCTCCATATAATGTCTGATATATGATAGAGTCCTATTAAATCTATCTCATAAATTAAATATTTACTCAGTGATTGAAAATATTGAGCTTCCCATCAGCACATCTTTGAGCACACTGGTTCATCTCTTTGGGGACCCCTTTCCTGATTTCCAGAGTTTCCATATGACAAACTTCTATACAGCTCATTCACTAGTTTTTCACTAAATCCATTCCCTATCATGCTTCTCTATTACCTCTAGAATGTACAAGTTTATATTGCTGCACTTGATGGATAATAACATTTGTTTTTGTCTTAGTGTTTCCCAGCATTTTGTGAGGTCCTAGAGAACACGGGATGTCCTGGACTTTGTCTTTTGAGTGCCTGGTGCTGGGCTAGATAACACATTGAGGAGATTGAGTGTCTCTTGATTGGGTAATTCCAGGACTGATAGGATTCATTTAAGGCTCCATATTTGACCACAAACCACACAATGAGCTGGCAAATCCTTTGAGATTGTAGGTATTTGTGATGATGTATAACATGAATAGAAATGGAAAGTTTTTTTCCAGGCATCAAAGAACAGGAACTTTCTATCTCCTAAGGCTTGCTTTTCTCAGGGAGAAAGGGAAAACTGCCCCTGGCTTTACATGTGGTAACTAATGCAAGTCACCAGGAATTCCTGACTAAGTGGATTCTACAAAAAGACTAAATACCACAGTTAGTCATCCAAAAAAGCAAGTGTGTCTCCACAAGTCTGGAATGACTGCCTTGTATCTTGGGTTCTCTGTGGTATAAAACAATTTTCTCTAAAACTTCTAATCCCCCCGAATTTGTCAATCAATTGTTTTGAGTTTAAAAAAGAAACTGAAAATGTTCTCCGTATTCCAACAGCAAATCTACACCACATGACATGACTTATTAATGTATCACATTAACACTTCATAATATATTCATGTGTGCAAGTAAGATGCTTAATCATATCAATTCCTGTCTATACAAGCTTTGTTTATGGTGAAACGAAAATGAGAACTGCAATCACAAACAATGAGGCCATGCAATGCTGTTAATATAATGATTTTGATGATATAATTTATTATTTATTGAGCTCTGGATGCTCTGATGAAGATTAAAGTATGGCATTACACAGAAATAGAAGAACTTTGGCTAATATTCCTCATTCTCTGGTATTGAATTTCCCTGGAATGAAGGTCTATTTTGATAATTTTTTGAGAGAAAATAGTGACTCTGACAGACTCAGTGGTGTTAGGGAAGGAAACTGGAATTGTCTTCCTCAGTGCTCCACCCCCACCCCGTATATTCCCTGTTTTTAATTTTGCTCTCAATGCCAGATTCAGGTTTCATAGGACCTTAAGTTTATATAATATTCCTCTTTAAGAAAATAATATTGTATCAGTCTGCCAGGGCTTTCATAACAAAGTACCATAAACTGGTGGCTTGAACAACAGAAATGTATTTTTCTCACAGTTCTGGAGGCCAAAAGTTCAAGATCAAGGTGTTTCTTGGTCTTCTTATAGGACACCAGTCCTAGGAGATCAGGCCACTACCTGTATGACCTCATTTCACCTTAATTACTTTCCTAAAGATTCTGTCTCCAAAAGTCACATTGGGAGTTAGGGCTTGAACATATGAATTTTTTTTTGGTGGGGGGGACACAATTCACAATTCAGTCTATAGTAGTACAAATTCATAAGCACAAAAATAGGTACAAAAGTAAATATTTATTTAAAATGAGAAAATGAATCACGACAAATTGCTGAAGGCTTGGAGATTCAATGCCTTTCTTTTGAGATCTCTTCAGGCAGTTTACCAGAAATACTTTCTTAGAAATGCTGCCTGAAGGCACCCTGTCTTCTCACCTTGAAACTCTACACAAGCAGCTGCCAGAGGGGCTGGTGCCAATGGGGGCCCCAAGACTTAAACTGTTAGCTTATTGATAAATCCACTTTTGCCTACTAGAAATGGACTAGTCTCTAATATCAGTTTAGGGGTAAAGAGCGGAAGGAAAGAAAACCTAAGGGGAAAAGAGTCACAGAAAGTGGGACTGGTGGTTTTTATTTGCTTCTGAGTTAGTACTATTTTCTCTCACTCCCCCACCTCATCAGTTCTGACTCTGACCCTAGGGGTGAATCTGAAAAGGGACAGCAACTGCTATATTCATATTCTCACTAGAAAAGAGATTGGGGATTACGTTAGTAGAAGATTAGTGTTTTATTTGTATTCAGTTTTATGTGTGACCAAAGATTCACATTCAGTGCCAGAACTCTCCAAAGAAACTGAACAGTTTTTCTTATGATGCTAAACATGGTTCTCATTAGAACCTGTAAAACTGGGACACCCCTGAAGGAACTGGCTTACAGGTAGGTTTTTATTAGAATCACAATAATGAATCACCTTGCTGGATAATTCACAATTTTTTCTATAATTATTTTATGCTCTTTATGTATTTCTTACCCAAATTCTGTCTGGAGGAACTAGTAAATAGTTTTGCCCACTTTTTTTGGTTAATTTACTTTGATTACTTTTTTTTACTAAGTTAATCAGTTACTTGACTGAAATTATCAAACTGTTAAGTGGTTTTACTCTTCAGCCTTCATATTCATTTTCATTCAATATAAGTTCTTTATGGCGTATGAGGTAGAAATCCAGTCCGGCTGGTTTATGCAACATGGAGAGTACATTGACTTCTGGAATATAAAGAGAGACTGGGAGACACTCAGGCATTCCCCCTACCCTCAAGGGAAAAAGTGGAACTAACTGTGGCACAAACACTGCCACAACCCGAGAGACTCTCTGTCGCTTCTTATTTCTACTTCTCTCTGTACATATCCTGAAAAAAATGAATTAATTTTTGAAGAAATCACTTAAATATTAGATCTTCGGAATTTAGCTGAGAAAGATATAATTTTTATGTGTCTAAAAGCAAACCTACTAGTAAAGAACATAGCTCAATTTGAGTGTTGTGTTTACTTGGGGACCATTTGTGATTCTCTGGGTTGGGACACTAAGATTATCTCATTCTTTATGGGGTGTCAACTCTTGATGAAACAACGGTGCTTAGAGCAGCAGTTTCATGCAAGAATATGGTAGAAATTGGCTGGGGTGTGTGTGGCATATCACGGAGAGAGGAAGATAAATCGTGGAAATACTAGTGAGGATGCTGGACAGATGATCACATAAATGTTCGCCACACTTTGTCATTGATATCATAACAATATTTCACCTTTCTTTTTCAGTTTGAACTTAATTTCCTACTACTTTTTTGCCATATCACTTCAGATAAATGCATTTTATTTTATTTTATTTTATTTATTTATTTTTTAAAAAATTTACAATCTTATCCAGTTTTATTTATTTTATTTTATTTTATTTTATTTTGGTCTTTTTCGTGACCGGCACTCAGCCAGAGAGTGCACCAGCCATTACTATATAGGATCCGAACCTGCGGCGGTAGCATCGCCGCGCTCCCAAGTGCCGCACTCTCCCGAGTGCGCCACAGGCTCGGCCCAGATAAATGCATTTTAGATTCAAAATATATTTTCAGACAAGCTTGATTAGGATCTCAGTAAAAAAGATATTTTTAAAGGCAGAAGAGGTTTTCTTGGATGGTAAAGAGTAGTTAACAATACATTCTTTAAAATGATGACAGTGCAAGTTTCAAGTTAATTTATCCCATTCCAAAAGCTCTGCTGTCTTAGCTGTGTTGCTTTCAGGTTAATATTTGTTTCAATGTTATGACTGGCTTGATGAATAAAAGGAAATGTGACACAAATGCCTATTTTCCATGACTAAAAAGAAGTTTATTATTACATCTCTTGAGTTCCAGACAAAAAGAATGGCAACCTATTATAGGATCTTATACCGTGAATTCAATTTAATTTTTGTCTTGTGTAGAATACTACATTTACCACGTGTATTGATAATATGGAGGTAAGTTAAGACATTGTCAGCATTGCCTTTATCTGGTAAAATACACACATTTTCTATCAGCTTTACCTAGACATTTATTTCTAAGATATGTTAAGTATAAACTTGTGTAACCAATTATGCCAATTGGGAATTACTTTTAATTTGCATAATATATTTCAGAACCTCATAGTTAGAAATTATATAGGTCAATTGAGAACTGGAATAGCCTAACTTCCCAAAGAAAATGTATGTTGTCCTTTGGTGGATAAAAATTCGTCCATAATTGGCCATTTTTTTTTTCTTTTTTTTAAAGAATGCTTTTAAAAACCATAGTAGCTGAATTGAGACACAGATTATGGGCAAATGGCATTTAACATTAGTCGGTTATGTCAGGAAAATTGAAGCTATAGACAAGAAAATTTTGAACCTTAAGGTTTCCCTGACCTATAATGAAGTAAAACATTCACTGGTCTAGCACTTTAAAAATAACAGGTATATATTTTTTGAAAAAGCTAATCACTTGCTAGGTAAGAAAACAACTCTTGAGATTTATTCCTGATGGTATGCAACCTGAGAAGAGTAGCAGATGTTTAGTTGGTGGGAAAAAAATTACTTTAGCCAAAAATGTGAGCCTACCAGCAGAAAACAGCTTGTCAATTTTTAGGAAAGTTTAGAGCCTCAAATAGGCTATAGTATGGTGGTTCATAATCATCTAGAAGGCAATTGTTTGACAATTAGAAGGCTAGTTCTTGGAAATTGCTACTTCTGAAATTACAATGTTACCAACTATACCTTGGGAAACTTTAAAATGGATATTAGAATAAAAGAAATATTAGATATTTCAATAGAATATGTTTCCTAGGTTTGTTTTCTCTAATTTTCTCCATATTAATTTAATTGTTCATTGCATAACACCTCAGATTATTTGATAATAAAATTCATTCAAGGCTGAGTTTTTCATCTAAATAAAGCCTTGACTGAATTCTTTAAATTCAATGTGTAGTCTCATTATAATTAGTTTCTAAGTATTCTGTAGTTACAATTTTGATTTTTTCCTCAAAAGTTAAGGCTCTTATGTATATGCAGCTTGTTTTCTCCCCAGTAATTGGATATATTTTCCATATGGCTAGATTTGTTATATGCTTAAACTTTGATATTAATTTTTATTTTAGAATATTGTTCACAGAAATTTTGATTAGTATAAATCTTGTTTTTGTGTATTTATTGAGATGTTATTTGTAGCATAATGCCATGGTTTCCTAATGTTGGGAAAGTGAAATAATTTACTCAAGCCCCCTCGCCGCAGGTCTGGTTGGGGGTGGTGCAACACATTCTTTGTAAGCAAGTTGTGTGTGGATGGAGTTAGTGTGCCTGGGCAGTGCTGCCACTCGGCTGGTGGGGACTGCCTTGGGTGTCTGCCACATGAACTCATGCTTTCCAGCCTATGGCACCAAGGACCTTTTGGCTGGTTACCTAGCTCGTAGACCTGTGTGTGAAGGGTTTGTGACCCAGTCTGTGAACAGGCTTGAGGGGTCTGTGAGCTCCAGACTCAGCCCTAGCTCAACAATTGGCCCAGTTGGTGCAGCACTGCAGGCAGGTAAAAGAGCCCTACACCAAATATGGCTTCATTATGCTTAGAATCCGGGAGAACCAAAATTTCCCTTCATAATACAGATTCATTTTCTGCGCTACCAGTTATGCTGTTTATATCTTCCAGTGTAAATACTAAATTTGTTACTTTCTATATCATCCTTCTTTATGTCTTCCATTTCTTTTTGCAATCTGTCCTATCCTCTTTCTATGACTATGTACTAGTATTTCAATAATTTGATTTTTTGTATCTATGAATGATCAAAAAAATTTTTTTTGACATTTCTTTCTGGATTGTGTAACCAATCATTTTCAAAGGTATGCCTTTCCGAGGCTTCTAATAATGTCTTCTGTCTCTTGCTTTATGAAATTTGCTTATAGATATCACATTGCTTTTTCTTCTCTGCTCATCCTCAAACAAGACAAAATCTGAAAAGCATTAAGATTTGTAATTGGATTGTACTTGATCCACCCTATGTCCACTTATTTGATGGCAGATCCCAGTTTGGGGTAAGAGTTCACCTAGTACACCTCAGCTTTACTAGGTCAACATTTATTTCTAAGCCCATTGCCTCTTTACTTTCCACAGTGTCTTAGCCATGCAGATTATTTCTCACAGAATGCATTGACCATGACCTGTGTTTTCTCCTTATTTTCTGTTCAGTTGTTGCACTGGTGGAACAACTTGGTGGAGAACACTTGGTGTTCTCTTCGTAGATATAGTGTAAAGTAAGGCAAATCATAACTAAAGCCAAAATGTTTCATTATTTTAGTTATACTAAGTTTCCATTTATATTGTCAGAGCTATGGCTCAGACCCTTCAAACCCACTGTACAGACTGGGTTCCCCTACCCCTCACATGCCAGGCTGGGTTCCCAGACCCCTCACAAGCAGGTCCATGCTAGGTAATTGGGAAAGATCCTGGGAGCTGTTGGCAGATGACATGAGCTCAGTCCTCAGCAGCAGCAGCAACAATGGCGGCCTCTCAGAGGGTCCCGGGGACACTGGCAGCACCAGCAATAGTCTCCAGCAGCAGTAGTGGCCTCCCCACAGCCCCCTGGGGGGATCCTGAGGGCGGGGGGTGCTGTGGAGCAGAGCCACTCATCCTTTATACTTAAGTCCATAACCCAGGACACCTGGTTGCACATGTGCAATTACATTAGACAATAACCAAGGAACACCTGAGCACACATGCATATTTACATCAAATGCTCGGCAAGATTCTGAACATCTGAGGGGCCCTGACGATTTTCCTATATTTTCCCAACATATAGAAAAATGAAAGTTAAGATATGGAAAACGGGACAAAAGAGTGAGGAAAGTATTTGTTTTGCATGCTGTACGTAAGAACAAGAAGGGCTGGCCATTCAATTTTCTAACTGATAGAGTTCATAGAATCCATAATTAGGGAAGCAAAGATATGGGAACACTCATGTGTGAAGAATCTCTCTCTCTCTTTTTTTTTCAATAAGTATCTGAGATCTGACATAAATGACAACTGAAAGTTTTCGTTTCTCAATCTAGTTTCACGTATATTGTGATTTATGCCAGCTCTTCCTAGATTCTGGCATTACATCCTGTGAAGGCCTAATTTTCCAGGTTGTCATTTCTGCTCTATCTTGGGAATTTTAGTGAGGAGTTGGGAGAAGTTCTAATAGGATAATAGGACTGGCGTGGGGGAATCCCACTCATCAGATTTGTTCTGAACTGTAAATCCTTATAGGCTGGCAGAAAGAATAATGCCTGGGGGGCAAACACAACATTAAATTCAAAGCTCAAAGTCCGATCTCTTCTATTAACTACTGGTGTTAACTAACCAGTTTGGCATCTTGGTTTCCTCATCTGTAAAACAGGAAGGTTAGAGTTCATGACCTTACATTTCACTTATATCTAAAATAAATGATTTGTTATCTTTTTTACAGATGGCATTTTACAGAGTCACATTATTCAGACATAGGCAACACTTATCATAAGGCAAAGATTCGGACGCTGCTTATTCCCATTCACGTTCCTTGAGACCACCTCCGGAGAGCTGCCACTTCTGCTTACTCCAGTCAGTCAGAGGAGGAAAGGGTCTGTATGAGTCATTCAAACTGCTTTTTAAGTCTGCAAAGCACTTTGCTTATGGGTGCATACATATACATACACACACTTACAAATATGTATGTGTATATATTACATATATACGTGTGTATCTATATATGCACGTACATATTTTTAAAATTCTTGTGCTTCTAAGAGACAACTTCTAACTTTTTTTTACTTGTTTGTTTTTATAGCACAGAGGAGGACAGCATGATTCTGTCAAGATCCTGACATACTTTTTATGTAAGTGGCCATCCATCCTGATGGTCTCTAATAGAGAACATTATGCATGATGACTCTGTTTACCTTTGGAAAGGAAAGAAGTAGGTATTAGTGTAATGCTGCAGATGAAATAGTTTTCTTGTCACTTTTGATGAGAAACATCAACAATGTGGTTTGTAAAATTATTAAACATTTGAAGTTTTGTATAGTTCATGTTTATAAGAGGCTACTTTAGGGGCAGAAATATCTTCCTGCAAATAAATACCTACTAATCAGAAATCATTTGAACATTTAAACACATTCAGTTTAATGCTCATTTCCCATCCCGCATACAATTAGTATGTTTTCCTCTGGCTTGGATTAAGGCTGAGGACGAGCTTTCCTCAAAGAGTTTTTGAAGTCTTTAAGAAAGTTGATCCAACTAGCTTTTCCTGTTCCTATTTTTAGAAAGCAATTGCCATTGCAAATCTGAAGTTGTTTTTATTATAAATCACAACCTTCTAACAAATTCAAGTGTTTTTCACTTTAAGGATTTTTTTTTTTCCCCCTTAGGTGAGTTAGTTAATACTTTCTCTGTATTCTTCAGATTTTAACCAGGTGCAAACTTGTTATTTCCCTAAGAATCATAGAATATATTCATCTTTAAGTCAAGGAAAGTCATAGAGAACACTTTTTCTGAACCTATTTTGGTAATATTTATGCAAATTTTGAAAGAAAAAAGATGCAAGCCATGAATGGCACACACAGAGCTTGTGTTTAGTTAGAAAAGTCAGACAAGATTTACAAGGTAAAAAGTCAGCCTAATTTAGGAGGTCTTGGGCCAAAATTAAAATTAAAAAGAACTGTACCTGGTTTGCTCAGGACAATGTTCTCAAAGTTTTCATGGTAAGAAGGAATCTCACAATATTTGCCCAGCTTAGTATGCACCAGCTCATCATAAAGGCCTTTTTATTACAGCTGGATCTCCTATTTTCGTGGCCAGTAGTAGAAGTTGTCTCTATCAAAATAGGACCTAAGGAGAAGAAAAAAAAAAAAAATCAATGAGGGCTTTTGAAAATGAGACGTATACACAATGAATGGACGGTATCATATTCAAAATGTACACATTCCCTCTATTTATATCTAAAAGTCATCAGCAGCCAGGTCAATAGAAAACTGACAACAGAGACAAGTAGCAGTCATCAAAATCATTGTGCAGAGTGAATCCAAGTTACGAAAACTGCTGAATTCACAGAGTGGAACTAATCTTTCAGATATTCAAACCGAATTTTCCTTTAAAGTTATAAGTCCTTGTGTTTGAGCACTGGAGGAAAGTACCCAGCCCCTGGAAACTATGAATGCAGCGGAACACCTAGACACCGCATTTGCATTAGTTCCCCTTTATTCCTTTTTTATTATATTGTTTGCTTCTTTGCTGTGGTCAGGTTATGATAACATGGAGCTCACTGCAGAGCTAGTTATTGAGCGTTGACTGTGTGCCGAATATTGAGCACTGTTCACACCGAATGTGATCTTCAAGGCGCTGAGGCAAGGGAGTTATCATTTCCCCAGGGTCAGGTGAGATGGGAAGTCAAGTGATTTGCTCAGGGTCACAAGGCTACATCCTGGATAAAATATAATCAAAACCTTTCTCTTGAAGAAGATAACTGTTCTCGTGAAAATACAAATTTTGATATCTAAGGCCAAAAATTCTAACCTGAAGTACTGGACAAGGAGAGACAAAGTGAAAATCATTTTTTAAGGCACAACTTAAAAGCATCCTCCTTCATGAGACCAAGGCTGTCTGTTTCTCTCCTTTCACAGTACTTCGTAACTTTTGGTGAAAGCATTTAGCATATTATTTTTGAGCCTAGGTTTAATCCCTTATATACTCTTTGAGATGAACTTTGGCCTAGTCATCTTCCTAAAGCTCTGAGCACAATAGCAGAACGTTGAAATGATTTAAATAATTATTACAAATGGAAAGTCTTTCTGAATCTCAAATGAATTTATAGTTTTGATAACAGCCAAAAACAAACAAACAAACAAAGCCCATACAGCGTATGCTAATTTTTCATTCCCATTTGAGCTTCCTCCTTAACCCTGGAATAGGGCCAAGAATCCAAATTAAAGGGAAGGGATATGCCAAGCTTCGCACTGCAAGTGTAAATCTGTGGGCCTTTTAAAAATATGCTATTTTGGATCTAAATAATACCTTCTGCCTTTTCAGCAATTAAATAATCGAGATTACTAATATATTACAGAAGATAAAGTTGACATTTTTCTCTTTAAACTTTTTGAGAAGTATTTTATTAATGTGAAATACATTAGATTGAAAAAATATTTGTAGTATAATCGCATACTGCAATGGAAATCAAAGTTTATGAGAGAGCAGCTGGAACCAGATTTTTCTATATCCTTTTGGTGACCGAATAGAGTACAAGTGACTTGAAAATATTTTTCTTCAATTTTTATCCATTTATCCACAAATATTTATTAAAATCTGATAATGTGCCAGAAACCAATTAGAGAGAGAACTATCATCTCCTGTATGGGTCATCCATCAGACTATGTTTGGCTCTTTTTCCTCCCACTTTTGGAGGAATTATACTCTAACTGATTACGATCAGTTTCTTCTTTTCCTTCTCTTTGTGTGTCTCTCCAATAAAATCTTTATTCCACATTTTAAAATGCTCAAACACTTCCATCTTACACACACACACACACACACACACACACACACACACTCCACTTTGACTCCTATATTCTCTTCCTGTTGGCCCTCACATGTATCTTCCTGAAAAACTTGCTTAAGTTCACTATCACCAGTTCTTCACTTCCAACTCATTCCTCATTCTATTCCCATCTGACTTAATTCCACCATCGTAATTCCAACAAAACAGATCTTACTAAAGCCACCGAAGTTCATTAATCCAAATCCAATGGACGTGGTAGATTCTCATTGTGCTTGACTTCTCAGTAGGATTTCACATTGCTGACTACTCCCTCCAGGAGTTTCCCAAGCCACGTTTTAATCTCTTCCATTGCACCTCTCCCTGCTTCCCCCAGACAACCACTGATCTGCATTCTGTCACTACAGGTTAGTTTGCATATTTAAGAGTTTTATGTGAATACAAGCAGATAGCAAGCTTGATTCTTTTTGTCTCACTTAGCTTGTGATTCACCCATTTTGTTGCATGTCATTACTTGTATTGCTGAGTAGTATTCTGTTGTATGGATATCCTGAAATTGATTTATGCATTGTCTTGATCATGGACATTTGGATTGTTTTCAAGATCCTGACTATTACAAATAAAGTTTCTATGAACATTTGTATAAGCTTTGTATAGATGTAAACTTTCTTTACTATTGGGTAAATATCTAGATGTGGAGTAGCTGGGCCATATGGTGGTTATATATTTAATTTTTTACTTATTTTACTTTTTTACAAAACTGTCAAACTGTTTTCCTAAGACGATGTCCATTTTACATTCCCACCATTAAGTATGTGAGAGTTCTAGTTCCTTCGTGTCCTCACTAGCATTTGGTATGGTCAGTCTTTTTATGTAGCCATTCTAATCAGTGTGTATCTCATTATGGCTTTAATTTGCATTTCCCTAATGTCTGAAAATGTTGAACATCTTTTCTTATGCTTATTTGCTATCTATTTATCTTTTCTGATGAAGTGTCAGTTCAAAGTTTTAGCATATTTATAAAAATTAGATTTTCTGCTTTCTTATTATTAAGTTTTAAGAGTATTGTTTTTTAACCTCCTATTTACAAGCCATTTATCAGATATATTCTTTGAAAATATTTTCTCCAACTCTGAGACTTGCTTTTTCAGTTTCCTAACATTGTCTTTTGAAGAACAAATGTTAACTTTAAAAAGAATCATTTTTTTTACAAACCATGTTTTTTATTATTATATGTAATAATTCTTCACCTAGCTCAAAAGTCATAAAGATTTTCTCCTATGTTTCCTTTTAGAAGTTTTATAGTTCTAGGCTGACTTTCAGGTCTATGATTCATTTTGAATTAATTTTGATTATGTTATAGGGTATAAATCAAAGTTTCTTTCTTTTTTTTTTTTTCCATGTGGATATCCAATTGTTCCAGCACCATTTATTGAAAAGACTTCTTTCTCCACTGGTTTGCTTTTGCAATTTTGTAAAAAATCAGTTGACCAAATATGTGTGAATCTATTTCTGAATTTCTATTTTGTTTCCTTGGTATATTTATCTGTCTTGATACCAATACTATATTATTTGATTGTAGCTTCATAACAAATCTGAAAATGAGGTAACATAAGCTTTCCAAATTTATCCTTTTTTTTTAAAGATGCTTTAAAAAAGCTTTCCTAAGTCACTGGCATTTCCATATGAATGTTAGAAACAGCTTGTAAATTTTCACAGAGAAGTCTGCTGGGATTTTTGATTGTGATTGCCTTGAATCTATATGTCAGATTGGGGTCTATTGATCTTAAACAACATTGAGTCTTCTGATCAATGAACAAGTTATGTCTCCCCCAAGTCTTATTTCTCTCAAAAATATTTTGTAGCTGTTAGTGCACAAATATTTCCAATTTTTGTCAGAATTTTCCCTAAGTAATTCATATTTTGTTGCTATTGTAAATGGTATTGTTCTTTGTATTTCAATTTCCAATTTTTCATTTCTACTACAGTCATACATTGCTAAATGATGGGGATAAGTTCTGAAAAATGCATTGTTAGGCAATTTTTCCATGTTGTAAACATCATGGAGTAAACTGACAAAAACCTAGATGGTACAGCCTACTACAAACCAAGGTATGTATACCAAAGTATGGTACAGCCATTAGAATCTTATGGGACCATCATCATGTATGTGGTCAACTGTTGACTTAAACATCATTATGTGGTGCATGACTGTATATAGAAATACAATTGATTTTTGTGTATTGATCTTGTATCCTTCAATCTTATTAGTTTTAGTAGCTTTTTTCTAGATTCCATTGGATTTCATACATAAAAAGTCATGAAGTCTGTGAATAAATTAATAAATTAATTTTACTACTGCTTTTTCAATTTGCCTGTCTTTTACTTATTTTCTTTACCTATAGTCCTAGCTAGATTCTCCAGTACAATATCAAGTAAAAGGTATGAGAGAGGAAATCCTTATCTTATTCCTGATTTGAGAGAAAGCATTCAGTCTTTCACTATCATAATGTTAGCTGTAGATGTCTTTAATCATGTTGGGGAAGTCCCTTTATTTCTAGTTTGCTATTCCTTGTTGCTGTAGTTTGAAAGTTTGTCCCCTCCAAAACTCATGTTGAAACAATCTCCAATGTGGCAGTACTGAGAGGTGGGGTCATTAAGAGGTGACTGAATCATGAAGGTTATGCTTTCATGAATGGATTAATCTATTAGTGGTTTGTCACTGGAGTGGCTTTATAAGAAGAGGAAGAGAGACCTGAACTAGCACGTTAGCATGCTCTTGACCCCTCTTCATGTGATGCCCGGCATCGCCTTGGCACTCTGCAGAGAGTCCTCCCCAGTAAGAAGACCCTCACCAGATGTGTCCCCTAGACCATGGACTTCCAGTCTCCAGATCTGTTAGAAATAAATTTTAGCTCTTTATAAATTACCCAGTTTCAGGAATACTGTTTTAAGCAACAGAAAACTAGTTAAGACACTTGTTTAACAGATGCTTTTCTTTTTTTGTGTCTATTGATACGTTCTTAAGTTTTACTTTTTTCTTTTCTCTATACATAGAATTAGATTGATTTTTGAATGTTAAACCAACCTTTATTACTAGGATAAAACCCACTTGGTTATAATATATCATTTTTATATGTTGTTGGTTTGATTATCTAAAATTTTGTTTAGAATGTTCGCATCTCTGTTCATGAGTAATATTTTTCTATAATTTTATTTTCTTGTAGTGTTCTTACCTGGTTTTCTCATAGAGTAATGTCACAAAGAATGAGGTAGAAAACATTCTCACCTCTTCAGAAGTTTCCGGAAGAATTTAGGCACAATTGGTACTATTTCTTTCTTAAATAATTGATAGAACTCACCAGTGAAACCACCAGGGCCTGAAATTTACTTCATGGGTAGTTTTTAAGTACAAATTCAATTTATTTTATAGCTATAAGGCTGTTCTTATTATCGCTTATTGAGGGAGCTTGGAACTTTTGTATCTTTCAAGGAGTTTGTACATTTTACCTAAATTGTCAAATTGTTCATAATATCTCCTTATTCTCCTTTTATTATCTAGTGAATCTGTAGTGATATCTCCACATTTATTCCTGATATTGTTAATTTGTGTCTTCATTCTGTTTTTTTATGATCAATCTGACTAGAAATAGGTAAATGTTATTTATCTCAAAGAACTAGGTTTTGCTTTTATTTATCTTCTTGTTTTTCTGTTTTCTATTTCATTAATTTACAGTTAGATTTCTTTTATATTGCTTACCTTGGGTTTAATTTGCTCTTTACATTTACTTTTTCAGATAGGAAGCTAAGTTTATTGATTTGAAATGTTTCTTCATATTGAACATATGCATCGAATCCTTTAAATTCCCCTAATTACTAGTTTAGGAGCATAACAGAAGTTTTGATAAATTATGCTTTCTTTTTTATTTAGGATGGAATGTTTTCTAATTTCTACTTTAATTTATTGTTTGATCCATTAGTTATTTGGAAGTGTATTATTTAGTTTACAATTTCTTGAGAATTTCTAATAACTTCCTAGTAATAGATTTTTAATTTAATTCCATTGTGGTTAGAAAGCATAATATGTATGATTTAAATTTTAAATTTACTGAGATGTGTGTTATGGCCCAGATTATGGTAAATGTTCTACATGCACTTGAAAAGTTTGTGTATTCTGCTGTTTTGGGGTTGAGTGTTCTATAAATGTCAATTGTATTGGTTGGTAGTGGTAGACTTTTCTATGTCCTTGCTAATTCTTTGTGTATTTGGTCTATTAATTATTAGAAGAAGGGTCCTGAAATATTTAAATTTAATTGTGGGTTTGCCCATTTCTTTTTGAAGTTCTTCTAGTTTTTGCTTCTTCTGTTTGAACCTCTGTTACAAAGTACATAAATCTTTAAGATTATTATGTATGCTTAATTAATTAGTCCTGTTATCATTATAAAACAAACTCTATCATTATAAAATAATATCTCTGGTTATAGTCTTTCTTCTGAAATCTAATCTGATATTAATATAGCCACTTTAACTTTATTTTAGCTCATTTTCATAATACAATTTCTATGCTTCTACTTTTAACCTATTGTGCCTTATATTTTAATTGCGCTTCTTTTTTATCTACTTAATTATTTATTTATTTTTTAAAGGTTCTTGCAACATATTTAAATCTATCAATCTAATATACCATGTTCAAGAATAGAGAACAAAAATCACAGAATCATTTTAAGTTTTTTCAGATGCTTTTCTCCATTTATTGAGATGATTAATTGCATTTATTTTAGGCAGCATATAGGTGTGTCTTTATTTAATCAACTCAACCAAACAATCCCTACCTTTTAATTGGAGTATTTACGCTATTTATATTTAATGTGATTATTAGCATGTTTAAGTCTGTCTTATCATTCTGTCCTTTGTTTTCTATTTTCCATGCCTCTTCTTTATTCCCCCTTGTACTAATAAATTTAGTATTTTCATGGTTCTATTTTATCCCTTTTACTGGTTTGTTAGCTTTTCCATTTTACTACTTGCTGTGAAGTTTAGAGTATTCAGCTTTAATTCAACACAGTCTACCTTTAAGTACTATCATATCATTTCATATATAGAGCATTATTATATCATATCCATTTCTCTCCTTCCAGTCGTTCATGCTATTTTCACTCACTCAAATTATACATATGCTATAGACCCCATAAAACTTCTTAAAAATTATTTTTGGTTTAATTTATCTATTATTCTTTAGAAATAATAAATAATAAGGAAAAATCTTCCATATGTACCAATGTAGTTACCATCTCTGATGCTCTTCATTTTATTTTGTAAATCAATTAAAAAAAAATTTTTTTATCATTATACAATGTAGTTGATTTTCATGGCCCTTTACCAGCACCTCCTTATCCTCCCCTCCCTTCTGCCCCTTTTCCACCCCTGGCAACCTCAGTTCTGTTCACTTCTCTTAACAAGTTCAAAGAATTATCGTGACTGTTGTCTTTTTTTTCTCTCCTTTTTCTTCTCTTTCTATTTATTTATTTTTATTAGCTCCCGCATGCAAATGAGAAAATGCAGTATTTCTCTTTCTGTGCCTGGTTTATTTCACTTAATATAATTTTCTCTAATTTCATCCAGGTTGCTTTGAGTGGCAGTAGATCTTTTCTTAATCATTTTCCTCTGTCTGAAAAAAATTTCCTAATCTTTCTTTCTTTCTTTCTTGTATGCAGGTCTGCTGGCCAAATATTCTTTCAGATTTTATAGATCTAAAAAAGTCTTTACTTTGCCTTCTTTTCTAGGAATATATTTTTGGTGTTTATAGAATTCTACATTAAGAAGTTTATTTTCTCTTAGTATTTTAAATATTTTTCTCCACTATCATCTTGCTTTTATTGTTTCTAATATTTTTCTCCACTAACATCTTGCTTTTATTGTTTCTAATGAGAAATTTGTTGCCATTTTTATCTTTGTTCCTTTATATGCAGTATCTTTTTTTGCCCAATTTTAAGATTTTTCTTTTTATCACTGCTTTTAAGCATGTTAATTATGTTGTATCATGATGTAGTATTATTCGTGCTTCTTGTGCTTGGAGTCTGTTAGGTTTCTTGGATCAGTGGGGCAAAATTTTCATTTGATTTGGAAAAAATTTGAACATTATTCTTCAAGTATTCTTTTCTCTCCCCTCTCTTAAGGGGCACCAATTACACATACATTATACTGCCTGACGTTGTTCCATAGATCACTGACACTCTTTTCATTTATCTTAATTCTCTTTTCTCTTTGGGTTTTATTTTGGACTATCCTAAAGTGTATCTTCAAGTTCAATAATCTCTCATTCTGCCATGTCTAATTGGCCCTTAATCATATTCAGTGAATTCTCCACCTTGCATCTTGTAGTTTTCATATCTGAAAGTATAGTTTGCACTTTTTAAAAGTCCCCCATGTCTCTACTTAACTTTTTTAAACATATGGAATATAGTAATAATTGTTTTAATGTTCTTGCCTCCTAATTCTAACATTTGTGCCAGTTCTGAATCAGTTTTGATCAATTGATATTTTTCTCTTTATTATAATTGTATCGTTTGTTTCTTTGCATTCCTGACAATCTTTGATCAAATGACAGAATTTGCAAATTATCCCCTGTTGGGTGCTGGATATTGTTTCTCTGTAAATGTTTTTGAGCATTGTTCTGGGATGCAAGCCAATTACATGAAAATACTTTGATAATTTGGGGTGTTGATTTTAGGATTTGGTAAGCAGAGCCATAGCAGCATTTTGTACAGGATTAATTATCCTCCACTATTTAATCGAAGGTTTGTGTGAGTACTCTATTAAATGCTCTGCAAATGATGAGGTTTCTCTAAACTTGCTGGTTGGAACAGGCAGTATTTTCAGCCCTATGTGAGTTCTCTGTGCATCTCTCTTCTCTCTAGAACCGTGTCATGTGTAGTCTATTTATGTTAGTTTCTCTGAACTTTTGGCTCTGTGCCCTCGATTCAGAGTCTGTTGGGCTTAATCTCTGTTCCCTCTACCTGCACTGCAGCCTGGAAACCCTCTCAAGATAGTAAGCTGGTACAATCTTAGGGCTCACGGTTTATTTCCTGTCTCTCAGATAGCTCTGTCCTTTGTTACCTGATATTCAGTGTTTACAAAACCATTGTTTTATTTGTCTGTTTTGTTTCCAGCTGGTGTGTATTCTAATCCAGAAATTGCCTATCTACATACTATAATTTCTAAATTTAACTCTCCACCCAGGACTGTGAGATTTTCTTATATATTCAATTGCCAATCTTACATTTCTTTAATTGCTACTAGTCATTTCAATCCTAATTATTTTGAAAGTGAAGCTCTTGAAGTTCCCCAACTCTTCTTTCACTAGATTTCTTACCTCAGTAAAAACAAAAAGTCAGAATGCCTCAGTTTGTACTTTAGCTCTGACATGTTCTAGCTGTGCAGACTTCAACAGATTACTTCACCTTTCCATGGATTAGTTTTCCTATTCACTAAATAGAGGGTGAAAGGAGCTTTTCTTCTGCCCACTGAAGGTTTGATCATTTGAGTCTGAGAAATAAACTGACAAGAGTCTGATCAGCAGGAGAAAAGGAATATCAATTTAGTACATGCATGGAGGCATCCCAGGAAGACTAATATCCAAAAATGCAATCAGATTTAGAAGCCTATATGCCTTCTTCATAAGGGAAAAACTAGTGGGAGAGGTGGGCAATTTTAGAGAAAGATTTTTAGGGGAGTTGAATGAGCTGGAAGAACATATAATATCCTGGGACAATGCTAATCTGGGTTCTGAGTGTGGTGTCCACACTAGTCTTCTTTCCCCTATTTGATGAGGTTATAGGGAGGGCACCCAAGACAACTGCATTCCTTCTGGAGGAACTTCCCCTACGCAAATAAAGGAACTTCAGAGGAAGCCTTTGCCATGCGTCCAGAGAGGTGGAGGGGTGCGAGTCGAGGGTGGGGTTGGGGTGGGTAGGGAATGAAGGTGAGGTGGGTAGGTGGGTGGGCAGGAAGTCCCTTGGAAACAAACCTTGGATCTGAGGCTAGTTCTTTAGTTCGGAGTACCTGGGATGTCAAAGCCCCACACTTTTGGATACTGTTTTCTGAGCTCCGATAAGAAAAAGTAATAAAATGAGTATCTACCTGACAGGTTTGTTATGTTTCTTGTGCTTGTATTCATAAATGGTTTAATACACATTAAGTGCTGGTGTGTATTAGTTTCCCAGTAATTGTTAGCTACCACTGGCTTCTTTTTTTTTTTTTTTCCTTTCTTTTTTTACATAGGCCCTATTTCTGTACGACTTTATGCACCTTGAAACTGCAAGTTTTGTCTTGAAGCACCAGATGTTTTATATAACTGCACAGCTCTTCTCCCACTTCTTTGGCTAGTTTAATGTTGTAAAAGTCTAACTAAAATATCATCATCTCAAAGAGACTTTAGATATCCCCTCAGTCCATCCAAAGAAATTGACCCCTTTCCATTCACATAAGCTATGTTCTAGTAAGTTGCAATGGTTATGTTTTTTCCAGTAATCACAAATTTGTCATCTTATGTATCTTTTTTTTTTCTTATTATATGTCTTACTCATTAAAACGTGAGATCTCTGAGTACAGGGACCTTGTTACTCACTATTTTTCAGGTATGTAGTAGGTATTTTAACAGTATTTGTTGATTTTAATATATAAATTGAATTTTTCTTCCTCTTTTTCATACATTGCTCCAATATTTATACTGTACTTTCCTCTAATCCTTATGCTTAATTTTCCCCCCTCTTTTATTTCTTCAGGCCCACCTTCTCTCTCTCTCTAACTCTCTTTACTCCTCTCTCCCCACGATAAATCCTTTTTCATGATAAATCATTTGCAGAGTTCATACCTTGTAGAGAAATTATGAAGCTATCCTCCTAGCCCAACACAAATCTTAGGTTCAATGAACAAATATCAGTTTTCTTGCCTTCACTACCAATACCCCAAATTGTATGCTGAGTTGAAACGCACCACCAGAGGGGACAAAATTGTGTTTTAATTCCCACTCGGGGGGGGGGGTCTTTGGTGCAAATTGGTAAAGAATGAAGTGCTATCAGTTAAAAATCGTTTTAAAAGGAAAATAGTTGCTAGAGAATCTGGCAAATTAATATGGATTAGTCAAACTGATAATAGTGAAAGTTCAGAATTATATTTGTCACACTTTCGATGATGATACTTATGTTTACTGACTTTCCTAGTTCACATAGAAATCTAGTTAGTTACAGAGATTCTCTGTTTTTAGTGTTTCATCTTTAATTTGTTTTCAGTCAGTTCATAAAATATAGAAGATGAAAATAGAGAGAGGACCTTTATAAGGAGAATGAATACTAAGATTATTCCATTTATTTTGTATAAAAAATAGATTCTTTCATCAATTGTTATACTACTGTCTAGCACTGAAGTTTGAGGGAAAGCATTTATCATTGGTAACATGTTTGGATATCTATTTATTTATTTACCCCATACGGATACATGTAACCTCACTTTGTTTTTTTCTTTTGATTTCATGTTAGCCTCTACATAAAGAACCTTAGATTCCTAGTTGATGTACTAAGCGGACAGAAAACATCAGAAAGAAATGTCTTTTTTTGTAAATAAATTAGTAATACTAATGGGTCATGTGACTAAGCAATGCTGAGATAAGAGCTTTGAGGTCCATTAAAGCCCTTTCATTCCCTTTCTGCTTTATAACTCACCTGCTACTCTTCATTCTTATATTCCACACTGGTCACAACAGAGCAGGGCTGCTCTTCTATTGTGTCCAGAATTGCAAACCCAGAGCTTTACAATAAGAAGGTATTCAACAATTGTTGGTTAATAAAACAAATATTGCTGGGGATGGAGAAATATAGGAGGTGGGAAGGTTTTTAAAGGTCTGGATGAACAAAGGGTCTGGTTGGTTTGGTTCTGTCATTCCAGGCGGAGTGCTGGTTCTGCTTTGCTTTTGCTGGTGGTGGTTGAGATCCTTCTGACTTTCCTGTGATGTTCCAGCCCTGGGGACATCTTTAGATCTGTGATGATTTCAATAAATGGCCACACGTTTTTGACACTCTTCTCACAGAGGTCGTATCTGTATCTCTTCCCCTTGAATCTGCATATACTTGTGATTCACTGTGACAACAGAATTCAGTAGAAGTGACTTTGAAGCTTGGTCAGAAAGAGTGACACATTTTCCCTACTGCTCTGTGGCACACTCACTTGTGGAGCTGCTGGGTGAGAAGTCTGAATACTTCCAGGCCACCATGCTGTGAGGGAAAACGGTCACACAAAAGTGACCAGGCCAAATGGTCATATAAAAGTGTTCCAGTTGACAGCCCCAGCACAGAGTTCCTAACTAAAACCAGTATCGATCATGTGATACGTGAGTGAAGACAGCCCAGAATATTCTCACATCCAGCCATTAAGTCACCCTTAGCCACTGGGGCTTCCCAACTGGGTCCCCTCATGGAACAGAAACAAGTCATATCCAATATACCCTGTTTGAATTCCTGACCCACAATAGCCATGAGCAAAATAGAATGGCTATTTTAGGCCACTAATTATTGGAATCATTTTTTATGCCTTTATAGTAACTGGAACAGGTTCTTAATAGTCCTTTTTCTCAATGTGGAAACTAGCCTAAAACTCTTATACAGTAGCTGGGATCATGCCATTCATAGGATTATCTTTGGATAACAACTACCTGTCTAGCTGATTCCCAAATCCTGACACTTATCACGATTTTCCAAGCTGGAAATCTCCAAAGTAAATAATCCATATCAGGAACATTAACACGGGTAATTCTCTCAGTGATCATAAAATGAGTAAATCATGTCTATGTTGACACTTTAATTTTTTACTTAATAATTTATGGTTTAGCAGTTTCCATGATATGCTAACTTATTTTCTGAAGATGGCTTTGACTATGATCTATGGATGTGAGTGAAAAGAATAGCACAATGTGGGCCTTCTCATTGGAACAAGGACTAATGACCCTTTAATGACCATCAATAGCTATTATCCAATGAACAATACCAATGATTGGACCCTAGAAAAACCCGCAGATCAAAGAGAGTCTTTCCATGCTTCATGGCTAAGTGCCAGATTGTTCTGCTGACTGGTGTCCCTAGTTACCTATGGATGGGCCAGATTTCTGGTAAATCAAGTAAGATTTGGAAGCATTTTTTTTAGTCTTGCTGTTTTAGTTTAGCCCCGTTTCGTGTTCACCGTGCAGCAGATACTGAGAACTGTTCAAATGTGAGTCATGATCAAGAGTGCTGCATGTGTAAACATCTCTTCAATGTGGGAAGCGTAGCTATTCCAGGTCCTGCTACTTATTCCCACAGAAACAACATATAGAGGTAGATATGATATCCAGAATGGGTCCAGACCTGGGAGTTACCTGCATTGAAAGTTTCTCTAAATAGTAGAGTACCATGGTTAAAAGCCTTAGTTAATCTGGAGTTAAGGAATTCTAAAAATATCACAACAGTGCTTTAAACAAATTTTCTCTTCCGCACATTGGTTGCCCAAGATTATACTCCCAAAAGGAGAAAGATCTAGAATTGGAACCCGGTTGTCTGATTTGCAACATTAACATCATTTTCATTGTATCAGGTTGTATCCTTTTAATTAGGTTGTAAAGCAAATTTATCCTGTAAAATATCGAAATTCCAAATGGGATCTTAACAAACAATATAGTTGATGAAAAGAGGTGAAAGTCACTATGAGTAATATCACCATAATGAAAAATGAGGTAAAAATTCAATAACTTCTGAATGTCTCAGAAGATACGAGGATCATGATTAGCCTTAGAATAAAGAAGATCCTTGTGGAAGGTCAATTAAATATCAAATCTATTAAATTTTGAGCATAGCTGCTGGAGAATAATCTGAGGGCCAAGAGAATGATTTTTCCTAAATTTGGGGGCCTGTGAACCACAGGAAGAAAAGTAGAGGAATGAATCCATAAAAACATTTAGGGAAGTAATTCTGGATTTAGGCTCAAAAAAAATTGCTCTTTATGCTGTAGGCATAATGAGTACAGATATTGAATTTCAGTGATGAAAAACGAATGCTTGAACCATAGAACCTCCTATCCAGAAGTATCGCTGTATCTTTTCTAAAAGCTAGTGCAAATTTCAGGACATACTGAATATTATCTTTATTTGAAGATATTAGCATGACCAAAACAACAGTCTATCAATAGTCTGTAAAAAAAATTATTTGGTAATGTCCTGTGTAGTAATTATTGCTTGGATTAGTGAATCAAAAATGGGATTCCATTGAGGTCTCTATAAACTATTTTTGACGTCTGAAAGATATTGTTACTTCTTTCAGTTTAGAAAAATAATTTGCTATTTTTAACTGCATTGAGATGACATCAATTTGGAATAATCTGACTTCCTGCATTATATTTTGCTTTTATGTCGTGAAAGTTATATAAAGAGGATTTACTGTCTTATTATTAAAACTCCAAGCTCTGGTTCTGGTCATTGTATTTCCTAATTATGCTGGAAGGATGTCTTCTTATCAAGGTAGTTTACTTTGAATAATGTTCTTTGTGTGGCTTCTGTGGTGGACAAGTTAGATTGCTTCTGACATCAGCTAACAGTAAATTAGCTTCCAATTTGGCTGTGTTCTAGAAGACTGAAAGATTTACTTTGTCAACATCTTGAATTCAGACAAAAATAACTTTGAGTTTGATTTTGCTTTTTACCTGAGGCATAGGGCAGTTTCTAGAGTTCCTAATCCTCTTATACTTCCCATTTAAAGAGACAAATGATACTCTTCTATACCTCAGGTGATAAAATTTTTGTTTTGTTTATATTTTGTTTTATAATTTTTTAAAATTTTAATTTACCAGTATGTGATATAGTTGATTTTCGTGTCCCTTTACCAATTCCCCCTTTTCCTCCCTCCCTCGCCCCCCTCATTTAAACTGATAACGGCTGATCTTTTTCTTTTAACAATAAGTTACACTTGGCTAGGAAGTCTGAAGATGACCAGGAGCTCAAGAATTCTGCAAAAGTAAACTTTAAAACATTGTGTGAAATGATTTAAGTGAAAAACATTGGATTCCAAGTAGATGCTACAAGATGAGAGACAGACAATGCAAGGATAGAAGAAAGCCCCCATTTCCTTATGGATACTATTACCAAGGGGAAATGATTTTGATGAAGTTTGATTCATGGTAGCAGGAAACTTACTAGGAAGATTCAATGGTGTTACTCGTATTTTAAAAAACCATATATGATAAGAATAAAATCCTCTGTTGTGGAATATGGCAATTTTAGGTGTTATTTTTAATTGAACTTCTTAACTTCCTAAAGCTTAACTAAAAAAAAAATTTTTTTTTTACTTAAAAATACATTAATTATGGAGGATGGGTTATTAAGGTGTGACAATAAGAAGAATAATTGCTGCTAAAAGCACTTTCTGATTTTTTGTGGATTAGTTCTTTGTAATCAGTTGTAAGCTTACTAGTATGAAATAAGTCATGACGTTAAATTAGTTTATGTAGTCTTTATTAATAGAAGATCATGGCAAGCATTTCTAATAGTCAATAAGAATTGCAGCTAATACAAGGTAGAAAAAAAAACTAGCCATCTCAACTCCTTTTAAATAACATAGAAATTGTGTTGACGTTGTTTCTAAGTATATCCCTTCCATGTCACGCATTAGCATTCCTCAACACTAGTGTGTGCTTAAATTTTTCAGAGCTTCTCCTTAGTTGCATATTTGGCACATGATTACTTAGTGGAACACAAGGGGTTCAAGGTAAAACAAAGTTATCTATGTGTCTCCCAAAGAGTGTCTTAAAAAAGCCATAATATCTCCATGATAAAAATACTGAACTCAACTACTTTATAGTATCCCTCAGTTTAAAAGATGGCATTCTGCCAAACTGGATGATTTGTTTTCCTTAATGCAACTGCTACACAATCTGTCTCCACTGCATCTCCATCCTTGTTCTTGTGTGGGTTTGTCACTATCAGCACCAGGTCCCGGCACAGAGTTAAGAGTTCATTGCTGGGCAGCACAAGCAAGCAGCAGGTGGGAATGAGAAGATATGGCTGAAAAAGAAGTGCAGCTTAGAATGCAGCTTAAACCAGACATGCTGGACCATGTGGAGGCCAAAGCAGAAGAAGGCCCACAGTTGGAAAAAAAGTCAAAATGACAGTGGGCAAATACAGTCCAGAAGAGCTTGCTGAGTATAGCTTCCAAAATGCAGTTGACTTAAAGGGAGTGTGAGAAGTCCAAAGAATCCACTAGATGGATAGGAGGTTAGAGAGAATGAGAGCAGAGCCCAGCAGCTGAGGAACGGGCTGGCAAGTATGGGTAAATGACAAGTCATGGTCAATGAGCTGGAAGGTCAGGCAAGTTTCTTCCCTGGACTTCAGTGCTCTTGGGCAAATGACGAGTAAAAGACAGGTGGATCAAGAAGCTCTGGGTACTCAAGGTACTCAGAATGAAGGATCCAAGAGGATATGCAAGGGCAAGAAAGGGAAGTTCTGCTCAATGGTATGTAGTGATAAGAAGAACAAATACTCTTTATTGATCAACTACTGTGTGTGAGACACTGAGCTAAGTCATCTATGCATATTCTCATTTAATCTTCAAAGCTGTTTTAGCAAGTAAGTAGTACTACCCCCAATTTATATAAACAAACCAAGGCTCAGGGAAGTTCAGGAATTTACTCTTGATCACATAGCTAAAAAGTAGCAGGGTCAAAGATTGTACCCAGAATCTGAGACCACTTGCTTGTGCGTAGTAACTGCACAACTGGGCAGAGACCCCCGGAGTGTTTCCAAACATCATATATTGGAAAGGGGGAAAAATTGATGAATGGCCCTTGGCCTCTTGTTGTTCTTAGATGAAACGGAGGGAAGGAGAGAATGGGATAGGGCTGTGGCAGGGGCAGCAGAAGCATGACAGTCATAAACAGAACCTGAGAGGAAGTAGCAGGGACACGATTTGGAATCCAGCCAGTCTCTCTGAGCTGGGGAACATATTATTTCCTGTACTGTTTTATCTCTTCATGAAGATTATAATTTTTTTCAGATCAAATTCCACATTACTAACTTCTTTAAACCACCTATTATATTTTTAGTTGTAACTCAGCTTCCTAATAAAGAGTTTTGTTTTGGTTGAGGTTAACTATTACTGGTTTTTTTTGTTTGCTTGTTTGTTTTGGACAGAGGGTCAGTGTGGCTCTGACAACTTGCCCCAGGCCCATAACTTGTCTTGGGTATGTATATTCTTCTACTCTTGCTCTTTAAATATTAAAAGGTGGATCCATAACTTTCTAAATTTTACAAAAAAAAATGTTTGAAAAGCTACATTAGCAAAATTACATATTTTTGGTAAATTTTTAGTTAAAATATTTGGTCACTATTAAACATACCAGCTTTCTTTTGCTATATAACCTGAAACTAGAATTATTTTAACATAACTTTAACAACTACTGCTGTTCTTAAAGCACTAGAGGGAAAAAGATATCAGGTAACCAGCCAAGCATGGAGCACAGAGTTTGCAATAAATATCAAAGGTGAATTTATCACAAATCATTACATTTAGAACATAAAACATCCTCGTACACGAAGTATACATAAAGTATTGTATTCTTATGTTGCACATGTACTATAGCAGAATAGTAGCAAACTAAGTTTAGAAACGTTTGCCAGCTTTTTATTCCAGTTATCAAGAACAAAACGTCAGCCTTTAACTATTGCTTAAAACACCACAAAGAAAGAATAACATTCTAACTACAGATTTAGTTTTATGATTATCTTATGAAAGAATATATATATATATATATATATACACATACACACATACCCCACACAATGGGGTCTTCAAAAAGTTTATGGAAGGATTCATATTATCTTGTAACTCTATTTTTCCCGTGAACTTTCTGAAGTACCCTTATGTGTAAACCTGTCCTCTGGGAGAAGTTGAATATAGAAGTCTGCATTTATTCTGTACACTGATTAAGGTACCATCTTTATCCAATAACCCAAGAAATCAACATTGCTACTTTTGAACAAAAGATAGAAATCAACCTGAAATTACTTAGTTTGCACAATTAAGAGTTCTATTTGTATTAGAGCTTTGCAATAGCTCCAGAAAGAAATTTGTGAATTTACAGAACATAACTTTGTTATATGTGGATGAACTCCATTAAAAAATTAGAAACCATCATATAAAACCATGAATTTTAAACAAAAAGCAAGATACGATTTGGTGTCAGAGAGAAACTAAGTTCTATACTAAAAAAGAATGTGATTTTGCAACTGTCTATAAATACTCTAGTTACCAAATACCAAACAAACTATTTCAAATTGCTTAACTGCAAGGAATGTTTATAAAATGTCCACCAAAAATATTTGATGTCATTATTGTATCTTTTAGAACTCTAAAGCTAAAAAATCTAATGATTCGACATTCACCCCAAACTAGTATGAATGGAAACTAGTTGTTTTCCAAACATGTAAATTAACTAAGGCCTACATTTGTATCAAAGCAGAATCTGAAAACAAAGCATCAAAATCCAATCCAAGCAGTTTTTTTTCTTCCTTAATGAGGAAGGGCAGAGGTAGAGTTGAAAGTGAGGAAATGCAAGGCTCTGATTTCATGTTCTTGTTACTTTTGGTTTAGCTAGTCAGAAGAATTCCTTCGAGTACACTCTAACCGAGAGAAAGTGGGGAAAAATAAGCAGCCTTAGAAATGAATATATATTCTGTATGTTGCAAACTAGCATCCATTACTTACTATCCACAACAACTGAATTGAAAAGAAAATACGTACACCTCTTATCCTTTTCTCCCCCTTAAACTCAGCTTTAATGATATGTACTCTCCTAATATGTAATTAACCAAAATAGGGATAGGGAAAAAAATACATAACATGGTCTTCATAACATGGTCTTTTTAAAAATAAGATAGATATAATTTAATATTGGTCTTTAATACAGCTTCATGATTGACCAAGAGAGTTATTACTTTGTTTTCAAATAGAATTTTCTCAAGTAGATCATTTGTGCCTTGGGATCTAGTGCTTAGGATAACCATTGTTTAGGTAGAAGATTCTAGAATCAACTTGACTTTCTACCTCATTAATTGCTATTATTAGCACAAAGTTGAGAGTACTAACAGTGATATTTTCCAGGTGAAAGGTAATCAGGTTTACATAAAACTTTATTGCAGTTCTTTAGTGTCAGACAACGGTCTTTATGTGAGAATCTACATTGCCATACAGAGAAGATAGAAAATGAATTTTCACCTTCTAGCACTAAAGTAGCCTGATGACAAAATAAATAAGAAAAGAATATTCACACCATTTCAGGCTATTTTATTTAACTATCAAAATATTCTCACTAAATTTTCCTTAGCTTGAGGAATTGAACATTCACTCTGCTTATAGATTTAATATAATATTCTCACTAAATTTTCCTTAGCTTGAGGAATTGAACATTCACTCTGCTCATAAACTTAATATAAACTTTAAAAATCATCAGGGAAATAGACATTTAACTTCTTGTTTGCCATTATGATTTGTCACAAATATCTCATTCTTCTTCATCCAATATTAATATTTTACAGAAGAATATATTATGACTACATTTAGCTCAGATTATTTTATTGCCATTTTAAAAGTAGGTAAAACATGAAAGACATGCTCAGAAATCTGAAAATTTTCATCAAAAGGAAAGAATAGACTTCCCATACATGCTAGCTGCCTTCCTTTAAAAGCAACTACCATCATACATTCTGCATAGCACAGTAAATAAAACCAATCTTATTCTACCTGTCTTATATCTAATTTTTTCTTTTGAAGTTCAAAAAACAACAAATGTGCATAAATTTTACTTATTACCACTGAGAAGTCAAGATATTTTTTAATCTTTGTCCATGAATTTTCCATTTTCTTTATATTGAGAGTATGCACTCATATTTCCAACACAAAACCCTGAAAAAAGAAAACCAAGCAATTGGACAGAAAAAAAAAATTGATTATAAGCATTATAATTTAAGAAATTTCCTGGAAGAAATCACTTCAAATCACTTATTAAAAGAGTCTATCATATTTTCTAGAAAAATCAACTCAATGGCTGTGGTTGTCAGCCTCCAAAATGGCTCCCTATGATCCTCACCCCTGGTATTCATGTCTTTGTCTCCTGTTCCCCTCCTCCTGATTGTGGACTGGATATAGTGAGTCACTTCCAATGGACACAATACAGTGTCTGATATCAGGTTACAAAGAGAATGTGACTTTTATCTTGTTCTCTCTCTCTTTCTCTCCCCTCCTACCATTGCAGGGAAAACAGGCTGCCATGTTATGCATAGCCCAATGTAGAGAATATTTCTGCAAGGAACTGATGTCTTCAGCCAGTAGCCAATGAGGAACTGAGACCTTCCAACAGTTACATGAATGAGCTTCTGAGGCCAACAGCCATGTGAGTGCCTTAGAAGTGGATGCTCTCCAGTTGAGCACCAAAATGACTTCAGCCCCAGGAACACCTGGGTTGCGCCTGAGTCAGAGGCACCCCATTAAGTTGAATTTGGATGCCTGAACTATAGAAGCATGAGATAATAAATGTTTGTTGTTTTAAACTACTAAGTAAAAGGTGTAATGAATAACACCAAAATATATGGGGGTAAAATTACTCAGCATCCTGGAAAAACACATTAAGTGATTAAGGAAAAAAAAAAAAATTAGGTTGTCATCAATTTTTAAAGTAATATCATATGTTGAATAAGAAAAGGAAATGCAATCTATGAATTATATACAAGAATATCAGGGAATCTTTTTCTCATGAGCCTTTTGTAAGAAATCTATTAGTGAATTAGCTTTAGACAATTAAAATGATGAGTAAAATATTGACATAAGGACTCAGGCTGAATATTCATATTTTACTGCATAAAAGTTTTCTGCTCTGACCTAACTTTTCCAGAAGAGGGTCTTAGAGTCCATTCCCATACTGTAATACAAAAAACTCTGTCTAGCTGATGATCTCCTGGGGACCAACAATCTAATTATGTTGATATTTGTGCCTTACACAAATAGGTCTGGGTTTGGTATTGAGTTTTCCAAACTAAGTGGTAAAATATTTAAAAATTTAAACAAATAATAATAATAATAATAAAAAGAAAAGAAATGGAGACTTCATTCTCCAACCAAATTGGAAAAATCTCCTGATTCAAAGGACATTGAGTAGATTTCTCAGGAGAGTCTTGCTTCAGTAGTAAAGAAAATGATCTCGGGACCAAGACTATTCTGGTCCCACCTAAAAAATCTTAATAGTAATACTTGACAGGATCAAACAGTTTCCAGGTAACTTAACAGTGTCCCAAGACAAATCTCAAAAATACTTTAAGAACAGAAAAATATCTTGCAACCAAAAAGTAAAATTCACAAGTTTTGTTATTCAATCAAAGATTTTTAGGCATGCAGAGAAGCAGAAAAATACAACTAACAATGAAGAGAAATGTCAATAGACTGAAACTGATTCAGAACTGACAGTAGTGTTAGAATTATCAGATTAAAGCATTAAAGTAGTTATTATAACTGTATTCCATATATTTAAAAGTTAAGTAGAAACATGAAATATTTTTTTAAAAACTAAAAATTAAATTTCCAGAGATGAAATGTGAGATATGTGAAATGAAAATACACTCAAAAGGATTAAGGGCCTTTGCAGACATTGCAGACTAAAAAGCTAATGAACTCAAAGATTTAGAAGAGGATATTTCAAAATGAAGCCCAGAAAACTAAGAGAAATAAACATCCTCATTGATCTGTGGGCCACCTTCCAGCATCTTAACATATGTGCAATCGGAGCGCTCAGAAATTTTTTGGAGAAACAATAGCCAAGGCTTTCCAAATTTGCTAACATTATAAATCTACTGATCAAAGAAGACTAATGAGCCCTCAAGCACAAGAAACGTGAAGAAAATTATACCAATGTACATCAAAAGAAGAATGCTCCAAAGTAGTGATAAAGAAAATCTTAACAGCAGGCAGAAAAAAAGTATATTCCATTCAGAGTAATAAAGATAGGAATGACAGCAGATTTTTCACTGAAAATAATGCAAGTGAAAGGACATAGAAGAAACAACTTTAAAGTACTAAAAGAAAAATACAAATCATCAACCTGTAATTCTATACCCAGCAAAAAATAACTTTCAAAAATAAAGGTGAATCAATGACCCTTTCATATACACAAAAGCTGAAAGAATTTATCACTGAAAGAACCTGAGTAAAGCAGATTATACCTTCATAATGTGAGAGGGCCAAATCTAATCAGTTGAAGGCCTTAATATAAAAAAAGACTGATTTCCCAAGGAAGAGGGAATTTGGCTAGCAGACTGCCTTAAGATTCAAATGACAACATCAACTCTTCCCCGTGTCTTTAGCTTGCTGGCCTATCTGCAGATTTTGGACTTTTTAGTTTCCAAAACTGTGTGATCCAGTTTCTTAAGATCTCTTTCTCTCTCTCTCTCTCTCTCTCTCTCTCTCTCTGTGTGTGTGTGTGTGTACACATGCTATTGGTTCTTTTACTCTGGAGAATATTAATACAGAATTATAACACATATTGAATTAATCCAAGAAAAAAAGGTATAAAAAGAGAAATTGGAAAATAAAGAATGGATGGAGAAAATAAAAAGCAAAGGGCAAAATGATAGATTTAAATCTAACCATACCAATAATCATACTGAATGCAAATGGTTTAAATACTCCTATTAAAGAACAGAGTTGTCAAAGTAGATAAAAAATGTAAGACCCAACTGTATGCTCCTCACAAGAAACACACTTTAATAATAAAGACACAAATAGGCTAAAATTAAAAGCATTGAAAATATGCAACATGCTAAAACTAATCAAAAGAATAATGGAATGACTACATTTTTATCTGACAACATAGATTTCGGAGCAATGAATGTTACCAAGAGTAAAGAAGGTGATCTTATAAAGAAAAGGATGTCATTTATGCATTGAATAACAGAGATTAAAGATACATGAAGCAAGAGCTGGTAGAAATGTAAGGAGAAAAAGAAATTTACAATTGTGGCAGAAATATCTCTAGACATTTCTCAAGTATACAAAAACAAGATAACACAGTTCCAGATAATACATGCATCAAAGGAGAAAAATCAAAGGCACATTAAAAATATTTTAAATTGAATGCAAATAAAAGCACAGGATAAATTTAAAGCAATATGTTTTTGAAAAATCTATCATACTGAATACCCATTTGAGAAGAAAAACAGATCAAATCATTTGTTTAAGCTTCCACCTTAAGCAACTAGAAAGAGTAAAGCAAATTAAACCCAGTAAGTAGAATAAAGAAATAATGAAGACCAGATCCACAGCCAAAGGAATAGAAAAGAGAAAACAGCAGAAAAAAACCAATGACACTGGTTATCTGAGAATATCTATAAAACTGGTAAACTTCTAGCCAGACTGATCCAAAAAAAAAAAAAAAAAAAGACAAATTATAAACATCAGGAATGAGAGAGGGAACATGACTACGTTTTTATAAATATTACAAATATAAGGGAATAATCTGAAGAAATGTTTTTATTTTATTTATTTATTAAAATTTTTGATTATACATATTTATGGGGTACAGAGTTGTCTGTCAGTATTCGTGTACAGTATGTGATGATCAAATCAATATTATTAGCACACTCATCTTTATACCAATAAATTCAGTAACTTAGATGAAATTGACAGATTTCCTGAATGACCTCAACTACTAAAGCCCACTCATGAAGAAATAGAAGGATTTAATAAAAAGAGATGGACAAATTCTTTATGGTTCAAAAACACAACTTTAAGAAATCTGTCAGGCAGTAATGCTGTGTATGTCAGTGTGAGTGACTGGGGTAAACGAGGGGCAGAGGGAGAGCCTTGGGGACTCGGCAATTGTGGGGGTAGGAAAGGGAGCGGTCAAATATGCGTGATATGAATACCTCTAGATTGGATAGAAAATAATGAAGAAGCAGGCTATTTAGAGGAAGAACTGATGAGAAAGAGTTTGAAAGAACATAAAGAAATTTACCTACAGAAGAAGCTCAAGTCAACTTAAAACTATTTTCCATAATATAATTCATGAAAAGTTTAAATGTCGATATGAATTAGGTGCCTGGAATGCTTACTGTAATACACGTGATATTTTGGAGTGCTTACTCCATGCCAGATACTGTGCTAAGTGCTTTTTAGGCCTGGAGTTTAATTATCCCTCCAATTTGAGAGAGAAGAAAATGAATGTGCAGAGGCTTAACTTTAACTTTCCTAAATCAAAAAGCACCTGAATTTTAATTCAAATCAGACAGTGATGATGATCTCAATGATGACGGCAATAACACAAAAATCAGCTTAGAATGTGCCAGCACTTCGTGTTCTTTATCTCATTTACTCCTCACTTTATGAGACAGGTGCTATTTTTGACTTCATCTTACAGATGAGGAAAGAGAAACAGGGTTTACAAAATTTTGTGTTCATTATTTCATTTAATACTCAACCTTATGAGACAGGTACTATTTTTATCTTCATTTTACAGATGAGGAAACAGAAACATAAGGTTTACAAAATTTTAACAAGCTCACAAATGTTTATCTGGTGTTTCACTCTAGGAACAATTGAGGGCAGATAGTCTACTTGGACCAGTGATTTGCACTAGACCGAGTGCAAAAAGGGATAAAGTGTTCTTCTGGGTAAGAGAGTAAAGTGTTTAAATTACACACATTTTTATACACATTTTATACAATTTATTTTTAAGCAAATTTTTCAGACATAAAAATAAACATTTCCCAATTAAGCAGCAAGTTTGGTAATTATTCACTCACTAGGAGGATTTTTACTGGAATCATTTGAGAAAGAGATATTATAACAGAGGCAGAAGGATAGCCTCATTATTGAAAGCAATATTTTTTCATAAGGACAAAAAAGAAAAAATAAAATAATATTATTGAGAAACTACAACGTGGTAGGTACTTTGGTACATCGTTAAGCCCAGTAATAAACTTTGAAAGGTGTTATTGTCTCAACTTTACAAACAAGTTCAAAGCAACAATATATTTTTTTTTTTGAAGATCACACAGGTAGTAGATAGAGAGTCAGGATTTGAATTCTGGTTGGTCTGACACTTATTCTTTAGGTTTCTACTACACTATAATACTTCTTAAAAGAAAATTTTAACCATGAGGTGGGTTTTCATTTAAAAGAAACATTCCATCCAACCTTTTTTTTTTTTTTTTTCTCTCTGACCGGTAAGGGGATTGCGACCCTTGGCACGGTGTGGTCTGCACCATGCTCAGCCAGTGAGTGCACCGGCCATCCCTATATAGGATCCGAACCCGTGGCCTCAGGGCTACCAGTGCCACACTCTCCAGAGTGAGCCACGGGGCTCGCCCCAAGCTATTTTAAAAAGAAGAGATAGATTGCTTTAAAAGCAAAGAAAGAAATATACTATGGTCACTCAAGGCTTTATAATTCTTAATCAATCGTGAAGAAAAACATTAAGATGGTATTAACACTGGGACTTTGTCCCAGAAAACTCTGATAGATTGGTTTTGAGACAGGAGGTGCTCAGTTTCCCTGGGTTCGGGTTTCAGGATATACCTCTGGGTTTCAATCCACTCCCCAAGGTCTCAGGACCCTCCCCTAGAGGAGAGTTACTGTTGCTTGTTGGACCTATTTTTGGAACCCACATTGGGAGATTGAGACTACAAGGAGTGGATTTATGCAAATCCAGTAGCTGGGCATGCTCAGTAAAAGGAATTTATACTGGCTTATATGACCCAGTGACCAAGTATGCTCCGTGGAAGGGAGTTTATCCTTTGAGTGACCTTCCACTAGAGGTGCTAAAGAGTACATAATATTCTTGAATATGTTCAGTACATGAGACAGAATTTGACCAATGAACATGCTCCAAAAGGAGACCAACTGAGCATGGGCGAGACTATGTTACATAACAGAGAACCCCCCCCAATTGAATATTCATCAGATACCATGAATATGTATTAGATGACAAAAGTGTAATAGCCAAATCCCAGCAGCAGGTGGGATTGTTGCGCGCACTTTCCTGGGGCTAATACCCTCTTCACTGGCCTGGTCAGTATGCTCTATGTTTGTGTTAAGCTTACTTTTAGCAAGTGGCTGCTCATTCTCTGGAGCCAGCCTGATCTCTGTACTAAACTTAGTGTGTATTTCTTACTTTTGTATTAAATTTGGTGTGGGCCCTGCTCAGTCTCTTTGCACTTTCTCTGTGAAGTCTGTATTTCTTATCTTTTACATTAAACCTGTTTTCATTTTCTCCTGTGACTCTATTCTTGAATTCTTTCCTGCAACAGATTCAAAAGCCTGATAAGAGGATGGGGTAGGTTGAGACAGGATATGGGGCCTCCCAGACCCTTCCTCTGGCATCAGTTTGAACTAATCAAGCCAAAGTTGTACAAATCAAGAGTAGCACAAGTATAGTACACTTACGTTTTATACCTTTGCCCTATACTTGACATTGAGTTGTTTATGCTTAAATAAATGAAGTATATAACGTGAAAAACATAGTAAACAACGTTTTATTAATTTTTAGAGAAATATCTGAAGTCATATGGATATGACTGTGGGATCAGAATTGCTCAAGGTTCTTATCCTTAGTTTTGCCATCCTTGAACACACATCCAAGTGCTAAAATTTGGATAAAGCACCCGATCATCAAATAGTAGCAAATAGGAAAAATGAAAACACGGGGAAAAGTTCTAAGTCCCACGCGGAGTTGCCACAGCTTTGAATAGTGATCGAAACATATAGCAGAAGTCCAAGTGTCATTAGCATGGATCAAGGTTTTAAAAATGGGACGTCGTCAGGCGTCAGTGTATAGAGACAAAATTGCCTCCTCAGAGTCTCTCACCTGACACTTAATTGCTGAGTTGTATGGGAAGCCTTTTCCTAAGCAGGAAATTCAATCTAGTTAGTCTCATATTTACTGTAAAATTAACCATGTTCATTATTCACCTTTTCAATTAAAATAGTGGAAATGAAACTATTTACTATAAATCTATTAAATAGTAAATGAAGACATTTTACATAACATAAATAGTGTTAACTTAGAGCACAACCTTAGAGTGAGGAAGAAAATACTAGAAGGAAGGAGACTTTCTTCTTTACAGTTATTGATCTACATGTCAAATTGTTTTATCCTCTCTATCAATTCAAAATAGAAGATAAAGAAAAAAGCTGTAAAATGTTTAAAAGATATTAAAATTAATTACGAATTTAAAAGCCAATGTTAATCATAGTAAACAGTTCACTTTTGACTAGCTTAGGCATGCAAACTAAAAAAATAATAATGTTTGGATAATTTAAGAAAGTAACTAAACATATTTCAAAAATGATCTTATATTCTGAAAATGTATGTACATTTATATGCTTGTGCTCAATTTTTAAGATAATGTTTTAAGATGATATTCTAGGCTAAGCATACATAAGTAGTAATGCTACATGCAATGGTTACTTAAATTGCTTTTCCTCAGAGGATTTTTGAAACAAACTTTAATATGAATGTATCTTTACTTTTTTCACATTTTATTTTGGAAATCTTCACTGAGTGTTACACTTTCTTGGTGACTTCCAACGTTTTATTTTCTCAAGTGATTCTATAACTTTAGAAAGGACACAATCCAATCTCTTATAAAACGGCCTTTGTTATAAAAAATGTCCTCATTTCCTTCTGTAGAAAAGACACACTAAAAATAAACCTAGCTTTCTCATCCTCTTTACCATCTCTCTTCCTTTTTCCTGGTGATTGGAGCCATACAGGCAGGTTTCTTTCACTGTCTTTGAAAATGGTTTTCGTTACTTACAGTGCAATCTCTAGAGCCAACGTTTTTTCCATTTAAGATATCAAATATTTGATTTTCAATTTTTGGAAATTTTTTTGCAAGCCCAGCCATTTTTCTAGATTGGTCAGTTAAAAAGTTAAAAAATTAATCAATTAAAGTAAATTGAGAGCTTCACATTCTTAGCAATAAATTACATTGGTTACTATTAAATGTGGCAAATACTGTATTTGGTTCATTCAGTACCCATTACAACTGCGTTTCTCCCCTGCCTGCCTTTATGGTAGAAGCTGGAAAATTAGATCCTAAAATCCCAGTGTCCTTTGGAGCCACTGGGGATACGAAGTGAGAGTTAATGCAGGTGAGAGGCAAGCTGGTAAACTGGTCAGAAAAGACAGTGCAGCAGGAGCTGTGGGAAGGAGGTGCGGGCACATGGGCTGTGGGAGCAATAGGGACTTGGCTATTTACCATTCATTTCATGTCCACAGCCTCTGGAGGTAACGTGGATGAAAACACAATAAATTATTGCCAAGTGCTGAATGCAGAGCCTCGGTTTTTGCTCTGAGATGGTATTAGATGCCTAATTCTAAAATGGCACCAGAATTCATTACAGAACAAGAAATTTTCTGTCAACAGGTCCTTGTACTTTATCTTCACTTTTTTCACATTTAGTCATCATAGGCTCACGTTCTCCTTGCATCGAGGCTGACACCCAGTCCTGTTGGTTCTTCCTCAGGACCATACTGTATTTTTCTCTTCAATTTTTTTTCTTCTTACTACTGAAGCTGCATTAGCCAAGGATCTTATCACCCCCTCCACTACTGTCACAGTATTTTCCTGCCTGATCTCTTGGATTCTAGTCTCTTCTTCCACCTCACTTCTATCCAAGTTCATAATTACTTTTTCTCATAATCTCAAAACCCTTAAAATGTTGTGCATTGCCTGTGGGAGATTGAATTATTGTTCCCAGTTCATGACTCCCTCCCTGTCTGACATGAACTCTGCAATGCCACCCACTGTGGGCTTGTCTGTGTGGCATGTGTTAGCTACAGAAGGTGGCAGAATAAGGGTGTGTGAACCAGTTTGGAGCTGAGGCCCTGGGAGGCATCACATTCCCTACGCTTGGCCTTCAAGGTCAAGAAATGTTTGCCTCATCTCCCCTTCTAGTTTCAATCTTGCTACTGCATGAACAGTAGATAAATAATCACAAATGTGTACTCATAGCTCTACTTTTGGCCCAGTCTCCTTGTCAAATCATACAACTTTCAGAGCTGAACTCAAATATGTCTTCCACAAAGTCCTCTCACTGACCAAAGATTGATGCTCTGAGCTTCAAGTTATACCTTTCACTTAAACATTGTTCAAGTTAGGCTGCATTTCTACTAGACTCTTCTAAATGATGAACCATTTCATGTTAAAAAGTCAAAGTATGAGGTGGAAGAGGTTCTCTGACATAGTGAATTGAAGATCATGGGCTTGACTGGTTCTGTCTTTAACCAGATGTGGGATTTTTTAGCAAGTTAGTTATTCTTAATGAGCCTCCATTTTTTTGGTTTTAAATTGAGGATAAAAATCCTTTCCTAAAGGAGAGTTATAAGGAATAAATGTGATAATTGATGCTAACCTCTAAGCACAATACCAAGCATGTATGGAGAGCAGTAGAAGCTACTAGGAGATATTAGCATTGAGATTACTTTGAAAGACCTTAATGTAAAGAACAGTTTTTATAACTTTTAAAATCCCCACCACTTACTACAAAGTGAGTGAATATTTAATACCCTACTACATTTATGTTATTTAAAAAGTTAATTTATTAAATATAATAGGCATTAAAATGCTTTTGGTGGTGATGGCAATAATTATAATATTTAATGACATACACCCATTCTATCTTCACTGAAAACATTGTATCATAGTTTCTGTTGATAAAATTTCATTGTTAGGAGCAAAAACATTAGTTCATTTGTTTAATAATATTTACAGGATTTTCTGGGTGCTGACAATACACAATGAACAGTTTATCAGATTCCTATCCTCATGAATTCTACCATTCACTGTGGGAGACAGACATGAACGCAGAAGTATATGATATAATGTTAAGGGGTGATTGTTATGAAGAAAAATAGTGTAGGATGGGGGTTAGAAGATGACAGGGAAAGTGCTTCTTTTAGATTGGATAGACAAAGAAAATCTCTCTAAGGACTCAGCTTTTAGTGAAGTTTTAAAGTGAGGGCTGACATTGGTAAAACCTGGAAAAAGAGTCTTATAGACAGAGAACATAGAGAAGTCCAGGAAGGCAAAAAGACCAGTGTGTCAAGAATGGATGACATGTGGCAGGAATGTAAGGAGAGGAGGACAGAAAGGGGAAAGGGGTGGACAGTAAAGAACTCGGTAGGCTATCATAAAGACTGTGGGCTTTATCCTGCATTTAATGGGATGTCATTGGATTTGGAGAATGTTTCAATCTCATTCGTATTTAGAAAGTTCCATCTGGCTGTTGTGCAGACAGTCAGTGGCAGATGGGGACAAGAGTGGAAGATCAGTTAGGAGGTCATTGCAGGAGCTAAACTGAGAGATGATGCTAGCTTAGACTATGGTGGTAATTGCAGAAATACAAAAAAAGGGGGGAGGGGCTAAATTAATTGAATGGATTGGGGATAGGAAAATAGAGTCGACCTTCTGGGCTTTTACCCTCTGAAACTGTGTGAATTATAGTACTATTTACTGAGAAAGAAATTAATAAAGAGAAAGCAATTTTTGGAGGATTGGGATCAAAATACCTATTTTTTGACAACATAAAATGTCTGTGAGAAATATGAATAGAGGTGGGCATCAAATATAAATATGGAATTCAGGGGAAAAGTCTTGGCTGAGTACATAATTTTGAAGTCATCAGCATATAAACAATGGATAGAGAAAAGTGTCTAGAACTGAGCACTGGGAATCCCAATATTTCAAATTTATAAAGAGAAAGAGAAGCTAGAAAAGTAGACCAAGAAGGAGAAGCCATTGAAGTAAGAGGAAAACCAGAACATGGTGTTCTGGAAGCCAAGTGAGGAAAGCTTTGCAAGAAGAAGGGAGCAATCAGCTACGTCAAGTGCTGTGGATAAATCAAGAGAGACATAAGAACTGACTGCTAAATTTGGAGAAACAACAGTTGTTGGTAACCTTGGCCATGGTTTCCGTGGAGTGGAGGGGAAGCAAACAGAGAAACAGAATGGTTGAAGAGAGAATGTGAAGAGAGGTGTGAACACAGCAAACAGACAAATCCTTCAACGAGTGGTCCTCAGAATGGAAGCAGAGAAAAGAACTTACAGTTGGATAGGGGATGTAAATTCTAATTTTGTTTTGTTTTGATTTTTTTAAGGTTGGAGATATTACATCTGTGCACTTGAGAATAATTCAGGAGCAAGGGAGATATGAAGAGGTGAATTGGATGGAGTGCAGGTGTAGGGTGGGATGATTAGGTAGTGGAGGGATGCATTTCCTGATGAAGGACAGAGAAGGAGTGACAGCAGGAACACAGTCCTTGAGTATATTGGAAGGGCTCTGCATAGAGTGATTACTTAGATAAATAACAGTAAGACATCAGCATACCCATTGAGATCAGAAGAAAGGCTGATGCCAAAACACTGGCAAATCTGATGTTACTTAGACCTATTCTAATTACATATATATTTTCTTAGTGAAAAAAAGAAGATAGTGAGTAGAGAAGATGGAGTGCTGAGGGTATGAAAAAGAGGAGATATGAAGAAAGGGGCATTCGGCAAATGGGAGAGTCCATTGATTAGAGAATGCAGTAGACTGCAGAGAAGTCCTAAGGACTCGCTTGGACTCTTTGCTCAAGAATTAAAGTGAAACCAGGCAGCATATTTGTGTATTTTTCTTTAGCACCCTCTTGGAAGAAGAGCGGGCACAGGAGTGGAAGGAATCTGAGGGTGATTATAGACCTGGACTGTGGAATTTAAGTTGAGAGAGAAAGAAGATGAGGGATGGTTGGGAGATGGTTTGTAGAAAAATACATGTGAGCCCTGCTGGGGCAAGGAGTGTAGAGGTGGGAGAGTGAGCTGGGAATTTGGGATCAGAGAGTGAGATGCATGAACTGAAACTCTGAAAGTGGTAGAGTTAATAAGAATGATAATGTCTAGGGTAGGGAGTGCGCAGCTGGGGTGAGGTAGAATAAAATTATCATTAGGCATGAAGACATCAAGGAACCCAAAGGTTGGAATATCAGTAGCCATCTGGGATGTGGAAGTCATGCTGGATGATGACTCAAGTGATGGTGGAAAGAAAACAGAGCCAGGTGGTAAAATATTCAGTGCAGAGAAGTTGGCTGTATTTCTTCTCTTTTCCCAGTACTGTTTCATTGGAGTTTTCTTTTTTCTTTTTAGATTTTAAGGATATATTCATTTTTTCCCTCAAAATTATAGTTCACTGTAATTATATATTGAATTAATCATTGTTGTAGACTAGCATTTTAAGTCTTAAATGCATAGACAAGAAATTTAGCAATCATTTAAAAGCCAGATGTGAGATTTGAGTGGATGGGTAGATTAGAAATTGAGAGGATGGTTCTGGAATCAGGTGGCCTGCCTTCAGCCCAGCTCCAGCATTTATACCTGCGAGACTTCAGGAAATTTACTTTGTCTCCCTGTGCCCCAGAGTCTGTACATTCCAGGTAAAGGTCTAGAGCAGTAAATATATATGTATATGTATGTATGTAAAATCTGTGTGTGTGTGTGTTTATGTTTGTATTCATTCCCATGTGTTTCACCAGTTCTATCAATTAGAGCTTTTTAAGGGAAAAAGGACTTTTAGGAAGGTTAAATCTAGCAGCCATTCAGATGTGTCCCGTGTGTGTGTGTGTGTGTGTGTGTGTGTGTGTGTGTGTGTGTGTGTGAATAACTTTGCAGCACAGTTTTCTTTCATTGCAAATGACAAAACCAAATCTGACTAACTCAAGCCAGAAGTTGCTGATGAAGGACCTTGACAGGAAGACTGCTGTATAGGGCTTGGGTAACAGGAATGTTCTCATAAATGGCTGGTACAGCCAGTGCTGGCCGAGTGATTAAACCTAACCTGCTTTACTTTTATTTCCTTATTTTCTGACAGCACTGCATAATTTATTTAAGATTCAAAGTCTGCAGAAAGAGCATCTGGTTGGCCCAGATTAGGGCACAACTTGCAGCCAATTGTATGGTGTGGTGAGAGAGAAGAGTCTTCCAGAGGAGATTAGAGGCACTCCTGCAGCCTCCCCACTGGAGTGGATTTACCATCCCACCCCGACTACATGAAGAAGTAATTGCTCGAAAGGAAATTGTGGTGCTGTGAGGGGGGAGAATGGATGTTGAGGCCAGATAAATGCACACTTCATGGGCTTATCTTGGGCAATGAACGTGGGCACCCGATGGTGCACCGAGAAGCACCAAATGTCTGCAGGAGAGAAGACAGGCAACTTCAGGACATGCGAAGAGTGAGCGGGCACCTCCAGGAACAAGCTATCACTGCCAGCACGTCCAGCTGTGCCTCTGAGTGTGCCACTGCAGCATGCCGTGATGCCCGAGCCAGGCCTTTCCCAAGTGTAGGTGAGGTGGCAATCTGCAGACCTCCCTGTGATCTTGTTCCTTACACACCTGAGAATCCCAAGCATGAGATCTTCGCTTTTAGGGTTACTTGTTGCTTTCAAGTTGTCCCTCTTTGCTGTAGCTGATGATACAAAATCCTGTGTGTGTGTTCATCGCAGTCCTCTTACAGCCTGTGAATTTATTACTGTTGTCATGCACACGTGGACTACCACCCTTCCATGTTCCCACAGTAACATGAAATTCTTCACACATGAAGTATCGCTGTTGACTGAATGTGAAAGTCCATCCTTGCAGCTCACCGCCAGGGTTAATTTCTGCTGGTTCCCATCCTCCATCCTTCACGTTTGGTCGGCTCTGGTGATAAAATGGCTTTGGATTTCTCCACGTTTATGCTCTCAGGTAAATTGTTAAAAATAAAACACACATTAGGAGCACTTGAGACCGTCATTGAGAAGTGAGGCCTCTCTCTCATTTTTATTTTTAAATTCACTTTTAACATCAGGATCAACCAAATTAACCATAAAACCATTTAATGGTAAGACACTAATTTAAGCTGCCATCATTTCTGTTTTGTTTTGAAGCCTTAGAACACCAAAAACAGGCTGCATTCCAAAAGGCAAAACAAAAACTAAATATTTTATTGAAATTATTTTGTTATCTATGATTCTTAACATTGCTTTTTGATATACATGTGTTGGATCCCCCAACCTCATTTGGAATTTATATTCCAAGATGACACAACTGTGTACTATACATCTTTACCCTCAAAGGGCTTTTTTAAAAGACTTTTTGTTTAGAAATAATTTTATACTAAGAAAATTTGCAAAAAGCAAGAGTAGTGCAATGATGCAAAGATATCAACAGTACAAATAATGCCCCTATACCTTTTACCCAAATTTAACTTCTAACCAAAATATTGTTAATGATTTACCCCATTGTTTTATTATGTGTGTGTGCACCTGTGTTTTATTTTCTGACTCATTTGAAAGTAAGTTACATACATCGCACCTTTCACCTTAAAGACTTCAATGCCTATTTCTTAAGAATAGGGACATTCTGTTCCATAGCCATAGTAGAGTTACCAGTTTGATAGAATGCTTTTGTATAATCTTCTGTTTGAATTCCAATCTACTGCTTGACCCAACGATGTTAATGGTATGTTTTTGCCTTCTTACAGAATTCACTTTAGGATCAGTTTTTGTACGTAGTTATTATGTCTCTTTAGTTTGATCTCAAAGTATTTCCACATTTTTTCTTTGACATTAGCATTTTTGAAAAATGAAATCTTTTTCCTTTTAAAGAGAACATTTCTCATTTGATTTTGTCCGATGTTTCCTCATGATCATGGCTGGAATAATGTATCAGTGACGTTGTGCCTTCCAGGTTATCACATCTGGAGACACATGATGTCCATCTGCCCCTCACTGCTGATGGTAATTTTGGTTGCCTGGTCCATATGTTGTCCAATTTCTGCACTGTGTAGTTACCAATCAGCAATCCGTGGGTAGATTCTTTATAAGCATGTAAATATCCTACTCCTTATCTAAATTTCCTCCTGGATTGATTATCTAGTGATGATTCTTGCTTGACCCAACCTTTACCATGATGGCTGCAAAATCATGTTTTTCCAACTTCACCACTCCACGTTTAATATTTGACCTTCCCTTCCTCTTGTGTGTAAATGTATGTACGTATCTATCTATGTATCATCTATTTATTATTGGTATGGACTAATACCAATAATTAGCAATTATTAGTAGTAATGGAAAGAAAGACTGCTCTTTCTTTCAGTGGTTTAAAATTCTTTACTGTTCTTATTTATTTTGATGCTTACATTGTCCTGGATTTGGCCAGTGGGAACCCTTTTAACCTGGCTCCTATAACTATGTGATATGCCTCTATTTTTTTTAAGCACTCTTTACTTTCTGAGATGTTCTATGCCCCACCCCTGAAGTCACCCACTGGTCTGTGGAGCCCTGACTTTTTTTAGTGGGGATGCATTTAGAGACCATCTTCTGTGTGCTAGGTGTAGGCAGTGCCTTTGTATATATAATGTATCAGTAATGTTTATGGTGATAATGATGCTAATTATGGTTAGTGATATTTATATTTAACTACTTGCTTATATATAAATGAATTTACTTGAATATGTTCTGTACAGACTTTTTTTTTTTGTATAAGATAGAATACCAATTTTCATATGGTCAGATTTAAAAATATGTTTAAAAGAACCATGATTCCTATTAATCTATTTTGTCCCAAATCACAAGGAATCTAACCACAAGCCACCTTGGTGATAATCTCTTAACAAATGGGTCTTTTGTGGTCAGGCTTTTCTGACTACTGTAGGGTTTCTTTCAAAGTGAGCTCTTTGCTTGGTTTGGCTGATGTGGACACTGAAGCCTGAAGTGGAGGAAAATGGGCTAATTTTTTAAGCTTATCCTTGCTTAAGAGTAATGAGTCATCCTGGACCTGAGCTACACAGGACCGTAGAAAATATACAGCCTTTCCTTCTCGGTGCTGCATTGAAAGAGTCATCTTAGACATCTTTTCCCCTGTTTCTTGGCAAAGTCATAAGGCACTAGGAGCCTGGCTGGAATTGAATCTTGTGGGTTGATGTTTTGAGGCAGGTTCCAATATAGGTACAACCGCCCTTTCTCCAGCAGCTGGGAAAAGACACAAGACTGGAATATTTTTTTTTTCTATAAACATGTATGAATAACATCACACATAAGATACAGATGACTTTGTGCAAGTTCTGTCTTTTGATTAGAAGTTTGCTTCTTTTCATTTTTAAGCAATTTTTTTCTCAATGGTGTCATTAAATTGTCTATAACACAAGAAAACCTTCTTGGTTTTATTATTCCTTACAATAAATTGTTAGTCTAGGCTTTTGTAGAAACTTTCCTTTTCCTTTATTAGTTAAAATAGTTAATTTTCCTTAAGTTTTTCAAGGCAATGATCAAGTTATAGTACTGAGAGTTTGATGAAAGTCACTTGTATTATATAATTCTAGAGGTAGGAAAGTTTTTATTTTTAAATATTACTTTAATAAGCACCTTTCTGGTGCTATATATTATGGTAACAACCTGACATATTTATTATTTACTTTTTTAATCAACACTTGCTTTAGCAGTTATTTTTAATTTAACTTACAGTGTCCAAGTAAAGTTAAAATATATATCTATATGTCTATATATGAGTATCTTATATATATCTTTATATACATGTATAGAGCTGTATATCTATCTCTATCTATCTATCATTATTTTCAACATTTGAAAGACCATGATATTACTTGGTGTTTAAGGTTTGTTGGGATTATGAATTGACTACGGTATAGGAAAGACTAAACCTAGATTATACAATTACAGAATCATAAAATGATCGGGAAAGCACTTATATTTTTTTCTAGATGTATTAGTGCCAATATTTTAAATTTTTGTGGACTTCTTCCAATTGTAGAATAGTGAAATTAATGTAAAAATTTAAGGTCATCTTGCTCCAATCCCTAAATGGCTGCCAGATTAGTCTTTTAATACTGCAGGAGTGTCACCCCAGCTCGGACTTCTTCCACGTTATTGGGGAACATACCAATCTAAGAAGCCTTCAGAATTAGCTCCTCCAATCTGTTCTCCAGCCCAAGAGGTCTTATTAAAAACTGAAACTGATTATGTTACACTCTAACATTAAAATCCTGTCTTTGCTTCCATCATTCAAAAGGCACAGTACAGACTGAACTTTGCCACAACAAGGCTCTTTATGGCCATTCTCTGTGGGCTCCTCATGTTATAGTCCTTACTCTTGACCTGTATTCTAATCACAGCACATTTCTACATCTTCTAAGTGGCCATGATCTGGCCTCTAGAACTTGGCAGATACTGTTCTTTCCATCTGCAATGCTTATTTTTTCCCCCACCTATTTCTCTTACTTATCTTCATGGCTTAGGTAGGACATCGATTCCACCAAATTAGATCCTATGCCTAAATTAGATCCCCAGCACTCCCTGTGCTTTCTCTTAACAGCACTCATTGTCAAGAAGCTTCATATCAACCCACATTTTCATGACCTTCCAGAGCATCCCTCACTCCAAAGGTCCGCAAATAAACATACAGTTCAGTAAAATCAGTCTCCTTACTGTGCACAGATAGCTTCAAGGCAAACCTCACAAGCACACCTTCAAGTAGATTACTGATACTATTCTTGTCCTATGAGGAAATTTTGGAGTGGTCAATATTTCCTCTACTTTACTTAAATGTTACTTCTCTCCGGCTGCAAATGCTCCAAAGCAAGGACTGAGTCCCCCTTGTCCACTGTTTTGTCCCTAACACAAGCCTGGCACAGTGTTCACTCAATATTAAATGATTCATAAATTTTCTGAGTGTAACTACAACTTCTACAATTTCAAACAAGCCAAAGCTGAAGATAAGAGTATATAGTGAGTAGGTATTGCCCTCTACTTAATATCATTTAACCAGTGCCCCTTGGGTAATGCAATTGAACAAGCTACGAATGCTCATTATAGAGATTCTGTCCACTGTGACCACATGTCCACTATTAGAAATTTTGTCACATGCCACACATGTACTCTGAATTCTGTCTATTGCTGATATTGCTCCTAAAACTCCAGTCTCCTAGTCCTTTAAAAAAAATACAATGTTAAAAGCTCAGAATCTAAAATAGAGAACCATCCATGCCCTGAGGAGCTCACAGTGCATTTAAAGGAACACATATGTAAGCAAATACTTCCCTGTATTAGTCTGGTTTATGTCACTTAGAACAGAACATCTAAAACTGGGTAATAGAATTTATTTCTTACAGTTTTGGAGGCTGGGAAGTCCATGATCCAGGCAGCACATCTGGTGAGGGCCTTTTTCTGGGTGGGAACTCTCTGCAGGGTCCCGTGGTGATGTGAGCAATCACCTGGTGGGAATGACAAGAGCTCTCTCACATGCTCTCCTTATAAAGCCACAGTCAACACCCATGATAACTCATTATTCAAATGGATTAACCCATTCATGAGAGCGTAGTTGTCATGATCCAATCACTTTTTAAAGGCCCCACCTTTCTAATACCATAACTGGATTTCTCACCCTCTTAACACCCTTACAATGGGGATCAAGTACCAGCACTTCTGGGGGACACATTCAACCCATAGCACTCTGTCACAACACCACCAGGACCATCACAGAGATATGGGGGAAAGAGATCTGCAAGAACAAAGAAAAGCAACAGACCAATTCTATAGTTTGTCATCCGTGACCTATTCCCTTGAACACAATATGGTTCCTAGTGATTGCTAATTTCCTTTCCACAAACTCACATCTCAACTGATTAACCATTTGTTCTAAAGTAATGCCTTAGTTCCATAACAACATAACACATCTGAGAATTGAAAGAATAAAAGGAAAAAGACCGCACATTTATAGTTTGTAGAAGGCACCTTCTGAAACTTTTCAAAGCCAGGATAACATTATTCTTTTCTAACATCCCCTTAATGATTACTGATGGTAGCCAAGGACTCTCAGCTGCAAGTTCTCTCAGTACCTTAGAACAATTCATCTGAGTCCAGAAAATTGGATTCATTTTGAGTAGCTGGGTGCTTTCTTACAATCTCTTCACTTATCTTTCAGTTTCAATTTCCCATACCCAATATATTTTCCACTCTTTCTAGTCTGAAGATCATTCTCTTTGACAGGGAAGACAGAAATAAAATAGGAGATTCCTATTTCCGTCTATTTCTTGTTTGCTAACTTTATGCCATCTGCTCATAATCAATAGGATTACTTCTTAGTTTTTTCCTTGCTCAGGAAAAAACTACACACATGTTCTTATCCTCAGCTTCTTATGAACTTTAGTCTTTATGACTCAATACTTATCCTTTGGTTAGATAACAAATGTTCACATATTTACAATTTCTTGCTTGTTACTTTCCTGAGCTGATGAGAATTTCTCAAATTCCCAGAATTTGCAGATACTGGGAAGTCATTTAGTGGTGGCAGAGAACCCAAGATCTCTCGCTGAGGCTCTGTATGGCTAGATCACTTTCCTACAGGTAACATGCAGGTAAATGGAGGGGGGCTGCTACTCAAACCCTTCTTCTGACCCCAAGGACATCTCTCTTTCCAGAAATCTCTCTCGTACCTTTTCATTGACGATACAGTTGTTTCCCCCACAGAAACCACTGCAACTTGTTTATCTATCTTGCAAGATATTTTCTATACACATACAAGCAAATACATATGTACATATATATATGTATTATCTTTACACAAATGGTAGTATGTTAGTCTGTTAGAGCGGCCATAACAAAATACTGCAGGCTGGGTGGCTTAAACAACAGAAATTTACTTCCTCATAGTTCTGGGGTTCAGGAGTCCAAATCAAGGTGTTGGCATGTTAGGTTTCTTCTGAGGCCTCTCTCCTTGGCTTGCAGACCACTACCTTCAAGCTGTGTCCTCACACGGTTGCCCATCAATTTGTGTGTATTGTCTATGTGCAAATTTCTTCTTCATATAAGGACACCAATCATACAGGAATAGGATTCACCCATATGACTTCGTTTTACCTTAATCATTCTGTAAAGGCCCTATCTCCAAATACAGCGACATTCTGAAGTACTAGGGTTTAGGACTTCAGCATACGAATTTTGGAGAAACATAATTCAGCTCATAATATGTACTTTGCCAAGAACACAGTTCTCATTTTATTTTTTCCATTAAAAATATATCTTAGAGATCTTTACTCTTAAGATGCATGAAGTTCTGCCTAATTCTTTATAACAACTGCATGCTTTACTGTGTAAATGTGACATAATACTCTTAAACATTCCCTTAGTGATGAAAACAGGTTTCCTCCAAAATTTTTGCAATATTAAAAGGTAACTCAATAAATGATAATAAGCATAGGCCATTTTGTACATGTGGATGCTTATGTAAGATACATTCTCGATAGTGGAATACAGATAAGGGCAAAAGATAAGGGCAATTTTTACAACTTTTTTCTAACTAGTGCTAAATTGCCTTCCACTAAGTTGTATCTATTTATTCTTTTAACAAGAAGTATGAAAGTGCCTCTGTGTTATCAAACTACCAATATGCCCAGGGGAAAACTGTACATTCTTGTAATTTTAATTTTGCATTTCCCTTATTATGAGTAACATTCAGTGTCTTTTCATGTGCTTAATATAATTAAGAGCCAAATATTTGTATCTTATTTTCTGTGAACTGCCTTTTCATGTACTTTACAAACTTTGTAATGTTTTTGAATTTTTTTTATTAATTGGTAGAAATGCTTACACATTAAGGAAATCTATACTTTGTGATATGAGTTGCAGACATTTCCTTAGTTTTTTCCCTTATCTTTTGAATTTATTTTATCCAAACAGAAATATTATATACTAGTATAGTTGGGCTTATCAATATATGATCATAGGTCTTCTGGAATTTTGTGCCATGCTTAGATGGCCCTCATCATTCTGAGATCAAAAAAGCACTCTATGATTTGTTTCTTGGATTTGTTTTCCCCTAATAAATAACATTTGATTTTTTTCACCTATAATTCTTTGATTCATTTGGAATTTATTGTGTGCGAGGTAGAAATTTAAATTTATTTATTTTTCCAAATGGCTAAACTGTTGCCCCACTTTAATTTGCTAGTTAATCCATTTTCTTGCTTAAATTGAAGTGCTTTGCTCTCTTTATCAAATGAAAAAAATGCCTTATGGATTTAGATGAATTTCTGGATTTTCTATTCTTTTCTATCTTGTCATAAACTGTACCACTTTGTTTTTATATTTTTAGCTTTATAACATGGTTTAATAATTTACAGAGGTAGTCCTATTTATTATTTTTTCTAGATATATTATGTATAATTTACCAGCCAGTTAATAAGATAAATATCAGTAGAACTGACCTCATTATATTTTTGGGTTATTCTACTCAAGAATATAGCAGGATTTATCATTTGTTTAAACCTTCTTTCGTGTCTTTCACCATTTTAAAGTTTACTTTTTATTGACAGTGACAATATTTTGTGAAGCTCATTTCAGGACTTCAGCTATTTTGTTACTACAATCAATACTTTTATTTCTCCCATTATGTCTTATGACTGGTGTTGCTGACATCAACTACACTTTAAAACAGTGCTTTGTTTAATTCATTATGGCTCTTAAAGCTCTGTGGTATTTTCTGTAATATGTGTGTTTATATATATACATATATATTCATATATAGAGAGAGTTCATGTTACTTTTTTGTTGTAGCATTTAACGTAATGTTGTGTCAATGCAAACGTTTAAAAATGATACTTACAATGCTTTTCTGCCTAGTTATGCTTCAGAATAAACTGGGATTTTATATTTAAAATAATGGCTTTATCACAAAAATATATTATTTTTAATAAAGCATTTAGTTTTTTAACCCCATGATCTTACTGTTATTTTAAAATAAAGCATTTCATTGATGTATTATTATTGCTCATTTGCTTAAGAGTAAAATCATAAACAAATAAGAAAATGAAAGCATGTAATTTTAAAAATGACTTAGGATAATTGAGTCCTTTAATACCTTTGGCCAAAACAACAAAACTAGAACAACATAATAAGAAATTGTCCAGTTTCCTTGTGATAATTTTCATGAAAAAAACCTCATTTTCTTTTATATTTACACAAAAATACAAATATGTATAACAGTAAGTGCCTCTAATTTGCTATTTGTTTGAGAATGGTAACCTCATAAAAAGAGAATTTGTTCTTAGAGCTTATTCATTGACTAGAATATTCTCTGCGTGGACATGTATGTACAGTTTCTCATTCTGGGACTTGTAATGATGATTATGATATATTATAAGAATAAACATGTTGAATAAATGAGCACTCCCCCCCCCCCAAGGAGGTCATGAAACATGAGACTAACTAATCTCACTAGAAATTTTGGTTGTGAATAACCAGATAAATTGATCACAATAACAACTCTCACACCACATTAGATAGTGTCTCAAACTGCAGCAAGTGAAAAGCTGAAGACGAGCAGAAATCTAAAGTTGTCAAATTTCAGCAGTTTTCAGTAGTCAGATGAAGAGAAAAGAAAACAGAGAATCAGAGCCTACTAAGAAGGTCAATAACCAAGATTCCTGCTGATCTTCTGAAAAGCTGTACCTTAGGAGTCAGAGCAGAGGGTCCGCAGATGCCCTCACAGAGACTAAAACCCTTGACTGGACTAAGAAGATCAGCTTTTATTTTCACCACTTAACAGAAGAAAAGCAAATTCTCTCTAGAGGAAGATGGTATAATCCAACCTTCACACTGTGTCAGGATCAAATGACTGAAAATAAAGAGGAAAAATGAACAACAGAAACAGATCAACACATGATCCAGATATTGGAAACAGCAGAAACAGACTTTAGCATAACAGTTTCATAGGCTATAGTTTTTTTGGTAAAATGTTGCATCTTGTCATCTGAATTTTTCGAGAAAACTGGAATCAATTTTAAAAAGATACAATGTACATTTTCGTACACTAGTTGAAATTAAGAATGTAAGAAATGGTTTAAACAGCAGAATAGGCACAGGATTTGTGAATCAGATGACAGATTAGTAGAAAATACACAGATATAAGTGGAGCAAAGGAAAAGGCGAAAAATATGGAAAAGAAAATCAAAACCATGTGAGACACAGAGACAAGCTCTAATGCACATGTAACTGAAATTCCAAACAGAAAGGAGAAAGAATGGAGTATAAGCAATAATTGAGAAAACACTAGCTGTGAACTTTCCAAAACAAAGAAAGATATCAAACTACAGATTCCAGAAGTACTATGAAACCCAAGCAGGAAAAAGAAAAAAATCACTAGATATTTATAAACTGCTGAAAACCAAACATAAAGAGCCAAAGTTAAAAGTATCCAGAGAAAATTTCCTTAAAAGGAGTAAAAATAAGACTGTCAGCTAACATTTCAAACAAAGTCTGAAAGCCAGAGGAAAATAAAATGTCATCTTAAAAGTGGTGAAAAAAACCCAAAAAGCCAAAAGAACTGCCAACCTGGAAATCTATACCAAGCCAAGATAGTCTTCAAAAAAAAGATGAAATAAACGTATTCATATAATCAAAAACAGAGACTTTTTGCCGCTTGACCAAATTAAAATATATGATAGGATCTTATTTACATAAAAGGAAAATTATCCCAGATATGATCAAAGAAGGAATACAAATTAATGAAGCAAATTAAATATGTTGATAAATTTAAATAAATGCCACTTGAATAAAAGAAGATTGCCAATGCCTTGTGGAACATGGTATCTGTAATGGATATTGATGACATCCCATCTGACAACCTGCTGGCCCACCTGATTTTCTGCTCAGCTGCTCACAGTTCCCTTCCACGAGCAACCTTCCCACCTCCAGTGCCCTGGTCTCCTCTCTGCCTGAGGCCTCTCTCCAGTGTCAGGGACGCACAGCTTGCTCGCCTGGCCATGCACAGGTCTGGGAAGTGAGGGAGGAAGTGCCTTCAGGCAATCCTCAATGGATGCCAAGTAAAAGTCAGTGGCTAAATTCCCTGGTCTTCTCAGCATCTTGTGGAAAGATTCTGTGATGTGTTTCATCGAGGGGCCCTGTATCAATCTCCTAGTGTTGCTGTAACAAATTATATGAACTTGGTGGCTTAAAACAATAAAAATTTATTCTCTCATAGTTCTGGAAGGTAGAAGTTTGAAATCAATGTGCCAGCAGGGCCATGCTCCCTGGGAATGTTCTAGGGAGAATTCTGCCTTGCCGCTTTCAGTGTCTGGTGTCTTTAGATGTTCCTTGGACTGTGACTGCATAATTCCAATCTCTGCCTCCGTCTTCACCTGGCCTTCTTCTCAGTGTCTGGGTGTTTTCTTCTGCTAGCACTTAAAGAATTTGTCATTGGATTTAGGGTCCACCCCAATCTGGGATGATCTCCTTATCTCAAGATCTTTAAATTAATTACATCTGCAAAGACCCTTTTTTCCAAATAAGGTAATATTCACAGGTTTCTGGGGTAAAGATATGAACATATCTTCTTGAGAGCCACCATTTAACCCCCTGCAGCCCCTCGCACTTAAGCCCAAAACCTGTGACCTGGTCATTAAGATATTCTTTATTGACTTTCTTCCTTCTCACTTCATCACCTTCTTCCTGGGATTACTCTCCTAATAAACTCTCTAAACGCTTTGTCCCAGGATTTGTGTATGAGAGAAGCCAAGCTAAGGCATATAGGTAAAATAAATTACATGAAAATAACAGCAAATAAAGTGAGTTAAAATATTCAAAGATTTTTCATTATCTGGGATGCTGTAATAGTACTAATTTATAGTAATCTTTAATAAGTCAAGAATGAATCTCTAGGGTAATCAAAAGAAAAAATAAAAGAATGTATAACTATATTTAGTCTGTTTCTGTTGCTTATAGCAAAATACATGGAACTGAGTAATTTATAAGAAAATGAAATGCATTGCTTACAGCTTCAGAGGTTGGGAAGTCCAAAGTCCAGGGAACACATTTGGTGAAGGTCTTGGTGGTGACAGTGATGGTAGGTTATCACATTGTGAAAATGGTGGGCAAAGACAGCAGAGAGTAAACTCTTTATTCACTCTCTTTTTAAAGCACTCAGAACCCACCCATGATGGCCATTTTTGATCCATTTGCTATGGCATGGTCTTACAATCTAATCACCTCTTCAAGGCTCCCCATTTCAATTACCATAATTGGATTTCCCACCCTCAACAGTTGCAGCAGTGATTAAGTTTTGGGGGGCCTATTCAACCTAAAGCAATAAACAACAGTTAATATAGGAGAAAACCAGAACAAATGATTCTTTATTTTTCTAAAAGAAGGCAAGGTAGAGGGGAAAAAGAAGCAAGAGATGGAAAACTAGAAATCAACTAGGATGTAGATTTCAACACAGATAGTTCATTAAATATATTAAATATAAATATAATTAATACTCTAATTAAAAGATAGACACTGTCATAGTGGTTAAAAAAACAAATCAAAATGTATTCTGCTTACTAGAGACACACCTTAAAAAAGATGTATTACGCTACCACTTACTACAAGCAAGCTAGCAGAGAGCTCCAATAAGCAGTACAGTGTTGATAGGCTAGCACCACTGCTAGAGATAGAGAGCAGCATTTCCTAATGACAAAATATCAACCCACCAGGAAGTACAACAATTCTGAATGCTAATACAGCTAATAATATAGTCCCAAAATATAACCCCCAAACTGATAAAACTAAAGAGAAATAGACAAATTCACAAGAAGGACTTTAACTCATCTCTCTCAATAACTTATAGAATAAGCAAACTGAAAGCATCAGCAATGAGGTAGGGGATTTAAACTTGATTTCTAGCTCTCACCCCACTGATATATAAAGACACTAACTGAGGAACACCCTTTCTTTTCAAGAGCAAACAGGGCACTTACCAAAATTGATCACATGCCAAATATTTAGAAATTAATGCTCTTCTAACTTACAAGTGATAGAAGATATCAAAGCAAAGTATAGAACATATTTTGTAAAGAATGACAACAAAGTAAAAAATATTATATCAGATGGGAGGCAGCTAAAGTCTTTCTTAAAGGAAAATGGGTAAACCTAATTGTACTATTAGAATAAAGGCTGCAAATCAAGAAGCTATACATCTATTTTAAGAAATTAGGGGGGAAAAATAGAAAGTAGAAGACTTTGACCTTTGAAAACACTAATCTTTCTCCTTTATATTCTTTAAGAATATTTACATTCTTCAAGAATATCCTCAGATTACTGGATTGAAATTACTGCTAACATTTCAAAAAATAAAATATATGTACTAATATATGTACATATATATGTTCTAATAAAATATATGTACTAACAAAAATTTGCTCAGTTTCTACTTTACCAAGCAAGGACAGTAGGAAAAAAATAGATCACCATCTTCAATCACCACACATTTAATAAAAAAAAAAACACCTTCTGTAACATACCCAAAATAGGAAGAAAATAATCTGAGAATAAAGCACAGCTCTTTAATGAAATGAGTAAATGTATGAAAACTCACTCAATGTAGCCTATATTCTTTTTATTTCATTACAAATTAGCAACAAACATCGTCAAAAACTCATCAGTATTTTGCAAATACTACACTACTAATACTCCTCCCCATCAAAAATATTAGCTCATTAGACTGTGCATATTTTGTGATGATGTAGGCAACTTCAGTATTCTAACTAAATGGCACACGGTACAATACTGCTTTTCTTTTGTCCAGTTTTATACATAATTTTGATTTCTAAAATTAAATCTTAACAATTCTTCTGCCTGGATTTTTGAGGGTTTTTGGGCCTGTTTATTTGTTTTATATGTGGAACTCAAGAAAAGCAATTATTCTGATTTCTGGCTTTAGTATACACCCTGACCTCATTATAATTGAATCCCACAGTCTTTTCTGACAGTTCTCTCTCTTTCCCCAACATCAGAATTGCAGTGCTTCCAAAGTTACCGGAGTTTGATATATTTCTTTCAAAATCTTTATTTCCTTAGCATTTATATATTTATGTGTGCATAGAATTTAAAATTTTGTATTATGTGTTTGTCTCTTTACGTAAATGGAATCACACTGTAATCACTCCATCAGTGTTAATTGAACTAGCTCTTTTCTTCTAAGTTGGGACAATGACCATTACACGTTTGTTTCTCCTTTTAAGAATTTACCTAAGCAGTTGTCTTATATACTTGTTATGATATGTCTAAACTTTTGTTTTCAACTACCAAAACACACAATAGGGTAGATTTAAATACTCTATCAGAATCAGAAACCAGAGTCTTATCTGAAAAGGAAGGAACATTCTAGAGATGACATCTTTCTAGAAAGCGTTACCTGCCTCTCTAACTGCACTGTTTAAGCAAGAGTATTGCCATCCATCTTAATCACAAAAAATGTTTTCATGATTACTCTAGTTACTTGTCATTCAACTGCCTAGGTTCAATAAACTTGCCTGAAAAATAAAGTGTTTCATTCTGTGATATGTGATGTGGTTTAATGTCCCTACAGTCTCATGAGTGGTATTTAAACAGTCCAAATTAAAATGTAAGCACTTGAGAACTAGATTAAATTATGTATCACCAGTTTCTCTTCTTGAGAGTTCCAAATTCATGTTGTCTTTGAAACTGAGTATTAAATTACTCCTGGTAGTGCTGAGCCTTTCTTATCTTTTATCAATTTATATAGGTATCCAGTAAGTTAAAAAAAAATCACACTTACCAAATTTATTTTCTGAGAAGTGCCAGAGCCTTGTTCTGAATACAAAGCGAGTTTTTTTCTTTCCTTTTCTTTTCTTTTTCTAAGTAAGTGTTCTACAGTAGTCTCTTATTTGAGGTTTTTCTTTCCTGGGTTTCATTTACCCATGGTCAAATATTACAGTATTCTGAGAGAGAGGACACATTGACATAACTTTCATTATGGTATATTATTACAGGTGTTCTATTTTATTATTAGCAATTGTTTTTAATCTCTTGCAGTACCTAGTTTATAAATTAAACTTTACCCATAGGTTTGTAAGTCTAGTAAAAACAGTTTTTATAGGGTTTGGTACTAACCATGGTTTCAGATATGCACTGGGGGTCTTGGAACGTATTTTCCACAGATAAGGGGGAACTACTGTATTTGGGGGTGAGAAAGACAAGTAAATTATATTTACCAGCCACTCCACTCTGATACTACATAGCAATAGGATATTTGCATACTTTTATCTCATGAAATTATCTAACTAACTGTATAATGCAGGTATTGTCCCAGGTTTTATAAATGAGAGAACTGAACTCAGAGAACAAAGTAATTCTCTTCTGATCTCTCAAAGCCTAGTTTGATCCCAATGTACTTTACACATGTTGTGGGAGGCTGAAGGATGACATAAGGTTCTTCTGGTGTCCCATTTTTTAAAAACCTAGTTTTGCCTCCCTGGCATTATTATCCAGCCTTCTCAAGACATACCCATATCTCTGTGTTCTCTAAATTGCTGTTCCCAGCAGGTCTGTGAATGCTTTGTATTTGTGCTAAGAGATTTGAAGAGAATCAAATATTGCAGGTGCAAAGAATGAAGGCACAATTGGCTCTTAGAATGCTCTGGTTCTACTGAGAACACAGCTGGCCTTGGAAGTGAGCTCAGGGTCCCGTCACAATGAAGGGAGTGGTGAGGGCAGGTCTCCACAGCCCTCTCGCTCATGTGTCCACAGCTTGTCTATTCTTTCATAGCTGGATAACAGTTTATTAGACACTTTGTATACTGAATGGAGATACAGTCTCTAACCTCAGCTTGGTAACCCTTCAGAGATTATAATAATATTATGTAAAATAAAAATTTAACAAATATCACTCAAAAGTATCATATTACTTATTAATATTTATCTTTGGTGGCAACTGTTGAGCCCTTTATTATTGTACTGAGTTTTAATTTTTTTAAAGATACTTATTTCTATATTCCTATTCTCTTACCATTTTGATTTTTGCAACATCATGAACAATATTTTTGATCACCTGAAGATTTGAAAAATGATGTATTTCCTCCCATTGCCACCTCACATCCTATGACCACAAATCACCTATAGCTATTGTGTACCTATAGTACACAAGTTATTGCGATCACCTACAGCCATTGTGCAGGGAACTCAATCTATACCCATGAGAAAATCCAAAGGGAATTTCACATATGTTGAGGGTGGGGGAGTAGGAAATGACCAACTTCTTCCATATTTTTCCTATCATATTTTTTACCTCCATGTCTTTGTCCTTTAAGGATGTACCATTTTTCTCAGAAATGGAAAAAACTATCCAGACATTTATATGGAACAATAAAAGACCACGCATAGCCAAAGCAATGCTGAGCAAAAAAAATAAAGCTGGAGGCATAACACTACCTGACTTTAAGCTATACTACAAAGCTATAATAACCAAAACAGTATGGTACTGGCATAAAAACAGACACACTGACCAATGGAATAGAATAGAGAATCCAGAAATCAACCCACACACCTACTGCCATCTGATCTTTGACAAAGGCACCAAGCCTATTCACTGGGGAAGGGACTGCCTCTTCAGCAAATGGTGCTGGGATAACTGGATATCCATATGCAGGAGAATGAAACTAGATCCATACCTCTCACCATATACTAAAATCAACTCAAAATGGATTAAGGATTTAAATATACACCCTGAAACAATAAAACTTCTTAAAGAAAACATTGGAGAAACACTTCAGGAAATAGGACTGGGCACAGACTTCATGAACACGACCCCAAAAGCACGGGCAACCAAAGGAAAAATAAACAAATGGGATTATATCAAACTAAAAAGCTTCTGCACAGCAAAAGAAACAATTAACAGAGTTAAAAGACAACCAACAGAGTGGGAGAAAATATTTGCAAAATATACATCTGACAAAGGATTAATATCCAGAATATATAAGGAACTCAAACAACTTTACAAGAAGAAAACAAGCAACCCAATTAAAAAATGGGCAAAAGAGCTAAGTAGGCATTTCTCTAAGGAAGATATACAAATGGCCAACAGACATATGAAAAAATGCTCAACATCACTCAGCATCCGGGAAATGCAAACCAAAACCACATTGAGATACCATCTAACCCCAGTTAGGATGGCTAAAATCCAAAAGACCCTGAATGATAAATGCTGGCGAGGTTGCGGAGAAAAAGGAACTCTCATACATTGTTGGTGGGACTGCAAAATGGTGCAGCCTCTATGGAAAATGGTATGGAGGTTCCTCAAACAATTGCAGATAGATCTACCATACGACCCAGCCATCCCACTGTTGGGAATATACCCAGAGGAATGGAAATCATCAAGTCGAAGGTATACCTGTTCCCCAATGTTCATCGCAGCACTCTTTACAATAGCCAAGAGTTGGAACCAGCCCAAATGTCCATCATCAGATGAGTGGATACGGAAAATGTGGTACATCTACACAATGGAATACTACTCAGCTATAAAAATGAATGAAATACTGCCATTTGCAACAACATGGATGGACCTTGAGAGAATTATATTAAGTGAAACAAGTCAGGCACAGAAAGAGAAATACCACATGTTCTCACTGATTGGTGGGAGCTAAAAATTAATATATAAATTCACACACACACACACACACACACACACACACACACACACACACACACACACACACACACACCCAAACTGAGGTGGGGGGAGAAGATATAACAACCACAACTACTTGAAGTTGATACAACAAGCAAACAGAAAGGACATTGTTGGGGGGGAGGGGGGAGGGAGAAGGGAGGGAGGTTTTGGTGATGGGGAGCAATAATCAGCCACAATGTATATCGACAAAATAAAACTTAATAAAAAATAAATAAATAAATAAATAAATAAATAAATAAATAAATAAAGGATGTACTATGCAGATGGCCACGGCCACAGGTGGGTCATATCATCCCATCAGTGATGTCATATATCCTTTCTGCAGTACCTGAATGGTCTTGGCCTTCCCCTGACTTTGGTTGTATACGTTATGATGAACATGGTGGTTCTGAGTCAGCGCTTAGTTACTTCAAGTGCCCACGTGTGTGCACTGCACAGGTAACAATAGGATTAACTTCGGAGTTTTATCCCAATGCAAAGATGTAGTTGAAGGTCTCCTTGTTCCGAGTTTGTTTATTATGACAGAACAGTCATAAAGAATGAAGGAAATCTTGTCTTTGGCACAAGAAACCTATTCAAGGAGTCTGGAGCTGGGAGGTGAGAGCCAGCAGAGCATTTGCACACACACTGAGGCACGTTGCTACCTTGAACCCAAAGGTGAGTGTCCTCCTGGTAGCATAGCTCTGAAATGGGACACAACAGCCTCCTGCCTCTGGATTAAACATCAGAGGCCTCATCACTTCTGATGTTGAGTGTGATTTTTAGCTATATCCCTTGCGGTGCCAGTAAATGGGGTGTTTGATGGTATTGGGGAAGATTGAATTACAGGACTGGGATTTTCTCGTAATTCAGCCATGTAGTGACTCAGTTTTTTATTTAACCACAAATAAACTTGCAAAGTCTTGGTAAAAGCTCTCTTTTATTAACACACACACACACACACACACACACACACAAAATCAAGAGACTTTGACATTTGGAAAGATTGCTATGTTTTAGGGCTGTTCTTTTTTTTTTTTCTACTTATTTTTTTGCAGGAGATTCATTTTTACATCATTATCTTTCCTTGGCCAGAATGGATGAATGTAAAGCCCTTGTGAGAAGATATTTCTCTAAAGACCCCAGGTTTCAGGCTAATATTACTGAGTAGCATGGGCTTTCCTTTGAAAGAAATAGATGAACCAGGACCTAAATTTTTGAAAACATTTAAAAATTGTGTAGAATATTGGGGGCTGGCTGGTTAGCTCCGTTGGTTAGAGCTCAGTGTTGATAAACCCAGGGTCAAGGGTTTGGATCCCTGTACCAGCCAGCCACCAAAAAAAAAAAACAAAAAAAAACCCACAAAATTATATAGGATACTTATTTTTTAAAAAACTCTGGTGAGAACATTTTGTATTCGACCTTTTCTTTTTTCTTTCCTTTCTTCCTCCCTCCTTCTCTGTCTCCACCCCACCCCTCACCCCCAAATGCACACACAGGTTTCTTTCAGGTGCTAGGACATTCGGTTCTACTGAGCTGTTGTTTTTTCATTATTCATTTGGTTTCTGTATTTTTCCACGTACAAGATACTTTCACTTTTCTAAAATTTGAGGAAAAAACAATGTTGTCAGTATCAATAAATCTGCATTCAGAAAGTCACTTCCTATCAAGGTTTCAAATGTGCTTCATGGTTTTCCGATCTCCTGTCCCTGCTAATCAACGCTGATGTTTCACATACACAGGACACAGGATGCCAACTTCTAAACCAGCTCTGTGCTGCATTCCATTTTAGGAACGAGAACCTGGATTATTTATTTAAAACTGTATAAAGTCCTGTTGTTAAGCTGCTCTCTGTGAAAAGCAGAGTGGTTTGAGCCAGGTGGGGAGAGGCTGGGCAGGAAGACAGCTAGATTCTGTGGGAGAGGGGAGACCAATTTTATTTCCTGCTATAAATTAAATAGCCTAATTTGACCCTCTACCAGTAACATGATAACCAATTAATACATTAATGGACAGGGATTATACAGTCTGGTTTTAGAAAATGGAAACTCGGAGTCAATTCCACTTAAATACTCCTCTGGGCAATTTTTTTTTTTTTTCCTTCCTGTGGAGCCAAAACCAAGTGCTCGTGTAGCAATGAGAATTAATAAAAGAAAGACTGTGAATCAAAACTGGCTAATGTTTGTAATGTTTAACTCTTAGACAAGAGTGCTATAAGTATTAACTGCCTGACATAATAGTTGTGTGAAATCATAAAAAGTAGCAATTATGCCATTTTTTCTGTAAATTTTATTTCTCCCAGTTCAAACCTTAGTAGCATTTTCTTTTTTATTCTGGAAAGCTAATCTATGTGGCATGGCTTATTTTATCCTTACAACATGGCCATTCATTCAGCCAGCCGATGACACATTTTGTAGTGGCAGCCGATGACACATTTTGTAGTGGCTCCTCAGGCTTTTAAAGAACATTTTTAGCTCAACTCACATAAGTTATGACTATCTAATAATATGTAATTTACCAAATTCCAGCTTTTAGGACACTTTACAATCAAAGCAAAAGCTACACATAGTAACTAATGTACATGTATAGATGTTATAATGATAATCTCACTTCTTAATAACGATTATTGAACTGGAATTCATCTTCAGCGTTACCACTGCAAGTGGTTTGGAGTGACCACAAGTGGAATACGCACTGCACTTGGGTAAAATAGGGAATGAAATAAAATTGCTCCTTGAGCACAGAGAAACTATATATATTTCTAGCACCCAAATATTTGGGGGAAGAAAGTAAGCCTAATACTCTTGAGACAATGGACATGATTAAATATGATTAAGTATGATTTTTTAAATTTTTACAAATGCGGAACATGATGAAGACTGGCTTCTATGAGACCCACTGATTTAATTTGGGCATACTGTAATTTACCAGGCTGGAGGAGAAACAGTAATTCTGCGAGGCCATCATAAGCTCATTAGAAACACACTGGGAACGCGTAATGGTATACAACCCACAGCGTTTTGCATCCCCTCTCGCCGTGCCTGCTGCTTACTGCTCCATGCTCTTGATAGTATGGTCGTTTTCAAACACACCCCAGAAAATGAAGGGTATTTTTTAAAACAACATTTAAGTCACCAGGAAGCATGTAAAGCCAACATTTCAGGGGTGTTGCAGCCCGCTGCTAGGATAAAAAACTTCTCGTGTATTGTTAATCATAGTAAGATTGGTTAGCCGTTAAGTACTGTATAGTGCAACTAATCAAAAGTTCTAACATCTTACACAATGGAACAGAAATAATTACTCTCCCTGAGCTGCTATTGTTTCCTGCCTCAGCCTTCCCAGGACTAATAAAAGGTTTAATTTTAAATTGTGCAAAGGAAATGTCAGCACTGCAAAGAAATACAATGTTCAGCTGCTTTGCTCACCATCAGGTAAAACACATAGGAATTAGCTCTTAATAGACTAAAGCTAAATGAAGCCTAAACAAGCCTGAACGCCCCCTTCCCCCATAAACTTTTTTTCTCTTTACCCCTAATTGATACGACCACATAAAAAAAAAAAGTTTGGGTTCCAACATCCTGACCTTTCAGATGAGAACGTTCTGATAAGGTGTGAGAGCTCTGGTTATGAGGTCTATGTGCCTGTGCTTATGATATCAGTTACACACAGTGGGTGATTTAGTTCAAACAGGGACGTTTATTCTGATGTTTCACAGGAAGGATGGGGGAGAGGAGGATTAAAAAAAGAGAAAAAGGGCTTAAAGGCTTCCTGCATTCAAATGTGTGGGTCTTTTTTCCCCGCTTTTACTATCTTCAAAAACACTAAGATAACATTTCTATCCAAATCTTGTTTTTGAAGCTTCAGTTTACTAAGAAGTAAGTACTACTACATGAATATATGGAGAGGGACAACTCTGCTGAAATCTTCTGAATTGTAGATTTTGCAACATAATTTGATTCAGATCTGAAACACAATCAGCAAAAAGAAAAGATACATTAGAACATATATTAACGGATTAATATTTATCACATGGTATTGTTCTAAATCATCAAAACATGGGAATTTGGGGGGATTAATTACCCCCTTTTTTAATGAATCCATAAGTACAGTATATGTTAGTTACTTGCTGCCTCCTTGTATTAAGTGTTACAGCAGCTTCAAATGAGGTAAGTAACATATTCTTTTTCGTGAAAAAACTGCAATGTATTTATTTATTAAAGTCAGACCCAGTACTATGAGATAGCTGTAAAGCAATGCCATGTAAACAGCCTGGATGTTGGAATCAGTCCCAGGGTTTGGATTTGGGGTGCACTTTGGGCAAGTAGCTTAACCACTCTGTGCTGGTACAATGAAGGTACTAAACCTGCTGGCTGGTTGTGAGAGTGAGAGGAGATGAACGATGAACGTGGACTATCTGGGACAATCCCAGGCTCACAGTAAGTGCTCAGCAAGTTGTAGCTCTGTAGAGAGAAGAAATCATTTTTCTCTCTGCCCTTCATAGTTGTCAGTTGAGACGGACCCTGTAACAAGAGATGGATTAATAGGAGAAAAACAAACAGAAGTTTAATAACATGTATACCTCATGTTTACATGGGAGATACCCAGAGAAAATGGCTTTGAATTCAGGCTAAAATGCCATTGTTCGCTCAAAGAAAAAAGGAGTCTAGGGAAGCCCAGAAATGGGGAGGTGACCAGGAAAAGTGTTTAAGTTGGGGTGCCTTCTCTGTTGATAATAGTCTCTAGTTGATTTAGAGACATCCTTTCCTTGGTACTGAGATGGAGACACCTTCACAAATGGAGATTTCCTTTATAGATGAAAATTTCTCTAACAAAAGGGTACCTTCTACTCTTATTTTTAGAGCTTCTCCTGTATCTAAAGTTTCTCAAAACAATCAGCTCAAAATAATTCTTATACTAGAGAGGCATATTTTGGGGTGGCATATTCTGGTGTCCTAATAGCTCCAATAACCAAAATAGTTAATAGTATATTACATGCCTTGTAATGTATCATGCCTTATATTTTTCTCTCCTCTTTCAGTCATTCATCACACTGTCCCCAGAATTATTTTTTCTAAACCACAGTTCTGATAACGTGACTTTCCTACTCAAAGTCATTTGTCTACAGCCACAGTTTTCAAACATTTCTTAACAGATAAGCCTTTTTAAAAATGAGCAATGTTGGGGCACAGAAAATGATTCCCCAAAATGTGGTCTTTTGGCATGCTGAGTGCTTTGAAAATTAAAAGGCCTCAGAAATAAGCCTCAGAAACAAGGTCTGTCTCTGACCTTCCCCCACCTCCCCTGGTGCCCTGTCTCTCTGATCCTCTTTCTGGAAGCACCAAGATAGACACTCTCTGAAATTTCCTTAGGTGGCTAAAAAAGATTCTTTCCAAAAGAAATGCAATTGTCTTAAGACTATCTCCCTAGGAATTTCATCAAATAACCAGGAAAAATTAATCACTGGAGACTGGGAATCCTCACCAGGCCCAGACAGACTTTCATTTATTATTCTGAGCGTAGCTCCAAGAGATTACCTGGGAGGCTTTATCTACATAGTAAGATGACCTTTGTTCACAATGAGGTGTCACCCCTCACCTTCTTGCCACCTCCGCCAAAGCTCAGAAGAACTTCTCCCAGGCCATTGTTCTTTAGACTGACTCCTTTCTCCTACAGATCATTTACTCCTGCACCCCCCATCTCCCCTTCCCCTATGAAGGATATATAAACATCTGTACCCCATTGGGTTATTGGTTAATCATTCTCCTGTGATTCCCCTGTGCTGTGCACGTTCGTAAATTTGTGTATCTTTGTTTTCCTTGTTAGTGTCTATTATCAATTTGTTTTGTAGACTCAAATTATCTAACCTTCAGAAGGGGGAGGGAAAGAAAATTCTCTTTGCCTAGAACTTACTTTGTAAATTCAACTTTGTATTATATACTTATTATAAGGCAAAACAAAATACCAATGAGGCCCTTTTGAATATAATAATTTTAATGTATTATATTATAATTTTAAATTAATAGCTAGGAATGATAGTGAAGTCTTACATCAGTGTCAACCTGGAAGTTATTTTGGACTTTTGGTTCTACAGAATACAGAAAATATTGATTCACAAAGACAGGTAGTCGTGAATGATAACAGGTCTTTTTTACATCCCAGTTTATAATCTTGTGGTTTAAGTAGTTTAACTGATCTGGAAGCTTCAAAGAAATAATGGTAAATTTTATTTATTTTTTAAGTGCTCACATTTCTTTTGCATTCCAGTGGGAATCGGCAACTGAATCTCTTAAACAATTTCAAATTTTATTTTTAGCAGACAAAACCTATGGGGAAAATAGCATAATTTAGTCAGGCTCCCTCTACATTTCTTGTAAACAGGTTGTGTGGGTGGAGTTAGTGCGCATGTGCACCCATGTATCTTTCTAGTTTGTTGCTTGTGTGTGTTCTGCAGTTTGTGAAGCAGGCTGGCTGCAGAGTCTAACAATAGAGCATGTTTACTCTGCTGGCAGCTGCTCAGTTTCAGTTTTTCTTTGGACTTTGCTGGTAGCAGTTAGGTTTCTGAGTTTCTCCTTTGTACCGCCTAACTCTTAGTGTTGTGTGTGCTGAATAAAGACTATTCCTTCTTCAACCAAGGCTCCAAGGAACTTTTTGCTAGTTACCTAGCTCACAGACTTGCCTGTGACGAGTTTATGAATGGGCTTGACGGGTCTGTGGGCTCCAGACTCTAGCCCTAACTCGACAAAACCTTTTATAGTTTGCAAACATTATCAAAATTTATTCTGAAATGTGTCACATGACTCTTTACCTACCTTGTTTCATATATGCTATACCATTATTACCTTTTAAGATTTTTCATTTGGTAGAATATTTTAGTCTCTCCCTCTGCATTCCCCCCACGCCCCCCAAAAAAACAAAAACCCATCTGTGGTGTGCTTATGAATCTTGAAATATTGGAATATGGCTATACTTCTTCTTTGCATGTTAATAAATGACTACGCACAAAATTCTGTCCCTTTACCTCTATCTTCCAATTTCCAGTGCTGCATATGAGAAATCTGGTGGCAGACTTAATTATTTTCTTTTGTTAGTACATTCTTTATCTCTGAAGAAACTTCCAAGATTTTCTCTTTATCTTTGGGGTTCAGTACCATGCTGGATTATGTCTGTTTGTGTCTGCATCCCTCTGTTGTAATTTTAACCTGCACTTGCTGAGCCTCTTCCATCTGAAAGTTTGAGTTTGGCCATTGAGAGCAGTCTCAGGTTGGCCCTCGTGTTCCTTGCATCCTCCTTTCAGGTGTTTTTGAGCATCTCCTCACTGCCTTGCCTGACAAGCTCTGCCTGCAATGTTTTGAATGTTTGTAGCCCCAGTCCTTGCAGCTCTTTCTCTGAAGAGCCTTGGAGATTTACTTCCATAAAGGAAATTCTCCTTTAGTTGGAGAATGGTGTTAGAAACCAAGATGTGGGCGCCAGGTGTGCCTGTTACCATAGGAGTGTGGTTGCTTCTAGACCCTCATAGTGAACCAAGCTGTGAAATGTCCCCTGACCATGTATACACAAGTATATCTCAGAATTTCTGTACCTATCTATCTGCATCTGTATTAAGGTAAACATGAGTTTCTGTGGCTATCTCTGATTATAACACAGTGCCACATGGTTGATTCTAGCATCTCCCCCTTGCTTTTCTGTAAACTCCTCCAACAGTGAGAAATCTGGCTCCTGTCATCCACAAAACATTTACTCATTTTTTCATTCCCAGTATACTTATGCAGCAGTTTCATAATGTTTAACCCATTTCCCAGAAAATTATTTTTCAATTACAACTATGATTTTTTTTAAAAAACGGGACTATTTAAAAAATCCTTTTAGGACTATTTTATTGTTTGGATGTTTCAGTATTTAGGCTTACAGATGAACAATAATCTGCTTTATCTAATGGAACGGTATTTTGTTTGTGGAAAATAGTGATTAGCTTTCATTTTCTTTGAAATATTAATATCAGTACTTTAACACAAGACAACAATAAAATTCAGAGTGATAGAAATCCTGTAAATCACTGCAGTGATCACAAATAGTCTGAAGGTCCACCAGACTATGCCTGCACAAAATGGACAGGTTATGTGGCATTAACCAATGCTGTTTCGAATAATGACATGTTAATTATTGTTATCTATTATAAGTAGAACCACTTGGACATATTTAGGAAACTTTTTTTTTTTTATTGTACTGTTTTCCCATCATATCACCTGTGATATGGGCACTGAGTTGGTTTGGGAATAACCATGGGGTGCCAGGGTGGTCTTGTGGTAATTCATGAGTTCTAGCTAGTGTGGTCATTTATAAACTTTGGAGGTCAAGAGCTATTTAATATTATTGGATTGCAATTACATATGTAAAACATTTTCTTTATATTCAAATATCGTTATATAAGGGTACTTCAAAAGTTCATGGAAAGATTAGTATTATCTTTCAATTTTATTTTTCTATGAACTTTTTGAAGTACCCTCATATGTCATTTTGTTGTTTGGAAATTACAATACTTGGAGACTATGAAAATATCATTAATCTTCAATAGGCTAGATAGAAGGAATTCCAAGAAAAGTCTCATATTATGGTTTCTTCTCCAGTTGTGAATGTGTCAAGCATCCCACACAATAATAAGCCTATGTGAAAATATCATATAAAGCAAGAACAATGGATGTTGTCTTGATTGAATTAGCAGATTGCATTTTCTACAACTGACTCATATAACATTTTTGCATTTAAGTAGCAGAAAGTTTAATAAGCTTCTTTCTGTTAATGTAGCTTTTATAACTCAATAATACACTAGGTTATTTGAATATCATGAAATTTAAACTTAACTAATAACATTAAGTTATTCAGTTCTTGCAGTCAGAAGTTAAAAGCTTTATTTTCATATATACTATATATATTACAAAATGATGTCATCACTTAGCAAGAAACATAAGATTCTTTTGCAAAATTTACTGTACAAAACATGATGGAGTTGGTTTTATTTTATTGCAGTTAAAGATACACTCAAAGGACAAATAAACAGGATTATAGTATTTTTTCCTCTGATTATTTTGTGTAAGAGTAGAGCAAATTGATTTTATTTTGAATTGTCACTGTGACCAACACTAGTTTAATAGGCAGGTGATTTGTCATTTCTTCTTGAAACTAGTCCAACTTATCAGATAGCTCTTCAATTATCTTACATTTCCTATTTTAAGTCAAAAATGCATATCTAGTTTCAAGGGTAATTATTTGACTTCACAGAACATAAAAAATGTAGCATTTACAAATATGAAATTTGTGCAAAATAAAGACACATTTTAGCATAAGTTCTAAAAGTGGCTTTAATGTATTTAGCATTTCCTAATATTGAGTAGACATACTTAGGATAGAATGTTCTAAAAATGATCAATACAGCACTTCAGACTTTCTAATCAATGATAATAATAGCACAGAGAGAGCCTCACAATGCGTTAACTTGGTCGTAGTTACTATATTGATGATCCCAAGAAGTTAAAATTTGGTATATTTATGTTTGTTTATGTAATTTTTGGTCACTGATTTTAAAACTGCTTTAAAATGCAACTTAAATAGTATCTAAGTAAAGTGTTTTGGGGACCTTAAAATCCTTCACAGAACTCCAGGAATTCATGGTACGTATTTTGAAAGCTACTTGTAGGATAAAGTCTGGACTCCTTACCTTCTTTTCAAACTCATTTATACTCTGACCTCTGCCACGTCATTGGTCTCACTTCCTGTGATCTCAGAGGCCTTTCCAGCCAGTACATTTTCTTAGTGCTTCCATATTATTTTCTACTTGTGCAGTGTAGGAGAAAAGAAGTACCCTTTTTTTTTTTTTCCATCTTAGGTTCATGGCTGAGGCCCATATAACAAAGGACAGATTAACAAGAGAAAAGAATACAAATTATTTAACACCAGTTTTACATGACATGGGAACCTTCAAAAGTAAATGAAGACCCAAGAAACAGGTAAACCTGTGTATTTTTTATGCTAGTTTTGATGAAGAGATGAATAGCTGTGGAAAAGTACGATTGGACAAAGTCAGTATGATCTAACAGTAACAAATTAGGGGGATCTTAGCAAGGCCTGTTTGTTCAGATTCTTCTCTGTGTCCCTGTCTTTAGAGATGAAGTTGCTACTTTCCTCCAGGTATAGGGAGGGCACCTCTTTAATGAGTTTTATGACCTGCTTCAGGGGAGAAGGGAGTATGAGAGTGGCCTTCCTGCTGCTGCTGTTTTCTCAAATGTCAAGGTGCCATATTTTGGGGTAGCATGTTCTAAACCCCATCAGTAGCTTTGTCCTGCTCTTCCTTATGCTGGAAATATGTGTTACTTCTTTGATCTTGTTGGTAAACATTTATGCTTATAGAATGTATGTCAAGTCTTGGCTTCAAAGCCTGCTCTTTGGGGAAGTCTGTGATTTCCCCCATCAGAGTCAGGTGGTTTTCTTCTCTGGGCTCCTTCAGGACTGTGTGCCTCTCTCCATTGCCAAGGGAGACCCATATGCTCTCTCCTCCCATGCCCAGAAAGGAGGAAACCTCTCCTGATTTCAACACACTTGCAGTTCCTGGGATATGTCCTGTACCGCCAGCCCTTCCGTTTTAGTCCGTTTTGTGTTGCTATAACAGAAATACCTGAGACTGGGTAATTTATAAAGAAAAGAGGTTTATTTGGCTTACGATTCTGGGACAGTTGCATCTGGCATGGGCCTCAGGCAGCTTCTACTCATGGCAGAAAGTGGCAGGCAGACGGCAGGTACAAGCAGATCACATGGCGAGAGGAAGCAAGAGAGAAAGAGAGAGAAGGTGCCAGGGTCTTTTTAAGCAACTTCTCACAGGAACTAACAGAGCGAGAACTCACTCACTACCCCCGTCCCCCAGGGAGAGCATTAATCCATTCATGAGGGATCTGCCCCCATGACTCAATCAGTTTCCAACACTGCCACATTGGGGATCAAATTTCCACATGAGTTTTGGAGGGAACAACACATCCAAACTCCATCACCTTCACTTGCTGCTTCCCAGGAAGAACACTTGGCTGACCTGCTTGGTCAGAATCTGCCATCGATAGAACTGTATTTCAGCAGTGGACATGTTGAAAGATGATGCTTGTCTACTCTTCTCACTCATGCTCCTGTCCCAGGTCTGTGAAGAAAGCCTTTGCAGATGCAGCCACCTGGGTCAATCAGACATCTACCATGCTTTCTTCTTCAGTGGACAAAATCCATAACGAGGGAGCCTCAGGCCTTTGTTGTTTGCTGCAATACAGTTTACAAAAATCTCTCCATCTTTGGGTTAGGAGGTGCTTGTCCAGATTAATGAAATTTTATCTCATTTTTCATTTTGCTTGCCATCCTTTCATGTTTATGCCATGAGCCAAAAATCCGAAGGTAGATAGAGTAATAGGATTCAAGCATATCAAACTCCTGATATGTGTTCTACCGTTTGTCAAGATATTGGTCTTCTCCTCTATGCCGTTTAGTTTCTGGAAGACAGGGAGGGTATCTTTGAGCCCCCTGGTGACTTGCACAGGGACAGGAAGAGAAGAGGTCATGTTACAAGAGAGCTTTTAATAAATGCATGGTGAAAACAGTATAATGATTGGCCTGGTGTAGTATACAAGGCGAATTGGAAGGAGAAAGAAAGAGATGAGGTGGGAACACCGGAGGCAGCGGGAGCTGTGGTTCATAGCAAGGACCCCAGAGCCACATTAACCAGTTGGAATCTCATTGCTGATCCTTTCCTAGTTGTGATGCCTTGAGAAAGTTACTTTCCGTGACTTGGTTTCCTCATCAGTAATTTTTTTATAAAAAAATTTATAAAACTGTATGGTCCCTACTAAGAACTATACAAATGTTTATTCAATCAATCAATTCATCAATAGGATAGTTTGGTGAATATTACAGTAGCATTGATGACTTAAATCTACATGATATTGAATAGACAAGAAAGTGTTTGTTATTTTTGGACATTTTGGATTAATGGACTGTAGCTTTCTATCCATGCAGTAGATATGAATATATAAGCATCTAAAAATTTGCCTTTACCATTGTCAGATTATGGGCTTATTTATATTTTTATGGCATCGGGAGGGGGTACAATTTGATGGAGCGTCTGTCCATTTTGGTTCTTTCTGGACCCCTTTTCTTATAACGTGGTACTTGTGGAAAAATGTGATCTCTGTGCCCAACTGCTTACAAAGTAACTTTTTGAGGCAAGAACATTGTAAAATTTCAGAAAATATTACAAATATCTTTATGTCTGAAAGAAAATAATTAGTCAGTATAAATATAAAACCACATAGTTACTGTATTAGTCCATTTCTATTGCTCATAACAGAATAACTGAAAGTGGGTACTGTATAAAGAAATGAAATGTATTCCTTACAATTTCAGAGGCTGGGAAGTCCAAAGTCCAGGGAGCACTTCTGGTGAGGGCTTTGTTGGTGGGTGGTGACGCTTCACAGCAATGCAAGGTGTCAAATGGCAAATTATTACTTATTACTCTGTGAATCAACTTACTACTTCATGAAATCAACATATTACTCCATAAATGGATCAATTTGTTCACAGGGGTAAAGTCCTCACAATCTCATCACCTCTTAAAGGCACCACTTTTCAATTACCATAATAGAATTCTCTGCCCGCTTAACACCATTACGGTGGGGATTAAGTTTCCCATATATAGACATTTGGGGACACATTTAACCCATAGCAGTTACTATGTTTCTGTTACAGCCAATAGGCAAATCTAGTAACTATTACTTAAGATTAATAAGATTAAAATAATTAACAAGAGATTTTTGTTGCCCTAAACCAGGGCACATATGATGCGTTTGTGCCTTTAATGAATTACAAAAAGGCACCCCTTCTGGGAGGATGAATTACAAGAAGGCAGCTCTTCTTCCTGGCTGATGTTGCTTGCCAAGCCAAACTGGGCTGAACCTTACCCCAGCATGGAGGATGTGTGTAGGGCGCAGAGTCAATCACAATTCAACTGCCAATCACGTACAGGGGCCCTGCTAAGCCTTCTCTAAAAGAGATGTGAAACTGTTTGTGACTAATATTGCCTAGCTTGGAGTTAGGTTTCAACATGATTTGAATCTGTTAGTCACATAATAGGTGAAATTATTTTGATTTTTTATGAAAAAAATGCTGAAATTATACGGGGAATATAGATCTAAAACCCATCTATTGGTCACTTTCAACGTAATGTAGTACTTTATATTTCAAGCATTTATTCCCTAGTTAAAAATATTTAAAAATGCAAAGTATTCATCTTACCTTAAATAATAACTGTGACAATCAAGTAAGGTAGAGTGAAATCATGTAAACCCTGAAGTATTTTTTAAATGTTAGTTTTGCAGTTTTAATTATGCAGTTTTAATTGTTTATAGATAATTATTTTGAATCAATATTAATAATAGTAATACTAGCAATAAATAAATTGTACCTAACAAGAAAAGAAGTGGTTCACTGTCATCTTTCCTTTTGGAAAATATTATAATTTAAGCCTAATTATTTTATTCACTTTCAAAAACCATGGTTCTATAGCTGAGATTTAGAACTCTAATTTTTTTAATGTGATTTTTTTTTTTTTAATTCCAAATTATCACTTTGCTCTGTGGACCAAAGTTCTCTATGGCTCCATTTACCTGAAAGTGAAATGCTAAATCTATGTCCCTCTCATCAAAACATAATTGTTAATGCTCGGTATGTGTGTGTTTTCAGATCAAAAGTGATACAGGAATATTAAAAGTAAATTTTAACAGAGATGACAATTAGTCTCTAATTATATGTATAATAATATTGAGAGGATTACTTTTCCTTATTTCTATATTTTGTAGATTCCCATAGTTAGGGCTAAAGTCATAGTTTTCTAACTCAATCAAGAGAAAATAAGGTTTGATTAATTAACATTTAGTTTTCTGATTTGGGGCTGCTATAGAAATTCAGCCCCAACTAAACAGAGTGCACTGAATTCTGAATTGTAAGCAATATAACTTATGCAATTTTGTGTGTTTGAGAATATTTACTAATGTAAATTATTTACCATTTTCAATTGCTTCAAAGAGTATTTTTTGTCTCTCCTGTATCTTTACACATTTAGATCAAATAAAATCTATACAGGCTGTGTCCATATCGTGAGCTCCATATGCAACATATTTCAACAAATATTTCACACCAGAAGTGAATGGTAAGCATGTAGAATTTTTGTGAACTGGCCTGTAAAATATCAGAAGCAATACACTCTATTCAAGTTGACAGCTGATATCCGATCTGAAAATAGTGTATTTTCCTTCAAATGCTGGTATCCTGTCACTTTGCATTGCATTGATATAAACAGCTATACAAGAGGAAAATTACTGTGAAAAATAAAATCTTTCTTTTATAAATACAATAACCAAAAAACCAAACCAAACGAAAACCAAAGCTATTCCTGCGTTTTCAATATCTGAAACTCTGCCTCACTCAATGAATATGATCATCTATTATCAATGTTTGTAAAATGGTCTATTAGTCTATTGCTTCTCTAACAAATTGCCACAAATTCAGTGGCTTAAAACAACACAAACTTATTTATCTTGCAGGTCTGGAGGTCAGAAGGCCAAAATGGGTCCCACTGGCCAAAATCAAGGTGATGGCAGGGCTGTGTTCCTTTTTGGAGGCTCTAGGGAAGTGTGGTATAATATATTTGCCCTTTCTCCCTGGTTTCTGGCACAGAGCTCCTAAAACCCTTGGGATCTGTGCAATGTAGAGTGTCTTTTTTATGCTGATAAGATGGTTCTTGGCTGAGGTCCCCTAGGTAGCTTCAGAATGAGAGCTGGTCACAGAAAGACCAAGCCTTGATTAAGAGGGTTGGGACTTACAGTACCACCTGCCTGATTCTCACCTCTAGAGAGGGGAGAGGGCTAGAGATTGAATTTAATCCCCAATGGCCAGTAATTTAATTAATCATGCCTATGTAATGAAACCTCCATAGAAGCCCCTACATAATGGGGTTCAGAGAGCTTGCAAGTTGATGGATACATGGCAGAGCTGGGAGGGTGGTGCCCCAGAGAAGACACGGAGGCTCCATGTACCAGCTAACCCCTCAACCTTCCCTCACCCTTCCCTTAGCTGTTCTTGAGAGGTGTCCTTTATAATACATCAGTAATAAGTGAAGTGTTTTCCTGAATTTTGTGAGTCCTTCTAGCCAATTATTGAATCTGAGGGGGGCTGTTGGAACTCCTGATATTGTAGTCACCTGATCAGAAATGTGGGTAGCCTGGGCATACCAATTGCAGCTGGTGTCTGCAGGGGGAGCAGTCTCATGAGACAGCCCTCAACCTATGGAGCCTATACTAACTCCAGGAGCTGGTGTCAGAATGAAATTGAATTGTTGGACACTCAGTTGGTATTGAATGAAGAATTGGTGTTGGAAAAGATACCATTTAATTGATGTTGGGGGATAAACTTTTCAGGGAGAATCCTTTTTTTATTTTTTTCACCTCTTCCAGTCTCTGGAGGCCTCCTGCTTTGGTTGGCTCACACCCCTTCCATCTTCAAAGCTGGCAATGGCTGGTGGAGTCTGCCTCACATCGTATCACTCTGATGCTGACTCTTCTGCCTCCCTCCTTCACATTTAAATAGCCCTTGTGACTGCCTTTGACTCACTGGATAATCCAGGGTAATCTTATTTTAAAGTCAGCTGGTTATTAACCATAATTTCATCGGCAACCTTAGTTCCCTCATGCCACAAAATGTAACATATTCACAGGTTTTGGACAACTAAGATGTGGATATTTGGACAACTAAGATGTGGATATTTGGACAACTAAGATGTGATTGGCAGGACATTATCCTGCCAATCACAAATGGTGCCAGGAGAGAGTATATTCTTTCACAGGAGAAATAACCTTGTGGCCTGGTAACATAAAACTTTAATGTTTAGATAAATGCCATGAGGATATCTAAATTATTTTGTGATGCTGTAATCTTGATATACCATAGTTCCTCTCTTACCTGCCAGGAAATGTCCCAAGACCCCCCGTAGATGCTTGAACCCGTGGATGGTTACTAAACCCTATATATACTAAGTTTTTTTCCTATACCTACATATCTATGATAAGGTTTAATTTATAAACTGTGCACAGTAAGAGATTAACAATAACTAGTAATAAAACAGAACAATTATAACAGCACTGTAGTAAATTATAACACTTACGACTGAGGTATTATAAAGGATACCACTCAAGAACGTCTACACGGAAGGGATGTGTAGGGGAAGGGAAGGTTGAGGGGTGAATGTGATCTCTCTCTCTCGGAAAGCATCTTTTGGACTGTACTCATCTTTCTTGTGATGTGAGATGATAGAATGCCCGGTGAGATGAAGTGAGGTGACGGACAGCGTTAAGCTCCTACTGCCCTTCTGACCGTACACCAGACAGAGAATCATCTGCTTCAAGTGGTCCTGGATCGTGGTGCCATGGTGACGTCAATGGTTGGGTGTCAGGAGCAGATTCGCAGGCAGGGAGCATCTATGGGCTGGATCCAGTGGACAAGGGTAGGACTCACATCCCGGGCAGGACTGAGAGGGCTGGTGACATGTCATCACCCTATAGAATGATATGTTTCTTTCGGAAATTTTCTTTTTGATATTTTTGGACTGTAGTTGACCAGGGATAACTGAAACCATGAACAAAGTGAAACCGTGGATAAGGACAGACTACTGCATCAAATGAATTCTTGAATATGTGAAAACGAGAGCATACCAGCTAACCCCTCAGAAGGCTTGGCTTTAGTGCTTGTCTGCTCTGCCCAAGCAGCCTTGAGCAACTCCTGTCAACACTGAGTTTCTTCATCAATGGGAATGATAATAACAGTATTAATACAAAAGTGTTTTGGAGAGAAAAAAAGTGAAATGAGGTATATAAAAAATACTGAAAATCATATGGTGCTGTTCAAACATTGTGTTGTATAAATATGCTATTGTCTTGAGCTTAGCAAATTTGTAAAACAAGGTTATTATTTATGATAACACTCTTTGCTCTAATACTGTTTAAATTGCAGGACCAAAGTGCAGACACATTCTTTAAAACACAGTTTTCCCCTTAACTGCCATGTATACACAGTCCTCTAACCTCCACCCTCTGGCAGTCCGCCTGCCCAGTCGAGTTAGAGGGAAAGAGAAAATTTTGCCAAACAACAGAGGAAAGAAAATAAGAAGTTTATGGGGGTACTATTGTTTTTTTCCATTGGGAGAAAAAAATGATGAGAACTTAATAATTGCCTGCAAGAATGTGAAGTCTCACAGCACAAAGAATGGTAACAAAATAAGAAATAAGTTTAAGGATAAGAGACTTAGTTTAGGCCTGAGAGACAGCTTCCCAAAATGAAAGTCAAAACAGTTGAAATGGGATGCTAAAAGATGCTTTATATTTTCCTGCTTTGGAAGTCTTTTGCAGAAACAAAGTAGAAGTACTGTTACATTCTGTAAAGGACATTAAGTATCTCTGATTTCATTTTAAAGATAACAAAATTGGGTTCTTACTGAAGTAACATTTTCAGTACCAAAATATATTTGTTCTTTTTTTGGAACAATTTTGACTCTTCTTGGAATATTATTTTTCCAAGTAAATTTTAGAACCTATTAGTCAACCTCCATGATAAACCTTGTTGTGATTTGGTTTATAATTACTTTGAATTTAAAGATTTTATGCGGAACAAGTAGGTCTTTCAAATTGAGTATTGCAAAACATTAACATCATGTAGTTTTCCACCAATTTGGGTTCTCCTTAATGTCTTTCAATACATTTATATTTTGCTCCATAAAGTTCTTGTACAACTTTAGAATTATTTTTCAATTATATAGAGTTTTAATTGGTATTATGAATGATATTTTGATTTTCTTCATTTTTCATAAGATACAGTATATACAATAAAATGTACATATAATATTCATGGGAGGTTTAACACATACATGGAATGAACACCAAGGTCAAGACAAAAAAAAAAAAAAAAATCACTGCTCACACTACAGAAATCCTCCTTACATTCCTCCTCCAAAATAACTCCTTCCATACCCAGAGGTTACCCACTAACTTAGCTTTTGCCATAATCATGTACATGCTTTTCTCTATAGTTTGACCATATAATTAGATACAAAGGTATAATAGAACTTAGGTTTTTCTGCTTGTAAATTTCATATTAACAGAATAATATAGTCTTCTTTGGTGCTGTTACTCAAAATTATGTTTTTGAGTTTCATCCATGATGTGTAAATATATCACGTTATTACTTACTTCACTGGACCCATGGGATGGTTAGTTTTATGTGTTAACTTGACTCTGAAGGTATTTTGTAGATGTGGTTAACATCAACAATTAGTTGACTTTAAGTAAAGAAGATTGCCCTCAATAATGTTGATAGGCCTATTCCAATCAGATATATTTATCTCATCAATTCTGTTTCTCCGGAGAAATCTGGCTGATACGACCCAGTTTAGTGAACAAGGGTGCTGTGGACTTTCATGCATTTGGGTTCTCGGGCACATGTGAAAGTCTCCATAGGATGTATATGTAGAAGCAGATTTTCTGGGTATGCATATTTTTATTAGGAGACACATGCTGTTTTCGAAAATGTTATACCAATGTACACTGCCACCAGCAGTGTTCGAGAGCTCTGATTTCTACACATCCTCACCAATAGTTGGTACTGCCAGATAGTTCCACTTTTGCTTAATAGGTGTGCAGTTTCTCAGTGCAATTTTAATTTACATTTTCCTAACAATCAATAATATCAAGACACTTTTCATACCCTCACTGGACATTGGGATATATACTTTTGATAAGGTCTTTTTCCTTTTTTTTATTGCATATTTTTATTTGAAAGGGTTTTATATATTGATTCTAATTATTTCAAATGTCTTCTCTCCTTCTGCACCTTGATTTTGCACTGCTTTTTTTGCTATCTTTGATTAAAAGACAATTTTATTACATGCAATTTTATCAGTGTTTTCTTTTATCACCATTTGTATCTTATTTAGGAGATAATTTTCTACCTTAAGATCTTGAAAATATAAATCTATAATAGCTTCTAAAATCTTTATACTTTTCTTTCCACAATGAGTTTTAATCCGCCTGGAATTTATTTTTTCTGTTATGAAGACCAATTTTATTTTGTTCTGAAGAGTACTCTATCAGAATGACTATATTGTCCATTGAGGTTTATTTCCTTCTGTCATATATCAAAGTCCCATATGTGTATCTGCTTCCTGATTCTCTATTATGTTCTGATGTCTTATTTTCCATCCCTCCTTCAATTCCATAATAACTAAATGACTAGAGCTTTATAATATGTCAGGAGATCTTGAGACTAAGACCATCCAACTTAATTTTCTTCATGAGTGTTTTAGTATTTTTTTCCCTTTTATATAAATATCACTGTGTCAAGTTCCATAGTAAAAACGAAAAAGATAGTACTGAACGTATGAATACATCTGGGGAGAACTGGTATCTTCATAGTATTTTATTTTTATATCCAGGAATATGGCACGTTTCTCCATTTATTTAAGTTTTTTCTAAGTATTTTTTAGTGGACTTTTATATTTTCTCAATAGAGTTCACATCTTTTGTTAGATCTTTTCGTATGTAATTTACAATTTTGATACTATTGTAAATAATGTTGTTCTATTTTATTTTCCAGGTATAAATTATGGTATAGAGAAATACAACTGAATTCTGTTTCACTATCTCAGTAGTTTTAAGACTGTACTATATTTGATGTTTTTGCTTCCTTTCTAAGCTTCTGAGACAGCCATGCAAAAAACCTGTGAATATAATTGTAAAATTTTACAATTTCTTTTAATTCTGTCAGAAGTGGTCCAGTTCAAATAAGTTCATGTTTATTATATATATTTTAATAATTTCTTAAAGATCTATTCATTTTCATCCCTCTTGAAAGATTTTAAATTTGATTTGTATTTTTTTAAAAATAATTTTTTAAGTATGCCATATCATTATTGTCCTCCTGGATAAGACACATTAATTTTCTATAAGCCCCTCATTTCTCTATATTAGAATGATAAATTTTATTTTACTAAGACATAATATTTATAGAAGTTTTCCTAAATCATGATGGGAGAAATGAATAATTGCCTAAGGTGCCATAGCTTTTTACTGATTTTACAGCAAATTGATAACTTCTCGCCTCTCTTCATTCATTACAACAGTGAATCAAGATTAAAAGAAGATAAGTAGATATGCTCATATGCATTTAATCACCAAAGAATGAAAATATATGCACTATTATTTTCTCATATTTCTAACATTCCTAAGAACTTTGGACAGAGTAAGAAGGATTGTGTGCACACCTGAAGATTGGATCACAGTGAAATTTTATTCATGCCTCTAGATGGCCCATACTCTAGCACTCTGAGGCGAGGTCTTCCTTGGCCCTGTGCTGCTTCATTGTATTATTTGCTAGTGGACAATCTGGACAAGAAGCACCTGGTAGATCCCTAGCAGAACTATCTGGCTCTATGGTGCTAGGGCTACTTAATGTTCAATTAATCTAAACTTATCTACATTAGAATGATAAATTTTGGTCCTGAGATGAATCTTGGAAGCTGTAATTGGGCATTCTTTAGAAATGAGTAAGTTAAAAAAAAGTGAAATTTTGTGATCTTTCAATGACCACTTGAAAATCACTTGCATGGCTCTGTCATTGGGTTCAGCCCTAATGCTGGGAACTGGCTCAGAAAACTACAATTCTTTAATAATCTTGCAAGGGCAGCCAAGCCACTTTATCTCATCTAGAATTCAGCCTTTGGTCACTTCTCTGGTTCCAATTGCTTCCTATGGGTGATTGCCACTTGTACTGGGAAATGTGATCCCTGTTTTAGTGTGAACAGAGTTTACTTTTCCATATACCTGCTATCCTCACCTCCAGAGCCATTGGCAGTGACATATCCAGCCTGCTGACATGAGGCGCCTAAACTGGGCGATTACTGTGTTGCCAAAACTTCAGAACATCTTGGCTAAATACTCTTGGGTGCCTGTGGTCTGAACTCACCTCTTTATTTTTTTTCAGTTTACTTTTGTCTTTTATTTTTTGTTACATTAAAAAAATCTGTCAAAATTAGATGAGTAGATGGTATTATTCTCTTTTTATCACATTGCTCCCTCTACCTTGAGAATACCTATCTAGATACTTCAAAAATATAATAAAAATTAGTTAATATTAAATATTAGTTATGTAAAGAGTAACATTAGTTATGATATATATTTATTCTTTCATCTCTTTTGTTAGTATTATGTACAAGGTACTTCAAAAAGTTTATGGAAAGATTCAAATTATCTTGTAATTCCTCTTGCCCGCAAACTTTTTGAAGTACCCTTGTACATGTATAAAGATTCTTTCCTTAGTTAAACTAAATAATATAATCTGTATCTTTGACTTTTCATATTCATCTTATGCCAGTACTTTTACCACTTCCATAAAAATTATAAATTGTTTTACAATGGTGTAACTCAGTTTATTCTCACTTGTCCTTTGTGCTATTGTTGTCAGATATTTTATTTCTACATATGCCGTAAATCTCATAAGATATTGCTATTATTACTTTAAACCATCAGTTTTGAATTTACATATTTATTCCTTCCTGCTTACGTCTTTGGCTCCCTACTCCAGGTAGGTTCGAAATCTGGTAAATTTCTTGAAGGCACTGGCCTAGACAAATTCTTGTTAGCTTGAGTTTTGGCAAACATGTGACTCTGCATAAGATTTCATTCTGATAATAAGTGTGTATGTGTCCATTCATAAATAATACAAATAGTTCTCATTTGTTGATTTTTTTGGGGGGGGGAGCCTAGGAGCCTAGATCTAATACCGTACTTACACAAAATAAGGGACTCCCAACTCCAATCCCTGTACCTAGGGTAAAATAACAGCCCTTACACAAGATCTGAAGATCACCCCATATGCATATACTTGTTTTGTTTTTATGTCCCCTCACTCTTCTTTTAAATCATCCAAAAGCAATTACGAGAACAGAACACAAAGATACAAACTATCATTGGAGGAAATATGATCTAGCTGAAACCCTAAATATAAAATAGGCAAAAGGGTTGCTCAAACCAGTGGGAGACAAGGTAGAAAAGTAAGTGAGAAGACAACATCCTCAACCTCAAAGTCCAGCAAGAAGTGGAAAGGTAGACTTTTCCAAGGTGAGTGATCCACCCTATGATACTGAACAAAAATATCTTGTTTGCTGCAAAAGAAAAGAAGTGAAACTGCTGACACTAGGAAGAGCTTCTCTAGGCCTGTTTTAGTTTGATAAGGAAGGGAAACTGGGGTGTATGAGGTCTCTAGCACAGTTAACCACATTTTTATGGAAGCTGCTGATTTTTGTGACATGGGAGAAAAAGGAGACACTCATGGAAAATTCTACACTTATCTCTGTTGGATGGGCAGAAGGAAAAGTTAAAAAATTCACACACCACATACTACATCTTACAGAAAATTATTGCTAGCCTGGAATACAGCCATAGAACTTTCCCCCAAAGACTCCTGTAAGTAGGTGGTCCAGAAATAACTCTTTCTTTTCAGAGATGAAGAATCAAAAATAAAATAGCACAGGATATATTCAAATTAGTAGAGAAACTAGATAGCAACCAAAAAATGTTGTTACAAAAAAGAAAATTTTGAAGTTACATTTTTCAATGAATTTAAGAAAACAAAACAAAAACACTTTTAATGAATCAACTGCCTCTATGAAGCAAAAGTATAAATAAAACTTACAAAACCTTGAAGAAGAAATGTTGGAACAATAGGTGGAGATAAATGCCAGCTGGAAGAGGTCAGGAAATATGTGGTAAGAAAAATTTGAAAATAAAGAAATGCAGAAGACAGTAGGAGGAACACATGAAAGAAAAATCACTGTGAATACACATTTAGGATCATAGAAAATAGAAATGGGAAAGCCTGAAAAATAATAAAGAAGTGAATAAAAATTTTAACAGAATTAGAGACACAATGATAGAAACAGATAACAAGGAGACATAGTATACACATAGTTGGACTACACAGAAAAGCACAGACTGATTTTAAAATATAAAATTGAAGAATGTGGTCCTTACATTTTTAAAAAGACTTTTTTATCGGAAAAATTTCTGGGTATCAAACATTTAAAATAAATCTTTGGGCATTTAGAATGAGGGAAAACGGGAGGTGGTGTATATATAATAATTTTCTCATTTTAATAGTCACAGGTGAAAAGATATAGTGTAAAATCAAGTAGGAGGCATAGTTATGTTCAACAATACAACTGTGTCACCAAGAAATATATATTTTAAAACCAACTAAAACCAAATGGCTCCAGTTTCTTATGCATAAGTTCCGAGCAGGTTCCCATGGGAGAATTAACAGTGAAACTTTGGGGCAACAGGCAATTGGCACAGAATGGGAGATAAACAGAGACATTGTGGGGTTGTGTCAGTATAAAGCCTCTTAGAGACTACCCACATACAGCATTAGATGGAGCAAGAGACAGGTGGGTTTAAAAAGATGTGAAATGGTATAAGGGGTGTCTGATACTTTGGAAAAAAAACAACAGAAAACATAGCATAAAATAATAATTATGATCAAATGTACCTGTAATATAAATAAACGTAAATGGCCTAAACCCACCAATTGAAAACTGCTTTATATTGATAAATGTTTAAAACTATATGCTATATGTTAAAAGAGACACCTAAAACAAAGTAATTCAAAATAATTAGAAATTACATTACATAATAATAGGGCAGACAACTTCAACTAAAATATAGATGATACTGTATCAATAACAGAAATTTGAATTCAATGTAAAAATCATCATAATCATAAGGGCATTTTATAGCAATAAAATGTAGAATTTATAGTGAAGATAGAACAATTGTAAATTTTTCACACTAAACAATTTAGCTGCAATATTAATAAAGCAGAAATTCCAGGAAATTCAAGGATAGATGGAAACACTATTAGATAGAAGTAGAACATTGTAATTCTCCTATCTCATGCTTTGACACATTAAGTGAACAAAAATATATGTGAGAATAAAAGAATAAAATAGTATAATTAATAAGATAGACCTATTTGAGATGATCTCTCTATGGTAGGTTGAAAATAATTCAAAAAAAGATATTTGTATCATATCCCTGGAACCTATGAATACTACTTTATTTGGAAAGAGTCTTTGCAGAGGTAGTTAAGTTCAGGATCTTGAGATGAGATTATCCTGGATTTTCCAGATAGGCCTTAAATTCAGTGACCAGTGTCCTTAAAAGAGAAAGGTGGAGCAATATTTCAGATAGAAGACAGAAGAGAAGACACCCGCACACAGAAGAGGAAGAGGCAGTGTGAAGATGGAGGCAGAGACTGGAGCGATGAAACCATAAGACAAGGAATGACAAAGATGGTGCCACCTGTGAGAGAACAAATTTCTGATGCATTCAGCCACCAAGTTTGTAGTTATTTATTACAGCAACAACTTTAGGAAACATTATATAAAATATAGAAAATTTTATAGGAAATTTTATAAAGGAAACTTCATACATACTTGTAAGATATATTTTATAAAAATGTAACATTGTTTTGGCTACAAAGAACATCTGGGCAAATGAGAGCTTCAAGAAAGTATGTTAATATGGCTCTTAAACATGACAGGATATCACCCTCCTGCATAATAAGAGTAATCTTTTCCCTCCCCTCCTCTACATCCCTCTAATGCCTGAAGGATGACTCCTAGCTGTTGCTTTGCCTCACATGGGGTGATGGAGATGCAAAAAGGATTACTCAAAGCCCATTTCTTTTGAGCAGTGAGAGACCCCAAAGGGGTTAATTTCCTGGAACCATCAAGAGAGAGACATTCCTTCCTTGGGAAATTAGCCATGAACTGGGGTTCTCTCCCCGAATTTATTCTCCAGACCAGGAAGTTACAGAAAAGGAACATAAGTGGGGTTACGGCTAAGTATAGTTTAACAATAGAAGCTGGTAACATCAGTGAAATAACAAAGAGACATTCCATAATGCAATTTGCAAAACGTTAAGTCGATCCACCAACAAAAACTTGTTCTTAGCAAACACTGTTTTTCCCTACAGCAACGTCTTCAGTATTTTTCCATATCAATTGGTAGATTAACCAAGGACATCTGTCCTTGAGCCAGCAACTTTGCTGTGTTACAGAGACTTTAGCCTGAAGAAAGTTTCCTGTCTTTTGCAAGGTTAACATTTCTGTATGTAATTCCAAAAGGTTAGGCTAAACCTGAAACTGCAGGGCTTTGGAAACTAGGCCCTGTGAAATACATTTGCTTTATAAATGTTAGTACACTCCACACCTAGCATATATCATCTGGCTTCAGTTGGATTCAGCTACTAGAAGGTACTGGCAGGAGAGTAGAAGTTGAGTAGAGAGAGAGGCATTTCTTTACCTCTTTCCCCCTCTTTGGTGCATTGATACTGTTGCTGCAGTACAGTTAGAGCTCAGATGGGTGACTCTTCCTCTGTGGCTTCCATTTTAATGGGTTCCTAGAACCATATTTCCTCTTAAATAGTGTAAGTGTAATATAAACTGTCTCTACTAAAACACAGAAAGATAAAGAGTGAGAAACTAGAAGAGATGGTCCAAGAGCTGTGGTCTAACATATGTGTAATTGAAATCCCAGAAAGAAAAGAGCATGGCTAAGAAGTTTTCAAATTAATGAGACAAAAACCACACATTCAAAAATTTCAGAGAAACTCAAACATGGTTAAGAAAACCAAAACAAATGAAAAGGAAGCATTGTCGCCAAACTGCTAAAAGTAAAGTCAAAAGATGCTCTTGAATGAAGCCAGTGATTCTTTTTAATCACTTTAAAATTTACAGATTGATGAATTTCAATTTGGGATTAGATGGAGAAATCACACCCCACCAGGCTTTAACCTAATGTAGAATGAATCCAGTAATTTCAAGACTCAGAAAAAGTGAACAGAAGAAAGGATATTGTGGGGGATGGTGGTGGGAGGAGGGAGACAGAATTTGAAGCACTACCAATCTGGCAGTGAGTTTAACATTTTTTTCTCCCAAACCGCCTAGCCAGGACTCAAAGTAGCCTAAAACCTAGAAGTGGACATCAGGATAGATGGTGAAAGTTCCAGGAGATCCCTCTAGTTCCGGAACTAGGAGAGGAAAAGTAGATTTCCAGTTCTCAGAGAGATTAGGAGAAGTCTCTTGTTTTTCTTTTTTCTTTTTTTCTCTCCATTCACTGGTATCCCAGCCCCATGCACTTCTGTGGTGGTGGCAATGGTGACAGTAACAGGAGCTGCATCAGGGACCTGCAGGCACCTACAACTCAGAGAGGGGGAACACATCCTCTCACTAGAAACTGTGGACAACAGCAGGGGACAAATCCTCCACTCCCCATTTTTTTTTTCTGTCCTCCTGTACTTGGCTTTGGGTGTTGGTACAGGCACAAGAAGTATGTGGCCGACGAGAATGAATAACACCCAAGCTTTCTAAGTGGAGGACAAAAAAGAGGCAGGAAATTGTAAACAACTGAGAAGATTGCACAGAAAGATGAATTGGGGAAAGCCATCTCTTAAAATCTGTTATCAACTTCAGGCTCACCTCTGAGCTGCCAGTGCATAAATCTGATACTAAATAGCAAACAAAGTCTTTAAGACCAAAACAAGGGATGGACCACCACCCAAAGCTTAGACCTACCACTGATGAGTACACCTGTGGATAAAATCCAAATAAAATTGCATTTTGAAAATGGAACTGATATTGAAACCACTACCCACAGAAGGCTATAACAAACTTGCAGATGGAATTTAATCATGTTAATTGCCTGCTAAAACAAAAATACCACAAATTTTCATACGGAATTTAAACGAGACTCAGAGTCTCATAGCATTATATTAACAACTCCCAGGATAGCATATTAGCAAATTACAGTGTAGACAGCTCCAAGGGCCTGTCCCTACACATAAACAGTGAAAAATAAGCAGAAACTGACAGAACCAACTTTATCAGGAACTCTGGAAAACAAAGATTTACAGCAACCAAGTAAATGTTGAGTCAAAATAAAGAGGCAACTTAAAAATGATGGGAAACTGTGTGGCTTTTTTTTTTTTTTTTTTTTTTTACCTGCCCTTGCTCTTGCCTGGCTGGTAGTCTTGGAGATCGGGCCAGCCTCCCCGTGTGGACTCCTAGTCTTTGGTTCTGGAGGGAGCACAGCAGACCTTATTCACAAATTATTGTGTGTTTCCCTCCTATCTTGTGTGAGGGCCATCTGAAGGAATGACACAAGGCGCCTCTCTGTTCCGATTAACTTGGCACTCAGGGCAGAAAAGCAGTGGCCATTGCTCAAAAACATTGTAAAATGAATGAAAATCCTGTGCAGCAGCCTAGGGCAAAAGGTTATGGTTGAGACACACCGGTAAACCAGCTAAAGATGGGAGGAAAAGCTGGGGAGAATGTGTCTGTGGGAAAATAAGGCATTCAACAGTACCCAGGTAACTGGGAAATTTAGAAGGCCATGCACATGCACAAGGCAGGATGCACATGCAGAAAAGACCTGGGAAGACCATAAGCTTTCCCCTCTGCAAGAAGGAAGTAAAGACTAAGTTGGAATTAGCAATTTCTGGGCTAAGTACTGAAGTGGTGCCTAAGCTCAGAGCCAATCTGCAAAGGCTGAAAGGAGTTTTGTTTTTGTTTTGTTTTGTTTTAAGCTGCTGGCATTTGAGGAAATCTTTGTCAAAACACTACCTGATTGTGGAGTATGCATAAAGCAAATGTACTTCACAGGGCCTGGTTTTCCAAAGCCTTGCAGTTTCAAATATTGACCTTGCAAAGGACAGGAAATTTTCCCCAGGCTATAGTCTCTGTTGTAAGATAAAGAATTGTAACACAGCAAGGTTGCTGGCTCAGAGACAGACAGGTTACTGATTGATATGTAAAGATACTGGGAAATTGCTGTAAGAAGAGAATGTTTGCTAAAATCAAGCTTTTGTTGCACATTGCATTATGGAAGGTCACCTTGCTTGTCTTACCGAATGTTACCAGCTTTTATGTTAAACTTGTTAAATTTTACTTAGCAAAAACACCACCTATGTTCTCTTCCTGTAACTTCCTGGTCTGGAGAATAAATGTGGGAAGAGAACCCCAATTCGTGGTTAATTTCCCAAATGGAAGGAATGCCTCTCTCTGAGGGTTCCAGGAGACTAACCCCTTTTTTGGGGCTTCTCACTGCTCAGAAGAGATGGGCTTTGAGTAATCTTTGGCAGCTCCATCACCCAGAGGAAAATGGGTGACAAATCCATGGGAGGCAAAGCAAGACCTGATAACAAGCATAAATAAATAAATAAATAAATCAGTGACCATTCACAACTAGGAAGAGAGTCGTTGCAAAAAGAGTTTGGAAAAGTAGCTAAGCAGATGATTGCAGGCTTCAACATTCAAGAAGAACAAACTCTGGGGGCTGGGGAGAATCTGATTTCCAGAGTTACGAGATTATAATATTCAACAAAAAAGCCATAAGGCGTACAAAGAAACAGGAATGTATGTTCCATTCAAAGTAAAGTACAGATCAAAATAGTGTAGTGACAGAGCAGAGTCCATAAGTAATAGTTCTACACAAAATTATCAATTGATTTTTTTTTAACAAAGATGCAATGCCTATTCAATATTTTAAAAAGTCTTTTCGACAAATGAGGTTGAAACAATTGGATATCCATATGCAAAAAAAAAAAGTGAATCTTAACCTCACAAAATTACCTAAAAATTAACCCAGAATATAGAATTGAATGGAAAATGGAAACAAACCTTTAAGGAAAAAAATCAAAGGAGTAATTTTTTTTTTTTTTTTAACTTGGGGTCAAAGAATTCTTTAAAATGGTACATTAAAAAATTGAACTTTATCAAAAGTAAACACTTTTGCTCTGAGAAAGACACTGACAAATCAATGAAAAGACGAACAAAATGAGAGGAAATCTCTGGAAATTACTTATTCAACAAAGAGCTTGTATCTAGAACATATAAAAACCCTCATAATTACACACTAAGAAAATCAACAACTCAATTAAAAACTGGGCAAGAGTCTTGAATACTCATTTGACCAAAGGAGACACATGGAAAGCAAATAGGCCCATTAAAAGACACTCAAGATCATTAGCCATTAGGGCACTACAAATTAAAGCCAACAATGAGATGCCCAGAAGGAATGACTAAAATAAAAACATTCTGAAAATGTAACATACTAGGGAGGATGTGTAACGACTGTAACTCATACATTTCTGGTGGGAATGCAAAAGGGTACAGACACTTTGGAAAAGAGTTTTAGTAGTTTCTCATAAAAATAAGCACACACACCATATGACTCAGCAATCCCACTAAATATTTACCATAGATAAAGACGTATGTTTCCACAGATATGTATAGCATTTCCATTCATAATCACCAATAACTGCAAACAGCTCACATGTTCTTCAGTGAGCCAATGGATAAACATTGTGGCACCATGCAATGTAAAAATATCCATGTGGATAAATAAAGAGTAACAATACACACAGCGACTTGGATGAATTTCAGAGTCATTTTACTGAGTGATAGAAGCCAATCTCTAAAGGTTATATACTGTATAGTCTTATTGGTATCAAATTCATGAGAAGACAAAACTGTAGGAATGGAGAACACAGATTAGTGGTTTTCAGTGTTATGGGAGAAGGGTGTAACTACAAAAGAATACTATCAGGAACTCTTTTATTGATGATAATGGAACTATTAATGGAACTCTTTTTGGTGTTAATGGAACTGTATTCTAATTATGTTGCTGGTACACAAATTTATACATTTTTTAAAATTTATAAAAATGTATATTAAAAATTAATTTTATTTAGTTTAGTTAAAAATAAAATTAAAAATGATATTTGACAGGCCAAAGCAAAAATAGTTAATAGTATGTTGTGGGAATTATACCAAATACAGAAGTGAAGTATATGACAATAATGAAAAATGAACAGGTTCTGGGGCAGGATGTTGATAGTGGGGTAGGTTGTATATATGTGAGAATCAGAGAATATGGGAAAATTCTGTACTTTTCTGCTCAATTTTATAGAGAACCTAGAACTGCTCTAAATATATTTTTTACTTTATTACAACTCTAATTTTAAAACAATTAATAAGAGGAATTGAGAGTTTTCTCTTATAAGTTTCTTACAGTATATGTGAAATGGTACAATACTATTTGAAGTTAGAGTGTGATAAATTAAAGGTATATGTTGGGAACTTTAAGGAACCACTAACAATTTTTTTCAAAAGCATAACTGATACTCCAATAGTGAAGATTAAATGGAATCATAAAATATATTTGGTTATTCTTAAATAAGGTAGAAAATAGGAAAAGGAAGAACATGGAAGGTATCAGATGAACAGAAAACAAATGGTAGATTTAAATGCAACTATATCAGTAATTACATTAAACATCAATGCCTTAAAGATTTCCATAAAAGTACAGTTATTTTCAGATTGGATATAAAAGCAAGACCATTGTATTCGGTCTACAAGAAACCTTGTTTAAAAATAAGGAGATATATAGATTAAAATTAAATAGTTGGAAAAGATGTATCATGCAAATACTAAGCAAAACAAAGCCAAATTCATTACATTATATCAAAGAACATTTCAGAAAAAGGAATTTACCAGGGATCAAGAAGTTTATTACATAGTGAAAAAGGAGGTCAATTATTAAGAAAAGACAATCATGAATTTGTATGCAACTAGTCTCAATGTCAAATACATAAAGCAAAACCTGATAGAACTGAAAGAAGAAACAGATTCACAATTACAGTAGGAGAGGTCAACATTTTTCTTTCAGAAATTAAAAGGAAACGTAGACAAAAAATATTAGAAAGGATATAGAAGACCTTAACAATGTTATTGACCAGCTGACCTATTGATATTCATAGACCTAACCGCAGAGTAACACACATTCTTTCCAAGGGCACATGCAACATCCACAAAGGCAGACAATAATCTGAGCCATAAAACAAATCTCAACACAATCAAAGTCACAAGAAATATATTCTCTCACCACATTCACAGAAAATATCTGGAAAATCCCTGAATATTTGAAAATTCAGTATCAAAAAGACATATGGAAAATTCTCAAATATATGGAAATTAAACTACACATTTCTAAATAACCCATAGGTTAAAAAAACCCCAATGATATGCACAATGTAAATTAGAATATATTATTAACTCAACAAAAATGAAAATAGGTTATATCAAAATTTTAGGGACTTAGCTAAAACAGTGATTAGAACAAAATAAATGCTTATATTAGAAAATTAGTAAGTGCTTATTTTAGAAAAGAATGGTCTCAAATCAATTCTTTATGCTTCCATTTTAAAAACAAAAACAAGCAAAAAAGCAAATTAAAGTGAAAGGGAAAAGGAAGTAATAAGAAAAGTAACATTAAAGTAGAAAACAGAAAACCAACAGAAAAAAAATCGCAAAAACTAAAAGCTGGTCCTTTGAAAAGATAATAAAATTGATAATACCACTAATGAGAAAGGAGACATCATCTCAGAGCTTCAAGTCATTAAAAAGCAAACTAAAGTAACACTATCTAGAAAAATAAATTGGACAACTTAAAAGAAATTGACAAATTCCCTAAAATATGCCAACTACCAAACTCTTTCAAGAAAAAATAGATAACAGTGCCCAATATGTATCAAAAAAACTGAATTTTAAAAAAGTTTTTTTAAAGACTTATACTTTCTGATTTCAAGACTTACCATAAAATCATAAGAAAGACAATATCGTATTGGTATAAAGATAGACACATAGCTTAGTGGAACAGAAAGAAACAGCAATAGAGCCCAAAATATGTAGTCCATTGGTTTATAACAAAGGTGGTGTTGTATGCAAAATTTAGCCCCATAATATTGCCCCCTGATAATATTCTTATGGCTTTGTTACATTACATGACAAAAGGGACTATGCAGATAAAATTAAGGCTACTAATTAGCTGACTTTAAAATAGTGAGATGATCCTGGAATCACATGAACCCTTAAAACAAGAAGAGGGAGGCGGAAGAGGAAGTCTCAGAGATGCAAAACAGAATGAATCAGAGAGATTTAAAGTGTGAGGGAAAAAAAATGAGTTTTTCCAACAACCAGTGAGCTTGGAAGAGGATTCCGAGCCCACATAAGAACTGCAGCCACTACCCACATTTTAATTCTAGCACAGTGAGCCCCTGAGCAAGAATCCAGCCACGTAGTGTCAGACTTCTGACTGACAAAATTGTGAGATAATAAACATATATTAATTCAAGTCACTGTTTGTTATAAATTGTTACAGTAGTAATAGAAATCTAATACAGGTGTCTAACTTTTTCAATGGTGAAGATAAAGTCTTTTCAACAGATGGGGCTGAAAAGTTGGGTATCCATGTTCAAAACAATGAATCTTGACAACTATCTCACGCTGTAAAAAACAAACAAACAAACAAACAAACAAACTCAAAATGTATCATATTCCTAAATATGAAGCTCTAAATCTACAGGGAGAATACACAGAAGAAAATATTTGTGATCTTGGCTTAGTCAAAGATTTCTCTAACAGGGTTTCAAATCACAAACCATATAAGAAAAAAAGGATTGATAACTCACCAAAATTAAAAACTTCCATTCTTCAAAAGTCACTGTCCAGAAAATGAAAAGAACAGTCACTAACTGATAAAGAACTTGAACCCAGAACATATATAGAACACATACCTTGTATTGAACTTTTATAAAGACACAACGTGACATCACTAACCATCTACCACAATGGCTAACAGTAAAAAGACTGCCAATCCACGTGCTGGTGAATGCACAGAACAACCTAAAATCACATATGTTGCTGGAAGGAATGCAAAACGTGATAGCAATGTTTCTTAAAAGGTTAATTATACATTACTACAGAACCCAACCATTCTTCTTCCTAGGTATTTAACCAAGATAAATGAGAACATATGTCTACACAAATACCAGCACATCAATGTTTCTAGTAGGTTTATTCATAACAGTCAAAACCTCAGGGAAAAACTCTAAATGTTCCATAAACTATGAATGGATAAAAAAATTGTGGTATACCACTATTCAGCAATAAATGTGCTGAACTTCTGACACATGCAACAAAATGGATAAATTTTCAAAGCATTACAGAAAGAGAAAGAAACTTGTCATAGAAGGCTACATATTGTATGACTCAATTTATATAACGTTATGGAGTTCCCACTCTATAGAGAGAGAAGTCAGATCAGTGGTTGCCTAAGCCCTAGGGGTAAGTGGAAGAGCTTTACTACAAAGAGAAACAAAGGAACGTTTTCAACTTGATGGTAATGTTCTTTGGCTGTGGTGGTGGTTACTCAAACTATATATTTTTAAAGGGTAAATTTAATTCTGCAAATTAAACCTCAGTAACATGACTTAAAATTTTTTTAAAGTACAAAAAAATACTAAGCTGCAATGAAAGACAATAAAAAAGGAAGAATATTAGTAACAAAAAAGTGTGATTGTAGAAATTTTAAAAAGAATATTAATGAAAGTTGCATTTGTAATTATATAAATTAGAAAACCAATTTAATCCTCAAAAAAAGAAAAAAACAGAGGCTAGCATCAGATGACTATTATGTGATAAAATCTAAGAAAGAATATAAATAAGATATCTTAGCCAAGTATAGTTTTAGAGGGACAAAAACAAAGGGGATAGAAGATAAGCACTAATCAAAGAAGTGTGGTGAATACCTGGAGTTTTCAAATCAAAACGCACATCAAATACAACAAATATATTGTTGGTCACTGACGTGCTCATCTTATTTGATTTTATTTAATGCGCTGTATTTATTATACTTTCTTAATGTTCTCTTTTATTTATTTTTCTTGTTTTACAGTATTAAGTTTTTTGTTCCCTTCATTGACGTTACCAGTGGTTATTTTTAATTTTGTAATATATTTGAACATACATTTATCTGAAGGCATAGATGGAGATGGAAAGAACGTATGTGATGTAAATAACCGCTGGTAACGTCACTGAAGAGAAAGGGAACAAAAAACTTAATCAATACTGTAAAACAAGAAAAGTAAATAAAAGAGAACATTAAGAAAGTATAATAAATACAGTGCATTAAATAAAATCAAATAAGACAAGCACGTCAGTGATCAACAATATATTTGTTGAAATTAAATTCCCCTACTACAAGATGAAAACTTTTAAAGTTTAAAACAGACAAAAATCTAGCTACATAGCATTTATTGCTGATAGATTACTAAAATGATATGAATTGGTTAAGAATTTTTCATGTGTCTGTGGTTTGACAAACTGCTGCTGATAAAAGTAAAAACATTGAAAATATATAGAGAGAATTTAAATCATACAATTAGCAGGGTATATTATTACTTGGCTTCTCTTAAACAAAGAAGGTATGCTATGTTCAAATAACCATAGATTATTTAGAAAAAGAATCAGGTAGTAGTCCATAAATAAAATTTTAATTACATAAGAAAAAATAGATATGTTAGAGACCCAAAACCTGACCACAATGTAGTACAAAGAACAACAACCACTTAATATCAACTAAATAATGGCTGCAAAAATCTAACAATTAGAAATTTTTCTTTAATTAATTCTTAGGTCAAAGAATAATCCATGATTGTAATGCCAAGCATTCAGAAATTATGAGCAATGTGGAAAAATTTAGAAGGCACAACCTCCATAAGCCTAAATTCTTTTGTAAATAAACAGAAATTATTAAAAATGAATGTTATATAAAAAATTTATAAAATTATGCTCCTCTGTATTTTCAAGGCTGTGCTTTTCTGTTACTTTCTCATACGGAATTTTTCTACAGTCCATATGCTGTTTGAATCAATTTTCTTTGAATAAAAAGGGAGCCAGGCCTGAGGTTTTCAAAAAGACAGGATTTGTGGATTGTTCAAATTGACCTAAAATCTACACACAGCACAGAGGTTGATGAACATCATCCTAGCCCAATTTCTTGTACGTAGCAGACATTCCTCCAGATTGAACCTGCTGAATTTCTGTGGATTCTTTGGTTCTGATATTAAGGTACTTCAGGGATTCTTGAGAGACAGAGAATAAAATTCCTCACTCTAGAAACGTTTCACGTAATTGGTATAATTCTACTGCCTGCACTCCTCACAAGATGTGTCCTACCTCCAATTCTCACTTTATGCTTTTTCTTTTGAAAATACGCATTCAGTCGTGTTTTCTTCTGCATTTATTATTTCTGAATAGATTTCAAGAGAAAGATGGGAGGTCCCTGATTCTTGCTACTTCTCTATATAGACATCATTCAAAAGAGGGCAGATACTGAGATCTCACTGTTGAGCACAGACCCTAAGTCCTCTCAAATCAAGGACAGAGAGTGGTTTGATGGAAAGCAGTTTTTTGACCTTTCATGTGTTGATAATTCTTGTCTGGTTATACTCAAGGAGCATGCATTACTCAGGATGCTTTGTTTTTTGTATTTTGTTTTTATTGCTGTTTTGTTTTTATATCAAGGCTTTGGCAATGCAATAAAGGCCATTGCCTGGGATCTTGGGAATGATTGGAACTTGTAGAAAGGTTTTATGTTGTTGACATTCTGCTCTATAACTTAACATTTTCCCAATTTTTTTGCTATGTTAACGTCAGTGAGAATTATGGCTACGTTTTTGTGCACATCTATAATTACTTCTTTAAGTTAAATTCTAAGTAATAGAATTAATTATTCAAAGATATGAGTCTATTTAAGGCTCTTGATACACCACCAAGTATCTATGTCCGTTTGTATTTGCTTTTGAAATATTTAGAATTGGTAATTTTCATAGCACATATTCATTTTTTAAAGCAGACATTTGATTAGACCAAATAATATTTTACTATGTAGATTCTATTTATTTTGGATTACAAAGATACTAGTAACATTCAGTCTACCCAGTTCTCTAGATCAATGGCTGCAAAGTCCAGAGCCTACAGCCATAAGACAAATATTGTAAGTGATTAAAAGAGCTCAGGGAATGTTGGGTACTAGAATAAAATAGAACCCACATGGTCCTTGTGAAATAGGAATAGTTGCTATTTGACCCCAGCTGATGGTGTCATGTAGCAATAAGGTCTAATGTTGTGAGAGCTTCCAAGGGAAGCTAGAAATCCAGAAATTAAATTGAAATCTAAAGTTTAAATGCCAGACACAAAGTCAACTTTTAAAAAATATTTAATAGACCAAGCTAAAAACATTTTGGACAAGATTTGGCACAAAAGATTATAACCACCATGGATTATGCCAAATATCTATGAAATTTATCATGAGGAGACCTGTACATGTAAACCTTATCATCTTAACTACATAGAAATACATTTGCTGAATTGCATTGGTTTTCTACTATCAGATTTTACAGAAAGTTGATATTTGCAAAGTGCAAAGTTTAGTTAATAGATTCTTTACATCTTCCATCAAGCTGCTAGGGTAGGTTCAATATCTGAAGATCAATCAGTGCAGTTCACTATTATTAACAGACTAAATAAGAACCTAACAGAACAAGTACATGAACATCAATAGATGTAGGAAAGATATTAGGCAAAACTCAACATCCCTTCAAGATATCAACTCTCAACAAACTAGAAATAGAAGGGGACATTCTCAGTCTGAAAAAGGACATCTAAAGAAAATCTGCAGGTAACATTAGACTTCATAATGAAAGACTTAAGAAATCAAAAATACGGTCAAGAATGTTCACTTCCACCGCTCCTGTTCAACATCTTACTAGAAGTCTTTTCAATGCAATAGGCAAGAAAAAGAAATAACTACCATACAGATTGGGAAAGAAGAAATAAATCTGTCCCTATTTGTAGACAACATGATTGCCGATTCAGCAAATCCCAATAAATCTACCAAAAAAACCCAAACACAAAAAAACAACAAAAACAACAAAACAAACTGCCCTGAACTAAGAAGGGTGTTTAGAAAAGTTGCTAGACACAAGGTCAAGTTTTAAAAAGTCAATTGAAGTCTCTTTTACAGTAGCTCCTCAAGAAAAGCAAGGGAGGGCGGGAAAACTTAAGTAGAAATCTAACAAAATATGCGTGGAATTTGTATGGCGAAACTGCAAAATACTGATGAAAGAAATCAAAGCCTTAAATAGGTGGAAAGACATTCCGTGTTCATTAATTGGAATAGTCAATGCAGTTAATATCAAAATTCCCCCCAAATTAACACGATTCAAATAAAAATCCTAGCAGGAATTATACAGTTATAAACAAGCTGACTCCATGATTTATATGAAAAGGCAAGGGACCTAGAACAGTCCAAACAATTTTGAAAAAGAATAAAGTCGGAAGAACAAAGTCCTACTATTGAAATTTGAGACTTATTATAAAGCTCCAGTAATCATCAAGCAGCAGTGTTGGCAAAAGAATAGTCACTTAAATCAGTAGAATGTAACAGAGAACCTAAAAATAAACCTACACAAATACGGTCAATTGATTTTTTTGACAAAGGTCTAAAGGGCAATTCAAGGGAGAAATGAAAAACTTTTTGAAGTACCATCCTATATAGAAAGTGTGTGTGTGTGTGTGTGTGTATGCATATACAAATTGAACATAATTGATAATTGACCTAAATGTAAAGAATATATAAAACTCACAGAAGAACACAGGAAAAAATGTTTGAAACTTGAGATAGGCCAAAGTTCATAGAAACAATATCTAAGTCCATACCACAAAAAAGATAAATTGGACTTTATCAAAAATTAAATACTTCTGCTTTGCTAAGAACACTTTTTAAAAAAAACTCTTTGTTGGAAGAATCAAAAGTCAACTCACTGACAGACCAGGAGAAAATATTTGTAAATCATGTTTTACAAGAGGCTTACATACAGAAAATACTTTAAAATGCCTTCAAAACTCAACAATGAAAAAGCAAAGAACCTACTTGAAAAATGGGCAAAAATCTGAACATATACTTCATCAAATAAGCTATTCAGAGTGGAAAATAAGCACATGAAAAGATTCTCAACATCATTAGCCATTTGGGAAATGCAAATCAAAACCACAAAATGATAGCACTACGCACTTACTATAATCTGTAAGAAAAATGAAACAATACCAAATGATGGCAAGCATACAATGCAATGGAAACTTCCTTGCCTTGCCAGTGCGTATATACAAAATGGTATAGCCACTCTCTGGAAAATAGTTTGGCAGGTTTTTAAAGTTAAACATACACATGTGATAGCATATTGCAATCCCACTGCTAGGTATTTACCCCAGAAAAATAAAAATTTGTATGCATACTAAATCTTATATGTGAATACTTAAAGCATCATTATTTATAACCACCAAGAAATAGAAACAACCTAAATGAGCTTCACGGGTGAAGGGATAAACAAAAGATGGTACATTAACACAATGAAATACAGCTAAGCAATGAAAACAAATGAGCGATTGATAACATGCAATGATGTGATGGATCTTAAATACATTATGCTAAGTAAAAGGATCCAGTCTTGAAAGATTGCTTTCCGCATGATTCCATTTACGTAATATTCTAAAAATGGCAAAACCATAGGAACAAAAAAGAGAAGAGTGGTTGCCAGGATTAGGGGTCTAAGAAGGACTGACTGTGAAGGGAAAACACAACGTAGTTTTATATGTTGACAGAAATGTTCCTATTCTGTTTGTGGTGGTGGTTACACGAGTCTATGTATGTGTTAAAATTCATAGAACTGTACACCAAAATAGTGAATTCTACTATTTCTATACTGTACTATTAGTATGTAAATTAAAATAAATCTAAGTATCAGATAGATCTTCTCAATAGTCATATACTTATCAATTTTAAGGAAACTCAGATACTATGTATTACTAAAAAATTTTTATTCCAGATCTATATTCAAAATAATAATTCCATACTAAGGCAAAATGTGGTGAATATGTAATAAAGAGGATACAATTTAGTTTTAAAATCCTGAAAGTAAAATGTCTCAGGTAAAAATCAGAGCAAGTAAAATATACAAGCAGAGATGTTCTTAGTATCAGTTTGTATGGCAGGAATATTCTAGAGGTACAGCCACTGACTCTCTTTGATACAAGAGACTTTTACAGATGCATTCCTGATGCTGTTAGAAAGAGTGACATTTTATTTTTGTTTCCTGCTTTTAGTACCTACAAATTGTAATGGTAGATTTGTCACATGGATATGATAGATTTTTATCTTGTGTGCCTTTACAAAGTACGTAATTTTTTCTCACCTGCGATCTCAGGCCATGCATCTCTTTGATTTAGAGTAGTGAGCTTCATGGCAGGCTGAATTAAAGCAACTTTACTCACAATCTTTTCAGATTGGAAATATGTCAAGAAGGGAGTCTTTGGTGGATTTGCTCCAAGCTGACAAGTAAAGGACTAGCTTCCTTGAATGGTTATCTTAAGAGTTGTGTTTGTAATACGGTTACACTCAAATACACACATGCTTTGATGTGGATAAAAAAAACCTTATTTATGCAGCTAAATTCTCAAAGTATGCTTTGTGTAAATCAGTGTTACCAACATGCAACTTATGGACTCTTGGTAAAAGGGAGGATGTCACAAAATTATCACAAGAGTTCTAAAAGTGCTTGTGTACACCCATCAGTGTCTGAGGACTCATTTTGAAATGTATTTGACTAATGACATGATACATAATTACAAACTACAAAAATCTTAAATATTACTTAATTTATAATGGCTTTTTGCAACAAATACTAAAATGCAATTCCATTGTTGTGAGGGTGAAGAAAATATTTTATTTTCAAAGTCACCAAGGGTAAGTTCAGAACCATCAACATTGGTACTATAAATCACGATGGGCATCATTATCTTATTTCTATTTGTTGCTGTTTTATAACATAATGAGTTGAGAAACGTGTGACATTTTTAAAGAAAGCTAATGCTATTGTTGGTATACTTAAGATCTCTTAAAAGATCAATATTGAAATTTTATTGGATTTCACTTTTAAAATACACTAAAAACAGGGCAAACTCAATGTAATTAACTCTAAGAACATCAGAAAGCAGCATCAGCATAACAAAGTAACAGTCACTCTGCTATAGGAGTCAGGGACCGGGTCCTTGCAGAAAGCGTGACCACCACCACACCAAATTGCTCTCCCCATCCTGTCCCCCTGGTTTCTTCACTCTACTTTCATTCCCTCTCAATTACTTTTCTTTCATGCCAATTACTGAATTAGAAATATAAGTTCCCTATCTGAAAACACATTTCAAATGTTTTTCCAAGATTTGCTGGAACTAGCATGACCAATTTAGAGTCTGGTAGGAGGCTACTCTAGGACAAATATTCCTTGAGTATATGGACATCTCAGGTTCGCCAGAATAAGCCTGATTCTACTTAAATCTAAACAGTTGATCACATTATTATCTGTCTGACTGCTCTGAACCAATGCCCATCTGGTTAGTCTTCCTGCCTAGAGTTCACAACCAAGTTGATGGGCGGCACTTTCGTCCTACTGAATGACGTAGTACTCACGGGGGTGTTGTAAGTAACACCTCATTGCTTTAGCTTCCTGGTATAAAAATCAGTGGTTGAGATGACAAAACATCACGGCAAAGCACAATATTCTATTAAAAAGTGAATATGGTGGAATAACGTGAATGAGAAAATAAATGCACTCATGTTTTCTTAGTTGCAGCCTCATTACAAAGAATGAGAGGTATTTTCTCAAAAGAGTAGTGAGAAGCTTCATATCCTAGCAATCTGAGCTTCACACTGGGTCACACAAGGCCTGAAGATACAGTAAATATCATCAGGGTCTGACCCGTGCCTTTAGTGTCAGAGCTATAATGTGGGGCAGTGCAGGCTGTGGGAACACCACGTGCAAGAATGAAAACCACTTAAACCTCAGTCTAGTTTTGCTAGCTCTAAATTTGGGCCCCAGATTTTATAGAAATATCCATATTTTTAATTGCTGGCAATTTCTAACACATGGGTCATTACTTTATCGATGCAACAAAGCACATCAGTGAGGCAGATCTGCCTCGCTGACTGTATTGTTAACAGTTGGCTTAAGGCCTGTGGGAGAATACTAGTTTCCTCTCCAATACGGGAGCCTAGAAGTAAAACTCCTCGTATGGGAATAGGGCGTGGGCACAGAGAAAGATGCGTGTTCTATCTACATGCTTCCACCCTGGGTGCTTTAGTGGCACTGAAAGTCAATGTTGGCTTCAGGGTGCATTAAAATAGCACCTGATAGGTGGTGAGCCAGGGGTGGCAGCGACAGAGGCTGGCCAAAGGAGTCTACTGTGGATCAGGAAATAGTTTCCTTTTTCTTGTTTCCTGGGCCTTCTACTATGCAGTGGAGGACAGGGAGCTCCAATAACAGCTGATATTGAAGTTTTCACAAATTCCGACGAGTACGGGGACTCAGCCACATTAAGTGAAATCAGAATATTTAAAAAGAGATATGACATAACATGTGCTCGAAGTACTGTTACAGCAGAGAGAAAATTTACAGGATCCATACTATGAGATGGATAAGCTCCAGCTAAGAGTAGAAGGAGAATAAACCACAACTGTAAGAATTAAAGTCCAAAGGGCTTAATTCAATTTCCCCCAGAATAGAAATGCCTGGATTTCTCTCTTCACAATATTTTACCTAGTGTAGTGTTCACAAACGCAAGGATGAGGGTTAGACAGCCTGGATTTGAATCCAGCCTGGCCACTCTTTTACTTGCAAATTTAGGCAAATTACTTAACTTTTGCCAAATGAGGACAATAGTAGTACCCAGTGTGCTTAGTGTTGTGCAGATTAAATGAATGCTTGGAGTGGTACTTGGCCTTGAGGCTCAGAGCAAGAATTCAATAAAGCTAACTATGCAGAAGGCCATTATCATCACTATTTCTATTACCATGAATCAGGCTTTAAGTATTTATTACCTAGGCAATTAAATTCTAACTTCTCCCTACCCCAGTTCCAATTCTGCATATCTTCCATATATCAATCTAGAGGCATGCCCTTATAATACAGTTCTGATTGTTTCCCCAGTATCTTAAAGATCTCTACTACCTCTCTATTATCTATGTAATCACTTTCAAAAAAAGTTAACATGGATATGTAGCTTCCCTTTCGTCCTCCATGTCTATAGCTTTATCCGTTTCAACCGCTTCCTCTACTACATCTGGAGTGGTCTCCTACTCATTAGTCTTGCCCTCTACAATTTCACTTGAGTATACTCCTGATTAAAACATTTCACAACCTATTGATAAAATCAAATACTTCTTTCAGGGGGTAAAAAAGTTAAGAAAAATATAACATTTGCTCCACATATTTCTGTGCCAGGCATGGTGACAAAGCCTTCACAAATATTGTCCCTATGGTCCCATTTACCCCTCAAACGACATGGCAACTCTGGTTGGAGATGGAACCCTGAGAGTTTAAAACTCTTGGTAAAGGTGGACTAAAAAGAAAATGGATTAGCATAGCCAGCACAGTGTAGCCGAGGATATTGATGTCTTACATATGATATTACTTGACACTGAAAAACTCAAAGGTTTTGAAACAAAAAAGCGTTAGACTATTGTGTGGCTGTCTTATTTAACAAAGAGCTAGATCATATTGTTGTGGAAAGAGCTGTGGTTTATCTAAGGAACATTGCAGTCAGGTGGCAGGAAAGGTGGACCTTAGCCTAGCAAGTAAACAATCTTCTCTCCTTGTAAGACGGGTTAGTTTTTACTCAGACTCCAAGGCACTGAGATGCTTCCAGTGTGGGCAGGCCATGGTAAATCAAGGAGTTGGACTAGAATAAATTTGAGGATTGGACCTTGACTGTTGTTATTTTCTTTGTTCCATTTTCCTTTAGGTATCACTATAAATTTAACTAAAGTCCTATTAAATTTGCAGCTTGATCTCTGCTGAGCTGCATAAAACTAAATAGGGCACTAGTCTTTTCACTGACTATTTGGTTGTGGCCATTTATAGGTGATCTGCCCCCGTGTGTCCCAGGTCCCAGGCAACAATCAATGTGCTTTATATCATACTATATTTTCTCTGTTTACAATTTCATATCAATGGAATCATACAGAATGTAGTCTTTTGTTTTTGACTCCCATTTAATATTTGTTGGTATACTTTATGTTATCCTATAAATCTCTCAGTTTCTGTTGTTTTCTTTAATCCTTTTGATAATTTCTATGTTATTTTTCAGAATTTATATTTGTTAATTCATTGTTGTCATGCTCGCCTTTAACTCTTTAAATATGGCTTTTCTTTACTTCCTTGAACATATTTATAATAGCTGCTCTGAAGTTTTGGTCTGATACACCCGTATCTGCTTTTATTTCTCCCTCAGGATGGGTTACACTTTTCTGTCTTTTGTGTGTACCTAGTAATTTTTGGTTAAACATTGAACTTTTAAGATAGTTTATTTTAGGGGCCGGCTCGTGGCTCACTCGGGAGAGTGCGGTGCTGATAACACCAAGGCCATGGGTTCAGATCCCATATAGGGATGGCCGGTTGGCTCACTGGGTGAGCATGGTGCTGACAACACCAAGTCAAGGGTTAAGATCCCCTTACCGGTCATCTTTAAAAAATAAAATAAAATAAAAAATAAATAAATAAATAAATAAAATTTCTATTAATTAAAAAAAAAAAAAAAAGATAGTTTATTTTAACATCTCTGGATTCTCATCCCCACCCCTGCCCCAACAGCAGCTGCTGTTTTTTGTTTATTTATTTGTTTAGTAACCTTCCTGGTCTAAATCTAGAAAATTGTTTGACGATATAATTTTGGCTTGAACCATTTATATGATTTATAAAGAAATTGAAGAGAAAAAGAACAGGGAGAAAAAAATTGCCTTCTGTTTTTATATTTGATGTTACCACTTTTGATGCTCTTCATCCTTTTCTGTGGAACTGGTATAATTTCATATCATCTTGAAGAACTTCTTTAGCATTTCTTGTAGTGCAGTCAGTCAGTGACAAGTTCTTAGTTTTCTTTTGTTAGGATCCCAAGCAGCCTGATTGAGAGGAGGAGTAGGTTAAAGAATCATAAATCACACTTAATGAAACTGAACTTCTGAAGAAGCTAGAGCAAGGACAGAGGCACAAATAAAGGAAGAACACTTAAGGAGATCGAATGGAGCTCTGAAAAGACTTTTTAGAGCTGAAAACGATGAATTTTGAATTAAAAATTTTAGTTTATAAATTGAAATAAAGGTTGGTCTCTGAGGAATTACTGGCTTAAAAAAATCAAGTGCAAGAAATATCTCAAATTACAGAGCAAAATAATAGAGAGAAATTATTCAGAAAAAAAGAAAAATCTTGGAGGTGGATCTAGGAGGTCTAATGTAAAAAAACGTGTTCCAGAAAGAGAAAACTGAATAGATATAAGAAGGACACTAGTAAAAAATATTCACATTGCGGGCCGGCCCCGTGGCGCACTCGGGAGAGTGCAGCGCTTGGGAGCACAGCAGCGCTCCCGCTGCGGGTTCGGATCCTATATGAGAATGGCCGGTGCGCTCACTGGCTGAGCGTGGTGCCAGCGACACCACCCCAAGGGTTGCAATCCCCTTACCGGTCACAAAAAAAAAAAAAAGACAAAAAATATTCACATTGCAAGAAAATTTTGTTCAGCAAATAAGAAATCTGTGCCTGGAAATTACACAATATTGCATTTTAGAATAGAATGATAACAAAAACCAAATACCCAGAAATATCCACATAGAGTAGATGGAAGGATTGGCTCTCATACATTTTTTTAAACATACTGATACAGCACATTGTTTATAGCTAACAGTACTATATCATATACTTAAAATTTGCTGTGAGGATAGATTTTATGTTAAGAGCTCTGGTCACACACACAATAATAATAAGAGGACAGGAAGAAACTTTGGAGGGGTGAATATGTTCATGGACTTGATGATGGTGATAGTTTTACAAGTTTATACTACCTCCAAACTCCTCAATATGCATACCTTAAATATGTACAGCTTTCTGTATGTAATAGTTTAAGATGAAGTGGTTTTAAAAAATATGAACTTGACAACATATTTTTAAATTACTGTTTAAATGCATATTGTCATAATATAGAAATTTTAAAAATAAAAGTGATTGAAATATATTAAACACTTTAAAATCAAAAACTTTTTTTAGATTGAACAAGAAATGAAAAAATATTTGTTACCTAGAAAACAATAGATAGAATACTTTGTTAAAAAAAAAAAAAAAGCTTAAGGGGTCAAGATGGCGGAGTAGTCGGTTCCTGGTGTCTCTCTCTCCCACAGAGTGACCAATTTACAGCTTTTGAGGAACAGTGACAGAGGACCCGAAATCTGTGCTGGAATGGACAGGAGCCGCCCACCACAGGACCCCAGTTCAGGTTGCTCCCCATTTTGTACAGAGACTTTAGAGCATCTGGGCCCACACGCCCCCAGCCTGCCGGACAGAGAAGGTAGGCAGGGCAAGGGCAGGACTTCTGGTGCAGGCTGTCACATCTCCATGAACAACCTGAGAGGCTCCAGGCTCCTAAGGCCCAAGCCAGACAAGCTGGTGAAGGAAGGTGGGGCGTGACTTTTGGGCCAGGCTGTCCCATCTCCCTGGGTGACCTGAGAGGCTCCAGGGTCCCAAGCCCCGAGCCAGACAAGCCGGTGAACGCAGGTGGGGTGGGACTTCTGGCCCCAGCCATCTCTCTCCATGAGCAACTTAAGAGGCTCTGAACTCCCACGCCCCCTGACCAGCTGCTGAAGGCAGGTGGCGTGGGACTTCTGGTCCACTCCAGGCTACTTTCTGCTGTCCAGAACCAGCAGATCCTTCAGGATCCAAGCAAGACATCAGGGTGAAATGACTGAACTGTGATACCCTCAGCCACAATGACAAAACACCAAAGGAAAGAAACCAGAAATATGAAAAAATCAAGAAAGTACATCACCACCAAAGGAAATTAATAACTTTCAAGTGCTAGATCCTATAGAACAGGAAGTCTTTGAAATGACAGACAAGGAATTTAGAGTAACTATTCTAAGGAAACTAAATGAGATACAAGAAAACTCAGTGAAACAACACAATGAAATGAGAAAAAACATACAGGATCTGAAAGAGGAAATGTACAAAGAAATCAATGCCTTGAAAAAGAATGTCCCTGAGCTTGTGGAGTTGAAGGATTCCTTCAATGAAATAAAAAAAAAAACACAACAGAGAGTTTAACCACCAGACTTGAACAAGCAGAAAAGAGAATTTCTGACCTTGAAGACAGGCTGTTTGAATTATCACAGTCAGATCAGAAAAAAAGAATTAAAAAAAACTGAAGAAAATTTAAGAGAGACAACTGACAACCTTAAGTGCTCAAATATCTGAATCATGGGTATTCCAGAAGGGGAGGAAATATGAAATGGCATTGAAAACATATTCAATGAGATAATAGAAAACTTCCCAGGTATAGGGAAAGTCACAGATCCCCAGATTCAGGAAGCCCAAAGATCACTAAACAAATTCAACCCAAAAAGGTCCTCTCCAAGGCATGTGATAATCAAACTGACAAAATTCAAAGACAAAGAGAGAATCTTAAAACCTATAAGAGAGAAGTGGCAAGTCACCTATAAGGGAGCCCCAATCAGAATAACATCAGACTTTTCATCAGAAACTCTAAAAGCCAGAAAAGAATGGGATGATATATTCAAAACACTAAGGGACAAAAATTGCCAGCCAAGAATACTTGACCCACCAAGGCTATTCTTCTGAAATGAAGGGCAAGTAATATATTTCTCAGACAAAAAATAACTGTGGGAGTTCACTACCACATGAAATTTCACTACGAGAAATTCTTAAGGAAGTACTGGGTTTGGTAGCACAAAAACAACCATCACTACCATGAATACACAAGAAAGAACAATACCTACCAGCAAAACAAAAATGCTAACAAAAGAGAAAAAAGATAGTTTGTCTATCACCCCAAGAAACCAACAAATACAGAAGACAAACAGAAAATTTGAAAGAAAGGAACAAAAGATAATTAAGACATTTAAACAAAAATCAGTATAACGCTAGGAGTAAATCAATACCTTTCTATAATAACTCTGAATGTAAAGGGACTAAATTCCCCATTCAAAGGACACAGAGTGACAGAATGGATTAAAAAGATGGACCCAACAATATGCTGTCTCCAAGAGACTCACTTGACCTATAAAGACACATACAGACTAAGAGTGAAAGGATGGAAGTAGAAATAAAAAACAAGCTGTAGTAGCTATTCTTATATCAGATAAAATAGGCTTTAAAGCAAAAACCATTAAAACAGATAAATATGGCCAATATATAATGATAAAAGGATCTACCCATCAAAAAGACATAACAATCATAAATATATATGCACCTAATGTTGGAGCAGCCAGATTTACAAAGAAAACACTATTAGATCTAAAGAAATAAATAGACACTAACACCATAATAGTGGGGGACCTGAACACCCCACACTCATCATTGAACAGATCATCTAGGCAAAAAAATCAACAGAGAAACACAAGATCTGAACAATACTTTAGACCAATTGGATTTGGCAGATATCTACAGAACATTCCACCCAACAACCTCAGAATATTCATTCTTCTCATCAGCACATGGAACATTCTCCAGAATAGACCACGTGTTAGGTCACAAATCAAGCCTTAACAAATTCAGAAAAAAATGGATTTATTCCATGTATTTTTTCTGATCACAGTGGATTAAAATTAGAAATCAATAATAAATGAAACTCTGAAAACTATACAAACTCATGGAAATTAAACAACATTATACTTAATGACATGTGGGTCCAAGAAGAAATTAAACAGGATATCAAAAAAATTTCTTGAAACTAATGAAAATAATGATACATCATACCAAAACTTGTGGGATACTGCAAAAGTAGTCTTAAGGGAGAAATTTATTGCATTAATGCTTACTTCAGAAGAATGGAAAGATCGCAAATAAACTAACACTTTACCTTAAAGATCTAGAAAAACAAGAACAATCCAAACCTAAAGATAGTAGATGGAAAGAAATAATTAAGATTAGAGCAGAACTAAATGAAATAGTAACATGAAAAACAACACAAAAAAAATCAATGTAACAAAAAGTTGGTTTTTTGAAAAGTTTAATAAAATTGACAAACCTTTATAGCAAGACTAAGAAAAGAAGAGAGAAGACCCAAATAACAAAAATTAGAAATGAAAAAGTTGATATTACAATTGATAACTCAGAAATACAAGGAATAATTAGAGACTACTATAAACATCTTATGCCAACAAATTTGAAAATCTGGAGGAAATGGATAAATTTCTAGATGCATACAAATTACCAAAACTGAGGCAAGAAGATATAGAAAATCTGAACAGACCAATAACAATAACAGAGATTGAAGCTGTTATCAGAACGTTCCCAACAAAGAAAAGCCCAGGACCAGATGAGTTCACTGCAGAATTCTACCAAACCTTCAAAGAGGAACTGATACCAATTCTCTACAAACTGTTCCAAAAGATTGAAACAGAGGCTATTCTCCCAAATCATTCTATGAGGCAAATATCACCCTGATACCAAAACCAGAGAAAGATGCATCAAAAATAGAAAACTACAGGCCAATATCCTTGATGAACATAGATGCAAAAATCCTTAATAAAATACCAGCTAACTGGATACAGCAACACATACAGAAAATTATACACCACGATCAAGAGGGATCCATCCCAGGGATGCAAGATTGGTTCAACATATGCAAATCAATAAATGTGATACACCACGTTAATAAAAGCAAAGACAAAAACCACATGATCATTTCTATTGATGCTGAAAGAGCATTTGACAAAATTCAACAACCTTTCATGGTAAAGACTCTCTACAAGTTACACATAGACAGAAATTATCTCAACATAATTAAGCCATATATGATAAGCCCAATGCCAATATCATCCTGAAGAGGAAAAAGCTGAAAGCTTTTCCCTTAAAAACAGGAACTACACAAGGATGCCCACTCTCACCACTCCTATTCAACATAATGTTGGAAATACTAGCCAGAACAATCAGAGAAGAGAAGGAAAAAAAGGGCATCCAGATTGGAAAGGATGAAGTCAAGGTGTCCCTTTTTGCGGATGATATGATCCTACAAATTGAACAGCCTAAAGCTTCTATAAAAAAACTCCTAGAGTTGATAAATGATTTCAGCAAAGTTGCAGGTTACAAAATCAACACACAAAGTTCAGTAGCATTTCTATACTCCGTCAGTGAACGTCCAGAAAAAGAAATTAAGAAAGCAAGCCCATTTACAATAGCCATCAAAAAAATAAAATATTTAGGAATAAAGCTGACCAAGGATATGAAAAACCTCTACAAAGATAACTACAAACCACTGTTGAGAAAAATTAAAAGGATACAAGAAGTTGGAAAGATATCCCATGCTCTTGGATTGGAGGAATTTCAAATTGTGAAAATGTCCATATTACCCAAAGTGATCTACAGATTCAATGCAATCCCCATCAAAATACAAATGATATTTTTTTCTGAGATGAAAAAAGCTATCCAGACATTTCTATGCAACAACAAAAGACTGCCCATAGCCAAAGCAATCCTGAGCAAAAAAATAAATAAATAAATAAAAATAAAGCCGGAGGCATAACCCTACCTGACTTTAAACTATATTACAAAACTATAATAACAAAAACAGCATGGTACTTGCATAAAAATAGACACACAGACCAATGTAATAGAATAGAGAACCCAGAAATCAATCCACAAAGCTACAGCCATCTGATCTTTGACAAAGGGAGCAAAGCTACATACTGGGGAAGAGACTGCCTCTTCAACAAGTGGTACTGGGAAAACTGGATAATCATATGTAGGAAAATGAAACTAGACCTCTATCTTTCACCATATACCAAAATCAACTCAAAATGTGTCGGGCCTTAAAAACTAACCCCACCTTAAGTGACATTACAAGTGGCGCCATTATGGGCCCACAAGGGCGTATTAACGTGGCAGCCTAAGATGGCGCTGGGAGGAAGTAGGGTGGGAGTGTCTGCAGGAACCTTGCCTTAGCCCTTATTGGCCAAATACATGCTTCCGCACTCGTGAACACTGCGTGATTGCAATAGCTAGGCATTGAGACAGGATGCATGCCCTTGACCTTTAAGCTGATAGGATTATGTAAAAAACCTCCCTTCCCCATTTGCTTTTAAAAGCAAGTGCTTGTGTGATAATAAACAGAACTGCTCAACAGAACCCCCGCTGTGTCTGAGTGTCCTTTAACTGAGCTGGTTGGGGCCGGTGGCTGTGCTCACCTCTCTTCATGGCTCTCTTCCCCCGTCTCCTTCCAAAGGGGACCAGAGGGAAAGAGGAATCCGGGCCATTCGCTCGCCTACCAAAAGGAACGAGTCTAGGACTGTTCGGGTCGGCCAGCGGCGGACCCAACAAAAATGGATTAATGAATTAAATATACATGCTGAAACAATAAAACTCCTTAAAGAAAACATAGGGGAGACACTCCAGGAAGTAGGAGTGGGTACAGAATTCATGAATAGGACCCAAAAAGCACAGGCAACTAAAGGTGAAATAAACAAATGGAATTATATCAAACTAAAAAGCTTCTGCACAGCAAGAGAAATAATCAACAGAGTAAAAAAAATAACCAACAGAGTGGGAGAAAATATTTGCAAAATATACATCTGACAAAGGATTAATATCCAGAATATACAAGGAACTCAAACAACTTTACGATAAAAAAATAACCCAATTAAAAAATGGGCAAAGGAGCTGAACAGGCATTTCTCAAAGGAAGATATATGAATGGCCAATAAACACATGAAAAAGTGCTCAATATTACTCAACATCTGAGAAATGCAAATCAAAACCACACTGAGATACCACCTCACTCCAGTTAGGATGGCTAACATCCAAAAGACTGAGATTAATAAGTGCTGGAGAGTTTAAGGAGAAAACCTCAACCACTGTAGATAGGACTTCAAAATCATGCAGCCTTTATAGAACATGATATGGAGGTTCTTAAAACAATTACAGATAGATCTACCATATGACCCAGAGATTCTACTGCAAGAAGAGTGGAAATCATCATGCTGACATGCTGAAGGCATATTTGTACTCCAATGTTTTGCAGCTCTAGATACAATAGCCAAGAGTTGGAACAAGCCCAAATGTCCATCATCTGAGGAGTGGATAAGGAAACTGTGGTACATCTACACAACAGAATACTACTACGCTATAAAAAAGAATGAAATACTTCCATTTGCAACAACATGTTAGGCGAACGTGATAACCACTACACTACGGAAACCCGCTGCCATTTGCAACAACATGGATGGACTTAGAGAAAATTATATTAAGTGAAACAAGTCAGGCCTAGAAAGAGAAATACCACATGTTCTCACTTATTTGTGGGAGCTAAAAATTAATAAATTAATAAACACACAAACAAATAAAGGGTGGGGGGGGGAAGAAGACAGAATAACCACAAAAATTCCTTGAACTATTTAAGTCAAGTGCACAGATATGATGTGTTGAGGGGGGCAGGGAGAGCAGGGGTTAGAGAGGAATGGGTAAAGGGGCATGAAAATCAAGTACAATATATTTTGAGAAGTAAAATAAAAGTCAATTAAATTAAAAACAAACAAACAAACAAAAAACAAAACAAAAAACCCAACAAACTTATGGATACAGTGAAAGTATTGTGTTAGGGAACAATATGATTTAAAATGCCTGTATTCATATAGAACAGGGAAGAAAAGACTAATCAAATAGTTAAGAACTTTGCAATCTTGATAAAGGAAAAAATAAAGAGCAGAAATAGGAGAGACTAGAACTGAGAAAGGAGATCTAGAACCATTAGAGATGACTACAGACATCTCACAGGCAGAAATTTGTAAACCTGAAGAAATTGCATGTTTGCCTGCCAATATACTGTCAAAGAATAAAAACTGATGTTAGAACAAATGGAGAATTTGAGTAGATTAACTACCGTGTTAGAAGTTAGAAAGGTAATTAAAGTTAGCATGAAAAAAGACCAGTAGAGAAGTAGTTTCAGAGAAGAGTTTTATCTAACCATCAAAGAACAAATGATTATAAAATTATTAAAATTATTACAAATGGAAAATACAGTTGATTTATAAATATAACTTATGTATATAATTTTATATATTTGACTTATACATTTGATTTTTATACATTTTATTTATAAATATAACTTATAAATACAATTTTATATAATCTATATACATATAAAATTATAAAATATAATTTTATAAATTTATATAATTTATAAATATAATTTTATTATCTTAGAAAAGATAATAAAATTATAAAGATAAAAATTTAAGAGGAAACTTGCTTACCAGATATCAGAATGTATTATGTGTTCTGATCAATGCAATATTAGTATAGGAACAGATAAATATATCAGACAAATAATTCAGAATTAGACCATTGACATAAAAAATACACATTAAAAAAACATTGAAGATTTGATATAATCCCATTTGTTTATTTTTCCTTTGGTTGCCCGTGCTTTTGGGGTCATATTCATGAAGTCTGTGCCCAGTCCTATTTCCTGAAGTGTTTCTCCTATGTTTTCTTTCTTTTTTTTTTTTATTTTTATTTTTATTTTTTATTTTTTTTGTCGATATACATTGTGGCTGATTATTGCTCCCCATCACCAAAACCTCCCTCCCTTCTCCCTCCCCCCCTCCCCCCCACCAATGTCCTTTCTGTTTGCTTGTCATATCAACTTCAAGTAATTGTGGTTGTTATATCTTCTTCCCCCCCCCCCCGGTTTGTGTGTGTGTGTGTGTGTGTGTGTGTAAATTTATATATTAATTTTTAGCTCCCACCAATAAGTGAGAACATGTGGTATTTCTCTTTCTGTGCCTGATTTGTTTCACTTAATATAATTCTCTCAAGGTCCATCCGTGTTGTTGCAAATGGCAGTATTTCATTCGTTTTTATAGCTGAGTAGTATTCCATTGTGTAGATGTACCACATTTTCCGTATCCACTCATCTGATGATGGGCATTTGGGCTGGTTCCAACTCTTGGCTATTGTAAAAAGCTTCTGCACAGCAAAAGAAACAATTAACAGAGTTAAAAGACAACCAACAGAGTGGGAGAAAATATTTGCAAAATATACATCTGACAAAGGATTAATATCCAGAATATATAAGGAACTCAAACAACTTTACAGGAAGAAAACAAGCAACCCAATTAAAAAATGGGCAAAAGAGCTAAGTAGGCATTTCTCTAAGGAAGATATACAAATGGCCAACAGACATATGAAAAAATGCTCAACATCACTCAGCATCCGGGAAATGCAAATCAAAACCACATTGAGATACCATCTAACCCCAGATAGGATGGCTAAAATCCAAAAGACTCTGAACGATAAATGCTGGCGAGGTTGTGGAGAAAAAGGAACTCTCATACACTGTTGGTGGGACTGCAAAATGGTGCAGCCTCTATGGAAAATGGTATGGAGGTTCCTCAAACAATTGCTGATAGATCTAACATACGACCCAGCTATCCCACTGTTGGGAATATACCCAGAGGAATGGAAATCATCAAGTCGAAGGTATACCTGTTCCCCAATGTTCATCGCAGCACTCTTTACAATAGCCAAGAGTTGGAACCAGCCCAAATGTCCATCATCAGATGAGTGGATACGGAAATTGTGGTACATCTACACAATGGAATACTACTCAGCTATAAAAACGAATGAAATACTGCCATTTGCAACAACATGGATGGACCTTGAGAGAATTATATTAAGTGAAACAAGTCAGGCACAGAAAGAGAAATACCACATGTTCTCACTTATTGGTGGGAGCTAAAAATTAATATATAAATTCACACACACACACAAAACCGGGGGGGGGGGGAAGAAGATATAACAACCACAATTATTTGAAGTTGATATGACAAGCAAACAGAAAGGACATTGTTGGGGGGGAGGGGGGGAGGGAGAAGGGAGGGAGGTTTTGGTGATGGGGAGCAATAATCAGCCACAATGTATATCGACAAAATAAAAATAAATAAATAAATAAATAAATAAAATAAAAAAACATTGAAGAGAAGAACAAATTGCCACAACTTGTTTCTTAAAGAAATGGTAAATAAATGCCATCCTATATCATATACAAAAATAATTCCAATACATGAAAAACTTAAATGCCCAAAGTCATATAATAAATAGAAATTTCCTCACAGAAGAGCTAAAGCTGTATATGTACAGTCAAGGGGAACCAGAGACTTCCCTAGGTAAGACTTTATATTCCAGAATTTACAAAAGGAAACAATGATCTGTATCTATATACTAAGTAAATAAAAATTATAAAATTTTACATGACAAAAATGTTAACATATAAGTTAGACATGGGCAAAAAATTAATTTGCTCTATATGCACAGGGTTAGTTTTAATAATATAATAGTATCCTCACTAACTGACAAGAAAAAGATACAGAATAGAACAATGGACAAAAAAACCTGAAAGACCAAATAGCGAGGGTCAACCAGTGTCTGAACTGGTGCTCAAAATTCACCAGTTGTCAATCAGATTCAAAAAAATTAGAAAGTACTATAAGACCCATACCCAGTGCTGAGGTCAGGAAAGGTTACTCGTATACAATGAAGTGAGAGATAAAAAGCATTATAGATATCCTATTAAAATTTAAATGATCTACATTTCAACTCAGAAATTTCTCTCCTGTGAATCTATTCCATAGAAAGTTAAGCACCAAGTTGGGAGGAGATACAAAAGGATGTTTATTTCAGTACTGCTTACAGTGGCCAAGAATTGGAACTATCAGTAAGAGAAAGGTGAATGAACTGGGACACATCTACAATATGGAATAGTAAGCAGCCTTCCCCCGGCCCCCCCAAAAAAGTGAGAAAAGCAAGAAGAAAAGTTTATACGATATGATCTAACTTTTCTAATACAACTGAACCCCAAATTATATATGTGATTAAATAAGTCTGTGTCTTAATGAAATAGAAGTACACCTTAGGAGAAGTTGGAAACCGTGGTGCTCATGTAAGGGAAGAAGGAAACATCTTCCAAAACAAACAGTAAAAACAGCCTAGATGTTACAGTACACATTGCACACCTCCTGGGGGCACCATTCCCATCTAATACAACGGAGGTGGCCTTCTTCCTTATGTAAAAATCTATGTATTTGTGTGCATAGGTATAATGCAAACCACAAATGGATAGTCATCAAACGTTAACGTTGGTTATATTTATCCCAGGGTTGAAGATTCCAATGGGCATTTATTTTTTCTTTATATAATATTACTTGATTCTTTCAAATGAGTGTCTATGATTTATATCTAAGCAAACAAAAAAAAAACTATCCAACTATTCTTATTGTGGAGTAGGGAAGAAATAGCAGCTACTACAGTTAAATTTCCAAAATGTAACTTTTTTCAGCTTTCGGTGCACTCTCAATGCTACTGAGGGATGCTTTTGTTTTTATCACTCTGCATTCAAAATTATCGCACCTTTCCCTCACTCTTTTGGTGGTTACTCTCCTGAAAACTAGTTTTGTCTTCTTGACTGGTTGTTGGCACCTTCTGCAATTCTACCTTCCGTGTTTTCATCTAGAAAGACAAATTCCTGCTCATATTTCTTTTGTTGAAACCTGTAGACCAGCCATGGATATGTACGAAAGGGTAACGATACCATTGATCTTTGATTTTGCAGTTTTGGAGCTATGTATCTAAATGCTAAAGAGAATATACTGATGATCATGTCTGTTTGGAGAAAATGCACAATTTTAAGTTAACCTTCATTGTTTAGAGCCTAATACCATCATGATATATTACTCACATTCCTATGGCTAAACAAATAACCCTTCATTAATTCTAAAGTGAGTAGTGCCATGCAATCAAGGGCTGAGAAGAGTTTATCTTTTGGCTCTTCTTGTTGCTATTTTATAGCACATTTGCGGCCAGTTTTATTGTTCAAAACATCTTCATGAGACATTATTTTAAGCAAAATGAATTGTAATATGGTTACTTAAGTTATCTAGCCATTAGGTTCATTTTAAAATTTTGCACAGGGAACACTGTTAGCAAAATTAAATAGATGAAATTGTGGCAAAACCTGCAGCGATAATTTATTTTGCAAAACAAAAAGCATATAGCTGCTCTCTAATTACTAGCCTTTGAGGCATTTACAGGCAAATTAAAATCATCATTAGCTGTTAAGTGTGTTTGTTTTGATTAGTTCCTGTTTCATGAGGTTTTAGGCAGAAGTAATTCTGTGGTATTGTTATTAATGAATTTAATGTTAAGTGGAAAAAAACTGCTGTTATCTGACAAGTATCAATCCTGAAATTATCAGTTTAAATTTCGTCGAGTGACAGGAATCCTTCCTCATATATTTACCACGTATTGAAAATGATTTATATATATCATATATACTTATACATATATAGTTTAAAAAGGTATCTTCAAAGCTAGTATAATGGGGGGAAAAAAGAAAATACCACCTTTAGTTCTTTAACCACTATAACTCAATAATATAGTTACAAGATGAAAAAGCACTAACTTTGAATACAGTCCTGTTCAAAACCATGTTTCAGTACTCTGCCAGTTTGGACCAGTCATTCAGCCAACACTCAAGTTTCTTCATTTATAAAAGTGGATATTAGCATTTTTCCTGATGGATAGTTTTAAGGATTAAGTAAAATAGTGGGTGTTAAGTAACTAACATAGTGTCTGGTACATGCACTCAGTTTAGAGTTAATCTCTTTCCCTTTCCTTCCTACATGATCAAGTGTGTCTAAAGATATTAAAAAACTAATTCTGAAGCATCTATCCAAAGATAAACTAAGGGATTTAGCATATTCATGTTATTATTGCACTTGAATTTTGGAAAGAGAAGTCATATGAATATATGTGAGTGTCCTGTTTTAAACAGTTAGTGACAGAAAAAAATATATTCTCAATAATTTTGTATCAACAGGAAGATGGTTCTTTTTAAATATCATTTTATGATTTCTGAGGGCATTTGCAAATGTATAAACCTTGTCTGTTTCATTTTTGCCACCAAGACCCAGTGATTAAATTTAATTGCTCTGTGTCCAGATGTTAAGGATTACATGGAGGTAGTTGAAATGGAAAGAATAACCACCACCACCACCACTACCACAACAACAACAAAAAAGGGAATTAGGATGTGGCTGACGCTGCATCATTGATGGTGCTGGAGCCATATAAACGCCAAGTGGCTCGTTATACTCTACAAATGTAGTGTATGTGACTCCCATAAAACATCCCCATATTTGTCAAGGTTAATCTTCGGAATGTTGATATCATACTGGACATTTATAATTCATTCTAAAAATAGATACAGCACTGGAAATTAAATCTTAATCGTTGCTATTACATGGGGAAAACACATGGATTTTTGCATGCAGCAATGAGAGGAAATTTTGGCCCTACAACATTCTTTCTCTTGGAGTCATCTAACCTCTCTGAAAATGGTGGCTTTCTTAATTATAAAATAGGATGATCATACCTACTTCCCAAAGTTAAAATCAAAGAAAAGAAAATAACGCAGTATTTGTGTTACTGTTACTCTTATGCACTTATTGGTGAAAGAGTTACATGATCAAAAAACAACCAGAAAGAGACTATGGGTAATAATAAATCTCAATATTTCATCATAAAAGATGAATTGCTGTTCTTATTTGAAGTATGCATCAGGTTATGAAAGGTTCCTGCAAGTTCCATAGGACCAACGCTTGTTTGCAGACTGGCCAGGATAAAATTAATAGCAGGTGGAAACCATTTTATAGCACTATTGTCATTCACTTCAATATGATACTACTGCCTTTTGGATGAGAAATGTTGAAAAGCACCTCTTCATCATATGCTCTGTACAGATTTTACATAAAGCTGTTTTTCAGAAAGTTTTTGTTCTGTTTTCTTTTTCTTTTTCTTTTTTTTTTTTTTAACTTTTCCCTTTATTTAGAAGAACACAAGCATTTAAACAGTTGTAGGGGCATACAAATTGGCATGAGTGTGGAAGTCTGGTGTTTGTGGCAGGATGTAGTTAGTGTAGTTGATTCACATGCTGTATACTACTGCTGGATAGAGTTTGCTCTGGTATAAGTCAAGAGTCACAGTTGAGAAATCTCAAGTTATTAAATATTTGACTCACAAAAGCAATTTTAATGAAAAAAAAACAGATTTGGACTAGAATGTAGCATACTTGAAGTAACAAAGTTATTTTTTATACAGGAATGTTTAATAATGTTTTTTCAAAAGTTATAAGTGTACGGCAATAAAACCTAAATATCACTGAGATAATACACCATTTGATTAGCAAATCCAGTGTTTGCTAAATTGCAATCCATCACCAGGCACATGGATTAACCCAGTGATTCTTAAACAAATTCATTATATGTTTATCACCCATTTTCATGATGGAGCATAAAACTGAAATAAGACAGCAAAAAGGCACCAAATCAAATAAATTACTTAACAATTCACAAAGACTGTGATAAGCAAAAGACAGCAACACTAGCTGAGACCTAGCCCCTCAGATGAAACACTGTTTCTCTGCCCTGCGACACAAAGGACACAATCAGACAGCCTCAGTTATCCATTAGACTGCAAACTAGCTTGACTAACAAATGCTCAATTCACACTTATTCACAAATACCCAATTCACATTTTAAACACTTGCTTTGTCAAAGAAATGACTTTATTGACTAGTCTCCATTGGTATTCATGTGTATGAGCTGTTGGAATAAAGAAAATGAAATCTAGATGTGTTAGAGCATTTCCAATAATTTCCTTGCAAAAATTCTTTCATTTTTAAAACATTTAATTTTGTTAATTTAAATAGACTTGACCCTTATTGATTTGTTACTTTAATTCTAAAATTTTAATAGAAAATTATGGCTAATGCATTCAGTTGAATGACATTTTTTTAAACCCCGAACTCTCTTTGCCACTAAATTAATAGTGATATTTTACTTGATGATTATGACTGTATCTGAAAAATCTTGATGATTTCTGAACTGAGAAAAAAAAAGAAAAGAAAACACCCTGAACTTTAGAGACTGCAAAGCTTAACTTATATCCCTTGTAAGGGTTTGGTAACTCTTCAAGAGAGTACCACGCTGTCTTACAGTAGAGTAAGAAAAAGTTTATTAATTCATTTCTTTCTTCCAACTTACCACAGAAGACAATAACAACTCCAAGGCTTTCCTCAGCCATAAAACAAGGACATGGAAATCAGGCATTTTTTTTGGTAATTGTTCTAAATAGTTACTCACATGAATAAGGAATAAAAAGGCATGCATGTTGTATTCTGGTGATGTATTTCCTAGACACAAGATATAAGTTGAAATAATATTATGAAAATAAATCACAATAAATTGTACTTTATTTTTATGGCAATTACCTCCTACATCTGAATAACTTTGGAACTCTTGGTTTTGACTCAGAGCTTTTCAACTCTAGAAGGAACTTTTTTCCTCAAAACTGATGTGTAATACAAGAAAGTCTTGAAGCAGTATGTTATATAGCAGAATTAGCTATGTAGACAGCATATGTTAGTGACTATATATAATCAGATTTAGAAATAATTTTAGATCACTTGGAAGTATATAAAATGTAAAACTATAGCTCATCCTGTAAGTAAACTGTATTTGTGAAATTAATAAGGAGACTTAGTCATGGTCAAATGACTATGTTTTTGTTTAATTGGTATAAGAATCATGATTCAGTGAATGATGTTTAAAATTAGAATTATTTTGGCTAATGTAGTTTTCCTTAGTTTTATTTTTCATTAATACAAATGAGTGTGGCAAAACACTATTGATTTTTAAGTAATAGTTTGCATAGATTGTGATATGCCTCATCTATAAGATTTCATATCTTTTTAAAAAAAAGTTGCAAGGCTTACATAATGGTAATATGCAACCTTGGTTTTCCATGCATCATCTTATTTTCCTGAGAATTCTGAGGTTGGCACTATTACTACCAACATCACTTTGAAAATGAGGAGTCTGTGACTCTGGTTGAGTCAATCATCAGTTTTATTAACAAGTTAGAGTTGAGATTTAGAAATGCTGCATGTTCATAGGTACAACATCTACCAATTAAAATTCTTATGCCTGCCCTTTATTCTTTATTTTACCATTTGATTTTGTTTTATGATATTTTTAAAGTACAGAAAAGTAGAATGTAACAGCCACCTATTTTATCCCAACTCTGATTTCCCAGATGAAATGACATTTTGTTTCAGATCCTGTTTCTGTTATATTGTTGATCCTGTTGTTTTTATATTATTGTTTCCTTTATGGGAGTAAAATATAATTAATAGAGCTGAGTCAAACAGAAACAGAAAATCTGCAGTGTGAGGCTGCTCGTCTCTTGACTTCGTGTGCCCACAGCTACAGTCCTGTGCTGCTTTCTTAGACCCTTACTCCTGCACTGCATCAAACTCATAAGCAGTCTGCCTTGCTTCAGTCTGTCTTTGATCAAGTCTATTGCTTATATAACTGGTATGATAATGTTCTCCAAACATTGCATTCCTCCTGTCAGCCTCCTTTCAAAGATTACACAGAGCCTCATTGTTATCCATATTATAAGAAAATTTAGCACTCGAAGCCCCATGTCATTTTTTTAAACCTTTTTTCCCTATAGACTCTCTCTTCCTGTATGGTCTAGTGTTCCCTTACAGCTTAACAACTTCTCATGGCTTTATCTGGTTTTGTTGGGATTTAGGTCAAGCCCTCTTGGCTTTCTTGCCAACTTCATTAAAAATATACCTCTTCCAGGAGGTATGTCTACTTAACTGCACTGCTTCTCTTCTGGGTATGGCTTTAGTATTCATGGATTTAGTTTATAAAAATATCATTTAACATTTTTCTTGGTTCTAATGCTTCTTGGTTCAAGATGGTAGCCTGAGAACATTCATGTGCCCCCAGGCTCTTAAAAAATGCCATTGAAATGAAAATAAAGGTGTACAAAAGTGAATAAACCACAATAGCAAGGAAATAGGAGTGAGGGCCAATGGTTGACTAAAGTTATTAATACAATCCTGGAAGACAAAAAGCAGATGTGTGTGTGGTGACAGATGAAACAAAGCAGAAATAACTACAAGCAAGAATAAACAGAGAATCTGTCTAATAAGCAATATCTGAGGCAACTTTACTGGGGGCTCTAGGAAGAGCCAAGCCTCCACACATAGTTGGCAGGTACTCAAAAGGGGCACTACCCAGGGAGGCAGAAGAGTGGCATAGTTATTTGATAAAATCTACGACATGTCAATCCCACCCAAGGCCCCATGAATGTAGCATGACAGTGGGCTCGAAGTTTACAACACAAGAAGGAAACTGGAGGGCCACCCTCTAAAATATATGAGCCAATCTGTCCAGAAATAGTTCGGATTCTAGTGAATTTAACTTGCTAGAGTAAAGGGCTTATAATTCTGACCTGAAGTGCCCCTGCTTACTGTTATCTCCTAAAGTAAACTAAGCCAATTGATATAGTCACCCATGTATCCAGAGTCAAAGGTTTTGTAGCCATAAAATAAGAACAGACTTTTATGAACAAAGAAAAAATAATCGAACAAGTGCTTAGAAATTAAAAATATGACTGCCAGGACTTAAAAATGTTATTGTGGTAGTGATTAGAGATATGCACGAAGCTATCTCTCAGATTTTAAACTCAAAAATGAAGATTGAAAATGTAAAATGAAATTGAGTGCTGTAAGGCAAAGATGAGTGAAAATGGAATTGAGAAGTGCATAAAAGAAATGAGATGAAGGCGTTTAGATTGAAAATCTGCTAGACAGCTAAACAGAATAAAAACAAAATCCATTCTTCAAAGTATTTTTGTGAAATTTCAGATCTTTCAGGATAAAGAGAAGATTCTAAAATCTTCTTGTAAGGGGGGAAAAAAAACTAAAATAAAATAAAAGTCTTCATGGAAAAGGATACTCAAACAAGCAACAAAGTTCTCATCAGCCACACTTGATTCCAGAAAGAGGAGAGACACATTCTCAGAAACAGAAGTTCCATGAGAGCTCAGACCCTTGCCTGAACTCCCAGTCCTACTTGTTTGTACAGCTTTTGCAACCTCATGCCTGGTTAATATTTGCTTACTTGACCAAAGGATATGGAGATGAGTGAGAAATCCCTCCTCCGAGACATAACCCTTTAGCCTCCTCTACCTGTTGTTACACATTGTATTTGTTAGTAGGATTTGGAATATCCCTCTATTCTACACGACTGATTTCATGCACTCTGACCACTTTTTTTGAACTTAGAAATGCAATTTGGAGATCTTCCCCTTTCAGCACGTAGAGATTGACCTCTATCCTTTTTTGTTCTTCCTCCAGCTTTTTTTTTTTGTGATATGATTCCCACACCATATAATTCTCCCATTTAAAGTGCATAATTCAGTGATTTTTAGAATAATCACTGACTTGTGCAGCTATCACCATGGTCAGTTTTAGAACATTTTCATCATCTCAAGAAGAAGCCGCATGTGATGTAGCCAACAGCCTTTTATCCCCTAGTTCACCCCACCCTTGCCCTAGTAAACATGTATCTACTTTCTGTCACACAAACTTCCCTACTTTGGACTTATGAATGGGATCATATAGGGACTTTTGCAACTGACTTTTTTTACTTAGTATAATGTTTTTAAGGTGTATCTAAGTTGTGGCATGTATTAGTACTCCATTCCTTTGTATGGCTGCATAACATTCCATTGTGTGAATAACGCCACATGCCATTTTTACATCGGTTAGTTGATGAACATCTTTGTTGCTTCCACCTTTTGACTATTTCACTAACACTTGTTATGTGACTTTGATTCCAGCCATCCCAGTGGGGGTGAATGGCTATCCCACTGTGGTTTTGATTTGCATTTCCCTGATGACTAATGATACCAAGGATCTTTTCATGTGTTCATTGGTCATTTGCACATCTTCTTTGGAGAAATGTCTATCTGGATTCATTGGCCATTTTTAAATGGGTTTATTATTATTATCAAGTTGTAAGAGTTTATGTATTCTGACCTAATATCTTTGGGTGGTCATTATCCAGCCTACTACAGAGTTAAATACTGAGGCTTTCTTTTTTTTTTTTTTTTTTTTTTGCACAAAGCTATTATTCTACATCCTTTACTTTCAGTTAATAGTGAGTGTATGTATGCAAAGACTGTGATATTATCTTAGTCCATTTCATAAGAAATTCTGTAAACCTTTGATATTCATGAAGGACATATCTTGAGACCTTCTTGAACCCATAAGTTTCTATATGCAGAAATGTTTCTCTTGACTCTTCCCAAATCGCATTTCAGCATGGAGTCCTGCATTTGTTGGACCTATCAGCCCAGAAGTCAACTCCCTCTCAAAACCTCTTATCCATCACTAGATGAGAAAATTTACACTAGTTGGACGATCAGTGACAATTTTATTAATTGCCTTTTAAAAATTTAAATAGAACATATGTGGTAGACTCATATGTCAGGTTAGTTTAAAGAATGAATTATTGAAATATTTTCTTGTGAACATCATCATAACATTTAGACTTTTTGGTGTTACTTTTCTCCTACGATAGCACTGACAGTTATTTATTTTTGTGGTCACTTTTCACTGACACACATATACACACAAATATATTCTATAACAAAAGTTGCCATATATGTGCACATTGAGGATTATAGAATCAAAAAGCTACATGCAGTTGTGGAAGCTGACTGTTTAGATTTACTCACTCACTGTTACCCTGAAGTGATTTGCATTTGTGCAGCAGCCTTACAACCGTGCAATTCAGATTTTTCAATTGGCAAAGTCATTCATCACTTCATGTCATGGACCTTTGAATTGCTCTAAAATAGTGAAAATTATACATGTTAAATCTATTCACCCTGACGATCTTCTGAATAAAAGTCTAGGAGTAGTGAACAATAACACTGCCCTACTTTCCATCCTTCAGAGACATGTAGTAAGCAGAGCCGTTCTAGGAGAGAGGGAACAGGATGGTGAGAGTCTCACGATCAAGAGAAATATTTGAAGGATCTGGGGTAAGAAGATCCAAAGAGATTTGAGAATTCTTCAAATAGCAAAAGTACTTCCATATGGAAAAATGATTAGTTTGTTTGTTTAACCACAGAGGGTGGATGAATATCCCTTTTAGAGAGTTCAGTTCAAAGAAATACTTTCTGAGAACTAGAAGTGAACATTCTTGGAATGGGATGTCATAATAGGTAGTGAATTCTATCAACTTGGATGCATTCAAGTCAAGGTTGGTCAATCCCTTCATCAGACAATGGTGACGGTGCTGAGGAAGCATTAGAATAGATATCCTTCCAAGTGTTTCTCATACTGCAGATTCTAAGTTCATACTTGCTATAAAACATTTAGGACTTAATTTAATAATTACCAGAGGGCTGAATGCCATTCTTTTGTAATGGCATTAAAATTTTACTTTAGCAAGAGATATTAGAATTTATAATCTAATCTCCCAGCCCTTTCTGACTTTATGATGTTATTGGCAAGGGGGGAAGGGGAACAGTTCTGCTATTTGTCATTCTAGAGAAGTAAAATTGAGCTATAATTGTCTTAAAGTGTTTCTGCAAAATATGATTTTCTCATGATGTTCACCATATAATTAAATTGATTTTTACAAAATACATAGTACATTTTAGCAGTATCAACAAACGAAATGGTGTTCCAGTCTGACATTTACTCTTGTGTACAAATAAATACATATTTCAAACATCCAAACTGTTTTAAAGTAAATATAATTCACTGAAAATCAACTTATAAAAATTTTAAAATATTCATGTAAATTATGCTTTTATATATAAGACAATAACTCTTGTTTTATTTGCCCTGTACTAAATATACAGATTATTACATTACTACAAATATTAAAGGGCTGGTCAGTTTCTTTAGTCTTAGAGTATTAATGTATATAGAATGAATAATTTAGAAACAATAATTATCTTTTAAAAGATTCCTCTTAAAATGTTGTGATTATGACCCTAGAAATAGACCATAGGTATTATATCAGCACTTTAAAAAATGTGGGTACCCTATTTCCAGATAACAAGTCCCTCTTATTGGTTGATCTGTAAGTCATGTGAAACAGATGGTATAGAAGAAGAGACGAAAGAAGATGAATTTTTATATTCAAATCCATAGTGGGCCGGCTCCGTAGCGCACTCGGGAGAGTGCAGCACTTGGGAGCGCAGCGACGCTCCCGCTGCAGGTTCGGATCCTATATAGGAATGGCTGGTGAGCTCACTGGCTGAGCGCGGTGCGGGCGACACCAAGCCAAGGGTTGCGATCCCCTTACTGGTCACAAAAAGACAAAAAAATAAATAAACAAATCCATAGGACAACACTTAGGTAGCTGTAGGAACTCAGAAAAGTCATATAACACCTCTGAGCTTCAGTTTCCTAAACTCTAATATGGATATAATAGCATTTGCCTTAGTGTATTTTATGATAATTACAACATCTTTATATGGAAAGTACTATTATATCCATATTACATATAATGGAATCTTAGAGTACAAAATTGCAGGAGCTTGACTGGTGGTTGCCATCATTGTAGTGGTTATTATTACTATTATTTAAGGAATCTCAGCAATGAGAGTTGACTGTTCTATCAGTAGCCCGACCTCAAGCCCACTACACTTCAGTGAGATATTTAAGACAGAGATAACCCATATGAGTTATTCCATATTATTTTGCAAATAGAATTATTTGAAAATGAATTGCGATACAAAAACAAAACAATAGCCTAGCGACTTAGTGCCAGCTCTTAAAAATTAATGCCAACGTGGAAAGTAAAACATTTCCAAGTCCATATGTCTTTTAGTAATTAAGAGAAATTCCCACCTCAGATCCTGGTATTAGTTCTCAATTCTTTATTTTATTTTATTTTTTTTTTGTCTGTTTCGTGACCAGTACTCAGCCAGTGAGTGCACCGGCCATTCCTATGTAGGATCCAAACCCACGGCGGGAGCGTTGCTGCGCTCCCAGCGCCGCACTCCCCTGAGTGCGCCACGGGCTCGGCCCTTAGTTCTCAATTCTAAGAAACAATACATTGTTTTGTGAAACTTTACTTTTGCTAATAAATTAACTAGAATACAAAATTGCTACATTTTGTGCATATATCATATATCATATTATATGGTCCTTATTCTCAAAAATTTTACAAGCTATTATGAAAATGCAAATTTATAATTCCACTTAGTCTCTGCTAGAAGTAAAGAACTGCCAATTTGTTTTTTGTACTTAGCATTTAGCTACTCTAGGTGAATTTTTTTTTTAAATTTAACTTCTCTCCTAATTCTTATTTTTATTATTCCTCCCATCTACCAACTAACCCCTCCTGTTTTGCTTTGTTTTTTGCTTTTCTTTTTGTTAAGTTTCATCTTATAGTTATATGCTGGAGTTTGTGTGTTGTTTTTAATATATATCCCTACTACATCATCTACATCTCACAAAATAGATCACTTATGTCACAACAAGCTAAGACGCCACTCTTGGGAAGAGTGTTAATGCCTATGCCTGACCCAGCAGGCTCCTGGATGATAGCATTGGCACAACACAAAACACGGTTGCATTTTCCCTGAAGAGCACCACTGATGTAGCAGGAACCAAGCACACCTATCTAGCCTAAACCCCTATTAGCCAAGACTTGAAACCCTTTTTCATTTTGGTCCAGTTCTCCTTCCTCTTTTCACCACATCTTTTCTGCAAATACTTGCCAGTGTACCCAAGATACTAAATGCTTATAGAAAAAAAGTTGGCACAGCTGCGTAGGTTGATTGGTTTTAAATTTATTACTGTCTATATTGACATGGACACTAAAATCACTGACTTTTTTTTAATGCCATCACCCTTACCGGAAGTAATACAACCTTTCCATAATTTTATTTAAATCCCCTGATGCGCTGCCACACAGACATTTCTAACATCCCTCCTCTACTCTCCAACAAATCTATTGAGTCCACATGTGCACCTCTCTCTTCTGTCCAGTCTTAAAAGTCTCATCTATTTATGAATAACACCTGTCTCCACCTGTGCTTTACCCCCATTCTTTCTCATATCCTTTGAGCTTCCCTCTGTTAATTATTCTTTTGCTGCTTATATTTTCAGCTTCTTTGCGTCAACTGGTCCCTGACCTTTAATGAAAATTCATGCCTGATCTATTCTATTTTTGTCTCTCTCTCCTTCTTTACATAGAAAAACTTATTGAAGGCATAGCCTAAACTTATTGCTGATATTTTTCTACCTTTCCTGTATTACAGAATTCATTAAGTGTTGCACCAACACCTACTCCTCCACATTTTATTTTACAAATCCAGTGTTTTCCTCCAAGTTCTATCTGGGCTCCACATCATTTGCCACCGACTAGTTCTCTTTCAGTCTTCTTTCCTAAATTCATCTTTCTCTTTAATTGCTCTTTTCATAGTCCAGTGAACATTCTCCATCCTTCAAATCATCATGAAAATGTGGCTGTTCTCTGGAATTCCTCTCTCAGCCCCTCAGTCTCATGTCATGCTATAGCTTCTCTCTGGTTGATTTCCTTTGTTCCCATTATCAAGTATACAGTAATATCTGAAAAACTTATTTCTACACAGAACTGATCTAAAATCCAGACCAATGCTCTGTCAGGCAGCTCTATTTCAATTTTCCACATATAACCAAAACTCAGTAAATCCAAAATTTCTATCTCCACCATGCCCCTAACTCTGCCCTTCCAAATATTATCATCTTCTTAGACACGGTATTAGTCTGCTTTTGTGTTGCTATAACTGAATATCTGAAACTATGTAATTTATAAAGAAAAGAGATTTTGTTCATGATCCTGGGACAGCTGCATCTGGTGTGGGTCTCAGGCTGCTTCTACTCATGGCAGAAAGTGGCAGGGCAGCCAGAGGGTGCATGGAGATCGCATGGTGAGAGGAAGCGAGAGAGAGAGAGAAGGATGGAGGGGAGGAGGGGAGGTTGCCAGGGTCCTTTAAATAACCAGCTCTCTCAGGAACTAACAGAAGGAGAATTCACTCACTACCCCCACCCCCCAGGGACAGCATTAATCCATTTATGAAGGATTCACCTCCTATGACCCAAACACCTTGCAATGCTGTCACATTGGGGATCAGATTTCAGCATGAGCTTTTGAGGGAAAAGATATCCAAACTATAAGACACCTAAGTAAAAAAATTCATAATTTATACTTTCACAAATCCAGGTATGCTGTATCTCTATTCCCTCCAGAGCAAGATATTTACTATGGGAAACATAAATTTTAGATTTCTGCTGTTCTGAAATTTTAAATTTTAAAGAGTCAATTCTATCAAAAAAAAAAAAAAGAAGTGAGATGACAAACTCAAAATTTAGAATATCTCTCAGAACAAATGAATGAATTAGAGAAATTAATAACCTTATAATTTAAATGGCACTAGAAATAATAAAAAGTAGAATTGACACCCTTTCAAATTGGCAGCGTAATGTGCATAATTTTGAAGATTTTCTAGCATATAAAAGTTCAAAAATTAATTCTCACAACAGAAAAAATATTAAAAGACAAAAGAGAGATATTGGTGGGGCTATTCTGAACCAGAAAAGTTAACAAAAACAACAACAAAAATACTTCTAAACTTGTATCTTTTTTTAAATTTCAAAACTAAGGATATATTTCTCTCAGTGTCCCAGTAGGAAAAAAATCAGGAAAATTTTAAAGAAAAAAATGGGGGCTATATCATTATTTTTTACAACATGTAGTTTAGGTAGATAATGACATGGCAACTAATAATAGTATTTATTATGAAAATAGAAAACATTTATTAATTATTTTGTTTCTAGAACTATGCTAAGTATTTATCGGTGTTAATTTAATCCTCAAAACAACTATAAAACCCAAGCATTTTCATTGGTCACATTCTGCAGATGAGTAAACTGAGACTTACAGAGGTTAAGAAATATTCTTATTTTCTCAAAACTAGTAATTAGAAGAGCAGGTACTCGAACAATCTTTTGATAACAAAGAGTAATGCAGTCATACAGTGGTTTTCAAGGTGTGGTCCACAAACCATCTGCATCAGAATTATACATACTCCTACAAAGAATCTACATTTTAAGGAAATAATCCTGGTAATCATTTTTATACATTTTTATACAAAATGCTATACTTCATATATGCTGCAATTTCCTGTATGCTAAAACTAAATGCTATAGTTTTATAAGTGATGGTATACTCCAGTTTGAGAGAAATCATGACCCAAGTATCATCATTCATGAGTAAACTCATAGTGAAGACATTACATAACACCTCCATTTGAAGACTCAGAAAGTGAATGGCCTAAACTACCTTTTATGAAAAATGTACTTGATAACATTTCAGCCACGAGAAATATGAATCAAATAAAGAACCCAAGAGTGAGGAAGTAAAAGAGTGAAAGATTGGTGGCTATGGTGTATACCCAGCTCTTTGGTTGTGACTAAGTTCTTTAACCTCTCTCTTCAGTTTTCTCATCTGTAAAATGGAAATAATAAGAGCTCCTATGTCATAGATCTGTCGTGATATTTAAGAAAGAGAACTTACAATATGCCTAGCACAGTAGGGGGCACTCTAAAAATGAAAGCTTTATTTTACAGTCTTACCTTTCAAAATATGAGGTGTTGCAAAAGGACCTGAAGTTCAAGAAGGCAGTCCTTGAGAGAAGAGTTATCTGTGGAAAAAGCATTTAGCATGGTGAACAAGAATTCATGTCAGGCCTGGAGTTTAGAGAGTAGTGTTTGGATTGGGTTGAGCAATTGTTACTCAAATTTCTCTCAACAAAGATATGTCTTGGGAAAAAAGAAGGGCTAAATGTGAACCCAGGTAGGGGTCTCATTGATTCCCCAATGAAGCAACCTCCTGGGGAAACCTCTCTGAAAGCTTTCCTCCATTGCTTTCACAGAAGATAATGTTGCTGTTATATACCATGAAGACTGAATGTCTCTGTGGCCTGGAGGCAGTTATACAGAGCAGCAACAGCAGCGAAAGTGAACAGTAGGCCAGAGTCTGTCTTCAAAGAGCAGCCAGTAGAGATGAAGAGTAGATTACTGATTATGGTGTACATGTCAGATATTGCCTAGGGACTTCTTAAGTAGAGGTCAAAGTCCTACTGTTATACAGGTAGGGGTTAATGAGCTAGCAAATTAGGATATTAATATTAATGGAGCATCCTTAGTACCCACAGGCTAATGAAGTCTGGGGTCACTTGGGTTATATTAACATCAAATAAAGTGGAATTTTAGGCCAAAAGCATTTACCAGGATAAAGAGAGCAATTTTACTGATTAAAGAAGGTAAAATCTGTAGTTATTGCCTGGGAAGAATAACACATCAAAATATATAATGCAAAACATTACTAAAAATATAAAAAGCAATTGACAAAGACACAATTAGAGTATTTCTCAGTCTCTAAAAGATGAAAAAAAATTTAAATCATTTTAGATAACCTAAATAATATAGTGAAATTACATATAAGAGGTATGTATAATTGATATATATATGCACACATACATATACATGTATATGTGTATACATATGTGTATATGTATACTAAAATACTCTTCCTTTTGGAAAATAATGAAAAGGAACTAGCAATATGTGAATACTGAACAGAGAAAACACAATTGAGCAGCAGAGGGAGAAATCAGAGGACAGAGGTATGAAGGAAACAAGAGAAGGTCTTCCTCTGGGTTGACCACAGGTCCCCGAAACTCTAGAGGAAGTGTTGCAAATAATTTTACTATTCCCAGACCTCTAAGAAGGGAGGTGAGAAAGTATGAAGTTTTCTGCTCTCACATTTCAGGTCTCCATAAATGTTTTGAATACTTGTAGGTTACAGATGAGAAGAATGGATCTTCTCATATCTCTTGGACATAAGGGAATTTAGACTGAACTCTGAGAATTAAACTGTAAATTACCATAAAATAGATGAGAAAAGAGACAAATTCACGGTAAATAAACTGACTTTGCCAGGCCAACAAGATTTTGCAGACACAAAACACAAAATGTATTTCTTGGAACATGAGTCCTATAAAGTGTCCTTCAGAGGAAAAACAAAGCCTCCTACACCCACATTTTGGGGATTCACAGGGCACATCAGCACACTAAAGACTCTGAGGAGTCCTGTAGGACTAACACACTTGATTAATGTTTTGTGCATTTTTTTGATAATGTTTGTTTTTAGAACCTGGGAAGCCTTGGTAACTTACACGTATGCTTACTAAAAAAACAAAAAGAGAGAGAGAGAGAGGTTTGGTAATATTTAATATTGTAAAGTGAATTGACTCTTCCCTGAATGTCACAATATAGCACAAGTAATATGGGTTCTGAAATTAGCTAAAACAAGAATTCCTGATCATAGTTCTGCCTTTTACTAGTTCTGTGAGTCAGCAAGTTTTTTGATCTTTGTGAGTCTCCCTTTACTAACCTGTAAATTGGGATAATAATATCATTTGTGGCTTTAAAAATTCCATACTTATGAAGTCGTGAGTGTCCTTTGGGTCAGGTATGAAGGTACTTCAAAAAGTTCATGGAAAAATAGAATTAAAAGATAATATGAATCCAAGAACTTTCTGAAGGCCCCTCATATAAGATATTTTACTGGAGATAATTTTGTGGTATGTTTAGAATTTACCAATTGATGTGCCCACTACAATTGAGCCCTGGTGTGAGCAGGGCTATTGTCTATTTCAGGTTTTTATGGCCTCTTTTCTTTCATTCCAGCACTTCCCCAAACCTGTATTTTTGTAGTTTGTGTATCACTGATTACACACAAGGCTAGATTCCAATCTCCCCTTTGCAAAGAATGCCAAGAATAGGGCAGGAAGTTGGGGCCTGTACAGGGGCCCTTTGTTTATTTTCTCCTTGTGATTTTAATTTTGATCTGCACATGAATGCCAGCTTTAATTCCTAGGTCTAGCTTTCTCCTGTCTTTTCTTTTACTGCTACTTCCATGGGTCTGGTTTTTGGGGGACACTTTTAGGAACATAAAGCCACATGAGCTTGATTCTACACTTTATTTGGTTGAAAAATAGTACAAGATGGTAGAGGCAAATTAACAAATACGAACACTGGGAAAACACTAAAGCAAGATCACATAACTTTTAATGCAGCTTTTCATCTCTTCTTCCATTACTGTAATGGAAATTCCTTTAGAGATGTTAGTTTAGTTTATTTAGATTATGTCATTTAAGAGTTTGGAGATAGTTCTAGTTTCACTTAAACTTAGAGCAATGTTTATAAAACTTCTTTGGGCCTTAAAGAAACAGCTGATGCCTTTCCAAAACAGCCCATTTGGAATTAAAGGCAGACCAAACTCCTCACACCATTTAAATAGATGACTTTCCCCATGGGCAGACTGACTAGTGAGAAGAGGACAGCCAGCTTGGTGCTTTTTTTTTTTTTTAAACTCATAATCAAAAATATAGTAGTTTTTTAGATTACAGAGTGTGTCTAAAGCAAATAATTGATTTAACCCCCTTAAATCCTTATTGGAACAATAAACAAAAGGTCTTAGCCACATCCTGGTAGAAAGCAAATTTCTTTTTGAGTGTAAGTTAGTCCTTTTGCAAGGAACAAGAACTTTTTAAAGTCCCAAGGATACCATTTAGCGAATTATTGTAGCAGTTTCCTTAGTGATACCCCAGGGCCCAGAAAGATTTAATGAGCCTTCGGAAGTGCCAAAGTTACTTTTAGGGAGTAACTTATAAATGGAGGAATTTAGCTAAACACACTGGAAAGTTTCTTTGGATGGCTTTGTAGATCAAGGCCAGATGGAAAAGGATGGATTCTAAGTATGGAAAAAACTTCTCCATGAGATAAGCTTTGTTTTATCCTATCAGGTAGTACTGTATTATATATTTCATATATAATACATGTAGCAAAATACCTTTGTATTGCTTATTGCTTGTTTACATTTATTCTGTTTTCTTTAGATCAGCAAGCATATAAATGTTCTTTCAGGTTGTGAGAGATGCTTTTAGATCTAATTATGTTAGTTTCTGTTAAGACTGTTTAAGTCAGAACAAAGTAGTTGGGTCATATTGTTCATATACCAGTAGGGTTTGGTTTTGACACCTGCCTCTGCCATCAAAGCTGAATCTAAATTACAAATAGTGTCTCTGAGCATTACAACTACTATATGGGGAAACAGAAAGGACTTTATTTCCACATTTTGAAATAGTATTTAAGTAACTTGGAATACTCAGCACAGCAGGCAAAAAATGGCAAGTGTCCTTAAACTGAGGGTCAGTACTGAAATTTTATACCCTATCTAGGATCACATTGAAGTTACTGGCATTATAAATGCAGAAAATATGAATATATATCCTCAAAAGGGGAATGCCTTAAGGTCATTCTAATTAAACTAGCAGAGTAGATGTTTAAGGCCTTTTGGTCTTTAGAAAGGGGTGATATTAAGTATCTTGAAAGACAATCTGATTTGGTATATTCTACAATCTTAGTTTGCTTCATGATCATTATCTCATTTTAAGGACTTTTAAAATATACATTTCAGAAAGATGCTAATTATTAAAAGGTTTTCGTTTCAGACAAGATAATTTTGGAATCACATATTAGAGGTAACTATATCTACTTTGTGATTACTTTGCCTTGCTAGAGGCCAGTCTTCCCAGAAATTTCAACTTCCTTAAGCAAACAAAAACCTGATCCTAGGACAAAGGTAACAATATTCATTATCCCCATTGACTTTCTTTTGATTCCAATTCCCCCCCTTTCGGGGACGGGGGTGTATACATTCACAGAAATAAAAGGCCAAGCGCTATAACAAGGGGAGCAGGGCACCATGCAAACCCAGCCCCATAGCCCGCTTTGTGGTCACCTGCTCCAAGTTCCAGGCTTCTCTTTACCAGCCAGAGCCCATGGTGTGAAGATCTTGTACAATGCCAATCAAAATCTATGACGGAGTAGAACTGGACCTACAAATCCATTTTTTTCTGTTGAGACAGTTCTGAAAAGCTGCCTCTAGAGATGAAAGCAAGCATCTAAAGACTGCTGTATAGTTTCTTCAAAAAGTGAATATAAAAATATTCTTCAAGGGCTGTCTCAATTTTTAAAATGCTTTTCTCTTCTCTTAAAATTCCTCAAATCTGGTGATTCCTAAATTTTATTGCACATTAGAATCACCTGGGAGACTTTAAGCATGCCAATGCCCTGGTTGCACCCTAAATCCATTAAGCTGGAATGTCTGGGAGTGGAAACTAGGCACTAGTATTTTTTAAGAAGTTTTTCATCATCCAAAACAAACTCTGTGCCTATTAAACAATAACTCCCCTTTACCCCCCAGCCTCACCCCTTCCCCTGGTAACCACTATTCTACTTTCTGTCTGTGAATTTGACTATTACAGGTACCACATATGAATGGAATTGTTGGGAAAAATGCCAAAATAATTTTCTCATAAGCCTGTTTTGTCCTTGAAGTAATATTTTGTCTTTGAAACAATATGCTTTTTACACTAGCCTGGCCTCTAATAACTACTTGCATTTTTGGCTTCTGTAACTGAGCTTACTTATCTGCCTAATCCACATGAATTCTGAGAAATGAAACTTACTACTATGCTAGCCTTGTAAATGTGCCACCTATAAAACTTTGTGAGACCTGAGCTTGGGGTCTAGATTTTCAAGGATTAGCTTGTCTGGGTCTGCTGGCATAATACCTGACTCTCCAACCCTCTGAGTGCCAGCCACTTCTTTTTTCAGTCTATTTCCATAACAGAATCATACAATGTTTGTCCTTTTGTGTCTGGCTTATTTTGCTTATGATAATGTCCTCATGTTTCATCTATGTTGTAGCATGTGCCAGAATCTCCTTCCTTTTTAAAGCTGAATAATATTCTAATGTACACATACAACACATTTTGTTTATCCATTCATCTATTGATGGACATTTGGGTTGTTTCCACCTTTTGGCTGTTGTGAATAAGGTGCTATGAATGTGGGTGTAAAATATCTGTTCAAGTCCTTGCTTCCAATTCTTTTGGGTATATACATAGAAACTGAATCGCTGGATCATAAATTCTATTTTTAATTCTTTGAGGAACTGCCAGAATGTTTTCTACAGTGGCTGCACCATTTTACATTCCCACCAGCAGTGTGTAAGTGTTCCAATTTTTCCACATCGTCATCAATATTTGTTATTTTCTGTGGGTTTTTACGTTGTTATATGATAGCCATCCTAACAGGTGTAAAGTGCTATAATTGCTATTTGAAATTCAGTATATTTCTCCCTTCCTTTTTTTCTAGCCATCACCACTTTTGGTTTTAATTCTTCCCTTTTATGGCTTAGAACCTTTTTACTCAAAGTGTGATCTATGGAACTCCAGAACAATCACCATCTGAGAACTTGTTAGAAATAGGAGTAAGAACCTGAATCAGAATCTGCATTTTAACAAGACTACAGGTAATGCATACACACATTAAATTTTGAGAAGTACATAGTATATTATGTCATTTACTCTTGACACTGTCTTCAAGATCTTTCCACCTTTATCTTTCTATTGCATGCTCACATGCTCCTGTAACTTTCAATTAATCTAAGCATCTATCTCTACATCTGTTTCTATATCTACACTGCTGCACATTGTTATACAAAAGTCACACAGCCTGGAGGCCTGTTGCTTCTACAAAGTCATGATTTCCAACCACACATGGATGCTCAGCAACTTTTAAAAATATCTCTTGTAAATTCCATGTCACATTACCAAAAAAAAGCAATCTTGATTTGCAACTCTCTAATCCCTTCTCTAGCCCATCCCAAAGTTTTCTGAAAGAAGAATGTGTTCTTTTTCACTGCAAAAATAGAAGCCTTCAGATGCAAAGCCCCTTAATTGAATGTCCTCCTTTCCTACAACTTAATCACCTACCTTCTCCTCCAGTGATAGAGAAAGAAGTATTCTTGCTCTTTTCAAGGTTTCATTTCTCTCTCTGTGGATTGAATCTAAACTCCTCCTGTCCTTCCTTCAAGCACTTCTTTAACCACTTGTTTGCCAAAAGCTTTCCCTTAAATACCATTCAACGAGCAATCCTGACTGTTGATTTCACCTACAAGGCTCATTTTTCTGCAACAACTTCAGGTAACCCATAAACAAAGGATTTTGTCCTTTTGAAATTCAGCTACACTTACCACTAAGTACTGGAATTAATTCCTAACTATTATCTTTTCTAAGAAATTATTTATGCTCTTCTCAGGTCAATTTAGGGCTGCTTCTTTTAACCTCCTATAATATTGGTGAATGACTTTATCATAGCTCTTAGCAAGCCACTTTGTAATTGCTATCATTCCTATATGGTTAAGGCTAATTGTATTGTTAAGGGCAATTGTCTTGCTAAAGCTATGACTACAGACACTTCAAACCCATTGTACAGACTGAGTCACAGACCCCTCATATATAGACTGGGTCACCAGACCCCTCACATGCCTGGCTGGGTCACCAGACCCTTCACATGCAGGTCCATGAGCTAGGTAACTGGAAAAGACCCTGCGAGCCATTGGCAGATGACATGAGCTCAGTTCTCAGCAACAGCAGCCACAGCCTCCCCGTGGCCACCCTCCCGGGGGCATCCCAGGGGCAGGGGGCACTATGGATCAGAGCCACTCATCCTTTATACTTAAGCCCAATAACCCAGGACACCTGGGCACACATATGCAATTACATTAGATAATAACCAAGGAACCCCTGGGCACATATGCATATTTGTATCAAGTGCTTAGCAAGATTCCAAACCCATCAAGGTATCTTGACCATTTTCCTTCACTTTCCGTACAATGCCTGTCACCAATCTACACAGTGAACAACTGAAGACAAGGATTCCTAGCACCTAACCCCATTTCTGGCATTTGGTAGATGCTCCGTAATGTTTGTGTAATGGGCTAATCAAACAATCCAAATTCTCAAGTGCTTCACCGTTCTGTGACTGCTGGCCCAGCACAGCTAGCAGCAGTTCCCTGTCTGGACCTGTCTAGGCCCCGTGGCTGCTCCTTGTATCCCACAACAGGCTATATTCCTGTGTAACCGGAGGATGTATTTTCTGTGGCAGAGAACCATTGTATAAGCTTTAACTTCCTGAAACCATGGTTCTCTCCATGTATGTTAATTTCAATCTAATTTTCCATTAAATGAGGGGGAAAAGTCTAATTTATTTGTAAGTTTAATTAGCATGTCAAATATTTGAAAGATTTATATTTACTAAGTAAAATTCATATTCTAATCTGAATTTAAAGCAATTCTTTAGCATGTCCAAGGCCAATGCTTCTCAGACCTTAATGTGCAAGATTACCTGGGATCTTGCTAAAATACAGATTCTGATTAAATTCTGCATCTATCAGTCTGAGTTGAGCAGGAGATTCTGCTTTTCTTTTATACTCCCAAGTGGTACGAATCTGCTGGGCTGGGGAACAGACTTTGATTAGCAAAGTCTCAGACCATCAACTCACGTTGTAAAATCTACAGTATTTATTGTATAAATTAGATCATTTCATGGCTAAGCATAGGAAGTAATATGATGTATTAATGATAAGTTACATAAAATTAAAAATCAATTAATTATCAAGTTGATAGTTGCCTCCTTTTCTGATAAATTAATATTTCTCATGAGTCAGAAGAGATTGGTAAAAGAACATCAAAGGTAATCTTTTTTATTGTTTTAATACTAAAAGCAATTTCAAACTATGAAAGATTAGCTTGGAGTGATTTATGACTTAAGATTTGAAGCAGTATAATAGAACTTTAGGAAGAGGAGAGTCATGGCATGAGACACAGAAGAAGGTCTTGCTTTATATCTTCTGATGGATTTTGGATGTGACCGGCGCCATTCTGCACACAATAAGCACAAAATAGCCACCGGCCTTGTCTTCCACTCCAGCACCAAGCCCCTCCCTGCTTCCCTTTACGAGAAGCCTCCTGACTTAAACAGAAACCCCTTTTGCTTCCGCAAGGACACAGTTCTCCACCCTGATCCCCATTAGCATACTGACCCCCCTTGATGGTATCAGTCAGACCTTGGCGCACTATATAAGCTCTCTCACCCGCACATCGGGTGCTGTCCACCATTTTGAGGGCAGCCCCGGGCTGCCTCCCACTTTCAGCACAGCCCAGTAGATTTTTTTCCTTTAATAAAGCTTGATTGGTACCCAGCATCTTGGCTCACTTTCTTTCATCTTCCAACCTGAGTTAAAATGTAGAGCATGACTATGGAGCTGCTTATCTCATTGAGCATGATGCATGAGCACTTGCTTGAAGCAGTCAGCAGCAGGGGACAGGACAGGGTATAGGAGCACATACAAGCACGTCACCAGCACCTCTCAGGAGTGCAGTCTAGGATGGCCATACTGGGCCCGATGGAAGGTGCCCTTGGTATTGGGCAGCATGACAGCCTGCAGTTGAGCAGCTGGGCTCTGAAAGTGTGGGTAGGCCCTGAGCAGCAATACAGCTCCAATCCTAGAAATGGGACTATAAGGATTTTTATTCAGCTAGGCAGTGGAAGGTCCTAATAGGAAGTCAGATCCATATCAGTAGTTTTCAGTCCCAACTGCACATAGGAATCACCAGAGCCACTTTCGAGCCCCTCCCTGCCAGGGCCCCACCCTCACAGGTTCAGATGTAAATGGCCTGCAGGAAGGCTCAGGCATCAGTAGTTTTAAGTGTCCCAGGTGATCATAATGTGCAGCATGGATGGAAACCATTGCTTTCAGTGCTACTGGGATAAGACCCCTCCTTTGCAGGCTTGGCAGAAGAGACACAGGGCCCCTTAATTCCAGTTTGCAGGCTTAGACTTGTCCCTTTCTCTAAGACGGTGGTGGTTAAACTTCAGCAATGTCACAGTCACCTGGAGGGCTTGTTAAAACGTAGATTATTGGGACTTCATCTGGTAATTTTTGATTCCATGTGTCTGGGGTGGGGCTGAAATGAGCATTTCTAACAGGTTCCCAGGCGGTGCTGCTGTGCTGGCCTGGGGACCCCACTTTGAAGACCTAGGACAAGGCCTGGTTTTTGAATCTTTATTTATTTATTTATTTATTTTTGTCGTTTTTTCGTGACCGGCACTCAGCCAGTGAGTGCACTGGTCATTCTTATATAGGATCCGAACCCATGGCGGGAGCGTCGCCGCGCTCCCAGCGCAGCACTCTACCGAGTGCGCCACGGGCTCGGCCCTTGAATCTTAATCTCAGTGTGAAACCTACTTCAGTGTTATTCCTAAATCTTAATGATGCTAAATTCAGTTATAGAATCTGAATTTAGGCTGTATGGCCATAACTCAGTCCTCATCTGGTGCGACAGTTTCGATGCCTGGCCTTATGCTACTTTCTCATTCTTTCCTGGCTTGGAAGCCCAAATACGGAACTTTCTGATTCAGAATCAGAAACTTTGGGTATCTTAAGGATGCTAAGCAATGGGTCGAGATTAGACGTCATTTAGGCAATCGTTTCTAGTTGTGGAGTTGATGGTGGGTTGGAGAAAAACAGTGATGGGGTGATGGGAAGACTGGTGGGGTACAGGGGAGGGATGTCGACCAGGCAAGGGCAGTGACATCAGGAAGAAGGGAACAAAGCCACTCAAAGTATTAAGGAAATTGACACAATTTATTGACTGATTATATGCTAAATTGAGGGAAAAGAAAGAACTAAAGATAGTTCATCCAACTCATGATTTATCAGTAAGATAACCAATAGCAACTTAAAACTTATCGTCACTAGTTACGACTCGATACAACACATTTTAAAGAGTAAAGAGTATAATAATTGTCACTGAGTGGTATTGTATTTGTCAGTGTATGGCTAAGCAATTTGTAACTAAAGCCAAAATGTTTCATTATTTTAGTTACACTAACTTTCCATTTGTATTGTCAGGGCTAGGGCTCTGACCCTTCAAACCCATTGTACAGACTGGGTCATAGACCCTTCATATGCCAGGCTGGGTCACCAGACCCCTCACACGCAGGTCCACGCTAGGTAACTGGGAAAGATCCCAGGAGCCATCGGCAGATAACACAAGCTTAGTCCTCAGCAGTAGCAGTAGCAGCAGCGGTGGTGGCCTCTCGGGGTATCCTAGGGACACTGGCAGCAACAGTTTGCAGCAACAGCCTCCAGCAGCAGTAGTAGTGGACTCGCCGTGGCACCCTAGGGCTGGGGGGCACTGTGGATCAGAGCCACTATCCTTTATACTTAAGTCCATAACCCAGGATACCTGGGCGCACATGCACAATAACATTAGACAATAACCAAGGAACACCTGGGCACACGTGCCTATTTACATCAAATGCTCGGCAAGATTTTGAACACCTGAGGGGCCCTGACCATTTTCCTTCACTTTCCCAACAGTCCATTTCTGTTGCTTATCACAAAATATCTGAACTGGGTGACATGTAAAGAAAATGAAATTCATTGCTTACAGTTCCTGAGGCTGGAAAGTCCAAAAGTCCATCTGATGGGGGTGACAGTGACCCAGGTGTCCCACATTGCCAAATGGTAGAAGCAGAGAGAGCAAGAAAGACAGACTCTCCTCTTCTTTTAAAGCCCTCACAACCATGCCCCTGACCACCATTTTTGCATGGTCCTACAATCCAATCACTTCTTCAAGGTTCAACCTTTCAATTACCATAATAGGATTTCCCACCCTCTTTACAATCACAGTGGGGGGTAAGTTTCTAATACATAAAACCTGGGGGACACAATTCAAGCGTCAGTGACTTTTGGGGGGACATAATTCAATCCACTACAGTATGATGTAAAAGGAGTAGGTGTTCATAACATCCTTCACGTAAGGAGTCATGGTGAGCATGTGAAGTGTCTAGGTTTAACACTGTCCCACTTTCATCTTTGTATGAAGGAAAGGCTAGAAGCACAGATGGTTATCTAAGACTCCTCAATGATCTCACCAGGAGCTGCTATCATGTTTTATTAAGTTAACTTTCTTGGGGGAAGTGGATCCGTTCTTTCACGACATGAAGAAAGTTTTATGTAGCAGAGAAAACTGCCAGACCTTGGAGGAGGACAGCTCAGAGTTTCAACAGGGCATAGTGAAGCGTGTGAGCATTTTTCAGGACAGTGTAATTTCTCATTATTTAGCACTCCCTCCTAGTGAAATTTCAGATTGTCTCATTCTAATTCTTGGAAATGAACCCAATAAAATGGCCAATATGCTTCGTGAGCCAAAGAAAACATTCGAAGTTGAATTTTATGGCTTTGATTTTTTTCTTTGTTTTAATTGCTAAAGGATTTCTTTGTCTTTAAACATGAGATTGGTATTAAATTAATAGAATGATCTAACCAAGTCCCCTCGGTTTCCATTTTAGAGAATGCTAAGAAATGAATAGTCAGTATTATAGCTAAGTTTTCACATGGCATGAATCATTGCAATTTCCTTTGCATTTTCTGGCTAGAAAAATAATACAGAACCAATAACAACCAAAGAGGAGGTGTCAAGGAAAACAGGAGCTATGAAGTAAAGTATGTAAAGTTTTATGGAGCTGCCTGGAAATCAAAGTTGTTTGTATAACTCAGAAGAAGTAATCTGATCTGGTGTTCCCAAAATTCTTTAAAATATTCATCTAGAAAACAGAATATATACTCTGGCATCTTGAAACACTTTCTGTCTTATAAGACTACATCTTCTCCAAACTGTGATCCAGGATAAAGCTACGTGAGAGCAAAAGGAATAACAGTTGGTGGAAATATAACAAGATAAAATGTACGAGACAGAAATATCCACTGTAAAATCCCAGATGTACAGAAGTGATTTGTAAGTGCAGCAGTCATCATTGTTAAATCTTGTTTTAATTTTTCATATTTTCTTAGAATTAAAAATTACTGAATGTTGTAAAAATGTTATTAAGATGAGCAAAATTCATGTTTCTGATTTAAGCACATACAAGGTGAGAGGACATTGAAAGGAGAAAAGAAGTTTTCTTAATAGCTGCTTCCATTTTCCCTGCAAGTTAGTTAAAACTATTTTTAAGATAATTCCATAAAACTTAGATACTCGGATATCAGTGCAAAACATGTATACGGCTTTAAAGCCGAGGCTTTGCTAATTTTAAGAGTTACACTTGGGCGCTATCAGAGTAATCTGTGATACACAACACAATCCATTTATGGAGAAGCCTCACTGTAAGAAATCTAAACTTTTACAGAAAAAATACAATATATGAAAAATGAACTTCAAACAATTTTACTTGGGGGAGGTTAAATGTTTGTTCAGCTTCCTTCTGTATGGAGAACATGCAAAAAAAATAGAGAACAAACTAAAATCAGAGCAAGCAAAGTGGTGGTCATCTCTGCTGTACATGTAATAAGGGTATGACGACCACAAAGGCCGTATAAGCAAACCTTGCATTACAGCCAGGTGTATATCTTTATTTTCCAGTTCCAAAAGGGCAAGTTTGTGCTTTGGAGCTGATCACTGCAAGCTCTGATACTGCTTGAAAGTCTTGGATGAATCTCTGCGATTGAGAATTACTGTAAAAGAAGCTAACGCAACTCTGATCATTCCATCTCATCTTTTAGATTAATTTAATGGATAATTCTCTTCAGCAAACAGGTTCTTAGAAAACCTGATGTCTCAGAGCGTTAATTATAGACCTGCCAAAGTACAGAATTAGACCTGGATCTCCCAGGTAGGTGTATGATATGCTAAATATAGATGCTCTACAAAGAAAGATATGGATACAGCTGGAGACAGGAGGAAAACCAGAATATAGATACAAATTTAAAGTGAGAATGAAGGCTGGACATTCTAATGTATTCTGAAGCAAGGCTATCCCTGTGAAATAACAACAGTGATGGTTTATCAGAAGACACTTAAATGTTTGGATCAGGAAAGTAGAAAACAGGCCATCATTTGGTTTGCAAGTTTCCTTTAATGTGAGCCAGTGTAATAGGATGGACTATTTCAAGGAATAATACTAAGTCTGACTCACAACTGAATGCATATCAATTTCCCCCTTACTCATTCTTAACATTTTTGCTTCTGACTACCAGGAAAATGCTGCCTGTCTTCACATTTTTCAGCACAATTCATTTCTTACAATAACACTGTAATAATTCTTCCATAGCTGAAGGTCACTTTGGTTGCATTTCTGCCGGGTATTTTTATTACCAAGTTTCATAGGATTTCATACTTCCACTAGGACCAAGCTTTATGAATTCCACAGCATGTACTGTTATCTATAAAATTAGACAAGGAGGTGTCAGCTGACAAATAATGATAATTATGATCATTATGACTATTTAACTTCATATTTATACAAACTACATTTTTTACTTCTGTAATACTTTTCTATCTCTCATCTCTTTCAAACCTTATGAAAACCCATAAGATAAACTAGATATCTATTGTTTGTTATTTTTATCTTGTCTTAAATCAGAATATTGAAGTTCTCTGAGTTTCAGTGGTTCATACTGAGTGAGTTAGGACCAAGACCAATGCAGTAAGAAATTGAAAAGCGAGGAAAATTTCCAAAAAACAGATACTTACAAATTCACACACACACACACACACACACACACACACACACACACACACACACACACACACACACACACACACACACACACACACACACACACACACACACACACACTCCCGTACGCATGCTTGAGTTGTTTGGGAATTGTGTATGTGGTTTTGAGCAAGGGGGTTTGACTTGAATTATCGAGATGCCTAAGGGCCATATAATGGACTGACCATGATTTTGGCATATGCATAAAGGTCTTGTTCCTCTACAGAATAAAATTCCCAGCACCTCATGGTTAGGAACTATTAAGAAGAAAAGAAAATGGAGTATCAGCTTTAAAATAATTTAGGTATATTTTATTAACATTTTTGTATAATCAATCAAAAATGAAGTCAAATTGGAACATAAAACTCTTAGTAGAGAATAATTTTAGAAATAAAACCATAAAATACCCTGCTCTTTTGTACACAGCATTCTCAGGTATTAAAACGTGATACTCGCTGCTCTGTTAAGATCAATTTTTTTTTTTTTATGACTAACCCAAATACTGTGTGTAAGATTAGAGTTACTGCTCTTTAGATACTATATAACGAACATCCCAGCAGGGCAGTTTTGTGAGTTACATATGATGGCATAACCATGCATCAAAGCAATTGAGGTTAAGAAACATGTATTACTTCCTGGGACAGAACATTCTCTTAAGATTATAGATAAAGAACGTTCTCTTAAGGAAAGAATAAAGGCTAACCTGACTTTGAGCAATGGTGAGAATTTTTTAATTTTTTAATTTTTATTTTTTATTTTCATTGGTTATGAATATTCATGAGAGACAGAGCTGATTGTCCCCCCTTCGTGCCCTAGATGTGAATGCCAAGTCCATACTGGCAGCATGCTCATTACCACAAACTGCGATTGTATTGAGGATTTAAACCTGCCCTCGATCTTAGGACGTCCTACAACTTTCTCCTTTCAGGCCTCTGATCTTTCCTTCTTTATTGTTTTAGTGACTATCTCTGTATAAGTCTCTCAACTCCTTTTTCGGAACAAATTTGCTCCAAGTGTTTGTTATTAATAGGTGAAACAAATAGCTAGAGGTTTGATATTATTTGGCTCCACAGTGAAAACTATGGCATTTGTCACTATCAGAAGGGTATAGAGGGGCCGAGCCCGTGGTGCACTCGGTAGAGTGCTGCGCTGGGAGCGCGGCGACGCTCCCGCCGCGGGTTCGGATCCTATATAAGAATGACCAGTGCACTCACTGGCTGAGTGCCGGTCACGAAAAAACGACAAAAAAAAAAAAGAAAAAAGAAAAAAAAAAGAAGGGTATAGAGTAGAGGAACTAGTGAAAGGGTAGAAAAAGAGGGCCACTCGAACACCTAGACTTATTTCTTAGGCTAAATTTGAGGTATATTATTTTTCTCTAAGAAGATGATATACTCATTGAGAAAGTGACCACTCCTGGTAATAAACTTGCTGGTAGTTATTTGCTAGAGAAAGGAACCTGTTCCTGTGCGACATTTACGTAATGACTGGATGGTGTTCCCGATAGGAATACGATGCCACTGACCATAAGATATGCCAGTTGATTTGTTTTCAGGAGTAGTGCTGGGGTGATTCTTAGTGAACAGAGTCATAGGCACTGTTAATGTCTTGGTAACTACTTTAACTTACTATTTAAGTTGCTTAAAGTCATAATTTGGTATTGGTTTCCTAAAAGAGCAGTATAAAATGAGCAACACGTTGCAGGATGACCAATCTACACAGTGCGCTCTTTCACATCCCGGAGCTGCTCCTGGTGGACGGCGTGGTGAGAATCCCACCTTCTTCGTGGCTTCGCACCTCCCCACCCCCCCCACCCCCAGCAGCCTGGCAGCACTGTGTGGCCTGAGCAGCTGCAGAGGAAGGAGAAAGGGTGCTGCTGGCAGACAGGCTGGTCTTATCAGAGCCACCGATATTTACTGTGTCCCAGGCACAAACGCATCTCAAGCTTTCCTATTACCCATTCACATGAGGAAACTGAAGCTGGCAGAGGTTTAACTTATCATACCCATCTAAAAATAAATACTAAAGCATAGAGCTGTTAAATAGCAGACCATCAGTAAACGGGAGGAGTAAGCAACACTTTGGAAATCCTGTGTTTTTTTCTTTGTCTTCCAATATCAAGACAACAGGTACTATCACGTGTAGGCCATGGCCCTACGTGTCATTAGTGTAATTTTTCTACACCCTAATCCGACTGGCTCCAATATACCCCGCTAAGGTGGTAAACAGTGGAGGAAAACAAACTGGTGGGTAAAGAGGGGAGCTTATAAAAAACTCGTCCCATACTCTTTATTAGTAAAACTGCCTGTGAATTCACAATCACACATTTTTGAAACTGTTCAGTACCTTCTCTTTGCTGCATGGAAGCAGGACCCAACTCTTTAATGTCTGACTCAATTTTCTGCAGTCTTTTCCTGAATACTCCACATGACTGCAGGAAATTAGAAAACCCCAGATTCATGTGAATACGTGCATCTTTGGGTACCTCTTCTTCCAGACAAAGCCTATGGTAGGTCTGTATGGACGTGCATTCTCTGTAATGTGCTCCCATGAAAGTGAAGGAACAGCTCATGCAAGATGTGAGACCTTCTGTGGTGACTGGCAAGGATACCTCGTATTGGTGAAGGACAATCTTTACGTGGTGTGTATGTACTTTGTGCAGTTAGGTGCTGTTGTGTACTACTGTATGCTTTCTCGTCAAATTATTCACACTCACCGTGTTTATCCCTGAGCCATTCCATTAACAACCCCTATCTTTGGTTATACCTTCAAAATTTGTTGTTTTAGAAAGTTAATTTAGAATACTTCTGGTTATATACTTTAAATATTTCCCCTAAAACTATTTGAGAAGCAAACGTGGTTTTAATTTTCTCTAACTATTTATCTTTTAGTTGTGCAAAGTATTTCCTGTGGGTAGTTTATACTCATATCCAGGTGAAGGGGGGTTGCCAGTGTTATGTCAAAAAATAAACTTTAAAAAGGCTCTCCAAAAGTAGTGTTTGGAAACTATTCATTTGACCTTCAGTGACAAAGCTTATGCCTTGCAAATTGATTAATACAGATACAATATCAAATCATTTTTCATACAATTTTTTAATGTTTGTTAAGTGCTGGAGCAGCATGTAAACAGAGTATTTGGCATTTTTATTAGGCTGCGGAACTCAGTCATTTCCTTTGCAACAACATCTCATAAACTATTTTGACAGTCTAATAAACTATAAAAAGCTGTGGTAAAAACTGACTCTGAATGTTATAACTGTACAAAATGGAAAGAGCAAGAGAAAACATCTATCACTGGGATTATTATCACTGTTGCTATGGCAACCTGGTTGCAATGGCAATATCTCCACGGTTCTGCTGTTTGTTATCATCTTTCTTGATTTTACATCATTGAAATTGTAGTAATTACACTGTGCCTGATGAAAAATGCATGCTGTCATGGCAACTAAGTCAAATATTCTTAATCATTTCACCTCTTCAATCTAAAATGTAATTGTTTGTCAGTAAAATAGGTTATACAGAAGGTTTCTATGGACTTATGATTGCCTTAAGTGTTTTGTGAAAAATAGTGCTTTTAGGCTTAAGACCCTAAGCTAACCTAATAGCTTGAGATGGTAAACAATGACTCATTATGATAAGTAAGCAGCATTAATTGTAGAGTGACTTCTCCAGTGGGTAAAATTATAAACCATGCTGACTTTAAGATAGTACTTAAAATCAGACATAAGAGATATTTTCAATCGTCTTAATATCTTCAGCAAATTATTTGAATCAGATTTTATATTCATTTTGGTGTGCCCTCTTGTATTTTGAGTCCATGTCTTCTGATGAATATACTTTGGAATGTTCTCTTCTCCCTACGTATAATTAAGGCACAAAAAAAGAATCCTCTTTTCAAAAAGAAAAGTAAAATAAAATGAAATAAATTAATAAGACGTAAAAGGAATGCCTTTCCAAATAGAGAAGTTTGTTATAAGTCCATCAGCTATTCCTCAAACTAGTATCTTTTGTGTAGTATTTTCACAAGTACTGATTTTTTGTGTACGTTATCTACCTATGTATCTGGATAATATGTGTGTCCTATCAGGACAGAATGGAAGAATCCATACATAAGGTTGTGCTATAAAATGCCAAATTTATCCTCCTGAGTGGGAATCCATAAATAAATTGTAAAATTTCAACAGTAGCATGAAGACTATAGCACACATTTTTATAATTACCTAAGAGTTCTATTTTCTCATAAGGATGAAAATTTTTCTTGAGTAGGAAGAGAAAATTGACTCAAAAGTCTTTTGTTTTGGTAAGAGAATTTTTTATAGCTCAGTTTATATTTCTCTTTTGTTTAATTTTTTATGTAATGGTGCTATAAATGAGAGTAGCAAAATAAGTTAGTTTATGCTTTTTTCCAGAATTTATGAATAGTATAATTATCTTTATTCTATCTTTAGCTGGAAGCACAGGAGAAGCTAAATGTTATATCTTCTAGGTTTTAAATTCATGAGGAAATTTTACTGCACATAGAAAATTATACACTTCAACTTCAAACACATCTAACCATAATTCTTCCCTCTCTGTACCTATATTTCTCCTTTCTGTTAGCATGTCATTACTTTTCCATGAGAAACAGGTACTAGCTAGCTGTAATATGATTAATCCATTTCTGCCAAAAGCAGAAGATGTCTTTGCTGTTGTAAAGCCCAGATTGTATTAACACTGGGGGAGGGGTGGAGAAATGAAATGCAAGAATGTATTTCCAGAGCTTGAGTACCAATGTATTTATAATGATGATAGTAATTTGATAGTGATGGTGACTGTTTGCTTCATCTTTAATGGATTTAATCATAAAATTGCTTGTACATGAAAACAAAATATTACACAAATAAAATAAATATAAAACACTGAAATGGAAAAAGACCTGTCGTTAATAATAATAATGTTAGCTAAGAGTAAAATCTTTTAAGAAAAATGTCAGAAAAACATATCTAAAGAACAGACTGAACATGTTTTTCATACCTTCTATAGCTTTAAAAAATTATGTAGCCAGTAACTGTTAACATGCTGTACTATTTATATAGATAGAAAATAAGCAGTGGGCAATTACAAATTTTAAGAATGTTAAATAACATGTCATCAAAACTCTTGAAGTTGTTTAGAATTAGAAATTAATAAAAACACAGTATGAATAACTATATTCCGCCTAGAGCCACTGAAACTAAAGGTAACTGTCTAGAAAGATAACCTTTGTTTGAGAATCCTAGTATTGATCGTCTTTTTAAATACCATAATCAGTTTCCCAAAACAATTACCTTAAACTCCAGCTTTGTCAAGAGTATGTCTGTGGGTGGGTGATGGTGTTGCAAGAATCGCAGCCTCAGTTGTGGTCATGTCCCCTGTCCTCACCTCCTATTGCCACATACGATTAATACTAGACTTAAATATTGTAAAAAATCATATATGAAGAGGAAAAAAAAGAAAAAGTTCATGGCTTTATATTAACTTTGCATCTTTCTCTAGCTTTCCTTTCGGTTTGTGCCTGCCCCAACTATCTGCTTAATTCTCTATTTTTGAATTAAAATTCCTTTGAGAAATGGATTGGCCTGTCTCATCCTTGTTGGAGCCACGTTTCCCCTCCAGCCTTTCTTTGGCCACTGGCCACCTCTGAGGAGGTTGTGTCCGGGACGCTGCTCCCCCTGGTCCACTGAGCAGCTCTGTCCCTGGGACCTTCTTCTTGGTCCACTCTGCTCTGGCCAGGTAGGGATGGAGTCACATGGGACAGAGCAGGAGGGAACAGGGCTGACCCCTCATCAGAAAATGGAACATTCATGCAGAAATGACGGCCAGGCACTGTTGGAGGCACTTGTGGTGCCCTTATTGGGCTTCTCTTCAGCAGCACAGTCATTCTCCTGGAGACTGGAGAGTGGCAGGTGACGTTGTTTTTGCTCACACGTACACTCCTCTTCCCACCTTACAATGGTAGGGACCAACTCAGTGAAAAGAAACAAAATCACATTACAAACTCTGAAGCAGTATAGGAGTGATCATTATTATTTAATCTAATTTCCCCTCTCCTTCAGGAAATTTTTTCCTCCATTCTTCTCACTGTCAGTTGCGAGCTCAGGGAATTCAAATTAATTTAAAGATTAGACTGAGTAAAACATAATTAGGAAGGTAAATGTTCTGGGGGGCGGGGAAGGGCAGCAGAAAATGCATTCCAGACGTAAATACAGATGACGCTTGTGTTATCTGCCATTGTCACAATATCTGTGTCACTGTTCCCATTCCTTGGCATGGATAATCTGAAGCTGATAAAGTTACACGAGAAATCAGACTGTACAAATGGTCACAATAAAAAATTAGGGATATTAGGAGCAAATTCCGAAGACTTCCCTGCATAGAGGTAATTGAAAAATATAAGTAAAGTATGATTTTCTGACATATTTGACTGAATAAATTCTATTCTGAAAATAAAAATATACCCTAAATATGAACTGTATCTCAGGACTGGAGCATTTTCCAATTGTTTCCTTAAAATACACAAATGGAGCAGTGCCATGTAGGATAAAATATGTAGGACCTAAATAATTTAGATCTGTTGATCATCTGTGTGTGTGTGTGTGTGTGTGTGTGTGTGTGTGTGTGTGTGTGTGTGTGTGTGTGTGTGTTTTAACAATTTTTACGTGATGATAAATTTCAGGTTATCTTCTACTAACCAGAAGCCTCTGATACCCGGAGAAAAGCTCTAAAGATGAAGTTCTCTCTATAAACTCCAGGGTAGTTCTTTTGGAATTCTGATTGGTCAACCTTTTTATTGCTTATTTTTTCCCTTTTGAAACAGACTATTAAAATAGTCATCATTAAGGAGCACCACATTGAAAAGGATTTTGTTTCTGGGAATCAGATTATTCACATTTCCTTTGAAATCTTCCCCAAAAGTTAAAGATATAGAAACTTGGAAAAAAAAAAAAAAAGCATATTGCATCTGTGAATCACAAGTTAAATATTAAATATTTCTTACAGCCTCCAAGGCAAAAATACTATTAAAGTATTGAAAATCTGAGCAACCTTTCTTTGCCACATTTAAACTTCATTGATGGAGCTTTTAGGTCAGAATGAAACTTCCAGATTTGGTAATGTGAATTTTGTTTCATTGTGTAACCTTCTTGAACTGCCTGAAGGCTCAGATTAATAATACTTCTAATAAATGACAATTCTTTAAATATATGGACTCAGTCCAGCATTTAAGCTAAGAATGTTTAAAAGGGAAAAAATCTAATTTTTTCTTTCATTTTTATACCCTATTTAGATATTGGAATCTCAAGATAAAAATGAAAAACTAGTCTGTAACTTGAAAATATGAATTTTAGAAGTTTTCTATACTCTTTTTTTATGTAAATGTTTCTAAATCACAGCTCATAATTATAAGTAAGCCAAGTCAGTATTAGCATGTTTATTATCATCTCTAATCAATTTCCAGGTTTTTGCTGTTAAATGGGGCTAAATATGTCAGGTCACTCAAGGTATGTCAATCAGATACAAAAACCATGGCTTCATTTGGTAGTTATTCGTTAAATGAAAAGATCAATCTTTGTGGCATAATGGCTCACCTTCTAACAACATGTGTTAATATGTTATGTGAGTACTAATACCAAGACACAGAAGGACTTTAATATTAAAGCTAAAAACTAAGAGAAGCAAAGCCATGTCAGCCATCCAGTGCATTTTCACTTAGAGGAATGTTAAAATATTAGTGGATTTCTTTTCTCATTAGCTACCTGCTGTTTTGATTAAAGTCAAAGTCTCAGAACTAGGGCACAATGGGCAAGAAGAGACTCATTGCAATCCAAATCATTTTCTTGATAAACAAAACAAAAATGTCATTTCTCTGATACTTGAGATTTCCTTTTTTTTTGGGAAAAAAAAAAAAAGAAGAAGCCATTTCTATTAGGTCAATGATTCAAATCCTACCCAGATCTGGCATGAATGAGAAGTTATTGTGGATCAGAGCATAGGAAACGCATTCTTGGGTTAGGTTAGGCCCTTAGCCTAGCAGCTGAGAAACAGAAACCCACAAAGTTTCTCTCTCATCTTGACAGTGTCAGCCTGGGGTCTTCAGAGCAAAACCAAGGAATAGGTATGGAAGCAATGGTTCTCTTGGAAGATTGTATTTTGCTAAACTCTATGGGAAATAGAAGTGTAATCCTTTCCCTTCTGCATCTATTTTATAATTATCTTGAAAACGTTGTCTTAGTAGGACTTTTCCGTTTTAAGTAACTGGAAACTCAACCCAAACTAGGTTCAACAACAGCAGCTAAGAGGGAATTTGTTGGCAGGATCCAGACACAGCTGGCTTCGGGGCTCAGTGATGTCTGACGGCCTATCTCTCTCCATCTCACCTTTCAGGCTCATCTCTGCCTCATGGCAAAATGGCCTCCAGCTTCAGCCTCATTTCCTCCCAGTTTCAACCTCAGTTGGAAAGAATGAGCCCTTTATGGAAACTCTAGGAAAAAACCCTGAGATCCATTCTGCTTGTCATCCTAAAGAGAGGACTCAATCACTGGGGTGAGAAGAGTATTTTGTATTCTGGTTTAGGCCTGGATTACAGAAGCTACCTCTGGATACTGAGGGATACAGCTGCACCCCAAACATTAGCCTCCACACCAGCCTCCTGGTAAATGGATTCTCTAAGTGAAATCAGGGTATGTGGCTAGAAGGAGGAATACACGTGGGGAGGCACTCAGCACAGAGCCACTACCATTGTCAACATGCCATCTTCTACCACGCTTAAAGGCTACCACATTTGCTTTCCTCTTTTTGGATTCCTTGTTTCCCACAGCTCATGGAATTCTCTCTCAGAAAACTATTAACTCCTGCTTTGTGACTGTATTCCATGAGTGATCTAGTTCTGTGTTTGGGTATCACAATCTGTAGTTTAATGTACTGAGTTAACCGTAACAGAATGAGGCATAACAGAGATACCAGAGGAAGAAAAGGTAGCATGCTTGTCAGCCCTTGGGAATGCAGGATTCTCAAAGGTAATAATAATAAAAGGGCTTTGGTAGCTTCAAATTACTTTTTCTTTCTAATTGGCAATTAGTTCTAATTAACTTTTAATTAATATTCAATGTTTTCTTTAACAAATGGAACCCTGATGAGCTCACATCTGTTAATACCACTCAGTTTCTATTTTGGTATTCTACAATTTTCCATTAAGACTGTAGCAAGTGCAACCTCAGACAGAAAAGTGATCACTTTTTAGCTTGGATGAAAAGGTGGCCTGATTTAAAGCCATTGAGCTTTAAGCATAATTTTGGCAAAAACTAAGACGATGAAATTGGATTTTGTTCTACAATCTTAAGAGATGGTGTCAGGAATTAGACGTTACGACCTCATTTTTGTGGCTTCGGTGAAAATTCTTTTAAAGAACTGAAAACTATATAAAAATCCCCCTTTTTACTGGGATGGACACATAGAACATAATGCATTGAAAAGTGCATAAAAATCTCTTCTGTCCAGTTTAGAGATAAAGCTGAGATCCCGAAAGAATTTTGGCTTATCTGCGCAATTTTATACAACTCATATTAAAAGAAATAAAACCAGAGAATTCTGCAGATCTTTTACTTCATCGAAAGTTGGACCTCGCAAGAAGAAAACTCTGCTTTATTACAATACTATTGGTTCTCTTGGCTTCCCCAAGCTCTGTTGCTTTCAGACTGTTAGTTGACATCATTTCAGTAATTTTTTTATTGTTGTTTCATACATTAGCTTTTTAGTCCAGCTAGTGTTTTGGTTTGTACTTTGGATAACTTTTCTTTATTATCTCTTTTTTTCATTAGTGAGCAAGCTTTTAGTAAATACTGTAGATGCATGTCCTTTCAGATTATCTCAATTTTACTTCATTGCTGATTAGGATAATTTTTTGATTATGCTTCTGCAGTTGCTCAATATTAAATAAAACTGGAGTCATTGTTCATCGTGATGTGGGGATTAAGCAGAATAACTGGGGTTCATCAAGTAATTTCTCAATTTCAGGCAGAAGTCAGAGTGGGCAAATCACAGATGCTTCTGGCTAATTTTTGGTTTTAATATCTAATTTCATTCTCCTTGATGAGAGACCAAAATTCAAAACTTAGGTTTAGAAAATCAAAATTCAAGTGGGCTTACTGTTCTTCTTAATGGTGGCTAAAGAACTGTGGTTAAAGGACTAGCTTATTTGAAAGAGATTTTGGTCCTGGTAGAGTGATAATTAAGATGACTGTATTAGGGTAAATGGGTTGGAGTTATTTCTTTTTTGCTTGAAAATGAAAAACGATTTGCCAAACCTCAAATTCCTTTTTCTTCATTGATCTTCTATTGCCCAAGGTATTTTGGAAATGTGAATAAAGTTTATTTTTTTAAGCAAACCAACCACCATAATTATAATAAACAGATGAAATCTATGGCTTAACAAAAATAATATTTCACAGGAATTGAATCTTTCTTCTTGAATTCATATTTTTAGAACAGTACATTGTGTGAGGAGACATGCGCTATGAGACTCCTCATTTTATAAAATATTTGATAAAACACATGTAATTGTTCATAAACTTTCTTGGACTTTCTTATACATTTTAACGAAAGATCTTTTATTTTTTTCATATGTCTCTTATGGAGAAATAGAGAGATATGTGACTCAAAACCAAGCACTTTCAGATTCTAATACTGCCATTAAGTTCGTTCTTCCAAGCACTTTAGTTTCAGTTTAAGCCCCGAGTCCTGGTTTTTTGCTACTGGGGGTTCTGAGCGATGATGCTTCTGACATCTTAGGTTGAAACCTTCAAACATTTTAAAGAAACTTTTTTTTTTCTTTCATACTTAAGAAAGTAGCTGTGGTTTTCAGCATCATTGTACCCATCGTACAACAAATGGGTATGATTCCATTATTGTTTAGAATGTGATACATATTGATTTGTGATTCATTTTGAGTGACTCATAAAGGCAGCATTGGCTTGATTGTACAATATTTTAAGAGAATCTTAAGGTACACATCACTTTTACTGTAAGTAAACTGAAAATACAAAGAACAGCTCTTGTGAAATCTGTACAGTGGAAAATATTTACAAATTATACATATTCATTGAAAATGTTAAAATCCCAAATATTGTTAAGCATAAGCTAAAGCCAAACAAAATACAATCTAGTTACAATTGTAGTGAAATTTAAAACTCAAAGAAAATGCAATGCAAAAAGAAAATTCAAAAGAAAATTTTAAAAATTAATTCAAAATGTCAAAAAAATTTAAAAATTCCAAATAAAATTAAAAGAAAATTCAAAAGTCAAAAGAAAAGTCAGATGAAAATTTATTCATTTTCTCCTTACAGTTCAACTTTTAGAATTTCTGAAATAGAAATCATCAACCGATATAAAAACCCATATGTAGAAGATTTTCCATTGCAGAGAAATTTACAGTAGCAAAAACAGAAAAATGATCTAATTGTCCAATAATATGAAATGCTTCAGTAAATTGTGGCATCTAATTTCAGCAAATCATCATGCACTTGGAAAAATGTTTAAGTTATTCAAAATTATGTTTACACTATCTTATTATGTACTTACATGTAGAAAAAAGACTCGGAATTATTCAATGTAAATGAGAATGAGAAAATTTTAAGAAATATTGTGGATACGTTTTTCTTGTTCTAAAATATCCTATTATCATATAGTCTTTGCTACCTTAAAAATGCTAATCTTGAAAAACTAGTTTTATTGAAAAACTTCAACATGAAGTATCAGAAGTTTCTATATTATCTAGCAGTTATGAACTTCTTACATTCGGAATTATCTAATTTAAAATTAGATGGTATTCCTAACATTTATTTGTAAAGCAGTTGTTTAAAAGATGCAAAAGCTGCATTGTCTTGTGAAATAATATTATTAATAATTAGAAACACTGTACACTTACCATAAAAATTAATAGAAGAAACACTGCTGTAAAAATGATTAAGACAGATTTTATCATAAGAAAGGATTTTTTTCCCCTAAAAGTTAGGAAACTTCTCAGACACTTCATCAAAGAAGATGTACAGATGGCAAATTAACATATGAAAAGATGCCCCATATCATACGCCATCAGGGAAAAGCAAATTAGAACAACAATGAGATGCCATTACACACCTGTTAGAGTGGCCAAATCCACAACACTGACAACACCAAATGCTGGTGAGAATATGGAGCAATAGGAACTCTTGTTCATTGCTGATGGGAATGCAAATTGTACAGCCACTTTGCAAGACAGTTTGACATTTTTTTATAAAACTAAACACTCTTACCATATGATCCATCAATAGTCATTCTTACATCCTCTCAAAATCCTGCACGAGTATTTATGACAGCTTCATTTATAATCGCCAAAACTTGGAAGCAACCAAAATGTCCTTTAGTAGGTGAATGGATAAATAAATAAACTGTGGTACATCCAGACAATAGAATATTATTCAGCTCTAAAAAGAATTGAGCTATCAAGTCATGAAAATACACGGAAGAATAGTAAATGCATTTTACTTAGTGAAATAATCCAGTCTGAAAAAGCTACATACTGTATGATTCCAATTTTATGACATTCTTTATGAAAATGTAAAACCATGGAGACACTGAAGGTCAGTGGTTGCCAGAGGTTGGGAGGGAAAAGAAGGATAAATAAGTGGAGCACAGGGCAGTGGAACTACTCTGAATGGTACTACAATGGTGTATACATGTCAATAGAGTATACGTTTGTCCAAGCCCATAGAATGTGCGTGCAACACCAAAAATAAACTATGGACTTTGGGTGATAATTACATGTCAATGTAGGTTCATCAATTGTAACAAATGTACCACTCTGGTGGGAGATATCAATAATAAGGGAGTCTGTGAATGTGTGGGAGCAGGGAGTATATATGGAATCTCTGTATTTTCCAGTTGATTTTGCTGTGAGCCTAAAACTTCTCTGAAAAAACAAAGTCTATAAAAAAAGTTGGAGATAATAACTTAATTGGGTTGGATGGAAATTTCTATGATAATATGACAACTTCAAAGGAAACTTTTCATATATCTCTCAAGGGGGTTAAATTTTCTCTTTAAATGTTTTCTCTTTACAAGGTATTGTTTTCCTCTTTATTAATACAAATATATACTGAAGAGCTTATTTTATAATTCAGAATACATAATCATAACTAGGGACTTTTTTGGAGTAGGGCTTTGAATGTTTTAAAGGTCTATTTCTACAATTACTGCTCCTATTTTCCAGGTTGGGTGCTTCTCAAATTAGCCAGTCTTGTGTTGGGAGGTGGCGGAGAGTCAACATGAGATTTATCTTTATTTAAAAGAAATATTAAATTGAGCATTTTTTATTCCAGGAATTCCTCTCCTACCCTGGAAACTATGCCAAGAGCAGATGTCCTCGAGGCAAAGCCCGGCTAGGGATCATGTACCATCTTGCCATTTTTTTTGCTTGCAGCTTTTTCCATTGACAATATTCTTTCTTTTGAAAAAAAAAAAAAAAAATTCCAATTTATTGTATGTGATGAGAAAAATTGAGATTTATGTTTAACTTTTCAGGAATAGCTCTATTTTATAATTGAGGGAGAACTGTATTGCAACTTGTATATCCTGGATTTGTTCCCATTTTGTTAGGCAAACATAGATGAGCTGTTGGTAATGTAATGTTCATAAAGTGATTTGATCTCTTTTGTGCTCTATAAATCTATAAGGTATTGTACTCTTTGAATTAAAATGAAATTGTAAATTATTCTGTGTGATAGGCTACCTGATATAACATGAACTTTGAAACCAGGATATCTGTTCTCGATAGGCCACTGAGTGAATAATAACATATCTCTTTTAAATTAGAGTGATTATGTTAAGAAAAACATTTCTTCGAACCTTACAAGTAAAACGAATGCATGAGTTTTAAGATTCCCTTGGCAACACAAATAAATTATATCTATTTTCATTAAAAACACTGTGTCACTCTGCAATGTTAGTTATAAGAGATTAGAAATGGATTTTTAAAGCTATAGCTACTGTATGATTTGGTAAACTTCTTGGAATACTATGTTTTAGAGAAGGGTGTAATGACTAGTAATTTTAAAATTATCAAAAAAAAAGCATTGATTTCTAAAGTATGTGGTTGTCAGTAGATGGCTTTAGGTACAGCAGATTTGTATTGCTGACTGTTAATTCAGTGATTGCTTTGTCACACTAACAACCGATGGTTTTCATGATTTTCTTTGTATTTCATATGCACACAAAGGTGGATACCACAGGCAGAAACACTCAAAATTGGAAAACCACATGCTCAGGAAGAAGATCTCATCGCGATTACTTCTGGGCAAGGTTTAAACTTCCTAAATCACTTCACTACCCTCCCTGATGAGATAAAATAAAATATAAAATACTTGTAAAACAAAATAAAATAAAATAAAGCAAGTTTTCTTTAAAACTGAAAAGGAAGAGAGTGTACTTCAAAAACGCATTTTACCCCATATGTTTTCATTCATTCATTTTGAAAAACCTCACACAAACAACAGGAGAAGGGGAACAGAAATCCACCAGCATCTTCTTTTCCCCATACCCAAAGTCTATGAGAATTCCTCCAAATAGGCATTTTTAATGAGCAGTCCCCTACCTCTGTGCCAGCGGCCTGGTCATTGTGGGGAAACTCTGTCCCTTTATGTTGTATATAAGAGAGCAATCTTTTATTTTCCTTTGAAATAAAATATCTACTCTGTTAATCATTGTTTAGGTTTCATTACAAGCCAAGACAAAGTCAAAAGGTAAATTTCAGAAAAAAAAAAAAAGACATTTAGAGCTTTTCCTTTGAGGATTTTCTTGTTAAGTTAGCCTGGTCCACAATCCAATAGATCACGCTGGCAGGGGCTTTGCTTGATGGACTTTAACTTATATTTTTCTGACCTTGACTTCCCACCCCCCACCCTCACCATGTGGACTAATCCTAGGCACTGCTGCTGAAGCCTGGATGGAAACCTTTGGGGCTAGATTTTTCTCTGGGGTCCTATCAGATGCTTATCATCTTGGCCAGCCTTTGGAAACCTCACACGGCTCATAAACAGGGACAAGGTGCTTCAGTGGATCCTAACGATCTACTCTGGGATTAGAATACCCCCTGTGCAGAACAAGACATACTTACAGTCTGTTACAGGCAAAATGTTTTGCTAGGCCTTTTTTCAGAATATTTCGACCCACCACCCTAGCATTTGGCTCCTGGCATGGCCTTGGGCTCCACTAAGGTGAATGGTCAAAGCTAAAGCTCGATATCCTTCTGGGCAAGCTCTGAGTAGCTGCGTGATGGTTTGCTGAGACCCCCAATATAAATCAATGTTATCCTGCTAGAGTTACTGTGACAACAGAAAGAAAACAAGCTATCATTATTCTACTATGGAATATTCCTTTTGTGTGTGTGTAAATTATAAATATTACTTTTTCTCCCCACCTTCAGTTTTTAAAATGTGGTTTCACATTTCATTTAATGCTAAATGGTTCATTACATAGAGTAGCAACTCAGTTCTCTTATTACAGTGTTATCTTTCACTTTGTCAAAATATGTCTACTTGATAAGAAATCTGACAGAAGTTGCTTATGATGGGATCACTAACAGCCATCAGTTTCTCTCTAGCAAATGAAACTGTAACCATGGTGACGGCCTTTTTTTGCCAGAATGAAAATGAGACAGCACTCTGCTGCAGCCATTAGCAGAATACACAAATGTCCCTCAAGGCAAACATCTAAAGCAAATGGACTGCAAAGGAAGGAGCACTAATTTCTATTTATTTAGGATTTGTAAACCTAGCAGAGCAAGATATTAACAAAGGAACAAACAAAGAAAGCTTAAAAAATCCCTGCTGTTTGTGTTTTTCTTTTGGTTTATGAAACTCCTTGTTTCAAATCTGAAATGCTCTGTTCTGATTTTCCTGCTCTAGTGTTGAATAATATCAACAATGTGCCTTTGACTCTACCCCTGTATATTCCACGGGTTTTTGTTTCCTCCTTCCATAAAGGAGAAAAGAGAACTTAATCAATCAAGTAGAAACAGTACTTTAAATGATAAGGAGTTTCTCCTCTTTTTTTTTTTTAAGTGTGTATTTTAGGGAAAACTATCAAAAACGAAATACGAGATGTCCTTTTTCATATACTTTAATTTTCAAAGAGGCATGTTCTTTCTGATAAGGTACATAGCAGCTGATAATAAGTCTATTCTAACACTATCAGCAATCAGCCATAGACTGTCAAAGACCTTTCAAGTGTCAGACCCTTCTCACTGTGCCCTTATTCACCATTAGATCCATCTCACTGGAAACTACCTAGAGCGTGCAGGTATTCTTTTGACAGACATGGCTTAGGTGAAGTTTCTTTAGCCATCTATGGTATGAGAAAATGATTTTCCTTAACTTTCTTACATCTAAACCAAAATATTAGTTTAAAATGGTTTCTCAGTCTCTCTCTCCTTCTCTTTCTTAAGGTCTTATCTCTCCCCTTCCCTCCCTCCTTCCTTTTCTAATTATTCTAATGACTGAGCAAAACTAACATTTTTCAATATTGAGTTTATTAAACTGACTGATTCAGTTTATTTGCTGGAAGTGCTTACTTAATTTGTAATTTATCCCTTGATCAAAAGAGCAAATGACTTCAGTAGTATTCTATGAAGTTCAGGGAGCTTAGTAAATGTTCATTTATGGCATATATTACACCAGAATCCCTGCTGCCACCCAGAAGCACATAAAAGTATGAGGTTCAGATAATGACGTCTTTGCCCCTTATTTTATTTAGAATGTCTGAGTTAGTAGATTTTGAAGCCCGCTTAAGGGGATCAAGTCTAAAAATCTTGGCTATATTCATGTAATCAACCTGAGGAATTTGTCTATCAGTGACTACAGTGTAGCTATTCTGTATACCCATCTCTGGAATGTTTTTTTTTTTTTTTTTTTTTTTTCACCTGTTTGTTTGGGCAACTTTCAGTTACCTGCACATTTAGTTCTTCCTGCCCTCTTTCAGCATCTTCTTCAAGGCACTGTGGATAGAAGCTGTGTTGTTTTGGACATAGAAATTTGCCCCTGGCCAGATATTCACTCACTCAGTCTTTTGGTATTAAGCAGCAAGACATCTAAGGGATATCATAGTGTCTCTAACACTGACGGAAGCAATAGACGAAGGGGCTTGGGCACTGGTTCGGAATCTGGGAACCAAGCTCAAATTACAGTGTTTCCTTTCCACAGCCAGCCTCCCATTTTTCCTGAGCCAATGTTCCTTGGGGTGGGAAGAAAGCAAGCTCCCTTAACTTGTAAAGATAAACTAGCTAATTTACATCTCTAGCTTGCAACTTGTTTTGAGAACTGTTTTATGTATATAAAAAAGTCTATCAACTCACCAAATATACGAGTGCCGCATTTATGTAAGACGTGGTCTAGAGTTCAGCATATGAGATATGATTTGTATATACATAGCTACGGTGTCATGGTAATAATAATAGTCAATATATACTGGGTGTTTCACAAGTGCCAGGCACTGTGAGGTGTTGGGAGGACCACTTAGGAACCTATAATCTGGATGAGGAGTAATAAGATCTGCCCTTGGACAATGACCGAGGGGACAGAAAACACTGGCTAGAGTCCAGAAATATCTGAAGAGTTAGAATAAAGGGACTTTATAAGTAAGGGAGGGGAAAGAGTCAGCTGTATCTCTGAGATTTTGGTATTTCCAAGTCAAACAGGAAGCATAACATACATAGTTTGCTCCAGGAGTGTCCGACATGGTGTGAGGTTAAAGTGCTCAGACCTGTGTTTGAATCACTGCTAGCTGTGCGCATCGGCAAGTTGAATAGCATTTAAGCATTTCAGTTTCCTCACTTAGTAAATTATAAATATTTAGTGGTATTTAGTGGGCATCCAGTAAGTGTTAACTATTATTATTTGTCCAGAGAGTGGGATGTGTTTGTATTGTGTGTTACACACGTTTCAGCATGTTTCTCTGATTAATTTAAAATTGTCTGATCGGATCTACCCAAAGTGATATGATAGGAGTTTTTGCCAGAGAGCGTGTCAACACACTGCTTCCTTCCTCCACAAGGGAGATTTCAGCAGAATTAAGCAGAGAGCTCAGTGACTTAGCTGTGTGTTCTGGAGCAAGCTCCTCAGCTCCTCAGAGACTAGGAACAGACAGTCCCTCCACCCCACAGACAGCCCTTCCAGGGCCCACACTTTACATATCACCTGTAGTGGATTGAATTGTGTTCCCCCAAAACTCACTGAAGCTTGAATTGTGTCCCCCAAGTTTTATGTATTAGAAATTTGGCCCCCACTGTGAGTGTTAAGAGGGTGGGGCATCCTATAATGGTAATTGAAAGGTGGAGGCTTGAAGAAGTGATTGGATTGTAGGACAGTGCAGTAGTAAATGGATTAAAAATGGTGGTGAGGGGCATGGTTCTGGGGGCTTAAAAAAGGAGAAGAGAGTGACTCGCTCTGCTCTCTCTGCTTCTACCATCTTGCAATGTGAGGGATCACTGTCACCACCACCAGATGTATTCCTTGGACTATGGATTTCCCAGCCTCAGAAAATGCAAGCAAATAAATTTTGTTTTCTTTATAAATCACCCAGTTTCAAGTATTTTGTTATAAGCAACAGAAACGGACTAATACATCACTGTTCTTCGCCTTGAATCAAAGGAATTAAAAGCAGAAAATTAAACAATGTCTAAAAGATATCCAGCAAGACATGGTTACACCACCTTTGACCTCTTTCTAGTAGGGCAAACACAGGGAGGTTCAGAATGAAGAGCAAAGAGAATAGCACTGATCTGTCCTTCTCTGTGACCTTATCAGTCTGTGGCCAATCCTACCCCATGAGTCTGCGATCTTCCTTTTTCTGTTTTCTACATAGGTGCATGGCCACCCAACCCTGGTCATACCTCAGCTAGATGAGGTCAAGCCATTCTGGGAGCATGTCCAAAGTATTAGGTCAGCTCTTTGAACATTACTAGCTGTCTCGTCCGAATCAACCCATGAAGATCAAATTTCTACTAATTCCTTGTGTTCCTTATTATCCCAAGGGTGATAATAAATTACCTGATGCTCATTCGAACCCATCACCATATAGACCTGTGGCCTTAAACTCAACTCAGGATAAAAGCTGACTCTTCAAGATGGAAAACAGGAGGACTTGCAGGGTGCCACTCACTGTAGCTTGAGGGCCACTTTTGAAGTATTGCTGTAATAGGTGACTTTGTGAGGAAGGTGAATAATCATTAAAATGATTCATCTGATGCCAACATTCTTTTTATTTATTTATTTATTTTAAATTTATTTATTTATTAATATTCTTTTTTTTTTTTTTTTTTTTTTTTTTTTTTACATTCTAAGATATTGTCATGGAGCAGTTGGGGGAAATAGGGTGGGAGGAGGAGGAAGCCCATGGCACCCCCCTCATTCTGGCAGCAGAGGCTCAGTCATTGCTGGGCTGGATGCAGATGTCAGGGGGTCATGGCTGAGGCTCTCGGCCCTCCACCACCCTGGCTTAGGAGCCCGGGGCGCTTCTGATGCCAATGTTCTTAATGAATGAGCATGCACTCCTTGAGAGCACAACCTAATGCTTCTTTCATTTGGGACTGCTCCAGTGCAAGACACTTCTAGAAGATCTCTGTCTGGATAGTTTTGCCTCCCAGAGGCAGATTCATGGTAAGTTGTGAAGTCAGCATTCTTGTCTCTCGTCTTTCCAATTCTCTTTCACATAACTTGCCCCACATTTTAGAAATCTATGGGAACTGCTTTCTCATGATGCCATCTGAAAATCCAATGCACACATTTAGTATAAATGACAATTTATAGAACTTACAGAAAGTGCTCGCTTTCCCCAAAGCAACAACAAGGAATGGATAAACATGTGTCTAATGATGGTATTGTATATATCTTCATTAAAATGCTTTAGAGAAAATCACCTTTCCCAATGTCTCTATATCACTGTCCCTTCTTCCAAACCATAAGGTTGGTCTGACAGTGTACTAGATGGTAACTCTCAGCTCCACATAATGGACACAGAGAAGACTGGGGGCAAATACTTCAACTAATTCACTCAGTGAGCTCTTGCTCTGATCCCTACTGTACTAAATTGACTAGCCATGCAAAAAATCGGATTAGCTATCCAATTAGGAACACATTTTTTTTTTTTTTTTAACAATTGTGACTGCCTATACAAGGAAGTTATTAATAAAATAAGCCATTACATTCAAAACGGACAGTACTTAAGTTGGGAACTTCCTTCTTTATCAAATCACATTTTATCTCACCTAAAAGCAATACCAAGAGCTTCCAGCTTTCAAAATAAATGAAGGCTACTCAATAAATGCCTAACACCCATAAAAATCTGGGCCAAGTGAATGTTGTTTTAGGCTGGTATTTATCCCAGGGGTAAGGTTTTACGGGAAGCGTATGAGAAACGTGAGCATGTTTCAGTGCATATCACATTTATTAAAATATTTTTTTGCATTTTTATGATTTTCTTGGCAACTTAAAAATTCTTCCTTCAAGTAAATTAAGTGATAAATGTATAAAAATAATGTATATTTAGTTTATATTTCTTAGTAGTGAATATTCTCTTTCAATACTTATTTCTTCTTTTTAACTATTGACTTCTCTTTCTCCAGTCTAAAAAGACCCACAATCTTTCCCTCTATACACTGGTTCCTTGGAGGTGAATATTCGTAATGAGAGTTTAATTATCTCAATTAAGACTAAGTAAGCCAAGGTTTTTAAGACATGAAGCATGAGACAGACCTTATAGCCTTTGGCACTCCCCTCTTATAACATCTTAGATTCTTCTGAATCATAGGGAAGCTTGGAAACTTCAACTTTTGTGAAATTCCAGCCTTTTTACTTATTTCTAGTTTTCCAACACCCTACTTGCAAGAATACAACAAAGGCTCTTCCCTGCTACTTTAATTCAGATCTACTCAGTCCTATGTTAGGGCACACTTCTGCTGGTGTCCAAGGCAAATCCCCCCAAGCTCTTGGAATTTGGCCTCCTATCCTCACCTCTACTTGTTTCAATGAATGAGGCAGAAAAAAACCCTCATAAAACTTTTCATAATTAAGAATATGTAAGGGGCCACTCCTGTCCAATCTTCCTGCTTGCAGATGGCAATTAGGTATTCAGAATGGGCCCAACTGAGCTGTACCTAAAACTTTTTATTGAGAGTTAGTACTATAGTACTTCCTTTTAATTTTATAGGTGATATTGATGCTCTTGCGAATAGAATCCATGAAATGCTTTAAATAATAAATGACAGGTTACAATTTTTCAGATGTTTACATTTTGTTAATAATTATTTATATTTAGGGACTTAACATGAAAGAGCTGGACAGATTAGAATTGGATTAAACTTGTTCTTGTTCTAGACAACCATAATAAAATTCATTTTTAACTTCCAGTCACTATGCATGTAGCTACCTGAGCATGTTACCCATTAAAGTACTTCAAATCAAACGCTCTTCTTCCCCACACTGTTTTAACACCTTGAAATAGCTGTTTCTTTCTTTCTTTTTTCTTTCTTTAAAATAAAAGCTGTGAAAGGAGAACTGGAACAGGGGCCAGCTCTTGTCATGAACCTTATGAATTGTTTAGAGGTATAGTGAAGGGTCTCATCAATTCAGCTTTCAAATGTTCCTATTTCCAGTTTGTGGGTCTAGCTCACTCACTGTGTTATATTTCTTTGGCTTAAAATTTCATGTATTGTTAATTTCCTTAGACCAGCTATCTCTGATCCTTACATGTTCTGCAAAATTCTTGTGTTCCTTCCTGATCCTTTGGAATATTTTCTCACAAGAGCATTATTTACCTAGGTTGATGAATTTTAGGAAGAAAACATAGCTCATCTATGATTCAAAAATATTGCTAATTCTCGATCATTGAGGATTTCCCTTGCACTGGCTGCTGGAGGTGGTAGACTCGTGACAATCTTCAGGAACAGGAGAGACTGAGAGAGGTTATATGGTGTATGGGTGCTAGCTGCCTTCCCACATGGGCACTAGAGATCTGTATTTGAGGATTGGAACAATAAAATGTCTAAATAGTGAAGAACCTGGTAAGGTCACAACATAGCTTTGGTTGTATAGAAACTTTACTGCCTTTGATTCTCGGAGATTTTTCTGTTTTTTCAGTTTCTTTTTTGATTTATATTCATGTTTCCTAGAGACACGAGATAATCACATTACAACTGAGCACACATGTTTTATTCTGGGGAGGCTGACACCACCAACTCTTCAGAGTTCTTATCAACACTTAGGGAGAGGTAGAAAGACAATGGAGAACATTAGAGTGTGTAAGGCTCAGTGTGAAAAATGCCAAAGGAATCATACAAATATAGTATGAGGGTCCAGAAAAGAAGAAAACAATTCCCTCTGAAGGTATAAAGGTTTGGCATTTAAAATGGAGTGCATAAAGCTTTGGTAGGAAAAGTAGCAGAAGATAAACCATTCTAGAGAGAGAAACCACCATGGACAAAAGCATGATAGAGGAAGTTTAATGGTACGAATTTGGGAAACAGCAGTATGGAGCAGAAACAGTTTTGACAATAGAGAAAAACTTAAATCCTGCTTCCACCATGAACCTCGAGTCTTTGGATTTGTTCTTAGCAACTTGAGTTTTCATTTATAAATCAGGCGTAACACCATCTTCCTTACAAAGTTGTAGTGAGGATTAAATACAATAGTGTTTGCATAATACGTGGCTCATGGTAAATCCTCAATAAACAATAGCAATCTGTTAAAGAATTTGTATGCAAGGCCATGACATAATTTGAGCTGCTTTTTATTTTCCTAAGGACAAATTCTTTCTTGAGATGAAAAGAGAGCAGAAGATGGTTTTCTCAACGTTTACCTTCATTGAAAACTATTTAATTCAGGGGTTAGTATAGTTATGGTTGATCCCATATAATAAATGGCTAATTGCATATTATGCTCAGAGACTTTCACTATTAATATGCTGAACTTTGATTATATAGTAATCAGTGCTTAAAGTGAGAAAGAACATGGTAAAAACTGTATTTTATTATGTTAGGTAATAAAGAAGAAAGTGAGATTGTTCTTTCATGAAGTAATCATAAAATCAAATTTTAGAATCAGAATTCACCTTTGAGGTCAGTTAGTCTGACTTCCTTATTTTCCAGTGAAAAGACTGAGAAGCAGGTAGATTAAGACAGTGCTGTCCTTATGTTGCTCTGAAGTACAGTGACAACACGAGAAGTTTTCATCAGTTTATGGCAAAATAAGACATTTTTTAATGGTATAAGCATTTGTGAAGCTGAATTTATTTATTTAAAATTTTCACTTATTATTTAATGTCAAAGTGTTCAAATTACAAAAATAATGGTAAGGTTTTTGGTTTGTTTGTTTTTACTATCCTTATTGAACAATATATAAAATAACTAATCACTTATTTGTCACCATATACCTTTTTAAAAATGATTAATGCTTCCTGATATCAAACATTTGTTTAAACACTGAGTTAAAAAATGTAAGAAAGAATCTTCTAGACTTATTAGCAACTAGGCTAGAATAATAACACAGGTTTCCCAGCTCTTGATTCACTACTCTCTCTGGTACATCCAAATGTAATTTCTTTTAAGAACTTCCTTGTAGATTCAGAAAAATAAGTTCAATCTTACTGTGTTCTCTCCTAGACACTTTTTAAGCATTGTGCTTCTGAACAAACTTTTCCCAAGGAGGGAAAAAGAAAACTAATAAAAAAAACTTTAAATACATCAATATTGCTAACTGATGGCCATTCTTAGAATGTTTCAGTGTAAGTAGCATATGTACTAAAAAACAGACCAAAAAAAGGGTGTCTCTTTTTTTATCCCTTTGCCTCTGGATGACCTAAGTTATAAGGCACAGGCATTTTGGGCCAAATATATGCTTCATGGACATGGAAGTGACTATACCAGGAAAGAGTTCACAGAAGGATTTATATTATCTCTTAATTCAATTTTTCCACAAAGCTGTTGAAGTACCTTTACATATCACCACCTCTCTAAAAGCACTTCAAATACACACACATACACACACACAGAATTTGTTTGGTCCAAAATTTAGTTTCTTAATCAATTGTTTAGAATGTGGAATATATTTTGGTGAAGAAGTAATGTTATAATTGGTGGTTAGATCTCAGGATAACTTACAAAACATAATTTCTAATCCATAATGTAGCTGTGTTGTACTATGCTCAGATCTGGTCTTGGGTAAAACAAAGCACTGTTGATGAAAGGAAAACATGGCAAAGTACATTCATCCAGGGCCCTCAGAAGTCAAGAAACACTTAAGATTCATTATAATATCAAAAGTATAGATTTGAGGCCCTCATGAATATAAAGGAAGGATAAACGGCTCTACTACTGTATTCCCAGGGCTCCCCCAGCTCGAAACCAGTTCTGCTTCCTGAGACACGCGTCACCCCATAAGCATCAATTGGAGGACTCTCTCTGGGTTCCCTTCCTACCTTTTTGTCTGTGCCTCCCCCAACATCTACTAGTCTTCTCTTTGATGTTTTCCTGTAGCAGTAACCCCACGGTAACTGTAAGCTTAACAGTGTGTCCCACATTCAAAAATTACTTCTTTTCCTCCATGATCAAAACTCCAATTTTTCTAGCTTAGCTTATTTCAGGGAAATATAAAGGTAACTCAATTTAAAAATATCTTCACTCTGGTTAGCTCACTTGGTTAGAGCGTGGTGCTGGTAACACCAAAGTCAAGGGTTTGGACCCCTGTACCAGCCAGCTGCCAAATAAATAAATAACTTAAAGAAAAAACAAACAAACAAAAAAAACCCACCTTTTGCTGATGTATGAATAACTAATGCAGTGTTTATATCTATATATACTTACATCTGTGATATACAAAATTTCAGGACACAAAAGTGAATAAAATATTTGAGTCAATGTGTGGGGAAATACACTTTGGGACAAGAAAATCAAAGAAAATGTCTGCAGAGTCACTGTCTTCGTTGTTCCTGCTTCTCACAGGGCCTACCTAGCTTCCTCCTCTGAAATGACACATTCTGCACAGCTCCACATCTACTACTGTGTGCACAGTGGCTCTCATAACTCTCATGGACTCGCAGAGCCTCATGGGTTCTCATAGGAGGTTGGAAATGGCTCAGATGAGGAGGTGGCTTTTTATAAGCCCATGCTACTTGCAAGGTAACAGCTTATGTGTTGGTAAGAAGCAAGTGGACTAATGTTTTTAAAAATCATATGAATATTGGTCTTAGAGTTGTATGACATAAAGTAACTTTCTTATACTCTCTGAGATTCAATTCTCTTACCTATAAAATGAGAGTGATCACACATTTCCTGCAAGATTGACAGTGGCATGACAGAGCATGTAATTAGGTGTCTGGCACATTGTAGGCATTTCACAAATGTTAGAGCCCTTTGATTCCTGCTCTTTACCCTTTTTACTTTGGAACCAGTCATATGTGTTTCAAGTGTACCCGAATTAAACAATTGCACCAGTGGTGTCATTAATATTTTTCCCACATTTTTTCCCATAAACTCAAAATATTTTATAAAATTTTATCATAACAAGTTTTTCCTTTAAAATTTCCTAATAATTATTTTTCCATGTGTGGCTAGACTTAACACCAATAAGGTTAATAAATTAAAGCTTCATTTTTACCTGACCTAATTGTGTGTATTTGTGTGTGTGTGTATCTTACAACATTTGCAACAACCTTAATAGTATATTTGACCTTCATTGTTCCATTCAAAGGATCAAGTTGAAAGTGGTCTAGTTTGGAAATAATGAAGTTTGTAGAAACTATAGTTTTCCCCAAGACTAGATCGCTGAATTCTGATTCCTTTTTATACCTCATGTGACATCTTGACTTTGAAAGGAGCTTGGTGGGTAGAAGTGCTCTATAGAGAATGAAGAGGAACAAGAACCTATCTTGGAAAGTTTTAAACTCATATTTTAGTTGCCGGAAAGAATGGAGATCTGGATCTTCATAGGATTTTACTACAATAATATTTAAACAGAGGTGTGGATTTCATGAACATTATAAAACACACATTGCTTTCTTTCAAAGATGTCTTCTAACTGCTAGCTAGATGTCACGCTGGATAGTTGATTGTGTGTCAGGAATTTTTTTTTAATTGGTTATGGATGTTCATGGGGTACAAAGCTGGCTGACAATACTTGTGCCCAAGATGTGATGACCAGATCACTATATCAGCATGCCCATTACCACAAATTGCGATTATTCCCCATATCCCCCACCCAATTAATCTCCAACCTCCCTCCCCCACCCCCACCCTACCCCACTTTACAACCCTAGGTATGCTCTCTCCCTCTGCAAGTCCAACACACTACTGAGGTCTTCCTTTCCTTCCTTCTTTCTCTCTTAGCTCCTTATGAGTGAGGACATGCGGTATTTTTCCCTCTGTGCCTGGCTTATTTCACTAAACATAATTTTCCCCAAGTTCATCCATGTTGCTGTGAATAGCAGAATTTCATTCTTTTTAATGGCAGAGTAGTATTCCCTTGTGTATATATACCACATTTTCCTTATCCAGTTGTTCATCGAGGGACATTTAGGTTGGTTCCATATCTTGGCTATTGTAAACAGATCTGCGATGAACATGGGAGTGCAGGTATCCCTTCAACATGATAATTTCCACTCCTGTGGGTATATACCCAGAAGTGGGATTGCTGGATCATATGGTAGATCTATCTGTAGTTGTTTGAGAATCCTCCATACTGTTTCCCATAGTGGATGTACTAATTTATAGCCCCACCAACAGTGTAGGAGCGTTCCCTTCTCTCCACATCCTCACCAGCATTTATTATTCTCCTTCTTTTTTATTATAGCCAGTCTAACTGGAGTAAGGTGATATCTCAACATGGTTTTAATTTGCATTTCCCTCATGATTAGTGATATTGAGCATTTTTTAAAGTGCCTGTTGGCCATTTGTATGTCTCCCTTAGAAAAATGTCTATTCAGTTCCTTTGCCCATTTTTAATTGGGTTATTTGTTTTTTTTACTGTGTAATTGCTTGATTTCCTTGTGTATTCTGGATATTAATCCCTTGTTGGATGTATAATTTGCAAATATTTTCTCCCACTCTATAGGTTGTCATTTTACTCTGTTGATTGTTTCCTTTGCTGTGCAGAAGCTTTTTAGTTAGATATAGTCCCATTTGTTAATTTTTTCTTTTGTTGTTTGTGCTCTTGTTGATAAAGTCTGTGCCCAGACCTAGTTCCTGAAGTGTTTTCCCTATATTTTCCTTAAGTAATTTTACAGTTTCTGGTCTTATACTCAAGTCTTTAATCCATTTTGAGTGGATCTTGGCATATGGTGAGGGGTGCAGTTCCAATTTCATTCTTGTACCTACAATATACAGTTTTCCCAGCACCACTGACTGAAGAGGCAGTCTTTTCCCCAATGTATGCTTTAGTTGCCTTTGTCAAATATTAATTGGCTATAAGTCCGTGGGTTAATCTCTGGGTTCTCTATTCTGTTCCACTGGTCTGAGTGTCTGTTTTTATGCCAGTACCATGTTGTTTTGGTTACTATAGCTTTGTAGTATAATTTGAAGTCAGGCAGTGTTATGGCTCTGGCTTTATGTTTTTTGCTCAGGATTGCTTTTGCTATTTGGGGTCTTTTGTTGTTCTATATGAAAGCCAGGATTGTTTTTTCTATTTCTATGAAGTGCATCTTTGATATTTTGGTGGGGATTGCATTAAATCTGTAGATTGCTTTGGGTAATGTGGACATTTTCACAACATTAAATGTCTCCCAATCCAAGAGCATGGTATGTCTTTCCATATTTTGTGTCTTCCTTCATTTCTTTCAGTATGGTTTGTAGTTTTCATTGTAGATATCTTTCATCTCCTTGGTTAAATTGATTCCTAGGTATTTTATTTTCTTGGTGACTATTGTAAATAGGCTTACTTTCTTGATTTCTCTTTCTGTTAGCTCATTATTGGAGAATATAAATGCAACTGATTTTGAGACATTGATTTTGTATCCTGCAACATTACTGAAATTATTAACCAGCTCTAGGAGTTTTTTGATTAAGTCTTTAGGTTTTTCTATATACAAGATCATGTTATCTGTAAATAGGGACAGTTTGACTTCATCTTTTCCAATCTGTATGCTCTTTATTTCTTTCTCTTGCCTGATTGCTCTGGCTACTACCTCTCAGTAATATATTAAATAGGAGTGGTGAGAGTGGGCATCCTTGTCTTGTTCCTGTTCTTGAGGGAAATGTCTTCAGATTTTCCCCATTCAGGATGATATTGGTGGTGGGCTTGTCATAGATGGCTTTTATTGTGTTGAGATATTTTCTTTCTATGCCTAATTTGTTGAGAGGCTTTAAGATGAAGCAATGTTGAATTGTATCAAGTTTTTTCTGCATCTATTGAGATAATCGTATGGTTTTTGTCCTTGATTTTGTTGATGTGATGTACCACATTTATTGACTTACATATGTTGAAGCATCCCTCCATTCTGGACTGAGTCCCACTTGATCATGATGTATAATTTTTTTTGATGTGTTACTGCATTATGATTGCTAGCATTTTATTGAGGATTTTTGTGTCTATGTTCATAAGAGATATTGGTCTGTAGTTTTCTTGTTGTTGGTGTATCTTTGACTGGTTTTGGTATCAAGGTGATGCTGGCCTTACAGAATGAGTTTGGGAGAGTGGCCTCTGTTTTAGTTTATTGGAATAGTTTGAAGAGAATTGGTATTAATTCCTCTTTCAATGTTTGGTCAAGTTCAGCAGTAAAGCCACCTGGTTCTGGCTTTTCTTTTTGGGAGACTGCTGATTATTGCTTCAAACTCATTGCTTGTTATTGGTTTGTTCAAGTTTTTTATGTCTTCTTGGTTCAGTCTGGGTAGTTTATATGTGTCCAGAAATTTAACCATTTCCTCCAAATTTTCAAATTTGTTGGCATATAGTTGTTTATAGTAGTCTCAAATGACTATTTTCCCGCCTGTGGAATCATTTGTAATGTTTCCTTTTTCATTTCTGATTTTTGTTATTTGGGTCTTCACTCTTATTTTTTATTTATTTATTTAGTTATTGTTAACTAGCTAATGATTTGTCTGCTCTGCTTATCTTCTCAAAAAACCAACTTTTTGTTTCATTGATCTTTTGTATTATTTTTTGGTTCTCTATATTATTTAGTTCTAGCCTAATCTTGACTATTTCTTTCCATCTAGTAACTTTGGAATTGGATTGTTCTTGTTTTTCTAGTTCTATTAGGTTTAGAGCTAAGCTGTTTACTTGAAATCTTTCAATTTTTCTATTTTTTTAATGTAAGAATTTATTGTGATGAAATTCCTTCTTGGTACTTCTTTTGCAGTATCCCACAGGTTTTGATATGATGTGTCTTTATTTTTGTTATTTTCTAGAAATTTTTTGATTTCCTGCTTAATTTCTTCTTATACACATAGGTCCATTCTGGAGCCTGTTATTTAATTTCCATGTATTTGTGTACAGTCCTGAGTTTTGCTTGTTATTAATTTCTAGTTTTAATCTGTTGTGGTCTGAAAAGATAGTTGAGATGATTTTGATTTTTTTTTTAATTATTGAGACTTTATTTGTGACCTAACATGTGATCTATTTTGGAGAAAGTTTTGTGAGCTGATGAGAAGAACGTATATTATGTAGTTGTTGTAGGAAATGTTCTGTAGATATCTGCCAGGTCCAGTTGGTCTACAGTGCAGTTTAAATCCTGTATTTCTCTGTTGATTTGTTGCCTAGATGTTCTGTCTAATGATGAGAGAGGGGTGTTCAGGTCTCCCACTATTATTGTATTGAGATTGCTCTGTTTCTTACATGTAATAGTGTTTGCTTTATATATCTGGGTGCTCCAGTGTTGGGTGTTTATATATTTATGGTTGCTATGTCTTTTCTAGATTGATTCCTTTATCATTATATTGTAGCCTTCTTTGTCTCTTTTATGGTTTTTGGTTTAAAGTCTATTTCATCCTATATAAGAATAGCTACTCTAGCTCATTTTTGGTTTCCATTTGCATCGTATATCTTTTTCCATCCCTTCACTGTTAATCTGTGTGCATCTTTACTGGTGAGATCAGTTTCTTGAAGACAGCATATAGTTGGGTCTTGCTTTTTGATTCAATCAATCAGTCTGTGCCTTCTCAGTGGGGAGTTTAGTCCATTTACATTTAGGGTCATTATTGAGAGGTATTATCATATTTCTTGGCATTTTATGACTTTTTATTTAGATGTTTTGAGTATCATTTGTTCCTTTCTTCTCCCTTGATTATTGGTTTTCAATGTTTGTGGGGGGTTTTTTTGAGATGGTAAGATATAGTTTCTTTTGTCTTTCTCATTTGCATTTGTGTTTCATTGGTGGATTTTGTTCTTACTTGTGTATTTGTGGTAGTGATTATTGTTTTTCAGATTCCAGATGCAGGACTCCCTTGACAATTTCTTGTAGGACTGGTAGTATGGTGATGAACTCCTGCAGTTTTTGTTCATCTAGGAAATATGCTATTTCTCCCTCTGAAGGATATTTCTGAAGTGTAACTTTACCAGGATAGTATTCTAGGCTGGGAGTTTTTTTCTTTCAGTATTTTAAATATGTCATCACATTTTCTTCTTGCCTGTAGGGTTTCAGTTTAGAAGTTTGCTGTTAGTCTGATGGGGGCTCCCTTATAAGTGATTTCATGCTCTACTCTTGCTGCTTTTAGGATTCTCTCTTTGACTCTGACCCATGCCAGATGGCTATAATGTGTCTTGGAGAGGATTTTTTTGGACTGAAAGTGTTTGGGTATCTTTGAGCTTCCTGGATCTGAAGGTCTGTTTCTCTCCCTATACCTGGGAAGTTTTCCATTATTATTTCATTGAATAGATTTTCAATACCTTTTCTTTTCTCCTCCCCTTCAGGAACACCCATGATTCAGATGCTTGTGTGCTTAAGGTTATCTGCTAGCTCACTTAGAGATTCTTCTTTTTTAAAAATTCTTTTTCCCTTTTGTTTTTTTGCCTGTCTGAGTTATTTCGTAAAGATCACCTTCAAGTTTGGGTATTCTTTCTTCGCCTTCTTCTAATCTGCTTTTTAAGCCCTCAGTTGTGTTTTTTATTTCGTTGAATGCATCTTTCAGTTCCAGGAGTTCTGCTACATTCTTTTTTAAGGTATTTATCTCTTTTTAAATTTCATCCTTCATATCCTGGATATTTTTTTTCATTTCATTGTGCTGTCTTACAGAGTCCTCTTTTATCTCATTGAGTTTCCTTAAGATAGTTACTTGGAATTCCTTTTCAGTCATTGCAAGGGTTTTCTGTTCTATAGGGTCTGGTACTTGAGAGTTACTGAATTCCTTTGGTGGTGTCATATCTTCGGTTTTTTTTCAAATTTCTAGTATCTCTACATTGATTTTTCATCATCTGGTAGATCAGTTGTTTCTTCTATTGCTCTTGAATGGACTTTGAGGAGAAAGACTTCTTCTCTTTTTTCAGGCTTGTCCAGTGATTCTCCTGGTGTCAGTGAAGTCAAATATGTGGTGGGCCACCTGCACAGTGGTCGTGGATGTTATTAAGGCAGTGAGCCATCCTTGCAATATTATTAGCTGTGGTGGTGGCTGTTGTGGACCATCTCTGTGGAAGCTGTGTGATGCCTCATGGCAGTGGCGTGGTACATAGGGTCCTGCCTTCTGTGTGGTGGGGCAGAGGTCTGATGCATGGCTGGCCTGTTCTCTTGCCTGCCTAGGTGACTCCCCTGTCCTTTCGGTAACGTTTGTTGTTGTATCCTTCCAATTTCATTAAGAGCTGATTACAAAGTCACCAGTTATAATGCATTACTTAGAGAAAAATTCTCTACAGAATTTTTTTCAGTAATTTTCTCATTACTACTAATAGAACACTAAACTAATCCTAATACAGTATTTTCATATTTATTTATTCATATATTTTTTAATAAGAATGTTTTTCCAACATATTTTTTCAATCTGATCATAATCAATGTAGAGACTACTGCAGCCTTAAAGTACTCCCTAACCATGCTGAGATATGTTCTTCATACAATCTCTTTCTACCTGAAAGAAAGAAATGGCTGACTATGTGTTTCATAGAGAATTATACATGTATAGAAAATCTCTGAAATGTAAAAACTTAGAAATTATAATTTCACTCATACCATTGCAATCATGGAACTCCTTAGCTACTCATGGAATGTGGTCGTCACACAGAGGTATGAGCTGGAAACTCTGCTTTTGGGCAGGAGTGACTCAGTATCCCTCTTATGACAGAAAGGATATAGTCTTTATTCACACTTAAGGGTTATATACCAATTTCACAGAACTTGCATGATGATGGAGTTCTGTAGTTCTTTTATTGGCTTCTGCAACTTTTCCCCATTGACTGGGCATGGCATCACAATGACTGTGCCGCCACCACTATAAGGTGATGAAAGACCCCCCTACAACTCCATAGCAAACATTCCTTCATACCTTCTGATTCTTCCTGATAGTCCATGGGTCCCTTACCATCTCTTCAGGGTAGATTTTCAGTCCTTGGTCAGACTCAGTTCTGCTGCTACATATGGGGTAGGACTGGAGGATTAGATCCAGAATGTAGAGAAGGAGAGACATTACGATTGATGCCACAGAAATAAAAATGATTATAAGAATCTCCTATGTACATGGAATCTACTATGACATTACATAAGCGTCTACTATGACATTACATGTCAACAAATTGGATAACCTAGAAGAAGTGGATAAATTCCTAGACACATGCCACCTATCAAGACTGAATCATGCAGAAATAGAAAACTGGATGCTTATAATTCTTCTGTAACATTATAGTGCTAAGAGAGTACTTTCTGCCTTTCGAGCCTTGAGTGACATTATAAATGTGACAGCCAATTGCCTTAACCTCAGTGGGTTTCTGGTATTAGGAAAATATTGTGTTTAAATTAATGGGAAAATTGATTATGAAGTAACCTATGAACATTTTTTGAAAAATGAAGAAATGGTTAACTTATGGTATAAAGATATACAGAAGAGTATATGACCTTTAGCAGAAAATGTAATTTCATCAAATGTTAAGTATACCCCTTCAAAATGTACATAAAGCAACAGGCACTAGTATGACTGCTGTATAGCTACCAGACTAAGCCAGTTGTTGGGTTAGGGCCATCATATTGTTAAAGCAATTCAAAACTAAAGCCATTATTTTAGTTATACTAAGTTTCCATTTCTATTGTTAGGGCTAGGGCTCAGACCCTTCCAACTCATTGTATAGATTGGGTCACCAGACCCCTCACACGCAGGTCCACACTAGGTAATTGGGAAAGATCCTGGGAGCTGTTGGCAGACAATATGAGCTCAGTCCTCAGCAGCAGCTTACAATAGCCTCTAGCAGCAGCAGTGGTGGCCTCTAGAGGGTTCCCAGGGACACTGGCAGCAACAGCTGGCAGCAACAGCCTCCAGCAGCAGTAGTAGCCTCCCTGTGCCTGCCCCCCCCCCCAGGGGGGGGCTCCTGGGGGCAAGGGGCACCGTGGATCAGAGCCACTCATCCTTTATACTTAGGTCCATAAGCTAGGACACCCAGGTACACATGTCCAATTACATTAGATGATAACCCAGGATCACCTGGGTGCATGTGCATATTTACATCAAATGCTTGGCAAGATTCTGAACATCTGAGGGGCCCTGACCATTTTCCTATATTTTCCAAACACAGTTTCATGAGTACAGGGTGTTGGTGTTATATGGGGACTTACGAGTATCTCTGATCATATTCCTTACCAATTCAGAAGTCTGCTCTATATGGAGACAACAGGGCCACTCATGAACCTGGAAAAGAGGGAAAATTAGGTTACCCTCTGAGAATTAGACGGGGCCCTAGCCTAATAGATTGCAACAAGAAATATGCAAAATCAACCATAGCATATAAGATTTGATAACAAGAAGGAGAGGAAAAGATCTTCAATGAAAACATAGAAAATCCAGAATCAGATAAACACAAATCGACAAAGCCCAGATAAATCTTTTCTGGGGAGGGTAGCCTACCAGTCTGATGTTCATTTTCACTACTGTGAAAACACGTGCATTAGACCAATGTTTCTTAAAACTTAGCATACATCCAAATCACCTGGAGGGGCTGTCAAAACAGATTGCTGGCCCCCACCATCAGAGTTCCTGAGTTAGCAGATCCAGAGTGAGGCTTGAGAATTTGCATTTTCAGCAGTTTCCCAGGTGATGCTGATTGACGCTTCTCATCCTAGAACCACACTTTGAGAACCACTGCATTAAAACAGCTGCTATAAAACATTTAAGTCAAATAAATACCTCTTAATTTGTTTATTCCTTGTTCCCATGAACTTGAAGACTACAGCTTGCCCAGGAGGAATTAAATATGTTAGACAGGCCAATGTAAGTCTTCATTGTTTACCATTGTAAATCAGTAATTTGTTTTCTGAATTCATACGTAAATTCCCTGTGTGCAGGGTTGTATCTAGGTTTTATAAGGCCTGAATTTATACAATTTGTTGGGGTGGACTCTTTAAGAAAAAGAATATACAATTTTGAATAAAATCTTAGGTATGAAGGTGAGCATCTGGAAAATAAATCACAGCAAGTTATAATTGCAAAAGTTTTCAAGTACCACAAATATCACAACACCCAGAAAATGAATAGCCTAGATCTGCCTCTGTACACTTGCTCCCTGCACCAGGCATGCTCTCCTGTGCCAGTGCCATAGCACAAATCCACTTGGAGATCAAACCTCTGGACTTTCATCATGTACTTCATCATGAAGCCAAGTGAGTCAATGTGAGGGTGTTTAGAACATCACTAGAAACTACTTGGACAGCTAACAATAACAATGTAGAAGTAGCATCAAGCCACCTAGATATAAGTACACTCTACCCAAACTAAACATATTCACAGCTCAGCTCTTCCTTAACAGCATTCCCAAAATGCCTGGACCATTCCAATGAAACTGGGGAAGTTTAAATGGAAGAGACAGTAGTCTGAACCAATTGCAAGTAAAATGTGAGATCATGTACAGTCATTATTAGACTCCCTCTCATGGGCTGAGAAGGGGACATGTTATTTAAGGACGCTGAAGCTTGAGTTTATTTAGATTCCCAGCAAATCCATGGGGAGAAAGAGAAGGAATGTCCAAATCTGATTAGATATAAAACTCCAAGGATTACAAAGCTGAGGGTTAGATATTGACCTGTATAAGTTCAACAAGATAAAAGCTTGCAGCCCATGGGCAGCATACCTGCATCACCAAGCATCACATGCCTAGATCTGTAGAAAATACAGCAGCCTTTCACATTCCATAACTGGGGCATGTTCCAGTTTCCCCCTTCTGTTCCACACCTGGCTTCTCCTCTGGATGCGTGTGAAGAAATGATGAGGAGAAGCATAAAGGCACCGAGAAAGTGAAAGGTGGCTTCTGAAAGCCATCTCCATGGCAGGAGTGGGTCAGAAGAAAGGCAGGTGAGGAGTCAGAACACGTGGGTCTACACATGTGCTCTTCACTTGCTGTGAGCCCTTGACCATGATAATCCCTCTGTACCTGAGTTTACTCAACTGTAAAATAGGAATAGTAGTACCTCCTTCATAGGGTTATCATAAGGACTAAATGAGTTAACATATGCAAAGCACGTACAACAGTGCCTGGCACGCAGTAACCACTCAATAAAAGTTAGCTATTATTATTTGGAAAGTAAAAGTCATTTTAAAGTGTGATTTCCAAAGCAGTGGCAGAGAAGATTTTTGGACTTATTTCCACTCTCCTCTTTTAATACTAAAATTAGCATCCTTCCAAGTCCAGTTCCTGGGTAACTGCTGTTGCTATTCTAGGCCATCTGTGCTCTTCAGTAGCAACAAGTTTGGCGTTTCCAAACCACGGCTACATCCCGTCACAACTCCTAGTGATCTGTTGTCTGTTTATTTGCAGAATTGGTCATAATTTGGTCCTTTTTATATAAATTGTCTACATTAGCTTTTAAAACTTTGCAGTCATCTACTGGGGCGCCAGCATTTAGATGGGTGTTATAACACTACATTTTCTCATCATTACAAGTCCTAAAAATAGGGTGCAACTGACTAACGTTTTCAGCCTTCACAGAAAGATTTGGTTTGTCAGGAAATGGTGTGGGAGTAGTTCTCATATGCACTGGAGGTGCAAAGTGCAAAACAAAAATAACTCAACAAGAGTTTAACAGCCCTTCTTTATGTATGTTATTTACAAAGGCCACAATCTGGAGTTCCAGGCAGAGCCTAGGAAAGCTTGGGAGACCCTTCTGGAACAGGAAAAAATGCCAACATACATTACACAAAAGGAAACATGGGATGAAGAAAGACAAGGCTTAGCTTGTTGTCTCTGCCCTCTTCGTGGGTATCCTCATCTGTTCAGGCATCGATAGGACTTAGAGTTTAGTCAAACTTGGAAGAACTCTTCAATAATATAATGCATAAAAATGTATGGAGAAACCTCTACATCAGTGCTGCTTTCATTTCTATATGTGCAGTTTCCCCATCCTCTCTAGTGGATGACTGCTTTTCTTTCAGCTGTCTTATTTCCTTACATGAAACGAGACATGTCTTATTAGTGAATCTTAATTGTATTTTCACTTTCTGTGGCTTCATGATGTTTAGCAGCAAATATTTTGCAAACATTGAGACACTTCTGAATTATAATAGAAATTCTAAATATAGGCAGGAGGCAGGGGGAAAAACACTTGTCTTCATTAATATGATTTCAATAAAGAAAACAACAAGCCATGATGTTTGATGTATCCTTTATTCCAGCTCCAACAAACATCATATTCTTGATTAAGCTAAAAATCGCAAATGAACATAATTAATTCATTTCGTTGACTTTTGTTTGTTTGTTTGTTTTTTGCCCACATTGCTGTTAGTCTTTCTATTGCCAACTTAGAAGAAAATCCTAGCACATTGCATTGCATTGGGGATAAATTCTTCATTTTCATGCCAATGATATATTGTCACAAACACCTTGTTCAGGCAAAAGAAGATTTAGAATAGCTTTGCTTTATCACGGCTTGCAATGTACTTTTGGAGTTAATAGACTCACACAAATGCAATAACCAGAGAGGTTTCCCCCTTTGCATTTTTTGAGGTACTTTCTCACCAAAAGTTTTTCAGTTTGCAATATGGAAAAGTTTCTCTTTGTACTTAAAAATCTGAGAGAGAAAAACAATTTTATATGAGAAGCAGAGAAGATGATGGATTAAAGCAGATGTAGAGTGTTTACAGTTATATAAGACTATTAGAGACCCTGCTTCTTCTGGTTTTTGTAATTTGTCCATGTCCTACTTTATATAACTCAATCCATTGTAAGCCAAACATGAAATAAGTGAATACAGTATTCCATATTTCACTTTGTCAGCAAATTTTAAAAGTGTAGAACAAACACAATAGTCATCATGGTTCTTGAATTGAGAATGAAGCATTTTTCAAATCCTAGGGACTTGCAAGAAACAGAAGGTTAAGGAGATTTTTTTTTGTTTTTAACAATGAGCAGATGTGTTTGTTACTGTTGATGGACAAGCTTATCCATTTACTTCAATTAATAACAAGAGTGAGCACATCAATACGTAAGCTTGTCCTGATGCCTTGATTTTTTTTCCAATTTGACAGGTAATAGTGGGGCTGAGAAAATGTCACAACAATTTAGTCCTGCCTCACTGGCTTTAACTAGTTTGGTGACAATGGGAATGCATCTTGCTAAGATTTCTTATGATTCATAATAATGCTGCATCTGTCGACTCTTACAGAGGGTTTAAAATCTGTGACAATTAATGGTTTAAAATCAAATCCTTTCATGGGTTATTTGTTTGGGCACTAAGTAAAATCAAGTTAAAATATTTATGATCAGTATGAAAATGTGGAAACTTTCTTTAGGAACCTGTCTTTTCACGTTGAGTCATAAATGAAACCAACTCTGTTTGACAAAGAAAGGCCATTTCATCATATGGCTGAGCCACTAACCTCATGTTCTGAAAGATCTTTTCTAAAATCGAACAGATTTTGTCAGAGAAACTCTAGTGACTTAAAAAGTCCATGATCTCACAAATTTTAGCATATGGGAGCAGATTATGCCTCCAGCAAAACTGACAATAGATATCAAAATATAATATCAGTAAGTAGTTCAGTGCTAGCTGACTCAATAAATAAATGTGGTGGGTTTTTTTTTTTTTTTAAAAAAAAAACAATAAAGCTTGAATGATCAATAACTCTAAGGAAGGGGGTGGGGGAAATTGGCATTTTTAAATAGGGAAAGGCAAAAGGCCACTTATACTATTCCAGTGGCAGAGGATTTAATCCACAGAGCTGTGACAGAGCTCAGAGAGCTCTCAGTATGTGGACAAATAACATGTTTTTTCAAAGCAGGAACAGCATTATGTTCATATATCTATCTCCACAGCATCTAGCACAACGCTTCTCACAGATAAAAAACTCAACAAATATTTTCTAGCAAGCAACACTCTTCTAGACCACCCTGAGCAGTCGAGCTAACCATATCTAAGAATAGATGCATAAAACGTGATGTTGGTAGGAGGCTTGGAGGACGGCCTTACTTAGCTCTCCCTAAAACCTGTCTTCTCTCCAGCGTGTGCTACTGGCTTCACTCTGTGTCTTACCACCTCTATAAAACCCTCCCTGACATCTCTGAGCACCCCAAAAATGAACCACACATTCTCTCCCCTGTTTTGTCTAAGGATCTGTCCATAACTCCAACATAGCACTAATTATTTTATATTTAAACAAATCTGTTTGTCTCTGTAACCATACTTGGGGTCTACAGACACTTTCTCTTATTTTTCTTTGAATCAGCTGGTTCTAGAAACTAGCATGTCTCTAGTACTGAATAAATGCTCAGTAAATATTTGAATTGTGTTTTGCCGATGGCAAGCCTAACTACTTTGGACAATCCTATCACAGTAGAGCAAAAATTTAGTTACAAGGAGACAGGACAAAATAGATTAAAAACAACCATTATGGGTTGAATTGTGTGTCTCCCCTACCCCCCTCCCCCACCAAAAAAACCTCATTTGCTGAATTCTAACCCCCAGTACATCAGAATGTGACCTTATTTGGAGACAGGGTCTTTATAGAAGTAACGAAATTAAGATGGGTCATTAAGGTGGGCTGTAATCCAATGACTGACTAGTGCCCTTTTGAGAAGGGAAAATTTGGACAAAGACAAGTGTAGAGAGATGATGTGAAAACTCAGAGAGGAGATGGGCATCCTTGAGCCAATGAGAAAGGCCTGGAACAGATTCTTCCCTCACAGCTGTAGAAAGAACCCTCCCTGCCAACACCTTGATTTCAGACTTCAAGCCTCCAGAATTATGACACAATAAATTATTTTAAACCACCCAGTTTGTGATACTTTGTTACAGCAGCCCTAGCAAACTAATACAAGTATTCAATTCCCTTAGCTCATTAAAAGAAAAGCTAGAAACAAAGCAGTTTGTAATGGCATTGTGGCATTGTTAGGAAAGGTAGATAGCATAAGGACCTGTCTATGACCTCTACTGAAATATCATAAAATAGAAAAGCTTGCATTCTTCCTTCCTGTAGAAAAAGCATTATATTCATGCTTTTGCTAGCCTGCTCTAGCTCAGTGTTCAAATGTGCTGTGTAATATGAAAATGGATCTTCAACTGGGATGGGAAATTACATTTGCTGTAATCAATCAGTCTTCTCTGAAAAATAGATTATTAAAAATGCCTCCATTTGATTACCCGAGTGAAAATATAAATGGAAAATAACAATTCTAAATGCAATGTAAGTATTGATGATGTGATGACTAGAGGAACTGTATGCATTCCTAATACTAATAAATTTTTGTTTTATTAATGCCTACAATAATACAGGTTTGTTATATTAACCATGATTTACTTAGGCTTATCAACACAATGACTATAGGTTAAAGGAGCTGCTATTTCCTAAAATGAATATAGAGACAAAGAAACAGAGAGGTATGTTTACTGAGATAACATATGGGACAGAATGAGGAAAACACAGTGAACAGAGTGCACAAACTACTTACTTTAAAATTATTTATTTTAAAAAATTCAGATAATATTCCTGATAAGGCAAGTTCAGTTATAAATTAGGCATTGATAGTTTACACAGTTTTATTTTTTAAAGGTTTTATTTGATTCCAGCCTCAGAGAGTTTAAATTTGTTTTCTCTCACACAAAATCCAGGACCCATTCTATGGAAAAAAAACATAAAAGTAAGAAAATACAGAGAGCTGTATCAGGGACACAGTAGAATTCTTGGCTTTAAAATAGCTCATACAAACCTACAATAATAAACCAAAAGAATAACGAGTATCCAGACTGTATTTCACTGAAAGAAAAATTTCTGAAATATAAGCCTTGGTCTGCATTACCAACTAGGGACCCAATGTGCCAATATGTGCTTTTCAATCATTCATTACAGTTGTTTTGCTCTGCCAGATAAGCCATCACTCAGCAAACATAAAATAGAAAAGTTAAGGATCATTAAGAAAGACATCTATGAAAGGTTACAATAGAAATTCAAATATAAAAATATTTAAAACATTCATTTGATGAAAATGTACAATAATAAAACATTCTGTTATCTAGCTTACTGCCTCCCAAAACACGTTCTCATTAATTCCACAAATCCTTTCTGACCACTAAATTATTTCAGAATATATTTGGTCATATGCCATGTTTGCATATGTATGCAAAGCTACTACATAGACTCTTATTTTATTCTGAAATGGATGCAAATTCCTATTTTCAGTTTCTTAAAGTAGATATACTTTTCCTTAGATATAAGGACTCCTTTAAACTACTTCTGTATGTTTCAGAAATCAATCTAAATCTATTTTTAATGAATAAATAGTGAATGACTTTTATTTCTCATAACTTTACTCCAAGTGAGGAATAAGAGAATGCAAGATAATAATTTGGAGAGAGTGTAAAGACTGCTGTCATTAAATATTTCTTTTATGGTCTTTCCAAATCTGCCTCAAGTGATTTTTCTTGCCTAAGTTTCCATGTCTATGAAGAGGATAATCATACTACTCTACAGTGATAATAGGTTAAACAGATGGTAGTTGTGGGGATTGAATAGAGAATGGGGACTGAATAGACGGTGACTTAGAGAAACAGCTCAATAAGATAATATCAGTCTTTTTTCTTGTTTCCCTTTGTCTCACGTACCTCTTCGCAACACCTCAGCATTGGATCAATTCAAAAATTGCTACTTCTCCAATCCTATGCCTAGATGGATAAAGATATGTCATGCGGTAATGGAGACAGGAGTCTAACCCCAGCTCTGTCTTCTGTACTGCTAGGAAATCTTCCTGAAAACCCTTTATCAGCCACCTCTCCTCTGTGCCTATGGATTTTCCAAGACTTTGCTTCTCTTCTCAAAACCATCTTTTCCTCTATCCCCTTCGCTCTCAGATAACTTTCCTCTACTTTCATGAGAAAATCAAGACCTTCAGGGAATAAGATTGAATTTCTTTGACCAATACCTACAAGTAAATATATATCTGTATGCAGTTTTTCTCTTGTTGAGGGTCCCCAAGAGCAATTCACCTGTGGATCAATGGTTTCTTAGAAGGACTCAGAGGATTTAGGAAAACTATTTCCAATCAGGAAAGCTTACCCGAGCCTCAGTTTCAAGGGGTTTTATTGGGGGCCAATCACAGAGCAGCATCACGTGACTGACCACAACTTCTCCAACCCCAGCCCCTTCCCTCCCAGAACGAAATCAAGTGTTTGCCATAAATCATATTGTCAGGATAAACTTATCTACTCAAACTGGTACAGCATGGGCCAAGGCCTCAGGCATACAAAAACATGGCTATTAGATAGAATATTCCAAGATCTCAGAGGTTATCTCCCAGGAGCTGGACAAGGGCCAGTCGTGAAGACAGGCCTTTATTTGGAATGTGCAGGGTTTGAGCAACCTGGGCCTGCCAAGCTAACCATTTTCCTGCCCATCCTCTTTTCCTGTCTCAGTGCCTTGGCTGTCCCTTCTCTGCCCAAGTCTAATATTTCTGCCTGCACCTTGAAATCCTAATCCATTATTCCTACTCATGTACTTTATTCTATCAGCCATTCTTCTATTCTTTCAATCTCTCTGTCTATTAGTCTAAAGATGTTTAATCTCTCTTATTTAAAAAATAATTGCAGAGATTTTTAGGTCTGCCAAGATAGAGCAACTCCATTCCTTCTAGCCCTACCCCTCTTTAACTAAAAATCTTTAAGAATACCCAACAAACAAGCATAGGAAGTCTCCGAAAGTTGTAAATAAGATGGTGGCTGACTAGATACCTTGGGACTTGAGGAATGATGTGTCAGTGACTCCTCTGGATTTTCTTACTGCCTCCCATATATCCCAGCGCAGCGTACAGGAACAGCTAAAAAAGTTTCAAGAAATGCCTGTTCCTCCCAGCCACAGGCTGAGAAAAGAGTGACCTAATAAGAGAAATCTTTTTTGGGAATACCTGTCCTCCTGTGACAAACACCAATATATACACACACACGTGCGTGCACACACACACACACACGCACAAACGTGCACACACATGCACATGCACTCCCTGTCAGTTTCACAGGACTGAGCTGGGGCTTGGTGTTCCACCCCACCTCCAGCCATGGGGAAGCAGGCAGCATGTTCCAATTCCCCTGCCAGTGGGTGTCCACAGAACTGAGCAGTGAGCTAGTCTTCTGTGCCTACCTGGAAGAAGCAGGCATTATTCCCATTGTCCTTGCACATGGTGTCAGTCAGAGCAAGCAGGCAGCTAATGTTCCGCTCCCCGTCCAGGGAACCACGTGGTGCTTAACTCCACTGCCAGCGTCCAGAAAAGCCTGAGCCTCCACCTGTCGTAGCCGCAAAGAGACTAATGAAGCAGCAGGAGGCAGGGGTAATCATCACCAGGCTTCCCCCCAGACCCCTGTGTTACTGGGGCCCAGCAAGGAGATGAGCCTTCACCCCACCAGCTGACACCTCACTTCCCCATGCCCTCCTGTGATAGGCAGAATAACGGACCCCAAATACGTCCACATGTAATGACCAGCACCCATGAATACGTTACTTTCTACGGCAAAAGGGACTTCGCAAATGTGGTTACAGTTAAGTACCTCGAGGTGAGGTCTATATTGATCCTATATTATCCTGGTGGACCTAATCTAATCACATGGATCTTTAAAAGCAGAGAATTTTTTTTCTCCTGCAGAGGATGAAAGTGATGTCATTATGAGAAGGACTCGGCCTTCCAATGGCGGCTTTGACAATGGAGGAAGGGAGCTATTAGCCAAGGAATGTGGGAACTGCTAGAAGACAGAAAAGGTGAGGAAATAGATCCTATCCTAGAGCCTGTGGAAAGGAATGCATCCTCCCTAATAACTGGATTTTAGCCAGTGAGACTGTTAAAATTTTGACCCATAGAAATGTAAGATAATGAATTTGTGTTGTTTTTAGCAACTGAGTTTGTGGCAAGTTGTTAAATAAGCAACAGAGAATTAATACATCTCTTCCAATGGCAGCAGGGACCAGCAATAACCAAAATGAAGGGCACTAATTAGTCCTTATCCTCCTGGGCCCCCTCCCACATTGCTGACAACTCCAGAGGAAAACTCACCTGCCTCTGGATCCCCATAGCACTGCATTTTCCTTTTTTCTCTGTGCACTCCTTTTAATGCTCCTCTTCTTTTCCTCGTCTTTCCAAACAGCGTTCCATAGAGTTCCATCCTCCCTGCCCTGCTTTTCAGAGCCTTTATGTGATTTGCAAGTGACTTCACCTACACCCATGACTTCAGCTACCTTTTCCAGACTGATCGCTCTTAAATTCCTGTCTTTTGCGTAAGTCTGTTGAGATGCCGAAAAGACATCTCCCCTTGGTTTTCCCTCTGCATCTCAGTTGTGACATGTTCCACTTAATCTCATCCACTCTTATATTCCAAATAGTCATCTAGCACTCCCCTAAACCCAGTCACCTAACTTGGAAACCCAGGCTTTATAAAGCAACTCTTCCCATTTGTGTCTACTTGAAATCAACCCATGCTTTTGACATGTTCCAGCTCTCCGATGTCTCCGGAGTCCACATCTTCCTTTTACTCATCACTGCTGCCGCCTTTGTCCCAGGTCCCAGTGTTTACTTCCCAGATTATTCAATAGTCTCTTAAATACCTCCATGGAACAAATCTGGTTTTCTTAAATATTTCCTTCCATCTGCAACCAATGATCTCACAAAAACACAAATTTGATCACATCATACCATTGTCTTAAACATTTCAATGATTTCCTATTGTTTCCAGATCAATTCCATGTTTGTTATCTCAGTATCCACTGCCTGTTGTAATCTGTCTCCTAAGGTCTCCCCCAGTCTCAACTGCCACCCTGTGCTGAAGTCATATAGAGCTTGAGAACATCATTTCTATCTCCAACCTTTTATCTGTTCTTTCTTCTCCCTACTATGTACTCATTTCTTTCTTTATCTAGCAACTTCCATTTATCCTGTAGCACAGCTCAGGAATCATTGTTCTAAAAACCTTCTCCAGTCTGAGTTAAAGGTCTTTCTATGTTTTTAGTACCTTGCTGTACTAATTTCCTAGGCTGCTATAACAGTGTACCACAAACTGGGTAACATAAAACAACAGAAATTTACTGTCTGGAGAAATTTACAGTTCTGGAGGCTAGAAACCCAAAATCGAGGTGTCAGCAGGACCATGTTCTCTGAAGGCTCTAAGAACATTTCCTTTTCTTTCTACCTTTTGATGTTTGTCAGCAGCACTTGGTGTTCCTTGGCTTATAAGTGCATCATGCCAACCTCTGCCTCCATGTCCATGTGGCCTTCTCCCCTGCATATCTGTGTGTCTAAAGTTCCTTCTTCTTGTAAAAATACAAGTCAAATCAGATTCAGGGCCAACCACAATCCAGTATGACTACATCTTAACTTGATTACATCTGCAAAGACTATTTCCAAAAAAGGTCACGTTCACAGATTCTGAGTGCACATAAATTTGGGATGAACACCATTCAGCACAGTACACCTATTATTATCTCTTTTATGTCATTTATTATAGTTTGCTGTTATTTTTCTGTCTATCCTAAAGTATAAACTAAATAAATGCTGGGTTCCTGAGTGAATAAAGCCACAGTGCTGTTCATCCTCAGCTACAGTGCCTGTCCAAGATTGTCTCATAAATAAGATGTTTGGCTGTTAAATGAGGTGTTCCTCCTCCTGAATAGATAGCCAACTCATCCTTCTGAGCCTGAGAGGGAGTTTTGTGTTCAGGAAATAAGTTTATAACGTGACTGGTAGGACACTTTAGAGATGTGGGATAACGAAGATAACAATAACAGTTTTTGAGCTCTTATCTCACCTTGGAGATCTCCTTTGCTGTCACCCAGACCACAGCACCAACTCTGAATTAATCTGTTATAGAACCTCCCTTTGTCCCCTCCCTTGAAAATGTTGAATCAGCTTGAAGCTGTGCTTTAAGTCCTTTTGCCCCAGTGTTATCCTGAAGAAGCCCTTCTTATGGGGCCCCTGCTCTTCCAGCCCTGGGAACCTAGACTGGCTCTCCCTTATCCTATCCTTTCTCCACCTTCCATCACACATGGACCCAGACTGGCTTGAGAGATGCCAGCTGCTGTGTCCTGCCTACTGCACTAGGCCGACAGAGATGGCCTCCTGATGATGAACTGTTGTTCCATGCTTTGGCTCCGTGGGATACGCACGCATCCGGAACCTTGTGCTGCCTCCTTACCCATGCTAGATGCTTGTCTCAGAGCTTTAATCCAGCACCCTAGAAAACAGCTCTCACTGTCTCCTCCCCTGCCCCAGTAGCCCAGGGCTCACACTTGGACACTCTCAAGTTACATCTTTCACATCGTGGCCTCTGAATTACTTTTCTGTAAATGGAAGGAGTTGTTCCATATGATCTCTAAGAAACTTTTCATTTCAGTATAGTATAGTTATATACAATGGTGGCACGAAGTAAAGGTGAAATTGAATCAGGTAATGTGTTTTCATTCACTGCTGAATTGTACCACCTTTATGTCTGCCTGGTATCAGTCATATGTATATGCACAAACACACACACCTATATTTATATTCATATATACACACATACATATATAGTTTTATCTATTTGAAAGACTACAAATTATGTGTAATTCTTTTTTGAATTATAGCTAAATATAGCACATCACATGACTTTTCATTAAAATTAACTGCATTTGAGAGAACCAAGGAAAAATTTCACCTTAAAAGTTAGTCTTGTAGGTTTTTTTTAATGCTCTTTTTAAAAAAATGATTTCTTACTCTTTCTTCAGATCTCATTTATGTAAATTAAAAATAAACGTGTTATTTTTGCAAAATTTGTTTTTCTTTTGCACTATTTCCCACATATAATTCTATCTGAATTGATGTTTTTATCTTACCCATTAAAACACATGTAGGAAAAAAAAGGTCAATTACCTAAAAATTACTAATGTTGCATTTCTCTAAGAATTTTGATGCGGTAGGAAGAAAATATATATCAAAGGAAATGTTAATAATTACTGAAAATTATGTAATCATAAAACTCAATTTCTCATGAACACAAACATATAAAAAAGCAAAATATAAGGAAATTCATCATTCTGATATACTTATTAAAACATGAAATGAAGCTTATATATTACATAAGATTATTATTTTTAAGAATATTATTTACTTTAAATAAAAATAGCTGTGCTCTTTCCCTGGGGTACATTTGGCTAGTTATTTTGTATAGAAATATTTATTTAACTGTAACATCCTCATCAATATTTTAATTCTGATTTTTAAGTAATTGCAATGATAATGTGGTAAATTAAGTAAAAGTGGAAAAACAGAAGAAAATAAAATAAAAACTTTTCTTTGTGTATTTTTGATATAGTTCCACCCAAGGAACTTTCATAATACAAATACACATTAATGCCATAACAGAATGAAAACAAGCTAAGGATATAGGGTGATAAAAACCCACTTAATTTTACAGAGCTTAAACTTTACAAATTAAATCAGACATTCACTTTAGGAGACTTCTTAATGCTAAGTAACAGTATTAAGAATGTAAAGGCAAAGAAATTTAACATTTAGTCATGCATTTAGTTTCCCATTCATGAGAATAGTTTCTATTATTTGCAAGGTAGGTAAGTGATTTTAAAAAAAGAAGATAAAAAAGGAAATAAAAATGAAAAAACTGAGAGATATGTCCCTATAGCAAAAGATTGACTTTATAGGAAACAGGCCTAAGAATTAGTGAGAAGCAATGAAATGATGGAGGCCTGCTGAGGTTGCTATGGTTCTGGATAGTCAAATTCTTGTTAATGGGTAATCAGTACTGCTGATCCTTAGTTTCTTTTTCTTTTTTCTGGCTTTCTTTAGAACTTAGCCTTGTGCTTTATTAAGACCACCACTGAGATTCATTAAATAGTTGGTGTATTACTGCATATTGGTTCTACAAATGTCAACTGACTGGATGTTCTCTGTAGTTTGCCTTGGCTGCCAAGATTATAAAAGCACTAAGGTATATTTAACTTCATTTTCGTCATTATTAAAAGTGACCTTTTAAAAATATATTTTGCTCTATTGACATCTGAACTTTAGTTAAGGCTTTTATTTTATTTGTAGAAAATGTTTGGATTCAGTGAACAATGGCAAAGTGACTAGTGTAAGTGAAAACCACAGCTGCTCCCTGTAGAGGTAGATCCACACTTCTTCTCTTCCCCAAACTTTCTGGGCTGTAGTCGTAGATAGTTTAACAGGAGAAAGAAGAATAACACATATGTCTATAACCAAGTAGGGAATGGATACAAGGCCAATAATCCATGCTTCATAAAATAATGATATAGTAAAATCATTTTGTTTGGAGGCATTTTAAAATAGAAAAGATTATGATGTGCAGGATACAAAATCATTCTATAACCATCACTATCATTTCTACCTGCTAACAGTGAACTATCTGAAAAAGAAATTTAAAAAAAACCCATTACAATAGCAATAAAAATAAATGATTCTTAAGAATAAACTTAACAAAGGAGGTGAAAAATCTGTACTCTGAAAATTATAAATTGACAAAATAAGTTGAATAACACACAAATTAATGGAAAGATATCTTGTGTGTATGGATTGGAAGAATTAATATTGTTTAAATGTACATACTACTCAAAGCGATCTATATATTCAATGCAATCCCCGTCAAAATACCAATGACATTCTTCACAGAAATAGAAAAACAGTCCTAAAATTTGTATAAACTAATGACTAGCCAGTGCAATCTTGAGAAAGAAAAAAAAAAAAAAAAAAAAGCTGAGTCACCCGTGCCAGAGCAGGTAGGCACCGCCATGGGACTCCCAGCCCAGTCCAGTCCAGACCTCTCTGGAGAGGTCTGAGCCTCTGGCACACAGACACTGAGGCAGCTATGCCAAATTGGCAGTCCCCAAAGGATCCTAGCAAGACACTAGGGTCAAATGAGTGAACTGTTAAATCCCCTGCCACAATGACTAAACACCAATAGAAAGATACCAGAAATATGAAAAATCAAGAAAGTACAATACCACCAAAGGATAATAACTCTCAAGCTCTAGATCTTATATAACAGGAAGTCCTTGAAATGACTGACAAGGAATTTCAAGCAACAATTCTAAGGAAACTAAATGAGATACAAGAAAACTCAGTTAGACAACACAATGAAATGAGAAAAAGTATACAGGACCTGAAAGAAGAAATGTGCAGAGAAATCAATGCCCTGAAAAAGAATGTAGCAGAGCTTGTGGAGCTGAAGAATTCATTCAACAAAATAAAAAGCACAACAGAGAGTCTAACCAGCAGGCTAGAACAAGCATAAAGGTCCTCTCCAAGACAAACTGGCAAAACTGAAAGACAAAGAGAGAATCTTAAAAGCTGCAAGAGAGAAGCATTAAGTCACCTATAAGGAAGCCCCAATCAGACCAACATCAGACTTTTCATCAGAAACCGTAAAAGCCAGAAAAGAATGGGATGATATATTCAAAATACTAAAAGACAAAAAATTCCAGCCAAAATACTTTACCGAGCAAGGCTATCCTTCCAAAATGAAAGACAAATAGTATATTTCTCAGAAAAACAAAAACTGCAGGAGTTCATTACTACACAACCAGCCTTGCAAGAAATTTTCAAAGGCGTACTGGGTTTGGTACCTGAAAAACAACCACCACTGCCATAAATACTCAAGAAAAAACAAAACCCACTAGTAAAATAAAAGTGTTAACAATAAGGAGAAAAAAATGTTTATCTACCACCCCCAAGAAACCAACAAACACAGAAGACAAACAGTAAATCATAAAGAAAGGAAAAAAAAATACTTAAGACATCCAAACAAAAATCAATAAAATGCTAGGAGTAAATCAACACCTTTCAATAACAACTGTTAATGTAAAAGGATTAAATTCCCCACTCAAGAGACACAGACTGACTGGCTGGATTAAAAAGGTAGACCCAACCATATGCTGCCTTCAATAGACTCACCTCACCTGTAAAGACACAAAGACTAAGAGTGAATGGATGGAAAAAGATATACCATGCAAATAGAAATGAAAAACGAGCTGGAGTAGCTATTCTTATATCAAATAAAATAAACTTTAAAGCAAAAACCATAAAAAGAAATAAACAAGGCCACTATGTAATTATAAAAGGATTTATCTATCAAGAAGGCATAACAATCATAAATATATATGCACCCAATGTTGGAGCAGCCATATTTATAAAGCAAAAACTATTAGAACTAAAGAATGAGATAGACACTAATACCATAATAGCAGGGGACCTGAACACCCCACTCTCAATATTGGACAGATCATCTAGGCAAAGAATCAACAGAGAAACACAAGATCTAAACAACACTTCAAACCAATTGGACTTGGCAGATATCTACATAACATTCCATCCAGCAACCTCAGAATATTCATTCTTCTCATCAGCACATGGAACATTCTCCAGGATAGATCACATGTGAGGTCACAAATCAAGTCACAACAAGTTCCCCAAAATTGGATTTATTCCATGTTTTTTTCAGATCACAGTGGATTAAAATTAGAAATCTATAACAAACGAAACTCTGGAAACTATAAAAACACATGGAAATTAAACAACATTATACTTAATGATATATGGGTCCAAGAAGAAATGAAACAGGAAATCAAAAAATTTATTGAAACTAATGAAAATAATGATACATCATACCAAAACCTGTGGGATATTGCAAAAGCAGTACTAAAAGGGAAATTCATCACATTAAATACTTACGTCAGAAGAATGGAAAGATGGCAAGTAAACAACCTAACATTTCACCTTAAAGAATTAGAAAAACAAGAACAATCCAAACCCAAGTTAGCAGATAGAAAGAAATAATTAAGATCAGAGCAGAACTTAATGAAATAGAAACCCAAAAAATGATACAAAAGATCAATGAATCAAAACGTTGGTTTTTTTAAAAGACAAATAAAATTGACAAGCCATTAGTGAGGCTAACTAAAAAAAGAGAGAAGACCCAAGTAACAAAAATTGGAAATGAAAAAGGTGATATTACAACTGATATCTCAGAAATAGAAGAAATCATTAGAGACTACTATAAACAACTATATGCCAACAAATTTGAAAATCTGGAGGAAATGGATAAATATCTGGACACACTCAAAATACCAAAATTGAGCCAAGAAGATACAGAAAATCTGAACAAACCAATAACAATAAAAGAGATTGAAGCTATTATCAGAAGGCTCCCAACAAAGAAAAGCCCAGGACCAGATAGGTTCACTATAGAATTCTACCAAACCTTCAAAGAGGAATTGATAACAATTCTCTCTACAAACTATTACAAAAGATTAAAACAGAGGCCATTCTCCCAAACTCATTCTATGAAGTAAGCATCACCCTGATACCAAAACCAGACAAAGATACAGCAAAAAAAGAAAACTACAGGCCAATCTCCTTGATAAATATATATGCAAAAATCCTCAATAAAATACTAGCTAACAGAATACAGCAACACATACAAAAAATTGTACACCATGACCAAGTGGGATTCACCCCAGGGATGCAAGGTTTGTTCAACATACACAAATCAATAAATGTGATACACCACATCAATAAAATCAAAGACAAAGACCATATTATCATCTCTATAGATGCTGAAAAAGCATTAGATAAAATTCAACATTCGTTCATGAGAGAGATTCACTACAGGTTAGGTATAGAAGGAAAGTATCTCAACATTATTAAAGCCATGTACAATAAGCCCACTGCCAATATCATCCTGAATGGGAACTAGACAAGGATGCCCACTGTCACCACTCCTATTCAACATAGTGTTGGAAATACTAGCCAGAGTAATCGAGAAGAAAAGTAATTAAAGGCATCCAGATCGGAAAAGATGAATCAAACAGTCCCTGTTTGCAGATGACATGATCCTATATATTGAACAGCCTAAAACCTCTACAAAAACTCTTAGAGTTGATAAATGATTTCAGCAAAGTTGCAGGATACAAAATCAACACAAAAAAACTCAGTAGCATTTCTATACTGCAACAGTGAACATGCAGAAGAAGAAATCAAGAAAGCTAGCCCATTTACAAGAGCCACCAAAAATTAAAATACTTAGGAATAAAATTAACCAAGAATGTGAAAAATCTCTACAATGAAAACTGCAAACCACTGTTGAGAGAAATTGAAGAGGATACAAGAAGATGGAAAGATATCCCATGCTCTTGGGGTGGAAGAATTAACAATGTGAAAATGTCCATGCTACCCAAAGTGATCTGCAGATTTTATGCAATCCCCATCAAAATTCCAATGACATTTTTCTCTGAAATGGAAAAAACTATCCTAACATTTATATGGAATAACAAAAGACCACGAATAGCCAAAGCAATTTAAGCAAAATAAATAAAGCTGTATGCATAATACTACTTGACTTTAAACTATAGTACAGAGCTCTAATAACAAAAACAGCATGGTACTCTCAAAAAGCAGACACATAGATCGATGGAATAGAATAGAGAATCCAGAAATCAACTCATACACCTACAGCCATCTGATCTTTGACAAAGGCACCAAATCTACACACTGGGGAAGAGACTGCCTCTCCAGCAAATGGTGCTGGGAAAATTGGATATCCATATGCAGGAGAATGAAGCTAGACCCATACCTCTCACCATATACCAAAATCAACACAAAATGAAGTAAAGAATTAAATATACACACTGAAACAATAAAACTCCTTAAAGAAAACATATGGGAGACACTGCAGGATTTAGGATTGGGCACAGAATTCGTGGATATGACCCCAAAAGCACAGGCAACCAAAAGAAAAATAGACAAATGGGATTATATCAAACTAAAAACCTTCTGCACAGCAAAAGAAACAATTAACAGAGCGAAAAGACCAACAGAGTGGGAGAAAATCTTTGCAAAATACATATCTGGCAAAAGATTAATATCTGGTATATACAAGGAACTCAAACAACTTTACAGCAAAAAAAAAGTAACCTAATTAAAAAATGGGCAAAGGAGCTGAATAGGCATTTCTCAAAGGAAGATATATGAATGGCCAAGAGACACATGAAAAAATGCTCAACATCACTCAGCATTTCATAAATGCAAATCAAAACAACACTGAGACACCATATCACTCCGATTAGGATGGCTAATACCCAAAAGACTGAGAATGATAAATGAGGCTGGTGAGGTTTCAGAGAAAAAAGAACCCTCATACACTGTTGGTGGGACTAGAAAATGGTGCAGCCTTTATGGAAAATGGTTTAGACGTTCCTCAAACAATTACAGATAGATCTACCATATGACCCAGCTATTCCACTGCTGGAAATATACCCAGAGGAATGGAAATCATCATGTCAAGAGGATATCTGTACTCCCACGTTTATTGCAGCACTATTTACAATAGGCAAGAGTTGGAACCAGCCCAAATGTCCATCATCAGATAAGTGGATAAGGAAACTGTGGTATATCTACAATGGAATACTACTCTTCTATAAAAAGGAATGAAATACTACCATTCACAACAACATGGATGGACTTAGAAAAAAATTATATTAAGTGAAATAAGTCAGACACAGAAAGAGAAATACCACATGTTCTCACCTCTTTGTGGGAGCTAAAAATAGATAAATAAATAAATATACAAACAAATGGGGTGGGGGGAAGAAGACACAACAACACAAGAATTCCTTGAACTTGTTAAGACAAGTGAACAGATATGATGTTGATGGGTGGGAAAGGGGAAAGGGAGGGAGGAAAGAGGAATTGGTAAAAGAGACATGAAAATCAACTACATTGTATGTTGATAAGTTAAAACAAAAATATAAGTAAATTTTTTTAAAAAAGCAAAGCTGGAGGCATCAAACTACCAGACTTCAAAGCAGGTGTAGTAACCAAAATAGCATGGTAAGGGCATAAAAAACAGACACAGAGGCCAATGATACAGAATAGAGTGCCCAGAAATAAATTCACTTATCTACATTCAACTGATTTTCAAGAAAGGTGCCAAGAACATGCATTGGGGAAAGGGCAGTCTCTTCAACATACGGTGCTGAGAAAATTAAATATTCACATGCAGAAGAATGAAACTGGACCCCTCTATCTTTCATCACACACAAAAATCAGCTCAAAGTGGATGAAAGGCTTAAATGAGACCCAACATTGTGAAACTAATCAAGGAAATCATAGGGGGAATGCTTCATGACGTTAGTTTGGGCAAGGATTTTTTGGATAAGACCTCAAACGACAGGCAACAAAAGCAAAAATAGACAGGAAGGATTACATCAAACTAAAATATTTTTGCACAGCATAGGAAGCAATCAACAGAGTAAAGATACAACCTACAAAATGGGAGAAAATATTTGCAGACTGTACATCTGACAAGAGGTTAATATCCATAACTTATGAGTAACTTGAACAACTCAATAGCAAAGAAACAATCTGATCAAGAAAAGGGGCAAAAGATGTTAATAGTTCTCCAAAGAAGACATACAGATGTTCGAGAAGTATATGAAAAAATGCTGAACATCACTAATCAGGGAAATGCAAATCAAAATCACAATGAGATACCACTTCACACCTGTTAGGATGGCTATTACCAAAAAGCCAAAAGATAACAAGTGTAGGCAAAGACGTGGAGAAAAGGGAAAATTCACACTGTTGGTGGGAATGTAAATTAGTACAGCCATTATGGGAAACAGTGCATCTTCAAAAAACTAAAAATAGAACTACCATATAACCCAGCAATCCCACTACAGGGTATATATGCAAAAGAAATGAAATCATTATGTCAAAGAGATATTTGCACTCTCATGTTTATTGCTGCACTATTCACAATAACCAAGATATGCAATTAACCTAAGTGCCCAACAATGGATGAGTGGATTAAGAAAATGTGGTATATATACACAATGGATACTATTCAGCCTTAAAAAAGCATGAAATCCTGTCATTCGTAACAACATGGGTGAACCTAGAGGGCATTTTGTTAAATGAAATAAGCAAGAAACAGCAAGACCTCTTAGTTCTTACTCATATGGGGAACCTAAAAAAGTTGATCTCATAGGAGTAGTGAATTGAACAGTGGTTATCAGAGACTGAAGAGAGAAAGGGAGAAAGGGGGAGCATGGGGGAGAGTGGGGAAGGGTAGGGTGGATGGGAAGAAGCTGATCAGCTGTTACAAAGTTACAATTAGGAAAAATAAGTTCTATTGACCTATTTCACAGTAGGATGATTATTATCAACAAAAAGGTATTGTATATCTCAAAATAGCTAGAACAGAGGATTTTGAATGTTCCCACCACAGAGAAATAATAAATGTTTGAGGTGATATGTTAATTACCCTGATTGGATCATTAAACAATGTGTGTGTGTATGTGTATATATATATATATATATTGAAACATTACATTGTACCCCATAAATATGAATTATTATTATTAGTGTCAATTAAAAATAAAATAATAAAAAATATAAAAGTTTGTCATTGGTTTGAAATAGGTTTGAATGCAAAGGTACAGATCAATGAATTTTCATCCTCTATTAAGATATATTTTGTGCCAATAACTCAACTACGTTAAAGACACAAACACACACAGCAGGCATTAGAACCCATCCTTGGACCCCCAAAAATAATTGGCACAAAGCGGGAGGAATTTTTGTACCTCATAAGTACATTCTCCAAAAGTGCTGGATTTTAAAAATGTTGCAGGAGTATCTTAAGTTTCTAGCTTTTAAGACTAATGAATAGATCTTGGAACAGTGCTTTTCAACCCACAGATTACAATCCATTAGGCAAAAATAATATCAATTCAGAAGGTACTAACTAGTACTTTTATTAATAAATAAATCAAAATGTTATTTTTGGGGAAAAAACAACAAAATAACCAAAACAATAGCTAAAGTAATCAATACAAGTAAACACTAAAAGAAAACACAAGAACACACATCTGAGAAATAATCATTGAAACAAGAGATATTAAAATTTCATAGAAGTCTGCTTTGGACAATATTTTGCAAATATACTTTAAAACTCAGAAGAAATGAGGTAATTTTCTAGGAAAATAAAATTTACTAAAATTGATCTCAATATAAACAGAACAATTAAACAGATTGGTATTCATAATGAAAAGTATCAGAGAAAATACCTAACATCTTCCCCCCTGAAAAAGAAAGAAAAGAAAAATACTAGGCCCAGATGGTTTTACAGAAGAATTCTAATAGTTCTGCATGGAACAGTTGCCCCAATGATATTTAAATTGTTCCAGATCATAAGAAAAAGAAGAGAAGTTTTCAAACTCTTTATATGGAGCAAGTATAACATTAATTCAAACACTTGATAAATATAGCATAAAAGGGATAACCGTACACCAAATTTACTCATGAATTTTGAAGTGAAAATCCTATATAAAATATTAATGAGGAACAAATTGAAAAATAAGCATGTGAGATTTATATCAAGAGTTCAAAGATGGTTATATTAGGAAATCAATAACAAAATTCGCCATATTAAAGGTTTTAAGTTTTCTTAGAGAAATGGTTGAAACAAGGGCTGAGGTAGGGAAAATACAAAGTGAAACAGAATGGAAAACAGTCAACAACTAATGGGGACATGTCAGAACAATACAGGAGATAGCTTGTTGGAACTCCCACTGCCCAAATTTGGAACAATATGAGCAGTAAAATAGTAATGATATTATGTATTAGAATATATTGAGTAAATATAAATCCATGAGTTCATAGTGATATTCATAGGATGTGTATCTGGGTGGTGGAAGGGAGAATAAATCTCTTCTCTACTGAAGAATGACATAATAAATGCAGAAAGAATGATAGGATTAAAGGAGCACTAGTTTGCAATATGCAGTATAAATGGTTTGGGAAAGTATTATTGACAAATGCTAAAATTACTAGGTGAATAGTTGTTGGAAACAGGATGTTTACACTTTCTCAATGTAACCCTCCATAGATCACCTATTTATCACAAAAGGAAATGAATATTATTACAATGGAAAGATCTGGCATTCACCATCTTGAACAAGTTATGAAACTTGACTTCACCAATAGTTAGACAAGCTAACATTATGTTTTGTGATGGGAAGTACCATCGTTGCCTTTCTTATTTTTGACACAGCCTTTGGCTCCAGGTGGCCGGAGGTAAACCAGGAAGGGTAGGAAGGACACTGAAATAACCAGATTCCAAACAACTTTCCTTTGAAGATTGTACCCAGCTTCTCTCCAAAGGAAAACCAGTTTAAAATGAGAATACAGGATTGAACTAAGAATTAGAAACTAGCATGGAACAGGGGTAACGTAGAACTCCTCAAGGATATGTCTCTCGAGCATGCTTGGTGAGTAGATTAATGTTGGAGTGCCCTAAGAACGGACATTGTCACCTTGCCCGGCATCTAGACTCATCTGGCACGTGTTTCCACTCCTCTTGATCATCTGTCCAGCCTTTTCAAAAAAGAAGGAGGGATTTTCTACGTCTTGCTGCTGCCAGAGAATGGAAAGAGTTTCTATTTACCTGGACTAAGTTTAGAGAATGTCCTAATGTTTAAATGAAACAATGTATGTAAATTGCCTAGGATACCACCTAACTCACACACAAAATTTCCTGCCTCTAATATATCTATATTTCTTTGTACCAATATTTAACTTATTTTTAAAGAACTTTCCTGCTTACTTCTAGGAATATTCCAGGAAAACCTGAGTAAATAAAAATATCTCTTCTGGGAAGAAGTCAGTCCTTTCAGAAAGAGAAATGTCTTATTAATGTAGTATTGGAATTATTCTGCAATTCACTGAGAGAATAAATTCACCTCTCTGGTTTCTTTTCTTTCCCTGCTTTAGGAATAGTTAAAAAGAAAAGAAATATAGAGAGCCCAAAGTAGAAAGAACCTTCTGGGTCTTTGCTAGAATCCTCTACCGTGACTTTATTCTGAGCTGGATAACAATTAATAGTGGATCTCTTCGCTGTGTTCCCATAGTATTCTGTGTATAATCTGATTACAACATTTATTTGTTTTGTTTTGTTTTTATGTGACCGGTAAGGGGATCACAACCCTTGGTGTGGTGTCGCCCGCACCGCGCTCAGCCAGTGAGCACACCAGCCATTCCTATATAGGATCCGAACCCTCGGCAGGAGCATCGCCGCGCTCCCAAGCGCTGCACTCTCCCGAGTGCGCCACTGGGCGGCCCCAACATTTATTTGTAATGCATTGTAATTACCTGTTTACATCTTGGCCTTTACTACTGGCCCCAGTGCTTCTTGTGGGCAGGGAGCATGCCTTATTTACAGTTTATGCTAGCACCCAGCATGATGACTAGCCTGGGGCAGGCAGTCAGTAACTGTCCATAGAACAATTTTCAACTTCCTTTTCTCTTCTCTTTCTGCCTCTCCTCTTTCTCTGTCTCAGATCTATTTATGTCTTCACTGTTCTATGAGGCCACTGTCATTAAGATAGATCTATCTTTTATATGAGTTTTTTTTTCTTTTTTTTACTTTTCAATCTCCTGCAACTCTATAGAAGAAATTGTCCATAATATGTCTTCTTTATATTTACCAAGTTATGCCACATTTAAAAATTTACTACCCCACACAAAGGGTCCCAGTCATTAATGATTGATGTTCTTTGTCAGGACATACTTTTCTAGGTCTGAGAATTTTAGTGAGTTGCACACTAAAGCACACTACAAGTCCTGTTCAATGCTGTCATTGAACTTTGATTTTTAATTTTAAAATTATAATGTTCCATGATTTCCAAATGTTCATCTGCATACTTGAATACTTCTTTTGGTTGCTTTGTAAAGCTGTTTTCATATTCCCAAAGGGTCAGATGTGCATAACTTTTAAGATGAACCTCTCATAGAAGGATGAGTTTAAGAGTCAGAATTATTTGCCAGGACATAGACACAAAGTAAAATTTATTTTCTGCATGAAGATTATAATCAAAATGCATTAGTTAAATTGACATTTCTGTTCCATTTATTCTCATACAAAATTATGCAGGCTTGATTTTCTTTCTTTAGGAGAAGTTAAAAATGCTAAATTTAAGTCAATTTTCTCTTGAATCTTTTTCAAGTTATTTTTATATATCATTGATTTTTCTTTTTTCTTTTAGAGCCAAGACATGGAAAACGTATAGATAACCAGCAACCCTTACAAAGGGTTTCTAAAACATTTGCTTTCTTAAAACATTTATAGTTGCTTTAACAAAAAAAGACATTTGGAAGATTACAATTTTTCTAAAATGCCCTACTTTTTATCTGCTGTACCTTAAAATCTCTATCATTTTTATAGATCAAAGATTGGTGCTCAGCTAGTTTTAAGATGTTCAAAACAGCATTAAACACACAAACCAAAGTCCATTTCTATGAAACAAATAGTTTTAATTGCTGAACCAGAGGTCAGTAATAGTTTTACATATCTGAGGTGCATTTTTGAAAGTATTTTTCAATTGTTTGTGAGGAGTCTAAGCTCAATTCTTTCATGTTTCTGCAAATGGGACAACTTCTCTCTATGTATAATGTAATCATTGATCTTGACTCACACTAACTTATAGTCAGATTAACCCTTTTGGACTTATCGAGTTAAATATATCTAAAACCCAAGAGCAAGAGTAAACCTAAAATTATAATTGCAATATACAGCAAATAGCATGTGCTGCAGTCTCAGAAGTATCACATATTAAATTTAGGATGAACTTACAGAATAAAAAAAAAATTATATCTTATGAAAAAGTCAATAAATATGGTGTATTACTTTACTTTTTCCATGTCATTAAAAGTTCTTTCTCTGCATTTAATCATCCTAGGGAAAGATTTCTATATTTATATATATTGGTACAAAAATACAACCCCATGTAACATATACAATAAATCCATATTAATTTCGCTATATGTTGGTGGATGAGGTAATTGTTGCTACCTAGCCAACCCACTCTAAAAATAAAGTGTCTAAATTTTAAAACAAGAGATTTCCAATTGGCAATATAATACATTATTAAAAGCTTCCTTTAACATTCTGGTCTACATGGGCTCTGCTATGTGCTGTATAAAGGAGGTTGAAAAGACACGACATTCTCTCCAGAAAGCTGACAGTCTGCATCAGGCAAATTTGCTATAAGCAATACTAAGAGTTATATGTGCATATACCCTCCCTATCGCCAAGATTTGAGCAATACCATAGGGCTCATACCGCCTGGAAATATTATCCCAGTCCCTGGAAATTTAATTTTGGGTTATGGCATTGGGCCCAAAGGCCAATATTAAATGCTCATGTTTCTTAGTGCACAAGGAGAGGGGGAATGGCTAGGGAATCCAACACATTGGCTTGGGTTTGCTCTAGAGGCTTTCTCTGCAGACATCTCGGTGCTGTAAGACAGGGAAACTGGGTGGGCACACAGAATCAGGGCCAATGTTCCCCACCTGTGGACTTCAGACCCCCAGCTGCATTACAATTATCATAAGGCCTCCACAAATCTTAACATGAGCCACATCTTGTCTGTAGCTGAATAAATGATGTATATCCACATACATTTGTGTGGAGAGACTGTGTGGTTAGCAAAATCAACCCTACGTGTAATGCTTCTGAATTCATAGACTCCTTTAGGTTGTGTGTCTTTTTGAGTCAATACAGGAAAGGCATGCACTTTCATGTGACGGTACACAAAAGTTTTGAAGTGAAGAAGTCCTCATACTCACAAGGGTTAGGAAGTCATGGTTTAGCATACGCTATCTAAGACAAAAACTTTCCCAGGGTCAGCCTACTGGAAAAAAATATGAAATCTGATGATAAACAACCAAAACCGTTGAGATCTGCTGTAGTCTGGTAGAAAATACTTTTCTTTTTTAACTGTTCTCTATCCACTCAGCCTATTGATATGAAAGGAACCATATATTTTGACCTACACCTCAATGTAAGAATTCTAGGGGGGCATTTTAGAGCCAAAATCTAATCTCAGATGACTTCCATTTCTCTGTGTTGCGAGGGCTGTGTAGACCTGGCAGAGTCAATTCTCTTATGCAGAAACACCTGATGGGCCTTTCAGTTAAAACTGTTTGTTGAAGCCCCTGGTTAGACTAGATTAGTAATTACTTTGATGAAGGAAATAACATAATATAACTGGAAGTTTGGAGTTTTTTTTTAACCTAAGAGATGAGAAAAGTACCAGGGTAGGGAAGCAAATCTCAGCGACATATGAGAGTACTTCAAAAAGTTCATGGAATCATTCATATTGTCTTTAAGTCTATTTTCCACAACTTTTTTGAAGTCCCCATATACGAATGATTGAATCCTAAGGGTTTAATAGAAGTTTACCTGTGTGCTTTTCAAAAGAAATTTAAATGAGTAATTCTTGACTGTAAATAAAATTCAAAGAAAATAGGAATTTTTTTGACCATTAGATGTGTTTGTGGAAAACTATGCTCTTTTATACAGACACCAATGAAATGAGTTGTTAGGAAAAGTGATGTCAAATATTCAACTGGAGATTTTTCCTTTTCTGTTCTAGTATCATCCTTTGTTATTCTCAAAACTGTGGTAAAAAACTGTTAAACAACTTTCTGTCAGTCGTGCTTCTGGTGCTGAAGGGAAAGGAAGAGTGTTCACCCTCGGGACAGTCTAGGGTGGAGTGAGGTTAGCAGCCGCAGGAGGGGAGACAGCCAGCGGGACTGGTATCAAATGCGGAGTAAAGATTGAGAGTCAAAGGTGATGGCAGAACATATATCATATCTGAAGACCTTAGAAATATGCTGGTCTTCCTCCAGTGCATATAATAGAAGTTTGAGCGTTTTCTTTGAATATTAGGGTGGACTCAGCATGCTAAAAGACTGAAGACCTGTGAGTTAAAAATGCAATATGCAATTTGCTGCAATACTTGTGCTAGTTATGGAGATCAGGGTGCATCTGTGTGTGACTCAAGGTCAGGATAGCAGGGTCAGGTGGGTGGGTGGGACATGGTAGGCCAGGCAGAAATAAAATGTTTGAGGTTCAAGTGCAGAGAGTTGAAGAGAAGATGAAATATGTTTTGTGTTCCACTTTCTCCCTAATTTATCAAAAGTATCTTTGAACAGTTTTGTCAGAACTTTTTTTCAGAGAATTGATATGTTGCCATCTAACATGAAGAAAGATCTTGGACAGTTATACAAAAAGGAATTTCTAATGCATGTGTGACCATGGGCAGCTACTCCTGCTAGTCCCTACCCCAAAGGGCCAGGGGTATAAAAAATCAAGAATAATTAGGAAAGAATTTTCATTCATTCTTATTGTAATTGAATCTCTGCTCTAACAAAGTTAAATTAAAATGTGGTCCATGCTTTTCAAAAGAAATTTAAGTGAATAATTCTTGACTACAAGTAAACAAAATTCAAAGAAATAGGAATTTGTTTTTTGACAGATAGGTATGTTTGTGGGAAATTATGCTCTTTTATTCAAAACACCAAAAGCATTTCAGTGTGTACATCCATCAAATTATATGACAGTTGTAATTAGAAATGAAGTTTTAAAATGAATGTAAATTATAACCAATGAATAGTACAAATTAGTAGATGAGTGTGCAGAACAAAGATCAAGGTGTGATTTCTAGAAGATTAAGGGCATTTTGTATGAAATATCTCCTAACATGGGGCACATTTTTACCACTGTTACAGTAGATCAATATGGATATAGAATTGTTATCTTTAAAAATATGCTATACTTATCTAGAAACTCTACTGCATCAGGTACATAAGGCTGAGTGTTAATTTAAGAATATTTCTAAAAATTTTGCAAACAATGATGTATTTGACAGCATCAACCAATTAAGTTTTAAAGGAACACTCCGATGCATTCAACGTTGTAATAAAAATGGAAACCATCCACTTCTGATCACACCACAGCCCCCTCGTCCATGCCACTCTCTGAGCCAAAAGAGGTGTATTCCTTCAGGTTCCTATGTCATTGGTATGTCTTTATGCATGCTGCTCTAAACCTCTTAAATACAGATGAACACAAAATGCAGTCATATTTCTCATTATGCAAACAGACTCCCACATACAAATTCTAAAGGAAAGCACAGAACAGCTGCATTCCACTTTTTTTTTTTTTTTTTGGCATGAATAGGGCCTTTAATATCAATACTGAAATGGAAGTGATTAGTACTATTTACTGAATTTTAAAGCACCTTAGGATGTTCAGCCAGATAGTTTATTTGATTGGTTGAACATGAGGACACTTCATTTGGGGAAAAATTTGTTGGCACAGGCAAAGAAACAGCTATCCGGCTGCTTCATAGAAATTTTTAGAGGATTTGTGCTGATATTTTTGCTTTAAAAATGGTACACTCTTGAAGAATAACATGCTCTTTCTAGCATTGTGTGGTCTTCTTTACCTAATCATACTTCTTAACTCTAAAATTAGGAGTATTGAGTATGATCATTTAGATTTGGCTCAGCTTACAAAAAGCTTTTATTCATGATGTTTTTATGTATAGTATCCATTGTAGAAATTGTCCATTTAGGTGGTGAAACACTGACACAATCCCAGTCCCTGGAAATTTAATCATTCCAGTCCCTATATATTAGTACCTCTATGCAATATAATGATCTGATTCAATTCTGATGTTAAACACTGTTAGGTAAATTTCTGCTTTAAAATGTGCAGTAAGTCTTTTTATTTTTTCTTACTATTTCTAGCTACGTATTTAACACTTGTCTCTACAATGCAATTACCTGATTTTTAGTAGTCTGAAAGAGCTGTGATCATAGAAAATTTCCTACAGGGTGAAAAGGACATTATTATAGTACACACAATGGTGAGGGAATTATTTTTAAAGCACAAAGCTTGACATAAGATGGAAATCTTTTCTAGAACAATGACAAGGATCAAACAGAATGCAAAGAAACAAATATTAATGTATACACAGATAAAAATAAGTTAGAGAAAAATACTACTAAATACAAGTCAGATCATTAGGGCACCAAGAAGAAATGGAGCCAGTAAGTAAAAATCTTCATTTGTTTCAGGATTGACCTGAATCCATTTATGCAGAACAACATCTGAAACTCACTAGCCTCAAATATTCACTTAAAAAAATATACATATTGCTAAAGATTTTAAAATTATAATTTAAGAATATGAAAGAGATATATTAATATTTTTTTGTCAGCTGCTAGTCAAGATGCCATAGGCAACACAATCTATTCCAAGTACATAGCTATGACAGATAAAATATGAAAATATAAAACCAAAGATTGTGGCCACACTCACACCCACTTACAGGAGAGTACGATGTTTTGTTTTATATAGGCCCTCACTTTTTTGGATGGGGCCTCCCTATAATGGGCAGAAGAGTCTATTTCGCTTTATTCAGTCTATTGATTCAAATGTTAATCTCATCCAAAAACACACTCACGGGCGTGCCTAAAATAATGTTTGACCAAATATTTGCGCACCCCATGGCCTAGTCAAGTTGACACGGAATTAAGCACTACAGTTGAGAAAAATTATATGTTTACCATTACTCTTTCTACAGCACTTTGAGTTTATCATACAAAAATATTTACTAACTGTCATAGCCTGTAGGTAATCTCATTTTTCTTTTAAACAGCTTGAAATCATACAAAGTATGTTCTCTGATCACAATGAAATCAAATTATAATTCAACAAAAAAGGAAACTTGAAATATTCCCAGAATGTGGAAATTAAGCACCATACTTCTAATAACCAAAGGGTCAAAGAAGAAAGGGAAGTTGGGACATATTTCTTGATTAAATTAAAGAAAAACACAACATACCAAAACTTATAAGATGCTATTAAAGCAGCATATAGAGAAAAATTTATGGTTGTAAATGCCTATATTAAAAAAGAACAAGAAACACCAAATCAATAACTAACCTTTCACCTTAAGAAACTGGAAAATTAAGAGCAAAATATCCCCTAGCAAGAATAAGAAAATAACTAAAAATAGAGAGGAAATAAGTGAAATACAGAATAGAAAAGCAATAGAGAATCTCAAAAGCATTGAAATTGATTCTCTGAAAAGATCAACAATATTGACAAACTTTTAGTGAGACCAATCAAAAGAAAAAGGAGGAAACTCAAATTACTAACATAAAGAATGAGAGTGTAAAATGCAACCAATCTTACAGAAATAAGATGGATTAAAAATATGCTATGAATAACTGTATACAAATTAATTATATAACCTAAATGAATGGACAATTTCCTAGAAAGACACAAACTATCAAAACTGTATCAGGAAAAAAACATAAAAAGTAAATAGACCTATAACAAATATAGACATTAAATTAGAAGTCAAAAAAAAAAAAAAGTCTCACAGTGAAAACCTCAGGCCTACATGGCTTTGCTGATGAATTCTACCAAATGTTTACCCTCATACCAAAATCAGATCAAAGACATCACAAGAAAAATAAAATACTATAGGTGAATAACCTAGGAATAAAGATACAAAATGTCAACACAAGCCTAAGGAAATGACAGCAGCAAAATGTAAAAAGGATTATACACAGTGACCAAGTGGGATTTATCTCAGGATTCAAAGGTAGATTTAACATTCCAAAATCAATTACTGTAACATATTATATCAGTAAAATAAAAAACAAAAATCACACAACTATTTCAATAGATGCAGAAAAATCACTTGACAGAATCCAACACCATTTCATGATAAAAAGCTTACAAGAAACTTAGAAGAGAACTTCTTCAATCTGATAAAAGGCATCTATAAAAACCGCAGCTAATATATTCATTCGTGAAAAACAAAACAACTCCCCTCCCCTGAGTTCAGAAACAATAAAAGGATGTCCACTCATCATTTTTATTCAATATTGCACTAGAAATTCTATTGAGGGCAATTAGGCAAGAAAAGTAAAGTCATCCCAATGAAAAAGGAAGATGTAAATTATCTTTATTGTCAGATGCCATGATCTTATTGCTATGGTTTGAATGTCCCCAAAAAAGCATGTGCTGGAAACTTAATCCCCAATGCACAGTCTTGGGAAGTGGGGCCTAATCAGAGATGTTGAAGTCACGAAAGCTCCACCCTCATAAATGGATTAACATCAATTTAAAAAGAGATTAAGGCTGTGAGTTTAATCTCTTGCTGTCTCTTGCTCTCATCTTTCCACTTTCCATGATGGGATGACACAGCAAGAAGACCCTCACCAGATGCTGGCACCTTGCTATGAGACTTTTCAGCCTCCAGAACTATGAGAAATAAATCTGTTTTTTATAAACTACCCAGCCTTAGTATTCTGTTATAGCAGCATAAAATGGACTAAGATACCTGTATATATTAAATCCTAAGGAATCTAGTTTAAAATCATTAGAAATAATAAACTGAAGGAAATGGTTAATGGACTTCTGTGGTCAGCACCCAAGGACGTGTTCACTGGCGAACTCGCAAACGAGTTAACCAAGAAATGTCAAGGATTGCAAACAATCCTTGAGAACGCTTGAAGTTGCGAGAACACTTTCTTGGGATGTTCCCAGGAGGCACATTATAGATAACCAAGTGCTTGAGAAGGGAGGTAACGGCCTTCTGCTCTTGAGAAAAGTATAACAGAATTTATGCATTAATGCTTATCTTGCATGCACAAGCTTGCTAAATGTAATAAAAGCTGTAACAGCAGCTGGGTCGGTGCTACTTGCCTGAGAGAGCAGCAGCCCCCGCTCTTCACCTGCATCTCGTCTGCTGTGTCTTCTTTGCGTCTCCGATCATTTTAATCAACAATAAACCAGTTAAGCAAGGTTGCAGAATACAGGATCAACATACAAGACAAATTGTATTTCTATAGACTATCAATAGACAATCTGTGACTGAAATTAATAAAATAATTCCATTTATAATAGCATACAAAATAATAAAATACTTAGAAGTAAATTTAACTGAAGAAGTGCAAGACTTGTATACTGAAAACTATAAAACATCACTGGAATTAGAAAACTTAAACCTAAAGGCATCCAATGTTCATAGAGTGGAAAACTTAATGTTGATAAGATGCAATACTCCCCCAAATTGATCTACAGGTTCAACTCAATCCCTATTCAAATAACAGAAGGCGTTGTTACAAACATTAGTAAACTGAAACTAAAATGTATATGGTATGCAAGGAACCCAGAACAGCCTAAACTATCTTGTAAAAGAATACACTTGGAGGACTTAACACCACTATATTACTATGGTAAGAAGATACCACTCAATCAAGGCAGAAGATAGTGCAGTACTAGAATAAGGATAGATAGATAGATCAATTGATTAGAATTAATAGTCAAGAAATAAATCCTTACATTTGTAGTCAATTTTTACAAGGGTGTCCAGATACTTTAATGAAGAAAAAAGAGTCTTTTCTACAAATTGTTCTGGTACAACTGGATTTCCACATGCAAATATATGAAATTGGATCTCTACCTATACCATATACAGAAAATTAACTCAAAATGAATCAAAAAACTAAATTTAAAAGGTAAAACTGTAGAAATCTTGGAAGAAACTATAGGCAAAAATATCCATGACCTTGAATTAGGTAATGGTTTCTTAGACATGATATCCATACCAGAAGAAAGAAAAGAAAAAAAAAAAAATAGAAAAATTAGGAGTTCATCGAAAATTTCTAAAAATTCCCTTCAAAGGAGATTATCATGAAAATTAAAAGACAACCCATAGGGTTATGCTGGCCTCATAGAATGAGTTTAGGAGAATGGTCCCTGTTTTAATTTTTTGGAACAGTTTCAGGAGAATTCATATTAATTCTTCTTTGAAGGTTTGGTAGAATTCGGCCGCAAAGCTATTCAGCCCTGGACTTTTCTTTGTTGGGAGATTGCTGATTACTGCTTCAGTCTCGTTGCATGATATTGGTCTGTTCAGGTTTTCTGTATTTTCTTGGATCAATCTCAATAGTTTGTATGTGTCCAGAACTTTATTCATTTCCTCCAAACTTTCAAATTTGTTGGCATATAGTTGTTTATAATAGTTTCCAATGATTCTTTGTATTTCTGTGGTGTCAGTTGTAATGTCTCCTTTTCATTTCTGATTTTTGTTATCTGGGTCTTCTCACTTCCTTTGTTAGTTAGCCTAGCTAATAGTTTGTCTATTCCGTTTATCTTCTCAAAAAAAAAAAAAAAAGACTTTTTTATTTTGTTGATCTTTTCATTTAGTTCTGCTCTCATCTTAATTATTTCTATCTATTAATTTTAGATTGAATTGTTCTTGTTTTTCTAGTTCTTTGAGGTGTACCATTAGGTTGCTCATTTGAAATCTTTCTATTATTTTGATGTAAATGTTTATTGCAATAAACTTCCCTCTTAGCACTGCTTTTGCAGTATCCCACAGGTTTTGGTGCGATATGTATTTTCATTAGTTTAAAGAAATTTCTGGACTTCATGAGTGTGTTGTTTAATTTCCATGTATTTGTATAGTTTCCAGAGTTTTGCTTGTTATTGATTCTAGATTTAATCTGTCGTGGTCCGAAAAGATACTTGAAACAAATGGGATTCTATCAAACTAAAAAGCTCTGCACAACAAGAGAAATAATTAACAGAGTTTAAAGACAGCCTACAAAATGGGAGAAAATATTCGCAAATTATGCATCTGATAAGGGATTAAAAAACAGAATATACAAGGAACTCAAACAACTTAACAGTAAAAAAACAAGTAAAGGACAAAGGAGCCCAATAGGCATTTCTCAAAGGAAGATATGCAAATGGTCAACAGACACATGAAAATGCTCAGTATCACTCAGCATCAAGGAGATGGAAATCAAATCCACAGTAAGATATCATCTCATGCCAGTTAGACAGGCTGCTATCAAAAAGACAGAGAATGACAAATGCTGGTGAGGATGCAGAGAAAGGGGAGCCACCTACACTGTTGGAGGGACTGTAAATTAGTGCAGCTATTACGGAAAACAGTATGAAGTTTCCCCAAACAACTACCGATAAAACTGCCATGTGATCCAGCAATCCCACTGCTGGTTATATATCCAAAGGAAGGGAAATCATCATGTTGAACACTCTCGTGTTTCTCGCAGCTCTATTTACAACAGCCAAGAGTTGGAACCGACTTAAATGCCCATCAGGAAAATGTGGTATATATACACAGTGGAATACTACTCTGCCAGGAAAAAAAAAAAAAAAATGACATTCTGCCGTTTGCAGTAACATGGATGCGTTTGGAGAAAATTATGTTATGTGAAATAAGCCAGCCACAGAAAGGGAAATACCACATGTCCTCATAAGTGAGAACTAAAAAAAATAAACAAATAAATAAAAAAGAGAAAGATACAAAAATCCCAATAATTCACTGAACTTTCGAAAGGAGAGAATGAGACTGAGGCCACCAGAGATTGGAAAGGGGAGGTGAAGGTGGATCAGCAAGACATTGATAAAGGACCACAAAGTATGATAACATTGTGTAATGCTGAATATAGAAGTCATCCTGACTTGAGAATCATATGTTGCACAGAGGTATTGATATTCAGCACTGTGTGCCACAGATATGTACAGTCATTTGTGTTTCAATAAAAATTTTAAAAAGACAACCCACATAGCAGGTGAAATATTCACAACCATAAATCTGATATGGGATTAGTATCCAGAATATATAAAGGATTCTCATAACTCATCAATAAAAAGAAAATAATTCAATTAAATGTCAACAAGGTATTCAAATAAATATTTTCCCAAGGAGCCAATGAGCACATAAAAAGAAGCTTAGCATCATTATTCATTAGAGAAATGCAAATCAAAACTACAATGTGATACCACTTCAGCATCACTAGGATGGCTAGAATCAAAAAGATAGCAGTGACGCGTGTTGGTGAGGATGTGCAGAATTTTAAACCCTCATATCTTCCTAGAGGAAGAGTAAAATAGTGCAGAAACTTTGAAAGCAAATTTGGCAATTTCTCAAAAAGTAGAATTACTGTATGACCCAGGAATTTCATTCTCAGGAAATTTAACACATATTTCCACACAAAACCTTGTATGCAAGTTTTAATAACAACATTATTCATAAGAGACAATAAATAGAGAAAACCAAATTGGATAAGTGAAATGTAGTATATCTACACAATGGAATATTATTCAACCATAAGAATGAATGACAAACTAGTAAGTGTTAAAACGTGGATAAACGCTGAGAATATTTTCCTAAGTGGAAAAAGAAAAAAAAAAAAAAGCAGACAGAAAGGCCAAATATTGCGTGATTCTATTTATAGGAATTGTCCAGAACAGGCAAATCTATAGACATAGTAGTAGATTATTTGTTGCCAGAGGTTGAAGGGACAGAGACTGGAGAATGGCTACTAATGAATATGGGGTTACCTTTTGCGATAATGAAATATTACAGAATTAGATAGTGGTGAAGGTTACACACCTTCATAAATATACTAAAAGAGACTTTAAAAGATACTTTAAAAGGGTGAATTTCATGCCATGTGAATTATATCTCAAATAATAAATAAATACATAAATAAGTAAAATAGAACGCTAAAAATTTTAAATAATTTTTTAAAAGAGCACAGCAATTGGTATAATGCTTGTGAATTTATGTAACTGCTAAATGGCATACTTTATTATGAGAAAATGAAAACATAAAATTATGGTTGACCTTTAAATGACACAGGTTTGAATTTAACATGTCGATTTTTCAATCAACCAAGGATTGAAAATGCAGCATTCTTGGGATGCAGAAACCCACATATTGAAGGGCCAGCTTTTCTTGTCCATTATCCTGCAGGGCTGACTATAGGACTTGCGCACAGGCAGATTTTGGTGTACTCAGGAGTTCTGGAACAAATCCTCCATGAATATTGATGAATGACTGCATATGCTAAAACTTAACAATACGGGAATGTGAGAGTGGGTTGGTATACATTGGGCAGTTATGTCTATATCTTTGCCGTGAATCTTAATGACTACGAATTTTGTTATAAAGTTCTACACTTAAACAATAAACTCTAACTTTCAAATTAGCATAGGGAAATAAAGGAATTTAATCAAACACAAATCAGGAAAGGATAAGAAAAATGATGAACAGATAACCCAGAAAGATATGATAGAAATAATTCTAAATATAATAGCAATCCCAAGAAATCTAAAATGTTTAAATTTATTAATAAAAAGGCAAAGATTGCCACATAAGATTTTTAAATCTAAAATTATGTGAAACATAAAAAATAAATCAGAAGAAGGGATAGAAATAATGTCAGCATAATACTAATCAAAATAAAGCTGGCTTGGTAATGTAAATTTCACATAATATAGAAATTAAGGCAAAAAATGACAGTAGAAGTAAAGAAAAATAGCAAAATAATCTGTCAAAAATTCAAATAAGAATTTTTTACACTTCATTACATAGCCTTGGACTATATGAAACAAAATGAACTATAAGATATTTTCACATACATTTGTCAAACACTAACAGATTGAGCAGAAAAAGTAGTAATATGGTTTTGTAAAGCATAATTTATATCCTTATCTAATGAAAAGAATGTTGGGGTAGGAAAAGACTTCACATACCAAAACTTAGAATGGACGTTAAGAATTCTTTTTAGACACATCAGAAAATTTAAGTCACAGAGCAAAGTGCTAACCCCAAAATTGGAAAAACAGAAGAATACAGAGAGTGAGTTTATTGGAGCAGAAACAGGCCACAGGAATCAGTACTGAGATGGGAAAACAAACCACAATTAATGAATTGCTAGAGGCTCAGTGTGGACAATCACAAGAGTTAAACCCTTCAGGGAAGCCCAATCGTAGGAGTCACCACACTTTCAGAGCTTTACTTGTAGGAATTCTACTAAGTTCTCAGGGTGTGGATTGGATAAGAATCCCTTGGAACTTCTGGCAAAGGAAAGGAAAAAGTTTTATAAAAAAAGGTTACTTAAAAAAAAAATTTTTTTAATATGTCCAAATTACTCTGTTCAATTTAACAAAATTCTACTGTCAAGGGAAAATATTTAACTAGAACCTTACCAACTTGGAGGAAAGGAAGTACTCAACTCCAGTCCCCACTAGCCTTCCTGTCTTACCTAAGGGGGAGAAAAAAATCTGAGTGTTACTTGTGAAGGTCATAGCCATAGTGCAGGGGAACCTAATCACAGGACTGTAGAATGCTTTCCCTCCCCCCCCACACCTTATCACCACATCAATAGGGCTCCTATGTAATAGGAGCAGATTACAAGGAAAGAACTGCATATCTCAGACCTTATTTAAGAAGTCTCTAGGGAAACCCAAAGACAACAGGGGAGAAAAAAACCAGTAGGAAAGGAGGACACCAGAGGAAAATTGAGGCTCTGACACTTACAGCTAGAGCTAACAGTAATCAGCCTAACTTCTATCCAGATAAACATAACACTGCACACAAAGAGTCTATTTACCTCAATTTCTTTTACTCAGTATCCCATGTCCACTTTCCAACAAAAAAGTTAAAGGCATATTAAAAGAGAGAGAGAAAAAAAAAAAAAAACAGTTTAAAGAGATAGACCAAACATCAGAATCAGAGTCATATATGGCAGAGATTGGGGGATTATGAGACTATGAATTTAAAATAACTATAATTAATATGCTAAGGGTTCTAATGGAAAAAGTGGATGACATACAGGAGCAGATGAGTAATGTAATCAGAGAGATGCAAAATCTGAGAGAGAGTCAAAGGAAATGCTAGCAATCAAAAATATTGTAACAGAAATGAAGATTGCCTTTGATGGGCTCATCAAGAAACTGGACAGGCCAAGGAAATAACCAGTGAGCTTAAGGGAATGTCAATAGAAACTTCCCAAATCAAAATACCAAAAGAAAAAAAGAGTGAAAAAAAAAGTGGGACAGAATATCCAAGGACTATTGAACAAGGGCAAGAGGTGTAATATATGTGTAATGAGAATATCAGGAAAGTAAAAGGACAAAAAAAATTTTTAGATAAAAGTGATAGGATTTTCCAAAATTAATGAGTAGCACCAAACCACAGATCTATAAAGCTCAGATAACAACAAGCAGAACAATATCAAATCTATACCTAGACATAAAAGATTCAAACAGAAAATAAAAGACAAATCTTGAAAGAATCCAGAGCCAAAAACCACCTTATTACAGGGGAGTAAAGATAAGAATTACATTGAAATTCTCTTCAGAAACCATTCAATCAAGAACAGAGTGGAGTGAAATATATAAAGTATTCAGAGAAAAAAAACCACTAACCTAGATTTCTGTGAAATTATCTCTCCAAAATGAAGGTGAAACAAAGACTTTTTCAGAAAAAAAAATTGAGAGAATTTGTCATCTGTGACTTGTAAGAAATGTTTAAAAGAAGTTCTTTGGAGAGAAGAAAATGATATAGGTCAGAAACTTGGACCTATATAAGGAAAGAAAGAATATTAGAGAAGAAATAAGTGAAGGTAAGTGAAAACTTTTATTTTTCTTACTCTTAATTTATCTAATAGGTAACAGTGTGCTCAAAATAATAATAGAAACATTATATTTAGTGATTATACCTCATGGATAAGTGAAATGAATGACAGCAATATTAGAGTGGATGGTAGGATTTGAGAATACTGAGTTATAAGGTATTTGCAGTACCTGTGAAGCAGTTTAGTGCTATTCAAAAGTGGACCTGGATTAGTCATAATATCTATCGCAAACTCAAGGACAATCCCTGAAAAAGATATTTTTAAAAACTGTAATTGATTTGGTAAGGAGGAGAAAAAAATGAAATAATATAAAATTCCCAATCAAAACCAGAGAAGTCAGAAGAAGAATGGGAAAAACAGTATGTGTTTGGAGGGGAGTTATAAATAGAAAAAGTAACAAATATGGCAGATATTAATCCAACTATATCAATAATCACTTTAAATGTTAATGGTCTAACTATACCAATTAAAAGACAGAGGCTGTCAAAGTAGGTATAAAACAAGGCTCAACTACATATTGTCTATAATAAACCCACTTTAAATATAAACACAGGAGAGATTAAAAGTAAAGGGATGAAGAAAGATATCCCATGCAAATCATAATCCAAAAAAAAGCTGGGGTAATAATTATTTCAGACAAAGCTGACTTAAAAGCAAGAAAAATTATCAGAGATAAAGAGGAACATGTAATTATAATGATAGAAGAATCACTTCTTTGAGAAGACATAATAATCCTTAATGTGTTTGTGCCTAACAAGAGAGCATCAAAAGCATGAGACAAAAACTGATAGAACAATAAGAGAAAAAGACAAATCCACAGTTATAGTTGTTGACTTCAGCACCCCTCTGTTGGTAATTGACAGATACAGCAGGCAGAAAAGTAGTAAGGACATAGTTGAACTGAACAACATTAAAGAACTAGATCTAACTGACATTTATAGATTAATTTATCCAATAACAGCAGAATACACATTCTTCTCAAGCTCACAGGGAATATTCACCAAGATAGACCACAGCCTGGGTCATAAAACACACCTTGTCGAATTAAAATAATAGAAATCATACCATGTATGCTCTCAGACCACAATAGAATTAAAATAGAAATTGATAACAGAAAGATAGCTGGTGAAATCCCAAAATGCTTACCGATTAAACAACACATTTCTAAATAACAAATAGTTCATAAAAGAAATCTCAAGAGAAGCATTTTAAATAAATGAAAATCAAAATACAAGTTATCAAAATTTGTGAAAGCAGTGCTTAAAGGAAAATTTATAAAATTGAATATATTTACTAGCAAAGAAAGAATGTCTAAGTCAATAATCTATGTTTCCACCTTAAGATTAAAATTAAGTCTAAAATAAGCAGAGGAAATAAATAAAAATTAATTAAATCACAAATCAATGACAGTGAAAACAGGAAATCAATTGGGAAAATTAATATAATGAGAAGCTGATTTTTTGAAAAGATCAATGAAATTGATAAGCCTTTAGCCAGGCTAACTGAGAAAAAAAGAGGGAAGATAGAAATTTCTAATACCAGAAATGAAAGAGAATCCATCACTACTGATTCCATGGACATTAGAAGGATAATTAAGGAATATTATGAATGACTCTATACCCACAAACTTGATAACCTAGATGAAATGGACCTATTCCTTGAAAGAAAAAATCTACTAAAATTCACACGAAAAGAAATAGATGACCTGAATAGGTCTCAATCTATTAGAGAAATTTAATCAATAGTTATTCTTCCAAAACAGAATGCACGAAGCCCAGATGGTTCACTGGTAATTCTACCAAATATTTAACGAAGACATATCACTTCTCTCCAATCAGCTCCATAAAACAGAAGCAGAGGGAAAATTTCTAACTCATTTTATGAGTTACATATTACCCTTATATCTAAAATAGCAGAAGCATTACAAGAAAGGAAAACTACTGATCAACATTGCTCATGAACATAGTTGCAAAAATCCACAACAAAATATTGTGAAACTGAATCCAATAATGTACAAAAACAATTATAAACCACAAGTGGATTTATTTCAGGTATGCATTAAAAAATTCAAAAAGTAATTAATATAATACATCACACCAACAGGTTAAAGAAGTAAAATCATATGATCATATTTATAGATGCAGAAAAAGCATTTGAAAAAATTTAACACCCATTTAAAAGTATATAAATACTTTTCAGAAACTAGAAATAAAGAGAAACTTCTTCGACTTGATATAGAATGTCAACAAAAAATCTACAGTTAACATTATATGTGATTGTGAGAAACTAGATGCTCTCCAGTTAAGATCATTAGTACTAATCAACATCATACTGAAAGTCCTAACTAATGTAATGACAAAAAAGGAAGTTAAGCATATACATATTGTGAAGGAAGAAATAAAACTGTCTTTATTCATGGATGACCTGATTTTCTATGTAAAAAATCTCAAAGAATCAACAAAAAAACTTCAGGGACTGATAAGCAACTATAGTAAGGTTACAGGATACAAGGTTAATCTACAAAAGTTAATAATTTTCCTCTCTACCACCAATGGACAACTAGAACTTAACATTAAAAATGCAATGTCATTTACAGTAGCCCCCAAAACTGAAGTAATTCTGTATAAATCTAAAAAATATGTACAGGGTCGAAATGAGAAACATACAAACTTTTGATGAAATAAATCCAAGGATATTTAAATAAGTGGTGAGGGATTCGTGTTCAAGGATGGGAAGACTCAAGGTGTCAGTCTTCCCAACTTGACCTATAGATTCAACACAATCCCGTTCAAAATCCCAGTAAGTTATTTTGCGGATGTAAACAAACTAATTCTAAAGTTTACACTGAGAGGCAAAAGACCCAGAATAGCCAACATAACATTGGAGAAGAACAAAGTAGGAGGATTGACACTCTAGTGATCATGACAGTGTTGATCTGATGAAAGAATAGGAAATAGATAAACAGAACAGAATAGAGAACCCACAAGTAGACCCATGTAAGCACCATCAACCAATCTTTGACGTATTAACAAAGGCACTTCCACGGAGAAATGAGAAGGTATAGTCTTTTCAACAAAAATGCTGGAACAAGTGGACATCCATATAAAAAAGAAAGAATCCCGGCACAGCATGATACTTTTCACAAAAAGTAACTCAAAATGGATCATAGGCCTAAAATGTAAAACACAAAATTAGAAAACAAGAAAATAACATAGGAAAAAAATCCAGGTGAGTTTGGATGTGGCAGCGAGCTTTTTAGATGGAACACCAAAAGCATTGTGCATGACAGAAAAAACTGATCAGTTGAACCCCATCAAAATTACTCAGCAATAAAAAAGAAATGAGCTATCAAACCACAGAAACACATGGACGAGCCTAAAGTGTATATTGCTGAGTGAAAGAAGCCAGTCTGAAAAAGCTATATTTTGTGTAATTCCGAGCATGTGACATTCTGGAAAAGGCAGAACTACGAAGACAGTAAAAAGATCAATGGTTGCCAGACATTTGGTGGGAGAGAAGGAATGAATAGGTGAAGGACAGGGGATTTTTCAGGGCAGGGAAATTATTCTACATGTTACTGTAATAGTGGATGCATGTCTGTACATACTTGTCAAAATCCACAGAAAGTACAACACGAAGAGTGAACCCTAAACTATGAACTGTAGATAATAATAATGTATTGATATCGGTTCATCAATTGTAACAAATGTACTGCACTAATGCAAGATATTTAAAAAGGGAAACTGTTGGGGGGGATGGGAGGAGGGTATATGGGAACTCTCTATACTTCTCATTTGATTTTTCTGTAAATCTAAAACTACTCTAAAACATAGTCTATTGGGTTTTTCAGAAGAAAAAAGGTAAATTGAAAAGGTATAGTACCATTTACATGAATATTGAAAGTTTAGGAAAAACTTTATATATTTAATGGGTATGTTAACATGTAGGTAAAGTATAAAAATATACTTGTATATAGTAAATTCATTATTTTAGGTGTTTAGGTAACATGAAATGGAGAGGAATACAGAGGAGCTTCAGCTGGTTCTGTTGTTTTTAATTCTTAAAGTGATATATGGAGCAAACTTGACATTAAATCCGAGTGTTTATTAATCTCTATTCCCATTATATTTTTATTTCATTATGGGAGAATTTTTTTAAACCTTTACTCTCTTTTAAATGTGATGATAGATAGTATCAATTTATTAAACATATCTCATATTTTAAATTACAATTGATTTTCCAGTATTTCAGAGGATGGCAAAATGAATTTACCTTAGCAGTTACCTAAAGTGAATATTTCTTTTCTATATGTACTGAGAAAGATATCTAACATCTTTTTCTTTGAATCCAGAGAAGGAACTCAAAAGGGTTCACAGAATAAATGAAATCTCCTGAGCTGAATTTCCCTTGAAATTAGATTCTTTAGAATGCTATTCAATTCACTAAATACCTACTATGTTCATACATGAGAAAGATTCACAGTTTTCCTAAAGAAAACCTTACCTTCTTTTTACAGGACTAAATCCACATTTTAAAAAATTCAAAGCTACAGGAATTTCTGGGAATTTTTATCTTATTTTCTGTTTATGAAAAATTTATTTTTCCTCTGAAGACACAACCCATTTACCCTGTAACGTTTAGGTTAGTCTATGAGCATAGATCTATAAGTAATGAATGCATTGGAAATGTTACAATATTTTGGCAAAAAAGACAATGGAGAATTAAATTTTATGTCAATATGTGCTTATTTCTATACTTATCCATGTCAGTTTACTAATAAATATAGAAGGGAATTACAAAATTAACATTTTTAATGCCTATTGAATGTACTGAAGTAAATAAAGCCACAATGTAGGACTCAAAATAAAACCATTTATTTTTGCTGACTCTTCTTAGCTTGGGAACATAACATTTTTTGCTAAGGGAGAATATACAGATTAAAAGTTGATTCTGACTCTGTAGAATAATATTGTCATTTAATCTATACAATAAATGCCTGTGTAATACAACTCAAAATAATTAGCCTTGAAAATTGATACAATATAAAATGTTAAAATTATATTTATATTGCAGTTGACAGTGGAAACTCATTGCCCATGGATTCCAATCATTATTTCTTAGATGTGCTAATTACAAAGAAATGTTAGAGTTGTATAACATGTAATTTCATAAGCAGAATATAATAGTTAAAATATGTAGTAACTATAGATCAGAACACATCTCACTTTTAGAGATAAAAGCACTTTCTATTTTCAGTTATGGAATGACATTTACTGTAATGCAACGAATAAGCTTCTAAAAATGTATAAATTCTCTCCATGAATTCTCTTTTAAATGAGAATACAACATAATTGGTAGAAGGAAATTTTTGTAGTTGAAGACTATTCAAGTAAACCTCCCCTCCCTCCCCAACCCCACTAAAAATGGCAGAAAAATATAAATTTTGACTGTTTAAATAATCCTAGTTCACAAAATAGGATTTAACTACTCCCCCTACATCTTACCTTAAGCATATTCTAGAAAAATTAGGGTTTTTCATGCTGTTCTTGAATTAATCCATGCTAAAGCCTACTTATCGTACTTCCAAAGAAAAAATTTGGCCTCTCCTCACTTTAGGGCATAGTTAAGTACAAATAAAATTTTGATATTGCTTTTCTTAAAAACTGACCATACTCATTATGGGCAATTTCTCACTGGCCATATCTCTCTTTAGGTTCTAGCATACCACCATGGTGTTAGGCTTCTTGAGAGCTGTGGCAGATATTCACTACCTTCTTTTTGATAATTGCATTTGCATGATAGAGGTGACAAGGAGGAAGTCTGTCAATCAAAAGCCGCCACTTCCTCTGCCACAGAAATGGACATAAACCCAAACTGGACAATCAGAGTATCTTATTTCCCTGAGCTGTCACTGGTTGGAGACGGGCATGTGAGCCAAGCAAGACCAATCATGGTTCCCTTTGGGGAGTTTATGTGGAAACTGCAAAAGAGATTCTACGTTTTAATCCATATGCTATCGAGTAGCAATGATCTTGTACTTAGATTTATATGATTACCTTATACTTCATAATAATCATAAAGTATAAAATCATCCATTTCTACTTTGAAAACCACATATTTAAAATATTTTTCTGTCTACATCCAGTTAAAAAGAACAAGAACTGCTAATTCTAATCCCATTCCATTTCATTTTTCTTTGCCATGAATCAATGACATAGTTAGTTCAGTAGCTAAACACAAGGGAATAGTATGACTCAGGAGATTGGTGATGAATTATCGAGACTTTATCATCTAACACACATATTTGAATTTAGTGTTACTATTTGATAGGAACTCCAAATCACATGAGGTAAGTTAATAGTCTCTGTCCTTATTTCATAGCTAGATATCCATAATGCAATTTTCACCATATATAACCCTAAACTCTTAAATGTTATAGTGATAGGTACACTGGAAATATTTTCATAAAATTAACAGTTTTAGTTGAAAGGTCAAGAATTAAATAGGCTTAGAAAATGAACAAACTTCTATAAGTCCCAGAAATAAAATGTGGCTCTGAGAGCTGAACAATGTCCTTATTAACTGAGATTTCTAATCATAGATAAATCATTAGCTTATTGTTTGCCTGATATAGACATACACAGGGAGATTGCTACTTAAATTAGGATTGCCCTAATTCCCAATCACCAGATCTTTAAAGTAAAAAGTTTAGTGTTTTTGTGTGTATATGTTATTAATATTATTTATGCTTACCAAATCACTTGTTATAATGATTCTAATGATTTGAAGCAGTTGTATCCTTCTGGTTGTAACTAAGCCTGGAATTACTTAATTGATCTCTAAATTCAGCCTGTGCACTGGACTAGCAATAGTACCCATATCTCCAAACACAGAAATAGAAATTGTATCCAAGTGGGAATGTAGTGTCAGCACTGAAGATAGTAGGTTTTATGCCTATTTAAAAACTAGAACCTTTTATGCCAATATATAACTAATCCCTAAATTTGGAGAGACTTATGATATTAGTATTTACTGAATGGGCGTAATATTGCTGTTGATGTATAAAGAATAAATAAAATATTATATAGTTTAATTTGGAAAGAAGAGTGTAAATAATCTCATTATACCATGTTGTGAGTTTGCATTCTGGAAACCAAAGAAAAACTGGGTGAAGGGATCTTCTTTAATTCATCACCCTTGAATTTATATTATTATTATTATGGAGACCTATAGTGGTAGTTTGATGACTATCTACTTGTGTTTGAAGGCTAGGAGAGGAGTATGTAATCTGAGCCACTTTTTACATTTTGCATTAGGGTGAAAGCTATGTATGAATTTGTAATATCAAAAATACACATAAAAGTACACAAACACACACGTATGTTGATAAGTATGTATGTCTCACAAATGTATATAATACAACACACACATATGTTGGCACTCATTATAATCACTAGAAGCACATAAAAATACAAGAAATTTAAGTAACGTGCAGCATTTATTCAAAGACAAATTCTATGACCAATACCCTCCAGTCCTCCCTCAAATTAGTCTTTGAGGGATCAAAAGGTGGAGGAAAAGAGGGTGTGGTTCTTTTTCAAAATTGTGTCTAGAATTTGCCTCCAGAATGTTAAACTGTACATAGGATATATGTTTAATGATCTATGTATACAGAAGTATATGCTTTTCCCAAAACATAAATAGGTGTATTACAGCTACAAAGAATATGTAAAAGCCTTGCTATGCGTCTTCATATTTCTTTTACTTCAGCCCCTTTTGATCTGCTACTTTTTAAAAAGGAATTTGTTTTTAAATTGAAACATATTGATTGTACCCATTTATGGGATGCAGAGTTCTATTTCAATACATTTATACAATGTGCGGTGGTCAAATCAGGGTAGCTAGCATATTTATCAATGCAAACACTTATCATTTCTTTGTGATGATAACATTTGAGCTCCTCTCTTCTAGCCATTTAAGACTATACAATAAATTATTAACTATAGATGACTATGCACCACTAGAACTTATTTTTCCTAACCACCTGTAATTTTGTGGCCATTAGTCAAGCTCTTTCTATCCCCTCTCCCCTTCCCAGCCTCTAGTAACCCCAATTCTACTCTTTATTTCTAAAAACTCAACTTTTCTTTTTTTCTAGCTCCCACATACGAATGAGGACACACAGTACTTATTCTTCTGTGCCTGACTTATTTCACTGCTATTTCTTGATGGCATATCTTCTGTCTTTGTGAATCCCCAGCTTCACCTTCAGGTCTCTGATAATGTTAGTTCCTCTTTGTGTTAATAACATGTTTGCACATATTTCTCTGGCTTTGACCCTAAATGCTCTTTGTTGGAAAGAATGCGTGTTTAATTTCCTGTTCTTGTAGCTATGAGATAAGGAACTTCCACTGCCTTCTCTGGTCTCCCAGGCCCCTCCCATTCTGGCTTGGCTCAAAATAAAAAATAAGATAACAAGAGAGAGAACCAGGCCTATCAGGCTTATTAGAACTTCCTCTCATTTCACAGGTAGTATGTGTGTTTTTCTGTTGTATACCTATTATTTCTCTGCAAAGATCACTGAAAACTGCTTGTACCTGGTAGAGGCGACAATATACTTCCTCTATCTTGCCTCAGTGTTATGTCAAATGTCACTCTTTGCCACAATTTAGGTTACAGAGATGTTCATTTTCTTAGTATCCCACAGAACATCATACTAGTCTACTGCACTGATAACATTATTCTGACTAGATATGATAATCAGAAAGTATCATGCGGTAAGTACCACTATGCCTTTGTCAAAAATGATAGTGCCAGAAGGTGGAAAACCAACTATGAAAACTGAGGGGTCAACCCCTGGAAGCATAGATTGGAGCATGTAGGATATTCTTTCTAAAAGGAAAGACTCTGCTGCACTTTACAACTTCTACCATCAAGAAGAGATATCTTCAGATTTAGAAGAAACATATACCTCAAGTGTGCTTCTGATTGATTTATGAAGTAATTTTTAAGACTGCTAGTTTTGAGTAGTATCTAGAGAAAAATCAGTATGTGCAGCAAGTCCAGGCCACAATGCAAACTACTCTGGCACTCGAGACTCCTGACCCTCGGATACTTGGTATATGAGTTGTAAATAAGGATGCTGTGCAGAGCCTTTAGTGAGCTCTTACAGGAATCATAGTGCAGACACTTAAGGAATTGAAATAAATCCATACCCTCTTCTGCAAATAAATTTCTTTTGTTTTTTAGAGAAATATCTCCTAGCTTGCCATTGGGCTTTTGAAGAGCCTGAACCCATGCCTGTGGCACAAGAAGTAAACCTCACATTGTGAAGTAAATGTTCCTGGATACAAGTTGGAAAAAAGAAGTTCTGTAGGCCCAAACAACTGGTGTGAGAAGTGGTTCAGACCCGCTGGTATTTTATGCTGCACTGCCTCCTCTTGCTCAGTGCACACTCAATATCTCATGGGGATTTCCCAAATATATCTTTTGAATCATTGACCACTTCATATTTCTGTTTTTTCTATAATTGGAATACAAGCGTCCAAAAATTAAGACATAGAAGCAGAAGGTCTCTTCTCACTATTGTAGGGAAAATGTATTATTTATAAGTATGCATTACTGTATTTAAAATATGCTATATTTCCCAAATTTGAATATACTTTTAAAATTTGCTGTACTTCCCATGTGAGTAAGGGTGGACCTTGTTTCTCATAATGCAACAATGTGAATTATGTATTGGTTTATTAGCCACAAAAATATTCCAAAGATATTTTATTCGATCAAGTCATTGCCTTGGGACTCAAATATATTATTTTTCTCTACATATGTGTACTTTCTTATATTGCATCATTAATTCCAATTAATACCATATCTCAAAACTATGCTTTTCTTTTTTTAACTTTGTTCCTATGCTTTCATTCATTTTGGCTTTATAAACATTATTTAAACAAACAAGTCTCAAAACAAACTTGACTCATATTAGACTCCTAGAAAATTCTATGGAATGTGCTTCTTGTCTCTTACTGATTTAACCATGAACCATTAAGTATTTCTAGCAGTTTGGTTTTATATCTAGTGGATTATCCATCTTTGAAAAATTTTTTATCCTCTTTCCCTGAAAACATGGCATATGGTCATTTTGGGGAATATTTTTTTGGTTTCCAAAATATCATAATCTGTTAAGTTTTTGGTAGAAAAATTAGAATTGCGTACGTCTCCTCCTGGGCATAAAGGAAAGCCTGCATGGATGTGGATATGTACAAGGGGTGTTATCCTCACTTTTCAGGTCATTGTTCCAAAGTAATGAGCATTTTCTTTTGTTTTGGTGGCAGATAACATAGGGCAACAAGAAGGCTTTGCAAGCCTTCTCTCAATAACAGCCATTATATATTCCAAGAATAAGAATAAATAAGATTTAAGAAATAAACACAGTTCAATTTTGTTCCTCTTATGCAGATTGCTTATTTTCCCATAAGCCAGAGTGGTGATGAGATAGTTTAATGTTCTCTCTCTTCTCTTAATAATAGAAACTTTTTTTTTATTATGGCTTTTAATAACTTAAATTTTTATAGCCAACTTCACAGGAGAGTTTTTGTATTTTAACAAGGATCATAGCTAGATGGAAGAGGCTGTAGGAGTGGCATTTAAAACACCATCCATATTCAGAGAGAAATTTTGTGTGTGTTATAAATGTCCATTGCCCCCCTGAAATCCTCGGTATAAGAAATGTTCTGCGTTGCCTTGAGGGCAAGGTCTTCCCCTTTTATCAGGAAATATTCAGTGTGAGAATGGAATTATACAGTACTATATTGATCTTAAGGATATTTTTCAACCATAGAACAAATACATAGGCAAAATTTACCAAGGAAGGATATTCATTGTATTTAACAAAAGAGAGAAGATGGATGATTTTTTAATATTAACCATGTGCAAAATAGAGGACTAACTAAGGTTTCATTTGACAATGTATCTTTGCCATATTTGAAAAATGACTTTTAAAACCCTCCCCAATTACTTAGAAATCAGTTTAATGACATTCAGTAAACATTCAATTGCCTCTTGTAAAGCCAGGCATTCTTTTAGCTTCAGGTAATAAAGAGAGCCTATGCAATAGAAGAATTGAAGAAAGGAGAGATAAACAAGAGCAAAACTAATTATGATATGAAAGAAAATTTTGATAACAGAAACATGCTGCTGAATATTATGATAAATTAATTTGGAGTAGAAGTTAAAGGGCATGATTGCATTAGAATGGTCTCAGAGGGAGGTGTCATCACGCAGGATGTTGAAGAAATAGGCATTTGCTCCGTCAATGCAATGGAAAAAAACATTCTAGTTGGGGGAAAGGTAAGAAAAGACCCAACATGTGAAGTAGTTTGGTATGCTCATTCATAACAAGTAGTTTAGAGTTGCTGCAGCATAGAATTCAAAGTAAAAAGAAACTAATCTGAGAAGACGAATTGGGCATCAAAAATGTCTCCATCCCTCCGTCCACTCGCCCATCCACCTATACTTCCATCACTGAACTATGCACCATGCTAGGGAGCTTGTACTTTATCCTCAGAACTAAGGGAGGCTTTCCTAAGTTCTGTGAATCCTGGCCACTAAGTGGATTTTAGGTTAACAAGAGATAAGATCAGAGGAAAGGAGACCAATGATCAGTATCCTGGAAACCTAATACTGAAATACAAAATAATCTAATTACTGAAATATAAAACAGAGTGCCTTGTATATTACTACTGTAGAGTATCACATATATTGGATATATTACACTATATTATATCATACTATGGTAATAATTATGTATTGTATACTATTTTATAATACCACATATGTTATATACTCTATGTAACATATTCTATATACTTTATATATAATATACAGTATCATATCTATATAATTTGCTATAAAATTTATAGTTTATATTCCATTCTTTAGCATAGTCTATATTATAAAGTATTATATATATTATAGAATGTATTATGACATATAAAGTACCATATATATTACTATTATGAAATATATATAAAATGCATATCAGAAGTTGTATCTGGAAATATCTTCCTCAAAAAAATAAATGTTATCAATAATATTTGGTTGGTAGCAACCCTGCTGGCATCTTGATATTGGACTTCCAGCCTCCAGAGCTGTGAGGAAATACATCTCTTTTGCTAAGCCACCCAGTCTGTGGTATTTTGTTATGGAAGCCTGAGCTAACTAATGCACTAGGATATGTGTTAGAAATGATCTTCTGTGTCAAGTCTCCCATGTGCACTGTGGATCTTTTCAATACAAACTTTTAAGTCTTCACTTATCTTCCAGAAGCAGAAACTGAGGCAGAATGGTTAAATAACATGGCCAACCAGTAGGCAGTGGAGCAGGAATCCTAATCCAGGAAATATAACTCCATTCTAGATCAGAACTATTTCCTTAGTCTCACCGAGTAAAAGTGATCAGCCGTGACAGTGTGGAGGCACTGAAATTGCTGTTAGAACCCGTTGTAACCTCAGTATAGTTAAATTTATGTAAGTACCAATAACAAACTGCATATCGCTCAAATGTCTAAACCCATATATAAATAACATAGTCATAAATAAAGCAAGGCATATGTGCTCCCTGGCAATAAGAAGGTCAGAAATAAACAAAGCTTCAATTAGAAGTAATAGGTGTGAAAAATATGGCCAGGAAGGGTCTAAAAAGGAAACAGAAACTGTGAATAGAAAGAAGACCGTATCCAGTTCAGCAGGTACTCACGGGAATGGGATCCAGACAGAAAGAGACCAAAAACAGAAGGGACAGAATTTGGGGAGAATCTGCGAGAAGTAAGTTTCTAAGTGGAGGAAGGGAACATTTTTCTTCCTTTGTCTACCTGTTGAATTGGGAACACACACAAGTAGATGTTGGTAAATCTCTTGCTGTTTTTAGCAGATTTTGATCCAATTTTGCTGCTGCTGGAAGATGAGTTAAGGAAGGAGTAAATTATGCTGGATGAATCTAAGTTATCAGTGCGACATGGAAGATCTCTATAGTAGCTCTGGCTTTGTCACACCAGCCAGGAGGGAGAGGCACGCTGTCGCACTGTTTGTGTAGATATCCTGTTTCTCTGACTGCTTTTATTACACTGCAAGTACAGTAATTTTCACTTCCCCAAACTGGGAATAGTTCCAGAGGAATGCATCTGGATAACATTTGTCCATTACCCTCCCCAGAAAAGAATTAGTCAGCAAGGGCCCTATTCATAAAAACAAATTCCATCCATTTCTACTTGAATGTCACGTCTTTATGTGGAAAAAGTGTGGAGTGAGCACTCTTTTCTACATAAGGAATGCTTTTCTGTTATTAATGGATCCCCACCCCCTCCAGAATGTAAGTAGACACCTACTGATCATATACCTGACGGAGCTCAAAGACTCCCACAGGTTTGTAATCAGGCCAGCATAATGAAAAGGGTTTGATGGGATGTTTCTGGACTGAATTGAATCCTTTTTGAAAATGGGCAATGTGGAAGATACTGATTTCACTATAAATGCATGCTTTTTAAACCATAGAAAAAATATAACAGGATATTTTAAATGTACAAACCTAAAAACTTATATTTCTGAATTAGGTGGAAATTTTAAGAATTGCAATTTCTATTAACAATGTAATTACCGGACCCCAGGCCCTCAATCTGATGTTTTACTTCACAAAATCCTAATTCCCAAAAGTAAGGAGTTAATCTTAGTGGGGTAATATAGCTTTAATCAGCCCATAAGGTTGATAAATTGGGTTGATTGGAATCACCTCATTAGACAGTGAATTTGGGCAGATTTTTAATAGTCACCAAGGGTCCATGAAATTTATGGACTAACCAGTTTATTATTTTCTTTTGGTTGAATGATCATATTAATGTCCTGTGACATACAGTATACCTTGCCTACTGAGGAATTTGTTCAATGACAGAAGATTTTAAAGTACTATGAATTCGGATGATTACATTTCGACTAAAGTATAGTACAGACTTAAATGTTATGCTTTACTTGAGGCACTTCAGGGAGATGAGGTATTTTATTGGTGATATTTAATGTAATTCCAACTGTTGCTCTAAGGCCCTGCATAAAGGAGATGTATGCTAAAGTGAATTTTGCTGACCAAAAGATTGAATCACCTTTAGAAAAATTGGAATTTAAAAAAATACATTACCAGAATAGCATCTTAGGTTTTTTATGTCATTTTTGCTGCCATGTTTATTATAGATACACAGATGATTTTTTAGACAGTTTTACAGACCTGCAATAAACACACATATGCATGTACAAGGAACACAGGCAAATCAACTTTACGTGTCCATTCACTCTGTGCAATTACTGTGTGTGTGTGTGTGCATGTGTGTGTACATGTTCTCTAAGAAAACGCGGGTCAAAGTCTCTCTATACTTCCTTCATATTACCACAGTGGGGTAGAGAGGGATTCTGATCCCAGAAAAGTGAGACTTCCTCACCCCAAATGTGGGTCAGCTCTGCAAGGTAGCTGTGAACACCTTTCAGTGAACTGCTTGAATGGAAATATGTAGATTTTTTTAAAAGAAGAAGCTACATCACTCTAAAAATCCATGTATCAACCCCAGTTATAATACTAGTATGCAGGAATTATAAAAAGATTTCCAGGATTAAATGAGACCCCAAATATGAAAGTGTCATGACAAAAACATACCGTAAGAATCCTGTCACCTTCTGTGTGTCAGACACCTTTGTAATCCCTTTGTTTGCACCATTTATTATCCTCACAATAACTGGATGAGACAGGCCCTATTCTCCCAGTTTTAGATAAGAAAATTGAGGGTTAATGAGATTAAGTCACTTGTGTAAGATCACAGGGTTACTCAATGTGACATCCAGGACTCAGTCCTAGGTGCATCTGACACCAAGCCAGCGATCTTCCAAGTGCATTATTTTGCCCCAGGAGTGACCACAACACCATCAAATTTCATAGTTGGCAGTCATATTAAGCTACTGGAAGTTATGCCTTCCATCCTTTTGGCCATTTAAAGCCTAATTTGATTGAGCAACCAATTAGTGTGTCATATAATTAGTTCCACTCTTGGCCAAAACAAGAGGTCTGGCACACAGGTCTATGGAAAATGGAACTGGTTTCAAAAATGCTGTATGACAGCTGAGAGGCAGGTGAAATCTGCCTACCCTTCTAATTGACTCAGGAGGATCCAGTATTTGAGAACCCCATGTAAAACCATTTTAGGGGCAAATAAGATTCTCTCAGAATCTTCCTTTTATTAGTAACTTATCTCCCTAGTGTTATATTGTGTCTCATTCTTCCCACACCATAGGCACCCCCCATGGGCTAATGAAATGGTCTTTTTTCCTCGTGCCCTAGAGCCACAGGAGAAAAGCCCAAGGGTTCTGTGCTAATGCCTAACAGAGTAATGAGTACATTTTCTTCTGCATGACTGATAAGTAAGAAATGCACTGTTACCATTTTTCTTATAAAATTTGTCCTTTGCACAAAGAAATATGGTTTAAATATATAACAAAAAAGAAACAAACAAAAACTTAACTTTCTGTCAATCTCTATTAAACAAGGCAACTGGCATTTTGATTTCAAAATGTCCTGTGAAGACAGCTCATTGGCTACATAAATATAAATGCACATATCTAAAATTCAAATGTCTGATTTCAAATAACCAGTCATAGGCCAAAAATGTTGGTGAGCTCACTCACAGATATTTCACAGAAATGGAGAGGAGTGGGTCGTCATACTGTAAATACATATAGTTGCCTGATACTTCTCTGGTCAATTTCCCTCTCAGCAGAATACATTTAGTGTAATAAATGTTTCATCTGGGAAGCTTTCCAGATTCATCATTAAAATAAAAAAGTAAGCACAGTTTTTCTTAGTGGATCTTTTTTCCATCACAATATCAGTCACATCTCAGAGGCATGCTGAAATGTGTTGGTGAGCACAAAAGGGTCAGAAGAGAAATGAGAATGTAAAAGAAAGAGAAATAAAAAATAAGAGAGGGTACACATTTTACAGGAAAAACTCCTCACTTGTGGAATACATTTAAGCTCTATGTTCCCTGTCATCAGCTGGGTGATAGCACAATATATTAGAAGTACAATTTTTTCTTACATTGCCTTTTTTTTTTTTTTTTTGGCATAGGCCAAAATAATCTCTTTTCTAAGTTTCTATAATATTTGTGGATGAGTCTACCTTGTGTTGTATGTTATTTTTTATTAGACTTTAAATTCACTGAAGCCAAGAAACATGTTCTCTATTCTATAGATTCTTCATTGTCTTAGTCTGCTTGGGATATCATAACAAAATAACGTAGTGTGCATAGTGGGGGGGGCTTAAACAACAGAGATTTATTTTCTCACAGTCCTGGAGGCTAGGAGTCCATGATCAGGAACCAGCACGGTCAGATTCTGGCAAGGGTTCTCTTCCTGGCTTGTAGTGATCTGCCATCTTGCTGTGTGCTCCATGAGAAGGAGCAAGGTCTCTGGTGTCTCATTATAATTGCACTGCTCCCATCACAAAGGCCCCACCTTCATGACCTCATCTAAACCTAATCATCTCTCAAAGACCCCATCTTCAAATACCAACACATAGGGGGTTGAAGCTTCAGAATATTAATATGGGGGGACACAAACACTCAGCCCATAGTACTCATTCCACTTAGCACAGCACCTTGCACACTGAAAATAGTCTACAAACATTAATTCATTGACCGAGTTATGAAGAGTTAGTTGGCATGATTTTTATAATCAGAACGAAACATTTTTCTATTCATTTTTCAGAACTTTTTAACACCAAGATACAAGAATCTGAGAGATAACAAAAATAGGGGAGAGGAAATTTTGATAAGAACTGGATCAAAGGGGGCCGAGCCCGTGGCGCACTTGGTAGAGTGCTGCGCTGGGAGCGCGGCGACGCTCCCGCCGCGGGTTCGGATCCTACATAGGACTGACCAGTGCACTCACTGGCTGAGTGCCGGTCACGAAAAAACGACAAAAAAAAAAAAAAAAAGAACTGGATCAAAGGAAGATACATTAAATATATATGTGTGTGTGTGTGTGTGTGTATGTATATATATATGTGTGTGTGTGTGTGTGTGTGTGTGTGTGTATATATATATATACAGGGAAAGTGTATAAGAAAGCCTTATTTCTATCATCCTATTATTTTGACTAAAGAATCACAACAGTTAGAAAGTCTAAAATAGTTATTTTCCTAATTGTCTAAATCAGTGGTTTTTAAAATAACGTGCACTCATTCTATGTAACATAACATAATCTACTGGATATGAGAAGAAAATAGTAAAACTTTTGTTTATATTCTTACCTAAAAAGTTAAGGAAGCGATTGAGCTCCTACATTACAAGAAGCATCCTAAGGAAAACATACTACTGTGTCTTTTTATAAGCATTTTGTGATGACGTTTTCTGTGTTTATGTGTACCTGGCTTTGTCTAGTTTTATGAAATAAAATTTCTCAAAGTAGACAAGTGGCTTTAAATAAGATTAAGAAAATAAAAATTATTCTAAGCATTTCAAGCAGAAATGGACTTAATTCAGGAAACTGTGTGATTACAAAACCACTGGAAGTGCTAAAAGAGCAGAATTAAGGAGACCAGCACTAGCTCTCAGTTGTTGATGCAGAAAATAGGAAGCTGTTGCCATCCAAAGATCAGAAAGTGCAGGATACCCTGACCAAGGTCAAAGTTTCCACTGTCCCATGGCCCTGAGAAGATGATGATGGTAAGAGGGTAGCATGTGACCAGTCCTTGCCACACTCTCTGTTAATGCTCAGGCACCCACTGCTAAGCTAGAGAAGATGGAGCGACCTGCAGCACACTTCCACCTTCCAAGTCTTCTGAGGTGCATTTTTTGGCAGAACCAAAACTGTATCCAGAACCCTGCCATCAAGGGAGTCTGGCAAATTCTTCTAGACCCTGAAGGACGGGAGAAAGCCCAGTGGAGACTGGAATGGTTGCTGAGTGTCAACCTAAAATTTCCAGCCCAGGGAAAAATGTGAATAATGCCAACTCCAGAAAACAACAAGAAAATGGTAGAGTTGACACTTTATTCATGGTATAAATTTGCAAACATATTATGTAATTGTTTTTGTAAAAGAATATATATCCTAATTTGATGATATGCATGATGAGTATAGATATTCTTTTATCTATACTTATATACATGCATATGTAGGTGTGTATATATGCATATATTTATTTATATTTTTATTCCAATTGGATAAGAAATTGTCCACAAAATTATAAAATTATTTTAAAAAGTAATTTAAATATATTCACTATTGTTAAGTGTGACTTTCATTCTAAGTTGTGCATTGAGATTTTAGCGAGCAATCATAGGAATCCTGTATGCTTCAGAAGACACTGAAATCTTTACATCTGGAACATGAGAGCAAGGATTATGTTGTTTCAAGTGTTATGTAATGCATGCCTTGATCCAGTACTTTACAAAATTTCACAAACTTTAATATTTGGAAGTCTCTGTTGAAGTTTTTAAATAAATGATGAAGGGGCAAAAAAGTACATGTCATTGGTGAAACAATTGTTCCTTCTGCCATGGTAGAAGTTGTTTTTGTAATAATAAATAGAAAACATGGCAGTAAACTCAACACATTCTTTAGTCAGTAAATGCTTTTGGATGACGTATAAAGTACACTGCTGAACATTTCTAGAAAATAAATATTATCAAAAATTTTGCAGCCTAAGAAGTGGACTCTACAGTTCAGTAACAATACAGGTGTTTCTAGCACTTTTCATGTTATTTTCTAAAAACTGTGCCAATAGCAAAATGCAGATAGAAGAAATTACTGTAGGTTAATCAGTAATAGTCATTAAAATCAAGTATCAAAATAAACTGAACTTAGAACCAGACTTCAAATCCCAGCATTGCAAAAGGTTGAGAGTTTAAAAAATTATTGACTATATTCAATCACACTATTTAGTAATATTTTAACTAGAACAAAAACACAGTTATTACATTAAAATAAGAATATTATAAAATAGGATTTACTCTTCATCTCATCTTCTTTAATTTCTATTGCTGTGTATTTTTTGCAATGTACAATCACATAATAAATTAGAATAGTATATTCATTATCTCCTGCTGGGTAACAAATTACTCCAAAACTTAGTGGCTTAAGAGAGCACTGGCTCTCATCCTTTCCCACCTGGGTTAGTATATTATGACCGGATTTCTCATATGTGACCTGGTTGTTTTGTTTCTTAAAATCTTTTGTTAACATCCTTACAGATAAATACTAAAACACTTTGGATAACATACAAAACCCTGCCCTCTCTTTCACCTTGTCATACCACAGGCCAACCATGTCCTACCTTCCAGCCAGCCATACTACACCCCTTCTCTAATCTCCCAACCCCTCTCTGTTGCTTTTCTTTTCCCTTTTCTATTTTTCTTTGGCATACATCTCATTCTATGGTATGTGCATATGTCAGTCTTTCCTCCTTGTACAGGACATCTTGATAGTCTTATTTATCTCTGATTCTCAGGACTTAGACTCAGTGCTAATTCCTGGCATATGATTACAGTCAATGATTGTTGTTTAATTTGCCAGAGAATAAATGAATGAAATATGTAATAAAAGAGAAATGAGCATCACATGGGATCTTATATTAAATGACTTCACTTCCATTCTTTTTATCTTATGACTACTCTAATTTTACATTTTTTTGATAATGTATATGAAATAAAGAGATGTATCAATATTGTGTGGAAAGGCACATAAAATAGGATTTAAAGAAACTTATTTGTGCAGCTATTACTACTCTTTATATTAGTTTCTCTCTTTCACTTTTTTTTTTTTTTAGCCTTCTAAAGCATTTTAATATTTATTTTCTGTTGAACTTCTTTTTCTTGGACTACCTTTTGCATCCTCTGGCCTTGGATGAGTCACTTTGAAGAGTAAACATGATTACAGGAATTCAAAGTATTATTATTGTTAAGTAATTTCAAAGTTTTTTCAAATTCACACCCACATTTTATCGAGCCTTACCTATTAGCTAACATTTATAGACAGACATCTTTATGATATTCCCTTTGTTGTTGAGGTGTTTTGAATACAATTTTGGACAAAATATTTTATGAACTTTATAATTATAATAGTGTTTTACTGTCCTAAACCACTCAAATTTATTCATCATTGCTCCTGAGATTTGATTTTGTTTATTGGGATTTTTATCTTTAAAAATAAAAAAATAATAATCTATGTTATTAGCTTCACAACTTTCTGTTTCTCATTCCAGGTTTTTATTGAAGTGAGCTTTTGGGTTCAATGAGTAATGTACTATTTCATTTCAGAGTATTTATGCAGGTATTGCTTTTCTGAATGAATTAATTTAAGCAAATGCTCAGTGTCATTGTGGACTCTACTATGTAGATGTAGGTCTTTTCTAGCCCTGACACTAGTGTATTTGAAGGCCTTTGAATGGCATCTAATCCATGTACCTGCCTAGAAAGCCAGCTGCTTTTAAATAAGTCTTTAAAAAATTTTTATAATCTAGTCAAAAGAGTTACAATAAATAATTTAATCCTAATAAAACAATGAGAATATTCATTCCTTTTTCTCTAATACTAATTTCCTAATAAGTATTACTAAGTTATTTTGCCAAATACAATATATCACAAAAACAGATAACCACAAGTCTATGATTTATACTTAAATGGTGATTTTCTCCCCTTCATAGTAAGGCAAATAAAAAAGATCAAATTTAAGGAACTGGAAATTGAATTTCCTAGTTCATTCATAGCCCAACCCATAGCTCTGCCTGACCCTTTACGCTATGTAGTCAAGGTGCCATGGCCTGAAAGTGAAAGAGCATGATTTTGAAAAACAGCCTCTCAGTATGGATTTTCAGTTTCTAGGGTTTTTTTTTTTTTTTTCTAAGATGACAGGAAGTGGTGGCAGTGATGAGAAGGAAGCCATGACAAAGCAGCACTGATGAGGAGGCGAATGTGAGCATTACTATACTAGGAGACGGACCTTGGATAACTTTCAGTTATGTCCCTGTGAGTGAGGAAGGCCTCCAAGAGCCACAGGTGCTGGCCATTAAAAGTATTCTGAAAGGGATCTCTCCCACACATCAACCCCCCAATTCTCCCTATAGAGCAGGCTACACAGGCTCTAGAGCACCAGGGGTTCTAGGCAGGGTTGAAGTTGTACCTAAAATCCTTCTTTTCACCTCCCCACAACAACCATCTTCCCATTTTCCTTTGGAACCATGTAGAAAAATTCTCAAGTTCTCAGAAAAGTTCAATGAAATCTGAAAAACAAAGCTTACACGTTTAGTTAAGTAATAAACAAATGTTACACCCTTTAAAGAGAAACAACATTCTTATTTGAAGAGTTTAAAAAACTTTTTCAAGTGTGACAATCATCATAAAAGATTGCTATTTCCCCAAACCATAATCTGCTGAACTTCTATGTCTAAGAGCAGGCACTCTCCTCACTGGAGAGCATATTTACAGATCAGTTTGTAATACCATAAGGGCATCAGAAACAGAAATAAATGGAGCATCCCTAAACCAATTAGATTAGCCTGAGCTCTTTCCACATGTGATTGGAGATGATCTAATTGGCTTGTGCAGTAAGTAAGTTAGCCTGAGTGTTTGAATATAATGCATGTATGTTTACAATACGAAAACATATTAGAAATAGTTTCATTTACTCTCTTTCTCTTGGCATTAGCTTACTAGTGAAAGCTTTTCACAGTGCTTCCAATGACAAGGGGGAACATTTGGGGTGATTCGTCACAGACCCCTAAGGATTTTCCACTATCTGAATTATCATTATCTTTGAATATCATTTTAAAAGCAGAGGAGCGTTCTCTGAGTCTCTCTTTACCCAAAGTGTTCCTGTGATTGGTCTTCCACATGAGAGAAAATGGAGCCCACTCTTACCAGTGTATTTGTGTTGAAAACTATACCATATTCCTTTTTACCCAGTCTTGCTTACTGTCTAACATAAGCAGTTGAGGTAGTAATAAGAAAAAGATTCAGAGTATGCGAGAAAAAGAACATTTTATTTTTCTTTACTCATTTCAAGATACTGTTTCTAGCTGTTAAATTTTGTAATTCTCTGAACACACAAAATATACATGGCTAGAAACAGAAAGAATATAATTACTTGAATGTTGCATATGTGATGCTTTACTTAGATTTTATACTCTGTTTATAGGAATAAGTAGCAAGGTGGCTAAATAGACAATTTAGACCACTAAAGAACTGTTTCTGATTGCTTAATAATTTTTTTTTAGTATTCATGGAGTTAACAAATCTAAGCAAATGCATGAAATTAAATTGACAATAGATAAAGATGTCATTTAATGGCAACAGAGATTGGAGATCAATTAGTGTATATGTATTAAACATTGTGAGTGACAGTTACTCCTACATCTAAGAACCTGAATCATTTTCGTTTTTCATCTAAAATCTTATACTTCTAACTGTATCTCACTCACCATTTTATTTCCATGCATTCAGTAACCATTTGCAGAGTACCTGCTTTATGCTGAACACATATTAGCCACCCACAGTCTCAACAAGAGCATGGTATTAATAACCAGGGTAATCTGGCACCTGCACTAATCTGTAACAACTCTTCGCCTTTGAGCGCCTATTAGCATTGTTTTTTGAGACTGGATAAGCAACTGGTTTTATTAAACACACTGACACACAATTAACTTTTAATAGTCTATTATACAATAACAACTGTGTGAGGCAATGCACTGAAGAAAACACAAGAAACAGAAATGCTGCCTTCACAATGGAGTTCATACTGCTCCACTACGATTAAAAAGAGAGTGGGCTCACAAAGCCACAAGATCTTTGTTCTTTGGGCTTCAGCTCATGTTCTTCATTCTCAGCTCTGCGTAAAAGAGAAAGTTATGTCAGTAACCACACTATTGCTCTCTTCTAGAAATTCGAATTCTGGAAGGGTATTGCTCTGTCGTACTCATAGATTTGTTATCCAATTTAATCCTATTATTTTACTGAGGCCCAGAGAGGTGGAATGCACTAGTCAAAGTCATGCAGTTCATTTTAATTCAATTAATATGCAAACACCTACTGTGTGATACCTACCTGTTATAAAATAAATTGTGTCCCCCCAAAATTTCATATGTTGAAGGCCTAAATCTCAGTGTGCCTGTATTTAGAGATAGGGCCTTTAAGGAGGTAATTAAGAGACTTCCGGTCAAGATGGCAGAATAGACGGTCCCCAGTGTCACTCTCTCCCTTAATCAACAAATTTGCAACTATAAAAAAGCAACAACAACCAAGCTGGGGCTGCTAGAGCTCAGGGGAAGAGGAGAAGAGACCTACAGAGTGCATGAAGGTGGGAGAAGCCATGATGAGAGAAAGAAAAAAACACTTGGACCATTCCAAGCCCTGGCTGCTTCTAGGCTGGAGCTGCTGAGCACACAGAGAAAGAGCTGGCAAAAGATGCAGCTGTGCCCTTCGGATGGCATTGTTTGGAGGCAGCAGGGGAAAGAGGGCCTTGGTGGCCCCCAGGCCAGCAAGACCACTAATAGGGTTCCCTTGGACCCATATAGGAGCAAGGAGCCAAAACAACTAAAAGGAGCCACTCAGAGGCCAGTGAGTCATTGCAAGGGACTGAAACATGGCCTGTCCCATGAGAAGTCTTTGCAGCATGGGCAATGGTGGAGACAGGCCCACCAGGGAAACACTGGGGCACAGCAAGGACAGCTGATCTGCCCTCCAATCAGTGCAGGACCACTCAGAGGAGACCTGTCAGGAATAGAGAACTGCATGGGATGCAGTTTGATGAAAGACTCAGGCCCAGATTGGAGTTTCTACACAACCCAGTGCACTGGATTTCACTAGACCCGGAAATACCTATAAAGTCAACCATTAAAACCTGAGCTACACAAAAAGCCTTCCCCAGGGAATCAGCAGCAAAGCAGCAATTTAACTCAACCACAGGGCTCAAGTACTGGTCCCCACAGGAAGTTCTCCCATTTTAGAAGTAAGCAAAGGACAACAAATTAGTTCCAGTGCAGAGTTTAAGTGGTGGGAACAGCAAATGATCCAACACAGAACTGAAAGAAAAAACGAAGTACCTACAACAAGAGACAAAGTTTGATATTAACTAATAAAGGTCTCCTTTCACCAAAGAACACCTATAACACATAGAAGGACCATAAGTTCACTGGGGTACCAAGCCAGAAATAGGAGAGGGCTGGGGGCCTCAGCAATGTTCCCTGATACCCACAACCAGTCCCCAAGGGTGAGAGATGATGGCCTCAGCCACACACCCCCAACAGGTGCAGCCAGCCAAGCAACGACCACCAGGCCACTGCAGGAAGTACCCCAGGTTCTCCCAAGCTGGGATGGTGGAGGGCCTTGGGCCTCAGCCATGCCCCCTGACACCCACAGCCAGCCCAGTGGCAACCACCAAGCCACAGCAAGAAGGGCACTGGGTTCCCAAGCTGGGGTGGTGGGTTGTAAGGGCTTATGCCACACCCCAGTGACATCTGCACCCAATCTGGCAAGGATCAAGCCACCACCAGAAGCCCCCCAGTCTCCCCTGTGGAAATGTGGGTGGTGACAAAGGCCTCAATCCCACCCCTCTTCCTGCCTCCTTCCATCCCATTTCCTTCCCCTTTCCCCTCTCCCCCTCCCTCCCAACTGCTCTGCAACAACATCCTAGAATGTAAAAAATAATATTAATAAAATTACATTTTCTTTTTACAGAAATGGAGGAAATTAAGGTTAAATGAAGTCATAAGAGTGGTACCCTAATCCAATAGGACTGGTGTCCTTATAAGAGAAAGAGCTGCCATAGCTCAATCTCTGTCACACACTCAGAGGCCATGTGAGGACAACACAGAGAGAAGGTGACCATCTATAAGCCCGGAAGAGAAAACTCACCAGAAACCAACCCTGCTGGCACCTTGATCTTAGACTTCCAGCCTCCAGAACTGTGAGAAAATAAATGTGTGTTGTTTAAGGCATCGATCTGTGGTATTGTTATGGCAGCCCAAGCAGACTAATACCCCAGAGTCCATGGTCTCATGGAGCCCTCAAGGTGACAAACATAGCAACTGGGAGTGACGAGGTCTGTGAGTGGAAGCAGATCAGCAAGAGTCCAGCCAGTGGTACCTGGTGGCGCATCAGTGCAGGTTCCCTGAGAAGCAGCCTGCGAGACAGAATGAGAAGTATGAGAAACACATTGAGGGGAAGCCAGGGGAGGACAAGTGGGAAAGAGAGCAGGAGTGGGCGGGCAGAATCCTCAAGGTCTGGCAGTCTGTGACAGGAGAAATAGATTGAAGGAGGAGGTGAGAAGAGCTCCAAACTGAGCAGGTCACTCCAAGACCTTCATGGAGCTGATGGAGAGGCCCAGAGCAAAGATTGCTCTTTGTAAGAGTCCTGCATGGGCACAAAATGGCCAAGCACCAGATTCCCCACCTTCTTAACACTACTACTGTAAAGATTAAGATACCAGTACATGAACTTTTAGGGGTTGCTTTTGACCCACAGCAGCCAAGGACTGGAATAAAAGTTAAGCATGCTGCACAGAGCACTGAAGGCCTGGGCCAAGGTGCACAAGCTGCTTAGCGCTTGTGCTTGGTGTGTGGTGTTTCTAATAATTTGAAAGTCAATAATAAGTTTTGTTTTTCCTGTGCTCATTGTGATGAGATGAAAAACCAAGTAAGGTGATTCATTCCACCTTGTTGACAATCATGAGTATACTGGTTTGCGAATAAAGTGATAACACATATCTTGGGGTGTGAAGCCATCTGTCATGATCACAGAACTTGTCCTTGCCAAGTTATCAAACTGTCATGGATGGTTTTAAGGACCTTTATGGTGAGTGCACATGCTCACCTGATTCTGACCATCTGATCAGACTCCTCCCAGCCTACAAAATGAAACACATCAAGAAGTCTAGTTAGCAGAGTTTCCTCCTATGATAGGCATGACATTAGTCCTAATCTCTTCAGAAAAAGGGTTGGTAACATCAACTTAGCACTGGCCCTCTTTAACAGTCTTGCTTTCTGTGGCTGCCCAGAACCCCAGGGCCCGGCTAGGTGGGATGAAACGTGTCAGTGGCAAGTGGCCAGTGTTGGACCTGGAAGCTGGGCCTGTGACAGAGAAAGTTTCTCTGTGGAGCAAAGCTCACCACCCCTTCACCTCAGCTGAAGCAGCTTCCACAAGGGACCCTCTTTTTTTCTGATTTTAGAGTCTTCTCTGTGGGAGGCAGAATGGAGGACCCCTAGAACAAATAGAAGTTTTGATCATCAGAAAGCATCTTCCTTATTTGCAGACAGATTCTCCCCCCCCTCCATGGGTGGACTGTCATATCAAGGTGCCTAGACTATGCCCAGCTTAGCAGAGTTCACCACAGGCTTGGTCCCCTCACCCTTACTGATATTGCTGTTTCATGTGGGCCTCCATTACCCCCCAGCAGCCGGAGCTTCCACTGGCCCAGCCCATTACACCTGCAGCAACTGTAGCTCCACTCTAGACAGGCTGAGATAATGATAAAAGTCATAAACAGAGATAATAGGAAATGAAAATGTACATGCCCTGGGCATGATGTTATATCTACATTTGTGGACAGATTATTATAAATCCATGGATGACCCTGAAAGCCTTAAACTACTACCCCCAGAGAAGAGCTGGGATGAGTTGAAAGCCACTTTGGCTGGGAGGGTACCAGGGCTGATGGAGAATGGGGACCTTTCAGGGGATGGCGGTCCCCCTGGCATCTCACAGCCTTCTTGGTATTGCTCATTGGGCACAAACAGCAAGCAAGAGTATCTGGGGGAGACTCAAAGTCAGGACTGGCCGAGTGGATGGATGCTGTTTCACTGTGCTATGGGCCTAAAATACGCTGCTTCTGCTCATCTACAAAAACGTTCAATGGAATGTAATGACTCAGAAATGTCGAGCATACCAAAACACAGAAGTTTTGTTATTTCTTTACTTTCTAAGTTATACTGGAGGCCTTGTTTATAGCTTCATGCCAGAAAAGAGAACATGAAACAGATTTTGAAGTCGTATCAGACTAATGTATTCATTATGAAGAGAAAAAAGAACACAGAAAATATATCATTATATCCAAAGCAATTTTCTTATTAGGATGGAGCAATAGTTTATAAGGAAAAAAAAAAAAGAGCAATATGAATGGTGACCAGGCTCCAATATGACCAGCTTGATGGAATGTTTCACATAGTTTATGCATTTCAAAAGCTCAGCTAATACTTCGTTTACATGAAATATTTTGTCCTTTTAACAAAAATGTGTTTCTTCGTGCTTTTTGTTATTAAAATAGTTGACAACAGCCCAGGCTTTGGGAGCCAATCTTCAAGAACAATTTAATTACATAATTAGAAAAAGAAATGTCACCACCGAGTGGTTTTGTTTTGTTGTGTAACTGTGTTGAAAGGAAGAGCACAGCCATGCCCAGTACTCCTGAGTCCCAGCTGAGCAGCCCCTAATTCTCCCCTGATGCTGAAAACCCAGACTGGGGCAAACAGCTTCCATACAGACATATACACACACCGCTCAGCATCTAGTTCTTTTTACTAACATTAGAATTTGTAAGGCATTAGAGCAATATAAGGGTTTTATAACTGATATTACATATTTTTTATTTCTTTTGTGAATCAAGACAAATAACACTACTTATGGCATGGTATCAGGAGAGAGAGCTGGCCCCAGAGGAAGCAGACTCGTTCTTCTCCGGGCTGCACTAACTGAGAAAATCACTTTCCCCACTGAAAACCAAGGCGGGAGGGACGGTATCATATTTCATAAGGACGCTTTGCATAGACTTAAACGAAATAACAGGTATGAAACTATTAAAATACATCTAGATGCATGGTGGAAAAAATTAATTTCCTGCTACTCGAGTCCCCTTGCCTATGGCACAGTCGGGGAGGACCCAGCAGAGGCCACGTTGACAGCTTCCATCCACCTGATGGTGGAGAACAGGCTGCCATCTCTGCTTAGGGCAGAGCTCTGGAGCAATCTTTCTTAGCACCCATCTTCCAAACTCATCTTATTTCACCAAACGTTACTGATTCTCTCTTTTAAAAGAAGTTATTTGGGAGAAGATACACCATCAAATGGGCATATGCCAGCACAGATGAAGAAAAAAATCTCCCGTGGAATCCAAATGAAGGGGCACAGACTCTGAGAGGCCAATTAGTTCTTCCAGAAAGGGCCACATAAGCACAGACCTAGGCCCCACCAAACCTCAAGGTAAGACATTGGTCACTGGTCATCCCCCTCCCCCACTACAGGCCTTCACAGCTTCTTATGCAGTGTAAACTCCTCCTGAGAACTGAACTGCTTATTTTTTTTTCTGAGATTTGTTGCTTCTAGGAATGAGATGAGACATTCAAACTCATTTCCCTAGAGGCACAAACCAAATTTGAAACTAGCAGAGAAAGAGTGAAAGACCAATAATTTCACCAGCCGGCTCTCCTACAGTAATCTAACATCATATGGGAAGTTGTAATATGTTCGGTGATTACTTTCTCTCTTTTATTTGTTTGCTTTTCTTCCTCTATTTCTGTGTTATCTTTCTTCATTTTGTGCAAAACAATATAAATATACAATGTTTTCAAGTTAGAAACAAGTTTGCTTGAAGCCGCTGAGTGATTTTTATTTCTAAACACTTTGAACAGGAAGTTACAATTTTCATTTCACACCATGTAAAAGGTAAAGGAAGAGTAACCAGAGAGTCAGGTACATAATGATTATAACAAAGAATTATTTTATTGGAAGTTTGTGTGCTCTTGGATACTAGCTTACTAGTTTTCTGTAACATTTGACTTTTCAATTGTGAAATTTGCTTAGTTTTTGCTGGGAACATGATGATACTTCAGCCAGAGTTTAATCTCATCAAATTATATTTCTCTAGCTCAAAATTCAGTAAGATATGAATGCATGTAGCATAATTGTCAGATTTCTAGTATTATATATATATTTATAAAATGCAAATGCATTTATGTCTGCATAAAGCTTACCTTAAGTGCACAACCTCCATCACAACACACATATCTTGGCTTTCTGAAGAAGTTTTGCATATTCTTTGACACATGAAGTGTAAATTACATAGAAATGCACAAACACGTCTAATATTTAAGTGATGTTTTTCCTGTGGTATTTTGAATATAAAATTAGTTACAGTGGGGGGAATCTGAATAATTATTTTTAAACTTAATGGAGATTTAACCCATAGTTTTATTTATTCCCATCCAATCCTCTCTGATGCCTAAAGTATTACTCCATGCTATTTTATTACTGACTCATTCACACAACACCTGCACTGTGCCAGGTTCTGGTTTTATAATGACAACCACAAAAGGCATGTGCCTATTCCCAAGGGCCCGATGGTTCAGGCAGGAGCTCAGATATTGTGGGAAAGAATGTCAATACATAAGAAATATAAATTTTTTCCATAATGATTTAATTTATACTTTAAACCACCATTATATTACATGATGGATATTTGACCCACTTAGCAGCAACTCCTTCCTTTTCCTGGGGCATGTCTGTGTTCTCAGGAGTTCCCGTGGTGCCGAGGGATTGCTGAACAGCTCTGGTACAAGCCGTCCCATATAACCAGTATTGTGTCCTGAGATGCCATTTTCTTGTCAAGCATTCCTTCATCCATTCTCATCAGCCCCTCTGAGGACCTTGTTCCTGGCCACAAAGCATTGTCCATCTCTCTGCCCCTCTGGTGTCTCCTGCAGGTGCACAGCACTCACTTTGTTGATCCCATGTCATTTGGAGCCAAGGACCACTTAGTAGAGGCATATGAGCTTGTGATGGTTAATTTATGTGCTAATTCAATTGCGTTAAGTGATGCTCAGATACCAGGTAATACAGATTGTGTCCCCGAAATTTTATGCATTAGTAGCTTGATCCCCACTGTGACTGTTAAGAGGGTGGGAGATCCTATTATGGTAATTGAAAGGTAGAGCCTTGGAGAGGTGATTAAATTCTGAAGACCATGACTAGTGAATGGATTAATAATGGTGGTCATGGGCATGGTTCTGAGGGCTTTAAAAGGACAGCATGGGAGTCTCTCTCTCACTCTGCTCTGCCATTTTCTGCCTTGTGAGACTCTTGCATTGTTGTAAAGCCACCATCAAAGAAGACCCTCACCAGAAGTATTCCCTGGACTTTGGATTTCTCAGCCTCCAAAACTGTAAGCAGTAAGTTTTGTTTTCTTTATAAATTACCCAGGTCCAGGTATTTTCTTATAAGCAACAGAATGGATGAATAGAGAAAATTGGTTACCAGAGAAGTGGGGTGTTGCCTATAACAAATTCTTGAAAATGTGGAAATGGCTTCAGAACTAGGTATTGAGGAGTGGCTGGAGGAACTTGGAAGAACAGGCTGGAAAAAGCCTAGATGCTGGTGAAAGTTTAGAAGACAAGAAAAGCAGGGAAAGTTTGGAATATTTTAGAGACTGGTTAAATGGTGGTGAGCAGAATGCTGATAGAAATATGGACAATAGAGACCATTCTAAGGAGGTCTCGGATATAAATGAGAAAGGACTTATTGGAAACTGGGGTGAAGATCACTCTTGCTATGAACGGGCAAGGAACTTGGCTACATCATGCCCATGCCATAGGACTTTGTGGAAGTTGGAACTTAAGAGTTGTGAATCAGAGCTAAGCAGCAAAGCATTCAGGAAGCTGCATGGCTACTTGTAACAGCCTATACTGAGTTATGGGCTAAGGCATGACATAAAGCCAGAATTTAAAAGGGAAGCAAAGTGTAAAGATTTGGAAAATTTGCAGCCTGGCCATGTGGTAGAGAAGCAGAGAGCATTTTTAGAAGAAAACTGCAGTGGTGCTAAGAAGATTAGTACAAAAGAACAGGATTACCAAGAGAAGGGGGAAAGGCCCTGAGGGCATTTCAGAAGCCTCTGGAGCCAACCCTTCAATGACAGGCCCAAAGGCCTAAGGAGACAGAATGGTTTGGGGGAATAGGCCTGAGGCATCTTCAGGCTCACTGCCAGAGCCACCTCAGGAAGCTGCTTCCAGCACCTGCACTCCAGATGCTTTTGCTGCTGCAGCCATGGCTAAACTGGCCCCAGGTATGGGTGAACCTGCAACTTTGGAAAATACAAGCCAGAAGCCTTGGTAGCATTCCCATGGTATTAGGTCTGCAGGCTCACAGAATGCCAGAGCTCTGAAAGCTTGGGAGCCTCCACCCTCATTTCAAAGGATGTATGGAAAAGCCTGGAGGCTCAGGAAGAGACCTGTCATAGGGGCAGAGTCACTGCAGACAGCCTTCACTAGGGCAATGCCGGGTGGAAATGTGGGGTCAGAGTTGAAGCAGGAAAACCCCAATAGTGCCATGTCTAGTGAAGCCATGACAGCAAGACCACCATGGAGGCCCAAGACCTGTGGAGCTATCAGAGTGGAACATCAGCCAGGGAGAGCTGAAGTGTGGCCTGAGACCAGAAAAGCTATAGGAGCAGAGCTGCCCAAGGACTTGGGGACCCAACTTCCACACCAGCTTGCAGAGGAGGTTGAATATGGAGACAAGGTACCTGATTTGCAAGCTTTGAGATTTAATGCCTTCCCTGATGGGTTTCTGACTTGGTTAGGACCTGTTACCCCTTCCTTTTCACCTATTTCTCCCTTTTCAAAGAGGAATGTGTACCCTATGCTTGTCATACCACTGTATCTTGGAAGTGGATAACTTGTTCTGAATTCATAGATGGAACTTTGAGACTTGGACTTTTAAGTTCAAACAAATTATGACTTTGGGGATAGAATGATTGTATTTACCTGTGAGAAGGACAAATCTTTTGGGGCCAGGGTGGAATGATATGGGTTGTGTTCCCAATTTTATGTATTAGTAGTTTGATCCCCACTGTGACTGTTAAGAGGGTGGGAAATCCTATTACAGTAATTGAAAGGTAGAGCCCTTAAAGAGGTCATTAGATTCTGAGGACCACGCCTAGTGGTTCTGAGGGCTTTAAAACGAGAACAGTGAGAGTCTCTGGCATTTTCTGCCACGTGAGACCCCTGCATTGCTGCAAAGCCACCACCAAAGAAGATACTCACCAGAGGTGTTCCCTGGACTTTGGACTCCTCAGCCACTGAAACTATGAGCAAAAATTTCATTTTCTTATCAATTACCCCATTCTAGGTATTTTATTATAAGCAACAGAGACAGACTAATACATTCTGGGTATGCCCATGAGAGTGTTTCCAGAAGAGATTAGCATTTGAATCAGTAGACTGAGTAAAGAAGATCCGCCCTCGTCAATGTGGGTGGGCATCATCCAATCTTTGAGGGCCAGAATAGAACAAAATGGCAGAGGAAGGGTGGATTTGCTCTGTATTCTGGAGATGGAACTTTCGTCTTCTCTTGTCCATGAACATTGGAGCTCCCCTACCTCCCCTGGTCTTCAGGCCTTTGGACTCTGAGATTTGCACCACTGTCTGCGGCCTCCCTCCTTCATCCCTTCTCCTTTCTAGGCCTTTGGGAGTTTACACCATCAGCTCCCCTGGTTCTCAGGTCTTCCAACTCAGACTCAATTACACTATTGGCTTTCCTGGTTCTCCAGTCTGAAGACAGCAGATTATGGGACTTCTTGGCCTCCATGATTGCTTGAGCCAATTCCCATAATTAATCCCTCATATATCTAAATATATCCTATTGGTTCAGTTTTTCTGGAGAACTTTGACTAACCCAGAGCCTCTTTATTCTTCCATGATGATCTCTGATACTCAGAAATCCCTCGAGTCTTCTCACAGTGCACAGGGAAGATTCTGTCTGTGTCTCTCTGCCTAGGCACACTGTACAGTCACTTCTACTCCTCCACTCCCGCACCTGCATGGGGTGGGGACTGAGGCCTTGTCACCCCTCCCAGGTCTACCTGAGCAAGGTGTCTCTTCTCCTAAACACATGAAGTATCTGTGGCCCCCTCTCCCACTGGAGCGCATACCTCCTTTGCCAGGCACGGTTAGCACACATGCTCTCTGGACTTGCCCTGTGACTCTCCCCACACCCCAAGGAACCATTTCTGGACTGGGGACAGGAGCTGCTGGAAGCATTGCCTGAACTCTCAGTCTGCTGAGGTCCCTTGGGCCCGAGCTTTTAAAATTCAAGACTTTTCTCTGCTGTAACATTCCTTCCCTGAGAAAACTCCTGACCTGAGGGGATCACAGGTTCAAAGGAAGTGCGAGGGAGGAAGGGGGGCCTATCAGTTACACCAAAATATTTATACAGACAATGTGGTCTAGCAGGGTCTATGGCTGGGAGAATCACTGGCTACAAGGAGGGTTACTTCCTTGATTTGTGGATGAACAATGTCATGACAGAGCAAAGAATGTCAAAGCCGAGACCTGAAAGATTAATGGATGTTAGGAAGGCAAAGGGAAATTGTCAGAGAAAGACCATTCCAGGCACAGAGGACAGCAAGGCATGGATGTCAAGAGCACATGGAACATTCTAGAAACTAAAAGTTCAGCGACACTAGTTGTAGAGTGTGAGTAGGAGGAGGCCGAGGGCACAAGGAGCATGGGGGGATGGGGACGGGACTGGGCAGCAGCAGGAGACAGGCTGCAGACCACCACACTTGCTGCTGCTTCTTGTTAAAGAACATTATTTCTATTGAGGCTTGACTGTGCTTAGTCCTAGAGGGTGAATCATGACTGATATGAGCCAGTCGCAGCAATCTTATGCAAGTGACTGGTTTAAGGGTAGACAAAACACCCAGTTCTGGTCAACAAGGCACAAGAGAAAGTCAGCTGACGACTCAGGGAAGGGTTTTCTCCCTGATAATAGAGAGGTGCATGAGGAGAGTATTCTCTTTCTCATGCTCTGTTTTCTTACATCTGAATGTGATTGTTCATTGTTTTCATGTTAGGAACTAGAGCAGGTAACATGTGACCACAGGGCAAAAAACCTCGGGAGCAGGATTGTAAGCTGATGATGTGAAAGACAGAAAGAGGCAGGGTTCTTGGTTGAGCCAGCAAACCCAACTGGAGTGGTTTACCTCAGGGCATTCTAGTAAACAATAAACACCCTCATGGTGTAAGCCATTATTAGTCAGGTGTCCAGTGACTTGCAACTATATTCTTTCCGACATGGCAAGATAGTTCGGCATTTTGCAAGGGGAACATATAGCACTGAGGTCAAGTGTGGAAAGGTTATGACAAGCAAATACTAAAGAGAAACATTAAATGTTAAAGAGAGCATGGAACAGGGGCAAATAAAGAAATTCAGTATAGTTGGTAATTAAAATATAAGTTTAAACAAATTTTTTAATTTATTTTTTTCATTGTATGTGTTTATGGGGTATAGTTATTTTAATACATGCATATATTTGGAATAGTTAACATACCTGTCACCTAAACATGTATCATTTCTTTATGGTTATAACATTCAAGATCCTCTTTTCTGGCTATCTTGAAATATACAATACAATATTAGCTATTGTCACACTAGGACACCAAAACTTATTCTTCCTATCTCTTTTTTCTCTCTTTTTATTTTTCTTAATTGGCCTATGGTAATTGTATATATTTATAGAGTACATTATTATATTTGGGTACATTCATACTGTGTGCAATGATCATATCAGGGTGCTTAGTATATCCATAACCTCAAATATTTGTCACTTCTTTGTGTCACTTCTTTGTATTGGGAACATCCAACATTATCTTTAGCTATTCAAAGATACACAGTACTTTGTTGTTAGCTGTATCATTTCTATATTACTATAGAACCCTAGATCCCCTTCTTCCTCTCTCTCTAATATTTTGTATTCACTGATTACCTTCTCCCCATCTCCCCCTTTTCTTGCTCCCCCACCAGTCTCTAGGAACCACTATTTTACTCTCTACTTCTATGATATTAACTTTTTTAGATTCCACATGCAAGAGAGAACATATGGTATTTCTCTTCCTGTGCCTGGCTTATTTCACTTGACATATTTTTCTCCAAGCTCATCCATGTTGCTGCAGAATCTCATTCTTTTTAATGGCTTAGTAATATTCCATTATGTACGTATACCACATTTTCTCCCTCCAGTCATCTGTGGAAGAACATTCAGGTGGGTTCCAACTCTCAGCTATTGTGAATAGAGCCACAATAAACATGGGAGTGCAGGTATCCCTTCAACTTATTCATTTCCATTCCTTTGGATATATATATCCAGTAGTGGGATTGCTGGATCATGTGGTAGTTCTATCTGTAGTTGTTTGAGAAACCTCCATACTGTTTTCCATAATGGCTATGCTAATTTATATTCCCACCAACAATGTAAAAGAGTTCCCCTTTTCCACATCCTCACCAGCATTTGTTATTTCCTTTCTTTTTGATAATAACCATTCTAGCTGGGGTGAGATTTTTCACTGCGGTTTTGATGTGCATTTCTCTGATGATTAGCGATGTTGAGCATTTTTTCTTATGCCTGTTGGCCATTTGTACGTCTTCTTTCAAAAAATGTCTATTCAGTGCTTCACCTGTTTTTTAATTGGATTATTTGGTTTTTTACTATTGAGTTGTTTGAATTCTTTGTATATGCTGGATATTAATCCATTTTTGGATGCCTAATTCACAAATATTTTCTCCCATTCCACAAGTTGTCTTTTCTCTCTGTTGACTGTTTCCTTTGCTGTGCAGAAAGAAGCTTTTTAGTTTGCTATAATCCCATTTCTCAGCTTTTGCTTTTGTTCCCTATGCTTCTGAAATATTACTCATAAAGTCTTTGCCCAGACCTATGTTTTGAAGTGTTTCCCCTATGTTTTCTTCTAGAAGTTTTATAGTTTCAGGTCTTACATTTTGGTCTTTAATCCATTTTGAGTTGATTTTGGTATATGACAAGAGATAGGGGTCTAGTTTCATTCTTCCGCATATAGATCTCCAATTTTCCCAGCACCATTTGTTGAAAATACTGTCCTTTCCCAAATGTACGTTCTTGGCTTCTTTATCAAAAATCAGTTAGCTGTAGGTGCACGGATTTATTTCTGAATTCTCTATTCTATTCCATTAGTCTATGTGTCTGTTTTTGTGCCAGTACCATGCTGTTTTGGTTACTATAGCTTTGCAATATACTTTGAAGTCAGGTAGTGTTATTCCTCCAGCTTTATTTATTTATTTATTTCCTCAGGACTGCTTTGGCTATTTGTGGTATTTTGTTGTTCCATCTGAATGTTAGGATAGGTTTTTCTATTTCTGTGAAGAATGTCATTGGTATTTTGGTGGGGATTACATTGAATCCATAGATCACTTTGGGTAGTATGGTTATTTTGAAGATGTTGATTCTTCCAATCTATGATCATGGCATGTATTTACATTTTTGTATGTCTTCTTTAATTTTTTTAATCGCTGTTTTGTAGTTTTCATTAGAGATCTTTCACTTCCTTGGTTAAATTTATTCCTATGTATTTTATTTTACTTTATTGTTGCTATTGTAAATGGGGTAGCTTTCTTGATTTCTTTTTCTGCTAGTTGGTTGTTGGTGTATAGAAGTGCTACTGATTTCTGTAGGTTGATTTTATATCCTTTAACTTTACTGAATTTGTTTATCAGGTATAGGAAATTTTTGGTAGAGTCTTTAGGTTTCTCTCCATATAAAATCATGTCATCTTCAAACAGGGACAGCTTGATTTCCTTCTTTCCAATTGGATGCCTTTATTGCTTTCTCTTGCCTAATTGCTCTGGCTATGACTCCCAGTACTATGTTGAATAGAAGTGGTGAGAGTGTGCATCCTTGTCTTGCTCCAGTTCTTAGGGGGAAAACTTTCAGCATTTCCCCATTCAGGATAATGTTAGCTGTGGGTTTGTCATATTGCTTTATTGTATTAAGATAATTTCCTCCTATACCTAATTTGTTGAGAGTCTTTATCATGAAGGGGTATTGAATTTTATCAAATGCTTTTTCTGCATCTATTGAGATGATCATGTTTTTTTTCTGTCATTCTGTTGATGTGATGCATTAATGTTTATTGATTTGTGTATGTTGAACCATGCATGCATCCCTGAGAAAAATCCCACTTGATGATAGTGTATAATCTTTTTGATGTGCTGTTGGATTTGGTTTGCTAGTATTTTACTGAGTATTTTTGCATCTGTGTTCCGTAGGGATATTGGCCTATAGTTTTCTTTTTCTACTATGTCCTTGCTGGTATTGGTATCAGGGTAATACTGGCCTCATAGCAGAAATTTGAAAGAATTCTATCCACTTCAATTTTTTGAAATCGTTTAAGAAGTGCTGGTATTAGGTCTTCAAATGTTTGGTAGAATTCAGCAGTAAAGTCATGTGGTCCTGGGCTTTTCTTTGTTGGGAGAATTTTTATTACTGATTCTATTGTGTTACTTGTTATTATTCTATTTAGATTTCCTATTTCTTCTTGATTCAATCTTGGTAGGGCATGTGTCCAGGCACTTATCCATTTTTTCTAGGTTTTCATATTTATTGGCAATAGTTGTTCCTAATAGTCTCTGATGATCCATTGTGTTTCAGTGCTATCTGTTGCAATGTCCATAGTTACCGTTCTGATTTTATTTATTTAGGTCTTTTTTTTCTTGGTTATCCTGGCTAATAGTTTGTCAGCTTTGTTTATCTCTTCAAAGAACCGGCTTTTAGTTTTACTTATTCTTTTGTATTGTATTTTTAGTCTCAATTTTATTTATTTCTGCTCTGATTTTTAGTATTTCTTTTCTTCTACTTATTTTGAGTGTAGTTTGTTCTTGCTTTTCTAGTTCCTTGAGGTGTATTATTAAGCTGTTTGTTTAAAATCTTTCTATTTTTTTTTTGATGTAGGTGGTTATTGCTATAAATTTTCCTCTTAATACTGCCTTCACTATATCCCATAGGTTTTAGTGTGTTCTCTTTCTCTCTTCATTAGTTTCAAGAAATTTTTTGATGTCCTTCTTAATCTCTTCTTTGACCCATTGGTCATTCAAGAGCACATTGTTTATTTATTTATTTTATTTTATTTTTGGTAGCTGACCAGTATGGGGATCTGAACCCTTGACCTTGGTGTTATAACACAAGAGCATATTGTTTAATTTCCATGTATTTGTGTAATTTTGCAAGTTCCTCTTGTAATTGATACCTAGTTTTATTCCACCATGTCAGAAAAAATACTTAAAATGTAGGTTTTAAGAAATGAAGATGAGATATAGGTATGAAGTAATTTATGAGGGCTTTATAATCCAACTAATAATATTTGGATTTTATCCTAAGGGCAAAGAAGTTATTGATGATATTAAGGGGAGGTGGATAAACAGACTTTCAATTTTAGAATTTATTCTGGATGAATATAGCCTAAACTAGGCTGCTGGAGAGTAGGTTTCAGAAGAATATAGGATCAAAAGATGTAGTTGATTGGATTTCTGTGGTGAGAAAGAGGGAGAAATTCAGAATTATGCCAAATTTCTGTCATGTAAACTAAGATGAGAAACAGAAAACTTCTAGGGAGTGTAATAACTGATAATGGAGATTTCTTCAGAAAGGTACTACCTTGATTATTAGTGGTTATCTATATTTGAATTCGCTCATAATAAAGTTAAAACAGATGCAGAAAGTATCCTTACAAGATTGAGACTGGCAGGGAAACCTTAATCAGTGGACAGGAAACCAATTTTTAACTGTATTTCTTTTCCAGTGGCCACCTTATTTCCTTCTAGTAAAAGATTAACCTTCATCATTTGGATAAATATCAAGTATACACAAGGAGATTAAGAGCTCCACAGAGACTAATGTCTGCATCAGGGTTATATTTATCAATAAAGGTATTTACAATTGCAATTAAAGACTCATAATCTGTTATTAATGTTTAGACCCTAAGCCTTAGCTCACTGTATCAGTCAGATCCCAATAAGGAAAAATTGTACCCTGAACTAAGGATAATTCAAGAAGAGTTTTATAAAGGGACTATTTACTAAATGTGGTTGGAAAACAGAGGAAATACAAGTGATAGTACTGTCACTTAGGGGTGAAAATAGACATGCTCTTACCACCCATAATCCCAAAGGGACAAGGGGATGGAACAGTTACAGGGACCCACAGAAGAGAATAAGTCCTCTCAGTCTAGGGACATAGCGAGCAGTATGCAAACACACAGGGAGCAAACAAGAAAAATTAGATATCCTGGTTTCACTCGCCACCTTCCCTCTGATTTTCTGCTGGAGCTCCTAGCTAGCTGAACCCAACTGGAAGAAACTGGATAAGATACCTCTTCACTGTAATAATGTGGTTCAGCCTGAACCCATAGGGGGTTATGAAGAGGAGAAAGTGAGTCTGGAGGGGCACACAGCAGATATCTGGCATGATTATAGGTGGAAATATTATCTGAACTCTTTACTTAAGTTAAAATGAAACTCTTGTATGTGGATTTAACAACTAGAATAAAGATAGAAAAATTTTAGCTCAAAAAACCTAGGTTGATAAATTCAGTGTTCATCCAAACCTAACTATTTTTAATTAGTCTTTCCTGCTAAAGATATTAGCCCATATTTGGTTTTAGCCATAACAGCTTTGGCAGCGTGAGAAGTGAACTATCAGATCAATTATGAATGAAAGTGAGCAAAATTTCAATATTAAACTACTTTATTGCTTAACCATTACTTAAAATTATAACAGCGTTTGTTTTTAGTGAATTTTACTTTCATAGCTATAACAGCATAAAAATTTCTAACAATGAAAGGGAAAATTGACAAAAAAGATTTCTTAATTTCATTTTGTACATAGCATTTTATACATAGTAGATACTCTAGATTGAATGCCCTGTTGGTTCACTGTAGGACTCAAGATCTGCTTGGATAGCCAGTCTCTGTGGGTCCATTAGGGTTCTGCATATATGGAGACTGAGACACCGTCTGAATTAGAATGTGCCCTAGAGAAAGCTGGAACCAAGAAAATCAAGTTTGGTCCAAGAAGAAAAAGTCAGTGATTCTGAAATATGGCTTAGTGTCTGTTCCATATTGCTCTCTAGCTGAGCCTGAGTTGACTTATGTTGAGTTGTAAATCAAGGGAATTTAATGAACAGGCAAGGTAAAACTGAAAATTATTTTTACCCAAATCCATAAGGAAAAAGAGAGAAGGCATCATATTGCAGTGATCAGATGTGCTACTTTTGACACAGATGGCAGTATCTCTTGGTGTCATACTTGCATATTACAGACCTGAGAGGACATAGGTGTGAATCTGTGGCAACAAAAATGCTCTCATCAATTAAGGATATTTGACGTCCCTTTAACTGGCACAGACATAAGAACCCTCATCATAAAGCACCTATAGACTTGAGGTAGCTGCCATAGTGGTGTCCTCGGCAGGTCCTGACAATAAGGCAGCTTCTTTGGACCTAAGTGGTGGAAAGAACAGGAGACAATTTAAACATAGAAAGTCATGTTAGGATTCTAATAGAATAGGTGAAGGCAAGGCCAGAGAAATATAATGTTGTCTACTAATAAATCAATAAAGATGAAAAAAACGAGGATTAGAGGCACATACAGTTGACTAAGGGATTTAAAGACTGAGAATTCACAGCACAACACAGATTAGCAAAATAGCCTTCTCGTTATCCCTTAGAAATCTTGTACATGGTCCATTTTAGTCTTTTAATAAACAGAATTAACTCTTGGCAAGTTTTGCAATATGCCACCTTATATTACAGTAACTTCCCCTCTACTTACAATAGTTATGTTTTACACTCTTCCTCAGGCTAGGAAAGGTAATTATATATTATAACATTATACAGATTTGACTCCATAATAATCTTTTGATTACTTATACTAAAAAAGAGCAAAACCACTAGTACTGTAAAACACCATATTGAGATTTATTATTAATTTTTAATCATTCATTTATTTAAAATATTTATTGAGAACTTGCTATGCAAAAAGCAATATGTCAGGGGTTTTTATTTTATTAACATTTAAATTTGTTTATATTTCTGTAGTTAATGGGTAGAAGAAAAACTGAAAAATGGGAAGGAGGAAGCCCAATATTTTCTACTTGGAGGCCTAAACATTTTCTATGGATTAACAGTAATGAATAATATGATTTAATATGTTAGTTATAACTGATATGACTTTCTAAAGTATCTCAAGTAATTCTTAACTCCTTCATTGATTTGGTTTTTTTTTTTTGACTAATGTCTAAAGTATCTTATGACTGAAAATATATTTGAAATGAGTTTATGTGAAAAGTAAAATAACTGTATTCAGCACCATAAAGACATTACTTTTACCCACCTCTGATGACATTACAGGCCTTTTGATGCATTTTCATTATGAAATAAGTGTCACCTCTGGAGAAAACAACATAAACTGAAGCTATTAACATTGTTACTGTGGTCATATTACTAGCAACTCATTTTTCTCATATAAGTCCTATGGTTTCCATTTACAAATTTATAACATAGAGTGATAAGAAAAATAATCACAGCCATAAGATTTTATTTCTACATGCCAAGTTTACACTTGGATTCTAACAAGTAGAACCAATTTGTTAGAACAATTTTAGAAGACAATACCTAGTTTTAAGCCATATATGTGAAAAACAAGTATTTGTATTCATAATATTTTGTTCACCTTTAAATGTGTTTTTCTCTCCAAAAATGTTGTTTCAAGTATTAGATAGAGATTGATTTATGTAATGAAATACGATAATATTATAAACAAGAGCAGATTCATGATCTTGGCTATAGTATAAAATCTACTCTCCTTTTCTTCAGTTACATTGTATAACAAATTTAATACCATATCTTTATACCGGGTTTGGGGGAGTGGGAATGGGATTTATTGAACGAGATCTTTAGGTTGCTATTATTTATCACATGCATAAAATTCATTAACAACCAACCCTAAAGAAAACACACATAAAAAACAATCCTAAGGAAAACACACACAAAAAAATTTCGGACTATTTAAAAGAATTTTTCATTCAGAGTGAGAGAATACTCATGCTGGATATGGACATTTTAATGAAATGATTTAAAGTAGGTTTTACCAATATGAAATGACTACACAATATTAATCTCTGCACAAGAAATTCATAATAAGCTCATTGATTAAGAGTTTAATCTTCCTATTTTTCTCTACTAAGGATAATCTCAAACCCCAAAGACTTTAGTATATTAGTGACAAAATAGATCTAAATAATCTTCTTTTTATTCATAAACATATAATGATGTGATATTATCATGTATGAGTAATAAAAATAACATCAGAGTCTCAGATTAATTGATCATAGTTTACTTTTACTATGAATAGAAATCATTTTTCATGTGAATAAATCAACCTATTTTTCATGTCCTGTTCCTGCAAGTGCTAGTTTCATAGTTGACATCTAGTAAGTGAGCTGCACTTAATGGGATGTAATGAAGATCATTTGGGTATAATCTAATACCTTGAGATGTAAAGATCAACCATTTGTTTGGGCTATTTTCTTCATTTTGAAAGAAAATAGTACAAAGTCAAAGCAAACAAACAAAAAACACCTAGAGAAAAAACGTGTCTACTCCCTATGATGCTAGTTTAACTGGTAGACACTTGTTAATTTTCAGTGCAAAATATTTGTTTTGCTAGTGCTGGGTCAGCATTGTCATCTTTATGTATGATAGATTACTTGTAGCAGATTTATTTCCATAGTCATTATATCCTAGTCCTAAAACACTTCATCAAAATCATCTATGTTTTTCTGTGTTTTCTAATAATTACTACATTGCTTTATTTTTAAAACTAGTAAAAATAGTATAAGCTAGTGAAACATTATCCTTTTTATTCTATCTGGATTAATTGCTTTGAAACAAAAGTTGACATTTAAGACAACTAGGCATGGAGCCAAACACTTAGTTCCCAGGTCGTGCCTTGTTTCCCACCCTTAGAAAGTATCTTTAATTCAGTGAGTTGAGTTGATAAAGCAACACCTCCAACACTGGAATCCATGTCAGCTTCTATAAGAAGAAACTTTAAAGGGCTCTGGGTCAGTAACTCTTTTGACAGCATCAAATTAACCTCATTGATAATTTTGCCCTGCACTTAGATATTAGGCTTAGTAATTAGATCCCTATCTAAATTCCCCAAGTCCAAAAATTTCCCCAGAACCTTAGTCCTAATGGGTGATCTTCAAAGAAAGATGGGCTTGATAAATACAGTGTGCTCTATTCCTCTCTTGGAGATTTACAAAGAAATTAGCACATTAGGGACTGAAAAAATGTTACAGAAAAGAAACCTGTCGAACAATACTTTATCCTTCATTGGCCAAATATATTTGATCATAAAATCGTGGCACATTGGCTAATAATTTAAGCAAACTAATTCAAGTTCTGGATCATTTTGGGGCTAGGTGCATAATAATTAAAAACTGAAAGCTCCGCCAGAGATTCTGATTCATTCTGTGTGGCCTAGAACCCAGGAATGTAAACTTTCAAGCAATTTGCCTATAAGTCCAAGAGCAGCGCAATTTGGAAGCTTTTGACCTGTATCCCCATCGCTGTGTCCTGCCTGCCATGTTGCTGCAACAGCAAACATCTTATTAAAGACCACTTTAAAGTTCACATAATTAGTTGACACTGATCAGTTTCTCAGAATGTCCCACATTGTCTATTGCCATCAGCTACAAATAAAATAACTATCCTCATTTGAAAAATGTTTTAAAATTATATTACCATCTCAATTCGGTCGAATATTTATGGAACATCTAATTGTGCCAGATCTTCTGCCAGGTATTGGAGGAAGTGAAACTAAATAAGAAAAGATTCATGTCCTTTAATAGCTAGCATTCCAGGAAAGAAAGTATCCTAGATGATGGCGCATAAAATCCAAAACATTTTATTTAATAGCTTTAACGAAAACCATTGACATTGATGCTGATTATAAATGCTCAAGAACTAAATTAGAAGAAAACAAATATTTCTTTTTATGGGGTCTGGTCTTAAATTTTTTTCTAGCTATTTACTGGATATATTAATTCCTCTTTTGATAGTTGTCATATTCTAAACTTAACAAGTTTCCACCCCATCCAACCTTTTGAACATTCCTCCTTCTCTAGTTCAATCTGATTAATGGCCTTACCATTCACTTCAGCTTTCCCACTGGAAATTTCAAATATTTAATTTATTTCTCGATCTTATCTACTACACTGAATCCAATGCCAAGCCATACTGGTTCTAGACCAGAACTGTATCTCACTTTTAGCTTCCTACTCCTTCCCTTGTTCCACCACCATATTTCTAAATTTTCCCTTAGTTCAGATCCCCACAGTTTTGCTCCAGGATTATGAATAGCTCCTAACTGGTAGCGTAGTGTCCTTTATCTTCTTTGCCCTTCTCTTCCTTTGTTCATTTACTATACTGCATCTATATCTGCTATTCTAAAACAAAGTAAAACAACAATTGCAACAAAACTGGCCATATTTGATTCTTTGTTGCCTGCCCCATGTGATAAAGTTCAAACTCCTTTAGCATATCAAAATATAGCTTACAGTCTGATTTCAAAATGCCTCTCAACTACAACTTCTTGTTATAGAAACTAACAAACCACCTTTCTCCAAATACATTATGTTGTTTCACTCTTCCATTTCTAACCTTATGTTGTTTCACTCTTCCATTTCTAAACGTATTTGTCTTTTCTTTGCATTGAAAGACACTGTTGACCTGCTTGTCTATTTGGTGATCTTAACCTGACTGTTAAACACCTGTCTCCATCTTTGTAAATCTACCCCTGTGAACTCTGGCAAGAATAGAACATTTCCATCCCATATCCTTAGCATTCTACTTATATTCCTATTACAAAACACTTCTCTTCTGCATCTCTAGCATTCTACTTACATTTCTATGACAGCATTTATATAAGATATAACTTACTTCCAAGATTCTAAGTGCCACAAATTAGAAGCTATCTCTTTTAATATTTTTATTTCCAGAGCATAGCAGACTGTTGTTGTTCAACAAACATTTGTTTAACAAAAGCATTTAAAATTGAGTAAATCAAAATATAATTTAAATGTTTATTAAAATTACCATTTGTGTCCAAAGAATGTGTAGCAAAAAACAACATATCAATAAAAATGCTCTAGAATTACTTGTTTTATGTTGTGTCTGAATAAACCATGAAATTCTATAGTTTAGGGTTTCCTAACACATATAGAAACCATGTTTGGACTGGTTCCTTTTTCTTTTAATGTGGCATTATTGTCTATTCAAAGACAATCTGTTGTTGGCAAGAGAAAACTTGAGACAGAGGAAAAAAAGGAAGGAAGGAAAGTAGGATAAAGGGAAAGAAGAAATCAGAATGGGAGGAAAGGATGTATGAAGAGATGAATGCATTCAATCAGGTAATATAGTGAACTGAACATAACATTTACTTTTGTTCCTTCTAAAACTCCAGTAATAGAATAGAGAGAGAGGGTGTATAAAAAGTTGTAGTCAACTTCCAATTCTGGTCTGACATGTAAAGAACTTGGAAGTTTTCCACTCCCATTCTGAACAAACTAAATTATAGCCAGAAATACTCTGAATGAAACTGAAAATCAGCAATCATTTTGAGATCCCTCAGAGAACTTAAATCATGGCAAACCAACTTGACTAAAATTGGAGAGACAGGAAAGTACAGAGAATCCCAGTTTACGAGGAGGAAAGCAGAGAAGCAGATGCCCTCAGCTCGAGACAGTATCAATAGGAACATTTAAACTGTAATTGAAATATTGTTGTAGGATCAGTGTTAATGAGCTAAAGATTTAAAAATTTTGAGGGGCCCAGTGAGGGGAGAGGGGCATACTTCGGTGAGTTTTACCTCTGGGAGCCTCAACAGATCCTCCAGGTGAAAGATTAGAATAAAATAACTCATGCTTCCAGTAGGAGGAGTGGAAAGTAATCTGTTTGAATATGCCCAGAAGTCTGTTCTCCTCACAAAGCCTGTCATCAAGTAAAACTACTACAGGAGGATCTGAATGACTTGGTTTCACCAAAGCTTAAACAACCAAGGAGAAGAGAAATACCCAACTCCAGATTCTTCTTCCCTTTTGGTATCACCTAAAGGGGGAAAGAAAGCTGAGGTCACAAGCTTTTTCAGTATCTTTCCAGGGCCACAGGCTCAATAAAAGACTCAAACCTAAGTATAGGACAATAAAATGCTTGCCCCACCCCCAAAACTTACCACCACATCAATCAGGTCCCTGTAAATAGCAGGAAATTACAGTTGAAAGAAGTGTATGCCCCACACTCTATTTATGAAGGAGTCTCCAGGGAAATCCAAAGACAACAGGGGAGACAAAATCAAGGGCAATAAAGGAAATTTTATCCTCTGACACCTATAGTTACAGGAAACAGTAAATACAGCCAAACTGCTAGCCAAATAAAGATGAAAGCTCATACTAAATATCTATTTACCTCATTTTTATACCCAGTACATCATGTCCACTTTTCAACAAAAAATGGCATGGCATGATAAAAGGCAAACACACCCAGTCACAAAAGAAGAGGCCAAAAAAAAAGAAAAAAGAAAAATAAAGCAAGCAAGTATTAGAAGTGCTCTCAGATATGGCAGAGATGTTGGAATTACCAGAATAGGTATTTTAAATGACTATGATGATTAAATGATTAAAATGCTAAGAAGATTTGGAGATTAAACAATACATTTCAAAATAAATGGGTCAAAGACAATTCTCAAAGAAATTTTTAGAACATTCTGACCTATTTGTAAGCAAAAATACAACTTATCAAATTTGTACAAAAGCAGTGCTTAAAGGGAAATTTATAACATTAAGTGAGTATAATAGAAAGAAAGAAAGATGTAAAAATCAATAAACTATCATTCTACTGTAGGAAACTGGGAAAAGAAGAGTAAATTAAATCCTAAATAAGCAGGAGAAAAGATAATAATAAAGATTAGAGCAAAAATCAACTAAATTGAAAACAGGAAATCAATAAGAAAATCAACAAAACCAAAAATTTGTTTTTTGAAAGGAGCAATAAAATTGATAAGACTCTACCCAGTCTAACAACAAGTAAGAGAGAAGACACAAATTTCTTAAATCAGGGGCCATCACTATGTATCCCATGACCATTGAAAGAATAATAATGGAAAATTATGAACAATTCTAAGCCTACAAATTTGATAATCTAGATGAAATGTATTAATAGTCTGTAAGATACAAACTACTAAAACTCATACACACAAAAAAGAAATAATAATGTGAACAGACCTATATCTATCCAAGCAATTTTATCAAAAATTAATAACCCTTCACAAAAGAAACCACCAAACCAGTTTCACTGTTAAATTCTACTAAACTTTTAAAGAGAAATAATACCAATTCTGTACAATCTCTTTCAAAATATATAGAGTGAATGCTTCCTAACTCATTTTATGGAGTCAGAAGTACCTTAATGACAAAACCAAAAATATTGCCAAAAAGGAAAACTTCAGACCAATATCTCTTATGAATATAGATGCAAAAATCCTCAAGGAAATATTAGCCAATTTAATCCAACAACATATGAGAAGAATTACAGACCACAACCAAGTAGGATTTATTTCATGTACATAGGGCTGGTTCAGCATTGAAAAAATCAATTAATGTGATTAATTAAACAACAAGCTAAAGAAAAAAAGTTATAATGATATCAATAGGTGCATAAAAAGCATTTGACAAAATCCAACACTGATTCATGATAAAAACTCTGAGAAATAAGAAGAAATAAGGAAGAAATAAAACCAAATAATTTGAAAACAAAAACCTTCAAACAAATGTTTATGATAGCTTTGTGTAGTTTGTGCTTGCCCAACACCAAAGTCAACCTATAGAGAATCACTACCAGCTGGCCCATCTAGAATCCAAGGCTTGACTAAATAATGAATGCTTATCACTGCCAAGGAACACCTGCAGAAACCAGAAGTGATGGATATTTCCTCAGATATACAGGCACCAACATAAGGGAACAAGGATTATGAAAACTCAGGTAAATATGACACTACTAAAAGAAACTAATAAAGTTCCAAAAATGAACCTTGAAGAAAGGGAGATCTATGAAATGACTGACAAAGAATTCTAAATAATCCTCTTTAAAAAGTTCAGGGAACCCCAAGAATAACAAAATTTTAAATAAAATTCGGAAAGCAATTTATGAATAAAATGAAAAGTTTGGCAAGGAAATAAGAAAAATTTTAAAAATACAAATCTTAGTAATAAGGAATACAATAACTGAACTAAAAAATTTAGTAGAAAGTTTCAACAGCAGACATGATCAAACAGAGAATCACTGAACTCAAGAACATGGCATTTGAAATTATTCATTCAGAGGTGCAAAAAGAAAAAAAAATGAAAAAGAATCAAGAAGGCCTACAGAAATTATTGGACATGATCCAGGGAACTGACCTTTACATAATACAAGTAGAAGAAAGGAAAGAGAGTGAAAAAGTCAGAGAAAGCATATTTAAGAAAATAGTGACTGAAAATTTCCCAAATCTGGGACAATATACAGATGCAGGAGCGTCAGAGGTCTCCTATCAAAGTTAACCCAAAGAGGAGTTCACAAAGATTCATCATAAGCAAATTACCAAAAATCAAAGACAAAGAAGAATACCAAAAGCAGCAAGAGATAAGAAACATATCACATTGAAGTGAGCTCCATTATGGCAGTTGCCAGATTTCTCAGCAGAAACCCAGTAGATCAGGAGAAAATAGGATGATGTATTCAGAGTGCTGAAGAAAAATATCTGCCAACCAAGAATACTTTATGTGATAAAGCTTCAGAAATGAGGGAGAAATAAAAACTTTCCTAGACTTACAAAAGCAAGGGTATTCATCCCCACTAGGCCTGCTTGATAGAAATGGCTAAAAGGAGTTCTTTAAGCTGAGATGAAAGGCTGCTAATTAACAACAAAAAACACATGAAAGAAAAAAATGCAATGATGTAAGTAATACGCAGTCATGCTCACAATTCTCTAATAATGTAAGGGCGGGTAGGGTATAAAGCAATTTTATCCCTACTTTGAGGGATAAAATCAAAACTATTAAAACCAACTATAGCTACAATAAATTGCTAAGGGATACAAGTTACCAAAAGAGGAAATTTTAATATCAAAATCATAAAAGCTGGGGGGCAGGTAGGAGTAAAAGTGTAGGGAACTGGCATGGGATTAAAATTAAGTTGTTATTAGATTAAGTATCCTATTGTAATGATAAAATGTTTTATGTAAGCCTCATGGTAACCACAAAGAAAACACCTATAATAGTTGCAGAAAAAAAATTTCTTATTGTTTTTTGGTTTGGCAGCTGGCCAGTATGGGAATCCAAACCCTTGACCTTCCTTGATGTTACCAGCACTGTACTCTAACCAAATGTTAAAATTAAAAAAAAAAAAGATTCAAAACTTACCACCACAGAAAACCATCAAACCAAAAAGGGACACAGCAACAGTCAAAGAGAAAAACCAAGGACCAACAAAATAACCAGAAAATAAATTTCAAAATGGCAGTAACAAGTTCTTATCTATCGATAATCACCTTGAATGTAAATTGATTAAATTATCAAATAAAAAGACACTGACTGGCTGAATGGATTATAAAACAAGATCTAACCATAGGCTGCTTACAAGACACTCACTTTACTTTACAAAAGACAAACGTAAACTGAAAGTGAAGGAGTGGAAAAGGATATTCCAAGTAAATGGAAACCAAAAGAGATCAGGAGTATCAGACAAAATAAATTTTAAGTTAAAAACTATCAAAAGAGACAAAGAAGGTCATTATGCAATGATAAAAATACCAATTCACCAAAAGAACATAGCAATTATAAGTATTTATGCACCTAACTTCAGAGAACCTAAATGCATAAAGGAATTATTAAATGATTTGAAGAGAGAGATAGACTGCAATATGATAATGGTAGGGGACCACAAAACCCCATTTTCAACATGGATAGATCATCTAGTCAGAATATCAATATGAAAACATTGAACTCAAATTACACTATAGACCAAATGGACCTAGCAGACCTCTGCAGAGCATTCCATTCAACAGGATCAGAATATACACTCTTCTCAAGTACACACAGAACATTGTCCAAGATAGATTGTATGTCAGGGCACAAAACAAGTCTTAATAAATTTAAAAGGATTGAAATCGTATGAAGTATCTTTTTAGTGATATGCAATACTTCGTTGTGATATGATGTATCACAATGGCATGAAACTAGAACTCAATAACAGGAGAAATCTTGGAAAATACACAAATATGTGGAAATTAAACAACATGCTCCTAAACCACCAATCAGTCACAGAAGAAATTTAAAAAGACATAAAAAATATATTGAGGCAAATGAAAATGGAAAGACAACATACCAAAACTTAAGGCTGCAGTAAAAATAGTCCTAAGAAGGAAACTTGTAGCAATAAATTCCCCTTACATCAAAAAGGAAGAAAAATATCAAATAAATAATCTAACCTTAAAATTTAAGCAACTAGGAAAGGAACAAGCTAATCCTAAAATTAGAAGAAAGAAGGAAATAACAAAGAGCAGAGTAGAAATAAATGAAATAGAGAATAGAAAGACAAGAGAAAAGATCTAGGAAACTAAGAGTTGGTTTTTTGGAAGGATAAACAAAATCAACAACCCTTAGCTAGAACTAATTAGAAAAAAAGAGGGGACTCAAATAAATAAAATCAGAAGTGAAAGAGAAGACATTACATAGCATATCACAGAAATATAAAGGATCAAAGGAACTGCTATAAACAATTGTAAACTAATTTAGTAATATAGAAGAAATAAATTCTTAGACACATACAACCTACAAGACCACATCACAAAGAAATAGGAAATCTGAATAGACTGATAACAAGTAAGGAATTGAATCAGTAATAAAAAGTCTCTCATCAAAAAAAGACAAACCTTGGGACCAGATGGCTTCACTTCTGATTTCTACCAACCATTGAAAGAACTAATACCAATTCTTCTCAAACTCTTCCAAAAATCATCAAAGTGGAGGGAATACTTTGAAACTCATTCTATGAGGGCAGCATTACCTTGATATCAAAGTTAGAAAACGACACTACAAGAAAAGAAAATTACAGGCCAGTATCTCTGATGAACATAAATGCAAAAAATCTTCATTGAAATACTAGCAAAACAAATTCAACAACATATTAAAAGAATCATTCACTATGATCAAGTGGGATTTATCTCTGGATGCAAGGATAGATGAACATATGCAAATCAATAAATATGGTACACCAAATTAATAAAATGGAGGATAAAAACCATATGATCACCCCAATACATACAAGAAAAGCATTTAACAAAATTCAACACTCTTTTATGATTAAAAACTCACAACAGATTAGGTACAGAGGGAACATACCTGAACACAATAAGGGCCATATATGACAAACCCATAGCTAACATCACACTCAACAGTGAAAAGTTGAAAGCTTTCCTCTAAGATCAGAGATAAGGATGCCCAATCTCATCACTTCTTTTCAACATAGTACTTGAAGTTCTAGCCAGAACAATTAGGCAAGAAAAATAAATAAAAGGCCTCCTAATAGGAAAGGAAGAAGTGAAATTGTCTCCATTTGCTGGCAACATGCTCTTATATAGAAAAAACACAAAAGACTCCACCAAAAAACTCTTAGAACAGATAAATTTGATAAATTTGCAGGATACAAAATGAACATACAAAATTAATAGTTTCTACATAATAACAAACTGTCTTAAAAGGAAATTAAGAAAAAAAGCCATATAGGATAGCAATAAAGAAAATAAAATACTGAAGTGCAAATTTAATCAAGGAGGTGCAAAGCTTGTATACTAAAAGTATAACGCATTGATGAAAGAAATTGAATAAAACATAAATGAATGGAAAGATATCTTGTGTTAATGAATTATAAAAATTAGTATTGTTAAAATGTCCACACTACATGAGAGATCCAAAGATTCGATACAATTCCCACTAAAATTCCAATGTCATTTTTTACAGAAATAGAAAAAAAAAGTTATTGAATTCATACAGAACCATAGAAGACCTTGAATAGCCAAAACAATCTTGAGCAAAAAGAACAAAGCTGGAGACATCACACTCCCAGATTTCAAAATGTATTATAAGTCGGTTTCAAGATGGCGGCGGCTGCGGCGGCTGGCGCGGAGTAGCTGAGGTGGAAAAGGTGGCCACTGGGCCTCAGGCAGCCGGGAAACTTGTGGACCTTCCTCTGGCCATCTCTTAAGGGAGGACTGCTGCTGCTGGCCGGTCGTGGGGGCTCAACGCCACTTTGCCCCCGGCAGGAGAGGCTGCCTCATTTACAGGAAACAGCTTTGAAGTGTGGAGCAGGAAAAGAACTGATTCTTAGCTGCAAAAGCGAGTCTTGAAACAGGGAACACGGCGCCAGGGCTGCTGTGGATGCAGCCAGGATCCCGGAGGCTGGGGCCGCGCTGAAGGCGGCCAGCTGCCCTATTCAGGATTCGAGGTTTCAGGCCGGCATTAAAGAAGATTCCTGGGAGCGCCCGAGCGGCGCCGCGACTGAACAGCCCGAGGCGGCAGCGCCGAGAACACGGAAGGCAACAAACCAGAGACAGAGCGAGCGCCCGACCTGGCACAGCACTGTGAGTGATCCCTGGCCCACGCGGCTCCCGCCTGCACCACCAGGCCACTCACTGCCCCGGTGCTGCCTCCATTTTCCCAGGTGCGGGCAGCTCCGCCCTGCTCGGCCATCACTGAGCCCATTTGCTTGGCCTGGCGCGGGGCTTTCCGGACCCTGCGGGCCGGCCTCCTCTCCCACTCCCTCCGCGGTTCTCTGGCGGGGCTGGGGGTGTGGGGCGTCCCGACCAGTGTTGGGAGGGCTAGAAAGTACGGGCGGGCCGACTGTCACTCCACCACACCCTGGACTCCGGCCCCGGTAAACTTCCTGTTACTGGGAGGCAGATAACATCTCTGCGACCACCAGTTTGGAAAAAAGCCTAACGAATTTCTGGTTGGGAATAGTGTGGTAGGAGAGTTCCCAGGTCCGCTTGAACCTGCCGGAGAGCAGGCTGCAGGCAGGCACTAGACTCGGTTTATACCGGGGGGATACAAAGGTGAACAAGACCCGAGAAAGATCTACACAGTGCTACAAAGGCACCCAGAGAGACCGGTTGTCTGTGCCTAGCAGAAACCTGATAGACTTCCTGGGCGAGGCGGTGCTGAGCAGGGTCTTGAAGGCCCAGCTGATAGACGAGGGGTGCAGAAGACATGCCCCAGCCCAGCACAGTGTGCACAGAGGGGGGAGACTCGACAGAAACCACACACCCGGTGGGGTCGCCACTGCACGATCTAACAGCCTGGGCCAGAGCACACGGAACGGGGAGAAGTCCTGTACAGAAAGTGAAAGCTCAACAGAGATCACACACCCTGTGGTACGTGATCCACCAGCCCAGCAGAGTACAAGCTGACCAGAAAGGTGGATCCCCGGAGAAGCCCAAGACCCGAGGCAACCACACACACAAGACACTAGAGGCCAACTGAGCAGTCACGGCGGGAGCCATACCAAATTAGCAACCACAGCAACATCCTAGTTAGTCATTAGTCTCAAACCGGTGGACTGTGAAACCCCCTGCCACAATGAATAAACACCAAAAAAAAGACACCAGAAATACAAAAAATCAAGAAAGTACACCACCAAAAGTTAATAAATCTCATACTCTAGATCCTATAGAACAAGAAGCCCTTGAAATAACTGACAAGGAATTTCGAGTGATAATTCTAAGGAAACTGAATGAGATACAAGAAAACTCAGCTAGACATCATGATGAAATGAGGAAAGGTATACAGGATCTGAAAGAGGAAATATACAAGGAAATCAATGTCCTGAAAAAAAATGTAGCAGAACTTGCTGAACTGAAGAAATTATTCAGCGAAATAAAAAACACAACGGAGAGTTTAACCAGCAGGCTTGTCGAAGTTGAAGAGAGAACCTCTGAACTTGAAGATGGGCTGTTTGAAATAACACAAGCAGACAAAAAGAAAGAAAAAAGAATCAAGGACATGGAAGAAAATCTGAGAGAGATATCAGACAACCTCAAGCGCTCAAATATCCGAGTCATGGGTATTCCAGAAGGGGAGGAAAATGGAGATTCCATTGAAAACATATTCAACAAAATAGTGGCAGAAAACTTCCCAGGTATAGGAAAAATCACAAATCTTCAGATCCAGGAAGCTCAACGATCTCCAAACGTATTCAACCCAAAAAGGCCTTCTCCAAGACATGTCATAGTCAAATTGGCAAAACTCAGAGATAAAGAGAGAATCTTAAAAGCTGCAAGAGAGAAGCGTCAAATCACCTATAAGGGAGCCCCAATCAGGTTAACATCAGACTTCTCATCACAAACCCTAAAAGCTAGAAAGGAATGGGATGATATTTTCAAAATACTAAAAGACAAAGATTGCCAGCCAAGAATACTCTACCCTGCAAGGCTATCCTTCCGAAATGAGGGGCAAATAGTATATTTCTCAGACAAACAAAAACTGCGGGAGTTCACTACCACAAGACCACCCTTACAAGAAATCCTCAAGGGAGTACTGGGTTTGGTTCCCGAAAAATAACTACCACTGCCATAAAAACCTAAGAAAAATCTAAACCCGCTAGTACAATAAAAATGGCATTCATGAAGAGAAAACAAGCTAACAAAAACACTATCTACAACCTAAGGAACCAACAAACAAAGAAACCAAACAGTAAATCAGAAAGCAAGGAACAAAAGACACCTAAGACAACCAAACAACCAATAAAATGCTAGGAATAAATCAACACCTTTCAATAACAACTCTTAATGTTAAAGGCTTAAATTCCCCAATTAAAAGACACAGACTGGCTGACTGGATCAAAAAGCAGGACCCAACTATATGCTGCCTACAAGAAACCCACCTCACCCATAAAGATTCATACAGACTAAGAGTGAAAGGATGGAAAAAGATTTACCATGCAAACAGAAAAGAAAAACGAGCTGGAGTGGCTATTCTTATATCTGACAAAATAGACTTTAAACTAAAAACCATAAAAAGAGACAATGAGGGACACTACTTAATGATAAAAGGACTGATCCATCAAGAAGACATAACAATCATAAATATGTACGCACCCAATGTTGGAGCAGCCAGATTTATAAAACAAACTCTATTAGACCTAAAGAAGGAAATAGACACTAATACCATAATAGCAGGGGACCTGAACACTCCACTGTCAATATTAGACAGATCATCTAGGCAAAGAATCAGTAGAGAAACACAAGATCTAAACAAGACTCTAGACCAATTGGAATTGGCAGATATCTACAGAACATTCCACCCAACAACCTCAGAATATTCATTCTTCTCATCAGCACATGGATCATTCTCCAGGATAGATCACATATTAGGTCACAAATCAAGTCTCAATAAATTCAAAAAAATTGGAATTATCCCATGTATCTTCTCAGACCACAATGGATTAAAACTAGAAATTAATAACAAACAAAACTCTGGAAACTATACAAACACATGGAAATTAAACAGCATTCTACTTAATGACATATGGGTCCAAGAAGAAATCAAGCAGGAAATCAAAAAGTTTATTGAAACTAATGAAAACAATGATACATCATACCAAAACCTGTGGGATACTGCAAAAGCAGTATTGAGGGGAAAATTTATTGCATTAAACGCTCACTTCAGAAGAATGGAAAGATGGCAAGTGAACAACCTAACACTTCACCTTAAAGAACTAGAAAAACAAGAACAATCCAATCCTAAAGTTAGCAGACGGAAAGAAATCATTAAGATCAGAGCAGAACTGAATGAAATTGAAAACCAAAAAACAATTCAAAAGATCAACGAATCAAAAAGTTGGTTTTTTGAAAAGATAAATAAAATTGACAAACCATTAGCATGGCTAACAAAAAAAAGAAGAGAGTAGACTCAAATAACAAAAATTAGAAATGAAGAAGGCAATATTACAACTGATTCATCTGAAATACAAGGAATCATTCGAGACTACTATAAACAACTATATGCCAACAAATTTGAAAATCTGGAGGAAATGGATAAATTTCTGGACACACACAAGCTCCCAAAACTGAACCGTGAAGACGTAGAAAATTTGAACAGACCAATAACAATAAAGGAGATTGAAGCTGTTATCAGAAGGCTCCCAACAAAGAAAAGCCCAGGACCAGATGGATTCACAGCAGAATTTTACCAAACATTCAAAGAGGAATTGACACCAATTCTTTACAAACTATTCCAAAAGATTGAAACGGACGCAAATCTCCCAAACTCATTCTATCAAGCAAACATCATCCTGATACCAAAACCAGGTAAAGATATAACCAAAAAAGAAAACTACAGGCCGATATCCTTGATGAATATAGATGCAAAAATCCTCACTAAAATACTAGCAAACAGAATACAGCAACACATACGAAAAATTATTCATCATGATCAAGTGGGATTCATCCCAGGGATGCAAGGTTGGTTCAACATACGCAAATCAATAAATGTGATACACCATATTAATAAACTCAAACACCAGGACCATATGATCATCTCTATAGATGCTGAAAAAGCATTTGATAAAGTTCAACACTCATTCATGACAAAGACCCTCTATAAGTTAGGTATAGAGGGAAAGTATCTCAACATAATTAAAGCCATATATGACAAACCCACTGCCAATATCATCCTGAATGGGGAAAAGCTGAAAGCTTTTCCTTTAAGAACAGGCACTAGACAAGGATGCCCACTCTCACCACTCCTATTCAACATAGTGTTGGAAGTACTAGCCAGAGCAATCAGAGAAGAGAAGGAAATAAAGGGCATCCAGATTGGAAAAGATGAAGTCAAACTGTCCCTGTTTGCAGATGACATGATCCTATATATCGAACAGCCTAAAACCTCTACAAAAAAACTGTTGGAATTGATAAATGATTTCAGCACAGTAGCAGGATACAAAATCAACACACAAAAATCAGTAGCATTTCTTTTCTCCAATAGTGAACATGCAGAAGGAGAAATCAAGAAAGCCTGCCCATTTACAATAGCCACCAAAAAAATAAAATACTTAGGAATTGAGTTAACCAAGGAGGTGAAAAATCTCTATAATGAGAACTACAAACCACTGCTGAGAGAAATTAGAGAGGATACAAGAAGATGGAAAGATATTCCATGCTCTTGGATTGGAAGAATCAACATAGTGAAAATGTCCATACTACCCAAAGTGATATACAAATTCAATGCAATCCCCATCAAAATTCCAAAGACATTTTTCTCAGAAATGGAAAAAACTATTCAGACATTTATATGGAACAATAAAAGACCACGAATAGCCAAAGCAATGCTCAGCAAAAAAAATAAAGCTGGAGGCATAACACTACCTGACTTTAAGCTATACTACAAAGCTATAATAACCAAAACAGTATGGTACTGGCATAAAAACAGACACACTGACCAATGGAATAGAATAGAGAATCCAGAAATAAACCCACACACTTACTGCCATCTGATCTTTGACAAAGGCACCAAGCCTATTCACTGGGGAAGGGACTGCCTCTTCAGCAAGTGGTGTTGGGATAACTGGATATCGATATGCAGGAGAATGAAACTAGATCCATACCTCTCACCGTATACTAAAATCAACTCAAAATGGATTAAGGATTTAAATATACACCCTGAGACAATAAAACTTCTTAAAGAAAACATAGGGGAAACACTTCAGGAAATAGGACTGGGCACAGACTTCATGAATACGACCCCAAAAGCACGGGCAACCAAAGGAAAAATAAACAAATGGGATTATATCAAACTAAAAAGCTTCTGCACAGCAAAAGACACAATTAAAAGAGTTAAAAGACAACCAACAGAGTGGGAGAAAATATTTGCAAAATATACATCTGACAAAGGATTAATATCCAGAATATATAAGGAACTCAAACAACTTTACAAGAAGAAAACAAGCAACCCAATTAAAAAATGGGCAAAAGAGCTAAGTAGGCATTTCTCTAAGGAAGATATCCAAATGGCCAACAGACATATGAAAAAATGCTCAACATCACTCAGCATCCGGGAAATGCAAATCAAAACCACATTGAGATACCATCTAACCCCAGTTAGGATGGCTAAAATCCAAAAGACTATGAACGATAAATGCTGGCGAGGCTGCGGAGAAAAAGGAACTCTCATACATTGTTGGTGGGACTGCAAAATGGTGCAGCCTCTATGGAAAATGGTATGGAGGTTCCTTAAACAATTGCAAATAGATCTACCATACGACCCAGCCATCCCACTGTTGGGAATATACCCAGAGGAATGGAAATCATCAAGTCGAAGGTATACCTGTTCCCCAATGTTCATCGCAGCACTCTTTACAATAGCCAAGAGTTGGAACCAGCCCAAATGCCCATCATCAGATGAGTGGATACGGAAAATGTGGTACATCTACACAATGGAATACTACTCAGCTATAAAAACGAATGAAATACTGCCATTTGCAACAACATGGATGGACCTTGAGAGAATTATATTAAGTGAAACAAGTCAGGCACAGAAAGAGAAATACCACATGTTCTCACTTATTGGAGGGAGCTAAACATTAATATATAAATTCACACACACACATACACACACACACACACAAATCAGGGGGGGGAGGGAAGAAGATATAACAACCACAATTACTTGAAGTTGATACAACAAGCAAACAGAAAGGACATTGTTGGGGGGGAGGGGGGAGGGAGAAGGGAGGGAGGTTTTGGTGATGGGGAGCATTAATCAGCTACAATGTATATCGACAAAATAAAAGTAAAAAAAAAAAAAAAATGTATTATAAGGTGATTGTAATAAAAACAGCATGATACTGGCAGAAAAACAGACATATTGACCAACAGAACAGGATAGAAAGCCCAGAAATGAACCCATGTATTTACTAATTGATTTTCAGTTTATCAATTGATTTTCAACAAAGTTACCAAGAACATGCAACGTTGAAAGATTTGTCTCTTCTTGAAGAAATGTTGGGAAAACTGATTATCCACATGGAGAAGATTCTTATTGGATTCTTATTTCACACCATATACAAAAATAAACTCAAAATGGATTAGAGACTTACAGATGAGATCTAAAACTATCAAACTACTGAAAGAAAATGTAGGGGAAAAGCTCCACAACATTAGTCTGGGCAAGGAACTTGTTGGTATGACCCTGAAAGCATAGGCAACAAAATCAAAAATAGATAGATGGCACGGCTTCTGCATAGCAAAGGAAACAATCAGCAAAGTGCAGGGACAACCCAGAGAGTGGGAGAAAATGCAGACCATACATTTGATGGTTTAGTAATTTGGGGGGTTAATCTCCAAATTATATAAGGAATTTAAATGATTCAATAGAAAGAAAACAAATAACCCAATTAAAAGTGGGCAAAGGACTGGAAAAGACATTTCTCAAAAGAAAATATACAGATGGCCAAGAGGCACGTGAAAAAATGTTCAGCGTCACTAATCATTAGAGAAGTGCAAAGTAAAACCACAATGAGATATCATCTTACACCTGCTAGAATGGCTTTTATCAAAAAGATGAAAGATACTGAGTGTTGGTGACGATATGGAGAAAAGGGAATTCTTGTACACTGCTGATGGGAATTTAAATTAGTACAGCCATTATGGAAAACAATATGGAGGTTCCTCGAAAAGCTAAAAATAGAACTAACATATGATCCACTAATTCCACTTCTGAGGACAAGGGTACTTTAAAAATTCATAAAAAGAATTGCAACAAATGTACCACCCTAAGACAATTATCTTTTAATTCTACTATTCCAGGAGCTTTTCAAAGAAATTGAAATCAATATATCGAAAGGATATCTGCACTCCCATGTTTATTGAAGCATTAATCACAATAGCCAAGATAGGAAATCAAACTGAGTCCATCAATGGATGAATAAATAAAGTAAATGTGGTATATATACACAATGTAATACTATTTATTCAGCCTTAAAAAAGAAGGAAATTCTTCTGTCATTTGCAACAATGTGGACAAACCTGGAAAACGGTATGCTAAGTGAAATAAGCCACGCACAGAAAGACAAATACTACATAATTTTACTTATATGTGGAATCTAAAAGGGTTGAATTCGTAGAAGTAGAGAGCAGAATGACTGATTTCAGAAGCTGTGGTGGCGGCAGGGGTGGGGGGCAGGGGGGTTGGTAAGACTGCGTGGAAAGGGAATGGGGAATTGTTGGTCAAAGGGTACAAAGTTTCAAATAGACAGGAGAAATAAGTTTTGATATCTATTTCACAGCAGGGTGACTATAGTAAATAATTATGTATTGTATATTCCAAAATAACTAACAGTAAATTTTAAACGTTTCACCCTAAAAATGAGGTAAATAAGGTGATAGATATATTAATTAGCTTGATTTAATCATTCCACATTGCATACATATATCAAAACATCACACTGTACCCCATACCTGTATGCACTTATGATTTGTCAATTAAAAATAATATTAATAAACAAGTAATTAAATATAACATATCAGCTATCAGAAAGACATGGAAGAATCTTAAATGCGTATTACTAACTGAAAGAAGCCAATGTGAAAAGACTACATTACTCTAGAACTTCTACTACACGACATTCTGGATAAGAAAAAAGGTATAGAAGCAGTAAGAAGATCAGAGGTTGCCAGAAGATTGGAAGGATGTGTAGGTGAAGTGCAGAGGATTTCTAGTGCAGTGCAACCTTTTTCTATGATACTGTATTGGTGGATACAAGTCATTATACACCTGTCAAAACCCATAGAATGTAGAACACAAAGAGTGAACCCTAATGCAATCTATAGACTTTAGTTAATAATAATTTATCAATATTAGCTCATCAATGGTAACAAATGTACCACACTAATACAAGGTATTAATAGGGGGAACTCTTTGTGGGGGCAGAGGAAGTGGAGGCGTGCATATGGGGGCTGGATACTTTCTGTTCAATTTTTCTGTAAGCCTAAAACTGCTCTAACAATAAAGTATAGTAAAGCATATTAAATTTTTATAAAGCCATAGTCTACAAGAACAACAAAATGGGAGGGAAAGAAGTAATAATATTTCAGTATAGAAAACAAACAGATGAGTAGTAATGAATAAACCCAAGTTATCTGAATTCTTAGTAGGCATTGGGAAAGCTGAGAGGCAATTATGTTTAAATCATGCAACCCCAATTAACAGAGGAATTGGCTACACAAGGCCCCTCTGGAAGTGCAAGTAAAGATGTAATTAAAAACAAGTGGAATAACTGAAAGTTAGTTTACAAAGCAAATAGATCCCGTATTTCATCCTCAGTGATTCATTTGTTGGAGACACCACATTATGTAAGGAAGTGTAACATAATAAAAACAAGAAAACTAAGTGACAATTTACTAAACGCTGAGACTTCTCAGTCCTTTTCCCCAACTATTCCCAAGTTGGCTCTTAATACTTGCAGAAATGCGACCTTCCAGGAAAGATTGGGATGTCCCTCTCTGAGGAATCTCACCAACTGGAGATTAAAGAGCTAAGGACTCTGATGTCAGGGTTCCCTGTCGGGTCCGCCGCCAGCCCACCCAAACAGCCCTAGCCTCGTTCCTTTTGGTGGGCGAGCGAATGGCCTGGATTACTCTTTCCCTCTGGGCCCCTTTGGAAGGAGACGGGGGAAGAGAGCTATGAAGAGAGGTGAGCACAGCCGCCGGCCCCAACCAGCCCGGTTAAAGGACACTCAGACGCAGCGGGGGTTCTGTCGAGCAGTTCCGTTTATTATCACACAAGCACTTGCTTTTAAAGGCAAATGGGGAAGGGAAGTTTTTACATCCTCCAATCAGCTTAAAGGTTACGAGAGCACGCATCCTGTCTCAATGCCTAGCTATTGCAATCACGCAGTGTTGACGAGCGCGGAAGCGCGTATTTGGCCAATAAGGGCTAAGGCAAGGTTCCTGCAGACACCCCCACCCTACTTCCTCCTGGCACCATCTTAGGCTGCCACGTTAATACGCCCTTGTGGGCCCATAATGGCGCCGCTTCTTATGTCACTTAAGGTGGCATTAGTTTTTAAGGCCCAAAAGTTCCCCATACAAAAGAGCTCCATCAGATGACCATAAAGTGAAGCTCACAGTGTTAACTCCTACCCATACAGTCAGAGCTTCTAATTAGTTTTCAAGTGCCTCACTCATACATATGACAAGACAACCAAGGATCTCAGACATCCGAGTAAAATCTCTATCGTGAATAAACAAAGACCAAAATTGAGAAAATCACCTTAAGGAAGAGAATAAGCAGGGAGACAAAATCTTCAAAAATAATTATTGATAGTAACAGGTAGATATAGTTATTTCATGTCTGACCAAGAAAAGTGTGCATTAACAATAGTATTTGAAGAACTAGATAGAGCTCCTGGTTATTAAAAAATAAAAAGCAGATAATGCAGGAAATGAAAAACTCAATAGACAGTGTGGTTGGCAGACCCATAAGATGCACCAATGATCCCTACACCTGGTATAAATGCCCTTGTTTAATTTTCTTCCCTTGAGTGTGAACCGGACCTGAGATTAGGTTATAAAAGACTGTTACTTCTGACTTGCTAGTTCTCTCTCTTCTGCCCTTTTGATTAAGCCAGCAGCCATGTTAGGAGCTTCCCTATGGAGAGGTCCACATGGCTAGAAGCTAGAGGTGGCCTCTGGCCAATGGCCTGTGAGAAATGGAGGCCCTCGATGCAATATCCCACAGAAACTGAATTATCAACATCCAACTGAGTGAGCTAGAAAGCAGACCCTTCTCAGTTGTCCCTTGATATTCTGAGCCTTATGAGAGACCCAGAGCCAGAGAACTTAGCTAAGCCATGCCCGGATTTCTGACTTACAGAAAGTCTGACTCACAAGAACATAATAAATGTTCTTGTTTTAAGATGCTAAATTTTGGGGTAATATGTTAGGTGGCAATAGATAATACCAATGGGATGGAAAAGACATTAGGAAATCTCTCAGAATGTGGGGAAAATTTTAAATAGAAGTAAAATTTGAATGGGCAAGGAGGGGGAACTGATTAGGTGAAGCACAGGGGATTTTCTAGGACAGCGAAACTATTGTCTATGATATTGCAATTTGTCAAAAGCAATAGAATTTTACAACACAAAGAGTGAACCTTAATGTATGTAACCTTTAACGAAATCATTTAGAATGGTCAGGGATCTTAGAATGGAATGCAGAATGTAATGAAACAATCTGACTGTATTCCAAATTTATTAAATAACCTCACTTAAGAGGGCTGGGTGAAAAGGTGCTGCCCTAAGTAACTTAGAAATGAATGGGGTTTGTAAGAATAAAGGCAAAAGAAACTTCATAATCATTATACTCTGGTTGACAAAGTTATTTCCTATGGAATATGGGATAACAGTTTTGATATCACTATTAATTTATACTGGAATTGAATAATTGAGTGAAAGGATTCTCAATATTGGAGGGGTAGGTTACAGTTAAGCAAAAGAAGAATGCTAGAATGATCCATGTGTAAATGGATTGCAGTTGGAGACAGTGTGAAATCATGTTTAGCTTAATAAAGATACAGATGTTTACATACAGAAATATTTATAGATATGATTATATAAAACTTTTGTTAAATAAGAGGGCCTAGAGTCATTGACACTTCCAAGGCCAATAAGAATACTTAGTGCCCAGATTTTGGTTTCTAATGCCATTCTCCAACAAAAGGAACCAGGTCTCCTTGAAGAATGGCTGACTCTAGAACTGGGGCAGGAATTAAACAAGATGATATTGGAGCATCTTGTAATGATGGAAAGTAAGTCATGGATAGTATGTACCGTTAGTATGATGTGCTGAAAAGGCACTTTACCTCTGCGGTTTTCCTCCCAAAAATCCATAATCCATCCTCATCATTAGGAAAACATCAAACAAACTCCATCTGACAGACATATTACAAAAACAGTCAAGGTCATCAAAAACAAAGAAAGTCCGAGAAATTGTCACAGTCAAGAGGAGGCCAAGGAGACATGACAATTAAATGTAATATGATATCCTGGAACTTAAAAAGGATATTGGGTAAAAAATAAGGAAATCTAAATACTATGATTTTAGTTAATAACCACTTGTATTTCATTAAATATAACAAATGTACTATTTGTTACGAGTGTAAAACTTTAATAACAGGGGAATCTAGCTATGGGGTATGTGGGAACTCTCTGTGCTATCTTCTCAATTCTGCTGTAAACCAAAGACTGTTTTAAAATTTAAAATAATAAAAAAAATAAAATAATATAATATTGGGTTCCCAGTCCAGTCCTGGAATTCCAAACTCCAGGTATTGACTTTCTATAAGAGGAAAAAAAAAAAAAAATGAAGGGGAAATAAGTCAACACATATTTTCCAAGTCAAAGAACATCATTTTCTAGATTCATACCTTCTGTGCAACTGTGTTCTTACCTAACAGATGAAAACAGACTCATACCACACACATGATTATGAATTTCAGAACACAGGGGAAAAGGAAAGTTCCTACAACTTTCCATAAAAAAATACAGGCAACATTAAAAAAATTAGGAATTGGTATGGCTTCCGATTTCTTCATAACATAGGAAATTACAAAAACTCCTTAGAAATTCTCAGTGAAGTAAATTTTAATCTAGAGTTGGTATACCAACCCAAACCCTTACTCCTGAGTAAAATGAAATAAAGCCATTCTTAGACATACAAGGTCACACACTCTGCAAACTACTAGAGAATGTAATCCTTAAAAGAAAAGAGTAATTTAAGATGAAGAAAGACATAGGCTTTAGGAGCCAAGGGTTTCAACATGAGTAAAACAAAGAAGCTATCCAGGATAACAGTGGAGGGGTAATAAAACATAATAGGTGTGCAGCAAGCCAAGGGAGAATCCAGTCCATACAAGGTCAATTAGTAAGTCCCAGGAGAGACTGACATATCTGAATACACGGAGAAGAGAGTCAGACAATTGGCAAACTTTAGGATTTGATGAGTGGTACACAGAAAATTCTCCCAGGCAAATAAAAATTACGTAGGAAAGGGAAAATAATGAAATATATATACTGCATCATTCAACTAAAACTATCTTTTATCTAGGCCTAATGATGTAAATATTAAATATTGAATTAAGCAACATTTATACATATGTCATATAGTACAAATTATTTTGTTTATTTTTAATTGACACTTGCAGTTGTACATATTTACGGGGTAAAAAGTTACATTTCAATACATGTATATAATGTGTGATGATCAAATCGGAGTAATTAGCAAATTCATCATCACAAAAATGTATCATTTCTTCGTGATGAGAGCATTTGAGCTCCTCTCGTCATAATTTCGATAATAGAAATTCCCTAAATAATGTCAAATATTGAAAAATCAAGAGTCCTATATAAGCAACATAAGCATTTATTCAGAGATATGGAGCTAAATATCAAAACTATATAGTTGTATAAATTTATAAAACTAAAAAGAAAAATTAAGATTTAAAGCATTTTAACATATATTTATTGAATTTCTCCTTGGTGACACATTCCGTGTAAGTAGATTGAATGAATACCTGATTGAAGTTACAGGTTTAGGAAGAATCTTTAGCACTTCATATATAAGCAATATAACAAGGTTCATTTATCTAGAGTGCTGCAGACTATTTCTGCTGTTCTGAAAAAAGGAAAAACTTATATCTGTAACGCATAACGATATTGTGAATAATGAAAACAGTCCTATTTTCCAAGTCTTGTGATGAAATTGTAGTTTGTGTTTCTACCATTACAAGCGTGTTTTTCTTTGGCCTCTTTTGAGAACAGATGGGAGCAGGAACCCAGGTGGATGTGTTACTAGGATACTTGTGAGGAAATTGATTTTTTTCTTTTCTATAGGAACAGGAATAAAATCAGTACTTCAGTATGTATTGCTCTTGAGTTCCCCAAATAAAATAATTCACTTTACTGAAAGGTTTTGGTGAACTCCAAGTGTCTGAAAACGTTGAGTAAAATGTCATTTGCCTTCAATAGTCAAAGTAATGAAAATTAAATGCACATTTGTGGTATGTAGGAAATGCTCTGCCCTTTCCCTTTTTCTCACTACAGTAATTAATAAAAGAGTCGCCTTAAAAAAAAAAAAAAAAAAAAGTCGTGTTTATAGCTCCCAACTCCTTCATGACAGAAAATATGAGCTTCATACTAACGGGCTGCACTCTTCTAAAGAAACACTTTTTTTTTTTTAATCAAGAGAAATTTGATCAATTTTTTTTTTTTTTTTGTCGTTTTTTCGTAACCGGCACTCAGCCAGTGAGCGCACTGGTCAGTCCTATATAGGATCCGAACCCGCGGTGGGAGCGTCGCCGCCTACCAAGTGCGCCACGGGCTCGGCCCTGAAATTTGATCAATTCTTAACCCATAGCTAACCACAAATGTTTAGTTTTAACCCTGAGCAAGTCTAGTTACAGTGAAACTAGTGATCAGAAATTCATTATGAAGTTTGTTTCCCCCTTGCTTCGTTCCTTTTAACATTCCTAATTCTGTCTTATTTCCTTCCATTTCTGATCTGAAATGCCTCTGCTTTTTTAATCACCAATAGTTGTTATTAGGTCCTGTGGCTCACCATCTTTAAAATGATGCAGGTCTGCCAGCTCTCAGATTATATTTACACCTTAAATTATTTTCTATGCAACTACATTCCCCAGAGGCTTGCTTCTCTTCCAAAGAAATAATTTCTTATTTTACAGGAATATTAATTAAAAGTTTGTTCCTTCTAAAAATAGTTTGTTTCCCAAGTAATTTAATTTATCTATTATTTGGTAATAAAGAATTGTTCTAGAAAAAGTTAATAATAATTTTTCCTGAAACTCTATCATCCCCTACATTCAATAATTTTTAAAATAATAAATGGAAAAGGTCTGAGCTCAAGTCACATTAGTTTGCATCAAATGAACAAAGAAACTCAGATTTTTTTTTGAACAACTTATACTAAGTTTGAATTACAACTGAAATTTGATTTCAGAAAGGAAATTCAGTACATTAAATTACTTCTCAATGACTTAAACAGAATTATAAACTATCTTTACTGAAATTGTATGTCTTCCTATAATATAATTTTGACATACTTAGAACCCACTAAAAATTAAGGATTAACAAAAAAATGAATACGTTTTTTATCATTCATTTATTTTGGAAACTTATCCAAGTTACGATTTTGCATAATTTGAAAAACTCTCCCCAGACATTTTTCAAAAATGGATTTTTTTTACTCACTAAAAACAGAAAACCAAATTGATTTCTGGTTGTAAAAGAACTGGAGGTCTTGTATGCTTTTATTTTCCCACCTGTATTAGTCCATTTCTGTCACTTATAACAAAATACTTGGAACTCGGTGATTTGTAAGAAAGTAAAATTTATTGCTTACAGTTTTGGAGGTGTGAAGTCCACAATCCAGGCAATACATCTGGTGAGGGTCTTCCTTGGTGGTGGCTTTACAGCAACTAAGGGTATCCCATGGGGAATATGATCTACAGTCCAGTCACCTCTTCAAGGCCGCACCTTTCAATTACCAAAATAGGATTTCCCACCCTGCCTACAGTCACAGTGTGGGCCAAGTTTCCAATATACAGACTTTGGGGGATACAATTCAGTCAATCCACAGCACCAGCAAATGTAAAAGCATGTTGGGAAGTGTTTCCACTTGTGTTTGTAAGTTAATATTTCTCGCAAAATGAAGAATTATTCATTATTACTTAAAGTCATCTTAGTTCCCTTAAGCCACCTGGGTCTTCATATGTGGCTAAAATGGTGAAAGGAATATTTCAGAAATTAGAGAATATGTATTTTCCTCAACTTCAAGGGCTTACTATAGAAGACTACAAAATTACATCTGATTTAGTCTCAAAAGGGATGTTTGGATTAATTTTTACTCTGTGGGTAGTTTTCTGAAACTCTTCTGTAAGAATCCGTAAGATTCCATGCAATATCAATTTAAATCCATTGATTCTAAACAAATTTCTTGATATTAGGTACAGATTATAGAAGATAGGAAATAATGCTTCTTTCCCCACTTACCTCTCATTTTTATAATATATGTCCAATTCACTATGTATTTGTACCATTATATTTTCTCAAAATGTCTTACTCTTTATTTTAAGTATATTGTAACACGTGGATAAAATTAATCCTAATAGACCATACTGTTAACTTAAAATATTTGTTTTCAAATGCTACTTTAATACACACAAAGAAAAATTGATAAAATTTTCTTGTGCTTACATCTCTTACATATTTTAATTAAAAAATTAAATATAAACAAAACTATAAAATCAATGTGCTCCAAATCAAAAACACTAAAGTAGGGGATGATGTTTTAGTGCCAAACAGCCATCATCTATTACGTTTAACAACAGAGAGTTTAATTTTATGTATCTGATGCTTTTTTTTCTTTTTACCATCATCTTGGTTCTTTTGAGTTTTAGTTTAGTGGAGAGAAATCATTGAAATCATTTAACAATAAACCAAATTGCAACCATTGATTAGCTACTTTATGGGCTAATAAATCTAAAGCTGCATCAACATACAATCGTAAAAAATTTTTTAAAAGTATTATTGATCAAACAATGGCTTATTTAGTGTTTATTACTATTCTCATATTTGATAGGGATATTCAAAGAAAGCATCTGTTCAAGAAGTCTACTCAAAATATGAACACAGTGTTTACCGTGGAGCATGTTGTTTTGTGTTTGCCATTTTGCATGTGTTATGGGACAGTTAGACCCTTCCCCTCTCTCTGCTCAAACTTTTAGCTTTATGTAGCACCAGGACATCTTGTTGCCTTCCTTTGGCATGAGCAAGATGGTGATACTAACGCTAACAGAGTCGCTGAAATCATGTATCGCTATTCTGTTATAAAGTCATCTTTCAAATAATTCACAATATATGTACAGTTGTTTTAAAATATCACTAAAATAAAAACACAAAATATTATAAATCCTATATAGAAATCAAGATTTCCAAAATGTCTTAGAGGTCTTAGGTCTGTAGTGTTGGGAACCCTGATTGTTTCTTCAAACATCCTTTTGAAGGAAAGTGAGCAGAAGGAGAAAGCAGAAAAGGATAATGAAACTAAGATTGGGCAAGAACCTATTACAGGAAAGATAGAAGTGTTGTAAATGGTCCAGAATGAGTGAAAATTAACTACATGTCAGGACACTGGAGGAAGCTAGGCATTTTCCCAGTGGGGCTGATGTTGGATCTACCTCTCGTTGTATAGATGTCTGCATCTAACCCTCATTTCATGTTTTTAATGATTAAAAATAAAATTATGTTATTATAACATTTCAAGAAGATATATATATAAATACATTTCTAATTGGGGCTAAGTTGATGACAGAATTATGTCTTTTTATGTGTCTGGGAAAGAGTGATAGAAAAAAATGTGAATCTTTCCTTTTTAAATTTTGTTTGCTTTATACAATCGAGAAGTGAGGGGGGAAAAAGACAAAGAAAAATTAAAACTAAGGTAAATGCAACTTAGTAGCTCTGTATGGAAGTATGGAGCCTGACAAACGTGCATCAAATTTGCTTTGCTTATTTATTAGCTTTGCGCTGTTCTTGCATCTTCTTTAAGACAATCTTCTGGCATCGGTTGAAGCTCAAAGAAACTTAACTTTAGCTAACCTTCTCTGAATCAGACCCCCACGTGCTACGTCAGCACAGGGCCGAAAAGTGAGAGGATTCATCTAGACCGTCATAAAGAAAACACATATGTGTATCTATATTTTATGTACATTTGTGTGTGCATACACATACACACACACACACACATGCACACACACATGTTGCTGTCCACATATCATTGAGAAATATGAAGCATAACAACAATAGAGAGACAGGGAATCCTAGAAAAGCTGTAATGTGAGGCCGAGACTAACAGCCTGTGATGCAGATGTCTTAATGGGAGAGGGAAGACGGAATGGCTCTGCTACCTATTTGTAACCTCTACTTTCCCTTGTTTCTTAACACCAAACATTTCTCTGGTCATATAAAGAAACATAAATTTCTATCTTTCTTGGTACAAACCCATTTGGGTGTAATGTGATTACATATGTAGAATAGATTTATCTATATATAGCTATATAGACATACAGCCTGTACCACCCAATTTAAGCTCTTGATTAAAATCATTTTAATTTGTAATCTAAGAGCATTGCTGTTCTGAAGCTGTCAGATTTGGAAGAGGAATATTCTTTCCATATTGCTCTCTTTCTCTCCAGTTTACATCTTCATGTGCTTTTCCCCCGTCTTAGCCTGACAGTAGATCCTAATATTACCTCTCATAAACCTCCACATCTAAGCCATCATTCTCTTTGAAAATTCTTGACTCTTCTGCAGTTAAACTTAAATTAAATACAGCTGGGTCTTCTACAACTGAGCACATATCTACACCTGACTAAATTTAATGTAACTGCATCTACCACAACCGTCAACACTTCAGTCAGCGTTAGACATGAGATGCATGTGTTTCTAGTCTAAGCACATACTGTCTTCCATCGCTAGCCTTTCAAAGCCTCTAGAGACGAAGGATTGAGAAGGAAGATAACTGTAAAGAATTTTTATAGGAATTTTTTAAAAAAATAAGAAAAATGCATTGATTTATTTTTCTAGCAAATTTGGAAAATGAAAGAGTTGGATCACTGCTAAAGACTTGGCTATAACAAAGAGCCTAAGTTTATTAATAGAGAACTAGATTATTAGATTATCTCCCAAAATAGCTAGTGATAGAAGAAAAGAAAAACCTCCCAAATCAGTCTCAAAATGCACTTTCATCAGGAACATAAAAGAATTTTAAGATTTATAGATTAAAAATGTGTATCCAATCACAGGTGACATTGGATGTTGGCCACCATATACTATAATCTAGAAATTAAAGAAGGATTGTGTTTTCTTAAAGGGAAGATCAGCCATATTTTCATAGAGAACCCAAATGATTTATAGTGTTATGTAATATTTATACAGTATGAGAGAATTTTAATTGAATCTTTAATAGTTTTTGGAACAAGGACCTCAAACTGTGCTGGTCAATATAAAAAGCAGAATTTAGCAGAAAAGTCTAGTTTTCATATAGTTTTCATAATGAATAACTGAGCCATCAAGTGTCTAAATGTGGTAATGCTTAAGGGATCTTGTTTTAAGAGGGCAGACCGATCACCTCCTGCATTAAATCCTATCAATAGTGAATGTGTAGCATTGCTCAAAACTGAGACGAATACTCTTAGCAGTTCAGAGTATTGGAGAAATCTGTAAGAGATTAAAAACTGAATGGTTGAGTATACCTGACAGTATGTCCTGCACATTTGAGCACATTCTAGGTGACAGTAGTGTACTGCCACAGAAGGTTATTGCCAAGTTGAACATGACCAGAAATGATAGAATTTGTGAGCAAAAGGAAATCCTCAGACATAAGCAGGGTGATCAACTGGAATAACAAAGTGAGAGAAACCGGACAGAGAAACTCCGTTATACCACACTCTTAAGTCTAAGTCCAGGCAGTAGGGAATGGGATATCTTACTCTGAGCAAAAAGATTTAACAGTGGAGGTTTGGGGAAAAGAGCCAAGGTAGTGATCTGGCTGTACGTTCTGTCCACCACTCTCACAATGAGAGCTTCCCAGCCCTCCCATAAGCTGACTGTCCAAGTAGTCTATCAGAGGTAAGGGAGCTCAAATGCAAAATTAAATACAAAATGCAAAGTATTGAACATCTGAGAAGTACCAACAATATAAAATATGAATGACAATAAGTGTGAGTAGTAAATAATGTGATTGGTTTAAACTCACCTAAAATATAAACACACTCAATCTGAACTTATAAAATATGCAGCTAACTGATGATTACAAGAGAAAAATTGAAAATAATGGGATATAGAATTCAGGTTATATATGGTGAAATAAATACATGATTTATGTTTGATCTATCCAAAAAATACCTCAAAAATAGTAAAGAAGAATGAAATAGACTTAACAGACAAAGAGAACAGAAGAGTACATAAAGGTATCAACAGAGTTTTGGAAAATGGAATGCAGAGAGATTTTAGAATTAAGAATGATGAGTACTAAGTGTCTCAAGAGGATAATTCTAATATGAAGAAAGCCAATTTACATTGCATAACCCACAAAAGACTCAGGAATTGGAGGCATCATAAATTGCATAGGGCAGGGCTGGAAACAAGGAGACTAATAGAAAAATAAATATGGAGAAATATAAGAAGTCTGCCAACTATGAAAAATTTTCAAAACTGATTAAAAACATCAACCCACATTTTCAAGAAGCTCAGTGAAGTCCCAACAGAGTAAATACAGCTCTCCCTTTGGGAGAAATTTTATTCCTTCCTTTAGTACCTGAAGTAAAGACACTGGCTCAATGGGGCCCTTGACTCAGTCAAGTTTTTAAAAACTTGACTTAATTAACCTGCATAGAGCACGGTAGCTGATAGTAACATAATTCACATGTTCCTACACATACAATAAAACATTTATCAAAAGATACCATAAGCTGGGGCAAAAAGAAAGTCTACATAAATTTCAAAGTATTTGAATTTTTCAATTATGTCTTTTTACCATACTGGAAGTAGTCTAGAAATCAATAACAAAAGATGAAAAGAAAAATTCCACTTGTCTGAAAATTAAAAACCTATTTTTAAATAAACCAAGGGTCAAAAGAGAAGTCAAAATGGAAATTAGAAGATATTTTAAACTGAATAATATAATGCACCACAAATCAAAATTTATGGAATACAGCTAAAGTAATATTTTCAAAACATTTTGGCCTGAAATAAACATATTAAAGAAAAAAAAAGCAGATAAGCAATACTTCTAACTTCAATGTTAAGATGCTAGACAAAAAAACAAGTCTAATCTAAGGAAATTAAAAGAAAGAAATAACAAAGATGGTAATGTAAATTAATGATATAGAAAAATACAGTAAAGATAAATAATAAACATAGCCAATAAAATATATTTTTTGTAAAAAGACTAATGAAATTGATGTGACTCTTAGCAAGACAGACTGATAAAAAGAAAAGAAAATACACAAATTATCAATATCACAGATAAAAAATAGATATTGGTGTAGATTCTCCAGATTTTTTAAAAATGAGATATTATGAACATAAAGTTGATAATTTGTACAAAATAAATGAAATTCTCACCAAAATATTAACAAGGTGATAGGTTAAATAAAAAACCTGAATAATCCTATACATACCAAAAAAAATGAATCTGTTATTAAAATCCTCGTCAATAATAAAAAAATAATAAAGTCAGACCCATTTGTCTTCACCTGTAGATTTATTCCAGGAATTTAAGAAAGAAATAGCATGAATCTTAAACTCTTCTAGTAAATAGTAAAATAGGGACTCTCTGTAATTCTAATTATGAGGATAACAAAACCTGGTTTCTAAACCTAACCAGAACATTATAAACAAAGAAAATTGAAGACATTTCTTAAATAACACAAATGTAAAAACTTTAACCAAAGTTGAAAAAATTCATAAGAAAAAGGAATCTAGTAATATATACAAAGTCCAATATATTGCAGCTAGTTTCTGGTTATCTCAGGAATGCAAATATGATTCAATATTAGAAAACAATGTAATTTACTATATTGAAAAGAGAGAAATTATATATGATTATCCCAGGAGACTCATAAAAAGCACTGCATAAAATTTAACATTTATTCATGCTAAAATGTCATAGGAAGGCAGGAATGAAAGAGAATATTCTTAAATAAATAAATAATATCTTTAAAAATATGCACTATGTATTATATGGTGAAAGACTGAAATCTTCTTCCCTTGAATTAGGAATGAGACAAGTATGCTTCTCTCACACTCCTATTCATCACTGTGTTGGAGGCCCTAGCCAGTGAAGTAAGAAACAAGTAAAAGGATATGAATTAATCTTTTTCTTTCTTCCTTCCTTCTTTCCTTCCTTCCTTCCTTCCTTCCTTCCTTCCTTCCTTCCTTCCTTCCTTCCTTCCTTCCTTCCTTCCTCTCTCTCTCTCTCTCTTTCTTAGCTCCCACTTATGAGTGAGGACATGTGTTTGATTTGATCATCACATACTGTACACAAATACTTAGAGTCAAGTCTGTACCTCATAAATATATGTAAATAAAAATAATTTTTTAATTAATTAGTTAATTAATTTTTTTAAAAGGATATGGATTGAAATCTCTACATTTGCTATATGCATAAATATGTATGAAACTAACACACATCCTGAATTTTAAAAGCCAGACACATAAGAATATATTCAGTATGCTTCCATTTATATAAATTGTAACAGACAAAGCTACTCTATGCTGTAATAATTCAAGATAGTGGTCATTCATCATAATACATTGTCTAGAAGGAAGCACTTTATGGATTCTAAAGTGCTGGTAATATTCAGTGTCTAAATCTGGTGCTGGTTACATGGGTCGTTTTGTTTGTGAAAATTCATCAAGCTGTATGCTTACTTTATGTGCATTTTTCTTTATGTCTGTTATGCTTCAATAAGTATTTTTAATTAACAGTTTTTCATCTTACCAGTAATATAAAAACAAAAATAGCTAAACTATTAAGTTCCTGGAAAAAATGTCTACCAGGAAATATACTAGACCTTTTTGGAAATAAGATCTATAAAACTAAGTAACATAAAAGAAAACCAGAATAAATGGAGAGCTGTAACTTGTTAATGTTAGGGTATTCCTATTGAATACTGTAAAAATGTTTATTTGCCTTGATTTGTCTGTAACTTTAATCTACCCCAACCCAATGCACAAAAAATGTTTCTCATGGCCACTGGCAAGTTGATTTTTCATTTTTATAAAATCAGAACAGCTAAGACAAGCTTAACAAAGAAGTATAAAAGGGATTTTACTCCATAGAGTAGCAGGAGAAGAAATTTTAAACCTTAGTATTTTGACTCCAGAGTCATGCATACACAAGAATTTAGTGTGCATCCCAAATCAGTCAGGAAAGAACACACATTCCATTAAGTGGTGTTGAAAAATTAAAAAGAAAAAAATGTAATGAAGATAGATTCTTTCTCATACCATTCATAATATAAATTCTAAATGAATTAGTGTCTAAAATGTAAGAATGTAAAAAGTAAAACTATACAGATATTAAAGAAAAAATATTAGCATATGCTTATGATCATATGGCAAAAAATTTAAATGCTATAACAGAATAAATTGGTAAATTTAAAAATATAAAGGGTGGACTGGGTAAAAATATGTATCACTTACATAATAGCAAAGAACTGGTATTCAGATGCAAATGAAACTTCTAAAAATCAGTAAAAGAAAAACATTTACTGACTGAGCAAAGCATATGCACAAGCAATTCATAGAAAATAAAAAAACAAATTACCAATAAAACCATGAAAAGATGATAGACTTCAATAACAAGGAAATTCAAATTAAAACAAAGTATATGTTACCATTTTTCATCCTTTAGGTTAGCAAAAATTACCGATAGATTGTATCAAGCATTGGTAAGGTTGTCAGCAAAGTCTTGTACACTGGTATAAAAATAAATAGTACATTGCTATGAATATAAATTTGTAAACATTCTGAAAGGAATATGGTGTTATCTAATAACAACACTTCTCAGTACAAGGTATACCCTAAAGAAATACTCTTATATGTACTTGTGCAAGAATAGTTATTATGGCATTGCTTATACTAAAAGCAGGGAGGGAGGGAGGGGGGGACAGGGGGGGAGAGAGAGAGAGAGAGAGAGAGAACATGTAGTCACACTCACATGCTAAAATTGGGTACAGTAGTCAGACAAAGCCTTATAGTGGGAGAGGAGAGAGAAGAATCCTCGGTGTCCACTAATTGAGTATAGTTAAATACACTATAGTTAAATATAGCTAAATACACTGTAGTATAAATATATATGCATATGTGTATATATATAAAATATAAAATTATGCAGTAGTTAAGGTGGATCTATAGGTACTAGCTTTCTTGAGGTAGCTTTCTATGTACTTATACCGGAGATGTGGATCCTTACGTACCAACGTGATTAGCTCATCAAGATAAAGTGTAAAAATGCAAGATGAAGAAAATGTTCCTCCACTTAAGGTAAATATGCAAATTAAAAATAAGAATAAAAATATATAATACAATATTTCCATTCATATACAAATATTGTATGTAAATTCACATAAAAAACTTCTGGTGAATAGCCACAAAATAAATTGGTCACAGTGCTTGTCTTGGCGGGGAGGGGATCAGCACTTGGAAGGGGTCATCAAAGGAGTGCATAGTGGGTATATATTACTTTTACTCCCCAGCATCCACTCTCCCTTTTTATTTTTTAGTTTTTTTTTTTTTTTATTTTTTAATTTTAATTTTATTTTGTCGATACACAATCTGGTTGATTATTGTGGCCCATTACCGAAACCTCCCTCCCTCCTCCCTCTCCCCCTTCCCACCCAACAATGCCCTTTCTGTTTGCTTGTTGTGTCAACTTCAAGGAATTGTAATTATTATGTCTTCTTCTCCCCCCCAGTTTTTTTGTGTGTGTGTGGGAATTTATTTATTTATTTTTATCTCCCACCAATAAGTGAGAATATGTGGTATTTCTCTTTCTGTGCCTGACTTGTTTCACTTAATATAATTCTCTCAAGGTCCATCCATGTTGTTGCAAATGGCAGGATTTCATTCGTTTTTATAGCTGAGGAGTATTCCATTGTGTAGATGTACCACATTTTCTGTATCCACTCATCTGATGATGGACATTTGGGCTGGTTCCAACTCTTGGCTATTGTAAAGAGTGCTGCGATGAACATTGGGGAGCAGGTATACCTGTTCCACTCTCCCTTTTTAAAGTACATGATTTTACTTTTGGAAAAGACTTTTCTCCTACTGTCAACCAATATGCTTGGGTGAAACTGAACACCCCTGATCCAATTTGAAACATATAAACAAGGCCCAAAGCAATCAATGTTTTCCAGTTCTATGGAAATAGTGATTGACTCAAGACTGTAAATCAAAACAAATGAAACTCAATTCCAGAATTTTTTAAAAGCTATTATAAAGTATGAGCATGCAAGGGGGAGAGCTGAAGCCATTGCTGCCATCTTGCAACCTTAAAGGGAGAGTCTGAGGAAAAGCCAGCATTGTGGCAATAGTGCCAACGCACATGCAGAGAGAGGGGTCCAGCCACCATCACCGCTACTGGAAATAAACCAATAAATGCCCACAACTGCCTAAGCCAGGTGGGTTAATTTCCGGTCATTTGTCACCCAAAGTTTTATTCAAGAGAGGTCCCTTAGGCTTTTCTTTTTGTTATAATTTTTACTAGGAAACTAGATTCACATACTTAAGAAAAACAAATAAAGGAAATATGATTAGACCAAAGGATTTCTTTTTTATTTGAAAAGTATATATTGTGTATATTTACGGTGTTTGACATGATATTTTGAAATATGTACTGTGGAATGGCTAAATTGAGCTGCTAAACATATGCATTACCTCGTGCACTTATCATTTTTGTAGTGAGAACACTTAAAATCTACCATCCTAGGAATTTTCACGTTTGCAATACATTGTTATTAACTGTAGCTACCATGTTGTACTAGACTACAAGATTTATAAGGTCCACTCATTCTTATGAGTGTAAGGTCTTATTAAAGTATTAGAGATTGAGTCGTAAGAAAAAACTTTAAATATAACACATTATCCTGGCAGATACACTACAAGAATGTAATCATTTCAAATCCTTTTTAGAATTATGTGTATATAAATAATATATACATATAATTAGAAATTAAAACTTGTAGATAGAATCAAACAAAACTTTTAGTCTGACTGAACAGCAGAAATGCTGTCATTTTTCAAACTCCTCTCCCCTAATTATTGCTAACAGAAAAGGGACGTCCTTCACTTAGAATGTCACCCTCTAAAATGACAACATGGGCAGCGAGAAATTTATAGGTAAAGAGACAAACCCACTTCTTGTAACTGCCGTGCTTGTCTGAGAAAAGAACTGCATCTTCGAAATAGGGCTTTTGAAATAAAGCCCCTTTGTCATCTTCTTCATTCCCCTTGTGCTTGACATTCTAGTCTCTTTTCGTCAAGTCTTTGAGTTCAAGCACAGCAGCCCGTTCACTTCCCTTCCATGTGTCTGCTCTCCTTACAGCAGCTATGTTCTTTCCCTAGAACGTGGCAAGGACGAGCCTCACTGTGAGAGTCTGACATTCATCACTCCAGCTTGGCCACCGAGATGGACCCTGACACCTGTTCCTTGCAAAATGGGCCAAATCTGCAGTCATTTTACATGTGTGTTGATAGGCCAGTAGACGACTGCCAATGGTGATAAGTTTAAGTTTCTAGATACCAATCTGATTTAATGAGTTACATAAAAATATGTAGTTTATATCCTCTTTGTGTATTATGCCAATGGCTACTCAGTCCCCTAATTATTTTGTAAGATGATTCTATTGCTTACAATGGTGGATTTGTATAATCTAAACAAACAGGTGGTGGTCTGTCTGCCACACACTGGCAAGCCAGATTGTTAATTATAAATTAATCTCAAAGAAATACCTAGTTTGGGGGCACAGAATCAATTCACTTAGCAAAAGGGTGATTTTGTAACCTAAGGCCTTCTTGAAAAGCTATGCCATTAGTAAATTGAATTGGGTGTTTAAAAAGACATAACAAGTTAAAATAACATGTACATACTTTTTTTTTTGAACTTCAAAGACATAATGCAGACCTGACATATAATACTACACTATCAGTCAGTGCAGAGCTCCTCTGTGGCTTCATTTTATTTATTAGTTGTTTTTCTTTAACTTTAGTTTCCTACTCTTTCTCTTATTTCCATTCTTATACTTACTGTAATTGCTTTAATTTATGACCTTAAAATGTATGCCTCCTTCAAAATGTAAATTCTGTTTTATCTGTATTTTCTTTAAAGTTTAAGTGGATATATTGCTTTGATCTTGCACTGATGCTTACTCTGCACATGGATCTAGCCATGTTATTTTATGCTTCTTACTTCTTACCACCACATGGTATTCCACTGAATGCTATCACTGCATTTTGCTTGTCTGTTCCCTCAATAAGGATGACCACTCAAGCATATGTTTTTGTAAGACTGATACAAAGAAATATGATAAAAAGTCTTGGCTAAGTATGTTGTGGATGGGGTGCAAAGGACCCCTATGGCTTCCATAGGACAGTAATCTTCGCCCTTACTATACTGTTCCTAGGAAGTGCCCTGTCCTGGAATTTTGGCAAGATGATTGAAACCAGAGAAAAGGATCCAAAGAGGAAGCAAAAATGTCAAAATTATTGGAAAAACCAAATGACTTAAATAGGACTGAAGGAAGGAATAGGCTCTGCAACTAGAGGAAAACTGGCAAGTTTTCCACTATGGTTTGTTCTCTGGATTTTATGATACTGTTATTTATAAGCAAAGTCTGACCTTATAGAAGAATCATGCTAGTAACTTTTAGACTTCAGTGCAGAAGGTTTTTAGTGTCTATTGATAGTCATTGTAAATTAGCATTTCCTATGCTACAAATGCTTTATAACTAATTAGTCATTTGCCATTTTATTTATTTATTTATTTACTTACTTATTTTTATTAAAGCATGATTAATTATTCATATCTGTGCACTACAGAGTTGAATATCAATACCTAAATACAATGTTTGATGATCAAATCAGGATAATTAGCATGTTCATCATTACAAAACATAATCATTGCTTGTGTGTATTAACCAATTTCTCCCTAACCCCCAACCTCTCCCCTATTCCTACCTCTAGTAACCACAGTTCTGTTCCTTCCTTCTGAAAATTCAATGTAATATTGTGATTGCTGTTTCATTTGTTTGTTTTAGCTCCTACTTATGAGTGAGGACATGCTGTATTTCTCTTTCTGTGCCTGGCTTATTTCACTTAGCATAACTTTCTCTAAGTTCATCCATGTTGCTGGCAGAATTTCATTCTTCCTTATGGCTGAGTGGTATTCTATTGTGTATATAGACCACGTTTTCCTTATCCAGTGCTGCACTGATGGACATTTAGGTTGGGTCCATTTCTCAGCTATTATAAATAGAGCTGCAGTGAACATGGGAGTGCAGGTATCCCTTCAATATGATGAATTCCACTCCTTTGGGCATATACCGAGTAGTGGGATTGCTGGATTGTACGGTAGTTCTGTCTTTAGTTTGAGGAACTTCCATACTGTTTTCCAGAGTGGCTGCATTAATTTACATTCCCACCAATAGTCTAGAAGGATTCTCCTTTCTCCACGTCCTCACCAGCATTTTTTATTCTCTGTCTTTTTGAGAATAGCCAGTCAAACTAAGGTGAGACAATATCTGAATGTGGTTTTGATTTTCATTTCCAATGATTAATGATGCTGAGCATTTTTTCATATACTTGTTGGCCATCTGTATGTCTTCCTTTGAGAAATGTCTATTCAGCTCCTTTGACCATTTTCTAATTGGATTATTTGTTTTTGTTTTGTTTTCTTGCTCTTTAGTTGTTTGAGTCCCTTGTATATTCTGGATATTAATACCGAGTCAAATGTATAGTTTGCAAATATTTTCTCCCATTCTGTAGGTTGTCTTTTCACTCTGTTGATTGTTTCTTTTGCTGTGCAGAAGCTGTTTAGTTTCAGATAATCCCATTTGCTTATTTTTTCTTTTGTTGCTTGTGCTTTTGAGGTATTGTTCATAAAGTCTTTGCCCAGTTCTACATCCTGAAGTATTCCAAAACTATAAAACTCCTAGAAGAAAACGTAATCATTTTGGAGCCTATGAACTAAAGTGAAAATATCCTGTGGGGAAAAATGACTTCAGATTATTAACTCTATTCAGATAATGGCTCAAATTAGGATCCTGATCCAGACGAAAAAATTTAGAATGTAAAAGTCAGAATTGCTCTCTCTAATGTAAAAAATGTACTTTGGCTTCTAAAAGATACAGTATATCAATCACATCTTTTATTGTTATTGCATATTTCTTGAATAAAATTATTTTTGTCTTTTCAAAGCATGCACTTCTAATTTTTCTATCCCCTCCCCCCTTGATTTTAGCTGTTGAGAAGCTGTTAGTATAACTAACTATCCAACATTTCCCAGTTTCATTTACCTAATTTTATAAAGATTTCTCTTGTCTTCTTGACTACGTAGAATACCACCTACTGGATATAGCAATTTTTGTACTTTTAAACACTTTAATTTTTTTGAGATGACTTGTTGAGAAGAATGAAACTATGATTTCAAGCTGCCAAACATTATAGTATCTTGGAACCAGTTAATTCCTACTCATGCTAAGTTGAAATAGTTAAAATATTTTATCAGATAATTTACTGATTACATAGTTTTTATTCTATACTTTCTTTTAACATATGTGATAGTAATATTATATATTTGTTGGTCAAACAGTTTCAAGGTAAAAACTAAATTTCGACTTTCTTTTAGAAACTCTTAAAAGAAACAATTATTTGATGCTCAAGTGGTAAAGAATAGCTTAAAATTTGGAAAAATTTTGTTAGGCATAGTAGCAATTCAGATGAAAAGAAATAAATAATGTCAAAATAAGAATGTGTTATATTTAGGAGTAAAAAGCTAAAAGATTATTTTTCTCAGTAAGCAATATAACTTGAATTTTCTACTATGAAACATGGATTTTGTAAATGCATGTCCAATAATTTTATTCACTGTCCTCTTTCACACTTCACTAAGGTTTTGTTATCTCCAATATAAATTTTAAGTTACAAAAGTTTTCCAACATGTGAAATGTAAAAACAAAACTAGGTATTAAAATTGATTTGATACTCATTACTAAAAACAAAAGTGGAAAAAAATTACTTTTTCAGAGAAACTAGAGATAAGAGGAGTAATTGTCAGCAGACCTACACTACAAGAAATGTTAACAGAAATTCTTTAGGCTGAAGGATAAATGATACCAGATGGAAATTTTGATTTACACAAAGAAATGAAGAGCAGCACAAATGGTAATATGAGAGAAAGTATAAAAAACATTTTTTTCCCATTTAACTTGAAAAATAATCATCTAAAGCAAAAATAGTAGCAATATATCATGGAGTTTATAACTTTTAGAAGTAAAATAAATGAAAACAGGAGCAAAATACATGAAATGGGAATATAGAATTACATGGTTTAAAGGTTCTTACTCTATTAAATAAAATGGCAAGTTATTATTTGAAGGTAAATTGTGATAACTTAAATGTGTGTATTATAAACTCATAGCAATCAGTAAAAAACAAAGAATGAAACAAAGAATAGCTGATAAGCCAGTGATTTAGAGAATCCTAAAAAATATTCAATTAATCAAAAGAAGGCAGGAAATTGTTTAAAAGGAACTAAAGTCAGATGTAACAAATAAAAAACAAATAGCAAGATGTTAGATTTATGGCTAAGCATTTTGATAATTATATTAAATATGAATGCCCTAAATATTCAAACTATGCTATAAGAAACTGGAATTAAATGTAAAGGCACACATAAGTGAAAAGTAAAATTACAGAAAAATTTATATTATATAAATACTAATTTTAAAAATAAAATAGCTGTTGTGATTATATTAATATCAATCAAAGTAGACTTCAGAATAAGACATTACCAAATATAAAGAGGGATATATAATAATTATAAAGAGGTCAATTAATTAATACAAAAAAGCATACTAAATATTTATGTAGTTGACAACAGAACTTTAAAACACATAAAATAAAAATATTACAGAAACGAAAAGAGAAATAAACCCACATTTATAGTTGGAGATTTCAAACTTGTCTGTCAGTTATCAGTAGAATAGCAAAAAAAAATCAATAATTATAGAAATTTAAACAACACTATCAGCTAACCTGACCTACTTGATATTTATGGAATATTCCACTCAAGAACAGCAGAATAGCCATTCTTTTCAAGTTCACATAGGACAATCACAAAAGTTAACAACATCCTGGGCCACAAAACAAGTCTCAATAAGTTTAAGGTATTAAAATGTTAAAAAACTGTTCTATCTAACTGCAATGAGATTAACCAAGAAATCAAAAACAAAAGATATTTGAAAATCCCATAAATATTTGGAAATTAAGCATTACACCTTTAAATAATAACTCATGGGTCTGATAAAAATCATGAGGCAAGTTATAAAATATTTTGAACTGAATAAAAAGAAAATGGAAAAAAAATTGTGGAAAGTGGTTTAATTGGTGCTTTGAGGAAAATTTTTATCATTTAATGTTTATATTGAAAAGTAAAATTGTCTAAAATCAATGATTGACAGTTAACACCTTAGGAAGCTAGGGGTAAAAAAAGAGAGAGAAAATTTAACCCAAAATAAAGAGAAAAAAATAATAAAGAGTAAAAATCCAGAAAATAGCAAACAGAAAAACCATAGAGAAAATCATTGAATCATAAGCTAACTTTTTAAGAAAATTGATAAAACTGAAAAAGCTCTAGCCACACTGGTGAAGAAAAAAAGAGAAGACTAAAAAACATGGTGGATGAAAGATCCTACAGATTTTTAAATGACAACAAAAAAATAAAATGAGCTACTTTAATGCTAACACAATCAGCAACATAGATAAAAATGGGAAATTTCCATGACAGACACAAATTCACATACTTACTCAAAAAATCCACAATGTGAATAGCCTCTAATATATATTAAAGAAATTGAACTCATAGTTTAAAAAATAAGAAAATTCTGTATTCAGATGGCTCCAATGATGAATTCTACCAAATGTTTAAGCAAGAAATAACAGTTCATAGAAACTCTTCCATGATGTGGACAAAAAGAGAATGCTTTCTAACTCATGTTATGAGGCCAGCATTAACTGATAGCAAAACAAGACAGAGCAGAAAGAAAAAAAGAAAAAACTACAGATCATTCTGCTTTATATATATATATGTATTTTTTTAACAAAAATTTCTAACAAAATTTTAGCAAATCTTAAACAAGAGTAAATTTTTAAAATTATAATACATTATGACTATGTGGACTTTATCCCAGAAGTGAAATTTGTCTCAACATTAGAAAGTCATTGTAATTCACATTTTTTGAATGTGAATAAAAAAATTTGACAAATTTATTACATGTTTATAATTAAACCTTAAAACAAACTAGGAATGAAAGCGAACTTCCTCAACCTAATAAAGGTTGTCTATAAAAATTGATAGCTAACATCATATTAGTGGTAAAAGGCTGTTTTCCCCAAAGTTTCAAAAACAAAGTAAGGATGTCTGCTCTCACTACTTTTACTTAACATTATACTTCAGACCCCACCCATTTTACTAAGGCAATGAAAAGACATAGAAGGCAAACTATTGAAAAGTGTAAAATTGCCTTTATTTATAGACAACATGATCACATAAGTAGGGAATTTTTAGGAATTTACAAAAAAATAGCTAATGTTTTAACTGAGTTTACGAAGTGTGCAAGATACAAGATCAATTATATTTTCATATATTTGTAACAAACAACAGGAAATTGAAATAAAATATGGGTGCAATTTATAATAACAAAAAAACCCAACATGACATATGCAGAGATAAATTTAAGGAAAATGTGTCATACCTGTACCTTAAAAATCTACAAAAGAGTGACATTAAGAACGTTTAAGTAAATGGAGAGATGTATCTTGACCCTTACCAAAAATTCACTCAACAGGCATCATAGACTTTAATGAAAAATCAAAAACTATAAATCTTCTATAATTAAAAATAGTAAATAAATTATTAGATTTTTGTGTTAGGCTAAGATTTTTTATATATGATCCCCAAACCATAAATCATAGATAAATATTAATAAATTGGACTGTATCAAAATTGAAACATTTGCTTCTCAAAACACTATAAAAAATAAAAAAGCAAGCCAGAGACCAGGAAACCGGGGTACATATGTTGCATATATAAATAATTTGTATTCAGAATGTAAAATGAACTCTTCACTACACTTAAAAGAAGATAAGAAGATGACCAATAGGCACAAAAAGAATGCTTAATATCACTGGCCATCAGGAAAATGCAAATAAAAAGTATAATGAGATGCAAAAAGTGCACTTAAAAATAATGCATCATGATATGGTTTGGATTATTCCAGGTAATCGAGGATGATTTATCATTAGAAAAAAAAATGCTCAAAAATAACAGGAAAATCTCAGTAGGTGAAGAAAAAGGAATCAATTTCTATACATGATTAAACAGGTGATATGAAGGACAAAACCAACAAAAGGGAATTCCTTAACTCGGCAAAGGCGAACTTTAAAATTGTTGACCAAATATTAAGTTTAACTAAAACAACAACACTTCAAGATTTTATTTCTTTGAAGACATGAAGCAAAGTGAGCTCAATGAGCTTATTAAGATAGGCAGCTAGATGAGGTTTCTCACCACTGTTTTAAAGACAGTGAGCTAGTTGAGGATACTATCTTTGCTTAGGGGCAGCATTGCAGTTGTTTACATCCTGGCCGATGCATTTGGGAAAGTAAATTGCTAAGAGGCATAAGGAATGAGACAAAAAAAAATCATGTTTTGCAGAATATTTGAGCATCTTCATAGAAACTGCAACAGAATGAGCAGACAAGCTACTACAACTCATGAAGTCTAATTAGCCTGTAGTCTGATAAAATCCAATTTTTTTGCTTGCAGCTAGGGAAGAAATTTCAGAAGACGATGGAATGCTAGTAAACAAGAGGGGGAAGAGATTCATCTTCTACTAGGCTCGGGTTCCCTCTGAAGGATTCTGAGGAAGATCCATGGGAAGCAAGTATCAGTTTTGTATCGGCTGTTGTTTATAAGGAGGGACTCAAAGATGCAGGGATTAATTAGGGATTGGCTGCTGTCTTCAGGTGAGAGCAGCTAAGCAATCGGATATCTCCTGTAATTAATAAAACAAGCAAAGCAGATCTGGAGCATCACTGGGGAGAAAGCAGTAATTACTCAAAGAGGGTTTTTTATGGCATTTTACAACTGCTGTATGACCTTGGGAGATACAGTGTTGTTAACATTGCAGATGACTTTATCTGTATCTGTTCCCCCACCCTGATTAATGGAAGAGCTGCTTTTTGCTTTTTCAGTCACTGCTGATTTTTTCTCTTTAGTCTTAGATAGTTTTTGACTCTTTTACAACTAAAGGAGATGTTAGCAAAGTGGCCAGAAATGAGGCCACCTTACAAATTTAATTGTTTGTCTCAATTCCACCAAAAGTAAGCGAAAATGAATTTTAGGATGTAAGATATAAATTAAATACCAAGAAAAACAGAATAAACAAAAATGTTAAAACTCCATTTAATGACATAAAAGAACATGTAAATTAATAATGTTAAAATATCATATCCTTGATTGGATAACTTAATATTTATAAAGTTATTGCTGTGGCTTGATTGTTTCCCCCAAAGTTCATATATTAGAAGCTTAATTCCCACTGTAACTTTTAAGGGTGGGAAATCCTATTATGGCAATTGAAAGGTAGGGCCTTAAAGAGGTGATTAGATTGTAGGGCTATGACCTAGTGAATGGATTAATAATGATGGTCAGGGGCGTGGTTCTGAGGGTTTTAAAAGTAGAGCATATGAGAGTCTCTCTCCCTCTCTCTCTGCTCTGCCATTTTCTGCCAGGTGAGACCCTGAGTTGCTGTAAAACCACCACCAAAGAAAACCCTTGCCAGGTGTGTTTCTTGGACTGTGGACTTCTGAGCCTCCAAAACTGTAAGAAGTAAATTTCATTTTCTTTACAAAATACCCAGTTCTGTGCAATAAATTTGATTGTCTTACAAATTACCCAGTTCCATGTTATTTTGTTATAAGCAGCAGAAGTGGACTAATACAGATATAAATTCCAACCACGTCCTCAGAAAATTAATTCTCAAATACAAGTTAATTTATGCCAAGATTCTTGGGTACACTTAAAAATACTAACTTTAATGTAGAAAAATATCCACAAGTATCTAAGGCAATTTTTTAAAAAGTAAGCATAAAAACAAATTGGGGAGAAGCATCTTACTATGGTATAAAGCCTGTGACAAAATTATGTCAATAAAATAATGTGGTATAGGTAGATGAATAAGCCAATAGTCACAGAACAGCAGAAAAAGCCAGATACAGTCTTATCTATTCATGGAAACTTGTTAAATGAAAGATGTGACATTACAAATCACTGGGGAAAGGATGGGCTATTTAGCAATAGTTATAGGGAAAAATGGCTCACTATGTAAAGAAAAGTAAAAATAGATCCCTGCCTCACAGCATGTGCAAATAAAAGTTTCAAGTCGATCAAATACTGAGACATTCATGATAAGACTATTAAGTTAAAAGAAGAAATGTAAAATTTCCTTGTCTCTTCAAAATAAGGAAGAATTTACTTTTCAATAGGGGGCAAACAAAAATTTGAGGCCATCGAAATTAAACATTTTCTTCAAAAACCATTGACAGCATTCAGGACATACTGCTTCAAAATGTGGCATCTCAGCATGCTGAATATTTTAAAATGAAAGAATTTGAGAAATAGCAGGTGCAGGAAGGACTCGGACCTTCCCCTGAAGCAGGTTATAAGACGATCATGTGAAAGGTGCCCTCCCTAGACTCAAAGGAAAGGAGCATCCTTACCTGAATGCACAGGACTTGCTAAGTTTTCCCCGTTTACACAAAGCTCATATTCTTCTGTCCTATCACATTTTCCCACAACTTTCCACTCTACATCAAACCTGCCATAAAAACTCACAGGTTTAACTATTTCTTTGGGCATTTGTTTCCGTATGAAGGCTCCCATGTCACAAAAAACACATGTTCAGTAAATTTGCATTCTGTCTAGTGTTAACCTTTTTGTTACAGAAATGTTTTCCCTCCTATACACTATAAACATAGTAAATAAGTGGAAAAGTTATTTACTTCATCTAAAGCATTCAAAAACATATATAATAACTTATATTAATATAAATATATACATATTTTACATATTACATATTTATAATATATATTATGTACATTTATATGAACACAATTAAATGAAATTAGTTTTAAAGCCTTCAATAAAATAATATTGAGAATGGAATTATTTGCATTTCTTATTGTCAAGTCTGTATGATATATTTGCACTGTAGAGGTGGAAAGGTGACATACCTTTCCTCATCCATAGCAAAGATCCATGGCCATCACTCTTATAGAAAAAGGCAGATTGACAGGAGAAAAGCATAACGAATTATCTAATCAAAGTTTTACCTGTCAAGGGAGACTTTGAAAATGAAAATCCAAGGACCCAGGGAAAACTGTCTGTTTTAATGCTTAGTTTTGATGAAGAATTAACAGCCACATGGAAATGTGATGAGAAAAAGGGTATGAGCTAATGGTAATAAACTGAGGGGGAACCCAGCAAGGCCTGTCTGTTCAGAATCTTCTTGGCCGCTTTGTGCAACATTCTTTCCTCCTGGATATGGGGCAGGACCCCTCTGGAATGAGGGTCTTTGAGAAATAACGGAGAAGTGAGAAAGTGATATTTCTAGATTTTTATGACTTGCTTTGAAAGAGAGGAGAGCTAGTTTCTATGACCTGCTTTGGGGAAGAAGAATTCTAGTTTCTCTGACTCACTTTAGGGGAGGAAAAAGGCCAGGAGACAGGAGGGCAGGAGAAGATCAGAGAGAGGCTTTGCTTATGAGGCTGTGTCTGAGGCCTTCGAATCTCCATTAGTTCAAAGTACGCAACATTACAAAGCACCATATTTTGGAGTATCGTTTTCTGAGCCCCAACAGCATATTTCAAAATATCTGAAGATTTTTCCTCTGTAAATAATGAGATATGCTTAGTACTTATGGATGGTAGAAAAAAAAAATTTTTTTTATGTCTGGCAATCTGTTAAAAAAATATAGTTCTCATGAAATGAAAGATAGGCACCTATCCAAAATCATGGGATCGAAAGAGAGGTAATACAAAATAGAAGGGTGTAATTGACATATCACAATATGACAACATTCCTGCCACTTCTGAGATTAAACTGATAAAATGAAAGGAGTAATAAATATTCTAGCTGGTGTTGACCAAAAATTTCTAGTATTATGTTGTTGTTATGACCTATATATCACTTCTATAAATTACAAACTCCTATAGGTATATTTTCCATTTTCTCCTGTTTTCACAAGCTAGTGACCCCATCATTATTAAAAATTACTAGGAAGCAATTAAGTATAGAACTCCTAAGCAGAGTATGTATGCTTAACTTTAGTCAGCTTTGTAAAAAAGGAATGTATCTTATCATTAATTTCTGTTTCATAGAAGACAATGATTACAATTATTTCAAGAAGAAAAACAAATCAAATGTTTAAATTTTTTGCAATTTCAGACTCATTGGCAAGGATGCTTTTGTCTTTTGTCATGGTGTTCTCAGCTTAAAGCATCCTGTGTCTTTCAACAGAAATCTTGACAGCTGATATTTTTTCTTTACTTCTACTTCATCTGCTAATTGCATATTTACAGTCCTTCAATCAAGAGGAAAGAGAAGCAGATTAGAAAAATTTTCTAGCTGTCAACAGAACTATGTACTTTAATGAAACATCTACTCATTAAATATAGAGAACTTTATGGCATCAATAATAAGTGTTATGAAGAGCACAAAGGTATTATTAATTCTGAAGGAATGCAGGACTGGAAAAACAATAAGTCATTTTGGCAGTGGTTATGAAGACTATTACCAAATGTTATGTTTACTTGACTAGGCTCAATTTATAAAACAAGACCTACAAAAAAATATGCAGTTTAATCAATTGAGATGTGCTATTATAAACAACTGCTAGTGAACTGAAGCTTTTGCTTCCTTTCTTAATGACTGAATTTTGACCACATTTTTAAAAATTAGGGTAATTACTAATGTGGGCAGTTTATGTGCATTTTTAAAAGAATCTTAAATCAATGAAATAAAACTGTAGAACATATTTAATAAGAACATAAATTTTTTCTTTTTTAAGTTCAATTAAGCTAAAGATGCAAGTCTATTTAAATACAGTATGTGATTACTTTTTCAGGGAGAATTCACAAAGGTATTTGTTTATCATGCAAATTAAAGAACAGCAGTGTATTTAAATCCCCAACTATAATCATTGATTAAATTTCTCTGTGTATCTCGTATGAAAATTCAATTTGGAATTCTAGGAAATAGTATTCTATCTTTGATTGGATTTTGTTTATTTAAAAGAAAAATAGTTGAAGGATATGATAAACCGAAGACTCTAAGAGGATGACGTGTAGTCTAGGGAGTAATATTACTTTTTAAATTTTCTATTTGGCTTTAACCAACTCAAATGGGAAGTAGGTTTCAGTGACATTATGAACTTTTTAAAAATGTAAATTATTTATTCTTGCCTTCATTCTGTAAATATATGTTTGCATGAAAACAGTATGTCATTCTTTTGGATAGACTTTTGTAGGCAGTAAAAGACAGTGCGCTGAAAAACATATACTTGATTTATGGTCTTACGAATTCACTTAGGAAACATTACATACCACCGATATGCACTGTCCATTTCCACATGTGTGTGTACATACGTGGGTCTGTATGTATGTGTCTGTGTAGCTATATGTGAATGTGTACATAAGCATCTGTGTCTGAGTGGGTGTGTGTTATGTGTGACTTCGTGCTGTTAAAATAATTAATTGGGAGGTCATTAGGCTGAGATAGTTCCAGTGCTGTGGGTTCCTAGGTAAGCAAACTGAAACCCAACTCAGTGTAACTCAAGCTTAATCAATCAGAAGCTGCCAACTGACTTCTAACTAGGGACTTTCCACTGGAATGATCCAAATAAGTCTACTGCTCCACTTTAATCAATCAGATATTTCCTTTGCTTTGCTTTGCATTCACCGTGTAAAAGTCTTCCTCTTGTGCCCCATCAGTGGAAACCCCAACCCCGTGTGGTCTGAAGCTGCCCATTTCACACATCACTGACTGCTCAAATAAACTCGTCAATATTTGTATGTGCCTCCACTTATCTTTTCACAATGTGAATGTGTGTTTGAGAACATATGTGTCTGCACATATGGGTGAGTGTGCTATGCACAGATGAGTAACACCCAAATTAAGAGTAAAAGCAACTTCACCAAAGTAGGGAGGTAATTGGGAAAGGATGAACACAGCTTCTGAAAATTTTGTAGAAGTGGTCCTTCCAGATATTTGCTCTTTCCTATTTAAGGTGATAATAACCAATCAGAAAAGGGGGAGAAGGGTCAGACTGGATTTTGGAAAAGCAGCAAAAGGGATGAAACATAGTTTTTGGAACTTTATGAATTTAAACACACACACACACACACACACACACACACACACACACACACACACACACACACACACACACACCAGACAGAGCCAATGAATGGCAAATTAAAAGTCCTTGGACAACATTTCAAACCAAAGTAAGTGGTTTTTAGTTTAGAATTCATAATAATCCAAACTATAAAAGGGTAAAGACAAACTATTATTGGGGCTCAAAAAACAATACCCTACAGTATGGCACTTTGGCATGCTGAACACTTTAAATTAAAGGAAATTGGAAGGGCTTAGAAGCTGCCTCAGGATCAAAGCCTCTCTGACCTTCTCTTGTTTCTCCCCTCCAAATGTAGGAAAGGGCTCTCTCTGAAGTTCTCGTATTTGACTTCCAAAAGAAACACAACTGCCTTTAATCCCCTGTCTGAAATCTCATTAACCAGAGAAGATTAACTTTTATACCAGAAGGGGAGCTAAAAGACTCCACATTTAGGACAACAATCAAAATTACATCCAGACAGACTTTTCACCAATTCTTTTAACTATCTTTCTAGGATCCGTGACCTGAGAGACCTTATCTGCACAATGAGACAGCCTTTGTGTGCCATCCTTTCCCCCTCATCCTCCCACGGCTGTGTCACCACCCCTGCACCCCACCATCAAGAAGCCCCCGTTTCTCTCTGTAGCTCAAGGTGCTATTTAATCTTCAGCCATCTGGTCCTTCTTTGAGTTTCATATTTTGTGGGACTCCTGTGCTTATGTATGTAATAAATTCTTATGGATTTTATCTTGTTAATCTGCCTACTTGTTCATTTCAGTAGACTCAAACTTTCAGTAGACTGAAACCTTCAGATGGGGGAGGGAACATTGCTGTTGCCCCCACACCGCCAACAGTCACAGAACCTGCTTGGTATAGCTCCTGTGCAGAAGAAAGCAGAAAGACACAATGGAGCATCTGGTGAATCTGAGAACAAAAGAATCCCAAAGAGACAAAGAGTATGCACTGGATGAACCAGATCCATTAAAGAATAGATGAAACCGGAAGGAGATGTGCCCATTCTGTTGTTGGGTAAGTGTAAGATGTCTGCATGAGATCTGAGTGAGACAGAGGAACCAAGCCTGAGACAGACCAGCAATGCTCCCTTATGGGTCAGTGACACAAACAGAAGAAATATCTGGGAATGGAGGAAAATAGAGATAAAGAAAAAAGTAAGATAAAAGTGGGGAAAGGAAACAGCCCGGAAACCTCAGAAAGCTAGCAGTCATATTTTTTCTAACATTACACTAAAAGATAAACAAGAGAACTTTGCAAATCTAAAAAACTATCTGGAGAATAGACAAATCCCTTACACAAAAGGATTCCAAATATTTTGTGCATATACTTCACCCTCAAGGAGATGGAGAATACTCTCAACTCCTTAATTATGATCGAAGTACAGTGACTTCTTTAAAGAATATAGTCTGAAAAGGGAAGAAAGAGTATCATTAGAGAGGAACTTGACAAACAATATCTTAGTCAGGTGACCAAGCACAACATCGTCAATGTTAAATCATGATGATAGCATAGACCCTTAATATAATGTGATGAGAATGGCACCTTACCTTGATGATCTTCTTCCCAAAAAACCATCACCCAGTCTAAACATGAGAAAAACACAAGATAAATCACTATTGACAGACATTCTACAAAATACAGACAAAATACATACATACAAAAATATGTGATGAAGCAAGAAGCTACAACTTCAGCTATCTAACTAGAACGTTAGGAAAAGGAGACCCCTAGGGTCAGATAGGGTAGGAAAATCACAGCATAGAAAGGGTGGAGAAAGGTCCTTCAAGTTTGTTTATGAAATTTCAGGCTGTTTCCCAATCTCTGCTTGTGCAGAACTAACCCAAATCAGCATAGCAAAAGCTACAGTGTAGAGCAAAACTACAGTGTAGATCACAGCCCAGGTTCCATACTGGCTCCTGCAGGTACACCAAAACAGCACTTCAAAGGCTTTGAAAGCTACACTGGCATCAGAATCATGGCCCACAGAAGGTAGCTTGTGGTCTAAAACTAACTGAATTGATTGCACATAAAAAGAAATGTATAGTTCATAAGGGATTCTAATAGGACCCAAACTCTCATAATATAATATTCAAAATGTCCTGGATACAATCCAAAACTGCTCAGCATACAAAGAACCAGTGAATGCTCAACAATTCTCAAGGGAAAAGATAATTAACAGATACCAAACCTGAAATGACTCAGATGCTGGACTTATTACACAAAGACTATAAAGAAATTATTTTATTCTTTCTCCATGAAGTAAGGGTGGATATTGATCAGGCCAAAAGGAACATTTATGTCAGAATCTATGAATGAGGTCCAAAGCAGCCTCAGAATTCATCTGCTGTGAAGGAGTGACATCAGTGAAGATGGCAAAGTAGGCAGCTGCAAGAGCCTGTCCTTCCACACAAATTTAGGAAAGTCAAGCAAAAAGTGGCAGAATCAATTTTGTCAGAAACCAGGAAACCAGTTCAAAGGTTTACAGCAACTGAGTGAATGCTGAATCAAGACAAAGGCAACTTTAAAAGGGTAGGAAAGCACTGCAGCATTTTTGTTTGCCCTTGTCCCACAGTGTGGGACCCTGGTCCTTGATTCCAAAGGGAACAGAGCAGACTTTATTTGCTAGGAAGTGCAAGTTTGTCTGTTCTAACCTTTTTGGGGATTACCTGAAGGAGCAATGCAGGGTCCTTGTCTTTTTTTCACCTAACTTTGAACTCTCCTAAAGCAGGCACAAAATATGATCACAGCAGGTACTCCTTTAAAACAAGCAACCCTTAGCTGCCTGAGGCAAAAAGTTATGATTGAGGCATACAATAGAGTGCCCAAAGGCTGGGAGAAAAATCTGGGGAGAATGTTTCTTTGGAAAACTATGGCATTAAAAATACTATGGCACTTGTATATAATGAAGAATTTAGAAAACAATGCACATGCCCAGGGCAGGAGGCATGCTCAGAAAATACCTGAGAAGACTTTCTGCTTTTACCTCTAGCTTATCTCTAGGCTCAGTGTAGGAAGAAAGTGAAGATTAAGATGAAGTTGCAAGCAGTCTGGCTAAGGGCCAAAGGAGTGCCCCAGCACAGACCCAATCTGCAAAGACTGGAAGAGTTTTTTTCATCTCTCTCTCTCTCTCTCCCCCCCCCCCAGCCCCCAACATCCAGACTTCAGATACCACACATGACAAGGAATATAGACTTTAAAAAAATATTTTAGAGAAATCATCAAGCAAACAAACAACTACAGCTACAGCAAGCAACAAAAACAAACTGTCAGGAAGGTGAAGAATCTGTTTTCCTGAGTTACCACATTATACATTTAAAATGCCCTCCAAATTATGGCCCTTTCACATAAGAAATTAATAGAAATCATCCCTAAGGAAGCAAGTACATTGGACTTACTAGACAAAGACTTTCAATAAGCTGTTTTAAATATGCTCAAAGAGCTAAAAGAAACCAAAAATGAATAGCTGAGGAAATTAGAACAATGTTTTAACAAATAAAGAAGATCAGTAAAGAAATAGGTACTACAAAAAGAGAAAAAAACCAGAAATCATGAAACTAAAAAGTAGAATAACAGTAGAAAATAAAATGGAAAAGTTCACTAGAGAGTTTCAGTAGCAGATTTGAAAAGACAGATGAAAGAATCAGTTAACTTAAAGATAAGTTCATTGAAATAATCACAGTTAAGAGACACAAAGAAAAAAGAATAAAGGAAAATGAACAGAACATAAAAGACATCATCAAGCACACCAATATATACATTGTGGGAATCCCAGAAGAAAAGGAGAGAAAGAAAGGGACAAGAAAAATATTTGAAGAAATTAATGGCCCAAAAGTCTCAATTTTGATAAAATACATGAATCTCCACATGATAGAAGCTCAGCAAACCCAGAGGATATGCACGAACATTTGCTTTGTTCTGGATCAAGTTGGTCAATTAGGATGTTACAACTTCATGTGTCCCAATGACCTCTTTTCTATGATTTTCAGAATCTCAATTATGCCCACACCCTAGAATTATAAGGATAATGATTATCTGTTTTTGAAAGCCTTGAGACTGTTGAGAAAAATTCTCATATTCCATCTACTGAAGTCTTTACAATTTTTGAGGCAATTTTAGATGTTCAAAATCTGTTTAGCTTATAAGCTCAAGTAGTTTGAAGAGATACTGCTTTTCTCAAGTTCAGAGAAACATCTTTATTGATTCGTATTCTGGATCCTCACTTACCTTTAGCAAAGGGAGAAAGGTCTCAGACAATGAGCTTTCTCAAATTATCGTGTCATAAATGTATATAGTGAGCTTTGTATGGAAAAGATGAAAGTGAATTTAAGTAAAGTGCCTTGATTAAAGGTGGTCATTGCTCTAATTCACTGGCCACAGCACAATCTGGGGAACTGTTCCACTTCTGATTCACCCTTAAAGAAGGAGATATATAAATATTCAGAGGTCTATAGATAACTGTATAACTATAGTGTCGAAAGATTCTGGAAACCTAGTTTGTGGAATATTCCAATAATATGCTTAGTTTATGTTACAGTTAGATAAAAAGAATAAATTCTAGTTTATTGCACAGGAGGGTAAAATAGTTAACAATAATATATTGCATATTTCAAAATAACTAGATGAGAATATTTTGAGTGATACCACCATGAAGAAATGATAAATGTTTGAGATGATGGATATGCTAATTACCCTATTGATCAATTACACAATGTATACGTGTATCAAAACATCACACTGTACCCCGTAAATATGTACAACTATTATATGTCAATTAAAAATCAAATCTAGAAAAAAGAATATGTTTAGTTTTTAAAAAATAAACTAAAGGGATTCTTGGTAACTGTATTCAAATATTTCCACAGTTAAATTAAATAAAAAACTCTTATTCTTTGTTTTGTTTGTTTTTACAATAGGTAGAAATTTATACAGCAGTCAAATTTACAGGGAGGTAAATTCCAGCTCACTTCTAACAATTAGACTTGTGGCATTAAAAAGAAGAAAGAATTGGACCAGCCCTTGGCTCACTTGGGAGAGCGTGGTGCTGACAACACCAAGTCAAGGGTTAAGATTCCCTTATCGGTCATCTTTAAAAAAAAAAAAGAAGAAGAAAGAACTGAAGATAACTATTTGTCATTATGAAGAAACAGCAGCTACTCATTCATTCACTCATCAAACATCTATTTATTCAGTGCACACTCTGTGTTAGGCACCATACTAGGCATGATAGATTCAGTACTAGGCACCATACTAGGTAGCTGGCAATGTCATTGACAACTACCCTCTCCTGTAAATACTAGGGTTACTCAGGTGTTCTAAGCCAGAAATAAAAGTACACAGGAAGCCCACTGAAATATTTACCAAAATTACATATGTGGGGGAGAGGGGCTGTAACCATGAATATATTTGGAGAGATGGCAAAGAAAAGTCATCCCTCTTATCAAATTGTTACCATCCGTCAATAGTAGGTGGGTTTTTCCAAGTTTCCTTCTAATTTTAACATTCTAAGTTTAGTCATAACCAATATTCCACTATCTTCCTCTCTCCAACTTTCTAAAATTATTCTAAGATACTGGCTAATGTTTAAATTTTACTTTAATTTTAAAGGACAGAATGCACTCATTTGAATTATGAAAATGTCATTGATTGACATGGTAAATTAACCAGTCACAGTTTTTAAAGGATTAGAAGAGATGTTTTCTTGTGTTTACATGTACACGAAATATTAAAATTAGAAAGGGCTTCAAGATAATGCTGAGCAGGGGGGTGATTACCCATCTTCTATATTTGAATTAATAAACATATATTTAAATGCATATGAACATATATGTGTGCATATAAATATATAAGAAAGCATTTTGCAATATAAAAATTTCAGCCTAAAAATATAAAGGAAGAAAAATTTGCAATTCAAAGAAGACCACACTATGTCTAGAAAATCATAATTTGTAGGGTTATCTCCCTGGAAAGCGAGAATGAAAAAGGAAAGATAATTACATTGCAATTCAAGTTCCAAAGCACAAAACTCTATCTAGAAAATCACAGCCATCATGTGCATGAATAAAAATTTGCTATTGCTGAGAGACTATGATTAAAAAAAAAATGAAGTAATATCAGGGAGAATATTGAAGCTGACAGTCCAAATACAGGAAAAAGTTAACTGATTCTTCTAACCTCTTAGGATATAGCATCAAGGTTGAAAATGTGTTCCTTTGGTTACTTTTCCTAGGAAAAAATAGGAACAGGAAAGATTCTGGGGGAATATATATAACCCTAAGGAAACCATGGAAATAAGCACTGGCCTAAGTCTCTTGGGTCTAAAACCAATCAAGTCTGGCTTAATAAGAAACAGGCTTTAGAAAAATGTAATAATATTCTCTACTTTTTTTTTTTTTTTTGCCATAAGAGATCTGTATTTTTGCTATGAACAAATGTTTTTGCTATTTTAATCTAATAAAAGAAGCTGTAGAAGAGTGAGGGTGCCTTGAGAAGAAAGGGCATGATCCTGACATATGTGGCCATATCAGACCATGAACACCCAAATCGCTAAGATTTAAGCTGCTACAGAGAACAGGGAACATAACCCTGAAGATAGTAATTTATGGGTTTGCCAAGTGTATTAATAGTAAAACAAAGAGTTTAAACTTGTCTCCTAATCCTCCTTTCCTGGGCTTATACTGATTCCTTATCAAACTCACCTTGAGAAAGGTGGGATGCCAGCATTTAGCAATACACACGTCAGGGACTTTACAGGTCAACAAAGACATCATGAATAAGGAGATGCTGACACACTGGAATACCGCTGCCATGTTCTGAATCAACAAAGGTAAACAGCACAGTACATGGGTGGTAGTTAAATCAGTCTGTAGTGTGTTAACTTACTGTGTGACTGAGGACAACGTGCCTAACTTTCTGTGTCTCTGTTCCTTCTTCAGCAAAATGATGATGTGTAGATGATATACTTGATCTTGTATTTCGTGAACTGTTTTTCCAAGTGATCTTTACGGTGTATAAGAATCAACCAGATGTGTGGGGGGAGTGGAATACAATACACATAAAATACAAATCTCTGTGCCCTATTCCAGACATAACATCAGAATCTTTGGGTGAGGACTGGAATGAAGCCTGAGAATCTGCATTTTAACAAATCCCTCAGGTGATTCTTATACACACCAAAGCATGAAAACCACTAATATAGTAGTAACACCTCCCACCCCCTTCATAACGCACTTTTGCAGAGGTAATGCTCTTTGTGAATCCCTTCAGAGTCCCAGTTCCTTTCAAAGTGAAAGCAGAGACCATTTGAAGAGCAGTGCTGGTTGGAATGAATTTCCCCCATCTCCTCAGTTCTATTTTCACAGTCTACAGGCTCAGTTCTTCTGATTGTATTATGTTCCTTTTAATAATATACGTTATTATCCAATGAACATCAGAGAAAGGATATATTCGATTTGGGGCTGTCAATCATTTTAGCAATGGATGAATGTCCAACAAGACACAGTTTCGTATTGAAGATGTGAACAGTTATAAAAAATATCTTAATGGCACAGAGGAAATTTAATCTTGAGCATTTATCAGTCTACTAATTCTTCAGTTAGTTTGAATTCTGGAAGAAGGCAGAGGCAAAATCTTTTTTACTTTTTTAATACCTTCTTTCCAGGGATGGAGTTTTCTTCAAACCAGAGGTTTACTTTTCTATTCTTAATCACTATTGCATCAACAAACATTTGCTGCTGTGCTTTATTAGTAAGCCTGGTCTTTATTTTATAATTTACAAAAGTTATCATTAAATTTTGGTCTATGTGGCCAACACTGTTTTAAATATGTTTAAATTGCCCAATATTTAAAGTGGGTGCCCAATAAGTATTTGTCCTTTCTACCTTTCCTTAAAAATCACGTTTGACTCTCCCTAATTATCATTTGCATTACTGCAATAGTCCCACAACTAAATTCTGCCAGTCTCATTTCTTTGTGTCCCAAAATAGGTAAATCTTGCTAAAGTACTTCTTTGTTCAACTACTTTCAATGAAACTGCCAATCAAATTATATCTAACCTTCTTCCCTGGAGTATAACCCCTACAAAGTCATGCCCAAACATACTTCCCTAATTATTTTTGAGAAGTTGACTTCTAGAGAGCAACTGTGGGCTCTGTGGCTAACCAAGGAAATGTGCTGTAGGGAAGATTGGTAAACTTTGGTGTAATGAGTGGTTGATGCTTGAGGAAGTTAGGGTGACCTAGAGAAAGGGGCCCCAATCTAGAAATTTACTTCTCTTTCCTGTTATCTCATTACCCAGCTCTGTGCCCCCCATGGAAAAGTCCCTTAACCACATGGTGCTTAAATGTAGGTAAATATGCCAGATCCTAATCTTCTCAAAGGGGTTGTTAATATAATAAAGAATAATATGGTCATTTAAAAAGTGCTCTGTAGCAACAAGATGTTGAATATAGCACTTTTTAAAGTCCCCAAATGGGACACCTTAAAATTACAAAAGCCAAAGCCAATTGTTTCCGTTTATTGCAATGATTTCACAGGCTAAAAGAGGTTCAGGAACTTGATGTGTTTTCCTTGCCTGCGGTGTGATTCTTGGTATTCATTTTTTAACTTGTTATTTTGTGTTAATTGTAGTTTTACATACAGTTGTAAGAAATAACACAGAAACATCCCATCCCATATGCCTTTCACTCAGTATCCCCCAATGGTAACATACTGCCTACCAAAGTACAATATCAAAAAGAGGAAATTGATCTTGAACCTTATTTAGATTTCATCCTTGCACACTATTTCGATCTCACTAATTTCATAGGCATTCCTGTGTGTGTGTGTGTGGGTACTTGTGTGTGTTTAGCTGCATGCAATTTTACCACATGTAGATTTGTTTATTATGTAGTCAACATTCATGATAGTTTCATTACCTCAGGTATCCATCTTGTGGCCCTTTTATAACTATACCCACTTCCCTTCCAACCTCCTTAACCCACATTCCTAATCCTTGGCAAACACTGATCTATTCTCCATATTTATAATTTTGTTATTTCAAGAATGTTATAGACATAGAAACATAGAAAATGTAACTGCATGTTGCAAGACTGTGGAAGCAGAGAGAGAGCAAGAGAGACTCCCCTCTCTTCTTTTAAAGCCCTCAGAACCACGCCCCTGATGACCATTTTTAATCCATTAACTAAGGCATGGTCCTACAACCTAGTCACTTTTTCAAGCCTCCACCTTTCAATTACTATAATAGGATTTCCCATCCTCTTAACAGTCACAGTGGGGACCAAGTTTCTAATACATAAAACTTGGGGGACACAATTCAAGCTTCAGTGCGATCTGGGGGGACATAATTCATTCCACTACACTCTGTTTACTATTTATTTTGCTGTGCAGAAGATTGTTAGTTTGATATAATCCCATTTGTTTACTTTTTTCTTTTGTTGCTTATGCTTTTGGGGTCTTATTCGTAAAGTCTTTACCCAGTCCTACTTCCTGAAGGGCTTCCCCTATGTTTTCTTTTAATAGTTTTATAGTTTCAGGTCTTATATTTAAGACTTTAATCTATTTTGAGTTGATTTTGGTATATGGTGAGAGGTACAGATCTAGTTTCATTTTTCTGTGTGTGGATGTCCAGTTTTCCCAGAATGATTTGTTGAAGAGGATGCCCTTCCCCCTTGAGTGTTTCCCATACATTCCCTTGTTTGTTTTGATGCCTCTGTAAAAGTTCAGTTGGCAGTAAGTTTACGGGTTGATTTCTGGGTTTTCTATTCTGTTGCATTGGTCCAAGCATCTGATTGCTAATATTTGAACCTGTTGAGGATTTTATGTCTAGGTTCATCAGAGATATTGGACTGTACTTTTCTCTTTTTTTTGGTGTATCTTCATCTCGTTTCAGTACCAAGTTGGTGTGGGTCACATAGAATGAGTTTGGGAGAATGACCTTTGTTTCAATTTTTTTGGAATAGTGTGAAGAGAATTGGTACTGATTCCTCTTAAAGGTTTGGTAGAGTTCAGCAAAAAAGTCATCCAGTCCTAGGCTTTTCTTTGTTGGGAGACTGCAGATTATTGCTTCAATCTCATTGCTTTGTATTGGTCTGTACAGGCTTTATATTACTTCTTGGTTCAGTCTTGGTAGTTTGTATGTGTCCAGAAATTTGTCCATTTCCTCTAGGTTTTCAAATTTGTTGGCATTTAACTGTTTATAATAGTCTCTAATGATTCTTCGTATTTCTGTGGTACTGGTTTTACTGTCTACTTTTTCATTTCTTATTTTTGTTACCTGGGTCTTCTCTCTTCTTTTTGAAATTAACCTACCTAATGATTTCTCTATTTTGTTTACTTCTTATGAAGCCAATGTTTTGTTACATTGATTTTTATATCTTTTGGGGGTCTCTATTTCATTTAGTTCTGCTCTGATCATAATTATTTCTTTCCATCTACTAACTTTTGCTTTTCTAGTTCTTTGAGCTGTAGCATTAAGTTGTTTATTTGAAATCTTTCTATTCTTTTGATGTAAGCATTTATTGAAATAAACTTTCCTCTTAGTACTGCTTTTGCAGTATCCCACAGGTTTTGGTACAATGTACCTTTATTTTCATTAGTGTCAAGAAATTTTTTGATTTCCTGTTAATTTCTTCATGGAGCCATAGGTCATTCAGGAGTACGTTGTTTAATTTCCATGTGTTTGTCCAGTCTCCAGAGTTTTGCTTGTTCTTGATTTCTAGTTTTAATCCATCATAATCTGAAAATATACCTTGAATGATTTCAATTTCTTTTAATTTGTTGAGACTTGATTTGTGACTCAACATGTGGTCTATCCTGGAGAATGTTCCATGTGCTGATGAAAAAAAAAGTATATTCTGTAGTTGTTGGATGAAATGTCTGTAAATATATGCTAGGTCCAATTGGTCTGAAGTGTAGTTTAAATCTTGTGTTTCTCTGTTGATTTGTTGCCTAGATAATCTGTCCAGTGCTGAGAAAGGGGTGTTCAGTTTCCCTACAATTATTGTATTGGGGACTATCTTTTTGTTTAGCCCTAATAGTGTTTGCTCTATATATCTAGGTGCTCTAGTGTTGGGTGCATATATACTTATGATTGTTATGTCTTCTTGCTGGATATATCCCTTAATCATTATATAGTGATCTTCTTTGCTTCTTTCTATAGTTTTTGATTTAAAGACTATTTTATCCAATATAAGAATAGCTATTCCTGCTTGGTTTTGGTTTCCATTTGCATGGTATATCTTTTTGCATCCTTTCACTATTAGTCTATATACGTCTTGTGTGTCTTTACAGGTAAGGTGTGAGTCTCTTGAAGACAGCATATTGTTGGGTCCAGCTTTTTAATACAATCAGTCAGTCTGTGTCTCTTGAGTAGGAAGTTCAATCCATTTACATTTAGGGTTGTTATTAAAAAGTATTGCTTTACTCCTGGCATATTACTGATTTTTGTTTGGATGTTTTAAATATCATTTGTCCCCTTCTTTCCCTTTTACTGATTGTTTTTGATGTTTGTTGATTTTTTGAGATGGTAAGATTTGCATTCTTTCTCATTTGCATTTTTCTTGTACTAGCTGTTTTGTTCTTTCTTGTGCCTTTGTCATAGTGATTATTGTTTTTTGGATTACAGATGAAGGACTCCTTTGAGGATTTCTTTTAGGGCTGGTCTTGTGGTGGTGAACTCTTACAGTTTTTGTTTGTCTCAGAAATACACTATTTCTCCATCATTTCTTAAGGATAGCCTTCCTGAATATAGTATTATTGGCTGGTAGTTTTTTTCTTCAAGTATTTTTAATATATCATCCCATTCTCTTCTGGCTTGTAGTGTTTCTGTTGAGAAGTCTGCTGTTAGTCTGATGGGGGTTCCTTACAGGTGACTTGCTGCTTTTCTCTTGCTGCTTTTAGGATTCTCTCTTTATCTTTGAGCTTTGCCAGTTTGACTATAATGTCTCTTGAAGAGGATCTTTTTGGATTGAATTTTTTCAGGGATCTTTGAGCCTCCTGGATCTGAAGGTCCATGTTGCTCCCAATACCTGGGAAGTTTTCCATTATTATTTCATTGATTATGTTTTCAATGCCTTTTCATTTCCCCTTCCCTTGTGGAATACCCATATTTGTCTGCATAAGGTTGTCTACTGGCTCTCTTAGATTTTCTTGATTGTTTTAGTTTTTTTTTTTTTTTTTTTCTTTTTTTGGTCCACCTGGGTTATTTCAAAAAGACTATCTTCTAGTTCAGAAATTCTTACTTCTGCTTGATCTAACCTGCTGCTTAAGCTCTTGGTTGTATTTTATATTTCCTTGAATGAATCCTTCAGTCCCTGAAGTTCTGAAACATTATTTTTTTCTTTTTTAAGGTATTGGTCTCTTTGTAAATTTCCTCCTTCATATCCTGGATATTTTTTTCTCATTTCATTATGTTGTCTGAGTCTTCTCATATCTCATTCAGTTTCCTTACGATTGTTGCTAGGAACTCCTTTTCAGTCATCTTAAGGGTTTCCTGCTTTATGGGGTCTTGTACTTGAGAATTAATGTGTTCCTGGGTAGTTTCATATTTTCTTGGTTTTTCATATTTCTAGTATCACTAGGTTGATGTCTGGTCATCTGGTAGTGCAATTGATTCTTCTGTTACTCTGGAGTGGGCTTTGAGAGACATCCTCTTCTTTTTCCAGTCTCCTCTGGTTACTCTTCTTGTGTCAATGCAGTCAAGTTGGAAGTGGGCCACCTGCACAGTGGCTCTGGCTGCTACTGTGATAGCAAGTTGCAGTTGTAGCAGCACTGGTTGTGATGTACCACATACATGGAAGTAGTGCTTTTGGCATGCTCCTTCCCTTTGCCAGGTAGTAGGGGCTGCCCATGCCTCCTGCCTAGGACCTCTGGCATACTTCTGCCTTCTATCAGGTGGTGGAGGCTGCCCAAAGCTCCTTCCTAGGACCCTGTGTGTTCTCCTGCTTTCTCAGTGATATCTGACTGTGATTTTAATTTGCATTTAACCCATGGATAATATAGCTTCACCTCTTTTCATGTGCTTAATTGTCATTTGGATATCTTGTTTGGTATAATTTCTGTTAATTATTTTGCTTATATTGTTATTGGATTGTTTGTGGGTTTTTTCCTGTCGAACTTTGAGAGTTCTTTATATATCATATCTTCTAGTCCTTTGTTGAACATGTGTTTTGCAAATATTTTCTTCCAGTCTGTAGTTTGTCTTTTCATCCTCTTAAGAGGGTTTTTCATATAGCAAAAATTTGCATTTTGCTGGTCTAATTTATCATTTTTTTCCTTTTATAGATCATGCTGTAGGTTTCATATCTAAGAACTCCTTGCCTAGCCCTAAATCACAAAATACAATAAATAGGTAAAAAACAAAAGAATATAAAACAATATATCTTGCTAACTAATAAGAAGCAGGTAGCTTTGGTAATATAGTAGATTTCATGACAAAGAGAATTACCACAAACATAGAGGACCATGTCATAATATTAATTGGGTTAACCCACCAAGAAGATATAGCAATCATCAGTGTGTACACACCAAGAAACAGAGCTTCAAAATACATGAAACAAAAACTAATAGATCTAAAAAGAGAAATAGACAAACCTCCACTTAGAGTTAGGGACTTGAACACTCAACTATCAGCAACTATTCGAACTACAAGATAGTAAATTAGCAAGGATTAGAAAAACTGAACAAAAATGTCACCTAATAGAATATAATTACTATCTTTAGAACATTCTACCCTGTTATACAAAATAAACATTTTTTTCAAAGACCAGCAAAACATTCACCAGTAAGGCCTTATCTGAGGTTGTAAAACAAATCTCAACAAATTTCAGAGATTTGAAAAAATGTAGAATATCTTCTCTGAACCATAATGAAATCAAAGTAGAAATTGATAACAAAGACAACAGGAAAATCATCAAACACATGGAAATTAAATAACACACTTAAAAACAATCTATGGAATTCTCAAAGTAATTTTAAAAATACACAGAATTAAATGAAAATGAAAAGCTAAGTACCAAAAATTGTCAGATACTGCTAAATCAATGAAAATGAAAATGATAGAGAAAAATCAAGGAAACCCAAAGTTGATTCTTCAAAAAAAGCAATAGAATTGATAAGCCTCTAGTCAGACTGACCAAGATAAAGAGAGAAAAGGCACTCATCAACAATTTCAGCAGTGAAACAGAGAATGATATTACAAATCTCACAATTATTAATAGATTAATAAGGGAATACTAAAAGCAATTTTACTCCCATCAATTTGACAATTTAAAAAGAAATTGACCAATTCCTTAAAATTACAACCACCCAAAACTCAATCAAAATGAATAGATAGTTGAATTACCCTAAAATTGTAAAAAAAAAAATAATTTGTATTTAAAATCTTCCCCCAAATCTCCAGTTCCAGCAGTTTTACTGGAGAATTTCCCCAAACATTTAAAAAAGAATATATACAAATTCTACATAATCTCTTCCAGAATTGAAAGGGGGCAAAACTTTCCAACTCATTTTATAAGGACAGTCTAACCTTGGTACCAAAACCAGACCTAGAAAGTACAAGTAAAAAAAAAAATTACAGGCCCTTATCTCTTATGAGCTCAAGTGCAAAAATCCCCAACAAAATATTAGCAAACCAAATAGAACAATGCATATATTAAAAAAAAATAGAGCCAGTGATCAACACAGTTTATTTAACACACACAAATTGGTTTAACATTTGAAAATCAGCCAGTGTAATCAACTATCTCAACAAGCTAAAGGAAAAAAAAATCATATGACTGTATCAATTGACACACAAAAATAATTTGACAAAATCCAACATTCATTCATGATAAAAACTCTCAGTTAGGGGGAATTACAAAAAACTTACAGAAATCTAATTCTTAATGATAAAAAACTGAATTCTTTCATCCCTAAGACTGGGACCAAGACAAATATATCCACTTTCACCACCCTCCTTATTCAACAGAATATTGAAAATTCTAACCATTGCATGCACTGATGTAAGAAAAAGAAATGAAAGGCATATGAACTGGAGAAGAGGAAATAAAACCGTCCCTATTTACAGATGACATGATTGTCTATGTAAAAATTCCCAAGGAATGAAAATATCTCCTTGGACTAATAAGGGCATTCAGCAAGACCATAGGATACAAGATCAACATACAAAAATTAATTGTATTTTTATATACTACCAATGAACATTTGGACACTAAAATGAAATAAAAAAATAAAATACTATTTACAATTGTACAATAAGTGAAATACTTATGGATAAATCTAACAAAACATGCACAAGATTTGTATGCTGAATACTAAAACTAATGAAACAACTCAAAGATTGGAGATATGTATCATAGTTATAGATAAGAAGACTCAACATAGTAAAGATGCCAATTTCCCCTAAATTGATATGTACATTTACCACAATTCTTATCAAAATATCAGCAAGAAATTTGTATATATAGACAAGATCATCCTATAATTTATGCGGAATGGCAAGAGAACTGGAATAGCTAAAACAACTTTGAAAAAGAAAAATGCAAGAAATTACTCTACTTGTTTTTAAGTATTACTATATAGTCTCAGTGATTAAGTGAGTATAGTATTGGTGGAGCAGTTGACACAGAGATTAATCAAATAGAGTACATAACCCAGAAATAGATACCCACACAACTGATTTATGACAAATGTACAAGGAAATCCAATACAGGAAAAGTAGTCTTTTGAACAAATGGTGCTGGAGGCATTGAACATTTTTAGCTAAAAATAAAAAATTAGCCTCAACCTAAACCTCACATCTTATACAAAAATTAAATCAGAATTAATTGCTTAATATGAAATTATAAATTATATTCATATATAAAATTATTAATTTTTTAGAAAAAAAAGTAGGAGTTTCTTGTAGACAACATAGTTTTAGATTTTATTTTTCAAATCCACTCTGCCAGTCTCTGCCTTTTAATCAGTGAATTCAGACCATATACATTTAATTTAATTATTGCTATGTTAGGACTTAAGTATGTCATATTGTTATTTGTTTTGTTTATGTCCTCTGTTTCTCATTCCTCTGTATTTTCTTACCTTCCTATAGACTATTTGCGTATTTTTAGGATTCCATCTTGTTTTATTCATTTTTGAGTATATCATTTTCTATATTGGTTTTATCACCAGTTTACTTACCAGTTGCTCTAGATATTACAATTTACATATGTAACTGATTCCAACCCACTGATATCTATGTTTACCATTCAATTGAAGTATTAAAATCTTACTACCACCTGGATCCCTTTATCCTCCTCACTTTTTAAATATTCTTGCTTCTCATATTTCCTCTGTATACATTGAGCACTAGGACAGATATTATAATTTTTCTTCAATCATCAGACATGATATAAGAAACTTTTGGGAAGAAGAATAATCTATATTTACTGCTGTTTTTTACATATTCCATTTTTCTCCTTTCCTTTCCAAAGTTCCATTTCTTCTTGTGCTATCACTTCCTTTAAGTTTGGAGAACTCTCTATCTATTCTAAGTAATTCTCATAATTCCTTCATCTGAAAACATCTTTATTTGCCCTTCCTCCCTGAAGAATAGTTTTGTTGAATGTAAAATTCACATGCATACTGCTTTTCTTTCTGCAGCTGAAAAACAATCCACTGTCATTCAAATTTAAGTTCCCCTATAGGGCATGTGTCATTTCTCTGTGGTTGCTTTTTACATTTTTTCTTGTCTTTAGTTTTCAGAGGTTTAGTTATGATGTGTCCTGGCAATGATTTCTCTCCATTTATCCTATTTGGGTTTTACTCATATTCTTGAATTTGTAGTTCATGTTTTTCACCAATTTTGAAAAGCTTTTAGACATTTTTCACGTACTTTATTTTATTATTGTAACATATTTGATTGTACATACCTGTGGAGTACAGAGTTGAATATCATTACCTGTGTGCAACATGTGATGCTCAAATGAGCATAATTAGTATATTCAACATTATGCAATGTAATTGTTTTAGACTCATATACTTTCTCCTCTCTTTCTGGCATTCCAATGTTATGCATAGTAGATCTTGTTGTCCTACAGGTTCAGGTCTCTTACTCATGTTTTTTCAGTCTATTTTCTGCTGTTGTTCAGATTAACTGAATTCTACTGATCTGTCTTCTGGTTCACTGATTCCATCTTCTATCATCTTTAGTCTGCTATTGAGGCCTTTAGCTAGTCACCTATTTGAGCTATGGTATTGTTCAGTGCTATAATTTCTATTTCATTCTTTTTTATAATTTCTATTTCTTTGGTAAGATTTTTAGTTTTAGTTCCTAATCATTTCCTGAAAAAATTTTATTATGGTTGCTCTAAATTCTTTGTCACTTAATTCCAATATGTGATTGTTGGCTTTTCTTCATTGTCTCTTCTCATTTAAGTTGTGATTTTCCTGGTGCCGCACATTTAAGTGTATCCATCGTGGACATTTTGGATGTTATGTTAGTTGACACTTGATTCTATTTCACAATTCTGCTTCAGTAGGCAGTCATATTGTGTAGGCCTAGTGCGTGGGTTCTAGCAGCACTCTCCAGCTCTGTGATGTCAGTATGTGGCCAGATCAGGTCTTAACACTGGCAGTGGGAATGGGTGGCATTAGAATTGGCCCTTTTTAGTTCTGATGTGGCTGCTGCTGTGGGCACATTGGCCCACTGCTGCCCACTAAGTTCCTATTGTGCTTCTTCTTTCCTGATCCCTTGATCAGTGAGATGAAACCATTCTTTTGTTTTGTTTTGTTTTGTTCTGTTTTTCTGTCTATGTCTCTTACTTATAGGTTTCAAACTCTCCTCAGTCCAGATGTATGGGAGATAATAATTAAAATCATGAAACTCACTATATTTTTTCAAGTTCTAAGGTCCCTAGCCAGACTATTTTCCTCTTTCCATATTTCAGAGTTCTTTCGTGATTGTCTGGTGAATTGTATCAAGGGTATCAATTTGTATTTAGAGGAGAGAAGAGAAAAGTAGTTCTGTCATTTCTTTCCTCATATTTATTTTTGTTCTCAGGAATAGCAGTATAAATAACATGATTCCCCTTTCTCTGTTTTAATATCTCTGCTTATATATTTATTCCAGATATGACTGACAGTTTCATGGCTCTAAATATCTAGGTTAACAAAGAGATCGTGAAAAGAGCAAATACTCCTGTAAAAAAATATTTTTGATAAAATGAATATATATCCTAAATAAACTTAAACTATGTAAAACATAACTGAGATAACATTTTAAATATATCACCCACACATACACACACATACTTTTAATTTAATAGTTATAATCTGTGAGAAGGTACTTTAGTGAAGAATAAGATGTACTAGATTTCTACAAGTAGAATTTCTAATACTGCTAATTATTGATGTGAGGACCTTTGATGAGACATGGTGTTTTATAATAAATGATTCAATTCTCCAATATAAAGGCTGGAAGTATTTGCGAACTGACTTTTCAAAGAATTTCCTTAATTAACCAGAAAATCTTTTGTGGACCACTAGAATTTGAGGTCGGAGGTGTTAAATGGAAAGTGAGGATACTTATTTATATTCACACTATTCCTCTCTCATCTATAAGCCACCCTCCTGTCTTTCACCTTACCTTGCAATCATCCAATTATTAGTTTACTAAATGGATACTTATTGAGTACTTATTGTTACCAGGCACTGTGCTTAGCACTGAGAAAACAGTAGCAGTGAAAATCTGGACGTGGCTGTGGCTCTTATTTCACTATCAAACTTCTAGAATGAGTGGTTTGTGCTCTCTAAGAACCACTCATTCACTCCTCCTCTTTTGAAGATCAGACTTTTCTCTCATCATTCTACAAATATTGAAAGTCACCAAAGATTTCTTTACCACCAAATGCCACTCCCTGTATCCATTCTTTTCTTTATTTTCTCTCCTTCCTGAATCAGTCCAACATTAAGCCTATCCAGATTATTTGACCACTTACAAGTTTGCTTCAATCGCCCTTTATCCTTTTTTTCCTAAATCTTGATTTAAGAATTTCTCATATTTTCCCCTTAGATTTCCTCTCATGTAACCACCCAATCTATGTTACAATCCCTAATGTTTTCCCTGGTTCTAGGTAAATGCTTCCAACCATAGGTGACCCTAATACCTGAAATTCTCTAAAACCTTTTCAAGCCTAAAATTTCCCCAAACAGATCTCTTTCCTGTAAAAAGGGCTAGTTCTGGAATCTTGATGACTCCATGCAGTCCTTCAAATACAGATGGAAAGTGAGGTCACATGAGTTTTAGTATTGCCCAAGGAGAATAGGCATTGTGAACTGAGACTAGGAACAATAACAAAACCCTGAGGATAGATAACTGGTGTTTAAGAGACAAGCAAAGGGAGAAAGAGCTGCAAAGAGAGAAGCAAAAGAAAAAGAGTTTTTTCAAAAACAGAGAAGAAAACAACAGAGTCTCTTGTTTCCAAGAAGGTGTGAAAGGTAAAGAATGAGCTATAGAAATTGGATTTCATAAAAATGAGGCCTACAGAGTTCTTAGAGTGGTTATAGGGAACGAGTTGGGTCAACGCCAATGAGCAGGAGGCTGTGAACCCTGTCAGTGAGAAGAGGTAAAGTGAAGAAAGCAATTGCAGACATTGTTTTTAAAGAAATCTGTCTGTGAAAGAGGGGAGAAGTGGGGTATAATTATAGAGGGATGTGAGATGGAGCAGAGACTATATATAACAAATACCTGAGTGTGTTTAATGCTCATAGTAAGGAGCCTAGAAGCAATTAGAGAGGGTCTGAATGCAGAGAAGAAAGAGTAGACTATCAATTGAGAAAAAGTGTGTGTGTGTGCACGTGGGCACACATTGGGGGTGGAGGTGTGATCCAAGCTAAACTATTGCAATAGAACTGTAAACAGGAGGAAAAAAACCTTTTCTTTCCTTCAGAGGAATTAATATTTTCTCCTCCCTTCCTATTTGTGCTCCCTTCAAGTTTTCGTCTTACACAGATTGTAATTATTTCTAGAAAACTGAACTTTCTATTTACCAAAGTTTATCTGCACACGCTCACCAAGAAATATTCCTTATTAACAGACTTTCCATGTCTTAGAAACTAGCAAAGAATTTTGTCTACTATGTATTACATCTGTCATTTTTGGCTAGTTGTATAAGTTCTCTGTATCTCAGTTTCCTCATTTGAAAAATGGAAATAGTACCTATCTCATAGAATTGCTGTTAGGGTTAAAATGGTTAGAACTGTGCCAGGAACATGAAGGGCTCAATAATATTAGCTAATATCATTAACCAGCATATCAAATTCAAACTCCTCTGCTTGACCTTCAGAAATTCTAGCTAGCAGTTAGTTCATCATATTTATCTCAAAGCCGGCCAAAAGCGTTGCCCCCACATTATTCTCTCAAAAAATATTGCATTCATTGCCTGTTAGCATGCTTTCCTCTGGGATTCTCTTTTCTTGTACAATTTTATCCTTATCATATTTATATTTCAACTTAATACTCCAAATGTCTATAAAGCATTCTTTAGATACTCCTAATCGAACTTTCTTTCCAATCAGTCAATATTACTATAACCATCACACAAATTATGGATGCTATAAATGATTATAGCATTTATCTTTAAATACTTCCTTAATTTCTTACGATTATTTGTCTTGTTTTTTAAATAGCTGTCAACTCCTTGTTCAAATGTGACCCTGTGTTATATATATGTGTGTGAGCATCTTTGAGTGATTGTGTGCCCTGCACATTAATTGAGGCAGTGGTGGACTGATGAAATACAGAGGGTGCTCAATGTAAGAAATATATCTTTCTGAACCTGAAGTATAAATGGGAAATAGTCTCCCTTGAAAATTCATGGTTCCAGACCCTTCCTTTTAAGAAGTTAGGGTTTAATTTTACTTCACCTATTTGGTTTAGTTACATAAAACTGAGAAATTACCCTTAAGTTGTCAAGTCCACCTGAGATACCTGAAGAAGTAAATACACATCCTTACTGGACCCAATCCTCACACGATACCCACCACGGAAACTAAAGAGTATAACCTCATAGCCTGTGGTTTGATTAATATTATAAAATTATAATTATAAAAATTTTGTGGAGACACTATAAACAAGAGTGAGCCATCCCAAAAGAATAGCAACAACTGATAGCCGAAACTTCAGAATACAGAAATAACATAATATGAAATATGTGTGTTTTTATGTCAAATGAAATTAGATAGCATATAAAGCATGAGATAAAAACAATATACTATTTCTTCAAAGGAAAATTTGAACATGTGGAAAAAACTGAAAATTTTGAAATTAAAATTTCAATGGTTTGCTTAGATACCATATTAGAATTAGAATTAACTGAAAAAAGAATTACTGAACTGGAAAATAAAACTGAAAAACTTGCCTAGAATATCATACAAAGGGACAATATGATAAGCACAATGAAAATGTGGTTCTATTGTGGAGGAAGGAAAGAGAACACATAACACACAAATAACTGGAGTTCCAGAAAAGCTGAATAGTGATCATGTAATAAAACGATATTCAAACTGACTACATGCATGAATCATTAGATTCAGGAATTCAAAAGAAATCCCATGCATAGAAATTAAAACAAAACAAAACAAAAACCACTCTGGCCAGATCATGGTAAAACTATAAAACATCAAAGAAAAAGAAGATATTAAAAGCAGTTCCAATTAAATGACAGTCTACATTTAAGGGAATGAAAATTAAACTCAGGATAGACTTTGCAAGAGAAAGAGTAAAAATAAAAAAAGGAGTTAATGAAATAATAGCATCAAAATGCTGAAAAAAAGCTGTCAAAGTAAAAGTTTATACCTAGCTAAATTCTTATTTGAGAATAATAATTAAACACATTTTCAGACAAATAGAAACGGAGAGAGTTTACCATTGGCATGGACATTCTAAAAGATGTACTTCAAGAAAATGGAAACAAAACCGAAACAGAAGGACAGCAATGCAAGAAAGAATGATAAGCAAACTAATTGCTAAACAACTGGCCAAAGTGAAAAATATACTGAATGTCTAAGATGACTATAATCATGATGACTTATTTTGACAGTATAAAATGGAAATGAAATACTAGACAACAATTAATTCTAAGGTGGGATCAGTAGCACACCAGGAGTGAGGCAGTAGCAGTGAGAGCAGATTATCTACCTGATTCCCACAGGTGTGCAGCGACATTTCATTGTGTTTTAATTTGCATTTCCCTAATGGTTAATGAGGCCAATTATATTTTCATGTGTTTATTTTCCATCTATTTATCTGCTTTGGTGAAACATCTCTTCATGTCTTGCCTTTTTCTAATTGATTATTGTCTGGATTTTTTTAATGTTGAGTTTTGAGTTCTGCGAGTCATTTGTTGTAAATGTGGTTGGCAAACATTTTTCCCCAATCTGTGGCTTATCTTTTCATCCTCCTTACAGAGTCTACTTCTCAGAAATAATTGGTATTTATTGATACACACATATCTTGGATGAATCTCAAGGGAAACATGCTAAATTTAAAAATAAATAAATAATCTCTGCCCCCTTCTTCACATGAATCTTCACATAGCGTTCTCCCCTGTGTCTCTCTCCCTTCTCTTATAAGACCATCAGTCATTTAGAGACCACCCTAATCTAGAATGATCTCATCTCAAGATCCATAACAATTACATCTACAAAGATTCAATTTCTAAATAAGGCCACGTTCATAGGTACTTGCTGCAAGGACTTGGATATATCCTTTAGGAGGACACTAACCCACTACAGTCTACAGCACAATTCTTAACATTTTGCCATATCTACATTATTTCTCTTTATCTATTCCTCTCTCCTCCCCAACCCCATTTTAACCCTTCCCCTGTGTGGGTGTGTATATATCTGTACATATGTGCGCATGTATATATATAAAACACTAACAAATTAATTGCAGACATCATGCCTCTTAACTCCTAAATAAGTCAACATGTATTTCTTAGAAACATAAATAATTTTTTATGTTACCACAATAATATAATCAAATTCAGGAAGTAAGAAATGTAGAATCCATATTCGAATTTCACCAGTTTTTCAATAATGTCCTTTGTAATGATTTTATTTTTTCTCTTGATGTAGGATCAAATGCAGGGTCACGCACTGTATTAATTTCATGTGTCTAGTTTTATTTAATCTGGAACAATTTCTCGGTGTTTTATTTCATAATATCGATATTGTTTTATATATTTTGAGTTGGCTTTATTAAATGCATGTAAGTTTGGAATTATTCTATCATCCTGGTGATGAGCATTATATAGTTGCTCTCTCTACCCCTAATAATGTCTTTTGTCTTAAAAACTATTTTGTCTAAAATCAATATAGCTGTATCAGCTTTCTTTTGTCTACTATTTTCCTGATGTGTACCTTTTCATCCTTTTATTTTTAATATTTTCATGTTGCTTTCATTATTTCTGTTTCACAGATTTTTAAAGTTTATTATCATCACCATCATCAACAGCATCAGCATTATCTCTGTGTACAAACAATATTCGTTGGATTTTAAAACATCTTTGCCATGAGCTGTACTCAAAATTTTTTTCTTTAAATTTTAGATTGTCCTTCTAAAAATCATTTTTTCTTCTTTAAATACTTCCTTTAGGAAAAAAAAAAAAAAAAAAAAAAACTCCTAAAGATTATGATGTTGAGTTTATGGGGTGATGGAGTTTGGATGTGTTGTCCCCTCCAATACTTATGTGGAAATCTGATCCCCAATGTGGCAGTGTTGGGAACTGATTGAGTCATGGGGGCGGATCCCTCATGAATGGATTAATGCTGTTCCTGGGGGCGGGGGGATTAATGAGTGAGTTCTTGCTCTATTAGTTCCCGGGAGAGCTCGTTGCTTAAAAAGACTCTGGCACCTTCTCTCTCTCTCTTGCTTCCTCTCTCTTGCTTCCTCTCACCATGTGACCTGCTTGTACCCACCAGCTCCCTGCTGCTTTCCACCATGAGTAGAAGCAGCCTGAGGCCCGTGCCAGACGCAGCTGTCCCAGAATCGTAAGCCAAATAAAACTTCTGTCGTTTATAAATTACCCAGTCTCAGGTATTTCTGTCATAGCAACACAAAATGGACTAATACATGGGGTTAAATAAAAGATTCCTCTTGGGAGTGGGTTATAGCCAAAAAACATAGGCTTTGAGGCCAGATAGACTTGGATTTGAATCTTCACTCTGCCCTTAAGTAAGCGTGTGATCTTGAAGAGGGTCCTAAACTTGTCTGTAGTCAGGTTCTGCATCTGGTAAACAATACCCAGATAGGACAGTGGTCGAGAACAAAATAGGACAATGCTATCTCTGGCACAGAGTAAAAACTCACAAAGTCTAGTTTCTGTCCTTCTTAGGATTTACTATTTCTCTCTTCCCATATTAGATTTGTTTTTGTTTCTTGCCTACTCCTGCTTACTAACATGTTTTACCTTTTATTTTTTGATAGCCAACCTTTTATTTTATTGATGTCTAAAATAAAGGCAGGGAGAGTGAATAACTAGATCATTGAGTGTCACTAGGATTGCTTAGATGTGATAACACAGACAAATCGAGACTTTATTATTAAATTACAATTAATTTTAATATAAATAATTTCTTTTAACCACTGCAAGAATAAAATGTAAACCTCAGATATGAAATAGTCTGTAGCTAAAGATCATACATTGGGACCTATTCTCACCTAACAGGAATTATTTGTTTTGTCAACATAAGCTTTTCTCCATTTTAACTAATATCTGCCTTAATTATAGTCATCTGTGCCTGTCAATACAGGATAGGTTTTAAATTTCACATTCCTGGCATTCCAGAGTAGAGATTCAGACTAGGTCAATACTTACCTATCATCACTTGTAATTGATGTGTAATGTCTTTTTTTTTTTTTTCTTAATTTTATTTTGTCAATATACAGTGTGGTTGATTATTGTGGCCCATCACTGAAACCTCCCTCCCTCCCCCCTCTCCCCCCTCCCTCCCAACAATGTCCTTTCTGTTTGCTTGTCGTATCAACTTCAAGGAATTGTAGTTGTTATGTCATCTTCCACCCCACCCCCCCGGGTTTTGTGTGTGTGTGTGTGTGTGTGTGTGTGTGAATTTATTTTATTTTTAGCTCCCACCAATAAGTGAGAACATGTGGTATTTCTCTTTCTGTGCCTGACTTGTTTCACTTAATATAATTCTCTCAAGGTCCATCCATGTTGTTGCAAATGGCAGTATTTCATTCGTTTTTATAGCTGAGTAGTATTCCATTGTGTAGATATACTACATTTTCCGTATCCACTCATCCGATGATGGACATTTGGGCTGTTTCCAACTCTTGGCTATTGTAAAGAGTGCTGCAATGAACATTGGGGAACAGGTATACCTTCGACTTGATGATTTCCATTCCTCTGGGTATATTCCCAACAGTGGGATAGCTGGGTCATATGGCAGATCTATCTGCAAGTGTTTGAGGAACCTCCATACCATTTTCCATAGAGGCTGCACCATTTTGCAGTCCCACCAACAATGTATGAGAGTTCCTTTTTCTCTGCAACCTCACCAGCATTTATCGTTCAGAGTCTTTTGGACTTTAGCCATCCTAACTGGGGTGAGATGGTATCTCAGTGTAGTTTTGATTTGCATTTCCTGGATGCTGAGTGATGTTGAGCATTTTTTCATATATGTCTGTTGCCATTTGGATATCTTCCTTAGAGAAATGCCTGCCTAGCTCTTTTGCCCATTTTTTAATTGGGTTGCTTATTTTCTTCCTGTAAAGTTGTTTGAGTTCCTTGTATATTCTGGATATTAATCCTTTGTCAGATGTATATTTTGCAAATATTTTCTCCCACTCTGTTGGTTGTCTTTTAACTCTGTTAATTGTTTCTTTTGCTGTGCAGAAGCTCTTTAGTTTGATATAATCCCATTTGTTTATTTTTCCTTTGGTTGCCCGTGCTTTTGGGGTCGTATTCATGAAGTCTGTGTCCAGTCCTATTTCCTGAAATGTCAACACATACGTAAAATTATTCACCACAATCAAGTGGGATTCATCCCAGGGATGCAAGGTTCGTTCAACATATGCAAATCAATAAATGTGATACACCATATTAATAAAATCAAACACGAGGACCATATGATCATCTCTATAGATGCTGAAAAAACATTTGATAAAGTTCAGCACTCATTCATGACAAAGACCCTCTATAAGTTAGGTATAGAGGGAAAGTGTCTCAACATAATTAAAGCCATATATGCCAAACCCACTGCCAATATCATCCTGAATGGGGAAAAGCTGAAAGCTTTTCTCTTAAGAACAGGAACTAGACAAGGATGCCCACTCTCATCATTCCTATTCAACATAGTGTTGGAAGTACTAGCCAGAGCAATCAGAGAAGAGAAGGAAATAAAGGGCATCCAGATTGGAAAAGATGAAGTCAAACTGTCCCTGCTTGCAGATGACATGATCCTATATATTGAACAGCCTAAAACTTCCACAAAAAAACTGTTGGAATTGATAAATGATTTCAGCACAGTAGCGGGATACAAAATCAACACACAAAAATCAGTAGCATTTCTTTTCTCCAATAGTGAACATGCAGAACGAGAAATCAAGAAAGCCTGCCCATTTACAATAGCCACCAAAAAAATAAAATACTTAGGAATTGAGTTAACCAAGGAGGTGAAAAATCTCTATAATGAGAACTACAAACCACTGCTGAGAGAAATTAGAGAGGATACAAGAAGATGGAAAGATATCCCATGCTCTTGGATTGGAAGAATCAACATAGTGAAAATGTCCATACTACCCAAAGTGGTATACAAATTTAATGCAATCCCCATCAAAATTCCAATGACATTTTTCTCAGAAATGGAAAGAACTATCCAGACATTTATATGGAATAACAAAAGACCACACATAGCCAAAGCAACGCTGAGCAGAAAAAATAAAGCTGGAGACATAACACTACCTGACTTTAAACTATACTACAAAGCTATAATAACCAAAACAGTATGGTACTGGCATAAAAACAGACACACTGATCAATGGAATAGAATAGAGAATCCAGAAATCAACCCACACACCTACAGCCATCTGATCTTTGACAAAGGCACCAAGCCTATACACTGGGGAAGAGACTGCCTCTTTAGCAAATGGTGCTGGGAGAACTGGATATCAATATGCAGGAGAATGAAACTAGACCCACACCTTTCACCATACACTAAAGTCAACTCAAAATGGATTAAAGAATTAAATATACACCCTGAAACAATAAAACTTCTTGATGTGTAATGTCTTACTTGAGCTGATAAATGGTTATCTTTTATAACAGATATTATAGAGAATTTGAATTTGTGATTTTGCTAATTTTTGTTTTTCACAGAAGGCATTAATGATAATAGATATGACCTATTTCTATATACAGAGTAATATAATTTACCTTATATAACTTCTATATTTCTACATTGGAAACGTGTATATGTATAAGCACATCATATGTCTCAAAAATATGTAGTGCTTAAAGTAAAAATTTTACATTTTCAAACAACTTTGATTACTCTTTCTATGTATGAGTTGAAGAACTCAGCTTCTTCAGGGTGATTTGTAAGATAAATACTTATTTTGAACACTAGAATCATGGCAGGATGGATGTTCAGATCATGAGAAGCACATGGGTACAGGGACATATTGAGGGAACCACACAGCCATAGCTCCCATTCCCTTGTCACTACATGCAGTGGCTGGCAGAACTATTTAAGCTGCTATTTTTTCTTACTTTATTTCATTTATTTTTGGTGGGGTAGGTATATTAGTAGGTAGATACATTTGCATTTATTTATTCTTGCCAAGAAAAGAGATTTGAATTTGAATATGAACATGTGAGTAAAATATATGCATGTAGGAACTCACCGGCTTTCCTTAGTAGTTAAGAAATTGGACTTGTGTAAGATTGTCTGGGGTCACATGCTGGGCCTTTTACTTCCAGGTTGTGTGACATTGTGCAAGTTACTCTGACTTAGCTTCCCCTACCTCTTCATTGTAATGGAGATGATGATAACAGTTTTGTCTTTGTCAGTCCTAATTACATCATCTACTTCAGAAGACTTGCGAAGATTTTATCACATTTATGGAGGACTTAATCTCATTTGTGTAGGTGCCTGGCACATATTTAGTGCTCAAAAAATAGTTGTTAATATTATTTATTTGTCTACTTTTAAAACGTACTTTAAAAAACAATGTGATCTCACCTTACCAAGAAAATTCAGCCCAAGGTTGTGTCCTGTTGATCCTTCTCTTACATCTGAAGAGTGATGGCAAAGAAAGAGATTGACACCTGCTCTGGCAGATCCCATTAGGGGTTGTTGAATTCTAGGGCTGCATACTGCAAATGTACATTTGAACCATTCCATCACTATGCATTATATTTTCAGGGAATGAAGTCATAGGTTAACTACTGTTTAAACTAGGATCCTGACTCATTTATACTGGAACATACACACTGCCAGAGAGTAGGCTACTGATGTTGACTGATACAACTGCTCCTTCAAATTATGGAGGCATTAAAATTATGGAGCCCAGTTTTACTTTGAGAGCATGGATATTAATTATGGGTACTGAAAAAGTTTAATCAACTCTTCCTGCTTCATGATACAGCAAATTTCTCTAAGGACTGGACTATTCTTCTCTTCCAAATAGAACCTCTCCTTGGACACTGCTTAATAAACACCAGCAGTGTTCACTCTCTGGCTCCCTATACTCTAGATTTCTGGAGTAAAATACCCTCTACAGAATACCCTAACCCAACCCTTCTCATCACCCTCACTGACCAGCCTTTTAATATGACACTTTTTAGACAAGTTTTATTAAAATTATCTTGTCCTGAACATATAATTTTTTAGGACTAAAGGTAGAATTTCAGTTACCCCCAGCTGAGAGCTTTGTTTTTCCTTTTTTCATACTTTTGTATTTGTGGTAAGATATATATGACATAAAAGTTGCCCTTCTCTGATGACTAATAGAGCATTTTTCACGTGCCTATTGGCCACTTGCATATCTTCCTTGAAAAAATGTCTATTCATATTTTTTGCCCATCTTTTATATTTTTTAACAGACCTTATTTTTAAGAGCATTTTTACATTCACAGCAAAATTGAGTGGAAGGTAGAGATTTCCAGTATACTCCCTGACCCTACTATGTATGCACAGCCTTTCCCACTGTCAACATCCCACACAAGACCAGTACATTTATAGCAATCATTGAACCTACATTAACACATCATTATCAACCAATGTCTATATATTTACTCTGTGGAATATACTATAAAGCATATGTACTTCACAGGGCCTGGTTTTCCAAAGCCTTGCAGTTTCAAATATTGACCTTGAGGAGGACTGGCTAAATTTCCCTCAGGCTATAAGTCTCTGTTGCAAGATAAGGATTGTGGCACAGCAGGTTCCTGGCTCAAAGACAGATTAGTTACTGACTGTTATGTAAAGATACTGAGAAATTGCTGTTAAGAAGGAATGTTTCCTAAGATCAAACTGTTTTTGATAGGACCACTTAATTGCCTTTCTGGAATATCATCTGACTTGTTTCACTGAAAGTTGCCAGCCTATACTGTTAAACTATAAACCCACCTATGTCTCTTCCTGTAACTTCCTTGTCTGGAAAATAAATGCAGGAAGAAAACCCCCATTCGGCGTTAATTTCCCAAGGAAGGAATGGCTCTCACTTGGGAGTCCCAAAGGGAGATTAACCACTTCAGGGCCTCTCACTGCTCAGAAGAGATGGGCTTTGAGTAATCCTTTCATCTCCGTCACCCAGGGGAAGTGGGGTGACAAATCCGTGGGGGGCGAAGCAACACAAAGCAACATTACCCATTTTTAAATTAGGTATTTGTCTCTTTATTATTTAGTCATAGGAGTTCTTTGTATTTTTTTAATATAAGTCCCTTCACAAATACATGATTTGCAAATACTTCATCCCATTCCGTGAGTTGTCTTTTCACTTTCTTGATGATGTTCTTTGACGCACAAAAGTTTTAAATTTTGATAAAGTACAAATTATCTATTTTTGCTGTTGTTCCTCATGACTTCCAGTTTAATAGCTAAGAATCCTTTCCCATGTGCAAGATCATAAAGATTTACACCTATGTTTTCTTCTAAGAGTTTTATAGTTTTAACTGTATTAGGTCTTTCATCCATTTTAGGTTATGTTTTGTGTAATGTGTGGTCAAATGTTCAAATTCATTCTTTTGCATGTGACTATTCAGTTGTTCCACCACTATTTTTTGAGAAAATTATTTTTTTCTCATTGAATGTTCTTGGCACTCTTGTTAAAAATCAGCTGAGTATAGACACTTGGTTTTATTTCCAGACTCTCAATTCTATTCCATTGTTTGTCCTTGGACTAGTAATACACTGTCATGATGACAATTGTTTTGTAGTGAGTTTTGAAATTAGGAAATGTGAGTTCTTGTCATTTCCTCTTCTTTTTCCAGATTCTTTTGGCTATATTGGGTTATTTGCCATTGCATGTAAATTTTAGAGTCAGCTTGTCACTTTCTATAAATAAGTAAACTAAGATTCTGGTAAGGATTGCACTGAATCTGTAGACAAATTGGGGGAGTATTGGCATATTAACAACATTAATTCTTCTGATCCATAAACGTGGGATATTTTTCCATTTTTTCATCTTGTCAAACAACATTTTGTAGTTTCCAGAGTATAAGTTTTGCACTTATTGTTAAATTTTTCCCAAGTTTTTTATTTTTTGAGACTATTTTAAATGGAATTGTTTTCTTAATTTTATTTTCAGCTTGATCATTGAGTGTAGAGAAATGCAATTGATTTTTGAATATTGATCTTGCAACATCATTGAATTTGTTCATTTGCTGTCTTAGTCCGTTTTGTGTTGCTATAACAGAAATACCTGAGACTAGGTAACTTATAAAGAAGAGAGGTTTATTTGGCTTACGATTCTGGGACAGCTGCATCAGGCATGGGCCTCAGGCTGCTTCTACTCATGGTGGAAAATGGCAGGCAGCTGGTGGGTACAAGCAGATCACATCGCAAGAGGAAGCAAGAGAGAGAGAGAATGTGCCAGAGTCTTTTTAAGCAACAAGTTCTCACGGGAACTAATAGAGAGAGAACTCACTCATTAATCCCCTCCTCCCCCAAGGAGAGCATTAATCCATTCATGAGGGATCTGCCCCCATGACTCAATCAGTTTCCAACACTGCCACATTGGAGATCAAATTTCCATGTGAGTTTTGGAGGGGACAACACACCCAAACTCCATCATTTGCTCTAATAGTTTTTTAGAGAATTTCTTTTAAAAATTTTTACATAAATATTATATCATCTGAGGATGCTGATAGCTGTACTTCTTTCTTTCCAATCTGGATGGCTTTTACTTATTTTTCTTGTCTAATTGTTCCAGCTAGACTCTCAGGTACAAGGTTGAAATAAGAGTAGACATATTTGTCTTACTTATTGTTGATTTTAGAGGGATAGTGTTTAGTCTTTCAGCAAGTATATTAGCTGTGGGCTTTTCATAAATGCTCTTTATTAGGTTGAGGAAGTTCTCTTGTATTCCTAATTTGTTGAGTGTTTTTTATCATGATATGGTGCTAGATTTTGTTAGATGCTTTTTTATATCTATTAAGATAATCAGATATTTTTTTGTTTTTATTCTATTGATGTTCTATTATATTAATTAATTTTCAGAGGTTAAACCTACCTTGCATTCATGGGATAAATCCCACTTGGTCATGACGTATAATTCTTTATGTATGTTGCTGGACTGGGTTTAATAGAATTTTGTTGAGGATTTTTGTATCCATTTTCATAAGGCATCTTGATTGTAGTTGTCTTTTCATGATGACTTTGGGTTTGGTATCAAGGTAATACTGGTGTCATAAAAGGAGTTGGAAAGTGCTCCCTCCTCTTCTATGAAGAGTTTATGAAAAATTGGCATTAATTCTTCTTTAAATGTTTGGTAGAATTCATTGGTGAAGCCATCTGGGCCTGAGATTTTCTTTGTGGATAGTTTTTTAAATGCTACTTTAAAAAACTATCTTAATACTATCATAAGTACTCTTTACAAGAAACAAATCTATTTGATTATCTTTTTCTTTTTGAGTCAGTTTTGGCAGTTTATGTCTTTCTAGAAATTTTTTCATTTCATCCATATTATCTCATTTATTTGTATGCAGTTTTTTGGTATTCTTTAATAATCTTTTTTATTTCTGTAAGTTCATTTAGCAATACCCTTTCTTTCATTTCTGATTCTAGTAATTTGTATTCTCTCCGTCTTCTTGTCTCACTCTCTCTTTTTTTGATCAGTGCACAAAAGTGCACCAATTTTGTTGATCTTTTCAAAAAATCAGCTTTTCATTTTATTGATTTTCTGTATTGCTTTTTCTACTTTCTGTTTTCACTCTAATCTTTATTATTTCTATTTCATTAATTTTCTATTTCATTAATTTCCACTCTAATATTTATTATTTCATTCCTTTTATTTACTTTAGGTTTAGTTTGCTCTTCTTTTCCAGTGTTTTAAGGGTAAATTTAAGGTTATTAATTTTCTATCTTTATTTTTTCACATAGGCATTTACATATAAATTTACTTCTAAGCACCACTTTAGCTGCATCCCATCAGTTGTGGTATGTTATGTCTTCATTGTGTTTTTACTTCCTTGTTGATATTATTGATCTTTTCTGTAGTTGTTCTATTATTGAAAGGAACATTAAAGTCTCCAACTATTATTGTTTGGTTATTTCATCCTTTATCTTTGCCAGTTTGCTTTATGTATTTTGGTGCTCTCTTATTAAGGGCATATATGTTTATATTATATAACATATAATATAAAAATGTTACTCCTTTATTTTCCTCTACGCTTTTTTGTGGTACTATTATTTTATATGTTACATCTATTAATGTTACAAACTTAATACATTGTTATAATTATTAATTTATCACCTGTGGTTATTTCCTTAGCCCAAAACAGCCTTGCTTCTACCCATGTTATGGGCAACCATATTACAAATATATTACATTTCTATGTCATTGGCCCAACAATATATTATAATATATATTATTTTATAAAATTGCCTTTAAATTAATTAAGAGAAGAAATGAGAAAAATATGCATTTATACTGTCTTTAATAAACACATAATTATTTTACCAGTGCTCTTTGTTTCTTCACGTGGATTTAAGTTGCCATCTGTTCTCTCCTGTTTTCAGTCTTAAGAACTTCCTTTAGTATTTCTTGCAAAGAATGTCTGCTGGTAACAAATCCTTTCAGTTTTTATTTATCTAGGACTGTCTTTATTTGACCTTTATTTTTTAAAGATAGCTTTGCAGAGGACAGAAATTTTGGTTTATGGTTTTTATCTCTAAACACTTTGATTATGTTATCTCACTACCTTTCTGAGGAGAAGTCAGCTGTTTATCTTATTCAGGTTCCCTTGTAAGAGTTATTTTTTTCTCTTACTGCTTTTTAGATTTTTTCCTTGTCTTTAACTTCCAGCATTTTTGCTGTGATGTGTATGTTTGTGAATCTGTTGAGCTACCTAAATGTGTAGTGTAAGAACATAATCTAAGGGATCCATTTTCAGAAATGGCTTATCTGAGGGTGTTTTATTGAGATGGTAATCAGTTCCTAGCCCCTTTTGTTTTCTTCATTTTCCCAGAGGGCCTCTGAACAGATAAGGCCCTCCTTGAGATGGTAATTAGTTACTAGCACCCATTGTTTTCTTCATTCCCTGGTGTTTCTCCCTTCACAGGGCTTGGGCAGGCCTTTTTTGCAGGCTTGTCCTGAGCCCCCAGACAAAGGAATTCCTTGCAAGGGGGTAATAGATTTTAGGTGCCATTTGGGAAGATTGTACAACCCATAGTACTCACGGCCAGTGAGGAGGTGGGGGGAGGGACTTGCATGGTAGGAAATAAATTGCTTGTTACAGCCCTTTTCTGTGTGCCTGCCCTTCAGACAGCTGAAAGTTGCAAGGCTGTAATTAAAGTCTTGCTTCACTGTACCTCATGTCTCTTTGTCCATCCTTTGGCAGTGGATGGATGAGAGCATTTCTCATATGTAGGTAGCTGTTTTCCATTAAATTTGGGGAGTATTTAGCCATTATTTTTTCTAATATTTTTCTGCTTCTTTCTCTCTGACCTCTCTTTTTGGTATTCCCACTGTGCATTTTTGGTATGATTAACAATGCCCCTCTAATCTATGGAACCCTCTTCATTTTTCTTTAGTTTTTTGTTTCTGTTTTTCAAACTGCATTTATCCATCTACCTTCAATGTTGCTAAATCTTCCATTTGACATTTGAAATCTACTGTTGCTCTCCCCTAGTGAATTTTTGTTCTTTTTCAGTTATTATTTTTTCACTCCAAAATTTCCATTTGATTCTTTTTTATAATTTCTATCTATTGATATTCTCTAATGAAACATTGTTATTATATCTTCATCTATTTAAGCAAGTCTTCATTTATTTATTTAAACATTTATAATGGCTATTTTGAGGGTTTTTTCTTTAATTACCTCACCTGGTCACTCTCACAAACAGTTTCTGCTGCCTGATTTTATTTCTGGTGTATGGTCATACTTTTCTGTTTCTTTGCATGTCTCAAATTTTTTTGATAGAAACCGGATATTTCAGACAATATATTATAGCAACTCTGAGTGCTGGCTCCCCCTCACCCTGCAGCTTGTTATTTCTATTTGCTGGTTTGTTTATTTAGTGACTAGCTGGATTATTTTAGTGCAGTAAATTTCTCCTTCCATAGTATTAAACCTATGATGTTGCTTCTAAAGGAGGCACAGCTTTGGCAACATCCACAGCTACCATGAATGACAGACTTGCTTTTAGCAAGTCTCCTTCTTTTTCCTTGACCACACCCAGCTGTTAGGCTTTACTAAATTGTGGGTTTTATGCTCTATTGTTTCAACAATGCCTGTGGAATAAATTGCTCTACAATCTAATCCAATCAAATCTGGGCTCCCTTGAAGGAAGAGTTACTGAGCTAAATGTCTGATATTTGTTCTGTCCCAGGGGAGCTCCTCCCACCCTTCTCCTTTCCCAAATTTCCTGCAAACCAGCAAGCCTATAGTTTAGCCTGTATCTTAAATCTACTCCCAATTGTCCCCCACCATAACCTTCGCTGTTTTTGAGAAACCCTTTAGCTTGACTTTCTCCATGCTCCGTGGCAAATAAAGTCTATTCCTGTGGGAAAAGGTTAGGGGCTATCCATTTTATAGCCGGCTTTTCACCATAGACCTAAATCTCCGAGCTAGGGCTCTGGAGCTGGGGTGGGAGCAATGACAAGCTTCTCTCTGAGTGACACCCCAACTTTAAGACCTGAGTGCTCAGTGGGGGAGGAGATGGGCATCAGCCTAGGTCTTCGTGGCTTGCCTCTTCTAGCATGGAACCACTGTCTCACAAGCCAGAGAAAGAGCAGTCAGAGTACAAGCATTCTCTGCAGCTTCCTGTCCAAGGTAGAGCCTTCCTTTATCAAGTGAAGATTGGGCAGACGATTGGGCCCCACTTCTCAACGGCACTTGCCCAGAACTTAACCTCAGGAACAGATGGTTGGTGGAAGGACGACAATCACTGACATCCTGCTCTTCCCAGGAAGAAAGCCCTCTGACTGAGAGCTGGGGAGAGAAGGAAGCCTGTGTTTTTCACCTCGGCAGTCTGGAGTGAAGTTTTCACTTTCTGAGCTGGGAGAGATGGAGGAAGGAGTGGTCTTGGTTGAAATACCTGTTAAATAAAAATTATAGGAGGCCGTTGTTTTTGATGAAGTTCCTGCATTGGTCCACAAAAGACCAGCCTAAAAAAACAAAATGGAGTCACCTCTGCTAATAAGTTCCACGTCTACTTAGGTTGAGGCCTGACCTTCTGAGAAATCAGGAGAAAGAGATAACAGCCAATTTCCCCAACAGGCCAGTTTAGATCTTCAATAGGAATGATAAAGAAGTTCCCTCTGCTTTAATCCTTACAGAAAAGAGACAGCCTGAAGTAACCTGATGTTAACAACCAGTTATTTTCCTATGTTCTGTCTCCCTGTCCCCACACTTCAAGGAAAGTAACTTTAAAATGACCAGCATACTTTTTGTTCTGTTTCTGCTTTCTTCAAGCCTTTTCCTGTCTATAAAATCTGTTATTTGTAATAGACTTTGGAGCATTTCTCTGACTCTGTGTCAGGGATGGTGTTTCCTGGCTTTATCCTCACATTTGGCTCCCAATAAACTTTCCCAAATTATTTCTGCCTCAACAGCCTTAATTTCGATTGGTGTACTACAAACTCTTGCTTTTCCTGCTATTGTCATAGATTTTCTTAAATAGATGTTTATTCATTTTTATTCCCTGAAGACCACTTTCAGATGCTTTAAATGGTTGTTGGTGTTTTTCTTAAATAGTTTTCACCAGTTTCGTTACTGGGTGGCATATCTAGGTTCTTGGTCCATGAACAAAGAATCTTTCATGGGGTCAACAAAAGGAAAGGAAGAGAGAGACAGAGAAACAGAGCATGTTAGGGCTTTATTACCAAGCGAAGGTACACGCCAAGGAAGTGCTCAGACTCCTGACCTTCTCCTTCCATTCTGTCCCACATGGAAACTCCTAATGACCCCATCCTCTTCCCCTCCTGTTCCACCTCATGTGCAGGCACTGGCCAATCCAGTTTGAATATATATAAACAACCTCCCTGGGGCATGTCCCTTTTCTATCCTGCCTCACTTTCAACAGGGAGCAGGTTCACAGAGCTCCTCACATTGACATGCTGGAAGCCAATCCTCCTTTATATTACATTTTATCATTTCAAATTATTGATACAGCTTCTGTATCTCAGCTAAAAGAGGTGATTTTATAGAAATTAAACATATACATCAGATGTCAATGTATGTTCTTCACAGGAAAATGATCATGCATCTATTTTTTAATAAAAGATTACATGAAAGGTAGATAGTGATTTTTTAAAATGTCATATAGCATGCATTGTACTTCCTTAAAAATATTGATCTGGCTTCTTTTCTAGTTTGTTGTACTAACCAACATTTCTTCAGGTGCAACAAAAGTTAATAAATGAGACTAAGTAACACTAGAGAAACAGTCAGTGTAAAACATACCCTTTCAGGAGATTGACCTTACATTAAATTATATTCTTGCTACAGGATAGGAGTGAGTGAGCAGTCAAAAAGAAAGTATTAGGATAAGTCAAAACATATCTGAAGATAAAATTAATTCAGCTTAAATTTTTTCATGTAAATTATACATCATGGTAAGAGACTTTACAAATGACATTAAACATGTAGACACACTCATATTTTAATAAGAGATCAGATATAAAAACCCTGTAAAAATTTCACGTTGAAATTTGACAGATGAAGTCCTCTGGATGTTAAGCACTTAGCCCAATGATAAAGTTGTCTTTTGCACTCATGCTTTCTGTTGAATAATCAATACACTTTTCAGCTTGAAATAGCCCACGTGGAATTGCACCTTAAACAGAGTATAAACTCTTCCATCAGAGTGCCACTGAGTGAGAAATGAGACACCAGGAGGTTAAGTGATTTTCCTATTTTTCTCATGGTAAATTGGCTCCAAGTAATTTCAAATCAGTTTTCTTTTAAAGAAAAGAAATCACAAATAGATGAGAATGTTCTGGAGACCTAGGGTCAGGGTCAGATTTTCTCTGAAAAGTTAACTGGACCAGGGAATAAGAATGTGAGAGGCAGGTCAAAAATTTTAGATGACACTGTGACTACTTTAAGGTCTAAAAAAGTTTCCTGCAGTCAGAACTTTTTGTCCAAAACACATTTAATTTATAGCTAAAATAATGTAACTGGGTTCTCTACGTTTCAGTCTTGCTATGCTTTATTCACCACTTGTAAAGCACTGGTGAGTAATTGTGCTCAGATGTTTTGCTAAAACTTTTGGCTGTCACTCAACTCCAAAACTGCAAGAACTGACATTTTATGAAATGATCTCCTGAAACTGCTGAGTTTTAAACTGAGGTTTTACTATGAGGAGATACAAGCTCTAGTTTCATAATGAAACTCAAGCAGCTCAGTTTAGTCCAAGTTTCACATGAACATAAAACGCAAAGACTAATGAAAACAATCACTAAACTTGGGGCATTACATCCAAAGTCATAGCCCTACTTTACTGTGATGGCTATATTAATAGCATGTTTTTAATCTTATCATTGAAATCCTAATATCTGGAATGATCTGTAAAAAATTACAATATGTCAGAGCCAAATTGTCCGTTGTCAAAATTATGTTTTTCTCCATGTCCAAGCCATAATTAAATCTCAGAGTTCCAACCATGAATTTGTGCATTTATCCATTCGCAAACAATCATGAGTGTCTACTGTGTCAGTCACTGTGATATGCTCTGGGCACCCAAAGTTGAATAAAAAGATGCTTGTCGTCAAGAGCTAAAGGTGGGAGAAATTAACATGCGATGTGATAAGTGTTATGCTTTTAGAATGTCATGAGAATAAAAGGGGTACATATAATCCATACAGATCACAGTAGAGTTGGAGAAGAGGAAATGTTTTCCCAGGGGTGATGCTGGACACAGTTTGAGGTAATAAATCATGGGAGGTAGGCAGAGGAAAGACAAGGGGCTCAGGCAGATATTCCAGGCAGAGTAGCAAGAAATATAATGACGTGGAAGTGTGGAAGACATGTAACTTCTTAATTACAATTACTTTGGTATATGCAGCAGGAGCATGTGGCACAATGGTAGAGGGACCTCTAGAGAGATGAGGATAGGTCACTTTGTGGAAGGCCTTGTGTACTAAATTAAAGAGTTTAAATCCTACTTTGAAATGAGAGAGAAAAATAATTAAGAGATTAAGAGATTTGAGCAGAGGAGTGACATGATCATATTTCATTTTCAAAAGATCTGACAGCAATGTGGAAGAGGGAGGGAGGAAGGTGAGGATGGAGGCAGGGGACAGTCAGGACGCCACTGGAGCGACACAAGAGGGAAGTCATTAGGATAACAACAATACAGCACCGAGGGGAAGGACACGGAGCAGATGAGTCTGAAAATATTAAGGAAATAGATTTCGGGACTTGGTGTCTGATCGGATAAGGCTCAGAGAAAGAATCTAGGATGCTAAATTAACAGTTTGGGTTCCAGGGAATGGATGAAAGAGAATAAAAAAGAAAAAAACAAATCTGGAAAATGAGGACATTGGCTTGAATTATGAATGATGTGATTCACCTGAGAAACAACAAGTGGAAAAATTCACTGGGCAGATAGATATGTGGTTTTAGAGACCTGATAAAAGGTTTGCGGATATACATTCAAGAGTCACAGAATCCCTGTGTGTGAAACCATGCTACTGCATCTCAGGGTGAACTCCCCACTTAGGAAGTATGGACCAAGGAGAGAAGAAAATCAAGCTTTAAAGCACAAAAATATTTAGTGGACATGTAGACAAGGAGGAGACACAGGCACATGCACACGCACCCAACGTGCTGCAGAGAAGGTGCAGCCAGACAGTCAAATGGGAAACCAGGAGCGATTGGCATCACTGAATCACAGAAGAAAGTTTTACAAAGAGAGTGAAGAGCGTGTTTCATTCATTCATTCGTTGATTCATTTGTTTGTTCATTCAACAATGCATTCATTGCACACCTGGAGTGAGCCAGCACATTTCAGCAGCAGGGGAGAGAGTGCAGGACAGAACATCCTGCCCCAGGGTGCCCTCACATCTTATCTGGCATGAGCCTCCTGGAGCACTGCTAGTTCAGGGTAAGTGACACTGAATTTCCCTGCCTCCTTTGAATCAAAAAGAACCTCCAGAGCCCCACTTTAGAGAAGAATTTTTAAAGTTGTTTGACACTCTCACTCAATATAAAACTTTAAATTCACAGGTGGTGAGTTGAGCTACATCCCCGAACCCTTTAACGGGCCACTCATTATGTAAGAATTCAACTTTTTATCCAAAATTCATTAACCTAAAAATATATCATAACAAATTATCATTGTACAAGACTTGCAGGCACTTTTGTCTGAAAAGCAAATATTGTATTACACTTTTCTTTTTACTTTCAGCTTTAATAAAAAGCAAAATGTTAAAAACACATTTAAAAATTAAACATCAAAGAGAAATCTGTTAGACATTATTTGGTAACCCTATTATTATTTTTGTTGTTGTTAACCTTATTTTTGCTTAAGTATTTAATTCTCTGAGAATTCATTGAACCTTGATATTAAGATAAAAATTTATATTGACTTTGATTCAAAATAATTTACCAATTTTTTAAGGATACGAAATTCCAGATGGCTTAAAGAGTAGGAGTAGTTTAGCCATATATACTCTACCCAGTCACCAGGCTTCTATGATACTAACTTTTCCATGCAATTATTTGACTTTGGCCCTATTATGTTGTAATGTTGTCTTAGTATAACACTAATGTTGGTTTAAAGAATATATTTCTTATATTTTAGCATTTTGCCTCCTTCTTCAACCCTTCCTCAACTCAGCTGCCCAACGGAGAACTTAGGAGCAAAATAGCTTTTTCCTCCTGAGATATATTTATCCTACCCATGAAAGTGATTGGACAGAGGATGGTGCTCATGACACTTTCTGAAATAGTAGCATTTCAGAGCACCTTTCCAGTTGTCACCGTCTGTACCCTCCAGAAGCATGGTTTCAATTTCGCTCTTGAAATATGAGTCGAGCTATATTGCCAACACATATTTTTCCCCTGTCATAACATTTCACTTTTGCTGTAGTCTGCAGACAGCTTATAGGTTGCATCTTTTCCCTAGTCTTATTGAAAGGGCATCTTTTTGCTGTTTGAATTCATTTTATTAGGGGAAGCAAAATCAGATCCTGTGCCCAGTAAACAGAAGTACCTGGCCTAAGGATGTGTCATCAATGCCAAGTGTCACCCTTGGTGATGAACAGCAGTCCTGAGCTATTTAGGGAACGTGAGGACACCAGCTACCCCAACTCCCCTCCCGCACAGGACTCTTGTGGTCCTTCAGGATTTGTCCACCTGTCCCCCTAGGGATCAATCACGCATGTAAAATGCAGAGCAGAAACATCTTGAAGCTAACTAAGGCTCAGTGGACTGTAATTCAGTCAACTGCCTTTTCTCTGTTTCATAGCAGTTTGCTAAGTTCACACATCTGGGGTTAAAAGTCCCTCCTGGACGTTTTTCATGCCTTAAGTGGGGCACCCCGGAAACACAGTCCGTTTAGCTTTAGTGTCCTGAATTTAACAAAACCTTATCAAAAAATCTAAGCAATTCTCTAAAGTTAAACACTTTAGAGGTATTGATGTGCTCTCTTAAGTCAAGCAAAATGAGTATAGCAGAACGCCAAGACACCAACTCTACTGGCTTTATTACCAAAACAATTATTTTCTAGTGTTATCCTCACCAAAGTAAATATTTCCATTAAGATTGATCCCTTTAAGCAGAAAACGTACTGGTCTCATTGTCTTTAAAACTGTCTATTATTTCAAGTAAAAATGAAATTCTTCGTCATTTACAAAATATAAATATAATAAAGAAGGACATAAAGCACATGAATTTCAATATGAAGTTTAAACTAAACATTACAACCTGGCATCCTTTATAAGAAAATCTAGTTGAAGTAATAGAAGAAGAAGAAAAGAAAGAGAAATAAATAAGATTCCTACTTTTATATAGCACATGGCATTTTGTAGTTAAAGATGATTATATTAGAAGTAAATCACCAAGCCTTGACCTCAGGATCAATAACAGCCACAGAGCAACCCAATGCTGTTAAAACAGGAGATGAAAAAGTATGACAGTCAATTGTACTTTTTTATGAAAAGAACATACATAAGGAATGTGGAATTTGACCAAGTCGGTTTTCACTTTTCATAAATACTATAGGATCCTGGAGGCCTGGAGGTTATTACCAAAGGTTTGCTAGGATTTTTTTACAGGCTCCTCCAGCTTAGAATGTTAGTTTCCTTGCAAAAGTATGGTGTCAAGTACTGAACAAACTACACGTTTATCAACAGTGATGATATGTATTTATGGATACAGGAAGGACTGAGGCTAGAAAGGGGAGGGAAAAATGTGATATCTATTACAAGTTCCTTCCAGCTCTGAACCTAAAATAATGTAAGAAGAGATCATTGGCCAAGTGTGAATAGCAATGATCTTCTGAAAAAAATGAAAAAGAAACCAAGGGTAAAATGAACTGAGTGAAAATGAAAATAGCTTGATATAGAAGAAAGTAGACACATTAAAATCAAGAGTAGAAATAATCAAATTGATGCCCCAGGTGCAATGAAGTTAAAAAAAAATATTTTAGAGCTCTGAGAAACATTTGAGAGCTGAATTAAACAGGCTAAATTAATCTCTGAGCAATTTTCTTACTGGGGAAGACTGAATTCATTTTTTTCATTTTAGTGAATTTATTAATCTCCCCATGGGCAAAAAAGCCATTTACATTTTTTAAGTACAGAAAGATCTGTGGGTTTTCAAAGCAGCTTTATAGAATATGAGTCATCATTACAAGTGTGTGAACAATCAGGTTTTTAAAAATACTTTAAGTCTATACTTGTGAGTGATTTTATAAATCCTTGATACAAATCGCAATATTCATAGCACTGCCTTTCTTGGCAAAGCAAACAGCAGAAGAGGAAGGTCAAGGAAAGTTTTTAAAGGTGCTTTACTTATTAAATAAAATGTATTTAAATAATGTGTGATACCAAATGCAGATTAATTTATTTTATATTATAATAGAAAGTATCCTAGGTTATTTCAAAATTATTAGCTGATTCGCAACATTTCTGTTTTACCAAACACTATCCTTTTAATATCCTATATGCACACACACACTCGTCTAGTGTTTAAATTAGTTTTCTGTTTTACCCCAGAAATAAATATTTGTACAATTTTCATATTACCCATGTTAGACTGTTAGTTCAGCCTCCAGGTAAGTAATGGAAACATGCTTGAAATTGGAAGTTTTTGGACTCCATACAACTCCTGAAGTTAGTGGAAGGTAGTGTTGCCAAATTCCCAACAGGTATTAATCTTCCAAATTTAGAAACAAGGAATCAGAATTCTTGAGAATTATCAGAAATAATAAGATAATGCTATGGCCTGAAGGTTTGGGTCCCCCCAAAATTCATGCATTGAAACCCTACTACTCAGTTTGGTAGTATTAAGAGGTGTAGCCTTTGGGGAAATGATTAAGTCATGATTAAGTCAAGACGCCATCCCAGAAGCAGAGACTGAGCCCGCACCATATACTGAATCTGCTGTTGCCTTGATCTTGAACTTTCCAGCCTCTGGAACTGTTGTTTATATAGTATCTAGTCTAAGATATTTTGTTATAGTAGCCCATACAGACTAAGACAGTCGTAACTACATCCAATGTCTTTCTTTCCTCATTATCATGGATATATTTTAAAATTGTTTAGTAAATAAGAAATGTTAAATTTAATGGCATTTACAAGGAACTATAGCCTATAGCAAATATTCAACTAATGGAAAACCTCCATGAATATTACAAGGTACTTCAAAAAGTTTGTGGATAAATGGAACTAAAAGATAATATGAATCTTTCCATGAATTTCTTGAAGCCTCCTCATATTAGGGTATTATTTGAATAACATAACATTCAGATATTCTATTAAGAGCATGTGTTAACATTGCCAATTTAAAAACACATTTTGCTTCCCAATCTTATTGTTTCTTTAGTACCACTAACAGGATGTGTATAAAGTATGGATATAAGGTTATTAATATTTATTTTATTTACCACAGTGACACACCGTTAGCCAGACAGGACCACAAAACACAGTCATAACATAGCAGCAGTTACAAGTAAGGTTGATGGTGAAGAAACCACTTCTTTCTGACCTGCTCCTGTGCTGGTTTCTGGAAATGTCAATCTTAACCTTCCATTCCACAAGGTCAGCATTTCCTGTTGTTACTTCTGATTTGACATCAGTAGAGTCCTTCCAACCACTAACTTATCTGTGTAGATTGCTAAGCTTTAATTCTGAAATGAAAACTATAATACTTTTCCTTATTTTCCCAGTTTTTTGACTAATTTTCTTTAAAATTCAAATTTTGGAAAACATAAATTATCTAGGAAATGCTGGGCAGTAATTCCCACACAGAAACTCCAGTTGAAGGTGTGTGTATGTGTATATGTGTTGAGTATGTTTAATGAATGCTAAGCATTCCTTCAAAGTAGCATTTTCTCTATTAATCGTAGTGACATACAGCCAACATGACACCTGTGTATTGTTACAACTGCTACCAATACTACTTCACAAATCATGGCTGAATAGTCTGTCTCACCTAACAAATCATGTCATACTTACTAGAGAAAAGAAAGGATGAATGAATGAGTGAACGAATGGATGAACAAAAGAAAAGTCTGGAAAGCTTTAAAAAGTTTATAAAACTGTATTTTCGTTTTACTGTTTGAATTACCAAAGCTTTCAAAAGCACATTGATAAGCATAGGTGAATTATAAAAGTTTCTTATACATTTTAGTTAGTAGAATATATAAAAAATAAAAGCTATTTAAGCTTAGATTAATTTTTAGGAGAAAAATGCAATTGCCTTCAAAGGTGGTGAAACCAAAAGGTTTGGCATGGATCCCTAACTCCGCCTTTCTGAGATAACATTCATTAATGCAATTATTTGCAGATATCAGAATGCAGAGAAATCACCCAGTCCTTTGAGTGTATGCTTCCAAATGCTGTTGCTGAGTATGTTCAACATCTCACTGAGATTTTTAGTAATCTAAGATGATTATTAGATTCTTTTCTTCAATTAAAATAGATTATTTATAGCCCCTTGTCTTACAAAATTTCTTAGGAATCATTTTTACTGAGTCTTTCGTTTCGTACTTGATGATAATTTCACTTTTATGATAATTTCCTCAGCTTTGTAAGCTATTCCTTCAATTTGGTTCTTTCCATGGTTTTCATTACTCAGAAAAAGTTTTAAAATGTGTAATGTTTGTTGTCCACATTGCTATGTATTCCCTCTCTGAGGTCACTTATTATAATGTTAGAAAGGACCGCCACACCATCTTTTAAGATTTGCATTCACAAATGTATTCAAGTATCACTATCATTTCTACCTATAAGCTAGTTCTTTATGTTCATCAAATAACCCCCTTCCCCTCACCAGATCCCCTGGCAGCTGCTGTAACAATCGTGATGTGGAAATTTACTAAAGGCTTTCAAAATAAATTATGTTCACTGGTTCTCCATTCTTCAAATGCTGATTTATACTTCAAAGATCAATAGTTAGAGTCATGATTATTTCCTCTCCCATAAATCATACTACTTCTACAATAGCATTTTGTTTATATTTTCAATGATTTTATCCTTTGTTACAAAATTCATCATCTGACAACAGCAATGTCACTGCCAATTTTACAAAAGACCCTTAAATGAACAGACTAAATATATATATATATTCACACACACATATATATATAATATATACATATATATGCGCGTGTTTATATGCATATATTTATATTTATATGTTTTTTTAAAACCAGGGCTCAACTTTCTAAAATATCACTAACTCCAGTAATTTTAGAAAAAAACAACACAAACTTCTACATTTTTATATTAAACCTTCTAATTTGATAGAAGTTACGTTAAAGAATTAAAACTACAGGAGACAAACAAAATCCATCTAGGGACCAAATTTGGCCTATACGATACTAGTTTGAGATCTCTGTGAACGCAGTCACTATGTTACATATCACAAGAGGTCTAAAGTGCTGAGAAGAATAGAGGTGAAAAGCAAGTCCATGAAAAGGTGGAGAGCAGCACATTCCAAGCCAGGAGCTTGCCATGCACTTCCACTACCTGAGAAACGGTGCAGAACTTCCAAACACAGTGTCCTCGCGACTTTGGAAAGCTGTGTAACCTACTGTAGCATACTTATGCCTGCTTAGTGTTGTGTAGAGCAAGGCAGTAATTTTAAGCATGATGACAATTTCTTCTCAACTTATTGTGGTTAAATCATGTACATTCTGTGTATCTTTTCCCATTTTAAAGGTTATATATAGTTTGGAAGCACAAAGAAGCACAATTTTGATTTCACTTTTTATAAGAACCAGCTGATATTCTAGGTTCATTTTTAAATAAGGACTCATCTGACGGTTAAAGTGCAACCCTTTCTCTTCTCTCCTGGTCTTCAACGTTTCAGAATAATAATACTTTTCCAGTGTGAATTCAGGAAATACACAATAAAATGTATTCATTCTTGTGGGCAGATGGATGAGAAGATTAACTCAAATGTAAACCACATGCTTGCAAAAGCTTCAATTGCAGAAGGTGAATGTTTTTTAAAACATACTTGGCTCATGTTCTGGAGGCGGCCACTACAGAGATGGAATTCCCTTTGAAAGATCCAGATGCGGAGACTCCAACCGGACTGTATTTGAATAGCTTCTCAAATAAGATTAAGTGTTCGAGCTGTATAAGGAGTTTGTGTAAAGTGCTAGTGATTTCCTCTCAGATGTTATTCACATAGCAAAGTTGGTTGAATTCTGTGCAACAAGACTTGTTTCTAAATTGCCAAAGTAGGTAATCTTTGAAACCAGTGTACACTTTGCATTTGAGCAAAACTTGAGAAGGAGGAAGATGACTTAGGGCACTGTTCATAGAGGGTCTTCCAGAATAGTCTGGTGAGTCAGAATAGTTTCCCTGTGGGGGTATATCCATGTCTTAGGGGGCCACAGAACCTTGTGGAAGTGGATGTTGGGTTATATGTTGTTATAGACTGAATTGTGTCTCTCCCCAAATTCATATGTTGAAGCCCTAAACCCCAGGACCTCAGAATGTGATTGTGTTTGGAAATAAGACCTTTAAAGAGATAATTAAGTTAAAACAAGCCCATTGATGTGGGCCCTAATCCTATCTGACTGATGTCCTTATAAGGAGAGGAAATTTGGACATACAGGGAGATACCAGATTTGCCTGCACAGAGGGGAAAGGCCATGTGAGGACACAGTGAGAAGAGAGGAGTCAGGAGAAACCAGCCCTACTGGTACCTTGATCTTGGACTTCTATCATCCAGAACTGTGAGAAAAGTCATTCCTGTTGTTTAAGCTACCAAGTCTGTGGTATTTTGTTATGGCAGCCCTAGCAAACTAATAGCTGTGTATTTGGCAAGTTAGGTTATAAGAAAATAACTGTGTGTTTGCCTCTATCTAGTTTCACAACTCAGATGATCCTGCAGAAAGTGTAGATAAAGATTTAGCACCCCTAAACAAGGAGCAGGAATCCTATGAAAGTCACATCAGTGGAAACTTTTGTTTTCCTTAAGATCATTGCTGGTCAGATTTTAGAAGTTGGAAGCAGATAGTTAAGGTTGGTGATGTTTACAAATAAAGTACTATTAGAACGAGAAGATTTGTATTCCCCAAGGAAAAAAACAATAGGTATGCCAAAACTCTGGAGGAATAAAAGAATTACAAGATAATGAAGCTTCAGAACACTCATCAAGGAAGTGAAAAGTTTTTGACTTTTCACTTTTCTGATGTAGAAGACAGATGTCTGCCAACAGTTAGAAAAGCTTAAAGAAAGAAAAGAAAGCATATTTTAAAACAAGTACATTGTGATTAATACCTCGGTGGCATTAATGAAGGTAATTACTGCAACAACACAAAGTAGATTAACAAAATGATCAGAGGAAATTGTCCTCACTCTGTGGCTCATTTCAAGACATGAGCTGTCTCTGTTTGACAAAATATTTAGTAAAGATAGGTGACAAAAAATATCTTTTTTACTAATAATTTTTAAATAAGTGACTGTGGAGTATGCATAAAGCAAATGTACTTCACAGGGCCTGGTTTTCCAAAGCCTTGCAGTTTCAAATATTGACCTTGCAAAGGACAGGAAATTTTCCTCAGGCTATAGTCTCTGTTGTAAGATAAAGAACTGTAACACAGCAAGGTTGCTGGCTCAAAGACAGATGGGTTACTGATTGCTATGTAAAGATACTGGGAAATTGCTGTAAGAAGAGAATGTTTGCTAAAGTCAAGCTTTTGCTGCAAATTGCATTATGGAATGTCACCTTGCCTGTCTTACTGAATGTTACAGCTCTATTGTTAAACTTGTTAAACTATACTTAGCAAAAACCCCACCTATGTTCTCTTCCTGTAACTTCCTAGTCTGGAGAATAAATGTGAGAAGAGAACCCCAATTCATGGTTAATTTCCCAAATGGAAGGAATGCCTCTTTCTTGAGGGTTCTGGGAGATTAATCCCTTTTGGGGGCTTCTCACTGCTCAGAAGAGATGGGCTTTGAGTAATCTTTGGCGGCTCCATCACCCAGGGGAAAAGGGGTGACAAATCCATGGGAGGCAATTTCTGAACTATAATAACAGTTTTAAAATACATTGTGCAAAGGGACCTTGCTAACTGAAAGCATTGTAATAGCTGATTTCCTATACTAGCCTAACTCTTCAAAAGAATAAATAGCAGGAAAAAATGATTAAAATATGTCTGTATTTTCAACATTTTTATAATTTGATATCAACTCCATTGCAGCATAACTTACATTTAAAAGTTGAATCCCTTTTATGTGAACAATGTGATGAATTTAACAAATTTTACCACTGCCACAATAAGATATGGAATAATTCTATTCCAGAAAGTTCCTTTGTACCTTTTCCCAGTCAGTTCTATCCATCTCTGGCCCTACTCAACCATAGATGTTCTTTTTCCATCATTATACATTAGACTTATCATTTCTATATATTCATATAAATAGAATCATACAATATGTACTTCTTTGTATCTGGCTTTTTAGCTTTGAAGCATGTTTTTGAGATCCACCCACGTCGTCACATGTACCAGTAGTTCGTTCGTTTTTATTGCTGAGTAATATCCTATTATGTGGATATTGACCCGGTTTGTTTATCCATTTACCAGCTTATGGACAAGGTTGTTTGCAATTTTGAGCTATTATGAATAAAGCTGCTATGAACAGTCACATGCAACCTTTATGTGGATGTATATTTTCATCTTTCTTCAGTAAATACCTAAAAGTGGAACTGCTAGATTATTTCATAAGTGTATGGTTCATATTGTAAGAATCTGCCAGTTTTCCAAAGTGAGTGTATCATTTTACATTCCCACGAGAAATACAAAAAAGTTCCAAGGCCAACAGTTTTTATGGCAATTTCTGCTATCCTAGTGAGTGAGTAATGGTATTCCATTCCGCTGTGGATTTGCATTTCCCTGATGACTAATGATGTTGAATATCTTTTCATCTGCTTATTGGCCACCTGTAGATCTGCTTTGCTGAAGCAACTGTTCAAATCTTTTGCCCTACATTATTGGGTTGATTTTCTTCTTATAATCGAGTTGTACAAGTTATAAATCCTTGGCCAAATACAAGGATACTTCAAAAAGTTCATGGAAAAATAGAATTAAAAGATAATACAAATATTTCCATAAACTTTTTGAAAACCCCTTTAATATGTAGTGCAGATATTTTCTCTCACTCTGTGGCTTGCCTTTTTATTTTCTTGGTGAAATATTTCAAAAAGCAAAAATTCCTAACTTTGATAAAGTCCAATATCTTTTTTTTCTTTAATGTTTAATGCTTTTTATGGGTTAAAAAATCTTTGCCTACCCCACAGTTGAGAAGTTTTTAATCTATATATTTTTCTATAAGTTTTATCATTTTCACTGTTACATTTTAGGCCTACGATTCATTTCAAGTTAATTTACACATATGGCATTGGATAAGAATCAATGTTCTTTTTGTTTGTTTCAATATCACTTGTTTGAAAGTATATTCTTTATCTATTGAATGCATTGCATTTTGGCCATAAGTCAATGTACCTTACGTGTGTGATGGATTTCTGGAGTCTCTAGTCTCTTTTATTGGTTTATATATCTGTCCTTGTACCCATGTGACACTGTCATACTTACTTTCTCTATAATAATGAAATATATGTTTAACCACTCTATTCCCTCAATGATATGAAACAGAATAGTTGAGAGGTATCTAGCCATGCAAGGACAGATTTAGAAACATTATCTTTAAATTAAAGAGATAACTTTGGAGTGTTTGGGTGTTTCTGGGCCACCAAAATAATTATGTCCTCAAATAGTAATAGCACTTCCAGTGAAGCACTATTCACATACAGAGGATTCAAATATGTATACAGATCTACAGAGAGAGCAAATAAAAACAATAAGCTACAAGTTAAGCCTTTAGCATAACTTAGAGATAAAGAATACAATACACTTCAAATTGCCTGTGATTGGAAAAATAAACATCAAATTTATAATACCAAGCTTCAGAACCTATCCTTGGGAGAAGAGTCAAGTGAAACTGTGTAGAAAAGAGAAAAGAAAAGCATGGAGCCTAGAGATGACAGAACATGGAGAAAAGTCATTCCCAATAGAATACCACCTGGGGAAAGCTTGAAATGTGTCAGAAGTGTGCTATGACAGTAGGAGTTACCGGGAGTTCAAAATGAAGAGAAATGAGATATAAATTACAAGAAACCCAGAACAGAAGAGATTAAATAAGAAATGAGTAAGGAAGAAAAAGCCAGAACGATAAAACAGGAATTTTTAAAGGTGGAAAGAATCTATATTAGTCCATGTTTGTGTGCTATAACAGAATACCTGAAACGAGGTAACATAAAGAAAAGAGGTTTATTTGGCTCATGATTCTAAGACAGCTGCATCTGGCGTGGGCCTCAGGCTGCTTCTACTCATCATGGTGGAAAACAGCAGGGCAGCCAGCAGGTGCAAGGAGACCATATGGTGAGAGGAAGCAAGAGAGATGAGGGAGGGGAAGTGCCAGGGTCTTTTAAACAACCGGCCATTATGGGAACTAACAGAGGGAGAACTCACTGACTACCTCCTCCCCCAGGGAGGGCAGTAATCTATTCATGAGAGATCTGTCCCCATGACCCAAACACCTCCTAACACTGCCACATAAGGGATCAGATTTCAACATGAGCTTTAGGGGACAAACATATCCAACCTATATTAGAATTATAGAGAATGTGATAGAAACAGGAGATAGGCAGAAAAGATACAATACATACAAATAATTTTCCATAAAGAAATAAATGGAATATAATTAATATTCAGAACTATTATTCAACAGAACTTTCTAGAAGTAAAAGAAGACCTAAAACTACATATTGAAAGAGCACTCTATATTTGAGAAAATTGAGGTTTCTTGATAAATCTATTAGACTTTACAGACTGGCAAAAAAATCTTCAGAGGGCTAGGAAAACACACAGAGTCATTCAGATAGGAAAGAAAATTCAGTTGATGAAAGACTTGTTGGCAACTACATACAAAGCAAGGAAACAGTGAACCAGCATTTTAAACAAATTCACAAAACAATATGAGAACCAACAAACATTATATCCAGCTAAGCTATTGTTATTTACAAAGGAAAGGCAATCTGGTGGACCCCTGACTTCTTGAAACTGCATACCAAGCAATACAGGGTTGGAACAACATTTTTAGAAACCCAATAAAAAAAATTTGGAGCCACAAATTTTATATCCAGCCAAGTTATTTTTCAAATGTCAAGGCCACAGAAAAATAGTTACAAACTTGGAAGATCTCAGGCCATACTCTACTCATGAGCCTATTCTGAGAAACTTACTAAAGGATGAACATTATACAACCAAGAGATTGCTGAAAAACTTCAGCAAAATACTGGTGAATTTACTTACTTATACCTTGCTATAGTCTGAATGTTCGTGTCCTCCCAAAATTCGTATGTTGAAATTTTAACTCCCAAGTTGTCCGTGTTTGGAGATGGGGCTTTGGGGAAGTAATTAGATCATGAAGGTAGAGTCCTCATGAATAGAACTAGTGCCCTTACAGAAGAGGACTGAGAGAGACCCTCATTGTTTCCATTATGTGAAGACACAGTGAGAAGACGCTATCTAGGAAGTAGGACTTCATCACACTCTATATCTGCCGTTGCCTTGATTTTGGACTTTCCAGCCCCCAGAACTGTGGGAAATTAATTTCTGTTGTTTATAAGCCACCCAGCCTACGGCATTTTCTTATAGCAGCCTGAGCAAACTAAGATATACCCCTAAGACCCTCCCCCCAAAATTGTAGAGACAATGAAGGAAAATAATATATAAATATTTTATATTCTAACAAAGCAAAAATAATATAATGTAAGTACTACAGTATTTATTCATACAATAAATAGTAATTAATAATAACAAGGAATAAAATATTGTTAAATATTACACATGGATGAATCTCAAAATAACCATGCTGACTGAAAGAATCCAGACCAAAAATAGTACAGATTTCATGGTTGCCTTTACATAATATTCAAGAAAATTTCATCCTTACCTTTAGTGGCATAAAGCAAATAGATCAGTGTTGTCTGAGGTAGGTGGTATGCAGGGGTGGGAGGGAAGGATCAAAAAGTGTCATTAGAATCTTTTGGAGGCAATACATGCTCATTACTTTCATTGCAGGGATTTTTTTCATGGTTGCATACTTATATCAAAACTTTCATCAAACTGTATGCTTTCAATGAGTAGAGTTTACTGTATGTTAATTGTACCTCAATAAAGCTGTTTTAAAAAAGACGAGAGTGGAATAAGTTTAGTAATTGTTACATAGGTAAGAGGTACAAGTCAAAAGATAAAATTTAAAGTTGAAAATTAAGTAACAGAAGGGCAAGTAAAGAAGCAAGTAAATGTACTCCCGCAATAAAATCCCAAACCTTTCCAAATACCAAAAGAAACTTTTATAAAAGAGCCAATAAAATAAACCACAAAGAGAAGAAAATATAATACTAACTATAACATTACTCATATACATACCTTAAATGTAAGAAAAATAACATTACAGAATTATGACCTAATATAATAGTCATATCAATAATGCAATTGGACTTAATCTGTTAAAATAAGGAGATTTTTAAATAGGCTCATAAAGCAAAACTCAAGGTTATGTTTTATATGAGACATGTACCTGAAAAAGTAACTCAAAAAAGCAAAAACATTAAGACATGGGCATAAATATATCTGTAAATTAGAAATAATAAGATGACAGGGCCGGCCCGTGGCTTACTTGGGAGAGTGTAGTGCTGATAACACCTAGGCCTAGGGTTCGTATCTCTATATAGGGATGGCCATTAGCTCACCTGGGAGAGCCTGGTGCTGACAAACACCAAGTCAAGGGTTAAGATCCCCTTACCTGTCACAAAAAAAAAAAAAAGAAATAATAATAAATAATAAGACAGAATTTCAGATAGTGTAAACTTCAGACCAAAAAGCATAAAACACTATAAAAAAGAGAATGCATAATGCTAAAAGCTAAAATTTACAATGAAGATCAAACACTTATGAATGTCTATGCACCAAAACAACACAGCAACCTTCTTCATAAAACAGAAATGATGTATGAACAAAGAAATAGGAAGCCACAAAAAGTAAGTTTTAGCACATTAATTTCAGTCTAAGACAAGTGAGCCAAAAAGAGATTATAGAAGACCTAAACAGTGTAACCAATAAGGAATTATATATACACACATACATACATGCACACATGCATATATATATACATATATATGTACCAGAGTAATTCAAAAAGTTTGTGGAAAAATAGAATTAAAAGACAATATGAATCGTTTCCTAAACTTTTACAAGTATTTTCTCGTGTATATACATATATAAGTAAACATGTATTTATGTTTGTATATTTAACCTTATACTCTGATAATACAGTGTAGCTATTTCTCAAGCAAATATGAAATATTCATGAATATTATATCATGAAAAATCAATATCTTCTGTAAAATAAAACAATAGCACCCCCCCACACACCAAAAATGCTTTAATCAGTCTGCTGTTAAGTCAGGAGTTACAATAACAAAATAATAAAAGGAGCTTCCACCTAGAAATGTCTGAAAACTATTAAGCAATTCTTGATCTTTGTGAAAAAAATAAAATTTAGAAATTTAACTTATTTAAAAACAATCAGAATTCCTTGAAAAATTAGATTCTATGAGATATCAAATTTCGAGAGAAATTTATAGCCTTAAACAATTATATCATTAGAAAAGAAAGAATGAAAATAAACAAATTAATTTACTAACTCAAAAGGGTAAAAAAGAACAACAACAGAAAAACATTAAAAAAGGAAATGATAAAGATAAAAATAATAATTATTCAGACAGAAAATAGAAAAAGAGTTGAACTAAAATGAACAAAATAAAAAACTAAGAAAAAAATAGGGGAAGCATAAATACACAAAATAAAAAATGACAAGGGAAAATAACTATTGAAATAGACATTTTTAAATGTTAAGCAATTACTGTGTACAACATTAAGTAAATAAATTTGAAATTCAAAAATGAAATATATAATTTCCTAAGAAAATTAAACAAAATCTATTCCAAAAGGTATAGAAAGTTAAACAGATCAATTTTCATTGAAGAAATAGAGAAAGGAATCACAAAACACACCAGTCTCAGGGAATTTCATAAATGAATTTTATCAGAATTTCAAAGACCAAATAATTCCAATATTACATATATTGTTCCAGAATTTATAAAGAAAACTTCTAAACTCTTTTTATACAGCAAGAATAATAGTGATATCTTTCTAAGGAAGCACCAAAAAAAAGAAAAGAAAGAAAAAACTTAAGATCCATGTCACTTATTAATGTTGATGGAAAAATTCTAAATAAAATACCAGCAACAAAATGCCAAATTATATCATATTTATTTTAAGGATAAAAATAATTCAATACTAGAAGCTCATTAAAATAATTCATGTTAATAGAGATAAGGAGAAAATCACTATTATCTCCATGAGTATAAAAAGGAGTTTGATAAAATCCACCCCTGATATAAAACACTGAGTACAATAGAATGATAGGTATATATTTACCACAATAAATTTTATAATGCCTCAGTCCCAAAGCTAGCATTTTTCTCCACAGGAAAACTCTACAAGCATTCCCACTAATGTCAGGAACAAACTAAGAATTCCCACTAGTGCCACAACTATTTACTACTTGAACTGGCAATATAGCCAATACAATTAGTCAAGAGAAAACCATTAGATCTTTATTAATTGGATCTAATTATTATACGAGTAGAAATAAAATCTCTATTGATGATTTTATTTTATTTTATTTTTGTATTTTAATTTATTTTATTTATTAAATAAAAATTGATTATACATTTTTTGGGGGTTCAACATTGAGATATGTTAATCAAATCAATATTACTAGCATATATATTGTTACAAATTGTAATTATTCTTTATGCCCCTTGTCCAATCTCTCCCCAACCACCTCTCACTCCCCCCGCCCCCCTCTAACTACCTTATATTTCTTCTCTCCTTCTGAAAGAGTAATGGTTACTCTGTTGATTTGTTGCCTAGATGATTTGTTCAATGCTGAGATGTGTGATCAGGTCCCCCAATATTATCACAGACCAGATGCTTCTTCTGTCACTCTGAAATGGCTTTATGGAGAGAGACATCCTCTTCTTTTCTTTATCTCTGCTGGTGACTCTCCTTGTATCAATCCACTCCAGTGGTTGGTGGATCATCTGTGTGGTGGTTGTGGCATCTAGCTTCCTTCATGGCAGCCATGGTCATTGTGGTGGCTGTGGCGGGCCACCCACATGGAGGTGATGTTTTTGGCATGCTCCTTGGTGTTGGAGGTGTGCCTGGCCACGGGGTATGTCTGGTCCCAGACTCCATGCCCCGGTTCCCCAGGTGGGCCCCGAGGCACTGGTGCAGTGTGCCTGGTTGTGGGAGGGGGGGTCCGGGACTGGCTCCAAGCTCCAGGCCCCTGGATGGGGCCACGAGGCACTGGCGATGTGCCTTGTTGTAGGCAGGGGGTCCAGTACCCAGCTTCATGCCTCCAGTCACTGGGTGGGCCCTGAGGCGCTGGTGTGGTGTGCCTGGTCTCCTTCTCCATGCCCTGGGTCACTGCATAGGCTCCAAGGTGCTGGAAGTATGCCTGGATGTGGGAGGGGGTGTCCAGTCACCTTCTCAATGCCTCAGGTCTCCGAGCAGGCCCCAAGGCACTGGCACAGTGTGCCTGGTTGTGGGAGGGGAGTCCGGTCTCTGGCTCTAAGCCTCTGGTTCTCAGACAGGCCCCAAGGCACTGATGATGTGCCTGGGCTAGAACTAATTTTTTGTCCTTTGCTTACTTCCAAAATGGGGGAACTTCCTGTGGGAACCAGTACTTGAGCTGTGTGGTTGGGCTAAGTTGCTGCTTTGCTGCTATTTCCCTGGGGACGGCTTTTTGTGCAGCTCAGGGTTTAATGGTTGACCTTATAGGTACTTCCAGCTCAACAGAGACCCAGTGGATCTGGGTTGTGTAGAAACTCTGATCTGAGCCTGAGTTTTTTCATCAAACTGCACCCCATGCAACTCTGCATTCCCAACCAATCTCTTCTGAGTGGTCCTGCACTGATTGGGGGGCAGGTTGGCTGTCCTTGCTGTGTCCCAGTGTTCCCCTGGTGGGCCCGTCTCCCTCACTTTCCATGCTCCAAACACTTCCCATGGGACGGGCCCGGGCCCGTCCCTTGTGATGACTCACCGGCCTCTGAGTGGTTCCCTTTTTTCAGTTGTTCTGGCTCCTCGCTCCTGCGTGGGTCCACAGGAACCCTATTAGTGGTCTTGCTGTCCTGGGGGCCACCAAGGCCCTCTTCTCTCTTGCTGCTTCCAAGTAACTCCATCTGAAGGGCACAGCTGCGGCTTCTGCCGGCTCCTGCTCTGTGTACTCAGCAGTTCCAGCATTAAAATGGCTGTGGCCCGAAACGTTGAGAGCACTTTTTTATTTCTCCTGCCTTCATGAACTCCGTAGGTCTCTCCTACTCTTCCCCTGAGCTCCAGGAGCCCCAGCTTGGCTGATGTTACATTTTTATACTTATAAATTCATTGATTTATGGGAGAGAGTGACACAGGGGACCATCTACTCCATCATCTTGACCAAACTTCTATTGCTGAATTTAAAAAGTATACTTGAAAGCCATAGAGTCACCAATAAATCTAACTCAAATAATCAAAGAATTCATTAAGGTTGCAGGTTGTAAAATTAACATACAAAATTAATAGTCTTCTTATATTCAAATAATAACCAGCTAGAACAGGGGCCAGCAAACTTTTCTGAAAATACTGAGAGAGTAACCAGTCAGGTTTTGAGGGCCAAGGGATGAAATTCAGGATCTTTGTAGATATTTTCATTACAAGAGAGAAAACGAATTTCCACAAAAATTGTACACATGAAATCCGAAATATAATAATTGAGTAGAATTTTTTGTAGCGCAGGTTATACATAAGTTGAACATAGTTTCTCTAATTAGAAAAATGGAATTATCTTTCTGGGGAATAGCATCTTGCTTAATTGGTGATAATGAGTGAGTCGCTTCTGTCGTCTTATTACATGGATACATCCCTGTAACTACCACCACACCATCAAGACACAGAGCTAGCCCATCCCACAAAGACGCAGTGCTATTCCTCAAGAGTCACCCCACCGTCACCACCACCGTCTCTAACTCCTGATGACCACTAACCTCTTTTCTGTCTCTTTAATTTTGTAATTTAAAAAATGTTTTATAAATGGAATCATGCAACACATGATCATTTGAGATTTTTTTCCACATGGCATACTCTTGAGAAAATCCAAATTGTTGAGTACATCCATAGCTTGTTTCTTTTATTGCTGAGGATGCCTTCAGCATCTTCAGTTGGTTCAACTATTGAGAGATGTTTTGGTTGTTTCCAGTTTGGGGCTATTAGAAATAAAACTGCTGTGAACAATTACATATAGGCCTCTGTGTGAACTTAAATTTTTATTTCTCTGTGAATAAATTTTCAGGAATGTATTTACTGAGTCACAGACTAAGTATATGTTTAGTTTTTAAAGAAACTGCCAAAATATTTTCCAGAGTGGGTGTATACCATTTTACACACCCACAAGCAATGCGTGACAGATTGAATTTCTCCACCTCCTTACCAGCATTTGGTGGTGTTGCAATTTTTATTTTAGCTGTTCCAATAGGTGCGTACTGATGTTGCAGTCTTAATTTGCATTTCTGTAATTACTAATGATGTTGAGCAGCTTTTCCTGTGCTTATTCACCACCTATATATCCTATTTAGTAGAACATCTCTTCATATTTTTTTGTGCTTGTTCTAATAGGATTGTTTGCTTTCTACTGTTGAGTTTTGAGTCCTTTTTCAGATATGTGGTGTTCAAATATTTTCTCCCAGTCTGTAAATTGTCTTTTCACCCTTTTCATAGAGTCTTTCACAGAGTAAACTTTTTAATTTTGATGAAGTCCAGTTCATCAGTTTTATCCTTTTATGGACTGTGCTTTTGATGCCATATTTAAGAACTCTTCACCAAGCCCTAGGTCCCAAAGTTTTTCTCCTATGTTATCATCTAAAGGTTTTATAATTTTATGGTTTACTTTTAAACCTATGATCCTTTTCCACTTAATATTTACATAAAGTGTGAGGTTTCTGTCAAGATTAAGTATTTTGTAATGGATACCAAATTGTTTAAGAACATTTTTTGAAAAGGCTATTCATTCTCTACTGAATTGCTTTTACATCTTTGTCAAAAATCAGGTGGCCATCCTTGTGTAGGGCTATTTCTGGGTTTTTTCTTTGTTTTATTAACATACCTGTGTCTGTGTATACGTGTGTGTTTATGTGTATATATGCATGAATACGTGTGTGTGTACATATATATATAGTTGTGTGTGTGCGTGCATATGAACTCAATTTTATTAATAGTAACTGAGCTGTCCAAATTATCTGTTTCTTATTGTTTTTTTGTTTGTTTGTTTGTTTTGTTTTGTTTTTTTGTCTTTTTCGTGACCTGCACTCAGCCAGTGAGTGCACCGGCCATTCCTATATAGGATCCGAACCCGCGGCAGGAGTGACACTGCGCTCCCAGCGCAGCACTCTCCCGAGTGCACCACGGGCTCGGCCCTATCTGTTTCTTATTGGATGAGATGCAGTAGTTTATCCTTTTTAAAGAATTAGCCCATTTCATCTACATTGTCAAATGGATGTGTGTAAAGTAGTTCAGAGAACTCAAGTCTTATCCTTTTGATGAGCCATGAGACTCTGGGTCTTACGTGAAGCTTGTGTTTTATCAGGCCCCCTTGCACACAACTCTAGGCGAGAGGGGGAATGCTGCCTTGCTCTGCCAAGTGGATTTGGAAGTCCCCGTTCTCCCCAGGCCTCTGTTGACATCTGGAAGGGTGGGGCCCCTTGTTGCTACTGGGTTGAGGCAGAAACTCAGGTTCCCCACAGGGCCTCCACTGACACTGGCAGGGGTGTTGGCTTCATTACCTCTGAGTGGTGGTGACAGGCCTGACTCTCTACTAGGCCTCCTCTGCCTCCACTCCACAGGTCAGGGTGAATTACAGGCTCCCTTTGTCACCACCACCAACACCATAGGTGGAGGAGTGTCCTCATTACCACCTAGCAGAGACCTGTTTCCCCACTCAGCCTGTGACAATCATGGCGGGAGGACTGGGTCGCTCCATACAGCCTGGTGACTGTGGGTGTCTGGGTTCGCCACCCCACCTTCGCTCGTGAGGGTGTAGGTTGGCCACACATTTTCCTGTGGTGTTTGGATAGATTTGAGTGGTTATTATCTAAAAGCTTTCTGTCAAAGTAGCCCTTTGCCTGGCCCTATAGGTAGACAGAGTAGGCTTTTTTATTGTCTGTTCTCTTGGCATTATTGGGTTTCTGTATTCTCCGTTCCAGAATGTGGGATACATATGGGTCAGAAAGAGATCAGGGAGTTCCTCGCTACACCATTTCTTGGGCTCTAAGCTTCCTATTCAGTCTGCCTTTTTTCCTCCACCTTCCAGAGCCTTCTTATGCTTTTTTTTTTTTTTTTTAATATATAATATCCAGGGTTTGTAGCTGGACTTGGTGGGAGGAATATGGAAAGAATGTTTACTCCATCTGTTACCCTCAATGTCCTCAACTCCTCCAGCAGCTGTTCTCACTAAAAGGCTTAGTCAAGTTTATTTTCTCAAGACGCATTTCTTCATCTGCTGCAATCAAACACAATTTAATTAACTCAACATTGGTAGACAGTTTTCTCTGCTTGGCTAACAAATGAGCTGCTCAGAAACCTACTTTGATTTCAGCCTCATTTCAATTATTTTTTTATTTTTTGAATAAATTTTGCTTTGAGATATTCTATTTTAAAATTTCTAATTTTTCTGAAATTTGTTTTTCTGCAAGTAGGAATATTATAATGCATTCTTAGCCAAATTATGTTGATGTAGATTGTATTATTTTATCACAGCTACCATGTCACTACATAATAAACACAATGCTTTGCCATCTAATTTGATAGCAAAATAATCCACACTCCATTCTGCCTTAAAAGCACAACATTCAAAACTGACTCTTCTCATCTTTTCTTGTTTGGACATGGTGGGTTTGCACTGGTGATAAAATAAATGAATAATTAAATGTCATGGCACAGTACTAGGTGTGCCTTACGCTGTCATAACTGGGTCACTGTGATTTGCAGTATGCCAAGCAGCAATGGAGAGCAATGAGAGAACAACATAAAATCCACATCACAAGTACTTGTGCCACTGTGGTGGTGTGAAAGCAGCCGTAGACCGTCTTGCAATAAGACTTTATATTGGACACCGGAATCCTGAACCAGAGAGAAAGAAACTAAACACAAAGTTGTATAGTGTATGAGTGCATATGTGCAAAATTCATGAACAGGCAAAAGTAATCTATTGGGATAAAAATGACAGTAGTGGTTTCCTCTAAGGGGTGCAGAGAAAAGAGGGTTGACTAGAAAGGTGCATAAAGAAACTTTCTAGGGTAACAGAAGTGTTCCACATCTTAATTGGGGCGTTGGCTACACTGATGTATGCAATTGTCAAGACGTTAAACTGTGTACACTTAAATCTGTGCATTTTACTACATGTAGTTATACTTCAATAAAACATTAGAAAAACAATAATAAAGTATATTATTAAGACAAATGGGACTTGAATATAGACTGAATATTAAATAAGTATTGAATCAGTGTTAAATTTCTTGAGTTTGATAGTTGTATTGTGCTTATATAGGAGAATATTCTTGTTCTTAGATGATACATCTGAAATATTTAGGAGTGAAGTGTCATGATGCCTACAACTTCCTCTCAAACAATTCAGCCAAAAAATTGCGGGTTGGGGAGGGGAGAGTGCAGATGTTTCAAAAAGTTAATAATTGGCAAATCTTGGTAAAGTTAATAGGCATTTATTTTAGTATTGCTGGAACTTTCTATATGTTTGGAAATTTTCAAATTAAATATTGAAAAAAAACATAGATGCCAAACTAAAATTCCGGGGCAGAAATAGATTTAAGAAAATAGTGAGTTAGATAATTCTCCTAAAAACCAGTATTTGATAATCCTGGTAAAAGATAGTGGAATTGACTTATCTACCCTTTTGTCAAAGGAAGAAATTTAACAGTAGTAGGAAATTTACCACCAACCCTGGTCAAAAGACAATCATCTAAAACTGTAGTAGCCATATCAATAGTGGTCTAGATATATTTGTTCTTCCTTTGAGCAGAAGTTTTCTAAAAAATCTAGAGCTTTATAATTAACTGGGAAATAGTTTCAAAGTATGATTTGTCATTCAGTAAAGCTTTGATGTGGCAGAAAGACTACAGTCTTAAAGAATTTCTGTTACTAAATCTTAAAAAAAAATGCAATAACATCTGAAACCAGATTTGTGCCACATCTCAATGCAATAATAGCCTATATTCTTACTTTGAATTTTAGCAGTAACTTCATTAGGGTAGGTCAATTGCTCAACAAGAAAACATATCTCACGTTTCCATCTCCAAGAAGTGATTGCATAATCTATCCAGTTCACTTCACAATTGATCATATAGATATATTTCTTTATTGTTACATTAAACTATAACTTATCTTTTATACTGTGACAATATTTTTATTTTGTGTAGGCCCTCCATGTCTACAGTATATTCCGTAAGATCACAGACCACACCTTACATATTTTTGTATCTCCTAGTGATTTCCTTATGATAGACCTTTAAAGAAAATACTTGTTGATTGATTGGAAATTATAACTGCATCTTTATGACTTTGTAAAATATTTGTCAGGGCAGTGTCAGACAATATCTCTTTTTTTATAAAGCTATCATGCTACATTTTAATAACATTGTTATTAAACTATTTTATTGTCAAGGTACAAGGCTATAAAAAAGAAACCTGAGACTTATTTATATTATAAAATTATTTTTATTTAACAAGTAACATTACAGAAAAGGAAGATATAGAAATCATATCAATTAAGAAAGAAGATATCCCAAAATAGGATAGTATATAGTATTTTCTTAAAAACAAAAAAGTTACAAAAGAAGAAAATTATTGTAGTAATTTCTACAATATACTATGGTAAAACTCTACTTTCAAAATTTATGTTTGAAATAAAAAAAAAAGTAAAAGCAACCTAAAAAAAAATTATTTTTGCAGTTAGAAAACAAAAACGTAAGCTAATGTTAAAAATATATGCCGTACAAAGGTGAGGGTGCGGGGAGCCCTTTGCAGACCTCCTGGTGAGGCCACACAAAGATTAACCTGACCTTTGGAGAAGAATTTCATTCTATTGTTAGAATTCAGCCTTATGCCAACACTTGTCTTACACTATTAGCTAGTTAGTACTCTAGCTGGTTTACAGGCTGGTAGTGATTATGTTTATTAGCCTAGGGGACATAAACATCAATGGTAAAAATTACCATAAAGATAAAAACCTCAGAATTCATTATACCAAGTAAAGAAAGTAAGTGATCGATAAAGATTTTTTCCCCAGGAGGGCCAGCATCATAAGACAGATTGTCTGATGCAAAATGCATGTACACCCATGCCTCCCATGCATGCCGCCATACAGAAACCACCACTCTCCTAGCAAGCTACCGTATGTGTCAGTCTGCAATGCGGTAGTACTTTAAGTGAGAGGGTGACACTGTCCTCAACCTCTCTGGCACCCACCCAGGCACAGGAAGCTTGTTAAGAGTGCTGTCCTGAGTAGTGGGGTAGGAAGAGGAGCTGCAGAATGCCCTAGGTGGACATCACAGGGACTTCAAGTGGAAAGTACCTTACCCAAGTTGGCCCCAGGACTCAGTGCCTGGATGACATGGATTGTGGTGGGGAAGAGTAGGGTCCGGGATTAGACTGTGCACAGGCTCTGCACACTTGGTGGCTGGGACCTTGGGAATATTTTAGTCTCTTGGAGCTTCAGCCTCCTTGTTTGTAAAATGGGCATTAGGTTGTATTAGAATGTTCTTTGAAGCACTCGTCACCGTTCATGTGAGGATTAGATGACATCCATGGACGGTGCTTAGTATAGTGCTTGGCATGTGGCAGATGTCCTAGAACTGCTAGCCACCATTATGAAGGCATTATTATGATTAAGGAGGTTGGAGTCAAGGGCAACTAAAGTCTTATCCAGGAAGGTAACAACATGTACCACAGTGGAGGCATGGGAAGGTCTGAGTTGGGGAATGAGGTGAAGTCGGTGTTTGAAAAGACAGGATGAGATGGCGTGCTGGGTAGAGGGTGGTCTACGAGGGTAAGCATCTCCTCCCTCTGGTTTGATAGTTGGCCTGAGATTCAGTGCCAGATGAAGACAAGTTACACCCTACCAAAAAAAGACCGTCCTGCTCAATCGTCTGAGCCAAACCACATAACTATGTCCAGCATCGTTCTTTCTCCATCGATGGGAGAATCTATTTACAATCTAATGCCAGGCAACAAACTCCGGAACATGTATAAAAAGAGTCTTTATAAAGAAAGTAATTCAATAATGAAAAATAAATTTGCCTTTTAAAATTAGTTCAACAAATAATGATTTGTTTCACAAAGGGAGTGGGAAATAAATTCCTCCTAGTTTAAGGCACTAGTATTTAATTATTACCTTTAAAAAAAAAAACTGAATTTGGTCTAAATGGCAAAATTAATAGGATTATTCATTCTGTCTGTGAAGACCAATCGTAAATGCAAACCACCAAATGAATACGACATTTAAATATTATTCAGTATTAGAATCTTACTATGCAAAACACCTATCCATGTGCCCTTTAAATTTGATTGGTTCTTTGCTTCCTCCCGCTCCTTATCTGTGTTTTATAATAGAATTGTTCTATGGAATTTTTCTGTAAAATAAATGGCACTTATTTTCTATCTATTTATTTTAAATTCTCAATTAGAAAATGTCTGTGTATTAATTCTGGATGTTCCTTGGAGTTTGAAATTAGTAAGTGGTTTATGTCTTTATATTATTCTGAACTTTTAACTTGGTAGCATCAGGGAATTCAGTAATCCCGTAGTCTTATTATCTTATATAGAGAGAATTTGTTTTTGTACTGGTTAATAGTTTTAGTTAGTCCTAGCTATTCAATAACTATTTCAACGTGGGTATATAATCATATATTTAAGTTGAGTGAATAAAGAATTTAGTAATCATGTATTAGCGTCTCTTCACCCTCCCCCACTTCAAGTTTTTGCTTAGGATTTTTTTCATTAAGATCAAGAATATAAGTATCTATCATGTCGGTGTGTTAAATATTTTTAATTTTTTTTCCTTTACTCCTTTGCTAGTGCATTTTGCTATAGCTAGTGATTTGGGCATAGATTACATATTTAATGATACCCTACTCAGTCAGTACTTGATACACAAATAAGTGGGAACCACTTATTCTGAGAGCAATTCGTAGCATATCTCTTGGTGATAGTGGTAAGAAAAACTGGGTGTGAAAGCAGCTCCAATCTGAAAAATATGTATATATGTACTGAAGAAAGCCCTGAAATAGGTTTGACTCAAAGTACATTTGGGGAATTAGAATAGAGTTGGCCCAGGGAGAAGTGAAATTAAAGGAGGTTTTCCACATATTTGCAAAATTAGCACCTTGAGGAATGATGAATCATTCCTTATGGTGTTTCATAAATAACAGTTTTCCATTAAACCTATAAAGCTAATTATTATGATCTTAGCACACTGATGTGGATGGAATCATTCCAAAATAGTGTTGTAAACCTAAAATTTATACTGCTTCATAATTTACCAATTACACCTATCACATTTCATTAGTATATTTTATGACTTTGGGCACAGAAATCATAGATTACTGACTCAGCTGCACATTGAAGAGAAGAGCTCAGGCTCTAATAATCACTCTGTTCTGTAGGAATGAAATTAGGATGGAATTCAGATGTCACTCCAGGTGTCAAACACGTATTTCCATATTATCAATCAACATGAATCAATTGTCTCCTAATATCATTAAATATGGTCTGGTATACCTCAGAAGAAAACTGAAAGTAGAGAAGAGAAACGTATTTTTGCTTGACATGTCTATGTTTTCCTCACTTAAGAACAACAGCTTGGGCTGAGAGAGAGATTACATCATGCTAGTTTTGGAGTTAAATAAACACTTTCGGGCTACTATTGATAGCACTTTAAATAAATGAATTCAAGCCAACAAATAAGGCATAATGATCATAAGTAACTGACTGCAAAATTTAATAATAATGATGATGATAATAATAAAGCAAATAATGTTTATTGGGTGACTGTTATGTGTTAGACCAACACTATACAATAGAAATATAACATATGCTACAAATGCAGGCTACCTACATAATTTTAAATTTTCTAGTAACCACCTTAAAATAAACAACACCAAAAAGGGAAAACCAAAAAAGGCAAGCCTAACATATCCAATATATTCCATTTCTACATGGAATCAATGTTAAAAATTATTAATGAGATATTTTATATTCCATTTTTTGTGCAGAGTCTCCTGGATCCATTGTTTATTTCATACGGCTCGTCTCCATTTTCACTATCTTCATCCACTCAGCAGGCACTTGTGGCTCAGTCCTACTGTATTGGGCAGTGTAGTGTCAGACACGTGGCTAATAAGTCCTTTGCAAGATCTGCTTCATTTAGTCCTCTCAACTACTGGAAAAGATAGGCATCACTACTACCCTGAGCTATGGATGAGAAAGTGGAAATTGAGTAATTTTTGAAGGTCCCAAAGCTCGCAAGTCACAGAGTCAGACCCCATGGATGTTGACTTCAAAATCCTCATCACTACACTAACATCAAAGTACACAAATAGGTGTTACCTGTGTCTAAAAAACTGATAAACATGTTACATAGCATCAGAGACAGGGGAAATCCAAGAACCAGTTACAGAAATTCCTCAGAGAGGCATAACGGGTTATGATCTTTTTGTAAGGATTCCAGCCAGGGAGAGGGGTAAGAGTCAAACTGGGCTCAGTTCCAATGCTGACAGGCCAACTTAAGATAAGCCAGGTGAACTCAGCTACTGGAACCTTAGATCTTCTCCACAGATCCCACACTGAGATTGGGTTTGTTCATCCTAACATTTCTGGGAAGCCCGCAGAACAGCAGAAAAGGCACTGGTTTGAGACTTAGCAGCTTTGGAATCAAATCCCAGCTTTCTCACTTCTTAGCTGTACAACCAGAAGCAAGTTTCATATTCTTTCTGAGCCTCAGTTTTTTCAGTTCTAAAAAGGGGCTTTCAAAATACACATTTCATAGGATGGTAATGTGGATTAAATTAGGTAGAGGCTCTAATGAAGTCCCTAAAATGTGGGAGACATTCAGTATTATCTTATTATATTATTATTATTTGGGAGAATTAGTGCTTTAGGCTGAGAAACTTGAGGGAGCTGGATTTAAACCCAGGTTTTCTACCTTCAAAGTCTATAAGTTAAAGCCATATGCTATCCTGACTCTTTAGGTTTATATTCACATGTATATATATATATGTATATTTATTTTTATATGTGTGTATGTAAACACGTGTGGAATTTTATTCTCATCTAAATATCTATAAGGGAATCAGAGGATTACCAAAAAAAGTGATTTAAATTCAATCTTCATTTCTGACCCTTTCATAAAGCCTTTTAAAAGGCTTATGATTCAGATTTATTTCAACCTGTTCTCTACTTCATGAAATAGAGAAACAAGCACTATATTTAAGCTTCTTAAGTAATAACATTAGTGTATGTTTATTATAGAAAAATGATTTTTCAGAATTATATAAAGTAAAAAATAAAGGTTCTGACTTCCAGTCTCAGCCTCGATACAGAAATGGCTTGGAAGTCATCACTCCCACTTTTATAAGAAAAACCTGGATTTTCCAATGACCTTTCTTAGACCCATCAGAGAACTGAGGTAGCTGGGCAAAGCATCATCCCGAAATCTGGAGAAATGGGAGAATCCAGACAATCACACCTGCTGACCTAGAGCAGGAGCCATAAACTGACAGGAACACTTAGATGGTAGTTTTTGCTGAAGGCTGAGTGTGGACTAGCTGGAAAGTGAGACGCTCCAAGCTAGGGCTGTGGTCTTAGGGAAGCCCCACTCTCTCATGGGCTTTCCCTCCAGGAATCCCACCGGTTTCTCACAGTAAACATCTTAGAAGGATCTCCTATAGGACCTACAACTACAGCAAACATTAAAGATGGCTCAGCCCCCAGGCCAACTAACATAAATACATACACTAAAGACCCATTTACCTCTGTTCCTATTATCTAATACAATTTGCCCATCTTTCAGCAAAACATCGCAAGACATACCAAAAGCTAAAAGTCAAAAAAACAGTCTGAAAAGACAAAGTAACCATCGGAACCACACCCAGTTCAGACACGTAACAGATAGTGGAATTAACAGACAAGAAATTCAAAATAACTATGATTAATGCATTAAGGACTCTAATGCAAAAAAGTAGACGAATGCCAGAACAGGTGGGTAATGTAAGCGGAGAGATGAAAACTCAAAGAAGAATTTTTTTAAAAACCACAAAAACTCTGTAATAGAAATGAATGCCTTTAATGGGCTCATCCATAGATTCAAGATAACCAAAGAAAGAATCACCAAGCTTGAAGATATGTCAATAAAAACATTTTATTCACATGCGACATGATTGTCTATATAGAAAATTGTCAACAAAAAGAGCCAAGAAAAAAGCTTCTGGAGCTAATAAGAAATTATAGCAATGTTGTAGGATACAAAGTTAATATGACTGTTAATTTTAGGTCTCAAATAAGGAATACCTAGAGAACTGGTAAGGCATTACTTCCAGGTGTGTCTGTGAGATGCCTCCAAAGGAGACTGGCGTGTGAGTCAGTGGATGGCGTGGGGGAAGATCCACGTTCAACATGGGTAAGACCATCCAACTGACTGAGGGCCTGCATAGAACAAAAAAAGAGAAAAAAAGATTTTTCTCTTTCTCTTCTGGAACTGTGACACTCTCCTCCTTGTGCTCTTGTCCATCAGAACTCCTGGCTCTCTGGCCTTGGGACTCCAGCACTTAAACCAGCAGCTCCCTGATATTTACAACATTAGCTTCCCTGTGGATCCAAGTCTTTCAGACTTAGACTGAGACACACTACCAACCTCCCAGGGTCTCCAGTTTGCAGCCAATTTCCCTAATTGCCAGAGACCAGCTCCGCAGGATTCGTTGGACCTTAATAGGTGGTGTGGTGTTGGCGAGGAAAGAAAGAGATGGACCACAGATGTAAGAAAGAGATGGACCACAGATGTCAAGTGCAGGTGTGGACAACAACCACAAAAATCTTGCTTTATTTATATGTTTTTACCTAATCTTTTACACATTGATTTATCTTTTAATCAAAACATTTTTTATTTTGTTTCTATTGAAAAAGAAAGGTCAAAACGTTCCAAAGCACTCATGTTGTGACAAGAACACCTACTCATGCATCAACAGTTCCCCCCAAAGCCTGTGGCTTGTAGCCAGGAAGCTATACAATAGCAGCAGGCTTGGCATTAGAGAGCATCAGACTTTTGGTCTGAATCACAATTCTTGACCTTTTAAACTTACACATAAACTTATATTTTAATTTCTTGAATCTTACTTATATTTAACAATTTAATGTCTTATGTTTATAGTTATTATTCTAATTTATGACCGAAATCACAATCTATACAACATGATTTTATATAATGAAACTTGATTATAACGTTCTATTATATGTTATACCACTATTAAAAACAATTATACTATAAACTAATCTAAACAAAACCTATTCATATCAAAAACCTTATTATATATTTTTACTATTTTACCTATTCATCTTTATAGTAAAACTTTTTAATTTTTTTTACCAATTGACTCCGGGGTCAGTACAAGGAACAAAGTGAAAAATTAAATGATCCTACTCAAACTAATAAAAACGCACTGTATCATTCTTATTATTACCGGGAAAACAACATGTTCTTGGTAAATCAAGTGAAACTGTGGAAATGGGGAGAAACAAAGAAATCTGTAACTGGGTGATGATCAATTAGTTGTAAGCACCACTGCACTCGGACCCACCGTTTCCCAGGGGGAAGGTGGATAGAAATCCAACACGATAGCTTCATTCCACACGTACAAGGGCATGACCGCAACCACAATGGGTCCACGCACACATCACCAAGAAGGAAGATTAATAATGAAATGAAATAGAGCCAACCCATACCAGGAATATGCATCAAAAACACCTTTAGAACTGACAATGTCTTTTAAAATAAACCAATTAATTTTTAATGTATTATTAACATGCCCCTTGAAAAACCCCGGGGCCCTTGGAATCCTCCAAAGGACATGCTAGTATGGCCTTGAGAAACTTCGGGGCCCTTGGAATCCCCCAAAGCCATACTAAGCCAAAAGTTAGGCTTTTAATTCTGAAAAGTCTTGTCAAGCAAAGGTGAAACGAACAAGAAATCTCCATGGAGCCGTGCGGTACAAAGGAGACCCTCTTGCAGCCTGCTGAACAAGGGCCATCATTCTCAGACTCCCATGCCGCTCCCTATAACAGGATGGCTCACAGCACCTAATAAATCCCCTCTCATATATATCTATACATCTCTATATCTCTATATTTATCTATCTGTCTATCTCTATGTATACTTGTATGTATATCTCCTATTGGTTCTGTCTCACTGGATAACCCTGACGAATGCAGTTAATACAAAAAAGTTCATTGCTTTCCTATATATCAGCAATAAACGAATAGAATTTGAAACTGAAAATACAACATTTACATTAGCACCCAAAAAGCTAAAATAAAATACTTAACATATAAATCTAAAAAAAATGTGTGTAAGATTTAGTATATGAAGAAAACTACAAAACTTTGATGAAAGAAATCAAATAATATTTAGGTAAGTGGAGAGATATTCCATGTTTGCAGACTGAAAAACTTCATATTTATAAGGTTTTTAAGATTCAGCAATCATATTCCTAGGTATTTACCCAACTGACTTGAAAACTTATGTCCACATAAAAACCTGCACATGGATGTTTACAACTTTATTCATGATCACCAAAAACTGGAGACAACCAAAGTGCTTTCCAGTAGATGAATGGATGAAAAGGCCATAGTACATCCATACATGGAATATCACTCAATGATAAAAAATAATGAGCTATCAAGCAAGGAAAAAATATGAATAAATCTTAAATGCTAAGTAAAAGAAGCTAGTATTAAAAAAAAAACCACATATGTATGACTCCAATTATATGACATTCTGGGAACAGCATTACTATAGAGATGATAAGTAGATCAATGGTTGCCAGGAGTTCAGGGTGGCAGTTAATAGGTGAAGCACAGATTTTTTTTAAGGCAGGAAACTATTCTTATGATACATTAATAGTGGATACAGGACACTATGGATTTTTTAAAATCCATAGAATTTTGCAGCAAAAGAGTAACCTTTAATGTACAAATTATTTTTTTTAAAAAATCATTTAAGGCTTTTCAAGATGGCGGCGGCTGCGGCGGCTGGCGCGGAGTAGCTGAGGTGGAAAAGGTGGCCACTGGGCCTCAGGCAGCCGGGAATCTTGTGGACCTTCCTCTCGCCATCTCTTAAGGGAGGACTGCTGCTGCTGACCGGTCGTGGGGGGTGACCGCCACTTTGCCCCCGGCAGGAAAGGCTGCCTCATTTACAGACACCAGCTTTGAAGTGTGGAGCAGGAAAAGAACTGTTTCTTAGCTGCAAAAGCGAGTCTCGAAACAGGGAACACGGCGCCAGGGCTGCTGTGGATGCAGCCAGGATCCCGGAGGCCGGGGCGCACTGAAGGCGGCGAGCTGCCCTATTCAGGATTCGAGGTTTCAGACCGGCATTAAAGAAGATTCCTGGGAGCGCCCGAGCCGCGCCGCGACTGAACAGCCCGAGGCAGCAGCGGCCAAGAACTGGGAAAGGCGGCAAACCAGAGACAGAGAGCGAGCACCCGACCTGGCACAGCACTGTGAGTGATCCCTGGCACAGCTCTGTTCGGGGGGTGGATGCCCACGTGGCTCCCGCCTGCACCACCAGGCCACTCACCGCCCGGTGCTGCCTCCATTTTCCCAGGTGCGGGCAGCTCCGCCCTGCTCCGCCATCACTGAGCCCTCCCACTTGCTTGGCCTGGCCCGGGGGCCTCCGCTCCCACTCCCTCTGCGGTTCTCTGGCGGGGCTGGTGGAGGGGGTGTCCCGGGCCAGTGTCGGGACGGCAAGGAAGTACGGGCGGGCCGACTGTCACTCCACCATACCCTGGACTCCGGCCCCAGGTAAACTCCCTGTTACTGGGAGGCAGACACCATCTCTGCGGCCACCAGTTTGGAAAAAAGCATAACGAATGTCTGGTTGGGAATAGTGTGGTAGGAGAGTTCCCAGGTCCGCTTGAACCTGCCAGAGACCAGGCTGCAGGTGGGCGCTAGACTCAGTTTATACTGGGGGGATACAAAGATGAACAAGACCCGAGAAAGATCTACATAGTGCTACAAAGGCACCCAGAGAGACCGGTCGTCTGTGCCCAGCAGAAACCTGGTAGACTTCCTGGGCGAGGCGGTGCCGAGCAGGGTCTTGAAGGCCCAGCTGATAGACGAGGGGTGCAGAAGACACGCCCCAGCTCAGCACAGTGCGCACAGAGTGGGGAGACGTGCGGCAAAGGAGGGGGAGACTCGACAGAAACCACACACCCGGTGGGGTCGCCACTGCACGATCTAACAGCCTGGGCCAGAGCACACGGAACAGGGAGAAGTCCTGCACAGGAAGTGAAAGCTCAACAGAGATCACACACCCTGTGGTACGTGATCCACCAGCCCAGCAGAGTCCAAGCTGACCAGAAAGGTGGCTCCCCGGAGAAGCCCAAGACCCGAGACAACCACACACACAAGGCACTAGAGGCCAACTGAGCAGTCACGGAGGGAGCCAGACGAAATTGGCAGCCACAGCAACATACTAGTTAGTCATTAGTCTCAAACCGGTGAACTGTGAAACCCCCGGCCACAATGAATAAACACCACAAAAAAGATACCAGAAATACAAAAAATCAAGAAAGTACACCACCAAAAGTTAATAAATCTCAAACTCTAGATCCTATAGAACAAGAAGCCCTTGAAATGACTGACAAGGAATTTCGAGTGATAATTCTAAGGAAACTGAATGAGATACAAGAAAACTCAGCTAGATATCATGATGAAATGAGGAAAAGTATACAGGATCTGAAAGAGGAAATGTACAAGGAAATCAATGTCCTGAAAAAAGATGTAGCAGAACTTGCTGAACTGAAGAAGTTATTCAACGAAATAAAAAACACAATGGAGAGTTTAACCAGCAGGCTTGTCGAAGTTGAAGAGAGAACCTCTGAACTTGAAGATGGGCTGTTTGAAATAACACAAGCAGACAAAAAGAAAGAAAAAAGAATCAAGGACATTGAAGAAAATCTGAGAGAGATATCAGACAACCATAAGCGATCAAATATCCGAGTCATGGGTATTCCAGAAGGGGAGGAAAATGGAGATTCCATTGAAAATATATTCAACAAAATAGTGGCAGAAAACTTCCCAGGTATAGGAAAAATCACAGATCTTCAGATCCAGGAAGCTCAACGATCTCCAAATGTATTCAACCCAAAAAGACCTTCTCCAAGACATGTCATAGTCAAATTGGCAAAACTCAGAGACAAAGAGAGAATCTTAAAAGCTGCAAGAGAGAAGCGTCAAATCACCTATAAGGGAGCCCCAATCAGGTTAACATCAGACTTTTCATCACAAACCCTAAAAGCTAGAAAGGAATGGGATGATATTTTCAAAATACTAAAAGACAAAGATTGCCAGCCAAGAATACTCTACCCTGCAAGGCTATCCTTCCGAAATGAGGGGCAAATAGTATATTTCTCAGACAAACAAAAACTGCGGGAGTTCACTACCACACGACCACCCTTACAAGAAATCCTCAAGGGAGTTCTGGGTTTGGTTCCTGAAAAATAACTACCACTGCCATAAAAACCCAAGAAAAATCTAAATCCGCTAGTACAATAAAAATGGCATTCATGAAGAGAAAACAAGCTAACAAAAACACTATCTACAACATAAGGAACCAACAAACACAGAAAACAAACAGTAAATCAGAAAGCAAGGAACAAAAGACACCTAAGACAACCAAACAACCAATAAAATGCTAGGAATAAATCAACACCTTTCAATAACAACTCTTAATGTAAAAGGCTTAAATTCCCCAATCAAAAGACACAGACTGGCCGACTGGATCAAAAAGCAGGACCCAACTATATGCTGCCTACAAGAGACCCACCTCACCCATAAAGATTCACACAGACTAAGAGTGAAAGGATGGAAAAAGATTTACCATGCAAACAGAAAAGAAAAACGAGCTGGAGTAGCTATTCTTATATCTGACAAAATAGACTTTAAACTAAAAACCATAAAAAGAGACAATGAGGGACACTACTTAATGATAAAAGGACTGATCCATCAAGAAGACATAACAATCATAAATATGTATGCACCCAATGTTGGAGCAGCCAGATTTATAAAACAAACTCTATTAGACCTAAAGAAGGAAATAGACACTAATACCATAATAGCAGGGGACCTGAACACCCCACTGTCAATATTAGACAGATCATCTAGGCAAAGAATCAGTAGAGAAACACAAGATCTAAACAAGACTCTAGACCAATTGGAATTGGCAGATATCTACAGAACATTCCACCCAACAACCTCAGAATATTCATTCTTCTCATCAGCACATGGATCATTCTCCAGGATAGATCACATATTAGGTCACAAATCAAGTCTCAATAAATTCAAAAAAATTGCAATTATCCCATGTATCTTCTCAGACCACAATGGATTAAAACTAGAAATTAATAACAAACGAAACTCTGGAAACTATACAAACACATGGAAATTAAACAGCATTCTACTTAATGACATATGGGTCCAAGAAGAAATCAAGCAGGAAATCAAAAAATTTCTTGAAACTAATGAAAACAATGATACATCATACCAAAACCTGTGGAATACTGCAAAAGCAGTATTGAGGGGAAAATTTATTGCATTAAACGCTCACTTCAGAAGAATAGAAAGATGGCAAGTGAACAACCTAACACTTCACCTTAAAGAACTAGAAAAACAAGAACAATCCAAACCTAAAGTTAGCAGACGGAAAGAAATCATTAAGATCAGAGCAGAACTGAATGAAATTGAAAACCAAAAAACAATTCAAAAGATCAACGAATCAAAAAGTTGGTTTTTTGAAAAGATAAATAAAATTGACAAACCATTAGCATGGCTAACAAAAAAAAGAAGAGAGAAGACTCAAATAAAGAAGAGAGAAGACTCAAATAACAAAAATTAGAAATGAAAAAGGCGATATTACAACTGATTCATCTGAAATACAAGGAATCATTCGAGACTACTATAAACAACTGTACGCCAACAAATTTGAAAATCTGGAGGAAATGGATAAATTTCTGGACACACACAAGCTCCCAAAACTGAAGCGTGAAGACGTAGAAAATCTGAACAGACCAATAACAATAAAGGAGATTGAAGCTGTTATCAGAAGGCTCCCAACAAAGAAAAGCCCAGGACCAGATGGATTCACAGCAGAATTTTACCAAACATTCAAAGAGGAATTGACACCGATTCTTTACAAACTATTCCAAAAGATTGAAACGGACGCAAATCTCCCAAACTCATTCTATGAAGCAAACATCATCCTGATACCAAAACCAGGTAAAGATATAACCAAAAAAGAAAACTACAGGCCGATATCCTTGATGAATATAGATGCAAAAATCCTCACTAAAATACTAGCAAACAGAATACAGCAACACATACGAAAAATTATTCATCACGATCAAGTGGGATTCATCCCAGGGATGCAAGGTTGGTTCAACATACGCAAATCAATAAATGTGATACACCATATTAATAAACTCAAACACAAGGACCATATGATCATCTCTATAGATGCTGAAAAAGCATTTGATAAAGTTCAGCACTCATTCATGACAAAGACCCTCAATAAGTTAGGTATAGAGGGAAAGTATCTCAACATAATTAAAGCCATATATGACAAACCCACTGCCAATATCATCCTGAATGGGGAAAAGCTGAAAGCTTTTCCTTTAAGAACAGGCACTAGACAAGGATGCCCACTCTCACCACTCCTATTCAACATAGTGTTGGAAGTACTAGCCAGAGCAATCAGAGAAGAGAAGGAAATAAAGGGCATCCAGATTGGAAAAGATGAAGTCAAACTGTCCCTGTTTGCAGATGACATGATCCTATATATCGAACAGCCTAAAACCTCTACAAAAAAACTGTTGGAATTGATAAATGATTTCAGCACAGTAGCAGGATACAAAATCAACACACAAAAATCAGTAGCATTTCTTTTCTCCAATAGTGAACATGCAGAAGGAGAAATCAAGAAAGCCTGCCCATTTACAATAGCCACCAAAAAAATAAAATACTTAGGAATTGAGTTAACCAAGGAGGTGAAAAATCTCTATAATGAGAACTACAAACCACTGCTGAGAGAAATTAGAGAGGATACAAGAAGATGGAAAGATATTCCATGCTCTTGGATTGGAAGAATCAACATAGTGAAAATGTCCATACTACCCAAAGTGATATACAAATTCAATGCAATCCCCATCAAAATTCCAAAGACATTTTTCTCAGAAATGGAAAAAACTATTCAGACATTTATATGGAACAATAAAAGACCACGAATAGCCAAAGCAATGCTCAGCAAAAAAAATAAAGCTGGAGGCATAACACTACCTGACTTTAAGCTATACTACAAAGCTATAATAACCAAAACAGTATGGTACTGGCATAAAAACAGACACACTGACCAATGGAATAGAATAGAGAATCCAGAAATCAACCCACACACTTACTGCCATCTGATCTTTGACAAAGGCACCAAACCTATTCACTGGGGAAGGGACTGCCTCTTCAGCAAGTGGTGCTGGGATAACTGGATATCGATATGCAGGAGAATGAAACTAGATCCATACCTCTCACCGTATACTAAAATCAACTCAAAATGGATTAAGGATTTAAATATACACCCTGAGACAATAAAACTTCTTAAAGAAAACATAGGGGAAACACTTCAGGAAATAGGACTGGGCACAGACTTCATGAATACGACCCCAAAAGCACAGGCAACCAAAGGAAAAATAAACAAATGGGATTATATCAAACTAAAAAGCTTCTGCACAGCAAAAGAAACAATTAAAAGAGTTAAAAGACAACCAACAGAGTGGGAGAAAATATTTGCAAAATATACATCTGACAAAGGATTAATATCCAGAATATATAAGGAACTCAAACAACTTTACAAGAAGAAAACAAGCAACCCAATTAAAAAATGGGCAAAAGAGCTAAGTAGGCATTTCTCTAAGGAAGATATCCAAATGGCCAACAGACATATGAAAAAATGCTCAACATCACTCAGCATCCGGGAAATGCAAATCAAAACCACATTGAGATACCATCTAACCCCAGTTAGGATGGCTAAAATCCAAAAGACTATGAACGATAAAGGCTGGCGAGGCTGCGAAGAAAAAGGAACTCTCATACATTGTTGGTGGGACTGCAAAATGGTGCAGCCTCTATGGAAAATGGTATGGAGGTTCCTTAAACAATTGCAAATAGATCTACCATACGACCCAGCCATCCCACTGTTGGGAATATACCCAGAGGAATGGAAATCATCAAGTCGAAGGTATACCTGTTCCCCAATGTTCATCGCAGCACTCTTTACAATAGCCAAGAGTTGGAACCAGCCCAAATGCCCATCATCAGATGAGTGGATACGGAAAATGTGGTACATCTACACAATGGAATACTACTCAGCTATAAAAACGAATGAAATACTGCCATTTGCAACAACATGGATGGACCTTGAGAGAATTATATTAAGTGAAACAAGTCAGGCACAGAAAGAGAAATACCACATGTTCTCACTTATTGGAGGGAGCTAAAAATTAATATATAAATTCACACACACACATACACACATACACACACAAACCGGGGGGCGGGGAGGAAGAAGATATAACAACCACAATTATTTGAAGTTGATACAACAAACAAACAGAAAGGACATTGTTGGGGGGGAGGGGGGGAGGGAGGGAGGTTTTGGTGATGGGGAGCATTAATCAGCTACAATGTATATTGACAAAATAAAATTAAAAAAAAATAAAATAAAATAAAAAAAAAAAAAAAAAAAAAAAAAAACAAAAATTAGAAATGAAAAAGGCGATATTACAACTGATTCATATGAAATACAAGGAATCATTCGAGACTACTATAAACAACTATACGCCAACAAATTTGAAAATCTGGAGGAAATGGATAAATTTCTGGACACACACAAGCTCCCCAAACTGAACCGTGAAGACGTAGAAAATTTGAACAGACCAATAACAATAAAGGAGATTGAAGCTGTTATCAGAAGGCTCCCAACAAAGAAAAGCCCAGGACCAGATGGATTCACAGCAGAATTTTACCAAACATTCAAAGAGGAATTGACACCGATTCTTTACAAACTATTCCAAAAGATTGAAACGGACGCAAATCTCCCAAACTCATTCTATGAAGCAAATATCATCCTGATACCAAAACCAGGTAAAGATATAACCAAAAAAGAAAACTACAGGCCGATATCCTTGATGAATATAGATGCAAAAATCCTCACTAAATTACTAGCAAACAGAATACAGCAACATATACGAAAAATTATTCATCACGATCAAGTGGGATTCATCCCAGGGATGCAAGGTTGGTTCAACATACGCAAATCAATAAATGTGATACACCATATTAATAAACTCAAACACAAGGACCATATGATCATCTCTATAGATGCTGAAAAAGCATTTGATAAAGTTCAGCACTCATTCATGACAAAGACCCTCTATAAGTTAGGTATAGAGGGAAAGTATCTCAACATAATTAAAGCCATATATGCCAAACCCACTGCCAATATCATCCTGAATGGGGAAAAGCTGAAAGCTTTTCCCTTAAGAACAGGAACTAGACAAGGATGCCCACTCTCACCACTCCTATTCAACATAGTGTTGGAAGTACTAGCCAGAGCAATCAGAGAAGAGAAGGAAATAAAGGGCATTCAGATTGGAAAAGATGAAGTCAAACTGTCCCTGTTTGCAGATGACATGATCCTATATATCGAACAGCCTAAAACCTCTACAAAAAAACTGTTGGAATTGATAAATGATTTCAGCACAGTAGCAGGATACAAAATCAACACACAAAAATCAGTAGCATTTCTTTTCTCCAATAGTGAACATGCAGAACGAGAAATCAAGAAAGCCTGCCCATTTACAATAGCCACCAAAAAAATAAAATACTTAGGAATTGAGTTAACCAAGGAGGTGAAAAATCTCTATAATGAGAACTACAAACCACTGCTGAGAGAAATTAGAGAGGATATAAGAAGATGGAAAGATATCCCATGCTCTTGGATTGGAAGAATCAACATAGTGAAAATGTCCATACTACCCAAAGTGATATACAAATTCAATGCAATCCCCATCAAAATTCCAAAGACATTTTTCTCAGAAATGGAAAAAACTATCCAGACATTTATATGGAACAATAAAAGACCACGCATAGCCAAAGCAATGCTGAGCAAAAAAAATAAAGCTGGAGGCATAACACTACCTGACTTTAAGCTATACTACAAAGCTATAATAACCAAAACAGTATGGTACTGGCATAAAAACAGACACACTGACCAATGGAATAGAATAGAGAATCCAGAAATCAACCCACACACTTACTATCAGCTGATCTTTGACAAAGGCACCAAGCCTATTCACTGGGGAAGGGACTGCCTCTTCAGCAAATGGTGCTGGGATAACTGGATATCCATATGCAGGAGAATGAAACTAGATCCATACCTCTCGCCGTATACTAAAATCAACTCAAAATGGATTAAGGATTTAAATATACACCCTGAGACAATAAAACTTCTTAAAAAAACATAGGGGAAACACTTCAGGAAATAGGACTGGGCACAGACTTCATGAATACGACCCCAAAAGCACGGGCAACCAAAGGAAAAATAAACAAATGGGATTATATCAAACTAAAAAGCTTCTGCACAGCAAAAGAAACAATTAAAAGAGTTAAAAGACAACCAACAGAGTGGGAGAAAATATTTGCAAAATATACATCTGACAAAGGATTAATATCCAGAATATATAAGGAACTCAAACAACTTTACAAGAAGAAAACAAGCAACCCAATTAAAAAATGGGCAAAAGAGCTAAGTAGGCATTTCTCTAAGGAAGATATCCAAATGGCCAACAGACATATGAAAAAATGCTCAACATCACTCAGCATCCGGGAAATGCAAATCAAAACCACATTGAGATACCATCTAACCCCAGTTAGGATGGCTAAAATCCAAAAGACTATGAACGATAAAGGCTGGCGAGGCTGCGAAGAAAAAGGAACTCTCATACATTGTTGGTGGGACTGCAAAATGGTGCAGCCTCTATGGAAAATGGTATGGAGGTTCCTTAAACAATTGCAAATAGATCTACCATACGACCCAGCCATCCCACTGTTGGGAATTTACCCAGAGGAATGGAAGTCATCAAGTCGAAGGTATACCTGTTCCCCAATGTTCATCGCAGCACTCTTTACAATAGCCAAGAGTTGGAACCAGCCCAAATGCCCATCATCGGATGAGTGGATACGGAAAATGTGGTACATCTACACAATGGAATACTACTCAGCTATAAAAACGAATGAAATACTGCCATTTGCAACAACATGGATGGACCTCGAGAGAATTATATTAAGTGAAACAAGTCAGGCACAGAAAGAGAAATACCACATGTTCTCACTTATTGGTGGGAGCTAAAAATTAATATATAAATTCACACACACACACACACACACACACACACACACACACACACAAACCGGGGGGGGGAGAAGATATAACAACTACAATTATTTGAAGTTGATACGACAAGCAAACAGAAAGGACATTGTTGGGGGGGAGGGGTGGAGGGAGGAGGGAGGGAGGTTTTGGTGATGGGGAGCAATAATCAGCCACAATGTATATCGACAAAATAAAATTTAAAAAAAATAAAAATAAAAAAGTCATTTAAGAGGTTGAGTATCCCAGGAAGGAATGTAGAATATGACAAAAAAAAAAAAAAAAAAAATCTAACTATGTTACTAATATATGAGAAAAAGTCACCAAAGATGGCAGGAAGATATGGAATCAGCACAAATGTCCATCAAGGGATGACTGGATGAGGAAAATGTGTTGCATATGCACAATGGAATAGTACTCAGCCATAAAAAAGAATGAAAATCTTTCATTCACAGCAGCATGGATGAGCTTGGAGGAAATTATGTTAAGGGAAATAAGCCAGACACAGAAAGAGAAATACTGCATTGTCATCACTTATATGTGGGAGCTAATAAGTAAATAAGAGACAAACAACAACAATCACAATAATACACTGAACTTTCAAAAGGAGAGAACAGAACTATGCTTGCTTGAGGTGGGAAAGGGGGTGGGGAAGAAGGGGTAGCAAGAAATGGTTGATGGACACAAAAACAACTAGTTAGGAAAAATAAGTTCTATTGATTTATGGTTGAGCTAGACAGCTGCAATTAACATTAACCTATTGCATATTATCAATTTGATAGAAGAGAGAAGATCGAACGTCCTCAACACAATGAAATGATTACATTTTGCAATGATGAATATGCTAATCATCCTAATCTGAGTATCACACATTGTACACAGGTATTGATATTCAACTCTGTTCCCTATAAATAAGTATAACCAATTTTGTTTCAGTAAACAACAACAACAACAGCAAAAGAACACTAAAACAAAACAAAAAAAAGGTGGTAGGGAAAAGAGGCGCTAATCTAAACAACTTTTCAAATGACTAAAGTCATATAGAGGCAAAAGGAGCTGTATGTAAACCTCACCGTAGCTGATTAAGTTTCTTTACCTTGGGGGTACAGGTCATCAGTTCTGCAACAACCATACATGCATAAGAAAACCGATCAATTAATTGATCGGATGGTGGCCAGTGGGAGCCAGAGATCACACTGTTGCAGTGGGAGTTTACAGAGAGCAAGGAAAAGAGGTGAGAATGCGGCAATGAGTTAGAGCTGGAGGCTTTGTTACGAAGTCATGTTTAGCTTAATGTAGATAAATGGTTCCGTGCTTATAGATATGGGTATATACGTGTGTTATTATACACATATGAGAAGTTCTAGAAACAAAATTTCTCAGTAGTAAGCAGCACACCAAGCACTGAACTTGGTTTCTAACACCATTCATCTGCAACAGAAACCAGGGCTCCTTGAAGAAATGGCTCATTCTAGGATGAAGGCAAAAAACCATGCAAGATGAGCTTGGAGCATTTTTGTAGTGCCAGGAAGTAAAATGAAGTGCTCAAAACACACATATGTGCACACACACCTGTGGGATATTTTGAAGGGACACGGGATACAATCAAAAGAGCTCCCAATGGACAAAATTGAAAAAACTTTGTGCAACAAAGTAAAACAGTATTGGATTATAACTCAGAACATAAAATAAACATCCATGAGTCTGTGCTGATATAAATAAATAAATGGGGAGAATGAACAATCTCCCGTATAGAAGAATTCCTAATAATGTATGTAAATACTTTGCTCTCAAGGAGGTAAAGCTTAACCCCTCATTCCTTAAGTGCAGGCTGTGCATAATGACTTCCTTCCAAAAAGTGCGGTATGAAAGTGGAGGGGGCAGAGGAGGAGGAAGACTTTACAGTAGGAAACGCACTACAGTACCTCAGCCAGGTGATCTAGGTCAACATCAGCAGCGATAAGTCATGTTGATAGTGTGTCCCCTTGATGTGATGTGATGAGAATGACCCTTCACCTCTGTGATCTTCTCCCCCCCAAATCTGATGATCCCAGTCAAAAAAGGTGAAAAATGTCAAACAAATCCCCATTAATAAACATTCTACAAAATACCTGACCAGGACTCCTCAGAATTGTTAAGGTCACCAAATACCAGGAAAGCCTGAGAAATTGTTGCAGCCAGGAGGATCCCAAAGAGACATGACAACTAAATATTTGGTGGTAAACTGGATGAGATCCTGGAACAGAGAAAGGACATTAGGTAAAAATTAAGAAAGTCTGAAAAAACTTTGGGCATTACTTAGTAAAAATTTATCAATGCATTTCATTGTAATAAATATACCATACTAAGATAAGATGTTACTAACAGTAGAAACCGGAAGTGGGATATTCTGTCCTAACTTCACAAGTTTTCTGTAAATCTAAAACTATTCTAGAATAAAAAGTTTAATAAAGAAAAAAGTAAAGGTCTCCAGCCTACACCTTATAGGTGGCCACTGTCACCTTTCCTTCCAGACATAATCTCACATGTTTTCGTGCAACTTTTCAAACACTATATTTAGGATACACTCAACAAGATATTATCTTCAAAACAGAATTACGCTTTTAAAAAATATATACTGGTGATATAGAAATTATAATATTTATGATCTTTGATCTTGGATTCTTAATCCCATTTCTCATTAAAGACATGACAAAAATAATTTTTAAAATTTACATTTGTGAATTACTTTTTCCCGTATAATCTTATTATATAACCCAGTGAAATGAGCATAACAGATTTTATATCATTCTTGAAGCTGCAAATGAGAAAACTGAGGCTGAGATCCAGCATCTTGTTCAAGGGAACGTGGCCAAAGCAGGACAGTGCTGGAACTGGGATTTGTTTTGTCTTCTCATCTGACACCTTAATTCCTATCCCACTTAGCTTTTTTTGTATCCTCTATTTATGTTATTTAAAACCACCATACTATAATAAGCAAATAAAATATTCAACTGTATGAAGATCAAAGATGCAGTATGTTGCTGAAGGAATTTCACCAATAGAAAAATAACTTTAAATAGAAGTATTCAAGTGCAGGAATGTCTGACTAGACCCAGCCACTGCAAACTGACAAAGCTATCTCTTTAGTCATGCATGCCTACAGCAATTTTTCCGTATCCACCGGACAGAAATCAAGGCAAAGTGTTTTTAAAGAAATCAAAATTGGGATCAGGAATACATAAAAGGGCCAAAGTCATCAAATATGGGAAGAATGTGAAACTTAACCCTCAGGTTCTGATTGACAGCTGCCTTCTCTACTTTCACCAGAACTGAGGGAAATACTAGGGAGTTGTATATTTTGTGGCTTTGTGTGTATATTGTGTTTTTCCGTCATTGTTTCTGTCAAAGTTATAGAGACAGAGACTGGTCTTCATTTCAGAATATCTTAAATTGCACCAAATGACTTCAGCTGTGAATGGACAGAGCAAAGACAAGCAATAATAAATAAACTATTATATTTCTGGTGGTAGAAGTGGTTCCAGCTGCTGGTCTAATTCTATCTATGTCGAAAACTGCTTTCAGCAAACTCATTCTAAATTGCTTGACTAGCTTGGATGATTGAAATCTCATTTCAGAGCTTACAAAATGTGGTTCCTAACAATTAGGTCAGAAGTGAAAGAAAGTAAATGGAAAGATAGATGATTTCTTCAAAGAACTTAACATTCGACTGAAAAGGAAAAGGATATTTATTAAAATTAAATTTAATATTAACTAAAACTACAAATTCTCAGGTATGAAATTTAATTAGAAATGCTTACTCAAGCAATTTATTTTCATTAAATATTTGTGGAATGTGTGTGTTATAAAATGGTTAATTCATTTATTTTTTTCTCTATTTACAGAAGAGCCTCCAATCTTGGGGACTGCAATATATCAACAACATTAATATAATCAATAATGTCCTTAGATTTATGAAATCAAGTTGATCCCTTCACATCAATCAGGCCAACTTTCATTAAATGTCGGAGTTTTACATCATGCCCTGGAAGACAATGGTTAGAATTTTGTCAAATCTGGAGAATCAGAGAATATAAGCAGGAAGTTAGAAGATTTTAGAGCTTCAAGGGACGTTAGAGATGGTATTATCCATCCACTTCGTTTGACAGATGAGGTCCAGCATGGCAAACCGAATTGCACCACTAGAATTCCTGTCCCCCATTGCTGTTACAGCACACTTCTCTCCATGAATGTCCCTCCACAGAGGCCTAGTTCCACCTGCTGAACATGACAATCAGAGTTTCTCAAGTTTGGTTTGTGGAACAACAGTATCAGAATCAACTGAGTTTTTGTTAAAATGCAAATCTCTGGGCCCAATTCCAAACCTCTTTAAATCAATGTTTATCTATTTTGTCTGATTATTACTCTCCAGGAGGCCATATCAAAAACACAAAATTCCAAAACTGGAGAGAACTACACAAGAGCACATGTATGCATGCACAAATGAATGCAGATTCTAAGATGGTGAAAACTGAATATGGTCTGTGGTCTAGTTAACAGTAATGTGCCAGTGTCAATTTCCTGGTGTGAACATTGTTCTACAGCTATATAAGATGTCATTATTGCAGGAAACCAGATGAAGAGTACACAAAACTCTCTGTATAAATGCCTAGCCCTCAGTGAGAGATTCTGAATCAACAAATCAAGTGTAAATACAGGAAGTGCGTGTTTGTGTGTGTGTGTGTGTGTGTGTGTGTCTGTCTGTCTGTCTGTCTGTTAACAAAAACCCAGTGATACTTTATACTACATTAGATCTTCGTTTCACTGCCCAGCATATATCAGCACTCCAATATTTCCTATGAGGATATTTAAAGTAAATTTCCCCCAATTTTGGAATGTAGGATCTTTGTTTAATATTCTACCTGAAATTTAAGTACTTATACATAAAAAAAGATTTGCAACAAAGATGTGTACTCTATAACTAAGACAGACTTGAGATTCATTACCTAGGTGAATGGATATATGGAGAAAATGTTGGGGAAATAGGCTATCATCTAGCTCAAGGAGGGAGAAAACCATCACAGAATCTCTTTAAGTAAAGTAATTTAAATGAAAACCACAAAAACAAAATATATTTCTTTACCACTGGAATGGTGAAAGGACATTTGTCAATATTCCAAATAGGGCACTTGAAAATCGTAATGAATCCAACACTATTTTATTAAAGTACGAAGATGTAATAGTGAACTAGTACATGTACAAAGATGTAATAGCGAACCAGTGCTTGATATTTTCTAGGTAAATTTTTTAATTAGGTGAGAAGACAATGAAGGAATAGTGAGAAATTTTTAACATAAATGACAGATTAAGGTCTAGGATGAACATGCATCCATGAAACTAGCCCAACACAAAATTAATTGAAAGATTAGAGAATTTGGCATTTCCATGTGAGATCATCTACTTCTGTTATATTTTTTCTTCATCCCAAGTCTAACCCTAGTTTTAATTGCTAATTCTGTTCACAGTGTACAAAACATTGTGAATATGAGGATGTTAGGTGGTAATCTAAAAAATGACAGAATACAGCCTCTAAATCCAGTCCTCCACTGTGGAAATTCAAGGGCAATCTACTTCAAATCAGCATTTTAAAATTCTGCAGCTATTGTTTCAAACTGCTGTTTCATTTGTTGAGTAAGAGATATAATTCCCCAAGACCATTGCTGCTTCCAAAAGCAGCAGTCACAGCAAGAGGGACAGCCCCTGCGACAGCCTCCCCCACCCCGAGCAGCTGCTGCAGCTGCTATACAAGGAACTAGAGCCACGAGCACATACAAAAAATCTAAAAATCCCCAGATCAGCCCCAAAACCTGTCAGATGCACCTGGGAATAGGAATTTGTTATTTTCATTTCTACTGAGTAAGAATTTGGACACTATTTTCATTGATATTCGGTCCAGAGCTACCAAGGATATGAAGTGCAAGTGGTACCTTCCATGGCAGTCTCTGACAAAGGCAGACCTCTCCAAACCTTTACTTTTCCATAAGTCATTATCTCATACAAAAGAGCTACCCCTTAGTAGTGCTCCTTTGAACTAGTATAACATGTAATTTATACTGCTCATGTGATATTAAGCAATATGTGATAGTTTTAATACACACACGAATTATGTCTGCTACGCTGTAAGCTCCTTTAGAGAAGATCTTTCATCTTTTCCTACCTCACAATGCCTAAAATGTGGCAGATGAATTAATATTGGTTAGTTGAATGCATTTCCACTCTTTGTTGGACTCTGGTACCAATTCTAGTATCAATATTAGAACTACTAGTGTCTACTAATAATAGCATGCATGGTATGATCTTATTTTTTCTGAAGAATTTGTTGGTAACTGAGTTTTTCCTCCAACATACAGTCAATAAGTAAAAATGAAAGAGTGAATACTGAGGTCCCAGAAACTACACTAATTTCCCAACATACAAAAATGAGATATCACTAAGATATACCACGCATTTTGTTGTTTTGTGTCTACGCCTTGAGCAATGAAGTTTCTTTTAGAGTAATAAGAGCATCTTTGCTCAGTGAGTTTATATTCTCTACTCAATCCCCAGATGATTTAATTTACCTAAATGAATAAAATCTAACAACATGAAACAGATCAAATAGAAAGTAGCCCATTAGTAGATGTTTTCTCTGTTTGGAGCATTTGATGTATGGAAAATACAGTTTAGGGATCTCCAAAGTGCAATGTGGCAAAGCTTAAAAAACCATCCTTTTTTTAAAAAAAAGTCCTCAGTATGATTAGACAAATCATTCTCTGTAGTTTCCCTAGTGTTGACTGAAATGAACATACATCGTTTAAATTGAAAGACCTTTAGAAAGTAGTGTTTTGAAGAATAAAGAAAAGAATTTGACCTGTCTGGAAGGATCTCATACTGAACTGTTGAAGATTTGAGGCTCTAATTTCCATGGGAAAAATCTGTATTGAAAAAAACTTTGTGAAAATAGTGAAAGGAATTAAAGTCTGCACTTGCTTTAAGAAGATAAGGAAATAAATGGTTGTGCTGTGCTACATTACTGTAGAAGGCAGTGTGGGAAACACATGGGATTAGATGGCATCAGGTGGTGAGTTTGAGTCTGACCCTTCTATTCACTAACCGGGCCACCTGAGACAGGTCACGTCACCTCCACCCAATCTCAATATCATCGGCTGCAAAGTGGGACAAGGGACTAGATGATCATAAAATCCTCTTTGAATTCTACCTAATATTTCATCATAAATATAAATTGTCAAGGAACAACATTACTTTCAGTTCTTGGTAGACTAAGGAGGAGAGATCAAGTTGAGTAATTTTCCATTATCTTGTATAAAGCTCAGAAAGGTTGAAGAAATCAGCCACCTTTGACGTTTTCCCCCAATAAACAATAAAGCCTTTATATCCTTGAGGCTTCTTTTCCCATGCAATACACTGTGGAATCCACAAAGGAACACAGTCAGTAATCTTCAAAGGGTTGAGATCTCACAATGGTTCTCTACTTGAGCAAACTCTGTCCAAGTTCCTCTGAGCCCTCTTCTTGACAAGGTCTCAACTGTGGCCTATAAACACTTCAACAAATACTAACATAGGTGATAACAGCTCAGGGCCACGTTTCTAGGATGACCATAGCCCCCTTTAAGTGCCTGCCTAAGAAAACTCAAGGCTGAATTTACTGTTTGTTCCAGCCAGGACCCGAAGTTAAGGACCCTGTCTCCCAATCTCTCTAGGAAGGTAGGAGTCTAACTTCAATAAGGGTCAGTGAGCAAACATGGATGGGCTTCATGTGGACCAATGCCCCATTCCCACTTTTTGCAATGTTTCACTTCCGTGGCTCTATGGATCCCCTGCTCACCCTCCTTCCTACTCCTTCATTCTCCCTTTCAAGCATCCAGTCACTTCTGTACCAATCAAAGTTGAGTTCAGTTTATGTTGTAATCTTTTCCTTATTTCAATCTGTTAAAATCTGTCCTTACCACTCCAACTAGTGTCTGACCTTGTTTATTCTTGACAGACCTTGAATGATGGCCTCACTTAGAGGCTGTCGCAACACTTGGTATAATTATGGAAACCACCCCTACTTCTTTGAGGGTAAACCATCTTTCACAAACATCATAGTACAGTCCCAACTGGCAGTCAGAAAAGCGCACAGAACTTGAAGACACACTTCCTTTCCATTAACTCCCTTTATTAATTATTTTAAGCTCATTAGTGCTTAGTAGTGCAATAGCCAATGTTTCTCTAAGCCTCGGAGACACATAAAAATGGATTGCTTCTGATGCTGCTTTTCCATGTGGCCAAATGGAATTTGTAGGAAAAGGTTCATCAGATTGCCACTAAAGGGAGCTCTGGCTATGCTGCTGTAAACAGCATTGGCTCAGAGAAATGCCTTTCAGAAGGAAAGCTGATGAACCCAAGTGGAATATTTATCAGAATAAAGACATAAAACCAATAACATTTTTGGTAACTTGCCGTGAGCCAGGTACTGTCTTACAAAGTTTACATATATCTTCTCATTAATCTTTAAACATCACTAAAGAAGAAACTAACACTAATCCTAGTCTGCAGGATTAAAAAATAAAACCCTGAAATTTGGAAAGCTTAAATAACTTGCAAATGTCCCCACAATGATAACTAGCAATGAGGAACAGGGATTTGAGCCTGGGGCTGTCTGACTCCAAAGCACTTCTTTGTGACCAACTCATCTCACTACCATGACACAGCATAAAATGTTTATTTCCTTATCTTCTTAAAGTAATTGGAGTCTTTGATTCCTTCCACTATTTCCACAAAGTTTTCCTCAATACAGATTTTCCCTGCCGGAAATAAGAGCCTCAAATCCCTAACGGTTCAGTCTGGTAACCTTTTCTTCTTTAAAAAGCTACTGAGTAGGGACAGTTATGGAGGAAGGCGTAGGGACAGGGATAGAAACACAAGGGGGATGGTTGGGATGGTGGGGGAAGGGACAGCAAGGAGGAAGGCTGCCATGCTGGGCTGTGGAAAGAGGGCTGGTGACTGGGCCACATGCCCAGCACAGACATTAGCTACACAATGTGGCCATTACCACTGGAGCCTTGTGAGTTGAAGCCTTGGCATCAGTGTCTGGTGACCAGAGGGCATGGTAGGTATTGTTGCAGGGAACTATGGGTCATTAAGCTGCATGGGAATGTTCTTAGCAGCACCCAAGAAGGAGTCCACATGGGATCTGAAAGAAGATGGGGTTAAGGAGAAACCTATAAAGAGGAGAGATCACAGGTGGGTGACCTACCTCATGAGGGTAAGGCCTTGGAATGTTGGTTTTATAGTCATTTTTCGCTAGACCAGGGTAGTCTTGAGGAAATGCAGAGAATTCGCAGTCCGAGGGTTGTATTTTGGGGGTTCCTAAAAAACAATCACTTTTAGAGCTGGGGCCCATTGTAATTAGCCTTTCTTTCTTTTATCACCTGGTCATCCCCTAAATTAGTTCAAGTCTGTCAGTCTTAGATGTAAATCCAGATGATGAAATTCGGTCATGATGCAGCAGTTTGAGTATAGGTATAAATTCTGTGATTGAAATGTAAGAATGCAATCTGCTTTAAGTTGCACATTTCAAAAAGTTTAACCGCTCATTGGTAGCAGGATGTCCTGGGCCTAAAGACCTGATCACTCTCCATCAGAGCTCTCCCCAGCAGTTGGCCCCATAAGAAGGCTGCATTGACAGTCTCTCCAGGGCAGCTCAAGATATCCACGCACACCCCTGGTCCATGCTGTTCTCACACCTGTCGAGACCCAGGGGAAGAAGTGCTCTCTACTCTCCTCTACGAGAATGAGGAAGGATCCATTTTCTTTGAGGGCCTTTTGGTTGCCTCAACTGCAGTATCTCCTGGGGCCTATACCTGGGGTAGTGGGCAACTGCAGCCCCCACTCTCCTGTTGTGCTAGGGATCCCCCTATTTTCCTTTCTGATCTAAGGAAGACAAAAGCTGAAATTAGGCTTAAATTTTATTCTACTCACACCATGCGTGTTTGTGATCTTGGTGGAAAAGCTCACAGATATGCACAGAAAGGATTCTGCGCCTAGTTCCATTTCTAGAATTAGAAACTTAGTGGTTAATCTGCATAGCACAAGAGATAATGCATACAAAATACCTTGCAGAGTTAACCTGAAGTTATTACATATTTTTATTTTGTATGTTCGATATTACGTGATATATTGTTAATTACTACAGTACAATAAGATGTGTGCATGAATGTGTACACTGTATTAATCAAACATTACATCACTTTGCTAAGGGAACTATAAGTCCATGTGGGAATTGAAAAACAATAGGAGTTAGGGGACAGTCTTATGAAACTATAATGGAAGTGAGGGTAAAATGGAAAAGATAAGGCGCAAGCCACTTCTGGCACATTCTCTTTAACAGATATTCTGGAAGGCATGGGATAGAACATTACTATAAGAATGCGATCTATCCTCAGCTAGCGAGCTGTGAATCTGGTGGAAGCATGTGCTGTTAGGGTTGCTGCAACTGAACGTTAAATACCACGATAAGGACATAAAGCTACTTCAGTTTCAGTTTTTGCACTATGATCAATACATTAACCTCTGCAGTGCCCCCATATCTTGCTTATTTGGCAACAGTTTTACCAACAATTCCATTCACATCAATTCAAGAACTGCCAGACCTTTCTTACACCTTCTGAAACACAATATAGCCTAAGGATGTGTCAAGACGGTCTTCCTTACTGGGGACAAATATACTAGCTTCTTCAATAGATCCTATTTATTTTGATTGTTGCGTTGAGCTACAGTGGCCCAAAAAAGGGTTAAAGTGATTTTTTTTCTGCTGAGCCAATGTTTCTTCATATGTTCAGCAGTGCAACAAAAGTTAATTCATTCTGAAGCACATGGCTTTCCAGCAACATTGTCAATATTATAATGTTCCTTTGCAGCTCTGGCCTAGCCAGTTTATTAGATGAAGGGAAAATACAGATGGGCTGACAAGCAGGGCTGTATTTTGTTGTACTGGAAAAAAACTATCAAAGAGCTCTCCTGAATCATTTTCTTTATTCCAATGTATAGGCTTCGGCTAAAGTTCAGAAGCTTTATTATTTTTCTTTCCTTTCCTTTTTTTTTTTGTTCAACACTTTTTTACTAGCTGAGCTGTTTATGGATCTTTAAAATAGGATAAAGCATTTTTCCCCTTTAAGACAGGCAAAAAAGAAAGAATACCAATTATTTTTGTCTTGACTGCAGTGAAATGATTTCTTTAGAAAATGCCCTCCCACCAATATAGTTACATGCAAGGCAGAGAAAATGTCCATTGTTTCCCACAATGGGAAATGAAACAACCTGATAGTTCCTGAACAATTGATGGAAAAATACCAAAAAGGCATATTTTGTAATCTGTGATGTCTGCATCAAAGCCACCTCAGCCAGTATCTTCATAGGTAAAGGACGGCTTGCCACATGCTGAGTTGTTAGGGACCTTGTGGTGTCAGAGCTGCCGCCCTTGTTGCCTCCAGCTGGGCAGTGGAAGATAACCTCCAGCACCTTGTGCAGAGCCAGGAAGTCAAAATCAGCTCACCCAGATAAACTTTCAAAAACTTCCAGCTGATCAGGATAACTATTCGTCATTGGCAATACCTTCCACGATGCGGGCCCCTGACCTTTACTCAATGCAGCACTAAATGTAACCGTGACTCCAACTTTAAACACTTTATCTGCTCATTTTATTTTGTATTGCATTTTGTGCTCTGGCTAAACCCTTTCCTAGCTGGGATCCCAGTGGCATAGCAAGTTGATGTTCTTTCTGTCTTAATATTAGGTCAGATATCAGAGTCTTTTAAATAGGAAATTCCCCCTTTTCTTTCATCTCCTTTAAGGGCCAACCAGAACGGAAGTCATCCACTTAGATATCCCCTTGTGCCTCTATGAAAATGTTTAAACAGCTTCATGATTGCTATAAAAAAGAGATGATAAGGTACGTGGTTTCTAAGATGTAGCTGCCTATATTGATTAGAATTAAATAATTACATACTTTTCAACAAACTAATCAGTGTTGATATGTCTCTATTACTGGTTGGGCCTTTCCACATATGTAGAACAGTAGAAAGCCAGGGCCTTCAGCAGCTGCTCTGTGTTAGGTGCCCTGGAGGATACAATGTGCTTTATATGTGTTCCTTGCCTTCAGTATGTTTAGATTATCCTAGAATAGAAAAGCATATAAAATCATAACAGCTCCCATTAATTGAAATTAACTGTGTGCTAAGCTTACTGCTAAGTAATTTCTGACGTTACTAAGTTTCACATTTTTACAGATGAGAAAATGGCTTTGTAACTAACAACTGAGTTTGAATCATGGTTTCAGGATTCAAAGTGGGATCTAGGTCTGAAAAACTTCTGCTGAATAAGTGAATGAATGATATAATTAAATGTGTACCATAACACAAATTCAAAGGAAAATTTTTGATCCATTATCAATATGATACATGTTAAGAATTATTTTTCCAAAACCATCTTCTAGTAATGGCAATTCATGTGTGCTATGATGTCTGGAACTTTCCCCGAGGCCCTAGTTTTTATTTACAGTAAGAACAAGAGAGTTCGTGTGTTAAATACGTTGTTCTGGGCTATGACACTGTTGCTCTCAGAGTGACGTTAAACACATCCATAGATTGAATCTGGATTTTGTCCTCACTCACTTATAGTAATTCAAATGAACTTAGAGATGGCGGTATAGATGACATGTTTTGTTTGTCATTGCTGTCATTGTTAGTAATTATTATGCTTTCGTAGTATCAAAAGTAAAAGCCACCCAGCAATAATAGTATCCTGGGATGATTCAAAAAACGGGGCTGCTTCATGAAAAATGAAATGCAAAGTGGCCCAAGATAAGTAAAATGTATATAGTTTTCACTTTTTTAAGGCAAATTATAAGACAGGTACATTTTTGTGTGCTTGTTTGTGTTTCTTAAAGTGCTCTGTTCTTGACCTAAATGAAGTACCTGGAAGAGACATGACATGATGTAAAGTACGCAGGTTTTGGAGTAGGAAGGGCCCAGGTTAAAAATCCCAGCTCTACCATTTACTGTTTTCGTGACCTTGGAGAAGATACTGAATTTCTTTGGGCTTTTTTCCCTAAGAAGTAAATGGATCTAAAAATCATTACCTTAAGATATTTTAAATATTAAATGACATAGTAAATGTAGATTGCTTCCTAAGTAGTAAGGAAGGCTCCTTCCTTCCTATTGCATAAAAGCTCAACACTGCCTCTTTAACTCAAGACAGAGAATATTAGGTCTTTGTACAGTGAAAGACAGTTTTAAGTTCTTGATAAAGGCTGAAATAGATGAAAGAAAATATAAAAAATAAAGCAAATGTAAAGGAAAGTGCATGAAAATATAAGAAGTGGAAATGAAAAAGAGTAGAAGAAAAGGAAATTACTTTTAAGCCCTAATGAAGCCTGACTTGATTCTGGGATATTTACAATAATGATGACTAAACCTTTTAAGATATGCCACTGTGGAGCCAAGATTAACATACAGCAACATTTGATTTAGAAAGTAGGGAAATGCTACAATCTGGATAGGTATACACCAAGTTATCACAAGAACATTTATTTTAACATATGAAAGTGGAATAAATCTATTTTAATAAAGGCTTCAATTGTCCTTTCCTAGATTAAAACATATGTAATTTAAAGAACTTCAATGTACGTCACTTTAAAACAACTTTAAAATGTCTGGAAGGCGACTCCCTAAGGTATCACACATTTTCTGAGCACCCACAAGGGAAGCGTGATTCAAATTAGTCCTCAAGATATTCAAATAAGGAGCTATGGCTAAAAGTATCACAGTTTCAGGAGGAGAGATACGTATTTTTAAAGTTACTTATATCTTAGAAATAACCCTGAAAAAATAGATTAAAAAGTAAAATTAGAATGAATAGGTTTAGATTAACCAGGGAACTCCTCTGATCCTGAGGGCAAGTCAGAATCAATGGGAAGATAAATATTTCCTGTTCAAATATGGTGGTTGCTGCAATCAACCTGCCTGAAAGTGGTGCTCAAGAAAATGGTATCACTGTTCAGCATGACACCATTTGAGACTGGGGTGTGCTGCTGCTTGATTTGAATTAATTTCTAACTCGCCCCACAACCATTGCCCTCCCCACCACTTTGCCATAATCCCATAATCAGAATATTCCGTGACAGCACCTTCAATTTGCAAATGCTTTTCCTAAAGCATTGACATCTAGGAAACAGTTGTCACTCCCTTCATTTAACCAGTGGAGGAGTTGTTATAGCGGAGTGATCCTTCTGACTTAGGCATCAGAACACTTAGTTCTAGCGTCGCTGCTCACCTTTAGAGGTAAGTCACTTAACCTCACTGGCCCTCGTCTCAGAGTCAAGGGGTTGACTAACTCATTGCCAGGGTCCTTTCCTGCTCAATCATCCTATGATTCTATAATTTACTTGCTAAGTGGTTTGCCTAATCACACAATTACCCAGCAGTCCTCCTGAGCTGAGAGTGGATGATCACTTGTCGGGGGCTTTGCAGAGGGTATTCGTGAATTAGGAGGAGGTCAGATTATAACCTCCAGGTCCTTTCTAACTCTGCTTCTGTTCTCGCGCCTGGGTCGGCAGACTCCTGGCCCAATGCACTATCTATCAGAAGGACATTACCTTCTCCTGGATGCAGACAATTTCTAGTTCATTAACAGAGAGATTGCAAGCATTCAAAACAGGCTGTGTAAGTGAGTGATAAATATAAACCATTACCAACTTGTCCTCACATGAAAATAATTGCATACAGAATTCTTTTCAGCTCATTATAAAATAATTCTTGCCATGAGAAATAAAGAAGAGAAAAAAGAGGCATCATTTTGGTGCCCCCAAGTGGGGAACTATGATGGCTGCAGTTAAATTACACCTTTCTAAGGCATTTAAGGGCGTCCTGCAGCCACTTTAAGAGGGCTGTTGACCCTCTTGTACTGTTCATGCTTACCTTTGTTCTACAAGGTCTTCTGGAGATTTTAGGTCTCATCCTAGAGGGTCTACAGTGATGTAGAAAGAGAGAGACCATTCTGAAAATCTCCAGGACTTTGTGTTTGCTTTAAGGATTCCAATTAACATGGTTATCTTCCAGACAGTCCAAGCCGATCTGTGGGGCAGGCCCTTAGATATTGATCTGAGTATATAAGTATTAAGGATCCTGGAGCTATTTAGTTCTCTTTGCCCTTGGAATAACACAATACTTACCTCTTGGAATAGTTAAGTCCCATTTCATACCCTGGTTTCCACAGCTTGCATGCCACAGGTGGAGATCCTAGACTAGAGCTACCTGATAAAACTGTGGCTTCAATTTTGCTAGCATTTGAGAATGTTGGTTGTGTATGCAGAACCTCTGGTGTCATTTTGTCTCATTAGCCAATGACCAAAAACAGCACTCTGTGATAGTTCCTCTGAGTAATAGGAGCATCATTACTTAAGGCTGAGTCATTTCTTTCCATCCATTTTTCCAATGATACTCTTAGTATTCTGACCTTAATTTGAACCAAGCGTCTAGCAATCACTATGTGTATAACTTACCTTGGACAAGTTTTTTAACTTCAGAAGACACTGATCTGATTTAAAGGGTTCTGGGAAGGCCTTATGGAAATGAAGAGATTTAAATCAAAAGGAGATAAAGGAGGTAAGGAGATAAAAGGAATTTCTATGTTGGAGTAACATATAAGCAACCATAGCATAAAAAGTTGGGAGATTTGTTTGAACAGTGAGTTTTGCTGAAGCAAAATATTGGAAACTATAAATAACTGGAGATGTTAAATGAAAGAAAAATATGAGCCACAAACTATGAACCAAGAAGTCCGGCTTTGATTTCTTAGGCTAATAACTCTAGTGCTTATCCTGGAGGTCAGGAGTGAACACAGCACACGTTGCGAGTCTGTCTGCATTGCCTCTTCCCGACCTATGACAGCTGTCACTAAACAATTATCATACTCTCTACTACTAAGACTTAGTGGGACCTCAAATTCCTTCTTAATAATTTATTCTAGACAGCAAAGACTACTCTGTAGGGTTGGTTAACAGTTGAAACCCCCTTGCCACTCTTGCCTCATTATTTAGCACACAATGGGCACTCAGTGAATGTGTTGATTGAATTAAATAAGAACACCCCATCATCTCACCCCTAGATTAATGCAACAGACTAAGGTCATGGCAGAGAAGATGGAGAAAAAAGGTGACTCAACATATTTTCCGAAGAGGATTGGCAGGACCTGCTGAAGGACTGAAGGTGGTGAGTGAGGGATAGATTTCTGGCCTAACACCATGGGAGATTATGTCATTCCCTGGGAGAAGGTGACGGGCCAGGGAAGACTTGGGGAACACTGAGGACATGAAAAGTTTGAGATAGACAAATAAAGATAATCGAGCACGCAGTTTACTCTGGAAGGGGTAGCTCAGAGTTAGCAGGTTGGGTCTCCATCCAGACTGTCTGAGATAGAATTGGGTTTCACCACTCTGTGTCCTCATTATAAAATGGAGAGAGTCCCAGTACCTATCTCAATGAGTTGTGGTGAGGACTTGAGCTGCTGTGTGTAACAGGCTTTCAATCAATTAGCTGTCCTTATGATTATTATCTGCTGATTAAGGAGCAGAGAAAGAAGCCACAGAGGAGAATGAACTTCCTTGAAACTGCTGAGGGGTAAGTGAAGTCAGCATTAACAGGCTGGCCATGGCTGTGATTGTTCTCCTGGATATGTAGACTTTGCAAGCGTAGTCCTGGTGATTGCAGAGTGGATGATTTTATCCTGCCTGGATTTTGTGAAATGTAAATACTGAATTTTTCAAGTACAGAGGAAAATCACTATTTATTTGTCACATACTCATTGATCATCTGCTGTGTGCCAGCCACTTGATCAGACCCTGGGAACAGGGAGATTCTGGAGAAAGGTCCCTACCTTAGGGGAGCCCACTGAGGCAGGCAAGGCAGAGATGAGTCCTTGGAGACTTCTTATAGCTAGATACAAATTAATATCAAGGCTGTGATAGGACCACCTAATTTGGCTTTGTATCAAGTAAAGAAGTACGAGAATAGAAAGAGTAAAGATGACAAAGGCTAAGTAAATGTAGAGGCCCTCAAAAGTTTACTGCAAAAGTAGAGCAGTTCTTTTAACAAAGAACTAATAAAAGCAAAACTCCAACATTAAAAAAAAGAAATTTTCTATTTCCTATGGTTACAAATTCTTATTTAAGATTTTACTCTTACTATATATCCACCTGTAATGGTTTTATTCTAGCTATTATATCCAATCCCAATACCCCAAGGTGTTTTTCACACTATAAAGCATCCTCCTACATTATTAGAGTAAATTAGTTAGCAAAAGAATGAGATATTAATCCTGTAAAGGTCACATCATCTTGATTATGAGAGGCCAATAAAGTGGAATTCTTGCTTTTAGTAGTTGAATGTCATAAGAGGGAAAATAGACAGCTTTACATTTCCCTCTGTAATGGAGAGATATTTTGTCCTCGAAATTATATTCCTGGTGCCCCTGGTGTTTTTTTTCTGAGACAACTGAAATGGCATGGTCGTCAGAGAAGTTGCATTAGGGACAAAATCCTATGACCAGCCCTGAGGAAAACATTGCTGCCTCGCCCTCAACAAATGCATTTACATGAATTTTCTCCAGGATTTTGATAACAGGAGCTTCCTTTCTTCTTTTAGTTTGCAGACAAGGCAACCAGGGAGAGAGAAGTAAACAATTCATTTGTCTAATACCACAAACTAATGGGAGTCTGAGACGGGAGTTATGGTCAGTGGATTCGCAAACCATTGCTAAAGCATGGGTCTTCCTGTTTCCAGTTCATCTACTCAAAGACCCTTTTGCTGTGCACTTGGACTTTTGAATCTATAATAAAAACTGAAGACAGTTGTATTTTCTGCTCTGCCTTAGAAGCAGTTTATGAGCATCCTCATTAAAATCACTATGTTTAGCTAGAGCCTCTATGTGCTAGGCTCAGGTCTAAGTGCTCGGGTACAATATTTCATGAAACTCTCACAACAACCCTCTGAGGTACATATTAATTTTATTCTCACTTTAGAAATCTGGCAATTGAGACAGTTTCACTTAAGGTCACACAGCTCATAAGCCTTAAAGCCAGAACTTGAACCCAAAAAGTCTGGCACAGGAGGGCCAATGCTCTTACCAGCTTCACCTGGACTACACACAAGTTTATTATCTCCCTGTATGGGTGCATGTGCCTGAATTTATGGTCTGAACTTGAACAAGTTATTTACCCTCTTCATGCCTCAGTTTCCCCACCTGTAAAAGGGAAGCTTAATAATAGCTATAATATCTATTTTATTGTTGTTGAAAGGATTTAGTTACCTAATTAATATTAAAAAAAACTTAGAAAAGTGTCTGGCAAACACAAAAAACACTAAGGGTATGTTAGCTATTATAATTACTATTAATAGGAGTAGGAATAGCAGATGGAGTAGGAGCGGGAAGGATAGCAGTAGTAATAATAATAATGCTGTGCATTCTGTTAAACGTGAGAGTCTGTTCAACATCACTGTCCCTAGTCCATCATCTCATGTATGAAGTGGAGGTTGTGGGCACTGTCCCACCATCGTCCTGGGACCCACCTGTGCTTAGCAATTTGTACATACTCTCCTGAAGATGTAAGACTGTAGAGAGAAAGAAGTTTGGCTGAAGAGCTTTAGGCATCTACTCAGCTCAATTTTAGCATCTCCATTTTCCCTCAATTTCTCTTAGTTTGAGACAATAATGTTAAATTATGTCAGATGCCTACAAAAATCCTCTTAGGTCATCCATTCTACTGATATTTATCAAATTCTCATTATTTGTGTGTTGTGGGGAGTCCCTGATGGGTGGGGAGGTAGGTGGTCAGGGATGGAGACAGGATACAAAAATAAATAGAACCTGGATCTTGCCCCATTGAGTTCTAAATCTTATCTGTGGTTTCCAACTGGGGTGGGTTGGAAATGGATGGAGACATATTGTGCTGTTCCATTGCTCAGGGACCCTGTTGCATTCAGGACTGCAAAGCATCCTCCAATATTACAGAGGATTCTTTACACCAAAGAGTAGTCCCACCCATAATGCCAGCAATGCCACCTTTGAGAAACACTGCAGTAAACTATGAAACAAACTATAGAACATGAGGTTCAAGAAGATACAGCATTAGTGACTTATAAGGAAAATAGTAGGAAATTCAGAGAGAGAAGGTAATTACTCACTCTACAACCCTGGAAACCCACATTTCAGATTGTGCAGCAACCTGAATTTAAGCAGGATCTTGAAGAGTGGATAGGGTTTGATATGCAAAGGGGTGGGGAGAGAAGGCATATTTGATATTTAGATTCCAGACAGTGCCTCATAACTAGGGTAGCCATATAATTTACCTTCCAAGCCAGGTCACTTTTAAAAAGATCCAGGTACTATTAATAATTAACATTGAGGACAACAGGTACAAACTGGAACTGCCCAGGCAAACTGAGAAGCATATTTGTCTACTTATAACACACACTAATAGCAAGGAAAGAAAGTCTTGCTTTACCCATGAGAAAATTAAGGCATTAAGATGATACAAGTCTCACTCAGAAGATGTGGACAGCACCAAGGCGAGACTCACTTTCCATAGTGTGAGAAGTGCTAAGACATGTGTCCCAAGACATGGGCGTTGATGTCAGCTTGTCAGTACCGTACCAGGTGAAGATCTTTGGCGATCCACTTACTCTTTCTGGGTGATGTTCTTTTATCCATGAAATAAATGCATTGGAATATGTGATCTCCCAAATCCTCTACAGTTCTGATGTTATGAGATTTTTCTTATCAAGATAGTCAGAGACTTATCAAACCATTTTTCTCTACTTCTACATAGGCTAACTCCTCCTCAATTCTCTCGTGTCTTTTTTGTAACCAATATAGGCTTTTCCACTATAATGAAATATGGGCATTCCTGGGGGGAAAAAACTCATGTTCTTCAGAATTACACACTAAACGATAAGTATTTGGGGGGGTAGGGAAGACCCTCAAACCTATGCAATTTTGTAACCTGAGCACCAACAAAAGCAAATTAAATTCTAACTCAAAAAAAGACATGTTGAATTTCTAATTTAAAAGACTGCTGCAGTAGGTAGAAGACTCTACTTTTAAATAAAGGTGATGATAACTTGATTGAAGAAGATGTGCAGAGGGCTACAGCAAAATGCATCTGAATCTGAGAAACCATGCAACATGCACTTCCACACACAGCACCTGGTCAAACTGCGCAAAGAAAACCACAGGGAGGCCGTTGTGCACACAGTGCTCTCCTGCCCAGCTTGCGGGGTTCTGCCGTGCTGGTGTACTGGGAGATTGGCTGGTATTACTAGGTGACACAAATCATTAAAATGCAGGGGGAAAATTGCTTATGAACCAACACAACTTCCACATTATAATAACATGATTTTTCTATTTACTGACTATGAGCTAATTTGCATTACAGAAACATGCATCGGAGGGAAGAAACATATGTGTGCAGTCCCATTTACCTTAGCTTATCAGTGCTGAATTCATTCATTCATTCATTCATTTGTTCTTCCATGTGCACTGTATATGTGCAATGTGCAAGGTGCTGTGCTAGGGCTTATGGGAAGCAAAACCATAAATCTAAATGACAATAAATTGTTATGTGTCCCAAAGCTTGATCTCCATTTTTAGTAATGAATTTTCAGGTCAGTATGTGTATCAACCAGAAAGACTGAGATCACTTCAAAGTGGACACAGGAGTGGTTATCTGGACTCTCAGTGCCATGTATGTAATATTCTGAAGTGGGCTGAGGTACCTTTTTTCCCTTTTCTTGTTAGTGTCGTTCTCTCAGAAACTGATTTGTTTTGTGCTGCTTTCCATTCACGTCACGATCCAATCAAACCACAGAATATAGGAAAGATCAAAGTAGTGCAGTCTAGCCATCTACAGTAATTCATAGAATATATGAGGCATTAAAATTTTCATTCCTCATTCTTGTAAGAAAGACTATAAAGGTAACCGAAAATGATGCAGAATGTGAATTCATTTCTGAGACAATGATTGTAGCAAGAATGGGAAAAGGTATAAACCAACAGGGCCCTTTTTTGCCTCAGTCTTAAGCCCTTTTTGAAAAACAGTTTTTGCCTGTGTCATTTGCTCTTTTACTTTTATCCTTGATCTCTTCAGCCCTTCTGCTATCAAAATGGTACATGAAAAAAAGCCCAGAAAACTTTTCAGGTTGGCTCCCTGCATTTTCATCCAAAGCAATTTTATAAGCATTCCCATAAACTCAAGAAAAATTTTCCAAGGCTGTGCCTAGCAGATGCAGAAACAATCGACTGAAAAATGAAAACTCCAGCCGAACAGCAAGCAGGAGGGTTGGGGTGCTAGTCTGCAGCACACCACATCATGAGTTGCACTCTCCGTGTTGGATTTCTTCCTATTTATTAACCAGTTTTTATCTAGAATACATTTTTTAGTTCCATATATATTTGTGTAATAAAGTATGAAAGTCATGATTCATAGCAAACAAAATGGAAATTTCACCCATTTTCAGAATTTCAGGAGATTATGGGACACAAATACTATAGAAAGAGACAAGTGTGAGAAATTGCAAAATTGTGTATCTGACCTAGTGACCAAAGTAATGTGATTGAGAAATTTAAGTACAAAAGTGTCTAAAAATCCCTTTTTTCTTCCTTTTTATCAACATACTCTCTTTTCACTGAATAGAGAACTCAGAAAGTATTTACAATCAAGTCATGACATTGACCAAATGATAAAGGCAAATGATGCTTTAAAAGAAAAGAAACTTAGTTGGTCAGTTTTTATTTTGAATCAAACAAGTTCAAAATGAAGGCAGGGCTGACAGTCTGTATGTGACATTCTCTGAGCCCCTCACCACCTCACCCCCTCACCATGCTGCTGTCCTCACATGGCAGTCACTGACCATCTGAGGAGAGGGACAGGTGCAGGGACCTCAGACTGTAGCAGTACTATGGTGCTTCGAGACCCCTGCGGGCTCCGAGTTACAATTAGAAAGTTGCAGAATCTCGTCCTTGGGCCTCCTTCCCTTCTTTCAGCAATTTCCTACCTGCAATGGCAACTTCTAGAGTGATTCATGAGCCTACAAGGGCCATCTGTAGGTGCAACGTGATATCGGAAAACAATGCCATGAGAAGGGCATGGGTCCATGTCAGATGGATCTGGGTTCATATTCCAACCCCACCACTGACCAATTGTATGAATTTGGACGCATTACTTTGTCTCTCTAAGCCACAGTTGGTTCATCTATAAATGGGAGTAATGAAACTTGCTTCATGGAGTCTTTTGAGAATGAGATCAGATAACATACAGAAAACATCAGGTACAGATTCTTTCCCAGCACAGACTCTGAAATGACTTGGAGCTCAGGTCCCGGCTTCTCCGCTTAACTACTGTGAGATGTGGCCAGCGCTCACTTCACTTCTCGGTGCCTTACCTGTGAAGGGAAGATAATAAAAACACCTGCCTCATAGGGTTTAGTTATGAGTGTTCGCTGTTTGTTTGTAAAGTGCTTGGAAGAATGTCCAACACTTAAAAACGTAGTCTTATTTTATCCAATGTTGTAAAGGTCTGACACTCAGCTGCTATGCATAATGGGTGGTACTAAGATAAAACTGCCCTTACCAATAAATAGGCCACACATTAATAACAACAACAAAAATTCCCCCAGCTCAGAAGTCTGGTATAGATATGGAGAAGAAATGTGAACATGAAGTTTTGAAGTGTTCTGTGTACTGCTGGAGAAGAGAACCATACTAAAGTGGGAGAAGGGGAACAAAACAGGGTTCTGGAAATTGACCTTAGTTGGTGAAATTTAGTGGAGGAGCTAGAAGAAAAATGGGAAATGTTAGAGAAACTGGATACAAAAAGAAAAGAACTCTAATAAAGTTGCTGCTATAGATCAGGCACTCAGTGAGACTTCAATTTAGTTCACAAACATTTACAGAACAATTCTCTGCACTCAATAACAAGAGCACTGAGCTGGGAGACAGGAATTCAAAACAGTGGCATACCAAGAGGATGGGGCAGTGGTAGAGATTTGCCCCAGCAAAGAAAAGTATGTTATTACTGACACTGTTTAGAATTGCCAGTGCATGATGATAATAGAAAGCTGGCCAGCTTTCAGTCACTGTTATTATTGTTTATAAATTCCCTTTGGACAACTCACCCAGCTCCCAGTGCAGACTGTGTTCACTACCACTCCTTTGGTCCTTCGCTGATGTCAGGAAATATGTGCCTGTCCCCAAAGGCCATGTGGTATAATACGAAACCATTTAGAAAAAAATAGTCATAACTAGTAAGTGGGAGCCACACCTTCTATTAATTCTCAAAATAAATTCCAGTTGATATAAATATTTAAATGTACAAAACAAAATTAATTTAAAAACAAAAAATAGAAAAAATAGATAAATTTTTATGTTACCTGATGTTAAGCAGACCTCTCAAAAACCTAATAATACGATTGTCAGATTTAGCAAATAAAAATATATGATGCTAAGTAAAATTTGAATTTCAGATAAACAGTGAAAAAAATTCAGTACAATTATATCCCAAATATTGCACACACATACTTATATTAAATATTCAATACTGATTATACTAAATATTTGATATAACAGTACAAATATAAAATTCAGATTTAATCAAGTGTCATATTTTATCTGGCAATTCTACCAACATGGTAGATTCCACATAATGAACATTTTATTTAACTAATATTCAGTGGGCTCCTACATGTGTCCAGCGTCATTCTAAGCATTGGAACAGAGACAGATTCACTATGAATCTAATGAAGCTTAAGCTTCTGTGCCCCTCATTTGCACAGGTTCCCCTCCCCCAAGGCCTCTAAGGATCATATGCTTTTGCAAAACGTATATAAGTAAAATATTTTCGCTGCAGTTAGTCCAGACCACTGTTTCTCATCACTCTGACTTTCCTTCCATAACACTATCTCTCACTCACGCCAGTGTTGCAGTAGCTGCAGGCAACTTTTCGATTCTTATATGAGGAAGTTAGTTGAGGATACATTTAGTTTATGTTTAGTGGGATATATTTTTGTGGTTTGCAGTCACTTATGAGTATAGTTACAATATTGTTAGCCAACTGGATGTGGCTATTTTTTCCAGAAATATCATGTCACCCTCTACGCTTGTTCATCTGGCCAGAGTTTGTCTCATGATCTAAAAATGTCTGTGACTCTCCACAATGGAAACATGTGTAGAAGAGAAAAGATAAGGCTTGAAATGGACAGAGCCAGAGGCTAGCATGTGGGGAATTATTCCAAATTAGAAAACTTTTATATGAATGAAACTTGTTTGGCATTTCACCAAATTTGATAGCAATTCTAAAAATTTACACTTTACTAGTAATAGTTATGAAGCAAAAAGTAACTTTTCTAAACTATTAAAAATACAAAACAAATTTCAATTGATGATGCTAGAGGTTTCTGTTTTTAGTTTTTCTCTATTGAAAATTATATTACAAAATTGTTATTTAATATTGATTAAAGAGCATGCAGCAAAAAAGTTTGGGCACTTCATTAAATGTTTTTGTTTGTTTTGTGGTGTTTGCATCCTTAAGCTTTTTTAAAAGTGTAATCTGGTTGTAATTTTTCTTGTCATTCTATACATACACCAATTTTCATACCTGACTTTATTTTTTTAAGAGGTATGTCCAAATTGTAGAGGCTCCAGTCGCCACAAAACATGGATTTCACTCTGGAAACAGGAAAAAACAAAATATATTTAATGAAAACACTCACTTGATGGAAAACTGCCAATAAATACAAAACATAAGTGAAGCAAATGATATGTGAGATGGTGATAATTGCTGTGGGGAAAGAAAGAAGGAGAAAGGATGGAGGTTGCAGGATGAGTGGGGGTTCAATGTTAAATAGCGTAGTCTTAGTGTGAAGCTTTCATAAAAAGGGGCCATTTGAAGCAGGTGAGGGAGTGAGCCCTGTGGCTACCTGGCGGGGAGAGAAACCAGGCACAGGTGGAAGAGCGCTGAGCCTGGAGTGCTTGTGAGTGTCTGTCTGAGGACAATACAGAGGCCAGAGAGGCAGGAGCATAGAAGACAAAGCCAGACAGGGGCGAGACGGGTGTGGGGGGAAACCTTTCAGAGCTAGTTTGTGGACCACTGCGAGTACTGAGATTTTTGCCAAAAGTGGGACAATTAGAGGATTTTAAACAAAGTTGATGAGCTGACTTACGATTTAAAGGGGATTACTCTAACTGCATAGAGGCAAGGGCAGGAGCATAGTTAGAAAGTAACTTATTCACTCGAGATACACTGGTGGTTTGCCAGGGTGGTGAGAAGTGGCTCGATCTGGGATATAATCTGAAGACAATGAGAACAGATTTGATAAATGAGGTAATATATAATATTAGAAGAAAAAGAGAGTCCAGAATGACAGTCTGGTCTTTAGTGTGAACAACAGAAAGGATGGACTTGCCATTTATAAGAAAGACTGCAGGAAAAGCAAGCTTGAAGAAAGATCAAGACCATTCAGTTCAATATGTCAGTTGGACATCCAGTGAAAAATATCAAGTAAGCAGCTGATTCTGCAAGCTTGGAATTCAGGGGAGAGGCCTGGGTTGGAGATAGAAGTGTGTGTCATTGGCACATAAAGCTGCAAAACTAAAAGAGATCACCAAGGGAGTAAATGCAGAGAGAGGAAAACCATCCAAGGACTAGCATGGGGTGCACTGAGTCTAAGAGGTCGGGCGGACAATGAGGAATCCACAAAGAAACTGAGAAGGAACTCAAACTCATGCTGAGTAGGAGGAAAACCAGGAGGATGTCTTATCCTGACAGCCTAGTAAGGAAATGTTTGCTTCCTCCCTACAGAAGAAGGAGACACTTACTTGATCAGAAGATGCTGACGGTCAATTAAGATAAGGACTGACAACTGACCTTTAGATTTGGCAAAACGAAAGCCATTGGTGGCCTTCATAAAAGCAGTTTTCATGGAATTGAGAGGTAGAAGGCCTGATCTGATTGGTTTTAAAGGAGAATGAGAGAAGTCAAAGAGAGTGATCGAGTCTCGCTGTGAAGAGCAGCAGAGAAACAACTCTAAGTGGAGAGAAAAGTGGAGGAAGGAGGACTTTGGTTTTTTGTTTCTTTGTTTCCTTTTATGTAAGTGACATATCAGAATCTTGTATGTCAATGGGAATGATCCAGTAGAGAGAGAAAAAGGTTGTGGTGAAAGGAAAGGAAGAAATTTTTTTTACTAGATAAAAACTCAATCATTACTATGTATCTGGCATTTATTTCCTGAGTGCTTACTATAAGGCAAAGTGCTATGTGCTTGGTTTGCAAAGCAATTATTTATTTCTCATGACAAATCTAGGAGCTGATATTATTATCCCCATTTTATAAAGAAGAGTTTAGGCCATGTTCCTGAGGTTACACAGATAATAAGCAGCAGAGTAAAAATTCTTACTTGGGTTTGTCTGATTCAAACGTGGTGTGACTTCAAGTCTTCCTCATTCTTCACACTTCCTGCACAACAGACACACAGTAAACATTTAGTAGAGATACTTTGAATGTATGACTGCATGAATGAATAAGTGGCGAAGACATATATACATACATGCATACACACGTACATACATACTGGATTGCAGTGGGTACTTTGTGGGATAAGTGAGAAGCAGGGAAGAATAGGGGTACTTTTAATGGACCAGAAATTCCTCCCCTATGTCTTACGGTGGAAGGAAGTCACCCAAAAGGAGCAGGAGAAGCCAGGTACCCATTCCTTCACAACTTCCCAAGTGAGCAACACTTCAACCAGTTGAGACTTAAGCCTTGTGACAAAGGCCTTCAACTGCTGATACTACTTCTAAAAATCTCAGGCAAGTAAAGAGAAAGAGGTTCCTCATTTGGGAGTATATTTGCCCCCCCTTCAGACCCATAGGATAGACAGCGATCAGTTTACATAGACTCTGTGTAATAATCAGAAAACAGCGTGAGTAACAAAAACTCAGCAACAAGACAAAGCATCTTCTCCATTAATGGGAATCTATTCCCTCCTTCTCCACCCTATCTTTTCAAATAGTGTAATTTCTAATTCCACAAGAATTGCATTTAAACAAATAATAAACAGGAGTATATTGTGATTTTCAGGACATTTCGCAGCAGAGTATAAAATACACTTAAATCTTGGTGAAATCCTGACCTTCAGTTAGCTGTTCATTTCTGCAAACACTGAAAATACTTGTAACCCATGAGAAATGTGTATGACCTGTAACATTCCAACATGAAATTCACCCTCAAAATGAACAGTAACCCTTTGTGAAGAAAGGCCATCTACCTTCTCAATTTGCTACAAAGGATCATCATTTCTCAGGAGTAATAATGAATATTTTCTGGTAATCCACTAGCATTTTAGTACTGTGGAATGGTGAGCGCATCAGTTTCTATATATTTTTAGATAATATATCTAGCTCTGTGTTGAACAAATTATACAGGCTTGGAAAGTCATTGTATTTTCTTCCCTCGTTAAAATTTAGCTTCATTATGCCAACTCTGATATTAGCAGTCATATTTTCAATAAAATTTTCATGGCAGCATTATTTCAATTTCAGTGCACAAACAAGTGATATGACCATTCTAGACTGCATTATAATCTCCTTGGCTTTAATTACTGTTCCTTAGAATACTGTATCATCCTAGTTTATGGTCTTTAAAATACATTCCCATTTTCTTTTCTAAAGCAGTTCCTTCTCATTGAAAAAGAAAAGTGTACATACATACATGCAATTCTTTTGAAACTGTGCTCTATCATTTCAATGGTCATTGTATCGAACCCATTAGCTATTGGAATATGATATTGTACAATCATAAAAGAAACAGAATTTTAGGAAGCCACAGTGCTAATCATAAATCAGCAAGTAGAATGAATTTAGGACCCAACATTGGAAAGTATAGGAACTCTGAAAGAGAGCTCTCACTTCATTAAGTTTTGGATAGTACAGGAATATTCAGTCCTATTTGGGGCTCCTTCATATAAAAGAAATATTAGTGACTTTGGTGATTATTAATGTCCTGTGAAGAAAGCATTTTGAGTTAATAAGCAATGACTGTGATTTTATAAGGATGTTCTGCCAAATCAAAAGATGGCAGATAGTTTTAAACTCATGGCGACTCTCACCACTTGGTAGGGCCTGCCTGGGCATCAGTGTGGAGCGTTCTGCAGCCACGCCTCAGTGCAGGAGGACAGAGCTCCATGTTCAATAGCAATGTCTGCCAGGGATGAAGGAAAGAAGAGCAGCAGCTTGGATATCTGTGTCTCCTGGGACTGGGTGGCACCTGGGTAGTCACAAGAGCTCAGCTTTCCAGGCTCTATCCCCAAATACCTTGTAATCACTTGCTCACTCTGAATTTCATTTTCCTCATTGTTTAACAAGACCTATTTTCTGTGGTTACCGTAAAAGCTAAATGAATGACTATTTCTTCTTTTTTTTCTTGTGCTGAACACCTAAGAAATGTTAGTTCAATATGTGTTTATCTCTACAGATAAAAAGGGATGGGATGATTAGACTGAAATATGTGCATGAAGCATTACAGTAATGATGAAATTAACTTGAAAGAGTGACTTAAGAAACTTCAGTGCCCTATAAGAAGAAATGTTGAGTCTTCTCTGGAAGTCTTCTAAATAACTAGAGACTTTTATCTGTTCCACTGAAGGAAGAGTGAGAGGGAGAATGATGGCTCAGGAGAGTCAAGGAAGTGAAAAACTAGAAAAAGAGGGAAAGGGAGGTTGGTTCATGTGAAGCTCATCTGGGTTTGCTCACTGGCCCTTATTAATGTTAGGATCCTACCCTCCCACAGAGACTGGCAGATGGGGGCCCTGTCTCCAGGTGTTGCCTGGAACAAACAGTACTTTCATTTGACAGCCATGAGTTTTCTCAGGCAGGCACTTGAAGAGAGTCTAGAGTATCCCAGGGATGTGGACCTGAGTTATCAGAGACTATGTTAGTATTTGTCCAATGCTTTACAGGCTAAGGTCTAATCAAGAAGAAGGCTCAGAGGAGACTGGCTTGAGTTTGGTCAAGGAAAGATTCCTTGTCAATATACACGTACACACATATGTACTACTATCATCCACCATCAACGAACACAACTAAGGTGTGAGACACCATACATGTTACATACTTTACATGTGATGCATACACACACACACACCTATGCACACAAAATTATCCTTATTACACAAATGAAGAAACAGACTTAGCGGTCAAATAACTTACCTAAGATATCAGTTATTAAGTGCAAAACCAGTGTTAAAACACCAAGAGGAGCTTTGCCAGGCAAGTTATTATTTAGCTGAAAACCAACCCTTCCATGGTCTGCTCTGTGATGCTGGGGCTGGGACTCTGTGTAGCACATTTCTGCTCTGCCTGCCAATCGGTGATGGGCTCTTTCAGTTGGAGGTACTAGAGGGAAACAAAACCTGAAGGAGGAAGACAACAGGACTTTCTCTTTGCCATTCTGCTCTCCTGCGGGTGGCTATCAGCATGCAGTTCCTGTGAGGGGCCCCTCAACAGTGCTTCATCACGGCAGCAGCGGGAGTTCGTTGCTGTGGCTGAGCAGTGCCCCTCCTCAGAAGTGTGGGTCCCAGAGACAGAAGCTGCTATGGTTTGAATGCTTCTTCCCCTCCAAAATCCATAGGTTGGAACCTAATACCCAATGTGATAGTACTGAGATTTGGGGCCTGTTGGGAAGTGATGGAGTCACGAGTGCTCCACCCTTATGAACAGGATCAATACTCTTATAAAAGAGGTTGAAGGCAGTACCCCAGTCCCCTTTTGTCCCTCTGCTTCTTCCATTCAGGACACAGTGTCTGCCTCTTCCACCATGCATGGATGCAGCAAGAGGTGCCATCTATGAAGCACAGAGAAACCATTCACCAGATATCGAATTGCTGGTGGCTTGATCTTGGACTTCCCAGCCTCTAGAACTGTGGGAAATAAATTTCTATTTATAAATTAAAAAAAAAAAAAACTCATTTCTGTCTTCAGACCCTAAAGTCTAAATCACTGTGTAAACTTTCTCCTGTCGCAGTTCAGTACCTGAGACACAAATCCCCAGGCAGCAGTGCATAGATGAAGTGTTGAGGGCTGTTCACTAAGAACTGTCTGCCCAAGTGAGATAAGTCCCACGGACAGTGTCAATGTTCATGGAGCATGACTCACCTGGTGTTCCTGCTACTTACTTATCTTGTCTACAGTTTTCAGAAGACCTGGATTACTGGGGTTAATGCTTCTGATGACTCATCAATACCACTTACAGTCCCAGGCTACTTACTGCTTCTGGCCTCACTTTGGGCCTGTGAGTAAGAAGCTGCTTCATTCCTGGGACACAGAAATATCCAAATACATTTTATTTGTAATGTCCCTCTCATTAACTTGACCCCAGAACTAGTCAACTCATTTCTACACTAGGAAAACACAAGTTTCTGTCCCCAGCATGGAAAAGTCACTCTATACAAGTTTCTGTTTTTTTCTTAGTCTGTCATTTTATTCTCTTTTTTCCTTTGTCTTTTCTTTCTGGATATATAAATTATGCATAGTTTCTTAAAAATTATCTAATGAACATTCTTCATAAATATTTGTCTGAAGCTTTAATTAAGGTAGAATCACTGGGTGAAACAACATGAATTTCTTAAAGGTGTTTGAAACTTGATGCCAAATTGTTTTCCAGAAAGGTTGTACTCATTTACTTAGTGATGAGAATGCTTAAGACTATTGGTTTCATTGTATCCACATCAGCATTAATTATTCACTTTAGAAGATATTCTTTCTAATTTGATGGATAAAAATACCATATCCTTTTTCTATGTGCATTAATTTAAATAATTGTATGAGATTGAACATTTTTGCATATTATTTTTATTCTTATATTTCTTATTTTGTAAATTGTTCATGACTCACCTAGTTTTTAAAATCAAGATTTAAATTTGCCTTAATTATTCATATAATTAAATATAATTTACAAGTTATTTTTGTAATATAAATAAAATATAATATGCAAATATATTAAATATGTAAATATAATGTTATATTTATCATATTATAAATAAAATATGTAGCAAATATAATACTTAATTTGCTATTTATTAGATTTTCATGTTGATTTTCAATACTCAGGCCATCCTGAGTTTTTAAAGGACAATTCTATCAGTATTTTTAGATGTAATTTCTTCATTACTTTGAAGGCATACAAAAATCCTTTCCTGAGTAGGGAGTAAACATTCATGTGCATTTTCTTTTAGGTGGTTTTTTACTTCTTGGTTTCTTTTTTAAATTCAATCGGCTGTGAGTTGTAAGGCAAAGACCTAATCTGACTTCTTCCCCAAATAATACATTTTGCAAAACATTTTATGTAACTTAATGGATTGATTCCTTGTTAGTTTGCTGTTGTAACTTTATCATAAACTTAATACTATAATTCCAAAAATATATATTAATCCATTGATCTGTCTATTCCTGTATTAGCATTATATTGTTTTAATTAGTGCAGCTTTTATTGTACTTTATTATTCTGAGAGAATCTCATTCATTTATTTTTCAAATCATTGATGTTCTTACTTTTATGTTTTTAAACATTATCTGTCAAAGCTAAAATAAAGTGTTATGGTCTAAAATGACAGTACTTACAGTCCTATTTACTTTAGCATTTCCTTGTGTTTTTTATGGGATTTTAGAATATATTTCAATGATTTGTTATTAACATTTAATGATTTTTATTTCATTTTGGATTAGGTGTAATTTTTAAAGCAATTGGATTTTTTCTGTAAACCAATTCTAAGAGTTTGTCTTTTACTAGGAAATATTATCACATTTATGCTTATTTTAAAGATGATATGTTTGGTTTTCATTCAGGCAACAAATAATTATTGAGTTTTTATTATGTATCAGGTATGCTTCTTGATGCTGGTAAATAGTGCAACCAGATCCCTGCCTTTGGAAATTTCTGTTGTGGTCAGGGATCAAACAACATGGGCATGGTGCTTTCTGTTTTGGGTTTTGTTTTTTGTTTTTTTTTTTCTGTTTTCTTAATCTTCCATTCTTTATACATGGACTTATTCATTTACTTTTATTTTTTTCAGGATTTGGAATTTTTGTGTCCTATGTTAAATTTTAAAAAATAACAGAAATATAATTTTATGTTTTAAGTAAAACTACAAATGTTTACTTTTTCTCATCCCCTAAATTTTACTATTTGTTAACACAATTCAAAATTTCTAGATGACCAGTATGCCTATTTAGAATTTTTTAGATTATATCTTTTCTTTCAGTAAAAATTGTTAACATTTTTGTTTAATTTTGTACTGAATTGTATAAAACAATTATTTAAACAATTTAAGATAATTATTTACACAACTATTTTTGAACCATTTCATATTGCCACTATCCTTTTATGCTATTCCTTCATGATTCTTGAGTTCTTAATTTTAATTCACCTCTTTCTTAAAAGGAATATTTTTTTCAGTATTTTTATGACAATTTATTTTTGGAATCCCTGCATGTCCGAAAATACATTTGTGGCCTCAATATACAATAAATTAACTATGTATAAAATTCTCAAGTCATTAAGAACACTGTCATTTAGCACCAGATATTGCAGAGGTAAAGTATGGAACCAGTTTGATGTTTGTTTCTTTGTAGATCAACCAATTGTTTCTAGTCAGTAGACATTTTTCCCATTAGGAATGTCTACTTAGTGAACCAGTATGTTTCGCCTCAGTAGATATTTTTTTTATTACAAATGACTATGAGACATGCCAAAGTGTACACTCTAGTCTCTGCCATTGGCTTTGAAAGTCATAATCAATTAGTCCCCAAATTTGCTGTATTTTTAATAGGTTTCATGTTGTAGTTGTTTTCTGTTTACAAATACTTAGATAAGGACTAGTGAGAGACAAAGTTTGACACCTAGAGTTATGTTGGTGTCTCAGTGTGCATTTCCGCAGAACTCCCCGAGGAGAGAACGTAAGGGCAAATAGTATATATGGTTGGTGAAGAAACCACTAGAACTGGAGTAACATCTTGAGTCAGAGAAGGGAAGGCAGCCGAAGATGCCCTGTAAAGCAAGCTACATTGTGGGTAGCTGGTCTGAATCTCATGGGAAAAGTCTAGGAAGCTTGGTGGTTCTCTGGGACAGAGGGACTTGAGGTATATACCAACTCTTGTTAGTTATTAATTGAGGGCTCCTGGAGGAGAGTGGGCATCACTTCTCTGGTACTTCTGGCCTAAGCAAAGTGACCACTCTGCCAAATAGATGCAGATAAAGGCAATTGGAATGAAGCCCATATTTATTCAACTAGTCAACCCAAGGGATAAGGACCAAGCACCAATATGTGGCTTGCTCATTTTCCTAGTATATTGCTTGGGTGTTGGTAAGATTCTCCCTTGCCCCAGGAATACAGGAGTTTCTCCCCGCAGCACTGAACATTCATTCTCTATGGATTCTGTCTCTGGCTCTTTCTATATTAAATTGCCTCAAAGATATATTTTCCTTGGTTAATAATTTTCTACTCCCTAGTTAAAATAAATGCTATACTTGAATGTTCACTATGTGCCAGGCAGAGTTAAATAGTTTACATTGATTGTTTCATTAATTTTCACAATAATTTTCTGAGGAAATTACTATTACCATCTCAAACTTCCAAATGGGGAAACTGAGACTTAGAGATTATATAAACTACAGAATTGCCATTTGATCCAACAACCTATTCTTCAGCCTATCCTTTTTTTAAAAAAAATTTATTTACATCTATTTTTGTGGGGTACAGTGTGTTGTTTCAATACATGCATATACTGCACAATGAATCATTTAGGGTCGATAGCATAGTTTTGTACCTGTTCGTCTACCTCTTCTCCTCCTAGCCCCTCACCACTCCCAGCCTCTGGCAACCATTATTCTACTCTCTACTTCTATGATAACATTTTTAACCAATGCTTCAGACAAATTTGCTGACTTTAGATGGTATTCTCTCCTACCCTCACCTCCTGATTCTCTGAGACTCTGAACTGATAGGACTCAATAAAATTGTTGATTATATGTATATGTTTATATATAAACACACACACATATACATCTATATATACATAAACATACATCAATATACAGCTATGAGGGCTCTTGCTGTCTTCCTCCCACTCTGCTCCTCTTTTCCATTGCTTTATGAGAATTTCAACATCCAAACTGACAAACAAAAAGAAGTACCTTTTGCTATGGAGGTGATATCAAGGTATGTGGTGTGCAAGCAAACGCAGGTGCATGGCAGTGACTTAGCTAGAAACTGACAAGCCAGTGGTCAAGCATTGGAAGTGCAGTCCTACTTGGGGAAGGAATGTGGTAAGCCTTGCTTTGGGAAAGGGTGTGCTATAGCCCTAATTTCTTTCCAGAGAGCAGGATGCTCTATTTCAGGTATGGCTTCAAACTTTATCTACTGTTATTTCATTTTACTCCATATTGTCTCAGACTCTGGCAAGAGTCAGCCTTATTATTTTGATATTATGAGTAGTCATCTCTTTATCCTATGTCTTCATTTCTCCCCCGGGGAAGGTAAACCAGATACCATTTTAAATGACCAGCTCGCACTTTAAGGAACACCCTTCACCTTTTCACACCTGCCTTCGAGACCCCTTTCACCCCGAACCTTGAGAGGACTCCTTTTTATTACCCCCATTCTAGAACTCAGAATATCTATTTGCATGGAAAGGTGATTCTTTTCAATCCCTACAAAAATTTTTAAATATTTAAAATCCATTTCACTCATTTAGGAATGGAACTAATTTTGTCATCCTTTTGAGAGACAAGGGTTATTTTTAGTTTTGACTGAATTAACCAGTTGTTTTTGTTTCAAGTGGTTATAGTTTTAACTGAATATGAGCCATCTCAAAATCTTTGTGGTGGTTGTAAATAAATAAAATTATAATTTAAGGTTATTTGACCCAGTCTTAACTTCTGAATGTACTCAGAAGTCGCTATAGTGCCTCAATACTCTATTTGATGCTTTGGTTAATGTGGCATTGAAAAAAAATACTTCAAACATTTGCATGATTTTCCAGTTCTGTGATTTATTTTTTCCATTGAGTTATAAAGAGTCATTGTCAGTTTATTTTTTTCCAACACATTTTTACATTTTCTTGAAGTTACAGCAATGAATTATAAAATAGATTACCAAAAATACGTGGACCCATGTTTAGCCATTTTGTAATTAGACATATATTTTACATACTTTTTAAAATTTAATAAGATGGCATTAGTATCTGTTGTTATTTAATTCACACTAACCATCCTTTCTAACTTAAATTAAATCCTTATTGGAGACAGTTATTCAAACTGTAACTGTTTTCTCTAATGAACTACCAATTCATTTCCCCACACAGCATGTTCTAATTTGTGCTTGTGGTGGTTTCTAGAAACATATGGGGACCAACTGTGGTTATGTTTTGAGATCTTCTATACAAAAACATGGTAATTGCTTTTGTTTTGCTGATTGCTCTCTAAGACAGTTTCAAACCTCTTCAACTTTTTCTTTATCCACAATGTTTTTAATTGCAAATTCCCTTCTGTTTTCTCAGATGAATTTCATGTGATGAGCATATTGGATAGGGCTGGTTAATCTGTCCAGAGGTTCTGTGATCCTTAAGAAAGATCAACCCCTTGCTATAATTGACAAATTGTTCCCAGATATCAGACATCATCAGGCTTGTTATTTCCATAGTGCCATAAACACAAAAGCAGAAGAGACATAAAAGGTAAGAGGCCTTTTGCAACATAAAAGAGAAAGCAAGATTGGTATATCCTTTGCTTATGGCTTTGTTGGTGGGGGCTGGTGGGGGGTAGTGGCAAAAGATACAATAATACAAGCATCTTCCTGATTGATTAAAGTAGTGAAGTGTATTCTTTGGTTCATAAATAATGCTCTATTACTTTTCTTCAAAGACAAGTAAACCTTGACAGACTGACCTTTTCCAGGGCAGGAGTTGTTTCAGTGCCATAAATTATACTGTAAAACGAGTGGAAATACTACTGAGCAGTGTGTGACAAAATAAGATTAAAGATTACTACACACAAAAGATTGTTGTTTTATTAATGGATTCCTGTCAATGGAATGAAAAATCCTCAGCTTTCTACTGGATGTTGAGATCACGTCAAGCTGAAAATTAGGAGGGCATTTTCTTAAAGGTAACTAAATGTGTCAAAATAACAATATTCTGATGAGTTTTTCTCATTCTCCTGCATTATATTTGCTCCCAAAACAAATTTGGTTATTGTCAAATAAGCTTGTACTGTCCACAGTCATTTGCTTGCAAAAAGAAAGAGTGTGCAGTCGGCTGCAGGTGTAGTGAGATTAGAGGAAAACACTTGGCTCGACAGAGCCTGGGCGAGGGTATCTTTGTCAGTGGGTTGTGCATTGCCACAAGAAGAAAGCATATGGTAATTCTCCAACCCTTAATTTATCTAGTGAACACTCAACCTGACAGATCCATCCATGTCACTTTGAAGGAAGGAAAAATCATCACATAGTGACTTAAGCTATAGGTGGCTCTGAATATTTCTTACAGTTCTCTTGTTTCCAATTTTATTGATTAATGAAAAACAATTTGAAATTGTAGAAACTAAAATAAGACAACTTAAAATACAATGAAAGATGTAAGTCTACTCAGGTTAAATGAGATCATGAGAGTTCAAGGGCTTTGTGAGCATCTACATCCTGTACAAATATCATGTATTATTAGCTTTTAATGCTATTATTACTGCATGTTTGCTGTTGTTGTAATTATCCCTGCCCAATTTTTCACTAAAATCAAGACTATGTTTAAAACATTTCTCCACAGGTTCTTTGAAAATGTGATTGCAATCTAAAATAAATAAATAAATAAACCAATAAAATGTATAGTCTATGGTGGCAAAAAGGAATGAAAAAAGAAAAAGAAAAATCTACAAAGTATTAGAAAAATATTTTGAATGATAAATTTAATAGTAAAATCCATTCAAGTCTTATGGCTCTTTATTATGCAGCACTAGTGGATATACAATTGAGTAAAAAAGAAACAGAAACAAAAATCATCCTATATGATTTATGTAAAGTTTTCAAAACTTCCCTTGGAGTTTGATCTAGCATGGTTTACTTAAATAATAACTCCTCCTCCTGTTAGATAGAGCATATGCTCAGCATGGTGTGTTGCTATAAATCACTCCTTGTCACGAAGAAGGACAGATATGCTGGCTGCACACTGCTTTGCCATTTTTTATGACTAGAAACAGGGTATCAGTGTTACCTTCATTATATAAGAACATAAATGTTTGCCTTAATCCACACACACCATTTTAAAGATAGGTGTAAAGAAGCCAAATGACAACACAATGAGATTAGTGTTGCAACAAGCATCTATCTACTTCCAAGACAAACACGAAATTCTGGTTAGTACACACAGCGCTGACATGACGGGTTGGGTAGCTATTTTGCACATGATTTCATTGTGTAAAGCAGAAAGCTTTTTCTCATTCTTGCAAAGGACGTATCTACTCTTTCTCCAGTAAGCACTCTGTTCACTTAGCTTATGAACTATATCTAAAGAGAGACTTAACTACTCAAATTTTACACTGGTCTTAGCACAAATCAAAGAATAGTTTAAATCATACTAGTTTCAAAAATATACCCAATTTCCTCCATTTTAGGCAAAAAAAAAAAAAATTTAACTAAATGCATCCTTTGATAGGAAGGTTAGAAGTCTCAGGGTGATCTTGTGCTGCACCTGAGCCCTCCTGATTTTCCTCAAGTGTGTAGCAAGGCCATGCTCTTCTCCAGCCTGTAAGATCTCAGACAAGGCAGAAATGACAGCATATGGTAAACTCTTCAGGAGCCAATACAGTCTTAGAAAATAACCACGTTCTATGAACCAGAACAGTATTGGTGATTCCAAATGTAGACATTAAGCTTTTGGGCATCCTTAATCTAACGCCTAGTGGCTTGTGTAGAATACCAATTTTTTTCCCCCAGTAACAGCTGGTCAATTGACCTACCTTTTTTCTTTCTAACAAAAAACATTCTCTCTTCCATGATCTCTTTCCCACCAGTAAGGGTAGAAACTATTTATTGATCAATAACTTAATAAGCATTTGGCAGGTGCCTTCCATGAGCCAGCCAGTGGGCGGCAGAGCCCCGACAATTCTTCTAGGCCACAGAGTCACTCCCGGAAGTCGTCCTTTTGTTTCTGATCTTGAAAAGCTCATCCTCCCTGCAACTCTAAACTTTGTTATAAGTAGAAAATTCTTCCTGCTTCCAAATTCTCAGCTTTTTTTCTTTTATAAAAATGTATTTATTTTAATCGATACTGTAATTAAATTAAATTTAATTTAATTACAATTGACATTGTGCTTGTACATACTTTGTTTTGATATAAATATATGTTGTATAACGATTGGGTCAGGGTAGTTAACGCAGCCATCACCTCATGTATTTATCATTTTATTGTGGCAAAAACATTCAAAAGCCTCTCCTGTAGCTATTACACAAGTAATACACAAGTCTAGTAATACACAAGACTTAACTGTTAACCATAGTCACTCTACTGTGTAGTAGAACACCAGAACTTATTCCTCTTATCTAATTATACAAATTCACCACTTTTAAATCCCAATTTTGGCAAAATTAGAGCTAAATGACTGATTCATGAAGAGAGTATCATCTTAAAGTACAAAAACTATGTTTTGAATATGATTCCACACAGATGTTAACTCACGAGTGTCTAACTCCTAGTATCTGCAATTGTGGGGCTGAATTCATTTGAGTTTCATGGAATAACATTCTAATAGCAATGCTGCAGAGCGCTTCAGATTACTCTTAGAAGATGTGAGTTACACGCAAACAATTTATATCTGCTTAAACATTTATACACATCTGTATATGCTTATATTCAGAAGTACTTCATTTCTGTCTTAGGGGAAATCTAATACAGTACTAATATAAATATTGAACACATCTAAGATAAATCCAAATTAAATGGCCCTTTAATCCTAACGTTCTCCAGAAACAACTGGGAAAGAAAAACAGCCAGATTTTTTCACATCTTGGTAAATGGCAAGGGAGTTTCCTCAAACAAAGCAGCTCAAACTAGAGACACCATGTATTTTTGCCCACTTAATGTTTCTTCATTTGTTTCTAGTGTGTATATCTTGATTTGGCTGCATATGTGTGTGTGTGTGTGCATGTATATATGTGTGTCAATCCTACTGTTAACCACTAACCAATCTACAGTTGTCACTATGATAAAACAGAGAGATAGCCAGTAGGCAGCAACACAGAGAGAGGATTCCAACCTTACCCCTCAACATAAAAAAAAAAAAAAAAAAAAAAATTACAGATTTCCAGATGAAGTGGGAAAAAAGTGTTAAAAATCTTATATATTGTAGACGAATATGCAGAATAATTTTTTAGAGATGTGGAAATTGTCGAAAATTATATTGGCAAATTTTATCACATTGATATTTTAAATTCTATAAAGCCAAAAACACCATCAAGAAATTTAAAGTAAAAGTTACAAACAAAAAGAAAACATTTGTAATGTAAATGACATAAAGCGCAATATTTTTCATATTGTATATAAAAGGGTAATTGAAAAAATTCATGGAAAGATTAATATTATCTTTTAATTCCACTTTTCTGTGAACTTTTTGAAGTACCCTTGTATTAAACACTTCAATTAATTAAGCCTGTAATTCAGTAGAAAAATAATCAAGGTTTATGAATGCACAAGTCACAGATTAAAATAACAAATAAGAATAGTGATCAACTCATGGATAAGCAGAAAAGTTAACAGAGACATTTTGATTTATCAAATTCACAAATACGTGGAAGAATACTAACCAAGATTGACTCAGTTTTAGGAAAACCATTTTGCAAACTCAGTTATTACTGATGGGAGAGAATATTTGCTTATGCCATTGGATGAATGGTGAAAACATTCACCAAGTCTCACAAAACCTCATGGCAGTTACACCAGGTAACCAACCTCACAAAACGTTATACGAATAATCCAATGTCATAAAAATCTTACATGGTAGACACTGGACTTTTACTTGGCCTTCTTTCTGACTTCTGTCTTTTCAAACCTTCAAGTTTGTTCTTGGAATTTAATAAGCATTTTTTAAAATTTACTTCTTTATTTGCACTAGTTATTAAACACTAGTTATTAAACATTTTTTAGTAAAATATTGCACATTCACAAATTGCTTCAATTTTTTGAAAATCCTATTAGCAATAGTGTGATGTTAAATATTAATTTTTTCATCTGGAATTAAAGAGCTTAGATTAAATTCTAAGGTTCCTTACATCTCTAAAATTTTATGATTCTATTATGTTAAGGTTGTTTTCAAGGCATTTACTGTGTGCATGTGGATGTGTGTGAATGTGCATGTGTGTGTACTCTTTGCTCTCTTTCTTGTCCAATCTAAATGGGCGTTGAGACCAAAATTTAGGAATGCCATTTATATAAGAGTTTTCATTATATTTTATTCTGTTCAGTGAAAATCCAGTTTATATGTTATATTCTAAATTCTATCTCTAGGATTCATTACTGAAATACATTTGTGGGAATCCATTTGACTACCATACAATGCTATGATTTTATTATGCAATGTTAACTATGCATTATGCATTAAAGAAATAAAGAGCCTGCTACTTTAAGGACTTACAAACCTAGGATAATGTGTTCATCTTTACAATAAGATACAAATATTCTCTAAAAGATGTGCTTATGAAAAGATTTGCTTAAGATTATACTCGAAAATAACTAATGCTAGCTGTTGAAATTTAGAACATCACATTGGGAGATTCTTTAAACCTTTACATTTTTTACCAGATAATGAATTAGATAATTTTACATTCCTTTTAAATTTGTGCTTTTGGAGTTTGTGATAAGAAAGTTAAGCAAGTGTTGATCGACAGGTTGGGCAGGATCAGTAGTTGTTCCCTTTCCTGTGCAAACAGCCTTTTACGCTCATCTTGCCAGTTTAAGATGCATATGTTTTTGTTGGCATATTCTGTGATTAAATACACAAAAAATATTAATATTTTTCTATGCTGTTTATCTTTTTCTGCAAACTTATACTAAATTACTAATACAAAAATAATGGCAAGGTGTAACTAGCCATTGTCCCTAAACATACATACGCCATTTTTAAAAGGATCAAGAGCAGCTTTGCCTAGTTGACATGTGTTGATTAAGCATGGTCTCTCTAAAAGGCCACAGAAATGTAATTCAAGGTTCTAGGGTTTGCAAAAGTCTGCAATTCTTATAAGTCCAACATGGGTAGCCATCTTGAGTCCCAGCATGGTGGGTCAACCTGATGCTTGAAGGATTCATGGGGATTGCCTTCTGTTTATCCAGTTGTTTGCATAGCTGTATCTAACTTTCAAGTATAGATTTTATAGTACCATTAGCATCAACCTTAGGAGGCTAAATGTCCGTCTGCTAAGCAAAGTCTGAACGCAGAATTACTTCTTACCGTGCTCCAACAACAGCCGCTATACTGGATGATATTCCTCCAGTTCTCAACCTCCTGATTTGATTTCCCTTCCTGCATTTATGAATCTCATTCCTAAATCCTTCTTTTGCTGTTTCTGATCCTCTCTGATCTGCATTGGTTCCATCTGTTTCCTTCATGCTTTGAGTGGATCTGAGGAGGTTCTAGGACAGATATTTGTTTTATCTCACTTCATCTTGACTGCGATGATCCTCTTTTAAGCACCCTCATGCATAATTGTTTTTCTCCAGTCTATTTTCCACACTGCCAACAACGTATAGTAACCTTCCTCCTTAAAATTCCCCTTACTGGGGCAACAAGATAAAATCTATGCTCCAAGCCCTTTGACTACGACTTCTGCTATACCTCTCCCCTCAGTTCTCAAGGTTCTCACCTCCCATGGAAGCTCTGATAGTACTAAACTTTTAGTTCCTTGAACATGCTATACTCACCCATGCCTTTCTGTATTGCTAATTCTATGACAAATAGAATCTAAACAAGGTAGTGGGTGTTTCAGCTGATTCCATCTGTAGCAAAACATCTTAAGAAGAGGAAATTGTATTTTACATGGCAAGGGAGATTTTCATTCATTTTGCTGATGTCATCTTGTAGCCACATGGCCTAATTTCCAACTTGCTTTAGCTAACTTTGTTATGCTAAATAGCTGGAGCAATTATAAATTAAATAATCAGGAGACTGCCTGCATGCACAGAAAACTCAATTTCTGACTTCCATAGGGAAGATCCAAATTAAGGAATTAGAAGTGGAAGTTGAAAATGTAGTTCCTATGAGCCACTCTTTGAACTTTCTAATGCCCTTAATTCTATGAAAAGGCCATGCTTAAGAAAAAGGCAAAGGAGGTCAATGTACTTATTGCCTATTATTTATTTCTAATTCTAAAGGAATCCTCCTTAGAAAATTCCAAAATGTATTTTTTATTACCTTGAACAATCAGGTCATTTTAAAGCTCTAAGAAAAAGAACAAACAGTCCTTTGAGAATTAGTAGGTCAATCTATCCACCTGTTTTTTGTAACTAAATTAAGAACAAATGAAATAAAGAACAAATAAACATGAAACTATTTACGAACTATGTATGAAACACATTTAAGGGAATAATGTGTTTATATGTTTTCTACTAACACATAACTACAAATATTTGTTTTATTATATATATATAAATATTATTTTATATATATATATAATTTTAAACAAATATTTGTCATAAAAATGATGATCCAACAAGATGCTATAGAATAGCTCATAGACCTTTCTTCTACAAGAAACTACAAGAATGTGACCATTAAAATTCTACCACTAAAGGAAAGTAGGCAATAAGTAAGCAGCCATGGTCAATAATAAGAAATAACTTATGAGCATATGAGCTACCATATACTCATAAGATGTGTCTCCCTGTTACATATTCCTTGATTCAATAAAAATTGATGGACCACCTATTAATAAATTTACCCAGGATGTAAGACATAAATGTAAACAGATTAGTATAATGCAATAAGTACAATAGCAGAAGTATGTTTAACATGATGAGAAATATAACAATTTCGTCTGAAGACTTGGGCAAAGCCTATGAGAGAAGGCGATCTCTGGTCTGGGCCTTGATGAGGGGGTGGGACTTATTTCTTCTGTGCTCTCTGCAGAGGGTGCAGTGCAGAGGCATTCGAGTCTAGACCCATCAGCCCCAATCTAACCCAGAAAAACTCAAGTCACTTTTGAAAACTTCAATTCTCTTTCCCAGGAAATTTTGACTCAATAAATCTAGGGTGGGACCCACAAATCTGTACTTTTTTCAAAGCTCCCCTGATGATATTATGTGAAGTTCAGTGTGCTACTAGTAAACTGAATTGGGTAGGAGGTGGAAATGAATGGTAAAAATGGTGTGAAGATGTGCTGGGCCTGGTTTGCGAAGACCTTTTTTCTAAAAGATAATCTGAAGCAGTTTTTCTCTACCTTTATTGTGCATATCAGTCATCTCCTGGTAAAGGCAAAGTCTGCTTCAATAGGAGATGAGACCTGAGACTCTGCATTTCTAACAAATTCCCGGGTAATAATGACACTGCTGGTCTGAGGACCATTCTTTGCTGCCCTAGTTTGATGAACTGACAATAAAAGGGCACGTACAAAAATTAAGAATGTAATTAAAGAAGGTATTGAGAACTTTCCTCTGATTTCCAAGTTGAAGGGTTGATGTTATCGAATGTTTAGAACTTTTAATATTCTCTGGTCTTAGGGCATCTTAGATAGTCAAGAGGGAAATAAGTTACTTTTATTAACACCACAAATTAAACACTTATTAAATAGAATGATAATATAGTACCTGGGGTAAAAAGTATGGGCTCTGAAGCTGGACTGGCTGGGTTCAAATTCTACGTCCATATTTTACTCACTGTGATAGTGTGGGCAAAGAAATTTAATCTCTTTGTACCATATCTCCTTATTTGTAAAATGGAGGTAATAAGAGAACTTACTTCTCTGGGGTGTTGGAGGATTATTAATTAATGCGTGGAAATCACGTAACAAAGGACTTGTCACAGGCAGTCTTATAACACCAAGGTCAAGGGTTTGGTTCCCCAGTTCCTTTACCAGCCAGCTACCAAAGAAATAAAAGAAAGAAGGACCTGGCATGAGTCAAGCAATATAGCAACATCTGTCACATTCTTTATTATTTTTGTTTTCACAGATATCAATATTCAGTCATACTTAAAACTGAAAATAGAAATTTTCACTTTGCTGTTTTTCTCAAAACCTTTCTGGCTGTCTGGTAAACCTGGCTTCCAAACTCGTCCCTTTTCCTTGCAACATGATGAACATCTCTTCCATTTATTCCTCATCTATCTATCTAGACCCACCATATTTTAAAATGTTATACCTTTATGCAGCTTAATTTTTGCTCTTAATTGTTAGGTTCCCTAGTCCTCTTATAAATCTGTGCAACAGTACCTCTCTCAAGATTTGGTCAGAATCATTCTTACCAAGGTCAAGGAACTCTGGGCAAATCTATTTTTTCATATTGTTAATTATCTCTTTCTCAAAATTCTACAGCCATTTCAAAGTAGTAGAAAAGAGAATTTAAAATCCAGAGTATCTTCACAAATGCTATCAAAATTGTAAGCCACTGTAATCTGAGGTTCAGCAGGTAATCTAAATTGGGGAGCAGGTATGCAGCTTGGTGAAGAAAGCCAGTTATACTGGACAGCATTAACAAAGCCCTGCAGTAGGAAGAGTCAGATGACTATGATATGAAGTAAGGAAACCAGTCTGAGAGAAGGAAAAAGACACTTGAGATTGGGGAAATTAGAAGAGATAAGACAGACAGTAATACCAAATGTGACAACTTTCTATTACATCAACTTGACAAGACTGCAACTATGCTTCACAGAATTCCCTTCTTCTATAGTTTCAGGTTAGAGTTGACCCAAAAACTTTGTACAAGATTTGCAAGAAAGATATGAGTCAGTAGCCACTACTCTCTTGACGGCCCTTTAGGTTGGAGATGGTGAAAGACTGAGAGAGAGGTGCCAGTGGGTCCTTACTGCCCTCCACTCTGCATCCAGCTCTTCTCCCCACCTGTCAGCTCTGCTAACCAGCAGAGACATCAGACCTAATGTTCCAGTGGCTCTTCTCAGCCTTTCAAAGCCTTCTGTTGTCTTCTGCTGTTCTCCGACATGGTTCCACTCCAGCAGGGATGCATCAGACTTGAGGAGTGCTGCTGTGGGACTTCTGTCATGCTCCAACTCACCTTACAGACCTTTACTTCCCACTTTCTTGCCCAATTGTTCAGATCTTACCCATAAAATGAATACCTTATCTTGGAATATATGCAATCGTTCGGCTTCCCTTTAGATTCAGCCTTGATTTCATAGAAAATAATTGAACATTAAAGATTCTCAAGCAGGGGGTGACTTGGTAAAAGTGGTCTTCAGGGAGATGACTCTAACCATGGTTTTCATTCTAATTTCATCCTGGATTGTGAGACTGAGCACCTAAAAGCAGGAATAGGACCAAATGGGCTATCATGGCAAATCAAGCAGGAATAGATAGATACCCAGAATGGAGACGGAAATAAAGAAATGTTCATCAGCTCTTCAAAGTCATTGATTCTAGTGTTCCTCTTTTCAGTCTTTATGGTGCAATACAGTCGTGGGCAACAGTAGACACATGTCAAAAGTTTACCAAATTTGAGAATAAATTATATTCATAAAGGATGAGTTGTACCTTTTAATCAGTAATATAAACTAAAACAAAATACTTTCCAATTCCCATTGAATTGTAAGCTCTGTAAGACCATAGAAGCTGGGGATTTGTCTTTCCATTGCTGTATTTTCAGTGCCCCAAATTGTGCCTGGCACATATGAGGGTTTAAATGAATATTTATTGAGTGAATAAACTAATGACTGATGTAGTGGACATCACAAACCCTTACTTAAATAGATAAGATGAAATTGTTGAATTGTTCATTTCAAAAGAAAGTTTTAAACATGTCCAAATACTTAACCTACCCATTAAACTTAACCTAGAATTTCAGAGTTCAGAATCCTATACAAAATAATTTGATGGAAAAGTTTGTGTTCTTGATCTAAAAGAAAAAGTATATGTTTAATATATATTTTTGTCACAGTATTCTTCATTGTTGTTGCTTTTTTTTTCCTGGGCAAGAAATGATATTGAGAGGTTTTTGCTACCATTCAGGGAAATCATTTTTTGGCTATAAATATTAATGGGTTTAGTAATAAATTACACACTTGAATGGCATTTTATTACTTAAAACTAAAATATTAAAAACCTAATTTGAAATGCACAGAGAAATCATGTAATTTAAATCACCTTAGACTTGGAAATGGACTGCAAACCACTGCTTAGAAAGAAGTATAATTCTTAAAATATGTATTTTGGTAATAGGCCAACATGTTTCACAGAATCATCTAAAAAGAAAGTGGGCAGGTCCTCTGGTCTAGTATATTTTTCCTCAGATAAGCAAACTCTTTTTATTTGCTTCCTCAGGCCATTCTTTAAAATTAATAACATAAGCACTGAAGTCAGAATTGGTAAGGACTAATTTTTCCAACCATTAACATAGGATTTTCTTGTCTCTGAAAATGAATTTACTAACAACATTATAAGCCAAGAGTGTAATCTTATCAAAAATAAATCCTCCAGATTGGCCACATGAAATATAGACTCAAAAGTATGTCTCCAAATCATATTTCTTCCCTTGGAAAATTTGGAGTCAATAATTTAAACACTGATATTAATTTATTTCTTAACTGTATAATAGACGAATTCCTCAGACTAATTCTATTGATCATTTTAGAGATAGAAATAATAATTTTATTCAGAAATCAATCATTATCATTATACCTTCAATCAATATTTATCATGACCAGAGTATAAGACACTGTCCTTACTCTCAATAATTTTGTCCAAAATTCCTTAATTCTAATTAGTTACAAAAATACTCACTAATCATGTAGTTTGACTTCAAGGAGCTTTGTGTAGTAGTAAGTTAGTCTACTTTTATATAAGATGAAAGAGATTTTAAATTTAGCTACATGACCCTCTCAGTCACTAATCAGAGTTTATTTTTACGACACTCACCCATTATGAACTTTCAGTGACCCCCATTGCACACAAAATAAAACCTATTCCCTTAGGTCTATGGTCAAGGACCCTTCTAATCCGCCCCAGGTCTTCTTTTCCAGCCTAATTCTCATTCTTTTTGCACTGTCCACCGTGTACCATTCACATCAGACCTTTCACTCTTCCTGAAGATGCCTCAACTCTACACTTCCAAGGCGTCTGTGCAGCATGAAGGGAACACCTAGAATATTCTCCCTTTCCATCACTAACTTCTCCCATTCTTGAAGGCTATACCGAGTACTTGGCCCCAGTTCTACAAAGTGTTCCCATCTTTTCCTTGCCTGTCCACTCACTTCATGGTTTGTACCTTTTTTGAGCCTTATATTAGAATTTCTTGTACATCTGTCTACCTTGCCTGCCAGGCTGTGAGACTTTGGTGAAGAGGTAGGTGCCTTGTCTTGTTCAAATTTGTATTCATATAAATAGATAAGTGCTCCATTAATAGTTATGAATCAGATTGAATCAAATTGAACTGAAACTGGAAGCCAGAGTAGGGGTGAGGATGGGAATATGTCATCCGACCATGTGCTCCAATGCAGCCACAAACCAATTAGCAAGTACATTTCTCAGTACAAAGATCTGAGATCTCTATTAGTCACTGTAGGGAGTTCATGAAAAGGAAAACACCTTCAAGAATCCTCAGAGTAATCCCTAAAATTTTCTCCTAGAAGGAAGGGTAAAAAAAAGGTAGATTTGACCAGGTGACCTATATACAGTACCAATTAATATTCAAAACAACCATTCAAAGGGGCTTTCGGTTGACAAATGAAGAAGCTCAGGCCCGATGTCACACAGCAGGCGAGCAGCATAATAAGGATGTACACATGCACCTGCCGGGCCCCGGAGTTTGTGCTCCTGACCACATCCACTGACTTCAGTGTCCTGGAAAGTCTTGTTATTCATGCTTTTAAAAATGTCATTCCTATTTTTATAAATAAAAGAAGTACATAAAAAGTGCAGAATTGACCCATAATCCCACTACCCAGAGATAGCCAAGTAACATTTTTATTTTCAGCTCTTTCCTATGAGAATAAATAACTAAACAACATATATAACATTTTCCTAATATTACATTACTCTGTATCTATCACATGAAACAGTAGTTTTTTCATTTTATACACTGAACACTTTGTATATTGTTCCAACATTCCTAAAATATAACCTAAAACATAAATGCTTATACTATATAACATTCCAATTATGAATTAACTATAATTAATTCTATAAATAGAATTACTTAGGTTAATCATTAGACATTTAGGGTGTTTTCTACTTTTTACTATTATAAGTGAAATTTTGGTAAGCATCCTTGTATATAAATATTTTTGTGCATCTCTGATTGTTTGGTGCTCGATTTTCAACTTTTATGGAAAAGGGAAAGAAAAGCACAGAAAAGTTAAGTAGTGTTTGATTTCACACTTCTGGGAAATAATGGGCTCTAGACTTCAACGCAAAGCATCTAATTCAGAATTTTTCAACCTCAAACACAGTTAAAATTTTAGACCAGATCATTCTTCATTGCATTCATTCGTTAACCAGTTCATGATAAACTATGCACCATCCCTGGCCTCCAACCCTAGAGGTTGGTAAAAATCTCTACTCACCAGTCATGACAATCAAAAATGTCTCCAAATATTGTCAAATGTCCCAGTTTGGTGGAGAGAGAGGGTGGCGGCTGAATCATAGCACCCCTCTCCACTGAAAGCCACTGATCTAATGTAACAGACTCAGATATATTATATCCATCTACATTTACACAGGCTTGATTTTGGAGGGAAAAGGAAGAATCAACATATAAACATACTCATTTCCAAAAACTGGGGGATGTTCATAAAATGGTGCAGCACATATTTTGCACTATGTAAGACTATGAAATTGCTCAACTTCAAGGAAATACAAGCATTCTGAACACCAGAATAATATCTAAAAATGTATAGAATACAAGTACCAGTTTTGTACCAAGAATGACAAAGCAGAATGCATAAAAGATGGTTTTTAGTAGCCTGAAATATAAGATACTTCACAGTCACCAGTTGAAAAATGAACATAAAGCCTTGAATAGAGACAAATTGATATGTTAAAGAAGAAGAAGAAGGAGTAGAGGTTAATAAATTATTTCTAAATCAATATAATGTAATAAAATTCTCTCTTCTGTGCAAATGTGAAATTTGCATTTATGCCCAGTGAAATATAGATGAACAGTGATGATTGTGCTTATTACACCTGTCACAGTGGAAAAAAAAATCAGGGCACATTATCTACTAGTTACATTTCTTCAAAACTGATTAACTTTAATACATTTCTCCCTTCACTGATCTTATGGAGTTTACTGAATATAGTGTGTCTTGATTAAAATTGCCCACATCTTAATTCAAGTCATCCCTTTCTCTACCGTGTATATCTTCAATTATTTCTTAAAAACTAAGTGTTTAACTAATGGAAATAATGCAATCTCTTGGTCATGTAATACTCAAAAACTCAAATAGGGAGTCTCCCAAAATGAAATTTTCAAGAAAACCAAAAGAAGATATTAAAAAGCAATACTTTTGCCCATTTCCATCTGTTTAAGATAAAAATTATTTGAGAGTAAGATAGAAGTCTTTACAAAGAATCAAACAAACAAATTTTCCCAGTGTTCAAAAGTGCTATGTGCTTGCAGTTTGGGAATATTCCATCCTGCTTTCTCTAACCCAGACATTTTTGAAGTTCTATTATTTGATACACAATCCATGAATCAATATTTTTGTTGTTGTTAACTGGGTATTTTTTATTATTTGCCTACTTAGTAACTGATTAAATTTATCAGTTTATCTGATTTTATCATTAAGAAAACTAAAAACACCGAATTATCCATTTGTCATTACACAGTTTATGAAGAAAATTGACAGCTTTTGTCTTTTCATTTGGGTCAAATTTATCACTACTGTGGCCAAATCCACACAACTGAAATATTTAAGGATTCTTTTTCATCACGAATCTGCACAGTATCATGAAGAGTAAAAACATGGGACCAATGGAGCTATTTCAAGTGCCACAGGTGAGACCAGGGTATCTTCCAATCAGAGTAGTTCACCAGATTAGTGAGCTCTAAACACATCCTTTCTTTGAAAATGGAGAGTTTTTAATTATTAAACATGAAACAGATTTGTCTCAATTAAAATTTTGAAAAATATTCCACCGGAACTATTCTTTGCAGCTGCATAATAATCTTGAGTTATAAAAACAATACTCATGCTTTCAGTAAATAATCTCTTGAGCCTGCCCTTTGCAATATTTTTACATGGCAAATGCATTTCCTGTGTGTGCACACATAAATTGGAATATAAAAATAAAAACAACCCCCTGTCACTTTAATTTACAATGGTTCATTCATTTAACTCATATCCGGTCTAAAGTATCTTGACCTACACACGCAATCATTATGACCCTCCACCCAACACATAAACCCCCCATGGCAGTACCAGGTTAAACTGCTTCGGCTATGGCTCTCTCAAAAGAACACATAGGGTGTGGTAGAAGCTTAAGAGAAGAAAAAAAATTAATGTATTGAAACAGGACTGAAACAGTAAATATTCTGTTTGGTTGGACAAACAATAACTTGTCCTTATTAGGTCTCTTGGATGTAATATAACTGACTAAACATAATATGCATAGGCTTTTTATAGAAGAAAATTACTTCTGTCAAGTTTCTTTCAATACATAGTAAAAAGAATGTTAAACATACACACACTCAACTAACAGGGCTTTAAAGTATGTCAAATATTCCCATTTTTAATGTGCACTGAAGCAGTCAAAACTGAGTTCTTAAAATATTTTTAAAGTTCCTTTAATTAATTTAGAACATAGAGACTGTAAGGAGAAATGCACATTATAAAGTGATAAATGCTTCTGTCTGTGATGGGAGAAATTCTACTTGGAATACGTGAGAATAAGCACAAATCTAGTTGTTTTTAGAACCTGCTGAGATTCAGTTCCTCTACAGCAGATCCAAGAAAAGTGTGAGACAGAATAAATGTCCTATTTTCTTTCCTGTGCCTGGAGATTACTTTAGTTGAATAGGTGACTTCATCATTTTCTTGCACTGTTTGTAATTCTAGGACAATTGCCAATGACACATTTTTCTGAACTATTCCAAGGCATCAATTCAAACCTTGTTTACACAAAAATTGCCAGGAAAAATATTTAGCTGCAACGTAGTTCCCCTCTCTCTTTCTGGTCAGTGCTACCCATCAGAAGGTGTTAAGATTTTTTTCCTGTGGCAATTAATACAAAATTGCCAACATCCATCATTTTTAATGCAAGTGATATTCATACCCATCAGGGAAATATATGAGAGACAAATGCCCAGATTGCTTAAGGGTGATCTCAAGGTCAATCTAAACAATCTACCAGAAACATTTACAGGCAGCTGAAATTGCTTATAATTTGCCAGGAATCATTTAGAGCACTCTTTAGTAGATAAATCGTATCTTTGCAATTTGAAGTGGCCAACACAAGTTTCAACTCAAAGAGACAGGCTGGGAGTAGGTTAAATGAAAGAACATATTTGTCCCAAAGCAAGTTGGCAGACATCTCCCCCAGAGCTCTTTTCCGTTTAGAGGAGTTGATACACCTCTTTGATTTAATCCAGGATTACCTAAAAATAAACCACGTACTTACTTTTGTTTATAGAAGGAAAAAACAGCGTGGGGTTTGGAAAATACATCACCTCTGAATTTTTTAACAGAAGGTTTATCAATTGAACAGATTTAGGAGAAGGTAAATTGCAGAAATTTTGCAAATTTCTATATTGGATATATATCCAATTTTATAACAGGTTTTGAAGATGTCAGCATGTGTCTTACATGAGATGAGGATGCTTATGTACAGAAGACTTGAATAAAAACTAAAATAAAACTTAAAACTAGAACAAAATAGCATCCTCCTGTGAGAAAGTAGTGAAAAACACTGACAATTTAGCAGTATAGACAGTAGAAGAAAAATAAATGTTCTTTGGGGGGCTAAAAAAAAGAAGGAACCTATGGATTAAATCCCCAAGGAAGTCAATTGAAAAGAAAGAGCAAGTATAATTGCTGCCATACAATTTTAAAATAGCAGTGGATTTAAAAGAGCCACTGGCTACTTTCATGCTTATTTTTTCCATGAAGAAAAGTTGTATCAGCTCTGGTAGAGCAGATCAGATGATTTAAGAAACCACATCCTCATTACTCAGAACCAGAATCCATCTTTCAGTATTTCAGTATTATTAGTTCTGTCCCCAATTTCTTCCTTTGAAACCACTACATGTGTTCTCAGTGGTCCAGTGACCACTGCTGATGCTAATCAGGTCCCTCATTTTCATAATCATAGTGATGTTTAACATAAAGTAGGTCAGGCAAGAGAGGGAAAGCTGTAACTGGGGAGTGGGTCAACATGTGCCAGAAACATTACACACATGCACAAACACATGCATTGACCTTTCTATTTTAAAAAATGGACATTAAATTAGAGTCAAAAATAATTGTCTGATTTTCCTTTTCTAATTTTTTGTTGGTGAACACTTATTCCATTTTTATATTTCGATAGAGTTCACAACCCTAGAAGTAAAAACTTCTTGCACTCACCCCTCTCAATGGTAGGAGAAGGGACTTATCTGGTTTGAGATGGGTGAGAGCCTACACTCCATGTAGGCAGAATAACTGGGGCAATGTCAGTCCATGGAAACAAGGACATTTTCCTTCTCCATCTCCTGCTTTCTTCAAACATAGAACATTCTCCCATTTCTCTTTTAAGGTAAGGAAGGCCGAAAGAGTCAGGGCTCTCTGTAGATTCTTCACTTGGAGCTTGGAGCATCACTTGTTAATTCAGGGTGAAATAAGGAGGTTCTCCTTAGTCTAATCTAGTTTATCAATGTGTTGGTTATCTACAGCTGCATAACAAATCACCCCAAAACTTGGTGCCTTAAAATGCAATCATCTTTTGTAATCTCTCACAGTTTCTGTGAGTCAGAAAATCTGACTGGGTCCTGTGAGGTCATCTCGTCTGCACAAGGTCTGGAGCCTCAGCTGGAAGACTTGAAAGGTGTGGCCTTGAATCAACAGAAGTCTCTTTTTCTCATGTGTCCTGCAACTAACTCAGGCTGTGACCTTATCTGGGGCTGTTAACTGGAACATCTACACATGGCTGTCCATGTGGCCCAGGCTTCCAATAACATGGTGGCTGGCTTTGAAAGGTGAAGGAAGAGAAAGAGAGAGACAGAGACAGAGAGAGTGAAAGCAAGCACAGGAAGCTTGACCCTTTTATTATCTAGACTTAGAAGGCTCATAGACTTACTTCTACCACACTCCATTGGTCAAGATAGTCACAAGCGGAGGGAACATCAACCCATCTCTCAGTGAGAGAAGTGTTAGCTATATTATAAGAAGAGCATGTGGGATGGGATGGATATGTTGGCAGGAGCATATTTGGAAAATACAATCTGCCACCACCAGTAATAAATTGATATTGTGTGTTCAACCTCAGTTGACTTCTGGAGGAAGGGTAAATTATTAGGCTCCCCCAATCTCCTGCTATTTTCAACAATATTTCAGTTCTACAAGCATGAAGATTTCACCACATACCAGGCAATATGCTAGGAAATGTTATAAAAATATTCGTTTATACTAATATAAGATACAAACTCTGCATTCATAGACCAAAATATTGCCAATTTTTTACATTTTCATAGTGCTTTACATATTCAAAATGTCGGCATATTGATTATCTTACTTGATCCTAAAAGATTCTTATGATTAGTTATGTCTATTTTGTATGTGAGTAAGCAGAAATCCTGAAGCATTGAGGAACTCACCCAGAGTCATACAAGGAACACGCAATGGAGACAAGACTCACATTACAGAGAAAACGTCATAGGAGGTCTGTATTATTTAGTGAAGCCCTTTTCTGTCTGTTCTCTTTCTCTCCCACTAGTCTTTACAGGTATGATTTAATCCAAAAATAAAGTAATTTTATTTCATAGAAATACAAGCCCAAATTATCTTGTGTTTAATATTCCTCCCTATTCCCTTTACTTCCCACATTCAGAAAAGAACAAAAATTAACTGGGATAAATAAGTGTAGAAATACCAAAGCAGAGAAGGCTAATGAAAAGAGACAATTCAGATAATTTATTACCAAACTGGGTTTTTCTCTGTCCTTGATTGGAATTAAGTATGCATAAGTCAAAAGTAATAGATATCTCATATCCCTTGGTGCTTTATAGACACACCCAAAATGACTGAAGCAGATATTTTACTGGTATGTATTTTAAGAATGTCTGAAGCCTTCACATTGGCAAAAAATAAAGACATATCAATATAAATGAAAAGACATCAAATATTTGTGTGGAAATTTGTATTAGTTTCCTAGGATTACCATAACAAACTACCACAGAATGGGTAACTTAAAGGATAGTAATTTATTTTCTCACAGCTCTGAAGGCCAGAAGTCCAAAATCAAGGTGTCAGCAGGATTGGTTCTTTCTAAGGCCTCTTCCCTCGGCTTGTAAATGACCATCTTCTACCTGTGTTTTCACATGGTCTTCCCTCTGTGTGTCCTCTTTCTCTTCACTTTCTTTTTATAAGAACACTAATCATATTAGAGTCCACCCTAATGACCCCTCTGTAACTAATTAAATTTGCAATGTCCCTATTGCCAAATAAGGTCACATTTTGAGGTGCTGGGGTAAGGACTGCAAAATACGGACTTCAGAGGAAGAAAATTTAACCCATAATAGAGTTCCACCAACTCCACTCTATAAAAATAGAGAGGCCTTACTAATAACATTTCAGCCAGGTGGTCAATCAGCTGTGTACTTATCAGGATGACATAATGTTCCTCCATATGGAGCAGAGGAGTGGGTCCATGGTAATCCATTCATGAACTTGGGTGGACTGAGTTGTGGGAAAGACAAATGGGATCTGTATTTTCATTTTTTATGTATTTTTTTTATTTTAACTTACCAATATACATTGTAGTTGATTTTCATGACCCTTTACCCATTCCTCTTTCCCCACTCCCTCTCTCCCCTCCCCACCATCTACATAATATCTGTTCACTTGTCTTAACAAGTTCAAGGAATTATTGTGATTGTTGTGTCTTCTTCCCCCCCCCCCACTGTTTATTTGTTTATATATTATTTATTATTTATTTTTAGCTACCACAAATCAGTGAGAACATGTGGTATTTCTCTTTCTGTGCCTGACTTGTTTCACTTAATATAATTTTCTCTAAGTCCATCCATGTTGCTGCTAATGGCAGTATTTCATTCTTTTTTATAGCAGAGTAGTATTCCATTGTGTAGATATACCACAGTTTCCTGATCCGCTCATCTGATGATAGACATTTGCACTGGTTCCAACTCTTGGCTATTGTAAATAGTGCTGTAATAAATATGGGAGTACAGGTATCCCTTCAGAATCTGTATTTTCATAGTGGGGCAAAAGCCAACACAGAAGCATTTTTTCTATTACTTTTTAGGTTGCCTATCCACCACAATCTATTTATTTAGGTTGTCTCTACAACACCCTTTATGTCTGGGTCTCTAGTAATGTGGCCAATATATAGAAGGACAGGATCCACTCAGAAATCTATTCCATAATTGCCTTGCTGCCAAATGTGCAGGCAGAACCCAGAAATTCATGAATAAATAAATGTAAGCCTTCAGATACCTTGCCAAATGAATTCAAACAATATTCTGAAAGCACTGAGAGGAAGGAAAATAAATTTTGATTCAAGACTAATCCCAAGACTGTGGACATTAACAACAACTGAGATTCGACTTCTAAAATGTTAGAAAATAACTTTAAAATTGACCTAGATGTTGTCTGTTTTAAGTATATTTATCATTTTATTCTTTAGGTTTCTGCTTATTAAAAATATATGAGGAATATAAACATTCTACTTCATCATTCCTTTAGTTCATGCAAAGGCATTCAAGTGGATAAGTGCCTAAACACATTAAATTTTAGCAGCAACTTGGCAAATCCCATTTTAAAATGTTTTACTATGAAAAATTTAAAACATATGAATATGAAAACTAAGATAAGATAATGAATTTCCATAAATACTCATCACAAGATTCAATAATTATGAGGACTTTGCTGCATTTACTTTATCTATTGCACACTGTCTCTTGCTCCCTGCATTATTTTAAGTCCCAGCCATCATTTTACTGCTACATACATCTGAACATATCTCTAAAAATTATAAACATTTTCTAACAATCCTCAGTGCTGTTATCAAATCTAACAAAATAACAATAATCCCTCTGTAGCATCTAATACATGTTCAAATTTCCCAAATTGTTTCCAAATGCATTTATAGGTTTTGTTTGTTTGAATCAGGACCTGAATAAGGTCCTTACATCATAGCTACTTGCTACATTCATTAACACATTTGAAGACTGAATTAAAGACTTTAAGCAGTGAGCCTGTGCAGTTAACACAAGGCACTCTCTCTGTCTTCCTGCTCAGAGAACTTCCTCCCCCAGAACTGTGCCAAGCTTGTTCCCAAACCTGTGCTCCAAAAAAGCTGACCCCAAGTCAGGGCCTTGGTTACCTAATCTCAAACACCTGGAAAAGGGTGAGAAGAGACAAATCATAGCAGGAAGAGTGAAAAGAAGGATTAGTCTGAGGCAGAACTTATGAACAGAAATTTTACTTAGGAAAGAATTTGAATTTTTAAAAAGCAAGTAAACAAAGAAGAGATACTGACAATTGTAACACCATTCTGCCTCCGAAGGATTCTTTTCTGGACTCTAAGTTTCATTTGTAGCATGCAGCTATTACTGTCAATCTGTCGCAATAAATGACTGCATGGTGCTTGTTTTACTAGGATGCACAAGCACTTCTTTACTGGATGCAGAGTGATAAGACACTTTTCTTTCAAAGAAGTAAATCTCCATGGGAATGAAAATTTATGTAATTATAACAAAACAAATATGTATTGGGTAGGTGAATTCTAAGATAGACCCCAAGATTCCTGCCTGCTGGTGTACAATCTTGTATAATCCCCTCTGCATGAGTCTAGTTGGAATTTGTGCATATGATGGGGTAATTGTTCTTGATTAGGTTATGTTACACAGCAAATGGTGATGAGATAGTCACTTCCATGATTATGTTATGGAGAGGAATGGAAATCAGATGCATTCTTGCTGGCTTGGAAGAAAACAAACAGCCATGTTGTGAACACCCTATGGGGACCCCATGGCAAGGAACTGCAGCAGCCTCTAGGAGCTGGGAACAGTCTCTGCTAACAGCCAGAAAGAAAACAGACATCTCATGACTATATCCACAAGGTACTGAATTCTGCCAGCAAACTGAATAAAATTTGAAGAGTACCTTGGGTTCTGGATGCAAACCTCTGGTGCAGCCAACCCTTTGATTTCAGCTGTGTGCGACCCTGAGCCCAACATCCAGTTTGCCTGGACTCCTGACCCATAGAAACTGTGCCGTAAGCTATTAGTCCATTTTCTGTCACTTATAGCACAACACCTGAAACTGGGTAATTTATAAAGAAACAGAATTTATTTCTTACAGTATGGGAAACTAGGAAGTCCAAGGTCAAGAGGCACACCTGGTGAGGGCCTTCTTTCTGGGGGAACTCTCTACGGAGTCCTGAGGTGTGCATGGTAGCAGATAACAAGGGCTGAGCAAGAGCGTGTCCATGTCCTCTCCTTTTAAAGCCACCAGTCCTCACCCATGATAACCCATTAATCCTTTAAACCATTAAGGAATTAATCCATTCAAGAGAGCAGGACCCTCACAATCCAGTCACCTCCTAAAGGTCTCGCCAATGATCACTGCAACTTTGGGTATCAAACTTCCACATGAATTTTGAAGGAGACAAACATTCAGGCTATGAAGATAATAAATACTGTACATGTAGTTTTAAGAAACTAAACATGTGGTAATTTGATGTACAGCAATAGAAAATTAATACACACTAGCCTATTTATATATTATACCTGCATATATTTGCACATAAGAATAACAGATGTTAGCAAGTTCGAAGTCAAGAGAAAATTATAATATAATTGTGACAAAGACTATTAGGAACAACTGTTTGCAGCGTGAAAGGGAGAACAGCGAAGTATCTTTGGAGGCCTAGCAATGGTCCTTGCTCTTTCTTGCTTGCTAACGAAGCCCTGATTTTGTTCCACATGTAGCTATGTCCCTCTGGGGAGGAGGCAGCTGCAGCCTCAGAGAGCAGGTCCAACTTGGTCTGGGCCAGTCACCGGGGCCTCGTACCATGGGTGTGGGCATGGGATGAAGTTCTGAACAGTGAGACACGAGGGGAAGTTGCCGTGAAAAGTTCTCACTGTGGAAAAGTCCCCAGTAGGAGGAAACAGTTCTTTTTATTACCTGAGTGTGGTGATTGCAATTGCATCTGCTAACTTGGGTTATAAAGAGAGCTGGCATAAGAAAATAGTCCAAAATGCTGAACTCAACAGAATAGAAAAATAGAAAATATGAAGCTATGACCTTGATGATGTCATCAACTCCCTTAATTAAAGAAACATGAAGTCACCCTACCGTAAGACCTTTTGTTGTTTGAGTTAATAAATAATAAATTAAGCCACTTTAGCTGTATTTTCTGTTATTTGCTGTCAAAGGCATTATAATTTAGGTTTTTCAGCAGAATTGCGCACAGTGCGTGTGGAGAAAAAGTACATACTTAATTAGCGCTTATTATCAAGAGTCAGAATTAATTATCAAGACTCTCCTTCTCTCTCAACATATTTTTTATCCATCCTAAGCAATATGAAGCTGGCATTTGACTCAAGTTAAGGAACTGTAACTTTTAACCTGTACTGTGGGCCAGAATATTCTTGATATTCTCATGCACATTTTCTTATGTGTTGCCAACAGTGGCCTTTCAGTGTAGAATATGTAAACTTCTAGTGCCAACTATAATCTATGGTTCATCATGAAAATACCACATGTTCACAAACTCTTCTTGAAAGAGTCCTTCCTTTTCTAGCATTAACTAAAATCAGATTCTCTTACAGACAGCACCCGTCCTCCAACCTTCTCGGGTGGTGTGGTAGCTCGTCCCCCAGCCCCCCTACCAATGAAACAACGTGGAGTACCTAGGTTGACCTTATCAGTGCTTTCAGATCACCCTCCCTGCTTAAAACCCCATGAGATTCTATCACCCACCACTCTTGTTCCTGTTTTCTATTCACCCCCAGATTCCTTTTTCTCATTTCTCTTTTTATTTCTTTTAACTTCTCATGTCTCACTATCATGCCCAAATGACCCTTGTCTCAACTCTTGGCCATTCAGTATGCAGATAGGTTATCCTTCTTGAAGGATGCTCTTCTAGCTCTTAGTTTTCAGACTCCTCACTGTCATCATCAGTGATCATAACCTCTCCAAAATCTCAATTTCATGAACCCTCTCTCTGAGCTCTACCTCTCTCCGGTTCACTTCCTTTAGCACTTCAAGGCCAACGATCTTTCTATCCCATTGGGACTTTCAACCCATTCATTCCTTTGCTTTTCACTATCTCTCACTTCTATGTTCTCCTCTCTTTCCTCCTTACCTTAATTAAATTTTATAGTCAATCATTTTAATAACTTCCAAGCATAGACACTCAATTCCCTTGTCCCTCACAGTCTTTTCTGGACTCGTTTGACAAAACCAGAAACCTAGATAAAGCCAATTATCCCTGCTTTTTGCACCTGTATAACAAAAGAACATAGCAAAAGGAAAGTACAACCACACTGTCTGGTACCATTTTGAATTAATGACCATAAATACCAAGTGTACTCTTAATAATGCCTAGAAAAATATAGTGTTGGTACTATGATACTATAGAATTATATGATAATTGATTAGTCCATTTACTCGGTCACTGTGATAATTGACCCTGCCACACCTTCTTCTTGCTCCTCAAAACTTCATTTCCTCTCTCATCTTCATGCAGAACTGATGACTTTGCTTCCTACCAGTCTAATAAAATATAAGCAGCAAGTAATTTATTTGTATTAAATGGGACTAGAAAAGTCCCCCATTAAGCACAAATCATAAAAGCTGGAAAAAATATGCATGAAAACTTTTCAAAGGCAAGGTAGAACTTGGTACAACTAAGTTAGTGAAGAACTGTGTCATATGATCCAGGAGAAGAAGCCCCAGAAAAATGAGCCTGGCATTTTTCCTAAGGACATCTGGCAATTTAAGAAGAGGTGTGTGAGAGGCTGAGAAGCTGAAGAGCATGTTCAATAGCCTGCTTTTCTAGGGGAGCAAATATTGAAGTCTATGTCTAGCCAAGACAGGGAACCCTGATAAACCCCACATGATTTGGGTTGGGACAATAAACAACAGCTACATCATGAGAATAAAGCAAACCTAGAAATAGATAAAGTTTGAATTCTTTCAATCCCTGAAATTGGATTAGATGATCCAGATTCTAGTGGCTCTAGCTGCCTTCCAGGAGCAAACATATATCCTCTCAGAAGGAAGACACCATCCTCAATAACTTTTAAAAATATTTTACATACATGATCCAGTATTTAATCAAAAATATCACGCATAAAAAGAGACAATTCCACATAAACTAAAAAAAGAGAAGAGAAACAGAAAATAAAGTAGATACAGAGAACTCACCAAATAGTGTTATCAGGCATGGAACATTAAATAACTATGTTTAATATACTTAAGAAAATTAGAGAATGAAAATTTTAACAGAACACTGAAAACGATAAAATAAAATAAGAGCATTTTAGACCTGAAAAATGTCCAAAATTAAGAACTCACTGGATAAGTTTAGCAGCCTACTAATTGGAGCTGAAAAGAATATTATTGAATTAGAAGGCAGACAGAAGAAAATATCCTGAACAAAGCAAGTAGGAAATATATGTATGAACAATAGAGAAGAAAGGAGAAAATAAGAGACAGAAGGTATTTAACATACATGTAATTCACTTTTTCAGAGAGAAAGTAAAATATTGCAGTAGAAGTATATGAAAAAATAATGGTTGAGAATTTTCTAAACTTGATGAATATTATGAAGCACAGATTTAAGAAGCACTGTCAGCCACAAGCAGGATAATTTTTTTAAAAAATAGGTACATCATTTTAAAATGTTGAAAACCAAAAACAGAGAAAATCCTACAAATGTCTGAGGCAAAAAGAGATGAATCTGAAAGAACCAAAAATTAGACTGTGGGAAATTTTTCAACAGAAACAGAAGCCTGAAGAACCAGGATTAATATCTTCAAAGTATGGAAAGAAAATAAATGCCAGCCCAGAATGCTATATCCAAAAAACACATTCTTCAAAAGTGAAAGTACAACAAAGATATTTTCTGACAAAGAAAAATGGGGAGAATTTAGCTTTAGAAGACCTGCGCTAAAGGAAATACTAAAAAGTGTTTTTCAGGCAGAAGGGAAATGAAAACAGATTGGAGCTCAGAAATCCACAAAGGAAGGATGAGCAATAAAAATGATAAGCATGTGTAAAGATTTCAATCAATATTGCTTCTAAAACGTGATAAAATAGCATAGTGGCGTTTAACAAATATATGTGTGTGTATATGCACATATGGGTATATGCATGTATGTATATTTGTTTGTGTGTGTGTATATATACAGAGAGAGATATAGATATATACAAACATATGTACATAAAGAGAAAAATACCACATAAGCTAGAAAGGAAATAAATACAATTAAAATGCTTTAAGACTGTACATTCTCTGGGAAAAGGATAAAAGTGCCAATTAATTCTTATACACCAAAGATGCATGATGTAACTTTTAGGAAAACCACTAAAAGAGGAGTAAATGCCTGTACAATTACCAAGCTCATAGAGGATCAAAATTATAAAAAATAATTCTAAGTAAGGCAGAAAGAAGAGAAAAAGGAAACTTGTAATAGTTGGAGTAAAGAGGAAACGGTGAACTTAAATCACAATATATCAGTAATCAACACTATTGACTAAATGCCCTATTTTTAAAAATGTGTATTTTCAGGCCCAGCTGTATGCTGCTAAGAAAGGAAACATTTATAATATAAAGATGTAAGGGCTGGTTGGTTATTTCAGTTGGTTAGAGCACAGTGTTATAACACCAACGTCAAGGATTTGGATCCTCGTGTTGGCCAGCCACCAAACAAAAGAAAAAAAAAAAAAAAAGAAGATAAAGATAGATTAGCAAAACTCTCGCAATGTGATTATGGATTCTACTATTTCTCCATTTACCTCTGTCAGTTTTTACTTCATATAATCTGAGGCTATGTTATAGGTGTGCATGTATTCATCTACCAGAATTATTAATATGATAGCAGCTTTCTACATTTAAAAACACATATCAAACATGAAAAATGATTTTAATTACCTTATAAACAACTTGACCTAAAAAACATATGTACAATACTACAACCAATAACTGTAGAATATTTTGTTTTTAAAAACTTTATTTGTGAAAAAATTTAGATTTATAAAAAAGTTGCAAAGATAGAACAGGGTGTTCCTATATAACCTTCACGCATCTTGCCTATTGTTAGCACTTTACATAACCATAGTAAATTGGTGCAATACTACTTGGTTATCATGGTATCTGCTAGGTTTCTTAACAGTAAAGAAATCTAGCACTTCTTCCCTTCCCAAACTGTGTTCTTTGGAAAAGCAAGCCAATAAATCCTGACCATACTCAAGGGGAGGAAAACTAAGCTCCATTTATTTATATCAGTATGGATTCATGGATATTTATTATTTTAGAGGTTATAATCCAATATTACGGTTACTTATTTTGTTACTCAAATTATTCCAGCTTTGGCCATTGGGAACTCAGTTTGACTGGCTCCTGTGTCCTTTCAACATGCCCCTATCCTTTTCGTTTGTTTGGTTTTGTTTTTTAGCACGTCCTTATTTTCTGTCACTGCAAAAAGCTCCAGGCTCATTTTATATTTTCCCTGCCTCAGTCTGAGAATCAACTATTTCACCAAGGAGTTCTGGTTCTTTTATTGAAAAAAGGCATTTAAGAAACAAAAAACTGGATGCTGGATATGTTCATTGCTACTGGGGTGTCACTGCTTCTAGGCCCTTTCAACAAAGAGAACTAAGAAAACTATTTATTGGGCCAGCCCCATGGCTCACTCGGGAGAGTGCGGCGCTGGTAGTGCTGAAGCTGCAGGTTCAGATCCTATATAGGGATGGCCGGTGCACTCACTGGCTGAGCGTGGTGCAGACCACACCATGCCAAGGGTTGTGATCCCCTTACCAGTGAGGAAAAAAAGAAAAGAAAAGAAAACTGTTTATTTGCCCTACCCCATGTTTATAAAAATGAACTCATACTGATTTCTCTAACTCTAACCCAGCATCATAGGGTTCAATCTAGTCTCTCCTATTTGCTTATTTGTAACTTCTTAATCTGTCAGTGAGAAACCTAGCGCTCATTATCCTATGTTATTTTTAAGCACGAAAAAACCCCATTTATGAATATTCATTATAAACTGGCCCATGAAATGAATCTTTCCAAATTAATAAATTTAATTTTTTTTTTTTGACTGGTAAGGGGATTGCAACCCTAGGCACGGTGTGGTCTGCACCACGCTCAGCCAGTGAGTGCACCAGCCATCCCTATATAGGATCTGAACCTGCGGCCTCAGCACTACCAGTGCTGCATTCTCCCGAGTGAGCCCCGGAGCCGGCCCATAAATTTAATTTTTAATGGGCAAAGTTTAGATATATTTATCTTGTACACCATGATGTTTCAAAATATGTATACATTGTGGAATGGCTCAATGGAGCTAATTAACACGTGCATTATTTCATATACTAATCAGTTTTTGTGGTGAGAACACTTCAAATCTACTTTCAAAACAATTTTCAATAACACTATATATTGTTAATCAGTTACCATGTTGTACAATAGATGTCTTGAATTTATTCTTCCTATCTAAATAACACTTTGCAACCTTTGACCAACATCTCCCCAACCCCTAACCCTCCCACCCCCACCCAGTCCCTTGGTAATGACCATTCCACTCTCCATGCTTACGAATTTGAATTTTTCAGATACCTATATAAGTGAGATCATGCAATATTTGTCTTTCTGTCTCTGGCTTACTTCACTTAACATGATGTCCTCCAGGTTCATCCATGTTGTCACAAATGGCAGGATTTACTTCTTTTTTATGGCTGAATGGCATTCCATTGTGTATATATACCCCATTTTCTTTGCCCGTTCATCCACTAATAAAACACTTAGGCTGATCCCATATCTTGATTATTGTGAATAATGCTGCAATGCACGTGGTAGTACAAATATCACTTCAGCATACTGATTTTATATCTTTTGGATACATACTAAGTAGTGGGATTGCTAAATCATATGGTAACTGTATTTTTTTAATTATGTGAGGACCCTCCATCCTGCTTTCCATAATGGCTTTCCTAACTTAAATTCTTGCCAACAGTGTACAAGGGTTTCCTTTTCTCTACATCCTTGCTAACGCTTTTACTTTTTGATAATAGCCATTCTACTGGATGTGAGGTTATATCTCATTGTAATTTTAAATTATATTTTCCTGATGATTAGTGATGTTTAGCATTTTTTTATATATTCGTTGGCCATTTCTATGTCTTCTTTTGAGAAATATCCACTCAGGTCCTTTGCTCATTTTTTAATTGGGTTATTTGTTTTCTTATTATCGAATTGTTTTTGATATATATGTATACATATATATACACTTATCAAATACATAGTTTGAAATTTTTTTCTCCTGTTCTGTAGATTGTCTCTTCATTTGGTTGTTTCTCTTGCTGTACAGAAGCTTTTTAGCTTGATGTAATCCCATTTGTTTACTTTTGCTTTTGTTGCCATTGCTTTGGGGTTCATATCCAAAAATTCATTGGCCAGACCAGTGTCGTGGAACTTTTTCCTTATGTTTTCTTCTAGTAGTTTTATAGTTTCAGGTCTTATGTTTAAGTCCCTAACACATTTTGAGTTGATAGTTTATACAGTGTGAGAAGAGGGTCTCATTTCATCTTCTGCATGTGGCTATTCAGTTTCCCTGTGCCATTTATTGAAGAGACTGTCCTTTCTCCATTGTGTGTTCTTGGCATCTTAGTCAAAAATCAATTGACCATAAATGTGTGGATTTATTTCTGGACTCTCTATTCTCTTCTGTTGTTCTATGTGTCTGTTTTAAGGCAAGTACCATGCTGTTTTGATTACTACAGCATTGTAGCAGATTTTGAAGTCAAGTAATGTGACGCCTCTGGTTGGGTTTTTTTTGTTCAAGATTGCTTTAGCTATTTGGGGCCTTCTATGGTTTCATACAAATTTGGGGATTGTTTTTTCTATTTCTGTGAAAAATTTCTTTGGATTTTGATGGGGATTGCATTAAATCTATAGATTGCAATAGATATGGCTGTGGTTTGAATGTCCCTCCAAGTTTATGTTGGAACTCAAACTCCCAATATGGTATTTGAAAGGGAGCCTTTAAGAGTTGATTGGATCATGAGAACTGTGCTCTTGTAAGTAGATTAATCCATCCATGGAGTAATGGGTTAATAGTTTAATGGGTTTTCCTAGGTGTAAACTGGAGGCTTTGTAAGAAGAGCAGGTGAGTACATTAGAACACTCTTTCCGTTCTCACCATGTGACACCCTGGTCACCACAGGACTCTGTAGAGTTCCCTCCAAAAAGACTCTCTCCAAATGTGCTCCCTAGACCTTGAACTTCCCAGCCTCCAAAACTGTAAGAAATAAGTTCTGTTTTTTTATAATTACCCAGTTTTAGGTATTCTGTTATCAGCAACAAAAAATGGACTAATACAAAAAATTGGTACCAAGAAGTAGGGTGTTATAACAAATACCTGAAAATTTGGAACTGGGTAATGGTCAGAAGCTGGAAAAATCTGGAGGATCAGGATAGAAAAAGCCTCAATTACTGTAAATTGACTATTAAGGTGATTCTGGTGAGAGCTCAGAAGAAGACTAGAGGACTAGGGAAAATTCGGAATTTCTTAAACTTTGGTTAAGTGGTGGTGACCAGAATACTGATAGAAATATGGACACTAAAGGCAATTCTAAGGAGGTGTCAGATGGAAGTAAGGAGGAGCTCATCAGAAATTTGAGCAAAAGGTCACCCTTGTTATACAGTTACAAAGAACGTGGCTTCATTATGTCCATGCCCAGGGGCTTTATGAAATGTAAAATTTAAGAATGATGAGACAGGGTATTCAGCGGAAGAAATTTTTAAGCAGCAAAACATTCAGGCAGCTGCGTGTCTACTTCTAACAACTTATGCTAAAACTTGGTGGCAAAGGCATAACATAAAGCCAGAATTTATAATTGAAAGGGAAGCGGAGGGTAAAAAAAATGGAAAACTCTTAGCCTGGCCATGGTAAGAGTGAAAAAGTATGTTCAGGTGAGGAAACCAAGGGTGTAGACCAGCGACCATCTGCTAAGGAGATTAGTATAAAGGGAAGGGATCATCAAGAGAATGAAAGAAAGACCCTGAAGACATTTCAGAGATCTTTGAGGCTGCCCCTCCCATCAGAGGCACAGAGGCCTAGGGAGACAGAACAGTTTCAGGAAATCAGCCTGAGGTACCCTCCATGGGCTCCCTGCTCAGGGGCACCTTGGGATACTGCTTCCTGCAGCCTGGCTCCTCTGGATGCTCTAGCCATAGCTACATTAGCCCCAGGTGTAGCTAGACCCATGGCTTTTGAAGATACAGTCCAGAAGGCTTGGTGGCATCCACATGGTGTTAAGTCTGCAGGCTCACAGAATGCAGAAGCTGTAGAGGCCTGGCAGCCTCCACCTAGATTTCAAAGGATGTATGGAAAATCCTGGGGGCCCAGACAGAGATTTGTCAAAGGGACAGAGTCACCAAAGAAAGCCCCCACTAGAGCAAGGATGAGTGGAAATATGGGGTTGAAGTTGCAGCAGAGAATTCCCAACAGGGTCATGCCTACTGGAGCATGGGAGCAGGGCCACCATTGAGACCCCAGACTATAGAGCTACCAGCATGCAATGCCAGCCTGGGAGAGCTGAAGCATGGGTTAATCCCAGAAAGCTATACAGGTGGGGCTGCTGGAGAACTTGCAGGTCCAACTGCCACAATAGTATGCAGGTGATGCCAGACATGGAGTCAAAGTAGATTATTCTCCAGCTTAAGGATTTAAAACCTTCCTTGCTGGGTTTCAGACATGCTATGGGCTGGTTAGTCTTTTCTTCTTTTCTATGCTCCCTTTTGGAAAGGAAGTATCTTCCCTATGCCTGCCCTACCATTGTACCTTGGAAGTAGATTGCTTATTTCACAGATGGGGTTTTGGACTTTGAACTTTTGAGTTGGTGCTGGAATGATTTAAGACTTTGGGACTATGGGAATGGAATAAATGTATTTGAATGGAAGAAGGACATTAGCTTTGGGGACAAGGGGTAAAATGCCTTAACCCCCAATATTTGAACCCCAAAATGTAATCCCCATATTTGAAAGGTGGGACCTTTAAGAGTTGATTGGATCTTGAGAACTATACCCTCATGAATGTATTCATCCGTTCATGGAGTAGTGGGTTTATGGTTTAATGAATTACCATGGGTGTAGACTGGGGTTTCATAAAGAGTGCAAGTGAGCACATTAGAACTCTTTTGCCATTCTGGCCATGTGATACCTTGGCCAACATAGGACTCTGCAGAGTTCTTACCAAAAAGGAAGCTCTCATCAGGTGTGCCCTTGGACCTTGGACTTCCCAACCTCCAAAATTGTAAGAAATAAATTCTGTTTTTTTATATTACCCAGTTTCAGGTATCCTGTTATCAGCAACAGAAAATGGACTAATAGAGATAGTATGGACATTTTAACAATATTAATTCCTCCAGTTCATGAACAGAGAATATCTTCATTATTTGCACCTTCAATTTCTTTTATTGGTGTATTATAGTTTTCAGTGTACAGATTTAAACTTCCTTCGTTAAATTTCCCTAATTATTTTTTTGTAGCTATTGTACATGGGATTGTCTTCTTGATTTCTCTTTTGGATAGTTTGTTGTTAGTGGGTAGAAATGTCACTTATTTTTGCATGTTGATTTTGTATTCTACAACTATACTACATTTGTTTATCAGTTCTAACATTTTTTGGTGGGGATTTTAAAGTTTTCTGCATATATGATCATGTCATTTGCAAAAAGAGACAATTTAACTTCTTTCTTATTTGATTGCCTGTTATTTCTTTCTCTAGCCTAATCACTCTGGCCAGAACTTCCAGTCCTATGTCAAATAGAACTGGCAAGAATAGGTATCCTTGGAGAAAAAGGAACTCTCCTACATTACTGCTGGAAGTTTAAATTGGTACAACCACTGTAGAAAACAGTATGGAGGTTCCTCAGTCTCACTACTGGGTATATACCCAAAGGAAATAAAATCAATATATCAAAAAGTCACCTGTACTCCCATGTTCATTGCAGCTCTACTCACACGACAGATGAATGGATAGAAAACTGTGGTTGTATTAATCCATTTTTGTTGCTTATAACAAAGTACACTAAACTGGGTGATTCATAAAAAAAAATGATGTGTATTGCTTACAGTTTCTGAGGCTGGGAAGTCCAAAGTCCATCTGGTGGTGGCAATAGTGACCCAGGGTTCTTACATTGCAAAATGGTGGAAGCAGAGAGAGCAAAGAGAGAAAGACAGACTCTCCTCTTTTTTAAAGCCCTCAGAACCACACCCTTAACCACCACATTCACGACTGCACAGTCCTACAGTCTAACCTCTTTAAGGCTCCATTTTCTTTATGAATCACCCAGTTTAGTGTACTTTGTTATAAGAAATAAAACCAGACAGATACATGTGGAATAACATATGATCTATTTGGAGAATGTTCTATGTGCACTTGAGAAAATGTGTATACTTCTGCTGTTGGATGAAATATTCTGTATATGTCTAATAGGTCCATTTGGTCTTAAAATATAGCTCAAGCTCAATGTTTCAGTACTGATTCTGTCTAGATTATCTATTGTTGAAAGTGAAGTAGTGAAGTTTCCTACTTATTGTATTGCAGTATAGCTCTCTCTTCAGATCTATTAATATTTGCTTTATATAAGTATGTGCTCTGATGTTGAGTGCATATATATTTACATTTGTTATATCTTTTTGATGAAGTGATCCTTTTATCATTATATAGTGACCTTCTTTGTCTCATTTTACAGTTTTATATTTAAAGTTTACTTTATGTAATATGAGTATAGCTACCATTGCTCTCTTTTTGTATCCATTTGCATGGAATATCTTTTCCATCCTTTCACCTTCAACTGTGTGTGTCCTCAAAGATAAAGTGAGTATCTTGAAGTCAGCATATAGTTGGGTCTTGCTTTTTTATCCAGTCAGCTACTCTATGTTTTTTTTTTTTTTTTTTTAGAACTTAATCTATTTATATTCAAAGTAATTGTTGATGGGTAAGGACTTACTAATTCCATCTTGTTCATTGTTTCCTGGTTGTTTTGTAGATCCTTTGTTCCTTTCTCCCTTTTTTGCTGTCTCCCTTTATGATTAGGTGATTTTTCTCTAGTGGAATGCTTTGATTATTTACTTTTTATCTTCTGTTTTTCTACCATGGGTTTTTGCTCTGTAGTTATCATGAGGCTTACATAAAACAGCTTATAGTTAGAATATGTTATTTTAAGCTGAAAACAACTTAACATTGATCACATAAAAACAACAACACTTTTAGACGACTCCCTTCCCACATTTTATGTTTTTGATGTCACAATTTATATCTTTTTTTATTGTGTATTCCATAACAAATTATTGTAGCCATTATTATTTTTCATAGGTTTATCTTTTAACCTTCTAAAAATATGTGATTTACACACAGCCAATACAGTATTAGAGTATTGTTAATTTATACTTATTTTTACCAGTGGTTTTATACTTTTATATGTTTTTGTGTTGCTAATTGGCATACTTTTTTTTCAGTTTGTCTTATAAGATAGGTCTAGTGGTAATAAACTCCCTCGGCTTCTTTTTCTTTTCCTTTTTTGGTTTGAGAAAGTCTTTTTCCTCTAGGTACAGTCTGTATTTTTTTGGTTGGCATTGGTAGGCTTTTTTTGTTGGTGGTGGTGGTATTTTTTTTCCTTCGACACTTTGAATATGTCATCCCACTATGTCCTAGCTTGTAAGGTCTCTGCTGAGAAATCCACTGCTAGCATTTTGGAACTAAGGGAGTTATATGTTATTTGCTTCTTTCCTCTTGCTGCTTTCAGAATCCTATGTCCTTGATTTTTGAATTTTATTATAATAAGTCTTAGTGTAGTCTTGTTTGGATTAAAACTAACTGAAGACCTGTGATCTTCCTGTACCTGAATATTTTTATCTTTCTCAAAATTTGGAAATAATAAGCCTTCTACCCCTTTACCTTTCTCTTCTCCTTCACTATCTCTTATAACTACAACATTTGCTCTTTTGGTGCTGTCTTATAAACTCTGTAAACTTTCTTTATTTCTGTTCATACTTTTTTTTCTCTTCTGACTGTATATTTTCAAATAACCCGTCTTTAAATTCTCAGATTCTTTCTTCTGCTTGATCAATTCTGCCACTGATGCTCTCTATTGCATTTTCATTTCTTTCATTGTATTTTTCAGCTTCAGAATCTCTGCTCGATTTTTTTTTATAATTTCAGTCTCTCTGTTAAATTTCTCAGTTGGGTCATTTTTTTTTTTTTTTCTGATTTGATTAAATTGTCCCTCTGTATTTCTTTGAAGTTTGCTGAGCTTCCTTAAAACAATTATTTTAAATTATTTGTCAGGAGGTTTACATATCTCCATTTCTTTAAGTTCAGCTACTGGGAGATTATTGTTTTCTTTTTGTGATCTTATGTGGCCTTGGTTTTCCATGTTTCTTTTTGCCTTCCATTAATGTCTGTGCATCTGAAGAAGTATAGACTTATTCCAGTTTTTGAAGATTGGTTTTGTTTTGGAAAGCCATTCATCCATCAGTCCATTTAGAGTTTCTGGATAGGTCATCTGGCGCAGTCCAAGGGTGGCTTGTTGCTGTGGACCTTGGGCAGGCTGGCCTGGTGCCTGGGTTAGCAGGTGGGTGGGCCTGGTTCCTGGATCCACTGAGGTGAACTTATTAATTAGGCCAGTGAGAGTGAGCCTGAAGTCTGGGTCTGTAAGGGCAGACCTAGAGCCTGTATCCGTGAGGATGGCCTGAAGCCTGAGTCCACAAGTGTTGATCTGGCACTAGGGTCTGGAGCCTGAGTCTGCAAGGGTGAGCCTAGGTCCTGGGTTTTCAGGGGTTGTCCTGGAGCTTCAGTCCAGGGGTGCTAGCCTGGTAAATGGTATACTTGGGTAGGCCAGGACCATGACCTACCCAAGTATAGGCAGACCTACCCTGAGTCCCCTGGAGCCTGGGACTGAAGGAATCAGCATTGAATCTGAGGCCAGCCTGCTGCTGGAGCAGGTATGGAGCTTGGGTCTGTGGGGATTGGTCTGGAACCTAGAATAATTTCAGGTGCTGGCCTTGAGCTAAGAGATGTGGGGACTGGCCAGAAGCCTGTGTCTGATCATGCCTTCCTGAAGGCTGGGTGTGTGAGTGCTAACCTAAAAGCTAGGTCTGTAAGTGTTGACCTGGTCCTGGAGCCATGGAAGACAATGGGGAACCTGGGTCCACAGGGGCAGCTCTGGGGCATGGGTCTATAAGGGTTGTTCCAATGCTGGGGTCTACTGATATGGGCCTTGACCCTGGGTCTACTGAAAGAGGCTTGGGACCTATGTCTGCTGGAGGGTAGGACAACAGGTAATGGCCTGGCACTAGACAGGCTTGTAGCTTGTATTTGTGAGTGCTGGCCTGGTGCCTGAGGCCAGGGGTGCCAATCTGGTGCAGGATGGACATGAAATCTGTGGCTGTATGGACTAACCTGGTCTGAAACCAGAGCAGGCCTGGAGTCTGGGGTTGCAGGGGCTAGCCTAGTACTGGTTGGGTCTGAAGCCTGTATCTATAGGGGCCATCCTGGAGGCTGGGTCTGTGGGTGCTGATCTGATGACTAGGGCTTTGGGGGATTACCTGGTGCTGGTATGGGCCTAGATACTGAGTCGGGGGGGGCAAGCCTTGCACTAGGGTGGGCCAGAAGCCCAGGGCTGCTGGGGTCAGCCTGGTGTAGGAATGGGCCAAAAGGCTAAGTTTTCCAGGCAGACCTGGAAGCTAGAGGTACAGGATCCTGCCTGGCACTGAGTGGACTTAAAGACCAAGTCCCTACATACTGGCCTGAAATCTGGCGCAATGGTGGCCTACCCAGTGCTGGGTTTTATTAGGACAAGCCCAGTGTTGGGTTTGAGGCAAATTTCAGTGCTTGCTTCCTTCTCCTTCTTCAAAGCAGAGGGTATCTCTCCCATCTGTGCTGCCTGGGCATGGGAAAAGGATGATGCAGGTAATGTAAAACTGTTCTTTCTATCCTCTTCAGTGCAACTTTGCTTATTAATGTGTGACAACCAGGATCTACAATCTCCCACCTTCTTTCCTTATCTCTTATAAAGGTATTTCATGCATGGGTACTTGTTCAAATTGATATTTCTTGTGGGGGAGGGGGCAAGCACTGGAAAGTCCTATTCCACAATCTTGCTGATATTGAAATAAGTCTCAATAAATTACACAGAATCAAAATCACACAAAGTATATTCTCCAACTCTAGGACACATACACTATATAAATAACAAAAAGGAAAATTCCCATAAGTTTGAAAATTAAGAATTATATTTTTAAAAGCAACCCTTGGGTCAAAGAAGAAATCACAATGGAAATGGGAAAACATTTTTAACTAAATGGTAATGAAAATTCAGTATATCAAAATTTGTAGGATATAGGAAAGCCATGCTTAGAGATAAATTACACATACATTAGAAAAAGAAGAAAGACTAAAATTGAGTTGTGTCTAAAGTGTCCAATGTGAGATGCTAAAAAGATAATAACAGTAGAGGAAAAGAAATCCAGAAAATAACAACAGAAAACCAAATCAAAAGAATCAATGAATTTCAAAATAAAGATAAATAAAATTGCTAATTCCCTGGTAGGACTGATGAAAAAATAAAGAAAGCAGCAATATATAATATGAAGAGTGGAAAAAGTAACATTATTGATCCTATAAAATGTAAAAGGTCATAAGAGGATAATATGAATAATTTTATGAATAAATTTGATGAATTGCACAAATTCATAGTTACCTAAGCAGAAACAAGAATAAATTGAAAATCTATTTAGATAGATAGTTCTACAACTATCAATGAAATTGAGTTCATAATCACATACCTTTCCTCAAGGAGCACTTCAAGACTAGATGACTACACCTATATTCTGTCAAACATGTAAGAAGAAATAATGACGATATTACAGAAATTATTTCAGAGACTATAAAGGAAACACTTCAAAACTAATCACAGGACATCACTGTTAACTTGATGCCAAATGACAAGGACATTATAAAAGAAAGGTAAATTACTGGCCAACATTTCTTGTCAGTACAGATGTAAAATTTCTTTACATAATGACAAATTTAATCCAGCAATATGAAAAAAAAGGATAATACAATCACAACCAAGTGGGGTTTGTTACAGAAATGCAGTTAATTTAACCTTTAAGAATAAATCAAAGTAATTCACTATGTGAGCAGAATAAAAGAGAAAAATCATCTGATGATCTAAAGAAATAAAGAAAATGCATTTAATAAAATTCAATATTCATTCAACATTAAAACTCTAAGCAAACTAAGACTAGAAGGGAACTTTAATCCATTAAAGGAAAATTTATAGTAAACATCATAACCATTGGTGAAAAGTTGAAAATGTTTCCTGTGGTATATGGGATAAAAATAGACTACCCATTATTACCACTTTTATTCAATATTTTGCTGGATATTTAAGCTAGTCCAATAAGACAAGAAAAAATTGGAAGGAATAAGCATTGGAAAGAAATAAAACTGTCATTCATCATAATATATGATTGTGTATGCCAAAATGTCTAAAAGAATCTGTATGTAAATTACCAGGATTTCGAATTGGGTTTGGTATACACGTGTGTGTGTGTGTGTGTGTGTGTGTGTATTTCTATATAGCAAAAACAAACTATTAGAAAATGAAAATTGTGAAAGATGTCATTGATAACAACATAAAAAATTAGATACCTAGGAGTACATTTAATAAAAGATGTGCAAGACTCATACAGAAAACTATGAAACATTTTGAGAGAAATTAAAGAAAAACTAATTAGAGAAGGTCTATACCATGTCCATAGTTTTGAAGACCCTATTTGTAAAGATGCTAATTTTTCCCAAAATTCAATTTAATCTCATCAAATTCCATATGTTTTTGAAATTTAAAAGCAAATTTTAAAATTTGTAACTAACCACAAAAGAGTATGTATTGCCAAGACACTTAAAGAAGAACAGAGGCAATGGTAGAAAAATTTACTGTACTATGGTTTAAAACTGATTATAATGTAACTTTCATCAAGATAATGTAGGATAGATGAAAAAAGAAATGCATAAACTAAGAAAATGTAATGTAAACCAAGAAATCTATTCAATCGTGTATAGACATTCATTTTATGACTTGGGTGACACTTCAGAGGCGTGGGAAAGGAATGATCTTTTAGTAAATGGTGCTGAGAAAATTGGAGTTTTTAATTAAAAAATAATAATTTTGACCCTATCTCATACCATACTCAATTCCAGGTCAATTATAGATCTAAATGTGAAAAAGCATCAATACAGCCTCTAGAACATAAAACCATCTTTTCAATCAGGGTCAGAAAAATTTTCTTATAGTATATAGAAAGCAGTAAGCACACAGGCAAAAATTGATAAATAGGACTGTAATAAAATTAAGACCCTCAGCTCCTGAAAAGTACCATTAATACAATTAAAAGGCAAACAACAGAATGTGAGAAGATGGTTGCAACGTATATAAACAGCCAAGGGCTCATATGTAAACTATATGAAGAACCCAATTTGATAGGAAATAGGTAGACAGCCTTGAAAAATAAGCAAGAAACTTAAGTAGATACTTTACAGAAAAACATATCCAAATGGCCAATAGGTATATGGAAAGTTGCTCAACTTCATTAATTACTAGAGAAATATAAAATAAAATCCATACTCACTAGAAAGTTTAAAATTTAAAAGATAATTACAAGGTTTGGAGAGAACTGGGGACCATAGAATCATTCCCCTATGGCCAGTGGAAGTGCAAATGATACCAAAAAGACGATAATGATTGGCATTTTCTCTCAAAATTGAACATGTGCATACCCACTGACCCAGTAACTCCATTCCTAGTTATATATTCAACAAAAATGCCCCTCACAGTTGTACAATAAATTTCATAAGGGCTAGAAGCTCAAAACTAGAAACAATCCAAATGCCCATACTGTAGAAGGGGAAATTAAATTACAATGTAATACTCTATAGAAATAAAAATAATATGATAAAGTTATATGCAACCAAGTGAATGAATTCCACAAACATAATATTGTCAGAAATGCAAAACATAACAGCTTGAATTATTGTATTTATTTAAATCAGAACTAAACTGTGTTGCTATCACTCAGGCTAGTGATTGCTTTAGGGGAGGACAGAGTGCACAAGGATTATGAAGGCATGTGTGGGAGGGTTCTGGGTGCCTATGATACCCTATTGTTTGACCAAGAAGATGGCTGTACTGTCCTTTTACGGTGACAACTCATTGCACTGTACATTGATATTTGTCGTACTTTTCTGTGAGTTATTTTTAACAATAAAAAAGTTTTTACCATGCAAAGCAATCAGAGGAGAATGTTCAGGCTCCCCCCACCACACCAGTACACTTAGCCATGACTACACTCAAATACTCATCTTCCCTCCTCTTACGTCCTCCTGACAAGCCAGCCCCTCAGTCTGTGCACCAGGTTTCACCCCTGTGTCCTCAAAAACATCACTCTAAGAATTCTTTCCTACCTCTCCCACATCATGAACATTTTCTTCTCTAATGAGCCATTTTCATCAATAGCATGAAAATAAAAGTTATTTATCAGATTGAAAAACTTGCCCTATTTCCCCCACCAGCTAATGCCCTATTTTTCTCACTATTGTTTGCAGTAGGATTCTTGGAAAAAATTGCGTACCCTTGTCACTGCCACTTTTCTCTCATGCTTTCTTAAAAACCCTCTCAGCCAGGCTTTTCCCTCACCACTCCACAAAAACTATTCTCTTGTCATGGTCACCACTGACCCCCCTGCTGACCTTCCAATGACCTTCATCCTCATCTTGTTTGACTCATCTTCAGCATTGAATAAAACTGGTGCCCACCCCTTTCTCCTTGACATTTTGTCTTCTGTTGGCTTCCAGGGCACCACACTCCTCGGTTTTCCTGCCACCTCACAAGGGGCTTCCCTCCTTAGTTTCCTGCTCTGTGTCTCCCTCTGTTTCTAGGACACCAGGAGTCTTGGTTCATTAGTCTACATACTCACACTCTCTTTATGACCTCATCCAGGCTCATGGCTTTAAATACCTTCTGTATGTTGACAGTGACTCTCAAATTTAAATCTCCAGCCCACACCGGTCTTCTGAACTTCCAGATTCATCAGTCCAACTACCTACTTGACATCTTCATTTGGATTTTTGACATCTTATTAAACACTTCCAAAACCACACTTGATTTTCACCCGGACACAGCTCCTCTGACTTTGCCCTATCTCAGTGGCAGCGCCATGCTTTCAGTTACTCAGAACAAAAATCACAGGGTCATTCTTGATTTCCCTCTTTTTTCTGAGACTTTGTACTTAATCCATCAGGAAATCCTATGAGGCTCATTTTGAAAAATTTTCTAGAGCCTGACTAATTCTCTCCTCTCCACCTCTGCCTTCTTGTCCTGAGCGGCCGTGGTCTCCCACCTGGGTTACTGCGGTGGCTTCTGAAAGCTCTTCCTGTCTCTACTTTGTCTTCCTCAAACCATTCAAAAATGGCATCCAGAATGATATTTTAAAACTATTTGTCAGATTATATCACAGATCTGTTTAAAACTTTTCAATGGCTTCTCATCTCACTCAGAATAAGAGTTAAAGTACTTAAGTCCTAATGAGTTGCTTCCTGTTACTTCTCTGTCCTGTCCTCTGACATTTACAACCAACCGTTCCCTGTGGCTGTTCACACATGTTTTGCACATCAGCACTCCAGGCCATTGAACTTGATGCTCTCTCAGCCAGAAATGCAAATTTCCAGATATCTGGGATTATTTTTTTCACCTCCTTCAGTCTTTGCCTACATTTAACCTTCTCAGTGACACTTACTGGAAGCCTTTTATTTCAAATTGCCACCTTCCTCTTTCCACATCTTTATTCCCTTAGTCCTATTTATTTTTTATGGCACTTCTTATTTTTAATATTCTAGATAATCATATTGATTGTGTTTGTTATGTATTGTCTGCCTCCCTAACTACAATGTAAGATCACAGGGAAGTAATTTTTGTCTGTTTTATTTTTTAATACATTCCAAGTGGATGATACAAGGTAGGTGCTCAACAAATTCTTGTTACGTAAATGAGCAAATATGGAAACTCACAGCTCTTTTACATGCTTGGTGAATAAATCCAAGCATAAGAAAGGTTACAGGAAGATTATGAGAAAGTGAATATTTTTTTCAAAGCAAAAAACAGGAAAAACAAAATCAGTATTGATTTTTCAGAAAGATTGGAATGAACCAGGCATGCCTATATTCAGAGGAATGAAAGGATTCATTAGACTGAACATGGAGAAGAAAGCTTTTCATTTCCCCAGAAAATATTGCTGCAGACTCCACCAAGGGGAGGAGATTGGGAATATTATGTTAAAATTTTGAAGAGAAAAAAAGGAAGAAAAGTGCAGGACACCACACAATCATGGGGTATTTAAAAAGTGGGGACACAGAAAACAGATGGCTGGTACAAAGAATCATCCTGTACTTCATGGAGAAAGTAAAGGCTCCAACCTGAATATAATGTACTGTCCTCCCCTGGGATGTTCTTGCTGCATGTGCCAATATGATGCATGGTTTGCACATTTGTAAACATCACTTCTCTTAACTATAAAATGTTGGATATTGTCTAAAACTTTCTCAATCTAAGTTATTTCCCTAGAAATATTCACACACAAAGACAAGCTATTTTATAAAAATATTTTCTACCTTACACTAGATATTTGGAAATACACAGTAGGAAACAAACAAGCATGCTACAGCCTCAGAAGACTTACACCTCAAGCAGGCCGAGAGCATCTCATAACTGGGCTCACTTTCAAGCAATCTTTAATTTACCGCACAATGAGAATTGCCATGTGGCCAGTTTTCTCGAAATCCTTACCTAAGCTCTGTGTCACCAAGGATCTACTTTGATGAGAAATAGAGTGGCATAGGCAATACTGTTATTGAAAAAATCAAAGAGAAATTAATGTCCTCTATGAGAAAAAAAATACAAGGTATATGAAATCCTCTAATTCACCCATGATATTTCGTGGAAAGAAAAGAGCCTTCTGCTATAACAGTTAGAAAAAACTAAGATGATTCCACTGGAGCATTTAAAGAACTGAGTCTTCAGATCCATCTATTCAGTCATATGATAACACTATCAATATTAATTAAATCCCTATTGCATGCCAGAAACAAAGATAAAAGCTCATTAACAAACTAACAATCTATTTCTGAAAGAAATAAGTTACTAGTACTTTGAGTGAAGTATTGTATTACATTAAAAGATAAATAAGGAATAATTTATAGACCATAGGATTAAAGAAGAAGGAAAATAATCGAGCTTAGTTGAGAGATCACATCAACCTGTCACAAATCCAAAGGAGTTCAAGAAGATGGAAAAAGGCGAGGGGGGAGTGGGCAGCAGTCACAAGGGAAGAAAGGACAGAAATGCACATGCCAGAGTGCCTTTAAGGGCAAGCGGTCTACACTTCAAGTTGTCTGGGGTGGGCTTGCTTGTGAGCTAGAGTGATAGATACAGTTAGAAAAAAAGACATGGACCTGATTATGAAATGCCTCATTTGTCAAGCTCAGCAATTTAGACCTAACTGATGGCTACAGAAACTCATTGACAAAATTTAATCATGGGAATGCCTTGATTTTATTTGCATTTAATATCCCTCTGTAAGTCCCGGAAAAAAACAAATTGCGGAGAAAAAAGTCTGAAGGCAGGGAGAGCGCTCAGAAGGTCATTGTAGTAACCAAGGCAAGAAGAGACAAAGGAACAAACCAAAGCAGTAACATACAGGGATGGAGCGGAGGATGTGCTCCAAAATACATATATAGGAAGTCAACTCAGCAGGATCTGGTGACCAAGCAAAGGTGAGAAGAGAATTGGAGGAGGTAAGGGCTTACATTGATCCCAGTTTTCTGGTTTGACTGAATGTGGTAGTATCACTGAAAAAATGGAGAAAGGGTAGGTTTGAAAGGGAAAGTATGGGGTCCAGTTTTGACGTGTTGATTTTGAGATGTGTGTAGAACAACCAAATGGTAATGATCAACCAGTGGCGGTACATATGATTTTGAAACTAAGAAATGAAATCTGGATAGTAGATATAAATTTGGGAGTCATCAGGTTTAGGTAAAGGTATCAATGATGAATACACAGAGGACTGTGCTCTGGGAAACACTAATATATCGGAGTTGGATCAAGAAGACAAACCATCAAAGGAGAAAGAATGAGATGCTGGAAGATAGGAGAAACGTGGAAGTCAGAGGAGGGGAAGACTCAAGGCGGGAGAGAATAGTCCATAGGGTCACACAATTGTGAGGACAGGCGTAGAAGAGTATGTGTATTATTAAGCAATTGCGAATTAATAACGACTTTGGTTGGAGCAGTTGCCATGGTGTGTGCGAAAAGGAGTATGGTGGGTTGAGGAGCAAACGGGATGAGGTGAAAATGTGTGCACCATTTAAGATGTTTGCCTTCAAATGGGAGGAGATAGACGGGGTAGCTAGAGGGACAAATGTAATTTTAAAGAGTGGTTTTGTAATGATTAATGAGATTTCAATATGGTGGGAAAAGCAGACAGGAAAAACTTTGCTGCTGTGGGTGGACAAGATAAATGACAGAGCAAGGGTTCTATGAAGGTACAAGGGGATGGGGTCCAGAGCATGGGAGAAGGTGCTGGTTTGGATATGAACAAGCTGACAGCTCAAACATGTGCCTGTCCGTGATAATCACTGGAAGAGCCAATGGAATGAATAAGTGGAGGAAAGACAGTGGACTCAATCTTCCTAAATTTCCATCTTTTCCCTTTAAAAATAAGGGTAGAAATGCCTGTCTCTTTTGGGCAATGCAATAATTGTAAAGTGAGATTGCAGATGTAGAACAGTTAGCGGAATGCCTGGACCAGTTATAGTTTCTGATGTTTGGTCTTATTCTTGTTGTTGGAGACACCTATTAGCTTTCAATCCATTAGTAATGATTATTGCCAAGAATACCCACTACATTTTTCATCAAGCCAATGTCTGTAACTCATGAACTTGAGCAACAGAACAGCAGAAAGGAAATGATGCAGTCAGGCTGTGCCCCATGGAAAGTAAAGAGTAAGGAAAATATGTCTTTGCTGTTTTGAAATTACCCCTATTGTCCTTCTTGGAGGCACAAAAATGAAAAGCCCAGATTTTTCTTGAAAACTGCCAGTTGTGTCCATTCCACCTCCAACAGACGTCACCCCTGGCAGTCATAACATCTAATGAATAGCTGGATGAGGGTGCAGTAAAGAGCAAGGTGGGGCTTCCCCCAGCCCCCTGGCCCCGCTGGGCACGGGCCCCTCCAAGCCCTTCCAAACGGCAAGACAGATTCCAGCATCTCACGTTTATTCCCTCTATTCTAGCTCTACCAAAGTGAATAGTCACCATGTGCACTTTAAAAGACGTGTGTATGTGTCTACATTTTGATGTATATTTTCTGTCCTCAGGCTTAAAAATGACCTTTCCCTCCTAAATGGTCTCACCAAATCTTAAATACAAGTATATTCTCCATGTCAAATTGTATATACATTCTATATATTTCATATACTACAATTTCCTAACTATATAACAAATGTTGCAAGATAAAGAACTACCCAAGGAAATTCTTAACTAAAAAAGGCATCTTTTTCAAACACAAATTAAATAGTGCTATTATGACTAATCACTTACTGAAATATAATTGTCGTCTATTTACAGTTTGTGGGTATTTAATTTTCTGAGTCACTGCTGTCTTTGGTTTTACATTTTATTTCTGTCCTGAAAAAGATTAAAACTAGGATAAAACTGTTCAAGTCTCTCAAATTTGTATGAACAATATAATGAGCATATTTCAATTCCAAAGAGCCCCTTTTCTCACTCCTCCAACAATTCATTTTCCTATTGACGTTGAGAAATCCAAAAAAATATAGCACTGTTAAAACAAAAGGATATTATTTTAAAACTTTATCTGTTCCTTTTCTTCCTCCCTTCTTTACTTTCTTTCTTCCTTCCTTCCAACAGATAACATTTATCTGACTGTCAACCAGGGACCCTGTCTGTCACCAGGGCAGACAGAGCTAACGATCAGATGCTGCCCCTGCCCTCAGGAAGTTCACAGTTGAGAAAGGACAGAGACACATTAAAACCAGGGCAAAGCATCTAGTGTGCATAATGGAAAGGAAGGTGGGGAAGACAAGTGACTTTGTGAAAGACCAAAGAAGATTCCACAGAGGAGCTGTCATTTGGGTTGGGTCTCAAAAGATGACTAGGACACAACCAAATGAAAAAGATCAGAGATACATGAATGTTCCGTATTAATATGGCAGCATTATTCAAAATCCACCAAAATTAGAAACAACCCAATTTTTAAAAAATGGATAAATAAAATTGCAGTATAACCACACAGTGAAATATTATTCAGCCATAAAAAGAAATGAAGTACATGATAGAGCAAGGTGAACCTTGAAAACATTATGCTAAGTAAAAGAACCTAGTTACAAAAGACTACATATTGCATGAATCCATTTATTTGAAATGCCCAGAATAAGCAAATCTAAAGAAACAGAAAGTAGATTATTGGTCTACTAGGGCTGGAGAGTGGCTGCTAGTGGATACAAATATCTTTATGGGGGGTTAAAATGTTTTCAAATTAGATGGCAGTGATATTTACATACCCCTATGAATTTACTAAAAACATTGCATTGTACCCTTTAAACAGGTGAATTATATGGTATGTGAATCATATCTCAATAGAGCTGCTATTAAAAAAAAAAAAGAAAAGTGTATTTTATTTTATTTTTTTTAAAAAGATGACTGGTAAGGGGATCTCAACCCTTGACTTGGTGTTGTCTGCACCACGCTCAGCCAGTGAGTGAACTGGCCATCCCTATATAGGATCCGAACCCGTGGCCTTGGTGTTATCAGCACTGCACTCTGCCGAGTGAGCCACAGCCCGGCCCTAGAAAAGTGTATTTTAAACAAAAGGAAACATCTATGTTCAAATCTGGCGGCATAAAAGAGCCAGGCAAAAATTCTCTCTGGCTGAAGAATAGGACGCATAGTGGTGGGACAGAAGGGGTGGCAGGGGTGGGGGGAGTCTGCCACTGGCCTTGTCAATGCGTTGGTTAAATTTATGGACAACGTGAAGACATTCCACATCTTTAAGCGGGATGTATTCTAAGTGTGTGTGTTTGGGAATAGAAATTTTCCCAGCAATTTGAAAGTGGACCTGAGGAGGAGAAGAGATCAGTAAGAGAGGAATCGAAGTTTGATTGTATGCCCAATTTTTAGTTAACTGTTGGAGGTAAACATGGGGCTTAACACAAAACTAGACATTTTAAAATCTGTATTTCTAGAAAAAGAAGCACAGGAATCATGTGCCACATGCATTTGTTGTTTACATTTGTTATCAGTTCGCAAATCTTCCCTTGAGCACACACAGCAAATGTTCACAAATACAAATAAGGATATTTTTAACAAAGGAAAATTACCATATCTAAATGTGAATATATTATATAAGCTGTAAAGGAAGGTACACAAGTTATGTTAATTGCAAGATTAAGGACCAACAGCCTGTACTTGGAAATATTATGATTTTTTTCATTTTTATAATAAATGAAAAAGTCAGATTGTTTTTAAGAGCATCACATAGTGACAACACCATATACTCAAGTCCTGGGGCATGCAGAGTTCTCTGGGATTTCTATTGCTGTGGCAGTATATTAATGATGACAGTAAGAAAAATTATTTGCACAAGAGACAAGTAGGAATTTTATCATGTAGCAGGATCTTTTAAAGCATGGCTGGTGAACAATTTGCATCCTAATCTGTGTGCTGTGAGTTAAATGTATCCCCCAGAAGTTTATGTACTGGAAACTTGACCCCCATTGTAACAGTGTTAAGAGGATGGGAAATCCAACTACGGTATTTGAAAGGTGGATCCTTTGAGAGGTGATTGGATGGAAAGGACTGGTGTCCTCGTGAATGGACTGATTCATTCCTGGAGTAATGAGTTATTGTGGGTGTGGTTCTGATGACTTTATAAGGAAAGTGAGTGAGATTTGCTCTTTTGCTCTTAGGATTCTCACCATGTGACACCCTCATCACTGCAGAGAGACACCTCCAAGAAGGCCCTCACCAGATGCAGCCCCTGGACTGTGGAATTCCCATCCTCCAAAACTGTTGGAAACACATTTCATTTCTTTATATATTACCCAGTTTCAGGTATTCTGTTATAAGCAACAGAAGCGGACTGATAACACTGTGCATATTTAAAATTGGGATTTCTGGGCCCCTACTGAGATGTAGAAAGTTTAGATTTCCAGAGGCAAGATGCAGAATCTGCACTTCAATAAGCTGCTCAGGTGGTTCTCATGAACCTTAAAGTTTCAGCAACTCAAGGAACTCTAAATCAAGGAAGATTTAAAAAGGAAATCATTCAAGATGGCAATTATTCATTTTTTCCTGACTATTCCTATAATGACGGTCCTCATCCAAGCTCATCTTGTGCCTGATTTATGTCTTCTATATTAACTTTTGAATCGCCAGTATGTAGAATGGTATGTTCACTTGGTAGACAGTAAGTACTTATTTAATGAATAACTTCATGAGGCTGTGTGTATGCGTGTGTGTATAATAATATATACACATGTAAAAATGACAGAAATTACTTTTATATGCAGACTTTCTTTCCATTTAGAGAAAATTTGCACAAGATTCTCATTTAATGTCTTGCAGTATTACTTTGCTTGAAAGTGGGGGCATTGTCTATAAGCCAAATATAATGAGGAAACAAGGCTGTCTTTACTCGGCTAAGATCAATGTGCAGCTCTCATTCTAAAGCCTGACTGCATTTGTCCTTTCGGAGTAATAAAAGCAAGCATGCTCACAAAGAAAGGGCAGCCCATTAGGGGAGAAATTGTATTTTTGTAACGAAGAACAGTATTTCCTTCTCGAAGTGCAAGTGCAAATGAATAAGGTTGTAGTTGATTTGAGTTTGTGAGAATTACAATTTGAAGTCTCTAGAACCTTCCAAGGAGTTAAATGAAATTTCTGATTTTTAAAAAAAACAAGCCAAAACTTCAGTCAGGACCTCCAGCTGTCCCCCTCCTTTACAATAGATTTTCCAGTGAAATTTCCCCCAGGTAACTAGACCCAACTCTAACGTACCTGGGGGGCTAAATATGCCTTTCAGAATCTGTAAGGTCATTTCTGTAGTTACTTCTTGCTTATGTGAGCAAAGACTGACAAATCAAAAGTAAATGACTACAAGTATATTTTATTAATTTCATGTGAAAATGTGTATTTTGTTTCAAGAGAGGATTTTTTCACCTATTCAACAGCACTGCTAAGAGTAAGTATTACCTTGTCTCAGTACGTAAAATTCACATAATGTCAACCACACACAATTAGATATTTAATTATTTAAAATACAGTAATAAAAAAGAGGATATTTCTTTCTTTTTCAACCTGTTCCACCTCTTATATTCTCTGTCTCAAGTAATTGAATCCCTATTTCTTCTTTTTCTCTTACCCACATATACAAGGGTCATCAGGTCTATTTCTCAAATATGTTCATTGCTTTCCAACTTTACTGCCATTTTCCTGGTGTAGGCCACTACTCTGTCTTGGCTAAACTACCACAGACAGCTTGTCCCTGTAACTCTGTCTCCAATCTTACTGTGTCTCCATCCATCCTCTGCTCCGTGGCCCACTTCTTCCCAATCTCTGAGAACACTGTGTGAATCAGGACTGCCCATCGTGTTCTTTCGGTCATCCCACTCCCTTCTGAAAACTCTGGCTCATCATTTAAGACCCAACAGATAAAATGATCTAAATCACAAATGTAAAAATGCCCCCCTCACCCCACCCTCCACATTACTACACAAACCCTACAAGAATTCCTTCCACCTTTTGAACAGGTCCAAATTCTTTTCCAAGAGTTGAAAGGCCCTTTGTGATCAAGTTCTTAATTACTTGGACAGGATGAATTCTCTCAACATCTGTAGTTCTACTCTACTGCATATGCTCAGCTTTGAAGGATATGGGATGTTCTCTCTCCCTCCTGAAGGTCTTTGTATATGCTGTTTCCTCTGCCTGACCATATAAAAATGACTTTGTCCACAAAGCCTACCTTGAGGTTTTGTTGGTGTTTATGGTAGGTTTCATTTTCCAAAGATGATCACAATACCTTTTATGCCAAATGCTTTTTCTACAATGCAGTTTTGCCAATCCTCCCAGTGAGAGATAGAGTCTATGTCCCCTCCTGTAGAATCTGGGTGGCCTTGTGACTCACTTATAACCAATAAAATGTGTCAGAACAATGACACTCAGCTTTTGAGCCCAGGTCAGAAAAGGTGATGCCATCTTGGTCATTGAAAGACTTGTGCTTGGAGCCTTGAGCTGCCATGTAAGCAGCCCAACTCCCCCCAGGTTTCTCTGCTGTGAGCAAGTTAAGCCAGATGTAGGAAACACCCAGGTTTAGCCTTTGAGTTATCCCACATAGGGGCCCAACATGTGAGTGAGTGAGGCTTCATATAATTCCATCCCATAGCCAATGGCTCTTTCCCAGCCTTCCTATCTTCCCAGCTGAGGCACGAGACATCACGGTGAAGAGAAGAAATATCCACCATGTTCCCTTTCTGAATTTCGGACCCAGAGAGTCCACGAGCACAATAAAACCATTGTTGTTTCATACCACTACATTTAGAGTGATTTGTTAAGCAACAGTAGCAACTGAACAGTGTTCCTGTCACTGTGCATTAACCCCTAATGTAGCACATGTCACACTGTGTTTTAGTTTCCTGTGTAAATAAATACATGGCCCCAGGACTAGAAACTCCACTATGCTCCTATATCTAGCTCTGTGCCTAGCACAGAACAAATCCTCAGTAATTATTTTCTCAATAAATAAAGAAACTTCAACTAGAAACTTTGACAACATCAACTATTTTCTTGCTTACATTTCCAAACTGTATGAATTCTACTTCCTAAATATCTTTCAAATCCATCCACTTCCCTTCTCTTTAATACTTAGTAGAGCTCATCCTCATTTCTTGATAGGAGTCTTGAAAAAGTCTTCTACCTGGTCTCACTGCTACCTTCCTCCCAAACAAAGTCCTAGAGAAAAATAAAGGAGAACTATGTCACTTTCTATTGTCAACTAGAAGGTTAATTGTCTTACCTGACACAAGAGACATGTCCCACACTCGCTGTATTCTTGCTGCCCAAGCTCATGTCCTGGCCCCCATCCCACACATCCTACCTCCATGTGTATTAAATGTATCACCACCACCCCCAATACAACTCCGACTTTATACCTAATCCCATCACCTCTGTCTCAGGAATCCTTGAAGCTGCCAATCAGATAATCTCTCAACCATCCCAGGTAGACGTGACCACTCATCATCGATACCCTATAGGACTCTGCTCATCCCTCTACCTTTGTGATGCTCATAACACATCCTGAATCATCCATTTATGTTTAGGTATTTGTGTCACTAGAACAGTAATTCTTCAAAGTGAGAGAAATACAACGCTTGTGCTTTTATCATTCAACATCTACCACAGTGTGTGGAACATAACAGGGTTTTAGCTAATGTTTGTTGAATAAATAAATAAAAGAATTTAATGCAAGAATTTTCATATAGCTTAAGTATATAAATGCAAAGTTGGTCAATATTTGGGGGAAAGGGGTGAGTAGGGCATAGGGAAAATTTGCTATTGAGCATCCTGTAATTGCCACATTCTACAGAGCAGTGATGTCATTTTCACTGAGATGCCAAACTTAATTAGCTACGTACGCAACTTAAAATGTTTTGAAAAATCTGTACATGTGCTGAGTTTTACATATTTTTATTTCTATTTTTAGGAAATAGAAAACATCTTGTTGCTGAGCCTGGTCCCATCTTATGATTAAGGAAGAAGAGCAAGCTATGTGAGGATTTCCACTGACAAAGGATGGGTCACCTTTCTCTGGTCCCTTAAGTCTTTCTTCACAAACCACCAAGTCAGATTGTGGGCTTCTACTATTATTAAGAGGTAAAATGTGGAATGTTGAAGAAAACAAGTTAAAAGAAGGCAGCAGAAATGATGAATGCAAATGGTAAGAGGGGCAGGGAGAAGGAAACTACATTTGGAGCATTTTAAGCTGAGTTTGGTCATGGCTTCCTTTCCAAAGAATGATTCCGGAGTCGAGTCAGTCTGTGGACCTGAAGGACTAAAACAGGAAAGATGGGAGAACTTGCTGGACTCAAGCACCAGCGTCGTGACCTACTTGTACTTCAGGGTCTCCTCTGCCAAATCTTTGGGTCTCACATGAGGAAGAATCCCCACAACATCTCAACTCTAAGGAACCGTTAGACCAGAGCTCTCCTACATGCACCACAAAGGGGTAACGAGTTACCTAAAACATGAATCCTCAGCTCTGGGGAATGCCAGATGACGAGGCTGGGGACTGTGGGGCTGGCTTTCTTCAGTTCTGAGGGTCTGATCCCAACCCCCATGAGTAACATGGGAACTGGCAGCACTGCCCACCAACCCACTCAGCCCAGCCAAGGAACAGGTCTTCCACTTGAGTGTCAACTTTAGCAACCTGCAGAACACACTGATGCCCAAGTTGGACAAGTTCAGCTTTCCAAAAAGTCTTAAAGGGCTTATAGATTACCATGTCATGGTATTTTTCAAGATCATTAACATCACAGTTATAAAGGGAGAGAGCTAAACTGTGCCGGATTTTCCCAGACTCCGTAAACCTTATGATCCCATGTAGTCCCAGTAGCCAGCTCTCCAGCCAGGCTCACCTTAGGTCTCCACCAGGACGCAAATACCAGAAATCATGAGGAAACAATAATGACAACAGCTAGCATTATTGATTGCTTACTATGTGTCAGGTGGTATCTTAAGTTTTTGACATGTATTAGCTCATCTCCTAACAACACCTTCTGAGATAGGTAGTATTAATAGGACTATCTTGCAGATCAGGAAACTGAGGCACAGGATTGTTGAATTCCTTGCCCAAAGTTACCCAAACAGGAAGAACTGGGTTTCACAGCATGGCAACACGACTCCAGACTTACTCTCTTAACCACATGCTGAACCATCTTGGGGACCTCCAGCTAAATTAAAAATGTGGATAATTAATTAAAAATTTGCTTGATTGTGATTATTCAGGTCCTATCATGGCTAGGTTAGATTAATGTGGAAAACTTTTCTTCAACCTGGATATATTTCAATTTGTATTCTATGTAGAATTTCATGACCACTGAAGAATACACAATGTTTTGATAACTAAACGATTCATCATGAGAAGAAATGCTCACAGAGGAAGGTCCCATTTTATTGTCATTTGTATGAAGCCATAAATCAGCCTTGTACACTAGAATAAGGTGTCCAACAAAGTTCTAATTCTCGAAGAAACCCAGGGCATTAGGAAGATGAGCAACATAACCAGTTGAATACACTGACAGTGTTTCAAATGGGAAATAAAATTGATTGTTGAAGGCAGTGGATCTCATCCAAACTTTAAAATTGCTTGAGCACCTGCTATGTGCAAATTAAAAATTAAATTTAAAATGTGGGAAGAGTTTCTTCTTTCTCTTTAGGTCTAAAAACAGGTTTTACATCCACTGAGAGGGCCACATCTAAAATATCCCCAACCAGCCCCCTGCCAGTACCGTCCCGTCACATCCCCAGCTGATTTCCATCATTGTAGAGATCCCTGCATGAAAACGTCTTGTTTATCAGATGGCTCCCCCTCCCACTAGAATGTAAGTTCTGTGAGGACAGGAACCACCTTTGCTTGGTTTAGCTCTGCACCCAGCAAGCTCAGCACAGAGACAAGCAAATATTTTGTTGAGAGGAAAATGGATGGATTGACAGATGGCATTAGAGAACAACAACTGAATTTGATCTTCCATTACCAACTAGTTTGTCTTTGGGAAGTAACTTAGGTTCTATGAATATTTCACTAGATTGTTTTGAAAATTAAGTGGATATACTTTTTTTAAAAAAAGAAGTATTTCCCACACTATGTTTCCCTCAAGACCAATGTTTCTTAAGACATCAGAAGGTGTATTGGATAATTAATAAATGCTGGGTTAAATGAAATTCACCCTGGCTCTTCACTGCAGTATTTCCCTAAGAAGATGCTTATCTGCTAAATGGGGCACCAATGAAACCACAACACTATAAAGTGTTATTTGACATAAAACATATTATGACAAACTTATTTGACATAAAAATCCTTTTTCCTCCCCTCAGATCACCCTATGATACACTAGATTTCCATGAGAAATGTTTTGGAACACCCCAAGTCTTAAAATTGTTAGTCATTTTTATTACTCTTCAACAATTACATAAATGGATCATTAAATTGGCATTACCTGAAGCAGAACAAATGAAGCCAAATTAGATCCCCAAATCACATTGAATATTATGACTGAGTTAGATTCATGTGGAAAGATTTTTTCTAACCTGGATAAATTTTAATTTGTATCCTATGTAGAATTCCATAATCACCGAGAAGTACACTGCAACCTTTTGATAACGAAACAATTCATCGTGGTAGAAAATGCTCACAGAGGAAGCTCCCATTTTATTGTCATTTATGTAGAATAATAAAATAGCATCATGCACTATAATAAGGTGTCCAATAAAGTTCTTACTCATAAAGAAATTTGGGGCATTAGGAAGATGAGCAGTGTAAGCATTTGCATATTCTTACAGTGTCTCAAATGGGAAATGAAATTGACTGTTGAAGGTAGTGGATATATTCTAAACGTTAAAAATGCTTGAGTACCTGCTATGCGCAGGTCCTCTGTCAGACACGTTAACTTACTCCTGGGAACTTCCGCTTAACCCAGAGGCTGGGCCTTCCCTTAAACTTGATGTTAGGATTTCTCTGGAATTTACACAGTTCAGCGGCTGCACCTGCTTCAGTGGGACAGCACATTGCCACATATATATGCCCCAAGATCACAGAGTTTGGCTTGTTTTAACCTGATTCCATACAGTATCCTTCTATTTAAAAGGAGAAATTCAGGCTGCAGAGGAATACCAGGAAAAGAATGTAACATTCAGATATTTACAATTTTGTATCAAGATATATATTTTCCTAAGGAAATTAAAATTTGAAGCCAAGAGTCTTTGGGTGTTTGCTCACCTCTAAATAAATGCCTAGGTTGTTTTTCTTCTCTTCATGCAAATGTTGTGCCATTATGTAGTCAAAGCCTGTAGGAAAATCCTTAGGAATGTAGATTCTGAAAATTTTGACTCAGATCCAACCGTCAATTAAGTGAATGATAACTGCAAGAAATAAACATGCACTTCTTGGTTTATTTAAAGCTGGCCAGTTTTAATTAACAACTGACTAAAGATTATATTTTCATCAGATCATGTGTTATAATTTCCTGAGGAGTTTAGTATTTATTCATACTCGTATTTTATATATGTAATAATTATCTCTAATTTTCAATAATTTTCCTGTTTAATATTTGCGTTCTTTTCTATGTCTAGAAAAAATTCAATTTTTCAGTCAACTTACTGAGGTATAATCAACATATTATAAAATGCACATGTATTTTAAAGGTACAGTTCAGTGAGTTTTGAGAAAGCACATAATCTGTTTAACTACCATCCCAATCAAGACATAGGTTTCTACCACTCCAGAAAATTCCTTGTGGCCTCTTTGCAGTTAATCTCTTCCATCCCCTGCCTCATGGCAACCAAAGGTCTGATTTTAATAAACATGGGCTAGTCTTGCCTGTTTTAGTACTTCATATTAATGGAATCATACTATAAATTTATTCTTATTTTTTACATAAAAATAAATGAAATGTTGCTCTTTATCCCACCTCTGTGTTAGAGTAAGGATTTTTCATGACATGGAAGCTGTTGAACATAGACATATTCGATCATTCTGTCTTTTAGATTTGTTTCCTGAGAATCTAGGCCATTTTCTGCAAATGCCTAACTTGGAGAATATCGCCCACCAGATTTTATATGCTGCCCAAAGTTATTTATAAGTTGTAAATCATCTAAAGACTTTTTCTCTCCTATCCTTTCCAACATTTGATCAAAATTTCTGCTTCTTAGCCAGAAGAAACATATATCGTAAGAATCTGTGATCTGTCTAAATTTGTAATACTACAGTTTTTATTAAAATTTTAATAGGTTTTTTTAGTCTGACTAACCCCGAAAGCCCATAAGAACACTCATTCCATTCGCCTGTCTTCATATTTATAATAAATCCCTTTTTTAAACTTTGAAAATTTTTCCCCCTTGAGTCATCTTATTAGCCTATTTTTCACACTTCGTTTTTTTGATTTGGGTTTTTTTTTTTCTCACAGTTATACCAGTGGAAACTTAATAATGTGTTTCTCTTAAAAGAGAAGATTCTGAAGCACATTCATCATCAATTTTGATACAGACCTCAGCAATTTGCCTACATATACAATAAGGAGGAAGTCATGTTTGATGAAAGAGGTAAAAAAGAAAAAGAAAGAAAATGACGCTTGCTGCAGTGTGGTTAGAATGTGCCAGCCCCGAATTGTTTTAGAACTAGGGGGAAGACACAAACAGCGGTGTAAACATGCCTGTCAACAGTGCCATCCGAAGTGCTCCCATATGGCTAACGTGTGTCAACAAAGCAATCCCTGTTTAAGCAACCCAACGTAGAATTACAGAAGGATGCTGCCAAAATCCTGCTGAACGCAATCCTCCTCTACACTTCGAGAAACAGAGAGACACCCTGAAGAAGGGAGAGGAGGGATAGGAGCTCTGGCCCTGATGCCATCCATGCCTGGGAGTCAAGACCACACCTGGGGCAGAAATGTGAAGTACGGCGTGGCTTTCTATCCACTTCAGAGGCATGTCTTGGTCAGGAAAGAGACAAGAAGGGTGTCAGGAAGGCGCATGACAGCAGTCATTACGATGGTAGTTGCCATAGATGACCATGTGTTAATCATATTGTAGGCACCATACAGGCAGCCATCCACAAATGCATCATTATAAAATTAACGGACTGGCAAACTAAGACTCAGAAAAATTAGCTTCCTTGCCTGTGACCTCTTGGCTAGTGGATGGCTAAGTTGGGTTCAACTTGTACCATCCCTTCTTTTAAATCAGTTACCATTTGTGAATGTTTATCATCTGCCAAGCACAGTACTAGGTGTTTTAGGTACATTAAACCACTTACTACTTACATTAGCAGATATTATCACCATCTCTTTCTTTACATAAGAGGAAGTGGAAGCTACAGAGGTGAGATAACGTTTGTGAAACTGCAGAACAAGGATTCAAGCCAAGGTCTATTTAGCTACAAAGCCCATGTTCTTTCAGAAAAGTGTTCTGTTTCCCATATGGCTTATGCTCTTTTTCTGAAGAAATTGAGAATTTGTTATCAAGTTGAAAGTGGGTCCACTCTTAAAATGGAGGATGAATATATATCTTACAGTTTTCACCTGAAACATACTATAAATCTATAGATGATTTTTTTTCTATAAGTTTGTGACTGCATGATTTATGTTCCATAAAGAAGGGAAAATGGTAGACCATCATTGAAAAGGTGCTCTGACCCAGACTACAAATGTCTCTTCCTATGCATTAACACTAGTTTTCTAAGCAACGATTCTTACATGACAGAAGATATTCTCCAATTATAAACATAGTTTAAAAAATAACATTCTTCTTTTTCAAAATATAGGTCTTTGAATTCAAAGTCTTTATGACTTTCAAAGGAAAGATAGAAGAAAATCATTCTCATTAGTGAACATATTGATTATCTACTTTTAAATACCCAAGTACAGATTATTTTGCTAACATAAAATTTTTATAAAAACCATCAACACTAACCACTTTGTGAAATACTGAAGTGGATTCAGAAAATATTGTAATTATATATAGAATTTCTGAGGCCCCTAACTCATAAGAAGGGTAACTCAAGAAGTAGAATTTGAACCTAATTCTATGAATCTAAGTCCCCTGATGACATTGCTTTCACCAAAATAAAATGTTAAATATACATACAATTTCCTTAATCATATCCACTCTGAAGTGAACTATGGAAAGAAAAGCAATTGACCCTGTTATGAATTTGCACTTGTATAGCATTTCTCTGCATATGTTCAGAATCACAGTCTTGAGCAGGGTCCCTGTTCCCATGTGATTTTCAGCAAGCCACCTTAGCTCAAGTTATCAGAAACAGATGACAAACGGCTAAAAATATTTCTAAATAATGCTAAACCAGCAACAGCCCAGCTGAAGACCAGCTGACTCATTAAGTTTGGTAAATCCTGCAGAGAAATGCTAAAATCGTCTAACCTTTGGATCAACTGTCTTGTAATGCTGCTTCATCAGAAGTAAGACGCTTGCCCCAAATAGGACAGAAAGACAACCCTTAGATACTACAGAAGCTCAAGGACACAGTGTTCACGTCAACAGAGCTCGGGCCCTTTCTGGCCTTTCAGGCACTCAGAAGGATGGAACGAGAATTGAACAATAATTTTAAGTTTAAAATCCTACTTTTTTACACTGTTCTTAGTAAATTACTCTTGCATGTTTTTCATGAGAACTATAGAGAAGAAAGGTCACTGAATCACACTGATATATTCTGAAACTTTGGGCCCTGTTGTAAAAAGCCTTATTTCTATAACCAGTTCATTTTACCACTCTGCATAATAGTGCTCCACAGAAGATTAAAACAGGGTGTCCTTTTATCATTGCTCATCAGATGCTGAGAGGTAGGTGACCGAACTGAACACAAATAGACAACAACAAAGGACTGGAAGCTATCAAATCAGAATTATGGTTGTACCAACTGACTAGGTAAAGCAAGGAACAGTGTCCAAATAAGCAAAGTGAAGTTACAGCTCCACTGAAAATTAGGGGAAAGAGAAAGAGGAAAAAAAGGCAACTCCACCTCTCAACAATCTTCTCCAGCTGACAAGCTGGATGACATTCTCTATGCTAGCATTTTGTCGAGTAAGTCCTCCACTTGCTGCTACTCATAATGATACCTGCAAGAAAGCAGTACAGAATCTTCCACCTTACCAAACCACAAATCTGAAACGGTCATGAAAAGTGCTGAGCCAATAATATTTATTCAGAGTATTTCCAACAGTAATCTCTTGTGAAACTAAGCATGACTTCACAAGAAAAATTAAGTACATAGAAATTTTAAACCATCTGCAAATACCTGATTTTTTGAATCTTTTTAATCTTGTATAAACCAATCTCTGGCCCTTCTGAGATTTATGCATTATTAATTGAGTTTGGGTCACATCTCATGTTCTCTGAGAGATTTTATCTTTGACTTTGTCCAAAGGGCAATACTGTTGTCTAGAACATGTCCCCTACTATCTTCATAGTTAAATGAATTTATTTCCACACGCTGATTTTATTGTTGATAGTTACTTTCTCTTTAAATTGCCCCATACAGTTACTTTGCCCCACACGATTATTGCCAAATTTTAACTACTTTTTTTTTCTATTCTGCAACTAAAATGTTCAATTAATAGGAAATGAGTGTGATATTAGGTCCTGTGGATTCCCTTTATGTAAGACTAAATCTCCCATGTGAGCAAAGTGTTCTCCAGTGAAATCTAACCTGAAAACCTCTTCTCGTATCCACATCACTCCTGTGTTCAGTTGGGGCTTGGACAATGATTTTTCTTTAGACAACAAACTCAAACTCGTTCTTTTTAAAACTAAAAATTAGCCATTGCTCCTGATTCTGTCTTACGTTGTAATATGCATTAAAGACTATAGAACCTAAGTTGAAACTTTCAGCATATTTGTCCAAAAAAGTGGAGTCTCCCGTCTAGAATGAGTTAGCAGTTGAGGAAGAAAATGTCACATTTACCCATTTAGTTATCTCAGGTTCAGTAGATTTTTGAAAATAAAAAGAAAGTAATTTATAAAACCACAGGCTAGTATTCCTCAGCATCCCACAATCAGTAGCAATACCTAGGACATTAAAGAATCAAAACACCATCGTGCTTGATCTGTGTGACATGGGTGGCAGCAGAGCACAGTGGACACTGTGGACAGATCATGGGTTCTACACTGAGAGATCAAGTTAGAACCTTGACTCTCCCTTTGCTGTGTGACCCTGAGTAAGCTACTTAATCTCTCTGAGCCTCAACTTCTTCACTTACACACTGCGGGAAGTTATTCTGACGTTATGGATTTACTATGAGGAATAAGTGAAACGATGCTCATAAAATTCTGGCACATGGTGAGTGCCTGATAAACGCTCTTTCTCTTTCCTTTAATGTCAGCCAAATGTATTTACCATGAGCTAAAGTGAACAGAATATAGCTGCTATGGATTGGAAATTTCATCTCCTTCTACTCTGTCTCCTTCTCCTTCTGCACCAGCCATCTTGTTCTTCCTCTCGACAGCAGGTGCCCACTTCAGTGCCTGTTGGCTGACTCTTCCTCTTCCAAGACCACATTTCCCCCAAGACATAGCATCTCTGACGATTTTGGCTAAAATGTCACCATCCCAATGAGGCCCACCCTGTGTAAAATTGTAATGCACACCCTCATCCTCCCTGCACATACCCATGGTCACACTTACCTAGCTCTGGGTTTGGCTTTTTTCCCCAAAGCATTTACCACGTTTTATCTCCATTCATTCATTTATTCATTCGTTAATTTTTTAGGCTTGCTCTTTATTGTCAGTCTCTCCTGCTACACTAACACAAGGGTCACAAGAGCAGAAATATTTTGTCTGTTGATGTATCCCAAGTGCCTAGAACAGCACATTTTAGGTGTTCAATAAAAACTTTTTCTTAGTTTACATTTTGTAAAATGATGTAAAGCTGAAGAACACAGGTTAAAACTAGATGTCTCACTTTAACTACTATATCTGCAAATATATTTAATGTTTTCTTAAACTTTTCAAGTTTGGGGCATAATTTTAGACTCACAGAAAGTTACAAAGATAGTACAGAGAGTTCCCATATACCCTACCCCCAGCTTCACCTAATAATAACACCTTACAAACCCATGGTACATTTGTCAAAATTGAGAAATTAAGGTTCAATAAATACTTTTTAAACAAATGAATAGTAATAAAGCACCAAGATTTGACCCAGAATAGACAGTGACATAAACAGAATGTCCTAAAACTATTTCACTTCCTCTGTTTTCTTTCGTATTCTGTCATCTTGGAAATCCTTTCTGTGTGAATAACATGTCTATTGAAGAGCTTGGTTTAGTAGATTTGCAAAAGATTTTTCTGCCAGAGATGTCTAGAAGACTCCTGAAAATCTCCAGTAGGAAAGCCCTTAAAACTCCACTAAAAATATCCTGTGAATGTTTACTAAATCACCTGCTGACAAGAAATGCTTCTTCATTTCTGAAATAGCAGGATGAAGCACACAGAGAACATATAACATTATTCTTAATGAGAAGCTTGTGTTGTCTCTAGCATTTAAATGTTTATTCAGTGCCCTAAAAAACAGTTCTAGAACTCCAAGGTGCTGACAAATTGCTAAGGGATGTGCTAAACATCCTCATTAGCTTAAGCTTAGATAAAGCAACTCACAAAGCAGCCCCCATGCCTCACAGTTTGTCGGCAGGGGATCTGTGTACAACAGCTATAACTTTTCCCAGCCCATGGCAAAAGCAGCTGGGAGAAGCAAGCATTTGATCTGTGACTAAATTAAACTGGAGGGTACAGCTGGGACTTTTGCAACTGCAAGACATTCAGCATTGGCAGGAGCTGAGGTTCCTCTTCCTGTGAACATCTAAGGACTTTATAATCATGCTTGGTTCTGGTCTACCCTCCTGCTGTCCCTCCACCTAATTCTCCATCTTGTGTGGCCTCTGATGTTGTGTCCGTTCATTTACTAATTCAACATACATTTAGATACCATTTGCCAAAGAGATTTACACCTGCTATTTCACTGCATTATCACCACAATCCTAGGAAACATTACTATTTTATTTAATAAGTGAAAAAGCCAAAGTTCAAAGACCTTAAGAAGCTTGCCCACAGGTGGCACTGCTGATATTCCAACCCAGACCCATGTGACTCTAAAGTGTTTAACCTTTCTTCTGTGATCTGCTTTCACTCTGCTGCATTTCAAGAAAAATAACAATTATTAAGGAGTTCTCTTTTTTCCCAAATAATTTCATAAAACCAAATAAATCTGATAAAGTGATGTTTACCAGGCAAGAATACCTCATGATTGAGGTTGAGCCAAATTAACAGATGCCTGACATTATGAATTTTTCATTATGCCATAATGAATCAGGGGGAGTAGAAGAAAAATGTTTTTTGCCTTTTCTTCAGTGGAAGATGGGAGACTTGGAATGAGATAATGGGCACTAAATTTGAATTTCTACCTCGCAGAGATGTTGTGAAGACCAAATAAAATGTTCTGCCATAAAGCCAGTGCTGTGTACAAAGGAAAGGTATTTGTCTCCATCTAGCACATGACCCCCAGCTGCTCTCTGCATCCCAGTTGACTGGGAAACCTCATGCCACAGATCCATCCTGGGCTCTCTGGTCTCAGAGTCTTTGCTCATGAGGTTCCTCTGCCCTTACCTCCTCCCTGTGCCCAGGTCTTTGATTTCTACTTCCCTGCTCTGTCAGTCTGTATTCTTCCTGAGAATAGGGTCACGTACTTTTTTCTTTGTATTTTCTGCAAGACTTACCATGATGCCTGCATGCTCAGTTTGAAAGAACAAGTTTCTCAAGATGGAAGCCCCAAGAATAGGTTAAATGGACAATGCATCACTCTAAGTTAAAGAAGTGACCGTCGAAGTGGGGATGAATAGGGGAAGGTGTTGGGAGAGAATGCAGTACAGCTTGAGAACAAAAAAGCATTTTCCTATTTTCTGGAATTATTTTTTAATCATAACTATTATCTATTCTGAATTTCAAATGTCATAAAAGGAGGTCATGAAACTTATACTCGCTTAATTAAACTGGGGCGTAGAAATTACTTAATCTCTCTCTACCTCAGATTTTTCATCTGTTAAACAGAAAAGATAATCTTACCTGTAAGGACTAAATATAATATATTAACATACTTAGGACAGTATCTGGCACATAGTAATCATTCAAAGAAGCAGCTATTATAATTGTTGTTATTATCATTATTATTGCTCTTTTCTAAATCTTGGTAACCTTGAACTGATCTCTGGGCCTCAGTTTTCTCACTTGTCTGCAACGAGCATAACCTTTAATGTCCCTTCCAGATATTAACTTCTAAAATTTTAAGCCTCTCGGTATTTATATTTTTCAACCTCATCCAGCATTATATGAGAATCTGAGACCCCTAGTATTTTCTTCCATAAAGCTTTTATAGTTGTATTGTCGTGTGTGTATCTTTATGTATAGTGTGTGTGACTTGCAGTGGAAAAGTTTTAGTCAACTAAAAGTTACTCTCTAAACACTGTAAAGCAACAATTGAAACCTTTAGAATGTTAAAGAATATTCTTGTTTGACTTTAAACCGATCATGCATTCAGTTTGAGAGAAATTAAAGTAGTTTCAGAGAAATTTAAGTTAGATGTGTTCTCACCAATATTTACTGTCTCCCTGAGATATTTTGAGGTTCTAACTTGTTACGATACTCTAAAGTAAATGACACTCAATTTAACCCAAAACCCAATGTGTTGATATTTAAAAAAAGTCATTTTCGATATATCATCATTTTTCTCTTGTTCTTAAAATATGATATTTTCAGCTTATCTATTTTCAAATAGTTCCTAAATAATAGTTTGCTTTGGATGATTGACTATAGGAATTTTGCTCATATGGTTCCTCCAAAGCATGACATTTTAAATCACACACTCCTTTTAATTGTACTGTTTAAAGTGAATTTCATATCGTTACACAATTTATCATTTGGAGATGGAACAAGATATTTACATGGATTCTGTCTATACCTGCATGGCTGAAAAAGTATGGCCAAGTCTTATTAGACCGTACATGCATGCATGGCTAGCACAGCTAAATAGCAAAGGGAGGAACGGTCTTGAATATGCATATTCCAGAGCATACGCTTAGGAATCAAGGCCCGGTGACAGCATGGCATAAGAGCATGGAGCTCCCTTCCATGTGACTTTTCAGAAATCTCTGTGAGGATGCCCTCTATTGGCTTTCTACTCCAGGACAGCACCCTCTCCCACTTCTACCTCCCTGCTCACTGGTCTTCGCAGTCACCTCTTTTTGCCCCTCTTCCTCCAGCTTCCCTGGAAACCTGTTGGTGATCCTCAGGGTTCAGTCCTTGACCCTTTTCCAAACATTCTCTGGGCTCTCTCAACCACTCTTCTGGCTTCTGCTGCCACGTCCACAGTGGTGGACTCCAAAACAGCATCCTTTGTGTACACATCCTCATGGGCAGCAAACCTGTACAGCCAATAACCTGTTGGACACCTCAGTTTAGGTACCCCACAGGAAAGCCAAGCTCCACCTGCCAAAACATGCTCAATGTCTTTCCGTCGAAGCTCCATATTGATACGATATGCTCCATATTGGTTAATGACACTCATTCTTTGGTACTCAGTTTCCTCTTGTACAAAAATTACAAAGCTGAACATAGTATTCTGTGAACCTATGAATCTAAAAGGTAGAAATCAAACAGTGAGGCATTCCTGGCAGACTCAGCAGATCAAGAGCTGATGAATGAAGTGGAAGGTATCCAAAAAGAAACAAGCAAATCTGTGTCCATTGAGCAGTACTTAGATGAATAAAACGAGGACGAGCAGAAGGATGTCTGAAGGACAGAGAGACAGGGACCTGCAAGATGAATGCCATGGAGGAATGGGGCAGGAAGACTTCAAGTAGGAAATTAGACTTAGTGGAATAGAGTCTGCATTTTGGGAAGATTAAGGAATAAAGATTGGCTATGTGGGGTCAGACTGGGGAGGGCCCTAAAAACTCTACAGAGGAGCTTGGATTTGATGTGATAGGCAGTCAAGCGACATCACAACTTATCCATCACAAGGCATGACTATGAGAAAGAGTGACTGGACAGTAGGGGCAAGACGGCTGAGATGGGAAGAAATCAGCACGTTTTATAAGAGTGTGGGCTCTGTGGGCAGACTGTGCAGGCTTGAATCATAGTCAGCCATTAATACATCTACGACTTCAGGAAAGTTCCTTAACCTCTCTACGCCTCAATCCCCCTCTCTGTGAAATGGAGCATAGCACAGCAAAGGAGGAGGAGAGAAGCTCATGGGCGTAATTGTCAGTGTCTGCTGTGGTTTTAGAACATGAAGTGTGTGGTGTCGACCTGAACAGTGTGCAGATGAATGAGCAGAAGACGCATCTGAGAGGGGCTATGAAGAATAAATAGCAAGCCTAAATGAAGGAAGAAGAAATGTGAAATGGGAATTCCATGTTGATTGCCGGAAAACTTTGAAATTGGGTGTCTGCAAACATATACTATGCAAATAAAGGCAATTTTGGCCTTTCCTTTTCAGTTTTTCTAACTCTTTATTCTTTATCTTGTCTGATTACAATTGCTAGGACCTCTGGTAAAATGTTGAATATTAAATGTTACAAAATGTTAAATGATTGCTAATGATGGACATCTAGGTCCTATTCCTTCTTTAGTGTTTCTGCTTCTAAAATTTTCCCAATAAGGTAAGGATGATGTTAGATAATAAGGTAGATCTATTTTATGGGGCTATCAAAGTCTCCTTCCCAAAACTGGCTGGTAAGAGTTTTTATATCATAACTGAATACTGAATTTTAGTAAATGCTTTTCTGGTTGTTGTTGTTTTTGTTGTTTTGTTTTGTTTTGTTTTGTTTCTCTTTTAATCTGGTAATGTGGAAATTAACACAAATTAACAAAAATGAATTACCTGATGGTAAACTACTCTCGAATTCCAGGGATACATGTTACTTGGTTGTAGTAACATATTTTAATACACTGTTGGGTAGGATATTCACAAAAAGTTTCATTCAATTCCTTTCTTCTATTTCCATTCTGTGGAACATTTTGTACAAATTATAAATGTTTGCCTACTTGAAGATTTAGTACATTTTAAAATAACCTACGCAAGATTTAGGACATTTTAAAATTATCTGGGCAGACTTTCTTGGAGGGAGATTTTTCTTTAGTGCTCATTCAGCTACTTGGGTTTTCTATTTTTTCTAGATTAAAATTTTGATTTTTTTAATTTCTAAAAGAATTGTCAATTTCAGCTGTCTTTATATTTATTAAGATGTTATTCATTGTATTCCACTTTGATAAAAATGTTAAATCTGTTTGTAGTTATGCCCTTTCTTTCATTCCTAACATTATTTTTTTTTCATGATTAGTTTTCCCACAAATTTGTCTTTTGTATTTTTTTCAATATCTAGCCTTCTGTTTTGTTCCTCATATTCACTGTTTTTGTATATATGTGTGTAAATTTGTTTTCTATTTAATAAAATTTTGCATGAATTGTTGTTTTTCCTTCCTTTTTTTTCTTGGAGTTGACTTCATTGTTCATTTTCTAGCTTCTTGAATTGAATGCTTAGCTTATTTATCTTCAATTATTATCATACTCCAATATGGGAATTTCAAGTCTAAATTTCCTCTAAATATTTCTTTATCTGTAGTATACATGTTTCTATACTCGTTTAGTGTTCTAATTATTTCATACTTTTAATATATTTTTTGTAACTAATGAATTATTTAGAAGTGTGTTTTTTCATTTTCATACAATTACTTTTTGGGCAAGAAGACAGGGGAAGCCTTATGTTAGGATTTGGGGCCCAATTTTATTGCATATTTTTAGAGACAGTGTGTGAGATATCAATTCTTTGGAATTGTTGAGTTAATTAAAAAATATTTCATGTGGCCTTGACACATGTGTATTCTCTATTTCTGGATCTATTGCTTGTAGAGTTACTATTAAAATATTTTCTGTAATTTTTGTCTCTTTGATTTATCAATTTAGGAAGAGGGCTTTGCCCAATGACAGATGAAGTAATCAGCTTTATTGGTCAGTGTTTTGGTAGGTCATTATGTCATGGGTCATTTTACCATGCCTTGCAAACAGAGATTCTGGAAGAATGGAAGCAACTTGAAAAATCCTAAAATTAAGGAGACTAATGGTAAGGCCAATTAAAAAATTAGAAAAAAAAAAAAGAATTATCTGCACATTTATGTGAAAACAATTTGGCATTAAATATTTCAGTGACTTTGTAAATGACCTTGGATACATCATGTCAAAAACTCTGTACTTGACACATTCCAAATAAATACTCTTACAGCCTTCTAGCTTTTAAAATAAAGAGAAAGACAATTTTAAGACAAACTTCATCTGGCACCAAATTGTGCCTGAACAAAGAAGTGTTAATTTGCACCGCTATGTTGGGGTATTTAACTTCTATCCCACCTAGATATTAAAGAAGGCATCCAAATTTACTTCATTGGGTCATTTGGTGTTCAAGTGAAGTGCAAACAAGAATTTTTCTACAACTGTGATTTGTTCATGCATACACAAACAGAGTTAAGTGAAATGGAACTCATATAAAATAATACCGAAACTTAAATTTGCATTGGAAATTACTTTCTATGTAACAGAGACAAAGTAATATAGCTGAAAAATATTTGATACATTTACTGTAACTGTCACTACTGCTAATGCAAAACTGATCTGCATTTTATAAAACCTATCTCTAATGATCCATGTAATATTCTTAAATGTAAAATTGTATGCAATTCTGACATAATTATTCAGTCAATATCAATATTTATGAAGTGCTTGTTCTGCATCTGTCACTGTGCTGGGCGTGGAAATACATCAGTGAGCAAAACAAGCATGGACCCTGCTCTCCGTGAGCTTACATACAATGTCACTTGCGAGAAACCTGAGGCCCAGAGAACTTGAGTAGCATAGAAGTCTCTCCTAGTAAAACAGCAGTAGACCCACAACAAGAGTCCTCCTAACCCAATCTAATATTGTATTAAAGATAACCATTGCCATTTAATATGGAAAGCAGGTAAAGTCAGTCAACCCCTGATCCATGTAACCCGTCCCCAGCTCCAGTATATTCTACCTCCAAGTCCTTATACTAGTCCTTTTCACATTTCCATCACCATCACGTGTCTCTCCATGACACGCGTCTACACCACTGTAAAAGCCTCTTGAGTGTTTGTCTTCTAATCTGCTCTTACACATGAATAAACTTGTTTCAACTGGAAGGATCTTTCTAACAGGTATATCCTGATTGTGTCACTTCCATCTTTCATTCCCATGACTAAAACAAAGCAATGCCTACACTTTGCTCGAAAAATAGGGAGAGACCAGATGTTGTCATATGCTCTATAAGGTCCTATAATTCCTTCCCTTTGCCTTTCCTGGTTTTTCTCACAACATGCTTTCTCCCCTAGTCCACATTCCAGCAGTTCCTCAGCACAGCATGTTCTCTCTCATCAGAGATTATGCACATGCTTTAATCTCTTTCAGAAATTCTTCTTCCATTCCTTCCTTCACTTTTTTAACTACTACTCCTTCGCTACATAGCAGCTCAACCACTACAACCTTAGAGAAGTTTTCCCTGGCCACCATGACAAAGCCAAATCTCCCTCTGCTCTCATAGCTCTCATTTAACATATCATTAATATATTATTAACATCATATAATTAATATGTGATTATTAATATTGTGGCCCTTATAGACTGTAAGTTGTTTGAATGCACATGTATCCCAGGTGACTAGAACATTGCCTGGCACATAGTAGGTATTCATTGATTTGAATCCAATTAAAGAGACTGTCTCTCTTCTTCCTCCTCATTAGGCCTCAGAGCTGAACACTTAGTGCAAAATCAATAAGTATTTGTTAAGTGAATAAGTCAAGTACATGTTGTACGTCACCCTTGCAGGAATCACGAACAAGGAAAAAATATCTCCTGCCCATATGCATTTATAGAAATAGAAAATAACTACAAAATATTTTAAGTGAAAAATAAAATCATTGTAAAAAATATATATGATACGAACCCATTATCTTTTAGCACTCCATGAATGTAGATAAGAGGTTAGAAACTATGGAAAAATGCACACTCCATCTTACAGAAGACTTGGAGGCAGTGTTTACATTTTTTTTTTTTTTTGCACTATCTGAACAATTTTTAAATTCTCGTGTATACTTTTATAGTCAGATGAAATGATAACTATTTCTAGTTGTATAAAAAAAGAAATCAAATTTAAGAGAAAACAAAACAATAAAAAACTTTTAGGCGTATAAGTACTCAATAATGTACCACTGGCAAATATTCAGAAAGAACTACTGAAGGATATTCTTCAGCATAAAGAGAAATGTACTCAGAAGCACCAGTAAGCAAAACTGTTGGTTATTTATAAATGTAAATGTATTTTGTCTGTGAAGATATAGTAAAAGTCTAAACAACTCTAACATGGAAATTACAGGATGAAGCAAAGAAGGAAGATGCTAATGTGTGATAAGTTTTTGTCTGAAAAAGAGATTCTGACAAAGTTTAACTTTGAGGAGAAATATAAGTTTTATTATGTATACTAAAAATTTTTGGATAATACTGTAACAGCAGCTCTCAAAGTATAGTCTAGGGACCTCTGGGGGGGGTCCCTAAGATCTTTTCAGGTGGTCCACATGGTTCTATCTTTTCCAACCACATATTTAAATGAGGCCAGATTGTATTGATATACATCAGTCAAAATGACATATTAGAACAGATTCAATGCAGAAGCAGATATGGGAATTTATCTTCTTTTGAGCCACATATTATATACATTTGTCAAAATTTAAAGCAATAATACTGTTCTCACTAATTATTTTTGTTTTGGAAAATATAGCTATCTTTCAAAAAATATATTACTTATGTTAACATGTAAGATTAATTATTACTTTTAACAAATTAATAAAATTTTTTTAAAATTTATACAATAAAAGTCAAAACTTTTAAAAATCATTAATACATATTAAGAGTGTAAAGGATTCCTAAAACCAAAACATTTGAGAACTGCTGCACTAATATGATAGTTACACAATGCATAACTTCTAATAAGCAAAGAAAAAAAAAAAAGGAAAAGTCCAATCAATTCTCTAGAAAGCAGAAAAAGGCAAAACCCTGCCCCCTTAAAATTGTGAATAGAAAACATAAAATAAAATGACAAAAAATAAGTTTTAATATATCAATAAAAATAAAATTATTAAATGGTTAAGTTCACCTATCAAATTACAAACTATGTTTATTAGAGTTCCACAAATATAAAATGACATGGGAAAACTAAAACTAAAGGCAAATAATTGCTTTTAAAAATTCCAGTTAGAAAAAAAAATTAAGCAAAAAGCAATAACATAGACCAAGAGGAAGAGTTTATGTTAAGAAATGGTAAGTTCACCAAAAATATACAACAATCATGAATTTGCCTACAACTTACAATATACCTCAAAATAAATCAAAAGGAGAAATTGACACCTGACACCACAGTAATGGTGGAAATTTTTAGTTTAATTTTCTCAAATTGAAAAGTCAAAGAGACAAAAATTACAGAAAAGATTTTAATAGTAACTTTACAAGCAATAGATCAAGAAATAGAGAATACACGTGTCAAGGCCACATGAAATTATTTTTTAATTAACTCAACAATTCCAAAGAATTGATATCTCACACACTGTCTCTAACAATATGCAATAAAATTGGGCCCCAAATCCTAACATAAGGCTTCCCCTGTCCCCTGTCTTCTTCGCCAAAAAGTAATTGTGTGAAAATTTTAAAAAAAAAACCACTTCTAAATAATTCATTAGTTACAAAAAATATATTAAAAGTATGAAATAATTAGAACACTAAACGAGTATAGAAACGTGTGTACTACAGATAAAGAAATATTTAGAGGAAATTTAGACTTTAAATTCCCATATTAGAGTATGAAAATAATTGAAGATAAATAAGCTAAGCATTCAATTCAAGAAGCTAGAAAATGAACAATGAAGTCAACTCCAAGAAAAAAAAAAGGAAGGAAAAACAACAATTCATGCAAAATTTTATTAAATAGAAAACAAATTTACACACATATATACAAAAACAGTGAATATGAGGAACAAAACAGAAGCAGATATTTTTTTTAAATACGAGACAAATTTGTGAGAAAATATGAAAAATCATGGAAAAAATAATAGTATTAGAAATGAAAGAAAGGGCATAACTACAAACAGATTTAATATTTTTATCAAAGTGGAATACAATGAATAACATCTTAATAAATATAAAGACAGCTGAAATTGACAATTCTCTTAGAAATTAAAAAAGTCAAAACTTTAATCTAGAAAAAATAGAAAGCCAAGTAGCTGAATGAGCACTAAAGAGAAATCTCCCTCCAAGTAAGTTTGCCCAGATAATTTTAAAATGTCCTAAATCTTGCATAGGTAATTTTAAAATGTACTAAATCTTCAAGTAACCAAAAATTTATAACTTACAAAATGTTCCATAGAATGGAAATAGAAGAAAGGAATCAAATGAAAATTTTTGTGAATCCCACCCAACAGTGTATTAAAATATGTTACTACAACCAAGTAACATGTATCCCTGGAATTTGAGAGTAGTTTACCATCAGGTAATTCATTTGTGCTAATTTGTGTTAATTTCCACATTACCAGATTCAAAGAGATAAAAACAACCAGAAAAGCATTTACTAAAATTCAGCATTCAGTTATGATAAAAACTCTTACCAGCCAGTTTTGGGAAGGAGACTTTGATAGCCCCATAAAATAGATCTACCTTATTATCTAACATCATCCTTAATGGGAAAATTTTAGAAGCAGAAACACTAAAGAAAGAATAGGACTTAGATGTCCACCATTAGCAATCACTTAACATTTTATAACGTTTAATATTCAACATTTTACCAGAGGTCCTAGCAATTGTAATCAGACAAGATAAAGAATGAGAAGGTAGAAAAATTGAAAAGGAAAGGCTAAGATTGCCTTTATTTGCATAAAATGTGTTTGCACAGACATCCAAAAGAGTCACAAGGAAACTTTTTTTCTTTAACATTATTTAGCTTTTTTTTTTTTAATTCTTAAAAGGATTTTTGTTTTGTTTTGTTTTTAAATATTACAAGGATTTGCACATTTATTTCTTCAAATAACAAATATATAAACTGAATAATAGACGAATAACAAAATACTCTGTAGAAAGTAGGGCTTCTGAGGCTGCGGAGAAAAAGGAACTCTCATACATTGTTGGTGGGACTGCAAAATGGTGCAGCCTCTATGGAAAATGGTATGGAGGTTCCTCAAACAATTGCAGATAGATCTGCCATACGACCCAGCTATCCCACTGTTGGGAATATACCCAGAGGAATAGAAATCATCAAGTCGAAGGTATACCTGTTTCCCAATGTTTATCGCAGCACTCTTTACAATAGCCAAGAGTTGGAACCAGCCCAAATGTCCATCATCAGATGAGTAGATACGGAAAATGTGGTACATCTACACAATGGAACACTACTCAGCTATAAAAACGAATGAAATACTGCCATTTGCAACAACATGGATGGACCTTGAGAGAATTATATTAAGTGAAACAAGTCAGGCACAGAAAGAGAAATACCACATGTTCTCACTTATTGGTGGGAGCTAAAAATTAATATATAAATTCACACACACACACACACACACACACACACACACACACACACACACACACACACACACACACACACAAAAACCGGGAGGGGGAAGAAGATATAACAACCACAATTATTTGAAGTTGATACAACAAGCAAACAGAAAGGACATTGTTGGGGGGGAGGGGGGAGGGAGAAGGGAGGGAGGTTTTGGTGATGGGGAGCAATAATCAGCCACAATGTATATCGACAAAATAAAATTTAAATAAATAAATAAATAAAAATAAAAATAGATGGATTTCTGAGAAAAAAAAAATAATTCTATTGTGGTCAGAGAACATACTGTGTATATTAAAAAAACAGCTGAGGTAAAAAAAAAAAAAAGAAAGTAGGGCTTCTGTCTTTCACAAGCACTGGAGGTGAAAAATTTCTAAATATATATATTTCATTTTATAATCTCTACAATTATTTGAAACAGCTCTCTAAAGTCTACCAAAAGCATGCTAACACCAAATTAATTTCAACGGAGGAAATGAATAAATTTTACAAAGGCAAATTAATTTCTAAGCAATCAACAAGCCCACTTAATAAAAAGAAATCTTGAACACAAATTAAATATCTAAATTTAGCAACATAAATTGCATTAAAAAATCAATAAAAGAGAATATAAACACCAAGTAACTTCCAAAATTCATGGAAAAATAGAATTGAAAGATAATGGAAAGCTTTCCATGAACTTTTATTGTTTGTTTACATTTTTCCTTTTTTAAAAAAAAAGACTAAGATCATTGAAAATTTGTCCTCTGACCACCAAACAGAAGGAAATTAGAAAACTCACAAACGTATGGAAATTAAATAACACGCTCCTAAATAAACAATGAGTTAAAAGAAAAATCACAGGGAAATTAGAGAGTACTTTGAGATAAAGATGAAAGTGCAACATATAAAAATTTATAGGATGCAGGGCTCATGCAATGCTTAGAGGAAAATTTATACTTGCAAATTTCTGTGTTAAAAATAAGAAAATTCTCAAATCTATAATGTAAACTCATACTTAAGAAAATAGAAATAGAACAGCAAATTAAACCAAAAGCAGATATAAGCAGGAAATAACAAAAATTACAACAGAAATATACGAAACGGGGAATTAAAAACCAGTAGAGGAAATCAACAAATCCATAAGTTGATTCGTTAAAAAGATCAACAAAATTTGAAAAACTCTATCTAGACTGACCAAGGAAAAAGAGAGACCAAAATTACTAAAATCAGAAATAAAGCAGGGGCATTATTACATTGTCACTATGGCTTTTTGTGGTGGTAAGATTTAGTTTCTTTCTCTTTCTCATTTGTGTTTTTATTCTACCAGTGAGTTTTGTTCTCTCTTGTGTATTCGTGATAGTGATTATCGTTTTTTGGACTCCAGATGCAGGACTCCCTGCATTTCATGTAGGGCTGGTCGTGTGGTGGTAAACCCCTGCAGCTTTATTTTGTGTGGAAAATACACTATTTCCCTCATTTTTGAAGCATAGCCTTGCGGAATATAGTTTTCTTGGCTGGTAGATTTTTTTTTTTCTGTATATTGAATATATCACCCAATTTTCTTCTGGACCATAGAGTTTCTGTTGAGAAGTCTGCTGTTAGTCTGATAGGGGCTCCCTTATAGGTCCCTTGATGCTTTTCTCTCACTTTTTTTAAGATTCTCTCCCTGTCTTTGAGATTTGCCAGTTTGACTATAATGTGTCTTGGAGAGGATCTTTTTGTGTTGGGTTTGTTTGGGAGTCTTTGAGCATGCTGGATATCAGGGTCTGTGTTTCTCCCTACACCTGGGAAGTTTTCTGTTATTATTTCATTGAATAGGTTTTCCCTGCATTTTCCTTTCTCCTCCCCTTCTGGCACACCCCTAATTTTAATGCTTGTGTGCTTAAGGTTGTCTGCTAGCTTTCTTAGATTTTCTTCATTTTTTAAAATTCTTTTTTTCTGTTTTTAGTCCATCTGGGATATTTCAAAGAGACTGTCTTCAAGATCAGAAATTCTTTCATCTGTTTTTTCTAGCCTGCTGCTTAAACTCTAAGTTGTGTTTTATATCTCATTGAGTGACTCTTTTAGTTCCATGAATTCTTTTTCTTTCTACATTCTCTGTTGAGGTATTAATCTTTTGTAAATTTCCTCTTTCATACCCTGGACTTTTTTTCCCATTTCATTATGTTGTCTAACTGAGTCTTCTCATATCTCAGTGAATTTTCTTAAGATTGTTGCTCAGAATTCCTTTTCAGTCATTTCAAAGTTTCTTGCTCTATAGGGTCTGGTATTTCAGAATGATTGTATTCTTTTGGTGGTTTCACATTTTCTTGGGTTTTCACATTTCTAGTATCTCTACATTGGTGTCTGGTCATCTGGTAGAGCAGTTGTGTCTTCTATTACTCCAAAGTGGGCTTTGAGAAGAAAGACATCCTCTGCTTTTTCTGGTCTTCACTGGTGATTCTCCTGTGTTAATGCAGTCAAGTGTCCAGCAGGCTTCCTGCATGGGGGCCTTGGCTACTGCTGTGGTGTTGAGTCACTTTTTGGCAACTGTGGCTGTGTTGATGACTGTGGTAGACCACCTGCATGGATTGTGTTTTTGGTGGCTCTTTTGCCTGCTTTGGGGTGGGGGATACTGCCCTTGGCAACATGCCTAGGATCCCGGGCATGCTGTCTTGCCTGCTTCCAGATGGAGGGGGCTGCAGCCCTCAGTTCCTTGCCTAGCACTACAGGCATGCTGTCTTGCCTGCTTCTGGAGAGAGCAGGCTGCAGCCCTCAGCTCCTTGTCAGCAGGCAACTCTTAAAACTAGTTTGAGAGTCTGGAAAAATTGCTAGACACAAGTCAATATACAGATAATTAATAACATTTGTATATACCAGCAGTACTCAAATAAAAATATAACAAAAATATTTTATTTAAAATAGCCATAAAATCTATAAAGTACTGAAGACAACAGAAATTCCCTTTAATTAATGATCAGATGCCATGGAGTCAGATCAATAGGGTTTCAGCTCACAATATTGGTCAAATTACTCAATCTGTCTAGATTTTTATTTTCTCTTCTGAAAAATGAGAATAATAATTGGCACTTTTCTCAGAGAATTGATGTGGAGATTAAATGAAATAATACATGCAAATTACCCAAAATAATACCTTGCTCAATATGTATATACACATATAGGCAAAACCTATACTGGAAAATTATAAAATATTATTCATAAACATAAAAGAAAAATTGACTAAATAGAAAAATATATGGATAGACATGGCCATTACCTTGAAGATATTGAATTTACCCATATTAGTCTATTAATTCAATTTATTTCCAACCAAAATACCAGTAAGATTTTATGGAACTTGAAATACTGAATCTAAAATTTGTAAGGAAGAATAAAATCACAAGAATAACCAGGACCATTTTTAAATATAACAATAAAAGTACTGAGAATTAAAATATATTACAAAGGAATTATAATAAAATAGAAAGTACTAGTTAAGAGAATGAAATATGAAAACCAAAATCAGTTCCTTCTGTTTATGTGAACTTAGAACATTAAAATATTGGGGATCATATCTTCAGCAAATGGCACAATTGGTTTTTCCACGAAACATTACAAAAATACATCTTTATTTCACACCAAACACATTTAAAAACTCAAAACAAATGAAAATCAAAAATATTCAAATAAGTATAAAGAAAATGTAGGAAAATATTTTCATGTATCACCATGGTAAAGGTAAAAAATGTTTTGAATTAATTGATCTGTTTGCAGAAAATATTTATAAAATAAAATTAATGCAGATATTTTCTTTTTTAAAAATTTTGTCAATATACAATGTCATTCATTTTTGTGTCCCTTTACTGATTCCTCCCTCCCCTCTCCCTCTCCCCCCTCCCACCCATCAACATCATATCTGTTCACTTGTCTTAACAAGTTCAAGGAATTGTGGTTGTTGTGTCTTTTTCCCCTCCCCCACCCTGTTTGCATGTGTATTTATTTTTAGCTCCCACAAATCAGTGAGAACATGTGGCATTTCTCATTCTGTGCCTGACTTATTTCACTTAATATAATTTTTTTCTAAGTCCATCCATGTTGCTGCAAATGGCAGTATTTCATTGTTTTTTATAGCAGAGTAGAATTCCATTGCGAAGATATACCACATTTTCCATATCCACTCATCTGATGATGGACAGTTGGGCTGGTTCCAACTCTTGGATATTGTAAATAGTGCTGCAATAAACATGGGAGTACAGGTATCCCTTCGATATGATGATTTCCATTCATCTTGGTTATATTCCCAGCAGTGGAATTGCTGGGTCATATGGTAGATCTATCTGTGATTGTTTGAGGAACCTCTAAACCATTTTCCATAAAGATTTCACCATTTTCCATAAAGGCTGCACCATTTTCCAGTCCCACCAACAATGTATGAGGGTTCCTTTTTCTCTGAAACCTTGCCAGCATTTATCACTCTCAATCTTTTGGATTTTAGCCATCCTAAGTGGAGTGAGATGGTATCTCAAAGTGGTTTTGATTTGCATTTCCTGAATGCTGAGTAATGTTGAGGAATTTTTCATGTGTCTGTTGGCCATTCATATATCTTCTTTTGAGAAATGCCGATTCAGCTCCTTTGCCCATTTTTTTAACTGGGTACCTTGTTTTTTGCTGTAAAGTTATTTGAGTTCCTTCTATATTCTGGATATTAATCCTTTGTCAGATGTATATTTTGCAAATATTTTCTCCCACTCTGTTGATTGTCTTTTAACTCTGTTAATTGTTTCTTTTGCTGTGCGGAAGCTTTTTAGTTTGATATAATCCCATTTGTTTATTTTTCCTTTGGTTGCCTATGCTTTTGGGGTTGTATTCATGAAGTTGTACCCAACCCTACTTCCTGGAATGTTTCCCCTATGTTTTCTTTAAGGAGTTTTATTGTTTCTGGGTGTATATTTAATTTTTAATACATTTTGAGTTGATTTTGGTATATGGTGAGAGGTATGGGTCTAGTTTCATTCTCCTGCATATGGATATCCAGTTTTCCCAGCACCATTTGCTGAAGAGGTAGTCTCTTCCCCAGTGTGTAGAATTGGTGCCTTTGTCAAAGGTCAGATGGCTGTAGGTGTATGTGTTGATTTAAGGATTCTCTATTCTATTCCATTAATCCGTCTGTCTTTTTATGCCAGTACCATGCTGTTTTGGTTATTGTAGCTTTGTAGTATAGTTTAAAGTCAGGTAGTGTTATGCCTCTAGCTTTTTTTTTTTTTCTCAGAATTGCTTTGGCTATGTGTGGTCTTTTGTTATTCCATATATATGTCTGGATGGTTCTTTCCATTTCTGAGAAATATTTCATTGTAATTTTGATGGGGATTGCATTGAATTTGTAGATCACTTTGGGTAGTATGAACATTTTCAAAATGTTAATTCTTCCAATCCAAGAGCATGGGATATCTTTCCATCTCTTTGTGTCCTCTTTAATTTCTCTCGACAGTGGTTTGTAGTTCTCATTGTAGAGATTTTTCACATCCTTGGTTAACTTTATTCCTAAGTATTTTATTTTGTTGGTGGCTATTGTAAATGGGATAGCTTTAATGCAGATTTTTGTAACACACACAAAAAATTTTACCTTCTATTTTTTATATATTTACATATATAAATATACTAATGTAGATATTAAGAATATACTCCAACTCATAACTATGGATTCCAAAGAGAGGATACAGAGTAATGGTTAAAGGGGAATTGAGTTCTATATTTAATGACATTTTCTAACAATATAAAAAGAATTCAAGGGAAGCAAAAATGTATGTTTAAATGTTCACAACAGAATTTCCAATAGTTAGAATCTGCTGGACAATCTTCAGATGGTAAGAGGCACAAGACCACACAGCATAAGTCTGTTTCCTATAAATGTATTCTTCTTTTAGAGTTTACTTTAATCACCAAACTGCTAGCCTTAGTGGGAGAGGGAGGATGTTGCTTCTCTTTTACACTGGCTCAAACAAGTATAATATTATTTTCTTGACTACCTGCATCATAACTAATTTTTTAAATATAGGAGAAGACTTTATTCGTCTCAGGAGATATTAAAGAGAAAATAAACCGACTACCATGACTCTAAGCAACCTGGCTCAGATCTCAGAAACCCTCACATTCCCACCTACTGGACTGCCTACTCACTCCCTCTGCCTTTCTTCTAGTACAAGAGAAGTGTCACTGCCACAAAACAGCCCAATCCTCTGCCTGGGTTTCAATCCTATCCCCTCTGACTTTCTCAAGGACTTTCTCCCTCTCTTATTAGTGTCTCTGCTACTAAGAAATCATTCACTTTCCTATTCAATCACTTGTATTTCTTACTTTAAAAACAAAACCCAACAAAAACATTATTTGACCCCATATCCTCCTACAGCTATGATCTATTTCTCTGGTGCCCTTCACAGCTTCTTAAACTCAATGAATTGACCTCCTAAGCTAGCATTTGCTCCTCAACCTGTTCACATTTAGGGTCAATCCCTTCCAGCCCACAATTTAGCTTCAATATCCTGAACTCTGCTAAAATTGCTCTGAGCAAGGTCACCAACCTCGCTACTTGAATTTAGCCTGCAACTTCAAATAATAGCTATACAGTGATGACCCACATGTTACATCTCTCTCCTGAAATGCTAAATTCAAGCATCTACTTGCTTAATTGGCAACACCACCCCATGCCCAAATTGTCTGTTTCCCTTACATCATCAAAAGGCATGGCAACCACCCAGAGTCATGTTTGATTCCTCTTTCCCCCACCCCGTTCACATCTAGCTTATCAACAAATCCTCTTTTACTCTGTCCCTCAAAACATATCTCAATAGGTCCACTTGTCACCATCCTCACTGCCACAACCTTCCCATGACACCATGGATCCGTTGTCCGAGTTTCTGCTGTAGTCTCCTAATTGATCCCCACACCACCCCCAGTTGACTTTTGAAACTTAAATCAGGTCTCTCCATCCCTCTGCTGATAGTCCCCCAAAGACTTTCCATTATATTTCAAATCAGAAAAACCTAAACTCATTACTCCCCTGATCCTAGATGGATGGGCCCTGCCACCAGCTCTGACCCCACCTCCTGTCGCTATGTTTCTCACCAACTACAAAAAGCGTCTTTCCTCCACTCCACAAACTAGCAAGCTTGCTTGCTGCCTTACAGCGTGTCTTTTCTACTTGCTCTTCTCTCTGCCTGGAATACTGACTTTTTGTTTTATCTGTTTATTGTCTGTCATTCTCGCTAAAATAGAAGCTACTTGAGAGCAATACCCTGTCTTATGTATTCTCCACTATATGCTCAGCAACCCAAACAGTGCCTGGCATGCAGTAGCAGCTCAATAAATATATTTAGTAATAACTGTACAGCTTGTTCTTAGGCTTCCACAGCCAGTCACATTGTATTCAGATACCCAAGATAAAAGGAAACGATATCCAAAAAATGCTCACATTTTAACTTCTCATTTTCTCACCTTTGTAATTCCAACCTTTTCTCTATCTTTCAAAGGACAAGTCCCCTATAATAGCAACTACCCTCACTGGTGAGAACTATGACATATACCCTCTTAGCTCACTTCTGCAGAAGAATAAGCCTGACTCTATGGTTCGCTGCTCTATCCCTGATGGGAGGGTGACACATAACTTCTCCAACATGCAGCACATGTCCACAGGTAAATCTGGGGAGCCAGGACCAAATTTATGTTGCTTAAGAAATGAACCAAATTGTGTTTTGTTTTGTTTTGTTATCTGCATGAAAATTATTTTCCAAATAATCTTCTAATGAATAATAAGGGCAGGATCATTATAGAAAGTATACTAGCTTCAAATGGATCTGTAAATATTATTAACACAAACATATCCACTTGTAAATATTAACTGCAGCTTCTTTACCTGTGGGCCAAATGCCACAAATAAAACAGGAACGGTATGAACAGCCAGCTAGCCCATTCTGTACTAACAGAGCTCATAGTGTCCTTTACTCAACAAGAGCCACTGTACTCCAGGTTTTACCTTTCTGATCTGGAAGAGAAACCCAGTAGCATGTCTTTCAGTTAATTATCTCTCCTCTTCTTTTTTTATCGGAAAGGAGAGTTTCATGTGATTCATAACAAAAGCTTGACCTCAGTGAAAACAGGAAGCTTGGGCAATAGTTAAACAGTGTGATTTTTTGAACAGTTAATATTACTTTCATCCTAATAAAATTTGAACTCTGTCAAACAAGGAAGGTGGTGTAAGCCAAGAAATACATATCCTACCACTTTTACTTTTATGATTTGGAAACCATTAAATAACTGAAAAAATTTGAAATGTAGCCAAGTAAGAGAGAAAAGGGGATTCTGTGTCTTTAAGCTAGGGAGAAAAATAAAACCCAATCATTCTGAATGTATTACTTTAGTCATCTGGTTTCATTCTATTAATGACCTTTAACATCTGCAAAAATATTGTGAAAAGCTAATTTTGTTTGTACTGAGGTGGTGCAGAACAGTTTCTGGCTGTCACTCTAAGATGTGCAATAAAATAAAATTGTCTTTCTGGGAGTCTGACAAAAACCTACTGTACAGATCCAGTTTATTTACAACATCTAAGAATGAAAAGAAAACAGAATTTTACAACATGCCAATGCTCAAAAAATGAATAGTACTTGCACATTCATGTGTGTGTGTGTGTGAAAGAGAGAAAGAGAGAGAGCAATACCACATACAGATACTGCCCAAGAATAAAGATTTTTTAATAATATTTTATGGCATTCAACAAAAATTCTAACCAGCAAAACTATTTCTCAATAAATGTTATGCTGCTAAAATGTGAGAAAGCATTCTTTGACATAGTGTGTTTTGATTTATTGCAGGAGCTCTTTGGAAAGCAGAAATGGCCTCATTTCCTCATTTTGACAAGCTTTATGTTTCCATTAATTAAATAGAAATCTTTGAGAAAGAGGTAGTGTCATCAAGGTTAATGTATTGACTTTACATTCTTAGAGGCCAAGGTTAAAGTATACCAAGTAGCCATCAAAAAGAATAAATGTAGTCACAAAGGCCTTGTCCTTAGTATTCATTCACTCCCAATCACACTATCCAACTTTGTGAATGATTTGTGGACTCTGCCATAGAATCTTCAGGCCCAAATTTGTGGGCCTGAAGAGTGCAGGAGTTTCATGGTTCAGGAGTTTGATGAGCACCACATGCCTGGCTCAGAGACAATAGAATAGTGGATCTCAAAGTTGGAAGAGGCCCTGGGGCCATCTAGCCAAGGTTCCCATCCAGCAACTAAGTCCTCCTGACAACATACCCCCGTGAGGTCAAACTCTGACACATGATTAGTTCTAACAAAAGGGAATTCACTACCTTCTAAGGCAGCATGCTATTGACAGACAGTTTGGCTTTTAGGAAGTTCTCTAAGTTTTAATCTGAAACATCTCTTCTTGAAAGCCCCCTTCAAGATCACAGAGAATTCCCTTCTGCATCACTGTCCTTGGTACATTTGAAGACAGGTAAAAATTTATCTGATTCCACTAACACATAGCTTATGGCGTGACTTGATGAATTCTCAAATCAGGGGTTTTCAGTTATTTATAAATATACAGCAAAGATGGAGATGGACGGATAGATAGAGAGGTATAATTCTTCAGACATCTTGTAAATGATTACAAAGCTGCAAATCACACTCTTCGTCTGATTATCAAGATTTTACTAATAATCAACGTCATTCATTTGGTAGATACAGCCCAATGTTTGCCCATATGGAGCTCACCAGCTTAGCCAAAATTGCTAACCCTTTCACCACAGTTTCTGCTAAACGTACCTCCTGAATCTGCCATGATGGTTTAGGGACAGAGCTCAGAACTTAACATCACATATTTTAAGTTTGATCTTATTCAATTTGACCTATAAATCCAGTCTGTTACATCTTGGGCAGGACTACAGGGGAACATACTCAGCCTTGCCAGTCATCCCATCGCCTACATCATCTGGCACATTGTCGAACCACCCAAAGGATGAGAAAGGAGACCAAACCTTACCATTTGTACTTATGGAAGAGTTTTACCCTCTTGTCTTCTATCAGCATTATTTAGACCTCCTAACTGTTGTCACAATGGAGAAAGTTTCAAACTCACACCAAACAATGTCAAATAAACACCGACAGGATAGAATTCTCTATTTGGGTGGGGAGAGACGGTGATCTATAAGCAGTCTTCAAGTCAGCTGACAGGCTGTCAAGATGAGTAAAGTTTTTTTAACCTTCCCTTTCTGGTTGCTTATTCTCACCCTTCTCAGTTACCATATCCCAACTCTTCACAGCAGTGCAACGAATGGGCTGCAAAGTGATGTATTTTCTTTTCATCTCCTAATATGTACGGTTCCATAATGGGCCATCTGTCATTTTGTGATTCCCTATAGACAACAATGCCCTAAAGTTTTGTTGCCATAGAAACCACACCAAAGTCTCCAAAGCAAACTCTATAGTCATTCCTACTCACAGATTGTATGCAACATGGGGTAGGGATTAAAATTCTAGGAAACTTAAGTTCCTAATATTTGTTGCCTGTTTAGAATTAATGCTTAACCTAGTACACCTCAAATTTCAATGAACTGGATTATAATATTACACAAAAGGATCAGTGAAAGTGTCCTCTGTAAGCTGCGATTTTTTTTTAGGTTAGTTTTATTAGAGGGAAGTCAAGTCTTACTTTGAATTCTAGAGAGATCCTCAGAAGTAGCAATCAAACCTTCCTTTTCACTTTGCAGAAGACCAATTTTAGAAGAGCAGAGAAAAAATTCAGCTCGTTGCTCATATTCTTGTCTCCTATCTTATAGTATTCCAGAGCATCTGTGCCACATTATTGCAGGATAAAGGAACCGAGAGTGTATTCTGTAGAGAAGGGAAGAAAAGTTCAATTTTTAATCTTGATTTACTTTTACTTATCGTTAACTTCTTTCCTGTCCCATAGGCATGGAAATGATTTATTTTCTTCCCTTTCTATTTTCAGTCTTCCACAGCGTTCACAGAGGCATGTGTGCACGGCACTGGGGGACCCCGTTTCACAGGGAAGGAAGGCATCTCTCTCTCTCCTCTTCCCTCTGCTGCCTAATGTCTTTCAGGTGCTTTACAATATTTTCATTCCTTTATTTTTTAAAAAATTAAGTAACTGAAGTTCAACAAGTTTCAGTTACTTATTCAGGAAACAAAGCAAGTAGCCTGAGCAGCAGAAGGAAAGGAATTAGTTTTGGGGACATTCGTCAGGGCCATTGCAAAGATCTGGGCAAGAAGCAGAAGTAGGGGCAGTGGAAAGGAAGAGAAAAATACTGATTGCAGAAAATATCTTAGGGTTTTCATTTATTCATTCAACAGTTCAGTAGATGCCATCCAGTTTGCTACAGGAGAAGGAATGTAAAAATGAGTAAAATATGCTCCTTGTCACTGAGGTTGTGGGATGTGGGCTCTCTCACATGCCGTGGGTAGGAATAAAATAGATGCTACTATTTGATAGGATAATTTAGTAGCATACATTTTTTGAAGTATATACAATCTTATTTAATTTTTAGTATGCTTATTATTTATGGTATTAAAAAAGAACAAAAATACATTTAAAATACTCATAGTTTTATAACGCAAAGATAATCATTCTTAAATTTGGCATACACTCTTCTAGCCTTTCTCATGCAACTTCTGCATAGCTGTATAGCCTCCTTTAATATGATGGCATAAGTACTTGTACATCAGCACAAATATTTTACAATAATCATTATTTTTAAAAATTGTCTCATTGTTCATAATGTGGTTGAACATAATTTTACTAAATACTGGACATTAAAGAAACAGTCTCTACTAGATTTTCCTCATTATAAATAATGCTGCAGTGAGCATCTTTGAGTTATTTTCTTATGATATATTTACCAAATAAAATTAATATTTTTATGATAAAAAAAATTGGATCAAAAGTAGTGGATACCTATTTACATTTTATGCCATTCTTTGTTTTTTGTTGTCCAGTGGTATATTAGTCTGTTCCTGTTGCTTATAACAAAATACCCAGAACTGGGTGATTATAAGAAAACGAAATTTATTGCTTACAGTTTTTGAGGATGGGAAACCCAAAGTCCAGGGAATACAGCTGGTGAAAATCTTGGTGGTGGTGGCAGTGATGGCAGGGATCATATTACAAAAACAGCAGAGCAGAGAGAGTGTAACCTCCTCATTCACTCTCCTTTTAAAGCCCTCATTTTTAATCCATTCACTGCTGCACGGTCCTACAATCCAATCACCTCTTCAAGACGCCACCTTTCAACTACTATAATAGGATTTCCCTCTTAACAGTCTCAGTGAGGGCCAAGTTTCTAATACATAAAATTTGGGGGCACAATTCAAGCTTCAGTGAGTTTGGGGGGACACAATTCAATCCACTACAAGTGGCTCATGTGTGATATAATGCGTATTAGAACCACACACTCTACTAAATCCTTCTGGGGTCTTCTGGAGTCTGCAATTCCTCAGACTCTCTGCCATCCATCCCATATACCTTAATTTTGTTCCTTCCCAATGCTTTTCTCAGTCATCTCACTGAAAGAATGAAATACTTCCCGTATTTTATCTTCCAGGGACTTTACAAACATTCTGTGAAAATTCCTTCAAACTTGGCGGAATAGGGGTGGCTTTTCTAGTGAGAACTGATGGAGTTTTGCTATACCAAGAATTGTATTATTTTAGAACAATTTCACCTTTACACTTCCAATGTTCAGCCCCCAGCCCATTTCCTCTGATGGTCTGTTTTAACAATCCAGACTTCGTAATAAAGACAAATGTCCTGCAGTGAGCCCGTGCTTACTGAAATGACAATGATGTAAGGACTGCACTGTGTACCCCCCAAATCCATAGGTTGAAATCCTAACCCCGATGTGACTATATTTGGAGACAGGGCCTTTAAGGAGGTCTTTAAGGTTAAATGAGTTCATAAAAGTGGGACCCTAATCAAGTAGGGCTGATGTCCTTCTAAGAAGAGCAAGAAACACCAGGAGAGCACACACAGAGAAAAGCAGCCACCGTGCTAGCCAAGGAGAGACACCTCAGGAGAAACCAAACCTGCCAATGCTTTGATCCTGGACTTTCAGCCTCCTGAACTGTAAGAAAGTAAATTCTGCTGTTTAAGCCACCCAGTCTGCAGTATTCTGTTATGGAAGCCCAAGCAGCCTAATGCAGATGAGTCAGGCTCTGTCCTCAAGAGATTTAAAACCTAGTTGTAAGGAAAACATGTAGTCCATTTTGCCTCAAGGCTCGTAAACTCAGCCACACAACAGCATCATGATAGCTGTCCTCTACCCGAAGAGCAGCCTTCTGACGCTCACGGCAATCCCGCCTACCTCACTCTCTTCCATCTAAGTAAGGAAATGCTCAGGTTCTACTGTGGTATGAAAAGTGTATTGGGAAACCTAGTTCTTCTGGATACCATGTGGTATGCTTCCCATAGGTGCCCTATTGTGGCCACACAAATTTCATTTAATTCTCTAAAGTCTGCTGATGCCACAGCAGAGAAAAGGATGGCCCAGCACCAGGGTTCCAGAAATGACTGTGTCCTTCCCCTCTTCTTGGGGCTGACTATATGCCATTCAGTTCACTCTTCACTCTGCCTGTGCCATGAATGCTTCAATAGTTATGTCAGTACAATAGATGGAAAATATCCTCAACCCAGTAGCATCAGTCTGCAGCCTAAGCACAAAATCACACTGACAATTGCCCTCAGTATGTTTCAGAGATATCCTTCACACACCCCTATGATGTTCATAAGCTATTTGTTGGAACCTATATTCCCCAAGTCTTAGGTAGAAACTTTGGGGATTTGGGCCAGAGGACCGTTTGAGAAAAGCTCTAAGGGCTATACCTAAAACTGCCTCCTTGAGCAAGTTTGGCTCCTTGACTGTCACCTGCACAGGTACTTTCCTTTTCCTGAGTTTCCTAGAATCCTCATGAAAATAGATGGTTGGGGTTCTGGCCCTCTAAGTAAGGCTGGTCCTATCTGACCCTATAACATGTGTGCATTGGGGCTCCTGCTTGAAGACACCCACTGTCTACAGCGTATTTGAATAAGGAAGGCTGTGGTACAGGAGTGCAGTACATATGTAGTAAGAATGAAAGCTAATTTTTGTGGAGCTCTTGTCATGTAGACTGATTTGAATGGCTCACCTGCATTTGATCCTCAATCCTCACAACATCCCTAGATGAGAGATGATGTGACTGCCTCATCTACAGATGGAGGAAATCAGGCTTAGACAGTATGTACAACTTGTCCAAAGGGAGTGGCAGAACCAGGATTCAAACCCGGGTCTGTTGACTCCAGAGGCTCCACCATTAACCTCCATGCTGTGCCCAGCACGTCCTGAAGAATTACAATGAGAAGTTCAAAGGAACGAGGAATTGGTATACCGTAGGGTTATGGTCTGTTGTAAAATGGTCCTGGAAAGAGTGATAGAGTACTAGAGAATGGAGGTGTAAGATAGGTATGATGGCTTAGAGAAGATTCATAGTAGAATCTTGAAGAACAAGTTTTCTAAGGGATGTTAAAAAGCTGAGGATGTTAGATTTTGTAGGAGGAAATGGGACTGCCATGTTTGATGATCTTCTCTCCATGAAGGGTGTTGACCCATGGGGTGAGGAGTAGCGGTGGTTCTAACATAACAGAGTAGAGGTTTCCAGCTTTTGTAATGATGATGAAAGAGACGAGGCATCAGCATGTTTCACCAGGAAGATGACCCTGTTGTCTGCAAAGATCTGAGGGGAATAGGTGTTCGCTAATTCCCATGGAGACCTAGAAAAGTTGTTCATTGTGAGGTTAGACAAGCCCATTTTTTAGCTCAGTGGGTGAAGTGCAAGTCTCCTTCTGTTCACACAGGCCATGATTCTCTTTAAAGGTGTAGATCTAAAACAGGAAAGTCTGTTTTAAAAGGATCTATTTGAAGTTTCATGCATCTGAAGTGCATGCACCTGAAGCCTTCAAGTGATATGTGATGTGCTGTTGTGTATGTATATGTTTGTCTATATGTTTCTGTGTTACGAATGAGTTTATGTATATGTGTGTGCAATTGAAAAAAATCGTAAATTACTCCTTTTGCATTGATAGCATGGTGTAAAGTTCATAGAAACTATGTAGGCATTACTCAGTCATTGAAAAGGGTATGTCTCTCCTTGGAAATCTATGACACAAGTAGGGGATGATGAGCAATGTAAGACACCAGTTAACCTTTACAACCAGCTCTGCATCCCAGGAGAGAAAAATAAAGGCTGCTCGACACATTCATCTTACTGCCTCAATTAGCTGAAGTGAATAATCAGCTTAACACTGTAAGGACAATGTTGAATATGTGTTGATTTTTCTTTGATATTGATTGCCGTGTTTTAACACACTCTACTCGTTATTATGCACCAAGCCACCACCTGGCATCATTGTCTGTCTTAACTACTCATGCACCAGGTGATCATCCTTTCTGCAGTTTTTCCTTCATTGTCTGTAGTTGCCAGCATATATGCCTGGACTTTAGACATGGCTTATTGGCTTAAGTAACAGTTTATACTTTAAAGTATTACTTGGTGAAAACTGTACAGTTTTAGACAGAAATTTTCCCAGAAATTCAGTGGCAGAGTTTTCTAGAGTGTATTTTACTCAAGTTTCTCTCACATGCTGTTTCACGTTTTAGATAACACTTCAGTTCCTCAGTAGGTAAATGTCCACATGTAAGTAGTACATGCACCATGGCACCCGTTCCTTGTCTTTATTCACATAAAATATGTGTATATGTGTATATGTTTATTGAATAACAAATATAATGAGAATTACTATTCTCTGCTTTCACAAAGAAGCATACGCTTACACAGGATGCTTGTTTCTACCTTCCCACCTGTCTACTTGCCACAGGGCAGGCAATGTGGCCCCAGGTAATCAAGGGCAAGGCTTGATCCCTGCGCTTGGGTACCTGAGGTGCATGCATCCCTTCTGTGGCTCCAGCACCTGCACTGCTTTTGCAGAGAGCTCAATGTGAGCCTCATAGTTGTCCCTCTGAGAGGTACCTGGCAAGTCAAAATCCTGCCAAAAACTGTCCCAACAGATTCCCTACCCTCAGTATGGATGTGCAGGAGCATGTGAGCTTTCCATGTGTCCATGGCTCGCATTCAATAAAAGGGTCAGTTGTGTTGAATGTCCATAGTTTATTGGTCTGAGAAATTCCATTGGCCTTTTCCTGACCCATCCAAACCCGGGTGCATGAGGCTTGATATGTTTCTGACCATAAGCCCATAAGAGCCAAGCCCCTGAGTGTCCTGGAAGGCCCTACCCCAGCCTTCACTAAGCACGCAGGTCTGGACCTAGTCTGTGCCTCTTCACTGCTATCTAATGTGCTTGGGACTGAGCTTCTAAAAACCACCATGCACATGTACTTCCCACCTCCCACCCAACATCCATGCCAACGTGGAGCACACATGAATTTACAATTCTCCCAGCCCTGTGTAATTTGCTTGTTTGTCCTCCTTGGACAACACAACTGCACTGCCCTGGCTGAGTGCCCAGATCCCTCAATACTTTCTCTCACAAACCACTTATCCAGTTGGCTAATCAGGAGTCCCCAAGTTGACCCAGAACACCAACTCTTCAACTAATGGCAGATGCTCATATACGGGAATTGTTCTTTAGAATGCCCCAACCAGAGAATACAGTCATTGCTTCTTCAAGGAGAAACTAGAGCCTGTCCTCTCTGGAGATGTGACTTTACTTCAAGATTAAAAGAATGTCCAATTTAAAAATAGAATGTGCAGATGTGAGTTACAGCTCAGGAAATAACACTACGCCATCTAAACTAGGAGAAATACACTAGTTGTCGATACATTTAGTATAAAATGGAGATATTTAAGAAAGGAATCTCACTGGTTAGTGTATAGTGAGTATAATAAATTCTTACTAACATGTACTGTCTACCAATGGGATGGGGCCAGATGACTGTTCCAAAAGTGTAGATTTGCCATGCTAAGAAAGAAGTTAGTTTTAAAGAAAAAACTATGCATCCCTTCTTCCAAAACACATACACATACAAATGTTTCAGTTCTCTCAGGAATTGGCCAGGAAATAAGATTTGGAAGTTCAAATAGGCTAATATTATGACTTCATTGCTTTATGTTTAAGAGGGATACAACCAAAGAATTGACCAATTTTTATTTTTCTATAAAATTGGTTTTTGGCACCTTGGGCTTTTGTAGATATTTATGATTTTGCTTCTCTCAGACAACACCAAAATTGATTTTTTAGTATTAGGGCCTCTTATTTTCCCCTGCATAACTCATAGGCTTCCAAACACTCTATAACTACAAGACAAGCAATAAAGAGGGTTCATCTCCATAGCAATCCCCATCCTGAGTGACAGGATGGTGAGACACCCTGAACTGTAGGTGTCCATTTGGCACTTGTGAGGACCAAGGGCCAGAAATTGGGCTGCTGGTGAATTGCAAGAAAAAATACAGAAAGTAGTGAAATGGATGTTGCAATGGACTTTCCCTTTTTTGTCTTCTCTCCTCAAATCATACCATCCCTTTCTTTCTTACATAAGTAGGTCTTTGGGTTTCCCTGAACCTCTGACTCAGATTCTGCTTGCCCCTTTCCCATCAGATTACCAAAGCATGAGGGCAGAAACTCACTGAAGTGAGCACTGGGCTTTTGCCTGCAGCTGGGTCGTGTGCATGGTCATATCAATGCAGTCACCTACAGAGCAGCAACCAGAAAGACCAGAAGCCAGATCTTCATATTTCTTTCTGCTAGAACCTTCTATCAAATACCAAATCACTCATTTTCTGATTAATTTCTACTATTCAGATTGCTGCAAACAAAATCAACTTCAGGTTTGATCACTGCTTTCTCTTCAATCAGCCTTGCTTCCACCTTCAAATCAGCATCAACACACAGTGTTAAACCTGCTGAGCCCTGAGAGAAGTCTTCTTATGCGTGGTCTTATAAAGCTGCCTTATGTTTCCCTTTTTCCCTACCTCCACGTTTTCTCCAAACACGACCAAGAGTCGGGGGTTCATTTCCTGGTTACGTCCCTTACTGGCTGTGTGAACTTGCACTGTCATGTCTCTGAGCTAGTTTTCACAAGAGAAAAGTGAAGGACGTAATGCTTGCTTCACAGAATTGTTATGGGAATCAAATAATGTATTTCTACGTGAAAGTACTTTAATGAATGGTATAGAATGTGTATACACCTCCCGTAACTGGAGCTACTTCCTCAAATGCATGGGTATCCTTTTTCCTGTCCTACATCAAAATAATCCTAATAAATTACATCTGTAGTAAAAGCTATAGGACCTATATTTGCTCCCCCAATAAATGAGCTGCCTGTTACTATGCACAATGGGGACCAATCAGTCATTTTTCCTATGTTCAAAAATTTTTAAACTCTCTACTTATCTTCATAAAGGAGATCTTTCTTTCAGAATCAAAATTAACATTCTAAAAAGCAGTCATTTTGCCTTACACTTCGGTCTTGTGGTAAATAGAGATCTGATTCTATCTTAACTAGACTAAGCCTGCACTTGAATTAGTAACAGTGCAGTCAGATGGAGAAAATTAGAACCCATATTATTAGAATCCAAAATATTGGAGGGGAACATCATTATTGTGCTTTATAGAATGAAAGCATGCATTTTGGAGAGTAGAGTCAAATCCCTCTCCCACCCCCAGCCTGAGTTATCCTGCCAGCCCATCGCTGCCTCTTGCCACTATTAGCCTCTCATAATGTAAAACATTTCTTCATTTCCAGCAGATAATACTTTCAGTGAAAAGGTAATTTTTGAAGTCTATTACTAGCATTCTTAGTGAAGAGCACAATGTAGCATTTTGTTCTAATATGCCATTGAAATTGTTTGAGTAGGTACACCGTAGAATCAAATACAAAATGTCAAAGTGGTTTCCATTAACTATGCACATTTGCGCTGCTTCCGTTAATGGCTGTGTTTTTGTTCTTTTCCTTCATCTTTGCATCTAGAAGATGAAATGATTCAGTTGATGTAACTGAAAAGTACATTGAAAAGGTGGAGAGCAAATTACAAAAGCATCAAGCCACAATTCCACCCACATACTTTATTTTATAATGAAGTTTAATAATGATAGAAACTGTCGTTAGATTTAAACATCAGTCATTTCAGCAATTGTAGTTAATGTGAATATCTCATACCGAGTAATGTTTTATAAAAACGTGGCAGGGATTGTGTATTATATTGAACCAAAATGTCATAATGAAATCTTAACTAGATGCTATTATTGTAATGCATATTATGTTAAGGGAAATTTACTTCAACTTGAAAAGATAAAATAAGTACTGTGTTTCCTTCAATATCATAAGTTCAGGTAAAAATTATTTTACTTGGAAGAAAGTTTTTTCTCTTCTAGACTTAACACGAACACATATATACACCCGTTACTTATTATAATAGGTGTTGTGCTGGTGTATTTTGGTGGTAAACGTACAACAAAGATATTTTTATTTTTCTTTGACACAAAATCATCTCTAGAAAGAAATCTTTGGTTCTTATACACTATACATTTTTGAGCCCCAAAAGTATTTAAGTTGCTCCTTTAATATATCTTGAAAAAGAAAGGATATTCCCCTGGCAACACACTAGACCTGCACCTCAACAAACTCTGCTGCAGCTGGGAGAGCCCAGGACTGCGATGGCAGCCCAGCCCTGCAGCCGTGTGGCTGGGTCGCTCAGCTGCAACGGTCTTTGCTTTGCTTCCTGACGGTCTGGGTTCCTGCTGATGACTGCAAAAGAGGGAAGGCGGTATCAGATGAAATCAACACCTGAAAACCGTCTTTTTCCACCACCCCCACTTTCCACCCCACTCACGGCAGTCGCTGCCCACATGAAACAGCTGTAGCAAATCTCTGAGAGTGTGAGGAACATTTCACCATTTCACACTCACTTACTGAAGAGCAGTGAAGTAGATTCTCACTTTTGAGTGTCGTGTTCTCCCTTCCCTAGTGTACAGAAAGGAGGAAAGACAAGGTAACTGGCTTTCCGTAGCACAGTATTCCTCTAGAGTCCACAGCCTGTTCAAGAGGGAGTGGGAGGTAAGAGCAGCTGACCTAAAGCAAAGAGTCCTTGTCCCATGCACACACTTGGGTAAGTTATATCATTTTCACCTCATGAAACATTTTCTTGGTTCCTGGGAGTTCTTTGTGCTGATGTGCACATTTTTTATTTTAACAGTTTCACACATGACACTGGAGAAACCCAACAGATTTCATGGAATGACCAGAACATTTAGCCTTTGCCCCCAGGTGGCAGTGTAATACCATTTGTGTATAGAACAAGACCAATACAATGGGTTCAGGGGACTTTGGATAAGTACTGCTAACTATGCTATCCCCTAAAACTAGATATCATTTCATTTAGATATGGCAAATGAATTGTTTTATTCATCTACTGCTATATAACAAACCACTCATCAAAACTTACTGGTTTAAAAGAATAATTTATTATTTATCACACTCCTGTGGGTTGATTTGCACTCTGCTGGGCCATTCTTCTGAGTTTATCTTCTCCTCCACAGAATGAAGCTGAGGTCTCTCATTTAGCCACCGGTTTCCAAGATGGCCTCTCACACTCCAGGACCTCTCCCCATGACAAATCTAGTACAAGCTTCCCTACCTGCAGCATGGCAACTGGCTCCCAAAAGACAGGTAACCAAGCTGGCAACCCTCATTGTTCAAATGTTTATAAAGCTCTGCTTGAATCACACTCACTAATATCCCATTGGTGGAAACAAGCCATGTGGCCCAGACACTTGGTGTGCGAGGACCACAAGTGAGAGTTAATGCCAGGAGGTGGAGCTGGCAATGTACAATCTATCACAGACCCACAAAAGTATCCACAGCTCCACAAGCACAAAGAATCAGAACACTCTCTGTTGGGAAAATAGAATAGTTTGGTCAGCGTCCTCGCCTCAGATCCAGTTGGGTGTGGTTTTAGCACATCCTTTGTAAGCAAACTGTGTGTGTGTGTGGAGTTAGTGCACAATGTGCGCCAATGTATCTTTTTAGTTTTGTTGCTATTCTTGTGTTCTTCAGAGAGAGAGAGAGAGAGAGAGGAGTTTTAGTGAAGCAGGCAGGCTGGTGGCTGCCTCGGGCATCCGCCCTGTGCAGCCATGCTTTCCAACCTATGGCTCCAAGGACCTTTGGCCAGTTACCTAGCTCATAGACTTGTATGTAAGGGGTCTGGTGACCCAGCCTGGTGTGTGTGGGGTCTGCTGACCCAGCCTGGTATATGAAGGGTTTGTGACCCAGTCTGTGAATGGGCTTGAGGGGTCTGGGAGCTCCAGACCCAGCCCTAGCTCAACAATTGGCCCAGTCAGCAGGATTACCAGCAGGTAAAAGAGCCCAACAACTGGCATGGTCAAGTAGCTAGATAATTGGTGTCACGAACAGTATATAGAGCTCTACAATTGGTGATGTCAACAGGATTAAAGACATTAGCAGACCACCACACCCTCCAATTCTCATTCACATTAGAAATGCCATGAATCTATATCTTCTTGTCTCAGTAAATCATAGATAAGACAAATGAAGCTGACAACTTGTAAAATGTCAGAAAATGGACCATCTGGACCCACACTACGTTAGTCTGCATAGATGGGCACAATTCCAGGCTCTCGTCTTAGGATCGCAGGGCCCAAAACTCAGCTTTTTAAGGACACTCATTATTGAGCAAGCTAAAGAGGAAAAACTAGGGCTAAGTAAACTTGCAAAAGACAAATTCGTCAACCGGATGTAAATTCAATAGTTTACAAAGACAGACCTACCTTGTGTATGGATGGAGGCTATTTGCAAACTGGATCCTGGTGGATAAATTCTCCCAGGAAAACAAATTAGAAAGGCAGAAGTTGCTTTATGAACAGAAATCTGGAAGAAGGGAAGCTGAATATTCTCAAAGGATAGTTCCATTAAGGCTGATGAATTGTCCTTCTCTGTTCTACAAACATCTCTATTTTAAGAACTGACTCAGTTCCGTTCAATTACAGCAACATTGCCTCTTAATAAGACTAGAAAAACACTGATATAACATTATTTCACTAGCAAAGATTATGAACAGGATTAAGTACAAAAGTCAAAACTTTTTCTCAACATTTTGTGTTGCATAACGCCAGTTCTGTTTTTTAATCCAAGATAATATTCATACTTATTATGCACGACCCAGAAAGCATTGTTGACACATAATGTTGATTCAGTAATGGGTGCACTTCCAGTTTTTAATCTGATAATCCCCATAGCTAACAGGTTGCCATAGCCTAATGGTGCTTTTTTAGTTCAGTTAACAATCTGCCAGTTGTTGAACCTCAGAACAGTATCCATCGACTATTCCAAACTTACTTCCCAGCATCAAGATTAAAACTAAACAGCAAGGCCTTGCACCATCTAAGGCAGTCTATTCAATTCATTTACATGTAAAACTTATACACTGTGCAAATGTAACTCATATACACTACTATGATTCCTGAACTTTCAGTGAATTAGAAACAAAATGGGGAAAGGGGCATTTAATGAAACTCTTCAGTAAGAGTTTGTGTTTTTGATTGGTCATTAAGGTAACAAATGGAAGGTCAGAAAGAAATATGTGAATTATATAGACTGCCTTTCTTTATAAGACTTTTGTAGCCCAAATTCTCAAAATTCAGTTTCATGAAGAAAATGCAATTTTTCTAAGATGATTGTTCTTCCTCCCATGGCAAAATATCTTTCATTGTATTACAGCCTGGGATTAAGTGCTTCATTAGGTGAAGATGGAGAAATGTTCAACCAACTGAGGAATTATTTATCATATGTAAAAGAGCTTTGTCTCTTTAAATATTAAATATCTCATGAGTCATACCAAAATGCTGGTCTCGAAAACATTACTACTTCAGGTTTTCTAAAGAACTATACATAATTGAGCATTTATTGAATGTTAACATTCATTCCATAAATTTGAGCCAGTAAGTGGCTCCACATTTGAAATCACATGAACTGTTTTAGGCACCCAGTTCTTGAATTTACAACTCATAACAAAGCATCACCCATTTAAATAGTTTGCCCTCATCTCAAACTTAACGTGTTGGGTTGGAGTCAATAAATAATATTCACAGCGTGCTCTGAGAAATGCTAGGGGATTCTCAGAGATAACCAGGAAGCCAGAGTCAAGAGGGAGTCAGGTGGAAGTCAAGACTCCCCCACCCCCTTTCGAGCAGGGAAATTCTTCTTTCATTTGCTTTGTATAATGATTCCTCCTTAAGATGCTATCAGTTTTGATAAAGGAGACAGTGTTGAACACATGGTAGGTACTCAACAAATGCTAGTTCTCTATTCCTTCCTCGTCCCACCCTAAAATCCAGTATGATTTGCCAAACTCTCCTGTTTCTATCAACAATAGCCAGTCTTTACTATGTACCACTGGTGATCTCTCATAAGTCTCAAATCATCCCTATGTCTCCATTCCCTCTAATACCATGTCCCAGTATTCTTGTGTTGGGAGTTCATCAATAGCTGTAGATCAGAATGACTTGCACCTGGTCTTTTATTTCATCTGACAATGCAACTAACTTCTGAGCTCTCCTGCTCTAAAATACTTTTGATACTGTTTACATCACAGGCTTGTAAGTCTGTTCAGATGCAACCTTCTATGTAAAGTAACTGGAAAAAAATCTAAAAACATGCCTACTTCAATGCTGTTGGGAAACTAACCTTTGTAGGAAACCTAGAGGGGGTAAATAGGTAGATGACCAGAAGTTTGGGTTGATATTATGTGTTCAAGTGTTCAAAGTGTACCTTAGTAGAGCATTTCCTTAAGAATTTTCTAAGATACTTCCCTCAGGTGACATTCCAGAGAGAAGGATGGAAGAAGAAAAGAAGGAAGGAAGGAAGGAAGGAAGGAAGGAAGGAAGGAAGGAAGGAAGGAAGGAAGGAAGGAAGGAAGGAAGGAAGGCAGTTCCAGTTGTCAAATAAGTTTGAGAATCCCATATAATGTGTCATGACTTATACTGTGAAGTGGATATTAGGCTATTGAAGGCTCTGATAAGTACTACAGTTAAAAAATGCTTAAGTTTTTTAACCTGCTTTCCACAAATTTATTTAAAGACTAAACCCCTCCTTTTTTGTTTTTGTTTTTGTTTTGTTTTGTTTTTCAGCAAAATTATTACCATCCTGAAGAACTTGTGTACTAAAAAAGTTTGGTAAGTGCTTCCTTAGTAGGCACTGCAGTGTACACAAATATTCAGTACAGCACAGAATTATTATTACTGTATTACTACTATTCACAAGTGTCTGGTAGATTAAGTCCAAAGTTCTTACTCTACAATTCAATACCCTTTACTATTTACCACTTATTTTCCCCCTTATAACAGAAACAGCAAAAGCTACTGGTTAAGTTCTGAAGTTCAAATCCTAGCTCAGCCACTTACTAGTAATGGGACCCTGGGCAAATTTCTCACTTTATCTGCCTCAGTTTCCTTATTTGTAAAATAGGTAATAACAGATAACATAAGTTATTTCTTTAGTGTAGAAAATGGGTAGATTTTTGGACTCTGCGTTTTCTGGATGTATGGCAGGTAGATTTCTGAATTCTAATGTAGATCTATTGGCTCTAACGCTCTGGACGATCACCTGCATCTTACGCTCCCCCAGTGATTCTCACATAAGTGAGGTTAGAGAGAATCACTGGGCTAGAGGGATGAGAGGACACTGAGTATATAAAAGAGGAGCACTAGTGCTACTTTCAAGTACTAGTAGGGAGGGGTAGTCTGCAAATCAGAGGATTCCTGTTTTGTCTATGCCAAAGACCAAAGAGGGTATTTGGCAGAATTAAGAGGAGGCAAATTTGAAATCAGGAGCTGGCCCCGTGGCTCACTTGGAAGAGTGTGGTGCTGGTAGTGCCGACGCCGCGGGTTCGGATCCTATATAAGGATGGCCAGTGCACTCACTGGCTGAGCATGGTGCCGATGACACCGAGCCAAGGGTTGCAATCCCCTTACCGGTCAAAAAAAAAAAAATTGAGCTCAGTATAATGAAGGACTTTCCATCAACCATGCCCGTGCAAAGACTGTGCAGGCTTCTTTGAGAAATAGATATCTCTCCCTCATGCCTGGGATTATTTATTTAATCCAGAATATCTTAGGGGGCATTCAAGCATCTCTTGGGGTTTTTAGACTCCATGACATCTAAGTTTCTCTTCCCACCCTGAAGTGTTAGAATGTTACCACACACGAAAGTAGACATCTGCCAAGTAACATCCATGCTAAATGCACTTGTTTCTCCCACCTTTGGTCTTAGTACATTTGTTTAAGGAAGAGTGTTTTGCAAAGATTTCAGTATTTGGAATGTTCTTTGGAAGATAGTATCAAATATTCTCAAAACAGGACACTAATCACGTGTGCACAAAGTACTCTGAAAGCCAGGTATGTGTCTTGGAAAAATACATAGGAAGCTATCTCCCAGGGGACAGACCTACAGGATACTATGGAAAAAACTTAGGAGCTTCTGCTGGGTTTCAACGTCCACCAGCAACCATTCCTTAAACAACCAGACCAGGCTCGCAGCACTCTTGCAATTAATCCTTGAATCCTGAAGGAACCATTACGTTGTCCCCACAGCTGCTGCTGCGAATCACATAAAACATCACCTTGGTTATAAGGCCAGAACTTTAATCATACATCAGGCCAAAAACACAGCCTAAAAAGGCATAAAATCCAAATTGTTTCCATGCCACTGTAGCAAGTATTAAAAAAGAAAAAACCTACACACTTTTATAATATAGATTTGTGAAATGATGAAAATGCTGCTATTATTTATAGTCTCCTTTCAGAATGGACACTTATTTATAAATGAATGGTTCTGTAACAACCCAATGGCACCTTCATAAATCTCTCCAATGTATGGCAGTCTGTAACACATCTGATGAGAAATGTGTTTACTCTTTCAGGATTAAAAATAGAAAAACACAATAGAACCAGTTCATTGGTAGGTTCGGGTGGCCACTTAGTTTATAATAGAATCAGGAAATGAAAGTGCCTTGTGGTGCAGTAAAAAACTCCACTAGACCCCATTTTAGCTAACACAAGCAAAGCATGTTAGTGAGTTTCCTCAGTTGTCAGCATGAAAAAAAAATTTAACTGTATACCTCCTTTCAATCAGCTAAATATTTATTCAAATCTGCAGCTTGTTATTTCTTCATTAACAAGGTTTCCCCCACTGCTTAGCAGAATATGTGAGGAGCTTTGCAAATGTCAGAAGCACTCAAGTTGAATCAAGCAGGGGAAGTGATAAAAAGGCTCATAATCAAGTGGAACTACAATAGTGGCACATTTCAAGCTGGGAAATAATAGATCAATACAGAAGGCTCTTTCCCATGGGATAGTACCGCTATTTGTTCTTATTTTGTGACTTGTTTTTACTCATCAAATCACAAGTACAATGCATTTCTGTGTTAACCTTCAATTTGTAAATGATCATTTGTATTCTAATCTCAGAACAGTGCAACAGAGAAAAGAGGGTGCAATTTTGAAAGAAAAGCTGAGTCTTGGGAATAAAGGAGAGTAAAATAAAATAACCAAAGTATTTTAGGGAAAGAATGAGTGCTTTTTGAGCTCCTAGTTAGTGTATGAAAACCTCATTCTAAGAGATAAATCAAGCCTACTGATGCAGAGGTTGTGAAACATGGACAAACATAACAAAGGTCTTCACAGAAAAAAAATTTCAAAGCTTCAGTTTAATCTGGCATTAGGTGAATCTAAGCTGTGTATTTGCTTCTTTAGAAAAAAAAAAGATATTTTGCTGTCTGGAAGTTGCAGATGTTTTACATTTAATTTTGTGGTTTGATCCTAGTTTGGTAAGGATCTTGGTATGTGAGCTCTCTCCAGCCGCTGGTACTGATACAAAATCTTATCACATTAACTTCTTTTAGAAAATTCCATGTTATCTTAAGAACCATTGACCAACCAAAACATGCCCTAACCAATTTATCTTTTAAGCCAGGTATCTGACATCATTTCAGATATACATTAAAATCCAACATCTCCCAATTATTAAAACAAAATAAATAACTTGTTCATAAACATGGGATAAATCTATAAAGACAGCTTATTTCTTCATAAAAGATAATGATATGTATCAAAACAGGACCTCAAAATATAACTCCAAAATCACAAAAAAGAAGACGTTTCAATGTGCAGTGAATAAATGAGCCCACACAAATTTTACAGTGATAGAGCCCATTTTGCTTGATTAAGAAAATTCCATATATGTGTTTTTCTCTTTCTAAACATAAATGGACATTTGTATATTAGAAAGGTGTCATTAAAAAAATAAGTATATGACCCACCATGAAAAGGAACAAGTGGCTGGTCACCCAGTGCTCTTCATTGTTAACTAGTGACAGTGATAATTATGTGAGAACTTTAGCCAGCTTCCAGAGGATTCTCATGTATAAGTAAAAGCTGAAGTAGAGACATACTTAGCACTGAAGTGCCTGGAAAATCCCAAACTCAATTTATCAATCCAGGTCTTTAAATAGAGAGAGAGAAGAAAAAAGATTCAGCAACTAGGGAGTAGATAAGGATCATTGTTTAAGCCCCAGTGTCCAACCTCATTTCTAGTCCCCTCACAAGCCGTGCAGTCCCCAGGCTTGGCAGGCTGGCCTTTCTCCTCTGGGAGGGGCAGCACAATCCGAGAGGGCAAACTTGGCAAAGAAGGCTGTGAAATGAGGGCAAGTTTTTATTGCTCCCTCACGCTGCTGAAGACCCTGTCTGCAGGGTTGGACACGCCAGCCCAATGGTCCCAGGCTGAGGTCACCATTATGAAGTTGTCATCTGCATAGCGGGGAGAGAGCTGTGTGAGGAGAGGACTGGCTTATGGTGAAAAGAAGAGAAAAAGGATAATTTAAGGAGCAGAGCTTGGATACTCCTCTGTATTATAGGGATTGATTTTCCATATTAAACAAATGAAGTGTTAACACCAATTCTGAGCAAAATTATTGCAAAGTCATCTTCCAAGGACAAGGTTAACTTCCCTGGGGCTGTAGTTAAAATCAGATAATGCTTAGATTAACATCATCCTTTCCTTTGCGTTCAAACTTTGTCCCAGAGTATTGCATAGGGAAGATCACTAGGAGTATATACGTTGCCCTACATCTCCCTCCCCACAGTGTTGTGAGTAGCTTTGTAGAAGAAGCTGGTTTCTATTGTCAAACGAGTTCTCCTTTCAGCTGGCTGAGAGTTTATTTTTTTACCTTGTATGAAAATTCTGCAGAGAGCCTAATGGCACACAATGGAGTCTAGGAATCATTTGTAATACTCAACTGCAGCAGGGATTTTATTTTATGCCTCTTTCCAAATAAGTCTTTTCTAAATATATTTTTGAGAACTGACAGCACATAAAAGGGAGCTATTAAGGAGAACCACAGGGTGTCTGTGATGGGAAGGACTGTTTATCCCTGACAGCCTCCAACTTTTGAATTCCTGGAAAGGCAAACCGCGAATATTTCAGTGAGCCTAGCATGCAGATAAATGCTATGCCACATTGCCATTCTATCCTTTTCCTCCTCCTTCCTCTCCCCTGCCTTCCCAGGAGCTTGTAAAATGGTACGTCTGTTATGAGGTATTCTTGGAAGCTTTCTAATGTCATCTGAATCAACATAATCCCAGACCTATCAGCATCTTTTTTAAAAGGTAAGCTTGCTTAGTCCTACAGAAGCCCCCCAATTAGAAAGCACTGTATTTAGTTACACACCCCTTTGCACTGCATTAGTAGGATACTCTGGGAAAAGCTCCGTGCTTTCAAAACACTGAATTTCAGGGAGGTCCTCAGCAAAACCATGAAACGAATTTGAATCTTACCCTTCGTTCAGATTTCAGTCTGTGACCTTGCACCCAGATTCCATGAATAGAACATTGTCCTTGCAGGGCAGAGGCTCAATAACTGGACATTTTCTGGGTCCCTGAATCTGTACAATGAGATATCAACTCCGATCTGTGAGCACAATGCTCCAGTGACTGCCAGGAATGGCTGCAATATTGATGCTTTTCAATGTAGATCACATCATTCACCCAGCAGAGCTCAATAAAATGATACTGTAGTTAACAAGTTTTATAACACAAAGTTACTTTAAAACATGGAACTAATCAGAGGGAAGCCTGTTTACCCATGTCAGCACCACATTTAATTGTCAATAAATAAACAAAGATTTGCTCCACCTATTGTCATGTATATCAAGTAACTCATTAATCTAAACTAATGAAGCTGAAGATATATGACAGACAGTTTTTATGGAGCGCCTTCTTAATGATATGTTTGCTTCTCATTTCAATGCCAAGACAGCCCATTATCAAGAAAGCACATTATGATCCAAACACATTGAAATCTACAGCACAACTCTGTTCGGAGCTCACAATAAGAAGTGCTCGCCCTTACATATTCATGTACCCTACCAGATAAAAAGCATTAGTTAGGAATGAGTGCGGGGGCCAGGGGACAGTGCACCTAAAGCTTCTGCTCTGTTGTGGGGTTGTCGTCCCTTCGGATTTTTAATCTCACCTCGAAAGAAAAAGGAGACTGAATCCAGCCCAATTCATGCACACATCCACTTTGAAAAAAAACCATTTTGAGTGAATATGTTTCATAAACACAATGAGTCCTAATCACTAAAGAATATCCTGAACCTCTGAAAAACACAAACACGGGAAAAGCAAGTATTCTGCAATTATTTCAATGATCACATTAGTCCTAAAGCTTTGATAGGTTCCAAAGATAAGGTAATTATTTCTTATTCTGCTTCTAGTTTGGAAGAGAATAATGTGGACAAATTAATATCCATCAAACCATAATGATTCCTATACCTGATGACATGACAAATTCAGAATAGTTGACCCTCTGGGCCAACGCCATGAAGAGATTGTGCTGTAGGCTCCAAACCAAATGAAAGATTCAGTCATGCTGCAGTTTTATTTATTTCAATCTGGAAAAATATACCTTAAATGGGACCAGATTACAAGAGGACACAGTATGTCTGTGTGCTGGGCAGGGAAAAAGATTATCATTAAATATGAGCAGGGATCTTGACTATCTTTTTCACCAACGTATTTCCAGCACCTTCCACAGTTCCTGGCTCATGGTGGGTACATGGTGAAAATTTGCTAAGTCTATGGGGAAAAGACCGTGGTACAAAGAATAGAAGGATTTTATTATTCTCCTCCCCTTCCCCATTCTGCTCTTTCCTTTGGTAAAAACACGAAGTGAGCTCTCCACTGTCAAGTGCTTTCTCTTCTCGTCTTCAGGGTCATGCAAGAAGGTCCCTTATGAAGTCCTAAGTCCATTACTTCTTGATTTCCCTACCTAATCAAACTGAAGCAGAATTCAATTCATTCCTTCAACAGATATTCACGGAGCATACAATGAGTCACATGGGATGTGGGCCCTCGTCGAGCTCAGGGACATACATCTAGCTAATTGGAAAATCTTTAGAAAACTTTAGAGCTGTGGGAACAAAATCCTAAGTGCCACAGGAACACAGAAGAGGTTGACTGTGAATGGAAGTTCCCAGAGCACATTCATATGGACTAGGCCCTGAAGGGTGACTCAGATTTGACAGCACAAAAGTGACTATTCCAGGAAGAAGTGTAGAATAAGCAAATTAACAGAGCACAAGAGAGCACCGAGTGTTGGGGAGCCAGCAAGTAGTTCCATGTGTCTAAATGCTGGGTATCATAAAATGAGACTAAAAAAGGCCATCAGGACAGCTTCTGACTAATAATCATAATAACAGCCATTGTTAACATTTACAAAAACAAGAACAAAACATAAATATTAAAGACATTTAATATCCCCTAATCCCTCTAGCTCAGACTAGTGCCACAGGCATCCTGGACAGAAGGAATCCATCTCATTCCTGAGGGTTCTATATGCTTTCTCAATCACTTATTCCAGGCCTACTCAGACTTTGTGAGCAAGAAGGTATTCCAAATGCATAAGCTTCAATGACATGTATTAAACATATTGTCAAGCAAGGTTGAAGAAAAGGGTTTCTGGTTAATAAAGCATTGTGTTTGGTAGACAGTTTCTGGGTATATAGAAATCTGGTTATAATCCGCCCCCCCCCCAAAAAAAAATTATAATACATTAAAATACTCTAGACCAGGCTTTCTCTACTTTAGCTTTATTGACATTTAGGCCGTCCTGTGCATTGGAGGATATTTAGCAGTATCCTGGCCTCTGCACATTAGATGCCAGTAGCAATCCCCAGTTGTGACAACCAAAATTGTCTCCGGACATCACCAAATATCTCCCAGGGGGTAGAAACATCCCCAGTTGAGAATTCCTACTCCAAACATTCAGTTAATGAACAAAATTTAATTTTATTTTGGTGATTCAAAAGGCATGTCAGAATCTGATTGTGGCTCCACCCATGGCAGGTACAGAGGCAGTTTAATGTTCGAATTAACAGAACATCAGATAACAGAGCTCACAGTAGCAATAGCAAGTAGTAGCTGTTAGTCTTTTAGATTGCAGTAAGCACCTATGAGAAAAATATTCATTACTTACACTCTCTTGCAAGTGAGAAAACTCAGAGCTCAGGGAGGTGAGATAACGCGTCCCGGGACATTTGAGGAAGACTTCACTGGATTTGGGCTAATGTTCTGGGCTCCGCACTGGAAGCCTGGGAGACTACAGACCCTGCTGCTCTGTTTAAATAATATTAGGGCTCTTTGACCTGCATTTTCTTAACAATTACATAAACCACCTGAAGATAACTCCACTCATGTTGTCTTAAATTGCTTTCCAACTTTCCTTGGGTGTGCAACATATTTATAATGCCAGAATGTCATTGGACTTGAGAGAACAACTTAAATCCCAAGATTCATGGATCCTTTGGTGCTTTGGGAAAAATAAAGGAAATCAAGCTGTCAAGATCCCCCAAATATAAGAAGGCCTTGGACCTCCTCAGGCAATGCGCAAGTGTGTCGGAAGCCAAATGCAAAGCAAAATGGAAAATATATTGGACTAAGACTTTGCAAAGATGTCACAGCATTGCATTTGATTTAATACTGAAAGACACATATTCTCCATTACCTTCTTTTTTCTCAGAACTACATGATGCAGTTTAAATGCATCCCCTCTTGTCCTAACTAGGTGTCTTTAAAACAGCCACTTCCAAATCTCTGTACTACATATGCATCACCATTGAAATGATTGAAGTCCTGAGTTTATAATACTCACAGCTCAAGTATTAGCTATGATCCAACAAAATGTATGCTATGGACTGAACTGGGTTTTCTCAAAATTCATGTATTGGCCCCCTGACCCCTAATATGATAATATCTGGAGACAGAGCCTTTGGGAGGTAATGGGGTTTATATAAGGTCAGGAAGTGGGGCCCTTGTGATGAAATTAGGTCCTTACAAGTTTGCTCACTCTCCCTCTGCCACGTAAGGACACAGTGAGAAGGTGGCCATCTACACACCAGGAAGAGAGCCCTCACCATGCTGGCACCTCGACTTGGATTCCAGCCTCAGAGCTGTGAGAAAACGCATTTCTGTTGTTTAAAGCACCCAGTCTGTGACATTTGTTATAGCAGTTCAAGCTTACTGAGGCAGTGTGTCAACTTTCAAGACCACAAATTGAGCAAATGTCAGGAATGCTTTCATGCAGACAGGTGGCAGCTCCCCTGGGAACCCTTCCCCATGGCTCCTTCCCACAAAGAGAAGTCCCTTGACCTCTTATCTCTTCTAAACCCCTTCTGCTTCCACTCCTCAATACCCACTCCAGGGTGATTAACCTCCTAGATGAGCTTCTTCCAAGAGACAATGACCCAAGAAGTAAAAACTTCCTCACTCTGCTTCTAGGAGAATTTCCCCCCAAAAGAATGTCTCTCCTGTAGAACCAGTCAAAACATGATTTGTCAGAGTTTTTCATCCCTGAGAACTGGTGTCACCAAGGCTCACAGGGTCCCGCCTGGTTGTGAAAGCTGAGCGTCCTTTCATGTCCCACTAAACACTCCTCCTCAGAAGTCTCCACCACCCCTCACCCACACTGGGCACCCTCACTGAGACCTCCTCCTGACACACAGTCAGTGGGTGTGGGAAACTGGGGGAAAATCCCTTCCACCAAGTACTCTCTGTACCTAGACTTTCAGGACCTCTTCCATCATAGCTACACTCCAGAGTTTTATCCCACAAGGACCTATAGTTCATTATCTTTTCTGCTCAAGAGGAAAGCTAAACTCCTAGCTGCAAACTTTTATTATTGTCTACTACTGTTTTCATTTTGCTTACTTTATGCCAGACATGCTAAGTGCCTTATATGCCATAACTTGTTAAATGCAGCAGTATCACCAGCTAAGTTTTACTACTATGCTCACTTTCCAAAGGAGGAAGGCGGGTCTACAGGTTTTCACTGCTTGGTTACACAGCTAGTAGGTGTCAGAGCTGGGATTCAAACCCAGGTCATGTAGGCCCAGAGTCCACAATCATATGACAAGTTTCTCCCTGTTTTCTGCCCTTCTTAAGAAGAAGCTATGGGCTGTTCATCTGTCGCACTTGGAAGTACATTGTGACCTTTCCTCACAAGACTAGAGGACACCAGAAAGTCATTTTCTGAGGCATACACCTGAGAGTCCCACGAAGGCTGAGGGCGGCATACCTCAGAGGCTGCGTGCTTCCTATGCTCTTTCCCTTTCAGAGTGGGTCAGATCAGGTCACCAACACTTTCTCAGGTTGCCTCTGTGCATTCAGACGGTGTGCATGAATCCTAAGGCATAGAATCACAACCTTTTCCTCTGAAAAATTAATACTGTTACACTTTTTAGGTCTACATTAATAAGTGCATCTTTGTCTCTTTTGAGAAAGAAACATAGCCTTTGTCCTATGACATATGCTCATTTCAGGTTCTGAAAGGATAAGCATAAGTACTGGGTAAGCTCCAGCCTTTGAGACAGTTTATTTTACATGATCCTTGTCATAAATCTATGAAGTAACTCTTATTGTTACTCCATTTTTCTGTGGGTAACTGGAGTTTAGAAAGCCTGAGTGGTCAGCCCAAGTTCTCTCTGCCAGTAGCAGTAGGTTTGGGAAACTGAGCCCACCCTCCTACCCATTGCACAATCCCACCTCCTTGTGAACCTGCAGGGTGCAGACAGGACTGTCTTCATAGCGGTGTTCAAGTTCCTCAAGGCAAAGAGTTCGTGATGTTAACTCTATATGACAGAAGACAGACTAACACTTAGCAGGTAAGTAATACATATTTTTTAAATAAAATAGATCAATGAACATTGAGAATAAATTTGGTGCTCCTTCAGGGATCCTGGGTTTTAAAGCCAGCCCCTTGACTGAAATCAGTCTCTGCTCTGTGTCTTACTAAGTAACTCCAGGTGGGTCACTGAATCTCTCTATGTCTTGGGCATTTCATTATCTGTAAAATTAGTATTATATACTAGCATCTACCTAGAAGAGTCAGTGTGAGAATTAAATGAGTTAGTCCATGCAAAGTGCTTAGAACACAAACTAATATGGCATGTTATAAATTAACTATTTGTCTCTAACTCTTCCATTTCCCAATTATTACTTAAGCTGCCTAAATTTCCACACATCATACATATATATATATGAAATTAGATAAAGTGCTTTTTGATGGCAATGAAAGTCATACAAGCATCTTCAAACAGAGTTCAGTGAGAATTAATACATGAAGGAAGCTTTTGCAGTTAATTTTATAGTTTCTACAGTTAAATTCAAGTTAAGTCTTCAAGTACGATCCAGTCCTCAGGTGGAAATGGGTCAATTTAAGACAAAATGGTGACATTCTCCATTAGTTTCTTTCTCATCCTTGATTTTTCCCTTTCTTCACTGTTTTCCTCACTGGTGTGCCCTCAAATCAAATTTCTCTGTCCAGTGTTCATTCTCTTATTCACTGCCTAGATGCTTATGGTAAGAGTGCTTTTCTCAATCAAATTAGAAAACATTGGGTAACAGTCACTTATAATTCTTTATTGACAATAATTATTTTCCAGTGCAAATTATTTTCGATATGTAAACTCATCCTAACTTTCAATTTCAACGAGTGGAATAAAAGGCCTTTTTCTTGTTTAAAGAATCCAAATAATGACATCAGTAGAGAGGAAGCATGGTTAGAAAATGTTTCCCAGAAAAAATAAAGTCACCAAAGGACTTCCCCTCCCTCCTACAAAAAGTGTCAGGCCAAAATAGTTGCATGACAAATTCTACTATTCTTTGAAGTCCAGATGAGCCCAATACCTCTTAAATTGTCCAAAGCATAGAAAAAGAAGAATATTTCATCAAACTTGTCTATGAAACAAGTATGACATATATAGCAAAACCTGCTAAAGACAATGCACACATACAAACCTATGGAACAATTTCACTTACAACTATCAGTGAAATTTTTCTAAATGAAATGCAAGAGTACTTCAGAAAGTTTGTGGAAAAATATAATTGCAAGATAATACAAATCCACAAACTGTTTGAAGATCCCTCATATTATCAAACAGAATCCGAAGACACATTAAAAAAATAATAATACATTACGACCAAGTAAAAGTTATTCCAAGAATATGAGAAAACATGTTAATGTAATTCACCATATTAATAAATCTAGGTTAAAAGAATCATATAATTATCTCCATCAGTGGTAAAAGATTTTCAACCAAATTCAATGCCCATTTTAAATATTCATTATATTACATAATTAGAAACCACCAGATGCCTTTGCACTAAGTCGGGAATAAGACTAACACACCCTCTACCTGCACTGCTGTTCACAGCTACACTAGAGGCATGAGTCATGGCCATCTGAAAAAGGAAAATATTTAAAAACATAAGAATTAAGGAGAAAGAAGTAAAATTATCTCTGTTTTGCAGATTATATTAGAATGGGTCTCAAATACCTAGAGAAACACTGATAAAATTAACATAAACATTAGAGGAATTCAATAATGTATCAGAATATAAAATCAATACAAAAAAGTAAATACCCTTCATAAACACAAGCTGATAATCTGTTCCAATATATAGCAAAAGAGAAAAATCCACTTACAATAGCAAAAATAGAGGATACTTAAAATAAACTTTAAAAAGAAAACTTGAAAATTCTCCTGAAAGAGGAAAAGGAGAGACTAGAATGAGTGTAATGACATTACCTCTTCTTGGATCAGGATATTTGGCATCAAGTTAGAATACCAATTTAATGCAATCCCAAGAAAAAGACCAACAAGGTTGTTGTTTTTCTAGAGCTATATGAGTTCATTCTAAAGTGCACATGCAAAAAAAAAATAATCAAAAACAGCTGGGAAATCCAAAAAATAAGGATAGTACAGGAGACTACCACTACTAGCTATTAAAATTAAAAAGGTGTGGTACAGACAGAGTAAGAGACAGACAACCAATGGGAAAGGGAAACTACAAGTCAAAACTGGAGCATCTTGTAACGTAACAGAGGGAAGTACTCAAATGCAAATGGGACAGATCAAACAGCAAAGAAACCAGCTTATAAGTACTCCCACTGGCTGACTTCTCTAATGATTCGAGCACAAAAAAGAAGAAAGACCTTAATGGACGAGTACATAAAGATATTAAAAGGACAAAGAAGAGATTGAGGGAAGACTTTCTTTACAGAAAAATGCCCACTAAAACACTGAGAAGAAATGGTAGAATAATAAAGCTGCCATTTTCAAGCTCAAATGTAATCATTTATTTAAGCGAGTCTCACTAGTGAGTACTAAAACCATTATGTAAAATGTGATTGAGAAACATGATATTCACATTTTACTTAATCATTACAAAGGAAAAGAATACTTTTACATTGAGAAGTTCTGATAGATGCCATCCTAAGCCAGTAATCTAACTTAGTATCACCAATAATTAGGCAGCCATGTCCCCGTTTAGCTGGCTCGTGCTCTGTTTCACCTGTTGTCTTGGAGTACTTCTTGACAGTATCCCCTCTCACTCTCAAAAGTGTCCCAGGTTAAATGATACATTATATGTTCACTCTTCTGATAATATACCTCTTCATAGGTTGCAATCAGAATGACACAAGATCATTTGTATAGTATTATTGCCCGAATTTTTAACTCTTATTTAATCAGGAGGAAGCAATCAGACAAATGAAAATCATTGGATATTTTACAAGACAACTACTTTGGGCTCTTAAAAAAATGTCAGTGTTATCAGAGAAAAAAATCTTAGTGTGCTGGTCATATTATGCATACGTAGGAGAATATCCTTATTTCTTAAGAGAGAAATGCTGGTATATGGAGACAGTAGATAGCTCGGTCTTGCTTTTTTATCCAGTATGATCATTTCTACTTTTAAATTGGAGTGTTCTGACCATTTTTATTTCACATCATTATCACTATACTTGGGCTTAAGTCTATCATCTTGCTGAGTTTTCTATTTGCCCCCTTTACTCCTTGGGGTTTTTTTCTCCTGGTTTTTCGGTTAACAGAGTTTTTTTTGGTTTTTTTTTTTTCTCTCTTTTTTAAATCTTCCATTTTATCCTTTGTCTTGGCTTAATAGCTACATGCCTTTGTTTACTTGTTTTCCTGGTTGCTCTAGGGTTCACAGAACACGTATGTAACTGTATCCCAGGATGCCTTCAAATGATAGCAAGCTCTTCCTGCATAATGTATCCTTTCTTCTCTCCCCTCCCAGCCTTTTTTCTATTGCTATTAATCTCACAATACATTATTATTCTAGCTTCAAACAGTCAAGGACATTTTAAAGAAATTTTTTAAATAAGAGGAAAAAAGTCTTTTCTATTTATATACATATTTACCATTTGGGTTTCTTTTTTATTTCTTTATAAAAAATATTTTTTCATTTGTTAACAATTTTCCTTTACCTTGAAGATCTTCCTTTAGCACTTCTTCTCGTGCAAGATTATTAGCAATGAATTCTCTCAGGTTAGTTTTATTGAAATAAAAATGGATTTTTTAAAGAATATTTTTGAGAAATATGGAATTATACTTTGGCAGTTTGTTTTTCCTTTCAGCACTTTCAAGATGGATCATTGTTGTCTGGCTTGAAATTTTCTGATAAGAAGTCTGCAATCATTTTTATCTTTGTTCCTGTGCACACTGATTCTCAATGTGGGGCAATTGTCCCCTCCAAAGGACATTTAACAATGTCTAGAGACATTTTTGATGATCACTGGGGAGTGATGTTTCTGCCATGTGGTGGATAGAGGCCAAACATTCTACAATAAACAAGACAGATCCTACAACAAAGAATTATCCAGCCCAGATTTTCAATAGTGCTGAGAAGTTGAGAAACTCTTCTCTGTACAAAGTGTGTCTGTTTTAACAGACACAGGTCAACTTTAATATTTTTCTCTTTATCACTAATTTTCAGCTATTTGATTATGATGGGCCTTATTGTATTTTGTGTGAGTGTGCATGTTCTACTTAGGATTTGTTGAGCTTCTTGGATTTATAGGTTTATACTTTTCATCAAATTTGAAAAATTTTTGGCCATTAACTCTGCAAGTATTTCTTCTGCCTCACCATCTCTTTTCTCTCCTTTTGTGACTGCAATTACACATAATTAGACCACTTGATATTATCCCACAGGTAGCTGAGCATTCTTTTTTTCCCCAAATATACCTCCTTTTAGATTCTGTTTTTATGGCTTCCAGTTCAGTGATCTCTTCTTCAACAGCAGTACATAACCTGCTTGCTTTTTACGTGATCCAGTGAAACTTTTAATTCAAAAATTGTGTTTTTAGTCTCCAGAAGTTCCATTTGCTCTATTTCATATCTGCTATTTCTCTTCTCATTTTATTTTTTCCTTTAAGTACATTTACATTGTTGTAATAGCTGTTTTAATGTTCTTGTTTTCAAGTTCCATCATCTCACTTGTTTCTGGGTCTGTTTCTGTTGACTGATTTTTCTCCTGGTTATAAGTCATGTTTTCCTGCTTCTTGTCATATCTGGTGTTGGGAAAATAGAATAATCAGGCTCCCCTCGCCTTAGGGCTGGTTGGGGGTGGTTCAGTAAACAAATTGGGGGTGGAGTTAGTGCACATGCACGGTGCCACAGGTTGGCTGGCATATACTGCCTCCAGTGGACACTCCGTGCAGCCATGCTTTCCAGCCTACGGCTTCCAAGGACCTGTTCGCTGGTTACCTAGCTCATAGATCTGCATGTGAGGGGTCTGGTGACCCAGCTTGGTGTGTGAGGGGTCTGGTGACCCAGCCTGGCATGTGAAGGGTTTGTGACCCAGTCTGGACAACCGGCTTGAGAGGTCTGTGAATTCCAGACCCAGCCCTAGCTCTACAATTGGCCCGGTCAGCAGGTTCATGGGCAGGTAAAAGAGCTCGACATCTAGTAATTTTATGGGATCCTGAATATTGTGAATGTTATGTTGCAGAGCCTCCAAATTTAAAAAATGTGGGGCTTTGTTCCAGCAGGCAGTCAATTTACCTGCATACCAATTTGATCCCTTCGAGGCTTGTTCGTAATCTTTTCTAGAGTAGGTCTAGGTTATCCCAGGAATATTTCAGTGCCACTATTAAATATTGCCTGTCTTGGTGGATAAATTCTACTCTGACTAGTTGGAACATGAAATTCTCCCATTTAGCGTAAATTTTGGTCATTGTTCAGCTCACAGTTCTCTGGTCACTTTTCCTCAGTTGTGTGAGATGTAATACTCAGCAAAGTGTTGAGAAAACTGCTATATATATTCCTTGAGCTCTTTGTTCTGAATAGCTGCTTTCTGTCTGCAACTCTGGTGTGCAACTTCCAGCTACATCAGTCCCTGAGAACTCTGATCTCCATCTCCTCAACTCAGCAAGTTAGTGTGAACCACACCAACTTCGACTTCCCGCTTCCTGTGCCTTAGTCCAGAAATTGCTTCTGGGCAGAAACCAGGAATGATTATAACCCTCACCTTATTTGTTTTCCTTCTTTCTGTAGTCATGGTTCTGTTGTTCAATACCTGAAAGTAGTTTTCATATATTTGGTCCATTTTTTAAAGTATCTCATAGTAAGAGGATAAGTCTAGCTCTTCTCACTTTATCATGGCTGAAAGTGAAAATCTATACTAATGTATTTAGAAATGAAATGCCATGATGGCTATAACTGACTTGGAAATGGTTTAGTGTAAAGAGTGTCAGACAGTAAGCGAGAGAGAGAAAGCAAACGTGACAAAATATTAACAATTAGTAAATCTAGATTAAGACTATAAGAGTGTTCCCTATATGATTGACTCAACTCTTTAAGGGGCTTGAAGTTTTTCAAAATAAAAAGTCGGGGAAAGAAATTGCATTAGGCTATCAGCCCCTATCACAATCTTCTGAAAATTTTTTACAAAAATATTTTAGAAGAATTTTCTAAGTACAATTTTAGTAGCTCTGTATAAAGAAAAATACCTGCAGACTTAACTACGGTTTCTCTCATGAAATAACACCACCTCACCTGCCAAGAACAATACAAGAAGACATGTTATACTTAGGTTATTGTCTTTCCTTTCCTAGGGGTCCAGATCTGTATCAACTAGAAAACTTTGAAGCCTTCTCCCCACTTTATAAGTGTGCGAGGGAGAGGAGAGTGTAAGCCAGAGCTGTTTTTTCTGTTTCTCATCTCTCATCTTTCTTCAACAATTCAAAGATTTCAGCTCCCAGAAAACAAAAGAACAGCAATCAAAAAGATGGGGGTGGGGGGAGCTTTGCACTGAGTTTTACAAAATTAAAGCATTTACAGACAAAATCTTAAAGACTAAAAATGGGGGTAGCAGTGCATTATGACAAATGCAATTTTTAATGAACTCATTGCTTCTGCCTGCCAGGGAGCCCAGATACAAGGACAATGAAGAGAGGTGGAGGTAAACAAATATGTCATCTTTGAGAGCTGACACAAGAAAAATTGCTAAACCTACTATGCTGGAATCTAGACCCTTCAGCTGGTTGCCCAGCTACAAACCTGAGGACAGACTTCATCCTGCAGTCAAGAAGATGGGCAGAAGTCAAGATAAACTGAATAAATTGTTTCATCTTTTTGATTCACACATATGAGAGAGATCAACAGGAGCCTATGGAAAAGTAAACCATCACAAGGAAAAGGAGATATCATCATGATGATCCAGAGGATAGAATGGTTTTTTGGGGGGTGGGGAGAACTATACCACAGGAGCCAGAAGTACATTTTTTTCTTAACATATGATGTGTTCAAGAAAATATAAGCACATCATCTCCATAAAGAAGTGGAACATGCCACAAGAGGACAGGAGGGTGATGTGACTGGAAAGCAGGATGAGGGTAAAACACTAAGATCTGAAAAGGAAATGGATGAGGATGAGATAAAAATGAATTTAGAGAAATTAAATTGTCACACTTTATCCCACATTGGAAGTTATTTCAAAGCAAACAAAAGAAAGACAAATTAATAACACGGAAGACAAACCTTAGAAGTATTTCCAAAGTATAGAGAAGAAGAAAATAAGAGAGATAATAGAATGAAACAAAATAATAGATATTGAGTAAAATAAGTACAGCAATTGGGAAAGAAGTAATAAACAGAAATAAATGTGAAGTAAAACCTCAGAATACAGATCAAAATGCTGTGTTCCAGAGAAAATTAATGGAAAGAAACACACAACCTGATGTAAAATTGGAAAATTTTGAGTTTTATGAATAGGAATAATCCTATAAGCATTCTTTCGGAAGGGAAAAGTTTGCCTAAAACCATGAGATAATTTTTACATATCAAATTTTCAAAAATTTTATGATGTCCTGTTTAAGAGTATAAACTTCCGTGGGATACAGCTATAAATCACATACTGTCTCTGTCATTTTTAAGCCACGTGACTTGGGCAAGTCATTTAATGTCTCCATGCCTTGACTTCCTCGTCTGAAAGATAAGGATAATCATAGTCCAAATTTCATAGGGTTGTTGGAAAGGTTCAATGAAGTGCTTCTGTCAGGTGGCAATGCCTGTCTATAGCAAGCATTCCACAAAAGTAATGATTATTACTCCTGGTGAGGTTCTGGTGAAACCAGATTCTCATACAATGTTGGTTAATATATATCACGAACCGTAAAGTCTTTGCATTCTTAAAACTAAGAGTTTCTTTAAAATCTATCTCTAGGAAAGAATAGAAAATGAAAAAAAGATTTATGTACAAAGATATTCATCACAATATATTTTTATTTAGGAGTTTGTTAAAAAGGCATAAAATCAGAAGAAAAAAAACCTGCTTTAACAAGTATTAAAATTATGTCATATTCTCTGAAGGACTTTCTTTAATTTTTTTATTTTAACAAATAAAATGTTATGGATTTCTAAAGCTCCCCATGTTTTTCCCTTTCCTGCATCCTCAAAGATACCAGTGTTCTAAAGTTGGTAATCATTTTGCCCATGATGTATTTACTTCCTAAACATGTATCATTCATTCAGCAGTGTTGGGTGAGAGTCTGCTATGTGAACTGGGGCTAGTTCTAGGTGCCTGGGATACACACACTTAAATAAATATATTCTATAGTATCTCAGAAGGCAGTGAAAAAAATACAGAGAAGAGAGAGATTTAGGGAATTTTTTGTTTTGTTTTTTAAATGATGGAAGTGCACCAGGAAAGCATGAAAAATTGACAATGCAGAAGAGAGAAGAGAATTGCTGGAGCAAAATCTCTGAATAGGGAAAAGGACTCAGATCTTGTGTACAATAAGAGGACTGGCTTTAGATGAGGACGTGGGTATTTCATCTCTAGGATCAGTCAGGAAGCCTATTAGGTGAGCAGATGTGCTGCTGTGATGTCCAGAAACAATATATAGCTTACTTGCATTTTTAAGATTTTCATAAATAACATACTATGAATCTTTTTGCCACTTTTTGGGGGTCCCAACCTTAATTTGGGGGGATTCATCCACATTAACTCAATATAAATCTAATTTGTCAATTTATAATTATTGTACAGTAGTTACTGTGCTCTGTGTCACTGTGCAAGTCTATACATTATTTCATGGCATAAGTAAACCACGATCTGTTATATAATACCCTACTGACAGAACAATGAGCTATTGTAAACAACGAAGCAATGCACAGCTCTCCTTCAATAATACATAGGCAAGAGTTCCTCTCAAGTATATAACTCAAATCACACTGCACAGTTATGTGATATACACAGATCCATTAGACATTGCCAAATTGCTGCTAAGATATAAACTGGAGCATCATTTTATACAGCAAATAACTGTAAACTAGGTAGGTTTTCCAAAACAATAAAATTAAAATTTTGTACATTCATAGGATTTAAATAGTATGTAATATCTATTGATCTTTTTAGATAATATTTAATTAGGAACAATGTTTATTACATAGCTTTATATTTAAAAAGCAGAAAATGGAAATAATACCATAATATACATGATTAACAGATTGATTTTTTTTGCACTTTTGCACAGAATGATTGAAAGTAAATATTGCCCGTCTTTCACCAGTCACTATTTCTGGATGATGACATAATGAGTAGCAATTTTTTCCTCATTTTTATTTTTCTGAGTATTCTAAATTTTTTACACAAATGTGTATTCTTTTAATAAAGCTAAAATATTTGTATTGGTATTAAAAGAACTTCACAATAAACAGTAAAATCTTTAAAAACAAACAAAATATAAACTAAGGGTTTTGGGCAGGAAAATTTTAATAAGTTTTTTTTAAGTCTCAACGGTATCTTTAACTACCTGCTTCTATTAGGACACCCACACTCTACTCCCGGTATGAGGATAGCACAGTCAGTCACCCCCAAGACTTTACAGTACTAGAGAATATCACCCAAATTATATCTAAAAACTTAAATGCAGCTTTCTCTTCCAGGATATCAGTGCTACTACCTACCTCAATCCACAGCTGTCCTATGTTTAGCTCTAATTCTATCTGTTGCAAGGGATTTCCCAGCATGTCAAAAATTCAGGTAACAAAAATCACAAGCCACTTAACATGCTAGAACGTCACTGGAAAATGGGAGCTGATCAAAGCATAGCTGATTCAAGGGGACTTTTTAAATAACCTGGGTGCTAATGAGGCCCATTGACATTACCAGGGCTCTTTCTTGAGAATCAGAGTAATTCGGTTTTCATGGAGTCCTCAACAAAATAACACTTAAATATGAAATGATACCAAGGAATCAGTATAGTTCACTGTTCAAATACTTCTATTTAAAAGTATTCTGTCTTTTAGTCCTTTATGGAAATGTCATACAAACTCCCCTTCTACAAAAAAGGCAAATATGACCACTTTTATCTGAATTTATTTTTCATACATAGAATTTAAACTATTTTTAAAATCATCTTTGGTTTGTCTGGCAATTTTCTCCCTTCAGCTTTATTTCCCAGCTTCCATGAAATAATAAAAAGAAACCTCTCTATTTTTATAGAAACATTTACATACAATCTTGAAATGAAGAAGAAGGCCCCAAAGTCTATTTCCATTAGTGCAAGAAACAAAGAGGAGTTTTCAACCTAGAAACGTCAGGCACCATTACTTTTTGCATGGTATGAAAACACTGCATCTGTTGATGTCAAAGATGGCAATACATCTGTATACGTATAAACATTGATGACTGTGGGGTGCTGCAACAGACTCCTGCAGACCACAGATAATAATTGTTTTCATAAATGGCCAGCATAAAAACCACTGCAAGGTAAAAATAAAAGTTGGGCTTTTTGTGACAAAAAATAATCTAAGCTGACTTTTAAAAATTTACCAGTGAGCTTGCCTCTACCATTAGAACATTTGCAAGGAACCAGTGATAAGTGTAGATGATCTTAGGTTCAGTAATGGCAAATTGCATCGTTATGGTTTTCATTGAAAGCGTGCGTGCGTGCGTGTGCGTGAGTGTGTGTGTGTGTGTGTGTGAGACATAATATATATTTTATGTTTCTACATGACAACAAATACATATGGCACAATAAAAATGTTCAGGTACAGGTCTGAATGCTTGTTGGTTATCAGAGTAAGAAATTCTTTTTATAAAGGTAAAATTATAGAGAATGAGAACTAGCAGTACAAAATACAGGCTAAAAAATTTGAAGGTCATATTCGAAGCCACCTTCCATAAGCCTGTTTGTCATTTCAGCTTCCGCCTAAGGACGCAGAACATTTAGTTGCCTATGAATGTAAGACAAACATAAATAAGGTATTTTAAAGCATCATTAATAAACACAAATAAGCAATTTAAGTATTGGAGTCAGCCCCAAAAGATAAACGTATCTTTGCATTTTCCAAGATTTTTAAAATAAGTGTGCAAAAAATTGTCAAGTCTCTTTGTAGTCAGAGATACAATACGATAAAGGTCAAGATCTTAAGCCCTAGTCATCCTGATCTCAGCCAAAAGGACAGTATCACCCTCAACTACCAGAAAGAACACGGAGAGGACTGGGTCTCAAGGACAGCTAGGACCAGGGGCTATTTTAAGTTCAGACTCTCAGCTACGCATCTCTCCTAGTGATGTTCCTCATAATTTTACCCCTCCCACACAGGACACATGGTTTTCTACAACTCCTGGCCTCCAAAAGGGACTATTATTCTTTTACTAGCTCTAATTGAAAAAACTATTATTCTTTTACTAGCTCTAATTGAAAAAAAAAAAATGGAGAAAGACTCTGATTTGGGTCAGTTTGGGTCTTGTATGTCTACTCTCAAATCAATGCCTGTGGCTATGGGATCGGGTACCATGACTGTCCTAATTTGGAATAATTGCCTACTCTTCATCCACTCACTATGGCCAAAAAGAAAAAGTCCTGTGAAAAGATGGTGGTATCTACTGAACCTGTTGTAAAAAATGGAGAGAAAGGCACTTTCTTAATGAGGACAGTGCTTTTACTAGAGGCTAGGAGGGATGCTGGAAAACCTAATAATATACCTAAATAGACAAACACATTCCTCCCAACTTCAACTCATCAGAATAAATGTTCATACAATATACTGAATTATATTTCCTTTCAATTATTCAGGCTTTTTTAAAATGTAAGGAAATTGAAAAATATCTAAAATTCATCGAACACAAATTAGTCTCACGTAGGCAACTCTTTTTTATTTTAAATTTTTATTTATTATTAGCATATTCATTCTTACAAATCGTGATGTTTCTTTATGCTAGGCAACTCTTAAAGGACCAGTTTTCATCGAGTCCAATTTAAACTGAGTCAGATCATAATTACCTGGTCTAGAAAAATATAAATCTCATATATTCCCTACTCCTTAATCTTATTTACTTCAATTTTCTTCGTTGTCAATCTATTTCAACAAATCTCATTCTCACAGTTACCTTGAAAATGTAAAAATCATAGATGCATTAGAAACTCTATATGATATTTCATAGACATTACTAATAAAAGTGTTTATTTTGAAAAAGAGTAAACTGTCTAAGATTTCAGGGATGTTTGCTCCCATTTGTTGCCAACACATTTGATGAATATAATTGCCACCATGACCACAAGTCATATGATAAAAAGATTGTTTATAGCCGTAAAATTTATCCTGAATTACAGATTCTTCATTTTGAATATATTCTGCACTCTGAAAATTCTTGCAACACAGTTGTGACCAAATAGGCAATAGGTTTTATTGTTTCTCAGGTAAGAAAAATGGTGAGAGAAAAGTAAATGTACTTATAAAAAATGAAAAATAGTGTGATGATCAATTTTATGTGTCAACTTGACTGGGCTTCAGGACGTCCAGATATCTGGTTAAACATTACGTCTGTGTGTGTCTAGGAGAGTGTTTCCAGAAGAGATTAGAATTGAATTGGTAGACCGAGTAAAGCAGGTAGCCTTCCCCAACGTGGATCATGCAACCTGTTAAAGTCCCAAATAGAACAAAAAGGCAGAAAACAATTGGATTCTCTCTCTCTGGCTGACTGCTTGAGCTGGGACATTTGTCTTCTCCTGCCCTTGGACTTGGGATTCACACCACTGGTGCTTGGACTGGAATTCAAACTTGGACTGGAATTTACACCACTGGCTTCCCTGAGTCTCTGTCTTGCAGACAGCAGATCAAGGGACTTCTCAGCCTCCATAATCCCATGAGCCAATCCCTTACAATAAATCTTATTTTTTATACACACAGACATATACACACATACACACAAATATGTGTATATATTTATATATATTTATATACACATAAATCTCATGTCCATGACATTTACTTTATTTTATTTCTCACTTTCTCTCTGTGTGTGTCTGTGTGTGTGTGTGTGTGCATGTATGGATCTTCTACTGGTTCTGTTTCTCTGGAGAATGCTGATAAATATTTAAGATATTAATGGGCGTGTTAAATAAAGGACTAGAGTAGGTTAACTTTTAGGAGCTTGCTCAATGAGCAAGACTCAGAACTAGTAAATTTTGGTTAAATACCTTCTTAAAAAAGAAAGAGAAGCAGGCAAGCCACGCTTTACTTCACAGCTGGCTTTTTGTTTGCTTACTGTATACAGGGAGTTTTTTTAATTATTATTTTGAATAGCAAGTGCTCATTTGTGCACATCTCTAACCTTAATTTTCTGATATTCTCGGGGACAAGTGGAGCTAGTTAGGAACATCTGTGAACACAGAAGGAGTGGAAACCTCACTTTCAACATTATCTATTGTCCAATTTCCCTCCTGTTACAATTCTATCTCACGATCAAGGTCATGCAAGAAAACCAGCAGGTGTGATTCTTCCTCTCTGACCAACTTATTTGTTTTTCTATTTTATTCTCTCCAACACTGTATAATTGACTCCCATAATGGCTCTAAAATTACTAGGTAAATATATTTAACAAGCTCCTATCCATATTGATAGAGAAGATTTACAATGACTATCATATTTGCTCCTAGGAAATGCACCAATACTAACAGGTCATTGGTAAAAATATCAATCCACTGCACTGTAGATCCCAAGCCAGCTTTGACCACCTCCTCCAGCCTCTGAAGGAAATGATGACAGTGATGAAGGAACAGCAAGCTGCCGTGGGCATTCCTGCAAAGTTCAGAGGGATTTCTTAAGCTCTGTAAAGACCATGACACAATGTGGCCATGGACCCAGCTCTTTATGCTCCTGCTGAAAACGGAAGCAAAAGGCTAAGATCAAACCAAACCCTTGGTTCAAACAGTGAGCATTTATTGAACACCTGCTCTGTGCCAGAACTGGTCTGGGCACTTTCAAGGTAATTGCTGCAAAACCCCCTAAAGCTTCCCATCTCACTCAAAGTACAGGCCAAAGTCCTTAGAAGTTCCTAGAAAGGTCCCCCATGATCTTTCCTCCATCTCACACTCCAGTCACAGTGATGTCCTTTCTATTCCCCCAACACACTTTGCTTGTGTTCAAACCTTGGCTCACATGGTTTCCTCTACCTGAGAAGCTCTTATCTCAGATGTCTGTGTGGCTTGACTACTCTTTCCTTCCATTGTTCACCCAAATACAGCCTTCTCAGTGAGGTCTTCCTGGCTACATCTCCAAGGTTGAAGCCCTCCTGTACACTTTCTAATTATTTTCTCTGCTTTACTTTTTTTTTCCCTTAGCACTTCCTACTCTCTTACTGAGTACATGCCTTAGCCATTATGGTCTGTTTCTATCATGAGATTACAAGCTTTAGACAGTTGGGGATTTTTGGTTTTGTTTTATTCACCTTTAGTTCCCAAAAGAGTGCTTTGCGTATAAGTCACTCAATAAATATTTTTGAACTGACTGATAAGCTTTTGTCACATAACAACCTAGGAATTTGGTATTATTTCTTCATTCTGATGAAGAAAAGAAGTTCAGAAATTAATTTGCCTACATTTTTGGAATAAATAAATGTCAAAGCCCCTTGCTATCTCCAGATTTCTAGTATGAGACTTGATTCTTCCTGCCACAGCTACTTGGGAAGCACAGACCAAAGTAAAGGTGGAATAGGGTGAAGAAAGACATTAGAAATGAATATTGGAAGCAACATCCACATTCTAAAGAGCAGGTGGGCTGAGTGTGGCACACGTCATGTGGCAAGGTGCATAATCCATGAGACTCCTGCTTGAAAAGGGGCTGCAAAATGCCTCAAGTTGCTATCTTATAAATTAAAAATATTTTTAAAGTTATAAATATACCCTCCTCTAATTGATTAATAAATGTTTACATTCATCTAGGATTGCTCCCACGTAGGAAAAAAAAACTGCTTTGCTCTCATCTACCTTGTGTAGTATGAACCCCACTGTGGTATGAAATGAGTGTTCATTTGAGTTTCATCCCAACTGAGGAGTTCCATGTGGCAGGATGCAAAAGAGAGAAAGCTAAAATGAACAAAATATTTATCTCACATATGTGGCAGGTTTTTAAATTTAATGCTCTTCCTTGATCCTACAAAATAGGTTCATATATACACTAATCAGGTCTTAATTACACTCTTACTGTGTACCTAATACTTCATTAAGCAGCATCCCACTCAAACAGGTGGACCAACTTTTTTGAGCAAGGCAAGCTGCTGTGGTTTGAATGTCCCCTTCAAATCTCATATTGAAACTTAATCCCCATAGTAATAGTATTAAGAGGGTGGAAAATCTGAATATAGTACTTGAAAGGTGGGGCCTTTAAGAGGGGATTGGATCATGAGGGTTATGCCCTCGTGAATGGATTAACTCATTCATAGACTAATGGGTTATCACGGGAGTAGACCGGTGGCTTTATAATGAAAGGAAGAGAACATGTGAGCATTCTCAGGCCTCTTGCCATGTGATGCCCTGCAGCACCTTGGGACTCTACAGAGTCCTCACCATGAAAAAGGCCCTCACCAGATGTGCCTCCTCAGCCTTGGACTTCCCAGTCTCCAAAACCACAGGAAATAAATTTCTTTTCTTTATAAAGTACCCAGTTGCAGGTATTCTGTTACAAGCAACAGAAAACAAAGACACAATCTTATTTGATTTAACAGAACAAACTTGCTTTTCTTAGTCCCTAAATAATTCTCCCTTGTTTATATTTTTTCAGGCTCCAAAACCCAAGACTCTCTACTTGAAAGTGACAGAAACCCAATCAAACTAGCTTGAGCAAAAAAGGAATTTATTAAACATCTGGACATGTAACAATAAAGAGGCCTACATACAGCTAAACCTTAGGTACAACTGAAAGCAGGAATTAATTCCCTCTGAGATTCTCTGCTCCTTACCTGTGCTTCTCTCTAGTAGGGTATGTTCTTCTCTCTGACCAGCCTCTTCCACGTGTTGAAAATATGGCCACCAGCTGCTCCTGTTTATATCTCACAGCTTTGCCACTGTCTGGGGACTCTGTCTCTTTTCCCTGCTTTTGTTTGCAAAACTCCCAGGTACGGATTCTGATGGGAGTGGTTGGGAAGCCCACTCCTGGATCCCATTCTGCGATCAGATTGGAGTCAGCAATACAATGTCCACTCCATTCAAACTCCATGAGTAGAGTGTGAGAAGACGCATTTCCTAGAAGAAGAGGCAGAGCTGTTACCACAGACCTCAGGAGAGGGAGAAGGGGCAGGGATGACAAAACGATGGTGTTTCCCACACAGGTCTACCTGCCAGACCCCATTAGGCACCAGGAACCCCTTCTTGTTAAACTTTCCCTCCAAATTTCTTTCAATTCACTAAACTACTTGTCTTACTCTGTTTAGGATGCTATTAAAAAATACCTTAGTCTGGGTAATTTATAAACAACAAAAATTTATTGCTCACTGTTCTGGAGGCCAGGAAGTCCAAGATCAAAGTGCTGGCAGATCTGGTGTCTGGCAAGAGCTTGCTCGCTATTCAAAGAAGGAGCGTCTGTATGTCCTCACATGGTGGAAGAGGCAGCCTCCATCAAGTCTGCCACATAAGGACACTAATCCTATTCATGTGACCTAATCACCTCCTAAAGACCCCACCTCTTAATACCGTCGCTTTGGCAATTAGGTTTCAACAAATGAATTTGCGGGCAACAAACATTCGGACCACAGCAATACCTTCTCATTCAAGTACTAGAAAAAGGTTTTGTCAGTCCAAGACATACACCATTGCCATCAATAAATTAAGTGAGTTACTGTGAATACCAGCAGCTGGTATTTAAATAGGTCAATTTTACCTGAGCCCTTTTAGCCCATTTTTGCCAGCCCTCAGCAGAAGTTAACTACAAAGTACCATACATGACTGTGTCTAATTTTTTTACTGGAATAAGCTTTTAATGTAATTATTTCTTGGGATGTCTGCATATCATACTCGTTTATGCTCTGTGATCTTCCCTATACACAACAGCTCACAGCACAGGATGCGAGGGACTTTGGTCCTATTCATCCATTTCTCTGGTTTACTTGCTGTAGGCTGATCGGTGCCAGTGCTGAGTCTAATAATCACCACCTCTCTGGGACTTCATGCAACTGTAACAGATGGCCCTTGCCTTAAGATGATCTTCCTTTAAGACTTATTTTATCCAGGACAATATTTTATCCAGGAAAATTGAAAAGACATACAAAATTGCACCTGTTTTTATCAGAAATAAGTTATAAATTAAACTACATTCACATACACCTTGCGCACACACTCACAAACGCACACACTTACACACATGCACACCAACCTCTCTCTGTGCTTCACATTAAGTGCATTAAGGAATTTTAGATGACCTTGGAAGAAAATTACAGTTTCTAAACAGAAGCTTTGAGAACCTTTTCCTGATTTAAAAAGAATAGTCTATGAACATGCTTAACTTCTGATAAAGCTAGCATTGATTCTATTCAACAACATGAGTCACCTTATCCCAGAACATATGAGAAAAATCAGACTTCAACAATAGCTACAGATTTATAGGAGATGGAATAACACACCAGCACAAAAACTGCACTTGCTGTACTACAAACACGACTCTTCAAAATACAGTGACTTTCCAAATCATAGCCACAGAACCAAGCACAGAAAATTCCATCTGTTAATCAATACCCAAAGAACGCATTCCACTACCACCTCAGTCACAGAAATCCGTCTATTAAAAAGAGACACAGCCACGCCAGTCCCTGGTGAGCCCAGCATTGTGCACCAGTATTCATTATTTGTAGTTTATTAGCCTTTAGATGTGACAGATTTGCTAGGAACCATACAAAAGAAAACCTGACACAGTTCCCACACCGTGGGCTTACAATCAAGAAGAAATGGGGAGGAAATATCCTGTGCTACCAAAAATAGTGGTAAAGAAATGACACCGGGAGAAGAGAAATTCAAAAAGGAAATGTAAGCCATGGGGCCAAAGAACATTCAAATTTGAATTCTTCTTCAGGGTTGAATTCACCATCACATATTAGAAAGGAGCTCAAATGCTTCAGGAAATATAATATTCCAGTGGACCAGAAGGAAAAGGGGAAAATAAAAGAAATCGCAAATCCCTTTAGGTCAGCGGCAGTGACTGATTCCTCTTATTATTTTCCACCACCCCTAACAGAAGAGTAGCAACACAAAATACATAGTAGGCTCACAATAATTATGACTTAAAAGAATGAGTGAAATCATTCTGTAAAGCAGTGTTGTTTAAAGATTTTTCTGAGGCACACTCTTCCAGCTAGGTGGTCTGTACACAAAGAGGTTTGTGGTCGAGTAAGTTCACCAGTGCTGTGCAGTGTCTCTTACAAGATGCATGAGGGATCTGAGTATATTAACAGCACAGAGAAATCCAGAAGTACAAAACACTTTTAAATTCATTAATCCAATTTCTCTCCACTTGTATGACCTCAGGATCTTTCGGCATGGGGATGGGGGGGGTAGGGGTGTCTTTTGTTTTTTATTTTTCATTTAACACCTATAGACAGCCCAAGACTCTATTCTAAGGCACAAACATACTTTGGAAAATATTGCCTTAAAAACCTTTAAAATCCAAGGCAGAGAAGTATAAGAAATGGTATTTTTAAAAAAAAAAAAAAAAAAAAGACTGTGAGATCCAAGAGGTCAAGGATCATGTTGTTTGGCTTACTAGTTGTTATCTCCAGAGCCTAAAACAATAACCAGGCACAGAGAGTTGTCAGCAAATATTTGATGAATGGACGAATTGAGGGAGAAAAGGTTAGGATAATTAGGTTAACCTCATGAATCCTGGTTCTCTTAGCCAACATGAAGGAGATAATTAGTCCAGTATTTGACAGGTTGAGGCTGAAGCAACTGTGAAAAATCCAGATAGAAATTTCCGGTTAGATGAATGGGACTTAAATCAAACTCAAGATCTGAAATAGAGCTCATGTTTTAGAAATCATCGATGTAGGATTAGTATCTTAGTTCCTTTGGACTGCTGGAATAAATATACCATAGACTGAGTGGCTCAAGAACATTTATTTCTCACAGTCTGGAGGCTGGAAGTCTAAGATCAAGGTATCAGCATGGTAGAGTCCTGGAGAGGGTGCTCTTCCTGGTTCATGAGCAGCCAACTGCTTGCTGTATCCTTACATGGTGGAAGGAGCTCTCCAGGGTCTCTTTATAAGGGCACTAATCCCATTTGTGAGGGTTCAGCCCTTGTGACCTAATCACCTCCCAAAGGCCCTACCTCCTAGTCCCATCACACTGGGGATTAGGTTTCAACATATGATTTTGGATGGGACACAAATATTCAGTCTCTAGCAGTGACCAAAGCTTTAGCATAAATGAGGTCGCTTAGGAAAAAAAAATGATCCAAAGACACATGCCTGAAGAAAACTTAGTTAGTTGCCAAGGAGTGTTAATGCCACAGGAAGGGACCCACCCATTACCTCCACGTTTTCTTACTTCTAGCCTCCACCTCTCCCCTGCTTGTGTCCTGTTTCTGCAGCTGAGAAAGCAGCTCGCAACCACCCCATCCCTTACAGCGGAAACCTGAGAATCGTCCTCACCCACGAGGCCTTCCCCAGCAGCGCTTCCAGGGTCCAGCCAGAAACCTGGGTTCTGTTTGACAGTGAATGATGTGCACCAGTGACAAAGTTATTCCGCCTTCACATAGCACTCTGCAGAGCATTTGTGAAGATACTATCTCCTTAATTCCCACTACCACCCTGTGCCCTAGATCATCATCTCCCAGAGGAAAAGCTGCAAAAAAGTAACTTTACTCAGATCCCACAACTGGTAAGAAGATCTCAGAACGGAGATAAGGGGACAGTATGTTGTCTCTTTCATAATTAACCAACAGATATCCACTTAGCATTTCCATCCTAGAAACTCCATGAAATTAAAGAAATGCAAGGCCTAACCACCTTCAAATGCTGGCTGCCTGAAAATATCAGCCTGAAAATATCAACAAACCAACTTGAAGATAAGGCAGAGTAGAGATTTTTGCAGACCACGGCAAGGCAGAACTCTCCCTTCAGAATCTGGATCTTAAGATAGTTCTTTCAATGCGGGGGCCTGATGAGGATTAAGTAAAGATCTTGATGTAATAGTTTAGCATCGGTGGAAAAAGCAAGGAGAGGGCTTTGCTGCACAAGAAGCGTCTTGGGGAGTAAGCAGTCATTTGAGGCTACTCTGTGATGTTCACCTAAATGGTTTTTTCCAAAAAATCCCTGCTATGAACTATAAAACTGTTTTTGTCTTCCTGGAAAAGATTCCCTAGAATAGTAAAGTCTGCTGATGAAAACAGTGGCATAGTGAAGTTAGTAAAGAGAGCCAAATAGGACAATCATGCCAATGTAGACAGTAAGCTGTGTGGGAATAGACGGTTTTAGTTCTCACTGCCACCGGAGTATTGTATGGTGGAAAGAACAAATACTTTGGAGTCATCCAGACATAGGTTTGGGAAAACACCTGCTACATATCATGTTTGTGAGGTTGCCCAAGTTACTTAACCTATCTGAATACTACTACACAATATAACCGTATTTATGATGCTTTATAGAAAAATGCAATTCATCAGAGCCTAAGAAAGAAAGAAAATAACCAAATCCAGGAGTATTTTGCGACAAAGAAGAGATAAATCTAATCTCGATCTCTGGTGAAGAAAGCATGATAAAGGAAAATATCTTTATCAATAAGCTAAAAATCTCCTAGGAATTCATGCCTTTACTTCTTTTACCTGTTTGAGTACTGCCGTTCTTGTTTGTTGTTTTCTATGAAATGGGATAAGAAATTATCCTTATCAAAGGGAAGGAGAAAAGGGGGGAGGCAATCCATCACAATGTATTGATAAACAATTTTTATCCTGCTTAACGCAATTAATACTTTGCCTCAAACATTGAAGTTAATTATAATCATACTAAGCACCTGTTAAGTTCTATTACTGTGCTGACCCTTTAGCCTGTTGAAATGTCAGCTAGTCCCAGGTCTTAAAGAATATGTACTTACACTACCCCCTTTAAAATGTTAATTGAGCTAGAACAAAACTCCTTTATTTATAAGTACAGATTTTTTTATTGCTTTCAAACGCAGGAAATACACAACAGGTCAAATATAAATGCCATAATCATCGATTGAAACATGCAACTCTTAGAAATATAAAATGTCCAACTTAATTGTGCAAGAGGGTTGGCCAGTTAGTTCGGCTAATTAGAGCATGGTGCTGATAACACCAAGGTCCAGGGTTCGATCCCTGTACCAGCCAGCCACCAAAAAAAAAGCAAGAAAATAAATGAGAAGACATTTTCTTTGCGTGACAAAACACCATAAAGAAAAATATAAGGAAGTTAGTTTTGCACTATGTGAAGCCTATTGTCAGATCTGAATCGGAAAGCAATTGGAAATAGAGACGTTAGAAAATAAAGCTCTATCGCCATTGATAAAACTGAAGGGTTAGTTAGACACAGTGTGTCATTGTATCGACTTCGGCAAAACTCACATACTTTGTCATGACACTAAGGTTTTTAAAATTGAAACTGTAATTGGAATTGAAACAGTGCAGACACCAAGAACCAGAAAAAGATTACAGAAACTCAGGACCCAAACTTCTCCCTAGAGGAGGTGGAATTGAAACCCATTGCTGTAATGAAACATAAAGAGACAATGTTTGGGAATATGCCAAAGAAACTTTTTTACCTAAAAAAGTGTTAAAGACTGTTTAGTAGAATAAAATTAGCAATTTCATTGATAGAGAGATTTCTTGGAAAGAGAGATTTCCTGGCTAACCAAAACAGGGTTTTCACAGAAATCAAGTGTTGATTAGGATTAAGAAGCGAGAGGTAAATATCTCAAAAAAAATGTTAAAAGTGAAATCAAGCAAAGTTTCAAGAGACCTGAGAGTGTTTATTTACTTCACACACTGGGCTGTTGTTGATGTTGCAAACAGTCATTTTCTCCCTGTGGACTTACCCTTGTCACGGGCTAGCCCTGTAGTAGCAGAGTTGCTGCCTGCCCATGTGATCTGACATGAAGAAATATCAAGACCCACCTGCCAAAATACAGCCCTGCAGCCTGCCGTTGCCTTCCTCTCCCATTCTCTTTGGCCCAATTCTCTCCCCGAGGTTTCCACCATCAACTCATTGACGGCTTGGCTTTATGGCGGCATCTGAGGTGACCTCACATATGTAACTCCAGCAAAAGAGTGAGACGCACAAACTAAGGAATATTCAAAGTAAGACCAATTATCTCAGTGTATAATTGCTGTCACCACAGTGGCTAACAATCTGAGTATTTTATGTTTGGAAATAAAATACTCCGTCCTTCTCTGTCCTTCCCATGTTACTCTTTTCTCTTATGCTAGCAATATCTCCTCTCCTAAATAACTAAGTCATACTCTCTCCTCTCTCTTCAAGTCTCTAACCCAGAACATGCCTCAGAGCTTTTCTAGATTTTTAATTGGCTGTGTTCAAGCTCCAGTGCAATGGAAAATATGATTCCAGACTTTTCTACTCAGGCAAACTTATGGAAGGCAATTTGACTACCACTATTACATCATCAGACCACAGCAATGTTTTACAGCTCCCTGAAGAGGTGATTTGCAAGAACTCTGTCACTGTTATTTAGAAGGTATAGTCTTCACAGTGATTTTACAATTGTATCTCTTTACTGGGCCTATGTTGAAATGGTTTGAACGTCCATCTCACCACTAGCTAGCAGCAGGGATCACAATGGTAATCAAGTAAGGATCTCAGACTTCCCTACAAACACCCTTGAAAGCTCCAGTCACCCCTCAGGATGTCATTATAATACATTTACTTCATATAAGACTCATCCTGGAATTGGTTGTGGCAAATTACATCTGTACATTCAAACTGTAGGGACTCCTATATTAGATAAGTCTCCAAATATTTAATTAGGGCAAAGTAAGGTCTACATAAAACTACCATTTCTCTGGCAAACTTTTAAAATTAAACAAAAGTACAAGAATATTTTACACACACACATATGAAATCATAGATGTGCCAAGAGAAACTATTTCCTTGGCAATTGAACATAAAGAATTCATTCTGAAAATTATATCTATAGAACATAAAACTTTATTTGATGTAGACAGCATAAGTGAAATCCTGTAAATTGCTTTGTAAATTGTACACATAGAAAAATGAAGGGGAAAGGCAAGAGATTATTTCCTAGCAAGCTAAATGTACAAACATCAGGAACAAATGAGAAAAGGAATAGAAATATAGTAAGTAAATACATGCAATAAAAATATACAAAATATAGCTTTAGGTAAACCAAATCACATGGTCATAAAATTGAAATCTACTGTTAAGAAAAAGTTCTCTCCTAAATTTGCAACAATATAAGAAGCATCAGAAGAAAATTGAAGTGAAAGTAACTAAATCCATATCTTTGAGAAATATAGATAACCTAATTTTCAATAAAATATATCTAATATTTATTGACTAGTTCCAATTTTAAGCAGTTGAACAGAGGAAAAGAAATACTATTTTAATGTACACATTACCAACACTCAAGGGCCTTATCCACATGCAAACATTAAAATCTTTGTGGCAGGGCCGGCCCCGTGGCGCACTCAGGAGAGTGCAACGCTTGGGAGCGCAGTGGCGCTCCCGCCGCTGGCTCGGATCCTATATAGGAATGGCCGGTGCACTCACTGGCTGAGCGCGGTGCGGACGACACCAAGCCAAGGGTTGCGATCCCCTTACCGGTCACAAAAAAAAAAGACAAAAAAAAAAAAATCTTTGTGGCAGGAGAGGGAGTTGACTTTATTTATTTTCACCAATATTTCTAATTTATTCTCAACTTGTTCTTTTCCTCTATATTGAAAAAAAATTTTCTAGTAAAAAACCTACTGACAATGTTAGCAGGTTAGAATTCCAAGTATTTCATCTTTAACACTTTTTATAGCGCACAGTGTGTACTGGCCAACAATACTCAAACCAATATTTTTGATGAAAACAGAAGAGAAACGGTAGTGTAAGTCTCTAGAAGTTGACTTAGTAACACAGTGTTCTTGGTTACCACGTGCAAGTCATAGCAATAGAAACAAAGTTCTCAATGTACTTACCACCTCCCAAAACGTATCACATACCTATAGTAACATCAGCAACTAACATGCAGTCAGTGTTCATTTATCCCAAGATTAAGGGAACTTCTCTTTTTCAATTTCAAGTTTTGTGATTTTACTTATTCTTTGGTATTCTCTCCAGTGGTTTGCAAGTCAGCAAGAAGTAGAAAATTTAAAAGCAAACAGCAAAGTTGGCACTGTGAAACCAGTAGCCACACAGCCTGATACCTGATGGAAGCAGGACACTTATATAGAAAACTACACACTTATTGCTGTGAAGGTAATCAATTAGAAGACAAAACTCAGAAAACTTTCAGTTGCTCTTCTCATCCACATCCACAAGGGTGAGGCTCCATTAGGCAAATGGACCATTGTTTTTCTCTGCCTATGGAAATAGCTTCTTGGGAACTAAAAGAGAAAGAAAGATCAAGGCAGCAGCTGATGGGTTGTATGGCTCGTAACAAGAGTTGCCTCAGCCCAGACAGTAACTTCTCAGGCTTTTGGATGAATTTCCCAAGCAGGGAAGCAACAGCAACAAATGGGAGTGTCCTTTAAAAATGAGCAAGACTTTAGAGGTTGAAATACTGATCCTTAGCCCTTCACTAAAGGGACGCTGGAGCGATAGCTAATTCAGATGGGATGAAAACACACAAGGAAGCAATGCACATTAAAGTCATTTTAGTAACGGACTGTTAGTGTACACGAGAGAATTGATACCTTTGTGAGGAACTCTTCTGTGAGCCAACAGGAGATACTGAAAGAAATACTGCCAATAACATTAGCAAAATAAATAACATGTAACCAGCTCAGATGCAATAATGTATTGAAGCATTTATTACAGTCCTCTGGCACCTTGTAGACAATCAGCAAATGTTAACTCTCTCCATACCAAAATGAAAGATGTAATTCAAAGTTGACACAGGTTTAAGGACAGTTTATTTCACCCTTAGTGATTTGTTATCACTGATTTAAATCTTACTTTTAAAACAAATTCCTGGAAGAAATGTTTCCCTCATAACTCTTTCACAGCTCAATTTGCATCAGATTAAAAACCGCATTGCCAATTATGATGAAGTTCTAGAAAATAAGCCAGTCCTATGCAGACACTGCTAAAGATGACACACACTAAATGAGATTCTGAAGTCTCACGGATTTAGCATTGTAATCACTCATTTGCTCCCTCATTCACTTATTCAACAGGATACATTTGTTGCATACTCATGGCTGACTAGTGGAAACTGAAAAGTGGGAACATGGAGCACATAATGAGATAATATATGTAAAAATCCTTTGAAAAGTACAAAATGCCTTAGAAATGGCAAAGTTGATGATGATGGTGATGCAATCATAGCCTATTGGGGGAGAAGCAACATAGTCTCACTAAATAAAGGAAAATCATGTCTGTCTATTAAGTATAGAAGAGGGATCATTTATTATCATAATTTATTTAGATTTTCAAATAGCTAGTGAAAAATTCTGTAGAAAGTCTATCTTTCCATTTCAAATCAGTTAACATAGGATTACGGGGAATGCTTTGAATGAAAAGCTGATAAAAAAAAAAGAAGACATTTCTTGGTATAGAGAAGCATTAATTTGAATCATCTTATTGAACAGTTTTATAAATCACTCAAAAGAGACTTCAGAGTGAAGTCTTCCTATTTGCAGACAACTCTCAATTTCCAGGCACCTAAATAACAAGCTGGCTGGAATCAATTAAACCTCGTGAAGATGTGGCATGAAAATTGATAAGTAAACTTAATTACCAGGAATAAAAGGAGGTGTACAAAGGGAAAATCATGGAACAATTGTTTTAAGAGGATAGGCCCCAGTGAAAAAACAGAAAAGAACCTGTCATGACGTTGTCATTTCAAGTTGTGCGTGAACTTGGTAGATGCTGTTCATACCGCCCTCTCTTCAATTGCTCTATGTACGTTGTTGTTTTGACAGGTGTTGTCAAAACGTTTTAAAATGTTTTCAGTTTGCCATTGACATGAAAGGTTACTGTGAATACAGAAAGGTGTGGAAACAATGGAGAAGAACTCAGTTTTGTATTAGTGAAGCAAATGCTCATTGTTGGAGGAATGACTGCAGTCATTCCTTTATTTTCTTTGAAAGCAACAACAAAATGCAACAAAAAAAAAATGGAGAAACTAACAAGTGGCTGAAGCTGGGATATGTCTTGTTACTGAGCCAGTAAAAAGTTGGTATATGACACACCACATGGTAATGGAACTGAGAACAGGAAACACTGCACAACCCCTTCAAATACAAGAAGTTTTAGTGCAAAAAATAGGCTGAGGAGGCCTACTTTTGCATTAGCCAGGGTTGTTAATAAGACATGGAGTCATCATTTCACTAGCAGCGTTTTTTTCCTCTCGTGGGAAAATAATGTTGTTTATTTCAATCAATAGCATGTTAGACCTAATAAGATGTGGCCAGTGAATATTTGGGCATGGGCGGACAGCATGTGAAAAGTGTCATAGATATACAGAGAGAAGGACAAGGCCAGGGGACAGAGGCTGCGGAGGATGAACCAACAAAGGTGGGGACACATATCCAGCCATGCGGGGCCACATCAGAGTTGTTTTTGTTCTAGGAACAACGGGAAGCCATGAAGTGCTTCCAGCTGGAATGCAGTTGGGGTGGAAACGGAAAGAACAGACTTGCATTTTTAAAGTTCACTCTGGCTGGACGTGGAGAAATGGTCCCAAGCAGGCCCTGAGCAGATGGTCCTCATGCCAGACAGAAGTCGGTCACGGTGCTCCAAGCCAGAGATGTGGAAGCTAGGACATGGGAAGTGACAGACAACGAGCAGAAAAGCAGACATTGTCACCAGATACTTAAAAGTATTTTAATAAGTATATGTAATATATATTTTAAACTTCTGTCTTGACCCAGTTTTGAGGCCTACACCAGAGAACAGTCAATTCCCTTTCTTAAACAGCTGATTTAAGTCCACACCCCCAACTACCTCCCTTACTGGGTTCTCAAACTCCAGGCCACTGTACACCTGCCCTAATCACCCCAAGGCCAGGTACCAGGCAACCAAAAACAGCCCTATGCTCAGAGCCTGCTGAAACTATTCAAACCTGCCAATTCTAGACCTGCTTACCCTGCCTTACCTAGTTCCCATGGAAACTACAATAAAGGCTCTGGCCCACATTTCCCCTCACTTCCTCTGACTCCTGACCCACCCTGGCACCTCCCCATGGGGCCCAGCATGGTACGGCATGCACTGTTCTCCCCAGGGAGCCATGAGTGAATAAAACTGTAACACTCTTTCTAGTTTCTCTCTCTTGACATGCGCCTCCCCTTATCACACCTCACCCAAGGTGATACAGTTAAAACAGTACAAGACTGTTAAAATCTAAAAGGTAAATCTGAATTTAGTCAAATCTCAATCAACCAAATCATTAGAGTATTAATAGAGCAAAAAGGATTAGAGAAATCTAAATGTTGCTCAAATATTTAGTCACTCAGACGCCAAACCTATTGAAAACGCATAAGAAGGAGAGAAACTCCCCCCTTAAAAAGTTACAATGTCTTTTCCTACTAAAATTGAAGGAAAATAGCAAAATTGTTTGATCTGATTTTTTTTTCACATTATTCCTCCTGTCTGTCATCTGGCAGAAATGCTAAAGAACAATGAACAATTACATGTTCACAAAGCAAGCAGAGAAGGAAGGAGGAGGAATAAAAGGCCTATTTAATCTTAAAATTAGATAAGTAATATTTGAATAACTGTGCTTTGACTAGAATAATAGCATAGCTTCCGTCCATAACAGACCCTTGATAAATGTTTGTTTGAGTGAATAAAAGAAGTGACAGATTCTTTAATTGCAAAAATTTCATTAAATTAATATTAATTATAGGATGAAAAGCTCATGTAAAATATATAACTCAAAAATATATTACATTCAAGAAAATAAGACACATCCTTTTGGAATGTGTTCATCTGTTAAGAATCCTAGAGTTGTCTTCACAGTTTAATCCAACTGTCCTTATAGATCTACATATATGCACGTTCACATATTTGAATAATTTTGCATACATTCAGTTTGGAACCTCATTATTCAGTTTGATCATATTGCAAAGTCTGAGGTATTTGATGAGTATAAACCCAACAACAGTACATGGAGCATAAAGCCCATATTTCGAAATCTGTTTGCAATTCTAAAAAATTCTGGTTAGTTCAAAAGAGTTACTTTTGTTGACAGGGATCCAACTGGGAATGAAGATATTATGACATATACTCGCTTAACAGATAAAAGTGGGAAGAAAGAGACCAGAGCTAAATAAGAATGCCAGGATGAATTGCACACCATCCTTTAGGATAAATTTTTTTCTTACCTATGGGGAACCATCTTGAATGTACAAGGCAAGAGAGATGTAGTTTAAGATTTTAAACTAGAGTTTCAGTACAAGAAGGAAAATAAAGTTAAAAATTAAGTTCTCAGCCTTTGAAAGGGATTCAGAATGTCACAATTAGCCAAATTTATTTTTATATGTTTTTGGTAACAATTGGTACCTAGATCACTTGTGCAGGAGGCACTCATGACCACAGCCACATTTGATTGTAACTCCTTCATCGTAGAAGTTAAGGCTGTGCATTCCTACTAGCCGTTATCATAGGTGTCCATCCCTGGTCATGGATTTTGCTGAATGGATTATGCTTTTAATAAGGACCATGTGCAGGGTTTATTTCTCTTAAGCCATTTAGCCTTGCTTTGTTCCTGACACCAGCTACAGCCATTCCGTAAAGTCATGCCTTTGGTCCTAAGCAGGACCCGCCAAACAATGTGGATAGCAGTTCTACCAACCCATGATAAAGCTGCCCAGAGTTTATCCCCACTGATAACATGGCCTCCTCTAACAGTGAAAGACAGCTCAACCTTGACATCCACGCTCACCACCCATCCCCCACTCCCCTGCCTCAGAAACTTTTCAAAAGATAAATCTGATCAAACCGTGCTTTAAGCCTCTGACAAGATTTCCCACTGCTCTTCAGGTGGAACCTCAGTGCTCATGAGAACCCACAAGTTCTTGCACTATGTGCCCCTCAGCCTCGTTTTCTACCACTTCTGCCAGCGCCTCTGGACCCCCCTCTCCCTTCTTTCCCACCTCTGTTAGCCCCATCTTAGCCACGCTGGTCTCTCCATGCTCCCCGAACACACACAGCCCCACTCCTTGTCTTCCAACGTTCCTTCTCTTCCACCTGGAAATCTAGAAGCCTACTTGCCGGTAAAAGCATTGTATGATTTGGAGTTTAAGGTAAGATTCCCTGAGTACCCTATACCTCCATTTGAGTACAGATGTCAGCATCTGTTTCTGCTACGCATCCAGGACTAAGCAAAGTTCCAGGGACTTAATAGAAATCTAATAAATATTTGTGCAATGAGTGACAGCAGTTTCTCATGGACATGCACATCGTTATGCAAGCCTGGTTTCTCTGTGAACCGTTTCTTCTTCGTGTTCTTTCGGGGCACCATGTTTAACACGCAACAGTGCCAGAAAGACCTCTTGCTGTGCTTTCTCTCGCCTTACTTCTCACCACTCTGCGTACTCATCACCCAGAACTCCAGTTCTTCCTCGGCTGTGGGTGCACACGCCACCTGCCTGCCACCTGCCTGCGACCGCTGTCCCTCAGCTTTGCCACCACTCCACTTTCTTCACCTGGCTATTTTTTGCTTATTCTTCAGACCTCTTATAAAATGTCTCAGGGCTGGCTGGTTAGCTCGGATGGTTAGAGAGCAGTGTTGTAACACCAAGGTCAAGGGTTAGGGTCCCTGTACTGGCCCACCGCCAAAAACAAACAAACAAACAAACAAGCAAACAAATAATGTCTCCTCCTTGCGAAAACCTCCTTGGACAATCCAAGGCTCCCTCTAGTGGCGTCTATACCATATGTACGTATGCTTACTTTATTACCTATCAAATACTGTTTACTCGAGTTTATTTCCAAGTATAATTTTAGCTACTTGAGGGGTAGGAATATATCTTATCTCTCATAGAAGTACTTGGTAACCTCTCAATACTGTATAAATAGGTCTTCATGCAAGTTTTATTTTTTAAAGGAATTTATTGTTTTTAATTGAAACGTATTGATTGTACATATTTATGGTGTACAGAGCTATATTTTGATACATATATACAATGTGTGATGATCAGATCAGGGTAATTAGCATATTCACCATCACAAAATGCTATTATTTCTTTGTGATAAGAACATTTGATCGCCTCTCTTCTAGCCATTTAAGATACAACAAATAATGGTTATTACAGATGACTAACTACTAAATAAGGTCTATACACCACTAGACCTTGTTTTTACTATATAGCTGTCGTTTTGTGTCCATTAACCAACTGCTCCCTATCTCCCTTCCCTTCTCTTCCTAGCCTCTGGTAACTGTTCTACTCTCAACTTCCAAATGTTCAACTATTTTCTTTTTCTTCTTTTTTAGCTCCCACATGTGAGTGAGCACATGCAGTGTTACTCTTTCTGTGCCTGGCTTATTTTACTTGGCATAAAGTCTTCCAGGCTTATCCGTGTTGCCACAGATGACAGGATTTCATTCATGTTCAAAGCTGAGTAGTAATGCATTGTGTGTATATACCACATTTTCTTATCCATTCATTTGTTGATAGGCACTTAGGTTAATTCCTTATCTTGGCTATTGAGAGTAGCGCTGCAATAAACATGTGGGTGCAGATATTTCTTCGAAATACTGATTTCATTTCCTTTGGATAAATAGCCAGCAGTGGGATTGCTTGATCATATGGTAGGTCTATTTTTGATTTTTTGAGGAACCTCCATACTATTTTTCGTAATGGCCGTACTAATTTACATTCCCATCAACAGTGTATAAGGTTCCCCTTTCTCCCCATCCTTGCCAGCATTTTTTATTTTTGTCTTTTTGATAATTTCCATTCTAACTGGGGTGAGATGATATCTCATTGTGATTTTGATTTGCATTTCCCTGATGCTTAGTGATGTTGAGCATTTTTTTATGTAGCTGTTGACCATTTGTACATCTTCTTTTGAGAAATATCTATTCAGCTCCTTTGCCCATTTTTTTAATTGGATTTTTTTTTATTTGTTTGTTTTGCTGTTGAGCTGTTTAAATTCCTTGTATATTCTGGATATTAATCCTTTGCCAGAGAAAGAGTTTGTAAACATTTTCTCCCATTCTGTTGGTTGCCTCTTTGCTCTGTTGATTGTTTCCTTTGCTGTGCAGAAGCTTCTTAGTTTGATGTAATCTCGTATGTCTATTTTTGCTATGTTAACAGTGCTTTCGAAGTCTTGTCCATAAAATTTTTGCCCAGATCAATGTCTTCAAGTGTTCCCTGTGTTTTCTACTAGTAGTTTTACAGATTCAGGTCTTACATTCAAATCTTTGATTCATTTTGAGTTAATTTTGGTATACTGTGAGAGACAGAGGTCTAGCTTCTTTCTTCTGCATATGGATATCCAGTCTTTCCAGCACCATTTATTGAAGAGTCTGTCCTTTCCCAGTGTATGCTCTTGGCAACATTATCAAAGATCAGCTGGCTATAGATACATGAATTTATTTCTGGGTTCTCTGTTCTGTTTCACTGGTCTCTGTGTCTGTTTTTAGGCAACTATTGGGCTGTTCGAGTTACTATATCTTTGTAGTATATTTTGAAGGCAGGTAATTCGTGTAGTTTTGGGCTTTTTTTGTTCAGGACTGCTTCAGCTATTTGGGGTCTTTTGTGGTTCCATATGAATTTTAGGGTTGTTTTTCTATTTCTGTGAAGAACATTATTGGTATCTTTATAAGGATTGTATTGAATCTGTAGATTGCTTTGAATAGTACAATCATTTTGAGAATATTAATTCTTCCAATTCATGAATATGGGATGTTTTTCCATTTTCTGTGTCCTCTTTCTTTTCTTTTAATTCGTGTTTTCTAGTTTTCATTGTAGAGATCCTTTACTTCCTTGGTTAAATTTTTTCCTAAGCATTTTATTTTTCTGATTGCTACTGTAAATGAAAGTGATTTCTTGATTTCTTTTTCAACTAGTTCGTTTTTGGTGCATAGAAATGCTACTGGTTTTGTATGTTGATTTTATATCTTGCAACTTTACTAAATTTATCAGTTCTAAGAGTTTTTTGATGGAGTCTTTAGGTTTTTCAACATATAAGATCATGTTCACAACCAGAGACAACTTTACTTCCTCTCTCCAGCTAGAACTTCCACTACTGTTTTATTTTATTTTTATTTTTATTTTATTTTATTTTATTTTATTGTTATGCATATTCATGGGGTACAAAGCTGACCATCATCACTTGTGCCCAAGATGTGGTGGCCAGATCATTACTATCAGCATGCCCATTATCGCAAATTGCAGTAATTCCCCATGTCCCCCATCCACTCAATCCCTGACCTCCCTCTCTCTCTCCCTTATGCCACCCCACTCTACAACCCTAAGTATGCTCTCTCTCTCTGCAAGTCCAGCAGCCCATGTGGCCTTTATTTCCTTCCTTCCTCATCTCTCAGCTCTCACTTATGAGTGAGGACTTGCAGTATTTTTCCCTCTGTGCCTGGCTTATTTCACTCAACCTAATTTTCTCCAAGCTCATCCATGTTGCTATGAATGGTGAAATTTCATTCTTTTTTACAGCAGAGTAGTATTCCATTGTGTTTATGTACCACATTTTCCTGATCCAGTCATCCATTGATGAACATTCTAGGTACATGCCTAGAACTGAGATTGCTGGATTGTATGGCAGATCTATCGGTAGTTGGTTGAGAAACCTCCATACTGTTTTCCATAATGGTTGTACTAATTTACAGTCCCACCAACAGTGTAAGAGCATTCCCTTCTCTCCACATCCTCATCAGCACTTGTTATTCTCTGCCTTTTTTTATTATAGCCAGTGTACTGGGCTGTAGTGATATCTCCATGTAGTTTTAATTTGCATTTCCATGATGATTAGTGATATTGAGCATTTTTTTAAGTGCCTGTTGGCTGGTTGTATGTCTTCCTTAGAAAAATGTCTATTCAGTTCCTTTGCCCATTTTTTAATTGGGTTCTTTGTTTTTTTCACTGTGTAATTGCTTGAGTTCTTTATATATTCTGGATATTAATCCCTTGTTTGATGAATAATTTGCAAAAACTTTCTCCCACTGTGTAGGTTGTCATTTCACTCTGTTGATTGTTTCCTTTGCTGTGCAGAAGCTTTTTAGTATGATATAGTCCCATTCATTTATTTTTTCTTTTGCTGCTTATGCTTTTGGGCTCTTGTTGCTAAAGTCTGTGCCTAGTCCTAGTTCCTGAAGTGTTTCCCCTATATTTTCCCTTAGTAGTTTTATAGTTTCAGGTCTCATACTTAAGTCTTTAATCCATTTTGAGTTGCTGTTGGTATATGGTGATGTCTAGTTTCATTCTTCTGCATATGGATATCCAATTTTCCCAACACCACTTATTAAAGAGGCAGTCTTTTCCCTAGTTTATGTTTTTGTTGCCTTTGTCAAGTGTCAATTGGCTTTAAGACTGTGGGTTGATTTCTGGGTTCTCTATTCTGTTCCATCAGTCCCCGAGTCTATTTTTATGCCAGTACCATGCTGTTTTGGCTACTGTAGCTTTGTAGTATAATTTGAAGTAAGCTAGGCTTATGCCTCCAACTTTATTTTTATTTTTTTATTTTTGCTCAAGATTGTTTTGGCTATTCAGGGTCTTTTTTTGTTCCATATGAACATTAGGATTATTTTTTCTATTTGAGTGAAGAATGTAATTGGTATTTTGATGGGGATTGTATTGAATCTGTAGATTACTTTGGGTAGTAAGGACATTTTCACAATGTTAATGCTCTCAATCCAAGAGCATGGAATGCCTTTCCATCTTTTTGTGTTATCTTCAATTTCTTTTAGTAGTGACTTGTGGTTCTCATTCTTAGAGTGAGAGAGATTGAGCAGTAGAGATCTTTCATCTTCTTTGTTAAATTGATTACTAGGTAATTTTTTTTTTTTTTTTTTTTGCTGATTATTGTAAATGGGCTTACATTCTTGATTGCTCTTTCTGTTAGCTGATTATTGGAGAATATAAATGTGACTGACTTGGGGTCATTGATTTTTGTATCCTGCAACATTACTGAAGTTATTAACCAGCTCTAAGAGTTTTTTAATAGAGTCTTTAGGTTTTTCTATACATAAGGTCATGTCATCTGCAACTAGGCATGATTTGACTTTGTCTTTTCCAATGTGGATGCCCTTTATTTCTTTTTCTTGCCTGACTGCTTTGGCTAGTACTTATCGTACCAAGCTAAATAGGAGTGGTAAGAGTGGGCATACTTGTCTTGTTCCTGTTCTTAAGGGAAAAGCTTTCAGTTTTTCCCCATTCAAGATGATATTTGTGGTGAGCTTGTCACAGATGGCTTTTATTGTGTTGAGATATTTTCCTTCTGTACCTAATTTGTTGAGAGTCTTTATCATGAAGGGATGTTGAATTTTGCCAAATGCTGTTTCAGCATCTATTGAGATAATCATATGGTCTTGTCCTTGATTTTGTTGATGTGATGTACCACATTTATTGACTTGCATATATTGAATAATCCTTGCATTCCTGGAATGAATCCCATTCGATCATGGTGTGTAATTTTTCAAATATGTTGCTGTATTCTGATTGCTAGTATTTTATTATTTTTGCATCCATGTTCATCAGAGATATTGGTCTGTAATTTTCTTTTTTTGTTGTATCTTTGTGTGGTTTTGGTATCAAAGTGAAGCTGGCCTCATAGAATGAGTTTGGGAGAGTGGCCTCTGTTTCAATTTTTTTGGAATAGCTTGATGAGAATTGGTATTAATTCTTCTTTAAAGGTTTGGTAGAACTGAGCAGTAAAGCCATTTGGTCCTGGGATTTTCTTTGTTGTGAGATTGTTGATTACTGCTTCAATCTTATTGCTTGTTATTGGTCTGTTAGGTTTTCTATGTCTTCTTGGTTCAGTCTGGTTAATTTCTGTGTGCCCAGAAATTTATCCACTTCCTCCAGGTTTTCAAATTTGTTGGTGTATAGTTGTTTGAAATGTTCTGTAATGATTTTTTGTATTTCTCTGGAATCAGTTGTAATGTCTCCTTTTTCATTTCTGATTTTTGTTATTTGGGTCTTATCTCTTCTTCTTCTTTGTTTGTTAACCTAGCTTATGGTTGTCTATTTTGTTTGTCTTCTCAAAAAAAACAACAACAACTTTTTGTTTCTTTGGTCTTTTGTGTTGTTTTGGGGGCCTCTATCTTGTTTAGTTCTGCTCTAATCTTAATTATTTCTTTCTGTCTACTAACTTTGGGATTGGATTTATCTTGTTTTTCTAGTCTCTTAGGTGTAGATTTAGGTTGCTTACTTGAAATCATATCAAAATCTGTGGGATACTGCAAAAGAAGTTTGAAGAAGGAAGTTTATTCCAGTACAATTTTAAATAAGAGTGGTAAGATTAAGCTTCCTTGTCTTTTTCCTGTTCTCAGAGGAAAACTTTGAACTTTTTTCCATTCAGAATGATGTTAGCTTTGGGTTTGTCATATATGATCTTTATTGTGTTGAGATACTTTCCTTCTATACCTAACTTGTTGAGATTTTTATCATGAAGGGATGTTTAATTTTATCAAATATTTTTTCTCCATCTATGGAGATGATTATTTGGTTTTTGTTCATCATTTTCTTGAAGTGGTGGATCACATTTATTGATTTGCATATGTTGAACCATCTTTGCATCCCTGGGTAAATCCCACTTGATTGTGGTATATAATCTTTTTAGTGCAGTTCTGAACTCAGTTTGCTAGTATTTTGTTGAGAATTTTTGCATCTATGTTCATCAGGGATATTGGCCTGTAGTCTCTGGTTGTTACACATCTGATTTTGGTATCAGGGTGATACTGACCTCATAGAATCAGTTTGGTGGAATTCCTCCACTTCAAATTTTTGAAATAGTTTGGAAAGAATCGGTATTAATTCTTTAGCAGTGAAGTCATTAGTACTGGGCTTTTCCTTGTTGAGAGACTGCTGACTACTGATTCAATCTTGTTACTCATTGTTGGTCTGTTCAGATTTTCTACCTCTTTTTGATTCAGTCTTGGTATGTTGTATATGTCCAGAAGTTTGTCCATTTCCTCCTCATTTTCCAATTTAGCCATTTACTCTCAGTTTTCCAATTAATTTCCAATTAATAAAAAATGTGAGTTCTCAGAATCAAGAGCAACAACCCAAGCAATATGAATAAACAAAATGAAAACAATATGCAGACACATTATAATGAAACATGAGGAGCAAAAACAATGAGATCTTAAAAAGAAGTCAGAGAAAAAAACCATTACTTAGACAATATAAGAATTGCTCAGATAATACTCAGCTCACTTGAAACAATGTTGGGTGCATATGTATTTATGACTGTTGTGTCTCTTGCTGAACTGATCCCTTTATTATTATATAATGCTCTTCTTTTTCTCTTTTTATAGTTTTTTTTTAAGTCTATTCTATTCTACATAAGTATAGCTACTCCTGCTCAATTTTGGTTTCCATTTGCATAGAATCTTTTTTATCCCTTCACTATTAGTCTTTACTGGTGAAGTGAGTTTCTTGTAGGCAGCATATAGTTGGGTCTTTTTTTTTAATTCATTCAGCCAGTCTGTAACTTTTAAGTGGGGAATTTAATACATTTACATTCATGGTTATTATTGAGAGGTGTTGCCGTCTTGCTAAAATTTTGTTCATTATTTTATCATTCTTTTATATATCATTTGTTTCTTTCTCTTTTATCATTTGTCTTTGCTATTTAGTGGTTTTTTGAAATGATAGATATTTCTTTCTCTTTCTCAAATTATGTTAAGTTAAATGAGCTGGGCACAGAAAGAGGAATACTCCCTGTTCTCACTCATAAGTAGGAGCTAAAAAAAAATAAATAGATAAACAAACAATAATAATATAAGTAGAACTTTCAGAAGGAGAGAACAGAACTGTGGTTACTAGAGGCAGGGAAGGGGAAATGGGACAGGGGACAGTGAGAGGTTGGATAATCAATACAAAACAGCTAGATAGAAGAAATAAGTTCTACTGGTATACAGTCAACCTAGGTATCTATAATTAACAATAATTTATTGCATGTTATCAAATGGCTAGAAGAGAATAGATTGAATGCTCACAAAGAAATGATTAATTTTTGTAATTATGAATACACTAATTACCCCGATTTGATCATCACACAATGTATACATGTATGGAAATTCAACTCTGTACCACACAATTTGTATAATTAATATTTTTCAATAAAAAATGATAATAATAATAATTTATTTCTTTTTTTCATTTGCAGATCTTGTCTGCCAATGAGTTTTATTCTTTTGTATGTTATCATGATGACAGTTATTGTTCTTTTGCTTCCAGATGTAGAACTCCTTTAAGGATTTCTTGTAGGGCTGGTCTAATGTTGACAAATTCCCTCAGTTTTTGTTTGTCTGGGAAGACACTATTTCTCCTTCATTTCTGAAGAATAGCTTTGCTGGGTATAGTATCCTTGGCTGGCAGTTTTTTCTTTCAGCACTTGAATATATCATTCTACTCTCTCTTGGCCTGTAAGGTTTCTGCTGAGAAATTGCTGTTAGTCTCATGGGGATTGACTTATAGGTGACTTGATGCTATTCTCTCGTTGTTTTAGAATTCTCTCTTTTTAAAAAATAGGAATTAAAAAAATATATATTGCAAGTATGTGCTCATAGCTAATCACACCCAGTCAAGCTCATGGAGACTCAGTAGGTTCCAAGGTCATCTGTCAATAACTATCAACAAACAAAATTTTACTTCAATTGATAAAGACCTAAATGGTTCCTTTCATGTCTCCAAAAATTACATCACATATGCAACAATGCTGCACATCTTAGCATATGTCCAAGTTAATTCTCAGGGGATTTTTTGTTTGTTTGTTTTCTTACTAAATGTACATAAGAATGATCTGGAATAACAGTTTGCATAGCTTTTCAATAAAGCCTGAGGAAGGATGCTCACGTTTCTGATTACTAGGCTGATTAAAAATGTTCGTGTACATCAAAAGTTAAGGTTTTCAGCAAGGATGTTAGTGCACTCGAGTGTACATAATATTTATTTTTCCAAAATGTGTGGACTATAGATCTGTTTAAAATAAAGTTTTGCCCACATTGAGATACCATCTAACCCCAGTTAGGATGGCTAAAATCCAAAAAACTATGAACGATAAATGCTGGCGAGGCTGCGGAGAAAAAGGAACTCTCATACATTGTTGGTGGGACTGCAAAATGGTGCAGCCTCTATGGAAAATGGTATGGAGGTTCCTCAAACAATTGCAGATAGATCTACCATACGACCCAGCTATCCCACTGTTGGGAATATACCCAGAAGAATGGAAATCATCAAGTCGAAGGTATACCTGTTTCCCAATGTTCATCGCAGCCCTCTTTACAATAGCCAAGAGTTGGAACCAGCCCAAATGCCCATCATCGGATGAGTGGATACGGAAAATGTGGTACATCTACACAATGGAATACTACTCAGCTATAAAAACGAATGAAATACTGCCATTTGCAACAACATGGATGGACCTTGAGAGAATTATATTAAGTGAAACAAGTCAGGCACAGAAAGAGAAATACCACATGTTCTCACTTATTGGTGGGAGCTAAAAATTAATATATAAATTCACACACACACACTCACACACACACACAGACACACACACACACACACGCACACAAACCGGGGGGGGGGGAGAAGATATAACAACCACAATTATTTGAAGTTGATATGACAAGCAAACAGAAAGGACATTGTTGGGGGGGAGGGGGGGAGGGAGAAGGGAGGGAGGTTTTGGTGACGGAGAGCAATAATCAGCCACAATGTATATCGACAAAATAAAATTTAAAAAAAAAAAAAAAAAAATTAAAAGCAATAAATGAGTAGTAATAACTGCAAAAAAAAATAAAATAAAATAAAAAAAATAAAGTTTTGCTTCAATAGCTCAAATGTGTTCTTAATAAAGATAGACTCATAGTTATCCTGGGAGATGTTGGTGGAAAACTTTCATGCTGAAGGTCTACTAGGTTAATCAGGTTAAAGTCTTCAGCATAAGAGGATTCAACACTGCCCTCAGATCTGTCATATGAGGGAGAAGTCAGCTCAATTTCCATCTTCTTAAAACCACTGTTACTTGGGATTTCCTGTTTTATGTCCCTGACATGTTCCTAACTAAAACAGAAAGTTAAGAGAAATTGTATATAATCGATAAAAATTAAGATTAAGAGCCATTAAGATAAAGAAAATAATATGAAGACAAAACAAATTATAGTGTATACATGTGTATAAAAACTGTTGAATGTAAAATTGAATGTTAAACAAACTAAGATAAGACAAACAAAACTTAATAAAGGCAGTAGTTCAAGACAAATGAGCTGAGTAAACAGAGTTGAAACCAGCCCAGATATTCAACAGTATCACATTCCCACGATAAAGATTCTCTTAAAAGATGGACATATCTGAGGATGCAGAGCTCCCCCTCCAGCAGGTCCACCCTCTCCCAGCCCCCATGGGCTGTGATGGGCAACATCTTCCAAAAATTCAGGCTCTTTTACAACATGTCACTTTTTTCCCCTCGAAATGTCTCCGAGATGTAATACAAACAAACAACCTATCACCAAATTTCACTGATTATCCTATTTCAAATCAAGATGATCACCTGTAGTAAAATGCACAATAATTTCCGTTTAATGACTCTCTTGTTTAAGATTATCATAGCAATTTTCCCAACAACTCACTATTAAATGTTCATACCCATGCCAGTAGCTGCAGAGAAAAATGTAAGTCGGAACATAAATTTCTTATCCATCCTACAACTTCTTAATTCAATCTTTAATTTACACACTATTAATGATGCTGAAGGTTTACTTAGTTCTTAAGAGGGAAAATAACGTCTTAAAATAGAACACCAATTTTTGTTTTTGGCTACGTGAAGCTTTAATCTATAGTCTGTGGTTTTCTCCACTGCATCTTCCTCTGCGCTGTCCCCTCCCAGCCTGCCTCCTCTAGGTGAGCTGCGGGGCTACCTGTGCTAGTGTGCATCTAATCCCATTGAACTAAGCCATAATATCATGGAATAACGGCTCCTTCCACCAGCACATCTGGACCAACTGAGGCAGAGGACTTCATGTGGGGCTGGGGAAGGAAGGGAAGGCAAAGGGACCCCCAGTATATCAAATAGGTAGAAGCAAGTGGTGAGAGAGTCTCTAGAAACTTTGCAAACTGGAAGTTAAAGTAGTACAATCCCCAAGATACAGGGAGCTGATGCAAACAGAATGCTCAAGACCCAGCAATTGTATTTCCTTATCAGAATACAAACTGATGTAAGCATGCTTTGTGGGTGTGCAATGGCTATCTAGTAGTTTGGGGAGTGCTCTGTTCTATGTAAATAACGTTCCCAAATATCTCAAGTTCTGGCTCTTTGAGTAGGAAATCGTGGCGGTGGGGGTAAGCTCACCACTTAGGATGAAATCTTTTTAAAAATGCACTTTGTTACCTTTTGTGTGTGTGTGTGTGTGTGTGTGTGTGTGTGTGTGTGTGTGTGTGTGTGTGTGTGTGTGTGTGTGTGTGTGTGTGTGTGTGTGTGTGTGTGTGTGACCAGTAAGGGGATCACAACCCTTGGCTCGGTGTCGCTCGCACGTCGCTCAGCCAGTGAGTGCACCGGCCGTCGCTATGTAGGATCCGAACCCGCTCCCAGCGCCGCACTCTCCCGAGTGAGCCATGGGGTCGGCCCTTGTTGCCATTTTTAAACAAAGCGAGTTGAAGCACAGCCCCATCTTTCCTGAGGACGTGGGTGATCGTTGTTAATGTAACTAGATTTCTGTCTTTTGGAGGGGGGGAGTGGAGAAGGGGAAGAGAAAACAGGGTGAGGTTGGACAACAGGTACAAAATTACAATTAGATAGGAGGAATAAGTTGTGGTGTTCTACTGCACAGTAACATAAACCTCTATCTTTAATGTTAACATAACCATGTACCATTAAGTCTGGGCCCCAACGTGTCTCACCCTGGAGCAGTCCAGTCTGCCGTGCCTCTTGTGTACCCCTTGACTGCAGTCTACTCTGCTCTGCCACTATGTGGCTTCACAAAGCTACCTGCCCCCTAGTCGTGTGCCTGGATCTACATTCCTGACTCCAAAGGTGATTCCTTGCCTGATACATAGGAAAGGACAAAGTGATTTTGACAGATTTTTCTCACTATTGCTTGGCTTTTTCTCTTACCTTTGCAATCACATCTCATCACTACTTTGTTCAAGACGGTTATAGCTCATGAAATTCCCAAAGCTCCAGAGAGAAGTCTGTGTGTAAACTGCTGTAGTTCCAGTTTACAAAGCAGCAATAATTTGGTTTTAATTAGGAGAATAAAAATAACCTTTTGTCTAAAAATATTTTTCCAATGGGCTAAAAAGACACCTAAAAATTCCATCCCTAGGAACACTCATGTGGGTTAACACATTATCTTGAGTCAGGTTACCAGATCAGGGGACTGCCCCTGTCAGACAGCAAGTTTCTGAAGGACAGGAAACAGAATGGCTGGATTTTGCTGGAAGAGAGAAGACAGACTGAGGGCAAGAATCTGAACAGGGGCATTTCAGGGGTGGGGGGAGGCTGGCAAACACTGAGCATCTAGGGAGGACTCATCAAGAGGGTGACAGGCAGCCAAAGACTTAGGTGGCCTCTCTAGTTGCTATGCACCTGTGCGGGGTCAGCCCTAGTTAGGAGAGGCAGACACAGGAAGCAGATGTCAAACAGGAAGCTGGACCACCCCTCACACAGAGGCTCTGATATATGCACAGAGAGATTTTTTGGTGAAAATAAAGTAAATGCATTAAAAATGGGTTTAAAAATGGTGGGCAAGCTTAAGCCTATGCTGATGCTACCCCTGATAGGGTGCAGTCAGAAGTTAATACTGAAAACATCACTATCTAATAGTTCCCTTTATTAGAAATTATTGCTTAATTTCAACCACAGTTTATTTTTAAAAATCCAATTCACTCATGATATATAAAGTCATATTTTCGGCCTTGTAAACAGCTACACTGGTAAGTGTTGGGGGAGTGCTGGCAGAGAGAACTTACCTTCAATATTTTGATTAGTTCCGCTTGGCTTGTGCGAAATTGCACACGTTAAATAGAGCAGTGCCTTCACAGTGACTTAGCAATTATTCTGCCATTATATTGGCCCCCCAAACCTGCAGATTTTACAAAATAAATGCTTTAAGGGGATTATCATTAGATCTCAACAATTTTATTCCCAATAAATGCTATGAATTCACTGCTGTGGACAGACCACTGAAAACACCACATGGCTGGAATCCATAAGCAATATAATTGCTCTTAGGTTCTCTGAATGGAAATTTTCCCCTGAAGAATGCAACAATTCAAGAAGGCATGAAACAAAATAATTCCAGACAGAAAATTGGTGATTTGTATGTTCAAAAATAAGCCCGGATATGGGAATAAACCTGTTAGAAATGGAATAAAATTAAAGTCTGATAATTTTGGTTAGACAGGCAGAATAAATTCAAGAGATCCTTTGTAAATCATGGTGACTATAGCTAACAAAAATATATTTTATAGTTAAAAATTACTAAAAGAGTAGATCTTAAGTGTTCTCATCAAAAAATATGGTAAGTATGAGAGGTAATGCATATGTTAGCTTGATTTAGCCAATCCACAATATATATATATATCGAAACATCATCTTACACACTGTAAATATATACAAATTTTGTCATTAAAATAAAAATAAAAAATGAAATACAAGAAAATGAAAAAACTAAAACCTTATAGATATACAAGTGGAATAAACATAACAGTAGGAAAGAGAGAAAGCCTGTCCCCATAAAATTCTGCACAGTTTCTTATCATTTTGTGGTCTCTCATTGAAAAATGTGTAAACTACCTGAGTGTTTCAGTTATCTATTTCTGTATAACAAACCTCCCCAAAGCTTAGTGGCTTAAAACAATGACTGATGGTTTAACTTGATTCTGTGTTGGCCTCGGTGAATCTTCTGTGCCACTTGATGTAGGCTGCTGTAACTCACGGGCTGGAAAGTCCAAGAAGGCTGGGGTTCCCTCTGCATATTTTCTCTCCTTCCACAGCATCTTTGAGTGGCCTCTCTCCCCAGCAGGATAAGCTGGGCTTCCTTCCAGCATGGCAGCTGCATTCGTGAAGAACAAAGGCAGAATATTCTAGACCTTTTGAGGGCAAGATTCAGAACCCACAGCATCACTCCTGCCACATTATATTGGCTAAAACAAGTTGCAAGTCCAGTCCAAAGGCAAGGGGAGGAAGAGACAGACTGTGCTTTGCGACAGGAGGAGCAGCACAGAGCATAGTGAGGGCAGAAAGTGACGGCCCTCTGAAAACAGTTTAACACGTTGGGTAATATATAGGAGCGTCGCATCTTCCCGCAGGCAGGAATCGCCCACTATTTCATGACAGCGTGTGTGGTAAATCAGTTGTACTGCCAATAGCTTTATTCTTGCCAAAGAACAGAGTGGCAAGAGGCTGAGCATGTGAAAAATAACACTTTATCTAAATATATAAGACTTGATAGCCACTGTTGTTTTTGTTTTCGTTTTGGTCACTGTATTACTACTATGGTCTTCGGACACAAAAGTACATTTTAAAAAATGCATGAGTGATTGCTTGGAGAATATAATTACATTGATTAGGGTAATGCATAATTATGCTTAATGTATTTTCAACTAGTAGAGCAAATCTGATGCTATGAAAAATAAAATAGAAGAAATATAGTAAGGTAGGTGGGTTCTGCGTACAGGCACCCAAACTCAACATGTGCGTAACGAACTCATCCCCCTTGCCTCCTCTCATTTTCCTAGCTCTGGGAAGGATGCTAATACCTCAGTCAACCAGCTTAAAAATGTGAAGCCATTCCTTTTTACTGATCTGCTCAACATCCACCATGACCCAACCAAGTCCACCTGTTTCCAGCACCATGGATTGCATCCCATGGGAGTGTTTGGTGCTCTTTCTTCCTCTGCCATTGCTTTGCTCTCTGTCTAGCTCAGGCCCTCAATACTGTCCTGTTCTTCCCAATACCGCCATCAACCCTCCCTGCCTCTGCTTTGTTCCTTCTAACCCATAATACATATTTCTGCCAGGTGAGTCTTTCTAAACTCAGCACATACTATATCACTTAAAAAAATGTCTTCAAGGAACTTCCAGATTAGAATGCAGACTAACAAATCCAAACAAATGCTTTATACGGCTTCCTTCTGATATCCAAGGAACCACACAAATGGAAATAGAGTCAAGGAAGGTTTGCAGAATATCAATGGGAGCAGATGAAAAATGCCACGAAGAGCTGATGCACATTTCACCTCCTGAGTCAAAATGATGAGATAGTGACATGAGAGACACAATTCTTAGTGCCACCTCCTCACGTTGCAACAAGAAAGATGCACTACCTAGAAACAATAAGTACAGGTGGCACATTAAGCAAATAAAAATTAGACACTTCCCTTTCGTTCTCTATCTTTCTCTGTGCCAAATTTTTGGTGCTGCACCTAGCACATGATATGTGGATGCAGGTTGTGGAGTCATGGGATGCATACATATTACTCTGAATGGGACTCAAGATGAGCAGGGCAGGGAGGCCTGCTACAGGATGCTGAAGACTCTCAGCTTGATGTCGTAGGCACTGCTCATCATCCTGTGATCTGTAATCATCATTCCAACCTGAGGGGAGGGGAGCAGGACGTGAGGCCGATAGTTTAGTTATGAAGAAAAACAAGTGAACTGAAGCAGAGGACTTGACATGGAGCAGACAGGAGTCATATTAGAGATATGAATAAGTTGGCAGCACAGGACTTAGTGATTGTCTGTAGGAGCAGGTGGATGGCTAAGAGTTCATCATCACCATCATCATAACAGCCACAATGGCAGCTCACATGGAGTACTGTCTATGTAGCCCATCTCACAGATGAGGAAACAGAGGTACAGAGAGATTAAATAACTAGCTTACAGGTAGAGGGTATACAAGGCAGAGCCAGGACTTGAACCCAGATGGTCCAGAATCTGCTTTCTTAAGCACCTTGGCATGTGTTTCAGCCACACTGACGTACTACCATTGGTTTTCATTCCCATCAGATGTGGTCATGCCCCAGGTCCCTTTGGGTGAGCTCCTCTTCTGCTGGGATGCCCTCACTGCCTGGCCAGTCTCCTCCGTCAGGCAGGGCAGCTGCACCTGCCCCTCCCTCTGAAACCTTCCAAGTGCTAAATGGTGGTTTCCTGCTTCCTCTACACACCTCTGTTAACAGCAGTTACAAAACTCTTTTGTAACTATTTCAGTGAAAGGGGTTTTTGTTGTTTTGTGATAAGATAGTTTCACTTTTTGAAGAGTAAAGGAAATAATATAAGTAACAACCATCCATGAAGCTACCCCTCACAAATACAGTTGAGACCTCCTGAGTTCATCTCCCTGATCCCGTTTCCTACCCTGAATGCCATGTTTATCTTTATCACGTGTGTCCTTATGTACATATGCTTCACATCTGTAAAATCGGGAAATTTTAAACGTTAGCAACTTCCCATAACCACTGTACTATAATATAGTTTTGCATCTTGCTTTTTTAACTCAGCGTTTTGTTTCTGCTTTAATCCATGACATAGTTCTGCTGCATTCCTTTTAATTGCTGTTCCATTGTATTACTATGAGACAGTATACTTTTTCTACTCCTACTGATGGATATTTTGGTTGTTTCCTGTATTACATTCTTTCAAACAATGTTGGAGCCACTTTCTTTTTTGTGTTTGGGTGTGCATGTGTGAGAGTCTCTCTGGGTTGCATGTGTACTCACGGAGCACATGCATGATCCTGTTATCAGATACTGCCGCACACGCACTAGCAGTGTATGAGACCCCCCTGTTGTTTCCCATGCTGTCCAGTTCTTCATACCGGGGAGCTTAATACATTTTTTTCCAAACTGATGAATATGAAATTACATTTCATGGTTACTTTAATTTTCATTTCTATAAAAATTATTAAGGTTGAGCAAACTTTCACCCATTTATTGGCCAATTGCATTTTTTATTCTGTAAGCAACCTGTTCCTATCTTTTGCCAGCTTTTCGGTGGGGTGGTTTGATTTTTGCTTATTGATTTGAAGGAGCCCTTTGTATTTTCTGGATAATAATCCGTGAGGTTATGTATCCTATGACTATCATCTGGAAGTCTTTGGCTTTCTTTTCTTTTTTTTATATAGTCTTGATGGACTTTTTTTTTTCCTTACATGGTAAACTTTATCAATATTTTCACTTATTTTTATTTCTGTCTTATTTAAAAAAAGACTTTCCAACTTCAAGCTCATAAAATTATTCTCCTATATTTTTTTCTTAAAGTTTTGTGTTTTGAATTTATATGCTTAATTTACCTGTAACTGATATTTGCATATGATCTGATACCTTTTTTTCCCTTAAAAATGTTTAGTATCATTCATTGAATGGTCCATTTTTTCACCACTTACTGATAATGCCACCTATGTCCGTTAGATCAATCTTTATGACTGAATTATTTTAATTTTCTCTCCTTAAGTGTTATTTAACAAACACATGTACATTGATAACTTTATACCAGATGCTGTTCTAAACATTTGATGAATATTAACTCCTTGAGTCCTCATTCAAGTGAGGAAATGGAATCAGAGAAGTTAATTGACTTACACCTGCATAACACAGCTAGTAAGTGGCAGAAACAGGATTCAAACCCAGTCTAGCAACAGAATCCATGCTCTTAACCATCAGGATATTTATGATGTCATACTCTGCTTGGGCTTGTTTTTGCTCAAGTGTATTAAGTTATTTGATCTTTGTTCCTTTCTTTTGGTTCCAGTTTTCGCTTTCCTGAATAATGTTCTCTAGTAATACCTTTGGCAAGAGTCTGAGCATAATAAGCTCTCTTTTCTCTCTCTCTCTATCTCATGTTTGTTAACTTGAAAATGTCTTCATTGTCTTTAACTCATTTTTGATGAACGTTTAGCTGAGTATACAATTCTAATCTGACCATTACTTTCTCTCAATTCTTCAACAACTTTCTGTTCTCTATGCGTTTCCTTCATCACTGCTCGGAAGTCACATAACAGTTCAAATGTTGTTTCTTTGTCTTTTCTTTGCTTTAAAAAATCTTCTCTTTGTCTTAGATGTTATACATTTTTACTATGACTTGACCATGTGTAATTTAGTTTTATTCATCTTGCTTGAGACTCATTAGGTTTCTTGAATGTGAAAATCCACGTTGTTAAGAAATCTATGAAAAATTCATGCCTTAAATACCACTCCCTCCAATTCTCTCTAGTCTCTCTGGAACTTCTTGTTCCATTGATTTTAAACTTTTTGTTCACATTGTTATGTCTCCATATACCCTAGGGAAATGTGCTTTAGGAAAAGGCCTAGAAGTTTCTTATAAAACTAAACATCTATCCTATAATCCAGCACTTTTTCTCCTGCATATTTATCCCCCCCCCCAAAAAATGAAAATCTATATCCACAAAAAGACTTGTGCAAGAATGTTCGAAGCAGCTTTATTCATAATAGCCAAAATCTGGAAACATCCCAATGTTCATTAACAGGAGACTAGATAAATAAAATGTGGTATTTTCGTACAATGTAGATGAATCTCAAAAATCTTATGCTGACTGAAAGTCATCTACATTAGAGAGTACATACTTTAAGATTCAATTTATATGATTTTTTAGAATAGGCAGAATTTATCTACATGGAAAAAAACAGAACAATGGCTGCCTGTAGGGGTGGGTTTGAAGGTGAGGGTATGATTGACTAAGAAGGGGTGTGAAATAAAGAGAACATCTTATGTCTTGATAAGGGTTTGACTTGCACAGGTGCATACACTTGTCAAAACATATCAGACGATGCACTTGAAATTTGTTAATTCCACTGTAGTAAATTTTACTTCAAAAATAAACCATAAACGAATATTTTTATTTACAATATATTTAATATTATTTAGAAAAAATGGAGAATAGTTCATGTAATTGTTTTACAATGTAGTTAACAAATATAGTTAATAATATGTATGCTGAGTTGAGTTTTTTAATACTTAAAAGAATAGTATAGTGTTTATTATTTAAGTAACAATTTTTGTTTGCAGGTGTTCTTAATGATCGTGAATACATTTTAAAATGATGTCCAATAACTTTAAAATTTACAATACTATTTCTAGAGGTATCTGTTTTCTTATTTTTTTTCCTTCACTGTCCCCACCCTCAAACCTAAACATTGATCTACTGGAGAAAATAATAGAATTATTGGGGAAATTTGTACACAACAATAGTATTGACTATAAACAGAACTCAATACTGAAAACAATGCCAGAACCAGTATTGCTGTCCAATTTACTTCACGCTTTCTTTTCATCTTATTTTATTTTATCGTATAAGAACACAGCATTCCTTCTTAACAAATTTTAAGTGTAGAATACATCACTGTTGACTATCCGTGCTCTGTTGCACAGACCTCCAGAGGTTATTCATCTCAACTGTTGATTACTAACTCCCAACTTCCCCCTCCCTTCAGCCCCTGACAGTCATCATTCCAGTCTTTGATTTCATGAATTTGACTGTTTCCGATGCCTTGTATAAGTGTGGTCATGCAGTTTTTGTCTTTCTGTGTCTGGCTTATTTCACTTAGCATAATGTCCTCAAGGTCCATCCAGATTGTACCATATTGCAGAATAGGTGTGAAAAGTACTGATATCAGCAAGTCAACTTGAAAACATCAAGAATATAAGATAAAATGATAGGTAAATGAGACACATTTTAAAGCAAATGTAACAAAATGTTAACAATAGTAAAGTTTTAGGTATTCTGTGTAAAATTCTTTCAACTTTTCTCAGTGCTTGAAAATTCTAATAATAAAATGTTATTATGATGGGGAAAACTTGCTTGCCTTTTTATGGCATCTTGGTCCTTTCTTTTGCTTGGATTCTATCTTTTATGTCTTCAATTACAGTCGTCCCTCAATAACCCATGGGGAATTGTTTCCAGAACCTCCTGCGGAGGTCCAAACTCCATGGATGCTCAGGTTCCTGATCAAAAATATTGTAGGATTTACATATAACCTACACACATCCTCCCATATGCTTAAACCATCTCTAGATTACTTATAACACCTAATACAATGTCAATACTATGTAAATAGTTGTTACATTGCATTATTTAGGGAATAAGTATGAGGGAAAAAGTCTATACATGTTTAGTACAGATGGAATTTTTAAAACTATTTTTGGCTCATGGTGGTTCAATTCATGATGTAGAACCCATGGATACAGAGGGCTGACTATATTTTTTAAATGCCTTTTTTCATGGTTCTATCTGAGCTTCCATTTGTAGTTCCTAAGGACCACTCTACTGTTCACTGTGTCTGATGACTCTCTCACGGTGAATTGCTCACTTATAGAAGTGCAATTGTGTATTGGAGACTCACATGTAAATGGGCCTGGTTGAGGGTATTTTCTGCCAGATTTTCCTCAATACAAATTTCTGCCTTTGTCATAATCTATCCTAGTCAATAATTATTTTCCTAGGGATAAATTATTGCCTAATTTTTGTCAATCTTCATTTGCAATTTACTTTCTCGGTCGATTTTTGTAGCTTATGGGTGGCCATACCCACTATGGCTACGGATCATTGAAGAGGCCGTGAGAGCTCTGCATGCGTCATTTGTTGCCCATGTCCGTCTCAGGTATGCCTCCCTGACTCTCAGTGAAATGCGTCCATGACAGAGCATTGATCATATTATCTTGCGAAGGCCTGATCACTTGTCTGCATCTTCTTCTAACCTGAGGTTTGGAATTTTCTCATTCGCTAATGTATCCCCAGTATGTACACACATGATAAATATTTGTTTGATAGAAAAATGAATGCATGACCATGGCACGATGAAAACAGCTCAGTTTGGGTTACTTGAAGCCTTTGGTCATTTCCTTGTCCAATTTCCAGTAACCCAGATTTGCAAGAGTGTGGGCTGCAGGAGCTGCTTTGGCTGGGAAGTGGTGCCATGAACATAGGATATGTACTTACTTAGGGATAGTTTTTACTTGTAAAATCTGAAGGTATTCATCTCGATACCTGGTTTTAATGAAATGTCCTCCAAATACAATTTCTGACCCTAAAATTCATGTTCTCATATACCATATGGTTTTATAAGCTGTATCTGATTAAAGTAAACACAAAGCAAGAACCTGTTCATGTAGAATAATTAAGAGATCCACGTTCTTCAGTTCCTTGAGGAGGGTGTTTATATGGTTCCCCTTGGGAGGCCAAAGATCCTTTACAGCATTTATTGATATGAGGGAAGCCCCAGGGTGCAGTAGTTAGCTGTGCAGTAGAGTTTGCCACCATGTCTTGTCTGACTTACCTTCTTTACCCACCGCTGCCTCCACCGCCCCACCCTCATTCTCCCTTTTCACTCCTTTCTCCTCTCTCTTATTATTGAGCACAGGCTGTGTATTAGTGCCTACTGTACATGGTGACTCACACACAGGAGATGCTCTACCTGTGTCCAACTGAGTATTAAATAAACGAAACTGGGTACAGTTCACTAGTAAATTCTAACTCTCAGCAAAGCAAAACTCTTAAAATTAGGGATCTACCTAGTTTAGTAAAATGCCTGCATTGAAATCTTTAAAAGAGTAATTTAAATGTATGATTGTATACAGTTGATCCTCTATATCTATAGGTTCTATATCTGCAGATTCAACCAATCACAAATGGAATTTTTTTTTAAAGGGAAAAACAATAAAAAATAACAATACAATAAAAAATACAAATAAAAAACCAATACCGTATAACAACTACTTATATGGCATTTTCATTGCGTTAGGTATTATAAGTAATCTAGGGATGATTTTAAGTATACAGGAGGATGTGCATAGATTACATGCAAAGACTAGGCCATTTTATATCAGGGACTTGAATATCCATGGATTTTGGTATCCAAGGAGGAAGACCAACCCCCTGCAGACACTAAGGGATGAGTACATTTGTCTGAGACATCACACAGATCTTTCTTAAAATACACAGTTCTAAATAAACACTTTGGTCAAAGATCTTGGATCAATTTCTCTCTCTTTTGTTTGTTTGTTTGTTCGACATGTTCACGGAATGAAAAAGGATTCCACAAAGATACTGATAAGTAGCGAGGCCCAGGAAAGCTGCCATCTAAAAGCTGGTCAGAGTGAAAGCATCTGTTTCTCTAACAGAGCCACACGGTGTGAGGGTAAAGGCTGCTTTTAACTGTCCCAGTGAATCCAGCTCTCCCAACGTGATCAGTCCGTCAGCCTAATTCATATCCAGGATTTTCAAAAACAGTAGTTTTCAGTTTTGCAGGCATCTAATTGTCTGCAATGTACTTTGTGCAGTGAAATAAAAAATATTTTTCATATTTGGCTGCGACTTAAATCCTCAAGAGCCAAGATTTCAGAGCAAATATTTTCCATTAATTGAAAATGTTATTGTCAAATGTATTTCATGGTTTATTCATGCAGAGCTTCTGGTCTTCTACTGTTCATTCCAATGATTTCACGGAGAAGCCAGAGGCTATTTTCAAAATTGGGGTGACATTTAAAATCAGGGTGACATTGTTTTTCTCACATGCATAAACAATGATTACTCCCTTTATGCTGAATATCTTCTGCACTGAGTGACTTTGCTGATAGTAAAATATTTCCTGCCTAGCTCACAGGATGGTTACAGGGATCCTTAAAGAGATCACACACGTGAATCTGCTATATAAACTATAAAGAGTTTTATAAATATTGTAGATGATGATTATTATTCATTCACTCACTCATTCAAAATAAGACTCAAGACAAGGACTCATAGAACTCAGTGGAGGTAATGAATTTTAAAGTGTACATCAAGAGGAGAGAAGAGGAAGACAGTCGGTCCTCGATGTAGGTATGGCTCTGGGGTAAGGCTGCCTGTGCTCGATTCTGGCTTCACCTACTACTACCTGTTTAATCTTGTGCAAGTTACTTCACTGATCTAAGTCCCAATATTATAATTCATAAAAACGAGGAAAAGAGAGTGTTTTTATCAGATTGCTATATTAGTAAGTTAGATAATTCATGTGAAGCGGTTGCTATGTAATAAATACCCATTTATTAGGTATTATTATTTCACTAGAGTGTAAGTACCACCAAAGGAAAACCTATATCTTCTTCACGTATGCATTTATTCATTTTTTAAACAAATGTTTATTACCAGGCTCTGTTCTAGGCATTGAGTATACAGCAATGAGGACAGACAATAAACAAGTAGTCAAACTAATTTCTGGAGGTGACAAGTACTGTAAAGACACAAATGAATCACATAGAGCTCCAGCAGTGAAGGCTGGAAGTAGGTACTTCAGAGAGGGTAGTCAGAGAAGGCCATCCAAGAGGAAGACAAGTGACCTGACACCTGAGGGATGAGACGGTGCCAGAGCACTGTGACAGCTACACAGGAATCTGAGCAAAGAGCGTTTCAGACGCAGGAAATAACATGCGCGATGTGTCTGGGACAAGCACTAACTTGTTGTCTTCAGAAAACAGAAGGGCCCGCAGCGTGTCCTGAGCAGGGTGAATAAGAGGAAGTGTCTTATGAGGTGAAGGTGGAGAAACAGAGAGGGGCCACGTCACGTGGGGCACAGTAGGTTACACTGAAAAGCTGCGTTGTCTTCCAATTGCATTATAACTTTAAATCCCATAGCGCCTTGCATGCTCTGGAAAATATTAGATGTTCAGTAAACATTTTTTGAATAACTTGATATATACGCAAAATACTTTTTAAAAATAATTACACTAAGAGGGCATTTAGGATACTTAGAGAATTTGAGACTCCCAAGAAATGTCTTCTCTCAAGGAAAAATCAGAAATTAGCTGTGCATTTCATTCTTAAAACAGTGGTCTACCTAATTTGGCAGCGACTCCTAAAAGTAACATCTCTCCTTTGTTCATCATAGTCAATAAAAAGGGCTATTATGCCAATACATCACTGGGCAAAGGTAAGACTTTACTTTTAACCTGGAACCATGATTTGTCATCTTGGGAATTATAATACAGATGGTATATATCTGCGATGATGGAAATACTGTCATTCTATCCAATGTGGCATGTACTAGCCACATGTGACTATTGGGCACTTAAAATGCTGCTACTGTGACTAAGGAACTGAGTTTTTTACTTTACTTCATTTTAATTAGTTTCAATATTATGAGCCCCATGTGTCTTGTGGCTATTGTACTGGGCAGTGTGGGTTGTGTTTGTCATTGTCTTGCACATTGACTTTCATGAAGTGGCTCGTCAGTCTCCTGCATCTCATCTTCCCTCTCACTCCCAGCATGTGCTGTGGCCGTAGGCTGAGCTTTTTCAAACCACAGTCATGGACAGGGTTGCTGCGTGAGCTGGTTACATGCACCTGCTCCTTGGCCCAACTCTGCCCCAACCCAAGGCCATCGCTGGCATCTGTGGTGAGAATTCATTGACAGATACAGCATGCCCATCTCTGCAGTTCCCTGAATAACCCTCAGTGAATGAGCCAGAGGTATCTTCCTCGTTTGCCATCTTCAATGAATTACCCTGGTGGTTCTTTTTAGCCAGGTGTAGAAGACACATTTGTTTCAGATCAGTATAAGATAGGAGATGTTCCAGAATTAGCCTAAACATAGTTACTCCAAAATTCGAGGAATCCTTATACTATTTCCAACTAGTTAAAAGTTCTAAATCTGTCATATTCTCAGTATGGATAATAGTGAAACGACTAGATAATCATTTTTCTTTAAGAAGTAAAACAGCTGTTTGAATTTAATTGCAAACATTTCACTTCTAAATATAGCACTCCATTGTTTCTTCAGTGAGGAGGCAGGAAGGAAATGCAGGTTTCTTGCTTTTCTACTCAAGTTTGCCTCTATCCTAGGAGTGAGCCAGTAACAAAAATGATTATAAAGAACCTCACAGCCAATTACCAGAGCAATATTTAGGGCAATTCAAACTGGTTCATTCATGTTTTATTTTGTGCTGGCAAACACAATTTCCAGGCTTAAACATTTTTTACAAATGTTATTTAGGTTCCCTGGATATCAAAGAATGCTTTAAAAACAGATTTTGATGAGTCAGTTGTAAATAAATCAGAAGCATGCGAATTAAATGTCTACGAGGGAAAAAAGTCTAGAAGAAATGTGCATGAGGAAAAAATTCATTTGAGATCATTTTGAAACCAAACTATTTAAAAAGAGTTTTTCAAAATTTACCTGTTACAGGATCTAGAAGTAAAAGCTTCTTTAGGTACTCGGATAGCAGATTCCACTGTTCCCCTATATCACTGTATATTATATATTACATAGTAATCTCAAGGCACCCAGACAGGGCAAAGTTCCTTTTGATATGTGTGGAATCCCCAGTGACTGAGTCAATAACAAACTTCCAGGATTTCTATAGAGTATGTGATTGTTTCCTTGAACAACGCTAAAGCTGTTTGCATCCAGCAAATCTCAATGACAGCATCTCACAACATCTATGGTGTCAACAGTTTAAGTTTCTTTTAATTAATCCATTATCTGACAGAGTAAGAAATGGTCAGTTTTTCTCTGACCTAAGAGGAGTGTGGAAGCTCTTCACAGGTGTTTTAGTCTCTAGAGTGATATTTTTCAAATTCAGATATCTAGGACCCAGGAATACATGTCTTTGGACTCACAGAGGGGCAAGAATATTTGTAAAAATCTTGGTACTCTCTCAAAAGTAAATATAACCACTGATACTGAAAGTACAAAGCAATGCTCAATCATAAAATGGTTATCTGAAAGATCCAGAGTATCCTTTTAGTAATATGGGTTTTGTTTGTTTGTTTGTTTGTTTGTTGCTTTTTTTTTTTTAAGTGTCTTCATAATGCAAGCACAAAATAAGAAATTTTCTTGGAGGAGCATTGGACCTTGGATTAGAAAACAAAGAACTACAGTTTAAAAACCACCACTCCAGAAGCTAAGTGTTTAGTCAATTACACATGAAATGAAACTCTATCTTACTTTAGGTGCATCTCTATCACGTAAACTTATCACTACTGTATCCTCCTCAGTTATCACAGACAGCATTAAATAAATAGCAATAACTTTTTGTCTAAATAATTAATAAGTAAAGGAGGGAATTAATTTCTAACTAGAGTTAGGAATAAATCCGAAGAAGCTCTTTCGATCATTTACCACCTTGCAATGCTGCAATAATCTAATAGTCACTTAGTTCGTGGCACTAAACATGGATGTGCTTGCTGAATTTTTTAACTTATGAATGTGTCCACAGTGTCCATGTTAGTTTATTAGAAGATGTTTTGACCAAGAGTAGATCCTTGTTGGTTATTCTAGGTCTACGTGGGCCAAAATTATTCTCCACAATTTATCATCACATGATTAATACATTAACCCTGAGGTCAACTAGAAAGCTGCTGACAGAATGAATAGGCCCAGATATTTTTGTAAACTTGCTTTTCAGACAATTCTTCAAGGAAGAACAATGAATACATTCAATAAATATTTGTTGGTGTCTAATATGCACAAAACAATATAAATAGATATTTGAGGGATATGAATATGTATGAGGCAGCACGTATCCACAAGAAATTTACTAAGAGATCATGGATGGATAGAACTGTAGGCTACCAGATGGACACAATACCTTTAGAACACCTTTCAGATGCCTCCTGGTAAGTATTTGATCTTAGGAACAAATAACTATGTAATTATAAAGTTAATGCTTGATAAGAAGATCTTTCCAGAGAAAAAAATTCATTGCATCAAACACAATGTTCAGGAAGTTGCCCTTCTACTGGCATAATTTCCGTTTTGCTCAGTCCTGCAGTATCAAGACACATCACACATCAAGACAGTTTAAAAGTAACATGTCGCTTTGTGTTGCTTCACCCTCCACAGATTTGTCACCCCACTTCTCATGGGTGACGGAGAGGCAAAGGATTACTCAAAGCCCATCTCTACTGAGCAGTAAGAGGCCCCAAAGAGGTTAACTTCCCAGGTACCCTCCAGTGAGAGGCATTCCTTCCTTGGGAGATTAATGCCGAATTGGGGTTCTCTTCCTGCATTTATTTTCCAGACCAGGAAGTTACAGAAAGAGAACAAAGATGGGGTTATAGTTTAACAATAGAGGCTGGTAACTTTCAGTGAAACAAGCCAGATGACATTCCAGTAGACAATTAAGTGGTCCTATCAACAACAGTTTGATCTTAGCAAACATTCCTTCCTATAGCAATTTCTCGCTATCTTTACATAACAATCAGTAACTAGTCTGTCTTTGAGCCAGCAACCTGCTGTGCCACAATTCTTACCTTACACCAGAGACTTATAGCCTGAGCAAAATTCCCTGTCCATGCAAGGTCAATATTTGAAACTGCAAGGCTTTGGAAAACCAGGCCCTGTGAAGTACATATGCTTTTTAGTATATTCCACAGTAACAAGCACTGTATTCATTTTGGGCAATTACTGTCAGCTTTATGCTGTTGAGTAATGTTGTTTTATAATGACACATATACTTTAAAACTATTAATATTCCATGCTATAATCTTATAGAAGCTATTTTATTTATTTTATGATAGAAATATCTGTTAACCAAGACTCATGCACATGTACAGTATAGTGGAAATTGATGTTTATAATCATGTCCTGAAGGCAAGCTGGAGATCTCAAAATGCTTTCTAAAAAAATGTTATCTAAATCTTAAAGCAAATAGTCAATCAGTCAGCACATATGTATTATTCTTTATTACTATAGTTAGAGAAAATACAACAAAATGTGTTATGATGTGATTTCTGCTCTCAGTAAGCTTCCAACCATAGACAGACTTATAATCCACCCAATAAATCTTTAATAAATACAATCTGGAGTGTTGAAAGAGGAACTTTTGCTCCCATCCCAATGTCCTATTCTACCCTTACTGAAGTCATATGAAGAGAGATTGCTATTGGTCAAAACATGGGACATTTACTGGGCTTTGTTTTACCAGCAGGAGGGACCAGCATGCATACTGTGTGGCCATTTTTTACTTTTCGCTCCATGTGGTAAGCAGATTTCTCAGGTACAGTTCTTCTAGAGTCAGAGGTGTAGGAATGCTGGCCAGAACTCACTCCATCCTTGTGGCCTTCAATGCTCTGGCTTCAATAGCTACAATATTTTCTCTGCACAGGTTGCTTAACATCTCAGAAAGGGAAAGGAATGGAATGCTATGCTTGTGTAGGATAAGGGGAGTGACACTGGCAACCCCAAAGATAAATGACAGGAGACTGTGAGGTGCCTGGGAATCTTCCACTTCTGCAGCCTTCCTCTCTTTGGCATGGCTCCACTTTTGTCCCTGAGTTCCTTATAAGCTTCACCTCTTCCCCCACCCCTGGGTTGCAGAGAAAGCAGTTATGTAGCACCACGGTTGATAGTCTGCCCAATCCACTCCCTGTAAGTAACCACCCAGCAATCATCATCATCATCGTCATCGTCATCATCGTCGTCGTCATCATCATCATCGTCATCATCTCCTTGTAAACTGTATGGAGTTGCCTGCTTCATCCTTTGGTCTCAGGATACCTTCTCAGTTTGGTGGGCCTTATACTGTTAGCTCACACTAAGACAAGACGAAAAGCTTTAAGACTGAGCCATGTTCTTCTGCACAGGTATTACCAAACAGGACTGCACTGGAGGAGACAGGATAATTATCAACTATTAATACATTAGTATTTTATTAAGAATTGCTATATATAAATCTCTTTGCATGAAGCCATGAAAGAAAGAGGGATGAGTGATAAGTTTACAAAAATCCCACCTTGAACTCCTAACATAGTATTTGACTAGAAAGTGAAACTAAATTTGTGTTTGTGTTATCATAAAGTTACTATTTGCATTTCTCTTTGACTTTAGTTGGAAAATTTGTAAACAGTATTTACATATGCCTTTATACAAGGGTACTTCAAAAAGTTTGCAGAAAAATAGAATTGAAAGATAACATGAATCTTTCCTTGAACTTTTTGAAGTACCTTGTAGATGCCTTTCCTTAACCCATGTATCTTAAGAGGAAATGCCAGAAGATAAAAAGAGGATTGTGCGACACAACATGAATGAATTCTCACATGACTAGGGCTCTCAACCAACCATACCTCCCTCATTCTGTATCTTGACTATGGGCACTTGGGAGGCAAACTGTGTAATTTCAGTACTTAACTCAGTGGCTGACACTTAGCAGTGCTCTAAAGTGCGTATTGAATGAATGAATAAGTTACTAACCAGAGTCTGAAGAAAATTAGTTTAGATGTTACCCAGTATCCACTGCCTAGACAGTCCAACAATCTTTCAGGATTCATCGATGAACTAAGAAATAATCACTGAGGTGTCTGATCTGTGAATGCATCAGTGGTGTTCTTTTTATCAATAATCAGAAGATGATTTTACTGGATTGCAAAATGTTTCGAGTTATAGTAGCCTTTGTGGTTTTATAACTATATCTTTATGATGATCTTAATGCACATCCCAAATAATACCCATCTTTCTCTCTTTCTCTCTCATATTTATAATTATATATAATATTTTATTTAATATTTAATATTACATTAAATAGCAATACTTGATATTATATTACTTGATAATTATTAATAAATATGAATTTATTATTAACTTAAAATATTTAATATACATAGTTTTAAATTATTAATATTATTAAAGCAATTTCAGAGCATGACAAGTATTGCAATATCACATTTCATTTCTTTTTGAGTTTTGGAAAATTAGCCATTTGAGTTGTTTGATTTTTTTAATTACTGTAATTCTTGTGGTGAGATGGGGTAGGTAGAAACACAGGGAAGAGAGAAAAAGATGTTTTTAGGGGAATTTTAGTGTACTATTTCTTAGATAATAATAATTCCTCAGCCTTGCTTTGTGTTTCTTACCCTTAATATTTTTGAAATGTACAGGCAGTTATTTTGCAGAATGTTCGTTAATTAGGGATAGAATACATACACACACACACACGCACACACACACACACGAGGGTGCTTCAAAAGGTTCATGAAAGATAGAATTAAGAGATAATATGAATCTTTCCATTAACTTTTTGAAGTACTCTTGTGTGTGTATACATATGTGTATATATGTATCACCAAACTCACACTAATTGAATTTTAGTCCGTGTTCAGAAATCAGCCTCTAATTCCATCTGATTTCTGTATTCAATGACTACATCTTTCCTTAGACAAAGATGGAGAGTGGTTCTGTTTTGACAACTTCTAAAAAGTGAGTTTATTCCACAAATACTTCGATAAACTTGCTGCAGGGAAATTTTGAGGTGTTGGAAATGCACCCAAAATGAAGGGTCACATGAATGAGTGTCCTGCCAAATGTTTTGCCAATAGCAATGGTCTAATTGGCAGACCGTATTCAAATACAAGTATGTTGCTATTGATGCTGTTGGTGATTTCAAAGAGAAAATTAAGCTTCTATCTGTTTTTCTGTGTATTTATTTAGAGATGGTTTTAAACTTACAGGAAAGTGGTATATATACTACCCCTTACCACCTTGACCGACTGATTGTTTACATTCTGCTCCGTTTGCTTTAGCATTCTGGGTGTGTGTATGTGTGTGTGCGTACATATATATATATATATATATATATATATATATATATATATATATATATGAGGGTACTTCAAAAAGTTCATGGGAAAATAGAATTAAAAAATAATGTGAATCTTTCCATGCACTTTTTGACATACCCTTGTGTGTGTGTGTATATGTGTGTGTGTGTGTGTGTTTGCATGTTTTTAGAACCATTTGAGAATAAGTTGCTGACGTCATGACCCTTTAACCTCAAATACGTATTCTAAGAACAAAATATTTTCTCACATAAATACAGTGCAGTTATCAGAATCAAGATTTTTAGAATTGATTTATTATCTAGTTGACATTCCATGTTCCAATTTTGTCAGTCGTTCCATAATGTCCCTTACAGCTCTTTTTTCTTTGTCCATGATTGCACATTGCATTTAGTTGTCATGTCTCTTTAGTCTCCTTTAATCTACATTAGTTCCTCAGTCTTGCTTTGTGTTTCTTACTTTTAGAACAAGTTTACTGTTTTTGAGGTGTAGTGTGAGCAGTGCTACAGGACCCAGTTGCCTGAACAGAGCTGCCCTGGCAGCACATCCATGCATCTGGGATGCCCAACATCTGGATAATAGCTTTAGTTAAGACACTTTCCTGAACATTTCTGTTGTCATTTACATTATCTTGAGTCAATGCTTTAAAACCCATTACAATACTCTATGACTGTATTAGTTACAAAATAGGCTCTGCAGCTCTAACAAAGAGACCCAAGGATGACTTAAACAGAATTCACTTCTCTCTCATGTAACAGGCCATGAAAAGGTGTTCCCAAACTGGTCAGGTGCCTCTGCCGTACTTACTGCACAACTTCTATCTCTGGGTCCTGAGCAGCTGCTCCAGGTCTTGCTATTGCCCAAACAGTGGGAAAAGCCAGAGGTCCACACACACAACCCTTTTTAGAGACATGAACTGGAGACATGCAGCATCATTTTTGCTTCTGTTCCACTGCCCAGAACTTAGACACATAGAACACATCAACCTGCAAGGGAGGTTAGGAAGCAGAGTCCTTAGTGGTGGCCATGTACCCTGCAGTCTCATTACTGGACACCATGAGAATTGTGCTGATGAACATCTGATGTTCTCTGACCCAGAAACCACCCACACATGAGCACTTCCTGTTTGGTAGACTGTCATGTAAAGAGTGCAGTAGCGAAAGGTATAATGTGTGGGAAAATGAGAATTCAGTGAAAAGCCCAATCTATGGAAAATTGGCTGAGGAGATATATCCCTAAATGGAAAAATGCAAAGGGAACTGCTGAGAGGAGGAGCCTCTTGAGATCCACTAGATTTCTGGAAAAAGAGTGCAGCTGGTCACGCCTCTCAACCCTACTTCTTACCACGCTCATGCCTTGTACATTATACTCCAATGACAGGAAATCACTTGTAAGGTTTCCCCTCCATGCCTGTTGCTTCATGCTTCTTCCAACTTGGATCTTACATGTACATCTGCCTGGAATGTCCTCTCACCACCCCTACTATCCAACTGGCAAATACAACTCATCTTTTAGCATGCATTTGAATCTCACCTTCTCTGAGAAAGCTCTCCTGACTCTTGGGATCTGATGAGCACCCCACACAGCTACACACACAGCACTACAGCATCCCAGCACATTCGTGTGTCTGCCACACACTACGGGACTCTAGGCTTCTTGAGGGCAGAAACTGTGTCTTCCTAGTTTTGTAGCCTTTGTGCTCTGTGGTTCAGAAGTGTAGGCCAAGGTCATATGCTTTTCTAACTTGCCAGAGGGTGACAGCTGGGAGAAAACTAGGAGGTCAGAAGATTAAAGGAAGGCAGTCTAGGGTATCAGGATGGCAAGCTTGGGAGCAATCGATGGCTGAGGGAGAGAAGCCAGGGAAGAGGGAGAGATCGTAGACATAGAAGAGAGAAGAATCGAGTTCAGAATCGTGGAGGCAGTAGAAATAAGAACACGAGGCTCATCAAAGAAGAATGTCGAGACTTAGAAACGAGGCTGTAGGAAGAGACAGTGGAGGACGTTACAGAGGAACACTGAAGCAGAGAGAAGGCTGGTGGAGTGAAGTCGCTTGTGTATACACGTACACCAAGAGTCATGCACCAAATTCCCTTCCCATTTATATGTGTTTATGCTCAAAATTCGATTTTAAGTTTGACTCCCTACCAAAATGCACTTGAACAGGTAAAGTCTGTCCCTAATTTAAGGCCCAAATTCTTTTTCCCGACCATTTTTATTGGAAGTTTGACCTCCGTGTACACAGTTGTGGTAAAATCAAGCAACACTTGGTCACAGTTACTTTTAAGTAACTAGCATAATTTTAGGAAATAAATTGAAAAGGGATGTGAAGGGGAAGACTTGATACATGGATTTGTTTCTGATAAGTATTTACGAGGTTCTGATATTTTTCCCCAGATGGCTTTTTAAATATGTTTTTTTAGAAAACTATGTCGTTCAAGAATCATAAATATCCACACCACAGTCTGGCTCGAATACCAGACTCACCCCAGACACAAGGAAGCTCTCCCCACAGCCCTCCTTCCCATCTGGCCCTGCCCACATGCCCATCGAAGGCTCCGGCGTCTGCCTGAAGCCGCCGCCTCCCAGGAGAGCCCACTGCAGGCTGCTTTGCCTTGGGTTTCTGACATGAGTTCCAGTAAGCCAAGAGTTATTGGTGTCACGTCACCTTCATCCCCCTGATAAAAACTAGCCTATCCTGAATTATCAGGAAAATAACAAGGAAATGATACACTGGGTGATTCCAGTGGGGTGTACTCTAAGGGGACCAGTAGGGCCTTTCTGAATAACTCTAAGGAGCCTTCAAACTGTTTTCCCCCCAAACCCAACAGAGTGGTTTGAAAGGTGGCCTTTTCAGGTTACAACTATGGCCGACAAGAAATAAAAATGATTAAATGGTAGTTGATATTTATTAAATGAGCCAGGCATTGGCTACTCACCTTATATTTATTATTTATTTCCTGTCATTTTCACAATAAACCTGTGAGCTACTACATCTCCCACTACCGAGATGGCCCGTGTTCACATGATAAGCAGAATGGGCAGGAGGTGACAAGTGTGGTGGCTCTATCATACACTGCCTTCCAGCCTTTCTAGGGAAGAAAGCATTTGCAACACCCCTCAAGTCCCACAGGACAGCAACCGTGATCTTGACCTGTACCCGGAGTCCACCTGCCTGATGCGATCTATGCCTGTAGTGGCACATTTACCAACTCTTTTCATCCCAAACAATTGCAGCTGCCACCAAAATTCACACAAATTATTTCATTATTTTACTATGAGAACCTTATGAAAAATAAGTGAGGACCTTATAAAAATAAATATACTGCAGCACTAGTCACAATAGCCAAGATGTGGAGACAGCCTAAATGCCCATCAGCAGAAGAATGGATAAAGAAAACAGGATAAATATATGCAATGGAATAGTATTCAGCCTTAAAAAAAAAGAAGGAAATCTTGGACTATAAGAAAACATGAATGAATCTCGAGGACATTATACTAAGTGAGATAAGCCAGTCACACAAAGGCAAGTACTGTATGATACCACCTATATGAGGTGTATGAAATAGTCAGAGAAACAGAGAGCAGAATGAACAGTGGTTGCCAAGGGCTGGGAGGTGAGGGGAATGGGAGTTGCTAATCAGTGGGTATAAAATTTCAGTTATGCAAGATAAGTAAGTTCTAGAGCTCTGTGTATAGCACTGTGCCTACAGTTACGAACACTGTGTTATACGCTGAAAAATCTGCTAAGAGGGTAGATCTCATGTTGTGTTCTTGCCACAGAAAATAAATAAATAAATAATATTACAAATACAGAGAAGATCCTAAAAGCAGAGAATGTCCTTTAAAATACACATGATATTAAAACATAGGCCCTTAAACTTGAAAACTACTTTTTGTGCTTTTCAGTCTGTGTACACACACACACCACACACACAAATAATTTACCTTTAACAACACATTGTGGTTACTCATTTTAATATATATTATATATTCCCAAGTGTTCTTGCAGCATGAAAAAAGGATATATGTTATGTAAAGAGGTAAGCTGATGGGAAGCAGGTTGCTTTTCAGCTTAAATGTATATTCCTTTGAGCTGACTCGCGATTCAACCTCTAAGTAGTTTCTGACACTTGACGTTTGATAGTAGACCTTGCTATAATATATCAGTTTTTAAAGCTCTTATCTACAGCAGGTGCTCCTGCTACCTTTTTGATAGTATTGTATAGTTTATTTTTCAGATGAATGTAAGGCATATTTCTCTATCTTTCCTCTTCCCTATCTAGGGAACACTTTACTAGAATTCCCCTTAAAAATCTCCTTTTTTCTTTCCTTTGTCTCTGCCTACCATAATCTCACCACAAGAATTATAGTAATAATAATAATAAATAAAATATCTAATAACCAAAATGGCTGCTTTCCCAAAGCTCAAAAAGAATTGTAGTATGGGCAGCCCAGCTATTGTCTCTATTAACCGCACAGTCAAGGACTAAATCAGACAGATTTCTCAGAAATATCTTTGCCTGTCAGGATCATGGCAATGACTCATGAACAGTTAGGCTAATCACCTCAGACTCTTCTGAACACACAGCCGATCCCACGTTCTTCTCCATTTTATGAGCTGCTGTTGACACTGAGATTTTCCACATCCTCAGCGCCCTTGTGCTCCCATTGTTGGAAGGACTGGCTATTTTAGTCAACTTCAGTTGCTCTGACAAAAAACGTGCCTAGACCACCCTCTGGTGGCGACAGTGGGAACCATCAGTTTTCACACAACTGAAGGTTCCTTGTCCAGCCCCGTTCCCCACGACAGACGCTTCCAGGGAAGCACTTATTTTACATACGACAGAGAAGCAGGCTGCCCTGAAGACATCACAACTCCCCACCACCTATTTCAGTCATCCCGCTGTGGAAGCTCTTAACATGGGATGGCACCATCTCGCCACAGGACTTGCCACAGGATTTGCCACAGGTGGACATCTTCAGGTGAAAATAAAAAGACCCTGCAAGTGTCTTTTTTAGGAAAGCAAAATCTCATCTGAAACTTCTTGTCAAATATTCACAAATGATTAATTCATTGCTTGGATTTCACTGTCACGAAAATTAAGGTTTCATAAAAACTGTTAGATAATGACAGTTCGAGGTTCGGAAGCAGTAAAGTGACATTTTCTCACCTGATGATTGTAGTCTTCTGGGCTTTGCATCCATCCGCACTACAACCTCACGAAACCTTTTGTTTGTTTGTTTGTTTCCAATTGTAAATTGTAGAAATCAGTAAACAGCGGCAGTCTTTCTTTCTAAGGTGTCAATTAGAATTAATTAAGCTTATGTGAAAATGAAAACCTGTGAATTAGGTGTGAAGTAGTATTCATTTAAACTAGTGACAAAAGCTATTGAGAGCATCGTGCCTCCTGATACAGGCCACATGTTCTTGTGTTTTATTACACATCACAGAATAAACTGAATCTAATGAGGCTGGCTTGTGTTGCTAATTTATTTAATGATTTTGATTAATGTCAATTTTAAAGGATGTGGCACATGACTATCTATTGAATGTCACACTAATGACAACATTTATAGGTCACCTGGCTCCCAGAGACATCACCATCTACAGGAATTACTATTTTGTAAATGTTTTCTTTGTAAATTATAAGGAATGTAAAGGAGGCAAATATGAATTTGTTTTTCTGATTCATGGACTAGAACAGTACACTTAAGTTAACCACTGGTGGAATAACAATACTACAGTATCAAATATGGAAGTGTCCTTTGCTCTGTTTGGAACAAAACAGATAACTGACAGCACTTCTGAGACAATGTGACTCTCCCCACTACTTGCCTTTTTTACTGGTTCAATTGCAAGCAACAAAAGCTGAACTCTGGCTAGATGAAGCACAGAGTAATGTATTAGAAAAATCTAGGAAATCTTCCAAGTCTGGAGGGAAGACTGAAGAACCCAAGTTGGAAAAGTCAAGAAAAAGCTGCTCCCTAGAGTTTCCATGGCTCACCTTTGGAATGCCCACGATGACGAAAGCAAGAATCAGAGAAAGGACATGCAGGGGTCCCTCTGGCTTCCCACACAGCAGGGCAGGTGCCTGAATTTACCATCCCAACCAGACTGTGCACAGTGGAAGAGAAGTATTTCTCCAAAGAGAAATTGGGTGGAGAATGGGTAGTGCATTCTCGGTGATCAGAAAAAATGGCAACTGCCATCACCCAAACACGGTCATCTGCTTTAGCATGTGCCTCTTCAACTGGTCTTGGATTTGGAGCACTGTCTCTCTGCTATGGACCATGCAACTCCACTTAAAATCCTTTTTGTGTACGCTGTAAATGTTTTGGATTTTTTACTATATATTTTTAAATTTTTAATTTTGTTTTTAATCCTAAAATGGCACAAGTCTTCTGAGAAACAGATGGATAAATTTTTCTTCTGAGGCTTTCTTCACCATTCAGGGTGTCAGGCAGAAGTGGATAGGACAGAAATGACATCTCTCTTATTTGACAAAGACAGTCAAGTCAACAGCAGCTGTTAACCTGTGCACTCGCTTAATCGCCTGGCTGAGCACAATGCAAGTAAGGAGTGGAACCTAAAGAATATAGGGCCTGGGGTCACAACCAAGAGAGAAGATTCATGGAAAGGCTCCATCCACCAGAGAGCCAGAGCACACGCCAGGGCCAAGTCCAGGGACTGTGCACATGCAGAGAGCTATTGAGAAAGGACACACTTCAAACATCAGATACTGAGACCAAGGGCAGGACACTAAAACTAGCACAACCCTGTTGGTAGGGATTAGGTTTAAATACACACTACACAGGACTGAACAGAACTGAGCTTGCACAAGGCAACTCTCCGACTTCGTACCTGAAAAGCATTTTGCAAAGTAATAATTCTCATGAGTGATGACATCTCCAGAAGGCAGGTGACCTACAAAATGGTGTTATTATCCCACTATTCACTAGATAGTCATGTGGTCCAGATTAATGAAGTCAGAAAAAACAAAAACACAGTATCTCTTCAGTTTTGCACTCCCTACCCTGCCCCCCAAGGGATAGGAGAAGCATTTTGAGTTCATCAAGGGGATATAGGGAAGGAGACCTCTTAATTTCTAGCAAGTAAGAGGTGGAAAGTGGAAATCAACACCTGTTCACCTGTTCTTACTAGGGTAGAATGAGTTAAGTATTTTAACTCTTTTTTCTATATTACTTTTATTGTTACTATCTAAATAACCATAAATAATATTTATAAAGGCATTATATATTTAATCCAAACATTGCGTAACAGACATTGTTATGTTTGCCTCAGAAGAAAGGCACTTCAAGGTTGGGGAGAAACTGTTTTGTAAATGTAAAGTAAATTGATGGAAGAGGTTTGTCTTGGAATATGCCAGACTGGAAAATGTTAGGAAATAATCAGGAGAGTTGATTGTATTAATTTCTGCTTTACAGAAACCATGCTTGTTTTCCATCATTCATCATGTTTTATCATTAGGCCTGAAATAATACAAATAGATGGCAATGGTTATACTTTATTTCCCAATTCAGATGACAAAATATTTATATGCCTCAAATCTATATAGATGCTATAAGGATATATACATGAAGTCACACTGATTTCTAGTACTATGTAGATACATAGTAACTATCGCACTGAGTGTAACACAGTCAGTAACCACAAAGTATTAAAGGAACAAAACAAAGACAATCTATATAGAGTACAATATCCTCAGCCACAGAACAGCTTCTCACAGACCATTTATTTGGTAGGAAGACCTTTCTAATTGAGGATTTCATGTATTCATTCTCACTCTCCCTTACATATTATAAATAAAGCAATACCCTTCATACCAGTAGACCTCAAACTTGATTTGCATAAGGACACCTAAAAAGATGGTAAGTGTGCAGATGCCTCTCCAATTCCTAAGCTTCTTATTCAGCAGGTCTATAATTTAATGTGTACTTACAGTGATTTTGATGTGAGTCCTTGGCCCATGCATTGAGAAATATTATTTAGAGATGTATATTGCTCAATATCGTTCAAAGATTTTACCCTTTTGAGATTGCTGAAGTGAGGTGATAAGGGTTTGGTAAAATTTTATTAAATACCTCATAAAGATATTGCCCTTCCTTTCAGATGACACCCACTCACTAGTAAACTTTGGTACAACTGTGCTAACTTTGACTACTCTTTATATTAGGTAAGAACGTGGCTGCATTTTACCAGGGTTAATGAAGAATTCTAAGATGAGTTTAAAGGGGAAAATTCACACAATTTAAGGTATCATTTGCCCACAAACCATTGTTTGAGAAGAAGTTGATATATTTAACATAATAAAATTTAGGAAAGACAGACAGACATTTTCATATCTTTATGATGCAAATTTATGTGGTACCTTATCATGGTATCACAAAAAGTTATCAGGTTTATATGAAATTGATTTGTCCTTAATAAATCCATGCTGCCTATATCTCAATTTATTTGATTGTAGAATTCTAATAGATTATAAAAACAAATTTCTAGAGTTAATGACCTAAAAAATTACCATTAATTGAAGTACAAGTATTTATTTCTATTAAAGAATGTCATAATATTTAGTTTGCATCTTGTAAATCTAATCAATGGCATAATTTATACTGACGAGCAATTTGAATAATTTAATACACTGTATTTAATGCTGGTCATTAGATGTAATTGCAAATTTATATTTTGCAGTATGTGCTGAACCATTTTTATTCTGTTTATCTCTTGTCATATTGCTGTTATGATTTACTATTAATAAACAAAATCTAGGAAACCATCCTTTTTTTACCAAATAGCCTTGGGAAGAGTTTAACCAACTTAAGCCTCCTGGGAAATACCAATATTTCATAAATAAACATAAAAACAATAGACTTTATTAATATTTAACATGCAATTACTGGATATTATTAAATAAGCTCAATTATCTATATTCTGATTATTCTTTTTGTGCCAATCAGCTCTTGTTAGCATGTTATTCAATTTCTACAGAAGAAAATAAAAACCAGACATATGATTGCAAACCCATTGTTTACCTAATACCTCCAACTTCAACACTCCCATCCTCAGGTGATGAAAGTTAACATCATCATGAGTCATGATTAGAGCACATACTTTGATATGATATGGTGAGAAGAGCACTTCACCTCAGTGGTCTTCATCCCCAAACTACCAGCCCAGTCAAATCATGAGAAAAACATTGCACAAGCCCAAATTTAGTGACATTCTGTGAAACACCTAATCTGCTATCCTCAAAACTGCCAAGATCATTAGAAATGAGGAAAGTCTGCTCTCCAGCTCTCATCTGAAGACCCTTCCAGAAGAGTAATTCTAGTTATGTCTACAATAACGAATGGTTTGTTAGGAAGAAATTGCCGTGCAAGTAAGCTTGCAGAGCTAAATCATCCAGAAGAATGGCTGCATAAAATATTGCTATATGAGTCTAAAGCACAGTTACTTTCCGTCTAGATAAGGGAATTTCAAAAAGTTCATGGAAAAATAGAATTGAAAAATAATACTAATCTTTCCATGAATTTTTTGAAGTACACTTGTATAGCTGCTTTTGTATCATTTCATAAAACACTTATTAAATGCCTACTGTGTGTAAGATACTTTGCTAGGTGTTGTGCCAAATGCACAGTTAAATATTTTGTAATCAAGTGTGACAGGTACATGTTGGAACTTGCAGCAATTCCAGCAGTTATACAATTTTTTGACATTCTCTTTTTGCCTGAAAGTTCTTTACAGATTATTCAGAAAGGACAGATTCAGAAGCCCCATAGATTTTTACCTCAGATGCATGGTAAGCAGACTATTGGTAAGGAATGTAATAGCATCAAAAACAACATTGAAGAGGAAGAAAAAGAGACAAGTCTGTGATGTGCAGAATGTTGAGTTATCCCCCAACTCACTGAGCTTTAATTGTGGGTTGGGACCTACAAATGTTGCAACAGCTCTCAGGCATTAACACCATCATGCAACCCAGAATGACCCAGATGCTGTAGTTGTTAGATCATTTTAAAGCACCTAATATAACTGTGATTGAAGTCATATAAGATATGTTCGTAATGAATGGAAAGATGGGGAATCTCAGGAGAGAAATAGAAACTATAAAGAAGAACCAAATGCAATTTTATAACCAAAACATACAAGGCCAGAACTAGAAAATTTACTAAATAAGCTAGATAGCAAAATGAAAACAATAGAAATATTCAATCTGAAAAAGAAAGAGAAAAAAGTGAGGTGTGGTGTTTTTTTTTTGTTTGTTTCTTTTTGTTTTTTAAGAAGAGAACTTTAGAACATGTAAGACAATTTCAAAAGGTCTAACACATAGGTAAATGGAGTCTCAGATAAAGGGAAATAAGATAATAAAGGAGAAAAAATCTGAAGAAATAATAGTAGAAACCTCTCAAATTTGGTGAAAGATATACATTTACAGGTTTATAAATTTAACAACCTCAACAATCTGCAAACAGTATAAATTTGAAGAAATGGATGCCTGAGCATGTCATAATCAAACTGGTATAAAAATAAGGGTTAAGACTAAAGCATGAAAATAACCAGAGAAAAATGACACATTACAGAGGAACAATGATTGGAGTACCACATAATTCTCATGTTGAATCTCAGAGGCTGAAAGACTGTGCAACCTATTTAAGGTGCTGAACAAAAGAAAGATAGAAAACAAAAAACTGTGGAATATACCAATATTTATAAAGCAAACGTGTTTCACGGGGCCTCCAAAGCCCTGCAGTTTCAGGTTTAGCCTAATTTCTTAAAATTACATATAGAAATGTTAACCTTGCAAAAGACAAGACACTTTCCTCAGGCTAGGGTCTCTGATGTGAATGGAGAGTGGTGGCACAACAAGGTTGCTGGCTCAAGGACAGACAAGTTACTTGATTGATATGTAAATTTGCTAAGATCAAGCTTTTGTTGGTGGATCACTTAACCTTTTGCAAATTGCATTATGGAATGTCACCTTGCTTGTTTCACTGAATGCTACCAGCCTTTACTGTTAAACTATAATTGGCCATAACCCTACCTATGTTCTTTTCCTGTAACTTCCTGGTCTGGAGAATAAATGTGGGATGAGAATCCCAGTTTGTGGTTAATTTCCAAAGGAAGGAATGCATCACTATTGAGGGTTCCATGAAATTAACCCCTTTGGGATCTCTCACTGCTTGGAAGAGATGGGCTTTGAGTAATCCTCTTTGTGGCTCCATCACCCAGGGGAAGAGAGGTGACAAATCTGTGGGAGGCAAAGTAACAAAAAAAACTATCAATGCAGTGTATATTCAATGAAAATAATTTTCAAGAATGAAGGTGCATTAAAGACATATTCACATAAAAAAAAAAAAAACCTAAGATAATATGCACCATCAGTCCTGCAAGGAAAAATAGCTGAAGAAAATTATTTCAGATAAAGGGAAGAAATTCAAATCTTTAGGAATTGAAAAGAGCATGAGACATGGTAGAGATGTCTAAGTATACATAAAAGACCATTTATTTTTATTTAGAATGTGTAATACTTTGTGAAACATAATGTAACATTGCCTTGGAAAAATTTTAATATAATATCTATGACAACTATAACATGAACAATAGAGGTAAATGGACGTATATGTTGTGAGGTTTACACATTTTACAAGAAGTGGAAAAATATTAAAATGCAAAAATTTAAGGGTGTATATGTTAATCTTTTGAACAATCATAAAAAAATAATGTTACATATAACAAGAAAACATCTGACGGTATAAAACTTACTGGTATGGTAAGTACACAGACAAACTCAGAAAACTAATACTGCAAGTGCAGTGAGTAAACCATTTATATTTTTAGTATGAAGACTAAGACAAATCTATTAAATATAACAACTACAAAAGTTATATAAGAGATAAGCAATATAAAAAGATGTAAATTGAGACAAGAAAAAGTCAGAGGAAATGATGTCAAACCATACAGTTTGTTTTTGTTTCTTTTATTTTCTTTTAGGTCAAAATTAAGTTGGTATCAGTTTACAATAATCTATTACAACTATAAGATTTTTTTGTAAGGTTCCTGGTAACCTTGAAGCAAAAACCTATAACATACACACTAAAACTTAATAATAGGGAATAAAAATATACTACTAGAGAAAAATCTATCACAAAGGAAGAGAGTAACACAGGAAAAAAGAATCTACAAAAAAGCAGAAAAATAAGTAACGAAATGGCAGTTGTAAGTCCTTATTTATCAATAATAACTCTGAATGCAAATAAATTTAATTCTCCAATTAAAAGACATATAGTAGCTCAATGAGCTATAAAATAAAACCTAGCTATATGTTGCCTACAAGAAACTCACTTCATTTATACAGGCACACATACACTGAAAGTGAAGAGATGAAAAAAGATATTCCATGCAAATAGAAACCGAAAAAGCGAAGAGGTAGCAACACTTATATGAGATAAAACAGACTTTAAGTTAAGAACACTGAAAAAGACAAAGAAACACCAAAAAAAAAAAGACATATAATGATAAAGGGATCAATTCAGCAAGAGGCTGTAACAATAATAAATATATATGCACCCAACACTGGAGCATCCAGATATATAGAGCAAATATTATTAGAACTAGAGGGAGGGATAGATTGCAATACAGTAAAGTTTGGAGACTTCAAAATCCACCTTTCACCAATGAACAGATTATCCAGACAGAAAATCAACCAAGAAACATCAGAGTTAAACTCCACTCCAGACCAAATGGACCTAACAGATATTTACAAAGCATTTCATACAATAGCTGCAGAATACCCATTCTTCTCAGCAGCACATGAAACATTCTCCAGGACAGACTGTATGTTAGGTCACAAAACAAGGATTAACAAACTTTTAAAAATTAAAATATCAACTATCTTTTCCAATCACAACAGAATAAAACTAGAAATCAATGACAGAAGGAACATTGGAACTATACAAATACATGGAGACTAAACAACATGCTCATGAACAATGAATGGGTCAAAGAAGAAATTTTTTTCTAAAAATTAAAAATTTCTTGAGACAAAGTGGAAATATAATATACCAAAACCTATGAATACAGCAAAAGTAGTTCTAAGAGGGAAGATTATAACAATAAATGCCTACACCAAAAAGTAAGAAGATTTCAAATAAACAACCTAGCATTACCCCTCAAGGAACTAGAAAAATAAAAACAAACCAAATCCAAAATTAGCATAAGGAGGGAAATAACAAAGATCAAAGAATAAATAAATGAATTAGAAGTTTAAAAAATACAAAAGAGCAATGAAACACAGTTGGTTTTTTGAAAAGATAAACAAAATAGACAAACCATTAGCTAAACTTAGAAAAAAAGAAAGAACACTTAAGTAAATAAAATTAGAGATGAAAATGGAAACATTATGATGGATACTAAGGAAATACAAAGGATCATAGATACCATTAAGAATAACTGTAGACCAACAAACTGGAAAATCTAGAAGAAATGTATCAATTCCTGGACACATACAACATACCCAGATTGAATCAAGAAGAAATAGAAAATCTAAACAGACCAATAAACAGTAATGAGATTGAATTTGCAATAAAAAGTCTCTCATCAAAGAAAGCTCAGGACCTGTCAGCTTCACTACTGAATTCTACCAAACATTTAAAGAAGAACTAATACTAATTCTTCTAAAACTTTTCCACAAAATTGAAGAAAAGAGAATACTTCCAAACTCATTCTATGAGATCAGCATCACTCTCACATCAAAACCAGACAAGGACACAACAAAAAAAGAAAACTACAGAGCAATATTCCTAATAAACACAGATGTAAAAATCCTCAACAAAGTACTAGCAAACTGAATCCAGCATCATATTAAAAAGATCATTCACCACGATCAAGTGGAGTTTATCCCAGGAATGCAAGAATGGTTCAATATAAGCAAATCAATAAACATGATACATCACATCAACAGAATGAAGGACATATGGTCATTTCAACAGATGCAGAAAAAAGATTTGACAAAATTCAACATTCCTTCATAATAAAAACACTCAATAAATTAAATAAAGAAGAAATGTACCTCGACACAATAAAGACCATATACAAAAAACCCATAGCTAATATGATAGAGAATGGACAAAAGATGAAAGCTTTTTCTCTAAGATTTGTAACAAGACAAGGATGCTGACTTCCACCACTTTTATTCAACATAGTACTGGAATTTCTAGCCAGAGCAATCAGGCAAGAGAAAGATAAATGGCATCCAAATTGAAAAGGAGGATGTGAAATTATTCCTGTTTGCAGATGACATGATCAATACACACACACACACACACACACACACATACACATATATGTAGAAAATCCTAAAGACTCCACCAAAAAACAGTTAGAACTATCCGTAAAGTTGCAGGATACAAAATCAACACACAAAAACCAATAGCATTTCTATACACCAATAATGAACTATCTGAATGAGAAATCCAGAAAGTAATCCCATTTACAACAGCTACTAAAAAAATAATAATAAAATATCTAGGAATAAACATAACCAAGGAAGTGAAAGATCTCTACAATGAAAATGATAAAACATTGATAAGAGAAATTGAAGAAGACACAAATAAATGAAAAGATATCCCATGTTCATGGGTTGGAAGAATTATATTATTCGATGTCCATACTATCAGAGGTGATCTACAGATTCAATGCAATCCCTATCAAAGTACCAATAACATTCTTCACAGAAATAGAAAAAAAAAATCCTGAAATTCATATGGAAGCACAAAAGACCCTGAATAGCCAAGCAATCTTGAACAAAAAGAACAAAGTTGGAGGCATCACACTACCTTACTTCAAATTATGCTATAAAGCTATAATACCGAAACAGCATAGTATAGGCATAAAAACAGATCCATAGACCAATGGAAAAGAGTAGAGATCCCAGAAATAAATTCACGCATTTATAGCCAACTGATTTTCAGCAAAGGTGCCAAAAATACACATTGGGGAAAGAATAGTATCTTCAATAAATAGTGCTAGGAAAACCGGATCTCCACATGCAGAACATTGAAACTAGGCTCCTATTTCCCACCATACACAACTATCAATTCAAAATGGATTAAAGATTTAAATTTAAGACCTGAAATTATGAAACTACTGGAAGAAAACATAAGGGAAATGCTTCATGAAATTGGACTGGGCAAGGCTTTTTTGAGCAAGACTTCAAAAGCATTGGCAACAAAAGCAAAAATAGACAAATGGAAATATTTCAAACTAAAAAGTTTCTGCACAGCAAAGGAAACAATCAACAAAATGAAGAGACAACCTGCACAATAGGAGAAAGTATTTGCAAACTATGCATCTGAAAAGGGACTAATATTCAGTATATATAAGGAACTCAAACAACTCAACAACAGTAAAAAACAAAAAATCTGATTTAAAAATGGACGAAAGATCTACATAGATATTTCTCAAAAGAAATCATTCAAATAGCCAACAGGTATCTGAAAAAAAAAAATGCTCAACATCACTAATTATCAGGGAAATACAAATCAAAACCACAGTGAAATATCACCTCACCCCAGTTAGACTAGCTATTATCAAAAAGACAAAAAATAGCAAATGTTGGCAAGGATACACAGAATAGGGAATTCTTATACACTGTTGGTGGGAGTGCAAATTAGTACAGTCTTTATGAAAAACAGTATGGAGGTCTCTCAAAAAATTGAAAATAAAACTACCTTATGATTCAGCAATCTCACTACTGGGTATAAAACCAGTATATTTAAGAGATATCTGCACTCCCATGTTATTGCAGCACTAGTCACAACAGCAAAGAGATGGAATCATTCTAAATGTCCATCAACAGATGAATGAATAAAGAAATGTGGTATATATACACAATGGAATACTATTCTGCTATTAAAAAAAAGAAAAGAAAAGAAAAAGAAATCCTGCCATTTGCAGCAACATGAATGAACCCAGAGTCCATCGTGTTAAGTGAAGTAAGCCACACACAGAAAGACAACCACCACATGAATTCATTCATATGTGGAATCTTAAAAAGTTGTTCTCATAGAAGTAGAGAAGTAGGAGAGTGGTCATCAGAGGCTGGGGATATTGGGAGGAGGAGCAAATGGGGTCAATAGGTACAAAATCACAGTTGGACAGGAAGAATAAGTTCTAGTGTGCTAGGGTGACTATAGCTAACAATATTGTGTTGAATATTTCAAGATAACCAGAAAGACATTCTTGAATGTTATTACTACAAAGAAATGATAAATGTTAAGTTGATTTATATGCTAACTATCCTAATTGGATCATTAGACAATATACACATGTACTGAAACAACATACTGTGCCCCATAAATATGTACAATTAAAACAAATAAGTAAATACAAAAAATTCCACAAGATATATTTAAAACACAAATAGATAAATTAAAATAGAATTCCAAAATATATTCAACTCTTTTTTTAAAAAGCCAAGAAAGTTAGAGCAAAAGAACATAAAACAGAGAGAATGAATTGAAAACAAGTCTGATCATACCAACAATCACATTAAATATCAATGGAATAAACATTCCAATCAAAAGAAAGATTATCAGAATTAAATTCCAATTAAAAGAAAGGTTATCAGAAAACCCAACTATATGTTGTCTACACGAGATACAATTTAATAAAAAGACACAAGTTAAAAAAAGATACCCTATGCACATAGTAATCATGAAAGTGCTGCAATGACCATAACAGATAAAATAGACTTCAAGAGAAAGATAATTATGAAAGATAAAAAGGAATATTTCATAATGAAAGAAAAGGGACAATTCATCAAAAGACCTAACAATTATAAACGTATATGTACCTAATAACAGAGCCTCAAAATACATGTAACAAAAATTAACAGACATAAAGGAAGAAACAGATAATGCCACAAGCACTGTGGGATATTTTAACACTGATAGAACAACTAGATAAAATTCAGTAAAGACACAGTAGATCTGAATAACAGTATTACATCTCAATTGACATTTATAGAACCCTACAGCCAACAAGTTCAGAATATATTTTTAACTTAAATGCATATTAACTTACAGATCAATGGAAGAGAAAAGAGTCTAGAAATAAGCCTATACATGTGTGATCAATGCAAAAATGTTAAGGAAATTCAGCAGAGAAAGGAAAGTCTCCTCAACAAATAATGACACAATAAATCAGTACACAGATTTTCAGGGTGCAGGTAAGAATTAATATCCACCTTTACCCTATTTTTAAAAAATTGATCCTAGACCTAAATGTAAAATCTAAAACTATAAAATTCTTACAATTTAATAAGACACCCCAATAAAATCATTACCAAAACATTTGAACAAATGCTTCACAAAAAAATATGTACAACCATGAAAAGATGCTTGACATGATTAGCCATCAGGTAAATGCTAATTAAAACTATGAGCTATCACCACACACCAGCTCAGACGGCTGACTGACGGAAGACTGGCAGTACCAAGTGGCGGCAGAATATGGAGCAACTCGACTCATACGTCTGTAGGAATGTAAAATGATAAAACTTGTTTGGAAAACTGTTTGACATTATTTTTAAAAGTTAAAAATACATCTACCATACCACCCAGCCATTCCTCTTTTAGGTATTTACCCAAGAGAAACGAAAGCCTACATTTTCATACAAAGATGCACACAAATGTTCATAGCAGCTTTATTCACAACAGCCCCAAACTAGAAACAACCCAAATGGCCATCAACAGGTGCCTGGATAAACAACTCGTGGTGCTTATTCAGCGGTCATTATCCTAAGTGAAATAAGCCAAACATGAAAATGTCATATTGTAAGATTCTATTTATATAAAATGTAAACTAATATGTAATAACAGAAAAACAGAACGGTGGTTGCCTGGGGCCAGGTGCATTTGGAAAGATGGACTGCAAAGGGACGTGAGGAATACATTGGTTGAGATGTTCTGTATCTTCATTGTGGTACTGGTTTTTAAGGACCATACAATTTTATACTTTAAGTGGATGTAGTATATGGTATTATTTCTCATAAAGTTGACAGAAAGACAAAGTTGTAGAACCCCCCCGCCCCCCCCCCCCGAAAATAAAACAAAAAGATAAAGAGACAAAAGACTAGATGGAGCCAGGGCGGGTAGATAAGAACAATAGAAGACTGGTCCAGGAACTTCAGTGTCTGACTCATAGTAGTTTCAGAAAAACAAACTATAGACAAAAGAGGTGGTCACTATCAAGAAAATTTCCCAACACTGGTGAAAGAGTCCACCACATGCCTGGCACAGTGGGTGAAAAGAGACCCACCACACAGCATGTCAGCATCAGATCTAAGGATGTGAGGGTCGAAGAGAAGATCTTATAAGCTTCCAGAGACAGAGGGGGAAACAAATCACCTAAAAAGGATCAGAAGCAACACTGGAAGCTCACAACATGGAACATTGTATTCAAACTTCTTGTTTTTAGGAAATAATTACTTTTTACCTAGAATGTTACATATGTCTCAAACTATGATCTGGTCTGAAGGTAGAGTACAGATGTTTTGGGGTATGCAAAATTGCAGGAATGATACTTCTCATGAAGGCTTTCCCAGCACAGTCCTGAAGAATATGCTCCTCCAAAAAGAGGAAGTAAACCAAGGTGAAGGGCAACAGGGCTGCTGGAGATGGGGGGGGGGGGGGGTCCAGTGTAGCAATGAGGCGAAGGGAGAGGAGAGTCCAGAATGCCCACCAAGAGGGCAGTCAGACCCGATGCAAGAGTAACAGAAGGTTCCTGAAGATTCTCCGTCAGCAAGATGGAAATAATAAAGTTCTTGATGAGTGAAGGCTAGAGTTTTAGATAACGGACAAAGAACTTTAGGTTGAATTAGTGATAAATACATAGAAAATTAAGCAGACGAAACAGAAGGCAATCATTCTCTCCATCGGGGGAGTGGGATTGCATAGGAAGAGGTGGTAGTGCTGGTGCAATGTAAAGCTCAGCTGCCATCGGCTTTGAAGTAGCAGAAACACTGAACATCAGCATAACTGAAATCACAGTAGAACACTATTGGGAGGATAAAAAGAGTGCTTGCTGGTGGGGACAAGGAATAGTACAAGAAAGCTAAATTTTTATCCTTCAGGGGGTTGGGGAGGTGATTAATAGGAAATGCTGAAAACATTTTTTTTTTTAAAAAAATCATCACATAGATAAAGAGGTAAATACCAAAGGAAATTAAGGTGGCAGTGACCTCAGAAATGGGTGAGAAGTGATGTAGGAAGCTAGTATTACTAGGTACTAATTGGCTCTTCCGGTAGTAAAAACCAAAATAATTAAGATAAAAGTGATTAAGCCATAAAAAATATAAAGCTTCCAAACCACAGCTCACAAACTCTTGAATATTTTTACTCTCATTTTCAAAATTAAGATAATTATTTTATTTAATATATTTTTAAAATATGCAGGTGAAAAGTATTAATAGGTGGTGAAAGTAAATGAAGTTTAAAAAAAGGAAAATCTGAGAACATGTCATAATTAAGAGGAGGCTAAAGAGACTTGACAACTAAATATAAATTGGAATTCTGAATGGAATCCTGAAACAGAAAAAGGACATTGGGAAAAACTGACAAAATGTGAATTAAGTATGAACTTTAGTTAGTAATAATGGGTCGATACTGGTTCATTAGCTGTAACAAATGCACCAAAGTAATATAAAATGTTAGCAGTAGGAGAAACTGGGTGAGGGTGTGCAGGAACTCTCTGTACTGCCTTTGCAACTTTTTTGTAAATTGAGTGCTATTCTAAAATATAAAGATTATTTCAAGTTAAAAAAAATATATCAAGAGATAACCTGGGAGAAAATATTTGCAACATAATACACAGATGAGTAGTAATCAGAGTGTAGCTTAAAAATTGTTTAGAGTGAAACAAGTCAGGCACAGAAAGAGAAATACCACATGTTCTCACTTATTGGTGGGAGCTAAAAAGTAATATATAAATTCACACACACACACACACACACACACACACACACACAAAACCGGGGGGGGGAGATATAACAACCACAATTATTTGAAGTTGATACGACAAGCAAACAGAAAGGACATTGTTGGGGGGCGGGGGGGGAGGGAGAAGGGAGGGAGGTTTTGGTGATGAGGAGCAATAATCAGCCACAATGTATATCGACAAAATAAAATTTTTAAAAAAAAAAATTGTTTAGAAAAAAAGACAAAAAAGGAAGGTGGGGAAAGCACCAGAACCAGCTGAAACATGTACAAATATCCAATAAACATGAAATTATGTTAAGCCTTGGGAATGATCAAGGAAACACAATTAGAATGACCACTTTTTATCCATCATGTGGGCAAATGTAAATTGACTACATCGAGATCAAAATTAGAGAAACTGCATTGCCACGCACTGCTGGTAGAGCTGTGAATTATCACAGCCTCTTAGGAAAACAATTTGACAGTATTATTAAAATTATAAACGCTTATACCCTCAGACCCAGAAATTCCAAATATCATTATTTAACCTAGATGCATGAAGGTCAGAAAGCAGGTTAAAAAAAAAAAAAATCTATTGCTGCGCTGTTGTAATAGTAAAATATTTAAAACTACGCACATATTCATAAGTGGGGCATCTGTTACACAAATTAAACTATATGATAGTATATGTATACTTATGTATATGATATATGGAATATTATAGTTTAATATATGAGGCAGCTCTCTATGAGTTAACATTGACAGATCTCCAAGATTTTGCTGAGGGAAAAACGAGGTATAGAACAATGTTTACTGTGACACTATAAAAAAAATAAGGAGAAAAAAATGGTAACAAAATTATACGTTTTATCTGAGAACACAACAGAAAGTCATCTAGAAGATGCATACCACCTTGACAGGAGGGGGTAAATTTTAGAAGTGGGAAGGTGGGGCAAGCATCCTTTGTCCAAGAGGATCCTAGCTGGTGTGCTCAGGTAAAGGGTTAGCATCAGCTCTTGCTCTGTTGTGTCTGCAGATTTCTGGGGAGTAAATACACCCAGTGTGAATGTTTTCATTGTTCATAAAATTCCTAAAATTTTGACAACTGTCTCTTCCAAACCAACACAAGCTGGCTCCAGCATCTCACTGACTCACGCCTTACCTCTTTCTTTTACTTGGGTAGTTAGAAATTATGTTTACATTAAATACTCTATCTGAATGATTCAGGGACATTCCGGTGGCAGAAATTTCCTGAATTGTATTAAAAACTCTAAATGCCACAAAGTGCTCCTGATTTCACAATAGGTATAAATGAACTTAAAATAATTTTAAACAAAGGCCTTATCTGCTTTGTCATCATTAAGCTTCATCATCCAGCTGAATGAACAGTGAGATAATTAAGGATGTTGTACAGGGATATTTCAAAAAGTTTGTGGAAAAATAGAATTGAAAGATAATACAAATCTTTCCATGACTTTTTGAAGTGCCCTCTAGTTAGTTTTCTATTTGTGCTGCACCAAATTACCACAGATCTAGTGGCTTAAAACAACACAGATTTATTATCTTACAGTTCTGTAATTTGCAAGTCCAAAATGGGTCTCACTAAACTAAAATCAAGGTGTCAGCAGGGTTGCATTTCTTTACGGCAGCTCTAGGAGAAAATCTACTACCTTGCCTTTTCCATCTTCTAGAAGCCATCCGCATTCCTTGGCTGCAGCCCTCTTCCTCTATCTTCCAAGCAGAGTGGCAAATGGAACACAGGTGGCCTTCCTCAATTATGCTGTGCTGACTTGGACTAGAATTGGTCAATGGAGTTCTTGAGCCCATGAAGTGTTGGAACCTGTACATCCCCTGCCTGTTAATTATTCTCTAGTACAATAGAGAAAAGGAATACTTTGTAGAGACGTAAGTACAAAAGGCATTACAATGACGTTAACATGGACTCTACAAAGGCAAAAATTATACAACAAAAGCTTCAGTAGCACTGAATGGGAAATCAGTGCTGTACTTATGAAAGAACTAAGGGGACCAGGATATCATTAAAGGTTTCCAAATGCTTTTAGTACCAATATGACCAATATACATTGATTTGTACAGATAATGGGGAGGGTACAGGAAGGTTAATCAAGTTAAAAAAAAAAAAAAAGAAAAGAAAGAAAACTAATATTATTGCTTCCACATACAGAGGGAATTTGGTCCTTTAAAGGTACTATATTGTGTTTTTAGTTCATTGATATAGACACCATAATAAAATCCAAGCCTAATGACAAGTATCTTTTGTATCTAAGAGTCCTATAATAGTTTGGTTAAAGTCCTCAAAGAGTTTCAAGGTTGTTTGTTGTTAAATCCGTCATGAAGACCGTGAACTCAGGAGTTGGGTCTTTCATGGTGTTGAGACTCAGATGTCCAACCTGGCATCTGGGCTTCTGGCCCAAGGCTGCAGATCTTGCTCCATCTCAAACCTTCAGTGGATCTTTGGAAGACCAAGTGCCTACGATGGCTTAGCTAGCTGCCTGTTCTTTCATCTCCCTCCTTTTTATACCCCTCTGAACTTTCCAGGGATCCTTGCTTTGTGAAAAAACAAAAGTATTAAAATTATCTTAAGTACAAACCTTACAGAACACAAAAAATTATTTAAATTTTTGAAAAAACTGAGAAAATATGACTATCTCTGCTTCTTAGAAAAAAAAGGCTAAAAAACACTGAAGTGAGAAATTATTACACTATTTTACAAACAAGAGAATACAATCAAAGAAAAGCTGAATTACTTTCTCCCCAATGTAGGCCAAAATATATGGGGTATTTTTTGTACATAAATGAAGGAAAAAATCCATTTCTGCATCTACTGTCGCCTTTTTGTTTTGTTTTGTTTTGTTTTATATAAATATAAAGTGTCTATGAGTAGAAGGCAATATGATGAAGTAAAGAGGTATAGGGTAGAAAGGAAAATAATGGATAGAAAATAATTTAAATTCCCTCGTTATGTATATATTCTGCTCTTATGTCTTAAACTTGGGTATGATTTTGCTCCCTGTGGAAAAGAGAAATATAACTGGTGATCTAGTTATAAAGAGACAATATTTATTTTTGTGTTTCAAAAAAATAAATTTTAATTAAACTCATATGTATATTATTTATTTGAGTAATGATGCCTTTCCAATTCTGGAAGCATTTGGAAAAATAGCATAATTCAAGGTCTTGTTTTTCCCCAAAGGAACAATGTTATAATCAAAGAGATAACTGTAAAATGCTCATGGTTAGATGTAATAAAGCCGAAGAAAGAGCTACAATGAAATAGGATGAAAATCTGGCAAGAAATGGGAGAGAGAAGGGAAGGAATTATTATGACTGACTGCAACTTGGTTTTATCTTTTTGTTGGAACGAATATTGAATTCAAGAAGGTAATTACCAGAAGCTCTTAGGAAAGGTATGAGTCCTACACTTGATGATTAATAAACTTAAATTATTTCAAATTAACTTTTAAAACATTTCTTTTTATCACAGCATTTTGATATCAGGCAGGCAATTATTGGAGAGATTCTCTAGGGGACCATATCACTGTGACCAAAATCTATCTGATTCTATAAGATGCCATCAATACAATCAGGATAAATTACAGATTAATATCTCCACGGCTGTGCTTGTACAAAAGTATTATTATTGTCCCATTAGTTGCACTCACAACGGTCTTCTAAAGTAGTAGAAGTAGGGCCAGCCCCGTGGCTCACTGGGGAGAGTGCGGCGCTGGGAGAGCAGCAGCGCTCCCGTCGGCGGGTTCGGATCCCACATAGGGATGGCCGTGCAGACGACCCCAAGCCAAGGGTTGCAATCCCCTTACCGGTCACAAAAAAAATTAATTAATTTTTAAAAAAATAAAGTTATATAGAGATCATGTATAGAAATCTTAAAAAACATGCTTATGAAACTCAGACATATAGATGTATTTATTAATTAATTAAAACTAAAAGTTTTGTGACTTGGAATGTTAAATCTATAATTTTAAAAAATGTTTTCAGTATACAAAAAGGAGCTTAAAAGGGAAACTAGAAAATTAATTCAATCGGTTTTAATAAAATATGCAAGAAAACAGGAATAAAAATGCCTGGTCCAAAGTTAATTGTTATATCAAGTTAACATCCCCAAATTAAGAGATTTAATGATATAAAGAGATAGAGTAAGGCAGATCTACACATACATTTCTCAACAATACAATGGAATCTCATTAATTTGTAGCTTACTAATCAATTCAGATAGATTCACAGTATTTTGTAATTTACAGAGTCCATAAAGATATTCAAGAGAAGATTATATCATCTGGAGCCTCAAATTATTCTTATAAATATTAATGTTCAACTGAGTCAGAGATAAGCCTACAAGGAAACAGGATACTATAAATAAGGATCAGGAGAAATAATGGAAAACAAAAATAAACCCACAAGAACTCTATAAAGTGAAATTATCAAATGAAATCCAAGCTTAAAACTATAAGCAGTGAGATGGAAGCTATTAAAAAGTGACATGGATGACTTGGAGAAGATCCTAATAGAAATGAAAAAACTTAAAAATGCAATACCTAAAATTAAGAACTCAGTGGAAGGATTTAGCAGATTACACCCAGGTGGAGAGAGCGTTAGTGAACCAGAATATCGGTAGAAGAACTTAGCTGAATGAAACATGGAGAACTAAAAAGACAGAAAATATTTTTAAAAGACAAAAACAAAAACAAAAAATAATGCAGGACAATAACATATACATTAAGAAGGTCTATCGTATGCTACATAGAAACCCAGAAGGAGAGAACAGAAAGAATGAAATGGAAGCAATATTTGAAGAAACAATGGCTAAACGTTTTTCAGAAATGATTAAGGATATCAATCCACATATTTATGAAACCTAATGAATACCAAACAGGAAAATGTAAAGGAAAATGCACACTTGTACTGCAGAAGATAAAAAACAAATGTACAATTTTAAATGAACCCAGTGAATAAAGGATAGGTTTACTTTGACACATAAAAATGACACATAAAAAGAAACAAAGATAATAATCACTCTCAGCTTTTGTTCATCTGAAAAAAGTCTTTATTTTTAAAAAATATTTTTCTGGGTATAGAATTTTAGCACTGGTTCTCAAGGAGAAAATGCTTCCATCGGGGACACAAGAATAGTGTCACTGAAATTTCTACCTGGCCACTCTGGGCTCCTTACATCACTAAACCAATAGATTTAAAAATAGATTTAAAAAAAAGTGTTAGTCTACTGGCTGAAGTTATCCCAATTACCAAGGAAAACTGGATTGCGGCTATAAAATGGAGGCAAAGAGAACTATGTCTAGAAAAAGATCCTTGAAGATGCCTTTTAGTACTTCCATGACTGATAATACTTCCATGCTCACTAGTGAAAGTTCTTTAAAAATTATAACAAAAAGCAGAATGATTGAAGTCTCAGACCATTTAGGAATGTTTGCGTTACTCCCCCAGGTAAAGAACCCAGAGTTGCTGAGGTTCTGATGAGAGCAAGGGAAACACAGAATGGACAGTTAAAGAAGGAAGACATACATGTCAATTACAACCTGGTGATAAGTTATAGAAATGAGGGCTGTAGTAGCTTTGCATATTTTCTCTTTGCTATGTGCATACATTTGTTGGTATACCCTAGATGCCTTCTTCCTTTTTCTTATTTTTATTTTATATACAAATTACTGGAAGTTAACTTTAAATTTTACCCTTTATGTAACAAACTATTCAGTGGGTCTATGGCTGAATTTGAATAGGAATTTATATGATCAGCAACACAGAGATATGTACAATCAATTAGGTTTCACTAAAAAAAAAAAGAAAAATTTAAAAAATATATGAACAGCAATAGATACAATGGTATTGGGGCTGTGTGTTTTTCCTTTTTGGGAAAAAGTGAGAACTTTTACTTGTCAGGTCAATGTATGTTGCAAGGTGCAAATATGAGTTGTTTTCTTGCTATACAGAAGCTCAGTTGTGTGTAGAAGACTGCATTCAGAAGCTGGGTAGTCAACAGGTAGACTGTGCCAGTTATCAATTTATTGCCTGTTAGACCCAAATTTCTACTTTACTGTCTACTCTGCAAAAATGGATCTTGGCCTTTAACTGTTTTTCCTTCACCAGCTGGCTATAACTTTTATCAATACAGGGTACTGGAGAGACACTACAGGAGGAAGGAGCTTTCCATCCTGATTCTGTTGTGCTCAAATGACAGGATCCTGAAGCACATGCAGCTTCTCAGTGCCCAGCTCCCAACGTGCATGGTGGCCAGCAGTATTCCTCTCCAGCAACTTCCTCTGGCACCTGCTGCAGGTGGCTTTGTAGCAGAGTGCCTTCAGTGAAGAACCTCCCCAGGAGCAGCCTTCCCTAGGGTAGAGAATTGAAGCAAGTTCCAGAAGGCACATTTCCAGCATATTCCTCCAGCATAGCTCCGCAGTGACTTCTCTGCCATCAGTGAGCCACCACCGTGCCCTCTCCAGTGAGGTCTGGACCCACCCTGGGACCTCAGCCCTGCAAGGGCCTCTTCCTTGAATGCCCTCTATCAGCCTTAAAGGTAGTCACTGTTCCTTACGGCTGCTACTCTTGTATTCTTTAGAGTTCTCTTTATTTCCCACTGGCCAATCTCTCATTACTCCAATCCCCCATTACAGTTAATAATTCTTTATACTAAACTTTCCTGTTTAAATTACTGGTTGGTTTGTCTCTTCTAATTGAACACTGACTGAAATACTGTGCTTTCCTTTATTTTTATTTTTCTTGGAATTTGTTGGTTTGCTTGAATCTTAACATTTTTTTCTGTACTACCCACTCTTCCTCCTCTTCTCCATAATTAAACATATGTTAGATTGCTTGATATTGTATAATAGGCCCCAGAGATTTTGTTCATTTTTTGTCTTTTTTTCTCTCTGCAAGTCACATGGGGTCATTTCCATTGCTTTATCTTCAAGTTCACTGCTCTTTTCTTCTGCAGTGTCTAATCCACTGTTAATCTCATTCTGTCTATTGTTCGTAGTGGATGTTGCATTTTTCATTGCTCAATGTTTCATTTGGTTCTTTACCATTTATATCATTTCTCTCCTCATCATGTTCATGTTTTCTTTTACATCCTTTAGCATATTTTAATTGTTGTTTTAAGATCCCCATATCCTAATTCCTTTATCTCCATCACTTCTGGTTCTTTAATCATCCTAATTATTGGGCATATTTTCCTGCTTATTTGCCAGCAGAGTGATTTTTGTATAATTTATTGGCCATTGTGAATTCTATGTCATTGAATGTTGAATTTTGCAGTTTTCCTTTCATGAGTATTTGGCTTTGTTATGGCACTCTTAACTTGCACATCACAATGACCCTTTCAAGGCTTGCTGGTAAGCTTTATTAGGTCCAGAGCAAACTACACTCTAGGGCTAATTTAGAAGGTATGACGCTTCTGAGAACTCTGCCCAATACTTGACACAACGCAAGATTTCCTCATTCAGGCTGGTGAGAATATAAACTATCCCCAGTCCTATCTGAGCTCTGGGATTTGTCAAGCCACTATTTTCTTTCAGGTGGATCTTCCCTGGCTTATAAAGATTCAATCCCAGCATGTGCAGATAAGTATTTCGCCAAAGACTCAAAGAGGACCATCTGCAGATCTCCAGAGCTTTCTGTCTGGGTAGCTGTCTGTCTGTTCTTTCCCCCTGGTATTCTGCCTACCAATTATACTGCTTAGGCTCTCCAAACTACAATCTCTGTCCCAAGTCACTAAACCACCATCTGCATTTGGGTTTTCCCTGCTTGTGCTGCACCCTGGAAACTGCCTCTCAGCATTAAACTGTGGCAATTGCACTCTCTACTCTTTCCCTTCTCTCAGGGATCACAGTCCAGTTTTCTAGGTTTTATGGGAGGAAAATATTTCCTAATGCCTTTAATTCTTCGTGGGAAGAAATGAAAGTCCTGCAATGTCTAAGCTTTTTATACGGTCTTACTAATGAACAATGCAAATGTCCTCTGTATTTAAACCTATTTAAACAGCATACACCAACAGGTATTTACTTCTAAGATTATAATAATAGTCACAAATGGTTCTTTTTTCCATCTAGCAAAGCATCCCTAAAAGATATTAGCAGTACCCTGTTATTTGTGTGAATGAATTTTTTGGAATTAATCTGTCTGGGTTTCTTTTAAAACATTCGATAAGTCTTTTCGTTCCTTCATGCAGCTACTGCCTTTCTAAATAGCACTAATTTTTATGTCTGAAACTTTTGTCAGTACATTTGTTACTTGTTGGAGTTCTGAAGGGTAAAAAAAAGTTCAAAGAAAGGAAACTGATGTTTGACAGTAATGATATGTGAGGATTACCCTGTGGATGTGTTTAATAATAGCGAACTTTACTGATAGGGATATAAGGGCACTTGCCCAAGGTCACAAACTAATGAGGCCATTGTGATTCTGACTTCAAACTCCTTCAAGCCACTACACTGTCTATACTGACTGCCCTGCTCCCTGCAATGACATTTAGCACTTACAACTTATGTAGAAAAGTGAAGTATTTATTTTCACTGCTTCAACTGCTTCAGTGACTGAGTTATGACCAACGCTCATAGTCATAGAATAAAGAGAGCACTGAACTCAGAACAGCTGGCCTGCATTTAAAGGCCATCTGTATAGCCTCATTCAAGCCTCAATTTCCTCTTTACACACCAGATATAAACAGACTAATGAAATTTAAAAGTTCTGTACCACTACCCCTCGGTACCCATGGGGGATTGGTTCCAGGACCCCCCACAAATACCAAAATCTGTGGATGCTCATGTCTCTTACATAAAATGGTTTAATGTTTGCATATAATCTATGCACATCCTCCCCATGTTTAAAATCATCTCTAGATTACTTGTAATATCTAATACAATGTAAATGTTATATTGTAATATCTAATACAATGTAAGCTGTTATACTGTACTTTTTTGTATTATTTTTTATTGTTCTATTGTTGTTATTGTTTTCAAATATTTTCAATTTGCTGTTGGCTGAATCCACGTATGCAGAACCCACAGATGTGGAGGACCAACTATATATGTAAAAATATAAATACCTGGCCTATATGTGTCTGGGAGTTTTTAATCCAATCAAGTTCTGTGACAAAAACTGTCAAGATCCAAGGTTTCCTTTCTCCTCCCAACTGTGTCACTTGTCCCTATAACTCTTTTTGCTCCCTCAAATATTTGCTTAATTACGTTGCGACCATCATAAGATATTTGGTGATGAGCTCTGACATATGGTGATTGAATGTGCGCTCAATGCAGTAGGCTACCTGCTGCCTCCATTTAGGAAGTAATTATGAAAACTTATCTGTGACGGTCTGGATGGTCAGGGGTTAAAGATTAGCAATTTCTTTGTCCAAATGACAATACATTACTTGTCGTTTCCTGAATCTGAGTCATTCATATCAGCCCGATAACATTTTAAAGATTAGATCATTCTCTGTAATTTTTTTCCACCAGATTTATTTTTGCTGTTTCTGAGGAAGTGTCACAAGAAAGCAGTATGTACATACATCCTCTGAGTGACTGGACTGTTTAAAGCATTAATGGAATAGGAAGTTGGCTATGAGGAGACCTATGGAGGGGAGGAGAGGAGAGAAGGGTGGTCAGGGGGCCTGTGGAAGGGTAGATGTAATTGAGAGGAAAGATGGAGAAAGAAACTTCGAGAACTTAGCAAAACAAAACAATATCATCAACGCTGAAAAACTGAAGAGAATTTTAGCATCAATAAAACCCTACCACAGGAGGAATTCTAAGGTTTTAACATTGTATCATAATCTTTCCTCTAGCATAAAATTTTTAAATGCCATATGTGATAGAAAATTTCTCACACAGCTGCAAAGATGTGTATTATTATGACATTTTTGAACGGAAGTAATCTAAGTGACCATCAAATAGGGAATAAACAAAATGTAACCATAAAATAAAATACTGTATAACATGTATAGATATCAAAAAAATGTTAGGTGAAAAAAAGCAAGATAAAATGATACTTATATGATAATAAATGAGTGAATAAAAACTTGCAAGGGAATCACATATAGTTGCTTGTATATGCATTTAAATGAACTAGAAAGCTGCACACTATTTGTAAGGATTGCCTCTGAAAACTGATTAGGGGATGCAACTGGTAATGGTGGTTAAGGGGACTTTAGGTTTTTGTTATGTTTCACATATTCAACAAACAGGGTAAGCAAATATGACCATTTTTTTTTAACAGTTAACTCTTGATGGTGGGTGTGAGGAAAAAAGAATAGTTTAGTCAGGACACCTCACCTTAGGTCTGTGGTGGGGGGTGGTGCAGCACATTCTTTGTAAACAAGTTGTGTGAGGGTGGACTTAGTGCACATGCACTCCCATGTATCTTTTTAGTTTGCTGCTATTCTTGTGTGTTCTTCAGTTTGTGAAGCAGCAGCTGGACAGCAGAGCTTGTGTCTAAAAATAGAACATGTTTACTTTGCTGGCAGCTGCTGAGTTTTTCTTTGGACTTTGCCAGTAGCAGTTGAGTTTTGGAGTTTCTCTTTGGACTGCCTGGCTCTTAGACATGTGTGTGCTGAATAAAGACTATTCTTTCTTCAACCAACCTTTCTTCAGTTACCTAGCTCATAGACCTGCATGTGAAGGGTTTGTGACCCAGTCCGGACAACAGGCTCGAGGTGTCTGTGAGCTCCAGACCCAGCCCTAGCTCTACAGTGGGAAATTAGATGTTCTTAATTTTATTATTGTATTTTAACTTTATGTAAATTTTAAATTTACAAAATTTATTGTTCAAAATAAAGGTAAGATAAAAATATACTTAGAGGCTGAGGGTTTAGCAGCAACTTTGAGTAGTTTTATTTGGAGTGGCAATGGAAAGGGTTTTGGAATAATGACTGTATTAGAGTTGAGTAAATGTGATGTCTTATGATCTACCTCTCAAGCTCTGGCCAGGAGGGAATTCAATGTGTTGGGGACCCTGGAATCTCTGGGAGTGATGTTGTTGTATGTATAACAAAACTGGTATATTGTGATGTACACTGTAATCTCCCAAGGAAAACCTAAGCTGAGGGGATAAAAAACTATTTTAAAAAGATATTTAAGTAGTATGGTATGGAAGTGCTCACACAATTTATATACCTGAAGAGATTCTGAAAGAAAAGCCAAGAGAAGAAACAATGGCCACCTATTTTTTTTCAGCCTAGTTTTTAGTGGTAACCAATAAACACTATGAACATCAAAAATAGTGAATATTACTTAGAGAGAAAGAAAGGTGGAAAGGAAAAGAGAAAACACTGAGGTCAAAATAATCAGAGAAAAATAAATGGAAAAAATATTTTTAAATACTCATAACTTTATAGAGATCTCCTTTTGAAGTTTAAAAAAATCCAAAAAATCACATGTATCATTTATGCCATTTGTCACTCACTGATTAAAAAAAATTGCAAAAAGCAATTATGTGATATTTCTAAATGAGTTTTATTTAGTTATTATTGGAGATTATTTTTACATATTTTAAAAAATAGTATCATATGAGGTACATATATGAGGCATTATTTATTTGGTTTATAGGCACTATTTGAAGTATCTGATTCTGTGAACCCTTTTGTGAGGAAAACAGAGTAGTTTAGTCAGGCCCCCTTGCCTCAGGTCTGGCTGGGTGTGGTGCAGCACATCCTTTGTAAACAAGTTGTGTGAGAGTCGAGTTAGTGTGCATTTGCACTGTGTATCCTTTGGCTTGTTGCTATTTTTTATGTGCTCTTCTGGTGTGTGAGGCAGCAACTCTGAACTGCTAGTCTGCAGAGTTCGCATCCAAAAATAAAGCCTATTGTTTCTTCACCCACAGCTCCAAGGACCTTTTCCTGTTACCTAGTTTGTAGACCTGCATGTAAAGGGTTTTGTGACCCAGTCTGGACAACTGGATCAAGGGGTCTGTGAGACCTAGCCCTAGCTCTACACCTTTATGGTAATTTGTGGACTCCCGTCCTCTTCCCATCAGATTATGGCAAAAGAACTTTAGACTTTGGGTGTAAGGTGACTAAAATAAATACAAAAACAATAACTCTATAGAAACTTGTAGCATAAATCCAGGACACTCTTCTGTAGACCTATGTCACATCTCCCCCAGGCTGACAGAGACACAAAGGATTACTCAAAGCCCATTTCTTCTGAGCAGTGAGAAGCCCCAAAGGGGTTAATTTCCAGGAACCTTCAAGAGAGAGGCATTCCTCCTCAGAAAATTAACACCAAACTCCGGTCTTCTCTCCATATTTATTCTTTAGGCAGGCAAGTTACAGAAAAGGAACATAAGTGGTTACAAAAGAACAGAAAGATAATTGTCATGGCAACAGTCATTAGGTTTAGCTGCACCAAGGACATCTGCCCTTGGAGCCAGCAATTTTGCTGTGTTACAACTCTTTATCTACAACAGAGACTTTAGCCTGGGGAAAGTTTTTATGTCTTTCACATGCTTAACATTTCTATGTGTAACTTTAAAAAGTTAGGCTATACCTGAAACTACAGGGCTTTGGAAGCTAGGCCCTGTGAAATATATTTGCTTTATTAATGTTAATGCACTCCATAGACCTAGAAATAAAGAAAGAAAGCGTATTGTCCACATGCTAAGTGCTACAGCTAGGACTCAGATTAGTCTGTTTTATTCCAAAGCTTGTACTCTTTCCATTAAACATACGTAGCTTTTGAGCACTGCATTTTGTACACAATGCTAGAATCAGTGAAACACAACTAAAGCCAAACCAACACAAGCTCTAATGTGAAGACTTAAACTTTAGATAAATCAGTTGATGTATCATACTGATAGAGGGTTTCTTTTCTTTATTCCAAGCAAGATTGCTTCTGGCAGCAGAGGGGTGACCAAACAAACCCGGTACATTTCACGTGGCCATCTAGTGGTGGGCAGGGCTACCCTGAATGGGCAGTATACAGACGTCTGCTGCCTCTGCGCTAGCGGGGGCCTCGCTCACGGATCCTGAGGCCATCTATAAATGGGCTTTCCCATTTTGCCAAAAAAAAAAAAAAAAAAAATTTAATCTCCCCAGTCAATAATTCACCTAGATTCCATGGCTACCTTCTATTAAGTGCTTCTATTTTTTAATAACCTATTAAATTGACTCACCATTTTAGAAGGAATTCAATTTGAGATAAACAATATATTTACAACTCCCTTAATTTTGAAGATTGTACATTCAGGGAGGAGGAAAGGCAGAAATAGAAAACTGAGAAAGTGTAGCTCCTGTACATTTTAGGGAATCACCTTCTCGCTCTTAGCCTTCTTAAATCCTTTCCCTTATATGGTGAGTTAAGGTCCTGAAGACGTGAATTCTTTCTGATACTGTCATAACTTTGGATACACACACGTTACTGAGGCAGATCATTTATGTTCGTGTACGTATATATGTATGTATGGTATGTGTTATTGCTCTTCTTACTCATTGAACCATTCTATTTTCTCAAAAAGGTATAGAGTTAGAAACCCCATTCGTATTCAAATAGACATAGTTTAAAATGTGGGATGCGGTACTACAATTGTGATGCTCATCAGTGCTGTTTTTCTAGGGACAAGTGAATGAATGGAACTGGGTTAAGCTAAACAGATATGGACATGATGACTATGTCAGAAGAAAAATTTGGAAAAATATCTATCAGTTTATGTATTATACTGGTAGAGGGCTGTTTTTCGTTATTCCAAGCAAGATCCTTCCTGATGGTATAAGGGTAAGCAAAAATTACACACACACACACGCACGCACGCACGCACACACACACACACACACATCTCCCCACTTTGCCAAATTTAATAAAAAGAAGATCAGGGAAGACCTGGATCAAATGTACAGGTATGTAACTGAAGACAGGAATCAACCTGGTTCTTAAGCTCCTAGTGTTCCGTACCAGAAACATAATCTGCTAAGCAATGAAAATGTAATTGTTATTTGTATTTCCAGCACAATAAACACTGACCCAAAATCCGTTTGGAGTATGTGTCTGTGTAGGATGTTGCATCTGTATTGGAATGTAAGCACCATGGGGGCAGAAGCCTATCAACCATATCCACAGCTATATCCCCAGCACCTTCAACAGTGCCTGACACATAGAGGCGCTCACAAGTATTTGTTTAGTGAATGGATACTGGTGGTAATGGGGTTTTATTCCTTTCCTACTAGTATAAATTATAAACATAATTCATTTGTAATACTGACACCTTAGAGCAGAAGGCCAAGATTCATCTTAAGAACTGATAACCTCCCTAGGGCATACAAGACCTTAAACCCAGTGCTCATTATCTCACATTCCTCACCTCAAGGTCAGGGGGGACATTCCAAGTCCTTCACCTATGCTCCATGATGCTACCCCAGGTAATGTGTGTATTTCACTTTCACCTACACTATCTCATTCAGTCATCACAACAAATCTTCACAGTAAAAACCATTAATATTCCAATTTTACCAATAAGGATCCAAAGTGTTATTGCCAGGACTCAAATGAGTCTCAACAAAATGAAACAAAAAAAAAGTAAAAGAGAAAAAAAGGTTTGATTTCATATAACTGAAATGTCCAGGGCTGGATCCGGGTAAGTTTAGATGCAGCAATTCAAAACGTGTTGTTAGAGCTCTCGTGGGGGCTTCCTTCTCTGCAGGTTAAAATTTATTCTTAGGTGAACTCATACCTAGAAACGTTAATACCATCCTTACAGCCTGTACTCCTGGAGAACAGCCCACTAACTCTTCTTTCCAGGAAGCTTCAGCAAAATTCCCAGATTGGCCTAGTTTGGGCCACGTGCTCATCACAACTAATCACTGTGACCATGGGGTAGAGTATTTAGATTTCCCTGCCTGATTCAGGAGGAAGTATGCTACAGTTTGAATGTCCCCTCCAAAACTCATGTTGAAATTTAATTGCCATTGTGATAGCATTAATAGGTGAGACTTGTCAACAAGTGATTAGGCCATGAATGCTCTGCCTTTATAAATGGATTAATGTCATGAGAAAGTAGGTTAGTTATCTCGAGAGTGGGCTTGTTATAAAAGTGACTTTGGCCCCCTCTTGCTCTCTGGCTCTTGCGCTCTCTTGCTCTCTCTGCCTTCCACTATGGGATGACACAGCATGGAGATCCTCACTAGATGACAGCACATTGATATTGGACTTCCCAGCCTCTAGAACTGTGAGAAATAAATTTCTTTTCATTATAAATTACCTAGTCTGTGGTATTCTTTTATAGCAACACAAAGCAGACTGAGACAAGGTAAGATACTGACAATCTTTTTGGTAGAGGAGAGGAAGTTCCTAAAAGAAAATCGCTGGGCAGACTAAATGTGATAGATGTCCACAATACCAAAGCTCAGAAAAACTGTTTTATTTACAAAATTCCATAGCCACTAGGAGGCTAGGCACTTGAGTGCACAGCACACAAATATTTACTGGCTAAATAAACTTGAGTCTATAATCTAAACCCCCAAACCCATGCCCTTTCCATTGCAATGTGAAGCCTCCAAATATTTTGAGCAAAATGCTGAACTACCCCAAAATAATCAAAGTGAATAAGAGTCACCATGTAGATTGACACAGAAAATGAAAACATAAAATGGTAATTCTTACAAGAACAATGCTTCATGATACTGCTTTATTGTCAGATGTTTTCTATTACTCTTGGCTGTAAGGATTTGGGAAATGATCTTGCTAATAGTCTTAAAGCATTTTCATTGTACTCAGCCCACCAACATCAGAGGCAGTTTAGCTCAATAAGAATGATGGAATATGCTCCCTGAGGAGACAAGTAACAGGACCATTATGCTGCTACTGTTTCTACCTGTGTCTTTCATCTACTGTGTTTCATCTCCTCTCTTTTACAAAGATTCTATCCTATAAGGGCTTTTGATTTGAATTCATGAGAAAATGAGCGGCTAGTATATGTAAAATATTTTTTTAACCTATTTTATCTTTTAAAAATAAAAATGATTTTTACTTTCCCTTCAAAGTGAGAAAGAGAGAGATAAGTCTGAGAAGTACCAAGCACAGATGAAAACATTTGAGTTTATGCTTGGACACCTGGGTATTTTTCTGGCATCAACAAATGCAGAGCTTTATTTTAAATGTTGCCAGATTCTGCCTAAGTTCCATTATTTCATCCTGCTCCACTGCAAAAAGGAAAGAAGGACAGACACTCTTTCTTTGTAATCTAGAAGTCCTGGGGAAAGACTGATGCATCCTTTCTGGCTTTGAGGTAAATGTGTGACTTTTATTAACATTGATGGGAGTGCATCGCACTGAAAGAACAGACTCCGTGTTTTTAAATGCTTAAGTGATGATTCACACAAAGCTGAAAAATGTCTTTTTGTTTTACGCATCTATGCCCACGGTTGCAGAACGAAGATTATGAATCACAGTAGGCTGTCCTTTTAAGACAGTTCGTGCATTCAGTCATCTCAGAATGCTCATGCAGAAAAAGACTGCTCGGCAAAGCAGTGCAATGCAACAGGCAGGGCTCCTAACTGCAACGTGAAGGGAGAAGGCTTTCAGGCAAGCCTCTTGTTACGAACTTTCTTGTAAAAAGGAAGATTAAGCTAACTGAAAAACTGCTTTGACCTCTATCTTTTCTCTGGTAGGTAAAAAGTAAAAGAAAAGTAATAGTATTGCTATTGTGTTTGCAAAGGCTGAAAAACAGCTCCAAAATATGTGAACACAATGAACCAATCCTGGTATGTTTCTTTTTATCATGCATTTAACACATAAAGAGAATGACACTTTTTTTATGGTCACTTCTAAACAGGAAAAAATATAACTTCAAAACATTTTAAATAAAATAATTCCGGAATAGGAAGAAATAGTAGTGTTTTCTTTAAAGATCCAATGAATCATATAAAGTAGTTTTTCAAAGTCATGTCTGTAAGAGTTGCTAAAGACACGAAGAGAGAAAGAAATGATAGAAATTAATTCTGAAGACAAATCCCCATCAAAATGAGAAATAGTGCACTAGCCTGCATTAAATGAAAAATCATTCATGTGATGTCAAGCAGATAGAATAAATCAATTTTTAAAAAAAGGAATGCAAATGTTCAAAAGGAGTGCCATTTTTAAAGCAAACGTGAAAAAGCAAGAGCGTTAGAAAACTGTGACTGACAAGGTGGAGATGGGCCGCGCCAGTGTCCCAGGTGGGCTTGCCAACTCTCGCGGGCTTGCTCTGAGTCTCACGAGAGTGAGTATGCCTTTGCCCATGGATGGGTTCCTGCTTCTGGCATTCCTGCAGCTCCCTATTCAACCAGCTGCTACCCCCAGTTCTCCATGGGCAGTCGGAGGAGTGCCCAGCATGTACCACCTCACCTTTGCCTGTAGATGCCCGTCTGCAAAGTCCTTTTAGATCTGTCTTATACTACATGAAGATAACTGCGTGAGCCTGGAGAAAATGGAGAGCTCCGGGGTCCCAGGCTGCTCAGGAAGAGCTGAGGAGGGCCCTGGGGTGTTACAGCTGACCCATGCATCCTCTCAGGGAACACTTTTAGAAACTAGAAATAAGGTCAGAAACTGCTAGGACAACCACATATCCGTTAGTTTTTACCAAGAGGACACTCCCATCCTGAGTGTATGACCCTGAACAACTGTGTTGTCAGCAAGTGGAAAAGAAAAAGGGTTATGTGGCTTCAGGATAATATTAAAAGCCAAGAAGCTGCCGGGTATTTCCCAAATTACAAATATTTTTACCATGAAATTATGGATTCAGCAACAATTGCTAAGAAAAGATGGGGGAAACACACATACATGCACACACACACATACATGTCATATTTTACTGCTCCAAAGATAAGTAAATTTGTACTTGGTTGTAACTGGAGTTTTCATCTGGTAATACATTCACAACCTTATCTCATTGGGGAATCTGTCAGGCAACAAAGGAGTACAGGGGACCAATATGCTGTGGACACTGTCAAAGAAATAAAAAACACAGCCCTTACTTTTGAGGTGTTTAAACACTACTTTGGAGGGATCAGACACAGACACAAAGTTTTTATCAGGACAATCTACAAGCAAGATATTTAAGATTAGAGAAATTTTATATTTCTTGGAGCCTGAAGAGAAGTGCAAAGAACTCCCCCCAGAAAGTAAGCTGAGGGTTGGCAGCCTATTTGCATGGGGACTCACCTGCTTGTTAGATGGTGACTGGGAACGGTGAGAAAGCTTGGTGTGAGGGGCCAGAGGCAGCCTCAGACACAGCTCTCAGGCCAGGAGATGGAGCAGACACCTGTCCCACCTTCTCTGTTTCTCCATTTTACTTCTTGACTCTAATATCTTTCTACCGCTCCACACCTCTAGGAGACAGGATTGCCTGCCCCCAGTTTTTCACCATTCCAATCCACTATGAATAAAGTGTGGGGCTCATCTCCAAAAAACATCACCCCCATGTTCAAAATTCTTCTGGGCCTCGTCACTGCCTCTATTTGAGGGTAAGTGGCTGCATCTTATTTTTCCTCCAATATCTCCAGTGTCTGTTACAGTGTCTGCTACTTAAGTGCTTAATAATCAACTTGCAAAATGTATCCATTATCTCCTGTAAATAGATAAAGGTTCAATTTCATAATCTAGCTCTCAAAGTACTCAGTCTAATTCCTTCATCCTCTCTTTTATTGTAACCTCTCCACTGTCTTGTACTCACCTATATTTGGATTCAGCTAAAATGGTCCATTCTCCACCTCTGTAACAGGCCTTCTGTTTCCCCCGCATGCCTTTTCTTCTGCTAGTCCACACCTGGATCCCTTCTCCTCACCTGCCTCACCTTGATCATCTCAGGATATCTTTTTTTTTTTTCATTTTTGAACCCATAATTTGTGCCATCCCCATGGCTTTTAAAAGATGCTCTGAATTATAATCAGGTGTGTTTAGGGCAAGGGCTGCATTTTCCTTAGCACCAGCAAGGTAATTACACACAGTAAGAATTCAATGAGCATTTGTTGAACAAACAATGAGAGCATTGCATCCCACCCCCTCACTGCCAAGGAAGAACTGTCAGAAGGTTAAAAGTCATGTCCAACTTACAGCAGTAGAAGAAGAAAAACAAGTCAGATGGGGGAGCTTAAGTACTGCACTTGACTTTGCCCATCTTTCCCATGCCATTCACAGCCTTCCTCCATATCCCCTTCCGACTGTCCAACAGGCCCTGCATTGGTGGACACGGACTCTGCTCGTTAAAACATAAAATCTGCATCAGGATATGCATCAGGATAAAGATAACAACCAAGTAAACAGTAAACACTAAGAAAATTAATCTTAGTGGGACTTTCTGATTGCAAGCAAGCAACTTGAAACCTGATTTTATTCTATTTTCTACTTCAAAGTGAGCCTGGCCATCATTCCAAGAGCATCTCAGTAAGCAATAGCACTTATCCTCTTTCATTTAGGGATCTCTGTTACTGGGACGGCTCTTAGAAATCTCTGCTTCTCTAAAAAAGGACAATGTGTCAATTAGATGCATTCATGGAAATACTTTGCTCAGGAACAGTTTCTACATATTATACGGGGACATTTATCAAATATTTCTAATGGGTTGAAATTAAAAGGCATAGGATATGTTACTACAAAAATCCCAGTGGTCCTGACTAGAGGGTGGGCATGGAAATAATTGGGAGAGGTGTACCCTGAGAAAACTTATCAACGGTGATACTATAAATTGGGGTTTTGTGGTATAAATTTAGAAAGGAATATAAAATGAGGCAATGGCCCAAGAGGGTGGGATTAATTCAGAATGTGGAGAATAGAATTAAAGGGACTAATTCTGTTCTATGTTAACTCATACTTATATTCTGGATCAGTTCCCTGTCCAAGAAAGGACTTGTGCCTTGTGTCAGTGAATGAGAGTTTTAGTCCCTGAGTGATCCTCAAATCTCCTTGTCACTTAGTTCCGTACTCAATGTGCTGCTGCAAAGAGCCCTGCCCACCTCCTCACTACACGATTCAACCATTCAGTAACTATCGATCTTTTAAAGCAGTGAAAGAACCTTGTCTAACATCCAGTTTAAGCAAAGCTATTAAAATTTTAATGTATGAGAACTAGATCAAACTCAGTAGCATACAGTTCATATGAATCAAAAGACCATCTATTTACCGGCTTCAGATTCTCTTGCTAGAGTGCTGTTCCGGAGCTTTGAACTGATTCCAAGCTGTAGTAAGAACCCGGAGTGGATCCCCCTCCCCCATGAGAATGTGACGTCCCATCAGACCCCACACCTAAGAACCGGCGTGAACTTGCCCTCTCCTAGAGGATACAACTTCAGACCTTTCCACATCCATATGTAAGTTATTGACCTCAACTAGTGGACTTAAATTTAAACCTAGGGGTTTGACAGGCACTGAGAGCCCAGGCCGTGGCAGGCTGCACTCTGCCAGCTGCTTCTCCAGGACACACCCTGCTGGCCTCTGGGCACGGATGCCTCGCATGCCAACATCGCCACTGCCCTTTAGCTGCCAGCGACTTCATGTGCAGTGGCAGATCTCCGCTGTATTGGACGCCATCTCTCCAGAGAACAGCTCCTGTAGAGGTGCACCTCCTTCTTTAATTAGACTTTACCTTCCACAGAGGCTGCTTCCATCCTAATTGAACAACTGGCCTTTAAGAGGTTTGGAACTCACTCACTATGTGGCAATAAACCTCATCTATAGAGCGTCCCTGTGAGACTTGTTCATGTTATACACCCCCCCACACATGCTTTAAGCATTGTGAACCTGACAAAAAAAGACGCACTTTGTACGGCAATAAACTGTGTGATTCATAAAATCATACTTTGATCATGTCCTTATTTTCACCACACAGAACAAGGTGGGAACTTTGGCAAGTCCTGTCCGTGTTGTATATTTGCTTGATGGCTAAAGGGCAACTGGAAATCCACCCCCCACAGGTTTAAGAGGTTTCTGCACACACCATGATGAAGCAAATGGTCCAGGCATTGTATGTGTTTGCCTTGCAGCTCTATTATTATGAAAAAGTCCCATGTGTCAGTGTAGATGGGCATTTGAGGAGCTTACTTTTATTTACCCGTCTGTCCCTAAGAGATGCCTCATTAATGTGGGCAATGAATAGACCACAGAGGTCCAAATGCTGACTCTCCCTCTGAAGTGACTGCAATGAGTATTGGTGTTTGTTGAACACAGGAAATTCTCAGTAGCAACAACTCCGCTGCCTTCACAGTGTGTTAGAAACTAAATATTCTTTCTATATGTGTCTCTTAGAAACTAAATTTTCTATTTCTATTGGAAATAAGAAAAGCTAGAAATTCTTAACTTAATAATTATACAGCACACACAAAACTGTAAATTAATTGATTAAAAAATAATGCCCATAATACCCAGATTTCATGTCATTGCACAGGAAGTCACCAGGAAGTCTGGAGAGTTCTGAGGGAATGTGGGAGATTACTCAGTCAGATCCAAGCAGAAAGTGACTGTTTCTGACCGGATAGGTGATAAGTGTGCCGTCATCTATCATTACATTATTGGCAATGCCAATGTCACCAAAGAGCATGAAACCACCGTAGAGGACGCCGATGGTCTACAGGACCAGGAGAGGAAGAGACGGGCCCTCCTGTGGCGATTTTCATTAACAAGTCCCTGAGGAACAGGACATTATGGAGGGAAGAAGTCTTCTGGAGAAACCTGTTGAAAAAGACTTGGGACTTAAGACTGCCTTGTGACCAAGTACATAAGTAAAACACTAAGAATTCCTTGTGACAAGGTAAAAAGTGGGCAAATTGGAGCAATTGGCTGTGAAGAGGACAATGCACAACACAAGGAGACACCACGTGTGCTCCATCTGCCACATTGCTTAAGGGCTAGTGACACTTCCTTAGTAAGGAAGAACTGGAGATTTGTATCCAAATCCACTGTCTTTATAGTTTGTTGTGTGTAAATAATGGGCATGACTTCCTTTACCAGCTTGAGTATCAAAAATGGTCTCAAGGCTCTTTTTTTAAAAATGAAGCACTTGTTTCTCTATATTTCCTTATTAGTAGGAAGTCTAAGCCCGCTCTTGGGGGTGTCTCTCCCAGAAACTGTCCAAGCATCTAGGGGTTTGGTTCTGAGGGAGCAGGCCAGTCACCTGGCATTGTTGCTGCTGTCGCTGTCAGAGAGACTCATTCAGCACTGTCAGCCAAAGCTGTGCAGGGTACAGAGACCTTGACCAGGTCCCAGCCTCAGCCCCCAAAGTGCTGGAACCAGTCCTACCCCAAACCATCGGGCGTCAGCATTCATCAGGGGTCCCCAGGGCCCTCCTTGCCCAGCAGGGCCTGCCTCTCCTGTGTGGCACCCCTCTGCTGTGCCCCTCCCCAGCAGCGAGATCACATGGGTTTCTCTGAGTTTAAAACCCCTAGACTGTGGGCTCTTCCCTCGTAGAAGGGCCCTAACTCCTTCTACAAACAGCTTCAACCCCTCCCCAGCCCCAGCCCCAGCGCTCTCCTCAACAGAGGAGCAGTAGCCTTTGCTAAGATCACAAACTTTGTGTGTTGTGTGCCCTTCCCCCAAGCACGAATACCTGGTTACCTACATTTGCATCTTTCAGAGGGTCCCTTGGTGACTCTGAAGCACAAGAACATTGTACCCTTGAATGACTGTTTCTAACTACAGAAGCAGGCGTATTTCACTTTTTAAATTATTTGTCTTGCACCACCAGATGACAGCATACAAAATTACATACAATAAGTTGTATTTATTCATTTCAGAGTATGGTTCCACTCATCCTTCAGGAATTATTTCATTATCTTTCTTCAAGAACTTTGATATTCAGGCACCTGTTCTGGGTTGACCCTTCCTAAGGAACACAGCTACTCCTGGTGTCTAGTATGTGGGAAGAAAAAAAAAATGGTGACAAGCACCTCAGTGATTCTGCCTTGGAGCATGATATTCCTCTCTTGGTGCTTGCGCAGGTATGAATGCAGGCATACATAGGCTGCAGAGAAAGGTCCATGACTATCTGTGCAGAGGCCCTTGGTGGAGCCTCAGAGCCTCAGAACAATCATCCTTGCAATAAGAAAAAAGTCGAGAGAGAAGAGGAGCAGTGATGTGGCCGCTGTGTCACTGGGACCCTGGGCAGTCCTGCTGCAACAACCCAGGGCTCTTGGCTACCAGTATGTGACGCTGCTTCTGTCATCCACAAACACATGAGCCTACCGACCGTCACTAGGAGAGCACAGAACCACAGGCCGGTCGTTCCATTTTTGTGGCAGAATGAATACAGGTCACACGAGGCGAGGCACTGAGTGCAGCAGACAGTTCTTCAGTTGTTATCTCACTCAATGTCACGAGTTTTTCATGTTTGCTATTTTGTCATATTGCTATTAAAGATGAGAGAAAACCCACCTCTCACTGTTCTGAGGAATGAAAAGCTATAACTGGATATCATCGCTGTCAGCCATCTTGGATGTGAAATGAAACCTGGGAAGGTAAAAGGAACCAGGCCTTTCTGCACAGCGGAGCCTGGGATGCTGAGAGGCTGAGCACAGCAGCGCAGTATGTACATCGCGAAGTTTCCAGAGAGCGTGCAGAGTGCATCGGCGAGGTGAGCTCACCCAGGCAGCCCACCCCGTAGTGTCTGTTAAGCCACGAAAGGTCTGCCTCATCCATCCTGATATTACTGCTGCCTGGCACAGCGCCAGGGACTTTTCAGTGTGCTCAATAAGTAATCGTTGAATGAGTGAATGAGTTCTTTTGTAAAACATAACTGTATAGTAAAACGGTTTCTCTAACGTTTTAGATATTCCTGTGAGTGACAGAGTAACATAAACACTAATTCAGATATGCCCATAAGTGCTAAAATAAAAACCAACACCTTAAGATTCATGTCTTGAGATTAAAGATGAAGGAACTGAGGCCTAATAAGATAAAGTACGTTGCCCAAGGACTGGTAGGACTCAGAGCTAGGATTCAAATCTGGCTCCTGTCTGTGCCTTGAAACTCTAATACCTGCCCATCTGACCAGAGGACATGATGTGACCACATGACCGTATTACCTGGAGTTAGTCACAAAACCGTGTCCAGAGAACCATGTTACAAATATCACCTTGATTCATCTAAGCAGAGGCCTGTATCTTGCACAGGCATTGAAGTCAGACTTCACTGAATCCTCCGCTCCTCTTGTGAAGTCTTCACAACTTCCATCATCCCCGCACCTACACCCAGAACATTCTCGTCACATGTCACCTTCTGCTTGGAGGCCCTTCTTGCCCTCCACGGCATGCTCAGTCGCCTGTCATGTCTCAGCGGCAGGGGATGTGCGGCAGCTTCCTACTCTTTGTTTTCCTGCCTCACGGGGTGATGGTGGGAACTAACAGGGCTGGGGAAGTCTGTTCTGTTAACAGTACTTTACAATCCACAGAAAAGATCCTAGTGAACTCCATACATTAACAGTTCTTCTTTGACCACACACATACTTGACAGTTTTCCTTCAGGTCAAAAAAAGGAAAAGAAAGTTTTCCTTGGCTAAATCAGAGGACAAAATTAAGAAACTCCAGAAATCAATTATGTCATCTTATCTGGCTTAGTTTTTAATAGGTGATTGAGAAAGAAAGAAAAAAATAGCACTTTTCTGGCTCAAACATCGTTCCAATGTTTGAATCAATTTCCATAATATAGTGATTATGATAATAAAAAATGTTTGATAAATACAAAGGCATGTGATGGTAAAAATAAGTAAGGCCTCCAAGGATAGTGCTAAAAAGATGTGTTCTTTTGCTAAAGATGTGTAAATTTGCAAAAATGGACCCAACAGTCTCCTCAGGGAGGCTCTGACAACAGAAGAACGTAAGACTGGAAACCAAGGGTCAGAGCTGCATTGAGGAACAGGCATAATCAGAGTCCATAAAATGTTTCTAATACATAGTTTTGCACAGTGGTGCTAACTAACCTATGTGAGAAGAGTCCGTCTGCAGAGGTAATAGCTCACCTGCTACCTGCCTCTCACCCACAGTGCCACTTAGGACATCTCCTCACACCTGTGCTCCAGAAGCATTCATTCCTCTTCCTGAGAAGACCGATTTACCCACAAGAACTGTGTTCACATTTCCTTTCTGCGGACTCAGAAAATAAAAACCTGCAGAATGATAGACTTTTCTTACTTGGTCCCTCCCTGTTTCTCCCAAACTACTCCACGTTTCTGAGTATGTCTGAGGTTGAGCTTGGCCATCAAGACTACCGAGCCTAAGGGTGGAGGCAGTTCCCTTCCTGCAAAATCATCATAAGAGACTTCACCAGACTTGAGCGTGAATTTTTTTTGGGGGGGGGGAGGAGGCAAATCTAGTCCCCAAATATTTCTCGAATATTTGGAATTATTTCATAAGAAGATAGTTTCTAAAAGTGAGTAGAAAAAGGGAAAAAGAAATCATGTGTATTATGGGAGGTTTTTGTGTTATGACATTTGTTCAAAAAAGTATTTCCAAGGAAATTTATTTACTATAACTGAAATTGCAAGGGGTCAATTTTCATCCCAGTTTTGTGCTATAGCAATACTATAGATCTTCTGTATGCCATAAGGAAACATCTCTATATTATGAAAGATAAAATGCTTTTCATGCAATGTATAGAATTTGGCCAGCATTTTTAAAAATCCCTTCAGGCCAGATTCTAATATACTTCCACAGGAGAATTCCTATTGAGGCTGACTGAATTCTAACATAATTTGAAAGCAATTAAAGTTTATCAAAGGAATTGTGCAGTAGAGTTATTCTGGAAATGAATCAGACCCAAAGGGAGTAAAAAAAGCAGATCTAGGTCTTTGGAGCTGCTCTAGGAATTTTCTTGTGTTCTGTTGACTTGCTAAAACTAGTGTTCCAGCAGCAGGTAGAGCATTACAAGGCTTCAGTCGAGTTTCAGAAATGGAAAAGTTTCTTCAAACTCAATAGCATCATTTCGTGAAGTAAAAAAATCTATAGTATGCCTTATTTAACATAATCTAAATCTGATATAGCACAAGGTTTCCAATTTAAAATCCTTTCTGCTGTGTTGCTTTTGTCTTTCTTAAAAATGCCTGAAGGGTCTGTCATGTCCCACCACCTCCCATCCTCAGTGAGCGCCAGGTAAGAGCTTCACACAAAAGTACCACAGGAAACAACTCTACACAAAGGAAGCAAACAGAAAAAAAGGAGACTGTTTCCTTGTGCACATCCTTAAAGCTGTATTACATCACTGATACACAAAATGCCTTATCTTTTTCATGATACACTACCTACAACCCAAGATAAATACTGTATTTAATTAACATAGCTTACTTTTCATCCTGTCAATATTTGCTATATTATTGTTTCCACAGAAGTGGAAAGTTTTCTAAGGAAAATGAAGTTTTTCTGGATGTCTGAGTATGCATGTGCCATCTCGGGGTTAAGTTTGTCAAGTTAAGACTTGAAAATTATGAATCAACTAATTAATAACTTTTAATTAGTTAAAAACAAAGAAATAAAACGGGGAAATAAAATTTCAGAGTAATTAACTCAATAATTTAATGGCTAATATTGTTATGTCGACTTCAATTTCATTTTTAAGAAACATTCCCTTTGCTTTAAACTATCAAAATCATGAGCCCACCCTCAATCATAATGATGATATTTGACACAAAATTTTGAAAAATATGCTTACTCATGTGAAAATTCCAAAAGGGAACTGACAACTGACATTTTCAGTAATGTACTATCTTAAATGAGAGAAGATTACATTCAGGATGGAGGTGTGAAGAGCTCTACAGACCTGTTCCCCAGTGAAACAACCATAACTGGTGGTAAAAAAATAAAATTTATAAAAAAATTAATAATAAGTGTCTGGAAATTATCCTAAGGGCATACAGCAAATAGGTAAACATTTATCTGAGAAAACCTTCTAACTCTCAGTAAGAACAGAGTACTTGATTTAAAATTTGATCTATAAACCTATTCTCTCCCTTCCCCTACCCCAGCTTAGCAAGATTAAACTTCCATTCTTCAGGGGGTATGACCAAGAAGATGGGGCTCCTCCTTTCCTCAGCTACCAATCAAGGGGTACTAAAAGGGTTGCAAAGGCTAAGTGTCTGCAGACTGTGGACAAGAGGTCGTGGGCCCCCTTCCTTCCAGCCCCTACTCATAAAGAAAAGGTCTATACTGGCACTGCAGGCTAAGAATACTGGGGCCTTGATCGCCTTCATCCTGACTGTAAGGTAAATGCTGAACATAGACCTACTCCCCCTCCCCATGCATACCAGAGTTCCCCCTCCCCCCTGGGAAACCACCCTGGTCAAGGTAGTTACCCAAGGAAAGGCACATCTCCTTTAAGACAAATGTCCCCTTTAAGAAAAACAGAAGAATGGAGGAAGCAGGGACCCTAAGTTAGCATGCTGGAGTTAAACTGCTCTGGTGCCAGGAAAGTACTGAGTGGATTAACTTATCTACTCAGCTTGATCTCCCAAGCACTCTGAGTTGTGTGAGGGTCTGTGCATAAGCATGCAAATGATTTACACCTCTACTTTGTTCACTATATAACTGTTGTATGTACCCCCAGGCAGCACGAATTTCCAGCTGGCTGGCTGCCACCAGCAACTCCCATAAGTCTAATTAAACTGAAGTCCCTACCCATCCGCATTGAACCAGGTGAGTTCGCTGGAATAGGCAAACACCACGAGTGCCCTCTCAGATATGGAGTTCCCGCGATAAAGTTACTCTCTCATATGGTGGACTTTCCATGATGGCAGAGGCAAGCCACAAAGACCAGAGACTACTGCCCCAACTCAGCACCCTATTTGCAAAGAAGAATGTCATTCCATGATAAGCAAGCCACTACCCCAACCACAAGTCTGGAGCTGTGGTTCAAAGATTTTGCCCAGGGCAAGAGGCAGTTAATAATAACAAATAGCACCAAGCTGTATCCAAAAGAACTGACTTTATTTGTAACAACATGTGGGGGAGTTTAAGCATAAGGGTGCTCTGGAAAACAATAAGGACTTCTGTGGCAAGCAATTAAGAAGAGACTATTAGCTGTATGAGGGCAACAAGTTAAACCTCAGGCCAGCTACTTTATCAAAGAGAATGAAGGAAAGAAACAGCTAAGAAGAACCATCCGAGGGTCAGAACAAACCTTAAAGACAGGCCTCAAAACTACCCTGCAAAGAGGTCCACATTTTAATTGAATTGGATGTGGAGAAATTTATGCCCCAGCGCATTGCCAAAAACAATAGAGCCATTAGTCAGCAATTAGTGGAACCAAACACCTAGGTATGATAGCAGTGGAGGCAAAGAGCTTAGCAAAGAAGTCAAGGAGAGAGAAAAACAGCCCTGTTAAATCACCGTTATCCCAGGGTGACTGTGCACAACCCCACAGCTGTACTCTCTATGGAACCAAATCATAGGCTTCACACTGTGGGGGTAAATAGACTTGATCAAAATAGTACAGCCAAGTCACTGAACAAATAAACAAGCAAACAACAACCAAAAGCTCCAGGGAAGTATAGAACAGACGGGGCAGAAATGAACATAGAGGCTCAGAAAAATATGGGACTCCATTAAGTGCATTACTACATGCATAATGGGAGTACCCGAAGGAGGAGAGAGAGAGAAAAAAGAAAAATTATTCAGAGAAATAATAGTCCAAACTTCCCAAGTTTGATGAAAAAAACATTAACTTACATATCAAAAAGTTCAATGAACTCCAAGTAGGATAAATACATTCATACCCAGACACATCAAAGTAAGAATGCTGGGGGAAAAAAACTTTTTGAAGACAGCAACAGAAAAATGACTTGCTATATAGAAGGGAACCCCATTAAGTTTAATAGCTGACATCTCATCAGAAAAACTAGAGGCCAGAAGGCAGTGGGATGTCACATTCAAAATGCTGAAAGAAAAAAAACTGCTAACCAAGAATCTTATATCTAGCAAAACTATCTTTCACAAATAATAGTGTAATAAAGACATTCCATATGATCAAAAACTAAGAGAATTTGTTGCTAGCAGACTTGCCTTACAAGAAACATTAAAGGTCTTCATCTTATCACCAAGCGACCCCAGACATTAATTTGAATCCACACCAAAAACAAAGAGCACTGGTAAATGTACTTATGTTATTATAAAAAGACAGGATAAATTCTTCTTTTAACTTATTTAAAAATCAATTGTATAAAACAATATTACATAATTGTACTGTTAGGCCTAGAACATAAGGAAATGTGACATATTTGACAACAGCAGCACAAAAGAGGTAGATGAGAATAAAGCAATACTAGAGTAAGAAAATGACACCAGATGGTAACTCAAATCCACAGGACCAAATGAAAATAACCAGAAATTATAAATAAGAAGGTGAATATAAAAAACTCTGTAAATAAATATTTATTCTCCTTTATTTACTCAGCTGCTTTAATATACATACAATTATATAAAATAACAATTATAACAATGTATTTTTGGGTTTATAGCATATATAGATGTAATATGTACAATAATAGCACAAAAAGGGAGAAGAGGGGACAGAGCTATTTAGAAGTAACTGAATAGCTCACTATAATCCAATTAGTATAAATCTGAAGTCAATTCTGGTAAGTTAACATGTAAGCCCTAAAGCAACCAGTAAGAAAATAAACTGAGTAAGTAAAAAAAAAAAAATACAAAATCCTTAAAACAACTGAAATATTATATTAGAAAATATTCACTAAATGCAAAAGAAAGCAATAGGGGAAGAAGAGAGAAAGAACAAAAAAACACAAGACATCTAGAAAATGAAAAATAAAATGGGCAGACATAAATCCAACTATGCCAACAATAATATTAAATGTGAATGACTTAAATAATCCAATCAATAGATTGACAGGCTCAATTTTTAAAAAAAAACAAGATATAACTACAAACTGTCTACAGCAGACACACTTTAGATTAAAAATTATAAATATGTTGAAAGTAAAAGGATGGAAAAAGATATATCCTGCAAACAGCAACCATAAGAAAGTGGGTGGCTATACTAATATCTGACAAAGTATATACTGAAGCCAAGATATTATTAAAGATAAAGAGGGATATCCCATAATGATAAAAGGATAATTCCATCAGAAAGATATAACAATTATAAACATATATACACCTAACTACAGAGCCCCAACACACATGAAGAAAAAAAAAAAGACAGAATTGAAGGGAGAAATAGATAATTCAAAAATAATAGTCAGAGACTTCAATGCCCTACTTTGGATAATAGAGAAAAAACAGAAGATCAACAAGGAAATAGAAGACTTGAGCAACACTATAAGCCAACTAAGCCTAACAGACATCTATCGAGCACATCACCCAACAGCAGCAGCACAATGTAAGTTCTTCTTAAGTGCTCATGGAACATTCTCCAGGAAAAACCATATTTTAGGCCATAAAATAGCCTCAATAAATTTAAAAGAATTCAAATCATATAAAGTATGTTCTCTGACCACAAACAAAGCAATAACAGAAATGTGGTAATTCATAAATATGTGGAAATTAAACAACACACTCCTAAATAACCATCAGGTCAAGAAGAAATCACAAGGCAAAGGAGAAAATACTTTGAGATGAATAAGAATGAAAAACAACATACCAAAATTTATGAGATGCAGCTACAACAGTGCTTAGAGGAAAATTTATAACCATAAATGCTTTTGTTAGAAAAGAAAATCTCAAATCAATAACCTAATCTTCCACCTTAAGATACTGGAAAAAGCAGGAGCTAAATGCAAAACAAGCAGAAGGAATGAAATAATAAAGATTAGAGCACAGATTAATGAAATAAGAGAATAGAAACACAGTAAAGAAAACCGATAAAAACAAACTTGGTTCTTTGAAATGGTCAGCAAAATTGACAAACCTTTAGCTAGACTGACCAACAAAAAAAAAAAAAGGAAGATTCAAATTTTCAAATTATCTTAATAGACAAAATTCTGAGAACAACATTACTTTACACATCATCAGGTGCATTAGCTACCACGAATTAGAGGCACTTATGTTTGTAAGCTATTATGAAAAACCCCCTTAATTTGTTGCCTTTTTTTTTTCATTTTTCATAAACAAAATCCTTCCTAAATTAAATTTCGAGATCTATTAAAGTTGTCAATTATCCTTAGATAACTCCCCCCACCTTTTGCTTTGGGAGGCTCCTTCCCCAATTTCAGGGTCCATCACACAGCTTTTATTTTTCTTTCTCATCCCATCATCAAAACAGGATAGATTTGAGATCAGTTATTTGTACTTTTGTTGACTGGCAAATTACCCTTTCAAATTCATTCCTACAAAAGCATCACAATAAACAGCATCCATATTCTGACTTTGGGATACCTAATTGTGGAGTGAAAGGGTTTTCCTGATTAAAGAATATTAAGCCTCCACACAGTCTCACCAACAGCCACCATGATCTGAACCAAGTATTTCATTTCAGTCTTTTGACTCAGAAAATATACAGCATTCAATATAAAAAAAAAATTCAATAAAAAAAATAGAAAACACAATTTTGATAGTGAAATATGGGAAACTAGATACAACCCTGAAAGCCACTTGAATTAGTGTTTGTTATGTTTGTTTATTTTGAATATTTCAGGGAGAGATGGTACCAGACTGCAAGAAGCATCAGAAGTTAAGTCCAGTACAACTGTGGCAGGGGTGGAGAGGCTGGGTACCTGTGCACTGTTTTGTTCCAGGGCCTGAACACAGGCACTACCAAAGGAGCACTGGGAATGCCATGTGACTGGTCTGTCACTCACGAAAGGCTTTAGATCTACTCTTTTGATGCTAACTACAAATGAAGCTATACCTGCAGCCAATGTTTGACGTGTATGTGTTAACAATACTAGTCCATAAGATGTACATGCTTGTCACAGTTTTTGTAACTGGGCTTTGCCATTTCCTTGTTGTTGAATACTAGAAACCACAAAAAGGAAGAATCCAGGGCCTCTCTCTGCCTTCAGAGGCTCTGCCTGATGCTGCCCTAACGTGGGCTGGGCCACTAGCTCTTTACAAGCCTCTGCTTTTCCTCACTCTGCTCCAGATCTAGTCCTTTCTCTCTCTACCCAAGACTCCATGATGAACCTTCTATGCTTCCATTTTCAGGAATATCTGGTGCGATTTTTATTTGTATTGAATACTTCCATTTTTACAGCCTCTGTTCAACCTATCTAAAACCTCTGAACACATATTTATTCTACCTGTATTATTCCTATTTCTTAATTTAGATATCTTCCACCACAAAATCCTTCCAAATTGGGACTATGTTATTGAAGCCATTAGTTTCACAACAATCATAACAACAACTAAAAACATTTATTAAGTACTTTGTGCCAGGCAGTCTACTGCTTTACATAAATTATCTCATTCTATCACATCTACCTGCAGCTAAGTATGTGCTTAAATTTGCTAGTAGCACTAAAACTTAGTTAAGGATATTGTTGGTCATCTTTGAAAGAAATATCTTAACACAATGAAGAAGTGAAATTCATACAATAAAATACTGTAAAGTCTTACAAAGTGTACAATGCTAAATTAATATAGGATTCTATTAAATGTACATTTCTATTTGTGGAAAATAATGCTATTCCTGGTTCATTGTACCCATCTTCTTTTTATCCTATTTATTTCTTAGACCTTTCTCAAATTCCTAAGAACCACAGCTTCAAATTTGTCAAATAAATACAATTAGATTCATATATTCAATTGAGTCCTTTAACTAAGAAAGTAATATATAATGTATTATGTGTTGAATTAACTCCCAAAATGTTTTCCATGACAAGCCAGCCTGACACTAACTGTAGTATGAGCATTGAAAAATAACATGAGACGTGATTTTTACTAATCTTTCACATTGCATTTTGAAGCTCTATGCTGTTGTTGATCAAAACTCTTGTTTTACTGTCAAGAATTACACTAGTCTCCGAACGAGCGAATTTTCGGTTGGAGACAGGAAATGAAGAACCACTAACACTGGGAATGTATTTTTCTTGTCTCAGTATTAATACATGATATATATTCATATTAATAAAAACTCTGAAAATTAGTTTCATTCCTTCTACACATAAGCAATAAACAGTATGTGCAAAAATATGAATACTAGCAGCAGTGATGTGGATATATAATTCGGGGTTTCTTTTGAATGCACAGCCATTTCTAATATTTCATTACAGCATGGGTACAGGGAACTGTCACAGATGTCCATCAGAGCTGGGTCAGATGAAGACAGACAACGCAGGCTTGAGGATAAACTGAAGCTACAGCTCAGAAGTCTCCATTTTTCATCCAAGGGCACTATAGGACCATTGTCTTCCTCCTTTAAGCAAAAAGAATAAATCAATCATGTTACTGACATTCCTACACAGAAGGCTGAAAAAGTCTTTTTACAGTCCAGCAAGACACAGTAAAAACAAAAAATTTTATGATAAGAAAATGTGGAAATTTCAAAAATATCTTCATGCTCAAGCTTTTTATCTCTGCAATTTCTCCACAAAGTCGACCATAATTTTATTTCTATGTCAGAATCTATTAATGTAAAATTTCACAGAAAGAAATGTGTTCAATCAAAATCAATAAATTAATGCTAGACAGTTCTATAAACAAAAAGTTTGTATATCATGTCTAATAAATAAAAATAAAGCTTTAAATTATTATTAATTTCAATAATCACAGAAGGATGGTACCTCAAGAACACAAAGACTACTTCTTCCTTGTCTCCAGACAACTTCACAATTCTATTAAGTAAATAAACACAGAAGAATACATGAGACAATACCACTTTCTGAGACAACGAATAACATGCTTCCCATTTAGGAAAATGACATCTGCTAAGATTTTAGTTGAACAACATCTACTTGCTTGCCAGCACTGGGAGTGGGGAAACTGACACATACAGCTGCCTAAGGTAAACTGGTCCAGTCTTTTAGTCAATAAATATCTATTAAAACTTAGAATGCATATATGTTTTGATCCAGAATTACACTTATGGGAACTTATGATACTTATATAATCATCCAATCATACAGATTTTATGTGTAAAGGCATTTGCTGCAACAAAAAATTGGAAACAAACTAAACGGCCCCCTTTCTTAATAAATTATATACAATGGAATACTTTAGAATTATCTGTATATGATGCACGTATAGGTATCTGTGGATGTATTTGTATACACATATATACATATGCATGTCCACTTATGTACACATACATATACACAAATATACATAACTTCTGAAACAATTTACTAGAAAATATTTATAATGCTAGGGTATTTCCAACTACATTTCAAATATGATAGTGAATCACAATCAATTCTTTTTACAATCTTATTTTTCTTAAGCTGACAGATAAAATTGTATATATTCATTGTGTGCGACATGATGTTTTGATATATTCATACATTGTGAAATGGCTAAATCAAGCTGATTAACATATGCATTACTCATGTAGTTGTCATTTTTGTGAGAACAGAATACTTAAAATCTACTCTCAGCAATTTTCAAGAACACAATATATAGTTTATTAACTATAGTCATGTCATACAACAGATTTCTTGAACTTATTCCTTCTAACTGAAATTTTTAGCTTTGGACCAATCTCTCCACAACTCCTCTCCCATCGGATCTTTAAGATTATGCCTCAAAGATATGATTTCAAATGTAAAATAGGACACTTTTTGACAATTATAAACTCTCAAATTACAGAGTGACATAAAACTGACAATCAAATTGCAAAAATCACATCATTTCATAAAATCAAATTGTAAAATCAGGTTACAATGTATGAATTTTCTACAAAAAGAAATAACCTGGAGTACAGTATTTCCCCAAATTGTTCCACATAACAGAAGTTGGCTGGAAAAAAATGAATCTATGTTCAACAGAATTGTGGAGACTCTGGTAAAATACAGTTCTTTAAATCAAAACCGTTTCAGAGTTTCTAATATGCTAATGAGCATTGTAAACCGTCAAAAGGAGGACATCACAGCCAGGAAATCTCCAAACGTATGTGGGCAGTTACCTCTTGATTTAACAAACCTCTTGGTGGATCAGTGCTCTGCAGAAATCATTTGGGAAAGGCTAGCCTAAAAGCACATATTCTAAGTTTATGAAATAAAATTTAATTTTTAGAATATTCCCAACCTTCTAAGAATTAAGCTACCATGGTGGAAAACATCAATTAAACAACAGATGGGTAGGTAAATATGCAGTCACTCTAATCACGTGAAGTCAGGTCTTAACCTAAGGCAGAATAATTCTAATCTTTAGCATGCCTCTACAGTGCAAGACACAAACATGCTCACTCGTGTCCCTTCACTTCTGATGCTCTAAGGGCGTGATTCAGGGGGTACTCAGTAAATGCCAGATGAATTCTAACTTAACTGGGTGTGGAATTCTCACTTAACTCAACTGCTAGTGAATTTGGGTACTCACTCTGCGAAGATCTCCCTCACACAGGAAATTAAAATAATAGCCTGTGCTTGTTGACTTCCCTCACCCCATCCCCCACTATATTTTTCAAAGAAAATGACACCTCCTGATAGAGTTTGGATGTGTTGTCCCCACCAAAACTCATGGAAATCTGATCTCCAATTTGGCAGTGTTGGAAGCTGAGTCATGGGGGTGGATCCCTCATGAATGGATTAATGAGCTCCTGGGGCGGGGGGGTCCTGAGTGAGATCTCGCAGTATTAGTTCCCATGAGCTGGTTGTTTAAAAGACCCTAGCACCTCCTCTCTCTCTCTCTCTCTCTCTCGCTCGCTCGCTCGCTTCTTTTCCACATGTGATCTGCTTGTACCCACCACTGGCTGCTATTTTCCGCCATGAGTAGAAGCAGCCTGAGGCCCACACCAGATGCAGCTGTCCCAGAATCGTAAGCCAAATAAACCTCTGTTCTTTATAAATTACCCAGGTATTCTGTTATTGCAACACAAAACGAACTAACATACCTCCCAATGCCAAGGCTCTCTGAGGATGATCATTATATTAGCTACCCCCTCCAAAAGTACACTTGATCTTGTTTACTGCAGATACCAGACCACCTGGAACAATGTTTCAATTGATCACAGTCTGGGATATGGATTTGAAATCGGGGAGACCAAAATTCAAGTCCCAGTTCTTTTACCAAATTGCTGTAAGACTTCAGGCAATTTATTTGCCCATTCTGAGCCTCGGATACCAACACCTACTTCATTTTTCAGAGTTTCAGAGAATGTTTTCATGGGACAGAATCACGCTTGGTGTCATCTGCACTGTTCCTAAGGTCCAAAGCAAACACTCAGAAAAATGTGTGTGTACATGCATAAAAAGTGTAACAAGATGACAGGAGCAGTTGCTCCTATTTTAGCTCTTATCAAAATCATACATGGACATAGAGAGTTAAATAGTTATAAAATATCTGTTATAAAAACTATCAGTCCCCTGTCCCAATTTCCTGCTCAACTCTTAGCTGATTATCTCACTAACACCATAGAGCTAAGTGGCATGACTGTATGCTACCTTTCAATTTTTGGTATTATATATCAACTTTCCCTACAGAGAACGATTTGATCTGCTTTCCTCCTGTCAGCATCACAAACACACACCCCACCCCACACACATAAACCCTTCCCATCACCCCACATCCTCAAATATAGTTACACAGTAATTTTGGTTGGATCAATACCGTTTCTATTATTGTAATAATGTAAATATCATTCAGAGCTGAACTACATATACTAATTTGATTTTCCTTTCCTGCCCAACATTTTGTTTTTTTCTGGAGTGAATAAGCATCTTTTGTTTTTTCCACATCAGTTTTCTATATACTCATAACTAATTCAATCCAAAACTACCTACCAACTGCCTAACTCTCCTGTCAAGAAGTCAGACATACCATGCGCTGTATCAATCTCATCTTCCGGGAGAAAGCTCTCCTGGAACCTTCTCACCGCTCACACCTGGACCGCCTGCCCACCCTGCCTGTGATCTCACCCCACAGCACTCCGAGCATTCCTTTGGCCTTTCTCCTTTGTTGGATCGCCTGTTTCCTGGGTCCCACATCTTTTTTCTTGGTTTACTTCTTCATTTTGGTAAGTCACATCTAGTGGCTTCCTGGGAAGTAAATTTTCCATGACATTAGTATCAGAAAATGACTATTCTACGCACACATTTGGCTGAAAGTTTGACTGGGTAAGAAATTCTAGGAGGGCTGTAACTTCCCCTCAGAAGTCTCAAGGAGATGCCCCTGACTTTTAGCATCCAGTGTTGCTCTTGAGAAGTCTAATATTCAAAGTCCACATTGTTTGATTTTGACCTGTTTGTCTTTTTGTTTGGTTGGTTTTTCCTCCCTCGGTGTCTAAAGTTTAACAATGATGATGCCTTGGTGTGGATGTATCTTGATTTATTATGCTGGGAACTAAGTGGGTCCTTTCAATCCATAAGCGTCGGCCCATGACCTCTGGGAAAATGTTTTGAATAATTTTGTTGCTGGGTTCCCCTCCTCCATTTTACCTGTTCTCTCCCCAGCTTTCCTGTTATTTGGATAATGGACCTCGTAGACCAGTCCTAATTTTCTGACCTCATTCTCTCCCATGTTTCAGCTTTTTGCTTTTTGCTCTATTTCTTAGACGTTTCTTCAATTCTGCCTTCTGGTTCTACTATAGAATTTTGCATTTTGCTATCATGTCCTCAATTTACAAAAACACTTTGTTTTCTGAATATTCCTTTTCTTACTAGCATCCTGTTCTTATTTCAGGGTTGCAACATCTTTCCTTCTCTCTCTGAAGATATGAATGATGACTTTCTTGAAGTTTTTCTCTTCACACTAAGTATTACTTTAAAATCACCTTCTTGTTTGTTTTGGGCTCTTTCATGATATGAGCTTTCTTCAAATATCCTTAACTGCTCATATCTAAAAGTGGGGAGCAACCACTACAGGGAAACCAGAGTGGAGGCCAAGGGCCTGGGGAGGCCTGTCTGTTGTGCCTTCACCACAGGATGGGCTGATTGCTCCATTTCCGTAGAGAAGTCCCTGGGCTGCTCACATCCTCCCTAGAAAATCTTCCCAGACCCATGTCTGAAGAGTGGGGGCTTTTCTGCCAATGTATTGCAGGCCAAGCAGGGAGAAGAGGGACATGAAGCATGAGGACATCATTTATTCACTCGGTGGCCCCTGTACTAGTCTGTTTCTGTTGCTTATAACAAAATACAGGGAACTGGGTGATTTAAAAAGAAAACAAAATTTATTGCTTACAGTTTAAGAGGCTGGGAAGTCCTCACACTTATGGTGAGGGCCTTCTTGGTGACCACAGTGACACAAGGTTCTCACATAGCCAAAAATGGTATAGCAAAGAGAGAGAACTTCTCACGTGCTCTTCTTTTAAAGCCCTCAGAACCACGCCCCTGACCACCATTATTAATCCATTCACTAGGCATGGTCCTACAATCTAATGTCTTCTTCAAGGCCTCCATTTTCAATGATCATAATAGGATTTCCCACACTCAACAGTTGCACTGGGGATTTAGCTTCAATGAGGCTGGGGGGAGGGTATCCAAGCTACAGAAGTCCCTTACCACAGAGACTCTCTCTTCTTTGGCTCCAGTGGTTAAGTACCTCTAAGCGTCCACCAGGGATTGGGAGGGGACTCAAAGACGTAATTCTTTCTCAAGCAACTTTCAATCAATACAAATGATTTCAACATCCTTTCACTCCAACTTCCAGAGACATCTGTTGCCACCAATTCCTGGGATTCTGTCACATAAACAGGCTTGTTCCTCACATCTACTAGATCTGTTACAACACAACCATCTGCTTTCCACTTCCACAATATTGTGGCTGTTGTCTCCTCTCTTGTTTTCTCTGTTATGTGGGTTTAAGCACTTAAAAGAAAATAACTTTCCTCTTATTTTAACGTAGTCTGTGGTAGAAACAAAATTCATCACCTGCATTCAATTGATGATCATTAATTGAAACAGAAGATTCTTTTTATGCATTTGTATATTTTCTAAAGTTTCTATATAACTGTATTACTTGGCATTCAGAATATAAATTTATTTAGTAAGACAATCTAAAGAAGTGACACTTTCAATACACAAAGGCAATCCGGCTGACTTTCTCCCCTTTGAAATTTCCTCCAAATTACCCATTTATCTATATCTGAAGCTTATTTTATAAAGGGAAATTCTCTATTACACAATGATCATTGTTCATAATGATGACCTTGAAGTATGGCCACATCCTTAGGAGTCTTCTATTTGCTATTTTAATATAACTATAACAGATGCTACTTTTCATGTGTCTATTTCTGGACCATAAATTACACGCTTTGAAGAGACCCTAGGGAATAAGTGCAAATCAAATCAGGATTGGCGAATTTCCTAGGAAGCTACCAAAAATGAGAAAGCATGTGTGCACACATCCTTTTCCTCAGAGGTCACTCAGGTCTTAGAGCAGACGTGAGTTCCAGTGAATTTGGCTCAGCCTATTGATAACCCACTAAAGCATCCCTCTGTAAGTACAATAATTTAGTGTAAAAGCTCCAAAATAAGAGCCCTTTAAGGAATATCAATATTTCTAAAAAGAAACATGGACGTTCCCTTTTTCTGCACAATGGTGAGGCACTTCCTCGGGCAGTCTGCACACACTGCTCTGACCTGGAGTTAGCTGTGCACCTGCTTTACCCCCAACACCGGGCTGTAAGCTCCTTCAGGGGAGAGTACTGTGTGGCTGTGTTTATATTTTCACACAGCCCCTAGAATACTGCCATACACAAAACAGAAGATTAAAAACAGGGCTGAACAATTAGCCCAGCTGGTTAGAATGCAGTGCTGGAGATGCCAAGGTTGAGGGTTCAATCCCTACACCAGCCAGCTGCCAGAAAACAAAATAAAATAAATGCCCTTCCATCACAAGCAAGGGCATATAGCCACCTCCTTTTTCAACATATCAAGTAATAATAACAGCAGCAGGTAACAAGGAAGGAAAAGAAAGAGAGAAAAGAGAAAGAGAAAGAGAAGAGGTCAAGAGCGTCAAATGCTTCTGAAGATTCAAAGGAAAGAGCATGGGAATCCTGCCACTGGATTTGTAAATAGAAATCCAAGCTTATCAGAAATAAGAAAAGGGCACCAGATATCACTGTTAATTATTTAACATTGTTCTAGAAGTACTGGATGGTGCAATGAAATAAGTATTAAAATTAAAAAGGAACTCATAAAATTGTCACTATTTACAAATGTTATCATGGTCTATCTAGAAAACTCAACATAATCAGATGAAATCTTATCAAAAACTATATGGAACATTAGTAAGAAAGCCAGAGACAAACCTAATCAATTATTCTTCTGTGAAAAAATATTAACTAACGTAAAACTATAGTGGAAAAAGACACTAGTCAAAATCAATGACGACAACAATAACAGTAATTGCTCACATTTAAAGAATGCTCACCATCTGCTAAGCACTGTGCTCTGCATTTTACCATTTAATCATCACAACACTCCCAGGAGGTTATGACTCTATCTCCACTTTATAGACAGGAAACTAAAACTGAAAGAATATCAATTTGCCAAGTTGTGGAGCAGCAAGTGGAGGTGTCCGTGTTACCTAGCAGGCCACGCCCCAGACTGACTCCAGAGCCCAAATGTGCACCTTGGAGTAAATTTAGTGAGAAGAGAGAATTATAAAATGTGTGAAGGTCATAAAAAAAACTTTTAAATAAACACTGATCTGTATTGTTCCTTGACAAAAACATTCAATATTATAAAGGTATCAATTCTCTTTTAATTACTCTATAAAGTCAATGCCTATAAAAAATTCTAGCAGGATTCTTCTTCCTTTTTGCTTTATTATTCTGTCATTGTCTCTTTCTCACCTGCTCTTTCTTCTGTTCTTTATTTCTACGCTTCTGATAAAATAATTCTATAGTTTATCTGTAATAATTGAATATGTGAGAACAGCCAGGAAAACTGTGCAGAAGAGGTTAGTAAAGGGTCTTGTCCTACCAAACACTAATGCCAATACATTAATGCCACACACATTGTGGTTAACACACATCAAAAGACGGATTAATGGAACGGAATAAGGAAATCAAGAATAGATCCAAGTATTCACAGGACTTAGTATAACATAAAGAAGCCATTCTTAAAAGACTGACAAGAATGAAAAAAAAGTCAAAATACTCAGTGTTGGTGAAGGTGGAAAGTGTAGTTTTGCACATGGTTAGTGGGAGCATAAACTGATACAACTCCTGGAGAGAGCAATTTATACATATATTACAATAAAACTCTGACCTGGTAATCTCATTACTAAGAATTTTTTAAGGAAATAGGTGGGTAAGTTAACCACAGATTTGATGATTATAGCAAAACACTGGAAATGACATATATGTACAATAATAGAGAAACAGCTCAATAAATTTTGGTACATACTTAAAAGAAACTTATGAACAATGATTTAAAAGTATGACATATATTGGTTCACTGATATGAAAAGATATATCATTAAGCTGATAAAAACAGCATGCACAGTATAATCTCATACGGAACATTATGTATCTATATATCCATATGAGATATAAATGTAAAGAGAGATCAAAAGGGCAAAAATAATGATAAAAGTAACATTTACTGAATACTCACACTGTAGAACAAAAACACGTTAAGCCCTGACAGGACGGTTTGAGAGATGTTTGCTGCTGCTTCATTTTGTTCCGTATTTGAATATTTTATCATGAACATGTATTATATTTGGAGACACAGGAACAAAATGCAAACATAGAAAGAAATCAAAGGTGACCTTTGCCACAACAATTTTAATAGGTAGATGGACATCAACATATTTCAATAAATTGGAAGTAAAAAAGAGATGACAAAGAGGTGGGAAGTATACTGAATGACTGACCCAAAAAAGGGCAAAAATACCTTCTATAAAATTTTCAATTAATGGTGCAAGCACAGATCAGCACGACCCTCCCAGAGGGTACTTAAGCAGTATGCTACCAAAAAATGAAAACACACATGTTCTTTTTTTCCCAGAAATCTCATTCCCAGGAACTTATCAAAAGAGATAAGAAGGCAAAGATACGCAAGGACGTAAATAATTTTCTGCCCTTTCTCATTGTAAAAAGAACTCAGTGTTTGGGGTTAGACCTACCTGGGCTGGAATCCATGCATTGCACTTTACTGGCTTTAACCTTGAGCGAGTTACTCAACCCCTCTCAGCCTCAATTTCCTATCTCTAAAATGAAAATAAAAGCACATGCCAACCAGGATTGTTGTGAAGATTAAATGAGATAAAAAACAGCATAGTGTCTGAAACATAAAAAGCCATTAGTTCTTTTCCTTCCCAGTTCTCACAAATGTGTATAACTTAGAAGGAATAAACTTTGATCAAAACTCTAGGATAAATCGTATATGTTGGTAATTTCTATATTATTCAGCATTAAAGTATTACGAAACACTAAACTTAGTTTTTAAAGCTATTCAACAGTAAACCTACGTTAGGATACTTTGACACTTTCTCAATCTCAATTAGCGCTGAACTAATTAACACAACTGCTTTATACACTACAGTGAGTCACATTTTTCTTCCTTCTTCCCTAATCCCTGGTGTGTTGTAAGGGTGATTGAGTATCTAATTACTTCTTAATTGAATGCACATATTATACATTTTTCACTAGTTCAAGCTTAATGCTTTTAGTACAGAAATCAAAGTCAATGGAATTAAGTTGAATTGGGATTTGGCGCAACTATTATAATGAGAGAAGGTTTGTATTGTGTCTAATTATAAGCAAATGTGAGTTTTAGCCTTATTTCCTCTGGAAATATTTCAGGTGCAGGAATGTACCATAGATGACTAATTTAGATGATTAATAACATTGTTATCCTTATTTACAATATTTTATTCCTCATTACAGTGATATTATTGCTGGGACCCACTAAAGATAATCATTCTCTAAAGAAAAGATACCGTTAGAGAACAGTTGATTATACGCATACTAAGATCAGAAGGAACATTCATATCTGCAAGAAATAACATGAGTTTCTATGCAGCATCAAGGTTGTAGGGATTTTCACACGCTGCTAACAGAAAAGAAACAAAAATCTTAGAAGACTTGGAATATAACCAATTATATTCACCAAAAATACTTATTTATAGAAAACCATAAAAATATCACCATCAAAAAAGGCATTCTTATTCAGTTAACACTCTGCAGATACAGTAGTCCATGAAAGGTTTTTGTTTTGTTTTGTTTCCTTTTTGCATTATGCAGGAGTAAAGAAATGCTGACGTAGGTATTCTCAGACAGGTTTATTTGCTGGAGATTTTTTAGGTATAGAGAGCAACAACTTGGAACAATTTATTTGAAGACCTCTTCAGGCAAAAGACTAGATTAAACAACTTCTCAAGATCCAATTCAACTCCAAGCTTCTAACATGTCTTTGAAAATATTTTCTGTAGACAAGCCCTAAAACCTTTATGAGTTTCTAATAAGACTCATAAAAGAATGAGCAATAAAAATTCAGATATTTTGAAGGGGTTTGTTTTAAAAAGCACTGTAACAGAAAACAGACCCATCCAAAACCAATGTGGTTTTATTGTTTTAACAATTAATTTATTTTGAGAAGGTGTTAACCCAGAGGCAAATTTCTTGAAAGGAGAAGCTTCCATATTATCTAACAAATATTTCAGATTCTGTCTAAAGTATTGGGTATTACTTAGATTATCTTAGCTTTTTACGTTATCAAAACACATTTTAACTGGAATGTTAAGGTAAAACTGAAGTAGCTAAAAGAATGAGGCAGACATGTACATACTAACATAAAAATATCTCAAAGATATAGTTAAATAAAAAAATGTTGTGTCTGGCATATTTTTGTTAAAATATTTTAAAATAGATTGCTTCTCACCTTTGTGAGGGTCATATCAGCATCTACCTTTCTCTTACCACGTTTCTTCTCTAACTTATTGCTATGGTCTGAATGTTTGTGTTCCCCCAAAATCATATGTTGAAATCATAGCCCCCAAGGTGACAGTGAGGCCTTTGGGATTAGTGCCCGTATAAAAAAAAAGAACCCAGAGAACTAGCTAGCCCCTTCTACCATGTGAGGACACAGCAAGAAAGTGCCATTCTACAAACCAAGAAGTGGGCCCTCACCAGACAAATCTGCTGGCACCTTGATCTTGGACTTCCCAGCCTCCAAAACTGTAAGAAATAAAATTTGGGTGTTTCGAAACTACCCACAAGGTATGGTATTTTGTTATAGTAGTCCAAATGGAAGACACTTAACCCTTCTTCAGGTGATAGTTTCCACCCCTAATAAAGGGGTCTAGGTAAATTCCTCCACACTGCCATGCCATAATCCTTTCCTCACTCTCATGCCATGTCATTTCCATTCTGAGATGTCAGACTCTCTAGGTTTTGCTATATGTAAGCAATTTCCTGTATATAAGCATCAGGACCATACCTATACATACATAAGATTAAAATATTAACAAGAAGGTAGATCAGGTGACTTCAGGCATTTTATCATGGTTCTGTATTTCCTTGATAATTGTTAACACCAAGCTATGTATCACTAGATCTAATGCAGATCAGTTTTCCAAAGCCCATTTTCAAAAGTCTACACACTTAATAACTAAGACATTTAAATCAGACATCAATAATCCTACCTACATGTGGACGGCAATAACAAGCCACAGTACCTCTCACCACCAATGGCAGATATTGCCCATCAGTCCTGTCACTCTTTCCCTTCCCACTGTGCTCAGCTGTGGATTCAGAATCCTTCTCAGTACTCTCCAGACACCTAGTCCCATCAGTCTGAGTTGGCATACAAGTTTGAGTGCAATATGTTATCCTTGTCTTCTATTTTTATAAATCTTTCTTTAACAGTACTATGTAGAAGAGCAGGGAGATGTTCTCGCAACAGCCTCGATGAGATGATGCTAATTTTATGGACTGTGATGATGGAGATGGAGATACAAACATGACTTTGGAAGCCATCAGAAGGAAAATCCACAGAAATGGATGATAAATTGGAAATGTGAGGTGAGGAAGAAAGGTGTCATGAATGATTTGGGTTTCTAAGAAAACTGGAAGAGAGCCAGGTCCGTGAAGAAAGATCATAAATTCAATCTTCTATATGTTGAATTTGAAATGCCTTTGACACTGTCAAAAGAAAAGTTATACAGACAGAGGACATTCAATTCTAGAACTTAATTGAGAGACCTAGTCTAGAATGTAAATGAATGAGTTACATGCATTTAGAGGCAACTGAGGCTATGAGTGTGGAGGAGTTCATCTGCAGAGACAGAAGGCCCCAAAGCCTGAGCCAGGAGGACTCCAATATTAAGTGGCCTCCTAAAGGGACATTCATGCATCTGCAGGGGATACAGAGGCAGTGCAGGCAGAAAGAAAGAAGGAAATTCTGTGTTACAGATATCAAAAAAAGAGTGCGGCAAGAAGGAAGTTGGTATCAGAAGCTGCTGAGAGATCCGGTAAGATGAGGTCTGAAAATGCCCCTTGAAATTTACTGCTCTTAAGAAACTTACCATCTATTGATGAGTAAAAAACACGGACACTCATTTTCCATGTCATTAAATAATAATAAAAATATCTAAAACATGTAAAAGGCAATATACAGTCACACATAAACTCTCAATTTCCAAATAATTCAAAGTTAAATATAAAGTTTACTGAAGAAAGTAAATACTTTTATTTAACTGACAAATATTTACTATTTGCAAGGTAACAGATTAGGTTCTAGACTGGTCAGCTAAATTTACTTCATTGTTTCCTGACCTAGAAATTTTTTAAATTTTATATTGCACTTTAATGAAACTATAATCACTTCTTTGAAAGGTGTTCAGACAGAATCAGAATTAATATAACAAAATAAATATGTGCATATATTTTTAAGGGCATTAGTTTTAAATGACTGTTTCCGTCATTTTCATTGGTTGTATAGTTTAATAGCTTTATCTATTTGGGGAACACAATTAAAGTTTCTGGTCCTCAGTTTATTGGTAAAATTTTAAAAAGCAATGCCCATCTTAAAAAGTTCTTTTCAGGTAAAATGAGACGTATGTGAACCACTTAGCATAGTGCCTGGCACATAACATCTATGATTTATTGAAAACAAACTATGGTTACTATTGGAAAGTTTTCATCAAAGGTTTGTTAGCTTTTACCTTGAGTGTAAAATAATCAAAAATCTTTCATTTGACTCTTACTTTGCACTGTGTCCAAGGTGGCTTAGCCAGGTCTTGGTACATATCCAGGCTCTGCAACTTCCACCCCTGAGAAGCACGTGGAGAAGATGCAGAGGTGTCTGTCCCTACACCTGCTGGACTCTGCCCTTACCTCTCCACATCACGTCCTCCAAGACAGTGCACACTCCGCCACACATCTGCCAGAACATTCTATGTACCTATGTTGCTCTCTGGTTAAATAAATTTGTGAAATGCTCTTTACTCTACAAATGTGTTTGAATTCATCAGGGGAGAAAAAACTAAATCATTCCAGAATTTTTATCAACAATAAATTATTAACATTTCTAAAATGTAAAAAGGAAAAGAGACACATTTCAAAGCAAGACTTATTTTCCTTGTTCAGTAATCTTGAAAAAAGCCTATACAGCTTGAATATTTTTCATTACTGGGTTAATAATAATTGTAAATCACATAATCAAAACATAATAGATAGTTTGAGTATCCTTGGTGCTTTGGCATCTTCCTGAAATCATTTTGAGACCCATTAGGAAATCCATTCCATTTTGAGGAAATTCTATGTGATACAGTAAATAGAAAACAGCTGTATCTATAAAGCTTTCAATTCTCCCCTAATGCCGTGCACCAGGTTAAATTATGACTGAGAAGCATCCAAATTCTACCAACTGGAAACTGGCTTTGAGCTGCCCCCATCCTGGAAGGAGAGCAGCTTCCGCCTACTCGGTCATTCCGAGTTGACTTTCTCACCTTCCTCACACAGCCCCTCCTTTTCTCCAATGCCTTATCCTTTTCTGACCTATACCTCTTTGAGGTTACTAGAAGAACAGATAGGAAGTTGATGCTAGCTATAGCTTTATTAAAGCTAAGAAGACAATATGATTAATTGCAAAAGTACAGGTAGGGAACAGTTCAGCACAGTCAAGGACAACTCTGAAGACCCGGAAAGAAAAATGAGGGCAAGTCTGACCAAGGGACTACCCAGAGATGCTTGCTCCATAACCCTCTTTTTCCTTCTTCCTTTTTTCTGTTCCTCTCCCCAATATATTTGGGGCATACATATTTTTCCTCCTATAAGGGGTCAAAAAAGGAAACTATTTAGAGCTTTGTGGGCATTGGTTTTTACCAAAAATAAACAATTATAATTCATTATAGTTATTGTAAACGTGTGCAGTTTAACAATATATGAGTCACGGGTGAGGTAGTCTTGAAACAGTCAGAATAGACTGTTAAAAATGGACCAATACTTAATGAAATAAACAGGCAAATTATCATTTTGTCAGAATATTAGTACCCATATTATGATACCAAGAGCAATAAGTAAACTGGACCTTAAGCTTAGTCTTATTCTTTTTTAAACTACAATTTGTTTCTCCTGCATCTCATAGAAAATTCAACGGGTAAAGAACCATTTTATATCAACTGGCTCCCAGAAATCTGAACTAGCACTGCTGAACTAAAGAACTTCCAGCACCTGGGTGAGTTACATGCTAATTCTTTAAACAAGTACAAAATCATAGTTCTTAAATGGTAATATGAAAAGTCGCAGATTATTCATGAGAATAATAAGTCTTGGTTATCAAAGCCCTCCAGCTGACAAGACATGTCATGCAAAAAAATGTCATTTTAAGTCCCAAAACTAAAGTTATTTCAGTAAAATGTAACTAAAATAAATCTGAATTATTTGGAACACTTTTTAGAGAACGACTACCTACAAGGGAAATTTTTTTTTTCCTTTTTAGTTCCAAGAGCTTAAATGAAACATTCATGCATTAAATTCAAAGTCTGACTGTCAAATCATTTCACTTTAATAAAAGTTTGAAATATCTGCCTTAGGGCATTATTAAATATCAAATAAAAAGCAGACATCCATAAGTCTGATTTTCCAATATAATTTTTATGTAGAACTATGACTAGATTTGTATTACACATTTCAAGATAAAAGGATCTAAAATGTACTCATAAAAGGATGAAATCAGAATTAGAGTCACCTTAGAGAGAATTCCTGCACCATTCTTAGGAATTTGGGGAAAGAATTATCCCCTTTAAGTAATATCAGCCACCAAGATAAGAACACAAATTCCATCCTCCTTTATAAAATACCTAAATGGTAATTAATTTAAAACTTTGAAAAATTGCACATTATTCTTCCCTCATATAATGAACATGAGGCATCTGAAATAGACACGGTCCATGACCAACGTTTCAGTCTGTGTGTCTGTGTGTGCGTGCACATGAAAGGAAGCAGCAAAACAGCGATGGTTATTCAGATATTTAGAGAAAAGGCAACTCTGATCTACGACCAGATACAGATCAAACATTCAAGGCAATCATCTTATTTCATTAAAAGTGTCATTTATAGTTACTGATATTCACAGAGAGTATACTAAAACCAGACTAGAGAAAGTCATAAATTCGCATCCACCAACCCTCGTTGCACCTCATGCCGCCCCTCTTCTCCGGCTCTCCTGCGAGCCCACCCTTCCCTCCCTCTCCCCTCCTCCTGCTGCTCTCACCCCTCCTAGCTCCCACCCCATCCTGCATTAAATAATAACAGCAAATCATGGAGACACCACATCTATAAACCACCACCTCCTTCTTCCTTCCTATTTAGCACAGAATGTGTCTGTACCCTTAACAAGAGTCAGACGCCACGTGTGCTCTGGATTTCATCCCTTTCTACTTTCCAGAGACTTCCCTGCTAGGATTAGCCCCTCCAAGAAGCAGCAGCTTCACCTTCAACCTCCCCATCCACATGCTATTCCCCAGCATACAGACAAGTTCTAGTATTCCTTTTGTTAAAAAATATTTTTTTTAAAAAAAAAAGGTCTCCCTCAATGGCCTTCCCTCTCTACTGCTGCAGCCTTCTGCCCCCCGCCACCCCCCCCCCAAGCTTATCAAGAGTGGCCGTGACCCAGCACCTCCAGCTCCTTCCCTTGTAGCCACCCCTGGTCTGCTGCAAGGTGCATCACTACTGTGCCACCATGACTGCCAGTGTGGGACCCTCTTTGACCTCTGCCCATATATGGTTAAGAAAAAGGGCTCTGCCAGTCAAGCTGCCTGGATCTGATTTCCAGCTCCACTGTTCAGTAACTGCATTACTTTGGGGAATGTCCCAACTTCTCTGTCTTGGTTAACTCATCTGTAAAGCTTCACATAAGATTTTACGGACACTTAATGAGGTAAATCCCATTAGATCCATTAGAACATTATATACACATATACATATATAATCTCTATGCCAAATACTCACATATTTCAGCCCAGACCTCTTTTCTGATCTGCACCATTGAAATTCCAATGACTTTCACGAGTCTACTATTGTGATTGACGGGCATCTCTCACTCAATGAGCTCCAGCTCAACTCTGTATCTTTCCATCCCAAACAAGGCCTTCCCCCAGCTTTCCCACTGGCACTGAATGGCAGTCTATCCACAGTTTCTAAAGCCCCAAACTAGGATCTTTTACATTTCCATCCCCCTCTACCCTCACCCAATTCGTCACTAGATATCACCTGTATCTAATGAGTCTGTTTCATACACACTAACTTCTCTCCATCTCCACTGCTCCTATTCTAGTGTCTGAGCCTCAGTGCCTATCACCCGGGCTACCCAGCAGACTCTTAAATATCTTTCGACTACAGCCCTGACCCACTATAATCCAATGCATTCATTCTCCAGCCAGAGCCAGCTATTAAAGACACATGTGGGATCAGGTCCCTCCCAAGTAAAAGTCCATATAGGTTCACAATGCATCGACTACAAAATAAAGATGCCTCTAAGACCTGGGCCTTTCCGTTGCTCTTCTCCAGATGCACAGGCCTGCATTCAGGTGCCTCACAGCATCAAACTCTCACCTCCTCCACAGGCAGCACCTCCTCAGGGCCTTTGCCAAAGATAATCCCTCTATCTGAAACCTCCTCCCCAACAGATCTCTGTTCTTCTCATTCATAGAATGCATTATAATTTGTAATTGTATATTTTTGAGTGTTTATTTTTCCATTGTCAGACTCCCCACCTTAGACCCTAAGCTCTATGAGGGCAGAAACCACGCCTGTTCTTCTCACCTCTGTATATCCAGAACCAATCACATGGTAGATGCTCAATAATGATTTCTGATTAAGTATCATTTCAGTTCTTTAATTCTTTAGTTTAATTCTTTAATTCACCCATTATAAGGTTTAGCTTAAAGCACTCTTGGATTTTCTTCCTTGTTACCACATGAATTACTGAAAGTTTCTCCTCGTTCCTACAAAAGGTGAGTTGGCCTGACCCTCATCTCCAAAATTAGAAGGGAGCTGGGAGATGAACTGTGCTGGCTAACTTAGAAACTGAGAATGGATGACTGCCTGGAATGAAGCTGGCTGACATATGAGGCTACTTCAAAAAGTTTGTGGAAAAATAGAATTGAAAGATGGTACAAATCTTTCCATTAATTTTTTGAAGTACCTTCAAACAACAGGTACAGTTATAAGGAACCTCTCATTTGCCTGAAGTCATTCAAGACACAAAGTGTTATGTGTTATGATAGATTCAAAGTAAAATAAACACACTTCAACCTTTAAGAAGCTTGAAATATGATAGAAAAGTAAGAACTACAAAAATAGCTAGATGGAAGAAAGGATATGAAACAAGAGGTACAATTTAAGGGAGAAGCGGTACTTGAGCGGGGCCCTTAGAGTTGCTGCGATTTGCACAAGCAGAAAGGACAGGAAGTACTGGGTGAGCAGAGCACATTAGCAAAGAAAACAGCAGCCTGGCTGGAATACTCGGCCCATAACGTACAGTAACAGTACAGACTCATTTTCTAGCCTCAGTACAGAGGCTAGAAAAATGGATTCAGAAACATGTGGACAAAATAACCACCCTTTAAAATTCTTCTATGTCGATTGTGTAGCTCATGAGACTATGACCTCCTGAAGGCCAGAGATTTCTATTCATCTGGGATTCCCAATCTACAGTGCCACTCACAGGATATGTGTGTACATACTCACAGCAATCCATCAAACAAACAGCCAAAGCCTTGTCCTGCTTGCCTAGCAAACATTCCAACAGAAGCTTCCCCCTCATGGGAAGCAGTGGTTTGCCAACGATGGACACCGACCTATGCACTTTGAGGCAATTTACAAGGTAAAGAAATAATCCAGTATATAGTCATTTTTATATATTTTATCTTCTCCTTGTTTGTGATGTCTTATTTTGTTAGCTACTTAAGGGTAAGGAATACATATAGATTGAACTCAATATATTAAAATATAGAGACTGTGTTTCAATTAATAAAGTAATGTGCTATATTCAGGTAATTTAATAAGTGCTTCTTGATGTATCAAATAAAAAGCACTTCCATAGGACAAGTATTTCAATTCATGTCAAGTGTGCCCTCACCTGCTCTGATGAGCAAGATCAACTCTGCTAGACAAGCAGCATCCACAAGGAGGCTCACACGCTCCTCAGCCCCTTCCTCTGTGCTCCTAGGTTACTAACGAGACCCACTGCTTCTCAGCCACAGGGTATCTTTCTTATGAAAGCCAGTATTAAAGCATAACTTGGAATTAAGTGTTGCTCTAGTGGGAAAATATCAGAATCATAGATTCTTGTCAACATTGCATGAAATTTAAATAGCCACCTGACCTGTAATTAATGGAGCTTGAAAAACGTGACATAAATTTTATCAAAATGAAGTGTATTTGCTTTATTTCTAACGTATCGGGATAAGAGTAACTTTGGTACACCAGGTTCACGTAGCTGCGTGCCTGCTCTTCCTAACTCGATCTGCACGTACCCTGATGAAGACGGACTTGTTCCTGTTCTCTTTGGCTACTGAAATGCAGCTCTAATGACTCTGTCACTAAGTGGCTGAGTGGGTCGAAAATTGTCTCCCAAAATCCCATCACAGCCTTCCACAAGTTCTGCCCCCTTAACATGTGTCCTCAGTCTTCGAAATTCTTCTATCTAAAAATAAAAACAGAACACAATAGATTAATAATTTATCACACATTAAGAAGACTGGAGTTTCATACATGACTGAAAATATGTGTAGATTACAACAATTAGAAAAGAGAAAACTAGAATTAAACTTGAAAAAGAGAAAAACAGACAATAGACATATTCTTCCGTACCTAAGACTTTAGACAAGAGCCTTTCCAAAGATGAAAGTAGAAGTAAAGAGATCAAAGTCTCCAGACAATGCAAATAGCCATAGAAACCTTCTGGATTAGTTAATGATACACACCTCTTGCAGCAAGCTCTTATGCCTGTCTATAACATAATGAGAAAGACTGAACAAATGAGGAAGTGTTCTTAAATGCTTCCCAGGTTTATTTTTAATTAATGGACACGGATGTTACCATATGTTAACACTGACTAGGTATTAGATTTATTAGATGGATTAGAGGTTTCCTTCATCAAGACTTTCTTTGCTGCTTGTCTAGCGCTTTGGAGAGGACAGGTCCAAAAAATATCTCTGATTTCCCAAGTTTAAGCCCAACTTTCTCTCTTAGCAATATTGATTTCCAAGTTCATCTCCCTTTCTCAGGTGGCCTCTCCAGATCCCGTGGCGTCCCCATCACAGGTGAGAGGTTCAAAGTCCTGAGTGATCCTTCCCTTCTGCTACACTGCAGCTCCTCTGACTTGCCAGGTCTGAGCCTCCTTGGAACTTGCAGCCTGTTGGACATGACTCTGAGGAGTATTTAAGCAACAAACTAACCTGTGATGCACATTCCTCAGGTTCATTACCATCTATTAGTTGATTTACCTACAGCACTCATCATCCATTATTTCATTAAAGTGCCATATTCACATGACACATACATTCTTCACTCCCTACACAGAAGGGGAAACTGAGGCTAGAGAGGTTAAGAAAGTTTCCAAATTAGCTAGTAGCAGACGTCTGACAGTTCCAAGTCCACCTGCTCTTTTCCCAGCTCCAGAGCCACCTCTTTAAAAATTCTAGTCAATTCAGTATAATCTATATCCTGCACATATACCAGGCTATTCAGTACATGTGGTTTAGACAGACAGCACCAATCCACCGAAAAGTTCATCATCTGTGTATCAAAATATCACATCTACAAAGGTCCTTAATACGAGACAGTCATAGAATTCTGTCATTCATAAAGAGAAATTAAATGCAAAAGACCAACTAATTCAGGGATTCTAATAAAAGTCTAGAAACACCTAGAGACTTTAGGGGGTCCGTGAAGCCCCTGAACGATATGCAAAATTTTGCATGTGCATTTTCCTAAGAAGAGGTTTCCTGACTCCAAAAGAGTTAAATCCACAAGATTCTAATTGAATCCCCTCATACACAAAGTTGGAGAAAAATTAAATGGCTTGTTAGATTAGAACCCAGGGTAAAAAGCTGACTTCTAAGGCTTTATTTTCCACGTCTCCAAATACCAAGTGACTTCCTTACATGGCATGTCTGACCCAACTGGGATTGTCCTGTTTTGTTTTGTTTTTTATAATATGTACATACTATATTTATACAGAGGCACCAATCAGATAAGCAAGGAGCTGTTGCATCTACATAATGGTTTTTTGCTAGAACTTCTTAGGGTCTTCGAGTGGGAATGTAAGTAGCACCTACTGCTTGCTGCATCTGGAAAATGTATAAAGTTGTGGTTACATGAGAATCTTCTACAATTATTTGCTTTCACCTTTAAGTTCTACCTAAGTATTGAATAAAAAGGAACCCGGTGAGTCAGAATCCTGCACTTTTTCAAAAGAAGACCATGATGGTCAAGGCAGTGGGCCGTGTGTCAAAAGGCTGGTTCTTGTCCTGGCTCTGTGACATAAGACCCAAACCACCAAACAGCTTCACCTCTTTAATCCTCCCTTTCCACATGTGCACAACAAAGGCAATAACAGCAGCATCCACAAGGATGGTGTAAGAACGTGATGATCACTGAGCACAGTTCCAAGCACACAGGAAGTGACTGACAGACACTAGCACTCCTATTGCACAACTTATTTTGAAGTCAAACCTTTAGCATTTTAGGTAAATATTTAGCTACAATTTTACATGCAGAAAGTAGATAATACACCAATTCACTGAAAAAATTTAAAGTCATCTCTCATAGCATTTACTTTACATATAACCATATGCAATACCTGCCACCAGAATACAGGAACCATGGACAGGGTCACTGATGAGTAATGTGGAATAGAAACTTTGCTGTCTAAACATATTTTCAAAAATACTCCCTTTTTATTGACTTTGAAGCTTATTTTAAAACTAGGTTAATTTTACATTTACGTACTCTGAACTGAAGAAAAATCTTCCAAGCCCCAGGTCTCAGCCTGACGCACATTCTGTGAAAACTTCTAGAAGAGATGATCTGATTCAGCAGCCTGCCGGTCTCAAATCACTGTGCTCTTGGAGAAAACTATTTCACAAGAAATTTTTTTCTCTGATCACAGCAACACATTGAAAACTTCAAACATCAACAGAGATTGAGGAAAAAATGCATCTTTCTGAAATGCCAATTTTTCTGAAGTAACCACCCCACAAACCACTTCAGTCACTTCAAATGGTGGCAAGTGCATACTGAATCAGCCCACACTGAAATGAGAGACTGTGATAAACACAATAATATTTCAGGATAAAAGTCTCCAACAAAATTCAAATTTCATGGCATTATGGAGACCATCATTAGCATATATACCTGAATGTATGATCCATTGATTTTTAATTCTACTTTACTAAAACATGGCATTTGTTTTCAATCAATTTAAGAGATTTGGGGGGTGGGGGTGTACAGAGATCCAACACTTCAGGGAGATGATCTCATCTTCTGAAGGTATTAGATTGAACAGCCACCCTTCTCTGAACCAGAGATGCACTCCAGTTGGTCTAAGACATTTATTTCAACATTCACTGACTCACAAACTAGATTCACTAAAAGTTCAATGAAGTTCATAAGTTGAAAACTGCTTTCTTTATGAGTTCATTCAAAGGGCTAATTTACAGGGCTTGCAGTTTAGTGCTAATCGACTTTTAGGAGTTCGCAAGTTCCCATGCCATTCTCTGTTAGACTTATTTTGACTTACATTTGTGTCATGTTAAAAGAGAAGTATAATACACACAAGTCAGTGTTCTCTATCCATTCATCCTCTGATGGACATTTAGGTGGTTTCCATGTCTTGGCTGCAATGAACATGGGAGTGCAGATATCTCTTCAAGATACTGACTTCAACTCCTTTGGATATATACCCAGAAGTGGGAACAAGCTAGATACAGATAAATACTTTATGATCTCACTTATATGTGGAATCTAAAATAGTCAAACTCACAGAAGCAGACAGTAGAATAGTGGTTGCTAGGAGGGTGGAGGCAGGGCAGAAATGGGGAGGTGACGGTTAAAGAGTACAGAGTTTCAGCTATGCAACATAAGAAAGTTCTGGACAACTGCTGCACAGCACAGTGCCTGTAGCTGACAATACTGTACTGGATGCTTAAAATTGCTAAGGGGGTAGATCTTATGTTAAGTGTTCTCACCAAAGTATTAATAATATTAATAAATGGTGTGGGAACTGACAGATATGTTTACGGCCTTCATGATGGTGATGGTTTCATGGGCGTATGCTTATCACCAAACTCACCAAAAGGTACACGTTAAATATGCACAATTTTTTAAATGTCAATCATACCTCAATAAAATGACAGTGGTGTCTTTTTAAAGTCAGTGGTCTCATCTTATTTTCTTTTATTACCAATAACAACACATGAGTTAGAGTAATATAATACCTTTGGTACTAATGAAATAGAAGCATCAAAGGCTTAAACCATCTACATATGCATGTACATGGTGAGATGACAGACAGATAGAATGCCCCACCTTTCATGGGCTACAGGCATTTGTTCATTTCGTTTTCTTCTACCCCACTGTCCAACTTTGTGTCTAAAATCATTGCTCCCTCTTTCTTACTGACATCTCATCCATAAATCAACACTCACTCAGTCACAGACTTCTTAGTCTGATCTTTTTAATTTTTTTCAGGAAAAGGCTAGAGGAGAGAACATCAAGTCTCCAGTAACACTGATGCCAACTTTCCTGATTCCAGTCCCTAGCCTCAAGCAGCCCTGGCCACTGCTTCTGTCTCCCCTCATCACTCCAGGGAGCTACTGATGAGCCGCACAGATCGAAACTCACACAAGCCTTACAGATTCCAGAGCTCATGACCACAGGAGAAGTGCTCCATATCATGGAAGACACTGAGAAAACACATGCATATTTTCCCACAAGCACCTAAAAATAATACATTTTAAGAAAGTGAAGAAGTCTCCCAGGAGAGAAAATCCTCGAGTTTCACTGTCTATTATGGTAGTCGTCAGCCCCATGTGGCCACTGAGCATTTGAAACGTGGCTAGTCCCACGTTTCTGTGTGTGTGTGTGCTGGAATACACACTGAAAGCCAAGGACTTGGTATGGAAACAAGAATGTAAGAAATCTCGTCAATGGTTTTTTATATTGATTACATGTCAAAATGTTAGTACTTTGGATATATTGGGTTAAACATACTATTTGGATTAATTTCACCTGTTTCTTTTGAATGTTTTACTATGGCTGCTAGAAAGTTTAATCTTATGTGCGTGGCTCACATTGTGTTTCCATTGGACAGGGCTGGTCAAGAGTTGCTCTTCACACTCACCTCCAGAACCTCAGCATTATGGTGTTAGGGCGCTGGACTAAATTATACGTGGAGATGAATGCAGGTAGATATGTGTGGGGATGCTGGCGAGACTAACTCCATCTTTGAGGCCTTCAAAGCTCTGGTTTGTCCTCGCAACAATCTTTTCCTGCACAGGTTACTTAGCAACCACAGGCAGACAAGGAACGGAATGCTATGTTTGTGCAAGATAAGAAACCAATAACTTCAAGTGACACAAGCCACCCCTCGGATCAACAACAGGTGGTTTCAAGGCATCTGGAAATCATCTGCTTCAACAGATTTCTCTTTGGCACAGCTCCACTTTTATCTCTAAGCCCCTTATAAGCCTCAATTCCCCTTCCTCCAGGCATTTCAGGGAGCAGCTGCACCATCGTCAGCCCGATCCTTCCCATATGTAAGTTACCAGTCAATAAACTCTCAGTAATACTTTATGGAGTTGCTTGCTTTGTTTTTTGGACTCAAAGTTCCTTTGCAGTTCAGAGCTATTTTACCTTAGCTCTATCCTTGCACAGTATGAAACAGTGGTTCTCAAAATGTGCTCCTTGTAATAAAAATGCAAGTTGTCAGCCCCTACCCCAGGCCTACTGCGTCAGCAGCTCTGGGGTGGGGCCCAGCAATGTGTTTTAACAAGCCCTCCAGGGGACTCTGAGACTCAACTTTGAGAACTATGGATGTCATAGTCTGTTTTGTGCTGCTATATCAGAATACCCGAGACTGGATAATTTACAAAGAACAGAAATGTATTTTCCCACATTCTGGAGGCTGGGAAGTCCAAGATCACTGCACTAATATTTGGTGTCTGGTGAGGGCCTTCTTTCTGCTTCCTCACACAACAGAAGGCAGAAGGCTAAGCAAGCTGAACACAGTGTGAAGCCTCTTTCATAAGGGCTTTACTCCCATTAAAAAGGAAGGAGCCCTCGTGGCCTAATCATCTCTTAAAGGCCCCACCTCTTAATACTATCACATTGGCAACACCTGGATTTTGGAGGGGACACATCCAAACCATAGCAGTGAACAAAGAAGAAAATTTACAAGAGCAAATGTTCCAAATCACTTGAAATCACTTTCAAACATGACCATACTGTGGCCTTGCAGCAATCTGGTCTTTAGGGTAACAGCCCCTCCAATCCCATATGGAGCAAAAAGACCCTTGTCAAGGCCTGGTGCAGTCCTGGACATGATCGGCCTTCCTCAGCTGTCCAGGGTCAGACATTCTTCTAGATCCCCCAGGCATGGTACACACCACAGCCTTACTCAGGCTGTTGGGACTATGAAGAGATCCACTTTTCAACCCACAGAAAATATGGAATGGGGAAGGGAAACAGAGGAGGCAAGACTAAGAAGAGGAAAAAAAATTAATGGTTTTCAAAGTTCAAGGAGACATATATCCACAGAGTGAAAAACAATAAACACATTCATATTCCTTCATTTCACTGGTGTTGCTCTAAGTTAAAAGAGAAAGGAAAAAACAAAGACAGGTATTTAATATATGAGAATGTAGATAAGTGAAGAAATAGAAATATGTAATTAGGGAGAAATGCAGAGAAAGAAGGGAGAAAAGGGTGGGTAAAGGAGAGTAAAATTTAATGATCAACCCATTTCTCTGTGTGTGTGTGTGTGTGTACACAATTTTGCGCAGATGTCTTTATACCATAATACCGTGTTTTATCAATCCTAAGATGAATATTTGTTCACATTTTAATGTCTCTGGAAATTCAGGATGTTTCTTACAATTTCTGTTGTCAGATTTGATGAAGTTTGGTATTTTTTATTCTGTTCTTGGAATCTCATTTCCAAACACAACAATCCAGCTGGAAAAAAATATCTTTCACTTTGGCTTCCTTATAATAAGACCACTGTTTATCTTAAAGTTATTTAATGGTTATAGATCATTAAAAAAGAAAATTACACTCATACAAATCCATCCAATCATGGCTTTTTTCCCTGTAGCATATGGTATGATAACTGGGAATAATATGAAAAATTCAACTAAGCAGGGGCTTCCAGTCCCATATTCTAGAATTCTTAATACTAAGGACAATGTAAATGTTCCATGATGGGCTTAATTGTCAACACTGCTCTGCAACAGAAGTGTACTCCTCCTTGAATCAAAGCTGCTGAGAATTTAATTGTGAAGCATTATGATTTAGAACTTTTTCTTCAATGTTGCTAATGCGGGCACTATTATCCTGTGGCAGATAATGCATTTCAAGATACCACTTGTTTCCATAATAATATTCAGCAGCTTGATTACTTATATTACCCTATGAAATAGGAGGAAACCATTTTTCTTTACTTCACTGAAAAGTTTTACATGTATCAGTATAATCAGCTATGTAGAGACTCCACCTGCCATTCACTATTCCTTTTGTTATTTTATATATCAATCATTTCTCTCTCTCTCTCTCTCTCTGCTCCTCTTTAAGTTCAATAATACCATGCTTCTCAATTTCTCTTGGTCTAGATCCTAGAATCACATCCTTCCCTTTGGTTCCACTGCCCTCTCTGGACATTTTCTTTTTATGCTCTGCTTTCTCTGAAATTATATGAGCAGCACTAAGTCAAGGACAGCCTGATTTATATTCTCCAAAGATTATAATTCTTTGCTAAATCATTCTAAATAGCATTTTAATATCTAAAAATGTGTGTGTGTATGTGTGTGTGTGTGTGCATGTGTCTACATTATGACACTGCTGCCCTCTTAACAGATGCTGCAATGGAGCCATGTACTAATAGCACCTACATCTTTTTTCTTGAAAAATAAGAGCTAATTGGAAAGTCTTCTATTTTCAAGGGCAGTTGAGATTATTCCTTCTAGTACACATTATCTTGGCTTTGGCTCCTTGTATTAGTCCGTTTCTGTTGCTTATAATGGAAATACCTGAAACTGGATATTCTCTGAAGAAACAATATTCATTGCTTACACTTTTGGAGTCCAAAGCCCAGGGAACACATCTGGTGAGGGCCTTGTTCTGCCTACAGTGAGGCAGGGATCACATGGTGAAATGGCAGGAACAGAGAGAGAGAGACTAACCTCCTCATGTGCTCTCCTTTTAAAGCCATCAGAACCACACCCATGACCACCATTAAACCATCTATGGATTAATCCATTCACTAGGGTATGGTCCTCACAATCTAATCACTTCAAGGCTCCCTCTTTCAATTATCACAACAGGATTTCCCATCCTTCTAACACTGTCACAGTGGGGGTTAAGTTTCTAATACATGGAACTTTGGAGGACAAAATTCAATCCATAGCACTCCCCTTTAGGAAGGTATGGTCTATCTTCCATAAATCAAGGAGCATGACTTAGTGAGTTAGGATTGAGCTTTGTCACTGGCCTTACTTACAAAGCTAGGTTCCCTTTGAAGCCAGAGAGACCCAAAGGCACAAAGGTTTATCTCTGGATGTAATAAACATGGTAATAAATTATCTCATGTCTACAAGACATCAATGTACATTATCAATATAGTTCCACATTAACATTCCCAATGCCGTGCTGGCAAAGGAATCCTTAATGAAACTCTATGTGGAACTGAGAATTTTTGTGGCTCAACAAGGTTTAAAGTGACTGACTTTCAATAAATCAAAATTTGTTGTGGTTATAAAGAAAAATTTTACTTTTCACTAAAAGATTTGATCTATTTTCAGGAAAATGTCTTTCAACAAAGTAGTGCTGAACAATTGTGCCTGCAGACTCTCAGTTCTTCTACCCCATTTTCAAATCTAAGACCTTTCCTTGTGGCTAAATCCAATTAATATTTTTCTGTCCTTCACTCAATGTGTGTGCAGAATCTGACACTCACGATTTCTCTGCTCTCCACTTCTGGAAACTCGCCTCTCCTTTGGCTTCTAGACATCACACTAGCCTCCTGACTGCTTCCACTTCCCAAGCCATTCCCAGGGGACATCTCTTGCAGCCACTGCCCAGTCCTCTGGGTCACTTCTGTCCTCCCCCGAAGGATCTCCTCTTCTACACTTATGGCCTCACCCACGGCCTATATAAACACTCCTTTCTTGGAATCCTTAGAGGCATCTCAAACTCTCAGTACTCACAACTATAAACTGGTAATCTTCTCCATGAAGTCTGCTTTTCCTCCTTGATCCCCCATGATGGTGAGGAGCAACACCTTACATTCACCAGTCACCCAAGCCAAATCCAGCAAGTAATGTGGGGGTTTTTCCTGCCCCAAATCCCTCCTATGTCATCAGCCATCAAGTTCTGATTCTACTTCCTTATTAAAAGTCATTCCCTTCCCTTCATCAGACTGCCACAGCTTAACTCAGACCCACACCTTCACGATGCAGCTACGGAGATGTTTCTTGAAGTCAAACTTGGTCAGTCTCTCTCCTTGCAACACTCCAATGATTCTTTGCCACCTGCAGGAGAAATCCCACCTTCGGTAGCACAGCACCAAGGCTCACTGATGAAGGTCAAGCCTTTGCTCCCCTCTCCACCCTTGTCTCATGCCACAGTCCTTGACACCGACCGTGTGCACTCCCCAAACACACTCCACCTTCTCTTGCCTCTGTGCCTTTGCAGACACTTTCTGCCTGCTGGCAATGACCACTGATACCCTTGCGACACCCTTTACCTAGTCGGGAAGGTCTTCCAGATAACTAAATCTCCTCCAGGTGACTTTCCTATGTGCTGCCACAAGACCATGTTCATTCCACACCTTGGCACTGGACACATAAAATTAATGTTTTTATTACTTGTCAGCCTTTCCCCTAAATGGTAAATTCCTTGAGAATAAGACCATGTCTTATTGGTCTTCTATTGTCAGGGCCTATTACAGTGCCTGGCACATAGCAAATGTCAGATAATTGTCAAATGAATGAATGAATGCATGAATTAATGAATAGATTATCCACACTGCACATGCTAACATCCACTTCACAAGGATAAAGAGAAGGAAGATAGGACCATGACCTATATTACCTTATCATAGCAGTAAACTGCCTGTATTTATAGGATCAATGCATCTAAAGGCAAATAAATGCATCCAGTATGGCAAAACATTCTGTATGTGATGGAGTTTGGATGTGTTGTCCCCTCCAAAACTCATGTGGAAATTTGACCCCCAATGTGGCAGTGTTGGAAACTGATTGAGTCATGGGGACGGATCCCTCATGAATGGATTAATGCTCTCCCTAGGGGAGGGGGGATTAATGAGTGAGTTCTCGCTCTATCAGTTCCCGTGAGAGCTTGTTGTTTATAGCACCCTGGCACCTCCTCTCTGTCTCTCTTGCTTCCTCTTGCCATGTGATCTGCTCATACCCACTGGCTGCCTGCCACTTTCCACCATGAGTAGAAGCAGCCTGAGGCCCGTGCCAGATGCTGCTGTCCCAGAATTGTAAGCCAAATAAACCTCTCTTCTTTATAAATTACCAAGTCTCAGGATTCTTTTATAGCAGCACAAAATGGACTAAAACAGTATGTTAAACCTCAGGGCTTTGAAACTTAAGCAACTAAGATTTCGTGCTGTCTGCAACAACACCAAGGAAATGTGCATCATTGTCCTAGAGTCAAATTGTTGGAAAAGTAAAAGCACAGGGCTGACATACGTCATCCAAAGGACAATAGGAATAGCAACCGTATCGCCCACATCGCAGCCCACGACAGCTCCGGCTGCAGTCTCTCGCACTCTGACCTGGGTGGGGCAGCTGGCAGCAAGCACAGCCTTCACGTGCCCACCTGCTAATCCCAGAACTCCCTCCCTGCTTCCCAAATGCAGCGTCAGCTGAAGAAGTGAACTGGAGTAACTAGATGGCAAATGGAGAGGAGTGAGTTTCACGGGGCCCTACCAGTTTAGACGAGTCATCTTCTAAAAGGAAGGTCACCCTCAGGAAAGTGTCCCAGGAGACTGACTCATCCCATCCTCTTTACTCTACTGTTCCCTGTCCTTACTCTTTTCTTGGGCATCTCATTTGTTTTGTCATTCTGCTCTTTCTTTGATGATAATGATCCCTAAATCTGTACATCAGGCCTTTGCCTCTGAAGCTCTTGTTATAAGTTTCCAGTGGTCAGAAAGACACAAAACTCCTCCAGCTAGGCACACAAAACATACACATGAAAATGCAGAAACCTGCTACAATACTGCTGAGGTCTTCCTGACAAGGTCTCATATTGAAAGAGGGTCTCAAAGGATTTGCAGTGTTGTGAAGGGAAAGAGTTGAAAGGGAGTAGGAGTTAAGCACCCAGCACTGAGCTAGATCCCAAATCTACCCTTACTACCTGTTGACCCAGGTAAAGGTTGCTTACTCTCCCTAAGCCTCAGTCTCCTCATGTAAGAACTGGAAATGCTAACAGCCATTGCTACACCATGGGATTAAGTGTTCTATTCACTGACTCCTTCCAATATGCATATAAAGCTTCCAGTGTCTCCTAAATCTTAATTTTAAAAAAAAAACACTTTACTATTCTCTATCTATTGTCCCTAAATCCTCCCTGCTGTTCTCACACAGACTAGAAAGACAGTCTATGGTCTGTACATGCTTGGTCCCCTTTTCCTTTCAGCTCAACATTATATGGAAATTTATTCCTTAGGTTAACAATGCCCTAACTACAATTATAGCTGTCCTTCATGCATCTTGTTTGCAATGGTGAGGTAAATCTGAAAAGAAATGAAGGGTGTCTCTATGGTAGGAGCCTCAAGCGAAACTGGCTGGATGGACTGGGGTTCCTCTTCCTACAGGAACCAGAAATAGCAATGGAAGAAATGGAGGAGGAATGGTGTTGGAGAAGGGAAGCCAAAGGTCAGCAGCAGAAGACAAGTACTAACACCAGGATCAAGCAGTGAAGGCACCTGGCCAAGGAAAATCTCAGGTACCAAAGGATGGAGAACAAGCAAAGGTCCAGAATTTAAGCCCGGGGAAAGCCAGTAGCTCAGAGTGAAGGAACTCTGGCCACTGGGGCCCATTTTTATGAGGTATAGTTATTTGATGCTTGGGTGGGCAGCACTCGTCCTACTTAAATTCTCTGTAGCATTTGTCGCTATCAACCCCCTCCTCCTCCACATCTTGAAAACACTCTCTCATGTCCTATATCCCAGGACGTCACTCCCTCCAGTCCTCCTCAAGCCCCGCTGGTCCATCTTAGTTCCCCGAGTGGGTGCTGTCTCCCTCCCCTGCCCTGCGGTGCTGCACTCAGCTGGGACTGTCTTGCCTTCCACTCCATGTGAGCTACGGTGGCAGAGACTGTAGCTGATCTGATCACAGAATCCATATTTTCTTCTCTTGGGCATGAAGGCATAATGCACTTCCCAGCCTCCCTTGCGATTAGGTATGGTCTTGTGACCAATTCCAGCCAACAGGAAGTAAGTGAGTGGACTTCACTATTTCTAGGACTGGCCCTTGAAAAAAACCCTTGAGATTCTTCACCCTTCTTCCCTTCCTTCTGGCTCCATGCCCCCACCTAGGGTAACCTTGGAAGGAAGGCACTGACAACGGAAGAATTTCTCTCAACCTGGTTCCCTGGATGACTGCACAGAGAAAAGACTTCACTTTAAATCAGAAACACATACACTGGATTCCACGGGTGTACGAAATAAATTTCTACCATGTTAAGTCATTGAAATCCTGGGGTGTATCTGTTACAGCAGCTTCCATTTTTGCTGTTAAACCCCAATTCTGTATATCATTAGTCCTGACCTCTACTTTTAACATTAGATTCAAATTTCTAACTTCTTCTCTCTCCTTCACCAGACTAACTTCTAATATTTTTCAGGAATTATTCCCTAAACCTCTTGGTCTGGGTTGGGTTTCTTCGTATGTGTTTCTGGAGCACCTTACTTATCATAATTATAACTGCTCGTATAATCATCTGCTTCCCCAACTCTATGGCACACTTTGAGGATAAAGACTGTGTTTTAATCTCTGTAGCCTCCATGTCCAGTTGGCACTCAGGAATAACTTTCTTGTAAGAATAAATTGATGAATGAGTAAATAAAGGAATTAGGATTTGTTGTATGAAAAATATGAAGGCCCACAGGGGTTGTGATCAACATTTATAAAATAACGAAAGGTATCAAGAAGAGAGGCTGAATGGGAAACTTTTCAAATTAATCCCTAGATAAACAGAAACAAAGAGAAACTTAAATGTTGAAAGAAGAATTTTTAAAGATTTAAGGATAAGTAAAAAGAAGGCTTTACTGAGAAATCAGTAAGCTAGAGTTTCTTCAAAAAATGATGGGGGATATTTTTTAAAAAATTGTAAAATGTTACTAGGGAAAACTTGATTTGTTGAGAGTATTACCCAAGTTTTTTGAGGTCGATCATGAGGGACAATACAGCTTTCTAGAACATGTCCCTAAGACAGATTCCTGAAGGACAGGAGACATTTAAAGCACTTCTTTTGTAACAATATCAAAATCACTGTTTAAATACATTATAGTGATGTTGCCTCAGGTTCCAGCTAACATCCCAGTGACCATTCACCTGGGTGCTAACAACCCACTGTGCATTAGCATTTATAGCACCTATGCAGAACCCTAGGCAGGAGGTGGGTGACCAAAGTCGAGCTAGAGAACAATCCAGAACTTTCCAGGGCATTCTTTCTAGGTCCCCTGCCCCTCTGCATACAGTTTTCCTGCGCACTCCAAAAAAGAACTATTACAAAGCCTATGAGTGACTTACAGAAATAATCAGCATTATCCCTTTTCTTCCAGACCCGTCTTCTCTCCACATCTGGGAAATCCCCACATAAAGGAATAACTAGACTAATCAAAAGTTTGTCTCTTTCAGTGCTTCTATTTACTCTCTAAAACTTTTAAAAAAGATCACAAATGAATGTTGGTTTTCATCGTTGACCTTTCATTTGCTTTCTCTGGTTCGAGACATTTAACTTTCATCTGAAAAGGTATCGCTGATTTAAAGGGAGCTAAAACACAAAACAGACATTTTCCTTTTACAGAAAGAAACAATATTTAACCTTTAACTCAGAAGTTCACTCTGAAAGATTCAAAGTAGCACACTCACCTGTAGCTGGGATATAGTTAAAGGGTATCTGAATAATATCCAGGTAACACCTTCACTGCAAGGTGGGATAGTAAGAGAGCCTTCATACACCCAGTAATCCCGCAACAGTGGATCTGTGCAGCCACATGGACATGTCATGAAAAGGCAAGTTATTTAATAATCACCCTGAAGATTCCAGCAACAATTTTCAAAATTACAAACCGTCCATGACACTTCTCAGATGGATATCATTTTTAAACTACACTCTTATCACATCTGTGTTCTTAAACTAATTAATCATGGAGAAAATAATCAATGAAAACCATGATGAATCCTCTTTCTACCATTTATAGATTTCTATCAATAGATTGCTATATATATCTGTCAAGTGTAATCCTTTAGAAGTGTGTCCATACTTTTGGATTTCTTTAACTTTATTAGAGGATTTACTTGACTGATTCACATACCTAGTGTTTATTAAACGCTTACTAGATGCCAGGCACTGTTCTAAGCATTTTACATTAATTCATTTAATCTTCAAAACAAACCAGTGGGATAGGCACTATTATTAGCCCTGTTTTTCAGATGGGGAAACTGAATCACAGAAGGTCAGTAATCTGCCCAAGGCCACTCAGCTAATAACTAGCAGAGCCAGGATTCAAACCCATGCAGTCTGGCTTCAAAGCCTGTATTTTTAAGCATTCTGGTCTGGCTACCTCTACGTGTAATATTTTCCTTCTCTAACAGCAAAATATTAAAATTATATTCTGATAGGATAAAATAAATCACTCATTAAATCATTTAGTTCTGCATTAAAGGAATTTATGGTTAATATGATAGGTAAATATTTAACATATGACAGAATTTGGTTTTTTATAGAGCAACTAAATGTAGAATGTAGAAGATACAATGCATCAACTTATTTGGTTTTGTTTGAAACACAAGAAATAGCATATAATTTAGGCAGAAAAATGTGAAAACCAAAATTTTATATAAAACAGCTTGTAATTTCAAATTATATTCTAAGCATTTATGCATAATTATTACCTGTGCACAAACACAATTATAATAATATCTAAATAACAGTATTACTGCAAAGAAGTAACCTTATAAAATTAAATATGAAGTTTACTTCACTTTAGAGATTAATAAAAATGTCACTGATCAATCTTAGAAGTATGTCAAGGTTATTTTATTGTGTGGTGCTTTATATAGAAGTAGAAATTTTTACAAATGACAATCCTAAGAAAGTTCTTCATGGATTAATGCGACTAGTGGCAAAGTGTCTCTATTATTTCCAAAGGTTTACTTCCAGTATTTAGAGTAATTCGGAACTGGTAACCGCTACAAAGAATATAAATTGCAAAGAAACTTTATTAACTGATAATATATAGTTATGTATATTCTGAAAAAACAATGTGTTTATATCCACAGCTAAAACTCATCTTATGCAATCAGATAAATGCTTACCTGGTAATAAAGTGTTAGGATTAAAGCATGGTATTGTTTTGGACTTCCCCTAAGAAAGAAAAAATATTTACCCTCGTTAATGTAAAATTTCTAAATTTTAGAATAAATAATTTATTAGGACTAAAAACCTAGAATGAAGTCTTTTAAAATGGCATCATCTGGTCTCCTAGACTTGTAGCATCTCTTTCTGTCTTTTCATTGGAGGAACATTGGCTGGCTGCAATAAGATACTCCTGCTCTGATTGGATGGCTATTTTCTTTGCTACCACAGTTCAATTTTCCCTGTAAGTCCTGGTGTGGAACTTACAACTAGTGTAAACCTGTCCCACATCAGCTACTTTTTCCGCTTCTAACACTTTCATTCCAGAGACGTGAGCAAAATGTCTTAGTGTAAAATACCTGCACCCTGGCTGGGGAATACTTTCAAAATGACTTTCCTCCTGTTTGCTTTGATCTCAGCTGCTAACTTTCTTGGCATTACAACCTGACCCCCAACTTCTCGTTTTGTCCCATTTGGATTTGGTAATTCAGCTCTAGGATCTATTCTAGATGCTCTCCTCTCCAGAAAGGGAGATCTGAAAGTCAGATCAAAATAATCAATTCCAATCAACTTTTATCAAAGCTAGGTTTAAATTTCAAGGGAAATATTTGTGCCCTTATTGAATAATTTGCATTTAATATCATTATTTTAAATTGGGTCATTCAAACTGCTTAGGCCTTAGAGGCAGACATACCTGTCATGTGAATTGAATTTCCCTAAGACAAGATTCTGTCCACACAGATGTAACAGGGAAAGTTACTGTATAACCTCTACATCTCTTCCTCACTTCCTGGGTCTACTTTATGCATTTAAGAATCCAGTTTACTTGCCTCCCCCTATCCTCTTATATTCCATAACGATTGATGTCCTCTTAGCTGAAGAAATAAAGCCTATTTTCTTGGCCCATTTATATTGGACAAATGTTAGTCAAAATGTGCCCTCACCCCTTTTACCAGCTTCTTTTGACCAGTCTGGGCTTCTCTTGGTAGCTGGGTTTATTCAGAGCCTGCTCAGGAGATCTTGTGTGGAGATTCTGCCTGGTTCAAGATGCCCTAGGCTTGTGCTAGTGTAGAGCTAATCAATCAGACCTAATTCCCAGACTGATCTTAGAATTGGCTTTGGATCCCCTTCAGTCGAGCAAGTTCAACTTCTGCTCTGTATCTCCAGCAGCCATACAGGACTAAACTACTCCCCTCCCCAAGGCCACTAGGATTCAACTGACTCAGTGTGAGCACAGAAGGTACTGTTTATAACAGAACCTGGCTTCCTAGCAATGCTGGGCCATATCATTGAAGGGTCATATTGATTTAAATCAACTTCTCTAGGATATTATCTTCTGGCATATGTGTACTTTTTAAAAAGATTTATTTAATGTAAGCCCTTTGAAGTGTGGTTCCCCAAATTTTTATTTGTTTTATCTACATAACTTTCCTGTAACAGGAAAGGGTTGACTCAGTAGGCCTGTGTTGTTCAAACCCTGCACATCCCAAATAAATGCCTGTCTTCAAAATTAATCCTTGGCTGGCTCCTGAGCTATAATCTCTGAGCCTCTGGAATAATTTACCCAATAAGAGTGCTGTGTTTTTGTATGCCTAAGGCCTTGGGCCACGCTGTATTTATGTGAACTCCTAGTGTTGTATACCTGAGGCCTTGGGGCATACCGTACCAGTTTGACCAGATAAGTTTATCCTGACAATGTGATTTATGGTGAAGGCCTGATTTTGCTGGAGGGAAGAGGAATTACTTCTAGAGTTTGAGCAGCTGGTGTTAGTTACAAAGCAGGTACCTTGTGCTTGCATGACTCTCCTAATAAAATCCCTGGACACCACGGCTCGGTGAGCTTCCCTGGTTGGCAACACTTCACACATGTGATATGTCATTGCTGGGAGATTTAGGGGGATTCCCATGTGACTCCACTGGGAAGGGACAACTGGAACCTTGTGCCTGGTTTCTCCTGGACTTTGCTCCACGCACATTTTCCCTCTGCTGATTTTTGACCTGTTTCTTTCCACTGTAATAAACCATTATCATTAAGTATAGCAGCTTTTCTGAGTTCTGTGAGCCCTTCTAGCAAATCATCAAACCCACAGGTGGTCATGGGGACCTCTTACACAACCAGCAGTTTTATTTGTTTTAAGTAATGACTTACCTTATATTGAATATCCTGGAGGATTTCAGTCACAGCCTTCAGGCCAACATGTTCTTTTCCTATCTGAAATATATAAAGCGTAAACCACAATCACAACATTTAAAAATGCTTAGTTTTACTCAAAATAACTAACAGAACCAAGGTTCCAGTCTACCTGAATGTCCTTTTTGGGGAATAATTAAATGACATTTTTATTAATAACCAGGTCTACTAAAGGTAATTAAAGTTGTAACAGAAGTACAATAAAATATTAGGTATATAATATCCAAAAATCCACTCTAATGTCTTCTTGCTATGTATAGATATCATTCCCTGTGCTATATAGAATATACAATATATCAAATCATAAAATATTGCTACACAAAAATGTTAAGGATATTTTTGAATCAAAACTACTCAGTACATCTTCAAATCCTTCAGTTTTTACCTTTAACATTTATAGATCATTACAAAGGTTTTATCAATGTTGAAAAATTTTATTAACTCAGAAAAGTGGGCATGTGATTTTTTACATTAAAGTCACCAAAATCAGGACATTTTCTGATTACCATTGGACATAATTCTATAACCCTCTTTTTATTCTTAAATAAATAAGAATATGCTTTCAGGAGCCCTCTATTTTAAAACGTTGCCTATCATTATATATATTTTTACTATATAAAATGCTCCAAGGAAATTTGAGACTTAAAACAATTCAAATATTTAGTATTCTTGACTTTAACTTTAAAAATTATAAGTGCAATCTGATCGACTGTCAATGGTCCGTGGTAGTGGAGCAGAGATAATTTATAACCTCAGATAAGCAATCATTGTTATAGTCAGCTTTTCCCCTTCCATATAACTATTTGGAGATGACCTATAAGAAGCTAGAGTAGCTGTCAGCATGTTTCCATTCTCTTTCTCTCAGTGTTAACCACCTGTAAAACATGCTGGATGAAAGGGCACCAAAAAGAAAAGGAGACAAGAAACACTCAGCCTAAGGCCAATCAGCTCAGAATAATCAAGACTTTAACTGTTTTCCAAGTGTAATTCCTGAGACGGCTCTAAAAACAGAAAATGAATTCTTTAGAGTTAAAAAAAAAAAAAAAGAAAGAAAGAAACCTAATGCAAATGTGCCTGTGAGTGCAGGAGCCTGGATTGCCAGGGAAATGGACCTCACTTTGTTTTGTTAGTTTAACTATGAATAACATCTGGATGTCTACGCCTACAGCTGTGTTGTTTTCATTCCATGCACCTCCTGTCAGATTACCAACTCTTCAAGAGTCCACGTCTGAAACCATAAGGCCACACAGTGTAGTGGCGCAGGAAGGAGCAAGCTCACTCTCGTTGCACTGCCTGGGCTCTGATTATGACTCTGCCACGTGTCAGCTGTGTGACCGTGAGCAAGTTTATCCAACCTCTGTGTCCTTCAGCTCCTTCATCTATTCAGCGGGGAGGATAAAAATGATAGGGTTGAAGATGAGGCTAAATCAAACAAAGAATTTAGAACAGGGCTTGGGTCATTGTAAGTCAATTAATATTATACATTATTATTCTTAAACTGAATACCGTACAGCATCAGACACAGTTTTTACACATAGTAGTGCTTAATAACCATAACTGCTCCTTCTATCTATAAAGATTCTTTACTTTATGGGCAAAATATTATAACCTGTGACAAACTCCAGCAATTCCTCCACCTCTTACCTTTCCTTCCTTGACAAATTTCTGTATGAAGATGTTATAACTACCAAAAAGTAAATACAGGTGACAATCTACACACCCCAATTGCTAAAATCCTGCAACAGTTTCAGGTAACACAACCTGGTGCCGAGTCCACCAGGAACTGTGAGGTCAATTAATTTCTTACTTTTGCCACCTTTTCCCACCGTGGAAAACTTAAAAAACCCCGGCTGGTTCTCCTCTCCTGGAATCTCAGCCCTGTCCCACCTGTGTTTTCCACTTCCAACTCCATCTCCTCTGTTTTCCACTGAGCTCTGTGGAACATGGTGGCCCCGTCTCTGACAAGCTCTCTCACCACCTCCTGGTCTAGTGAAGCCCCTCAGGTGTGCCCAGGGCCACAGCTTTCTCTCAGGCCTTTTGAGGGGACACTGTGCAGCCTCCCAGGGAGACGGGACTGCAGGCTGTGGCCAGGGCTCTACTGTCACCTTTGGTTCAGCGCTCTGTGACCCACACGCACAAGGCTGTCCTCTTCTGATGCTATCATGCCCTCCTCGTCACTTACCGACCGACTGGTCACTCCCTCCCAGGCATCACTTCCTGCTGTCACCCAAGGTCTTCAGCATCCACGCGGGTGACCCATCCCCTCACTGGCCTGAGTCTCCTCCCGCTCAGTGCACGGCCTTCAGCCCCATTCCTCCTCAGCAAACCAACGCTGAGAACACGCCTTGCATTTGCTTTCATTCTGCAAACTTCAATCCAAAGACCATTCTCTCCGGCCAGAACTCCTCACCATTCAGCCCTCTCCGGCTTTTTTCTCTCTTCCCTTTCCCTGATCTTCAGGAGCCACGGCTTTCAGGCCCCTCTTCGCTTCAGCTCCTTGCCCTCCCAGCTAGACTGAATGACATCTCTTCAACCACTCTCCAGTCTTTAATCCCTTTGTCCTCCTAAGTCATCTGCTCTACGATGGACCAATGCGACAACCTGCTAGAAAGCTCCCCTCCCCTGCCTGGAGAGAGCACATTCACCATACCTTGTCCTGTATAATCTGTGATGTCCAGCCTCACACACGTCTCCCTCGCTGACTGTCAAGTCCGTTATCATCCCCTCCTGGACTGTTTCAAGTCCCAGCCCCACACCCATGTTTCCCTTGTTGTGCAAGTAACTTTGCTTGAATGTCTCGGTGATAACAAAGGTCATCAGGCATGAACTCCCTAATGACTGCCTTTCCCCACCTACAAATTGGCCCCATTTGTGCCCACCTCCCCTCACCCCCATCCTCCTGGCCCTCTATTTGGAGAAAGGGTGGGTCACCTCCTATCTGAGGCTAGTGCATCCACAGAAGCTCTCTATCCCGTGCCCTCCTGTCTCCTCCAGGACTCTCTTATATCATCTGCTTTTATACTCTCTCTTCCCAGTATGTTTTAGCTCTGTGTCTGCACTAGCTCTTTTTGCTCAGAATAAAACCACAGGCAGATCTCAGGTCTCCAAATGATTCACTGTACATCCCCACCAGTTACTGCCCCTCTGTCCTCCTCCCTTCTGTCAAGCTTCCCGAAAGGGACATCTGCCTCTGACTTCCTCCCCGCTCTGTCCACCGCTCTGGCCTGAGTGCCAGCCCTGGACGGAGTTCAGCCCTTCTCCTCCCTGCCTCATCTGACCCTCATGACCAGTCCTTCTTTTCTTGGTGAAATTTTGCTCTCATAGTGTCTGTAGTTTTACTCTCTCCAGAGAATGGCATTTTCACATAGATAACCTAAGGAACCTACGGGAAGTTAGAACAAGTGCACATGCTCTCAAGGCTCTCTCTTGCCTACAGGGACGCCACTTTTTTCTGAAAGTACTGACGCTGGTTCCAAGGCCAGAGCTCCACTAGCCCGTGTCACCTCTTAATATTCTAGGAATCAGTGAATGAAAATATTAAGTTATCATAACTCACTCCATCCACAAATTTACTGAGTGCCAACTCCAAAGATGAAACGAACATGTTCTCTTCCCTTCTATCTATGAATATTCGGTTATTTATACTGTTAATTTTATTTTTTATTTTTATTTTTCATAATGAGATTTTTGCCTTCTATTGCCTCAACTTCTCAGATTTGGATGCTTTATTGACTTTTTTCCAAGTATAAGAGTAGTCTTTAATAATTATTACTTCAATATACTAAAGATTATCAAAATGTGTACCTGTATAATTAAAACATTTTTCATCAATATTGTGTGATTCCATTTTATTTATATAATGCAGTTTTAAAATAGGAATATAGTACCCTGCCTGTGAAAAAACCATACAATACAGAAAAGAGGATTCATCTGAAAATATAAGTATTTGCTTTTAAATTCTATGGCATGTGTCATACTTTCAAGACACTGATTTTAAAATACTAAGAAGCTAAAACCAAATGGGTACTTTCAAACATCAATAAAGAAATATCTTAGATATACATATAATAGAAAATTGTTGCAATTAATGACATTCTTGATATATATGCCACAAAAAGCAAATTTAAAATGGCTATTACCCAACTCTCTTTGGAAAATTAAGTTATTAAAGACCACTGTGCTATCATTACTGCTCCAATCCCAGGTTATCAAAGAGTAGCCTGGAACCACACAAGAGCTGAAACTGGTTTTTGGTCCTGATTGGTCGCACTAAATTTGCTGTGTGACTGTAAACATTTCTTGACCTCTCTGGGCCTTGATTTCTCTTCTATTACATGGCAGGAGAGGGGGACAGTAAAATTTTCAGGGTCTCTTTCACCTCTAAATCTTTTACCATGTTAAGGCCATGATACAACAAAGTTAAAAAGATTCACCTTAGGAACTGGATTAACTTTTTACCTTTGAAAGCATGTGACCCACTTTTGTACGTTTGACTAAATTTATGTAACATCCTTTGTCCAACACAGAGCTCAAATCACTTTGTATTATCTTGGAGTGAAAATTATTAATAACAAAGACTGAAAGTAATTTACTAAGATTATATTATTGGTTTTTCTTAGGTTTTGCAGTAAATCAGGGTCTAAAAACATCTTCTGAAATTCTTTTTCATAAATAAAATGAACTTTGCCTTCATAGACATTTCTAAATCATTTCATCAAAGACTCTGAATGTCACCCTACGGAAAATTTCTAATAAATAAATGAACTATTTTCTTCCAGTGAATATGGCTGAACTCTCATGAATTACAAAGAATGAGTTTTCTGTTTTTAAATTATCAGTGTTCTCTGTAGACGTATTTAATTTCAGCTCTAAGTAATAAAATTAAGAGAGAATAAAAAATATTTTACAACATGTATTAGAAATAAGCATCTCTAAACAAGATAACAATCACAGCAGACCACTTACCTGAACAAACAAAGCAATGATGGCGATTCCCAGCGGTTTCCCCACAGCCTCGTCAATGCTGCCAAACAGGGTGGAGTTCCAGTGGATCAAATGGAGCTGATGGTGACAACAGACAGATCACACCATTTAATGCACTTGTATTCAGGAAAACAAAGCAACTTCTCCCCTATATCTATATGGTATCGTGTGCAACAAGGGCACCACACATAGGCACTGCTGTAGACTGGATGCCCCCAAGCTCACTGAGGCTTAATCCTCACTATACTGTTGAGAACAGGTGGGAAATCCTATTATAGTAATTGAAAGGTGGGGCCTCGAAGAGATGACCAGACTGTAGGACCACATCTTAGTGAATGGATTAATAATAGCGGTCGGGGGTGTGTTTCTGAAGGCTTTAAAAGGAGAGCCTGTGAGAGTCTCTCTCTCTCTGCTCCTGCCGTATTCGCAATGTGATACCCTGCGTTGCTGAAGTCACCACCAAAGAAGACTCACCAGATGTGTTCCCTGGACTTTGGACTTCCTAGCCTCTGAAACTGTAAGCAATAAGTTTCATTTTCTTTATAAATCACACAGTTCCAGTATTTTGTTATAAGCACCAGAAGCAGACTAATACAGACACAAATATAATACTGCTTCAATACCAGTTCTCTGTAGGAATTCCTTCCTTCTCATTTCTGAACAGAAGAAATGCTTAGTGGATCGTTGCCTCTCAAATTCAATTTTAGTACTGATCAGCAGAAACACAACTAGGGGGACTCTCAGATTTCATATTGATTTAGTTGTCTTTCCTTAAACATCATCCCCTCTGGATCTCAATGAAACAAAACTCCAGGTCTTGGCACAAATGCTAAAGCTCATTCAAAGGATTAGTGTCTGCATAACCAAATACTGCATCACCCAGTATTTCCATCAGGAAATTTACAAAGCCAGTCTCAAGTTCTGGTATATTGTTTCACCTCCCTAAGAATATCCAGAGATAGCATCCTATTAAAAATGCCACATTTTTAAAAGCCATGGAAAAATAATAAATGCTGATGTAAATCTCTAAAAGAAAGCTATTTCCTGCACTGGAGATAAAACTTTATCTGTGAAGAAATGATAAACAATGCTCAGAGAACTCCCTCACTCTTAGCCTCATAAAGCTTTGTAGCTTTCAAGTTTATCTAGAATAAGCACTTGCTCCTACAGCACTGATAAAGCACTTGAAGAAGCCAAATTCAATTCCCTGGTTAAAAATCAAATGGCCATTGAGGTTCTTAACAAAATAGCAGCTAGGTAAATAAATCTTCTGTCTATAATACTACCTCCATCATGATAGCTTTTAATCAAGGTATAATTACCACCTTAAAACATTGCCCCATTTAAAAATTAGTTCTAATTCAACAAGACATAATTAAAATTCAATCGCTATTTATTTTAGCATCTATACTAAAATATTAAGGAAAATTATCACAAGGATTGCCACAAATTTGATTTTTCCACTGCTCAATTTGTCCAAGTAGAATTTGAGATTATTAAACTGACCACTAGAGGGAGGTAACAAATTCATCTGCCAATAATAGAAACGGTATCTAGGAAAAGACCGTAAACAAGGCCGGGCTAGGTCAGGCTGTGAAAAACTCAAGTGGACTGTAACTGCCCAGTAACTGTAACTGGAAAGGCACTGTCTTTAAGAAAACAATGTTCTATAACCTCCCAATTAATAATAGAAGACAGACTAATTCTAATCTTTCCTTGTCTGACTGCAACAATAGCATAGGAGTCCTAGTGGTACAGATAAGAACTAACGGCCTTAATTAAATCAACACAGGAAGTCTAGGACCAAGGTTGAAATATACTTTTATTCGACCAATTACAAAGTTCAAACTGACATTTTTTCTTATTTCTCATGGCAACATTATGAGGCCTTTTTTCTTTTCTTTTCTTTTCTTTTTTTTTTTTTTTTTCCAGAAACAAAGTATTAATAAGCCAAAAAAAAGCATGGTGGTGTTTTTTTTGCCACTCCTCATAATTCAGCAGCATCACTCATACCTGCTATTCAAAAACTGCTTCACATTACTTTGTGTTTAAAAAAACTGAGAGTCCCCACTCCTTAAGTGTGCACTGTCCATGGTGACTTTTTTAAAAAGAGTACAGTATGGGAAGGGAGTAAAACTAGTGACTTTACAGTGCAGAAACCCAGCAAGCACTACCTGACCAGGGTCTACATCAACGGTGATCAGTCACGCTGAGAGTACGCATCCCTGCTGTGTGATGACAATGCCACCTCACCTCTGTGCTCTTCTCCCAACAGCCCATAACCACAATGTAATCCTGAGACACACATCAGACAAATTTCAGTGAGGGATATTCTACAAAATACCTGACCAGGACTCCTCAAAACTGTCAAGGTCATCAAAAACAAGGAAAGCCTGAGAAAATGTCACAGCCAAGAGGTGCCTAAGGAGACATGAGTCTAACTAAGATTTCAGTATAGGAAGAGAAGATGAACATTAGGTAAAAACTAAGAAATCTGAATAAAATACGGACTTAAGAGTGTATCAGCATTGATCCATTAATTGTAACAAATGTACCATGCTAATGTAAGATGTTAATAATAAGGGAAATTGAGCATGGGGTATGTGGGATTTTCTGTACTGTCTTCACAATTTTTCTGTATATCTAAAACTACTCTAAAAAAAAATAGTGTATTTTTTAAAAAAAGAAAAAAATTAGGAAAATACTGGTACCTCAGTCAACCCAAGCTAAAAAGGTTAACAGAAGATCACTGTGACCCCTGTGTGTCTAGTACAACAATGCAGAATGAAAGCAGCAAGAGAACCTCTACCACCTGTCCTTCCTTCTACCGTCTGCATCTTCAACAGTCACCTGAGACCTTGCAGTTCAGGGGCAGGAGAGACTCTTCCGTCACAGTCAACAAGCAACTCAAGGTTTAAAAAACAAAGTTCTGTCCTGGTACTGAGAAACCCTTTTCTCTTGAAGGTGCTTTCTCTCATTTTAAGGCCAAAGAAAACATCACCCCTTTCCACATCCCAGAGGATGGTACATTCAAGTACCAGGCAAATTTCCAGCACACTCGGGCCACGGCCCAGCCTGTGAGCTGCAACCTAGTAGCAAAACGTAGCTACAGGGCCCACAGGAACAACACACTGCAGTTTGTGCTTCTCAGTTCAGCTCACTCTGCTCCCGAGCACTGTCCACTCTGCCTGTATTAGCCTGCTCGGGGCTCCACTCTGCCTGTGTTAGCCTGCTCGGGGCTCCACTCTGCCTGTGTTAGCCTGCTCGGGGCTCCACTCTGCCTGTGTTAGCCTGCTCGGGGCTCCACTCTGCCTGTGTTAGCCTGCTCGGGGCTCCACTCTGCCTGTGTTAGCCTGCTCGGGGCTCCACTCTGCCTGTGTTAGCCTGCTCGGGGCTCCACTCTGCCTGTGTTAGCCTGCTCGGGGCTCCACTCTGCCTGTGTTAGCCTGCTCGGGGCTCCACTCTGCCTGTGTTAGCCTGCTCGGGGCTCCACTCTGCCTGTGTTAGCCTGCTCGGGGCTCCACTCTGCCTGTGTTAGCCTGCTCGGGGCTCCACTCTGCCTGTGTTAGCCTGCTCGGGGCTCCACTCTGCCTGTGTTAGCCTGCTGGGGCTCCACTCTGCCTGTGTTAGCCTGCTGGGGCTCCACTCTGCCTGTGTTAGCCTGCTGGGGCTCCACTCTGCCTGTGTTAGCCTGCTGGGGCTCCACTCTGCCTGTATTAGCCTGCTGGGGCTCCACTCTGCCTGTATTAGCCTGCTGGTGCTGCCATAACAAAGTGCTGCAGACTAAGTGGCTTAAACTACCAAAGTTTATTTCTCACAGTTCTGGAGGCTGGAAGTCAGATCAAAGTGTCGGCAGGGCTGGTTCCTTCTGAGGCCACTCTCCTTGGCCTCTAGATGGCCGTCTTCCCCCGTGCTTTGCATTGTCATCCTTCTGTGCCCATCTGTGTTCAAACTTCCTCTTCTTATAAGGACACCAGTCATATTGGAATAGGGCCTACCCTAATGACTTCATTTTAACCTAATTAGCTCTATAAAGATCCTGTTTCCAAATACAGTCACATCCTGGGTACGGGGGTTAGAACTTCAACATACAAATTGGAGAGTAGGGGGCAGACACAGTTCAGCCCTTAACACAGCCTATCTCACCCTTTCCTTTCTCCCCACCATGACCAAGTTCTTTTGGATCTCAAAAGCTTGAATTATTCACACTGACATCTGTTCTTCCACAGCTCTTTCTTTATTCCTATAATCTTACCATATTTTGCCTCATATTAGTGTTGGTTCTGTTCCATAAAGCAAAGTCACTGATGTATGAAAATTATCAGTGCACTTAAAGAACTAAGAGTACCTTTGTGGACAGCCAAAGGCTATGTAAGTCTGGCGATGACAAGAAATGAGTCTGGAAAGGCAGAGGGGTTGGCTACACAGAGCTTTAAATTTTATCATAACTGCATTATATTACTGCAATGAATATTATTATTACTTACTCTGCCTAGAGTCAAACTCTCCCATAACAAACCCTTTCCTTCGAAGGTCCCTTGGCAGTGTGGGGGTTGAACTGGAAGTAGTAGACACTGGAGGCTGGAATATAAATTAGGAGGTCACCACAGAAGTTCCAGCTGAAAAATTATGATAGGGATTTGGGATGGTTAATTATATGTGTCAACGTGGCTAAGCCATGGTGCCCAATTGTTTGGGAAAATGCCAGTCTAGATGTTGTTGTGTTTTTTTACATGTGATTAATATTTGAATCAATAGACTTAGAATAAAGCTGATTATCCTCCCTCACATGGGTGGGCCTCATCTAATCAGTTGAAGGCCTTAAGGGCAAAGACTGAGATCTCCCAAAAGAGAAGAAATTCTGCCTCCAGAGTGCAAAATAAAAATTCTACCTGAACTTCCAGGCTTCATACTTGAGCTGCAATATCAACCCTTGCATGATGAACTTCAGCATTCAGCTTGCCCTGCAGACTTCACACTTGCCAGCCTCTACAATTGCATAAACCAATTCCTTAAATTAAAACCCAGTCTCTCCTCTCCTCTTCTCTCTCCCTTTTCCCTGCCCTCATTTCTCTGGAGAACCCTAATACAGGTTGTGCAAACAAAAAAGTGTGGAGACCAATGGAGGTTTAAATATAAAGACTAGTAGCAATAGAAATAAAGAGAAAGGACCCTAACAATTAAAGTGACACTTGAGATTTATTCTTCTAAGACTAAACATGGTCCATTTGGAGAGGACAGATGGCGGGAAAAAAAGAATCCCATGATGGTCAGGAACATATTAGAACCTCTACTTTTATTTTTATTTAACATCTTTTTGTTTCAATTTTTCTTTTTTTTTTGTGACCGGTAAGGGTATTGCAACCTTCGGTGTGGTGTCACCCACACCGCGCTCAGCCAGTGAGCACACCAGCCATCCCTATATAGGATCTGAACCCGCGGCCTCAGCGCTCCCAACGTCGCTGCGCTCCCAGCGCGGCACTCTCCCAAGTGAGCCACAGGGTCGGCCCTTGTTTCAATTTTTCTATGCTTCACAAAATACATAATACATATGCACATATTATATATGTGCATAAATATAATTTATTAACCAATATACACATATTAAGGATATGTGGTTAACAAAGACATTTGGAGACAAATGGGTTTGAATGGAAAAGCACATCACACTAAGGACATGCCTTAGCAAATGATGAAGCAGCCCACTGAGTTCACGGGAGGAGAAGCAGTCTTTCCCAATCATTGCATGAACTGTCTTATTAGAGGTCCAGCAGATGGCTATTAGTAGCTGAGGGGACTCAGAAGACAAACTTAAAAGCCAACAAGTACAGAAACACTCCGGGACATGCCGTCCTGCAGAGAGTGCAGAACAGCCAGGCAGCCACACACCCGCTGCTGCAATCATTGGTGACATCTTAAAGACAGCGTGCTCTCAGAAGAGGCCTCTGGGCGAGCAATCACCTCTCTGTGACATTAGGAGAGTTGCATCTTAAAAGCTTGAAATGTCATGCCTTTCTTTGTCTTCCCACAGTTCTCTCTTTATTCGTATATTCTTATCACCTTTGGCTGTCATTAGCATTAGTTATATACAGCCAGCAAAGGCATGGATGCAGGGTGATGAATTTTGAGAATGGAGAGGCGCTTACCAGTTTACAGTGAAGAACAAGTATTTAAATACCGCTTGCTATTTCTAAGGCCTGTGGGGTTGGATGGTGTCAACGCATCTGCTGCCTGGACTCAGACAGCCACTGTGCACGGTCATCTAACTCCTCCAGGATCATGGACTAAAGACGACCACAGGCAGGACCAGCCTCACCATGGCTTTCAGCAGCCTACACCCTCTTTGCCTTGTAAACACACTGTACAGCGTGGTTGAGGGGCTGCCTCTGCGGTTTGAAAACCCTGACTCCTACTCTGGCTACCAACACTAGTAGTAGAAAAAGAGAAGGACAAGCATTCATCCTCAGCTGCAGCGATCGGCAGTGCCCAGGCTCCCTTCAGTGGCTCTCCCTCCAAAGGTTTTAGTCTGCTCTCAACTTGGGCATGTCAGAGGACAAGAAAGGGTTTTCTACAACAATTACAGCTGAGACTTTCCTCACTGCCTACCACTCTTCTCCCCAGCCCCACCATTCCCCACCACTGACCCTCAATGTGAGGCATGCATTACAAAGAAATAAAAAAGCAAATACGCATTACTACTCTAGCAGCATGATGGCCATCATGCCCTCCAAGTAAAACATCAACCACAGGATAACAACCGCACAGCGTCCTTTTACAGTTTTAGAGAAAATCTTTGACTGAACTTCTGCAATACGGCTCACAAATTCAGATTTCCTGCAATTGATGACGCTGCTTTACCATTAGTATCTGTGAAATGTTCATCTTAATGTACTTAACTCGTAGCAATAGATAAATTTGTCCAAAGTTATGAAACTGTGACAAGCCACAGCCTTATAATCATTTATATGTCTCTGAGAAAAATAAGTTTGAAGATTTCGTGGCAGCTTGACAGAAAACTATCTTCAAGATAAATGAGGTTTATTATTAACATAAATAACATGACAGCATTAAAGTACAAAAGAATGAATCATACGAAGTGAAAAAAGTAGTAAAAACTGAAAAGGCAATTACGACTCACAGATTTCTTTCCCCAGCCCCGTGCGTTCAACAAGTGCTGTGAAGTCTCCTATCTGCAAATGCTTCATGGACATTTCCTTCAGGTGTCTTTTTGTCACCTCAAGCTGAAGATATTTCTAGAACTGACATCAGCTCCCTTCAAAGGCACACTCTCATGGACTCTTAGTAGAAGCCCCAACCTCCCAGGCTTCAGACCTGCCCCCGCCACCCCCCCAACTCACCAGGACCGGTCCCCTGCCCCAAGTCATTTACATCACAGAGCCCAACTGATCTCTCTTTACACAGCTTTCACCACATTTCCTCTGTTCAAAATCTCTAATTTCCTTTATTTCCTACCCACATCAGGCTGAAGTTTCTCCAACTTCATCCTTCCCTATCCTAATTATCCCGCAAATGCTCAAACCAAGTGTGACCCTGACTCCTCACAACAACCTCTCTGTTCTGTTTATGTTCCACTCACTTGGAACGCTTTTCCTCACCCTGTCCTGACACCTGTCCAAATCCTATTATCCTCCTAGGCCTTGATGGGCATTAGGTGGAAAGATAGAAAGACTAGAGATTGGAGATGACAGAGATAAGAGGTGGAGGATGGGCACGGGGGATGGAGGATGGGGGGATGGGGATGGAGATACAGAATTTGAACCAATAGATATGGAGGAAAAGGAAGAGGGAAAAAGGGAGGGATGACTGGCGTTTCCACCAAAATCACTTATCAAATTTAAGATGAGTTCAGTTTTAGACAGGACTTTAAACCTGCACTAGAACAGTCCAACTTGTGTCCCATTTGAGAGAGATGCCTTGAGGAGGAAGAGCTAAAGGTACAGGTTGCAGATACCCCTACAGAGACATGGCCTTATAGAGTCTGTTCACCCCTGGATGGGGCCATGAGAGAAAGTGACAGAGGGCCAAGGACTGAGCTTTCAAAAATGGTGAGATACGGAAAAGGGGAGTATCAAATATGCAGGAAGAAACCCAGAAAATTCCAGAGTGCTATTAGGACAAAAGAGAAAAAACTTTAGAAGAAATGTGTCATCAAGTGTCAAGGCTACATAGCAACAAAGCTACAATAGCTGCAAAGAAACAAAGGAAAATGAGGACGGAAAGAGACTTCGGATGTATTATTTTTAAGATCACTGAGCAGGCAGTTTTCAGTTGGATGAACGGCACTGGGGTGGAACGCAAAGGCCTTAGGATAAAACGGGCATGGCAAGGCCACCCATCCTAGGAAGTGTGCAAGGATATCAGAAAACAGAAACTAAAAGGCAGCTGTAGTGAGTGGTAAGTGATTCTTATTTTTAAACAAGAAAAATCAGTATGCTTAAGTTTAAGCCAAGTTCGCCTTTGGCTTTTAATATTCATCTATTCTTTTAATGGTTTAAAACATAACCTGAATGAATCACAGTTTGCTGTAAATTTTGACAGATCATTAAGTATTCAATGCAGTCTGTGAACTCAGATGTAATGAAACCTGAAAACCATTGTTCTACCAATCCACAGTCATTAAGAACTTTCATCTGAGCTAGGATACCATTTTGTATAAATCCACAGAGGAAAAGTAGGCATCAAGAGCAGGCCCTGGTTTCTGTGTCCTGGTTTTGACTAATTGCTTTCCACTGTCCCAGAGAAATCCATCAGAGAGCTGCAGCAGGTCTCCAACAGACAAGGAGTTGGAACAACCAAGTATTTCACTCTCCCATGCTCCAGCACACCCAAAACATCCATTCTCAGAGTGCTTGTAAAGAGCCATGGAATTAGAAAAAGAAAAAGAGCTTTGTCTCAACTATTCTTATGATACTGGGGACTGAAAGAAAGAAGACAGCAGGCACTGAAAGGAAAAAGAAGAAACTAAAAGTGAAATGTTTCTGTAAAACAAATGGGGCATTACATAACTGAAAAATAGTTAACAGAGAAAGCACCACCTCTCTCTCCAGATCCACTCTTAATTACATGAAGCAGCCCATTCATCTGCAGATAAATCGAGATTTAGTGTTTATTATTTTCAGGTACTGCTGCACTTTAAGATGTCACTGTCAATATATTATGCAGCTATTATTCAGAGAAGGACATTCAAGGTGTAGACAGATATAATAGTGACAAAGTGCTGCAAAGCATGGAATAGAAAATAAATTATTTGAAATTCTATCTCTAGCTGTCACCTACTTGCTATGTTTGCCTAAACTTAATTATGTATCATCTAACACAGGTAAAAGAGAAATAGGAGAATATGGTAGTGTTTCAGAACAACTTCACCTATTAATTCCAAAAGCTCTTTATACTGTTCTTAGGATTCAGCATCTTCAATTAAAAAGGCACTAGAGTTCTATGTAATTTATAAAAAGAAGATTTTTTTTCAAAGCAGAATGATTTCCTTTTTAAATGATGATTAACTTCCTGTCATTTACTTTAATATCACCCTTCTTAGGAACAGAACATCCGAACACTGTTGGGCTCTCCTCCCAAAAGTGAAGCTTCCTTTAGGAAGTTCACTATGAAAGGCTGGGAAAGGCTTATTGGAGCAGTCATGTGAGTCAAAGAAAAAAATACTCCATCATTTTCAAATATTTTATATTTAATTAAGATCAGAAGCAATTAAAACTGGTTCTTCAACTCTGCTTTCTCAGTTTTCCAAGAAATATTTTATCTATTTTCAAAAAAAAAAAGTCAGAATTGTGGGTTATGGGTGTAATTAAATTGCTATAACTTAAATTCTCTGTACTTCATTTACTATTCTGTACAATAAAGAAGGCAAAGCAAAGAGACTGTTAGGGGGTCTTGGTATTACAGAATATATGTCATTTGTCATTTATAGACTGACCTGCTCACTCTGTATCAGCGAATCACCATGAGAGCCACATTTGATGAGAGTTCTGAAATAACGGCAGCATTCATCTAGACATTTACTGAGCACCAAAGTATCTAGGGTTTTAGTGTTCACCGTTTTTCACACTGAAAATACAAAGACCTCAAATCCCTTTATAAAAGAATCCAGGGCGTGAATAAATAAAAATATGAAACTTATAGACCAAGAGAAGAAAAAGATGAGTGAAAAGGACTAGCGTGCAATAAAAATGATAGAGAATGCTGTGGGTCTTGTTGCTGATTTCATAAGCACCCATGTTACCTTCTCTGCCAGGTTTTGTTCTTTACAAACATGACTTCACTCAATCCTCATTAATATCTTTATACTTGTAGATTTTATGACTATCATCAACACCCCGTCTTAACAAGAAGGGAATGAGCCACAGAAGGTGAAGTAACCTGCCCAGGGTCACACAGCTAACAAGTGGCCGAGCCAGGATGTGCACCCAGGCGTGTGGCTCCACTCCTCTCTGCCACTTCTATTCCATAGGGGGTGGCCGAAGAAGACTGAGTAGGACAGAACTCACGGCTTGAGTGTTCACACAAAATATGAGGAATGACCAACAGAGTTCTCTGTAGAGACAAGAAAAACCAGGAGAAGGAATGAAGAGTGTGCAACTCAAGAAACACCTGGTGATCCAGTAAGGCGGTGCCAACACTAATGGTCACCTGCGTGAGCAACCACTCTTGCCACCAGCTCCTGGGAAAACCACCTGGGTTCAGCTGTAAGAACAAGGTCAGACTATCTTTCATGTAAGGCCATTACAAGGGCGAGCAACAGTCTCTGGAAAGCTCCTGGAAAATGCAGAGGAAGCGCATGCTGGCTGGGGCGGAATTCGAGTGGGGAGAAGCGGGAGGTGACAACACAAAGGAGGCAGGGTTGTCTCCCCCAGAGCCCCATCTCTGGAAACAAAGGTGTGCTCATTTATCTTCAGCTGGGTTATTTTCTCAGTGTGCTGTCAGAATGCATCTATTTATTTTCTTAAAATTTAGAGATAACTAATAATGCTTTCCAGGATAGAAAGCCAGATCACCTCCATCAGAGTCACCACTTCAACTGTCTCCAGGAAGCGGGGAAGGAGAGAGCTGTAAAAGCTGGAAGATAGGGGCCAAGCCTGTGGTGCACTCAGGAGAGTGTGGCGCTGGGAGCGCGGCGACACTCCCGCCGCGGGTTTGGATCCTATATAGAAATGGTGCCAGTGCACTCACTGGCTGAGTGCCGGTCACGAAAAAGACCAAAAAAAAAGCTGGAAGATCGGCATCCTTCCCCCAGGTGTCTGAATTCAAAACTTTGAAAACCACAGTGCCAGCCAGAGCCAGTTAACTACCCCTAATGCACACTGCTCATGCTCTACACCATCTACACCAAGGTCACCTGCCCCCCAGCAGAAACAGCACCATAGAAGGAAGGGTCTCTGCTTGCAGCCAGGACCTCCTGATGTCCTTGCCCCTGCTTCTCCTGACAATGCTCCAGTTGTCCCTGCACTGCCCCCATCCTGCCGCTGCCCACTCAAGGGTCTTTGCTGCACCAGCTCTTTTCTCTTAGGATCCTTTGACCCAATGTCTCTCTCTCTTTTAGCTCCTTCTCCCCACTATTTAAATATGCATAGATTTTTCTTATCATAAAAAAAATACAAACATCGTTGACCTCACATGCCCTCCTACTACTTTTTTCACAGCAAACTTTTCTACAAACTTATCTACCCTCCCATCTCCACCTCCTCCCTGCCCATTTCCTCCACAATCCACTGAAATCGCTCTCTCCCACCACTGCAGTGAAACCGCTCTCACTATGTTCACAGGCGCCTTCCTCCTGCCACATCACACGTTTCTGACCATGGCTTAATTGCCGGCTCTGCAGCAGCTGATAACCCTGCCAGTCCTTCTCCCAGCACCCGGGTCCACAGCATCACATTCTCCTGGTTTCCTCCTCCTGCGACAGCCATTCCATCTCGGGCTCCTTTACTGAGTCCCTTCCCCTGACGCCCTCCAAGTGTGGCTCTGTTGAGGTTCCACCCTCCCCTCACGCCTCTTCCCCCTAAGCACATTCCTGTTGGGTGATCTTATATACTCTCATGTCTTCAATTGTCACCGAGATGCCCAGGACTCCAAAATCAACACCTTTAGCCAAATATCTGTCCTGAGGCTAGATCCCTTTATTAAAATAATAAAACAGCTCCAGTGGGATATTTCAGAGTTAGCATTTCACAGATTTCCACCCTCCCTTAGACTGTCTCCCTCTTCGCTTCTCAACTCTGTTGATGGAACCCAAGCCAGAAATCTCTTCCATTATCCTCTTCCCTTACAAACAACCAAGAGCTATGTCCTGCCGTTTCTACCTCCATAAAATCTCCCAAATCCAGCCACTTGTCGTATTCCCATCACAGTTCTTTAGTTTAGATATCCATAATCTATCACTAGACTTACTGCTCAAGTCTCTTAACTAGTCTCCGTGCCTCTAAAGTTGGCTCCTCAAATTCATTCTCCACCTTCCAGGTATACAGTACAAATCTGCTCATCGGAGACTCCTTACTGCCCACCAGGTACACTAAAAGCATAAGTCTTTCTACCATCTTTGTACATGTAGCAAATTTGGTTTTTTAATGTATTAACTGTTTCAGGTGCTTTGGCAATAACAATTACAGCAATAAGCTCTTTTTAGTACTAAGAATGCACATAAAGCAATTTTAATTTAATTTAAAACTTAGCACTTTCTCATTTTTCTGTAAAATACCACAGTCAGTTTTCACACTCCAACTTTATATACCAAATACATTGCCTAATAACCTAATTTTCAAAAACAATATTTTAAATCCAATTACAATATTCAAAATATATTACGATTTCCAAAAAAAAAAAAAATGCTTTTATCGGAAAATTCTAAAAAAAAAAAACCAAAAAACTCCATTTTAATTCTCACTACACCTGAAAAGTAACACTGCATATTCAGAGGCTTTCACTTTTTGAATTGCAATTTTCTAAAGCAAAAATCAGAAGCATTTTATTAGAAATATGAGAAGGTACAGAGTGTAGAGGAAAGAGATCTTGTACTTGGTATAAGTTTCAGCCATTACCTAAGTAGGTTGTCTTGAACAACTTATTTAGTGCCTCATGACCTAATTATTCAGCTGAAAAACAGATGTAACAAAATATCTACCTCTAAGGGATATTTTAATGATTAAATAAGACATAGCATATGCCTGCACACAGATGGTCTTCATAAGCATTAACACTGGTCCCACCTTTCCCTAGGGATTGCAGTAAAATGCATTTTGCATTAACTCCATGGCCATGAGATTATAAAAGGGACATAAAACTTTCCAACAATATAACAACCTGTGTCTTCAAAATACTGAGAGACGAGTGAACTTTGACAAGCTAAACAAATAAATATATGCAAAGAGACACATGTAACAGAATTTTACCAAAAACATCCCCTGGAATGGAGAGATTTTTCTCCTTCTACAACTAAATGAAACTGAGAGGGCTGCCCTAATCTGAAAAACAAAAAGCTCTGTAAAAATCTACACCTATGCTTCTCCCACAAAGCACTTCCTTGTTTACCTAAGTTTTGTAATTTACTTTAAAATCATAACAAAGTAATCCAGCTCACATGTTGCTCAAGAGGGTTGCACAAAGAACCATTCTTTAGCAAACTCATCATAAACCACATTATTTCACAGGCTAACAATTAGAAGGGACCATGCTTCCCTGAGATTTGTGTAAGACCCTCTCACTAATACAATAGCAGTGCCATAGGCAACCAAATACCAACCAAATTATTTTAAAGAACATTCTAGAAAACTGGATTTTAACACACTAGTGACCTAAGATACAGATTCTACATTCCTTTTCAATGCTGTGACAAGGTAACATATCACTTTCCTTGACTGAGGAGGAGCTTGTACCAAAACAGCTCAAGGTAAAAAAAAAAAAAAAAAAAAAGGTCAACTAGGAACAGGAAAGGCGTTAATGGGTGGGATCCAGAAAAGTCACAACAATTCAGACAGGAAATTTTACCTACGCTTACACAGCAATACACTTCTATTTTGTACAGCTCATACTGACATAGGGTGGAAACATTTCTAAAACAAGAAGACTGCATTTTATACAAAATCCATAACGAATAATCACCCATGACAAACTTGCTTGAAATGTTTGGAGGGCAGATATGGAGCACTGGTTAGGAAATGAGGACTTCACTCACACCCGGTCTTGCCCAACCCTGGGTCTGCTTGACCAGGACTGACTGGAGTCTCCACTTCCATCTCTCACTGCCCTGGCCTGCCCAGTGACCAGTGCCTAACCAGGACACACACTGCACCACGCAACGCCTCGGTCGTCCCAGCCATCTGAAGCACTCTCGATAAACCTATGTAAATTCAAGTCACAGAAAGGAAATATTACTATTTTCAAAAAGTTTTTAGATGCAACTGTTTGATTATACATATTCGTTGTGGACAGAAGACATACATCAATGAACAGGACTGTATTTTTACATGGATGCTCTCACTGAGACGGGCCCCTTGGAAAAGCAAGGACCTTCCTTGCTCTACAGTAATGTAACTCAGAAGATCACTTCGCTAACTAAAATTATTATGGAGGTACAGTTATTTTATTATCTTTGCTTTTATAGAACACAGTGTTAGATATTTTTAATTAACTTGCTGTTAAGCCTTTAACAGGAATGAAAGCTTAATAAAAATATTGTTTCTGTGGGAAAAATAGTAACCACTTTACAGTGACCACCCACAGCCCATGTTCAATAAGGCGTGGTGCAGAACATGAGAGCGAGGACCAGCTGTGCTGTACAAAGGCAGACATTCAATTCCAAAAGGCAGGCCTAAGGGAAATACAGAAAAATGCAAATTAAAATGAGAAAAATAATAAATGCTACAGGAAATACTGATTGAGCACTTACCATATTTAACAACCCTAAAACTAAAAGGCCAATTCTCAAAATAATACCAGAAGAGATAACTCATGTAATAAAAAGTCACTTTTTCAGATAGGCATCTAATTGGTTTAACTGGATGTCCCTTCTTTTGGCACATACAGTTGACTTCCACTCACCGTCCATTCCCCTCCCATTTCCTCCACACTAACAGAAAGAATCCCAATTGTATTCATACATCACAAGGCCAAGTGTTTATGGGGAATGCTAGACTCCTCGCCCCAACAGAGTTAGGCAAAGACAGTTACAGCCTTGTCGTTTCCCTTGAAATGACTGTTCTAGGAAACTACGAGTACAAAAATTCTGGCCAATGATACATGAGGGGAATTCTTCTAGAAGGTGAGGGTAAGGAGGACTTCTGGGAATATGTTTCCTAATTCTTAAAAACAAATTCATAAAACTAGTAGCAACATGGATTGGTGCAACCACTTTGGTTGACTATTTGGTGGTAACCAGTAGACCTAAACTATGCCTATTCTATAACCTAGGCTCCAATTCTAGGTATATGTTCACCAAAAGGCCAACATATTCAGAGAAGCTCTATTCTAACAGACTGAACTTGAATGAAATCTCAATGTCAATGTCATTATCAGAATGCATATATAGTGGAAAGTAATGGAATACTATACACAAAAATTAGCAAATGAAAACTACACACCACAACATAGATGAATCTGTAAACACGATGCTGAATGAAGAAAAGCCAATGCAAAATAACGTATACTATATGACTGAATTTATATGAAATCCCAAAACAGGTAAAACTTATCTGCAGTGCTCAAAGTCAAGACTGTGGTTAACCTTGACGGAGCCAAGAATGGAGCTTCTGGGAAATTGGTTATGTTCTGTTTATTAACCCAAATGCTGGTTTCATAGGTATGTTTGCTTTAAGAAAATGCAACCAACTGTACACATATGATTTGGGCACTTTTCTGTATGTATGTTATTTTTCCATAAAAATTTTACTTTAAAAGATAAACATGGTACCAAAAGCACAACCAATAAGACAAAAAAATTGATAAACTGGATTTCATCAACATCAAAAACTTTCACATTTCAAATAACACCATCAAGAAAGTAAAAAGATAACTCACAGAATAAGAAAAAAATTTTGCAAATCATATTTCTGATAAAGTACTTGTATCCAGAATAAAAATTCGTACTACTCAATAAGACAAAGAACATAATTTTTAAAATGGGCGAAAAATTTGAATAGAAAGATATATGAATGGCCAAAACACACATGAAAAGACACTCAGCCTGATTAATCATTAAGGAAATGCAAATCAAATCCATAATGAGATGTCACTTTGCACCTACTAGAATGGCTATAATCAAAAAGACAGACAATAACAAGCATTGGCTAGGATGTGAAGAAATTAGAAGCCTCATACACTGCTGGTGGGATTATAAAATGGCACAGTCACTGTGGAAAACAGATTAGGAATTTCTAAAATGTTCAGCATAGGGTTACCAAATGACCCAGTAATTCCACTCCTAGGAGTATACCCAAAAGAAATGAAAACATATGTCCACACAGAAACTTCTATACAAACGTTTAGCCACATTATCATAATAGCCAAAAAGTGGAAACAAACCAAATATCCAAGAACTGATGAATGAATAAACAAAACATGGCATATCCATACAATAGAATACTCTCAGGCAATGAAAGGGAATTAAGTATTGATACATGTTACAACGTGGATGAACGAACTTTGAAAACTTCATGCTAAGTGAAAGAATACAGTCAGAAAAGACCACATATTGCTTGATTCCATTTATATAAAATGTCTGCAACAGGGGAACCTATAGAGACACAAAGCAGAACAGTGGCTGCCCATGGCTGGAGGCAGCAGGAACAGGGAGTGATTGTTTCTTTTTGGGGTGCTTGTTTCTTTTTGGGGTGATGAAAGGGTTCTAAAATTAGATTATGGTGAAGGTAGCACAGTGCTATAAATATATTAAAACCATTGACTTGTATACTCCACACAGGTGAATTTTATAATATGTAAAATATCTCAACAAAGCTATTTTTTTAATGTAAGAGAATAAAGTCCCTCTTACAACCTTGAACTGTTAATTTATGAGGATTTGATGCTTCCAGGTGGTGCAGCCATCCTGAACCACAAGTGAACAAATCAAAGGGGAAAAGCCAAAATGCTTCAACGTCTCAGCAGAAAAACAAAACAAAACAACACAAAACAAAACAAAAAACTGGCCCTTGGAAATATGGCTGAGCAGCTGAATTAACCAACATTGGAACTGCCCCTTGGAAGTTCTTATAAAGCAGGAGGAAATATTATTTCTACGTATCTTCCACTACTTACCTGAAGGCCATGCACTCCTACAGTAGAAATACAGGATGCTGAGCAAAAGCACTTCATTAATTACTTATGTCAAATCTTTTGGATGGATGATGCATAGCATAAATAACTTAGTAAATAAAAGAAGTTTTTCATTACAATACAAATGTGGGCTTCTGGTAGACAAAATGTAATATTTCTTGAAAATAAAGTTGTGTCTAAGAGCAGACAAGTGGATTGAGCCTTTTGCTCTCACTTAGAGCTTCTCACAAAAATATTCTAAAAGACATTTTCTATATCATCATTTTATAATATTCAAAAAAATAAAAACATGAAATATGTAAACCAATTACCAATGACCTCAAAATGTATCAGTGAAAGTAATTTTAAGAATATAAATCAAATCCCAAATCTTTTATACTAACATCAATATTTCCTAGTAATCAAGCATAGCAGTAGTTTATTACTGTAAATAGCTAAGTTTCCAGAATGGATTGATTATTGATGTGATAAGAACAACTTATTAGAGCTACAATCATAGTGTGTAATAAACTAAGGGCATAAAACAACCATTACCTAGAATCAGGAATATAATTTTCCTTTGGTAAAGTACTACGTGATTAGTCTTCTCAGGAACATATTCCTGTGACACCAATAAGCAGCACTGGTGACAGGATACCAAATTAAAATTGCAACTGTCACCCCATGAAGAAAAGATATGTGTGTTACCATATTAACTCATTTACTTAGAGCCAGATTTTAAAAGACACAATCAGTAAATATCAGCTGCTGCAACAAATTCCTGTCTCTGACCCCTCTTCTGAGTTACAGATCTACATTTCTAGACCCTTCCTGGGCATTTCCACAGGATGAATGGCAACTGTCAAATTCAAGACATATTAGAGTGTCCACCACAATTTTCCACCAAAATAGTCCCCCCTTCTCATGTTCCTTAAGAGCTCCACCACTCTTCTAGTCACCAAGGCTCAAATCTTAGAGGAATCAAAGGCTTCTCTTTCCCTGAATCTCCAAACACGTCTCTAAAGCCCTTGGTAAGTTCTGAACGTTCTTCTCTCCCCAGCTGCATCTAACACTCCCCTCTTTTTCTTCATCAAGGCCATCATCCCATGTCAGGCCATCCGAACATCACACCTGCTTTATACAATGATTTCCTAAAGGGAATCACCTCTTCTGAGCAAGGAAGTTGATTACACTGCACTAGAAGTTTTATAAGATAAGTGATTTTTTGCATGTTTTTTCACTGATGTGTTCCCAGTACCTAAAAGTGCCCACAACATATACATAGTAGGTGCTCAAAAAATATTTAGTGAATGAATGAAAAATTCATAACTGAAATGTTGAACAGGATGCCCCACTGCTCTTGGTCAAATACCACATATACACCACACCTCTGACCAAATCAAAGCTTCTCAATGGACACCTGACATTCAAGAGTTTCCATTCTTTGTCTCCAGCTTGCCATCCTAAATTTACCTCCAGCACTTAATTTCCAGATCCCCTAAACTCCAGCTAGAGTAGACTACTATAAGATAGTTATATTTATGTTTATGCATATATAACATAAAATTACTATATTTTTATATATATATTTTTATACCATTAAAGTACTATAAAATGCTACGGAGAAAAACAAATTAGAGAATGGGGACACAGACACCAAGCAGGTTAAGGAAAGTTAAGGTTAGCTTCACTGATTATGTGACATTTGAACAGAGACTCAAAGAAGCTAAAGGAACAAGCCATGTGGCTCTATGGGGGCAGAGGAGATAGCAAGGGCAAAGTCCCCCAGGTGGGAGAAGGGCATCTCTGTTCTCTTCGCAATCCTCAGCACCTGGCACTAAGCCAAGAATGGTCCCACCTATTCTTTCACTCACTTGTTTATATTAATTTAAAGCCCACCATATGCCTGGAACTCAAACTCTATTAGAAGTCAAACCAAACTTCCAAATATAAAAATTCTCAGAATTTACCTTTGAGTTTCATTACATAAAAACCTCAACCAATCTCACATTCAGCAATACTATGTTTGACCTTGACAACTTTCCTCCAATCCCCTTTGTCTCCTGGAATCTGCCTGTCATTTAACAATGCATAGTATTCCCAAGCCACATGCTCAAAATCTCAAGTCATGTATAACACTGGGTAGGTACATGCTTACTGAATATTATTCTGCAAAAAATTATAGTATTTTTTCAGCCCAATTTTACACCTACTATCTTATCCCAGCTCCCAAAAAAGGGTTAGGAGAGAAGGGCAAAATCATCTGCCATTCTCTGAAATCTCTGCCCCCCACAGGACTCAATATTTATTCAATCAGAGACACAATCTAAATGCTTCTGAAATTAAACTCAAACAACCAAGTGTAATTCTTTCTATAAGGAGGGCTCAAATTTAAATGGAATCAAGAAGCAAAAGTCTAGTTCTTCAAAGGCTTTTGGCTCACCCCAAATCAGTAACGCCAGTACAACAAATTCTCATAATGTAGAATAAAATTCTGTATTGCATGCACAAAGCTGTTTCTCACACCAAAGTCGAAATTCTCTATTAAAATTTAAAAATACATAAATATAAAATATCCATGTAATTTAATGTATCTTCATTGGTTGCTTTCACAAACAATGTTCTTTATTTTCTGCCTTTTTTTTTTTTTTTAATTTATACAAATACAGAAAGTTATGAGAGCCCCCTAGTGCGCTGACAGGATATGGACATCTATGCTGAAAAATAACACAGGCAATGGAAGGGTATGACAGAGAAAGACAGAGATTGTAGCAACAGCAACTGCCAAGAGCAAGCTGTAGCAATTCCAAGGAGCTTAGATATCAAGACAAAGCCCTTTAAAAAACCACCGCCAGAAAGGAGTGGGTCTGCAGGGTGTTGCCTAGGAAACCCAGGCAGAAACATGTTGCCCTGTGAAGATCAATGAATGAAGACCATCAACCTAAAGAAAGAGGATGGAAATTCCAAAGCTGAATTTCCCCCCCTGAAAGTACAAATCAACTCCAATTAACAACACATAAAATCTAGTAATCCTTCGTTTAATTCAGTCTCTTGTTATGTGGACAAAGATCAGCACCATTCTAATTAAGACTCAAATTATATAAGGCGTAGTGGCTTCAAACATAGTTTTCTCTGTCCACTCTACCTACAGCTAAGGGCACCTTTATAACTTTCCAAGGAACTGTGACACAGCTCCCGCTGTTCTGCACCTGATCCGAAAGTGGCAGGGATTAAAAGCGATATGGACAGCAACGAGATAAAGTGACACTACTGTTAAAACAGTACTGACCCAAATTCATCAGCTTCCCCCACCACAGTACCACATGTTCTGATTCCCTTTTTTTCCTATAATTGTAGCATCGTTATTGGATTAGTTCCATTCCAGTAATATTCCATTACTCACGTTCCATTTCTCAGCATCCTATCGGCCTTTGCTAATCACCTACCAAGCCCTATCCTTTTGTCCTCTACCACATTTTGCACATCCACCTCTTCTTTTTCCATCTGTGTCTTTTTTCCTCACTCCCATTCCACCACCCTAGTCTAGCCCTTGACACTCTCCACCTGTTTAAAAGTGTTGGTGGCTCCCTGTTGCCTCAAGAAGTTAGAGTCTAATTCTCGGGCAGGAGTTAGACCCTCCCCACCTGACTCCAGAACTCTTCAAGGTCACCTCCAGTGCCCTTTCCCACACACCGTGAGGAGCTGGGAATTTCCGGCCCGGCTCACGCTACTGTCCCATCCAGGGATGGCCTCTCCCTACCTCATTTATATGCGAACTCCTGCTCAGTTGTCAAGGCCCTGCTCCAATATGCATTCCTGTCTACAGTTTTCTCTAAGCTTGGCAGAAATGCCCTGTTCTATGATCTGTGTTCCTCTATCTCCCATCCCCTTAAAGCTCTTCTCAGATATAATAGCCATTTTTTAAAATAGGTCTGCCACCCTGTGGGGAACGTGAACCTCTTCTAGGCCTGGGTTATTCCTCATTCATCGTCAAACCCACAGCACCAACCACAGTAGTTGCTTCCTACGTGTGTTCTGAACTGTCACTCAACCCTTCAATTTTTATCATTTCACATGCTTCTGTCTTAAAGTTTCGACCTCTCCCGACCAGAATCATTCAAAACAAATGCCATTTTCTTACCTGTTATATTTCTCACAGGTTTTGGCTTTAAACACACTCAACAAACATTTGTTTGTACCACTCCACCACGTCGCCTCCCTAACAGACTCAAAATGCAGCAGTCTCTCTCTCCTCCCTTGCTCGTGGGAAACAGCCTCTGGAAGAGGAAGAGCTTCAGCTGAGCAGAAGGGAACAGACCTGGCTCATGGTACAACTTCATTCCACTATGAGCCATGCCACCACCCGTACATGAGGCCTTCAGTACAGTCAAGTGAGATTAGAAAACAGCAAGATTGGGAACACAGTTAAAGCACATCGGGGCTGATAAGTTAATTAGGAACAATACCCACTGATAAGAATCTGTAATATTTGTTCTCCATAACAAAGTGGATAAGTGATACTCGTTTTGAAAAATTATCACAAAATACTTCCAGTGCCATAAACCCAAATTCAAAAGATTAGTGATTTAAGCCCTGGACCAGGGTTATAGTTTTTGAAAAGTGAATCAAGTTATATCCATAGTTCCGTGATTAGCGCACATCGAGATGGTGAGTTGGGCAAAAACCCACCCAAGTAACTTAGAAAGAAAAGAAAAAAACCACAAAGACCCTGGGAGACTCGGAACCCCTGCTCACCCCACCCCACTTCCAAATCCTTTTAGGAAGTGGCAAACTGTGTGACTATGTTAGAGCAAGCAAAAGGAATGAAGGTGGCCCCCGACAAGCCAATGAACAGCCTGCAGTAGAAGGAAACAGGATCTCCTTTACTGGTCCCCAGATCTGGCTGTCTTCTTGCTGGTGTCTAGTGCCACGGAGTTTTAAAGGGTAAATGGGAGAATTTTGAAGAGTTAGTTTTATTAACAGGAAATGCCTCTTCCTTGTTGCTAGTTTCAAGAGGAATTTTCCCTAAACAAAGCTGGTCTTCCTCACCACTCCTTCAATTAACTCCTTTTTTTTTTTCTTTTTAAACTCTTATGAAATCTGAGCTACTCTTAGGATGCAAACTAATAAATCCTCCCTGGAACATCACCCCTTCCACTCCCCCCTCAATCCCCCCACCGTGACCTACAACTATGTGGGCACATCTGCCTAATTCTGGGCAGACACTTCCTCTCTCACATTAAGCTTTGTCTCCAAGGTACTTCTGTCCATAATAGAGGGGATATTTTGTTCTCCATCTGATGACTCCAATAATTCCTTATTTCCTAATTTGTTCAGAACTCAGGCTGGGGGGAAGGGATCTCTTTATTGGGTCTCCACACAGAACTTACCAATTTTTAGCTGCCAAAGAATATGAATGGAAAATACATTAACTCTGGAGCCAAATAAACTGGTTCCACTGAAAAACCTCTCTCATCCAGAGTCTACGTGATTTGTTAAGCTGGGTTTAGAGAATGTACTTGCTTGTGAAGACATTAATTGATGAAATAAGGTCCACCTTTCATTCATCAGGTCTTAGAATAAATAGCTTCCTTCTATACTTAATGTTTATACTCAGCAATTTTAAAATCCCAATTTCTTTTTTTTATTCTTTTCAAGGCTTCTAAAGAAAAAAAACCAACTGTACTGCCCTAAGGTACAACACTGATATCCAACACATCTAATTATGCCCTTAAAATGTTTTCAGAAGCACCTCAAGTGAGTACCAGAGTTTGCTTAATAACAATGTTTTCCACCACGGTATGAGAAATTCAGTGTATGGTGTGTCCAACATTACGTTATTACTTCTTACAGCCTCTCCCTAAGTTTCATAAAGGGAGGCACAATTTTATTATCCTTATGTACCAATGAAGTAATTGAGGTTAAACAACACAGAAGTCAGACAGCAGACACCACGGTGAGCTGGAGTTAGAACACAGCTCCCCCTGACTAATAATGTACATCACCAGAGCAGGCGGCCTCCTGGGGAACCTTGTCACAGAAAGGTCCAGCTCTCATGTGACTCATGGCATTTTGTTCTGGGATTCCACAATGAACGTATTTGTTCGCTTTTGTGTTGCTGTAACAGAATATCTGGTACTGGGTAATTTATAAAGAAAAGAAGCTTATTTGGCTCATGATTCAAGGAGAGGGCCTTGGCCTCAGCCTGCTTCCATTCATGGTGGAAAGCAGAAGGACAGGCAGCCCATGTGCAAGAAGATCACACAGTGAGAGAGGAAGAGGGGGAGGGGGTTAGAGAAACAGAGACAGAGACAGAGAGAGAGAGAGAAAGAGAGAGAGAAGGAAGTGCCAAGCTCCTTTTAACAACCAGCTCTTGCAAGAATTAAGAGCAAGGACTCACTCATCCCCTTCCCCATGGGAGGGCATTAAACTACTCATGAGGGATCTGCCCCATGACCCAAACACCTCCCACTAGGTCCTAACACCTACCACTGCTACACTGGGGACCAAATTTCAACATGAGTTCTGAAGGGCCAGTCATATCCAAACTATAGCAATCAATTTTTGTTGTGTGGAGCTCTAGGAAGCTAAAAGAGAAAATGTATTCATCAAGTACAGCAAAACAGTACCAAGGACACAATTATCTTGCTAACATCCCCATGCCATTTTAAGCTGTCATTCTTAAATACCAAAAAAAAAAAAAAAAAAAAACCCTCTTATGTTTTTTATACTGTTTAAGATCTTACAGAGTTAAAAATGTCTTCCAACTCTTGGCTATTGTACATAGAGCTGTGATAAACATGGGGGTGCAGGTATCTCTTCAACATGATGATTTCCATTCCTTTGGGTATATACCCAGCAGTGGGATTGCTGGATCATATGGAAGATCTATCCGTAGTTGTCTGAGGAACCTCCATACCATTTTCCATAATGGCTGCACCAATTTACAGTCCCACCAACAGTGTAGGATGATTCCCCTTTCTCTGCACCCTCGCCAGCATTTGTTTTTGATAACAGCCGGTCTAACTGGAGTGAGATGGTATCTCAATGTGGTTTTGATTTCCATTTCCCTGATAACTTAGTGATGTTGAGCATTTTTTCATGTGTCTGTTGGCCCAAGAGTTGGAACCAACCTAAACGTCCAACATCAGATGACTGGATAAGGAAAATGTAATACATTTATGGAATACTACTCTGCCATAAAAAAGAATGAAATACTGCCATTTGCAGCAATGTGGATGACCTTAGAGAAAATTATGTGAAGTGAAATAAGCCAGGCACAGAAAGAGAAATACCGCATGTCCTCACTTATATGTGGGAGCTAAAAGTAAATAAGTAAACAAACAAAGATATAACAATCATAATAAATGCTGAACTTTCCAGAGAACAGAACAAAACTGAGCTTACCAGAGGTGGGAAAGGGAGAGGGGCAGGAAGAAAGTAAGGGCTACGAAAATCGATTACACTGTATAATGAAGAATATACTAATTATCCTGATTTGAACATCACATATTGCACACAGGTACTGATATTCAATGCTGTACCCCAAAGATGTGTACAATCAACTATGTTCCAATAAAAAATAATTTTTTAAAAAGACATCAAAAAATGGATTTCAGAGACAAAAAAAAAACTCTTAAAAATCTCTTAATATCCTCTGATTCAATTACAAGTTTCATCATACTATTACCCAATTATCTTTCTCGAGGCAATATTTACTTCACTTTCACTACAAAATATGTTGATAATAGAAATCCTACTGTATATGTATGCATAATAATAAAAATATGTGTCAAGAAAAATAACCAGGAAATGTCATAGTGAATTAGACTTACAAAAAATATATTCAACTAAAGGGAGGAGGAGAAGTTCTAAAGAAAAAAAAGACTGAACTTTTTTCTTCATTCACTCTCTGCATTTCTTATTCACAGCAACAAAAGCTTTTTGTATCCCCCTCAGGATATTTTCACTAAGTTTTTACCCTCACAATCATTCCATTGACTCCCCCCATCTCTTACTAATGATAGAAATACAGAAGAGTTTACTCTGCCAATTTCTGAGCTACTTTCCAAGCCTTTTTTATAGACAGAAACATTGAGGTTGGAATAGGTTTACCAGCTTGCCAAACTTGCTGCGGAGCTTGTATTTAACTCCAAGTTCTTCTGACTTCAGAGCCCGAACTCTTACCAGATGCACCCTTCTGACTCCGCCCACGCCACCCTCCCCTCCACAGGGCCACGCAGTTCTCACCCAGGCAGCCGCACTGGTCACATCTTCTCTAGCCGCTTTCCAGAACCAACGCCTTTCCTAACTCTTCCCCCTCATGAAAATGTCCCTATCCTGTGTCTCACTGAGTCTAATTTTATTAGGTTACCGATCTAGCGTACAACGACCTATGATGGGTAGGCCAAGCACAGCACCTTTCACATACTAGTTGATAAATATTTTATATGGTGACAATGGTTTACATCACAAATGACATATCTGCATTCTAATAAATGTCTTCAAAATCTTCCCCTTATTAGTTACTAATGGCCAGATTGCATATTGCACAGACAGATTAGAGGGGGTGAGGTCCTTTCAATGCCACAGAAACACTCAATTATATCTTCTAAAGACTCATCAATTTAGGAGAAAAGGGGAGGAGACAAATAGACACTGCATTTGTACTCCCTGATGTATGAAATACTCCTGAGTTGTCTATTTCCTTGCTGTTTCCTTTGCACTTAGTGCAGGGCCTGCCAGCAGGTTCTCGTTAAGTACTTTCTATCGGATGCATGGACAGATGCATGGATGGGTGGATGAGTGGATGGGTGGATGGGTGGACGGACAGATGGACAAACACAGGATGAACAATATATATGATTTATTTAGAGATGGCCACCTCGTTACAGACTATACAATCATGCGCTGCATAATGACGTTTCAGTTGACAACAGAGCGCAAATACATCAGTGGCTGGAGTAATGGGCTACACCCTATAGCCTAAGTGTGTGGTAGGTTTGTTTAAGTACACACTATGATGTTCACACAATGACGAAATCACCCAAGGACACACTTCTCAGAACATATCCCTGTCACTAAATGGCAAATGATTGTACATTCAAATCAGAGTCTATATAATCTGAAGGCACATTGAGAAGAGGTGTATTTTACTGTAGAATTTAGACAAGTTAGAACCCAATTTAAAATATTTTCTACCTGCAGCAAGACTATAACCACCCATACATTAATTACATATCACACTCATTTATAGGAACTAATTTTTAATTTTTCTATGAATTTGCCTTATATCATAAATCAGCCATAATATAAATGCTACTTTCAAATACAGTTCACCAAAACAACCTTCTGTGTATCTTCAAACAACGACAAAGAATGATCTTCTGATATGAATAGGTTCAAAGTGACTATTCAAAGGTCGAGCTGGCCTTATGCACTTCTATTTCTGAGTGGGAACAGCAGAGTTCCCCATCATGTGCTGCAGCTAAAAGAACATTTCTGTTTGTTCAACATTAGAATTTATTTTCTATTTAGTAAGCAGTGAGGTTTCCACACTAAATACACTTTAATAAATGAAAAAATAAACATTCTGAGCGAAAGCATGAAGCATGATTTTTATGCAGTAAAAACGCAAGTGTTCATTAGAATTCAGGAAACAAAATTTGTTTTTATTTTATTTTATTGCTACGACGTGAAAGAATGTTTCCACAGTTATGATCACTGGAGAGGCTACAGCACAAGGTTCTAAATTCTTCATCTGTTTATCCAGAGGCTCAATCTCCCAGCCCTGTGGGAGATTCCAGTGTTCCAAATAACAACAATTATTACCTTTAGAGACAAGATGTTCCTTTTTCTGGTCAAAATAATATAACTTCCTAGAGAAGCTGAGCATTCAAATTTCAAATTATTTCTCTCAGCATCAGTCTTAACTCCTCTTAATGCCAATCTTTCTTTTTTTCCACCCAAAGCCACCTGAGTCCAAAGTATTAACAACAATTGCAAATAAAATCTGAAGCTAGAGTTGACTTTCCTAGTAAGAACTGGCTTTAGAGAGTGAAGAAAAGCACACCGTGGAGCAGAAGTCAGAGCACAGGCCATTCCTGTTGCTGAGGTATGTGACCCTCAGCTGGTCACCTTCCTCTGTACCTTGGTGAGCGCCTCAGTAAGATGGGCGGGACTAGACCATCCATTAAATCCCCCCATTTCTCAGGGAGCAGCAAGGGCTCCACCTTCATGACACCTCACTCCTTGGCCTTCACAAAGCCACTCTGAGTTTTGACTTCGCAGCCTGTAAGGCAAGGGCCTGGTACACAGCCTCTCTACTGTCCTCCTGTGCAAGGCTAACACATGACCCTCTGAATCTGGGGTGCTTACAGACACAAAAGCCCCTCACAGGGGCAGGGAGGGTGAGGATGAAGCCCACGGCATTGTTTCTTTCCACTTAAACCATTAGCGAAAACAGCATTAGTAGAGGATAATTCTTCCTTAAATGGAATATTTCACTAACCCAACTACACTCTTCTTTATCCAGGCCATATATTACAGTTTCCTGTAAGTTGCCTTGTGACCCTTAACCTTTTAAACCCTCAGATTTCTCCTATGTTATATACGAGTTTGGACTAGGAAATCTCGACAGTTCCTTTTAAATCTAAGATACTTTAATTATAAATCTTACATGTTTAATCCTTACCATGCTCTGTCTCACTAAAGTCATCCTTATTACATTTTCTTGAAAAGTCAACGAAAATCCCTATTTTTAGAAGAGAGTCACAAACACGAAGCTCTACTTGAGACGTTTCTGGAAGTAAAATAACTTGAAAAGAACATCATTTCATTACTAACCAGGCAAATTCTTCCTGGAATCTTCTCAGAGTAGTCAAATAAGTAAATAAAAATAAATATGCTTCTGCCAGGAAAGTATGAAAATAATGTGGGAGGCAGCAACCCTAAAGACCAGGTCATTTTTACTACAAAAACCACTTAAGTGATAGACACTACCATCTGCCTGAGAAAAGAAGAAACGCAGGATGTCTAGAAACCTGGTACACTCCAGGTTTTTTTGGAGGGGATGGTGCAGGGAGCAAATGTAATATTCAGGTTAGCACTATATTACGAAATATAGTTTTCATAATATTTTTGTTGACCTATTTTGCAACCAAGGCCTGGACCCTTCTCAATTAAAGAATCCTGCTCTGCACAATAAACATTTTTTCTACCTAATGCACTCTACTCTCCACAAATAGCTGCTATGTGGCTCAATTATCACTGAGCCCTCTCAGGGTACACAGAGCAACGCTGCTCTTTAAATACAGTATAAATAAAAATAAGGTTCTGACCTACAATATTCGAGTGCTGTACCTCTTTCTTGGCCATTCAGTCTTAAATCATCGACTTTTAGACCCAGAGGGCAAGAAACTTAGAATCACCACCCATGATCTCCTGCTACTCTGTGGGCAGGTTCAGTGTCCATCCCTGGCAAAACTACCATTCATCTGCACTGAAACAAGAAAAACGGAAATAATGTCGTGAGTTTTTAAAAAGCTAAATCCATTCAATTTATGGGTCCATGCTTTATTCTGAAATCACATCCTTCCTACATTTGGGTATTAAAGATCCTCTCTTTATAAAATGATGGCAACAGTCCAGAGTTAGTGACGTTCTCATTTGGGAAAATTAAAATTTAGCCATTCTGTTGGTCTCCGATCCCTTTTTTTTTCTGAATTTTATTAATCCAGCATAAATCTAAATGCCTGGTAAACACTCCCCCATAGAATTACAAGAGTAACTATGTGTGATGATTAATCATGATTACCAAGAATTATACAGACCACAGAGTTAGGCTACTTACAAGCAGCAAAAAGACAGCATTGTCCACAGACACATCACAAAAACACAACATACAGCCTGAAAGTCAAATGTGAACTGCAAACCTAAACACCCAGCATCTGTTCCAGATTTAAAACAAAAATGAATGCGAATGAAATAAATAATTCCAGTGGAATGGTGTATGCACAGAGCACACCAGTGTTAGCAAAATGGCAAAATTCATATAGCACTGAAGATGAACCTCACAAGCTAAGATGTCTAACGATGTCCAAAGAAAATAAGAAGTTTCCCACCCACCAGAGTAACAAACACACAAGAATCAATTTTAGTGGATTTCAAACTTGTCTTAAATTAACAATGTTCTACTCGTGTTAATGTCTTGATTAAATATCACAATGAAAAATATCCACACATTAAATAAAAGAATTCTAGATGGAAAACATGACCCAGACATGTGTAAGAACATATTTAATATATGTATAGCCATCATGTTTTCAGGTAATGAGAGGAAAAATGCAACACAATGATTTTTTTCTCTTGCTAAGGCACTGCCATTTAGAATAAACCTACGCATAGTGGATGCATGTTTACAAGATGAAAGCACGGGGAGAACTGTCACATGGCTGGGGAGGCATGTGTGCTTCTGAAAACTAAAAATCCCAAGAATGAAAAACACTAATGGCATGCCTTATCCATCTTGCTTAGTGAAAAAGTGCAGTTTAAATTTTTTAAAGTCACGAATTGTGTTAAGTTTTGAAGCAGTGTGGGCGCTGACTACTAGTACTATCAAAAATATACCCAGGGTTGTTGCTATACTTGTATTTAGAATTTTAAAAATTGAAGGGGAGAGTTTTGGTGAATTTTTGTTAAAAGCCATTCCTGGGTGTTAATGTAACAGACGTGGTAAATATTTATTTATAGTATTTGTTTAACAAACTATCCATTTAATTTTAAGTGAAATCAACAAAAAGAATCTAGAGGCATGGACACAAAGGTACTTCAAAAAGTTCATGGAAAAATGGAAAAATAATATGAATCTTTCCACGAACTTTTTGAAGACCACTCATATGTGACTTTGAGATAAATGTTTTGAGATTAAAGCTTTAAAATGTAAATAAATTCGGAAAGGGGTCCTCAACACAACAAAATGGAAAAAATAAATAAATCACGTACCCAAGAGGGTGCCTGGTCCCCTCACTCTCCACTGTCCTGTTGGCCATGCCCTTGTGTTTGAGGTGGCCCCTGGTGGTAGTTCAGAACCAGGGGCCCAGTAATAAGTGATCTACCTAACTCTGCATTCCCACTCATTCCCACTCCTGGAATGTTCTTCCACATGGAGATCCCCTCACCACATCAACAGCCTGCTCCTCCTAGCTCAGTATTCACAGCACTTGCAAGAGACCTGCACACCCACAGCATTTACACACTCAATAGGATAGAGCCCTAAACAAATGTTGGATGACTGATGCAAGTATTTCCTCTGGGACTGGATCAGGGATAATCTGGGATAATAAAGAATATAAATATTATTTGTCACCTATTTTAGAAAAATTAGTCAGTAATTCCATTATCTTAAATATAAATATTTCTGCAGAAATAAAGCCCTACTACCAGAATTTAATCTTCACTCAAAACAAACTATTACCTGTGACTAGCAGAATGCAGCAGTTAAAATGCCACCAAATACCTGGACCAGTCTGAACATTTGGTCTGGAAGTTCTATCTGACTGTGAGCAAAGAGCACAGATCAATGACTGCCCTAATCTAACCAAACTTTCCCAAAGCTGTAAATTCTGTGTGTCACAACCAAAGCCACAGAACTCCTATCCAGAAGTTCTTGCCTACCCAATTATGCCCATGTCTCCCTGAAACTTTTGATTGCTCAAGTCCATCTTTGAGGACTGGTTGAGACAAAATGATGAGGTGGACTTTCAAACCCAAGGAAGAGAGCAGGGCTGAGGCCCAGGTGGTCCAGGGCTGGTCCCGCCCTCACCCTGCCCTCCACCACCAGCGGCTCTACTTGTTTGGGACTATTTTGTGTCCTCTCTCCTCTTTGATGAATTCTGGTGTTAACTCTTCCTTCTCCGGTTGGCTGAGGATAGGGCAGTACCCAGAGGTGACAGAGAATTGTCTCAAGGCAGTAGAAATAAGAGGATGTCTGTAGGTATTGAGAAAACGGCTCCTAGAAAGGTGACACAGAAGACCTTCCCCATCCAGGCCGTTAAGAAGTTGTCTTCTCCCACTGTCCTCACTATCACATACCTTGTCCACTCTTCAGCTTACCACAATTTGGGGTTTTTTTCCTTCCAACCTTAAAACATTTGACATTTCACTTTCAAGGCTTGGGTCTTTTTTAATGAAAGGGATATTCTGAGCTTCCAAAGGGATTTTTTTTATATATAATTATAATTAAAGTAATGCTGAAAAGCACTTCAACTTAACCCTCTAAAGTATACATATCATTTACATAAGCATATACACTAGTGATTTCCAGTCCCTGAGGCGGTACTGGATGTGGTATGTAGCCATGAGCAATCCATATTTAATAGTAAGCATATACACAGTTAGGAATGACAGAGAAAGAAGACTGGCATCCCAGCAGCCCCAAAATATACTCTTAAATGCATGCCACCAAATGGCTTTTTCCTGGGGACAACTGAGGTTCCTTATAAAAAGAAATATAAACAAGGCCTGAACCAACAGGGACATCCCTCAATTACACCAGCATGGATTGTTGCCTGCCAAGTGCCTGGCTAAGTGATGGCAGTAAAAAGGGGGATGAGAGGGAGACCCTGTCTTCATCAGCCACAGTCAATAAGAAAGACGCAGTGGACATGAAGCTCCAATCCACAGAACCAGTGCCACGGCAGCTACCTAGCAAGTATGCAGGAGCACAGAGATGGGGAACTGAATCCAGCCTAGGGAAGGGACTCAGAAAAAGTCCCACAGAAGACATGACACTTCAAATGAATACTGAAGACAGAGCAGGAGTTAACTAAGAAGATAAGTTGGGAAGGGAATTCTTCAGACAAAAGAATCACTCTCTAAAAATCTCTCTTTCTCCTCCCTGCAATGGCTTGGGGTGAATAAAACCAACCTATCAGTTTTAAATGATCCAAACTAGACTTTTAATTACTGTTGAGGTTTCTCCCACAGTTACTTATTTTCAGCTGATCACCTGTTCATAGCACCTACAAAAGTGACCTATTGAACTTGCAGAGGCAGCAGAATTTTTACAACAGCAACAGTACTAGGATGGAACTTAAGGTAGGTGGCCTTTATGGCCAATTGCTCATGTGTTACTCCAAGCCTGCTGAAGTAGATGAGAAGTTGCATTTGTTGCCCCAAATGCATTTGCTTGCATTTCATTAAGTATTTTTTCATTTTAGTATAGATTGATAAAATTCAAGAGCTATGCATCTACTTTTAAACTAGACCATTTTCAGTAAATCACTGAACAGTTTTCTCGAACTACAAAATGATTCGGTATTCTTACCTCCATGGGAAAAGCTTTGAAATTAACCGTGTGCTCAGAACCACGCTGGTTTTCTCTTCCCCAATGAAATCTAACTTCATACAGTTCAAATTCATGTCCTTGAGGCAATGGTCCTCCCGATAGAACTGAAAAAGAAAATAAATTTTACTGAATTACATTACACAAATTTATTAGTACAGCGTTACAAACATTAGAGACTTTTTTTCATTTTTTTTTTTTTTTTTTTTGCCAGAAAGCCCTCATGAGCTCTTTTAGATTAAATTCACAGGCCAAAACGACTGTGAGGTGAATTTAAACTATCTAGGTTTGGCTGAAATTCTTATTCTGGCCATTCAGATATAGCAGAAGTTCAAAAACTCTGAAAAACTTGGTAATGATATGTATATGTTAACTTCTTGGGTGTTTTTGGTCTAGGACTAGAAAAGGAAAACAAACTCTTCCCTGAGATTTAAGCTTAGCACTGATCAGGAGGTAAGAATATGGCCTGAGTCTCAGACTGACCAATCATTTGCTGTAGACCCTATCAATAAATTAAACCATGGTTGCAGATCATCTATTCGTACTAGTAAGTTTCAATTTAGAGAACAGGTGTGTAGACCAACAAAATTTTTCATAAATAGGATTAGTATTAAGTCAATTGACAATGAAATCACACTTAAAGAGCAGATAACCCTTCAGCATCACATACAATGCAAACAAAATAAAGCTGTGATAAAATATTAACAATACTCAAAATATTAACATCAGTCCCACATGGCCCTGTCTCTATTTCTTATTTCTGGATATGATCCAGAACTCTGTCCCAAATGAGGACACAGTAAAGGATGATGAAAAATACATCTGTATAAGCACCTTTCTTGAAACAGTAAAGTACTTTCTTTAGTTAAACACTCCCCGATAGCACATGTAAAAACTTGAAATAAAGTTTATTTTTTTAAAAAAATGGCCAATTTCAACACAAATAAAGATTGTTTAATTCAGAGCATTTTTTTCCTAGCAACTCCTAATTCTAAACAGTATCAGCTAAGAATTCTAGGTTATTTTTAGTCATGAAGATAACAAAATTGGTCACCACACCCAGAACAGAAGCGGGTTCTTCAAAACAGAGTATCGTTCACACTGGGACTGCCTCTGAGGAGGGAGTGGCGGAGCCCACACCTGTCTCTGAATGGTTTCGTTGTCTAAACTCAGAGGAGAAAGTGAATCTGTGCAGCAATGTTTATTAGGCTGGTTGGTTCTTCACCTAACAACGTGTTCCAAAAGGGATCTAAAGCTGCTTATATCAAGACACATATAATACTCGTACAGCCAGATAGCGTGAATCAGAAAGAATAAAGGGAAACAAAGAAAGAGGCAGAAAACAGAGAAATGAGGCTATCACACAAAATGAAAGTCTAAGGTGCTCTAAATTTGGTTGTAAACTTTATACCAGTTTAAACAAAGAAGACAAAGAGCAACCATAGCAAAAAGTAATTTTAATTTTTCCAGTGGATAGATCACACATCAAGGGGAAAGGGAGGTGAGATGCACACACGACCTTTAGGACGAGAGAATCTCACACGATTTTAGTGTTCTTCCTCCTGCTTGGTCTGATTCAGGTCCCACGACAAATCCGCCAGGTCAGTGTTATTGTCCCCATGGACAGGGGAGAAGAGTGAGATGAGGGGGCCCAGTGTGGCCCGCTGCCATCGCCCAGCTAGCAGGCGCCAGGACGGAGCCTGGAACTCGAACTTCTGACCCACGTCCCAGGGTGAGACAGGAACAGGGAAACCCAAATTTCAGTATCTTTGAGCATAAACTAAAAAAACAGTGAGTTCTCCAAGCCTAGATTTCTAAACTGAAGTTCCTCTTTTGAGAAGTACCTTTCATTCTATTTCTCAAGAAAATCCAAACAAACAAATAAAAATTACATGCATGGATCAAAAAAAAAAAGGTTTACAGAGAATCAGAACTAAGGTGTGAGGTGCAAGCTCACTTCATCTTCCTCTTCAACAAACATCCATCTGTGGATTTTAAAATGTGTGAAATGTTTTTATTTCAACCAGAGTGCCACAGTTTCTGTAAACCCTCACAGCTCACCCCTTTCCCTTGGCTGTCCAAACTTGGCTTTAAGAAAAACCGGGAAGGAGCCAGTGAGTCTATTCCCTGTGTATGCCACCTTCCAAGCCAAAAAGAAAAACGAGGGAAAAGATTCTGCTAGTCTCACCCCGCACCCAGCCTACATCATCAGAACTAGAAAATACACACTCCACCATGCACAGCAGCAACCTCACCCAAGGTGTCAAAGGTGAGTTCTACAACACTCTGCTTTAAAAAGAGGGTGATAAATAAAATTGTCTTAAAGGAAGCTCAGCTCTACATTGCTAAGGGAGAAGAAAGAGGAAAATCGTGAAATGAAGCATATGTGAAATGGGAAAGAGGATTACAAAAATCTTTTCCCAAAACCCTTGCATCACATACACTCAAACACACGCAGTTTCTGAACCGGTAACACAGCAGTCTACCAGTACTTTCTTATGCACAGTACTTTCTGTTATCACATAGCTGATCTTGACAGTGATTTCAGGGGACCAAAAAGAGATCCATGTTCAAAAACTCTTCCATGAGACATATGTCCAAGATTTCTTTAACAGCAATGAAGCCCTAGTTTAAAACCTGGGGATAGAGCCTATATGTTAAACACCCTGGAAAGTCAAGTGCACAGATCTATGTTTTGATAGAAAGAAAGAAGTTCAAGGCCCACATGGGCCCATTTACTCATCCTTTCAACAGATGTTTTTTGAACATCTACTACAGTGTACCAGGCACTGTATTAAGTGCTTAGGATACACTGATTTTGACAAAATAGACAAAATTACCTGGCCTTGTGGAACTTACATTCTATTAGGTTGAAATGTAAACTCATACATTTATGAAGATCAAATCTTGCTGAGTGATATCTGGTCACTACATCAAAAGTTTATTAGTGATGCCATTATGTTCAATAAAATTACAGTGAAGCAACAAGAGCCTCATGGATCTGACATTCATGAGGCTGAAAGGAACGCAGAGAAGTGAAGTGTTTTGCCCAGGTCTGGTCCTCCAGACAGAGGTGACAAAGAGGCGGCTTCCAGCAGGAATCAGACCCTGGGCACCTTTTACTTTTGCTGCAGATGAATAATCCAAAGTTAAATCACACTAAAATCATTTTTTATGGCTGTACAAAGCCATAAAAAATGGCAAATCCTGAATTCAGAGTTTTATGAGGTGCCAGGAAAAGGCATTACCTGTTCATTCCCCAAGAATAATTGCATTTATAGACTAAAACTAAACAGTATCTCTGTTTTATACACTTGGCAACATCCTCTTAAGGCATGATTCTCCCTTTATAAGGCTTATATATTTTTTAATAAGGAAACTAGTCATATCAAAAGGGATATACTTTTCCTCCACTTATGAATATTAAATTTTGCTGAGTGATATTTGGTTACTACATGGCAGGTTTATTAGTTGTGATGTCATTAGGTTCAACAAAATTACAATGAAACAACATGAAACTCGTACTAATGGGATACTGAATTTCCTCAGAATAACAAACTTGAGAAAAGAATATAAGATAAATTACACCACTGCTACTGCCTCCACTTTCTTTAATGCTCTTTAATAGGCACGGCCATTACACTTATGAGACATAAAAAGAGCTCCCTGAGGAAGCTCTTACAAAATTGGAGAACCTCTTCAAGACTTGATGTACCTAAATCTATCTAAGCTTCTAGAATTCTTTGCTGAAAATAAATTTACCAGATAATTCAAAGACTGTCACTCAAGCTTATTCTTTCTCATTTCATTTGAGTTCAACACACATCCTGAGATCAACTCCATGCCTGGCTCTGCGCTGACCACCGAGTATATAAAGAAGGAAGGATTCAGGCTCAGTGCTGAACAGGCATTCTCAGCGCTTAAGGAGCTAAACATTAACAGTCTACATAGAATGCATCAGGAGCATAAAGAAAAGTGCACAGGTAGTAGGATGGCACCCAGTAAGGGACAAGCCAGAAAAAAGTCACAAAGTCAGGGAAGACTTTCCAGAGAAGATGATAGCTAAGCTGAGTCTCAAAGACTAAGCTAAGAGAAGAAGTAGAAAAATGCATTCGGAGGAGAGAGAAGAGCCTGAGGAAGACTCAGAGATATGAAACAGCTTACGTGTGTTCCAAGAGAATGAAATTAGAAGTCACCCGTGGTCAAAGACAGCTCATGATGTGGGTCTTAGAAAGAGACCTGCAGACCGTGCTCAGGAGCTACAGTTTATCCTGCAGGGAACCATCAACAGCTTTGAAGCAGGAGAGTAACATAATCATATTTGCATTTTAACATATTACTCCAGCATCTGCACAGACAGCAGAACAACAAAGGGCAAGTCTGACCAGTTACAAAACTGTCATCACAGCCCAGGCAAAGATAGTGAGGCCAGGAGACACAGCCTGCCAGGGCCATGCCCTCTACACAGAGGGAGACCAAGAAGGACCCCGTCGCCCAAGTCGTTCATTCTTAATAGATTTTGTGATTTTATAACCTTACAAAAAATGATCACATTGTGTAATGTTGGATATACTAATTATCTCAATTTGAGCATCACATATTGCACACAGATAATGATATTCAACATGGAATCCCACAGATATGTACAATCAATTAGGTTTCAAAAGACAAATAAGAAGATTTTATAGCCTCAGATTAACTTTTAAGGATTCTCAAATGTGTTTGTAAAACATTCCAAACATAGTATTAATTGAAAATAGTATTAACTGAAGCCTTAAAAGCAAAATTTTTTCAATAGTTTTTACTGTCTTTGGCTTTTTACCCACACCTTTATTTCATAGGAAGAAATACCTCCAGATTTTAAGGGTAGAGCAGATCATAGCAACAGCATGAAAAGAAGGCCAGTTAAAGTGGACAAAGTGTAATAAACAAAGCAGATTAAAGCACCAGTCCAGGTAATTCAAATCCCCCAAAGTTAGCTAATAATATATAACATTATAAAGAAATCCAACCCTGACATTTCATATACATAAAAAATGCACAGCCTCTTCTTCAGTGAAAAGAACTTTAAGATATTTTTGACAACTTTCATCTTTAAATCAGCAAGGTTGCTAAGAAACACTATAAAAAGTTGTCATGTTTTTAGGGGGAAAAAGTATCATTAATAACAATCATCATCATCTAGCCTAATTGAGAATTGTAAGAGACCCAGAAGTGGAATTTTCTAATTAGTTTCTATAATAAGTTACAGTGAAGGGCACAAATGACCTATCCTGATTAGCAATTTCTACCACGGTGTTGGTCTATTAAAAATGTCATTGCCCTTAACACATTTTTTGCAGTCAGGTGGAATGACATTCTATCACACAAGCTTGGGCAGTCTCAGACTTTCTCACTACTGAGGTATCAAATCACTCAGGCTAGATATCTATAATTATATTTTTATATTTACGCTGCTCTTTATACCCATGTAAATATGCTCAATTTTAATTTGTATGTGTACTTTAAACGTTAAGATTCCTGTGCTACAGTGATTAAGTTGTCCTGCTGAGAAATTAAGTGATATATGTGGCAGCCTTAATAAAATACTCAAGGAGATTATAGGACCAATGCAATGGTCTGGTCAGATCACACCTAGAAAGTGATGCTTGGTTCAGCTCCATGTTAGGAGGGACTGTGCCACCTTGAAACACACCCAGAGCAGAGGTAGAAGAATGGAGACAGGACCCCAGACATGGCCCAGGCGTGGGGGCTCCACCCCAGCTCTCCTCTCCTCTGCGCCATGTAACTCATCACTGACGCTCTGTGGCTTGCATCTCAGAAATCTCTCGTGTGCCATCTCTCTTTCCCACTGAGCCTGCAATGGCTGCAGTCTTGGTTCATCCAGTTTCTTATACTAACCTCCAAACTGACTCCCAATCCCTCCCAAATCCCATCTCATACAGTGCTGCCAGGTTCATTTTCCTGACACAATACACTAATTATGACTTTATCCTACAGAAAAAAAAAAAAGGTATACGCTTCAGACACTGTTCAGGGCTCCTCATGAATTTGCTCCAACTCACCTCTCTATTATGTTTCCCATTAACCTCCTTTATCATGAATAACTCTCCTCTTCCAGACATACAAAAGGATCTACCTTTCCTTGCATAATCTCTAGACCCTCCCATATCCATGTCTTCTTTCCATGCTGTCCTCTTGTCCAGACCATCCCAGACTCCCTATATGCAAATGCTATTCACCCTCCAAGGATCCCTTCAAGTACAACTTTCTCCACAAATCCTCCCCTAACAACTTCCACCAAAAATAATCTTTCACTCTATACCTATCTCTCATGACCTACCATTGTAACTTCCTTGAGGAGAGGCTTTGGGTCTGATTTACATTTCAGAGCATGTAGCACCTTGCATAAAGTAAAACAAAGATTGTCAACTGCACTTTGCAGGACAGATGAAACCAGTGAACAAGTATTTTTGGTTCACAGGTGCAAATCTCCAGCTTCTCTTGACACATTGAAGATCTGGCAAATTAGGCATGCTCTCTGCAGTGTAACAGTTTCCCACAGTCCCCAGCAGACTCTACTGCCCCCCAACACTGCAGATGAAGCAGAGGGTCAGTAGCTATTTAAATCTTTTGCTCTCCTGGCTGCTCTCATTTATAGTATCTGCCTGACTCTCAGAGACAAGTAAGTTTATGACTCCTGCAATAAATGATCAAGAAATACATATTAAGGGATGAAGGATTATCAGATGAGCAACACTTGAAGGAAATAAATATGTCTGAAAGGAAAAATGGAAACCACATGATACAATGGCTGTAGTCAGTATTTCAAAGGATATCATATGGAATATATATAAATAGAACAAAATTGTATTTGTTCTGTGTAGGTCCAGAGTCCTAAAAGAGAAATAATGAGGGAGATCACAGAACTTTTTCACTTTAGAATTGCTCGAAAGCAAAACAGACTTCCTCAGTGAGGAATGAATGTCCTTCCCAGAGCTGTTCAAGCCAAGGCTGCCCAACACATGCCAGAGGGTCTGAGACGGGAGGCTGCACTGGACACCCTGCAAGGCCCATTCCATGCAGAGAACCCTGACTGCAGCCCCTTTCCTAAATTCATTTGCTGTCTTATTAGAAAATGGAACACTGAACGAAGTAACATACGGTCTGTACCGGTGCACTGCTTATGGGGTACACACAGCATAAGAAGAGAAGAGGGTCAAGGAGGAAACCTGAAGAAACTCTGTCATTTAGGGACAAGGGAGCATGAAGACCTGACAGAGAAAGGGCAGGCAGAAGGAAAAAGAAACATAAAGATGTTGTGTGTCACAGACACCAACAGGAGAGAAAGTTTCCAAAAATTCCATTTCAAATGCAGCAGAGTTAAATATTGTAAGAATTTTTAAATGCCCATTGGATTGACCTGAAAAATTCTGCAGAGTCGCAGGGCTAGCAGGGTGGGGCAGCGGCTCATGTTCATAAAATGCCTCCAAGTCAAATAAAGGCAGTGTCTCCAGATGAGATTATACATATGCAGAAACTATATCATTAGGATTATGTTAAAAGCTTTAGTTTGATAAGCATAGCATTTAAATTATACTACAATTGTTGAACCCCTTTTTGGCAATTCTTTATGATTTTTATCTTTACGATTTATTTTTATCTTTATGATTTATCATTTTTTAATATAAACAGAAAAAGAAAACTAAGTAGCCCAGGCTATTGACAGCCTTAGGGAGGTCTGAGGTTTCAGCAAAGTGGTGGGTATGAAGTCAGCAAATTTAACTCCTAAAAAAAAACTGTGACTATATGAATTTTTTTATTTAAAAAGACAGCACACTGTATTTGAAGGGGGCACCTCCAGTTAGACAACGAAGATTGCACTCGAACATTTCTCTGTCCTCCCTCCTTAATCCTCACTAAATAAAAAGAGCACAAAGTTCACAAGGGCACTATGAACAAGAGTGGAGACAACAGCAGAAGAGAAATGCCAAAAAAACTGGAGGAAATAGAAAGAGGACTGAAAGGTAGTTAGTGATTTAGCAAAACAGAGAAAGCTGAAAGCTAAGTAATGCTAGGAAGAGGAAGGCCACAGAGGGAGGCAGTTCCTACCACAGAACCCAGGAGCTATGGTTTAAATGTCTGTGTCCCTCCAAAGTCCATGTTAAAATTTAACCCCCAATGCAACAGTATAAGAGCTGGGGGCTTTAGGAAGTGATTAGGTCATGAGGGCTCCACCCTCATGGATGGGATTGGTGCCCATATAAAAGGGCTGGAGGGAGCCTGTTTGGCCCTCTTGCCCTTGTGCCACGTGAGGACACAGCAGCACAGTACCATCTGTGCAGCAGACAGCAGCCCTCGCCAAACACAGAATCCACCAGCACTTTGATCTTGGACTTCCCAGCCTCCAGAACTGTGAGCAACAAATTTATATTATTTATAAATCACCCAGTCTAAGGTATTTTGTTATAGTAGCACCACTAAGACAACAGGAAAGTCTCAGGAGGTGGAAGCGTTAGATACTTCTGAATGTGGAGGTACAGAGTAAGAAACTGAGAACAGAAAAAGGAATTTAAATTCTTTAAAAGCAGTTAAACATCCCAATCCCAACCCCCATGGTAAGGCAGCTACCTATACCCTTCCTGGCAGAGGATGAAGGGAATGTACATTGACACACCAAATGGTGACACTCTCCTGTCTATGGCCACCAACCAGAATGCTGGCAGCTAGGTGTTAGCCATGCCTCCCCCAAATCCAAAACAAAAACAGGAGATGGACAAATTCCAGAGAAATTACTATAACCTACAAAGACTCCTCCAACAACATGGCCAGGCCCTTGCCTGATCACGTTACAGTGAAGTCTAACAGACCTCAAGCCCTGCCCATGTGCACAGAACTTCTGATTTGCTTCTTAAACCCATTCTTAAATGCAAACAAAGAACCAAAGATTACTAGACATCATTTGAGAGGAACCTCCAAAATAAAAGAGAGAGACCAAAACAAACAGAAGAAAAAACCCAGAATAAACAGAGACTTGCAGGGAATAGAAAAGAAGTAATACAGAAAGGAATGAAGAAAGATCCCACATTCATGAAATAATACTGATGCTATACTTTTTAAAAATTTTTTAATTCATAGAATAAGCACAATTTTTTAGAAATTAAAAATATGAGAGAAGAAATTAAAAGTTCAATAGAAAGAATGAAAAATATAAATTGAGCAAATCTACAACAAAGTAGAAGAAAAAGACAAAGAGAAAGGAGGAATTACTGAAAGACAGGGAGAAAAAAAACCAGAAAACATCAATGAAATAATACAAGAAATATAAGAAAATTTCTGAAATAAAAGACAATTATCCTGATTGAAAAGACCCACCAAATGCCCAGCACAGAAAGTGAAAAAAGAACCACATCAAAGCATGCGGTTGTAAAATTCCAAAGCAACAGCAGTAAAGGCAAAACCTGTAAAAGCTTCCAGAGAGAGAAAAAGAAAAAAGGACACACAGAGGGGATTGAAAAGCAGAATGGCACTAGACCTTTCAACCATAACCCTGGAAGCTAGAAGGCAATGTAGCAAAGACATCAGTCATCAAATGAAGCCAAAAATACTTCCGACCTGCACTGCTACCCCAGGCAGACTCCAATCAAGCGTGAGGTGTGATGAAGACACTTGCAGACACACAAGACAGCCAAAAGTTTACCCCTCGCATGCCCCTTTTCTCAAAAAGTTTTCAGAAGATGAACTGTAGAAGGGAGTAAACCAAGAAATTCCCTGAAATGAGGGAGCAGCCCCAAAAGAGGATAACAGGGCATCTAGGAAACACGGGATCCAACAGACAAGGGACTTGCCAGGAGGAAGGCCCCAGGAGTAGCCGTAAAGGAGGCCTGGAAAGCAAGCAGTCCTGATCGGAAGGTTGGTTACATTTTTTTAAGTTTGCAGAAATATTGAAATAGAAGAAACAATGAGGAAGAAATTACAGTGAGAGAAAGGAGATAGGGCATCCGGAGGAGGAAGGAATCCAGGCAGGCAGAGAGCAAAGGCTCTGGATCGTGCATATCCACATCAGGCCTGGACAGAACCACACAGCTCTTCCTCAGTGCGGGGAGGACGGAGGAAGATAAAAGGGCCGAAAAAGGTAGGTGAGGACGAAACACACCTCGCGGTTACAGGATCGATACGTTGCTTGACAGTCTTTATTTTAGGGTGAGGTAGGGGTCCAAGGAAAATTGTGAATGTTTCTGAAGGTACCAGAAGAAAATGGTAAATTCATTTGATGAGGTAACTTTGATCTTAGAGCAGGGCTGTACACACACTGTCTTAATGGAGCATTTGTGCCAGGCACTTCTCTATGCTCCCGCAATGCTTTACAACTCTTACCACATCATATTTACACTAGCACATTAAAGAACTGTGTTTTCACTAGACTATGAATACTCAAGAACCATCTTACCCATGTTTATACAACCCACACTCCCCAAGGTGCCTGCCATGAAATGCACTTTTGTTGTATGGATATATAAATGTTTATTTCCAGAAATACAAAGGTATGTCAACACATCAATACACATGTACTACCTTAAAATGTTTTTTATATGCCACGACAGTCAGCATTCAATAATTTTATAATATACTTAAAAAACAATATATAATATCCCATCACAGATAAATCCCCCAAAATCTGATTTAAGTTCAAATTTACACCTGAAACTGTACCTTTGCTTAGGTACACGTAAAATCCAGAATCTCTTTTGGGAGATGCCCATACATTGACTAAACTCAGAAGAGCAGGGAAGACTACATGAATCTATGACTACTTTATGGACTCTAAATTAAAGTTCAGAAACATTCACAATGAATAAAAAAATCCATGGCTGGAAATCAATACCTGCCTTGCCTAATAATAAACCTAAAGATTTTATGGTTTGAAATATCAAACTTATCTATTCAGAATTAATTTAAGCACAATTGGTCTCTGTTTATCAAACAAGTCTTAATATTTCAGCATATTCTAATTTCACATTTTTTCCAAGAGGAAAGATAGTTATTATTTACTATGAAAAGCACGATATTAATGCTTAAAACTTTGCTTTCCTCTTCCCTACATTTAAGCCCAAAACCAATTTTCTTACAACATCTTATTGTGAATTACCCAACAGCTTTTCCACAAAACATTTCAGATCCATCTCAAATAAAAGCGAGAGTTCTGTTTGGCATTTAAATCTTTGGCTGAATTTAGAGGATGTTTTTGAATGCTATTAGTCAAATTCTTCTTGTCATATTAATATAGTAGAGAAAATTAACTTGAAAAGTTTGTCTTGAATGCCAGATTATGTCAATCAATCCTAATCTTTAGTTTCATAAAGCAGTAAAACAGAATTATAATTATCTAAATGACATAAGTTAATCAACAATTAGGACAAAATGCAGACTGGTACAACTGCATAAACCTTTCTTCATATTCCACAAAGTATAAGTTGACTAAATAAGGTTGTTCCAACATCATATGAAGAAAGGTAATCTGAAAATACAGCTGTGTTACTTGTGCCTTTAAGATCATACAAGTTAAATCAGAGCTCAACAGCTCCATGATGACTTCTAGTTTACAAGAGCACACAAACATATCTTCCGAAATACCTGATTTTGATTTCAGGATAACCTGAATGGTATGTCCGTCGTTGGTGACTTCACAGTCTCGGCAGACCACATAATTTGGAGAGAGGCGGACATCCAGCAGTGAGGGGTCATATCTAGCTTCTCTTGAGTTTAGGTTAATAGGAGACTGGTATTCCCCATTAGCATCAGGAAACACCAAGCCCCACTCAACACCTAAGGACAGAATGAAATAGATTAAGAACAGGTTAAAAAAAATAAGTTGGTAAAATTTAACATGCAAAAACTAGCTTAAACACTTTTATGATCTAACATTATGAAAAGAATTATGATTACCATCTTTATACAGGTGAAATATACTAAATGTGTGTGAATTTTTGCGTTCATTATTTGAATGATCTAATATTATCAAAATATTACTACATACAAAATCCCGAACTAACAAAACATTCCATTTGTATATGTCCACATAGATGTAATAATTTACAACTCTAGGAAATTTAGGTCATCTTTAAATGAACAGGAAAAATCATAATACACAAAAATTTCCTCCGCTCACTAATTCCGTCATGTTCAGTACTTGGGAAACAGCTGTAACTTTCCACATGCTTGGTGAGAGGCAAAAACCATAACTTTGATGCTAGTGAATAAACGCCTCTTAGAAATGCAAATACAGTATTTTCAAGTGTGCATATGTGTATATATACATACATATATTCATACATATATAATATGTACTCCACAAATTTTTTATAATTAAAATAATATATTCTGTATTTGTGTCAATGCACGTAGTAAACACCAGCACTAATGGTTATCTCTGTTAAGAGCCCTAGGTCTTCAGGGATAACTTCAGGAAACTAAGTCAACCCCTTCCCGCCAAGCCCACCGATTCAGCTTGAAAATTAGGGCATGTCTGAGAAGGAATTGAGCCTTGCTAGTGTCCTTCCCAAAACAAACACTTTCTCCCACAGAGCTGGTTTCACTAACGCTGTCTTCTCACGGCGTTGAGTAAAGTGAACCGCTACTCAGAAGACAGAAAAGGCACAACCAGGGCTTGAAGCCTCGCCCTCGGGACGCCTGCAGGTGCGAACCGCCGCCCCAGCCCCGCCGCGGGCTCCCGGGCGCGAACGCAGGCGGCGGGCGAAGGCAGGCGGCGGGCGCGCCTCCCGCCCCGAAACGTGCCAGGCGACTGGGAACGCGATGGAGACCCCGGTGGGAAAGAGGGGACGCGGGGGTGCTCGGGGCGAGCCACAGCAGCAGAGCCCCGTGCCCGAGGAGCGAGCGGGGGGACGCGGCCGATTACCTTCCTCGTAGCCCCACTCCACACCCTCGTCGTCCTCCTCCTCATCCTCCTCCTTCTCGGGAAAGGCGACGGAATCTTCGATGAAGCTCAGGTCAGCCATGGGAAGGCCGCGGGACCCCCGGGCGCCCTGGCCGGCGGTGCCTGCGCCCCGCGGGCGAGCGCGCGCGCGCGTGTGGCCCCGGGTGGTCCGGCCGCCCGCGCGGGGAGCGCGTCTCGGGGTTCCCGGCGGAGCGAGGGAGCCGCGGCAGCTCCGGCAGCGAGCGCCGGGCGCATTATAAACCGGCCGGGGCGTGTCTGCCACGCGAGGGCCCGCCCCCTTCGCTCGGTGGCCCTGGGAGCCGGGGGCACAGCAGGAAAGGGGCCTCGCGGCTACCCGGGCGAAGCCCCCATAACGCGCCGGCGGCCCCTCCGCCGCGCCCTCCCCGCGGGGTCGCCCCCACCACGCCTGGCGCCCTCCGGCAGCGGCTGCTCCTGCTCCGCCTCCCGCGCTTTCCTTCCAGAACACCCAAGGTCATCCCTGAGCACCCCCATGTGCCCGGCATAACCCATGGCCTTTGTCCTCTTATTTATTTTCATCTTTATCGTCCGCCTCCCCCGGGAAATACCAAAAAGAAAGGGGCTCGGAGAGAAGAGAGGTGGCGTGCCATTGATAGGAGAAAAGAGAGGCTGGGAGACCCCACGGCAAGGTAGAAAGGGTCTCCCCAGCCTCAACTTTGTGTTAGTGAGTATTTACGATACTTTTTAAATTCGTCCTCAGAGTACAGTGGAAACGGGCATGGAAAATTTTTCACGAACTTTGTAGCTCCTACATACATTTAAGAAAAAAAATTGTTTTAAATCTAGAGAAATAGATATAATTTAGGAGAATTGCTCCATGAAAAAGTATTCCAAAGGCAGGGAGAGAAAGGTGGGTAAAAACAGGGTGTTTGTTTTTAATTTCAGAGTTTGGAGCTCTGCCACGGGCTCACCTTGCTGTGTACACAGCTCCCGATCACCTAGTGAAGTCGTGTAAATAATGAAAGGGTACACATTGCATAACAAATGGCAGCTTTCCTGTTCCGAAGAGGTCGCATGGTTACCTCTTAAACATGCTTCCCTGTCCAGTGGTAATAATTTCAGCCCCTGTTCCACCTTTTAAAAGCCCTACTTAATAACCCCTAAACGGGTTAGCTCCACTTGTTTCGAAGTATTCTGTGCATAATAAGCTCAGATTTGGGCCTTAAGTACGATTAATTATATGCTCTGTGCACACATCAGAATGTCTGTTAGCAGTTTGAATAGCCTGTTCCTAAATCATACCATCCTTATGCATGCTTAATTATTCACGTAAGGATGGAGAGAATCAGTTTGGGAATTTTTAGGTTCTGTGCTTCACTGCCTGCTCAGCACCTCCACTTTTTTAAAAAGCCACTTCACAGGCTGTTACCAACTTCTCCAGAGAGTGGATTGGGACTGAAAGGGGGTGAAGGTTGGTACTCAAGTCAGTCAGTTCTGCTACTTTCTGGAAGGTTTAGCAAAATAGGTGAAAACTATTGGCCAACTTTAGTTTTGAGGCTATCCTGTGGATTTCAAGCATTCATGTAGTTTCTTTTTATCTTAACTCAGAGACCAGAAAGCCAGCCACACCATTCACTGAGACTAAACTCATTCTTCATTCACTGCCTTCTGAGTGTTCTTTAAGAGACACTCTGCTCTGCACTTTAGTAAGCCTGGGATTGGCAGAAGCAGAAGTCTATTTTCAAGCCATACCTATTAAAAATAATAAGCACTGCTGAAAATATTGATCACTTTCCTCTGAAATTGTTCAAAAAGGAACATTTCATTTATTTTCCCTTTCTTGCAAACTTCTTCACAGTTTTAAATTAGTTTAAATTTCTTTTTAGAAGTATGCTAATGAAGCCCAAACAAAGGCTAAGGAGGGCCTCAATAATACAATCACTTTGCCACTCTAAGCTCATCAGCAATGTCCATTTGCCTCTCCCCCCAAATACGTATAGATATGACATTGTAGCCATTGTGTGACCACCAACTGCTTTTAAAGTATCGCACTAATCATAGAGATGTTTCACAAACTAGAGGACAGCAAAATCACTATGTCAAAATCTGAGTTTTCTGTGAATAAATAGTGTGCTATGTTTACAAAAGATAGGTTGAACGATTGAACTGTTAATATTGAGTGTTGCAGCTGATTGACAGTTTTGCATATGGCCAAAAATGCATCACCATTTGAAAATGCAATTGGCTACTAGACAAACATATGTTGGCCCATATTTGTTCTTTCTGAATTTTTCAGCATCATTTGTATAATATAGCTACTGTATGCAAGCCTAAGGTACCCTGTCCAGTAACATATGAGCCATTTCGCTATGCATCCAAATATTCAATTAACAGCCTTAATTGCTTTGAGACTCTGTGCTTCAGATTTCTGCTAATTAACAGCACCTTAAGACCTTCTCTTCTCAGGTCCCTGTACTATATTATCACCAAAGATGGAATTTCTATTTCTAGTTATTATAAGGTGTCTGTCACCATAAAACCTAAACACACAGATCAAAGATACAGGCCAATTATTTGATTTACAAAATAGAACAAGCTCATTTAAATCCAATATCAGAGAATCTAAAAATAGTCATGCTCTATATTGTGAACGTAAATACTCCACAAATCCCTCTATATGATTTTTAATCCCTTTCACCTAATACTGTATTCAATACCTTAAATTAATTTCATATTGCTCACTTTTAGGGTTTGCATAACTGAGGTCACACATATCGGTGGAACAATTTATTAAAACTAAGATCTAGGGCCGAGCCCGTGGCGCACTCGGGAGAGTGCAGCGCTGGGAGCGCGGCGACGCTCCCGCCGCGGGTTCGGATCCTATATAGGGCTGGCCGGTGCACTCACTGGCTGTGTGCCGGTCACGAAAAAGACAAAAAAAAAAAAAAAAAAAAAAACTAAGATCTATATAACTAATTACTGTTTGATACTAAGAGAATATAAACAGAAATACCTAAAAGTAACAAACTCTTCTGGGTGTCAAAGGAACAGGGGAACTAAGAATGCTTCACAGCACCCCATACCCACACAGCCCTCTCCTCCCAGTCTTTTCTCACCGTTTGCCTGCCTTACAATGACTTCCTTATTGCATTGGTAAGTTTGGACCCTAGAGAAATCATAAACAATCATCACCTTCTTCTTGTGTGCACCTTATGCTCTGGAATACCTCAAGGGTACAGCTAATACATGCATGTCAAGTGGCTTCTGTCCAGATTGTAATTCGTAGACGTCAGTAATGGTAGATTGTGTTCCTTCATGTGCATTGCTGTGCAGCAGATTCCTGGGAGACCCAAAAAGGAATAAAACACTGTTTTTGCCCTCGAGGAAGTCACAGTTCTCAGGGAGTGGGAGGAGTAAATAATTAAGTATAATACAAAGCAACATGAAATATGTTAATTAGAAATGCAAGTACCACTACATCTAAGGAAGGTGTGATTCATACTGAAGGGAACGATCCAGGAAGCTTTCCTGGAAAAGATGGAATTTGAGGCAAACTTAAAAAGCTGAGTGGGATTTGGGTGGACAGCATGTGAGCAAATAGCCCTGTAGGCATGAGCATTGATGCTGAATCATGGAAGTGCTTCTTGTGCAGCCATCCTCTCCTTCAAATACCTTCTGTGACCTGCCAAAATCAATCCAGATACACTAAAAATGTGTGCTTCAGTAAGCTTATGTCTGAAGTAAGACACTTCTGGTTATTTAGTGTTGCACTCTCTTTGTCCTCACACGGATTTTCCACCTCTCTCCCCTGGGTGATGGACACACAAAGGATTACTCAAAGCCCATTTCCTCTGAGCAGTTGAGACACCCCAGAGGGGTTAACTTCCTGGAACCCCCAAAAGAGAGGCATTCCTCCTTTGGGAAATTAACCCTGAACTGGGGTTCTGTCTCATTTATTTTTCAGGCCAGAAAGTTACAGAAAAAGAACATAGGTGGAGTTATGTTTAAGTATAGTTTAACAATAGAAGCTGGTGACATCAGTGAAATAACAAAGTGACATTCCATAATGCAATTTGCAAAAGATTAAGTCGATCCACCAACAAAAGCTTGTTCTTAGCAACTACTGTGTTTTCCTGCAGCAGTTTCCTCAGTATTTTTACATAACAATCAATAGGTTAACCTGCTCTCAAGGGCATCTGTCCTCAAGAGCCAGCAACTTTGCTGTGTTACAATTCTATATCCACAACAGAGACTTTAGCCTGAGGAAAGTTTCCTGTCTTTTGCAAGGTTAACATTCCTAGATGTAATTTTTAAAAGTTAGGTTAAACCTGAAACTACAGGGCTTTGGAAACTAGGCCCTGTGAAATACACTTGCTTTATAAATGTTAGTGTACTCCACAATTTAGTTCGTTGGTCTGATTTTTGTTTTGCCAGGAAGGACATCAAAAATTTTATCACATATGTTTCGATTTCTGAAGGTTTCAAGCTTTGTTTATAAGAAAAGAAGTTTTGATTCTTCCTTTTAAATTTCTTTTTTCATGAGCAGGCCCCATGGCTCACTCGGGGGAGTGCGGCGCTCATAGCGCCGAGGCCACGGGTTCGGATCCTATATAGGGATGGCCAGTGTGCTCACTGGCTGAGCGTGGTGCAGACAACACCATCACCAAGGGTTGCGATCCCCTTACCCATCAAAAAAATAAATAAATAATGGATAAATAAATAAATAAATTTCTTCATTATAACACTAAAGTCAAGTTCAGATTCCCATAGTGGCTAGCCACCAGAAAAAAAACCAAAATTTCTTTCTTCAACATATTAATCTTATATTTCACCTACATAAAGTTACATTTATAAGACGTTTGTTTGACATCTTGGATTTTTGTCTTCAGAACCATCAGCTGCTGGTTTTAGGGTCCACTGTATCCAGGGAAGATTGTATGATTGCTTCTATTGTTTGTCACCTCTTCACTGTGTCACTACATGACTCACTTTTACCAGTTAAATATGAGAAGTGGCATGTGCCCCTTCCTGAAAGAAAGCTTTTGGAGTTACCTTGTGGTTCCACAATCATTTTTATTTCTCTGTCCCACAACTAGCCAGTTCAAGAAATGCACTGCTGCCTCAGTCTGGACCCTGTAATAAAGAAGACCCATAGATCAGAGCCATAGCCAACCAGAAGTTGACATGTAATGCTGTGAGATATAAACCTTTGTTTTATGAGCCACTGAGATTTGGGGCCACTTCTTACAGCAGCATATAACCTAGTGAAAACTGACTGTTAACAGTAGTCCATCAGGTAAAGGTGAGTTTAGGGTAATTTTTATTTGCTCAAAATTTTTGCATCTGTCTTTTTCTTCAAGGTAAAAAAGTACTTCTCTAGCCCGCAAGGAAATTAAACAGTGCCCTTATCTCACCTTGCAAATTTCTTGGAAGTTTTGGTACTGAATAGGGTCCACACAACTTACGACACAGTGAGAAAGCCCTTATCTGTAGAATATTTCTCTCCTCTAAGGGGACAAGGGCAACAGTTCTCTTCACTTCTCTGAGACCACACCAGTTATGCCTGGAGCCTACACCCACATCAGCACCAAATTAACTTGTGCTGAAGTTGGGATGTTTGAGATCTTTATAGTGGTGACTCCTACATCTACCATTATAACAAGCAAAACCTTCTCTAGGGAGCCTTCTGCCAAACAAAGCCCTTCACGCCAGTGGTTATGCACTTTTTCCTGGAGCTTCCATATACCTTTTGCCTTGAAATTAAGATTATATTTCAAATACATATTATATGACCTTCTCCTCCAGTAGACAGTGAGCTCGCCAAGAGCAGGGGGTTCATCCTACTCCTCTCTGCATCCCCCCATGTAGCACATGGTGCACATGACAAGCACTTTGGAAGTCATTCTCCTGTGTCACCAGCTGTTCAGTGAGCTGACTAGATTTTATAAACATGTTAGTGCAATAAAAGTTATGGTTACTAAGGTGGAAGCTTTTAGAGTGTGGTGGGGTCCCAAAAAAGGAGTGATTGAGTTTACCTGATGGCAGGTGTGTCGGTAGGGGCTTCATCAAGGAAGTGACGTGTAAGCTGGTTCTTGAAAGATAAACAAGTGCTCCTTTGCCCACAGAAGAAGGAGGGAAGAGAAGAAAGAAGGACATTCCACAGCAAAAGCTCGAATGTGGAAGTCAGTGTGTGTTCACTTTTTTGATCAAGTTTATTTTCTTTTTCTATGGTGTTCATAAAAGGATGGAATGACATATTTAAATATTATGCCTATGTTTGTTTTAGTAACATAAAAAAAGTCTCAATCTCATAGCATGAGATAAAATACAAAGCAGATGGTATGCTTAAGTGAGTGCACATTGTTGACAGAGCAGCACCACTGAAAATGCATTGAGCCCTTGTCAACTTTAACAGAAGAAGCAATGGCCAAGTTAGAATGGCCCCTTGGCCACACCCAAACTTCAGTTCCCACAGCAACTGGGACACCTCACTCTGATCTACAGCATGCTGTGCCTGTTACACATGATGGCAAACCAGATCACAGGAAAGTGATCATTTGAGCACTGTGGTCAACTCCAAAGATGGCTGCCTTAATTCTTGTCCTCAGTTGGCACATGCTATTCTTCCAATAAAGAGGGGACACTATTTCTCCCCTTCCCCCTTGAATCAGGGCAGGTTTTGTAACTGGCTTTGCCCAATAGACTGTGCTAGAGTGACCCTATGCCAGTTTCAGGATAAGCCTTTAATAGGGTCGGCCAATCCTTCTATGCTTTCAAAAACTAGTCATCATATAAGTAATCCTCCTACCCAGAGACCCCATGCTGTGAGGAAGCTCAAGCTAGCCCCGTGAAAAGAGAAGACGCATGAAAAGAGCGTGAAGGCACAGACATGTGAGTAAAGCCGTCTTGGACCTTCCATCTCACCTCAGCCACCAGCTGAATGCAGCCAAATGAGTGACCCCAGATGACACTACGTGGAGCAGAAAAAATGCCTGTCTGAGTCCGGCCTGAATGCCCAGCCCACAGAATCATGAGAAATAATAAATCAGTTTTAAGCCACTAAGCTTTGGAGTGATTTACTATGCAGCATGGATAATGGAAGCAATCACTTCCTGTACCAGAAACCATGCCAATCACTTCCCAAAGGTTATTTGAATTCTCACAAGCGGCTCAGTAATATCAGCCCATGTTCAGATGAGAAAATGAAGTCTTAGACTTGTCCCCTACGACAGAGGTAGTGGGTGACCTGAGGTCTGTCTCACTCGAGAACCTGTGCTCTGAGCCACCAAACCTCCTGCCTTAGGAGTGGGTGAACTCTCCACCTGAAGAACGCAGGTTACAGGAACACTGCTGGGAACTAAACGTCAACTTAAATGCACACTCCAGCCCTATCACACCCTCTCCCTGGGCAAACCAGGGGACATGTTGTACCAGTTTGGGCACTTGGGGTCAGAAAGCCCAAAACGGAAGAGTAAGAGAAGCTAATTTGGAAAATGTACAATGGAAATTTTTTTTTAATGAGTAGACTTTCTATTTTCTAACTTGTTCCAGAAAAACTGAGCAAAAAGTACAGCGAGTTCCCATACACCCTCTTGCCTGGCCCCGGTCTCCCCTATTGCTAACATTAGTGTCGTACATTTATTACAAATTGAAGTAACAAATATTGATACGTTATTATTAACTAAAGTCCACCACTTACATTAGGGTTCATTGTTTGCATTGTACATTCTATGTATAATTTTAAGACTCTGCTTAGGTACAGAAAAGGGGATCGGTGGCTGGAATGTCATGTTGAAGAAGTTTGCTCCTAAACCACCCCTCCTCGGCAAGCATGCCTCGGTCCATCTCTGCTTGCTCCGGGTCTGACCTCTCCCCTCTGTCCTCGTGGCCCCTGTTTGTCTTAGCCCACTCTCTAGCTTTGATGCCTGGCATCACGCGGCTTCTGTCCAAATTTATTTTCAACCTCAGGCTTGTCCTGCTCAGACCAGCATCCCAGGATTTGATGTCTCTTGATGAACTGTAGCCCCCTCTCTGACTGGCTGGTGATTTACTAATTGCCTGTTATGTATTATGTGTGTAACATGATTTAGCTCATGAATTCATAATAATATGAAAAAAAGGTATTTTTTTATAGATGAAGAAACTGAAACTCAGAGAATTAAGTGCTTTGTCCATGATCACACAGTTAGCAGATGGAGGAGTTAACATTTGAACCCAGTTCTAAAGCCAGAGCTCATTTCATAACCCCTTCCCACTTCTCACCTCAGAGTTAGTCACCATTGTATGAAAAAGCCCATTCAAGATGTCATTAGTTATTCATTCATTCACATTTACAAACAGCTCTCAATGGGATATGAATTGTTAAGTGCGTACTTAGCTAAAATGCCACTCCTGAAAAACAGAAAAGCATTCAAGATGTTTTATGCTAAATATTTCCATTCCGTAAAGAGTTTGTGTAATGAGGAGGAACCAGGGACACTAATGAAATAGACAAAGCAATAAACATTCCTAATGCTAATGGAGCACAGCATGTTTACATTATGATTGGAACCCCATTGATTAGACTTCACTGAATATTCCTTTTAGCACAATTATCAATGATGGAAGAGAAGATCGAGCTTGGTGCTGAGTACATGCTAAACACCGTACTAGACTGACTACACTAGTTTCAACTGAGTCTCTTTATTTAAGGGGCAGTAGCATACAACATGATAGCTTGATATTCCCCAACTTGACAGAGGAGATAACAACAGAAAAATAGTCTAAAACTATGTAAGTAAGATACGATAATTATCAGATCTTAAGAAGTATTTAAAGTGGACCTCTCCAAAATAAATCCAACTTCAAAAGTCTGGTGGAAACACCTGATTAAATGTATTATTATTATTATTATTAGCATATTATAATATGTTGAAAGGCAGTATAGTATAATGGCTTTGTTGCATAATAATTTTTCATTTCGATCAAGTTATTTAACCTCTCTTTGTCTCAATTTCCTCATCAATGGAATGAGGGCAATAATAGTATCAAACCGAAGGGCTATTGGGAGGATTAAATATGTTAATGCAGATAAAGCACTTGAAATAGAACAGTCAGTTCATCTAGAAAGCTTGTTTGAAAATGTACATTTGTTCTGATGAAGTTGATATACTCATAGGGAGCAATTTGAGCACAGTGAGACTTGCATGTTTGTGTATGCCACCTTTGTCTGTGGGAAGCACGAGGGAAACACAGAAAACTGCACCCAGTTGAACTGAGTCGTGTAGGGAATGCACAAAATGCTCACATGCACACACCTCACCATCTGCCGACGACCTTGGCTCAGCTTGTGCTATGAGCTACTCCCGTGCTCATCAGGTGCTACAACCTTGTGTCAGATTTCAGGTAGCCCTCTTTCCACTCCTTCACAATAACTCACAAGCTGCAACCTCTCTGACACCCACTTCCACAAGCAATCATCAGCTCTTTTCCAAGTTAAAATGCCATACTTATTATTTTAGCATTTAACCATTTCTTAACAGGTCTAAAAACTGCTGCCATTTTATTGGGCTCCTTTTTTTTAACGTGTCACTGATGAGGGTTTTGAGTGTCGTGGCCTTAAACCCATTTTCCCCAAAGGACTGTGATTGTTACTGCTGATTTTGCATAGCACAGTGGTTTTTAGGAATTCCTGTGTTACATTGTAGCAAAATGGACCATATCTGGCATGTAATAAACACTCAAATAATGTAACAATTATTGTAATTATTATAAGAAATTGATAGCTGTATATGACTTGTATATTTTCTTAGATCATTTTGTGTTTGAGTTAATTTGATTATTATCATCATTAGTTTGAATACTGTCCATGTTAGTAGTATTATTGTTTTCATATTCAGGAATGTCTTTATGATTTATACATTTGTGATATTGCTCAAAGTGTATAAAACAATACAAGAATCATTGTCATTTAAGGATTTCAAACGTATTAAGTGTCCTACTAATTTGACCATATTCCTTTGAGACCACAGATAAAAATAAGACCTGCTGGTAATCAGCAGGTAACTCTAGGTATTAAACATCAAGATAGTCTGGTTTTAAACAACCACATGTATTCTGGACTAGTTATCCATAAGCCTTTTTAACCCATGATCACATAAATAGGAAGAGGATATGTATATTTCAGGTATGAGGGAAGTAACCAGCAGATCCATCAAGGAGATGAGGTCAGAAAAGAAGGCAAGAAGATCTTTTGAGATGTGAGTTTTCTGCACATTCAAAAGCACAATGAGAATACAAATACCAAGTCTTAGGATTCTTCCAGGTAGACATCAGTGTTACCAAACAAGGGCTCACCGTCCGATGTGCACAAAAGCCTACAGCATGGCACCACTTTTTGAGAAAAGAAGTCTTTATTTCATGAGGTTGACAGGTGTGGAGACAGGAGGCAAGGGTCTCAAATCTGTCTCCCCTATCAAGGGGCTAGGCATGCTTTTAAGGCATATTCAGTGTCCCCAATTGGCTAACTCCAAATCTGGCTATATGATGGGGCAATAGTGGATTGGACAATTCCAGTCAGGCCACATATGTTAATGAGGCAAGACTGATGGGCTGGGACAGGCAAGGGCTGATTGGCTGACAAGTCAATAGCTGATTGACTGATTCTGAATCCAGTCCCTTGGTGGAGGATTTTCAGGTTCCTGCAGTGGCAAGGTCATCTGGAGGGCAAAGTCTTCTCTCTGTGTGTGCTCAGTTTACACCCTGCAAGGTAACATTGAAATAAATTGAGATAGGGAAATAAAACCAGTTTCAGCTCATTTTAGACAGTTTTGTCAGTACTGCAACTATACTACTATAAGCTTTGCTGGCCTGAAAGTGCTCATTCATTCATCCATCCATTCCTTCAGACAATATTTATTGATTAGCATACCATGATGAACTGGATTGGTCTTTGTCCTCAAGGAGCTTACAACCTTGAAAATAGCATACCCCACTGAGAATACCAGTGATAACCATGAGAAACAGGCTTTAGGAATCATGGTATGACCATTGGAAGAAGTCCCAGACCTGGAGAGTTTTGGGGTTTCACACAGAGCTGTTAACAAGGAAAGACAATGCACAGAAACTCTGAATGTAAAACAAAAGACTTTGTGTGCCTTCACCCTGAAATGAAGCGAATGTGCTTCATTCTCATTTGTGCACTTTGACATTAACAAGGGTAGCAATCTCCATGAGAAAGGCAGAAATATGATACTGTAAAAATATCAACTCAATTGTGAAACAAATAAACTTTAATACATACAAAGTTTCCTGAATTTTGTAAATAATTATGCAAATATAAATTAGCTTCATAATCATTATTGTTAAATTGCTTCTCAAATCACACATCTAAAACTAAACTCATTGACAACTCCCCCCACCTTCCCTCACTACCTCACTTTTCTTATGTTCCTATCCCAACTGGGGAAGCTACGACTCATCCAATACAGAAAGCCTGGAACCAGCCTGTGTACCGCTTTCTCTCTCATGACTCCAGTATCCTCTCTAATGCAACCCTGTTAATTCCATTCCAGAACATGACTCTCAACCCCTCACAGCTACTGCCACAGTTAAAAATCTGCCAGCTCTCACCCAGGTGAGTCTGCCCCCATCTCTCTCCTCTATTGCTCATCTACCATATCAGTGGTAGAGGTAACCTCATGTCACTTTCCTGCTTAAAAATCCCTACTGACTTCCTACTGCATACAGCATATAAGATCCACTTCCCTTGGTATTTAATACAAGTGCCTTGAAAAGCTGGCCAAATCTTACCACTGAACCACATTTAATTGACTCTCTACAATTAAACCAAAACTCTAACCACTCAAAACCTACCATTAACTACAAAATATCCAACGTGTCTTTCATGCTTTTGGCACATCATGCTTTTGGCCTAGTGTTCCTTCTTTAACTCATGTCCTGTTCCTGGATGGGTCTGAGGAAGGGGGGATGGCAGGGCACAGGTGAAGGCAGACTCAATATCACTGAGTATATTGTCTCTTCTAGGCTGGGAACTGATTGAAAACCAGATCATCTATCTTTGCATTTTCAAGACCTAGAAGGCTCCCAGACTCTAGTAGCCACTCAATCAATGTATAAACTAATGACTTTAAGGCACCCTTTCTATCCATCTCTACAGAGTTGCAAAATAGAACAGTCAAAGACAATCAAAGGCTCACAGCCCCAAAGAATTAGACTATCCTGGGAGGGTCCCTTGGACAAAGCCCAGCTTTCCACTGAAAGGACACCCAAGAGTCCCTTTCGTCTATTTAAAATATCTTTCACAGCTTTTCCTGACAGAAGACATTTTGAAGATCCCTTAATTTTAAAGGCAGTGCTCGGAGAGGTCATATGATTCCCCACAGGTTTACACCCCTGATTGATGGAAAGCCACAGCCAGAGCCAAATTTCAGGTCTCTTTTTGTGTTTGACATTCTTCCCACTCTCCATAGAGTCTTTCAACATTTCTCTTCAGCTACACAAATTCCCAGCCTAGAATTTTGGCAAAGTTCTCTTTTCTCTTCTAATTGATGCTGTCTGGGTCTCTAAGTTTCATTCTGACAGTACACTCTCTTCAACACTCTCAGTAAAGGCTCCGTGAGAGTTCCCTTGTAAAATGGTGGAATTCCCTAGATATTCATAACACAATGAGAAATCCAAACACCTCTGGTAATGACCTAGAAGTTTCACCATCTGTTTTTCTAACAGCCTCATGTTTTACTAACATGTTTTACTAACATCTGCAGAGCTATATCTTGTCCTGCAATTAAGAAGTGTCTTCCAATATAGACTAATTCTGAAGGTCCTCACAAGTGAGCAAAATTAAATAATCTTAGTATGTTATTTCTGTCATAAAAAAAATCCTAGCTCATTTTGTGACCCAGAAATGAAATCTCTCACAATGAAATCAACTTAGGCAAAAAAGGTATTGGGGGAACAATCTTGTGACAACTTACATGCTATTCTAAATTATCAACAAGATTCTGCAAATTCAACATGGACTGTGAAGAGGCATCCCTGTGGACCTCATTTAGATTATCAGAGAGCAGTGACTGTAGTGTGTGTGAAAAACTAGAACAACAGCCCCAAATCAGTTTGATCTTCAGAATTCCTTTAAATGACTTAGCACTGATTCTAGGCCATGGGAGACAGTGAGAGCCAAGAATCATAACTTTAAAGAGCTCTTCCAAGTGATGTCAATTTAAAATAGAGCTAAAAGTCCCCAGGCTAGAAATCACTGAGCTAGAGCAAACCTCAACTTAACCATCCCACAAAAGTCTCCGTTTTCTCCACAGATACCACAAAACTTTAAAGGTTACTTAAATAAATTCAGGCCTGTAAACAGACATGGAAAAACCACACTTCACACCAAGGCAGGGGAAGGGATTTGGGCAGGAGCAGTAACAAAGCACATTTTGACACCAAGTTTGAATCAAGTAATGTTGAGCTTATTTACTTGTTTAATCCTCATAATGACTCTGTAATGTTTTGTTATTTCCATTTTAGAGATGAAGAAAGGGAGGCTCAGAGAGTTTATGTGACTTACCCAACATGAAGGAAACAATAACAGTGAAATTAGAATATACCCAAGACCTGACAGTTTCAAAGATGGTATGACTTCTCTTACTCCAGTAATGGAGTGTTGTGACTCCAGAAACATGATGGACAGTCAACAATAGCTGCTGATTGATTGTTGACAAGCTGATATCTGTTTTTCAAAAGTAAATTTGACATTTGAAAAGTATTAGATCCCTATTGGTATATGAACGGAGTAGAACATCAGGATGCTAGCTCATTAGACCTCACCATTTCTTACACTATTAACTGGTCTTCCTTGGTCTAGATTCTCTCCATCTTGAAAGTCTCGTGCTCTCCACACAGGATCTATCTCAACTGAATTGAACCTACCTCTTGTAAAACTCCAACGCCGGATACTTGCTGGTCCCCAGATATGCCATGCACAAGTGTATTGCACATGGTGTTCCCTCAGTCCAAATGCAGAGCACCTTTCACTCCTCTTCCTGTTCCTCCCCTCCTCAGCCCACCTTAGCCCCTCACTGCATACAAAACTCTGCTCAAATTATTTCCATCATGAAGCCTTCCCCACCTCCCACAGTTTGCAAGGCATTTGCTGTTCTTGAAGTATTTGCATTGTAATCATTGCTTACATGTCTTTCTCTAGCTCCCAAAAGACAGCGACTACATTTTGTCCATCCTTAAATCCTCAAGATCTAGTAAGAGTCAGGTTCATAACAGGTTTTCAATAAATGCTTATTGATTAATTCAGTAACCCGATCTTAATCTTTAAAGAAAAAAAAAAAACCTACAACAAATGTTTTGAAAACTTCCTAAGCTTGACTCTCTCAAATGAAAATTCTGGGTCTCCTAAAAACTATTAGAAAGCTTTCAAGCAAAAATAACTGAAATATATTATTTCACATGCTGCATATTTTGAAGTCCAAAGTCTTATTCTTACATGGCATCTCTGATCTACAATAGATATGAATTCATTCTTTTTTATGGAAAGCATCATCATAAAATTCTAATTTACATTTTGAAACTGTCTATATTTTATATTTTTAAATCATTGATTTTTGTCTTCATTGGGAATTGCTCCAGCTTAAATAACCTTCCCCTCTGTAACAGAAGCCTGATGAGGACCTTGTGTTCCGGACTCACATGCACGTCCAAGCCCATCTGTATTTGGAGTTGATGGAAACCTTGTGGCTTTGTGATGACTGTGAGAAAATGGCCCCTGCTGTGTTCCAAAATCCTATGAAGAGGAAACATCTGTTTCTTGGTTATGTGAAAATAAAGATGTCTTTCTTTGCATCTACTGAAAAGAAACTTTTGTCTTCTTGGCTACCAAGAATATCCAGGGTTCTCTCCTTTCCCAATAGACTGAAATGCAGTTCCACCTACTCCCACCCTTTTTTTTTCTTTTCTAACTGGTTTGATACTAACAGATGATTTTTTTTTTCTGCTTTAATTTATTAAAGCTTTAATTTATTTAATTTATATATATATTTTTTACATTCTAAGATATTGTTGTGGAGCAGTTGGGGAGAAGAGGAGAAGGGAAGGGAAAAGAAATAGGGTGGAAGAAATAAGAAGGAGAGAGGCTTGGTCAAGGTTCGTGGCACCCCCCTCATTCTGGCAGGGGAGACTAGGGGGCTTCCAGTAGTGGCTCAGTCATTGCTGAGCTGGAGGCCGCTGTCAGAGGTATGTGGCCGAAGCCCTTGGTCCCCCACTGCCCCAGCTCAGGAGCCCGGGGTGTTTCTGGTGGTGGCTTGGTGGTCATCACTGGGCTTGGTGCAGACATTGGGAAGACATGGCTGAGGCACTCAGCCCCCCACCTCCCTGGCTTGGAAGCCTAGGGTGCTTCCAGCAGTGGCTCACTGGTCATTACTGGGCTGGTTGCAGACATTGGGATGTGGGGCATGGCTGAGGCCCTCAGCCCCCCACCACTCTGCTCAGGATCCCAGGGCACCTCCTGGGGGACTAACAAATGATTTTTAAGGGACCAAATCAAAATAATTTCTGCAAGAAATATGGGTTTCAATAGCATAAACTGAAAAAGGAATTCCTTATGGATATAGGTAGATATATATCCAATGGATAAGCACCAACAGGTAAGACTAGTTCCTAATTAGAGTTCCCAAGGAGATATCGAGACACATCCTAGCTGAGAAATGGTGTGGTATAAATACATTGTGTATAGAGGTGTTTACCAAATCCTAGAATAATAAAATTAAGAAAGCTCCTCATGGAGATTAAATAATGTAATGTTAGGAAAAATAAAAAGAAGAACTGCTTTATGCAATTTGTAAGCTTCAAAAATTTATGATATACCTCGAAAAATTTACAGTTTCAAAAAAGATTTAGATAATGTCATGAGTTCTGTAGCTGGTGGATATATTACAAAAGAAAAAATGGGGATATTTAGGCCTCTGGGATCTAACACATTGGGAAATTACGTCCTATCACCCAATGCCCTTTACAAGAGTCTTAGATGCCACCTTTGAGTTATTCTTACATTAACGTTTGTGTGTGCTCAGTGAAATTTTTAAGAGTCCCTCTGTTGAAAGTCAAATGTAAATAAAACATTAGGAGCTCAAGAATGAGATGATAATGTGGAGGAAACATTCAATAAAGACTGAGAAAGACAGGATCATTTGGAGCCAACCCAGAAAGTCTCAGTTTCACTGCACAAGGACCATCGTCTCACAAAACTGAGTTACAAGTGTCTAAAATGTATCATTGTAAAGAAAAGCACTTTTTCACACCTTATGTGTAAAGACCTTAGGTTTGTCTAAACCTATGATTTTTGAGTTACGGTCCCTGGACCAGCAGTATAGGCATCACTCGAGAATTAGTTAGAAATGCAGATTCTAAGCTCCACTCCAGACTCACCCCAGACTCAGAGGCTTTGGATGTGGAGCCCAGCTAATGTGTTTTAACAAGCCCTCCAGGATCAAGTTTGAGGACCAGTCATCTGTGCTATACAATCAGATAGTCACAAGTAGCCACAGATCATTATGGGCATTTGAAATGTGGCTAGTCCAAATTGAGACATGATGATAAATGTGAGATACAGAGTGGATTTCAGAAACATAGTACAAAAAAAGAATGTAAAAGATTTCTTTCATGTTTTTGTATTGATTACATGTTGAAATAATCATGATTTGGGTATATTGGGTTAAACAAGGAATAATATTAAAATCAGAGCTGGCCGGTTACTCAGCTGGTTAGAGCACGATGTTATAACATCGAGGTCAAGAGTTGGGATCCCCCGACCAGCCAGCCAACAGGTCTTTCTTACACTAATATCTGCTTTGCTGTAACTTCCTTCTTTTCTCTCTCTCTCTCTCTCTCTCTCTCTCTCTCTCTCTCTCTCTCTCTCTCTCTCTCTCTCTCTCTCTCTCTCGGTTCTGACTTCTGGAACTATACAGAATAAGGAAAATCCTTTGTTTCATGAAAATTCTTCAATATTTTATAACTTGGATCACTGTCAACAATGTGTCTTGTCTTTGCCAGGCTGAAAATGCCTCCAGTCCTATCATTTATCCATATCATGCGTGATTTCAAGAGCTTCTGCTTTCCTGGCTACCCTCTGCTAAACATTCTCCTCTTCAGTAATATCTCTCAGGTAGGAAAAATGGTTCAAGACTTGGAAATGGGCCAACGTGATTCCTGATGTCTTTTCAGTGGAGCGCAGAACATTATTAGCAGACCCCTGGGGATTATCTAATTCTAGAGGGTGTGCACTTTCCTTTGCCTCTGATTGACTAGGCTATTTTACAACTCTACAGGAACAGAGTTTAAGTTACACAAAATGGGTAGCAATGCAAATGTGTTCTGCCCATAGCAATGCAAATGACTCCCGTTCATGACAATGCAAATGAATTTTGTCTGGCAGCGAATATAAATCTCTGTAAGTCAAAATCTCATTTTAAGTAGATTTTAATTAATGAGTTAAATAAAATATTTGACACGTGTTCATTTTATCTTTGTGGTTTTACCTTTTTGAAAATTATGCTTTAACCATCATGAAACAGGATTCCCCGAACACAGTGACACACTGAAGGTGAGACCCTCCATGCTTGCCTGGTGACTCCGCATGTCCCGTCTATAGAGCTTTTTAGTTACCTCTTTAGCACTACTGACACTGAGTTTATGATGACACAAAACACTTAGTTTTTTCTTCGCAGATGGCACTCTAGCCAAGCTTCCCCTATCCTGTACCTTTTATTTTATGACAAATGCTAAGGTTGTATTTTTATTTTTACAATTTTTGTGTTTCCTAAATTTAATGTTGAGAATTTGAACTCATTATTCTGGCCTGAGGAAATCAATGTCATGTCCTTTATGTCTTTATCAAAGTTCAAACCATCGAAGTGCCAAAACCACTCAGAACTCCAGGAGGCGTTTGGTAAGCAACGTTGGGATGGGAGAGACAGGAAGGAGCGAAGGGCTTTCTCTCTAAAGGCAAGGTCGGGCAGAGGCTAATGCTGGGGTTGTGGAGCCTGAAACATGCAATTTGAGGGCAGGGGATCCTCTCCAGGAAGAATAATGAAAAATTGTCCACTTTTCTTTATGTAATGTTACACTTCAATAAAATTCCTCTCCTCCAAAGAATATAAAGTTAAGAATATGAGAAATCTAGAGCCCTTCCAAGGACCTTACAAGAGACCCTGGGAAAGTGAGGGACCCCGAGCTTCTTCAGCTTCCCCTTAAGTCTGCTCTGAACGTCAGCCAACGTTGTGCCGGCACAGAGAGCGTCCTCAGGACCTGGTAATGCTGATGCCACACACGTCACACAATCCTATGTCATTCATTTCTGTGACTCCCTACCTCTTTACAAAAGATATGTACAAGACTTCACACATTTTTTTGTGAACATCTATTATCATTACCATTATTATTATTCAGTCCTATGAAATATCATTCTTTAGATTATTCAGGAAAATGATCTTAGATTCTAACAAAGAAGATGAAGTTTTCAAAGCTGTTGACCTTTATATAAATCTTCCCTCCATGCACCTATTTTCATACAATCATTTGTAAAATCCAGTTGCAGCAAGAACCCTGCTACATCAGTTAACCCCCTACTCTTGATATCTCATCACCCTCGATCTCAGATTGGGTTTTTCATTCTCCACAAATCCCCAGGTGATGTCTGGTCACCCTGGCCTGTCTTTAGCAAGAATCCTGTTAGGACACTTGAGCCAGAATCCTTCTTACTGCTGATGTGATTTTCCATCCCACCCTTCTCATAGGACACAAATTCCCCCTTGCCCATGCTGTATTCAGACTTTGGCCTGATCTCTGCCTCCCCCCCGACCACCCTGCAAAATCCCATTGCAGTGGCCCCTATACCTATCATGATGTTCCCGAATAAAGTCTGCCTTACCAGGCCTTAACAAGTGTCATTAAATAATTTTTCTTTAGCCATACCTATTTTAGGTGCCAGAGTTTACTGGGTTTTTTTTTCCAGAGTGAAACCCTGGGGAAATTGCTCTGAAATCAACAGGTAAATGAAACCGAGGATCAAATTTGTAAAAACAAGGTATCTTCCTTTTGTTATTAAAAAATACTAACAGAAATTTTCCAAAGAAGGTGATTCAGGATGCTGGGGACAAGTAGTAATGTCCTAGCTACCTTGGAAGTCACATTTGCACGAACATCCCTGTGTGGTGATGAGCCCAGCAAACTCAGGTTTCTCTCACCCTGTCCTGTTCGTTTTCACCCTCTAATTTGTCATTTTTAAACAGAGTAAAGGAAAGTGAAGACAGGTCACAAAAAGGGAGGCCAGAGGGAGTGCGTAAAGATGAAGGGTGAGTCACTCTTAGCCTTGAAGGAAGAAGAGAGGATCATAAGTCGTCGTGGGTGTCAGTGTTCAGTGAGTCTCCTGTCTTTTAAGCCCCAAATGGGAAAATCTCTTCCCACAGCCCCTTTCCACCTGCTGTAGCCCACCTGTTCTTCACAAAATCTTACTCTCCATGGGGCAGGTAGCTTTGCAAGAGCTAGAATGAGATGCTATGAATTCCTCTCCTTGTGTTGTTTTCCCAGGAGTTGAAGGAGTGATCTTAACTGTTATGCATATGTGTATTGTTGACATTCAGGCAGAATATTGTTATCATTGCTACAGCGTGAATGAAAGGGTGTGTGATCTTGTGCCTGAATCTGTTTTTCAGCTCACTTGACTTTTGGAACATTTTATGAGTCAGGTAAGCCTCTTCTTCCAAGTCCAGTCCCCCACTTCACACCAAGGGAAGCAGCCCTGTCGAAGTCCACAGAGTTACAATGGCATATATAGTTAATAACAGTAGCATTTGGAAGGTCCTTCCACCTTGCTCCCCCTGTACCTTGTAGCCCCATAGTATTTAGTACCAAATTGGAGCTCCACCACTTGCTAGCTATGTAAACTTGGCAGACTCTTTAAGCTTTCTAAGCCTCAGTTTCTCCATCTCTGAAATGTGGTAATAACAGTATTTATCTTATATGTAACTATGGAGATAAAATACTTAAAAAGCTTAGTGCACTGCCCAGTTCACCTTCAGTGCCTAGAAAAAAAGTGAGCTGCATTACTACAATTGATCCTCTGTATCTGTGGGTTCTGCAACCATGGATTCCACCAATTGAGCATTGAAAATATTCGGGAAAAAAATTGCATCTGTACTGAGCATGTACAGACTTTTTTCCTGTCATTATTCCCTAAACAATGCAGTATAACAACAATATACATAGCATTTACATTGTATTAGGTATTATAAGTAATCTAGAGATGATTTAAAGTGTACAGGAGGATGTGAGTAGGTTATATGCAATACTACATCATTTTATACCAAGGACTTGAGCATCCGTAGATTTTGGTATCTGTGGGAAGTCCTGAAACCAATCCCCCACAGATAACATGGGATGACTGTACATTTGTCATTTTTGTATTGTAATGACATTTTAACAGTTATAATGAAATAAAATTTACATAACATAAAGTTTATCTGTTTAAAGTTTACGATTCAATGGGTTTTAGTATAGTTGTGCAACCATCACTATAATTTTAGAACATTTTTATCATCTTTGAAGGAAATCTTGTACCCATTAGCAGTCACTCCCATTTCCTTGCCCTGGGGAACCTCCGGTACAATATTTGAGTGGAAGTTGTTAGAGTAGACATCCTTGTATCATTCGTTATCTTAAGGAGAAAGCATTCATTCTTTGACCGTTTAATATGATCCTAGCTATTTAAGGAAGTTCCCTTCTATTTCTAGTTTGTTCAGTGCTTTTTATCATGAAAGGGTGGTGTATTTTGTCAAATATTTTCTGTATCAGATGATCATGTAGTTTTTGTCTTTTATCCTATTAATATGGTATATTACATTAACTGATTTTTCTGATATTAACCAACCTTGCATTCCTGGAATAAATCCTGCTTTTTCATGGTATACATCATTTTTATATGTCGCTGGGTTTGGTTTGCTAGTATTTTGTTGAGGATTCAAAGATAGGATTGTATGCTTTAATGAGGTCTAAATAGGTGTAACATGTGTCCAGAGGAGCAGAAACTTGGGAAAGTCACATCCTGCTCTTAGGAAAGAATGCAGGGGCAAACTGAGAGCAGAAATTACTCCCTGGAATAATTAGCTTGTAGAAGTCTGGTTTTGCATTATCAGGATTACCAGGTATCACTTTCAAACATGATATAAACACTGTAAAGATTTACTTAGTAAATCAAGAAATATATGCAGCAACATACATGGTTATCTAAGCCAAGAAATATATGCAACAACATATATTGTTATTGAAACTCAACCACATTGTATACTGATAAATTAAAATTTAAAAGAAAAAAGAAAATTTATGGTTATCCATAAATATTGATTGATGGTGATAAAATGATAGGGGAAGAAAGATTTTATTGTCCTAGATTCTATAGCTGGGTCTATGAGATAAACTGACAACAGACAGATTAACGTGAGAAAAGATATTTCCATTTATTAATTTTTAATATTACATGCATAAGGTCATCACAGAGGAAAAAAGTGAATACCCAAAAAAGCGGTGAGATTTGAGAGTTTATACAAGGATACTTCAGAAAGTTCACGGGAAGATTTGCATTATCTTTTAATTCTCTTTTTCCATGAGCTTTTTGAAGTACCCTCATATGCCATATGAATAGGGGAAGTAGAGGGGCATGTAGGCCACTCAGGAGAAAGTACATAATTTTTGGAAAAATAAATGAGAAGAATAAATGGGAGATACGATATTTTGTGATGAAGTTTGTCTGGGTGTGGTGTTGACTTCTAGTGTCCTCTCCTGTCATAAGAGTTGATGAAACTCCTGGGAGGGCATTGATGACAATGGAGTTCTTTCTGGAGGATCTGTCTTTAAGCAGATATGGGGGGTTCAGAGAAAGCCTCTCCCTGCATTTGCTGTTTGTCACGTGACTTCAGCTCAAAATTGTCAACATATCAAAGTGGCATATTGGGGGCAGCACGTCCAGAACTCCTTCGCTGTCCTAATTTGAGTGGCATATTCTGATCTTCAACAAGACGAAGAGAAAAATACATGAGAAAATGCATGAGAAAAACAGAGATGTCTGGGTCTTGAGAAAGATTAGGAACTAGTGATAAATCAAACATCTCTTCATTCACTTTGCGAGAATTTGTTCACCAGCTGCTTGTGCCAGACGCTGGAGGGATACCAAGAAGACTGACCGATGGTCCCTGTTCCCAAGGGCTCACAGTCTAGGGTGGACGGCAGGGCCATGAACAAATGATTACATTGCAGGGCAATAAGCACAGTCGAGATAAGTGCAGGGCTCAGGGCAGCCTAGAAGTGGGAGTGAGGATGTGTTGGGTGAGAATGTGGTGAAATTGGTGAAGTGAGCCTTGGACATTGTTAAATAGACAGGTTTAAATTTTAACTGAGTTTATTTGAGCAAAAAAAAAGCAAAATAAAGCAAAGCAAAACAAAACAAAGCAAATACAACAAAAAAATGATTTGTGACTCAGGCAACCCTTCAAACCAAGGAACCAGAGTAGGTTCAGAGATCTCTAAGCAATAACATAATCTGACAGCATTTATAGGAAATGAAGTGCAGTGTAGAAACAAGTTAATTGGTTACAGCTTAATTGATTCATCAGTTACAGAGCCTCCTGAAATCAACTAAAGCTCAGCTAATGTAGTTAAACTCCATATTGGTCTGTTAGGCTTAGTGCAAAAGCCTAGTCCAAATCAATGGACTTTCACAAATTTTATTTAATAGAATTCTTTCCATCAATTTATTTTTTAAAGAAGTTCTAGAACTTTTTGATTATGCTACACTGAGCTTTAAAAAAGTGGGTTTAACCAATGCTTATATGACACTTAATTGCTGTTAGCTGGTTGCTATTCTAAAGCATTCTACAATTCTTAATTCACTCAGCAGTCCAGTGAGGTAGTACTGTTATCATTCTCATTATATAATTGAGAAAATTGAGTCTCTGAGAGGTTAAAAAAGTATAATTCAGATGGTAGGTGGTGGAGACAGGATTTAAACCCAGGCATTCTAGCTTCAGATTCATGCTTTTCTTGCTATGACGTACTGCTATAAGAGCTTGAGTTTTAACCTAATATGTTTCCAGGGAAGTATTTCCAGAACTTTCATGTGCATACAAATCCCTGAGAATCTTGTTAAAAAGCAGATTCAGTTGTAGTGGTATGGTTCGGGGTCTGATGTTCTGTGTTTCTAACAAGTTCCAAGGTGACGCCAATGCCAGTGGTCCATGGATCACCCTTTGAGTTTCAAGGGTCTAGGATCAGCTGTAGTTTTTTGCTTGTTTATTTGTTTTTAATACAACAGACTCATTCAGAGATTTTCAGTCCATGTCTACTTCTATGGTTGTGGGACAATTATATGCAGACTTCACATCCCCATTGTCACCATGAGTGATTGTGGCTCCAACCAGCACGCTTTAACACCTGCACATCTCTGTATTAAGTACATGAATGGAGCTAGGAAGGCTGGTTAGGGTCAGGGAAATAGAATGGCTGGTTAAGGTAAAGCAGCAAGCAGAAAGTCAAGAGAGTGGGACAGAGTCAGGGAAGCAGAAAGAAAGAAAGAAGTTTGGAAGCAGATACACCCAAGCCTCTTGTAAAAGGTGTGTGTGGGGTGTGTGTGTGTGTGTGTGTGTGTGTGTGTGTGTGTGTGTGTGTGTGTGTGTGTGTGTGTGTGTGTGTGTGTGTGTGTGTGTGTGTGTGTGTGTATGCATTCCCTTCTGGGTTTTTATTCCAAAATAGATAAGCCCTTAATAAGCAAAGCATGGAATACGTACGTGTTCCTTAGTCCACTGAAAACAATGCTATTAATAACACGTACAAGGTCATTGTGAATATCTATGCACCATCACTGGGTATGTATCCATCTCCTCTATATGGGATACTGAAGCTTAAATTGCATTCTCCTTTAGCTAACAGAGCTGACTTTTCCACAATGCCTCATGTATTTTACAAACTACAGTTCTTTGAAAGTTCAATAAGTGATTCCATAGTGTCCTCATCTCACCTTATCCCCACTCTTTGGATATAAATGACTTCTAAAGGCTTTGCAGAGAGAGATCTTATTTCTGTTGAGGAATTTGAATCATGGATCACTCTTCTCTAAGAATCTGGTATATGCTGGAGGGTTATTTCACAATTCATGGCAAATTCCAAAAATTTAAATTAGAGGACATAATCCCAGCTCAAGAAAGCATTTTGATCTAAAAAGCGATTGCTTTATATTTGTGCCACATGATATTGTGACAATAGTAGCTGAGTGCACAGAGTGCTCGCTTGGAGCCAGGCATTGCTCTATGCACTTTGTGTGTATCATCTTCCTTGCAGCCGAGCACCTGTGGGACTGTCACCCATGTATCTCTGATTGTTTGGCAATCTAAAACAGTTAAGCATTTCCAGTGCTTCTATATTTAGGAGGGCTACGTGCTCCTTGCTTCACAATTACAATTATTATTATACAATTCTGGAATGTGCAAATGGAGGCCCAGAAAGGTGGAGCAAATTGCCCAAGGTCACACAGCTGGTAAACTTGAAAGCCAGAACCTGAGACCAGGAAGCCAGGATCCAGAGCCAAGCTCTTAACCACCATGTTTTGTTGCCTCTCAAGTGTGCACTATGTCACAAAACTAGAAAATCCTTATCAAAAAGAGAAATGGGGGCCTTATTAATTGGTAAGCTGTGCTTTAAAACTAACAAAAGTAAAATTTTGAACAAGTCAGCCAAAAGTTTTACTATTCAGCTGCAGGAAATGGAGCCATTGTTTTTTTAAAGCACAGTAAAACCAAGAGCTCCAATTCCTGGCCTTGGCCTCTGCCCTGGATGAAGGGAACTAGGAGGAGAGCTGAGGTCTCCAGTGGAAAACTGGATGAGACGTCCCATCGCTGAAGAGCAGCTTTATAAGGGGAAGAGGTGCCTTGGAGAGGTCTGGATGGAGTCCATAGACAGACAATAAGAAAGAGTTGGACATTTTAGACAGTGAATAAAGCAAGGTCTGTCCTGGGTAAATTTGCCAGAATGAAGCCTCCCCTGCATGTAAATCCTGTCTCTAACTGTGGCCATTTTCCCTCATAAACTCTTTTGAATTCCTGCCCTCCTACCATGCTACTCAGCAGTAGGCATTCAACTAATGTGGTTCAGAGACAGCTAGTGGTAGGATTTTGCTTTAGTCAGGTTCGGTCAGTGAGAAGTAGACACCAATCCATGAACAACACAAGGGGACAAAAATGGTGCTTGTCAGCTATCTGTTGCCATGTAATAAATTACTCCAGAATATAGGGGCTTAGTACATTTCTCATCACACGGTGTCTGTGGGTCAGGAACCTGGGCATGGCTTGTCTGTGCACCTCTGGTTCGGGGTGTCTCACAAGGCTGCAGTCAAGACGTGAGCTGGGGCTGTGTCATCTCCAGGCTTGTAGTGGATTGAGTTATGTCCCCCAAAACTCATTGAAACTTGAATTGTGTCCTCCAAATTTTATGTATTAGAAACTTAGCCCCCACTGTGACTGTTAAGAGGATGGGAGATCCTATTATGATAATTGAAAGGTGGAGCCTTGAAGAGGTGATTGGATTGTAGGACCATGCAGTAGTGAATGGATTAAAAATGGTGGTCAGGGACGTGGTTCTGAGGGCTTTAAGAGAAGAGAGTCTGTCTCTCTCCTCTCTCTCTTTCTCTCCCTCTGTCTCTCTTCTCTCTGTGCTTCCACCATCTTGCAATGTGAGACCCTGGCTCACTGCCGCCACCGCCAGATGGACTTTGGATTTCCCAGACTCAGAAACTGTAAGCAATAAATTTTGTTTTCTTTATAAATCATCCAGTTCCAGGTATTCTGTTATAGCAACACAAATGGACTAATACAAGGCCCCACTGGGAGAGGATCCGTTTCCACATTCACTCGTGCTGTTGGTGGCTGCAGCCCTTGGTGACTGTTGGTCAGAGACATCAGTTCTTTTCCATATGTGCCTCTCCATAGGGCAGCTTCAACATGGTGTCAGTTTGCATCAGAGGTGAGGGAGTGGGGGCTGGCGAGCATGAAGCAGAATCTCAAGTCTTTTGATGACTTAATTAGTCTTAGAAGAGGCATCCCATCACCTCTGCCCATTCTGTTGACCAGAAGTGAGTCACAAAAGCCAGCCTACACTCAAGAGGAGTTGATAACACAAGGGCACAGATATCATTGGGGTGTCTTAAAGGAAGACAGATGCAGTGGCAGAGATTTAATGAGGGAGAAGTCTTATCCACCCTTAAGATTAGGATCTTGATACAAAATCCCTTCTCTACATATCTAAGCTGTGAAGAGTCTCTCAAATTACAAAAATATACAAGAAAGGTGCAGCAATATTCTCTTCCTACAGGAACCACCTTTTGTCTGAATTACCTGCAAATCCTCAGCAATTTTCCTTCCTTGCTGTACCATGTGACCTGTCAGAGTCCCAGGACCTCTGTCCTATGGTTAGATACACTACCTACATTTGGAGCATGTGTGTATACAGGGGGACAATTTATCATCCATCTTGGTACGGTATTAGAATGAAGGGACACTATTTCTAATTCTCCTAGGGCAACAGGCAAACCATGATGTATAGTCACCCTCCTCTTAGGCCAAGTCAATCTTAGGCCAAGTCCCTGCCTGCCTCCCTCCCTCATTCCATCTCTCTCCCTCCCTTTATTTCACTCCTGTCCTTTTCTTCCCTCATTCACTCTCCACCCTCCACCTTTTCAAAAAGCGAGCAGGAGACAGAGGCAGCACCACGAGCACGTGCTGACGATGCTCCTCTGGTCTGTACCCCATGCTGCTCTCCCCCTCTTCTGGGAGCCTTTTTCTGTGGCTCCTTCGAAGTTAAGAGAGCAGCACACACTCTGCTCCCTGCTGGGACTTGGCTTCCAAGCCCCACTCAGTCCTTTCCCTGCTACTGCTTGCCTGATACTTCTGCCACTGCAGGGGTGTCCTGTTCCCACGTCAGCCATTCAAGGGACTGTGTGTGTCTGTGTGTGGTTCATGCGTATGTGTGCATGTGTGTGTGCTGTTCGGTGTGTGCATGTGTGTGTCTTTTTGTGTTTGTGTGACTTTGTACGAGTGTGTGCATAAATGTGTGCACCCATGTGCGTCTGTGTAGTCTCTTTGTGTGTGTGTGTTTACATGTGTGTGGTGTGTGCATGTGTGTGCACACATATCAGAGTGCATGTGTGTCTGTGTGTACATGTGTGTATGTGTGTGTCTCTGCATGTGTGTGCATGTGTGTGTCTATATCTATGTATCTCTGTATGTCTTTGTGTCTGTGTGTGTATGGAATGTTCCTGGTCCAGGGTATGAAAAATTGGAAAAAATTGAGAGTAGTGCTGTCAGTATTGATGTATTGATTTTTGGTTTTGAAAAGCATTTCTTAAACATCTCTTTATGCCGAATATGTTTTGGTTAATAACCATAATCTTGTGGTATATTTTTTAATTACACACTTAGAGGTTAACATATTATTAAAAATATTATATACTCTGATGTTTGCCCCTAACTCAGGAGCAGGCACTGTTTCTAACATCGAATATAAAGATGAGGAACCATTGACATCACTCACCCAATATATCTAAATCTTTCCCTCTCTAAAGAAACAAAGTTTTAAAATATCTATCAACTACCATAGATAGACATTAGCCAGATTGTTGTTAGGTTAAATTAAGGGAATTACCTCCTCGAACTGAGTTATTCATTAAAATAACGATGCTTCCCATTTATTGTTATTCTCCATCTTTCTTAGTAAACATCTTTTAACTCATTCTAAGAAAGCCTATATATAAACAAAAGAATATTTTCTTAAAACAAAAAAGAAATTTCTTATGATCTTAACAGCACTCCTAACACAGGAGCAATCCCCATGGAAAGTGACAGTGACAATCTCTAATGATCAGAAGAAACGATGTGTCTTTAGTCGTTCAAAACAGATGAACACAAAAGTGAATTTTCTCCTTTTTCTCGACTATTCCAAATTGAATTGGCAACAAATATGAAATCCAGAGTGCATGTACAGTATTATCAAATACAGTCTAGACTGCTATTAGTTTTCCAGCAAAGAAATGTTTCTATCATATGGCCCTTATCAAGAAAATTAAATAGAAGGATTGATAACTGGTGGTTAGTGTTCTCTCGTGAGCCAGCTTATAAATGGGTCACATTGTTCTCCATTTCATTAGAAACTGAAAATAGATGCTATATCAGCAATGTTTGTGAAAAATAGCACATTATCTGGAAGTGACTGGACAGGCAGGCAGTATGTTTCTTTATAAATTAAGCACCTAACAGAACCATAAAGTTTTCAAATCTGACAGGGGCTGTATAGGTCATCTATTTCAAGCCTCTCATTTTTGATCTGAGGAAACAGTCTTCCAAAAATATTAAATGACCAAAGTAAAGCAATTATTTAGTATCAGAGATATGAGTTCAGCAGTTAAAATCCCTGTTTCAACTTAAGTACATTTCATGTCATTTTTTTCCTTAATAAAAACAGGCCGCAGAAGAAAGAATATTTACCCTTAAATTTTTTCTATAATAGATATTCTTTATGATTTTTAAATTTTACCCCATTCTTAACTATAATAAAAGTCAATGAGTTGAAACAGAGAAAAACAAGTCAGAGAAACGATTTTCCCTCCAAATAAAATGGAAGTCACCTTTTCCTCCCGACTCTCCATTAAGAGGCAGAGAAAGGAATCAGGGGTGGTTTTTCTCTGTTTGCTCCGAAGGGACCAATATTAATCTCACTGTCACTACTGTCCCAGAACTGAGGTGACAATCACGCACACCCAGTGGAAAGGCAGCCTTCAAGAGTGACTTCTGAATAAGAGCAGATTTTCCTCTAGTGCCAGATTGTCTCTGACCTGGAGACCACTCACCATTTACTAAATACATTACAGGTTGTGTTTCATGTACTTCGGGCTCGAAGAGAGCTGAAAGTGAAAGTTTTGTGTCCAGAACAAATTAAATCAAGCTCCAATTTAGAGCAACATTTTTCCTGTCTCCAGCTTGCTGCTAACAGTCATTTTGAAAAACAAGAAAATGAACAGCTGGAAGGCCAAGCAATTAGTGTTTTTTTTCCTTCGTTCTCAATCTCCTACATCTCAGCTCAAGGACATACAGGGAGACTCTGGGCTCTGCTAAATTCGTAGCTAGTGAAAATCCCTTGATAAATTAAAAAGAAATGAGTTAATATTGGGGCTCTGTGAGGTGAGGCCTGAAGCACCTCTCTGGCAGAGATAACTGTGGATGACCCAGTTATGATTATAATGAAAGGCGGAATAGGATGATATTTTCCCAAAAGAATTTTTTAAAAAAATCCTCATGTGGATTTCTGTCTTCTCACTAGAGTGAGCAAGTCTGGATCTTTGGTTTCTACGACAGTTCTGAGGACATGACATAACCGGGACAATGGTGACCAAATATTAGTACTAATACCAGCCTTAAATTACAATGAACCAAATCATAACTTAGATTTTTAAAAATCATCTATTTTATTTATGTGAAAGGGTCTAACAGACTTTTCCTTCAGTTTGTGTCATTCGCTTTGTTTCATCTTGGGTTTGCACATCTGAGCCGTTCTAAGACTTAGTGTCACTTCATGTCAACAGTTTCTACACTCAGGTAACAGGGTTTCACTGCGGCGAGAAGATGGAACTCCCCACACACATGCCATTCATAGCATTTGTACATTCGTTAGAAGTGTTCTCAAGTTCTGTTTTCCTCTGCAGAGCAGCTGTGGGGTTTATGCAGCAGTGTTTGGACTAAAACATTTCGTCAAACTTGTACCGAGTACTGACAGTTTTATTACAAATTACAAAATTAGAAAACCACAGGTATAGACTTTACGCATTTCTAACTTATTTATTTGAAAAATGAGAAGATTGGGTAGTAATGGTAACCCACGTGTAAACAATAGTTCACATTTATTGAGCACTAGCTGTCTGGCAGACACTGTCCTAAGCTATCTAGAAACACTATCTCATTTGGCCTCATGACAACCTAAGAGATAGGTTCAATGATTATCTCCATGTTCAAGAAGAGGCCACAGAAGATTGGAGGGGAGATGTGACTTGCCCGGTCACACAGCTGGTGAACTGTGGAATCAGGTTTTGAATCTATTGCAGTCTGGCTGCAGAACCCACAGTCCGTAACTATGACAAGAAAGGTAACTGTGAAGTGATGGAAATGTTTATTAGTTTGATTGTGGTAATCATTTCACAATGTATATCAAAACATTGTATACCTTAAATACATACAATGTTTATTTCTCAAAAAAAGTAATAAAAAGCTAGTTTGTGAGGAAGAGAGAAAAGCATTATCCAGGAAGCACAGGCCTACACAGCAGAGGGAAAGGAAATATGCATATGGGGACCCAGGAGGGGTTGCTGGGGCAACCCCTGCCCTAGCTGGTGGTCTAGAGAAGGGACATGCATGAGTTTAGCAAAAAGAGACTGTTCACAGTTGTGGGGATCAGAGAAGGTTTCTTTGAGGAAGTGGTAGTGGAACTAGACCTTAAAGAATGGGTGGGATCTTAGAAGGCAGGGACATAAGAGGGGATTTCCAGTACAGCAAAGACTTGAGAGCAGTAAGAAACAGGAAGTATTTAGCCACAGCGGGTAGCATGGTTAGAGAGCGGGCATGCTGAGAACCAGGGCTGGCAAGGCAGGAGCACACGATTTTCAGTTGAGTATCAGACCGCAGGACATGTGAAGCTAAATTTTCCCTAATGCAAAGATAGAAGTTGCTAATACTACTTAACTCAGTTTGAAACCGTGAAGTCAATATGAGAAAAATGGATTATTTTGCTTCCAAAAATCTCTAAAATCGGAGGTCTCTCAAAGGCACAATTAGTATTTGGAAAATGCCAGAAGCAATTCCTGTTCTCTTTAATGTCCTGCTGCCATTGGATGACTTATTAGAGTTCAGTTGATCTATTCTAGCTGCCTGGAGTAAAAGAATATAGACACCTCTTCTGCCACTTGCTGACAATGTGACAAGATGGTCATTTTCTACCTTAGAAAATGGAGAATTCTTTGTCACAAGTTGTAACTACACAACATCCAAGAGGTTGATAGAAGCTACTGTCTCTCTAGGGCGATCATATAACAATATTTTTTGGCTGTGGGCCACTTTAATAAAGTTCAAAATACACAGCAGGAGGAAGTTTTACAAATCTTGAAACCCCGAAGCATGTTTATTTCAAATAAGCAAGCTTTATCTAGATGCTGGAACTCCAGATAATCCCGTCACTGGTTCAAAGATTGCTTTTCCCTGTTGAAATTACTCTACTGTCAAGAATAGATTTCTCAAAAGCTAGACTTTTTTATATATTCATCATCTTGACAGGATGCAGACATTACAGATGTACGTTCTTATGCTTTCCCAGCTATGGTATTGGTCTTTTATATGACCAGCAGCTTCTATGTATGATCACTTAATTTTTCTCTCTCTAACACATTGCTCTCTTTAAAATACATCCTATTAGACTTCAACCCATTTTTCAACACAACACCATGTGCTATAGTTTGAATGTGCTCCTGAAATTCGTATTGAAGCTTGATCACCATTGTAACAGTGTTAAGAGGGCAGGAAATCTGACTATGGTATTTGAAAGTTGGAGGCCTTTGGGAGATGATTGGATTGGATCTGGAGAGCTATATGCTCATTTGTGGATTCATGGGTTAATGGATAGATGGGAGTGGTGCTGGTGGCTTCATAAGGAGAGGAAGTGAGCTCAGCCCTCTTGCCATGTGATTCTCTGTGCCACCTCAGGACTCTTCAGAGAGTCCCCACCAGGAAACAGGCCCTCAACCAGATGCACTCCTCAACCTTAGACTTCCCAACCTCCAAAACCGTAATAAATACATTTTGTTTCTTTATAAATTACCCAATTTCAGGTATTTTAAGTGACAGAAAATGGACTGATACACAGTGAATTGTTGAAAGGTCACATGAATCCTTCTGAGTTTTTCTACAATAGTTGAGATACGTTCACCTGAAAAGACGGGAGACGTGGAGTTGAACTGCTCACAGAGAGCCCTTTGCATGAGCCCCCCATCCTCTGCCTTTCTAATAGGAGATTTCCATGATTTTTTTTAATGCTATTAAAACTGACCTCTTTCATAAATGTCAACTTATTAACTGTCTAAAGACATCTAAAAGAATTTCAAGTCAAATCATATTTCTTCTAAAACTGAATTTGTGCAGCTTGACAAGTATAAAGTTTTCTTTAAGAATTCTAAGTATTGTAGTAACATTTGCAAGGTGAATAATCTCTCAGGTTTTTCAGGAAGCTATTCTAAGACTGAATCTGAGACCTGTGGTGTAAATGGGCGAGTAAGTCCCACTTGTGGGGTCTTTAGGACCTCTCTAACACAGCCTCAGAAACTACACTCAGAGAACATATGAAAGTAAAGGTTTTATTATACTCATAGGCCTCAGAGAAGGTCACAGGCCACACCACACCACACAGGGGCCATATGGGAGGAGTGCCAAGCCAGCGGGCTCCAGCCAGCACACGGGGAGCCTAGAGAGAGTAAAGACCCACAGGCAAGTGCCTTTATTGGGGGTCTGGGTGAACTACACAAGCAAAACTTGGGTGGGGATTTTATTGGTGCATTTGAATGTGACTAGGTCACAGTCAGGAGGGCAAGAAGAGAACCTGTGGCAGGGACCAGTCTTATCACACTGATGCACGTGGTTACCCAAACAGGGTGCTCACAGCCCATGTGTGGAGATGTTGAGGCATAAGGAAAATACGAAGTTTTTGAAATTTACAATCAGGCCTCTTTGGTACTGAAGCCAGCAGCAGGGTGGGATGGGTGGGATGCGTGAGACGGTGGAAAAGAAGTGCACCAGGGCAGGGAGACGCATCCTGGAGGAAGCCCTTATAACATTCTCCTCTGAAGCTGGCAGTGTAGACAGAGGAAGTAGCTGGATGGGCTTTGCTACTGGGCCCATGCATATTCACAGATTCATCAAGTCAGCCCAAGGGTGATTGACGGTAGAAGCTGGCTGATGCCAACTGGCTGGATCATCTCCGCCTGCTCAGTTGTGTAACCTCTTCTGTGAATACTCCCTCAGTTGTTAACATGTAGTTCAAAGATCTTCACATTCAGATCAACTCCATATGACCATCCACACACATCAATGATCTTCCAGTCTCTTTCCTTCTAGCCCACCAACCAACTAGCCAGGCCATTCACCACTTCCCATGATTCTCACTATTTTCTAACCATGGGCCACATCTCTTTCATTATAAGGTGGGTGATCAGGAGTGATGCCCAAATCTCTATCCATTAGGAGGATTTTCTCACCACCCTCTATCAAGGCTGCCTTTGGGTGATGCTGCAGCACTCGTTCATTTTCTTTGTACCCACACAGCAAACTCACCCTCTCTAAAGCAAGCTTGGGCTTCTTCTTGCTCCTGTTGGGTCCCCTCTATCACTGTTCTCATAAGCAGAAGGAGGACTGTCCAGCAGCTGTGGATGCCTTGGGGTGTGGATGGACTGCCCGCTCATGCCACTTGCGGTGCCCCCTAGTGCTGCTTATATTCAGTCCTGGATGTGCCCCTTTCCTCTTATGCTGGATCACTGTAAGGCCAGCTAGATCTCATGACTTACTGGGTCTGCCCAGCTCAGGACAGACAGATCCAGCTGAGGGTTCACTTGGTTCCCACATTCAGTCATTCTGTCTCTGCCAGGGCCCAGAAGCATGTCAAGAGATGTTTCTCAAAAGGCATATCACTCTACACTGCTGATGATAGAGTTTGGATGTTATTGTCCCCCCAAAACTCATGTGAAAATCTGATCCCCAATGTGGCAGTGTTGGGAGCTGTTTAAGTCATGGGGGCGGATCCCTCATGAATGGATTAATGCTTTTCCTGGGGGGGGGCGGGTCATGAGTTCTTGCCCTGTTAATTCCCGCAAGAGCTGGTTGTTTAAAAGACCCTGGCACCTCCTCTCTCTCTCTCTTGCTTTCTCTCACCATGTGATTTGCTTGTACCCGCCAGCTGCCTGCCACTTTCTACCATGAGTAGAAGCAGCCTGAGGCCCATGCCAGATGCAGCCGTCCCTGAATCATAAGTCAATTAAACCTCTGTTCTTTATAAATTACCCAGTCTCAAGTATTTTGTTATAGCAATACAAAAATGGACTAATACAGCTGTTACAATGGCATTGCTCTAGAACTCCAGGGGCCTGCTTTGTAATTCTCCCACTGGGAGTTATGCAAATTCACACAGCATCTTTTCTCACCATTGATGGTCCCAACACCTGCTGTGGAGACTTTTCCTACTCTGGCCACCTTCAAAGATGGTAGGTAGCTTTTTGCACCACTCAGTATTAGAGCTGAAGCAATATTCCCAGCTGTGGAATACGCTGCTTCCAGAACCCAAAGAGACTCAACAAAACTTGTGATTCCTTCTTTGTGGTAGAAAGGGCAAGATATAGTACTTTGAAGGGGATGTCCCAGCACATCCATGACCACTAAACCCCTAAAAAGTTTACAAATATGGCAACCACTTAGTCTGCCATATCACTGAAGTTCCTACAGAATCTCTACAGTCCGTTGTAGGACTGGCTTTTTTTCCAGGGGAAATCCAGAAATTCTTATATTTCCTCCATATCAATGGTTCTCAAACTGTAGGGTGCATAAAGAATACATTTGAATGCTTGCAGGAATGTAAACTCTCAGGCCCCGCCCATAGAGATTCTGATTTCCATTATCCGCAATGGGCCCAGGAATCTTAATTTTGAGAAAGCACCTCCTGGTACTTCTGATGGACTTTGAGAAGTTCTGCTTTATGCCTTTGAACATGCTGCTGACTGTGCCTGGATGCCTTCCCCTCTTCCCACCTGGCCAACTCCTGCTCCCACTTTAAGAGTCAGCTCCAACAAATGTTGCCTTTCACATGAAGCTTTTCCACCTCTCCCTAGGTTAGTCCATTGTGATACCACAGCAATTTTATGTCTCTTTAATTTCCATAGTTACTTAAGTGAAGACTTGTCTTTCCACAGGGCTGTGAGCTCCTTCAGCAGAGATTTTCATTCATTTTTTATCCCCAGTGGTTACCCTAATACCAAGCTCTGTGTAGGCACTCCCTGTACACTCCCCATACACCTGTTGGATTGATGAATGCACAAATCCTGGGGATATAAGCCTGAAAATTGTGACTGTGAATTGGTTTGGGTCCACATTATAAAAAGTTTGCATATCAACATTTATTCCTTTCATTTTCTCACTAAATGAACAGTATATGCTTTCACCAGAAATCTCATCATCTACTTTGCTTAATCCCTTTATGGAGCTCCAAGATAAGTCCTAATCCCTCAGGGATTGGTATTTGATCAGCACTTAAAGTTTTTTTCTAAACATAGCAAAGCTTTTTATCCAGACAGTTCTAAGAACAATTTCCTATGAGTTTCCCATCCATTTTAATGGCCAAATTCTTTTGCTAATTAGTTATTAATCTGTTTGATCTGCCCATTTTTGAAGTGCTACAAGTTCAGTCATCTGTAGATCCACATCTTTAATAAACCACAACATAATTGGGAGGTACATCTTTACTCCACCTGTGCTCTGCGAAATTCCACAAAGACAAAGTTACTTCATCTCAAGCAAAGATCAAGTTGTCATTGTTAGTGGTGGTGGTGGTGGTGGTGGTGTTAATGCCTTTTCTAAATGCTATGATTCATTTTAGAAAACAGCAGTGCTAACATGTTAATGGAACTCCATTAGGTGAGTACTACTGGTATTTGGAGAGAATGAATTAAAGAAATTAAAACATCAGAGCAACGTTTGATAAAACTTGAGAAATTAAATGAATTTTTCAGAAACAGCCTAAGAAACTAAGAACCTGTGACCTGAGTTGTGGTCTTGTTTTGTGATATTTATTACTTTATCTAAATTTTAGCTACTGAATTGAGCAAGGTAAACTCAACAAAAGCTACAAGGCATATTCTCTTTCGTGGCACTAAACTATGTATTTCCTTAAGTGAAGAAGAACCAGAGTAGCTTGATCTGCCCAAAGAGAAAGAAGTTCCTAGAATATTGACACACAATAAAGTCATTAAAAGTGGGTAACAAATAAAATGAAAGCATACAGCGAGTCTTTTCTCTATAACATGTACAAGCAACTATCCTAAAAAAACCACAAAGAAATTATTTTTAATTATTTTTAGGGAATTTACTCCTGTAAACAAAACTAAAATCAAAAACACATGAAATGCTTCCTGGTAGACTCCAGTGTATGCTGCTTATTTTTCAAAGGATAAAGCAACATTATCTTCTTAATAAACACATGTAAAATAACTTAAAACATATGTACCATGAAATCACACTAGAAAAGCTCCTGTTTATTTGCATACAGTCTATTAAATCTTCCCTTGCCTTTGACGAGTAGATATTTGTACCTAAAAAGAAATCTGAATTCTAAAACAATAGTAGTGCTGGAGTGTACATGGAGGATCAGATACATTTATCTTGTTTATCACTTCTAAAATCCTACATGCTTCACAACTGACTAGGAATTGTAGGAAATTAAATTTAAGCACACATATTTTTTCCTAGTTCAAAAAGAAAACAATGAGGTATGGAAACATTTCCGGTATAATCAAGCATAAATTTGCTGAAATGAACCATGAAGAATTTTTTTAACAATGCAAGAACATAATTGGTTATTTTAATAATAATCAAATCTTTATAGCTTTTAAATTCTGCTCCTATAATAGTAGGAAAATGGATGGACAAAACAAGAAATAAATCTATTAAAAACTGTAAATAAAAAAGAAATGAATCTTTCACCAACCACCTGACTGTTACATTGACAATTTGTCCAATTATCCAGCAATCGCTTTGGCCAAATGAAACAACTGAATTACAGGGACATATTCTCCTAGTCTTGAGTCTAAAATTCTCACATGGCTCCTACCACCAAAATAAATATGTGTCTCTATAAACATACATATACATATCACAATGGCAAAGAAGTCCACATTAGAAATTACTTTTTTGTTAAGGGTGTCCTCTTTCTTGTGGTCCTACTTTAAAATTAAAGTATTTCTAGGAGGGGCAACATACATTATTATCATATTGCTAGAAATCTGTTCATCAGATTCTGCTTCTTTGTGCCCCAGGTTGCAAGAGAGGAAGTGGGTACAACAGAAAGTGAAGAAAGTGTCTGAGAACGGGAGGTGCATCCAGAAGACAAACAGCCTACTGCTTCTGCCAGCCCTGACAAGCAGCATCAGAATTGCTGGCGAGTGCATAAGCGAGTTTCAGCACAAGCACAGTTCCCAGAGTAAATACCACTGGTTGCCACCACCAGCTACTTACTCACATGACAAAGGAAGGGCCAAAATCTTGTTTTTGTGCATGCATATTTGGACATGCATAAACTAAAAACATGTGCAGTAAGTTTCCTTGGTGAAAAGGAGAAATGCTGTTGCTCTCTGCCACCTGATTTATTGAGACTCCAGAAGGAAATTTTGGTTTGACATACCAGCCATGTATGAGTATCAAGCTCTCTTGGATCTAATCCATTTCACACTCACCCCTTGGCAGGGGTGGTGGAGTGGGCCTGGCTGCTGCTTTATTGCTAGGTGTAAGCAGCATACATTCCATCCTAAGAATTGATCATTAATTACTCTCTAAGCAGGATGACTGACATGGTGGTGGTGGTGATTTTTCTCCAGTCATAATGGTCACAAGTTAATCAATGATATAGGTCACTGATGACACAATGGTTATGTTTCCAAGAGATGAAAATAGCTACATGCTGCTGCAGATACAGACTTGCTGTACTAAGTGATTCTACTTCATCACTAAAGAGAATTTACCCAGTGGAGCTCTACTCTGCAGCAACCACACCTGCAGAAGTTACTTTCTTTGTGTAAATGTTCTAAGCTCCATATTGAGTACTATTTGGTAATTTGTCCAGTTAAAGAAGAGGTGGCAGGTTCTGATTAAAAAGTCAGTGTGAGGTGTTTAAAAGTCACTATCCCATTACAGCAGCTATTCCAGGCAAGTTCAAGTGTACATCCTATGTCAGGATGGTCTGCAACTTGCTGTGGGGGAAAATGGGTCCCTTATACAGCTGACCAAACAGAGCTCTCCTCCCCAAAATCTGGCTCTACTTCCACTTATCTTTCTGTCACCAACACATAAGAGATTCAGAGGGTACTGATTTCTCCTCTAAAACACTGTCCTTAAGTATATTTCTCTAGGCCTCACTCTGCCTGTTCATCATACCACTAATATATTTGCTGGTGTGCAGGAAATTTAGTTAAAAATTAAAAGATGTTTGGACACTAACACATATTTACACTACAACTGGGTGTAAGTCTTTTGAAGTCCTCAAAAAAGTGCATATTGTTGATCTACCAATTTCATTTCTAATAATTTTCCCAAAAAACCCCCAGAGATTTGTCCAAGGATTTTGCTAAAAGGATTCTTAGTGGAGAGATGTTGTATATCAAAAACAAGCAAACAGCCTAAATATACAGCTATATAAAATTCTTAAATAATTTGTGATGAAACCCTGAACTAGAATATTTTGCTGTCATTTAAACAGTATTAACTATATCTCACAAAATAAGAAAATATTTATAGGTATAACATAACCTAAAAAATCTTAGGGGAGAAAAATACGGAAAGGACACACCCACATGCTAAGAGCAATTACATGGGAGTGATAGCCCTGACCAACACCTCTTATAGTCTCTTCTTTGTTTTTCTGTATTTTCCAAATAGTCTACAAGGAATATGTATTAATTTTGTATTTTTTTAAAAAGTAATTTTTAAAACATGAAGTAAATTTGGGAATGCAGATTTGCTTGCCGGAAGCTTGGAGCTCAGGGAAAGCAAAGGCTTGCAAGTTGACACGTGCTCCCCATGCTACGCAATAAGTGGGAATGCCGGCTGTTGCGAACACGTTGTGCTGTTACATTGTAACGCTTCAATTCCCTTAAGCAACTGAAAACAGATAAGGTTTTTAAGAAGCTGTGGACGAGTATTTAATGTTGCTGGTAGGTTGAAGCGAAGAGTCAAGGAATTAAACGGCCCAGGGATAGTATAGACAGGTACACTAGTTGTCATGAAGGTGCTATGCCCAGAATTCTTGGAAAAACGAACAATGGGTGATTCTTCCTCTGACCCATGCAAAGGCTGACTTCCCTCTATCCCACCATCATTCTGACTGCACTTTCAGGTGCTCTGGGCACTCCTGCCCCATCGACTGGCATGAGTAGGTGACACGCCGGCCAAGAAGTCTGCTCTAGCCTGTTAGCAAGGACCAACCACAACTCCTTTGTGCCAATTCCTGTGTGACAGCAGGAAACATTTCCAAGTCTAAGTGGAAGAAGTGTTCCTCAGATTTCAAATGGCTGAAGTGGAAAATATAAACAACAGGACACTACGAGAAGGGGAAAAAGGACAATTTTAGACTAGGTTTTTGGAGGGAGCAGAGCACGGAGGTCATTAAGTAAATCCCACTTAGATACAGAAAGAAAGCCTCTGGGCACATGACTCGGCTCTCCCCTTCCACATCCACAAGATGCAGATAGCAGTTGACTCTCATGTATTCATGGTCATTGTGTTCTAAAGTTGTCACAGATGCCTATTAGTGAATATCGAAACATTGCTTCTATGGGACATACAGGGTCAGGATCCTGCGAGCCTTTGGGCATAACATTTTCGTCCTCAATCAATACATAACCTTGTTTTATGTGTGTTTCTGTTTAAAGACACCATATTTAGTATATGTGTTGTTGATTCATTAACATTAAACTCACAGCCACCAGCACCATAACTCCTGTCTGAACAAAGCTTGTCAAAGGTACACATTTTCTTCATAGGGCACTAGACAGCACTTCAGCACTATGCTTAGGGGCCATTCTGAACAATGAAATCACAACATAAAGCACAAAATTGTGAAAACACAGCACTGAATAGACTGCAAAAAGGACACTTGTTTACAGTATGAGCTGAAACAAGAAGGCAAAGTGTCACCTTGTTCCACCTCAGCTGGGAACATCTGGCAACTCAAATTTTTGCTGCTCTATGCATGTGAAGGAAAGACTGGGAAAAATGCAGCTGGTATTGATTTGGGGGTTACAAACAAATTTTATCAAATAGGTGAATTTGCAAATACAGAAGCCATGAATAACGAGGATCGAATAATAATAGTACCTACCTCAGCAAGTGTCATTATGGAAATAAATGAAATAATTCATGTTAAGCATTTAATACAGCATTTGGTACATATGTACCAAATATGTGCTAAACAAATAACTGTTTTTGCAAAATATTTGAAGCCCTGGTTAAGGTGCGATGTATATAACTATGCATATTTTCATATACTGTAAATGGATCATCTAGAAAGAGGATGTGATATTGTGAAATATATATTTAGTCTCTACTCATCTCCTGGCATACAACTCCTAAAACACTTAGAATCTCCAAAGTCATGAGTGCAGTCTTTTTGTATGCTAATGAGTTGACTAATGGTTAGCACCCCTGGCTGGCTTGAGAATGGGGTATGGTCAATGGAAAGATGAAAGTGGAACTTTCAGTCCCATCCTCCAACCTCTGCGGAGCAGTGAGGGGCTGAAGGTTAAATAGATCACCAATGGCCAATGGTGATCTTTTTTTATTGGTTATGAATATTCATGGAGTACAAAGCAAATTATCACCACTCATGCCTAATATGTAATGGCCAGATCCATACTAGCAGCATGCCCATTACCACAAATTGTGATTATACCCCATGTCCCCCACCCAATTATCCCCCCAATTACCCCTGGCCTCCCTCCCCTTCCCCCTTTCCCCACTCTACTTTGTATCCCTAGGTATATTCTCTCCCTCTGCAAGTCTAACACAACACTGTGGTCTTTCTTTCCTTCCTTCTTTCTCTCTTAGCTCCCTCTTATGAATGAGTACCTGCAGTATTTATCCCTCTGTGCTTTGCTTATTTCACTCAACATAAGTTTCTCCAAGCTCATTCATGTTGTTGCAAATGGGAGAATTTTATTCTTTTTTATGGAAGAATAGCATTCTATGTTGTATATATACCACATTTTCCTTATCCAGTCATCCATGGAGTGACATTTAGGTTGGCTATTGTGAACAGAGCTGCAATGAACATGGGAGTGCAGGTATCCATTCAACATGATGATTTCCATTCTTTGGGTATATACCCAGAAATGGGATTGCTGGATCAGATGGAAGATCTATCTATAGTTGTCTGAGAAACCTCCATACTGTTTTCTATAGTGGATGTACTAATTTACAGTCCAACCAACAGTGCAAAAGCACTCCCTTCTCTCCACATCCTCACCAGCATTTACTATTTTCTGTCTTTTTGATAATGTCCAGTCTAACTGGGGTGAGATGAAATCTCAACATAGTTTTAAGTTGCATTTCCCTGATGACTAGTGATGTTGAGCATTTTTTCATGTACCTGTTGAATGGCCAACGATTTAATCAATCGTGCCTATGTAATGGAGCCGCCATAAAAACCCAAGAGCACAGGGTTCAGAGAACTTCTAGATAGCTGAACACGTGGAACTTCATGAAGGGTGGCACACTGGGGGAGGCATGGAAGCTCCATACCCCTCCCCCCCCATACCTCTCCTTGTGCATCTCTTCATCTGTGTCCTTTGTAATACCCTTTATAATAAACCGGTAAACATAAATACGTATTTCCCTGAGTTCTATGAGCTGCTCAGCAAACCAATAGAGCCCAAGGAAGAGATTGTGGGAACCCTGATTTATAGCTGGTTGGTCAGAAGTTCCAGAGGCCTGGACTTGTGACTGGCATCTGAAGGGGGGTAGGGAGAGTCTTGGGGACTGAGCCCTCAACCTGTGGGATCTGACACAGTCTCCTGGTATATACTGTTGGAATTGAATTGGAGGGTACGCAGCTGGTGTCTGCTCTGGAATTGGTTACTCACTTTCTGGTGGGGAGAAATCCCCAGACATACGGTCATAGAAGTCTGTCTTCTGTATTGATTGTTGCTGAGTAAGAAGTAGGAAAACACCTCAGAGTGTGCTTTCCCACTCTCAGAGGAATACAAACACAGCCTAATATTAAAGTTACCTGGTAAACAGGTACAATATTTTTCTACTACTTTATGCAAATGAACTTTTAAAAACACTTAAAATGAAGCTATGTTTTCCATAGCAGGTTAGTTGAGTTAAAATTAAGACCTCTGGGAGACCTGGCAATAGGATGGGGGGAGCAAATCAACTGTTTTGCAATAAAAATTGCCCCCTCCTCCAATCCCTAACGGAGACAATTAACCATTACTCTGAAGCAAATAGTGCCATTTCCTCGATAAAATAATAATAGGACTCAGTAAAGGGTGCTTCAGTGGAATTTTTTTTGCCTTTAAGAACCACATTGTTTGGCGTTTATTTTTACTTTGTTTTAATAGTAAACATAAGTGATCCCTTTTATTTGGCATAGAATGTCCTTGCCAGAAAGTAAATATTTGATGATTATGTAAGGAGCTATAAACACAATTTCCTGAGAGATTATTCTAGGAAGAAGTTTACCTGCTTGAGCCAAATGGATTGAGATGATTTAAAAATTAAATTTCCTTCCAAATGTGGCAAGGTGGGCATTTTCTTCTAATTCATCCTTCACAACTCTCTGCAGCATTTGAAACATCTCGTCTTTAGGATTTGGAGTTCGAAACTTCCCTGAAATTTTTTTTCTTTTTTTTTAGTTATCCACAATACTTGTATTGCTCTACCTGTACCATCCGTAACGTCTCTCTTAATTGTCTCAACTCCCAAACCCGCTCTTCCTGCATTCATGGTTTCCACTGTGGGATCACTGTCCTTGCAGTTACTCAGGATTATATTCTCGGGTCCGCCTTTTTCTTCTTCCTCTTCATTGCCACATGCCAAACTCATCCAATTACTTCATCCTAGTGAGACTATATTTACAGTGATCGTTATATCCATCTCCGTTTCTCCATTCCCATTGCCCTTATCCTAGCTGAGGCCCTCAATTCTTAGTGCCTGAGCCAAGGCAATAGATTTGTAGCCATCTCTTCATCTACCCATGGCTACTGAATCATTTCTACAAAGGACCTGTTTTAGTCCGTTTTGTGTTGCTATAACAGAATTACCTGAGACTGGGTAACTTATAAGGAAAAGAGGTTTATTTGGCTTATGATTCTGAGACAGCTGCATCTGGCATGGGCCTCAGGCTGCTTCTACTCATGGTGGAAAGTGGCAGGGAGCCAGCGGGTACAAGCAGATCACATGGTGAGAGGAAGCAAGAGAGAGAGAGAAGGTGCCAGGGTCTTTTTAAGCAACGAGCTCTCGCGGGAACTAACAGAGCAAGAACTCACTCACTAATCCCCCCTACCCCAAGGAGAGAATTAATCCATTCATGAGGGTTCCACCCCAATGACTCAATCAGTTTCCAACACTGCCACATTGGAGATCAAATTTCCATGTGAGTTTTGAAGGGGACAACACATCCAAACTCCATCAGGACCATTATATTATCACACCCTGCTCAGAAATCTTCAGTGGCTCCCTAGTGCCCATAGAATAAAGTGCTTCCTCTCCTCTGCTTGGCAGTGAGACTCTTCCCAGGCCTGTCCACAATCCTCCTTTATAGCCACACCTCTCACAATTGCCTTGCATGAAGCCTGGGCTGGGCCAAAACAACCACTTGCAGCTCTCGACCCTGGCATCCTGCTACATTCCTTCTGCTTACGTTTTCCTTTGCCTCACTCTTGAGGGCTCCACTGCTAAGGTCCATTTCAGGCCCAACCCAAATGCCACCTCCCCCGACAGCTTTCCTAATGCAGCTCCCGCAGTCCACCTTCCTCTTGAGACCACAGCACACCCTGAGCCAGGCTCGTAACCTTGCTTCACTGTGATGTAGATATTTTCATACAAGATTCTTCAGCGGGTGAATGGAGATTTTTGTCTACATCGTGGAAGGAAAGTGGGAACCGACACATTCAATAGAAACAAGATTTGAGGTAGAGAGATACCAAATAGGTCCCAAGATTGTCCTGGCGGGGGGAGAACAGAGGGCCTTTTATTGAGTAAATACTTTCCAATCTTTTTTTTCTTCGGGCAGTCATTTTTTATAAGGAAATTGAAGAACAACACCCCCACACCCACATACACTCCGCATATTTCTTAAAGACATTTCTTCTACCCATAAGAGGAGTATGTTTTAGATGAAATGGCAGACTATGTTTTAGCTCCCAAAACATCAGGGTTACATGCAGCATTTCCGATGAAAAGGTTCATGGGTGAGAACATGATGTGGTAAAGAGGTGACCTCAGTCCCAGGAGGGAAGCACTCTACAGGGCTGCAACGTGACGGTCTGCAGTGCCTGAGGCAGGCCGTGCACGCTGAAGAGCCAAGCTCCAGCCAAGGCCTCGTGGGCGACACGCTGTCTGGAAGGACAAGGAGGGGAAGACTTCACAGGGAGCCACCTGGGTGAGAGGCATTTTTCCATTTCTGGCTAATGGCTTCAGGAAAGAATCATGTTAATAAGTAGAACAAATTATAAAAGGAAAACTTAAATGTATCACTTATTAGGCCTTAGAAATTAATTCCTAATGCCATTTAAAAATATCTCAGAGAGAGAGAGAGAGAGAGAGAGAGACAACAGTCATTATTTTGGGATGATGGGATCACTGTTTGTCTGTTTGTTTTTATCAGGCTGTAGTTTTTCATTTTTTAAATAATAATTTTAGCTTCTAAGACAGTGGCTCTCAGTCCTGGCTGGATCCTATAATCACCTTGGAAGCTTTCTTAAAAATACTTAGGCACCCCTACCAGGGACTCTGGTTAGTCTGTGGCAGGACCGAGGTGACCATATTTCTTAGGCTCCTCTAATGGCCAGGCTGGGCTGAGAACCGTTCCCTAGGAGTCCTTTTCCTCCCTATCCTGCCCTTTTTATTCTATCCTAAGAAGGAGGATTGCTCAGATTCTAGAGATGAAGACAAATGAGTTTAAAAGAATCATCAGTAAGGAGCAAATATGCTCCCTACTCTTTCCCTCTGGCTGGCACAGTGGGTTTTTGTCCCTTTGAAGTGCAAATTCCCAGACTTGTATGTGTGCAATGGTGCAAGTCACACAGGGCCAGCCTTTGGTTTGCCTTGGTTTTAGGCCAGTCAGAGGACCCAGGCTGTGGGAGGCCAGCCCAGGTTCCTGCCGGCTGCATTAGTGTTTGGAGTGACTGGATATGCCCTTTATTCCCTAGGATTAAAACTCTCCCAGTAATCTCAGGAGGAAATGAGGTATATCGGTCAAAGCAAAGGATTCAGGAGTTTGTATCCCTTAATCAAATACCATCTGTTATCAACTCAGTTAAACCTGGACTTTTCACAAATATGTGTTGCTTATGTAATAAAAAATAATTTTAAGATAAAAGAAAATTACTGCTAATTTGGGAAATGATTAATACTGCTCATTTCAGTTACCCAGTAAATTATCCAGGGGAAATCTGCCTTCCGCTGACAACTGCTGTTCCCACTCACTTGGCAGTTTTTCTATTAGATGGATTTAATAAAGATGGTTTTTAAAAGAAAATGACAGAAAAAATAAAAAGAAGTTTCTGTGTTGTTGGTAGAATCTGCACTAATGAGCCAAGAGCATAAAGGAGGGTAAGAAAATGTACTTTAGTCAGGAGGTGATTAAAACACAGAGGAGAGAGCCCTCCTTAGAGTAAATATAACAGAGAAGAAAAATGCAGGCTCTGTGCTGGCAAATAATTTTTCCCGAAGGAGTGACTCTATAGTAAAATGCTTAAACACTAAGCCAAAAATTACCTGTTCCTCTTTTGATGCTAAAGGCCCAAGTAGACTTCCAATCAAGATGGCAGAATAGACAGTCCCCAGCATCACCTTCTCCCACAGTCGACCAATATACAACTTTTAAAAAGTAATAACAGCAGAGCTGGGGCCGCTAGAGCTCAGGGGAAGAGGAGGAGAGACCTACAGAGTGCATGAAGGTGGGAGAAGCCATGATGAGAGAAAGAAAGGACCATTCAGACCCTTTCGAGTTCCAGCCACTTCAAGGCTGGCCGTGGTGAGCACATAGAGCAAGAGCTGACAAAAGCCGCAGCTGTGCCCTTTGTATGAAGTTGCTTGGAGGTGGCAGGGGAGAAGAGGGCTTTGGTGGCTCTCAGGCCAGCAAGACCACTAACAGTGTTCCCATGGACCCACACAGGAGCGAGGGACCACAGACAATCAAAAAAAGGAGCCACTCAGAGGCCAGTGAGTCATTGCAAGGTACCAGTGCATGGCCTATCCCATGGGAAGTGTTTGGAGTGTGGGTGGTAGGGGACATGGACCCACTGGCGGAACATTGGGGCACAACATGGACAGCTGATCTGCCCTCCATCAGTGCAGGACCACTCAGTGGAGACTAGTCAGGAATATAGAACTGCAGGGGGTACAGTTTGCTGAAAAGACTCAGGCCCAGACCAGAGTTTCCACACAACCCAGGTGTACTGGACCTCACAAGACCCAGAAGTGCTTACCAGGTCAACAATTAACACCTGAGCTGCACAGAAAAACTTCCCCAGGGAATCAGCAGTAAATCAGCAATTTAGCTCAACTACAGGGTCAAGGGCTGGTCCCCACAGGAAGTTTCCCCATTTTAGAGGTAAGCAAAGGACAACAAATTAGTTCCAGTGCAGAGTTTAAGTGGTAATAATCCAACACAGAACTATAAGAAAACACAGAAACCCACAGATCAGAGACAAAGTTCTGATATTAAACAGTAAAATTCTAACACCACCAAAGAACACCTATAAAACCTAGAAGGACCAGAAGCCCCCTGAAATCCTGAGCTGGAGAGGGGGCCGAGGGCCTCACCCACACACCCCCAACATCCACATCCAGCCCAGCACTTACCGAGCTGCTGCTAGAAGCCCCCCAGGCTCCCAAACCGGAAACAGGGGGACTGTGGGCCTCAGCAATGCTCCCCTACCCTCCCCCCTACCCTCTGCAACCAGGCCAGTGAAGGAGCCACCGTGGGCCAGCCCCTCCCCCACTGCCTCCCCTCCCCCTCCCCTCCTGCCTCCCCCTCCCCTTATCTTCCATCCCCTCCCCCTAACTGCTCTGCAACAATCTTAGAATGTAAAAATAATAATTAATTAATTAAAAATTAAAAATAAATTATTTAATTAAACAAAATCTTAAAAAAAGAAGATATCCAAGCAGTCAATAAACATATGAAAATGTAAAAATAAATAAAGACTCAAATACTATAATAAAATCTATAGAGTTATCTGAGGGTTTTGTTTACCTAGAATTTTGAGTCACCAGAAATTGCTTAAAATAAGTGGACCGTTAGCCTGGAGTTGGAAATGTTTCATGTTTTCCAAATGTCCACTGAATATTTCTGACTTGTACATATGACGCTTCTGCGACTTTTTCTATCATTTCCAGTCTTCATTCTGACACACTTTCCTCCAAATAATTTCTCAGAAATCCTTTAGATTTTTTTTAATGTTCAGTAGTAATAATGGATATTATATTATCATTTATTAGATTTTAGTATGCATCGGACAAGCCTTAAAGACTTTCCAGATATTATTTCATGTACTCCTGCAACATTTTTGTGAAGTAGGTGTAGTCACCTCCATTTTGAAGGGGAAACACAGGCTAAATAACTTGCCTACAGTTGAAAGTAACATAACCAGACCTATGTACTTCTAGTAAACAAATGTTAATCTTACTTATTAATTGCAGTAGCTGAAGCATTTTCTTTGGATTTAATTAATGAATAGAATCTTCTCCCTCATATTGGAATCATAATCTACATAAAAACTGGAAAGTAACTCAAAGATTTTTCAACAAATCAAAAGTTTATAGAATATTAGCAAAATCATTTTGACATTTTTTTAAAAAGTAAATTGAGAATCAAAGAGAAAAAATAATTTTCCCCAATGTCACACAGATTATGTATGTCAGATAATATGCAAAGTCTAATTTTTTCCCAACAACCCTATGAAATAAATATTAATATCCCCACTTTAGAGATCACAGAAAGTTGAATAAATTTGCCCAAGGTCACAGAGCTATCAAGTGCAGGAGTCTGAATTCAAATCTATGATTATCTGAGTCTAATATTTGAATTATTAACTGTTGTACTATTACATCTTCCAAATAGTTATTGACAGAACAGGTAATAGAATTAGGGAAAAGATAATTTTAATACAAAATCAGGATTTTGTATATGTAAAACATGGAGCATTTAGGGGACCACATTTCTCTTGTCTACATGGGGTAGCCCTGTGGGTTCATGCTGAGGTCCCTGAGATGAGATGAATTAGATAGATGAAGAAGAACCTCATTGCTCAGTAGATTTCATCATTTGCTTCCTAAAGCTAAGATCCAATGTTTAAAGCAGTAAACACATTAAAAACGAGCAGGCAAAAACTTCACCTTCAAGAAACTACAACATCTCACTCTCCACCTACATCCAGAAGTAAAGGAGTCAGGGAGGAATAAAGGGCTGTTGTTTCTGCTGTTGTTTGAGAATATTATCATTGTTTCATTGTTTTTCTTATTATTTGTAAAACCCTATATGTGATGAGAAAAGTGCTGATTAACAGTAGAGAAAATATAAAACATTATCTTCTCCAATTTCTACTTTAGAAATGTAGGTCCCATCCCAAATGAGGTTTTGCTACAATTCTTTGAAAATTAAAATGAATGCACTTAAGAAACATACATCAAAGGAAGAAGACTTTGCTGTCAACCCATGAGTGTCTGCATTCCAGTGATGAAAAAAGGTGGATGTGAATTCAAAGGAAGTTTATAATGTTGTGAGAAAATAGCTTGCAATTATGCAGGGGAGCCCTAAAAACTTGCTTCTGAGAGTTCATCTGCCTTTTGACAGAAGGTTAAATAAGGAATTGATGAAATCTATAACAGAGATCACTGAAAAAAAGAAATGCAGACTCAATAGCTCTTCCTGTTCCCTTCTAAACTAAATTATCTGCTCATTTGTGTGCAATAACTTTTTCAATCCTAGATTTTTTAAAACTATAATTTTGTGTAATTAACACAAAGGTTTTAGGTAGATCTCTGTTTTCCATGGTCGGTTGCTGATCTTCTATGTCTGTTTATTCTGAATTTAGGTGTTACATTCAACCTCAGAAGCATATTGCAAATTCTCCAAGATGCAAGAGTAGAAAAATAGTAAATTTGGTCCCTGATTGAAAGTCCTCTTTGAAAAGTCATATTAAGAATACTGAATTATTTGGTAACTATAAATGAAATACAAGAATTTTCATTACCTGCAAGATATGATGTACCTCCTAAAAATAAAAGTATGACTAACTTGGCTTGAGTTACCTTAAAAATATTTCAACCTGTTTCAATTCTCCACTAACTAATCTCACAGCTGAATCAATATATCTTTACTGAATACTAAGTTTTAAAAAAATAGAGCTATTTATTAGGGTGTCTGAACAAAGAGACAGAAAAGAAATTGTCCCTCCCCTCATTTCCTAATACTGGTCCTCAAATTAAAGAGTTTCATGGCCTGAGACTTCCTCCTCAATGTATATAAGGCTGAAAACACGTGGAAGTTACTGTCCTCTCTCAAGTTTGTGGCTAGCGGCGGGGCTGGTTGCTGGGCTGCTTCGGGGAAGTTTTAGCATCTAATTGGATCTCAAACAGAATCTGAGCAAGTCAGATGTGCCAGAAAGAAGCCCCACCTGCTGGCCTCCACTGTGAAGGTCACAGTGCTTCCTCCCGCCCCATCTCCCCTGCCAGCTCCCCGTCCATCTGTCCATCACGGCGAGGCCAGCTTTCAGTTGGTCTTTGTCCCCTAAGGCAGAAAGCCTTCCTGTATATTGGGAAGAAAAGATTTGGCAATAGTGCAAATCAAAATAATTCTCTAGCCAGTGAAGAATTTTCTGCAATCCAGTGTACCTTTGAAGACAAAGGACACTTGCTTAATAAGCCCAGTGTTTCTCTTTTTTATTGTGAGGGAGAAAATATAACATACTCTATACTAAAAAAGTTCCATACGTAGCCTGACATTTGCTGCATCTTTTTCTTCTCAGCTCCCAAACTTAGATAAATATTCACAGAACTTCTACATCTACTTATCTATAGTACTGGTAAGATATGTAATGAATCCTTTAATTATTTTATTAATTTTTTTTAATTAAGTTATTTACTCTTGAGGAATGAGTTTTGAGCTTGATTTCAGTCTCCCATAACAAAGTCTGTGAAAGAAAATGAATGATAGTTATATATTTAACAAGTTACACCATGTATAAAGATTATTATACCCTAAAAGAATTATGTAAAGTTAATGTTTGATTGAAATATTTACATCAGTGGTGTTTTGTAGACTGCTTAATGTTTTTTTTTTATTCTTTAAAAAGATCAACAAAATTAGATCTAGATTAACCAAGAAAAAAGCGAGAAGACAGAAATTACTAAAATCAGAAATACAGCAGGGGCATGGTAGAGCAGTTCTTCTTCTATTACACTGGAGTGGGATTTGAGGAGAGAAATGACGTCCTCTTCTCTTTCTGGTCTCTGTTGGTGACTCTCCTTGTGTCACTGCAGTCAGGTGTCTGGCAGGCCACCTGCATGGTAGCTGTGGCTACCACTGTAGTATCGAGCTGCTTTTGCAGTAACCATGGCTGTGGCCGTGGCTGTGGTGGGCCACCCATGAGGAAGTGGTGTTTTCAGCATGCTCCTTGCCTGTTTCCTGGCAGAGGGGGCTGCCCTCGGCTCCTGCCTTAGGAGCCCAGGGTGTGTTTCATTTCTTTCCTCTTATTAATCAATGTATAATTCAATGCATCCAATGTATTTTGTATTTATCACACTATGCAAAGTTTCTACTACGTTCTGTTTGTCTTCAGGACCAGGTATTGGCAGCCACTATACTTATTTCTTATTGATATGACCACACTAACAAAAGCAATGAGATATAGTGACCAGAATGCCTTCTATTATCCCCAAATGGAGAGAAAAAGGTGAAGGTTTTCAGTACCATAATAAGAAAGCTAAACTAGCAAAAACCTATGTAAGGGATGTGCCTTTAATTCACCTCTGAGTTTTGTGGCAAAGGTAAACAAACCATACCAAGGTGAGACTACTGCTGTCCACAATAACTGATCATTAAAAGTAAGGGAGAGTTGAGGAGAGAGATGAATTTCAGAATAAAACGTGTTAAGGAAATGTAGGAATGGGTCGGGAATATGTTAGAGATGTCATTTGTCACTAATGTGTTGTCACAGAGAGGAAAAAATTTAGAATATGATAATTTCCAAATCACACTAGGATGCTAGAGATTTCCCAGTTTTACTGAGGATGAGCCTGCCTTTTTGTACTCTTGATTTCTGAACTGAAGCTGAACGCCGCATTCTTCTTGCTGTTGCTTCTTGGGAAAATTATCGCTAACTACTTTTTCCATTCACAGACTTGATGTGTTAAAACAATACATGTTGAAAGAACTGCAGGAAACCACGGCCAGCACTGTTCCCGGCCCACTCTTCATCTCCTTTCTCTCTTGTCTCTTGCATGACTCGCTTACTGCTCTTTTCCTTTCAATGGCCATGTTCTAGCCAGTCATGAAGAAACAACACACGTTGTGCTTTAATTCATTTCCATGCACTAAACCTTATTTCTGAAAATTAAATAACTCAGTGAAAGAAAAAAAATCACAACCCAAACAAGACAAATACCCAAACAAGTAAAATAAGTAACTAAAACCGTAGAATTGCTCTTCAGAATTTTCTTTTGCTACCTAATTCCAAGAGGAAATTTAATTTACCCTTTGTGAGTCTCATTTGTCCATTTGAAAAGTAACTTGTAGTATTTGTGTGAGTTTCTGTTTTTTAAAACTCTAACAGAATCGTGTGCCTAGTACTTGCCATTTACAGTGCAAATAAGTGTGCTTGAATCTCAGTGACATCAGTGGGGCAGACGTTCCCATTCTCCCATTGAAGAGATGAGCAGGCTGAGGGTGTAGAGATGTGATTCTGCTGAGACACGTGGTGAGGAGAGGCTGGCCCGCGCCGGGGCTCACTTCTTCTGATTACATATTCTGGGTTCTCTTTACCACACTGCTTCTAAGGAGTGGCTATTAATTACCAAGTTTCCCCGTGTTACTGAGGGATTAATACCTACTTTCCAACCCACTCAGCAATGGAAAAATGCATGGAATATTTGCCTTGGCAGCTAAAGAATAAAAGGAGGTAGGTGACTTAGCTCAGGCTTCCATAACAAAATACCATAGACCGAATGGCTAAAACAACAGACATTTATTTTCTCCCAGGTCTGCAGGCTGGAATGCATAAGGTCGAGTCTGGCAGGGTTCCATTTCTGGTGGGGACCCTGGCTTGCAGATGGCCACCTCTTGCTGTATCCTCACAGAGTGGAGAGAAAGAGCTCTGATCTCTCTCTTCTCATAAGGACAGTTAATTGTGTCATGTGGGCCCACTCTCATGACCTCATCTAAACCTAATTCACAAAGGCCCCACCTCCTGATATCATCACATTCCATGGTAAGGCTTCAACATAGGAATTTAGGGGGAACCAAAACATTCAGTCCATAGCAGTAGGTTTAACGTAAATGTACCTGCGTGGCACATCATAAAGCAAAATAGTTACTAGAATTACAGAATTTTAAGGTGAACTCAAAAGTTATGTAGTACAATTTCTCTCTTTAAGAAAGACAAATGAAAAAAAAACTTAATCAATCTGCCCAACCATGGTCAATTTATCATTTATTTGTATTTGGTTCTCTCCCATTATCCTGCTACAACTCAGAGCTAAACTTTCTTCTGCATATAACTTTCTTCTCTCCCTGTTAAATCCCTCAGTTTTCAGCAACCTAATTTACACCTTCACCACTCTTCTAAATTATCCTCTACTTAGCCAAACCTTTTCTCTAGAATAAGAATCAATTAGACACTAATTTCTTTAAAAACCTTTCCCTGAACCCCCAGACAGGTAGAATCAAGATCGTGCTCAGGGTCTGGCTCCTCCTGAAAGGTGAGATGAACTCAAACCCCCTTACCATAGATCATAGAAATTCCACCCCATGTCCTCCTCCACCCTCGAGCTATCTGCAAAGTGCAGGAGTGTTTGTGTTCTCTGCAGCTCAAGCTCCTCGTTCTTGCTGCCACTAAATTAGCTCAGTTTAGAGATTATCTCACAGAGCTGTGTTGCTCAGGACTATGTCAGCTCAGATGTAGGATGCAGATTTCTTCCTCGATTTCTACTAAACACAACCTCTCTCAAGACGTTTGTGTGATAGAACATGTTAATTGGTAGTTTGGAAAGAGAGGAATTTACTTTGGTAAGAGCTTAATATCAACTGTCAGTGGACCTGCAACAGGCTACAGCCAGTGCTGAAGGTCAGGCTCGGGCCTCGTGCAATGTGTCCGGCCCTCCTGTCTCTTTCCTTCACTCCCTTCTCCCAGCTCCAGCTCAACTCCCAAGTGCATCTAATTGATTCTCCTGCTGGGAAGTCTAACTATCTCTTTTGTTTGCTTGGCTTCTACTAAACCATGCCCTCTTTCCACGCCATCACTCACCTTCCACTTAAAGATAGTTCTCTCTCTAAGAGCAATTTTTGTCCCTGTTCTGAAGAAATAAATGTCCCACCCATTTCACCAGGTTAGATCTGTGGGCTGACAGCAGCTCTGCCCCTCTGAGACTTTTGGCTCTTTCCTCTGTTTCTGATCCCAGCCATGGCATTTCTGGCATCTTGACTTCATTTAATGAGGGCCATCTCATTGCTAACCTTCCAAATGCCATCCTAGAAGGCTGGTAAAACTGTTCTCTGGGCCCCTTTGCCAGGTTGCTGTTTACTGTGTCACCAAAGCATATCCCAATACTGACACTTCTCCCTTACCCAGGTTTCTCTCCTGTCCACTATGGTTCACTTCCCCAGGATCCACTCCCAGGCAGACTCTTCTGTCCCTGTTTGTCCATGTTACCCAGGCCCTGCAGCTCTTTGGCGTTTACTCCTGTAGCAGGCCCTGTACTTACACAGTCAGAACATGATGAGATCTGACCCTCCTTACTGGTCTAGTGGCCAGAAGGGAGGTGGACTAGATATTAAGCCTCCTCATGCATTGTCTTCTAAGTCACTTGCCCCCTTTAAGGTTTTTGCATCGTGCTCAAATAAAGTGGGGAAGGAAAGGGTCTCTATCTTCTAACAAGAGGGAATGAACAGTGAGGGTTCAAGAGACTATATTTGGATACATTGTCTCAAGTTTCAGGGCCCCACTCCTTCCCTACAAGGGCCTTGACCTTGGTGTAGGAAACCTGTGTCTGCTGAGAATTCAGCCTCCTCTGAAAGTCTGTCCCTTCCAATACAGTCCTGTGCCTGAATGTCACCTTTCTCTGCAATGTAGGTGAAGGTGTTGGGCTTGGGGGATACAATAGACTGAATGTTTATGTCCCCCCAAAATTCATGTATTGAAATCTCCCCAAGGTGATGGTATGAGGCGCGGGCTTTTGGGGGAGATTACTTCATGAGGGTGGAGCCCTCATGAATAGGATCAATGCCCTTATAAGAAGAAACATAAGAGAGATGCCATATTTGGATGCAGCAAGAAGACAGCCATCTATGAACCAAGAAGTGCGCCCTCACCAGACACCACATCTGCCAGTGCCTTAATCTTGGATTTCCCAGCCTCCAGAACTGTGAGAAATAAATCTACGTTGTTTCTAAGCCACCCAGTCTATGGCATTTTGTTTTAGCTGCCTGAGCAGAAGAAGACAAGGGTAGGGAAAGAAGTCTCTTTAAGTGCTGCTAAGTAGGCCCTCTGACTCTCACATTTTAAATTGTGATTAGTCAACCTGAGCCTGCCGTTTTCTTTCTTGCATCAACAGCTATCCAATTTCACCGTGCTTGTATGTTCTATCTTCCCCCCACCTTTCCAGTGATAGAGATATCATGCAGCAGTGAATCCCCTTCCACCTGTATTCCATTGCAGCTCACCACGAGTGACTGTCTCGGCATCCACACCATGGCTGCAGCATGCCAGGGGGCACCAACACTTTCCCTAAAACCCAGGTCTGCTCCTTACTACCAGCCAACTGTTGGCTGGTCCAACTCCAGTGCCCCATTCTTACTGTCTGCTTGTAGAGCAATCCTGGGACTAGCTGCCGTAGGTTGGGTTTCCTGGGAACAGAACCAGAGACAAAATGTAGGTGAATCTGATTTTTTTGAAGGAATATCCTTCAGGAAAAACTTGGAAGGGGTGGGAAAGAAATAGGATAAGGAAGCGGAAGGAGCTATGGCCTCAGGAAAAATCTAAATTTAGCCAAACCCTGTGGGATGCGTGTCCTGGAACATAGATCACACACAGAGCTGCCCCACCTTTGAGACAAATGGGTCTGGTGTGTACTCCTATATCAGTCATACCCCCAATCAGGGGAATATTGAATCTGGAGTATTGTGAATGGTCTGTACTCTAAGTCAGGCAGACCTCAGTCCTAATTAAGCTTTCATGTCTTCCTAGACCCTCTTCCTATTAGGTTGTTGATCTTGGAGTTACTTATCCATTCTAAACTTTAGCTACCTTCTCTGAAAAATGGGGATATTGATTTCTGTCTCAAAAGATAATTGTGAGAACTGAAGGAGACTAACTATGTAAGCTACTCGCACCACACACTTCTGTCAGTGCTAAGTGAGAGCTGGTAAATGCTAATTCCTAATCCTCTTCCTCTATCCCAGCACACTGTCATTTGACTTGGGGCCAGTTAGCTGGGCTTTCTGAATATCAATAAAATGTGTCAATTCTCCCCCCGCCCCCACAAATCTTACAGGATTGTTGTAGCACTCAAAAACACATGCACACATACACACAAGAGTACTTTTAAAACTAGAAAATATCATTAAAATTTAACATCTCATTAGCCTCAATAATGTTTCACTGTTGAAAAACTCATTAGCATATTCATTCCATGACAGACTATTCACTGAAAGTTAAGGTTTCCAAAGCTTAATTCTTCTATTATTCTATTGATAGGATGCTAAATCATATGAATGGAAATAAGAGAGCTGTAAGGTATATTCTGCATATAATAATAAGAAACTCTGAATCTCTGACTGCAAACATAAATAATTCTCTTAACTCTTAACTTTAAATCAAGGCAAACATAACTTTATTTGAGTAAATTTATACTCCAGCTACAACTCATTAATTATTGAATGGTTCCTGTTTCAATGAAATGTCATCGGTACAATTTCATAAATGTTTTATTAGAGATAAATAAACAGAATGATTTTAGTTTGTTTTAAATTCTGTATTTTAAATTGAACAAATATAAGACAGAAAATACAAATCAGTACATCATAAAACCTACCAAAAAAAAAATGAATGTGTTTTGTTAAGTGTTGGCAGATTTGTGCCTGAATACTCAGTTCTACATCTTAAAAGATGTTTTGTCCTAAATTAGAACCTTAAAAAGGTGTCCCTTTTTAAAAAGTTTTCCTTTTATTCTTTCTTAAGCACTAAATTATTTCATGAACTATGGTTTAATTTACTGTTAGTCTTTCTGGTTGCTTAATACTAATAACAATGACAAACTACACAAAAGGAAAAAGAAATTTTAATATTGCTGTTAGAGTAATATCAGCAAAAATCACAGAGTAATAATCTCTAAAAACTTTCTCCTCCATAAAAATAATGAGAAAATTGGAAAAAGCCTTCAGAATCAACTTTTTCAGAACACTGGAAATTAATCAAAGGCTGTGTATTAGTCCATTTCTGTTGCTTATAACGAACTACTTGAAACTGGGTGATTTCTAAAGAAAACAAAATTTATTGCTTACAGTTTCTGACGCTGGGAATTCTAAAGTCCATCTTGTGGTGGCGACAGTGACCCAGGGGTCTCACATTGCACACTGCAAGATGGTGGAAGCAGAGAGAGAGAGAGAAACAGACTCTTCTCTTCTTTTAAAGCCCTCAGAACCACATCTCTGGCCGCTATTTTTAATCCGTTCACTATAGCATGGTCCTACAATCCAATCACCTCTTCAAGGCTCCACCTTTCAATTACCATAATAGGATTTCCCACCCCCTTAACAGTCACAGTGGGGGCCAAGTTTCTAATACATAAATCTTGGGGGACACAATTCAAACTTCAGTGAGTTTTATGGGGACATAATTCAATCCACTACAGGATGCTAGCAACCCAGGTAGTGTTTACACAAGAAATGGCTGAGTCTCAGTAAGGAAAGCAAGCTTTGTGGTGGTTTAACTTACTCTATTTCCATCTCCCCGCCCCAGTTCCACAGTAGCCTTGAAAACTAGTAGCCCACAATCACATCACGGTAAACACCAACAGCCTGGCAGCCACTGGAGGGGAAAAGAAAGGATTAAATCTCCTTCAAAGCCCCATTCTCAGAGAGCTGTTGTTGTTTGATCTGTTTGCTGATGTCCTGAAAGACCCCACTCATAAGGCCTTCTTTATTTGGCCTGACTTATAGATGGTCCAGTGTGAAAAGCCTTTTTCCCACCACTTGTATATAAGATTGCAGCTGCCAGAAGTGGTAGATAACAATTGAGACAAACACTAAGCTAAACAAAAAGCATTAAAAAAAAAAAAAAAAAAAAAAAACCTTTGGGAAATGAGATGTTCATAGAGGCTTTGATAAGCTCTGACATATTTCTGGGAATCTAAAAGGTCATGAGCATGCCCAGAGTTGTAGGTATGTCAAAAAAGACCTGAGAATGCCCTAAGCTCTTCCGTCTGGCTGGCCTTAAGGCTCGGCATAAGCAGGCTCAGGGATAGTGTCAACCGGTTGACTGAGTTAAAGGACTGCCCCAATGCACAGAACCCCCTAGCAAAAACTGATATACTTATTGGTTTCAGAAACTTTAGAAAATCCCTGTTCAATCATTAGCTGACCACTAAGCTAACTGAGCACAGATTTTAGTGACTACATACTACAAAGAATACAGACTTCGCAAATTAGTTCAGAAAATCCACTAAGCAAACAACCACCACAAAACTTGGAGGGGAGGAGAACCTAATTTCCAGAGTGGCCGCATTATATTATTTTGAATATTCAGTTTTCAACAACAAAAAAATTGGGCTGGCCAGTTAGCTCAGTTGGTTAGATCAGAGCCTTATAACACCAAGGTCACGGGTTCGAATCTCTATACTGGCCAGCCACACACACACACACACACACACACACACACACACACACACACACACAAACACTATATATATATATATATATATATATATAAAAGACATGCAAACAAACAAGAAAGTATGCCCCAAACACAGAAAAAAATAAAAACAATCAATAGAAACTATCCCTGAGGAAGCCCAGATGCTAGACTGACTAACTAGACAAAGATATTTTGGTTTTGGTTTTGTTTTAGCTCCCACTTATGAGTGAGGACATACAGTGTTTCTCTTTCTGTGCCTGGCCTATTTCACATCATGTAATTTTCACTAAGTTCATCCATTTGTTGCTGCAAATGGCAAAATTTCACTCTTTTTTTATGGCAGAATTGTGTTCCATTGTGTATATATACCACATTTTTCTTATCCAGTCATCTGTCAATGGACATTTAAGTTGGTTCCAACTCTTGGCTATTGTAAACAGAGCTGCAATAAACACAGGAGTGCAGGTATCTCTTCAACATGATGATTTCCATACCTTTGGGTATATACCCAGCAGTGGGATTGCTGGATTGGTATGGAAGATCTATCTGTAGTAGTTTGAGAAATGTCCATACTGTTTTCCACAATGTCCGCACTAATTTATAGTCCCACCAACAGTATAGAAGAGTTCCCCTTTTTCCACATTCTCATCAGCATTTGTTATTCTCTGTCTTTTTTAATGGCCAGTCTAATTGGGGTGAGATGGTATTTACATGTTTCGATTTGCATTTCTCTGATGCTTAGTGGTGTTTAGCATTTTTTCATGTGTCTGTTGGCCACTTGTATATCTTTCTTTAAGAAACACCTATTCAACTCCTTTGCCCGTTTTTTAACCACCTTGCTTGTTTTTTTACTGTTACGTTGTTTGAATTTCTTGTATATTTTGGATATTAATCCTTTGTCCGGTGCATAGTTTGCAAATATTTTCTCCCATTCTGTAGGTTGTCTTTTTGCTCTGTTAATTTTTTCTTTTGCTGTGCAGAATCTTTTTAGTTTGATACTATCCCATTTGTTTATTTTTCCTTTTGTTACCTGTGTTTTGGGGGTTTTATTCATAAAGTCTTTGCCGACTCCTGCTTCCTGAAGTGTTTCTCCTATGTTTTCTTTTAGGAGTTTTATTGTTTCAGGTCTTATATCTAAGTCTTTAATCCATTTTGAGTGCATTTTGATATATGGCAAGAGGTGCAGGTCTAGTTTCATTCTTCTACATATGGGTGTCCAGTTTTTTCTCAGCACCATTTATTGAAGAGGCTGTCTTTTCCCTGGTGTATATTCTTATTGCCTTTATCAAAGATCAGTTGGCTACAAGTAAGTGGGTTGAATTCTATGTTCTCTACTCTGTTTCTTTGGTCTGAGTTTCTGCTTTAATGACAGTACCATGTTATTTTGGTTTCCTAGTATAATTTGACATCCGGTAGTGTTATGTCTCCAGCTTTATTTATTTATTTATTTTTGCTCAAGATTACTTTAGCTATTCAGGGTCTTTTGTTGTTCCGTATGAATGTAAAGATTGTTTTTTCTATTTCTGTAAAGAATGTCATTGGTATTTTGATGGGGATTGTATTGAATCTGTAGATGGCTTTGGGTAGTATGGACATCTTCAAAATGTTATTTCCTCTAATCCATAAGCATGGGATATCTTTCCATCTTTTTTGTCCTCTTTAATTTTTTTCAGCAGTGATTTCTAGTTTGTGTTGTAGAGATCTTTCACCTCCTTGGTTATATTGGTTTCTAGGTATTTTATATTTTTGGTGACTATTGTAAATGGACTTGCTTTATTGATTTCTTTTTCTGCTAGTTCATTATTGGAGTATAAGAACTCTACTGAGTTTTGGGTGTTGATTTCATATCCTGCATATTTACTGAATTCGTTTTTCAGCTCTAAGAGTTTTTTTGTAGAGTCATTAGGTTTTCTATATATAACATCATGTCATCTGCAAACAGGGACAGCTTGATTTCATCTTCTTCAATCTGAATGCCCTTTGTTTCTTTCTCCTGCCTGATTGCTCTCACTAAAACTTTCAATACTATGTTTAATAGGAGTGGTGAGAGTGGGCATCCTTTTTCTTGTTCCTGATCTTAAGGGAAAAGCTTTCAGCTTTTCCCCATTCAGGATGATATTGGAGACTGGTTTGTCAAATATGGCTTTTATTGTGTTGAGATACTTTCCTTCTATACCTAATTTGCTGAGAGTCTCTATCACAAAGGGATGTTGAATTTTGTCAAATGCTTTTTCTGCATCTATTGATATAATCATATGGTTTTTGTCTTTGATTTTGTTGATGTGGTGTATCACATTTATTGCATATGTTGAACCATCCTTGCCTTCCTAGGTTGAATCCCACTTGATCACGGTGTATAATTTTTTTGATGAATTGCTCTATTCTGTTTGTTAATATTTTGTTGAGGATTTTACCTCTCTATTCATCAAAGATATTAGCCTGTAGTTTTCTTTGTTTCTTTCTCCCTTTTTTTTTTTGTTCTTTTCCCTTTCTTTTCTTTCTTTCTTTCTTTTTTCTTTCTTTCTTTTTTTTTTTTTTGGTATCTTTGTCTGATTTTGGTATCAGAGTGATTTTGGCCTCATAGAATGAGTTTGAGGCAGTGGTCTCTGTTTCAATTTTCTGGAATATTTTGAAGAGAATTGGTATTAATTCCTTCTTAAAGGTTTGGTAGAACTCAGCAGTAAAGGTACCCCACTCCTGTGCTTTTTTTTGTTGGGGGACTGCTGATTACTGCTTCAATCTTGCTGCTTGTTATTGGTCTGTTCAGGTTTTCTATTTATTCTTGGTTTAGTCTTGGTAGTTTTTATGTGTCCAGAAATTCATTCATTTCCTCCAAGTTTTTCAAATTTGCTGGCATATAGTTGTTCATAATAGTTTCTAATGATTCTTTGTATTTCCGTGTTGTCAGTTGTAATGCCTCCTTTTTCATTTCTGATTTTTATTTGGGTCTTCTCTCTTTTTTTAGTTAGCCTAGCTAATGGTTTGTCTGTTTTATTTATCTTCTCAGAAAACTAACGTTCTGTTTCATTGATTTTTTTTTTTTTTTTTTTGTCTTTTTCGTGACCGGCACTCAGCCAGTGAGTGCACTGGCCATTCCTATATAGGATCCGAACCCACAGCGGGAGCGTCATCGCACTCCCAGCACCGCACTCTCCCCAGTGCGCCATGGACTTGGCCCTTCATTGATCTTTTCTATAGTTTCTTGGGTCTCTATTTTATACAGTTCTTCTCTGATCTTAATTATTTCTTTCCATTTACTAACTTTGGTATTGGACTGTTCTTGTTTTTCTAGTTCTTTAGGTGTGGTATTAGGTTGTTTATTTGAAATCTTTCTATTCTTTTGATTTAAGCATTAATTGCAGTAAACTTCCCTCTTAGTACTGCTTTTGCCGAATCCCACAGGTTTTGGTATGATGTGTCTCTATTTTTATTAATTTCAAGAGATTGCTTGATTTAGCATTTTATTACTAATTGGACTCATAGGTCATTCAGGAACATGTTGTTTAATTTCCATGTATTTGTATAGTTTCTGGAGTTTTGCTTGTTATCGATTTCTAGTTTTAATCTGTTGTGGTCTGAAAAGATACTTGAAATGATTTCTTTATTTTTATTATTTGTTGATTTGTGACCAAACCTGTGGTTTATCCTGTAGAATGCTCCATGTGCTCATGAGAAGGATGTGTATTCTGTAGTGGTTGGATGAAATGTTTTCCAGATATCTGCCAGGACCAATTGATCTAAAGTGTGGCTTAAATCCTATGTTTCTCTATTGATTTGTTGCCTAGATGGCCTGTCCAATGCTGCTGGAGGGGTGTTCATGTTCCCAATGTTTATCATATTGGGTCTATCTGTTTCTATAGGTCTAATAGTGTTTGCATTATATTCTAGGTGCTCCAGTGTTGGGTGCATATATATCTATAATTTATGCATTCTCACTGGATAGATCCCTTTATCATTATATAATGACCTTTTTGTCTCTTTTTATAGTTTTTTGATTTAAAGTCTATTTTATCCAGTATAAGAATAGTTACTCCTGTTCATTTTTGGTTTCCATTTGCATGGTATATCTTTTTCCATCCCTTCACTGTTAGTCTGTGTGTCTTTACAGGTGAGGTGAGTCTCCTGAAGACAGCATATAGTTGGGTCTAGCTTTTTAATACAATCAGTCAGTCTGTCTTTGAGTGAGGAATTTAATACATTTACATTTAGGGTTGTTTTTAAAAGGTATTGTCTTATTTGGCATTTTATTGATTTCATTTGGATGTTTTAAATATCTTTTGTTCCTTTCTTCTCCTTTTATTCTTTGTCTTTGGTGTTTGTTGGTTTTTTGAGGGTGTAAGATATAGTTTCTTTCTCATTTGCATATTGTTCTACCAGTGGGTTTTGTTCTTTCTCATATATTCATGGTGATGATTATTATTTTTGGGTTCCAGATGCATGACTCCCTTGAGGAATTCTTGTAGGGTTGGTAACATGGTGGTGAACTCCTGCAATTTTTTTGTTTTGTTTTGTTTTGTTTTGTTTTGTTTATTGTCTGAGAAATATACTATTTCTCCCTCATTTCTGAAGGATAGCCTTGCTAGGCATAGTATCCTTGGCTGGCAGTTTTTATTCTAGTGTTTTGAATATATCATCCCATTCTCTTCTGGCCTGTAGAGTTTCTGTTGAGAAGCCTGCTATTAGTCTGATGGGGACTCCCTTATAGGTGACTTGACACTTTTATCTTCCTGTTTTTAAGATTCTCTCTTTGTCTTTGAGGTTTGCCAGTTTGACTATATAATGAGTCTTGGAGAGGATCTTTGAGATTCCTAGATCTGAAGGTTCATATCTCTTCCTATACCTGGGAAGTTTTCCACTATTATTTCCTTGAATAAGTTTTTAATGCCTTTTCTTTTCTCCTCCCCTTCTGGAACACCCAGGATTAAGATGTTTGTGTGTTTAAGGTTGTCTTCTAGCTCTCTTAGAATTTCTTCATTTTTTTAATTCTTTTTTTCCCAAAAGACAATCTTCAAGATCAGAAATCTTTCTTTTGCTTGCTCTAACCTGTTTCTTAAGCTCTCAATTGTTTTTTGTTTTTTGTTTTTGTTTTTGTTTTTAAATTAGTTGAATGAATCTTTCAGTTTCAGGAGTTCTGCTATATTCTTTTTCAAGGTATTAATCTCTTGTAAATTTCCCCCTTTGTATCCTGGATATTTTTTCTCATTTCATTGTGTTGTCTAATTGAGTCTTCTTGTATCTCATTGAATTTCCTTAAGATTCTTGCTCAGAATTTCTTTTCAGTCATTTCAAAGGTTTCCTGCTCTACGGGGTCTGGTACTTGAGAATTATTGCATTCCTTTGGTGGTGTCATATATTCTTATTATTCTTGTTTTTTTGTATTTCTGATATCTCTATGTTGATGTCTGGTCATCTGGTAGAGCAGTTGCTTCTTCTATTACTCTGGAGTGGGTTTCAGAAGAGAGACTTCATTTTGTAGATGTGTTTTATATTGACCATTGAGTAGGGTGTTTTAGTATTGGTTCCAGGTAGATGGAGTAATGTGGTCTCTGTGTGGATACTTCAGTCATATGCAGTGCTGTACTTGTGTGTGCGTGTGCCTCTGTGGTCTAGGCACTGGGGTACTTAGTGATTCCTTGTTTAGTTTAGTGACACTGTGTTGGTTAATTGAGGATATGGGCAAGCCTTCAAGTTCTTGAGAGAAGCACCTGGGTTCCCTGTTGCTCTTTGACCCTGGATGGGCTTTTTGGCACCCCACCTATCATCTGTCCTGTGACTCTGATGGTTGCACTGGGGTATACTGGAGCTCCTCAGTCTGGATGGATGACCCTAGGCAGGGTTTCTCCTTCCTCTTTCTTACAGGTAGAGGCTCCTCCAGGGTCCTTGCTTCCCCTGATGGGGAATGGGTTGGTGGTGATCAGGAGTTTTCTTGTTCACTCTATTTGGATATCCTGGGTTTCTTCACTCTCAGGGGTCCCACATATGTTTCTTTCTTGATCAAGACAGTCATGTGGGCTGTGCATGTACGTCCTACCCCCAGGTATGCTACCACGTGTGCCAGTGTAATTCACCCTGTGGACTAAGCCACTGGCTCATGGGTCTGCACTCACTCACATCTTTCCTGGGCTCCACTGGTGACTCTCCTTGTGTCAACATTGTTGAGTGGTCAGCAGGAAGCCTGCATGGTGGTGGTGGCTGCTACTGTGGCTGTGAGTTGCCCTTGTGGGATCAGTGGTTGTGGCAGTGGCTGTGGCAGACCACCTACACAGAAGCACTGTCTGTAGCAGTGGCAGGGGCTGCCCATGGCTCCTGAGGTCCCACACACTCATGCTGTCTGTTGGCAGGGGATGACCATGGTTCCTCCAAAGATTTTAAATTAGTTGTTTTAAATATGTTTAAAGAATTATGGCAAATTACATCTAAAGAATTAAAGGAAAGTGTGAGAACAGTATCTCACCAAATGGAAAATATCAATTAAAAGAGTACATTTATAAAAAAGAACCAAATAGAAATTCTGAAATTGAACTGAAAAGAATAATTGACTACAGAGGGTTGGCAGCAGATTTGAGCAGATGGAAGAAATAATGAGTGAACTTGAAGACAGGTCAATTGAGATTAACCAGTCTGAGGAACAGAAAGGAAAATGAATGAAGAAAAGTGAACAGAGCTGGGGGATGCCCTAAAGTATATCAATATATGCAAAATGGAGGTCCCAGAAGGAGAGGAGAGAGAGAAAAAGTAAAAAGGAATATTTGAATAAATAATCATTTAAAACTTCCTAAAGTTGATGAAAACTAACATCTGAGAAGGTCAATGAACTTCCAAGTAGGATAAAAATAACATTGGCAAGGAATTAACTTTTTTAGAGATTTAGTGTTTTATTTTGTAACTGAATGCTCTAAGGAATTCTTATTTGTAATTGAGTAACTCCATTATTTTTGTCTTTGTTGTCTCACTCAATGGTAATGAATTATATTTATATAGTGCATGGGGACAGAGAAAGAATGTCAAACGGCAGATGTGTCTAATGTCTAAAATGTAGGTTGGGGGCCAGGAAGGAAGCATATGGAAAAGAATAGAAAACAACAAGCCTTCAAACTCTCATGTTATGAAGGACATCAAAGTAAATGAAGGCATAAATGTGCATGCCTATGCAATAATTAAATATTTAGGATAAGTCTGGGCTCTAGCTGGAATTTTTAAAAATATATTTATAAGTTCATGGGCCATGTCTCATTTGCTTAGCACTACTGCTATCAAGATTATGGTCATGTCTTGAAGTCTAACATTTTGCTTCAAGTTTCAGAAGCCTCTTTGTTAGGATGGTAGTAAATTCAGTGGTAGTAAACTTAAAATAACACAAATTAGGAATCTTTACATTCCCCTGAAAAACTGCAATTTTGAAAGAGATTCATGAATCTTATGCAGTTTAAGACAAGACTACAGAGCTAAAAGCCATAAACTGCTTAGGAAAGTTGTTTAAACATGGGATCATTGAAATCAAAAATTAATTTTTTTAATTATAAAGAATATTTACAAAAGACCAGTCATTCATTTAGCTTTTACTAATTAAAAGCTATGGAGAATATGCTGGAAAACTTTTTTTTGTTGTTTTTTAACTTTTTATTTTAAAATAACTATGAAAGAAAATATGGTCTATATACGCAATGGAATACTACTCAGCCATAAAAAAAATGAAATTCTGCCACTTGCAGCAGCATGGATGAACTTGCAGAAAATTATGTTAAGTGAAACAAGCCAGGCACAGAAAGAGAAATACCACGTCCTCACTCATAAGTGAGAGCTAAAAAATAAAGAAATAAACACAGAAACAAGGAAAGAAAAAAAGGGGAGGGGAGAAACAACAAACACAATAATAGGTTGAAATTTCAGACAGAAAGATCAGAACTGTGGTTATTGGAGGAGGAAAAAGGAAAGGGGGAGGGGTTTAGGGAGAAACTGGTTAATGGACACAAAGAATGAGTATGTTCGTACTGATGAATATGCGAACCATCCTGATTTAATCAGCACATATTGTATACAAATACTGATAGTCAACTCTGTACCCCACAAATACGTATAATCAATTATGTTTCAATAAAAATAAAATAAAATAACTTTGAACTTATAGAAAATTTACAAGAATAGTACAAAGATGCCTACATATCTTTCACTCAGTTTCCCCAACAGTAAACAATTTACTACATTTGCTTTTTCATTTGCTCTCTGTCTCTCTGTCTTTTCTGTTTGTGTCTCTGCCATAAATATAATTTTATTCTGAACCAGTTGAGAGTAAGTTGCAAACGTGTCCTAATGATTTTTGTGGGTATTCCCTAAAATTCAAGAACACTATTCTGTATAATCATAAGATCACTATTTCTATCATGACATTGATACATTTCTAAAATCTAATCCACAGACCCAATTCACACTTTGTTAAATTTCTTAGTAACTCTCTTTATAAAAAAAATAAAATTAAAAAAAAAAAAACCTCTCCCAGTCCAGGATAAAATCCAGGACCATTTGTTACATTTTGTTGTCATTAGTTGTCCCCTCCATAGTCTCCTGCAATTTAAAATGACTCCTTAATCTTTTGTGCCCTTCCTTGACCTTGAAATTTTTGGTAAATAGAAGTCAGTTACCTTTCAGAATATTCCTTAATTTAGAGTAATATGATGAAAAAACTTTTCTAAAAAACTAACAGTAGAAAGAAATTTTTAAATAGTGTAAATTAATCAGCACTCTCTCTTTATCCTACTGTTCACTTCAATGCAGCAGTTTATGTAAGAAAGAACAGCCACGCCCGAGAGAGAGAGAGAGAGAGAGAAGAAAGAAAAAGATAAAACTGAATCAACAAGAACAATTTCAGAACAAAAGAAATAACTTTTTCCTACAGCCACTACCTTTTATTTAACTCATATAAATATCATACATTTTAAATCCTTTTGTTACTTTGTTCTCAATAAATGTAATTCAGCCAACAAATAAACTTCTCTTCCATAAAATCACTGGACATTCATAATTATAAACATGAGTTTATGGAGAAAATTCTCCACTATATATTCATAGCACCAGACTATAAATTTCTCAAAACTGTTTACACAAAAGCTTGAAACGCATTTTCAGCAGTGACATCAAGATTCACATGTTATTATTTCTTAAAATTATGCAATGATTTAATAAACATGGCAATGATTCATTAGGCTCCTATTTTTCCATGAATCCTAGTTTGTAACATATTACTTACTGTTTTTGGTTCTCCAAGATTGGGTAAAACTCTTTAAAGTGTTAGCTCTGAATTGGATGGAAATTTTATAAGCCAGAATTCCATTTTAGTGAACCTAAAAGGATGTATAGGTTAATTCTTTGAATTTCTCTTGTAACTCATGTGTATTCTCCATTTTTCTATACCAATTTATGATGCAGCTCCATATGCCAAAGAGATGGCATAATATAGCTGGCAAGAACTTTAACAGTGACTTTATCCAACACCCTCATTAGAAAGGCCATTGAGAGGGGCTTGGAGAAACTAAGTATCCAGATTTGCTGACACAAGGTGTGGAATATACTAAAAAGCACATGTACTTCACAGGGCCTGGTTTTCCAAAGCCTTGCAGTTTCCAATATTGACCTTGCGGAGGACTGGAAATTTTCCTCCGGCTACAAAGTCTCTGGTGTAAGATAAAGATTTGTGGCACAGCAAGGTTGCTGGCTCAAGGACAGACTACTTACTGATTGTTATGTAAAGATACTGAGAAATGGCTGTAAAAAGGAATGTTTGCTAAGATCAAGCTTTTGTTAATTGCCTTACTGGAATGTCATCTGGCTTGTTTCACTTGAAGTTACCAGCCCATATTGTTAAACTATAACCCCACCTATGTTCTCTTCCTGTAACTTCCTGGTCTGGAAAATAAATGCAGGAAGAGAACCCCAATTCAGGGTTAATTTCCCAAGGAAGGGTTGCCTCTTGCTGGAGGGAGCATTCCCAGGGAAGTTAACCACTTCAAGGCCTCTCACTGCTCAGAAGAGATGGGCTTTGAGTAATCCTTTGCATCTCTGTCACCCATGGGAAGAGGGGTGACAAATCTGTGGGGGGGCGAAGCAACACAAAGCAACAAAATGGTGCCCTGTGTGAGGACGTTCTCCATGAATCAGAGACTAACCTGCCAAGCATTGGAGAGGAATAGGATATCCAATTCATCCTGACAAGGGAGTCCCTAATGAGGGAGACACATCCCTGTAAGGGAATCACAAGTGGCTTTCGATTAGTGGTTGCATGCCTGTGGCAGGTCAAAGTTAGGTCTTTTCAACCCCAGAGATATTTTTTCATTCTCTTTACTCTTAAAATATGGATAATTTGTTAACAAAGGGGAGACTGAACATACATTACAACTCCAGTGTCTCCTTAAAGCAACAGGCTGTAAGTAACTGAATGGCAGCTTGTAAAACTGTTAGTGGATAGGATATTAAACCACCATGTCCTTGATATCTCAAAAAAGGGAGCCTTAACAAAAATTTGGGGAAAAATTGGTCACTGGTTAATTATGCAATGGGTCTCGTTAAGGCTTCCCACCTAACAACTAGGAATCTATGTCAAGTCGCTCTGAGGACCTACCCAAGACCTTAACAAAAAACTAAGATATTTTTATGTCACCAAAAAAGGATAAAACTTAATCTTTGACAGTGACTTATCCCTCTCGCTGGAGGGTCCCAGGGAAGTTAACCACTTCGGGGCTTCTCACTGCTCAGAAGAGATGGGTTTTGAGTAATCCTTTGCATCTCCATCACCCAGGAGAAGTGGGGTGACAAATCCGTGGGGGCAAAGCAACACAAAGCAACAACAAGGTCTATAATCCTCACTGCAATACCACACACAGAGGGACTTGCAAATCTTTCATGCACAAAAAAGCATTGCACAGACTGGGTTCTGTCTATCCTTTACAGACGGCAGGAATACCCTCTACTTGAGACTAACCTGCTCACAATGAGTGCACTTTGGGAGCTCTGAGATGACAGCCGATTGGTCATACACTGATCACAACCAGATCACTCTGTTAGAGAGCCAGAGGGTGGGTAAGTCCCGGTCCTGCTAGCCTTCTCTAGCCTCAACTTTCAATAACATTTAACAAATATTTCATGGATATCCATGCTAAGTGAAAGCAAAGTATTAGCCTGCCCAGAGGACTCACAAGTCTCCATCCAGCCCTGCAATAGTTGAGACCACTTCCTGTACCAGGCTACAAAAATAGAGTTGGGAAGCAATTTTATCCAGCCATTTAAGAAATTCCAATAAGACCTTCTTCCACAGACTTTAACCACATAACCAAATGCAATGGATATTTTAAAAATTTATCTGAGAATTTAAAAGCAAAGAAAAGGGAATGAAAAAAGGGACAGAATAGGAATAAAATATAATAAGGAACAACCAGATGAGAAATGGATAATTTAACCAAATAAGTTGCAGTTTTGTTTGTGTTATTGCAATTAGTTAAACCAATTATTTTACTAACTGATGGAACTTGTCTTTGCTGAACTGACATGACCAGACTGTTTTGTTTTGTGCCATACAGACATGACATACAAGGGAAGCAAATTCATTATTTAAACTTGAGAAACATGCATTTGGCAAATTTGTGTTCAGTTAACACTTATTGAGTACTTCATATTACTGAGCACTCTGCTAGGCTCTTTCATGTTTGGGATTTTATTTAATCCTCATAATCATTTAAAGAAACACGATTTCTATTTCTTGTCTAAATCATGTGCTAAAGTGCTCGCTTCGGCAGCACATATACTAAATCATGTGCTAAACTGCCACGTAGGTGTTATGAGCTGGGGTTAGGAGGAAGGATGAAAGATTAAAACAAATCTACACGTGGAACTGCATGTACCTTTGTATTGGCTATTTATTGCTGCATAATGATTTAACAAAATTTAGTGACTTAAAGCAACAATGATCATTTATTATCTCTCACAGTGTCTGTGGGTTGGGAATTCAGACAGGGCACAGCAGGGATGCTTCTCTCTCCTGCACAGTCACTGGGACCTCAGTTGGAGGACTCGAAGGCTGGGCCGGAATCATCTGAGATTTATTCACACAATGTCTGGTGGTTGCTGCTGGCTATTGGCCACAGATCTTGCAGAGAACTTACAACATAGCAGCTGGGTTCTAAGTAAGCTTCACGAGAGAGAGACTTTCTCCTTACTATGACCTACCCTGTTAGCCTCAGAAGTCACATGGGATCCCTTTCACCATAACCCATTGGTGCAGTCAAGACAGACACAAGACCCCGTCCTGATTCTAGAGGAGGGAACATCTTCACATCTCCTGGCAGCAGGACTACCAGCCATATTGCGAGAACAGCATGTGGGATGAGATGAATATGTAGGTGTGGCCACCAATGGGAAATACAATTTACCACAACCTTAACCTCTGCTAAAGAACTTAGGGTGAGCCCTGGATGTAGTCAACACTATGAAGCATGTCTCATGTCTGGCAGCAGAGAAGGGAAGGATCAGAGATTGTTCTTGACTGGGGGTCCAGTCAAGCTTCACGGAAGAGGTGATACTTGAGTTTTATCCTGATTGGGAGAATTTCGATCCATTTATGTACTGAGTGCCTAACTTGGTGTAAGGATGGTAACTTGCTCAGTGGAGAACATAGTAGAAAATTCTACTTCCCAAGACACAGGCTGAGAGCTGTCTCATAGAGTGGGGCTCCAGGCTTCCTCCGGTGGTGATCTCCTCGCTGGTATCCTTGGCTCTCTCCTTCCACAGTGATGCTTCTTCCCATGGTGCTGGAAGCCTGCAGCACTACAGAGCTCCTGGATCATGCTTTCCTGGCTTGCCTTTGTTCTCTGCCTCAGCAGATAGCAGGACCAGGGGAGACATATCCCTGAGCAATTTGGGGGCCAAGTTAGAAACTGTTTCATATCACTAAAGGAGAAAAATTCTATAAAGAACACTGAATGGAATGAAACAGTCTATTTGTAAACCACTGAGTTGCAATTTTTAAATTTCAAAGGAACTAAATTTATGGGACATATTAACTCAAGTATTTAAAATACATAAACGCAAATATTTTTCTTATTTCCATTTTTTGTTTTATTTTACTCTTTCTCATTCTTTATCTCTCACTTTCCATGTGATTTCTCATGAAACACAGATCAAAAGCTTTTACTTGTTGATGAAGAAACACACAGAAAAATCAAAGCAACATTTGCAGTCATTGATAATTGGACCAAAGAAACTAGGAAAGTCGAAGTCATGATTGTGACTTTTAAAAACTTCTATCCATTACTCTGTCCCTGAACAAGTGAAATTTTCAATGATACTGGGACATTTTTAAAATAGCTCCAAGCCTTATATTTTATTATGGAACAAGTTCCTAAAGTAGGGTATGCCCCAGATATATACATTGGTGTTACAGGAAAAAAATGTTCACTATTTTAAACCCATACACATATAAAACAACTGACTTAGGGAACTCAGTGTAAATTCCATATCTTTTCTCTGATAATGAAAAAAACTGACTATGATTCAACCATAACCATTATTTATTTCCTCATATATATGATAAGCTTATAACCCTAGGCTTATCTTGAAAGTAGATCTTCAGATACCCTTACAATTAAAAACTTTGAAAATTTTAGCTCTAACAGAGGATCAAAGCCTGGTAATTTAAAAACAATGATTTCAAGAGGCCAAGACTTTTGCTGGGTACAGATATACATTTTTCTAGGTTGAAGAATTTTTTTAACACAGAAATTAAATGATCTCAAACTCCCATTTTTCTCTCTTCTGAAGCTTATTAGAACTGACTCAGAGATAAAGTTTAAATAGGGTAAAATTTAGATAAATCAGATCATCAGGTTTAAGTACATTTAGAGACCTGCCCACTATGAGAAAGTCCCTATATAGTCTGTCTGTTGTCTCCCCTCTGCTTAGAAGCAGTATTCTGCAATTCACATCAAGATTTTAAAGTAAAAGATGATTTCCAAGTGTGGTTTAAGTAGTCCAAGGAAGCCACATATTTATACATATGGTGGTCTCTAGGGTAAAACCACACTTAGTCCTAGGAATTCTGAAAACTTGCAATCCTGAGCTTACTTCTAAGAGCAAACTCCTCTGCCTTATTCTGCTTGGGCTGTCATAACAAAATACCACAGACTGGGTGGCCTAAACAAGAGGAATTTATTTAGGTTCTGGAGACTAGAAGTCTGAGATCAAGATTCCAGCCAATTCAGTTTCTGGTGAGGGCTCTCTTCCTGACATGAAGATGACTGCCTTCTTACTGTGTACTTACATGGCAGAGAGAGAGAGAGAGCACACACTCTGGTCTCTTCCTCTTTTATAAAGATACTATTTCTATTGGATTGGGACTTATGAATGATCAGTTTTATTTGTCAGCTTGACTGGTCCACAGAATGATCAGACAGCTGGTAAAACATTATTTCTGGGGGTGTCTGAGGGTGTTTCCAGAAAAGATTAGCATTTGAATCAGTAGACTGAGTAAAGAAGATCTGCCCTCACCCATGCGGGTGGGCATCATCCAATTTGTTAAGGGTTAAATGTTGTAGAAATAGACTTGGCAAGGAAACATCGAACATTCAAGAGGGTTGGAGAATCAGGGGTTTATTAGCTGGCAGGTCCAGACAGGCTACTGCCTGAAAAATCTGGACCCCGAGCTCAGATCTCACACAGTTTTTATAAGCAGACTCTTCCAGGGCTTTTACACATTTTTTTTCTTTTTCTCAGCATTCACTAGGCTAGCAGTCTGTGCAGATAAGTGAGCTTTTGTTACAAAAGCCAAAAATACAATCAGTGATTAATAGCCAGACTAGTGGAGCAAGCAAACATAGTTTCAAGGGCAAAATATTACTTCAAGAACAAAGCAGGCTTATGAGAATATTATTTCAGCATTTTTCCCAACATGAATAGAACAAAAGGTGGAGGAAGGTTGAATTTGCTCTCTGCCTCTTTGGTTGAGCTGGGACATCAATCTGCATTTGGTGCTCTTGATTCTGAGACCTTCAGACCTGTATTGGAATATACACCATCTGGCTCTCTGGCCTTTGAACTACACCACCAGATTTCCTGGGTCTCCATCCTGCAGACAGCAGATCGTGGGACTCCTCAGCCTCCATGTTCACATGAGCCAGTATTTAATAATAAACATTCCTCTCTTTCTCTATTCTCTCTCTCTCTCTCTCTCCCCCCCATATATCCCATATATATATATTGAGTCTGTTTCTCTAGAGAACCCTAATACAAGGCTCCGTCCTTACAATGTCATTTAACCTTAATCACATCCCTAAAGGCCCTATCTCCAGTGCAGTCACATGGGGGTTAGGGCTTCAACATATGATTTTGCATGGTGGGGGAGACATAATTCAGTTTAGAGCATCCCCAATGAGGAGAAATTGATGAGAGTAGGATCTAAGTTGAGCAAGACAGAGACATATGGAGCAAAGAAAAAGGAAGTCTGGATAATCATGGGGGAGAAGAGCAGAGCTACAGACAGTCTTTCATTCTGGTTGTCTGTAGTTCACACAACCTGAATAACAGAGAGGAAAAAAATTAAGGAAAATGAACAGAGCCTCAGAGAAATATTAGACATCTTCTGTCACACCAACAAACATGTAATAGGAGTACCAGGAGAAGAGGAGAAAGAAAAAGAAGCAGAAAAGATATTTAGAGAAAGAATAGCTGAAAACATCACAATTTTGCTAAAAAACATTAATTTGAATATCCAAGAAGGAGACTTACAGTCAAGATGGCAGAACAGATGGTCCCCCAGCATCATCCTCTCACGCAATCGACCAATATGCAACTTAAAAAAAGTAATAACTGCCAAGCTGAGGTGGCTAGAGCTCAAGGGAAGAGGAGGAGAGACCTACAGAGTTCATGAAGGTGGGAGAAGCCACAATGAGAGAAAGAAAAGACCATTTGGACCACTTCAAGCCCCGGCCACTTCAAGCCTGGCCCTGCTGAGCACACAGAGCAAGAGTTGACAAAAGCCACTGTTGTGCCCTTTGTGTGATGTTGCTTGGAGGCAGCAGGGGACAAGAACGTCTTGCTGGACCCCAGGCCAGCAAGACCACTAACAGTGTTCCTGTAGACCCACATAGGAGTGAGGGGCCACTGAAAAAAGGAGCCACTCAGAGGCTGGTGAGTTATTGCAGGGGACCAGTGCATGGGCTGCCCCATGGGAAGTGTTTGGAGTGTGGACGGTAGGGGAGATGGGACCCCCGGGGGAATACTGGGGCACAGCATGGACAGCTGGCCTGTCCTCCATCAGCACAGGACCCCTCGGTGGAGACTGGTCAGGAATATAGAACTGCAGGGGGTGCAATTTGCTGAAAAGTCTCAGGCCCAGACCAGAATTTCCACACAATCCAGGTTTACTGGACCTCACAAGACCAGGAAATGCTTACCAGGTCAACAATTAAAACCTGAGCTGCACAAAAAGCCTTCCCCAGGGAATTAGCAGCAAAGCGGCAATTTAGCTCAATCAGTTCAAGTGCTGGTTGCCACAGGAAGTTCCCCTATTTTAGAAGTAAGCAAAGGACAACAAATTAGTTCCAGTACAGAGTTTAAGTAGTAGAAATAGCAAATAATCCAACACAGAACAGAAAGAAAAAGCAAAATGCCCATAGATCAGAGACAGAGTTTGATATTAACCGGTAAAGGTCTAACACCACCAAAGAACACCTATAAAACCTAGAAGGACCAGAAGCCCCCTGGACTCCCAAGCTGGGGAGGGGGATGGGCCATAGGCCTCAGCCACTCATCCTAATGACCACATTCAGCTCAAGAATGACCACCAAGCTGCTGCCAGAAGCACCCCAGGCTCCCAAGCCAGGGCAATGGGGAGCGTAGGGCCTCAGCCATGCTTCCCCCAACATCTGCACCCAGCCCAGTGACAACCACTGAGCCACCACCAGAAGCACCCCAGGCTCCTAAGCCAGGACAGTAGGGGGCCAAGGGCCTCATCCAACACCCCCACCATCTGCACCCAGCCCAGCAATGATCACTACCGATGAGCTACTGGAAGCATCCCAGGGCTCCTGAGCCAGGACAGTGTGGGGCTGATGGCCTTAGCCATCCCTCCTCGATGTCCACACTCAGCCCAGAAACAACCACCGCACCACCACCAGAAACACCCCAGGCTCCTGAGCTGGTGTGGTGCTGGCTGAGGGCCTCAGCCACACCCCTGTATTTCTGCACCCAGCCCAGTGATGACCAAGCTGCCACCAGAAGCCCCCTGGTCTCCCCTGTCAGAATGAGAGGGCTGCCATGAGCCTCAACCACACCCTCCCTTACTCTTCCTCTTACCCTATTTCCCTTCCCCACCCCCTCCCCTCAACTGCTCCACAACAGTATCTTAGAATATAAAAATAATGATAATAATAATAAATAAATTTTTAAAATAACTAAATAAATATCCAAGAAATTCAACAAAATCCAAGTAGGATAAATGTAAGGAGATCCATACCCAGACATATCAGAGTAAATATGCTAAAACATAAAATCAAAGAGAAAATATTGGAAAAAGCAAAAGAAAAATGACACATCATATACAAGGGATCTCCAATAAGATTAAAAGCTGACTTCTCAGAAACAATGGAGGGCTGGAAGCCATACTCAAAGTGGTGGGGGAATAAAACAAGTCAAACAAGAATCTTACATCCAGCAAAAATATCTTCTAAAAGTAAAGTCACAATAAAGATATTCCTAGGTAAATAAAACCTGAAAGAAGTTGTTGCTAAGCAGACTAACTTACAAGAACTAGTAAAGCAAGTTTTTCAGGCTGAAGCCATATAATCCCAGATTGTAATTAGAATCCACACACACACCAAAAAAACAAAGAGCACCAGTGGAGGTAATTAGATAATTATAAGACACAATATAAATGATTATTTCATCTCCTTTCTTCTCTTAACTGATTTAAAAACAAGTTATATAAGACAGAACTGTTTTGTTGAGTCTACAGCATATAGACACAACAAAATATGTAATATACAATCATGCATCATTTAATGACAGGGATACATTCTAAGAAATGTGTTGTTAAGCAATTTTGTCACTGTGCAAACATCACAGAGTGTACTTACACAAACCTAAGTGTTATAGCCTACAACACAGCTAGGCTATATTGTACAGCCTATTGCTCTGACCACTATGGTATATGCAGTCTGTCATTCACCAAAATGTTATGCAGTGCATGGCTATACAAGGGTACTTCAAAAAGTTCATGGAAAAATGAATTAAAAAATAATATGAATTTTTCCATGAACTTTTTGAAGACCTCTTGTATTTGACAATGATAGCACAAAGGAAGTGGGTGGAAAAATAGTTGTATTAGAGTAGGGAAATAACACCTGATGGTAAATTGAACATGCAAGAGTAAATTAAGCCAACCAGAAATTGCAAATTAGAAAGTAAATATAACAAACTGTAAATATATACTTCCTCTTTTTTCTTTTCTTAGCTTTGTAAATTGACATAAAATTATATAAAGTAATAATTATAGAAATTTATTGTTGGCTTGCAACATAAAAAGATATACTATGTATAATAGCACCAAAAGCAGGAAGAGGGAATAAAACTATAAAGAATTAATATCTCTATATCTCAATGGAATTAAGTTAGTTTAAATCTAACACAGATTATAATTAATTAAGGTATATATGGTAAGTCCTAGATTAACCAGTAAGGAATTAACTAAAAATAAGTGAAAAAATTATTAAAGAAATTAAACTGTTGCAATAGAACATATTTTTTAATGCAGAAGGATGTAGTAAAGGAGGACTTGAACAGAAAAGACATGTGACATGTCAAAAACAAAAATAAATGGCAGACATAAATCCAGCGATATCAATGATAATATTAATTGTGAATGGGTAAAACAACATATTCAAAAGGCAAAGATTGTAATACTGATCCAACTATATGTTCTTTATGCTGTATAGTACATTATGTATCTATATACTTCAGATGCAAAGATACAAACAGGTTGGAAGTAAAAGTATGGGAAAAGATAAATCATGCAAATGGCAACCATAAGAAAGGTGGAGTGTCTATACTAATATCAAACAAAATAGATTTTTAAACAAACAAACAAAAAAAGCTGCTAGAGATAAAGAAGGACATTTTTAAATGATAAAGGGTCAATTCAAAGGGAAGGTGTAAGAATTATAAACATAAATGCTTCTAAGAACAGAGCCTCAAAATACACAAAGGAAAGGCTGACAAAACTGAAGGGAGAAATAGAGAATTCAACAATAATAGTCAATCACTCCAATGTTCTACTTCCACTAACAGATGGAAGAACTAGGCAGAACACCAGAAAGTAAATAGAGGGCTTGAACAACACTATATAAACTACACGTAACAGAAAACTCCACCCAACAATAGCAGAATACACATTCTTCTCAAGTGCACATGGAGCATTCTCCAGTATAGATCACATGCTAAGCCACAAACAATCCTCAATAAGTTTTAAAAGACTTAAATCAATAATTGTATATTGTCTCATCACAATGGAGTGAAATAAGAAATTAATAACGGAAAGAAATTTGCAAATTCACAAATATGTGGAAAGTAAACAACACTTTACTAAATAGCCAATGACTCAAAGGTGAAATCACTAGGGAAATTAGAAAATACTTTGAGATGAATGAAAATTAAGAGACACATACCAAAACGTATGGATTACAGCTAAAGCAGAGCTTAGAGAAAATTTATAGCTGCAAATGCCTACATTAAAAAAGAACAAAGATATTAAATCAAAAGCTTAACCTTCCATATTAAGACCATCACAGATATGGAGAGTGCAAGTATAAAGTAGGGATAGGAGAGAATAACCCTGTGACAGACAGAAGAATGGACCCCAAGGCTGTCTATGACCTAATCCATGGAAACTGTAACTATGCTATATGTTGCATGGCAAAGGAGAATTAAGGTTAAGGATAGGATTAAGGTTGCTAATCAGCTGACTTTGAGATGGGAAGATTGTCCTAGATCATGCGGGTAAAACCAGTGCAATCACAAAGGTCCTTGTGAGTGGAAAAGGAACAGAGGAGAGTCAGGGTCAAAGAAGAAGCAGCAGAGGTCAGAGTGATGTGATTTCTGGCACTGAAGATAGAAGGAGCCACCAGCCAAGGAATGCAGGCAGCCTGCAGAAACTGAAAAAAGCAAAAGGAAACAGAGTCACCACGACAGCCTCCTGAAGGAACAAGGCTCTGCTGACAACTTGATGCTAACCCAGTGAGACTTATTTTGAACTTCTGACCTCAAAAGCTGTAAAATAATAAATATGAGTTGTTTAAAGCCGCTAAATTTGTGGCATTTTGTTACAGCAGCAACAGGAAATAATTGTAAACCCAACAGGACAAATAAGGGATGGAGAGGGGATGACAAAGAAAGATAAATCTTAGGGACTGAAATACACAATCCCACAGCACTCTGCACAATGTCTGTAACAATTTTCTCTCACTTACATAACTTTATTTACACATCTTTCTCCTGACTATGATATCCTTAAAGTCAGGAACTGAGACTCTGTCTCATTCATATCCTCAAAGCCTTACCATAGTGCTTTGCACCCCAATAAATGTTTGTGGGAGGTGGGGGGAGGGAATTAAAAACATCCAGAATATAAAATTTAGTCAGATATTTTATAAACTCCACAGAATGCAAGTCTGAGAACTGGTGCTCACTACTCTGTTATCTAAATGCAATAAACTCACTCTTACTATAGACTAACATTCTATGCAAACGCACATGCTCACGCTAGAAAGTAGATGGGCCATGAGATGTTGAATCACCTTTAACTCTATGGGCTGTCCCTGTAATAAATCTTGATTTGGCAATCCCTGATGCACCAAAGTGCTGAATGATGGCATTCAAGGGTAGCATAGGTAATATCTTTAAGAACCCTCTCTACGTGAAAGGGCCAGATGAGATTCTGTAGACAATGTGTAAGTGATCTGTAGTGGATTGAATTATGCCCTCCTTAAACTCCCTGAAGCTTGAATTATGTCCCCCGAGTTTTATGTATTCAAAACTTAGCCCCCACTGTGACTGTTAAGAGGGAAGGAAATCCTATTATGGTAATTGAAAGGTAGAGCCTTGAAGAGGTGATTGGATCGTAGGACCGTGCAGTAGTGAATGGATTAAACATGCTGGTCAGGGGCGTGGTTCTGAGGGCTTTAAAAAGAGAGTGAATGAGGAGGTTACTCTCTCTTGCTCTCTTTGCTCCACCATTTTCATGATGTGATACCCTGCCATCAGTGAAGTCGCCACCAAAGAAGCCTTCACCAGATGTGTTCCCTGGACTTTGACTTCCTAGTCTCAGAAACTGTAAGCAATAAATTTCATTTTCTTTATAAATCACCCAGTTCCGTGTATTTTATTATAAGCAACAGAAGCGGACTAATACATGATCTAATGTTACTAACATGTTTTTATCTTCCAGTAATGTCCCAATATGCTGAAAGATGTATTTTAACATAAATACAGATATCTTTTTTCAGAAAGCACAGAACACATTGAGATCCTAGTAGTGATAGCTGAATACCAAAGAATCAAGGAAGTTAAAACTTATGGCAAGATTTGGGCATTTGGCTGCTGCACAGACATTACAGATGACAGACAAATAATTACGTAACGTAATTGAGTGAAGTATACTTCAAAATTTGAACTATAATCAAAAATATAACTTGTGAGATTTGGTAACTGGAAAAAAATTACAACAAAAACTGGCTGTCAGAATACCAGGGTAACCGACTCTATTTATTTTATTTCTTTACTGTCCCAAGGTTATGCGTGGTTCAGGATCAGTGGGACAGTTTTTAATACAGAAAACAGAGCGTCACAAAAACAAACAAGAAAATGACTTGCACCTTACAGTGTACTCAAGACAACATAGTGTGGGTGACCCTCAGACTAAGTCAGAGCCAGAAGTCACCTCATGTTCTAAGTACAATAATCAGTGGGTCAGAATCATAGCCCATAGCTAAGCTACTTAGGCAGATGCTTTATCGTGACATTTATTTCTGCATACACGGTGTGACCTTTTTTGGGTTGGAAGTTGAAATTCTTTTTCTTTTTCTTTTTTTAGGCACATAACCTTGGCATTTATTAATCTCAAGATTTGTTGATCTCGGAAGTAGAAGTTCTTAAAGGTCTGACTAACAAACAATTCTGAAGACTTTAATCGGAGAAGCACCTTCATACAGTGTTCCTAGACTAAAGGAGTTTCAAAGGGGTCTGGATTTGGAGGAGTGCAGGTGGCAGAGAGACAGATGGGGAGGAAAGAGTGCGGTAGATGAGGCAGACCCTCTGCTATAAGGACCACCAAAACCAACTTCTTCAAACAGAAATGCTCTGCTTGTATCAGTTTTATGAATTGGGGTTCAATATAAGATTTCTTTTAAAGAAAGAATTTACTTGCTTTAAAAAGAAAAAGAGAAAGTCCAAAACCACTGACCTAAAGAATAAAAATGTTTCATCACAGAAGTAGAGGCAGTAAGAAATTTGTAGTATAGTGATATTAAGGAAGAAAACTAACCCCCCAGCTATTGTCTGCACTTCTCAGTTGATTTAATTCCATTCTCTCTGAGCCACCATAGTGCCTCCTGCTTATGAGAGCACGCCCTAATCTTATACTGTCCAACACATACACACCTATGATTCCTACAGCAGATTTGGGATTCTAGTTTACATAAAATATTGTATATGCCAGAAACACCTAGAAAGCTATCTCAGTGTGTACATTGTTCCTTTTGATTCTAGATTTAAGTAGTCTCTCTTTGCTTCCTATGCTTGTTAGTAATAGGAAGGGCACTTTGACAACCTAAGACCTTCTTGACTGTAGTATTGTTCCATGTAGAAACTAGCTCAGCTTTTCCTGGTCACTAACAAGCCAAACACTACAGCAATTCTGTCTCCTTATCAACTCTCTGGCTTTCAACATGGTCTATGGCTCCTGCATGACTAATTTCAATCTAAAAACTGTCTCCTAATTCTGACCTTGAATGTTTCCTGGGCTACATGTCAATTTCTTTCCATCTGTCCATGGTCTTGTGCCTGGTCCTCCTTTGAGTGTTCTTTTTCTGATCCCCTACCACACACCATAACTCACAATGCCAGCTCTTCTCATATCTGTGCCAGGTTCTCTCTCCTGTTGGCATGCCCATGGGAAGTGTTACCCCCACATCACCTGCTTTGCTTTGTGCCAACCTTATTTCTGAACTCAGCTGTCTTCACAAGTCCAAAAAAGACTATAGTCACACTGAAATCATTCGTTAACAATAGAAATTTTTCTGAAGATTTCACAGGAGAAATGGAAAAAATCAGATTCCACACTGCAAAACATATTCTGCATACTTTAAAAAACTCATTAAACAAATCTGTCTCCAAAGTTCAATTCTCTCCATCATGCCACCATGATGGTAATCCTCTCATAAGGGTAATTTTCATTCCCCTGTGCAGGGCCCACCCTCAGCAGTTCCTGTTTTCTTCCCCCTGGCTTCATACCCCCAACCTCAACTGCTTCCCCACTTTCTACATAGAGCAAGTCATCCCTGCCCCACCTCCATCCTCTACCTTTAAACATAATCTTTGCAATGCTTAGCAAACAAAGGACTTTCTGGAGCCCAGGAGCAACCCTCCCTGCCCCTATAAACTGTGAGGGTTATAAATTATTTGTTTTAAGTCAGCTTCTGGGGTAGAATATGGCTTTGAATTTTGATATTCTATTTTGAGGGTCATGATATGAATATTGATGCATGAAATTCCATGTAATAGTAAGTATTATAGGTACCTGCAGAGAATTCCTGACAATTTCCAACTATAAAAGACTTGTTAACTGTGTAATTAGTAGATGGGATTTTAGACACAATATGCTACCAGCTAATATCCCACTGATATTTTTTTTCTTCAAATTACACTCAAAGATTTCCATTATTTACATAATAATGACACATCAGGATTGTTTCACTGTCACAGTCAGAGGATTAAAATAAGCCAAAATGTTCCTTCACCTTCAGGTAGGTTATCACTTGAATGGTCAAACAGGCATCAATTGCTTTCTCAGGACATCCCAAGGAAGAAGTTCCATAGGCCTCCCCAGTGTTCCGTAGAGTGACTCAGTTAGCTGTGCTTTGGTGGGTAAACAGTCTGGCACCCTCTTCTACAGGAATCCTGGATTCCTGGAGCTCCCAGCAATGCTGACAACAGGTCATGATCAAATACAGAAGAGGAGCATCCAGCCTTTGAATGCTCTACACTGTGTTGTGGGAATGCTTAACCTGGGCAGGGTCACCAGAACCAGAGATTTAGGTATCAAAAAAGTAAAAATTAAACCACAAGCATTGCTATGGTCTCAACATTTGTGTTGCTCCAAATTTTATATGTTGAAAACCTAACCTCCAAAGTCATGATATTAGGAGGTGGGGCCTTTTAGAGGGTGATTAAATCATGAGGGCTTCACTCTCATGGGATTAGTGTCCTTAAAAAATAGGCCCAAGGGAGCTCACTTATCCCTTCCACCAGTTAAGGACACAGTTAGAAGGTTCCATCTGTTAGGGCCATCCCATGGCTCACTTGGGAGAGTGTGGTGCTGATAACACCAAGGCCAATGGTTTGGATCCCTACATGGGTATGGCCAGTTAGCTCACTTGGGAGAGCCTGGTGCTGACAACACCAAGTCAAGGATTAAGATCCCCTTACCAGTCATCTTTCTTCTTGTTGTTTTGTTTTGTTTTGTTTTTTTCTGACCAGTAAGGGGATCTCAACCCTCGGCACAGTGTGGTCCGCACCACACTCAGCCAGTGAGCAAACCAGCTATCCCTATATAGGATCCAAACCCGTGGCCTGGGCGCTACCAGCGCCACACTCTCCCGAGTGAGCCATGGGGCCAACCCTGGTCATCTTTTTAAAAAAAAAAAAAGAAGAAGAAGAAGAAGGTGCCCTCTCTTAACCAGAAGGTAGGCCCTCATCCAGCACCAAATCTGCTAGCACATTGATCTTGAACATCTTAGCCTCCAGAACTGTGAGAAATAATTTCTGTTGTTTATAAGCCACCCAGTTTATGGTACTTTGTTACAGCAGCCCAAATGGACTAAGACAAGCATCAACTGCTAAATGTCAACTTAATTACCTTCTCTGAAAAGGAGAACCAATTGGGACATCAGAAAGCAAGTGAGATAATTCAGCAAGAACTTTTAGGATATTGGATGCTAATGATAACTAGCAGACATGTTCAACCTCCGCCCATTGTCCTCTAAAGTTAAAATTAAAATAATGTGCCAAAGTCCTTTACGAGGCATCTGGGACTCATTTGCAAGTGATTACAAATAAACAGATTCCTTTTCTGAGAAGCTGGACTTCTGACACTCCTTTTAAAACATCTACATGACCTACACATCAGAGTGCAATAATCATAAAGCTCCCTTCAGCACACTGGATAATAATTTGGCAAACTGATTTACAAAAAATGAAAGCCGTAAGTGGAACTGACCACACACTAAGGAACCCTGTGGTCACTGTGTTTGGCCACGGAGGGTCTCGGGAGCAGGACCTGAAGTACATCTCAGCCCGTGTCAGCGCTCGGGAAGGTGGAGCCGCGCGCCGTTTGGATCGCGGCCCACAGGTCCGCAGAGACGGGGTCATGCACCTGGAGCTGAAGTTTCCAGAAGAAACGCAAGTTTTCTATCAGGGAGGCCTGGCTGTGGACGTCAAGACGTTATTTGGGGAAAGGTCTGTGAATCTGCGTCCCAGAGACAACGGCTGAAAGCAGGAAAGGCACAGGGTGGTGCGAGCCCCCTCCCCGACCAGTGTGGGACCAGCTGCGGGGGTGGGGTGGGACTCGTGCACAGGACGGTGACAGAGCGCGACATCGGGGAATGGCGGGAGTGGCGGGCGGCGCGCTCGGCTGCGCGGGCTGGGAGGGCTGCCCGGGGCCCTGCCGAGGTGGCCGGGTGCAGGGACACGTGTGGGAAGTACCAGTGCCCCGGGCCAGGGCGGGCAGAGGACAGGCTCCGGCTTGGGAGGCTCCAGCGAGGAGGCGGGGAAGGCCTTTGCTGCGGCTGCGGTCAGCGTGTGTGTGTAATCCGGGGTGTGGTGCAGGAAAAAAATAGCCGCGAGGTCTCCGAAAAGGATGGAGAAGAGGCCGGGAAAAGTAAAGGAAGAAGGAAAAAAGGAAGAGAGCTGAGCCGACTGAGGATTTCTGTCTACAGAAGCCAGGTTGAGGCATGGCTGGAAGAAATGAGAAGTCGAAATTGAGGGCCGCCTTATGTAGCCCGGGACTCAGTTTTCTGGGTTCTAGAATACCTTTTTAACCATAGTAATAAAGATCCTGTCCCTGTTCTCTCTTCTTTCTAATCTCTCCCTGCGCCAGACTGCCTCCCACCTCCCCTGCCCAGGCCTTATGTTCCAAACCAGGGAAGATTCACGCTTTTCTCTGTAACACACTCTCCAGTTCCCTTTCACGCACAGAACAATCTGGTAGGCTACTTCCCACATGTATATTGTTAGTGATAGCCAAATCTCACCGTTTTACCTTCAGACTCAGCTGGTCTTTAACAGAAGATTCCTGAAAATGCAAAACTTTCATTCTCAGGGATAAGTTTAAATCATGGCATGTGGATCTTTGTAGCACATTGGTGCAGACAGTTTCCCTCAAATCCATCATGAAGAATTGCTTACTATGTTTGCGTATGAACGTATGTCTCCCCAGGCCTACCCAATTTGGGGTTTAAAATAGAGCTGTCCAAACAGTAATTACAGATATATCCCTGACTTTCCCATCCATCTGCCATTGTAGCACCTCCTGGAATGCTTTTTGTTGGGGGCTAGGGACACGTATCCTGTCTACTATCACCCCGCACCTGTCATTTTATTGCTCTTTTGCTCCCATCTCCTTTAGTGGGAGCCACAGTCCACTGCCTGCCAAGCTGTTTGAAGGCCTCACACACTGCCGTGAACACTGGGGTCACCTCCTGCCACTAGGGTTGTAACCTGTAGACCTTTGAATGAGTTCTAACCCCCCCAAAATGTAATTGGTTCTGTGCTATTTCTTTATTTGCACCTTACCTAGTTCCAAAAGGATTTAAATTTTAAAATGTACACAACAAAATAACAAGTAGGAAGTGAGTTTATAGAAACATAAAGTTAGAAAGAAAAATGAAGCTATAAATGAAATTAGTGCATAAAATGCATGCCATAAAATCATGTACACTTGCTTGAAGTGGCCTGAATATTCAGCTCTAAGCTATCTAGCAGCCACTATGAAAAGGGAATCATAAACAAAATCCACTTCATTTTCAGTATCTGAAATCTGAGAGAAATGTCTCCTATGGATAGATCTTTATAATGTAGTTTCTCTTTAATTTAGTTCCCTTTATCTTCACCAATATTCTTATAGTAAAAACAAGAATATTTATAAGGTCATATAAGGTCAAATATCTCCAAAAAATGTAGAACTCTTGCAAACCCAATTAAAAGTCAGTACTTTCTAAAAGTTTAACAATTCACATGTAAAAATTCCACATTAAAAAAATTGTTCATAATAATCTCTAATGACATTTTGCATTTTTGTGGTATCACTTGTAATGCTTCCTTTTTGGTTTCTGATTTTATTTTTTTGGGTCTTCTCTCTTTCCTCCCAGTTAGTCCAGCTAATGGTTCACTGATCTTGTTTATCTTTTCAATAACCCAACTTTTCATTTCATTGATCTTTTGAGATTTTTTTCTTAGTATCTATTTTATTTATTTCTTCTCTAATCTTTATTATTTCTTTCTTTCAATTTTAGGTTTGTCTGTTCTTGCTTTTTTTGTTCCCTGAGATGTATCATTAGCTTGTTTATTTAAAATCCTTCCACTTTTTTGATGTAGGTATTTATTGTTATAAACTTCCCTCTTACTACTGCTTTTGTTGTATCCCATAGGTTTTATGTTGTTTTTATTTTCATTTGCCTCAAGAAATTTTTTAATTTCCTTCTTAATTTCTTCATTAACCCACTGGTTGTTTGGGAGCATGTTGTTTAACTTCCATGTATTTGTACAAATTCCAAGGTTTATCTTGCTATTGATTTCTAGTTTTATTAGATTATGATTTCAATTTTTAAAAATTTGTTGAGGCCTATTTTGTGGCCTGACATATGATCTATTCTGGAGAATGTTCAATGTGCTGATGAGAAAATGTGTATTTTGTAGCTGATGGATTAAATGTTCTGTAAATGTCTGTTAGGTCCATTTAGTCTTTAGTGCAGTTTAAGACAACAAATTGGAAAACCTATAGAAAATTAATAAATTCATGTATACGTACATCCTACCAAGATTAAACCAGGAAGAAATTGAAAAACTTAACAGATCAATAATGAGTAACAAGACTGAATCAATAATAAAAAGTCTCCCAACAAAGAGAAGCCCAGGACTGGATGGCTTTACTGCTGAAATCCACCAAACTTTTAAATAACTAACACCTATTCTTCCCAAACTATTCCAAAAAAATTGAAGGAGAGAGAATTCTTCCAAACTCATTCTACAAGGCCAGCATTACTCCAATAACAAAACCAGACAAGAATACAACAAAAGAAAACTGTAGGCCAATATCCCTAAAGAAAATAGATGCAAAAATGCTCAACAAAATATTAGCAAACAGAATTCAACAGCACATCAAAAAGATTATACATCATGATCAAGCAGGATTTGTCCCAAGAATACAATGATGGTTCAACATATGCAAATCAATAAATGTGATACATCACATCAACAGAAAGAAGAATAAAAACTATATGGTCATCTCAACAGATACAGAAAAATAATGTCATAAAATTCAATATCATTTCATGATTTAAAAAACTCTCAACAAATTAGGAACAGAAAAAAACCTACCTCAACACAATAAAGGCCATGCAAGGGTATTTCAAAAAGTTCATAGAAAGATTCACATTGCCTTTGAATTCTATTTTTCCACTAACCTTTTGAAGTACCTTCATATATTACAAACCCACAGCAAACATCATACTAAGTAGGGAAAAGTTAAAAACTTTTCCTCTGAGAATTGCAACAAGACAAGGATGCCTACTTTCACCACTCTTATTCAACATAGTACTGGAAGTTCTAGCCAGAGCAATTAGGCAAGATAAAGAAATAAAGGGCATCCAAATTGGAAAGGAGGAAATCAATTTGTTCCTGTTTACAGATGACGTGATGTTATATATATAGAAAAACCTAAAAACTCCACCAAAAAACTCCTAGACCTGATAAACAAATTCACTAAAGTTGAAAAATACAAAATCAACACACAAAAATCAGTAGTGTTTCTATACACCAACAACGAACTAGCTGAAAAATAAATCAGGAAAGAAAGTAATGTAATACCTAGAAATAAATTTAAACAAGGAGGTGAAAGTTCAAAACACTGCAAAAACTACAAAACACTGATGAAAGAAATTGAAGAGGGCACACAAAAAATGGAAAGACATTCCATATTCATGAATTGGAAGAATTAACATAGTTAAAATGACCATACTGACCAAAGCAATCTATAGATTCAATGCAATATTTATCAAAATACGAATAGAATTCTTCACAGAAATAGAAAAAAACAATTCTAAAGTTTGTATGGAAGCCCAAAAGACTCTGAATAGCTAAAGCAATCCTGAGCAAAAAGACCCAAGCTGGCAGGGTCACGCTACCTGACTGCAATATATACTACAAAATTATAGTGACCAAAACAGGATGGTACTCGCATAAAAACAGACATACAGACCAATGGAACAGAATACAAAACCCAGAAATGAATCCACGTGTTTAGAGTAAACTGATATTCCACAAGGGCACCAAGAACATACACTGGGGAAAGTCAGTATCTTCAGTAAATGGTGCTGGGAAAACTGGATATCTATATGCAGAAGAAAAAAAAACTAGACTCCTGTCTCTCACCGTATACAAAAATCAATGCAAAATGGGCTAAAGACTTAAATGTAAGACCCAAAACTATAAAACTACTAGAAGAAAACATAGGGGAAGCCTTCAGGACATTGGCCTAGGAAAAGATTTTATGGATAAGACCTCAAAAGCACAGGCAAAAATAGACAAATGAGATTACATCAAACTAGAAAGCTCTGCACAGCAAAGGAAACAGGAAAGAGACAACCTGCTGAATGAGAGAAAATATTTGCTAACTATTCATTTGACAAGGGGTTAATATCCAGAATATACAAGGAACTTAAACAACCCAACAGCAAAAACCACAAATAATCCAATTTTAAAAATGGATAAATGATCTGAATAAACATTTCTCAAAACAAAACATACAAGTGGCTGAAAAATATATGAAAAAATGCACAATGTCACTAATCATCAGAGAAGTGCAAATCAAAACCACAGTCAGATATCATCTTACCCCAGTTAGAATGGCTATTATGAAAAAGACAATAAATAACAAATGCTGGAGAGGATGTGGAGAAAAGAGAACTCCTATACACTTTTGGTAGGAATGTAAACTCATACAGCCATTATGAAGAACAGTATAGAGATTCCTCAAAAAACCAAAAAGAGAACTACCATATGATCCAGCAACTACCACATATATCGATTCACTACTCAATATATAGCCCAAGGAAATGAAATCGGTGTGTCAAAGAGATATCTGCACCCATGTTTACTGAAGCACTATTATCAATAGCCAAAATATGGAATCAACTTAAACATTCATCAACAGATTAATGGATAAAGAAAATGTGGTATATATACAAAGTAGAATATTATTCAGCCACAAAAAAAAAGAATGAAATCCTGTCATTTATGGCAATGTGGATGATACTGGAGTGCATTGTTTAGTGAAATAAGCCAGGCACAGAAAGATCAATACCACATATTCTCACTCATATGGAGAAGCTAAAAACATTGATCTTATAGAAGTAAAGAGTACAATAGTGGTTACCACAGGCTGGGAAGGGTAGCAGGGAGAGGGGATAGGGAAAGGTTGGTTAAAAAACACATTATAACTAGGTAGGAGGAATAAATTCTAGTGTTCTGTAGCACTGTAGGGTGACTACAGTTATCTATAATTTATTGTATATTTTCAAATAGCTAGAAGACAGGACTTTGTATGTTCCCAGCACAAATGATAAATGTTTGAGGTGATAGATATGCTAATTATCCTGATTTGATTATTACACATTGTTTGTATTGAAATATCACTCAGCCCCCCATAAATATGTACAATTATGTGTCAATTAAAAATAATAATAATAAAAAGACAAAAAATAATAGTAGTAGTCCCTATTAGAAGGTGCTGGTGAGATACCATGCTTTGACTTTGAGCTTAAGAAAACAAGAGAGGTTCAGACTCCTGTACTGGCCAGCCACTAAAAATGAAAACAAAAACAAAAACAAAATTTTCCAAAAAAAAGAAAACCAAAGAACAGACTAGTTTCATGGGAACAAAGGTCTGTTTACTCCTTTATTTGTAAGAGTTTTGGCAGACAGGAATGTTTCTTTGGTGAAGAGCTCAGAGCCATGTCGATGTGCAATTAGAACATCCCTTCCTCTATTTCGTCAAATTAGTGGGTCAAAGTGAGAGAGTCAGATAGTTGATGAGGAGGTGGGGGGGACCGGCGGGAAGGGTTAACCTGTGATCTATAAACCTGGTGAACTGTTTCGGGACAAGTTATGTCAGCTTCCTATTAGTTGGCCCCATTTCATCATCTGTCCATCTGACCAATGCAAAACAGAAAAATGCCCATTTATTTTAAACGTCTTAATACAATGTCTTAGGAAGATGTAAAATAGAAAAGATGGGCATTGTCTCTCCAATTATGCCTCGTATCTGCGAACTCTCTCTCATTATGTTATCAGTTATGGAGCCAAATTTCTATTCATCCCACTCAGCTTTACCATTTTCTCAGTTTCATTTATTATGTGACTACTAAAGCCAGATATTTTGGATTATGAAACTTTGTTTCCATAACAGATTATTTCAACATCATTTATGGTTTAGGAGGAAGAAATCACGTAATTTAGTCCAAGTACTGTAGATATTATCTTACTCTTGCCAGTAAAGGCTCTTCCTCCAGACCCACAAACAGGGAGAACATTTCTAAAACAATCCAAAATGAAGCCACCAAAATGGTTACAAAAAGCACTGGAGACACAATGAAAAAATAGAAAATAATATTGTTAGAAAAAGTGAATTATCAAGCTGTAAACATTGAATAAATACCTTAATATTGTACTCTAAAACGTGTATTACAAGATGAGACAAGAATTGTGGCTAAAAATATGGATGAAATCTAGCAACGCAAACAACACTCGATACTTTGTATGGCTGCTTTCAATTAAAATGTATGAGAATTACCTCTTCCAACCCATATACTGTAGTTAAGACTCCACGGCAGTTAAGAGAGGCCAACAACAGCCATCCCTGCCAGAGTTCAGATTGATGTATGAAATCCAAGCCCATGCTTCCTTCTCTGACATGTCCCATGTGGAAGAAATAAATGTCTGGAGAGCAGAAGACCTTTCAACTAGATAGAACACTGTGTTAAAATGAGAATGAGGTGAATTTGATTCTGACATGATCCCATCAAATACCAAAACTCATTTTGCTGATAGCGATCGGAGAAAAAAGCAAAAAGGTTGAATCTACACTTGTTTCCCAGTAAAAATTCCATTGCAAGTTTTATAGAGAGAACAACTGACATCTGGGAATGCATAAGAACTGAAATGCCAAATAGAACTCGGCAAGATTGAACTTACTTCCAGCATGTATGTAAGTAGCAAAAAATCAGAGTAAAAACTCAGGAAATCCTTTGTTCATATCACCAGCATATCTCTACCTGAGCTGTCACTCTTGTTAAATGGGAACATACAACAAAAAATACCTACAGCAGGTAAAGTCTAGACAGCTGAGGTTTAATAGTTCCGTGAAGACCTTAGTCTTAGTAATTGTGCAAAAGATCATCTTCAAACTGAGGTAACATGAAGTAAAAAAGGGTCATGAGCTTTATAAATCATTGGAAAACTAATCACATTCTTGTTAATGGGCTCTTAGGTTTTGTTTTTAAAATGTTTCAAAGATGTTCTAAAAACTTTCTGTTTTGCAGTACTAGGTAACTTAAGAGGAACAGCCAAGTTCACTTGTACATGGACTTCTCCTATTGGGTTCTGTGAAGTCTATGTCAGAGTTAATTTTACAGGTGAAACCTATTAGAAATTCTCATAATTAGCCCAATTCCTAAGTAATCAGCCAAAAGAAGGAAGTAGTTGTCAAGGTTTGTTGCGGAAACATTCAGTCAACATCCAGCAAAGCTTCCTGCGCAATTATGAGTGTGGGCCCTGGAGATCTAACGGTGAGGCCTGCCCTCAATGGCTCAGGAGATAGTTTGGAGACAAACATGAATCGTGTTTAGTGGCAATGACAAGACAGTGTTGCCTGCTTCTTGTGATCAACACAGTCCTGCCTCTTATGAGCAAAGATTAGAGAACAAACGCTGTTAAATAGGAGTGTCCTAGAAATGACATACAGAAATAGACAACACAATTTCCATAAATAAAACAACATTGAGAGCAAACTGCTGAATCTGGAGTTTTCTAGAAGGGTATAAATCTGTGCTTCAGTCCTTTACACAGCCCATTACCAACTAATTAATACCCACAAGATCCAGCAATTGAGATAAATAAGGGCACCTTAGGAGGTAGGAGGTTAGGAACTTCAGAAGCCTTAGCCCAGGCAGTAACAAAGGAGAGAGCTGGGTGTTACTTACACCCAGAAAAATCTCCAAGAGATGGGTTGGTAAAGACATGAGAATTGGTAAGAAAAGTTAAGCCTAAATCCATTTAAAATTCAACAAACAAGTAGTGCTATTGCTCTAGACTCTTGCCTTCTCATAACGTAACTTTTTCAGGTTTGCTAATTGTTTGCTTTTATCTGGTTCTCCAGAAAGGGGCCCCCAAATAACCCAGAAGAGAACCCCAGTGAGTATGTTCGAGAAGAGCCTCAAGCATTGCCCCAAGGCCCTGACAATAGGGCACCAGCTGCTTTCTAGGCATGCCCAGGGCCCTGAGAAGACTGTGCCCTGCTGACGCCGGCTGACATTCAGTAATAGGAAGCACCTGAGATGTGCTGAGCACCCCCTATGGATCTTTTGTCTGGTCAAAATAATTTAATCTCACAACATCCCTTTGCAGGAGATGTTATTTTCCCCCGTTTTACAGGTAAGGAAGCTGAGTCTTAGAACCCAGGAACTCTCAGCCAATTAGCCCAGTCTCACGATTCAAACCAGCCCTTTGTAAACCGGCCCCCACGCCCGTGCTCTTTCACGCTGCTGCGTAAGTCGCCGTAAGCAGCGGCAAGTGCACAGCTGTGCTGAGTCACGCCTGCGCGGCCCTGACGCCATGTCCCGCTACTCTCTCTCCAGCTCACCAGTTCTAGCATTGCCCTTCCATCAATTCTTCGTCACCCCTCCACGTTCCTTCTCCCCACTCCATTCTGGCTTTGTGTCCCCACCACTCCAGTGAAAACAGCCCTGTTTGTGTCACCAGTGACCTCCGTTTTGCAAATCACATGGCCCGTTCTGAGTCTTTATCTTCGCCACCGGACAGCTTTCACACAGTTGATAATCCCTCCCTATTAGACACTTTCTCCCACTGGTTTCCAAAATACCACACTCTCCTGGCTTTCCTGCTGCTTCAGTCACCTCTTCGTCCCAGTCTCCTGGCTGGATCTTCCCCCTCCCTCGTTCTAGTCGGTGGAGGGCGCCAGCGCTAGGCCTCTGCCGCTTCTCTGGGCTGTCTGCGCTCGCCACCAGACCATCTCAGCCCGCCCCACGGCTTAAACACCAGCTGTATGCTCGACATCTCCAATTGGTTTCCCCAGACCAACCAAACACCTGGATTCCAGATTCATATTCAACTATGTACTCAACAGCAACCACTGCATGTCTCCTAGGCATCTCAAAGTTCACAGGTCTGCAACCGAATTCTTGACAACCCCTCTGAAAGCAGCTCTCCTAAGCGTCCCCATACTCACTTAAGAGCTTAGACCTGCGCTGGCCAGTGTCCTTGTGTCCAATCTGAACTTCAAATGTAGCTATTGAGCAAATTGATATGTAACTTAAATGTAAAATATATACCAGATTTCAAAGACTTATATGAAAGAACAGAAATCACCTCAATTTTTTTATGTTGATTACATGTTGAAATGATAATATTTTGCATATGTTGGTTAAATCAAATAAGTCATTCAAATTAATTTCAATTGTTTCTTTTTACTTTTTTTTAACATGGTCACTAAAATTTTTTTAATTACATATTTCGTTCACATTATATTTTTATTGGACAGCACCAGCTTAGACTCTTGAGCCACTGGAAACCAGGTTCAAATCCAGACATTGGCTGTGTGATCTTGAGCAACTTACTTAACTTCTCTAACCACTTGCTATATACCAGGTTCTGTTTTAATCAGTAGGGACACCTCCAAGAGTTGTTTTTAGGATAAAGTTTACCAAGGTTACTTGTTCAACATAAGTCTTCAATAAATTTTGGCAAATATTTCCAAAAACATCTCAGATATGCAATAACCATTTTTTTTCACTTCAGTGCTACCTGTCATTTTAAAGAACCACATGATTAAAATCAACCCAGGATCTTTACACAGGGAGTAGCATTTTCCACTCCCTTGTGGGTTATTGTTTCCAACTTTCTCTGTTCAATAAATACCTACTCAGCCTTCAAGACCTAGCTCAGGTACATTTCCTAGAATAACTTCCTTGACTTCCTGCCAGATTAACTATTCTCAACACAGTTTATCTAACGTTCATTTGACAAGTTTTTATTGAGCATCAACTATATGACAGCTTTGTTTTAGGCTTAGCAGATAGAGCAGTGAACAAAATAATATTTTTTTTCCAAATGGTGATTACATTCTTATGGAAACAACAGACAATAAACAAAAACATGAGTAGCATAATGCCAGGGGAGAAGGTTAAGAAAAAATAAAGTGGGTAAGGGAATAGAAAAGGATGGGTCAGAGCACATTGATTTAGATAGTGTGGCCCAGGACAGCCTTTCTAGAAAGTTGACCCTTGAGCAAAAGCACAGGCTGCCCCACCTAACATGCTTGGGTGCAAGGACAAATACCAACGAAGGAGATGTTCATGAGCTCCAGCTCCCTCATCCAGAGAGGCACAAAGGTGGCAATCTTCCGGGACACTGACTCGAAATGCCCTGCAAAGCAACCGAGCAATTGCCTGTGGTCTTTGTACTCTGCAGTCTTCTGGAGGAAATAACAGAGGAAGCTGTGAAAACATCTCACCCTTGGAAACACCTCCTCATGCAGAATGTTAAGACATTTTCCTGGCTTTACCAAAAGCAAAAGACTGTCTAGAACTTCTGGAGTTCCCTGTCCTGGCCACATGCCTATGCTGAAATATTTTCCTTAGTGTTGGAAACAATAAATTTTTACAATTTGGTTAGGGATATGTTTGCCTGAAAAATAAAAGAAGTATCAATCAAACTTTTACTTTATTTAGCTATGTTTAATGTGATTTGTCCACTAGCATTATTTTTTAAACAAATAATACTTTTAATTTTAATGAAGGTAATAAATGCTTAAATTTAAATAAGATAGAAGAGTTTAAAATGAAAAGCAACGATCCTCTCTTTCAGGCTTCTCCAGTCTCAATTCTGTCGACCAGAGGCATTAGATTAACTATGTTAATTTTTCTGTTTTTAGTGTATCTGGCAGTTGCCTGCTTTTCCAAAGGAGAGGCTTAAGTGACTATTGTTTGATGTTTCAAGTCTAGACATCCGTGGGCTTCGCACAAAGACAGCACGACTGCTCACCTCTCTTCTCCCCTCCTGCCAGTGGGGTTAAAAACATTATTGTTAGTCTCTCTGTTGGTTGTTTTTTTAACTTAAATCCATAAATATGCAAATACTTGAGCTCTCACTTGGAAAAAAGGGACTATTAATGGCCTTGTTCTTTCTCCCCTCCCCCACCGTACAACTCTGAACACTGCAATATGCATCCTGACTTTTCCTTGTCAATTTTGATAACATTTTCTTTTTTCATGTATACGTTATTCAGCCTTCCTTCCCTTGCTGATTGATTGATTCTAAAAGTTGAAAATCAGCAAATAGTGTTTATGTTCTCATGACTATGCTGTATTATTGACTGCACACCAAGTACTATGTTGTTTCTGTTTTCCTTGAGTTTTTGTCTCTCTGCTCTTCCTCCTGCTGTTTCTCCCTTTTCTTGTGCTTTGGCTGCTTCTTTGCACCGCTTACCATGATCGAATTCTTATTTTTCCACTGTCTAAAAGATCCAGCAAATCTGTGGTCTCCCCTTATTCCAGAACCTCCCTCTTAGAGCCTCAGGCTAGATTCAGTGCTCCCCAGATCTGCTGCTTAGCTGTAATGGGGGAACCTCACTTGATTATTCCTCTGAGTTGGATCCCATGCCACCCTCTTTCTTGGTTTACCCCCTTGTTTAGCTGGACCTTGTCCTCCAATAACTTCCTAAGAAACTATCTGTAACAGGCAAACCTCCTAAATCCTTACCTATCTGCAAAGGTGTATATTCTACCCTCCCTCTTGACTGAGAGCTTTTCCGAGAATAAAATGTGAGACTTAAAATAATTTTGCCTCAACCTTGAAAGAATCTTTCATTATTTGCTAGCAATCCAGGCTTGTTGAGAAGTTCAAATGATTTTTGGATTTGTGTTCTCTTGTAAGTGACTTTGCTTACTGTTCTCTCTTTCTCTGGAAATTTCTTGATGTCCTCTTTTAGTATATTTTTCGAAATTTTGCAGTGGTAAGGTGAGATGAGTTTGTTGTCTCTTCATTATTCCGAGTTACTAGTATCATTCAGCTCTAGGAATTCCTGTTTTGTTATTCCTTGAATTATTTCCTCCCATCTATTTTTTCTGTTCTGTCACCTGAAATTCCTATTAATAAGACATTGGAAACCTCAGGTTGATCTTCTAGGTCTCTTTTCTTTTCTTTCATATTTTTTGTCTCTTTTCTTTCTGTTTTACTTTCTAAGAGATTACCTTGCCTTAATCTTCTAATGCTTCTACTGATTTTTTCAATAATTTTTAATTTGCAAGAGCTCTTTCTGATTATTTCTTTTTCATAGAAACATATCCTTGTTTTATGAATAAAGAAAATTATTGAGTCTTTCTGAAGAAACTAAGTAGAATCTTCTATAGTCTCTTTTGTTCCTTGAATTGTCTCTGTTTCCTTTGGGGTCATATTTTCTTGGCTGTACTTCCTGGTATTTTCCTTCATGTTTCAGGCTCTTCTCAAATTCCTAGTGACTTTTGGTGATCTGTCTCTATTGAAGAATCAGTAAGAAGAGAACTACTTTGGAGCTCTGAGTACCTGAGTAGAACTTGTTGACTAGAAGGCTTTGCTCAAGGGTGAATGGATATAGAGCTGGCCTTGACCCAGAGGACCAAACAAATGCCAGAATTGCTTTGGGAAAGAAATGCCATTTGCTATTGCCTGGCTCTCCCCACTTTGTTCGGTGTATTTGTAATAACCTGTTTTTGTTTGTATGTATTTTTGTTTATCTGAAGGCAAATTACTGACCACCAGGTGTGTTCAATGCAAGTTGGAGTGGAGCTAGACCATTCATATACAGATTTTCAATTACCCCCCTTGGTTTTAGCCCAAGTAATCATTCTTCTCATTCATCAAAATTGGAATATCTGAGCCCCAAACCCCCACCAGAGTTCTGCATATTATCGGATGCAGTTTCCTTTTCCTTGTAATCTTTCATTCACTTTCTGTCTTCCAGAAATTTGTTAAAAATCTCTCCTTTCCTGGTGATCGACTCCTGTTCTTTTTGATTTGGTGATTAATAAATATTTTAGACTATTATAGTAATTTTAGTAGGAATTTTTAAAAGGAGAGAAAATGAATGAGCACTGTCAGTTATCCATCTTCAACCAGAAGTCCACAATTCATTTTAGAAATGAACATCCTGTTTTTCCTGCACATCCTGCAATAAATCTCACTGTATTGACTCCACCTCAAAAAGTATAAATTGGGAACATGTTAAATCACTTTGAAAGAATGAAAAACATAAAAGAGAAACTTCCTGAATGAGTTTGTAAAAGAGCAGGGATCAACAGGAACACTGACAAGTGACCGACAGCACCAGAAAGACCAGAAGAATGAGGGTGTAGAAATCTGGCCTGCACAGAGGACTGATAGGTTTTATTTTCATTTTAGTTAACTAATTTCTAATAAATAAACGAATTTATTCCTCAGGATTTCTTAGACATTGCTATAAATTAATACACACACACACACACACACACACACATTTGCCCTTCAGGAGATCTCAGACCAATAAAAGGCGTGATGCCCATCTTCGTACCCTATGATGACTTACAGCTGTAGTAGATGTTAAAGAGTGGCCCCTGATTCAGCATGGAAATCCTAAATAATTTATGAACTATTGAGTGGCTATTCTATTTGCCCACAATTGTATGAGACATTAGGTATGGTTTCCACCAGAAGGATTTACCATCCCGCAGTAAAAGAGAATCATGCATTCCATAGAAAGAGCATTTGGCTTTGGAATCATATAGACCTCACTTTTCATCCCAAACTCTCCTCTCAATAACTTTGTGACCTTGGGAAAATCGCTTTACCTATCTGAAATGCAATTTTTAATTTTGTAAAATGGATATAATAATATAGTAGATGCTCTCTTAACCAACCTCCACTTAACCAACTCTCTAGATTAATTAACACTCTCCATTCTCCCTTAAACATATGGTCTTAGTCTATTTTGTGTTGCTATAAAAGAATACCTAAGACTGGATATTCTATTTTTTAAAAAGAGGTTTATTTGCCTCACGATTCTGATGGCTGGAAGTTTGAGATTGGAGGGCTGTACCTGACGAGGGCCTCAGGCTGCTTCTATTCATGGCAGAAAACAGAAGAGGAGCCAGCATGTGCAAAGAGATCACATGGTGAGAGAAAGCACGAGAAAGTGGGAGGAGAGGTGCCAGGCTCTTTTTAACCACCTCTCCTGGAAATGAATAAAGCAGAACTCCCTCACCCACAAGGAAAGGCATTAATCTATCCATGAGGGATCCAGCCCCATGACCCAAACACCTCCCACTAAGCTTCACCTCCCAACACTGCCACTTTGGAGGTCAAATTTCAACTTGAGTTTTGGTGGGAACAAATCATATCCAAACCACAGCACATGCTGACTGACGGCCAGACACACTGAAAGCACACAGCAGGCTACTCAAGAAGATAATGTCCCTCCCACCAAGTGGTACACCTACCAAGGTACAATTCTGTTCATTTTTAAATATACTTATGCCAGCTTTACTTATTAGTTTAATTACAAAACAATTAAACATTTTATATATCAGTGAAATATGAAGACAGATAGTAAAAGACAAATCACTTAAAAATACTGTCAGTTGCTGGTGATATAAATAGAAAAATTAGTATGGGCGAAGATGTGAAAATCTTAAAAGGATTCTGCACTCAAATTGCCTCTCAGGTGATCTTATATCCTAGATATTTTGGAGATCATAAATAAGGCATTATATGTATACTTTATGCAAAAATGACTAAGGGAGTTTTAATCAATGGACTCATAATCAAAGAAAAGCTCTTGGCCTTACATAAAACGTCTGACAAATGAATATAGTGGTATATGTTTAAGATTAAAGTAAAACTTTGTAGAATGATGGTGTGGGTTAATTAAAATATGGAAAGCATGTATTATAGTACCTGACACATAGATATTCTATATATGGTAAGCATAACTAAGTTAAGGAGATTCATTATTTTATTTGACAAATATTTGTTAAGAGCCCACTCTTTGCCAGGCCCTGGGCATACAATGGTGTGCAAAGCAACCCTGGACACTGCTCTGTGGATCCTGCGACCTCCAGGGAGAGGCAGACAGTGATAACCACACTGTCTGAGAAGGGCTGTGATGGAAAAGTACGGTAGGCAGTGACAACACACATCAGGGGACTTGACCTATGCTGAGGGTCACCAGGAAGTGTCCTCTGAACTGATTTCTGCACCCTGAGTCAGAGTTAGCAGACAAGGAAAGGGCAGGGCTCCAGGCAGAGGGAACAGCAAGTTCAAATATCCTCAGCAGGAGAGGCTGGGCATGGGGCATCAGGAACATCCCAAAACTGCCCACCCACATGCTGAAGTTTGGGTCAGTTTGCAAAAACTATGAGTGAGCACCATTCATGCCCCCGGCTTTATGCACTCTTTATCCTTCTGACCAAAAACTACATGTAAGTCAGTCTTCTTTTCTTTTTTTTTTTTTTTTTTTTTCCTGGCACCTGGCTAGTGCGGGGACCTGAACCCTTGACCTTGGTGTTATAACACCAAATTCTAACTAACTGAGCTGACCAGCCGGCCTATGTATGTAAGTCTTATCTACATTCGTCTTCCAATCATAATTGTTAACGCCAAGAAGAAGGCAAAGGAGAAAAAGAGGAAAAGACAAAGCCACATGTATCTCAGATGTCAAAGGATGAGTCATAATTTGGCTGCATCATCCCCAGGTAGAAAGAAATCTGTGGTGTTTAATTGTGGTTGTGTGGTTTGCAGAGTTGAGAACTGCTCATTTTTACCAATTTCTTAATGTATGTCACTCCAACCTAGTCTGTAATCTTCCACGGTGGAATAGTTTGTTTTCTTTCCATTAGTTGCATCTGTTTTTCTACTGTTATTCTATTAAGTAATTAACACATTGATTTGTTTTGTCTTGGCAGCCAGGAACAATAAGGTACAAATTTTTATGTCAAACAAATACACGGACCTCTTGAAAATGAATCACACTAGATTTCCTTCTTTTCAGATTCTCCCAGAGTCAGGTAACAGGGATTCTGGGGACCATTTATGTACTCTTAGCCAAAAAAAAAAAAAATGCTTTACAGCCAAAAATAATCTGCATAAACTATTCACCTTTTAAGACCGTTCACCTCGGTCAGCTAATTTTTCTCAGAACTTGCCCCGTGAGATAAATGTGTACGTGTTTATATTTTAGCCAGTGAGGAAGCCTAGAAAACATGACCCCAAGAAGTAGGCTCACCAGCGCTCTGTGCTGTCAGATCACAGGGGAGGGTGCTGTACTGTCTATCAAATGCTTTTGATCTTTGCTGAGACTAAGTTGCTAAGCAAGCCAGACTTCAGGATTCAGAAAACCTACTCTGGACAATAAATCTAAAACTCCCAATGGTCCTAATTAAGGACCAGTGAGTTAAATTGCGTGTTCAGAGGCCAATTTTTTTTTTTTTTAAAGAAAGAACATTTGTTCAGGTTGATGCTGCCAACAGAATTTTCTCATTGTGTGGGTCTCTCTTTTACAACTCTGTCCAAGTAAACCGGCCAAATCCCTGTAGTCCATTCCAGAACCACAGGAGGAACCCCAACATGAATTAATAATGTCTGGATTACACGATAATTTGTAAATAGCAACCCCTCAATTGCCATCAAGAATTTGCAGAAACATTAATGGCTAATCAGGTGTGCCTAGAAAAAAACACCTATGACTTTTAATGTAGAAGCTGGTGTCCAGCATATCCAAAGAAACATTGTTTGGGAATCAGATGGCCTGGATTCTCATTTCAGTTTAGCTGTTTATTCAGTGTGGGTTTGTCGAAGTCAATTGACCTTCTATTTCCTTATCTTTAAAAGGAAGGGAATATGCTAATGATCTTTATATCCTTTCTGACTCCAAAATTCTAATTTTACAACATTAAATCATTTTAATAAACTGATCCTGCTAAATTGATTCTAACATAACTTTAAGGTTTGCTTGTTTAAGTAGGTTAAACATCCCCATATTAAGAGCTCTGAATCATGCTCTCCTTATTAATTTTATCATAAATAGCACAAAAGTCAGTTGCAACCCAGTTTTGCCTGCAATATTATAAAGTCTAAATTAGTTGAATTTAAATTGGTGAAGTGTGAGAATGTGTTAGATTAAAACATAACGTCAGTTAATTGTGCATGTTCTGTCTTGGGTCATTTTCTCTTTCTCTACACTATCTGCCCAGGAAATTGTAAATTGCCCAAGGTTTCACATACATTCACAACTCCTGAAAGTCTAATTCCAGACAACGACTTACCTTGGCTTCAAACTAATATTTAATGATAGTAGTTACCACTCACTGAGTGCCTCTTACATGTCTGATACCGAGCAATTATTTTGATAACATGGTCTCTACCTTTACAACATTCCTGCAAAGTAGATTTGGTTATCATCATCACACACCAGTAGATGGAGAGTTTGAGTCTAAGAAAGGTGAAGTCAATGATCAGAGTCACGCAACCGGTCATTTTCAAAGCCATGATTCCAAGCCAGGTCTTGTTGGCTCAGAAATCCATGCTCTGTCCACTATTCCACAAGTGATCGACATAAATAGAAATGCATGAGATTAAATCACTAGAGCTCTTTCCTTCCTCTTGGCATAGAAAGGGGCAGATTGGGGGGAAAGACACTTGTCCCGTAAGGGCGAGGTATGGAATCTGAGGTCGAGAGTAGTGGATGGACGGTGGGTGGGGGAGGGAACAGCTTTGGGGCCAGGACAAAGAAAGTCAGCAGCTATAAACCAATGTGGGTTGTTGAAGGATTTCAAGAGGGAGCGGGGGTGATGTCTACCATCAGTTTCATGTTTTAGGAGAAAATTCTGCAAACTTTAAGAATAGTTTAGAAAGAAGTAAAGAAAAATTAATTACCCCAGGTGAGAAGGGATTCAGGCCTGGACTTGGACATTAGGAAGGGATGAAGAAGGATTCAGTAAGTGGCACATTTAAATTGGGGATGTAGCTGAGGATGGGGTTACGCAGATCCCACAGCGAGTCTGATTTGCTCCCCACTAAAGTAAGCCTCTGTGGCAACCTACTGCAAAGCCTATCACCTCATGGAGAAAGTCACTGCTCTGGATTGTCCCAAGGTCGACTAGTCCCCAAATATGCAAAAATCGAGTTACTTACCTGTATATCTTTTCTCTATTTTTAAGTAGAAATAGAGTCCACAGTCCTTGATTCCCGATCATTGAAAGTCTGTGTCTTCAGACTAGGGGCAGGAAAGACATGGCGCCACTGAGTAGGACAGAAAACGTCCAACTGAAAGACACGCTTGGAGGGTCCTACTGCATGTGGAAGTCCACGACCTCATCAAGGAGAGGCTTATCTGTGTGAAGATGACGACATGGCCTTGGATCGAGTGACCTCAGGTCTCTAACTCCAGAGCCTCAGCTCAGCTTCCACCTCCACCTCCTCATGCAGGTGCCAGATGTAGCTCCAACTCCACACATCCAAATTTCTCACCACCTGCCCTCACCACCCAAGTGCAAGCAGCCCTGACCTCTCACCAGGCTCGTACGCTCATCTCCTGACGGGTCTCAGCACATCCACCCTGGCCCCCAGCCCCAGCTCTTCTCACCACAGCAACCCCCACAGCTTTTAAAACCAGAGTGGAATCATCTCACTCTTCTGCTTAAAACCACCCAGTGTCTCCATAGTCAAAGTCCACTCAATGGCGGTAAGACCCCACATGCCCCAGCAGTCCACGGTCACCTACTTCCCCTCCTGCTCCAGCCTCCTCCTCACCCTGCTCCAGCCTCACTGGCCTTATCCTGTCTCCTCCTGCCCACCAGGCACACTCTCACTCACAGCCTGTGCACCAGCTTTTCCCTCTGCCTAGAACACTCATCCCCCAGACATTCGGGAGTCTCACTCCTTCACCACCTTCCAGGTCTTGCTCACGTGTCTCCTCCACAGTGAGTTATACCCTGGACCACCTTACTGAGAATTAGAAACCTTCCCTCTTCCCTGCCCCACATACAGTTGCCCTCCTTGACACATTTACGCTGCTTTATTTCTCTCCAGATCATTATACTCTAACATACAGCTATGAGTTGAATTAAGACCCTCAAAAGATGTTGAAGTCCAAACCCCCAGCACCTGTGAATGTGATCTTATTTGGAAAGAGGGTCTTTGCAGGTGATCAAGTTAAGATGAGGTCATTAGAGTGGGCCCTAATCCGATATGACTAGTGTCCTTATAAAAAGGGGAAATTTGTACACAGAAACATATATGGGGAAAACACCACGAGAAGAAGATGAAGGCAGAAATTGGAGTGATGCTGCTACAAGCCAAGGAACACCAAAGACTGCCAGCAAAACTCCAGAGAGGCCTGGAACAGATTCTCTCTCACAGTCTTCAGGTAGAACCGACCCTGCCAACACCTTGATCTTGCACCTCCAGAACTATGCGTGAAACAGTAAAATTCTGTCTTCTAAACCACCCAGTTTGTGGTACTTTGTTACGGCAGCTTTGGCAAACTAGAACATGTACTGTACAATTTGCCTGTTTTTTTGTATTTATTATCTTTCACCCCACCCCCACCTCCCGCCTCTGAAGGTAAGCTCCATATAGGCAGGGATTTGTTTGTTTATTTTTTCTATTATATCTTCAGCAGTAAATATTTGTTGAATGAATCCACAATAGTCCTTCAATCGATGTTTCTAGCCTTTTCTCGCACCTCTCCCCAACGCAATGTCCTTTCAGCTTCACCCCAGATACCTTAACATTGCTGGTGTTGTTTCCTCTGCCTGAGATGCCCACCTGCCCTTTTCTGCCTGTTGACATCTCCTGACTTGAGCCACATTCACGTCACCCGTTCAGCGATGCAGTCCCTCCCCTCCCCCTTCTGTTCTATTATTCACGTGGTTGTGCCTCTCTGCCTGTAAACAGTGACCTCCTTGAGTTCTGGAACCGTATGCAATTAATCTCGGCATCCCCAGAAGCTGGCCCAGTGTCTGGCACACTGGAGGTGCTCAGTAAATGTTTGCTGGATTGAATTAAATCTGCACCCCGCAGCTCTTGCTCTCACTGCCCTTGCCTAGACTGCTAGCCACAGCAGGGTACAAGAGGATTAGAAAGGACTTTGCAGAGCAGAACTCAGATTAGAGCATTCAAGCGCTACGGGGCTGCGCCTCTGCAGACTCTTTTGTCTTCGTGCGATCTCGTGAGAATTTCTTAAATTCGAACAGTCGCTCGTGAGAATTTCTTAAATTGGAACAGTCGGCCGTGTTGCAGCCAAATCACTGAGCTAAGCCCTAGGAGACATTTGCCGGAAGTCACACCAACCCAAACAGCTCAATCAAAGGAGACGGTGTGTGAATCCTCCTTTTTACAAAATACAGCAAGTATCCTGTTGAGGAAAAGGGAAGACTGTCTTTTGAGACAGCACTTCCCAGGTTGCTGGGCAAGAAATACTGGCTTTAATTCCAGGTAATGGTCCTGTCTGTTTTCCTTTCTGCCCTGGTTTTTTCCAGTGGGTATGGTGGAGTAAGGACCAAGTGTGTGTACCCATCTTGCAGAAAGGATCTGTCTGAGCCAGCTCCAGAAACAAAGGGAGTGTTTGGTGTGGCCAGCACTCATTTAGCTATTGGAAGACTCAATTGGGTGTGGTCTGAAAAGGATACACTCAGCTTCCCAGAAGTTCTAACTGAATGGAACTAAAACACTCAACATGCATTTGAAGGAATCACTGTTGGTTCTCAGGTTCTCCGCCCCTCTTGCTCTCTAAGAGGAATTCAGTTCATTGTGGGTGATGATTTGATCATTCTTTGCACATTGCCCCATAGAACTTTGAGCCGTTATTATTCTTATCATTATCATTGCTGCGGTGGAGAGGTTCTCATGCAGTGACACTGGTGGTTCTTAACATTTCAGGGGTCACAGTTGCCTTTCAGGTCAATGAAAGCCAGGCACCCTCTCCCCAGAGAAGCGTCATGTGCTTCACACACTATTTTACCTACATTTTTAGGAGATATAAAAAGTTAATATCCCTCTAAAGTGAGTCAGCAAACTTTCTCTGTAAAGGCCAAATGGTAAATATTCTAGGCTTTGCAGGTCAAGGGGCAAAACAATGGATATTATATCGATACTTATATAAGAAGAAAAAAAACAAATTTTCACAATTTTTAATTGATAAAATTCAAAGTATAATAATAATACTCCTCAACTTACAATGGGGTCCCAATAAACCCATCCTAAGCCAAAAATATTTTAAGTCAAAAATGCATTTAGTACCCCAATAAACCCATCGTAAAGTTGAAAATTGTAGCCCAGCCACCATAAGTGAAGGAGTCAAGGACCATATGTAACTGAGTACGATGTTTTTTGTAATACAGGTCTGCTAATGAGAAAAATAGAATTGCAGGGGGGAGAACATTTTGCTTAATTGTGATTCTTAGTTAGTATTCCCTATCATCGAATTGATTGCAGATGTTCGTTTATTAAAACCATTTTTAGTTTGAGGGCCTAACACACAGGCAGTGGGCTGGATTTGGCCCGAGGGCCATATTTTGCTAACCACTGCTTTAAAGTGCACCCAGAGTAAGAGACCCAGGTCTAGACCACCTTAAGGAGGCCCTGCTGGGACTGCACAATAGACAGCGATGCTGTCCTTGGATCTCAAGCCTGGTGGCAGGAAAGAACCCACAGAACAGCCACCCCTGATGCCAGCAAGGATCCCTGGTGCAAAGGTCCTGCAGCAGGGCTGGCTGGCTGCTGAATTGGGGCCACATTCCTAATGCTCAGAGCTCCAACCAGGAACACACAGTACATTAAATTCTATTAACCTACATTCTGTGACCTCAATAAAACTTTCTCAATAATCAGCAAAAATAACAATACTTCTGAAAAGACATTCCTTTGCCCAGGGTTTGAAAATTGAAATATAAAAAGCATGTCAATGGATAAGGCTTTTTAATGAATAAAATTATTTTCTTAATCTGTAGTTATCTTTCAATCAATACTCACTTCTAGAAATTAAAAAAAAAAAAAACCACCATCTTGCCAATTTAAAAGAGCTTAGAATAAATCATAACAAACTAATCAAGAGGCAGTGTTCAGCAAAAATAATTATGTGGAAATTTAGCTTTGTCCTCCACATAGTTCATCTCTTTCTACTTAAAACATTCCACGGTAACAGTCAATCACAAGAGAAATGTAATTCTATATAATGTTTTCAGGCCTGTGAAAAGCTGTAGGCCACTAAGAAAAGCCATAAATGCATTTCGTTGTTGCTTAGAACACGTCATTTCATTTCAGTAATGACTGAATAAGTAAGTAAATGCCCCACAACTGGAAGGGCGTTACAATTTTGACTGGCAAACTTGATGCAAGGTCTCCACCTAGTGGCTGTTTAGAAAAGTGTGTAACAAAGTAAAAATGTTAGCACCTGTGTTTAAGACAGATGTAGAGATGGAGATACAGAGAGAGACAGAAGTGGAAAGCATTCTCTATGTCAATCAGTGATGTCATATCCAATGTTCATCTTCTTTTCTATTTCTTCTTCCTTGGGTGTCACTCTCTTCTTATCTGAGGTCAGGTTCTCCAGGAAGGACTGGAGGCAGATATTTGCATGCAGAAGGTTAATCAGGGAGTGCTTTCAGGAAGGACACCTGTCTGGGAGTAAGGGGGCACATCAGGCAAGAGGAGTAGAGCTGTGACACCGAGGCGATGGAGTCTGGTGTGATCCACCTGCCACAGGTGGCTGCTTGGAGGGGTGGTGCTATGTCAGGTCTCAGCACTGGCCTTGGTGAATGGGAGCCACACTGCTGGGCCCGTGCATCGCCTCCAATCTGGCACTGTGGCTACTCCATCCTCAGGAGTAGAGGCCAGCACTGGGGTAGCCAATGACAAGGCTGAGCCATTCCCTCTGCTTGCTTGTTTCAGGCCTCCTGCATGGCAGGTGGCCTCTGGTAGGCTCTAACATGAGAAACAAAGACCTTCCCACCTCGTGCCCATCACCTGCTTCTGCCCCAGACCTGCTTGGTCCCTGAAGGCCCAGGCCTTCTCCTCACAGGTCTCTGACCAACCAGCCAAGCCATTTGCCCCGCTTGTGAACCCATGTGCCATCCTCCTTGCACACTGGGTGCTCAGATGCACCACCCAGTCACCACCCCAGGGAGCCCCTCACCTCCATCTATCGGAGCCAGCCCACCTGGGGCTGCAGTGCGGCAGCGTCCATTGCTGGCTGCATCTTATTCCAAGCTGACTGTCCACACACCAAGCCTGTCTCTTCATCCTCCATCAACTGGTCATGAGGGACCCTTCCCGGACCACCCAGACTGGCGGTGAGCCAGGGGTGGGGCCAGTATGCCTTGGTGAATGAATGGGGTCTGAACCTCAGCTTTTGTACTCAGACTGGTTCTAGTGCCATAACCCCAATGTGAGGTCATGGAATAAAGGAGAGAAAGCGCATAGAAAGAAGAGGAGAGTAATAGATGGTTGAGAGAAGAGCACCTGCCTCGGGGGACACATCTGGAGTGAATCTGGATAACAGAAGTGGAAGAATGAGCAGAGAATCGAAAACCTTCCCCACTTGCCTTCCGTGCATCGTGCTCTCTGACCCCCACCCACCTCTGCACACTCCTTGCTTCCTCATTTCCTGGGCCTTAAAGCATCAGCCCAGTCCTGGACCACTTCTCTTTCCTTTCCACACTTGGTGATGTCATCCAGTCTTGCGTCCTGAAGTATCTTCTCTACATGTGCTTGCAAGCCCCAAGTTTACATCCCCAGCTCAGACCTGTCTTCCAGACTGGCATCCCCAACTCCTACCTGCCTCGTAATCTGGACAAGTGAGCGTCTCTCAACCTCGTTGTCCACGACCACGCTTCAGCTACACACCCCGCCCCATCTTCTGCATCTCAGTAGATGACAACTTTATTTTTTCCAGAAACTCAGACCAAAAACATGGAGTCACTCTTGACTTCTCTTTTTCTCCCACCCCCCACATCCGATCCATAAGCAAATTCTGTCAGCAGTCGCTTTAAAACATGTCCAGAATCCACCCACTCTCACCGCTCCTGCCAGGACCACTGCAGTTCAAGTCGCCGTCCACTCCTATGGGGTTCCACAGCCACTGGACAGATTTCTTCATCGCTGCCTTGGTCCCTTCCATCTGTCCTCCACTCAGCAGCCAGCATCGAGCTGTTAAACCGAAGACAGGCTGTGTCATTTCCCTGCTGATAGCCCTCCACTGGCTCCCCAGCATGCCCACGGTAAACACCTGTGTCGTTACGTGGGTCTACCGCCCTGCACCTACCTGGCCTCTGTCCCTGAACAGTGCAGGCAGGGCCTCTCACGTGCCCGTCCCGTGTCCTCAGGAGCTCTGTCCCAGAAGGCGGCAGCTCCCTGCCTGACTTCTTCCACGTCTTTATTCAAATGCCGCCTTTGCAGAAAAGCCTTCCCTATCTTCATTTAAAGCTGAAAAATATGACTCTACTTATTTTCTCTTGTAGTGCGTCAGATGGTGGCCCCCATAAAGATTTATCTACATCCTAATCTCCGGAATCTGTGACTGTGCCCTTATTTGGGAAGCAGGTCTTTGTGGACACAATTAAGTTATGGGTCTTGAAATGAGATCATCTTAGACTGCCCAGGTGGGCACTAAATCCAGTAAAAAGTGACAGAGGAGGAGAAGACACACAGACCCAGAAGAGGAGACAGTCGTGTGAAAATGGGCACATAAAGATACATCACTATTCAATATAAAAGTTATTTACCATGTAATAGACTTTCTACCCTGCTAATCTAGAAGCTAAAGCAGGCAGAGATTTTTATCAGTTTTGTTCACTGCTATATTCCTAGGGTCTAGAACAGTACCTGGTACATAGTAAGTGCTCAATAAATAGTTGTTGATTTTTAAAAAATAGATGAATGAGGAAATGAGTGAGGGGTTCTCAAATTTTCTGACTGAGTGAATATGAGGATGGACCCATTGATAAAAGCAAGAAATCATAATTGAGATGGGGGTAGCTGCATAAGTTCAATCTGAGGCTTGTTTATTTGATGCGACATAACTACAAGTAGAAATATATACACTTTCACAAACGTAGGATTTACTTATCCAGCCAGCTCCCAAAGAATTTTGAAAGACTTAGACTATTACCTTAATAACATAAAAAGACATGAGACAAAAACAGAAGAAACGTGGCAAGCACTGGAGATATCAAACTGATGCTTGGGTGAAATGTCAGTGTCAAAATTACATAGATTAGTAATTAAATTTCAAATATAATCACTTCAAAATCCTATTGTAGCCAGCCTTTCTTGCACCAAACGTTTCATTATATGAATTCAAAATTGATTCGACAATTGACTGCTGGGTTGATGTCACCTCCAGTACTTTCCCCTTTCTATATAGTTAGGTGATCCTAGAGATCAGGAAGGCAGCCAACATTCAAATATGTAAAGGATAAGGGAAGACCAATAGGTCCAGAAAACGCCAGCAGATCCAGAGAAGCTTAAACTGCAGCGCTTCCACCTGCACTGGCCTTGGAGCGCACAACCTCCCTAAAGAGCTGCCCTTAGCCCGAGCTCTGCAGCAGGAGGGAGAGTGACAAGCCAGCGCACACTTTAGGACACGTATGTGGGGTCAGTGCATGCTCCCAACCCTGGTCCACTTTATTTCCTTCCACCCCTTTCACTCCCTATTTAATGAGGCACTTCCACTAGTGAGGACGTTTTCCAAAGTAATTTTTGCCATTTTATAAATGCTCCCCTGGCTTGTTGGGAAAAAAAACAAAAACAAACAAAAAAACAACCTACTCAAAATAGTTCATAGGTCTTAAAGATGGAATAGATCTCACCTTTCTGCATGGCCATTTGAAATTTTTTGATATCTTTCAAATGGTAAAGTATCGGTGAGAGCGATACATATCAGAGTCAGTTTTCTTTGTTTATTGCATGATTTGTAGAGCCTCACTGATGTCCTTGCAGAGGCCAAAGAGCTTGAGTTATCTGGTCATAACTCTTTTCCAGAGGTGGGTTGACCTGTCTTCTTAGCCGCCAGCAGGAGGCAGTGTTACCGGCAGCTTCCAACTGAGCCCCAACGTGTTTTTGAAAACTCGAAGTTGAAAAGTCTTCATAAAACCTGAGAAAATATTAGCTTCTTGGATGAAATCTGCATTTGGTATTGATTTTTAACGGGCATTGAGTCATGAGATGATCTGGTATATAGTTTATATCTCTGATATGTAATAAAGCCATTTTCTATTTTTTTAAACTTTTGACTTTTATTTCCAAAGTTAAAACAAAGTGAAAAACTTGAATTTCTCTTTATTATTGTATTTTCACCACGAGTGTTAAGATTGCAGTGGCATATTATGGCTTCAAAAACTTATTAACATCTCCTTTATCACAGGGATGTTTTTGTTTTCTTTAAATAAAACAGTCTTCTCATGGAGAAGTCTTCTCACGGAGAAGTGACTTCTGAAGTCCCAAAATATTTATAGCTAAAAACAGTCAGTGCAGACTTTATGGTACCTCACCCCACCCCTGGAAAGACAGGAAGCATCCCTGCATGATATATTCACCCACAGACTGGATGAGAAATAAGACCTTCTTGGGATCAAATTGTGGGAATAATTTTCCACCCCAAACAGGAATAAATATATTTATTTATTTTCTGTGGTAAACACATTATTTATATATTTATATTAAAACTGACTGACTTAGACCGCATTTTTAAAATAGATTACAGTCTTATTATTTTATGCGTTCTCCATACACAAAAGTCAGAATTTTGAGACTTTTTTCTCATAAACATCATGTTCTGACTCACTGGAAAGCAAGACTGTTGTTACCAAACATGGGTTGTACGCCTGGCATTGAGAAACACTTCCTCAGAGCTCCCCAGTACTAGTGGTGGGGCTCCCACCCTTGGGGTATTCAGGACCTATGGTGCTTGAGTTTCTCCCTTCTGGGCATTTGCTAAATCACACTAGCAAATACACAACAGTGCTAATACACACAACAGCGCTAATCGGTGACAATTAATGCATTATCTCTCCAAGGGCATTTGTATTGTTTACCATAAGTGGATCTCTAACTGGTTGTGACATTAATCCTTCAGCTATCTGGAAAGCCTAGAGGAAATATTCATGGCCAGGACTTCTCTAGTGCTTGTTGGAGGTTTCCTCCCTGATTTCAACCCTGAAGCTGTCAAGACAATCAGTACTAGCAACCCTGAGAGCTAGGAGTCACCAGCTAATCTAAGACAGGACAACCACAGGTGTCTACATTTCATTCTGGTTAAATTGTGGCTTTAGAGCACAGAATTAGAATGATATGTAATCAATTTCCAGGTGGCCATTAGTTGCTAAATCTTAAATCTGTGTCATTGAACTTGTTTTTAATTTCCCTAAACTCCAGTTTCTTCATTTGCAAAATGGGGATAACATTGGCAGGGGTTTTGCTAGCATTCAGAGCAATGGTGTTAATATCTTAGCACAGAGCCTGGAACACAGAAAGCTCCCAAAAAGTGGTAGTGTTTAATCATTTCATTTCAAGAGTTGAGACTAATTAGTTCTGGAGTCATAACATCTCACATGAGAAGAGACCTTCAAGGTTTCCCAGTCCAATCACAACTCTCCAGCACACAGCCAAGCAGTCTTGTCTGCGCAGGTGACCTTCCAAGATACTCAACATTTGACATAAAGCTCTTCCATCAGGACTAATGCCAACAGAATGGAAGAGGAGGGAAACTGGTGTGAAGGCACATTTGCCAAAATGGGCTGTGGAGAAATATAACTGGATTTTTCTTGCTTGATTGGATTTCTGAGCATAGAAGCATTGCAAGTTATCCTTCTGGAACAGAATTGAGACTGCAGTCTAAAGCAATACTTTCTGAAAGGCACTTTGAAAACAAACCCCCTCCCAAATCCCTTATAAACCACAGCTGTTAAAATCCAGAGGTACCCAGTTAGGTATTAGAGACTGCTTTCCAACACAACTAATAAATGTGAGGCTGTTCTGAAAACCTCGGCATGCATCACTTAAGCCTGGGAGTTGTACGGTGACACTCAGCTGGTGCCTGGCACCGGTGGAGATTATCATTGAAGCATTGAAGGCTATGCCAGGAATCGCAATGTTGCCACCTGCATTCTGGCTGGGAATCCTGAGCCTGCCAGGAAAAGTCAATGCAGGCCTTGCGTGTCCTTCCTCACCGCCGGGGGCTGGAGGACACCCTGAGATCTCAGCTCCACCTCCCACCTGCAATTCGACCTTGTCCATGAGTCATTTGTCCTCCCTGAGACTCAGTGTTTACTTGCCAAGTGGTGACAATCTTGAGCACCTGCTTTCCTCACCTGATTATTAAGGGCTTTCATGAATTTCATTTTCATAAAGTGCTTTCATATCCTTCACAGAACATTGCTACCCAGTGTAAGGAAAAGCCTTTGTCATTATTGATGCTCAGAGCTAAAAGGAATACTTTTTTAGGCTGATTTACTAATAAAATCGTAGTATCTAACATTCATATAACGCCTTTCATCACACACACACAATGAATTTTAAGTCCACAATTTTGAAATATGAATTTATGGTTGCAGTTGCTTTCTTTGAGGGGCAACGTGCTTCAGTGGAGTTGGTTACAGTAAAGAGTTGCTGTAACGATCCTAAGTACAGATGGCCAGAGCTGGCCTCCAATTCTCAGTTCATTAAACAGTCCTCCCTTTGACGAACAGGCCTCTCATTGTAAGGCAGCCTGGGTCTCAGCTGATGTCAAAAGCCCCATTCTGTCCTGGGTGCATTGTTCTCATAAAGGATGCCCACACGCATTCTGCTGCAGACAGGGACGGGGCTAGCTCTGCAGATGTCGCTGCCACCACCACTGTCACTTTTGCCCATCACACAATCTTGGGTCTCTTTCCAGAGACTTGCACAAAGCTCGATTCAGAGTTTGCCTGTGACTGATGCTCATTTGGCCTGCAGATGGACAGAGAAGAAGAAAAAGGCATCCCAGTGTTTCTCCACCCTTGCCTGGGAAAGCTTGGGAATTCTTGGCTTCTTTACCAGCTTCAACTCAGGCTGAAAAACAAATCAGAAAGTTGCCAATGGTTTCATTCAGTCTACGAAACTGGGTTAATGCAGCTCTGTGAGCGAAACCATCAATGCACAAAAGTCAGGAAATCCCAGATCTCCATTCCCACAGCCCACTGAGGCTTTCCACACACAGGTGACCCTGTGTCCCTGCTTCGGCACTGACCTGCATCCTTGGCAAAGTGCAGGCTCACAGTGGAAGCCGTCCTGGGACCAGCCTCAAGAGATTCAGCCAAGGGAAAAATGGTCTCTGCATGCATTACGTGACAATTCCAACTCTGAAAAAATATTCATTTATTTATGTAAAAAGACTTTTTACTAAAGTATCATATATTTACCACAAATGGTCAGTGAGCAGCTCAATGAATTTTTACACCATCAATATCCAGTCAAGAACCAGCATTGCCAACTTCTTGGGAGCCCTCAACACATTGCCACCCAGTATCTAATATGATCATAAAACCTGATTATAAAGATTAACAAAAGAATATGACATAAACAGATTGAGACTCTAGAGGTTAGAAATTCTTATTTGAAAGTATCTCCTGAAATTGAGGCAGTCTTCATGGGAACACTGGCTGCCGTCTGTATCCCTAGGATTTACACACAGGATAAAGTCTGCGGTTCCTCTGACAGATTCCACAGGTACTGTCTTCAGAGACGGATGTGCAGCACCTGTGTCCTTTCTTCCTACTGGCAGATTCTCCTGGTGGCGGAAACACATGGCACAGATTCCCAGCCAAGAACACCAGGAGAAGCTCTGCGGAGCGGCTCAGTGCTGGTTCGGCCCCAGGCCTCCGGTGAGTGCCCGCGTGTCGGGCCTGGCCAGGCCTCCGGTGAGTGCCCGCGTGTCGGGCCTGGCCAGGCCTCCGGTGAGTGCCCGCGTGTCGGGCGTGGCCAGGCCACTGGTGAGTGCCCACGTGTCATGCCTGGCCAGGCCTCTGGTGAGTGCCCGCGTGTCAGGCCTGGCCACGTAAATTTCAAGAACTTCCCAAGGAGAGTCTGAGCTGCAGCCCTGGGTGAGAACAACTCTCTCAAAGTGTCACTCATTTTCCTCTTTCATTGAACACTGTCCGAGCTCCTTCCCTCTGATACAAAAGAGGAGAAATCAGACACAGGGAGGGGGGTGGTTTCTTCTCCACCTCCCCAATTTTATATGGGCTCATTCTCCCTTTGGTACCCACAGAATTGGTGAAAAGCAAAGGCTCTGCCTCCCCTGGCCTCGAAATCAGCTTCTTTTTGCATGCAACTCCAGGCTTTGTGTGTGTCTGACACCGTCTTCCTCTTTGCCACCAGCAAACCCCTACACATTCTGCAAGATCCAGACTAAACGTTTCCACTCCATGTGTGTTTACTGATTTAGCCCTTCTTCTGTGTCCCGTGTATCCCATCAATGGCCCCTTACAGTTCCTACCATGCCTCACTGTAATTACCCTGCATGCCCGCCCCACCGAATGGACTGAGATTTTTCTCTTTCCGCCTCTGCATTCTTAGGGCCTAGAGTGGAACCTGGGACATGCTGAATAAATAAATAATGGATGGACAGATGGATGGATGGATAGATGGATGGATATTTGAAAGTTCTTTAGAAAGTGCAAACTGTTTCATCACCATTCATTCTAAAACTACCATGCACACGTGGCTGTCTGGAACTCAAACATCCCTTTGTTCCCAGACCCCATTCTTCTCTCCCTGCAAGTAGATAGCCAATTCTTTGCCATTTCAATAGCAATTAGAAGCTCTATACCTTCCCTATGTGATTGTCAGCAAAATTTTGTCTTTCATTTTAGCATCATTATTCTCTCATGCTCTTCCAAAAATCTAACATTCCTTTGGGCCTTTTGCCTCTCTCTTTTACCCCAAAAAGCCAATGCAAGCAAATAGACACCTTGCAAAAACAAAAAGCCTATGAAGCATGACTGAGAACTGTCACCCAAGGCCAGCCCCTTGTAGCCTGGTCGTTCAGTGGGCAGTTCGGTTTCTGCCGGGTGTATGTACGCAGCAATTGATTTCTTAGAAAGAATAAACTGCAACCAACTCAGGCAGTGACGGTGAACTGAGAGCTGTGCACACTCAGCTGTTGCACTGTAGCTGCAAGTTCCATCTGTGGAGGAAATGTTTTGAAGTCACAGCCCTAGCATAGGATGCATTTCCCACATTCCAGAGCAGCCACATGGTAGGAGCATGGTCAAAATAAGGCATCTGAGTGTGTGGAGAAAGTGGAAAAAAAAATAGTAAAGGTTAAAGGAAGAGGGAATTGAACAGCTGGAGATAAATGATATTAACTAGGATGTTTCTTACACAGGGAGCCAGTGTAGGAAGGCTTAAAAAAAAGTGGGGGGACATGCAAATAGCATCCTTAACAATGTATCAGAATGTCATAGTGATAGAAGAATTCCAGAGTTGGACAGAATATTACAGACCATATAAGTCAAACCCTGAATTTTATACATGAGGCAACTGATTTACCAAAAAAACCAGTGAACAACTTTCATAACAAGGTCAACCATGATATCCACAACATAGTTTGATTTAAATGTTATTCAGAAGAACTGCTTACCTCAAAAATTCCCACCTGTTGTCTGTTATGATGTATCATATATTCCTACCATTTTTCATTCCTTTGGGTAAAGTCAGTGTTTCCAGAAGGTGCATGTTAAAAACATATCTGTTTTCAAATTGTGGGCAGTCCAGAAAACAAATGGCCTGTAGTCTAAAAGTCAAAGTCATAATAAAAAATAAAAAATAAAAAACTAAAGAGATGTGACAGCTAAAAGAAATATGGTACCCTGGATTGAATCCTGGATCAGAAAAGAACTATTTTCTTTTCCTATAAAGGACACACACGAAAAAGCTGGTAAAATTCAAGTAAGATCTATAAGTTATAATATCTAAAATGTATGCCAATGTTAATTTCCTGATTTTGATTATTTTATGCTGGTTCCATAAGAGAATGTCCTTGTTTTTAGACAACACACATTGATGTATTTGGGGGTAAAAGACCATGTGTCACACCTGTTAAAGTCATCCTGTTGTGTGTCTCAGCAGGAATAGGTCACAGGTATCTGCAAGGACAACAGTCACCTGCCCAGACAGGAGGCACCGGGCAGCCCGAGCACTGCAGTGGCCTCACGTGCAGACCGTGCCCCCTTCACAAAGGTTTAGGAGGTATTAATGCCTCTATCGTTGTTTGATTCCTCATCTGAAGATGTTAAGAAAACTACTAGCAGCCCAGCACTTACTGAAACCTTAGTCTGTGCCAGGCACTGCAAAAGCAGTTTATGTGCATCACCAACAACCTTCTACAAATAAGACTGACACACAAACAGCAAAGCAACTTGCTCAGGGTCATACAGCTGAGTGTGACCAAAATTGAAGCCTACCTTACACCATGATTCATCTCCTAGTGTTTCTGGGAAACCAAACTGAAATACATCCAGCACTTAATCTAGTGCCTGTGCCATGGGAAGCAGTCAGTAGAAGCCAGTTAATTGCCACTGTCAGCCTAGTCACCACCGTGAGTGACACCCACAGTGCACATGCAGCAGCTGGACTCAGTCCTCTTTTCACTAACTCTTTGGTAGAGTTTCATCAGATCATTCAATTTGTAAGTCAAACAGTAAGTATCTCAGAAGAGCTAAAGAAAAAGTAGGGATAACGTAAGTGAATATTTTTTTACTTGTATCAATTGATAATTTTGTAGCTTAGTTTCAATAAAACTTGCCTGTATGATTCATTTAGACTTGAGGACAGTTTTCATACTATTTGGATTCCTTCCACAGGACACCACAGAGCTGGAGGAAAAGAGATTTATATTCAGTCATAACTGTGGTGTACCTATTTTGGGCACATATTTGGGCCTTTCTCCAGACATCATGCTAATATATCTTGTCTAGTAAAAGATACTAGATGCCATTCAAACAAGTCACTCCCATGTTTTCTGAGATTTTTAGTTCCATATAGAGTGGGTTTTGATGGTTTTTGCTCGGTTGGTGTTGAGATTGAGTGGATGGCCCTCCAGTCAAGCTCTCTAGATTCACAAGGAGACTGCATTCGTTTGCTAGGGCTATTGTAACAAAGTACCACAGACTGGGTGGCTTAAACAACAGAAATATGTTTTCTCAAAGTTTTGGAGGCTAGAAGTCCGAGACCAAGATGTCAACAGGACTGTAAACGGCTGTCTTCTCCCATGTCTTTACATGGTCTTCCTTCTGTGTGGGTCTGTGTCCTAATTTCCTCTCCTTATAAAGACATCAGTAATATTGGATTAGAGTCCACCCTAATAGCCTCATTTTAACTTAATTACCTCTTTAAAGACCCCATTTCCAAATACAGTCACATTCTGAGGTACTGGGGGATTTCAACATATGAATTTCGGGGGAACACAACTCAGCCCCTAACAGAGACTTAGAGAGAGGGGACGAAAGAATCCACACAAATGTATCTTCAGGGGTCTGGCCAGTGGCTCACTTGGGAAAGCGTGGTGCTGACACCACCAAGGTCAAGGGGTTGTTTCCCAGCACTGGCCAGCTGCCAAAAAAAACCCAAAAAACAAATGTATCTTCAATTCTAGGAATGAATATTCCTTGGAAGTTCACTGTAAAACACTATGTCTGACGCTGCCTGTCTCCTCTGTATCAGCCTTCTTGGGAACAGCTCCAGTGGAGGTTCCATTCTAGCAAAGCTTCCAGAACCTTCTCTTGGATCTCTATAAACTTCTTGTTGAGTTCTGCTGACCAGCCCCAGACCTCCCCGCCCAGCCAGCCCTGTGCTGCCATCCCCGATGTACCACCACTCAGTACCCAGGAATACAAGGTCCTTGCGCATGACATGTTGGCACTGTTGCAGAATTCAATGCTCAGCCAATATGGCTCAGCAACTTGGAAATAATCCATTCTCTTAATAGCTGATATAATTTTAGTACTTTATTTACTACAAACATTGAATTTTGCCTTCAGGCCTCATAGAAAACAGCACTGACAACTTCCAGAAACATATTTGAAATGCCTAACATAGCACGCACAGCTGAGGAAGAATGTTGCTAGTGCGGTGAGACAAAAATGAGGAAAAGCAGGAAACCACTACCCAACATGAAAGCTCTCCAGCCCGGCCGGATCTCCCTGCCTCACATCCCCCTGCTGCTGACTCAGGAACCCAAGGCCTGTAAGCCTGAGGCTGTTACTGACTTTGAAGAGACTTTTAAACCCCTGTCCCTGTTTCCATGTCGGTGAAATAAGTGGATTAAACATATAGCATTGTCTTCTCCCCGAACTATGTAAGGGGGGAAATGAGATGAGACCCTAAAGCAAACTTTAGTACAAGTCAAAATAGGTTAAATAAATATAATTTCAATTCTTCATTGTCAAAACCAATTTAAATCCATTGAATTATTCTGGGATTGTTTACTGGTTTATGCTGGTTACCAGATAAAGATGGAATGTCTCCCACAGCAAGACGCTTACCTTCAACCCCATGAGAAGATTTAGGTCTATGCTCTTGTTGCCCTTTATACGCACTGATTGTCCATAGCTCTAGACTTGCGAACCGTGTACTAGAAGATAACCGGCCGCTGCAGCTAACTGTAATTCTACAGAGAGCTTATGGGTCGGGTGTAGTAAAATGCATGACCACCAGGGGGCAGCATAGACCCGACGCTGCTTTAGACGCGTCGCTAGACTTTCGCGGTGGCTTTTCTCTGGTCTCAAAGCAGCCTCCCTTCCCCCACGCAGGAAAACTGTGCTTTAGGAACCTGCAAGTGCCCAGGAATCGAGGCCCAGCGTCCCCTGTTGGCAGACACTTGCCCTGAGGATTGCCGCCGTCCTCCTGCCCAGTGCTGGGCGGGGGACTCGGCTGCCTTTCGGTGTCGAGGGTGCTCCCAGGTCACAGGCACTCGGATCGATGTGCAACACGCAGGCATCGGAACCGACCACACCTCAGCTTCCCAGGCCCCGGGCTCCTTCTGGAGTCCAGGGGGCAGGAGCCAGGAGCCTGGGGCAGGAGCACCGTCCTGACCCCGGACCCGGTCAGGAGAGAGCAGGAGGTCGGACAGGCCTCAGGAAAGGTTACTAGGAAAAGAGCAAACGAGGATTCCGTGTTCACATGACGTTGTCTTTTCAAATGTTTCATCCTCTCTCACTCATTATTAGCTACTAAGCCCGGACCGTCATCCCCTCATGTGACAGGTGAGAGAAGGAAACACGAGAATCAGCAGTTTCCGCAGAAAGCCGTGAAGGCGGCTGCAGAGCCTCAGCCTCCCCGCAGGCCGTTTGCTGCTCCGCACGCCGAGCCCTCCAACAGCACAAACCTCTCGTGGTCAAAACAAAACCCCAACCAGGAACCAAGACGCAATTGGAACCAGGTGACAAGGTCGCGTGACCCCAGCAGCAGACCTTAGCACGCCTCTCCAGTCGTGGGCTGTTCCTCCCTGGGTGACCCGGTGACGGGCACAGCTTGTCCCGTGCACCAAAGCTGTGGCTCAGGCCGGCGGGCGAGGAGGGGACATCGCAGGGACAGACATGTGGCGACAAGGTTAGGGTGGCGGAGGGCTCTGCGCCGGCTCCCCCTGCGGTTCCCACACACGGGCTCCCATTCATCCCCGTGATTGATGCTGCTGGATCCCGCCTGGCAGTCCTCTCTGTGAGCTAATTATGATGGGGACTGACCTGCGTCCCTGGTCAGGAGTGAGTAAGGCGATCGTTAGGTGAGAGCGGGCTATTCACAAGAGGGCAGCCTTTGATGCGAGCGGAGCAGAAAGTTTGGCCGAAACTCAACACCTCTTAGAAGTACAGATTAGTCAAGAGGAAGAAAGGAGAAGGCATTGTGGAAGTTTTCAAGAAGGAGACAAAGATGCCTGTGTTTTGTATCGCTCAGCTGCCTCAAGAAAATGTCCATTTGTTTTCTTTACACTCCTTTTACATTTTAAGTGGAATCTAGTGAATGTGTCTTTTCAGGGTTCCCAATTTCACCATTTCACGACACCTCATGTTGCCATTTTAATGAAGCATCATTTTTCCAGAGGGTGTGGGAACAAAACCTATTTAATGACCTCTCAGAGCAAACACTGAGTTCTTCAAATATTTCCCTGAATTAAAATCCCTCACCCCACAATTCATTTCCTTTTAAAAATGCCAGTTTGCCAACTACTGCAAACCAATAAACAGGGCTTTCCTTTACCCTCAGGCCAGAGGGCTCCTGTGGAGCCTCACAGCCTGTGGAGCCAATGAGAAGCCCCAGTTCCCATCCCTCACTGCTGTCCTTGGAGGGCTGGGTGGTACAGTGGTCTCCTTGGAAGTGTGACATCATGGGACTTGCATCCTTGCAGCACACAGGTTGAGGGGACTCAGCAAAAACGTGGGCAACCTTGATTATCTAGTCCAAGCCCTCACTTTACAGGTGAGAAAACTGAGGCCAGTGAGGAGAGGCATGCAGAGTCCACATAGGTTGTCATAGATAGAACAGGAAGGCTATAAAGGGAATAAGCAGAGTTAGCCCCACATGGCATCAGCATCACTTAGGGCGATTGTATAAAATGCATATTCCTGGGCCCCTTACCAATCCTACTGACCTGGAATTTCTGGAGGCAGGGACTGGGAATTTGCATTTCAACAATATGTGCACATGGTGGTTGTGATGCATGCTTTCAGGGAAAACCAGTAGGAGTAGAAGGAACAGGCTTGGAGTGAGACAGATCTGAGTTTGAATCCCATCTCTCCTGCTTACAAGCTCTGCATATTCAGCAAGATAATATGTCTGAGCTCCACTTCCTCATCTGTCTTGGGGGAGACTTCTGTGAGGACCACATAAGGTGGTGCATTTAGGCTCACTCAGGCCCTGACCCAAGAATGCACTCACTCAGTGTCATCCATCACCTGGAGGTAATCCCCCATCTGGGATTTGCATCCCAGAGTCCTCACTTATGGACTGTATGTGCTTGGCCATGTCATTTGTCTTCTCTGAGCCTCGACGTTCTTATTTGTAGATGGAGATAATATGACCTCCTCCCAGGAATGTTGTGAGGGTTAAATGTAATATCATGTTGAGGCAGCACAGTCCAGTCATAAAACAAAACCACTCCAGGTCTTTCAAATAGACAGAATTCAAGGGAGGGATTTGATTCCAAAAGGCATGGAGGAGCTAAGCTGCCAAACAGAACAAAGAGGCCATCTAGAGATTAGCTGCTGCAAAGACAAAGAAAGGTGGTAGTTTTACAGAGCCCTGGTGTCAAGGTCCCCAGCAGGAGCTGGAACCATAGTGGCACAGGGGACCTAATGCCACAGAGAAGAATTAGCTGCCACTGGATATGGAAATGCCACGCAAGGCAAACGGGAATGGAGAGAAAGGCCCTGGCTTCTCTCTTCTGTCCACCCTGCAGCCTCCTGCCAGTGACTCTCCTTTCCCGGAGGAGGTAGAAGTCAGAAGATACCTGGGAAGTTTAGCTCCCAGAGATACAGAGCAGAGAGAAAGGGCAGACATCAGGCCCAAGAGCAAACAAGCAAACGCCTAGCACACACACAGAAAGACACATACACAGGCTCAGCATGGAGGAGGCCGTCTGCAGTGCTTGTCCTTGCAACTGGTAACAATGAAACAGAACAGCCCAAAGGAATAGGCTCTTGGCAAGAAAAGTGTGTTTGTGGGAAGACTGCCTTTAGTCACATACAAGTGTCACTTCACAAGGAGTGGCCACCATGTGGAGGAAAAGTCCTGAAATAAGAGTCCCAGATGCAACAATTACAAAAGCAGCCTCAGTTTTTTCTTCTATGAAAACACGAATAATGAACTACTTCACAAGTTGTCATAGGATGTATTGAGATCATAGACATGGAAGTACTTTACACACTTAAAAGTGCTATACGAATACAGGGTGTGTCTATATTCTCCGAAGGGGACATTTTCAAAAAACAGCTATCAGATTCTCTATGAGGTACATGCAATATCATTACTATTTTTTCTAATTAATTTTTGAAGTTTATCGATTCCTTTTCAGGAATTCAGATAGAACATTATTTGAGCAAATACTGTTCAAAACTTAGTTGAGTACTACTAAAGAGATGTTCTAGTCAAAAGCTCACATAAGAACCACTTAGCTAATGTGATGACAACCCATTCCATAAAAAGAGAATTCTGACATATCGTCACAAGCCTCGATTGTCCAGTTTTGCTATCTCCACTGATTAAGGCTGATGAAACTGTTGCTACATAATAAATACTATATACAATCTGTAATATATATTTAAAAAACTATTATTTGGCTAATCTCTTTGTGTACTTTACACGCATTGGTATCATTTAATTTATTATATAATAATAAGATGAATTTTCCAGGTGTAACATTTGATGTTTCATAAGTTTTAATTACTAAACAGAGTTCTGATAACAAAAGTGTTATTCTTTGGGGACAGTGTTTATGTATAGTAACCGCATTTAATGTCTTTACAATGAGAAACTATTCACTTCTGCAATTCTGGTTTCTTGTTTATTTGCTTGCTTGTTTTATTAGTCCAAGTCATTGTGCTAGGCATTGTGAAATATTCTGAAATTTACTATTTTTAATACACTTCTAAAATATTTAATTTTTCTCCCACAGTATTACATTATATCTTCAGGCATATTTTATTTTGTTGGTTTTAATAAAGAGTGTTCCAGGAAGTGGCCAAACTGCCAGCATGTCCTTGAGTGTCATCAATCACACAGAAGCTGGCAGAGCTTGTTCAGAGTTGGGGACCCATGCACGAGGTCCAGAGGCAGCCCTGGCAAGGGGAACAACCAGGTGGCCCAAGAGGGACAGAGACAGAGGGCAGAGTCTAGGGACAGTCTGCAGATGTAGCTGAGCTGGAGCATTTGGGGGCTCCAGCAGGTCCACATGGGTCTAGGCCTTTTGATTCAGCTCAGGAGGGTTCACGTGGAAATTTTGAAGTAGGAAAACCAAGCTTCAAGTTTGCGTGGTTTGACATCTGCCAAGAAAGAAAGGCAAAGGACAAGTGTCTGCATGAGAAAATTCCCAAGAGAGAACAAAGACGAGATGCCAAGGATCCAAGGTATTCAGAATTGGACCAAGTGATGAAAATCCCTCATTTTCCCTGGACTATATGTAGAGCCAAAAGGGGTAACATTAAGGGACCTCCCTACCCAGAAACAGAGGAAGATGCTCGCCCTCAAAGAACTAACCAGTGGGTCTGCATTTAATGTAAGAGGTTCGTCATCGGGTTAGTCCAAGAGACTATTGAAATGTGTTCGAAAACACCCAAAATGCCAGTCAAGAATGACCGAAGAATGACCACAGGAAGGCCAGCTTAGAGTGGGACTGCAATGAGACAAGGAGGAACTGGGTCAGCTCCACTACCCCCTGTCAGAAGAAAGACCGGGCTCGGAAGCACGGTCAACCTGACACCCATAACAGGTAAACACGAAGACCCAGAAGGGCTGGCACCCACACAAGCTCTGATGTGGGGAGGAAGAGAAGAGCCCCACAGACCCCAGCACTATGTTCAGTGAACATGGGCATCCGTGGCCTCTGAAGCCCATTGTGATTAATGAACTTAATCAGACAACTTCTTCCCTTTGCTCTGATTCCATATGCACCAGGAAACCTCCTGATTATATTTTTTGCTCTCCTAGGAAAGCTGCCAAGAGAGATAATGTGCTCATCATTTTGCCTTAAATATTTCAGTCGAAAGGACTCTCAAGGTTCTCATTGCAAAATAAAACTGGTACTTTGATTTATACATCAGTCTCTGTCACCTTGGTTAATGGGAGTATGCCCCAGAGAGCTGGATTCACATCAAGTGTGCTTAAAACTTTAAGTATTTGAAGCTTCAAAGCTGAGACCCTGACCTGGGATAACATAGAATCTACAGAAGGTAAATGCCAACTTAGGGGCATGTGGGCATTGACACAGCCAACCTTCCTTGATAACGTCCCAACATTGCCACATGCCATCTTTTAAATTAAACAAATAGCAGTATTGGTTGTGCACGTGCCAGTTCACTTCAAATGTTCCACATTGTAAAACAGCTTGAAGCCTATAAAACCAGAGGAATTATCGTTATGGGCCAGATCTGGGCTGCAGTGCAGAAGAGGATTCAGGATCTTTGAACTATGAATAAATTCAATAACACTAGACATTAAATTGTGGACTGCTACAGCACAGCTTAGGTAGGGGAAGTCAGAGCAATCAGTATGGTTTTCTGTGCAGCTCCAACTACATTTCCTTCAAAGCCTTGCTTTCACACCTCCTGGGACTTTTGCAGCTTCTTAGCAATTTAAAATGATGTGTACCAAAAATCGAATAATACTCTGGCCATAAACAAATAACCCACGATGTACGATGACATTCTAAGAGTCGAGAAATAGCAGACATTAGAACTAAAGAGACAAAGTTGACCATATGAAACTTTTAAATTTCTGTGAAGGTAACTATTAACATTAAAATTTAAAAGGCAGACAATGGATTGGAAAGATACTTGTGGCAAATAATAAGAAAGAAAAAAATTTTATTAAAAAGTACAGTCATGAGCCTCATAGTGACGTTTTGTTCAGTGACAAGCCACATAGATACAGTGGTCCCATAAAATTATAACGGCTATACCATATAGCCCAGGTGTGTAGTAGGCTATCCCATCTAGATTTGTGTAAATACACTCTATGATGTCTGCACAATAGAAAATTGCCTAACAACACATGTCTCAGAATATATCCCCATCATTAAGCAATGCACGATCGTATTAAATTTCCTGACAAAAAAGAAAATGAAAAGAGCAAAATTTTATTATATAATTATTAAAAAGTAAGCAAGAATATCTAGCAAAAATTAAGACATTAATATCCATTGCCAGTGCAGTTGGAAAGAAAGAAAGATTCTCACATGCTGCTGTTAGCAGCACACATTTATACAACTCTTCTTGATTTCGTTGAGCATCAAGAGTAATGGAATCATTTATACTCATTTACAACTACACCCACATTATGATATTCATCCTAAGGAAAAAATTTAGAGAAAGGAAAAGCTATGCATATTAACATAATCATTTTAGTATTATGGATAATAGAGAAAATTGAAAGCAACCTATTTTCCAACAATTGAGAAACAGTCAAGCTGATTATGATGCACTGCTCGGTAGAATGTCGTGCAGTCATTTAAGATCACAACATTTAGACCTATGTTACCTTTCAGGAAAATGTATGGAATATGCTAAACAAAATCTGAGTACCTGGCTGTAAGTGTGTTACAGCTACAGCAATGAAAATACGTGAGTATCTGAACAAAGTCTGGGAGAGAATAGGAGACAGATGTAGCTGAATCCCAGCTCTACCACTCACCAGCTACAAAACGGTGGACATGTTACTTAATCTCCCTATGCCTCAGTTTTCCAGTTTGTAAAATGAGAATAGTTATAATACCTGCCCAGTAATGTTGACATACAGATTAAATGGGTTATTGCACATAAAATGCTTAGAAAACTATCTGGCACAAAATAAGTGCTGTACAAATGTTTATTACTATTTGCCATTAGATTATTTCCTATCATATTATTGCCATAGGTTTTAATAAATAAAACTTAGAAAGAATGTAAAAATACCCTCTCCAATGCTTATACATTGTTGCTAAAACATATTTCATTTCTATTAGGGATATCTCACAATATCCTTAAGAACATTTCAGTTCAATGAACAGCTATCATGCATCTGATATGTGGCAAGCACCATGTGGTCCCTGCCTTCATGGAGCTTACAGTCAGTTAAAGCAGAAGGAATTCCACAAACCCTAACAGCCCTGGTATATCCTCAGCTTTGCACTTCACCCTCTCATCCCAAATTACAAATACAATTCCATCATTTTATCATTGTTTACCACGGTTAATACACCCTGGATATTTGTTTTATGTTACACTTACATAACTATTCCTGAGGTCTATAAAGTGTGCCTCTGTATTGAATAGTCTTCTATTCTCATTAGATTTGAACAAGTGTAGTAGTTCTAATATTCTGACAATACTTGATGGAGTTTGGATGTGTTGTCCCCTCCAAAATTCATGTGGAAATTTGATCTCCAATGTGGCAGTGTTAGAAACTGATTGAGTCATGGGGGCGTATAGGTAGTGAGTGAGTTCTCACTCTATCAGTTCCCGTGAGAGCTGATTGTTTAAAGGACTCTGGCACCTCTTGCTTCCTCTCACCATGTGATCTGCTTGTACCCGCCGGCTGCCTGCCACTTTCCGCCGTGAGTAGAAGCAGCCTGAGGCCCATGGCAGATGCAGCTGTCCCAGAATCGTAAGCCAAATAAACCTCTGTTCTTTATAAATTACCCAGTCTCAGGTAATTCTGTTATAGCAACACAAAATGGAGTAAAACAATATTTAACAATTGTCATTCCACCCAGGTATCATTTAGGTGTTAACACAAAAGAGTGTGGTATCTCAAAACATGTTTAAATCCCAAAACTTTTAGTACCTTGTCCTTTGAAATCAATACAAAATCTTCATTCTGTAAGGATACACTGTATTCCCATTCCTATTCCCATATTTTTAATCATTCAATGAATGTGTATTAAGTATGTGCTACATACCAGACATGCATGGTGCTAGGCACTGGGGATGAGAAGACAGCTCCTGTCTCAAGACTCGTCCCATCTACAAGGAGAAATTTCCCTCACAATGCAAGGAATAAGAATTATAATAAGAATATGTTCAGGGGCTACAGAGTCAGGAAAGCATTCTGACTCATTCTGGAAAGAGATGGACTTGATGGGGAAGAGTTCCATAAAAGAAGGCATTTGAAGTCAGTCCTGAAGGACAACAGGTGATAACCAGGCAGATAAAGCAGAAAGAGACTTCCAGGAAAAGAACGCAGGCTAAGCAAAGATAAGAAGGCACGAGAGCACGACGTGTTTCAAAACCACTTAGGATGGATGGAGCAAGCCTGGGCATAGGGTTAGGTAAGAGATGAAGCCAAAGATACCTCACAAATCCTACTGAAGACACTGAGATTTATCCTTACAGAGAGGGAAGGCCATTTAACAACTGTAGACCAGCGAATAGAATCCTCAGATTTGCATCACCAAATGATCCATCTGATAACAATATGGAAGAGGAGAAGAGACTGCAAAAAGAGATCAGCCAAGAGGCTTGTGAAGTAGTAAAACAGTAAATTAAGAAGGCCTGAACCAAGACAGTGACCACGGCAAGGACTGGATAGTGGATATACTTAAGGCAATATGGCAGATTAAATTTAAAAGAGAAACCCCATTTCTAAATACTGTGCGAATGATAATAATCGATTAACAATCACTTAAATGTATAGAAGAGCTCACAAGAAAGGAAAGGGCTACACCTCAGAAAAAGTAAAGACTAGAAAAATCGTCCCATAAACACAAGGAGATGACAATTTTAGCATAAGCGCTGGGGCAACAACCCTTCCTTGAGAATTTGAGACAATGGGCTTGCCCTTATCTGAGTTTGTGGTTAAAATTTACACTGTGCAAGGATTCTAGAATACTGAGCCTAAGAAAATTACATAAAACATGGAGCACTATGAAACAAGCCCTATGGTGAGTGAAAAAAAAGTAAGATACAAAACTGTGTCAATAACATGCTACCATTAATGTGAAAAGTAATCATAACTATGTATGTATGTGTTGCATGTGTATAGACCATCTCTAGATAACCATGGCGTATCCTGGCATCAGTCTTTGGTCCTCGTCTCCCCTCTAGTGATACTCACTGTATTGGTGATCTCACCAAATCTTGAAGCTTGGTGACCACTATAAGCTGATCACTACCAAATTTACATCCCTAGCCCAGAATTCTCTCCCAAATTCCACACTCAGATATTCAATGACCACGTCAAAATCTCTACTTAGAAGCCTAACAGACATCTAAACCCCCAAATTTTTCTTATATCCTCTCAAGCCTGTTCCCCATTTTTGTTGACAGTAAATCCATCCAGTGTCTCAGTCCTGAAACCTTGGAGTCATCCTGGACTCCTTTCTTGCTCTCTTATCCCACATCCAATTCATCAGGAAAGCCCCCTGGATCTATCTTCAAGATATACCCAGAACTCCACTGCATTACATTTCCTCTACACCAACACTCAGGTCAAAGCCATTCTCATAAGAACACCTATATATTGCAAATTGTAAAACTATATGTTTTCCTGCTGCTTTAAAATCCCCACCAACAGGCTGTGAGCACTCCACCCAGGTGACCAAGTGCACCTGTGTGATAAGGTTGGTGCCTGCCACAAGTTCCCCTTCCTGTTCTCCTTTGATTATGACCAAGTAACATTCAAATGCACCAATGAAATCCCCTTGCACCTTTTCATGTAAATTCTACCCTGACCCCCAACAAAGATACTTGGCCAGGGTCCTCAGTCTCTTCCTGCTTCCCACTACTTGATTGAGCCTGCTCTCTTGGTGCTCTTCTCTTGTCACTCCCTCATGATATGTGGTGATTCTGTCTCTCTAGGACCTGTGAGTATAATAAACTTTGTTTTCCTGTGCCTCTCCTGTGCCCCTCTTGTGGCCACACCAGACTGACCATCTCATGGAAGAATATAAGACAACCTGGATCACTGCACCAACCTCTTTCAGGTGTCCGTGCTTCTACCTTGGCTCCCCCCACCACAATCATATGTCCTAATTTACATTTAGAAGCCAGAGTAATCATCTGACCCTCATGCCCAAAATCCTGCAACAGCTCCCAATGTCACCCCAGAATCCTGTAACAGGTCCCAATGTCACCCAAAGTAAAAGCCAAAGTTCTCACAATGGCCTACAAGCACTTGCCTGATCTGTGCCCCCATGCCTCTCTACTGCGTGCCACTCCCATTCCTGCCTCAGCTCCAGCACACTAGGCTCCTTGCTGTTTCTTGAGTATCCCAGGTGTGTTTCTACTTTATACACTTTGGTCTATCTATTCTTGTAGCTTGGAACATGCATCCCCAGTTATCCACTTGTTAATGATCTTACCTTCCTAAGTCTTTGGTCAAATCTCACCAAATCAAGACTTACCATTGTTGATATCATTTAATATGGCAGCCTACCCCCGACCCCAGGACTCTTAAACCTTCTCACTGCTCATATCACTCTTGATTTCAAATGTATTATACTATTATATGTATTAATCGTATTATACTATTGATTGTATTTGTTATTTATTGTCTCCCCTTACCACACACACACAAATACACCCCTCCTCCCAGAAAATAAGCTCACTAGAGGCAAGGATCTTCTTCTGTTTTGTTCATTGATGTGTCCCAAACTCCTAGAACAGTATCTGGCATATAGACGCTCAATATTTGTTAAATGAGTTAATGGAAGAAACAAGAAAATGACAACCAAATTCCATCTGTGAATGTGAGGTGGATGAATGGACTACAGAGATAGGAGGGGCTTTTTAATGTTGTAACTTACCTTAACTATTCAAAAGATTTGATAAAAAATAAAATATAAAATAAACAAAAATTAAAATGTAGTATGAGGCTGAAGATAGTGTCTTGGAATCCTAGAATAAGTAAACACAAAACTACTCTAAAGGATCACTCAATCCATGTCTCACAGCATTCCCACATATAAAAACCTGCTGAAAATGAGCTCACAATCCAAAATTACAGAACAGAAGAAGAAAAGTCAGCCACAAGTAAATGTTAGGACAAAACAGGCCTCAAGAACTTCAGATAATATATAATCAAATAAAAAACATTAAGTATATAGATATATTTATTTGTCTATGCATGATTACAGATATAAAAGAAAGAATTGAAACACAGGAAGTAAAACACTCAAAAAATATTTTAAAGGTTAAAGTTAAAGCTTCTAGAAATGGAAAATGCTGTTATTGAAATTTTAAACACTCAGTAGATATGTTAAACAGAAGATTTGACACTCTTTCCATGTATTCTAGAAACATCTGAGGAAATAGTCCACAATGCAGCATAAAGTGACAAAGAAACAAAGAACATGAAAATTCCGAAAGGAAAAAACAGAAAACATGGGAAAGAAAAAGTATTCAAATAGATAATGGTTGAGAATTGTCCAAAATTAATGAAAGACAACAATTCAGATTTTAAAAGTATAACAATTCCTGCACAAGATAAGTAAAAATAAATCCATATTTAGATTCATCATAGTTACACTGTAAAACACCAGTTAAAAAGAAATGTTAAAACAATAAGTAAATATAGACTACCAGCACAGGAATAACAAACCAACAGCAGATTTCCCTTAAACAGAAGATAAAAGACTATTGAATAACGTCTTCAAAAGGCTGAGAAAAGGGAAGAGAGTTGAGCAAATATTGGTCAAAGGAAACAAAATTTCGGTTAGATAGGAGAAGTAAGTTCAAGAGACTTATTGTACAACATGGTGACTATAGTTAATAACAACGTACTGTATTCTTGCAAAGTGCTGAGAGTAGATTTTAAGTGTTCTCACCCACAAAAAAATAAGTATGTGTGGTAAGCATATATTAAATAGCTTGATTTAGCCATTTCACAATATACTAGGGTACTTCAAAAAGTTCGTGGAAAGAATTATATTATCTTTTCCATGAACTTTTTGAAGTACCCTTGTATACATATTTCAAAACAAAATGTTATACATAAAAAATATATGTAACTTTTATTATTCATCAATTAAAAAAACTAAAAATTTTAAAAGGCTGAGAAAAAATAATTACATACCAAACTCTCAGTCAAGAATTAGGATGAAATAAAGACTCTTTGGATAAGTAAAGACAAAAAGTTTTCCACTAATAAATCTTCGAAGAAAATATTAATAATAAATATGTTCAGAAAGAATGAAACTGAAAAGTAAAGTAAATTAAATGTAAAAAGAAATAATGAGTAAAAAAATAATAAACATAAAGGTAAATCTAAAACAAATACTGACTGTCTAGTACAACAATATCACTTGGGAGAGTGTGGTGCTGATAACACCAAGGTCAAGGGTTCGGGTCCCCTTACCAGTCAGCCACCCCAAAAATAAATAAATAAATAAATAAATAAATAATACAACAACAATAAGAAATAATGGAAATTATAAAAATAAGATGAAGCTAACCAACTAGATGATAATAACAGGTAAAATTGTGGTGGGCAGTTATTGGACTTAAAGCATTCCTAGAATCTTGTACTGTTCAGCAAGAAAATATGTAGAGATATTAATTAACATTAGATTTTATTAAGTTAATGTATGTTAAAATGTATACTACTAAAAGAATGGAAATAGGGTTGTTCAAAACCAGTTGACAGGGGAGAAACAGAACAAAGAAACTCCCATGAGAACATTCCCCCACCACATTTTTTAAAATTTTGCCACATTATTTAAGGCAAACACAGACATCATATAGCTCATCTATCAATGCTTCAGAATGCAACACCAACAATACTAACAGAGAAGGACTTTTAAAAACATAAACCACATTATAATCTCAAATAACAAAAGTAACAAAAATGCCTCAATATCATTTAATACTCAATCTGTGCTCAGTTTCATTTAAATGTCTCCAAACTTTTTAAATACACTTTATTTGTTCAAATCAGATCTAAAGAAAATCCACACATTGCATTCTACTGATGTCTTTAAGTTTCTTTATAGCTATCAGTTTCCCCACATTTTTTGTTGTTTTTATTTTGTATTTTTGTTGTTGTTGTTTATCTTACTTCATATTTTTATTGCTATTTATTTGTCAAAGAAATCTACAGAATTTCTCGTTTTCTGGATTCAGTTGATCGCATTCATGTGGTATTGGTTAACATGTTTCTCTATCTTCTTTATTTCCTGTAGACTCTAGTTTGATTTAAGGGTTTAATTAGATTGAATGTTTTCTTTTTCTTTTCTCTCTCTTACATTTTTGTTTGTTTGTAAGAACACTTCATAGATGATATTATTTACTTCCTACTTAATCTCATCAAAATGTATATAATATCTGATTGTCCCACTTTTAAAGAAGTAAAGATTGATTAATAGTGATATGGATTGAATGGTGTCCCCCAAGCTTTGTGTATTAGAAATTTGATTCCCACTGTGACTGTTAAGTGGGTGGGAAATCCTATTATGATAATTGAAAGGTGGGGCCTTGAAGAGGTGATTAGATTATGAGGACCATGCCATAGTAAATAGATTAATAATGGTGGTCATAGGCATGGTTCTGAGGGCTGTATAAGGAGAGAAATGAGAGTCCTTCTCTCTCTCTGCTGCACTATTCTGCCATGCGAGACCCCTCTGTTACTTCCAAGGAAGACCCTCTCACCAGATGTGTTTCCTAAGCTTTTGACTTCCCAGCCTCCGAAAATATAAGCAATAAATTTCGTTTTCTTACAAATTACCCAGTTTCAGGTATTTCTATTATAAGCATCAGAAATGGACTGACACAAATTGGTTCAGGTGATGTCAGCTTGATCCACCCCTTACAAAGATTCCAGTCAACTGTACGCATAATTGTTATCAGTAGTCATTGATGATAATTGCCTTGACCCATTATTTCAACACCGTTGCAAAACAGTACTTTTAAAAGTATAACATTTCCCAACATTTATTAGTTGGAGTTCTTTCATAAAGAACTTTCCTCATCAACTATATGCTTACCCTGAAATACAGGTAACATAGAAAAGAAAGTACAAATGCCTAATTCTTTTTACTTATCAGTTTTCAGAATAGTAAGTTGATGTCCTAGCAAATTCAAAAAGTAAATATAATTTTTACTTTCAATTTCATATTGAACTCATGGATTTATATATTTGATTTATATCAATTAGTTGGAGACATTATTTTTAACTCTCTATTAGTCCCATCTTTGGCTGATTTGCTCTTGTGTGCTTTTAAAACTACCCCATCTTTGAGCACTTCCTTGCTTTCTGGCATGAGATGTCATAGGCCTATCTTATGTATTTTTTGCTCCGTACATGGAGTCAGCAATTTCTCAAAAGATCCCTGGTTCCTTTTACAGGGAAATGGTATTTAGAGAACACAATCTCAACACCAGAGGTGTTCATCTCTACTGGGTTATCATTGCTTCTACAGCTTTCAGTTGAGAGAGGTAGGAAATACAATTTTTTAGAAATAGAAAATGTAACTATTATTTTTTGCACATGCATTTATTTCTCAGCAATCTCTTCTGTCCCATCGGTCAAGTTGCCATATACCACTGCAGGGAAACTATGTGTATGTGTGTGTGTACATATACACATACATATGTGTATATATATTATATATGTATGAATATGCAGTATATTATATGGCTATTATATTTATATGGTTATATAGCAGAGGAAACATTACCAATCAATAATGATAATTTAACAAGTGCTGATAAGAAAATTTTTATCAATATGGAAAACAAACAAATCACTACATCATTCATAAGAATGAGTTCAAGGTGAAGTGCAAAATTGTGAAATTTTTAGATGAAAATAGAGGTTGATATTTTTTAGATGTCAAAATAAAGAATTTCTTAAATAAGATGCAAAAAGCAAATTTACCCCAAAATGGATAAATATGACTAAAAATTAAAAATCAAAAATTTCTCTTTCTAAAGACCACACCAGTAAAATAGAAAGAAAAGACAAAAACTGACGATTAGTATCCAAAATATAGAGACAAAACCTGCCAATCAATAGAAAAAGATAATCCTTGCATTACAGGGGGAAAATGGCAATTTATGCAAAAGGAAATACAAATGGCTAACAAAGATATTAAAAGAAACATAACCTCACCAGTAATTAGAAAAGTTCAGGTTAAAAGAACATTAGATAATAAGTCATACTTGTCAAATTGGCAAAAATTAGTAAGCCTGAAAACACCAGATTTCTGTGAAAATTTGGAGCAATGAAACTCTCATAGGCTGCTGGGAGAAGAGTAAAGCAGAACATCGATTTTGGAGAGGAATTTGGCAATATCTTGTCTAGTTGAAGATGCCGAGAATCAACGTTTTCCAGGTAAATATAACTGCATAATGGAACAGCCAAAGCATTCAGAGAATGGGGCACATACAACAATATTTATTGAAAAGAAACATTCCAAGCAATCTAAAATCTCATCAATAGGCAAATGGGCAAATGCTATAAAGTATTTAAAATTCTGTAAAAATTTTTATAGCATTTAAAAAGCTATAAAATTCTAGAACCAAGTCTATCAAATGGATACATCTCAAAACATAATTCTGAATTTTTTTTAAAAGGCAGTCTACAGAAGATATGTATAGTTTAATGCCAGTAATGTGAATATTAGAAGAGATGTGGTAACAATAGGAAAGCAGGAATGGAAATTTTTTTAAAGTATATTGTACCACATATTGTATATTCTATTTAAAAGAAAAATCCAGAATAGGCAAATCTATAGAGACAGAAAGAAAATTAGTGGATGTCAGCACATGGGGGTTTGGGGGAGTCAGGACATGACAGATAAAGGGTGTGGGTTTTCTATAGGGAGTGATAAAAATGTTCTAAGAATGATTGCCGTGGTAGTCCCACAACTCTGTGAATATACTAAACACTACTGAATTATGTGGCATGTCAATTATATCTCAATAAAGCTCTTATACACAAAAAACTTTTTTTCGAAAAAGGATAGTATTTGCCTCTACCGAGGATATTGGGAAATGGGGTTGGGAAAAGTACACAGGAGCTCTGACTTCATCTGCAATGTTTTATATCCTTTATAAAAATCAGAAGAGAATATGGGAAAACATTAAGTTTTTGCCGTGATGAGTAGAATGTGCAAGGGTACTCATTTTATGTTCCTTACATTTTATTAATGTTTAATAATACGGGAATTTTTCAAAAAGGTATCTAGGAGCCACTGCAAATGGGCTCTTGTGTCCCTGAATGATGAAGAAGACAGAGGCACTGAGATATTTGCACGTTTCTGGCTTGGGCGAAGCGTGATGCTGTGAAATCAAAGTGAGGGAATAAAGTGAGCCAGGCAGGGGAAATGGAAAGAAAGGGTTAAATAGCGATGAGGAGAAAAGGTGGGGGCAGGGAAGAGGGGGGGAAGAAGGTGGCTGGCAGGAGAAGGTTGTCTGGCAGGGAGTGAATAATTAATTCAATTTTGGTACAATTTGACATATTTGGAAATATAAATTTAGAATTAGGCAGAAGGGTCATGATTATCTGTTGACCCAAAAAAAAAAAAAAGAGGGAGTTCTTTCATGTTAGTTCTTTGATTTTTAGACAACGTGTTAAGGAGACAGTGACTCTGCCCAGGTATCTCAGGAGAATGGAAGAAGTCCCAGGCAGGACGTCTGTATGAGGAGGAGAAGGGAGAAAACACACCACCGTCACCCCCCTAAATGTGGACTGAGAGAGAGACAGAAAAGATGCACTATCAAGAACCTAAAGAGAATTAGAAGAAGGGGCCTGCCTTTATCTACGAGCCAAGAGGAAAACACTAACCTGGGGCCACAGGGCAAACTTCAAAGAGAAACTTGGTCAAAGAAGAACTAAGAAACAAAGGTTTTAAAGGAAACTCAGCTGCCACGTTCTTCCTTCTCTAGTAAGAAATCGCCTGGGTGCTCTTCGCTGATCCTGATGGTGAAGGTGGATGTGTCTTGAACTTCTTACAGCCTTTGCCTCTTAGTCTGCATGTAAGAAAACAGTATTTACCATAGAGGATTGTCATGAGGATTAAATGGCATTACACATGTGAAGGACTTAATACAGGATGTTTCTGATATGAAGTACTCAGTAAATGTTCTTTCCCCAGACCTCCATATTTTCTTACACCATTTGACAGGAAAGGAACTTAATTCTGGTAAGTCACGGCACTGGTAAATGTTGGAGCCAGAATGCAAATGCTAGTTTTCTGACTATAAATCTCACATTCTTTCCACTATACCTTGAACATCTTGCATTTCAATTCCATATTTTCAGAAGCTTAAAACCAGGGTGTTATGGGAATCTATGAAGTATTTTGAATCACAAGTTACAGACAACATTTTGGAAAAATTTTTAAGTTATCAATCTAGAGGTAGGAAGTGAGAGAAATACTGATGCAGATATTGGTACAGGTGGTCCCAAAATATATTACATATTTGCTGAGATTTTGATTGTTTTGCTGAGAATCAAGGAATAAGTGAAAACAGCTTATTCTTCCCTTTCACAGATGAACACTCAAGCAACATGCAATAAAACACAAGTTTTTTATGCAAATATTATTTGAATGTGAAATCATTTCCCTAAGTGCAACCGTAAAGTTCTTTAGGAAATTGAAAAAACACAATTCAATCATTACCAGTGTGCTTTACTCTCTAGATATGTTCCTGAAAAGATAAATGAATTCCCGAATATATTTTCACTGACTTTCATTACAAATTTGAATGATGCTTTTCCCAATTTGAAGATGCTTTTCAACTAAAGTACGTATTTTCAGCCACATACTACGTTATAGTGTGAAAGGTACTATTTATCACTGTATGCAAAGGAACACAATCTGATCCATTTTATATTTAAAGCCAAGAAACATGGAAAGGTGCTTTGTAACAGCAACATTCTGTTATGGTGTCTAAATGTCTGGCTTCATGATTGGCTATCACCACCAATTACTAGTTGGGTGCCTTTAAGTTACTTAAACTCTTTAAGCCTCAATTTCCTTAACAATAAACCGGAGATAATGCCTACTTGATGGCACTGTCATGAAGATGAGGTGAAATGAAAGATGCTTAGCAGTAGTGACAGGAGGAGGAAGAGGAGTAATAGTAATCAGTAGTAGTAATAGTAGTAGTAGTAGTAGCAATCTGTTTACATGGGTGCCTAATATTAGAGCCATCCCTATGGTTGAGAGTATCTATGGGATAATTTGGGGAGATAAGAAAACTCATTACTCACAATCTTCCTCCATGGCCCGTCTTTGTGCTTGGGTTCCCAGCATCAGAATCAAGGGGCTGTGTTTTCAAGAGACCAGTGGTAATAGGTGAGACCCTGAGCACTTGGAAATGAGAGGATTTGATCCTGGGAGAAAGTAGGGAGAAGAAACGAAAAGGAAGACATGGGAAGAGGAGGAAAAGGGTGGAGAACTGAGCCGAGCCATTCAAGGGGTAAAGGGAAGTGGGAAACTCCCAGTGCGCAGGAGGGTAAGCAAAAAACTTTTAAAAACAAAATCTCTAATTTGTTTTTCAGCTGAATTTGGCCAAGCAGTGTGCACAGTGGGACCCCAAAATGCTGAAGAAAGTGAAGTTCACAACTAATTTCCTTTGTGTAAGTAGACATTTGTAATAATTGAGGAAAGGGCAGAATTCCACAGGGATAGCAGGCACACACCCAAGAACCAGCCCCCAGGATCTTGAGGTAGACTTTGAACTTCCGCACAGCAAGGGCTGAGCGCCTGCGTCCACCGTAACTAGATCTTAGCAGAAGGAAGACACAGCCGACATCTGTCAGACATTTGCTACCTAAATTCCCTTCACGTCCCATTCATCACCATCACCACCACATCTGCCTTTTTCCCTGGCCAACTCCTATTCACTATTGATCTCCATTTAAAAGTGACTGAAGGCTGGTCTGAAGGAAGTGAGTTCTCTCAACGGATAGTCAATTACAGATTGAACGCCTTGTCCTACTCTCTCCTCCCTTCTTGCTACTGCACTTGACTAGTCTAAATGAATGAATGAATGAATGAATGAATGAATGAATAAATAAATAAATAAATAAATAAATAAATAAATAAATAAATAAATAAATAAATAAAAGTGGCTGAAGGTCTTCCTTGGCCCTCCCATGTCCAGATTAGATATCCCTGCTCTGCTCCATAGCATATTTCTCCCCTCTCAGAGCACTTTTCACAATTATAACATGTGATTCATCAACAGGAACTACACCTGTCTGCATACACCATTCCATTCCTAACACAGAGCACCACACTCAATGCAGAATAGGAACTTATAAATATTCTCTAAAAGAGAAAGCAAGAGGGAAGGAGGGAGGGATAAAGAAGGAGATAGGCAATGCCCAAAGCATGACACACTCACCTTTTTAAAAAGGACAGCCCAGCCTGAGTACCCATGGTAGCGGGGGGTCGGGGGAAACTGAAATCCGATACTGGCGGAAAGCACAATTTGTTCATGACACCCTTAGTCCTCATCCAGACTGATCTTTCACAGCCATGACTGTTGTGAGGAAAAGTTTCAGAGGACTATCCTCTGTCTCTAAGAAAGGTACTTTCTTCCAACTTTATCCTCCAGATTATCCAGTTGCTCCAGGAACAAAGAAAATGTAGAAAATGTAGTTAGAGACAAAGAACGCAAAAATAAAAATTAAAAAATCTCCCCCACTATGGGTATTCCCTCCCCTGGTAAAGGATGTGTTGGGTTCCATGGATGGAGTGAAATCAGAGGTCAAGGGGGTCTCCAAGGTTGGAGCAGCAGACAAATATGAAACCTCAGTAGTGCCACAGTTCAAAGTGCCAAGAAGCAAGCCCAGGGATTACAGGGGCACAGAGTATTAATTCTGAGTATAGGGCTAACAGTTCATTTCAGAAGACTAGAGGGCGAGTGTGAACAGACTTTCGAAAGGAGGAAAGAAGCACATTATTTAAATATTATTAAACAGTATTTAATAACAGATACTATTGAAAATATGTGGCCACTTTAACCAATAGTGTGTGTGCAGCTTGTTTTTTGCAAGCCAGCTAAGTGTTGAGTGTGGGAGCGTCTGCTGGTTTCACACGCTGGAGGGTGGATGAAGAGTCACTGCTCTTTGCTCAACTTTTTACTCCCAAGATCTGGATGGGCTCCCCTGATGACAGCCTTTGAGTACAGAGATTCTAATAAACTCGCTCATGGCAGATGAAGCTGATGATGCTTCCAGGAGAGGCTGGGGCAACCTTCCCGGGCAGATTAGAGAAGAAAACTCAACTCTTTGGCTGAGAGCGGGGAGCAAGGGAGAGAGAGCCCAGCCCCAGACCTAAGAAACAGATGCAAGGGATTTCTGGTGGTGGTGATTAGCAAATGGAGTCCCCAGAAATAGAGCTGAGCAATTAAGGGAATTGCGTTGCCAGGAAAAAAAAAAAAAAAAAAAACCTAGTGAAGAACAGCTCAAAATTCTTCAGCTTCTAAGCAATCCCAAGGCCCAAGTATTTGCACCAACAGAAAGTGATCTGCTTTGTTTGTGCAGACTCCACATTATCCCAAGTGCCACTCTCAGATGGCTCTAAAGGCACCAGACAAGGGCAATCTAGCAGTCAGAACCCAAAAAGCCAGATCAGTTGACTAAGGGACTCATTCCCCTGCCAGCAATGGATGCCCTTGAGATCCTGGGATCCTGCAATTTATTAACAATAGAAAGCACAAACTCTGGATCTATTACAGTGATGGCTCTTCCCCTTTTTCTATTTTCTAAGTGGGAGGATTTTATTGAGGTTGTTCTAATTTTCCCTCCATCATTTTGTACCACATGTGTTAGAAGTGTTTATCCTTAAATAGTCCATGGGTTGCAAGATAGTGAGATATCACCTGCAGACAAAAACAAGACTGAACTAGAAGAGGAACGAAATTCACCAAGACATCCTGAACTCTAATCCTGAGTATCATCTCCATACAAACTCTCTCGGGTGCAGTGGCAGAAGATGAATTTGGAATCCCCTGCAGAAGGAAGGTGTGTGTACTGTATACGATTGATATTTATATGATACAGTTAGATCTTCTTAGGAGGTAAATCTTTAAATGTATCAGAAAAAAAAATTAAGGTGTCTGTTTGTGTGTGGCAGGGAGGTGAGTCTTGTAGTTTACCCAGCTTGAGTGCATTTGCCCAGCTCCAGGAATGCCCTATCTGTACCCCTAATCCCAGTGCCATCTGAATGGCCAGAGCAGCAGAACTCCTGACAGTCATTTTTGTACAATGCAATCTCTCCCCTGACCCATACTTGATTGGGCCAAGAATGTATATCCGTCCCTAGCTGAGCGAATACACCCCTTCTCAGAGGAAGTTGGAAATGCAGTCAAAAGATTCCCACTTCAGCATAGCTCCCTCCTGAATGGAGGAAACAGAACCCTGGGATTTGACCATGGCCATGTTTTCCAATATGAAAAATGAGAAGCAGTGGAAATCAGTCTACAGAGAGTGTGATGAGCAGGCACAACAGGACCAGCATCGCTGGCACAGGGAGACCGGTGGTGGACATCCTTTCCCTAGTCCAGCTTCTGCTGTGGGTTGCTTCCCTGCCATTGGATCTCATGAGACTCTCCCTTACCTTTAAAACAAAGTTCTCCCTTTTTGCTTAAGTTTGTTCAAATCAGTTTCTGTTATTTGCAACTTTTGGAGTCCTGAGTAATAGAGAGATCCATCCTGGGATTTGAGATATCCCTTTTTTTCTTATAGACCACCTCTGTTTTGAGACTTTTCTGTCTACAGGAATGATCTAGTGATTGTAAACACAGACAAACTGAAGAGACCGAATGAGCACACGAATCATTAGTTAGATCCTTATCTCATTCTGACTAGAGTTATATCGATCTATTTCCATCATGGAATTGTAATGTCTTCACATACTCAGCCACTGTAGAAAGGGTTCTCACTTTCCCCCCCAAACAGCTGTCCTTAGCACTGGAGTAACAAGGGTGGGATTTTGGTGGCCAGGAATGTACAGCTTTGGTCCCACACAGCCCTGCACCTAGTTCAGCTCTTCAGCAATGTCCCAAGTAAATCTGCTGCCTTCAGCACTGGATTTCAGTAGCTACGTGTCTCAGGAAGCATGGGCAGAGGAGGAAGTGGTCTAGGAAGTTCATCCTGGGAAGACAGATGTCATCTGCGACACTTCCAGTCAAGAGGGCAGAGTAGATGGTCCCCAGTATCACCCTCTCCCACAAGTCAACCAATTTACAACTATTAGAAAACAATAACAGCCGAGCTGAGGCCGTTAGAGCTCAAGGGAAGAGGAGGAGAGACCTATGGAGTGCACAAAAGCAGGAGAAATCATGATGAGAGAAAGAAAAGATTACTCCCACCATTTTGAGCCCCAGCCACTTCCAAGCTGGAGCTGGTGGTCACACAGAGCAAGAGCTGACAAAAACCACTGCTGTGCCCTTCGTATGAAGTTTCTTGGAGGCAGCAGGGGAGAAGAGAGCCTTGGTGGCCCTCAGGCCAGCAAGACCACTAACAGGATTCCTGTGGACCCACATAGGAGTGAACACCAAAACAACTGAAAAAATGAGCCACTCAGATGCAAGTGAGTCATGGCAAGGGACCAGCACACAGCCTCTCCCATGGGAAGTGTTTGGAGTGCAGGCAGTGGGAGAGATGGGCCACCAAGGAAACATCAGGGCATATAATGAACAGGTGATCTGCCCCCCAATCAGCTCAGGACCACTCAGTGCAGACTGGTCAGAAATACAGATCTGCAGGAGATGCAGTTTGCTGAAAAGACTCAAGCCCAGACCAGAGTTTCCATACAACCCAGGTATACTGGAACTCACAGACCCAGAAGTCAACAATTAAAACCTGAGCTGCACAAAAAGCCTTCCCCAGGGTATCAGCAGCAAAACAGCAATTTAGCTCAACTACAGGGCTCAAGTGCTGGTCCCCACAGGAAGTTCCTCCATTTTAGAAGTAAGCAAAGGACAACAAATTAGTTCCAGTGAAGAGTTTAAGTGGTGGGAACAGTGAATACTCCAACAGAACTGAAGGAAAAAACAAAATACCCACAGATTAGAGACAAAGTTTGTTATTAACTAGCAAAGGTCTAACACCACCAAAGAACACCTATAAACCATAGAAGGAACAGAAGCCCCCTTGGCTCCCAAGCAGGGAGGGCTGGGGGCCTCAGCCATTCCCCCAACATCAGAAACCAGCCCAGCAATGACCATCAGGCCACCACAGGAAGCACCTCTGGCTCCCAAGCTGGGCAGTGAGGGTCAAGGGCTTTGCATAAAGTAGTGTTCAATAAATGTTCATTGAATGGGGGAAAAAAAGCCATCTGGGAAGCAGTGTAGAACACAGAAACCCAGAGTACACACGGAGAAGGAAACATCAGATGCCTCTGAAAACTCGAAGGGCAGAGATGCCCTTATTTCCTGCCTTGGAAGGTATTGCATGTTACAGGGCTGGACAATCACAGCAAGTCTGGGTGAGGAAGAACACATACAATTGCACAGCATCTATGAGGCAGCACAAGGTAAATTGGGAAGACAGATGTCCTTAGGAAGGATTCAGTCTCTCAGGAGCTTATCACAAAGAACATTCTGAGAGGAACTCATTTTCTTATGTAGGATGACTTTCTTCTCTTTCTTTCTTTCTTTCTTTTTCTTTCTCTTTTTCTTTCTATCCTTCTTCCTTTTCTACTTTTTTTCTGTTACTGGAAGAGAGAGCGTTTGGGGGGCCCAATAGCAGGCCTCATTCCACCCCATCCTCTTTTGAGGTTCTCGACTCCACCACAGGAAAGAATTCAAGGGCAGAGTCATAGTAGAAGATGAAAACAGGTTTAATGTGACAGATAAGAAATACAGACTTCACAGAGAAAATGCCATCTATCTCCAGAGCCTGAGCAAGGCCCACACCACGTTTAATACAAAAGTAAGAAATACATGCTTGAAGTTTAGTACAGAGTCCAGGCTGGCTAAAGAGAGTGAGCAGCCGCTTGCCAAAAGTAAGTTTGATACAGAGGAAAGCATACACACCTCAGCCGGCAAGGTGTGGGTTAGCGCCAGGAAAGTGAGCACCAACCCCGCCTTCTGCCGGAATTCCACTTTTATAGTTTTGTTACCTAATACATATTCATGTTGCCTAGTTAATATTCAATTAAGGGGTGGTTCCCAGTTATGTAACATAGTCTTGCACATGCTCAGCTGGTCTCCTTTTAGGGCATGTTCATTGGTCAAATTCTATAACATGCAACAGACATATTCAAGAATATTCTGTTCTTTAGCATTCCTTGTAGAAGGTCATTCAAAGGATAAACTCCTTCCCACTGAGCATGCTCTCTCACTGCGGTCATATAAGCCTGTATAAATTCCTTTTACTGAGCATGCTCAGCCACTGGATTTGCATAAGCCCACCCCTTGTGGTCTCAATCTCCCCCTGTTGGTGCCAAAAATAGGTCCAATAAGCAACAGTAACTCTCCTCTAGGGGAGGGCATGGAGGAGGGGTTTGAGACGTTGGGAGTGTCTGGAAACCCAGAGGTGTGTCCTGAAACCCAAACCAAGGAAACTGAGCACCTCCTATCTCACTTCTTTCTTTCTTCCTTCCTTCCTTCCTTCTTTTTCCATATAGCTCAGAAACCAATTTAAACAAGAAAAAGGTAAGAAATTCCCTTTCCCTATCCAGATGAGGCCAGCATCTGTTTACTGCTCAAAATGGCAGATAATCTGTTTGATCTTTATCAAGTGATGGGCTAACCATTTGTATAATGAAGTATAGATGTTGAAGTGTAGAGCAGTCTTTTCATTGGTTCAAAGTAAAAAGGAAATAAATAAACATGAGTCAAAATTAATCTAGGGAATCAAAATCTGACCAGTTTTTAAACATTTCCTATAAATATTATAATATGAAATTTAAATACAAATATGCTAAACCTTCAAAATTATTCCCATCAACTTACCTGATAAATACCGACTCAAGAATTCAATCAATTATCTTTAGGTAATCTAGTGACAGTTTAATCATCTTTGTGCAGCTTTAGCTTTTAAGTACAAACACCGTACTCATTATCCCATACAACATAATACAAACATATGGTACAGTATGTGATTTACTAGAGAGCTGCTTGTAAATGAGGTCTGTCAAATGAAGATTTCTCAGACATTTATGAGGATTTTTCTACTCCTGCTGTTAAAACATGTTTTGTAGATTTAAAATATATTCATGGAACCAAGTCTTTTGAGTTTTTCTTCTAGGACTGGGTTTTTCAGTATGCCAGTTGTTTTTTTTTTTTATGTTGCTCATTTCAGTAAACCTTTTTGTGGTCCCCCAAAACTCACTGAGCCTTCAGTTGTGTCCCCCAAGTTTTATGTATTAGAAATTTTGCCCCACTTTGTTAAGAGGGTGGGAAACCCCTATGATAATTGAAAAGTGGGGCCCTAAAGAGTTGATTAGATTGTAGGACCATGCACTAGTGAATGGATTAAAAATGGTGGTCGGGGGCAGGGGTCTGAAAGAAGAGTCTGTCTCTCTCTGCTTTCTCTGCTCTGCCATTTTGCAATGTGATACCCTGCCATCACTGAAGTCACCACCAAAGAAAGACTTCACCAGATGTGCTCCCTGGACTTTGGACTTCCTAGCCTCCAAAACTGTAAGCAAATAAATTTCATTTTCTTTATAAATCACCCCGTTTCAGGTATTTTGTTTTAAGCAACAGAAATGAACTAATCCAGTCCCCTAAGTTCTCAGCGAATGACACCCTGCCCCACTGTTTTTCTCACTGTCTCCTCTGTAAGTGCCCTGCTGTGTTGCCAAGGCAACACTACCTGTTATGACATCATCTGAGTGGTTATCCCTTCACTGCACTGCTGATAGCACATTAAATAGTTGGCTTTCAAAATCATGGCTTTTTATCCTTAGGGTTAAGGCTTCTTCTTTAGAAGATGCTCGCCTGGTGAGGCAGTGGGCATTCTCAAGAGTCATCTTCCCACTGCTTCCTTAGACAAGAACTTCGTTCCACATTTAGAAAGCCAGGAGCGCTAAGCCACTACTATCCCGTCTTTCACCCTAGCAGACTCAGTCTCCCATAAACACGTCTACAAATGCTAGGGATAGGAAACCATGGGCAGGAAGGCTCACACCAGGGGTTTTCAAGCTTCAGTGTGCCTCACGATCTCCCAGGCCGCATATCAGCAATGCATCCTACTCTGCCTTTCTCCATAGCTGTGAAGGGAATCCAGGCTTCTCTTCGACAAACTCCTTGGTAGACATACAACAGAGATTGAGAAAAAATGGTCTAGATTTTCTAATTCAGGAGCCCCCACATAAAATAGTGTCTTTCAATGCATAGGATTTGGGTTACCTGCACCCCCATTGCTGGGGGTGTTTGATTGAAAGTGTAGATTCGTAGGCCCCGCATCCTAAATCAGAATCTGAGCATGGGATTCAGGGATCTGTATTTTAACAAGCATGCCAACATGATTCTGATGACACTCTCCTAGCTCTGACACCTAAGTAACCATAAGCACCTTTTTAAAAAACTTGTCTGTATCTGTTTCATCTGTGAAAATGAGGATGATAATACTTACGTCATGAAGGGATTATGCACATTAAACAGAAAGCACACACTTTTTACTATTTCTGAATTGGGCATGGTGCAGCTAGAGATATTTCATAGGCAAAAAATACCATATAGTCTGGCCATCATTTCTGAGTAAAGAAGGAGTATTTTTTAAGGACAGACAACAAAGGGGTAACTTTTTCCAACCAAAAAAATCATGCTATAAAACTCCAACATAGTTTCAAAAGACAGAGCAGAGGACCATAGAAATGAAGATATAATTTTAATCATTTCAAAAATCTATTAACCTACAAAATATTTCTTCATTTCATCAAAATCTGGATACTAGAGAATGTGTCTCACATATATAATACCAGAAAGAGGAGAATCACTGCCTTGGAGAATGGTGCTTGGACATGATTTCTTCCTCTCTGCATATATTCCACCAGCAGGATATTTCTTGGACTTGTAAGGAAAGATGCTTCTCTTGACCCAATTCTTGTTTCCTGAGCATAGTCAAGTTAAAAATTTTTCTACTTTCAAAATGCTATGGTAACCATGTATCCATAATCGGAAATGAGAATTCCTGCCCCCCGTAGAATTGGAGGGTGCAAAATCAAGGCTATGGTCCAGCCTATCTGGAGTTAGATAGAAGCAAAGCATAGCATTCTGATTCTGTTTCCAATTTCAGGGTGCCAGGGTCCTGTTCCATTGAAGGCTGCTGTTCATTTCTAAATGGCCCTCTGAAAATAAACAACTCACAGAGAAAGACTCCCTGATTGTGACAGTGATGACTTCAAATGCCCATAACCCTTCACAGGGATCGGCCATCTCAACCTAAGGTGTGTGGAGAACAGACAGCCTGGTATTGAGAACAACACTAGGAAGACAATTAAATAATTGGAAAATAAAACCTTTTGAGAAGGGGTAAAGGAAATAAGATATTTAGCCTGGAGAAGAGAAGGCTGAGGAATGACCTAATTATAGGCTTCAATACATGAAGAATTAATCTACAGCAGATGGTGACCAGCTGTTTTTAATTCACATTGAATACAGTACAACAGAAAATTGGCTTAGAGGGTAATATAAAGGATTTAGGTTAGATAAAAGAAGGAATTTACTGGTTTCTGAGGGTCACAAAGGTTAAGAGGAGATAGGCTCTATTACTTAGAGAGGTGTCAGCCACTCCTTTTTTGAGGCTTTTTGGTTTGGAATGGTTTGTTCAAGTGCACTGAGGAGGAAAGAGAGCTTTATCCTGTTGTGAAGACCAGGCCAGTTCTAGGGCTGTTCATTACACCTGTACGTTTGGCTTCTCCTGGTTGTATTTTTGTTTTCCGTAAGTCATTATGACCACACCAGTTGATATTTATCAAGTGCCAGATGTATGCCAGGCATGATGAAACAAAACTGCATAGATTTCAGTTTTTAGCCTTCAAACCTTTGCCATTTGACAATTAATAGCATTTATTGAGTACTGTCTGAGTGCCAGATGCTGTGTCAGGCACAGAGGGATACCCAGATAAAAAGATACGGTTGTTCTCAACACAGTGATGTGATGTGTGTGTGTGTGTGTGTGTGTGTGTGTGTGTGTGTGTGTGTGTGTGTGTGTGTGTGTTGGGGAGGTCACAGGGGAGATACATTATAATCAGTTGAGGAACTTAAAAAACACACACCTAGACCATCCCTCCAGAGATTCTAATATATCTTTAGTGATACATGGTTCTGATACATTCTGCCAAATCATAATTATCACCTGCAAGTTGAGAGCCCCATTTTTTTACTTTAAAGTGTAATGAGAAATACATTTTAATTGTGATCCAGTCTACACTTCCATGCACATACATACACATACACATATATACACTCATGTGCACACACACAACTAAAAAGTTTTCACAGAATGATACTTTACTACTTTTGTATTTTATACTCTGCTCCATTTTACTGGTTGTTTTTTTTTTTTAAGTGCTGGTCAACTCTACTAAATTGGTTTTACAATCCCCTAATTGGTCATAACACAAAGTTTGAAAAACACTGCTGTGAGAAAAGGTGGCAGCTTCATTCAAGGCTTAAAGGACAAGAGTCATATTTTCATGCCTCAATCAGAGGGAGAAAAAGTAGAATGTGCATGCCTCAATCAGAGGGAGAAAAAGTAGAATGTGGGTCAAAGCTAAAAAAATAAGCCAAAAATCTCAGCCTCTCTTACACTAAAAGGGCAAAAAGAATCCTAGAGGTTTGTATGTGCTCCAGCCCAAGTAGAGGAGATGGGAACGAATGCCCTCGTTGGTAATAAAGTGCACATTTGCTGAGATTGTCCTCCATGCTCCAGGAATCCATCATGGGGCTTGGGGTGAGGGAAGGTGACTGACGAAGGTCATGGGGATCCAGGATACATTTGAAGTCAAGAAGACACTAAGCATAGAGGGAGCCTAGTCATATGGAGAAGGGAATATTGAGTTCCAATCCCAGCTATGCCACTAATTAGTTCAGTGGACCCAGCAGGTCACTTAATGTCTCATGAGATAAAGCTGCAGAATCAACTGCAAATGACTGCAGGCGCTGCCAGCGATGGTGGTTGCTGCAAATCAAAGGTCTCCCTCCCTCAGCACAGACTGAGCGAAGACTGCAGGTCTATTAGTCACTCCAGCCTGAAATAATGACACTGTTGGTCAGCACTCTCACTACCTGAGGAAGCTTCTCTTTAAAATCATGACTTAGTGCTGAGAGCAGAGCTTTTTAAAGGAGGCAACAGCAAAGGTTAGGTTACAAGGCTGATTGGTTATCAACCAATGAGTTGCAGATGAAGAATATGAGCCTCAATTTCCTCATCTGTAAAATGGAGATACTCATACCCATAATAACAGGAGTGGATTCTGGGTCAAGGTTAGGCCAGGCAGTTGCACAAGGGCCAGTGTAGGTAACATCAAAGTCCCTGCTTTGTTTTGCTACATCTGCTGAAGGACACCTGGCACATCAGAAAGTGGGAAAGAACAAGGCTATGGAGGCCAGGCAGTCCAGCAGGGAACACGTACATACATACACATATGTGCGTGGATTCAAATGAGATGATGCACTCAGACAAATCTGGGTCCCTGCTCTCGAGAAGTTTACAGATTAGTAGAAGGAGACAGAAGTGGAAACAAATAATTGAAACAAAGTGTCTTACAGATTGCAATAGAAATATAGACAATAAAAAATGGGAGCGTCTGACTCTCCAGCCACAACCTCCTCTCTTTCCAGTCCACTCCTTCTAGCCCTGCTGCCCAAGCAGGGCTACCTTGCACCTTCCCTCCAAGGGGGCAGTAGACACGGGTTGAGCATTTTTGGTTGTGAGATGATAGGGGGTGCTGCTGGCATGTTCCCTGGCCATCGTGGAAAAGTTTATGTTCTAGTGGGAGAGGTAGAAAATAGACCAGTAAACAAATAACAAAACAATAACATCAGGTGGTTGGAAGTGCTCTGAACAATGATGAAGTAGGGAAGGTGGTCAGAGAATGACTTGGGGGGGTGGCTATTTTACACAGCAGGGCGATCACAGAAAGCCTCTCTGCAGCAGAAACATTTAAGTGAAGAGCTGCATTAAGTAAGAGAGTGGAACATGTGAGGATTTGTGGGAAGAGCATTTCAGGCGGAAGGAACAGCAGATGCAAAGTGACCGAGTCTGGAGTGCACTTGGCAAGTTGTAGGAGCAACTAGGGGCTGGCACAGGAAGAGCCGGGGGAAGAGCGATAGAAGTTGAAGAAGGAGAGGTAGCTCGTAATGGATCAAGTAGGACCCCAGACTTGGAATTTGGTATTAAATATGATGGAAAGTCATTAGAAGGTTTTGATCAGGGAGTGACATGATCTGATAGTTTCCAAAGATCAGTCTGAGGAAAAGAAATTGAAGTGGCAATGGTAGAAGGGAAACCGAGTCTAAAATTCCAAGGAGAGCATTCCATTGGCCAAATACATGCCATGTGCCTGCGCCCCAGCTGCCAGACATGGACAGAGCAGAGCCTGGCTTCCAAGGTGGAGGGTGGAGTCCTGCCAAGCCACATAGTAGGGCTGGATCCCCCACCTCCCTCCTCCCAAAGGAAGGAGTCAGATCCTTAGCAATCAAGAAAATGGAAAATGTCCACAACACTGTTGACTCAAAACACTGTAGACTCAAAAGACCAGATGAGACAATAAAGAGAGGGAGAGGTGTAGGTTGACAGCCAGGGTTCTGGCATGCATGCCTGGGTAGATGGTGACATTATTTAATTATCAATGTAAGCAACACAGAAGGCAGAGCTGATTTGAGGGGAAAGGTGCAAAGGTCCATTTCAGTCATGCTGGGTACGTCCAAAAGGGAGTTGATGAGATGTGTCTAGAGTGGAGGGGTATGGCCTAAGTGAGAGATACAGATGTAGTCAGTGGGACACAGGTGGGAATTACAGCTGTACAAGTGAAGGAGACCTATTAGGGAGAGTGTAGAGAGAAAGAAGAGACCCATTCTCAGCTCAGGTGCTCAAAAACAACAAAGTTTAAAAGGCAGGTAAAGGACAAGGTATAAGCAAATGAAATGAGAAGAAATAGCCAGAAAAACTGGAGAAAACCCAGCAGAGCGAAAAAATCAGGGTCTGGCTAATACTGTCAAATGCCACAGAGAGGGTGGGGAGACCCCCAGTAGTCTGCCGTGGTGGCCTGTATTTCCTGCACGCTGTGTTTTGGGTGCTTGTCTCAACTCCCTGCTGCACCGTAAGTATGAGCTCAAGGATTGTTGCTAATTTGGTCATCACTGAACTCCCAGGGTTCAGCGCACACCTAACTTATAGCAGCACTAAATAAATACTCGTTCAGTTACCAAATGGACACCTGAGCTACAAACAGGCAAATAATATTCATGATCTTTGCCAGAACATTTGTAGTGGAACCGTGAGAGCAAGTCTAATCACAATTAGCTAAAACATGAATGAGAAATCAGAAAATGGAGAAATCAAGCTTGTAACTTTCTTCAAAGGAGGACAGGTAATTATGAGGTTGGGGCATTGTTTGTTTCTCTCTTTTTTTAAAGAAGGTGAGCTTGAGCATATTCCTTCAACGGGGAGGGGGAGGGATTAAAAGCAGAAGAGGACTGGCCGGTTCACTCAGTAGCTCAGTTGGTTAGAGCATGGTGCTGATAACACCAAGGTCCAGGGTTCAATCCCTGTAGCGGCCAGCTGCCAGAAGAAAAGAACTGTCAAAAATAGGAGAGAGAACTCATGGAGCAAGGTCACCCTCTCTCTATATATATATACAAAACAGGACTCATATGCAGAATATATAAAGAACTCCTACAAATCAATGAAAAGAAGACAACCAACCAATAAAATAATGTACAAATGTCTAGAACACACACTGCCAAAAGATGTCTGAATGGCCAATAAGTATAGGAGAGGTGCTCAACAATATTAGTGAACAAACAAAAAAAAATGCAAATGAAAGCCACCATAATATACCAGGATACGCTCACCAGAAAGGCTAAAATTTAAAATATTGGCAATGCCAAGTGTTGGCTAGGATGGGGAGGAACTGGAATTCTTACACATTGTTAATGGGAGTGTGAAATAATACAACCACTTTTGAAAACTGAAAGTTTCTACAAAAGTTAAATATCCATTGCCCTCAGCGGGAGAAAAAAACCCTAACAAAGGCTGGTCAGTTAGCTCAGTTCGTTAGAGCTCAGCCTTATAACACCAAGATCATGGGTTTGGATCCCCTTACCGGCCAGCCACCAAAAATAAAACAAGCAAACAAAATATCCACTGTCCTATCTCATAGGCTTATCGGGAAAGCTAAGTGAGATGATGATGTAAGCATTCAGTTAATAGTCAATTTTCAGTAAATATTTGTAATAGTAGCAGTACATTGCACTTGTAAATACCTGCTCAGTTACAACCAAAACTTAACTGACTTCCTGGAGTGTTGCAGTTTAACCACTACTGGTCAGCTGTACATGCAGAATGGGAAATGGAGATGAGTCAGTCTGAGCTGGGAAAGGCAATTAGGGAAACTGGACCATCTAAATGAATAGAACTGGTATGCTAGAGGGTGAAATCAACTAACACCAGTTTGTGTCCCGTCCACCACGTTGACTCCTGCTTAACCTCAATCCTCTGTTCCACTGACCAGTTAAACATCAACTTTAGGGCAAGCTGTAAAAGGAACATAGGTTTCAGAGGGTGAATAATTTATGGCAGTGGGTCTCATGAATGGTCTGAGCATTAACATCAGAAGACCCTCTGTCTCATGGATCACAAGACATCTGGTGAATGATGTTATCACATTATTTTTTTGAAGATGTTTTCTTAAAGTTATTTTTAGTAACAAAGGTTTTTGCTTTTTCTATATAAACATTGTCTAACCCCAGAGAGACAGAGCTCGGATCTCCTGTAGACATCTGATTCTTCACTGCATGCAGCTTTCCTGTATGTAAGTCACCACTGTAATAAATATCTTACAGATTTGCCTACTTCCTTCTTTGGTCTCAGTACCTTCTTAATTTGGAGGGCACTATACTTTAACCCCCTCTTCATACTTAGTATCATGCCTAATCAGTGAATTCATGTATAAAGAAGAATACATGTTCTTCTGTTTGATCTTGATGCAGTTGTTTTGATGGATAATGAGCATTTAACTTTTAGAGTATTTTTATTTACCAAGAATTGTGGATAACAGATACCCACTTCCTAAGGAATGGAGCAAGCCTTGAGAATAGGATGAGGGAGTGAAACTCAGTAACATTTGCTTCACATGTTACTTGGTAAAGAAAAGAGTAATTTTCACATTTTGATGCATCCAGATGTTCTTCATTTCAAAATGTCTGCACCAAACATCCTGCTTCCATTCCTGATCACCTGCTCTGTGTGATATCCTACTAAGAACTTGTAGATTCTAAAAGATGAGCAAGCTTTGTCTTTGCCACCAGGAGGCCTAAACTATAGTCAGGAAGGATCGATAGACATATAATGAACTATTCCCCCTGAGAGTAAAATAAATGTGCAAATGACCAGTATCACATGTGGTTCCAGGAAGCCTCTCCAGTTCAAGAAAACATGACACATGCAAGTTTTCTGAGGTTTCTGTGAAGGGTAATGTCACGTATATCTTACCTTGTCTCAGAAGTTCTTCAGGTCATCAACAAGGCTAATAATTCAATTTTAAGAACCTTTCAAAAATCCCAGAGGTTCTGAAGGATCCATGAAACCCCAGAAACAATATGGAAAAAGCCATTTTTATATCTTCATGTGCATTTTTCTGGGAAGGGGATCCATAATTTTCATTAAACTTTCTTATGGCTCTGCAACTCAAAGAAGATTTCCTCCAAACTTGTTCTAATTGTAATTTGAGTTCATCTATGACCTCCTGTTACTTAATTGAGAGTTGGTTATAACTTCAGAGGTAAAAATTGTTAGAATCACAATGATGAACAAAAGGTGTTAATCGGCTGATTCGGTTGTATTTGTTGCAGACTATGGCTTCAGTATTCTTTGAAGTGTCTGAGTATCTTCACATGATTCCGATGTGTCAGCTTGAAATTGAGCTGGAAATATAAAATTTAATTGACGTTACTCCTAATTAAGCACTTTAATAATCATAATTAGATTTTACCTTACTTAGTAAGTGACCAATGTCGTTTATTAACTATGTGCCTTAAGCCATTTATTTAAACTCAGTGCCTCAATTTCCTCATGTGTAAAATGGGAATCATAAGAAAATCCACCATAGAGCTGTTATGGTGACGAGATGAGTTAATATTTGTACAACACTTAGACTAGTGCCTGGCACAAAGTAAATGACATAAAAGTGATTAATATGCACCTTTGGCTTTATTGTCAAAGTCCATGAATTTACCCTAGTCTGCACTGTGGAATATCCTGACAAATTCAGTGGCTCACTTCTTATTAAAAGCTTTGATGTAAACTTTAGTGTTCAAGGAAGCTTGTCAAAAAGTAAGCAGTCCATCCATTTCTTAGATATTCTAAATTATGTCTCTGAGTTAGATTAGATCTGCACAGAGATTTACTGAGATTTATATTTTGTCACACTGTCTTGGCACTTAATAGAATCGTTTTTGCTGAATTGTGCTTGTCCCATACCCTTGCTTTGCCTGGAAAGACCCTTTAAGAAGTAGTTATTCTCCCCACGTGTCAGTTAGGGATATCAGTGGGATACTGGCACTAGAAGACACTATTGGTACCCTACCCACAACCCTTTACCAGGCTAGTGCACCCCCATAACTGCCCATCCATAACTGCCATGTATGTTGGCTAGTAACAGCTCAAAGCTATATACCCTTCTCCAGAAGATTGCTCTTGACTGGCAGGAGCCTTCTCACCTGGAGTTGTCTGGAAGATGACATGCTACACCCCACTCCAGTGTATAAAGGTGCAAAAGCCCAGCCTCCTTGCCTCTAGGCAGGACAACCTCATGGTGCCTCCCAGACTCCACAGCATGTCATGAGACCAGGCTGCCTCCTGCTGAAACCACATCTTTGTTGGGATTCTTCCTCTGCTTTGTCCTGCTTCCCACAAAATGGAAGCTGGAAGCTTCTTCCTTCCAGCTTTCTCCTGAGAACTCTTCCGCACTAAATCATTCGTTCAGGAAAGCTCGCCTTAGACTTTATTTCTAGGGAACCCAGCCTAAGACTTGCATTATATCATACTGTAAGATTGTATACTGGGGGTGAGGCTGGGGCTCTTTCTTTCAGGCTTCAGTGCCAGAAAACATTGTCCTTCTTCAAATAAGTTCTTTATTTTATCTTATTAACCTTCTGAATTTCTTAACTGAAAGTGCTTTCCTCTTTGGTTGCCATGAATCTCAGAACCAAATTTTCAAACCATTTCTGTTTTATTTCTGAGTAGCAACTTTACACTTAACTTTATTTCACTGTTTTACTTTTTTTTCTCTCTGCCAAAATGAATCAATCGTTATATGCTTTGAAGTAGGTTGAATATAAATAAACTTTAAAAGGAGTTGTGGTTCATTTCCCTAATTCTTATTTTGCTGTCTGTATTGCACATTGCTGTTTGAGGCCTGGCCAGTTGTCAATCCCCTTCTTCCAATCATAGCACTCCCAGCTGTCCTTCTGGAATTACAATATCTGAATTCGATTCTTGTGGTACAGGTGCTCCGACTCCATTGTCTTACTCCAGGAGGGGGCCTGGCCTGGACAACACAGAATCAGGGCATCAAAATTTCCTGGTTACTAAAGAGGTTTGGGAACAGGAAGATAGAGCACAGTTAAAGCCATGAGGTTCAATTCTGGGACTTTCAGTTGAACTGATGGGAAGAGGACAACTCTCTTTCCCCATGTCCCATCCTGTGGTTGCTAAGAAAATAAAACATAAGCTTGAAATAATTACCAGCCATCCATCCTGCCCCTAAAAGGGAGAGGCTGCCTGAGATGGAGCCAAAGCCAAGAAAACAGAGATGAGGGATGGAGAGAGAAATTGTGTCTTAATGACATCAATTGAGCCATCTTTTCAGTTACACGCTCCTTTTCCAAAATCCAATTTGAGATAGATTTCTGTCATTTGCAACCAAGATTCCTGACTAATACACTAGCCATTGTTATATAATAACAAAGGATATTTTAAAAGTTAAAATCTACAAGGGATAATGGCTTTTTCTTGTGCAACTTTTTCTAACAATCAGAAAACCCAGGAATAAAAAAAATAGTTAAAACCTAAGTTGTAACACTACATGTGTGTTTCGCTTCCGTGTTTTCCAAATTTGAGAGGCTGTGCTATGCATCTTGGAAAAGTAGAATTCTTGCAGCAGTTGTTTCAGTTAGAATTGATTTTATAGCATTTAAACTTTAATAGTTTAATGAGAGAAGAGTGGCCTTGGAGAGAGTACAGAATGGAGTTGAGAACTTTAACTAATTGGCAAAAGAGGATATCTTGGTGAGGAGAGTTGCATGTTAAGGAGGACACAGAGACTGCATCAATCTCGATTTTCAAGAAGGGCGACTACTGCAGGGTGCTTTATTATCATGTTACCCAGTCTTCACAGTGGCTTTGGGACTACAATGGGACTAGGAGCTATGGAATTTACATATTTTGTATTCTCTGCCCATGGAGTCTTTACAGCCTAAGAAATAGAACCAAATGCCTGAAAATGTTATTAGGTTTTTGTTTTTAGGTTTTTTAGGTTGATTGTTTAGGTGTTTGTGCTCAAAGTCAAATGGCTTGGGTTTGAATTCCCGCATTACCATTTACTAACTATGTGACCTTAGGAAACTTATGCAGCCTCATCATGCTTAGGTTTTCTGTAAAATGGGGATAACGGTGGCATCTCTCTCATAGGATTAAATGAGTGAACGCATTCAAAGCACTAAGAACCGTGCTTGGCACGTAGTAAGCACCCAATAAACATTAACTTTAAAAAGTATTGTAAACTCAACACTGGCTTAAGGGAAATGATAGATAATTTTCATACTCATGCAAAGTTTTTGACACAGCTGGATTCAGCAGCAGTGATGTCTTCAGGACTTGGTCTCTCCACCTCCTAGCTCTGCTTGTTTCTATCTTCAGGCAGGCTTTCCTCAAGTGGGTCCCAGCAGCTCCAGGCTCACCTCCTCCAGCACAGTGTGAGCACAGGAGTGGTCACTCACACAGCTCAAAGCAAAGTTCTGGGATTGAGTCACATTAGGCCACCTTGGCTCGTGTGCCCTTCCTGGAAACAATCACTGTGGCCAGCGAGAATGGATGCAATGCTCTGATTAGCCACCCCAGGGTGAGATGCCCATCCCTGGAGACTGGGGTAGAATCAACCCACCTGGAACACATGCATGGGAAGGAGAAGTGGGTGAGTCCCTAAAGAACACATGGGTTCTGTCACCAGAAGAAGGGAACGGCCATTAGGTAAAGCAACACAGGTTAATTCAATGTTGGTGCATTTTTCTTGATTGGTGGGAGGGTTGATACCCTAAGTCAGTGCTGAAACAAATATTATGTAAAAATAAGTACGTCTTTCCTTTGCCTTCAGCACCCATGATTCACACAAGTTGGCAGTAAAAGATTGTGAAGCATGAGAAAAAGGGTGGGGGGGGGAGCATTTGGCAAGAGACAGGGCTTAGAAGAGACGAGCTTATAGGAGTAGCAAACGAACAATGTCATGGGAAATTTAACATATTTGAAGCAGTGTTTGGTCAGAACCGTAGGCAGGAAGAATATCCAGCTGATAAGCCAGTAAGACATATAGTAAATAATTTTTAAATCTTTCAAGGGTCACACATTAATCTCTAACTAAAAAGGTATTTGGATTGAACATTTGAGGTGAAAAATGATTCACCAGACGTCTCACAAATCTGTAAATGGTGGCTTCACCGGTATTGAGAAAGTATTTTTGCTTAGGACAAAGGTTTCCAACCTAAGAGGTTTTTGTCTTTTGATTAGTTGATTGATTTTTTTTTTATCTTTTTTAAAGTCAGAAAAATCCAAGGACACATATTTTCAAGTTGTCATAAGTTTACTTATAATTGTACATGACTGTGCATATAAATTTACTCGATCAACTCAAAGATTTGTATTCTAGGAATGTAAAATCATCATTATCAATCTTAGGGTGTATGCTATATAATCAGGATAGGAAAAATAGACAAGACTAGAGTTAGGAGGAGTTTGGAGCCAGGCAGACCTGGGCTCATTTCTCAGCTCTGTCACTTGCTAGCTGTGTGGCTTTAGCCAAGCTTCTTAATCTCTCCTAGCCTGTTTACTCATCTGTAACATGGAGATACTAAGAATACCTATCACATAGGGGCACCACAAGTGTCAAATGAGGTCATGTGGCAAGTGGTTGGCACAGTGCCCAGAAAACACTGTCTAAAACAGTAGCTGCTGTTATGACTGCTGCCACTGTTGTCACTGCTGTGCTGTTGTGGTTGTCATCATTGTCACTGTCATTGTTGTTATGGAATATCTATGCCTGAAGTATAAGACTCCTGGAAGAAAGGGGAACATTCTGACTCATGCTTCAAGAAGAAGGTAGCCTTTAACCTTTCAGGGAAATTGTGCCATCCAGGAAAAAGATTTTAAAAAGAGATTAGTTGAGAATCCTACCTTTTCTTCCCATTTGATTCCCCCCTGCCCCCAGTCGTTGAGTGGAAGCAAGCTTGAGTGAGGTTTCTTCTCAAATAACAGGTCTACCCTAAAGCCTAGGATGGATTCAGGAAACCAAGAGCCACCTGGGCTTCTGGTCAAATATCAGTGATGGGGTCACCTCATTATCATGCACTATGCATGTGGGGGCAGAGGGCAATCCTTGCCTCCCAGGAGTGTCGGGGGCAAAGGAAAGTCTCTTCTCAGCCCTGAACCTGTTGCCAAATTGTGTACCACAGTATAGAAGCTAAGATCAGTTCCACCACTGGCTGGACACCACCCCGACTTCTGTTCATATGGGGCTTCTCCTTTCATAATCCCCAGATTGGTAGGAAGGAGATCTGTGTTACTTTTGCAGCATGAATTACTCTTAGTCTCAGCTCTTTCAGGAATCCAAACCTTTTGACATCAGTACAATGCGGATTATTGTCATAAAATTAATATTGATAAGAAATTATTTTTAGAGGGGCTTGTGACAGTCACAGAGCACTCTGCATGCCAAATCTGTCATTGCTTGCTCATGTTTTCACCACTTCCTTGCCAGTGAATCCCAACACTACCTGTACTGCAAGAGGTAAGTTAATGACTCGTTCAGGGCAAATTAACAAGGGAGAGACTGAGCCAGAAGCAGACTTATGTGATTGAACTCCTAGAACAATGCTCTTTCCACGGTAATTAATTCATTTACTTATTCAATAGGCACAAATGCACATCTATACTACATGTCAGACTCTGTGCTGTGTACTCACTATATAAAAGTGAAAAACTAGCTCCCAATCTAGTAAGGAATTATTTGCTACTTATTAGATGTTACACATATAAACAAATAAATGCAACAAAGTGTTTGCTATGATCAAAGTGAGTCTGGGAAAAAATTGATTTTTCCTGGAAACATCAGAAAAGGCTTAGTACCAGACGTGACTTTTGAGTCTTGAAAGTTGAATAAATGATCCTGGATGGATATTTGGGGTGAAGATGGCAGAGGACACATTCAGTTGAACAGCAACATGAATATGCAAAAAATAGCTTAATGTGTCTAAGTAGCTACAAACAGCTTGATATGACTGCAGCCTGTATACGGGAAGGGAGGCATTGCATTAAAGTAGAGTGGGGACATGGTCTAGTCAAGTTGACACATAAAATTAGCCATCACAGGTGAGAGGGAAGGAAAAGAAAATGGAGTCTCCTAAGGAGCAACAATACTGAAGGTCTGGGCAAAGTAAGAGAGGACCAGGCAGAAGGGAAGAAGGGTGACCACAAAGACTCTCAAGAGAACTGTAGACATGAGGCCACAGAAGCACTCACCCCCCAAAAATACTAGAATGGTCAACAATATCAAATAACACAGAGAAATTAAGAATTTGAAAAGTGAAAAGGACACTCTGGATTTGGGAAATAGGTCTTTGATGATGGTCCAAGCAGTTTCAGTGATAACATGAAGGTGAAGACTTGACTGAAATCAAATAGAAAAGGAATCATTAAAACAAAAAAGCAAAGGTTACAATGAGAATTGGTGAGGGTGGAAGGAATGCTCATTTGTAGCAATATAGACATGTAAATAGTATGAAGTTTTGTATCGAAAGTTTTTTGAATTATGATCATACCATTTGACCCATGTATTAGTCCATCTCTGTTGCTTATAACAAAATACATGGAACAAGGTATTCTATAAAGAAAATGAAATTTATTGCTTACAGTTCTGAGGCTGGGAAGTCCAAAATCCATCTGGTGGTGGCAACAGTGACCCAGGGGTCTCATATTGCAAGATGGTGGAAGCAGAGAGAGCAGAGAAAGACTCTCTTCTTTTAAAGTTCGCAGAACCACGCCCTGATCACCATTTTTAATCCATTCACTACTGCATGGTCCTACAATCCAATCACCTCTTCAAGGCTCCACCTTTCAATTACCATAATAGGATTTCCAAAATCACAGTAGGGATCAAGTTTCTAATACATAAGACTTGGGGGACATAATTCAAGCTTCAGTGAGTTTTGGGGGGACATAATTCAATCCACTATAACCCAGCTACTTTACTATTAGAAAATTATCCCAACGAAAGGAATATATGTTTAAGCCAAGATTTAGTTATAAGCTATTCATCCGAATATGGCTTTTAATGGTAGAAAATGATAAAAATAAAAAAATAAGGAAAGAAAGAAAAGAAAAGAAACAACTTAAATGTACAATAATAGAGTATTGAGTAAGCCAATTATTCTTTCTAGGGCAGATTTACTACTGTGAAGCTAATGAAATTTGAGCTTTGGGCCCTTATAATTTTGTTTGTATGAATAACTTTATAGTCTTTTTCTTAAAGCAAGCTCCCCAAACTGTATAAGCCTTATGCCTCTCCAAATCTGAATCCCCACCCTGAGTTTATTTATATAGTTAGAAAAATAAAGTTGTATTCCATAATAAGATAAACAACCTCCCCTCCCCCCCAAAAAGACAAATTATTTGAACAGGTATTTCATCACAAAGGAGACACTGATGGCATAGGAAAATGCAAATTACAACCACAATGAGATACCACTTCTCACCTGCTAGAATGGCTTCACTTTTTTTTAGTTTTTGAAGATGGAGAGCAAACAGAGCTCTCCTTCATTACTGGTGGGAGTGCAGAATGGTAGCACCACCTTGGAAAATCGTTTAGCAGCTTCTTATAAAGATAAATATATACTCATCATTCAACCCAGCAACCTCACTCCTAGGAATTTACCCAAGAGAATTAAAAATGTAGGTCCAACAAAGACCTGAACACAAATGTGTTTTTCTGTTTGTTTTGGCAGCTGGCCGGTATAGGGATCCAAACCCTTGACCTTGGTGTTACAAGGCTATGCTCTAACCAACTGAGCCAACCTGCTAGCCTTGCACACAAATGTTAATAGCAGTTTTATTAATGATTGCCAAAAACAGGAAACAACTCAAATGTCCATCAACTGGTGAATGGATAAACCATCAGAGGTACACAGTGGGACACTAGACAGCAATAGCTAGAAATGAACCATTGGTACATTCAGCAACATAAATGAATCTCAAAAGCCTTATTTTACGTGAGAGAAGGCAGACACACACACACACACACACAATCTACATACTGTATAATTCCACTTATATGATATTCTGAAAAAGATAAACTTAGAAGGATAAAAATCAGATCCACAGTTGCCAGGGGCTGGGGGAGAGGAAAGGAATTTGGGGATGACAGAATGTCCTGTGCCTTGGTTTTCATTGTGCTTGCATGACTGTGTATGTATTTGTCAAAATCACTGAACTGAGCATTTAAAAAGGGTGAGTTTTACTGCATATAAATTATAACTCAATAAATCTGACCTAAAAAAAAGTTGTGGAAAAATATTTAATGACATGTAATAGTTGTCATGTAGTATTGATAAGTGAAAAGCAGATTATAAAATAATCAGTATTCATTTTCATAAATCAAGCACTTTATGCACAGATAGATAAAATATCCATATGTGTATGAAGGAAGGAGCAGAAGAAAATATACCAGCATTTCAACTACAACTGCTCTTGGGGCATAGGATGATGGGTGAGTCTTAATTTTATACTTTTGCTCATGTGTATTTTCTAGATTTTCGTCAATAAATACGTATCTCATGTAATTTTTCTCAAGTGGGTTTTTGTTAATGGTGATGGAGTTGAGGGCTTTTAAAGAACATATCAGAAGTTAGGGAATTGGAGACAGAGATTCTAACCTATTCTGATGGGCTTGGCTATTTAGGGAGAAACTTTCCAGAGGGAGAATCAGTCAAGGATGCATGTTTTTTCTTTTGTTTGTTTTTTATTTTAAGGTGAGTCTTTTCCCATCAGGAAAGAGTGAGACAAGACACCCATGCACTCAAGTACCGACATAGCAATCCCTGAGAGACACGGTCATGGAACAGTGTCAGGAGCAAGTCCCAGTTATGCCCAGAAGTTCTGATGACTCATCTCTCTCTGAAAGCAGCTTTGCATGATCCTGCCCCACTCTTTCGTTCAGTCGTGTTCTTTGGTACTCACCCACGCACACTCTATGCTCTAGCCGAGTTTACTCATCATTCCTAGCCTGACCTCTCCTGCTCCGTGCCTCTACTCTGTTCCCTCAGTCTGGAATGCCTTCCCCATGCTCCCCCCTCTTCAAATGAGAAGCAACAGTGAAGTCCCCTGAGCTCTACCACACTGCCTGTACCTCTCTGACACTCTCACCTAGCTGCACTGTCTTGCAGTTATCTGTGATTTCTCTTTCCCTCATTAATTTTAACTCCTTTATAATATTCATATCTTTACTCCACAGCCCTGAGCACAGTGCCTTATAAATGTTTGCTGAATTTCAGTAAAGATGGAATCAGACTGAGGGTGCCAAATTGTGGTACATTCTCAAACTCAAATACTTGTGCAATGGACTGATTACTAGGATAGTCCCAGATTTGGACCAATTACAGGAAATAAACGACATTGACAGTCCATTCCAGAACATAAGTCCTTGCACCTTGGAGTTAGTAAGTGATATGACACAGAAATGGTCATCAACAGAGAACTCAAGTATAAATGCCATATAACAAAATTCGGAGTTCATAGTCTTTTCTTTTTGTTTTGTTTTGATAGCAAGCCGGTCTTTCAAATCTTATCTGCTTTTAAGTATGTTTTCAGGGACAACTACCAGCTTATTTTTACTATTGAATGTCATGTCAGCACACTGTGTGAGAAAGGATCCAGCTGGACATTTTTTTCCAGTAGGAATGAGTGCTGGATTACGAATTGGCCGACTGAGTTGTTCATTGCTTAACTGTAAAGGTACAATTATTACAAAGTACAAATACGACCAAGTGCAATTAGAAACATACAAACCATGTCTATGTTTCTTATAGCTGAGGGACCTGGAAATCACTAAATGCAGGTCATACAATAAATGATTTCCTTAAATGTTCATGTAAATCATTCTTGCTCATATAGCCAATAAGCTTTCCCACAGCTTTTGAATATTTTTGGGTTCTTTGACCTAGGTGATCCTGGAAATGTGGAGGTTGCCATGAATGTGAACATGTGTCTGACTACTCTGAGATCAGCATGCTGTGAGAAAACCCAGGCTAGCTATGCAGAGAGATGCCCAGCCAGCCCTAGCTGCTCTGTCACCATCTGCCCAGTCCTCAGCTGCCATCTCACTGCACCTGCACAGCAGACCCTCAGGTGAGGACCAATCATCTGAACCTAGTCAACCCACAGAAATGTGAGAAATCAATCTTTAAATTAGTTTAAACAACTAAGTATTTGGATGGTTAGTTACACAGTATTTCATTTCAACCCCAACTGTGATAACACCGACAGAGTATACTACAATTCATCCCTGACACTAACCATCCAGAGTTAGCACAAACCCCACAGGTTGAGGATGAAGTTCTGCATGAGACAGCCCTCACTTCAGGCACCAGCTGCAAGTTTCAGGGGATCCCCAGGCCACCCACACTTCTGACTGGCTATGAATGTGAGGATTTCCCCAACTCTCTCCGATATGATAATTTGTTAGAACGACTTACAGAACTCAGAAAAGTGCTATATATGCAATAATCATTTTATTATAAAAACCACACATAGGGAGAGGTCTGGGAGGGAACAAAGAGCTTCAGTGCTCTCCCACCATGGAGTCAGCTGTGTCACCCTCCACACATCAGTGTGGTCACCAACCAGGAAGCTTTTCCAAGCCTCAGGATGTCCAGAGTTTTTATGGGAGTTTCATTATAAAGGCATGATTGATGACACCATTGGCCAGTTGACTGAACTCAATCTCCGGCTCCCCTCCCTGGAGTGAAGGGACACCAAAATCCAAGGGCCACTTGTTAAGTTCTCCAAGTAGTTTTTGAAATTCTTTTTACTTGCCTTGAGGTAAGAGGGAAGCACTCCAGTGCCCTCTCCCATGTTGGGAGAGGGAGCACAGCACACTTGCAACTCTTTCCAAATAATATGGAGATGGCCATCAGCTAACATTTGCCAGACCGGTTTTAGACCAATTCCTTTTGCAAGCCCTGCATGGTGACACCCGCAGTTAGTTTCTCAGCCATTTGGGCATCTTCAAAACCTTTAAACTGTGTTTAAGGTTCTGTTCCACAATGATTAGCAAGAAGCAAAAAGTCTCTGTTTTCATGGATTTTAAAGGCCATTGAGAGAGATAGTAAATAATAACACAAATATATAATTGCAAACAATGATGAATGCTATAGAGGAAAGGTTTACTGGCTGTGGCAGGCTTTTGTAGCCCCCAGTGAACCATGCCTCCTGGTATTTTGCTCTTCAGTAATCTCCTTCCATGTTGACACTGGGTTTGACTTTTACCTCTGGGACATTACAAGCATGGTGTGAGCAGAAGTTTGATGAGCCCTTGCACATGGAAGTCGGCTTCTTGGAATGCAGTTGTCATGCTTTGACGAAGCCCAAGCAGCCACATAAAGAGGGTCACATGGCCAACATCCCCAGCCGAGCTCCCAGTCTGCAACCAGCTTCCAGTACATACCAGACTTGTGACTTTCCAGCTACCTCAGCACCCCAGCCAACATCATGTGAGGAAGTAGAACCCCCTGATCAACCCAAAGAATCATGAGAAATAATACCATGTCAGTATTCAAACCACCAGATTTTGGAATATTTTGTAACATAGCAACAGACAACAAATACCCAAGGCTATGAAAACAAAAACAAGAGGATCTACCTAGTCTGAAAAAGCAGGAAGGCCTTTCCAGAGGAATTGATGATTTACATGGAATCTGAAAGAAAAGTATGAGTTCATTTCCAGACAGAGAGAGCAGTATCCACAAAGGCTTGTGTTTGAAAGGAAGAAGATACATTAAAAAATGAAATGAAGGTCATTTTATGCATCTTTACCTAATTATAAAACATATAGAAAGGCAAATATGTTTTATTTATTTTATACAGCAATAGTATATTTAAGAAGGAAATGAAAGCCCAGAGCTAAAACCGATATGTCTCTCCTTGCTTATTAATATAGACTTGCTATTATGAGCCATCTGTGACATGAACACATTGTACTAGGGCCATCTGTAATGTTCCTAATCTAATGGTTTTTTTTTTTTTTTTTTTTTGCTACCAGAATTCGTATTTATTGAGAATGTTATTCTGTTAGCTCTTAAGGCTAACTTTTTCACCAGACTCGGACACATTTCTATTATTGTTTCCTGGTAAAACCAAGGAAAGGTTAACCAGGTTATTCCAAAAATTTGCCAGTGTGTTGTGTATCAATTATACAGGTATCTCACCAAGTTCAAGTCAAAAATTCCTAACTTCATATAATTTGGAGCTATAAAATCCCTGTTCTAAAGACAGCTTTTTTTAAATGCCTATTTCAATCTATTAAATACAACATGACTGTTAGTTACATGTATCATTTTATCTAATGAGGCAAAGGCAAATATGAAAATGTCATGAACTTATTAATCATCATCTGTAGTTTGATTTTGATATATTAGTGGATGCATATGCACAAAATCACTATACAGAAAAGCAATAGTTATTTCCTTAAACATTTTTTTTCAGGTTTCAGTATTCTGTAAGAATAATTAGATATTGCAATTTTACTGGGAGAAAAGTCAGTTACCTTTAACATCAGTGTGTTGGAGAATACACAACACAAATATACACACATTTCTGCCTATTATTGCTTCTTCATTTCTTAAAGGTTTAATGATACAGGTTTGCTGTTTCCAATAGATTGTCCTTTCTCTGGCCAATGGGATAAAATACGTTGTTAGTGAAGCACTCATACGACTCTATAAAAGTCTTTGCTCTTGCACAGGATTAGATGGATTAGATGGCGGACATCATCTTGACCTGACATCTTTAATCAGGTAAGTGTGTGTGGTTAGAACATTTTTAGTACACTGCATCACTGTATTGGCAAAAACTGGGTAAAAACTTATCATCATACTATACGGCTTAAGGTATTCTGGTCAAATTGTTCACACATACAAAATCACAATCAGGTTTTCTTGATTCAGATGGTATATCTGAAATTTCTTCAAGCAGCTGAGAAAACGTTCAGTAATCAATTCTGCTGGGTCATGCATAACTTATTCTTTAAAATATTATGCGGTGATCAGAAAAACAAAATAGGTGTTTATGTAATACATATTATGCATACTTTTGGCTATCGCATTGGAATTATTTTAGTAGCCTGTTCAGCTGTGGAGTTTTGACCATTTACACAGTTTGTTGAGCCAATGCTCCTGAAAATTCTTGAAAGTTTCTTGAAATGAGGGGTTGAAATTAAAGAAGTCAACTGTACTTTAAGAGAACATGTATAAACTGGCTAGAGCAAGATCAGCCAGTACAAGCAGACATAAATTATCAGAATGCTGCTGTGTCTCCCAAAGCTGAACTTTGTAGACTAATCTAATGGTTTAAATGATGGTTTATGCCCTCATTAGAAGACATTAGCACCTCAAAAAACATTTGTTGGAAATAGCAAGGTACTGATCCCTTCAGATACCATTAAGTGGCTACGCTGTTAACTAATGCACAAGAGAGCAGGAAGAAAGGAAACTAACAGGCATGACCCCTTCTATGGGCCAGGATACTTAACAGACTCATTCATTCTCTAATTAATCCTCTTAGTAATCTCATGAGCAGGTATTATTATTCCTTTTTATTTATTAAAGAAAGTAAGGCTTTTAAAGTTTCATTAACTTGCCCAAGATCGCACAGCTCAAAGTGGCAGAGCCAGGATTTAAATCCCCGGCTCTCTGCTTCCAAAATCTATGATGTCTATAACAGCTGTGGTTAGCTACATTCCCTGTGCCAGCTTCCTTCTTCCTTCCAGACTTTCTATATCCTCCCATGAAGGCAGTGAGCTTCAAAGGTGGGTCTCCTGTCTCAGTTCTATTTGTTAGCAGCAGGCATAACTGGCATTTGGCTGGCCAGTTCTTTGCTCTGTGAAGCCGCCCCATGCATCTTAGGATGTTTAGCATTCCTGACCTTTAGTTGCAATCACATAGCAACTCAAAATGCCCAAGGCTCGCCTGAATGCCAGTGCTCTGCCTGAGAACAGGCAGTTCACACGGAGTGCTGGGGTTCCTGCCACGGGTGGGTTGGGGAACCAAGCCAGCAGTTGATAAGCTAACCACTGAAGGGCTTTTCCCTGCCACAGGAAGTGGCCATGAACAGGACAGTAGTTTGGGCCAGTGAGACGTAAGGGGACATTTGCTAGGGAGTTCTCCGCGAGGAGTTTATGCACTCTGAAGCGAGCACACCTGGAAGAAATCACTTCTTGGCCCTGGGCGTTTTCATGTATGGAGACCTCGAACTCCTCAGCCATGTCACTGCCACCCTGAAGATGAAGCCAAAACCTAGAGTCAAACAGAGCTGAACAGCTCTTAGAAAAGCAGTTGTGATCCAACTGATCACTCCCATCTCTGGACTTTTCCAATTGAGTGAACCAATAAGTTACTTTTATTCTTTAAGCCAATAAAGTTAGACAATAAATCCTCAATGTTGGGCTTTCACTTATTTACCGGGGCGAATATCCTGCCTGACATAACACTTTTGGCGGGGGGCTTTTAGGCCCTACTGTCTTTCCTTAGAGTACAGGACATGCCCATTTGGGCTACTGGCCCCAAAGAGCAGGACAAAGGCTTAGATTTCCATTTTGAAACTTCCTCAGCTTTCTGCTCTCCACTTCCATTTTTTCCTGCATCTGCCTTCTCTGGTGCTCCCTCCCCTGAGTTGAAGACATTATTTCTTTTCCCCATCAGATCGAGGGTGTATTCCTCTCCTTGCTGTGTGGGTCCCACCTCCACTACCTCCTCAGAGGTCTCTCTCCATCAAGCATTTATTGCTGTCTCGACTCTCCAGCCTCCCTCTTTCTGCAAAGCATGCACATCCGTCCAGACCTCTTCTGTGGGTAACTGGCCCTGCCTCACACTGACGCCCTTCCGATCTGTGGCCCCTCCCTCCCACTCCTTCACAGCCAAGCTCCTTTAAAGTGACTTCTTTGTCTACTTCTCCATTTCCTTCTATTTGCACCCCTCTCCCCCAATTAATCCTTAAGCTACTATTATCTAGTTGAAGCTCCCAACTTCTCTAATGTAACTGCACTGACAATGTGATTATCTCCTAAATGATAAGCCCAATAAGCATTTTCATCTAATCTTCCTGCTGAATGAGTGAACCAATTCCTCCTTCAAGAATTCTCTCTTGCTCTGGTGTCTACCACCTTCTAATGCATGGGTTCTTAATCTGGGGTTCATAGACCACATGGATATGAATGGGGGAAGATTACTATCTATTAAATCTAACTGAAATTTAACATTTTCCTCAATTATGATTGTTGGCAACAAACTGTGGTAGTGTTAGCATGCCTATGGCTTTGTCACTAATAAGAATACAGATGTTTTTATCATATAATGCAATTGCTACAAATAGCTTGGGGTATTATTTACACTCACCCGTATGGCTAAATTATGGTTATTAGAACTCTTGTTAGATCACATTACTTAATGTGTTAATAAAGAAGCACATATATTACTCTAACACAAATTTGTTTTTGGAATATTTTGATAACAATTTTAGTGTAATTTAATTTCTCTGTAATCTTCTGTATTTTATTTTGTACGTTTAAAACCATTATTCTGAGAAGTCATCCATTGGCTTCACCAGTCTGCTAAAGAGTCTGTTGCTAGAAGAAAAAAAAAAAAAATGAAATAAAACAAAACACTGCCTAATGTTTCCTCCCTAAATTTTAAAAAATCTCTCAGATTACTGCTTCTCAGTCCAGTTTTAAAGTTCATGCTATGGGGCCCACTGCCTTCTCCCCACTTTTTTTTTTTAGCTTCAAAATCACCTATGGCTGACATTACAGTCATTGGGTTTTACAGCAAGGGTTCACCTAAGAACTTGGAAATAAGTTTGTACACTGAGAGTTAATGTTAAAAGTTAATGTAAAATGATGCCAAATGTGTTGTGATAATAACAGATGACATGTCCCGAGTGCTTCCTACATCCCAGGCACTGCACAGTAATCCTATGACTTTGATATTAATTCTCCCATTTTACAGATTAAGAAACTGAAGCACAGATGGAATCAATGGTGTGGTAGGTAATAAGGTCAGTAATTAATGAAGCTGGGGGCTTAATATACTACGAAATAAAATTATAGGAGTTGAGGGTTCGATTCCTATATTGGCCATCCAATATATATGTGGGACTGACCTAAAGATCCACATTGGATCCCAAGGCCAGAACTTGAGGGTAATTTGTTGAATTTGTTAAGGTATCTAAAGTGACTGTCTATAAGAAGGGGTTGTTCAGCCTTAGAGTCTCAAAAGAGGAAGATCTCAGAGATAAACATTGCTATTCTCCATTGAAACATGATTCAGGGGAGTTTTTCACTCATCAAGTATTTGGGGTTTGGTTAAACCATCAGGCCAGGGTTAAAAATGCCTTTCAAGGGCCAGAGTGAGACAACAGGGCGTGGTCAGGACTGATGAAATGAGAGACAAGATGAGCCAATTCAAGGCACTGAGGGTCACAGATTTTCTTCTATGGAAAGATCAACCTGAAAGTGAGGTGGATGGCTCATATTCTCTCAGCTTAAGGTCATTAAATATTCCATGCACTTTACTCTTTCTTCACAATAAGACAAAGCTAGTCATATGGATTTCACCTGTCCTTCTCTCTGGGACAATGATTTCTCATTGCAATTTGACCTTCTGCTTTTGAGAAATCAGAGTCATAAACTAGGTTAATGTGAGTCCATTCCCGAAAGATGGATTCTCTCTTGATGTGCAGAGAAATCGGGTTTCTAAGCCTGATTTACTATTTATACCATCCTGTGAGCTCTCTTGGGAGACTCAACGACTGGATATATCCCTTCTTTGTGAACATAAAGTGTACATCATTTCCTTGTGGAGAACAAGTATGTTTTTCTTCTTTATTATATGCTGATGATGTCTGTGAGGTCAGAACTCTCATTAGACCCACAGATCCAGCATCCAGCACTACCACTTAGTAGCTGTCATGACATGAGAAATTATTTAACCTCTTCAGTCTCTTTCTGTATAATATAAAGACTTTATTTAAATGTTTGTCAGGTTTGTTGTGAAGAATAGATGACTAGAGTTTTCACGTTTTCAATTGTATTAAACTTATAAGGAATTTTAGGAATAATTGTCAGAGACTCAATAGATAAATAAGTAGAGGATACAAACACATAATCAAACACACCAGAGGAACTACAAATATCTATCAGACACTTGAAAAAACATTTGGTCTGCACAATAATACCAGCTATATGGTATTTCTGTCTCTAGCTTAGAGCACTTCCCCAAGCTCCAGACTCAAATGTCCAATTGTTCATCTGATATCTCCACTTGGTTGTCTACTGACATCTCAATTTGACATGTCCAAAAAAAGAATTTTGAATTCCCTCCCCTCTTTCCCACACACATGGTTTTCTCCTACCTCAATTAATTGCATCACCCTGTTTGTCAGGCAAAATACCTTAGAAACTGTGCTTGATTTTTCTTCCTCCTTCCATCAGTACTCCATCAGTGAGCTGGGCTTGGTCTTGGACTCTTGAGTGGTGCCTGGACCCACCTGGATGCCAGCAGGGGAGTGACCTGGTTAAGCTCCTCAGGGCGCAAAGGTGGGCAAATACCCTCCCTCTTGCTTCACAAAAAATCTTGCCCTTCTAGAAGTTCGCCTCTCAAAACAACATCAGCCAAGCAGAAGAGAGAGAGAAAACAACAAGTGTGTATGGACCCTGATTTGCCTAGACAAACACCTAGGTAATTTGGGGTGGCCAACTTGAAACCAAAGAAGCCCCTCTTTTTCTGATTTCCAAGCAATTCTCTCCTGCTCTCAGCAGCCTCCTGCAGCCATGAAGTAAAAAAAAAAAAAAACATCTGTGGGCTTCGGTATTTGGGATAGTCAAGGTGCTCTGAAGTGCAGGGATCCCTTTCCTTTGAGTCCAAGAAAGGCGCTGAGCCTATTTATTACTAATTTTCAAATTTTATTTCTTCCATTTTTTTTTTAAATGACCGCTAAGGGGATCTTAACCCTTGACTTGGTGTTGTCAGCACCACACTCACCCAGTGAGCGAACCGGCCATCCCTATATAGGATTCGAACCCGTGGCCTTGGTGTTATCAGCACCGCACTCTCCCAGGCGAGCCACGGGCAGGCCCTTATTTCTTCCTTTAAGTAAACTAGTGCTTTTGGTGGGTTCTGCAAAAAGTTTTTTTTACAATTTAGTTCTCTATAACAGAATGATTTTTATTAATTTTATCACTGATCTTTATTGCTGTTAATTGCACTTTCTGTTAATTTTTAATGAATTCTTTGTTTCTAGTGTTATGGAATGGACTGGACAGAGAAGCAATTGGCACTTGGAGCGTTGGAGAGTCAGGTACTTTATTATTCCAGTGGACCCAGACGAGCTAGCTCTTCAAGCTCTGAGCCCCAAACTTAGGTTTCACAGGGTTTATATAGGCAGACTCTTCCAGGTTTTTAAGTTTCATTTTCTCAGCATTCATGTGGCTAATGCAGCAGTAAGTTTTGGCTTCTCAGAACTCATGTGGCCAGGGCAGCAGCTAAAGTGATAAACAGGCATGGTTACAGAAGCGAGAAAGTGAGAAATTGATTAACAGTGGGTCTGAGGCAGCAAGCAAGTTCTATTTCAAAGGCAAAATAGGCTACTGAGAGAGTTCATTTTGAATTTTTCAACATTTCCTCCCTTTGATGCTCTCTCTAAACCTTGGACTGAGCATCACCTTTAGATTTTTGTCCTTTAGGAGCATATGTGTATTCTTGTAATGACAAGACCATCTGCAATTTGATTGACTCTAAATGAGTTGAAATGAACCTGACAAGCCAATTTAAAATACATGGGTTGAACAAGAGAACTAAGAATAACACAAACAGTGGTCCAGCAAATGGCAAAAGCCATAACAGCCAGCTTCAGGTGCCTGTCCATAAAAACCAAAACTTTTCTAATTCTTCCCTCCTCTTGGCCAGGCGCTCCCTTAACTGATGAAACATGTTACTCACTACTCCTGATTTGTTGGCATAAAAGCAGCATTCTTCATTAAAGAAGAGGCAGAGGCCCCCCTCCCCCTTTCTCTGCACTGAGTAAATCTAATCCTTGCCTGTTTTGGAGGGCCACCTCTGCCAAGAAGTCTATCTGATCTTGTAATGCTGTCAGGGAGGTGGCTACTTGTTCCATGTCATAGGAGAAATCTTTAGATAATTTGTGATAGAAAGTCGTGGATGAAGCTATTCCTCTGACCCTTGTGTCTATCTCAGCAGTTATTCCCAGGCTGATTAATAAAGGAATTACTCGGATTGCCCTTTTCGTTTTGCTGTGTGCCCCTAGGGGCACCAAAAGGGATTGATTCCCAGGGACAATATCTGCCTAGGGGGCAACAGAGGCTAATGTGCCGACTCCCAGCCAGTCAGCCAGGAGGCACTGGTAGGCATAATTCCTGCATACAAAGAAGAGGCCTACCTGGGGTCTACACCAAGCTCCAGTAGTCAATGAGGAGTCAAAATCTTGTATAATGGTGGTATTGTCACGTTGGTCCTTTGTTAGGTTGCCCACTTGAACTTTTTTTCCATGACTTTGAATGCATCATTGGGCTTTGAGTGGCATGTCGACACCTGTTAACCTAGGCTCTCATGCTGGGTCAAAATGACTCTGGTTTCCCTTAGAGTTATTAAGACCATTTACTGGGATGGCGATATTTTGGAACTTCTCGGGCAAACACAGCAAACAATCCCTTGCTAGAGCAGGGTTGGTGACATTTAGGAGGTGGTAGATGGTGTTTTGCATCTGGCTGAGGTCTGAGTTCTGGCCCAGTGATTGAGCCCTAGGTATGGGCATTCTCAGCTTGGGCTTCTCAGGGGGAGGCTGGGGGAAAATTCTGGATCTTGGGATTCTCTGTGACTGAAGTCTATACCTCCTATATCAGGGTGGTGGCCTTCAGGATAGCTGTTCCCAGGTGGTTTGTCAATATCTATGTCCCATCCTTCACTTTTTGGGTTATAACAAGGGGCTATCCTGGGCTTCTAGTGGTGGGGGAAGGTAACATGTTCGACATGTTTACAGCCCATTGCATCTAGTATATCACCATCCCAAGACCATTTTTTAACTTTTTAAAAACATTTCTGTGGCCGTGTGTTTTTTAATTACTAGAGGGTGGCTGGATGAGACGCCCCTGAGAAATGGAGCAGGGAGCCAACTGTTTAGAAGGCACATTGCCACCATGAAATGGCTAAAATACATACATCCTGTTGACAGGAGATAAAGAAGTATTAGTAAAAACTTTTCTATTCCATTCCAATCCTTTGGGGTTACTGCTGCCAGCCCTATGGCAAAAAGCAAATCAAGCAATATAGTGAAAACTAAAGGCAAAGGGTGACATATGCTCATTATATCATAAAATAAATTAGTGTACTTGTTATGTTACGTGGTGGCAAAATCCTCAAGCTTCAGCTATTCATGGACTGGTCAGCTTCTCGTGTGATGAGAACAGGGTGGTGATGATCAGTGGGGCATTTCTGGAACCAGACCTTGAATGGGTCAGAGGGGTCAGTCTTCAAGGAACATGAGGTGGCATCATCTGGGAAAGCCACCTATTTGACCCATGTATGATGGATCCAGGGAATTAAACCTGCAACCTTAACTACAGTAGGGGTAGTTAGTACAACCATGTGTGGCCCTGTCCAAATTGGCTTTAAGGGAGCCTTTTTCCAGTCTTTTACACATACTGTGAGAGACCCCAAAGGGGTTAATTTCCTGGAACCCTCAAGAGAGAGGTATTCCTTCCTTGGGAAATTAACCATGAACTGGGGTTCTCTCCCAGCATTTATTCTCCAGACCAGGAAGTTACAGAAAAGGAACATAGGTGGGGTTATGGCTAAGTATAGTTTAACAGTAGAGGCTGGTAACATCAGTGAAGTAACAAAGTGACATTCCATAATGCAATTTGCAAAAGGTTAAGTCGATCCACCAACAAAAGCTTGATCTTAGCAAACACTGTTTTGCCCTACAGCAATTTCCCCAGTATTTTTATATATCAATTGGTAGGTTAACCAAGGACATCTGTCCTTGAGCCAGCAATTCTTCATCCATAACAGAGACTTGGCCTGAAAAAAGTTTCCTGTCTTTTGCAAGGTTAACATTTCAATATGTAATTCCAAAAGGTTAGGCTAAACCTGAAACTACAGGGCTTTGGAAACTAGGCCCTGTGAAATACATTTGCTTTATAAATGATAGTGCTCTCTACAGTCCTGGCCAGTGACTGTAAGTACTGTGATATTTCAATCTTCCCCAACTGGTGAGAATCCCCCTGCAGTCTAGCTATAAGTGGGGGTGGTCTCCCATACATGATTTCAAAAGGGGAATATCCTGTTGGCCCCATCATATACCAGATCCATAACAAAGCTAAGGGAAGCATATCTATCCAGGGTAGCCCTGTCTCCTGGCAAAGCTTGGCTAATGTAGTCTTTACGGTCCAGTTCATGTGTTCTACTTTCCCTGAACTCTGTGGCCAGTATGCTGTGTGGAGCTTCCATTGTATTCCCAGCATTTTGGCCAGTCCTTGAATGACCTCTGCTATGAATACTGGCCCATTTTCCAATCCTATAGTCAGAGGGAGCCCACATCTTGGGACAACTTCCCTTAAAAGGGCCTTTGTGACCTCCTGGGCTTATTTGGAATGTGTGGGCAGTGCCTCCATCTATCCAGTGAAGGAACATATCATTACTAGCAAGTATTTGTAGGCCCTGTAGGATTTCACTTTGGTGAAGTCCACCACCAGGTCCTCAAAAGGTGATATCCTGACTGGCTGGACTCTGGGGGCTGGCTGGGGCCCTTGCTTGGCAGTGTTTTGGATGCAGGTCGGGCATTGGGAGCTGACCTGGGCACCGAGGTAAGCCAATCTTGGGATGAAATAGTAGCAACTCAGTGTGGTCTCTAGGGTCGTTTTTTCCCAGTGAGTCAGTTCATGATATTCCAGAACTAGTCGGTGAGCCAGTCACTGAGGAATTGTTAGTCTGTGATCTGGGAACTTCTACCATCCTTCAGAGGTTTTAATTCCACCTTCTTTTTCTGTCTATTGAGTCTTCTCCTTTGTGTACTTTAGTTGCTGTGCTGTCTCTGGCACCAGCATAATTTTGGCAGTCTCTTTCAGGCCTTTTGCAGGCTCTGTTTGGGTGACTGCTCTCTTGGCTGTCTGACTGGCCAGCCAGTTTCCTTTACTGATCCTGTCAGTGACTTTTTGATGTCATTTGCTGTGTATAATGGCCACTTGGGTGGGATCCCACACTGCTTTGAGGAGCTGGAGAATTTTTTTCTTATTTTTAATTGTCTTTACTTCTGCCATCAGCAGGCCCCTTTCCTTTTATAGGGCCCCATGGACATGTAAGGTTGCAAAGGCATAATTAGGGTCAATGTAAATGTTGACTTGTTTTCCTTTCAAGAGTCTGAGCACTTGGGTTAATGTCCACAGCTCTGCTCACTGTGTTGACTGGCCTTGGGACAAGGATTTTGCCTCTATAAACTCTTTATGAGTTATTACCTCATATCTGGCTCTTCATTGTCCTTCCTGAATGTAACTGCTCCCATCTGTGAACAGCTCCATGTGGGGGTCAGTCAAGGGCAAGTCCATCAAATTGGGCCTGCTAGGGTATATTTCATCCATTAGTTCTTCACAGTCATGGTCCAGGGAGCCAGACTCAGTAGGTAGGAGGTGACTGGGTTCAGAGTCTACACCATTTCAAGGCACATCCAGGGGTTTTTGCAGAGGAGTCCTTCATAGTGAGACATCCTAGAGTTGGTCAGCCATTTGTACCCCTAACTGTTCATTAGGATGGTCACTGCATGTGAGACCTTTACATTGAGATTTTGTCCCAAAGTGAGTTTGTCCGCCTCTTGGATTAAGGCAACAGTGGATGCCAAGGCCCACAGGCAAGATGGTCAGCCAGCTTCCATAGTATCCAGCTGTTTGGACAAGTATGCCACCGGCCTCTGCCAGAGCTCTATGGTCTGGGTGAGGACCCCCACAGCCACATGATCTCTCTCATGTACAAAGAGGTTGAAGTCGTGGGTTGTATCTGGAATTCCAAGGGCAGGAGCCTAGATTAACAGAGTTTTAATTTCTAAAAAGGCATGCTCCTGCTTTGGACCCCACAATAGGTGTTCCCTTTCAGCTCCTTTGATTGTCTCATACAGAGTTTTAGCCTTTTACAAGTACCCTGGTATCCAGATTCAACTGAAGCCAGAAGCCCCGAGAAACTCTCAGACTTTTCTCTTGGTGTCTGGTCAGAATATAGCACAAACAGCTTGTTTCCTTTCTATTCCCAGAGAGAAGCATCCTTCAGAGATGTGGTACCCTAGGTATCTGAACTTCTGTTGACATATCTGAGCTTTTACCCAGGACACCTTATATCCTAAGTCAGAGAGCAAGCTCAGCAGGGCTCTTTTTCTTTCCCAGAAGTTTTCCTGTGTGGGACTGGCCAGGAGGATGTCATCAACATTTGGAAGCAGAGTGCAATTCAACCTGTCTCCTTATGCTAGTGTTTCTCCAAAGAGTTTAGGTGAGTTTTTGAATCCTTGTTGCAGTCTAGTCCAGGTCAGTTGAGCCTTCCTTCCTGTGTGGGGATTTTCCCATTCAAAGGCCAGTGGTGGCTGGCTTCTAGGTGCCAGCTAGAGGCAGAAGAAGGTGTCTTTGAGGTCAGGACAGGAGAAACATCCAGCCTGTACAGGGCGTAAGCTCAGGAATGTGTAAGGATTGGGTACCATGGGGTGAAGGGTGACGGCTGCCTTGTTCACAGTGCACAGGTCCTGGACTGGATGGTACCCATTTCTGTTTGGCTTTTTGACTGGTAGGAGTAACATGTTCCAAGGTGATTGGCACTCCACCAGGATTCCTGCTTCTTGCAACCGGTGGATGTGTTCTCGGATTCCCAGTTGAGCTTCCCATGGGACTGTGTGTTGTTTTACCCCGAACAGTGTGCCCCCTGGTTTCAGTTCTATAATTATAAAGGCATGGTTCTTTGCCATACCCAGGGGTCCCATTTCTGCCTGGACAGAGGGAAAGTCCCTAAGGAAGCAGTCTCTTAAGAGATCCAGTGGTCCTAGGTCTGAGTCTTCTTCGGCCTTGATGTATAGGCACCATTCCTCTTCCCTGGGCACCGTTACAGCCATCACTAAGGTCTTCTGGTTCTTTTAGGTTAAATGAGCTTCTTTCCTGAGTGTGAAGGTTATTTGTGACCCTAGTTTTCTCAGCAAATCCCTTCCTAGTAGGGGTACTGGACAGTCAGGCAAATATAGGAATTCTGTGACCCCTGAGGTAACAAGTCTGGACCCTGCAGAATGGCTCATCTGCTTGCACCCTTGTAATATCAATAATGGTGGTTTTTCAGCCTGAAAGTGGAGACACTGGGCTGTTGACTACCAAATGTTCTGCTCTGGTGTCAGTCATGAAAGTCATAGGTTGACCCCCCACCATCATTTTGACCATTGGCTCCAGGGGGCGCAGGAACAGGGAGCCTGGTCTTTCCTAATCTGAGCCTATGCCTGCAAGGCCAGTAAGATTCTTGAACTCTTGGCTCAACAGTTCAGGCTCATACCTTTTCTTTCCAGAGTGTATCATGCCTTGAAACATTGGTTGCTGTTTCTCTCCCAGCCCCCCACCTTTGGGGAACTCATTTTTCCAATGGCCAAGCTCCCTGCAGAAAGCATACTGGATGGACTGTAGGGGTGCCCATCCTTCTTGGCGGGGGTTCTTCTTCGATGCAGAGTTCTGGTCTGGACTGAGTGCTGCTGCCAAGAGTGCTGCCTTCTGCCTTAAGTGTTTATCTGCTTCCTTTTGGGCCTCCTGGTCCTGATTGATGAATACCTTGTTGGCCACTTCCAGGAGCTGTGTGGCATTCATCCAAGCAAAACCCTCCAGCTTTCAAAGTTTGCGATGGATATCAGCAAAGGACTGGACCACAAAGCCTGTGTTGACCACCTGTTGATTCTTGGCTGCCTCAGGATCGTAATGGTGTGTAGACCTGGAAGGCCTCACACAGCCTTTCATAGAACTCTGCACGTGGCTCATCTGGTTTCTGGGTCACGATGGTTGTTCTGGACATGTTAGTAGGTTTTCTGGCCCCTGCTCTCAGCCCATGGAGGAGGGCCTCCCTACATCAGTGGAGTTAATTTCTCCTCTCTTCTTTCATTGAAGTCCCAGTTCAGTGCAGTGTCTGGAGCACTGCCTCTTGCCCAGCTCTTGGGATCCAGGGCAGCTGCAGGTGCCTGCACTTGCAACCATTGCCTGGCTCCTGCCAGGTTGCATCACCATTCTTTGGTGCTGAAGATGGTGAGGAGTAGCTGATGACAGTCTTCCCAGGTGAGCTGATGGGTGAGGAAAATTGACTCCAAGAGACTGTTGAGAGCCTGGGATTTTTCTGCATATGACGGTATAGTGTTTCCAATTCAGGAGATCTGTAGTTCTGAAGGATTCATAGTAGAAGAGGGGGCACTCTGCCTGCACACTGCCATATGGGTTGATCTGCTGTGAGCCTCAGGTCTCCCACAGGGGCATCTGGAGGGCTGGAACTTGTTGAGTAGAGCAGAGTCACCCTCCCACTGGTTCAGGACTCTGGACTTTCTGGTGACAATGCCAGTGGGGCTGATGGAACTGAAGCTGGGGGGCTGTCTGGCAAGGGGTGCCTGGGGCCAAGCATCTCTGAAGGATTGGAGTATGGTAGAGGCAAGAGTTCTTCATCTGGATCTCCTTGATATATAGGCCTGTTTTAGTCTGTTTTGTGTTGCTATAACAGAAATACCTGAGACTGGGTAATTTACAAGGAAAAGAGGTTTATTTGGCTTACAATTCTGGGACAGCTGCATCTGGCATGGGCCTAAGACTGCTTCTACTCATGGCAGAGAGTGGCAGGCAGCCAGCAGGTACAAGCAGATCACATGGCGAGAGGAAGCAAGAGAAGAGAGAGAAGGTGCCAGGGTCTTTTTAAGCAACGAGCTCTTGCAAGAACTAATAGAGCAAGAACTCACTCATTAATCCCCTCTCCCCCAGGGAGAGCATTAATCCATTCATGAGGGATCTACCCCCATGACTCAATCAGTTTCCAACACTGCCACATTGGAGATAATATTTCCACATGAGTTTTGGAGGGGACAACACATCCAAACTCCATCAAGGCCTTTTTCTTTCTTGCTGGTTGTGCTCTGACTTCCAGACTGCTCATGCAGCAAGAACATTACACTTTCCCTTACAAACACAGAATCGAACCCAGGGCAGCAGGGTCAGATATTGTCAACCAGGGGTCTATGTGAGGAAATTGATACAGGTACCCTGGCTCCCCTGTTACAACCTCATAACCTGCTTGAACCTTTGGGAGGTCTAGAGTCTCTTCTGAAGGCCACCCAACCCCAAAGGTGGACCATTCTAATTCACACAGGGTCTGGAGTTTCCTGGGGGTCATTTTAATTCCATACTCACCAGAGTAGCCCTTCTGAAAGTTCTTTAACATACAATTAAGGATGGTAGGTTTTGAGGCACTTTTCCCCATATCTAATTCTAGCCTCCCATTCTTGTCTCAGGTGTTTATATCTTAAATAGCATTGGTGTTGTCACTCAAGAAAGGTTTGGAGTTCCCAAACTCCTTTCTCATACACTGGTGTAAGAAGTTTGCAGGCAGCTAGGGACTGAAAAGTGGGGACAGTCCCTATTTTACATGCTGGATGGCAAGGTTTTCTGGTGTAAGGGAAATGGCAGCCTGGGTCTTTTATCACCTGGCAGGCAGGTGAAATTGAAGGGTGTGCACAGAAATCAATGACCCATAGACCTGTGCCTCCTTTCCAGGGGGATAAAGGTGATGGGGGAAGGTCAGACAGTGACAGAAAAGGTGTACTGGGATATGGCTCAAATTTGAGTTCCCTTCCAGGTGGCTGAGTGGAGGCTTCACCCCTGGGGATGTATGGAATTCATGCATAAGGAGGGGAAATATATGGCAGAATGGGCAATGGATCTCTTGGAGCAAACAACGCAAAGGATGTGTCACTCCTCAGGAGTCAAATAAACATCACCTAGGTCCAAAAAGAAGTGTCCACCTCTTTTTGGGGGGCACCAGAGGTGCCCAGACATAGACAATGGTCTTTTCTCTGCCACATGAGGGATCCTTTTCCAGATCCTTCCCTGCAGTGGAGACTCAAACAGACAAAGGGTGGGGATTCCCTCTCCCTTATGGAAGGTGAAGCAATCTGGCATCCACCTGGCTGCATCCCCAGGGGGACTTTCAGGTCCATCTTGGCTAAGTTGTACCCGTATAAATCCCAGGCCTGGTCTCAGTCCATTCTGGACTAGAATCACCATTATGCTGTACAATATGACCATGGAACCACAGGTTAGGACCCACTCAGAAACCATGGCAGAGCCTTGGTTCCACACACAAACATTAACTCCACACACACAGAGGTTAAGAAACTTTTTCCTCCCCCAATCCTGATCTAAACTGAACAAAGGGAACTCACGACAAGGTCCTGACCAGATGGGCCTTACCATAAGGCTCTGCACAGATGGACCTACTAGGTCCAGACCAGATAGACCCCACTATGAGGTCTCTAACCCAGACAGGTCCTCAAAGAGACTCTTTAGGGAGGTGATCAAGCTCCCCTTTGCCTGAAGGTGGGCCTGAACTGAACTGACAATTGGGGGAATCCTACCTGTCTTACAGGTGGTGGGGGTCTGGCTGGTCCTTCCCTCCACTGAGTCTGGTTGGACAGGCACTCCCTAGCATCAGCAAGGTCCTGTTCTCCAAGGTCTCAACAAAATGGCTGGGCAGCACCTCCTCAGTCCTCCATGGCATTGCCAATCTGCCTGGTTGCCATGCCTAGACTGGTGGCTCAAGGGGCCAGTCCAAATTGCTTCCCAGCCAATGCACCAGAAAATGGTATGGAACAGACTGAACAGAGAAGCAATTGGCACTTGGAGTGTTGGAGAGTCAGGTACTTTATTATACCGAGGGGCCCAGACAAGCTAGCGCTCCAAGCTCTGAGCCCAGAACTTAGGTTTCACAGGGTTTATATAGGCAGACCCTTCTGGGTTTCTAAGTTTTGTTTTTTCAGCATTCATGTGGCTAATGCAGCAGTAAGTTTCGGCTTCTTGTAACTGATGTGGCCAGGGCAGCAGCTAAAGCATGGTTACAGAAGCGAGAATGTGAGCAATTGATTAACAGTAGGACTGATGCAATAAGCAAGTACTATTTCAAAAGCAAAATAGGCTACTGAAAGAGTTCATTTTGAATTTTCAACACTAATAAACAAAGATCTCTAGGTTTTTAATAAATAAATCAGGAGTCTGTTATTTTTTATTAGTTTTAGTAGAAACATTGCAGTTAAAATGGTGTATTTAAGTTCCCTGAACTTTTTGAATAAATTCTCATTTCATTTATGTTTGAATTTTTCTTCCAAGTTTTTGAAAATATATATTCTGAGTTGAAAAGCTTTATAATAGGTAGACCTTCCACTAACCCATGTACATCCAGTGCTAGGTGTGGTAGGCAGAAACTAAGATGATCCCTGCCCCCCAGTGTATACAAACCTTTTCCTGTTGTTCACATACTAACTTAGGTGCTGCTGTTAAGGGATTTTGTAGTAATGTTCCAATTCAATTGACCTTAAGATAGGGTGATTATCCTGGATGGGCCAGACCTAATCAGTTGAGTCCTTAAAAGTGATGACTCCCTTCCTAACAAAGAGATCAAAGCAGGAAGGATCAAAACTGAGGGGAATTCTCTATTGCTGACTTCAAAACTGAAGTAGGCCATATGGCAAGGAATGCAGGTGTCTTCTAGCTGCTGAGAGCAGCTCCCAGCTAACAGCCAGCCAGGAAATACAACTGCAAGAAGCTGCATCCTGCCACACCATGTGAACTTGGAAAAGAACTCCAAGCTCCAGATGAGAATGCAGCAGAGCCAACAATTGATTTTAGCCTTGTGAGGTCCTGAGTAGAGAATCCAGCCACACCACACCAAGATTTGGGCCCTATAGAACTGTGAGATAATAAGTGGGCATTTTTTTTAGCTGCCAAATTTGTGGTAATTTGTTACTCAGCAACAGAAGACTAATCCAGTAGGACATGCTTATATTAAGATGTGAGCTCTACATCGTACGATGCCATGTGAATCAGCACAATAGAGACTGCGGTATTCCTGGAACCCATCACACTGGACAACTCCTCTCAATAATTCAACTACACACACAAGTGACCACATGCATACAGACTATTCCCTATGTACAATGCCTGGACTTATGATTTTTTGACTTTACAATGGGTTTATTGGGACATAGCCCCATCATAAATGTATCCTCAACTCAACTCTTCCTTACCCAGTACCCCAAAAAATCTGTGGACACTCTAACACCACCCAACACAGGAGGGAAGTGTGATAGGAAGCTGGAGTGAAGAGAGACAGTAAAATTAACTGATTAAGGTTTAGATACTTACTTTTGCAAATTTTACAAAAAAATAAAGCTGGCCATGTGACCACATTTGTCTTGGAAGATTCATGCAAATGAGGGGCCCTGAGCTTGAGCTCCACTAGCTTCATGATAAACCCACCTCTCTGTACCCTTAGCACCTGCCATACTGCCTGGCATATGAATGACAGATTTCAAATACTCTTTCTTCCATAATTACATTAATCATTCAATAGTTGTTTACTTAAGTGACTTAGTGACTTTAAAATATCTTTAGTGAATTAACATTACTTGAAGAATGCCTGTAAACTGAGTCTACTCTCCTGAGTGACTTATAACAAAACATTTTATATTTTACTTCTTCATCTCTGCTTGTTTCCAAGAAAGAACCGGTCAATAATTCAGTTTTTGTATTTCAGTTAGTAATTCAATAACCTCAATTTGTTCTTTTCTAAAAAAGCAAAATAGCTTTTCTCAGGGTTCAAATCAGATAACCTCTCCTTTGGTGTTCTGATTCAGTGTCTTTAGGGGTGAAGTGAAAGGAGAACCTTCCAGAAATGCATTCAGTCAATTGAAGAAGTGGAAGAAGGATCTAGTTCTGAAGAGGTTTTTGTCTACAATTGATTTTTCTAAAGGAAAAATTAACAGAAACTACAGTATATCAATGCTGAATAATGTGCTCTAACAGACATTTTTGTATTATAATTTGTACCAAATGCAGTATCAAGAAAACTAAAATAGTCATTTACTGAGAGTGAAAATTAAGTCTGGTAATGAGAATTTCACAGTAAGTTTCCAAAATGACAAAAGCCTGCAGTTCTTCTAATAAAGATTACTATAGTACCAGAATAAAAAGAAAAAACAAACAAACAAACCACTTTTGGGGAATAAAATGATACTCAACCTTCCCTACTGGTTTGTACCTCAAACTTGCTTAGCTAAAGGCAGTGTTTCTACCACCTCCATTTAATGTAGATTTTGTTAACCTGAAACTTAAAATGCATAATTATGCACATTATGCTTAATGCATAGTAACTGCTATAATAGTTGGATATAAGAGCTTTCACAAGCATAAATTGTTCACTCTGTTGTCCACATGAATCCTTAATGACTTGGAATGAAACAAACAGAAACTCTTTTTAAAAGTCCTTTTTAGAGGTGAACTGTTTCTAGAACCAGACTCTATATAGATAACTAACAGCAACAAAAAATCCTTTTTAGGAGCTACTTTATCATTGTATTCTACCCTTAAAACAATTGATTTAAAATACTGTTTTTAAAAACTGAAAAAATGCTTACTTTTCAACTGTAAAATAATTCTTTTTCTTTATCTAAAATACTTTTAGAAGGCATGAAACCAAAACCAAAATAAAATGTATAGACATCCATTTATAGTAAAATTTTTTTTTTTTTTTTTTTTTTGCCTTTTTCGTGAGTGGCACTCAGCCAGTGAGTGCACCGGCCATTCCTATATAGGATCCGAACCCATGGCGGGAGCGTCGCCATGCTCCCAGCGCTGCACTCTCCCAAGTGCGCCACGGGCTCGGCCCTATAGTAAAATTTTATTGTATGTAGATTAAACTGATTTGAACCAAAATGTATGATGTTCGATGATTAGACATTTATTACATGCCTGTTTTTACTTCTTGATCTCTTCAGGTTTGTGACAGCCAACTTCCAGGATGACTCCCAGTGATCCTTGCCTCTGGCATTAATGCCATTGTATGATCCCTTCCTACATTTTATCATGGTTCATCTGTGGGACAAATAGAATACAGCCGTGGTGATGGTATGTGACTACTAAAGCTAGGTCATAAAAAAATGACCTAGCTTTTTGTCTTGTTCTCTCTCAGATCACTCACTCTAGAAGAAATCCACTGCCTTGTCATGAGGATACTCAAGCAGTCCTATTGAGAAGTCCATGTAGTAAAGAACTGAGGCCTTCTGCCAACAGCCATGTGAGTGAGCCATCTTGGAAGTAAATTCTTCAGCCCCAGTCGAGCCTTAGCTGACTGCAGCCCTGGCTGAAAGATTAAGTGCAACCCCATGAGAGACCCTAAGCCAGAACCACCCAGCTAAACTGCTCCTAGATTTTTGATGTATAAAACTTGCGAGAGAACAAATATTCATTGTCATCTTAAGGCTGTATTGTACTTTCTCATAATCTGTTCATTTGCAGAGGTACTTGACTATTGAACTCCAGATTCCTTAAATTGGGAAATTTAAAAGAAAAATAGAAGTACAGCAATGATTACTGGCACAAACTTGAAGTACCCTTGCAGATTTTTAAATGTGAGTCCTTAGATACAATTTTACTTTTTGAAGAACAGGCTTATTCTTTTAATAACTTTTATTCTGAAAAAGAGAAAAATAAAATACATAAAAATTAAAAAGTTTTGAAAAGTAGACTCCTATTTTCCCCAGATTAGAAGTGAAATTTGATCCTGTGGTGGTCATTTTTTTCTTTCTCATTCCATATGTTGAAAGTTCTGATAATGAGATTGTCAGAACCAGACATAAACATTATACAGGATGGAGGGGCAGTAGGAAAGAGGCAAAATGTGATCTCGCAATCTCATCTCACACAAAAGATATCAGTGACAGAAGGGTTTCTCTGTCCACATCTCCCATTAGGACAAAGCTAGTTCATCATTTCCTCTAAAATGGAGAGAAATGGATTTCTCTTTATCAAAATTTAAACACCTTGAGGGACACGATGAAAATAAATAGAGGCATCTATGACAGCAGTAAGTGGTTCTCTCCGCAGCACAATGTGAGGTATACTCCTCATGCATCTTCCTTCTCATTCCAATCCCAAATTTTCCAAACCAAGGAGCACCTACAACACAACACACATTAACGATAAATGGAGGGCAGGATTTGAAACAATCACAAGGTCTGGTCTCTGCTGACAAGAAGTCAACAATGCAAATAATAAAATATTATTGTTATATGGTTCTGTAGGAATTAGTCTTTAATATACACATGCTCCTCAACTTGTGATGGGGTTATGTGGTGATAAATCCTCATAAGCTAAAAATGTCATAAGTCAAAAATGTATTTAGTACACTTAACCTACCAAACATCATAGCTTAGCCTAGCCTACCTTAAATGTGCTCAGAACACTTACATTAGCCTACAGTTGGGCAAAATCACCTAATGCAAAGTCTGTTTTATAATGAAGTGTTGAATATCTCATGTAATTTATCTAATACTATACTGAAAGTAAAAAAACAGAATGGTTGTATGGATACCCAAAGTACAATTTCTACCAAACACGTATCTCTTTTGCACCACCAGCAAGTCAAAAAATCATTAAGTCAAACCATCGTTAGTCAGGAATTGTCTGTGCTTGGATACACCTGTAAAAAATCATGCACCTGCAATTTGGTATATACATTTTTTTCTGATAATAATGTACTTTTCAGAGTGTCCTCACATTTATCTACCAATTCTATTATGTAAGCAACCAGAATTATTCTCTCCTTGAACAGTGACGAAAAGTTTGAAAAGGATTTTCTCAAGGTCAGTTAGTTAATGGCAAAAGACTGTAATTCAGGCCTCCTAGAACCCAATATTAGGTCTTTCTCCAGGCTACTTTCTCTGCTGAAAGTACTAGGCAAATCTTAAAGACTTAGAAAAATAGTTAATTTAAGAACAGAATTTTAGTTTTTAACTCACTTTTAAGCTCTTTATTAATTCAAAATATTTTATATAGTTTTATTTTTGACACACCATTTTATCAAATGAACTTATTATTATTCCAATATTCACTGTTTCTCTCATCCATGCACTTATGTTGGTTTTTTTCTATTACTAATGATCAGTTCATTGGTAAAAATAACAGCCTACATATGAAAGAAAGTTTCTCCTCCCACCACACACATACATTGACTAAGGATGTGAATTCTCACTAATTTTTGACTCTTCAAGTAAGCTTTAGAAGGATGAGCAGAATGAAGTGGAAGAGAGAAAACAGTCATTTCCAGATTTGACAAGGGGTCAGAAATAGGTCACAAATAGAGAAGTAAAACAGGGAATACTAAGAATATTACCAAACTAGAATAGAAATGGCAGATCAGGTGGATGAAGAAAACAAAGTACAATGAAGAGGGCTGCTGAAACACCTGGAATGATAGGTTAAAGCAGTTAACTATTAAAGATAGTACCCTCGAAGCCCCACTAAATGGTTCTCCCTCTGTAAAACCATCATTTCCCAGAACAAAAGTCTGTCCTCTAAAATAATACAGCACCTCTCCTATAGCCTTCACTGGGCCAAAGCTACTCATGACTTAGCACAAGGAGACTAATCTTTAAGGAAGGGTCCCTGTTGGGCTCATTTAACACCTGAAATTCTCATTGACATGTTGGAGGTGGAGGACATGAAGGGGACAAAGGGAAGGGGGAAATTATTTCAATGTTTATTTAGTGTCTACTGTGTCCGTGACATTGTGCTAGACACTTTACATATGTTGGCTCATGGGGAAACTAAGGCTTAGAGAATTTAGTAAATTATCCAAGATCACTCATCTGATAGGTGGTAAAGTCTTTCTTCCTCCAAAATTGGTACTGAGCTGATTAAGTATTTGCTGGAAAATTAGTTCTGTCATGGTGTTTTAAAATGACCAAAAGAAGGCATTTCACAGTGGTTCTTAATTATTTCTGGGTCATGGATCTCTGCAAGAATCTCTCCCATAAAATTGCACATATGCAAATATATACACCATTTTGCATACCATTTCAGGAGGACTGGCTAAGGAACCATGGAAATCAAGGTAAGAATCTCAAGGTTACAGTATTCCAAACCACCGTTCTCCCATTTCATTCCACACTACCCCCCTACCCACAGTTTGAGAATAATCAAAACCAGAGAAAATGTAAACATATGAAAGTTTGGTTGGAAACAGCAGATGCAAAATTCTAATATAGTACTGTACTTAAAAACATCATGGAGAATTTGAATAAGATGACATTGAAGAATGTAGTCTGACACTCTAAATTTCAGTTATGACCATCAGTCCATATCTGATATAAGACTGAGAGATGAGGTTATTGAAACTCATCCCAAAGAGAGTGACAATAGCTGAAAGTCAAACTGAATGAATAATCCCAGGAAGTACACTACCAATTAAAGGAAGAGAGGTTTATTTTTGTCCTTTTTTCTGGGAAATTTTTCTTGAAAAATGTGTTTGGATTTTATGGGCTAAATAAAATGTTTTAAATGAGGTTTACCTGGTTTTTATTTATACCCTATATTGCTGGCAAGAGGATTTAAGAGAGCTCATAGATTTAGAAGAAATATAACAGAATATTATGAATTACATGTATTAAAAAAAAGTCAGAGACACAAAGTAGAGCCAGGAATAGAGCTGCTTTTAAAACATGAATTCATACAGTGATAATGCCTTTACTCCTTCAAGGTAATTTCTAAAAATTATGCAGCACTATGAGGGGTATGTATTAAGCATACATTTTTCATAATTTACAAAGTATTTTTGTACATATTATCTTATTTAATCCTAAATTGACTTTGTGAGGCAGTTATTATCCTCATCTTCCAGATAAGGAAACTGAGGCAAAGAGAAGCACTGAAAACCAAGTCCTTGCTCTTTTCATTACATTATACTGCTATGCAGCAACTGATCATTACAGTTCCTGTGCACTAATAAGGACAGGCTGAATATTCCTAATCTGAAAATCCTAAAAGCTCCAAAATCAGATATTTTTTGAGCAGTGACATGTCGCTCAAAGGAAATTCTCATTAGAGCATTTCAGATTTCAGATTTTCAGATTAGCAATGCTCAACCAGTATGTAATTCTGCAAATATTCCAAAATCCGAAAAAAAAAATCTGAATTCTGAAACATTTCTGGTTACAAGAATTTCAGATAAGAGATACTCAACCTGTAATGCATTTCAGTTCTGTGCAAGAACATACATTTGACACCTGTGACCCTGGCATTTTCATTAGAGAAGGATTACTACCTTCTTTATAGGTGGCTTTAGATCTAGAAGTTGAGTAGACATAAAACTAAAGGACTTCAGGCTTGGAACAGCCCTTTTAAGTTAACACTTAACTCCTTCTTTATAGTTGAGTGCTTTATAGATGAGTGCACTGATGTTCTGAGAGGTCAAATGAGTTGTCACTATCATCCCATCAGTTAGTGGTGGGGCCAAGACCAGAAGCCAGGTTTCCTAAATTCTTTTCTTTACACCATACTGCCTCTATAGCTTTATATCCATTTCTATGATTTTTGTTACATACCCAATTCTGAACTTCTTTGCCTTCACAATTTCCCTTGTGTCTACTGGGGAAAGTTCTGTATGCATACTGGCATGGCACACAAGGCCCTTCATGACCTGACATGAAGTACCTAACTTTGTACTCTACCTCCTCTTCCAAAACCTGTGCTCCTTTAGAACAGGTTCTCCCTGTAGTCACTACAAAACATAGTATGTATTCAATAAATACGAGTTGAATGGATACAAAAGTCACTAGTTTTTCCTTTAACAGTACTTTCCAACGAGTAATTCATGAACACTGCAAAAAATTTCAAGTTGCATACAACAAAATTCAGTGAAAAGACTTTCCTCCCAACCCATCCCTCCCTTAACACTCGTTGAGTTTTCTTTCAGATTGATCATGCACATATTTAAGTGTATCTCGTGATTTTTTACACATAATAAAAAACACATTTATACCCGTAAGATATAACATATATAAATATAGGTAAATAGAAGTTATATATATGGTTTATGTATAATTTTATGATATGCTATGTAATATATAAATAATACATAATTTAAATATATATTTATACAGAGTTGCCTTGTTTCCACTTAAGTCAGGCTGCTGTTATGCTCTCTTTTTAATTAAGGGCAGCGTAGTATTCCACTGTAGGGGCACACCATACTTTTCCTTCACTGTCCCTGATTTCCAATTTCCAATTTCCAATGCTTCCATTTCTACCATCAAGCCCCCGACCCCAAATGAAGAAATACCACCGCCCCCACCTGTCCCCTTGTGGCTCCCTCATTTTCAAACACCTTTCCACGAGCTCAGCAAGGATGGAGCCCTGCGTCGAACACCACCTCCGCCTTCCCATCACGGGCCCCGTGACCCCACCGCCGGGCCGAAGGCCGCGGCACCGGCGCGCGGGACGGCGACTGAACCGAACCCTGCCTCCCTCTTCCAGTGTCTCCGGACCGCCGATGGCGCCCCCTCAGACGTGACCGAACGCTCCACACCCGGCAACGCCCGGCCTCGCCCGGCTGGGGCCGACGTGGTTCGGGGCGGGGCTCCGGCGGGGCGGGGCTCCAGCCGGCGGGGCGCGGCCGTGGTGCGGGGCTCCTCCCCTTTCCTCCGGCGGCCCTGGCGGCTGCAGCACTTCCGGGTCGGCGCGGAGGCGGGGCGGGGGCGCAGCGGCGGCTGTTATTGTTCGGCTGGGCTAGGCCGGGCGCTGTCTCCCTCAGCGACGCGAGTGTCAGTTTGTCCGGCTTCCTCTCTGCCCCTTACTCCCGGTGGCTGACGGCGGCGGCGGGCGGGGCTTGGCGTTTCGAGGCTGAGCGGCGCCGCGGTGAGGGGTGCGGAGGAGGAGCAGTAGCAGGAGGAGGAGCCGTGTGCCCTGGCACCGAGCGGCCGCGGCCATGGCGTACGCCTATCTCTTCAAGTACATCATCATCGGCGACACAGGTGAGGGCCCCGGGCGCGGCTGGATGGGTGTCGGCGGCCTCCGGGCCCGGGCTGAGGAGCAAACGGCGTCTGGCGGCGGCGCGGGCGCGGTCTCCGCCCTGCGCCTCCCTCCCGGCCGCGCCGCTGCATTTCCGCAGTGCTGGAGCTGGTGACGTGGGCACTGCGAGTCGCCGCGGCCTGCCTGCCTGGCCTGGCCCGGTCCGCCGCCCCCTCCCCGGCCAGCCCTGCAGCTGCGGGCCGCGGCAGCCGTTTGCTGCGTCCGATCCGGGAAGTGTGTGACAGGAGGGGAGGCCCAGCCCGGGGTCGTCAGGGTGACTCAGGTGACTGCACCCTGTTCCCAGGGCCCCTCACCTTGGATCTCTTTGCGGATCCTGAGAAAGAGAGAAAGGGGGCCGAGGAGAGAAGATGATGATGGGACCGGGGTCTTGGTTTTCCTGATCAATACCACTTTCTCCGATCTGCACGCATCTGCCAAGGCCTGGACAAGGCGCTCCGTGGTGTGGGACAGCCTGCTGAGGAGACCTTATTTTTATTTTTATTTTTTTAATATAAATTTTTTTAACACTTTCAATTCCCACGTCAGAAAAAGTCACATCCCATTATTTGACGGCTGGAGAATCCTTTTCAGGGTCCTTAAAGCATGAAAGAGTTCTGTCGACTTTTGCCGTGTGTAGACCGGGGTTATTTGATAGTAATGCAAGGCCATTCAGTGCTCTGGGTGTGTGCGTATGTGTGTGTATGTTGGGGGCGCTGATTTTTCAGATGTCAAGTCCGGGGTCACAACTGCTAATTTCGAGGTGAATTCATGTCCATTTGGAGCCGAAAAATTTTGATTATTCTTAGTTAAAATAACATCCTATATTTCACAGATAAGCGAACAGTCTCATTGTAAAATATTTGTTAGTACCTGTGATTTTGGCATTACTTTGAATCTAATAATAAACCTCAGGCTTGTTCCAGGTGTTACAACTATTAGTACACCAGAGTCTGATTTCAGTGGTGATTCTTGCACAATTTTGGATCCTTTGCACAACTTTGGAAATGTAAGCAGCAGCTTGTGGTTGCACTAATGATGTAGCAGGTTCTATAAGTAATTAGCAAAGCATATTGATTGCTGCCTAAAGAAAAACTTTCTGCTATAGATATGGTTTCTCAGCAATTGGGGGGTGGGGGGGAATTGGATGGTTTTCTGTGTAAAGTCCTGGGTGAAGCAGTGCTTTACAAATGTTTAATAGCAAGTTTATACCCTTAGAAACTTGCTGCGGTATGTTTGCAGGGAGGAGGAAGAAAGGTCCTAACTCCTAGCAACATTTGATTTAGGCTGTAAAAAACGATATTGGAGAGGGATGTCACATTAAGTATAATATGAGTGGTTTGAGAAATAGAAGACTGACTGTGGTCACTTAAGTGACTTAGCTCTCTTAGTAGTGAGGATTCAAATTAGACTTTGCAGGTTGCTTTCTTTAAGCTTTTTTAATTGAGGATCTAAAGTAAGTAAAGTATTGTGCAAGGAATAGTGGGGCTACTAATATTAACAAGTTGGTGCTCTGTTGTCTTGGAATTTGCCCTCATCCAAAAACAGTCCCCACATAGTTCAAAGGGAGGACACTCCTTTCTTGCCATTGCTGCTGTTATGACCTAGTTCAGGATTGAATACTTAACACTAGACTGTCTACTGCAGTATTTTCTCCCCACTCCAATTCAGCCAGTATAGTTTACTGTCAGTTTTATCTTCCTAAAACAAGGTGTCAAGATGCTGCTCCTCTGCTCACTCACATATTTTAGTTTGACCTTCAATGAACTCCATATTTTATTCGGTATCTACTATTGTAGCCTTCTTTCCCACTGTTCTTGCTTCTGCCAGTGAGGCCCATCTGTGGTTTTTCCTGGGCCCTGCTCCTTCCTCTGCTTGAAGTGCCTTCTTCCACAGTCTCTCCCTGTGGAAATTCTGTCAATCCTTCAAAGTCTTACCTGGGTCTTCCATAATTCCTTCAGAATCAGCATATATTGAACTCTTATGATTTGCTAAGATTTTCCTGGTATCCTGGCTAGAAGTGAGTACTCCATTTCTGGATTTAATGTTTCTCACTTTGTATCATTCTTTTGATGTTAATCCCAGACTGTTCTGTTTTATAAATTCTGTGTAGGCATGTATATTTGATGATATACTTCTTGAGGGCAGAAAAGGTATTTTTGTATGGCTCTGTGTTTCGGGAAGAGCCTAATAAAAGGTAGGCTCTATACATTAAATTAGTGAACAAGGAGCCAAACAGGCTCTTCCTCTTAGTATACATTAATAACTTAACAGCATTTTTTTAGCCCAGTTCTACCACTTTCTTGCTTACTGAGTATACCCATAGTTGTAAGATACACTCATTGTGGCCCTTCCCAGAAAAACATGATATTAAATCACTAGTGTGAGATTCATCTTGATTTTTTAAAAAGTCATAGTGCGAAAGCATGCATGTTAGAAGGAAGGAAATCACTAATTTTCCTGTCTCTCACTTTCTCTAGTCTATAAAAGTCATTCATACCCTTTTCTTCTCTCAACAGTACGTAAGACAAAATGAGGATAAGTGTGAAAGTACTTTGATTTCCCAAAAGGCACCTTGCACGTTTTTCCTTTTCAGAGTTCCCTCTTTCTTAGAAGAGGTTTTTAAAACTTTTACATGATCATGGTGATACTGTTGAACTATTTTCTTACTGTAAGGCCAAATGCAGTTAAATTGTAACTTTAAAATTTTTCATTGGTAATGCCTTGTTTCTGAAAAATCATTTAGAAAAATATGACATTTAAATCTAGATATAAAGAGGAAAGTAGTTTTTTTTTTTTTTTTTTTTTTGGACCGCAACCCTTGGCACGGTGTGGTATGCACCACACTCAGCCAGTGAGCGCACCAACCATCCCTATATAGGATCCAAACCCACGACCTTGGTGCTACAAGTGCCGCACTCTCCCGAGTGAGCCACTGGCCGGCCCAAGAGGAAAGTGGTTTTTAACGAGCCTGGCTTAATATCATAAGCAGATAATTATGAAACATGGAGAGAAAAATTGTAATAAATCTATAATTGTTGTTCCTGAAATTCTGGCATCCGTCTACCATTTTAACCTCATTACTCACTCTCCCTACCTCCCAACCAGGCACACAGTGGCACAAACCTGGGTGTGTTCTTACTTCTATTTGAAATGCCCTTTCTTGGCCCCCCCCATCTCAAGGAAAAAAAAGAAAAGAAAGGTGAAGTCAAAACTTTTGTTACCTGGCCAACTCCTTTCTTTTAAGATGGTAACAAACTCCCTGTTGCATTATATTAGCCTTCTCTCTTCCCTCAGTCTCTGTTCCAATCCACTTCCTCCCCACCCCACTTGGATTTTAAATAATCTTTTTTTGTTGTTGACCTTGTCTGAGATGTAAAGGTAGGTCATTTAGTGTCAGAGATTTTTAATAGATAAGTGGATGGGCCCTTGGGGAAGGTGCTGCAAGGCTTTACGGAGGAAGTGATGCTTGAAGTGAAATTAGAATGATGAGTATGGATTTGCCAGAAGGGCAAAGGGGGATGTCTGGTAGGTAGTTGGCAGTATTTTACGTGTTTGCAGCTCAGGAGAGTGACCTGGCTTAGACATCTGGGAGCTAATAACATATAAGGGAGTCCTCATTATCTGAACTTTTGAAATGTGAGGTTTTGTAGGGAAGCAAAAATTCTTATAATATGAAAATATTTGTTAATAAGTTACCACTTTAAGAAATTAATCCCTTTCCAAACTTTCTTTTCCGTTTATTCCCATCCTCCTGCTTTGACATAAGCACTTGCTGATTATAATATAGTTCAAATTACTCGCAAACTGAAATTACATATCATGCCAAAAAATGCAAGCCTTTGTTTATTTGATGAAAATGATTTCGGAATATTGGTTTACATGCAAAATCATTGACAAATAGGGATCTGGGAGAGTTGTCCTCCTGGAGTTAAGTAGGTGGTGATCGTTCATTAATTAATATTGATAGAGAAAAAAGCTTGGATGTGATGGTACAGAACATCAGTGTTTATGCTACAGATGGGGAAAGTAATCAGCAAGGAATACTAAGAAGGAACCAAAAGAGGAAGAGACACCTGGACAGTACAGTGTCACAGAATCCACAGAGGAGGCAGATCCAAAAGAGAGTGATCACTAGTGTCAAATGCAGCAGAAGTCAGGGACTGCTAGTTAACATGGTAGGAAGGCATTAGTGCTTTGCCACTACTGTTGGACTGAGAAGTGAACAAGGGGGAGAGAGCAAGTTACAGAAATGTAAGGTATGGTTTCATTTATGTTTTTTAAAAAAAAATTATGGATTTTTTTTATATACCTTACATTGTAAATATATAGAGAAAGTCCCAAAGACATTTACTTCTGAGCAGGAGAGTAGAATTGTATGCTTGTATTGGAAGAGCTGGTATTGGTGAAATGGGACTTTTTATTTGTAGGGTTCCTCCCACTTTCTTTTCTTCCTTTTTTCTACATTTTAAGCAGTATCACGTATAGTATTGGTGCTTTTGAAAAAAGAGATATTGTTAAGTTGAGGCATAGCATGGACTCTTATTAAAGACTGAGTGTGAAAGGGAAGGAAAGAGTGAGAGGTTTAGACTTGGTTGCAAGATCACATTGGCTGAGTGTGTGTGTGTGTGTGTGTGTGTGTGTGTGTGTGTGTGTTTGAACACATGTATACTTGTGTGTATATATTTTAAGATCAGAGAGACTTGAGGTTGAAAGATTGAAAGTAGAGGAAAGAGGGGAGGAGCAAAATCCTAGAGGATTTGGGGGAAGGAATGAGATGAGATTCTCTTGCTCTTTAGAGTTTTAACAGAAGGAAGACTTCTTCCTGTAGGAAACTCAAACTTTTTTCACTAGATTTTGTAAATTACCTAGGGTGTTTGTTTAAAAAAAAAAAAAAAGATTCAGTGATCCAACCACCAGAGATTTTGATTCACTAAATTTGAGGTGGAGATCATTGTTGCAAAACCTATGCCTAGAAACACTAATTATTTTATTTTACTTTATTTTATTTTATTATATCAGCAAGTTTCTTAGAGTATCTTTAGAAAACAGTGAAAAATCAAACTGGAAAATTCAGAGGCAGAAAAATTCTGTTAAAGTTTTTTTGTTTTAATTTTTGTTTTGGCACCTGGCCAGTACAGAGGTCGAACCCTGGACCTTGGTATTGTCAGCACCACACTCTAAAGTTTTTGTATTGTAAGATATATCATGCATATTAAAGAATGTATATAATATAAATGCATGGTTGAATAGTTTTAAAGAATAATAATAAATACCCGTGCTAAAGGATTGCACGTCCTTATTTCACTCCTCTCTCTTTTAACCAGATTTCCACTAGGTTGAATTTTATATTAATCTTTCCCTTGGTTTTCGACATTATTGTATCACTTGTGCATCCCTAAACTATATTTAGTTTTGCCTGGTTTTAGATGTGTTTAGCTGTTTCAGTTATCAAATGGGAGCTGAAACATACCTTTCAACATGATCTAGAATTTAGGTGATATGCTTCTGTTATACTTAAATTTCTGCTTTACACATATTATTTGTAGTTAGTCTTTTAAGATTTTTGACTCTTTCCTTTTCTCTTTGCCTCCTATTCCTAATTCAGTTTATTTGCTACTTCTTCCCTGTAATATTTATATTGCTGCTAGGACTTTATATTGAACCATAGAGACTGTTGGCCCTGATGTTCTCATTCCTTTTTCCCTTTCTTAACCTCCCCTGGTGAACTCTCCCTCATCTCAAATAATGCTCCTCTTCCTTCTGGGTGTTCTTGCTCTTTTTGTTCGACTCCATTACTGCTCCAGCATGAAAGTAATTTTCTCCTTTATCTCCCCCCATTGCTCCAACTCCCCCATTTTATCTCTCTAGCTCTCCTCTTGCAGTAGCCAGTAATTTTGCTGTTTTATTTGAGCAGATCTTGATTTTGCCAGCTCAGCTGTTTTTTCCTCTCCTTCTGGCCTAGCTGTGCTTGCTCCGTTTTGTTATTCTCTGCTCATCCTCAGTCTGTGAGGCTGTGTCCTTTGCTACAAAAGGTGCAACCACATGCGTTCCTCCTTTGTCCGCTTCCTAACATGTTTTTTACATGAAACTTTCCCATTTGATTTCATCAGCTTTGTTTATTTGCAGATTTTAAAATACTCTATTTTAGCTGTTATTCTTCACTTGTAAGGATGCCAAGCAAAAAGATGCTAGATTCCCTCTGCTGTCATACATAGGTAGTCACCCCCTTTTAATTCCTGCTGTTTCTCAACTCAGACTACTTGGGTCTTGTCTTCAGAGATGCTGTTTTAGTAGCTTTACAAGTGAGTCCAGGTCATCTGTATTTTTAAAAAGTATTGTTTGTAGTGGTACTACTATAACATTCTTCTACTGGTCAGTCATGGGCCTTTTTTGCCTCTTTTTCTAAAGTTTATTCTTCTTTTTCTACTGTCAAATTTTCTGCTTTCTGGAATTTTATGTAAGTAATCCCTAAGGTGTATCCAGACTGAATTTATATGGAATTCCCCATAACATTAGCTTTAGGCACTATGTCTGTGTAGTGGATTCTCATGGGGAATCCTCCACACTTTTTATAGTTCCTACACAATATCAAAGGGTTATCTTTTGATCCTTCAACAGATGTATAGAATTACCATTTTACAGGTGAAGACACTGAGCTATGCCATTTGGGGCAAATTATTATTATTATTGTTATTATTAGTTTGGGGGGGGGGTTCTTTTTTTTTGGCAGCTGGCCAATAAAGGTATCCCCCTGACCTTGGTGTTATAACAATGCTCTAACCAACTGAGCGGCCAGCCCTCGGGTTAGATTATTTTACCAACAGATAGAAGAAAGACCTAGGTCTGTCTGACTCCAAGGGCCATGACCTTAACTATAGAGTGGTCTGGCCATTCCCCTTTGTCCTTCCTTCCCCTACTTCTTCTGAGTTTTTATATTTCATAACTATGATGTAGTTTTAAGTTTCTCCCAGTTCTCTCTTCAAAATGTTCCCAATTTCAGGTGTAGCTGGCAGATACTGTGTTTCTTGCCAAATCTGCTGGAGAAAGGGAGAAAATGAACATTGATGGCTGGATGCTGCAGCCAACTCCTTGAAGGCAGGATGGTTCCTGGCACTGTTCGTGCTTCAGTAAATGATGAATGTGTACTAGGTAGGCTCTGCTGGGTAAGCTGCATGTATTGACTGATTTATTCTTTTTTGTTTCAAAAAGGATTTAAGGGCATTTATGTAAAATTTTTCACAGCTTTTTAAAATGTAAATGATAGGAAGAGGGTATGTATAGTTGCCTGTTGCTACCACAACAAACCAACTGAAACTTAGCAACTCACCCAACACAAATTTATCTTACAGTTCTATAGTTCAGAAGTCTAACCTGTCTTACTGGGCTAAAATGAAGGTTTTGGCAGGATTGGGTTCCCTTCTAAGGAGTCCTTACTTGTTCTGGTTGTTGGCAGAATATAGTTCCTTGCAGCTGTGGGACTAAGATCCTGTTTCTTTGCTGGCTGTGATCTAAGGACTTTTCCCAGCTTCTAGAGTCTACGCACATACCCACATTCCTCAGCCCATGGCCCCCTTTCTCCATCTTCGAAGCCAACAACAGTGGGTCACATCTTTCTCATGTCCCATCTTTCTGACTCTTCTTGGGTCATCTCATCTCTCTCTGGTCTAGGAAAGGCTCTCTGCTTTTAGGGACTTGTATGATTAGATTAGGCTCACCTGGATAATCCAGGATCATTTCCCCATCTCAAGGTCTAATCCTAATCACATCTGCAGAGTCCCCTTTTGCCATCTAGGGTAACATATTCATAGGTTCCGGGGATTAGGGTGTGGACATCTTTTGGAGGGCATTATTCTGCCTACCACAGTGGGCTAAGGAGCAAATGGTAGAAACAGTAAGGTGAAATCAGAAAGGACATTAATTGCCGAAGTGTATGATATGAAGTTGTGTACACCTCTTTGAATGAAGTGGGCACTATATTTAGCAGTAAGCAGTGCAAAGAAACAATCCTGCTTACTTACCCTAATTGTAGTATCCGTTATTTTTTTTTAAAGTATGTATATTTATATATTTAATAACTCCTGATATTGAATCTTGAAATAAATTCTTCTTCTGATTCCTCTTAAAAAGAATATAGCATAATGTGAAAAGAATGGTTTTATACAACTGGCTTTATTGGGCATTGTCTGTAATGGCATAACTCATTGAATCTGAGCAGAAATGTCTGTGAGGAAGCCTCCATTTTATAGGTGAGGAAAGGGAGATTAATTGTTACATCACACAGCTACTAGCTGACCAAGCTAGAATTTGAACCCAGGTCTTTCTGACTCCACAGTCTATGGTCTCCCTCATATCATATATATTTCTTCATTCCCATAAATTCCAAGTCAGACCTCTTCTTTTGGCTTACTGACTGCTTAATCTGTTGAGTTGCTGTGGGAGTACATAGTTCCTCAGTTCCTTTTACTTAAATAAATAGGACCTCCACTCCTGCAAAGCTGGGCAGAACTATCCTATATGATAGGGCTGGCTGGTTAGTGCAATTGGTTAGAGCGTGGGGTTATAACACCAATGTCAAGGGTTCAGATCCCCATACCAGCCAGTCCTGTACTGACCAGCCGCAAAAACAACTAGAGTAAAGTCCTTTTTCTGCTATTTACCAGCTACGTGACCATGGGCAACCTATTTACTCTTCCTGAGTCTTGGTGTCCTCATCTATAAAATGGGAATGAATAAATGAGATCATATGGGTAATAGTGACTTAAATAAGAAATGGTTAATATTTCATCTTCACTTTTTATCCTGCTCCTTTGAATGTTCCTGTAATTTCCTCATATGCATTTGAAAAACTAACCCAAATTTGACCAGTGCCATATAGTGTCTGAGTGATGCTGATCATAGCAAAAATAATTTCTTTTGCCCTCTATGTGTCCTAGTACATTAATTTCCACCCCCCTACATTCCTGCTTAGCTTGCTCATTAGTAGCCAGCTGATACTTTGAGGAGTCTGCCATCCTTGACTCTAATTTTTTCTTTCCTGGCCTATGTTGGTGTTTTCTTGTACTTCAAACATTTATTTGCTTGCATCTAGATGTTTTATGGAAAGTTCCTTATGTTATCAAGATTGTGTATCAAGATTCATTTTATTCCAGGTATCTATATTTTTAGAAGTACATGACTGTCCAAGTAGGTAAATGATTGAGAAAGACTCAGGGTTTTGTTCTGAGAAGGACCCATTTGATTACAAGGAACAAAAATCCATTCCAGCTAGCTCAAAAAAAAAGGGATCTGTGATAAGAATTTAAACAGGGCTAATAGGAATCCCAGAACTATGTAAGCAGAACTTGGGCAACTGGATACCCTGAAATTTTTGTTTTCCTTTCATGACTTCTTTCTTGACCCTTGAGATATTTAGAAATATGTGTTTGGATTTCTGAGTGTGTTTCTTTTTTAAAAAATCTTTTATTTATTTCTCACTCTATTTCACTTAGAAAATGTAGACCATATGTATTGATTCTTTTTTTTTTTTTTTTTTTTTTTTTTGGTGGCTGGCCTTGTGCTGGTGATTCTTCAACATTTGAGGCTAATTTTGTAGCTGAATATGTGGTCAGTTTTTGTACATGTTCCATATGTGCTTGAAAAGTATATTCTTGTGTATGTGGTGGGTTCAGATTTTCATACATGTCCATTAGAGCAGACTTGCAATTTGTGTGGGTCATTCATATCTTCTATATAGTCTTGTCTACTTCATTTTTGAGTTTTGGGGAGAGATGTCAAAATCTTCTATTATAACAATGGATTTTTTTTTTTCTTGTAGTTTTGTCAGATTGAGTTTTTTCCTCCATAAATTTGGGGACTGATTTGTAAGATGCGCATGGGCTCTGGAGTCATAAGTCTTACTGAGGAGTTATTCCTTTGTCGTTAAGTTTCCCTCCACTTCTTACTTAGTATAGTTTTTGGTATTCAAGTGTTTGATATTAATTCTGCATATTAACTTTTGGTTCATATTTGCCTAGTATGTACTTTTTCATCCTTTTTTTAAAAATTAGTTTTGTTTGTTTGCTTGTTTAGAAAATAAACATTACAAATATAGTTCAAGCCCCTTTTATACCCTTCATGTCTCTTCCCAGAGGGAACTGTCCTGAATTTAGTGTTTATTAATCCTGTGAAAGTTTCCATACAATGCTACATGTATGTTATGTATGTATCTGTAACAATACTCAGTATTTTATGTATATTTTTTCAAATTTGTATTAATGGAATGTTACTATACTTCCTCTGAAACTTTTTTATTTAACATTATTTTGAGGAATTTATCTGTAGTAATACATTTTGCTGTATTTCATTGTTATTAATTACTTTATTGATTTAATTTTAATTATGGTCTGTTGTTGGACTATGCCACACATTTCCCCCATTCTTTCACTTATGGGCATTTTAGGGATCTTTATTTGTTGTAAAAGATGGTAGGTACTGCATGGATTATTCTTGTGCCCGCCTTGGTGAACTGTGTGCTAGAGTTCTAGAAGTATACTTTGCAGTGGAATTGTGGATGGAAGGTGTGTACATCTTCAGCTTTACTAGTTAATCTACATCACTCTCCAAAGTAGTTATCAGTTGACTCTCATTCTATTTCTGAGTTTAAGGCTTGTGCTTTTTATGTAGCTCATTGCTATATTTTTTAAAAATTCAACCTGAGAATCTGTATTTTAACAGGAGAACTTACTTATTAATGCTTTCATATGTATTGTAATCATTGATGAATTTAGATTTATTTCTACTGTAAGGTACCACCTTCATCCAGTCAAATGGGCAGGGATCAAGGCAAAGATCATAGTCATGCCCTTTTGCTATGAGCTTTTGGGTGGAGGCAGGCACATGTCCTGCACAGGAAGCAATTTGTGGTAGTCAGATTTCTCAAACATGTGTAGTGTTACCTATTCCTTGTAGGACAACGTAGAGTCTAATGGAAAGAGGATACCTGTCGCTAACTTATTTGCGCACGTAATTTAAATTCCTGAGTTTTGGGTTTGTAAAACAGATACATTATCTGCCTAGTATACCCTGTAGGGTTGTTCACCAAAGCTCAGGGTTGTTCTTTTTCCAACTTTACAGCTCTCTTTGCAATTCTATTTGTTTCCTTCATTTATTTACAGTTGATATGTCAGTGTAAGTTGTGTATTCATGCTTGCTCTGCTACCCACAGCATTATTAAAATTGATGGGTGACTCCCTCCTTTGCATTTATCAGTGTTTCACAGTGACTACTATGCTTCTAGGAGGTGAATAATGTATTATTCCAAGTCCTCTCTGGTTAACTTTTTTTTTTTAATTTTTTTTTTTTTTTGGCTTTTGGCTTTTGGCTTTTGACCGGTATGGGGATCCCAGCCCTTGACCTTGGTGTTGTGACACTGCTCTGACCAACTGCACTAACCGGCCAGCCCTCTCTCTGGTTAATTTAACTTAGATAGCACTCTTGAAAATTTTCCAAGAGCCTGATATTTGTAATTAGAATATCTTTTTTGTTGTTGTTGTTATTTTATTTTGTCGATATGCAATGTGGTTGATTATTGTGGCCCATCAAACCTCCCTCCCTCCTCTCTCTCTCCCCTCCCACCCAACAATGTCCTTTCTGTATGCTTGTCGTGTCACCTTCAAGGAATTGTAATTGTTATGTCTTCTTCTCACCCCCGGGTTTTTTTTTGTTTTTTTTTTTGTGTGTGTGTGTGTGTGTGTGTGAATTTATTTATTTTTATCTCCCACCAATAAGTGAGAACATGTGGTATTTCTCTTTCTGTGCCTGACTTGTTTCACTTATATAATTCTCTGAAGGGCCATCCATGTTGTTGCAAATGGCAGTATTTCATTCTTTTTTATAGCTGAGTAGTATTCCATTGTGTAGATATACCACATTTTCCATATCCACTCATCCGATGATGGACATTTGGTGTGGTGGTTCCACTACTTACTTGTGACCTTGGTAAAGTTCAAACCTCTTCAACTTCAGTTTTCTCATCTAGAAAAAACAGTAATAATGCCTGGCTTACCTACTTCACAGGATTTTTGTGAGCTTGAAGGAAGCAATAAGTGCAGGTGCCTCTTAAGCTGAAAAGTGCTTTATTAATAGTAATGTCTTAGGGGTAATTTTTTCTATTTATTGAGCATCCTGAATTAAGTTAGTAGGGAAGGTCTTGCCTATAGAAAAAGCTATTCACTGTGATGACTGCAAACTGTAACTACTTGAGTTGATGGAAACAAGATTGTGTTAACCACAAAATAGCAACTCTCTGATCCTGATGTCTCCTGGACTCAATAAAAGAAGTCCTTTTCTATCCACAAGATGTCCTCGTGGGCCACTTGAGATTGAGAAGAATATCAAGAAGGAGGAGCTGTTTTTCATTAGTCTTCAGGAGAGAGACCATAAGACCATTAGACATCTTCTACCTTGATTTCTTCTACATCAACTCTTGGTATCTTCTGGTACCACTTGAATAATTTCTCTCAATTTTGAACCTCTTTGAGAAAAGTCAGTTTTGTACATCTACAGAGGTTCTCAGTATAAATGAATCTAATGATCAATGGTTATCTTATCTCTTTAGGTAAAGTATTGGCTCAATTTTAACCATTTAAAAGGGCAAAGTAAAAGTGCTCATGTCCCAAATCACTTGTGATAGAAGATTTACTTGATATGGAAATTAATAAATAGCAAAATGAGTTATCAGTTACAGATTGAAGCCATAATAATTGTATGAGCTGATTCACCAGTTCTGTAAATAAGGGTATTTGTTACACTTTTTCAGGGTAACCTTGGGTATGAGGTGAAGAAATTCTATGCTTTCACAGCAAAGTGGATTTTTAACTTATAATAACTGTACCCATAAAGGTCTGCCTTTGTAGGCAAACTGGAGGGAGCATGCTGCTATATGCAGTCCTGGATTTTTTTACATTTAACATTAGCAAAAACTTGGATAAAGTCCAATTTGGTTGAAAGAGCTAATGTATAATTTGGATTTTAACAGATAGAATCCAAAATGACCTTGATAGGCAGAATGATTGGCTAAATTTAGCAAAATGTAATTAAATAAAAATGAAGTTAAAGCCCGTATTTACTTTAAAAGCCATACAAATACAAGATGGTTAAATACAAGCACATATTTAAAAACAAAGTTTTATATAACTTAATTCACAGAGTCTTATATGACTTAATTCACAAAGTTTTATATGACATGATTCAATAAAGCCAACAAAACAATAAATGCCATGCTAAGTTAGTAAAAGTATAATGTACAGATAAGGCAGATACTAGTTCTACCCTGTCAGGCCTCAACTGCAATTCAGTTATAGAAGCTCTTGTTTCAAAAGGGACATCTACAAACTGAAGGTTATGCTCAAGAGACCAGTAAGGATGAGATGAAGCCTATATCAATCATGACATTTTAGGAACAGCTGAGTAACTGAAATATTTTAACCTGAAAAAAAGAGAGAATGCTTAAAAGAGAATATAATAATAACTTCCAGATACTAAGATGACTGTCATATAAAAGAGAGCTTAGACTTCCTCTTCCTGGCTTTTTGTAGGCAGAACCAGGACCACGAGTAGAACAGGAATAGGTTTGAGCTCCCTATGAAATGGAAAGGGCTTGTTAATTGGTGAGTTGGTTTGTACTGGAGCTACTCAAGCAGGAGTTTGATTGACACATATTAGGCTAGGAAGATGGAATTTAAGCAAAAGGTAGGTGGGTAGAGTTGATTATATTTTTTCTTCTTTTTCTAAGAAATTTAAGGTTCTGTTGTGGGCAGTTCCTGTGCTAGAGTTAGAAAAATGAACCAGAGTATTTGGGGAGACCAATTTGCCACAATAGTTACAAGAAGATGTAATAGAGATATGTACAAAGTACTAAAGGAGCATAGAGAGGATTCTTTGTAACTAAAGTGAATGGTTCATATGATTCAGACTTTAAGTAAACATTTGTTGAGCACTTACTGTATGCTGAGTACTGTACTGAGAGTACTATATGTTCTCACAGTAATCCTAGTAGGTAACTATTAACTCCATTTTACAAATGAAAAATTAGGTGACATGTTCAGACTTGGTCTAACTTGTTTGAGTAATTTCTCACCTAATAATCCTGTAGAATCAGTTTTTGCTCTTGCTCCTATGTTAATATTAGTTATGTGAGAAGAACCGAGCTGAGCTCCTTACACTTCTTTATTTTGGCTTAATGACTTCACAACAGTAACGTTTTACAAAGTATGGCAGTAAAAGATTTTTGTCAGGATTGGAGGGTGGGGGTCATGTGGGGAAGCAGCAGTGGTAATTAAAACTAAAGGAATCGTGGGACCATACTGTGAATTGTGTGACATAGTTAAAGGGTTGGGTTTTTTTATCCTCTGGACAGCTTCAAAGAAGAAACATTATTCCCCGTTCTCTAAATGGGGTAAACTTCTACCCTTAACTCAGATTTTCTAGAGTCATTAATGAGCCCCTTCCACTATTTAACCTTCTCCCCCCCCCTCCCCACCCTTGGCCTTTTTTCCCCCAACTTTAAAGTTTCCTTTCTTGGAGAATTTACAGGAGAAATGGAAAAATCATGTGGGATTTAAGTGTGAATATGTGAATTTTCAGACTTAGCTATGAATAAGTATTATTAAAAAGTACTACTGAATCTACCACGGGATTCTCAAGTGTAAAAAATTTTTTAAATTAAATTAAAAAAATATAAAGTACTGTTGAGTAGTATTCTTCAGAGACTTTTGTGGGGGAAATAGGAAATCAGAATCTTCAATTTCATAATGTATTATTTTACTTTCAGGCTTCCTTGTAATTTTCTTAGCAGACCAACATTTAATGTAGCTAGAAGTTTTGGTGGTTATTTAAATGCCACGTCGCTGTGGAGGTAGTATGACAAGGTCAGTAAGAGTGTTGCTTGTATAATGTTGATGTTAAAATAGATCCTTTGAAAAACATATATCTTTTTAAAGTTCCTCTTTACATTTTGCATGTGGAAGCATGGTAAACAATGGCTTATGTATCCTTCCAAAAATTTTCTATGCATCTATAGGCCTGTGTGCCTCTGTGTGTGTGTGTGTGTGTGTGTGTGTGTGTTGTGTCCCATTCTGACCAATAGAATTATACAGTGAGTACTGTTCTGCACCTTTATTTATTTATTTATTTATTTATTTATTCATTCATTCATTCATTCATTCATTCATTCATTTTACTTAAGAGTAAATCTGATGCCTGGGGTACTAGTCAAGAGCTGAGGGCAGCCCCCTCTGCCTGGAAGCAGGCAAGAGAGCATGCCCGAGGTCCTAGGTAGTAGTGAGGGCAGCTTCCTCTGCCCAGAAGCAGGCAAGAGAGCACACCCATGGTCCTCATCAGGAACCAAGGGCAGCACCCCCCCCATGAGAAGCAGGCAAGAGAGTGTGCCGAAAACACCACTTCTGTGTGGGTGGTCCAACACAGCCATGGCTGCTGCAGAAGTGGCTCAACATCACAGCAGTAGCCACAGCCACCACCATGCAGGCGGCCCGCCAGACACTCGATTACATTGACACAAGGTGAGTCACCAGCAAAGACATGAAAAAGAAGAGTACATCTCTCTCCTCAAAGCCCACTCCACAGTAATAGAAGCAACTGCTCTACCAGATGACCAGACATCAACTTAGAGATACTAGAAATATGCAAGGCTGGGAAAATGTAACACCACCACGAGAATACAGTAATTCTCAAATACTAGACCCTATAGAACAGGAAATTCTTGAAGTGACTGGAAAGGAATTTAAAGTAATAATCTTAAGGAAACTCACCGAGATATGAGAAAACTCAGACAACATAATGAAATGAGAAAAAAAATACAGGATACAAAGCAAGAAATTTACAAAGAGATTAATACCTTAAAAATAATGTAGCAGAATTGATGGAACTGAAAGATTCACTCAATGAAATAAAAACACAACTGATAGCTTAAGCAGCAGGCTAGAACAAACAGAAGAAAGAATTTCTGATCTTGAAGATAGTCTTTTTAAAATAACCCAGAGGGACAAAAATAAAGGAAAAAATAATTTTAAAAAATGAAGAAAACCTAAGAGAGCTAGTAAACAACCTTAAGTACACAAACATTCAAATCATGGGTATTCCAGAAAGGGAGGAGAAAGGTAAAGACATGGAAAACCTATTAAATGAAATAATAATGGAAAACTTTCCAGGTATAAGGAGAGACACAGATCTTCAGATCCAGGAGGCTCAAAGATCCCCAAACAGATTTAACCCTAAAAGATCCTCTCCAAGACACATTATAATCAAACTGGTGAAGCTCAAAGACAAAGAGCGAATCTTAAAAGAAACAAGAGAAAAGCATCAAGTCACCTATAAGGGAGCCCCTATCAGACTAACAGCAAACTTCTCAATAGAAACTCTATGGCCCAGAAGAAAATGGGATGATATATTCAAAATATTAAAAGAAAAACACTTCCAGCCAAGAATACTATACCCAGTGAGGCTATCTTTCAGAAATGAGGGGGAAAATAGTGTATTTACCAGACAAACAAAAACTGTGGGAGTTTACCACCATACAACCAGCCCTGTAAGAAATCCTCAAGGAAGTCCTACATCTAGAATCTGTAAAACAATAATTACTACCATGAATACATAAGAAAGAACAAAACCCACTGGTAGAACAAAAATGCAAACAAGAAAGAAAGAAACTAAATCTTACCACCACAAAAAACCATAATGACAATATAATCACCTCCTTTATTTCTGATTTTAGTAATTTTATTCATCTCTTTTTTTCTTCATCAGTCTAGATAAAGGTTTGCAAATTTTGTTGATCTTTTTAAGGAATCAATGTTTGGTTTTGTTGATTTTCTTTACTGTTTTTAAATTCCCTATTTCATATATTTCTGTTGTAATCTTTATTATTTCCTATTTATATTTGCTTTTGGTTTAGTTTGTCCTTTTTCTGTTTTCTTAAGGTAGCAGTTTACATTACTGATTTGAGATTTTCCTTATTTTTAATATAGGTGTTTACAAGTATAAATTTCCTCTAGGTAAAAAAACAAAAAAACAGAAACCCTCATGTTAAAGCTTAATCCCCAGTGTGACAGTGTTGGGAGATGGGTCCTTTATGAGGTGACTGGATCATGAAGGTTCTGCCCTCATGAATGGATCAATTCATTCATGGAGTAATGGGTTGTCATGGGAGTGGAATTTGTGGCTTTATATAAAGAGGAAGAGAAACTTGAGCTAGCACATGAACACACTCGTGCCCTCTCACCACATGATGCCCTGTGCCACCCCAGAACTCTGCAGAGTGTTCCCACCAGGAAGAAGGCCCTCACCAGATGCACCCCCCAAACCTTGGACTTTTCAGCCTCCAAAACTGTAAGAAATAAGTTCCATATCTTTATAAACTAAAACAAAACAAAACACAAAGAGTAAATCTTGGGTGTCTTTCCACATAGAAATCTATCTCATTTTTTAAAAGCTCCTGCATGGCTGAACCAGAATTAGTTTAATCAGTTCCTGATTCTGTTAGTTCAGGTCTGTGGTAGCAAACAACAGAAACTGACTCTGGTAATTTAAGCAGAAGATTTTATTGGAAAGATTGGATGTTTCAAAGAATTCATAGGAAGGCAATAGAATGAAGCTTGGAAATGGGCAAAACCAAAGAAGGCAAGACATAACCAATTTCCTGTTGTCAGTACAGCCTGCTTAAGAAGATGCTGGGCACATGTCACTGGACTCTACTGTGCTCTCATCTCCACTTTAGCCACCATGATTGATCGCCCCTGATATTGCAGCATTCTTTCAAGATTCCAAGTTCTGGTCAAGAGCATCCGACTAGCTCAGCCTAGGTCAGATGTCTCTGTCCTAGTTGCAAGGAGCTCAAAGAAGAGTGCTTTGATGCTAGGTTGCCAGAAACAACAAATGTCCACCTATACCTGTTGATGAATATTGTTATACATGGTGCTGCTGTTAGCTTTCTTGTGCATTTGTGTAAGAAATAAAATTTCTGGGTCAACTGGTATTTGGTACTTACATTTTGCATTTTGATAGATACTGCCAAATCACTTTCCATTAAAAATATGGATTTAGAAAGCATATTTAATTTAAGTTTGGTATATATTTCATGTACTTAAACGCAGGCTAACCTCAACATTAATTGTGTAGACTGATGCCTAGTCTGTGTTTGAGAATTTAGCAGTTTGATTTTGTTACTGTTAACACATTATTCATTTGGCTCTTATTAATTTAATCTAGCATTTGCATGAATTAGTGTTTGCTAACAGCTTTAACTTTGATACAAACCGTTTATTTCGTACATATTACTTAGAGATAATACATGGTAAATTTATTATATAATAATATTGTACATTTACATCCAAACACCTCTGTCAATAGCATCATGAAAAAAATCCTCTTCAACCTACTTAAATGAAACGTATACCTGAGATGCTGCAGTTCTTATTTGGAATCTTTGCTTAGGAAAGTGATCAGGAGAAACCAGGTCAAGATGGCGGAAGAGGAGAGCTGCCTGCCGCTTTTCCGCCACCAGTAGAAGCAGCCTGAGGCCCACGCCAGATGCAGCTGTAGCAGAATCGGCACAAAGGAGCAGCTTCGAAAGGGTGTCTTTACCCTGCCAAGAACCGGGAATCTTCCCCCAACCCCACGCGCGCGACCTGCCGGTGCGTCACGGTCCGCGTCCAGGCCGCAGCTGCAGACGTGGAAACATGGAGGCCTGAGCCGGCGTGTGTCACCCCATGCTGCAACGGTGACCACGGCTTCTGAACCCCCGCCCCCACCCGCCGTCCCTGGAGCTAGAAGCGAATCAACTGGCAGCCGAGACAGGGAGACGTCCAGCGGGAGAGGCAGAAGCTCCACAGAGACCACACGCCCTGCAGGCCGCCACTGCCTGATCCAATAGGTAGGCTTCACCGCCGCCACTGGGCTTCATTCCCAGCCCAGCCCAGTGCACACAAGCCAGGAGACATCCGGCAGGGGAGGCGGGAACTCCACAGGGTCCACGCTGCTGCCGCGCAAGCCAGCAGCAGGTAGGCTTCACCGCTGCCACCCGGCTCCATCCCAAGCCCGGCCTAGTGTGCAGAGAGCAGGGAGACATCCTGCAGGGGAAGGGGAAGCTCTGCAGAGACCACACGCTCTGCGGTGCCTCGGTGCATCCCAGCAGCCTGGGCCAGAGCGCAGAGAACAGGGAGTCACTGAGGTAGCCATCCCAAACTGGCAACCACAGCAACATCTTAGTCAGTCAATAGTGTCAAACCTGTGGACTGTGAAACCCCCTGCCACAGTGAATAAACATCAAAGGAAAGATACCAGAAATACGAAAAATCAAGAAAGTAAACCACCAAAAGATAATAAATCTCAAGCTCTAGATCCTATAGAACAAGAAGCCCTTGAAATGACTGACAAGGAATTTCGAGTGATAATTCTAAGGAAACTGAATGAGATACAAGAAAACTCAGCTAGACATCATGATGAAATGAGGAAAAGTATACAGGACCTGAAAGAGGAAATGTACAAGGAAATCAAAAAATGTAGCAGAACTTGCCCTGAAAAAAAATGTAGCAGAACTTGCCGAACTGAAGAAGTTATTCAGTGAAATAAAAAACACAACGGAGAGTTTAACCAACAGGCTTGTGGAAGTTGAAGAGAGAACCTCTGAACTTGAAGATGGGCTGTTTGAAATAACACAAGCACACAAAAAGAAAGAAAAAAGAATCAAAGACATTGAAGAAAATCTGAGAGAGATATCAGACAACCTTAAGCGCTCAAATATCCGAGTCATGGGTATTCCAGAAGGGGAGTAAAAAGGAGATTGCATTGAAAACATATTCAACAAAATAGTGGCAGAAAACTTCCCAGGTATAGGAAAAATCAAAGATCTTCAGATCCAGGAAGCTCAAGGATCTCCAAACGTATTCAACCCAAAAAGGTCTTCTCCAAGACATGTTATAGTCAAATTGGCAAAACTCAGAGACAAAGAGAGAATCTTAAAAGCTGCAAGAGAGAAGCGTCAAATCACCTATAAGGGAGCCCCAATCAGGCTAACATCAGACTTTTCATCACAAACCTTAAAAGCTAGAAAGGAATGGGATGATATATTCAAAATACTAAAAGACAGAGATTGTCAGCCAAGAATACTCTACCCTGCAAGGCTATCCTTCCGAAATGAAGGGCAAATAGTATATTTCTCAGACAAACAAAAACTGCAGGAGTTCACCACCACACGACCCCCCTTAAAAGAAATTCTCAAGGGAGTACTGGGTTTGGTTCCTGAAAAATAACTACCACTGCCATAAAAACCCAAGGAAAATCTAAACCCGCTAGTATAATAAAAATGTCATTTATGAAGAGAAAACAAACAAACAAAAAGGCTATCTACAACCTAAGGAACCAACAAACACAGAAACCAAACAGTAAATCAGAAAGCAAGGAACAAAAGACACCTAAGACAACCAAACAACCAATAAAATGCTAGGAATAAATCAACACCTTTCAATAACAACTCTTAATGTAAAAGGCTTAAATTCCCCAATCAAAAGACACAGACTGGCTGACTGGATTAAAAAGGAGGACCCAACTATATGCAGCCTTCAAGAGACCCACCTCACCCATAAAGACTCACATAGACTAAAAGTGAAAGGATGGAAAAAGATTTACCATGCAAACAGAAAAGAAAAACGAGCTGGAGTAGCTATTCTTATATCTGACAAAGTAGACTTTAAACTAAAAACCTTAAAAAGAGACAATGAGGGACACTACGTAATGATAAAAGGACTGATCCATCAAGAAGACATAACAATCACATTGTTGGGGGGGGGGGGAGAAGGGAGGGAGGTTTTGGTGATGGGGAGCAATAATCAGCCAAAATGTATATCGACAAAATAAAATTTTTTTTAAAAAAAGACATAACAATCATAAATATGTACGCACCCAATGTTGGAGCAGCCAGATTTATAAAACAAACTCTATTAGACCTAAAGAAGGAAATAGACACTAATACCATAGTAGCAGGGGACCTGAACACCCCACTGTCGATATTGGACAGATCATCTAGGCAAAGAATCAGCAGAGAAACACAAGATCTAAACAATACTCTAGACCAATTGGACTTGGCAGATATCTACAGAACATTCCACCCAACAACCTCAGAATGTTCATTCTTCTCATCAGCACATGGATCATTGTCCAGGATAGAGCACATATTAGGTTACAAATCAAGTCTCAACAAATTCAAAAAAAATGGAATCATCCCATGTATTTTCTCATACCATAATGGATTAAAACTAGAAATCAATAACAAACGAAATTCTGGAAACAATACAAACACATGGAAATTAAATAGCATTCTACTTAATGACATATGGGTCCAAGAAGAAATCAAGCAGGAAATCAAAAAATTTATTGAAACTAATGAAAATAATGATACATCATACCAAAACCTGTGGGATACTGCAAAAGCAGTATGAAGGGGGAAATTTATTGCATTGAATGCTCACCTCAGAAGAATGGAAAGATGGCAAGTGAACAACCTAACACTTCACCTTAAAGAACTAGAAAAACAAGAACAATCCAAACCTAAAGTTAGCAGACGGAAAGAAATCATTAAGATCAGAGCAGAACTTAATGATATTGAAACCAAAAAAACAATACAAAAGATCAATGAATCAAAAAGTTGGTTTTTTGAAAGGATAAATAAAATTGACAAACCATTAGCATGGCTAACAAAAAGAAGAAGAGAGAAGACTCAAATAACAAAAATTAGAAATGAAAAAGGTGATATTACAACTGATTCATCTGAAATACAAGGAATCATTCGAGACTACTATAAACAACTATATGCCAACAAATTTGAAAATCTGGAGGAAATGGATAAATTTCTGGACACACACAAGCTCCCAAAACTGAGCCATGAAGACGTAGAAAATCTGAACAGACCAATAACAATAAAGGAGATTGAAGCTGTTATCAGAAAGCTCCCAACAAAGAAAAGCCCAGGACCAGATGGATTCACAGCAGAATTTTACCAAACATTCAAAGAGGAATTGACACCGATTCTTTACAAACTATTCCAAAAGATTGAAACAGACGCAAATCTCCCAAACTCATTCTGTGAAGCAAACATCATCCTGATACCAAAACCAGGTAAAGATATAACCAAAAAAGAAAACCACAGGCTGATATCCTTGAGGAATATAGATGCAAAAATCCTCACTAAAATACTAGGAAACAGAATACAGCAACACATACGTAAAATTATTCACCACGATCAAGTGGGATTCATCCCAGGGATGCAAGGTCGGTTCAACATACGCAAATCAATAAATGTGATACACCATATTAATAAAGTCAAACACAAGGACCATATGATCATCTCTATAGATGCTGAAAAAGCATTTGATAAAATTCAGCACTCATTCATGACAAAGACCCTCTATAAGTTAGGTATAGACGGAAAGTATCTCAATGTAATTAAAGCCAAATATGGCAAACCCACTGCCAATATCATCCTGAATGGGGAAAAGCTGAAAGCTTTTCCTTTAAGAACAGGAACTAGACAAGGATGCCCACTCTCACCACTCCTAGTCAACATAGTATTGGAAGTACTAACCAGAGCAATCAGAGAAGAGAAGGAAATAAAGGGCATCCAGATTGGAAAAGATGAAGTCAAACTGTCCCTGTTTGCGGATGACATGATCCTATATATCGAAAAGCCTAAAGCCTCTACAAAAAAACTCTTGGAGTTGAGAAATGATTTCAGCAAAGTAGCAGGATACAAAATCAACACACAAAAATCAGTAGCATTTCTTTTCTCCAATAGTGAACATGCAGAACGAGAAATCAAGAAAGCCTGCCCATTTACAATAGCCACCAAAAAAATAAAATACTTAGGAATTGAGTTAACCAAGGATGTGAAAAATCTCTGTAATGAGAACTACAAACCACTGCTGAGAGAAATCAGAGAGTATACAAGAAGATGGAAAGATATCCCATGCTCTTGGATTGGAAGAATCAACATAGTGAAAATGTCCATACTACCCAAAGTGATATACAAATTTAATGCAATCCCCATCAAAATTCCAATGTCATTTTTCTCAGAAATGGAAAGAACTATCCAGACATTTATATGGAATAACAAAAGACCACGCATAGCCAAAGTAACGCTGAGCAAAAAAAATAAAGCAGGAGGCATAACACTACCTGACTTTAAACTATACTACAAAGCTATAATAACCAAAACAGTATGGTGCTGGCATAAAAACAGACACACTGCTCAATGGAATAGAATAGAGAACCCAGACATCAACCCACACACCTACAGCTATCTGATCTTTGACAAAGGCAGCAAGCCTATACACTGGGGAAGAGACTGCCTCTTTAGCAAATGGTGCGGGGAGAACTGGATATCAATATGCAGGAGTATGAAACTAGACCCACACCTTTAACCATACACTAAAGTCAACTCAAAATGGATTAAATAATTAAATATACACCCTGAAACAATAAAACTTCTTAAAGAAAACATAGGAGAGACACTTCAGGAAATAGGACTGGACACAGACTTCTTGGATACGACCCCCAAAGCACAGGCAACCAAAGGAAAAATAAACAAATGGTATTACATCAAACTAAAGAGCTTCTGCACAGCAAAAGAAACAATTAACAGAGTTAAAAGACAACCAACAGAGTGGGAGAAAATATTTGCAAAATATACATCTGACAAAGGATTAATATCCAGAATATACAAGGAACTCAAACAACTTTACAGGAAAAAAACAAGCAACCCAATTAAAAAATGAGCAAAAGAGCTAAGTAGGCATTTCTCTAAGGAAGATATACAAATGGCCAACAGACATATGAAAAAATGCTCAACATCACTAAGCATCCGGGAAATGGAAATCAAAACCACACTGAGATACCATCTCACCCCAGTTGGGATGGCTAAAATCCAAAAGACTCTGAACGATAAATGCTGGCGAGGTTGCGGAGAAAAAGGAACTCTCATACATTGTTGGTGGGACTGCAAAATGGTGCAGCCTCTATGGAAAATGGTATGGAGTTTCCTCAAACAATTGCAGATAGATCTGCCATATGACCCAGCTATCCCACTGCTGAGAATATACTCAGAGGAATGGAAATCATCAAGTCGAAGGTATACCTGTTCCCCAATGTTCATCGCAGCACTCTTTACAATAGCCAAGAGTTTGAACCAGCCCAAATGTCCATCATCAGATGAGTGGATACGGAAAATGTGGTATATCTACACAATGGAATACTACTCAGCTATAAAAACGAATGAAATACTGCCATTTGCAACAACATGGATGGACCTTGAGAGAATTATATTAAGTGAAACAAGTCAGGCACAGAAAGAGAAATACCACATGTTCTCACTTATTGGTGGGAGCTAAAAATAAATAAATTAACACACACACACACACACACACACACACACACACACAAAAGTGGTCAGATTAAAAAGTGTGTTGAGGTACCTGACTTACCAATGTGACACACACTTAACACACTTTATAATTTGGGATAAAGTCAGCATCATAGAAATAGTATTCTTTGTTTTAAACCTTCCTTCATTAAATTTCTGTCCTGTCAGCATTATTTTGCTTATAGAATAACTTCCCTTCTTCCCCTTAGTATTGCTACTAATACCAGGAAAGTGAGGTAGCATTCTTTTTGCTTAGGAGAGGTATTGATTGAAATAGTAATATGTGTCTGAGAAAGCAGAAATTCTGGAGGTTGAATGGTATAGTGGGTGAAAAATAGGACATAAAATTTAAAAAACCTGATTTTGAGTTTCAACTCAGCTTCTTATTTACGTTAAATTGCTAACAAATAATTCAATCAGATTTTTTCTTTGATAACCTGTCCTTGTAAACGTTAGCTAAAAGAGAACAGAAGTATTCTAGATTCCCCACAGTTGATTTGTTTTACCATGAATGCTAGCAAAAATATTTTGGACGAGATCTTTTATTGGATGTAAGTTGGATTAGAGACTACACAGTAATTTCCAAGTTTTTTTTTTCAAGCCATAGTACAAGTACATTTTACGTTGCAACCTGGGGTTCGATATGTGTTCAAGTGCATATATATCTCTCTAAAACAAAAGTTTCCAAATAGTGCTATCCTAACCCTGTGGAGTACAGTCTGATGTTTTGTTTTGTTCTACTTCTTTTTTAATGCTACTTGTGATCCACTATCTTGATTTTATGACCTAACCGGTTACAGCTTACTGTTGGAAAAACATTGTACCACAGGAATCCACTGGTTCAACCAAGCTGACATTCTGAGGTTCTGAGAGGTCGTTACAGTTCAGTTTTCTTTATCCTGATACTTCTCAAACACTCTAGCCATTTTCCACCAGTAAAACAAACTAGTGGGAAAAGTTCCACAAGTTGGGAGGAAGAAAGGAATTGGGGATGCTATTTTTATCATATTCTGTTGTCTAACTTGCTATTAGATTTAATACCTTTATAACTTGCTCCCTAAGAAAATTAGCAAATGCTCCATTTTATTTTCCCATTTTTAAAGGTTTAAATTGTATCTAGCTTTGTATTTGTAAAAATATTGTACTCAAGGACAAACTAGCTCTTTCCTAAGAAAATCTACTCTACCTATATTTAAAAACCCTCAAATTCACCAAATTAAATTTGGCTTATCTTACTGAAGAATGTATGATCATCCCTCAGTGTGTGTTGGGTGTGGGGATTGGTTCCAGGACACGCACGCACACACGCACGCATGCACGCACACACGCACGCAGATACCAAAATCCATGATGCTCAAGTTCCTGATATAAAATGGCATAGTGTTTGCATATAACCCATGCACATGCTCCCATAGGCTTTAAATTGTCTCTAGATTACTTATAATACCTAATACAATGTAAATGCTGTGTAAATAGTTACACTATTAGTATTGTTTATAGAATAATGATGAGGAAAAACGTCTGTACACGTTGAGTATACATGCAGTTTTTCTCCAGTGCTTTTGATTGGAGGTTGGTGGAATCCACAGATGTGGAACCCATGGATACAGAAGGCTGACTGTATTAATCACACTGGTTGTATCTGTCATAGTCCAACTAGGAGACATACTACCCAGGAACTTGAGCATGGGCAATCTAACATAAAGGATCATTAACTGTAATGTGGGATTAGAGTACAGGGGGAGCTGGCTAAGAGGTAAAGAGAACTCTACAGAATGCAGTAACACCAGATAGAGGAAGTGGCTACTATCCTAAGGCTGGACACAGCATGGAGGGAAGGAGCAGACCTCATGCGAGGGCCATGACTGAGGCCCACTGGATGGCAGAGAAGTTCATTGAGGGGCAAACATGGGCTGGAAAGCTGCCCTGTGCGTGCTGTGGAGGAACCCTTCCATGGAGGTGCTGTCTGGGAACTCCGTGAGAAGCAGCCTGAAGGAGTGCTGGGGGCACACAGAGAGGTGCCACGTATGCTGCCTTCTCCTGAAGATGCTCAGTTGTGTCCCCTCCCCTGCAAGGGAGAAATGTTCCGGACTCACTAGTAGGGTAGTGAAGGGTGGATTTGGAGCTAGGAGGCTGTCAATGGATAACTGGCACACTAGTGTACTCACTAGGACTGACCTTTTTAAAGGAAGATTACACTTAAGTTAGGAGCAGATGATATCAGAGAAGCAATTGTAATTTAGCACAGTCCAGTTTTTATTCTGTAGCATATACTCCTATCTAAAAAATCCACTGTTGAACAAAATTTTTTTTGAGAAATTGATAGGTTTTTTTTGAAATGTAAACTAGAGTTGTTATATAGGAAAGAATAGTGTATCACTTGGTGATCTTTTCAGTGAGTATGAGATACATTAATTCAACAGTCACTGAGCATCTGCTTTCTAAGCCAGTCCAAGGCTTTGTGCAAGGTCGTTTGCAAAATACAAAAAGGCAAATGTGACTGCTCACCTTTTTTTTGAGACTGACTGTCACTAATAGGTGACAATATGCAGACATGATTTCAGGATGACAGTTGTACAAAAGTTTTCTTCAGTACTTAGGAATCAGCACAGCTACTTTTCATATCTTTGCTTTTTCACATATTTTAAATTAAAGCTGTTTGGCTCTGCTTTTAAAAATAGAGCCATCACCAATTTCTAAGACTCTTGAAATTGGCAGCAGTCAATTTAGGACAAGGAAAATAAACTTCCTTAGAATACCTAGAACTTACACTTCCGTATTTTTTGTGGAGGAGAACCCCTTGCCTAAAAGTCACTGGAGGGCTTATTAATTAGATTATTGAGCCTCACCAAAGACCTAGTGAATCTTGCGTGGGACTTCAAGAATCTGCATTTTTAATGAGTGCTACTTGTAACTGTTAGGCATTGACTTGGTATTTAGGTCCTCAGCTCTCATAACACGGTGTCCTATTGAGAGAAGGTGACTTAGTCTCTGAGTAAAGGAAGAAATTAAGGTGACTTCATGGTGAGTATTCTTAGCAGCGTTATTAAGTGTAGTAATTTGTACTAATTACAGAGTAGTAATGATCTGTGTATATCCAAGATATCCACACAGGACCTTAAAAAACAATATTTTACACATCTGCTTTTTACTCCTTAAACAAGTAATTAATGGATACGGGCTACAGGGATCATTCTAGGATGAAAAAAATAAAACGTGAACAGAATATGTTTCTTGCCCTCAAGGAACTTTGTTATAAATTGCCTACTCAGCTTTGCCACTTGGATATCTAATAGAGATCTCAACTCTATTGAGAACTGATGATCTTTCCACCTTCAACCTGTTCTGCCTGCAGTTTTCCCATCTCATTGAACTTCTGTTTGACCAGACAAAAACATTGGAGTTATCTTTAACACGTCTCTTCCTCTCAGAACCAGAGTTCACACTATCAGCAAATTCTCTTGACTCTGCTTTGCAATATATACAGAATTCAGTCGCTTCCAACCTCCAGTGTTGCTACCAACCTGGTCCACCTTTTCTTGCTTCATTGAAAAAGACTCCTAAGTGGTTTCTTTGCTTCCACTTACACATTTATTCTTATTGCAGCAGCCAAACTGACCCTTTTAGGATTTAAGTAAAATTTTATTACTCTTCTGCTCAAAACTGTCCAGTGAATCCCCCACTGTATCTCAATAAACTTACAAAGTCCTTGGGGGTCTTGGTGATTAGGCCCTTGTGGTTCCTATAACATCAGTTCCTGGGGGTATGATTCTTCTCTGCCTTCTGTTCTTTAGCCATATTGGCCTCACTGCAACTTCTCTAACACATGCCACCTTAGAAGTTTTCCTCGAGCTGTTTCCTCAGCCTGGAATATTCTCAGTGATCCACCTGCCTATGTCCTCATCTCCTTCAAATCTTTATTTAAATCTCATCTCAATGAGAGGCCACCTGATTTAATACCACACCCTCCTCCTTTCCCCCCAGCATTCCAGGTTCCTGATAATCCTTACCATGCTGTGCTTTTTTTTCTTTGCATAACATTTAACACCCTGCAACTAAGTGACATGCCGTATTTCTCTCTCCCTCCCACTCCCTCTCCCTCTCCTGTATACATTTTCTCACACACGTTGAAAAAAGAGAAGTTATCTCTTTCTTCTCACTCCACAAGTACAGGAGCCTTTGTCTTTGCATGAGAGGTACATGTGGCTAACACCAAAAATGAATAAAACGTGGTTCCTGCTTTTAGAGAGCTTAAAGTATAACAGATATGGTAATAAGGGAAGTAGTATTAATAGTAGTAATAAACATTTGTTGAATTCTTTATTGAAACTTTACCATGTTCCAGACGCTGTTTTAAGTACTTAGAATACATTAATTCATTTAATACTCCCAATAAGTCTATGAGATAGGTATTATTATTAACCTACTTCTTACAGATTAGGAAACCAAGGCACTGAGAAGGTAATTTGAGGTTCTGTCAGTAGTGATTGGCAGAGCTGGGATTGGACCCAAGGAGTGTGGCTTCAGAGTTAGAAATCTTAACCACAACATAGTACTGTTTTAAGCATGAAATGAGTTGACATATGTCATTCTTAGAAAAGTGTCTGGCACAAGATAAGCTCTATGTAAGTTTTACCTCTTGTTATTGGGGATTATAATTTAGTGTTTCTAATTTCCTAAGAATATAGTCATAATAACATGAAAATATTTACTGGCCACTTAAAAAACTATTCTTCATTCAATTATCTTTGCTAAGTTTAACCCTCCAAGAAAACCAACATATTTGACTATCATTCTCTATGAAAATAAATGATGATCAGTTTAAAATCGCACAAAATATATAGGATTTCATCATATGCGTGAAAATGTTGAAGCAGTGCTTGAATTCCTTATGAAGCCAGTGATGAATGGGGTCTGACATTTGGACTAGTAAACAGATAGAGAAGAGGATAGATGGTGGATCCTTTAAAAGAACTTGAAATATTGAAAATGAAGAAACCTTGGAAATTTTTGCCAATTTTTCTTTATTTATAATGCTACAAAAAGGGCAGACATTAAGTAAAGGATGTCCTGCAAAGTATGCATATAACCAAATACCTCTAACTTGATCAACATCTGATGAACTCTTTGTTCAGGGTGTCGTAGTAGTTATAAGTTAAACTTCATTATGTGTAAAATTTATTTTAATACTGTTTAGGTTTTTTTTAAAGATGAAGTCCAGTCAATTATTTACTATGAAATTTTGGTCTCTTTTTTTTTTTTTCCACGCCCAGAAAAGAAAAGAAAATTTATAGAAAGCAAGTTTGGATAGAAGTTTAGTCGTTTCTTGACCTGAAATTACTATTTTATCTATACAAGTTATTTCAGATAATCATAAGTTCCAAAACTTCATTTTTAAAAAAATTATTGTATATTTTTTGATCCTCGGTACAGGGATCCAAATCCTTGACCTTGGTGTTATCAGCACCATCCTCTAACTGAATTAATTGGACAGCCCCCAAAAATTCATTTCAAAATGTAGTCTTAATTTAAAGTGTTTTTCAAATGTAGAAAGAAAAGCATTTTGGTAAAAGGTGTCCTTTTTGCACATCTGACCAATGGTGTAAGTTAGATAGAAGTTCTCAAATGGTCTGTGTATCATCAGCTTTGTGGAGTTGGCTACTTGATCTGAGCATTGATGTGCTTTAAAGCTGTTGAATTAAGACTTGCATTTAAAGTTGAACATACAAAGATGTGGTTTATTTAATGGTTTTAACTGGACAGAGGTCATAGTGCATATAACAGAATGCTTAAAAAACCAGCCTAATACAGTAATCTGGTTAAACCACAAGAGTGCTCTTAGTTTCTAAAATGCAGTAAAAATTGTCTTAAAGTTTCAAATTAGCATGCTCAATCAAAAAATTAGGATTGGTCCTTTCTGGAAGTTGAGCTCACCACTTGTGTTTGCTGTATTCCAACACAAGAATCTGACCTATCACTTTTATAAGTTGGGGGTGGGGGTGGGGTGGAATCTACCATGTTGTTTTCATCATATTACTGGTTTTTGTGGCATGATGGATTTATTGTTCCCCATTTAGATTTAAGCAAATATTCAGATGTTAACTTTAAACTTGTCCATGAAAAGAAAACATTAAAATTTTAAAGCTCTAAGTAATAAATCATTAGGGCTTACTAGTAGAGTTAGAAACTTAATGATTATCTGGCTGAATTCTTGGATTCTCTGTACATTGAGTAAAATTATGCCCAAAAAGATGAAGTGATTTGTGCAAACTTAGACAGTTGGTTAAACCCTTTCCAGGTAGTCATCTTCCTGAGGTAGTGAGAAAAATTCAGAATTAGCCATACGTACACATTTTCTCTTCATCTTTATCAACAATTTAGACAAGTTTTCTAGTAAGTAGGTATGAGAACAGAAAGGCTTGCTTGTGCTTTGTATTTGCTGTGTGCTGGGAATGTGTTTTCTTATCTTAATAGAACTCCTCTTCTTTTGGAGATCACATCCTGTTGTGGGAAAACTTATAAAGCATTATGATACAATTAATAAATAAAGGTAATAGCTTTTATTTGAGGGCCTTCCTAGTCTACACGCTGTGATTTTTTGGGTGGTAATGGTTATCTGCAAGACTCAGTGTTCAACTAGAGAAGCAAGAAGCTGTTTACAGGTGGAATTTTTTCTTCTCTTCTCTCAGGGAAGCCTCAATCCTGGTTTTTAAAGCCTTCAACTGATTGAATCTGGCCCAGATTATTTAGAAATATCTCCCTAATTTAAAGTCAACTGATTATGGATTTTGATTACATCTATAATGCCCTCATAGCAACACCCAGATTAGTGTTTGATTGAATAACTGGGGAGGGGCCTAACCAAGTTGATACATCAAAAAGGCGATGATTTTGTTGTTGTTTTCATTTTTATTCAAGTATATTATACATACAGAAAAATGCACATGTCCTAAGTGTACAGCTCAAGGAATTTTAATAAACTGAACACACTCAGGTAACCAACATAGTATAGGGTCCCTTTTACATTTACTTATTTCATTTGCTTCTTAAAACAATTCACTGAGGTGTAGGGATTTCCCCCATTTTATAGATGAAGATTCTGAGGCTCAGAAAGGTCAGAAACCTTGCCCCATGTTACAGCTCATACGTGACAGATCTAGGATTCTAACCAGGGTTTGGGAGCATATCTGAGGTATCATGGGAGCCCAAGGCTGAAATCGATTGATTGATTGGTGTACATGATTGTGGGAGGCTAGACCATTAGTTCTGCTTGGGGATTGGTACAATCTTTGAAACAGGAATGCTTTATTGAAGAGAGCATAGGAATCCTTGAGTTGGGTCTTAAAACATGAATTTAGATTTGCCAGGGAGAGAGAAGTTCCTTGGTAAAAGGTATCAGGGAAAGTGTCATTTGAGAGGACAGAAGATGGTTTGTAATACTTAACTATAGGGTCATTAGACTGTGGTGTGATAGTATGATCTATTACTGATTTCCAGCCCAAATACAAAGGATCTTTGTTACTATTTTGGAGAGCTTGAGTGTTTATATTTTAGGCAATAAAACACGAGAGTGATTTAATCACATCTGCATTTTAGCAAAAATTTTTTTACAGTGGTTTATAAAATAGGTTAGAAAGGGCCAGCCCCATGGCTCACTCAGGAGAGTGTGGTGCTGGGAGTGCCAAGGCCGTGGGTTCAGATCCTATATAGGGATGGCCAGTGTGCTCACTGGCTGAGCGTGGTGCAGACCACACCATGCTGAGGGTTGCGATCCCCTTACCAGTCAGAGGAAAAAAAAAAAAAGATTAGGAAGGCTGAAGGCAGAAAGATAAGGTTTTACTGAGAACCAGAACTAGAGCACTGAGGATTCAGAGGAGGTGGGGAGGGCATGGAATTTGTGAAGACATTTCAGAGAGAATTGATGAGATTGGTGAACCATTAGAGGTGGATGATGAAGGAAGAGGAGGAATTAAGGATGATTCTGAGTTTCTTGTTAGTGTGTGCCATTAGGATGCAGTTCCAGAAATTAGGAAATAACTGAAGGAGAAGCCAAGTTTTTTGTTCTATTGTGTCTTGGGTAGAGTGAAGTGAGGGCTGGTTGGGAGGATGTTTGGCAGGAGAATGAAAAAGAATGAATTAGATTCTGGAAGTTTGAGGCCTGAAGAAATTGAAGTGGAAGTGTTCAGTAGGCCATTGGAAATAACTGGATTGAAGTTAAGATGGTGGCTGGAGAGATAGATTTGATAATCACTGCATAATTTATAGAAATAGATTGAGCCTGTGGGACTGTATTAGTCCTCTCAGAAGAAAAGAAAAGGTAACCAAAGATAGAGTGGTGGGGAACACCTCCAGTATTTCAGGGTGGCATGGAAGAAGAGGAGCAGTTGCCACAGAATTAAGACAGAAAGGAGATAGTTACAGTCTTAGAAAGCCAGAAGAGATCATTTTCAAGGAGGATTTCGGCCAATAAATTATAGTTTATGGGCAGTAATAAACCTGTTTGTGGGGTCAGGTAAGATGAAGACTAAGAAAAGCCTGGCTATTTGATTTGGCAATTTGGAGAAGCATTGGTGAGTGTAAGCCAGACACCCTGAGTATTTGGAAGCAAGTTTACCCAGAATTAAAATAGTAGAATCAACAAATGCTAAATAAGATAAGCTATCTGTAATTATAACCAGTCCTAACAAATGGTCTATAAATTTGTAATTAAAGAGACTTAGGAAACACCACATTGACACTTGTGTGTATTCTCTGCATTGAAAGATGATTTAAGAGATTACCTGAAGAAAGAATATGGAATCTTGGAAATGAGGGACCAAAGAATAAGCATTTTCTATATTTAACCAGCACTGTCAGAATATGATTACTATTACTAGAGTGACATCTGTTCTCTTCTGAGGTAGGAAAATATTTTCAGGCTCTTGCATTACTTAAATGATTATTAAATTCTTAGATGATTCTTGAGGTCTCTGAGTAAAACCTGTGACTTCTAACTATAATTTTTTTCTATACCATATGGAAAAATTTTTAGATGTTAAAGGACTGAAGATTCATATCTCAATTGTTCACCTATTTTGTACTTTCACACCTTTAAAAAGATAATTTTCCTTTCATCCTAATTTTTGAACATAGAGCAAACTCCTTTTATACACTTGGTGACCAACTCTTTTAACTTGGGAAAACTGTCCTTTTGTCCTCTATCCTGTACCTGAAAGACTATTTAATAGATATAAAGAAAATAAAATGAGTTTGACTTTGGGCCTTTTATAATGTAACAGAAAGAGAAGAAAACTCTTTAAGGTCACATGTTTTGAAATTTTACTTTATTTTCAGTTAACAAGAATCTTAAAACATTAATAAAACTGAACAAGCAAAGCATTTCCTAAAACAAAACTGTATATTTCCAGGTTTCCTTGATTTGTTACTAGGCATTTTGACAGTCTTTATAGAGTTTGACACTAGGGCCAATCATTCAGCAAAATTATGAAGTGCCTTCTCTATGCCATAAGATGTGACAAGATACTCATAGTCCCTTTTCTCATTGAATTTATAGTCTAGAAGATATTGAACAGCCTAGTGTGTGTCACTTCTTCAGAAAGACCTTCTCTATCTCTTTAGTCTAAATTAAGTCTCTTTTGTTACTCTTTCTCATAGCACTTTATTCTTCTTTCAAATCACAGTCATAATTATTTCAAATTACATTTCATGTATATATTATAGCTCCTATATATTATTTGTAATTATTCAGATTATAGTTTATGTATATTTTGTTTAATTTCTCTGCCTGTACTAGACTTCATAGGCAAGAACCATTATCAGTTTTTCACACTACTGTATCTTCAAGTCCCTAGTGCAGTGCATAGTTGGCTCTCGTAAAGACTTTTGGTGAATAAATGAATGAATGAATGAGTACCTTTAATGTTTTGTAGAAGTGCAGGATCCTATCAATTAAGCAGACTTAGTCTAGTCTGAGGATGAGAGAATGTTTCTTAGAGGGCCTGAAAATGAGAGGGAATGGTGTTCAATATCTGGTTCTCCTTAGAGGGCAAGTAGGATAAATATAGAATTTGAATTCCTTTGAATTTAGAAATATGGAAGTTATTCATTGACCTTAATGAGGTCAATTTGGTACAGTGAAGGAATGCAATTGAGATTATAGTTGCTTATGAATTGTCTAGAAAATAGAGCAGGCAGCTTTTCCCCTGGAAAACTAGATCCCAAACATTTACTGCTAGCTAATTTACTTGTTTATAGGGGAGTATGATAAAATAAACTGTAAAAATAGGAAATTACTATGCTTTAAATATTTTCACTGTTACCCAAAAAATAAAAGTTCATGAAAACTCTACTATATGAATATTGTGGTAGAGGTTACTAACAGGACCTGGTTAGTTGTCTTCTGGGAGTTTCACATTAAAATGTTGAATGAATAAGTGTGAAAAGGATGTTTTAGGTTAGTTTCCGCCTAAATCAGAAATCATAGTGGATTGTTCACAGAGAACCAAAAACCCTGGCTGCCTCTTTTCCATATACTTTTGTAAAGTGTTTCTTAATTTCTGTGAGTTTTGTTTCTTAATTTTTTTTTTTTTTAACTTACAGGTGTTGGTAAATCATGCTTATTGCTACAGTTTACAGACAAGAGGTTTCAGCCAGTGCATGACCTTACTATTGGTAAGTTTTATAAAAGAGATGAGAAGCATTACAAGTTTTGTGTAGTTTAAATGGAAGATGATAGGGGATCCATTCTTTTAGTGATGATTCCAAAATCAGTGAAACTAGATTTATTGCTATGCAGAGTTTAGTCTCCATCACTACTTTTAAAAGTATGTGTAGTAAAATAATATTACTCAACTTTGCAAAAGTGGTTAGAATGCAGAAAGACATTAATATTTGAGATGTCAATTGTATTTAATGAAGAAACAATTGAGAGACAAAATAGTATCATGGTAAGAGCAAAGACTCTGGACGAGCTGCAGTTCGAATCAGGGTTCTGCCACTAACAACTATAGCTGCACAAGCCACTTCACCACCCCATGTCTCAGTCTCTCTAACTATACAATGACAATAATAGTAGTGCCAGTCACACAAAGTTATTGTGAGCAGTGAATGACTTAATGAATGTAAAATGTTGGAACCATGCCTGGAAACATGGTAAGTGCTCTAGACTTACCTGTAATTATTAACTGAGGAAAACTACCATGGGGCATTTTGTAATTTCCTCAAATATAAAGAATAAATTAGATAGTTACTGGCAAGAAATAGTCCACAAATATCAGCTATTATTTAAAATAGTGATATTGCTAATTTTTATTAATATGTGAAGGTATAAAATAAAAATGAGTGAAAAATTAAAAGCTTTAGGTTATCATACCGTTTGGGGGTTCTTATTTGTTTAAAATTTATATTTAATCCTGAAAGCTAAAGAATTTAGTCTCATTATTTTTCTATGGCCACAGCTTGTTAACAACTAGAAATTAGTCAAATAGGAAGAAAAGGGTAATTGGAAATCTAGTTACTCTTTATAGCCAATTGCTTAATGAATCTTTTCAGCCACTGCTTATTTTCTAATGGTATTGTTAACTTACCATTTATAGCATGTTGATTCTCATGTCCTGTGTATTTTTTAGGTACTAAATCAAAGAAAGGTAGAGCTTATGAATCAAATTATTATATCAGTTAATAGTTTTCAACCAAGCCACACATACTTTGTGGATGTATTGAAATCTTTGATTAGTGACTACTGTCAATACAAATATTCATATTGTATTTTAATTTTGATAGTTTTAAATATATACAGTAATTATGGGCAATATTGTCTCATGCTGGTCTTCATGACTTTAACTATTTTAACCCATTTTTGTGTAGGATCTGCTCTTTGCTGAATAGGTTTGAAACGTTGGTAGCCAACCATAGGCATTATTCAGTCCTAAGATAACTAGTCAAACAGTTGTTTTCAGTATAAAATACTAAGCAAAAGTGTTCTTTTTCATTGATTTCTACCTATAAATTTCTAAAGAGAAGCCAAGAATCTTTTGCTCTCAGCCTGGGTTGATTGTATATTCTCCGTTGCTCCAGCCCCAGCCCTGGCCTTGCGGGCCCATTGATGGTCTGGCTCTTGAGCTCTGCTACCCCCAGTTACTTTGTCCTCCCAGCCTAGGGGTGGTCGCAACTTGCTGCTGTTGCTAATCTCTGGGTTGATTCCCCATCTCTTTGGGCTTCTTGGTTCTTTCTGTATTGTAAGCAATTCACTACATTAAATTCCCTCTATACTTAAGTGCTTAAGTGTGGTTTCTGTTTCTCTACTCTCACAATTCGTTATAAATAACAAAAATCCACCTAACTCAGCTTAAGCTAAAGGAGAATTTATTAGTTTAAGTATTCAGGTGTGTCCCACAGAACCTGAGGGCAGAGAGATAGCTGGGTCAGCCTGGAACCAGAGCTTAGAGCTCTTAAGGAGGGAACACAAGAAGTTCCATCTCTCCATCTCACATCCTTCCTTCATTGGGTCATTCATTCCTCATGCCTACTTCATATTTTCTCTCCCTGTTGACCAGTGTCTTTCTCTAGCTCCATGGTGGGAAATGGCCATTGTCAATAGCTCTGAAGCTCATAATATCCTATTCAGGAGAGCAGAGATTCTCTTAAACACAATTCCAAGTTCCCTAGAAAAGAGAGCTCATTGGCTTAACTTGGTTCAGGCCCGCTCACCCCTTGTTCTGTCAGCTCTGACTGTGGGCCCAGAGTCACGTTGTACAACATGGTTAACAAATTGGTAGTAGTGGAGGGCAATTTGGATGAATAGTCATACATAGCTACCAACATACTTCCCTCACACCTAGCTATCCTAGCTAGTCATCACGTCCCTATCTTCTAGTGTAATGATCAGTTCTCTACTTTGTTTTTAAACCACTGACTTCTGAGCTCATGATTCTTCTCATTCTACCTCTCTCATTTTCTCTCCTACTTCTCCCTAACACATAATGATACCATATCCCATCAAGTCTTAGCTTCTTGTCTTCCCTGAACACCCCAGTACTGTTTTATACCCTTAAACTTTCTCTTCTCAAAGTATGCCATTGTTTGACAGTTCTGCTTATTGAAATTCTTTTCTGAACAACTATGCATATCCCAAACTATAGCCCCCCTTGATAGGAAATGAGATTTGTATACCCGTGCACATGGGGAAATATTGTTGACTGAAAAGAAAGAATTATTAAAAATGCTGAAAAACAGCCAAAGTGGAGTCGTACCTGTATTGGCAATGAGTTTCAGTGTAATGCTCAGTGCCAGCTTGCATGGTAAATGGTAGTGTCCATAGTAGGTCATTCATTAGAACTTGTTTGTTCATGATCAGGATCATTCTTCCTACACAGACGAAGTAAATCTTATGGAGGCTGAATATAGACCATCCCATCTTTTACCCACTGTGTGTTCAGGGAAGCTACATCCAATGGGCTTTCACAAACTGGATCATGTTTTTCCTTAAGAACTGTTAGGGGTCATAGCCCTACCATGGCTTTAGCAATAATCCATTACCGTAGAATAAAGATGGTAGCTACCATGAATTCCTCTTTTAAACTGGAATTTTATTTCAAATTCTATAAAGTGAATGTACATGCACTTAATACATTCACTATACAAAGGGCCTCAGTATTTAAGGTGTTTCAGGATATTTGAGGTAATGATAGTTTTTAAGAATCTTTAAATTTCTTTGAAGCAAATGGCTATTCAGGATTATAGAACTGTTCTCAAAATACTAATAGATGCATTGCTGCTGATGATAATTATGTTTTTCCCACTGAAAAGCATTTTTGAAAGTAAAGGGCTGAGCCCCAGTTCTTCCTCTCACCCCTTCCTGCCATGGCAGCATATGTAGAGTTACATACAGTACCCTTGGAGTGCATTTAGTATAGCCATTCATCCAGTCAAGCTAAATGCTGGCCAGTAGAAGCAGTAAGTATTGTTAATTCATAGTTCTGCCTTCATTGGCACAAGACCTACTTAACATTTTTTGACACTCATCACAGTAATTTATTTTCAGACACAAAAACAATTAGCAGATTATTAGCACATATTTTTAAGGGAACATTGGAAAGCTTGCTTACAATAGGCGTATCTTGACTCTGCTGCATACTTGACTATGCCCAATAAATAGATGAAGGTGAAAAATATGAGGTTGTGTCATGACTAAGAAAGTATTAAGTGATGGAGAAGAGGAAATAAAAGGCCATAAAAGGTTTGGAAAGACTCTATATTCTTTACTCTTTGACTGAGATCAGTGAGAATTGTTGAGATATGAATCAAAGAAGTAGTTTATAAATAGCTTCATAGACACAATTACATTGAAGGCCCGGACTAGAACCTTGCTACTCAAAGGATGGTTCGTGGGCCATTGTGCTGGACCAGCAGCATCAGTATCATGTGGGAGCTTGTTAAAAATCTACTGAGTCATAATCTGCATTTTAACAGGGTCGCCAAGTAACTGATATGAACATTAAAGTTCGAAAAGTATTGGAGCAGTGCCTTTTAAATATTGATTACCCAGCTAGAAATACATTTTGTGTTGTCTGCCTTGTGCACACATATGAGCACACACCCACAAACATCCTGGCGTCTCAGTTACTTTACTTCATCTCTCGTCTAGTGATCTTTCTTCAACCCTACCTCAGCTACTCACTCCCATAGGCACAACCAGAGCTTTGTTATTACCATTTTTGTTTATTACTTTTTTCTGTTATTACTTTTGTTATTACTCCAGAATTTCAGTTTCATACATCTGGCTATTTGACTATCCCTTCCATCATTCCAACTCACTCCTTCTAGCTCCAATGCTAACAGTTTTGTTTTGTTTCCCCATCAAAGCTATAATCCACTGATCCTACAGCTTTTCACTCCTACTCCTCTCGTGTTCTTACTTTCCTCCTTAGCCAGCTTTAATCTTAACCACTGTCATTGTAATCATTACTGCACACACCCTCAGTCCCCTTGTCCTTTTCTTTGTGACACTTTTGTAGCTAAACCATAGGTTAAATCCAACTGTCTATTCCATGCCTGCACATGTTAGACTTGGGTGGAGAAAAACACAGAGCAATGCTAACTAGTCTTGTTTTTAATTTCTTGGACACTAACTTCAAGTGAGCCCTTAGTACTGCCTGACAATTGCACTTTATTTCCAGTCCATTCACTCTCTGCCTTCCTGCAGAACTACTATATATCGTATCTTCTTGCTCATTAAGCGTGCAGCACCTTTTCTATCTCTACTCTCAGCTGATAACCTTTTGTTTTTATTTTCTATCTTACTCAGAAAGTAGAAGCATGTAGAAGAGCATTTGCACAAGTTTCCATCACCACATCGACCACATACCTGCATTGTGCCAGTAAACTCAGCCTTCTCCTTGCTGCTGTGGGTGAACTCAAAGTACCTAGCCAAGGCCTACTCAGGGACACTGCCTTAGCTGTTCTTTTTCTCCTAGTCATTAATTTTTCCCTTTTTGATGGTTATTTTTCATGAGTCTGCTTTCTTTTCTCTCATTTTAGCAAAGTTCCTCAAAAAGAATTATCCCATATTTTCTGTCTCCAATTTCTCTCCACCCATTCTTTCTTGAACTCACTCTACTTAGCACCCCCACCCTCCACGCCCACGTGTACATATCCACCTGCTTACTCGACATCTCCTCTCTTGGATATCCAGTAGGCATCTCAAACTGAACATGTCCCAAAAAGCTCCCAAATCTTAGCACAAGTATACATGTACACATACACACACACCCACACCCCCAACTCTCATTCTCCCACTTAGATTTATTTTCTCTTTAACTTTTTATACAAGTAAATATAAGTGAACAAATTGTCTCCCATCCATGTAAAGTAAGTTTCATGACAGCAGAAACTGTTTTGTTCATTGCTGTATCCCTAGCACCTGGTACATAGTAGGAACTTATAAATATTTGCTAAGTGAATATATTATCTATTAGCTGGGAGGAAAGCAAAATTTATCATTATAGTGCTTAATTCATGCATTTCTTTATTTTATACCATTCAGTTATGTTGTTTACAAATGCTAGTTACAGACCACTATTTCTTTCACTACCTACTAACAAACAGTTTAACAAGCTCTGCTCTAGAGGCTAGAGCAGAATTCCTTTCTCCCCCATTTCCTTAAACCAGTCAACCTATAAGAAATGATTGCTGTCACAATAATACATTGAAGTTTGGGAAAGAGAACAGAACTGTTGGTTACTAGAGGTGGGAAAGGGAGAGGAGGAGGGTGTTAGCAAGAAATTGGTTAATGGACACAAAGAATGATTACGTTTTGTAATGATGAATATGTTAATTATTCTGATTTGATCATCGCACATTGTACACAGGTATTGATACTCAACCTTGTACCCCACAAATATGTGTAGGCAATTATTTTTTAATTTAAAAAGGGGGGCGTGGCTCACTTGGGAGAGTATGGTGCTGATAACACCAAGGCCAGGGGTTCAGATCCCTATATAGGGATGGCTGGTTAGCTCACTTGGGAGAGCCTGGTGCTGACAACACCAAGTCAAGGGTTAAGATCCCCTTACTGGTCATCTTTAAAAAAAAAAAAAAAAGAAAGAAATGATTGCTGGAAGTGAAAGTATACTTTTTAGGGAAAAAGTGGTAGAATTGAAACATCATTTTTTCCATCAGGCTCACCACAGGAGATCAGTTAAAAAATACACCTCATTTGTTTGGGGTTCAGTTCTCTGGTAACTTGAGTTATCTAGAACATCGCCAAGAACTAGAAAGGTGGCTTAAAGAGCCTCTTGAATATCTGATTAACATCTCACAGAGTCTGTGTAGCTGATTTTTAAAATGCAAATATATTTTTCTATCTGGGTGTGATGATTGTGAAAATGTACAAAATTCAGAGAAAGTTAAATTCCCTGTATAACTTGTCTTTGGCCCTCCAGTAACCACTGTGAACAGTTCAGTGTTATGTTATTGCCTTCTAGAGTTTTTAAATGTATTCATAAGCACACAAAGCTGTTCTAATTTGCACTCCCCCTACCAGTGTACTAAAGGACCCATTTCTCCTCACCTTTACTTTACTTCTACTGCAGCTTGTTAATGTTTATGTTTGTGAATCAGAGAAGTGAAAAATGATTATTTTACTTTTCAGTTTTTTAACTTTTATTTTAAAAATAAAAATTTTATTTTTTATATGTTTAAGAACCACTCCTAAATCTTCTCTTTGGATTAACCTGTTATGTCTTTGCCCCTTCTGCTAGTTTTATTAAGTCAAGTCTATTGATTTTTTTTCTTTGTGGCTTTCCAGCCTTGCTAAAGAAGGCTTCTCCACACAAAAATTACATAATAGTCTTTTAAATATTCTTCTAATTTGTGGTTTGGGGATTCTAAAATCTATTTTGTTCATTTTTCTCTATTTTATGAGGCAGTATCACACATGGTAGTTATGGTAACTTTGTAATATACTTAATACTGTTGGTTTTCTTTCTTTTCTAAGCTTTCCTGATCATTCTTGTGCATTTGTTCTTCCAGATGAACTTAAGTTTCACCTTACCAGATTGCAAAATTTTTAGTGAGCCTTTTAAAATTTGATAAGAATTTCATTAATTGCATGGGTTAATTTGAGACAATTTATGTTTTTATAGTACTGAGATTACCTATTTATACATGTAATATGTGTCTTTATTCAAACTTTCTTAAATGTACTTCAGTAAAGTTTTACAGTTCATACGGGCCTTGTGCTTTTCTAAGTTTGTTTTGATATTTTATAAGTTTTGTCGGTATTGCAAGTAGACTTGTTTTCACCATTATTGTTTAATTTTTTTGCATGTTCTAGGTAGACAGTTTGGTCTTATGTGAAAGTTATCATTTTTTCCTTAGCTAATATTTATACTTCTTAGTTTTGTTTTTGTACTTTTTGACCAAGATCTTTAGAATAGTTTCCAAGTTAAGGGCATCATAATATTTTTCTCAGTGTAATTTGAATTCCTCTTGTGTTTTACCATTAACTTTGTCGTTTGCTGTTTTGTTTTTCATAGAAAATTAAGAATATTACTTTCTATTTCATTTTCCTTTCTTCTGGAATCAAGAGAAATTGGGCTAGTCAGTTAGCTCAGTTGGTTAGAGCACAGTGTTATAACACCAAGGTCAAGGGCTCAGACCCCAGTACCAACCAGCCGCCAAAAAAAATAAAAATAAAAGTTAACCCATCTTCCCACAAATCTCTGTTTCAAACCTCTGCAGTGTCTAGGTTCCAAGAACAGGAATGGGGTAGGAGTCTACATGTTCCCATTTTGGTCAAAGGAAGGCCAGTCCTGGCCGTCTGCTTGATACCTAAGCTCTGCTCTCTGCTTTGGCATCACCATCTTGTATCCCAGCAGCCTGGAGTTTCTGGCCTTGACATTACAAGGAGGCCTGAATGGGCATGCCCAAGCCTCATTCGGAACAAAGAGCTACATTCTGCCTCTGCACATCTCTGTAGTTCCATGGTCACCTGGCTCTGACCAGGTGGCTCTTTCTCATTGGGGCTGTCATCATTAGTCATGTGGGTGGTGGTTTAGAAATTTTGGTGCATAATATGGAGTAATAACAACAGTAGTTGACATAGTGGATGCTTACTGTGTGTCAGGCACTGTTCTATTTTATATGTAATAACCCTTATGAGATAGGTATCATGAATACCATTTTACAGATGAGGACACTAAGACACAGAAGGGGCTTAATAACTTGCTCAGGTCACAGCTTGCTCTGGTAGGTATTGATTATTAGTGCTCAGTAAATGGTATAATTATTATGCAAGGGTGATAATGATCTGGAGACAATTAGAAAATGTGTGCTTATATTTAGAGTGTTCTGGAAGGTTATATGAAAAAATAAGCATCATTCTCTGACAATGTAGGTAAATGAAGTCTTGACTTTGGTTCCACAGGCAATTTCTCTGGCAGCCAAATTGAAAATGTATCTGGGAAGAAAGCCTCAAGGGCATAGGGGATAATGATTTATCCCATAAAAAAAAATAGAAGGAAATTTTTCAAAATGGGCTTCTTAAACATATATACATTTAAGGTAAAGGATTTAAAATTTTTAACAATTCAGAAGAGAAATTCGGTTTTTGTTTTTTGTAATTTTTTCTGAGACTTCCAAGACACTGTAGTTTTGGTATTTTATTTTGCCACATAGAATATGAGGATAAAATCTACATTGGACCCAGTTACGAGAAAGTTAAATGGGAAAGACTTATGTTTCTGAAGTTAAAATTGAAGTCTTTTTGTTTCATTTGATAAGAAAACAAAAATCATAGTTTTTCAGTAATCAGCAGCACTTGCCAATTTTTCCTTTTGAGGTGTGTATTTTTCTTCCTACCAACATTCTTTATCTCATTCCTAAATAATATAGTAGCCTTTTAACTGATCTCTTTGTCTCTCGTTTTTTTATTCTCCGTCCTGACCCTATTGATAAATGAAGTTAAAACATCAGTTTTATTATGCCATTTTCCTGCTTTAGAAACATTTTTGAGTTTCATTTAGCAGGTTTATTTTAAATTGGATGTATGTTTAGAGGCAAATCTTTGTTTAAACTTTAAGCTTCAGCAACCTTTACTTAATTTGAATAAAAAGATAAACATACCAAAACCCAGTTCTGGCTAAGTTAAGCAAAAGGGAATATCTGGAGTTGTATATAAGAACCCATGAGGGTAGAGACTTGGGCTTGGGAATAGGCAAGAACAAAGCATCTTAAGAGGAAGCAGGAACCGTAACAGTGGTCCTGCAGCAGGGGCAGTCTTGTTAGCCCTTCATCTGCTAGGATGGAATGGTCGGCAGTCAGTTTCAGTATCTTTATGCCTCTGCTTAAGATCTCAGTTCGAGAGAAGGAACTTCTGCTTGCCTCTGCTTGCCTTGCCTGCCCACCCTTGCTACCAGGAGCATTCATGGCTCTGTTTCTAGTTTGTAGTTATTTTTTTTTGTCAAATTTGACATTGTGCTTTGGGTTCAAGAAATTCTGAATCCCAGTGAGCAGTACAGATGATTTTGGATTGTGGTTAAAAGCCAGCCCATTTATGATAATGGAAGAACAAATAGAATTTCTCTCTTTCTGTAGTTTGTGGGTAGAAACAATAGATTCATGAAAAGGCCGCTACTCTGTCAGATATCTTGCTGACATGTAGAATTTTGTGCTTTGGTACGTTCCTTTTAAATAGTGGATATTTCAAAGAACATTTGTATCATACTTAGCCACTGGTTTCTTCCCTCAGCTACTTTCATATTCGTGTCATTAATGAGTGGTGGTTTGGTTTGTGTCCTCACCCCGTGGCACAGAACAGATATAAATATATGTGTATATATATGTGTGTGTATATATACATATGTATGTATATGTATGTATATTTGTTTTGAGTATATATGTGTATGTAGATAGCTAGGTATATATGTAAACACTGTAATGGTTTTATGTGGCATTATTTTACAACTTTGCATTTTTCAGTCTAGTACATTATGACTCCTAAGTCTCTTTTCTTTAGATTTGGTATTGACTATGCCCCTAGGATGTAATAATTATTAAAATGTAGAGTAAAAACCCCATTAAGTTTTACATCACGGGAGGACAGATTTCCTTTCTGTCTCACCCTTGTACTCACAGTCGGGGAAATTAGAGGAGGTGCTGAAATGGAATTCTGACACTGGCTGCCTTTCCCTGGGAAACTAGAAGCTGTTTACTGCCGGGATGACATCTGGTTTCTGGGGACCACGTGTGTCTTCCCTTCACCCTGACTCTGATCTAAATATTGGTGGAACATACTCCAGTCAGTAATGATTTGGTATAATGTAAATGATATACTACTTTCAGTCATCTTCACAGCTGTTTGCTATTCTAAAATTATCCCTTATTTTTCTCCTCTTATTTTGGTGATTGAATGAGTACTTTCCAAAGAGATGATAAGTGCAACTTAAAAAGCCAAAGTAGTAAACCTGTAAGTCTGTATTCCTTTTGACCTCCAATCCTGCTTCCTGTAATTTGCCTACAATCATAGTAAGTTGAAAAATATATGCAGAAAGTTCATTTCAGCATTCATTATTTAGTGAAAATTTGGGAACAACCTAAATTTGTAGCAGTAGAATACCAATGTAGTAAATTACCTGTACAAAAAGGAATAATATGCAGACATCAAAATAATAGAGTAGGTTTAAATGTTAATTGATTTGCAAGGATGTTTGTGATATGGAATAATGTTCGTGACATATCATTGAATGAAAAGCAAATTGTAGAACAGCATTTATATGTTCCCATTTATGTAAAGTTGTATACTTATTTCTGTGTGTGTATTCATGGAGCAATGTCTGGAAGTATAGGTTAAACAGTGTTCATATCTAGTGGGCAGATTTGGAGATTTCTTTCTTAGTTTTTACCCATGCTTATCTATGCTGGGAACCAAGACTATGACAATGATGTTTATCTATTCCTTTTAGTGATTTTATGTCATATTAATGTAGTTTTAAAGAAATTTTAGCATTTAAGGGCCTGCCCGTGGCTCACTTGGGAGAATGTGGTACTGATAACACCAAGGCCAAGGGTTCGGATCCCTATATGGGGATGGCCGGTTAGCTCACTTGTGAGAGCCTGTTGCTGACAATACCAAGTCAAGGGTTAAGATCCCCTTACTGGTCATCTTTTTAAAAAAAAAAAAAAAAAGAAAAGAAATTTTAGCATTTAATATTTATTACTAATAATTATGGCTCCTGAATCTTTTTTGGCTATTTTTATGTTACTGAGCCTGCAAAACATGAAGACCACAGTTGGTTTTATGATCTTGGTTATGACAGATTTCAGTATCTTAGTATTTTAATTAAGTCCTTAGCTTATGTCTTATTAGCACCTCTGCCTTCGCTTACATATTTTCTAAGGCTACGAGCTGTATTTGTTAAAGTTGATCTGTGTATCACCTAGCATAGCATATCCTGGAAGTGGACGTTCTGGTATTTTTAATCCTTGAGCATGAAATATATTTCTACTAGTTTGTGTAATAAATCATTTTCTATTCTATTCAGGTGTAGAGTTCGGTGCTCGAATGATAACTATTGATGGGAAACAGATAAAACTTCAGATATGGGATACGGTAAGTATAGCAAAAGTACATTGTATAACCTCAATAAAGTTGTTTTATAAAAATACATTGTATGTTTTGTTCTAATGTGATTTTATGCCTGTTATGGTGTTAGACACTAAATCCTACAGCAATGGGATAAAATATTGTACTAGAGAAGATTTTTTTTTTTTTTTTTTTAATGCAGTGTTTTCAACAGTTGTACCACAGGTGTTGGGTGTTGTTGAACATATCTGAGTGAATGCATGGTCTATGTGGTCTTAATGGAAATGCTCTAAAAACTGTTTTTTAGAAAAATAATCAACATGTCTAAAGTACACATATGAAGTAAAATAAGAATGTCAATACCATAGAGAAACTTATCCTGACAGCTTATTATTTATTTTAAAATTGATTTAGTCCCAACCATTTGAAGCCACCTTGCACCTAATCCAAAGTCCTAATTCTGTCATTTACCCTTGTTTGTTGGGTACTTATTACATGCCATATACAAAGTATATAGTTTTTAATGGTGGCTTCTCATCTGAATCATAGAATACAGAAAGTTGTTTGAGTGACTATTTTCTCTGTTCTCCCGTCTTAGATGCATACAAGTGAAGTTACTTTATTATATCTGATGGATGCCTTAAGGCAGTGGTTTTCAAACTTTTTGGTTTCAGAACCCCTCTATACTTTTAAAAATTAATGAGAAACCCCATGAGCTTTAGAGGTTACAGCTATGTGGCTTATGTGCCTTACAGCTATCAATATTTACCATATTAGAAATTAAAACCGAGAAGCTTATTAAATATTCATTTAAAAATAACAGTAATAAACTCGTTACTTGTTAGGATAAACAGTGCAATTTTTATGAAAAGTAACTATATTTTTCCAAAACAAGAAACAATTATATTTTTTCTATTGAGGATAGTGGCATTATGTTACATTTTTAAAAATCTCCCTACAGTCTGCTTAATAGAAGATGCTGGATTCTCATATCTGCTTCTGCACTGAGTCTTAATGTATGTTGTTTAATTTAAGTACATGGAGAAAATCCAACCTCACACAAATAGGTAATTGGAAAACGGACCCTTAAACAGTCTCAGGGACTCCCAGGGGTCCGTTTGAGAACCACAGCCTTAGGGCGTTAGGACTTAATTCTTCACAGAACCCCAGTTGAAAAAAGCTGATGAAAGGTCTCCTGCTATGTCAAAGAACATATCTCTAAATTAGTAAGTGAAATATAAAATACTGAGAATTTAATCATCATATACCCCGGTCTTTGTTTCTCCAGTCACTCAGTTTTAGTTTCTCACTTGTCACATATAGTAAGTAGCCTGTGACAGAAGGAACTTTGGAGAATATTCAGTCTCAAAGACTGGATTCCTGAGACCAAGCAAGTGGCTGAAGGCTGTTGCAGGACGTAGGTTCCCCAGTACTTCCTATGTATCACACAATTGTCCCTTAAAGGTAAACCCTACATCTCTATCTTTCTCTGTAGAGTTATCCACAGGACTCTGGATTCTGGTGCTATTACCTCTTATTCAGAGAAGACCCATACTTTTACTATTTCTTAGTAGTCCATCTGTCTGTCATCCCCCCACCCCCCAGCCTTATAGCATCTCAAAACTTTTTTGATTTACATTCTGTCAGGCAGCATGATTTCAGAACTGCTTGGAAAAGAGAATAATACAATATGCAAAGTCCCTTCTTTCCTAGAGAGAGGTTTAAAATTAATGATCTCCAACCAAAAGGAAGTATTTTTCACTTCTATATTAGAAGAGTTTCTCTCTTCTTTTTCAGAACCTGGTTTACATAAGCTAGGTTGCTTTCTTAACTAATAACCTTGTGCAACACACATTCTTCAGTGTACTTAATGTACTGTGAACCAGACTACTTACTGTTCTTTAGTAAACATGTTTTCCTGCCTTGTACTTTGCATAAATTCTTGCTTTGCTTGAAGCTCTTCTTTTCCCTTTTCCATTTAAGACCAGCTCAGATATCAACTCTTTCGTGAAACCTTTCTGACCCCGTGGGAACAACTGATTCTTCCCTTAATATTTTATGTATATTTCTGCCATAGCTCTGATCCCATTGTCATCATAATTTTTTGTTCACATATCCACCTCCTCAGAATAAGCATCATGAGGGAAAGGACCAACTATATCTTACTCAACTTTGTATCTTGTATTCTTAGTTGAGTGGCCTATACAGTGTTTGATAAATTTTACTGAATGAATGAGTAGAAAATCTGATTCTGTCTAAGCAGAACCATGTCAGTGTAGGACCATTGGATGTGTTCAGGAAATATACTAAAGTACATGGTTTCAAAAAAAGGTTATTATAGTAATAATAATTATGTGATATTTGTAGGCACAAACCACCTCGTGTCTGTAGTTCATTCAGTTTTATTCAATTGTTCTTCTATCCTTAAAGTGTTCCCTTAAATAATCTTTTTTGAAACTTAAGCCATTTATTCCTCAGTTGTCTCCTTTGTAGGTTAACTAGTCATGCTTTCTTTTGATAGGAGCCTCTTTTTTTTTTTTTTCCCAGCTTATGAGTTGATTTTTTTGCACATCGCTGACCTTTCAAAAGAAGTCTAAAATAATTTTTTATGCTGGACAGTATAAGAGAGAAATAGAAAAACCTTGTTTGCACTATCTAAAAGGGAGAGACTGTAGTGCTTTGAAGACTTCATAACCCCCAAGAAAAAATTCCAGGGCTTCCATTTGGAAGTCTCTAAGAACCAATGGCCTGTTCCAGATTTTAAGGACTGTTTAAAAAGTTCAATTTTTTTCTTCGAAGATTGTTAGTCTTGAGTCTTTATAGGTTTTCCTCTTATTTTCATTGTTTTATTCTTTCTTTCATACTTAACACCCAAAAGTCTTTAATAAACGTATTCTAATACACATTAAAGTTTGTCTTAACACTTGGTTTATATCTGAGTGAAAGTATTCCCCATACCATTAACGTTTTACAGTGTGTCCATACATTTGGTTAGCTACTTACATTTTTAGTAGCAAGCGTCCTGTGTATTTCTGACCCAAAACATTTACAAAATCATCCTAGAGTCCTTCAGGGGAAAATTAGCCAAATGTTATGATTTGTTTTCATCAGCTTTAAAGAAACGAATTTTTACCCCCCAGTGGCCCAAGGCTCAGTATCTTAGGATGTTTATCATCCTTTGTTTATCCATTTTTATTCCCCCAAAATTTGAAATGTTTCCCTCACAAAATTTTCACATCTCCCCTCTTTGCTTTCTTTTGTAAATGGTAAGTATAGCTGCCAGCAGATACTCCTTGTAGGCCTTAAAGCCATCAATCATTTTCACAGCTGGAAGCAGTGATAAGAGTATATATCACAGTGCCTCCCTTAAAGCACTTTCCCTTGGCCCTGTGATGAGTGACTTTTTTTCCTCCATCTATCAAAAGCCAAAGCCAAACATGTCTGCCAGAGTAAGTCAAAGAAGAAACATAAGTTGCACCCATTTTCTGTTTGTTGACCAGTGGAAGAAGGGCATAAGAAGTCTATTCTCATCATTAGACCCTGTCTAGCCTTTACCCATCCTGTTCTGCTCTCACTTATCTTTTTGCCTTTTATCATTCTTTCAGATGTCTTCCCACATATCCAAATAAATTTGACTCCTCACTACCCCCCACCAAATATTTGTAGTATATATGCTTTAGGTAAGTCCATATATCTGCTCAACTTCACTAGAAATATTATTTTAAATTTACAGTTATTTTTCCCAGCATGTAAGAAGTTAGTGAAACTATAACATTTAGTTCCTTCTCAGCAAATCACAGGTAATTTTTCTGTCCTTTGAAAAAATGTCAGTTTATACTCTTGACTTCTTATCAAAAAAGCTAAATATTACTTTGTTTCAATATATCAGTAAGGACGGACAAGAATGCAGTGGGGCCAGGGAAAGGGCCTGGAATGTAGGGCTGGGAAACCATCCTGCCTTCACTTCTGATACTTCTCCCTGCTCCCATCACACACGCACACCCTTCCCCCATCCCCCAAGTGTTGAGAGGCTTTGAGGGACAACTGTTTTGCCACTTTTCACAAGCTGTTCATCAGCCTTTTCTTGAACAACCACAGGGACAAGAGACTGTCTTGGACATCTCATTCCACTCTAGTAATTACCTTCCACCTATGGCCTCCATGTTCTCTTATATGGCAGCATTAAAAGACTCTGAAGTCGGTGATCATATCCTCTTTAAGTCATTTGTTTATTTCAAGTAAATATCCTTAAGTGTTTTGAAGCATTCAGTATGTGTTCACTCCAGATATTTCCAACCCTTGTTTGTCTTCTCAGGGTCTACTTTGGTCTCTATAAGAGACTGCCTTAAAAGGCCTGGAATTTAAATAGTCCAGGTTGACTTTTTCACCATCCTTGCTGTGGACATCAAGGTAGTCTAAAAATCACTTTGATTCTTACTAATCTTACTGTCATCCAAAACAGAAGCCTTATTCATGCATGTACATTTCAAAATCTTTTTCCTCAATGATGTCAGTTCCTTGATCACAGGTCTAGATTTTTAAGTTGAGTCTATTTAGTAAAGTACCTGAGACTTAATGCTTGGGCAGTGAACAACTTATTTGGCTGTTTAGAAATTTTTTTTTTTCTTCATTTTGGTTCTTATTTGTGTTCTGCATAGCTGGAATTGTTAGATATATGACTACCAATGAAAGTAAGAGAAGTGTTACTGTCATATTGATTCCACAAATCTTAATTTTCTAACTTTATTAGCTTTTTGGGATCAATCGAGATAACATGTTTGAGTGCCTGCTGTAAATACTTCAACACTCTGAGTTAGGCTATGCCTTAAAGAGAAACCCTTATCTTTCTTTTCCCCTTAAAGGAAAAAAAGATAAGCATTTGAGCAGTGTGTTCATTTTATCTAATCAGTAGTATTAGAACCAAATGTCCACATGAAAGTGCTTTTGGATTTGTGAGGAGAAAAGGATATCTATGGGCCGTGTAGACAAGTATCCCAACTTTGTGAAAGAATTAGGGGCTTGAACTGGTCCTCAAAGGGAATACAAATTGGATAGGCAGAGGAAGGAGAAAATAGTTTTTCGGGCAAGGAGGTATGCAGGGCACAAAACCAGGAATATTCAGACTATAGGCTTGATATCATAGAAAAAAACGACTGTATGAACAACACTTTTATTGAATAAGAAAAAATTCTTAAGAGAAATAGGAATCAGATTCCCAATAGCTTAGGACTTTAATTCAGCTTATTTAGTGATTTTTGAGCAGTAGTAAACATGTGTAAAGTTGTATTTTATGGAGATAATCGGAAAGGAATAGGAGTTAAGTTGCCAGCCTGGTTACTACAAAAACTGTTATCAACAGTTAAGACTTAGGTATATGGAAAAGCCAATTTGGAGGAATCTTTATCTGGCAATTGGAAGTAACTTTTAAAGTTACAGTGACAGGATCAAATTTATATGATTTAGCAATCTTCACGTGGAAAATGAAGGTCCATAAAGACTTTTTTTGTACAAATGTTCCATCACTAATTTTAATACTAAGCAGCACTAAAAATGAGCATGCCTATTATCTCTTGAGGCAGACTTGCTCTGCTCTACTTTTTTTGCATGTCTGGGTATCTTGCTGATTTTTTTAGAAATCGAACAGCTGTATGGTAAGCTGATAAAAGCTCATGGTCTGCTCTGGTCACCCCTAACCCGGGTTTTCTGGTGCTGTTCACTTTGCCAATCATTCCTCTTTCATTAAATGCATTTTTCTTTACACCCTAAGCTACTACCTACAAGGAATTCTGTATCCTGTTTGGTTTCAAACTTCTAAATCCCTTTTAACCAACACTTTATAGTAAAGAAGATCAAACACAACATCTATATTTCCTAAATTAACATTCTTTTTCACTTAAGGCAGTATAGGTCAATCAGAGTTTGGACAGGTATATATTAAAGTACTTTTTGTAAACTAGATTGCTTTTCTTGTAATATGATCAATGGTGCCAGTAACACTAAGGTCAGGGATTTGAATCCCTGTACTGGCCAGCTGCCAAAAATATATATATGATCAAGATAGTTAACTGCTGGACTAGCTTTGTGTTATTAGTTGTTGTATAATAGTTTATAATTAGAGAAGCCATAATAAAACACTTTACTGGGGAAGATTTATTTCAAGGCTACCAGTGCCATTACCAAAGAGACCAGGTCAGAGTGTGTGATGGTTTTTATACAAGTCAGGTCTCAAAAACTTGGAAACTATTCTGAATACTTATCTTTATTTATTATAAAATAATTATAGATTTTAAGATGCATAACTACATTTATAGCCATCAGCTGGAATGTGTGATATTTTATTTGCTTGAGTTTTTGTTTGATTTTGTATTAATAGGCAAAACCCAGATTCAGTGAATTCAGTATGAAGTGATGCGTTGTAAAGTTATTTCCATATTACAAAGTGTTTTTTATTCTTTGCAAAACAGTTTAGGAGAAATGGGCATGGTTTATAAAAGTTTGCTTTTCTTCTTTTTCTAAATTTATTTTCCCTGTTTTTGTTTAACTGTATCTTATTTGGGCTGTAAACACTGAAGTTTTAGATCGTATAGTAGTGCTTTTCTAGCAATGTGTTTGTTTTAATTCATCCCACAGAATGCCTAGTTGAGATTGTTTTAAAGGACTTTTACCTTTGCTTGTTGGCTAGCCATGAGAAATAAAGAGTTTTAAACCTGATTTTTAATTTGAACTGATAAAATATAATCTATTTTTTGTATTATTGGCCACAGAATCCTTTCTTGGTGTACATGACTGACAGTGAATGAATTTCTTCAAGATCTAGTCCTTAGTTTTTCTGTGCTAAGCAATTAGAGCAGAAATTCCCATAATGCTTCAATTTTGAACTTGGACTTGAAAAGACTTTTTTGAAAGATATATCTCAATAAATATACATAAAAAGTAATTAGTTTCATGCTCCCAACTAGCATTTAGTTTTAACCTCAAACTATGTGAAATGAGTTGGCTATTTCTACAGCCCTTTTATGTGATAACTTTCTCATCTCTAATTTAGCATAAGACATTATTCTAAGTGCCAGAATTGGTTATTAAGAGAGAGTCTAATGGTTAGTTTTCATATAGAAGTTATTTTCATTGAATCTTAGCATGTTAGGATTTACTGATGTCCACTCATTTAGGTGAGATGGAGTACTGACCATTTTGTGCATGTGACTTAGGATTTATTCTTTCACTCAACAGGCTTTCTCTGGAATGTCTGCTGTGTGCCAGACTCAGCCTAGGCAGTGATGGTAGGGGACCTGGGAGGGAGGGGATATAGTGGGAGGGCCAAAAGCAAGGTATTATAGTGTTGAGAGTTAGAATAGGGCAGAACTTGAGCTGTTAAATTCTGGGTGGGAAGGACTCAATATTTACATTGGAAGATCAGAACTCAGAACATGTAAACCTGAGTATTTTTCAAGTTAGTAGATTTTGAATACAAAAATTATTAAAACTGGCTTTATGTTTACTTAATTAAAATGCTTATTCTTTGTCAAAGGTGGAAGTGATTAAAACGAAAAAGAGCTTTTGATAACTCTCAGTTTTAAACCCTGAGGCAGTAGTCATATCCTCCACCAGCCTTTCTTAAAAAAAGAATGTTAGTACTGTGAGTCCTAACATGAGTAAAAGAGAGAAATTATCTAATTTTGCATAATCTCTGGTGTCTGTTTCACAAGATGACTTTTATTTTCTTTGTTGCCTTTTGACTAGCATTATATATCAGATTCAGAGAAAATTGATTAAGCATGGAGAAAAAATATATATAAATTAAATTCAGAACCATTTTGTTTTTTATAATAAAATGATAGCTCAAAGAATTCCATCTGATGACAGTTGAAAAGCTCACTGCAGTTTATGATATAACTGATAAAATCTGCATCCTTGGCCTTCCAACAACCTTTACACCAGCAGATGGTGGGCGTAAAGATGTCATTCATCATTTATTTACAATGGGCTTTATTTATTCTAGTGTCAACAGCTGCCCCAGGGAGTGGGTTATTGAATTCAAATGTGAGGCTCTGGGTTATTTGCTTCCTTTCAAATTTGTCTTCAGAGCTTAGTTGCTAGGAGTCCATTCTGTGCTCTAATAATGATTCATGTATTGTGAAGCCATTCAGTAAATTGGGTTGTCAGGGATTGCCAAAAAGGGTTTAGAGGTCTTGGGGTGGGGAGGGGGGTTGCAGGAGCATGTGTGTCTGGTTGACTTGAGAAATAGTGGTGTTATATGACTTTTTCCTAAGACTGGTGAAGTTGAGTTATCTTCTTTCTATGCACTCCTTCCCTATCTGCCCATATTATGTATATGAATAATGTACATAAAATGTAGAGGACATTGTTTTAAAGGAAACTCTCAACCTTTTCTTTCTTCACAGGCAGGGCAAGAGTCCTTTCGTTCCATCACAAGGTCATATTACAGAGGTGCAGCAGGAGCTTTACTAGTATATGATATTACAAGGTGAGAACAGGAAAATATTTAAATTAGTGGCCGGTGCAGAGAATTTTTCTAAAGAAATATGGTTACCAGTAATAGAAGTATAGCTTTGCCTTTATGCCCGCCCTGGCTACTCTCCTTCAAAACTGTCTTGAACCAAGTTTATATTTACTACAGAATTCTGCAACCGAATTCTTTTTCTTATTTAAATAAGCGATCCCAAATTTATCAACTTGGTAATATTTATTAGGATCTTCTCAAGTGTTGGTTATATTTCATTTCTAAACTCAAGTGTAATCCGTGAACTCTAAACCCAGATACTGTACTTGAAATCTGTTTCTCATTACGTAAGTGGACATGGCTAAAAATGGTTATCTTTAACCATTGGTTATGGAATATGTACTGTTTGTTGTCCTACTACTAGTTTGTTGAAAATAGTAATCAAATTATCATTTATGTTTAGGAGAGATACATTCAACCACTTGACAACCTGGTTAGAAGATGCTCGCCAACATTCTAATTCCAACATGGTCATTATGCTTATTGGAAATAAAAGGTAAAAAGACTAACTCGAGATTTATATTGCATTAATGACAAAGACTGGATTCTGTTTATATGACTACTTTTCTTGTACATTTGTCCAAATGTAAGTTACTGGCTTCTTAAATTACAAAATTTTCAAAATTCTAAGGTATTTATTTTTGTTTATAAAATACAGATAATAAGCTTTGTTAGAAGTTATTGTTGTTATTAAAATAGTTTTGTTCAAATCTATATTCTAAAAAATAATCTGAAGTTTTATCTGATTACCAGTTTAAAATAAAACCTGCCGATTTATTTGGGGAGTGAGTGACTATTAAGTATTATCCAAATTGTTTTAAATACTTGGCAGTAGAAATAAGTATCTGTACAGAACTCAGAAAAATATTTCTCTTTTTTGTGAATTGATATGCATTATATGAATTAATATAATACATAGATTAATCAGGTATACTTCTAATGTCCTGAAACACTGTTAATGTTCTTTAGTAGATATCACATTAGTACTTTTATGTTTACCTCTTTAGCTTTATGTTAGTGTCATTCTCATTTTAACTTTACAGGCTTATTTTACTTATAGAGTATTACCTGCAGTGAACATCCTTGTGCTCAAAGTTTAAAATGATGGGAAAACATAGTTGTCTGACCAAAGTTTTCATAAACTTCCAAGAGTGTGGGAAAGTTTTCACTAATTCTAGTAGAAAATTACAGTGGTAACAAAATTAGTGTTTTTTAAATGCTAGACAATGAATTTGTTCATTCTTTAGGTTAATAAAATAGATAGTTAAAAAATAATGTTTTTAGAAAGGTAAAATCATGACTCTCATATGATAATAAACAGATGTCAAGGCTTTTATCTCATTAATTAATGAAGAAAGATATAATCAGTTCAAAAGAGAACTCAAAGTACACACATTTATAGTCAAATAAGAAATACTGAAATAAATTTACAAATGCATGCAAAACTGAACAATATTCACAGGATGATAACTGTATTCCACAAGGCATAGTCTGCATTTCTATGGACAGGAATTATTTGCATTGTTATCTTTTTTCCAAAAGTAAATCTCTATCTCTGCAATCTTTGAAGATGTGTGCGATGTACTTAATGCAGTGCTTAGAAGGAGATTATAACACCAAACACTTATATTAGGAAAAAGTGTTTTCAAATCGACAACCTAAGCTTTTACCTTAAGAAACTAAAAAGATAAGAACAAATTAAATCCAAGGTAAGCACAAAAAGAGATAATAAAGAGAAAACCAATGAAACCAAAAGCTAGTTCTTGAGAAGATAAAATAAATACTGATCAGGAAAGAAGACACATTATCTGTATCAGAAGTGAAAGGGTGGCATCATCAACGATCCTTTAGATATTAAAAGGATATTAAGAGAATATTGTGAACAAAGTAAATGGAAAGGTGTACCATGTTCACACATTGGAAAACTAAATATTTTTTAAGATGTCAGTTCTTCCCTAATTTATCTAAAGATTCACTGTAATCCCAGTCAAAATTCTGCACTTTGTGAGGTGGGGACAAAGGGGTAGATATTGACAAGCTGATTTTAGAGCTTGTATGAATGTTAAAAACCTTGAAAACACCAAGGTCAACAGTCCAGATTCCTGTACCTGCCAGCCACCAAAAAAAATAATGATAATAAAATAAAATAAAATGTATATGAAAATGAAAAGACCATAGAATAGCCAAAACAACTTTGACAAAGAGGAACAAAATTGGAAGATTTACTGATTTCACTAATACCGACTACAAGATGTATTATGAACTACTATAATCAATTCAGTCTTGTATTGGCATAGACAATCATAGATCGGTGGAATACAACAAGAAGTCCTGAAGTAGATCCATGTATATGGTCAATTAATTTCTTTACGAAGGTGCTAATTCAGTGGAGGAAAGGGTAATCTTTTCATCAAATGTTGCTGGAACAATTTAATAGCCATGCACAGAAAAATGAACCTCTACGCTTATAGTGTATACAAAAATTAATTGCAGGTGGGTTACAGACCTAATTGTAAGAGCTAAAACTATAAAAAATATCTAAAGGAAAACATAAAATCTTAGTGACCCTGGTTTTGGCAAACATTTCTTAAATTTGAAAGAAAAAAGTGTGAAAAGGGGGAAAAAGGAAAAAAATTAATAAATTGTGCTTCAACAGAATTAAAAAATTTTGTTAATGACAATATATTGTATTCTTGAAAAATGCTGAGAGTGGATAAGTGCTCTCACCACAAAAATGATAACTATGTGAGATAACGCTGTGTTGATTAGCTAGATTTAACTATTCTACAGTGTATATATACTTCAGAACATCATGTTGTACACAATAAATTCGTACAATTTTATCTGTCAATTGAAAAAACATTTAAAAAAAGACAGTTATAGAAATAAAAAGGCAGGCAACAAACTGGAAGAAAATATTTGCAAAACATATATCTAATAAAGGAATTGTACCTAGAAGAATTCTTACGATTCATTAAAAAGAAGACAGCTTGTTTTAAAAAATGATCAAAAGATTTGAACTAGCACTTTACTTAAGAAGATATATTGCTGGTGGGAATGTAAGACAATACAAACACTTTGGAAAACAATTTGGTAGTTTCTTTTATCTACCATACTACCTAGCCATTTTACTCCAACATAAATATGTTTTTATACAAACACAAATTTCTTTCTACACAAAAAGTTACATAAATTATGGTATAGCCTTACAATGGAATACAACTCAGCAATAAACAGGAATGAACCATTGATATATGCAACAAAGTGGATAAATCTCAACATAATTATGCTGAGTGAAAAAATCCAGACAAAAAAAGAAATACTGTGTGAACATTTATATAAATTTCTAGAAAATGGAGACTAATCTATAATGGCAGAAAGTACATTGTTGGTTAGAGTATGGGGGAAGAAGGGATGAATTACAGTGGGGTATAAAGAAACTTCTGGGGGACTGATATGTATGCTCTACAGGCATACACATGTCAAAATTCATCAACTTTTATATTTAATTGGTTTCTCTTATGTCAAGCTGTAAAAATAGCTATAGTATAACAAAATAACATTATACTGTCTATTTTTTATTTTAGATTATGTTACTTTAATAGAAATTGACCTTTACTATTAAGAGAAAATATTTACTTATGTGACATTTGAATTATAAAAAACCAACTATTCATTACTTCTTTGTAACTAAAAGTATCAATTATCATGGCATTCACTACAGGGCCTTTCTTGGGTATTCATTCCTCATTTAAATCATCTCACTAAACCTTTTTAAAGCTGTTGGAAGGAAGCTTTAGTCTTTCTACTGTGGAGGTATTCATTCTGCCATTCAGTGTATGAAGTAATAAGAGGAAAATATTTGGAGAATAAAGAAAATTTTTATACTTTTATCTTACCTGTTTTTCCATCTGTCTGAAGCATGATGGGTGGCAACTTACTGGTGGCTTAAATTTGGTTGCTGACCATGAGGAGCTTATAGTTCAAATGTGAAAAGGAAAAACAAAGTACAGTTGTCCGTTGGTATCATGGGGGATTAGTTCTAATACCCCCTGAGAATTCCAAAATCTTAGGATGCTCAAATCCCTGATATAGAATGGCATAGTATCTGTATATAACCTATGGACATCCTCCCATGTACTTTAAATCATCCCTAGAATACATATATCTAATCCAATGTAAATGCTATGTAAATAGTTATTATATTTTTAAATTTGTATTTTTTTATTGTTGGGGTTTTTTCCTGAATTTTTCAATCTTTGGGTGGTTGAAATCACAGATGCAGAGGGCCAACTGTATAGTATACATATACACATAAGAGGTGATTCTTATGATTGTGGTTGGGTGGCCCTTATAATTAGGAATATAATGAATGGAAAAGAACAGAATAAATGGTAAAGAACAGAGAGAAATAAATGAGATGATTATTATTGGATGAGGTGAATTGGGTAGACACTAAAACAGGGAATAAGCAATTTTTCAATTAGATGTATTAAGCAGTAGGGAGCCAGTGAAGGGATTTGAGAAGGACCACCTAGTCAGCGTGACAGATGACACAAATCTTTTTTACTATGGCATTTTAAGTTGGTTATATAAGAAATAGGAAGCAGAGTTTAAAAAGATGAAAGTTATTAATAGTAAAAGAATTGTAATACAAACCCTAAACAAAAAGGGGGCATAAATTAAAAGCGGTTTAGTAAAGAAAGATATGTAAATAATAAAAGCAATTTAAATGGGATTTATAAGGAGTAAAAAGTCAAAGGCAACAGTATGATTTTATGCCTGCCTGCAAAAATGCAGACATTTGGAAAATATCAAAAATGCATAATTTTGGAAAGCAGCTTTGTACTATATTCCAGTACTGTGGCTTTTGAATTTTTTAACTTGACCTGTAGTAAGAAATACATCTTACATCATAACCTAGGACAAAAATTGTGTATACGTCTACATATATAACAAAAATTCCATGAAACAGTGGGTGATGCACTCTCATATTTTCTGTTTTTGTTTTTTTTCAATTCTGACTTGACCTACTAATGTGATTTTACAATTCACTAAGTCATGACATAGTTTGAAAAATACTCCTCTGGAAAAGCTTTGGCACAAGTACATGAAAAAAATGTATAAATCATTTACTGTAACATTGTTTGCAATGATGAAAAATTATAAATAACTTTGTCTAATGAGAATTAAAAATAAGTTGTGTTTCATTCATTCATAAAATATAATACAGCAGTAAAATATTGAGAAACTAGGTCCACAAGTATTGTGAGGATAAATCTGAAAAACATAATGTTAACCAAAATCAACAAGTTGTTGAATAGTAGTTACATTAGTAGCTACATTTGAATTTTTAACAACGTGCAAAAAAAAAAGCCCTCTCTATTTATGGTTACAAACAGGTGTATAAATATAAAAACATGCGGGAGAATGAAACACCAGATTCCTAGCAGTGATTACTTGTGGAGTAAGAGGGAGGAGAACGGAATCAGGGACACACACACACAGGCACATGGGAGGTGATTCAACTGCATTTATTGATTTTGTTTCTTAAGAGAAAGAGATCTGAAACAAATGCAGCAAAATAAAATGTCAAGGCTGGATGAAGGTACATGGATATCATGTTTTTCTACATTCTTTTCTGTGTGTATAAATATTGTATAATAGTAATAAAAAATATAAATAAGTTAAAAGTAATAAATATGATAGTAAAGTTTAACTTTTACAATAAAACACACTTGAAAGGTACTGCTGCTTTTCCTCCTACCTCAGTAATAGAATTTCAGTATGATAAAAACGAATACCATGCTTTCATCCAAAATTGCTGGCTTATTGGATCCCCATACTGGCCAGCCACCCAAAAAAAAAAAAAAAGATTTCTGGCTTAGACTTCTTTTTCTCCCTCATTCTCTCTCACTCTTGCTTTCTCTCCCTCTTCCTCTCTCTCCCTCTCCCTCTTCCTCCCCCCCCCCCAACAGTTTTGCTTTAAGAAGAAAGTGTGAATTAAACCAACTGGGATTAATGATCTAATTAATTTTTCTTTAGCACCTTGGGTTTTTACTAAACAATTTCCTATAGCAAGAATTGTGTGACCTGTGTTTTAATCACATTCATAGAAACTCAGTCAGTCTGGCCAACAGATGAGGAAACTAGCGTAGTCTTGCTCTTTCAAATTATTATTTTAGCAAAATGGTTTTCTTCTCTGGGAACCCACTGTACTCAAAGGCAGGGTGTTGGACTAGATGTTCCCTTTTGATTGCTGCTAGTTCAGCATTCTAGGACTCTAACTCAATCTTTCTTCTGCTGGATTGCTAGTTCTTTGAAATTAGGTAGTGTGTTCTAAACACTGATCCTCATAATACCCAGAATAATTCAGTTAATTCAGCATTGACATTTGACTTTGAATCCCATGATGCACTTTCCACAGGTGTGTCTAATTTAATACTATATTGATTAATAACATGACCCTTTCTTTCCCATGTTTAGCGATTTAGAATCTAGAAGAGAAGTAAAAAAAGAAGAAGGTGAAGCTTTTGCACGAGAACATGGACTTATCTTCATGGAAACTTCTGCTAAGACTGCTTCCAATGTAGAAGAGGTAAATAAAGGGCCCTTTTAAATGTTCATCATCTTTTTACTTATGATTTATGTACCTTAACATTTGAATTAGTCTGTTTCTGTTGCTTATAACAGAATACCTGACACTGGGTAATTTATAAAGAAACAATATTTATTGCATACAGTTTTGTAGTTGGGGAAGTCCAAAGTCCAGGGAACACATCTGGTGAGGGCCTTTTCTTGGTGGTAATTCTACAGCAACACAGGGCATCACATGGCAAAATGGCAGAAGCAGAGAGAGAGAAGAGAGCTCCTCATGTGCTCTCCTTTTAAAGCCATCAGAACCATACCCATGACCACCATTAAACCATCAACCTATTAATTCATTCATTAGGGCATGGTCCTCACAATCTAATCATCTCTTTAAGACCCTACCTTTCAATTACCATAATAGGATTGCCCACCCTCTTAACGTTGTCACAGTGGAGATCAAGCCTCAATGAGTTTGGAGGGACATCAGTCCACAGCAACATTTATTTATTGGTATTGCTTCCATAAGCTTTTTGGTCTTTAGTAGTCTTTGAATATCAAAAAGTAGGAAAATTTCTTCCCTTTGAAATGCCTTGTAACATTTATCATCTATCAGACTCTTAAATTATAGTTTGAGCCTTCTCTTGAAGACTGAATGCTTTAAACATCTAAGTATGTATTTTCCCTGAAATCTATTTTATGTTGCATGGGAGGGAAATGAAATTTGTAAATGTTTTAAAACACCAAACATTGATAGCTCTTTGTATGTACTTCTGCTTAAAAGGGGAACATACTGTATTATTGCTATATAGCATTATACAAAACACAGGAATTCTACCATCTTTAATAGAAGAAATTTGCATTATTTCAATTCTTTTCTTTGATCAACTTGAAGTATTGGAAGTTTTCTGAACACAGTGTTCTTTTACACTGTATGTGTTTGGATATGGTATTTATAAACTATACATAGATGATTAGGCAGTTAATGCTCTCGCAAGTAGATGTATTACTATATTACTATATTGTAATTTTATAAGAGGAAATGAGGCTATGAAAATAATACTTTGTCCCCACCTTCTAGGTAAGAACAGCTCATAAGAGGAGCTACAGAAAGGGGTTCTAGAAAACAAATGATCAAAGAATCTCTTTATTCTTAGGATAACAGAGGACACAGGGTCCTAGGCAACAGCTAGCACTGTGCCTTCAACATAGGAAGTGGTCCGTAAATATTTATTGAGAATGATACTTAGGGACTGGCTGATTAGCTCAGTTGGTTAGAGCATGGTGCTGATGACACCAAGGTCCAGGGTTCAATCCCTGTACTGGCCAGCCTTCCCTGCCCCCCCATAAAAAGAATGATACTTGGAACCCTTCTTATTAACTGTTGAACCTAGAAATTGACTACAGTAATTCTACAGCATTAGTATTTTCACTGAAGAATTCTTTCTTAGATATTACATTTATCTGTACTTGATGATGTGCTCTGTGATTATTATTAATGCATTTCCTACAGCACCTATTGTTGCCAATAACAACTTGATAACATACGAAAGTAATCTTTTACTTCACACAGCGCACACAGAAATCAGTTCCTCCCCTTTGTTCAACTTCAAATAGACATATAAAACTACCTGTTTCAGAGAGGTATTCCTGAGGTATTACAGTTGTTGTATTTGAAATCTTAAAGGCCAGTGTGTTGTGGGAGTTTCAAGATGTCTGAAACATATCCTTATTGATTATTAACAATGTATTTCTTATTGATTTTAAGAACCATAAATACAAAATTATCTGCATTTTAACAAAGAACCACACTATGTGAAATAAGATGAAAGTCATCAGCTAATGGAAAGTAATCTTAGATTGCTCATTCTGTCTCTAATGCCTTTGTGTTCATTTTTCTGAACAGTAGGTGTTTTTATTTGTAAGCAACAAATTATTGCTGTCATTTTGCTGAACATTCAAATGAAATATGTTCCATTAATATTTTGGCACTTACTACAAAAATTGTTTATCTGTGGTTAATAAAATAATTGCCTAAATTTCATTAGGGAAGGAATTCTTCATATCATGAGAGAACAAACAGCATTTTACTTAACAGTGAAAATTAATTTACCTCTCAAAAGCCAAGGATTTTAAGCAATAATCTGATAGGATTTTATTTTTAAAGGATTCATAGACATGCATTACATAACGTAAATTATTCATGAGACTTTTACTAAAAGATAAAAATATTTTATGATAAATAATTTTTAAAATGTGGAGGACTGTTCTGTGTTCCAAGAAGGGTGGAATTAAACCCAAATCTCCATGACTTAAGAACTGATTGAACATGAAAGTAATAACCAAGGGACTTCTCTTTTTGGGAAGTTGAAATGAACTTACTTTTCCTAATTTCTTCGGCTAAATACTACTAAAGCCCTGGATATTATATATAAAACAAGTACTAGCAAGACTTGGAAAGGTGGAGAGAAGAAGGCAGACCAGCTACAGACCTTGGTACCTGAGTTGATTTCCCTTGGCTTTCTTTTTACCTCATACCCCAAGTTGGGTGCTGGAGAAACTGGCAAACTAGAAAGGCCAACAGGCACAGGATAAAAAAAAAAAAGCCTACTCTAGCCAAAGGAAAGGGGAAGCCTGACAAGACAGAAAGTCCTTAGAAAATTACCATTCTACTGCATTCAAACATCACAGAAAAAAATTGGCACCACTTTCACCATCACCAGGCTGTAGTGAGGTTCTCTCACCCTCACCTGTTAGTAACAAAGTGGCACCCCCAGTACTACCACCATTTCCCTGTTGGAGTGGTTGAGAAACCCAATTAAAGCAGAGGTTGAAATAAAATTCAGAGTCTTATAACACACTACCCAATATGCCCAGGTTTCAACAGAAAATCACTCATCATACCAACAATCGGGTAGATCTCAAACTGAGGGAAAAAAGAGTTAATATATGCTCTATGAGTCAGGGTTCTTCAGAGAGAGAGAACCGATAGGAAGAAAGGGAAGGATAGGTAGGAAGGATGGATGAATGGATAGATAGATTGATGGGAAGAGGGATTTATTAGAGGAATTGTTTCATGCAGTTGTGGAAGCTGAGAAGTCCCATGACAGGCCTTCTGTAGGCCGCAGACCCTAGGATGTCAGTAGCATGGCTCAGTTCAAGTCTGAAAGCCTCAGAACCAGGAAAGACGATGGGTGTAATTCTCAATCTGAGGACAAAGGCCTGAAAACCCAGGAGCCCCTGGCATAAGTCCTGGAGTCCCTAGGTTGTAGAGCCTGGTGTTCTGAGGAGAGCATCCCAGGTCCAGGAGAGAGAGAAAAGGAAATCCTTTTTTCTCCTTTTTTGTTCTGTCCAGGCCCCCGGCCAATTGGATGGTGCCAACCACACTGAGTACAAATCTTCCCCACTCCATCCCCTGACTCACAGGCCAGTCTCCTGTGGAGACACCCTCACAGACCCACCCAGAAGTAATGCTTTATCAGTTCTCTAGGTATTTCTTAATCCAGTTAAGTTGACACCTAAAATTAACCATCACAAATGCCAATAGTGTGAGGACAGAGGCGCTGGAATCATAAGACAAAGATTTTACAGCAGCCATTATAAAAATGCCTCAACAATTTGAAGCAAATGACAGTAGTTTCATCAAACAGACAGTTTCAGCAAAAGAAATATGAGATGAAAACAAGAACCAAATGGAAATTTTAGAACTGAAAAATACAATAATTGAAAGAAAAATTTCAGTGGGTAGGCTCAACAGCAGAATGGAGGAGAGAGAGGAAAGAAATAGTGGACTGGATGATAGAACAATAGAAACTGCCCAGTCTAAACTGCAGAGAGAAAAATAGACTGGAAAAAAACAAATGAATAGTATCAGAGACCTATGGGACCATAACAAAATCTGTTATATAATTTGTCATGAGTCCTAGGAGAAGAGAAAGGATGGCTCTGAAAAAGTACTCAAAGAAATAATGGCTAAAAACTTTCCAAGTATGGCCAAAAATATAAACCTGCAGATTGAAGAGGCTGAGCCAACCCCAGACAGGGTAAACCAAAAAAAAAAAAAAAAAATCCACACCAAGACAAACCTCTGTATAGTCAAATCTCTAAAAGTGAAAGACAAAGAAAAAAATCTTTAAAGGAGCACGAAACAACACCCTATCTATGTGGGAAAAACAATTCAAGTGACATCAGATTTCTTATCAGAAACCATGGTAGTCAGAAGGAAATAGCACAATATTTTTCAAGAGCTGAAAGAAAAGAACTGTCACCCCAGAATATTATACTCAGCAAAAATATCTTTCAGGATGAAGGGGGGATCAAGACATTCTCAGATGAAGGAAAACTAAGAATTTGTCAGTAGTAGGTCTACCATAAAAGAATGGCTGAAGGAAGTTATCTAATAGAAATGAAATGGTAAAAGAATGAATCTTGAAACACCATAAGGGAAGAAATAACACAATAAACAAAAGTATGGATAAATATGATAGATATTTTTCTTTTGAGTCTTGTAAATTATGTTTGTTGGTTGAAGCAAAAAAAAATTAACACTGTCTGATATCGTTATCAGTGTACATAGAGAAAAAATTATAAACCATGGGGGATAAAGAGGTGTCAAGGGAGGTAAGGTTTCTACACTTCACTTGAGTTGGCAAAATGACAGCACTAGTAGATTGTAATAATTTATGTATATATGTGCAATGCAGTGCCTAGAGGTTCTACCAAAAAGTTATATAAAGAGATACACTAAAAAACAGTATATAAATCAATTTGGAATTATAAAAACTTCAATTAATTTTCAGAGAGGCAGGAAAAAGAAAACAAAAAAACCCAGAAATCAAAAAGTGAAATAGCAGACTTAAGGCTTCACATGTCAATAATTCCATATAATATAAATGATCTGAATATACCAAACAATGGAAAGAGATTGGCAGAGAGGATTAAAAAATATGACTTAACTATATGGTATCTACAAGAAACTCTTCGAATATAACAATACAGGCAGGTTGAAAATAAAATGAGAAAATATATATTATACAAACATTAATCAAAAGAAAGCAGGAGATATATTAATATCATTAATATCGGATAAAGTAGACATAACAGAAAGAATTATCAAAGACAGAGTGGGAGATTACATAATTATGCAAGAGTAAGTTCACCAGAAAGACATAACAGTTCTAAATGTGTATGTACCAGACAACAGAGCTGTATGATATATGAAGCAAAAACTGATAGAACTGAAAGGAGAAATAGAAAAATCCACAATTATTGTTGGAGACTTCAACATCCCTTAGGTGCCACAGAACATATATCAAGATAGATCACATCCTAGGCCATAAAATAAGCCTCAGAACAACAACAGGGTGTGTTGTTCAATCACAATGTAATTAATTTAGAAATTAGTAATAGATATCTGGAAAAATCTCCAAACAATGCACTTCTAACCTTTGTACCAAAAAAGAAGTCTCAAAGGAAATAAGAAAACACAGTGAACTGAATGAAAATGAAAATACGATATATCAATTTGTAGAAAATAGCTAAAGTGGTACCACAAGAGATAAATTTATAATATTAAATGCACAGAATAGAGAAGAAGGAAAGTCCCAAAACTATCCTGCTTCAAAAATGAAAAACAAGGGCTGGCCCGTGGCTCACTTGGGAGAGTGTGGTGTTGATAACACCAAGGCCACAGGTTCAGATCCCTATATAGGGATGGCCAGTTAGCTCAATTGAGAGAGTGTGGTGCTGACAACAGTAAGTCAAGGGTTAAGATCCCCTTACCGGTCATCTTTAAAAAAAATAATAATAATAAAATAAAATAAAATAAACCCAAAGCAAATAGAAGGAAGGCAATAATACAGATAAAAGCAGAAATAAAATTGGAAATCAGTGAAACAAAGAGCTGTGTTTTTGTAAACACCAATAAAATGTATAAACCTCTAACAAGACTGATGAAGAAACAGAAGACACAGGTTACCAATATCAGTAACAAAACAGAAGATATAACTACACATCCTGCAGACATCAAAGGGATCGTAAGGGAATGCTGGGAGCAGCTCTACCCACATAAATATGACAACTTAGTTGAAATGGACCAATTTCTTTAAAAACACAGAAACCACAGTTCACCCAGTGTGAAATAGTTAATTTGAATAGCCCTATAAACTACTAAGGAAATTAAATTCATAATCTAAAAACTCCACAAAAAAGAAATTGTTAAGCCTAGTTGGTTTCACTGGAGAATTCTACTAAACATTTTAAGAAGGAATTAACACCAATTCTAGACCATCTTTTCCAGAAAATAGAAGAGATGGAACACTTCCCTGTTTATTTTATGAAACTAATGTTACCCTGATCCCAAAACAAAAGACAGTATAAAAAAAGGAAAAGTATAGACCAAGAGCCCTTATGGATATATAAGCAGAAACCTTCAACAAAATATCACCAAATAGAATTTCAAAAGTATATGAAACCATATACATGTGCATATGGAACACATATCCATAACACCTTCAGAACTGACAATACTTTCCCATGTAGTCTAATTTATTTAATAAGCCAGTTAGATTTGATACATTTTTTATATATCCTTTGAGAAACTCCAGGGCCCTTGGAATTCCTCAATGTTATTTTAAACTTTCAGAATTTCGTGTTGGAAAGCTTTGTTAAATAACAAAAGGCTTAAAACATTTAGTTGAATAAGATCACAAATTACTACAAAAAATAAAACCAAAGTAACAAAGGGTTTTAAAGGCAGAGAGCACAAGAACTTATCATGAAATAAGTTTCTTAAACCAGTTATCTAAGGGACAAAGAAAACCTTTTACAGTTATGCATCAAGAGCAGTTAAGTGAAAAGAACTTTAGTAATCCTGTTTGATTAGTAAACCCAGGCAATGATGTGTGCTGAAAAGAACATTTTTATACATTCAGGTTAGTAAATAGGTGTCCATTTATCAGAGCAAATTATACAAAGCCCAGTTTGAGTTTTAGCTATATTTACCAAATACATATTTATGGTTTCCCAGCCAAAAACTTGGTGTATTAGATCTATACCCTTATCAGTAAATGCTAACTACAGCCTATGCAATATTTGGCATAGGTTTCTTTTCACTAGCCATTTCAGGTCGCAAGTTTTCCACATCTCATTTGGAGCCATGTGGAGCTTAAGACAGAGGGTGGTATATACATAAAAGATACTGCTTCTCCCAGCATGGCCAGGAGGCAGAGCTGAGATAACAAGGAGACATATTGACCTAGAGACAAATTTAGGTAAAAAGTTTGAATCAAATTTTGAAAATATATTTATCAAGACTTTAGAAAATTTAAGTCACATGAACTTGAAAAGTATACTTATTTAATGAGCATGCATTAATTATAAGCCAGTTTGGTAACTTGCACATAACACAATTACACAAACAGATATGAACATGTAGACATAATATACAGGTTACACATGCATATATGGAGGCATGAACAACGAGAACAAACAAGAATCATATAGGTTTTGTTCAAGATGTAGTAAAAAGCTCACTAGTAAAAAGGACAGTCAGGTTTAGATTGTGTTTTTTCCAAAAGACTTATTGGTGAGGCTTCACCTTGCCTTAAAGTAAGCAAGATAACAAATTTACATTGTAAAGCAAAGTATGCAAGCCTTTTCAAGAAGATACAGAGAAGATTTTTTTTTTCTTTTTAAGAAAATAGCATTGAATTCTACCATAGGGTTTTGTGAAGAAATACATAGATGAGATTAGAAGAGAATTTAGAAGTCTGTGTAAGATAACCAGGTAGATATCAGAAAATTTGAGACCATTTAGTTTAACAGGTAGATCTCAGTCTAGTTTTTGTTTCTCAGACGGCTTACTGAGCTCAAGAGCTGAGCCACCAATCAGAGATGAAATCATTTGACTCTTGAAATTTTTAAGAGAAGAGCAGTAGACCCAAAAGGGGTCTGGTTGGTGCTGTGGCTGCTTTTCTTCATAAAACTCCAGAGTCTTCAGTGAAATAGAGTAGCACGTGTAGTTAAGAAAAGAACCACTGCTTTTAAGAGAGGAGAGAAGCATCGTGCAGTTAAGAAAAACATGCTCAAAACAATACCAACACTGTAAAGAAATATTAACTTCTTTTACTTTAGATTGTCCGATTTAAAGTTTTCTTAGTCACTGGCAAAGATTAAGTTTTATCCTTTTTTGGTGACATAAAAATGTCTTAGTTTTTTGTTAAGGTTTTGGATGGCTCCTCAGAGCAATTTGACATAGATTCCTAGTTGTTAGGTGGGAAGCCTTAACGAGACCCATTGCATAATTAACCAGTGACCAGTTTGTTCCCAGATTTCTATGTTAAGGCTCCCTTTCTTGAGGTATCAAGGACATGGTCGTTTAATATCCACTAACAGTTTAACAAGCTGCCATTCAGTTACTTATAGCCTGCTGCTTTAAGGAGACATTGAAGTTATAATGTATGTTCAGTCTCCCCTTTCCTTAACGAATTATCCATATTTTAAAAGTAAAGAGAACGAAAAAATATCTCCAGGGTTGAAAAGACCTAACTTTGACCTGCCGCAGGCATGCAGTGCTAATCTAGTATATGTGCTGCTGAAGCAAGCACATGCAGTGCTAATCTAAAGCCACCTGTGATTCCCTTACTGGGATGCGTCTCCCTCATTAGGGACACCCTTGCCAAGATGAATCAGAAGTCATATTCCTCTCCAATGCTTGGCAGGTCAGTCTCCGATCCGTGGAGAATGTCCTCACACAGGGCACCATTTTGTTGCTTTGTGTTGCTTTGCCCCCCACGGATTTGTCACCCCTCTTCCCCTGGGTGACGGAGATGCAAAGGATTACTCAAAGCCCATCTCTTCTGAGCAGTGAGAGGCCTTGAAGTGGTTAACTTCCCTGGGAATGCTCCCTCCAGCAAGAGGCAACCCTTCCTTGGGAAATTGGGGTTCTCTTCCTGCATTTATTTTCCAGACCAGGAAGTTACAGGAAGAGAACATAGGTGGGGTTATATATAGTTTAACAATATAGGCTGGTAACTTTCAGTGAAACAAGCCAGATGACATTCCAGTAAGGCAATTAACAAAGGCTTGATCTTAGCAAACATTCCTTCTTACAGCGATTTCTCAGTATCTTTACATAACAATCAGTAACTAGTCTGTCCTTGAGCCAGCAACCTTGCTGTGCCACAAATCTTTATCTTACACCACAGACTTTGTAGCCAGAGGAAAATTTCCAGTCCTCTGCAAGGTCAATATTTGAAACTGCAAGGCTTTGGAAAACCAGGCCCTGTGAAGTACATGTGCTTTAAGAATCCTCTACAGGTCCCTGATCAGGTCATCCCTTGAACTTGGAGAAAACAGCAATTAATTATGGGGAAATTTGTTCTAAATGCCATATCTTATGTTTTTGCTTTTTGAAGACTTGGATTTGCCTAATTATGCCATCCTGTTGTCCCTGAGGAGGATAAGTGAAGCTGCCTGGGAGAAACAGTTTAGCACAGTGGGTGGAAACTGGCTGTGGGCTCAGACAGGAATCCATCCTCAGCTTGCTCCCTGAACTTCGAGGACCCTCCTCTGTGAGAGCTGATCCTGTGAGGGGTTAAAAGAGTAAGGCAGCTATTCTAATGACACATCCTAATTGTCTAGTAAGGGTGGTGTCTGGTATGTTTGGCAACTCACATAATACCATCATCCTCTTTTTGTATAAACTCTTGAGAATTGTCCAAATCCTAGCTGATTGTTGGCTCCCATGTGTAGAGAACTTTTCATGCATGGAGATTACTTTTTTCTTCAGCTTAGAATATCTCATGAGGTTGTAGTTTTTTGTTTAGTTTTTTTTTCCAAATCAGTTGTCCTTTAGAGCAGTGCTTTTCAAACGTTAATGTGCATACAGATCTCCTGAGAGTCCTGTTAAAATGCAGATTCTGATTCATTGGTCTGTAGTGTGGCCTGTGAGTCTGCATTTATAACCAGCCTTCAACCCATGTCGCTGCTGATGTTGGGATCACTCTGAGGAGCTGCAGAGGCTGGGGGAAATCCAAGCAGCTCTGTCACCTCACAGGAGAATCTGACAGAGTGCTGTCCCCTCTCTCCCTGCAGAGACATTGTTGCTTCATACCTTCTCACTGTCTTCATCCTTTTCTTTATTGATTCTTCATTCCCAGCATATAATTATATAATTTTCAACCATCTTAAAATGTAAAAACCTACCACTCCAGTTCTGGATGTGTTCCCCTCCAGCTTCTATTAAGATCGTTTCCATTTCCTCATTCTTTTTCACACCTCAGTTCATTCTGACTTCTTCCACCACAGTCATCCTGGGCCTCCTAATGGCCACACCTAATAAGTGCTTTTCTGTTTCTACTTTAAACAGTCTTTTGGGGATATTTGATACTTTTGACTACTCTTCTTAACTGTGTGACACCATTTTCTTCTCTTTTTTTGTGGCCTCCCCCAGACTCCTTTACCAGCTCTCTTTTCAAAATTGAGATGTTACCTAAGTCCATGACTTCAGGTACCCTTTTAGGCTGTGCGTTCAGCTCCAGTGGCAGCTGCTGTCTAGACAGCTCTGCACGAGTGGTCTTTAGACCCTTCCCATTGAACACATACAGACTGAATGGATAGCCCTTCTCTACTCTGGTCTAATCTTCTGTATCCTATATCCTGTCATGTTCCCTTTCCCTTAACCTCTTCACATTGATTTATTCAAATAATATGTATCAGTTTCCATCTGTTCTCATTGTTTCTACCTGTTAAATATCTCTTCAAATTGTCCTGTATCGTAATTGCCTCCTAATTGGATTTCCTGTCTTCATTTTTCGGTCCTCTACACTGTTGCCTGTGAGATCTTTCTAAAAATGAAAGTCAAATGTTACTTTCCAATTTTATTAAATCCATGCAGTGATTCTCCACAGCTTCAGCATCAAACTCTTTAGGTTGGCAGACAAGGTTCTTTGATTGCCAACTCCCCACTATGTGCTCTCCACATGAAACTAAGAGATGATCAGCTGCGTGGTGCTTTCTACCAGATCCTTCAGGGAAATGGTCAAATCTTATACCTCTTCTGGAGTGCCTTTCATGACACCCACCCTGCCTCCCCTCTACCACCAGTCACCACACATATACACACATGGAATCTGAATTGATAGGCTCTTTTCTCTGTGCTCACTCCTGTGTCATCTTGGGGATGAATTTATCTTAGCACTATATTGTTGCACTTGTTTTTCATGTCAGCCCACGTCAGGACAGAGTTCCTTGAAGACACAGATTGTCTTTACATCTCTGCATCCCCAACATCCCCCACATAGTAGATAACAAAAGTTTGGATGGTTAAGTACAGTCACTTGTTGCTTAATAACAGGGATATGTTCCAAGAAATGTGTCCTAAGTCAATTTTGTCATTGTGCAAACATCATAGAGTGTATTTACACAAACATAGATGGTATTGCGTACTACACACTTAATACAAACATGTATGGTATAGCGTATTGCTTCTAGGCTACACCACCATCATATGTGTGGTATGTCATCCACCGAAATGTCATTATGCAGCACATGACTATTTATTTACTTCAGCCTTGCTCCTCTTCCTTCCTTCTTTAGTCAGTTTTTATTACATGTAGGTGGACATCTGCCCTGTACCTTTCCTTTGCAGTAAGCATTCTGAAACATGAGATTTTACAAAATCCAGATAAGGAGATTAGCTACTTCTTTCATCAGATGCTTCTTTCAGTAGCTGCCTGGAGTCTTTGTAGTTTGAAAAGGCTTTTTTTAGACCCAGGGATATCTGTGTCATGATGTTTAGCAAAGAGTATGGCAGGCTAGGTAAAGCACCCCTTCCCAAAAGCCTTTTACCATCTTTTTGAAGATTTCTACATACCCAGAAGTGGCGTATTTACTTTTATTCCTTCCCTGTGTTTCTTTATGTATTTTCCCTCTAAATTGAAAACATTCTCCCAAAGTTGTGTGGTACAAAAACTTACTGTATCATATTCCCTCCAACACCTCTGGAGGCTTAATAAAGGTGATTGAGGCATAAATAATTAAATTAGCCATTTGCCAAACAGTTATCACTTTGTCAGATATTCTTCTCAATCTTTTAGCCACTTGAAGGGGTCTTTTTTCCTTCCTATATTCATTAATTTTATATAAAATTAAGACCGGAAATTCATGTGAAACCAGAAAAATATGTAAACATCAAAAAACAAGGGTTTTGGGAAGGGGTGCTTTCCCTAGCCTGCCATAATCTTTGCTAAACATTGTTACACAGATCTAGTAATCAAAAATATCTTAAATTATTGAAAAATCAAGGCTGCAAATTCTTGGCTTAGCTGCTAAGGTATTAAAGATACAGCCAAGAGGATAGCTAAAATATAACCAGCTAGCCCTAAGACAGATTGCAGTAGCCTGCCAAGCCAACTAAACTGACAGGATAGATGGGTTTCTGTGTCTGGGGAAGACACATGACTCAAGAAGACGTGACTAACTAGAAAGACCAATTTCAAACTCTCTTGCTAGTACTTGTGTTCTGTCCCAGTACTTAGAAATCTACAGGCTTAATTTGGATTGAGAGGCCATCTTACTTGTCTTGGGCTTTGTTGTAAGTGGTGGACCACATATTTTTATATAGCTAGAATGTGGTTGCAGCATAGCATGGCTTTGTTTCTTTAACCCAATTCTCAGTGTCAAGCTCTTGAATGCTGAGGCGTGAATGCTGAGGCATACCACATGACTTTTCACTGGAGATCTGAGCTGGCCTTATCTGGCTTCCAGAATTAGCTTAGGTTTGGTTTATCTTTTCTTTATTTTTTTATTTGGGGGTGAGGGGGTGGTTGGACAGTGCAGGGATCCAAACCTTTGACCTTGATGTTAAAACACCATGCACTAACCAACCGAGCTAACCAGCCATCCCAAGGGTCACTTAGTTTAATGGATATTTACTACTCTCCTCCACACACTAGAAGACTTTGCTGACTATCATCAACTTCTCCACCTCTAATTTGGCCATCACCCTAGTGAACTTTCTAGATGATCCAAACTCTAACTTTGAAAGTTACTTCCATTTTCTCTACCTTTAAACCAGGGTAGCTAAACATTACCTAAGAAGATCATGCTAGTTTTTGTGTGTCATACACTTATACACTCATACATTTATCTATAGTGTATATTTATATATAGGCACACAATTATGTATAGATTGCCAGCAACCAAGACTTTCCCACATGTATATGACATAAGCATTAGAATTCCTTGAGTATAAAATTTTTTATTCCCTCCTCAAAACCTGATTTAATTTTCTTCAATCCATGGTACACCCTTCCATCTCAGCCATTTAAACCAATAGTGGAGTCATCCTTTTTGTTTGTTTTAATCTTAGGTATATACATATTTAATTGAAGCAATTGATTATACATATTCATGGGATACAGAGTTGAGTATCAATACCTGTGTACAATGTGTGACCAAGTAAGGATAATCAGCATATTCATCATTACAAAATGTAATCATTTCTTTGTGTTGAGGACCTTCGATCTTTTCTAGTTATTTGATAACACAGTCATCCTTATTTTTACTGTCATTTATTAAGTTCTGTTAATTTCTTCAAAGTAGATATTAAGTTTGATCTTTGCTTTCTGCTCTTGTTGCCACTGTCTTAATTGGTCAGACCTTCATTTCTTACCTGGGTTATTGTTCTAGGTTCCTCACTGGTCTCCCCGATGCCAACCTTCCCCCCTTATGATTCATCCTCCAAACTATCCTCTGATTTTTTTCCCTCACCTGCTTCCTACCTTGTCAGGGTTTTGATGTCTATGGGGCCACCTCTCTAACCTCATCTTACATGCCTGCCTGTCTCCAGCTTCCAACAGAATTGAAGTTAAAATCTGCCCCTCCCATCCAAAATTCTCTTTTCTCCCCTCAATTTTTCTAATATAAGAGTGGGAGCTTGCTTGTCCTTCAGGCTTTCACTTACAGGGCTTTCTTTGTTTCTCAGAAGTGATCATGCCACCTTACTCCTCTAACAACTGGAGGTTTTCATGCTATGTTCCAATTTTGAATTTACACCTATCCTGTACTGCCTTATCCTTGCGGTTTAAAATACTTATATTTACCTGAGTATCTTCAGTGCCTGGTACAAATCAAACACTCAATAAATGCTTATGGAATGGAAGAACTGAATTACGGAACATGTCTTTGTATTATCTCTGATAGGAAGTGGGAACAGGAAATGTTTAAATAATGTAATTCCCAAACCTTTCTAATCTAATAGTTCCAGTTTGTACCCCGGCCCACCTCCCTTTATTTCCCTGCTAAAATTGATCAAGATTTGTTTAGGCCACCTCCCTTGCTTCTTAATAAGCATTCACTGGTGATGTTAATTTTTGTAAAGGGTAGGCAGGAGACAGAAGATATAAATAATTACAAACTTCATATATTTCCAAATATAATCTTAGAAATCCAAAATAATTTCTAGCTAGAAGGTTTTTGAAGGGTATGGGAATATGAAGCTTTTATGTTCAATTTTAACTGCAACACAAAATAAATGAAAATGACTTCTCCTTGTTTAAAGAGATACAATCCTAATAAAGGAAAGATAAATGTGATGAGAAGAATATTAGATTCTAATCCTCCTGCTGTAATTGTGTGTGGTCTTGGGCAAATCATTTCTCCTTTTGCAGCTCAGCTGTATCTATGAAGTGAAAGCATTATTACAGATCAGTTTAGCACGGTCCCTCTTTCTTCCAGTAAAACACAAAGAAACTATGTGAAAGAAGTAAAAGCAGAACAGCCCTACTTTGGAATTGGGGATGCTGTGGTGAAGGAGGAAAGAGGAAGAGGTTCTCCCTCCACTGAGATATCCCTTCCCCCTACCTCATCCCCAATAGGTGACTCATGCAGAACTGCCTTGAAATATGATTTGAAAGCCACTGTACTGGATGATGTATGAGTCCTCATCCACGGAAACTAAATCAGAACATTTTAAAATCACAGAATTTGAAGGAGTTTCTTCCTAATATCAAATTCTTCACTAGTGTTCTTTTCATAGGATTTGGCATAATATTTAAGTCTTATCTCAATATATTTTATTCTGTAGGGCTCACTGTGTACATTATGTGTTGATAATTCACTTTTTCATGTTAAGTTTTAATTAATCAAGATATTTTAACTTACTGAAGAGCATTGGTCTGTTTCTGTCCTTTATCTGCAGTGTTTGCAGGGCATCTTCACTTGTGGCACCTGCACTCCCTTCCACTCCTGTTGTTCCCCATATGTCATTGCATCCAAACATTCATGATGAAAGCTGACACACAGTGAGCACCAACTACGTGTCAAGCAGTTTTCAGTGCTTTACATGAATCCTCCTAACAGTACTGTTAGGAGGAAGTAGGCTCACTTATCATCCTCATTTTACCGAGAGGCTAAGCATTGGGTCCAAAGCAACACTTGTAGTAAGAGGTGGCGCACTGAGCTTTGTACCTGGAGAGCCCGGTTCTGGAGTCCTACCCTTAGCCATTCTGCTAGATTTATAGGTATAACTTTATCCCACAAACAGATTTTCTTTTATACATACTTTGAATTTCTTTTAAGAAATAATGAAAGCCTATGTAAGTCACTTAGTATGGTGACTGGTCCATAATAAGTACTTACTAATTACTGGTTATTATTAGCTTAGGCAAATGGACACCTGTAATGTACCTAGCATTGATTTTAGCAATTGAGAACATTAAAAAGAATTCTAGTTACCTCAAGTTTCCTAGTTCTAAGAGAAAACTAAAAAATCACTTATTTTACTAGATACTTGCTCTTTAGCATCTATTCAAGATATTTAAATATAACTGTCCAAGATACTTTATTAGATTTGTTATTTTGAAGCCTTACCTAACAGATGCCATAATTTTTATCTTGCCACCAGGTGGCAGCATGTTACATACGGAAATAATTTAAATGTTACTCTGTTGAAGACAATTTATTTTCAGTATTTTGCCTTAAAAATTGTTAAACCATAATAAAAATAAAATAGTCTTCCATGTTTCCCTTTGCCTCTGTTTTCTAATTGTCCGTGGTATACAGTGAGACCTGCCTCAGTCCTGCCCTACATTCTCCCTGTCAGTTAGTGCAGAAAGTTCCTTTTTCTTTTATTTTTAACAGAGATTTGAATCCTGTGCTTAGATTCTTGAAACTAAATGGTTTTAGTTCAGCAACAATTGGAACTATTTTTTCATCTTTCTCTTATCTTCCATGTTACCTAGAGAAGTTCTGAATATGTAATAACAATTTATTAGGTGCCCTTGGGTAAATGTCAGTGATATGTAAGATACATATCAGCATGTGTATTTGCTGAGTGTTTATTTGAATTACAACACATTTATAATTTTTTGTAGTTATGTTTGTTTTAATTTGTACAGAAGTCCCTGAAATTTTGCCTTAAGTTTAGGTATTATCAGTACCATTCAGATGACTTCTGCCAAGGGTTGAAAGATAAGTATCTGGGGTGGAAGGCAAGAGAATTAATAGCTCATGAAGAAAATAAAGGTAAAGGACTGAACGTGGCAATGAATCAGTGTGGAGAAGGGCAAGGGATAGTGGTAAGATTAAGCGAGATGTAGCCTTCTGATTCTAGAACAGAGAACATGAGAAAGCACGAGGATCGCCAAATTCAGTTGGCTGCAGAGAAATCTGTTTACACTTCGTAATCATGGATCTGCCTGGACATTGTTTCACAGTGCTGATAATGAAATCAATTCACATCTGTTTCTCTGAAAATATTTTTTCCTGTTCTAAAATCTATTCGTTTGGCCTACTGCTTGCCACTTAGTGAAGTCTTAAGTAAAAGAACTTGTCCCCAGAGAGACAACGTACATAAACAAAAAGAAACTGGCATTTCATGTTAGCCTTGTGTACCATTTAGATATTTCCTTGCTAAGGGTTATTGAATTTAATAAAAGTGTTTTAAGTACCTACTCTATTTTAGGTATTGTGCTAGAGATTCAAAAATAAAATGTGCATAATATCTACATTTTAAGGGAACAGCTCAGCCATTCAAACTAATTCTTTGAAGAACATTAGTACTGCCTTGAGATATTTACCAAGCAATACTTAAAATGTATTTTTGTACGTTATGTATGTCCGTAAAGAATTCAGTGGTCTAAAGATGAATTAGAATCATCTGTACCTTGAAATATATATATGGCAATTGATATTTAGTGAATAGAGTGAAATGATCAATTTTTTAAATCCCAGCCAATTTATTATTTTGTAGCTATGTATTTCTCTTTCTAGACATATTTTGCAACTTAAGTGGGGAGATTTTATTTGTGACACCCAAGACTGTTATCTTGGAAGTTTTATTTGATCTCTAATAAGCCTTAATAATATTTAGTTAATGTTCATTATATTTGGGAACCCAACAATTTCAGTTCATAGCCACACACTTTTAAAACAGGTGTACTAATGTCTGCATTGGTCCTGTTGGGTTTCAAACTTTAAGGACTCATTAAAATTAGTCATTAATCACAGGAATATATATTAAATATTAATCTTTTGTCATGAAGTGTATAAAACAATCCATTTATATAGTATCCTCTATAATATGCTCAGAGATGTGGAAAATATTTTCATGTCTAATGTATAATCAGAATTGGATAACAAAGTAAATGTAGCATTGTCCATTGAGATGACAGAAATTATAATGAGAAAATATAACCATTTTTTTGTATTTCAGTTGTAATGAAATTAATTGCATGTTTTTCAAATATAAAATACATCTTAAGTCCATCTGATACAACTGTGTTTAAAGGTGCTTAATAAAATATTAATTATTATTTATGGAATAAAATTAGCAGCTTGTGAAATTTTATAATAGCATAGCTTTCTTGAGCCAGTTTTTAAAGTGATTCATCAACAGATTGGCAAAAGGCAATTTATTTACATAAATTGGCACATTTACAATGACTTTCGTATTATGAAAGTGCTTTTTTATATGGAGTTATGGGACCTTGTAGTTCTCTCTAACATTCTAGTGAAATGTGGACATGTGGATTCCCCTATGAGGAATTCCAGCCCTGTGAATTTATGTATCTGTTGACTTCAGTATTTATTTAGCTTGGTTTCTAAGGCCATCACAGTAATTGACATGTTATCGGAAATAAAGTTAAGTTTTTCCTTATATATAGGGATAACTTCAAATTTGAAGAATGTGAATCAATTCATGGTTGGCTGAAAGCCAATTTCTCCTTCACTTTAACTCCAGCACACATGAAAAGCACACTCACATCCTAAGTGCCTTGTGAATCTGCAGTGATTAATTCTTCTCATTATTTTGCTGCAGATTCTCATGACCCTCTGTGATGATTCGATCAGCCACTTAGAGTTTATGCATATTCATACCTCTGTGCTCTTGCCGCAGTCATTCAAGTCTCCTTCACTGACTGGTGTGTGCTTGGTGCAGTAATTGAGCTGCAGTAGATTGATTACTCTGGGGAGCTGTAAGGCCTTTAAAGGTGAAAACATATCAGTCCCGTTAATTAGGAAACAAAAGCTCTGATGGCAAGTTCAGCACTCAAATGTTTCCAATGTAGAAAAGACAAAAGGTACGGTTTATTCCTCTCCATGAACCCCGTTTACTTTTTAAATTTTGAAATAGGTATGTAGTGGAGCATAGCTTTCTTCTATGAATTTTCAGAGAATGCTAATTGAGAGGACCTTATTTATAATATTGATTCATACTGTTATCTGTGATCTCTCACCTTCTGTAGCATTGGAAATACTTAATATAAATATCTTAATATTTTACATAAATATACAATGCTTGTGGGTAAGTTTTAGTAGTTATGGGCTTAGTTTGGTCTACAGTATTAATTAACACTAGTTTTTTTGTCAATTTAGTAGTATCCTATATGGGAAAATGGTGAAACTTTATTCATCATGACATGGAAGTTATAAGGATAACTTCAGTTTTGAAGAATGTGAATCAATTCATGCTGAAACTCTTTAAACATCCTGATTCTTTCTCTCTTAAACTATATATTAAGTAATCCATTAGCATCGCAAAAAGGGCCCTGTGTGCAACAGTGTCCTCTAAAAGTAAACTAGCTTCAACATGGAGGATTATGCAATTTATGTAGTTGACGTGTTTTTCTCATGTGTACTGTTCTCATGTTATATATTCTTTTTTTCTCTCATGGTCATGATTTTTTCTTTTGAGATACAATGCACAACTATAAAATTCACCCTTTTAAAGTATACAATTCATGTGGTTTTTAGTTTATTCACAAAGTTGTGCAACCATCACCACTATTTAATTCTAAAACATTTTCATCACCCCACAAAGAAACATCTTCTACTTATTAGCAGTCACTCCCAATTTCTTCCTTCCCCTATCCCCTGGCGAAAAATAATCTACTTCCTGTCTTGATGGATTTGCCTGTTCTGTACATTTCCTATAAATGGAGTTGTACTATATATGTGGCCTTTTGTGTCCACCTTCCTTCACTTACCATATTGTTTTTGAGGTTCATCCAAATTGTAGCATGAATCAGTACTTCATTCTTTTTTATATCTGAATCATATTCTACTATATCTATATCCCACATTTTGGTTTCACTCATTGGTTGATGAACTCTTGTGTTGTTTCCACTTTTTGACTATTGTGAATAATGCTGCTAGTAATGCTAATGAACATTTACATACATCCTTGCTCTGTTCTTGATCTTAGGAGGAAAGCTTTCTGTCATCACCGTTGAGTATGATGTTAGGTGTGGTTTTTCTCAGATGCTATTTATCAGCTTAAGGAAGTTCCTTTCTATTTCTAGTTTGTTGAGTGTTTTTATCATGCAACGTTGTTGTATTTTGTCAAATGCTTTTTCTGTGTCATTTGAGATTATCATATGGCTTTTGTCTTTTATTCTATTAAAATGGTATATTACATTGATTGGTTTTCATATGTTGAACATTATGATATTTTATAGAGCTTTCATATAGTGTTCATTTACTATTGTGGCTTTAAATAATATGAACCAATTTCTCTACTTTATATTTCAGGCATTTATTAATACAGCAAAAGAAATTTATGAAAAAATCCAAGAAGGAGTCTTTGACATTAATAATGAGGTATATACATATAAATATTATTGGCTTATATTAATTTAGAATTGACTTTTAATTACTATTTGGACTTATGATTTTAGAGTTTTTAAAATTTCTAAAATTGACCCATGATAATCAGTTAACACATTAGTTTACAGTCATCTAACTGAAAACATGGTATATAGTTAAAAGTTTCTGTTCTATTAGAGCCTCACTTTGTCCATGAAAATGAATTAAATAAGTGGCCCTATCTATTTTTTGCAAGCAATGCAAAATAATATAAATCCCCCAAAGAGACAAGAAAATCCACTTTCATCCACATGTCCATATGGTGTCATCTGCTTTGGGGGTTAGTATTCTAGTGTGTAAATGCATGTACTATGTTACTAATGCAAGATGCTCTCTGTTGTCTACTATGAAAGAGGGAAGTGCCCAGTTTGGAAATTACTCCCAGTATAGCATAGTGTGTTTTCAGGAGACTAAATTAATATTTATAATTGGCAGTTGGCACTGGGTTTTTCATAAAGCTATTTCAAGCCTGTTTTTGTCAACATGATTAGGATAAAATGTAAAGCTTTGAAGCATATAATTCAGAGTGTTCACCAATGGCCATCATTTTTACTTAAATTCCTACTCTGCATTTATTTATTTGAAAATGTCTGTGTGGATATAGTATATTATTTATTTTTACATAAATATTTTTCCTATTTGATAATTAGACTTCTGGCCTCAAAGAGAAAAATTCTGGTTTCTCCCCTAGTCATAGTTAGAAAAGCAGTGTTAGAAAGTCATTGTGTATGTGTCTCTTGGCCTATATTATTATTAATGAGGTTCTCTATTATTTGCCCCAATAGTCTCTGCTAAAACAAATAACAGTTTACCTAAGATTTCCAAAAAGTACTTGATTTTCTCATTCCTTTTAATTTAGAGTAATATAGTTTCTAAATCCTATCTTCTAGATGGTAGTATTACATTAATTTAAAGGAAACACCATTCAGAGACTAATGTCACATAAATTGAACAGTAATTGGACTGCTATTTAAAAGGGCACATTCATTGTTTCTGTCTGGTTTCATATAGTAGCTGACTGCTTTACTGTGCCTTATGCAGCTTTGATTGTAATGTGCTGTCAGGAGCTAACAGGCCATGCTATTTATTTGGCCTAATGCCAAGTCTGACTCCTTGATTTCTCAAGAAGTCGCTACCAGCCCAGAGGGGGCAAAACCAATGAGCCATAGGGCATGCTTTTTATTAAAGAGGAGTCAAAAGAGCGAAAAGAAACCACATCAGCTGCTGTCAATACTGAGCTAGTGCCAGAAACCCCAAGGCTACTACTGTTGCAGAACAACTGCCAAGCACTATAAATCTGAGATTTACTGTGACGTAAAGTTTCCTTAAGAGCTTAATTTCTGAAGCTACTGTATTACTTTTCTCAAAGTGTTGTATTTTTAGGTAAAATCCACTTGAGGGAGTGAGGGTTAAGACATAAGTGTGAGTTTGATGAATGAAAGAACTCCTCTGTGTGTGGGTTCTTGGCAAGCTGCCATGTCTTTGGGGATCATAGAAATTATTGATGACACAGAACACTCATATGCCCTTAGCCTGTACAGCTGATTCAACACGGAACAGAAATGCTGTCTACAGAAAAGATTTTATGTCGTATTAGAGCACCATGGTTTTTCGATATTTTTATCCTTTAAAGATCACTTGCAATAATTGTTTTAAATAATTTCTCCAGTATGACAAGTTCGTGAAAAGCAGCATTATCCAATTTCTTTTTACCCAGTACCTGGTAAGATAAAAGAATTGTTTTCAGAAACATTTCCAGAGTGTTGTTTTTAAAAGGAAGGACCATTCCCCTAAGAGATATTGTTTTAATGTTGCTAAAGTCTACTTAATATTTAAGTTTTCTTGTTTAGTAAAATTGTATCATTAATGAATTTTTTAAAAATCTAATTATACTGTCTGGTTGGGTTTGGTTATATTTATTATTCTGTTCTTTTTTATTTCAGGCAAATGGCATTAAAATTGGCCCTCAGCATGCTGCTACCAATGCTACACACGCAGGCAATCAGGGAGGCCAACAGGCTGGGGGTGGCTGCTGCTGAGTCTGTTTTTACTGTCTAGTGCCCAAACGGGGCTACTCATTTATTCTTTCCCCCTTCTCCTTCTGCTCAGCTGAGACATGAAACTGTTTGAAATGGCTTTATGTCACAGAAGATTTCAATCCTTCAAATTCTTGTATAACTTTGAATAAATGGTTAATGTTCACTTAAAAAGACAGATTTTGGAGATTGTATTCATATCTATTTGCATTTGATTTCTAGGTCAATTGGTGTGATTATTTTTGTTAAATGTTGTCTTGTGCCCTTAACTACAAACTGGAATTGTATTAAACACTACAAAGTCATCTTGAGTATTTTAAATCGGTTTGTGTATTAGGTTTCCTAACACCTGTGGTTACCTAATGTTTAATATTATAAAACTGTCCTCAAAAAGTTTGTTGATTTTCAAGGCTAGAAGGAAAGACAGAAGGACTCTTAATTCTGTATTTATCATTTACTTTCTGTATATATAGTTTAATAACCTGCTTGGGTGTAATTTGCCAAGCTTGAATTCTTTAATGCATTTGCATAAATTCTATACTGTTTAGAGCTTAAAGTTACAGAAGCATTGTTAGGAATTGCTTGGACACTGAATTTTAAACTTTTTGAAATTGTTAACAAGCATGTTCATCTTTTCTTGTCACTAGTTGAAGAAAAATATGCTTAATGTATATTACTAAAGGCTATGTATGTGTTAATCTGTTTTAATGCCAAAAGTTTACTATTTGTCCACAGTTTCCTTAAAACCTCTTCAGAAAAGGATTGTTTGCCTTAATACTGTTGGATAAGAACACGGTGTAATGAGTGAAAAGGGCAGAAGCAAGAACTTCCTACATCTAAGTGACTGCAAGAAAAATGAGTATCCACATTTACATGGCACATTATGAGGACTTTAATCTTTCCTTAAACACAATGATGTTTTCTTTTTCTTTTCTTCACATGATTTCTAAGTATATTTTTCATGCAGGACAGTTTTCAACCTTGATGTACAGTGACTGTGTAAAATTTTTCTTTCAGTGGCATATTTAAAATATGGTAAGCATCTTGTCTGTTTTGAAGGGATACGACAGTAAATCTACAGATGGAAAATCCTGTTAAAAAGTAGAAAAGCTTTAGTAATTTACTCAGTGTGGTGGTTTTATCCTTTTTTTCTTTCTCTCCCTTGGTCTATAATGAAGTTGTTATAGCAGTGCAAAATAAAATCCTATGTATAAAAGTGTTCTTTTTTTTTTTTTTTATTTTGGCCACATCTTTTTTAAAAATTTTGAATTCTTGTCCATTTACAGCTTTTACATGTATTTAAGCATGTTTTTAAAAAGGGCCAGAATATTTAACACTTATTATCCTCTTTAGAAATTTTGCTAAAATGTGATAAAACTCTTTCACTGTATTGAAATTCTTTATGTTGTTGATGATATAAGCAAATATTTTCTACTCCTCAACTAGTACAGAGGAGCATTTATACCTGTAAGAAGGCATAAGGAAGTTCTAGGTATGCAACTACTTTCAATTCACTTACTGACTTCAACTTTCTACAGGTCTTTCCTGAAGAATCAGCAATATTCTGTCAAAACTTTGAAATTAATCTTTGGGAAATCACCTAGTGCCATCATAGTTTTAACTAGCTCCTAGAGGACAGATGACAGAAAATCTAGTTTCATGAGTATTTTTATTATGTACTTTTTTTTTTTTTCCTACAAGTGGTCATATCAGTTTCACTGATCTTACTAATCACTCTTTTTACTGATGAGTAGAGAAAGTTAGGATAATTAAGACATGCTATGCTGTACACCAAGAACAGAATGATTCTTTGAAAATTATTTTTAACTATTGTTAACTCTTCCAGAAATTTAATGTGTTTCTTTTCCATGCTGTCTCCATAATTCTTTTATAAATCAAGTATAAGAAAAGAAATTAATGGTGAGAACAAACAACAGACCAGCACATGTATTTTAATACCCTAAGAAAAGATGGAGCCTTCAAATACAGTTCCTACCCCAGCAACCTTGATGTACCTCAGTCTGGGGCAGCAGAGGCAGCTGGTGGACTTTTCTGTAGTTCATTACCACTTTCTCTCCAAATCTCATCTACCTTTGCATGTTATGAATCCTTTATGTTACTTGACAAAACAATGTTACTATCTGTGGTTTCCACTCTGCTCATTTTATTATCCCTGTCACAAATAATGTAATATTAGTACCAGCAGTTGAATATTTAGTACTGTAATTGAATTTTTAATTGATCTATGATCACTTTTTATAGCATCTGTGGACATGTCTTAATAGCTAGAAAATTGGTCACTGAAAAAATAAATACAACTTTTAATGTCTCAACATGTAACATCCCAAAATTGAGATCTTCATAAAAACATGTCAGCATTTGTCTTCTAAATTTAAGACAACTGAATGGAGAGCCAGTTTTTGAAAGAGTGGCATGTATTTAGATACACAATTTGAACAAATATATGGGAGCTGAACTGGATCTTCATACACAGTTTTTTAAAGGATATTTTAAATAGCCTATAAATAGGAAAACAATCTTTATCTGCTAATGGTCAAAAGGATAGGGATGTAAGTGGTAACAAAATGTGTATAATCACTCAGAAGAAAGTGATATTTTTGTCTGGCTTTGGGACACATTAAATATTCTCTCCTAGGTAGTGAAACCCCATCTCAGTTCAGTCCTGAGGTTGGCAGTGTGGGGTTAAACTTTATGAGCTAAAAAAATAATAGTAAAAAGAAAAAAACTTGTTTCATAATAAACAAAAATTGACTATACAAATAAACCAACTCTAAGAAAACATACCTGTGTTTCTTAGAGTTTAGATGTGCTTTGATATTTAAAATAGAGCCTAACTCCATTGTAAATCATCTCCTATTCCATTGGTATATACTGGATAATATTACTTGGTTGAAGTCATGATAGGAAACTTTATTTTAAAGTGCCAGTATATATATTTGTATTAATTAGTTATACAAAGTCATGAGACCAACTTTTAAAAATTGAAAAGCAGAGGACCAAAAAAAAAAAAAAAAAATAGAAAAATAGAAAAAAATGAGCAAACAATTCACAAAAAAGGATATTAAAATGTCCCTAAAATGTATTTTAAAAATATAAACAATGTGAAATGGATATTAATTTGCTTCACCACAGTAACCTTTTTACTATATATATTAAATATACACAAAATTTATTCTTAAAAAATGCAAACATAATTAGAGAAATGTAAATTAAAACTGAGATGCCATTTCTCACCTATGAGACTGGAAAAAATGTAAAAGTACAACACCACCACTTTCTGTTGGTAAAGCACCCTTGTGCACTGGCGGAAGTGCAAACTGGAACTACCTTTCTGAAGGGGAACTTGGCAATACCTAATAAAACTACATATACACTTGCTGTTGACCCAGCAGTCCTGCTTCTAGGAATCTACCCTGATGATACTCTTCAACAATGTAAAAGCTCATATGTACAAGGTTACTCACTGCAACATTGGTGGTACAGTCCTGTCACTTAACAACGGGGATACATCCTGAGAAATGCGTCGTCAGGCAATTTTGTCATGTGAACGTCATAGAGTCCTTACACAAACCTAGATGGTATAGCCCACTGCACACTACGCTGCATGGCACAGCCACTGTATTACAGGACCACTGTCGGGTATGTGGTCTATCGTTGACTGGAACATCATTATGTGGCACATGACAAATTGCAAAACACTGGAAATTACCTAAATGTCTACATATTCAATAAACAATGTACATCCACACAATGGAGTCCTATGTAACTGTAAAAAAGTTTGAAGAAGATGGCTATGAACTGACGTGATTTCCAGAATATATTGTTAAGTGAGGGCTCCCCAGCTGGGGTACGGGGGGCCAAGGGCCTCAGCCCCACCCCACCTCCATATCTGCATCCAGCCCAGCCACGACCACCAGGCCATTGCCAGAAGCGCCCTGGGCTCCTGAGCCAGGGTAGGAGGGACTGAGAGCCTCAGCCACACACCCATGAAGTCCGCATCCAGCCCAGCCACGACCAAGCCACTACATGAATCCCTCTGGGCTCCCCTGCTGGAATGAGGGGGGTGCTGTGGGCTTCGTCCACACTTCTCCTCCCTCCTTCCTCTTCCTTCCACCCTCTTCCCCTCCCCCCAACTGCTCAACAACATTTTAGAATATAAAAAAAAATTAATTTTTAAAAATATATTTTTTTATATATGAATAAATAAATATATATATGTATATATATACAAAAAAAGAAAAACCTAGCGGTCACACAGGCTGGCCAGTTTCCTGTACAAAACAGAGCTCAGCCTTATTGGTTCATAGTGGCCCTTACAAAGATGTCATATAGAAAGACAGCCTGTTGGTGGGAAAGCTGAGAAGAGTGGGAAATGAGAGACGGGTAAGAAGGAAAAGAAGAGCTACAGTGCTGTTGTCAGCAGTAGTAATGGCAGCAGGATGAATGGAAAGCTAAGTTCTGACAGCAGAAAGAAGAAATAGATTTGAGGTCTACGGTGGGGAGAGTCAGCTCACCTTGAGTCGTGTGAGCGCATGCGCGTGCATAGGAGTATTAGTCTGCTTCTGTTGCTTCTAACAAAATATCTGGAACTGGGTAATTTATAAGAAAACAAAATGTATTGCTTACAGTGTTGGAGGCTGGGAAGTCCAAAGTCTACAGAACACATCTGGTGAGGGTCCTCTTTGGTGGTGGCTTTGCAACAATACAGGGGTCTCACATGCCAGAAAATGGCACAGCAGAGAGAGACTCTCATGTGCTCTTCTTTTAAAGCCCTCAGAACCACGCCCCTGATCACCATTATTAATTCATTCACTGGGGCACAGTCCTACAATCTAATCACCTCTCAAGGCCCCACCTTTCAATCACCATAAGAGGATTTTCCACCCTCAACAGTCCCAGTGGGGATTAAGCTTCTAATATATGAACTCTGGGGGACACAATTCAATCAATCCACAGCAGTATGTGTGTGTGTGTGTGCACGTGTGTGTGCATTCACGTGTGTGTGTGTGCAGGGGAATGCAGGAGGAAAAAGTAGTTCACAGATGATTTTTTGCATCTTAACAGCTTTTTAAAATATGGCATCCAGCTGCAAGCTCCCAATACAACACAGACAGCAAAATTAGACATTCAAAGGAATCAATTCCAATATTCCTCTTGGACAAAAACAAAAATGCATCCAATAGTTTGATTAAACTTTTTAAATGAGTGAATAACAGCTGTTGATTGGTTTAAGGAACATGAACACAAAAATATTTGCTAGAGCACCATAATTAGTCCAACTTCTTGCTACTCAGGACTTTGCAACATGCGATATATTTGCCTAAATAAAAAACTGAACTTGCTTCCTTGAGAAATAATTTTTAAAAATACCTCTATCTCTGACTCAACCCTAATTAGGAAGCTAAATAAATGCACACGAGCAGGCGAGCATCAGGCGTCTACTGGAGGGCAGCCTGGCCACGGAGTTGGTGCTCCAGGCACCACGGCCTTTGAGAACCACAGGGAATGTCATCATGGTGTCACATTCGCTGACCCTCCAGAGCACCCAGTGTACATCTATCACCGCCTGGCCATCTCATGTCATGCCTGTTCCCAGCATGTCCTGCTGAATCAACCCTACCCGTACTTCCCCTTAAGCAGAAAGACTGACCATTCAGTGCCAATGCTGTCAACTCCCATTGATGGGAAGTCTTCAAAACCTTTGCAGCAATGGTTTTCAAGCTTTAAAAAAAAAAAAAAAATCCAAGTAAAACTTTCTTCAACTAGAAAGTTACCTGGATCCCCAATTTGCTTTTTGGTTTTTGTTGGGGATATTTCGGTAGCTGGCTAGTTCATGGATTGAACCCTGGACCTTGGTGTTATCAGCACCATGAGAGTTAACCAGCCTGGATCCCCAATGTGTGACACAAATAAGTACCAGGCTGCTCCTGCATCCTCTGCGTCTCCACCCTGATGGCTTCAAAATGGTCTCCAGTGAAATAATACTTAAGAAACACCTAAAATAGTGCCAGGCAAAAGAAGCTCAATAAACATCTTTCACTGATAAATTTAACTGCATTAAAATCCAGAATTTCTATTCAGTAGAAGATACTATAAAGAATGAAAAGATGAGCCACAGAAAAAATATTGGAAACACCTAATTGACAAAGGAGTAGGATTCCGAATGTGTATATATTTTGATTCTCACTAGCAGATGGGCAACACCCCGAAACAGTCACTTCACAAAAATGGCCAATAAATACATGGAGGATGTGTTCAACCTCAATAGTAATCGGGGAAATGCACATTGGAAGCTCACAGTGAGATGGTTATAATCCATGGGTTGGCAAAAAGTAAAAGCCAGACAATGTCAAAAGTTTTGACGCGGGCAAGGTTGTAAAGCAAACAAACCCTCACACTGCTGGAAGGAGTGCAAATTGGTGCAACCACGTTGGAAAACAGCCCTGCAGTTCCCTGTCTTGGGACATGCCCTAGAGAAACCCAGCCTCGTGTGCAGGAGGACACTTCTGCCACGATATTCACGGTGTCATACATAATAGCCCCGAACTGGGAATGACCCTGACGTCCATCAGTGGAAGGGATGAGTCATGGTACATTCACATAATGGGGTAACACAGAGCAATGAAAATAAGACAAACTGCTGCCTCTCAGCAACGTGGATGAATTTCATTAGTGAAAAAATAATACAGAAAAGAGTGTATACAGTATTTCATTAACTCTACAGTTTAGCAAGGAAATAATTATTGCAAAAGGCAGGATATGGGTTACCTCTAGCAGAGTAGGGGGGTTCTGGTTCAGGAGGGGCACATGGGGGATGTTCAGTTTCTTGATCTGAATGGGAGTGACGTGGATACTTGCTTTATATTTCTTTAAACTCTGCCTATGTGTTTAATGCACGTTCCTGTAAATAAGATTCTGTCTCCATTCAACAAACAAAAATGCTGCCTTGTGAGTTGCCCTCAAAACCGAAATGCATGAAATTTGCCTTATCCCCTTGTCATGGGTTGAATTGTGTCCACCCCCAAAAAAGATATGTTTAAATCCCAAGCACCCAAGTCCCTCATAATCTGACCGTATTTGGAAATAGAATCATTGCAGATGTAAGTAGTTAAAATGAGGTCATACTGGAGTAGGGTGGGCCCCTAATTCAGTATGACTGATGTCCTTATAAGAAGACAGCAAAGGGAAGACACAGAGACGGTGGGGAGAATGCATGCCATGTCAGTCCAAGGCGGAGACTGGAGGCATGCAGCTGTAAGTCAGGGCATGCTAAAGATTGCTGGCAACTGATCAGCAGGTACAAGGAGGAAGGAAGGATTTCCCTACGGGTTCAGAGAGAGCAGGGCCCTCTCTGTTGATGCCCCTCAATGTCAACACCTTGGCTCAGGGCTTCTGGCCTCCAGAACATGAAAGAATAAATTTCTTTTGTTTTAAGCTACTCAGTTGCACTTGGTTATGGCAGCCCTAGGAAACAAATACACCCCTTGTGCCCTACAAATGAAGACATTTTTTCTGATGGGTTATCTGTGTAGCTTCAGTGAAATGTTGTGTCTCAGCCATGGTTTCTGGTAGGGTGGCACCTGCTTCGCTGCCTGCCGTGTGTCCAGCTCACCCTGATAGAAGCAAAGTTAATCTCTGAGAATATTACTTTTACAACTTCTGGCCTCGTGATAATTTAACTTACATATCAAAATGCTATTTGGAATATTACATATTAGTGCATAAGAGATTTCACAAAAAAAATCATAGGTACAACATACAGGACTTTCTTCATATAATATTTAAGATACAATTTTTCACATTATTTACTCCCAGAATTCAGTTTAAAATTGTCTAATGTATGCAAGTGTGCTCTTATGATTCTAATGATGACAATGAAAATAAATAATACAAATACTAAAAATGACTTCCTGTTGTGGAAATGAGCGAGTAAGAACCAGTTATAAAGTGAGTGTGTTTTGGGTGTGAGATACAGAAGTCCCTTGTCATCATTTGAATATCCTAACAAGGTACAGAGCGCGACGACAGGAGTGAAGATTGCTTGCTGCAGGGGTGAGGCGATCGCTGGGGAGAAGCAACTGCAGTCTTATATTTGACAATTAATTTTGCATTAAAATGCCCATTACAATCCCCAGGAGATGCTGCTGCTGCACAGAATTCACATATCCAGGAACGAGGTAAATGACCACAGATTCGGCCATCCACGGTCTCCCTGCATACGTGTATGTGCCTGAGCTGGGCGCGGCCCAGGTACAAGTTATCCAGACTTCATTTTATACTTTCCATCAAGCATTCGGTGATTTATGTTAAAGCCCTGATAGTTAACGTCCTCTTTCCAAATAGTATTATAAAAGCATTTACTAAGGATTGTAATTGAAGACAGTTCTGTTTGGGGCTGTAGCCAAAAAATGATCTATTCACAGGATCTGTGCTACAGAAACTTATAATCTGAAAGGATCATGAGTTTATTTCACATGACTGGCCAATACAAGATGGGTGAAATATTTATACAGGTAACGCCCATTTTAAGGTTGAAAAGCAGGAATTATTACATAATGTAGTATTAGTTTGCTAGGGCTGCCATAACAAAGTATCGCAGAGTGGGTGGCTTAAACAACAGAAATGTATTGTCTTACAGTTCTAGAGGCTAGAAGTCCAAGATGTCAGCAGGTTTATTCCTTCTGCAGGCTCTCGCCTTGGTGTGTAGATGCCGTCTTCTCCCTGGGTCTCTTCTTGGGGTCTTCCCTGTGTATGTGTCTCTATATCTGCATTTCCCCTTCTTATTATAAGGATGCCGGTCATATTGCATTAGGGCCTCCCAAATGACTTCTTTTTAAGTTGATTACACTGTAAAGACCCTATCTCCAAATGCAGTCACATTCTAGGTACTGGTGCTTAGGACGTCAACATGAGTTTTGGGGGGCACAGTGCAGCTTATAAAAAATGTGGTTTTCTCGTTGTTTTTTTTTTTTTTTTTTTTTTTGTTGTTGTTGTTGTTGTTGTTGTTTCATTCCTGGTTTTATGTGTTATGGGTTTTAGAGAGGAAGAGAGGGACGCGCCGAGCTCTTTAGTCAGCCCGGTAATCTTCATGATGAAGCTGGGGTTTGGGGAACTCTACATATGACATGAGCAGGCTAAGTACAGAGATTTTAAAGAACGCTTCCTTAATGTGCCTTCTCTCCTTCTGTGTCTACTGAATCTGGAGAAAAGCTCAGCACATGATTTTGGTTTTGAATGTCTCACAGCTTGGTCAAGACTCATGAGACAGCGCGGGCCTTTTGCCACTGGAGCCTCGGCTATTCCGCGAGGCTGCCACGCATGTCTCCAGTGTGTCGCTGGGTCCAAGGGCCACATGTCACGCCACCAGGTGGCACCGCCAACCTGCACGGTGAGGCTCTGGACAATATGGCGTGTGCAGTGGCACCGAAAGCTCCTGATTCCCAGTCCTTTCTCAGTCGGAATGCTTTTCCTCTCTTTTTTTAACTGAGGAGAAATTAACATAACATAAAATTAACCGTTTTAAAGTGAACAACTCAGTAGCATTTAGTACATTCACAATGTGTGCAACCACCACCTCTGCCTAGCTTCAAAATTTTTTACCACACCCACAGGAGGCCCCATGGCAGCAGTTGCTCCCCATTACTCCACCTACCCAGCCCCCAGCAACCTCCAATCCGCATTCTGTCTCTACACATCTACCTCTTCTGGATATTTCATATAAACAGGATCATATGCTATGTGACCTTTTGTGTCTGGCTTCTTTCACGTCACATAGTGTTTTCAAGGTTTGTCCTCGTTGTATGAGTACTTCATTCCTCTTTGCAGCTGAATAATATTCCATTGCATGGATACACCACAATGTGCTTACCCATTTATTTACTGATGGACATTTGGGCTGTTTCCACCTTTTGGCTGCTGTGACCAGTACAGCTGTGAACATGTGAGTATACGTATCAATCTAATTATCACACAGTACTTGTCACCAACTAGCTCCGATTTTTCTAAATTGAAATAACAAAAACATTTTTTCAACATTTTATTTTTAAATTGATTAAAGTTACATATGCACATAGCTTTTAAAAAGCAGGACAGTGCTATAAGGCTTATAATTTAAAACAATCATCCCTTGTCTCACCTAGTGATTCGCTCCCCAGAGTTCTCAGCCCTGTTTCTCACCCGCGCTTCCTCAGTGCTGGGTATCCCCCATCTGAAGCCAATGGCTCCAGGACTCAACCTCCAGCTCCTGTGCAAAGAGTGACAGAGGTTGGAGCCCTCACTGCACAATGTTGAGGGGGACGCAGACTCCAGCCGCACGCCTTGGCTCACCTTGCCCGGCGACTGCAGCTCCATTCCCTAATGCACTACTCTGCTAAGTCACATGTCTGTCGGCATTTCTTGTACACTGTTGTCTCTTCTCCTCTCTTCTTTGCTCGTATGCATTTGTACATTTTATTCCTATAATGGCATTGATTGAAGTCTTGAGGAGGGGATAAATGCATGTGTTCAATCCACCTTGTTTACCTGGAAAGCCAGTAAATTCCTTTTTAACAATAACTTTGTCATCTTCTAAACTTATTAAAATGCAATGTGTCTGCTGCAGAAAACACAAAAAAGGAGAAAAATTTTAAACTGCTCTCCAGATTTGGGTTCCCCACAAAACTAATGCTGAGATTATTTGGGTGCAAGTCATTTTGCAGAGAGTTGATCCCAGGAAGCATTGCAAAGGAGTGCAGAAATGAGGTAGGGAGGAGAAGCAGCTAAGAAAGGTGCTGTCACTGCTACAAAAGTTACTGCTATAGGTCCCCAGGGCTCATTCCACTGGGGACTCTCTGAGACACTGGAAAGGACAAACCCCAGCAAAGGGCGTCTTTTGTCATCTGTGGGGGGGTACCCCTGGGACTCGGCTCCCTGGCACTCTGATATTCCCTCTAGATACCAGTCAGAGATTCCCTTAGGCAGAGAGACCAGGAATCTCTTGGCCTGTAATAGTGGAACTCAGGGTGGTGACATAAAGTGGTCCAGGGCACCAATGGATCTGCTCAAAAGGCCTAGAATCCCGTCACCCAGAGAAAACAACTTAGCATCTTGCTGTTATTTCCTTCCGGTTTCTCTCTATGAGTATATAAATATATTCTTTTACCGAAATTGGATCACGACGTGCATACCGCTTTTTCTCACTTATTATGTTGCACACATTGTCCAGCATTGTTACTTGATCTCTTCGGTGTAATGGTTGTAATGATAGGAGTTGTGGGGCCGCTCAGTTACTGGCTCTACCACTTACTAGCAAGGGACTGAGCCCCTCCTTGTGTGGTCGGGTTCCTCAGCTATAAATTGGGAGAAATAATCGTCCTAACCCACAGGGTTGTTGGGAGGGTGAAATACGTTATTACATGTCAGGTTCTTAGAAATCCGCTTGGCACATACTAAGCACTCAGTAAATGTAAGCTTGTTGCTATTCTGCATAATTTTGATGGCTGTATAGTATTTCGTTGTGTGGGTATGCTATCATTTATTTAATCATCCTTTTCTATTGACTTTGAGTATGTAAATGATGTAGATAAAATAATCAAAGCTCAGTTAACATCCTTAGACCTATATTTTTGGGCGCATCAACAACTATTTCTTCAGAATACATTGTTAGAAATTAAATTACTGGTTCATAAACTATAGACATTGTTAAAGATTTCATATCTGTATAATTTCCCTCCAGAAATGTGCCAATTTATACTCCAACCAGACCTTAAGAGTGTTCTATTTCCTGTGCCCTATTACTAACAGTGGGAATTTTTATTTGAAAAATTATTTTTGGCACCTTGATGAGTCCATCTTTTATTTCAATATTATTTATTAAGCAGTTCATCCTTTGCTCACTACATTTGAATGTTTTAATTTTAAACTAAATTTTCGTATGTATTTTAGACCTGTTTCTGGAATTTTTTTTTTTAATTGGCAGCTGGCTGTCTGGGGATAAAAACCCTTGATCTTGGTGTTATCAGTACCGTACTCTACCAAGAGAGCTAACTGGGGACATTCCTGTTTCTGAATCTTTTATTGTGTCATAGATTTCTATATTTCCATGCTAGCGCCACCTCTCAAGACCTCCAAAATTCTATTGGGATTTTAAAAATTATGTTAAACACATTGTTTAATTTTGGGGAAAACTGATATTGTTATAATATTAAGTGTTCTCATCCAGGAACAGGATATGCCTCTCCATGCAACAAGAACTTTAAAAAACAAACAAACAACTATTTAGATTTATTCCAGAAACACTTTCTGTTTTAAAGAGCTCTGTCTTCAAAATCTAAAATTAGTTTTGCTTCTACATTTTCAAATTCAGTGCACTTTAGACAGGAAATTTCTGCCCATTTTACATTTTGTTTGACCAAATCTAGGACATTCTACAATTTCTGCTCTCATTTTCATCATTTCTTATCTATTTTTATTTTTCAACTGCTTGCTTTTTCTTCTATACATCTCAGTTCATTATCCTAAAAAATAGCCTTTCTCTTATTTTAACTATAAAATGTCATCCAAAAATGAACAGCAAATATTTTCACTCAATATGCATTTGATTCCACTTTGTATGAATGAACATTCAGCAAATACTGTTTGCCAGGTAAACAAAGTAAATCGTAGTAATGTGCTATTGGATCATATAATGGGACATTCTTTCATATTTAGCATCCAAATGACTGAAAAGTAATGACTGTCTGGGTCACTGCTTGTGACTTAATAAACAAGTTTTCCACATGGAAATCCTGCCCAGCAAGCTGGCTGTTGTTGACATCTTTCAACCTTGTCCTCAAGACAGATTGCACTTGACTGGCTCCATGGTCTGCTCTTTGCATCCCGGAGGCACTGTGAAGATGCGTTATTTCTGTAGCCATCGACACACCCACACCAGTGCCTTTACCCGCTCTCTCTCTTGCCTGTTTTGGTACTTGTGACTTTCTCTGTCCCTGTGGACCTGGTTTCTGCCCTTCTCTTCTCCAGCTTCTTGCTGTGTCCCTACAGCACCACAGTAAATAGCAAAAAACTTGGAAACAACTGAAACCTATCGATAAGAGAATTTTAAAATAAAGTTTTAATCTATTCCGTAACTGAGTAGCAGTGTGATCTTGAGCAAGTTACTTTTTTGTACTTCAGTTTCCTTGATAGAACGGGAATACCAATAATACCTATTCCATGGGGTGGCTATGTAATTAAATGGGCTAATATTTATAAAGCATTAGAAGAGTACCTGATGCATAGTAAGCAGTACATGCGTGTTGGCTAAATAGAAAGAGAAAAAAAGGATGGGGGTTCTCATGACATCTTGGTCAGCTTAGGCTTCTCTAGCAAGAATACTTCCTAAACAATATTTATTTCTCACAGTTCTGGAGGCTAGAAGTCCAAAATCAAGGTGCTGGCAGATCTGGCATCTGGAGACAGCTGCCCTCTCGTTGTATGAGTCAAGAGAGCTGTAGTCTTTTACTTAAGGGGACATGAATCCTATCACAGGGGCTCCACCCTTACGACTTCATCTAAACCTAATTATCACAAAGGCCACACCTCCTAATGACATCCCATTGGGGGTTAGGATTTCAATATTTGAATGGAAGTGCAAACATACAGTCTATAACACATGGAATACTAAAGAGTGGTAAAAATAAAACAAAATTTTAAAAATATCAGGATTCTGTATAAGCGTACTTCAAAGAGTTCGCGGAAAAATAGAATTAAAAGATAATATGAATCTTTCCATGAACTTTTTGAAGTACTCTTATATTGTTAAATAAAACAGTATATATATATATATATATATATACACACACATATACATGACATGTTAAGTAAAAAAGTATGATGCAGAATAATACGTATGTATGATCATATATACACACACACAAATATACATATGTATGTATGTATCACACACAGAGAGAAAACTGTATATGTTGAGGAATATATCTCAAACTTTTGACTATGGTAACTAATTTCTGGAGATAGAATTTTTATTAATTCTCTACACTTCTGCATTGTTTGAATGTTTTTATAATATTAAATTAATATATTACTTGTATATGTAAAACTTTACTATAAAAGAGAAATAGGCAAAGGGCATAAACAGACAATTCAAAAAAGAGGAAATTCAAATGGCTTCCAAGCATATGAAAAGATGTCCAAGATCAGTAAAATATCAATTGAAACAATGAAATACCAATCTTTGCCTGTCCAATTGGCAAAAAAGAAAAATGCTTACTATCTTTCAGGATATAGATATCAACTTGTTCATAAAGTGCTGATGGAATTTATAGAGAGCAATTTTAGTCTATGAGTCTATGTGTGTGCATCTATGTATAAAATGACCCAGTGATCCCAATTCTATGCTTCTGCCTCATCCCACAGAAATTTTAGTACAAATGCATAAAGATGAATGTATAGACTCTTTACTTAAGCATGATTTATAATAACAAAATTACTTAGATTTCCATCACAGGGGAATGAATAGATTGTGGAATACTATGCAGTCATTAAAAAGATAAGTTAGGTGTGTTTTTTATTTCTTTAAGGATACGTTAGTTTTTTATACACTAAGCTGGAAAGTCTGTTCTTTATTTAAAGAAAAGAATATGTTGTAGAACAATATGTATGGTAGGATACTATTTTTGTAAAAACAATTTTTAAAAAAGAAAAAGCTTAAGTATAATTATGCTTTATGAAGCATAGAAAAATAATGTCCACAAGTTTACACATTGAACTGAGTGGTGACCAGGGTGGGAAGGATGGGCATGAGGGAAGAAGAGAAATAACCGTGTTCGCATCGCACAGGTCTGCATCGCTTGCATTGGTTTCCATCGGCTTCTATTACTCTTGAATTTTAAAAGTTGTCAGTGTTTTTTAAAAAAGAGACATGTTCATTAACAAACGTGTGTGCAACTATTATTTCATAAATGACAGCATTAAAAAAAATGTGAGTGCAGGAGGCACCTGGGAACCCTCTACACTTCCCACTCAATTTTGCTGTGACTAAAATTACTCTTATAAAATAAAGTCAATTTTTTAAAAAAACAAATGCCCCCAAAATTGTGCTAGATATTAAAGTCTATTTTGTTTGAGGCTTTTTTTTTTTTTTTTTTTTTTTCTTGATAAAAGCTAAGGTTTTCAGCCTTGTGTTGCAATGTCAAATACAGATTCCCAAACTGGCAAACTCATATCAAGAAGAAACTGCATACAACATTAATATTTTAAGATAAAATGTTATGCTATGTTTCTTTCTGCACTCCAAATTTTACATAAGGGGAAGAGTTTCTTGAAGAAAAAGTTTAAATGTTAAACATTCTTATCACATGATCCTGCAATAGTGCTCCTTGGTATTTACCGATTTGAGTTCAAAATCTATGTCTACACAAAAGCCTACACATGTATGTTTCTAGCAGGTTTATTCATAATTGCCAAAACTTAGAAGCAACCAAAATGTCCTTCAGCAGATGAATAGATAAACACACTGTAATAACTTATACTATGGAGTATTATTCAGCAATAAAAAGAAACGCGCTATCAAGCACAAAAAGATATGGCCTTTGAGTGCGTATCTGGAAAAGCCAATCTGAAAAGGCTGCATACTGTATGATTCCAGCTATAACACATTGTGGAAAAGGCAAAACTACGGAGACAGTAAAATGATCTATGGTTGCCAGGGGTTTGGGGGAGGGAGGGATGAACAGGTGGAATACGGTGGATTTTTAGGGCAATGAAACTACTCTGTATGATACTGTAATGGTATACATGACATTATTCGTCAAAACTCATAGAATATACAACACAGAGAGTGAACTTTAATGTAAACTATTGACTTTAATAAGAATGTATCAATATGCATTCATCAATTATGAAATTGTCACACTAATGCAAGATATCAATAATAAAGGAAATGGGTGGATAAGGGCATATATGAAAACTTTTCCATTAATCTTAAATGCCTTAAAAAATAATAAAGACTATTAATTTAAGAAATAGTAGTCCATTAATTTTTTTAAAGTGTAAAGGTTGAGGCTCATGCTTCCCAACAGAGCTCCTGATTGGAGAGCCACGATCAGAGCCCCAGTAATTACCACAGCTCCGCTGCTGCTTCCGTTCAGAGGCTCGCCCAGACGCTTGGAAGACGACAGGGAAGCACACAAACAGACAGACTTAGCTGGTTTCTCTGCATAAACAGGAACTTCATCAAAAAACTAAAAATCACTGTCCTCCCAGCTTCCTAATATTTAACCCCCTTGCATTTTTACTCAGGCCTGGACCAAACTCTATTGTCAGACTCTGTTTCCCAAGTCCCATTCAGACCTACGTAAAACCTTCAGCCTAGTCTCTGACCAGTCCTGGGCAGGGCAGGTGGTCGATTTTCTAACCTCATGCCCAGTTTTGTATCCCGAGTGCCCGGAGTAACCCCGAGGAACTCTTGGGCCTCTGAGATGAGACCCTCTTCCCTCAGCTGCTCTTGGGGTTTCCCAGTTCATTCATGTGGCCTCCTAGTAGATGTCCCAGCTTCAGACCTAGTCCCATAAGAATGTAAACTCCAAGAGGGCAGGCTACGGTATTCACACTTTCCTGTTCTCTGATGTATCTCCTGCACCTGAAACAATGCCTAATTCACAGAAGGAATGTAAAAAATACTTGGTAAATAAATAAATGGATGAATAAAGAAAGGAAAAATATATGCACATGTTTTTCCCAACTGCTCTTTTTTAGGAGAAAAGTCTCTTTTTCTCTGAGATTATGTCCTTCCACTTTTTTGGCGTTAAAATAGCTTTTCTCTAGTAATAGTGGTTCCCTCTGTGGGAGGGACATTTATTTTTCCAGTGCAATCTTTTGTACATTTTGGTAATACCTATTCAAAAATGAATAAATACAAATTTAAAATAAAATTAAAAGAGCATAATTAGTCTCTTTTATGATGACAATTTTTAAAAATTCCATAAATGGCAAAATAAAACTTAAAAATTTGCAATCCTATATTAATTTTCTAAGTCCTTTTTTTTTTAATAGCAAAATCCCAAATCCCAAAGCACTGAATACAGTGCCTTGCACGATACTTGGCACTTAAATATCTGATGAGTACATAACCTACCTATAGTTCTCAAGACTTGAGGTTAGTGTATGGATTTCACAACAATAAGTGTCCTTCAAGACACTGCTAAGGGCCCTTGACACCTGTCACTGTGTCAGAAAACAGCAAACTCCTAAGTGCTTCCCTGCGACTGGGCTCCTCCTGCTCCGATCCAATCTCACACTTCCCCCATTGCTTGTCCACTTGCATGCTCAGGGCGCCCTCCCTGCAGGCCGTGGGTGGGGGCGAGCTAGGAACAGTTGGGGAGACCCCTGGTTTCCTGATGCCTATGGCGGTGGGTTGCAAATGAGGCTGTTTCCCTGCATCAGAGTCACTTGGGGCTTGTTACAAACATGGGTTCCTGGCCTAGGGAATCTGAATGGGAGTGGGGTCACCTGGAATCTGGTAGCAGAGACACTCCAAGAGACCTTCCTGAGCTTCTAGAGCCCTCTCTGCTCTGGTGCCTACTCCCCCGCCGACCTGGACCTCCTGGGGACCAGAGGCCAGGTCTTCTTCACCTCTGGGTCCGCAGGTCTACCATGGGGTGAGCACAGAGGACAAAGTCTACATAGTGTTTTGAATGAACAAATGACTAGTCCTCATTTAAGTTTTCACTAATAATAGCTTTTCCCATAATTAGCCCAAATGAGTGAAGGCTTACTATAAGGACATAAGGATTTTGTTATTGGTTGAATTGTGTCCCCCCCAAAAGATACTTTGAAGTCCTAAGCCCCCGTATATGTGACCTTATTTGGAAATAAGGTCTCTGCAGGTGAGTTCGTGGGGTGGGGGTAGGGGTGCTTAATCCAATATGGCTGGTTTTCTCATAAGAAGAAAACTCCTGTGAAGAGGCAGACCCAGCATAGCTGAAGAGCACCGGGAGCCCCAAAGCCCGGAGAGGCCAGGCGGGCGCCCCCCGCCACCCAGAGGGAACCCGGCCTGCCTGCGCCCGGCCTTCACACTGTGGTCTCCAGAGCTGGGCAACGATCACTTTCTTATGCTTTAAGCCACCAGTCTATGGAACTTTGTTAGAGCAGCCCTAAGACACCAATACAGACTTAAAATGTAAAACTTACCCATGGAATAAGAACCCCCGGCATGGTTTTTTTTTGTTGTTGTTTGTTTGTTTTATCTTGAAGGTGATCAAATAATCTGAACTACAGGTACTGATTGGGCTGTGCAAGGTACTGCTCCTTTTTTATTCCCCCCACCCCACCCCCAAGCTTCCCACTCCCTGGAAACGTGCTGAAGCGGTGTACAGGGTACAGGGGCCCCACTTCACCCATGTGATGACTTCTGGTTGGGCTTCAGCCTGGGGTGCACCGTCAACCAGGCTTCTCACCCCGTGGGGTGCACACAGGTCCCCTGAGGACCTCCTTAAGATGTGGACTCGGATTCAGAGGGTCCAGGTGTGGCCATGCGGATGCTGCTGGCCCTGAGACCACACTTGTCGCAGCAAGCTTTTAATTCACTACCCACCCAGGTCTTGGAGAAGAGATTTAGAAGAGAGCAAGAGATGGATTTGGGGAAAGGACCAAAAAGGTTTCCAAAACGTGCTGTAAATCAGGGGGACAGAATCCTGCCGGCTCTGGGATGTGTGCTGAAACAGTGAAAAAGGGGACCGTGTCCCTTCACCAGGATTATTTATTTTTATTGCCAAGGTCTTAGATCTTTTGGATTCCAATTTACTGATGAAGAAATGCCTTTTACGAAATCAGAGATTTTGTTATCAGCTCCATGGTTACCTACTTGGCAGCTGCCGCTTCTCTCTCCCTGGGATGTGAAAGCTCTTCCTAAATCCAGATGGCCTGAACACTTAAAGATGCTTTAATAATAATAATATTTAAATAATAATTTTAAAGGATGTCCATATTTTTTTCACTTGTCAAACATGTAATTATTAAAGCAGAGAAATGTATTGTTGGGATGCTTTAATCACCTTATTAGGGGTGATGCTGGGATGGGATAAAATGGAAGCTAATGTTGCTTTTTTATGTTAATATTTGACAATGTGAGAAGTGGATTTCAGCAGATTAAGAACAGCCTTAACAATGCAGCAGAGGCACGAGCTCTTGTTCCTTTTAGGACACAGCGTTAAATGTAACCAGTAACCTTCCCCTTTATCACTAAGGAGACACTGAGCTAGACATTGAGATGGCCACACTGTACTGGGAGTGTCTTAAAGGTCGCTTCTGTGCATTCAACTCCCACCTCTGTACAAGTCATTGATCGCATTTCTTTAATGGGTTTCATCACTGTGAAGAAAACCTTTTTATTTCTACTACATGATTTGACATTAAAAATTATTGAAAAGAACAACAAAACCAAAGTCATGACAAAAAAAAAACCCCAATGTGTTGTGTATCATTTTTATTCTTGGGACCAGTTTTATTATTTTTGGAACTATTACAAGACTTCTGTTAAACATGTTGAATGTTAAGAGGAAACAGACTCTTGGCAAACGTGGAAAACCAATTACAGTAAACGTCCCTGCTAGAGCTAGAGAAACACAAGGGAGGAACCCAGGAGAAGTCTGACCCCCTCCCCCGTCTCCCACTGCTGAAAACACACAGACGGTGGAATCCCCGAGAAGAAAACTATGACTGTTACATTGTTGTCCTTACTTTTCTATTTATAGGCAAAAGACAATAAAATGATACTTCTCAGTTAAATCTACTTATAATGTAGTAGAGTACAACATAGAATTACTTTTCTTAGGTAAATCTGCTATAGAAAAAAAGTAATATTTCCAAAATAACGTACAGAATGATTGTTTGCTAAATAAAAAGAAAGCTTCACACTAATAAAGAAATCAAACTACATTAAATTTCAAAACACTTGAATCATAAATATTAATGTATTGAACTTTCAGGAGCATATCTGAGGTAAACAGTGTGGGGAGAGCATGCTATCATGCAAATATTGATTAAAGGATATAATTTTATCTACATAAATACTGACAAGATTGAAATAAACTTCAATTTGGAAATGATTATATTTTGAAAAACTAGAAAGCCGATCTAGAAAAGAATCAATAAAGAAAACTTATTTTCAATTATTATTCAGCTACTACTTTATGATGTTCTATCATGTATGAGGCACTGCGCTTAGCACCAAAGATGTACAGACGAGGACGCGATCTTTGACCTCAAGGAACTTCCAGTTTTGTAAAGGCAAAGCTGCATTTAAAACCCAGGTAAATGCAATTGTAGAGGCAGCCCACATGGATGGCACTCAGGGAAGACCTCACAGTATTCTTGACAGAAAGAACAGCATTCGCAAGGTTCAGAGTGGGCTGGGAGTCTGATGTATTAGAGAACATGGACACAGAGGGAAAGGCCACAGGTTAACCTGGAGGTGCCGGGACAGGCAGGACCATGATGGTGGTCTGGTTAAGGCAGCATCCGAGGAGGAACCAAAAAGCACAATCATTTGGAATTTTTGAAAAGACTTTTAAGAATCAACACGGGGAGGCACCTGGGGACCAGCCACTGTGGGAAGCCATCCCCCCCACAGAATGAGGGGTTAAACAGAAGTTGCTGTTACTGATCTGGCTGTGCGCTGGCACCTAGAAAGAGTGGCCACCTGTTGGACACCAAGAAGTACTGGAACAAAGATAAGTAACACCGGGGGCTTGTTGTTACATTTAAAATATTTTTCCACAATTGTAAGATGCTTTAATATTTGGCTTTGAGAAATGTCCGATAATAAAGGCTTAATTATGGAACTTAGTTCTTTAAAAAAGCTAATAAGAGGCCAGGCGGTTCTCTTTAGTCAGGCCTGCAGAGGCGTCTCCGCTGCCACTTGGGACACCTCAGGGTTAAGACACCGAGCACACCCTGCCTGTCACCCACTGACAGCAGTGCAACTCAGTGGGTCAGGCTTGCAGCTGCCGTCCCTTCCTCCTCGCTGCTCCATGGGCTTCCCTGCCAGTGTTTCACGGGAGCTGCCAAGGATAAAGAGCACTGGGTGCTGGCTGCGGGTGCGGGTGGGAGTGGAAGGATGGGTGAGTACAACCCCTTCGTCCCTCTCAGCCCCCAGAACATCAAATCCCAACACTGATCCTTAATCACAGAAGTTAAACAAACAGATTTTGCCAACTCAATTTTCAGTGATAATGAGCATCAGAAATCACATGGATTATTGAGTCGAAAATGATCCCTTTCAGAATAATTTTATTTCTAACTTTTTTAACCCTCCTTACACAGACACTGCCAACAAGCAACAAACTGGGACTGGTTTGAGACAGATTACCCTCTTTTTGCCTCCTGTCTTTGGCAGAACTATAATGGCCACAAACTACAGAGCCAATGCCTAAAGAGACCTAGGTAAATGCGAGGGGCAGCAACCCTTCAGCCTTGATCGTCAGCAGGGATGAGCCACTTCCCAGTATAGACAGAATAAAAGAACAAAGGCAAAAAATTCTCAAAGCTTAGTGCTTTGTCTCAGCTTATGCTACTGAACCCCCACAATTCCTGCCTTACATTCTTGATTCCTCTCCCTTCTCCATGTTCTGAAGGACTGGGTGACTTGTAAGCATCCAGCCAACAATGGAATGATTGAGTATGCCAACACCTCTTCTGGGACCCACAATGAGATGCCACAAACATGGCCAAGAGGTATAGAGCTTCTATGAAGCGATATGTCTGAAAGAAGAAACAGAGGGAAAGCGAAAGGGAAAAAGAACAGAAAGACAGAGCAGGGGGAGACTTACCCATGTGCCGCCATCCACGCCAAAGGTCTGTTTAAAAGATGACAGAAGACGCAAATTTGAAGGGATATTTCTGTAAAAAATTATAGGGAGGCTTGACTTTCTGTAGCAAAATAAATACAGATCGCGATCTTGTATTCACACGGTCACCTGAAATATAAATGAATGAAAGGGCTAATGCAAAAATGTTTAAATGAGTAAACTGTCCAAAAGGGTCTGATCAAGAAAGGATTGATAATCTCTAAATTGAAAAGTAAATCCTCATATCTATAAAATGCCTGTTTAGTGAGTGATTGGAAATAAATGGCCACACAGCTTTGAGCAGTCAGAGAGGATTTTAGGCCAGAATCCCAGCTCTATACCCACCAACTGCTGGTCCTTGGGCAAGTTATATTAACCTCTAGAACTTCAGTTTCCCCATCTTTAAAGTGAGGATAATAATTGTACCTGCCCCCTAAAAATTTTGTAGAGTTTAAATAAAATACTTAAGAATATCATTTGGCATATACCAAGTGTTCCATAAATACTATCACTCTACATAGATTAATCTGTACAGTAGTTATATATCAAATACCCAAGCAAAAATCCTAAGGAAAAGACTTTCTGAAAAAGTCTCAGACTTATTGGGGGGGGGCGGGAAACATTTTATGCTTTACAGCCTGTATCACATCACCTGCTGTGTGTTTATTACAAACAACTTATTTTTATTTCACTCAGCTTAACCTCTAAATTTTAATAATTTGTTCAATAACTTTTAAGTAAAATCATTTTAGTTATAGAAATCAGTAACCTAAATGCTAGAAGTTTAAATAAAACTAAATTTGCTTCACTCACACAACTATTTGTTTCACTTCTGCGGACAGCTAGAATCTTTATGCTGATGATTTCTGCTTTTTTATTCTTATATTACAGTGGGTAAGGGTGAGGAGCTGAGAAAAACTATCATTTGAGGAAGTTATCACAATGTTTTAAATTTTCTTTGAATCTCTTCTCTTTTCCACAGCTAAAAAAAAGAAAAAAGACATATCATATTAGTATAAATTTGAGGAAAGTCTATAAGACAAATTTAGTTAACATCAAATCTGGTTTAGGAGAAATCCTTCTAATAAGAAATGAGGTCATGTCTCTTGCAATGAATAATGTCATTAAATTTATCTTCTTTTCTGAATGGTTTCCTTCCTTCATTTGTTTGTCATTTCCATGTCTTCAATTTTTGTTGATTCCTCAATTAAATGAAATCACTGATTTTTTTTATTTTGAAGAAGGCAAGAAACTGAAGTTAAAAAATGTCTATATCGACACAAGTCTGCTTTTGACTTAATACTTTTTTCCTATCCAGTTTTTTTTAAAGGTAAATATCAAGTTTATTTTATTCAAAATTCTCTAAACACTTTCCATTTGTGTATCTTTTATTTATTTTACGTGTTGTCTCTTCTCTGACAGCTTTCTACTCCTTTGATACTAGTAACAAAATAGAAAAGATCATTATTCTTTATTATAATGTTCCACTACCTAGAAAACTTGAGATGAAAGAAAATCCTCCTTCACATTGACTAATAACTGATTGATCTCCACACATTTCTCTATCGTTCTAATTTTCCCTTACTCCAAAATTACACTCTAAATGATTACAACTCCACTTAAACAACTCCTAATGTATTTTCAAAGATAATCTGAGTAGAATTATAATCTCAAGGACCTTTAAAGATCTCAGCTATTCCAAGGTTTTGAGATATGATCCAGTACATAGGATACATGAAAATTTTAAGTATAGTATCAGAGTCAGAGTATTTTATCAGTGGAAGCAGACTTGGAAAACTACGCAGTGTAGCGTCTGTTTTAAACATACGGAGACTAAGACCCAGAAAGGCTGTACTGTCTAGGACAAGGAGATACACATTCGCGTATATACACATACACACTAGGGTACTTCAAAAAAAAAAAAAAAAAAAAATCACGGAAAGATTCATATTATCTTTTAATTCTATTTTTCCACGAACTTTTTGAAGAACTCTCCGTATACTCATATATGGGGTTAATTTTGCTCAGAATTTTAGAAAGGACATTCAGATGGATTATCACAGGTCCTAATTAAAGGGCTCTTGGACAAAGCTAAGCCGTTTTTGCAACAGTTGGTCCTTTTCAATTACTTTAATATTTTTCATCTTAAAGGAAATCTTTACATCAAATACAATGATTTTATCTCTTTGTTGTGGATCATTTTGTATTTTCAAAATCCGTGATCTCAAAAAAGTTACATTTTCCCACTACGTGTTCCCACCATCGAAAGGACCCCGGGGTCGATGGGGAAGAGGCCGTGCAGGACCCTCGCGCCGCACCCATTCTGATGCGGGGAAGGGCGGCGGGACAAGGACAGAGACGGCCGCGACCAGACAATGTCCTGCATTCTCCGCGGCCTCGGCCAATCACAGGCCGGCGCCTCCCGGCCCCACGCGGCGCCACCGGCCACCGCTCCAGCCGGAGGGAAGCCTGGCCTTGGGGCGGCCATCTGCGGTCATCCCGGGGAAGGGCGCGCCAAGCTCCAACAGCGCCGGTCCGGAGGAGCGGCTCGGGGCAGCGGGCGCCGCGGCGTCCCTTTGGGACAGGGGTCGCACACCGAGGGCAGGACGCTCCGCCCCTTCGGCGCGAACACGGCGCTGTCCCTTTAAGACGATCCTCCTGCCGGGGCCAAGAGGCCCGCCGGCCGCCCAGCCGCGGGGGGCAGCGACATCCGGGCTACCGGGCTGGCGACAGCCCCTCGGGCAGTTCCCACTCCCCGGGGACACCTGGCTCACCGAAGCTGGGGAGCGACGCTGGGCAAGAGGGGGATGTCCCGGCACACTAGCCCCCCAGCCCGGGGATGCCCCGTCGCCGCCCGACCCCGCCTAGCGGACTCCCGGGCCAGGACGCCCGGGTTAGCACGCGGGTCACCGACGCTCAGCCCGCGCGCCCGCGCCGCGCGCACCCGCCTCCGGCCCGCCCCACCTCTTGCGCGCACCCAAGGGGAGGGGCGCCGCGGAGGCAGCCAATCAGCGCCCGGCGGCCCGGGACCGCCCCCGAAGTCCTGGCCGGCGGGGGCGACGCGGGAGGGAGAACTTCGTTGGGGGCGCGACGGCGGGAGGCGGGTGGGGAAAGGCGGGAGAGCTGGAGAGGCTCGGAAGCCGGGCGCGGAGCCCACCAGCTCCGACTCCAGAGCTCTGTGGAAGTGAAAGGGACGGGAGCGGCGGGGAGGGGCGCGTGAGAACCGGCGCGGGCGGACGGGCGGGAGGAGGGGGAGGCGCCGGGAGCAGGTGGTGCGGCCGGAGGGGGGCGGGGAGCGGGAGGGGGGGCGGCTGGCAAGTCCGGCAAGTCCTGGAGACAGGAAAACCGGGGATGGATGTGCTGAGTTAATAAGCGTAAAGCCAGAAGCTGTCAAGGTTTATTTATGTAGGGCAGAGAACTTAGAGAAGTTGTGCACTCACTGGTAGAGATACGTTCTAGTATCTTCCTCCATTCCGTTATTTTTTTTTTAAGTGGTTACATATTTTTAACGTCTGGTGATATTTATTAAAATTAAAAGTTAGTCATTCAGTATTTAAAGTGGGAGTTGGGAGAGAGATGAACAAAAGGCAGAATCCGTTTCTGTGATCCATTCTACCAAAAATTTAGGAAGAGTATATATTTCAACAATCAGATGCATTGAGATAATTTGTAGGGTAGCGTCGGGGGGCTATTGGCTGGGAGAGTCACTGTCAAGATTCATTGCCAGGTAATCATGAACTAAGCCCCTACTCCCAAAGTCTCATTTTCCCTATCTGCAAAATTAGAGCAATGAAGTCCCCCACCTATCTCACAGCGTGTTTTGAAATCCAGTGTATATATGAAGAAAGGGAATATAAGCTCTGCAGGCCTTTTGGGTGGGATCCGTGGGCAGCTACGTGAGTCGCCTTTTCTTCTGTGCATGCTCTGGATGGTCTCCTCCACGCCCAGAGCGTCACCCTGCCTCCAGACCACCCCTGAGCTGAAGTCAGGCATATTTAATTTGGGTGCCACAGAAATCTCAAAATGGACGTGTTCTAAATCGAGCTCCGCACCTTCCCTCAAGACCTCCTGTGTTTCTCATCTCAGCAACGGCATCACTACAGCCTGGTCATCAGCCCAATTCATTCAGCCCCACGACCCGTTTGCATGCGTTTTACGTCGGCGCTGCTTGTCTTGTGCTGTCTCTCCTGCCACGCTCTGACTGCCCCAGTGCAGGTCACCGGCGTCTCCCCCTGGGTTACCGCAGCCACCTGCTCGCGGCACTCTCTGCCTCCGCCTTTGCCCCTCCCCCATCTCGACGGTGCAAGCAGGTAGATGCTTTATTTCAATGTTAATCCGATCGTGTTACTCCCGTTTAAAGCCTTTTAAGGGTTCCCTGTTGCCCTCGTGATAAAATCCCATCTCCTTGCATTCGCGTTGGAAGGCCCTCCGGATCCTGCTTCCGCTTTCGTCTCGGGCTGGACCTTTTACCTCGGGCCACTCCTCCCGCCCCGCTCCCCGCGCTCCAGCCAACCTGAACTGCTTTCCGTTCTCTCAACGTGCCAAGTCCTCTCTAGCTTCTGCGACTCTTCCCTGCCCGCCGCTTGCGCTATGAGGTGGCTCCTTCCCTTCCCGCACCTCCTTCCCCAAAGTGAGCGTTATGGGTGCCCGTCGCATCCCCGCCTCTGCAGTGCACCCATAGCCCTAACCGCAGTCGCCTGTCGTCCTGCCCGGGTGTTAGGTCCCACTCCAGCCCTTTGGAGCAGGGGCTGCGTCGTGCTCACCATTGTTCCCAGTTTCTAGGATGGTCCTGGCAATCCTGGCCGGATAGCCCTTTGAGAATACGCAGTGATGGGCACCGAAAACCAAAAATAACGAATTTTTGTCACAATCAACTATAAATCTCTTCGCAGAAACATTGTGTGTGGTTTGTGAAATGAAATTCTGGGACAGTGGCTCGCTGCTCAATGCAAATGGGCAGAAATGCATCTCAGACTCTGAAACTTTAAAACTCAGTGAAACTAATGCCCAATAATGATTGACAGAAGGACTGGAAGACAAGAGTATTGAGATTTCTGGTTTCTTTATTACTATCAGTTTTTATGATTGCATTTACGTGTATGCTAAGAAATTGTTCTGGTACTGGCTTTTAAAAAAAAAACCTGGAACTCTTAATATTTTTCTTCCGTTTATATGAGATGTCAGTGTAACAAATTGTAACCCTTACTTTCCTTGTGCTCACTCCCAGCCAGCAATGCTAGCATAGGTGCCTTTAGATCTGTAGTATTTCTAAACGCGGCCCTGTTATACACTTTTCAATAAAGTTAAACAAGAATTCTTTGTTGAGAGATGTAATATTTAGAGGGGAGGATAGGGAATAAATCTTAACTACTGCAAATTGTTTCCCTTCAGCCTTACTCTGAAGGAGATCCTTGCTGGTTTCTCATTACTGTACAACTAGTCTATTGACTTTGTTACACTTTGGTGGGAGGAAGTAGAATTTAGTAAAGAATTAAAAAATAAATAGAGGGGGATTTTGTTTAATATAATAAGCAAAAATAAATGAGATATAAAAGTAAAGCAATAATGTACTTTGAGCTGGAAAAAGATAAAAAGAAATTAGTTTCAATGTTTTTGTGCTATAATTAACATAAGATCTTAGATTTCCCCATTTAATGAAAATAATGTTTAAATCAGAAGAAATATGCATTATAATTGTTTACTGTTTCTACAGAAAAATATTCTCCAAGTATGTATCTTATCTGTTTACAGGACATGCCAAATGACTATTATAAACAAATGATAAGAGAAAAATAAATGCTGGAGAAATGGTTTCTCTTTTGGATGTAGGCTTGAATAATTTTGAGTTTGGAAAACATTTTAGACACTATGATTTGGTAAAAGTACTACAAGTACACTTTACTTACATTTTACACTATTTAAAACCTTTTTAAAAATCTCATTTTCAAACTAGATGAAGTAACAAAGGGTTTTTTAAAAGTTTTTATACTGAAACCTCTTTTTAAAAAATAACTAATTTTGAGAGCATATCTACAATTGAAATACATTTCAGCCTTATGTAAGCATGCTAAACCCGATTAGGTGACCACTATAAAGAAACACACATTAAAGATGAGATCTAAGATTGTAATTTGCTGCATTTGTTGGTTTTAGCAGAGATTTCAAGTTAATTGGGTGTTGAAAATAAACTGCCAGTCTAGTAGATATATGCAGATAGTGGTGACTAGAACATGGGAGAGTGGAAAGAGGGTGAGGTTTGGAATTAAAAGACTCAGGTGTAAGCCAGTTTTACATCTTCTGCAAGTTGTGTCTGAGCCTTTGTTTCCACATTTAAAATTTGGTCAACTATTTGCAATCTTGACCACCTCATGGTGCTGATGTGAGAATAAAAAAAAAAAAAAAAAAACACTGGACAGATAGTAGTTACTGATACTATTCTACATATTCTACTTTGGACTTGGAGACATTTGGTCTTTATGCAAATCATAAAAATAACATATATATTATACACACACATATATTCATATGTAACACAAGGAGTATGAAAAAAACTGAAAGAACTTGGGCTATTTTTGATACACTGTACCAATAAAAACACTGTGAGACATGTTATTGGGGATTTGTGAAAGTATCTGGCAGAAAACCAAAAGATCTGGGGTCAAGGTCTTCTCTGCCTGCCTCTTTCTAGCTTTGTGACTTTGAGCAGATCACTTATCCCTCCCAGAGCTGTTTAAGACACGTAGTAAAACACACACATATATATCATATATAACACAAGGAGTATGAAAAAAAAAAAACCTAAGGAGGAAAAAAATTACATTTTCACAAGCTCTGACTCTGTAGGGGGGATTCATATGTACTTGCACTTGCTCATGAGTAATAGCTGATATTAGAGACAACTGGGGTACTCAATATAACAAATAATCATTGTAGTAAGTTTACAGAGGATTCTGGTGCAGTCTAGGTTTTGCTGTGCTCTTAAGTATTATACAAGGGCAGGGTGATATTTATGGTAGGAGGAAACTAATAAAATAGATAAAAATAAGGTAAATGATAAATACATAAATAAATAAAAATAAATAAGGCAGATATTTAATGAAGTATATCTTGTTCAATGCTCACTATCAAAGGTTAAGAAAGAAAGATGTTCTTCATTGGCCACATTTACTCACTATTATTGACCCATGATAAATCTGAGTGATAAAGTAGCAAAGCAGCAATGAAAGAATTCTTCTATTATCCTTGACATCTTCATTCATGTTTGAAATATTTGGCCAGTGATTAATCATCCTAGCAGGTTTGACTGAGAACTTATGTGCGGAGTGCAATGGTACACACTGTATGTATGCCAAAATGAATATAAGATGCATTTTCTCTCAAGGAAGCTAAAATCGAGTTCTGGGAAAACAAATAAACAAAAAATAAACCCAAGACCTAACACATTTTTGAGCAAGCCTCCATTCTTTGAAAGGGAAGGAGAGCTGGGTGGGCAGGTCCCCCAGCTGCTTCTCTTTGCAGCCTTCTAACAACAAGTCCACCAGCAAGCTGCAGAGAGGCCCCTTGTCTGCAAACATCCCCTCACCCTCGCCATTCTATCAGTAGAGTCCCATTCTTTTGATCCTAAAGTTATCAATTTTCTAAAGTTACCCCTTAAAATACAGGTCTCCCTAGGAGGGGTGTACATGGCATTTTAAGCTAACACCTAATTAATCTTTTACCTGCTCAACAGAGATCATTCTTATCCTCCTGAGACCAAGAAAAAGAACAAGATAAATATGTAAGAAAAGGGAAGGTGAACAGCAAAGAAAGAGACTCAGACAGGATCAATGACCAAATGAGGTGGGCCCAGAGACACTTTGACAGTTTTGCCTGGGAAGAGTCTCTCTCTGGCTCTGTTTCCGTGCCACTCTGGCATCATGCCTCTCCTCTCAGGCTTCCGGGGTCTGTTTCAGTGACTGTCCCCGTATTTTTTGCCCATCATGGAGTTCAGCTAAGTTCAGACTAGCTTGGTGGTAAACACGAGTACTAGAACAAAAAGCAGTCAGAGGATCAGACTTGAGGTCTTCCTGACTTGGAGCCATTCACACCTTCTACAGGCATCAGTTTCTACATTTGGACAGGGAGGGGGCAGATGATATCCCTCTTCTGCTCTGCTTCTCACTTTCCCTCTCCCCACCACCCCTCCAAACACACTCTATTTGCTGTATTTGAGACTACTGCAGGTGATCAGAAACCTAGCGACCCCTAAAACATGGCAACAACTGAAATGTTCATTGATGGATTAATGGATAAACAAAATGTGCTACATACATACAATGGACTATTAGTCAGTCTTTAAAAAGAAGAAAATTCTGAGCTGGCTGGTTGCTCAGTTGGTTAGAATACTGCCTTGTCACAGCAAGGTTGTGTTTGGATCCCTATACTGGCCAGCTGCCGAAAACAAAATTTAAAAATTAAAAAAAAAAAAAGAGGAAGAAAATCCTGACACATGCTACAGCATAGATTAACTGTGAGGACATTATGGTAAGTGAAATGAGCCAGGCACAGGGCCGACCCCGTGGCTCACTCTGGAGAGTGTGGTGCTGATAGCGCCGAGGCCGCGGGTTCGGATCCTATACAGGGATGGCCGGTGTGCTCACTGGCTGAGCACGGTGCAGACGACACCAAGCCAAGAGTTGCGATCCCCTTACCAGTCACAAAAAAGACAAAAAAAAAAAAAAAAAAGAAAAGAAAAGAAATGAGCCAGGCACAAAATGACAAATAATGTATAGTTCTACTTATATGAGATACATAGAATAGGCAAAATTGTATTAGTCTGTTTCTGTTGCTTATAACAAAATACATGGAACTGGGTATTCTATAAAGAAAATGAAATGTATTGCTTACAGTTTCTGAGGCTGGGAAGTCCAAAGTCCATCTGGTGGTGGCAATAGTGACCCAGGGGTCTCACATTGCAAGATGGTAGAAGCAGAGACGAGAGAGAGAGATGGACTCTTCATGCTCCCCTTTTAAAGCTTCCCAAATCATGCCCCTCACCACTATTTTCAGTCCATTCACTATGGTGTGGTCCTATAAATTAATCACCTCTTCAAGGCCCCACCTTTCGATTACCATAATAGAATTTCTTACCCTCCAACAGTTACAGTGAGGATTAAGCTTCTAATATATGAAACTTGGGGACACAATTCAAGCTTCAGTGAGTTTTTGAGGGGACATAATTTAACCCACTCCATTCCACCCCTGATCCCCCAAAACTCATGTCCTTTTCACGTGCAAATACATTCACTTCATCCCCAAAGTCTTAACTTGTTTCAACTACAAAGTTCCAAGTTCCATCTGTGAAATCAATATATGTACTTCCAAAATACAATGGTGGGAAAAGCGTAGGGTACATATTCCCATTCAAAATGGGAGAAATAGGCCAAAAGAAAGGGATAACAGGTCTCAGACAAGTCCAAAACCCACGAGGGCAGGCATTAAATCTCGAAGGTGGTGGATCACGTAACCTGACTTCGTGTTCGACATCCTCTGCATGCTGGTGTGGGGTTTGGGTCTTGGGTCCCCAAGTCCTTGGGCATCTCTGCTCCTATGGCCTTTCCTTAATCTTTCATTCTCAGCCACAAGGAATTCACATGCCTATTCAAATCTGCAGTTCCTGTTGCCTGCTCCTCTAAACTGTAGAGACAGGAAGTAGAATAAAAAATAAAGATTACCAGGGGGTGGCGGAAGGGAGGGAAAGGGGAGTTATTGTTTAATGGGTACAGGGTTTCAGTTTGGGGTGAGGACAAAGTTCTAGAAATGGACGGTGGTGGTAGTTGGAAAAAGTGAATATAATCTATGCCACTGAACTGTGCACTTAAAGTGGTTAAAATGGAAACTTCTGTGTGATGTATATTTTATGACAATAAATAAATATATTAAGTAAACCAACCTGGAAGCCCATGGTGAAAACCCTGGCTGAAGACCTATTTTATGTGATCTGCCTTGTGCTTTGTACTTGATTCTGTGTTGCTGTTTCCATCCAGCCTCAGTCTCTCCCTGGAGGTCAGGACCCCCTCCATAGTCCTCTCTGGAGAATGCTCCTCACTGTCCCTAAAACACACACTCCTGGACCAGGTCTGGTATCCATATTCCCCCAGCTCTCCTCAAATAAAACTCAGCTGCTGCCCTCCACCACCACCCAGGAGCTGTCATTCCAACCCCGAGTCTCACTCTCTCATGTTCACTGAAGACATTGCCTGGAACTGCCCCATTTCTGAAGTGCATCCATGTGCAGTCTGTAACAGGGCTTCCCATCCTTCCTGCATGACTTTGATTTTATTACGACTGCTCTTGAACCTCATGGGGGCCCCCATTCCCTCAGCTGCTCCCCCAGCACCTGCTCGAACCTGATGACTCACCATTTACTGCTCCCTTCTCCATCCTTCCTCTCTTCTGCTCCAGCTCCTGAGCATCACTGGGGCTCATGTGGTTGTGTGCACTGGTACCACTGCATATTGCTTTATTGTCTGCAACTCCAAGTGAAGTTTATCAGTCTTTTTCTACAAGTCCATTGTTGAGTTCCTTTCCCACTGTGTGAAACTTCACTCTCTCTAAGCCTCATTCCACAACAATTTAGACCACTTCTAAAGCCATGTAGTAGAGCTCTGGTTAGTTGTGTCCCATCCTGGTCCTGCATGAACAAAAGTGCTATGCTCCCTGTGCTCCAAGTTTCTGCACCAGTGGGTTCCACTGCCTGGAATGCTGCTTCTCTTAATTACTGATATTCTTAAATATCAAGGCGTTACCGTTTACATTATCTTTTTTCCCCCAAAGACTAGTTAATTTTAATACCTAGTATATCAGTTAGAATTAGGTTTGGCTGCAAGTAACAGAAAATCCTCAAATAAGATTAGCATAAACAAAGTAGAAGTTTTATCAAAATCCTGTGCAAGTTCAAGGACAGACAGTCTTGGTTTGACGTGTCCCTACTCCAAGTCTTAAGGATCGATTCTCTTTCAGCTTCACTTCACCATCCTGAGGCTGTGCCACTGTCTTCATGGTCTGAGACAGACACTAGATTCAAATTCTAGGCAGCAAGGCAGAGAAAGGAGTAGGAGTAGAGGGCACACACTGACGGTCTTTCTAGCAAGTTCCCCAGAAGCTTACAACCAATATTTTTGCTTCCATACTGTTGGCCTAACTTAATTACACCTAGCTGTGAGGGAGGCTGAGATACACAGTCTTTATTTTGGAGCCATGTGCCCAGCTAAGAATTCTGTTAGTGTGGAGAGGAGCAATGAATATTGAGGGACAAAAAGGAGGTGGGCCATACCTGCGTTTAAAATAGGACATCAGCGATGGGGTGAGGGGAGAAGAGATAAAGGGTATAAATAGAGTGAAGGGCTCAGTGGTTGCAAAGAAAAGGTTTTACATTTTAACACTTTTTCTTCTGACGCCGAGTCTCACTGGCTACGTTTGCTTCGTGCTGTGCTTTTCCCTGGATCAGCGGAGTGTTCCTATCTCCGGGCCTTATCACGTACCTGCAGTTCCGGCCCTGGCAGCTGGGGGGCTCCACTCCACCACGGCCGCCGGGGAAGCAGATTTATCACCGGGTGTCAGCTGACGCCCTTCTCCAATCACCAAAGAGGTGGTGTCCTTCCAGGCCACAGAACAATCTCCACAACAGGACAGTGCACAGGCTGCCGCTACTTGGGCCCCAGCCTGCCCTCCACAGCCACCAGCCCAGGTGTCCAGCCCTTTGCTCACCTCTTCCCTTTCACTCTTACTCCCACACGTACATCTCTGCGCTTCTTTCCCTCCGTCCTTCCTTCTCTCTCTCTCTTTCCTTCTTTCCCCATCAGATCATTTTTCTTTCCGTTATTTTTCTCCCTCACAATCTCTTCCATGGTGTCCTCAAAGTCCTGATTTCTCTCCTAGCTTTGCCCTTTTTTTTAAACCCACCACCTGTATTCCACTGTAAATCAGCTTCTCGGAATCTCTAACTTCCCCGCAAGAGCAGCCCTCCCTCCGCCTGCTCCGGCCTCGCACCTTCTGTGGCTCTGAGGCGCCTCCTCCCCTCCTGCACACTCGCGAGAACTCCCTTACTCTGCAAAAGGGCGCCCTGGTCTTTGCTGCTCTGTTCCTTTCCCTCCTTTCACCACCAAATAAGGAAACACACAGTATCTGCTGCGCCTATTGCTTTGCCACTGTTCCTAGCTTAGTTCCTTGTCATGTGGTTGCACACGCCACATTTTTGTGAAACTAACATGACGTCGTCTTTGACCTCCAAATTATCTAATCTTCCTATTACCTAATCTGATGAAAGCATCAGATTCCTTGATTATAACATGGCACCATGGCCATTGCCCTTTCGTCAAATTTTTCTCTTGCCTTCTGTCTCACTACATAGCCTGGTTTTTCCCTCACCTCTTATGACCACTCTATTCAGTAACAGAACAATAATACTAATAGTGAACATTTAATAAACACTTATTTTGTGTCAGGCAGAATGTAAGATGCTTCATGTGCATTATTTCATTTAACCCTCATAATAACTCTATGAAGTACATGCGATGATTATCCCCACTTTGCAGACAAGGAAACTGAAACTTGGAGGCTTACAGAGCTGAGTGACAAAGCTAATAATAGAGCTGGACCCAAATTCAGGTTTATTAAATTCCAAACAAGTGATTTTTACCAGTGGAGCATATGCACCGGGAAGCCAGTTGTCCACTTTTCCTGGTTTCACCTGAAATAGGAGACTTTCTCAGGATTCAGTCTAGACTACCTGCTCACCTCTCTGTAGATATTTATTTTCACAGGGAAGTGTTTGACATTCATGAGATGAACTCTCTATTTATTTTTCTGAACTTTTTATTATGAAAAATCTTAAACATACACAAAAGTAGAAAGAATTGTGGAATAATGTGTCCCCGCCCCCACCCCCAAGCTCAACAATCATCAATTTATGGGCACTCTTGTTTTATCTGTACCCTGCAGTTCTCCATCCCCCACCCCCACTGGATTGTTTTGAAGCAAATCCCCAAAATCATATCCGTATATGTTTTAGTATATATCTTAAAAATATAAGGACTTGTTTTAAAAAAGCCTTAACTGCAAAAAAAAAAAAATGCCTAAAATTTTTTTAATTTCTTAATATCAGTCAATACCAGTCAGATCAAATTTCCTCAATTGTCTTAATATTTTTTTGTGTCTTGGTTTGTTCAGATCAGGATCCAAATAAGGTCCATAAATTACACTTGGTTGGTGTGGCTCTTTAAGTCTCTTCTGACCTTCAGATTCTCTTTCCCTCTTTTTTCTTTTTTCTTCCACTTGATTTGTTAAAAACAGCAGACCACTTGTTCTCTGTAATATGCCACATCCTGGATTTTGCTGATCAAACCCCCATGGTGTTGTTGAACACATTTGTCCCCTCCAAATTTCCAGTCAACTGGGAGCCTGATCTAGGGGATTGAACTGATTCAAGTTCATTTTTTGGCCAGAAGACTTCATGAAATTTTCCATGTTATGTCATGCTACGTAGTTCCATCAGAAATCTCATTTACTTAGTATTCAGCTTGATTCTTTTCTCTTTGTCTGATTGCTAGATCATTTTTCTTGGAAATTCTGTCATCATCTCAAAATGAACATGTATAAAAACAAATTACCATCCCCCCACAGAAGCTTTCCTTCCGGACACCTTCCCTGTTTCTGTTGTTAATTCCATTGTCCTTTTAGGTGACCTGGGTTCCAGGTCTCAGTCATCCTCCGCTTTTCCTCAGCTCCGATATTCAGTCACGAAGACCTGCCAGTTCTTCCTCTGCAGAGTGGTGGCGTCCACTTGCTCCCGTTGACTCTCACACTCACTACCCTACAGGCTCTAAGTATCACAGTAACCTCCCGCTGGTCTCTTTTTTCCTCTGTTTCATCCCATCAACTGCCACTTGACGAACTCCATAGCATCGTGTGCATCTTTTCGTGTGCTTGCTTACTTACAAACCTTCAAAGGCTACCCATTACCTATAGAATAAATCGTAAACTACTGAAACTAGTTCAACACGGTCTGGTCCCAACCTGCATTTCCAGACTACCATACGCAGTTGGTATTGCTCAGCATTAGATGTTTTTCCCACAGCTATGGAAATCAACTGTCATGAGCATATTTAGATGATGTCGTGTCTGACAATCTTAGCGTTGAATACAGGAGAGTCAAATGAACAATTACTGAAGCACTGGAATAAGGCAAAGCTTCCCTCAGAAGATAATGTGGATTTGACTCGGGGACACTAAGGGAGGAGGAAGTTGCCTGTCACCCTGGCCAAGCACTGGCTGCTGCTTTCTCGACTTTCCTAACAGGAACTTCTACCTGTCTGTCTGGTTCCTAAAACATGTGCCTTGCCATGGACCAGCAATGTGGAATGCCAGGCACCCAGGCTCTGCCTTCATGTCACCTGCTCTCTGGCTCTCATCACAAACCAAACACACAACCTCCCAACAACAAAATGAGCTCCCTGTAAAGAGAGTGATATTTGGGGAAATTTGTCTAGGTGACATAATACCCCTTCACTCTTCCAAAAACTTTCTTAAGGTAGGCAGTGGACACCTGCATACTGGAAAACCTTCTGCCAAGATCCCTTGAGTGTTATCCTGGCTTACACCGATCCTGCCCAGTGTCCCAACTCACTGTCCCCTATGTGAATTCCCATGTGGTACTCCTTGTAAAATTTGATAACAGAAAGAACTAGTTTCGAAAGAGCTGGTTCACCATCTTTCTTCCATAGTAAAAGCTGTGTATTTACAGTCTTCCTTTTTACTCTGGCTGTCAGGAGACTCAAATGCAGTTGTGAAGCTCAATAACTGGTCAATACTTTCAGTTAGAAATTTTATACTTTTCCCCTAGGTCTTGACTGAGATCTTACTTCTACCATAATAACTTTGTGTTCCTATTCATCTCATAAGCTTCTTATGCATTGGGGAATGAGCCAGCTCATGTATACATTAAGTAAATGAAATACCACTGCATTCCTCTGCCCCAGGCAAAGGTCAATCGATTACCTCATAGGACTCCAAGTTTGCATATTATGTGCCTTCTAATTGGACTGGTGTCCCACCCTGCTCTCCTGCCACTCCTCCCTGTCCCCAAGTCCTACCCATTCTGTGTAGCTCATTTGAAGAGCCCTTCCTCCTCTGTGAACCACCCTGCCTACCCCAGCCTAGAGTGAGGCTTCTTTCCTCTGAGAGCCTCTCCTGTTGTTCATACGCTACTCACTTGTTACTTACCACACGCTGCCTTTTATTGCTAGTTTTATAAACTTTTTTAAAAATTTGAAAGTAATACATACACACAGAAAATTTAAACTGTGCAAAGAGGATGCCCAGAAAAAAGTATTCTCTCATCCGTACTTGCCCACTCCAGAGGCAATAACCATTGCTAGCCTTTGTGTTTCATTCCAGACATAACCTATGCATTTATAAACACATACACATAAATACGCATATATGTACATACATACAAAAATATATATGTATATGCATGTGTATTTGTAAATCCTTCCATTTTTCTCCCCATGACTATGAACATACCATATGCATTCTTCTTCATGTAAATTATATATATGTATATATATAACGGTACAGTTCGGAGATGACAATACAGCAGCACATAAATGTCTGCCTCATTCTTTCTAATACCGGTATAGTTTCTATTGTAGGTATAAACCATAATTTATTTGATTAGTTATGCTGTCATGGTCTGTATCTCTCTGATTAAAGTACTCTTTCTGGCTGCAGTAAAGGGAATATGTGAACATTTAGTATATTTCCCCATGAATCCAGTTTATCACCTTGTACATAGGAAAAACTCAAAATATAAATAATTGAAGATTTTATCAGTAACTAATCAAGTAGCAAGTACTTCTGCTTTATAATGGTTAAGAATAACTTGAGGAAGTCTAATAACATTATCCGATCAACACATTTGCCTTTCACTGAAATTTTCCCTGTTACGATATACATTGGTTATTATCTGCAGCATGTTTTGGAAAGGCTTGTCTTTGAGGCATTCTAAGTTTCAGCACCTGAGCTCCTGAAGAGAAAGGGCCAGGCAAGAGGGGGTCTGATGCCACTGCAGTGGCTCTTGGGGACAGCATCAGGACCATTCCAGGTCCCATGTCCTGAGACAAGAGCAGGGAATCTGCAGGACCAAGAGGACCTTTCCAAGAACTGAGCACAGAAGCCTTAGTTCTGCTCCCAGGAGGTGAGACCTATACCAGGGAGAGGACAAAGGGATGGGGGAAGTTGGAGTGAACCAGTCTCGGGGAAGGAGGAGTTACAAAGCAGCAGGACCTTGGTCAGATGGGTCCTAATCTTAAAAAGACAGGAGGCTACACCCATGTTCATAACAGCATTGCTCACAATAGCCAAAAGGTGGAAACAGTTGAAGTGTCCACGGACAGATGAATGGATAAACAAAATGTGCTGTATACATACAATGGAATATTTCTCAGCCTTAAAAAGGAAGAAAATTCTGACACATGCTACAACATGAATGAACTTTCAAAACATTATGCTAAGCGAAATGAGCCAAGCACAAATGGTCACATATTGTACGATTCCACTCATACGAGGTACCTAAAATAGTCAGATTCATAGAAAGAGAAAGTATAACGGTGGTTGCTCTTAAACTGGGAAGAAGGGAAGTAGGAGTGTTGGTCATGGGTGCAGAGTTTGTGTTTGGGAAGGTGGAAAGGTTCTGGAGGTGGGTGGTCGTGACTGTTGCACAGCAGTGTGAGTGCATAGCCACTGACTTGCACACCTGAAAATGATTAAAATGGTGTATTTTATATTATGTATATTTTACCACAATTAAAAAAAAAAGACATGAGGCAAGAGAAACATACACTATGGAATACAGTATTGTTTCCCCAAATTCAGTCACTCTTGTTCCAGTGCCTTGATTTTTACCGTCTCTGAGTTCACAGGTACTATTTCACCCTGTGTGAGTCAGGTCTGGCAATATTACATTTTCTTTTCCTGAGAAAGGTAATAAACGAACAAGCTGTGGGTGAAACATGTGAAACCATACTTAATCGACTTTAGACCCAGGTGACTTAGGAGTGGCCTGAGGGCAAGGGCTTGTGAGGGCCCCACAACAGCGGCTGTGAGGATGGAACGGGCTATGTTTGCAGATCTGCATCCAGGTAGCTTCTGCCTTTTTGACCCCATGGAGCTCTGCTCTGTGAAGTGAGGTTAGCAACAGCACTACACACCCAGAGCATCTGCAGAGAGGAGCTTAGAAAACAGTCGAATATAAATTCTTGCTAGCTTTCTAAATGAAAAGCCCCAGTATAGCAGCTCGATCACATTATAAACACATTACAAACATATTAAAAAGTAATTACTTTGGATGAAGTTCACTATGTTAAAATATAAATTAAGATAAAATTAGTAATGTTTCCACTTTCAGATTACAGTGCACAGAATGTTTTTTAAAAATCATTTTTGCCTTTCTGTATCCAGTCATCCCTGCACCTTAAATGCCACATTCATTCCATGAGCATTTGTTGAGTGCCTCCTGTATGCCAGGCACTGTGCTAGGTGCTGGCATTGCACCAACCTCTTACAAATGTGAGTGTCGTGTTGCCTATGACTGTCATATTTCAATGTGCAGCAGTTAGGCAGAGAGCAGTCAGTGTTTCTACCCAGGAGAAGGGATTAATCATAATTGGCTGCATAATTCTCAAGTCAGTCTTATCCTGAGCTGCAGCCTAAGGCAAGATCTTATGGGAATCATAGTGCAGACTTGTCCATCAAATGTGACTTTTCTCCCTTAAAGCAGAGGAAAGTATGAACAACTGGATGTAAGGGAGTTCAGTTCACAGTGGATCATGAGAAAGGCAAGCAGTCTTCTGACAGTTGTTAGATTTCTGTTTGGGGAAGAGCATTGATCAAGGGCTTAGAAGACCTAGGTTTGAATCCCATCTTTGTCATTCACAGCATAGTGACCTTGGGCCACTGCTTTGAGCTTCACATTCCTTTCCTGTAAAATGAGGGTTTTGTGTACATTATCTGCAAAAACTAAATCCAATATTCCATCTACTGTGAATATTTCACCAAGGGGGAAGAGGACTGGAGTATCACGTGCTAGCAAAAGTTATTGGCAAATATCTAAACCAAACTTAAATGTAGGAGTATCTTGAGGTCTGACACATGAGATATGAAATTAGGCAACCCTAAATTATGACCTATTTTCATTTTGCACATCAAAGTACAACTTTGACTTTGACACAGTTTGGCCTAGAATTATCCAAGAACTTGGAATAATAATATTATGTCCCACTATATGACATTGACACTACTGAGATCACCAGAGCACAGTGCCCCGGTCCTTGGCCTGATTAACATTGGCCATAATCCCACCAAACAATCTACCAGCCATCCAGGGACTTAATGGAATAGAAGGAAGAGAAGACATGATTGTTATTTATTTGTTGTTGCTAATACATTTGTTTCTAAAAAAAAAAAAGTATTTGAGATGACCAAGAATCCCTATATATCATACATATATCTACAAACAACTCATGTGTATTTAAACAAAGGACCTATGATTGTGGCTACTTCCTTGCTCCAGGTAACAACTCAAGCTGATCTTGCCTGCTCCCCAGGGACTCTACCCTGGCACTGGCTATGTGACCAACGATCCCTTTGGGTCTCCAAAGAGGGGAATGATTCCTTTGGGTGAATCTGGCAATTAACTGTGTATAGTCCTTTTCCCCAGGGGGTGAACTGCACTTAAGAAAGTTGCATAACAACTTGGTCCCACTACAATCTCAGCTCAGGACTCAAAGAGAGTCCTTTTCCTTTCTTTCTGCAGCTTCTTTCTTCCCCACACTGGCTATTTCAAAACTGGAATGCTTTCCTCATGTCTTTTGACCACCCATGAACATTTCAATGTCAGCAGATGATTAACCACTGAATTAGCTATTATAAATGAATTTGCTTAACTCGGCCATGTCTCTCCACCCAACCAATAAACTTATGCCAGTTTCACCAACCTTTTTGGGGGGCTTCAGAAAAACAGATATCACTGCTCCCTTCACCCCTGAGCTTGGTCCCCCTCACCAACCTTACTCTCCTTTGGAGTTGTCCCCTCTCTGCCCCTCACTCCTTTCTCTTACTCTAAAAAAATGCTTATCACCCTGATATTACAAGAACAACAAAATAAAAACAAAAAACGACTACCTCTCTTTAATGTGAGTTCTCTCTAGATACTACCCCATCTCTCTTCATTTCATAACCAAGCTTACAATAAGAATCTGCAGTCTATATCAACTGCCTACACATCCTCCACTCCCAGTAACTCCTTGCCCCTCTGCAATCTAGCTCCTACCCTCAACACTTGAAACTGAAAAGGTTAACAATGACCAAATCCGATGAAGACTTTTCATTCCTTCACTACTTGATCTCTCAGTGACTTTTGACACTGTTACCACTTCCCTTCTAGAAACTTGTCTACCACGATGTCTTATTTTCCCTTTCACATTGGTCTTTGGACTTTTCTTCAATAACTTCTCTTTTGATATTTATTATTTTTTCCTGCCTTTCTCTTGGCATGTGTTTTGCATGGATAAGTAACATTCCTCCCGTGAATCACATCTCTGGATATTTCCTCTTCCCCTCCACATTGGTTCTAGACTTGACCATGGGACTTGCTTTGGCCAGTGGAATGTCATCAAACCTGAAGCAAGCAGAGGTCTGATAAGTGCCTATGCATTGGGGCCTGCCTCCTTGGGACATTCCCCAAAGATTGTCACATCATCAGGAGGACCAGGATGAAAAACTAACCAGGGAGAGAGAGACAGAGACAGAGACAGAGGAAGAGACAGAGACTCAACTACTCCAGATTTTTCAACTGAGCCCAATACCAACCCACCAGATGCATTTAACTTGTTCTTTTAAGCCACTAAGTTTTGGGGTGGTTTGACATACAGTAATAGGTAACTGAAAAAGATTCCTGTCTATCTTTTCCCAAGCAATCTTATCCATTCCAATGAATCTAAGTATCATTCATACCTTATAATTCTTATACCTACATCTCTAGGCCCGATCAATCTTTGAAGTTCCCATCTCTTACTTAATGGGCATCCCCACTTGAACACAGCACAAACCACCTCAAATTCCCACACTGAAGCCCAGTGTTCTTCCCCTACTCCTATTTCTTATGTTGGTTAGTGATGCAACTAGTTATCCAGTCACTCAAGGTAGAAACCTCGAGAGAATTTTCACCCCTTTCTCTCATTTACCTCCCAACAATCAGTCGTTCACCAAATCTTCCCAAATATGTCACCTAAATATCTCTCGCATATATTCCTTTATCTCTACATCACCTCAAATGCTGCCCTTGTCAAGGGCCTCATCATTCTGTGCTTAGACAGTCACTTAGACAGCAGATGTCCACTACTACTGATGTCCACCTACTCTGAGGTTTGTTCCACATGGTCAGTGCATCCATATTTATCCTATTTTCCTGCTGACGATTATGACTCCTCATGACCTATGGAATAAGGTAAAAAAAAAAAAAAAATCTGATATGCTACAAACCCTTCCTGACCTGGCCCTACCTTTTGGTTCCATCCTCACTTCCTTCCCCATGTATGCTGTGCTCTAACTGAGCCAAATTACTCGCAGGCCGACACTAGCCATCTGTCCTGTGCATGTCTCAGCCGGTTTTCCTGCCTGGTGGGCCTCCCCACCCTCTGCCATCTGCAGAGTCCAGCAAGGCTCACTTTAAATGTCATATTCTCTGTGAAGCCTCCCTGCTATCTGGGCAGAAGCAGAATTAGTCATCCCTTCTTCTGCACTGTCACTGCACCCAATAATACCACGATTGTACACATTTTAATCATAATGACAGGCTTTGGTGTCTTCACTCCTACTAGATTCACAGCGCTCTCTTCAGGGCAGGCGTTTGCTTAATTTTTGTGTTTGCAGCACCTGCGCTGCATGATACAGAGCAATGCCAATCACTACTGGATGACTGACACACTACAATTTTCCAGCTTAAATGTTTTGTAAAAGTATGTTATTATAATTAGCTAAGTTAGCACTATAAATTTCCATTCGTTAGACTAGAAGTGGAGACGACAACAGTCTTAGGGGACTGCCCACTATGACTTAGTTTGTTGACACCAAGTCATGGAATATTGAAGGTGGTAACTGAGGACAGCAGAGATGAGGTGGAGAAGAGGCTCAGTCCAGGTTGGCAGCAGTGCCACTGGGGCCTGGTGCCCCCTGCACTTCCCGTCACTGCTCCTTCTAGATGCAGCACTATCTTTGTCCACACAGGGCAGAGTGGGTCTTCTCTTCTGCCTTCTCTTGCCCATTGCAGGGCAGCCCACGTGACAAGCATTTGGTAACAAAGAAGTTGATAATTGCTTGCATGTCTTCCCTTTTCTTGTCCTAGGAGGTCTTCCTCACTTTTCTCCCTGCTTCTGGTGTAGTTTTCCACATTCTTCCCTTTCCTGGAGAGAACTTTCTAAGTACAGATCTGACTTGTTCTCTTGCTGAAAACTCTTCAATGACAGTCCATAACCTTTGGGGTGAAGTCTGGAGCTCTCCTTGGCTCTTTCTGCTTCTCCTTTTTTCCTACTACCTACCCACTCCTGCCACTTACACACGTATGAGGATACTTCAAAAAGCTCATGGAGAGGGGCTGGACTGTTGGGCCGGTTGGTTAGAGTGCAGCCTCGTAACACCAAGGTCAAGGGTCCAGATCTCCATACCGGCCAGCCAAAATAAATAAATAAATAAAATTTTTAAAAAGTTTATGGAAAGATTTGTATTACCTTTTAACTTCATTTTTCCACAAACTTTTTGAAGCACCCTGGTGTGTAAGCACTTATTGGTTGAGTACCTTCTATATGGAGGGCTCTATGGTAACGGGATACTAAAAACAGGACACAATCATTGCTACCAAGTAGCTCGCACCCAATGAACAGATAGGACAAGAATTAATTATAATTCAACAGAAGTATGTATTACTAGAGATGGGCATCTTTGGAAGAAGGAAGGAAGAACAGCCAACCATCCTGAGGGGATCAGAGAACACTGTGGAGGGAGACTGGCTCAACCTCCATGTACCATTCACAGTGGAACCACTTGCAGTAACCTGAACTCATTGGGCGTTGGACCCACTGGACCCCTTTGTCCTCTGTTGGGAATCCCTCCTCCCGCTTATTCCGATGAACGTCCCTGTTCTGATGCATTCCTATGCCTATTGAAGACCCAGTGCAAGGCTCCCAGATTCTACAAAGCCCGCTCTACTATCCTAGGATGCCAAAATCACTGCTTTCTTTTGGCTGCCACATACTCTGAGCTCTTTGTGGACAGAAACCTTAGCATGTCCCCAGTGCTAATACAAAGTCTGGCACATTGTAGGCATTCAATAAAATTTTGCTTGACAGAATGGCTGAAACTTAGCTAAACCTGCTGTCTTTGGGAGCCAACAATGGCTTAATTCTAACCCTAGTGTCCTTCTTTTTACCTGATATCTTGACCTTACCAACCTTGACAGTTGCTTGCAAAAGCTCCTAGCAGTATTCTGGGCTAATGGAGATAAAATGGGAATTATAGCTAATGATTTTTAAGCCAATAAGCCAATATACTATCTGCTTACTTAAGAGATACTCTGAGCTGATTGCAAAACAATTTCACACCACATATACTTGATAAATGAAAAGGTACAGGAGGGTACCCCAAGTATCATTTAAGAAAAGAATCTTCAGAAAAATAATTGGACCAATTTGTATTCATATACTATCTATGTTAAAAACGTGGGGGAAAACACCCATCAAAGAAATAAGTCTTTATGTGGAGCAATCAAAGCCAGGTACACTTTAATTGGCATAAGAGTTATTAAACAGTTAATTTAAAGCAGTTCTGCTAATAAGAAAAAAGGCAATATCACATGGGAAGCCATAATTTTAGATTATATAATAAAATGGAACTTTTTAATTTAAAGGAATGTGACCAATCTTCTAACAAATAAACTAGCACTTACATATTCAATTGTTTTTTTTCTTTCATGAAAAACTTACAAGAGACAATTATGCCATTATTTCAGTGATGCAGAAAAAGTTTTTAAGACTTTTTCTGGTGCTTTCTTCAGCATTTATATCCCTCTAAATATCCGTAAGTTTATTTTTCTATATATTTTCAATGGCAGTAAATCATCATCATTTAAAGGCAAAATGTGTTGTTTGGAGTTAGCCAAAAATCACTTGGATGCAAATTTGGTAAATGATGAAGTAGAATAATATTGTTCTTAGTAGGAAAAACAAAAAAGATATGGGGTGAAAGAATTATTTTCTAGGACTCGCAAACTGGCTCTGGTCACAATCTCAAAAGACGAATCCCAAAACTGCATTGAAGTATGTCCTCAACACTGGAATTAATATAATTTATATAATATTTTAAAATTCAAAACATTTGGTAGAACAGATAGGGCTTGAGCTGTACAGGTGCTCCAGCAGTTTGGAGTTTTCCAGTTATTTCGGATGTGCAAATTACGGCTCCTTTTTCCCGCCCCCTAAACTATTATAGGTTGATACGTTATGGGCTATTTTCCCAGAGACAAACACTTATTTGTCTAAGCAGTAATGCAGTACAACCATAGTCAGTTAGCATTTCTCTGGGTTTAGAAGAGACTGTTTCCATTCACTTCCTGGGGCCTAGAAAACCTTTTTGTAATAGGTCATGTGGTCTTTGGTATTCTTCTCAGCTGTTTTCTGCTGACTCCCCACCTCCCAGGGTCTCTAGGACTTTCCCTCTACCCTCTGGCTGTTACTAACTCAGGCCTGTCCTGTTCCCCAAGTACTCAGATGCCCAAATTAGCATTCTCTCTTATCACTAAATCAAAATTATCAATCCACTAGATGGTAAACTCCATGAGGGTGGGAAGTTTTGCCTGTTTTGTTCACTCCAGTATCTCCAGTGCATACCCATGTCTGGAACCTCTTAGGAACTCAAAGTTGAATGAATGACTACGTCTCTAAATTTGTTAGTCTCAGCCCAGTGCTGGGAAGAAAGCAACCCATTGAACTAATTTACAATCATCTCTGAAAGACCAGGAGTCCCTTATCTCGTGTTAAGGTTATTTGCATACTTAAAGGGAAAGTTTGTGAATTCAAATTATTCTCATTGGGAAAATTTCAATAGTGAATTAAATGGAGAGAAAACATTCCACATTTAAGGGTGGGTGGTGGTGGTGGGGAGATTGACTTAGGTAGGCCGGATCTGCCTAGGAGTTTGCCCCTGAGGGCTTCCGCTTTTCAAGGCCCTTAAGTCTCACACCAGAACAACTTCTAAAAACTTAGAGACTTTCTCATAATGGCTTAGGACAGTGACCAGGATAAGTCAGAGAGCGGCTGCAGGGCTGTTTTTACATTGTACACGGGCTATTCTATTTTACCTTTTCTGGTATATTTCAAAAGGAATTTCCTAACTTTCTAGTTAAATTTACAAGGGCATGGGGGGACCTCCTCATAGTCAATACTATTTGCTGATCACAAGTAAATTGTATACTTTCACTATATGTAGAGGTCATATTTTTTAGCCAGTAAATTGCCTTGGAAGAAATGTACATCTGATATTGAGCTGGGGAATACTGTGAAAGATAAAAAATAATTTCTTTTATGCCACACTATTTTTTTTTATGTACTCTAATACTAATGATTTCTTTTTAGATATTATATCCCATCTTTAACATCTCTCTGTCTGTCTCTGTCTCTGTCTCTGTCTCTGTCTCTCTCTCTCTCACACACACACACACACACACACACACACACACACACACACCTCAAAGCATCCTTCACATGCTTTCACTGAGATAAAAATTTAATGGAAATGGAAGCCTAACCTCAAAATTCTTATTCTCGATTTATGATTTGGGGCTATAAAAAAGGTAGAAGTTAATTTTGATGTTTTCAGATTTTTTAATGTCAGGATTTTTTCCCTGCAGTGTCGATCTTCTTTCTGTAAACTCCTTGATTAAAACGTTCATTTCTTTTTAAAACACAACTCAAATATATGAGCCAAAAGCAGTGCATCTTAATAAACCACAACATAGTGTAAAAAATATTTATAAACTTATTACTAATAGAAAATAAATGTTTTAGTGATTAAGTCTAAAAAAATCAAATTTAGTTACTAAATAGTTGTAGTAATTATATAATGAAATAGTTTTGATTAATCTTTTGTTCAATTAGAAATATTGTGACTACAGGCTTAGCACTACAGGTAGTGTAACCATCAAATAGTGAAAAGATTAGTATATTTTGCATGTTTTTACATTTTTCTGTTTATTTTGGAGTCCAGTAATAGCAAGTTGCTCTATTCTGTATCTATCATAGGATGATCTTTGGTTGATAAAAGTTCCTCCTTTGATTTAAAAATGAATGCAATTCTCAACCTAATAAAATCATCTTAAAGTTTACAATTGTTGACGGTTTTATAAAATATAATTACTCAGTATTTTGCATATAAAAGGTACTTAATAAATGCTTGCAGACTTATCTCCCCAAAGGAAAATTATTAAAAAAAAAAAAATCCAAATTTCTGCAAGTGTAATATTCATTTTGTATCGGGAAGAGAAATAAGAGGCTCGGATATTTAAGGCTAGAATATCATATAAAAGTGCCACTTTGGCCAAAGAATGTTTAAAATATTCTAGTCCTGACACGTTTAATAATAGGCACACATCCTATTTCTTTGTTTCATTACCATTGCGCTCTCTTCTTTCTGTCATTTTTTTTTTTTTTTTTGGCATGGTAACAAATTCAACAAAAAATCAACGTGATCTGGTTAAACTTTTTGATTTAGTAATGGATCCGCTGTCCTATCAACGAGGAGGTAGGAAAACCAATGTGGGGGAAGCAGGGATGAATCTATTTGAATGGAATGTGTCCACTCGAAATCATTTCATGTGGGAACATAATTTCAAGTTGAAGGATAATTACAGAAGAGACAGCCAAACACCTCCCGCCGCCGCCGTCCGCTCAGTGTTGGAAACCCCTCGCCGCGGCCGGGAGGATCGCTGCCGGCTCCGAGCTGCCGCTTCCTGCCCCGGGGCGGCGCACCCTGACTCGGGAAGGTGCCGCGCGGGGAAACGTGGCACCCTCTCCAGCCCGCGCCCAGGGCGCTGCGGCCGGGCGCTCGCAAGAGCCCGGCGAGAAAGGCTGAGCGGCGGCCGCGCACCGGCCGGCGGGGAGAACCGCCCGCAGCGCCGGCGCCCGCCGGGGGACGGGAAGTGGCGCCCGGCCCGCCCTCCGCAGCCGGCGGCCCCGCAGCCCCGCACCGCCCCCTTTCTCTCGGCCTCTCCCTCGGCCTCCGCCACCCCGGCCGAATTCTTGCATAAATTATGCCAGGCGCGCCTGACGTCAGGTGGCGGCGCGCGGGGAACCGGCGGCGGGCGCGCGCGGCCCCGCGGCCTCGGGCGCGCGTGGCGTGCCGGGTGCGCGCAGGCGCTGGCGTGCTGGGGCCGCGGCGGTGGCGGCGGCGGCGGCGGTAGCGGCGGCGGCGGCGGCGCGGGGGTTGAGCCGTGGTGGTGCGGACGCGCTCGTGCTCGGGAACTATCGGATTAAACTTGAATCGAGTGAAATTACACAAAGGAGCGCCGCGGAGGAGGCGGCCCGGGGACCCGGAGACCTTGAAACTCGCCGGAGCCCCGTTCGCCCCTGGCCAACTCCGCGTCTGTGGATTCAGCCCCCTGGCCGCGGCCGCCGAGCCAACTCCGGAGCCTGCTCTGCGTTTTGTTTCCTCCCCGGCACGGGGCAGCGGAGGAGCCCGACCGACCGACCCCGGTGAGAGCGAGAGTTCGCCCGGCGCCCCCGGGAGGGGCGGCGGCGGCAGGAAATCGCTCCGGGCCGGCGCCGGGGCCGCGCGAGGAGTTGGGAACGAGGAGTTGGGCGTGTGCGGGGCGAGGGGCGAGGGCGGGCGGGGGCCCGGGCGGGCGCAGGAGCGCAGCGCCGCCCGCGCTGTGTCGCTGGCGTTGCCGCCCGCGGGGCCCGAACCCGCGCCCCGAGCGCCGCCCGGTGCCCCAACTTTTGCTTGCGTCCGCGGGGCCGGCGGCGGCGGGGGCGCGCGGTGCGGCCAGGGTCACTTCCTCGCATGTAAATGGCTTTTTGTTGTGCTGCCAGCGTGGGGGGGGGGGGACGGGGGACAGGAGGGAGCGTGTCTGCGCGCGGGGGAGCGCGAGCGCGTTTCCTCCCGCCGGCGCCGAGCACGAGTTGCCGGCTCTATTCGAGAGAAAAAGGAAGGAGGAAAAGTTGGGCTCCAACTCAAGTGCGAGCGGGCGATGGGCGCGCGGGCGCGGGGCGGCTGAGCGGCGGCGGCTCGGGGACGGCGGCGACCCCCGCCTCCCGCCCCCGCCCCCCGCTCCGGACCGACCACGCCGCACTCGCCGGGAGCGGCGGCCGCACCGGCGCGAACAAAGTGCGTCCTTCCCGGCGCGGCGGCGGCAGCCCGCGCGGGGACGGCCACCGGGCGAGGTGGGTCGGCAGCGGGGAAAGTGCGCTGGGCGCCGCGTGGGGCGGGGGCGACGCGAACACGCGGCGCGGGGGGCGTCCCGAGCCCAGCCAGTGCCGGCCGCGGGCGCGGAGTTGCGAGCCCGGAGCCGGGGGCTCTCGGGTTCCCCGGCTGCTCCCAAGTGCGCGTGGAGGAGAAGAAAGGGAGCGGGGCCGGGGCGAGCGCCGGGAGGCGCGGCGAGGAGGGGACCCCACCTTGCCTAGCTGGCCGGGCCGCCGGCGGCGGCTACATAATAGCGACTTTAACCCCCGAACGCAACTCGACTCCCCCTCCCCCAGCGGGCCGGGGGTCAGCGCCGCGTTGGGGGGTCACCAGGTGGCCCCCAAGGTGGCCCGGGTGCACTCTGCCCCCGCCGAGAGCCGCGGCTCGGAGCGTGAACGACCGAGGTGGCTGGAGGCCAAGCGGTCAGCGGGGAGAGGAAGGAGGGCGGCGGGGGACGCGTTGTTTGTTTGGTTCGCACCGGGGACTGGGCTCGCCGGGGGCGCGGGGCTCGGGCGGGGGCGCAGGCACCGGGTGGGCTGCGGTGCGGGGCGGGCGCGGCGGCGCGGGGCGAGCGCGGCCGGCGGACCCCGGGTGCGGGGGGGGGGAGCGGCTGGCCGGGAGGCTCCGGGGAAGGAGCCGCCGGCCCCGAGCAGCCATCATTACCGAGCCGCCTTTCTCCGGATGGCTCTGCCTCGAGGAGCCCCGCGCCGTGGGAGCGCACCCCAAACTCCCGGCCGGCCGGCCGCCCGCTTTGTGAGCGCCCCCGTGGAGCGGGCGACGCGGGGAGTGCTCCTGCTAGGGTCTGACGGTTTTCTCGGAGGTCGCTTTTAGAGACTGTTCACGCCTCGGTTTTAAACTAGTTTTTTTCCCCCTCTTCTGAACAGACAATGGACAAAAGAAAAGTAGCAACCCACATGGAGAGTTTCCTTTTGAATTGCTAGAATTAGATACACTATCCAGCTCTCCACTTGCTAAGTATACTTTTTAGTTTCCTATTGTAAATTATCTAGTAATCGGGTTAAATAACTTATTTTAAAATGTGTCTATCCTGTGGGCTTGAGTTTTAGAATACATTAAATATCTTAACTTATTTTAAAAAGGTTATGTGAAGGGCCTGGTTTTTATTTTCTAAAAATTATGTCATGTTAGCAGTGGGCGATACCTTCTAAGGGGTTGAGTGTTATGTCCCCCCAATTCTCTCTCATTGTGGGGGGGGGCAGTACTCATTATACGCGATAACCCAGTAGGAAAAAAATACATATATTTCCTCACAGATCTTTTCTAACGATGACAAAAAAAATCATAGTGACTATGACCTTAGTAGCATGGGTACCTGATTGATCCCAGTTATAATTACATTTAGATTGCAGCAATGTCTAAATACTAGGCAATTCCTATTTCAGAAATAACTTGAGCTGTAATTTTATAAAGTTGAATCATTCTCCCAACCCCCCCCCCAGTACATCTGTCGCGCAGTGTTTTTGTCTTGCTGTCGTACAACAGAAGCCCTCCAGTCTTTACCCTAAAATGGCAGCTTTCATTTGACTGGGGCCCATTCATTGACAGTGATAATAAAGAGGCTGAAAGCTGGATGCTTGGGGCACGGAGTGGGACTCGGTTTGCCTTTCTGGGTGATAAGTAGGAGACATTTTATGTCTTCAGTTTGCTCCTAAAAAGTTTATTTTCCCTGAAAGACGTACACCGTAGGGAAAAAGTTACAAAGTAAATTGAGAATTCAGAAATGGAAAAGGGTTTGAGCAGCAAATTTTAGGAGCTAAATTTTCTTACTTTGCCCAATAGTGGAAATATGGCATTCTCCCTTTTTTGGTAGTCTGCTGATGAAGGGACATGATGGATTTTTGTCCGGCTTGTAACAGGTGAATTTCCTCAGCATGGCACTCAAGAATTGCAATTGTTTTCTAGCACTGTGGGTTTTATTATTTATCTTCTCTTGATATTTTCTATTTTTCTCTCTTTCTGTAGAAGTCACTAAACTGAAGCGTGATGAATTCTATCATAGCTTTATGCTTTCAAGATTCAAGTGAGTTTCTAGATGAAAAATGAATTATAGTAGACTGGTATGTGAATTCTAAACTCTAGTTACACTGGTTTAAACAATGGACATAGGAACTTCCTTTTCTATGTTTTAACATGAAAGGCAGAATAGAGAAGTGATAATGGCAGTGTTGTATAGGTGATGGATAAAAAGCTGAAATATTATTTCCCTCTTTCAAGGAAAAGAATAACACGTTTTTTTCCAAGTTGGAAGTATAGAAGCCAAATTTTAAATAATGTATTCAGTAACTTAGTTTTAAAATAGTATTTTCATAGATTCACCTGTACTTGGTTTAGTTTTAAATCAGTTCAACTTACAGGAACATTTCCAAAACTTTTTTCATGATGAGAGTTTTCTAGGTTAGCCTTACTTTTATTGAGTTAAAATGAATACCATGAGGAATACCCTTATAATACTATATGAAGGGAATGTTACAACCTTTTATTCATATAGGTGCAAAATCAATAATACAATACTTACAATTTTTAAGCAGTTAGATTAAAAGAACAAGAATATTTTTATCTATGAGAGCATGCACTCTAAATGCTTCTATATACCTGCCATGTAACCCGTAAGAGCAATGTAAGTGCCAAATTTAGGGTAGTTCTTTAAAACCTAGCATTACAGCATTTTATTCCCTATGCTTGAGAAAGTTTGTTTGCCATACAGTCTCCATCCATTTAGTTAATTTTGATTCAGCAACCTTGGCAAGTGTTCCATATGTAAAACAATAAAAGGCAGTACTTTCCCTCAGGGAGTTTAGCTTCTAGTAGGACAGAGAGTTCTACAGGTAACCACATATTCACATTTGACTTTTAATGTTAACTTTGGTAGTAATAGTTATCTTCCATCCTTCGTTATCCACATACAGCCTTTTGGGTTTGATAGCAGACACCATGGCCATCTTATAAACATCTATAAATGAGGCATTGCAGGAATAAAAATGCTTACTCAGCTGAGCAAAGTGTGTGACTACAAATAATGGTTCTGAAAATTTCATCTTTGTAGGAAAGTGATTCACTTCCAGTATTTAAATGATTTCTACATGTAAACAAATAAGCACATACATGGATATAGGTCACATAGCCAAATTCACTAAAAAGGATGGAAACCAACATTTTGGCTGATATTGAGATGACGTCAGGAGCATATTGGTCCTGTGTGTCTTTTTGAGTTGTCTTTTTCATTCACACGGACACGTTTATGTATCTTTAAAAAAAATCTATACTTTTTGTTCCATTAAAAATTCAGAATTTAGACTGGCTGATTAGCTCAGTTGGTTAGAGCACAGCCTTGTAATACCAGGGTCATGGGTTTAGATGCCTGTACTGGCCAGCCACCCAAAAATAAAAATCAGAATTTAACATTTTTCAAAACAAGTTTCTAAAACCATTATAACTTCATTAGTTTGGGAGATATTTTCCTCTTTCCCTGGAAAACTTCTAGTCTTCTAAAAAAAAATCTTTGACATTTGAAGATGACTGATGTTAAATTATTAAAGAAATTGGGATCACATAGTTTTTCTAGAAGAGATATGAAAATGGAATTATTTACTTCAATTTGGTATCACTCGGGTTGCAATTATGGCAGAAATCTATAGCTGATTATGATGGTAGTTAAGCATTGGGAAAGTAATTACAAACTTACTGCTGTTTTATATTTTGCTTTTATATTAAAAATTTTAAATGAAATTGCATCTGTGATAAAAAATACATAGAAATAGTAAATCATAATGATATTGTCAAATAGAAATTCACTTTATTATCATTAGAGAATCTTTGGATGTTTAGAACACAACCTTAGAGACCTTAGAGAATGAGTTGAACTTTCTCATTTTACAGATTAGGAAACTAAAGCCCAGAGAGATTAATTAAATGAGCTCCCTCTGGCTGGTCACCCAGTTATTGTAGAGCTCTTCTTAGTCACAGTTGTCTTCCTGGTGCCTAGCCTGGTGTCGAGCAGGAGAAGTGTTGGGTTTGTCTTTGTTGGATGACTGAGCTGGCTTTGGAAGAGTCTAGCTCTTCCTCATGTTCTGACTCAAACGTACCTTCTGGCTTTAGAATTCTACAACATATGATAACACAGCTCTTAAAGGTGTACTTAAGCCAGCAGTAATTTGCCTCTACTGTGTTTGGAGTTTTTTTTTTTTTTTTTAAATATATACATGCTTATCCATCTAGAAAAATGCAGAGATAATTATTCCAAGATTTGATTACTGTTTTCATTTAAGAAGCATGTATTCATTACCATAACTAGATTCTTGTACTTTTTAACTAATGTTAGGTGACTGCAAACATGATTGTTTGCTCAGAGAAGTATTTTTGAGGGTTCTGATTTTACTTCGAAAATTAAAAACATCTTTTTAAAAGTGAAAATAATGTAGACTATTAATGAAGACGCATAACTAGGTAGTAAAGAGCTGATTGGTTCTTGGGCTTGTTTGCTTGTGCTGATGCGGAATCTGAGACATTGTTTTTAGTGGGCCTTTGGGCCTTGTACCACCTCTGTGGGTGTCACGCTTAGCTCTCATGGCAAGTGAGTGTGGACTGTGATTAGTTTTCCTCTTTTATCTGTTTTCTTGTTCACTGACTCAACTATTATTTGTTTACCTACTCACTGAAAGGTGCAGTGCTACAAACTAGGAATACAGTGGTGACGTGAGAAGACATGGTGGACCCTCACAAAGAGTAAATAAAGCTACTGTGAGGTCAGAGGTACTATGCAGTGGATACCTGGAGGAGTGAGGGCTTATAATTCTAGGATTCAACGGATGGTGTGGAGCATCAGCCCTTAAGAAGTGGCTTTAGCACTGCCATCCAAATGATGGTAGCAGAAGGAGTGAGGGCATGCCAGGCAGTGCCAGCTGCAGTAGGAGCCACTGATGAGTGGTAAGCAGTGTTTGACCGGAGCAGAATTGTGTTTTGAAGAGGATCGAATTGGTGGGTGGAGGAAGGAGAATAGGTTGCTGACAGTATTCTGCCTGCTTTTGTCGTGGTCCATGGATGGAGAGATGACAATGATTTGGACTAGGTTGGTGGCCATGCAGATGGAGAGAAATGGACAGATTTGAGAAATATTTAGGAGTTTCAGTGAATAGGACTTGGGGACAGGTGTGTTGGGGAGAGGGAGGTCTCAGGGGATGTAGGTTTCTCGTGTATTCTCTGCTCATCTGATATTATTCATGGGGGCTGACAAGGATCAGATTTGAGGAGGAAGATCATAAGTTCTTGTAGCATATGCAGGGTCTTCAAAAAGTTCATGGGAAGATTCATGTTCTCTTTTAATTCCATTTTTCTATGTACTTTTTGAAGTACCCTCATATGACTGAGGTAGCTGATAATGGACCATGATACCATTGTTTTAGCCTTCTTCCCATTGCTAGGGGCATTCTTGGACATTCCAAAAATAATCTGCTAGCTTTCCCTGAAAGATGTTGGTGTATGGTGAGCCCACCAGAGATCGCTAGTGGGTTCAGTGAAATGGGGGTGGGTGGGTGGGAACCTTTGTCACTTGGCGAACATGTGGTACGCTGTAGGGGTCTGTGGGTTGTAGATTGAGCTTAGAGCCCGGGGGCAGCCAGGCCTTGCCCCATCTTGTTCTTCTCTATCTCCCCTCCTGGAGGCCACTTTCTGTTGCTAGTTATATATTGGGACAAGGTCTTTGATCTACCAAGAGACAGTGGTGGGTGCCACATGTCCTCAGTGCTGTACTTCTTACATTTTAGAAGACGGTTGCAGTCATATGTAGGTGTGGGAGAAGGGAATACAGTGTTTAATTTTGGAGAAAAATAGCAGTTTTGTTCAGAATACTTACCTGAGTTTTAGTGGAGTACGAAAAACCAGTTTAATGTGCAAATTATTCAAAAAGCTACTTTGTTAAATTATTAGAAGTGGATTATTCAGCATAGTTGCTGGTGGCAAAAGAGAGATGATTACTGATAAATCCAGAAAAGCTTCTGAATTGCTGACATTAATATCATGAGATAACAAATTATGAAAATCCTGAACGTTAATCTTGAAACATTTTTTTTTTTTCTCCTGACCGGTAAGGGGATTGCAACCCTCGGCATGGTGTTATCTGCACAACGTACCAGCCATCCCCATATAGGATCCGAACCCATGGCCTCAGTGCTACCAGCGCTGCACTCTCCCAAGTGAGCCGTGGGGCCGGCCCTTGAAACAGTTTTTTTGAAGGACGTGTTTGTAATTTTGCTTTTGCCAACTTATGTAGGTAATAATATTATCTTTTTTTTTTTTTGGCTGTAGATCAGATTTTGTTCTGGATGTGCATATAGAAATTCTTCCTGGGACTCAGTGTCTTTGGCTAGGGGCCTATTTCAGTGGTCTTACTGCCATTGTGTGTTCTTCATAGGCCTTTCTGGTGGCCATTGTGACACAATCAGGTTGACTGGGGTCCTTCTTATCTCCTTCAGGTGGGCAAGATAGGGACTTATATGGCTGTAGGGACCTGCATCATCTGAAATTATACCTTCACTTCTGGTGATTTTGAGGGATTATTTGAATAAATTTAAATTCAGGAGAAGTAATGTTCCCACGTGTGAAGAGTAGAAAAGCTTGGTGTGCTGACTTTCGTTTCAGAAGGCCTTGTGCCAACTATGGGGGCAGATTACTTCTACTACTATTTCTTCAACTTAACAATTTAAAAAATTTAAAGACTCCTTTAACATACATTCTGTTGTTTGATCTGGTCAACAGTGTATTCTTACGGTTTCAGAAATTGTTTCAACCACAGAGGGGTAGACACTAAATGAAAAGGTGCACACAGCCTCCTGAGATGTGGGAACGCTGAGAGTGAAGGAATACAGGGGACATTTATTTGGGGCCCATCTGCCCTGCTGGCTGCAGCAGAGGCCGAGGAGGCAGCAGAGGGCATGGGGTGGACTTGAGTTTTCCACCATGTACTTCATCAATACAGGGGTCAGGCAAAGAGCCACTGCTGCTGAGCAGGGACCGCACATGACTGAGTTTCCACACCCAGCCTTTGTGTAGGGAAAAGCAGGGAATTAGACACATGTGTTAGTTTTGACATATTGCCTACTCTCCCTAGAATCCTCAACTTAAAACAGCCAAAGATTTCTACACTGTATTTGTAGTATGTTTAATAAAGGGAACCTTGGTAATTAGTTTTCCTCCTGGTTCTACAGCAGCAAGTTTGGGGGGATACTTTACCCTTTTAAAGAGTCCACTTTGTCCTTTTTATCCTTTTGAAAGAAACCACAGACATTTTGGAAATCTGTTCTGTTGATATTTAAAACATAATTAGCAAATGTACATATTATTTCAACACACTTAAAAAACTATTGCACATCTTTAACATAATGCAAAGCAGGCAAATAGTGAGAAGTCCCTTGAAGAATTAGGAACATGCATTTAGTTTCCAAAGCAGTGCCTGCTGCTACACTAAGTGAATAATAAAATCAATTTGAGCACAGGTATACAAAAAAATATGCCTTAGTTGCTGATGTATTTTAAAGTGTAAGGGCCTAGCAATTAACTTTATTTATGGATGCGACTGGCAGTATATTAAAATTTTTAAGCCTCGATCCTTAAAGTGGACTTTTTTTTTTCGAAGTCTCTATTGCAGTATTTTATATTTTTGTATACTTGACCTTCTTTGTGTTTGAAATTTTGCTTTGACCAATTACAAGTGTATTGATCTTGCCAGATAAATCACATAGACTCATCCTGAGAATTTCAAAATCTTAATTAAAATAATGAACAGTGTTCTCCCCCACCCCCAGTAAGTGTGTGTTGAGAGCAATCAAGTAACATAGTGCAGAAATAATAAAACAACATTAAAATAACGTTAATAACCATAATGACTAGCTAACATTTCTCATTGGCTAGGTATTATGCCTAGTGTTTTAATCAGAAGAACTCTAGGTTATAGGTAGAATTACTACCCCCATTAAACAGATGTGGAAACTGAGAGGGCTGGGAAGTTAAATTGCAGGGCCATACAGCTCCAGCAAGTGGTGGGGGAGGAGTTTGAATTCAGATTGGCCAGACATCATAATCTGTGTGCCTTGCCGTTGTGCTGCTGTTGCTGCCTAGACCAGCTCTGAAGTGTGCGTCTTTGCTGTCTTCATAGGCAAAGGTGCATTAAAAAGTACCATCAACACCCTGTAATCCTGTGTCCTGCCCTCCTGCTGTATCCTGTCAGCCCAGGTTATTTCTGTCCGTGTTTCCTCTGTTTGTGCCTGCTATATTTGTGGGGTCATATGTCATGGGATGTCTTGGCATCTAAGGGATTCACGCCTTTCACCTTCCAGGCCTTTTCTGCCCTGTGGAGTTGAGAACAGTTGTTCTTGTGGAGGTTTTTATTCTGTGGTGGCTGAGAACTTGAGTTCTGACAAGAGACAGGCTTTGAATCATAAAGCTGGAGATAATAGTACTACCAACTGCCCAGGGTTATGGTGGAGATTAAGTGAGATACTCCACCCAAAGCCCTTGGTATAGCACAGGGCATATTTACTGAGTAGTTACCATTTTTATTAGTTCATTCTTAATCATTGAATTTATCAAACCATGTATGTTGATTTTATTTTTAATTTAAAAAGTCCCCCAAACCATTATCCTAAATTATTACTAGACAAGAATGAGTGGCCTGTAGTGGTGATTGGCTAGTTTTTACTTGTCCTCAGGAGTAGACATTTGAAAATTAATATGTATGCATACCTTTGTTCAGCAGTACAACCAGATGTTATTTACCTAATCCTTTTGTTGATTACACAGGGGTGATTCACGTATCCCAGGTGGTACAAAAGACAAATGTGAGGGAGCGTTTCTTCCTCCCGAGCTGTAAAGATATTCCTCCACTGTCCAAGTTACGACGGTCTTCCCGGGAAACCAGTCATCCCTCCTTTTCTTCTAACCTGCAGGTCTGCAAACATGGTGGGTGATGTTATTCTAGATGATCAGTGGTGTGGGCATCTTCAATCAGTTCTGTAATACTAGAACTTTCCAGTTCATACCAGAGACCACACGGTGTTCTTAAAATCTGTAGTAACTCCATGTCCTCAGTTCTCAGACCTTTTGACTCAGTCCTGTTTTCCCAAGTTCTGATTATAGTGCAAGGAAGAGACAAGATGGGATCTAAAATCAGAATAGGTCTGAGGTTGGGGTCTGGGATGTGAGTGGCAACTAGAATGTGAGAGGGTTTCCTTTCTTTCCTAAAGAGGCTGCCCTAGCTTCTTTAAAATTCCACTGCTACCCAGGCTGGCATGGAAATGGAAGACATGGAGTGTAGACAGTTTTCATGTTGTTTTATTATCACTTAAAAAACACTCGAAGGGAATAATAAAATAAATGGTGCAAAATGTAAACAATTGATAAATATGGATTTATAGGAGATCATTGTGCTATTCTTCCAACTTTATTGAAAGTTCGAAATTGTATCAAAATAGAAAGTTTTAAAAAAGAATAGTGACTCTAAGGGATTGATCTTAATAGCTAACATTTATGGAGCATGGACTTGGTGTGAGTTAGCATTTTACTAAGCTAATTACATGAACTGTTTTCACTGTATCCTGAAGCAGGATTAGTCAAAACACTGAGGTTGGGACAGTAATTGCCATTTTACTCTCTAGAGTTTTAGAGATTGTTTAATAAATTTGCCGAAGATCACAGCTTTTAATGGGTAAAATTGGGACTCAAATGAGGACAGGCTCATTTAACACAGCCTGTAGCGTTAACGCTCTGCAGGAATTGCTTTGGATGGTCCATCAATATAACCTAGGTCTCAGAAAGGTAGGAAGAGCATATGTCAAGATCCTGGAAAGAAACTGAGAGGCTGAAAGGTGTTTATTAACAGGTTATAGTCAGTGAGGCCTCTTTTCCTCAGATGTCATGTCTCATCAATTGCAAACACTTTCAACCTAAAAGGCACATGCTCATCTCAAGACTTACTAGTGTTCCAACTCTGTTTTCATTTATCAGTCCAAGATGTAGCCAACATTAAAGTATTCAGCTTATTACAGAATTGGCTTTTCTCAATTTTCCCCCAGTGTTTATCCAAGATGTGATTCACTTAGCATCTTTTTCTCACTGCACAGGGCTAGAGCTGCACCCAGGAAGGACCAGGATGCTACTTTGGCTCCTGATTATAGCACTTGTTCCTCATGTGTGCATTAACTTGCGTGAATATGCAGCCTCCGTGAAAAACTTGCAGACAGCTTCTGCTGACACCCAAGGCAGCAGGCTGTCTTCCACAACCATACACTCAGTCATACTCTCAAATAGGCATAGAATTCAAATGGATAAATTAGTCGACTTATATGTTACAGGGTGGGTGGGTGTCCCTTTGCCAAAGGATTTTAAAAAGAAGTTAAAATCCCAAGTACTAATACTACTTTGCCCCATAGAAATAGCCTGTGAATGATATGTCTGGATATGTATATATATGTGGTGATATATGTACAGGTTTATAGTCCCCCCCCCCGCCCGCAACTGAATAAACTGTTGAATAGCTTGAGTAGGGTGTCTACTTAAAACTTAAGTTTTGCTATTTTTAGTGCTCTTAGTCTTTGTCTCAATTATGTTAAGTTTCAGAGCTACGTTTACCACCAGAATAAACATTTTAAGCTTTTCATTTTCACATTCATTAAAAAACAAAAGTAAAAATCTGGGTTGATGTATGAAACAGACCTCAAGTTTATAGGGAACTTTGTGACTAGTTTGGGGTGCTGAAAGTCATTTCATTTATCTGCTAGGTTCCAGCAGGATCAAGAAAACTCTATTATGTGCTGTCAAATGCATTAATAAGGATAAATCCATTGAAATAAGTATATTTCATAGGATTTGTGCCCCATTGAGCACACAGGTGGTGATACTGCTACAGCTCAATTGCTGGTTGGCAGGCAATACCACTGTCCTGTAGCCGGGAAATTTGCATCTTAGTTGTTGCTTGACTGTTGTCTCATTGTAGGGAAGGAGAGGTGAGTGGATGGTCTGAGGGCACCCACAGAAACCCAGGCTGTACTAGCAGAATGGTTGACAGCCGAGGGCTGCTGTCATTCTCTACATCTCAGAATTTTTAGAACTCAGGGAAACGCCCGTAGCATTGGCATTATCCTTTATGGATCACTACTAAAATAATAACATTAATGTTACTAATACCTTAATTTGGGAAACCTGTAAAATGACCCTTTACCCTCCTCTTTACAAGACTGCTTGGGCCAGTTGTTCAATCTGGTAAGTGACTTGACTTGTTTCACCTACTAACACTAGGCAAGAGGTGAGAAAATGGGTCTTTCTATTCAAGATATTAAAGCATTAATTTATATTTTTATAAAATTTACTTGTGCATCTCTTACTCTTTCAATACTCTGCCTTGTGTAAGGAACCCCAACTGCTCCTCTTCTCACCATTTTGAGACTGTGGTTAGAATGTGCTTGTCCATTATTCCTTGGCAGAAAAGGTAAAGTAGTAATTGCTCCTTGAGTCAGTGGGGGAGGAGGGAGTGGTGGGTGCTTTTTGAGCCTGGGCGTCTGCCTCAGTCCTGCAGCTAATGCTCTTATCTCCCCCTCCCTGCCACCCCCTCCTCCCACCAGGATTAAGAAGATACAGGGTTGTTTTGCAGAAATAATGTATCCATTGATCTTTAAGGAAGATTAGAATTGTGAGCTGCACTGAAGTTGCTTTCTCATCTGTTTTCTCCGAGGAACCTGTGAAATGGGTCTGTTGTGTAGATGATTTTAAGGCTCATATGTAATTTAAAAAAATTTCATCTAGTAAACTTAGAATGACTAAAGATATAGATATTTACTGGGCCTTAGAATTAACTCAGTTACTTGCGTGCTTGTTAAAAATGCAGAATCCTCAACCACACACCAGATTTACTGAATTAAAATTTCTGTGGGTCATCTAGACCTGCTCCGTGTCTAGCCTGGAACTTGTCCCCCCTCCTTAGACAACCTGGTACCCCCAGGATCTCCTGGGAACCTCATGTTGGTGCCAGACCCAGCACAGATGCCTGCTCCACACAGCACTGTATCCTCAAACCCCCAAGCACCCACGATCTGCCATTCTCAGCCTCCAGGGAGCTGGGATTACAGGTGCGCCACAGTGCCTGGCTCTGTAGGTCATCTAGAATCTGAATTTTTATCCAGGTGTTTTTGATGTACTCTGAAGTTTGAGAAGCCATGTATTTAGCCCAATATGTTAGTTATACAATGAAGACACTTTGGAAATATAAAAATTTAGACAATGGTAATGCATAAATTCTTACAGTAATTTTTGGAATGTTAAGAAATGCTCCATTACTGTAAGTGAGTGAAACAGCTATTTGGCATGTCTCTTAATACACGAGGTGAAGATGCGGGACTGATTGAGAGTTTGAAATCATAGTCTTTCAAGGTGCTGTAAAAGGGATGGAGAATAGATTGCTTTGTATTAAATTTTATTTTCATTTCTGCCACCAAGTAATTAAGAACTTGTTCTATGTGTATTTCTGGTTTACATTGTAGATGTATGTAAAGCTAATAGATTTGATAAGCAGCAGTAACTATTTGGGACAACCCATTTCAAGCCAGTGTTATTTCCAAGGGCATGTAATATGTTTAAAATGAGAATCACTGTAAAAGGTAATTTAGTGAGTGGGTTAGTGCTGTTTTGCGGGACTTGTTTGCATAATTCTGTGTAAGACAGGATGCTTATGTGGAAGGTATGAAGGAAGCTTATACTTGGAGCTTTTTTCTTGGCCCTCATTCTTTCTCTCTTTCCACCACCCCATCTACTTGACACTTCTTGTCCTAGACCTTGGCACTGTTAGGGTCCTGAACTTTCCCTCCGATGCTGCCTCAGTTTCATTCCTTTTTTTCCTACTCCCTATATATGGCCTGTGCTTGTGGTTTTGATCTTGGCCTTCTCTAGGGTCTGGTTCAGCTCTTGCTCCCATGTGATTAACTCCTAAATCTGTGTTTTTATTTCCAGTTTCAGCCCCCCGAACTCCTAACCTTTATGTTCCCAGACTGTCTAAAACCAAAGGCATCGTAACTCCTCCTTCCTGCAAAAGCATAACAAAAGCATGAAGTTTCAACCCCAGCCCTTTCTCTTGAACCCACGCCGTGCACCGTGAATTTTCACTGATATCCTCAGGTCCTGCCCAGACGCAGGCAGCTACCAGGCTGTTGCAGACACCGTCTCTTCAGAGAATGCCACACCCTGCGTCCTGGTACCCTGGCTCCCTCTACTACTTTGTGCCCTTCCTGACCAGCTCAGCTGTGAGAGTGCAGCCCCAGGCCGGCTAGGCCATTGCTGTTGCTCTTACTTGCATAGGGGAGAGCGAGCAAGGTTATGACTGGTGTTTGGGGGAACCTCCCCTCGCTCTCTTCCTGCTCCCCTGTGAAGGGAATCCCCCTGACCATCTTCTGTGTCTTCGAGACCTTGCTTGCGAGACCACAAGAAGGACCCGAGCTCCTACCACCCAGCCCTCCTGGGGCGACTGCAGAGAGGACCCCATCTCTAGTTCTCCTCCTCTGGGCAGGGCTTGTGGAGCACCTCTGGGTGCAGCTGAGCCCGACAGCTTAATGTCAGGGTTCCCCATCTTGGGCAGTGTGAGGTTGCCCCGCATCCTGTTCTCCTCCCTGGCCTCATTAGTGACAGAGGGGCCAGCCAGCCCCTGTGTGGTCCTCTCCCAGCTGGTTCAGAATGTGAGTGGGGAGGAGGAGGTGGGTTACTTTCCTCAAACCCCATTACTGTGTTCCTGGCATCTAATTGGAACACATTTTTCATGCATTGTTATGATTAGGTGCTTAAGGGACGTGGGTTAACCCAGTGCTTTTGTAGGTTAACATGATAGTGTCCATGTGATAATGCCGTGTCAGAGGGAAAACTATTAAACTAGCAGTTGAAGAGCTTTTGGGGTGGGGTCACTTGCCGAAGTGAGCACAGCCTGAGGAACTGCACCGTAGGGCATGATGTCAGAGCCATGGGACCCAGTTGGTAACACTGGCATCGGGACAGATGTCTGCCTTGAAGCAGACTTTCAGAATGGGTTTCAGAAAGCTGGGCCTAACCAAATTCATATTAGTGTGAACTTTTACATACAGGGCCATGACTACGCCAGCTCTAAAAAGAAATTGAATCAATGCAAAGTTATGGTTGTTAAAGACAAGGAATAATTCAGTAATGTTTTCAGATTTACATTTGTAAAGAGCAAATGGCAATTTCTGTGTGAGGCTTTTTTTTTTCTTTTTCTTTTTATGTTTTTTGTTTTTTAAAATTTTTATCTGCGTGAGGCTTTTAACAAATCTTTTTGGCTTTTGGAAATCTGGTGAAAACTGTTATTAACTCCTTTCAAAGACAGGCAAGAACCATGAGCTTGCGCATCTTTTGGATGTTCTCCCTAACATTTTGGTATGACTTTATTGTTTGTGATGGCGTACTGGTATAAAATTATAACCGTGCTAAGCTTTGGAAGAGATAGTAAAAATGTTACCCCTAGCTAGGAAGTGCAGGTTAATGCACATGGACCATGAGGAACAGCACAGCACAATACGTAATTAAGTGCTGAGATGTTATGATGTAGTGTGGTCACTGCAGTAGTAGTGGGGAAAGAAATCAGAAAGTGTGACTTGCCCTCTTCTTTGATAAGTTGGAGGAACCGAGGAATAAACAAAATCATGGTCAGCCAAGGGTCCTGGCAGGAAACAGATGGCCAGCGCAGAAAAACCTGTAGGGGCCTGGGCAGGGGCCTTTTGTCCTCAGTGCCCTAGACATGGACGGTGGGGAGAGGAACACAGCCACTGCCACACCCCTGTTCCCTCTTCCTCTCAGCCTTCAATGCAAGGGGCCAGCCTCCTGGGGCTTAGGGAGGATCAGAGGGAGAGGGGCAGCCGGTTGGACAGGTCGGGAGAGGCTGAGCTGTGGTGAAATTGGAAGTTCAGACTGGGTGCGATCCTGACTTACAGTATGTGATGGAAATGGAGGAGAAAGGTTAGTTTGGAACCATGTGATGGGTTATAGTTGAAGACAGTAGAGGCAAAAAGTCAGAGGTTGTTGAAACAGCTCAGCCGGGAGGTGGCAGAGCTTTGGCCAGGGCAGGGAAGACTGAGTGGGAGAGGAAGAGACAATGTCGACATGGGGTGGGAACCCTTGGATGAGTAGCCGGTCACTCCGAGAATAGCTTAGAGCATGGAGCGAGAATAGCTTAGAAAGCCCCCTTTCAGGAGAACTAAGGTTTGGGAGTTGGAACTTAGATTCAGTCCAGAAATAGAAAACGTTTGAGAAGGGCAAGATACATAAAAAGATCACTTTAGAAAGGTTCATAAATAAAGCCATTTCAGTGAGAGGTTCTGCAACTTGTAGGTCAAGAAATGGCGAAAATAAGGCTGGCTGGTTAGCTCAGTTGGTTAGAGTGCTGCCTCGTAACACCACCTAGGCCAAGGGGTTTGGTTCTCCTTACAGGTCAGCTGTGAAAAAAAAATAAGGCGAAATATGTAACATTAAAAAACATTTTTAAATAAAGTCAAGATCTAAAAAAAATGATTTTATAATTTGACGTCGCTTTTGTAAATATTCTTACACCATAGGATGCAGTCAAAACAATATGACAATTCTGTAGAATATTAATATTGCACTTTCTGAATTGGAACAGCACAATGATAATTTGATTAGCAGTATGTAAGAGAGCTGTACAAATACAGTCACTACAAATTGAAGTGTGTCATTTCTCAACTCTCTTGAGTGTATGTGTTGTAACATTAAGAAGAACTGTCTCATGTCTTATACTTTAATGACTCTCATGTAATACTATTGTGTGGGTCTATTAAAAAGATACATCAACACATTCTGTGAGAGAATGCAGTAGAGAAACAGTTGCAGCTCACAGGAAAAGAGGCAAAGGATATGAGTAGAAAATGTATAGAGAGAAAGCTTAATTGTCAATAAACATGAAAATTTCCAAATTATGGAGTAATAAAGTAAATGTAAATTAAAATGAGATACTTTTTTCCTTCTTATCAAATTAGTGAAGATTTAAAAAATATGAGGGCTGGCCAGTTAGCTCAGTTGGTTAGAGTACAGCCTTATAACATCAGGGTCAAGGGTTCAGATCTCCATTCTGGCCAGCCACCCAAAAAAAAAAAAAAAAAAGAAAAATTCTTATGCTGTTAGAATATGGTAAGACCTGCATGCTCATTGTTGCTTGAAGTTCAATAAATATAAACATTTTGGGAGAAAATGAGAGACTATATTTATAAAGATCTTTATAAATAGCCATTCCAGCTGTATCAGTCATCTGTCCTAAGGAAAAATCTGAAATCCAGTCAACTATTATGAATAAGAAGTCACAACTTTTTTTCTGACAATGAGCAATTGAGAATGGTTGAATTTATGCTATATTCGTGTGTTAGAATATCATACAGACATTACAAATTATGGTTTTGGAAAATAGAAAGCTTAAAAGAGTAGAGTTCAAAACAATGTGTTAACTATGGTCCTGATTTTATACAGATTAAATTATAAGCATAGAAAGAGTAAGGAAAATACATCAATTTTTAAAATGGTTAATTTCAGGGATTGGCAGTTTTCCTTCATGTTTTAACAGCTGTGATTCCATAGTTATACAGATCTGGTTTGAATCCCTCCCCAACCATTTACTAGCTGTGTGACTTTGGACAAGGGTTTATTAGTTCTGTCTAACCTATTAGCTCTCTGACAAAAGGCAAGTTACTTAATTTATCTAAGACTCAATTTCTTCAACTGTGACATGGGATTGATAACAGTACTTATCTCATAGGTGTATGTGCATTAATGCAGTAATCCATCTAAAGCACTCTACACAGGGCTTGTTGCATTACTGACACTAATAATGTTAATTCTTTGGACTATAGGTAGTTTGTTTTCGTTGTTCTACTTTTTCTTTTCTAAATTTTATACCAAAGGGTTTTAAAACCCAAGAAACTATCTGATACCATATATGGAAGGAAGGACTCTGACAGTTTTTCAGTATTTTTGTGGTATAGACAGGAAAATCTTTTTTTTCCTAAAGTAATTTTAACCAGTTATATATCTGAAACAAATACTCCCAACTTTTGCCAGTTAGGGTTTTCTTTTCTTCTAGATCTCTTGGTAGTCTTTGGCTTATATTTTCTATTCCAAAGAAATTTTGTTGGGCAATAAGTTGAATTTTAAAAAAATTCCCCTTCCTGCCTTTTTTTAGTTTTCTAAAGTCAAAGAATACAAGAATCATCTTCTAAAAAATTTCTGTAGTTGAGATCTGAATTTGGTTAATATTAACTGCACGTTTAGCACTCAGATTTCAGACCTATTTGGTGCTAGCTTCTATACCTCTCACCTAATTGTTTAAATATGTGAGCATGATTTTGATATTTGGGAGGTGGAGGAAAAACCCCTCGAGACTCTGGAGCTTTTTAGTTAAAAAGGCTTACTCTGTCTTGGAGTGAGCCAATGTGGGTTAGTAGGAAGACTTTAGCATCTGGAACTCTTTCACCGTGGAAGTGTGTCTTTCTCATGGAAGAAACACATTTGCCTGCATGCAGCCTGGAGGAGCTTTCAGGCTATATTTTCTTCGCAGAAAAGTAACAGCTTTGCACTTAAAATAGCTTTAAAGTATTTGTCTCCTTGTAGTTATGTTACCTTTAATTTACTCTCAAACATTCTTTATTATGTCTTCTATGGCAAACACAGGGGGATAAGAAAAGGAAAAACAGAGACAAATTGTTAACATTGTTCCTTAAAGGAATTATCAGTAAATGGGTTGATGGTAGCATAAAACTTGAAAACCATAGAATCCAGAATATATGCAGCTACGTTTTATTACTGTATTTCATCAAATCTAAGTTGGTATCGGTTGTAAGATGTATCCTATTTCTTGTTATCAGCATCTTACTGACATATTGAAATGTGAAAAAAAAAAAGGTTTTAGAATTGATGAAATACAGTAATAACTAAAACAAAACAAAACAAACCCTCAGTTTGCAGTCGCTTGTATTTTTCAACTTTGTTTATGGAACAAAATGGAAACTTGTCTGGATGCATCTGAAATTGGAACTTAAGTCTCTAATCTTTAGCAAAAAGATGTCCCACCTGTGTGTCATTTTAATCACACCTGCTGCCACCTCTTACCTTGTTCCCTATGTTGTGAAAAACACATAGGGTACAGCATAGATGGACTGTGTGTCAGGCATTTCAGTGTGACTCTGCTTGGCTACTGGCCCTAATTTAAGCAGACAGTAGGCAACTTTTTACAGTGTTAATCTGGCAGACTGCTGTCAACACATTGGGTACCATAAAACAGTGTCACCAAGACTGTTCCACAAGAGTAATGCCAAAATCTATTAAAACTCACAGTAAAATGAGAAATGTACAGCTAACCATGCAAAGCCTGACTTGACAATGATCCAGTGTTTGATAGCATAGATTCTGAACTTAGCACTAGGATAGTGCCTATTTTGTACACATGCAAAACTAGGAAAATGAATGGTTCTTGTTCACAAGCAGTTTAAAATCTAATTAGTGATACAAAGGAATGAAGGGCCTCCTTTGATTTCTTATATCTAGGATCATCTGAGAGGATTTTGCATTACTTAGTATGAAACCAGTACAGGAGGAAAACAAGGTCGATAGACTTCTCCAGACTCCAATGTGAACCTGTTGTTAGACATTCCTCCTCCACCAGCCATGGGAAAGAATAATTTCAGATAAAATGATAGCAATTTAAAGATTACTTAAGTGTATAATTAGAGATTGGAAGAGGTAGAATGGCATAAAGGTTAGAGGCAAGGGCCCTGGAGTCAGACTGTCTGGGTTCAAAGCTTAGTTCCAGTACTTACTAGCTCTGGGACCTTGGGCAAGTAACCTTCTGTGTCTCAGTTTCCTCACTTATAAATAGGGTTAATAATAGTACCTTCCTTGGTGCCTGGCATATACCAAGCATTTATTGAACTGAGCTGTTATTAATATTGTATGGTCTGCTCTGTTTCTTAGTGAGGAGAACATGACAATGAGGGTGTAAGGACTTGCAGGGCCTTGGTGTCTATTAGTATGACTGCAGAACTTTCAAATAAAGATGGTAGATAACTTTTTTCCTTGGCATTATTGTGAGCATTATGCATCTTGAGAACAATTAGATACTAATGTCTTTAAAAGAAAAGATTGAAAGTATTATTGTGGCAGCTACCTATAGAACATTTGCCAGTAGTATCTTGGTCAGAGTGTTCTGGATTTCCCATGTGTCATGGTTTTAACAGAGCAGTGTGGATTTGGGTTGTAATGAAGTGTAGGAGCTGTGTTTTGCACAACATGACTAGGGCTTCTGTTTTATCCCACAGATTTCTGTATCTTAGGTGATATAACCAAATATTTTAATGTCACCAAAAAAATATATGACCATCCAGGAGAATTGAGATGATTTCAAAATTGTCAAACATTGATATTTTAACTGTTCTGTTTCTACTCACCTAGAGTGAGCCAGTCCTATTTTATTTTATTTCACTTTTCCCCCCAGACTGTTCTGCTGTATCCAGCTCTGTGTCTCCCACCTTTGCTATGGGATATACTGTAACTCCTCTCTTTCCTTCCCTGGAGCCTCTGTCTACTGTTGGATGGGGTGGGGGAGGGCAGAGAAAATTAGAATAAGAAATAGGACAAGACCTTAAGGAGCTTATGGTCATCTCTTCTCTCTGGTGCTCCTCTGGCTTCAAGGATCGTCCGTCACGTTCTGCTCTCTCAGCTGCATAATGGGTTAGATGAAGTGGGTTTTCCCCCTTTGTTTGTTATTGTTGTTTGATAGCTTGAGATTGTTTCTGTGGAATTTTTTTAAAATTCCAAACAGCCAAATTTCAAAAAATCATTAGGAATAAAACTAAATACTACATTAATACTTGTGATCGTTTGCCCTAGGCTCCTTCTAGCCACACTGGCAGCTTTTCACCTTCACAAATTGCATCTCGCTAGCTTCTGGAAGCTTACCATCTTACAGTAATTGCAGCTGTGACGACTGTTCTGGAGTAGGTGTATGTTACCTAACAGGTTGTGGAGTTTGTCAGTTGATGCCATGCCGAGACTGTGTCTTGACCTCACGAAAACCAGGGTTCTGTGTATATCTTAATCCAGGCTAGATAAAGACAACATGAGACCCAAAGGAATCAGCCCCACAGAATTGGGAGATGACTGTAGTTGGCCTACATGATGACATGATGCCAAATCAAGTGACCGACTAGTTGGAGAAACTTAAAAAAGTATGGCCAGCTCATGTGCTGGCTAGTACAGGTTAGCCAGTCGAATGGTCTGTAACCACGAAGGTTTCAGAGGCTACATCTGCTGTTGGTAGCCATTGGAGGCAGTATAACCTCACAGTTAAGAGCAGGGGTTCTGGAGTTCGAACCTGGTTCTAATTTAGACTCCTCACTTTGCCATGTGACCTTGGGAAAGCTACTTAAAGCCTGAAAAGGAGACCAGGGCCTGACGCCCACACTCGAAGTGAAGTGATGACGGCTATATGACCAGGATGGCGGCAGGTGTGTCATTGCCTGGGAACGCCGTGCTTTCCAGCAGTGGTGGGCTGCTCTCAGAGATTAGAACAGTCTGTTCATTTGAACTGTGTCTTCGTTTTTGGGCTGAGAGGAGTTTGTGGATAACGAATGTGTGGGCTGGAAAATAATCCGATGGAAAGTGAACACAGTATGCACACGGACGTAAACCTGACGTGATTCAGAATATCTTATGTGGTAGGAGCCAGTGTGTAGCAGCAATTTGACCAAGTCAGCAGACTATAGGTAAATTTTTAAAAAATCACATTGAATACATCTCTATAAGCAGCAGCAACGGTTTATTCACTACATATGTGAGCGAGCACGTGTGAAATGTCCGTGTGGTATGTAGTACTGAGTCTCAGCGAAGCCCCAGTGAACGGTCGTCGTGGTGGAAGAGATCACAGCACCAGTCTGCAGTCACGGGGACGGAGGCATCCGTGTCTACAGAGTCTTATGATCTCAACATCTTTATTTGAGGACTGTTCCTTTTATTTCCCCCAAATAAGTGTAAATCTCTTAAGGTTAAGTAGATTATTTTTCCTCTTTCTATTTTTCTATATACTTAAACTTGGACATTTGGTTGGGAACAGATGGGACTTAACTAGTTTTAATGAAGAGGACGTTTCTTACGCAAAGATTACATTGCGGCGTCTCCACGTATACAATCACTACAGTGCAGACTATTTTATTGTATCATAGTTCTTTCTTGTGTGACTGTCTACACTATATGATGGGACTATTTCTTACTATAATGATTCTCTCTTGAAATATGTTTTTATCAGGCAATTACAATTTTTAAAGAGTGAATTTTATTTGGAAAGGTGGGTTTGGGTGAGGAAAAAGCTGCTGGTTTGAAAGGTATCTGGTTTAGCAACAGCTCTATATGAATTTACAAAGTATTTTTAACCTTCCTGGGGATTTCGAGAAGCTTCTCCCTCATTATTTTTGGGGGAGGCACCCATCCTCTACTACTACTACTCTACTACTGCAGTTCCTAGAGGGAATTTGTACCTTGAGGTAGGGTGGTTTCGTGCCCCTGTGACCATCCTTAAGTCCCAGCATTGTGCTCTGCACAGAGTTGCTGGGGAATGAAGGCCTGTACATTCTTCCCTGCAGTGTTGTTTTTGGAGGCAGAACAAAATAGAGAAAAAACATGGACTTTAAAATTGGTGAGACCTGGTATCAAATACTAGCTCCTCTACTTGGTAGTTTTGTGATTTGGGAGAGTTACTTAATTGCTTTGATTTCAGTTTATTCATCTACAAAATATGGACAGTTAATAACTCAGGGGTAGCAGTGAGGATTATGTGGGGTGGAGAGTGTGGGGTGAGTGGGTGTGTGGTGTAAAGCACCCAGCACAGTGCCTTGTACACAGTGAGCACTGTTGAATGTTCATTTCTTATTTTTCTGCCTTAATGCCGATTTTCTAAATGTGGTGGGTATGTGACCCAGAAAGTAAAGTGTTTTCTTATTGTAGGTATTTCACTTTCTTTTTAGACTAGGTATTCCTCCTGATTTTTATTTAGGTAAGTATAATTATTATATTCATATCACACCTTGTCTTGTAGCCCTTGTTTTGTTTTTTTCTTTAACTTGACTGTCCATTCTTCATAGAACAACTGGAATCTATTTGGTCCCCTAAGTAAACAAAACTTTTTATGCCACGACCCTCCAGCCTCACAAGCTTGTTGTTTGTGAGAAGATGGAGACTGATTTTGGTTGTAAACTTAAACATACAATCTCTTACACCAACCCTTTACCTGTCAAATGTTTTTCATTTGCTGGTGAATGTAATGTGAAAATGACAGGGAATTTGCTCAGCTTCTTAGGGGCCTGTAGCTTGATTCTTCAGTTCTTGTAGCAAATCTTAGTTACCTGTTGCTTTGTAACAAACCACCCTGAAACTTAGTGGCCTAAAACAGCAGCCATCCATCTAGCTTGCATTTTAGATTGGTCTTAGCTGGCTTCACTCCTCACCCAGTGGCCAGTTGTCAGCTGGGGCCATGTGTGTGTACGTGTGTGTGAGAGATTGGGCCACATGCCTTATGTTCCAGTAGAGTGGCTCAGGCTTGTTGACATGGTGGCGGATGGGAGGGCAGCCCCAGTGCTCAGGCACTTTCAAATGTGACTGCCTGAAGTTCGCTGCTGTCTCTCTGACCAGAGCAGTTTCTGTGGCCGGGCAGTGTGGGGTTCCTGCTCTGGGGAGGTGTGGACACGTTGGGCCATCACTGCAGCTGTCTTCTACAGCGAATGTGCCCATCCCTCTCTCTTTTTTTCCTCCAATTTTTAAAAAAGTTAACAGAACTCTTTATCATGAAAAAATTTTGTTTATAAGATCCAATAATCATATTCTTGAAGCAATTCTTAAACATTTAACAAATCGCTTATTTGTAAATCAGTAAGTAACATATGAATACTAAACCTAAAAAATTTAGATAACCGAGACTACATTAGTCTCCAATTTGTTTTTATTGTAGTAAAATATATGTAACATAAAATTTACCATCTTAATCATTTCTAAGTGTGCAGTTCAGTGGTAATTAAATACATTCATAATGCTGTGCATCCACCCCCACCATCCAACTATGTAACTCTTTTCATCTTGCAAAGCTGAAACTCTGTGCCCATTACACAGGAGCTCCCTGTTTCCCCCTCCCTACGTGTGCACATCTTTTCACTCTTCTGTCAGATGCCTCTGACCAGTGATTGGTCCTAGCACTGAAATGGGAGGCCTAGGGGAGAGTGTGTTAGAATTTGTTGCTTTCTCTTCCTGTCTTTGGTCAAGTCAGAGTTATGGGTAGGAAACAAAGAAGAAAACAAAACAAGAATAGAGGCTATTTGTGCTTCCATTTTCCTCGTTATAGTAGTTAAATTTTAGAAAACGTTTTAGGATAAGTTCTTGAAATCCTATTTGGTTAAGAGTCAGTTGAGACAATAATCTCTACTCGCCCTCAAGGAAAAAAAGCAAATTCATGATGCTTCAATAACTGGAACCATGAAGCTCTCATTTTGCTTAGTTGCATCGTAAAATTAGCATTACATTCCTGTTTGTGAGTGTAAAGTGAACACGGTACTGTTCCACCCCTTTCTGGAAGGGCTGTCCCACCGGCAGGCAGTCCTCTCCTCCTGGTGTCATCTTGGAGAGCTCCTTCAGATTTTAATATCCCAACCTGCTCTCCTTCCCTGCATTCAGCCAGTTACCACGCCTGGCCTGTCGTTTGGCCTCATCTCTGAAACAGCTTTTAACTCCTACCTCTTTCTGTATCTGACTTCATTCTGCCAAATCTCGATTTAGCCATGCCTCAGCTCCTGGATCTACAATGTAAAACTTTCATTTACTCGTTTGAGACCCCTCGCTGCATTCTCTCTCCTGTCCCACTTCCCTCTCTCCTCCTCAGCATGGCCCAGCTCCACTCATGCCATTCTCTGAATTGTGCCCAGTCTTAAAACTTTTCCCCCCTGATGCTCCTCCTCCATCCCTCCCTCCTTTTCTTAAGACTTCTCTTTAACCTACTCGTAGAAAAAGTTCTCCCTTGGTTAAATTTCCTTAGTACTCTTGAACTTGGTCATGTATTTTATCCCACCCTTCCTAAGGTATTGGCCTTAGAATTAGTTGTTTCATGTTTGTTTATTGATCCAAAAAAGTAATTATGAATATCTGTGGGCTGGGCACTATGCTAAGTGTTGAGGATACAGAGGCGAACAAAACTGTACTGGGTGCTCAAGTCTGGTGGGGTGGATGGATATTAACCACATGATTGCACAAACCTGTAGAAGGGCAACTGTGATCATTGTTTAGGAAAAAAGGAGCAGTATGTGGTGCTATGGAGTGGATAACGGGCATCTGATTTAGTTCAGGAGATGCACCCATGGAAGGTAAGCTTGAACTGGGGTCCTCTTGTCGAAAGGCTCTGTGGCTGCACTGGGGAGAGCTTGGTCTGTACCCCCAGAGGAATGGGAAGCAGTTACTCTGGTTGCACCATGTGCATAGATAGGAAGGGGCTGGAGAGGGTGGCAGAAGATGATTGGGTAGTTTAGGTGAGAGGTGATAGTGATTTGATCTAGTGTGGTGGTCCTGGATGTAGATAGAAGAAAACAAAACAAGAATAGAGGCTATTTGTGCTTCCATTTTCCTCGTTATAGTAGTTAAATTTTAGAAAACGTTTTAGGATAAGTTCTTGAAATCCTATTCTCTCAGAAAGATTTAGCCAGTAAAATCAGTAACATTTGATGATAGATTGGTTGTGAAGAGCTCTAGGGGGAAGAAGGTGTCCTGGGGGACTCCTGGATTGCTGGTTTGCCTAAATGGCTACCTGCGTGACTGATGTTCATGGGGCCAAACCGATAGCCCATATGGTTTCTCTGCAAATTAACAAGAGGTGTCCTTTCTCTATGGCATGTGGCTTGGCTCTTGGAGTACTGGCTAGATTTTTGCACCCACTTGCTTCCCCCAGTCCTTTGTGCAGTGTAGAGACTGTCTAGTCACACCTGACTATAATAGCCCCTGGCCAGTCACCCGGATGCAGGCTCACCAGCTTTCTTTTTCCCCTCCTGTGCAATCCAGGTGAAATTTGTCTACTTTTTTTTTCTTTTAAAAATCAAATGGCAGAGACTGGAGTGTGTAAAAGCAAGTGGGAAGGATCCAGTTGAGAGGTGGGCTATAAGGGTCTGTATAGGAAGGAGAGTAAAAGGTAATTGATGTAGTGAGAGTCTTGAAAGGGAGAGAAGTATGGAGTCCAGAAGTGGAAGAACAGGACTCAGCTTAGATGAGCATAGCTGCTCTGTGGTAACAGGAAGGCAGGAGGAGCGGACGGATGCAGATGTGAGCGAGCCTGTGAGTTTGCTATTAGGAACTCCCACATGTAGCCATCAGAGGGGCTCCTGTTTCCCCTGCAAAGTAGGAAGTGAGATTACTTAGTTATTCATTGCTCTTCCAACCAGAATGTAAATCCATTGAGGACAAAGAGGTGTGTATATACAACATATAAACATGCTTATTTGTTCTTTCACAGAGCTAGTATGATAGTTACTTAATTGTTGGGTGTCATTGAAAAATCGGACTCATTGAAGAGTTAGATATGAAATTGCATCTAAAAGATAACTATTTTATCAAGTTTGCAAAAATATTAAGTGCTGTAAACATGCGCCATGCTAAATTATTCCTAATGATGTTCTGAATGTTACCAGTTTAATTTGTAATAAGGTATTCGTAACTAAACCTCTTAAAGTAAAAATAGCACATTTATGCTAATATTTTGGTGCCTGGGCTTTAGGGAAATGCATTCCACCAACCTTTTGAGATTTACAAATAAAGTACAAAGTTAACTGTTACACAGGTGGAAGAGAAAACAGAGAGGGAGACAAGCTACATGGAAGAATGCTTTTTACATCAACCCCTGTGCATTGGGTCAACATTACATAATAAAATGAATCACATCTGTAATGTATTCTATTGCTTACCAGGCACTTTAACACACATTGGTACTATAATCCATATAGGAAAGGTGGTATTTTTTAGAAGAAACTTAGTATTTCTCCAAGGCCATATACATAGTAGATGGGTGAGATATGCTTGATTCTAGGTCTCAGGACTCCAGAAGAGTCAAGTGCACTTCCGCCTTGGGCATCCCAAAAGGATGAATTAAATTTTTTAGTGGGCCCCTAGCTATGCAGTTTCAAGTAATGCAGAGAATCTAATGGAAACACACAGAACCTTGTACACTGTGGTGATTATGCTCATTTGATCTGATTGCTTTAGAGAGAGTAGCAAGTTTTCTGATTATGCCAGTGCAAAATTACTTAAAATGGTTAAAGTTTGAATTTGGGTTAGATAGTGGAACCATTATGAATTGCTTAAGTTGGTAACATTCAGGAAGTAGTTAGGAATAACTCTGTATGGCACATTTTTATAGTACTTAGTATTTTTACACATTTAGTAAAATAGTTTTATGATACCAGGAATATTTTTATGCTTGGCCAGAATTTTGCATATAGTTTAATAAAGATAATTTAAACAGTATGCTGGTACAATGTCTAAACAGTGTATGTGATGGAAGAGCAAAGGGTGATACTAGACCACTTGTTATATATTGCATGCACAGAACTTCTCAGTAGAAGATCTTGCTCTAATTACTGAGTAGTCATAATACAAAATAAGAATTAGAACTGTAGTATATAAAACGATAAATTAGAAACTCATTTATCTTCAAATTATAAGGACAAACTGTAGTAATTTACTTACGATTTGGTGATTTTAAGAGGTTTTAAATCTCTCAGTGAAATTATTTTGCCAATTAAAAAAGTCAGTATACTGAAAGTTAGTTTTCATATATGAAGAAAATGGGCATTCTTTTAAGTGTTTACTAATCTACACAGATCTTACAAAATATATATTCAGATTCTGCATAGGAGCTCTGAATCTATGATGCAGAACAGGTAATTGTTAATAAGAAATACCTTTTGATGCTGTTTAGTGTGGTCTTGAAACTGTTTATTCCTGCATTCACAGAGGCTGAAATATACAAATATTGACAAAACTAGATTTATTGATGACTTCATTTATTGAAGATATGGTGAATCTGTACATCCAGCAGTCCCCTTTGCCCTGAGTGACTCTCCTCTAGTTCTAGATTTGGAGATTGTAATTTACTGTCCTATTCTTATGTCACTCACCTGTTCCCCATGAGCAACTTAGATGTGTCTCTTAGTGTAAAAGATACTTCATTTACTGATTAATGGATTGAATTAATGAAAAAGGTTTACAGGTTACCCTTCTATAAGAAAATAGTAATTATGAAGAATTGATGATCAGAATTGGGTAACTAATAGATGATCCACCCAGCACTTACTGACAAACCTGCTATGGCAAGGCGTGGTGCCAGGTACCTATAGATTTGAACCAAATAGTGTGTATAGCCTGTTGAAGTATTAAGACCTTAAGTGTTTGTCATACACGGCCAGTTAAAGTGTTGGGGAGGGTTCCTGGAGGACAGCTTTGTGCAGGAATTTGTGCAGGATGTAATGAATGTGTGCTAACTAGAGAGAGTGGTGAGGAGGGCTGTGTGAGGAAAGCAGCAAAGTTTTGTATTTGGGAAATAAAAAGAATTTGGGTGAAACAGGAGATGCGAAGATGCTCAGGAGGGCATTGGGAATGAGTCTAGTTTTTTTTTTTTTACGCTGGGAGGGGGGACGACAGAGCTGTGTTTGAGGACTAGGGCTTCAGAATCACATCGGCCTTCTCCCCAGCCATTCTCCAGTCGCCCAGGTACACAATCTCCACTTCATCTCTGACGTTCTCTCGTCTCGCAACCCTCCATATCCAGCACGCTGAAGAGTTTGTAGATTTTATCTCCCGGCACCCTCAGGGTCTGTGGCCTTCTCTGCGGGAGGACTGCGGAGACGACTGCAGAGACGTCTGTCCCTCCTGCGCACGGCCCAGCGGCCACACGCCTGCGTGCGACACCCACTTGCCGGGCTCCGCCTGCACGCAGGCCTCCCTCCTTCTTCCTGACCTTGCCGGCCTAACTTTCCAACCATAGCATCTACCCCTCTTCATAAGTAGATCCCGTGATGAGGCTTCACCGGGTCACTCCCGGTGCCTGAGCACGCAGTACTTTCCCTCTCGTGCTCTGCTCTTGCTTCGCCCCGTGTCGAGGACCTTTTGCCCACTCAGACCCGTCTGTGCCCATCAGTCCTGCTTGTCTTCAGGTTCTGTTTCCAAGGCCACTGCTTCTGTGAAGCCATTTCCGTTTTTTTTCCCCCGGATGCAGTTTCCTTACCTTCCGTCATCTCCTCTCTCTGGTCATTCATGCCCGCAGCAGACGTGGCGCCAGTGAGCACACAGTGGGCGCTCAGCCCCGGGGCTCGCATGCGCAGTGCCGCTTCGCTGGCGCGCCCTCTCCCGGGCGCTCGCGGCTCTGTGCCCGGTGCTCGGCTCTGACCGCAGCTCGCTCCTGTTGCAGTTTCTAAATTTGAATTGCACCTCGTTATCGACGTTCCTGTTCTCTTCCCTTACATTATAAGCTCTCTGAAGGCAGCCTAGGCTATTTTAGTATTTTTTTAATTAATATTTTCCTATTAAGGGGAAAGGTCTGATCTCTGAAGTGGGTAGGTAATTGTAACCTTACCTAACAAGTAGCCAAGGTGCGTTGTATAGCTTGTAATATTTTGATTAACTTGATAAAATGGTGGATTCCATTAAAGGAGGGAATCCTGTGTATGCTTGACTAGAACTCAGCTAAGTTAGAGGAAGGCGGGGAAGGTAAATATGGTGAAACAATCATTGAAGCTTATTCATTTTATTTTTGTATCCCCATAGTACCGGCGAACAGCCTAGGGTAGTAGGTTTGCAGGTTTTGATTGAATTGAAAAATAAAGCTCTTAGGTAAAAGTTATCATCTCGTGACGAAGTGTATTATATTATTAAATCACATTGTGTCGTTGTGTCATTGTTACTTTCTTCTCTGCTCTTCTGACTAAATGGAACTCATCGAGAATTTCTTGTTTACTTTTTATGCCTTGCACCAAGCCCAGTGTCTGACACATCGTGTGCACATTTAAGTTTTTAAATAAAAAATTGAAACTGTATTTAAGGGTGAAAGCAAACTTTAGTTACAATTTATTCTTATCTCAAAGAAAAAGGTTAACTGCGAGATGATGGGTAACTTGACTATAGTAACCATTTTACTTTGTGTATCAGAACATCATGTTGTACACCTTAAATGTATAAATAAATCCAATTTATTCTTACTTCTAATCACAGTAATAGAAAATGACAAAGATAGTGGTTCTCCTACAGAGGAGTTTAAAATGAATCCTATGATAATGATTTGTATAAATTCACATATTTATAACTTGTTATTAGTAGTGGGGTATTTAAGACTGGAGAGTTACAAATATGGGTCGTTGGTAATAAATTCGATTATCCTTTTACATTTCAGATTTTAATTCGCTTAGTAGTGTTTATAATAGCTGTTTTTGCAGTGATTACACAAATTCACTCCTTTTTGGAGGAAAGAGTTCTCCCAATTCCAGTTTCTTCTTTATATCTTGTTCAGCTGAAGAGGTTCTCTTCTTTTCATAAATGGGGGGAGGAGGGACCCTAGAAAGGAATTTTAGATGTCAAAATACATGTTCTTAATTCATTATAATTCTTGTGAAGATGTTTTAATTTTTAAGAGTTTTCTTTTTAATCTTATTGACGATGTTAGTCCCAGCAGCAGTATATTTTTCAGTATCGCCCACAGCACTTATCCTGGAAGCACTAACCCAGTAGAGGATAGTTGAGAAGGGAATCTGTTTGTTCAAAATGCACCATTTAGCTCTTTGGCTTGTGACAGATGAACGTCTTTCCTTTCTTCATTGTACCAACTGTATTAATGTTGATAAATTACCAATCTTATAGTTGATTTTGTTAAGTTTAAAATCAAGTTCTAATCAAGATTCAGAAACTCGGTGTCTTTCTTGTTGTTGAGAACACAGATCCATTTTTATCTGCTTTCCACTGCCTGTTGCAAGTGTTATAACATTGTTTTAGAGATCATATAATGCCATACCTAAATCCTTAATTTTGAGGTGTTTTAAATGTGCATATTTGTGTCATGGATGATCAGCCTGAAACCTCTTGGATTGAAAAATGGTGCGTTTTTTAAAGACTAGAGTGCAACGTGTACCTCAGAGAGCAGTGTAGTTGCATGAGGGCAAAACCAAAACTTCACATAGGAACAGCTCCAGCTGAGATGTTGTCACATGGCTGTGATGTCCACCTCCTGGATTCTTGCTTCAGAAAGGGCTGGAAAACACATGATGTTCACAGACATGTGTCTGCAGGTAGGCAGGAAAGGATGCACAGGAAATTGTGTTGAGTTGATTATCTTTGGAAAGTGAGACTAGGGCTGGCAGTGGAAGAGTAAATGAAATGTATTTTTCAAGTTTTAGTCTTCTCTGTTGTTGGGTTTTTCTTTTCTTGTTATATCATAGGTTACTTTTACACTAAAACTGTTTGACATTTTGTAAACATAATGGGTGTAATAACCCAATGTTCCCTGCAGTTCTGCTCTACTTCCTGGTACCTCCAAGGTCTTTGGACAAGTGGAGCCATTAAAAGCCTGTGACTGTCCATCTTTAGAGTAAAGTGTAAACATTGAACAACTGTTTACTTTGTGCAGGACTTTTACTAATAAACTTATTTACAGTTCCGCATCACGTTTTAAAGGGGGAGAAAAAAGTTAGCTCCTGGGGAAAGAATCTCTGAGGCCTGCCGAATTCCATTTCCTTGTGGATGAGACAAGAAGGTTATAATGGAGTCCAGAGCAGTTTCAAGGCAAAGTGTAGCAGCCTCATCAGATACAGCCTGGCGGCCTAGTGACTTATAATAAGGGTGGCATGTAATTAGAAATTGTTCCTGTCTTTTCTGAGTACTGATGAAAACCATGGCTCAGAGGTTAATTCAAATAATAATTAATATTGGTCTCTGTCAGTACAGGGTGGTAATGAAATCTTTCGTTCTTCGATGACTTTGACTTTAAATGTTGAGAGAGGAGTAGAAATGGTGTTATTCCTCATGCTAATTGTGGGGAAGCTTCAACAACTGAACACAACATGGTAAAGCATGTTATTTGGAAAGGTGTTGAGCACAAAATTTCTTTGTAGCTTGCAGTTGCCTACAGTAGAAGCTATAATGTGATGTAGAAATATTAGCGTTATTTTATTCACTAAAGTGATAATTATTTAGAGTGAGTATTAGGAAGGCAGTAGTAATTGATCCTACCATTGTGGACTGAGGAAGCTTATATTGGTCCCTTACTTTTCCTACTATATTTGTGTACATAGTGTACAGCATTAAATTACCCATTAAATCTTAACAGATTACATATACGCTTTAATCTAAAAACAGAAACATCAAATGGCTGGTTGACCAGAGAAGCTTGAATATCCTTTCCAACATTGAAAGTCAGTGATTCTGTAAGTCACATACGATAAACATTTTTCATGTATAGAGATAGAAGTTACAAATGATGTAGGAGATATATAGTTTATGTAAGAAGATTATTTGGAAATGCATAAGTATCTGTCAGTACAAATCAGCTGTAGCTTTACAAAGCTGTAAATGCCAAATACAGTTGTTTGACATAATTTTGATAGAAGGAAAATGTTTAGGCAGGACAGTTTTTAAGAAATAATTACAAATGCTTCATTGAGTAACTTGGTCTGAAATTGCAGTTTTCTTTTTTGAAATGTTTTTTGACTGAATTACTACAGCTTAATCTCTTAAGGGTGATGTTTGTATCATTCTATACAACATCATCTTTTGTAAGGAAAAGTAATAGAACAAGAAAAGAAGAATTTATACAATGTTTGAGGACTTTGAGATGCTTCACATGCACTAATAGAGGAACACACAAAAGGAGACAGAATAGCAGAATCTGCCCTTGTGTGTCCTTCACCAAGTCCATTAACTCAGGCCAGTCTTATTTCATTCATACTCACGCTGGCTTCCCCTGTGTTCTGTATTATTTAGAAGCAAATCTTAAACAGCATATTATTTTATTTAAAAATACTTCAATATGTATCACTAAAAGGAAAAAATTATTTCCAAATTAAGTCACTTTAAAAGCTTTGTGGACATTTTAAGGACTTTTTTGTAATTGAAAAGCTGTACTATATTTGAGGAGGGATTTGTAAGCATGTTTTCTTAGCTAGAATATATTAGGTGATAGGCAATTGTCAGGATCAGTAGGTTTAATTTGATTTCAAGAGCAGTCGTTGAATTCTGAAATGAGAATGACAGGATCAAAACATCATTTTATTTACAAAAGCAACATTCTTTCTAGGGTGGTGTTGTCAAGATTGTTGGGAGGCCAGAGGCTTTGGGGGACGTGGTTAAGAGTTGAGGAGGAGCTCGTCTAGAGCTCTGTTGCTGTATGGGGTAGACCCACACAGATTCTAGAAGTCAGGGAAAAAGCATCACAATGTAGTCAAAGTGACCTTTCCCCCAAAACCAAGTCATGTCACTTGTCTGCTTAACACCATAGGTTGGCTTCTCATTGTCTTCATACAGTCCAGGAATTTTGATATGATTTCTTTTTTTTTCCCAAAAGGACATAAGAAGTAATGAATCTTTAATGACACTAACTTAAAGAAAAAAAAAATTTAAAAAGCGCATTCCTTCATTTCACACCCCCAGATTTTGGCTCTAAGCGATGCTTCCTGGTAAAACTTAGGGCAAATTAAGGCCTTTGAAGGTGGAGGGGAAGGTGGAGGCCGTGTCCTGAGTTTAGAGGGAGGGTTGTGGGCCAGGGGTGCAGAGATTGGGTGTGTGTGGCCTGGGGTTTAGAGGGAGGGTTCTGGGAGGGGGAGGGGGACACAGGGTGGGGGGATTGTGCCCTAGGGTTGGTGGGGACGGTCCTAGGCTAGGGGTGGAAAGGCAGGGCCTATGTCCTGGGATTTAGTGGGTGTCCCAGGCAAGGGCCCTGAGCTCCAAGGTACTCCTGGGATAGGAGTCAAAGGTGAGAAAAAGCTCAGCTACAGAGGAGAGTCTCTAGTGGGTCAGACAGGACAGAAGGAAGGGGTGAGGGCTGTCCTCCCCAGGCTCCCAGAGGACTTGGGCCGACAGCTGCGGGACAAGGTGGCCTCCCTGCCCAGCACGGTGTTTAGCCGCTGCCCAGCCTCAGGGTTCTCTGGAGCTCGCCGACCCCGTCCTGACCCAGGGGAGAGCAAGCCAGACACAGCCCGAAAACGTGGGGGTGCGGGCCGAGGGGACCAACGCTTTGCCGCCTCCCCCACCCTGGCCCTGGCAGGTGGGCCACGGGCAGAGACATGGCCCTAGGCCAGGGCGAGGAAGCGGAGGCTGCTGGAGCTGGTGGTTGCCGCTGCTCTGCGCCACCTGGCTCGGAGCCCTGCCCGTCTGCCCTGCCTGGCCTCGCCTCATTCACCTCTGCTCATCCTGGCTCTGGCCGTCCCTGGCGGAGACCTGCCCTGGCCATACCCCGGACGGGCCCCGGTCACGGGCCTCAGCAGCCTGCAGACGCGGCATGGCGGGGCCTCGTGCGGGCCGGGCTCTGTCCAAGCTGTGCTCGCAGGGAGCGCAGGCTGGCAAGGCGATGGCGATGGCAGAGCGCTGAGGTGGCACGGGGCAGGGGGCGAGAGGGAATATTCTGCTGACAGCGACAAGGGTCCAGGGGAGACATATTCTGTCTGAAGTACTTGGTTTTTGAGTTGGTGGGATAGCCACATGCATAGCTCCTTTGATCAGTGAGAAATGTGACTGAAAAAGGATGTAGAGTTTTACAGGCGATGTTAAAAGAATCCACGGCAGCAGCATTGACATGATTTGCTTCCTAAGAGAGATCAAAGTGAAGAGCTAACAGCATTGGGTTAAACTTTGGAGTGCATTTTTGATTGATAAGGATGGATGAACCATTGCTGGTCTTCCAGTTGCATGTATCCCTTATGGACTGAGACACTAACTCAGGAGGGGAACTTTCCAGAGGGCCCTGTGTATGTCTGGCTTTGGTCAAAGGAGCTTCCCGACCTGGGGCAGCAGCTGAGTCCATGGTAACGAGCCGGCTGGTTTAAGCAAGCCTACTGAAACACCCTAGAACAAGGCTTCTCCTTTTTCTGCACGTGGTAACCCTCTACATTAAAAAAACAAAAACAAAAAAACCAGAAAACAGAAAAACGCCACACAATATAATGGAAAAACCCTAAACTTGGGATAGGAAATCTAGGCTCCTATTTTGTTGCTAACACCTCTATACAAGGGTACTTCAAAGAGTTCATGGAAAAACAGGATTAGAAGATAATATGAATCTTTCCATGAGTTTTCTGAAGCACTCTTGTACATGTGGACAAAACACGTACCCATTCCAGCCATGTCTCTTCATTTGTGAAAGGTGGTGGCTCTGTACCTTCACAGTGTACTTCATAGGATGTTGTGAGGCACAGTGAGGTGGCAGATGTTAAAGTCCTTCCCATCACCATCGTTTTCAGAACCTTTATCACATTGTGATGTTAGAAACCTTGGAGTCCTCCTTGACTCCTCTTTCTCTCACAGCTACATGAAATTTGTCCTCAAATCCTGTTGGCTCCACTTTCAGAGTATATGCGGAATCTGACAACTTTTGTCTCCACTTCTACTGCCCTAGCCCAGGTGGCCTTTATTCTTGTCGGTGTTACTGCAGCAGCTCCCTAGCTGCTCTCCCTGTTTCTGCCCATGCTGTCTTCAGTCTCTTTCCTACGTAGCAGTCAGTCACCGTTCAAAGCCCGAGTCAGATCATGTTTCTCTTCTGCTGAAAATGCTTCCTGGACCACCTCTCTTGGGTAAAACCTCAGCCCTCACAGAAGCACCCCCAGCCTCCACGATGTCCTTGGTGTCCTTTGGGTGCTTGGACTCAAGCCCACCTCTTGGTGTCCACTCCTGCTCTGTCCTCTTTGAACACTGCCCTCTCAGGGCCTGCTGGGCTCACTCAGCTCCTTCCACATCGTCACTAAGTGCCATCTTCCCTGTGAAGCATCCCCTCCCACCCCCAATTTAAGATGACACTCCCTTCCTCCAAAATTCCTGTCCGCCTTCTGTGTTGTGGTTTTTCTCTCATACTTACCTTTTAGCTACTTACATTTTACTCATTTATTCTGTTTGACCCTCTCCTCACTAGAATGTAATTATTTCCATGAAAGTGGGAATTGCTGTCTGCAGCGTTTACTGATGCATCCGCCGTGCCTAGAACAGTGACAGATGGTAGGTGCTCCGGAAATATTTGTTGCCTCAAATTATATAGAAGGTAATCATTGGAGGGAAAATGTCTTCAGCTTTCTTCTCTGTAGTACATATCTTTTGGCATGGTACAGCTGATGAACATTTGCAAGCAAGATACCAAATATTGTTATACTGCAGTGGCTTCCAGAAACTAAAGGCAGCTTTTCTCCTTGAGGTGGTCTTAATTAGCAGATCAGATTTTCCCCGTGTTTAGATTTAGCTTACGCCTTTCTTGGCTGCAGCGATGCTTGGGCGGTGATGTGCCCTCCCTCACAGCATTGTGTCAGGGGCACGTGATGTCCCTTTGTCCCCTTTACTGGTGATGTTTAGTTTGATCATTTGGTAAAGGTAGTATATTGTCTAAAAGGAAATTTAAAAAATTCTATTCATAACCTTAGTTTATTGTCAAGTTAGGATTATGGTGATTTGCTTGCTTGAAAATGAAGGAAAGTGTATCATTGTGGTGTTTTCATTTAGTTAACGTGTTGGCTGGAACATAAACACATTCATTAACTATTAGACTTGGCAATAGTTATTACACATTTGTTATTTCAGAGTATTTCCAGCGGAGAATATTTTACTTATCTACAAATTAGGTGGGGCCTCTGTGGTGGCACACTATGTAATGCCACTTCTTCACTGTTACTTTCCACGTGGTCATGCTGCCACTCAAGTGGTTAGGTAGTTGAATCTTAGCAATGCAGGGGATGGGCAGGTGGTATGCAGGGGGTGGGATGAGTTGAAAAGTGTGAGTGAAATAACTAGCCATTAAAGTTGATTGATTTAAGTTTGATTATATGTGTATAAACAGCATCTTGCATTCTGGAGTAACACTTGAATGATTCATTACTTGAATATGAGAAAGAATTTGTCACCTGTGGGGTAGAGAGCTTTGGAGATGACAGACTTCTTTTATTAATACAAATAAATCTGAATTATAATTATCAGATTAGTGGACTGAAAGTACTTTGTGAAGTTCCAAAGCAGGAATTTGGAAAATTTGGATAACTTGCATTTTGAACTTCCACAATTGTTAAGAAATTTATATAGGTAGGTTGATTTTGTATCTTTGAAATATTTGTTGCATACATGGGGATTCAAACATGTATAAACATTTTTTCCGAAAATTCCCTTGACAGTGAAATATGTATTGGTCTTGGACTTACACATTCTTATAAGTACTGATTAAATATTCTAGGAGTTAGGGGCTGGCCCATGGCTCACTTGGGAGAGCATGGTGCTGATAACACCAAGTCAAGGGTTAAGATCCCCTTCCCGGCCATTAAAAAAAAAAAAAATTCTAGGGGTTAGTTTGTCTTGTCTGTGAATTGTTTGTCTTGTCTGTGAATTATTAAGAGATCAACTCTGTACTAGGCCCTGTGGGGTCCTGGGGTATTAAAGGTACACAAGGCATGCTCTGCACCTGCCCTTGCAGGGGCTCCCAGCCCAGGGAACCTGCTCAGAGCACAGAAGGCAGTGTCTCTGGTGAGCACTGTGAAGGAAAGCAGAGTCCATTCTGAGAGCAGACAACCAACAACTGGCATCTTCATCCCCACAGGTGTTCCTGCTGCCCTACGAGGAAACCAGGGCTGTGTGAGATTTACTGGCCCAGCCGGGGTTACCAGCTAGCAGAACTTGGATGGAAGCCAGATCTGTTTGACACAAGAAAAAAAAATTGTAATAAATTATTTTCTAACATCTGGCTGTTTGTAAGTATGCTTATTCCAAAATAATCAAGCCATAAAACATATACAGAGTAGAAAGTAAAAGCCCCCACCCCTGATAAACTCAGGTACGTTCATTATTCTGGGATTTTTAGTGGGAGAAAGGTTTCAGAGTGTGAGCAGATTATACATACATAACTCCTTTCTTTTCATAATACTCTGACTGATCTTTTTATATCAACACAGAGATCTAATGTATCTTTTCATCTAGCTCAAACAACCATAGCCTATTCCATGTAACTTCATTTACCTGTCTGCTTTCAATGGCCATTTAAGTCATTTCAGTGTTTCACTATTGAAAATGTTGTTGCTGTAAAGATCATACCTTTATATACCTCTCTGTACACTTGGGTATAAATTCCTAGAAAGGGACATTACAGGGTCACAGACTATGTTCATTTTTATATATGGTACATGTGCCTGGATTGGCCCCAGAAAGGCCACATCAGTTCACACTCCTTTCAGTGGTGCAGGAGTTGCCCATTTTTTTCTGCACTCACCAACTCTGGACATTATTGCCCTTTGCCAATTTGATAGGTGCATTTCTTTTATTACCAGTAAAGTCGAGTGTCTTTCTATGTGTGTTTTTGTCCTTTTGTGTTTCCTTAAAGTCTGTTCTCTACACCATTGTGCTGTATGTCCTCCAGCTCCTGTAATCACTTTCTGTGATTGAAGATCAGATGTGAACCTGGGCACCTTTCTCAGTTCTACTAGAGATAGTAGAGGTTAAGCCAGCTGCCTCTGAGAGCTGTCTTGGGGATTATTCCCATTGCTGCCTTTCGCCAGCAGTGGCTCCTTGGCAAGCTACTTAACCTTTAAGCCCTCAGCTTCCATTCCTGTAATGGGGGTAACAAGGATTAAAAGAACAAGGGCATCTGAAGCCCTAGCCCAGGGCCTGGCACATGAGTAAACGTCTAGTAAATGTCTGCCACCATCAGTGGCAGCACCAGCATGGGAGATTGCTTTCCCTCTCTCCTCTCTTCTCTGTGGTAATCCCAGTGAGTCCCGCCAGCTGCTTTGGATCCCTGTCAGTGCTGGGATTCCCTTGGCAGTTGCTTTTCCACGTGCACTCCTTTCTCTTTGTCCCTCCATGTGACAGGTTCTGCAGGTGAGGTCCTGGACCAGCAGCATCAGCCTTGGCATGGAGCCTGAGCATTTTCCTTCTGGTTAGGATTATGGACTGGATTGTGGTCCCCTTCCTCCCCCATTCATATGTTGCAGCTTCAGTCTTCAGTGTGATTATATTTGGAGGTAGGGCCTTTAGGGAGGCAATTAAGGTTAAATGAGGTCATAAGGGTGGGATCCTGTTCCAATCCCTTGATTGTAATGAGAGAGCTCGCTCTCTCCTGTCTTACAAAGAGGCGGCCATGTAAGCACACAGCGAGATGGTGTCTACCTACAAGCCAGCAGAAGAGGCCTCAGAATGATACCTACCTTCTTTGATCTCGGACTTCCAGCCTCCAGAACTGGGAGAAATAAATTTCTCTTCAAGCCACCCAGTCTATGGTATTTTGTTGTGGTGCTCTGGAAGACTGAGATCATTTGAGAACCACTGCCTTGGCATGTGGGTGCCTGCCTTTCGGATTATTGTTTCTAGGCCAGTGGCTTGTGCATCAGAACATTTGGTAAATCACAGATTGCTGGGGCTCACCCCAAGAATTTCGGATTTAGAGGTCTGGATGGGCATGAGAAGTCACATTCTAACCAGTTCCCCTGTGGTGCTGGACCCCCTATGGAGAACCATTGAGGTCGGTGGTGTGTTGAACAGGCTTCACACACAGCTCAGGAGACTTGGGAGTAGGGATACTGGCTCTCCCACCCAGCTATGGAAGTCATTTAAACTCTCAGAGCCTCAGTTTCACCATCTGTAAAGTGGGGATAAGACTTACTCTGCTGATCTCATGGGATTATTGAAGCTAGATGCATGAATAAAAGCTTTTGAGCCCTCCTCTGATCTTCAGACAGAGTGGTTAGGGTGGAGTAGGGGATGTTGCATTCTCTGTGCAAAAAGAGAAGAACAAATGAACGGCTACAGTATTTGAATAGTAAACTACAAAGCAAAAGTAAGTATTTCCTTCCTTTTCTTCACCTGATACTGTATGGTCATCTGATTTGCTGGCTGTTGGGACTTTCTCTTTACCTACTTCTCTATACTCCCCTTCCCAACTTCTCTTGAAAGCCAAACATTTTAGCCAAGAAGCCTTTATTTTAAAGAGTCTGTGGCTCCTTTTCAAGGATGTCTGTGGCTTTTTTGGTTATTATGGCACTGGAAATTACTGAATTTCTGGTTCTACTCCATGAGTAATATTGTAGCCATGCTTTTCATGTCTGGGATATTGTATCTGAAGTGTTTTTTTTAGTTTTGTTTTGCTATGTTTAAAATGTTTTATGTTGTAAAAGTCATAAGTGTGTGTGTGTATAAATTATAGGCATATTGCATTTTCAACATGTTATCAGCCAATAGTAAGGATGCTAATCATTTAGAACTGTAGTTCTGCAACTTATGGTCTCAAGACCACTTTACACTCTTGTTGAAAATCCAAAGAGCTTTTGTTTATGTGGGTTGTGTCTATCAATATTTACTTTACTAAAAATTAAATCTGAGGGGCTGGCCAGTTAGCTCAGTTGTTTAGAGCACTGCCTTATAACACCAAGGTCAAGGGTTCGGTTCCTCTTGCCGGCCAGCTGTCAAAAAAATAAATAAATCTGAGAAGTTTAAAAATATTTATTTAATTCTTTTAAAATAATACTAAATCCAATACATGTTAGTATAAATAGCATAACTTTTGTGAAAAATAATTATTTTTCCAAAACAAAAGTTTAGTGAAAATGAACAAGTGATATTGCTTTACATTTTTGTAAGTCTCTTTAACGCCTAGCTTGAGAAAACAGGTAAATTCTCATAGCTGCTTCTGAATCTTGTCTGTTGCAATATGTTGTTTTGGTTGAAGAACATGAAGAAAATATAGCCTCTTGGGCACATGTAATTGAAAAGGGAGGAATATTTGAATAGCCTTTTTGTTTATTCATTTTTTATTTTATTTTATTTTTTAAAAGAAGACCGGTAAGGGGATCTTAACCCTTGACTTGCTGTTGTCAGCACCATACTCTCCCAAGTGAGCCAACCGCCCATCCCTATATAGGGATCCGAACCCGTGGCCTTGGTGTTATCAACACCACACTCTCCCAAGTGAGCCACAGGCTGGCCCTTGAATAGCCTGTTTAGATAATTTGATACTACATGAAATGCTTGCAAGGAGTAGTTTCTTAAAGGTTAGTTGCAGTATAAAATCTGAAATCATATCAGTGAAATTTTTGTGTTTGGTTTCATTAAAACTAATTGGTCTGTTTTGCAATTTGAATAAATCTTTTATTCATTCATGGTTTTGTAACATCATTCATTGGTATTTTGGAAAATATTGGTTCAATGAGTTACATAAACCTTTTGAATATTGACATTTTATTATACAATGTTAAAAAACCACGTTTGTTAACTATCACCACCTGTCTAATCAGAAAAATCTTAAAGTACTTGGAAACTGCCAAGTTCATGGTGGTAGATACAGGTTGTCCAAAATTCTGATTTTTTGTTTAAATGATCAAATTTTATAATTGGCAAGCAAGCCTGTCGATTGTTTTCCTTGAAGTGACAGACTTATTTTGTTCATTTTAGAAATACCTGCCGAATACTCGTCAGCATAACCACAGTTTGTCAGTCTTTTTTTTTTCCAAATGAAAATGGTGTTCTTAGAAAAGAGTTTGCACCTCATTTGCACAGTTGACTTCTCCATCTGCCTTGAGTTGAATGGTTTCTGACATTTGACCACCATCTGGAAGGCTGCAGGTATATAAAAGCACGATGGTGTAGAGAGCAAACCTCTTTGTATAGAAAGGAGAGTCATATTTGGAGAAGCAAGTGCTCTGCTGGTTAAAAGAAAAAATTCTCATAACATGGTTGAGTTAATACACCAGAAATTATGTAAATGGATATTGTTTCCTTCAAAATAGTGACCATGGAGATAGGACACCATATTCAGTGATAACACCAACAGTTTGAACATTTTTTAGAATGCTGCCTTATTTGGAATTGCTTCAAGTTGTGACTTGAAGCTTCCTCCATACATTGTGTTTGGATATACTGTTTTAAAATTATGTGGCCTCAAATGTTAACCTTTACCCAATTATATACAAATATAGTGTTCTAGTCTGAAAGTACCATGTTACCTAACTGAGAACAATGTGGACACATTCTTTAGCAGTTTAACATATTTATTATAGCAGGGCCCAGCATGATGTGGAGCAAGCACCCTTCCCAGAGATGGGGGTCCCAGCTTTTGCTCACCCCCCAGCTGGCTGGATGACTTTGAACAAGTCATTTACCGCCTTGCTATTTCCCTGTGAGTTCCAGGAGTTGGCTTGGGTATTGAGTCTTAGCTCTTATGTTCCATGATTCACTGATTCTAGAGGCATGAAAGCAGGAACCCTTCAAAATCTGGGAAGATGGTTGTGATTTTTAAAGGGAATGTTTGATTCTTAATACAGCACAGGAATTCAGAACTTGGGGTAACTGCATTTGAATGTCATAAACTGTCAGCTCCTGTGGGAGATGCCCAGTATGTTTGGGGGTTAAACTGGGAGTGAGGAAATTTGGGTGACTAGGGTAAAATTGGTGCAGGACAAGGTGAGAACAACCGGTGTTTACTGACTAGAGCTCTGTCCAAGACATTCCGTTAGTAGTCACTTGTGACAACTACATGAAATCACTTTCAAGCAGCCATTTGAGGGAAGTGAGGGAATACTGATTTTTAGAGATGAGGAAGTTGAAGTTTAGAGAGCTGCTTCAATTTGCCTGAGGTAGAGAGAGTGTTTGAGCCAGATCTGGCTGGCTTCACAACTGGTTCTGCCCATATTTCTAGGTCCTGCTCTTTTCTGCATTCCTCCTCCAGCCATAATACTTCTTCTTATTTATTTATTTATTTTCGTTTTTTTTCTATGAGTATTTTACGCTCTCCTAAAGTGTTGGAGAGATGTCACAATTGGATGACATTAATCTGAGAGGTGGTGATTTTATAAACTTTAACATTTCCAAACTTAATTTTGACAACGGTCAGTAAAAAGATGCTGTTATTAAATCATAGGCTTGTGTTGAAATGGGTTCAGCCCAGGGCTATTAAATATGTAAAGTTGAGGGCAGAAGCTTTGGGGTGAGTTCAGAAACAAAGGACAGGATGTGCAAATCTGGCATTCAAGTGTTTCCAATTTGCCTCTCCATATCAAGAATTAGAAACTCAGAATTTAGTGGATTATTTGTTAAAAAGAACTGTTATCTTTTATTCCTTTCTCAAGTATATTCATATACCTGTTTTGTCCTTGTCACAGTGATAAGTTCCAGGGATAGAAATCAGGGCAGGAACAGCCCTTCAGGAGCCCCCAGGGATGATGGGGGGCTCCCAGAGCCATACTCCTCCAGGTCTCAAGGGAGGGGTCCCAAGCAGGCTTGGGCCAGGCCTCACAAGTGAAAAAACTGCAGAAGCTGTTCTGTGGATTCCAGATGTGGGGAAATGCACTGGTGGTGGGTTGTTAGGGATGGAGATGTTTTAAAGAAATGTTCTGTGATCTCTTGTGAAAGTTTTTTTTTTTTTGTCTTTTTCGTGACCGGCACTCAGCCAGTGAGCGCACCGGCCATTCCTATATAGGATCCGAACCCGCGGCGGGAGCGTCGCCGCGCTCCCAGCGCCACACTCTCCCAAGTGCACCACGGGCTCGGCCCTCTTGTGAAAGTTTTCAAAATGCAGAAGTCAGGGTCAAGGATGGCTTGAAGATGAAATTTCTTGTGGTTTCTTGAGATCTGTTCTATCTGTATAGTCAGGAATTCTGAGGAAAAAAGTGTCCCAAGGGAGTGTCAAGACTGATCATAGTGAGAATAGAGTTTTTATGTATTTTTTATATTACTAAGCATATTTTTTGGTAGGAATTTGAAATAGTTAACTAACCCTCACAGTATCCTTGGTGGTGACAGTTGACATAAACCTATTTTGTTATTGGAAAAGGAAATTATGGAGTTTACTTCTCACTCAAATTTGTTCAGCAAATAAATGGGAAATGGAAAGAATATACTCAGCATCTGCTTCTTACTTCAGAGCTTTCGAGGCTGCTCTGTAGTTAATCTGAACCCTTGTATGGTTTTGATGGGATGTTGCAGTGGTTGCAGTGGGATAGTGGAGAGCTGATGGTGGTGGGTAGGGAGAGACGGTGTGCTGCGAGACAGACCTGTCTCAGAATAAAGAGCAGCGGGAGGTTTCACTCGTTTGAGGAAATTGCTTCAGCTGCCTCTCTCCTGTCAGGACCAGCACTCCAGACATTCAGGAGCGGCCTGGGATTGTCTAAGGCCTTTTACCTAGAGGTGGTGCTGCAGGTGTCCCAGTGCCCTGACTCCCTTTCTCTGGGTGGGCTGGAGCAGAGGGATTTCCTCTGATGCCTTTCATGGGATGACACATAAATGTGTTCTGAGAAATGATGGTTCATGACAATTGACAGCAGAAGTATGCAGTTTTGCTACAAAAACCGCAGGCTAATTTACGTTTAGGGAAGAACAATTACTTTAGATTTGCTAGTACTTTCCTGGTAATTTTACATTTAAAATCAGAGCTTCACTGAATTATTTGTATGACGTAAGTGTATTTGGTTTATTTGGATAATCAATTTTTTATCAATTATCTGTGTTTTTTTTCAGCGTTGGCTATTTTTCTACCACTGGAAGCGTGAATTTCAGAGGAGGACCGCTATACTTAACGTATTTCTAATTGCAAAACTAGTGAGGTTGGCATCTTAGAGTGGAGGGACTTTCACCATTCTGTTCAGCCACCGTCCCACCTCCCCACTCTACAGATGAAAAACCAAGAGTCAGAGAGGCTGAGTAACTGGATCAAGACCACACAGCCTGGTTCACATATTTTGCATATTTAAAATTTTCAGGTTAAAGCAGAAAGTGTTTGATCATCTGTACTGAGTGTCAATTGTGTAACCAAGTATTGTACTAAGTGCTTTATGTACACAATCTAATTTAGTCTTCATGAATTAGAGGTAGGTGCTTTTATCTGTATTTCACAAATGAGAAAAGGAAGTTCTAGAGCAGGTTGAGTTACTTTGTTCTCAGATCTTCAGTGGGTTCATAGTGTTCTATGTGATTTTTTTCCTGTCGGTTCTTTCTTTAAAACTAACACCTCATGACCACCGCCATACTTGGAATTCACCAAGCCAGTCATAGGCATGAGAGTGCACCCGCCTGTGCTTGCTTGTTTCTGCTGTGCGTCTACACCCCATCTTCTGCCTGCCCCGGGGAAGAGGCGGGCTCCCCGGCTTTCCCCACTGCCGCTGCCTATGCCGCCTCTCTCTCCCCTCTCACCCTGTCAGGCCCATTCCCTGAATCATCCCCTTTCTTTCTCCTGTTCTTACTCCTCTTCCTCTCTTTTAATTCTGTTAGCGTTTACAGTGATCTGTAAGTGTCCGTGGGGGTTTGGTTCTAGAACCCCCCGAGGATACCAAAATTCTTCCATGTTCAAGCCCCAATGTAAAATGGCATGTATTAGTATATAACCTACCCACATCCTTCTGTAGATTTTAAATCATCTTTAGATTACTTACAATACCTGATACAATGTAAATGTTATGTAAATAGTTGTTATACTGTATTTTTTATTTGTATTATTTTTATTGTCATAATCTTTCATTTTTACTTTTTTTTGTTTTATTTTATCAATATACAATGTAGTTGATTTTTGTGTCCCTTTACTGATTCCTCCCTCCCTGCTCCCGCTTCCCCCTCCCAGCCATCAACATCATATCCGTTCACTTGTCTTAACAAGTTCAAGGAATTGTGGTTGTTGTATCTTCTTCCCTGCCCTCCCGTTTGTTTGTGTATTTATTTATTTATTTTTAGCTCCCACAAATAAGTGAGAACATGTGGTATTTCTCTTTCTGTGCCTGACTTATTTCACTTAATATAATTTTTTCTAAGTCCATCCATGTTGCTGGGAATGGTAGTATTTCATTCTTCTTTTATAGCAGAGTAGAATTCCATTGTGTTTGTATATCATTTTTACTTTTTAAAAAATATTTTCCACATGCAGTTGGTTGAATTCACAGATGCAGAACTCTCAGATATGGAGGGCTGACTGTATTTGTGTATTTTAACTAACAAATGCTTATATGGTGCTTACCAAGTGGCAGGCATGGCTTTAAGTGCTTTACAAATACTAATGCGCTAATTCTAATAACCCTCTGAAATAAACACTCTTATTATCCTCATTTTGTACTGAGGCACAGAGAGACTAAGGAACTTGCCCGGGCCATGTGGCTTGTGTTTGGACACAGTCCTGTTTCCCTCATGTTGTGTAAATAGATACTAGCGTTTGATCAGAATGCTTCCGCTCCTGCCCAGCTTTTTCTTCACCTTCTCAGCCACATGTTGGGAGCGATCTTCACTGTCTTTCCACTTCTCACCACCGTAGCATGAGTTTCTGCCTCCGCAACTTTATAGCAACTACTCGTGACAGAGTTACTGGTGTCCTCCTTCATGGACACTTACCTTCTTATGTGCAGTGTTTGAATGTGTTGATCACTTCCTTCTTAAAGCTGTTTCTTGGTGCTTGCTTCTTTCCATCTTGCTGGCTGGCTCTCTGCCTGCCCTGTGACTGTTGGTATTCTTCAAGATCGGTTCTTGTTCTTTTCTCTTCTCTACCTGCTCTCTGGGTGATCTCGTCCACTTGAAGACTTTGCCTTCCTTCTGTTTGTCAGTGACTTAAGCAGCCATGTCTTCAGCTCAGCTTTCTGTCTTGAGCTCCTCGTTTATATCATACTGTCTAGTAGAGAGCTCTAGGTGGTTTTCTCTACTCCTTTCTCCCATCCCAAATAAATCCTGCTTCTCTTCTGTTCCCCATGTTCCAGTGAATGTGTTCTCTCTACTCAGTTACCCAAGCCAGAGTCCTGGTTATCATCTTTGATTTTCCTTCATCTAGAAACCAACTCAGATAGTCGGGCAGTTCTCTCTTGAGTATGCCCCTCTCCTTTGTGGCACCATCATCTCATTTCTTACCTGAATTTCTGCGAAAGCCTTCTAACCGGTCTTGTACAATTCCTACTCTTCCTGTTCTATGCTGAACATTTTAGTAAGTGCAGTTCTTTCTAAAATGTATATCTTTCTAAAAAGCATAACTTAAAAACTTTGCAGTGACTTCTCTGTGAATTTAGAATGAATTATAAGACCTTCATGATCTGGCCTTCACTTAAGCCAGACTGAGGCATTTGCAGACATTTTCGTATAATCTGCTTTCCTAAGCCTTGGGTGAGTGTTTAGTCCTCTACTCACCTCTTGCCCAGCTCCTTTGCATGCTCTGTAGGCTCAATGTAGACAGAGTGCTCTAAACCAGCACTGTCTGCATGTTCTGTCATGATGAAAATGCTGTTTGCCCAGTTCACTAGCCACTAGCCAGATATGGCTGTTAAGCACTTGGATATAACTAGTGTGATGGAGGAGCTAAAATTTAAAATTATCTAATTTTAATTAATTTAAATTTAGCTAGCTACTTGGGGTAATGGGTACTGTACTGGACAGCACAGGGACTGTTGGGGTGGGGGTCCCTGTGTGCTTCTCAGCATTCTGTTCTTGCCTCTACCAAAGCACTTTCCCCAAGAGCAAGAACATACCTGGTAGTATTAGGGGTAGTGGTGGTGGTGTCAAAAATTCACAGAAAACAAACTCAAGAACTCAAAAAATATTCATAGGAATATGTAAGGATATTACAGTGTCAAAAAATCATTTTATGAAAAATTTATTTGGATTTATCAAGAATCAGTTATCTTCAACTTATTCACATGGTTACTTGTTTTATACTGGATCACATCAGAAACGCTTAAAATATAATCTTTAACTGAAGGGGCCAAATGAACCTTAATAGTCAAGATTTATTTCAAACATTTTATTATTTATTGATGACAGATAACATTATATTTTTTAATGATACTTGATTTTGGATTGTTAGCAAAGATTGGTGCTGCTTAAAATAGGTGAGAAAGCAGTGCGTGGAGAACTTTTTGGAGAAAAGATTTTCAAATGTTATAAGTAATAAATAGTGCTCAGTATGTTTCTTTGGTGCTCCAGAATGTAGATGGGAGGTAAGGCAGGGAGAAGAGATTGCTGGGTCCTCTTGCCTTGTTGATGGGAAACGTTCCAGGCCTCACTGCCCTGCTAGGTTCCCTCTGAAGGCTGGAGCAGGTCATTACACAAGCAAGGGGTGGCAAAGCTAGAAAAGTCTCATCAATGTGCTGTTCTTTTGAATGGCGCAGTATTAGTGGAGAGACAGAAGATGCTTAATTCCCCAACTCAAGCCACTCTCCTTCCTGTGTGAATAATATCTGAAGGAGCCAGTGCAGCTATTGATCCTTTATTGTCTTCATGGCCGAAGGAAGGAGTATTAGTAATATACTGAGATGTTATGTGATGGCTAATTCTACAAACACTTTTTAGGCACTGGGTCCGGCATTGGGGGTACAAAGTGACGGACATATAATGAAAGGTCTTCCTTCCTTGATGTGCCCACCTACATGGGGATACTGGGCATATTTATAGAGACGTAACAGAGGGACATGGAAATGGTTTGTGGTGAAAGACATATTGAAATATAGTTTATGTTCACAGGTTAACCTTTAAATGGGCATCATTTAAAGAAAAATAAGGAAAAATGGAAAGAATTCTTTCAAAAGTAAAGTAACAGGAAATTTTTCATTCAATAAAAAAGTTATATGTGATTCTGATAGATTAAAAGCTACTAACTCCCTAGTTTGTGTGTAGCCAATAAAAGTTATTTGTGTATTAATGACCTAAGCAATTTCAAGTACAGAGTCGCATTTAAGAACTTTTACCATTGGGCTGAGCCCGTGGTGCACTCGGGAGAGTGCGGCACTGGGAGCGCGGCGACGCTCCCGCCGCGGGTTCGGATCCTATATAGGAATGGCCGGTGCACTCACTGGCTGAGTGCCGGTCATGAAAAAGACAAAAAAAAAAAAAAAAAAAGAACTTTTACCATAAACTGTCTCACCATTTTAGGATGGCAGGGTTTTGGCACTAAGGAACCTTGGCAGTTGAATGCACAATTGGAATATGTGGCCTGTCAGAGCATTTTTTGCCTTCTAGGTGTAAAATGCAGTCTGGAAGATGGAATGTAGGCAGTAAAGTATTTTATGGGATACTTTAGACACAGAATCTTTAAGACTATTTTAGAAAATTCGAGGTATGTGTCATAGCCACTGATCTCTACAGGTGCTAAACTCTCAGTAGCATAGTGAGAAACCTTTATATTCTTCAGAATTGTAGGAAAAATAGTGAACATTTTCAAATTATCTCATAGAAATGGGCATAAACTAGAGAATTTGATATGTTTAGAGATGCAGTAGATATGGGAGAGGAAGCTTAAAAATGTGGGTAGACTTAATATGATGTAAATACTGTCACTGATGAAACTTTATTTAGACTTCCTTCTCTGGATCATAATGTTATTAGCAACTGATGTATTAAACTTGCTAAAACCATACAAATGGGTGGGTGCAACAGTCTGAAACGTTAGTAAACTCTGTATTTTAAAGCTGAGTAGGTGTCTGGTTCTTTTTATGATCTTTGATTAAACAAGGTACAAAATTCAATTATAAAGCTTGATAGGTAGCTTTTAAATTATTTTGATCATCCTCATGTGAAACACGTCATGTCTGATAGTAGCTTGTCTTCTCACTTTACTTACTTTCATATAGTGTCTTTTACTTGCTAACTTGAGGTATACTTAAATATGAGGGTACTTCAAAAAGTTCATGAAAGATGTGTATTATATTTTAATTCTATTTTTCCACAAACTTTTGAGGTACCCTCGTACTGATCTGTGATCAAATGTATAGGATGTAGCAATGTATGACTACTTAAGTAGGATCCTTTTTCAAAATGAAATATAAAGTTTACCTGCAAGTTAGAATAATATTCTAATATCAAGAATCTTTTACATTCAAATGTGTAAACTACTTAAAATTAGAATTGGCTAAGTCAAATGATTTTTAGGGGAAGTTCATTAGGTGGAAGCATGTCGTTATAGTCAGCTTTCAATGATGTTAGAATAGTGTGGTGGTGTAGAAAAATAACAAGGGAATTTGTTACAGAATGTATTGTAGCTTTTAAAAAAATCAGATTTAGCTTATGAATTAATTTGCTTAGAAAATTATAAAAGATGTTTCATGAGTTCATTTTCCCCATAGTACACAGCTGTTTGGGGAAAGGAAACCCAGAAGATTGCTGGAAAAGGAGGAGAGAGGCAGTTTAGGACTGAGCTTTTACTGTAGATGTAGGAAAATGTGAAGTTAAATATACCCAATCTATGGATAAAACCTTTGTCTTTTACCATTTGCTAATGTGAATGAAGGTATTTAATTTGGCTTTCGATAAAAGATATATCAGGTGTGTTTAGCTGCATGGTATTGATAGTTTTGATTATGGTGCCGTTATAGAACCTACTTGCACTTAAAGTAAATGTAGGTATAGAAAAATGTTTTCCAACTTCATTATAATTTTGAATAATAATACTTTTTAGTAATTATTTTAAATAATTCCATCTCTTTTGTAAAATATTTATTTCAAATATATACAATGCCAAATATAATTTATTTGAAATAGAAATTTAATGTTGTAGTCACTGAATAAGTTACATTTGTCTTCTTCCATTTTTTTCTTCCTGTAGATTTACCTTTTTGAGGTTACCTGCAGTTTCCCAAAATACTTTCTCTGATACTCTTCCAAAGATTTCCTCAACCCTCCTTTTATAGTTCGGCTTCATTTCTATGTTATTTCTCTAATGGGAATTTGAATTTTTATAATTCCTGTGTATGTCTCTTCTGCATGCACGAAATGTGGTGCCTTAACAGCATTGAGATTAGAAGGCCTCCAGCTCACTGTGCAACCACTGCCCTTGGCATCCTGTGACACTTCGCCTATCTTTGTGCTCAGCTTTATTCGTGATGGGTAAGGCTCCCTTCCCATCACATACATTCCACTCTAGCAGAGGGAACCAACAAATTGTTTTCAGTTGTGTTGTTGCCCAGGGAGTTTTGTTTTTTTTCTTTGAGGAAAAGAATGTTGGTAGTGTGTGTCAGAAAAGACTGTTTAACTAACTACACCCTTTCTACCCTGCCTTTCAAACCAGGCAGGATTGGGCATACTTTTAAACTCCCCCTGGAATATGAAAATAGATCCTTTTTCAGCTCTCTAGAACCTTTAAAAATGTAAAAGAATGTAGGAAATTGCCAGATCAGTTAACTAATCAGTGACAGCTGCAGTAAGGATACAGTGTGATTCCTGTGAGAGCACTTGGCTGTTTGCTGTTTTTTTCAGCCCCTCAGCATGTTGTCCTTGTCCCACCTCTGGCATCCTCTCGTGGTTTGGCGTGGGCTGCACAGGACTTGGTGATTGCCAGGGTTCCCTGGACAGACAGTGGCCACGGGCATCTCCTTCCTTCTCTTCTTTCTTACTTTTTGTAGGCTTGACATCACCCAGATATTCTGTGCGGGTGTGTGTGGGTATCAAGTCAGCAGCTTGAAATGAGTCTAGAACGAGTGAGAAAATATACTTTCTAATGGTGATACTTTTATTATGCTAATAAACACGTGGTGTCATTGGCCTTTGTATGCCAACTAGGTTTTGTTTAAAGAACTCCAGGATATTTGACAATATTGAGCAGGATGCATACTAGCTTTCAGCAAATTTCGTAAACTCTGTATTACTGTTCATCAGTCTGCACTATAAACATCCTTGCCATGTGGGTTGAAATATATTTCTGAAGTTTAAATTTTTCCTTTCTCAGATAAGCTACTTAAATTTCCATTTATTTATTTCTGGACCTGTCTCTTCATTTGCTTTCCCTCTTTCCATGTTAAAATTAATTAGGATAACATTAAAAAGATACGGGACAGATACACATATTTTACATAACTATTTTATCTATGTACGAAGGTATTTCAAAGTTTGTGGAAAAATAGAATTACAAGATATTACAAATCTTTCCATGACCTTTCGGAAGTACCCTTGTACACAGGTATGGTTTATATAGATTTGCATATAGATATATGCTTGTCCTCTTTTCTCTTCTGCCATATAATGTTGAGTATTTTACCTGTTATTAAACTGGGTGTTGGTCTGTTGATGGGCCATGATAAGTTGTATATGGGAAGACCACCATGCTGGACATGTCTTGCTAGTATCTGCCAGGGCAGCAAATCAGCTGTCTCTAGGGTTAGGATCAGGGTGCTGGCCATGGCCACCTACTCAGGAGGCTTAGTTTTTGAAGGAGTTAGCTTCAGGGAGTGATATTTGAGTGTCGAATTGCAGAATGTAAAGGCTGTTCTATTACAGACAATTTCCATGATTCTTATGCTTTAGTGGCATAATTTATGAATGGGACAATATGCTCCTCTTGATGCTTTAGGAAAAAATTTAGCACTGTGGGCATGCACTTAGCTGTTAGCCAAGGGCTATTTATTAGTTGCCTTGAAAGGAAACATTACCCCAGCACTATACGTAGAAAAAAATCTTCTTTATCTGAAAGGCAGCTCAGAATATCCAGACTCCGCAAAGTTATGTAGAAATAACTGAAAGACTTCTGCAAGAAACCTGTGAAATAGCACGTTATGTAATATAGCATTAGATGTTAATGTTAACTGCATTTCTTTTGCTTTGCCATAATGATTAGCAAGCAGACGGGCGTATCTTTAAAATTTAAATGTCCATTACTTGTAAACCATTACAGCTTAAAATTTTTCACTAAGGGCCATTAATAATTCCTTGGATGAAGTCAGTATTTTTCTTTGTCAGTCACAAATGCCAAGACTACCTTTTTTTTTTTTTTCTCCCTCCTCCTCCAAGACTACCCTTTCTTTAAATGTAGTATCTTTGTATTACTTGCTTTGTGATTCTTTGGCACAAGTTGGTGATTATTTATTCTCACGTTAATTAGTGCTCAGTTAGGGTGTGGGAAGAGCTCAGAGTCTGAGAGTAGCACTTCCCAAAGTGCTTCCCAGCACTTTCACGTGCACAGGAATCACTTGGGGCCCTTGTTAATAAAAGCCAGATTCTGGTGTAAGAGGTCTGAAGTGAGCCTGAAATTCTGCATCCCTCACCAGTTCCCGGGGGCACCGGTGGTGCTGTCCCAGACCCCACTTCAAGTGGCAAGGCTCTAGTTTCCAGGAGAGAGGCGGGTAAACAGACAAAAACACTAGTGTGCTTGGCCCTTTTGTAGCTCTTGCCTGTGGTGGTGCGGTGGTGTTACCAGGGAGGGCTTCAAAATCAGGCTGAGGGTCAGGAAGCTCCCCCAGAAGGGTGGTAACAAGGAGACTGGGACGAAAAAGAGGCCAGGCTGCACAATGAGAGGGGTAAGGAGGCCAGAGAAGAGGAGACCGCAGGTGTGAAGGCAAGGGAGGTGAGCGAATACAAATGGGTGATTGGTCAGCATCCAGTGGTCTCATATGTCTAATGAGGGTGTTTGTGAGTGTTTCAGGGGCAGAGGGAAGGGAGTGTGGGAGTGGAGAATGGAGAAGTTGATGGGGATCTGATTACAAAGTGCCTTCAACTGTGCTGGAGCATTTGTATTTGATCCTAAAAGCTATGAGAACTCCTTTAAGGATGTTAATTGGGGAGAGATGACGCAATCTCTGTTCTAGAAGATCATTCAATCAGCAGTGTGAAACTGGCCTTGGGAGAACCAGTTAGACATATAATTTTTTTGTCCTTCTTTAAAGCACGAAGGCCTGATTACATCAGAGATAATATGAACAGGGAGGAGGAGGCAGACTTGTAAGATACTAGGAGATAGTTAGCAGGTTGGTGATGGGTTGAATATACAGATATCTGAGGGGTATTTATCAGAACAGCAAGCTGCATGGAGACAGGGCCATGCCTGTTTTGCTTAATGCCATATACCCAGTGTTAAATGTTTTGCGTGAAGTAGGCACTCAAATAGTTTTTAAATGAATGGTGACAGGAAGGATCTGGGATTATTTCCCACTGTCTAACTAGGTTGATGGGGTGGATGGCGATACTGATATCTGATATAGGAAATGCTTGCATTCAGGGCATAGTTTTCCCTACCAAAAATGCATCTCTTCTGTTAGTATCAGCAAAATCAGAGGTTACCTGGTGATGTAAATGGAAGCTTTCAGTACAGTCCTTATTACTTTTTATGGTTTTATTTTTAATATGGTGCTTGGATTAACATAGATTTTGTGAATGACTTTACATCCTTTTTTTGTTTTCTTTCTAAATATTTTTCTGAATTCTTAACAGCGAAAATTTATTAAGAAATAGAAATATGTATTGGGAGATATTACAGAAAGAAATTAGGTTGAAAATATAGTTAACATACAATATGATATATGGAAGGAATACCATTAATTTCATCATGAGGGGTAGGTATAGACCTTTAGAAGAATAGTAATTTCTGAGCAGGAGAAAATATTTTTCATGAAAGAGGATTGCTGCTATTTAATATGGTCTTTGTCTAAAAACATTACTTGTAAGAAATAAGCAGCAGTAGTGCAGTCCATAGAGTTTTCTGCAGTGATGGAAATGTTCTCTATGTGCACTGTCTAAAAAGGAGCTGCCAACCACATGTGGCTGTTGAACACTTGAAATGCGGCTGGTATGACTAAGGAACTGAATTTTAAATTTTATTTAGGTTTGATTAATTTGCATAGCAACATGTAGCTAAGCTAGTGGCTGCTGGATCAAACAGCACAGTCATAGTATATGGGCACTGCCCAAGCCTACTAATGAGGAAGAAAATGTGGTCTTGGCCAGGGCATTCAGGAAGGGCATCATTCGGTCCAGGAGGCAGGTCTGGAACTGACTTGTGGTGAACTAATGTTGTGATGGTGGTATCTTGGAGGCACTTCCTGATTCTCTTTCTTGGTCCTTGTCAGTGCAATAGATACCTTCTCTGACAGCAAGCATTGGCCCCTCTACACTTCCCTCTTTTCCAAGGGGCTGAATTGAGTGTGTGGGGAGGTTGCTGTCCACAGACTTCATGATCTAGTTGAAAGGACTTTCACTTTGAATAGAAGCTCGGCAGTGTGAACCCTTCATCTTCTGTGTGTCCACCTCTCAGCGTGTGGATCCCTTCCCCCTCTTGGGACGATGTGTAACCTTAACGATTGAGAGGTGTTTTCATGGGTTGTGGTGAGGAGGGAGGTGTGTTCTCTCGTGGCCTAGATGCTCTCTTGGAAATTCTGAAATGTGCTCCACCCCCATCCCCAGAATCATTGTCATAGGTTTGTGCTATACCTCAGGCTCTTTGTAGATGGAGGAGAGAAATTTAAGGAGAACAATTAAAAATCAAGCCATATAACAGCAAAAGAGTCTTCAGCATCTAATAGGCACATATCCTGTGACTCACACTTGCCCATGTGTGTGGCGTATCTATGAAAAAAGTTTCCTTTGAATGGCATTTTACTTACACAATTGGACAAAAAGTGGTTGAGGTATAGGAAATATTTTGCATGTGAAAAGTTTTTGGTATTCACCTATCTCTTTGCTAGCTTTCCAGTCCATACCTGTGGTCCAAAAGGTTTCTGTGTCACTGTGGTATCAAATCAAAACTCAGCTGCACAAATGCTGTTCTGTTCTGAGAACAGCATAATAGTTAAGAATTGTGTAAGTTTTGGGAAGTGAGAAATTCAGTATATTAATAAATCAAATACATAATACATTTAATAATAAATAATAAAAAGAAACATAAATAAAATTTAACTTATTTAATAATGAATTTTATATACAAATGTGTTTTCAGAATATTAATATTTTACATGACTTATTTCTTTCATCTTGGTCTGTCATGCACCCGCTTCTTTCATCATTGTTTCTCTGTGTGCTGCTATCTTGTTCATTTGGAACTATTTTTCGTCCTGCTTATTCCCAATAAAATTTACCAATAGCCCTAATTTTGTGCTGATATGTGGTTGTTTCCTATAGTTATATGCGGTATAATTAAAAAAAAAATTTTAGAACATATATATTTTAATTTTATTCATTTTATCTTTTTCCTTTTTTCTTTTCTTTTTTTATTGAATCAAAATTGATTATACATATTTTTGGGGCTCAATGGTGACATATGTTGATCAAATCAGTATTATTATATTATTGCAAATCATACTTATTCTTTATGCTCTTTATCCAATCTCTCCCCATCCCTCTCTCCCTCCCCCCTCTCACCTCTGATCACCCTAGATTTCTTCTCTCCTTCTGAAAGAGTAATGGTTACTCTGTTGATTTGTTGCCTAGACGATCTGTCCAATGCTAAGAGGTGCGTTCAGGTCCCCCACTATTATCATAGAGCAGATGCTTTTTCTATCACTCTGGAATGGGCTTTGTGAAGAGAGACGTCCTCTTTTCTTTGTTCTCCGCTGGTGACTCTCCTTGTGTCAATGCATTTGAGTGGCTGGCAGGCCATCTGCACAGTGGTTGTGGCATCTAGCCACTTTTGTGGCATCTGTGGCTATTGTGGTGGCTGTGGTAGGCTACCCACATGAAAGTGGTGTTTTGGGCATGCTTCTTGCCTGGTTGCAGGAGGACAGGTCGGTCCTTAGCTTCATGCCTCAGGACCCTGGGCAGGCCCCGTGGCAGTGGCATGCATGGTTGCGGGAGGAGGGGTTGGTCCCTGGCTCCATCTGTTTTTACATTCTAAGTTGTTGTGGAGTAGTTGGGTGGAAGGGGGAGGGGGTGATAGGGTAGGAGATAGGGTGGGAGAAGGAGGAAGGAGGGGGGTGTAGTTGAGGCCCATGGTACCACCCTCATTCCTTCAAGGGAGACCAGAGGGCTTCCAGTGGTGGGTTGGTCATTTCTGGGCTGAATGCAGATGCCACGGGGATATGGCTGAAGCCCTTGGCCCCCCACTGCACTGGCTCAGGAGAACAGGGGGCTTCCAGCAGTGGTTCAGTGGTCATCACTGGCCTGGTTGCAGATTTTGCGGTGTGTGTGGCTGAAGCCCTTGGCGCCTCAGTTCCCCAGCTCAGGAGCCTGGGGTGTTTCCAGTGGCAGCTTGGTGGTTATCGCTGGGCTGGTTGCAGGTGTCAAGGGGGCTGAGGCCCTTGGCCCCCCCCCCAATTCTGGTTTGGGAGCCTGGGGCACTTCCTGCAGCAGCTCAGTGGTTGTCACTGGGCTGGTTGTGGGTGTTGAGGGGCATGGCTGAGGCCCCTGGCCCTCCCCCCTCCCTGGCTTGGGGGCCCAGGGGACTTCTGGTCTTTCTAGGTTTTATAGGTATTCTTCGGTGAAGTGAGACCGTTACTAGTTAATATCAAACCTGTCTCTGGCCTGTGGGTATTTTGTTTTTTCTTTCAGTTCTGTGTTGGATTATTCACTATTCCTACTACTTAAACTCTGCACTGGAACTAATTTGTTGTCCTTTGCTTACCTCTAAAGTGGAGGAACTTCCTGTGGGGACCAGCACTTGCGCCCTGTGGTTGAGCTAAATTGCTGCTTTGCTGCTGATTCTCTGGGGAAAGCTTTTTGTGCAGCTCAGGTTTTAATGGTTGACTTTGTAGGTACTCCTGGGTCTTGTAAGGTTGGATACACCTGGGTTGTGCAGAAACTCTGGTCTGGGCCTGAGTCTTTTCAGAAAACTGCACCCCCTGCAGATCTGTATTCCTGACCAGTCTCTACTGAGTGGGTCTGCTCTGATTGGGGGGCAAATCGGCTATTGATGCTGTGCCCCAGTATTCCCCAGTGGGCCTGTCCCCCCCCCCCCCCACTTCAAACACTTCCCATGGGACAGGCCGTGTGCTGGTCCCTTGCAATGACTCACCGGCCTCCGAGTGGCTCCATTTTTTAGTTGTCTGTGGCCCCTTGCTCCTATGTGGGTCCACAGGAACCCTGTTAGTGGTCTTGCTGGCCTGGGGGCTAAGGCCCTCTTGTCCTTGCTGCCTCCAAGCAACTTCATCCAAAGGGCACAGCTGCGGCTTTTGCTGGCTCCTGCTCCATGTGCTCAGCAGCTCGGGCCTGGACATGGCTGGGGCTCAAAATGGTGGGAGTGGTCCTTACTTTCTCTGACCATGGCTTCTCCTGTTTTTGTGAACTGCATAGTTCTCTTCTCCTCTTCTCCTCAGCCCTCAGCCCTAGCTGCCCCAGCTTGGCTGTCATTGCTTTTTAATAGTTGTAAATTGGTTGATTTGTGGGAGAGAGTGACGCTGGGGACCGCCTATTCCACCATCTTTACTGGAACGCAAAAAATGTTTTGAAAGGAAACCCTCTTCCATTTGGTGATGGTAGCAATTATTTTATCTGAATAAAACCGACCAAGCACAGGCCTTTAATATTGTACCCTCACTAGTGAGTTGCCGTTTCATCCATTCATTTCTTTCTTCTTTGGGAATTGTTCGTCACTAAAATAATTTGTAGAAGATGTTTAGTCCTTTGGCCTTCATCTGTTAAATGAAGGGGGACTTGGATTAGAAGGCCAGCTCTCAGATGCTTGTGATTGGTTTCCCAGTGCACCCCATAGTGTTGATGACTCTGTTAATCAAGCAGTCTTGTGCGCCCCCCTTACCCCCAAATGCATGCATCTTCTGAACTGTCCTGCAGTTCACATCTCAGAAGATGCATGCCAGTAGGACACTGAGTATAAACTTAAATTACTATGTCTTTATTATATGTGTCTGTACTGTTTACCATGTAATATCACACCTACTTGTAAAATGGTGTCCTAAATTTTTATAACATAATCCCAGTCTTATTTAAGAGAGTCATCCTTTTCAGATGAATGTAAGCTCCATGAGGACAAGAGAGAATTTCGTTTGTATTTTGTCACCAATATATATATATATTTATCTCCAGCATCTAGACCAGTGCCTGGATCATAATAGGTGCTCAGTAAATATATTTTGAATAAATGAATATGACCTGAGTTTTAATTTATTTTTATTCAGAGCCAAATCAAGCGTAAATACAAATTGAATATTTATTACCCATGATAATTAGGAGAATTATTCGATACCACTGCTAAATTGTTATTTCTGTTTCTTCTTTTTAATACTTTATAACTATGCTGTCCTGTATGGTAGCCATGAGCCCCCTGTGTACCTTTCTCCCTTGAAATGTGCTGTAAGTATAAAATACATACTGGGTTTCAAAGATTCAATATCAAAAAATGTACTCTCTCATTCATTTTCTTAAATTGATTGCATGTTGAAATGGCAATATTTTGCATATATTGAGTTGAATAGAAATTATTAAAATCAATTTATAGCTTTTTTGTAGACTTTTAAAATGTGGCTGCTAGAAAATAAAAAATTACATATATGGCTGTCAATTGTGGCCCATTTTGAACGGTTTTCATCTAGACAGAAAATGTAGACATGGAATGTGGAGAAAGGAAAAGACTTCAAAAAGTAGTTTTTAATACATATCTTTTACAGAAACAAAATTATACATTGCAGCTGTCACTTGGGAAAGTGGGCATTCAGATGGTCTTGATCAAATTTTAAAAAGATCAAAATTAATTAGATTAGCTCAAATCAGAAATATGAAATGCGCTACCAGATGAATTCCTGGCATAGTTGCCAGACTGGTCTTGAGGTCAGAAAAGGGGCAGGAAGGCACTGGTGGCTGTCCTAGTGTTAGTGGTCAGGAATGACAGACTATAAAGCCACAGGTTTTGAACTTCTCTTCCCAGGATTCACCTGAGTGTGGCCACAGTTTTGGTGGGCAGCATGCTTACTGGATGGCATTTTTCATGCCCCTGGGAAGTGGACTCTTAGCGGGAAGGAGTGGGAACTGGAAAGAAGAGGAACAAAGCTGAGTGTCAGCTGAGATTACTCTCATGAGGGCTCTCTGTTTTGTCCCTTCCCATGCCTGTAGGCAACTTTTCCCCCCTTCTGCTAACTAAACCTTAAGCTGATAAAAAGTAAGCACCAACTCCATCCCTGTTTCGCCAAGCTGGCTTTGCCTCTGCCACTGGGCTCAGTGGTCTTGCAGGAGAGGGTCACCAGTGGGGCAGATCATTCAGTGTCTCTGGAATCCCCCCTCCCCCACTGGCTGGGAGCTCCATCCAGGCGGTAGCATTTCCTCCTATGACAGTTGGTGGACCCTGGAGGATGAAGCTGTTATCCTATAAAACAAGGTCATCCAGGACATATAAGTAGACCTTACTTTCCTTAAGCTAATCTGAAAGGTTATTTTGGTAAGTGGTTAGTCTGCACGGCTGGTTTAAGCTATTATCAAGTACTATTCCAGTATTTATTTCCTTGAAAGTTAGAATGAGTCATAAGTAAATGAAGACTGGCTGCTTAGACTTTTTAGGATTAAAGTCAATTTATAAATATTTGTTGCATTTGGCACTGGAGATTTCTACTTCTCTCTATTTTGGATTTTAAAGTAGTTGCAAAGTAAAGCAGCATGTTTTTAGTAAAATGGCTTTTGTGCTCACCTTATTTTCACCCATCTGACCTCTGTATTTGGAGACAGTAGATCAGAAGATTCATGGCAGTTAGCGATGGAGTGGGGAGACCTTTGACTTTAGTTGACAGCTGTCACCTGAGAACTGCAGACCCGGAGACCCTCTCAGGTGTTGTGTCTATAGTTCTGACAGTGAGCAGAAATGTTGTTTACATTTTCTGTAAGCAAAATTCTCCCCTTGTTAGGAACATGTACGAATAGGGCAGGCAGAAGGGGAATTTTCGTCTGTCACACTGATGAGTTCCCGGCAGTGTTGGTTACCTCGTTGTCATACCCGTGCTTGCAGAGAAGCGTTGTCAGTAGAGTTTATGACTGAGCTTGTTTATAACATCACTTTGGAAATTCTTCAGGAAGATATTGTTTTGTTTTTCAAGTGGGCCAGCATCACACAATGCTTAATGGGCTTATAAAAGAGAAAAAATGAGTTAAATTCCAAAGATGTTTAAGATTTCAGAGACATTTTTCCTATGTGAATTAGTTCTTTATTACGTTGTCGATTTAATCAGCACTCAACAAAAACACTTTCCTCCTCTGATTGCTGGAGCATTCTTAAAACTGGGTATTTTAATTTGACACAATCTGTTAGGAAGAGTTTGGACACAGTGTGGAGCCTTAGGTAGTGTATGCTGTGTGCTGTGAGCATGTGGGGTGCCGACAGTCACGCCTGCCCACTTCCCCATCTCTTTATGTCCTGCCTTGCCCCAGAAGCACATGAGGAATGGTGAGGGCCATGTGGACATGCTGAGTTTTATTCTGTTAAAGTAACTTTCGGTTTAGACTGGTTTTGGGGAAAGGTCTGTTTCTACTAATGAGAATAGTCCTCATCTACAAAGCATTCATCCAGCTAAAGGTTCTCCAAGTGGTCACATGGGGTCCTGGTCCACCACCAGTGCCTAGTGTGACTGCGGGTGGAAAACGAGCCTGGTGATTGGGTGTCTTCTGCTGTCAGCACAGATCAGCAGTGAGGTGGGCCCAGAGCCATGAGTGAAATGGTCCTCTTGGAGAATGAAAGCATTCCTTTTAGTCTCTTTCTGAATTTTCTATATTCCTGCCATTAAACATAATGAAATTATGAATTTATTATACTGTCCTCGAGCTTGCTTTTCAACATCATTATGGATGCTTTCTTGTTAGAGGCCTCTGTTGCTGTTACATAGTTGTATGTAGGCTGTAAATATCTAATTTGTACGAAATGACTGATTTTGGTATTTGTATAATCCTCTAGTCAATTTAACTAAGTTGAGCTTTTCACAGCCCTCGGTGCTGCTGCTGCTCATCTGATTACACTGCTCAGGGGAATAAGGTTAAGGGCGGGCTGTTGGTAACCAGAGCATTTCCAGGGCTTTAGTTCAGCAGATGGGCTGCTTGGCTATATTCGTGCATCTGCTTGCCTGCTGTGGCAGCTGCTGCTGCTTCATGTTGTGTTCTTTTGTTCTGTTCCATCCAAGAATGGAATGCTAGGAAGTGTAGTGAATGGATTAATTTAAGGTTAAGGTTAGTGTTTTGCTTGCTTTCTAAGTAACCGATCATAATAATGCTTCTGGTTGAAGCTAATGAGTTTCTCTTAAAGTGAACTAGATTTATAAAATACAGCTCAGTGAGGGGGCTAGATTAGTATTGCTGATGGAAACCAAATTCAAATGTGTAAAATATTGGCAGTTTTTATCATTTGTTCCTAATTCTTTGTTTTCTTCCTTCCTCCTCCCCACCTCCCACTCCCTTCTAGGACCTATATCCAGACTTGGCCTGACACTGCAGGGTCCAAGAGAATTAAAGAAATATGGAATGACATGAAGAAGATTAGTTGAGGATTATAGGCTTTGAGGACAAGCACCTCAGTGAAGTGAAGCACAGACAAGCTCCCAAGTTGTGGTTTGGAGGAGCCGTGTGTTGGGAGAAGATGGCGGATCCAGGAATGATGAGTCTGTTTGGCGAGGATGGGAATATTTTCAGTGAAGGCCTTGAAGGCCTTGGAGAATGTGGCTACCCTGAAAATCCAGTAAATCCCATGGGTCAGCAAATGCCAATAGACCAAGGCTTTGCCGCTTTACAGCCATCCCTTCATCATCCCTCCCCTAATCAAAGTCAAACAAAGTTGACCCATTTTGATCACTATAATCAGTACGAACAACAAAAGATGCATCTGCTGGACCAGCCTAGCAGAATGATGAGCAACGCCCCTGGGAACGGACTCGCGTCTCCGCACTCGCAGTACCATACCCCTCCCGTTTCTCAGGTGCCCCATGGTGGCAGTGGCGGTGGTCAGATGGGAGTCTACCCTGGCATGCAGAGCGAAAGGCATGGGCAATCTTTTGTGGATAGTGGCTCCATGTGGGGCCCCCGGGCTGTTCAGGTACCAGACCAGATCCGAGCCCCCTACCAGCAGCAGCCGCCACAGCCACAGCAGCCAGCTCCGTCGGGACCCCCAGCGCAGGGCCATCCTCAGCACATGCAGCAGATGGGCAGCTATATGGCACGTGGGGATTTTTCCATGCAACAGCATGGGCAGCCACAGCAGAGGATGAACCAGTTTCCCCAAGGTCAAGAGGGCCTCAATCAGGGAAATCCTTTTATTGCCACCTCAGGGCCTGGCCACTTGTCCCATGTGCCCCAGCAGAGTCCCAGCATGGCACCTTCCTTGCGTCACTCGGTGCAGCAGTTCCATCACCACCCCCCTACTGCTCTCCATGGAGAAACCGTTGCCCACAGTCCCAGATTCTCCCCGAATCCTCCTCAACAAGGAGCTGTCAGGCCACAAACCCTTAACTTTAGTTCTCGGAGCCAGACAGTCCCCTCTCCTACTATAAACAACTCAGGGCAGTATTCTCGATATCCTTACAGTAACCTAAATCAGGGATTAGTTAACAATACAGGGATGAATCAAAATTTAGGCCTTACAAATAATACTCCAATGAATCAGTCCGTACCAAGATACCCCAATGCTGTAGGATTCCCATCAAACAGTGGTCAAGGACTAATGCACCAGCAGCCCATCCACCCCAGTGGCTCACTTAACCAAATGAACACACAAACTATGCATCCTTCACAGCCTCAGGGAACTTATGCCTCTCCACCTCCCATGTCACCCATGAAAGCAATGAGTAATCCAGCAGGCACTCCTCCTCCACAAGTCAGGCCTGGAAGTGCTGGGATACCAATGGAAGTTGGCAGTTATCCAAATATGCCCCACCCTCAGCCATCTCACCAGCCCCCTGGTGCCATGGGAATCGGACAGAGGAATATGGGCCCCAGAAACATGCAGCAGTCTCATCCGTTTATGGGCATGTCCTCGGCACCGAGGGAGTTGACCGGGCACATGAGACCAAATGGTTGTCCTGGTGTTGGCCTTGCAGATCCACAAGCAATCCAGGAACGACTGATACCTGGCCAACAACATCCTGGTCAGCAGCCGTCTTTTCAGCAGTTGCCAACCTGTCCTCCGCTGCAGCCCCACCCGGGCTTGCACCACCAGTCTTCACCCCCACACCCTCATCACCAGCCTTGGGCACAGCTCCACCCATCGCCCCAGAACACCCCGCAGAAAGTGCCTGTACATCAGGTAAGGGGACATGTAGCCTGTCTGTATTGCAGTGTAAAATTCAACATGGTTAACTTGTCTAAAAGAATTTTTCTTTAAACTTCATGAAAAGTCTTTTTATTAATCATGCCTTAATTTTTATCTTGTGTACTGCTCCAGACTGTCATTTTTTCCTGTTATTCCCTTCATGTACTCACTCAGTTATTGGCTCATTCATTTATTCATTCATTCATTCAAGAATTCTTGAATTCCTCATACCAGGAATTGTGCTAGGTGGTAAGGAAGCATAGATAACTGAGGTGAATAGGTCACAGCTCCTGCAAGTAGCTGGGTCCCTGCCAGCAGGAAGATGGACAGTGGGCTCAGAACATATCAGACATTTTTGTTTCCTTTTGTTTCTTCTTTCTCTATTCTTTCTCCCCCTCCCCCTCTCCCTCTCCTAAAAATACACTGAAAACTGGTTTCTAGCAAAGTTTTATGTGTTTGCGGTAGTCTCCCCCATCTCTCCTTTTATAATTTGTTTTTCTTGGTAAGTTGCAATATGATACTTACTTACTTCTATAATACTTATTTACCAACTGTTGAATGTCAGTATGAATTTAAATCACAAACCATAGAAAATCGCGGTAAATGATAATCCACAGAAGGTGTTTGGTCTCTGAGAGTTTGGGTACCCAGCATTGAAGTGGGAGTCTTCCTTTTTTGTAAGCTGAGACTTTTGTTCTTCAGAATTTATAAGAGAACATATTTAAGTTTTAAACTCTAGTATTCACAGAGACATCTTTCCATTGTAAATTTTGGTGTTTATGCTCAAGGTCTATAAGAAAAAAATTAATATCCATGTGTATAGATTATTCTGAGTGCTATTCAAAACTATGTATTGATCATCCACTAGGATTGCAATTCTGTTTTCGGAGGGCACAGAAGGTGATTTTAGAGCTGTCAGATACAGGGCTTGTTCTTGATGGACTTATTATGAATTTGGGGAAACCATGACCTGTATGTGAAAATACAAAACAGAGTGAAAGACTGTCTATGATTACATGACAGGTGTCTGGAGAGAGCAAATACCAGTGGGTGACGGTGCTCGGAATTTACCTAGGACTTACCCAGGGCAAGTAAGCCCAGGAGGACATTTCAGGTTGGGGGATAGTTTGCTGAACAAGGATGTGGGAAGTCAAGCTTGCTGTAGGGAATAGCCATGGGAAGCAGGGGCTTCAAGTTGGAAAATACCAGTCAGGGCCCAGATCATTGGGGTCTTGTATTCTGTTTTAAGGATTTTGGACTTAAATGGGGAGCCAGTGATATTAACTAGACAGTCCACAGGCTGGATAGGGAAGCAGAAGATGGACTGTGAATTTGTTGTCCAGGCCCATGTGGACAGTTGGGACCAGGGATCAGGTGGTGGGAGCAGAAGGATTGAAGCAATGTGAAAGTGAAAGGGTTTTGGTCAGGAAACACTCAAGGCATTTTAGTAGAGGGGCATTTAGTACAGAGACCCCAGATCTTCAGCCTCGGCTGGGTTGGGGGTGGGGATGTGGAGGTCAGGACATGAAGGGTTTTGGGGGAAGCTGTCCTTGGCTGTCGGGCATACTTGGCAATTCTCAGGAGAGCCCCAACATCAGTGGAAGGTGCTGGGCCTGTGGTCCCCATGTTCCACAGGGCTCCCAGAGGATGATGGGACGGGGGCAAACAGGCTGGCTGCACAGGCCCTGGAGGGCAGGGCCCGGGGCCCCGAGAGCAAGGAGAAGAGCACACCTAGCCAATTGGTTTTCCTTTATGTCAACGTCAGGACAAAACGCCCTCCTCAGAACAACCCAAAGTGCTATCCCTGAGACCAGCAGGCCTGGGCGGGTTCTAGGGCAGAAGTGAATGCAACTTATTTTCCAGGAGTTATTCTTCTCTGATTCCCTGAAAAGTTTCTTACTAGATAAGGGATCTTTTTAGAGCAGCATCTTCTCTTCACCAGAGGGTGGGCACAGCTTGAAGGAGACACCCTGTGATTATAGTCCGATCCCTGGATGAGGACTGTTGATCTCCTCCAGCTCTCCTGAGTTTTGAGAGTACAAACACCTCCATGGGCATTTCCCAGGACCTGTGAGCATCTGTGGGTTTGTGTCCCTGGGTGCTGGAGGCCCCAGCAGGCTGTGCCCTGCGCCGGACTCTGGGAGACCCCACATGCATCCCTCTTCTTCCAGTGCCTCATTATAGACAAACTCGGGACTCTTAAAGGGAGGTAGACAAGGATGTTTGAGGTATTTCCATTATAAGTACAATTAACGTTTTCTATTTTGCTTGTGGTATTTGTTTTCTTATTTTTGCTTAACTTTGCATCCTCTTCAGATTTGGAAATACTAAGTTTTGAAAATAATACTAAGGAGGTGTAAAGTCTTGGGAAGCATGTAGACTCTAAGGTCATGAAGGTATTTGAGTCCCAGATCTACCATTTGTTTGCTTGGTGATGTTCGGCAAGCAATTTAACCTCTCTGAACCTCAAATTCTTCATCCGTAAACCTGGAAGAAGAAAGTACCCAACCCAAAGGGTGTTGAGGTTATGTGGGGTAATATATACCAAGTGCCTAGTATAAATGTCCAGTCCGTGGTATATATGTTAATTCTCTTCTAGATTTTAGTTTGTGATCTCCTGAGATGCAAGACTTGCTTTATAATTATGTCATTTTACATGTAGATACAATGTAAAATTAATTTTATTTTTAAGGAACAGGTTAAATATTGTGAAATATAGACTTAGTTATGAAATACTAAACTTGGTTTGTGCAATTATTACCCCCCTTTTAGTCCATGTTGCTAGCTATGGGGAGGTTAATGATATGGGTAATTTAAGATGCTATCACATAATCCTAAAAATCTCTCTGTCCCCCCCTCTAAATGACTCACATTCTATCCTAGCAAATATGCCTAACTAGTTATGTTTTGCTTTAGAACTGCTAAAATTACTTCATATTTGACAGAATGGTGGTTTAAAATCATGCTGAGTAGCAGGGAAGCAACTAGATTAGGTTGAAGTATCCATGTAATTTGCTAACTGAATTATCACATTCAAATAGACTGTTAACTCTTCTTGAGTTTTTGCTCTTTGGTTTGGTATGTGGACATATTCTTTAATGGGAGCTCTAGATACTTATTTGATGAGATATACAGGAAAAGGTAAAACCCTAGCTTCTATTTCTCTTTCAATTGCTGATTAGAACAGTGGTTCTCACACCTTTTTATGTCAGACATCTGTATACTGCTGAAAATTATTGGGGACTCCAAAGAACTTGTGTTTATGTGGGTTATATGTATTGAGATTTACTGTCTCAGAAATTTAAACCAAGGAAAGTTTCTTTATTGATTTGTTAATCATTTAAAAATAAACCACTATATTTTAATGTAAATAACACCTTTTAAATGAAAATAACTGTTTCCCAAAACAGAAAATGAGTGGCATTATTTTACATTTTCTCAAATATTGGATTCTTACACCTGCTCCTGAATGGCCGTCTGTGTGCAAGTCATGAACCTCTGGAAAAGTCTATTGTCCATTTGGAGAAAATGGAAGTGAAAAGGCAGATAACACCTCAGTATCACGTAGAAATCGTTGTGACATGACAGACCCTCCAGGATCCCTGCCCACACTTTCAGAGCCACTGGTGTGAAGGAAGGAGTACAGGCTTTGGAGTCTGAGTTTTTTGAGTAGAAGCATCAGTAACTGATTACTAACCCCTAATCTTGGGCAGGTTACTTAACCCAAGGGCCTCAATTCATTATCTCTGACGTGAGGGCTCATATGCCTTCCTGGTAAGAGGCATTGAGAGATTAGCAGTAATGTTCTTTAAGTACTTAACATGGTAGGAACTCAAAAACAGCACATTATCATTTAGCAGGTGTTCAGAATTACCTGTTGCAAAGTTTTGAAAATGATTTTACTTATTTCAGTGTCAAACATTGTCATAGTTGTTTAACTTTATTTTCTTGGTTTCAGGGAATATTTATAAAATACGAAGGCTCCCTATATGATCCTCTTTGGGGCAGAGAGAGCAATCTTGCTGTGAGGGGTAGGGGGTACAGGTGAGGATATGCTGTAAAAAGCACACCATAGAGATCAGCACTGGATGACCCAGTCTTTGGGTGGGCAAGGCTGGGGTCTGGGGGGGGCTTTCTCGGGAGAAGTGATATCTTCGCTGAGATGTGAAGGATCGGTCTGAGTTGAGAGAAGGATGGGTAAAGGGGGAGGGGAAAGAATTTAAGGTTTAAGAAACAGTGAGGGCAAAAAACGAGAGAGCCCCAATGATCTTGAATGTCCCTGGTATTGCTGGAATGTAGGGGCTGGGGCCTGGACAGTCCTGGCCCCCTGTCACGGGGGTGCACTGGGAGGTTTTCAGCAAGCACACAGCACCATGGGGTGCTCTGCAGTATGCAGGAGTGTGAAGAGAGCAGAGAGGGAGTGGGACCAGGAACGGACATGGATGTGAACAACCTAGAAGGAGAGCACAGAATGGTGTTTTGTTCATTTGAAGAGCTTTTCTAAAGAAAGTTTGGCTAAGTAAATTGTCCTTCAGGTTACAGTTAAGTCTCTGAGTTTCTGAATAACTTTTACTGCACAGTCCACACAGGTGTCCCAGTTCATGGATTATTATCTCAAATGGAAAGTTCTGGTGGACTTGCTACAGTCTGCAACTTTGTGTCCTTAGAATAAGTATATTTTGGATATATTTGTGCCCCTTTCACTAATTTGATCCTGAAATACAGTCATCATGAAAGAGAACAGAAATAGAAAAAATTTAAAGGACCATTAAGATTGAGGTGATGGGTAATAATTTCCCTGTGTCCTCATTTTCCCTTACAAGGTTAAAAAACAAAAACATTTAGGATAATCAGTGATATAAGTTTTTTCAATTCTCTATTTTTCTGCGACATCTTAGGAATATCTTTAAAAAACAGTCTTTCTGGGAAAACGTTTTCCTGGTAAATCTCAAGTAGGGTCAGTTCTCTAGTGAAATCACCTTGAACTGGGGTTACCAGAGGTGGGAAAGGGGAAGGGGAATGGGGGTAAGGGAGGAATTGGAAAAGGGCCACAAAAAACGATTACATTTATATAATGTTGAATGTACTCATTATCCTGACTTGAGCATCACATATTGCCCACAGGTACTGATATTCAACTCTGTACCCCATAGATATGTACAATCAACTATGTTACAATAAATTTTTTTTTCTCTCAGTTTACCCGGTAAATGCAGAATTCCAGACATGGACAGAGTAATTGGCAGCCACTAGGTAAATTTATGGAGAAAGGTGGCCATGCATCTCAAGCAGCATGTATGCAAGTTGTGATCAGAAATAGAGAAAAATACCTTTTTACCATGGAGAGAGGTTATTCTGTCAATACTACCTTTGACATTATGTATACTCTCACACCCCTAAAGATTTCTGGGGGAGATGGGAGAACAAAATATCTCTAAAGAAAAACCATCTTTTACAACTAAGTGATATTCGGGGGCTTTTCCAAGTGCACCCACCTTCAGAAAACAGGCACCCAAGCTTGTCCTCATTGGAGCAGGCTACCCTCCAGTGCTCTACAGGAAAGGCAGAAGAAACCACTGCTTTTCCTCATGCTGGTGGCTCAGTCCTTATTTCTTCATGACGCTTTGGTTAAAGCAAGCCTTCCAGCCTTTACTGCTCTCTGTTTTCCTTGTTGATTAGTTGCTGTTTGTAGCTTGTTTTTCATCTCTCACTACCTCAATTCGTATATACTACAGTTTAGTGAGTAACCTGCCTGCATTTTCATTCTGCATAGCTAGTTTAACCCAGAGATCAGAATTACAGTGGGTTAAAATAGAAAATACCAAGTGCTGAGTTACATACAGTAGCGCAGCGGAAAAATTCTACTCCATCTACCCTTTCACCCCAGGTTCTGAAAGCACAGATAAGTTACCTGATGGCCTTGCCTCTTAGATAACTTTTATTTTGTAAAAGAGCATTGTTTTCTGTGACTATCAAAAAATGCTGTAGGCAATAGAATTTGGTTTTTAGTTTACTTTTAAAGCCTGGGTGTTAGTCTTGTGCTAGGTGTCGCAAGTAGCCAGTTGATTTTCTTAACTTTTAGGAAGCCACTTTTAGATGCTGTGTTTTCATCTTCTCTCTTGGTTGCCCTCATTCAAATACATTAAAGAAATAACACTGTATTAAGGACAAAGATTGCAATGTGGTGGAGGGTGGGTAGGAGACAAAGTCCTTCACTGAGATGAACAGGGAATTTTGTTATTTAAGTGTAATATTCTGGCCATCATTCCTTTTTGCACTTATTGCGTTCTAGACTAGCACTGTCCAACTGAAATAGAATGAGAGCTGCAAATGCAAGCCGTATATGTTATTTTAGGTTTTCGAGTAGCCACATTAAAAAGAAAAAAACTGGTAAAGCTAATTTTAGTAATATTTAATTAACATACGCAAGATACTGTTTCAACATGTAATCAGTATAAAAATTACTAAGGAGATATTTTACATAAATCTGGTGTGTATTTTACACAGTTTGGGTGAACTGTATTTCACTGCTAAATAGCCACATATGGCTGGTGGCTGACACATTGAATAGCACAGTGCTAGACTTTTTCATATCAGTTCCTTCAAATTCATTTTATATTTCTTTTCTTTTCCTTTTTCTTTTTGGTGGCTGGCCAGTGCAGGGATCCAAACCTTTGACCTTGGTGTTCTAACACTGCGCTCTAACTGATGGACCTAACTGGCCAGCCCTTCAGATTATTTTAAAAAACAAGTTAGAGTATAAATAAATTTGTACACATACAAATAAGTTTAAAATTGTGTAGTCTAATTATGATGGTCATCTTTCAAGACAGGTGTTATCCTCCCTTGTAAGATTGGGGAAGTAGTAAGCCTTTTTTAGATGTCATCAGTAAATGCAGCATTGGAGGGGTTTGTGTGTGCTCCTGTGTTAGGGGTATTAGTATCAGTTCATGAAAACGTAACATTATTGGAGTGAGATATCATTTGTTTGGATTTCAAAGACGGCTGTCTTAATGGTGTCTGTGCAACAGGAAAAAAATAGCATGTTTCTCTAAAAGGTATATTATAGCCATTTTCAAGATTTTAGTTTCAAGTGCTGTTTTTGAATACTTTTAGCAGATAATTTTTTCCCTCAACTCAGAATCTTTTTGCCTCTTGGTCTCCAATAGAATTGCTTGTTTATGAAATTGCTTTCTCCAAGAGTAAGGGAGAAAGCCTTCATTCTTACTATTTTGCATGTGTCCTGCCTTTTTTTTTTTTTTCTTCAGTGCTACTTTTTTCTTCTTCATTTTATCAGTCCTTCAGAAAGGCGGTTTGTGTCATTGCAGAGCAATAGCTGGCTGGGGAATGAGACTTGGGAGGTGGGTTAAGGGGATAGTTAGGGAAAAAGTATTGCTAGAACTAATCTGGAAAATTTACCTTAGTCTTGACATCTTAATGTTGTTCTCCATTCTCTGTAGTTATAGCTGTAAACCTGTAGATAACTGAAATGGGGGATGGCCCTCATTTTTCCTGTGTTGCTGAGTGCAGCTCTTTTATCAGTGAAGGAAGTCAGTAGCAAACTTGGGCTTTTGCCTTGCAAAACTTTAGTGGGTGATGGTGCGTCACCAGAAGTGAGGTTTTTGTTTTTTCTTCACTTAGTGTAAAAAAAAACAGGAGAACTCTCTTCTTGGGCTGGGGCATGGCACTAGGGGTGGCGGTGGTGGAGAATTTAAAGGAAGTTGACAAAAATCTAAGAAATAGGCACCATTTTTAAAAGGCAGCACACATACAGGGGCAGTCATCATCCTGCTTGCTTTTTTTCCAGGACAATTTCCAGGACAGTGAGAGTGATGGTCAGGAAAAGCTGCAGGGTGTTTGCTTACCCCTATTTCAATGATTAAGTCAAAGTCATCAACCTGGTAGTTATTCGAAGGAAACATGCATTTTTGATGCTTCTCAGTGAAGAGCATAATATTTCTGGTATATTTGACCTGTTCTCCTCTACCACCTCTGTGTTTAGTTTAATTCTAAATAGTTTTGTACGATAGGTTTTGGGAGAATTCCTAGACTTTAACCTTAACAGTGTGAAAGCAAAAACAATTGTTTTAAGGTGTAAGCAAGAGTTATTAATTCTAGTAGTTTTTAAAGTTTGTTTTGGCTGTGGGCATAAAGAGTGGAAGAATGTCAAGTGATATTGGGAAGCCTTGTTGAGGGTTTCTCAAATGACCTGTGCCCTTCCTAGGCAGCCTGGAGTGGGTTTGCAACATTAGCATAGGAATCCCACCCTCACCCTTTTGGTGGGCTATGAAGTCTTCTGGCCTCTTGCCAGTGGCTGCTCAGTGTAGGGCTTTGGAGGTTGCAGGGTGCATTTCCCTGCTAGTGAATAGGCAAGGAACTTTAGAGCATTCTTTTTTTGAAACTTTTTATTTTTAAGTATATATCTGAATGTCGTCTTTAATGAAGGGGGGAGTATATAGACTCAAAATTCTTGCTGATTATAGGAATATTTGAAATTAAAGTTTAATTAATTTTTAGGTTATGTTTCCTGATGGACCCTTATAGTGTGAGCATTCTCTTTAAATTAAAAAAAATCATATAAAATTGTGGGATTGTTCAGAGATATGTTAATTTAAAAAACATAACTACATGTCAGTCAGCATGAAGAGATACCAAACATGAACTAATACCACTTTGGAGGCTGCTGGGAATGGACATTTGGGGAACCAACTTGGAGTATTTACCTTAATCTTGATATCTTAATGCTACTGTCCTTTCTCTGTAGTTACAGGTGTAAGTCTATAGATAATCTATAAGTAACCACAGAGAGAAATGGAACTGGGGCAATAAATAAGTAGGATATGCTGACTTTGCTTTAAATTGGCCCATTACTAAGCTAACTCTGTGTTTGGCTGCTGTAATATTGCAGCGATAGTTCCATGAAGGAGAACTGTTGAAATGCATGGAGCATAACCTGTATTAAAGGAGATAAGTCAGAGTTCTTTAGGGAAAATGTTTGATGGTTTAGTGAGGCACTAAGTAGTATTTCATTGTTATCAGCTATTCCTGTAGATGCTTTCCTATTTCCCTTTAAATATATTCATCAAACAACGAGACATACCACGGGAGTACAGTCACCTTAACACTGGGATAAGATGCTCCGGCAGCTCCTGTGCTCAGCGTCTTGCTGTCTTTGACCTCTGATTCAACAACGTGTCACTCTTACATGGAAACAATAGTAGAAGACTTAACTCAAGGAAGGAACTATTTCAAAGTCTAATTTTGGAAAAGATCTGTCCTTAGAGCTGAGCTTAAAGCTTAGGGCTTTAGTTTTTACAGCAAAGTTAAAAACCGATATTCACGTATAAATAAGGTCCCTAAGCTAGGATGTCATTAGTGAAGGGAAAAAAGGCAGTAAGAGACTAGCTATTTATAGAACAAAAATGAGCCAAGTCATAAGATCAGTTTTAATAAGCTGGGGAAGGAGAGTTGGGAAGTGGGTTAGGGGAACAATTAGGGGAAAAGTATTGCTAGAACTAAACTGGAGAATTTACTTTAGTCTTGACATCTTAACGTTATTCTTCATAGTTACAGCTGTAAATCTGCAGACAATCTCAAAGTAATCATGGAGAGACAGTTTGAAGATTTGTGCCATGTTAGATGCTAGAGTGGTATTTATATTAAATATAAATTTAATTCCAAGGACAAGTAAATGGGAAGAGGTGTCAGTTTACTTATTTCATTTTAGTGTTTCCCATGTCATTTTTAAAAAATCTCACACCTGCTTTTCAGCCTAGTGGTTGGTTACACACTGGGTGGTTGTCCGTCAGTGCTGGGACAGGTTGCTGGAGAAGCAGGAGCCCAGACTTGTGAGACCATAGGCTTCATATGCACTGAGACCTCCATTCGAATGTGGCTCTTCCAGTTTAAGACATCTTGAATAATTACTTAATTTCCCTAAACCTTAGTTTCCTGAGGGTAATAATTGTACCAATTGCATGGGATTATTATGAGAATTAAATGAGATAACGGCTGTGAAGTTTTTAGCACAGCATGTGGCATGCGATAAATACCCAGTAAATGTTAAATATTTTTATTATAGCTGCTGTTACAGTGGCTGTCAAAATGTGCTCTTGGAATGCTTTCTTTTCTCACTTTCTACTCTTTCACCTTAAAGTAGAAAGACTTTCCCTTCTTTTGTAAAATAGGACTTTATCAGTGCCTTACAAATCAATTTATCAGATTCTTCATACTGTACAAGGCAAACAGACATAATGTTTTTATTTGGGGGAGGAAGCAAAAATTGCTGTCACAGTCCTGTATTTCTTTTCAGTTGAACCTCTAAGAAATGTGGTACTGTATGTATATAAAACACCAGCTGCTTTCTCTGTGTTTAATTTTTTCCTAATTTCAACCAAGATGAAAACCATCACTTCGTTTTTAGAAACTTCAAGTGGCAGGTTAAGTTGACATCCTGTTTCATATTGCTAGGGAGGTTCACTGGTATTCCCTGCAGTATCCAGCAGGTTAACCCACTCAACTATACATCGTATAGGTCCCTATATATAGGTGTGTATATAATTCAGTAGTACCAAGTCTTTACTTTGTTAAATATAAATTTAAAGATGTTGGATCCAGCGATCCACTTCACCCCTTTGTTGTTAGCAACACTTCCTGTATTTTCATGTGAACTCTCCAGAACGCTGAGATGATGTGATACTTTTGTTGAGAAAATGAGTTCCCGTTGAGGGCACTGAAGGCACAGTTGTGCGTTCACTTGATTTGCGAAGGCTCCACCATTTAAGAGCTTTATCCTAATCTGTTTTGTTTTTTTCTTAAAAAGTTACTTTGTATGTTTAAAGTGAGATAGACACAAAAGAAAATAAAAAGGGTTGTTGTAATTTAAATTATTAGCTAAATTAAAAAAAAAAAAAAAGCCAAGAGTGCAATTCACATTTTCTGAATATGCGAGGTTTACGTTTTTGGAGACAATTTTTATCCATCTTGTAGCACCATTGCTACTTTTTAAACTTTATGATTTAGAGCTATAGAGTTTTAGAGCTTGAAGAGACTTGTGTTAGAATTGAGCCTGGAGCGCAGGGTTTCGTTCTTTAATAACAAGTGCAGTTCTGTCTTTGGTCCAATTTAAATATAAGGGAAAAGGCCCTTTTGTGGTCTTAAAACTTTATACACCATAGTGTTTAAATATTCTAAGTATTTTATAGTATTTATATATATATTTTATATTTTTAAGTAAAAATACTGATAAAAATGAGATTGGAGAGAAGTAAATGGAAAACGTATTATTTATTATCTAATGTCCATCAGATATAATATTTACCATATATTATGTATAATGATTGTATTTACTTTATTGAGATGTAATCTATGCACAATCTGTATATAAAATGAAATGCTTCCTTCATTTAGTGGGAGTATACTATAGAGTGGTTACAATCTAGGGTGTTATATACTTTCATTGAATTCAAGATTGGGGGGGAGCTTTTAAATATATTTAACTGTTTATGGAAATTTATTTGAAAGTATCTGTTGTTTTCTAAGTTGTTTTAAAGAAGGCTTGCTATGTACTTTGATATAATGCTAATAATGAATGTAGAAAATGTGTAACAACCAAGCGCTGTCTGTGAATTTTCTGTCACAATGAAAATTACATCTATATTTGCTCTATCCGATAGCCAGTAGCCACATATGGCTATTGAGCTCTTGAAATCAGGACCAAGAGACTGAGGAACTGAAATTTTAACTTTATTTAATTTTAATTAATTTTAATTTAAATAGTCACATGTGGTAAGTGACTTCCATATACTCAGGTAGAATCAAACAAGACAAATTATTTAAATTACCAGAAAATAAGATGTGTAATACAACTAAAACTAGAAGAGAGTTTTTTGTTGTGTGTGTAGCCATTGTAAACATTGTATTTCTTGTATTCTCTCTCCCCTCTTACCAGGTGGCCCTAAAACCATGGGTACCTCATGTCTCTTGGCCCTGCTAGATAGCTCACTTTGTTATTTTTGGCATAAATCTTTGCTGTGTATCAAACTGTTAAACACAGCTTACTATTTTAAGTAATGTGAATAGAGCATCTTGTTTTAAGGCATAAATGATATTTTAGAAAGTTATTAATCCCAAAGATTCCCATTCACAAGTTCTTCGTATAAAACATTTTAAATGCCTGAGGTGTGTACATTGCGTATCTTAGGTTTGACCTATTAATTAGGCCATGGACAGGACCTTGATAGAAAATAATTTGACAAATTCTTTATGTCATAATTATTATTATGTCTAAATTATTGTGAGCGTATTAAATGCCATTGAAACATTCACTGTAAAATGCTTAATTTTATGTTATATGAATCTCAACTCAATTTAAAAAAGAATGTAAAACACCAATTTTGTATTTTATTGCTGGAGAGAAGAGCCCTGTTCTTTGGAAACAAGATAAGAGGCTTGTAGAGGGAATATTCTATTATATTCATTCTCACCTGGGTTGAAATTTCCCACCTTCTGCTGGCATTGGGGCCATAAAAATGACTGTGGGTGAATCCAGGATTTCCCTTGGAAAGGAATTCAGCCCTTTATTAAATCAAGATTCCAGAGCAGCTCTGTCCAATAGAATTTTCTGGGATAGTGGAAATGTTCTCTGTGGTGTCTAATATGGTGCCTGAAGCATTTGAAATGGGGCTGGTGTGACTGAGGAAGTGAATTTTAAATTTTATTTAATTTTAACTAGTTTAAATTTAAATAGCTGCATATGGCTAGTGACTACTTATATTGGACAGTACAATTCTAGAATCATAATTGAAGAGCAGTCGTCTTCAGAATTTCTAAAATGCTGACTTCACTCTTCAGTTCAAATAAATGCATTAAAGTGTGTTTGTCTGCATGACAGTCACCTCACTAAACGGGCACTTGTTCCCTGGATGAAGTGCAGCACTGCACCCTTTGTTATTGCTCACCTCAGTTCTCTGCTTTCCTGCCGGGGGCCCTCGTGAACGGGTTGGTGCCCCGGTGGTGTTCATGTCCGGGGCATTGCTCTGTAATGAGATTTGGGATGGATGAAAGGCATTTTGTAGAGAGAAGTGATTGTGAAAAGGAAGATGGAAAAGGAAAAATAGCAAAAGGCAGATGCATTTTAGTAAAGAGTTTATGTGGTTGTTAAGAAACTGGAAATAGTCCCTGAAGGTATCCCTGTCCCTTGGAAACTCTTTAGGGTTCTCCAGGCCTTCACTTGTCCTGGTTTGAAGACTCATAGAGTGGTCAGTCAGGGCTTTACTACTGGTTCTTAGTATCTTCAGCACATGAGAATCACCCAGAAGTTTTCTAAACAAAGATGCCCAACTGCTAGCTTGGGCCCTATGGTCCTTATTTTGAAGCTCATTTGGTGATTGTTAAGGGCATCAAAAGCTGAGAAGGATTGCTTTAGGGTACGGCAAAGACAGTTTTGGCCTGAAAAAATTTCAGAGCAGGTTTAATCACCCGTTGTTTGTTTTGGTGGAAAATCTTTAGTAATTTTTCAATGGATTGTTTGGTAGTATTGCCTGCTAGTATGTTCCGTGAGATGAGTTAGTAGAAACTAGAGCTAGGTGACTGAACAAGTTGACTTACTGTGTAGACTTACAAGTACGGAATCACTCATCTTTAGAGAGTAGATACCAAAGATGACAGTGTTAGTTCTGATAGAATACATTTTGAATTATTCTATTTTTTATTTTTTTTATTTTTAAGTTTATTTATTAAGATTATTATTTTTTATATTCTAAGATGTTGTGGAACAGTTGGGGGGGAGGGGGAGAGGAGAAGGTGAAAGAAAATAAGGTGGGAGAAGGAGGAAGGAGGGGAGGCGTGTTTGAGGCCTGTGGTACCCCCCTCATTCTTGCAGGGGAGATGAGGCTTCTAGCAGTGGCTTGGTCGTTGCTGGACTGGATGCAGATGTCAGGGGGATTTGGCTGAAGAACTCAGACCCCACTGCCCTGGCTCGAGAGCCTGAGGCACTTCCTGCAGTGGCCTGGTGGTCATTACTGGGCTGGTTATAGGTGTTGGGGCCATGGCTGAAGCCCCTAGCCCTGCTCCCTGGCTTGGGAGCCCAGGGGGCTTCTGGTCTTTCTAGGTTTTATAGGTGTTCTTTGGTGATGTTAGGCCTTTACTAGTTAATATCAAACTTTGTCTCTGATCTGTGGGTATTTTGTTTTTTCTTTCAGTTCTGTGTTGGGTTATTTGCTGTTCCCACCACTTAGTCTCTGCACTGGAACTAATTTGCTGTCCTTTGCTTATTTCTAAAATAGAGGAACTTCCTGTGGGGACCAACACTTGAGCCCTGTGGTTGAGCAAATTGCTGTTTTTCTGCTGATTCCCTGGGGAAGGATTTTTGTGCAGTTCAAGTTTTAATAGTTGACATCTGGGTCTTGCAAGTTCTGGTACATCTGGGTTGTGTGGAAACTCTGGTTTGGGCCTGAGACTTTTCAGCAAACTGCACCCTCTGTAGATCTGTATTACTGCCCAGTCTCCACTGAGTGGTCCTACTCTGACAGGGGTGCAGATCAGCTATTGATGCTGTGCCCCAGTGTTCTCCCAGGGGCCCATCACCCCCACCACCCATGCTCCAAACACTTCCCATGGGACGGGCTGGGCCATATGATGACTCACGTTGCAATAATTCACTGGCCTACGAGTAGCTACTTTTTTTCAGTTGTTGTGGCTCCTTGCTCCTGTGTGGGTCCATGGGAACCCTGTTAGTGGTCTTGCTGGCCTGGGGGCCGCCAAGGTCCTTTTCTCCCCTGCTGCCTCCAAGCAACTCCATCTGAAGGGCACAGCTGTGGCTTTTGCCACCTCCTGCTCCGTGTGCTCACCAGCTCCAGCCTGGAAGCGGCTGGGATTGAAAATGTTGGGAGCAGTCCTTTCTTTCTCTCATCGTGGTTTCTCCTGCCTTCATGAACTCTGTAGGTCTCTCCTCCTCTTCCCCTAAACTGTAGCATCCCAGCTTGCCTGCTGTTGCTTTTTAATAGTTGTAAATTTGTTGATTTGTGAGAGAGTGATACTGGGAACTGTCTATTCTGCCATCATGACTGGAAGCAATCAGAATCCTTTTGCTCTTAGATCTTGAGAACCCCAAAGAGCTTTTGTTTATGACGTTTTACCTATTGTTATTTACCACATCAGAAATTAAAACTGGAAAACTAAAAATGTTTATTAACTCTTAAAAATAACGATAATAAACCTATTACATTAACATAAGTAGCATATTTTGAAAAAAAATAACTGTTTTCCAACAAAATACGTGGAGAGAAGAGGGGTATTGTTTTATATTTTTGCTAACATTTAATGTCCAGCTTACTAGAAGACAGCTGGATCCTGCATCGGCTGCTTCATTCAGTCTGTTGCAGTTTGATTTGGTTGAAGTATGTGAAGTGATTGGTCCTCACACAGATATATAGTTGCAACAAGGAATATTTTAATACCTTTTCAGATAATTATGAATATTCTTCTTTGATGCTACACCAGAACTCAACAAGTTGGGAGTTTCTTAAATGTTAGTTGGTATATGGGAGCTGAAGCTATATCCATTAAATTTTTATACACTATTACATTAGAATCCATTGGTCTACAGCATGTATACAGTGTTTTTTTAAAAATTACATTTGTTAACATCACCACCTGCTTATCAGAAGAGCCTTTAAAGATTGGGAAGTTGTCAGGTTAATAATGTTTTCAAAATTCTGATTTTTGCTTGAAAGCTTATATTTCAGTATTGTAAACAAATAATGTCAGTTACTTTCCTTGAAGTGACAGGCTCACTTTGTGTTTATTTCAAGAAAATTGCTGCCAAATACCCGAGCCTGAATAACCATGGTATGTCTTTCCGTCGTTCTTTTAAGTAAAGACAGTGTTCCATGCAAGAAAGCCCAGTTCAGCTCACACCTCCACATGGTTGCTCGAGCTTTCCTTGGCGCCTCAGGGTTCAGCAGGAATTCTTCACATCTCTTTCCCATTTCCTTACACAGAAGATTAAAAAGGGTCAAGAATAATAAAAATCAATTTTTACTGTTTTGTCAAGGACATTCTTAAACGAGTTGGCTTTTTTTTTCTTAATGTGAGTTTGTGACCACGAGGAGAATAACAATTGCTAGTACAGTTTGCTGTCACTGCCTTGATTGCATTTGCATCATCGATGTAAACATCAACACCATGAAAGGGCAGATAACATCTCTGAAGATTTTGAAAAAGCTTTGATTTTGTGGATGTCCCAAGAGAGTCTGGTGGACCCCCAAGCGTCCACAGAACACACTTTGAGGACCACTGGTTTAAAGGAAAATCCCAAATAATAACTTTTCCTTACAAAATTACAGATCTGTTTTTATCTAGAAAACAATCTAACCCATGTTTGCGAGTGAGAAAGTAAAGCAGAACTGGGGTGCTGGCTGTCATCCCCAGGCCCTGTCTTGAGAGAGGGGAGCAGATGGATTGGTTTTTGCCATTGAGCAACCTGTGGTTTCTGATACTGTTTGCTTCTCTCTCTCTCTTTTTTTTTTTAAGCAATCTTTGGGTGAGAGAGCATTTACAATAAACAACTCACTTTAAATTGGGGCCTGGTACTGTGTAGTTGGGGAGCACGTCCACTGCTCTGCAGAGGTGAGCACTCTTCAGTCGGGCATGCTCCCTGCTGCGCCGGGGAAGTGGAGCACGCAGCACGTTCCTCTCTTCGTTCTTTCAGTCCTAGTATGGAGTTAAAGATTCATTCTCTTAGTGAAGATCATGTGTGAAAACAGCTTGTTTAAGGCTCGAGTGTGAAAAATAGGGTTGTTGAGATAGGCGGACGTCTACCCAGAGGGGCCTCAGAGGATGGCTGGATCTTGGTGGAGTCATTAGTTTGTTCATTCATTCATTTGTTCATTAATCAAATTTTTAGTGACTGCCTAGTATATAATAAATGCTTAGAATGTTTTACTAAATGATGCCTTTTTCTTGCCTCTAAGGAGGTCAGTTGTGGCTACTACCGAGTGGTAAGCACGTGTTTGGAATGCCACATGATAAATGCTGCTGAAGAGTGAGCACAAGGCTGAGTTGCGGAACAAGAATAGACCATTCATATTGGGGTTTGACAAGGCTTCACAGAGGTTTCAGCTGTGCAAATCTGGACTATATCTACACCCAAAGTTGATTAGAACTCGATGAGATGGTACTAGAAACCGATACCTGAAGACAGTGGAGGTCAGTCAGTACTTAATAGTGCTTAACGATATTTACAGTTTCCACCATCGCCTTTTTCTGCTCTCAACATACATGGGAACCGAGATTCACAATCAGATCTTGTTTGGTGAGAGTACAGTAGGAGCAAGGGGTGCTTATGTTACCGAGTTTATTTTATCTAGGACTTTCATCCAGGCTTTCCAGTATCCCTGCCACATAGCAGAGGTCTTCTTGGTAGAGATTTTCTTTAATCTGTGTATTCCCTAGACTTTGTTGGCCAAATGGCTAAATTAATGTCTTCTGCTCCTCCACACCAGTCTGTGCTCTCTCTGTTCTCACCTTGGAAGGCAGCACAGCAGTGTTGAAGAGTGTGGCCCTGGAGTCCTGATTGTGTCGCTTACCGACTGTGTCTCTGGGCCTTCATTTTCTCCCCTCTAAAATGGGAATTTTACTGGGACCTATCTAATAACGTTGTTAGGAAGATTAAGAGAGATGACACACATAATGTGCTTGGAATTGTATCTGGTACTTAGTACACTAAATTGTCTGCAAATTATTACTGCTATTAATGACACATTATTACTATCATTACTGTTACTAGTGCTATATTTTTGCTAGTATACTCTCTTACACCTACTGTATTCCAAGTCGAGTGAGGTCAGGGGCCTTGCCTGTTATCATCTCCGTTGTATGCTCAGTGCGTGGCACATATGCTTGATAGGTATTCATTAAATGTGTGATGTGCTAGGAGAGAGGTGTATTGGGGGTGTAGGGGGAGAGAATGTTATTCAAGGACCTCCTGCCAGAAGAGGTGTCTTCTGGACTGTGTTGTGCCTGATGGCTGGAAGCAAGCCAGGACCAAGGATAACCTGGCAGCAGAATGAAGGACTTTGGGAAGGGTGATTGGAGAAGACCAGACTGCATGGGTGAGGCCAGCAAAGAAACAGAGTTGTCCTAGGCCGTGCTGTTCAGGGGGAACAGGGTGTGAGCCATACATGCCATGTAAATTTGTCTAGTCGCCACATTAGAAGAACAAAAAGAAAAAGGCAAAATTGTAGTTTATTTAATGCAAAATATATCCAAAATATTGTTTCAACATGTAATATTTAAATATTTTAACAAACAATATTTAATATAAAAATAATGGTGAGCTATCTTACATTTTTCCTTGTACTAAGTCTTTGAGATCTGGTGTGGATTTACACTTTTAGCACATCTCAGTTCTGATGGGCTACATTCCAAGGCTCAGCTGCCATGTGAAGCTGGTGGTGGCCTCATTGGACAGCATGGGCCATTTGGGAGGTAATGGGACTTGACGACTGCCACGTTTCCTGCTTGCTTACTAGATGAGCAGCGGCCTCACTTAGGAAGAAGAATTCAGGAAAAGAATATAAGACTTACTTTTGTTTTCAGGAATGAAGGGGCAGGAGGTAAGATGATGAGTTAAGTTTAGGAGTTTGAGATTTAGGTAGGACATTTGGCTTCATGGATACGGAACTTAGTCGAAGGTTTTATGATCTTGAGGACTGGGAATTGGGACTGAAGCTCTTTAAACCCAGCAAAGACCCACTGGGCTGTTCCTTCTCCTTCTGAGCCCACTGCTCATTTGGTGTCCTGTCCTCTCACTATTCCTGCCTGTCTGCAGCTTGAGGCCTCTCTTCTTGGGCTTCAGTGGAAGGTAGACTGTCATTCCCTGCCCAGCAGTAGATGGGCTGTGGTCAGAGAAAAAAAGAGAAGCACACGAAGGTCAAAATTCACAGAAGTACCTTAACCTTTCATCTGAAGTGACTGCAACTCTGCGCAGTTCATGAGCCATTTGAATTTTAGAGTTTAATTTTAAATTATGTACAATAAAATTATAAGCTTTTTTTTTATTTTAAAAAGTATGATCTATATAGTGTAGCTGGAAAAATGGAAAATGTCTGTACCTTTTTATTTTTGGAGATTAAATTCTGAGAACTTTTTCTAGGTCTCTTTCCAGGGAATGCTTTTGTTTGGTGATGTCCCTCTGGGAATGAGATGAGTGATCATAATTAGTTCATAGTAGGAAGGCAACATTTCTTGCCTATGAAGTCTTACTTAGGATATTCAAAGATGAGATTAGAACCTCACCCATCTACTCAGCCATGTATTCATTCGTCAGTCAACATTGTTGTGCGTTTACAGTGTGCCAGTTGCTATGTGAGGTCCCAGAGGTATAGAAATAAGCTGTTTTCTCCTTTTAAACATCCCAGTTACCATGCAGTAATATAACTTCATTGAAGAGAGAGAAATGTGGACTTATATGGGGGTAGATGCACAACTTAATTATTCGCAGGGCCAGGAAGGAAGGTGATGCTTTAGTCAGACGAAGGAGAAATTTATGCAGAAATACTACAGGACGTGCTGCTGTCAGAGGACAGGAGATGTTGCAGCATTGCCTCGGACCATTCAGTAAAGTGTGCCTTCATTTACATATGCATTGTGAAAGGTTTAAGGCACTGTGCTGGGTGGACTCTGTGCAGGTGTAGCTGCTGTAAGATATAAGAGCACGAGGCAGCCTAAGTGCCCTTTCTGAGAGTAGAGAGCACATGAGCTGCTGCAGTGAGATGTGACATCCTGGTAACACTCGAAGGCGTGGTAAGACTTTGGTATTCCACCCACAAACTTTAAGCCTGCATTAAGTGTTAGGGATATAAAAATGTGTGTGTGTGTGTATATGTAACAGGAGTATAACACCCTGTTGTCCATCAGGGGCTCACAGTCCAGAGGACTAGATAATCTAATAATAAATAAGCAATATGATAAATGTTACTTAGCCTTGTGAGGGCACTTGACTCCACCTGGAGAGATCAGGGAAGGTGTCAGGATGGTTATGTTTAGATTACGTTTTGAAGATTGAGTAGGAATTAACTGGGAGGAGAGGGTGGGAAAGAGCGTTCTAGGCAGGAGGAATCTACAGTCCCTAAATGGGGAAAGAGCACAGGGCCTTCACGTGACTGCAGTTGTTAGGCTTGGCAGGGCACAGAGTGTGTGGCGGAGAGGCAGGGCCTGGGGCTGGAAAGGCACGTGTGGGACAGACCTGACCAGCCATCCTGAGAGTTTCAGTTTTAAGTGTAATTCACAGGGAATCTTCAAGCAATCTACAGAAGCTTCAGTAATTTACATTTTAGAATGATCTCTCAGAGATTCAGAGGGTACGTTGAAGAAGCAGTGATGGGTGGGAGCAAGACTAGTGAGAAAGCCCTTTGGTATGGCCTGGACGGGAGGAGCGCAGGTGGAGGGGACGTGACTGCTGAGAGAGTTGGAGGGGTGGCAGGCCTTAACCACGCGCTTGATGTGGCCAGTGAAGAGGGCGAGGAGGAAACAAGGTTTCCGTCTGGGTTGGATGACTGGGTCTCACAGTGACCTTAGCCAAGACTGGAAAGTGGGGTGGTTGGCAGAGGGAGGTGATTGTGATTTTTGGCGTGCTGATCTTGAGGTGCTAGGAGGAAACATGCAGGCTCAAGTGGAAATGAGCATCTGGCTCTGTCATGTGGAGTGTGGGATCCTGAGGACTGCCAGACTTGAGGGAGAACATGCAGGAGGACAGGCCAGGGAGGGCGAATGAGGGAGGAGTGTCAGGGAGAGGAGGTGACAGTGAAGGATCATATAGCAGCAAAGGGTTTTTCCCCTCCAGCTCTGATTCTTGAAAATTTCGAATCCATAGAAAAGTTGAAATAATAATACAGTGAACACCTGTTTATCGTTCACCTAGAACTAACAGTTGCTAATATTTTGTCACCCTTGCTTTAATCTGCTGCTGCCTAAGCCCTCCTGAAGGATGCAGTAGGTAGCCATGGAGATATTTTGGTGAACAGCTCTGAGGACAGAGGTAGCCTGTGCAAAGGTCCTGAGGTGGGAGGATGTTGGCTTGTTTGCTGATAAGCAGGAAATCGGTGCGGGTGGAGCAAAGAAAGGGGGCGAATTATAAGAGACCAGGTTAGAGAGGTAGCAGAAATCCATATCATTTAGGGCCTCGTAGGCCATGGTGAAGACTTTGGGTTTTCCTGTGAAGGAGACAGGAAAGCATTGGAGGTCTTTAAGAGAGTTGTGACATTATCTGATTTACATTTTTAAAGGATCGCTCAGACTGTATAGCAAATAGACTGGGGTGGAGGGCTAGGCTCCAAACAAGGATGTCAAGTGCAGAAGTTATTGCAGTAGCCCAGGCAAGGTCTTACATGGCTTGGACAAGGAGACCAGTGGGAGAGGCTGTTAGAGAGGTATTCTCTGTCCATGTTGAAAGTAGGGTCAGCATAATTTACAGTTTGGATTGGAGGTGGAAAGTAAGACTAAGAAAATGGTCAAGGACCTTTCTGCCAGTGGAGTGGAGTAACAGTATGGTGGGATTGGGTGGGTGGAGAAATCAAGAATCTGTTTTAGATGGATTAAGTTTGAGATGCCTATTGGAATACCCAAGTGGATATATGGAGTAGACAGTTGTATAGAGAAGTCTAGAGTTTCGGGAGTGGTCTGGGTTGGAGACAGGACTTTGGGAATCATCAGCATGTGGGTAGAATTTAGAGTGATGGCACCGAGCAGCAAGGAAGCATGGGCAGAGATGAGATCCAAACCCGGAGGCCTTGAGCAGTGCAGAAATGATGGGTTGAGACATTGACAAGAAACCAGGAAGAGCCTGCAGGATAGGAGGAGAGAGGGCTGTCCTGGATGTGATGTGAAGAAGCGAGGAGTGAGTAGCTGTGTCAGGTGAGATGAGAAGGAGACCATTGGAGGTCACCTTGATGAGAGCTATTTTTGTGGAATATCGGTGTGATTAGAGCAAATTCAAGTGCAAATGAGAGGAGAAGGAGTAAAGACAGCAAATACTGTCACTCTTTCAGGGATTCTTCTCTAAAAGGGAGCAGAGAAAGGAGGCAAGAGCGGGAGGAAGATGTGTCAACAGAGGCTCAATAAATATCTGTTAAGGTGAAAGAGGTGGGGTAGGAGCATGTGCAAGTGGAAAGAACTGTGTGTGGCCAGGCAGGGGACAAACGTGGAAGTAGGTTGGTAGCTCACTTTGGAGGATATAGCTATTTATATAATTCTGTGAGGCAGACTTCTTTTAAATAACAGTTTTAAAGAGTGTTGCTACAGGGTGTTATGTGTTGGGGTGACTCGAAGCCAGCGTAGGCTTTGCCTTGGCTGGTGTTTGGTGGCATCTGAAGGTCGTGGCACTCTGGTGGTGAATGTCTGTGCACCACATGCGCAGCCGCGTGTGCAGCTGTGCTGTGAGTAATTTGCATCCCTGGAGGCTTCCCTGTCCTTACTTCCCTGAAGTCAACGCTGTCCCCCTCCAAAGACCTTTTCCAGGTGAGAGAATTTCCCTCTGCGGTGGCTCTTGTATGTGACTTCTTGTGGTCCCGAATGACTTGTGATTTTTGTTATTTCTGCTTTCCTTTATTCTCCTCCCCTTTCTTGTTATCTCTTCATGGGTTTATTTGCTGTGGATCTAGTACATCAGAGGTTCACAAACATGAATGAGTTTTGTATGCCTAAGCATGTTTAATATATATTATTTTATGGTATTATATTGAACAGAGACTAAAGTTACTGTGAGAAAACCTCATAGATGTTATATCTGTGAAATAAATTATGTATTATTGGAATGTTGTTCTGAAAGGTTTCTTTTTTTATGGGAAAAGTAATTGTACTTGAAGGTTTCATTTAGATTTCTAATTCTGGTATATCTTATTTAATTCTGACCTTTCTACTGTAGGTTTTCAAATAAACTTTATCTTTTGTGTTTATCTAAGAAACTTCCTTAATACTTCCGTCTGAAATTATCTTCCTCCACCCCATCTTACAAATGCTTCATTCCTTCATTTCTTTTTAGACATGTAGGGATAGTTTTCATTGGAGCAGGACTGAAAGCAAAGTTCCCCAAGGGTCTTAGGATTAGAAGAGACTATAGTTCAGCTGATCCAACTTCATCTTAGAGGAGGAAGCTGATTGTCTTCCCACTTTATTGTTATGGTCAAAAGTCAAACCAAACATTAAATCCTCCAAGTTCATTCTGCTGTTTTTCCTTTTAACATCTAAAAGGAGCTGTTGGCGTGTAGAGGAATATGCCAGAGTAAGAGTCTGGCACTTCTTGTCCAGTGCTAACATGCTTGGGTGGAGTGGCCACAGACCTTCAGCAGCCTTGTGAGACCTCAGCCACATTAGGGCCATCTGGGCCAAGGCCACCTCTCCTCTGTGCTAGTTTGGTCCTTCCTGGGTGGAGGTAAGCCTGTTCTGCATTTTGTTTCCTGTTTGCCAGCCGTCCCTGGGGATGGTAGTGGTGGTAATGCACAGAAAAACCTGTGAGATGTCCCCCAAATAATTTATGTTTACATTTCTGAGTTTGCTGTAGTAGAAACTAAAGACAAAATCTTTTGGTTCCTGAGGTAGAGAAGAGGTTAGTGTTGGATCAGAAGTGGGGTGACTTACATTTTGGAACTGCAGAGGTTATTCTGATAATTTTGAATAATAATGTCAAACTACCATGTAAAAAAACTTCACTTCTTTGTTTGCTGATATTCGTATGTAAATATTACTAAAAACACTCCATCTTAATGTTAATAAAAATAATTGCATTTTTATTCATCCCCCCAAATTGTATTTTAAATGAGAATATTAGAGCATAAGTATTTGTATTTTAGGTAGAAAGATATTCTTTCAGCAGTCTAAAGTAATACATTTTCAGAGCAGTGGTGAATTTTTGATATAAACAAGTTAAAAAAGAAACAAATTATTTGAATTTGAATTCTTGTGTAACAGCACCTCTGTAGCGTTTTCAAAGTGTTCAGCTACTTTCACACAGCCACTAGGATCTAAGAACTCTCAAGAAGGCTGCTGAATGGATGCTGACGCTAAGGCCAGGCTAAATCTCACAGCCATTTAAACTAAAACAGCTTAGTTCAGAGGGTACTGCTGTTTTATAACCATATTTAAGAATCTGTTCCTCTGTTACTCCCTCAAACTGAGTTCAGGCATATAATGGATCCCATTATAGGTAAAAGGTCTGTGACTCAGCCATCGAGCTACTCAAACTCTTGGCTGTTTTAATTGCCACCATTAAAGCTTTAGTACTTTTATCTCATAAAAATAGATATCATTGATGTAAAATGTATGCCTATCGAAGATACATGTGTACCTCTGCCCTTCTAGTTAGCTAATCATCTATTTGAGTTTGAAGTTAGTTAGATTTTATGCAGATGGGAGCATGACATAGATCACTGATTTGTTCAGATTTTGTTATTTAATTAAGAAAAAATTCCATGTAGTGATAAGGGCAATATCTAGGTAGAGTATCTCCCAAAAAGAAACTTGGTTTGGTTTGGTTTGGTTTGCATTTTCACTACTTGCATTTATGGAAAGATGGTAGATTTTTACCACACTCTTTTTTTGAACCCAAGAGAATAGTGCTGCACTGATTCTAATACTGTGACATCAATGATTCAAGGGAAGTATGCGAACCACTTTTCTGTCCCTGGTGCACACATCTGTTTAAATTTAAGTATGGTGATGGAGGTGTTTCTCTATCTTCTAGTGTATACTTGTGGGCAAAAATAAAGCTCTGCAAAGGGGAAAATATCAAGGTGTGAAGGAAACTCCAAGAACACAGAGGGGGCTAAATGTTAAAATGTGAAAAGCTAGTTTGTTCTGGGCTTTTCCTTCCAGTATGCTAGCATGTCACAGTCATCATTCATATTGCTGTGCACAAACAAGGTAATAAAATCAGTACATCTCAAGAAAGTTTAACTGCCTGACCACAGTGTACACATTTATTCCTTTGTTATAAACATAGACTAGCAGGTAATTGGAGGGGCAGTTCTGATCTGTAGTTGTAATTGTGGAATTGTATTCAGTTAAGAGAAAAAAAATCTGACTGTAAAAGGAACTCAGATCTGAACATTTTCTAAAACTAAAACCTACCCACACAAAACGTTTGTGAGCTAATATACATAACCAGGCTTCTATTCTTGCCCAGCTGCATAGATTCAATTATAATAATTTTCTCAGTTGCATAACATTGCTGTTTGTTTATTACTGCGTTATTAGTCAATGAATGAACCTCCCTCTTTTTGACCCCTCAGTAGTGTTTATAAAATACTTAATTGCTCTGGTATTTTCTGTTTCACGTGTAATTCCAGCTGGAAGGAGTCATGGGGACACAGTCCCCTTCAAGTGTTAAACTGACTGTTTCTAACCTGCAATAAACTTTCTTTTAAAATAAGTATCAGGAACCTTTAATATTGCTTATGGCTTAGTTTCTTAGGCTTTTTTTTTTTTTTTTACTTGAAAATGAGCAGCCTTTTCTCTAAAAATCTCCCTGTGACAATTTAAGTGGTAGTTAACTGTCTAATGCCTTGTACTTTAAAGCACTGTCTTGCTTGTAATAGCCACACCCTCTAATCTCACCTGGGCTGTTCCTGTCTGAGTAGGTCCCACCTCTCTGTCCAGTTGTTACCTTACACCCAGCTCTCTTTGCCATCGCATCTTTCTCTTTGGAGAAACTGTAGCAGGATTGCATGAGCTACAGTGGTTATGTAGTAGGCATAATGGTTGAGAACATGGGTTTGGCAGAGAGGTTGTCTGGTTTGAATCCTGACTTCTCTTTTAACAGCTTTTTGTGACTTGGGGCAAATTTCTTAACCTCTTTGAGTGCCTTAGTTTCCTAATTTGTAAAATGGAGATAATTTCATAAGGTTGTTGTGGACCTGGAACACTGCTTGGCACAGAAGTGCTCAGTGATAGCATCAGCAGCAGCATTTTTATCAGGCATTAAGAAAGTCTTGCTCTGCTGTCTGTATGTGGAGAGAGAAATATTTCATGAGAAAAGGGGGATCCTAGGTGAAAAAAAAGAAATTTCAGGTGAGAACTGTAGAGAATGTTAAGGTGTGTATTATTTATTTGTTGCTGAGTGACAACATTGCCACAAACTTCGTGGCTTACAACGATGTCTATTTCCTCTCTCGCAGTTTCTCTGGCCCAGGGTTTGGGCATGGTTTAGCCGGGTCCTTTGCTCAGGGCCTCATGACGCTGCAGTCATGTGTTGTCAGGACTGTGTTCCCATTTGGGATCGTGACTGGAGAGGAATCCGCTTCCAGGACCATTCAATTTCATTTCCCGTGCTGTGTGAGAGGGAGCTTCAGTTCTTTCTGGCTATCACTTGAGGCCATCCTCAGCTCCTGGAGGCTGCCCTCAGTTCCTTGCCATGGTGGGTTTCCCTCTGTGGTAGCTGGCTTCCTCAAAGCCAGCGGTAGAGCATCTCCCACCCTCTTTAAATGCATCTCCTGATAGAATCAGGCCCACCCAGGATAATCTCCCTTTTAACTCCAAACCAACCAATTTCGGAACCTTGATCACACCTGTGAAATCCTTTCATCTTTGCCGTATTCTGTCAGCTTGAAGTCACAGGTCCTCTACACTCAGGAGTTAGAAAAAATAGGGCCATCTTAGAATTCTGCTTCCCACAAGATAGGAATGAGTTTTTATAGGACTGAAGTAGTCTATCATTAAGCATTTATTGCAGACTAAATTTGCTAGACTCTTACTCTCTGAATCCTGGAGAATTTGCCTAGAGTGTGTAAATTAACTTTATCACTGATCTTATAAATTGATTTTTTTCTCCTTGGAAGATTATTCTATTCCCAATTCTGCAGAAACCCCTGGGATAATAATCAGCATTAAAGACACACCTTCTTGTCAGTCTTGGAAGTTTGACTTTTTAAATTTATAGGAATGGCATTGTTAGTTATTTTTAATATTGACCTTTTTAAAGTAGTAGAAACGTAAGTGCAAATTTGGCATAAATTGCTTTTCTAGAGCTAAACTCTACATTTCACCTTTCTGGTTCAAAGATCAGACTTGCTGTTGACTATACTAGTGATAGCAAAATACAATGTTAAGTGTATAGTAAAAAATTGTTGAATTGACTGCAGCTTTTTTTAGTATGCGAATTAGGTCTTTGTATTTAGTATTTTTGAGTAGGATCAGTGTATACAAAGCATTTTGAGCAGCCTGGAAGCACCATTGTCTTGTGTTTTGCTGAGTTTGATCCCTGGTGAGCTGGATAGCTTCAGGTGTGGGTATCCAGTGTCAAAGTCAGGCTTCCAGACACACCTTGGAGAACATGTGGACCTTAGGGCAAACTTGAAATAAACAAGACAAATGCCTGTGAAGTGGGAATTGGTTCTATAGATTCTCCTTTACTGATAGTTATTGAAGTGAGCCTGCAATGGGAAGGGTACTATATTCGTGATGATAAAGAAAAGGAAGAAAAAGAGAAGGGAGAGATAATAAAATGTACTCGTAGTCCCCTGAACATATTATCATCACCATTTTACTTCTGGAAAGTAAAGTCTGGTAAAAGATATCTCTTGATGCGTTACTACCCTAAGGAGCTTAGAAATTCAAAACAAGAGGGTGAAAGTATGACTGTATCTCAGATTTCTCTAATCAGTTCCTGTTTTGGTTTGCTCATGATAAGTCAGAGGCACTGTGAGGTGCATATTGCAGACCCTGCTTTTTCTTGGGTTCTGGCTATTCTAGGAGAATGGGTGCTGCTTGTGGCCCAGAAGACCTAAGAAGTTACTCGCCGATACTGTAGTAAGCTCTGAATTGTGTTGCATTTGTGGTGGTTTTTGTTTCTCCCCTGCCCAAAGTAGTGATGGTTTCTGTTGGCCCCTTTACATTTCTTTTCCTTCTATCAAAAGTGCTTTAGGGATAGGAGATGTTCCAGATCAGCAACACAGTCTGATTACCGGCATATAGTTTTTGGGAAGCTAGCACATGTAAAAACATCACTCAAGTCTGGTATAAACAATTAAGCTAATTTTTGCAAGCATTTATGAAGCAATGGAGACACATCAAAAGCGTGTTCAATTTAACATCAGTTCACGCCCCTAGTGGCATGTGTGTAGACAAACAGGCTATTTCAACTATATAGTCCCTAAATTCAAGCTTAACGACTTCATCTGGTGCTTTTCTTAAGAAGCAGCAGTTGCTCTATTATGAAGCTGTAGAAAAGAACTGGTTAAGTCTTTGAAATATAGTAGATTGATTAAAGAATCATATAAGCGGTTCTTTATAGGTGGTTTTGGGACAGTTTTCAAGGCAGGCAAGGAGTCGGCATATCTTTTTCTGGTTCTCGAAGACTTGCTTCGGTCCCTGGGACAAAGTAGGTCCCAATATTCATTGAATTGAATTATACTTCTGTCAAACAGGGTGATTTTGAGAATCTTACTGGATAATGTTTGTTAGCTCCAAAGCACAATAAGACTGTCAGTTCTTAAAGGCAAAAATTCCAAATTTGTATTAAGTTAAAACCCATCTTAACCTGTAGATTAGAATTAGAATTAGGGTCTTAGAATTAAGGCCTTTACAGTTTTGGAGAAAGACAGCAAGCTGCTCCCTGGGCTTGTGCTGCGGCCACAGCCGAGGCTGGAGAACTCCACTGCCACCCCTCTAAGCTGTGGACTACCACCATGGGGTGCCTAACCACGTTACAGACCTTCTCAGAGGAGGCTTGGTAAATTATGTGGATTTTGTAGCTATGTCTCCTGGATTAGAGTTTATTTTGCCATTTTCTAGTTGAATAACTTTGGGTAAGTGCTTATAATTTAGATGCCATAAAAGTGGCTCATGTTAATTTGTAGCTGTTTCAGATTTTGTTAATGTGATGAATCGATTCTAAGGACAGCTTAAAAACGCAAGCAAAAGACCAAAGGTTTAAAAACGCCTCCGCTAAAATCGATTACATTGTATAATGTTGAATATACTGATTATCCTGATTTGAACATCACACATTGCACACAGGTATTGATATTCAGTGCTGTACCCCACAGATATGTACAACCGTGTTCCAATAAAAAATAAGTTTTAAAAAAAAGTCTTCAGGTGATTTTTAAATTAGATATTTCAGCAGTAATTGTTTTTAAATTTTCAATTCTAAACTTTAATAATTTTGAGGTACATGATAAATTATTACATTATGACATTTCAAAATCCATTTTATTTAACTTGGTAATTATCTTGACTGTGTATATAATAGAAGTAGTACAGTCATCATCATCATATTATACTAATATTCTGATTTTATTTCTACCAGTGACTTAAATTGAGCATAAAAAAAACCTCTCAAATTCAGTGAGCTGTTTCAGTACATTTTTATATAGAATTATATTTGTTCATAGAGTCATATACTGTCTCGTAAAACATTTGAGAACCACTGCTTTGAGAAGGAGAGAGACCACACACATGCTTATCCCTGTTCCAGAGAAGGTGATGGATATGTCCTGCTGTATCTATATCAGTATAATCAAAAGTATATTTTGAAAAATGTTTATTCAAGATATTCTTCAAAAAAAGGGATGCCATGGTTAAATAGTGTTAGGACATGATATGTACTGTCTCCATCAACCTCCCCAATATGTTAAGGGCTTGGAAAGTCCTGTAGTAAAGAAAACTGTTGAGCTTTGATTAGCCCAGAATTCTCTAACCTCATGTGACTTGAGCCCTCTTTTCATATAACACCTTTGAAATCCTTAATTTAAAAAATGTTGTTCTATACTTTTTGCCTTTTCAGTTAATTCATATGACCAGCAAGCCTGGTATTGTTCATTTGTTTTTGTATTCATAAACATATTCGTTTAATAAATAATTTTTCCCGGAAATTAAAATAAACCAAATAAAACTAACTGGAATGTAAAAGGCTTGAACTTGAGGTCTTGACTCCATTAATACTAAATTTAGCCAAGAAGAAAATATTTCAGTCCTTGATTGTTTTAAGAATATTTTTGTGCTTATTATTTTATATCAGAGAATCAAAGTTAAATTATTTCAGTTGACATTCAAACTAGTATCTGCTCATTCTTGATCACACCCCACAAAGCAGGTTTTAAAAGCTTGCTTTTAATGCATTTTCATGCCTCCAGTTACCCAGTCCCAGGCACGATTCATTGTTCAGGCTGTTTCCATTGAGGAATGGACCCCTGGCCAGCATCTGCCTCCCCTCCTGTCCCAGCTTGGGCCGACCTCTTTCAGCAAGCCTCCTTGGCCTCATCCTGCATTAGGTGTTCTGCCCTGTCCCCCAGCAGGTACTGTGGCTGCCTCGTTTACTGCTGTATTCTCAAATATTTGTTGAATGAATAAATGAATTGGGCACCAGATATTGAGTATATCTTCTTTTTTCTCAATGCCATTGTTACAATCTCAATAGGACTTACTGAACCTTTGCTAAATGTTCTTTTGAGCCATTGCACACTCTTTTGGCTGAAGATTGAGCTTCAGTGTTCATACCAGAATTCCTTTTTAAAAAGAGTATAGAGGGATCAAGAACCTGGGGAATTGTGGAAAAAATAAAAGTTAAGAATGTCCATAATAGAAATGTTTCCAAAGCCATTTTTAAAACACCAGATAGGATGATTCAATCCTAAATGACTAAATATTTGTGTTTTTATAAGCCATGTAAACTACAGTGTGGTTTAAGGGTTGTATTTATTATTGCTGGGATCTTAATTGGTCTTCCACTTCTTCACCAGAATCTTCTTTTCTCTGAGAGCACCAGTGCCTCCTCTTTATTGTCTCCTTTTAGCTTAATTTTGGGGGAGGAATGTGTCTTCATAAGTACTGTACTATTCTGGTCCAGTTGGTAGTATCTTTTCCTTTCTTGTAAAGCATCATCATCATCATCATCATTATTATTTTTTTTGCTGACCGGTACAGGGATCCAAACCATTGACCCTGGTGTTATAAGGCTGTGCTCTAACCAACTGAGCTAACTGGCCAGCCCTGTAAAGCATTATTTTTATTTTAGACTTGTGTGTATGTAAATAAATACATATAAATAAACATGTTTGTTCATAAATAAAATATTTATCCATAGATGTCCTGTCTTACAAAATGTTGCTAGTTTGCAGAGATTATACATGTTGGAAGCACTGCACACTGTTAATATTACATCCCTCACTCCTGTTACTCAACATTGCTAACAGGGTGAGGCTTCAGATTATAATTAAGGCAAACCATGATGAAATAAGATAGCTTCCTAAGCTAGAAAATGCTGATGAATCTTGGAAGAAAAGCACACTTGAGGTAGATAAGAAGTTACTCTTTATTTATTTATTTATTTTTAATTTTTTTAGAAGTTACTCTTTACATACTTTTTCATGTTCTTCTAATGATGCTCCTGAGCATTTTGGGTCAGATTTGCTTAAAAGTAGCCAAGGGATTGCCCTCACATCCTCTGTCTCAGCTCTCCTTTGGTTAAATTTGCATCCTGTCCATTCTGCTGTTTTATATAAGATAACTTATTTGGGTGTTCTTTTCTAATTTGTGTGTTGTGAACAGTGGAGTTAAGATAAAAATTGTCTTTAGCTTATGGTAATTTTTTCAACAAAACATGCACACTTTGGTTCATTTTTATTTATCGTTTAAATATTAGTCATGCCGTTTAAGTTCCAAAAGTTTATAACACCATTCTTATATATTCTGAAGGGTATATGGAAGTATGACAGTAAATATGTCAAGCAGAAGGTCCTATAGGGTGTATTTAAAAATACCTTTGGTGTCTAACATGCTCCACATTTGCTCTAATAAATGAAAGGTTTTAGGAATGCCCTATATGGTAATATCAGATGTTAATGGCATTGATTACCTGTCAGGCAGTGGGAATTGATGGGAAAATGTCTGCCGTAAAATTAAATAGCATTAGAGAAGACTGTACCGTGCATCTGGTGGGGGTGGGGGAGTGGGCACGGCTGGGCCTGGAAGACTTTGTCAGGGTATTACTGGGAGCTTCACGTTTTTTTCCCCACATGATTAAGGCAGGCCATCTGTTCTTTGTTAAATGTTTACAAAAACAGCTTTTCCCTAAAAGATTTAAGGAGATGTGGGTCTGGTAAACACTATAATATTTCTGAGCACCTTTTTCACCCTATTTCAGATAGTACCAAAACATAATTCTGCATATCAAACAGGATTAATACTTTTTTTTTTGTACTTAATCTTTACTTTTTCTCCCTCCTTATGGAAGATTAAATTTTTTACTGAGTTACTAATTTATGGTTTCATTTATTACTAAAAGGAGCATCTAAAACGATTTGTATGCTGAAGTGTGTAGATAAGTTTTCAATCTTTTTGTGTTGTGTGTTATATGCTTCTAATTTATAAATGCGTGCCAGAGAATCTCTCATCAGAAGCTAGTGTTCTGTTACTGGAGTTAATGCCATGCAGATTAAATAAAGGCACACATACCTGGTATTAATTCACCATTCTAAGTTTTAATTTTTGTTTAGACTTTTCTCTTTCCAAGAACAACTTTTTCTTCCATTTCCTGAAAAAGAGCTTGTCCCAGATAAGGTTGATTTCTGTGTTCCTTGTAAAAAAGGTATAGTTTTCTCCTTTTTAATTGCATTAGGAAATAATATGTAACAATTAACTTAAACTTGAGTGTAATGAAATAGTTAAATCAGGTTCCATTAATTCTTAGGTAATGCTAATTTGGACATTGCCTCTGTTGATGTTTAAAGGTGTTTGCAAGGGATAAATAGAGAGGCAGGGGGTAACTTTTTTCAGTGTTTGGTTAGCTGTGTTGTCCCTATAGGGAAATCTGCTCATGTAGATTTACGTCCGTGCATTCTTCCTCAAAGTCTGTTCTTGCTCCTCTCTCTTCCTATATATGCTTATTCTTTTCCAGGTTCATTCCCTCTCAGCTATGACCAAGAAAGAGCAATATGTATTTTTTAATACCACAAAATTTTAGAAGAGACTTTGGAAATCATTAAACCCAAACCCTTTATTTCATTGATGGAGAAAGTGAACCTCAGACGTGTGAAGTGGTTTTCCCCAGATAAGATAGCTTTAATATACCTTTTAATAGAATAAAAATATATTCTACACACAGACACATATATTTTGTATATCCTATTAATATAGGATTTTAATCTCTTAACTCAGAGTCCTGGGCTCTTTTTCTTGTACTAGTGCAGCTGGAGAATTGAATGGAGGTTTCTTTAGTAACCATGACAGGTTTTAGTGGGAACAATATAACTGCTTTCTTTTCAGGCAGTGAATTTATTTATTTATTTATTTATTTGGGGGGGGGGGGGGGGTCCAAACGCTTTAGAAACTGAAAGAAACCTGTGGAGCCTTTCCCAGAAAGACGCCCATGTGTAAGATTTCAGGAGGAGATGGACAGAATGGGTAGAGCATTGGAATTAGGAAACCTGGCTTCAGGTCTCAGCTCCATGTCTTACTGTGTGGCCTTGGGTGGCCACATCCCCTCCTTGCGTTCTTACTTCCTTTCTGAAAGATGGGGGTAAATTATCACATTTTTGTTGTAAGAGGCAGGTGAACTAACATTTGAAAGCACCTAGCTAAGTATATGGTATCAAATAAATGCTCGATTAATATTAATTGTATTGGAATGTAATTTTTGGTACCTCTATTTTAATGTTTGATTCTAATGTTTCTCCTCTGGTCATGGTAAAGCTTGGCTTACACATTAGTTTCAAGTCTCTGCAAATCTAGACGTGGGCTCTCCTGCCTGCTTAGCTTTTGTAGGTTGTGTGGTGAGACGTGGGGGCTCTGGAGCTGTCGGCTTCAATGTCAGGCTCTGTTCTGTCACTTACCATCTGTACCTCCTTGGGCAAGTTACTTCATCTTAGTGTGTCAGTGTCCTCAACTATAAAATTAGAAGACTCATCATACCTGGCCCTTAGGGTGGTATGGGGATTGAATGGTGTCACGGGTGTAAAGCACATGCCTGGCATACAGTAAGATGTTCATATTTCAGTTACTATTACATATTAGGAGAAGCATATGAAAAAGGCAGAAAATGAGTAACATTTGCAGATTTAACATTTTTAAGTATTTGATCAAAATGTAAAGGTTCATTGGATGTCATAATTTATGGTATAGATGATAATGTAGCTCTGCCTTGGCTTGGATCGTAAATAGTGATGCTGTCATATACAGGAGTCACTTACTCTGATCTCAGCTGACCACTCAGCATTCCACATATTTGAAACAGTCTCTGAGTATATTCCTAGCGAATGTCAAGAATCTCTTGCAAGGCATGTCAGATTAACTATTTGGGTTCTCTCTCCCTCAGTGAAATTTCGAAATGTAAAGCTTGAAGGAGTTAGGAGAAACATTGACCACATTACATATCAGTACAAAAGATTTAACCAATCTAAAATGATTAAGCTTGGATATGTGCTTTTAATTTGACATTTTAATGTCGTTTAAACCAGAAGTGGCCCGTACTATATAAGATTTGTATGTTGTATTTACACTTGATTTCAGATTTTAACAGTACCAGAATCCTGCAATATTCAGTACCCTTGCTCTTTTTAAAAATAGCTAAATTATATACCTTTACTTTGAGTTCCTATTGCTACATGAGGAAAAGAGCTCCACTTAGATTTACTCATTGTCATTGAGCTTTTGCTACCGATTTGTCATTCACCATTTCCCACATAGGCTGTTGAAAAAGTGGACAATGTCTTCAGCTGATTGAGAGTTTTTTTTTTTTCCCCCTGAACTGAATTATTTACTATATTACTAAAGTGCTGCTTTTTATTCTCTTATTTAAAATCTTTCCTCTTAAAGAAATACATATATTTTTTGGGTAAGAGAAAATGACAGATTCCACATTTGTATAGTTGGTAAAATACTTGCTACCTTGAGTAGAGAATAAATTTTAGAAACATCAGCCACTAACTTTCAGTTCCTTTCTTTACTACAAAGAATGATAAACTAATTTCAATTCCTATTTGTGTCTCTTAGCATTCTCCGTCGGAGCCCTTTCTAGAGAAACCAGTGCCGGATATGACTCAGGTTAGTGGACCGAATGCTCAGCTAGTGAAGAGTGATGATTACCTGCCGTCGATAGAACAGCAGCCACAGCAAAAGAAGAAGAAAAAGAAAAACAACCACATTGTTGCAGAGGATCCCAGCAAAAGTTTTGGTAAAGATGACTTCCCTGGTGGGGTTGATAACCACGAACTAAATAGAAACTCACTAGATGGGTCCCAAGAAGAAAAAAAGAAAAAGAAAAGGCCGAAGGCAAAAAAAGATCTGAAGGAACCGAAAGAACCCAAGGAGAAAAAAGAGCCCAAGGAACCCAAGACCCCAAAAGCCCCTAAGATTCCCAAAGAGCCAAAGGAAAAGAAAGCAAAAACTGCCACGCCAAAACCTAAATCCAGCAAAAAGTCAAGGTAGGCTGTGGGCAGAAACCACCACCACACAACACTGACAGTGCACAAATGAGCACCAAGCAGCTGTAACCTGTGGAGTGGCGGGTGGGAGCACGTTGATTTTTGTCATCATTGTTGAGCTGCTTTCTCCAATATCCAACTAAAAAGTTAAGGTTTTTGTACATTCTGAAATTGAGGACTCAGTTATTATGAAGTGTTGATTTAGAGACCATACTGGATACAAATTATTTATTATTTAAAAATCAGTTTCTTATGTTTTTGTGAAAATCTGTCATTTAACAAATGGAACCAAGTTAACAGCATAATTATTTATAAGCATAGACCCCCCAACCTCATTTTCAGTGACGAAGCAAAACTGGGTAGGAAGGATTATAGAAGAAAGAATGGTTGCTATATTTCACTAACGTTTCAGCCCTGTTTCTCAGAAGTTGAAACAGGAGAATTAATTCTCTCTACTTGGCGGAGTAAGCCTTCCAGGGGCAGCCTTGAAATCTTAGTGAGCAATGTGGGACAAATCAAATAGCACTTATCCATTAGATATGCATTCAAGAATAGCATGAATTTTAGGTTCTAGGAAAAAGCCTTCTTTACTGCATACTTTTCCCACCAATTACCTGACCCCCCAGAAGGCATATTTATTCTGTAAGAAAAGCTGAGAGGAGAAGACATTGAAGGCTAATTTTTTTCATTTGTACTGAACATTTCTTACAACTGTTCTGAACAAGTTCCAAACATCTGAATCTATTTTTTGGAATATGGCTCATGTTAGAAAATATAGTTTCCAGATGGAAGTATGGTCAGACTTGGTTAATCTGAACCTGTTTGCAAACTCCTGTAGAAAACACATTCCACCCTCTACCCCCATGTGCACATGTAAACACATGCATTTGCATACACGCACACTCAGTTCTGCAGCTGCCGTGAACTCTGAGATTGCTGGCCTGTAAACTTTTCACTTATAGGCTGCCCAGTGTGTGCCATGTGCAGGTAAGAGAGGAGTTTAGTTCTGTAACTACAAAGATGTTGCTGCAAAGCGAAAGACTTGGATTTTTAACTTTCTGCTAAAAACATCTAAACAACCCCAAGTATGAGAGTACTTCAAAAAAGTTTGTGGGAAGATTCATATTGTCTTTTAATTGTATTTTTCCACAAACTTTTTGAAATACTCATGTTATTCTGCAGGGTTTTGAAAGTTAGAATCATAGTCTTTTAAATGTTTTTACCATCAGTACCTTTTATGATGCCAAAGTAACAATTATATTCAAAACTCGATGTTACAGATAACTTAATAATTGCATTTACTTATGCACTTTTTGATGCCTCAGTATGTGTTCTCTTAATTGAAAAACATTTTTTTTCTCCTTATGAACATTCTTCTACACTTATAAACCCATTATAAAGTCTGCTTTCATTTATTTAAGAAATATTTTATTAAGTGTTTATTATGTGCAGGCACTGTTTTAAGTGTTAGAGATATAATAGTGAGCAAGGAAGACATGGTTAGAATTTCAGTCTGACTTCATATTTTTAAAACATATAATTGCCTAAATTCAGGTATCATGCTTTTGGTAAGAGGAAGCATGTGCTTATTTCTCTCAAGGAGAAAGAAATCAAAGTAAAGTCTGAAAAAGAATCTATTCTTTTTTCTTTAACTTAAAATGTATGAGTCTGTGTTCTGAAGAAGCCTTTTGGAGTCCAGAAAATGCATCACCAATATTATTTGTAGCATCAAGATATATCTAGCTTCAGTTTTCATCTTAATTTTTTGAATTTATCATGTAATGGTAAAAATTGATAAAAAGAAAACAACACTATGTATATTCTTTCAAGCTGTGAGTCTACATCAGACTGGCTCTGTCTTTAAAAACTTACTTTAGCACACCTTACCTCCTGCTGTGTACTTTGGATCAGATATTAAAATGATGTATTTAATAGTGAGTGAAACTTGTTAAAATTTCCCTAAAAACTGTAAGCAACTATTTGGAACTTGGGGCATCAAACATAGTCAGTACTGGGCATGCCACACCTCCTTGGCATGGATATAGACCCTATATTTATGCACTAGAGAAACATTCAATGCAAGCCTCATAGGCATGTCGTCAGCTGTCATACTGATGTGTGAATCAGAGTCTGTGCAGACCAAGTGTTTAGTATTGCTGAACCTGAGTAGTGACTTCGCACTAGAGTCACACATGTTTGGTAGGAAGAAGAGGCTGTATTTTCTCCCCAGAAGAAAGTCCAGTACTTTTCACATCCCTCTGTTGCTTTTTGACTAATAGTCTCAGTCAAGGCTTGTTATAGGCGATAGTTATTTTTCCCCCACGTGGTGTGAAAATAGTTGAATGGAACACTCCTGATAGTCTGAAGGTTGGCCAGAGAAAAGGGAGCTGATGCAAATATGTCCAGAGACATAGGAGGCCACACTGGGCAGGGGACCGAGAGTGTTGGCAGCACCTCTGTTGGCCCTGGTGACCCAACCACTTATAGGGCCACTTGCTGATTTACAGTGACGTGTGGTAAGGACATTCCTGAGAGGCTTTCCTGTCGTTGATGGTCAGATGGAAATGGCTGTCCAGGCATATGGTAATTGAATTGAGATTTTAAGTGAATTAACAAACCAAACCATTGTTTTATTGGACCGCATTGTTTCTATTGTTCAGATGAATTGAGTATGTCAAGTTGTGGTCTCGTTGTTCTAATAAGTCTGGAAAGGAAATAGCATCCCTGAAGCAACGATAACTAGAATGCATACAACTACATGTAAATCTGAACAGCATAGCAGAATAATTATGTAAATTGAATATGCAGTGATGAAGGTAATAGGGGGTTTGGGTTATGTTAGTACTGGGGTTGAATTGCCATAGCAGTTTGCTTTTAAGCACTGGAATACAACAGTGGCAATTTTGTTTTGCAAAATGTTATGTGATACCAGTTATTTCCATCCTTGAATAAGTTAACTTGATGAATTTGTTTATATAGAAAATAATGTTCCTACAGAGGGCTGAAATAGAGGGAATAAACAGTAGTGAAATGAAAAATTTAGTGTAGAGCTGCTCACATCTTCCTTCTGCAGCCCTGTATGCCATGTCATTGCTGCAGCTCTACAGACAAGTGTGCTGTCCTTTGAGTGGGTGGTGAAGGTAGCAACCCGCTGGTGGTGTGCCACTCTGCATTGTGTCTGTATCATTCACACGTGCTTGGTAATAAAGGACACAAAAAGGGTGGCTGAGGTCAGGGGGCTGATTTTCCTTGTGTGCCTTTACAGTAGCCTCCTCCCTACCTAGCATCCCACCTTGTTCTATAAAGTGGCAGAAGCTTGAATTTGTGGCCATTTCTAGAGAATTGGCCCTTTTCACAACCAAAATATAATTACATGCGTCTTTCCTATGCTGGGAAACCTAAAAGAATCTGCCCAGAAGCTGTTAATAGAATGTAGTGGAACAGAAAAAGATGTTCAGCATCTTAGAAAAAGACATTTAATGTCTCAGTGAGAAAAACGGGCCATATTCCTTGTCGTTAGTAGGACCAGATCTCTTTTCCCTTTCCCTTTTTACACTGAATATATTTTTTTCTATCCGTTTTTCTTGTGTTCTCCCCAAGTGTCCTCATGGCTTTCAAATATTGGCAATTAGTATTGAAAATAAAAGCTGAGATGTTTGTGGGCTGGAGAGGATGCCATTTTGCATACGGAAAGATTCATGGAGCTAAAATATGAGGATTTGCATTCTTCTTTTCAATGAGTTTTCTGTTGTGCATGCATGGGCCTTGTGAAATGAGAGAGAATTTGGAGGAAGTGCCTCCTTTGAATGACTCTTGAAGGATTTAGTGGTCCATTTAGCTACATAAAGATTCTTTGAATGTGCAGAAAGAAGGGAACTTGGCCAAAGATTGTGACTTGACTACTGAAGCTTAAGCTAAATGAAGCAGTGTAGACTTGCTGCTAGCGTGGTTTCTAGGAATGCATTTTGTTCCTTGCTCTGTTCTCCACCCCCAATGTTAAATTTAGTAGAAAACGAAAATGTTGTTTTTTCAATTAAGTGAAGATATTTTATTTTAAACTGGAAAATAAACACAGTGCTCTTATTTTTTAAAAACACACATAGTACCAAAAACATGTAAGATGTATTTTTTGCAAACCATGCTATCACTATCATTAACAGTATTAGTATTATTTATGTAGCAGCTTTTTCTGAGGACCTTAGCTTTTCAGATATTGTTTCCTCAGTTATGATCCAAGAGAGTGGCAGCTTTTACCAGAGAAATATTTTTATTGAGCCAACAAGCCCAACAGTAGCATATTGACAGACTAATACATATTTTATAGTGTGTTCTTGTATATGTAAAATTTTTCAATAGTGATTAGGCACAAAAGCAAATCATTAGCCAGTTTTACTTATAAGCCAGTTTTGCAAAAGCCAGATAGTCAGATATCCTCCCATCAGGTAGACAGGTGGTAATACGATAAATTAAACCCACAGCTTTTCCTCTTTCTATTTTCTTGTTCTTTGTTTTACTCAATGATATGATTTAGCCCTGACCCAATACATTGGGCAACTGGAAAGACAGAATTAAATTTTAGACATCGTGCTTGGGGTAAAGGGTATAGATTTCCTAACGTGTGGTTGTAGAATGGACTTTTGAGCCCTTTCAGTGATGGTGAGGTACAAGGAAGGCAAAGTGCCCATGGGCATCGTGTGGCTCTGCCCACTGACCTGCCAAGTCACTGGTTCATGAAATCCAAGCTCTAGGTCAGGGATGGGACCCTTTCTTTCTTGCTGTGTCAAAGGTTAGCTTCCCTTTTACAAAGGGGCAATAGGATCTTTTTCATCCCAAATCCTGCTTTCCTTTAGGATAACCATGTCAAAGCCTTTCCATTGCCAGTGAGAGGCCGTTTTGGCTCTTCCTGTATCTAATTCATCTTAAGTCAGCTGAATGAGCAGGGTGAGAGACTCGTCAGCTACTGTTTGGTATAGACCCTGATAACTTAGACAACGTGTGGTTCAGTTTGTATCCATTGGGGGAAGAGAATGCCTGATAGCATAGACCCTCAAAAGCAAGTTCTGCTAACTCATGCTCTGTGCTAGAGGTAGGAATGAACCATGGTGTGCTTGCTGGAAATTCATTTCTGCCCTCCCAGTGAGCTACTGTGTACTCCAAAGCAGTGGCCTTCTCCCACTTTGGTTTATGTGGGAGAAGGTGACGTAGATCCCACTTTCAACACTCACTGCACCCATCATGTCAAAGTTGAAAGGTGAGGAGGCTGTGAGCAGCAGTGGGGTGTTAAAGGGAGATATTTCTGGCAACACATTCCTTTGAAGTCTGTCTTAAGTGGAATTTTAGGGTGGAGCCTATGTTGCCATAGATGTGGTTGTGATGTGAGAGAATATAAAGAGCAGAAGGAATCCTAGGCTGATTTTATTTCTTTTTTAATTAAAAAAGTTTATATATGTGAAAATGCTTTTGAAAAATGAAATTCTGTGCAAATGCAAAGTTTATCACCTAATATGTAAAGGTCCTTTTGCTAGTCATCTTCTGCCTAGACATAGGCCCCCTTGAGTCATTGGATGCTTGTGCAAAGCTACTGTCTGGTGCATCAGTCATCTAAAATGCCAGCCCACATTTCAGTCACCCTTAAATGCAGTCTGTGTGGTTTAGCATTAAAATGTTAAATAGGGAAATAGTGTGGATTAAGAAAAAAAGACACCTTTTTTTTTTTCTTAAACATTAGAAAGGCGACACCTTTGAGCTTCCATTCGAAAACTAATTTTATGTATAGTTGTGACCTCTGTGGGAACAATATAATTTCATAGGAGTTTGGCTTCTCCTGTTAGGGTGGGTGGTGATACTTTCTCTTTTGTGGTTTCGCCATTTGGCCTGCCTGATTTTCATTCTACCTGTAGCACTTGATTGAAATATGGGCGGGCAGCACGTCTCATTTGTTGTATCAGCCACCCTGGCAGATCAGGGAAGATAATTATGTATGTAGGGAGCGGGGTTCTGACTGCCAAAGTTACCCTCACTTGTCTCCCTTCCTGGGTTGTGGGAATGCTGTGCATAAATGAGAGTGGCATCTTAGAATGTGATACAAGTAGTCAAATATGTGCCCTACAGTTTGGCACTTGGAAGGGTACACTATGGTAAAAGGCCATTGGAAGGCATACTTTTGCATCAGCTTTGTAATGTCTAATTTGTTTAATTCTTTATGTTGCATTACAGTGCTGGGTGGTGCCACATAGCCAAAATGGCTAATATCTGTGTTCAGCTTCTGCAATAAGATAACACGTTGAGTAACTGAACTTTTTTATGTTACTTCTGGCAGATCGTAATTCAATCTGTAACATTCAATAACTTGTAGATTTTCAATGTTAATTCTTGACTGCGTTACAAAAGTCATTTTTTTCTTTAGAATATATTCAGTATTAAAAATGGATTCAGCTTTTTCAAGAGAGCTTTCTCTACTGTATTTTCTTTTATTTTTTTTAACATTCTCCTTTAAAAAATGGTTAATACCACTTAATAAAATGGTTAATGGTAGCTATCCTAAAGACAGGGTACTAATGTTACTGGAAGACCAGTAAAAAAAATTACCGAAAAAATTACCAAATAGTCACTAGGGAAGGTTTCAGAGCCCTGAAGGGTACTCGGAAAGGCCAGCCAGTGCTCGACTCCCAAGGAGATCTCTATGAAGAGTGTTAGACAGCTTGGGCCAGTCCCAGGACTCAAACCAGGCAAGTTCTGGCTCCAGTCCTAGGACTGCTGCTTCTTGGGCTAAAGCATTAACCTCTTTGACCCTCAGCTTCCTCATCTGTGGGAAGTTTGATTGTAAAATGTAAAGGCGAGGTATGTTGAGTTTGAAATGCACGTTTAAAGTGAAAGCAAATTAGGCTTCTGGATCTTTTCTAATCTTTGCCATTCCTTTTCTAAATATTTAGCACAGTTAGTATACTAAGGGAGTATTTTATTCTACCACAGCTACTTATGATGATGATTAAAATTAAATTGGTTGTCTTAGGTAGTTCATCCAGTGACTCTAGGAATTTAAAAAGTCTATTAGTAATTTGTCATTGAAATTATACATTTGTTTTTCATAGGTAAAACAGAATTTCCTTTCTCTTCTTCTCACAACTTTTCTTTCTCTTCCTCAGCTAGAAGAGTAGAGTGAAGCACTTGTGGGTGGAGTTTAGGAGTTGGGGGTGGCAAGGCACCTGCTTAGAGTGAAGTGTGTGGGCTCCAGGTGGGCCAGTTCAGAACACTGAAGGTGCACGCTCTGCCTTGTGCAGAATCACAAATGTTTGGGTGGTCTGCTGACCACCCCTGGGGCCTGCACCTCAGGAGCGCTGGCTGTCTTGGTGTGACAGTGTTGACCTTTGGATTTATCATCTGCCATTCAGAGTTTGTTTTGTCTCTTTCCTCATTCGTTTATTCTGTCGTCTGCATTCTGTTACCTTCTAGTTTAGCTGCTAAATGAGTTTTAGTCTTAGGACTTTATTTGAAATTTTTTGTATTTTGTGGGGTTCATTTTACTTTATGATGTACCATATCTTATGCTACTTTAATTGATCTTTTAAAACTTTTCAAACTTTATCTTTTGTTAGTGTGCCTTTTTATCTTTTAATTTTATTTTTCATTGTCTAAAAAGTTTATCAAATAGTAGCAGAGCTTAAAGGAAATCCTGTGCCTTAAGTTGAGAGGTTTGAGGCCCTTCTCTGCCAGCATTGAGTCCTTGACCTTAACTGTGGACTCTGTTTTATTGTGGCAGCCCAAATCTTTTGAATTGCATTATGCCACAAGCATCCTGTACCATGCCTTGTGTGTTATCCCATGCCACAAACATCTCTCATACTTCTTATCCATTAGGTTCACTTCTTTATTAAAAAGCCTTTTCAGCATATAACGTTTCAATGCCTTTTGCTCTTCTCCTAAAAGATTATAGTGTAACATTTTGGAGAAGCTGAGTCCCCGAAAATGAACTTGGTTTACCTTTTTCACCTAAACCTCAAGGTTGATTTTTTCCCAATACGATGAGAATCTTCACTAACTTATCCCATGTAAAGGGCCTGTTTGACTGAGAGAACTCCCTCCCCTTGTCCAGATGTCTTTATTAACTGACCATATTCTTATCACATGTGGGTCCACACTATGGTTTCTTTTCAATTTTTCTTTCCGTTGAGGACTTAGAACCTTAGGCTGACACTAATCAGTGTTTAACTGCATTCAATTTTGTAATAAATCAGGGCAGTTACCTGACCTTCTAGAAAGCTCTGGTCCTTTGCAAAAAGCCTTATTTAGAATGCCTGCACTCTTTCTTAACAGAGAGAATTAGTTCTCTGTGCTATATTTTAGCTCAGATGAATACATCCAACCCCATTTCAGGTAATAGCACTCAGCCCATCTTTATGGACTCTTACTGTTGTAAGCTGAGTGTGAATCCTTTAATAAGAGTAGATTCCCTAGAATGCCCCTCTGTGGGACATATATTGCTCTCTGAATACAAAGCTTGTGTTCCCCTAATGCTTGCTTCTGAGAGTTCTCATTAAGATGGCGTATGCTTTGATGACATTGGGGGTAATCCCAGAACTTTAGAGCTTTGGCACGTAGCTCTGACTGCTTATCCGTGTGACTTCACTCTCATGAAGAAGTGTGAAATGTGAGCTCAGTGGAGGAACAGTGGCTCTTCAGATCTCCAGAGCATCTCCAGAAAAATGTTCTCCTTCCAAGATTATAAGGGATTGTGTAGCTTCATGAGCAGTTGGTTCTGCTTCTCAGTCACATCAATAATGATGGGAGATAAGGATCAGGAGATAAAAGAACTTTGTGAATAGGGAAGCAAAGTTTGTAAATGGTAGTCTTTTCCGTTGGTTTTGAAAAATTGCTAAATTTCACTGTGTTTTGGTAATTCTTTAGACCCATTGAACAATGCTTTACAGGTGTTTTGTCATAAAGATAGACACTATGGGATTTTCCTAAATCGGTGAATGGCAAAAATACTTAGAGTAATGCCTAGGATATAGTAAGTGCTATATACATGTTTGGTGTTGCTATTACTATTACTTGTATAATTAACCAGATCAACTAATATTTATATGTAACCTCTACCTGAGGAGGTACTAGGAATACAAAGATAAATAAGGTACAGTTCTTCTTGAGCTTACAGGATAGTTGGAGAAAGACACATACATACAGTGCTTTGACTTAAATACACTGAGGTAGTGTTACCACCGAATTTTATGTCTTAAATATCCCTTGTGTGAGGTGGCTCATGTGACATGTAGGAGTGAGAAGATCATATGTGAGCCAGACCGAGGTGGTCAGAAAATGCTTCTTGGAATGAGTGATGTCCAATCTGAGTCTTACAGATGAGCATGTTGGGGCAAAAGCGGAGGTAGGAGAGACAGATGTGTGTTTTAGAAGGATAGTTCTGTATGCTTACAGCATGAAGGGTAAAGGACAGGGACTGTGAGAAGAGTGGGAAAATAAAGCTAATGTTTCCAGTTGCAAAAATTGCAAAGGGCCTTGTAGGCCAATATTGAGAATCTCAGGCGTTACATATAGGGGATTTGACTTTAATCAGAATGATCCAGTCATACTTGCATTACAGCTGGTCATGCCGGTGACATGTGGAGAAGGATTTGCAAGTGATGTTTTGGAGGCATTACCATGATGCTGAGCTGGGAAATGCAGGAGGCAGAGCAGGTTTAGAAGAGGAATGAGGGCACACATTATTTCTTCAGGGCTCGTGCCATCCGGGGCTAATTTGAAAGTGTTCCCCACACATGCCTACTTTTTCTCGTGATCCCGCTCATAGGTTATGCATGGCAGCCAGCCTTGGCTAAGCCCTGTGGGTAACCATCACTGGGGCTGTTGGAGGTTCTGTATCTGTGCCAAGCAGTTCACTGACCTCATTCTCAGTGTTGTAGTGCTGGTTTAAGAGATGTTACCTGTTTACAACATTCTCATGCCCCCAACTGGAAGAGCTACCCTTTTTGCACATTCAAGTTTTTATTATAATTTGGAAGAAGAATGTATGGCTGTATTTTGGCTTTGACATTATAAAAGACCAGTTTTGAACCTTACAGATTTAAATAATGACTATGAATGTGTACTCTGTGTTCTTTCTCCACCGGTCTGATGTTGGGTAGCCTTGCACTTGGGGCGTGGGAGTGACGAGGCAGTGATGAGGCTGTTGTAATTGTCTGGGTGGGAAATCGCACTATGGTGGGCATAGGGAGGACTGTGCTGTGGGTTGGCTTGCTTGTTTCTTCCTTTAGTTGGTGGTTTGGAATGTTGATAAAGGATTTTCTCTCTATGTTGCTTAGATGAAGTCATCCTCAGTGAAGGTGGGGTCCTGTCAATAAGTCTCTGTAGTTGATTCAGTCCAAGTGGGTCTGAGCCAGGGCCAGAGAATACTTCCCAGACTTGGCTGTTTGTTTTCCAGATGTGTGTGAATGTTAAGCATCTGGGCCTGATGCTGCCACAGCTTTCCTCCATTATCTCATTTAAACCTCATAACGAATCTTGGAGGCAGGTACCATTAATAACCTCATTTTACAGATGAGGAGATTGAGGACCAGGGAAATTAAATTTTTCCAGGGTCACAGGCTATCAATGATGGGTGGAACTTGAACTAAGGTCTGTCTGACTCAAACCAATGCTCTTATCCACCATTCTATATTAAGCTTTATTTGTTAAAAGAAAATTTTTGACTTTGGTTTTTTGCGGGGTCAGGGGGCAAAGCAGTTTTAATATAACAGTTGGAAATCTAAATAAGCTTATTGCAGAATAGTAGCAAAGGCCATTTAATTTAAATAACTTTTTCTTTGACTGCAGTGTCTTTGGGTAGATACAAGATTTTGTAGCATCTTTTGACTTCTTAGGGTGTTTTTTGATGTGTATATTGATGCATGGAAAATCCCTGGCTGTCTCTGAACAACATTAATAGTGCAAGGTTGAATGAGTTTAGAAATCTTTCAATAATCAGATCTGGGGCAAGTGCTTCTCTTGGCTACAGGCTTTTTGTCTAAGCATTTGGAGAGGTCCTGTCTGACTTTCAGCCATCTTGGAGGTTTCATGCAGTTCATTCCTGGGAAGGGCAGATGGGAAATCAGTAGCACTTCTCTCCTTCAGCAAATTGATGTTTCCTCAAACCTGGGCTCTGGTCGGCTTCCAGATAGTAAGCCTTTTACTCCTGTAGGACAGTGCACACGGACCGGCAACCCCAGTAAATTAAACTGTACTTCGCTCTGGTAACAAGAGGTCACCGTGAAAAGCACTAGCTGCCAACTCACTTTACCTGGCAGTGGTTCAACTCTTTGACAGGCCTACCTCTGATTTAAACAAATTTGAGAAATATGTAAAGTTTTGGAAGCAGTTTTGCACTGATTTGATAAAAGAAACCACAAAACACTGCAGCGCAGGTGTTGAGAATGTTTGAAAGCTGATTGAGGGAAGCAGATGGCTTTAGTCAGTGGCATCCAGCCAAAAGAGCAGGTGCTGGTCATGTGACCGCTGGTTACCAGGGTAATCTGATTGCTCTTGGCGTGCAGATGAAAGGAAAGGGGCCCAGCGTTCAGCTGTAGTATTGTATAATTTGTGGCAGTTAGAGCGGAAATAAATGCTGGAAATGGAGCCTCATAGTAGGGGAGACTTCTGTCCATGTGTAGCGTAAACACTAGGACAGTTGGATGAGGAACTGTTGTATGGATTTTTTTTTAATTTAAAAAATATTCTTTCTGTGGATCTTTTGCAGACTTAAAGATTTTAGGATACTGCCTTTTAAAAATAAATAAATAAATAAACAGATCTCCTTAACCTGCCGTCTACTATAATCTCGAATTGTTTTAAGTGATTTCCTTATGTGACTATTTGCTATGCTAAAATGTTAACAACACAAAATAAAAACAAGCTCTGAGTATTTAAAAATAGCCAGTTTAAGATGATAAAATATTTTATTAGTTGGAAAAATACATTTTAGGTGTTTGATGGATACTTTATTATATTAACAGTACTTTTGGAATATTTTACATGACGTGCTTCACTCAGAAGCTTATCGATATCTTGACCTCTTTTGTAGTAGCTGAGGTTAAAAACATGCTGTTTAATGCATTCTGTCAACACACTTTTCTGGGTATTTATAAACTTTAATAAATAAAATTTGAAAGGGTTTTGAAATATATATATCTTTTTCTTTCAAAATTTATTAGAATTTGAGTCTCCCTAGAAACAGTAGAAAATAATCATTACTAAGGTAGGATTACTTTCAGTGTTGGGTAACAAATGATAATTAATGTTAGAAAATCTTGGGGCCAGTTTGGAAATTCAATTGGAAGGTAGCAGTAAGTGTACATTCTAAAGAATGTCAAGGAAAGGTTCTAGAGATGATGGTAAACTTAAATTTAAAAAAAAAATTCTTAAGAGTTTATTCATGTCTTTTGTCTTACATAACATTAAAATCCTATTAATGTTTGTCAGCAACATACTATGTATGGAACATGGGCTTTAATTATTGGGGTTGTTTTGCTATATTTTTGTATTTCAGAGACCTAGTTTTTTTGGGGAAAAAAGGCTAATTGTGATTATTTTAAAAATGCCTACCACCAAAATAAATCTTATTTTTTATTAAGAGCTCAGCATTAAGTAAAATTATGTAGAACAGGAAATTGTTAAATATTTTGATTATATTTTAAAAGGTTATAAATTGGATAAAAATGTAACTGGATGATATAAAAAAGGACACCTACTAGTACTGGTCAAAAAAGTACTTGAATAGGAGTATGTAAAACTATCTGTGAGAAACACAGAGAGATGATCATTATATTATAGTTTTCATTGACATTTTTAAAAAGATGTTCTGCACCTTAAAAATTTGATAGCAAAACTACTCTTTAATCTGGTTTTTCATTATGGCTTGGTGTATTGGCAGGGATTTTGCACAAATGAACAAATGTACTAAGTAAGTGTAATATTAGGAGTTTTTGCATGCAATTTCTTTTTAATCTGGTCAGTCATCAATATGGATTCTTGCCATAAACACTTAATTGAGAGTACCACTTAACTATAAATGGCCAACATGCATTGATTTATCAGTTGTCATTGATACTTTAGAGATATTAATGTGGGAAATACAAGGTATGGGACATATGGGAAACCACATTAAAAAGTGAACAATCCACTTTGAATTCTAGTAATAAGAAACCTGATTCAGAAGCAAGTGCTTTGAAGAAAAAGGTCAACAAGGGAAAAACAGAAGGTTCTGAAAATTCAGACTTAGACAAAACGCCCCCACCATCTCCTCCTCCTGAAGAAGACGAGGATCCAGGTGTTCAGGTAATACCATTATTCTGATCCCCGAGCCTTGGTTATTTAGCATGAGTAACTTTAGCTGTGTATAAAGTACACTAGACCTCGTATATCTTGTAATAGAGATGCTTTTGATATGTCTTTATTGTTGTCTGGAACATTATATCCATAGCGATGAGAGCCAGAGAGGCCAAGGAGAAAATTAAGCTCCTGATCAGAGCTGCTTGGTTTTGCCATCTTTGACTCATAATTAATAAAATGGAGAATCTCAATTTATTTCTGTAAATTATATTTTGATGTTTATATATATGTTTACAGAAGTAAATGAAATATGTTAGCATTAACATATAGGTTAACATATTGTTAATATATTTGTTCATTTAAAGCATCATTCACATTTTTAAATTGCCCTGAAATTTGGTTGCTTGTCAGTCTTTCATTTTTCAGAAAAAAAATCAAGATGTAATTTATAGCTTGTTTTAAGGACTCTGACATCTGATGGTCAGAGTTGAGATATGTTCATATAATACTAAAGTTCTGTGAACAAGTCAGTGACTTTCTGGATGGCGACTCTGCAGAATTTTCCAGTATTAGATTCTCCTGATTTTTGGAGAATTTTATGGGAATGAATTAAAATACTAGTCCTGAAATAAACATTAGGAATTTGGGTTCTTGTGAGTAAAAGCACATTGCCTTCACTGATTGGACTGAGAGGGACCCTTACACGTGACAGTTAAAAATTATTTCCTTGTTAGGTTCCCTGGAAGCTTGCCAGTATGGTCCACTGGGATGGCTGGGAATGTAACTTATGTGAATGACATCTGAGTTATCAAGGAGCAGCCTGGAATAGGAAGCCGACCCCTAGATGCATTCTAGACTTTTTTTTTTTTTTTTTTACCATTTAGTGCATGCTCAGGGCTTCCTACCTATGCTCCTAACAGTTAGAAACAAAATATTTGCCATATGCAGCTCTCTTTTAAAGAATATCAGATATTTTGGGGTTTTTTGTTTGTTTGAGTAGAACTCCCTGATATCCGTAACTTCACACAGTGGCGTAAGTTAAGGACCTGAAAGGGTGAGAGATGGAGAGAGAGTGTGAATGGATGTGTTTTGGTTTGGTTTGGTTGTATAACTAATATAGTGATGCCTTTGGCAGTGTGGGTTAATTAATGTAATTTCCTTTTATACATCAGAACAAAGATTGGGAAGGTAAGTAGATATATTTTTTTAAATAGCTCAGGGAGTTTTAAATTAAAATATGTTAGTGATTTTGGATTTTATTTTTGTCTTCAGGAGTGCTTTTTCCCTTGATTTATGTTTGTTTATGACAATAGTATTTGGATAGTATTGAAAAGATTTATCCACATGAGTCAGGGAAATTCTGTTATTCTTTCACAAATACTGCTGCTCTTCTTTAAAAGTCTATTTGTATTAATTCAGACTCAAATGGACTTTATGCTTTTTGGGGTTTTTTTTTTTTCCCTGCATTTCCTATAGATCAATGCTAACCAATTCACATGAATGTTGGTGCATCTTTTCTAATTGGCTAGTGCTTAACTGTTATGAGTTCAATAGCTTTAACATAAGCAACCACACAAGGAGATCTGACTTTGAAGGCAGTGCTTTCTTGATATCTCTGACACAGGAAGTGATGCATGCTGACTGGTTGTTTATTAATGTTTCTTCCTGTAGCACATGCACAAAGGGCTTAGAGTTTTGTGATTCTTGAGTTTTGTGATTGATTTACTGAAGTAAACGCCATGTAATTTTAACTAACTCAAAATTGTGTCACAGAGTACTACAACAGTGAGATCACGGAAGCACATTTAAATCTATTCAGTACACCTGTTATAACTAGAAATATCTTTTTGAAAGTAATCCAAGTTTTAAAATCAGCCTGTTATTTTAGTGTCAATTCAAAAGTTTTGAGTTATGGTTTAAATGCAATTTTTACATTTCATTTTGATTCATAAAAATCTTTCATATAATAGTGGTTTAACAGACCTTAATAGAAACATTATGTAATAAATAATTTCATTTGATATTGGGAAATTGTAAAAGGAACATTGATACCAGAAATAAATAAACTTAAGATCTTTTATTATTTAGAAAGAGGAGAAGCCATATAACAAAAAATTTCAGAAAATTGAGTTCTAATTGTATTTTGAGCTCTTTTACACTTATGAAATGACCTCGTATCCACTACTAACCCCATCATGATTGCACAGATTTATATCACAAAGTTGAAATGAGAAGTAATTTATATTATAAAAGTTCTATTTACCAATACATAAATTTCTATTAAAAAATAAGAAAACTCCCTCCATTTGATCATCCTGGAACATTTCTTTTCATATCAGAGGGGATTTAGTGTAGACCCTATCCAGTTACTTATGCTGGGAGAATGCTTGTGACAGAGTGGCCTCAAGCATGGAAACCTAGTAAAACATCACGATGGGTCATTCGTAGCACATTCTTCCTTAAGGTAATGACGTAAAGATGGAAATATAAATTAATTCATTTCAATTTAGTTGAATTGATGTATCAAATGAAATACAGATATTATGCTAAATTTCACAAAATTAAAACATTGTTCTTGATAATAGCCTTTTATATCTTAAAGAAACTGACGGTCCAGAAGTGAGGGATGGTAAAGTGAGCCTGATAGCAGGTGTTAAGTAGGTCAGCTTTGGAAAGAGGGAATGGAAGCTGTACAAGGTAACTGGGCCACTTTTCTTTGGAAAGCTGGAGCTGATTAATGATGACTTTAATCCCACTAATTGGATTTTGCATTATGTACCATGTACTGTTCTGAATGCTTTCAATGAATTCCCTTATGTGATCTTCACAGTATTCATATGAGGTAGCTGCTATCATTAACTCCATTCTACAGACCAAGAAACTGAGGTCCACAAAATAAACTGTTCAAGTCACATGATAAGAGTCAGGCCTGATTTAAACAGGGGTGCTCCACTCTAGGGCCCAGGAGGAGGTCAAACTGCTTCCTGTGAGGTGGGGAAGGATTGTAGATGGCAGAACCCCTGCTGGTTTCTGTGCTTCCTTCACCTGGGATTGATTGTTCTGGGCAGCACCAAAGCTTTGTTCTTTAGAGGATGATCCTTGGGCCCATGTCTCAATTCCCTGTGGTCTAAGCTGCTAGGAAGTCTGTTAATAAAACATTACCCCAAATAGGCTCATGTCAGAAAGATACTTTGTGCCTCTGCAGCCATGACTGTATAGGGCTTGGAGCTCACATTCTTAACAATCCATTTGATGGTCATATCATACCAAGTTTGTATTGCGAACTCTATCAACTCCCTTTTTGAGAGCAGGGAGAGCACAAATTTAACAAGATTAAAATCAATCAATACCAATCTTTGGGAAAAAGTGCTGGGATTGTGTTGGTCCTGACTTGAGAGGTGTCCGTGCCTGTCTTGCCTTTGGTGCACGTGATGGGTATTTTGCCACTCTCTGCCTTACTGTCCCAACTTTAAAATTCACAAGCCTCTTTAAAAAGTTTTATTTCATAATTCTTAGAAGAAAGTTTATATGAAGTGTTATTTTTCTTAATGTTCTGTTTATTCTGTGTGCTTTGCAAACTCATTCAGTAGGTTGCAATATTCTTGCAATTAGCAATTTACAGCTGTCATTTTCAACATAAGATTTTATCACATACACATATTAATGAAAAAGTTATTTCTCCCCATTTTAATTAGCTTACAAAACCTATTCTTCGTCAGAAAGGTCAAACAATGCAGAATTATTTTGAACAAAAAATGCAAAATCCCCTCCATTCACTTTTGTCCCCAGAGTTAATAGATATGAACAATTTGTTGTGTCCTCAGATTTTTCTTTTCTGTTATTGGAAGCATACACGTACGCTTTCATTTTTAAGCAAATATTCATTGAATCATTGAGAAGTAGACAAGAAATACAGTCTCTTTGTCTTAAGGAGTTTTTATATTGATGATCCACACATACAAGTGCACAAATTTTTTTCTTTTTTATCTTAAATAGAATTATAAGCTACTATTGTTATGTGACTTGTTTTTCCTTTTATTTAATGATTTATCTTGCTAGTATTCCCGAGGTATGTTACGTAGCTTACTGAATGTAAACTGCTGAATCAAAGGGTTGGCATATTTTAATTTTGACAGATAGGACCACATTGTCCTTCAGGGGCTGTCCTGGGTTACATTTTGACCGCAGGAGTGTGAGAGTACCCATTTTGCCAATAATCCTAGTATTGCTAGCTATTGCCAATCTTTTAAATTTTAACCAGAGTGGTAAAAAATTAAATTTAGAAAAGTAAAATTACTTTTCATAGTCATTCATTGTGAATTTTACCATTCAACTCTTTATCTCTTCAAAACTTTTCAGACTATTTCTTTTAAGACCAAAATTAAATGCAAAAACCTTTTATTTAAATGGCCTTCTGAAATATTATGGGTACCTTGGATAATGTAACAGTATTTGTCTAGAGCTTTGTAATTTACAGATTATCTTCTAATGCATTCACTTTTTTGGACTCTTTTATAGGCAAAGTGTTAAAACATACAAAAGTAGAGAGAATAGTATAATGAACCTCCATAGTTCTATTACCCAGCTCCAATATTACAGTTGAAAGTTATGAACACACTGGCTGAGTAAGGAACAAGATTTGTTGTTATTTTCATTTTTCAGCTGAGAGGCAGAGCTATGGCTCTCCCAGGCATCTGACTTCAGATTTTCTCCCATTTCTATTAGATTGGTTGTTGCCATGATCTTTTCACGTAATTTATAGGATTAAAGTTATCAGAATTTCTGTAAGATTAATTTTTTAAAAATGTCTTACCATTCTGAGCCATTATAAAGAGCATCAGTGATTGCTTTTTAAAACTCCCTTTGTTGGATTTTTGTTTTAGAAGAGGCGGTCCAGCAGGCAGGTAAAGAGAAAGCGATACACTGAAGACCTGGAGTTCAAGATTTCTGATGAGGAGGCAGATGATGCAGACGCTGCTGGGAGGGACTCCCCCTCCAACACCTCACAGTCAGAGCAACAGGTGAGCCAGCGGGTTTGTGTGACTCACGGATGCATTTTAAAAGATGGGCTGGAAATTTTATCGCTGGAATCCAAGAAATTCAATGGCAGCATTGGACTTTCAGCAGGAGAACAATCTTGTAATATTGGCTAATGTGCTATGGGAAATTAGTTGTTTAGCAGTATCTTTTAAAAAGCCCTGTTCACTAAGATTTATTTTTATATAAGCCTGTGATATGTAGTTTGACACAATTTTGGAGAATTAATGGTCTGTGCTGAGGAAGAGTCAGAGCTAGAATGCAAGAAGCTGAATTTACCTCTGAGGATTTGGTGCTATAGCTTCTGGGACTTTAATAAACCACTCAAGCTTGTCTCCTGCTGTTAGGCGCCATAAGAACCCCTTTATGAAATTACTCCCTTGTAGTACCCAGCAGGGCATACTTTATTCTCCGTGCAATGTAAATGATGGATAAAATAGTTTGTATAAAATATGGGTAGTAATGTATGATTGATTATTGTAAGATCTTTTTAAAAAAAATAATACTCTTTTCTAACCATTACTGTACTTTGGTTAAACTGGTAACCCATTGAAAAGTATATTAAATGCACTTTTGTGTTTTATTTCGTAATTTGTGCTATGTTAAGTTATTATATGATGTTTTATGTGACCTCAATAGATAAAAGCCACCTACAATAACAGAACGATGAGAATATTTACCCCATGGGTATAGATGAAGAAAAGTTATATTTTTGACTGCTATCATGCAGAGATTATTTTCTCTTGGCAGCTGGAGTTTCTGAATGCTCTCTGGCTTTAGGGACCCATGCTAGTCCACGTAATTAAACCACATAATCATCATGAAGTAATAAGCACAGATCTTGTTTTTGCCTCTCTGTAGAGTGAGAGTTTTGTTCTTTTCAATCATATTTCCCACTGGTGACTTTGTACCCAGTGATTTATAGAGTATGGAGGTACTGGCAAAGGGGAATGATCTCTTGCTTTTATAGCTTAGGATGAAATGTTTTTTATTTGGGTTGATTCACATGACTTTAATTTTTAGGAATCTGTTGATGCAGAAGGCCCCGTGGTAGAAAAAATCATGAGCAGTCGTTCAGTAAAAAAGCAGGTAAGTGCCATTTGGCGCAATCAAAATCTATGGTGTGTGTTGGTGTGTGTGTGTGAATCTTACAAGACTGTTTGCCTTATAATTTTCTTTAAAAATTCCAGTATTGTAAAATAAAACTTCTGATAGTATTTCTAATCTTGTCTGATTTATTAGCCCAATATAAATCTTTGGGGTATTTAACCCAAAATGGAATTAAAACAATCAATGTTTTATTACACCATGCAGAATAGTCAAGAAGGTTAAAAGTCTCCACAGAAGTATACAGGACTTTCAGAGTTACAGGCTGCTTTTTTCATAAATATTCATAAAAATCTTAAACATGAATTTACCTCTCATCTCTTATAGGAAGGCCACCACCCCCATGATAAGATGGAAGTTCTGTTTATCACTTTAGCACATAGGTTTTTTTCTCATACATTTTGTAACATTTTTTCATATACAATTGAAATATTCATTAATATCTTTATTGCCAGTACAAAGGTGAAATATAGGGCTATTTTCAGTGTAATTTTTAAAGATAGTATGACTTCCTCTTCAAAGTTGATTTCAAGTTTATGTTGATCAGCAAAGGTGAGCTATCGGTACCTGTGACTAGCCTGATAACCTTGTCATTGAGGGACTTATCCAAAGAATTCCAGCGACACTGTATATTTGTTTTTTTTACTGATGAAAATTCTGTTTCATCCCAGCTACCTCCCTTCTTGCCCGCTTTGAGAAAATGCTTTACACAGACATCCGGGTTCATTTACACATTCCAAATACGATTTTCAGTGTCTCCAGAAAGTGATCTTCTTTAGATACAGGTGTCTGTCTCTCTGCTTGAGTCATTGTCAGACCCACAGTTCATTCTTTTTATTTGCTTTCAAGGTGGGTGGAGGTACAGCTTCATGTTTGGGCATGTAGGATAAACTTTTTAAATAGTAAAATGTGTACAAAGTATACTTCCCAGTGAGAGAGATTAGGAATGGAGGAACTGTGGGACTTTAAGTGAGATCCCAGGCTTATCAAATAGGAACCCTGTGCTGTTCAAATACTATTTTCAAAAGATTCTTAAAAATGTTATTGCACCAGCAGTAAACTTTTCTTTATCTTCATTTCAATGCTTTTAGCTTTTCCGTTGTTTGTTTCAAGGTATGGATTTCTGTCAGAATGTACAACTTCAGTTCATATAAAAATAATCAAGAGCAACATGTTAAGATATTTTCAGGTTGAGTATAGGGGGTGGGGATATGCGGAGTGGCTATCTGATGACTCTTTGAATGTGAAGATTTCCTCCCAGATGAATTAAATGATAAAATCTCAGCCAAATTTCCTACTGGATCAAGCAGAAATTAGCACTATTTAACTCATTAGAAAGGTTGCATTTCTGTCCTACTAATGACTCTAGAATTGTTAATTTGTGAATTGTAGATATATGGTGAAATTTAAATATTTGACATGCTTTAAAGAATAATCCCCTTCACTGAATTGAAGTGACTTGTTTGAGTAAATACCATGTCATTTGGATAGAATATATTAATTTTCATTCAATTGATAGTGTTTCAGCAAGCATACTCAGCAGGTTTGGGAGTTGCAAATTATAATTAGCTATTTTTCAGAGCTACTTAGACTATGCATTATGCAGGACGTTACTTTTTTCTTTCCATTTTGCCCACTTTAGGACTTTTTCCCCCTCTTAGCGACCCTTTAAAGAGAAGTACCCATAGTTTAGGAATAGGTATTGTTACCATTAACTGATGACCAGGTTTATCTTATCATAGGAGATTAAAAAATCACTATACCTGTACATAAGTGTGGAGCACTTTTTGAGTTGGTGAATTTGAGGATGGAGAAAAGTAGTGAGAAAATGCCTCTGGAAGGCAAGATATGCCTTGAAGTATGACTTGGAGTAAGGAAGAGGTGTGGAGGTCATTGAATTGCTCCTTGATGATGGTGTTTCTTAAAAGGCAGTAAAAAACCATTAGTAGGTACTAAACATTAACAGATACTAACTTTTTAAACTGCTAATATTCTCGAAGTGTAGTTACTTTAGTTATCAGCTTTAATAACATTGGAGGGAAAGTGTTGCAAATAGAAACAAAAGGAAATTGGAGATTTTTTTTCTGTGGATTCTAGCTATGCCTGCTGGTCTGTTTCCTATTACCATGAATAATTTAAGAATTGGCTGTGAGAAGGTGTCTTCATCTCCCCCTGCCAGCACTGTAGAAACTGGCTATGAGCTCGCAGAGCCTACCCTGCATGGTGGTGACACAAAGTGGGGGGCTCAGTGTTTTTCAGTCAGTTGGCCTCATCACTGCTCTGTAAGAAGGAAGATGATCCGTTATGATGAAGTTGTGCCAAGTCTGGCAGAGCCTCCCCAATTCAGTACCTCATGCTAAATGCGTTTATATTGTTCCAGACTCACGTTACTGTGCATGAGACCCAGTGGAAGGGGCCATAGTTGGTACTTGTATTTGAATTTTGAGGTAGATATATGAATGGACATTGGATTGTATAAAGGTTAATTCTTTTGTTTTCCACGTTCAGCCATCCTGTAGCTCTTTCTACGTTGAGCTGTCATCTTTAGAGAACAGTTCAAATCCTTTTTGTATCAGAAGGCCAAAAATAGTTTACAAAGTTAATTCTGACTATATTCTCTAAAATTTATTTTTAAGTTAACTCTATGATATATATATATATATATATATATATTTTTTTTTTTTTTTTTTTAAGAACTTAAATTCCAGGGTGTTTGTTTTATTCCCTTTAGTTGAACCCAGTAATAAAAAAATAGTGCAAAGAAGACAAAACTCTTAACCCCATTAATTATCATGTCCTTATTTTCTCCCTAAGTGAACTGCGATTTGGTATTTCTAGTAGAGTGTACAGTAAGTTGGCCCAGAAATAGGAAAGGATTCATACCGACACCTTATTGATATCTTTGTTGAAGTGCTTTCCCATTCTTTTGTACATTGTTTAACAAAATGTTCCTTTTTTACACTATAGTTTAGCTTCGTTTCTCCAGTGTCTATTTAATTTAGTTATAGGATGCTCAGGATGTTTATTCTTGGTTTAGTATTATTCATAATATTAAATTAATGTTGTATTAATATTGGCAATAAATTAACAATTGTTTACAATTTATAAAATTAACAGTAAATTAATAATATAATACTAAGTTAACATTAATAATAAAAATTAAGTATTTTTCTTAATTTAGTAATAGGATGCTTAGGAAATTCATTCTTTTAGGCTATGGGATTATCATTTGTTGAATGGCTATTCAGAATCCTGGTCGATGGAGTAGTTGATTTATTGCTAATCAAGGTTTCTGGTTCATGTGAATAGTGGGACAAATATGGCTTAATATGTTTGAAACTTTAAATTTCATATGAATAATAAGAATTTGCATAGACTAGTTTTGGAGTCTAGTGAGAAGATATACACATTTCTTAGAGATACACCATTGAGCACAATAATTACTTAGAGGGCTCTCAAATTTAATGGTAGCTGTCCAAGAAATAATTTTGAGTGGTATGTGTGTGTGTATGTGTGTATGGAAATAGTGCTTTGACTCATTTGTTCATTGGATATGCCTGTTACAGACTGGCTTCTGAAAATTGAGCTGGGATTGAGGGTTGGGGCTGTTTTAAGCTATCACCAGGGGCTGGTCAAACTGACTTCCCTTTAGTGAATAATTGAAATGATGCTCCTGAAGGCTTATGAATTCACACAGTTTTGTTAATTGTTTACTATTACTAGAGCAAAAGAGTTCAGCTGATCATGTTTATGTGAAAGGAAGGGTGAAAACAGCCCTATTTATAGTTCGAGGGGCAAGAAGGTCTGTGATCAGTTAAACTAAACACAGTGTTATATTTTGGGACATCCAAAAGGTATAGGCCCTGGGACAATTCTGCACCAGCTCAAGGTGCTGCTAAATGAGGTCTCAGAACCTAGTCGCTTTCTCCCAGAGAGCTCTAGACCCTCTGATTAGGCATCTTCATAGCTGGCTCCCAGAGGAATAGCTGATCATGATTAATAAAAAAAAAAAAAAAAAAAAAAGATATTAATGAGAGTTGGGGACATATGGCTGTGAGAGTTGGAGCTTTCTGGAAACAGAATTGAGACAGAATGAAATTTCTCTCTCCTGTTCCAGATTTGATCTTGTGTGCTTTGGTGCCCACTTAGCTTTATGGGACGGTGAGACTATTCAGAATGAAGTATGAGAAAAAAGATCAGAAAGAAAGGAAATTAGAAGAAATAATAGAGCATAGAAATGATAAATCTTGTCTTATTACTACCTCAAAGACACATAATTTCGAAAAACTTCTTCAGAATTGAAGAACTAGAATTAGTATCAAAAGAATATAAGCCCAGACATTTGAGTTTCATTCTAGGTTTAAATGTGACAGCATGTTATGAAAAACATCGAAAGATCTAGTCTCATCCTTGCTTCACATTCTTCCTGGTCTTCTGCTATCTTATCTTTCCCTTTCTACTGGAATCTCTAGTTCTATATAGAGATAATATATCTTGAAATAGGAGTAAAATGGGGAAATATTAGGACTAGAAAAAAAGTGAGGTGGGTCCCAGTTGGATTGCCACTTGAATTGACTAGAATTTACTTGTAAGTTAGTTCCAGGTTTATGTTGCTGGCTCTTGAAAGAATCCAGCAGACATTTCTTTTCATTTTGGATAACTAAAAGTCTGTGACACAGATGGTGTCCCGAATACATTGATTTTAAAAGCTGCTTTATAGTTATGACCTTTCCTAGATCCTTTAGGGCACAACCAAATATTGATAGGTGTTGCCACATTTCTGAGTGGATATCCAGTCTTCTTACTGGTGATCTCTAGACAGGTGAATGTTTAAAGTGCAGGTTTAACTAATACAAGCAAGAGTTTCAAAGAAAAGTTGAAGTTCACAGTCTTTGACAATAGTTTGAAGGTTGGGTATTAAGAAGAATCACCATGTTTGAGCAGATCTGTGCCAGTCTGTTATCCAGTAGAAGTCTTTTTTGTTGTCCTCTGCCTTGTTCCTACTTGCCTTAATTTTCTTCGAAGCATCTCTGAGGCAGCTCAGCAGCCACGTATGACCCTCAAGGCAGGCTTGGGGGCTCTTGTAAGAGTGTAAAAGCAATTCCTAAACATCTGTAAGTGGTGTTTATGTTTTACATCCCTGATTTATCTGATCAAATGTTCCAGAAGAAAATTACATATTATGACTTGTTTAATAGCCTAAAACCAAAAGGAAAAAAAAAAAAAGAGATGCCTGAAATATCACATGAGCATTATCTTCTGCATGTGCTGCAGGAGGTAGGATTGAAGGAGATGTTATAGATAATCTTACCACTAAAAACTCTTGATTTTGCTGACATGTATCACAATTTGAACGTTACCTAAATGTAGTATTTGGGGTGTTAATTTTATTTGGCTGCTGTGTGTGTGAGACATCTTGTCTAGGAGATTTTAATTGTACCATTGAGTAAAACTAAAACTATGAATAGTGATACACTAAAATTACAGCATAAGAACAAGTTTAGTTTTATATGGTTTCTTGTTTAGAGTTATTAACTATATGGAGAAATAAATGTCTTTTAAATATTTTAAAACATTACAAAACCCACAATGTAAAGTTGCCATGAGGCAGCCAAAAATAATACATATGGCATTCAGGAGAGCAGTTGCTAATTGGCTGCTGCCTGAGAAAATGGTACACTTGGCGTCTACTTAACACTGTGGGTTTGGCAGAAAGCCAAATTTGGGGTCAGGTTGTTGTGAATGAAGCTGCATGTGGTTAGGGAGGAGTTAAAATGATTCATGCCGTAGAAGCTCTAGCTTGTGGAGTCGAGTAGTATGCATGGGCCCCTGCGTGTCAGTCTGCATCGCGCTGGCCTCCCCCACTCGCAGTGTGCTCATCTTTACAAGAAGGTCCAAGGCTGCTTTTTCAGTCCTGTTTTGTGCTCACATGGGAGTAAATCATTACTTTTGAAGTATTGTAGTAGATGCTTTTATGTATGTGCCTGAAATTTTTTGTTGTTGCAGAAGGAATCTGGAGAGGAGGTAGAAGTTGAGGAATTCTATGTGAAATACAAAAACTTGTAAGTAAATTGTTTTTGTTTTTGTTTTTTAATGGAGGGATATATTTTCAAAGTAGTAAATAACTATTTTTTAAAAATTGGGAATTGAGAAACATTTTGGAATGGTTTATGTAGTACTTTGGAGGCCATTTCATACTAACTTTTTTTTCCTTGGTATTTTATGAATTTAATTTTTTTGGAAAATGTATAATTGGTATAAAAGTTGACAGACTTTTTTTGTATAACCTAGAAGTTCTTTATGGAGGAGAGAAAAACTTCTGCAATAATAAGAAAATTTTAAGTAACATTTGCCTATCCTCTGAGAATAAACTTTATTCTCCTGGGCTACTCTCCCTCCCTTCATCTGTTCATGAGATGCTAGGCACTTGATATAACTCTGCTATCAGGTGAAGGCTCCAGAAATCACATCACTCAGGTTTTAAAATGTTTGTTTCTAGTATTTGTTTAGTGGGCTTGAATTGCATAACTTTTAAAAATCTGAATTGAAAAACACAGCAAGTCGTTCTTGTAGATTCCGTGTTGTACATGTAGTCATTATACCTGGTCCTGACACACATTTTGATGAGCCAGCATAGTTTTAAGGATCAGTAGTCATCCTGCTGAAGAAGGCAGGCCATTTTCTTACCTAAATAATAATCACAGAATAAGGACAAAAATATTCACTGGTAATAATCACAGAATAAGGACAAAAATATTCACTGGTAACATAAACATTAAATATACTTTACCCCTTTTAAGACAAAGAACTAAAGCACCATACTAATAAATTCTAGGGTTTTTTAAAGAGAGGCTTTTGCAAATTGCTATCAAAACCACCTAAGAAAATTTACCCTACCCTAGGAAATGAAAGCATCGAGCACCATGGTTTTTCTGTCATTTTCCGGTGCTGGAGTAGGCACTGTGTTAATAAACTGATGTACTTCTGAAGAAGATGCAAGCAAAACCTTTTACCAAGTAAAAAAATGGACAAGACTCTGTCAGTGTTATTGTGAGGGTTCAATGAAATAGAGTCTGGTCAGTAACTGTTAGCCGTTGTCATCATTTTGTCCTCAGAGCATGATGAGTTTATGCATGTGGAAATTATGCATAGGATGTGATTTCCCATGGCTGTATAAGGAGAGGGGTGAGGGTAGGTAAGGAGGAGGTAAAGTAAGTAATTCCCTTGTCTGTTTACCAAATCAAAACAAGAGCAAAGAAGATTAAGTACCAGTTGTCCAAAAGTGGCTCCACTAGACAGGATCTAAATCGGTGTGTGGCACTGGGGCCTGAGATGCCTTGATCCAGTCTAGCCTGTTAACTCCAGAGAAGCGCACAGTGTTCCTGACCGGGTATTGCTGCCAAGCCAGGATAGACTAGTCCTCCTGTCAGTCATTGGAGATGAGACAAGATGATTTCTAAAAATTAGCTTTCCTGTCTGGTGTTACAGAGGTCTAAGGGAAATTAAAATTTCTATTAAATGAACAGTTTCTGTTAACCTTTTGTTTTGACATAATTTCAGATTTACAGATAAATTGCAAAAATAGTACCAATAATTTGTGTTTCTTTTCGTAATTAATGCATATCTTCTGGAAAGATACTTTGAGACTATTAAATACAGTAATGATTGCTAAGTGGTGATTTACTGATTTCCTCATTCCTTTCAAATTTATTAGTTGGGTTTCTGGTGTAAGAAAGAGCTTTACCCTCTTGCCCATTTCCTAATTTATAGCTGTGGAGACTTGTGGATTCTCATTTTATTCAATGGATATAATTCTTTAATATCACAGTATTATTTACTTTGCTTACATTATTCCACATTAGGCCAGTGGGAACCCCTTCAGGCTGTCTTCTCTGTTCTTTTGCCTTATCCCCATCCTTCTTTGAGCAATTCCTTACTTTCTGGCACCAGAGGATGTTCCAGGCTCATCTTGTAACTTCCCTGTTTCATTCCTGGAATCAGTTATTTCTTCAAGGAGCCTTGGTTGTCTTTGGTGGAGAGAGCATTTAGGAACCAAGAGCTGGGCTTCGGGTGTGCTCATTGCGGCTGAGGAGCCATTGCTTCAAGTCCCTTTCAGTGGATAGGGCGAGGCGAGTGTTATGCACAAAGAGATGCATAGACAGGCGCACACGTAAGTCACACACACGTGTCTGTTTATTATGTATATACACATTTATCTGTATCTGTCTCTGCCTACCCACTTTCCTACCTCCCTAGCAACAACAAAAACAATGCCTTTATACTGATACTTCCAATGCTGTTCCAATAGCACAGGGTTCATCCAATCCTTTCCCCCTTGAGTATTAGTAATTTCCTTCTTTGACCACAAGAAACCTGGCTGTTATTATCTATAATACATTTGCTTTTTTATCAATCCTACAATATACAGGAAGTGGTTTCAGAATTACTTACTAGCCAATATTTGTGTGAAAAGGAAGCCTATATTTGTTTAGAGTTTTTGTCTTTAGCTTGAGGGCATAGAGGCTGAATACGTCAGAATTTTCTAGAGTTGGTTCTTCCTCCCATGCCCCACCAGTGTGGTTATGTTATTTATTCGATACACAGTTTGGTTTGTTAGTTTCTGTTTGTATTTGTATTCCATTTTAGTCGCCCCACCCCTTATTTTCGCTTTTCAGGTTTGTGAAATATTAATGTGGTTCAAAAGTCAGAACTGCACTCAAAAGAATGCTCAGAGAGGAAGTGTCACCCTCCCTTCCTCTTCAACCCCTTCTTAGCCACCTTCTCATTAATCCCAGGTTTATCCCTGCTATGATTTTTGTCATTAGCATAGATACATATATTTTTATATATAATTTCTCTTCTTTTTCTTATAGAAAACTGCATACTATCAGCGCACTTTTGTTTTTTGCTTTTTTTTTAAACAACACTATATTCCGGAAATCACTGTACATCATCAGTTCATGGGAGTCCTCCTCATTCTTTGTTATACCTGCATCGTACAGCACTGCATGGCTGTACCACAAGTATTCAACCAGGCTCTTTTGCATGTGGGCATGTAAGAGGCATCTGATATTTTACAATTACGAGCAATGTAACAATACATATTCTCATGCATGCCTGTGTATTTTCAAATTGTTGGAGGCATAGCATCAGGGTGAATTCCTAGAAGAGGGATTGCCAGAGCAAAAGGCAAACATATATGTAGTTTTGAGAGATATTGCCAAATTCCCTTCCATAAGGGTCATGTCAGTTTGAATCCCTGTCAGCAACGTGTGAGAGCACCTATTTCCCCATGCCCTTTCCAGCACGGCGAGAGATCGTATTTCAGTAAAGTTCTAATTAGCATTTTCTTTTATTGTGAATAAGAGTATCTTTTCATAAGTTTAATGGCCATTTTTTATATCTTGTTTTGTCAATTGTCTGTTTACGTCTTTTGCTCATTTCTCTATTGTGCTTCCCTCCATTTTTAAGAGTTCTTTATGTATGAGGATATTAGTTCTTTACCTGGGTTACGTATTGTGACTGTGTTTTCTCAGTTTCAGGTGTCTTTTGTCTTCATGGTATTTTATTGCATTGTAAATTTTTTAAAAATTATATAGATAGATCAGGTTTTTTTCCTTTATTGGACCTGGCTTTTGAGTCACAGCTTGGAAGCCTTTCCCTATACGCAGGTTAAAGAGGAATTTGCCCATGTTTTCCTCTAGTACCTGCATGATTTCATTTTCTTTATTGAGATGCCTGATCTGTTTGGTATTTATTCTTGTGTATGATATAAGGCATGGCTCTAATTTCATTCTTTCCCAAACACTGTTGTTCCAGAACCATTATTAAAAAGTCCATCTTTGCCCCAGTAATTTGAAATACAGCCTCTGCCATGAACTAGAGTCTTTATATTTTTATATTTTTCATTACGTTAATAAAGTACCTATCAATTTCTATTTTTCTGAGTTTTAAAAAATCCATTTATAGGTGTTGGATTTTGTCAAAGATTTTATTTTTTTATTTTTTTTTAGCATCAGTGGAGATAATTATATGATTTTTCTCCTCAGATACACTAATATTGTGTATTTTTAGTGGATTCCCTAACATTGAACCAACCTTGCATTCCTGGAATAAATCCTACTTGGTAATGATGTATTATTTTCTTAATGCAGTGTGGAATTATATTTGCTAATATTTTATTTAGAACTTTGCATTGATATTCAGAAGGGGCATAGTCTTTAATTTTTTTCTTTCTTTCTTTTTTTTTTTTTTGTACCATCTTTATCAGAATTAGGTATAAATGTGTTACTTGTTTCATAAAAAAATTGTTTTAAAATGAAGTCTTGTTTTCCAAAGTGACCATAAACTGTATTATTTGTAGGGCCAAGTTCAGATTATTTCTTATTAGCTTCATAATATTTTTCTTTCAGTTTACTCCTTCATGACATTTTCCTAATATTTTAGTGGTAGTCCATCAGTAAAATTTACCTTTTTCTTGCTTTTCATCTACTGAGACATAGCAGCCTACCTTAGACTCACTGTCTTTCTTTCTCTTTTTCCTGAATAAGTCTTCAAGGTGGGTTATCCCTCAGGGTTTGGAAAGCAGAATCATTGACCAAAAATTCCAGCCCAGTTTATGGGATGTAGAGCGGAGCTGGGCCCACTTGCTTAAGTGCTTGTGTCCAGCACGTGGCCACACTGGTGGTGCTTTGAAGTAATTTGCACCTCTGCCAAGACAAGAATACTGACTGTACATGTGCCTTTTTCTGTCAAATAATTAGGAGACTAGAGTAGGTTATTTTTATAATATTCATTACTGATTATGACAGTATTGCATGTTATTTATTGGAAATTTGGAATATGCAAGTTGAAAGAAAAAAAAAATACTTGCAATCTTATCACCCAGAAATGATCATTATTAACATTTTGATGCATTTTCATCTAGTCTGTTTTTGACGTGTATTTGTGTGTATGTGCGCATGCACGTGCACATACAGGGTTTATATCAATTCCTATCTCTATATAAGGAATGTGTATTTAAAATCTATTCTCCCTCTGTCTATTATAGGAGGAATAAGTCAGTCCTAACTTTAAAACTATATATTAGATGTTGCATAAAAACCAATTATATGGTACTTAATATCATAACTATTTTCCATATTATTTTGGAAAGATTTTTTATAATGGCTGCATAATTTCTAAGAGTAGTAGTACTTTGATTCTGAAAGATGTGTATATTCATGCATCTCATTTCTTTTTAATGTCAGGGGAACCATAAAACATTAACTGTGTACCTGTGAGTCTTGAGTGAGGAAAAGGGAGGGTTGAGTCTATTCAGGTTTAGGTTAGGGAAGGTACAGCAATGTGTTCAGAGCAGAGGGCAGTGAGTCTGAGGGGAAGGGGACTTGCCCACTGCAAGCGGGGACATCAGCGAGTGAAAAATTCACACGTGACCAAGGGATATCATTTCAGAGCTCCTGGAAGAACACAGGCTGGGAGAGCAGGAACTGATTAGGAGCCAGTGGAGGGCATGTGCACACTGTTCAGGGAGCTGATGGTGGTCCTTTTCTCCCTGATTGCTCTAGAAGGACTAAGTTAGGTTTACCTTTGTGACCAGTATGATAGGTATTGTAAGAGTCAAGGACACACCATACGCCTTATCTCCAAAGACATTGTTTTAAATATGAATTCTTCTGATTTGATAAAAGCCTCATTTCTCAATTAATGATAAAAGGCTCAAAACGTAAATTCATAGTGAAGGCAATTCTGCAGTGCTAAATGTTTTATACTGAAGTATAATCCATTCACTTATGAAAACAGCTTTTTTTCCCTTTTCCTGTGGATAGTAGCTAAGAGAGTTAGAGGCTTAGGACAGAGGGTGAAGGCAAATTTTAGGTACTGTTATTGGTTTTCTTTTCTTATTCTCAGACATCAGTGGTCATATTGAATATTGCTCAGCAGCCTCTATGAGTAATTAAGCATTAATTTAATGATCTGCTTAGGTGACATTTTTCTGATTATAAAAGACATATATAATAAAGGATTAATCCATGTTTCAAGGATGCTGTTTTACTCTTTCAGCTCTTACCTTCATTGTCAGTGGGCATCTGTAGAAGACCTGGAAAAAGATAAGAGAATTCAGCAAAAGATTAAACGATTTAAAGCAAAGCAGGGCCAGAACAAATTCCTTTCAGAGGTAAGAAATACCTGGTTAATATTCTAAAATGTTTACTTAATTCACATATTCTACGTTTTGAATTTTAGTTCAGTAAATTATTAAGAAAAACTGTTTTGCCTCATTTGCTGTTACTTGCATATTGGTAACTGGTTATTGCTAAAAAATTTGTAAACAGGAAATTTCTCATTCTTCCTGTTGCTTAGTCTAGAAGATACTGGTCCTTATGATGTTATGTGGAAATAGCAGTGATGGTATGATTAAAATCTTGTAATCAAAGTACAGTTAGTAGATGTTGAAAAAAAGTAAGTAGTCAAGTTTTATTGCAATTTAACACATTAAAAACTACAGTAAATATTAAGTACAAGTTCTAGAATGGACATAAAAGTTTAACTTCTATTGGAGAAAGTATGCAGCAAATTTCTTTTGTTTAAGTCAATGCCTGATCTCCGAGAGTTCACTAAACTCATTTTCACAAGTGCTGTGGTGTGGTAGAAAAGCTGGCATACTGTCTTTGCCTGTGCCTCTTTATCATAGATTATCAATTATAGAAAGACAGCAATACTTAGGACAGGGAAGACAATCTGCATTTACTAGAAGTGCCCCACACACATAGTCAATTACATTTTAAAGAAAAATTCTTTCACAACCTGCTTACTGGAGTCTCTGGACTTTTGATTGCCAATTTGGTTTCACTTACAGCCTCCATTAGGTAAAAGAAAAGCTCTAACATTGAAAGATAAGACTTGCTGATTTATTAGTTCTCCTCTTCATTAAAGATTTAATTAACAAAATGTGAACTGTAAAGAAGTATGAAATTTGATGCAAAGTAATACCTAACAACCTACTTTGCAGTGCCACCCCTTTTTGGAGATGAGGAGGTATGACAGAAGAGTGTTTAGTTCTTTTGTGTCAAAGTCCTTATAATCTCGAATGACAAGTCTTTGTTCTCTCATTCCGTGATTCTAACAGGCAGACTGTAAAATCTGTATTTGATCAGAGGTCATGTGGTTGTTCTTTCACTAGACACATCTGTGTCACCACCACTCTTACTCCTTTTTTGGCAGTGCAGGGGTTTGCACTGAGTGAAGTGGAGTTACTTGAGCGTGACTCAGTTCTTGCATCTTGGAAAATATTAAGATAATTCTTTCTTTGAAAGGATGGTTTCAAGGAAAATACTATGAGGTTCTATTTTTCGTATCCTTAATGAAATTAAAGTTATATTTTTGTGACATTTGGGGAGCTGAAATCATTAGCTTCCTTTTAGAGACACCGTATTTTCTGCTGACCTTTTCATTGTGTCAGTGGGAGAGGAAAAAGGAAAAAGCCCAATGGTGGATTTTCCCCCATCCTTAAATCCTGGTCCTGTTTATTAAATTTATCTGGACTCTGTTTCCTATAGTCCAATACTCTTTAGAGGATTGTGCCTAGCCCTAGCTACATAGCCTATTTATCTAAGTCTATCTATGTGAGTTGCCTGTACTAAGGTTGAAGTACATTATCTTGCTGTTAACTTGGAAACTAGAAATCTTCAGTTCTGTCCTGAATGGGAATTAGCAGTGAAGGATGATAACCCTTTTCCTCCCTCTCTTACATGCACGCACTCACGCACTCCTGTTTGTTTTATCCCATAGATAATCATGGTTTTAAATATTCTATGACGATACTACTTTGAGGTGAAAAGTAGTTTTTTCAGTTATGGCTGCTTTTATAGTCTTTGTTTTATTTTAGGCTTCCTTATAAGTCTGCTGCAGTTAATATCCCTATTCAAAAAGATCATTTAGACTGGAAATTTTATCATGTGCATGATGGCATGGATTAGTCATTTATTAAAAGGTAGATATGTTAAGGAAATTTAAGGATTTTAATTCAGTGCTTCATATGAAAGCTTCTGTTTAAAAGCAAGTTGTGTTAAAGAGATTTTGCCATCAAAACCTGGTTTATGGAAAATTTTAATGTTTATGCTGTATAGGAATGAAGCATAATATTGTTTACCTAAATCTGGAAGCTTTTGACAAAGCCAATGTATTAATATGTTAATATTTTAACTGAACATCCTCAGTGGATTTTTTTGCCTTACTAATCACCCCTGTGTAGAAGCCTGGGGCAGTTGAAACACAGTTTTGTATTTCTGCTTTTTTGTTTCATAATTCACAGTTCAAAGCAGCCAAACTGTGTGTTTTAAATGGGCACAGTAGCCCAAAGAATGTTTGTTCTCCTTGAGCAGACTGTGACTGTGACAGCTTATATTTTCAGCCTGCATTCAGGGGATAGAATGGTGTCTAGGTGACTTCTAATACGCCTTTTGCAAAGTATTTTTTTTTTTTTTTTTGACCGGTAAGGGGATCGCAACCCTCGGCTCGGTGTGGTCTGCACCACGCTCAGCCAGTGAGCGCACCAGCCATCCCTATATAGGATCTGAACCCACAGTCTTGGCGCTGCCAGCACCGCACTCTCCCGAGTGAGCCACAGGGCCGGCCCCAAAGTATTTTAACACAGTTATATTATTGATAAGTTAATTTATAGGAAGACATAATAATGTGTCTTTTGTTTTCTGGCTATCTGAAAACTTCTCTGACCCTGACTTCTTTTGAGAATCGCTTAGTCTGTAACTTCCTTTTGAACCATATTTTATTCTTTTATATAAGTTTGCAGTCTTTACTTTTATAAAGATTGTTAACATATTTTCCTTATCCTTAATACTTTTACCCAAACACTGTATGTTCATAAATCATTAGAACACTTAGATTAATGACAAGATTGTTATTCTGAATGAGGTACTAATATTGATGGGCAAAGACTACCAAACTGTGTAAATTCTGTTCACGCTAAAATATGAAATTGGTTGGTTTCAGTGTTTTTGGCTTTTGAATAACATTCTGTAAACGATGCCATGAAGCATCAGACAACTCCAGTAGTTATGAGACTCCAGTAGCGCTTGCTGTGCATGGCTCTGATTCTTTATTGCAAACTATAATTTCAAGAATGCTAAATACATTGCATGCCATAAGCCTTTTGGATTGCTCATTAGTGAATTGTAATTTCACACTTCATTTAAAATATTCTTAAACATTCTCTCACAGTAAAAGGTTTCACACAGTAATTAAAAGACCCGGTTAACAAAGTCTGAGAAGTCTGATTTCCTCATGGGGAATGATTTTGCTAAATTATAGCATTTCCATTAATATAATAGAATTTGCCAAATATAAATTTTGTATTTCTGTGACCCCAAATATTATTGCCTGGTGAAATTTGAAATAGTGTTTCAGAAAGTAAACGTTTTAACTTTTTTTCTCTTTGGTGCAGATTGAGGATGAGCTTTTTAATCCAGATTATGTGGAGGTTGACCGAATAATGGACTTTGCACGTAGCACAGATGACCGGGGAGAGGTAAGAGGAGATCATCGATATGACAGAATAGTGATTCAGGCAGCTCATATGTGTTTATGGAGAAGATGGTAGAATCCTAGACCTGGTCCTGGTCAGAACCTTGGATTGTAACACATTTGGTCTAAATTTAACTGAAACTTATTTATTATTAGTTTTATGACTTAATAATACCAATAGAGATGTTTTTGTGTTTAGTCTGAGAGATTTTTTTAAAAATCAGTTTTTAATATGAAACAAATACATTGACATTTTGTACAGCTTTAGAATATGATCAGTAAAGAACTACATATTTTGATATAAATCTATCTATCATGTAGAACAAAGTTCCCTTATATAATTGAGAGTGCTCTTATAGCAGAATGGAGTTTACTGTTAGTTAGCATTGGACATTCTTTGTGAAGTTGATGAATTCTATTTAATGTGGTACACAGAGGAAAATAGAAAATATTTTTCTTTATGAGATCCCAGTCTTAACACTCTGATGTTGTTTTGCAAAACCTTACAAGGTTGTAAACAACATTTGATAAGGAAGTAAGAGTAAAGACAAGTCTTCTGACTTCTGAATATGTGTCTTGGTAACAGTGTGCCCTCCCACCATGAGTTCTGCTATTCCTGGCTGCTTCTTGTAAATTTTTACATATAAAGTGATTGAATCTTGTTTGTGTAGAGTCTGCAAAGAACTCCCATTTTACTCCAAACTCTGTATCATGAAACCCCATGACATTTCAAAGACCGTATTTGTAACATGATCTTTATTAGAAATTCTGTTGATCTGCATTACCCAAAATATTTTGCCCTCTAATCTTCTAGAGCTCAGATTTATTATGTTAATGTGATTGGATACAAACAATATCTCTCTCTTTAAGGAAAAAGCAGCGAGCCTAATAAATTTAAGTCCATTTCTCATTTTTTAAGAAACTAGCTAATTATGTAAACATGTAAATACACATAAGGCTCAGATTCAACTTTGTTATTTACTAGCTATTTCTTTATACTATATTTTTTGGCTTTTGAACATTATTTACCAATGATTTAGATAGAAAGTTAATTCGTTTTGGTAATATCCAATAATACTGTTTCCAGATTAGCCTCAAAACTATAATTAGGGACAACCGTTTAGTGGTCATAGTTTTAAAACTTTTACCAATTCAATCTCACTGATGCTGGGGTAGCGTCTTCATACATCAAGTAGAGCACATGTTTTCCCTTAGTATATATGTTAATTATATACCTATATTTGGTCAAATGAATCCAATTCTGATTTATTTAAACCTGATCCAGCCTGTGACTCATTATCTGGTGAAGTGGTGTTCACTGCCTTATGAAGACAGCACATGGGAGCTGAGGCAGGACATAGATCAAGTGAAGATTGAAGAGTTTGAGAAACTAATGTCCAGGGAGCCGGAAACAGAGCGTGTGGTAAGAATTGGCTCATAGTAGAGGATTTAATTTGAAAATAGCATAATGGTGCGGTCTTTGAGAAACCACTAATGGGATTTACTATATTTGAAACAGGAGCGACCTCCTGCTGATGACTGGAAGAAATCGGAGAGTTCCAGGGAGTATAAAAACAATAACAAACTCAGGGAATACCAGTTGGAGGGAGTAAACTGGCTACTTTTCAATTGGTACAACATGTATGTAAAACATGTTTTTCTTCGCTTTTAAAAACGTCGGTAGCTCTTTTCCTTTGTAGTTATTGAAAATATTAGTCAGAAAGAACTTAAATAATATTTTAACTCTAAGAATATTTTTAAAAGCAATATGCTTAATATTTATTTATTCAACAAATATTAATAGAGATTGACAGAAGTATATAGAAATAATTTTTATTTCTTAGAGAAGTTTGTTTGAAAGTGTGTTTTGTTGAATCTAGTATCTAAAGCCATGTGGATATGCATTTGTGAATATAATCATATATATTTTGTGAAAAGACAGCAGTGTCTATTATCTGTACTCATTAAACTTTTCTTATTTTATTTCCCTCCCAAAGGCGAAACTGCATTTTAGCAGATGAAATGGGTTTGGGAAAAACTATCCAGTCCATTACATTTCTCTATGAGATATATTTGAAAGGAATCCATGGCCCTTTTTTAGTAATTGCCCCATTGTCCACAATCCCCAACTGGGAAAGGGAATTCCGAACCTGGACAGAGTTGAATGTGGTTGTGTATCATGGGAGTCAAGCTAGTCGTCGGACCATTCAGTTGTATGAAATGTACTTCAAAGATCCCCAGGTAAAACTTGACAGGTCGTGTTCCTTGTGCTTATTATGTGCATTTCAAGGTGTTGAAAATTCAAACTCTTGACAGGGGGGGGTCTATATTTTGCTAAATTGAGAAATTTGCTTGAGATTTCTTATCCAATTTATGTTTGCATATTCTTTCTACATCTATGAGTACAACTCTTTATTTAGGCAGCTTTGGTCATTCTGATAATTAGATTAGAAGGAATGAAGTGTTTTACCTTGGATGACCACTGAAATCCGTTAATGTATTGACATGTTAACTCATTTTATTTTACAAGCCTTAGAGAAAACTAAACAAAAAATGGTGATATTAAATGTGAATAGAAAGAACATTTTCTTATAGAAGTGAAAAATATTAGGTGTGTAAAGTCATCAAAATATATGACACATTGAAGGAAATAAGTCTAAAGGGAGGAATTTATACTTTGGTTTTCAGTAGCAGTTGCGATAATTTTTTCTTATTCTAATTACCTGTATGCAATCATTGTATGATATCATCAGTGAAGCATTATAAATGACATAAGGAAGAATAATTTGTGCTAAAATAGTTTTAAAGCTATAGATAGTAAATGGAAGTCCTGCAACTGGAAATAGGACAGAGTTTTGTTTTGTATGTACATTTGTTTGTTTTGAGTGTAAAATCTGACCTATAATTAAATAAAGGAGAAAAAAATATTGAAATCTGTTTGTATTTATTTTTAGATTTGGGATATTATTATAAGTTCTATCCTAAGTGAATGTTTTTTCATTTTAGCATTTTACAAAAAGTGTTAAAAGTATAAAATAAGTTACAAAACTAAAAGAAGTTTTAAAAGTAAAGAAAAAAATTTTTAATCAGCATAACATATAATTTGGCCTTTCACCTTTTGGAGTCTATAGCTTGTGGCTAGAATGGGTATACTTAGTGGTACTTTACTGCATGTATTCTGTAAGGAAGTTGGATCTGAAATTTTATTAACAATTTTCTAATTTCTTTTAAAAAGAAAAGGTTTTAAAAATCTGTTTTACCGTAGTTTAAAACCTTCAATATCACTTGAAAACAGAATGTATGTTACCTAAAATAAAGAGGTCCCCAAAGGGATAAGTGCACGTTTCATGCTATTTATTCATCCTCAAAGTTCTTTGTGTAATCATTAATGCTTAATAATAATTCAGAGATGTTCTTGTAGGGTCGAGTGATAAAGGGGTCCTATAAGTTTCATGCCATCATCACTACTTTTGAGATGATTTTGACTGATTGTCCTGAGCTGCGGAATATTCCATGGCGCTGTGTGGTCATTGATGAAGCCCACAGGCTGAAGAATAGGAACTGCAAGCTGTTGGAGGGACTCAAGATGATGGACTTGGTGAGTGATCATAGTGGTGATCCCACTGAAGCTGAGTAGAGTAGTTACTGACTTGACAGTCCCACTGCTCTCAGTTTGACTGGTGCCTGTGAAGGGTATTTGCAAAGCCTTTCTCTCCTGAACTTTCAGTTACTCAAAAGTTGCTGTTGCCTTCCTGATTTTTGCATTGTTTGCTAATATCTTTAAACAGTTTTATCATAGCAAAATATAATTGTGGTATTTTCACTGAAGTTAATTTCAAGTATTTTCTTTACCTTTTTCTTCTTAAATACTGCTATTTCGTTAACTGTTGGGCCAAGCTTTCATTCAGTGATGATAATCCAGTTGTGTTCTAGGGCTCCATAGGTTTTGCCATACAGGGTTTAGTAGGATTTGTAGATTCAAGTTCTCAGTAAATTGGGTAGGATATCTGGGATTGGTTCAGTTCACACAGACACTTAGAGTTTGGGGAATTACGTGACCTCATATTTGATCTGAAGTTTTACAGTACACCTGTCCCATACTTTTCCAGTTTCCAAGGAGATAGTCTGGTCTTTCTGATTAGATTTTCCATTTTTTTTTTTTTTTGGTAGGAGTATTATAGGATAACCTATTGTAGGAGTAGTAGAATTCAGTTGATTCTCTGTTCCATACTACTGTGTGTATGATTTCCCAGTGGAAATTGCTACATGACTTGAATCATCCTAGGGCTTCTTTTCACTCCATAGTTTACAAGGTGGTTATGATTACCTGTTTTTCATTTTTAATGTACATTTTCAAAGCAAAGTTACTGTCTCAGATGACTTGAGAGTTTCAAAAAAGTACAAAAAGATTTTAAAAATCACTTTAGTGCTGACCTGTGTAGATTAATTTGATTTCTTGTTAATTGAGTGTTTGAGATGGGAAGGAATATTCTATATGTTCATGGCTATAAATTTTTTTAGTGAAGTCTGGTACTATCAGAAAGAACACCTAAATGCTTTCTGTTGCAGCTGGTTCTTTGAACAAGCTTCTTTTATTCTTAAACTAAGGGGGTTAGATTAGCCAGCTATTCTTTTAATTGAAAACAAACAAAATCTAGTTTTGTTAAAGGAAACAGTTTGACTTAATTATCCTATTTAGGATGGAATTTCTCATTTTTCTCTCTAATGAATTATTATTAAAGCTATCCTAAGATCGTTCTCAGAGCAGCTTACTGTTTTTGGTGACCAATCCACAAAACAATTGAGAACACTTACAAACAGTGAATAGTCTTGAAGACATGGGTAAGCATAGGGAAAAGAGACACTCTATGGCTGTATTTGGTCTCTCCAGATGATACTTGAGCGTTATAATGAAGTAAACTTGTATTTGCAGATAAATGCTCATGCTCATGATATCTCTAAATATACCTTGATTTGGAATCCACCTTCATAGTGATCCACTAAGAGATAGTTATATCACCATTTCCTTAAGGCTTAAACAGTCGTCTGAGTTTACCTAAGTTGTGTTCTATTATTAGTTTATATGTTCCAGTAGATTCTTACTGCAAAACAGTCCTTCATTGGTGAGTAAAAATTAGTTTAGCTTTATCACCATCAAACAATCTAATTGTCGTTGGAATAATAGACAAAAATTGATAAAAATTCAAAGAATTTTCTATTATTTATACTAACACTCATTAATGGATTAGGATCTGTTATCCAAATAATTTTTCTGTTGCATATTGCAGTGTTGCCTAAACTTTTTCACATAATGACACATATGGAATATGATATTTGTATACAGAGAAGGCTGCCCACTGCCATGGGAGACCAGTCCCAGGGGTCCTGACTTTCAAGCTCTGCTGGCTACTCCAAGGACTTAGCATACCTGTGACTCATCCTTGCCTTACCAGCTGGGAAGCTCTGATTAGCAAATGAACAAAATATGTATTTTTCTAATGATCAAGAATCTTTATTTCATGTTTTCAAGATGGAATACATTATCGTTTAGAATCAGAATATTTATCTTTGTCCATTTCTGCATAGCTCATCGCCTGCTCTTTAAATCCTTACTTAAAATAAACATCATGAGAACTTGTATACTTGTCACTTTTTATTCTTCTTTGCTAGATAAGTCACAGTCAAAATAGCAAGTAGTAACGATACCCAAGTATGGTGCAGGTCATAGGGGACTGCTGCTGCCCGCGCTAGATTGAGTTATGGTGAAAATGTGCTTGGTGAGGCTTATCTCCCAAGTGCATTCTCGAAAAGGAAGACCAGTGAGTGTCTTCAGCTCTCCACACACAAAGGAAATGTTTTTGTGAAGAGGATACATTGAGCAGCAATCACCATCTTCTCAGTCCTGCACAGGAGCCCTTGGAAAGCAAAGCCATCTCCTTGTCCCTCATTACCATGGAGGTCGTAGTAGTTCTTCATTGATTCTGTTATCTCATCTTTCTTTGTCGGGAGGCCCCACACAGATAAAAGGTTCTGCTGAAATGAAATTACACGGGCATCACTCCATCAGAGCTAAAAAAAAAAAAAAAAAAAAAAAAAACCAAAAAAATGGGAATGCTTTCAAGGCAAAAGTGTATCTGCTGGCCTTGTTGAGCTTGGAGGTGGAAAGCTCAATAGCCTGGGTCTCTTACATGATGTTTTGTGATACTGAATGTATTAATAATATATTTTTTTAATCATTACCCACTTTTAAATTGAAAGCTGGTTTTATCCCACTACTCATAAGCAACTCTACAAAAAGGTTGCATGTGTAATCATTTGGTGTAACTGGCTTAATAGTCATTGAAAGGAAGCAGCATAAAAGAGGAGTTTCTTTCCTTTTTTCAAATAAGTTTATTTTGAAACTAATAAGTTAAAAAGGCTTTAACTTACAAAGCATTTGGTTAGGCATTCAGTTCAGGATTTAGTTTAACTCAGTAATAAAGGATATGAAAAAACTGGAAACAATCAATACAGTATTGATGCAGTTCTTTTACTGCAGTAATTCTTTTCCTGAATCTGTGATGGTACTTTTAAAAAATTATTGGATAAAGTCACTTAGGACTTGGGTGTGTTAGTGGTTGTGGCTCACGGTACCCACCAGTATGGTTATACATAGAAAATCTTGAGTTGATTTGCAAACTCCTTACTCTTTAGGAATTTAATGAGTCTAAAGATGATGATGGTCCGTGTACGACCTCTGTTCAAAAGGAGAGAAAAGAAAGAATAAAAGCGAATTGAACTGCTTAACCTCACTTTCAAAGAGCTTTATTAAAAGATAAGACATTGTACTCATAGATATTGAGAAAATTAGCATGTTCTTTCTTACATCATTCATCTAGTATTTACTGAGCATATACTCTGCTTGGCAACCAAGTCTTGTCAGATTCCAAGTTGAGTCAGAATATTGCTTTTGAAACTCTTAGAAGGTATTATCATTTTCTGAAATAGTTTATTAGCTGGGCTATACACCAAATGGCCAAACACAGAAGAAAATAATAAGGCTCTTAAGATTAATAAACTCGCTATTGTTAATGCTGGTCACTGTAAAACAGCCCCTCTGTTTTGCATATATGGAAATAGGAGGACAGGGGGACAACTGCACAAGGAAAGGTGGAGAGAGAGCTCCTAAACAGGAAGAATTAATTAAAGAAGTAACTAACTTGGCTCAAAGACAAAGTTAGAAATAGCATTGGATTAAAAAAAAAAAACTGATTGTGGTATTCAAAACCAGGCTGACCTCTTTGCTAGTTGGAAATTTTTGCAGAACAAAATAGTTTTTCATATGCTGTTGCATGTAGAAGAACTTCTTTTGTTTCCAAAGTGAGTCATGCAGGAAGCAGATGGAGAGATGAGAGCACTGTTGATGTACAGAACAGAAAGAGCATGTAAGCTTCATCTGAGCCTAGGGATTTTAGGAAAAAACTTAACTTTGGTGGGCAAAAAGCATTGAGACTTTGGGGACTAAGAAAACCTTGGAACTAAAATATTCACCTAATAACCCCAAGAAGAGACAAAATGGCAAGACACATTTAAGGAGTCTGCAGAGTTCAAGAGAAGATTCTCCACGAATCTTTTTATCTGGAAGCAGTAACTCTGTTCTCCTTATATCTCTGTCCTCATACCTAATTCCTGTACTTTGTGTAAGGTAGATGCTGAGTTAACATTGATGGGTAGAAGTAGAAAAATGGAGAAAGTATAGAACTTTTTGTTATAACTCGATCAGTTTCTCTCCTTGCACTGTTGTAGGAACACAAAGTGCTGTTGACGGGGACCCCGCTCCAGAACACTGTGGAAGAGCTCTTCAGCCTGCTTCATTTCTTGGAACCAAGTCGCTTCCCTTCAGAAACCACCTTTATGCAAGAATTTGGTGATTTAAAAACAGAAGAGCAGGTACTTATCACCTCTGCTTTGTGTCTCAGTCATAAAATTAAAGATTAACCCATGAAGTTGCAAAGCATTAAAATTTAAGTATTTTAAAATGTAAATGATACCACAGTTTTTTCCCACCTAGTAGACAGAGCTTTATATATCACTGTGAAGGTTTTCTTGTGTGTTTGTCTGTTTGCCCTTGTGAAGGGCTGTTGAGATTTCTAGGGAGTTACATACCCATTGATGTAATTTTCAGAGGCTGCTGTGCTGTTCAGGTTGGAGGTTTTGCTGTGTAGATTTCAGGGGTCGTGTCAAAAGCCGCTGAACTTTGTAGAGCTATTTGCCTAATGGAGTTTTAAGGCTCTACTCTTATTTCTGAACCATGGATACTTGACCATAGTGCTCACTTTTTCAAGCTTGTATATTTTCACGTTAGCAACACGCGGCATAACTACCTCCACAGGATTTCTGTGAGAAATAAATGAGGTATTGTGTGTGAGAAGTGGTTGATTATTTTATACACTGTTTAAGAGTTATGTGGGTATTAGTTGTTACATTTTGTATGCCGTATTTGAAGTAAATATGGAAATAGGCTTAAAATCTTGGTCTTTATGTGCCCCCTCCCCTATCTGACTGTCTAAAACGTAAAGTCAGTTTAGTTTTACTTTTCTTGAATAAAAACTATATGGTGTGCTATATCCTATTGCCAACCAGCAGAAAAGAACCAGGGAGAAACATCTCCATTTGCTCATTGGTGCCTGGCTCTCTCCCTCTCATTCTTTAGCTCTTTCTAAAAAGGAAGAACACACAAGCATAGCACTCCCATGACATTGTCTTTTCCCCCTTCCTCATCATCCTGTGGCTTTAGACAAATAGAAAAGAAAGCTAAATGAATAAACTGGGGTTTCCTGCTATGTACTTTTCAAGCCTCCTCTGGAGAGTTGAAGTAGTCCACTTGACATAGAATCATCAACTTTCATGTACTTCTCTATGAAAGGTGATAGATTAGCTCCTCTATACCCTTACTGGGCTTTGAAAAATCAAAGTGGATGGTAAATAAATAAGATGATCCTGATTTTTCATGTTATAGTATGTTTTAACGTGCAAGCAAATTATGATACCAGTATTTACGCAAGGTCCTTTTTTAGGTGCAAAAACTTCAGGCTATTCTAAAGCCAATGATGTTAAGACGTCTCAAAGAGGATGTAGAAAAGAACTTGGCCCCCAAAGAAGAAACTATTATTGAAGTTGAGCTAACAAACATTCAGAAGAAATATTACCGAGCCATCCTTGAGAAGAATTTTACGTTTCTTTCCAAAGGTGGTGGACAAGCTAATGTACCTAACCTTTTAAACACTATGATGGAATTACGAAAGTGCTGCAATCATCCGTACCTTATCAATGGTAAGCTGGCCTGCTTGCAAACTTGTTTAAATGACAAATCAAAGCTCCAGAGATCCCTGTCTGCCCCCAGGCTGAGGATTTCATGGTTTGTAGTTATTGCTGCATCCTGCCCACTCAGCATGGGTTTCACCAGCTTTCTGTTTTCTGTGCTGCTTCCTTCTGTGGTTGCTGAAGGCCAGTGACCATTGCCCCAGCAAGCCCGGAAGCATGGTCTCACTTTGCCTTTCTCTTACCTCCCTGCGCTTGAAAGGAGACAATAGTGCTCCATGGCTAGAAATCATCAGAAGTGCTAGCAGCTAAAGAGAAACTAGCATTTGTTAAAGTTTTCTTGCAGGGGAGAGAGGTGTTTAAATCAGAGGCGTTAAAGAGGAACTTTGCTGTGGGAAGGCAGCTACCAGCTGTCTCAAGCCTTTGATAGGAAGTGTCCTTCGTATTCCTCTCAGTCTAGAGGCCCTTAGCACCTATTCCCTGAGAATACGCGGGTTACTTTAAAGCTTTGATAATAGTTTGTCCCTGTTACTGATGCATAGTTCATGGCCCCCCTGTTTTCTTAAGTAGATTAATAGTGTTATATAACTCATATGGGTTAAAATCTCTATTATAACACAGGTATTGATATTCAACACTGCCCCACAGATATGTACAATCAATTATGTTTCGATAAATAAATAAATAAAATAAAAATATTAGCTACCAAAAAAATAATCTCTATTATATACTTCCAAAAGTCATTAATGGAATAAATTTTTCATGTGTATGATGTGTAAGATAACTCTGGAGACTGCAAAGGTAAATAAGAAGGGAGGGTTCCTCTCAAAAGAGCTTTCAGTTTGTTGAGAGATTGAGATTAGGAAACCCTTTAAAGGAGAAGCCTTGAGAGGTAGAAAGGATTTTTTCAGGGTTAAAAAAAAAAGGGCATTTAGGTTGATGTAATAACACAAACAAAGAGAAAAAGGCAAGAAAACAAAGGGAAACTTTCCCAAAGTGTAAGACACATGCAGGAGATCATGGGACAGCGCACCTTAGACATGCTAGGGCCGTGCTGTGGATGTCCTTAACTGCTGGCACATGGAGCTTTGGCTGTAGTCTGTAGGCGGTGGAGAACCATGGCTAGCGTTTGAGCTGACCAGTGACTGGAAATATGATTCAGGTTGATCAATCAGGCAACATCATATAAAAAGGATGGAAGGAGGGAAAGACGAGCAGAATGATCAGCTTGGAGGCTATCACTGCAGTCTGGGTAGGAGTTAATATATATTAACAGGAGGTAATGGATGCTAGGCTGATTTGGGGTGCTTCTGCACAGTTATAATTGCCAGCAATGTAGTTGGGTTTCTTTCCAGTGAAGAAGGAGCAAAGCCTGGTTTTATCTTTATCACAACCCATGCAGTTGAAGGACAGCTCATTTAAAGAGTCCTAATCTTCCACCTTTCATAACTTTACATGCCTATCAGCCACCTCAGGTCCAGAGGTCCCCGTTACTAAAGGGACAAAGTGATCTACACCTGGAAGATGGTCTAAGAGTGTAGAACCTGAGCTTATTGCCTGAATCAATGAATTTCTTTTTAAAATTGTGTTTTTAACTTTGTTTTCTAAAGAAAGTATCGTGTGTGATAATTATATGTTTAATACTGCCAACCTGCTAATAACGTGTTTAAGAGCTTGTAAGGCCATTAGGGTGAGTGTCAACCAGCCCATTCATGAGTTGGGTAGACGGAGTTGGGGCTTAGGGCAAATGATGTTGTGAGTAAAGGATTCATGTGTGTGCGTGTGCACACACACACACACACATACACGTTTTCGCATTAAATAGCTGATGAAAAGGAAATAAATAATAATAGCCTCCAGGGGGAAGAAAAGAAAAGGAGAAACTCACAAAAGGACTTGAATGCTGCCAGCAGGATGTGCATGAAAGGGGAGAACTCAGCGATGGTGATTAGATAGTCACCCCCAGTTCCATCAAGTTTACTCTCTTTGGTCACATGTTAATTGTGTGCATTGTGCACATGGGGTGTTTTCCCCCAAAACACAGCTGGTGGGTCTCTTCCTTGACTGACTGCTCTCCAGGGTCATCCTGTATAGCTTGTTTGTTCACCAGGAGCCTCTTAGGACTCCCTAAGGCTTGGCGTCTGTGGCAGTTCTAATTGGTCACACCTTGAGGTCAGCTTTTCTGTCCTTACAACAAGTTATGTGGTGTCTGTTCAGCAGGTGTCCTTACGCCTTTATTTTGGGAAATTGTAGTAGAAAATGCAAATACACGCACACTAAGCATACAGCTGCCCAGATTAACTTATATAGACGTTGTGTTTCACAGATGTTGCTCCAGGGCCGTACTGTTCATTCACATCCACAGTCTGGAGTAGAAAGCATACTGTCACAGTGCCACCTCAGCATACCTTTATTGAACACTTATAAGAGAAGTCTTTAATCCTGGGGATTAAATTGAGATTTGTATTGGTTGTGGCAGAGTAAAACAGCCCCAATCAGACTAAACTTCAAGAAAGCACAGCATTTCTGTAATTGTGAAAAATAGAAGCAACATATGCAGAAGTTGAAAGTGATAACATAAGCACAGCAGAAGGGGAAATAAAAGTCTAGAAGTGATGATAGAACGCAAACCGTACATAAATGAGAAAGTTTTTAATGTGACTTAATTTTTACTGAAGTGCATGGAACAATGGCTGGTGCACTGTAAGCACTCAGTAAATGTCGTGAGTTGTTTTTGTTGCTAAATGGTTAAGCAGGTAACTAGAAAACTTTAATGGGGTTTATATCATCGGCCCAAGCTTTATATTGAATGTGATTTCCAATTTTAGGTTTCCTAATGTGAAGGTGAGAATAATGTTGAAAATGTGTCCACGTTCCCTTGGTTAGAGTCATTAAGTCACGACGTGAGAGTCATTGGTTGTTGTTGGAGGTGGGGGGATGTCAGGAACAGCAGACAAACAGAAAACAAGAATGAGGCTTGCATGATGGGAATGACTTTCACAGAGAAAATAGGAACTCATTTTTTTCTGGTAATCTTAAAGAGCAAAATATTTTCTTGTTTGTTTGTGGCTGATATAGCTAGATGACATTGCATTTACTGCCCTGACAGTGGCCATCTGTTGAAGTGAAAAAACTTTAAGCTAGAAGTGAGTACACACTTATACCAAGTTGTCTGAGACACGCACGCACACACACTTCTAAATGTACCACCAGCCATACTTTAATTTAGGGCAGAGCCAGCAAAGTATTCTGGCTTATAACCCTTTTCCAGTTAATTTTCTGATTGGTGATATTACAAATCTAACATCAAGGTAAATCTTTAATTGGTAATCTTGCAAATTCAGCTATGGCATCAAAAGATAGAAATTGCCCTCCTCCCCGTCACTTTCCCTACCCTCTTTCCTTCAGTGCTGCCATAGTAAATAGGATGTTAAGAGAATCACATAGGAGATATGTTTGCTGTTGTTATTTTTAAATGAAGTATTGCTGGTATAAATTGGCTACCACTTTAAGAATCTGAATAATTGATTACTTCAGCAATAGCTTTTGTCAGGTAACAGAGAATGCATTTTTCTGACTGTTCTTTATAAGATTGGAAATTATTGGTAGCATTGAAAAGGCAGAAAAGATATTTTTCTTGTCTTTGAATAAATTTAAAATTTTTTACAAATTTAATTTTTTCTGCTAATTTGACTGAATTATTTACATTTCCAAAACTTTTTACTAAAATAATTTAAACATGTCTGGTATTTGATCAAAATGATTATTTTATTTTTGAAGAATATTCTTGTCTTGTCATACTACTAGAACACTATGTTTTATTTTGATTATGGATTGTAATCTTAATCTGGACAAAAATAATTGCCCAAATATTACAAGAGTAAAATCTGTCTATTCCTGAATTGCAAAGATCTTATAATGTATAAGAACAAACTTTCCAAAAAGACCTGATATAACATATGGACTTAAATCTATTTCCCCTGTCTCTTGAGGACCTTACTGTCCTTAATCTAGAACTTGGGTTTCTAGATTTCATGTTTTGAAAACCATTATTCAACTTTGTTCAAGAACATTCTTGCTAATGCTCTTAAACAGCATTTTGTTTCTTACCTTTTCCTAATAAAACTCCTGCTTTTTTTCTCCCACACCTAAAGAAAAAATCTGAATATTAGCTTTTTATTCATGTAGAAAAGAGAGTGAGGGGCTAGCAATTCCTGCAAAGTTGGCATCTCCTGCCAGTCCCCCTTCATGGGAAGTTAGTGTGCTTTGTGGAAGGCCTCAGTGCTTGGTGAAGACGTTAAGTGTCTTTAATCTCTTCTCATAAATACTTTGTCCATTAGTAACTAACGAGCCTTATTTCCACAGGCTCCTGAAGATGGAAATAGGATTGTGCTTCCATCGCATCTTGTGCTTCTTGGAATTACCGTCTGAGTGGCCATGGTGGCCTGTCTAACTAACCTAACCTTTGAAACTCTTTTGAGGTTTATGTATACCCATCTTGTGTGTAGTTCACATGTTTAAAACCAGTGATAGGAAGAATAGTTTGAAGGTTCTGGCACAGTTTAAGGCTGGGAAATGATCCCATTAGATGAGTGAGTTTGTTTGTATTTCCTAAAGGATAAAATGAGCACATCCTCTGTCTTTAGGGAGAGGAGCTGAGCACAGCAGCTATGCCCTGATTAACCCAGAGGTGGAGGAGGCCAGACCAGTGCCGCATAATTCTAGTTAAGCCGTCTAAGCAGCTGAAGGAAGCTTAGCCTGCTGCTTCCTGGATAAGTGTGTGTTTGGGGTCAGGGAGGAAGTGGTAGGGCTTCATTCCTTAGGAAGATGTCATTTTCTTGAGGCTTCTCTGTCATGTACCCAAGTCTTTGAACTAGCAAAAATCCACATGGGGCTGTGAGAAAAAGAGGGTTAAGATAGAAGTCCTGTATTAAATACATAGAGTTGTGCATGTTTTTTTTTTTTTTGTTTTTTTTTAAGCTTTAAAAGGTTTGGATAATTTAAGATAGAATTTTTGTATCTTAGGAAATTATCAGATGGGAATGAATGTGGACAGAGATTTAGAGATTGCAATAGAAGATGTGTGCTCAGGTCCTGCACAAAAATCCCTAAAAATTATTCTGAAAATGAATACCTCATTTGGCCATCTCAATATGTAGTTATAGACCCAAACTACTGCCCTCACACTGTAATTGTTAGGACTTTATTCCTTTGTTTCTTAGTTTCAGAACAGATTTTGTTGTATGTGTTTATATTCAGCTAGTAAACAGTTCTTCATGTCTTTAACAATTTAGGTTCCAAATGTTTTGTAGGTATCTGGCCCTCAGCTTATTTTTGCCACTTCTGACTTGGCAGTCTGTTGTTGAAATTTTTTACAGACAGCAAACATTTGTTTGTTGAAAAATGTTATCTTCCCCCTAAATGCCTCAATGTGTTGTACTTAAAAAGTTGATCCCTTTTGTATGATATCCACAGTTTTGTGTAAACCCAACTTTGAGTAAGTGGATGGATTCTTGTTCATAAACAAGAGTGTGGTGATCTGGTTCCTACAATTTTCAGTGGATTTTGAAAGCAAATTCATTGTTTTTAGTAATAAAAACCTTTTACAGTATGCACGTTATGCTGTCCAATCTCCGCAGGTGCTGAAGAGAAAATTTTGGAAGAGTTTAAAGAAACACACAATGCAGAGTCTCCAGATTTTCAGCTCCAGGCAATGATCCAGGCTGCTGGCAAGCTAGTGCTGATTGACAAGCTGCTGCCAAAACTGAAGGCTGGTGGCCACAGGGTGCTTATCTTTTCCCAGATGGTGCGCTGCTTGGACATACTGGAAGACTACCTCATTCAGAGACGGTGAGGGCCACCATATCAGAATAATAAAAAGGAAATTAAAAACTACCCTTTACAGGGCTCCAAGTGGTTCACCTAGAAGTGACATTTATGATAAAGGGGATGTAAATGGGGAAAATATGTCATCTCTTTTTTAAAATATAGATATACATGACAATTATATGATGACTACAAGAGGACACTGCATACCATTGTGGGCAGTCTCTCCCCCATTGCTTACATTTGACTAGGGGAGAACTCTTCTTACTTAAAATGGAAATTATTAGTTATCTTACTGTTAGAGATTTCAGCTATTTTTAGAGCTTAGCTATTTCGTTGGAGCGGAAGTAAAATAAAATTTAATCTTTGGGCATTTGACCAATTGTATGAAAAACTACAAGAAACTATTTGCTCTGAAATTATTACTGTTAAATCATATCATTCTGTTAATATGTATTAATTACTTAAAAAAGGAAGAAGTGTACTGTAGCTGTTTGTCATGCCTCCTTGTTAATATTGCCGTTTTCTAGGTACCCATACGAAAGGATCGACGGCCGAGTAAGAGGCAACCTCCGCCAGGCAGCTATCGACAGATTCTCCAAACCTGATTCTGATAGGTTTGTTTTCCTCCTGTGTACAAGGGCAGGAGGTTTAGGCATTAATCTCACTGCTGCTGATACCTGCATCATCTTTGATTCAGACTGGAATCCCCAAAATGACCTCCAGGTAAACACAAGAAAATCTTCCTGATGCCTTAAAAAAAAAAAGGTCAGTCTACTATGACAGAGAATCCCTAGTCAAACCAATAAATTAAAGTTGTGTCGTCACTCAGACAGTGTCCCATGATTCAGGGCAAGTCAATCAAGTAGTAATTAATTTATTATTAATGTGAGAAGAAATTTTTTAGTATGTTAACCCTCTTCTAAACTACACCTTTGTTTAGTGTAGGACTAGCAATTGAGTTTTGTCTTTTCTTTGGTAACTGTCTTAGTTAGCTCAGACTGCTGTAACAAAATGCATAAATTGGGTGGCTTAAACAGCAAACATTTATTTCTCACAGTTCTGGACATTGGAAGTCTGAAATCAGGGTGCCAGTGGGGTCAGGTTCTTGGTAAGGGAACTCTTCCTGGTTTACAGACAGCTGTCTTCTTGCTGTGTCCTCACATAGCTGAAAGAGACCTAGCTCGCTCTCTGTCCTCTTCTTACACGAGCACTGATCCCACTGGTGAGGGCTCCACTCTCATGACCTAATTACCTCCCTAGGGCCCCACCTCCAAATTTCAACATATGTATTTTGGGAAGACACAAACATTCAGTCCATCACAGTGGCTTATTAATTTTTTTTTTCTTCCAGGCTCAGGCAAGATGTCATAGAATAGGACAGAGTAAATCTGTGAAAATCTACAGGCTGATTACAAGAAATTCCTATGAAAGGGAAATGTTCGACAAGGCTAGTTTGAAACTTGGTCTGGATAAAGCTGTGCTTCAGTCTATGAGTGGAAGAGAAAATGCTACCAATGGGGTAAAACAACCAAACCATTCATTTATTCTGGCTCCTTCCTTTGTTTAGCTAATAGTAAGAAATTATTCGGCATCTGCTTATTTTCCAACCTCAATATTTTAAGCATACTTTGTCACATTTTCCTTTGTTATAATTCAGGTTTATCATCTTTGAGAAAAATGAAGGATTTGTTTAGTCTACAGATGTTTCCATTCTAAATTATTTTGAATATTTTAAATATTTCTTTAAAACAGGTACAGCAGCTTTCCAAGAAAGAAATAGAGGATCTTCTACGAAAAGGAGCCTATGGTGCACTCATGGATGAGGAGGACGAAGGGTCTAAATTCTGTGAAGAAGACATTGATCAGATTCTCCTACGGCGAACCCACACTATTACCATTGAGTCTGAAGGAAAGGGTTCCACGTTTGCAAAGGTGAGAATCGATCTGAAGAGGTCGAGTTTTCTGTAGAAGCAGGATAGGATGAAAGTGCTCACAAGATGCATACATAACACTTGCTTTACCCTGCAAATTCACACATGAGTTATTAATTCCCTCTGGAACCCCCAGCACATAAAACATTCTCGTATTTTGGGTCCTCTTCTGTGTATGTGGCACCACAGTCACCTTGACCTTGCTGTCCTCGTACCTGCCTCCCGGCTCCTGAGGCGCATCCTTCTCCTGTGTTCTTGACCCCATCCTCTCCCTTTCTGAGATCCTCCATCATCCCCTTCCTTCTCTCCCCAAATCCTGATTCCTACAACAGCCTGTAAGAACAATCGAGTCACTGTTGTCTTAAAAAATCTCTCCTCTGTTTTCCCCTCTAACTACTCCTCCGTAACTCTTCCTTTCACAGCTAACATCCACACAAGTGTCACCTACTCCAGCTGTCTCCACAGCCGCCCTGTCTCTTCCCAGCTTCACTTAACCCCTACGCTGCCTCTGTCAGAACTGCTCTCAACCACCAGCCGAGTTCCTTCTGAGGCTTCACCTGCACTTTGTTCCAGCCGTCCACACAAGGCCCACACTCTGCTCTTTTATAGTTAATAGTTTTATTAAAATGTCATTTGTTTGCTGTAAAATTCACCTGTTTTACATATATAGTTCAGTGCCTTTGCCATAATATAGACTTGTGCAAATATCACCAAAATCTAAGTTTAGAGCATTTTCATCACCACTAAAACATCCTCGTGCTCATTAGCAGTCAGTCCCTACCGGCACCCCGACCTGTCACCTCCAGTCTCTAGAAACCACTAATCTACTTTCTTTCTCTATAGAGTTGCCTACCTAGGCCGTTACATATAAATGGAATCATACAATACATGGTCTTTTGTGTTTGGCTTCATTCACTTAGCATAATGCTCTTGAGGTTCATCTATGTTGAAATATGTATCAGTAATTTATTTTATTGCTGAATAATATCCATTATATGGTTATATCATTTTACCAGTCAATATGGACATTTGTGTTGCTTATCCATTTGCTAGTTGGTAATGAAATTGAGTTGTTTATGGTTTTTTTATAATGAATAATGTTATGAACATTTGTGTAGGAGTTTTTGTGTGGACATGTGCTTTCATTTCTCTTGGGTATATACCAGGAGTAGAATTGCTGGGTCATATGTGAACTCCATGTTTAACCCTTTGAGGAACTGCCAGAGTGTTTTCTAAAGTGACTGTACCATTTTCCCTTTCCACCTACAGGGTATTAGATTTCCACTTTCTCCATGTCCTCGCCAGCACCTTTTATTATCTGACTTTTTAGTTACGGCCATTTTAGTGGGTGTGAAGTGGTATCCCACTCTGGTTTTTATTTGCATTTTTCTGATGATATTGAACATGTTTTCATGTGCTTGTTGGCCAGATGTATATCATCTTTGGAGAAATGTCTGTTCAAATTTTTTATTCATTTTTTGAATAGTCTTTTTATTATCAAGTTTTAAGAATTCTTCATATATTCTGGATAAAAGTTCTGTATCAGATAATGTGATTGCAGATTATTGCTCCTAGTCTTTTCTTAATGGTGTGTAATTTTAATGAAGCCCAATTTACCAGTTTTTTCTTTTATCATTTGTGCTTTTGGTGCATTATTTAACTCAAGGTCACAACAATTCACTCCTATATTTTTTTCTATGAGTTTTATAGTTTCCGTTCTTACATTTAGGTCCATGATCCCATTTAAGTTGATTCTGTGTGTGGTGTGAGGTAGGGTCCAACTCTTCCTTTTGCATGTAGATATCCAGTTGTCGCAGCTGCTCCAGTCTGGAAAGACTCTTTGCTGGCTCTGTGACCCAGTACCTTCTCCCTCATATCTTTCAGCCTCTTTTCAGGTTCTTTCCTCAGTCCTCATTGGCACTACAAATTCAGTATATGGAGAAGCAAACTCACCACTCCTGTCCCTCCACCCCCAACACATGCACACACCCCTCTGTCTGTTCACCCTGAGAAATATCATTCAGATGCCAGAGTTGGATGCTGAGGTTTTTTTCTGGCTTCCTCCTCCTCTTCCATGTTTCATACCCATTATTCTAACTCCGTAGTTTATCTTTTAAAGAATGTCTCTCTAGGCTATCTCCTTTTCTCCATTTTTACTATAGCTGTTTTCAGTTTTCCTTATTTCTTCCCTAAACTACTGCAATAGCCTGTTCTACTCTGTTTACCCTCTGTGCTCCAAGACATTGGTATGGCCTCTCTAACATGTGAGTCTGGGTATGATTGTGTCCACCTTGAGATTATTCCTATTTCCAGATAGTTCACGGTGCCCTCAAGATAGAGTTCAGACTCTGTTAACAGCACACACAAGGCCCTACTCGACCTGCTCTGCCTCCCTCACCAGCATGACCTTGGGTTATTCCACCCTGTGCACCCTTATCCTCTTTCCTCTCCTCTGTGCCTTTACACATGCTCTGCTGTGAACATTTCCACGTGCTTTCATGTTTCATGAGCATTTTAAAATACAGCCCAGGCATTGTCTTCCTGAAGAGCTTTTCTTCTCAGTTCCCAGCAGTGCTCTGCCTGCACTGGGCTAGGGGCCCCTCCCCTGTATATCCTTGCACCTGTACTTACCTTTGTTCCCTATCATTTATCACACTGCAGTGTAATCCTTTGTTTCCTGGTCTGTCTCAACCCCCGGACAATGAGCTGCCCGAGGGACAGTCTTTTGTCCTTAGTCCCATCTACTGTAGCGTCTGGCACAGTGGTGGAACGCACACATATTTGAGTGAATGAATAAACAAAAGCTGCTTTGCATTTTGCCTCAGAGAGAAGCATCTCAACGTGTATTTTTTTCCCCTTTAGGCCAGTTTTGTTGCTTCTGGGAATAGGACAGATATTTCCTTGGATGATCCAAATTTCTGGCAAAAGTGGGCTAAGAAGGCTGAATTGGATATTGATGCCCTAAATGGGAGGGTGAGTGAAAAGTCCTATTCAGACACTTATCTGATGTAACCTGAGGGTCACTCTTTCAGAAGTTACAAATGCATCTGCTCTTTTGTTAGAACAACCTAGTTATTGACACTCCCAGAGTGAGAAAGCAGACCAGGCTCTACAGTGCAGTGAAGGAAGATGAGCTGATGGAATTTTCAGACTTGGAAAGTGATTCTGAAGAAAAGCCTTGTGCAAAGCCACGACGCCCCCAGGATAAGTCGCAGGGCTACGCCAGGAGCGAGTGTTTCAGAGTGGAGAAGAATCTGCTTGTCTATGGGTGAGTCAGACTCACTATGTAAAATGGAATTTTAACAGTAGTTAGAATTCCCAGTTGGTGTAGAGCAACTATATTTTCTTTGGATTTGTGCGGCTCCCCTTAGCACAGTCAAAGGAATTCCTCTGTGGTAACTTTACAGGGCACTGGGGTCATTTGGTTAAAGTGTTCTAAGTTGTTCAGATCCTCTGAAATTAGAAGAGGTCACCTGAAATTAGGGGCACTTAACTTAAAGTTTGTACCTTAAGAAATTATGTCAGATCCACATTTACTTGTTGATTATTAATAACTCAGTCTCAAAATTATAAATCTTTTGCTATTTTATTTTCACATAAAATTTATGGCTATAGTGATCTTTTAATATTTTTTCTGTTATAAAAAATTGTCAGAGGCTATAATCTTACTTGTTGAACTTTTTGAATGTGTTGTGTTTCCCCTGGTGAAACACAAGTTCTTGAAAGGTGGATCCATATCTAATTCACCTCTGAGTCACTGTGGCTCCCCACATAGTACTTTGAATGGCAGGGTGCTCAGTAAATATCTGGACCAGTAAATAAGAGTTCTCTAGCAGATTGTGGGACATTTCATTAAAATAAAAAAAAAACTGCCACCAAAGCAGTCTTTCTACAGATCTGATGACGTCCTATCTTGGAGGGTTTCTTCCAATGGATCACCATTAGTTTCAGAGTAAATACAAGCGTTTGTTGTCATGGCATAAAGAGCTCTTTTAGCTGACACATATCTGTCTTGCTAGTTCTTTCCTGTGAGCCGTCCATGCCTCTATAGGACAGACTGCTTTACCTCCCCCAGTGTACCATGCTCTGTCTCATCTCTGTCTTCGTGCAAAGTTCTCCCCACTTCCTAGAGCATCACCCCCACACCCGCTCCCAGTATGCAGCACCTGCGCACCCTGCACCGGTGTCTGGCCTGCGCTTCCCATCACTCTTATCACATTCTTCTATGACTTTCGAGTCATTTGCCTCTCCCACTAATTCACAGTGAGCAGCTCCCTGAGGAACAGGGGCTCTTTGTACTCTCAGTGTACAGTGCGGTGCAGGCGGACACACTGAGCGCTGAATAAATGCTTGTCAATGGAATAAATGAAGTTTGACAGAAGCCCATCCTGTGTCTCAGCCGCGCTGCCACAGCACTCATTACCTGTGCTAGCCAGATGTCCTCTCCACCTGTTCTTACATGGGGCAGAGACTCTCCCGCCACAGCCCTTGGCTATTTACACCTGCTTCCGTGTTTCCACCTAACGGTCAGAGCTGAGAGTTGTGTTGGTAACTTTAGGAATGGCACGTGTCAGTAACTGCTGAAGCTGAGAAGTACGCTCAGAGCCTGTCATCTCTCAGTCCAGCCCTTCCCTCTTCCCATAGTCATCACTGTATATTGGGCACCTACTATGAACTGGGCACTGTGCTAGGACACTCGCAAACACTGGGGGTGCAAATGTGGCAGTAAGCTGTGACAGTGCTGGGAGGAGGAAGCCCTTGTGTCACCGCACCTTTAAGACACAGCTAAGGTGCTATCCTCACACCTCTGGGGCTGAGAGGAGTGAAGGAAGGAATTCCACAGAAGGTGATATGTGCAGCCTGTGACTTGATGGACACCGTGGATCAGCCAGAGTAAGAGGGAGCGTTGGCTTGGGAGGGAACAGAAAAGGGTTCACAGCAGAGAGTGCATGTGTGGGAGGCCTGGAGGGAGGACTAAAAAGTTCACAGGAGCCAGGGGAGGGCCACGGGGTGGTGAGAGGCCCGGCCAGGGCGAGAGGATGTGTGCTGCTCCCTACGCCTGAGGCGAGGGCTCCCTGTCGTGCAGCTCTCAGTGGTCAGAGAGGCAGCGGAGAGGCTGTTTGTCCATGACTGCCCTGGGGGCTCAGTCTACTCTCGCCTGAGAGAGGGCACGGCTCAGCACCTGCCTCCTCCTGCCACTGTGCCTAGCTGTTGTTTGGTCCCATCCGTAGCTCCTGGATGAAACAGCACAGCACTGTTTAGCCTGGGCTCTTCACAGGAAATCAGTGGTCAAATTCAGTGGTGCGCCATCTGTTTGGTTCTGTCCGCAGTCCTTTCCCCCAGCCATTTCACACAAGGGCCTGAGAGTTTCCCGTGAGTGTTCTTGTACTTGGGAGTTATCACTCCCTATCTCAAAAGGAACCTCAAAGCTTTCACAGTCTTGCAGCAGTTACTGTGGCATCCTTTGAGGTGGACTGATGCAGCCATACCCCTCAGCATCATATCCTTGACTTGGGGTAGTCACAGCTACTTTGAGTCACCTTTCATCTCATATGGTTGGTCAGCACTGAAACACGCAAACCATTACAGGGTGAAGCAAAGTATACAACTTACAGGTCCCCGGATTGCATTCATGTGCTGAGAATCGCTGCCACGGCCTGCCTCTGCCTGGGAAAGCCAGTGTTAGCCATGTGAGTGTTATTTCAGTGGCAGTCCAACTCTCTTGCACTTAGGAGCAGGGAACTTGTGGTCCACTTTCTAAGGGGCATTTTTAACTCTTGTATCCTGGACTGCTTTTCTATCGCCTGATGTAAAATACTGCTAGTTTTGACTCAGGATTTTCCAACACTCGTAACTGACCATTAAGATAAAGCCCCAAATCTAAACTCAGAGGCACCATCTGCATGCTGAATATTTGCTTTACAGTTGGGGACGGTGGACAGACATCCTTTGCCATGGACGCTACAAACGTCAACTCACTGAGCAAGATGTAGAAACCATCTGCAGAACCATCCTGGTGTACTGTCTTAACCATTACAAAGGGGACGAGAATATCAAAAGCTTCATCTGGGATCTGATCACGCCCACGGCTGATGGCCGGACTCGAGCCTTGGTCAATCATTCTGGTAGGTCTGCTTCACGTGCTCTGTGTATGGGGTCACAGAGAGCTTCTGGAAACCTCTGTAACACACTGCTGATAAAGAGATGCAGTGGAGACCCTGTATTTCCCTGTCTCATACGTTAAAATATCTGACTCTGACACTGTAGTGTGGAATGTAAAAGCCTTCTATTATTATGGTGATTGGTCTAGGTTTGTCAGCCCCCGTGCCAAGGGGAAGGAAGGGAAAGAAGGTGAAAGCCCAGAGCACACAGCCGCTGGTGCAGAATGCCGACTGGCTGACCGGCTGCAACCCAGACGCCCTGTTCCAGGAGGACAGCTACAAGAAGCACCTGAAGCATCACTGCAACAAGTATGTTTTTAGAGTGTGGGCATGGAAGCTTGGCTCCCTTTTTGCTCTTTAAAATATATATATTATTATGAGTTAAACTGTGTAGTTACTGCCCTTGTGCGGCCTTACCATTTTAACCTTTTGTAAGTGAACATTTCATTGGCATTAATTACACTCACAATGCTGTACACTCATCACCACTATCTATACCCAAAACTTTTTCATCATCCCCAATATATATAAGCTCTGTGCCCATTAAAGAATCGTTACCCTTCCAAGCCCCTGGCAACCACCATTCTGCTTTCTGTTTTTATTAATTTGTCTATTCTAGGTATCTCGTAAGTGGAATCATACAGTAGTTGTCCTTCCGTGTCTGGCTTATTTCGAGGTTCATCCATGTTGTAGTATGTATCAGAATTCCATCCCTCTTTATGGCTTCCTAGTATCCCATATAGCATATTTTGTTATCCATTCTTGTCCACTGATGGACACTTGGGTTGTTTCCACCTTGGCTATTGTGACTAATGCTGCTATGAACATTGCAGATGACTGTTTTTTTAACTGATCTGTGTTAGAGAATTATGGTTAGCTTTATGTGATCCCACCTTCAACTGACTGCTTTCAGTGGAGGGACTGGAGAGTTTATATGTTATTTTGTGCTTAATAATATCTCAGTTACTGGGTCCAGTTTCCTACCTATGATCTTAGAATCATGTTCCTTACCTTTATTTCCAGAAACTGATTATAGATAATTGAAGAATACTAAATAAATCTATTCCATTGCTCGGAGCTTTGTTAACTGTCTGCATATTAAATGAGTATCTACATGTGTTGTTTCCTTATTCTGAGTGTGTGTTTTCCCAGTGTCAGCAGTACAGGCAGCAGAGCTGCTAGCTAGCTGCACCACTTCCTAGCTCTGTGTGACCTTGGGCAAGTTACTTTAACTCCTTAGGACTCCCTCTCCTCGTGAGTCAAATAGAGCTTGGCAGCAGGATCTCGATTGGGTGAGACAGGATATAAATAGATAAGTATGCGTTTCACTTTTAAAAAGTAGCAGCAACAAAAGTCTGAGCACATGATACCAGCAGCGTGCCAGGTGCTTTATGTGGATTACTCATTTGAGTTGTCTAAGATGAGTTGCGCTATCTCATCCCCACTTAACTGACCAGGAAACTGAGACTCAAATTGAGTGACTTACTTAAGGCCCCTCATCCAGTGAAGGGGCAGAGCCAGGCTTGAAGCCCTGCAGACAAGGACAGTGCCCTTGCTCTTGACTCTGTGATCCCCTGCCCACCTCACCTCGGAAGTCTGCCTCCTTCTCGAGGCTGTCATGAGGCTCCCAAGAGTTTTCAAAACCATTACCTCAGACATTTGGTGTCTCAGAAACTCATTGTTACCGCTGCGATATAATAGTTCTTCCTAAAGTCCTTCCCCACCTATAGCTATTAGAAAATGTATGTCCTTATGGTTTATGTAAACTTTGAGTCAGTAGCACTCTGGATTCCACAAAGTGGTTTAATGTGGGAACAATGGCTCCGGTTCCTGGATGTCAGTGTGATGGTGGCAGTTTTCACTTCCCAGTCTACTGTCAGTAGCAGACTTCCGTAGGGTGCCTCCCTGATTAGTATGTGAGAAGTAACTGGTGTTCCTCATCTCATCCCCTCAGTCTCGGAGGAAGACTGTTGATGCCTTCCAGCTCATCTCCGAGATGAAGCCAGGGGTCCGACTGTCCTTCCCCAGGCGATTATGCCTTGAGACTTATCGAAAGTGAGGAAATGCTGATGACTGTTAAGATGGAAAATGAGACCCACACTGAGGGACATCCGAGAAAATAGCCACTTCTCTTCACATGTTACGAGGTTGTGAGAGACAGACTAGAGGAACTACTTCAGGTTAAAGGAGACGAAAGGGACAGGACCCTTCAATACCATTTGTGATCCTAGACTCGGGGCTAGTCTGGTAGACAGTCCCTAGTGGGACAGTTGAAGAAATGTGGATAAGGTCTGAGAATTCATGAACAGTCATGTCTGTCTGACTTACAGAGTAGTAAGACTAAAGAGTACAAACTCTTTAGGATGAGGGGGCCATGTCCTGGTCATCCTTTTGTCCTCCTGGTGGCTAGCCAGCATAGCAGTTCCATGGGGGGCTCTCAGCTTGCTGGTTGCATTGGTTTGTATTTTTTCTTCTAGAAGAAAAGTGATATTTGCAGTTAGTTTATGAAAGTCTCTGCATAACTAAAATTCTTCCCAAAGCAGAAATCTTTGTCTTTTACTAAAAGGGAGAGAAGCCATTAGGCTCCCTTGCCACTACTGTATTGAGTTTTGCTGTGAATAATAAAGAATCCAGCCAAAGGTGGAGGGTATTTCCTTTGGAACTACCTTCTGTGAGCATCCTCTAAGTAGACATTGGCCTTCAAATTCTTTTTTAACAAGAGAAGAAACGAGGTGCCAACCACGGAGGGCCGTACTGTCACTTCTCCTTTCTCAGTTCATTGTGGCCCTGTCAATGTTTAATCTTGTGAGTTAACAGAAGAAAGTAATCTAAAAAAAATTAAGATGAGTTATCTAAAATACTTACCTTGGAATATATTCCGATATTTACAGCCCCACTCAGCCCCTGAAGATCCCATGTTGTCCATGGGTAGACTAGTGGGGAAGAAGGCATGTTGAGGGCAATCTATTTATGTATGATCAGGAGTAGTCTGTTTTGGTGAAGCTGCCCCTAGTTGTCATTTTCATGTTTTGAAGAACAGTTGCAACGTCCTGAAGGAAAATATGATGTGGTGGAGTCAGAAGACCTAGTTCTGAATGTTCCATGCTCAAGGTGACTCTGTGACCTTGGATATATAACATACCATCTATTACCATCAGTTTTTGCATTTGTAAATAGAAATTGTAACTTGTCCTGCTTCATCATAGGGTTCTTGTGGAGATCAAATGAGCTAGTTTATGTAAATGTGATACACTGATTGTGAAGTGTTCTATAAGTGTATGATGGCATTATAAAGCTAGGGAAATAGCAGTTGGTGTCATAATTTACTCACACGCAAGAAGATGGTCTTCAAATATCAATCCTGAATGCACACCAGGGGCTATCCAGCACAGGATGCTAGATTGGGAGCAGACACAGGCCTTTGGGATTCACCAGGTGGACTTTCTTGAAAGAATTATGTTTCAGCCATTGAGGAAATCCAAGCAGCATTGAAAATTTGGCTCCCAGAATTCTAAGGGTTTTTAAAAATAGGTTCCTTGATAATAACTAAAAAAGTCAATGAATTGAACACATTTTTAATCTTTTAATGTTTTATTATTATTTTTTAAGCTACAACTTAGTTTCCCAGGTAATATAAACTAGAAGGAATAAAAATGGTTTCTGTTCCTTATGGGAGTAGAGTGAGGCCCCACCCTTCCCCCACCACATCGTCATCTTCCTTTCGCAGAAGCAAACTTGTATAATCTGAAAAACCTGACATTCCATATTGAGGGTTTATTGTAAGGTAGTAAAACCAGATTTTATATCTCGTTTATTCCTACAACTTCTGATGTGCTTCCAAAAATGGTATTAAGGCAGCAGCTGAGGAAATTTTATGAGATAATGAAGCAGAACAGTTACTGAAAGCCATCTGCTCAGTTGTTTACAAACTTGCTTCAATACTTCAGAGGCAGTGGTAGGGTACGTGTCTAAACTTCACAAGCTGCACTAGGTAGAACTAAATGAAGTGCGCCTGGGCTGGGCTGAGCTTGGTCCCTCTCTGTGCAGTGCGAGCGGTTGCCAGGCAGGCCTGTTGGAAGCCAGCAGAAAGCACCACACAGAGGTGATTATGTGCCACCATCTGTCACGCTTCAAGCCTACCATACAGCATGGCTAATCAGCCTTGGCAGGATGATGGATGAACAGCAGCAGCTGCCAAAAGCCACTGTTGGCAAACAGTCCTGAAGTTAAGAACTCCCCCCCCCCCCATCTTCCTCTCCAGGGTCCTGCTGCGTGTCCGCATGCTGTACTACCTAAGACAAGAAGTTATAGGAGACCAGGCAGATAAGATCTTGGAGGGTGCTGACTCAAGGTTAGTGCACACGCACGTTTGTTCTGTACCTCCATGAGATAATCCGGGTGGTCGGAAAACATCATGGATTGTGTTTCAAAACCTTCATAAGCCATCAGTAGCTCGTCTTTATTTTTGCATCTTGAATGTGGTGCTTGTCCTCTGAGCGTGGGCATTTGATGAGAATCAGGGAAAGGCTGTCTGTGTGTTTGTACATATAACAAGGTGTGAACTAAATTCCAGGTGTTCGGAGGTGACTTTTAAAATGGGGTGCCAAGTGATAAAGTTCGTTTCTGGTCATGGTAGAGGGTGACTAACTCAGGCCCTTGCTTTTAACCTTTGCCGATTCCTCTGCCCGATACTCAGATATTTATTGTGGGAGAGAGGGCACGTGAGTGAGTGTATCATATTCATTACTTCAGATTCTTTTTAAGTATTGTTGAAACGGTTGTCTTTCCAGTGAAGCAGATGTGTGGATCCCTGAACCTTTCCATGCTGAAGTTCCTACAGATTGGTGGGATAAGGAAGCAGATAAATCCCTCTTAATTGGAGTGTTCAAACATGGTAAGTGACGTTTCTGTTTGACTGCAACTTGCCTGTATGGCTTTGTCTTTATTTAGAACTCTTTGCATACTCTTTTCCAAAGTCATAATATTAATGAGGATAGTTCCAAAGGACTCTTGGCGTTTACCATTTTTCCATACTAAAAATCTAATATGAACTGTAAATATCAGATGCTGTTTTTGAATGTTTGTTGAGTATTTGAGAAGAAAACATTTCTTTCTTGGCTGTAAATAAAACCCAAACCATATTTGTTTTAATAATAGCCAAGTTGTATGATAGCACTCCCTAAACTTTGCTTCCAGCATGGCTTCTCTTGCTAACTCTGCCAACCAGTGTCAAAGTGGACGGTGGGCTTAACCTCTGCTATTAATCTGTACAAGTGCCTCCTGGGCTTTGTTCCAAGCAATATTTCACAAATGTCAGTGCTGAGAACTCGCGGCTCCCCAGAGTGGGATGCAGCCTTGTTAACTTTGAAAGGCTGGGGATGCAGAACTGGCATGATATATACAGTGAGCGATTCCTGATTATAATCCCAATTCTCTGGAGGTCGTGGAGGTATTCTCAGCAGCCCAGCCTGACTAAAGGGGAGAATGATGGCTTATAAAACCTTTCATGATTACAGTTTGGCTTGCGGCTCTACAGCAGTTAGGAGTGGGGTGTTGTAGTACACATCCTAATTGAATTGTGCTGTTCTGCCTGTGTACTGCAGCCGCGTTTTGTGAGCTCAGCCTCAAAATCATTTTCCCGCAGTGCACTGTTGGGATCTGCCATTTTCCATCTAGTCAACTTGGGCAGTCAAAAAGCAAATTGCAGTTTGAAAACCATAGAGGGAACAGTGTCATCGTACTGACATGCATCATCCTAAACCTAATAAGACAGGTTCGCTGGCCTTACGTATACGGGGATTTTTCAGCCAGCCATGTGAGTTCCTGCAGGACTGAGGCTGTTCACCAGGAGGATGGGGGTGGACTCGGAGTACCCCTGCAGAGGTCATAAAGGAACATTACGAAGGCTTTTAAATGTCAAGCAAAATTAGATCTTGGGAAAAATAGGGTCAGAAATCCTCCCAGGCATCTTGCAGTTATTCTGAACCTGTTTTTCTGTTAGTGTTTGTGATAATTCTAATAATATCCCGAAGGGTAGCTTGGCCCCCAAAAGCTTCCCTAGAATGAGCATTCCTTATGTAGACTGTGCTGCCAAAACAAGGTCCACGTAAATTCAACATAGATGATAATCTTGACTGAGAAACAAACTTGATGTGTTGTGGTGGTGCTGTGATTTTGACAGTGATGGGCCTTTCTTTGTTTCTGTGTGCGTCCTCTGCGGGCTGGTGGGCATGGCACAGGCTATGAGAAATACAATTCCATGCGAGCTGACCCCGCACTGTGCTTTCTGGAACGAGTTGGTATGCCCGATGCCAAGGCCATAGCTGCTGAGCAGAGAGGAACAGACATGCTAGCAGATGGCGGTGACGGGTAAGAAGGACATTTTAAAATTTTAATAAACTTTATGTCAGTATAACATCTATTGGCAGGGTTCAGTTCTTACAGTGCACTATATTGCATCTGACTTGAATTTAAGTGATGTTTACCAGTGTATTCTATTTGTATTTCATAATGACTATTTAAACAAAATACATTATCTAGATAATCTAAAATTTGTTTATCTTTTCCAAATGGCTGCATGTTTTAAGTACTGATAGAGCTACTTTTGATGTCAAACTCAGAATTAAAAGTAGCTTCAGGCAGATCGTTACCCTTCCTCACCAACCCCCCTTATCAGAATGATTTAAACATTTTTTTTTTTTTAATTTTACGTAGGGGAGAATTTGATAGAGAAGATGAAGACCCAGAATATAAGCCAACCAGAACACCATTCAAGGATGAAATAGATGTAAGAACTTGAGTAGATTGGTTTTTACAGCACCATTAAAATATTATATGCCCATAGAAGGCTTGTTAAACTTTATGGATAATGGCCTTTTCTTTAAAAGATATAACAAAATGAAACTCCAAACTAAAATAATTCCACTTCTTGCTTTGTCTTCAAGGAATTTGCAAATTCTCCTCCAGATGATAAGGAAGAACCCATAGAAATGCATGCCACAGGTAAGGCCCTGGGAGAGTTGGCAGAGTGGAGCAGATTGTGCTGGGCAGCCATCGTTCATTCGCAGAGATTTGCACTGAGTGAAGACGGGGGCAGCTTAAAACGTTATTTCTTCTACACTGATTCATATCTTCTGTGAATAATTTTAGTTTTTGCTTATGGTTGGGTTTTCATTACATTATTTGACAGAGTAACCATCTTTTCAACTAAGATAATTGATCTGTTTATATTCTACCTTAATTAGTGAAAAATTTTAAGTATCTTTAAAATATATCTCCTGGGAGTAGGGCATTTGCTAAGTATTTATCTGAAATATTGCCATTTTATTTAGAATGTTGACCTTTTACCTAAGGTAAAATCATTAGGTAATAGTTATGTGATTTTATGTTCAAGATTATCACTGTAAGTACCTCACAGGAGAGCACCATTATACTGTGGCTCGTGCTGTGAAGTATGTTTCTTTATGTATGTACTAATGAACAACCCTGCTCCCCTCCCCCCAACCAGGAGCTGAAAAGGAAATAGTTTGTAAGTCCCATACTAATATTATTCCTCATTTATATTTTTAAAATGAGGGCACTGAAATGCACTTTCCCACACTGTCATTTGAATGTTAATGAGTCATCTTGTTTTGTTGGAAAATCGTGTGCGTTGCAAGATTGCAGCTACGTATTTTAAAAATACGTTTTCCGCTTCCCCAGGCAAGCACAGCGAGAGCAATGCTGAGTTAGGCCACCTCTACTGGCCTAACACTTCAACCCTGACCACGCGTCTGCGCCGGCTCATTACTGCCTATCAGCGCAGCTATAAAAGGCAACAGATGAGGCAAGAGGCCCTGATGAAGACTGACCGGCGCAGGCGGCGGCCTCGGGAGGAAGTGAGGGCGCTGGAAGCAGAGAGGGAAGCCATTATATCTGAGAAACGGCAAAAGTGAGTTTCTCCAGGGTTTCACTCCACTCCCGGTCCGCCCCCCTCCTCTGTGCACTTCTCGACCCCCAAGAGGCAGGAATGACATCATAGGTAGTGACCAACCAAGAAGGACTCGCTGCATCCAAGCGGTCCGCCTCTCCAGTCCCCAAATACGTACGGCGGATGCGGAGCGGGGCGAGAGGAGGAGGGACGGTAACTGTTCAGCCTTCTCGCTCAAGGGTGCTGCAAGCTCATGTCTTCTTTCTAACAGGTGGACGAGAAGGGAAGAAGCTGATTTTTACCGTGTGGTATCCACTTTTGGGGTCATTTTTGACCCCGTGAAACAGCAGTTTGACTGGAACCAATTTCGAGCCTTTGCCAGACTTGACAAGAAGTCGGATGAGAGTTTGGAGAAATACTTCAGCTGTTTCGTGGCCATGTGCAGGCGCGTGTGTCGAATGCCTGCCAAGCCAGAGGATGGTAAGTACGCTAGTGACGCAGTTCTGTGCTAAAAGGCCAAGAAGTGGAAAGTAAGCAAGTGGCCAGTGTCGTGGGCGCTTGGGTTTTCCCCCAGTAATACGAGTGCTCCGGTTGCAGAGCCCCCCGACCTGTCCTGCATGATCGAGCCCATCACAGAGGAGCGCGCCTCCAGAACCCTGTACCGCATCGAGCTGCTGCGGAAGGTCCGCGAGCAGGTTCTGCACCACCCGCAGCTGGGGGACAGGCTGAAGCTCTGCCAGCCGAGCGTGGACTTGCCGGAGTGGTGGGAGTGTGGAAGGCACGACCGGGACTTGCTGGTGGGCGCGGCCAAACACGGGGTCAGCCGCACGGACTATCACATCCTCAACGACCCCGAGTTGTCCTTCTTGGACGCACATAAAAACTTTGCTCAGAACCGAGGGGCAGGTAGTATGTCTTCCTTGAACCCGCTGGCAGTGGGGTTTGGCCAGACTCCTGCGGTCGTCTCCTCCGCTCATGGTCACGAGGAAAAGGTGACGGAGCAAGCAGAAGGCAAAATGGAGGCGTCCGAGAGCTCGACCGCCAGGGACAAAGCCGAGGCCAAGGAAGAGGAGCCGGCCGAGGGCGGGGGGAAGGAGGGCAGGCCGGGCTGCGAGGCCGGGGCCAGCGCGGCAGAGCACGAACCGAAAGGCGTCCAGGGCAGCGCGGATCCCGGGCCCAAGTCCATGTCGGAGAAGGGTTCCGAAGAGGACGAGGATGACGATAAGTCGGAAGAGTCGTCCCAGCCCGAAGGTAATGCCTTGCCGTTCGGGCCTCTGCCCGGATTTTACAGCGGCTTGTGAGATGCCTTGTTTTCATGTAACACGCCAGGTAGCTTGCTTTTCTCCTTTTTTTTTTTTTTTTTTTAAGATTTATTATTGTACCTTTTCTTCTGTGAAGGAATGATTTTGGGTTATGCTTAGGTGAGTGTTTTGCCCTGACCCCTTATAGCCTGTAAACATGATATTTCAAACAATGTAAACTCTTGAGTTGTACACACATGCTAACAACTTATGGTTTAAGAATAGGGGTTAACTTTAGAGTCACAGTGTATTAAGAAATCCGTGTCATTTTAATTGGGACAAATAATGAGGAGTAAGAGTCATTCACCGACTAAATATTATTAATTATTTTAAAACAAATAATGCTTAATTAATTTTGTTCTAATTCAGAAGTCAAGGGAAGGAGTAGAATCCGAAAAGCACCAGTTTTCTTTCTAAGTCACAGTTAAGAGTGCTATAACTGGCACAAAGTAAAAATAAGGCATTGCACTGTACTGTGCTGCTACAGCTGGAACCTTCAACTTTAGCCAAAACTTTAGCCCTTGCCATGTGTGGCGGAGCATAGGCTCTTGGGTCAGAGACTTGGTTGGCTTTTAGCCTCCTGTAAGATTTCCTTGTTCAATGCCGGATGGTTAGTGATGTAACCTCTCTAAGTCTCTGCTTCCTCATCTATAAAATGGGAACGATACCCCCTACATTAAAGAGCCACTGCAAGCTTTAGACGACAAATATTTGTAAAATGCCCAATACCATTCTAGCCATATAGTAGGTATTCAACAAAATGGAGCTGATTGGTATTCAAATTTTTAATTGCGTCCTTTCTAAACTTAGGTTTCAGTGATATTCTGCTTGTGAGTAATGCACATTAACTCATTTCTCAGCAGGAGCTGTCTCTCGAGGGAAGAATTTTGATGAAGAAAGCAATGCTTCTATGAGCACTGCTAGAGATGAGACCCGAGATGGATTCTACATGGACGATGGAGATACTTCGGTAGCACAGCTCCTTCATGAAAGAACCTTTGCCTTCTCATTCTGGCCTAAGGTTGGAGGGTTTTTGCTGTTGTCGTTTTGTTTTGTTGACCAAAATAGGGTGGAGTGAAGATCTTTTTAGATTGATCTTTTAAAAATAATTTTAAAGTAAACTTAGGCACAGTTTACTGTAAAGACTGTAGATTTTTCTCATGTTTTTAAAGAATGATCTGGAAAAGCCCAAAGAAAAAAATCTATAGAATACTTTTCTAACAAGATAGGAAAAGTGACATGAAAGAAAGATAAGAAACAGAACTATGTGTATAGATGGGTCTTTGGCTCTTTGTGGCTTTTTAGGTTAGTCACCCATGTTGTTAACTGCAATCAATGGATTATTGTTTCAGTGGATTCATCCTTCAGAAAAATAAAATGGTGGACTTTTAAAATTCTGTATTTAAAGTTTTTTTTATCTGAAGCAAAGCTTTCAGATTGAAGACAGCTTCATTTATTTGGAAACTTCCCATCTTCTTAATTCAGAAGAGGGTGGGCTGCTGACCACTTTGCTCCGAATAATTCCAAATGTAGTTATCTGTAACCAAAAGCAAAATGGAAATTACTTTTTTTGGCTAAATAGCATAATTTTATAATAAATCTCCATGTAATTTGGGTCTGTTTTTCAAGGTGGGGAAATAATTGTCCTAATCACCATAACAGGGCTGTCTGGTTTAAAACAAACAACACAAAAAATGGGCTTTAGTCGACACATCTCCAGGCCGGTCTTTCACAGCGTTAGTGTTGTTTAAGAAACAAGGTGAAATTTTGGGTTGAAGAATGTACTGTCGGAGACTTTTTTTCCCTCCTCTGTATATCCCTTCAGAAACCCTTTATGATAATCTCCCTTACTGAGTATAGAAGGCAGTTTCCCAGATCAGTCAGAGGTTTATAGTAGCAGGCACTTTTAATCTATGGAAACTCGGTCTAAGAGCGTAATTAGACATTTTTAATGCACACGCTTCAATGAAATTTGAAGTGATAATAGGTGGAGAATACAAATTGACATTCATTAGGTGTTCCTAGGTTGGTGCCCATTTCATAATGCTGAACTTTATTAATAGTGACGTTAATGATGTCCCACTTCCTGGGACACACTGTGATCCAGCCTGTGGATCTGGAGGGCCAGAGCATCGAGTTGCTAAATACAGGGGTTCCATTGTCATCCACTGACATTCATCAGCTGGTCTCTATGGAGCTTGAATAAGAGTTACTTTTAAAATACAAGGGTATTTTGAAGTTGGTGGTTATTTAATATGTTTTCTGTTTTATGTAGTTCCGTTCATAATGGAAAAATAGTATGTTTTCTGTATTGGAGCCACTTAGAACCTTCCAACCAGAGCAAAACCATTTTGACGGGTTTTTATTTACTTTCTTGTTTGTTTTTTTGCTTTGCTTTCTTTTACTCTTTGCCCACCAGTGGACTTTTTAAAATTTGATGCTCTTTAACGTCTTGATGGATATATTTGTTTAGTAATTTTCACCAGGTCTTTGTTCCAGTTTCATGTGACTTTTCTTCTCCCTCCAGGATAGAGTAATGATAAACCGATTAGACAACATCTGTGAAGCAGTGTTGAAAGGCAAATGGCCAGTAAATAGGCGCCAGATGTTTGATTTCCAAGGCCTCATCCCCAGTTACACACCCACCACCGTGGACAGTCCTCTGCAGAAGAGGAGCTTTGCCGAGCTCTCCATGGTCGGCCAAGCCAGCATCAGTGGGAGCGAGGACATCACTGCCTCTCCTCAGTTGTTAAAGGTAAGTTAGAGCAGTGTCAAGCATGGCTTTAAATCGTAACTCAGTTTGGGAGCTTATGTTTCTCTGGTCCTACCTAGAAATAAGATAGCTGCTGTTTCCTCAGCTCTGTGCACCAGTCATAAATGTTTGATTCCTTAAGCTTCTTGTTCCTTATTTGTAAAAGCTGCCCTAGTGGTAGGTACAGTTTTGGCTCACTGCAACTCTGTTCTGTTGGATTTTTCAATAGGAAGATGCCCTCAACCTCTCTGTTCCTCGCCAGCGGAGGAGGAGGAGGAGAAAAATTGAAATTGAGGCTGAAAGAGCTGCGAAGAGGCGAAATCTCATGGAGATGGTTGCCCAGCTTCGAGAGTCTCAGGTGGTCTCAGAAAATGGACAAGAGAAAGTTGTAGATTTATCAAAGGCCTCAAGAGAGGCAACAAGCTCTACCTCAAACTTTTCATCTCTTAGTTCAAAGTTCATCTTGCCTAGTGTCTCGACACCAGTGTCTGATGCCTTTAAGACTCAGATGGAACTGCTCCAAGCAGGCCTTTCACGCACACCCACGAGGCATCTGCTCAATGGCTCCCTAGTGGATGGAGAGCCTCCCATGAAGAGGAGACGGGGAAGGAGGAAAAACGTGGAGGGCCTTGATCTGCTTTTCATGAGCCACAAACGGACGTCATTGAGTGCAGTAAGTTGGGGACCCACTTCTGTTGCATGTGCCCATGTGGATATCCAGGGCCTGGCACTGCTAATGACATTGACTGTGTTTCTCTTGGTGACGTGGTGCTAAAGAAACAGAATTACAGTGGACTGAGTCATGGTTCTGAGCTGGAAACTGTGATCATTGGTATAGATCACTCAGCCTGAGCCAAGCGTAGCTGAGGATTTGTTCTTCCCAAAATTCTGATGTATCAATTGCTCTTGGAAGAATAACCTAAAACAAAAACATGTTCTTTTGAGCCTAGGATTGTTATGTCTGAATTCTTGAGGTGGGAGAAGCTTCTCTTTAAAATATTGGTATGTTTGGGGCCTGGCGTTTATTAGATTAGTATAAATGTTTAGTTTCAGACCTAAGACTTGTGTTCATGTACAAAGCTCTAGTGACTGTGAATCCTCCTACCTTCCTAACTAGAAATTTAGGAAATCTGAGCTGCATCTTTGCTGGTTTAGGTTTGAATGAAATGTATGGGCCAATGGATTTTGGTTCTTCCCTTTTCATTTAAAAGGAAATGAATGCAGTGTAATCAAAATAATTTTTCCCAATCCGCTTCAACCACACAACCCAGAAGTCTGATGGCAAGCGTTTTACCCTAAAGAAATCAGTTTCACATGCTCTCTTTTCAAAGAGCTAAATAGTGCTAGATATCCTGAATCTATCGATTGGAAACCCCAGTCAGTGCAGTGGCCCTGGTGCTCCTTGTCTGTGCCTCTGAGGAGCCGGCAGTTTTGAGTTTGGAGATTCCCCATTTGGTGTCGTGGAGGGTGATGTGCATGCACTATAAAATACAAGGAAAATGCTCATTGATCTATAGATAGACTGAGTAGTGAAGAGGTATAAAGGCCAACAATGTCAGTTGTATGGACCTGGACAAATTCTAAAATCTTGTATTATGTCAGCACTCTAACTGGAGAGCATTTTGTGCTGCCAGGGAAAGGACGGGCACATTCGGCAACATAATGGAAGCTGGCCCTGTTTGCTTTGCCAGGCGCTGGGGTTCGAAGAATAAATAAAGGGCTTGACAAGTGCTTGCACTAGAAACCTCTGGGGTTGGTTGACAGATAAGTTCTAAAATACCCTCACTGCATATTTGCACCGTGACCAAGGCAGGCCTAAGGTACTTCATGAGCCCAAAGGAAGGCTGGGAGTGGAGGGAGGAGGATTTGGGGAGAAACAGATGAGGAAGTTCCCCTGGGGATGGTGATGCTTCAGTTCAGTTGTGAAGATCGGGTAGGAGTGGGTCAATTGAAGGGACTGAAACAGAGCAAACCTCATGCATTTGATGGACTGAAAGTTATTGGCTGGGGAATGGGAGAGGTGAGCTTCAGCAGAAACGAGCTTGGAAGAAGCTGGCTGCGAATTGTGGAGGGCCCTGACTGCTGTGCTGAAGAACTTGGAGTTTGCCCTGCAGGTGATAGGGACCCAGTTATTGAAGTAGTTTAAATAGGGGAATGTTGTGATAGAACTTTTGAACTGGGAAGTACTGCATTTTAGAGAACTTATCCCAGTATAGCAGTGCAGAAGAGGGATTGAAGAGGGGCGGAACTGGAATCAGGGAGACCATTTAGGAATATTGCAATCACACAGCTGGGAAGTGACGAAGGCCTGAACCATGGTAGGAGCCTGGGGATGGAGAAATGGATGCCCGGGGGTTGAAATAACAGAATTTAAGGGCCAGTGGCTGGACGAAGGTAGAGTGTAGGCTTCAGTTAGAGTTGTCATTTCCAGTGTTGCTGTAAAACATCACACCACCAGCAAAATCGTAATGGGTGCTGAGTGCCAGTACACTACTTATAAACTGGCTTTTGGAACATTTTTTAATTACAAATTACCTTTAATGACATTGTCCAGGGATCCCCAAGAAAGATTGAGAAGCTACCTTTTGTGCATGTCAAGCTCAGACTAAGCTGCCCATGTTGTATTCCTGGCGGCTTGCTTAGGAGTTCAAAGCATGGCGCCATGATGGACTGAAGTTTCTACCTAATTACTAATTCCACAGTGTGAAGAATGATATGAAAGTTTCATTTTCTCGTTTAGTAGCTGTTCCAAAACTGACATTGTTTCAAGTAACTTTTTTCCCTTTTTCATCAGAGATACATTATGCCAGGGTAGCATTTTCTTGGGATAGGACACTGTCAGAATCTCTCTCTTCATGTGAGAATTCATATTGTCAACTTTCTGCAGGAGGATGCTGAGGTGACCAAAGCTTTTGAAGAAGATATAGAGACCCCACCAACAAGAAACATTCCTTCTCCTGGACAGCTGGACCCAGACACACGGATCCCTGTTATAAATCTTGAAGATGGGACTAGGCTGGTGGGGGAAGATGCTCCTAAAAATAAGGATTTAGTTGAGTGGCTGAAGCTGCATCCTACTTACACTGTTGATATGCCAAGTTATGTACCAGTAAGTATTACAGAGTTTGGAGCTGGAAGGAATCTTACTGGGCCAGTCCACTTCACTCCCATAGACATAGAAATCCCAGGCAGCTGGTTCCTCTGGCTTTTGCTTAAATGTCTCTTGGTCTTGAAAGTTCCTTGGTTGTTCATTGTTGTACCTTTTACGTTAGAGACACTGGCTTCAGGTCTGTCCCACTGAAAGGCAGTCTTACAGTTATTTGAAGATGTCTTTTACACCTTCGCTTACTTTTTCCTCCCTACCAAACAGACGTAGTTCCCTCAATTACTCACTGCACAGCAAGGTTTCCAGGTGGTCTCAGTATTGGGGTAACACTCTCGAATGCACTTGCATTGATCTCCAGACAAGGCCAGACCAGGCCAGAGAGCTGTGTAACTATGACTTCTGGAGATTTGACCAGTTAATTCAGTCCAAGATTTTATTCGCTTCTTTTAAAACAACTAACTTACATTTATGCCTTATATTAAAACGTTAGAAAATACCTCCAGATAATTTGTCTAGCTGGCAATGCAAATCTTTTACTTCCTATACTTATGTGATTGATTTTCTTTTTTTAACTTAAATGTAGGATTTTACATTTTATTTTGTTGAGTTCAGCTTAGTGTTCCTGCTGCTCAGAATGCCCCACCCCCCAGGGCCCTTTTTCCCTCGGCTGGTTCTCCTCACAGACAGTCTCGTGTCGTCACATGGGATATCATCCCTGTGTTCATTCAAGTCACTGACTAGAAATTAGTAAAGGTACTAGAGAAAGTTTCTTTTAAAGGTAACATGACTTGATTAAACATTTGAAGAAGAACTTTAAGTGGGGTTATTGATAGAAAGAAAAGCAAAATCTCAGCTTATATGTTTGTTCAGTTCCTTCTTAATGGATGGGAGTTTTTCCTTTCAAGGAAAAGTATGGTTTCTAATAATTAAAATGATTCTTGAAACTTTCATAATAATTGAAAATGACTGTTCCCTTTGGCATTTACATAGGAAAGAGTAAATACTGAATAGTTTCACTAAATGCATTTTTCTTTTGCAGAAGAATGCAGATGTGCTGTTTTCCTCATTTCAGAAACCGAAACAGAAACGACATAGATGTCGAAACCCTAATAAATTGGATATAAACACTTTGACAGGAGAAGAAAGGGTGCCTGTTGTCAATAAACGGAATGGGAAGAAGGTAAACATTGGTAAAGGGAATTGATCTCTATGTGATTTCTTATCCCAGAGAGAAGTGTTTTATTCAGCCCTCTTTATAAGGAAGAAGCATTCTTTTTCTTCCAGAATACATGTATGTGTTTATATAGATGTGAGGAAAGGGGGAGAAGGAAGAACTTGTGATTTTTAAAGATCATTTTTCAAATGCCTCTCCCCAGATGGGTGGAGCTATGGCACCTCCGATGAAGGATCTGCCCAGGTGGCTGGAAGAAAATCCTGAATTTGCAGTTGCTCCAGACTGGACTGATATAGTTAAGCAGTCTGTAAGTATAAACTCCAAATTTCTGTCAAGAAAGTATCTATACAAAACTGTTTCCTTGAATTTTTCTTTATTTTTCATTGGCCATTAATTATTTAGTTCTAACTTATTCTTAGATTAAAAGAATTGACATACTACATCATTTTCATAAATCATTTCATACATCATTAATATATCATCATTTCTTACATTAATACATTATTAATATGAAGTGGATTAATTTGTCAGCTCCTATTTAGAAGGATTGTTTAGAAATATACATTCACAGTGTTGGAGGTAGACTTATTACGAAGGCAACACCCCAGGCAAGCCTATTCAACAGCCCGCCCGTGGAATAGAATTATGGTGGTTGAGATCATTAAGATTATTAACTGCGATTTCTGGTTTTAAAATGAACAAATAAAAATATAATTCTGCCTAAAAAAATTTTTTTATTATTAGTTTCTTTTTAAAATTAATGATGTGCTGATTCTGTTTTGTTTGTTCATTTAAAGTATACAGTAAAATTCACTTGTTTCTCTTTTGATGTACAGTTCTAACAATCTTAACACATGTGTAGTTTTGTGCACTGCCACCATAGTGACAATAGCTTTCCATTGAAGCCCCTTGTGCTGTCCTCTGCCCTCATCCCTGGCCCCAGACTATGACTGACCCGTTCCCCTTCCCTAGAGTTTAGTCTTTTTGAGAATATCAGAAAACAGAAGCGTAGAGTACATAACGTTTGGAGATGACTCTTTCACTCTTCATATTGAGATTCATCCCTGTGGTTGCGTGTGTCAAAAGTGTGTCCCCTTCTACTGCTGAGCAGTGCTCCATTGCATGGACGTGCCACTGTGGGTTTGTCCATCACCCACTGACAGACATCTGGGTTGTTTTCAGATTTTTGACATTATAAATAGAGCTCCTAAACAAATACTGTGTACAGGTTATGGTGTGAACATAAGTTTTCCTTTCTCTTGCGTAGATACTAAAATGTAATTTTAATTAAATTTTTCCTATTTTTTGGTTATTTTTCTCTATTCTTACATATATTTGGAATATCCAGAATAATACATTTTAAAGTATATAAAACAGCCTATATTTAATACATACAACTATATTTTATTATGTTGTTATACTATTTTATGGTTTTTTTCCCCTACAACATCTTTTTTTAATTGACAAATAAAAATTGTATATATTCAAGGTGTACAGTGTGATGATTTGATACATATAAATTGTGTACTGATTACCACGGTCATCCACTTCTTCCGATGTGTTAATTCTTGAGTCACTTAGCTAACCTGACATTTACCTCACTGACAGAGGGTCCTTTAACAGTGTTTCTTCGATTTGGCATACTGCAGCAAGCTAATATAATGATAAAAAAGCAGAACTTGTACTTTTCTAATTTTTGTCATTAAGCTTTTAGAAGGGAAATAATTGCTTATGTTTTTCCATTTAGAGGGTTAATTTTTGGTTCATCACAAGGGCTCAAACTGAAATTAATGAAGCTTTCTTCAGCAGCCTTTATAGCCACTGTTTGCCTCTCCCTTTCCCTCAGGGGTTTGTTCCTGAGTCGATGTTTGACCGTCTTCTCACTGGCCCTGTGGTGCGAGGAGAAGGGGCGAGCAGAAGAGGACGAAGGCCCAAAAGTGAGATCGCCAGAGCAGCAGCCGCCGCTGCTGCTGTCGCCTCCACTTCAGGGATCAATCCTCTGCTGGTGAACAGTCTGTTTGCTGGAATGGACCTGACGAGCCTCCAGAATCTCCAGAATCTCCAGTCCCTCCAGCTGGCAGGTCTCATGGGCTTCCCTCCAGGACTGGCAACAGCTGCCACGGCCGGAGGCGATGCTAAGAACCCTGCTGCCGTGCTGCCCCTGATGCTGCCGGGAATGGCGGGCCTGCCCAACGTGTTTGGACTGGGCGGGCTGCTGAATAACCCTCTCTCAGCTGCTACTGGAAACACCACTACTGCTTCTACTCAAGGAGAACAGGAAGACGGCGCTTCAAAAGTCGAGGAGAAAGGAAATGAGAATGAAGACGACAACAAAGACTCTGAGAAAAGCACAGATGCTGTTTCGGCTACTGACTCTGCGAATGGATCTGTTGGTGCTGCTACTGCTCCGGCTGGATTGCCCTCAAACCCGCTAGCCTTCAACCCTTTCCTCCTGTCCACCATGGCCCCAGGCCTCTTCTACCCATCCATGTTTCTACCTCCAGGACTGGGGGGATTGACGCTGCCTGGGTTCCCAGCATTGGCAGGACTTCAGAATGCCGTGGGCTCTGGTGAAGAAAAGGCTGCTGAAAAGGCCGAGGGAGGCCCCTTTAAAGATGCAGAGAACCTTGAAGGCAGCGATGCCGAGGAGAGCCTGGATAAGACTGCAGAGTCCTCGGTCTTGGAAGACGGGGAAATAGCACAGGGTGAAGAGCTAGACTCACTTGACGGGGGGGAGGAAATAGACAACAATGAAAACGATGAATAACAGCACCAGTTCCAGTGCAAGTGTTCAAACTTTTGACAAGTGGTAGTCCTACTGTTTACACTCACAGTTAATGTTCATACCTAGTTTTATAAGCTGTTCTGTAACATAGTGTAGCAAAAAAAGTCCAAGTCATGTTATACAGGTGTGTCAAAAGGTATCTTGGTCATTAAGTATTGTGCAGTGCATTATTTATTATCCCTAGGAGAGATGAAATTTGAGAGGTGATCATGTCTTTTTAAGGAAACTTACATAATGCTCTGCTTTTTTTTTTTTTTTTCTTTTGGTACCATTGGTATTATAATAAAGAGCAATTTGTAACTGAGTGGCACTAATGAAAGGAAGTGCTGCTCAAAGAAAGTATGAAGTTATATATTTAATTTTTTAATTTTAATTTTTAATTTTTTTGCTGTGAAGGTCAAGATGAAATTTACCATACATATCATACTCACTCATTCGTTTCCTTTTTTGACTGTATGGGGTTCCCACACTTGTGCATACACACATCCACACACTCTGACAATCTCCACGTTAGTGTGAACGTCTCTGTCCTGAGGCGCAGCAATAATAAGGCAGCTGTTGAATGTGAAGGGTCCCTTTGGAAAATTAACCTACTGGGAGGGTTCTTGCCAGACAGAACTACAGTTCCATTGTCTTGTGGTCTTGTAATGCACTGGTATAAACAAAATAAGTAGATGAATAAGTAAAGAGTGAGAGAAGAGAGAATCAGGTACCTTTTTAAAATTAAAGGACTTTGTTACTTTAGCCACAAAGCTAAAACAGCATTACCTCAGCTCTAAACTAGCCTTGAAGTTTACAGACATGACTTTGTAAATGTATTGTTTTTCTTTGTTGTGATGTCCTTTTATTTTTTTCTTTGAAAACTGCTATCATGTAAGATAAAATGTAAATTGCTGCCAACTGTAGTAATGATGCTTTTAATAAAAGTGACCCATGATATGCAGAGATGTAATTATAGAATGTAGTATGTAGGGGAACTGGTGTTTATTCTATTTTTTTGTATTCGCAATAGAAGCAAATACAGCATTCTGGCTTTTGTACAGTTTCTTGATATATCCTCTTACACTAGATTAGCTGTTAGTAATACTCTAACCTGATTCTCTTCTAGACGAGACAAGAAGGAAAACCTTGAATTCCCTTCACATAATTCCACTCCAGATATCTCAACAGAAACGCACACAAAACCTCCTTTTACTCCCTCAAAAGGGCATCTGAGCCTGAGAATACTTAAAAAATGTGTGCAGCGTGTGATAATGTGGTACACTGAAGAACAAAAGGCAAAAGAAAAATGAGGCTTTAATGGGCACAATATCTAGGTCATTTATCCTTGGTTTAATGGGTAGGAAAACACAATGCCGTAGTGTCAGCAAGGGACACAAAGGCGCCCTGCTGTCCTGCAGACCAGTGCTTGATGCCAGAAACCAGCGTGTGGAAAAAACCCTTGTGGAATTGAAACGGACCCACTTAAGCACGCACGCGAGCGCGCACGCACAGTCTCAAGAGCTGCTGGTTTGTGGGGTCCCAAGTCAAATCTAATTTGAGATCTACTGTTTTCACCTTTTCATGTCACCTGGACAAACACCAAGCCATGTTCCCCTTCAGTTAAAAATAAGCGGGAGAAGTGCCGATGAAGCTGTTTGGCGATGTCGCCTCCCTCCACCCACTCCCCCGTGAACACGTGATCCGCTCCCACCCAGCGTGTTACAAGACAGGTTGTCTAAATTCCTTTTAGACGAGATTCAGTTTGTTTATATCCCAGGATGAAAAGACACCCATTATGATTCTGGAAAATGAACAATTTTAAGCCTCCATCTTACAGACCCTGTGGTCGTTTTTACTCATGGTCATCGCTGTTGTCTTGAAAGCTGATGGGGGTGTGCATCGAAGAAAGTGCCTGTGACAGAGTATCTTCTGAACTGGAGTTCTCTGAACTAGATCTTTTGATTAGAACTGCCCAAAGTATAGGGAATTTAAATATTTAATTAACTGAAAGACTTCACTAGGGTGAATTTGTTTAATAAAATAAGTCCTAAAAGGATCTTTTTCTAAAATTCTTTATAGTATTGGAAATTTTCCTATGAGCCTCTGTAAATAAAGAATACAATGAGACTGTGTCCCAGTTAGAAGGAAATGCTAAGAGCAATGATCTTCAAAGCAAAGGCATTAGTAGCTGGTGGCCAGAAGGAGCCCCCAGTTGATATATCAGTGGCCTGTTCTGTGCCTGATCCGGGATTCATCTGTTAACGAGGCTTTAAAGTCATTCAGATTTCCACATTGGAAAATGCATTTTTGCATTTGAATTCATTCTTGATAATAGATCTTGAATCTACCTAAGTAGGAAATATTTTCAATTCAGTCTGATACTTTCTAGTGTCACTTGTGTGCTTAGTGTGAATGAAGCTGTCCCTGGCATGCCTCTCTCTGAGGGTGGTGCTGTCTTCAAGGAGGAAGCCGCGGCTTGGGGAGTTTGGCTAGCAGTAAGTGCAGGAGCAGGATTTGAACCCAGGTGGTCTGACTTCAAAGCCTACATATGTTTCTCATGAAATACCATAGTCTTAAGTCTGAAAGAAAATTATGTGAGGATGAACTGGAGTGTTTGGTGTTTCTATATTTTTACATATTTTCCCCCACAACTTCCATAAAGTTTGAGATTGGGAATTAAGAAAAGTTCTATTGAATTGGAGCCTGGAATAATGTAAGGTCTGGCTAAGGAAACTTGAGTCACAGTTACCTCATTTATATGTGGATTTATTTTGCTCCACAAGTATTTCTATTTTATAAAGAAATTGAAGCTTTAAAAAAGACTAGCTTACCCCAATAAGTCACACAGAGCTAGTAAACTGCAAACCTGGTATTTGAACCCAAATGGGTCTAACAGGTTCTTAACCACTGGGCTAGAATAACTAACATTCACCAACAAACATGTTGGGTGCTATGTGCTAGGTGCTGTGCTGGGAATAGAAATGAAAACAAGAAAACAGACTAGCTGCTGCCGTCATGGAGCTTACATTCTAGTAGGAAAAGATAAATGATAGATTACAAATAAAATGTTTGCAAAGCAAGGAAGACTATTAAATAAGGTGAAAAGGTGGTTAGGAAGGAGCTCTCTGTGGGGCGCACAGCTCAGCTCACACCTGCATGGTGAGAAGTGGCAGTCAGACTAAAATCTGATTGGCAAATGTTCCAGGGAAAGGGAACAGCAAATGCAAAGCTCTTGAATTGGGCATGAGATTGGAATAAAGACGAGTGGGAAGCCTGTCTGCTCAGAAGAGTTGGGGGCAGGATCCAGACCACGTAGGGCCTGGGTAACCCTGGTGGAGGGTTTGGATTTCATTCTAAGTGCTATAAAAAGTCCTTGGAAGGTTTCATGCAAGAAAGTGATATGATCATATTCATGTTTTCAAAGATCATTATGGCTTATGAGGGGGAGTCAGGAAGTCCAGGTGGAAGATGCTGCAGCAGCCTCGGATGATGGCAGTGGGTAGTAATGGAGATGGAAAGCAGCAGGTGGAGTGGGGTGTATCGTAAAGAGGCAAAACCTCCAGTATAAATTAACTCTTTAACGAATAATTTGAATTCACTCTTCCGGACTACAACTACTGAAATATACCCAAAGTTAAAGAACTTTCTCCACAAATGAAAAACATTCACCATGCTTTTTTTTTTTTTTTTTTAAAGATCGCCATGATTCGTGTTATAAGAAAAAGATACTGAGAACAGAAAACTTTCGTGTCCTGTTACCATTTTTTTTTTTTTCAGTGAAAATTATTTGTTAATTGTCTTTGGGAAGAATTTTTAGAAATTATTTCTGATAGGCAGGAGAGGTAAGAATGTATGAGCATTATTGAAGGGATGTGGGTGCAGTGAACATCTCTGTCTCTAGAGCTATCGATAAATTTAAGTTGGGAAGCAAAACAACATAAATAACTTCTAACAAGCACTTAAAAGTTAGATCTTATTCATTCAACGTGGCTCTCTAATGAGCAATTTTATGTATTTTCTTAGCAAAGGAAAGATTTACCACAGTTTTATAGACATAGTAAAGTAAGCTACATTTGGCAAAATAGATGAATAAATTACCTTCTGGAATATTTTGTCTAATGTAAGACTCCTTCCGTGGAAAGTATTTCATCATTGAGTTTTTTTGGTAGGGGAGTCACCCAATTTGTGGATTTTCTGGCAAGGTTTAGGATAGTCATTTTCAAAGTATTTGGAACTGTTAAGTCATTTTATATGGTGTGAGTTAGAACCACCCTCCAAATGGGTCTGTTGGACTGAAGATCTACCAATTCAGAGTTGAATTTTAATTTGGATCTCCTTAATTAAATGCTTACCATGTAATTTGAATGGAATTGAAGAATATGGTAAATTTCAAATATTCTTACATCTTTATCTTCAGGACAATTCACTCTCATAATTTGCTTAGCTCCTGAGCTGGTTGAAATTTTCATCACTGAACAAAGATGGTAGAATTCCTCATCCAGATGTTTCTAGGCGTGGTTTCTAAATGTAGCGGCAGCTCTCCACAGTAGCTTCCTGCGAGCCTTCCTTTCTCACGAGGTCTTTACTGATGTCCGACTTAAATCCGTCGTGGTAAATTTTGATTTGTAGTTAAAGAACAGCATAATAGATTTCGAAAGTTTAACAAATAGTAGCACTAACTCAAAATACTGTGTCGTAATCACTTTATGCTCTAGGTGCTTCCTCCATTGGCCCTTCCCTGCCTCTGCATTTTGATCTGAAAACTCGATTTCAAAATTACAAATGTGAGAAACTCGATTCTTTCCAGGCAGACACTGCCAGGTACTGCAGTGGCTTCATATCCTTTGTAACCCCAAACCATCTCCTAATTGTAAGTTCAGGAGACTTCAACTTGGATATAGGCTGGATGACAGAAACCTAAGCAGGCTGTAAATTTAATAGTTTGGGGGAGTACCCATGACATTTTAGTATAGAAAACTCATCCTGTTCAACATGTTTCACCATGTTTCCTTAGGAGTCGGGAAGCTCAACCTTTTAGAATTCAGCATTTCTGTTTGTTAATAGGCACTTGTGAGATAGTCCACACTGCATCCCAGTGAGGTAGGCCAGTGTTGTTGCTACCACACCTTCACCTGGTGAGGCGGGCTCATTTGCCAAAGACCGAGTAGTAAGAGAAATGTGGCCAGAACTAGATTAGACTTCTGCAGAAGTGGTGGCTAGCTGTGGACCATCTGTCTTAAGTATAAACCTGCCATTAACATTAATTCAGGTCTGCGATCTTAAATTAAAAAAAAAAAAAAAAAAAACCTAAAATAGATCAAGCTACAAACTCTTTTAATCACAACTGATGGTATGATCTGAAAAACCAGAAGATTCCAGAATCTCATGCTACAAGACAGAAGAGACTAGTGAAGGATGACTAAAAGATGTTCAAGTTAAAAAAAAATGTTAATACAGTTGTAAGCATGCTCTATATCCAAGTTGATTTTATGATATAAACCTATGCAACTGACAGTCTTAAGTATTTTTGCACATTATCCAAGTGTATTCTCTAAGATTTCTGGACAGTGAATATGGACCTGTCGTCTTTCACTACCTTGTCTCTGAATGGCCCTAAAAGGCCGCACCAGCTTGTCGAAGTTGAGATGACAAAGTCTGGAACTTGTCTTTCCTTCAAGGATGGAAATTCGCCCCAGCAGAATGGTGTTGCTTCCTCAGGCCCCACTCACAAGGCATCTCTGGGCTATTGTGGCTCTCAGGGTGGATTTGCATGTCTGTAGCTGCAGAGCTAATGTTCTCTCACTAGGCTCAGGGGCTCTGCAACCCATGGTCAGTTCTAACCACCTCATTGTAAGTGTTGGGGGAGAATGAGAGGTGGCCATTGTGTGTGACCGCGGAGGCATTGTTCTTTGCGGGTGGAGCTGGCCTGTTTTCTCAGCTCCCTGGTTTCTGCTCCTTCGGCTGGGGCTAGCTTCTGAGGAGCAGCTGGACTGACTCAGACTAGCCCCAAGGGTTACGGAAAACCATTTAAAAATCTCCCTTTCCCCCTTGCTCGCCAAACTGTGACGTTAACAACAACCCCCAATCCTCCTTTTCTATGGAGACCCATTTTGTATAGAAACTGTGTTCTGAGAAAACAGTAATATGGTCATGGCAACTCAGACCACAGCCCACTTTGAGAAAAGACTTCCACTGGCCGTGACAACTCATGGTGGTGAGAGGGGAAATTCAGCTAAAGCTGAAGATGTTCCCCACGTTTCAACCAAAAAACGGTCTATTGATGAGTGTGCAGGTATCGATTGCTTATTACCATTAAAATCTTCCTGTTGGGGATAGTTACTGCGCAACCAAAATGCTGTTTATGATGTCAGGGAAACAAAAGCTTTTTATATGTATGTTGTTTTTTATGTGGTTTGGGGGCAGGCTGAGTGACAACACAGCAGTGGCCTTGCAAAGGTGAGAAGGGACTAGGAGAGCACAGTGGGAAATACACGCGAGAAAAAAAGCAACGGGGAGAGTCGTGTTGTTTCTCCTTATATTTGGAGTGCAAATGACTGAATGCTCAAAAACTCATGTCCAGTTGACATGCATTCAACACATCTGCACTTAGCAGCAAGTTTACCCAAAGTATTTCCGAGTTTTTGTAGTATGGTGTAGCATTAAAGTGTAAAGGAAAAGAGTACAGGACAACGGGATGGGCTGCACTGTGAGCTGCTGGACACGTGCCCGCAGACTGACATGCGCACTGATGTGGCACACCTGTGCTCCTGGGCGACTCCGAACATGAGAACTCTCCCCACCCTCAAGAGCAGACTGAGATCCACCAGAACTTGAAGGTTTAGGCAGACTATTTTAACAGCTGTAGACAGGTGCAAATTATCCTAGCCAGTTGTCAGTTGTGGCAGTTATGTGTTGAATAATTAAGTAAGAAGGTACTGAGTCCAGAGATCCTGGGAGCTGGCAAGTAACTCCATCCATTGTCCTTGGCTCCCTGTAATTTTAGCTCTCTACACCTGACACCTCATCTGGAGCAGAAACAGCTTAAACTAATCTTGTTTTGCTTCAAGGATAAACCATCTAGGCTTCTGAATTATTCCAAAAAAAAAAAAAAAGTTTAGAAACTTGAGTTAAATGACCCACATCAACCTGTCCTGCATTAACATGATCATATGCCACTTCTCTTAAAGGTGCCACCAACAGTGACCTAAAAGTGGCAGCAGCAATGGCCTGAGAGTGGCATCCCTGCTGCCAATGTCCATAATCTCATTTCCTTCTGGACTTGGACACTCTGGCTTGATGGATTAAACGCACCATATTTTGCTCTGGGCCTTTCTACATTAAGCCTCCACTCACTTAAGGACAAATGTTATGGAGTCTTCTTGTGTATTAATTAAGGACCCTTTTTTTTTAAAAGCTTGTTATACTAGACAAAGGAATAACAGGCATCCTTCTTGTCCTTAAGCAGCAGTCAACTGGCATATATTTAATGTTTAACTGGAGGGTTGTTGGAGTAGGGGTGAGGGGAAAAATAACGTAGACAGGGTCCTTGCTCTTGAGGGCCTTAGCATGCTGCTGAGGTAGGTAGTATAGATAGCACACACCTGCGTGCACTTTATAGATTTCAAAGCATTTGTGCATGCATGATCTCAACTGATACTAGTTATGAAAGAAATTAAGGTTCAGTGATGTGAGATTAGCAAGTGGCTTAGTTGCATCTTGCAGGCAGGTCTTTGGACTCTAAGCTCCATAACGTGGTCCTTCTACCACATTGTGACACCAGCCAGGTAACTCCCTACCACGCTCAGTGCGGTAGCCCTGGAGAGCAGGAGCTTGCGTTCATCTCTGAGCCTTACCTCCCTCAATGGGATATTTGGAATAATAGTAATTGATGATAATGATGACAATGCCTTCCTTGTAGTGCTTTGTGAACATGCAAAGTCCTCAGCAGCTGGCAGTGAATTGGCGCTCAGTAAACGGTAACTTTAAAACCATCATCATCTCTTGATGAGTTCCAAAGCAGTGGTGTGGGAGAACACAGTCTGACAGCACTGAGGAAGTGACTGGGATGTTCTGGTCTATGAGGAACGTTGCACAGGAATGCTGCAGTTCTCGCTGATAGCACGTGCAGATGTAAGTCTGGAGGAGGGAGCTGGGACTGCGTGTGAGGCATCTAGAACGCTCATTCTCAAACCCTAGCGAGCAACACGATGAGCACTAGGTCCTTGTACACATTCATATCTGGAGAGGAATTGTTTTTAAAGCTTCACACAATATAAACTATTCTCACTCCCTCTCATACACTCTAATATTTTCTGTACTATTTCATTAAAGTAAATAAACAAATGGTCATTCCCCTCGAAATGATTTCATGACCCAATAATGGTTGGTGGCCTGCACTTCCAAAATCTTGCTTCAGAACAAGGGCTCTGGGGCTGGCCAGTTAGCTCAGTTTGGTGAGAGTGTGGTGTTACAACGCTAAGGTCAAGGGTTCGGATACCCCACACAGGCCAGCTGCCAAAAAATATATATAAACTAAAACAAGAGTTCTTACCCTGGATCCATGGATGGGCTTTGCGGGAGCGGCTGAGTGTGTTCCCAAAGCCCACGGTGAGCGTGGATGCACAGTCACATGTGTGTGTATTTTTCTGGAGCGAGTGTCCTTACGTTTCGTCTGGTCCTCAAAGCATCTATGATCCCCTCTTTGAGAGAGCAGTAAGAAAGAAAGCCAGAAAAGTAGCTTTGAGTTCATGCCACCTCAGAAATGGAAAACTGATAAAAGACCAGTCCCTGAAGAGGGGGAGCCACAGTTAAACTGAGCGTTCTCCCCAAATGCCTCCGGTACAGAGGGCTCTTCTGTCCACGCCTGCCACGAGCAGCATGACCGCCTCCCTCCTGCACAGAGCGGGAGGGTCGTGACACCTTCCGTGTGGCCTGTTAGGAAGGCCCAATGAGGTAATGCTCTAGAATCCTCAGCAGATGGCTCAACATAAACTCTTCCACAGTGTCAGCTATTGTGCCCACTGGCCCTGCGTGATGATGGTACCACAGGATGTCATCCCCATTGTCTCCAGTGCTTGTGCGTGTGTTTGTTTTCAGTGGAACAAATTCTTTCCCTTATTCATTGGTAAAGAGGCTGATAGAAGTACAGGGCTATCTGGTATACCTCTAGGCCACCCCCTCGGTCCTCATGCAAAGCAGAAGACAGAAATGAGCCCTTTTCTCCTGTCTGGCTGCTGGAAGCTGGCCACGAGACCTGAGCAGCGTCCCTGCCAGGCTAGCGCAGGCTCCTGGACGCCCACGGTGTGCCCGCCCTGCCAGGTGGCAGCCAGCACCCACAGTGGCCACTCCCTCTGCTCCTGCAGGCTTGGGACAGCACTCTTGTTCCTGCTTGCCCTCTGTTATAAAAGTCAAATCAAAACTCAACAAAATAGGCCCTGGGACTTGCCTCAGCTTTCCCTCCTCACGAAGAGGAAGTGGAGGTGAAGGGAAAGGCCTATTCTGCATAAATGGCCCACCCTTGGGGGAGTCTGAATTTCCATCTTTTTATTTAAGAAGCTGATGCATTATTTGCTGTCATGTTCTGTCGTGAATGCAGGGTCCCACACAGCTCTGGGCTGACTCTGAGATGGCCTCAAGGCTTCAGGAGAGAGAGGGTCCAACGTGGGCACAGAGGTCCTCTGCCAGGAACCTCCATTCTCTTCCAAAACCCAGTTTGAAGGGGCACAGTGAAAATATTTAACAGCTCACATCTGCTAAAGAGTGAAGATTTGTACCCCTGCAGGGACCAGGCCTATTCGTTTCTACTTGGGTGGTTTTATGTGTAAGTTTTCCACCTGAAAAAGGCACGCTATGTGTTATGAGCTGAATTGTGTTTTCCCAAAATTCATGTTGAAGTCCTAACACCCAGTGCCTTAGAATGTGACTGTATATGGAGACAGGGCCTTGAAAGAGGTAATTAAGGTAAATTAAGAGGTAATTAAGGAGGTCTTTAGGGTGGGCCCTAATCCAATCTCACTGGTGTCCTTATCAGAAGATGAGATTAGGACACGGATACACAGACGAGGGACGACCACTTGAAGGCACAGGGAGAAGGCCATCTATAAGCCAAGGAGAGAGGCCTCAGAAGACACCAACCCTGCCAACACCTTCATCTCAGACTTCCAGCCTTCAGAACGGTGAGAAAATAAATGTCTGTTTAAGTTTCCTAGTCAGTGGCATTTTACTACGACAGCCCTGGCAATCTAATAAACTTGTGTCTTATGTGAATTCATATGGTAACAGTTTACAAGTCTGGTTGGGGGATGGACTCAGGCCACAGTGAGCCCGGCTGATCCCACCTAGCCAATTGCACCCAGGACAGGCCGTCCCCTCTCTGGACCTTTCTCCTCAGGTGGAAAGTCAGAGTGAGGAGGAGGACGATGAGGATGGTGAAGGTGCCAGAGCCCATGTCGAAAGCCTGCAGGGAGGTCTGAACCCATTCGATATGTCAAGATTTAGCACCGTCCCCTCACCAAGGAAGCACTATCTGAGTGATTATTTTTTTGTTATTACAAACCTGAGACCTGGGTCCACATCTGTGACCTCCTCCTTTCCAGATGTGTGACCCTGAGAAAGTCACCACCTCCCTGGGGCTGCTCATTTGCCCAGTGAAGTCCTCAGTGACACTTGCAAAGCCTTTGGGTTCTAACATTTTATTATTCTAATAAATGTTGATAGGATGAACCGTTCCTTGCAGGGATTAGTGGAACCTCTTGGCAAGTTGTGAGATGCATAACACTTTTGGGGGTTTCGCTACTCTATGTGTTCATGGTTGACAAACCCGAGGAAATGAGGATTCCTTTAAAGAATGTCTTTCCAAATGATTCCCTTAAAAAAATCTGTAACCTTGGATTCTGTAGGCATTAACACAAAAAGGAAAAGAAAAAAAAGGAAACTTTTACTGTTAAGCAGTGCAAAGTGACTGCAGTAAATCTGTTTAGGTATCATCTTGTTTGACTTTAAGAAAATGGCTGAGCTATGGGCAAGGTAATTCAAGAAGATATAAATGGCTGCATTATAATAAGCAGACACCTATTTTAAGCATGATCTATGTTTTTGAGAAAATTCATTACAATAAGTCTTACAATACCAACCTCTTCAATGAATTTTTCATGTCTGCATACCAAGATATATATAAAACGATCGTAATCATATACCTTTGGGGCAATGCTGAGCGCCAGCTGTTTCGGGGATGATTTATAGGTTGCCACACTCAAGGTTAATAATCAGGAGAAACAGGTTATAGTATGCAATGTATTTATGTCAGGTTAGAAGTTCAGTTAGTGGAGATAGCATGTTCTAAGGAAGCACACACTTTTAATTATTTTCTACCCCCCCCCAACATTTCTCTGCAATAAACTAAAAATAAATGATGTTTTACATAGGGAAACCTCTCTGCTAAGCATATCTTCTGGTTACTGTTAGCTCTATTTAAAGGGCAACCACAGCTAGGAATTATTAGCTGTACATATGAAAACACAGCTTGAAGGTAGTTAAACATCTGTGCAATGGGCCTACGTAGAGGGTGTGATGGAGTTTTATAAACATCAAGGTAATTACGCCCTTATGGAATTTCAGCATTTTGTTGCTTGCAGGATTTCTAATAGGATTTTCAAAGATGTGGTACATGCAAGCTACAAGTCAACCTCCCAAAGCTCTAAAATATAGCTTGTCTTCCTTTGAAGACAAAATTATTGCATCTGTTTCATAAAAACCTCAGAAATACTCCCTTTTACAATTGACACAAAAAATTATCTTGTTGACCTGTGAACATTTTTATTTAAATACAAAGTACTTTTTTTTCTGCAGAAGGTTTAGTTCATGGTGTTTCTTGCTCATCATCATCGCTCTCTGCAAGTTTCTCTCCTGTTTTCTTTCTTTATTCTCTTTTACCCCAGTTCTAGTCCCTCAGCTCCCACCCACAAGACAGCTGTCTGATGTGTTTGTTACACATCTGTGTATGTTTATTTTTGTTTATATTTTTCAAAATATGTTGTCTTGTGTGCATATATTTTTAATTATATAAATGGCATTTTGTTATGTATCTCATTCTACTCTTCTAACTTTTGCAAGTTTGTTTTATTTTTAATAGCTTTATTGAAGTATAATTGGCATTCATTATACTGACATGTTTAGATAATCTTGACACCTGTGACGGCCATCACCACACTCAAGATAATGAACGAGTTTATCTCTCCCAGGTTTCCTCATGTTTCTTCATGACTCCTGCCAGCCCCCGCCCCCACGACCACTGATCTGCTTTCTGTCACTATAGTGTGCATTTTCTAGAATTTTACATAAATGAAATTATATGGTATATACTCTGTTTTTGTCTGACTTCTTTCACAAAGTGTAATTGTTTTTGAGGTTCATTCACGTTGTATGTATCAGTAGTTTATTTCTTTTTGTGGTTGAGGAGTATTGCAGTATATGGTTACACCAGTTTATTTATCTACTCACCTGCTGATGGACATTTGGGTTATGTACAGTTTCTATTACAAAGAAAGCTATGAATAGCCATGTACAAGTTTTTAATAGACACATGCTTTTGTTTCTTTTTAATAAATGCATGGGAGGGGAATGTCTGGTTTATATGGTAGGTTTATATTGAACTTTTTCTTTTTGTTTGATTTTATGTTTAACTTTTTTGGGGTGGTGGGGTTGGCTGGCTGGTACAGCGATCCAAGCCCTTGATCTTGGTGTTATAACGCTGTGCTCTAACCACTTAGCAACTGGCCAGCTCATGTTTAACTTTTTAAAAAACTGCCAAACTTTTTTCCCGAAGCAGTTGTATCATTTTACTTTCCTACCAGAAGCGTCTGAGTGTTCTGGTTCTTTCACATACTTGCTAGTGCTTGGTATGGTGAGTCCTTCTAATTTTAGACATTCTAATGGGCTCATAATGACATCTTAGGATGGTTTTAATTTGTATTTCTCTAATGACTAAAGAAGCTGAGAATCTTTTCATGTGTTTATTTGCCATTCATTTTTCCTCTTCGGTGAAGTGTTTTTGTTCAAGATCCTTTGCCCCTTTGCGGGGGAGAGTGTTTGTTTTATCATTATTGAGTTTTGAGAGTTCTTTTTATAATCTGGATATAAGTATGTTATCAGATATATAACTTATGAATATTTTCTCCTAGTCTATAGCTTCTCTTTTCACTCCCTTAACAGTCTTTTGAAGAACAGAAGTTTTGAGTTGTGACGAAGAAAAACTTATCAGTTTGTTCTTCTTCGGGTCATATTTTTGGTGTTGCATCTGGACTCTAGATTCTGTCCCATTGGTCTATTTGTTTATATTGAGGCCAATACCACACCGTCTTGAATATTGCAACTATAAATCTTGAAGTCAAGTTATATAAGTCCTCCAACTTTTTTCTTCATTTTCAAAGTTGTTTTAGCTATTCTAGTTCCTTTGCATATCCATATAAATTTTAGAATCAACTTGTCAATTTCTACAAAAAATGCCTACTGAGAATGCATTGAATCTATATATGAATTTGGGCATAATGACACAATATTGAATCTTTCATTAACATGATCTTTTAAAACATTTTTCTCGTAACATTGAAATTTTTAGGATTAATTTATGTTGCTATGTGTATATTTTCTACATTGCTTGTAACTCTTGCATAAGCTCAGCATGTGTTAGTTTCCTAGTGTTACTGCAACAAATTATCATAAACATAAGGGCTTAAAAAAACACAAATGTATTATCTGACAGTTCTGGAGGTCAGGAGCATGAAATCAGTTTCATTTGGGCTAAAGTCAAGGTGTTGGCAAGACCGGTTTCCTCTGGAAACTCTTTGAGAGAATTGCCTTTTCAGTCTCCTTACCTTTTTGAGTTTCTAGCGGCTGCTGTATTCCTTGGCTGTGGCCCCTTCCTCCATTTCCCAAAGCCCAACACTCCAATCTCTGCTTCAACTTCACATCGCCTTCTTGTCTGACTCCTCCTGTGTCCCTCTTTTTAAAGTCTGTTGTGATTACATCGGGTTCACCGGATAATCCAGGATAATCTCCCCATCTCAAGATCCTTAACTTTATCACATCTGCAAAATCTCTCCTTTGCCGTATAAAGTAACATTTACCCGTTCCAGGGATGATGAGGACGGGGCCTCTTTGGGGACCATCATTTAGCACACCACGTGGTACATGCATCCACCACATTTTAGATACCCACTTTCCCTGTGGTGGATGCCAGTTTGGCCCCTACTGCCTACCACTGCAAAGAAAGCTGCAAAGAGCATCCTCGTCTCATGTCTTCTTATAGACTCGTGTGCAAATTTCCATAGAATTTCTGCCCAGGAAGGAAATGGCAGGGTCATGCAGTTACTGTGGCTGAGTGGTATCCGGCAGCTTTCCAGAAAGGCTGCACTGGTCCACCCTCTACCAGCCCTGCATGAATGTCCCTCTGTCTCCATGTCCTCACCAACATTTACTCTCCTTTATCTTTTTAATTGTGGCCAGATGTAAAGTTATGTCCTGTGGTTTTATTTTGCATTTCTCTAATTACCAATGTGTTTGTGTACCTCTTCATGTTTGTTAGTCTGTTTGATTTCGTCTTTGTAAAGCTGCCTGTTCAGCTCTTTTGCCCATTTTTTTATTGGGGTTACCTTTTTCTGGTTGATTTGATATGATTTAGAAGGGCAGTCCCCAACCCTCTATCAGAAAAGTCCAGGGGCTGACCAGTCAGCTCAGCTGGTTAGAGCATGGTGCTGCTAACAATAGGGTCTAAGATGCGATCCTAGTATGGGCCAGCCACCAAAAAAAATAAATAAATAAAAGAATCATCCTAGGCTTTCGTGACTTTACAGTTTCATCTTTTATATTTAGATTTTTGTCTATCTTATATCACCTTTGTATGTGCTGTTACATAAAGATTCAATGTGATTTTTCTCAGAGTGAGCCAGTTTTCCCATTATCAGCAGCTACTAAAAATTCTGTCCTTTCTTATTGGTCTGTAGTGCAACCCTGATCATGTACTAAGTTCCTCTGCGTGTGTGTCTGTAAAATATTCCATTAGCTTTGCTTCTTTGTTCTTGCACCACTATCACACTTTTTTTTTTTTTTTTTTATTACTATGGCTTTATGGTGTGCTTTGTTATCTAGTGTGGAAAATCCTCTCTACTATTTTCAGGATGGATTTAGGTGTTTTATTCTTCCACATATATGGTAATATCAGTTTGAGCTCCTCAAAAATTTGATTTTTAATGATTATGATTGCCTTGAAATCATGAACTAATTTAGAAACACTGACATACTTATACTATTAAGTCATCCATCCAAGTGCATTAAATGGCTCCACATTTTTTCAGATCACCTTTTATGTTCTTCATCAGATTTAGTTTTCTCCACAGAAGACTTCAGGATTCTTGGTCAATTCGTATACACTTCATAGATTTTTGTTGCTATTATGAATGAAGGTTCTTATTTTTGAATTTCCTGTTGGATATTTTCTAGCATTAAAACACTTGTTAATTTTAGTAGGTTGATCACAATGACTACTTTGTTAAACTATTGATTAGTTCTAATGGTTTGTTGTTGGTCTTTTTTTATTCTAGGCAGATAATTATATTTTCTGCAAACAATGCCAGTTTTATTGCTTTAGAAAATTTTTTCTCAAAATTCTATAAAAGCTGTATTACCTCAGTTAGAAAGTCCCTCATTTAAGACATCTCTACTTTTCTTCTTAAGTATAATAACATTTGAAATGTACTTAGGATCACTCTCATACTGTCATTTCAGTATATCTGTGAGAAAGACAGGGCAGGAGTTGTAATGTACAAGGATTTAATTACTAAAAATTATTGAATATATACTCCATGCTGGGCCTTTCTCTTTAGAATGCTTTGTCTAGTCAATACTTTAAAATTTAGTTAAAGGAATAAAATTCAGAAAAATTTAATCAGAATTAAATGTAAAACACAGTAATGACATCATATTCCAAGTAAACATCCCTCTTTCAACATTCTGAGAATTACTAAATCTTTTCCTTTCTCCTCAAGTTACTTGCTTAATATAGTCAGCAAATTACTCAGATCCAGCCTATTTTATAAGGGTTGGGTCATTTCTTTCCAAGTCAATTTCGCATCCTGTTTTTTAAAGGGAACAAATAACTTGGAAGATTTTTTGAGCGCCACACATCTAGGAAGTAAGCGGCATCATAGTTTATGCTTGTATGGTTTCCCCTAAAATTGTTCTAAGTATTTGCTATGTCTTAACTCATTTGAAAGGTCTGATCCTTTTCACTGAAATATTTCCCCCTTTTGGGGGGAAATGTCATTAAATCTGGTGCTAGAAAAAATTGGGATCTAAGTAAATTTTTGTTTTATCTGTCACCTGTCAACTTCCCCGTTCTGGGACATAGCCCAGAGATGTGAGGGTCTAGGAGAGGTGCATCCCAGGAGCCCTTCCCCTTATCCACTGACTTGCTGGAGCTGGAAAACACCAGGAGGAAATCGAGTCCAACCCTCTCAAGTGGCGATGAGGAAATTAACTCCCCCAGCCCACGCAGCTATTGAGAGGCAGGTGCTTACGCTCAAGTGTGCAAGTCTCAGCCAAGTCTCCTTCCGCCAGCACACAAATGCCCTCCCTCCCACCTTGAAACAGTTAAAATCCAGTTAAAGCAATTGTCAAGAACAAGGACCAGGTGGAAGGGAAAAGAAAGGTGCAGATACACCCTTAATGATAACTAGCAATGCATAATTTTAGCTATTTTTCCTTGAGTCATATCAGTTCAGAAAAACATAGAATGATAGCTAACACCATTGATCCTTGCTATGTGCATCTTACGTGAATTATCTCATTTAATCCCCACAAAAGCCCTATGATATGAATGTTACTGTCATTACTATTTTATAGATGAGAAAACAGTCTTGGAAATGTCAAGTCACTTGTCTAAGATGCCACAACTAGAAAGTGGCAGAGCAAGGACTCAAATGAAGAACTGTCTCATATGTAAGTCCATGTCCTTAACCATTTACCCTATGCATGGGCAGTTTTCTTACCTCCATTGTACAGCTGCGGACCTGCAGCTCAGCCCAATGTGGCAGAGTTCTTAGTTTCAAGTTACAGCAACCAGGTCTGACTCATGTAAGCAGGAAGAGAAAACTTAGTGAAACTCACCAAGTCCAGGTTCCAGGAGTACTACAGTCCTAGGAGGCTCCCCAGGGAATCCCCTGGAGCCCTCCATGCTCTTCTTTGTCCCTCTGTAGAGCAGCAACTCCATTTCCTCTTTATAAGCGGATCAATTACTTCAGTCAAAATCCATACCAACAGCCCCACCACACACACACACACACACACACACAATTTTTTTTCCTCCTTCACCCCATGGCAGAAGGGCCATGAAATGTCCAGGTGTGAGTCTCAGCTTCAAACCCAAGGTACCCATGGCTGCCTCACCTGATGGAAGCATTCCTCCCTTGTTTTTATAGACCTCTGAACAAAGCCCAGAGCTGTGGGGTCAGGAAACAAAATGGTTGCAAGTGATCATGAAGTTAATCACTCCCATGACCACAGGTGAGAGAGCATCGTGTATCGATTACTCATTCAACACATTCTGTATGTCCCAGTCCATTAGGCTGAATGGCATGAACTTGCCATTTTTGTAGGTCCAAAAATGGTTATACACTGTCAATGTCATTTGGTCCATTTTAAGAGCAAGATTGCCCCCACTATGTTTACTGTTGCTAGGACTGAGGCTTCATGCAGATATTCTGCTGTTCCACAGGGTGGCTGCTTTTGAGAAATGGGCTGCCTGGTAAGATTGGGGAAATCCATGGCATCAGCCCATTGTCTGTCTTCTTTAAAGTGCTTTGGGGGGAGCTGTTTTAGGTGAGTGTGAGACACCGTCACGATTAATAAGGCATTCATTAAGACTGTGTGAGTCACGAGGGAAGAGGCTTGGTAGGAAGGAAAGCAAATGCAGTCCAAATCTATAATAATAAGTGTTTATTCTGGTGATTACAGAAAGGATCTGATGTAACAACCGGCTACCACAAGGCCGGCAGCTCCTTGCGGGTGTGGCGCTGCGTGGACACTCAGGGTTGGTCACTGCGGCAGGCAAGTGGGAGACTCAGCCGGGTGAGGGCAGGTCCAAGTCTTTGAGCCCATACGTAGCTTCGCTTTCTCCCTCCATGGCCACTCACTTCGTGAACTTGTTGACTGGTTGCTGGGGATAGCGGCTGACTGACGTCCACAGGGCAGGCCATCGCGTCCACCTTATGAAAGAGAGCCTCTTGTTGGGAGTGACTTTTGACGAGCATTTACATGGCATGTTCTGTGCCTGTTCTCAGAGATCAATGCACGTTCTTTCCCTAATCTGGTCACCAACTCGTAAATCTTGCTCTTTACTAATTTCTTACCACATGGCCAAAAAATTAGCCACTGTCTGTATAGCGTGACCTCAGCTCCTGTCTCCTTCTAGAATGAAAAGACTGTCCCAGCTATACTGGGAAGGCTTCTTCTCTTTACCAAGTGTACCTTCAACAGTTACTTCTGGCTGCCACTTACCTACTCTACAAAGGCATATTCGCACAGGTCATCTCCCCCATTTTCAGTCAACTGATGGGGGGATTTCCATGAGTCCTAGGTGTGGGGTGAAGGAAGGGTCATATATGGCAGGAAGATACAGATGGAGTATCAGCCATCGCTTATACAATTTTTTTATGCCTTCAGGATCTGTGCAGCCTGAATGATGGGGGCTTCTGGGAATGTCTGAATTTATGGCTGGGAGGAGGAGATAAAACCCACTTTGTGATGCACAGTTCAGGTCTGCCTGGTGTTCTATGATTAGATTTTCAACATCCATCAGAGTCCAGTAGCAATCCCTTCTCAAAAGGAAAATAATTCTTGACAAGAGCTTGTGGCTTTGCTCCTAAAACCTAGAGGCCTCTGCGGCTATTCTGTCTGGGTCCTAACAGAGGCTCCACACACAGCCTCATCTGCTGCATACACTTGGGGCACCATTGGATCTGCTGTCATAAGCTCAAATGGAAGAGGCATTTCTGCCACAGACTTGTCCAGTTGGAGACTAGTGGTGCCCTACTTAAAGCTAGTAGCCTTTCAAGTTACCTGGCACAAGGGGGAAACAGCACAACAAAATGTGGCATAAGTAGCCTCCAAACTCAAAGAGGTTCACAAAGTATTGTGCTTCTTTTGCAGGGGCTGCAACGTGCAATAACTAGTTCTTCACTTTTGAGAAAACATAGCTTCAGACCCCTGTGGGCCCCCCAGAAACTTTACTGATGCGACCTTTATTTTCATGGGATATTACTGATACCTTTGGCTTACATATATCTTACCAAGACATCTATGGCACCTGCTTCAGAGTCCTATCAATGTTGTCAATGTAGTAGACCAAGGTGTATTTTTGGGAAAGAGAGATGATCAATAGCCCTTTGGCACAGATACCTGAAACAAGATTTTGAAGAGGAACCTGTGCCCAGCCAGGCAAAAACAAACTTCTGATATTTTCTACTTATTACATTGAGAAAGAAGCACTTTTGAGATCAGTAATCTGCCTAGAAATCACCAGGCGCTGATGGTTTATTTCAGCAGAGAGAGACCACATCTGGAACAACTGGAGCAAACCCATTATTAACCTTATAATAATCCACCGTCATTCATTCTCTGAAACCCATCTGTCCTCTGCATCACCCTGAAGTCTGCTGCTTATAACCACTTCTGGTTCCTATTCCTTTATCAATGAGCATCCTTAGTCAGAAGCAACAGACACTGGCTCTGGCTGATTTATGTATTGTACGGCACCTACATCTTTCAAGTCTTTGGTATAAGAACTTATCATTGCAATTTCCCCAGGGATAGAACATAGTTTTTGATTTACTATTCACTAGGAACAATATGCTTCAGGGACTTCCTTTTAGTTCTTCAACCATAGTAGCCTTTACTCCACCTCTAAGGGAGAGCCAAAGTGAGGACCCTACTAATGGTTGAGATGACACACTTAGTAACAGGGGGAAGGGTCCAGGATTCCATTCAATCTTCTGGGAGAGGACTTTGGTCAAAACTCCATTCCTCACCTCACTCCCCCAAAGCTGCTGCTCTTACTAGACAACTACAGTGGGGTTCCAGGTCTCGAGGAGTTGGCGTTTGCTAAGAGCACCAGCCACTCACCCTACAGAAGAGATCAACCTCAATGCCCTATAAAAACATTGCCCTTACCTAACCCATGCATTTCTCACTGCTTTAGTGAAGGGAGAGTTTTCTTGGGGCCCTCTTTGGAGACATGGTAAAGTCTGAGGGAATGTGTTTCACTTATTCACTCATGATAAATCTGCTTCCAGCATTCTCCTCTTTCCAACCCCCAAGTCGTTGGATTCCTTCAACTACATTTTATCAACTAATGTCTGGCATCTCAGTCTCATTCAGTGGGTCCTATGGATTTCAGTAGACGAAGCAAATAAATGACTGAAACTGCTCCCAGCTGCCTGAGCTAGCTCAATGAATCCAGATTCTCTAGAAAATGTACCTGTGTCGATTAAACTCAATTCTTTCTACAAGAATATGCTTCCCACCTTAGTGCGGCTCTTCAGAGTACACCCCCTTATGTATTGGCCAGATTCGTGCTCCAATAAGTCACTTATTTGGTGTGCAAGTCCTTTCTGCTCAGATTTGGTATTATACTTGACTTTCCAGAACATTCTGGGACCTGACCCTAGTTGTGGAGTTAATTAGAGGTCCAGGAGGGTTGTGACTGTGGGGCATGAGGACAGTTTTTGCTCAGATGAAGTAGCTGGAGGGGTCTTCCACAAGATAACAATGGTCTTGTCGGAGAAGGAGGATACACTTCCTTAGCCAGCATGGAAGACTCAGGGAGCCACAGGATCCTTCTAGATCTCCCCAAATCCCCATTCCAACTCAAAGGCTTTTACTCTTTCTTAATAAATGTCTTAAATTTTGCACGAAAGATCTAGTAACACTGTGAATTCATTGGCCTGCAGGATCCAACTTTGAGTTTAGTTTTGAATTCCTCAGGCCTATGACTGTAAGAAATAAGAGTTTACTTTAATAGTCCCAAGTTTAATGACTATGCTTTGAGCCAAGAGTTTACATATTTGAGGTTTCTTTAATGTGTCCACCCCTGCAAAGACACCCACCTCTCCCTTAAGTCTTGAATTCATCATGACCTTCGTACTATGGTTGGCAGGGACCCTTTGGCCCCTGAAGCCTGCCAGGAGTGAATGGGCACTTTATTTGGAGGACGACAGTCACAACGAACATGCTGCCACTGTATCATAAGACCTGACAGAGTTACATCCTTACCTGCATTTTTTTCTGCCATCCGCTCCAACTAGGCTTCATAACCAACCCCAGATTTCCCTCATTACTGTGAGGTCTGTTTTCTATAACCACCTCTGGTTCCAATTTCTCCCTCTGTGCACATTTTTAGTTGTAGGCAGCAGAAACTTACTGTGGTTGATTTAAGCAGAAAAGAAACTCATTACAAAAGGTATCACGAATCCCCGAGAATTTCTAGGAGGGTGGGAGAAAAGGGATAGCACCCCCAAGTTACATCACAGAATTCATCCAATGGTGATCCACGCTGGTGTCTCCCATGCCTGACACCACGGGCCGCGGTCGTGAGACACGAGAATCTGCACTGCTGAGTCTGTTCTGAGAGTTGACTTGCTACAACCGTCCCTGCACCAGAGAGAACTTCCTGTGGTCCCCACCCTCTTCTGACTCCTCGTGCAGCCATGAGTATTTCACTGGTGGAGCTGGCCTGACGGTGCCCTCGCCCTAGCAATCAGGAAGGCCAGGAAAGTGAATTCCTGGCATTTTCAGCTCTTATAATGGAAAGTGCTTCTCATAAAACTTACAAGGTGGGGGAGTCCTTAAAACAGCAAAAGAGATAATCCAAACTTGATTAATATCCACCACGTCAAGGTCACATGATATATCAATAGTTCAAGAAATTTCTGCCGAGTACCTATGGTGTTCCTTGGGGACAGAGAGATGAATGAAATAAAGTTCTTAAAATGATGGAGTTTAGAGTCTTAGGTGAGAAACACACCTAAGTACTTACGAAATAAGGCAGCATATACTATAGTAGCAGTATTTATAAAGGCTATGAGAGCAAAGAGGAGGGAATTATTAGTTTTGACTGGGTTGATTGTGGAAGACTCAATAAAAGAAGTGATGTTTGCATTGGATCTTGAAGGCTGAGTAAGGGCTTATTAAGAAAAAGTGAGCGCTGGGGTGGATGGGGGCACATAGGGAGAGAATTCCAGAGTGTAAAAGTTTATTAAACTCGATGGTTTACTCTTCAGGGAACTTCAAATAGTTCCAAATTAGTAAGGTTTGGACCAAAAAGGGAGTTAGAGATAGATTTTGAGGTCTTGAAAGCTAGGCTTGATATTCATCCTCTAAGGGAATCAGTAAAGACACTTAAACAAGAAAGAAAAACTAGGAAACTTCGGTTTCAGAAAGATAACTTTGGAAGATGGTTTTATGTGGGGAAAGTCTGTAACCAGGAGACCCATGAAGTAAGTTATTGTCAAGGTGAGAGGTTATGCGGGTCAGAAAAAAGACGATGGACATGATGATGAATGAGATTGACCCGAGTGTCCTTTGGAGGCACAATTGATTAATATTGGTGACAAAATGGATGTGAGGTACAAAGGAACGGGAAGAGTGAAAGATAACCCCAAGGTCTCTGGTCTGAATATCTGAGCCAGAAAGTCTTTAATGGAGGTAGAAACACAGGAGGAAGAGCAGGAGCAGGGAGGAGAGAATATGCTGATTGGTTTTGGACTTTCTGAATTTAGGGCACCTGAAAGACCTTCAGGTTGGAAGGCTTGATCTAGAGATGAGGAGAGAGATCTGGTCTGTAAATACAGATTTAGGATTCGTGGTCACATGGGTGGTAGTTGCTTGCCCAAGATGGGCTGGGGAAAGTAGATGGAATTGACAAGAGGGGGACTCACAGCAGAACCCTCAGGACAGCAGCTTCTAGTCTTCAAATGGGAGAGGATGAGAGGAGAGGGTGGGAGGGAAGAGGAGAGGCAGGAGGACAGTTGTTATGAATAAAAGAGAGTATCAGGAAGGAGGAGGGGCTAAGGGAGCCATGTGCCCAGGAAGGCAGGATGAGGACTGAAGTGACCCACTTTCTGAGAATTTCGGTGGAATACCAGGGGCAGACTCCAGGCTTCAGTGAGTCTGGGGTGGAGGGAAGGCTGGGGGGAGAGCACTGCGTTATGAGTAATCACTGAGCAGAACCCAGCTCAGAACATCTGACTGCAGCCCCTGCTCTCATCTGGGGTCCCCAAAACATGTTCCTGGCACACTGGCCCTGGTGGCCCGTGAAAAAAATGGGTCCTGCCATGAATCAGCTTTGAACTCTAAGTTAAAGAAAGTTGAATGTGCTTCTGTACTAACTGCCTCAGGGAATGTGAATCTGTTTAATGTGCACTAAAAACCTGCCAAAGCCAGGGATGGCATGAACTCTGTTGGCTCCCTGATAGTGAGTCCTCATTTCTCGAGACTGATGTTTCAACGGACACATGGAGAACTGTAGCCCTGTTTAACCCACTGCACCCAGCTGCCTCCGTAAAAGGATTAAATCAGAATAAAGTGTAGACTCAGGGACCTGGGAAGGAGGCCCAGTCCAACTTCTGAGAGCCACAGGGACTTTTAGCATCAGCTGACTGGCTGTATTTCAAACATTCAGAAATATCCCCCCTTTTCATATTTCTGAAATCAGAGCGAGCCCTAGAACTGATAAATACATTTAATATAGTGTAGCTTTTTTTTTTCTTAATGCCCCCTAGCTGTTATTTAATCGATATTGTGGAACAACACAATACTAATGGTTGCAAATAATTTTATCACCTATGGAAGATAAAATTAATGAGACAAAGTTTAAGGAGAAACAGGATATTTACATAGCCTCAAAGTATCTCATCTCCCCCTGCCCCCCCTTTTAAAAAAATTAACTTACAAAGGGAAAAACATTAATGTTACTATGGAGAAACCTGGCAGCCGCCACCTGCACTCCTAAGACATATTGACATCGTGTTCCTAAAAATATGGTGCACTGAGAAGGCCACATCCCCTCTGCAGTATCCTTTCCAATAATACAAAACATCCGGCAAGGCTAAGTTGAGGGACAGTCTACAAAATACCTGACCGGTGCTTTTCAAAAGTGTGAGGTCACGAAGGACAAGGAAAGGCTAGGAACTGTCGCAGGTTGAGGAGACCAAGAAGGCATGCCACCTAAACACAACGTGGGATGCTGGACTGGGTCCAGGACAGAAAAAACTGGTGAAACCCAAATGAAAGTCTAATGGAATTATACTAATGTGCAGTTTTCGGTTTTATAATTATATTATGATCATGCAAGGGGGTAACACAGGGAAGCTGATGAGGAGAGCTACAGGATCACTCTGTATCATTTTGGCAACTCATCTGTACCTCTAAAATTATCTCAAAATAAAAATGCAAGAACAGAAAACCAAACAGAATATTGTGCCCTGCAACCAAATGGTGCATTTTTTTTTTTTTTTTTTTTTGGCAGGCTTAACCAATATTTTATTATTTTTAAAATTATTTATTATTATTGTTATATTTTACATTCTAAGATGTTGTGGAGCAGTTGGTGGGGGGGAGAGGGGAAGGGGGAGGGGGATAGGGTTGAAGGAAGAGGAAGGAGGGGCAGGGTTGAGGCCCGTGGCACCCCCCCCCCCCCATTCCGGCAGGGGAGCCCAGGGGGCTTCTGGTCCTTCTAGGTTTTGTAGGTGATCTTTGGTGATGTTAGACCTGTACTAGTTAATATAAAACTTTGCCTCTGGTCTGTGGGTTTTCTGTTTTTTCATTCAGTTCTGTGTTGGATTATTCGCTATTTCCACCACTTAAACTCTGCATAGGAACTAATTTTTTGTCCTTTGCTTACTTTTAAAACGGGGGAACTTCCTGTGGGAAGCAGCATTTGAGCCCTATGGTTGAGCTAAATTGCTGCTGATTCTCTGGGGAAGGCTTTTTGTGCAGCTCAGGTTTTAATTGTTGACCTGCTAAGCACCTCTGGGTCTTGTGAGGTCTGGTACACCTGAGTTGTGTGGAAACTCTAATCTGAGCCTGAGTCTTTTCAGCAAACTGCACCTCCTGCAGTTCTATGTTCCTGACCAGTCTCCACTGAGTGGTCCTGTGCTGATTGGAGGGGAGATCAGCTGTCCACGCTGTGTCCCAGTGTTTCCCCAGTGGGCCTGGTTCCCCCAAAACCCACACTCCAAACACTTCCCAGGGGACGGGCTGTGTGCCAGTCCCTTGCAGTGATTCAGTGGGTTCTGAGTGGCTCTTTTTTTTCAGTTGTCTGTGGCCCCTCACTCCTATGTGGGCCCATGGGAACGCTGTTAATGGTCTTGCTGGTCTGGAGGCTACCAAGGCCCTCTTCTCCCCTACTGCTTCCAAGCAACTTCATATGAAGGGCACAGCTGCGGCTTTTGCCAGCTCTTGCTCCATGCGCTCACGAGGGCCAGCCTTGAAATGGCTGGGCCCAATGGTGCATTTTAATGGAGGGAAACTGCTATATTCTCTCCGCTCCAGTGGCTGCTCTCCTGAGCTATTTATTACATCAGGGATCCTGGATGTGTCCCTGGCACTCCCTGGATGTGGCCGGCAGAGGCAGGAGGGAGGGAGAGAAGAGGGAGTGGTGGACAGGGAAGGTGTTTTCAAGCAGGCCTCCAGAGTGCCTCACATTCTGCCAAAAAATGACTGTTTGCTTAGGGAACTGGCTTTGTAGATCATGATTTATCAATCTGGGATTAGGATGAAGAATAACCCCTGGGGAAAGAAGCCAGTCTTGGGCAGCTGAGTTAATCTGTTATTTAGAAAGTTTTCCCTCTGGTTGTAGTTCAGTCCAATAGAGATTTCTGTGGTGGTGGAAATGTTTTATATCTGTGCTGTCCTATACAGTTGTCACTAGCCACATGTAGACATGGAGCACTCGAAATGTGGCCAGTGTAATAGCAGATCAAGTTTAAATATAAATAGCCACATGGCACTAACAACTAGCATATTGGACATCACAGCTCTAGTAACTATATTAAGCCCTTTTATCTGTTAATCACGATACAGCTCTATATAGGCAAAGAGGAATAATTTTAAAGATGAATATGTATGTAATCAACTTCCCAAACCCCCAAGACATGTTGAAATAAAAAATAGCCAAATGAATGGCTTTACAATTGGCATATAGAATCATGGAAATTTATAGCCAAAAGAGACCTTACAGCTTATCTGTTCCAACTCCCTCATCTTACTGCAGAGAAAGTTAGAGACCACAGGGAATACGTGATTTTTCCAGGGTCAAGGATGAGGTAGGGGCAGAGGCGGGAATTAGAACCAGGTCCCCCAGCCCCATTCCAGGCTGTGCATGATGACATGTGACCTCTCACACCCAGAGCTAGAGAGGATGTTTGCAACCCCATCCCCGCTAAACCTGCATAAATAGCAGTGAGCTACGGTGCACCCCACTTCCTGCTCCCCACCTCCTGCTGCTAAGCCTCATCAAAATAGCCAAATATGATGTTTGAAAAACAATTCCTTTTTAAAGAAAAGTGGCAAAGCCACTGTCTTTCAGCCACAGGGTCTGTTTCCTGGCTCCAAGGAAAGAGAAGAACTGAAATAATAAATCCTCCAAAGGGTACAGAATCAAGGACACCAGAGAGCGTTCTCATAAATTGCCTCTTCATTACAATTTGAGTATATTCACAATGGAGACTCTAAACAAGATGAGGGAGAGGCTAATTCATTTCATAAACATCGCTTTAAATCTCTTCGTGTACCTGAGCCACAAAATTAATTATGACTGTGATGAAATGGGAAAAAAAAAAAAGAGTTGTTTAAAAATGTAATGAATATTGCCAGAGCCTACTTTTTAAACCGGTTTACTTTCCAAAAGCTGAGTAGATGATTTCATGAATCTAAATCTCCTTATGCAAAGCCAGATGATGGCAAACCACAATTAATCGGGTATTCAGCAGAAAATACATTCAGGAGAAAATATATGTGATATTCTTACTATCGAAGGATGGCTCTTTATTCTTCAAAAACAAGAATAAGTCCGCTAATGAGTCTAACATTGGGAAAACACCTCAGATAGAACTATGAAATTGCAAAGACAAATAACCCCTTCTTAACAGGTTTGTGTGTGATGGGGCATTTTATGGAGATATTCCAGATGTTTTCTTTCTGGTGTGAATTTGGTGTCCTTGAAAAGGCCAGTTTCTTACAACCTCTCTCCTGGAATGTAAAGACCAAAGCTTCTGTCAAGGGAGGCCGTTCCAAGAAGTTTCACGTTTCATGATACTTCATTTGAATGAGAGCCCACTTTGGTGAAGATTAAAATTCACTTATTGACATCGAATGCTTCTTTCTTCTTTTGCTTAAGGTCTTTCCTAAGTGGGAACCTGAAGTGTGGTAACTGAGAGATCTAGTAGTGAATTAATTTCTGCTGACTGTAAACACATCTAAGGTCAAAGTGACCTCCTAAGCATTCCATATAGCCTCGGGATGCCCAGAGGAGAATGGTGCTTATCAATAATCTATACACACATGACTTATCACGGACACCGCATAAATAATTAGGGTTGGTAGAGAATGTTACAGCAGCAACTAGTATTTGCTGAACACTTTCTATGTGCCAGGCACTCTTCATCCATGATCTCTTATAATCCTCATGACCAATCACTAAGACAGGTAGGATTATTATCACCTTCATCTGCGAGAGGGAAATTGAGGCAAAGGGAAGTGAAATAACTTGCCCCAGGGCATACAACTACCAGGTGACAGAGTCAGGACTTGAATCCAGATTTCTCTGACCCAGACCCTGATCTCTTAACCATATATTAGTTTGCTGTCTTTTGGAGCAAGAAGGAGTCTAGAGAGTGCTATGGGTCAATCATGTCCCCCAAAATGTATTCCCCGTATATTGATATCCACTGTAACAGTGTTAAGAGGGTAGACAATCCAATTATGGTATTTGAAAGGCGGGTCTTTAATAGATGATTGGATCACTAGGATGGTGCCCTCCTGGGTGGATTGATCCCTTCATGGAGTAATAGCTTGATGGTTTAATGGGTGGTCAAGGGCGTGGTTCTGATGGCTTTGTAAGGAGACTGAGAAGATTAGCTCTCCCTTGCTCGTGCTGACTCTCACCACGTGATACCCTGCATTGCTGTAGAGAGTCATAACCCAGAAGAATGCCCTCACCAGATCTGCTCCCTGGTTGAGACTTCCCAGCCTCTGAAAATGTAAGAAATAAATTTCATTTCTTCATAAGTTGCCCAGTTCAGGTATTCCATTAAAAGTAACAAGAAATGGAGGGCCAGTCCGTGGCTCACTTGGGAGAGCGTGGTGCTGACAACACCAAGTCAAGGGTTAAGATCTCCTTACTGGTCATCTTTAAAAAAAAAAAAAAAGTAACAGAAATGGACTAATACAGAGAGAGACCCAGAACCAATAGACAATAGGTCCCCATGCCTCCTGCAGATTGTTCCTGGTCTATCAAGAATATTCCTTGGCTCTACTTACTGTGCCACCCCTTAATTTTCCCAGATGGTAGGTGTGGCTCCAGCTGATTGGAATATTTGCCTTCCGTGACTTTCACTCCTCATTCCATGCTCCTCCCTTTCACGTCCCTGCCCCTGCTGTACTCGGTGGTCTCAATTTTTGTGGGTTCTCCTGCGTCTCCTCAGATCATGTCGAGTCTTCATCTGGTCTGGCTCAGTGTGTGAAGTGGGTGCCACTGAATCAAGTCTCCCCCTTTTAGGTGGATCTTTGTCCTCTGAGGACAGCACCTTTACCTCCTGTGTGTCTTGATGGTGGGAATTTTAGCTACAATGTTCCCCACAAAAATTCTTGCTTAATAAGGTCAGAGGTGGCAGGGGAGGAAATGGTACGTGTGCTGGTGTTATCATTCACTATTTCAGTTTTCCTGGGAAGGCCTAACTCTTGTCTTGCTAAACTCTTACACGTTGAAATAGCCAAGGACTGTTTCAACATTACCACAAAGTTTTCCTTCTGAAATTGCTTCCTTTAGCTTTCCTAACATGCTGAGGGAAAACAATCCAAATGTAAATTACTTTCCAGATAAACTTACCTGGCAGCTGATATTTGGGTGATACTCAATGAGCTACCCCCTAAAAGGCTGAGACGGGAGTCAGAAACAGACATTCTCCAGTGGGTCTCAGTCCCCATATGCCTTCTGTGGTGTGAGCTGAGTGATCCGCATTTAAAGAGATGGATTCTCCACAAGCCCCCACATGGAAACCAGCAGCTCCAGCTGATGCTTTGCTAAAGAAGCAGTGACCTGCCCAGCAGCGAGGAGAATCTTAATGTACTGGACTTTGGAGAAACCCTCTCCCGTGTGGCAGCTTTCTAAGGGATAATTTTGAAAACTTCTGAAAACTAAGGGTAATTTTGAAAACTGGTGACTTTGCTCTGTGATATAGTTTGAATATCCTCCAAAAACTCATATTGCAACTTAATCCCCAATATGGCAGTATTAAGGGTTGGGGCCTTTGGGAGGTGATTGGATCATGAGGGCTCTGTCCTCATGAATGGATTAATGCATTCATGGGTTGACGCATAAATGAGTTATCAAGGGGAATGGCACTGGTGGCTTTATAAGGAGAGCAAGTGAGCACATTAGCATCTTCTTGCCCTCCTGTTATGTGATACCCTGTGCTATTTTGGGACTCTGCAGAGAGTCCCCACCAGGAAGAAGATCCTCACCAGATGTGCTCCCTCAACCTTGGACTTCCCAGCCTCCAAAACTGTAGGAAGTAAATTTTGTTTTTTTATACATTACCCAGTTTCAGGTATTATGTTATAGGTAACAGAACACTGACTAATACACCCTGAGAGTCTGAGATGATAACGAAGTGTAGTGTATCACATCCTCACATCAAGTATCACTTGCTAAGAAGCAACTGTGTTCCACGCTTCTTTCTTTCAGAAAGTACTGTTTTAGTATGTATACTAGAAATAATGGCAGCGGATCTCAGCTGTACCTAGTCACAGTGCCGTCCTGGAAGTGCCTCATGATGCTCACTCTGCCAGTGCCCCAGGATGGTGCCTCCTGTATCAGAGAGGGCCACAGGTGGTCCTGCTTGCATGACTCAGGCTTTCTTTCTCTACCTCTCAGCTCTGCTTTTCTCTGGGTGGACTTCACTTTTGTGCCAATTTTCCATGTATGGGGGCTCCTGGCAATTTTAGCTTCCCAGCTACAGCAAAAAAGAGCTTCCCTTTACAGTAGCAGTTCTGGAAGCCAGTTCCATTGGCTCTCATTGATCTAGTTTGGGTCCCATGCCCCTCCGGACACCAGGCCCTGTCCTCAGGTGTGTGTGAGGCTCTGACTGGCCAGTCCTGGAGCTGGCAGTGGAGGTCAGCCAAGTTCAGTCCACTCCCTTCAAAAATGGGGCTCAGGGGAGGTAGGTGCTCCCAGGAACATGAGGCTCTTGCTGCCAGAGACAACGCATGCTCACAGGTTAATCTCAGATCCTCTCGGTGCCCACTGCTCCTGCCACACCATGTCATCTCCCTTCCTCTCTGCATCCCTGCCTCTCCTGACTCCTGCATTTGCTGCCTCCTGGCTTCTGCAGCGCCTGCTCTGTTTGTTTTCCTCTCTGAGCCTCGTCCCATGTCTGCTTCCTCCACTGCAGCTGTTTGTCTTTTAGTGACGCACACTGCTGTTCCCTGAAAGTGCATCTAACCAGCTCTGCTACTGTCCAGTGCAGAGCACCCCTACTAAGCAGCGTGGTCATGGAAAGCCATCTCATAGCCACCAATTAGCCCACAGATTGTTTCCTTCAGGTCAGACCCCTTTGTCCCGGATAATCAAGGAGGATGACAGAGTCATGTGTTTTGTGATAAATCAAGGCAACTACGCAGAAGGCACAACCTTTGGCTGCCTTGCTCAGAGAGTACAACAATCAGAGCTTCGTGGCCTGAACAACACATTTAGTATTTTTTCCTAAAGTTCAGCCCCCATTATTTCTATATGAAGGGCTTCAAAAAGTTCATGGAAGGATTCCTGTTATCTTTTAATTCCATTTTTCCATGCACTTTTTGAAGTACCCTCGTATATGCTATATACACCTAAAACAACACTTGTTGAGAGAAAGATCTTTGTACAGTGGAGACCACGTGCTTTTTAAACTCTTGGTGGTACCACTGTTGGGCGTATGAGTGGATGGAAACTCTAGAAACCAATAATCTCAATGACTAAAGGAAAATGGGTTTGATACGAAAAGGTGAAAGGGGTTAAGAAAAGCTAAAAGGTGACCACGAGATGTTTTTAGGAAAACGCAGGTCAGAAAAGACATTGCTCAGCTCTCCCACACACATACGGGGTGCAGAGCGTGGCAGACAGGCTTCCACAGCAGCAGGAAATACCCTTATTAAATCACAGACATAAGTCCTAAGCGTTTCTGAGTGGGCTCTTACGCAGGGCTATGGAGTGGATGCCCAACTGGTTCAGAGGAGCCGGGGGTGGGGGGGAGGGTAAAAATTCAGGAGCTTTGTAATTTGAGTTCTAAAATGTAGTAGAAATGGGAAGCCCAACACTTCCTTAATTTCGTTTTAATAAAGGAGACTTGGTTTTCTCTACCATTCCATTTTCCTTCCTCCCCACTGTGATAACCCAAACTGTGGGGCTAGCACAAAATTTAAGGAGACCCTCATTCTCAGGGCCAACCCTGCACTTACAGAAGCCTGAGCGGGAGGGCATCCTTAAATTTAGTCCTGGCCCTCTTCAGTGGAAGTGTGGTGGTTTCATTTCCTAAAAGCAAAATTTTGGGGTGCTTTAGATGAGATCAATCATTTTATCTTTCTCCTTCTCACCTGAGTGAATGGACTCATACTAAAAACGAAGAATTTCATTTGCATGTTTGGAGACAGAGAGGGTGAAAATGCAGATATTTCTAAATATAAAAAAAATGTATCTTAATTTCACATTAGCTCACTTAAAAAAAAGAAAGAAAGAAAGAAAGAAAAAAACATCTCTCCTGGATGGATTTGTCCCCGGGACTGCCAGGTGGCCATCTCTGCTCCCTGCATTTCCATGTTGGCAGTCTGTCTCCTATAGTCCAAGCACTCTCTAGACATCTCATGTTTGTCTGTCTTATTAGTAATTGGCTGCAACCTTTCCAATTTTCCCCTCCAATAGGCTTGCAGAGTTGTGTTACTTATCACGTTATGAGCTCAGTTCTTGTAGATTTTTACATTACTGTCTGATGCCTTCAGGTAAATTGAAGGATCACCTGAGTAACTCGATGCTGATGAGGAAGGATTTGGGGCAAGCACCAGCCTAGAAAGGACCAGGATGGTCTCCGAAAACCTGGGTTAATTGTCTCTAGGCCGCTTGACTTGACATAGCACATGATACGTGGCTTCCCTTCAGCCGAGAAAAAGAAGTTCTGAGAACAAGTATCTCCCCCAGAAAACCGTGGGACTGTTTTTCCCTCATTTTCTCACTGAGTGGCACTTTCTTTGTTCATTCATTTATTCATTCTTCTACTTTCTAAGGGGCCTTACTTTCCAAGTTAAGCATATATCATAACGATAAGCATGTTATTTCCTTTAATTCTCTTGGGCAAACATTTCTGATTTCTTGCCCTACTAGAAACAGTTATGTCCATTTAGGAATATTCTTCTTCAAACATTTATTCTGGAAGAAAACTCCTTAGAAAACTTTACTCAGGGATGTCTGTTTCCAAGACTGTATTGAAAATAATTGTTTTCTGATTAATAGTTATGAATCATGTAAAAAAAAAAAATCATATGTTGATGTTGCAACTCCCATGTGGGATGTTGTGAAGAAATGAGCACTTACTCTCTCATAGGCTCATGATATCCTGGGGCTTTGTTTCAATTTGTTTGTTTGAGTTAGAGAAAATCTGGAGAGGTCATCTAGGGGGCTGCATGGATGGTCAGGCTAGTCTCCCAGGGGGCAGTGCTACAGTGAGTCTCCAGTCTGGTCCTGGGCTTCTCAGGGCAAGAAATGATTTGTTAGGGTACCTGGGGGTGTTTGGCTTAGGACTGCCTCTTGCTTAACCAAAACCACAAGAAACTGACCCGTGAACCGTAAGTCTGGTTCATTCAAATTTAGTAGAAAACATGTTAGTCAAATTGTCAACGTATTAGTCAGTTTCTGTTGCTTATAACAAAATACTTGGAACTGGTACTTTGTAAGAAAACAAAATTTGTTGCTTACAGTTTCGGAGGCTGAGAAGTTCAAAGTCCAAGGAACACACCTGATGACTACAGCAACTCAGGGTATCACATGGTGAATATGGTGGAGCAGAGAGAGAGCTATCTCCCTGTGCACTCCCCTTTTAAAGCCCTCTGAACCACACCCATGACTACCGTTAAACCATCAACTTAATCCCCTCTTCAAGGCCCCACCTTTCGATTACTATATTAGAATGTCCCACCCTCAACAGTTACAGCAGGGATTGAGTTTTGGGGGGACATTCAACCCAAGGCAGTCAAGAATACATATGTGGCTGGTGCCTTCTGGTGTCTGTCCATAAGAGCCTCCTGCATCATCTCCATTGTAGGGAGCTATACATCCCAGAGCGCATAATTTTATCCACTGGTCAGGTCATCCTCTTCTTCCCCTCCCACCACCCCAAACAGTATTAGGGAGAGAGTGACAATATCTGGATCTATCTCTCTTTCTAAAAGTCTGCATGCTGACCATTGCAATTCTGGAAGCGAATGGTTCTCTTCTTTCACTCACTGTGATTGGCCAGGAGCCCATTTGGCGACATGATATGGCCTTCCTGAGAATGTGTGCTCATCACCTGTTGGACTGGGGTTCTTAAAGTTCTCTAAGCATTCTCTGACCATCCCTCAGGGTCTATCATTTCTGCAGACAGCTGATCTCATCTAGTACACTAAGGGTTTCCCCACATCTCAGGGAGCCTTTCCTGAAGGTCTGAATGGGCCCTACTGGTGCCTCCGTGTACATTCAATTTTGACAACAACCACACAAAAGAGAAGAAACGATCAATGTAAGAAACCAGAGCAAAATGAAGGCCTGCTTTGCCTGTCTCTGCTTAACTTCAACCTCATTTAACAGCAAATAAACGTTGCATAGAGATGTCAAGCTTCAAAAGCTCCACTCCCCCAACACACATGCAGGCACACACACATGCACTTCAACAAATGAAAGAGTACGTGAACCAGTGAAAACAGAATTGTGCACTAAAAAAACACTGAAAGTACATATAATCTCTTGTCTATGTTTTCCTGATCAAGTTTGTATGTTACAAAATTCTAAAAATCTCACTTTGGTCTGAATGCTTATGTTTAAAAACCAGTCTGGAAAGGTAGGTGATGTCTCATTTATGCTTTAAGTACCATGCTGAAAGTGCGCATCAGGGCCCGTCTGTGTGGCTGGGTTTTGCTTGTTGAAACTCTCACAAGAGGCGGAGATGATCCTAACAAGACCAGCTCCAGGCTGTCCTCTGCAGCAAACCTTTTCTTCCGTCCCCCTGCAGGCATGAGCCGGCTTTCTTTGAGGAGCATGAAGACTCGAAATAAAAAAAAGTTACACTCTTTAGTCAGAATGCTCTCATCGCTGGAAAACCACCACTGGAGGGGCCAGGAAATGACAATTTTCAGCCTCCTGTGGTACGTGAAGTATAAACCATACACAATGTCCTGTGAAACCGGGGAAACTCACGTCTTTCAGGAAAACCCACCCCCCCTCCCCCACCAGGGTTGATTTTTTTTTTTTTTTCTATGTGAATCAAATTCCTGTATTTTCCTCTGGAGCATCTATGGTTCCTGCCAAAAGAAAACAGAAGACTTCAATTCTCTGGAGGGAAGCTACCGTTCTGTAGCATACAGGCTCTTACTGGAAACCCTGTTGCGTTTCCTCTACGAGACATACAGGCTTACCTAAGCTGTGAAAGCAACACAGAGATAAGACCCATGACGTTTTCCTTGTCACAGAAAAGCTGTCTGTTTACTGTCTGGAGAAACAGTGGACCCTTGATTTTTGAAGTGACTCCAGAAATTTTAAGCATGAAAACGGCCCCTCCTCTCTTGTTTTACCTTTTTGCTTGGGTGAGGGCTGCTTAAAAGTTATTCAGAGATTTAGAAAGTAGCTAGGTCACTGGGTTTGTGGCTGCATTTGGCTCCTGCTCCTATGTGATAAAACCACGCTCTGCTTATTTTCCTTAGGTAAGAACAGAAATGACTGGATGGAAGGCCCACTGGCCCATACTATTTGAAGAGAACAGTTTAAATGCTCAAATTCTTTGAAAACTTAAAAAAAAAATTAGTATAGGAAACATTGCCTCTGAAGTCACAGAATGTTTTAATGTTAACCTGTGTGGCTGGAATAAATGTGCAAGCTGATATGTTAATCTCTGATGTGTTTGGAGATATTATCCTGATGTAAATTTAAATTGTTCACAGGGTATGTTCACTTTCTGTAGAATCCAATTTGATTCTAACATTTCTTCATGATCATGTATGTTTGTCATTTTTTGTTTTTGGTTTCAATCAATGGGAGCAATCTGAGATAGTCACGGGCTCATTCCAGGTCCAGCTGTATAACTTTTGGCAAATTATTTGACACCCTTGTGCCCCAGTTTCCTCATTTATAAAATGGAGATAATAATAGTATCTGCCTCCCAGAGTGCTTCTCTATTTATTAATTTAACAAGTATCGTTGCATGTCCCAGAGCATCATGCACTGAAGATCTGTGTGGAAAAATGCTGAATGCATGAACTTGACCTCCTGGAGGGAAATGAGCAAGTAAGCAAACAAAATAGCAGTAATTTTACACGGTGTTACGTGCTATGAAGGAAAAGTATGGGGTACTCAAGTTATGGAATTGATTTGAAGGAAAGTCTCCGTAAGGTGGAGATGTCTAAATTGAAGAATGAAAAAAATTAGCCAGGCAAGAGCTGGGTGTTGCAGGCAGAGGAAGGAGCACATGCAAAGGCCCTGAGGTGGGAATTTCTTTGAAGGTTGAAGAAGTCTAAGCAGGTGACACCTGGTTGGAGGAATGTGATGTGTGCTGATGGAGTAACTAGGCAATCGGCAGGTCAAGGTGGCACTGGCATGTAGCCCAAGAGAAGCAGTTGGAGTTTTCCTGAGTACAGTGGGAAGCCACTGGAAGACTTTAGCTGCGGGCAGGACTTCACCTCACTTACATTTTAAAAAGAGCTCTCTGGCTATTGGGTGGAAAAAGGCCTAGAAAAGGAGTGAAAGTCTGGGCTTTCATTGTAAGGATTAAATGAGATAATAAATGTTTAGCATTTGGTGTAATATCTGACACAATATTTCCCAGTTCATGTAAGTGAATTTTATTAATAATTATTATCAATATTATTAATAATAACAGTTCAGTTTAGCATCATAATGTGATATAAATTCAACATGTACACCTGACATTAAATGTCTTCTCTGATTTTTCGCTACAATGTCAGAAAAAATATTAGGTCAGGAGATGAGAAGTAAGTTTATTGGCCTAATGGGACTCAAACTTACAGCTGATTTTGATTCCTAAATTTTTTAACTTATTATTGTCCACATAGTTAGTTGCATGTGTTAAGTGCAAACTTTTTACCAAGCCAATCTGTGAAATATTTTTCAGTAATTAAATTAGTATGTCGATAAAGAGGTACCCCCACAGATATGTACAATCGTGTTTCAATAAAAAAAATTTTAATAAAATAAAATAATGTAAAAAATAATTAGTATACCAATCTATACAAGAACGCCCTTCTTGAAAATATTTTCCAAAAATCGCAATACTTACTTGTGTGAGATTTACTCCTGACTCAAATGAGATTATATGTAGAGAGAATGTATTTTTGGAGCGCTAGCATCGATACTAATCTGAAGCCTGGGGAAAGCTTTATTGGCTATGAAAACCAAAGGACGTGTACTCAGTTCCTCTTGTCCTCTGGTCGCTTTTTAGCGCTGTAAAACATGTCCTCAGCCTCTGCACAGTAGGGCAGAACCATATATCTGTCTCACCAATGGGAAATCTGAGGTACGGTAGATCTGAGCCTTCTCTAGAGCAATGAAAAGCACAGGGAAATGTGAGAGCAAAATTCTGAGGAATTTTGCATACTCTTCCAGACCTCTCTAAGCCTCAGTTTTCTCATCTATCAAATGGCTGTAATAATCGTGCCTCCTTTAAAGGCAGCTGTGAGAATTGAGAGAGAGAATTCATGAAAGTGCTTCCATAGTGTCTAACACGTAAAAAGAGCCCAACGATTGTTTATTGTTAAGGTTGTCATTTGAAGACCAGGGCCAGATAAAAAGGACGGTTGTGTTCTAGGTAAAACTGCTTTGGATATCAGAAAATTTTAGCGTGATGACCTTTGACATCTTACCTATGACACCAGTTTGACCTTTGAGTCAGGATGAAACCTGGAAAACATCCCCCTGGGCACTAGCTCCAGCTGTCGCGTCTCTCGAGTGTCCTCTTTAACGTCACAGACTCGCAGCTCTGTGAGAGGTGGCCCTCCAAACGCTGCTTGAAATTACACTTGTAACCTGGGAGTTGGATAAGCCAGGGGCCTGGGGTTTCAATTCCCTCTGTCCTCTGCTTTTCTGACTCGCAGTAATTACCTTGGTAATGCTCTAATACTAAGTAATGATGCTGCTAATGCACGCTGCACTTCGCGCACAGGTGCCAGCTGTTACCTCGCCGGGCAGCTGACCGCCGCGCACACAGGCGCATTCACTGGGCCGGCCCTGCCCGGGCCAACTGAACAAAGAAAGCCCAGCCGCCCTGCCGTCCACGCCGCCCTCCCTGCCTGCCCTCGCTCTCCGCCGCCCCTCCTCACCCCTGCCCCTAACGACAGCCCTGCCTCCCGCCGGTGGTTTCTTCCTGCAGCAGAAATCCAGGAAACCACCCCCCACGTTTCCTCTAGCCCCGGCTTTCTCCAGGGCCGGACTCACACACGATTGAGCTTGATTCGGAGTTCCCTTTTCTCTGCCCCATTAGAAACCCCAAGTCTCCCATTCATTTCTGGGAGTACAGGCTTGCCAGATAAGGTTGCTTATTTTTGAGTCTGATCATTGACCTTTCATCATTTTTTTTTTTCACACACACACACACACACACACACACACACACACACACACACACACACACACACACACACACACACACACACACACACACACACACACACACACACACACACACACACACACACACACACACACACACAAAGACCCTTTACATATTCGTCAATAGAGCAGCCTTCAGCAGACCACATCTGCAGGATGAGTCGTTTTTCGGTAACTTTAATCTCCGAATTCATTGTTTCTGTGGTGCTGGGTACAGTAGCTAAAAGGGCGTGACAGCAGGCCCATTTGGCACACAAACAAATTTAAATGTGAACCGAGGGGTCTGCCCGCCGTACGATGAGCGGCTGACTTGTTGCCAAGAGCACCAAACAAAAACAAGAGGTGGGTCTGCTGAGGGCTGGGGCCGGCGTTGCCGTTTCTAAACGGAGCGGAGGCTGCTTTCATCTCGACAGCGCCAATCGTCCCAGGGTCACGGCACATCTGCTCGGGAGGACAGCCAAGGGCAGGGTGGGGCCGCAGGGGCCGGCGCGGCGTCCTCGCGGGCCGGGGGCTCCGTGCGCCCCCCGCCGGCCGCAGCCCCGCCGCCGCGTTTAACCTTGACTTCCTTCCTCGCTCCCGGCACCGCAGGAAAGCCGCTCCAGATGGGCGACCTGAGTGCGACGACGTCCCCTCCCGCCCTCGCGCAGATGTCGCACGCTGCTCCGGGGCCCGGCCACGCCGCCCACGAAGGCCGTGCGCACCCGGGTGGCAGGCGCAACCCACGCCCTGCCCGTCCGCCCGGCCCCCTCGGACCCGAGCGCCCGGGCCAGCTCAGGGTGTCCTCGCGGGGGCCCCGGGAAACAATGGCGAGCCTGTGCTCGGCCGGCTGGGGGACGTCGTCGCCGCAGCTGGCGCGTCCCTCAGGGCTGAGGGAGTCGTCCCCGGGGGCCTAGGCCAGGCCGCCCCGCGGGGCGCTGGGGCCGGACCGGGCGGGGACATCTGAGGCCCCCGGAGACCCGCGCTCCTGGACAACAGTGTCACCTGCGCCCGCGCCGGGCAAGTCCATGGAGACAGATCACGCAGTGACAGGCCGGAGGCGGCTTGAGGGATCCATTATTTATGATGTTGTTCTTACGAATCCGGTTTGGGATTTCACAAGCCTTGCCTGTTTCCTTTCCATTTGTTGCTTCCGTCGGTCCTTACGGAGAAAACCCCTCTCCTCCTCCCCAACAAGCAGTTACCGTGTTGAATTGATGTTGAGGGGCTGATGATGACGGGGGTGAGGGGGACCAGGTGAGGGGGAGGGGCTGAAAGAGGGGTTGCTTGGTCCATTGCGTACCTTGGGTTAATTTTATCCGGAGTGTGCAGAAAAAAATAACCCTATTTGACAGTCAGGGCTGAGAAGCCATGATAACATCTTCCCCACCACTCCCTCAATTATTTTCCTCATTTACAAATAAGCTTTTTGACCCTAAATGATTATTATTCTTTAAGCACTGCAAGCCCACAAGAGTGACTTGGATAGCAGGAGGGGAAGGGTTAATGGCTCCCCCTTGCTGCTCCCCATCCCGGCTAATCCCCCCGGGAGGGGCCCCACACTGCTGCACTGCAGCCTGGGTGCTCCTAACTTAGGACACATTCAGGGACTCTATGGCAAACGATGCTCTTGTCCGGAAAAATCCTTAAATTGCTTTAGTGATTGGGGAAAGCTTTACGGATTTCATCATGTTTTACTGCAATAAATAAATGATAGGCAGGACAAAGGGCCCCAAATTAAGTTGGGGAGAGTTTTCTTCCTTTTTTTTTTCCTTGAAAAGAAATTAATTCTAGACCCCTTCCTTTTCTCTTCTGGAGAGCAACTGTTGCAAATGCTTGCTGTAGCTGTCTCTGCAACAGAAGCTGGTAAAGACTTGAGTAAGAGGAGGTTTGAAGTGATCAGATCCACTCTGGTTGCTGCCGGTGCCTGGGGACCTCCTAGCCAAGGGCTGCTCTCATCCCTCCTGTGGATAACGAGGGCACAAGTTTGGGAAGAGCTGCATGATCCAGTCACAGCAGATGGCTGGGTCATTTTGTGGTTTACAAATGACCAAGGCAGGTTGAAGCCACAGTCACTGTGGTTACAGGCAACCGTGATTAGTCACACAGTGACCCAGTTGTGGCACACCCTCTTTTAAGAGGACATTATTCATCATCTTGCTAGCTTGATTTCAGAAATGGTCCACGTATACAAGGAAAATGAGGACTACAAGGGGTTGGGGGTTGGAACCTAAGGTGTGTGTATTCAAGTGTGCAGCGGGTTCGGTTTGCTGAAAAGGAGCAAATCTGGGGTGTGACCTTTGAGGCAAACAGAATTTCACTGCACTTTGCCTAGAGACTGCTTTCCAAGTCCACGTGTGGCCCTCTCTGAGAGGAGTCTGATGGAGTCTGGGAGAGAAAGCAGAGGCCTGCTGGCTGGCCGGGAGCCCTCACTGGGCTCATGTGTTTGTGGCCACCTGTGAAATGAAAGTGGGAGTGAGGAAGGCAGGAAGGGGAAGAAGAACCCTAAATATGGAGGTTTGCGTGGGTTTTTACTTTTTAAAAATAGCATTTCTTTTACCACAATGGCACAGGAACTTGTAAACATGAATCCCCAGCAATAGTAAACAAATTAGTCTAAGTTCTTTTATCTGAAAAGTAGAGCAAAGTCTCTCTCTCTCTCTTTTTTTTACAAAGAGAAAATGCAAAACAAAAATTCCCACTCCTCTTAAAGGCTTCTTTGCTGGTGACTGTTTGTCCAGGAACAAATAGTCTTTCATTCGAATGGTCTCCAAAAGTTCATAGGCAAAAAAGTGTTCAACGTCTGGTTGCCTCAATACAGTCTCTGGCTACATAGTGGCGCTTTTCTGTCCTGAATTTGTGATCTGCTATCAGAGTCCTTTAATTTCTCTGAACAGAAGGCTCTTTGGGAGAAGAAAGGAGGGGGTAGGGGAGCAATGTTGGAATCAATCTTTTTCTTTTTCCTTTTGCTGTTTTCTTCCAGTCAGCAAGTTGTGCTTGAATTCTTCTGATCTCTCCCAGCATCGTACGGAGGTGAGGGCCAGGGAAGGGTTAAAGAAGGCCATGGGCACATTTCCCTGCTGGGTGGGGCAGCTGGGCAGGGGCCACCTAGGAGCTGTTTTTAAAAAGGAGACCCCACTCCTGAGGCCCTTTATCTCCTCTGGAGATTTTGCTTTTACAGTGCGTTTAATACAATCTTCTGAGATGACCATCCTTTTAAAGCTATAGGTTTCCTTTAGCTGCTGGGAGTCTGCAGGTCTTCTCAACACTCCAGATGTAGGATCTGGTGAGATGAAGGGAAGAGGTGACCTATGAGGAAGAGGATGGACCACCATGTTGAGAGATGGATAAAAATAAGGATTTGTAACTAAAGTTTAATTGCTGATAAACAAATCATTTTAAATATTTGGCCACTTTTTGTGGGTTGAAGCTTCCACATCAGTGAGTTCAATGTGACACACTTGTACTGAGCAGCCTCAATAAAAGCCAGGTGCTATCCTGGGTGCCACGGATACAGGAGAGAGCAAGACACCCAAGGCTGTGCTCTCATGAAACTTATATTCTAGTGCAGGGAAGGGCTAAGAAGTCATTTCTAAAATAACACTTGGATAGGGATAAGTGCTTTGAAGATAATAAAACAGGACAGAGACAGGCCTCTCTGAGGAGCTGACATTTGAGCTGAGACCTACAAGCAAAAGGGATGCGGCCATGGTGTCACTTGGGAGAAATGGTCCAGGCAGGGAGAATCACGAAGGCCTGAGGCTGGGAGGAGCTGCTTGAGTGGCAGAAAAAGAAAGAGGGGGGGGGGGAACAAGGTACGGGGGAAATAGGGTGGAGAGGGGCTCAGGGGTCCCCCATTTTCCGATTCTTCTGTGCTGGCCAGAGTTGGCTATTTGTACCATTCCAGGAACGCTGTCATTCCTGTAGCCTGCCTGTGACCTGCACCTGCCCTGATTCCCTTCTGCTTACAAGCCAGCAAAACAGCTGAGAGGCCAGACCCTGTCCCTTTATCTGCAAATGTCCTTTGCCTTGACTTTAAAACCAGCCATATTTATTGAAAGCAGGAGATGTAGCTATTGCAGAAGGAAACAGTGGTGTCCAAGACGGGGAGGGATGTGTGATGGTGCATGTCTGTGCAATTGGCAGACTGGTGGGGACAGGCTTGGGTTACATCGTTCTGAGGTGACAGATCCACAATCTGTCTCACCAATGTAGAAACAAAATTTCCCCCAGTGAGTTTTGTGCCCACCAGGAGCAGTCCTTCAGACCTGAGCCCAGCAGGTCTCTGAACTGGTTGGTCTGCCCACATGGAGCTCCTCCCAGGGCCTCTGCCTTCTTCCGGGTTGCAGGGCGTTTTACCATGGGGGACTCTGGGAAGTGCATGCTGAGCGTTCTCTGTCTCAGCACTGCCAGCTCTCATCCGCTCCTCCTCGGCCTGTGGCAGCCAGGATGGCAACCCTGGGGTTGTGCTTCCGGTCAGGGAGGGTAGGAGGCTCTGGGCAGCCCCCGTTGTTCACTCGCCCAGGCAGGGCATCTGAACAGAAGCAGGGACGTGGGTCTCAAGGCCTCCCCAGGTCCTTCACCCTCCCCTCTGACTGGGCTTCCTGGCTTTCTCAACTTCAGTTCTCTTCCATAATAGAGACTTCTGCTTTGCTTTATCAAGCTATCTAGAGTCACAGAAAACTGACAGCCCCACCCCCAGCCATTCCCTCTTTCCCTTGATTTCTCAAGATCCAGGTGGGTTCAAAGACAATGGGGTTGAATCCTAGCTCTGCCATTTACTGGCCATTTACTTGATGAGCTGTATGGTCTCTCAGAGCCTCAGTTTGATCACTTGTAAAGTGAGGACAACAGCACCCATCTCACAGAGTTGCTCTGAGAATTAAACGAGACCATTGAGAAGAGTTCCTTGGAACACACCCAGCCCATGGTAAGGCTCAAATATATGTCCACGGTCACGTGCAACCAGCTCCTCCTTAGACTCTCTCCTCCCTTGGCCTTTGTAACCTTGCACTATGTTCTGGGTGGCCTCGGATCTCTGCCTTCTCTTGCTCATCAACGTTCTCCTTTCATTTCCCTCTCGGCTCCTCTTGATTTAACTGGGGGAGTTCTTATTGGCCCTGTAGTTGGCTAAACTGTAAAATCTCCCGCATCTGTCCTGCAACTGTTGACTCTAGACAAGTCACCTTCAAATTGTCATCTACAGTCCTCACCTCTCCACAGCTGGTGTCCTACAACTCTAAGTTCTGCTTGGACTTCCTGTGCCATATCAAAACCAATCTGCCTAAAAACCAAACTATCATCCTTCTAAATCAGAAATCCTCTCCCAACTTCCACACGTGTGGCTCCATTCCATTCCATGTCCAAAACATCTTTGTTGACATTGTCTCCCCTTTACAACAATTTCTTTTCCAAGTCTCTTCTGGACGACACAGGGCAATGTGGCCACTGGTTCCTCTATCTCTGCTTCACTCCCCGCGGTGTAGACCAGTCTTCCCTGCTTCTCCATGGGAATGCGTCTAATTCCTGAGCATCTCTTGGCTGTGATGCTGTAGTTGCTACCTGACCTGCCCCCAAGGCTCTAAGTTTTCCTCTCTGATCATGCTGCAATAGACTGGTTGGCCCCTACAGGCAGCCTAGGGGAGAGAGACCACCCTCTGGTCTCGTATGCAGCCTTACTGTTTGGGAGCTCAGTTTCCTCCTTTGAATGATATGCTCTGGCACGTGCATGGCAGACGTTGTTTGGCTTAGGTTCATAGGAGGGACTTTTGGAAAGACCTGTAAGATTGACTTGCATGAAGGCATGAGAGGGTTCTGGGCAAAGAAAGTCAGGAATAATAAGAGTATAAGTTACTGGTATAGATGTGATAAGGGAAGAGAAATTTCAGGTGTGCTAATAATAATAGTAATAAATATTATTATTGATGTTGTTCTCTGGACTCATCTCCCACCTTCTGTTTTAGGGACTTGTACCAGATCCTTGAGGACTGTAAGCTATAACAAAAATGAGTAGAAGAGCTTGTTCACCAAATATCTCTGTGTTGTTTAGGGGCTTGAGAGCAATGCTTGGGTGCATTAAGATATTCACTCTTCCAGTACTTATTGAACATGCAGTATGAGCTCAGCACTGGAGACGTAACTGAGCAATGTCCTGCATGGAATTTACAGTTAAGCAAGGGACACAGATAATACAAACAAGTAATTACAATGAAGGTTGGCAGGTGCTGTGAGTAGTCAGGGATGGAAGGTCGGGGGACCACATATTAGGGATACTTAACCATTAGTTTGGGGAATCAGATAGGGATTTGAGGACATGAAATCTAAGCTGACACACAAGAGAAGAGCAGGAGTCAGCCAGATAGAGGAAGAGTTCCACACTGAGAGGCACAGGGTACACAAAAGTCCTTCAGGCAGAGAAGCAGGACATTTTTGAGGAACTGAAAGTGGTTCAGTGTGGCAGGGCGTGGGCGGGATGCTAAGAGACAGGACTGGAGAGGATAAAATGAACAGGGCTCTGTAGACTGTGCACATGAGCTTTGATTTTACCCTAAAAGGAAAGCCTGCCTCCATGGTTTAAATGTGTGTGTGTGTGTGTGTGTGTGTGTGTGTGTGTGTGTGTGTGTGTGTGTGTGTGTGTGTGTGTGTGTGTGTGTGTGTGTCATCTGGCTATTGGAGAGGAGCAAGACTGAGGCAGGGAGAGGTGATGGAGCCTGGGCTAGGGTGGAACAGGGAGGGACAGAGAGGTGGGTGGACCACGGCAGTATTTGAGAGTTCTTGTAATAGGCTGGATAGGGAGGCGAAGAAGAGGGGAAGGTCAGGGAGAACTCCTGGTTTCTGACTTGAGCAACTAAGAGGATATAAGTGACATTGACTGAGTTTGGAAACACTGGGATTAAGTGTGGAGGGGAAGCGGATGGGTTTGATTTTGTGCATGTTGAGTTTGAGGTTCCGGAGAGACATCCAGTGGATAAACGGTGGTCATCATTGGCAAAGCCACGCACAGACTTGAAAAAAAGATTCTGATAATTTGTGTGTTTATTTCTGCTATAGTTTGAGATGTGGGGGATGTAAGGAAAGAAATTCACTCAAGCTAGCTGAAATATATGTGGCACTGTTGGAATACAGAGGGCTTCATGGGGAGCGTTGCTCACTGAGAAGCTGCGAGGATGGGAACAGCTCTTCTGGACCACACAGGGCAACGTGGCCACTGCTTCCTCCATTTCTGCTTCACTCCCCCGTGTAGACCAGTCTTCTCTGCTTCTCCATGGGGCCTCTATCCTCCATTCCTTCGCTGTCTATAGAACTGACCCCTGTTCTAACCGCCCCCCCCCCGCCCCGACCTAACATCTGAGTTGGAAAGCTTGCTGTGGACTTTACCACAATTTATACATGTCTTTATTCAAATTATTGAGAAGAGACGATCTGACTGGTCACTGAGAAGTTAATAGCTTGGTAGCTTTGGATCAGGTGACCATCCTTGGTCCAAGAACTGACAGCAATGTGTGTGTGTGTGTGTGTGTGTGTGTGTGTGTGTGTGTATGCACTTAAGTTACATTTTTATAGTGATTCCTATGCATGAGCATTAGCAAATGTTTATGGAATGATTATATATCTTGTTCCATTGAAAAGTAGTTGTAACCATTAATAACATTTTGGAAAACTGAGACAAGGAAAAATCATTTACTCATAATCCTGTCTCTAAACTAAAACACAGAAATCATTTGATCGATTTCTTTTTAGCTTTTCTCCTAGGTATTTTTGTTTGTTTGTTTTTACATAAATAGAATAATAATTTACACACAATAAAAATGAAGCATTTTAAGATGTTTAAACCTGAATTATGTGCAGAATGAAAGATATATACTTTAAAAGCATTTGGTTTTCATAAATCTAGAATATTGATCAACAGCTTACTCTAATTTCTTCTGTTTTGTCCAGAAAATCTTGAGGATGGGGCAGTGTTCAGTGAGGGCCATATTGTATTCTACCAAATTACAAATATGTTCCAGGCAAGAGCTATGTCCATTCAACTGCATTTTGAATGTTAGATTTAATACAGGGCTAAGGAGGCCAAGCCATAGGTTTCATGCTCACATGAACCAATGAGCCTTACTAACTACCATGGCCACAGATTTCACCCTAACCCTGGTTTCCCACCTTGCAAATGAGTGCCAGGGGTCATGAAGAGACTAAGAGAGAACAGGAGAGTCCAATGCAAATCTGTTATCATTACTAGAGCTCCAACTCAATGGCTTCATTCTTGAACCATTAGGTGAACTTGGAGCTTTGAGGTGGGGTAGTAGGGGGGTGGGGGGAGGAGCCTAATAGGCACAATTAGAATATTTCATGATCAGACAATTGTTGAATTCTAGAATGATAGTTCTAGATTGAGCTAGAACAAAACTAGTCCAGAGCAGCTCTTTTCAAGGATGTTACATACACAAATCTCTTTAGCATCAAATGAAACAGGAGTAAGCAGCTCTGAACAGTGATGGAAACTAGAGCATTCCTTCAGCAGTGATTTCTTTCCTTAAATAAATACCACTCTGCTGGCTGGAGTTAGTAATTCTGAGAGAAGTAAAGTGTAGCTACTGATTATGCCATGGTTTGAATGAACCTTGGAAAGATCTGGGAAAACACTTGTGAGAGGTGGGAGAAATTCGGAAATATGCTCACTGTCTTAGTTCATTCAGGCTGCTATAACAAAATACCATAGACTGGAGGGAGGTGACTTATCAACAATAGGAATTTATTGCTCACAGTTCTGGAGGCTGAGAAGTCCAAGATCAAAGCATAGGCAGATTTAGTGTCTGTTGAAGTCCTGCTTCCTGGTGCATAGATGGTGCCTTCCAGCTGCATTGTCAGGTGGTGGAAGGGATGAGAGGTCTATTTCAGGCCTCTTTTATAGGGGCACTAATCCCAGTCAGGAGGGTTTTCATGACCTAATCACCTCCCCAAATCCCCCACCTCTTAATACCAACACCTTGGTGGTGGTGGAGGGGGCAGGGTAGTATTTCCATATATGAATTTGGGGAGGGATACAAACATTCAGACCATAGCAGCACATGACCTGGGGTCATCTCAGAGAAGACACAAATGGAAAAAATCCTATTACAGAAAGCACTGATGTGCTTTCTTTTCAAGATGACTGGCACACACACCCACCACTCTCTGTGACTGCATGATGTAAGCTGCTGAGAAATACATTTGTGGGTCTGATGAGCTCTTCCACCCAGGTGACAGGAGTTTATGCCAAATTGATATTCCTCTTCACCCTTGGTGTTTCAGTGCTAAGCCTGGAGAAGGCAGGGACCGTGGCTGGCCACATTCACACATCCACTCTGCTGGTTTAATCACATACTAGTGGAGAAAATGTGTACAACTGAAGCTGTCGGGGGCTGCTTTTGTAGCATCTGGATTTTTTCCCTCTGAAGTTCTCTTTTCTCCTTTTTTCGAGAGCACACAGTTCAGGCTAAGAGCTCATGTTTGAGGCCTAGTTGAGTTGCTGTTTGATATTGTTCTTGCTTGTTACCACACTGGTGGCGTCGAATGTCCTTATTGATTTTTGCCTGATTGGTTCAAACTGGAACAGGATCAGATTCGTAAATGGGACATCTTGTGGTCTGAAATACGAGATTTGTTTTAACAAACTACTTTTAACCATCATCTCTCCAAGGGAACCAAGGGAAGTTAATTGCTGAATTTCTTCTTGGCTTTCTCTCCAGTGACCCCCTTATTCCTCCTAGTCCCACCTTTTCCTCCTGCCACTTTATCCCAACACTTACAAACCATAAAAATCCCAAACGATTTTTTTTAACCACTGAGCTCTCAAAACATTCCCTGGGCCCCTGAATCAGACAAAACTGAATCATTCTGGCTGCTGATTGGAGGATGTTGGGAAAAAAGTACCACGGTGCAAGTTAAGGAAAGGGTCAGAAAACCAAAAAGATGGCAGCTGTATTAAAGGGCTTCTCTGTTGGGATTCTCCGTTTAAGCTATCCAAAGGCATAAGTTCAGGACCGCAACCTTGGAGATATGACATGAACAGAATTCTAGTGGTTTTTTGGGTGTTATTTTTAAGTGAGATTCCTCTGTTTCACATGAAACTTTACATATTTTTCATGTCAGCCCATTCCCTGCCACCTTTGTTTTCCAGCCTGCTTCCCCTTAACAGCTGGACACATCACCGTTCCATTTTTCTATTGGTTGTGACTGAAGTAGCTTGAGGTCAATTATTTCCCCAGCAATTGACAAAGAATCTTGATGAAGAGGAAAGTGACATTGTCCTTTAAACAACACTGCTCCCTCCTCCCCCTGCCCTCCCGGCTGAGAGGGGAGAGGCGGGCAGACTCTCCTTTTGCAAGGAGCCCAGCAGGGCAGTGGCGGTGGGGTCTGTGGAAGTGCGTGGGTAACATATGGTAAGTGGAGAAAATATTTATATTCATGGTGAAAGAGCAGGAGAAGATCCAAAGGAGGTCACTCCACCGAGATTTCAAGCAGGAGACGCACAGACTCGATGCTCCCTCTCAGACCCAGATACAACAGAGAATTTAAAGAAAGAGTCCTGTTTTGCATTGTGGCTCCCCGTGCCACCTTTACTCCTCTCAACAATCCGAATTGTTGGCAATTTGAATAGGAGACTATCCCTTCCCCAGGCTTCCCGAAAGTATTACAGTGGATCTTCCCAGGGCCCTGGCCCAGGCTCCAACCTCCTGTCCGCTCCCCCGTCCCGGCCCCCAGAGCCCTGCCTTCAAAGCCGCTCGCGCCGGTGCCTGCGCCTCGGGCCTGTCCGCGGCTTTTGCTGTTGGACCGGGCGACTAGGTAAGGCGGAGCGCACAGGCAGAGCGGGCATTTGGGCGACTGGTTCTTGGGGGAAGATACAAATAATCAATCGGTGTTAGATTCCTTTCTGATGAGACACACGAAACCTCCAGAGCCTTAGTGCTTTCCAGCCGGCATTTTGCATCACAGCTTGCTAAGAAAGGTGAAAGGACCCCTTTTGGTCCCCGGTGACAAAACTCGTGGCTGTCCCGCACTACCACGATCAAGCGCGCACGGAAGGGAACGTCTGCCGTCCGAGCGCCCGTCGGGCTGCGGGACCGACAGACACGCGGACCGACGGACCCGCGCGCGTCCCCTCTCCCGCGCGGTGGCCCGACCGGCAGACTTGCGTGCAGAGCAGAGGAAGCGAAGGGTGGGGGCGTCTCCCGTCTCCGGCCGAGAGCTCACCCCTCCCTCCCGGGTGTGCGGGGAGAGACGGAGCTGGGCGCTTTGGCTGAGGCAGGCCCTCCACAACGGCGGAGCTCGTCGGCCCTACTGCTTTAACTCTTGTTTGGGGGCCTCTTGCTCCCCGCTCCCCCCAGACTGCAGTTCCCGAGCGGGAGGTAGTGGGATGGGATACAGGTGCGTCTGGGCCCGCGCTTGGCCGGCCCCCCGCAGGACCCTCTGGTGGAGCAGCCCGTAAACGAGCGGCCTGCTGCACGGAGGCCACGCTTAATGGATTCGTGCAGATAAAAGAGCCAGGCTACCTTTCTTCCCTGTAATGGCCCCTGAGGCTAATGTCTTAAAGAGGAAACAAAGGGATTGTTTTACAGCACAAGAGGGGGAACCGCGCACTGGGGACGGGGGAGGGGGAAGGCGGCCCCCGCTTCTGTCTTAACCCATCACCTCCTGCGGCCGCCCAGGTCTCCCTGAGCCTTGCAGCCGAATGCACAACCCTGAACGGGGGGAGGAGACGACCAGGCCTGGAGGGGACCGCTCTGTGACCCGACCTCCGGCCCTCCCCTCCCTTCCCGGTCTTCTGTCTAAAGAACTTATGAAAGGAAGAATGGAAAAGATCAGGGGACCCACAGCTCGTGAGCTGCAATTGTGAACGTCAACTCAAGGGGGTGGAGGACGATTCTCGCGAGCCCCGGGTGACCGCACAGGATCGGCGCGTGGCGGTGCCATCTGGGCCCGGACTCTTGGACGGCGAAGGCCCGGGGAAAGCGGGGCAGCTCCGGACTGCAGCCTGCGCCCCCCCGGGAGCTGCTGCCGGGTCTCCGGGCAGACTCAAGCCTTCAGGTGTGAGTGGGGTGTGCGCGGGCCCGGGCGTCTCGTACAGGAAGTTTATATTTGCAAACTGCTGAGGGAGAGAGGGGGAGAGCCGTCGTCGCTTCTGCTTCCTGACTTTTTGTTCTGGCTCCAGGAGAAGATCAAAACAATAGTTAAACAGCAATTGAAGACAAGTGATGTAAGAAATAAACAACTCAACAACAAAAATGCCCAGAGGGACGGTTTAAAAAACCCTTTATTATGGAAATCATCGCACTTACACAAAAGGAGAGGGGATGGTATTATGCACAGGGTCTCAAGTTTGAGCGGCAGAGGAATCACGCCGCAGAAGCCTCTGGAGGCCTTGTTAAAACACCGATGGCTGGCCCCATCCGCGGCGGGTTTCATTTAGTAGCTCCGAGGGTGGCTCCAGCTGAGAATTTGCAACTTGTCAGAGTTCCCAGGTGCTGCTGCTGCTGGTCTGCAAAGGACTCTTTGAAATCCACTGGTGTAATAAATCCCCATGCAACCCTCTCCCAGCTTCAGTATGTATAGCATTTCCCCGTCAAGTTTCTCCTATCCCCTTCCCCAACTTGTTTGGTTTGCTGGAGAATTTTAAAACGAATCCAGCCATCCTGTCTTTCATCAGCAGGGATGATTTTGATTCGGTCGTTACTTAAAGCCAAGAAGACTGCTCGCTAGGAGAGGTACTGGATGAGCCTTTTATATGCTTCCAGGAAGTTCAGCCTTCCTCTGTTATTTCAGTGGGGTGGTGTCCAGCACCTCTCTCTGTAAAAGCCATGCCCGCGTCTTGGTTCTGAGACCACCCTTTCAGGAGTTCCTCCCCAGCAAAGTTTGTCAGATGCCAGAAGCCACAGGGTCTTATGGCAAGCTGGCCTGGCCTGGGACTCCACCTGGTCCCCATCTCTCAACTTCAGGTCATTATTCCCAGTCTGTCATCATGTACTCCCTTGACCAACATTTTCCCTGGAGTATTTTCCTAACAAGGCACCTTTCCCAGGATGTGTAGCTTTGAGCCCCCGGGGTCGGGAGGTGGTGGTTGAGAGGTACGACAACAGTGCTAGCCCAGGATGATATTTTGAGTGGTTGAATCCTTCTCTAAAGATCCGGGGTTTATAGCCCAAGGGAAGCTGCTTGGGGTTACCTGCCCCTTCTTACATTTACTGGTACTGGAAAGAGGGAGATTCCAGCTACAGCTACATCATTGAAGCCCAGTGTAATCTCCCTTGACTGGTGGGTCCTGACACAGTCTGGCTGAATGTTGCTTTTGTTGCAGAGATGCTGAGTTCCCTCTCATATTCTGCTCAGCTAGTCCTCAGTGGGAAGCTTCTACCCCAGACTCCGTGACCCTCCTTTAGGCAGCTCCAAAAAAAAACCCTCAGAGCTCTCTCAGGCTGTTACAAAGTTGACTGTCTTAAATGTTGGCTGCTTTCTCCTTTCTTGACTCCCTGGGAAGCTATATGAATTTTTCCTTTCTCCATCTGCTGCTAAAGAAAGCCCTGGGGATGGAGTAGCTTCCCCAACCCCAGAGCTCTGTTCCTGTTTTCATATTGTTTCATCTTCTATGTTTTTATTCCTTCGTCAGCCTGGAATCAACTGTCACTTTTCTCTTTTCTCGTGGGTCCTTCCACTCGCCTTTGCTTTTCTAGCCATCCTCAAAGAAAATGCCAACAGCAATGTGTTTCTTCCTCTCTGCGTCCTATCCACCTTAATTTGTTTGGTGGGCTCTCTGTCTCCCACGATGCCAGCTGATGTGGCAGTTTTTTCAGTTCTACCAGGAAGGGAGGGCACAAGGTGCTGGGGGAAGATTCTGTATTGGAAAATTTGAGTTCACAACTGCTTCTGCCTTTTAATAGCTTGTATTGTTGGATTCAACCTCTGCAACTTTCAGTTGCCTTATTCCATTCATTCAGGAAAGTTTGAGCCTCTACTACGTGATAGGTGCTGTTCTGGGTGCTAGGGACCCAGCAATCAGCAGAATGTACATGGTCCTGCCTTCACAGAGGATTTTAAACATATAACTATTATATGTTAGTCTGGGAGACAGACAATAAGAGCAGAAAGTAAAATGGCATGTTAGAGACTGATCAAGTGCTAAGGTGAAAAATGAAAGCAGGATGGAGGATGGGATATGTTTGAACAGGGTTGATGTTGATATTTTAGACAGCAGAGCCAGGGAAGCCTTCCCTGAGAGGTTGACATTGAGCAAAGGCCTCATCTGTTGAATGGGATCTTACTCTTTTACAAACTTTGAGGAGCAAGTAGAAAGGTGTATGTGGAAAGCTGCATGTAGAGATACAGGCACTTGCCTGTATTGTCAATGCCTTCTTTTAAAATGTCCTCTGAACAAGTACAAGGTTAGCATCTCTCTGATGGCTTTGGCGACTCTTTGTCCTATTATACACTTCCTAAGATCGGGCCTGGCTTGGAGGTGACCTCTGTGGGAAGCCTGGCTTGTCTTTCCTTAACCTTGCAAAGAATGATGTCACTGGGGAGGCTGGACAAAGCACCAATGGTCAGGGCTAGGTGGGGTGTCACTCTCTACATTTTTTGTGACCTCAGTGACGATGTGAAGGAAGTGACAGTGCAGAGGCTGATTTTTAACGACAGGAGGTAGCAGTGGTCATGGAAAAGTTCCCCATGAGAAAGAGGATGAACTGTTTGAGGCAAATGCTGAAACTAGGTTGTAACCGCAGCAGTTGGCTGGTGGTATTCATTCAGGTTGCAGTGCCTTTTAGTAATCATCCTGGGTGCTGGGGCTGGGTTGTGTGGTCGGCCAGAAGTCCTTGGGGTGTTCAGGCTCCATCCTGTTTGCACGTAGTAGGTGCTTTTCAGCATGTCCCTGGTCTAAGGCTGCTTCATTCTTCCCACCTCTAGGAGGTCATCCTCGGTACTGGGCTGCAGCTGTTTTCAGCAGCTCCTTTATGCAGTTTGGTCCTGCAAGGGCCATGGTCCTTTTAGCCTCCATTCAGTCTTTGGAGTGTTGTAGGACAAGGTGGATTGTTTACCTTTTTAATCTTGGCTGTACCAACTCAGAATTGAGGGGCCTTGTGAGCTGTTCCTCTAAGGTAAGCCTGCCTGACTCTTCTGTTCTCTTTACTGTTGTTTAAAGCTCTACTGGTCACGACACAAAGTCTCTGTGCAGCTGCCACTCTCTGTACAGGGGAAGCTGGTGCTTTAAATCCAGAGCAAACAATAGTGCCAGTGGGAAGCCATCCTCCCATTACTGCAGGTGAATGGGGCTGCTCTAGTTGCCACTGGTGAGTCACTGGAGTATTTGTCATATTAGAGCTGTAGAAACGAGCTGTCAAAGGTCTGCTCCCTGGAGAATGCTTCCTGCTTCAACCTCTCTGAAGAAACTGTGGGCGTGCGGGGGCTGTGAGGGGGTGTTTCTCGGCTCCTTTTTGCAAAAGTGGAAAGACTGTTAGCCAAATCTTCTCAAAAAGAATTCAAGAGGCAGGCTGGGTTAGAGGGAGCTATTCCACTTACCCTCTGTCCTGGGCGCCCTCTCAATGCATCTGTGTGAGCGGAGCTGGCTGGCAGGAAGGGAGAAGCAGCTGAACACAGAGGATGTGGTTACTTTGCAAGACCCTCATTCTGTTACAGGATCAAAAAAATGGTTGCAAAACACATTCATGTTACATTTTAATAGCTTTTACCTATTAAAACATCTTTTGTGTGTGTGTGTTTAGGTGTTTTCCTGGGGATTATTATAGAGAAAGCCTTGGTCACAGCACTTTTGTGGTCGATGATTGTTTAGTGGGATCAGTATAGTTTACCAAGAAAGAAAATCAGTCTTATTTCCCTGTATTAGTCTGCTCCAGCTGCCATAACAAAGTATCACAGACTCCTGACTTCAACAACAGAAACTTGTGTACTTACAGTTCTGGAGGCTAGAAGTCTTAGATCAGGGTATTGGCAGGGTTGGCGCCTTCTGAAGCCTCTCTCCTTGGCTTGTAGATGACCATCTTCTCCCATGTTTTTACATGGTCTTCTGTGCATGTCTGTGTCCCGATCTCTTCTTCTTGTAAGGACACCAGTCATAGCGGATTAGGGCTCATCATAATGGTCCCATTAATACCATTAACTTAATAACCTCTTTAAAAGACCATATCTCCAAATACAGTCACATTTTGAGATACTGGGGTTAGGATTTTAACATATGAATTTCGGGGAGGGGACATGATTCAGCCCAGAACACTCACCAAGAGTCATCATGACATAGAATAGGCCCCTGAAGTTCAGAAAGCGTAAGGGCTTAAACTTGAAAAAAAATCAAATGTATTAATAAGAATTTTTTTTTTTCTGAAAAGAAAAAAACAGCTGAAACATTTTAGTACCTTTCAGAACCAGTTATACCTTGTTTATCCTGCAAGATTAAAATCATTTAAATATAAAACTATTTAGTTAGGGTAATAGAATTAGGGTCATTAAACTGGTTTCTATTTCACAAATTTTATTGTGTTATATATCACCCTTATTAAAAACTATACATGCAGAATAAATGGAGATAGTGCACATACTTTTACCCTTAGAAACCACTTATTTCAACCTCTTCATTTTGGAGTGAGTAGCCAAGACTCAGGAAGTGAGCTGCCAAGGCCACGGGCGGACAGCAGCCCTCAGCCGCCCGTCTGCCCACGCTTGGCAGGTCAAGCCCCCTGACTGCACGGAGGTAGAGTTGATTCTTAGATTTACGCAGGCTGATGGAAATAGACTGGAGTTATTAAATATGAGATAGTCCTGTGATCCTGAGTTGGGACTTTTGCTACTTTTTCGGAGAATACTTTCCTTTGTTTATTTTTCTGATAAATCTCGAAACCAGTGCAGACTCTTCCGCAGCCTCCACGATACCCAGATGAGACAGGCAGCGTCTCATCTTGCTTCTCATCTCCGCCCACAACGCCCACACAAACAAGGGTTTGAGTACTAGAGTCCTTCCTGATTCTTCTGAACGTAGAGCTTTATTCCTCTCTCTGTGAAAACAATATGAAAGCAACAGGAGGCAGGCGTGGCGGGAGCTGGGCCTCGGTGGCTGCCCCGCTGCAGGGGAAGAGCTCAGAGCCGCCCTGCCGGCCCTGCCCGCCCTGCCCGGGAGGGACCTGCCCATCAGCCCCCGCCTCCAACAGCACAGCACGCCCCGTCTGCAATCCGCTGTGAATAAACCTTGCAGGTTGCACGAATGTCACCTGAAGGCCAGCTAGTGATTTCATAAGTCAACTGTTTCCTTACTGCAATTAAAACTAAGATGTGCACATGTTTATTTACAGGTTTGCGGAAGGATACAGTATTGCTTGGTATGTGAAAGGGCCAGTGTGGGTTTAAAGTTTCCCCAGAGTCCTGAGACGGTTTCTCAGTGACATGGAACACCTCAGCCGTTGCTCGCTGTCAAGACCAAACTTGCCATCTGCTCTGAGCCGCTCTGGGTGTGTGCCCGGGATTGTCTAGCAGAACCCACGTCCTCTGCCCTTTCCATCTCTTCCCTCTTCCCGGCCCACGCAACCTGCCCCCTCTTGCCCCAACATGGTTCTTTCTCCAGCACATTCTCTTGGCACCTGGGTCCTCACCTCTACCTTCCCGCAGGGCTCAAAAGTGTTCCTTTTCTTGATTTGGAGTAGCAGAATTAGCCCCTAATCATTTTTCCTGGTGATTTAAAAAAAAATTGTGGTAAAATATCGACAACATAAAAGTCAACGTTTTAACAATTTTTAGGTGTACAGGTCAGTGGCTTTAAGCACATTCACAATATTGCGCCACCATCACCACAGTCCATCTCCAGAACGTTTCCATCTTCTCAAATAGAAACTCTGTACTCATTAAAAACGAACTCTCCCACCCCATCCCTCCAACCCCTGAGAGCCTCTATTTTAATTTCTGTATTTAAGAATTTGCCTAATCTAGGTACCTCATATAAATGGAATCGTAAGTGTTTGTGACTGGCTTATGAGGGTACTTCAAAAAGTTCACGGAAAAAATAGAATTAAAAGATAATACAAATCTGCGAACTTTTGGAAGTACCCTTGTATTTCACTTAGCATAATATCTTTCAGGTTCATCTTTGTTCTACCAGGTATCAGAATTCCATTTCTTTTTAAGGCTGAGTGATAGTCCATTGTATGTATATACCACATTTTGTTTATCCATTTATCTGTTGATGGACACTTTCATTACATCTCTTCGCTGTTGTGTATAACGCTGCTCTGAACATTGGCATGTAAGTGTCTGTTTGAGTCCCTGTTTTTTGATTCTCTTGGGTATATACTTAGCAATGGAAATGCTGATCATGTGGTAATTCTATGTTTAACTTTTTGAGGATGCTACAAAACCAAATCACTTTTAAACACTTCATCATGGGCGTATCAGCAGGCATAGGACCGTTGTGTATTTATTTGTGAGAGCAGGACCATTTCCTCTTAGGGACAGGACATAAGAGGTCGTCTGGTCTTGTCACCTCCCTTGATGGATGGGGCTGAGTGGGATGAGGATTAAGTGCTCCCTGGTACCAGGCAGGTAGTGCTGAATCCCAGTTCCCACACTCACTAGCTCTATAAACTTGGGTGAGTTACTTAAACATTCTAAGCAATAGTTTCTAAGGATGAAGAGGATATCTACTTTTTTGGGCTACTGTGAGAATTAAATAAGACGATGTAGAAAATTCTTGGCACTGTTCCTGTTACAGGCACATCCTCACTAAGTGGTAGCCACCATAGTTATTGTGACCATATTTACAGATGAGGGTGCTGAGGCCCAGGGAAGATGACAGTTCTGTGGTTGCTTTGTCCCATAGCTGTTTTTGAAATTTCTCAGTGTATGGCTATCTTTATAAATCTATACATTGCGATACTAGAGTTTAAGCTATAATCCTCTAATGATTCTTATTCATCTCTGTGTTGTTCATGGGTATGGTTGATTGATAATTCTGATCCAGCTGAAATATTTCAGGAGGCCACATGACTGTACCATCCCACTCTGCTACTTACTAATGCTGTGGCCTTCAGCAGGTCACTATATCTGTCTAGTCTTTGTGTTCTGCCATAATAGGGGATATCAGATCAAACGTACAGGGCTGTGGTTAGAGTTATGGAAGACACGTAAGTAAGGTCCCCGCACTGAAGGGAAATTTCCATAGTTCATCAAAACAAAGACATTGATTGTAAGATGTGCCAACTTAACTACTGCACACAGCCAAGGTGCCATGAGTTAGAAAATGCATCCCATTCCTGAGATGTTAACATATGAAAAAAATGTGCATCTTAGAACTGATGAAAGATGGTATCTGCTTTTTGGTGAGCTCTTCAGAAAAAGGTCATAAAGGAAAAAAACAGAAGCCTGGAAACTGCCTCACTTCTGGAAAAAGAACAAAGGAACTGGAGCAGTCTGCTTTTCCTGTGATGAAATTGGGGCCCACAGCTGGGACAGCTCTCTTACCCGCTCTCATCCAGAGACTTCAAGAAGAGAAAACTTATTTGGAAATGCGAGTTCAGCCCTGGCATGCGGAACAGAAGGTGGGCTGCTTTGGGGAAAAAAATGCTCTTCCTTTCTTACTTATCTTATGGAATGGAAGCAGCATCCTTAAGCCATGGTCTTGGTTGGTGGCTGGTGATCAGCAAGGATGTATTGAATTATGTTCCCCCAAAACTCAGTGGAGTTTGGATTGTGTCTCACAAGTTTTTGGTGCCCACTGTGACTGTTAAGAGAGTGGGAAATCCTGTTAAGGTAATCAAAAGGTGGAGCCTTGAAGAGTGATTGGATTGTAGGACCATGTAGTAGTGAATGGATCAAAAATGGTGGTCAGGGATGTAGTTCTGAGGGCTTTAAAAGAAGGGGAGAGTCTGTCTTTCTCTCTCTGCTCTCTTTGCTTCCACCATCTTGCAATGTGAAACCCCTGGGTCACTGTCACACCACCAGATGGACTTTGGATTTCCAAGCCTCAGAAACTGTAAGCAATAAATTTCATTTTTTTTTTCTTACAAATTACCCAGTCCCAGTTATTCTGTTATAGAAACACAAAATGGTACCATGAGTGGGGTGTTGCTATACAGATACCTGAAAATGTGGAAGTGGCTTTGGAACTGAGTAATGGGCAAAGATTGGAGGAGTTTGGAGGATTCAGAAAAAGAAAAAAAGATGAGAGAAAGTTTGGAACATTTTAGAATTAAATGGTTAAATGATTGTGACCAGAATATTGATAGAAATGTGGACAGTAAAGGCCATGCTGATGATGAGGTCTCAGATAGAAATGAGGAACTTATAGGGAATTGGACAAAAGATCACCCTTGCTACACCATAGCAAAGAACTTGGCTGCATTGTGTCCATGCCCTAGGACTTTGTGGAAGTTGGAACTTAAGAGATGTGAACCAGAGTATTTGGCAGAAGACATTTCTAAGCAGCAAAGCATTAAGGAAGCTGCATGGCCACTTGCAACAGCCTATGCTGAGTTATGGCAGAAAAGGCATGATGTAAAGCCAAAATTTAAAAGGGAGGCAGAGCATAAATACTTAGAAAATGTGCAGCCTGGTCTTGAGGAAGAGAAGCAGACAGCATTTTCAGAAGAAAAATGCAATAGTACTAGAAGATTAACACAAAAGAATGGGATTATCAAGAGAAGGGGGAAAGGGCCCTGAAGGCATTGCAGAAGCATCTGGGACCAACCCTTCCATTACAGGCCCAAAGGCCTAGGGAGACAGAATGGTCTTGCGGAACAGGCCTGAGACACCCTCCACAGGCTCACTGCCCAGGGCCACTTTGGGAAGTTGCTTCTAGCACCAGCACCATAGCTGCTTTGGCTACTCCAGCCATGGCTAAATTGGCCCCAGGTGTGGCTGGATCTTCAGCTTTGGAAGATACAAGCTGGAAGCCTTGGAGGAATCCACGTGGTGTTAAGTCTTTAGGCTCACAGAATGCTAGTGTTGGGAAAGCTTGGGAGCCTCTACCCTGATTTCAAAGGTTGTATGGGAAAGACTGGGGGCCTAGGAAGAGATCTGTCACGGGGGTGGAGTCACCAGAGACAACCTTCACTACAGCAATGCTGAGTGGAAGTGTGGGGTCAGAGTTGCAGCAGAGAAACCCCAACAGCATCATGCCTAGTGGACCACCGTGGAGACCACAGACCTGTGGAGCTATCAGAGTGAAACACCAGCCTAGGAGAGCTGAAGTATGGCCTGAGACCAGGAAAGCAGTAGGAGCAGAACTGGCCAAGGACTTGGGGACCTGATCCCCATGCCAGCATGCAGAGGAAGTTGAACATGGAGTCAGGGTACCTGATTTGCCCACATTGGGATTTAATGCCTGCCCTACTGGGTTTTGGACTTGTTTGAGACCTGTTACTTTTTTTTTTTTTTTTTTTGGCCTATTTCTCCCTTTTGAAATGGGAATATGTACCCTATGTTTGTCCCACCATTGTATCTTAGAAGTATATACCGTGTATTGATTTCACAGATGGGACTTTGAATTTTGTACTTTTGAGTTCCAACAGGTTAAGACTTTGTGGATGAAATGAATGTATTTGTATGTGGAAAGGACATGAGTTTTGCAGGGCCAGGGACAGAATCTAGTGGATTGAATTATGTCCCCCAAAACTCACTGGGGCTTGAGTTGTGTCCTCCCAAGTTTTATGGATTAGAAACTTGGTCCCCACTGTGACAGTTAAGAGGGTGGGAAATCCTACTAGGGTAATCAAAAGGTGGAGCCTTGAAGAGGTGATTGGATTGTAGGACCATGCCATAATGAATGGATTAAAAATGGTGGTCAGGGGCATGGTTCTGAGGGCTTTAAAAGAAGAAGAGAGTCTGTCTGTCTGTCTCTCTCTCTGCTGTCCCTGCTTCCACCATCTTGCAATGTGAGATCCCTGGGTCACTGTTGCCACCACCAGATGGACTTTGGACTTCCCAGCCTCGGAAACTGTAAGCAATAAATTTCATTTTTTTATAAATTACCCAGTCTCAGGTATTCTGTTATAGCAACACAGAATGGACTACTACAGTGGGGGAGAAAAATCACCTTTAGTCCCCCCTGGTTAACTTAGCCCACCTACCCTTACCCTTCATATTCAGAGTGTCTTATATAACTGATCCACTTGAAGGTGCCAATTGGAGGTGAGTGACTCACTTCTGATCCTCTAAAACACCATCTTATTGGGTATTGACACAACTTTGGAGGTGAACTTAATAATGGCCTTGCCTACAAATTGCTCATGTTCCTGTAGCCGGTGGTGGCTCTGGAGTAGTAGAATCAAGGACTTTGGAGTCCCTTTCCAGTGTGCACATTGTCTCCCACAGTTTCACAAGCCAGTTTGACTATTGTGTGAGAGTGAACAGGACCACTGGTGACATTCCCCTGACTTCTTGGATTTGCAACCAACTGGATTAACAGAGGTTCTATTTCCTTTGACTTCTTTGATGCTCTTCCAAAGTAGTGTTGTTTTGGGCCACTGTGATGATTAATTTTATGTGTCAGCTTGGCTGGACTACAGGGTGCCCAGATATTTGGTTAAACGTTATTTCTGGGTATGTCTGTGAGGATGCTTTTGGATGGATTAGCATTTGAATCACTAGACTGAGTAATGCAGATTGCCCTCCCCAACATGGGCTGGCCTCATCCAATCCATTGAAAACTTTAATATAATAAAAGGCTGAGTAAGGGAGAATTCACTCTCTCTGCCTGTGTTTTGCACTGGGACATCGGTCTTCTCCTGCCTTCAGACTCGAACCTAGACTGAAACTGATACCATTGCCTCTCCTGGTTCTCAGGCCTTTGGACTCAGATTGAAACTATACTTTCATATCTCCTGGGTCTCCGGCTTTCCAACTGCAAATCTTGAACTTCTCAGCCTGCGTAATTGCATTTTACCATCGGCTCCAGACTGGGTCAAAAACCTGGTGAGGAGGGAGCACTCATCTCTTGCTCTCATTTCCTGCCCCTTGTTTCCATGTGGAGGGGTTTCACTAGAGCAATGGTTCCCAAAGTGTGGTCCCTGGACCAGTGGTATCAGCATCCCTTGGGAATGTGATAAAAATGCACATTCTCAGGTGTACCTGTAGTGAACTCTTACAATTTGATATTGCCTCGGAATCTATTTTGAATACAGGTTTAACTTTTCATACCAGAAGCAAGATTCACTTGCTCTTGACACGGTTTCCAGTTCTGCACTACCCCCAGTGGATCAAGCCCGTGGCCAGGGATGAGAACTTAGAGGCATGTCTCCAGTGTAGCAGACTGGGCTCCTTGCTTTCCCAACACTTTCTTAAACAGACCATTCAGGCATTTGCTGACAAACTCAAAGTGATCCACATGCTACTCCCTTATACATACTGGTAGTTGCCATGTCCTTTGCTCTGTCTGTGTCTCTGCCTGACTCTGCATTCCTGCCGCTTGTGACCAGGGATGAAGGACCGCCCTCCCGACTCATTGCTCTCTCTCTGCTCAGGATTTGTAAGGAAAAATCTTTGCACATGTTTCTCTTGTGGTGGGGTATGGAATTTGCACCTTCCATCTGAAGAACCAGGGGCTGCCCCAGGCTGGGTTTTCCCCGGAACACTCCAGAGAACACAAGGTCAGGCTCCCAGCACCAGAGCAGTGGTCAGGCAGGCATAAACTGGACATAGTCGGACAAGATCCGTAAGGGCATCTGCCAATATAAACAAGTTTCCCATGTGAGGGGCCCTCTTGTTGTGGGTCAGAAAAGTAGGCATTAGGCTGTCTGTCAGATGAAAGAAGTGTCCTGTGAAAGGCACACTGTAAACATCCATGTTCAGCTCCCCTTCATTTTCTGTTAGGGTGGTGTTGCCAGCCACTCTGGGACTGGAACCCTAATTTAGCAGGGGGCCTCAAAACATTACTCCAGACTTTGCGAATCAGATCTCTGGGCAAGGGCTGAGCAATCCATTTTACCAAACTCTCCAGGTGATTCTGAGTACGTTATGGTTTGAGAACCACTATGCTATTTATCATAACATGCCTATTTTCATTGTTGTTTTGTTTTAGGTTTATTGAAATTTAATTTACAAACAATAATATTTACCCTTTTTAGATATGCAGTTCTATGAATTTTAACAAACACATACAGTCATGTCATCACTATCATTAACAAGATATTGAATACTGTATCACCCCAAAAAGTTCCTTCATCCCCCTTTGTACTCAATCCCTTCTCTACTCCCAGCCCCGGCAACCATTGAGGTGATATTTTTCTATGATTTTTCCATTTCCAGAATATCATATAAATAGAATCATACAGTGTGTAGCCCTTTGAGACTAGCTCCTTTCATTTAGCACAGTGTTTTTGCAATTCATCCATGTTGTTGTGTGTATCCATAACATGTTCCTTTTTGTTGCTGAGTAGTATTCCATCATGTGCATACTAGAACTTGTTTAATCATTCACCAGCTGCTGTGACATTTTGATGGTTTCCAGTTTTTGGTGACTATGAAGAAAACTTCTGCAAACATTCACAGACAGATCTTTGTGTGGACATAGGTTTTCATTTCTCTTGGGTAAATACTTAGGAATGGGATTGCTGGGTCATGTGGTAAACGTATGTTTAACTTCATAAAAAAAATGGTCCTCCAATGTGATGGCACCATTTTGTATTCCTATCAGCAATGGATGAGACTTCTAGTTGCTACATGTCCTCAATCAGCACTTGGTGTTGTCAGGTTTAAAATTTTAGCTATTCTAATATCTGTATACCTGGGATATTTTTTCCTTCCTCGTGATTCCCCGGGGGATGGTAAAGGGGTGGGAAGGTGGGTGGAGAGGTGAATCACCTGGTAGGTGGGCTTGGGAGGAGTCATGTGTGGCTTATCTCCATTGTCTCTCCTTCTGCCTGCAGAGAAAGTGCATTATGATGCCATGTGGCAAGCTTAGCTACGCAGGCTGTGCAACCAGGCTGTACCCTGCTGGGATAGCTGCCAACTGTCCAGTATTGTTGATGATTTGGATAACTTTTATTCTTAGGTGCAATATTAGAAAGCCCATTTTTACCAAAAACCTAAGTCATGTCTCCACTATTGCTGCCTACCCCTTCATTCTCTTTACATCTGACAGGTGGACTCTTTCTGGCTCCTGCACTTATCCCTCAATTGATTCTAAATTTAAGGTCAGGGAGAGCTGTCTTAGTCCATTCGGGCTGCTATAACAAAATACCATAGACTAGGTTGCTTATAAACAACAGAAACTTATTTCTCACAGTTCTGGAGGCTGGGAAGTTCCAAGGTGCAGGTGCTGGCAGGTTCAGTGTCTGGCGTGGGCTGACTTCTCTTGGTTCATAGACAGTGCTTTTTGGCTTCATCCTCATATGTCAGAAGGGGTGAAAGAGTTCTCTGGGGTCTCTTTCGTAAGGGCACTAATCCCATTCATGAAGGTTCTGCCCTCATGACCTAATCACCTCCCCAGGCCCCACCCCCTAATCCCATCACATTGGTGACCAGATTTCAACATATGAATTTTGGGGGTACACAGACATAGGCAGTTTGTGTCCCTGGTCCCTGTGATTGGGTTAGGTGGGTAAATGATGGGCCAGGGCCTCTCCTCTGAAGACTGCATCATGCTGGACTTGCTGGGAGCTGTCTTTGCAGTCATGTCAAGAGAGCTTTCTGAGAAAAAAGCCAATGCTAGGAAAGCCGAGCTGAGAGATGTGGAGAGGCAGAAAGGGGTGGAGTGGGGGGAGTGATGACATTGCACCAAACCCCCAGGTGTCCCTGAAATACACTGCATGTTTCACCCTTCGTCTTTTTCGTTATGGTGAACTAGTGAATTCCCTCTTAGGGTTACGGTAGTTTGCACTGAGTTTCTGCTCCTCGTAACAGAAAGCATCAATGTAGCATAAAATGGTGAGAATGTGGGCTCTGGAGCCAGCCACCTGTGTTGCTGTGCCATTTACTAGCTGTGTGACCTTGGGGAAATTACTTATTCTCTCTGTGCCTCGGTTGCCTCATTTGTAATAAGGATATCAACATGGTGGCACTTGCCTCATAAAAGAGCTGTAAGTGTTAAATGGGTTAATAACCATCATCCACTTAGAACACTACCTGGTACACGGAACGTTCTTAATAAATGTTGGCTATTATTAATACAACCATGTTCCTGCTGTTCCTCCCACCTTGCCGAGCACTCCTTCCCAGACTCCTCTGAGACTGCTCCTCATCTACTCATCAACTAAGTGTTGGTGGGTCCTCTGGTTTCCACCTAGACCTTCTCCTTGTCATTGCATACTCTCCCATGGCTTTAGCTCCTATCTATGAGGGTTCTTCAAAAAGTCTGCGGAAAAATGAAATTAAAAGATAATACAAATCTTTCCATGAACTTTCTTTCTCTCTTTCTTTTCTTTTTTTTTTTTTTTTGATGGCTGGCCAGTACAGGAATCGAACCCTGGACCTTGGTGTTATCAGCACTGTGCTCTAACCAACTGAGCTAACTGGCCAGCACCACCATGAACTTTCTGAAGACCCCTTGTATATGCTAATACTTGCCAAACGTGTCATCCACAGGCTTGACCTCTGTCTTGAGGTCCAGACCCAAAGAGCCAGTTGCTTGTGTGCTATCTCCAGGTAGATGCTGTATTATTTTTCTATTGCTGAATAAGAAATTGCCACATGCTTAGTGTCTTAAACCAACACATATTTATTATCATGTGGTTTCTATGGGCCAAAAGTCTAGGCGTGGCTCAACTGGGTCTTCTGCTCAGAATCTCATAAGACTGCAGTCAAGGTGTCCATTGGGCTATGTTCTCATCTGGAGGCTTAACTGGAGAAGGATCTATTTACAAGCTGACTCAGGTTGTTGGCAGAATTAATTTTCTTGTGGCTGTGTGACTGAGGATCCCCACGTTTTGATGGCTGCTGGCTGGAGGCCATCTTCACATTCTAGAGTCTACTCAAAGTCCTTTGTCATGTTTTCCTACACAGCTGCTCACTCCATCAAGCTCTCAGGAGTGCCTTGAGTCCAGCTGGCTAGGAGAGAGTCTCCTATTGCACAGTGTGATTCCAGGAGGGACATCCCATTGCCTTGGTCATATTCAATTGTTTAGCAGGACGTCACAGGCCCTGCCCACACTCAAAGGGAGGAGTTATCCAAGATGTGAGCACAGGTGGCTGGCTCATGGGCCAACCCAATTCTGAGTGTCACAGATGGCCATGAGCATCATTAACATGCCCCTGTGGGACCTCCTGACCACTCTGCTGTTCTTCCACGAGTCTCTGCAAGAGGAGATGGCATCACCTTCCAAACCAAAGCCTGAGAGGTCACCCTTGATTCCTTCTCCTAAGCAGCCCCTCGTATAGTTAACCACAGGCCTTATGGGTCTGCCTCCTGAATGCTTCTAGATTCCTTCATTCTCCACTGTGGTCCCTACAACAGCCATCTGCTTGCCCCCATTTTTTTCTTCCCACTGCAGCCAGAGACATATTGCTAAAATGCAATTCTAATTACATTGTACTTAAAGCTCCTTATTACCTTTCCATTGACCTTAGGATCTGGCTCAGATTCCTTAAGGGGACCCATTAGACCCTTTGTCATTTGGCTTCTCTCCCCTCTCCAACCTCTCTCACTTCTGGCCTTTGTGCTTTCTGTCCCTCTTTCCTTCCCTTTGCTTGTTAGCCCTGACTCATGGGTCAGGTCTCAGCTCTGTGTCACTTCCTTCCCAGAGGCCCTTCCTGACTACTGGCCACATGAGTCCATACTTCCTGCACTCAGCACCCTGGACTTTCATGTTCCTGACACTCAGCACACAAAGTGGTCATTGCTTGTGTGCTTGTCCTTATTCACCTCTACACTGTAAGCTCCGTGAGGCTGGGGGCGCACATCCCCTGTGGTTACCACCATGCTTTCAACACTGTAAGCCCTCAAATAATTGTCAAGTGAAGAAAATGATAGATGAAGGCTTGCATCTCAGGCTATCCTTAAAAATATTATTACCGTTCTCTTGCAGCAACATCCAGCATTCACTCTTGATGGGCTCTGTCCCATTTGGCAGGCCTTTTAAAATCGAAAGTAATATATTAATAGAGGCAACTTTGTTTCAGATAATATTTCTTTCCTATTATGGCCAGTCCAGTCTCAAGAAATTTTTTTGCTACTGATAGACTCCAGTGACACCAATGCTGGGACATCACTTATTTCCTCCTTATACGATGTTTGTCCTCTTGCTGTGTATTTGGAATTTTGTAAAAATAGCCAACCAATTGCAGTACATATAGTGCCATAAGCTCGCTGGGAACAGTCCCTTCTGTCCACTCTGTGGAGGGACCCACAGCTGCTTTCCGGACATTCCAGGAGACGCTCTCATCCCCCGAGAACAGAAGGAGCATTTGTTCCCTGAGCCACTTTGGAGGGACAGCTGAGGCTCGACCCAATCCAGCCAGGTCAGCCTGTCCCTAGGCATTGGGATCTAGTTTCACACCACAAGCAGTTGAGCTTAATTGACAGGTGTGAAGTATGTTCTTTCTAACCCATCTCAATCTACTTCTGCCTATAGGACTGAGGCAAACTCACCTGGGAGCCCAATGAGCATGTCATGTTGGGGTGTATGTGGGGGCAGGTAGAGAGAGAGAAGGAGAGAGAAAACCTCAGATGGACAGAGACAAGGAAAGAGAAGAGAGATGGACAGAGAGAGACTCAGAGAGAAAGAAGTAGAGAAATAGAAGGAAACAAAGAAAGAGACAAGTGGAGAGCTGGGAGTGGAAGATGAACAGATAAGAGAGCTTGGGAGCTCATGCAGATGGGCACAGTGGTGGCCTTTTAGTTGGGTTAAGTGCACGCAAATGGAAAATGGGACCGTGCAGAATGTCAGCACCATCTGGAGGACCATGTGTGAAATGAGGACAAAATGAGCATCTATGTGGTTGTTACTTATCCCCAGTGGGCCCAAAGTGAATTCTGGGAGGGAGGTGGGCTGGGGTGGGAGCCATGTGTTTCCTTCTCGGTCAGCTCTTGCACTCATGTGAGTCTGGGTAGATGGTAGAGTGACCACTAAGTCATCCTGGGGCTAAGGTGGCCTTGGATGCGAGGGCCAGTTCTGTGTGGCATGAAATATTCTCTGGAATGTTTAGGGGTGGTCCAAGCATGCAGAGAGCCTGGAAGCTCAAGCGAAGCCTAAGAAAAGTCTTTTTGGACTCTCCATTGGCTGCAGAAGCGCACCAAAGGCACCAAGTGTGCACAGGGCACGCACCCTGCGCTCTTCCTACATTAACTCCTTCAGTCCTCACAACACCCTGAGTGGCTCATACTGTTATTGCCTCCATTACACAGGTGAGGTACTGATAAATGAACCAGCTTGCACAAGGCCACACCACTAGTCGTGGTGGAGCTGGACTTGGGAGCTGGGAAGTCTGGTTCCAGAATCGGTGCTCTGAACCACGAGGCTATCCTACCAAGCGAGATTCAGCTCTCACACTGCATTCGGTGCTAGCTCAGGGTTCTTTCCAGAGAGGACAGAAAGGCCATGAAGTGTAGTGGAAAGAACGGCCCCCCTGCCTTGCCCTTGCTGTTTGCAGCACTGAAATTTTGAGACAGAATCTGTAAGCTTCAGTCAGGGACAACGACTAGATGGACGAACTCTGATGCCAGCCCTGCCTGACCCACACACCGCCACTCTGCCCTGACCGGCTGGGTGCCCGTGGTCCTTTACTTAGCTGATCTAGGCCACAGAGTCTTTCGCTGTAAAATGAGGACAAAAACAAGGCTGTTCTCAGGGGGTCATGAGGGTTAAACAAGGTTATGTACTTAATGTGCCTGGCATAAAGTGAGCCCTCCATAAGTGTTAACTATTTTATTGTCTATCAGATGGTGGCCCTTCCTATTTCATATACTTATCATAGGAATGACATGAGATAATGAATATGAAAATGCTTTGTAAGCTTTTCTGCACTATTCGAATGTTAGATAGTACTGTTGTTATGAAACACTGACTGAGGGTAAGGTGCTTGCAAGGCATGTGAGTTAATAGCTTTAGCAGGTAGGCAGCAGGTCTAGGAGACTAGGATCTGGCGGGGTGGGGGAGGGGCTGAGGGAGGCGAGACAAGTAACTGTGATACCAGATCCAATATGGAAAGTCCCAGAAGAATCCCAGCATTGTGCTTTGCGGCCCAGCAGAGGAAGGGATCAGAAAAGGCTACATTACAAGACTAATTTTTGAAAAGGATTTGAATATTCATTCATTCAATGCATATTGAATCTCTACCCCTTGCCAGATTCTGTGCTGAATGCTGGGGATATAGGTGTGAATAAGACAGAGTCATGGTACCCAGGAAATGGTCTTTGGGATGACACCAACTGGGATGGGGGGCGTTTGGAAGGGTATTTCTGGGGAGAAAATAGGGTGAGCAACGGCACAAAGATGAAAAAAGATAAGCGAGCTCTGTACAGCATCCAGGAGTCTGCTGTGGCTAGTGTGAAGTTTGTGGAGTAATGGAAGGTGAATGCAGAAAAGGTGTCTGGGCTCATACTTGGGCAGTCTTGAATGACAGTCTGTAATTAATTTCAAAGGCAGTGGGGAGCCATTGAAGAGCATTAATATGCTTGCAGCCACATGAAGTCCTCTCTCAACTATGAATTCGTATTAGTGCAACTTATTTTAACTAGAGTAGAGATCATGTCTTAAATATGGATGATAATCTAACCCAGAAAAGACCTACACAAAACTTTTTCAGGGCATGAAAATGGACATTCGGTCTTTGAGAGTGATATGCAGTCAGTTGCAATAACCCAGCAATTTGCACTTTTCACAGATTTAGTAGCACACAGCACATCCACATGCACACACACACATGTATTAGAAGACTGTATTTTAAAGTCAGTTCTGCATCTCAGCTATTTATAATGTGTCATTTTCTCTTTCAGTTTCAAAATTTAGTGTGTCAATATATAAAATTCAAGAATAAATGTATATGGCAGGATAATTGTTCAAGAATTAAAATATATGCCAACAGAACATTGGTAGGCTTTATTTCGTGACATTTGGGGCTTTTGTCTTTGCAGCGTTTCCTTGTGGTAAAAGAGGTAGATTAAAAAATCATTGCAAATCAAAGTGATGCTTTCAAGCTCTAAAACAAATGCTACCTTGTCTTTTTTCACTTTTCATACATTTGCATAGATCTGTCAACTGACTTCTGAATTCACGTAAGAGTAATGTTTAGTGCAAAGTTATGAACACCTGCATTCCACAAAATTGCTTTGCCCTTCTATTCTTCAGTGCACAGCCCCTTGCCCTCCCCCTCACCCCCGCAAGAGCACTGTTTCTCTCTGAAGATTTGGAAAGAGCTTAAGGAGATGGAATCAGAGACTTAAAGACAAACCCATTGCCGCTAAACAGAACTTCCAAGTACAGATTGACCCCTCCCTGCTGCTGACCCTTCTGTGTGAGTTTCTGTGTTTGATCGCAATTCTGCTGACAGTTGAAGAAATGTGTTTTTGGATGTTTCCCAGTGAAACACCGAAAGTATCCCTGGCTGGATCTGAGTACTCAGGTGTGTATTCCTTTGGGACAGAAGATCTGCTCTTGGCTTGGGCAGGGCTAAAAGGCCTCAGCTAGAGAGAACCCTGAGCAGGGGGAGGATGGAAACCTGAATTGGCTTTTGCTGCTCACCCATCTCCTTCCACTGTCATTTATGGATATTCACAGTGACCCAGTGGTTCCTTTGATTCTGATTGGCTGCCAGCTGTGTCCTAATGTATTGTCAGACACCACTCAAGTTTGCAAGTAGTGTTGGCTCTGCTTGCATTTGGGTTACTAACCACAACTGTCAAGGACCTGAGAAGAAACAAAACCCTGGGGCAGGCAGGGTCTTGGTTTGGTATATGTTTTGTTGTCTGTTATTTTTTATTCCAAATTAATAGCACATATAAAGCCTATAGTTAAATAACACATCTGCCTGGGGTTCGGGTAGCAATTCACAATATGTTTTTATTCATTATTGCTTTAGTGATGGCTCAGAGTTCTTTTGACTCTCTTACAAGTAACAGGTGGTTTTCTGAACATGATAAATGCTAAATGCTGCCGAGGATAAGGCAGTTAGGCATTGTTTTCCTAGCTGTGGTTACACCTAGGCCCCAGGCAGCTTCTGAGTAGCAGCCTGCAACAGATTGGAATTCCTGGGGGACTTCACTTAACCCTTAGTTCTCCCCAAACTGCTTTCAATATGCTTTTGGGTGAGGCCACCCCCCCATTACCCCAAGCTGTGCAGCAGATGTACTTTTTGTATCCTAGGAGGTAGCAGGAGGGTAGGTCAAAAAGTTAATATGTCAATGTTCTGAAATGTGATGGGAGTAGAAACTTGGTGATATTAAAGATGATTTGAATTTAGATTTTTTTCAGAGTAAAAGCATTCTTTTATATATCTGCAGTAGATGATAACAATTAAATAAGTCACACGCGAATCATCAAAATTAGATGGAGGGCAAAGACCTATTAGATCATCTAACCAATTCCCCAGCGAACACAGAATCATTCCCCACAGTGTGTTCAGGGGTGCTTTGTACAGTCTCTTTTGAAAGACTTGAGCAGTTGGGGCCTTCAATTACTTCCTTAGGGAGACACTTTCCCTTATAAAAGGCCACGGTGTTTTCTTCCTTAGCCTGATATTTAAGCCATAAAAAAGAAATGTCTATGTGGCACATGAAAAATCATTTGCACAATGAGACTGATCAGAGGCTGAAATTATACCTACAGGTCTTCCAGAAAACAGTGTGCACTTACTTTGCATTCTTCCGTGCACTCTCATTTCTGGTTTTTATGCTTGAATTTGCATAGTCCTTGGAGGTGGCAGTACTGAAATTTCCTTTGGAAACCTCACTATTTCTGCTGTCACTATCACTAACTGCTCAGGGGTGACATTGCAACTCTTAATTTGAAACTAGGGGGAAAAGACATTTTTGAATACATTCTGGTCAGACTATCCATGTTTTCAGGGTAAAGAATACTCAGTCATCCAGGAAATAGCAGCTGCTTAGAATTCCTCTCTTTCGAACAGACTGGTATTGTCTTTCCTGGGTTGTTTGTGTTGGAGAGGCTACTGATTGTGTGCACACATGACCGGGGCTCCCGGACAGATGCTCCTCCTCCAAATTCCCAGTCCTCCAGGGCCTGGAACTGCAGAGCCAGTGGGGGCGTCAACACAAAGCTCCTGCTGAGTTGCCATGGTTTGTGTCAGAGTACCTTAAAGGGCAGCTTCCAGTTCTAAGAGGTCAGACACTGAAAGGGACGAATTGCATAGATTTCCAGAACTCAAGGATGCTGTGATTTGACCATGGCTCCCCTCCCATTTCCCTCACCTTCCATGCAGATCTAGGGCTGGATCTGGAGCTCACAGACCCCTCAAGCCCATTGTCCAGACTGGGTCACAAACCCTTCACATGCAAGTCCGCAAGCTAGGTAACCAGAAGAAACGTCCTTGGAGCTTTGGTTGAAGAAAGAATAGTCTTTATTTCTGCACACACGTCTCAGAGCTAGGCAGTCCAAAGAGAAACTCAGAAATACAACTGCTACTGGCAAAGTCCAAAGAAAAAACTGAGCAGCTACCAGCAAAGTAAACATGCTCTCTTTTTAGATGCAAGCTCTCTGCCGGCCAGCAGTTCAGGGCTGCTGCTCCACACAACTCTCTGAAGAACACAATAGCAACAAAACTAAAAAGATACATTGGTGTGCATGCCAGTTACTCCACACACCCCCCCGACAATTTGTTTACAAAGAATGTGCTGCACCACACCCAACAGGGCCTGAGAAGAGGGGGCCTGATTAAACTATTCTATTTTCCCAACACTCCATTAGAGTCCATGTGCCAGGCAGTGTGCTTGGAAGTCGGGAACAAAGCCTCAAGCTTCCTGCTTTGGAGGACCTGATGAATAGGTAAGGCAGGCAGGTGTGGAAATAATTTCAAAGCATTGAGGTAAGTGCTATGAAATAGGAAAGGAGGGGAGCCACGTGCACAGGCGAAGGGCACCTTAGCAAGCCTGGGGGTTGGAAACTTCCCAGAGAAGCTGAACTTAAAGGAAAAGTGGCAGGAAGTGCAAAAAGACAAGGAATAAATAACAGAAGCAAAGACAGGCAAGGGAAGCAGTTTGAATGAGGGGAGGCACAGCACCCAGAAGCCCTGCCTGCCATGCCAACTTCAACCATCTATGGAAAGGGCTTGCTGTCCTCATTTTGCATGGCTCAGAGAAGCGAGGTGTCTTCAACAAGGCCACACAGCCCAGTGGGAGAGCTAGGATGTAGACCAGGTCCATCTTAACCCACTGACCTGCTGTCTTAGAAGAGAAAGGCATGCTGGAGTACAAATTCAAAATGGGCACATTTTTATGGCCTTCTGAAGGGAACAGGCAGTCATGGGAGCTGCTGAGCCCTGGGGAGTTCCAAAAGTTGTCGCAATCTTTTCTCATCACCTTGTATAGGACAGAGGCAGGGACCTCTGTGCCTTAATTCAAAGGAGAGAAGAAATTGGTTCCTGCAGAGTTCATCTGCTATTATCATTACTCAGAATGACTTATGTTGCAGCAAAACCAAGTGCCTTCTACAGACCGGACATGCTGACCAGGGCTGCGTCAGCTGGGCTGGTGGGAGCCACACAGCTCATGGCCATGGTCAAGGCAATTATGTAGCTTTGTGGTTATGGCCTTCTAATAGGCATGTGAAATATGGGCTGCCATGGAACATTCTGTACCTTGGAATCTGGGAGAGGAGGAGAGAGACTAAGGAGCAGTAGAAGCAAAGGTTGCGCACAGGCATATGTATGAAACGAGGGTGTTGGGGCCTGTGGCCATGTGAGCACCACATCCACTGGTGTGACGATCTGCCTCTTTCCTCATGCTTTCCTCGTCCCTTACTTTGTTATTGATGCTGCGCCCACTCACCTCTGCCTTTATAGGGCAAAAGCAGCCTAGACTACATGCAAACAAAGAGCATGGCTGCGTTCCAATAACATTTTAAGGCACTGTCTTAGTTCTTTCCAGTTGTTACACCAAAGTACCATAGTCTGGGTGGCTTACAAACAACAGAAATGTATTTCTTGCAGTTCTTTCTGGCTTCTCTTTCTCCCTAAGGTTGTGCTAGGAATCTGCCATCAACAATGTGACTTAACTCTTCTTCTCAGACATAGTCCAACCATAGTACAACCTGGTGAGTACAATAGTCCCTCCTTATCTGCAGTTTCATTTTCCACAATTTCAGTAACCTGCGGTCAACCGCAGTCCAAACATATTAAATGGAAAATTCCAGAAAGAAACAATTCATGTGTTCTAAATTGGGTGCAATTCTGAGTAGTGTGATGAAATCTCACACCATCCAGCTCCTTCCCCCCTGGAATGTGAATCACGCCTTTGCCCAGTGGGATCCACAGTGTCTAATACACGCCTCTCAGTCACTTAGTCACTGTCTCCTTTAGCAGATTGACTGTTGCAGTATTGTAGTGCTTGTATCCAAGTCACCTTATTTTACTTCATAATGGTTCCAAAGCACAAGAGTAGTGCTGCTGGCAATTCGAATATGCCAAGGAGAAGCTGGAAAATGCTTCTTCAGGGAAAAGGTGAAAATTCTTGACTTAATAAAGAAAGAAAAAAATGGTATGCTGAGATCTATGGTAAGAACAAATCTATCCATGAAATTGTGAAAAAGAAAAAAATTTGTGTTGCTTTTGCTTGTTGTACTTCAAGCTGCAAAAGTTTTATGGCCACACTATATGATAAGTGCTTAGTTAAGATGGAAAAGGCATTCAATTTGTAGGTAGAAAACTTGAACAGAAATGTGTTCTGACTGACAGCAGTCAGGTTTGGCACTATTCTTGATGTCACGCATCCATCCACTGGACATGTTAGAACATCCCCTGCAGAAAAGGGGGTGACTACTATAAGCCCTTTCGCTTGTGGTGAGTGGTATGGAGAGAAAAGCTATAAAAGTGCGCTATAAAAATAATACCAGTAGCTTCCACCAGAAAACCCTTAGGTTATGCCCGCTAGAGCTTGGGGACATTCCTCTACCAATACGCCACAGATAGGTCCTGTGTAACCCTGTTCATGACTGCATACATGTTAAGCATTTATCTAACTCTTAATCCTATCTTGAGAAAGAGATTCAGCTCCCTGAAATACCTAAGAGAAATGTTTGAGGGTACTTCAGAAATTTCATGGAAAGATTTGCCTTATCTTTTTTCTTTCTTTCTTATTTATTTTAATTGACATTGTAATTGTACATGCTTATGGGGTAAAATCTGATGTTTTGATACATTTATATGTTGTATAATCATTGAGTCAGGCTAGTTAATGTAACCACAACTTCATGCATTTATTATTTCTTTGTGGAGAAAACAATCAAAGTCCTCTCCTTTAGCTATCATGTAATATACATAATGTAACTGTTAACTATAGTCTCACTTCTGTGCAATAGAACACCAGAGCTTATTCCTTCCATCTAATCGTAATTTTGTACCATTGACCAACCTCTCCCTGTTTTTCCTTTTCCCTTTCTCTCCCCAGTCTCTGGTAAACACTGTTCTACTCTCTTTCTCTATAATATCAATCTTTAAAAAATTTTTTTTAGATTCCACATGAGTGGGATCATGTGGTATTTGTCTTTCTGTGCCTGGCTTACTTCACTTAACATCCATGTTGCAAGAAATGACAGGATTTCATTCTATTTTTTTTTTAATGGCTGAATAATATTCCATTGTGAATATATACCATGTTTTAAAAAAAATCCATCCATCCATTGTTGTACACTTAGGTTGATTCCATATCTTGGCTGTTCTAAATTGTGCTGCAACAAATGTGGGAGTGTAGATATCTCTTCTACATACTGACTTCATTTTCTTTTGGTATATACCCAGTAGTGTGAGTGCTGGATCAAAGGGTAGTTCTATTTTTAATTTTCTGAGAAGACTCCATACTGTTTTCCATAATGGTTGTACTAGTTTACACTCCCACCAACTGTGTGTAAGTGTTCCCTTTTCTCCACATCCTCACCAACACTTGTTTTCCTTTGTCTTTTTGATAATAGCCATTCTAACTGGAGTGAAGTGATATCTCATTGTTGTTTTGATTTGCATTTCCCTGATAATTAGTGATGTTGAGCATTTTTTCATATGCCTATTGGCCATTTGTATGTGGTCTTTTGAGAAATGTCTATTAAGATCCTTTGCCCATTTCTCAATTGGGTTAATTTTTGGCTGTTGAATTGTTTAAGTTTCTTATATATTCTTGATATCGAGCCCTTATCAATGTAGAGTTTGCAAATATTTTCTCCCATTCTGCATGTTGTGTCTTTAGTCTGTTAACAGTATCCTTTGATGTGCAAAAGCTTTTTAATTTGATGTAATCCAATTTGTCTGTTTTTGCTTTTGTTATTGACTGTGCTTTTGAAGTCTTATTTAAAAAACTCTCGCCAAGCCCTGAGGGGATTGTTCCTTTTATGTTTTCTTCTAGTAGTTTCAATAGTTTCAGGTTTTACATTTAAATCTTTAATCCATTTTGAGTTGATTTTTGTATATGGTGAGAGGTAGAGGTCTAGTCTCATTCTTCCACCTGTAGATATCCAATTTCCCCAGCACTATAGAGAGTGCCTTTTCCCCTATATGTATTCTTGGCACTTTTGTCAAAGACCAGTTGGCTGTAGGTACATGAATTTATTGCTGGACTCTCTGTTCTGTTCCATTGGTCTATGTGTTTGTTTTTATGCCAGTATCATGTAGTTTTGGTTACTACAACTTTGTAGTATTATTTAAAGTCAAGTAGTATGATGCCTCCAGCTTTTTTCATTTTTCTCAGGATTGCTTTGGCTCTTCAGGTTCATTTATGGTTGCATGTGAATTTTAAGATTTTTTTTTTTTCTATTTCAGTGAAGAATGTCATTGATATTTTCATAGGGATTGCATGAAATCTGTAGACTGCTTTTGGTAGAACAGCCATTTTAACAATATTAATTCTTAAAATTTATGAAGATGTGCTATCTTTCCATTTATTTATGTCCTCTTCAGTTTTTTTCTTCCAAGTTTTATAGTTTTCATTGTAGAGTTCTTTCACCTCCTTGGTTAAGTTTATTCCTAAGTATCTTAATTTTTTTGTAGTTATTGTAAAAGGAATTGTTTTCTTGATTTCTTTCTTACATAGTTCACTATTAGTATATAGAAATGCTGTTGACTTTTGTATGTTGATTTTGTTTCCTGCAACTTTACTGAATTTGTGCATTAGTTCTGAGTTTTTCTTGGTGGAGTCTTTAGGGTTTTCTGTACATAAGATCATGTCATCTGCAAACATGTACAGTTTGATTTCTTCCTTTTGAATTTGGATGCCTTTTATTTCTTTCTGTTGTCTAATTGCTCTGTCTAAGACTTCCAGTACTGTGTTGAACAAAAGTTGTAGAAATGGGCATCCATGTCTTATTCCTGATCTAAGAGGGAAAACTTTCAGTTTTTCTCCCTTCAGTATGATATTAGCTGTGGGTTTGTCATAAGTGGCCTTTATTGTATTGAGGTATGTATCCTCAATACCTAGTTTGTTACAAGTTTTTATCATGAAGGATGTTGAATTTTGTCAAATGCTTTTTCTGTGTCAATTGAAATGATCATGTGGTTTTTGTCTTTCTTTCTGTCAATGTGGTGTATCACATTTATTGATTTGCATATGTTAAACCATCCTTGTATCCCTAGGATAAATCCTACTTGGTCATAGTAAATGTGCTGTTGGATTCAATTTGCTAGTATCTTGTTGAGAATTTTTGCATCAATGTTCACCAGGGATATTGCCCTGTAATTTCCTTTTTTTTGTTGCATCCATGTCCAGTTTTGGAATCAGAGTAATGCTGGACTCGTAAAATGAATTTGGAAGTATTCCCTCTTCCTCAATATTTTGAAATAATCTGAACAGAATTGGTATGAATTCTTCTTCAAGTGTTTGGTAGAATTCAGCAGTAGCACCACCAAGTCCTGGGCTTTTCTTCAATGGAAGACTTTGAATTACCTTTTTTTTTGTTAGCTGACCAGTACAGGGATCAGACTCTGGATAGTGTAATAATCAGCACAATGCTCCAACCAGCTGAGCTAACCAGCCAGCCCTAGACTTTGAATTACTGATTCCATTTCCTTACTTGTTAGTGGTCTGTTCAGATTTTCTATTTTTTCATAATTTAATTTCAGTAGATTATATTTGTCCAGGAATTTATTTATTTCTTCTATGTTATCAAATTTGTTAGCGTACAATTGTTCATAATAGTCTCTTGTGATCCTTTCTATTTCTGTGGCATCAATTGTAATGTCTCCTTTTTTCATTTCTGATTTTATTTGAGTCCTTTCTCTTTTTTTCCTGGTTAGTCTAATTAAAGGTTTGTCAATTTTGTTTATCTTTTCAAAAAAACCAACTATTTCACTGATCTTTTCAATAGTTTTTTTTAGTTTATATGTCATTTATTTCTTCTCTGAGCTTTATTATTTCTTTCCTTTTGCCAATTTTGGGTTTAGTTTGCTGTTTTTTCTTGTATCTTCTTTAGGTGCATTGTTAGGTTGTTTATTAGAATTTTTTTTTTTGATATGGGCCTTTATTGCTATAAAGTGTCCTCTTAGAACTGTTTTTGCCATGTCCCATAGGTTTTGATATGATATGTTTACATTCTTGTTTGTCTCAGGAATTTTTAGATTTCCCTTTTAATTCTTCAGTAACCCTCTGGTTGTTGAGAAGCATGTTGTTTAATTACCATGTATTTGTGAAGTTTCTGAAGTTTTTCTTGTTGTTGATTTCTAGTTTTATACCACTTTGGTCAGAAAAGATATTTGGTATGATCTGTATCTTTTTAAATTTGTTTAAACTTGTTTTGTTGCCTAACATATGATCTATCCTGGAGAAGAGTGTTGATAAGAATGTGTATTCTGCAGCTGTTGAACGGAATGTTCTGTAAATGTCTGTAAGGTCCATTTGGTCTATGGTGCAGTTTAAGTCAGATTTTTCTTTGTTTATTTTCTGTCCAGATGATCTGTTCATTGTTGAAAGTGGGGTGTTAAAACCCCTCCTATTGTTGAATTGCAATCTGTCTTTCCCCTTAGGTCTAATAATGTTTGCTTTATATATCTGGGTGCTTCAGTGTTGGATGTGTATATATATATTATATAATATATATAATATATATATATTAACAATTGCTATATCCTTTTGTTGATATCTTTATCATTATACAATGACCTGGTTTGTCTCTTTTTACAGTTTTTGATTTAAAGTCTCTTTTATCTGATAAAAATGTGGCTACTACTGATCACTTTTGGTTTCTGTTTGCATGAAATATCTTTCTTCAGCCCTTCAATTTCAGTCTATGTTAGTCTTTAATAGTCTTTTGAAGGCAGCATATTGTTGGTTTTTTTTTTTTTTTTTGTCTATTCACCCACTCTATCTCTTTTCATTGGAGAATTTAATCCATGTATATTCAAGGTTATTACTGATATGTGAGAACTTATTCCTGTCATTTTGTTAATTGTTTTCTAGTTTTGTAAATCCTTAGTTCCTTTCTTTTTCTCTTGTTACTTACCCTTGTGGGTTTGTCATTTTCTATGGTGCTAAGCTTTGTTGTTTTTTTTTCTCTTTCTCATTTGTGTGTCTGCTGTAATTTCTTTCTTCATGCTTACCTTGTGGCTAACATAAAGAGTCTTGTAGTTATAATAAACTATTTTAAGCTGATCGCAACTTAATTTTGGTCACGTGAAAATACTCTAGACTTTCCCTCCTGACAGATTATATTTTTGTTGCCTTAATTTATGTTTGTGTCTATTGTATATTCCTTAGCCACAAATCGTAGCTGGTGTTTTTCAACCATTTTGAATTTAAACCTTCATACTACAGTATTGAATGCTTTACATAGCACCATTATTTCACTGAGTTTGAATTAAGGATTTATCTGTACAGGTGAGTTTTATACTTTTTCATGTTTTTATGGTAGTGATCATTGTCTTTTTATTTCCAGGTGTGGCAATCCCCTTAGCATTTCTTGTAAGGCTGGTTTAGTAGTAATGAATTCCCTCAGCTTCCACTTGTCCAGGAAGGTCTTTACTTTTCCCTCATTTCTGAAAGATAGATTTGCTGGATAAAGCATTCTTGGCTGATAGTTTTTTTCCTTCAGGATGTTGAATATATTATCCTCTTCTCTCCTGGTATGCAAGGTTTCTGCTGAGAAATCTGCTCATAGCTTCTAGGTTTGCTTTTTTATTTTTTATTTTTTTTGGCAGCTGACTGGTACTTGTGTAGCTTTTAAAATTCTCTCTTTGTCTTTGACTTTTGACAGTTTGATTATGATGTGTCATGGAGAGGATCTTATTGGATTGAGTCTAATTGGGTACCTTTGAGCTTCGTGAATCTGAATGTTCACATCTCTTTCAGTATTTGAGAAGTTTTAAGCTATTATTTCATTAAATAGGGTTTCTGTGCCTTTCTCTTTCTCTTTGCCTCTGGAACACCTATTATTTGAACATTTGCTTGCTTAATGATGTCCCTTACATCTTGTAGGCTTTATTCTTTTTCATTTTTCTTTCTTTATTTCCCCTCTGACTGAGCAATTTCAAAAGATCTGTCTTCAAGTTCAGAAATTCTCCTGCTTGATATAGTCTATTGTTGAAGGTCTTGATTGTATTTTTTATTTCATTCATTGAATTCTTCAGCTCCAAAATTTGTTTGGTTCTTTTTAATGATACCTGTCTCTTTGTTAAATTTCTCATTCAGATCATAAATTGTTTTCCTGATTTCATTGAATTGTTTGCCTGTGTTCTCTTGTATATCACTGAGTTTCCTTAAGATTGCTATTTGAAATTCCTTTACAAGCATTTCATGACTGTCCTTTTCTTTGGCATCTGTTGCAAGAGACTGATTGTGTTCCTTTGCTACTGTCACATTTCCTTGTTTTTTCATATTTCTTGTGTCCCTACATTGATATCTGTGCATCTAATGGAGTAGTTACTTTTCCCAATTTTATGGTGTAGATTATGTACAAATGACTTTTTCTCGTATGGGTCCTAGAGTGTCTGTTGGATGTGTTGCATTGACTCTGGTTTTGGGTGGACTCAGTAGCATAATTTCTGAAAAGTTTCTTTGATTTTAATCCTCTTCAGAGATGTCTGCAAATGTGTCAGCGGCCTAGACTGCAGGAGTTTGTGTCAATACTGCCTCTGTTGTGCTGGGTTGGAGACTCTGGGCCAGGTGTGTGTGGGCATATAGGGCCAACTGGCTGTTTGGTAGTCTCTCTGAGTTGCAGAGTTGATGCCTGGCTGCCGGTCAGGTTGGTCATGGACATGCAACTCTGAGGTTGTCTCTCCCAAGGGGTGGTGCACCACATGACCAGCTTTTGGACTGAATACAGGTGTGCTTGGGTGCAGGGTAGGAGGATCAAGGGGTCTCTGTCTGACTCAGGCTCCAGGCAGCCAGGTTCATGGTTCTGCTGGAGTCTGTGTGAACATAGTAGGATAAAGGTAGGGCCTCAAGATGCAAGGAGTCAGTTTCCACTGGCCCCCAGGGCAGGATGCACTCTAGAAGAGGGTTCAGTTTCAAGATGGTGCTGTGCTATAGCTGCTTAGGTCAGGAGGCTGGGAGTTGCTCTACTTGGCCTTCTACTATGAGGCTATGCAGCCGCACAAACTCCCATCTACTCTCCAAACTGGGCTTGGGGCCTGTGAGAACTGGGGGACCCTGTTGTGGCAGGGATTGCTGGTGTTTGTGGTGGCAGTGGGAACACCTGAGGTTTGTCCAGCTTACTTTCTCTTCACCTTGCTCTGCGCCACTGTCTGCAAGGAGACAGTGAGGCAGAGGCAGGATACTTGCTCTGCTCTCTACGGTGCTATCCCTCTCTTCTGTGCTACACAAGCATTTCATCATTCCCTGGTGCTCTGAAGTGTATTTTTTCAGTCATTCTGGTCAAAATATCATTGTCTGTTTGTTTTGGTCTCTTTGTGTGTGTGGGGAGGGGGGTTAGGGGCAATGAGCAGCAGACAACTCTGTTTGGCCATCTTGCTCCACCCTTCTGCATTATCTTTTAATTCTATTTTTCCATGAACTTTTTGAAGAACCCAGGTGTATGTTATAGGCCATATTGTGGGAAATCAGGAGGAACAATCTGCAATGCATTCCACCCAGAAAAAACACAATAATATACCCCGTTAGACATTTCTTTGGACTCTCATCTCTCTTGGCAGCTCTCCTGTCTCCCCCTCTTCTCTTGCCTCAAAATCCTCTCTGCTTTCCTAGGCTATTCAGCTCAGCATTTCTCATTCTATTCCAGAGCCCCCTGCAAGGATCATGGTCACTCCTCCACATGCTCATCCTTCAGATGTTTCTTCCATCAAGGTCCGTGAGTGGTAAACTGTCTCAGTTTTTGTTTCACCAGAATGTTTTAATTTTGCTCTCATTCTTGAAAGATCATCTTTCTAAGGACACAATTCTAGATTGACAGTTATTTTTCTTTAGCCTTTGATGATGTGATTCCACTGTCTTTTGGCATCCTTTTTTGGGGATGGTAGTCTGATATCAAACTGTAGTCACTTTGTCATATGTGATTTTATTTTCTTGTTCCTTTAGAAATTTCCTCTTTGGCTTTCGTGTTTAACAGTTTCACATAACGTACCTTGTGTGTGTGTGATTACTTTGGAAAACTTACCCTGCCTGTGATGCATTATATTTCCTGTCTCTGAGGATTCATGTTTTTTATTAGTTCTAGAGTTTTCTTAGCTATTATCTCTTTAGACAGTCTCTTCCTCATTCTTTTTGGTCTCTCTTGTGGAACCCTGGTCATGTTAGAACTTGTCATTCTTTCCTCCCTTTCTTTTACTGTTATCTATTTTCTTATCTTTTGTGCCACATTTTGAGTGTTTTCTTCAGATCTTTCTTTAGGTGACTAATGCTTTTTTCATTCGTGTGTCTTTTGCTCTTTCACCTATCCATTAGTCTATATGTCTATCTATTTATCTATCTATCCACACACATATATGTATATATATGAAGCTACTTCAAAAAGTTCATGGAAAATAGAATTAAAAGAGAATATGTACCAGCTAGTCACACAAAATAAATAAATAAATAAAAGATAGTATGAATCTTTTCCAAGAACTTTTTGAAGTACCCCTGTATGTAGTTTACTATACATATGGTTTTAATTAGGTACAGTTTTATTTCTATAAATTCTATTTGGTTTCTTGTTAAATCCATTTGGTCATTTTTGATAGTCCTCTTTTCCGTGTTGATTTTTTTTCCCATGTTCAATTTTTTCTCTTATTTCTCATATATTTTATACATAATTATTTATTTATTTTTATTTTTGTGTTTTTATTGTGGTAAAATATACATAACCTAAAATTTACCATTTTAGCCATTTTCAGTATACAGATCACTGGCATTAAGTATATTCACATCATGCAAGTTATTTTATATTCTACATCTAATGATTTTAATATTTGAAGTCTTTGGGTGTATGAGTCCATTTCTGTTGCTTATAACAAAATACCTGGAACTGGGTAATTTAGAAAGAAAACACAAGTTATTGCTTACAGTTTCTGAGGCTGGGAAATCTAAAGTTCATCTTGTGGTGGTGACAGTGACCCAGGGCTCTCACATTGCAAGATGGTGGAGGCACAGAGAGAGAGAGAGAGAGAGAGACAGACAGACAGACTCTCCCCTCTCTTCTTTTAAAGCCCTTAGAACCATGCCCCTGACCACCATTTTCAGTCCATTCACTATAGCACGGTCCCACAATCTAATCACCCTTTCAAGGTTCCACCTTTCAATCACCATAGTAGGATTTCCTACCCTCTTAACAGTCCAGTAGGGTCCAAGTTTCTAATACATAAAACTTGTGGGACATGATTCAAGCTTCAGTGAGTTTTGGGAGGACATAATCCAATCCACTACATTGGGGGATTAAATCATGCTCGTTATTTCTGTTGACTCTTTTTTTTTTTTTTTGTCTTTTTCGTGACCTGCACTCAGCCAATGAGTGCACCGGCCATTCCTATATAGGATCCGAACCCGCGGTGGGAGAGTCGCCGCACTCCCAGCGCCGCACTCTCCCCTGCGCACCACGGGCTTGGCCCCTGTTGACTCTTACTTACTGGTTACCTCTAGGTTTGGTAATTTTTTCTCTTTTTTAAAACTAATATTTAATTAAACTGTGGGCATCCTCACATGACTGGGTAATGAATGCTTTGCTCTGGAGAGGATTTGTATTTCTCTCTGCCAGACATTTATTTTCTCTGTTTAGGGTTTTCAAGATTAGCTGTGCAGTGAAAATTCTGAACCTGATACCCATATGAAAGCATGCCAATAACTACTACTTCTCAGGGAAGACCATCATTATTGTTTTTATTATTACTATTACTACTTTTAATAATACATTCCACCTGGAGCTATGGTGGAGACAGATAGATTTCCCTCTGACTTCTTAAGCTAGCACGTTTTTTTTCTAGTCCACCTTCTCTCTGGAGTGTGAGACCCTTTGAAGAGTTCAAACTTTATGTGAGTCTCGGGTTCATCTCTCCTCTTTGTACCCAAAAGACCCCATTTCCCGGAGCAACTATTAAAGGTTTTCTTGAAAGGTCACGTAGTAAATATTTTAGGCCTGGGGGCCATATGTTCTCTGTTGTAGTGACTTAACTCTGCTGTTGTCATACAAAAGCAGCTAAAGGCCATGCATAAATAAATTGGCATGGCCATGTGCCAGTAAAACTTTATTTACAAAAGCAGGTGGTTGGCCTGCATGTTGAGGTTTGCCAACCCTTCTCTAGAATCCTGATACTGGCATGTGTTTCTTGTGCAGCCCCCACTCCTGGCTTTTGTACTTTTTTTTGCTCATGGTTTATTTTGTTTTGTTTTACTTTATTTTATGTTTCTGGGAATTTCCCTTGTTATCTTGAAAGTTAATCAATTCATTTAATATTGCAATTTGTCCAGCATCTTGGGGTTTTGCAGTTGAGGGATTTTCAAAATATTTAGTCTTCTTTTCTAGTAGCAAAACCCAGCAATTTCTCTCTCCCCTTCAGCTAAACAAACCCCACTAAGTTAGCTAAATGGCAACCAACTATTTTTCCTTATGCATCTCTCTTTTGCATCTTGTTCCTTAGCCTCTTGTCCCACCAACTCATAACTCCTCTTCTTTCAGAGAACTTACAGTCTTAGGGTACCAAAATTTTAGAGGAGACATACTAAGGTTCTGACCTCTCTTCTGTCATGTCAAATGATGGAGGAGAAGAGACCTTGTGTGTGTGTGAATGGGGCCTTCCGAGAGCTCTTTCAGCTGTGTTTATCAAATCTCTTCTGTGTGCCTCTCACTGCTCTAGGGTGTGAGATTCACCAGTGGAAAAGACAGAAAAAAATCCTGCTTTCTTGGACTTGGCATTTTAATGGGGTGGGACAAAAAATAGATTAGTGAATGAAACTGGAAAAATATCAGGAAATGAGAGTGTTATGTTGAAAATAAAAAAGTTGTTTTAATAGGGAATGACTGGGAGGTGGTTTAGAGTGGATGGTGGGGGGACGGTGCTCAGTGAGGGGGCGACATTTAACCCTGACTTAAATGATATAAAGAACAGGTTATGTTCAGATCTGAGGCAGGGGAGGGGAGTAGAAGTTTTTGGTATTTTCAGGGATCTGAGAGAATGCTAGTGTGGCTGAGATACAGAATAGGAAAATTGAGAAAAAAGGACTTAAAGAAAAAGGAAAACAGGAATCTGGGAAAGAGTGGAACTGACCCAGGAGTACAATGAAAAGGAGCCCTGTGATGACAGCTGTGCAACCGTGTAGAAAACAATGGGCCTAAATGAAAGCCCAGGGCCCAATGAAGAATGTTGTAAGAAGGGAGACCACATGACACACATTCTATGATGAAGAACTGGAGTATTTTCATGATAAGATGGATGCACATGTCTTCTGTTAATTAGGAAAAGGAAAAGGCAATAGAAATTGTGAGCAAAATTAAAATTTTAGAAGAAAATTATAGTTCAAATAAGAGCAGCTGATGTAATTTAAGAAAAGAGAACATGTTTGATCTCGAAGTGTGGAATATTCTCCTTTGGACAGTACAGGTTTAGTGATACATGGTCTGGCTGCTGCACTGGCTTTTTTAATTTCTTTTTTAAAAAAGCAGCTTTATTGAACTATCATGGACATATAAAAATTGTATATATTTAAGGTGCACAACTTGTTTTGATATATGTATATATTGTGAAATGATCACAAAGAAGCTAAGTAACATATCCATGACCTCTGGTTGTTACCATTCTCTCTCTCTGTGTGTGTGTGTGTGTGTGTGTGTGTGTATTATGCACTGGCTTTTCTATGGAAACAATCAGACTCCTCAGTGCTGCAATGGATAATATTTATGCAATAAAAGTGGTATTATAGATGTAGTTTCCACGTTTAAAGTTTTAGATTCCATCTATACTGCCAAAGCAAGAAAGACCCAAATAGAGTTAAGAACAGAAGGTAAATGTTCTCAGCCGGGTGCTGCAGAAGCATGCACCCAGCTGACTGAGGCTGGGAGGACGATGCCCTGTGGGTACCATCATTTCCTTGTTTTATGTAGTGGGTCTGAGGGGTAAGGGTTTAAGGGAAAATTTAAAATTTCAGTTCTTTGGTATGCTTTAAAACTTTTAAAACTCTCTGCCCGTATCATTTCTATAAGCTTATTTTAGAAAGAGTTATCCTTCAGTTCTTTTATTCTACAATGTTTATGGAACATTTCCTACATTCCATATGCCATTTACTGGGGAATAACTGAAGAACAAGAAGAAAATAATGTCCCTGTCCTCATATAGCTAATATTCCAGTGAGGGAGAATGTGCCTTTCTATGAGCATCCAAAAGATACAAGTTAAAGGGAATAGGATATTAGTGATATTTCTGTCACACTCAGCAACAACAAGGATCGGTTGCCCTTTGTGTGTTTACGGCTCCTAAATCTTTATCTTCAGACCGGATCTTGTTCCTGCACTTCAGACCTGCACGTCCAAGTGCCTCGTGAGCACATCCCATCCGTTCATCCTCCAGCATCCTGCAGCTCCGTCAGAAAACATCTCCCTCCTTCTTCCACCTTCCTTCTCTTCTCCCACTCTCACCACCCCACATCCCATCAATGACCAAGACCTGCTGATTCTGCCTCCTGAGTGGACTCAACCCCTTGCATTGGTGCTGTGCCCACAGCTCCTTCTTAATCCTGGTCATCTTCTCTCACTTGGATTATTTCAACACGCCTTTCACTGCTCTCCAATCCATTCTCCGTATGGCAGCCAGAGCCATGTTTCTAACAAATCTTATCCCGTGAATCTGCCTGAAGCCCTTCAATGATATCTTAGTCTATCTTGTGCTGCTATGGCAGAATTCCTGAGACTGAGTACTTTATAATGAGCAAAATCAAGGAGCTGGCATCTGACGAGGACCTTCTTGCTGTGTCATCTGCTGTGGTTTAAACATCTCTGCCAAAACTCATGTTGAAATTTAGTTGCCATTGCAATGGTATTCAGAGGTGGGATGTTTAAGAGGTGAATAGGTCATAAGTGTTCTGCCTTCATGAATGGAATAATGCCATTATCCCAGGAGTGGGTTTCTGATAAAAGGGATGAGTTCAGCCTGATGTCTCCTCTCTGTCTTTTTTTTTTTCCTAAAGGTGACCGGGTAAGGGGATCTTAACCCTTGACTTGGTGTTGTCAGCACCACACTCTCCCAAGTGAGCCATGGACCAGCCCTTCCTCTCTGTCCTGTGTGCTCTTCCTTCTGCCTTTGGCCATGGGATGAACCCTGCCAGATGCTGGCTCCATGTTCTTGGACTTCCCTGCTTCCAGAACCATGAGCCAAAAAAACCTTTTCTTTATAGATTACCCACTCTGTATTCTGTTACAGCAGCAGAAAGCAAAACAAGATTCATCCCATTTTGGAAGGTGGAAGGGCAAGAGTGCAAGAGAGCAAACCCACTCCTGTAAGCCCTTTTTATAATGGCACGAATCTGTTCATAAAGTGGAGCCCTTGTGACCTGAACACCTCCCATTAGCCCCACCTCCCAACACTGTTGCATGAGAATTAAATTTCCAATACGTGTATTCTGGGGACACATTCAAACCATAGCAAATGGCTTCCCATGACCCTTAGGAGAAAGCTCAAATTCTTTGGTGTGGCTCATGAATTCTCTCTCTGTCTTTCTCTCTCTTGATCTGTCTCTCTCTCTCTATCTCTCTGTTTCTCTATCTTGCCCACATGCACATACGTACTTGGGCCTACACATGTGCTGTTCTTTCCCTTCCCAGAATGTTCTCCCACCATCCAGCTCTCTTCTGCCTTGTGTTGCTGGCAGGGCACAGGCCCCACACTTGGCCGGAGAGTCTGCTTGTTTTGGTGTCCCTTTCACTGTGTCTGGGATGGAGTGATTATAGAGTCCCAGTTCTGGGTTCCTACTGCCGTTGTTCAAATCCTGATACCACCCCTTCCTTGGGCAAGTTATTTAACTTCTGTAAACTCTCTGAGCATCTGTAAAATGGGGTTCACGGTGGACTTACCTTGCAGGGTTGTTACAAGACGTGACGTGCCCCCCAGTACCCAGCACTGAGCAACCCCCTGCCCCTGAGTGTTAGCTAGCAGCTCCACTACTGCCCTGACTTTCACTGTGACTCCCACACGCCCATCTCAGCTTGGTGAGATCCTCATGGTAGGCTTCCCACGCCCTCTGCCTTTGTAGCTCCCACATTTCTCCTCTGTGACCCCCCCCTTTATTGTAGACATCGTAGATTGTCTGCTGGTGTGTGAGCTCCACCAGCATGGAGACACCGTCCTGTCTCTACAACTTTCCCAGTGTTTCATACAGTGCTTGACACATGGTAGGGCTCAGTAAAAAAGGAATAAATGAGGAATGCATGAGATAGATGCAGAATTTAGTTAATCCGACTTGACCCTGGAAAGAACATTCTGACCTTGAGAATTGCATGGGATCCCTGAAATGCCTGAGCAGGGCAGCTCTGCCTCTGGAGATGCATCTGTCATTTTTACAGTTTAGAGATCTTTACCACGTGTATTTCTTTATTGGCTTTTTAAATCGCTTGTTTTCCAACCATGTTTCTAACTTAAAGGGTATTAGGTTTCTACATGTCTGAATGGTGGAACCGCCTCTCCCAGGTGAGAGCAGAGACGTCTGGAGCTGGACTTACCGTGCAAGGCCCTGATGCATAGTGTCTCTCTGCGAGGGGGCAGGTCCTTTTTTTAGGGGTGGTGTTATTTATTCTTCCGTGCCCCCGTGCAAACCTGCCACAGGGCTGGCTAGCCCTCCCTTCTCCGGACGTGCTCTCAGCTGAGGCTGGCGGACCCATGTCAGAGTGGGAGTGACATGAGCTCAAGCAATGATTTGGCTCCTTTAAGGCGCGGTCGAGCTCCCGGGGAGTCCCGGCTCCCACCTCTTGCAGCAGCAGCAGAGCCCAGCTGTCCGCGGAGCCCCACGGGGACCTCGCTGTGTTTACACGAATGGTCATATGGCAAGCTCTGGCAGCTCACAGGCGGCTGCACCGTTACCTCATCTGCAGTCCGGTGACCTCATGCGCGTGGAATGCAGCTCTAGGCCGGGAGAAGCTGGTCTCCACGTGGCCCAGGGAGCCTGCCCGAGAGCTGTCCGCTTGGCAGTGCTTCCCAGCAGCACCTGGGAGTCGCTCATCTCAGGCGATTTGCGTCTCCCCCAAGAGGGGCCACTGACCCCAGGCTAGAGCCTCTTATTTAGGTAGTTACCTCCAAAATGTTGGCATACAAACAGGATGCAAAAGGCATTACAAGGGGAGAAAAAGACAGGAGGCCTCCTAACTTGGGGGTGAAAGCATCACTAGATATTGTTTTTATTGTTTATCACTTTCTTTGAATTATATTTGCTCTCCCCCTCCAAAAAATATTGCATGTGATGACTAGGAATATAAAATAAATTAGCTTTGCCATAGGCTGCTGGGTTTATTAGCCCTTTCAAGCTCTTCACAATGTAAAGGACGAGCTGACCTACAGTGGTCTCCTCCTTCCAATGCTCTCTCTCTCCCCGTCTGTAACAGGAGCTCTGCTATTTGTGCATTTAACAGCTTAACCCTTTGAATTACTCCAGAGCACTGTATTCTTTCTTGGATTTCTTTTGGGATGGCATTAAATTTTTTTCCAGCTTTATTGACAATTAAAAATTCAATACATTTACAGTGTTCAATGTCATGTTTTGATATATGTTTACATTGTGAAATGACTACCACAATCAAGCTAATGAACATATCCATCACCTCACGTAGTAATCATTTTGTGTGTGGGGGGAGAACATTTATCCTCTTAGTAATTTTCAAGTGTACAATATGTTATTATTAACTATAGTCACCACACTATACAATAGATCCCCAAAATGTATTCATTCTAACTGAAAGTTTATATCCTTTAACCAGACATTTAAAATTTAAGGCTGTTGTTTTATGTTATGCATATCATGTATATGTCTATATTTTTAAAATAAAACAGAGATGAAAAAACAAGCCCAGGAAATAAAAATGGAAGAAAAACACAAAAGTTAAATAGCTCCAGAGGTTCAGAATTTATTTGGATAAGGTTTGTGCAGTGAAAAGGCTCTTGAGGGGGAGGATGCAAATGTTAATAGAGTCAGCCCCCTGACTACATAGAGATCAATTAGCAATATAGGACCTATTGTTTTTGTCCTTTAAATGCAAAGCAAAACCAGTTCTTAGAGTGAGATCTAAGTCTTACTGGGACAAGATGGAAATACTTGGCAATAATGAGCAAAAGTGCTGGGTCATTATCTTGAGGGTGTGTTTGCTGTTACTCCTAGTCACGCACTTGACAGATTCTTTCCCATTAGCAAGCCTGGAGCAGCAGCAGACAGTGTTCAAATGATTTCTCCCAAATCTGGGCTCCAGGACGGTCCTCGTGCACACACGAATGACCGTGTGAACAGATTGCTTCCCCAGCCTGTCCAGAGTCACCTACGCTGCTGGCAAATGGTTTTGCAGAGCAAGGTAAGCACTGCAGAGACCCAGAGGCTGTACATTTAAACAATTATGGCCTGTGTGTGTCTCAGCCTCCTGCTGCATGGTCCCTGGCAAGATGGTGTAATATGTGCATTTTACATATCAATAGTGGAGGAGGCTGTTTCCAGATGGCTCTACCTATTTCAAAGCCACTTTTTTATGCAGAAGGAAGACTGTGTGACCTCCTTCCAAGTAAATGTGTTTTGTAAGTCCTGGGAATGAATGCTTAGAAAATGGTCCTGGGCTATATTTCATGTCCAGTCCAACGTGTTGTGTGTGCACAGCTGTTCAGGGCTGGCATGTGGTAGCATATTAAAAGGAAGATTACCATTTCCAATTTTTTCTCCTTCTGAAAGCTTGATATGCATATATGAACTTGTGGAAAAAAATATGCATAATGAGACAGGGAAGCCAGGTCTCAAGGCACAAGTCGGTGCACATCTGGAGTTTGTAGCATTCTAGAGATAGTTACTTATTCCCAGGGGCCGCTGCCGGAGTGGGAATGGTAGCCCGGTATCCATGGTGAGTTCCCTATCTCATCGAGCCAGGTGTGCATGTGTGTGTTATTTCTTGGAAAGGCTGTCCTCTGAGGGGATCGGGAGGACAAGAGAGGAGAGAAGGGAAAAAACAGAAGGGAGGTAATTAGGCGCCACCTTGCCCAACGGAGCCAGCTCAGGCGTCTGAAATCAAGGATGGGTATTGGGAGGGCGCTGGTGGAGTCAGATGACGCCTGCAGAGCCTCCTTGCCGCCTGCCAACTCCACGCTTGTTTCTATGGGTACAAGACCAGGGAGGAGAAACCCTGGGGTCAGGAAAGAAACACAGATTACAGTACCAAGCAGGATGGGCCTTGCTACTTGCCTCTTATGCAGTGTGGTATTAGTCTTGAACTGACAACCTGAATTCACGCTGTTTTTTTCCCAGTTAAGAAATTGAAAGTGTCTCAACTTCGTAGGCTGTTATTTAGAAAAAGGCTTCATGGGATAGCATTTTTATTGGACTGCTGACTGGCTGATATTTATATTCTCATTTAATGGATAGAGAAAGTGAAGAGTTGGGAACTTCACAGACCTGTCTTACAATAAGAGGTAAACAGGAGCAGGTCTGGGAAGTTTTCCCAGAAAGAGAGTTTGTTATAGTTTCATGGATTCATGGGATGTGTGGATTTTTTTTAGCTGCAAGATTGCGAGGTTCCAGATGCTCTGTGTAAAACAATGCCCCACAGGGAGGGGAAGTGTGAGGTCCGGCTTGAGGCCACCCTTAAAAAGGGCTATAAACAGCAGCTGCTTCTATTGTGCATGCCAAGTGCTGCCTATTAGCTTAGGTCTCCAAACTCCTTGTTTCTTTGTCTTCTACCAGATGTGACCAAGTAGGAGTTTGTCAATTCAGAGGTGGACCCCAGATGGTGGGAATCAGGGGAGGGAAGTGGAAGGGGCCAGAAGGCTCTGGGGCGAGACAGGAGAAGCCGTCTGCTTTCTCTTGGGTGCTGTCTTCCCATCTCAGTGTCTGATCCTTTCTTCCCTCCACTCCACTGTCTAGGCAGCTGAGGCCAAGTGGGAAAAGGATGTCTGCGGTGCCTGATCCTCAAGGTCAAATGTGGGCATGTGGGGGGGGCACAGGGCACATGTGAGGGGAGAGAAGACGGCAGAGGAGCACTCGAGGAGCCACCATTAGGGACCCCAGCTGGAGGGTGGAAAAGGGTAAACAGAGGACCTGGCCACTGGGACCATGCAGGACCTGGATGATGAAACTCCACGACGTGGGCAGGAAAACACAGAGATGTTTCGCTGGGCTGCACCTGGTGAAAGGGTTCATCAATTCCCTTGCTGGTGAGGAGTAGACATCAACCTCAGAGCCACGTTGCTTCTAGTTAATGGTATGTGTGTCTGTGTTTACTTGTTTAAAAAACTGTGAGTTCAGACATTCTTAATTAATCCCTTCTTATTTCCCTTTCTTTCTTCTCCCAACATAGTGGACCCTTGGAGGCATGAGTGAGAGCAGCTGTCTGCACCAGTTGCACCCTACCTACAGCAGCCAAGAGTCAGAAGTGCGGAATGGGGCCATCGGCAAGCAGCGTCTCCCCCAGAGCCTGCTCCTGGCACTGCATCACCACGCTGCGGCCCAGGTAAATGGAACCCCAAGCAACAGCCTCTGTCTTTTTGCCCTCTCCTTCTCATGGAGATGACAGGAATGCTCAACTGTGCTCCAGAGCTGTTTCTGCCACAGGTATTTCCAAATTACACAGCAGTGAGTTCTCATACACAGCTGGTAGAAGTGGGATGCGGGGAGCAATTCTGGAGAACGATTCAAAAGTGTAGCTGCATTATATATCTGTATAGGCCATGACACTGCATTCCAGTATCTGCCAGAGAAACTCCTGCACAGGTCTAAGTGGATACAGACATGTGTAAAGATGTACTATTTTGTGTCCCAGGGAGTTGGAAGCAACGTAGGTATCCACTATTTGGGGAATGTGGTAGGAGCTTATAGTGGGCTACCATGCAGCAGTTGAAGCAATGAATGAGCACAGTTCTTTAGAAAGAGTGTTGAATGAAAATGTAAGAAATGGAACAAGATCTCTAGCATTATACCATTTTAATAATGTTAAGAAAAGCGTACACATACAGAAATTACTGTATTTTTACATTTCCAAGGGCAAATTCCTAATATAGGCGTGTCCATTGGGTGGGAAGAGAGGAAGGAGACAGGTCATGGGGATCAAGGACACAGGGGAAAGTTTAGATAAAATGGAAGAAGAAGAGGGTTTGAACTGGTTAATTATGATAATTAATGTGCTATGAACTGAAGAAACAATTAATTCAGTTTTGCACTTAAATTCCTATGTATAAAAGTTCTCTCTCTCTCATATATCTATCTACCTCCCTATAAAATACCATAGTTTATCTGGTGAGAAATACTATAGAAATGCATAAACGCATGTACAATATCACTGTCAACAACCAATCATCAAATACTCTTTAGACCTCTGCTATGAGTGTCGTTTCCCTGTGCTGGGTATGATGGGGGCTTGCAAGACCATGTGGTAGTTTCCTTGTTCTTATGCTGATTGGAAATTCTATGGGAAATAATAGCATGTGGTTCAAAACAGTTTCTAATTTTTTTTTTTTTGGCATAATAACATTTAACTTTTTTAAAAATTTAATATTTTATTTATTATTAGCATATTATTCTTACAAATATTTCTTTATGCCCTTTGCCTGACCTATCACTTCCCAAACCCCTCCCCGCCCTCCCCTCCATCTCTAGTATCCTTATGTTTGCTCTCTTCTTCTGAAGTTCAATGTATTGCAGTGGTCTTTTCTTTCTTTCTTTCCATCATTCCTTCCTTCTTCCCTCCTTCCCTCCCCCGGCCCCCTTCCTTCCTAGCAGCCAATTATGAGTGAGAACATGCAGTATTTCTGTTTCTTTGTCTGGCTTATTTCACTTAACATAATTTTCTCCAGGCTCATCCATGTTGTTACAAATGGCAGAATTTCATTCTTTTTTTATGGCTGAGTAGTATTCCATTGTGTATACATACCACATTTTCTTTATCCAGTCATCTGTTGATGGACATTTAGGTTTGTTCCATATTTTGGCTGTTGTAAATAGAGCTACAATGAACATGGGAGTGCAGGTATCCCTTTGACATGATGATTTCCATTCCTTTGGATATATACCCAGCAGTGGGATTGCTGGATCATATGGTAGTTCTATCTGTAGTTGTTTGAGGAAACTCCATGCTGTTTTCCATAATGGTTGTGCTAATTTACAGTCCCATCAACAGTGGAGAAAAGTTGCCCTTTCCCCACATCCTTGCCAGCATTTGTTATTCTCAGTCTTTTTAATAATGACAAGTCTAATTGGGGTGAGATGACGTCTCAGTGTGGTTCTGATTTGCATTTCTCTGATGACTAGTGATGCTGAGCAGTTTTTCATGTACCTGTTGGACATTTGTATGTCTTCCTTTGAAAAATGTCTATTCATCTCCTTTGCCCACTTTTTAATTGGATTATTTGTGTTTTTTGCTTTATAGTTGTTTGAGTTCTTTGTATATTCTGGATATTGATCCCTTGTTGGATTTATAGTTTGCAAATATTTTTTCCCTTTCTGTAGGTTGTCTTTCCACTCTGTTGATTGTTTTCCTTGCTGTGCAGAAGACTTTCAGTTTGATGTAATCCCATTTATTTTTTTCTTCTGTTGCTTGTGCTTTTGAGGTCTTATTCATGAAGTCTTTGCCCAGTCCTATTACCTGGCCTCAATACAGTTTATAATTAAGGCCCAGACTATTTAAGGCATACTACATGAGCTGCATAAGATTAAACAACAAAAAAGATAATTGGTGAGGACAGGGAGTAGTCAGGGAAAAGTTTATGGAAGAGGAAGCTCTGCACTGGGCTGGGAAGGATGGGCGGGCTGGCTTGGGGGAGGGGAGGGGAATGGATTCTGGGCCGCTGGCGGGAGCGTGAGTGGAGCAGCCAGACCCCATGGCAGGGGCAGATCTGGGGGAGTGCGTGCGCCGTGATCAGTGCAGCGTGCAGCCTCCGGGAACCCCACTTTGCCTCCTGCGGCTCCTCAGGAAGCCATGTGTGGAGCCTCTTGCAGGCCTCTCCCATGCCCTGCTCAGGGTGTGGGCGCTTGAGGGTGGGGTTTGGAGTGTGGCCAGAGCTCCTCTGCTGCCACTGGGGTCCCTTCCACTGCGTTTTCTCTCTTATGCTTGAGGCTGCCTCCCAGCTTCCCCTTGTTGCTCCTTCCATGTGACAATGGGAAGGGGTCATGTTTTAAAGTGACAATTCTATTTTGAAGATATTACATAGAAAATTCTCCACACACCGTGGACAGATCTTCTAGTGATCATTTTTAAAGATCTTTTTGAAAATTAAAAGCGTACGTGCATGAGTTTAAAGAGTCACCAATACTGTGAAGTTTATTAAGAAAATCAGGAGTCCCAAGCCCCCATCCCCTCCATTTGTCCTCACTCAGAGGCCATCACTTAGAGCTATACTGATAGATTCCTTTTGTGTTTACTTCTATATTTTTATTTAATGGGATGATATTGCTACTTTTTGATCTGTCGTTTTAGGCATTATGTATGGACTCCATATTTTGGAGGAAGGGCGTTTAACTTTCTTTTCTCTTCCTTCCTTGACAGTGAATATTTCCCATTCCTCATCTTCCCAGTGTAGTTCATATTATAATTTTGGTTAGACCAGTATTCAGAATATGTTATTCAAAGCTGAGCCATGCAGTGACTATGATTATTTTTTCTTTCACAGGTAATTTTTTGATTTCTCTGGATCTATGCTGTCCAATACAGTAGCCACTAGCCACATGTGGCTACTGAGTATTTGAAATGTAGCTAATGCAACTATGGAACTAATTTTTAATATTATTTAATTTGAATTCTTTATATCTAAATTTTAAAACTGATGGCTTTTGGAAAACTGTTAAGTGTGTTTGGAACATCTTTGGTATGTGACTCACTTTTTCAACTGCACATTTCATGGAAACTAACTACAGCTTGCTATATAGTTTGAATGTCCCCTGCAAAACACAAGTTGAAAGTTAATCCCCAATGTATTGAGAGGTGGAGCCTTTAAGAGGTGAGTGGATCATGAGGCTCTGCCCTTATAAATGGATTAATCCATTCATGGATTAGTAGATGAATGGATTATCATTAGAGTGGAACTGGTGGCTTTAAAAGAAGAGGAAGAGAGACTTGAGCTAGCATGTGAATGTGCTCAGCCCTCTTGCCATGTGATGCCCTGCACCTCCTCTGAACTTTGCAGAGAGTTGCTGCCAGCAAGAAGGCCCTCACCAGATGCTACCTCTTGACTTCGGACTTCACAGCCTCCAGACTATAAAAACTCCACTCCTTCGTTCCTTCGTTCCTTCGTTCCTTCCTTCCTTCCTTCCTTCCTTCCTTCCTTCTTTCTTTCCTTCCTTCCTTCTTTCCTTCCTTCTTTCTTTCCTTCCTTCCTTCCTTTCTTCCTTTCAATTACCTAGTTTCAGGTATTCTGTTATAAGCAACAGAAAACAGACTAAGACATAGCTGAAATCAAGTATTTCTGAGAAATTTTAGTGTGCAAATTGAGATGGGCCGTAAATGCAAATACACACTGGATCTCAAAGATTTAGTATGAAAAGAAGAACATAAAATATCTCACTAATAAATTTTATATTGATTTCATGTTGAATCAATATTTTGCATATATTGGGTTAAATATGATATATTATTAAAATGAACTTATTTGAGCTCTTTTTAAAAATGTGATGACAAAACATTTTAAAGTACACATGGGGCTCACATTGTATTCTTCTGGGTAGGGCTGCTCTGGATGATACCTGTTCTGTTGGTTTACTTATTCGGTTTTCCACACATTTATCAACCTGATTTTATGCCAGCGCTCGAGATACCCTCTTGAGCTGTGCGTCCACAGCAGCCATTCTGTCTCTTCATCTTCCGGGGAGTCTGCGCTGGAGCCCTCTGGAAGGCTTGTTCTCCCACCAGCTGCCGTCGTTCTGCCATCCCCCTTCAAAACATCCTGGGAATTCCCTTTATTGTTCTACTGCATTGAAGCCAGTTTCCTGGATCTCATATCTTCCTCCTTCTTGGTTAATTCTTTTGTTTTATGAAACACATTCTCCAGTAGTTTCCTTAGAAAAATATGTGGGAGGTTAATTTTTGCAGCCTTATATGTCTGAAAATTTTACATATGTCCTTGACATATAGTTTGTCTGGGAAGGTGAGTCCAGTTTGGAAATAATTTCTCAGAATTTGAAAGGCATCGCACCATTGTCTTCTGCGTTGCTGTTGAGAAGTTCTAATTCATTTGATTTCTTATCCTTTGTACATGCCCTTTCTCTTGTGATCTCCCTTCCTCTCTCCCTCCTCCCTGCACCCTCCTTGCAGAATCTTCTTTTTCTTACCAATATTGTGAATTTTCATGATGATGTGACTTGGTGCGGGTAATGCCCTTCAATACTGGGAAGTTTATTTAACTTCATTGGAAAAACTTTGCCCTCCATTTGGTTGGTTCTCTTTCCTTGGAACGCTTTATTATTGTTGGTCTGTAGTGGTCCTTGAATTTTCTTATCTTTTCTCTTTTATGTTCCATCTCAGTCTTTTGCTCTATTTCTAAAAAGTTTCCTGAACTTATCTTCCAACCCTTCTGCTGAGCTATTCATTTATATTGTCATATTTGTAATTTCCAACAGTTCTTTCTTGTTCTTTGACTACTTTTTCTTTTTATTAGCATCTTGTTCTTGTTTTAGGGGTGCATTATCTGCTATATCTCTGTCCCCAAGGACAATAATGATTGTTTTGGATTTTACTTTTCTTTCCCCTGTGTAGTCTCTGTTTCTTCCAGATCCGCTTTCTTCTCGTGTTTGGTCTCTCTTTCATATTAAAGCCTTCCTCAGATGTGTGGTAATCCTGGATTGTTTGTGCACGTGGAGCTGCACAGGGGCTGCATGTCTGTGGGTGGGGTCCTGCTAAAAGTGAACTTCTCAGCTGGGTGGGGAATCCCCAAGAGAGTCACTTTAGGTCTTTCCTCGAGAGCTGTCCAGTTTCCCCAGAAGAGACTCTGCCAATCTCTTGCCTGGAGGGCGATGTCCTGGCTGCCAGCATTCAGGGAGCTGAGTGGCGAAGAGGGCTTGGGATTTCAACATTCAGCAAGTGTACACCCACCATACCCCCCTGTTGCTGTTGGCTGCCTCTGCCAGGTATCTATTTCTGTATAACAAACTTCCCTAAAACTTTGTGGCTTAGAACAACCATTTTATTTTGCTCATGGTTTTTAGCGTCAGGAATTTGATAAGTTTGGCTGGGTGGGTGTGTCTGATCACATGGCCTCAGACGGTGCAGCTGGGATGGAGGGTTCACTTTGGTGCTGGCTTTTCACTCCCATGGCTGGTGCTCCTTGTCCTCTCTGTGTCTGCCTCTCTCTGTCATGCTCTCTCTCTCTCCATGGTGTCTCACCTGCTAGGATCTCTCTGTGTGGACTGGGCTTCTCACAGCCTGGTGGTCTCAGTGTGGTTGTACTTTCTACATGGCTGCTGGCTTCTGATGGGCAGCCAGAAAAAGCTGCCAGTGCCAGGCCAGTTGAGGGGCTATGCCCAGAGCTTCCAGAATATTCTATTGGTCAGAGAAGTTATAGCGTGCCCCTGTCTCCCACCCCCTCCCCACCCCCCAATTCAAGGATATGAAGAAATGGACTCCTCTTTATGGAAGAGGAAGGTCACATTGCAAATGAGCGTGTGGGTTGAGAGATTTGTCATCTCTGGAAAATTTAACCTGCCATACTTCCCAGATTAAAGTTGATTTAAAAAAAAATTTTTAGAGAGCATGATTTTCATGTGATAGGAGTATTTATCAGTTGTTTCCTCTTTATAGTTAGTCTCTATGGTGTCCTTTCAACCTGTTGAAACCTTGTTGATAAGTTTAACACAACCTTAAAGATTGTGTGAAACTTATTCTCTGCTTTTGGGAATAAGTTTATTTCATAGATAAATATTTGCTCCAAGTCTTCAAAAATTGTGTGTGTGTGTGTGTGTGTGTGTGTGTGTGTGTGTGTGTGTGTGTGTGTGTGTGTGTGTGTAATAAATCTTTGCATGTTTTCTGTGATTTTTATTTTTATTTGATTTTCTTTTTCCCTTAGAAAGTGCTCTATATTCAGTCTGGAGCCTTGAGGTGGTTTTGTTAGCGATTGTGCTGGTTCCTGTTCTCTTAGTCCCAAAGGGGAAATTTTAAGTTTTTATTTTACTTGGCAGTTTTATTTTCTCCACTTAAGGATCTGTTCAGCTGGGAGAGGTTGGTTGGAAGGCAGTTTTGCCTCAGGAATTCAGTGCTTTTTCAAGTAGATCCTGGTGAGCTTCTGTGGGGAGATGCTGGTGGGGTCATTCTCCCATGTCCCCCATGTCTCTGTGAGTCCCTCCTGGGTGGCTGCAGGCTCTGTTTGTGAGGCACTGGCGTAGTTGCTAAACTGCTCTCATTTGCCAGCACCAACTGTCCCTCAGCCCCATTCTCTTCCAGTTCAAGTTTGAGAACTTTCCAGATCTTTGGGGGGAATTTCACCCACTGGCTTCCTACAAGGTCTTTTTTTGTTGATGTCAAATAGTGGCTGTCAGTACTTTGATCTATCTCTTTCTACCAGCACCAAGTCATGCAGACTTCCTCAAAGTTTCTAGCTCATTGATACCAATCTTCTTTATTTCACATTAAGGTTATAGACTTTGTCCCTGCTTAGTATAGCTCTAGAATCCTTTCTATGGGATTTTGCAAGGGAGAACATTAAACAAGTCACCTCAAATGACCATCTTTTAAGTCTCATTTGTCACTTGGTTCTTGGTTTTAAAGTCAGTCAGGTTTACTAAGAAATGCTCTGAAGATTTGATTATGCTTAAAAGAGTGAATATTTTATTTTCCACAGCTGAGAAGAGGGGCAAATGTCTGCAGCAGTGGCTCTCACTCCTGACTGCACAGCAGGACCAGCTGCAGGGCACTGATGAAATGCTGATGTCCAGACTGTATCCCCAGAGCATGTGGTTTCATTGGCTTGGGATGGGCCCTGTCATCAGCTTTCATAAAGACTCCATGGGTAGTTTTGGTGCTCAAAGTGCTGAGAACCATAGATCTCAGAGAAATGGGGGCTTGTCCTAAGCCTGTGAGTGCCCTTGCAATGGGGAAAAGGGGGAAAAGGAAATAGTAGGAGTAAAAAGAAGACATCACAGGAGAGAGGAAAAGCACGGGATTTAGTGCCTGTGTTTGATTCCCAGCTCCTCAACTGAAGGCCTGCCTAACTTTGTATCATTTCTTTGAGGCCCCATTTCACTCTGTGTAAAACAGCAATAATGATATATACCTCATGGCATTGATACAAGACAAAGTTGCATGTCTATAAAAGCAAATATTGGTTATTTTTTTAAAAAGGAAAGAAAGAAATCATAGTGTTAGAAAAGGGAGAAATAACATGAAAGAAAAGAAATTCATAAGATTGAGAACGATTGTCCTTTTGTTGGTTGTCAGACCTTGGCCATTAATGTAACTCACTTATTTTTTAATGGAAAGAAACTGCAGGGGACATCCCAGAAGGGAACTGAGAGAGGCTGAAATGTGGGTCCTGGCTCTCTGAATGCTTCCTTAGCCCTAGACGCAGTCATAATTCCAGCGATCAGCTCACAAATACCACCCTTATGTTATCCATATTTTCTGCCCATTCTCCCAAAATACCACCTGCAATGTAAACTTGGATTGATAGGTAGGTGGAGTAAGTCCTAAAGAAGTCTTCTCTTTTTTTAGATAAAGTTTGTGCAAAGACCTCATGCCTAACTGGAGGCAAGTCTCTATCATGAGGCATCCATTAGCCTCTCTACTTTGCCTTCCTAGGCTGCTTCCACAAATATAGTAGATTCCCCTTATCCAGGGTTTCGCTTTCTGCAGTTTCAGTTACCTGTGGTCAACCACAGTCTGAAAATTTTAAAATGGGAAATTCCGGAAATAAACAATCTATAGGTTTTTAAATTGCTGCCGTTCTGAGTTGGGTGATGAAACCTCACGTCATCCTTCTCTGTCCTGCCTGGGACATGGATCATCCCTTTGTCAGCTTCTCCATGCTGTTTACGCACCCACCTGTCACTCACTCACTAGCTGTCTCTGTCGTCAGATCTATTATTGTGGTATTGCAGTGCTTGTGTTCAAGTCACCCGTATTCTATTTAAGAATAGCCCCAAAGCACAAGAGTGTGATGCTGGCAATTTGGATATGTCAAAGAGAAGCCTTAAAGTGCTGCTTTTAAGTAAAAACTAAAGGTTTTGACTTAATAAGGAAAGAAGAAATCATATGCTGAGGTTCCTAAGATCTGTGGTAAGGAGGAAGCTTCTATGCATGAGATTGTGAAGATGGAAAAAGAAGTTCATGCTGGTTTTGTTGTCACATCTCAAACTGCAAAAGATAGAGCCACAGCACATGTTCAGTACTCGGTGAACATGGAAAAGGCATTAAATTTGTGGGTGGGAGACATAAACAGAAGTGTGTTCCGATTGACAGCAATTGAGTTTGGTATTATTTGAGGTTTCGGGCATCCACTGGAGGTCCTGGAACGTATCCTCCATGAATAAAAAGGGAATAGTGTAATTCATTCATAGTTGTAATTAATATGTCTCAGTACTATTAGATTTTGTGGGAAAACAAGGATTCTGCTTCTTATTTCCCTTCTCCTTTGTAATAGGTTAAACTATACATTCCTCAAAACATATGTCTCCAGCACCAAGACTGGATGTCCAACAATTCAATTCTCACACTAACAACCTAGAGTTAGCGCAGGCCCCACAGGTTAAGGGCTCAGTCCCACAAGACTGCCCCAATTTCAGATGCCAGTCGCTGGTCTCAGGCTACCTGTACTTCTGACTGAGCAGCTATAAATCAAAAGTTCCCAAATCCCTCTCCCTCCCTCAGGTTCAAAAATTTGCTAGATTGGCTTACAGAACTCAGGAAAACCATATACTTATGTTCACTGGTTTATTATAAAGGACAAAACTCAGGAGCAGCCAGATGGAAGAGATGTATAGGGCTAGCTGTGGTGCAGGGACACAGAGCTCTCAGGCCTTCTCTAGGTGCACTACTTTTCCAGCACCTCAGTGCATTCACCAGCCCAGAAGCTCTCCCAATCTCATTGTGGAAAGGTTTTTATAGAGCTTAATCTCCAGCCCCTCCTTTCCCTTCTTGGAGGTCAGTGGGTAGGGCTGAAAGTTCAACCCTATGATCTTTTCTGTGAACAGCCTATCCTGAGGCTCTGTAGGGGTCCTACCTTAAGTCACCTCGTTAGCATAAACTGTGGTATGGACAAAAGGGGCTCATTATAAATTACAAAAGACATTTTTTTTTTTTTTTAAAGATGACCGGTAAGGGGATCTTAACCCTTGACTTGGTGTTGTCAGCACCACGCTCAGCCAGTGAGCGAACCGGCCATCCGTATATGGGATCCGAACCCGGGGCCTTGGTGTTATCAGCACCGCACCCTCCCGAGTGAGCCACGGGCTGGCCCCACAAAAGACATTCTTATCACTCAGGAAATTCCAAGGGTTTTAGGAGCTCTATGTCAGGAGCCAGGGACAAAGACAAAATATATTTTTGTATTATACCACAGCTTGGTACCTATAAATGTGATCTAATTTGGAACTGGGGTTTTGTAGTTGCAATTAATCTCGAGATGAGATTATTCTGGTTTTAGGGTGGGACCTAAATCCAACAACTGATATCTTTATAAGAGACTGAAACTGAGAGACAGACCCAAACACACAAAGGGGAGAAGGCCATGTGAAGATGGAGGCAGAGAGTGGAGTTTTGCTGCCACAGGACAGAAAATGACTGAAGCTACCAGAAGCTGGAAGAGTCAAGGAAGTATTTGGAACCTTTGGAGGGAGCATGGCCCTGCCAGCACCTTGACTTTGGACTTCTGGTCTCCAGAACTGTGAGAATAACCTTTTGTTATTCTGAGCGCCAAATTTGTGGTAATTTGTTATGGCAGTCCTGGGAAACTAACACATTCTTTCTTGCCACCTTTTCCTCCTTTTCCTTCCTCCTCCTTCAGCTAATTATAAAGTTTAAGAAACCATTCTTTTTCTCAAGAGGGATCTAATTATGCTGCAGCACTGAACACATGTCCCAGCAGAAGTTAAATGATATGCAAGTAAAATGACCAGACAGGACCATAAGATGGAGATGCCAGAGCCACCAGCAGCTGTGCTAAGTGAAAAGTGCATACAATAAGTACAGGGGCGTCAGGAGCTTCTCTGCCCTCAGACTCATTCTTTCTCTCCATCAAACATTTCTTAATCCTCAGAACTTATTTTCTTTCTTGATGCTGTGGAAGATGCACCTCATTTAGCGATGGCCCTTTGGTTTCTCAATTTTGACTTTCCAGAAAGTCTCTTCTAGCTTTGTGTTTTTTTTCCAGATTATGTTACCAGCCCATTTTATACTTTTCCTGCCTCCTAAAGGGATGTTTAGAATCCATGTGACAATGATGGCAGAAAAAGATCACTGGGTTGTTTAATTCCTCATGAGGGACCAGAAAGAAATGAAGACCCATATCTATAAAATGCTTTTTCGTGTTTGGAAAAAACATGTACTTTGAAACTTTAATTAATAATTATTTTCCCTGTTTTATTTCTAAATCATTCAAGCACTCTTGGGTGATGTCACAGGAAGATGGTGGACTAGGAAGCTCTGGGAATCTGCCTCTCCACAAAAACAATTGAGTTGGCAGGAACTGTCTGAAGCAACTATTTTGGAACTCTGAGGTCCAACAGTATACTTGCAACATCCAGGGGAGAGCTTGATAAAGAAGCTGGTAATTTTCAGTGAATTTTAGCCTTCTGTCCAGTAGCAACTACCACCGTCCATCCCCATCCTCCATCTTGTGGCTGTCTGCCGTGGGGACAGTGGCATGCATTCCTGGTGTAACTTTCTGAAGCCAGGGCAGGCAATAGAAACTTGCTCCTTCAAAAATTGGAGTTGTGTGTTTTAATTGCTGATCATTGCTTTTGATCACTGAGGGGCTGGCACAGAATTTGGTCATTGTTTCAACCCCCATAGGCTGAAGCAGTTTCTGACGGAATTTAATAAGACAGGCTCCCCTTGCCCCCTCAACTCCTTCCACCCCTTTTGGGAAGCAAACATATAAGGAAATCTTTGTCAGGTCATTGGCTGACTGCAGAGAGAACAGAACAGAAACTTCATTGACCACACAAAACAAGGAATATACATGCTGCATGTACAAAGGTTCTGAATGGGATTAATACCTGGTTACTCCCCAGAAACCATGGAGGACAGAAGGCAGTGAGTGGTATGACATATTTGAAGTCCTAAAAGAAAAAATTGGCAACCAAGGATTCCTATATCTGACAAAACTATCTTTCAAGAATGAAAGAGAAATTAAGATATTTACAGATAAACAAAAGCCGAGGGAGTTTACTGCCAGTAGACCTCATATAAGAAATGTTAAAGGGAATCCTTCAGGCTGAAATGGAAGAACAGTAGAGTAAATTGAAACCATAAGAAAAAATAAAGAGCACTAAGAATTAAGGACAGAGACTATAGTGGGTTAAGGTAACTATGCAGGTAAATATAAAATCCAGTATCATTGTACTTTTAGTTTGGTTTGTAACTTCTCTCTTTTTCCTGTGTGATTTAATAGGCAAATGCATAAAACAATAATTCTAAGCCTATGTGAATGGGCATACAATCTATAAAGATGTAATCTGTGACAATAACAATATCAAGGGGGAGGAATGAGGATGTTTACAAGCAGAGTGTTTGCATATTATTGAACTAATTATTATTTGCATAATAAGTTGATATTATTCAAACTATGTTGTGATAAGTTTACAATGTCAATTGTAATCCCCAAGGTAACCACTAAGAAAATAACTACAAAAGTACAAGAAAGGAAAGAAGAAGGGGAAGGGGACCAAAATGGTGCGCTACAAAATCAAACACCGTCACACCGTCAAAACCGTTCTGCATTTTTTTAGAGTACTTTCTAATGGTTTTTTTTATTAATTCTCACAACCCAGCTTGTGTGAGAGGAATCAGTTATATACTTGGCTTTGACATCTTAGAGAACTTAGCTGTGAAGTAGTGCATTGAGCCAGTTTTATAAGGCCACGTGCAGACTTGGGGTTAAGGAAAGAACACAATAGAATGGAGAAAGCATTAGACTAGAAGCCAGCAGAAGTGGTTCTAGTTGCCTGGGTTATTTGCGCTAGTGAGCCATGTGACACTGGACAACTCTGTTTTCTTATCTCTGAAGGGAGGATGTTGAACTAGATGATCTCAAAGGTCCCTTCCAGCCTGATGCTGAGCACCCAGGTTTGCTTGCATCCCCCTCAAGAGGGTGTGCCCTTGGGATTGAAGAACACGAGTAACTGAGGCTGCTTTCTACTCAATTCCAGTACAGATGTGCACTCTCTGAGGCTAATTTTATTTTTTGCTTATTTATTTTTTAAGTTTTATTTTATTTTAAATTGGCACTGCTTTCATTTGAAGCTTTCCCCAAGCTCATGTTGGAACTTAACCCCCAATATGGTGGTGGAGGGTGGGGCCTTGGAGAGGAGGTGATTGTATCTTGAGAACTGTGCCCTCAAGGATGGATTGATCCATTCATGGAGTAATGGGTTGATGGTTTAATGGGTGGTCATGGGCACGGCTCCGATGGCTTTATAAGGAGAGTGAGTGAGAAGGTTAGCTCTCACTTGCTCAGCCCCTTCTTGCCATGTGACATCCTGTATTGCTGTAGAGAGTCACAACCAAGAAGGAGGCCTTCACCAGATGTGCCCCCAGGACCTTGGACTTCCCAGCCTCCAAATGTAAGACATAAATTTCATTTCTTTATAAATTACCCAGTTTCAGGTATTCAATTATAAATAACTGGAAACGGGCTAATACAGTCACATAATCATAGTACTCTGAGGCTAATTTGAAAAGAGAGGAAAGTATCTCATGGCCGGAAGGACCTTGAGAAATGACTTTTAGTACTGAAGCAGGAACATCTATAGCAGTACCAATAGCTTCTGTGAGATCTGTGAGTCAGGTAAGGCAGGCATCCAATTCAAGTAAAAGAATATTTATTGAGAATCCTTAGTGTGCCAGGCAATGTGCTCAGATCTGCGTACAGAAAGGTAAGAGCGAGTTCTGCCTTTATCCAGCCCACATAGTACATCTGCCCCTGGTCAGGAAACTGGTGCTTAGAAAGGCCGGGTTTTGTGAATGAAATCACGCAAGAAGAAGCATAGCTGGGGCAGGAGGCCAGGTCCGATTTCTAGACCAGAGAGCTTGTCGCGCTCCCAGGCTGTCCTGGTTCAGCCTATGCACCACTCTCATGGTGTCCAGAAGAGGCAGTTGTAGAGAGCTCCTTCTGGAAATAAAAACTCTGGTCTGGTGCACCTGATGGGAGGGATTTTATTTCTAATCAGTAGCCTGAGTATCTTATGTGGAAGTTAATGCTTACTTCCTCTTGTTCTATTTAATTGAAAAAGACACAGCCCCTGCCTTTTTTCGCTTCTGGTCAGCCACAAAGTTCCTCATTTAACACTTTGCAGAAGCTGTAAATACAGCACCCTCGGGGCAGGGCGAGGCAAGGAGGGAGAAGTTGAACTACTGACCTAAGCCCTGTGAGATCTTCTGGGCCAAAGAACTGCTTGGCTTGAGTTCTGGTGCTGGGTTTGCAAAGTGTGCACTTTCTTCATCTGGAGGTGAAGAAACATGCCTGTTTCCTCGCCTAGGCCTTGGTGAACACTTGAGTTTTAAAAGGCCTTGCCTTTTCTTTAACCATTACATTAACCCTTAACTAATTATTTTAATGGGTGTTGGCATGGATATCTATTTTAATTTGGTATCAGTTTGTCACATCTTTGAAATCATTTTACATCTCTTACATTATAAGACGCCAAGCAAGAATTGTGTGGTCAAAGGAGAATTAAGGATAGGGACTATAGTGGGCTGAATGGTGGCCCCAAAGACATCAGGTTCTAATCTCTGGAACCTGTAAATATTACCTTATTTGGAAAAAAGGTCTTTGCAGATGTGATTAAGCTGAGGACTTTGAGATGCAGAAATCATCCTTTTGAGGGGGCCCTAAATGCCATCAAAACATCCTTATCAGAGTGAGACCAAGGGGGATGAATAGTGGAGTGATGTGGCCACAGGCAAAGAAACGTGACAGCCACCAGAGCTGGAAGAGGCAGGGAATGGATTCTCATCTAGAGTCTCCAGAAGGATGGCCCTAAAGACACCTTGATTTTGGCCCGGTGACGCTGATGTTGAACTTCTGGCCTCTAGAACTGTGAGAGAATAAATTTCTACTGTTTGAAGCCACCAAGGTTGTGGTAATTTGTTGCAGAAGCTGTAGGAAACTAATGCAAGGATGAAAAAGCACAGGCCTCCATTGTAAGAGCAGTCTCAGAAAGCCTGTGGACTCCATCTTAGAAAAATGGTTTTACATTATACATTAGAATGCATAGAATGATGCAGCAAGCCAAATATATTGCAGTACAGTTGTAAGAACATAGGAAAACAAATTTGTGCAGCTTTGAACATATTAATCAAGATAATGCATTTCAAATTCAGGAAAGTTAAACATGATTTTATTTTTGAAAGATATCGGTGTGTTTCAGAACAGGCCGTTGCTCAGCTTGGATCAGCACACTGCACTGTGTAGTGGCCTGCAAAAAAAAAAAAAAAGGTTGAGATCACGTGTCATCTGCCTGGAGGTCTAATATCCACTATTGTTTTGAAGTTGTGATGAGAGTCAACAGTGTTCCAAGATGCAATAATTGCAATGGAAGTGTGAAAATATCTGGTGTTCTCTGGTGACTAAGTTATGGGAACTGTTCTGTGGTTTGTTGCCTACATCTGTAATTGCAGGAAATGCTAACTTTTGGTTCATGAACCTCAGGCACCAGATCCCCGGCTCAGAGGGAAGGGAAGGAAGAGCTGACTGGCTACAATGAGTGGGAGCCAGATCTGCAGGGAGGCCAAGGAGGGCTGGCATTTGCAAGGACAGCAGCATGTGCAGGAGCGGGACCCTCATGCAGACCCCCGGAGAGGCAGCAGGCGATAAAGCAGGCACGGCAAATTGGAGAGGGTGTCACGTTGACTATGAAATATGATGGATTAACAGCCAAGGCTGGCGGAGTGACCTGCTTTCAGACACTTCATTTAGAAGTTATCATATTGCTGGGTGCTTCTTATAATTTGTGATGATGCTGATTGTGATAAATCATGAGTTTCTGGCAAACTCCGCAAGCCTGCTCCAATGGCTGAACAGAGAAAATGTCTAATTCTATGGGAACATTCATGCCACGAACAAGAGCGAGGTTCTGGCCATAACAACAGAACGCTCAGTCAGTGAACAAAGTAATTAAATCAGGCTAATTAAATCACAATAAAAATAATTTTAATTTAATTAATTTCTCTGCACTGATTGAACATTATGTTGAAACCAGGAGACTTTCTGAACACTAATAGAATTTAGGAGCTGGGATACCAAAGTTGTGGTCACTGGTGTGGTACATGGGTTATTGTTGAGGGAATGAAATTAAATACATTTAATGAGATGCTGAGATGTTGACCGAGCCACAAATAGAAAATGATTTTGTAATGAAGATGATGGGGTCTCTTCCTTTCCCAGTTAGGTTTCTGTATGAAGCAGGGCAATAAATGTCAAATTTGGTAATCATTTAAAAGGTCTAGATAAAATAGATGGTGCACAGTTGTCTCACTTTGTCAGGATTGGAGGGGAGCCCTTAGTTTAGGAGCTCAGAGGTGAAGGGAGGTACCAGGAACCCTTGCCTATAGTCAGCTCTACCCTCAGCCCCTGGTACCTCATAAAGGTCCTAGAAGCATTAGAACTGAAATTCTGTAAGGTCCCAATCAAGGACTAAACTAATGGCAATAAGTTTTTAACAGCAGCATGAAAGATTAAGTGAGACATATAGAAGGACTTCCTGTCTGGCACAGGTATTAACCAATAACCAGTTACTACTTCTTGAAAATGTGAACCATGATCCCGTCTCTCCCCTGTGCCTTATCCCCAGGGCTAAGCAGAGACACTTACACTAGCTGGTACTGAAATAATTATTATTAAATTGAATTATTGAGGTCTCTTAAGGAGTTTTTTCCCCTTAAATCTTGAAAATTAGAATAGATACTCTTCTGGAGTTGTTTAGACATTGTTCAGTTTATAAGCAGGAGGATACTCACAAGACAACCTCTCAAGGTCATCTCCCTGAGACCAATTTTGTCATGTAAGCAACACTGGAAGTCTAGTGTGTGTTAGCAGGCGCCCACATAATTACGAACTGTGATTTTAGAGGAGTCCTGTGATTTGGATCTCAATATTATTTATCATGCACGTTATTTTAATTAATATGTTGTGTGTGTGCCAACATTTGAGCCAGACCTCATTATGACTAGTCGGGGCACTGCATTGTTTGTTGAGTAGAACTGTTTTCCGGGATGCAGCTGGTTTCCCTCCCTGGCAGCCAGGGAGGACGAGGGAACCAAGGAACCAGCATTTGCAAAAGCCTTTGAGGCCAAGGAGGTGTGCAGCGATCCTCTGTCTTAGACCACTAACCAGCAAGGACTTCTTTCTCCATGCAAGGGAGAGGGTATGGACAGGCCCCAAGGGAGGGCCCTAGAGGCTGAAGGAGCTTCCCCAGGGAGAAGGAAAGGGGATCAATGTTTGTGGGGTCTGAGTGCTGCACACAAGTCCCGGGAATGAAAGTGTCCGCGTGCCTTGGCAGAGAGAATTGGTACCTTTCCTGTAGTCTGTTGTTATATGATTGGGCACATAGTGTGAAATCCATGATAGTACGATGTCCATAAGCTACCTCCACAATACTCAGAGCCCCCTGCTCCTCCTAACGCTCGGCCAGTAGGACCTGTGGGCAGTTCTTCTTCCTGGTGGAGCTACCCTCACCCCCCACTCCAGGTTTGGAACATGACATTTTCCAGTAGGGGAATTTTGTCTTTCTGGAAAGAACCTCTAGCTTAACCTACATTCCAGCCAGTTCATTGGGCCACTGGCCCCAGCCTGGCCTGCACCCTGACCAGACCACCAAACGGCCTCCCCCACCAAACGTCCATCCTCACGAGCAGGTAGAGTGGTGCAGGTGACCCCAGATAGTCCCTTTCTCCCTAGGATATCTTTCCCATTCTAGCACCTGCTGCCCACCAACGTGAAGCTTCTTGTGTTGGTGTTTGCTAATGAGAGCTATAACCCTAGTGGCTTTAACTGTTTTCCCTCACTGGCGTAGATTGTTTATTTCATTTTTTAAAAAATGCTTCTAATAATAGTATTTAACCTTCATTTGAGGTCAAATATGTGCCCAGCAATGTGCTAAGCACTTTACATGGATCATCACATTTGATGCTCACAGCAACTCTATGGAGGCAGGTGTTATTTTTATTCCCTTCTTATAGATGAGGAAATGGTGGCCTGCAGAAGTTAAGTAACCTATCCCAGTCACAGCTGGGACATTGCAGAGCTGCTCCTGGAATCTAGGTCCCTCTCTTTCCAGACTCTCTCCTGCTACCCTCACGCTGCCTTGGGAAAGAATATGCCATGGAAATGTGTTCTGTGTGTGTTCTGTGATTCTGCTCCCAGCACACAGCTCCTACCAATATGCATGTGATCATCTGCATCCTTTGCCCAAGCACCACGGTCCTCCCCAAATCCTTCTTTTCAACCCAGAAAGCCATTTTACAGAAGGAAAATTTTGGACCAACTAAGAATGTTAGGGCTATTTTTTTTTTTTCTCTCAGAAAGTCAGTTAACTACACACTGTGCATCTGTATTGGTCCAAAGATTCTGTCATGGGAGGAAATCTCTTTAAAGGATTTGACTGGGAGACCTGAGCATGTCTCCAACACTGGGCTTTTCAAGGCTGCAAGTCCTGGCCCCAGTGCATTCCTGATGTCCTGACACCTAGCTGTGCCTGACAGACCCAACCAGGCCAGCAGCAGGCAATAGACGGTCTCAGTCTACCAGCTCAGAGAGCTCCACCGTGATTGCCTCTGGTCTCCTGTCTTTGATCTCTTGCTCCCTTTGCCTCTGCTTGTTTTTTCTCTTTTTCTCTGCAAATTGACTTTGTCCACTCTATTCTCCAATGCTGGACCAGCCACTCCCTTTCCTGTCTTCCTTACCATGCAGTGGGCTCCACACTATGATGGTTCAGGTGGCTTTCGCCTGCTTCATCATTCTCTGCTGAAAAAGAATCATAATAGAAAACGCAAGAAGAGAAAATATTTACCACTTCTGAAATGGCTTGATTTAATGAAATAATGTTTTGGGGCATTTGGATTGAACCCATGTAATTGTAGGTTGTGAAGTATAATAGTAGCTCATGCAGGGATATCATTTTGTGCTCTTTTACTTTCAAGTTTTTGTTAATCCAGTGGGTTTGGTGGAATTAGAGGGCTGCTGTGGAAAAAAAAAAAAAAAAAAAAAGCCTGAGCAACCTGCTGGCGAGAGAACAGCCTGTCAAACTAGCAGGTAGCTGCACGTTCAGCCTTTATCCAACGTACAATAAGGGCAGTCACCAGGGCCTGTAGAAAGAGTATTGAACTGTCGACACAGGACGTTTTTGTTGAAAGTAGTCCTTTTGATTTCATCTTCCCAGGCTAATGTAATAAAAACAGACATTATGGAACATATTTATCTCAGTTTGATAGGGACCATCGTGAATACCCTGCGACATGTGCAGTCAGAAAGGTTGTCCAACTGCTGCTGGTGACTTGGAAGGTGATTGTTGATCCAGAGGTTGTGGACACCATATCCCAGATAAGGATGGATGGCGGTCAAGGGAGCCAGCCAGTGGTCACGGGAGCCGGCCAGTGGTCACGGGAGCCGGCCAGTGGTCACGGGAGCCGGCCAGTGGTCACAGGAGCCGGCCAGTGGTCACAGGAGCTGGCTGGTATGTGACAGTGTCGCCATGTTGTTTCTACTAGGAGACTACTGAACTTCTAAAACAGTCTAAATTTTGGTCCCCAGACCACTTTCTCTGTTAGCAAAACCTTGAGTGGTTACCTCCAAGGAAGAAGAAAGGACAATAAAGCGAAAAAATCCCAAACTTATTTTTGCTGATTGAATGGTCGTTTCTATAGAAACAGAAACAGAGGCAGGAACCAGCCAAGCGCAGCCTGGGTCAGTGGCCTGGTTTGCGTCAGCTTCCCATTTTCCATATTCCCGAATCCCCTACTCTTGGACTCTGGGAGTTTATGAACTCAGTGGGGACCGTTTGCAGAGAAAAGAACTTCACATAACTTAAGAATTTAGGAGTTTCCTCCAAACAGAAAGCTCACAGAACTTAGGCCAACTCTGGCATTTGGAAGGATTCAAACTTACTAAACCTTCTAATTTTCCTTAACTACTTGAAGCATTGCAAGTTTGCTCTAACATGGTAAACATTACTCCCAGCATTTATTTGTGCAGTTGCTAGGGGGCTGTTTCTCATGCGCTCACTAAAGGGCAATGAAAGGAACTGCTTATTCTCCATCACTTATATCCTGCCGTGAGTTTACAGGTAACATTGGGCTGGGTGTTAACGATGGGAACACGTGAGTAACTGCAGACTGAATTTGAAACAGAGAATATAAATATAATTCCTCACACTTAATAGAAAGTCTGACTTGATATTTCTTTGAGACTCCAAAGGCTTATGTCTCATTGTTTTAATAATTACTGTTGAAGTCACTGTACTTTATGAATTAATTTTCTCATGTATTCAATTTAGTAAGATGCCTTTGAGCAGCCACTGTGTGCCAGAGTTCAGGTACTGACAAGACACAGTTGCTGTCCTCAAGCATGTTACAGTCCAGAGGTGTTTCTAAGACAATGCAGATGGTTATAGTATAGTGTGATGAGCACTGTCGTAGAGAGATGCACAGGGTGCAGGAGGGGAGCTGCAGGCTCAGCATGTGTGTGCGCATGCGTGTGTGTTGTGCAGGCGTGCCTATGCTCATGGGTGTTTAGAAGTGCATAATTTAGGAGTAGGCTTCCGGATGGAGATGTCTAAAATAAATCTTGAAGGATAAATAGTAGGCAATGAAAAGGAAATGGGTTACATCCTAGATAAGAGGATTAAAAAGAGCAAGTGGCATTCTGAGAACTACCAGTTACTGTGTTAGTGAGAGCTGTGGTTACTTGGGTAGTGGTGACAATTGAGTCTGGAGAAGTTGGCAGTGCTCTTGTGCTTCATGCTGAGGAGTTTATTTGTCGAAGAAGGAAGGAAGGAAAGAAGGAATGACAGCAGAGTCACTGATGAACAGGAAAGGATCTAAGATTTATTTTCTGCTTGTGCCCAGTGACTTTAATATTTAACCTCTGAAATTCAATTTCCTCATTTACGAAAAAGAGATATCCCTACTTCATATGAGATGAAGTAGGCTATGAGGAATGATATGAGAGTCAAATGAGATACTGGTTGTCCACTGTGCATAATGCTTAGCCTCGGTCCCCAGGAACCTGTCGCTCCACCGGAAACTTTGACTGGATTGACTGGTGGTCCAGGGAGCTGAACCAAGTGGAGCAAGGGAAGGAGTGAGCAAGGTCAAAGGACACGCCATCAGAGCGCACCAGAAGTGGCCCGAGAGTGACAAGTGTGATCTGCCATGCCCTTTCTCAGAAAGACGCAAAAGAGTTTGAGGTCCAGTACGGGGGAGCCCAGTGGCCTTTCTGAGGACCTTCCTGAAGCGAAGCGCACCTTGTATCAGCCAGCAGGTCCGTGAGGGTCGGCTGCGGCAAGGTGTTCACTTGTCTGAAGCGAAAGGGTAAGAGAAAGAAATCCAAAGTGTTCTCTGCCAGGCAGAGGACGAAGCTGCGGCTCTTTGACATTGAACCAGAGCAACAGAGATGCAGGCTTTTTCTCCCTCTGCGTGAACTCTGGAAGCGGAACAGCCAGGCCCTCTGCAATGGTCTCAAGCCAGACATGCAGCCACCGGTGATTCAGGCCAAGCTGTTGAGGGCAGATCTTCACGGAGCTGTTATTTCAGGTGCAAAATCCAAATGCCCCTCTTATGTGGGTGTTACAGGAATCCTTGAGCAGGAAACAAAGCACGTTTTCAAAATTATCGCCAAGGAAGACCACCTAAAAGTTATCCCCAAACTAAACTGTGTGTTCACTGTGGAAATTGATGACTTTATTTCCTACACTTATGGGAGCCAATTGCAGCTTTGGTCAAGTGAGTGGTCTGTGAAGAAGTTCGAAGCAAAGGGAATAATTGACCTGTGAATTCTTTGCTACCTAAGGCAGTTGTTTATGACAGCTGAAAATTGGAAATACCCCAAATACCACCTTTTGGTGAAGAGACAGTTAAGCCGATTCTGTTATAGATCACCTCCAGCCAGTGAAAATCAGAGGTAAGGACATTTAATGACATGGGGAGATGCACAGCGTCCTGAGTGAGTAAGTCAGGGAACAGAGGAGTTTATATTTCCAGGGAATCTTAATTTTGTATTACTCCTGTGGAGAGAAAAGACTGGGAGAAAACAAATCGGGATTACCACTGGTCGACTTAACAGTAGGATCATGAGGTTATTCCTTTTATATACTTTTCTGTGTTTTCTGAATGTTCTATGATGAATCAGTTGTTTATGTAATAATAAAATACCCGCTCGGGCATTAAAAAACGAGGTACTGATGTAAGGTACTTAGCACAGTCCCTGGCACCTCATTCAGGCTCCATGACAGTGGTCATTATCATTAAGGTGTGCGTGGAGGAAAAGCGCTGGAGGGAAAGTGTCCCAAGAGACTATGGCGGCCTGAGATGGGCAGGGCCAAGATGGGGCGCAGACGGAGAAGTGGATCTGAGAGCTACCTGGGGACACACAGTCGGTGGAGCTGGTGAGGAAAGCATATGTGGGCAGTGAGGCAAAGAGGCAAGAATGGCTTCCATGTTTCTGGCTGGGTGTGTGGTGGTCCCTTCGTTGACACAGACACAGAGCAAGGAGCAGGGAATGTTGACAAAGTGAAAGACATACAACACCAAAACCCCAATCCATTCTAGAACTGCAGAACTTGTTTTACAAAACTGGACTGAAATCAGGACCATGCAGACCAGGGGGTGTGTTGACTGGGGGGATGCAGAGACATCTCAGTGGGAGTAGGGGGCGGGGGGTTGTAGCAACCCTCCTCCATGCCTTGGGACACCTGCATGTCTTCTCCGCAGCCTGCCTGCCAGCGACTGGAGGCTGGGCCTGCTTCTGCCCAGCTCACCAACCACTCGTAAGAATCACATCAGTGCCGTCGGCCCAGGTTTCTCACTGCAACCCATGACCTGGGATGCTGGTAACCTTTGATCTTCCCTGCACACCAGATAAGCGCCATTATATATATACTTGCTGCTGGAAAAAGGGAAAGAGTTATGAATCCTGCTTCTTAGTGTTCTAGCCAGAGCAATAAAATTTATTCCCAATACTAATACTGCAATTTAAATTTATTATCTTTGTGCTTTACAGTATCCATAGCCATAAAATCTATTCTCAAGAGGATCATTACAATTTCCAACTACTTAAGGAGTTATTTTTGTTTATGCTTTAAAGCCACAGCAATAAAATTTAACACCAACAATAATATTACAACTTTGTATGCTCTTAAAACTTGCCGTAAATGATAATTGTGAGAAGAATGTCAGTGAACATGTAAATTTTTTCCAGGAGAAAGCAGCTTTTTGGTTTTTCTCACAGGGAGGCTCAGATTCTTAACAGAGAGCATTGAGAAGCACACGCCTTTCCAGTTAGTCAGCAAGTTCTGTTGATCCTATCTCCTGCATATTTCTTGAATTGGCCCATTTCTCTGTCCACGTGGTCCCTGAAGGCACGTGCCATTGCTCTAGTTCAGGAAGCTACTATCTCGTGCCTGGGTAACCAGCATGCACTCTCCCACCCTGTGATCAATTCTCCACTCAGCAGCCAACAACTTTTCCAAACCCAGATCTTGCCAGTTTCCAGGAAAATATAGGGGATAGAAAACAAGATGTATGATACTACAAGGAAACAATTGGCCAGCTGCCGAGTATGGACACTGTGTGGCACGAATGACCTGGTTTCTCCAACTAATCGATGGCAGAAAAGAGAGAGAGGAGGAAGAGACTATGATGGAATCAAAGAGAACTAAAAACTATAAACACAATGACCAAATATCTGTGCGCTTTGTGTGACTCCTGGTTCCAAGAAGCCAACTGTATAAAGACATTTTCGAGAAAATCAGGGAAATCTCACTGTGGACAGGACATTAAATGATACTAAAGGACTACTGTGAATTTTGTTGGCATGGGGTTACATTATTAAAGCAAAGGCATTATCGTTAGAGGTGCATTCTTGGGTATTTACAAAGGAAACGACATGATGTCTCGCATTTGTTTCAAAATACCCCAGCCCTCGCCTTTCCCAAAATGGATGGGTGGTGGGAAATGAGAATTGAGATCACCAAAATGTGGATACTATAGAGGCTGGGGGATGGCGGTTCATTATATATTCCATCTCCTTCAGTGAGTGTTGGAAAAGTGGCATAATTAAAAGTAAAAAATTGAGAGAATAGGCCAGATGAAGCATTTGTTCTTTTCGATAGTTACTGATTTATTCAACCAAGATTCTTGTTCATCACCTACTTCAGTTCACAGATTTTGTACTGAATACCTACCTACCCAGTACAAAACTGAATAAGATTCAGCTTCTGTCCCCTAGAAGCTTACTATCTGGCAGGAGAGGAGAGACATACATTTGAGAAAAGGTAAGTAATAATACAAGAAGTCAACGATTTACAAAAGAGTCAAAAGCTAGCACCAAAACATTCAAGTGCGGAACACTGTGCATGATATACTACTTTTTGAACATAAAGGAGAAAAATAAGAATCTTTAGTCATATTTGCTTGTATAAATATAAAGTCAGGAAGGACACATAGGAAAGTATGAAAAATTATTATCTATTTAGGAGGGAGGAAAAGACTTTTTTACTAAATGGCTTTTATACTTTCTGGTTTTTGAAAACGTGTGAATGTACTGCATATCCACAAATTTTTGCATCCTTATCAGGTCCTATTCCCCTTGGTATATAAGCTGAAGTCCTTTACAGAGCTTTTCAGGATGGCCACGATCTGGCTTCTGTGTCCTACTGTCTCGCGTCTGTCACCTCTCGAGCTCAGAGCTCCAGAGACTGCAGGCTCTTGTGCCAGACTCTGCAGGCTCTCGGCTTGGCGAGGCTCCTTCTACTGTGGGAGCCCAACCAGCTCTAGGCTCTACCGCGTTTGTACTTCCCCACTTGGCCTGACCAAGTCCCGCTCATTATTCATGTTTCCCCCGAGGTGCCACTGTCTCAGGGCAGTTTCCCTCACCTCTGCAAATCCCAAGCCCATCCAGCTCCTTGCTTTAGGTTCCTTTGCTACGTGCTGCCAAAGCACCCTGTCTGTCTCTTTTGGGAAAGTAATGTGTCCAATTTCTGAGTAATTGTCTGACTGAATCTTTCTTATTCGTCTGCCAACTCTATGAGGGCATAGCTATCTCTTATTTTTTCCCTGTGGTCCATCGCCTATTTCCAGGCTTCGTATTTAGTGGAGGTTAATAGAGAATGCTTAGTTGTAAGTATAGAAAAGAAAGAAGATGATTAGTTTGTGTGTGAATGAGACAGAATGCAGAAGTGAACAGAGTTTCCACGAGAAGTGAAGACGAAGAGAAAAACTGTGGGAATGACCAGAACCAAGTGGCATAAATCAGTGGCCAAGATGCCAACAAGAGGAGCCTCGGGCCAGGCTGACTCCACGTCACAGAGGGCAAGAGAAGAGAGCTGGGGGCAAGTGGACCAAGAGAAAAGACTGTGACGTCTGTTCTATTGAAAAGGGAAGCAACTAGGGCACGAGCTCTTTGAGAGGTGGCCCTGTTTCTGAAGGTCCAGCCTTCAGAACCTCTTGAGAACCTCTGGCAACTGCACGAAAATTTCCATGGAGATATCTACATGCATAAACTTTTCTTCTCAGTAAACTTCATTGTTTTTTGAGGATTCTACAAGTCCAGAGATTTAAGAAGAACTAAAGATTTTGTTAGACAAACTAAGAAGGGAAAGACTTGGTTCCTGAGAAGGGAAAGACTTGGTTCCTGAGAGCTGGATTGCAAGGCCGGGAGAATTGAGGAAAGAACGAGAAGCGTGGCAGGGACAGCAGCAGCAGGGGAGGGGACAGGAGTAGAGGGAAGTGTGGAAGGTCACGGAGGACATGAAGGCCCGCAGAAGAGCCCTGGCACGGCCTGGACTGCCAGCCAGGCATTTGCTCCACCGAGCCTCATTTTCACTGTTAGGGAAAAGGAAGGTTGGTGAGCGCTGAAAACACCTCCTTATCTCACTCATGAGGGTGTCATGAGGGGATAAAAAAGACTCCTAATACCTGGAAAGTTGTGGATTCTTTTTTCCTTTCTTAATTTGTTCTTTCTGCAATTGCCATTGCATTTCATATAAAAATGACTGCAGTCACCACTGAAGGTGGGAGGGGAGGCCCCGAACCGTCCTGGGTCTTTAGTCCTCATTGACTTTCTGGAACGATGAAGAGAGGTTTACAGTGTCTCCCACACCACACAGTCTTTCCCCTAGGTAGTTTATATACTGTCAGTTTGGAATGGCCTTCCTTATGCTCCTTTTCTCTGAAGTTTCCAGCATGGAATTCTTCCCACAGTGGCTTCTGGCTGTGGGAAGGACACTCGTGGGCCTCAGGCCTCCTGCTGGCTGATGGCTTCACCTCTGTGCCTCAGACTTCTCATCTGTAAAATGGGAGTAATGGCAGTCCCGATCCTATCTGGCCATGGTGGGGATTATCCGGTTTAACTCACATGAAACCCTTAGGGGAGCACTTTGCCTACACTAGCTGCCCAGTAGTTTGCCCCCCGACTGCACACTAGCCTGGGGGGCGGGGCTCCCCCTGAAGGGCCGTGGTGGGTCAGCCACGTGGCCCCCATGCACGGCCAGCACTGCCCCTTCCTGCCCTATAGGTGGCAGGTTTAAGGGGACGCCTGCCCGTCTATGGGCAGGGAAGTTTTGGTGCAGTGATCCTCCTGTCTGTAGGGGGCTGGGAAATGCCTTTTTTTTCTTGAAGCCACTGCGTCAAAGTCAGAAGGTCTGTTTTCTTTTCTGCTCTACCATCCTGGAACTTTGGGATTCTGAACAAGTCGCTTTCCACCCCTGAGCCTTTGTGTCCTCGCCTCTAAACTGAACATAGGCAGTAGGGAGGGTGTATTAGTCTGCTAGCGCTGCCATAACAGTGCCACAGACAGGGTGCCTTAAACAACAGAAATTTATTTCCTCACAGTTCTGGAGGCTGGAGTTTAAGATCAAGGTGCCAGCAGGGTTGGTTTCTCCCGAGGCCTCTCTCCTGGGCTTGCAGATGCCATCTTCTCTCTGCCGTCACATTGTCCTTCCTCTGTACATGTCTTTCTCCTCATCCCCTCTTCTTATGCAGACAGCAGTCATATTGGATTAGGGCTCACCCTAATGACCTCATTTTAACCTAATTATCTCTTTAAAGGCCCTGTCTCCAAATACAGTCATATTCTGAGGTACTCCAGGGTGAGGACTTCAACATGTGAATTTTGGGGGGACACAATTTAGCCTATAACGGAAGGCTAAATGAGAAACTGTATGTTGAAACTTGGCATAAAGCAAGCATTTGATAAATGGTCATTAAATACATTGATGCATGTCACTGCACTGTATTTTGCTAAGACAACCACAGGTTTGTGGAGGGGGATGATGCTGCCACTCTGATGTGGCTGAACTGGCAATCAGGCCTTATTTTCTCCTATTTCCAGAGCAGATCTCTTACATCTGTGCCCATCTGCCTGATATGCTACCACTGGCGAGGGAGAAATGAGCAGAAAGCTAAGAACTTTTATTTAAAAAAATTTTTTTGGCTACAATACTAGTGAATGGAAAAATCCATTTGGTAAATCTCCTTAGGCCATATATTATTAAGGGTTTTAGGACATCATCTCTGTTGTCTGGATTTTGCTTTTACTGGTCATGTGTCGTGTATCACTGTAGCACAAGCACACAATTGTCACCTTATGAGTCAAGGAAAATCTGTCCTGAGCCATTTGGGTTGCTTGCGATCTTTACAAAATAGCTTTTCGGTATTTCTTCAGTTAAAACAAAAGCAAGCAAATAGCAGCAGTAACAAGAGAAATGAAGAAAGAGAAAGAGCTACATGCTTCCAAAGATAAGAAAAGTGAAAAATTCCCTTTTACTGAGATCAATCTCTTGGAAATTCCACCACCAGGCCCAGTTCTGGCACAGTTCAGAACAGGAGCAGCTACTGCTATCAGGCCTCTTTTCTCTCTTTTCTTTCTTCTTGTTCCCAGGTTCCTGCATCCTCCAAATGCCACCACCAGCTTGTACTCTTTGTGTGATGCTCTGGTGGCTCTCTGTCACTCAAAATGTCCCTCTAGCTGGGGTTAATGACAGTGAGCAAGGACTTGCTAGTTGGCACCGACCCTTCCTCTGGAGTGGAGCAGACAGAGGCTTTCAAGCCCTGTGCAATTGCCTGCAACCTCTGACTCTCCAAGGCCTCTGCATTCTGACCTTCTCTGCTCTTTCGGTTAATGACAATTATAAATGTTCAAGAGGCACACCACTGAGGCAAGAGGCTCAGCTAATTGGGCAACATGATTAAATGGAAATAGACATTTTTTTCCTCCAGTACACAGCAACTCATATTTCAAGAGTATAAATAATGAATTTGAAAAAAAAAATTAAGTCTGAAACCTAATGGGGGTTTAAAAGAAAAAAAAATTTTTTAATTCTAGAGTTTGGGATTAAAAATTCCTGGTTGCAATTTTGGGTGTTCTTGATGGATGGATTTGCTGAGGATGGGGGTGTCAAAGGCTCAGGTGTATGTAGCAGGGGAGGGTGGACTACAGCTGCAGTGCAGAGAGGCCAGATGGCTTGCAAGGAAGGAGTGAAAACTCAGGGAATTCTAATGATGAGAAGCCCTCAAAGAGCTTTCAGAAAGCAGGCAGACATGCTGGGAATCCTGGGAGCCCCCACAATTAGCATCTAGAATGACTGTAGGATATCCTTGCCTAAAATATGGATCTGCAGTGCTACACACAGCCTTGGCATCTGGAGTAGGTGGTCAGAGCATACACGAACTAACCAGCCATACACATACTTAGCAGATATTTGGGGGCTTATGGAATCATATACTTTATACATAAATCACATGTCTAAAGATATATTTGTAAACATTTGTTGAGTCTATGCCGATTGGAGTAAAATCAGATGGGGGGAGGATGGTGGACCACAGGATTCCACACCCCAGCTGCGCGTCTGGGAGGCACTGCTTCCTGAAGCCCTGGACCAGTCCAGCCAAGTGCAGGCGGAGGAAGGCGAGGCCACTGCTGTTCCTCCTGCTGCAGCCAGGCTCTCTCTTCCTGAGCTGAGAAGAGCCTAAGACTGGTTTCTTTTAAACAGTGCGGGATCGCCTCAAATGGCCAGGTGAGCATTGCCAAAAGCAGGTGTTCTAATATTCAAACAGAATTGATGCGAAAGGAGCTCACGGTCCTCTGCAGTCCTCGTGGTGTGTGTGTGTGTGTGTGTGTGTGTGTGTGTGTGTGGTCCTCATGGTGTGTGTGTGTGCCTGTGCGTGTGCGTGCGTGCGTGTGTGTGTGTAGAGAAGGTCGGGAATAGGTTAGAAGGAAGGCATCATCTTCCTCCTTTTTAGAAAACAGTTGCAGTGAGAGTTTGTCATTTGTCTGCCGTCTCCCGTGAGAAAAGAAGCCATGGGGTGGACTCCTAGCAGAGCGCTCCCTCAGGAGGACAGGAGACAGGAGGAGAAAGGGCCTGGCTGGGCTCTCTTATCAACCATGCTGAGGCTGTTACCTGGCAATGATTTGAGAGGAGGGCAGGCAGAGGGAGAAGTGGGGCACTGAGTCAACGTAGGGAGGGCTGCTCTTGTGGGAGGCAATTGCAGCCCACTTTCTGCTGACCCCACCATCATCTTTAGGCTTAAACTCCTTGACTATGTTCTGTGAACTTATTTGACCTTGATTCCATCGCTGCAATGTCACATCAGAATACCTGACTCAAGTTTCTAGGAAGATAGGAATGCTTGCCCCAGGTGGTGATGGTCCCTGGGGTGGGGATGGGGGTGGGGTCCCTTCTTCTCCATGGCTCTGAGGATCTGTCTGACTGGTTTGGCTACTGTCACACTTGGTGACACAGGAGGTGGTTTAGGAGACAAAAAGAATTCCTGCCTGGTTTGGGTCACTGTAGGAACTCCATTTACTGCTCCCCTCCTGTGCTAATTTGGGTATTTTAGAATGATATGTATTTGCTGCTCTTTGAGTTTGTTCCTGGTCCCTGGAGGGAAATCAGTAAATATGGCCCAAATATCTGTTTAAAAAGAAAACAAACAAACAAACAAACAAAACCCCAACAGAGCAGTGCATTTTCCTTTTATTTGCAGCTTCCCCTCACCTGTAATACAGGTTTGTTGACTGTCAGCTGAGTTGGCACAGGTAAAGTCTCTTGTGCTGCCAGAGACACTGCCTGCTGGGGTTTTCTTTTTCTTTTTCTTTTCTTTTCTTTTTTCCACCCCCCCGTATCTATTTGCCTTCAGGGAGTGCTACAAAACACACCGAGGAAGAGAAAAAACATAGATAAGCCTCCAAGATTTTACAGCCCGTGGTTGTTTGGGAACACAAGGGACAGTCCTGCCATTAAGTGGCCAGTGTCTTAGTTATGATGGCATGTGTAGGATCAAGGTGGCAGGGTGTGGGAGAGAGTGGGGAATGGGTGGGGGACAATAGATGACAGCACTGACATCAAAACCCTGCTGTAAAGACAGCTCATAGCCAAACCAGGTGTTTAGCTCTAAGACGGAGCAAGACTTCTAGCTGGTTTATTCCTCTCAGCTTGGCATACAATGCTAAGGGCTGGCAGATACTGTGCAAAGGGACATGGGCAGGGGACCAAGAGAAGAGGAAGCAATGTGGGTGAAGCTGAACTGAGCAGAGGCCTGATGAGAGATATGACAGGCCAGACGGAATAGGAGTGGATGAGGACGGGTGAGAAGGAAGGGTAGAAAGGCATTGTGATTTGGAAGCAGACGACTGGTCTCCACTCTGGGAGCCTGAGGAAAGGGCTTCACCCTCATGGAGACTCCATTTTTACCATCTGTATAATGGAGCTAAGGATAGTCTCCACTCTCCCCACTTCACAGGGACATTGTGAGAATTGAATGAAAACATCCAAGCCCCACAACCCAAAACCCATGCTAACATGCTGCTTGACCAACTGTAACCACCTAACAAATTTAGTTGAAGAAATTAATAAATAGGTGAGCATAACACAGAAAATAAAGAAAAGATGATTAATCAAAATAAGCAAGAGGAAGCTAGACGGAGAACTAGAAAAGAACCAAATGGTGGTGGCAGAGGTGTTGGACTCACCCCAAAATGGCACAGGGTTCCATTGAATGTTCAGGAGACACATGCTGTGAGCACCTGAAGTGCTGGCGACCATGCTGATGAGAGGAAGGCGACACAGGGAGAGGGTCATCAGGGATGGAACCATGGGGTGAAGGTGGGTGAGAGGAAGTTGACTAGAGTCTCTCAGGGAGGTGGAAGGGTGGGTGGGAAGTTGTGTCATCTGTATCAGGCAGATGGCGATGTCTTGGGTAGGTTAGAGTGGAAAGTGAGGAAAGGCTATATTTGAAGACTGAGGCAGGTCACATTATCTGAAATTTCGGATAGATGAGATCTTTATTCAAAATGGCCGTGTAAGGAAGAGAATTACGATTTTTCCAGGAGAGACAGCATTCACCTATTTGCTCTGAATCCAATGATTTTGTTCAAACTGGAAGCTAAAGCAAGTGTAAGGGAGATCAGACAAAGAGTCCTACCTCTATCTGCAGAGAGGGCAAGTCCAGCTTCTGTAATGCAGTGTCAGGAGAGGTAAAGGAAAGAGTTTCTGGAAGGAGGTGACAACATTGTTCTGCCTTTCAGGAAGTGAGCCAGTGAAAATGGAATGATTGTAGTTGATTTAAGGGGTAAAAGTTGAAAGGCAAAGGACGACTAAGGTTGAAAGGTTTCTCTGAGGAGTTCTTTTGTTCATGGGCAAGATGTTGTTGCTGATGGGTTCAAGGGGAGTGGGAGGGCACAGGAGAAGTGGGAGGGATGATGGATTGCCAGGGAACCTATGAAGAATGAGGCGAAGCAGCATGAAACCATTTGTTTGGGCTTTATAGATTTTCTAATAAAAACGTCAAGGTTTTTTCACACCATTTTGAAAATGTCATCAAATGCAAAACAGTTCTCCTTGTGCCAGTGACAAAGGCTGCATTTCCAATGGTAAATTCCAGCTCAAGATGCAATAACAAACCTTGTCAGGTTTTCCTCCAAATCAAACCAGGGGTCAGGTTTGGTCCAGGACCATCCAGGGTGACTTTTGACCCTTCACAGTAACTGAAGCCTCCCAATAGAACCCAGAACTTTCCTGGCTGTGAAGTATTTGGAGAATGATTAAGGGTTAGTGTTGGCCCAGTGGGAACATCCCTAAGATCAGGGAGTCCACTTCTGAGCCTGTTTGGGGAGTGAAGTGCATATCTCTGAATCTTTGACTCAGCAGGTTCTTCCTGATGTAGCCCATTTAAAAAAATCTTGCAACGGACTTGTCTCCAGTCTCTTCCCCTTGCAGTCTGCTTCACACACTTCCTCAAAGTTGTTATCAATATTATAATTATTTTAAAGCATTTCTAATCATGTGATAGCCTGGCTCTAAAACCTTCAGTGGCTCTCCTTAGCCTTCATTTGTTTCCATTCCATAACATTTTTATTTAACCCAAGAAGTCCAAAATGCTATCATTTCAAAACATAACCCGCATATTCAAATGATGAAGAAGTCGTTTTATATTCTTTACACTGAGCTCCAGAATCCGGTGTGTTTCACCAATTTCAGCACATCTCAATATGGAAGTTAAATTTTATCAGATATACTTGATCTGTATTTCGCCTTCATAAGATTTACGGTAATAAGAGAAGATTCACAAACTAAGTTGTCCAAACATAACTTACAATTTTTCAATAACTGAATCAAATATCAGTTTTTAGAGTTGAATTTACACAATTAAATTTGAATCAAATAAAAAGTCTTATTCTTCTTACTACAGAGTAGTATTTCATTGTAGGGATAGACCACCCCCCAATGTCTTTTAAATTAAGCGCGAACTCCTTTGGCTGGCTTTCTGCTCATTGATTTCTTTGCAGGCTTATCTTCTGCAATTCCTCGGCATGTGTCCCCCCTCGAGCCAAACTCTCAACCAGCCATTGCCCCACCCCCACTCTTTGCACTTCCAGCTCTCCACAGTGACCTCCGACCTCTGTCTGGGTGTCTTTCCTCCGTTCTATTGTTGCCTATGGAAGTTCCACCATTCCTCCAAGATTTGTCTCAGAAGCTACTTCTTTCATGAAATCTTTCCTGATTCTCTCAGTTCATCAACTGTGACTTCTTTCTTTTGAACCTTCAAAGCACATTGGTGCCTTCAATCATCCACTTTATCGTGTATTCCGGTTCCCCCATTCTGGTCTAATCCAAGATGCTCATCTTCTTGAAGTTGAAAACTGTTCCCCACACATTTTTGAGCCACCTACACCCAGCATTTGCAATAAAGTTTCCTGCAGTTGCTCTCTTGCGGGCCACAATGATTGGGGAAGAGAGAAAACATTCAGCTCAAGGTGAGTTCCTCTTCATGAAATTTTCCTTGCTAAAAGGACAAAAGGTGTGTGTGGGGGGGATGACAGGGGGCAGTTGGGTTTTGTTGCTTGGTCTGCTCTAGCACATCACATCTGCTGCCGCACATCTGTCTTTTTGGGGTGTTTTTCTTCTGGGACCAGAAGCAGAGCCCAAGGATGGACTTGCAAACATACTGTCTTCTTCCCTTGCTGGCTTCTGCCGCTGGGATGTAGGAAATTAGAAGACCAAGAAGAGGGTGGTTTCTGAGCAGATGTGTAACTTCTAGTAAGCCGTGCTCTAAGGGGTCTGTAGTTGGGTCCCCCTCCAAACATTTCATCTGGGATCTTCTAAGCATGAGGGGTATTAAAGACTGGAAAGGGTCACTGGTGAGGATCAAGGTGAACAGAGGAATTATCTTCTTTGACTTAAAAAAAAGTATGGATCTGGAGAGAGCCTAGAGGAAGGTAGTAAAGGTTACCCATGGTTTGTCTGGAAGACACAGAGGTCAACTCAACAAGGTTGCCACCTTCTGCATCTCAGGAGCCACTGAAGTGCTGGTAGTCACATTAGTGATGTCTAGGCAAGAGTTTTGTAGTATGCAGGAAGAAAACTTCGAGAAGCTTAATAAGCAGCTTCCAGCCACAATTTGCAGGTTGTAGGAAGCCACTGCCTGGATAACTGGCAAGGGCTCCATCTGTTAGTCACAAATTGAATGGTTTAGTCCTAGATCTACCAGTGGTTTATGGTAGAATCCTAAACAAGTCTGTCTCATGCCTGGGTTTTACACATGTAGGAATGACTGTTACGTGCCATTTCTGGCAACCTGACCAAATATTAGGACTGTTTTAGCTTCAAGATCATTTATTTATACATCTATTCATCCATCCACTCATTCATTCACTTAACTGATATGTAAGTTCCTGCCATGCACCAGGAAGATACAGCAGTGAGCAAAACGGCCAAAGTCCCTGACCTCCCACACATGCTGGCACAAGTAAATATATCCATTCAATATCAGGTAATGATAAATTCTGCAAAGAAACATAAAGAAGGGTGAGGAGACAGAAATAACAGAGCACTGTTTGAGACAGAGCAATTATCTCAAGAAGCCTCATCTGAGGGGGGTGGCATATGAACAGAGACCTGGATGAAGTGTGCTCCATGGTCTGGGGGAGCAGCCTGGCAGCTCATCCTACTTTTCCCCAGGACCACGGCAATCCTTCTACTCTCTAGGTCTCTTTCTCCATTTGCAAAAGGGGGAAACAGCCCTTGCCCCCTCCTCAAAGGAATGCAGGAGGCCAGGTAGGGAGGTGAGGTAGCAACTACAAGAGCGAATTGAGCCAGCTCTTAGGGAAAAAGTCCGCAGAAAGCCAGAGCACGTGTGACAGGCCAGCCCTTAGGGCGAGGGCTCGGCTGCAGAGACTCCGCTGCCAGGCCAGGTCCTTTAAAAACGCGAGGTGTAGACCGAGGCAGAGACAGATTTGCTAGCACCAGACAGAGCTGGGAAGAGAGCCAGTCCCAGGGTGGAGTCTTGGCAGCGAGGCGGGCTCAGAGTGACCGCCGGGAAGCAACAAAGCAGCGACACAAACAGGAAGCTGGTGACAGGGTGGGGCCCTGAGGGGGCCGGGAAGAGCCCGGGGCGGCGGGAGCCGGGATGCCGGACTGAGCACCCCAGGGCAGGAAGGGGGGGCCTCTCTGCACCTGACCGCAGTGAAATTACGTCGCCATCCAAGTACCATACAGCTCCCCCACCCCCGCCCCATTCATTTTTCTTAAAAAGGCAACAGAAAGCTACTTTGTAGTCCCCTCCCTCCCCCATCTCTGTTGGGAAGGGGTTTTCTGCTTCTTTCTAACCCCTTTACACATCCGCCACGTAATTAGTGAAATATCACTTCGTCCCCGGGCCTGCCATTACCCTCTGCTCATTCCAGAGGCTGGGAGTCCGAGCCTGCCTTATGCTGTAGAAAACTGCATCGAGCAGATGATTGACTCCCGATGACAACAGGATCTGCGTCCAAAATAATATGAGTAGATTGCAGATTGATTCATGGGACAGAGCACGGAGCAGCCCCAACTCCATTCTTCTGAGTTCCATCTCCAGTCTTCTGTCAGTCTCAAAATTGATAGAACAGCTTGAAGCCATTGAACAGAGTTATGTTGGCAATCACCTTTCTAATTCTTGCATATAGATGCCAATATGTCAAGAGGACCTAGGCAAGGGGACAACAGGGTGACTTTATTTAGCATTATGACAAGCAAATGCTTGAATATCAAGGAGCTCATGAGTTTTACAGCAGCAGGGAAAGAAAGAAAAAACAAAAAAACAAAAAAACAAAAAACCCCACATGGATGCCTGCCTCCAACTCCCGTGGTCCCGCATGGTACAAAATAGAGAATGCTAGCAAAAAAGGTCATTCAGCGGTTCTCCAAATAAACCCAAAGGTAACGAGTACGGATGGAGCAGATGTTAGGAGACTGAGCACTACTTTGGAAAACTGCCGAGATATTTAAAAATAACGCTTTCTCATTAACCCAAGCATAATGCTGAAAGTCCTTTAAAATCAAACTTCCCAGATACCACCTGCATCTGACATGGCAGTAGAATGAATGCCAGTGTGTCCACTGATACTGGAAATGCCCTTAGAAACAGCCTCGACTGATTGTTCCAGCACAAACAAATCACAAACTAATTTATGTATTCCAGCAGCTGCACCCCAGCCGAGTAGGACCAATTCACAGTTGACTAGTGCTGCCTCATTCTTTGCAGATTTTGGCATTTAACTATAATTAAGATTTATTGTTCACTAGCTTGCAGGTCAGGGCAAGCATGACAATGTGGATAACTTTTCTGTTTACTAGTAAAATGTCTGGTAGGAGGAAGCCTCAAACCTTCCAAGCAGAACCTGACAGAAATAAATAGCGCCTCTTCACTCCAGGACTAGCACATTACCGGTTTTAATCAGACGTGAGGAGTCACTCAAAGGGAGGGCAGGAACCAATCGGAAAGAGCTAGTGAACTGTGCTGTTGCTTTTGCACCAGAAGGGTATGGGCTAGAAGCCAAATCAATTATTGCTGATCTTCTGGATTTGGGGAAGGGATTGTCTGCTTGGTGTGGGAGGGAGAGAGCCCTTGATGCCAACAAAGGTTCTGCAGAAACTGGAACCAGCAGGTTTTCGTTGCCCCTCCCTGTCACTAAGAGGAGAACAATTCTTCATCTTTCCCCACCCTCAAGGATGCCCTTGGACCAAATCAGATGGTCCAAGGAGGAGGGAGGCAGGGATCAGCAGTCAGCGGCCACTCACCTGCTTTTACAGTCTGTCTGTTACAGGTGACCTGCAACACAGTGGGTATGGGTGAACAAATGCTCCTAAGCAGACAGATGAAGAAAGGCATCTCATTCTCACTGGTTTATTAGAAGGTAGAAATGCTAACGCATAATGAGCTTCAATTTTCTAGCATTTGTAATTTAATGTATGTTACTGTTTGGCCTCCTTGGGATATTTTTGTAGGTGGTTGCATAAAACAGAAAAACATCACTCGCGTGGGCCAGAGATTTGGAGCTTGAGCGTGTTCTGTTTTTCTTGTTCTCTTACAGAAAAGGGAGGAAGAATCCTTTGCTTTTTTGTAGCGCTGCTGACTACAAAATATAATTTTATATAACGATGTAAAAATGTCTTTGTATCGCACTTTAAACTATAAAGGATACAAAATGTGGCTTTCAAAAATTCATACACCACCTTAGGAAAAAATTTAGGATAAAATAAGTGAGTGAGAACATTGTGGGAGTCCTGCATTCTCTTGTTGCATGTTGCCTGTTAATATTTGCACTACTGGTTTGTGAAAGTTGCAGAGGTTTGGTTCTGCTCTGTAGTGATTCAGTGCTCCCCAGTTGCTTTGATTTAAGAATATTTGTTTTCCTGTTTATCAGAAAAGGATCTCAAGTCTCTAAGAAGTAGAAGGGAACATTTGTTTTGACAAAAACAAGCATTTTTTCCAAAGGTGAAAATGGGGGAAAGGGTGTGGAATTAATTTTAACGATGGTTTGAAGTAAGATCAGAAAAAGGATTTTCAAGAAGACTTCCCAACTGAAGGTGTTTTATAGTCCTAGATACCAGATTTCTAATCGTGTGGGATCCAGTTCAAATAAAGTGTTGCTGAATCATAGAAGAGGAAAATATAATTGTGAGAGGGTGGATTCTAATATTTGGATTTGGCTGTTAGCAGTATTTTTAACCATTAAAAAAAAAAATTCTCAATCCACTATTGTTAACTTAATTTTCAGATCTTTCTGGTTTAAGTTTCTGGTTTAACCTATGCAAGGAAACAGACACAGAAAGGTTCAAGTGAGTCTCACAGAAAGCAGGCTTGACCCTAAATGCAAGCCTAGTTTGCCAAGCCAAGGAACTTTGAACTTGGGGATGCTCTGCAAGGTCATTTTCAGGGAATGCAGACAGCCACCACACAGCTCTCCTGCATTTGCTGATATAAGCAGAGCACATTTATAAACATGGGCATCTGCTGTCATGGGTGCAGACCAGCATAGGAAAGGACGTGTAGGACACTGCAGCCATTTAGTGGACAGGACACTGTTGAGCCCACTGGCCTTAGGTACAAACAACAGAAGGGGGAGGGAGGGAGCTGCGTGGGAGGGCCATGCTCAGAACAGGTGGGAAGCTGGAGGAAAATCACTTTAGTCTCAGCTGGGGAGGGCTTTGTGGAGGAAGCGGGATTTCAGGAGCTGCTTGAATGATTGCAGGAGACAGCTTGACGGGATGGGATGGGGCAGGATTCCAAGCACGGGTACTCCTGCCCAGGAACGAAAGAAATCTTGAAGAAGGGAATATGTGTTTAGTTGAAAGGGCAGTGGGAAAAATTCCAAGGAAGGAAGATGAGGAACGGGCCATGTATTAGCAGGGATACTTGGATGTGCAGGATGTAGGAGACCTCACCCACTCAAATGCAATCACTGTTTCCCCATCTCTACTGCATACGTAATTACTTTGTTACAGTCCTCGGCATTTAAGCTTTATTTTCTAAGAATAATATGGCACCCACATTGGTCACCACACTGTCATCGCAGTGTTAGAAAATAAGTGATGATTCATCAGACTTCCTGGCATTGAGATAAAATGGATCATAACACAGGGAAAATAACCCCATTGTTTAAAAATTTTCAGAAGTGTATTTTTTAAAGTAGAGGAGAGAGGACCATGATTTTACAATTATTTCTTGAGAAAGTAAGAATTGGAAATTTTCTTTTAAGAGGAGTGTGAACGAAACTTTTTATCTTCAAGGAAGAAACAGGGGGCAGGCTGGTTAGCTCAATTGATTAGAGCACAGTGTTATAACACCAAGGTCAAGGGTTTGGATCTCAGCCACCAAGAAACCAAAAAACAAAAAACAGAAACAAAGGAAGAAACATAGGGACATCAGAGATTTCAGGTATTTTATTTTATTATTTTTTAAAAGATGACCAGCAATGGGATCTTAACCCTTGACTTAGTGTTGTCAGCACCACGCTCTCCCAACTGAGCCACGGGCTGGCCCTAGATATTTTAACTGATATTGTTGAGTTACCCTCCAAAAATGCTGTAGGAATATTTATTCCTACTAACAGTTTATAAGAGACTAGCTATTTCCCCAAACCCTTTTCAGTAATAGAATTATCAGTACTTTTGATATCATGGGCCAAGAATTGGTGTCTTGTTTTACTTCGACCTTCCCTGATTGTGATGGAGAGCATTTATTTAAACCTAAATCTCTGTCTCTATCTGAATCTCCATCTATACCTAGTCTCTCTTGCCCACTTGCACTTCTTCTGTGAACTTCCTGTTCAAACTCTTTGCTCATTTTTTTGTTGGGCCCCTTTTCACTTACTATTTTGCAGAAGTTCTTTGTTCATTGGGAATATGTATACCCCCTTCTATTGCACCCTTGCCAGCATTCAGTAGTATTGATTTTTTTAATTTGCCAATTTAACAATTTAAAAATGGTATTTTTATGTTTGTATTTTTATATATTTGCTTATTGATGAGGTTAAATTTTTTTTTTTTTTTTTTTTTTTTTGTCTTTTTTGTGACCAGCACTCAGCCAGTGAGTGCACCGGTCACTCCTATATAGGATCCGAACCTGCGGCGGGAGCGTTGCCGCGCTCACAGCGCCGCACTCTCCCGAGTGCGCCATGGGCTCGGCCCAATGAGGTTAAATTTTTAAAAATATGTTTATTAGAAATTTATATTTCTTTTGCAAATACCCCCTTACCTACTCTGGGGAGATGCTGATGGTGTTTTTCTTACTGATTTGTAGGAGCTCTTTATAGGACATGAACCCAGTATCTATTACTTGTTATAAATATTTTGTCATGCAAATTTTAGACACTTTAAGTATCCATGAACTATCAGTGAGCTCTTCTGCTTGGTTTGCAGGAGAACTTCTGATGCTGTGGACAGGGTGGGAGGAAGGTATGTGTTTCAACTTTGGCTTCTGTTCTTGAATTTCTGAAATAAAATATAATTCACCATCCTGAGGATTAATTTCCTTTTAAAAAATAACCCATCCGGCCTATATAAGAAACAGTATTTCTTCTTGCAATATGGCTTTGACTATGTACCATATAACAGAGTAACCCTTGCCTTACTGTGCTAGAGGCGCATTTGCTTGACTTTATTCCTGCTGAGCTGATGAATTAAGATGCCTGGGCTTTCTCCCCTGACCACAGGAGCTGGGGCTGGGGTGGGGTGAACAGGGCATAGGGGATCAGCAAATAGAGAGCAGAATAACCCACCTGGAGGAGGGCAGGGAGCAGACTTGAACCTGGCACTGTTGCCCCATTTGCCTCTGCTTCTCACCGACTTCTGACTTCATCTTACTTTCTTACTTGGTAGGTTGGCATTCTTCACGTGACAGAAAACATCTTGTACTTTCCGCTTTGGAGAGAGGCAGACTCCATTTTCTTGGAATTGAATCCTGCAGAAGCACTCTCTCAGGGGCCCTGTTTGGGTCAGGAGTCGGGCTGGCAGATAAAATACAGGACACCCAGATGAATTTGCCCTTCAGAAAAGCAACTCATCATTTTGTAGTTGTAAGTATGTCCCCAAAGTTGTATGGGATATACTTATAGTAAAAAGTGACTCATTGTTTACTTGAAATTCAAATTTAACTGGATGGCTGTATTTTTATTTGCCAAGTTTGGCAACCGTAACTGCTCCTAGACCAATTGGCCTAGTACCAGGGAGTTGGGGTTCTGTCCACCCTCATATCAATTAGTCAGTGGGCTCCATCATGTCCTTACTGCTGCCCACTTGCCAATGGAGGGCGTAGGGAGGGGGTGGTTAACTATGCCGAACACACAGTCCTATAGGAGGGCCGTCCACCATACCTGCCCTCCTTGGACTAGCTGGTTCCTCTGCGCAGAATGGACTTTCTACCAGCTCCGTGTCCCTGGCTGGACTGTCTGAGCACACCCCTCACTCTCTAGCACGGCCCTTTGAGTTTTGCACTCAGTCTGTTAAGTCCCTCGTCCCTGTTTCCTGTGCCATGATATATGCTATGTGATGAGCAGGGCCTGGTTTGGGCTTCTCCAATGCATCCACGTTTCATGTGGGGCCTGGCACATGTGAGGTGGCAGGACACACCTGGTTGGCACAAATTCAGCCAAAAGCACTCGTATCTGCTGTATGGTTTTCCTTCCACACTGGTCCTCCAGTCACCACTATGACGGGAGACCCAGCACTTCTCTCCGGAGAGGACACGTAGGTGCTTGCCCTTTCTGCTTCTTCGAAGCTTTAGCCTGTGCAAACATCATTTGCCTCTGGCGTTTTCCATTCTGCCTGCCCAGGCACACCCATACACTCAGCCACTCAGCTTGTGGTGTGGGTCACCAGTGTGTCAACGCACCCTTTCAGCAAGTAGAGATGGTGTTGGGGCAGATGTAGCAGACATAGCACTAGGCCAGGACCACCAGGGATTACAATCAGCTCATCAGGGAGGCTGGACACAGACATCCTGGGCTGCTGGTTAACAGATGGCCCTGGAAGGACAAAGGTATCCAGGCCCTCCCCCTCCTGTGGACCCCCTCCCCTCTTGCATTTCCTCTTCCTCTGTCCTGGGTCCCCTCCCCTAGTACCCTTCCCTCCTTCTTCCTTTTATCTCCCTCCCCCTCCTGCCCCCCCAAGATCTCTTGCTCTTCCTCTCTTTCCTGCCATTTAAAGAGTTCTTGCTGTATATTCCGAGCACCTTACATACTTTTTTCTATTTTAGCATTTTAACAACTCTACAGTATAGCAATATTTATTTCCATTTTGCAGATAAAAAATGGAAATGTCAGGAAATGAGAAATACGAAGGAGATCCAGCAGAGAGTGATGGAGATGGGCTTTGAACCCAGATCTTCAGCCAGCAGGATCTGCTGGTGAGCCACTGTTGTGCTGCCATTCAGCCCTGGGGCACGGGGTTTCAGAGTGCATGACAGGTACGTGGGCAGAGAGGGCAGGTATTTCGGGGTGGGTGTCCTGCGAGCATTGCACAAATGCCCTTCCACATCCATCCATGGGCAGACTTGGTGCTGCCCTCCCCTTCCTCTTCCATCTGTGCCAGCCTGCTCCGCCCTGCCCGTCATCACCCATCTTCACTCTGCTCCTTTGTTTTCATTCATTACACTGTAGGTTAGCTGCTTCCTCCCCACATTTAGGGAGGTGTTATTACTCTGCAAACAAAACATGTCCTGCTTGCCCTGGAAGATGGGTTGTCTGCAGAGATTTCCTGCAGACTGCTGTGCTCATCGTGGCTCAAGATTCTTGTAAACTGCAGTCACAGAGGGTGGCACTTCCTGCTGGAGGGAGCCTTGTCCTCTCCCTGACCTCTGTCTTTTTATCCCTTGTCGTCCATCTTGAAATCCCTCCCTATTTGCACCAGGCCCTCGTCCACCAACATCGAGACGTCCCAGGCAGGGAGAGAACTGCTTCCTGGAGGTGGCAGGGGACAGACAGACATTGCAAAGGGAGATGTGTTCCTGCTTCAGTCCTCACTGGCCATTTGGTCCACCCACATCCTGACCCTCCCCCAGAACCACTGCAGATCGAGACTCGCAGAGTTCCTGAGCTGCAACATGGTCAGTTATGTTACAAATAAATAAAGGTGGAGAGACCAGGGTGTTCCTTCCCTGCCCCTTTCTAGAACCTTCTCTGAATGACATGACTCTGATCCCCAGCTGGAGTTGAGAATGTGTTTCAGGGGCTCCACCTCAGACAATCTGGCCACAGTCTCTCCTTCCCCAGCTCCCAGCTGCATTTCACCTCTGGCCGGGAAGTCTCTGCATCTCTCTCTGTCTCTCTCTGCCTCTTGGCCATTGTCTTTCCAGGTTTTAAAAAGGGATAAGGGACTGGGATGCAAATTCAAGCCCTGATTTTTGAGTGGGGTGAAGCCTTTCACATGAAGAAATAAAAGAACATACATTAATAGCTTGGAAAACAATGGTAATATTTAATTAACCTTTTGAAATGGCTGATCTGCAAATCTGCACGTGTCAGCTCATCTTCAGCACAGAGGCACTGTGTGTGCCGATGCCAAAATCAACATGCTGGTCTGTGGATTTCCTCCACAGGGATTTCACAGGGGGAAAAAGTAAGAATATATCCCCCCTCCACACCCCCTCCTCCCCTAAATCAGTTGTGTTACTTTTAAAAATTCATGTGATCCAGCTGCCCTCGTCAGGGTTGGACATAGCCTGTTGTGCCGCACATCTGAGGACCCCAAGTTGAAGCTTGGCTCCTTTCCCTGTCATTGCAGCAGACAGGCCTCAGGCCTCCTGGGGGATTGAGGGTCAGTTCTGATGACAGCAAAAATAAGCTCTGTGCACTTGGAGCTCTCCCAACATGGTGCAGATCCACAGGACAAAGGGAATTAGACTCATCTGCAAGTGTCAACTCTCTGGCTTTTTTATTAATTTTTTTTTCTTATAAAGGTGGTGTGCACTCTTAGTTTGAGAAATCGTGTCATCTAGGGAGCATGGAGGTTGGCTCATTAAAATATCACCTGGATAAAGTAAATCAGTGTTGATGGAATTGTTTAAGGTATTCCCTCTTGTGGAGCCGGTGTGTCATGCTGTTCAACTTGTTACTCCCATCACGGCTAAATGGAAACCCCTCCTTTCTGCTCTGCACCCCATACCTGCTTTAATGAGCATGTCTCACAATGTAATCAGAAGCCTGAGTTGATGGGTGGTGACTAATACATTTCATTTCCTTTTATTAACAGCAGTAGCAGAATTAGGGAGGGCAATATTTTGCTCTTTGGGACTTTCAGGAATTAAAGAGTGTGGGCATTGAGAAAATGAATATGGGACAGTTGATTTGTACCTTTAAGCTGTACATACACATCAATCCAGCAACAAAATGCATTTTGAAATGTTTAAATAAATTGCTGTAACTTGTAAAAAGTCTTTTGTTGTTGTTTTTATGTGTTTTGAATGATCAAAGAAAAAATTGGAGGGCTAAGAAATGTGGCAAAACTGTAAAGCTTTGCGTAAGAAAGATTTAAGGCATATGAGGACTTGATCAAGGTAGAAAGATGCCTAGTTGATCGAATCAAGCAATTATTTGATTGCTAAGGTCACTTTCCCCTGATTGGAACAACCTAGTACAGTTGGGCAGAATTGCAAAATGATCTCACCTCTGTCATGCTAGGAAGATCAGTGGATGTGGGGATCAGGAAATTAAGCTAGAATGTGTGAGGCCTTCCCTAAGAGGGCCAGGAGAGTGCCTCTCCAGAACAGGCAAGGACAAGAAAGCCAAGGACCACAATGACCCAGAAATGTTATCAGTATCAAGTCTACCAGTTGCAATTGCCAGGTTGAGAGCTCAGGTCTTTTCAGTCCTTAAAATCACAGAAGGTAATAAAGAGTAAGGTAGAAGGAGGTTAGTGGTTTTAGTTATGAGCATACACTGTGAGACCACCTACTACACTCCAAGCTTTTACTAGGTACTTTATAGGCCTTATCTCATTTAATCCTGACAGCAAACCTATGAGGTATTTACTAGTGTTAGCCCACTTTACAGGTGAGGGATTCGAGGCACAGAGAGGTTAAGTAACTTGTCTAAGGTCACACAGGCTATACTGATTCTGAGTAATTGAAGAGTTGAGTTGAAGAGGAAACTATTGGTTATATCCAATGCTTTGTGTTTGTTAAATTAATTTTCTCTGTTTTGTTTTGTTTTAATTGTGTTGAATAATTGGGCTCAGCTGCTCAACCTGACTTTCACAGTATATAGTAGCATCAGAGGCTCCAGTGTCTGCTTTCCTCAGAAGCTAATCCTAACTTCCTCATCTGCTCCAGAACACATGGGTGTTTCCTCTGTGAGAGCAGAAAACAGGACTGATGTTAGATTTTTGGGAGAGCCTTTCTACTCTGAACATATTAGGGCCAAAAGTGAGCCAAATGGAGAAATGACAACGAGGAGAGGAAATCATCACACCTGCACAACATTCCCACCTGCCTGCTCTCGCCCTCAAATGAAAAGCTCAGCTCAGGAGGGAAACAGAAAAGGGGACTATTTTAGTCCATTTCTGTAACATAATATCTGAAACTGGGTAATGTATAAAGAAATGGAATTTACTTCTTACAGTTTTGGAGGCTGGGAAGTCCGTGGTCCAGGGGTGGCACCTGGTGAGGGCTTTCTTCTTGGTAGGGGTCCTGTACAGAGTTCCATGGCAATGCAGGGTATCCCATGGCAAGAATGGTATGAGTGAGAGCCAACCTTCTCACTTGCTCTCCTTATAAAGCCATCAGAACCACACCCATGACAACCCATTAAACCATCAACCCTTCATTACTCCACGAATGGATCAGTCCACTCACGAAGGCACAGTCCTTACGATCCAATCACCTCTCAAAGGCCCCACCTCTCACTACCATATTGGGGGTGAAGTTCCAACATGAGCCTAGGGGGACCTGCAAACCACAGCAGAATGAATGGCAAGCTCAGGTATCCACTTATTTGTAGAAAAGTGTGATGGCTTTCTCCTAGACTTCCACCTGTGTGTCCCACTGCTGCATCTGACCACTAAGACTGACAGCTTGAGTGTGAGACAGTAACATCAGGGCTCCTGAGAGCATTGAATCAGGAACTGGGAAGGACTTCAACTTTTAACCAGGTGGAAGTACCTGATAAGTGGCCTGGGCATGATTCAGCCGTTCAGGATTAGTAAAATATGGTGAGCTGTGTGATTTCTCAATAAGGAAATGGCACAGGGATTTGATGTTATGGGGCCACACAATCCAAAGTGTCTTGTGTGTGGGCTGTAACACAAATAGGCATACTACAGTTCTTACGAGTTTATCTTGGGCCAGGGAGCAGCCTCTTCACCAAGGGTTCCCTCTGACATTGAAACTAGTGGCCCCTGAAAGGCAATGTGAATGACAATGTCACCGATGCCTGTAATGGGGAAACATCCACCAAAGCCAAGGGACTTCTTTGATGTCCCATGTAGTCACGCCTGTCTAATTCCCTGAGCTGCTAAACTATCACTTGCAGTGATTAGCTCTCTTGCAAAAATCTAAGTTGACTCCCAGGAGGAGGGGAAGCGAATGGTATGTGCATACATAACAGCGGAGGCTGTATAGACGTGTGTGCATGCATTTGTGCATGAGCGTGTGAGGAGCTGAGGGCTTGAGCAGTTCTCCGAGATTCCCCAGAATACAGAAGGCTTGTGGTGCATATGGAGAACTGACAAGTGTACCAGAAGGTGAGGAAATGGCTGGAAGCAACACTAATGCCACTCCATCTGGAAAGAGGGGTACTGTTTAGTACGTCTGGAAAGCATTATTTCTGCAAATAGCTCAACCTCTATCAACTTTCAGGCAGGGATCCCGATCTGCTGCCAAAATGAGATCTCCCTGGTGGCAGTGCGGTGGGAGAGGCTGAGCAAATGCACTAATAGCACAAAGCAGGACATCTGTAGGGATGGCGGCCGTTAAGGTACCACGCAGCAAGCACCTGCCTCTCTCCAAAAAGACAGCCGGGGCTTCACATCACATTAGGCCGGGGCTGCACTGGGGGAGGGCTGAACCTGGTAGGATTTTGGGCTCGACAGCCATTTCCAACAATTTCTCACAATATTTGGGCTCAGAAAAGCCCCTGTTATAGTTAGCCAAATGGCTTTCCTGCATTGATTTTTATACCCGTGGGTATTTTGAAGGAAATTAAATCCATGTGTTTCTGATTCAGTTGCCATTAGCACATGAAAACGCTGTTTTGTGAGAGTTATGGTATGCCGTGGGTGCCTTCGCACAGTGCCGCTAAATGCCATAAAACCGTCGAGCCAGACACGGAGGTGCAAGGAGCCCGGTGCGTTCTGCTCTGCGCCATTTCCCTGCCTGTGTCCAGAAGGCAACATGTTTTTGTCATTTGCATCCTTTCTGAATGTAGCACAACATGTTTTCTCGTGCCTGTTAATCATCTATCATTTCCAATTTGAGTGAAGCCATATTAGCGTGCATGATGAGAAATTGCCCTTAACCACTAATAGCAGGACGGGATTCATATGCAAGCAGCCACAAAGACTGGGACTGGTGTCTGGGTGCAGGGCAAAGAGGCCAGCTCAAATGCATCCCCAGGAAGGCCCATGCAGGCTGTGGTCTGCACCAGTGGGAAGCAGGGAGGCATGTGCTGGCAGTAAGAAAATTTGGGGGAGTCCTGGTCTGAGAGCAGGGGTGGGGGCTCATCTGGGCTCTGACACTGACCATATCCCAATTTTCTCTGTATTGCTTATCTGCCATTGGTCAGATGCCATTGGTTTAGGGCCCTTTCTAGGCCTTACATTCTGTGAATTAAAAACTGGCCCCTATTTGGCCTTAGTTATCACATTCGTTGCATGGTTACATGTATTAAATTCCTGGTGTGTTCAAGGTTTCCTGCTCAATGTCAAATACACAAAGATGAAATCATGGTTTCACCTTTGGAGGGAAGATGCCAGAGAAAGGGAGGGCACTAATTGATTGAGCACAGGTTGAGTACCCCTAAATCCAGAAATCCAAAATCCAAAATCCTCCAAAATCCAAAATTTTTTGAGTGCTGACATGATGCTTGAAGGATCATTTTGAATTTTGGATTAGGGATGCTCAACTGGTTAAGTATCTGCAAATATTACAAAATCCACCCCCCCCCCCCGAAATTGGAAACACTTCTGGTCCCAAGCATTTGAGATAAGGGATACTTGACCTGTATTGACTGTGAGTCAGGCACGGTGCTAGGGGCTTTATTTGTGAATCTCACGTCATCGTCACAAGCATTTTCTAAAGCTGGCATTATTGCTCCCATTTTATGGATAGAATTTTACTAAGGATCAGGATGACTGAGTAATTTGCTCAAAGAATCTGAGCTTGTAAATGGAGGCGTTGGGATTTGGCATTTTATCTCTGACCCCAAATCTCATGTTATTTTTCCCCCTATTTACTGTTTTTTACAATTTCATGTGATGAGTATTAATTATACATGTATAATATATAATATTTTGTATTTGGAATCACAGGGAGGGAGTGCCTAATTTTGCCTTGGGGACATTGAACGATTTCACCAAGACCTTTGCTTGGGGTTTTGAAGGATGGGCAGGAGTTGACCCAGTGGAGTTGGAAGATGAGTTGGGGATGGCAGAGGGAACAGTGTACACAAAGATATAGAGTAAGAAGGAGAGAGAATAAGGTGTTTTGGGAACTGAAAATCTTCCATTTACATCATTTCTGCAACACTGGTTAAGATAAACACTGCTGAAAAATTTCAGGTCTCATTTCTCCTATGTGCATAGTTCTATCTTGATTGTTTTCTGGACCTCTGGTCTGGTCTTATCATTCCATTTAATGGGCTTCCTGGGATCATCTTTGAGATCAGGTGGCATCTCTGTGAGTAGTTTTGGTTGACTTTAACTACGGTCAACCTTGACGAACTCAGTGGAAAAGGGATTCCCTAAATTTTCCTCCATCCGCATTATCCTCCAAGATGTTTTGTTCCTCCCTCGCAAGGGAGAAAGTTAGCTGAGAGCACAGCTGCTGGCAATTTTGCTCTGAATTCAGAGATTGTGGAGTAAACGGGAAATTTCATGCTGCAGCCGTGGTGGCGGCCCACTGAGCTTTAGTAACTTACACGGTGTGTCCACAACCTGCTTCCCGTGAAATTGCCTGTAAGTGTGGACAACCCGGGAAGCCGCAGCTGAGCTGCTCCTCTGGAAGGCTCTTGGGTTTTTATAACGAGGATCACTCTAGCACTTAATACAACTGCCCTCTCCCATGCCTTCAACTGGCCGAACGTGTCTGTACCCTATTCTAAAAGTCAGTCGGCTTTCTAAAGTACTATAATAGGAAGTCCATGAAGGGTTATCTTATCCCATCCTAAGGACACAGGAAGTCTCTTGACTCCTGACAAGGGATGTGATGTCCCTCTGACCAAAAAACTTGTTTACCTCATTGTGGAATTTAACCTGCGGCTTGGGAAACTTGGGTGACATGTCTGTACTTTCAATAATGTCTAACCGAATCCTTCTGGTGCTGGTGTCAACCAGCTGTGATAACCTAACCCTCCACATAGACTTAGGGGACCTACTTCAAGTCCGGACTCCTCCCCTAAAAAATAAACTTCATCATCTATCAAATGAAGGGGTCAGATTCAATAATCACTAAGGACCTGTCCACTATACAATTTTCTTTTCTTTTTTTTTTTTTTTGTCTTTTTTGTGACCGGCACTCAGCCAGTGAGTGCACCGGCCATTCCTATATAGGATCCGAACCCGCGGCGGGAGCATCGCTGCGCTCCCAGCGCTGCACTCTCCCGAGTGCGCCACGGGCTTGGCCCCACTATACAATTTTCTGATTTCTCTTATTCTAGCTCTGCTGGAAGTTGAGGCCAGTTCTTTACTCTCACTCAGAGACAATCTCACTCTCCCATTACAATTCTAAAGACTCTTTTGAGGTCCCACATTCTCACCCTAGCTTTCTCTTTTTGCTCCATTAAAACAAATCCCAATTTATTTGGCCTTTTCTCAAAAGGACACATTTCCCCAACGTATCATAATGGACATGAAACTCTTTGGGACCCTCTCCAAGGTTTTCACATCACACTCCAATTGCACCTTCCAAACAGAACACCAAATGCAGGCTTCACTGTAGTGGGCTTGTGTGACTGGTATGGATATAGGGAGATTCTGCCTTTCTAAGCCTTGCTTCTGTGGGAGCTAAACCATTTCAGGGAGCTTGCAGCCCACTATCTTCTCCAGTTGGGGCCTTTTAGAGTAAAGACAATGTTAACTGTGTTATAAGCATGGCGGGCAACAATTAATGTCTGGACCCATTCCCCTCTTGGCTTGTGCAGACAGAGGCCGGTCGGGTGGCTTGGAGACATTGTTGGCAAGAACCATTGCTCCTCCTGTTTGGGAATGAAGGACCATAAATGGTGGCTGCCTTCCAAACTGCCAATAAATAAGTAAATATAGTGAGTGTTGACACTGGTTTCCCTGCCAAACACCAGTCTGCTTCTATCCTCATCTTGGGGGAAGACAAAAGAGAGTAGGGTTATTGAATAGGGTTGTGAGAAGTAGCCTCAGTTCTACTTGGAATCTTTCCTCCTTTTGGAAACCTTTCAATCGGCTTTCTGGCCCTTATTGGAAAATGAGACAGTTCTGTCAAACATGAGATTGTGTTAGCTTATTCATAATAATTATCAGCAATATGCTGAAATAGAGCCATACCTGAGAATGAACTTCAGCTATACTTTGAAATAACAGCTTAGCCACTGAGAGGGTGTGTCTTTAGGGTACAGCCCACCTCCAAGACAGTTTAAGGTGCTGGCCAGGCACACACCACTTTAGGAATACTCAGCTCTGGGGCTCAACCTCCTCTTAGTCCACAGATGAGCAAATCCCTGCCTCCCAAGTTAGAGGATTTTGTGCATTGACTGAGTTTGAAGTCAGACAAGATGATGACTACGTTTCTCATTCAAGAAGGCTTTGAGAAGAAATGTCTTGTTTACTTTTGCTTGCCTGGTGCTTAGCATGGTGTCTGTCACAACAGAGGCACATGATAAATGTGGGATGAATGAATGAATTTGGAGACACTTTGCCTCCTCTCTGCTGTGATCCACAATCTCGTTCTGTTCCTGTTTTTGAATTACTCCAGAGCCACACTCCTAGGATGTCTGAGGTTTAAGATACAACTCTTTCGTATGCTTCTTGCCACCTGCTCTTGTCCACCTTTCTTCTCCATAAAACCCTTGCCACCAGCATGGTGTTGGACTCCCCGTAAAGGCTGTCCTAGCGCCTGCAGCTCTCATCCTTCCACATGTCTAGACATTCTATGCACTTGCTCCCTCCCAACCCCCCTCTAAAAAAATTATTTCACTGCTTTCCTGTTCCTTTTCCCCTTTCCCTTGAAAAATGTCAAGACCCTCCAATACAAACAATTGTAACTGAGAAAATCTAACTGAGAAACTGAGGAAAAAGAAGGCAAAAGGTAATGGAGAAGTGGATAGCCCAGTAACTTCCTTTCTTGAGAACCCCATGGGGTTTTCTCCCTTGCTGCCTGGTCCCCTGGGCAGAGCCACTGGCCTTAAAGGGCCATGCACACTTCAACTTTCCACTGTTGTTTTGACAGCTAAAGTGCAAAGGAATTAACCCTTTGAGTCAAAGTCTTCTATAGTTTGGTTACTGCTTTTCTTCAAAGTGTGGTTTATTATGTACTATTAGACATGGTGTGAGGGCATATTGACTATGCACACACACTTGAGATGACTGGGTTTTTGACTAGTTTAGAAATCACTGTTTTCCCTGCACCTTCTCATGGCATCTGAACAACCCAAGAGTTCCTATTAACAGCTTCAAGGGGAGACTTTCAGGTAATTAAGGAGATTCTGTTTTCCAGGAAAGGCTCATCTCTTCAGAACTCTGGTTGCAAAGAATTGTGGATTATGGGTGTGGAAATTTCAAAGGACAGGCTTCAGTGTGGGGTCTGGAATAGTTCCATGGGCAATTCATGCCATACTGGTCTCTAGAACGTTTGTGTTTAAAAGAGACACAAGCCCACACGATTGCTGTTTTTTCCTAGGGTTCATAATATACTTTCGTTATTGATATTTTTAATTGTGTGAAAGTACCCGGAGGCTTAGTGGCAGAAGAAGACAGTTGTAAAAATTGAATAAATAAATAAATTATAATTAAAAAAAAAATCCGAGTTAGGGATGTCTGACTTCCTCTATTCGTGTTATTGCTACTCTTGTTGCTTTTTGGTTTTTGTTTTGCTTCTCGACTGTTGTTGTTTTCCAGGAAAGCTGTCATTTATCGTGAGAACAAGAGCAGCCATGTGTTGATTTTTCTGGATTCTTTTTGGATACTCTCCCAGTGCTAATGAAGGCCCTTCCAAAGTGCTAAAGAGCTGGTGCCAAAATCAGTTATGCTGAAAACAATGGAGGAGAGTGGTACACAGACAGCATATATACCCATATATATGTATACACACTCCTGGATATTTGAATTAATACGTGTGTACAACTCTCTGTGTTAATGCAAATACACACACATTCGTGCAAACATATAATGTGTGCACTGGATCTGCACTGAGGAGAATGTGAGGGCTGCAGTTTTATAAAAGGACTTTTTACATCTGCTTACAGAAAATTTCTTTGATCAAAGGATGAACAAAGTTTCTAGGTTTTTGTAGTGCTCTAATTTGTCAGTTTGGAAGTTATTAGAAACACATTCATCAACTTAAAAAATTTAGATGGGGATATAAATATTGTCAACGATCTTATTTGTTTTATTAAGAGATGAGGATTCTACTACCAGAAGCACCCAGGAGGTTGCTAGCTTAGACTTTGCTGCCGTGCTCGTGTTAATAGTCTGTCTTTAACACTGATCTTGCAGTACTTCGAGGTGGCTTATTAGTGAAAGAGGGGGACATTTTGTAGCTGGGGCTCCCTCTACCCTCAATACATTCTCCCTGCCTTTCTCCCACCGTGTGATTATTCTGTTCTCAATTTGTTTACGCAGCTTGGAGATGGGGACAGAGTTCTCTGGCGACCGTGCCACGGAGTGCAATCACCCTAAAGAGAAGCATTTAGAAGCTATAAAACCTAAATGCCCTGCCATGCACCATTACATCGCACAGTTATTCAAATTTAGTAAATTAAATTAAATAATCTCAAATAACTTGATTTCAGGGCTTTAAAAATTCATCTCTATGGTGCCCAGTAGTCAATTTCCTTTATTATTATTGTTCATCAAGTAGAATTTATGCTTTTTATGAATCGAAACCCTCGCCCGCCTCGCCTTCCGCAGCCGCTCGCTGCTCGCCGGGCGCAGGGGGCAGCTTGGGGCGCCATCTACCGGCTGCTTGTGGCACAGCCGCCGGGGGCCCCCACCGGCCGCGGGCTCCCGGGCATCGCCGGTCACTGCAAACGTCAGACAGGACGGTGCTCTCCGCTATGGTGCTAAGTGCCCCCTCGGGCTTTGTCGTGGCGGGTCAGCTTCAAGTCTCGGGGACAACCCGGCCAGGTTGGCTGTTGAGGCGGGTGGAAGGTTTCCGTTCCTGCCGCAAAGCCAACACGTTTGGTCGTGCTCTGCGGGTCGCATTCTTCTTTATTAAAGCCCAGATGATCCAAGTGAACTGCTGTTGACCCGACATATCTGGGAAGCCGTCCCTGCATTACCCAAAGCCTTTCTCTGCTCATGCACGTTACTGCTCGGAAAGGACCTTGGATGTTTGGAGACAGTGGCTGCTGATGTGGAAAGGTCCCCAAAGATAAAGACAATGACAATTTTTGCCATGTGTTATGTTTTCAAAAAGTATTTGATTTCCAGGGAAATCTCTTCCCTTTGACATTTCTGAAATGGAGTCGCATTGTGGTGTGGTAGGGGCAATGGCGAGCTACACTTTATTTTAGAGGCTGCTTTAAATTTACGTTCAATTTAATTATAGGTTAGCAAATAAACAACCATCGGACAGTGGGGGGGTGTGTTGAAGGAGGGAAATCCCTTCAGAGCAGCATTAAAATATTCCTCAGTTCAAACTTCTCTGACGCCTTTGTCTGGTCTATCTTGCTTGGGGAAACTTACATGAACGTGCCACTGACACATTTTTGCCCACTGTTAAGAATGCAGCAATCCCAGCATGCCCACAAGGCCTCCAAGAGGTTCCCCTGCTCCTCCAGGCTCCCCAGCAGAGCGTTCGGAGTGAGTATTCCTGTGTTTAGGAGGGTCTTGCAGCTCGTCAGCCGTCTCCTCCCCACTGCCCCCAGTCAAACGTTTCTACGTGGCAACAGATGGTGTTTCAGGCTTTTTGCTGAGTTTGGAATCATCTGTTTTGTGCTTTCTCAGGACTGTGAGGATAAGTCCACTCAGTCCTTAATAAATTCAAATGAGATGAAGTAACCTTCTCTTAGATATCAAACTGACTTCACTGAGGCCCGTGGTTCAAAGTGTTCTTCAAAAGGAACTTTCCTTCTCTCTCCTTAAAATTAAACATCTCTTCCTACCTTATACCATCTCTCCCATAGTTCTGTGTTCTTTAGACGTTTGCACCAGATTGGAAGCAAAAGCACATCATCTATAGTTCTTTCACATGTGTTAGGTTACAAATCCCTGGAGATTTTAAGACCATTTGATCTTTCAAGCAAAAGTCAAAACTAAGTAACATCCTCTGCTTGACTGAAGAAGAGCAGACTGAATAGTGCTTGGCGTCTTGTTACTGAGGTTGCATTTGATGAAGAAAATCCCGTTCTTAAAAGACTGCCGGAGAGCCTCCCTCCTTGCTGTCTGTGAGGAAAACCAAAGTCTCTCTTTTGCTAGGTTGTTGAAGTTGAAGGTAGAATCATCCTCCCTTCACTTGTTAACTGAAGGCAAGCTCTTCTAAATATCCTGGCCTTGTAGCTCACGTCGTTTCAGTATTACCATCATTGTCACTAAGACTGCTCCCATTATAGATGGTCCTACCTTGCATTTGGTCCTGGGTTGGCCAGGTTTCACCGACCAGCCAGCATGCTAATCCAGTGCCATGTCCTGGAGTTACCCACCTCATCCTGGTCTGACCCCCATAGTTCTGTGGCCTTCTAGTTCCAGTCTCATACAATAATTCATTTGGTGATTTTTCTTTTGTCTACTGGGTTTAAAGGAGTTGATCAAAAACCAGGCATGAACTAGTTCACCCAAACTCAGTCCTTAATGTGTTTGTCTTATTTCCCCACCCCCACTCATATGTTCTAGCCCTAACTCCCAGTACCTCAGAAGGACACCTTGTTTGGAAGTGGGGTCTTCACAGAGGTAGTTAGGTTAAAATGAGGTCATAGGGTGTGCTCTAATCCAACGTGACTGCTGTCCTTATAAGAGGGAATTTGGAAACAGATGCACAGAGAGAAGACCATGTGAAGACACAGAGGGAAGACGGTCATCTACAAGCCGAGGAGAGAGGCTTCAGGAGAAACCTACCCTGCCGACACTCTGATCTCGGTCTTCCAGCCTCCAGAACTGTGAGGCATTCAACTTCTGCTGTCTAGCCACCTGGTCTGTGGCACTTTGTTATGGCAGCCCTAGCAAACTAATACAAAGGGTGAGAAAAAGAATTTAGTCTTCTGTATATTTTGGTATTCCAAATAACTTCCATTATTTTAAAGAGCTTGAGGCTCACCTTCTCAGGCAGGGAAATGTGGTGTGCTTTGGGGAAGTTGGGGAAGTCCTTGGAAACCTCCAGCCCAGTCCTGCCTTGCGTAACTGCTGAATGCTAGTTAAGCCATAACAGCCCTGAAGTCTGTGGAGAACTATGGCTATGTGTGAACTGTGGCTAATAATGGAAATAAATATCTTCTATTCAGCTTCACGTACTTGGACACAGGAAACACTTTACTGCTGACTAACTAAATAGTTCAGAAACATAGTGCTTTATGTGCCTCTCTTGCAAACCCTTAACATGATTTTGAACTGACTTAAACTCTGTGGATCTGCAAACTTAACCCCAGAGGTATTAACACACCTGTCTATGCTGCCCAGATGGAAGGCTCAGGTGAGAGCCTTGGCTGGAGCACTCGAAAGGTGAGGCCTCATCAATAAATGCTCTTTAAGGACTTGCCAGATTAGTCTTTGCATCCGTGCAGCTCTTTTCCCCAGGGGATTCTTGGTCAAATATTTAATTCTTTGCTGGATGCCATGGTCATTGGGTTTATCTCATATGGTGTCTCACAGAGGCTAAACTCGCCTGATATCTGGAGAACACTGTTTAAGTATAGCAATGATAGATTTGGTTTTGTAGATGAAAAGAAACAAGCTACAACTTTTAGCTGGGTTTGATTTTTTATTCTATGCTAGTAGGTAAACATTTCAAAACAAAATCAAATCATGAGAACTCTACATCACTGAGGAAGATCATAGAGCATTTTAATTTTTATTCTCTTTAGTGTGGATAAAACCCAAAGTGAATCTCAAAATGGACAGGACGACAATAGAGAAGAAGAGGAAAGAAATACCATTTTACATAGACTTTTTACTAAAGTTCCATTGAACTGTTGAAAAATCAGGTATTGTTACCAGTTTCCCTTTAAGAACCTGTAAGATTGCTAATGGATATAGGTCATGGTGACAGCTTTAAATAAACCTGTAAAAAACAAATCATGTTGAGTTTTCATACAATTACCATCATTTCATGCCTGTTCCAAGAGGGCAAAGAACCCATGGAGGAAATGAGCATGATATCTTGTACATCACACGGTCGTACCTCAAGAGTGAGACGTTGTCTTCCTTATAAAAGCCAATAAGAATGTGCATTAATATTGGCCCTGAATTTTATAATGAATTATTCACTGCCCTGTGTTAGGTTGTGTTTTACACACACACCCACTACCACCACCACCACCTTGGAATGAAAAAGAATTCAGTAGCCATAAGGAATTTGCTCTTGGGATTTGGGAATGAAATACTAGTGGGCTAATCAACTGTCAAAAATTGAAGCAGAATTAATAAAATGAATAAAATGTTATCTAACTCAAAATTATGTATGTGTATGTCACCTTTGCTTTGAGCTCATATCTCAAGACCCCATGTAAATTATGTTTGTAGTTTGACTCATTTAAAAATAATTCTCTTTTACTGTTGAGTTCTTTAAGGTCAAGTTCAAGAAGTGTCAGCACTACAATGATTTACTGTTTCATGTTTCTTTTCTGAAAATCTTTCTCTAGCAATGGTGTGTTTTTTCTCTCTGCATCCTCATTTGCACCAGAGAGCAGATGAGCTGTGTATTTTCAATACGTAGTGTCTAGTTAGAAAATGACAAATAGCTGCATTATTTTTCATTTTTCACTTGTCATCAGAATATTTGAAGTGATATCCAAATATACTCATGTGAAGTCACATGATTTAAAATATCATTCCCCTCAAGGTAATCTCATTCTAATGTTCACATTTAAAAACATGATTTTGTTTATTGGTGAATCGACCACTTTGTGATAAGCTGTGTTAAGCAATCAAGAGAATATTTTCATGGTTTAATAGAAAAAAGCCTGATGTTTCTCCTGTTTGGATGGTCCTTGAGATGAATGTGGTGTAAAAATATGATACATCTCACTGGTATGGAAGCAGCTTGGAAATCTTTATGTGTAATGATGGGCTAACAGCTGCAAACACAAGGTGACATCTTTAAAGATAAGGACACTGAGGTATTGATTAGACAAATCTATTTGGCAAGACAGCAATGATGTATAGATGGGGGAAGGGGATTTTGGGAGAAACCTGTGAATGCACATATTGGAAAATACCTTGAACATTTCATAAATAATAGTGGTTATAATAAAGGCTCTGCCAGTGGTTTTAAGGATCCAAGTAATATGAATTGATTGTTAACATTTCACTTTAAAGATAAATTAATTAATACTAAATCATATGGTAATTCTTATGAAATTACTGTACATATGACATTGAAATTAATACCAAATGAATTCATTACAAGTGAGATAATTACAATGCATACCCAATAAATCAGTAACGACAGGACACTTAGAATTCTAAGCATTAAAGTGTTGAGAGGAGCAAATGCCCTGGCCACTGCTGAGGTGGCAGATCACCTCAAGCTCAATTCTGTGGCTTCCTTGGCGTTTCAGTGTGAATTTCCCATGGCAGGGTTTGAAAATGGCCATCTCGGCTCTGCTGGATCAGACATGCTGAGAGTGGCTGTCCAGGTCACTCAGCTGTTTCATGAGTGCTGGTTGCTCAAAGAGTCTTTTTAACCAAGGTGTTACCAAAGAAATGCCAAAGCAAAGCACTAGGTCTTGGTTTACAAAGAACTTGCAAGGATTCCTCAACTGACGTTCTGTTGGGAGTAGGAGCCAAGTCCTTTGGCTGATCTTTCTTATCCCTCCTGTCTGCTGCCTAAGTTTACTGTGTTCTGGATCTTGCTCTGCCCTACAAGGGGATCTAGTGCAGTTCTCTCATTTTGCTCAGGTTCATGCTGGAAGGCAGAGGAGTTGAGGGACTTCCCCAAGAGCACACATCTGTAAATCCCCAGCTCAGGGTTCTTGCAGTCTAAAGAGGAGACAACAATAAACATAATAGCTAATGTTTAATAAGCTCTTAACACAAGCCAAATGTTGTGCTAAATGCTTTATGTGTATCTTGATTCAGTGCTCTGAGGGAGATCATATCTCTATTCTACAAACTCTATTCTACAAACAGCTGACACAGCTTGAGTAATATGCTCCAGGTTACCAGCATGATAGAGGAGGCTTGGGGACTCTAACCCGGTGTATTTATCACCAGCACTTAGCTCTTAACCTTCAGGCCCTCGGGATACTGTGAGGTTCCTCCTGGCAGGCTGAGGCAAGGCGTGGTCTCCCTTGAGGTCTGGTATCCAGGGAAACTGGGTTAACTGTAGGGGAGTGCAGAGGCAGGTGGGTGGAGAGAGCAGCCCTGGAGGTGGTGAGTGAGTGGGAGTGCCATGCACCACTCTGGGCTGAGGGTTCAAGCCCCCAAGATGCCTTTACCACTCTCTCATCACAAGACGAAAGGAGCCTGCCAGTTTTCTGTGGGAGTGCTATGGCTTGAATGTGTCCCCCAGAGTTCATGCATTGGGAACCTAATTGCCACTGTAATGGTAGGTGTGGCCTTTAAGAGGTGATTAGGACATGAGCGCTCTGCCTTCCTGAAGGGATTATTGTTATTATGGGAGTGGGTTCTCAATGAAAAGGATGAGCTTGGCCTGATTTCCACTCTCTCTGTCTTGTGTGCTCAGCAGATGCTGGTGTCATGCACTTGGACTCCCCAGTCTCCAGACTGTAAGAAATAAATCTCTGTTCCTTGTAAATTACCCAGTCTGTGGTATTCTGCTAGAGCAGCAGAAAGTGAACTAAGAGAGTGAGAAATAAATTTTGATTGTTTTGTCACAAAAATGTTGGTGCTTATTTGTTCCCTTAACTAATATAGCATGCAAAATAAGGATGCAGGTCTAAGACAATTTTAATTCCCATTTGGCTCAGTCAGTGTGATTTTATAATGCCTAAAAGTCATATTAGGATCTATGATAGTTTCCTAGGAAGGAAGGCCTTCCCACACCTGTCCCCTACGTTGAAAAGTATAGAAGGTGTATTTGCATCTAAGATGTCCTTGCAGAAATCCCAGCCACCAGCAGAACCCTCCATGAAGCCCCGGCCCAGCCTGGCCACTGGACCCCCTGTGGGCTGATGCTGGCCATTTGGCAGCAGATGGATTGTGCAGGACTGAGCAGTGCAGCCCTGTCCTGACCATGAGAGCGTCACACATCTGTTGCCATCCAGATCAGAGCCCTTAAAAGTGACAGAACCATAGCTTTAAAACATTTTATTCAGAAATAATCTCAGTGTTATAGAAGAAATGTTCATCTCCACGAAACTTAGAGTACCCTTGGGGAGAAGGGAAGGAGAAGGCAGTGGAGCGAATTCTGAATTAACTGAGTCTTTACTCAAAAGTGTTTGAAATGTAGTGGCTAGGTAATACTGGGTGAAGTCCTCCTTTCCAGGCTTTTAGAATATCGTAACAAGGGAACAGGACAGGAATATGCCCAGTGGTGCAGTTTGTGCTGCAGAGATGGCGGCTGACCGGGTGTTCATTTTTTCAACTGACAGATATTTATTGAGCGTACACTACGTGCCAGGCACCAGGCTTTACAAGGTGTTGAGAAGATCTCTGCCAAAAAGTATGGCTCCTTTGCTACCTGAAAGTCCTATTCCTGAGCCACACTGTCTAAGTACTTTGCTGAGGTCAGCCACCAGGCAAAGGGAACACGGAACAGAAGAAAGTGTCTGCTTGGGAGTCAGGCCGCCTGGGGCCAGCTCTTAGCTGGCTTTGGAACTCTAAGTGAGTTATGACCTCTCTCTGGGCTTCCGCTTCCTCACTTGTAAAATGAAGATAACAGGAACACCCACTTCACTGCAGGGCTGTGGTGAGGATTAAATGAGAAAATTTATTTAAACTCCAGAATATATTAGCTCCCAGTCTATAAAGTGAGCAACCCCGTCAATTATAGTTGATAGTACTGTTATAGGTGATAGAAGAAAATTTTAGTGAGATGAAAGAAAGAAAGATTCTGCAAGGAGAACAGAGCTGGAGAGGCTGACAGGGCTGGGCACCTGGGCAGCCTGCCCTCAGGCTGCAGACGAAGGGTGTGGAGAGAGTGGGGTGGCGCAGGGGGTCCCAGGAAGGGAGAGGACACACCCTCGCTGTGCCTTTCTTGACAGGCTGCCTGGTGTTGCTGCTGGTCATTGGGAAGCCCGTACCTAGCCCTTCTTGTGGTGCTGTCTTCCCAGGGAGCTGCCCTTCCCCATCCAGGGGCTCCCTCACCTCCAGGCGTCTGTCTCCACACCAAGACTCCTCCAGAGCAAAATGCTAAAAGGGAGACTTCTGTGGCACCGCAGAAGTGAAAAGCCCCAGAATAATTCACAATGCCCCAATTTTTCTCTGTGCCTTTAAAGAAAACCATCATTTTATTCCTGTGGGTCTCACATTGTTTCTCCCTCGTTATTCTGTTTGGAGCAGTAAATGAACACAGAACTGCGCAGCAGAGGAAATAAACCAAACAAATTGTGAAGTTCCTGGCCATTGAAGAACTTGAAATCTAGCAGCATGAGTGGCGTAAATAATTCAATGCAGAATGAGGACAAGGTGATTAGTGGCTTTTACTGAGGAAACTCTGCAGAACAGGTGGGGTTTCAGGAGGAGCAAAAGGCCGCTGAAGCAAGAAAACACTACCTGGCAAATGTTTTAAATGAAAGGAGAAAACAGGGTGGGAGGGAGTTTGCAAAATGAAGATTTTATGGTAGAGAAGACAGAGGACTTAGAGTTTTCTAGATTGGGGTAAAAGGATTTAAGGAAAAAAATAAGATAGAATATGAGGGCAATGCAGTGGTGGGAATTTTGGTTTTCAGATGAAGAAACGTGATCTTCATGTAGGTTCAGAGATACAGCATGTGAGGATCTTGGGTGTGGGGCCCGGGTTGTCCGAGCCAGGCAGAGAGAGCCGGCCCAGAACGCAGCGCCAGCGCCTGGGAAGTGCGTGTAACACAGAAGACAACAAACTCTCCTCTCAGTCAGAGCTGCTTCCACCCTGAGAGCAGGGACTGTGGCCTGGGGGGCAGTCACAACGTCAGGGGTGACAGAGGCAGGAAAGGGTCTGGGGGCTGGGGGCTGAGCCATGTGTTAAAACATTCTGTCCCCTTGGTCTCCGTCACTGGAGCATTTAATGCTCTACTTTCTCAGACCAAGTGTAAACAGGAAGGTGAGAAACAGACTCCATACCAAACTAGGGTCTTGCTCCCCTGCCTGTGACAACCTCCATGTGTCAGCCTTTTTCGGAAGCAGCTTCCTGCACCCTCTGTGGGGAACGCCCAGTGAGACATTGACTGTCCACAGGACACACTTATTACCAGTCAGGCCTTGGGGGCTTTGGGGCCTATTGCAGGCCTCTAGGCTATAGAGTAATGTGGGACATTGGAAGAAGGAAGCCAGAGGATTGCTTCTGTCTGTGTGAAGTATCTCTTCCATTTACATGTGCAACATGGGACATTCGGGAAGGGGAGCCGCAGAGGAGGGGCAGAGAATAGGTGACAGGCTATTTATTTCTTCATCCAGTGCCTTCTGGCTTCAAAGCCTCTTCTAAAATTGCAGTGCAGTCGGTCAAAATGAGCCCAATACCCAGTAGGATGTTCCAGTAAGCTGTTGCTTCAGAACACGAGGCTACTTCAAAAAGTTCACGGAAGTTCCTGGTATTACCCTTTAATTCTATTTTTCCATGAACTCTTTGAAGTATCCTTGTAAGATCTATAATAGTTTCCCGAAACTCAAGAGCTTAAAACCACGGCCACCTCTTAGTTCTCACAAGTGCAAGGGCCTGAGCTCCAGCAGGGAGTGGTCCTGGTCCTGAGGTCTTGCTTCCCCTCCCAGGCTCAGGCCTGCCCCCAGGGCACGTCCCAGGGCTGGCCCTGCACGGAGGGGTGGGTAGCACACCTCCCACGGTGGCAGGGCCTTGCAAAGTCACGTGGTGAAGGGAGGGAGGGAGGATGCAGAGCAATCGTCAGTGACACCTGGGGGTTATTCTGCAGCTGAATGTCACAATATACAGCAAAAGGAGCTCCAGTCTGTTCTTCTTTATGTGGGGACTTGGGTTTGACCAAGTGAGAAAGAGCTTCTGGGGGCACATACCTCAGAGAGGGGAGGGACAGGGAGGTGTTTAGGAAAGAACCAAGAGCAGAGAGGGTTTCCCAGCAGGAAAAACCCCTCACACTTGACCTCTTACTGGTGAGGAAGGAAAGGTGTCTCCCTCAGTCAGGGTCCTCACTCTGCCTGCCTCTAGGGGCTTGTGACACTCCTGGGAAGTTACCCTCAACCAGCCATGCTCAGGAACAGCCTGAGAGCTTTGGGGCAGAAAAGCTCAGGCATGACCACCAGCCATGGTGTCACATCTGCCTGCAGAGGGGTCTGTGCCTTTGCTCAGGCAAAGAGCTTCCTCAGGTTTCTGAAAGAGAGCCCGTATGTTCTGCTACAAGTCAGAGCTACGACTGTCCTTGACAGATGAACCAAGTCATAGAACAATGACATTTATAGAGATTCGGGCTAGGTCCTTTGCCTGCTTTTTTGGCCACGCCCCCTCTGCCAGGTCTGCTCAATCGCCTACAAGTTCAAGGGCACAGTCCAGAGACAGGGTCATATTAGGTTTCATTCTGGGCCCACAGCTCCAGACCTCAGAAGCCAGCAATTCTTCACCCAGAGCCTGAGAAACAGGAAATGATCTTTCAACACTTGGGATACCCAAGAGCCATCAGTTAACAGGTTAAAAAGTTTTACCAATTATATTTATTTGTTTATTTACTTATCATAAATTGGCTATTTATAATTGTATATATTTATGGGTACAATGTATGTACAATGTATGTATACAATGCGGAATGATTAAATCAAACTAATTAACATACAAAGGTTTTTCCACAAACTTTTTGAAGTACCTTCGTATTCATCACCTCAGATACTTTTCATTTTTTGTGGTGAGAACATTTGTAATTTACTCTCTTAAGCAATTTTTATTTTTTTTATTTTTTTTTAAAGATGACCAGTAAGGGGATCTTAACCCTTGACTTGGTGTTGTCAGCACCACGCCCTCCCAAGCGAGCTAACCGGCCATCCCTATATAGGGATCCGAACCCGTGGCCTTGGTGTTATCAGCACCGCACTCTCCCAAGTGAGCCACGGGCAGGCCCTCTTTTAGCAATTTTGAAATATGCGGTACATTGTTATTAACTATAGTCACCACACCAGCCTGTGCAATAAATCTCAAAAAAATTAGTTTCTTCTGTCTTGCTGAAACTTTACACCATTGACCAGCTACTCCCCAGCCTCTGGTAACCACCTTCTACTCTCTGCTTCTATGAGATGATTGCTCCATGTAGAGGTGAAATCATGTGCAAGTTCTACCGATTCTCTAGGGATTGCTCCCTCCCATGTCATCTGGTGATCTTCCACTTCAACACTATGGTGAAACTCAGGTATAACTTTGAATAAAACTTCCAGTCAGACTTTATTTTACTTGCAATTGCTCTCTGTGAAAGTTGTATTCAGTGGCTCCCAAGGGAAAACCAATACAGTGGTTGCAAGAAGAAAGCAGAGTATTTGAAAAAAGAGAGTGAAATACAGAGGATCTAAAAAACCAGGATACATCACATAAAAGTACAACAAGCACACAACTTTCCCTGTGTTTCCAGATGTTTTGGATGGTAGGGATAGCCTACTTTCTCAGACTAACAACTGCACCTAATCCTTTAAGTTTAGTGCTATTTCATCCAAAAAGGATTCTGGAGGTTGAAAAAAGATAGACATATTATTTGAAAGTGAATATTGCTTAAAAATTAGTTTATGGCATGTTTTCTGATTTTTCAGACACCCTGAAATTTGTTTGTTTAAGGTTGAAAATAAAGTCACAGATTGCATCAATCCGAAATAGAACTCCTGAACCTGTTGGTCTTTCGTTTTTTCTTTTGAGGAGATCTGCAGCTTTTGTTTTCTACCTTGACCTCAGCCGAGTATGGGTTGGGGGAGAGGGGAGAGTCTGAAATTCCTCATTCACTAAAGCTGCACCGCTCCTGAGGGCTGAAAAATCATAGTCTCCATCATTTCCTTCTACTGTCTGCATTTTCCAGTCTGATGTTCTATGTTTTTTGTTTTATTCTTTAGAACATGGACTGGTAAAATGAGGGCAAGACCCAAAGAGTGATTTTAAGATTTTGCAGCCTCAACGGCCGGGAGAGAGGTTGCCAGCGCTCTCAGTGAGATCCTGAGGAATAGTTGCAGCCAGCCCCCCGCATCTCACCGTTCCAGGGGGCTGGTCTCCATTGTCAGGGGATGGCCAGACTTCAGACGGGAAAAAGGAAGGTCTGTTTAGTGTAATCTAAATGCCAGCACAAAGCTCCAGGTGTCTGCCTAGATGAACACAAATACCATTTCTCTCAGGCACAGGAAGCCTTCCTCAGACTTGTTTAAAGAATAAAGACCAGGCAGACACCCCAGCAATGGTGACAAACTGCGTCTCAGAGACCAGAAGGCTGGTAAACCCAGACCCTCCCCTCCTCAGATCCTTTCCTTTTTTTCTTTAAATTTTTGTCTCCACATATTATCTCTCTATATAAATTGCTTCAACTTGACCCCAATAATAAAAATGTATTTATCTGAATAAATTCCAATTCAATGACATTTTGGGGGGCCCCTGATGCATTTTTCTTTGGGGGAGTTGATATCTCCCAGACATGGCCTCCTGGACTTTTCTTCTAAAGGCTTCTTTGTCTATGGCTCCCCTCCTGTGTCCCCCCCGCTGCCGCCACTGCTTCCAGCACAGTCCACACCACACTTACATGCGGGTTTTGCTCCTGTAGTGTTAAAGCTTTTGTACTGATGAAATTGGTTGTCTTGCCACTTTAGGAATATTTCCTAAGATTCCTCAGGAGACGGCACACTAGAGCGAAGGGGACTGGAGGAGCTGGCTTTGTTCCCCATCTACCAAGGACAGGGAAAGAATAGACAGAGGAAATGAGGTCTTTTGGAACTCCAAAATGGGGATTCCAGAACAATGTAGCATTCTGGAAACTGTGGCATGTTTAGGGAAGTCATCCTCTGTTATAGGAAGTGAGTAAGGCCATGTGCCTGTGGGACCTCTGGCCAGGCTCTCGTGGCAGCTGCAGGGGGCAGCAACCTGGGGACAAGAGCTGCCTTGGTTTGGTAAGACTCAGGCTTGGATTGGAGGGAGACCAAGAAGTCCCACTCTTGAGTTTGCATTCAAATGTGTGCATGAAAATGGGCCAGATAGTCGAATATGATTGACTTCTAAAGGTTAAGAAGCTGAACTTTGAGAGAGAGAGAGTAGCACTTATTGGTTAATAACATGAGATCTAGGGCTGGCCGTTTAGCTCAGTTGTCTAGAGCCCAGTATGATAACACCAAGGTCAAGGGTTTGGATGTCTGTACCAGCCAGCCACAGAAAACAAAACTAGAAAGAACACGGGATCTGGTTTGCACCCCTGTGCTGCTACTTCCTAACTATGTGCTCTTAAGAACTTGATACCTCTCTGCCCCATTATTTTTTCTGTAGAATGTGGATAATAATAATACTACTTTGTAAAAGTTTGCCATTAAGATTATGATTATGACTTTTTGAAATTTGGGGGAATGAAATACTTCAGAGATACAACAGAGTAACACGATTTAAAATTCTACCTTTCTTACTTAAGATTCTTCAGCCATCATTCCGTAAGTATTTCTAAACACCTGCTGTGTGTGGGACAGGGGACTGCACGCTGGGCCTCTCTTACTAGAAAAGAGGAACTGTGAAAGCTCCAATGAGTCACAGCCAGAATACAAAACTCTTTTTTAGTATGTGACCAACATTTTCTGCATTAATATGTCAATCTTTATAACAAAGTATGCCACATACTGCCATTACACCAAAAACATGCATTTGTGTGGTAAGAAACACTTAATATTTTAAAATTAATTTATAAATTTTATTTTTTTTTAAATTGTGGCAAAACACATGTACCATAAAATTGCTCATCTTAGTCATATTTAAGTGCACAGCTCAGTGGCGTTAAGTGCACTCACACTGACGTGCAACCATCAGCACCATCCGTCTCCAGAACGTTTTTATTTTCCCAGACAGAAAGTCTGTACCCATTAAAGAATAACTCTCCATTCCTCCCTACTCTCAGCTCCTGGTAACCACCGTTTACTTTGTTTCTATTAATCCGATTATTCTAGGTATCTCATATAAGGGGAATCATACAGTATTTGTCTTTTTGTGACTTGTTTATTTTACTTTGTGCAATGTCCTCCAGGTTCATCCATGTTGTGGCGTGTATCTAATTTTCTTCTTTTTAAGGCTGAATAATATTCCACTGTATGTATACACATTTTGTGCATCCATTTGGATGCTCAGGTTGTTTCTACCTTTTGGCTGATGTGAATGATGCTGCTGTGAACATGGTGTACATAAAAAACATTTAACATTTTGATAGTCATAATTATTTTCTCAAAATATGATAGCAGAACAACTGCCAAATGGTAAGTAACAGGTAAGAACATTTCCATTTTGTAAAGAGAACTCATTTACTCCTTCAGCAAACATTCACATCTTCTGAGTGCGAGGTGTGGGGTGTCCAGGGTGAGCCCCACAGTTGTCACGAGCTTCAGTCACCTGGGAAGGCAGATATGAAACAGGTGAACAAACCACTCGGCATGTATAATTATTCATTGTGGTCAGTGCTGTGAAGGAAAAGAGGAGGATGCACTGAAAGAGCATTGATTGGGTGACCTGGCTTGGGCAGGGTGCTCAGGGAGGGGCTTTCTGACAAGGTGACATTAGTGCTGAGGCCTGAGGCTGAGAAGAAAGGAAACCAGTGCAGAGTGGGAGGACACAGCAAAACTCCTGGCCTGTCCCCCAGCGCCGCCTTTGTGGATCAGTTCTGACCGTGCTTCTGGTTGCTGAGTGTGGCTTGATTTCTGACATTCCAGCAGCTCAGGGGTTTGGTTTATGAATCAAGCATAAAACTGCCTGCTCTGGACATGCTGTGTGACTTTGGAACTGCAGCATCTGAGGAATAGGTAGAAGCATGAATATCCTTCTCCAGGCTGCAACCGACCCAGCCCTGCTTTAGGGTCTGGGACCCCGGGGAGTCCATAGCAAAGATCCTCGCTTGTGCTTCCCATATGGGAGGCTTGGGAGCATTTAGGAAGGAAGATGCTGTTTCAATAAGAAGTGTGACTCACACAGAGCTCTTCCTTGGTGAAAAGTGCTTGCAGAACATAGATTTCCTCCTTTCCATTTTATATATATTTTTGGCCAGGAATGGTAGAAGTCTCAAGTCAGAAGACTATACTGTGAAGTGGATCAGTAAGGAAGGAATCCTGGATTCCAGGTGGCCAACATAGGCAGCAAACCCAAACGGTTCCAGTGGCCACAAAAATGACATTTGCAGTCTTGGGAGGCTTCCTTTAAGCCACTCTCTCAAGGCTGTGTGCTGTGGATGGATGAATTTGTGTCCTCAAAGTTCATATATTAGAAGCTTAATTCCCCCTGTAACTGTTGAGGGTGGGAAATCCTACTATGGTAATTGAAAGGTGGAGCCTTGAGAGGTGATTGGATTGTAGGACCTTGCAGTAGTGAAAGGATTAATAATGGTGGTCAGGGGCGTGGTTCCAAGGGCTTTAAAAAGAAGAGTGCTGGAGTCTCTCTCTGCTCTGCCATTTTCTGCCATGTGAGACCCCTGCATTTTTGTAAAGCCACCACTAAGACCCTCACCAGCTGTGTTCTCTGGACTTTGGACTTCCCAGCTTCTGAAACTGTAAGCAATAAATTTTGATTTCTTACAAATCACCCAGTTTCAAAGATTTTGTCGTGAGCAAGAGAAACGGACGAACATACTGCACTGGCCTCCCGGATCCTCACTGTTAATGTGCTGCTTGCCCATTGGGGCCTGTGAACAGAGCCACTTCCTCAGACCCACTTTATGGAGAAATGAGTGCCCAGCACTCGTGAGTGGCAGTGGAAGGAAGGCCCGTCTTGATGAGAAGTATCTCTGGGTCCCAACACACACCTGTCCCTACTAGATGCCTGGGACAGGGTTGTAGTCACTGAAAGTCTAGGAGAGGTAAGCTCCTTGTTGTGTTGCTAAGGTAAAGTTACCTGCAGTATATTTCATTAATATGACCCTTTAGGATATGGAAGCATTTATGATTGTAGTAGTCACAGATAGCTGAGGAATATACTGTTTCAATCACTCAGTTTTTTTCTCACATAATGCCACCTTGGTGCCTCCTTTGCCCACTGTCTGAGGTGGCCTGTTTTGTTCGTTGGTGTTATCATACTTTTACATGTTCTATGCAGTCTTTTTCAACGCACCAAGAGAAATAGATTTTATTTCATCCGAAGCAAAAAAATTTCACAAAAACAATATTTTTACTACAAGAGATGCAATCTGGTATTTTCTATTCTTTAATATTCTCTTTAATATCTTCTATTTCATTTTTTAAATGCTAGTAAAAACCTGCTAAAATGCTGTTGTGACGCACTCACTAATGGGTCGAGGCCTGCCATTGATAGGTCCTGTACAACCAGCCATGGTGGTTTCTGCAGCTCACTGCCGGCTCAGCGCATAGGGGCTCCTCAGGAGAGGGAGGTGGTTTTCTCAGGGCTCAGTACATGGTGCATATTTCCAGTAGATCCTTGTTGAATTAGGTGACTTAATCTCTTGGTTTTGAACTGCCTGGCATTCCTAGGTTGGCTTGAATCATGAGAAAAAAAAGTTGTTTAGATGGTGTATTAGTCTGTTTCTGTTGCTTATAACAAAATACTTGAAATTGGGTGATTTATAAAGAAAACAAAATTTATTGCTTACAGTTTCTGAGGCTGGGAAGTCCAAAGTCCATCTGGTGGTGGCGACAGTGACCCAGAGGTCTCACATTGCAAGATGGTGGAAGCAGAGAGAGCAGAGAGAGAGAGAGACAGACTCTCCTCTTCTTTTAAATCCTTTAGAAACACGCCCTTGACCACCATTTTTAATCCATTCAGTACTGCAGGGTCCTACAATCCAATCACCTCTTCAAGGCTCCACCTTCCAATTACCATAATAGGATTTCCCACCCTCTTAACAGTCACAGTGGGGGCCAAGTTTCTAATACATAAACCTTGGGGGACACAATTCAAGCTTCAATGAGTTTTGGGGGGACATAATTCAATCCACTATAGATGGGTACTCTCTGTTTGCAAATTAAGAGCCTTGGAGAATTTGACCTCCTCTGGTCAAAATTCCAACCAGCTCGAGTCCCTTTTTTGCTATTGATTGCTCTCCCTCTTGTCTGGTCATCTGCAGCTTTAGGGAGGTGATTTGAAGTATGACCACTTCTCTGAGAACAAGTTTCTATGTGCACAAAATGAGGAAACCTCTTTCATAGGGTTGTGAGGATTAAATCAAATCATACAGGTGAAGCACTAGAACACACAGTAATCCCTCAATATTAGCCATTATTATTGTTATTGGTTTGGCTTTCATATGTGTCAGCTGCTGAGAATTCACAGCTCTCTCCATCTGTATAATCTGGCATTTCAGCCTGTGATGAGAAGGTGATCTAGAGGAGGCTTTTTTAGTCTGTTTGGGCTGCTGTAAGAAAATACCACAAATTAGGTGGCTTATAAACAAAAGAAGTTTATTTCTCACAGTGCTGGAGTCTAGGAAGTCCAAAATCAAGGCAGATTCAGTGTGTGGTGAGGGCTTGCTCTCTGGCTCATGGATGACACCTTTTCATTGTGTCCTCACATGGTGGAAAGGGCTGGCTAGCTCTCTGTTGTCTCTTTTATAAGGGCACTGTACACTAATTTCATTCATGAGGGCTCTGCTCTCATGACTTAATCACCTCCCCAAAAGCCCCACCTTCTAATGCCATCACCCTAGGGATTAGGATTTCAACATATGAATTTTAAAGGGAGGCAAACATTCAGACTGTAGCAAGGTGAAAGAAAAAAAATTCTAAGAGGTCAGGGACTATATATTTTTTACCCTTATTTTCTACTCTATGTCAATAGCAGCCATCATGTTATTAATTCATAAATATGGCATCAGAAGAGAACATAATGGAGAGAACAGAAGGCCAAGGTCCCAGTGGAAACTTATGATCTATTGCCAAAATTCCAAACACGAGCCAGTTCTTACACACAGAACCCATTGAGTGAAGGTTATGTCCCACTAAGGAAGGACTTTGCAACATGGAGGCAAGTGCATACAGTAGAGAGTCCCCAGTCACTCTTAAAGGGACCTGTGAACATTTACTTGGGTAATTATCCCCTTGGGAATCAGTTATGCTCAGCTTGTTCAAAAGCTGTTGGTTATAGGTCTGAGTTGATGTTGTTTCCTGGGGACCCAAAACACCATCATGACATCACTGTTAGAGGAGGGCTTTATGGGGCAAATAATAAATGGAGTCATGGCTCTGGCCCATCTTGTGGTTGGTCTGCTGGGTCTATAGAACAATGGGTGGTTATTTCCCAAATGCCTGAATGTAGAATCAACAGTTAAGAGCATACTTAGCTAAGCAGAACCCTCATATTGGGTTCTTGACCTATGGAATAAGAGCTATTATAGTGGGAAAAGCCAAGTGGAAGCCCCTGAACTGCCTTCCCATATCAGGGTAGTAAATCAAAAGTAAAGTGGCATCCTGGAAGGAATGGGGGTAAGTGCTACACTAAATGACTTACATGATGCAAAGGTAGTGGCTGTCATCACAATTACCAGTCTGGTCCTTGCAAAACCAGATGGATCATGGCAGATGACAAAGGGCTATCAGAAACATAACCAAGTATTGGCTCCAGTTACAGCTGCTTTGCCAGATGTGCTATCTTTACTAGAGCAGACTATCAGGTATGAGGAATGCAGCTATTGATCTGGTGATTGTATACTTTTCCATCAGGAAGGAGGAACAAAGCCGTTAGCATTCGCCTGGGATGAACAACAGTTACAGTTGTGATCTAGTCCCAGGAATATGTTGATTCTCCTGTACTCTGTCATAATAGAGTCTGAAAAGACTGGATTGTCTGGGCATTCTGCAGAACATTGATCCACCATACGAAGTACTCTGGATGCCTCCAGAGTAAGATAAATGCTCCAGAGACTCAGAGATAAACTCAGCAAAAACTCAGGGGCCCACAACATCAGTGAAAGTTATAGGTGTCCTTGTCTGAGGCATGCCAGGTAGCACCTCCAAAGTAAGGAACAAGTATCTTGTTCTTAGGCAGGAACAAAGTCAACAACAAGTGTGTATTTTGTACCCACCTCTACTAAGAAAGAAGTACAACAATTGTCAGACAATTTTAGACATTGAAGGTAGTATATTCTGCACTTGGGAATATTTTCTGACTCATTTATCAAGTGACACGGGAGGCTTCTAGTTTTGAGTTGGCCCCAAAGCAAGGAAAGTCATTGTATTACATGCAGCCCTGCTGTTTGGACTATAAGATTGAGCAGACACTATGGTCCTAGAGGTATTTGGGTAGGAAGAAATGCTGAATAGAGGCTCTAGCAAGCTCCCAAAAGGAGAATTCCAGCACAGACCCTGGGGTTCTGAAGCAAGGCCATGCCATCTGCAACAGAGTGCTATACACCATTTGAAAATATCTCTTGACATACTATTGGGCACTGGTAGAGACAGAACATCCAAACATGGGGTATCAATTGACCACATGCCAAATTGCCTATCATGAGCTGGGTACTGTCAGCCCCACCAAGATATAAGGTCAGTCAGCCCGAGAGACAATCCATTGTAAGACGAAAATGGTACATCCTGTATTGGGCTTGAACAGATCCAGAGGACACAAAGAAGCTGCCTACAGGTGGCTCAGCCCACCACATTACCTACTACTTTGCACTGATGCCTTTGTTTCAGTTCACACCTATTGCCCCCAGGGGATTTCTTATGACCAGCTGAGGGTAGAGAAAAACCGAGCTTGGCTCACACATGGATTAGCGAGGGATATTGAAGCAAGCTGGAAATAGACTGTTGCTGCTCTACAGCCTCTCCTGTGGCCCTGAGAGACACCGGAGTGGGGAGTCCTTCCACGGGCAGAGCTCCACACCAGTACTGCATCTGGCCAAACGCTTTGTGTAGAAAGAGAAGTGGCTCATATGCATGAGCTGCAGGGAGGTGACAAATGACTTAGCTGGTTTTTAAGGGACACAGAAGGAGAAGGGACTAGAAATTTTGGGGAAGAACTATGTGCATGGACCTATGGGAGTGGTCCTAAGGTGTGAAGATCTTTGGATTGCATGTAAACACACACCAAGAGCCACTGCAGCAAAAGTACTAAACACCAAACAGACAGGATGAATTGGCCAGTGGATGCTGTCCTCTGTCCTTGGCTTCCTCAACGGGCTCACGAGTGGAGCAGTCATGAAGGCAGTGATGCAGGCTACACATGAGCCCACTGGCACGGACTTCTCACCAAGGCTGGTTTAGTTACTGCTGCTGCTGAATGTCAGATTTGTCGGCTCAAGAAAGCTAAGCTCCTTGAGCAGATCAGCGTGGCACTTGTGGCAAGTCTATTATATAAGGATCCTTCCCATCCTGGATAGAGCAGTGATTCATGCTCACTGAAATTGACACATATTTTGGATATGGGTTTGTCTTTCCTGCCCACAAGACCTTGGCCATCATACTATCCCAGGGCTCACAGAGTGTTGCATTCACTGACACGGGATTGCACATAGATTCTCTTTGGACTAAAGACTCACTGTGCTGCGACGGAGGTGTGCACACGACTATGGGATCCACCGATTCTGCTCCACACCACACCATTCAGAAGCTGTCAACCTGATAGAATAGTGGAAAAGCCTCTCAAAGAAGCAGTTAATTCACCAGCTTGAATATGGCATCCTTTGTGGATGGGGGGCTACTTCAGGATGCAGTACACTTTTTAAACTCATGCTATTATACACGCTGTATCCCTAAGAGGCAGAAAACATGGCTCCGAGCAGTAGAAGTAGCTTTATTAATCATTTTCATCATCATGACTGCCTGGGGAAGTTTGTGTTTTCCATGTATACAATTTTAGATATCCTGGTTCTCAGAGGTGGCAGCTTCCACCAAGGAACACAGTAGGGGTCGCAGTGAATGTGCAGGTATGGCTGCTCCTGTGGCCACTTTGGTCTCCTTATGCCAACAGACAACCAGACATAGAAACACGTACAATGCTAAGAGGAACAATTGATCCTGATCATCATGTGGGGGTTGGACTGTGGTTACACACAGGGGACAGGAGGTGTGGGCTTGGCATTTCTGCAAACCTCTGTGGAGGCTCTTTGTACTCTCAAGCTCAGTGTAAATTGCAGTTGGGCAGGTACAGCAAACATGGCTTGATCAGGAATGATAGGAAGGGCTCTCTGATCCTGTAAAAATCACCTATCACCACAGCAGTGCTATCCAAGGGTGAGAGGAATCAAGAATGGGTGGCAGAGCAGGGCAATAGTGACTATCAGGGATGTCCTTAGACCAGCTGCAGCAGTTGGGGCTGAAGTTCATGCCACTAAAAATCCTCTTGTAAGTTCACTTAGGAATTGTGCCACAGAATCCTGGAGAAGCCAGGCCTGGATGGTGTAAATATAATGCAAGGAGCAGGTGGAAATGAACCGTTCAAGGGGTGGACTGTAGTAGTGCTGCTTAGTCTACTTTCCTGGGCGTTTAGCTTATCGGAACAGATTTTCCCCCAAAATTCTCACTGCCCCTCAAGGTTAGAGGGCCCACAGACAATGACCAACAGATACAGGGGTACAAAAGGCAGAAACTCTTGCATCTAGTGGTGGTGGTGAGGGGATAACTCTGCAGTTCTGTGTATGCTCTGAAGCTCCCTCCACCTCCCACCATGGCTCAGGCTAAGGCTAGACTTTACGGGAGGCAGTGGCCTTGCTCGGCTCTTTCCCCAGCCCTGCCATGCTTCCCTTCTTCCCTCCCTCACTGGTTTTTCCTGTAAGGGCACTCCCTCCATAAGTCCTGTGCACCTGCCTCTCTCACTGAGGCTCTCATCTCATCTTCTTTCTCCTTTGGGGTCCTCTAGCCTGGACAGCGAGTGGTTTTTTTTTTTTTTTTGTCATTCTTTTTATTATCTCATGAACAAAAATACATACCCCAGTTAATGGAGCCACCAGCTAGCAGAATCTTGAGAACCGAATGGTCCCATAGAGGGCAAAATTTACTCAGGAGCACCTCTTACTTTCACATTTTTTATTGAAGCAAAATGTGTGCACAGAAAAGTACACTGAGATGTACAGCTTGAGGAATTTTCACAAGGATTCTATAGGAGAAGAAGAGGAAGGGTGCATGTGTCACAAACTCTTCTACAACTCAGCCCAGAAACAACCATGGCACTTGCACTGCCATTTTGTTGGCTACAACCTGTCACGTAGCCCACCTATATGAGGAATGGAGAACAGGACATGAGAAAGATTAGGAATCTCTACAGCAATAAATACAAATTTGGCAAAACAGTTTTTTTTCTCACTGAATTTTCTTGTGTTTATCAATTTCTCTCCCTTTCCCCAGTTTCTGTGGCCGGCTCAGATCATCCCAGCCCAATACACAGAACAGGAGAGCCTGTCTTCAGTGTGTTCATTCTAGTGATGAACTCTGAAGACCTTGATTGATTAGATTTGGGCTAAATTTAGTATTCCATTAAAGGATAGTAAAGTCACCTTAACTACAAGTTGAGGTTCAATTTGAAACAAAATTATTGCTAATAGACTTTCTATTGGGAATATCTTCTGCAATTTTTAACAGCTTGCAATGAAATTTTGTATGTGGATAGAAGCTACAGGGACATGTGATTACACCAAGAAGGGTGTACAATTTAGAGAATCACTGACGATATCAGGAAAAATGTAAAAGTAATTACAGATCCTTTGATATTGATGCACATTCTCATAATGACTGCCATTACTGGCTTTGAGGCCACATTCCATAATGAGTCTTTTTTGGGGACTTGGTGTTATACAGAAGAGCCAGTGATACTGTGTTTCTGTTAATGAATGTGTAGTTGTAAGCTGTAACAATGGCAATCCTGTATTACTCTGTGAACAAAATTCTGCTGAATTCACAGACAGGTGACATTGTGTGGGCACTAATGTATATGGAGTGCTCTGTGGTAATAAGGCTGCTATTATCTTTAACACAATAATGCTGGATGTGCTCTGGACTCATCTGTAGGTGCTGTAAGCTAATACTGGACTTAACTCTTTGGGGTCTGATTTAAGCAGCTTCTTATAACCTTATCAGTGATTTCCAACCTCAGAAATTCCCATTCTTGTTGTTCTTTTATTTTATTTTTTACTGCATTCATTCTCTCTTTCCCTCTCTTCTTGTGTGCTTTTACAATGATCCCTTTTGCACACATGTTCTTCTTCCCATGGAAATACATATTTTGCCCATTTGTTTGAGGAGACTGTTGACTTATCTCTTCATTTATCCAGTTTGAGGAAGATGTACCCTTGTGCTTTGCTTGTGGCCCTCGTCTGGCCCCAGCCTAACAAGGGTCTGTGTGGCAATGTCATTTCTCTCAAGCACTGCATTCTAGATTTCAGCCCAGTGACTGCTCTGGGCTGGAAAAGGACATTAAACATCACCAGTGATTAGACTTGGACACAGTATACTGCAGCAGCAGAGGTCCAAGTGAGGCAGGAGAGAAGCCCCTGTTCCTGTCCTCACTCAGGGCCATCAGCAGCCAGGGGCCCATGTGCACACATATTGGGCAGTCTCCACACCCAGAGGCACTGACCTGGGCACACGCAGAGTCCTTCAAGTAATTTCATTCTCCTCCATTATCTGCCTACAGGTGACCTGCTGTTGGCATTATCTGGGGGTGGGCTGCAGTGGCTGGTCCACTTGTCCTTTGCCCCATCATTGGTTTTCTCTCTCCTTTGCACCTGCCTGCAGCCTGTAGTCCAGCTGAGGCAGGAAAAGAATCGGGAAGGAGAGGCCACTGGATCCCTGGGCAGCTATTTCTGTCAATTGAAAAGGCCGTTTAAGCAAAACACTTAATTACCTTTCCCCCTCCCTTCAACCCCTGGGAAGGTATGAGCCAGTCAGATAATGAGCTTAGAGAGGGAGCAGCTTGGGCGGGCAGAGATTTTCATCCGTCTGAGGAGTGACCTCACCCGATCCCATCACGAAATGGGGAGCAGAGAGAAGAGCAAGGGGGTGAAATAAACAGGCTCCTCTGCAGCACGGCTTCATTATCGCCCCTGTCACGTTGCAGATTCCTAGAACATCAGAGAGCTGCTAATTCGCAGGTAAAGCAGCCAGGCCGGCCTGCACTAGTCAACGCTCTAGGAAGGAGACTACTTTTGACAGCATGGTTGTGTATAAAGAGCTCGAAACTGAGCCTCTCTCTGCATGGCCATTGCCAGCCAGAGGTTTGGGTAACTAACTCAACCCTCTGGGCCAGATTTCTGATGGATAAAATGAGGACACTGGGCTTGAGGGTCGCTAAGGTAACTTTGCATTCTGTAATGCTAGAAAAATTGCTTCGGGTATAGGGAAGCTGGGAAGATGTGTCTCCTCCACGCTGGGGGCCTGGCTGCTGCTGGGGTGGGGGTGGAGGCGTGGTGTGGCTGCATTCCTACCCTTGTGCCCCTTGAGGGTGTGGGCTGGGCCAGGGGAGGCTGCCCTCCTGGGGTTGCCAGAACCAGCAATTGTGGTCCTGCCTGCAGAGGCGCAGCCTGCCAAATGAGAGATACAAAGGCTGAGCCTCTAAGGCAAGAGAAGGCGCTGGCTTATAGGGAAAGCCCGGCACCTTCAAAGGTCAGCCTTGTCCGGGAGGGATGACAGATGGCTGCGTCTGTGGCTGAGCTCAGTGGCCATCATTTTTTTGGCTCCCATCCATTGAAAACTCAGTGTGTCTCCTGTTTTCCATTCCCTTGTGTGCTCTGCATGGACCTGGCATCTGCCCTGTGCTCGCCCCACAGAGGACTGTGGCCATGCGGGTCACCACCCCCACTACCTGGCCCTGCCCAACTAGCTCCTGCTGGGTCCCGTCCCACCCATATTTCCCTGCTGTCCATTCCTCCCACATACCGTCTGGAATCTGGTTTCGCCTTTGCTGGCTGGATGCTGCCATCTGGCTTTGACCTGGGCCATGACCCTCTGCTGCCTCCTGGTCCCTGCATGGGGGACTGTCAGTGAGAAGTACTCAGTAGGTGAGGCAGGTGAGGGGGATTGAAGACTCCCACACTCTGCTGGGAGCCAGACTCAGGAACTGAGAAAATAACTCTTTTCCATTCATTCATCAAATCACCGAAAGCCTATCACTAGGTGCTGGAGTCACAGCACTGAACACACAGACAGAAAACACCTCCCTCTGGAGTCTAGTGCTGGAGAAATAGACAAGTACTAAAATAAATAAGCCAAACAAACAAACAAACAAACAAAAAAGATTAAATAGGAAGATATTTAAAATAAATGAATAAGTGTGATAGAATGTAATCACTACTATGGAGAAAAATAAAGCAGCAAAGGGAAACAGGATGTCCCAGGAGCTGGGATGAGTTTGCAGGGTTGGATGAAGAGGTCAGAGGAGGCTTCACTGAGGAGGGACATTTGATTTTAAAAATCCAGTGGATCCAAGGAAGGGAGCCAAGCAGAGATCTGGGGAAAGAGGGCTCCAGGCAGACGGATAGCAGGTGTATAGGACCTGAGTCATACCTGTGCTTGGTGACTGAGAGGGATGTCAGGGAAGCCAGTGTGACTGGGGCGAGGGAGGGGGAAGGCTGGTAGGTCATATCAGAGAGGTATCAGAGAGGGGGGTGACAGGCAGATGGTGAAGGGCTTTGCAGACTGCAGCAAGAGTTTTACTCTGAGTGCATTGGGGCCACTTCAGGGTTTTGACAAGAGGAAGTCATTATCTGGGTGTGTTCACAGGTTCCCTCTGAGTGTTGAGTGAAAAAGCTCAGGGCACAGATGGGCGCCCAGTCGGGAGGCGATCGTCATCACACAGGTGAGACATGATATGGCTTGGCCCAGATCGACAACAGCAGAGGGGGTGAGAAATAAATAGACTAAAAGGTAAAACAATGTGACTTACTGATGGCCTGGATGTGGCCTGGAAGAGAAAGAGTGGAGACAAACATGATTTTGAGCTTTTTGGCCTGAGCAGCTGCAAGAAAGGAGCTGTGATTAATGGCAGGAGATGGGTGAGAGCAGCAGTGTGGGGTGGGGAGGCCAGGAGCTCTGTGTCAGTTCTTCCACTTGAGATGTCTGTAGGGCCCTCAAGGGGAGGGGAATCTGGAGCTCACGAGAGAGCAGTACTCGAGGTATAAGTTTGTGCCCACTGCACATAGATGGTGTAATGGATTGAATTATGTCCCCCTAACCCACTGAAGCTTGAATTGTGTCCCCCAAGTTTTATGTATTAAAACTTGGTCCCCACTATGACTGTTAAGACAGTGGGAAGTCCTATTATGGTAACTGAAAGGTGGAGCCTTGAAGAAGTGATTAGGTTGTCGGACCATGCAGTAGTGAATGGATTAAAAATGGTGGTCAGGAGCGTGGTTCTGAGGGCTTTAAAAGAAGAGGAGAGTCTGTCTGTCTCTCTCTCTGCTCTCTCTGCTTCCACCATCTTGCAATGTGAGGCTCCTGGGTCACTGTTGCCACCACCGGATGGACTTTGGACTTCCCAGGCTCAGAAACTTTAAGCAATAAGTTTTGTTTTCTTTCTAGATTACCCAGTTCCAGGTATTTTGTTATAAGCAACAGAAACGGACTAATGCAGACGGCGTTTAAGGTCACAAAACAGAATGAGATTACTGATGGAGTGACGACAGAAGACAGAAGAGAGGGAGGTCACAAATGGAGCTTCAGGGCCTCCAGCATGAGGACATTCAGGAGAAGATGACCAGAGAAAACTGGGACAGAAAGGCCCATTTAAAAGGAAAACCAGTGGCTTGTGCTGGAGGCAGATGCAGTGTTTCAAGGAGGAATGAGTGATTATCCTTGTCAACTAAGGTAAGAACTAAAAATGACAATTAGCCATAGCAAAGTCGAGGCTCTTGTTGTGCCATGTTTTCTGTGCAGAAAGACTGTTCAATATGGCTTGACTGAGGCTTCCTGGCCCTAGCCTTGGCCCCACAGGTGAGCATGTATTCCAGGCCTGGCTAATGACGGCGATCCCTTCCCCTGGCCACAGGGACTAGTTCAGAGATGAGCATATGGCCCAGGTGGGCCAGTTAGAGTTCTCTCTGGGCATTGTGTCCTGGAGCGGTCAGGAAAGACTGGCTCCTTTCTCTGGAGTTGCTAAGTGATAAAATGTAAGTCTCGGCTGTGGCAGACCTCCTGCCTGTTGTGTGGACTCACTGTTCCTAGAATGGAGAGAGAAAGAGCCCTGACAATGGGAGTTGGGCTTGTTCTGGATCCTGTTCTGCCCAAGGCCTGCTGCTGCCTTGGACTTCCACATTTCATTTTCCAGCCCATAACTCTCTATTTCAAGCTAGTTTGATTCAGGCTTCTGTCTTTTGCATCCAACATGTCCTAACTAATGGAAGGAGATTTCTTGGAAGCCTGCTACTCAATAGTGGGAGTGCAGCCTTAGTAAGCAACCCCTGGATTCAGGACTATTTTTAGTTGACTGCAATTTCCTGGAGAAGGCCAGCCTGGGCATGGCCAAACAGGGTCACCTCTCTCCCTCCTCCTGCCGCAGCTTATGACGCAGGTCTGAAATATGGGGCAGGTAAGGTTGCGACCAGAGAAGCTCGGGGAGGGCATCAGATTCCAGCTATGACCCAAGAGGTGGCATCTGCAGACTGCCAGGACTCGGTACTAGGAGTTCCCCAGGAGAGTATAAAAACCAAATGGGAACTGCGGCGGGCTCAGAGGGGACAGGGTCAGCATCTGGGGAATGCAGACTGAGTAATGGGAGACCAGGGCAGGGGAAGCCGTTGCTAAAACAAACTAATTCTGCAGGATAAGGTTTCTTTGGCCTGGAGCTGTTATTAAAGGGCCAGCCACACACAGACTTCAGTGTCTTAAAGACACCTGGTGCACAGATCCACTCACACAGGCTTTTGGTTCTGAAGATCCAGTCTGCCACCGTTGGGCATCTTCTCAGTGTGTTGAAAGGGAAAGCAATTCATTTTTAGTGTTCTTGGGTCTGCACGCGAACAGACAGGTTGCTCAGCCTGTCTCATCTCTTTCCCACACCTTGACACCTAAGTGTGTGAATCAGCCATGGGAAGAGCTCTGAGCTCCTCACTCTGTGCCCCAACAAAGATAAATTATGCACCAGTGATTATCCTTGGCTACCTACACTAGGTGAACCAACCAAGATCTCGAGAACCCTGCAATATCTATGCACTAAAGGTCTTGATGTAAATCCTTTCCATCTAAGATTGTTACCTCATTGCTTGCTTCTATTTCAGGGTTTCTTTTGTTCTAAGAGAAGACATATCTTTTGCACCAACCCTTTCATCATCTAACTGAGGTTGAGATTTCCTTCCAATCATATACTTTACTCTCATCATGGAAGAGGAACTGTATCAATTAGTAAACCTCATTAAATGTAGTGCCACACATTTGGAATTTGTAGCATTTGACAGAAGCTGAAACAAAATTTACTTGTTGCTCAGATAATTATAGTGCACATTACTAGACTAAACACATTTGTAGAAATGGTTAATTTAAAGTGTTTAAGAGAAAAACTGTTTTAAACACCCTCAAGCACTTTAAAATGTCACACTGTATACAAACAATTGAATTCAGGTACATAAATCTTCTGTATTCACAAAAGCAGATCTTTGAGGATTTCTGGCAGGCAGTGGTTGTTTAGCCTACTTTTTATTTACTGCAATAAAACTACATAAAAACCCTATCATTCACCCTTTTTGCTAATTTAGTTTGGTCTTCTCCACATTCAGTCTGAAAAGGAATGTTTTACTTTATGACTTTATCCTTCAGTGAGTATATTCTTGGTGCACGATTGAATTCTGTTTTCTAAATCATAAAGAAAATGTTCCCAAACTCTTTCCACAAATTGCAAGAAAGAAAAATCCTGGGGGCTCAGAAGTAGATAGGCCTTCCTTTCCAAGAACAGTGGTTTTCATTCTTCTTACTCTGTTCTTTCAGGCTCACATCATGATCTCCGTGAGGTGAGCAGATCCAGGCCTCTGGTATATTGGTCAAGGGATACAACCTGCTGCAGCAAAAGAATCCTTACGTCCTTACACCTTAGCAGCTTTACGTATTAACAGTATATGTGGGTACTTTGAAAAGTTTGTGGAAAAATAGAATGGGAAGATAATACAAATTTTTCCACAAACTTTTTGAAGTACCCTTGCAGGTCCTGCTTATGTAACACTCCAAGGCTGGTGCTTCTGGTTGGGCCACTCTCCTCCACAACATGAGTCAGGGGCTTGGGCTCCATCCACCTGGTAGCTCCACCAGGTCCAACACAAGGCTTCCAGCATGGCCCCAGGAGTCTCTCGTTCCAGCCAACCAGGGGGAGAAAAGCACATGGAGGATTGCACGTGGTTTATGCTCCAGACCTGGGATTGGTATGTATCAGTTCTGCTCATTTGCCACTGATGAGAGCAGGACTGATGATGGGCCATGGTCACACCTCTCTGCAAGGGAGGCTGGGAAATGTAGTTTAGCTGTGTGACCAGTGTTTGGGCTAACATGTGATAGTTTCTGCCTTCTGTGGCCATAGTCAAGGGGCTTTTGATTCTGGCAGTGGCCAGGTTCTTACTCTAGAAGTATTTAGGAATGCTCATTGGGGAAAGTCCCAAGAGACTGAGTAAATTCTGTTATTAAATTAATTATCTTTACTTGCTACTCAGTTTTGCTTCTCTATTTTTATCTTACTAGAGAATTCTAGACTGGAATTAAACATCTTAAAACCTTGGTCTCCAATAACATCTCAAAAAAACTAAAAAAAGGAAAAGGTCTATAGCAAAAGAGCTCAATTTAATCCTGTTTTGTTATAAATCATCTGACAATGGCAGGCTGCACACCAAAATATTCCAGTGGTCTGAAGCAGACAGTATCAGGATGTTTCTCTCTCTCTCTCTCTCTCAAGACTGGATATCATTTATCGCTGAGTACTTGACTCTCATAATCCAGGACAGTGAACCTCACGTAGCCTATGCCCCTCTCTCCTCGCTGGTGAGTCAACTACTACCCTCATGCAGATGTGCAAACAAGTCTCAAGCCTACCACATTGTAGCTGTGAAGTTTTGGTGACTTATTTAAGCTTCTTGAAGTTAAATTATTCTCTTCAATTCCTTATTCTGTGCACATGGGGTTAGTAATGCCCACCTCTTAGGACAATGTCAGGGTTAAGCTGGACACTGGTGCAGTGCCTGGCATGGCTAGACAATCAACCGGCTCCTTTCTGCCTTTCTCCACTTGGGGGAAGGTAAATGCCAGGGCCTTTGTCCAAATGCCAGTGCCTCTGCTACTGGGGCTGCTTCTCCTCCCCCACCCCACAGACTCTGTGAACATCCAATGGCAGCAAGCATTCTCTCCATTCAGGCAGAAACCAGAGGGTTTAAGGACGAGAGGGAGCAGGAGGCAGACAAAGGCGCAGTTACCCCCACATGACTGCCTACTAAGAATGCTGGCTGCAGAAAAGGCTTTTCTGCAGTTTGTTTTTGCTAGTTCTGCTCCCTGAATCCAAGAGGTAAGGACTTCAGTCTACAGGACAGCCTCAACTTCATTGTTCCTATGTAACGCGACTTAGCTAAACTCTGGCATTTTCCATGCTCTGCCTCTTCTCTCACATATGTCCTTGATGCATCAGCAGCTATCTATCCACTTAGCACAATTTCCATCGATCAAGCCTGGCTAACCCTAGCGTACTCACACACACACACACACACACACACACACACACACACACACACACACACACACACACACACACACACACACACACACCCTTCAAGAAAAGTCTGGCCTCTAAATGAGGTCGGTGGGCTCTGTTTCTTAGGCCATGCTTGAGTACATGTGGGAAGAAGATGAAAATCACTTCCCCCAGTTTTCCTGAACTGTCTATTAGAATCAATTCTAATCCTTAAATCTTCTCATTCTTATATAGGCTTATTTCACACTTAGTTCTGGTATCCCACTTTCAGCCAGTCAGAGGAGAGAAAAATCCCTTTGCATTTGAGATACTGCACAACCCTGCACCAGCCAGGATGATATTCTGGGATAAACCAGCAAAAGCCTTGGCTGTTTCAATAGTAATCCTAAAGATCAACAGAAGAAATTGCTTGAAGTAGATGGATAAAATTCTTAGAATAATCCTGCCCAAGCCCTCTAGAATTCTTTTATGATGGCTTTATATATTTCAGCCTTTCACCTAGGAAGACTCCAAAGCATTTCCCAAATGAATGTGCTGTGCTGTCGGGAAGCAGCACGACAGCTGTAGAAGGGCTTAGCCTTGAAAACATCTTTTGAAGGAGTGTTGGGAGAAAAAGTCCCACTGATGCTAATCAGAAGTCTAGAGAGATGTTTTATGCAAGTTTCAATGGGGCACAGACACAGTCACTTTTTTCACTCTGTTGAACATGTTAGGGAAAGTGTGTGACCCAGTGGGCCAGGTCAACATCCTCCTGGCTAGAAACTTGCTCAGGAGACTGAATTGCAGTGGGGCACCGCGCCGCAGAGCTTCAGGGAGAGGCATGCTCTGGCAGGCAGGGTTCACTGTGTGTAATCAAGACCAGAGATGGAAGCTTGGCTGGTGTTTGAGAAGCACATGAGCCAGAAGCTGGGGCTAGACCTGCAGATCTTTCTCTTGAGTCTCATTTCTTAAGAGGAATCTTCCTTTCTTAGTCTCCCTTCCAGAATCTCCCAGAACTTGGTAGAAATTATCAAAGAGAAACCAGATGTGGAGGATGTTTCTGATTGACCACCAAATTGTGTTTTCCTCATCATCCATAAAAATAAAGGGCATATACTTTTAAAACTGAAATAGAATTGACACACTATAAACTGCACATTTTACTGTGCAATTTACTACTTTTGACATATGTATATATCCATGAAACCATCACCACAATCAAGGTAGTGAATATGTCCATCACCCCAAAAAGTTTCCCTGTGTACCTTCCCAGCCCCCCTGACTCTATCCGTCCTCACCTCATCCCCTCTTCCCCAGGAAACCTCTGTTATGCTTTCTTTTACAATATAATAGTTTAATAGAATTTGATATAAATGGAATTATATAGTACGTACTCTTTTATTATTATTATTATTTTTTTGACCTGGCTTTTTTCACTCAGTGTAATTATTTTGAGATTTATCCATATTCTTTATGTGTTTCAAGAATTCATTCCTTTTTATGAACGAGTAGTATTTTATTATATAGATATTATACAATTTATTTATTTGCCTTTTGATGGACATTTGCTTGTTTCAGGTTTTGAATGCTACAAATAAAGTTGCAACGTTTATTTATGTATAAGCCTTTGTGTGGACATATGATTTCCTTTTCTTTTTTAATTTCTTTTTTTGGGTAAATATCTAAGTGTAGAAAGCCTGAGTCACACAGTAGTTAGACATTTCACTTTTTAAGAAACTAACAAACTGTTTTCCATTCAGTTGTACCGTTCTTGATTCATGTGCTACTAGCAACATGTGAGAGTTCTAGTTCCTCCATATCTTCACCAATAATTGATATGTTCAATCTCTGCAGTTTTAGCCATTCTAATAGATGTGTTGTGGAATCTTGCACTTCCCTAATGACTAATGACTAATAATGTTGGTTATCTTTTCGCATGCTCTTTTGTTATCTTCCTTTCTTGGTGTGAGTTCTATCCTTTGTCCATCGTTTGAGTGTGGTTTTCTTATTGAGTATTGAAAGTTCTTTATGTATTATGGATGCAAAACCTTTATTGGATATATGCCTTGCAAATAGCACATGGCTTGTCTTTAATTCTCTTAACAGTGACTGTGTTTCCATTCTGAGCCTCCCTTTTGCACGGAATGTCAGTAGAAGTGCAGATGTGAAGTATGCTACTTCTGGGTTCAGTCTCTAAAAAAAATGTGTGTGCTTCCCCAAGGTCTCTTTTATGTCCTCATGTTTTGATCCCATTTTGATCGTGCAGTGAAGACAATGCCCTGGGGATTCCAGAATGACCTTGCGCAGTAGGATCGTTCACCTTTGGGCTGTAGCAATGATAGAGGAATAAACTCCTATCTTTCTTTATGTTACTGGATTTTGAAGTCTTTGTTAGCCCTTAGCAGCTTAGTCCTTATTCTAACTAATACACCAAGAAAGGTGTTCCTTCTTCCTCCTTCCTTGCTCCTTTCAGCACTTTCCAACAGAAATTTAGGTGGGTCTGAGGATGAATTCATTTTTCTGGAGAAGAAAATAAAAATTTCTTGAGCACCCAGTAAGGTACTGTGCTATGTGACTGGTTTACAAAGAGGAATAGAGACCAGTCCTTGCTGTTGAGGAGCTGCTTGCTGGTCCAGTGAAAATCTTCGGATTTAGGCTTATGTCTAGCCAGTTATGAAGTCAGTCGTTCAGCAATCTAGGAACAAGATTTTGCTGAGCTTGGAGGCACCTGGAGAAATGCAGAAATTTGTCTTCAAATTGGTATTTTTCTCTTGATGTTACACAAGAAGTCACATTAAGTTAAGATAAACTGAACTTTGACCCTTCAGCCTGCCAAATGAGAACAAGTTCTCAAAGTCTAGGTACCTACAGCCTCGGATTCAGTGAGTCTCCCCAGGTGAAGTAATGTTGTGCAGTTGCCATTAATTTGATTTCTTATTACAGGCCATGGACTCTGCTAGACTAAGTATAACTCAACTAACTTCTCTGAAGAACCTAACTGAGGTTTACAGATGAGGAAACAGATTCAGAGAGGTTAACTAACTTGCCCAAGGCCACAGAGCCAGTTAGGCATGGAAGCAAGCTTTGAAACTAGGCCCGCGACTAAAGTCTGAGCCTCATTCCTGCAAACTCTGCTACTTTCCATGGGAGCAGCTTTGGACTCAGACTATTAGGATTAGTGCCTCAGGCATTTTTTTTCATGGAAGAAATAACTTCACAGATTCTGGTTCTGCTCCTACAGCCTCCGCAGCCCCAGGCTTGGTGACCAGCCTCTATTACTCAGAATAGCTTGTGAAACTCCCTACTACTTTATATTCAAGCGTCAGCATGTTTTACTTTTGTTTGCAATCCAGAACCTGCCCAGGATTTATTAGAACAAAAATCCAGCTTCCTTCTGAAAATGAAATGACAGTCAGTCTCTGGAAAACAACCCAGAACCCAGTTCCGTACTTTAGCACGATCTGAAGTCTAGGTTTCTGGTTGGAGATTTCCAATACCAGCTTGACACTTGAAGGGCTTCCAGATATATCAAACCGGGGGGGGGGGGGGGGGGGGGGGGGGGGGGGGGGGGAAGGAAAGAGACTCTTTCTTTTTCTTGCTGTTCCAGATCAGATAACATTGCCTGATTAGTTCCTCCACCACGAATTCACACCGCATGTGCCCACATGCCACCCTTTGCTAAAAGGCCGTCAGCTATATTGCTTCCTGCACAATTATTCATATTTTGCCTCACACCGTCCCTTCTCTGCTGTGTTTCCGGCGCCTCCCCCTGAAGTAGCAGAAATGCTTGTGAAGAAAATGTGTCAACAGGTGAAATTTATAGGAGTTTCCTGGCCCACACAGAAATGCGAACCACAGGCATCCCCGAAGGACAGATTTCCTTACCCAGACACTAAGCATCTTGAATATGCCCGGATTCATTTGTATGGGACTTCTTTAGAGAAACCAGGATTTTTTTTATGGAATCAGAGTGTGGCGCTCCTGTTTGGGAAGGGTGGCTTTGATGAATGCCAATTGGGATTATTTAGTTGCAGTTACGGAAGAACCCAACCCAAACTGGCTTAGTCAAAATAGGAATTTATTGACTCACAGAAGCCGAAAAGGAGAGGGCTGGCTTCAGGCACAACTCTGTTTAGGGTTCCAGTGAATCACTAGCACCTGGTCATTTTGATCTTTATTTCTTTGTTCTGCCTTCCATTATGTTAACTGCAGCTTTGAGTTTTATTGGTACCAGAGGGTCTCAGTGAACCCATTCATTACCTTATGCTTTAGGTCAGAGTCTCTTCTTCAGAAGGTGCAGTGAAAAACGTCATTGCGTCTCTTTGGTTCTGACTAGGTCATGCAGGTTCCGAGAACGTCAGTGGACGGGGAAATGAGACATGCTGAGGGCTGAGGCCTGGATTATAACCCCACCCCTGGGGCTGGGTGTGGAGTCGGCTTTAATGGGACTGCATGGAAATCGGTAAGGTTACCAGAAGGACACCGGCAACGTTCACTGCAGTGAGAGTTGCCTTACAAGAAATGACGTGGGGGCCGACCCGTGGTGCACTCGGGAGAGTAGCGGCGCTTCCACCGCGGTTCGGATCCTACATAGGAATGGCCGGTGCATTCACTGGCTGAGCGCGGTGCGGGCGACACCAAGCCAAGGGTTGCGTTCCCCTTACCGGTCACAAAAAAAAAAAAAAAGAAAATGACGTGAGGCGGACCCTGTGGCTCACTCGGGAGAGTGCGGCGCTGGGAGCGCCGAGGCCTCGGGTTCAGATCCTATATAGGGATGGCCGGTGAGCTCACTGGCTGAGCGCGGTGCGGGAGACACCAAGCAAAGGGTTACGATGCCTTACTGGTCACAAAAAAAAAAAAAAAAAAAAAAAGAAAAGAAAAGAAAAGAAAAGAAATGACGTGTATGAGTCACAGTGTTTCGTCCCCACTGCACAAGCCAACTGCATACTTTGAAAATAACCAGCAGCTGCTCATGTAAAATAAGAAATCACACTTAAAGCCAGGCTGATTTGGAGAAAGGGTTACTTACTGATTTAACCTCCAGGAGTGAGGTAGTTTGCCGAAATTTTGGTATAAATGAGTCAGTGTAGAAAACTTATTCCAGAGTTTCTCCAAAGTCTACAGGAGGACCGCCTCTATTCTTTAGAACAGGAAGCTCCGCCACTGGTTTGGTATTGAAGCCTATTACAATAAGCATTTTTAAATCTGTTTCATTGAGTTTTTTGCTTTTGTTTTTATTTTCGGAGAGGACTACACTGTTTTAGTTATAAGGACCTCTGCAGCAGGATCAGGCTGGTTCTGGAGGGAGTAGAAGAGTTTATGGCAAAAACCCGATGCTTGGAAAGTCCCTAGAAGTATTTTGCCTCCATTATGGTATTCAGGACCCAAGAAGTTCCCTTGAATGCTCTTTCTTCCAGTCATTCTACTTCTCCATATGCCTTTCTCAATAAATGTCTAGGATTAGGTTATTCATTCTTCTTGCAAACTCTTGACCTTACATGTTCAACCCTTTAACCATCGAACAATTGTTACTACGTAGCTATGCACTTCCTTTCTCGAAGCATTTTATTGTTTATTGTGTATTGGACCCTGTGCTAAGTCCTTCACATGCATTATTTCATTCATTCTCCATAATTACTTTATAACATAGAGACTATTATTATTTCCATTGTCTGAAAGATGAAACTTAGAACTAAAAAAGGTTAAATGTCTTGCCCAAGGTCACACAGCTACAGCCAGAGATCTTAAAACCATTCTACATAAATAAGACAAAGGCTTTGCTCTGGCCCCCTGGTATAGCACAGGAAGACAGACCTATAAATAAACTAGTGCATTAAATGTTTATGTTGGCCATGATAATGATCTACACAGGGGAAAGTGAGGAAGCAAGAGAGTGCAGTTATTTCCCTGGTGTGGGGTGAGGGCTGAAATGGGTGTTGGTAAAAGATCTCTAGAGGAGGCTAGGCTGAGGCATGAGAAGGTGTTTTCCTGCCAAATGGCGGGGCTGAGAACAGCATCCCAGAGACAGGGACCTGCATAAGTAAAGCAGAGAGGCGTTGAAAAGCAATGCACAAGGGGAAGATTGCCAGCTGTGTGGCCTGGCTGGATCGTAGGATTCAAGAAGGATGAACATAGGAGAACACAGCAGGGTCCCGTCCATGCAAAGCCGAGTTACAGTGGGAGGGATTTGATTGACAAAATAGGGAGCCCAGGAAGGGTTTTAAGAGGATTCATAACCAGTATGCTTTTTTACTTTTTAAATTTCTAAGCTTTTTTTTTTTTTTGAAATTTTTGGTGTATAAAATATATGTAACATAAAATTTACCATTTTAACCATTTTAAGTGTATAATTTAATGGCATTAAGTATGTTTGCAATGTTATGTAACCATCTCACTATCCATTTCCAGAACTTTTCCTTCATCCCAAACAGGAACTCTGTACCCGTTAAACAGTAGCTTCTCATTTTTCCATTCCCCAGTCTCTGGTAACGTCTATTCTACTTTCTTGTCTCTATGAATTTGCCTATTCTAGGTACCTCATGTAAGTGGAATCATATAATATTTGTCCTTTTTTTTTCTGGCTAATTACAGTTAGCATAATGTCTTCAAGTTTCACCACGTTGTAGCATGTCTGAGAACATTCCTTTTTAAAGGTGAATGATATTCCATTGTATGTATATGCCACATTTTGTCCATTCATCCATCTGTTGGTAGACATTCGGGTTGGTTACACCTTTGGCTACTGTGCACAGTGCTGCTGGGAACATTGTGTACAAGTATTTGTTTGAGTTCCTGCTTTCAGTTCTGTGGGTATGTACCTAAGAGTGGGATTGTTGAGTAATACTCATGTGGTAATTCTATGTTTAACTTTTTGAGGAACGGGCAGACTTTTCCGCAGAGGCTGCACCATTTTACATTTCCACCAACAGAGTATGAAGATTTCAGTTTCTTCACATCTTTGCCAACACTTTTTGATTCTAGCCATCCTAGTGGCATAAAGCAGCATTTTGTTGTGGTTTTGATTTGCATTTTCTTAATGACTTGTGCTAGTGAGCATCTTTTCACATGCTTCTTAGTCATTTGTATATCTTTGTTGGAGAAATGTCTATTCAAATCCGGTGCTCATTTTTAAATTTGGGTTGTTGTTGCTCGTCATTGTGTTGTAGGCATAACTAGTATGTTTTTTAATGACGAATATGTTCCCAGCACCAGGTTGATCAGAGTTGAATTTTAGAAATATCGCTCTGGCTGTACTTGAGTGGGGGCAACAGTGCAGGTTTTTGCTGTAGCCCAGGTAAAAGATGATGGTAGACAGAATTAAGACAGGAGCAGTAGGGGCTGAGACTGAGGAGCAGAAGTATTTTCTGTTCTATGTATTATAAGAAACATCACTAAATCACTGACTCTTTTATGTTGCTCCTATTTTTTAAATCACTTTTACTACGTGGGTTGAGAGAATTTGTTTTTTTGTCTTATTTTAACCAGAGTAAATTTTATTTTGCAGACCCAAGAAGCAATAGGCAAGCCTTCTCAGCAAGCTAGGAAACTATTGTAGGATAAAAATATACGTAATGAGTCCTTCAATGTGGAAGACACTGTGGAGAAAGCAGTCTAGATCAGTATCTCTTGGTGGGGAATTTGTGGGTTGTGTAGTGGAAAGCTTTTTTGTTGGTAAAATTGGAGATGACTTAAATGCTAGTCAATACAGAAATGGTTAATAGATTATGAAATACTAGTCAATAGATTGATATATGGTATAGAGTGACGTGGAATAATCTTCAAAATGCATTGTTAATTAGAAAGTGAGATCCAGAACATAACATACAGTATGAACACATGTATGATAAAAATATCCTATTTGATTATATATGTACATATTTATAGACACATAGACAAAAGTGCAATTGGGAAGGAGACTGGGGGCAAAAGTGAAGGGCAACTTTGATTTGTATCATCTGTACTGTTTTAAAACTTTCCAATGGGGGGCTGGCCTCTTAGCTCAGTTGGTTAGAGCATGGCCTTGTAACACCAAGGTCAAGGGTTCAATTCCCTGTACTGGCCAGCTGCCAATGACGACAACAACAAAACTTTACAGTGAGGAATACATCCATACAATCCATACATTCACTATATTAAAAGAAGTGCTAGTATTCCTAAATTGATAGCTATGAAATTGCTTTTCTATCCGCCCCTCCATCTGTCCATCCCCCTCTCCCTTCATCCCTCTAAGATATTTCTACTCCAGAATCCCTGGTACATGGGCAGTATTACCCATAATAGCCCTCCTGGATCAATGGAAGTGGCCCTGAAAAACAAGATGAAACAAGCATACACATTTTCAATGTACCTTAATGCAAAGAACATTATGATTTGTGCTTTTTAAAAATAAAAATCGTCGATGACACCCTGCATTCTAGGGGGAGTGTCTATACAGTGGTATTTGAGTGTGTCGTTCCTGCCAAATCAGCAAGATGGATGAGAACGTCCCATTACCACATAGATGTCCATCTGCAGTTTTCCTGTAAAAGCAAGGAGGGTGCCTCACATGGCTGTCACACTAACGCTACTGATGAACATTCCAGACATCAGTCTAGTCATCAAACATGCTGGTGTGCACGGTCAGGAGTCAGGTGCTGTACACAGAGGAGCAGGCAACGTTGTCCAACCTTCAAAGGAATGTCGTGGGGAAGAAGGACATGGACATGTCTATCTGTGACGCAACGTAGGATGAAATCAGTTCTCCCTCACCCCTGACCCGTGTCGGCCGAACCTGCTCTACCTATAGCTCTTCACAGCACCAATCACATTTCAATTGCACGTTAGTTTGAATGTCTCCTCTTATTAATCTGCAGACTGTTTGCTCCATTGGCAGACATTTCGTCTATTTTTGTTCATTATTTTCTCTCCAGTGTTTAGCAGTTCTTGGCACATAGAGCGTGCTCAATGAATCTATTTTAAATGAGTGGTTGCTATAATTACATAAATGAATACATGTAAGTACAAGCTGCATGCTATGAGAGCACAAAGGAGATTTACAGCTACAATCTAAACCATTTTTTTAACAAACTGCCACTTGAGAATCCATAGCTTCTCTGATGTAACACAATTTAAGGGTGGCTGAGACTTGGAAGCTCTGCAGTCAGGCACACGAGCCAGCCGCAGCCTCTTCGTGGAGGGAGGCATGCGGTGCAGCCCACATGGTCCTGGGGACCTGGTCCCCGCCAGCGTCGCCCTTTGGCTTCCAGTGCGTTCAGACAGAGTTCACTTCTCTGAAGACCCCCTCTCGATTCCTGCCCCCTCAGTCTCAGCAGGCAACCTCCCCTCACAAGTCACTGAGAAGATCGTGTGCTTTCCGGTAACCTCCAACCCCCACGTCTGTAGGCCGCCGGGCATGCTAGGGTGGCCTCCCTCCTGCCACACCCACGAACCTGCCACCTGCCCCGCGTCCTCGGGCCCGGCGCCGCCTGCATTTCCATTCGCGCCGCGTCCACACGGCAGCCCGAGGGCCCCTTCCAGGGCCGGCCGCGGGCACGTCCCCGCGCTAGCTGCGGCGACATCCCAGCAGCATGTGAGTGCTCAGAGTGACGCTAAACCTCTACTTCTTCCTTCCTTTCCTCTCCCTCCCTCCCTTTCTTCCCCTTCCCCCTTAAATGGTTCGCGTAAATCCGTGCGGATTTGTCAGCGCGCACTTCCTCGGGGCTGCTGCTCAGACAGGACGCGCGTGCTGGGGACCCCAGCTTGTGTCTTCCGCGGCTGCTTCCGCGCACCTCGTCCCGCGTCTGCGCTTCCCGCGGGCCCGCTCCCTCTCACGCTCTGTCCCCGGCACTGTGCCCTCCCGTTGCCACCGTCAGCGTTGGCTCTGTCCTCTGCTGCGTCCCCGCCTCCCTCCCCCGGACTTTCTTGTCCTGCCTGCCCTTGAACGCCTGTGTCCTCGGTTTTCTGACCTCCGCCCACCACTTACCTGCCAGCTCGCCACGCTTCCCGCGTGTGGTTTTATCCCCTCGTATGTGTGGCGTTAGGTCCCTCATTGCCTGCACTGCTGTTACTTTATGTCAGCGTCTCCCTCAGGCCTTCTAGAGCGTCAGCCTGTCCCCGAGGCTTGCTTTCTAGGCCTGTTACAGGCATTACTCCGAGGAGGATTACATCGTGATTTTGCTAAAGTTGTCCTTTTTGTTTTGTTGTTAATACTATTCCTGAGAGCAACCAGCATTTTGATGACATTTTTCGATAAAGTAGCACATTTTCTCGAGTATTCAAGAATCCCCTGATGTTTGCCCATCTTCCACCCCGCTGCTTGCTGACACAGAATATGCCTCTCAAATTTAGAGACCCAAAGGAGCCCCTCTGAGTCCCAAATAGTGCCCTCTTGCTGGGGCCCTTCTTCTTTGATCCATGCTGGGTGGCTTCATTCAAGCCTCTTTCAAGACCTTCCTCCCCCTGCTCCTGCCCACAGAACCAAGATCCCACTTCTGACCTGTTACCAAACAAGTGTAAGGCATATCCTGTGAGCCCAGCTCTGTGCAGCAGAGGTGGCAGTGAAAGGACAAGGGCTTACACTCAAGGACTGTGCATTAAAGAGGCTACTGTGCCTTTACTAGAGAAATGCACGCAGTGGGATGTTGTGCTGCAAATGAGGATATTTTTCCAAAGTGCATCTGTATTAGTTCCCTATTACTGTGTAACAAAATATCACAAACTTAGTGGCTTACAACAATACAAATTTATTCTCTTTCAGGTCTGGAAGCCAGAAATCTGAACAGTTTTACTGGACTAAAGTCAAGGTGTCAGCAGGGCTGCTTTCTTCTGGAGGCTTCAGGAAGAATCAGCTTCCTTGGCTTTTCCAACTCTGGAAGCTGCCTGCATTCCTTAGCTTGCAGACCCTTCCTCATATTACCCTAACCTCTTGCTTCTGTAATCACTTCTCCTACTTCCTCTTCTGTCATCAAATCTCCGTTTGCCTCCTTCTTATAAGGACCCTGAGATAACATTTAGCCCTCTACTTTTTTTGTGTGTGTGTAGTTGGCCAGTACAGGGATCAAACCTTTGATCTTGGGATTATCAGCACTATGCCCTAACCAAGTGAGCTATCAGGCCAGCCCCTACATTTAGGATCTATATACATAATCCAGGATAATCTCCCCACCTCAATATTCTTAATTTAATCACATCTGCAAAGTCCCTTTGGCAAATAAGGTAACATGCACAGGTTCCAGGGATAGGTGGTGGATATCTGTGGGGGGCATTATTTGGAATGCTACAGTAATCTCACCCTGAATTTCACCTGTCCTTTGCCTACTAAGTTACATATCTTTGTGACACATTCTTTAGTTTTATTCTGGCCATAGAATGTTACTTAATAAGGTGCTTTCCTTAAATACATACATGTATACGTAAAAGTTGACTTTGAAGGTTTGCCTTCAAGGTACACGGACACATCTTTTTTTAGAAAATGAACAATTTAGAAGGTGTGATTTCTATATCATCAATGTTTCTGTTTAATTTCACGGAAAAAAAAAATCATGCTAATATTCTTTTCTCTTCCAGCCTGTTGAAAGAGAGCCCATATGAGGACATGTCAACAGGTCCCAGGAGGTGTCTGAGTCATGGAAAGATGTTGGGCTTGCTTGCTCAAACACCAGTAAATGGCACGATCTCTTTCTAGTCTCCTAGAAAGAGCCCAGAAGGACCACTGCCCCTCACCACATGATCCATGGCTGAATGTCCTGGTTCACTTCCTCCCTCCCTGGCTAGTCCTTTGGTTTCCTCAGCTTTGCCCACTGCCGTCAGCACCCAGTTGGGGATATTTTCATTAAGCTTCTGTCCTTTGTCCAACTCCCTCCTTCATGATTTTCTTTTGGTAATCTTACCCACTCTTATAACTTCAACTCTCTTCCATGGGGATGAATTCCAAACCCATGTTTCTAATGTAAAATACTAAAAGTAAAATATTTCTTTGATAGTGTCCTAAGTCCCTCTGCTATTTCTCCTGGTTCAAGATATTGTAATAATTACACTTTAATTTGTAGACCTTATATATTTTAATGGCTCATCTTGTTTGAATGTTTGGTATGGTAATGCTCTTATTAGAAACATACATCCAGTTTCTGGTCAAGATGGCAGAATAGACAATCCCCAGCATCACTCTCTCCCACAAATCAACTAATTTACAGCTATTGAAAGCAACAACAGCCAAGCTGGGGCCTCTAGAGCTCAGGGGAAGAGGAGGAGAGACCTATGGAGTGCATGAAGGTCAGAGAAGCCACCATGAGAGAAAGAAGAAATCTCTCCAACAGTTTTGAGCTGTGTCCAGGCTGGAGCTGCTGAGCACATGGAGCAGAAGCCAGCAATAGCCACAGCTGTGCCCTTCAGATGAAGTTGCTTGGAGGTGATAGGGGAGAAGGGGGCCTTGGTGGTCCCCAGGCCAGCAAGACCACTAATAGGGTTCCTGTGGACCCACATAGGAGCAAGGAGCCAGAACAACTGAAAAAAAACGAGCCACTCAGAGGCCGGTGAGTCATCACAAGGGACCAGAGCATGGCCCATCCCATGGGAAGTGTTTGGAGCATGGGTGATGGAGGAGATGGGCCCACTGGGGGAACATTGGGGCACAGCAAGGACAGCTGATCTACCCTCCAGTCAGCACAGGACCACTCAGAGGAGACTGGTCAGGAATAGAGAATTGCATGGGGTGCAGTTTGATGAAAAGACTCAGGCCCAGACCAGTGTTTCTATACAACCCAGGTGCATTGGATTTCACTAAACCTGGAAGTCCTATAAAGTCAACCATTAAAACCTGAGCTGCACAAAAAAGCTTACCCGGGGAATCAACAGCAAAGCAGCAATTTAGCTCAAGTGCTGGTCCTCACAGGAAGTTCCCCCAATTTAGAAGTAAGCAAAGGACGACAAATTAGTTCCAGTGCAGAGTTTAAGTAGTGGGAACAGCAAATAATCCAACACAGAACTGAAAGAAAAAAACACAGTACCCACAATGAGAGACAAAGTTTGATATTAACTAGTAAAGGTCTTATTTCACCAGAGAATACCTACAACACCTAGAAGGACTGGAATTCCCCTGGGCTACTAAACCAGAAAGGGGGGACAACCTGGCATACCACCAGCACCATGGGGCCCACCTGGGGTCCTGAAGCATGGGGCTGAGACCAGACCCTCTTCCCACAACCAGGCACACCACCAATGCCACCACCAACTAGGTAAGAAGAATGCCAAAAACATCACCTCCATGTGGGTGGCCCACTACAGCCACCACAATAACCATGGCTGCTGCAAAAGTGGCTAGATGCCACAACCACCATGCAGTTGGTCCGCCAGCTGCTGGAGTGCATTGACACAAGGAGAGTTACCAGCAGAGACCAAAGAAAAGAGGATGTCTTCCTCTACAAAGCTCATTCCAGAGTGACAGAAGAAGCTTCTGCTCTATGATAATACTGGGGGACCTGAACACACCACTCAGCATTGGACAGATCACCAAGGCAACAAATCAACAGAGTAACCATTACTGTTTCAGAAGGAGAGAAGAAATCTAGGGTAATTAGAGATGGAGGGGGGAGGAAGAGGGGGATGGGGAGAGATTGGATGAGGGGCATAAAGAATAAGTGTGATTCGTAACAATATATATGCAAGTAATATACATATATATACACGCATATGTCAATGTTGAACCCCCAAAATATGTATAATCAATTATGATTCAATAAAAATTTTAAAAAAAGAAACATACATCCAAAACAAACCTTACTTAATGTAGGTAGGTTATCTAATTTACTTAAAAGAAGAGATAAGCCAGAAGGATGCATTTAAAACTGTGACAGATTATACCAAGAAAAGCTTCATTTAGAATATTAAAGTTTAGAACACAGATTTAAGCACAGCTAATGGGTCCATTCATAGTACCAAAGAGATTTTGATTATGGTGCTCATACAATGAATAAGATCACAATTCCCTGCTCACACCTTCACATAAAATAAAGTGACACTGTGCACCATAAATATATGTTTGTTAGAGAACAAACCATATTCCAAGTAGACTTGCCTAGCTATTATTGCCTTTAGGTCAAATCTCTCAAGTCTCTAGGAAAATCTAGCTCAGTGAAACGGAATAATAAATTCCAAGTGAAATGATAAGGCTTTTCTCCATTGAAGTGTGTGTGTGTGTGTGTGTGTATAAATATATTCATTTCTTTTGGTATTTGGCTATTATTTATTCATAATACTGTACTATAAGTAGTTTTAGCATTCCTCTGAGTTGCGCTCCTTTTGTCTGATTTTTATATTTATTATATTTATGATAAGGAATTGGGTTTCAGTTCTGAGGTAAACGTTTCTTTCTACACCCTTTGTAAGTTTCAGTTCATTTCCTAATTAAATGGTTGTCAAATTTAGGAAGAATCAGATACATATTCTCTGCTTTTAACTATCTTTAGGGAAATAAGCATTTTACAGTCTCTGAATATCAGGCCAGTTATCTATATTGCTTGTGCTTGTCATAATTCCTGTGTTCGTAGAAATCACCATATTCAGTGGTAGAAAATTTTAGTTGCTTTAGGCCTGTATAGATCATAGGCTATCAGATTTCCTTTCATTGGGTTTTTCTAATAGCTTCTACAGCCACGATTACATTTCAAACACAATTATCATAAAGATATGTTTGTAAGGAAACCAACAAACCCACAGGTGATCGGGCAATGATTATGGAAAACAGTATGGAGGTTGCTCAAAAAACAAAAAATAGAACTACCATAGGATACAGAGATTCCACTGCTGGTTATTTATCTACAGGAAAGGAAAATAGAGTACCAGAGAGCTATCTGCATGCTTATTGCAGCACTACTCACAATAGCCAAGATATGGAATCAACCTAGGTGTCCTGACAGACGAATTAATAAAGAAAATGTGACACACACACACACACACACACACACACACACTCTCTCTCTCTCTCTCTCTCACACACACACACACACACACACTCTCTCTCTCTCTCTCTCACACACACATGCACACACACTGGAATATTACTTGGTGATGAAAAAGAGTGAAATCTTGTCATTTGCAGCAATGTGCATGAGACTGGAAGACATTATGTTAAGTGGGATAAATCAGGCACAGAAAGGTAAACACCACATGTCCTCACTCGTATTTGGGAGCTAAAAAAATAAGGTTGAGTTTTTAGAAGTAGAGAATAGAATTGTGGTTACTAGAGTCTGGGAAGAGGAGTGGGGAAGGAGATAGGGAGAGGTTGGTTAATGGATACAAAATTACAGCTAGATAGGAAAAAATTAATTCTAGTGGTGTACTTAGTTCTAGGTGTCTATAATTAACAATAATTTATTGCATGTTCTCAAATAGCTAGAAGAGAGAAACTCAAATGTCCTCATCACAGAGAGATAAATTTTTGAGATGATGAATATGCTAATTGACCTGATTTGGTCATCACACATTGTATACATGTATTGAAAAACAACTCTGTACCCCATCAATATGTACAATCAGTACATGTCAATTAAAAGATAAATGAATTTGAAAAATTAAAAAAATGGGCAACGATCCTTCAGAGAATCTATTTATTCACTCATGCATTACCCACTCACATATTTGTCCATTACCCACTTACTGAGTGTTTGCAAGGTGGTATACGCTGCTTTACTGTCCCTAAGGAGATAGATACCATTTAGCATAGAATATGCCCTTCATGAGCCAATAACCTAATATAGGTCTTGTCATAAAAATTATGGTTAAAAATAAATATACAGGTAAATCCTTTCTCTTCCATTAGACCGTGAGACCTGTGAGACAGAAAGCTCAACCTGTCTCTTTAACTTCTGCAGAAAGAGTGAGATCTTTGGTCTGAACTCCTCTGCTCCAGCAGCATGACCATTACCAAATTATTCAGCTTCTTCTGCCTCAGCTTTTCTGTCTTTAAAATGATGGTGGTGGGGTGGGTTTGGGGGGGCAGGTGATAGTTATCTTGCAGGGTTGTTTGTAAAAGCAAAGATGTGTGTGAAGTGCCTGACACGTAGTAGGCATTTAACAAATGTTAAGTGAATAAATACTGTGGGAATTCAGGAAAAGGAAAAATCACTCCCAGCTTGGTTAAATAGAGAGGGGTCCTAAAGGGATTACTGATCCTAGAGAATCTGAGGGGTGGGCACACTTTGGAAATAGAAAATCCTCCTCCCCTCACCCCCATTTAAAAATGCTTTTCTAGTTCCTTTTTCTCTTGTTCCAGTGGATGTGCACAGTTTCTATGATCATGCTGCAATCTTTACCTACAACTCTTCCAAAGGCAGCATATTGCCCCCCGTCCGGGTCTGGACTCTTCAGCAATCTGAAAGCTCGAGGAATGGAAGGCACCATGGGCTGCTCACGGGAATGGGATTGATGCTGGACAGTGGCAGGTGGCTATTTTCACGTAGCAGTCAGTGGCAAATGACAGAGGTGTGTGGAAATCATTCTCCCCAGAGGCCATTCGTTTCTCTACAGCTGAAAGAGTAATGGGCTGATCCTAAACAGGACCAAAAGTTCAAAAGAATTATGGCAGATCAGTCAAGCACCCCTAGGTTTATCTGGATAAAAATGCGTAAGCACCCTCCAGTGTTGACAAAGTTCTGACATCGGCAAAGGCTGACAGGGGAGAATCAGAGCTGAGCTAAGAGGCCTGTTACGTTTCCTTAAGTGCATGAAACAGATCCAAATTAAAATTAAATACCTTTTACATTGGTCACATCTTCCTAATGTTAAATTAGGATCAAAGCTACTTTAGATTTGATGCAAGTAAATGTATTTCCCGAGTTATAAACACCTGGCTTGTGATTAGCCTATAGATATGAATATTGGTTGGGCACTGGTTTCCCTCAAATCTCCTTGTGCCCCTCTTCATGTTTCCTTCTCCTCCGTGTTGGGCCAAGGCACCTCCTGATTGCTATTGCAGAAGGGTTGACTCAATGGCTGGAGCTACTGTGCCTCCTTCACCTCCTGCCTTTACAGCTCCATTAAATCAAGTTCAGAAAAACTTTCTCACACGTGCTATTCAACTTCCTTCCTTCTTCTCCTACATCTTCCAAATCCTGCCCAATTATCTCAGAAAAATTAATACAGTATTAGTTTGTCTACCAAGAGTTTGATGCTGTGAAATTAAATAAAGAATACTGCTCTTACTGAGTTTAAAATCTAAAGTAAAAAGTTGTTTATCTCCACCTGTGCCTGTCTATATAAACTCATCATGAAATGACACAAGGTGAGGTAACCTGATCTGATTCAAAAGAAAGTTATCCATTGGTTGTAATACCATAATGAAAGTCATTTTTACACATTTCTTTCTCTTTCATTTATTCTCTCTCTTTCTTCCTCCCTCTTTCTTTTTTTAAACCATTTTTAAAGCATTTGGTCTGTTGATGTGCTTTTGCTTTACTATATGATTATGTTTATTTTTTAGTTACACGCTGGTGTGTGAAAAAATGTGTGCATGATGGGTGGGACCTCTTTGTCTCTCCTTTGCTTTTTCCTTTTCTCTGTGAAATCAGATATCCACAAGGAAGGGCTAAGATCACAGCACGTGTTAGCAAATGCACAGAGCAGCCTGTAATCTCTCTCCCCTTCTGTGCTCCCATTTCCTGACTATCTAACATATCAGCCAGTGTTTTTCTGCAGGCCTGGCAGGATCAAAAGTCAGGCAAAGATGATTCGGGTTCCATTTCTATTATGAAATAATTGTCTTATCTGCATGATAATACACACATATATTCCTGCTAAATTATCTACATCCTAAGCCTCCATTCATGCTCCAGAGAAGAAGATGAATGTGCCAGATGCTTCCATGTGGTGGTGTGATCATGAGGGTGGTGAGAGCAGGGCAGCCTGCCAGCTGTTTGCAGGCTATTTGTTAGGAGAACGAGTCACTCCTGCAGCTCAGGCTGTATCACCTGATATGGGTTTCACTGTGTTCCACGGGAGGAGGGTCAGAGCCCCTATACTAAAATTCAGGCCTGTTTTCATCCTTTAGCAATAGGTTATTTCCTATACTGCCCTGTTCCTGCCTGCAAGCCCTCGACTAGGCCACACTGTGCTTGTTGCAGACAATCTGCGGTCCCCTAGGTGCAGTCTGATGCTTTGTTCTGAGGCTAGGACTCCCATTTTATACTCTACATTTGGTCCTTGAAATATTCACGAAAATGTGTTATGAAGCTTGGGCCAGGTCTTAGCCTAGAAACCAGGTGATCTACCTTACTTAGAAACGATATCATTCAACTATTCCTGAGCTCTCTAAGTCAATGAGTCCTCTAAAATGAAATGCTCTGAAAAGCTTTTGCCAGCAGACAGGATTTGTACTTGGTGCTTGAAGGGAAGAAGAGTGAGAGGAAATGTCCTGCTCCAACCCTCCAGTCCCCTCCCGGCAGCCAGCTGAGCACAGGGCTGGCATGAGCACGCCCACATCGGAGCCATCTGCTAGGAGGTTTTCTGTGGGGCCCACTGGGCTGCAAGCCTGGTGATGTGTGAGTGCTGCGTTGCCATGCAGTGAGTAGGAAGGGGGCTCCAGCTCCTTGGGTAGCTTTTGTGTTCCTGAGATAGACTGAGCTGGCTCGACTTAGGATCAGACCTCCCCTGCTGTCCTATTGTCTTAAGTAGTCCAGGGGTAGAGGAAGGAAGCCAGGGAGTGCTGATCTGAAGTTTAAATAGAACCTCACTGCAGGCTCCCTTGGGACTGTGTCCGAGGCAGGCCTGTCTGCCCGATATGGCTGCATGTCTAAGGGGTGCAAGAGGCAGCTGATAAAAGGCTGCAGGCTGTGAGAAGGAGAGATCTTCATTTGTTCTTCATTCCGCAGTGTGAGTATGTCAACCTGTCTATATGACCTTGACACACACAGCGGAACTGCCTCCTTGTGTGATGTGACCAGGGCCAAGTGATTACTTTTATTTGCTAAATTGGGACTGATTTGAACTAGGACACCCGGCTACTTACGGTGTTTGTTTGTTTATCTGCCAAGCTTGACAATCAATTCAGGGTAAGAGGCCAGGCGCGGTGAGACATCAGTATCTTGGTCAGGATGTGTGGAAATTTCCAGTTTCAGCGCATAGCTATTTCTATGGCCATCTTGATTTGGGTTGCCTTTGGGTTTTCTATGAGCCTGGAATACATGCAAACTGTAAGAATAAGAGTGAAACCTCAAACGGTTTAATCTAATTTATTCTGAAACTGGTTGAATTTTTACTCTACTAATAAATCTAAGAAGATTGGGGAAAACTTTTTGAATTCTCTATTTTCCTTCCTTCTTTTTTGATATTAGTCAACAAAATCCGCCAGTACGGAGGCTCCAGGCTTTCCTAGGTATTTTGGGAGCCACTTCTCATCTCAGTTTGCCAACTAACCCTACTGGGCTAGTGTGGTTTCCTACGTAATTTTTCAAAGAAATGAATATTTTTGTGTTAAAGGAGTTATATAAATGAATTTTTCAATAAATTCCATTTTTCTTTGGAAGCTGGCTTATAGGGGATCTGAACCCTTGACCTTGGTGTTATAACACCATCCTCTACCCAACTGAGCTAACCAGCAAACCCCCAAATTCCAATTTTTAAAAATCGTTATCCTATTCTGTGATGTTCAATGCTAAGATGGATAGCTGGAAAATCAAATTAGCCCAGTTAGAGAATATTTTCTTATAGAATTTTCTGAAAACATTGGTAAAGATTGGGAAAAAAAGTAGTAATAATTCATGAAAAACATGCCAAAAACCAAAGTATTATTTCTCTGAAACACGTTATTTGGGAAAAACTCAAAACATCTGGATTAGATTATGAAATATAAAAGTAGAAAGAGTAGTGATCTTTGAGACATCAGCTTTTATACTTCTGGAAATTTATTATCGCACTGTCCCTGTTTCTTTAAAAACAAACCAAAACAAAAATCTCTGGTTTTATTACTTGTGTTTTACTCAGTTGTTTGGGGAGGGGTTGCTGGGTGGAGTTGGGGGGGATATGTCACATGATATTAAAAGAGGCCCCTGTGATTTCTTTCTTTACGTCTCATATCTCAATTCCCTGACCATTCAATTTAGTTCCTGAGGTGCTGACAGCTGGTAATACGTTAAACTGCAATCCACTTTTCGGAAGTTATTGATATTTCCTAACTGAGTTTTAATAGTGTGACTTGGCTTAGGTGAAAATGTGCCAAGGTCTTGGGTCTCCCGTGCCTTATCCAGGTTTTTATAGTTCCAGGAACATACTGCCAGGAGCTAGAAACCATGATGCTGCTTCGTCTTCCCATGTCAAAGGAATCTCAACTACAAGTTACTTTCAGAATGCTTCTGCACAGACCAGCAGAGGGACTGGACAGTGATTCTTTCTTTTGGGCTGTTCGTTTGAGTTACAAGAGCTGTTGAATTTAAGAGGTTTAAAATATCCACTTCTACAAAATGAATAGTTGCTTACATTATAGAAAATAGTACTAATTTATTTTAGCAAAAAGCTATTAGGAAAAAAAATAGTCAGTGGATCTGGGACTAGGTAGTGGTGATGGTTGTACTTGTACAACATTGTGAATATACTAAATGTTACTAATGGTTAGTTTTAGGTTATGTGTATTGTACCACAATTTAAAAAAAGTCAATAGAAAAAGTTTATCTTACTCTAGTGGCTAGGAATATTGATATTATCATTGTAGATGTGTGGTTCCTAAAGAGGTGGAGGGAGAAATGAATAAAGGCAGGAGGTAATATTCCAAACCCAGAAAAATTTATTGCTCACATTAAACTTTTATCTATGGCAAGTGGCAGATAATTTGAATATTCTTCTTAATATAATAATTTCTTAGCAGTAAGGATTTAACATTGTGGAGGTCACTCTTTGTAACAAAATAGAAGAAAACAAAATGGCTTAAGGTCCATAGTGTATAGAAATTCATCATTTGAGAGCGATAAAAATTCAAACAACACATATTGCTGGGCTAATTGGCTACCAGCATCTACCTCCCCTGGTTGTGTACCCCCAACACAGGTACCATAATGTTCACGAAGTGATTCAGAAACTTTGTTCCTTTGGGTAAAACACTCATCAAGAAAGACACGAAAGTTACGTAAAGACAGAAAATAATGTAGTTAACGTGTGGTCAGTTAGTAAACACATAGCTATTGACAGAAATATAATGGAGGAGGAATTAACTGAGTTCTTGTTACAGTATTCAGGATTCATTTGTTTCCTTGTGAATGTCAAGGATGTATTATACTTTACTTAATACATCAAAACCATAACGAATGTGCTGAAACCAATGGATTGCCTTCTTAAAATAACATGCACCTACAGTTTGCCAAGCATTGTGCTATTTGTTGGAAGAGAATACGGAGGTTAGTAAGGTTCGGACTCTTTCCTGAAGGAACTAGAGATATCATGGGAAGAAAAAACACGTGCCTAAAGGTCAACAATACTCTAATAAAAGAGGCTAAATCTAATAAAAGATAAATGCTGAACGTGAAAGTGGCCTGTAGGCTCACAAAGGAGAGGGAAAGAGGGCTAGCCACAGGTCGCCCTTGTTTGTGAGGATATGAAAAGGATTCATAAAAGAGGTGGTGTGTGAAGAATAGGTAAGAATTTGGCAAACTGACAAAGCATTTTGAGTGACAGAACTGAAATGATAAGGCAAAGGCACAGAAAAGGAAATGCCCAGGTATTGGGAAAATGTCTACAATTTTAGTTTGGCTGTGAGTAGCTTGTTTGTAGATCAATAAGAGTTGAGATTAGAAATGTAGATTGATCTTAACTGTCAGGACTAGGAATGTTATATTTAATTCTGAAGGCATTGGGAAGACACTAAAGTGATCTGAGGAGGCAGTGAAATGATCCAGGTTGTGCTTCACTGACAGTGAGGACTGAACTGGATTGTTAAGGAAGAGACCTGCAGACAGAAGCTGATAGAATGCCCTGTGTAGAAGAGAGAGCAGAAAGAATGAGGGCCTGGGATGGGATAATGACAGCAGAGAAGAGAAGAGGCAGAATCTACGTGATTTGGCAACTAACTGGGTGCAGGTGGATGAAAGAAATTTCTGGGAATTTGGAACTTGAGTGTGTCCAAGCTTCCCTCCAGTGCACACTGCTCTCCTGAGCTGATACTTGCTGAAGCCAGCAAATGTGAGGATGGCCCCACTTCTAGATGCTTCTGTTGGAGAGGGTTGCTGCAGGATTTCTCTCTTGCAGGCTTTACAAGAGCCTGAAGTTAGTGAAAAAAGCCTTGGTGAGGCCAATAAAATAAACTGTATCCTGTTCTGCAGAGATGGACATATTGGTGGCACTGTTATAAATGGAAGAGAGGACGTCTGGTTTCCAGTCTGGCATGTAAGAAATTGGAAGTCACCATTCCCATTCTCTCAGCAAGAAAAAACTTAATAAACTGAAAACCAACAATTCTTATTAGATCCCCAAGAGAATTGCCCCATAATTGGAGAGACAGGAAGTTACAGAAAATCAGAGCTTACTGGAGCAGAAACCTTTGTGGGAACCAGTACTGGGTTCCTTTTATGTAATACATCCCATCCAGCTTTCAACAAAAAACTACAAGGCATACTGAAAGACAAAAAAGTTTGAAGAGACAGAGCAAGCATCAGAACCAGACTTAGTCAGATATGGCAGAGAGGTTGGAATTATCAGAATGGAGATTTAAAACAACTATGATTAATATGCTAAGGGCTCCGACTGAAAAAGTAAACAACATGCAAGAACAGATAGGTAATGTGAGCATAGAGATGGAAACTCTGAGTCAAAAGGAAAGGTTAGCAATAAAAAGCACTAACAGAAATGAAGAATGCCTTTCTTTGGTGGGCTCATAGACTGGACACAGCTGAGGAAAAAAGTCAGTGAGCATGAAGAAATGTCAATAGAAACTCCCAAAACTATGCAAAGAGAAAAAAATCATGAAAAAGATGGAACAGAATATGTTAAGAACTATGGGATAATTACGATAGGTGTAATATATGCATAAAGGTAATACCAAAAGGAGAAGAAAAACAGAAAGGAACAGAAGAAATATTTGAAGCAATAATGACTGAGAATATCCTAAAATTAATGATAGAAGCCAAATCACACATCCAGGAAGCTCAGAGGACAACAAACAGGATGATTACAAAAAATAACTACACCTAGGTAATCATAATCAAACTCCAAAAATCAGACAAATAAAAAACCTTGCAAGAAGCTGGGGGGCAGGAGGAGAGAAAAGCCTTGCCTATCGAGGAGCACGGATAAGACTTATATCAGACTTCTCTTTAGAAACCATGCAGGTTAGAGCAGAGTGAAATATTTAAAGTGTTCAAAGAAAAAACACATCAAGCTAGAATTTGGTATCCAGTGAGATTATCCTGGAATATCCTGAAATAAAGACTTTCTCAGACAAACAAAAATTGAGGGAATTTGTCACCAGTAGACCTGCCTTGCAAGAAATGTTAAAAGAAGTTCTTCAGAAAGAAGAAAAATGATTAGGTCAGAAAATCAAATCTACATAAAGAAAGGAAGAGTGTTAGAGAAGGAATAAATGAAGGTGAAATAAGCAGAAAGGAACTAAGTGACACCGGATTGGGTCAGTAAGCACACTCTCCCTCCTTCCCAAGGTACGTATGGTGGTGGCTCCTGCTTTCTCTGTTCCTGAGACTGCATAAGTGTGAGAAGGTCAAGAGCAGAGAGGCATCGTGCGAGTGCCTTGCCAAGGACCTAGTGACCGCGGGGCCATGTGGGAAGAGATGACCGCATCTTCCACCACTCAAGTCCCAATGCGCAAAGGAGAATAGTAACACTCTCGAGGGGGTTTGAGAACCAGAGTCAGCGAGAACACCATCAAAGATGTAGACCTGGCTCCTGATGAAATTGAGTGGCTGTAGAAGACAGGCATCAACTTGAACAAAAATAGGAGCCTTGAGGAGACTCCAGTACAGTCCCCCCCAAATTTTCTGGGATGAAAAGTTCATGATGTTATTTAACATTAAACAATTGTAGGTAAATTAAGGAAGAAAATGATCACCGTTATGTAGTAAAGAGTGGGAGAAATGGAATATATAGATCTATGAGAACTGATATGTGGACTAAAGGAATTCCAGAAGAAGAAAAAGACAGAGATGGCGTGGAGGCAGTAAATGAATACATGGTAGAACAAAATTTTCCTGAACTGAAGAAATATGAGTCTGCAGTTTGAGAGAATTAAATGAATTACAGGCCGGATTTGATGGAGAGAAAAATAAGGATGTATGTTTACCATATTCTGGTAAATTTCTGGCCTCTAAGTATAAAAATAATGTCTTACAAGTTTTTAGCTGTGACGGACAAATTACTAAGGAAGGGAACACAATGAGACTAGACCTAGATTTTTCACTTATCCCCCTTTGCTCTAGAAAATGGGTGACAATATGCTTAGGCTACTAAGAAGATAAGATTAAGACCAAGAATTCAATATCCAGCCAAGATAACATTTATCTGACAGAATGAAAGAAAGATATTGGTGAACTTGAAAGGATTTAAGACTATATCACCCATTAGAATGACTTCTTTGTCCTGGTTTTCCTATAACTTTGTCCATTTTAACACTGAAAGTTCTACCTCCTGAAAACCCCAGTCTCAGGCGAAATGGGACAACCCGTCACTCCATAATACACCCGACATGAAGAAAACCAATATCAAGTGAAAACAGAATCGACACTTTGAGGTAGGGATTCTCAACCAGGGCTTGAGAATTTGGCAGTGTCTGAAGATATTTTTGGTTGTCACAACTGGGGTTGGGCTTCTAATACTGGCATCTAGTGGGTAGAGGCCAGAGATGTTGCTAAACATCCTACAGTGCGCAGGACAACCTCCCACGACAAAGAGTTATCTTGTCAAAAGTGCCAAGGTTGAGAAACCCTGAGTTAGGGGAAGATAGTGAGAAATAGAGAGAGTGGTAAGATACAAACCTTGCATATAGATTTACCTGTAAAATTTAAATGTAAGTGGATAATGAAAGATTGTCTCGGAATGTGTGATGTAAGAGCTTATGCAAGTTTCTTGAAATAGAAGAGACGAGCTGCAGTGAAATCCTAATAATGATCTAAAGGGATGAAACTGTCTCCACAAAACTAGTCATTGGGTAGGGATAGGTGGCTGATGTAAAAGGTGAATAATTAAAGTATTCTAAAAAGCTTCAATTTATTGGGATGGGAATGGGAGCAGTCAAGGTATAAGATATCTTAGAGAAGAAAATTATGCATATCTTGCTTTCATATAATAGTGAAAAAATAGGTATGTTAATAAGTATCCGGGGAGGGAATTATTTTTTAAATTTGTTTATTTTTTGGTGGCTGGTGGGTATGGGGATCTGAACCCTTGACCTTGATGTTGTAACACCGCACTCTAACCACCTGAGCTAACCGGCTAGCCTTGGAAAGGGAGTTAATGGAATGGAAAAATACGGCAGATCCCCTGTATTAACAAGAGGTCAAAAGGGCTTGAGCAGCAGCCTGATCAGACCTATGGAAGTAAGAGAAACGATGCAGGTGGTTAGGGAAGAGTCATCTCCTGCCAGCTGCAGTTGTGCTAACCGTGGATCTAAGAGGGTTGAATAATCTCACTATTTTATTTCTGTTTATTATTCAGAGGCTAGAAATCCATAGCCTTTTAATAAACATGTGTGGTTTAATTCAAGGCCTTGATGAAATAGTACAACAGCAGTTACCACTTTTCCCCTCTTGTAAATCACATTAAGTAAGTCTACGGGGTGGTGATTACTGGTTAATATTTGTCTTCTTCCCTAGACCTGAATCTCCATGAGGGTGGGAATCGTGTCTCTTCTTGCTCACCATGGCATCCCCAATGACCTATGAATATTTATTAAGCAAACAAATAACAGCCTCTCGATCTATGATTAGAAAACTAGATAGAAGGAGAAAATGTCTCCTGGCAACACAATGTTTGTGAAAAGTCCAGGAGGTTGCACGTTGTACCAAGATTTATGAAAAAGAAACGAAGGAGAGTGTAAGAACAAAATGCATGACATTACAAGCCAGCAAAAGCTGACTTGAAAACTTGAAAAAAGACTCAATTTGCATAACTTAAAACTTGTGGAAGAAACTTCCTTCTTAGAGTACAGTTGCTGGATTTAGCAAATAAAAAGACAGGACACCTAGTGAAGTTTGAATTTCAGGTAAACAATGAATAATATTTTTGGACAAGTGTGTCCCAAATATTGCAACCAAAAGAATATTCATGGTTTATTTGAAATTCAAATTTAACTGGGTGTCTTGTATTTTACTGGGCAACTCTACTCTAGACCATATGTAACAGCAATATTTCCTGAACAGCTAAAGATTATCCAGGAAAAGGGCTACTTTTTTCAAGATGTCATTAAAAGACTATTATTCAAATATAACATCTATTAATTTTTTAACCTTCTAGAATTTTAAATTCTTGTGCTTTTTTGTTATAATCTCCCCCTAATTCGGTATTTTCTAAGAGACCTTGATCCTGCCTCCCACAGTTATTTTTTGGAACACAACCTCTGAGTTTGTCAAGGAAGTGCTGTGTGACTCATGACAGTAAGGACAAATTATATTTGTGTGGGGCTTTCACTTCTGTATCCATCTAATGTTCACCATAATGAAGCAGATAATATCATGCCCATTTTATAAATGAGGTCAAAAAGTATTGTGTGCTCGTGATAGTCACCGTGCTAGTATAATGCTACAGTACCGAGGAGCTGCTCCAGGTCAAGGGCTAAAAAGGACAGAATGTTCAGGAGCCCAAGATGTTGACCCCAGGGAGCCAGGTCTGAGAACGGAAAGCACAGGAAGGCAGGGTGGTCTTGCAATCTATCACAAGACTGTTCCACATGACCAGTGACATTTGATGACACATGTCAAAAGATGTTAAATTGGAATTTTTGCCTAAGGCACTAATGTATAAAGATACCAAATACCAAGGTGAATTGAGAAACAGACACCCAAGAAAATAACCAAGAAACAGTTGCCTAACTTCTGAATTTATCACCCAGGGGTTCCTCACAGGGATCACGCATGTAAAAGAGAGAGTGTAGATTTCTGAGGAGTTTTGAACTTTATTTCTTTGGTTGGTAAAAGGTACTCTGCGATTTCTTCACCCTACCCCTCACCAAGAAGGAGGGGTGGAGATGTCAGCCTGAGGCGCAGGGTGGGGACCTTCTAGTACTTACAGTCTGACCACCACCCTCCAGCCCCAGAAGAGGAGAGAGAGAGAGAACTGGGCTCTGGGCCAGGACAGAGAGTGGAGTGGGCCCGCACTCCCTTGGTTGAGGCCAAGAGGTCATGAGTGTTTCCCGCAGAACACACGTGGACTGCACAGGTGATGGGGCCAACCTGGAGCCATGTTGGGTCCTGGCAATGGGATGCCAACACAACCCGTTTGCAGTGAACCACCAGGAGGAAACCAGGAGCTGAGGGGGAGGCCAAGCTGCCAGGGTAAAATTCATGGCCTACCACACAAGTGTCACTGCTGGTTCTCACAGGGACCCCCAAAAGGATCCATGAGGGAGTCAGCTCTAGAATTTGCCATGTCCAGAGAGCTCAAAGCCAGCTTACGATCTTTCCGATCTTGTAAGAACATTCTATTTCCCTCTTCTCTGCACCTTGGGTAGCGCTGCCCATGATGTGCCTAGAGGGAGGAAGTGAGGGAAACAGATCTCGGCACTGAATGAGGATTGTTGGCGTTCCTAATTTCTGATTTGAGTCGCATAAGATGACTGTAGGAATTTCTATGTGTGACCAGAAAAGTCATGGGGCCTGCTGGCATTTTGATCCAGTGGTGGGAGGGGAAGGGGTCCCTCATAACCTAATTTTAAAAGGATAGTAGGAAAATTTTTCTATTGTATATTGAGTCCTCATTTCACTTGAAAAAATATGTAATATATATGTAAATGATTTAATGAACCCCTATGAACCCACCATTTGAATAAAGAAATAGAAATGCCTAAAATCCTTCAAGTTCCCTGTGGCCCTCCCCAGTCTCATCTTTCATCCCAGCCTCAGTTAATCACTATCCTGATCTTTGGCATGTTTTCATTGATGTAATTTAAAAAAAAGTTCTACAATATATGTTAGTATTCTATAATGTATTTTGTTTGTTTGACTCGAATGTTATTAAACAGTGTCAAACTATACGTTTCTATTTTTCTATGGCTTGCTTATTTCACTCAATATTAAGCTAAGATTCATGCCTGTTGAAGCATGTAGCTCTAATATCTTTATATGCACAGCTGTACTGTGTTCCATTGTGTGAATGTCAATTTTTTTGCGAATTATCAATTTTTCTGTCAATAGATATTATTGGCATTTTCATTTTATATGCAACAATCTTTTAGACATGTTTTAATGGCCCATATGCAAAGGTTTACTTAGAGAACATACCTAAGAGTGGGATTGCTGGGTTTACAGTATCACTTTTTAATTTCCACCAAGTCATCTTCCAAAGTAGTTGAATCAAATTCCAACCCTCCTGTCCCATCCCAAGAAGCCCCATTGCTACACATTCCAGGCAGCACTTGGTATGGCCAAACTTTTTAAATATTTGCCAGTCTACTGGGTTTAACATGGTATCCCACTGTGGTTCTAACCTGCACTTTTGTGATTGCTGCTGAGCCTATTTTCATTATTATAAATTAATCCATTTATATAACTTAATCAAGTTGAAATTGCAGAAATCAGATGGAAAGGCAGGATAGATGAGTCAGTCTGTTTTTCTCTAATTTATACTCTGCCTGAGAAAAGGTTTACCAGAATATATGACAAATTCTTATGAAACAAAATCAACCTGATTTTGGAGATAGCTAAAAGTGGCACTGCATGTTTGGGGACATATATGGTCCTCTGATGTGGCTATTCTGTCTTTACTGCCAGAGCACGCCTATGTGTGTGTTATAGCCCCTGCTGACCATATACTTGCCTGCATCTCCACCTGGAGTATTTTTTTTTTCCTGTAGCTAGGTCAGCGAATGGGAAGTGAAACAATAGCTTGATTGTCACGTCTTTAGTGTTGAACCTGCCAGCAGCGGGGGCACTAATTCAGGAGATAAAGTCCTTGGTGCCATTACTTTCAGAAGCAGTTATTAAGAATCACCCAGGAAGCAGGTTCAATGGCTTCATTTACCATCCTGACACTAGTTTGGTTTCCTGTGAGGAAGTTCTCCCTGATCCCTCCTGCTGTTACATGAGCACCTTCCTCCTTTTCTGACTATTCTCTCGTAGTCAGCAGCATCCTCTGTGCAGCACGGTTTTACTTTTTAGCTCTCATTCTGACTTTTTCCTGTAAGGAGATACATCACAGTTGAAAGGTCTTTCAGATAATATCATGTTCTGGTGTATTGCTTGAGATTTAAAGACCTGACATGCCTTAAAAACACATTTAAGAACTTTGAATGATTGTGTTCTGTGTACATAGTGCTTTATAAGATAGTTAAATCCATCCTTCGGAAGTCACATTTATTTTCCTTTATTAATTATCCTGTCCAGGCTATCTGTGTGAAGCTGAATAATGGTCCACAGGTTTTTGAGGGTGTTATACCAGCAGAAACACTGCCAATGCAGACTGAAAAGGACCAAGAGAGGATAGAATGAAAGAAGGCGGCTGGACTCACAAATCTCTACAGGCAGGAAACAGGCTGAGAACAGCACTCAGCTGCAAACTTGCTCTTCTTCAAGGGAAAGGGTGATGCGGAGCGTGGAGGTGCAGGTCAAGAGCCACAGCGAATCATTCCCAGGCCCTACAATGTAATGAAGTGTGCCTTGTTGCATTTGGAAATTGGTTGGGACCAGAGACTAGATTTTTCTTTTCCTTTTCACCCTTTTTTGAACAACAATGTCTATAACTGTTGACCTATGCCTGTCCCACCATTGTTTTTTTGGAGCATACAACTTTTTTTGGATTTAACAGGTTCACAGACAGAGAAGAATTTCCCTCCGGGAAAGATTATATGCAGAGATTCATCTATACCTGATTTACGTGATGAGATTTGGAATTTTTGAGCTGATGAGACTTGGAGGAGATTTTGGACTTGAAGCTATAGTGGGTTAAGACTTTTGGGGACCATGGGATGGGGGTTGATCTATTTTGCATGTGGGATGGGTATGAATCTTTGAGGATCAGAGGGTGAACTGTGGTAGGGTGACGAATGGCCCTCCACATAGACTTACATCCTTATCCCCAGAACCTGACTGTTACTTTACATGACAAAAGAGACTTTGCAGATGTGATTAAGTTAATGAGTTTGACATGAGGAGATTATCCTGGGTTATTCAGGTAAGCCTGATGTAATCACAGTGACCTTTATAAGAGGGATTCAGGAGGAGTCAGAGACAGAAGAGAAGGCCACGTGAAGCAGACACTGGGGTGATGTGACCAGGAGCCAAGGAATGTCAGCAGCCTCTGGAAGGCAAAAGAGAAAAGGAATGGATTCTCCTCTGGAGCCTCCAGAAATAACCAGTCCTGTGACAGCTTGATCTTAGCCTTCCAAGCTAAGAAAAGAATCACTGTGATCCTCTGAACTCCAGAACTGTAAGACAATACGGTTGTGCTGTTTTAAACCACTAACACTGTGGGAATTTGTTATAGCAGCAATAAGAAACTAATACACTACCTTTTGGGCCAGGGTCTTGAGACATTGTTCTACATTCAAGAATACTAGCTAGATAGAGCAGTTGTGTGAGCATGAATGAGGGAGTAGGTTTCCCCCTCCCCTCCACCCCAGGCAAACTATTTTATTATAACTGGTGAACTTTACTTTTCTCAAGCAAAATAAAATCCTTAAACAAACTACAAAAAAGAAGCCGAGTTATTGAAAGTTCCTTATATAAACAGATATTAGTTAATTTAGCAGTTACTACCTGGGTATAATACTTAAGCTTTTACTAAATATGAGGGTACTTCAGAAACTTCTCTTTCTAGAAGACTTAAAGCTTTTTAGAAAAGAAACTGACAATGATAACACATAAAATAAACTTTGCCCAAGTGGCAGGTAGATCACATTATTAATATTCCCATGAAATCCTGATATGGAAAGCTGCCATAGTTAAAACTTGAGAGGTTTGTTTTTAGGGGGCTGGTTATTTAGAATGAGTTTGGACAGATCAGGCAAGACACAAGTAAAATGTGTGAGCTTTCAATTTTAGGGGATTTAGAGATTCTTTAGACTATTGTCTTTATCCCCAGGTTAACTTCCTTATTTTGATTGCTCAGAGATGCCAAGCATACAACTTTTAACTCATTTCCATTTAATATATGAATCTGGATTCTTTAATTGGAAAAGAACTATTAATGGTTTCCATCTGAAAATTATATTCAGACACTGTAGTATCCATGTTGTAGGTAATTAACTTACAAGCTAGCTTCTCTCCCTTCAGCATTTGAGTTTTTTTGATTAAATACTAGTGTGAATTTATGGTCCCTGTGTCCCTCACAGTACAGTCAGAAAACCAAACATGTAGGTCATACACGTGATGAAAAAGCTGAGCACCAATCAAGGACTGGGGAGACCTACATATTAGCAACAGCAGGACGCTACATCACACTTAGTGCTAAAAGACTAATAAGAAGAGGTGGTGTGTTAGTTTCCTACTGCTGCTGTTGCAAGTTATCATAAACTTAGTGGCTTAGAACAACACAAATTTACTGTCTTATAGTTCTGGAGGTCAGAAGTCCAAAATGGGTCTCCCTGGGCTAAAATCAGGGTTTCCTTCCTTTCTGGAGACTCTAGGGAGGAATTTGTTTTCTTTCCTTTTGTAGCCTCTGGAGCTTGCCATGGCTTATGGCCCCCAGTAACCACGGATTAAGTCTTTTTCACATTACATCACTTTGAAACTGACTCTTCTGCCTTCTCTTCCACACTTAAGGACTCTTGTGATTACCTGAATAATCCAGGATAATCTCCCTATTTTGAGGTCTATTGATTAGTAAACTTCATTCTATCCACAACCTTAATTTCCCTTTGCCACGCATCATGACATATTCCCCAGTTTTCAGGGATTTGGACTTGAACATCTTTGGGAGGCCATAATTCTGTTTCCCAAGTGGTATTGCTGGGGCTGGAAGCCAGCGTAACACGGAGGGAGCTGGGCCACAGCAGGAGCTCCGACCACAGATGGAGAGGGGCAGGGCAACATGCACCCCAGACAGCGCGGAGCAGAGGACAGGTAGCTTAGTGTCTCACTGCAGAGTGGGAGGGCTCACCAGGGAAACATCTGGTTCTAAAACATCTGACTCTCTTCCTTTCCTTTCTTCATGTGGAATCTCAAAAACCTTTTACTGGGTGCTAGGGAATAAATTTTTCTTCTATTTGTGTCTTATTGTATATATGACAACTATACACAACTTTATGAAGTGTACCAGTATAATGGAAAAAAGACTAACCCTATTGAAATTGGCATATCAAGCCACACAAAAATCCATCCCCTAAACTATGTGACAGCCTGAGTTGTTCGTGTGAGAAAAATCAAGTGATTAGACCTATTCTCCATGAGCACTTTTCATAACAATGGCTAGTGTGCCGCCTTATAATCCAGCCTCTCTAGCTGCAGCGTTTTTCTCGGACACAGGCCAAATGAAGTGAGTTTGGGGGTCTGAAAACTGTGTGGTCCATTCAAGTCTTTCCCCCAAACTGGAAAAAGATAGCTCATTATAATGTACTCACTAATATATATATAAAGTCATTTTTCTGTCATTCTGCAGAAATTTACAGCAAATGGAATTCAGAGGATTACTGCATGAAGGAAATGTCAATGTTAAATCTACAGACAGTCCCTTTAGTGCCATAAATTAGGAGCAAGCACTAGTGACAAGGCTTGGTGAAGGAGAAGACAGTGAATCACTAAGCCGGTCTTCGTTTACCTTTCTTTCTGGAACACACATGCCTGGCTGCTTAGACCCACTCCCCTCAGCAAGAAATCGCTGCATTCATGTGCCATGTTGGCTCTCTCCAGCCTCCTCAGCGACGCTGTTTCAGCAGCTCACTGCAATGCCAGCCTCGGGTGTCACAACTACTAGGGTGACTGGGTTAATGTTCGTGCTGTTTTCCCTGGAGAAGCAGGGACAGACAGGCCAGCCTTTGTCCCTGCCAGGAGAAGTCTGAATGTAAAACTTCATCCCCGGCAATGTGCCTGGGAGCTGTGAGGTTTTCTGTCGTTTGGCTATGGCTTGTTCTCTGCTCTGCCACCAGCTCTGTTGGCATGAGCAGAACCCTGGGTGCACGGCACAGCCGGAGCTTGTCGCAGGGGAGGAAAACACATCTCTCTTTTCTTGCCTTCATGCTAAGCCCACGTTTGGTTTGAGCCCTCGAAGTCAGACTTGTGAATAGACCCTCCTCTGTGGGAAACTCCTGTGGCCACAGCCGTGTGCGGCGAGCAGGAGAGGGGTGTGGACATGGTGCTTTCTTCTCTCTCCTTTCCCTCGTCCTTCCCCCCAACCGCTGTGGTTCTGATTCAAGGATGCAGGGCGTTGATGCTGGGTGTGCCCATGTATATTGTCCTCTTAATGTCGCCTTGTTGATGATGAGGACAAAGACCACAGCTAGTATTTCCTAAGCACCATACAGTTTATTCCTTTGTATCAGTTTATCCTCTGAAAAACTTGGAGACTGTTAATATTATCTTTTTTTTTATACATGGGTAAACTGAGACTCAAGAGGTTGGATAACTGTTATGTAAGTTCACATGTTGAAGCCCTAATCCCCAGTACCTCAGAATGTGACTATATTTGGAGACAGGGTTTTTAAAGACTAAATTAAGGTAAAACGAGGTCAGGTCATATGGGTAGGGCCTCATCCAATATTCTTGGTGTCCTTATGAGAAGTGGAGATTAGGACACAGACACCCACACTGAAGGAAGACCGTGTGAAGAGACAGGAGAAGAAAATGGCCACCTGCAAGCCAAGGAGAGGTGTCAGGGAAACGAACCCTGCCAACACCTTGATCTTGGACTTCCAGCCTCCAGAAATGTGAGAAAATAAATTTCTGTTGTGTAAAGCAACCCAGTCTGTGGTACTTTGTTGTGGCAGCCCTAGCAAACTAAAACTAACTTTTCCAAGGCTACACACCTGGGAGACCTGACTATAGAAGCCACATTTTGAACATAAAACACACAATTGTTTTATAGTGTTTCCAGTGATGTATTTAAGTATTAGCTAATGTTTTGAAAGGATATGTTTTTAAATACCGGGTATGTCTCTATGTCCTTTCAAATTCATAACATATATACCCACACGTTTTGAAAGAATTCACTCCCAGAACTGACTTTATGCTACCCTGGTGTCTCCAGTTATCTCTGGGTGAACTGAGAAATTTTCAAAACAAAACTTACTCAATATTTTATTCATTAAAAAAGAAAAAAACAACAGTGCAAAATAGCTTTTGGTTTGAATGGGCAGAGGCAGGTTTCAGGAAATCAGACAAATAATAAAGTTTGGAAATTTCCCAATAAGTTGGGCTTTCTGACTCCGGAGCAGGGGCTGGCAGCCCCAGAGAAGAAGAGCCCTTCTGATTTTCCCACAGGATTGAGACCCTGGCTGTGTGTGTGTGTGTGTGTGTGTGTGTGTGTGTGTGTGTGTGTGTGTGTGTCTGCACAGAGTCCTTTTGACCCTGGCTGTGTGTGTGTGTGTGTGTGTGTGTGTGTGTGTGTGTGTGTGTGTGTGTGTGTGTGTCTGCACAGAGTCCTTTTCCCAGCTGGGAAAACTGGGCGAGCAGGAGCCGGTGTGGGCGGGCCCCATCTTAGCCAACCCCCTGGCTACTAAGCGAGGAGACCTACTGGTTAATCCTGATCTACTGGTTGAGAATGCTCTAGAGTAATCTTACACAACTGTATTTTGAATTTTCCAAAAGACTGAACCAAATGGCAATTGGAGACTGGCTCTTACGCTCATCTCTAGCCAACCGTGGGGCTTCAAAACGAGGAATGAACACAGAGACCCCAAGCCTGGGAATCAAGGCACACCCTGCTCTTTATTTTTAATGCCTTAAGAGATATGTTCCACTACTCACATCTCTTTTTTTCTAGTTTATAAAAAACAACATGAGTTCGGTTTCTATTTAGTTGACAGTATTTCTGAATTTTCACTGCGTAACATTAGCTACTTTATCTGTTTCTTTCTAAAAACTGCCTGGGAATTAAAAAAAGGATAGTAAACAACAGTTTTTATTGCATTCATATAGATTTCAGCAGAGGAAAAATAAAGGATTCAGTGTCTGGTAGAGGTAGGGAAATGTGATCGTGGTAGCAAGTTTGATTGAGCTATGACCTTGAATATAATCAATAGGCCACTTCCCCTGTCGTCAGGCAGAACTGAATTCCACGTATTTTTTTCCCCCAGCAAAGTCACTTGCCTAATGATATTAAAATTTTAATTGATTATGCTTGATGTTCTGAAAATGAAGCAGTCCAACTCAAACTCGCTCAGCCCAGCTCCCTCCAGCCACCATTGAGGGTAGAGGCCACAGCTGTAAATAAATGCTGCCACCTACAGGAGAGAGTGGGAGTGCGCACGGCCCACACTGTCCTTTCTCAGCCCATCTTTTCTGTCTCAAATTCAGGATTCGACTGTTTTCTTCCCCCTACCCCTTTCTCCATACGATTCAAAAGATCAGTATCTGTACTTGTTTGAATTTCTTGATTTTTGTTTTAAAATACAAAGGGTAAATCCTCTATTCTGTAGGAAAAAAAAATTACTCTTCATAGTGAATCTCCAGATTCCTTAAGACCCATTTATAGTAAATGGGATAGAAATTTTGAAACAGGATCCTTGAGAGAATAATTTGTTAGACACAGCCTCTGAACTGGTAATGGAAATGCTTCGCACATTATTTTTTCCCCCTCTTTGTGAGTCAATCACACTTCTAAAATGCCACTTAACATGATTTACGCCGTGCTCAATAGCCTCTGCTTGAGTTTAGAGAGTGGTCGGTGGCCAGTTTGGGTAGCGCTGTTAGAGAGTGTGCTCTTCTGTTGATTACTATGTGTTCAGGCGCTGGGTGTGGGGCCTGGCTCAGTATTTTGGAATGACGTGGAGAAAGTGGGTTCCCTCTCTCACACAACAGTGCTCCACATCTATATAGGAGGTCATCGCAGCTCCCAGGTTTTGCCTTTTAAGCTGAAGAGCTCCTGCTTCCTTTGCCTCACCTCATAGACCTGATTCCAACCTCCTCAACCACCCAGCCACCTGCTTCTCTGGATGTGACAGTTTGTCACTAGTCCTCTCCATTTGCCTTGTATGGTTGTCTTCAGTGTCTGTAGCAGACCTGTGTGGACCCTGCAGGATTCTGCGAACCTTGAGTTCTATTCTCTCCAACTGAGACATCAGCTTGCCTAGCAAAAAGGGCACTCACTGCACACAGTTGAAGTGCTCTGAGGCTGCTATTGCAAACACAGTATATCTGGTCACTTGGGAGAAGTGTGGTGAGTGAGTGTGATTAAGTCCGATAATCCTCACGGTACCATGCCTTTCTGCAAGGACAGCCCAAGTCACTGTTTCACTCCTGAGAATTTCTAGTACGTGTTGCTTGTGCATTTCTGTAGGGTGGTGTGAACACATGCTATTTCTGGTGGAAGAAGAGAGAGTTCTCTATTTTGCATACTATGGTGTATGTGAAGTTGTGAAGGAGGCTGTGTCTGTCTTTGAGATTCGATTCTCTCCTTTTGGCACCCAGCCCCTCTTAATTTGGAAAATCTCATCTCCACTATTGAATTCAAGATCAATTGTTCTCTCTTCTCTATTAATCCTGTGCTGGCTGGAGGGTGGAAACCGCTATCATTTATGCCATTGTGGACTTAGATTTGCAGGCTAAGTACTCTGCTTTACCACCTTGAGAAGTAGTTGTATTTTAAGTTTTCCTTATAATTTGAAAAAGGTTCAAGGAACTTCAAGAATCCTTGATCATATGGGAGAATGGTTTTGTGGCAGTGCATCTTCCTGATGTCTGTAAGAGTTCTTCCAAAAGGTCTACTTTAAAGGAGCTAACAGTGTGATAGTTGAGAATAATTCTCGTGGTTTACATCTTATGCCCCTGGATTGGGGCAACTCACCACCACCTTGGAATGACAAGAGAACTAAGTTTACCCACTGTGATTATGAGGCTCTGCTCATGAAACAAGTTAGTTTAGTGTAATCATGTGATCAGGTTAAAATTCCCTTTTAGGGAAAATCATATATAATTGAATACTGGTTCTATGCTGTGTCTGAGTTCCGGTCGTTGTGGCATTGGGGTGAACTCAAACCAACATTTCTGCTAGAGCTTTTAATTATACATAATAGCGATCCCACTTTGTTCTTATATATCGCTTTCATCCTAAGCTCAAAGTGCTCTTCAAGCATTATTAACTCGTTAATTGTTGCGACACTCCTGGGAGGCAAATCAGGTGATTGACCCATTTTCCAGACAGGGACGTAGAGGCGCAGAGGATTCCAGCAGTCTCCCTAAAGCTGCATGAGTCAGAGCTGGGTAGAGAACAGAGCCTGCTCACGTTCATCCACAGTCTGCCTCTCTGACTTTCCCTCCTCCTGTGAGTGAAACCTAGTAACATCTGGGTCTTGGGAGCAGTCTGTACCTGTTTTTTGAGTATCAATTTGGAGCAACATAGTGAACATTTTGCTGAAAACAAAGCCAATATATATATACATATTTTCTTGAAATGTAAAACCTATGCTCTTTAAGGGAAAAAAGATGTGTATATTAATTACCAAAATAAAATTGGGTAATCACTTAGAGCCCCCCAAATCCTCAACATCTTCTAATATAGACTCTTAAACATTTCTTACATAGAATCAGGAAATTCCATTTGGCCAAGCAGAAATGAAACTTGAACTTCACAAGGGTTAGGATTCAGTCTGAAACTGAGAAGTGCTAACATCTGTCTTTTAAGCTTGACAAACAAACTTTCCTCCTTGGTTTCACTTGAATGCAGGTGAGTTTCACATGGACTTCATTGTCATTTTAGTGGAGCTAGAGGAGGGGGCAAGGCTGTGGTCTGGGTGGGTGTCAAAGAGGACAGTTAATGTTCACGGAGCCACTGAAAGCCTGAGACCCGGGGTCAAAAGTTTCCAGACACTGGCTTGAAAGGTAGAGTAGCAAATTCAGTGGGAAGTCAAGAGTCTTCTTGGGTCTTTGTCTTTATTTATGATTCATTTATTTATTCAGAAAACATTTATTCAGTATTTATTATATGCCAGTCATTGGCTGGGTGCAAATAATTCTAAGACAAATAAGACATAATGCTCATCTCTCAGGATTTGCAATCAGGGAGCAAAGATAAACAAGCAAACAAACAATTATTATATAAAGTAATGAGTAATCATAGAGAGATTTACAAAGTGTAATCAGGGCAAATTTGCTTGATTGTCTCAGGAAAATCTTCCAAAAGGTATCTCTTCAAGACCAAATAGAGGGTGGGCCTGAAGGATGGCAAACAGTTTGTTGGAATCTCTGGGACCAATGTTTCAAAGGATATCTATTTGCTGAAAATTGATTAGGATTGACACTGTCATTTATAGCAGCAGCAGGCATTTACTGGTTTCATAATATGTGCAAACTACTGTTCTGGGCTACTGGGAATGCAAAGAAATGATTCTGTCCTCAGACAAATTATAATCTGTTAGAAAAAGAAGGATATTCTAAAAAAGACATGTAGCAATGTGATGTGATGTGTGGTTAGTGCCACTTCAGAACTCAGACAATATGCGCAATAAAAATCCGAAGAAAAGAGGGTGGTAAGTTGGAATGCTAGAGTTAGGGATGTTTATGGGGGAGATGGAAACCAAGTTGGGTTTCAGATGAGAATCTGTAGTACTTAGCAGAAGAAGGGTGTGGGAGAGATTCTAGGCAGAGGAAATAGAATGAAAATGGCTGAGAAAGAGTAAGAGAGAGGAAGAGAAAAGGTGGGGCATGTTGAGCGGACCAGACAAAGTGTATTTGCTTAGAAAGCAGGGCTCAAGCAGAAGAGAAGTGGGACACAAACATGGGGAGACGAGGCAGGGCTGTTTACGCTCTGTGAATGAGATGCATGTAGCGCCTTTGCTCCCTATGATGGCTGATATGCCCAGAAAGCTGTGCAGCGTTATCTTAGAACTCACTTCTGGGTTAGGAAGGCTGAGCTTTCCTTTTAGAGAACTGGACCCTTCCAAAGACTTTTGAGTAGGAAAGTCTAATGGTTAGGATTAGGATTGGTTACCACTAACTGAACTCCCCAAAGAGAAGTGGCCTCAACAAGAAACAGCTTTATGTCTTTCTCATGTGAAAGCCTAGAAGTAGACAGTCCAGGGATAGCACCAGGGACCCAGGCTCCTGTTCTCTTGTTACTCCACCTTGCAGAGCTCTCACTGACAAGGCTGCCTCACGGTGTAAGTGGGTGCTGGAGATGCCATCCCAGGTCTACACTCTTGCCAGCAGGAAGCAAGAAAGGTGGAGGGAAAAGGCATACTTTTAAGAAGAGATTTTGCAAATGGCATGCACCACTCCTGCTTCTATCTCATTTGTCAGAATTTAGTTTAGTCACGTGGCCACACCTAGCTGCAGGGTACCATGGGGAGTGTAGTGTTTACAGACCACCATGCTCATGGCTTCCTGAGGAAGAAAAGGAAAATGGGTATTGAGAGACATTTAACTGTCTCTGTTGCCATGGGCAAAATGACATTTTTTTAAAGAGATGATAAACATATAATTATTTAAAAAACACAATATGTTGCTGATAACACCAGGGTCCAGGGTTTGATCCCTGTACTGGCCAGCCACCAAAAAAATAAATACATTAATAAAAAATAAAAAATAAAAAATAAAAAGATACACTATCTTGGTGAATTGAATAATATTAATTACTCTTGAGCTTCCAGTTTTGCTCAGGACAAGTGGGAAAGGTCAGCAAAGAGCAGCTTGCAACATGGGAGAAACCCTCTGAAACCTCCTTTTTCACTTGCAAAGGTTAATTTTTCATTGAATCCTACTGCATGTGCATGGACGACTGAAGATGAACTTATTTTATACCTGACCAAAGTGTCCTTTCTGAAATGTTTCCTTAGAATAATAGGATTTAACTGGAAGGATGGATTTTTGAGTATTTTCATTAGACAGAGCAACTTGCAAAATGTCTATGATGATTATGACTCTCAGTGCATTGACCTTTTGAGCTGTTAATAACTATTTTATTAATCACCATCAATAGCATAAACACAAATAACACAAACAAAGCAAGTGACTGGTCTAAATTAGTGAGTAAATCCTAGCACTAGAAATTACATCAGAACATCAAATAATGTCCTGAAATTTTTTGGAACTCTTTGAAGTTTGTCCTCTTCACAAAAGCTTTAAAGGTATACTGCTTTCAAGTCATGTTTTTTTTTTGTTATTTCTTTTTCTGTTGTTTCAAAAACAGACTAATTGTGATATAATTCACATAATATACAATTCACCCATTTAAGTGTACAATTAATAGCTTATACTACACTCACAGATTTGTGCATCCATCACCACAACCAATTTTAGAACATTTTTATCACCCCAAAGGAAACCTCATACTCCATAGCCAACACTTCCCGATCCCCCATAAGCTGCTACTTGTCTCCACACACCTCCCTTCCCCCAAGATATATCTATCCTTATGCCAGTACCAGAGTGTTTTGATCATAGTAACTTTATAATATGTTTTGAAATTGAGAAGTGTGAGTTTTCCAATATGGTTCTACTTTTTCAAGGCTGTTTTGACTATTCTGGGTTACTTAAATTTCCATATGAGTTTTGGGATCAGCTTGTCAATTTCTGCAAATAAGTCAGCGGGGATTTTGATAGGAATTGTATTGAATCTGTAGATTAATTTGGGGATTATTGCCATCTTAACAATAGTCCTAAATCTTCTTCAAATCCTTAAACATGGGATGCCATTCCACTTATTTAGTTCTTTTTAAATTTCTGTCAAAAATGTTTTATAGTTTGAATAGTATAAGTTTTACATTTATTTTGTTAAATTTATTTTTAAGTATTTTATTCTTGTTGATGCTGTTGTAAATGGAGTTGTTTTCTTAATTTCCTTTTTGGTTTACTTGTTGCTACTGTATGGATATACAGTTGATTTTTGTATATTTATCTTGTATCTTACAACCTTACTGAACTCATTTATTTTCATAGTTTTTTTAGTGCATTCCTTAAGAATTTATATATACCAAATCATGTCATCTGTGATAAGAGGTAGCTTTACTTCCTTCTTTCCAATCTGGATGCCTTTTATTTTATGTTCTTGCCTAACTGCTGTGGCTGGAAATGACAACTTCTTGAGAGAATATCATGGACCATGGTGACAAGCTCCATGCCCTTCTCAAGCTCTTTACTCCTAAATATCACCACTTGTCTGAGCTATCATCCTGGGATCTACTGCCAGGCCCACAACAAGCAAAAACTTAGGAAAATGGGAAAGGGGAAATTTAAAGGGAAAAGAAAGAGAAGTCAGAAGAGGAAGAGAAAGAGGAAGGAGGTAGCTAGAGGAGAAGGAGAAGGAAAAGGACAGAGAAAACAAAGATGTGGCTCTAGGGCTGTGGGTGACATCCTTGAGCTCTATGGAAGCAGTATGGAGAGAAGTGAAGCTGTGAGTTTTTATGCACAGCCTCTCCACATCCAGAAAAGGCAGGCAATGGTGGTATAGCATTTTGAAGGCTTTTATCTCCTTTATGTAAAGCAGAGGAGTATCAAATTCCTTATGCAGGATAGAAAGCTTCAGAGAAAATAGCATGAGGTTGGCAGTGATGTAACATAAGGTTCCATGTAGAAAGCAGTGATGTTGTACTTTGGCCCCAAAGTGACGTTGGGCCATGACCAGGCAGGTGAGCACTGTTTGTGTTTCCGCTGTTTCTTGGCCACCGTTGAAGATATGGGTGTAAATGAGTGCCAGCAGTGCAAAGGTAACCAAAGGAGTAAATTTTAATATAAAAGGCCCTGCTCCACGTGCTGCTCTTTGCTGAAGACAAAAGGTAGCCATGAGGATTATTGATTTGTTCAGTCTCTGGGTGAGAGTGCTTATTTTAGATTGCGTAAACTGAAGGCAATTGGATCCAGAAAAATATTGGTATCTGAAATAAGAGGTGTGATTCTTCAGAGGTTTTTGGGTTACAAGTAAGTATCTTTGGGGTATGTGACTTTTTAAAGACAATTAATCAGAAAGTGTGCATGTCAGAATGCAGGCAGCACAAGGCTGTGAACTGTGCCACTTCTGGAAAAACAAAAGACAAACAGAACCCTTAAGGAAATGGGCTGGTTTAGAATTATGAATAACTGAGCCCATTTCTTATAGTGATTAATGATGAATCACTGTTTTAACTTTGGATGAAATAATAGGCTGCATCTGAGGAGCTCCATTAATCATCATAAGAATTAGGCTTGTGCCAATTAATTATTGCAGGGTCGACATGTGCTGAACAGTTGAGCCGAATTTCAGGAAGAGGTGAACTTTAGGCAAGGGCTGGCTTAAAAGAATGCAAACATTAGAGGTCTATTCTTGCCTGGATGTGCGGGGATTTATGAGTGGAGAATAGATCCTATTATATCATCCCTCAATTGGACAACTCCTCCAAAAGCTTAACAACACACCAACTACAAAGTCTTTTGGCTTTTTGGTATTCAGGGTCATGATACAATAGATTACTAACATATATCATAAAATCTGGTACTTCTTATGTGTTTTTTACTTTGCATGTTTCCTGTATTCAGAAAGTGATGATTAACAATCTACTGGACATTTGGATTTCACCAGGTGTGAAAGTAAGTAAATGTAGATCATTGTTCTTCTTTGAAGAGCAAAATCATCCTTGCAAAATTTCTGCTTTCCAAAAACTTATTATAGATAATGAAAACCTGAGCTACAGGAAGCAGAAGGAAGAAACCTGGTCAATACAAACAAGAAGTCAGGCTGGATTCATTGTTTAGCCAACTTCAAAGCCCGTGAGCTGAAAAGAGGGTTCTAGCAGATTTAAATTGATTTGCTTCATAGATATATAGAAAGCACGTATGTCTCTCGTGTAATGGCCAGAAGTGAAGGGAAATCCAAGAGAATTTCGTGTAGTCCTTAACTCCAACAGATGTGATTTTGATAAGGGAGAAAAACTCATCCAAGTTACAAAGGCCATATATTGTTATGTCTTAATGTTATTAGTTCTAGTAATCTTTAAGAATTATGAAGCACATTCAAATCATCATATGAAAACTTGGCTTATTCTTTATAATACATTTTAAAAATTCAAATCTAAAGCCTATAAGGTTTTTGAAGAAAAACCAAGGATTGTACTAGAATTTTAAAATCTCTTTTATGTTAAAAGACTATAATAAAGATATTTTTAAAATATAGACTTGAAAAAACTAAAAAAAAAATTTAATTGACACATTGGAATTGTACATATTTATGGAGTATGGTTTGATGTTTCAATACATATATGTTGCAGAATGAATATCAGGGTATTTAGCATGTCCATCACCATGCATTTATCACTTCTTTATGATTCAAAAGCCTCTCTCCTACCTATTTTGTAATAACCATACCTTACTATTAATAAAATATATGCTTTCTTAAAGTAGCTTTCATCTATTTATAGGAAGAGAGAAGAATGAAAGGGATTTGAAAAACAAAACTGAATCACTTAGATGTACACACAGAGCTACTGTGCATAGCTCTCTCTCACACACACACACACAATTTTGCATTTAGCTTCTGATCTCTACCTTATTTAAAGCTCCAATGAGGGAAACATTAATGATTCCCAATTCTTGGGGCCCTAGTGTCTCAGGCAGTGAGAGCAGAGGGCGGGGCCATGTAGCAGGGCACAGCCAGGGACATTGGCACCTTCTGCACATCATGCACCACGGATGCTCTGAAGAAGGCCTCACAAATGCTTGTAGACATTGTAGTTTGTAAGTAAGTTAATTTTGAGACATGTATCATTGTATCTTCTTCATATGTATTTTCTTAATCATAGGATATTACAAGTACAACTGTTTTCATGTAGGAGGTTTCTGAGCATTTTTTTTTTTTTTACTTTAAACATGGATGTTTATACTCCAAAAACATAGGAATCAGTAGCTGTAGGATAAAGTACAAACTTGTCTTAGGCTATGATTCAACACAACCTACCTTGGCCCATAGGACCCACTGAACCCAATCTTTCCAGTTTTAGCTCTTTCTGCCTCCTATACCCATGCTGATAGTCTCTGTTTGCTCCCAGGGATCTCCTGGAAGCCAGCTGTAATTCTCCCTGGAGAGCTGGGGCCCTTCTCTACTCCTGCACACTAGAGTGTTTTTCATATTGTACCATCATTATAGTCTGTCTGCCCCGCTAGACTGTGAGCAGATTCTGCCACACATTCCTCGTTGAAACCCTCTCTTTACCAGTTCCCTGGAGACAAGGGGAGGGGGCTCTTTGTAGGCTCTTGGTTAGAGTTTGTTTAATTGAAGAATATTTTAAAACCTGAAGCCAGTGCCAGCATTGAAAAGTGGTCTGGGAAGGCTGTAAATAGAACTCTGTAAAAAACAAACCAAAAAAGCAACACAAAGGCACACACCAACCGTAGGTGGGTGGCTAGCTGTTGATTTTAACAGCCAAATAAAAGAATTATAAAGAAGTTGAAGAGATGGAGCACAGGAAAGAAAGCTGATGTTTAAAAGGAACTTAGAGTGAAGGCTAAAGCATGTTTTGGAAGCTAGAGAGGAAAACAATCCTGGGAACAGGCTCTCACACACAAGCTGGGTTCTGGGAGGCAGACAATGAGGAGTAGGCAGATTAGAGATTATGAAAATGAGCACTGAGTCTGGGCCTGCATGCTACACTGGCAGGAGCTGTTGGAACATTTGAGCCCTGGGCACACTGACAAGCAGCCCAGGTGCAGGTGGCTTGGACCAGCTGCACTGAGACCCACTGAGAGGCCTGGATTTTGTTCCCCTGCACTCAGAGGAGGCAGGCTATGGAAATGTTACTGGGTAAACCCCAGGTACTGTGAAACTTACAGATAAGAATCAGCCTGACTCTGCTCTCCAGGGCTTACCATTACATTGGGAAGAAAAGGCAGGGCTTCTTATCTCTGGATGCCTAGAGGCGAGCAGAGCCAGGTACTCTGTGCTGGTTGGAATGAATGAATGGGGAAATGTGAATGCACACCTACGGGGTTCCATGTGACAGCATGCCTGGTGCGAGAGCTCAGGCCATGACAGTCCCAAATTTCAGTAAGTTTCAGAGTGATGTGTGGAAGCAGGCAAACTGCCACCCTTCCCCATCCCCTGTGAACTGTCCCGATAGGTTTTATACACTTCCATTAATCCTACATCCCCATTACACTGAGAAAGGAGACCAGATAAAAACTAGGAGGACAATCCAAAGCTAGAGGGACTGGTTTGGAAATTAGAGTAAGAAATTATCTGTTTAAAGACCAGACAGAACTTATGTCAGAAACCTTCCTTTTCTCTGCCAAACCAAATTTAAAGATGCTCTTAGTCTATGAGGACTGTCTTAGTCTGTGTGGGCTGCTGTAACAAAATACCTTACACTAGGTGATTTATAAACTGCAGAAATTTATGGCTCACAGTTATGGAGGTTAGGAAGTCCAAGGTCAAGGCCCTTGCAGATTCTGTGCCTGGTGAGGGCCTGTTCCTTATAGGTGGCACCTTCTAGCTGTGTCCTCACATGGTGAAAAGGATGAAAAACTTCCTCAGTCCTTTTTTTATAAGGACACTAATCCCATTGAGGGTTCCACCCTCATGACATAATCATTGCCCAAAGACCCCACCTCTTAATACTATCACCTTGGGGATTAGTGGACACATAGCAAAGACTAAATGGAGATGGTTGACAGTTCTCTGTGAAGACAGGTTCTCCATCTGTATCTCTCCACTGCTTAGAATAACATTTTTAGGCACAGAAACGTTGTCTCCTGTATTGAACTGAAATGTCACTTGAGCTGCTTTGGAAATATTTCCCCAGTTCTTTGCAGTTTTCAGTCTTTGAATTATTGACTTTTTCTTTGGATTGGGTAAAACTGTGAACTGATGTGTTTTTATATTTTCTGGCTACTTATAAACTGAAATTAAACTCACTCAACAAATATTTATTTATTTATCATTTATTTATTTATCTATTTCTATAGTAGGAAACTGTTCCAGGTGCTCAGGATTCATCAAAGAACAACACAGAAAAAAAGTCTCTGTTCTCACAGGTTCTATATTCAGTGCAACAAAAATCTGTAATATTAGTGGCAAATATCCAGTAACGGCTAAATTTTTCCTTTACAATAAAAGGAGTGACATTTGTTTGGCACTTTTCTATGCCATTCATTATTGTTGACACTTCGTTGATTTTGTAATTCTGGTATCCAAAAGCTCTAACTGGCTCCATAGATCTCTGTTTTAATCTATTCCAATCTCTTCATCTCCGACCAATCTCAGATAATGTGTACTTCCATTACAACATCTGGAAGAAAGACGAAAGGAACATATTATTACACTTACATGTGTAAGCCTAAGTAAGGCTACCAGACCTTCTAAGAAATCTTTTAAGACCCAACCAGACTAAGTGTAAATCCTAATCCGGAGGTTAGTATTTCATCCTGACTTTATTGCTCCTTCTTTCAGTCGGATGCGTCCTCATCCATCTGTTATTACAGAGCTCGGCCCTGAGTCTGGGCTTACCACTTTAGAAGGCTTTTATTTCTTAATGGGACAGGCAGCCCTGCTGAGTCAGGGGCTTGAGGGTGTTCTCAGTTCAGCCCTTGTATTTTGGACTGTGTGGCTGAGTTAGTTCTACGCAGCACAGCAGCCCTCCCTGGAAGTGCAGGGAGTGTTCTACTTGGCCAGATGCCTGATGGAGGGAAAGGGGTGAGGAGGGATATTTATCTTCTATAAAATTCATGCAAGTAATTTTCTACTTGGGATCTCTCACCCTTGACTAAGCCCTGGTCTGAGGACCTGGAGCAATGGGGAGAGTGACTTGAGGGGTCCCACTGGAGGGGGGTGGGTGGGCTGGTGGATGCTGCTGTGCCTTTGGCTGGGGCTGTCATATTTGGGACCACATTCTTCCAGTTATTCTGTGTGACTTCCAGTTTCCTCATTTGTAATGTAGGGGAAATACTACTCTTAAAGAGTTGTTCCAAAGTCTGAATGAAGTAATTTCCTTAAAAGAGCCTGGTGCCTGTGAACTACTGGAGTGGATTGTGTTGGGGCCCCATGTGGGGCTGACAAATGTAGCCCCCAAAAATACAGGACACCCATTGAAGCTGAAATTTCAGATGAACGACAAATGCTTTTGAGTTATAACACATGAATGTAACAGAAAATAGAATAGACTTTAGAATATATAATAAAATATAAATACTTTATTACATAAATAGCGTAAATATTACATAAGACATACTTATACTGAAAAAATTTTTTGTTGTTCACCTGAAGTTCTAATTTAGTTCAAAAGGCAGCGCTCGCCCTGTCTCCTCCCTCTCACTAGGCCCGTGTGCTCACTCCCTGCCACCGTGAGCGCTGGCTGCTAGGGGCACACAGCAGCGCCTTGCCTAAAGGACAGCTGCCTGGCCTGGGAAATTAATCCCGCCCCCCACTACCTCTGCCGCCAATGGGCACAGCCTGTGGCCCTGACTGACTGGCAGGGGGCATACAAGGCCAGCCCCCTTTCCTCCAGCAGGGACCGACTCTGTGACAGTTGCAGAGCTGCCCTGAGGGCTTGGGCATAGCTAGACTCCAGCTACACATCTGCCAGCTTTCTTTCCCTGCTCTCTGCCCTTCTGAGGCCACTTTCTCAATAATTTCACAGAATCCCTGTCTCAAACTCTATCTTGGATTGGAACCCAATCTAAGCCAGCTAACAACGCATGTGGATTTCCCCTCCTCCCTATGATTAAAAAATTGTTAGTGTCTGAAAAAAAATTGAGATTAAAAAAATTTTTTTAAAAAGTTTTTGATTGTGATAAAAACAGCACAATATAAAACTTACCATCTTAACCATTTCTATGTGTATAGTTTAGTAGTTTAAACTATATTCATATCGTTGTGCAACCAATCTCTAAAACTTTTTCATCTTGCAAAACTGACACTCTGTACCATTAAATGACAGCTATTTTCCCTTCCTCCCCAGTCTCTGGCAACCACTACACTACTTTCTGTCTCTAGGACTTTGAGTATTCTAAATGACTTATGTAAGTGGAATTATACAGTATTACCTTTTTGTGACTGGCTTATTTCACTTAGCATAATGCCCTCAAAGCTCATCCATGTTGTAGCATGTGTCAGAATTTCCTTTTCTTTCAAGGGTGAATAATATGCCATTGTATGAATACAGCACATTTTGTTTATCTATTCATCTGTGGATGGACACTAGGGTTGCTTCTACCTCTTGGCTGTTGTGGATAATGCTGTTATGAACACGGTGTGCACATATCTCTTCGAGATCCCACTTTTAATTCCTTTGGATACATATAGGGAAGTGAGATTGCTGGATCATATAGTAATTCTGTGTTTAATTTTTGAGCAATTTTCTTTATTGTTTTCCTTAGTGGCTGTACTATATGTAGAATTATTTTTTCTGAAAAATTCAATGATGCTTAAGAGAGTGTATTCAGATATTGATATGTAGCTTTTACTGTGCAAAAAAACCCCTAGAAAATTCATAAAAATAAAATTATAACATTTTGTCAGATTATGAAAATTCCCTTTGCAATGATGACATCATCAAAACAAGATGCTCTTCCTTCTCCAAAAGGCACTTTCATTTTCCCAAGAAAGAATGATGTCTCAGAATTTTCTTTGTTATCTTTTTGCTATGTACTTTTGATATAGATAGAAATTCTGAATATAGTATGATCCTTCAGATTTGGCATGAAAAATTGGAAGAAGAAAAGAAACTGAGATTAGCATCTGCTATGGTTTAAATGTGTCCCCCAGAAGTTCAAGTGTTGGATGCTTGGTGCATTGCAGTGTGTTGAGAGGTGATCAGGACATCAGGGCTCTGCCCTCATGAATGGAATAATCCATTCATGGATTAATGGGTTACTGAAAGAATGGATTAGTTATCATGAGAATGGATGTGTTATAAAAGCCAGTTTTGCCATCTCTCATGAGCTCCCTCGCCATGTGATGGCCTGCACCACCTCAGAATTTTACAGAAAGTTCCCACCAGCAAGAAGGACCTCACCAGAATTGGCACCTAGACCTTGTACTTCACAGCCTCCAGAACTGTAAGAAATAAATTACTTTTTAAAAATAAATTACCCAGTCTCAGGTATTCAGTTATAGCAACAAAAAAGTGGGCTATGTCAGCATCCATTTGATTTAATCTCTTGCATTTAAACTTTAATTCAATTGAAATTTATTTTAGTTAGCAAGTGGTTCCATCAATATTTATTGATTATTTCCACATTGATTTAAATGCTAATTCTGTAATATATTTGTTTATACATAGGCCTACTTCTGGTCTTCTATTCTGTTCCATAAATCTTTTTGCCTAGTTCTCTGATATTAGTACACTGTTTAAGTTACTGTGGCTTTAAAACATGTTTTAGAATATGGGAGAACAAGTTGTCACTCATTACCCTTATTTTTTTTTAAACTATTGACTGTTATACGGTCAGTGTATAAAAACATTTCGGTCAAAGAAGGACCACATATACAACGGTGGTGGTCCCATAAGATTATAATACTATATTTTTGCTGTACCTATTCTATATTTAGATATGTTTAGATACACGGATACCACTATGTTGCAATTGCCTACAGTACTCAGTACACTAACATGCTAGACAGGTTTATAGTGTAGGGGCAATAGGCTATACTATCTAAGTTCATGTAAGTATATGCTATGATATTTGTGCAATGATAAAATTGCCTAAAAATTTGTTTCTCAGAATGTATCCCCATAGTTAAGTGACACATGACTGTATAATTCATTCTATCAAAAATTTTAAAAATAATTTTTATGAATCTAAAAATATTTCATTGGAATTTTGATTGAAGTTGTATTACACTTATAGCTGAGTTTGAACAGAATTGGCATTTAATTTTGCTGTAAGATCTCTCCAGTAGTAGAGTCCTCTTTTAGTAAACTCAGAAAAGTTTCTTCAGATCAGTACTGCAGATTTCTTGTTAAATATTACATTAGTATTTTATGTTTTAGTTTGCTGCTACGAATAAGAGCTTCTCATTATATTTCAAATGACTTTTGCAGAGAATCAAAAGAAAGAAACTATTTACAACCACATCATCTATTGTAACCACCATTATTATTTTAGTGTAAAATTTTTTATGTTACACACACACACACAAAGGTTCATATGTTTTTTTCTTCTGATGGTACATAAATTCCTAGAATAAAACCTCCTTGATCATGGTGTATTAGTCTCACTTACATATGCTTGATTAAATTTGCTAACATTTAATGTAGAATTTCATGCATTTCTATTATAAATGAGAATTGGCTTATCGTTTTCTCTCTTTTTCAGTGTTTGTGAGATTTTATATTAGAGCTCTGTTGTGTTCATAAAATAATTGTAAAGCTTTCCACATTTTTTTTAGAGCTTTGAAATAATTCGAATAGGCAGAGATATTACTTTTTCCTTAAAAGTTTGAAATAATTCGAATAGGCAGAGATATTACTTTTTCCTTAAACGTTTGAAATAATTAGCCAATTAAAACCTTGTAGGTCAGTACGACATACGTATTTGTGTAAGAGATTAGAAGATGCTTGCTGCCTCACTTTTCCAGAAGATCTAGGACAGAGATCAGTAAGAGAGATTCTAAAAGGTTTGAGAAGTAGAGGAAAATTAGAGCTTGACTGAATCCCAGGCTGGAGAAGCAACAGGACCAGCAAGCTTTGGAGTTAGGTTTAGGCCCTTGTGCCACCAGCAGGTGATATTGGGCTCACCTCTGTGAGTTTCATTCTTTTTTTTTTTTTTTTAACTTTTATTTTGTCGATATACATTGTGGTTGATTATTGTTGCCCCTTACCAAAACCTCCCTCCCTCCTCCCTCTCTTCCCTCCCCCCCAACAATGTCCTTTCTGTTTGTTTGTCGTATCAACTTCAAGTAATTGTAGTTGTTATATCTTCTCCCCCCCCCCCGGTTTTTTTTTTTTTTTTTGTGTGTGTGTGTGTGTGAATTTATATATTAAATTTTAGCTCCCACCAATAAGTGAGAACATGTGGTATTTCTCTTTCTGTGCCTGTCTTGTTTCACTTAATATAATTCTCTCAAAGTCCATCCATGTTGTTGCAAATGGCAGTATTTTATTCGTTTTTTTTTAAATTTATTTTTTAATTTTATTTTGTTGATATACATTGTGGTTGATTATTGTTGCCCCTTACCAAAACCTCCCTCCCTCCTCCCTCTCCTAACTCCCCCCCAACAATGTCGTTTCTATTTGCTTGTCATATCAAATTTCATTCGTTTTTATAGCTGAGTAGTATTCCATTGTGTAGATATACCACATTTTCCGTATCCACTCATCCGATGATGGACATTTGGGCTGGTTCAAACTCTTGGCTATTGTAAAGAGTGCTGCGATGAACATTGGGGAACAGGTATACCTGCAACTTGATGATTTCCATTCCTCTGGGTTTATTCCCAGCAGTGGGATAGCTGGGTCATATGGTAGATCTATCTGCAATTGTTTGAGGAACCTCCCTACCATTTTCCATAGAGGCTGCACCATTTTGCAGTCCCACCAACAATGTATGAGAGTTCCTTTTTCTCCACAACCTCACCAGCATTTATCGTTCAGAGTCTTTTGGATGTTAGCCATCCTACTGGGGTTAGATGGTATCTCAGTGTGGTTTTGATTTGCATTTCCCGGATGCTGAGTGATATTGAGCATTTTCTCATATGTCTGTTGGCCATTTGTATATCTTCCTTAGAGAAATGCCTCCTTAGCTCTTTCGCCCATTTTTTAATTGGGTTGCTTGTTTTTTTCTTGTAAACTTGTTTCAGTTCCTTATATATTCTGGATATTAATCCTTTGTCAGATGTATATTTTGCAAATATTTTCTCCTACTCTGTTGGTTGTCTTTTAACTCTGTTAATTGTTTCTTTTGCTGTGCAGAAGCTTTTTAGTTTGATATAATCCCATTTGTTTATTTTTCCTTTGGTTGCCCGTGCTTTTGGGGTCGTATTCATGAAGTCTGTGTCCAGTCCTATTTCCTGAAGTGTTTCTCCTATGTTTTCTTTAAGAAGTTTTATTGTTTCAGGGTGTATATTTAAATCCTTAATCCATTTTGAGTTGATTTTAGTATATGGTGAGAGGTATGGGTCTAGTTTCATTCTCCTGCATATGGATATCCAGTTATCCTAGCACCATTTGCTGAAGAGGCAGTCCCTTCCCCAGTGAATAGGCTTGGTGCCTTTGTTAAAGATCAGATGGCAGTAAGTGTGTGGGTTGATTTCTGGATTCTCTACTCTATTCCATTGATCAGTGTGTCTGTTTTTATGTCAGTACCATACTGTTTTGGTTATTATAGCTTTGTAGTATAGCTTGAAGTCGGGTAGTGTTATGCCTCTGGCTCTATTTTTTTTGCTCAGCATTGCTTTGGCTATGCGTGGTCTTTTATTATTCCATATAAATATCTGGATAGTTCTTTCCATTTCTGAGAAAAATGTCTTTGGAATTTTGATGGGGAGTGCATTGAATTTGTATATCACTTTGGGTAGTATGGACATTTTCACTATGTTGATTCTTCCAATCCAAGAGCATGGGATATCTTTCCATCTTCTTGTATCCTCTCTAATTTCTCTCAGCAGTGGTTTGTAGTTCTCATGATAGAGATTTTTCACATCCTTGGTTAACTCAATTCCTAAGTATTTTATTTTTTTGGTGGCTATTGTAAATGGGCAGGCCTTCTTGATTTCTTGTTCTGCATGTTCACTATTGGAGAAAAGAAATGCTACCGATTTTTGTGTGTTGATTTTGTATCCTGCTACTGTGCTGAAATCATTTATCAATTCCAACAGTTTTTTTGTAGAGGTTTTAGGCTGTTTGATATATAGGATAATGTCATCTGCAAACAGGGACAGTTTGACTTCATCTTTTCCAATCTGGATGCCCTTTATTTCCTTCTCTCCTCTGATTGCTCTGGCTAGTACTTCCAACACTATGTTGAATACGAGTGGTGAGAGTAGGCATCCTTGTCTAGTTCCTGTTCTTAAAGGAAAAGCTTTCAGCTTTTCCCCATTCAGGATGATATTGGCAGTGGGTTTGGCATATATGGCTTTAATTATATTGAGATACTTTCCCTCTATACCTAACTTATAGAGGGTCTTTGTCATGAATGAGTGCTGAACTTTATCAAATGCTTTTTCAGCATCTATAGAAATGATCATATGGTCCTTGTGTTTGAGTTTATTAATATGGTGTATCACATTTATTGATTTGCGTATGTTGAACCAACCCTGCATCCCTGGGATGAATCCCACTTGATCATGACGAATAATTTTTTGTATGTGTTGCTGTATTCTGTTTGCTAGTATTTTAGCGAGGATTTTTGCATCTATATTCATCAAGGATATCGGCCTGTAGTTTTCTTTTTTGGTTATATCTTTAGCTGGTTTTGGTATCAGGATGATGTTTGCTTCATAGAATGAGTTTGGGAGATTTGCGTCCGTTTCAATCTTTTGGAATAGTTTGTAAAGAATTGGTGTCAATTCCTCTTTGAATGTTTGGTAAAATTCTGCTGTGAATCCATCTGGTCCTGGGCTTTTCTTTGTTGGGAGCCTTCTGATAACAGCTTCAATCTCCTTTATTGTTATTAGTCTGCTCAAATTTTCTATGTCTTCATGGTTCAGTTTTGGGAGCTTGGGTGTGTCGAGAAATTTATCCATTTCGTCCAGATTTTCAAATTTGTTGGCATATAGTTGTTTATAGCAGTCTCGAATGATTCCTTGTATTTCAGATGAATCAGTGTAATATCGCCTTTTTCATTTCTAATTTTTGTTATTTGAATCTTCTCTCTTCTTTTTTTTCTTAGCCATGCTAATGGTTTGTCAATTTTATTTATCTTTTCAAAAAAACAACTTTTTGATTCATTGATCTTTTGTATTGTTTTTTGGCTCTGATCTTAATGATTTCTTTCCATCTGCTAACTTTAGGTTTGGATTGTTCTTGTTTTTCTAGTTCTTTAAGGTGAAGTGTTAGGTTGTTCTCTTGCCATCTTTTCATTCTTCTGAGGTGAGCGTTTAATGCAATAAATTTCTCCCTTAATACTGCTTTTGCAGTATCCCACAGGTTTTGGGTTGATGTATCATTACTTTCATTAGTTTCAATAAATTTTTTGATTTTTTGCTTGATTTCTTCTTGGACCCATATGTCATTAAGTAGAATGCTGTTTAATTTCCATGTGTTTGTGTAGTTTCCAGAGTTTCGTTTGTTATTAATTTCTAGTTTTAATCCATTGTGGTCTGAGAAAATACATGGGATAATTCCAATTTTTTTGAATTTATTGAGACTTGATTTGTGACCTAATATGTGATCTATCCTGGAGAATGATCCATGTGCTGATGAGAAGAATGAATATTCTGAGGTTGTTGGATGGAATGTTCTGTATATATCTGCCAATTCCAATTGGTCTAGAGTCTTGTTTAGATCTTGTGTTTCTGTACTGATTCTTTGCCTAGATGATCTGTCTAATATTGACAGTGGGGTGTTCAGGTCCCCTGCTATTATGGTATTAGTGTCTATTTCCTTCTTTAGGTCTAACAGAGTTTGTTTTATAAATCTGGCTGCTCCAACATTGGGTGCGTACATATTTATGATTGTTATGTCTTCTTGATGGATCAGTCCTTTTATCATTAAGTAGTGTCCCTCATTGTCTCTTTTTATGGATTTTAGTTTAAAGTCTATTTTGTCAGATATAAGAATAGCTACTCCAGCTCGTTTTTCTTTTCTGTTTGCATGGTAAATCTTTTTCCATCCTTTCACTCTTAGTCTGTGTGAATCTTTATGGGTGAGGTGGGTCTCTTGTAGGCAGCATATAGTTGGGTCCTCCTTTATAATCCAGTCAGCCAGTCTGTGTCTTTTGATTGGGGAATTTAAGCCTTTTACATTAAGAGTTGTTATTGAAAGGTGTTGATTTATTCCTAGCATTTTATTGATTGTTGTTTGGTTGTCTTAGGTGTCTTTTGTTCCTTGCTCTCTGATTTACTGTTTGCTTTCTTTGTTTGTTGGTTCCTTAGGTTGTAGATAGTGTTTTTGTTTGTTTGTTTTCTCTTCATGAATGCCATTTTTATTATACTAGTGGGTTTTGATTTTTCTTGGGTTTTTATGGCAGTGGTAGTTATTTTTCAGGAACCAAACCCAGTACTCCCTTGAGGATTTCTTATAAGAGTGGTCCTGTGGTAGTGAACTCCTGCAGTTTTTGTTTGTCTGAGAAATATACTATTTGCCCTTCATTTCAGAAGGATAGCCTTGCAGGGTAGAGTATTCTTGGCTGGCAATCTTTGTCTTTTAGTATTTTGAATATATCATCCCATTCCTTTCTAGCTTTTAGGGTTTGTGATGAAAAGTCTGATGTTAGCCTGATTGGGGCTCCCTTATAGGTGATTTGACGCTTCTCTCTTGCAGCTTTTAAGATTCTCTCTTGGTCTCTGAGTTTTGCCAATTTGAGTATAACATGTCTTGGAGAAGGCCTTTTTGGGTTGAATACGTTTGGAGATCATTGAGCTTCCTGGATCTGAAGATCTGTGATTTTTCCTATACCTGGGAAGTTTTCTGCCACTATTTTGTTGAATATGTTTTCAATGCAATCTCCGTTTTCCTCTCCTTCTGGGATACACATGACTCAGATATTTGAGCACTTAAGGTTGTCTGATATCTCTCTCAGATTTTCTTCAATGTCTTTGATTCTTTTTTCTTTCTTTTTGTCTGCTTGTGTTATTTCAAACAGCCCATCTCAAGTACAGAGGTTCTCTCTTCAACTTCCACAAGCCTGCTGGTTAAACTCTCCATTGTGTTTTTTATTTCGCTGAATAACTTCTTCAGTTCAGCAAGTTCTGCTACATTTTTTTTCAGGACATTGATTTCCTTGTACATTTGCTCTTTCAGGTCCTGTATACTTTTCCTCATTTCATCATGATGTCTAGCTGAGTTTTCTTGTATCTCATTCAGTTTCCTTAGAATTATCACTCGAAATTCCTTGTCAGTCATTTCAAGGGCTTCTTGTTCTATAGGATCTAGAGTTTGGGATTTATTAACTTTTGGTGGTGTACTTTCTTGATTTTTTGTATTTGTGGTATCTTTATTTTGATGTTTATTCATTGTGGCAGGGGGTTTCACAGTCCACCGGTTTGAGACTAATGACTAACTAAGATGTTGCTGTGGTTGCCAATTTGGTATGGCTACCTCCGTGACTGCTCAGTTGGCCTCTAGTGCCTTGTGTGTTTAGTTGCCTCAGGTCTTGGACCTCTCCGGGGAGCTACCTCTCTGGTCAGGTTGGACTCTGCCGGGCTGCTGGATCACGGGGCGGTACCGCAGGTTGTCTGGTCTCTGCTGAGCTTCCACTTCCCATGCAGGACTTCTCCCTGTTCCATGTGCTCTGGCCCGGGCTGTTGGATTATGCAGTTGTGACCCCACAGGGTGTGTGGTTTCCGTCGAGTCTCCGCCTCCCTAGCCGGACGTCTCCGTGCTCTGTGCGCACTGGGCTGGGCTGGGACCTGTCTTCTGCAGCCCTCGTCTATCAGCTGGGCCTTCAAGACCCTGCTCGGCACTGCCTCGCCCAGAAAGTCTACCAGGTTTCTGCTAGGCGCAGACGACCGGTCGCTCTGGGTGCCTTTGTAGCACTGTGTAGATCTTTCTCAGGACTTATCACCTTCCTCCTGGTATCATGGTTATTTGTGTACTTGTCTTATCTCCCACACCAGAGCGTGAGCTCCTCGGGGAAGGAGCCTGCAGCACACGGTTCACCTTTGAATCCTCCCGGCACGGACCGAGTCCAGTGCCCGCCCGCAGTCAGCTCTCCGGCAGGTTCAAGTGAACTCGAGAACTCTCCAACTGCACTATTCCTAACCAGAAATCGGTTAGGCGTTTTTACGAACTGGTGGCCACAGAGATGGTATCTGCCTCCCGGTAACAGGAAGTTTACTGGGGGCCAGGGCCCAGGGTGTGGTGGAGTGACAGTCGGCCCAGCCTGTACTTCCTTGCCCTCCCGACGCTGGCTGGGGGCGCCCCACGCCACCAGCCCTGCCAGAGAACCATGGAGGGAATGGGAGGGGAGGCCGGCCCGCAGGCCCCAGGAAGCCCCACGCTGGGGCAAGCAAGTGGGAAGGCTCAGTGAGGAGCTGAGCCTGGCAAGGAGGACAGGCTTGGCCGAGCCGGGCCGGAGCCGCCACCACCTGAGAAAATGGAGGCAGCCCTGGGGCGGTGAGTGGCCCGGTGGGTCAGGCGGAAGCCGGGCAGGCGTCAGCCCCCCGAGCTGGGCCGGGCCGGGGGTCACTCACAGGGCTGTGCCAGGTCGGGAGGCTCCCTCTCTGCCTCTGCGTCGTCACCGTCCCCGTTCTCGGCCGCCACCACCTCGGGCTGCTCACTTGGTCCTGCGGCGTGGCTTGGGCACTCCCAGGAATCTTCTTTTATGCCAGCCTGAAACCTTGAATCCTGAATAGGGCAGCTGGCCGCCTTCAGCGCGGCCCCGGCCTCCGGGATCCTGGCTGCATCAACAGCAGCCCTGGCACTGTGTTCCCTGTTTAGAGATGCGCTTTTGCAGCTAAGAAACAGTTCTTTTGCTGCTCCATACTTCAAAGCTGTTGCCTGTAAGTGAGGCAGCCTCTCTTGCCAAGGGCAAGGTGGCAGTCAGCCCCCACGACTGGCCACCAGCAGTGGTCCTCCCTTAAGAGACAGCAAGAGGAAGGTCCACAAGTTTCCCGGCTGCCTAAGGCCCAGTGGCCGCCTTTTCCACCTCAGCTACTCCGCGCCAACCGCCGCAGCCACTGCCATCTTAGGATGCTCTTTCGAGTTTCCTTCTTTTGATCTGAGAAATGGGGATAATCATGCCAACCTTCAAATAAGTGATAACTGAATAAACTGTTTCTGTGGGAAGTCTTTGGGAATCTCTGCACACAAGCAGTAAGTGTTGGATGCCTGTACAGAGAACAGTGCAATTTGAGAAGATATCTTTTCACCGCCCCACATTGATTGCTGTTCTGCTCTGGCATCTGGAGCATCAGAAGCTTTGGGACACAGGAGGCAACCCTCACAGTGGTTACCATCAATAAGGCAGCTGCAGAAGAGCAAGGTGGGTGCTCCGTGGTGACCGGGCTGACAATTTAGCCCTTGAGCACATGCGGACATCTCTGGGGACTTTTAGAAACACATTGGGGTGGGAGGAATGTGGGATGATGGAGGTACTGGGGGTCTTTGTGAGCAGTGGAACAAGAATAGGCAATTGGGGTTAATGTCGTAAAAGTAATGTTTTTGTACCCACAAGCTGCTGAGCCTTGAGGAATAGTTGGAAGAAGCAAACGTTGTGTTTTGAGTGATGCAAATGAGTCAAGCAACACTGAGAGCAAAAGCCAGGAAGATCATTTTTGAGGAGGAGGGTGGTGGGCAGAGCCTCCTGGGAGAAGCCTGCTTCTGACCTGAACTTGCTAATTCCTTCTGCAGGAAGGCAGCTTCTTGTTGCATTATTCAGGAGGTGACCCAGCAGCCCATAGTTTACCACATCTATGCAAAAGAAGCAAAGTACTGAAAAACAACTTGACTTAATGAAGCTTTTCAAGAAAGCAAGTTCCAGGGTCAGCAGCCATGTAGTGCAGTGTCATCTGGAAGGGACGCCTCTGCTCCCCACTTCTGCACTGGCAGCCAGCTCCATCCCTACCCTGGATCCCAGCTTGTATGATGACAATCCTCATTCAACAGAGGAAGTCTGTGGAATGCCCAGCAAACTCAGTTTCAGAAGATGAGAAAGCATATGGCACATTTTTAACAATAGATTTTTGGGGCCCCTTTGACCTCAGGGTTTGTTTACTTTATAACTTGTAGAACAGTTGAACATGCTAAAACTCTGGACTCTACCCTATAAAGAAAGCTAAGCTATCCCAAACTGCACATTTCAAAAGCTATCATGTAAGGAAAAAAAAAAAAAATGAAGAAACTAACTGAAGTACTGGTGTCTAAAAGAGCCATTCATATAACTGTGTAGATTCTTTACACCAGGGTCAGCCAACTTTTTGTGTAAACAGCCAGGTGGTAAATATTTTAGGCTTGTGGGCCTGCAGCAACTATTCAACTCTGTCCTTGTGTTTCCAAAGCAACCACAGATGATTAGTAGGTGAAAGGCTGTGGCTGTGTTCAAGTAAAACTTCATTAATGGATACTGAAATTTGAATTTTGTATAATTTTTACATACCCTATAATATTCTTTTTTTGTGTTTCCTTTAGTCATTAAAACAATGTAAAAACCATTCTTAGCTTGGAGACCATATTCAATAACAGGTAGGGGAACTGTAGTTTGCTGACCTCTGTTCTACCCACACAAAAGACTCATTTGCTTTATGAGCCACTATACAGTCCTTTGGTAGAATCAATCCCACCCATCGACATAAAACTAAGTAGCAGAAAAGCCTGATGCAAAATCAGTAAAGCATCATCCACAGCTAGTTTCCCAGAAAGCCCTCCAAAGTTTGAGCTAGCTAGGTCTTCTACACTCTCACATAGTGACTTTAACAGAAATAATGTAATAAAAGACCAGATTCCCAAATAAAACCACTCTTGCAGTTAATGGTTAAAAGAAATAACTACCACTACATTTTCGTACTGATGAACTAATGTTTATCAGCAAGCTAACTGCTAAACTACATTTCTTCCCCTCACAGCAAGATGGTGAAACGATCACCTAGTACCTCATTCTGAAATTTAAAAATATGGTTGCAAGTGAAACATGTATTTACCAAGAGTTCTAGAATGGCCAAAAGAATTCTTGATACATGAAATATCTTACAAGCATTTAAAGAAGGTGAATAAAATTCTTTATGTGGCCCTCTTAAACCTCAAGATTCTTCTTTTGTTTCTGTACCTTCTAAGTTACATTCACAAATAAATGATAGTATGTGCAACTGTATATTTAAAAAAAAAGATTAAACAAACAAAAATAAAAACAAAAAGCTTCCAGTGTCTCCATGTTAGTATAAGATGGCAGCAGAAGATCAGAAAAGCTCTTCTAGCTCTAAAAAGTACCATGCAATTTTCTGGATTGTCATTTTCAATCACTGAAGGTGCACAGAAGCTGGCCACTTGTAAACTACTACAATGATTCTGAATTTTTTTTCCCCCCGCAGACATTTTTGGAACCAGCTCTTCGGAGGAGACATTAAGCACAGTATTTGAGGCACAGACTTTGGCAGGACAGAGAACTAGGCTCAAAATTTAGTCCTGCGATTTACCCCTGTGACTTTGGACAAATTTCTCTAAACCATAGTGTTCTCACGAATAAAATGAGGCTGATAATATCTGTCTTTCACCATCATTGTGAAATGAAATGAGATACTGTATGCAAAACATTTAGTAAAATGTCTGGCACATAGTAAGTGTTAAAAAATGGCAGCTCATTATTTCAACTACTGTTTTTACTCTGTGTGTGGGTATACTGTATAAGTGTGTGAATGAGTGAGTGAATGTGTGTGTGTTTGTATGTATTGGAATATGTTCCAGGAAGAATCATTGAAACGTGTGTTTTCTGGCACTCACAGATGGATTAAAAAATATTCTGTGAAATATAACTATCATACAGACTTTGTAATTTTGTCTCAGTCCATCAGATTTTTGCAGAAGAATCAAAATTTGAGTGAACAGATCCTGTGGACTGTGAAATCAAAGAAAGATGCTGAGCATTTCAAGTATGTTCTTTGCTGATTGTCAAAGCAAAGTATACACAGAAACAGCAGAACAGATCATAGCAGAAAACACTCCCACCCACACACAGCCATTAATGCGGTTGGATGTACATTCCATGGCTTACCCTTGCTTAAGATAGCACAGAATAAAAATTCTTGAAAGAGCCATAGAGGAATAAAAAGATGCACAAATATGTGAAAACTATTCATGTAGGAACTGTTGCCTTCTAGAAGAAAAGAATGCTAGTAAAATAAAGACACCAAAATGCAATAGTGATACTCAACTTGGTGGAAGGTAGAGAGTCAGATCTACCTGAGGCGTTCAAGTGCCCACAGGTTAAAAATAAATAAACAGCAACAACAACAACAAAACCCCCCACTGAACTTGGTGAAAACCTCTTCTGGATTTAACTATAAAATCCTCTGAAGAGTTTAAAGCCACTTTTTTCAGCAATGGCTGTATCTGTTGGTAGATATGACTTACAAAAATGACCTGAGTTAAGGGAAATAATTTGGTTACTCTAAAGCTGCCTCTGCTTACAGGTACAGAGCAAAGTGAGGAGAAAGAAAGACTTTAATAAAGATAGTGGTAGGATTTTGTTACGAGCTCCTGCTACTGCAAACTGTTCTCATGCAGGACCCAGTGATGGCTGTATAAATCATGCTATTGCCACCACTGGCTGAGCAGGACACTAAACATATGCCCCAAACTCTGGATCCTTACAGTTGTTGCAGAATTCAGATTATTTCAGGTACCCAGGCCAGAAATATAGCTTGCCAGGAAATCCCTAAAACACATTTTTCTGTCAACCTAGTAGCAAGTTTTTGCAAATTCAAAGCTTACTTTTTGCTGAATCCTTTTTATCAATTACCTATGTGTGAAAGACATTGGCCTATATTAAGAAAAAACAAAAATACCAGCAAACCAAGAAATTAGAGACCACATAAAAGTGTATAGTTTATCTTTTGATTTCTCAGGAGGCCTTGAAAGTGATGAAGCTTTAGCATCAGAGGAAGCTGCAGGGGCCACAAGGACAGCTCAGAAAAGAAATGTGACAAGATAACACCGATGGTGAAGATGAAGGTGTTTTGACCAGCTCTAGTCCTTTCCCAGTTCTCTAGCTCCTTTGCTGACAAAGAATGCTCAACTCTGTGATGGCTTTAAGCACAGAAAATGTAACTTTTTGTATTCAGTATTAACATTCGTGGTTTCTTCCGTTTTTACATTTTTGCTTGCTTTTCATAAACTGGTAAAAATAAAGGCGATACCTACTGCTTTAAAAAGCTTCATAGGCCGTACCTACCTTTCTAGAAAACATTAGAACATTTAAAAAGTAAATTCAATCAGTAACTTTGTAACTATCTTCAGTCACTGTCCTGATTTAGGGTAAAAATCATTGTGACTTTTTGTGACTGAGGAGAAAAAAGTTACAGCAAATGTATTTTTATGCTACTGAGGTAAAAAGTATAAGTAGTAAATATGTTTCAAATTGTTCCCCAAATTTCCATTTCTAACCCAGAATGTTTTGGAGAAAAATTTCAAAATCTTAAAATTTTTTTTTCATGGTTTCAAAATTATTGGAAATATTCTTTTTTTCATTATTAGTTTAACAGGAAACTTTGCTCCAAAAAATCTGGGAGGAGTATGACATGCTGATCGGGGTCAGTTTGTTTGTAAAATTTTATACATTTCAGATCAATTGTTGTCCATGGACTAAACCCCTTGGAGGAGCCAGCCCCATGGTGTGTGCGTGACCACAGCTCCCAGGCCAGGCCAGCCTGTGTTTACACTACGCCTCTGCATTCACTTTGGAGCAGGCTGAGCAGCAAACCAGGCAAAAAGAGAGTTGGAGCAAGACTAACTGGGGGGTGGGGAGGAGGCGATTGCTTCTTTCCTTTCCTTTAGCACCAAACATAAAAACAAGAAAGAATGGACTTCAGTTTAATTCTTAAAGAAGGATTAAAAATGTTCTGTTCTTGCACAACAGACACACAAACAAAAAGACTCTTACTTTCAAAGCAAACATTAACTATCTTAAAAAAAAAAAAAGATATGGATGAGAACCAATCATTGAAAGGGTCACTGAAACTTTAGTAAAATATTCATCTCTTTAGAATTGAGCAGGATCGCTATTCCTTTATGGTTACACTTCCACGTTCAAACCATTGCAAAGAACCACACTACAAAATCCTAAATCACTGATGAGTTTTAAAACGACTCAAATTAAAGTTACAAATACATAACCAAACAATATTTAGGAGGTCTTAAAAAACCTGCAAAGTATACTTCACATGAGATTCCAGGATCAGTTACTGATTGTTCCCTGGAACAGGATCAATTGTTTCCAAAGTAGTCACTGGTTTGACTGGGCATAACTGAATTTCGTTGTTTTAAAGCTGTTTTGTGCGTGTCTAGGCATGGCCTTCGTTTCTTATAAATGGAACCGTGCCATTGTCATATGTTTGATCAAATTTTGTTATTTTTAGTAGCTCCTTATCTTGTCCCCTTTCAAGTCTAGTTTGTCTGTTTTCTCTACAACATTAAACTGCCACGTGTTACTACTGTTGTTCCTCCAGACGCTTTCAAGAAGGCACCAGGTTCTGGCACTCATCAGCTCATGACAGTGCAGAAGCCACTAATGCCTGCTGAGTTTCAAATTCCTCATCTGTTAGAGGGCCAAGCATTCATCCACTCATTCCTTTAAAAATTACGAATGTCCCCTAGATGATGGACCTTGGGCATAGAAAGACAAAGACAGATCAGACAAAGTCCTTGCTGTCATGCGTTTTGCTGTAGTGGAAAGACACCCCTGTAAATACCCCAAGTGTCCTGCGGTGTCGTAAGTGTCTCATACGCAGCAGCAGTGGGTGGGGAGGTGGTGGTGACCAGCTCTACTCCGAGGGGAGAGGAGCTGGGAACATGAGCAAAGGTTGCTGGAGGTGAGGAATGTTTGCGAAAGCACTTGGCTAGCAGTGACAGCAGACAGAGCATTTGCCATGTGCTAGGCACGGGGCTGAGCACCGAAGGGACATTTCATCTCGTCTCAACACACCTCTTTGGTGGTTACAAATTCTTATCTCCAAATTGATGAGGAAATGGAGGCCTGCAGTTAGCAGCTTAAGCAGCTTGCGCAAGGTCGTTCACTCGGCGTGAGAACCTCAAGATCCTGCCCCAGGCAGGGGAACCCCGGTGCACTCCCGGTTAACCGCTAGACCACGTGCCTTCCTCTGTCTCCGCTTCGGTATCGGAAGCACTCGGTCCGTGTCTGCCTCCTCCGCGGCGGCGGCCGCGCGCACGGTGTGGGCGGTGCTGGGCCGGGGACCGGCGACCGGGGGCCGGGGACCGGCGACCGGCGACCGGGGACCGAGGACCGGGGCGGGCTGCGGGCGGCGTGGGAGAACAGGGCCGGCCGCCAGGCAGCTGGGCTCGGAGAGTGAGCGCAGGTTTTACCCGCACAGGGTTACTCAGAACGAAAACTAAAGAAATCGCATGAATTCACTTCCTCATTTTGGTTTGTCTCTCCCAGATGATCTTTTTTCCCACTTAGTTCAAAGTGACTGAAAAAAAACATTGGTGATTTTTTTACCCCTTCTTTAAAACTCAAGATTAAAAAAACAGTGGGTCATAAAATAGAAGCAAATGAATGCTTATTCTCGGGAGATTTAAGATAAACAGGGAACAAAATTTCAGCTATTGTTTAAATTTAGTCCAAAGGGATTTTCTAGTCTAAAAAATCCACTGTTTTATTTCAGGGTTGGAAGGACTTCCTACTCAGTCCACAGAAAGGTTTCTGGGAGGGAATTTTGAGAAGAGAGATGCAAATAAGCGGGGGAGATTAGTGGGAAGACGTGGTCAGGAGACCACAGAATGAAATGCTATGACAGTAATCATGGATTTCAGTTTGATTTTTTTTAACAACATTATATAAATGCTCTTAATTAATATTAAAACAACAGTTAATGAGAAATACCCTTGGTGGTTTGGTAAATGGAATAGAGTTTTTTTCAAGGACATTTGTTTTTTCCTGACTCCAAATGTAATATATTTCCTTGTGGAAGGTTTGGAAATGAATGATAACTATAAAGAAATGGAAACCACCTCCTGGACTGTCAGCTCTCTCTGCTCTCCTGGAAGACCCACTGTGAGCCTGTGGATGTGTGCGCTGCCCCCCACGCTGGTTGGCACTGCTGCACATCTCACTTCTGTCTTTGTCTTTACACGCACCTGCACACGCACACACACACACACGTGCACATACATTGCCTGGCACATATTGAGTGGTCAATAAATGCTTGCCATTGTTATAACTGGTATTATTATATTATTATATTATATATATATCAGTCCCCAGTGGAACTGATAGTATTAAAGAACCATTAAAACAAAATAATCATCCAAGTTATATCAATCAGGTTTCTTTGCATTGTAAGAGCCAGAAAACCGACTCACACCAACTTAAGCACAGAGGGGGATTTGTTGACACATTTAATTGACATCCAGGGAAAGGTTCACTTTTTTTTTGCTAAATCCAGGGGTTCAAACAATGTTGTCATCATTGTGTCTCTGTTTCTTCCTCTCATTTCCTAGCTTAGCTTGTTTCTGTGTCTTTTGTTTGTGTGTTCAGTTTATTCTCTCCTGTTTCCCCACAACCTTTCTCTACATTGCCGAAATGTCTTAGGTTGACATTTTTACCGCTCATGAGTCAAAACCAGATCTAACAGGTAAATAGCATGGAGGACTAATCAGTCCAGCTTGGTTACATGTTCACCTTGAACCAATTGCTGGGTCCCTTGGGTGTGGTTCCACTATTGGCCTGGGGTCTTTTCCTCTCTTAGAGGGTGGTGGTGGGGGCTTCTGGTAGTCTTGAAATGAGCACAGTAAGTTCACTACCATACACCTTTGGAGTTCCCCAAAGGAAGAACAAAAGGGGAATTGATAATTATGCTTGGTAAACAAAAAACTTTAGCAACCAGACTTATTTCCTAGTTTTTAAAAAAATTCAACTTAGAATTATGCCTCAGAGTTACATGTTTTAGGATAAAAAGGCATCTGTTTTACAGAAGGTGGGGGTAAATATAAAATGATTTTTATATTTGTAATAAATTTTTAACTGGAATATATCTCTTACAAAATATTGTATATATATTTGATAGCACACTGAGTATTTTCAGTTGAATTGATTCATCTTTGAGATATACTACACCTTTGGATTTATATATTTTTCTTTTATCATTATGTTCTAACTGGATTGTCATTTTCAAAGAGCACCCTTGCAAAATCCAAACAACTCTACCTTCTCCTCATTCTTTTTTCTGTGTATACAGTCTGTTTTGTAAGCTAAGTAAACAGAATACTTTTAACATTCTTTATTACAAAAATCAACTGTCACTATTAGAGCCCACTTTCAGTCAGGAGATCAGAAGACAGGCATTGATTCCCTAGGCTGGTGCCAGTGGGGCTAAGAAACAGTGCCTACCGGATGGGTTTTGAGTACACACAGAAGAGGTAGAAAGCAGCACCAGTGGAAAATGGTTATTTTGAAAATTCATCAGCCAGCTGCCATGGAGTGTCCAGTTGATTGATTTTACTATTTTTTTAAACAAGATTTTTGGTGTCAGCATGGCCAAATATATTAGAGATACCCAAATCTAGTATCTCTAAAGCTTTTGCTAGGCAGCGATACCAAGATTTATGCACAAATACATCCGGTCTGAAAGTTATTGTGATCTAACTTGCTTTCAGGAAGTCACTTAGGCATCAAGGGGCGAGGCCTAGATTGCTCTCCAGCCACCCCGGTTAGGTGTTACTTTTCACAAGTTTTCAGATGCTTTCAAACAAATTACTTCATAGTCTCTTGCAGTCAGCACTGGTGCAGAGTCAGTTGGGTCTGTTCGGTCCATCTTCATCATCTCTGCTTTTTCTGAAATCTTTTTCTCAGGGGTAGGGTTCCTTCCTTTGTATCTCTCCTGCCCCGACAATCATCTATCTTATTGCAGCCTTCTGCCAAAAGAAGCCCTGATCTGTAAGTAAGGAATGTGGCATGAAGCCCAGGGTCCAGAGAAGAAGGCACAGGCTCACGGCAGGCAGCCAGCAGCGTGGTCCCTGCCTGTGCTCTTTCCTTTTTGCCCTGGTGCTTCTCAACCCACTAAGAAGCTTTCGTCAGGCTTGGTGTTCAGTAGTTTCACTAGTACCTGAATATGCTTTTGCTTTTTTGCAGTATGTCCCCAGCTTTTCACTCTCCAGCCCAAGCCCCCGAAAACTGTTGCTGAATCAGCACCTCCATGTCCAGTCCCTCAGCTGACCCATTTTCTTATGATCGCAAGAGGTGACAAGATCTCAGTATGTTTAGGAATAGAGGATAAACTTACAGTCTTGTAGTTTATTTCTTGCTTTTCAAAGAGAGTAATTCCTCTGTACCCCTCATTGTTTTTCTTTGTTGTTATTGGGATTCTTGATGCTTTAGTGACGCATTTCTTTTCTTATTGCATTTGATACGGTTCCACCCTTTTCCAGGATAATGTTCAGTGAGCTGTATTTCTACAGCAAGAAGATCCTATTTCTGAAGCTCATCAGGGTTTCTAAGAATGCTAACCCTCAGCTGGTTCATTTGTTGCAAAGTAGGCCACAAGTAAGCCACACAGAGAAAAGGAACTGTCTGTAGCTAAATGGAACTACATAGATGGTAACTCATGGGTGCAGTTGACCAGGCAACTTAACAGCTGTTTACCATGTTATATGTCTTGGAAAAGGAGAGGCAGAGTGGAAGCTTTTTCTGTGATGAATGAAGTTTGGCCATTTAGGCTGGGTAGTGATTAAAGAACATGGATTTGGGCACCTGCTGTGCAGCTATTAGAGGAGGAAAAGGTACTCCTGGTTCTTCGGGTACTGTTACCACAGGGACTGTGAGGTTTACGCATGGGCTGAAGCTGTGGTTACTGCTTCTTCCTTTAAATCTGTCTCTTCTTAAAAGATAAGCAAGTGGGAGTCTGTCTTAGGCCCTTTGAGCTGCTATAACAAACCACCAAAGACATTTGGCTTATAAACAACAAAAATTTATTTCTCACATTTCTGGAGGCTAGGAAGTCCAAAATCATGGCTTTGGCAGATTCTGTGTCTGGAGAGAGCCACTTCCTGGTTCACAGATGGCACCTTCTAGCTGTGTCCTTGGATGTCCCTTGGCAAGGACAATCCATCTCTCTCAGGCCTCTTTTATAAGGACACTAATCCTATTTATGTGGGCTCTGCTCTCATGACATAATCAGCTCCCAAAGATCCCCACCTCTTAATACCACCACCTTGGGGATTAGATTTCAACATATGAATTTTGGGGAGATGCAAAACTTCAGAACATGGCAGAGTCTCTAGCTATCTATGAAAAATCTTAGAGTCAAGCATAAATAAAGGCACAGTATATTACTTAAAGGTGTGCAAAACGTTAACTACCCCAAGGAATAACTGGCCAAATATTAGAAGAGAAAGATGACCTGTTTTGTTGCAGTTAATAGAAAATGCTTTTTGGACCATCCCTAATGACAGAAGTAAAGGTTTGTATTGAAACCCACCCCTCCCACCATCAGTTTTCTATTGCTGTGTAACAAATCACTCCCAAACTTAACAGCTTCTAACAACAATAGTCACTTCATAACCAATCCATGTTTGAGGGCTGGGAATTCAGGAAGGCTCAGTTAGGTAGGCCTGGCACAGATAACAGCTGCCATCAGACAACAGTGGAGCTGGCACAGTGGGGAGGTGGCAGGCCAGGGCTGTACAGTCAGTCTCAGCACCTCTTATATAGTCTTTCCATGTGGGCTAGCTTGGGCTTCCTCACAGCATGGTAGCCTCTGGGTTGCAGAATTTGCTACACAGAGACTTAAGGATTTAGAGTGAACGTTCCAGGGAACCAGGTGGAAACCACTTTTTCTTTTATGACCCAGCCTTAGAAGTTCCATAGCAACATTTCTGCCAAACTCTGTTGGCTAGCCAGTCACTAAGATTGGGTCTGGCTCCAGGGGGAGGGAATACAGACCCTCACCTTTCAAAGACATGAGTGTCAAAGAATTTGCAGGCATATTTTAAAAGCACCATGCCTCTTTCAAGACCATGTTAATATGTCCTTTAGATTTGAATCTAAACACATGCCTTTTTTTTTGTAATCTTGATCAATTGATTTAAGGAGTTAAAATGCACATGTACATTTTAAAGTCCCATTGCAGGTCAATAAATTCACTGACATATGATGGAGCCTTTGCATGTATCACATGGGCCCAATTCATGCCAAGCATCCTATGGACAGTTAATAAAGAGTAACAGAATAAATGAATATATAATGAATTAGTTAACATACCTGTCATCCATCAAAAGAGCTTTTAAGCCAAATAAATTAGAAGCCAACAGAATGAATTATAACTTGGCATCTTGGGTAAGGAAATATGTTTCTAAAATATAAATAGTATACCATTTGTTTTGCTTTGTTTTGTTTTATTTGTACATATAATTTAGTTAAAAGGCAGTTACATATATTTAAATAACTACTTGATTTGGTGGCAGAAGGCAGAGGTAGAGAATATTTTCTGAAGAGTATTAGAAGGCTCTCAGTCAAGTGTTTGAAATGTATAGGCTATAGGGAACCCCATGCCCCTCCACTGCTTACGGAAGGGACATTGGATACTTTCAGAAGGTAGGAAGATTGATGCCACGGGGCTCCTTAGGGTTGGCCCTGGGCCTCTTCCTTTCCCTGCCAAATAGATGCCAGGGCAGAGCCTCAGGATGTTTCTAAAATTCCAAACTTATCGAATCATAATTTTACTAATCACAAGGTTAGAAGGAATTTTAGAGGAGTATCTGGTTAGGCCCCCATTTAGACATAAATGTCCTGAACTCTTTTCTACTTCTAGGTCATTTCTGACTGTGCTCACCTGCATACCTGGGGATAGTTCTATGCGCAGGTCATGTGCCTGAGCCCTGGGCCAGTGTCCCTCCACAATGGCTGGTCACCACCCTTATAACCACCTCTGATCACCCAACATCATCCTCTAGGGGGGCTTTTCCCACCTGTGCCACTGGGCTTGGATATTATCACAGCAACAGTGTCTATACAAAGATTTTTGACACCAAAGATGTTTGACCTGAGCATATCTACATTTTAGGAAGTTCCCTTAGGTAACAATGGGGAAAATGGATTCAAGATGGGGCAGAGTTGACAGGTAGCAGCACCAGCTAGGGGCTACTGTAGTAGTCCAGGAGTAAGGCGATATGGGCCTGGATTAGGGCCCAGTTATGCAGGTGAAATTAGTGCACACATATGAGAAGGGCAATGGTTATGCAGGTGAAATTAGTGCACACATATGAGAAGTCTGTAGAATCAATTTGCAAATTGCATAAATTGTTTGGGGTCAAGAGTCACTATTAGGCTGGGAATACATTGTGTTTGAGTCTGGGTAGTTGGGAGTGTGGCTAACTGAAAGGAATACCAGGGGAGGAAGGAAGGGGCTTTGGCTGGATGGTGGGGGAAAAAAGGAAACCAGGGAAAGATGCTCTTGTTATTATGGAGGGAATAATAATAACAAAGGTTTAGTGACTGCTAAACCTTTGTAACTGGCAGAGAAGCAATATGGGTAAGCAAAAGGCATTTATTCAACGCGACAAACTTCCTTTTCTATGGGACTGGGTAGAGTTTTTTCTTTAACCATTGCTACTTGAATAACAAGATTTGAGAGAGTGCTACTGTTCAAAGGCTAGACTTTTTTTTTCTTTTTAAATAAGAGCTTAATCAAGGAAACGGATGGTGAGGAGAGCAAAGACAGAGCAGGAGCTCTAAAAATTTATTTTTCATTGTGGACCAGACTTTTTCTCAGCCAGAAAAAAATGTGAGTGAGTATGACCTGGTGTTTTTAAACTTCACTGCTAGGGGATTTCCTGAAGGTAGCTCTTAGCAGCCGGCTGTTCCCCTAAAGCCCCAGGAGACATCTGGGTAGTGGAGGGGTAATTTGGAGGCCACGATGACTGGGTGGGGGGTGCCTGTGGCATTCCATGGGTTGAGGTTACGGATGAAAGATGATCTACAGTATCTGGACGCTCACACACAAAAGGATTGTGCTTCTCACAAAATGCCAATAGCACCTGCATCGAGAAACAGTGAGGCTAGACCTGGCAAAATGTTCGCCCTTGGGATGTGATTCTCTGAATTTAACTTATGGGGAGGTTTAGTGTGTTCTTTTTTCAATAGGTTACACCAAGATATGAAAAACCAACCCTAAACTGACCCGTTTTCTTTCCTGAGATCCCTTTAGTGGGGGGTGGGGGGAGCTGGTGAGCTTGGCCAGGAAGAGCTTCTGCTGCTGCTGCGGGGGAGACTGACAAGGGGTTGGGGCATGTGGGGGAGCGGGAGCTGGGACTGTGGAGCAGGGGCTGTTCATGGCAGGCCTGGCCCGGAAAGGCATTTAAAAAAAGCACCTGGCTGTAGAGAAAGACCGTCCTGGGGACAACTCGGGCTGAAGCTGCGGGCAGGACGCATGGTGCTGGCTGAACGGGGCAGGCTGTTGGGGCTGTCAGATACCTGCCCCCCAAGACACTGTTCCCCCGAATTTCACAAAAGAGAAAAGAAGCTGTGTCCTTCTCCACATCACAGATATCAGCATCTTGTAGCATTTTCCCTTCCGTGTGGCAGGATTCTGGCCTATTTCTGGGTTTTATCAGGGGAATGGCCTGTCCCCAGGATTACTTAGCAATGAGACTCCCATGACTAATTCGGGGCTGTCCTGAGCTCCAGGCTGCTCAGCCGTGTGAAGTCTCAGATGCTCAGATGCTGAGGGATGGGGGCTCCACTGTCCCTGCTGGGGCTCAGTGCTGACTCCCCTGAGTACAACAATTCCAGAGGAAAGGCGTAGAATGCACACAGCATATCGCCGGCACCAGGTGGTTTGAGCTGACAGGGGCAGGTACTGTCCTGCTGCTGCTGTGTGGCCAGGCGTGGGGTGAGGTTTTTGTGGGTGGGCCTCCCATGGGCCTGGCCTGCTGTTATCTCAAGGCCTCAGCAGCACCGGCCTTTTCATGATGAAAAGCAGTGAGACTCTGAACTGGAGCAGCATCTGAGTCCTGCAAGAACTGGTGTACTTCCACCACACCGTGAGGGAGTTCTGTTAGCCCAGAGGTCACAGCATTTACAAATGTCTATGAAGCATCAACTGAGGACCAGATAGTGCCCTCTAGGAGCTCTCAGCCTGTGGAAAAGGCAGGCAGGAAAACAAACCATTGCAACAGAGTAAAAACGTGGCCATATAGACTGATGGGAAAAGATGCAGAGGTGGTACACAGGAGGGGCCTGCACAGGAGGGTAGAGGAGGCAGTGCCAGGGAAATCTTCCAGAAGACATGGTTGCTGAGTGGGGACTGAAAGAGTGAGTATAAATTAGCCAGGTGGGCAGAGGGGCAGGGAAGTCCAGGAAGAAGCCATGCACGACAGTGTGGCATGCACGACATATGTGCCTTGAAATTGCAAGTGGTTCTTCATGATTGGTTATAGAGGTTGAGGTGGGAACAGTAGGAGTGGACAGTCAGGCAGGGGCTAGGCCATGGGGGACATTTCACACCATGCCAAAGAGCCGGGACATCATCCTGTCAATGAAATGATGACTTGAAGGGCATTAGCTGATGAGCAACGTACTGATAGCTGTGCATCTCTGCCAGAAGAGGTTACCCTACCAAAATATGGTGGGAGGATGGAAAGGGGCAAAACTGGAATTTTGGAGGTCAGGTTTAGGAGGCCATCACAATGGACAGTCCTGGTGATGAAGGTCAGGATTAACTCACTGGCCATGGAGACAGTTGCGTGGCACTTCTATGATGCACTTGAGAGGTGGACATCAAGGGGTCTCATGGCTGACTGTGGAACACAGAGAGAGAAGGGAGAGGTGATGGCCCTTGAGCTCTGAATTGGGAGGCTGGTGAATTGTGGTGCTAACAACCAGAGTAAGGCATATAGGAGAAGGTTTTTTTGTTTTTTTGGTTGAGGGTGGTTGGGGGTGTGGGAATAGAAAAAGTCAAGATAATGAACTCAATTCAGTTTACTTTTAGACCCGGAGCATTTGAGATGTTTGTGAAATGTTCAGCAGGGCATATAGTGGAGCCCCATGTCATTAGCATGTTTAATTTATGCGAATCCAACTATGCACAGCAAATGGAGAGATATAGAAAAAGAAACAGCTAGTTTAAAAAGTTGTGTTCATGCCATTCTGCTCAGTAGGCGTATGGTGGGAGGGAAGATGAGATCGGAGACCCAACCTTCCATTGCCTCAGTGGGCCTCAAGTGCCAGGTGCCCCTTGGAGCCTGAGCCTCTGGCCTTGATGATGGTGGCTGTAGAGCAGGGGCCAGCAAGCTAGTGCCCAGCAGCCAGACCTGGCCCGATGCCTGTTTTTATTTGACCAGCGAGCTAAGAATAACTTTTTAAAAATTTAAATGATTAAAAAAAATCGAAATAAAAATATCATGACCTGCAAAAAATTATATGAAATTCAAATTGCAGTGTTTGTAAATAAAGTTTTATTGGAACATAGAAATGAAATGACAGCAGGGCCTTTCTGGAGGCTTTAAGGGAGAATCCATTTTCTTGCCTTTTCCCAGTTCTAGAGGGTGCCTGAATTCCTTGTGCTTCCTTCTCCATCATCAAAGCCAGAAACAGCAATTGATTCTTTTTCATGTCACAGCACTCTGACTCTGACTCCCCTTCCACATTTAAGGACCCTTGTGATTACATTGGGCTCACCTGGATAATTTGGGATAATTTCCCCATCTTAGGTGATTAGCCTAATAGAGAAGAGAGCCCCAAGCAGAAAGGAGGTGAATGCTGCAGTGAGGTCAGTTGAGATTGGACTGCAAGGGACCTGTTGGGTGTGGTGATTAGCAGTGGTTTTGTGCTCCCGCCCCTTCCAAGCCCCTGTGATTTGTCTGGGGATCCGGAGTCAAGCGTGTGATTTCGCCTCATCATAACACTGCTTTTTCCTGTCCGTAGTGATTGGCTTAGGGAACACTTGATTCAGTTCGTGTCCATGAGGAACGATGAGATTTGTGCTGGGAATGATTTAATGTCACAGCTTGCCAGGCCTATGGCAGCCACCTTTACACCCAAGGGAAGAGGGTTTGGTGATGGAGACTGTGAAGGAGCCCAGGAGACGAGACAGAGAGCAAGAAAAGCAAGAGAAAGCAGAGACCGAGAAAGAAAAATCAGTTCTGGTAACATCACTTGAGCTCTGATCAAGCCGGATCTGGACTTGTCACTTTTGGAGCCAATATATTTGTTTTTATCTTGCTCAAGTCAGTTGGAGCCAGACTTTCTGTCACTTGAACCAAGTGAGCTGTAACTGATCTAGGGGACTTTGGTATCTTTTGCCAGGGCACAATCAGTGAGTAGAGGCCTGAGGTCGGTGTGCTAAAAATGCACCTCACTGAAGGAAAGTTCCTCTCATAGAGATGCGCTCACTTTGGCGACTACCATATGTTAAAAAGCAAGCCCCTCGGATATTCAGAGGAGCTCCAGTTGGGGTGCTTACTCTCCTGAGCTCTTCTGATGGACTCTCTTTGGCTATTACTGCTCTAGAGCAGCAGTTCTCAAAGTGTGAACCTGTAGCATAAGCATCATTTGGGAATTGGTTAGAAATCCAAATTCTCAGATTTCTCCAGACCCACAGAATGAGAAACTCTGGCCATTGTGGGCCCTGCAGTCTGTATTTTAATAAGACCTCAAAGTGATTGTGATGTACACTAAGGATTGAGAACCATTCCTCCTAGATTGCTGTTTCTTACCATCGCCAAGTATAGTGTCATTGGACGGTCATATTGGGTGCATGTGGAATTCAGTGGATCTTGATGTCAAAGGAGAATTGAGATGTGACTTCTTTGCTGAAAAAAAGCACACCCCAATTCTTAGCTCTAGATGCCTGGTACACTGTCTCACTGCAACACCGTAATTTTATGATATAAGTTGAGACACAGGTCTGAGTTTGCCTGAAACACCAATATGCCGTGATGTGTGAGTTCTGGTTTCTTTTCTGGAAATTGTAATAGTTAATTAGACTCCTTAGTCACTGCTGTACGATCCCACTGGCACCAGATGAAGTGTGGCACTGTGGGGTAAGATGTGATAAATGAGGCAGCATCCCACTTCTCCAAGTGAACTGGGGTGTGTGCAAGTGGCTGTCTTCCATGTAAGATGGGGAATGAAGCCATCCAGTTATTGCTCCCATTCTCTGTAGGGCTTGACCAGGTTGGGAACTGTGAAGGGGTCTGAATTACAAGATATCCTTAGTATGCAAGGGCGCACATTTTAGAGATGGAAAAATCCACCAGGCCTCCTGATTAAGATGGAGAGGAGGACGATGTTTAAGACAGCTTGGACTCCTTTACCCAGAGGTGGGAGGCTAGTACCTGCCTGCTCCAGAGGCTTTTGCTGTTCATTTCACAGCAGAGTAAACCCTACTGCAGTGAGAAAACAGGAGCGTGGAAGTCACCGAGCCTGAATCTGAATCTTGGGGCTTCACTTAGTAGCTGTGTGACCTCTGATATGTGACCAAAGCCATCTGAGCCTCCATTTTGCCATTTAGAAAATGGGGATGATAATAGCTATCTTGTTGGGTTGTAATGAGGTTTAGAAGTACTTGGTAAATAAAATGTTCTCAGTTCATTTTCCTCTCCTCTGACCCATCCTGCCAGGCCTTTCTCTGCCACCTTCCCGCATTTCCAGTGTTAACCCAAATAAACCAACAGAGAGCGGCTCTCTAAAAGAATAATGAGTTTAATTGGGAATATTGCAATGGGAATATGTGTGCCATAGAAAACTATTTGTGTTTCCAGAAAGGTAAAGGAACACAAAAAGTTTTAAAGGAAAAGTGATGGAGGATTACGTAATTGTTTTGGGATAATTATCCCTGGATACAACAATTAATAACAAGGGTGACACCAGTCCAAGATTGGACAGACAAGTGCTGGGCAGATGTCCTTGCAGGAATATTTTTGTTAAAGTTGTGATGGCCTCTGTGCAAGGTTGTGGCTTTGCAGAGTCCTTTGTGACAGTTCTTGTTATCAGGCATACCTGCCCGAGGACTCCCTGCTTCAGGGCTTTTCCCCTGCTCTGTTTGTCAGGGTTTTTTGTTTGTTTGTTTGTTTTGTTTTTTAACATAAGTCACTCTATTTTGATTCTGACAACTTTCATACCACAATTACTCTCTCTTCTTCTCCCCCAATAATAACCTCCCATTTTACAGGTAGCTAGGCTTGATGTAACCTATGTCACTTAATTGAAGAAGTTGATGCTGTAGGTGAATTTCACAGGCCAAAGCCTCTCATGTGGTCATTGCTTTGCTCTTCCCAGCCCCTGATGAAGCAGCTTGAGTCACAGGACTCTCCAGCTGGCCCAAGGAAGGAGGTGGTTGGGGCACGTGGGCACTTCTGGGACCTTTTCTCATTTATTCATTTTCTCTTGCTTTCATTCATTCACTCATGCAATGAACATGTGGCAAGTCCCACAAATACCAGCCAGGTACTGTGCTAGTTACAGGGGACATGGAGATGAATAAGACAGTCCTGGAAATCAAGCAGCTCAGACTTGGAGAACAGATAGACACATAAGCAGACAATTATGAAACTCTGAGAAAGTTATAATAAAAAATAGACTGTTTGTGGAATGCAGAAGAGAGAGGATGCCTTCAGGAAAGTTTGAATCTTAAAAGGTAAATCAATAGGTGAAGAGGACAGGAGGGGTCCTATTAGGTAAAGGGAACAGCATTACCAATGACAGAGAGAAGACACACGGTATGTTCCAGAGAACCCCAGAAAATGACATTGCTGGTTTGTAAAATTTGAGGGAATGTTTGAAGACGAGGCTGAAAGTTAGGCAGAGGCCCTCTAGTTTTATCCAATGGATGGGGGAGCCCCTAAAAGTGCTCACTGAGCAGGGAGTGGCTGATCAGATTGAACTAAATTTGCAGCTAATACTCCTTGAGTGATTACCATGTGCACTGTTTTAAGAGCTTCATGTTAATTGTCATTCAGTGTAGATTGTAGATTCCTTTGGCCCTGAGTAGAGGATGTGCTTGGGAAGAGGATGGAGGCGGGGAAACCAGTCAGAAGCAGCGCTGACCGCAAGTGGGGTGTGAGGGGAGAGGTCAAGCGCCCCCCCCCAGGAGTCTGGCTCCAGCGATGGAGGATAGTGCCGTGGAGTGGGCCAGAGAAGGCACAGAGAAGCGCAGCAGGCTGAGGGGCTCTGCGTTGCCTTTGGGGGTTCTCCATAGAGCTGGGAGTCACGACTGGGCTGGTGGCGGACCTCGGGGGAAAAGTGTATTATTGTCCCTGGACCCCGAATCTGGAAATCTCGTGTTTGGTCTGAGCCTGGCCCCTCTACTTCCAGGTGTTGGTTCATTCTTTCCTAATTGGGAATATTTCCCGCTCACACACATCTTTGTTCCACCCGCACATCTCTTTCAGGGAGGCAAGTCGTCGGTGACAATGGCTTCTCCTCACTCTTGCTGCGCTGACAACTTGGCAACTGGCAGAAGCGGCTGCGCTGCAGGGAGAGCGGCCGAGCATCCACCCAGGGCGGCCAGGAGGCCCTCGGAGGCGGACACTCTCGGCTGGGCCACCTACGGACCACTCCACGCAGCTCAGCGTCCCGCCTCCTGCCCTTCCGGGATGCAGCGCGGTCCCCTTCCCGGGCGCGGCCAGTGGCGCCGCCACCGCCGGAGGGCAGCGTTGAGACGCCGACGAGGCCGCGCCGGGCCGGGGACGCGGGGACGCGGACGGAGCTCGGCGGAGGCGCCAGCCTTTTAGGCGACCTCCCCGGAACCCCTCGTGCCGCGGGTGGCTGCGCGAAAATGAGCAGGGCGCAGGAATGAACTATGAAACGATCCTGTCGCGCAGAATGGGAGCGGGTTGTCGTGTAGCTCCTTAGCCGTCGGCGCGCTCTGCCAGCGTTAAGGCGGCGGTGAGCGCGCGGCGGCCGGTGAGCTCGGTGGCCCCGCACTGCAGCGGGCGCCGTCTGCGGGGACGCGGCGCTGAGCAGCCGGGCGGCGGAGGAGCGGGCCAAGCAGCTGCCTTGGTCAAGAACGCTGAGGATGCAGGCTGGCCCTTCGCGTGGGCGACAGGTGTCTCCTTCCAGCTGGGTTCTCTTTATCAGAAGGCCCGGAGGAGAAATGTCCAGCATTTTCTTTGCCCGTGCCCTGCCACTCCCCGTCCCTGCTTTCCTGTGCCGCAGCAGCGTCCTGGGCACAGCATGAAGCTGCAAGTGGCCCTGAACCCCTCTTCCTATTTGGCCAGAAGCGAGGGAGCCGTTTGGTCTGCATTTTCTGTGTGTCCTCGCTGTGGCTGCGGAGTCCGCGTTCCAGGATCTGAGCGGGCCCTCGCAGGGCGCTTGCAGTAAACCTGCGGAGGTGTGTCTTCCCCGTGGCCCACCAGCCGTCGAAGTCAAGTCAGTCTCAAAGGACACATGCGATAGAGAGCGGGGAGAGACCAGTAAGCCGAGCTGGAAGAGCTGGGGAAAACAGGGGCTGTCGCTGTGAGGTCTCTGCCTTCAGCCCCATTAAATAATAATTAGACCCTTGGGCGACGATTTCTTGCTGCTACAAAAGCGGGCTTTGCCGTTCCCCAGCGTGCTTTATATCTTTACACATAGTATTGATTCTTTCCTCCGGATAATTACCCTCAGATCCCCGGTTTTACACCACAGTCATGGTCTTGGTGTAAATGAAAGTCCTCTTGTTTGAGAATCACGAGGACCATAAAAATGCCTACTGCTAAGTGCTTTGGGCTGAAAGCGAAGCATTTTCTTTTCTCCTCTTAGAATTGATGCGTTTGGCTGGTTGAGTCAAATTCCTACCTGACACAGGCAAAGGAAATGTCTGTAACTGTTCTAAGAACCCAAAGCATATTTAGGAATAGGTACCTTAGTTTTGAAATTTGAATTAAAATATCTTGAAAAATAATTCCCATTGTTTAAAAATTGTGTCATTAGCGACTCATTACCGTGGTGGGACATTGAGTGAGTCAGTCACCTCTCTCCTCCTCACTAAGAAGGGAGCATTGGGTCTGAAGCCCAGCTCTGCCTTTTACTAATTTTATTACACTTACTTGAGCTCTCTGACCTCATCTAAACGGGAGTAATAATAATAGCTGTCTCATCGTAGATGCAAATATATTTAAAGTAAAATAATGCATCCACCATAACATTGGCCTTCTTTCCTCCTTCCTTCTCCTCCTCCTCTTCTTTCTCTTCTTTCTACTTCTTCGTCCCCTTTGCTTTAGTCAAACAACCTCATCCAAAAGACCACAGATGTGGGCCGGCCCGTGGCTCACTCGGGAGAGTGCGGTGCTGATAACACCAAGGCCACGGGTTCGGATCCCATATAAGGATGGCCGGTTCCCTCACTGGGTGAGCGTGGTGCTGACAACACCAAGTCAAGGGTTGAGATCCCCTTACCGGTCATCTTTAAAAAAAAAAAAAAAAAAAAAAAAAAAAAGACCACAGATAAACACCAAGACAGACGGAGCCTTAGCCTGTAACCCCAGTTGTATACAGACTCACTGAAGAAAAGTCACAGCATTCAGCAAATGGCACATGTGTGTCCCGTGTGTGTATTGCTATTTTCTGTATTTTATTTCTATATTTATTCGTATGTTGAATACTGGCCCATTAGCCATATTTTGGCTTATGTATGTATCTATACACATAGGCCCATTGGCCAACAACTGACATTTATTCATCCTCTCTCTCATGTGCGCTCTTCCCCAACCCCATCCTGAAGAAGAATATAAAGAAATAGGTATTACATGAGCTCAGTACTGCCTACGCTCACAAAGCTCTTTTGTGAAGCCCATGTCACAAATAGTACTGCACTTATTCACTTATTTTAATTAGCTAGCTTTGTACAGAATATTGGGATTGGACGAGACTTTGCTCATTTCGTTCCGCATCCCATTTGATAATATTTGATGCTTTTGATACTTGCTCCATGCCACAGTAGAGGACAGGTAGTTGTCCAGTCTCTGCTGACAACATAACTCCAGTCAGCCCTGTCCACTGTATAAGGGCTTTAGAACATATGTTCTTATGGAGGTCCATGGCCTTGTTGCTGGGACACTCCGGATTTGCAGGTGCCCTTTCTCCTGGTTGGACACTGCTATTCCCTTAGGAGCTTCTCATGTGGCACAGCTTTCCCTGTGTGCAGGTTTCATCTCTGGATTATAATCCTCACAATAGCCAGGACATAGGCCTGGCCCTGGATAAGAGGGCCTTGCTGGTGTCTCACTGGCTGACTGAGAATCGTCACCAGGAGAGCAGGGGAAGGAAAAAACAGCACCTGCCTCTTGCCATCATGAATAGTCTATGAAGGCAAGATTGCCTGTACTACTCAGTAAATGCGTCACCTTTCTTTTTTCTAGCCTGTCCTCTGTGTTGAGTCCTTGACTTCTGGGGAGCTGGGGAAGCTAAGAAAGGCTTTGCACATGTGTCTTGCCAATTGTAATTTATGAGAATAAACTAGGATTAGAAGGGTAAAGGAGGAAACAGACACTGATCTTTTTTACTCCAGGAGGGGTAGTTCCTTTCTGGCTGTTCTGACATAGTGATATTTTCACACAGCAAGGGAATCTATATTTCAAATCATTTAGACATTTTTGAATAGATATACTTGTTATTAAAATGAGGAACATGGGATTATCTACCCAAGCAAATTATGGTGGAGAGCTGGAACATTTTATTGAAGGACCCAACTTAATAGCATTCATTATTTGAATTACCTAAACCAGATGAGTTAAATTTTCTTCTCTTCAGCTATTCAGATAATATAAATTCTCAACATCACTTTACGTGTGATCATAATCCTTAGATTGGAGTTAGTTTGAAATCCTAAAACTGAAAGAAACAAGGGGAAACACTCACTGCAGTCACCAGGGCAAACCAGAAGCCATAATCTCAATTCTGAATAAAAGATATTTGTTAAAAATTCACCCATTGGACTGAAAATTTGGGGTTTGGCCTGCAATTTGTTTTCTGAAATAATGAAAGATGACTCAACTCTTCATATCTGGTGAGTACAAAGATCTGTTGCATTTCACAGCTAGATTAAAACTCCATAGCTTTGAACATGTGTGGACAAGATGAAGAGGAGGGAAGGCCGGGTCCTTGGGAAGAGCGTCCTGCTTGTCCTTCTGCCCTCCTGCTGCCTCAGTGTCTCCAGGCTTTTCAAGTACCAACCCCTTCCCTCAGGCAAGTCACACAAGTGCCCATGACGATGATTGTGATCATCAGATAAGGGCAGAGTTATGCTACCTTTTTCTTATGTGGCACTTCATGGTGTCTAATGTAGCCGGTTAGCGTGCCTCTTCCTCATTCATTTGCTCTCATAATAGTCCTGTGAAGAAGGTATTACACATGCCTACTTACAGGTGAGGAAACTGAGGCACAGAAGGGTTAAATAGCCAGCTGAAATTCCTGTCCTGGGTTAGCGAAAGGGCTTCCGATTTACCTCCAGATTGCTTCTACCTCAACATGTTGTCGCAGACCGATTGCTATTATTGTGCAGCTCAGAAATGTTTCTTTGATCCTCACGTGGAAGCTCAGCTGTGCTGGGTAATTTACGTGTGAAGGTGACCATCACCATCAACATCAGTTCTAAAGCCTTAGTTTTCTTGCAACATGCTGCTTTATTGAAAAAAAATTACATGCACAGTACTTCAGATTTTTATTAGCTAAATTTTGTATGTGAAATACAATTTTTAAAAGGGAATAGTATAAGTCAAGAGAAGAAATATTGCTGTGGACACTTATGAACCTGATATTCCAAGTTTAACCCATATTTAGTGAGAGTTAAATGGAGTTCTAGCTGCTCTAGAGAAGGAGGAAGGGGCCCAACTATAGTGAAAGGCAAGGCACGATCTACGAGAAAGGACTCTGAGCAGCGAGGGAGTGTCTTCCTGGAAATGTGAGCGTCCCCCAGGAAATCCGCCCCCACGCTCTGGGAGCATTTTTGTTAGAGAAGGCTCACCCCCAACAGTGCCATCACACATTTGTGAACAGCATTTAGGACCACACAGCATGGTGAAATGAACATGTATATTCAAGTCAGAAAGACTGTTCCTGAAGAATCACATTCCAACAGACGGATATTAGTTAAGGTCCTAAGAGATGATATAACATCAAATGAGGAAGAACAGGACAGCTGACAGGAGCATCACTGAATCGGAGCACCCTCAGGCCATGCTGGCTGAGTGTCACCAGCAGTGTCACTCATCTGGAGTTTGCTAAGTTTGTCTGCATAATACACATGTAAATAAATGTCCGCATTGTAAATTGCACACTGTATGTGCACCATGGCATAGTTTATCATCAAAATGATGGTGGGATCTTTATAAAGTCCCGAGTTAAAAGCACCCTTCAGGTGCAGTTTTGGGAACATACCTGAACTAGGTAGGCTCAACCCACATTCTCTTTTACACTCAAAACTGGCTTAGGGGAACAAGCTGATCATGAGCAAGGGCTTTAATATGCAGACCTTGGCTTGAAGCCTCATTCAATGAAAACAGAATGGCTGACAGATTTTTTGCTTGTTCTGATCGCACTTCTATTTCTCAAAAGTTAGAAGAGGATGTGATGAGTACTCCTACTGTAGGACTGGTTCAGATCAACAGGAAGAATACTTATAATTATAAATAACCTTAGGTGTAAAAGAGAACGTCATTTGAACCATAAAGAAATTTCTGAGCATAGTAGTTAAAGTACATACAAATTTAGAAATTCAGTTTTCAAAGTATGCTAAAAAGATAGGTGTAATCTTATTTATTTCTTGTATGGGTTGCCTTTCTATCACTTTCTGTTTCACCCTATGGAAACTTTCCTTTATCCTAAATAAAAGGTCTGAACAACAAACACAATGCATGAGAAGGCAAAAAATGAAGAAGTGCTCAATTCCTGTTTTCCACCTGAATTTTTTTCAGTGATGAGAATCTTATTGGAGATGGTAGGACTGACTACCATAAAAGAGACCCAGCATTAGATGAATGGTTGGAAAAGTGAGCCTATTATGGTTTATACATTTTAAAGTCTCTAGCTCAGATGGATTGTATCTTAGGAGACTGACAAAAACTTCAAATATTCAATTGTAGGACACTGATAGGAACCTCTAGGGGATCCTGGAGCCAGAGAGTAAAATTGGAATTTTCAAAAGAGAAAAATAAAAGCCATGTACCCTGAACTGTTGAGCCTATAAACAGATTAGGAAATATTCTAGAACACATATTTAGAACATAGGTTTAAAAGGAGAGTTTTTGAGGGCTCAGAATCAGGAGCAGTGATCTCCAGGATTCAGCACTGATGATCAAGAATGTCTTACCTCACTGACCTCCTTTGTTTGTTTGTTAGTTGGGTTATGAATGAGTGTATGTGGTGTACTTGGATTAGGTAAGGTGTTTTGCATAGTCCTCATTTATGTGGACTGGCTTATAATATTGTCAGCTGGATCAATAACTGCTTGAATGCCTATACTTCTTCCCTGTCCCAGCCTCAGAGAGGCTTTTTATCATGACTTGGACATGAATGTTGGTGGCATGGTTTTCAAAACTGTGGTGACATGTAGAAGGCCAGTTAAAATCCTAAATGGTGATATCTGTAGTAAAAGAAGAAAATATTAAGCCAGTGGCAAGATGGCTTCAATAGCAAAAGGTCGGGACCCAGGCCCCACCCGTGCCTACCCGTTACCACCCACATCTATAAAATTACAGTGCACTAGTGATGAAGTTCAGCCTTGGCATGTTATAGATAGACTCACAACTTTTTGTTGGCTGAGAGTTTAGTAATGGTAGAATTAATGAGATATAGGAATTTAAAGGCTATCATAACTTTGGAATTTGAGTGTCTAGAAGCAAAGTTCATAGGAATGTGTCCAGAACAAGGGAGCTAGCTCAGGGGCCCTTGGATAGACCAAATATAGACTGCTCTATCCCATTTTGAATGCTACATTTTTAGAGGAACATTGATAAACAGGTGCATATGTTTGAAATGATGAAGAAATACAGATGTTTATCCGAAGGGAAAGAAGTCTGGTTTTGTGTGTGTCCAGACATGCAAACATACGTATCGTGATATCTGGTTTAAAATACAGGAAGAGTTATACTGCAGAAAGAGGACTAGAAATATGCTGTATGATTCTAGCTGCAGCTCAAATACCACCTTCTCAGATACTCAGAGGAGCCGGTTACAGCCCCTGTAGAAAGCAGCCCCTTCTCCCAGGCACTTTCTATACTGTTCATTTTTTTCTGTAAATGCTTAGCATTAGTTGAAATTTTGTTTGTTTTCTTATTTTTTCCCATCTTTATCCACTAAAATATAATCTCCGTGAGGCAAAAATCTTGTCTTTATTGTTTAGTGCTGTATCTCAGGTTACACATGGCCAACGTGCAAGCCAGTACATTGCATGTAGTAGTTAGTTAATAAATAATAGCTGGAAGGAAGAAAGAGAGGAAGAAGGAAAAAATAAAGAAAAGGAGGGAAGGAAGAAAGAAAGGAAAGAAAGAAAGAAAGAAAGGATGAATTTCAGTAGGCAAAAGAAGAAGTAGCAAACTGAGTTATAGGGAGACATTTTAATTTGACATGAGGTGGGATGTTTTGTAGCTGATGTTGTCTGGTATTGGAACAGGTTCTTTCTGGACATGGCTCCTATTAACTGCATATTTTCAAAGAGAATATTGTAGCTCAGGACTAGAATGAGAAATGGATTAAATGACCCTTACAATTTATTCTGACCTTGAGATTAAGCTAAAAGTATATTTTAAATTTAAAATTTCTCCCCTTCTTTAAGAATTCAGAATTCTATAACATCAACCAAGCCTTATCAGCTTAAGCCATGTGGATTTCCAACTCTGACTGTTAAGGAAGCCGGCAGCTGCGGGTGAGGGGAAGAGGTGAAAACGTGGCTGTGCTCACAATCTGTGACTGTCATGCTGCTAAAAATCCCACTTCTGAATAGCTTGAGGAAAGATGCTTTTAACTTTTTGTTTCTGCTTTCCCATTTGAGGGAGGTAAATAGTAATACCTTTTGTATAAACATGTTTTGAGACCTAATTAAATATTTCCTGTGATCGCCTGGTAAAAGACACCTGATAAAGGCCAAAACAACCCTCTTGGAAATGTCACCCGACAGCACGTGTGTATGCATGTGTGCACGTGTGTGCATGTGTGTGAGTGCGTGTGTGTGTGCATGGGTGCGGCTGTCTTGCCAGTCGGTGAACTTAACCGAACACAAGCCAGGAAGTGCTTTGTCGGCGAGCGGGAACCCTAGAAATGCACGGCCAGTTTCCCACCGGCCAGTTTTTCCTTCTTGAGGCCGGATGAAAGTACCAAACTTGCCAAAGGCAAGTGGTGCACGGATCAGGTCACGGCTTCACACTTCATGTGGATGACCACGTGTTCCAGTGACCATTGGTGGCTTTGCTGTTCCTTTCCCCCTGTGGCCAGATGTTAGGGGGGCACTGGCCTTTGCTCGTTCTGCCCCCCATAGTTTCTATGGGATGTGGGCAGCCTGGCTCTGATTCTACCTACCCCACACAGCCCCTGCCACGGGAGCCCTGGGCAAGCAAGGACGTGACTTCTCAGTTGTGGGAGCAGTACATCCCCAGACCAGGTTTGAGCAAATTAGATTTGTCACTTGCAAGTAAAAAGATCTCAGTTGATGTACTGGCTACCAGCAGAGAACAGACACGAACTCTTGTGTGTATGTGTACATAACAGGAAGGCAACGAAGAGGGGAAGAGAAGACCTGGGCCTCCAAAATCATAGTTGGCAGTGCTGGTGAACTCAAAAGGCAGATGTTGAGGTCAGGGATCTGCTCAGAGGCTGTTGTAATAAACCAAAAAATGGAAAGGGATCAGAAAGATAAAATGAATATTTATTGAGCATTTGCTGGCCCTGGGTTTGGGGCTATATTCTTTACTACATGATCTTGTTAATATTCACAACAACCATATGAAGTAAGTGTTCTCCCCATGTGAGTAACAAGAAAACTAAGGCTTAGTGGGGTTAAATTACTCTTTCAAGACTCCACAGCTAGAAAGAGGCACAGTTTTATTGGAGTATAGATTAACCTTATTTCAAAGGAGTTGCCTTTTTTTGGTATCCCACTGGCTTTTTAAAGAGAGAGATTAGGGTCTGCTGGAGGGCTGTGTGTTCCTGTGACAGATGGGGCATGTGTGTGTGTGGTGGGCTGGTAGGAAGGAGGGAGTCAGCAGGGGCACCAGCACCTCAGGGCTGGGGAGAGGTGTGAGTCCAATTTCGGACACTCTGAGTTTGAAGTTCCCTTTGCTGGTTCTTTCAGGGCCTTGCACAGTGCCTGGCATATAAAAAGTAGTTTGCAAACATTTCCTGAAAGGAGTAGCTTCCAATTTATGAGTTTTCCCTCACTAGGGGGGATCCACTTGGGTACCAGACCCGTTCCTGCTGATTTTCAGATCTGAAATCTCTAGGTCCTAGTTTGTTAAAGTTGAAAGAATGAGTTGAAGAGCTTAAGAGGAGGACACATATTTCAGACAGAATCCCAACCTCTGCTCCTCCCTTCTGTCTGGTGGGTGGGCCACGGCAGGTGGAGATTTCACTGCATTCCTCCCCGACCCCCGCTGCTTTTCTTTTCTATTTCTTCTTTTTTATTGGCAGGTGTGGGGTTAAGATTGTCTCTACGACTTAGTCAGCTTGAGCTGCTACAACAAATTAGCATAGGCTGGGTGGCTGAAACAACGATTTATTTCTCGTGGTTCTGGAGGCTGGAAAGTCCAAGATCAAGGTACCAGCAGATTTGGTGTGTGGTGAGGACCCACTTCCTGGTTTGCAGATGGCTGCCTTTTTGCTGTGTCTTCACACGTCAAAGAGAGAGCAAGGGATCTCTCTCCTGTCTCTTCTTGTTAGGGTGCTGTTCTCATCATGAAGGTCCACCATCATGACCTCATATAAACCTAATTGTCTCCTGTCTCAGTCCATTAGTGTTGCTATAACAAAATACTGCAGAATGTGTAATTTATAAATACTAGAAATTTATTTCTCACAGTTCTGGAAGCTGGAAGTCCAAAATCAAGGTGCTGGCAGATTCTGTGTCTGGTGGAGGCTGTTCTCTGCTTCCAAGATGACACCTTCCTGCTGTTTCCTGGCATGGTGCAAGGTGGAAGGGCAAAAGGACCTAGCTAGTTCCCTCCAGCTCTTCCATAAGGCACCAGTCCTACCCATGAGGTCAGAGCCCTTGTGTCCTAATCACCTCCTAAAGGCTCTGCCTCTTAATACTGGTGCTCTGGGGATTAAGTTTCAAAGTAAAAGTTTGGAGGGGATATTCAAACCGTAGTACTTCTCAAAGGCTCCACCTTTGAATACCATCACATTGGGGTTTAGGGCTTCAACATATGAATTCTACGGGGACACAAACTTTCAGTCCATAATGCTATAGATATCAGAAAATGGTGAATATTTACACTAAGAATAAATAGTACTAATCTCCAAAGTATTTTCTCTATGCATAGTGCAAGCGAGTTTTCAAAATGTGCAATAATTCATTCAGTGTTCGAACCATTCCAAATAAGCACTTGAAATGGACAGATTTGCATTTTGGAACTGCCAGTTCAAATTCTCAAATATGGACTTTTGATGCCTAATCAAGAAGCTGCAATTAAAATTTGAAATCTCAGTGTTTGCAGGAAAGCAGTCACGACGCTGTGCCAAATGGCTGCCTTCCGAGACTTTTTGAAAATGTTTACAAGTTAGATAAAAGAAATGATTCTCCCAGATGGTGTCTGTGTGCGAGGGATTTCTCCAGGGTCAGAGGGTGTGAAGAAAATCAGAACTGCTGTTTTGTTTTTGGCAGCTGGCAAAGTAGACAGGAAAATAAAATCCTCCAATAATAAGAAGAGCAAATGGGAGAGCAGGTTTGCTCCCCAGTGGGGAATCCAAAAGACTGGGAGCGAGATGCAGCCCAGCTCAGGGTTCTGAGTCAGCCCTAGGGAAGGTGTCCAGTGGCCCCGGGGTTCATGAAGGAGACAGGGTTGCCTAGAGACTCTGAATGCCACCTGCAGTGTTCACTTCCATCTGTCCCCACAATGTGATGGTTCCCGTGCTTGTCCTGTGCTTCAGGTAGTCTCAAGGATTCTGGGGGAAGAGATGAACTTAGGCCACCTGGCAGGGTCCTGAAACCAGTGCCCTAGAGGCATTTTCATACAAAATTGCACCAAAACAATCAGATGCTGTTTAGATGTGGAAAAATAGCTAGCCCTTTGCAGGTGCTTCAAAAGCTGTGTTTTAGCTAAATCCCTTGGTTTTTAAGAGTGAATATCCAGGGAGCTGGAAAAAAAAAATCTATAAATCAGGCATGACCTTCATCTTCCCCACAAAGAAAAGAAAGCAAAAAAGGAAGCTCAGAGCAGCAATTACAAGAGGCTCAGCATTGTTCCTGCTCTTGTTGCTTCTTCTCTACAGTTTGGTCTTTCTTCCCCCTTGGCTTTCTCCACTGTTCAGTATATTAACATGAAACCCGAGATGCTTTTTTCTTTCCTGGTGGAGCATGTCATTTTACTTTTTTTTAGATAGGCAGAAATTGATTTTTGTCTTCTCTGAATGAAGCTAAAATGAAAGTGGCTCTATTCAACACCAAAATCAGATTCAATGGAGGTAACATCTTTTCTCTGTAAAACATTCCAATTCAAAAATCGGAAGCAACTGTAAAATCATTCCTGTCTTAAAAATTGTAGATGCTGAAGCCTATGAAGGCACTGTATCGTTTTTAGGGGGGAAAGGGGAGAGAAGGGGGTTGTTTTAACAAAAAACATGATTTGGCCAAAAAAATAAAAAATAAAATAAAATAAAATAAAAAAATAAATAAACAAAACAAAACAAAACAAAAACAACACCAAAGAGTTTGCTATGGAATCTAGAATGCATCAGTTAGGAGCAGACACTGAAGTCTGACGGCCCTTTGTTCAAGTTCAAGATTAATTAGCACTGTGGACATACACAACTTGTTGAACATCACTGCTGAGCCTCTCTTTCTTTATCTAAGAGATAATCATAATAAAACTTCCTTCCTAGGACGGTTGTCTTAATTCAAGAAGTATCTCCCTAACAACTGAATAGATCTTAAGAATTGTACGCAGTGCATAACATAGAGTAAACGACCGGCAAACTTTAGCTATTGTTATTCATTATTTCCTTGGAAATTCAGCTGTGGAGGAATAAAAAAGAATGTGAAAAACAGAGAAAGCATGTGCTGTCCAGTCCATCTGATGATAATTACCCCCACATGCATTAAAATCACAGATCTGGCTCCTCTGCGCATGCACGTGTGTGTGTCTCTGTGTGTGTATATGTGTGGCATTGCACAGGTGCCTAGAAAGTGGAGGAGAGTCACTGCGCCAGAGCCTTGGGCCAAGCAGGGCCATACAGATAATTTTTGAGCAAGTACCACATTAAGTATGTAAAGGCTACACGAGTTCTGTGAGTTGTGGGTGTGTTGGGTGTCATATTCAGAAAGCCTCCAGGATCTCTCTCCTAAAGGATGCACATAGCACCTCTCCATTGTCTTGACTGTTCACAAGTATTTATAAGGACTGTTTGTCCACTGCAGGATTTTTTGTGCTGCTTGATGAAACAGCCTGCAAGAAAGTAAACCCTCTTTACCTGCATAGCCTTCCTCTCTGCTGAGCCTACCAAATGGAGGGCAACTATCACTTAGTCCTACAATATCTCCTTATGAAGGTAGCACCAGGAATCTGTCTATGCTTTCCTCACTAAAATCCCCTAGTATGTTGGGGTACAGCTCTAACTGGCCTTCTAACGGTGATTATTCAACTGTTCTGTAAACATTAACTTATTTCATGCCACTAGGAATAGTTCTCTTATTTTAGAATAAAACTTTCCAGAAAATTCTCAAAAGTCAATATGATTTAAAGAGGCAGTGTGTCTGTGTTTTGTTTATTTTGTCTTGCTTTTGAGTTTCTTTTTGGAATATCATCTGGCACTCAATATGTATTTACAAGGCCCATACACTATGACTTTGACAATTAATAATAATTGGAAGAAAGATTTTCTAACAAAACTTCAAAAACATATATCTGCCATGGATTTTAAAAAAATTTTTAAAAAAATGTCAGCTCATCTGTGATAAAAATCACTTTAGGATTTATGAAGGGGAAATAAGAAAATAAAAACTGGTCAGGCTACTTACTCCTTAATTTGGATTTAGGGCAGCAATAAAACTCTCCATTTTTCTGTTCAGTGCCTGAACACTGATGAGGTTTCCAAGCAACTTTATGGAAATGGGAGTCAGTGCCCCTGTGTTTTTGGTCAAGGGTCCCCACAGTGCCGAGCTCCATGAAGCACGTTTGATTTGGGGAGGAAAACAGTGAACTAGGACTCCATACTTTGCAAATGCCAATAGAGCTTTTGACTGGCTTTCCCTCTGGCTTTTCTCCTTTTATTATCAGGGAGCTTGAAAAACTGGGGTAGAAATCAGGCCTCAGGTAGAAACACTCTCTAGTTTGCTCCAGTTACCTGTGCAGGTTGAACACCCCTGGATTCTGTTACTGCTGTGCCTTCTCTGTATTCTCTGTGAGGACAGACTGCTCCTGCTCATCTCACTCACGACAGACCTGGCACAGTCCTTGCTGAGGTAGTAGAACATGTTTCCGTGCCCTTCCTTCCTTCATGCCTCCCCACCCGGACCCCTGCTGGCTCTTTCTTTTGCATAAAACACATCAAAGTAATGCTAAGTTCACACATATGCAACCAAATGTTAGCAAGGGTGTCAAAACAATTTAATGCGGAAGCGAAAATCTTCTCAACCAATTATGCTGAAATTACTAAATATCCATATGGAAAAATATAAACTTAGCTCACACCATACACAAAAACAAACTAAAGATGGGTCATAGACCTAAATGAAAAAGCTAAAATGATAAAGCTACTGGGATGAAACAGAGCTGTCTTCATAACCTTGAGGTAGGTACAAATTTCCGAGAGGACCCCAAACCCAGAAACATTAATAATTAGGCTATAAAAGTTAAGAACCTGTGTGCATTAAAAAACACCATCAGGAAAATTGATAGGCAATTCACAGACTGGGAAAAATAATTCACAGCACATGTATGACAAATGGCTTGTGTCTAGTATAGAGAGAACTCCTGCCACTCAATAATAAAAAGAGACAACAAAAATGAAAAAAAAAATGGGGAAAAGACACAAATACTTCTCAAAAGACAGTATACAAATAGCAGTTTGCAATGAAAGAGCACACAGTATCATTCAGGAAATACAAATTAAAACCACAACGAGATACCACTACACTCTCACTAGAATGGCTAAAATGAGAGAGAATGTGGGGCAACCAGAACTCTCATATACTGCTAGTGGGAACAGTGGTAAAATGGTACCTCTAGTCAGCAGTTTCTTAGAAGTTGTCTATGAACTAAGTATTTAAGTGGAATGAAAACAACATGTGAAGAATGTTTATAGCAAATTTATGCAATAGTAGCTGCAAACTGAAAACATTCTGCATACCCATCAATGGAATGGATAAACAAAGTGTTATATTCATATAATGAAATAGTACTCAGCAATGAAAAGGAAAAATCTATTAATATATGCAACAACACAGATGATCTCAAAAGCATTATGCTGAGTGATAGAAGCCAGATCCCCAGTCCCCCCAAATCTACATACTGTATGAGTATGATTTCAAATGTGTAAAATTCTAAATGAGGCAAAACTATGTCATGGTGATGGAAATCAAATCAGTGGTTACTTCTGGAGGAATGGACTAGGAAGGGGCAGAGACACTTTTCAGAGCATTGGAAATGCTGTGTGCTTTGATATGCATTTTATCAGGACTGACTAGGCAGTACACTTAAGACGTGAGCGTTCCATCGTGTGTAAATTAAACCTCAATTTAAAAAAGCCATAGCCAAAAGAATGCCAAATAGTCACTGGCAGCAAAAGAGAACATTGTGTGTTTTGCAAGTGCTTCTGGCAGAAGATAGAACAGTGCAGAATGAAGGGACTCAGCTCGCCTGGGCTGCTAGGACAGAGCAGCTCTGCAAGTTCTAACCAAAAGGAGCAGCAGCAAGTCTGGGACGGGGGTTGGGGTAAGAGTAGAGAAGAAAGGAGGTCAAGAGAAAAATCTCACTTGCCCATCTGACATGCATTCGGAGAGTGTGAATGATGATGGTAAAAATAATGAAGAAATATTTTACAACAGCATGTGAACATGATGTGCTAGTAATAAAATTGATTTCTTTGTTCTCCTAGGCTGTGCTTATAGCTGACATTGTTGGGCAGAACCACATGTCTAGGAGATACTCAGTAAATACGTATTGAATGCATGTTCTTTTGGAGGGGCCTTCTTTTTTCTGCCTTAACCTACCTTACCTACCTTAATCTCCTCTTCCTACTTTGACTAGCTAGCCCTGGGGCTGGCATGATTAAGGTCTAGCTGCAAAGGCATGCTCAAGGAGATAATGCTGGTAAAGAATGCTGAAGTAGATTATGCCAGAGGGAAATGTTTACAAAGATTGCTGGAAATGGGGGAGGTCTACTTGTTCCCTCCTGGTGAGTAGCTTTTAGACAACAGCTTTTGTCTCCATTAAACAAATTAGATTTGAACCAGAGAAAAACACTTTTATTTCCTCAGCCTCCTGAACTATATAGTCTTTCCTACTGGGGCAGCTATTCTGCAGGCACCCAAATAATTTATCATGGGTGACATAGCTCACTGAGAATACAAAATGCCGTAAGTCAAGGCATGGACCTAAATCAATCAGAGAAAGCGAAGACTTCAGGCTTTTAATTTACTGCCAGGAGGAGACAACATGGCTGGTGTGACACCCCTTTGGGGCTTTGTCATATGTGCAACAGAAAGTGAGCTGTGTCCTGATCAAAACCCAGAGGGTGCAGGAGCAAGGAGACATCAAACCATTCTATACCCAGGAAAGGGAATATGAATGGTTAGGAACAGCTTGATTTTCCTGTGCATTCTCTATTTGTGAGAGGTCTTCAGAATTATTTATAGTTTTTTTCCACCTCCTTGGAGGTTCTTGCAGATACCAGAAGTGGCTGATACTTCCTGAGGATGAACTTTTGATCTTGCTGCTCACTGTAAGTGGGACCAAGGGCTGACACATTTCTATTTCTTCTTTGACCTGAGCTGCTCTGTTGAAGGAGCAAAGTTCATACTGGGGCTTCACTGAGACTGGGAGGGCTCTGTTTGAACAACTTCTTGGATTCAGCTGGATTTTAACTTTGAATTTTTAAAATGTGTATTGATTACAGGGATTAATTGCAGTGCCTACAAAATCAGTATCAATATTGTCAATAAGCCATTGAAATGACTAAAATCAATATCTGACTTGTGAGAAATGTTTCTTTTTTAGCTTTTGTTTTACTCATTATGATTCCTTACTATGTAGAGGAATCTATATTTAGTAATCAAAACAAAACAAGCAGTCCCCCCCAAACAAAAACAATTCTACCAGGGTCTTCCTAGTGCCGGCCAACCCAGGCAGCTCAGGAGAGCTTGCAGCATAAACAAAATGGAGAAAGAGAAGAAGACTTACTTGTATCTCTACCCTCAATGCCTCTGGGTATCTCCACCTACACTTTTCCAAAGATTGTGCTTCTTGATTATCTCCTAACCTCCCCCACCAGCTTTCTTTTCCCTCAGAGGAATTAGTAATCATGTATAAATGACAGAAATAAATAACCTTCTTAGTGGGCATTTGCTTTTCAAAAGGGATCTATTGATCCCAGTTGAATATTTCAGAAGATGGAATTGACAAAGACATGCTCCTTGACCAAACATTAGCATACTCTTTTGAGACCTCTTCTCAGCTAGAACTCAGCTTTGGTACTTGTTCTTGCCAGGTCCACATAGCCCAGAGTTAGTAAAAATTCTGCTAAGATAGTTTAGCAAGAATTCCACCACCTGCCTCTTGATACCTAATCACCCTGGCCTACCTTCAGCAAAAAATCCTGTTAAGCTGGCTTAGCAAGAAGCTCCCTACCCTTCTTTTTAGTACTTTTCCATTCACCAACCTTCAATTTGCTTCTTGCCTGTAAATCCTCACTTGTCCTTGTTGTATTTAGAGTTGAGCACAATTGCCTTCCACTATAGTGATAGTCTTAACCCTTATTATAAGAGTTTTGAACATGGTCTTCCTTACTGTTTTAATAGATGTCAGAATAATTTTTTTTTTTTAACAGAGTGAAAGCTCCATGAGGATAAGACCTTTGCCTTTCTGTCCCACTAATGGATCCTTCACACTAGAACTATATCAGGAGCACAGAATTATGTCAGTAAAGATTTGCTGATAAATGCTGGTATGAATGATCTCATTTTGGTCTTTTCATAAAAACACTGAGGTAGGTTCTTACCTCCATTTTATAAAAGAAGAAAATGAGCCTTAGATGCCTTAAGGAATTTATTTTTTGTCTACCAACTAGTAAGAAACACTCTATGGAGAAAGTGCTCTTTTCTCTGTCCAATGTCACAAATAGCTTTTAATCTATTGGATTAAGAAATATCTGAGAGAGTGATATGAACAAGATGGTAGAATAAGTGTCCAACACTTGTCCCCTCACAGATACATCAATTTAAACAAATGCCCACATATAAACATACTTTCACAAGAGCTAGGGAGTGCAGATGAAAGATTATGGCATCTAGGTGGAAACACAGAAGAAAGAAAAGAGTCATTGAGGAGGGTGGTAGAAACAGTTTTATATTACCCATGCCACCTCTTCTTTAAGACCACACAGTGGAACACAGAGAGATAATCTCTGCATGGAAGGAAAGCAAAGTGAGCACCTGATTTCACCATGGACCCCAGTACCAGGACCACTCTAGTGAACTCTAGTTCTAGGCTGACTCCTATCATTCCAGATCCCAGGACTGTCCCAGTGATAGGCCAGCCACTGTGGACCCAGTCTTTAGGCACACCCCAGGTCTAGGCTAGCCTCCATCACCCCAGGCACCAGGCAGCCCACTCAAGAACTCCAACAGCAAGCCCACTCATAAACCCCACCAGCCAGCCTGCTCAGAATCACTGGACAGGCTGACTGGTGAAGGGCTTTCCCTGCTGAAGCCAGTTTGTAAAGAGTGAACTAGTTGCCTACTTCCTCAAATGTAAGACAACAATGTAAATCCATAGGATTACAAATAATCAGGAAAACATGATACCACCAAAGGAATAAAATAAAGCATCAGTAATCAACTCTAAAGAAATGGAGATCTATAAGCTGCCTGACAAAGAATTCAAAATAATTGTCTTAAGAAGCTCAGTGTGCTACAGGAGAACCAAGATAGACAACTAAGCAAAACTAGGAAAGCAATACATGAATAAAATGAGAAGTTCAGCAAAGGGAAAAAAATGTAAAAGAACAAAATGGAAATTTTGGACCTAATAAACACAATGGCTGAACTGAAAACTTCCATAAAGACCATCAATAGCAGACCTAATCAAATAGGAGTGAGAATCACCTAGCTCAAAGACAGGTCATTTGAAATTGCCCAGTCAGAGGAACAACAAGATCAACAAGAAAAAAAGTGGAGAAAGCCTATGGAAATTATGGGACACCATCAAGCAAACCAACACATGCTTATGGGAACCTAAGAGTGAGCAGAGAAAGAGAAAGGCGTAGAAAGCTTATTTAAAGTAAATTACAGAAAACTTCCCAAATATGAAGAAGAAAATGAACATCCAAATCTATGAGGCCCAAAGAACTCTAAATAGATTAAACATAAAGCGATCTTTAACAAAACACATTATAATCACATTCTCAAAAATCAAAGACACAGAGAAAATTTTGAAAGCAGCAAGAGAAAAGCAATTTGTCATACACAAGGTACTCTTTGTGTTCATAAAACTATCAGTGGATATTTTAGCGGAAATCTTGCAGGCCAGAAGAGACTGAGATGATATATTCAAAGTGCTAAAAGAAAATTTTTAAAAAGGCCAACAAAAATACTGTATTCAACAAGTCTGTCCTTCAGAAATGGAGACAAAATAAAGACTTTTTCAGAAAAACAAAAGCTGAGGGAGTTCCTCACCTCTAGATCTTCCTTATAAGAAATGCTAAAGAAAGATCTTCCATTGAAGTTAAAGGATTCTCACTAACAACACAAAAACATATGAAGGTATAAAAGTCACTATTAAAGGTAAGAATATAGTCAAATTCAGAATACTCTAGTACAGTTAGGGTGGTATGTAAATCACTTTTCAGTCTAGTTTAAAAGTTAAAAGACAAAAGTATTAAAAATAACTATAGCTACAATAATTTGTAAATGGATACATAATATATAAAGATGTAAATTGTGACACTAATAACATAAAATGTGGGGAGAGAAGTTAAAGTGTAGAATTTTTGTATGTGGTAGAAATTAAGTTGTTATCAACATAAAATATATTGTTATAACTATAACATGCTTTATGTTTTAAGCCTTGTGGTAACTACAGAAAAAAAAGTCTGTAGTAAATCCACAAAAGAGAAAGAGAAAGAAATCAAAACATACCACTACAAAAAAAAAAAACAACACCCCCAAACACTGAATTATAAAGAAGACAGCAAGAGAGAAAGAGAGGAACTAGAAAATAGTAACAAAACATTGAACAAAGTTGTAAGTCTTTACTTACCAATAATTACTTTAAATGTAAATGAATTATATTTTCCGATCAACAGACATACAGTAGCTGAATAGATTTTTTTTAAAAAAGATCCAACTATGGGCTGCCTAGAAGAGAATCACTTTAGACATAGGAGTACACAGAGACTGAAAGAAGGAATGGAAAAATATATTCAATGCAAATGGTAATCAACAGAGAGCAAGGGTTGTTATACCTATGAGAAAAATAGGCCTTAAGTCAAAAACTGTCACAAAAGACAAAGAAGGTCATTATATAATAATAAATGTATCAATTCATCAAAAGAATGCAAGAATTTTAAATATATATGTACCCAACATTGGAGCACCTAACTATATAAAGCAAATATTAATAGAACTGAAGGGAGAGATAGATAGCAATGAAATAATAATAGGAGACTTCAATACCCAAATTTCAAAATAGAATAGATCATACAGACAGAAAATCATTATGAAAACAGCATAGTTGAATAACACTATAGACCAAATGGAGCGTACAGACATATACAGAACATTCTATCCAAGAGCACCCTAATATACATTCTTTGCAAGTGCACATGAGTCATTCTCCAGGATAGGTATACATTAGGCTACAAAATAAGTCTTAACAAACTTAAAAAGATTAAAATCATATCAAGTATCCTTTTTGATTGCAATGATATGAAACTAGAAATCAATAACAGGAAGAAAACAGAAATTTACAAATATGTGCAAATTAAACAAAAACTTCTGAACAATCAATGGGCCAAAAACGAAATCAGAAGAAAAATCAAAACAAACCTTGAGACAAGCGAGAATGGAAACACACATACCAACACTGATGGGTTGCAGCAAGAGTAGTTCTAAGAGGGAAGTTTACAGTGATAAACACTTATTTTAAAAAAAAAATTTTGAATAGTCAACCTAACTTTATATTTTAAGAAACTAGAAAAAGAAGACAAACTAAACCCAAAGTCAGCGGAAGGAAGAAAATAAATATTAGAATAGAAATAAATGAAATACAGCCTAGAAAAAATAATAAAAAAGATCAATGAAACTAGGAGTTTGTTTTTTGAAAAGATAAACAACATTGACAAACCTTTATGTAGGCTACCCAAGAAGAAAGAGGGAAGACTCAAATAAATAAAGTTATAAATGAAAGAGGAGACATTGCAACTGATAGTACAGAAGTACAAAGGATCATAAGAGACTACTATAAACAATTACACGGCCTCAAATCGAATAACTCAGAACAAATTATTAATTAATTAATTTTAAAAAATGTGTTTATTATTATTATTTTTTACATTCTAAGATGTTGTTGAGGGGCAATTAGGGGGAGGGGGAGAGGGGAAAGGGGATAGGGTCGGAGGAGGAAGAAGGAGTGTGGCATGGTCGAGGCCTGTGGTACCCCCTTCATTCTGGCAGGGTAGTCCAGGGGCTACTGGTGGCAGCTCAGTTGTTGCTGGGCTGGATGTGGACACTGGTGGGTGGCAGGGGGGAGGTTGTGGCTGAGGCCCTTGGCCTCCCACTGCCCCAGTTTGGGAGCCTGGGATGCTTTTAATGTCTCTGTGGTTGTTGCTGGGCTGTGTGCAGATGTTGGGGTGTGTGGCAGAGGCTCTCATCCCCCCACCACCCTGAATTGGGAGCCTGGGGATCTTCCAAGGTGGCTCAGTGATTGTCACTAGGCTGAATGCAGTCATTGGGGAAGCATGGCTGAAGCGCCCCCTCCTCCACTCACCCCAGCTTGGGGACCCGGGGGGCTTCTGGTCCTTCTAGGTTTTATGGGTGTTCTTTGGTGGTGTTAGACCTTTACTTGTTAATATCAGAACTTTGTCTCTGATCTGTGGGTATTTTGGTTTTTTCTTACAGTTGTTTGTGGGATTATTAGCTACCCCCACTACTTAAACTCTGCACTGGACCTAATTTGTCGATCTTTGCTTACTTCTAAAATGGGGAGTTTCCTGTGGGAACCAGCACTTAAGCCCTGTGGTTGAGCTAAATTGCTGCTTTGCTGCTGATTCTCTGGGGAAGGCTTTTTGTGCAGCCCAGGTTTTAATTGTTGACCTTGTAAGCACTTCCATGTCTTGTGAGGTCTGGTATGCCTGGGTTGTGTGGAAACTCTGGTCTGGGCCTAAGTGTTTCCAGCAAACTATACAATCTGCAGATCTATATTCCTGACCAGTCTCCACTGAGTGGGCCTGTGCTGATTGGAGAGCAGATCAGCTGTCCATGCTGTGCCCCAGTGTTCCCCCATTGAGCCAGTCTCCCCCCACTCTCCACACTCCAAACATTTTCTGTGGGATGGGCCATGAACTGGTCCTTTGCAATGACTCACTGGCCTCTTAGTGGCTCATTTTTTCAGTTGTCTGTGGCCCCTCACTTCCATGTGTGCCCAAGGGAATCCTATCAGTGGTTTTGCTGGCCTGGGGGCCACCAAAGCCCTCTTCTCCCCTGCAGCCTCCAAGCAACTTCATATGAAGGGCACAGATATGGCTTTTGCCAGCTCCTCTCTGTTTATTCACCAGCTCCAGCCTTGAAGTGGCCAGGGCTCAAAATGGTGGGAGCAGTCATTTCTTTTTCTCATCGCGGCTTCTCCTGCCTTCATGAACTCCATAGGTCTCTCCTCCTCTTCCCCTGAGCTCTAGTGGCCCCAGCTTGGCTGTTGTTGCTATTTAATAGTTGTAAATTGGTTGATTGTGGGAGAGAGTGACACTGGGGACTGTCTATTCTGCCATCTTGACTGGAAGTCAGAAGAAATTGATAAATTCCTAGAAACATACAACCTACCAAGACTGAATTACAAAGAAATGGAACATAGAATAGACCAACAACTAGTATTGAGATTGAATCAGTAATCAAAAATATCACAACAACAACAAAAAGCCAAGGATCTGGTGGCTTCACTGGTGAATTCTATGAAAGATTTAAAGAGGAATTAACACCAATACTTCTTATAGTCTTCCAAAAGATTGGAAAGGAGGAAACACTTCCAAACTCATTTTGTGAGGCCAACATTACCCTGACATCAATGCTAGACAAGGACACTATAAAAAAAGAAAATTATAGGACACTATCCCTGCTGAACATACATGCAAAAACTTCAACAAAATACTAGCAAACTAAATTTAACAGCACATTAAAAGGATCGCACATTGCAGTCAAGTGGGATTAGTCCCTGGGATGCAAAGATGATAAAACATATGCAAATCATTGAACATGTTACACCACATTAACAGACTGAAGACAAAAATATAATCATCTCAGCAGATGCAGGAAAAGCATGTGACAAAATTTGACATCCTTTTGTGATAAAAATTCTCAACAGATTAGATATAGAAGGAATGTGCCTTGACATAATAAAGGCCATATATGACAAGCCTATGGCTGACATCACATTCTACAATAAAAAGCTGAGAGCTTTCCCTCTAAGATTAGGAGCAAAACAAGAATATCCACTCTTCTCACTTCTATTCAATATAATAGTGGAAGTCATAGCTAGGAGATACTCCTTACTGTGGGTGAAGATAAGCAAGAAATCCCCAACCACACTCCTGCTACAGATGCCTAAAATCCTAGCTACAAGGGAACCACACAGCTCTTGCTAGCCATGAGCCCAGCTGCTTGGAGGCCACATAAGTGCATTATTCCAGCCTGGGAATTCACCCTGAGATCCCCCGTGCTGTGGGACCCAGGCTGTGGCAGCACCTTGCTATTTTGAGATCTGAGCCAATACAAGAATGCATTCTGCTCTAGGAACTAACAGCCCTGGCATCTCCACGTCCCTCAGTCCTATTGTCATCCCATCACACAGTGACTCTGGCACATGAACCCACACAGTGCCCTGAATCCCAGGGAACTGGTGGCTCATCATGCTGGGGAGACCACACTCAAGACAAAGGGAGCCAATGAATGTGCTTTCCAAAGCCTGAGAACCAACCGCTCAGAGATTTCTGCCACTGTCAGTGGCACTGCTTTCCTCTCCCAGGGCACAGAGTCCCATGTGCAACTCCATCAAACCTGCCCAGGGCCACCCACTCCAGCTGAGGAGCTGCAGAGCTCTCCAACATCTCTCTTGGGAGTTCAGGGTTCCACCTGAGGCCCCAGCGACCCCACCTAGAGTCACCATTGCAGACGAGGAATTGCAGAGCACCCGAGCATCTGTTTTGAAGGTGCAGGGTCCTGCTTGAGGCCACAGCAACCCCGGCGAGAGTTGCCCACCCCTGCTGAGGAGCTATGAAAAGCCCCAGTGTTTCTCTTAGGGTTGCAGGGACCCATCCAAAGCCCCAATGATCCTGCCTAGAGTTGCCCACTCCAGCTGAGGGCTGCTGAGTGCTCCACAACCTCTCATGGAGGCACAGGATCCAGCCCATGGCCACGGCAACTCTGCCTAGAGTTGCCCACTCCAGCCAATAAACCCATGTTTATTGCAGCACTATTCATAATAGCCAAGATGGGTAATCAATCTAGGTGTCCATGAACTGATGAATGGATAAAGAAAATGTGGTATATATACACAATGGAATATTACTCATCCATAAAAAAGAATGAACTCCTGTCATTTCCAGCAACATAGATGAGCTGGGAAGACTTTATGTTAAGTGAAATAAGTCAGGCAGAGAAATATAAATATCACATGTTCTCACTTGTATGTAGAAGCTAAAAAAAAAAAGCTTAGCTTATAGAAGTAGAGTAGAAGTGTGGTTACTAGAGGCTAGAAATGGGAGGAGAGAGGGGAGGTAGGGAGAGGTTGGTTAACAAATACAAAATTACAGCTAGATAGGAAAAATAAGTTTTAGTGGTCCACAGCCGTGCTAGGCATCCTCATTGGCAAAAGGAGAATAATAATGCCTATCTCAGAACTGGTTTGAGAATCTCATGGTATAATCTACATAGCACAATATATAATAACAGTAAATACTTCCAAAATAACTATGATTATTAAAGGCATCGTAGCAACTTTGTAAAATGGTATACCTCCAAAAATTTTAAGTAATAATTTTCTCCTTCAAGAGAATTGTTTCTACATAAAAAAATCAATATACTTAGTAGAGGACATCTCAATTTGCCATTCAGTGTAACACTGTGGAATAATGGAAATACAGTAGTGTTGAAAAAAAGGAGTAGAGAAAACTGGAAATGGTCAACATCTAGCTTAATTTCTTTCTTTATAAGTTTATTTTTAGTAAAAGCTTCTTGAGCGAAAATATGACTCGTTAGACATTAGCAGTTTGAAAAAAAGTAAAAGAAGTAATACCCATCTAATCACCCAGGTGTCAGGCCAAGAGTGAGCTTCACAGCCTCCTATTAACCAATGTTTCATTGGTTTTAAATGCTATGGCTCTATTTCAGTACAGAGACACACTCATTATTGAGCAGATCAGCAAGAGATTTGAAAAACATTTTCCAGGTCCTGTGGTCAATACAAAAATCAAATTAATGAATTATTATTAAAATAAATAGTAAATTTGAATGTTGAAGAGATCAGTAGGTCCATAGTAGAGAGAAATTAATCAGTATAAAAAATGTATTGGCGGAGGGTCAATTTAAATGAATTAAAAAAATTTTTTTTAGCAAATGAGTAAAATTTTACATTTTGATCATGGGGGAAAACAGCTCCTGGAATGGGCTGGAATGAATGAAAAGTCTGTAGGATGGAAAGTTTTAAAGAAGTGAAGAGTACTACCTTAAAGAGCACACAGTACTCTATTTTAAGCATATCCTCTTCAGAGGATCTTCCATAATGAGCTCTTGATGTTGTTCTGTATTCAAGGTAGTGCATACGAAGGTGTGCAGGGCAGGGCACCAGGTGTCCTGGATACCCAGCAAGCCTTCCTCCCATACCCCTATTTCTAAGCATTAGTTAGCTTGTAACTACATCACATTTCTACATTGTGCTGAAAATTCCTGTAAATAAATTTTATGTATATTTCTGATTTTTTTTTCAATAAATTAGTAGAAGTTCTACACATTGGAACAAAGCATATGCACATATTTCAGGCTTTTCTTACTGTGCAATTTCTCTCTAGATAGGTAGTATATTAGGTAAATACTAAGAACGTGGGTTCTGGAGTTAGAAGGCCTGGGTTTGGCTACAAGGCTCAGTCATTTGCTTACAGTGTAATCTAAAGCTATTTTAAATATCTTTCCAGGGCCCAATTTCTTTATCTGTAAAGTGGGAATAATAATACAAACACATAGCTTCTAGAATGACTATGATGATTTAATGGACTAATACAAAAGTTCTTTGCAAGGTTAAAAGGCTATACAAATGTTAGTTGTTTGTATTATGGCCATGTTTCCAAATCTCTTTTCCTCCTCAGTTGCCACTTGAAATATGACAGCATGACCTGGTCCTGTGCAGGGCCCTGGAGATAAGGACAGAGGAAGCGAGGCTGTTCCTCAGGGCTAACAGGAATGGGGGAGGAGGCTTCCAGTCCTCCCACTAGAAATCCCTGCAATGAGAATTTATGTCTTTCTGACATCTCACACCAACACTGCGTGGCCTGTGGGGAAAGGGGTCACAGAGAAGCACACAACCAGGCTAACTCATTACCATAAATGTGCTTGGAATTGAAGAAGAAAATCAAGAAAGGGCAAGTGGGATGAAGGCACTGTCTGCAGCTGGCATTTACCTTCTGTGAGATTAAAATGTTCAGCCGAATGAATTGATGTCCTATCTCTGTAGATCTGCACGGACACCTAATGGAATGAAAATATAATGCAAATGCAAACTCCCCTCAAGAGATGGTGCAATTTCCCTGCCTTCTCTGTGTATGGGGAGAACTGTAAACATTGACAAGGAGAAGGAAGTGAGCACAAGCGTCTGAAGATGCACTGGGATCCGTGAAGCTGAAGGGACGAGAGGGAAGGGAATGGCAGATGAACTGCTCCTTGAAGCCTGTCAGTCACACGGGCTCTCCTCATGTGCACCACCCTCGGGGTTTTGCTAGGTGAGGAGTGTACACCAGAATGCTGGAGACTGGCAACTACAACCATGTGAGGAGGGAGGCAGGGAGGGAGGGAGGGAGGGAGGGAGGGAGAGAGAGAGAGAGAGAGAGAGAGAGAGAGAGGAGAAGAGGAGGAAGTTGGGCAGGCAGGCAGGAAGGAAGGAAGGAAGGAAGGAAGGAAGAAAGAAGGACTCTGTAATTGAGGATAGTTACAACAGATGCCTTAAAATAGGTTTGAAATCTGGCAATTGGACTTTAAAAAAATATAAAACTCCAAACATGTTTCATTTAGCTGTATAGTTTCAGAAAGAACCTAATTGAGGTGAGGAAGGATTTTGAACAGAAAAGGCAGTTGAACTGAGACAAATTGTAATATCTTCTCTGAGATCTTTAAAGGTAGTTCTAATGCTCTGGAATGCTGAATGTGGATATGCCCAAGGGTGGGGAAAGGAGATTCAAGACCAATTTCAGTTCACTGAGGTCCTGCCATGCTGCAGTACACAGCTGGACTTATTTTCTTATGTAACGGGCAACATGAAACAGAAGGCTGAAGTATAAAACTGAGGATAATTATGCACTGAAGAGTGTTTTCAGGCATTTTTCATGGCATTCGAATATTTTTTCCCCACAGAAAACTGATCGGTAGTTTTATTCATTCATTCGTTTAATGAGCATTTTGACTTCGAGGTGACATTTGAACTGGAGTCATGGAAGATAGAAATTAATTACACAGGCAGACAAAAGGAAGCAAAATGAGCATGCCAGACACTATCATATTTACTTCAGCTCAGAATAATAAAAGATCTGTTCTTGGCAACCTCATTTTCTTGTTGTCTTTGCTTTTCATGAAGCTCCCCACCTCAGACCACCTTCCTTCCATCAAACATTTGCTCTCACCCAACCTTCCCCCATAAAAAACCCTTCAAATTGAATAATTTTATGTAATAATAAGTGGAGAAAGGCAACTATTCTATGGCAGACATTGTGACATTTATGGCATAACATTTATCCCACTCAATCTTCACAGCAAACTTACTTAGTAACTAGAGCTCAGGAAAGTTTGATAGATTGCCCAAAAGGCCAGAGTTTAGAACCCTGCTCCTGCTCCTTCCTTTAGACTTAGCTGGATATGTTCTATTTCCAATAATGTCAGGCTAGGTGACTTGGACCAATCATCTCACTGAAAACAGCTAAAATAAGTAGATTATATATACAAATAATACATACTTGATAAATATTATGTACATTATATATATTAATAGATACATATATTTCCTCATAAATATATTAAAGATCTGAGAAAGTACTAGACCAACATTGTGAGAGAACAGAAACTCAGAGAGAAAAATATAGCATGAGCACCATGGCAGCCACTTTTGCTTTGAGGTAATTTGCTGAGACTGATAAATTTGAACTTTTGTTTTTGATGACTTTATGAGATGTGGGGACAAAAAGTAAAACCAGACCTGTGCAAGGTAGGGTATCTAACAAAAGACTCTTCCAAAATGAGCTTGAAGCTTGAAAAACTACACTCTCATTATGATGGTGAATTGGAAGTCGGTCAATCCTTTCAAGGCATTGAAGCCCAAGTTTGAATAATCTGGGTCCTGAATAAAACTGAAAATCTTTAATTTCAATTAATGTAATCCTGACACTGTTAGAACCCCAGGCATTGGGCGGAAGCAAAGACAATTTCTTTTTGGAGAAATTGCTTCCATTCTAGACCATAAATTATTTCTACAAATGATATTTTAGGCAAAATGAACACAAAGGTAACCAGGCATGTAAGAAAATTAGACCACATGAAGGACAACCAGCAGAAACAACAGGCAACAGAAATAGACCTAAAAAGACTTGGTTATTGAAATGATCAGAAACAGATTATAAAACAAGTAGTCTTACTATGCTTAAATGAATTTGAGGAAAACTTGAAAGCTATCTGCAGGCTATAGATAACTTTAAAAAGGAAACCAACTGATTAAGAAAGATAAATAGAACTGCTAGAAATACAATCTAAATTTACTAAAATTAAAAACTTAATGAAATATTTAATAGTAGTTAGGTATAGCTAAAGAGAAAATTAGTGAACTGGAAGATAAATCAGAAGAAAATTTCCTGCATGTAGCATGGAGAAATAAAAAGAGGAAAAATACATAAAAGTTGGTAAGTTATATGGAACACAGAATACAGAGGGATAATTTATATTTAACAAGAATTCTTTAGAATTCTTTAGAATGCCTTTAGAATTTCCTTTTAAAAAGAAAAGAAAAGAAAGAGGCAAAGTTAATATTTTTAAAATAATGGCCAAGAATACTCAAAATAGATTAAAGGTGATAAATTACATTTACAGAACACTGGAGAATCCCAAGAAAGATAAATCCAAAGAAATACACATTTAGACATATCACAGCAAAACCACAGAAAACAAGAGACAAATAAAAACTCTTGAAAGCAGTCTCAAAGAAATTTCAGTAGACTTATCATCAACAACAAAAGTCAGAAGACAAAAAAAAAAAAAAATCTTCAATGTGCTGGGAGAAAATAACCACCAACTAGATTTTTCTACAAAGTAAAAATAGCTTTCAAGAATGAAAGTAAAATAACATCATTTTCAGACAGAGAGATTTTGACCCTCACAGAACCCTATTAAAATAAATTCTACGGTATGCATTTTAAGCAGAAGAAAAATTGACCCAAATAGAAGGTCTAAAATGCAAAAAGAAAGGAAAAGCTCAGGAAATGTTAAATATTTGGGTATATGTAAATGAACATTATGCTGAACAATAGTATTGTCTTGAGGTATTAAAAAGAAGATAGAAATAGAACATATATCAGTAGCATAAAATTGGAAAGTAAGTAAATAAAATGAATATGCTCTAAGTACTTGTAATGTCTTGGAAAAGAGTAAAGTTATTGGTTATTTTTAGAATTTGAAAAAGTTATACATACATGTTGTAATGCACAGATAAACATTAAATAAATAGAGAGTATATTCATTTCAAACTAGTAGGTGGGAAGAAATTAAATGAGAACATATACTCAATCCAAAAGAAGAAAAGAATAAGAAGAAATGACAGAGCAAGCACAACAAATGGAAAGCATAGAACAAAATGGTAGATTTATCCCAATGTATCAGTTATGTCATTAAATAAAAATGATGAAATGCTCCAGTTAAAAACAAAAGATTGCCAGGTTGGATAAAAATTCAAAATTATGTATTTGCTGTTTAAAAGATTCACATCTAAAAATTAAGAGTAAGCCAATGGCAGTCCCTTCCACCCAGAAGCAGGCAAGCGAGCATAACAAAAACACCACTTCTGTGTGGGTGGCCCACGACAGCCACTGTGCAGGTGACCTTCCAGACACTGAACTGCATTGATACAAGGAGGGTCACCAGCAGAGATCAGAAAAAGAAGAGAATGTCTCTCTCCTCAAACACACTCCAGAGTAATAGAAAAAGCAACTGTTCTACCAGATGACTGGACATCAACGTAGAGATACTAGAAATATGAAAACCCAAGAAAATATGACACCATCAAAAGAATACAGTAATTCTAAGATACCAGACCCTGTAGAGCAGGAAATCCTTGAAATGACTGAAAAAGAATTCTGAGCAACGATCATAAGGAAACTCACTGAGATAAAAGAAGACTTAGTTAGACAACATAATGAAATGAGAAGAAAAAAAAAAAAAATCCAGGACATGAAGGAGGAAATTTACAAAGAGATTAATACCTAAAGAAAGAATGTAACATAACTCATGGAACTGAAAGATTCAATCAATGAAATAAAAAACACAACCGATAGCTTAAGCAGCAGGTTAGAGCAAGCAGAAGGAATTTCTGATCGTGAAGATAGTCTTTTTGAAATAATCCATGTGGCCAAAAAAAAAAAAAGGAAAAAAGAATTTTAAAAAATGAACAAAATCTAAGAGAACCAGCAGACAGCCTTAAGTGCACAAACATTTGAATCACGGGTGTTCCAGAAGGGGAGGTGAAAGAAAAGGCATGGAAAACCTATTCAACAAAATAATAACAAAAAACTTCCCAGGTATAGGGAGAGACACAGACCTTTAGATCCAGGAGGCTCAAAGATCCCCACAGAGATTCAACCCAAAAAGATTCTTTCCAAGACACTTTAAAGTCAATCTGGGAAAGCTCAAAGACAGAGATCTAAAGGAAGCAAGAGAAAAGCATCAAGTCACCTATAAGTGAGTCCCAATCAAACTAACAGCAGACTTCTCAACAAAAACTGTACAGGCCAGAAGAAAATGGGATGATATATTCAAAATACTAAAAGAAAAAAACCTGCCAGCCAAGGATACTATAACCAGTGAGGCAATCTTTCATAAATGAGGGGAAAATAGTGTATTTTCCAGACAAACAAAAACTGTGGGAGTTCACCACCACACAACCAGCCCTACAAGAAATCCTCAAGGAAGTCCTACATCTGGAATCTGAAAAATGATAATCACTACCATGAATACATAAAAAAGAACAAACCCCACTGGTAGAACAAAAATGTAAATGAGCAATAGAAAAAAACTAAATCTTACCACCACAAAGAACTATAACAACAATGTAATAATGTCCCTATTTTATTTCTGATTTTAATAATTTTGGTCTTCTCTTTTTTTTTCTTGGTCAGTCTAGATAAAGGTTTTCAAATTTTGTTGGTCTTTTTATTTTTTATTTTTTGGAACACAGTTGAATTTATTTATTTTTTATGTATTGTCTACCACTGCTTTTGCCATAGCAGTTGCAAGTGAAACCCTATAGCCAGAAAAGGCTAACATGTTTAAAACTACTTTTTTTTACAGAAAAAGTTTTGTTGATCTTTTTTAAGGAATCGGCTTTTGGTTTTGTTGATTCTATTTTCTATTTTGTTGATTGTATTTTCTCTATTGTTTTTTAATTCCCTATTTCATATATTTCTGTTGTAGTCTTTGTTATTTTCTACTTATGTTTGCTTTTGGTTTAGTTTGCTCTTCTTTTTCTATTTTCTTAAGGTAGGAGTTTACATTAATGATTTGAGATTTTTCTTATTTTTAATATAGGTGCTTACAAACATAAATTTTCCTCTAAGCACTGCATGAGCTCAGCATCCTATGCTTTGATCTTTATCTCAAAGTACTCTCTAATTTCCCTGTGATTTTCCTTTTTACTCATTGTTCAGGACAATATTGTTTACTTTCCACACATTCGTGAATTTCCTTAATTTCCTCAGACTTATTTTGTGGCAAAAAAATATTTGATTGGGAGGGAAATAATAAAAATTAAGGGTAAAGAAAGATTGAAAGCTAAAGATTGAAGAATTATATGTCAGACAAATATGATGATACTTCAGAAAGTTAAGATTTGTACAAGGTTTGTACAATGGATCTTCAAAACACTCAGGGAAAGATTCACATGACCTTTTCTATTTTTATTTTTATTATTACTTCTTACTTTATTGGAACAAGGCCAGAAAACACAGTATTTATAATCTTTTAAGAAAATTTTTTATTTATTATTAGCACATTCTTTCTTATATATCATGATATTTCTTTATGCCCTTTACCCAACCTATCACTTCCCAAACACCCTCTTTCCCTCCCTGCCATTTCTAGTATCCTTAGGTTTGTTCCCTCCTTCTAAAAGTTCAACATATTGTTGTGATCTTTTCTTTCTTTCTTTCCTTCATTCTTTCTTTCCTCCCTCCCTCCTTCCCTCCCTCCCTCCCTTCCTAGCAGCCAGTTAAGAGTGAGAACATGTGGTATTTTTGTTTCTTTGTCTGGCTTATTTCACGTAACGTAATTTTCTCCAGACTCATCCACTTTGCTGCAAAAGGCAGAATTTCATTCTTTTTATGGCTGAGTAGTATTCCATTGTATATACATATATTTTCCTTATCCAGTCTTCTGTCAATAGACACTCAGGTTGGCTCCATATTTTGGCGATTGTAAATACAGCTGCAAAGAACATGGGAGTTCAGGTATCCCTCTGACATGGTGACTTCCATTCCTTTGGATATATCCCCAGTAGTGGGATTGGTGGATCATATGGTAGTTCTATCTGTAGTTGAGGAACCTCTATACTGTTTTCCATAGTGGTTGAGCTAATTTACAGTCCCACCAACAGTGCAGAAGAGTTTGCCTTTCCCCACATCCTTGCCAATATTTGTTATTCTCAGTCTTTTTAATAATGGCCAGTCTAACTGGGGTGAGATGATATCTCAATGTGGTTTTGATTTGCATTTCTCTGATGACTAGTGATGCTGAGCAGTTTTTCATGTATCTCTTGGCCATTTGTATGTTGATGGAGTTTGGATGTGTTGTCCCCTCCAAAACTCATGTGGAAATTTGATCTCCAATGTAGCAGTATTGGAAACTGATTATGTTATGGGGGCGGATCCCTCATGAATGGATTAATGCTCTCCCTAGGGGAAGGGGGATTAATGAGTGAGTTCTCACTCGATTAGTTCCCGTGAGAGCTTGTTGCTTAAAAAGACGCTGGCACCCTCTCTCTCTCTCTTTCTTCCTCTCACCATGTGATCTGCTTGTACCCACCAGCTGCTGCCACTTTCTGCCATGAGTAAAAGCAGCCTGAGGCCCATGCCAGATGCAGCTGTCTCAGAATCGTAAACCAAATAAACCTCTCTTCTTTATAAATTACCCAGTCTCAGGTAATTCTGTTAATAGCAACACAAAATGGACTAAGACATATGTCTTCCTTTGAAAATGTCTATTCATCTCCTTTGCATTTTTAAATTGGATTATTTGTTTTTTTTACTGTATAGTTGTTTGAATTCTTTGTATATTCTGGATATTAATCCCTTGTCAGATGTATAGTTTGCAAATATTTTCTCCCACTCCATAGATTGTCTTTCCACTCTGTTGGTTATTTTCCTTTCAGTTTGATAAAACCCAATTTGTTTATTTTTTATTTTGTTGCTTGTGTTTTGGTTTCTTGTTCATAAAGTCTTTGCCCTGTCCTACTTCCTGGAGTGTTTCCCCTGTGGTTTCCTTTAGTAATTTTATGGTTTCAGGTCTTATATTTAAGTCTTTAATCCATTTTGAGTTGATTTTGGTATATGGTGAGAGGAACAGATCCAGTTTCATTTTTTGCATATGGATGTCCAATTTCCCCAGTACCATATATTGAAGAGGCAGTCTTTTCCCCAATGTATGTTCTGGCTGCCTGTGTCAAAGATCAGTTGGCTGTAAGTATGTGGGTTGATTCACTGGTTTTCTATTCTGTTCCACTGATCCAAGTGTCTGTTTTTATGCCAGTACCATGCTGTTTTGGTTACAATAGTTTTGTAATATAATTTGAAGTGGAGTAGTGTTATGTCTCTGGCTCTATTTTTTTTTCCCCCTGGGATTGCTTTGGCTATTCAGGATCTTTTATTGTTCCATATGAATGTTAGGCTTTTTTTTTTTTCTTTCTGTTTCTCTGAAGAATGTCATTGGTATTTTAATGAGGATTGCATTGAATCTGTAGATTGCTTTGGGTAGAATGGATATTTTTATGATGTTAAATCTTCCCATCCAAGGACATAGTATGTCTTTCTACCTTTTTGTGTCCTCTTTAATTTCTTTCAGCAGTGATTTGTAGTTCTCATTGTAGAGATCTTTATTCTCCTTGGTTAAATTGATTCCTAGGTATTTTATTTTTTTGGTGACTGTTGTCAATAAGCTTGCTTTCTTGATTTCATTTTCTGCTAGCTTGTTGCTGGAGTATAAAAATGCTACTGACTTTTGGATATTGATTTTGTATCCTGCAACATTATTGAAATTGTTAATAAGCTCGAAGAGTTTTTTAGAATCTGTAGGTTTTTCTATGTATAAGATCATGTCCTCTGTAAACAAGGACAGTTTGACTTCATCCTCTACAATGTGGATGCCCTTTGTTTCTTTCTCTTGCCTGATTGCTCTGGCCAGTACTTCTAAAACTATGTTAAATAGGAATGGTGAGAATGGGCAACCTTGTCTTGTTCCTGTTCTTAAGAAAAAGCTTTCAGCTTTTCCCCATTCAAGGTGATATTGCCAATTGGTTTGTTGTAAATGGCTTTTATCACATTATCTTTTAATTCTATTTTTCACAAACTTTTTGAAGTGCACCTGTTTTAACCAAAAGAAGTCTGACATCCTTTCACATTTTCTTTTAAGTAATGTCTGATATGTTAATATCAGACAAAGTAGATGTTAAACCAAAGGACATTATTAGAAATAAGTAGGAATTGTTCATAATAATAAAAGGTTTAATTCAACATAAAAGTTAAGCAATTTTAAGTTTTTGTGCACCTAATCCTATAGCCCTCCTTTTTCCTAAAGGGAAATAGATAAGTAAACATCATAGTGGGAGATTTCAACATACCATCTCTCAGTAATTGATGGAAAAAGCAGAAAAATGAGTACAGTTACAGAAACTTTAAATAACACAATAATTGATATATATAGTATCAATCCATGTTCTTTTGAAGAATATGCAGAATTTATATTCTTTTGATGCTCATATGAAACATTAAAAAACAAACAAACGAATATAATGCTACGAAGCAAACACTGAAGAATTTCTAGTACTGAAATCTTATTGATTATGTTCTTTGACCTCAACCCTGTTAAGCTGGAAATCAATAACAAAACGAAAACTAGAAATTTTCATATGTTTTGAAATTTCAAAATATATTTCAATTAACTTACATATTAAAGGTGGAATCAGAATAAAAATTAGGAAGTATTTTGAGCTATATGCTAATGAAAATATTGCATATCAAAATGTATGGAGTGCAGCTAAGGCAGAACTTAGATGTAAATACACGGTTTTAAATGGATACCTTACAAAAAAGAAAGGGTGCAATTTGGTGGAGGTGCTAGAAAAAGAAGAACAAAATAAACTCAAAGTAAGTAGCGGGAAAGAAATAATAATAAGAGCAATCATTAATAAAATATAAAACAAACAGAATCGATGAAGTCAAAATTTCCTTTTTTTTTGACCGGTAAGGGGATCGCAGCCCTCAGCACAGTGTGGTCTGCACCACGCTCAGCCAGTGAGCGCACCGGCCATCCCTATATAGGATCTGAACCCGTGGCCTTGGTGCTCCCAGGGCTGCACTCTCCTGAGTGAGCCACGGGGCTGGCCCCTGAAATTCCTTTTTTAAAAGACTAGCAAAATTGACAAACCTCTGGTGAAATCAGGAAAGGGTGGGTGGAGAGAGAGAGCGAGAATCCAAATTACCAATAACAGGAATTAAAAAGGTGACAGATTCTGCAGAAATTGCATTTGTCTTCCACTTTCAGAAATTATCCTTATTAGGGCCGGCCCCGTGGCGCACTGGGGAGACTGCGCCGCAGGTTCGGATCCTATATAGGAATGGCCAGTGCGCTCACTGGCTGAGCGCCATGCGGGCGACACCACACCAAGGGTTGCCATCCCCTTACCGGTGACAAAAAAAAAAAAAAAATTAAAAAAGAAATTATCCTTATTAGTAAACTATTTTCTCATACGTGTTTTCACTTAATATACTGTAGTGAGTGCTTATTATGCAGAACACATAGCTAGTGCTTACTTAGTTTGTAGTTATGGCTCTTTTTCTATAATGCACTTGTTCAAAAGGAAAATGGTATTTTTTTCTCAACTATATTTTACCTTAAATTAAGGATTGTCTTAAATCATAAATGATTGCCACGTAATAAAAGAGTAATTAATTTTTCATTGGATTCATGCAATATGAGTTCCTGAAAGTTTATAAGTATTAGACAACAGTCCATAAGAAATTATTTAGTTCAAAATTTATTGGTAGAACTGAATGATACTTGAAGTTTAAAAGCATAAAAAAATGAAGATGGTGGTTGTGAAGAAGTTGATGACTGAGAAAGGAGTGACGTAGAAACGCTGAAGAAATGGTGAAACTTGTAAACTTGAATGGCCAAGTAGTGAAGAGTAAAAGCACAGAATCATTAATCTCAGGTAAATCATTTATTTGAAAGTATGTAATTAAATATTTGCATGTAATTATTTTTACAGAGACTGTTTTATCAAGTTGTTTTGTGACGGTGGAAAAATTATATTACTGCTTTGGGTTTCAGATGGGCAGACTGGACAAGATAATTCAAAATCTTCAAAAATAGGAAGATTATTACTTTAGAAAAGGAGCACTTCAGAATAATTAAAGGCACAGACATTAGGGCAATGAATTCATTCATTCTTTTAGCAGATGTTTATTGAACAGCCACTATGTGCCAGCAATGTATTGGACATTAGGGGTATGGGCAAGGTCTTTCTCACCATAGAATTTCTCTTTTATTAAAGGGACAGGTAGAAAACAGCTAAAATATTATATAAACAAGCAGACACTGTGACACCTGCTATAAGAGTAATAGGGTGTTGTGAAAATAGGTTTGAAAACACTTATTACTATGCCTAACTCATAACACACTTTCAATAAATGCTGGTTAAGATTCTTATTATTAATTATAAAAAACACATCAGAATTATACACAAGCCTATAGAGCTGTTGTTCTTTGGTCAGGACTCATTTTGTTGCAAGAGGTAGAAATCCAACTACAATTGGCTTAAGTAAAAAAGGAAAGTATTTGCTCATGTACTTATCATGGAAGCCCAGGGTTGCCTTTGGCACAGTTGGACTTGGAGTCTTAAAGGATATCATCAGGTTTACTTGTTTTTGCCTTCTTTCTCTACTCCACCACTAGAGAGAAGCTCCACAGGAGCAGGCACTATCTCCAGCTCAGGGACTGTGGTTGGGGACAGTGGGGGAATAAAAATCTTTGTTAATTGCCATACTAAGGTCACTGTGCCTAAAGCAGATGGCTATTTGTCATGCACTGTACATTTTCCTCTTTGCTCTTTTAGTATTAACACCCCCTTACATTTTAGCTGAGCACATAGCCACCTAGCTAGAGAACATGTTGCTCAGCCTGCCTTGCAGCTAAGTGTGACCAGTTCTTCAACAATGCAATGTGAGTGGAAGTGATGTGTGCAAATTCTACACCACGTTAAAAGTTCACTTGCCCTCTACTTGCTCTATCCTTTTTGCATGTGCTGAAATGCAGACACAGCACTGGTTACACCTGCTTCATCCATGTAGACAGCAGCCTAGCAGCTTTTTCCAATCAGGGGTTCCAGAAAAGAATTAAGCCCTAATGCCCTCAGACATCCGTTGTATATATAATACATTAAGTTCTCTCCTATGCATCTAGAATGGTACTAGTTATGTATCATCAGTGGGAGAAATGAGAGAGCCTGCACGGTGATAGCAAGGTGGAAACACCTGGGCCCCTGGATCACCTAGTGGAGCAGAGCACCTGCCTGTCTGTGATCTCTTGCCAACTCTGGACTCTGTCACCTAACTACTGCACGCTTAAGCTTCATTGTTACAGCGGGTTAGCTAATGTCCAACTCTGTAACTGGAGGGTGTGATGAGCTCCTGATGAGCATCATTGACTGGGAGTGGGGAAGGGTGGTGTTCACGAACAACGCGAGAGTGGTGTGCTTGGTAAGCAAAATACTACTTTAACAAGCCCTCACCTAGCTGCAGAGCTGAAAGAGAGAATTTTGTCACTGAAAAAGAAATAGCAGTCACCATTTTTTCTCTGGGCATTATCTTTCCAGGTCAGAAATAATACAGCAAAATAGGCTCTTCTTTTACTTGATTTGAAATTTTTCTTCAAATATAAACATTTCTTTTGAGTTGATGAAAATGACAGTATGACTGTGAATAGGTTTCAGATTAACTCATGACAATATATATGACTTTTTATTTATCTCCCCTTAGGTGGCAGTGTAAATGTATAAACATGAAATTACATGTAGATAAATTATATACTAACATATTACCCTTCAATTTCCTTTTATAGTTTGCACTAAAGACGCCAACATAGTTTTCTAGTGCCTTACATTCTCCTCTCTCTTAACACCTCTGTAAATGGCTGTGTCTTGGGTAGCTCTTCCTGTGGTGAACAGTATGTGTGCTTCAGTAGTCCTCTTGCTAGGCTTCATTTATCCCAGGCTTGCAGTTTTGCTGTCCTCTGGTGACTCATGCTGGTGACTCCAGAGCCTGGTGCAGTGGGTAGCCCGGAACTCAAGCCAGATTTTATTGAAGAGGAGGTGACTCCCCAGAGTCCTATCAGAGATGGAACTGCCTTTAGTTCCAAGTGTATTGTGGAGTTGGGCGGCCTTACACGTGGGAGGAAAACACAGCCTGGCACACATGTGGAAACAGCAGAGCTGAAAGGAGAAGCAATAATTTTCTTCAAGTAACTATTTTGAGGGGTAGATGGGAATATAATCCTGAACACAGCACGGCACTGAGCATTTGTGTCCAAGCTTCCAGGCTGAATTGCATTTTATTTCCCTCCTCCTTTTTTGTTGCATAAACAATATTCTCACTGTAGAAAAGTTAGAAAATTCAGAGAAACAAAAAGACAAAAATTATTGAAAATCCTCTACCCAGAGATTACCACTGTATAAAATTGTGGCTTTATGTCCTTTCAGAATTTTGCTTACACAAATATATACATATAAATGTATAAAAATAGTATATTGTTTGGCAACCTGTTTTTTAACCTGCTTTCTAAACCTCCTTTCAAATAATGTAACCCTAATATATTCTAATAAACCCAAGAGGTCCATGTTGTTTTTTCAGTGTTGCCTTAAAGGCGCACAATCCATTAACCCAAAGTACAGTTCTATTCTGTTCTTGTGTTTCCTGAGGGACAGAACTCACAATTATACTCTTTACAACCCTTTCCTCTTTTCCTCTCAGGTACTTTGTGTTGCTCTGCTTTGTTTGCAGGCAGAGCTGCCGAAGACATCTCTGTGCCGCACTGCTGAAGTCTCCTCGTTTCCCCAGGAGCTTTGCCTCACCCGACTCCACTTTTTCATGCAGAGCAACTTGTTTTCTCTGCTGAGTCCTCCCACTTATGTTCTGCCTCTGTGGTCTGGTCTCCATTATTAATTTCCCACTCTCCAGAGCCTACAATATCAAAGATAAGGGACCCTGCTGGGAAAATAGAGGGTTCTCTGCTAAAGACCAAAGGTGGGAGGCGCTGAACAGGCAAGGACGACCTTCTCTTTGGTAAGAGGGCATGAGTGGTAAAGGAGGAAAAATGCAAACACTGAGGAGTGTTAATAAAGCTGTCACTGCAACATTAATATGTTGTGAATATTTTCCGTGACAGAAAATAAATGCACAGTTATACAAGGGTACTTCAAAAAGTTCATGAAAAAATGGAATTGAAAGAAAATACAAACCTTTCCATGAACTTTTTGAAGACCCGTAGTACATTTCCATATATACGTGGTTCCTGTGTATTTACTCTATTTTCTGTTTTTGAATAGTTAATTTGTTAACAATATTTATCAATGTAAAAACTCTGCTCTGAACATCCTTGGACTTATAGCTTTGAGCATTTTTCAAATCATTTACTTAGAACTGAGGCACCCATGTTCTCCTGACTGCACCCTGCCCTGTTATCATATATGCCCAGCTGTGCCCCACTCTGCTGCAATGGCTGATGCAAGATTTGACTTTCCCACCCTGCAGTAATGGCTAACAGACCCAGAACTTTTCCTGCCTAAACAGAAGTTATAACCAGATAAGGTCACCCTTTACCCCACTGTGAAAAACTGGAAGTGTAACAACATAAAAGAGAGAGCACTGCTGTGTTTGGGGCTCAGCCTTTGTGACATGAGTCTGCTGAGCCAGTGCTGGCACCAGTAAACCTTGCTCTCTGCCTCAAGCCTCGGTGTCCTGCCTCTCCTTGTGAGTTTGCTGTAACACACTGTAACATTTCTGGGGGCTCATCCAGGACGGTGGAGATGGCAGATTGACTGCCTTCCTTGTCTCTTGGTCTCAGACCCTGGGACACCCAATGATGCAGACTGCACTCAGGTGCCAATGGAAAGCTCTCTGTGAGTGAGAAAGACCTTACTGGGTGGACACAGAGGTTGAAGCCTGAGCACAACAGAACCCAAAGAGGTACAGGAACCAGACCAGAGGAGCTCCACCCACTGGACTAGGTAAGGACTTGGGTCCCACTAGGTTCCTACTCCCATGAGAGTAGAAGGGGAGTCTGATCACCTCCCAAAGGGGGCAATGTCTTAGTACTCTGTTTTATGGGGGAAACCGCATTCCCTGGTTGGGTCAGGATTTCAGTAAATTCTGGGTGATGAACTCCATTTCACAGAGAAAACCACATTCTCAGGTCAGAATTTCAGTAATTTTTGGTGCAACTGTGTTTGAGTGAGTGAATTGAGTGCAGAGTCCCTATCCACGGTTCCATGGCGAATCTCATATCGCTAAGGGTGCCTCTTACAAGAGAGGTTCTGATAGGGGTTTATACCATCTCACCAAAGCCAAGAGGTACCTGAAATATCACCGAGGTGAGCGGCCAGAAATGTATGAAGCAATTGAAATAGAGTGTCTGTTGTGACACTGATCATGGGTGGAAAACATGGACAGGACACCTAGCAAACAGACTCCCCTTGCCTGTATGCTGAGGAATTTTAAAAAGGGCTTTTCTGGTGACTATGGTGTCAAACTATCTCCTGATAAACTCAGGGCATTCTGTGAGGTGGATTGGCTGTCTTTCAATGTAGGATGGCCCTCTGAGGGGTCCTTTGACCTTTCCCTTATCTGTCAAGTCAGATGGTTATTACTGGCCAACATGGAAATGACCCTCAGGGCCACCCTGACCAATATCATTATATTGATTCTTGGGAAGACTTAGTTCATTCTCCACCCTCCTGGTTAAAGGCTTGCATGGAAAAGCACAGCCAAATTCTCCTGGCCCAAGAAATGCCAGTCCTAGGTCAGACTCATGCCCAAAGGTGACCACTACATGTGGCCCCCAAGCCAGCCATCCTGCCCTCAGATCCAGAGGATCTGCCACCTCCCTATGGGACAGGGCCGCCTGCCCCGCCACTCCCACAGTCCCAGTCACTGCCTTCCACTCCCATGGGGACTCCAGCATCTCCTCCTGGCCCATCAGATGAGACAATCTTGCCCTCCACTTCTCCAGAGACCCCACTGACATCTGTCCTGACCCCATACAGTCCAAGCTGGACTCAGCCTTGCACCCAGTCACTACAGGGAATGGATCTCCAGATGCTGCTCTAAGAGACTCTACTATGATCAGGATGGACACCTACAGGGAGGAAACCCCACCTTCATCTATCAGCCATTCACAATGACTGACCTTCTGAATTGGAATATCAATGCCCTTCTATACCGAGAAGCAACAAGCCATTTTTGATCTAGTCCAGTCCATAAAACAGACTCACTGGCCCACCTGGATAGACTGTAGGCAGCTTCTAATGCCTCTCTTCAATAAAGAAGAGCGATGCCATATCAGCCAGCTGGCTCTAAATTGGCTCTAAGACCATGCTTTGTCTGGAACACTGAATGCCAAAGTATTTGCCCAGACCCATTTCCCCAGTGAGGACCCACACAGGGACCCCAACACAGATCAGGGCCTATGGATGCTGAAGTGATACCAAGAGGCTCTCCTGAGAGGCCTATAAGAAGGTGTAGGTGGGAGCCAACCAACATGAGTAAGATCTCTGAAGTCCTCCAGAAGCCAGATGAAAGCCCCAGTCAGTTCTATGAAAGGCTCTGTGAGGCATTCCACATCTACATGCTCTTTGACCCAGAACAGCCTGAAAGCCAGAGGATGGTCAATGCTTTTATGGGACAAGCACAGGGGGATAGTCACCACAAGCTGCAAAAGCTGGAAGGGTTTGCTGGCATGAATATTACCCAACTCCTAGAAATTGCAACCGAGGTGTTTTCCAACTGGGACCTGGAGGTCTGCTGCAAGGCAGACAAGAGCATGAAGAAGAAGGTGGACCTCCTAGCTTCTGCACTGGTTGAAAAGCCAGGACTTCCAAAAGGGCCCTGGGGGTGAGGCCAAAAGCTGACCAGAGGGCATCCAAAGGGCACACCTGGTTCCAGACCACCTCTGAGACCCACAAATGTGCATTCTGTCATGAAGACAGTTATTGGAAGAATGAGTGTCCCCAACTCCTGGCCACTGCTAAGGGCAAATTCCAGTCCCCAAGAAAGGGACAAGCCTCCTGAGGAGACTACAATCCAGGCAAACCAGCCACCAAGGCACCCCAGCAAGATTTCATCAGCTTGGTTGAACTTGAACAATATGAAAGTGAATAGGACCAATTGGGCTCTCTTTCCTTGGGCCCCTGGGAGCCCTTTGTCCAAATGATGGTAGGGTGCTAACCTGTAAACTTCATGGTGGATACTGGAGCTGAACATTCAGTAGTCACAAAGCCTCTTGGACCTCTTTCTTGGAAACAAACTACCATAGTCGGAGCCACAGGAAGCTGACAGAAACACACCTTCTTACTGCCTGGAAGATGCAACACAGGAAAAAGAGAGGTCATTCATGAGTTTCTCTACCTGCCTGACTGTCCAATACTCCTACGTGGATGGGATCTACTGAGTAAGTTACAGGCCCAAATAACTTTCTTGAAGACCAGAGAAATGTACCTAACTCTGGGAGATTCAGAGGCTCAAATTCTGTTCCTCACCATTCCCCAGGGGGATGAATGGTGGTTGTTTATTCTAGAGGCCATGACACCAACATTGCTGGAGATTCCCTTCTGAGTGCCTGGAGTCTGGGCTGAAGACAGCTCACTGGTCTAGCCAAGGACATTCCGCTGGTCCTGGTGGAACTGAAACCAGGGGCAACACCAGTCCAACAAAAACAATACCATATCCCCTGATGGGCTCAAGAGGGGGTACAAAAACATCTGGATAGACTCCTCAAACATGGACTTTTAAGGCCATGCCAGCCCCCCTGGAACACACCTCAACTGCCAGTTCAGAAGCCAGGGACCAACAACTTCTGGCTGGTACAAGACCTGAGGGCAGTTAACCAAGCAACCATCACCCTGCACCCTGCCGTTCCTGGTCCATACATGCTTCTGAGCTTAATCCCTGCTGACACAGCTTACTTCACCTATCTGGACCTTAAAGATGCCTTCTTCTGCATCAGACTGGCTCCCCAGAGTCAACCCATTTTTGCTTTCTGGTGGGACAATCCCGAGGGGACCCAAGGACAATTAACTTGGACTCAGTTGCCTCAGGGATTAAAGAACTCCCCAGCCATTTTTGGCACAAGTCTGGCTTCCAACCTACAGGCTTTCCCAGTCAAACAAAGTGGATGTACTCTGCTCCAATACATTGATGACCTGTTGCTGGAAGGAAGGACCCACCAAGAATGTATGAAAGGGACTGAATTCCTCCTCAACCTGCTTTGGGAAAAAGGATACAAGGTATCTAAGAAAAAGGCCCAAATATGCCACAAAAAGTCAAATATTTGGGGTTCTATATCTCCTAAGGACAAAACCAACTGGGACCAGAGTGCAAACAGGCTGTCTGTTCCATCCTGACCCCCAACACCCAAAGACAAGTTCATGAGTTCCTGCAGCAGTGGGTTTCTGCAGGATGTGGATCCCTAACTTGGCAGTGCTGGCCAAACCCCTATATGAAGCAACCAAAGCAGGGGAGAAAGGACCCCTCATCTGGGAAACAGCTCAATGAAAGGCCTACATAGACATAAAAAGGGGGCTTATGAGGGCCCCAGAACAGGGACTGCTTGACTTGGAAAAGCCCTTCTTTCTGTACATCTGTGAGAGACAAGGCATTGCAGTAGGAGTTCTAACTCAGCTTCTAGGGTCCTGGCACTGCCCAGTGGCATACCTTTCAAAACAGCTGGACACAGTGATCCAAGACTGCCTGCCCTGTCTCTGGGCAGTAGCAGCCATGGCACTTCTGGTTGCTGAAGTTGACAAGTTAACCCTGGGACAAGAAACCACTATGTGGGTGCCCTATGCTGTACTCACTTTGTGGGATTCTAAAGGACATTACTGGCTCACTAATGCCCAACTAACTAGATATCAAGGGATGTTATGTGGAAATCCTCACATACAACTGGAAATAGTTAAGACTCTCAATCCTGCTACACTGTTGCCACTCAGGACTGAAGCCCCAGATCATGGTTGCATAGAAGTGCTCAATGAAGTGTACTGCAGCCAACCAGACCTCAAAGATCAGCCCCTCCCAGACCCTGATGTTAAATACTACACAGATGGGAGCAGCTCTCTCATCAACGGACAACGCCAAGCAGGGTATGCCATGGTCACTCTTGACTCCACCATCAAAGCCAAGGCCTTGCCTACAGGGACTTTGGCCTAGAAAGCCGAGGTAATCACCTTGACCCATGCCTTACAGCTGGCTGCTGGAACTAAAGTCAACATTTACACAGACTCCCAGTTTGCCTTTACCACCCTCCATGCCCACAGAGCTTGATATAAGGAACAGGGCTTAATCGCCTCAACAGGCAAGAAGATAAAATACCAGGAGGAAGTCCTAGAACTCCTGGAGGCAGTTTGGGCTCTGAAAAAGGTGGCAGTCATACACCATAGAGACTACTAGGAGGGAAATAGCTCCCAAGCCAAAGGAAACAGCAAAGCAGACCAAGCAGCCAAGTTAGCCACCACAGGCCTGCCTCCTACATCAGGAGACCAAAAAAAGTTAATATCCCCCCTGCTCCCAACTTCTCTGCTTGACTGTACCCCAATTTACACTCCCCAGGAGGTAACCTGGCTCGAGACAGAAAATGCATCACTTCTCCCAGAAGGACGGTGGAAACTCCCTGATGGACGGGTTGTTATCCCTAACACCCTGGCCCCAAAGGTAGTTAAACAGTTCCATGAAGATTCCCATTCTGGATAGATGGCATCCAAAGCCACTTTGGGCCACTACTTCCATATTCCAAAGCTTGACAGTCTGATCTGGACCATCTACTCATGATGTACTCTGTGTGCACACAACAACCCCAGATCACATTCAAATGCCCCTCCAGGAATCCAGGCCATGGGTGCAACTCCTTCCAAAAACCTTGAAGAGGACTTCACCAAAATGCCCAGGTCTCAGGGCTATAGGTGTCTTCTGCTCTTGGTGTGCACCTATTCTGGTTGGGTTGAGGCCTTTCCTACCCAAACCAAGAAGGCTCATGAAGTAGCCCAAATACCCTGCAAGAAATCATCCCAAGGTTTGGACTGCTTCTGGTCATTGGATCTGACAATTTGTAGTAGAAGTTCTTCAACTGCTAGCCCGGAATTTAAAAATGACCTGGAAGCTGCATACTGCCTATTGACCCCAAAGTTCAGGAATGGTTGAACACATGAACAGGACTATAAAAACTCAACTCTGAAAGCTTTGCCAAGAAACCCACCTGCACTGGAACAAAGTTCTCCCTGTGGTTTTGTTCTGGATCTGATCTACCCCCACCAAGTGCAAGGGCTTCTCTCCCCTTGAAATCCTGTGTGGAAGGCCTCCTCCTCTCATCAAGGCTATTCAAGGTGATCTGATGGAGATTGGACATGTGGTCTTGCAACAACAACTCCTAGCCTTAGGAAAAACCATGTGGGCCATTCACCAATGGATAGGAGAATGACTTCCAGTTAGTCTTAACCCCCTGTACACCCATACAAGCCAGGTACCTCTGTTTGGGTAAAAGAATGGAATGTACAGTCCCTCAACCCCCTGCGGAGGGGACATTTTACTGTCTTGTTGTCTACCCCTACTGTAGTTCAAGTAGCAGACGTCACTCTGTGGATACAGCACAGGAGACTCAAACAAGCCACAACTGCTTGGGACTGCATTCCTCACCCCACTTCACTGTGCAGACTGACTCTCCAGAAATAAGGACCCAGACCTGCTTTGGAGACTCCAGACAACACCAGCCCTGGCCTAGTCACTCTGAGGGCTGACTAGTCTACGCATGGTGAAAGCCTGAGGATCTCCAATGAAAAATTGTGCCCCTGCAGAAATTGCTGGGCTTTGGTTTTTGGGACTGGCGACACTTTTCTTTGTTTTGCTTTTCTGTTGTGTGTATCACATTATCTCTTTCCCCTGTTAACAAGTTCAGGGACCTCCAGACAAACTATACTTCCCATCCCCTGAGGGAACATGAGCCTTAACCTGATTCTAGCTTGGGCTCTTTCCCTGGTACTCCTCCTTGGGCTCCCCATGAAGAAGGGAGATGAAGAGGATGGAGGGCTGACTTCTTTCTGGTGGGCCCCAAAAGGCCCAACCAGAGCCCCCAAACCACCTTCTCCCAAACATCACCAACCAAGTTCATAGTCGTCAATGATGGGGATGAAATAGATGGCAGTACTAGGACCATGTGCACTTCAATCGAGCCAGTGGGTAGGACTCACAACCATCTTCAACCCCTCACCAGCCTTGGGTCTTCATCCATCAACCCTGGGTCCTCTCTAGGCCAAGACTCAGGACTCTACACCTGACTCAAGGCCTCCCTTAAAAAGGCCACCCTAGACCTGCCCGTGGTCAACCAGAATCTGTTTATATACTTGGCAGAAAACATAGCCCAAACCCTAAATGTGTCAAACTGTTGGGTATGTGGGAGAGCCTGAATGAGTGAGGAATGGCCATGGAAGGGATCTAGCCTGGAGGTTTCTGATATCCTCCTTTGGAACGAGACCATAGTCCCATAGACATCTGCCCCTCCCCACAGTTGGGTCTTGTCCTCAGAAGTCCTTGGATGGAATTGCCTAAGTAGAAAAGGCCGAAATTTCACTCAATGTGTTGGAAAAACCTTTTGCCAACAGGTGTATTCCTTAAATGAAACTTCTCTCACCTCATGGCCTAGTGCCACCGCTCAATATGGCTCAGTCTCTGACCACTGAGACTGCCTACCACCAGTCCTGCACACCAGACTCCAAACACCCCCAGTTAACGAACTGTACAGGATCTTGGCCCTTCCAGGGAATCCCAGAAATCAACCAGTCCTGGGAAAATTTGAACTCTACTGATGCTGAAACTTGGGGCGCACCTGAAGAGCTCTTCCTATTCTGTGGGGAAAGGGCTTATACCCATCTTCCCCCCAAATGGAGTGGATGTGGCACTCTACGAATTATTCAGCCAGGCTTCTCTCTGTTGCCACAGAAGGAAGGTCCACAACTGGGAATCCCCCTGTATGATGACCTGAGGCCCAAATGGTCTATTGAATTAGGGGGAACACAAATGTGGGGAGAAGATGAATGGCCACCTCAGTGCATAATACAATATTATGGCCCTGCCACTTGGGCTCTAGATGGCAGCTGGGGATACAGAACCCCCATCTACATGCTAAACCATATCATAAGACTCCAGGCAGTTTTGGAAATAATTACCAGTGAAACTGCCATGGCTCTAGAACCCCTGGCCAACCCGCAAGCCCAAATGAGAAGAGCCATTTACCAAAATTGGTTGGCACTAGACTACCTCCTAGTGGAGTGGGGAGGAGTTTGTGGAAAATTTAATTCTTCAGACTGCTGTTTACAAGTAGATGACAACCAAAGGCAGCCACTGACATAGCCTCAAAAATAAGAAAATTAGCTCATGTCTGTGTACAAAAGGATCAGGCTGGAACCCAGGAAACCTCTTTGGAGGCTGGTACAACATGTTTGAAGTGTTCAAAACCCTTATTATTATGGTCCTCTTAATAATGGGCACCTGTCTCATCCTCCCTTGCCTGCTGCCTCTGGTAATACACATGATCACATCCTCCCTGGAGGCCATAATAGAATGAAAAACAACAGCCAAAATTTTCTCACTATAGCAATACCAGCCATTAGGCCAGGAAGACCCTGAAAGTTATAATAATGATGCTGTATGACAGGGCCATGTCTGGCCACAGTCAAAGTATCAAAGTGGGGAAAGAGGCACCCATGTTCTCCTGAGTGCTCTCCTGACTGTGCCCTGCCCTGCTATCGTATATGCTCTGCTGTGCCCTGCTCTGTTGCAATGGCTGATGCGGCATTTGACTTTCCTGCCCTGCTGTAACAGCTAACAGACCTGGAACTTTTCCCACCTAAATGGAAGTTATAACCATATAAGGTCACCCTTTATGCCACTGTGAAAACCAGAAGTGTAACAATATAAAAGAGACAGCCCCGCTGCATTTGGGGCTCAGCATTTGTGACACGAGTCTGCTCAGCCGGTGCTGGCATCAATAAACCCTGCGTCCTGCCTCAAGCCTCAGTGTCCTGCCTCTCCTTGCACATTCACTGTTACATGCTGTAATAGAACAAGTTTTATAGGCCAGGATTGCTGGCCCAAAGGTATGCACATTAATAAAAATTTTGCCTTACTGCCCTTTAGAAAGGTTTATTGATTAATGATGTATAAGATATCATTTGCCCCACAATTATGCCAGCACTAGTTATTATTGTACTTCTTAAACTTTGCCAATTCAAATATTGGCAAACATATTATCTCATTTCATTTATTTCTTTACTAGTGAATTTGAAATTTTTTTTCCTTTTACCATTATTGATGATTGACTTTTGGAATTAATATTCATCGGGGTTAAATTGTTATTTAACATTTGGCAATGTACAATATGGTTTCGGAGTTGAAAAATGTTTTGAAAATGTTGTTAGCCCAAAGCAATCATGGTGAAATTTACTAATTGCAATCTTTTCCTCGACCTCCTTTTCAATCATTTGTCCCTGACCATACAAAGGAGGAGGAGGAGGAGGAGGAGGAGGAGGAGGAGGAGAAGGAAGAGGAGGAGTGGGAGGAGGGGGAAGAGGAGGGGGAGGAGGGGGAGGAGGAGGGGGAGGAGGAGCAGAAAAAACCTCTAGCAGAATGAAATAAATCTATCTAATAATTTTGATACATCAAACTAAAGGGTTTCTAATAGGACCATATATCTCTTATCATCTAAAGGTCAGGGCCCCACTCTCATTAAGGAATAAAGTAATAAAGTAATTATGATGGGTTAGCTAACCTGGAAGATGAACGCTCAGGAGCCCAAGCAAGCTTAGTGATAGCAGTGAGGCAGGACAGAATACAGACATGCCCAGGGAGGCTGCTAATAAATATCCAGAGTGGATCAGCCAAAGTTAAGAGAGTGACCAGAAACTTCAGAAAGTCAGGGATGCTTGCCAGGAAGCTGATGCAATCTTGCATCGATGTATTAGGCCTTAATTACCCTAAATCCTCTCCCAGGGCAAAATATTCCTCCCTTAGTTAAGATAGAAAAACACACCTGTCCTAGAACAGCATATAAAGTCTCCGCCTAAAACTCCAGGGGTGTGTGCATTTCTGTCTGGTGGAGATGCCTTCACAATCCTTTGGCACAGACTTTTGTTTATAATAAAGCCCGATTATGTTCTGTGGGTGTTTTCCTTTCACCCATCCTGTGAAAGATTTTTCTTTCATGGATTGACCAAGAACCTGGAACAGCCACCTGGTAACAGCAGCACAGCACATAGGCCAGGTCCTGTGCAGCAGCAGGTAAGAAAAATTTGTGTGAGGAAGGAAAAATGCATTTTCTTTCACTCTTTTTTAAAATTAAAAAAATGTATATATTTATTTTTATTTTTATTTTCAGAAATAAGTTTTATTGAATACAAAAAACTGACAGCATATTTCTGTAAGGTAATCAAATGACTCATCGTATTTGTAGGTGACATTCTTCCAGATGAGTGGGGAGATACTGCTATTGATTGTTGAGAAAGAGAAAGTAAGAGAAAGACAACAGGACAGACATTTTTCTTAGACTTGCTCATTTTTCAGGACTGATATATAATGTCTTTTTTTTTTTTTCTCTGAGGGGCTGTGGCATATGTTGTCTGTTGTGCTTCAAATTAATTGCTTTGGGATTTCTCTTCCAGGGAGTGGAGCTTGGTGGTAGGCATTTTGCTGCATTGATCTACCTTCTCAAGAAATTTCTTAACCACTGTGAGTTTGGCATGCTCCGTTGCTGGCCTGGTTGTGGGGGTGGGGGTGGGGGTGGGGTTGGCCTGTGCCCCCATCTTAGGACCTCCAGGTGGTGGCAGCAGTGTGCTCTGTTGCTTGCCTGGTTGTGTAGGCAAGGCAAAAAATGTGTTTTCCAAAGCTCCCTAGCAAGGACAATATCAGGACTCAAGCCCATATCTTACTAAAAGTTCAGTGCCCTCTTTATAAAAAACAAAAATGAAAAGCAAGAGAAGAGAAAAGAAAATCTGAAGGGTGAAAGAAAATGAGCCAAGATTCCGGGTACTGTTCAAGCTTTATTAAAGGAAGAAAATCTGCTGGGCTGTGCTCAAACGGGCTGGTGCTGGACTGGAAGACGAGGCCGGCGGCTATTTTGTGACCATTGTGCGCACAATGGTGCTGGTCATGTCCAAAATCCATCATTCCTGCCTTTTTAGTATAAGAAGGGAAAAGGGGTGAAGGTCTCATTCTTCTGAAGCTACTTCCTGCTGGAGATGGGTGAAGATATGGAAATAATAAAAGATTTATGTTGGTGGGCAAAACAATTTGGTGGCAGGGTGTTGGTTTCGTGTGGGGAGGCTGTATTCCTCCGGGGAAGGGTCACTGATTCTGAGGGGCTGATATCCTCCTCGCAGGGACAATTTGGCGACCTTTTGGTTGGTGAAAGCCTGTATACATTCCTGCAAGAAATTAGAGAAACACCAAAAGAGACAGGGACCAAAAAGTAGGATGAGGCACAGTTAGGGGCCCTAGTAGGGGCATTAGCCAGGGTATCCAAGGGTTCAGTGAATCGGTTTAAGTTGTCTTGGATCAACCCAGACTCATTTACATAATAACAGCATTCCTCCACCAAGAAGAGGCAGGTGCCTTCCTTCTCAGCTGTAAGGAAGTAAAGGGCCCGATGGTTCTATAAAGGGACTGTCGACTGTTGACTGTCGACTGTCGTGAGTGAGGTGACCTGTCACTGGAGGGAGGAGATGCTATCTATGCTTAGTTCTTCTGAGAGTTTTTGATTGAATTGAGAGGCAGTAGCAGGGCCCACTATGCCAGTTCCAGTTGCAGGAAGGATCCCTGCCCCAATTAAAAAGGTACAATTAGTGCCCTACGGGAGCAGGGGGCACTTCCTGAGAGGAGGGGGCTGAAGTTAGTCCCAGTCCCATCTCCATCCCGCCATCTGTCTGGAGGGTGATCTCAGGGATGAGTTAAAAGAATATGCAAGAAATCGTGTTAGGGGGGCAGGCAACAGGATAATGTAGTTTTACAAAGGAAATATATTCCATTTTTAGGGCATGGATGAGGAGGGGGTGAGTGAGTGGTAGTGTTTGGTGTTAGTGAGGCTGAGTGTGGGTAGGCCCCGCATAATGCTGACAGTCCCCACTGAGGTGAGATGAGAGGAAAGTGAAGAGACATTTGTGGACACATTGAGGGCTGCATTGACAGGGAGGGGGGTGGCCACAAAAGTTTCCCGTGAAGTAGGAGACAGATAAGTCACTCGGGCCAGTCTGATTCACTGAGGACTGCATCATCCCTGCGTACCTGGAACCTCCATGTTCCAGGTAAGGGGGAGCATTGAGATAGGAGGAAAAGCACAGGAAGGATGCAAAGGGTTAAGGAGCCAAATGAATTTAAAGGCCCGTGGCTCACTCGGTAGAGTGCGGTGCTGATAACACCAAGGCCACGGGTTCGGATCCTATATAGGGATGGCCGGTTGGCTCACTGGCTGAGCGTGGTGCTGACAACACCAAGTCAAGGGTTAAGATCCCCTTACCGGTCATCTTTTAAAAAAAAAAAAAACAAATGAATTTAAAGGGCACATTGTCACAGTGAAATTGCTAAGAAGCATCCTACCGATAGGAGGTAAAGGAGTGCCAGGAGAAAGCTTCCTATAATGTTACACTGCTCTGGGGCAGCTGCTGCCAATCCTGTAGCAAGTACTTACTAGAACAGATAATATAACAGTAGCTCTTGTGTGAAGGATGTGAAGCGGGCCTGCAAGAGTGAGCGGATAATTGCCGGGGGAAAGATCATCCTTCTTCTAGGATTGGGGGAAGAGCAGAGGTCCTGGAGATTTTCAGCTTTGTGCATCCTAAAATGGATGAAGTGTGAGGAGATGTCAGGTTGGGGGTTGAGCAGGGGGACCCCTCTGGCTTGGTTAACAGATTTTTGGGTAAAGTCTCAGGCGCTAGTTTTACCAAGGATAGGTGATACCAAGGGGCCTTTCCTGGTACTTTTACTGCCATGGGGGTGGAAATAAGTACTGTACAAGGCCCTTCCCAGCATGGTGAGAGGGGCTTTGGGATTCGGGTTTTAATATACACTTGCTGTCCCAGGCTCAGTTTAAAGTCTGAGAGGGTATTGGGGAAAGGATGAGGTAATAGAAGGTTGGCCTGTTCCCTAAGATCCCTAATGAGTGAAAGAGTAGGGAGATACTGGCCTAAAGGTGATGAGCTGGAAGGGAGAGGTGTGAGTGAAGGGTCTACCATGCATAAGTTCAAGGGGGGCTGAGGCCTGTGGGCTTTCGGGGGGCAGCCTGTAGGCAAGTGAGTGACTGCTGGGTAGGTCAAAATGAGGGATGATTTCTGAGGTGAGAGCATGCGTTACTGCTGTAGCATCTTCTGATGTGCAGGGAAAAACCTCAAGCCAACCTGAAAAGGTATCTACTAAGGTTAGAAGATAGCGTGTCATTTTGTGAGGAGAGTAATATAAGGGCTGAAGAAGGTGTAGTAGGAGTTCATAGCCTATATGAATTGAATTACGAAAATCTAAAAGGATTTACTCAGTTTGTGTGGTAGGGAGGACATAGCAACCAGAGAGTATACCAGTTGTCCTTTCTCTGTGCCCCCAACTGTTGGAGGTGTTGTATTTATTGGGGTGTGTGTTGGGATAAGAGCATAGAGGCCATGAGAAGGACCTGAGCAGGAGAGGAAGAGTGGGGGCCTGGTGACTGAGCAACCTGTTTTGAGGTTAGGTCCACCAGTTTGTTTCCCAGGGCTATGGGGTCATTGGAGGATTGGTGTTCTCTGCAGTGTATAACCCCAACCTCCTTTGGGATAGCTTGTGTTATATTTACTATGGTGTAACCTACCTACGGGGTGGGTGTGGAGGTGGCGCTCCCATCTATGAACCACGTAATGGGATGTGGGGAGATGTGTGGAAAGGGATTAAGTAAAAGGTCTAAAGCCTCCATGCAATTATGTTTTGATGGTCATGAGTGTTTTGGGATGACAGTGGCTAGACTTAAGGGAGTGCAAGTTTTGAAGGAAAACTAGGAGTTCTCAATGAAAGTAAGGTGAATAAGTTGTAGGTGGGAAGGGGAGAGAATTGACTTGGCCTTATGGCTGAGAAGGTCTAAAAGTTAGTTTAGAGCTTTCTTGTGCTAAAAGGGTGGCTGCCATCAAGGCCCATAAACAGGGACCCATTCTCAAGCTGTGTTGTCTAGCTGTTTAGAGAGCTATGCAACTGGGGAGAAAATATCTCCTGCCTTCTGTCCCCAACCCCCAACTGCCAATCTTTGGGTTTTGGTGACAAATAGGATAAAAGGATGAGACAGGTTTGGGAGAGAGAGAGCTGGGGCTGCGAGGATAGCGACTTTTAATCACTGGAAGGGAGAATGAATGGGCTTTGTGGGATCTAAAGGAATGGCAGGGTCCCCTTTGGCTGCCCCATAAAGTGGTTTTGCTAGCACACCAAAGTTAGGAATCCATAGGCAAAGATACACCACAAGCCCCAAGAAAGAAAGGATTTCACCCTTTGCAGAAGGAGTAGGTAGTTCAGAAATTAGACTCTTGAACTGAAGAAGAAGAAATTTGGGCCTTGCTGGGGGACACTCGATATCCCCTAGAGGCCAGGAAATTAAGGAGAGCAGCAGTGTGGGCCTGTAAATCCTCATAGAAGGGGCTATAAAGGAGGAGGTCATCCACATATTATATTAAAGTGCTAGAGGTTAGGGGAAGTTCAGATAAGTCTTGAGCTAAGGCCTGGCTGGAAAAGTGGGGTCTACCTCAAAACCCCTGAGGTAGTACTGTCCAAGTAAGTTGTTGGGAATGGTGTGTGTCAGGATTAGTCCTGTACTAAATTGTATGAGCCATTAGGCTTTATAACCGGAAGGATGGGTGTATTAAAAGGCCAGTGGGTAAGCCATGAGAGAAAAGAAAGGAGTTTGTGTACGATGGGTTTTAAACCTATTATTTGTTAGTGTTAGGGTACTGTGGGACATCAGAAAACAAAGAAGGGTTCTGCAGTTTAACAAGGATAGGGGAATGGTGCATAGCAATGGAGGGAGAAGAATCATCCCATACTAGGGATTAACGGTGTCTGAGGGGGAGGGGAAGGAGGAAGCACCAGGGGCCAGGTCTGGGTGTGGCCTGTAAGAGGAGTATTGTAGCTGGAGTTAAAGTGGTTAGGGTAAGAGTAGCTTTGAATTTGAAAAGAATGTCCCATCCCAGTAAGGGGGCTGGGCATTGAGGCCTTATTAAGAATTTGTGTGTGAATTGGGTGTGATGTAGGGTGCAGGAAAGGGGTTTGAGTGATCCTTGGGTGGTATTCTGATCCCATGACCCCTACAATTGTGATAGAGGACAGGGTTGTTGGTCCTGCATACTCAGGAAGGGTAAAGTAAATGGCCCCTGTATCAATGACAAAAGAGATCAGCTTACCTGCTACAAGGTGAGTTACTGTGGGCTCATGTGTGGTGATCTCCGTGGGGGCCTTGGGCCCTGGGCATCATCAGTCCTGCTCATGGGCAAAGCTGAGAAGCTCTGGTAGGGATGGCTGTGAAGCCAAAGGCTGTAAGTTGGGGAATGGGGCACTCCCTCACTGGAGAGTGGCACAGTTAATCCCCCAGTGACCTGGCCATTTGTAGTGAGGATGGGTTATGACAAGCCCATGCTGAGTGGCCCAGTTGACTGCATTTGAAGCAGTTCTCAGGTGGCTTGCCCATAGAGGCAGCCAGCTTTGGAGTATGTGAGCCATGGATGGCATTAGCCAGGAGCTGGTATTTGGCCTGATCTCTTTTATAGTTTTTTGAATATCAGGGGCTGATTGGGTAATAAAATGAGAGTGTAAGAGGGCCATGCCTGCAGGGGAGTTTGGGTCTATATGTGTGTATTCATGTAAAGCCTCAGAGAGGTGAGTTAGGAGCTTGTTGGGATTTTCAGTGGATCTCTGTGTGATTTCTCTAAGCTTGTCATAATTGACTGACTTGTGAGTAGCCTCTAGGAGGCCATAAATCAAGTGTGTGATCATGTTATCCCAGAGATCCTGATCCCTGTGGCCAGCCTGGTAGTTCCAATTTGGGTCTGTACAAGGAAAAGTAATGGCTCCCACAGGCCACCTATTATTTTGAGCATGTACCTGAGCCACCATCCAAACCTGCTCCCTGTACACGGACTCAGGCAATTCCTTCCATCCCAGCCACTTCACAGAAGGGTTATAAAAAGCTGGAGCTGAGAAGGAGTTGTTACCTGACAAAGGGGGAGAAAGAGAGGGGTTAGGCTGAGGATGAGCATCTGGAGGCCAGGTGTGGGGAAGAGAGAGAAATATGGAGGGCTGACAGATCAGGAGATTGATCCGAGTCTGGAAGGAGAGGTTGAGCATGAGCAAGGAGAATTTGACATATAGGACAGTTTTGAAAGAGAGAAGAACGCATTCAGAGATAGGAAAAGGCCCGAACAAGGAATCTCTACAGCTTTTGCCATTTTGGTGAGTGTCTAAATTGAGTGCCATCTTGTGGCCACTGGGATCCATTGTAATGAAGCATTTGAGTTTTAATGTCTCCCTAGAGGCTGAGAAATTGACCAGGAGATGGCCCAGAGGTGTAGAATGTGGAGTAAAGTAGAAAATGAGACATTTAGGTTTAGTGTTTCCCTGGAGGCCAAGAAATTGGCCAGGAGACAGCCCAAGGGCATAGAGCATGGAGGTTTGGATCATGAGGATCCCATATAGAGGGTGAGAAAGGGCAGTCAGTCCTGGTAGAAGAAGTGTGCCAACAAAGAACGTCCTCTCTGCTGTCCATCTTCTTTTCAAAAGAAAAGCAACTGACTGGCTAGAGGAGTGTCCTCCAATATCTGGGGGGCATGGGAAGAGTTCCCTCAGTCAGGTGCCTGGGCTTTGAGAATGAGAGCAAGAGCAAGAGTGAGTCGGGGGAACCTGAGATGAGACAGGACTGACCCACTGACTCACCGTGAATTGAGGCCGATGTTGGATGCATTGTCCTGAAACAGCAAAAGGAGAGAGTCCTGAGTGTGCCTGGTTTCGGCAGGTCCGGGAAGGGCGGCCGGTAGCCAATCAACCCAAGAGAGGGGATCAGCTGATGGTCCGGCCAAGACCCTTGCTGGGTCTTGTTTCAGCTGGTGTTTCAGCACCATAATGAAAGAAAGTGAGTGGAGATGCTGGGTACCATTCAAGCTTTATTAAAGGAAGAAAATCTGCTGGGCTGTGCTCAAAGTGGCAGGCAGTCTGGGGCTGCCCTGAAAATTGGGAACAGCACCAGGTGTGGGGATGGTAGAGCTTATGTAGTGCACCAAGGGCTGGCTAATACCATCAAGGAGGGTCATTACGCTAACATGGATTGGGGTGGGGAACTGCATCCTTGTGGAAGCAAAAGTGGTTTCTGTTTAAGTCAGGAGACTTCTTGAAAAAGGAAGTGGGGAGGGGCTTGGTGCTGGAGTGGAAGATGAGGCCGGCGGCTATTTTGTGATCACTGTGTGCACAATGGCACTGCTCACATCCAAAATCCATCAAAGGGCAAGAAGAGAGAGCAGGAATTACTGTATCTTTTTGCAGGACAGCTATGACTGATGAAGGTGGCAGGATATATTCAAATCTTTGTAGCATAAATAAAAGGCCCCGGAAAAATAAACATCCCGTAAATAAAAGGCCATGTTTTTGAGAGTTCTCTGTTTTGATTACTACACTTAGTGCCCTATATTCTTTTTTCTGACAATCCAAATCCCAGACATTCTAGATGGCTGCTGCCACCAAAGTCCCTTCTTTCTCCAAGATGCCTCCTAGGCAGGCCAAACTCATGAAACTGCTTTGGCATTTACAGCCTGTCCCACCCAACTTAGCATTGATTATTTTCCATCTTCTCTTGCTTTCTGAACATCCTTAGATGTTATCCTTATTTGTCCTTGTGTGGAAAAAACAAAGTCACTTCCTCCCATTATACTCTCATAACACACTCTGACACCAGATACATGGGGATTTCTCTCTACCACAAGCAAGCAGACAATTCTGCAGTGGACACTTGCTGGGTGTCCTCCAATTCAATTCCAACATTATTTACCTAGAGATAGAGTCAGATCCCACAGACTGAGGGCTCAGTCCTGTGAGAAATGCTCTCACACATGCAATGCCAAAGGATGGACATGGAGACTCAAGGTACAGTGAAGTGAGACTTTAATTATTGCCTTGCAACTTTCAGGTGTCTGAAGGGCAGGCACCTGGAAAAGGGCTGTAACAAGCAATTTATTTCCTAGTACACAAGTCCCTCCCGCTGCCTCCTCATTGGCTGTAAGTACCACGGGATGCATAATCTTTCTGGATGGTGCCTAAAATTTATTACCCCCTTGCAAGGAATTCCTTTGTCTGGGGTCTCAGGACAAGCCCTCAAAAAAGGCCTGCCCAAGCCCTGTGAAGGGAGAAACACCAGGGAACGAGACAACAATGGGTGCTAGTAACTAATTGCCATCTCAAGGAGAGCCTTATCTGTTCAGAGGCCCTCTGGGAAACCGAAGAAAACAAAAGTGGCTAGGAACTAATTACCATCTCAATAAAACACCCTCAGATAAGCCATTTCTGAAAACGAATCACTTAGACTATTTTCTTACAAGTCCCACAAGATTGCCCCACATTTCAGATACCAGTGATAAGCCCCAGGTTGTTTTACACATGCATCTGACCTACTGGCTATAGATCAGTGTCCCCACAATCCCCTCCTTGGGTTTGATTAGTTTGCTAGAGCAGCTCACAGAATTCAGAAAAACATTTACTTACATTTACCAGTTTATTATAAAGGCTATTACAAAGGTTACAGAGGAAGAGGTGCATAGGGCTAGGTATGGGGGCAGGGGTGTGGAGCTGCCACACATTCCCATAGTAAGCCACCCTTCAGGAAGCTCCACGTGTTCAGCTATCTGGAAGCTTTCCAAACCCTGTCCTTTGGGGTTTTTATGGAGCCTTCATTACACCAGTATGGTTGATTAAATCCTTGGCCACTGGTGATCAACTTAACCTTCAGCTCCTCTTCCCTCCTTGGAGGTTAGGGGTTTGGGCTGAAGGTCCCAATCCTTTAATCCTGCCTTGGTCTTTCAAGTGACCATCTCCCATTCTCAAGCTAGCCAGGGGTTGCCAGCCATCAGTCAACTTATTATCATACAAAAAGACACTTATCACTTTGAAGATTCCAAGGATTTTAGGAGTTGTACGCCAGGAGGGGAGGAAGACCAACCATGTATTTCAAAATATCACAGCCACTTATAAAGATTGTTAATTTCCCTATATCAAAAATTTTAACCCTCATTACACAGGCACACAGGAGGATTTACTGTGAATGCAAATTGCTTGATCTATTGATGACTTAAAACAGCTCTAAGAAAAACTCAACTAATATGTATTGAACACTGCTAGGTGCCTGGTTCTTCCACATAAGATATCTTATTGAATTCTTAAAATCATCCTGCCAGGTTGGAGATATTAGCCTATTTTTCAGATGCAAGAACTGAGGCCAAGAATTAAGTGATTTCTCAAGACTCCTCACCTAGTGGGGCTGAGATTGAATTCTGGTTTCCCAGTCACCAAGCTGGTGCTCTTGTCACCATCCCACACTCTCTCTGCATTTGTTCAGCACGACCTGACTGCAGGTGGAAGAGCTTTGCACAGAGAACTGTCATGACTGATGAGCTTACTGATGCATGCTGAGAAAAGAATATCATGATTATTTTGGTGGTTCTTTCTAACCAAACCCCATGGTGCCTATGTTCTTGGGCAAGGACTGATTGTAAAAAGGAAATCAAACAAGTATATAGAGGTTGCTTTTCCACTGAAGCCCGAATTGATGGGTTTTCAGGAAAAAAAAAAATTGGACTTGTGATTGTCTTCTGCTGGGAAACATCAAAGTAAAAATTTCAGGGATTACAAGTGCAAATTGTTTACACTATTAAAAAATGTAATACTTAATGCACTGAGGGCTTTTGGCATGCCTGTAGCACTTGGCTATTTCTGCAGGAAAATGTTAAATGTGAGAAGAGAATAATGAGGCTTCCTAAACAGATAACATTAAGTACATTATTGCCTCATTAAAAAAGAAAAGAATCAATTTCACAGAACAAAAGAAATGCATATTGCTTTGTATGGCTACTTTCTTATTAGAGCAACTTCCACTGTAGGTGGGAATCCAACTTCATTAAGCTTTCATAAGGTCAAGTCATCCCACTAATAGATCACTGACAGCACTTAGTGTATTTCTTTGCTTTCTTCAAGAGCTTCTTGCTGCTAAAATATCCCAAGACCAAACCAAACCAAAGCAAAATGGAGATGGTTCATGGAAGGCAAAATTTGTGAACTACAGTCTGAAAATGTGTGTGTTTCAGAGTCTGTTGTCAAAGCCATTGGATATAGTTGAAGTTTTTATAAAGAATAAGTGCTTAGAAAAGAAATTTTGGGAATGGATAGAATTGTTCAATTGCTGGTAAGAAATGGAAAGTCTGCCAGGTTTTAAGAATTCATGCATCACAAAGGAATTACATAAACCTAATGAGGAGTGTAGTGGATTGAATTATGTCCCCCCCCCAAACTCATGGAAGCTTGAATTGTGTCCCCCAAGTTTTATGTATTAGAAATTTGGCCCCACTGTGACTGTTAAGAGGGTGGGAAATCCTATTATGGCAATTGAAAGGTGGAGAATTGAAGAGGTGATAGGATTGTGGCACTTCAGTAGTGAATGGATTAAAAATGGTGATCAGGGGCATGTTTCTGAGGGCTTTAAAAGAAGAGGACAGTCTGCCTGTCTCTCTCTCTGTTCTCTCTGCTTCCGCCATCTTGCAATGTGAGACCCCTGAGTCACTGTCACCACCACCAGATGGACTTTGGACTTTCCAGCCTCAGAAACTGTAAGTAATAAATTTCATTTTCTTTATAAATCACCGAGTTCTGTGTATTGTGTTATAAGCAACAGAAATGGACTAATACAGAAAATTGGTACCAGAGAAGTGGGGTGTTGCTTATAACAAATACTTGAAAATGTGGAAGTGGCTTTGGAACTGGGTGTTGAGGAGAGGCTGAAAGAATTTGGAGGAACAAACGAAGAAAATCCTAGATGATGGTGAAAGTTTAGATGACAAGAAAACCAGGGAAAGATTGGAATGTTTTAGAGACTGGTTACGTGGTAGTGAGTGATGGATCTTGGACATGGCTGGCACCATTGTGCACACAATAAGCTCCAGCATGAAATAGCCCCCAGCCTGGTCTTCCACTCCAGCACCAAGCCCCTCCCCCCTTCCCTTTACGAGGAGCCTCTTGACTTAGGAACAACTTTCCGCCTTCTCCATGGCATAGTTCTCCTCCCAGTTACATCAACCTGTGGTCCCTCCTCCCATAAATTTTGCACCCAAAAGCTAATATAAACTCTTACAAACCCATTGTTGGGGCTGTCCCCCATTTTCAGGGCAGCGCTGGGCTGTTGTCCATTTTGAGTACAGCCTGGCAGATTTCTTTCTAAAATAAAGTTTGAATGGTACCCAGCATCTCGGCTCACTTTCTTCCATTTTGGTGCTGAAACCTGGGAAGGATTTTGGGCAATGTTGTGGACGATCCCTTTTCTCTTAGGGTGATTGGCCCTTGCCCACCCTTCCTGGACATGCTGGAACCAGGTACACTCAGGACTCTCTCTCGTTTTGCTGTTTCAAACCAATGCATCCAACATCGGCCTCAATTCAGGGTGAGTCAGTGGGTCAGTCCTGTCTCATCTCAGGTTCCCCCGACTCACTCTTGCTCTTGCTCTCATTCTCGAAGCCCAGGCACCTGGCCGAGGGAACTCTTCTCATGCCCCTCAGATATTGGAGGACACTCCTCTAGCCAGTCAGTCACTTTTCTTTTGAAAAGAAGATGGAGAGTAGAGAGGATGCTCTTTGTTGGCAAGCTTCTTCTACCAGAACTGACTGCCCTTTCTCACCCTCTATATGGGATCCTCATGATCCAAACCTCCATGCTCTATGCCCTTGGGCTGTCTCCTGGCCAATTTCTTGGCCTCCAGGGAGACATTAAACCTAAACGTCTCATTTTCTACTGTAATCCACACTCTACGCCTCTGGGCCATCTCCTGGACAATTTCTCAGCCTCCAGGAAGACATTAAAACTCAAATGCTTCATTACAATGGATCCCAGTGGCCACAAGATGGCACTCAATTTAGACACTCACCGAAATGGCAAAAGCTGTAGAGATTCCTTGTTCAGGCCTTTTCCTATCTCTGAATGAGTTCTTCTCTCTTTCAAAACTGTCCTATATGTCAAATTCTCCTTGCTCATGCTTGACCTCTCCTTCCAGACTTGGATCAATCTTCTGATCTGTCAGCCCTCCACATTTCTCTCTATTCCCTCTACCTAGCCTTGAGATGCTCATCCTTAGCCACTGAACCTCTCTCTTTCTCCCCCTTCATCAGGTAACAACCCAGCCTCAGCTCTGGCTTTTCCTAACCCTTCCATAAGGTGGCAGGGATGGAAGGAATTGTCTGAGTCCATGTACAGGGAGCAGGTCTGGATGGCAGCTCAGGTACATGCTCAAAATAATAGGCGGCCTTTGGGGGCTGTTGCTGCTTCCTTGCATGGACCCAAATTGGGACTACCAGGCTGGCCACATCCAAAATCCATCAGTGAGCAGAATGCTGATAGAGACATGAACTGTAGAGATCATTCTAAGGAAGTGCCAGATAGAAAGGAAAAGGAATTTTTTGGAAACTGGGGTACAGATCAACCTTGCTATGAACTGACAAAGAGCTTGTCTGCATTGTGTCCATGCCCTAGAACTTAGTGAAAGTTGGAACTTAAGAGTTGTGAACCAGAGTATTTGGCACAAGAAATTTCTAAGCAGAAAAGCACTCAGGAAGCTGCATGGCTATTTGCAACAGTCTACACTGAGTTATGGCAGGAAAGACATGACATGAAGCTGGAATTTATAACTAAAAGGGGAGCAGAACATGAAAATTGGAAAATTTGCAGCCTGACCATGTGGTAGAGAAGCAGAGAGCATTTTCAGAAGAAAAATCCAATAGTGCTAAGAGGATTAGAACAAAAGAAAGGAATTATCAAGAGAAGGGGGAAAAGTTCCTGAAGGCATTGCAGAAGCCTCTGGGGCCAACGCTTCCATTACAGGCCCAAAGGCCTAGGAAGACAGAATGGTCTTGTGGAATAAGCCTGAGGTGCCCTCCATGGACTTATTGCCCAGGACCACCTTAGGAAGCTGCTTCCAGCATCAGAACCCCAGCTACTTTGGCTGCTTCAGCCATGGCTAACTTGGCCCCAAGTGTGGCTGGACCTGCTTTAGAAAATACGAGCCAGACAGGGATGCAAGGTTTGTTCAACATATGCAAATCAATAAATGTGATACACCATATTAATAAAATCAAACACAGGACCATATGATCATCTCTATAGATGCTGAAAAAGCATTTGACAAAATTCAACACTCATTCATGACAAAGACCCTCTATAAGTTAGGTATAGACGGAAAGTATCTCAACATAATCAAAGCCATATATGATAAACCCACTGCCAATATCATCCTGAATGGGGAAAAGCTGAAAGCTTTTCCTTTAAGAACAGGAACTAGACAAGGATGCCCACTCTCACCACTCCTATTCAACATAGTGTTGGAAGTACTAGCCACAGCAATCAGAGAAAAGAAGGAAATAAAGGGCATCCAGATTGGAAAAGATGAAGTCAAACTGTCCCTGTTTGCAGATGACATGATCCTATATATTGAACAGCCTAAAGCCTCTACAAAAAAACTCTTGGAATTGATAAATGATTTCAGCACAGTAGCAGGATACAAAATCAACACACAAAAATCAGTAGCATTTCTTTTCTCCAATAGTGAACACGCAGAAAGGGAAATCAAGAAAGCTTGCCCATTTACAACAGCCACCAAAAAAATGAAATACTTAGGAATTGAGTTAACCAAGGATGTGAAAAATCTCTATAATGAGAACTACAAACTACTGTTGAGAGAAATTAGAGAGGATACAAGAAGATGGAAAGATATCCCATGCTCTTGGATTGGAAGAATCAACATAGTGAAAATGTCCATACTACCCAAAGTGATATACAAATTCAATGCAATCCCCATCAAAATTCCAATGATGTTTTTCTCAGAAATGGAAAGAACTATCCAGACATTTATATGGAATAACAAAAGACCACGCATAGCCAAAGCAATGCTGAGCAAAATAAATAAAGCTGGAGGCATAACACTACCTGACTTTAAACTATACTACAAAGCTATAATAAGCAAAACAGTATGGTACTGGCATAAAAACAGACACACTGACCAATGGAATAGAATAGAGAATCCAGAAATCAGCCCACACACCTACAGCCATCTGGTCTTTGACAAAGGCACCAAGCCTATACACTGGGGAAGAGACTGCCTCTTTAGCAAATGGTGCTGGGAGAACTGGATATCAATATGTAGGAGAATGAAACTAGACCCATACCTTTCACCATACACTAAAGTCAACTCAAAATGGATTAAAGAATTAAATATACACCCTGAAACAATAAAACTTCTTAAAGAAAACATAGGAGAAACACTTCAGGAAATAGGACTGGACACAGACTTCATGAATACGACCCCAAAAGCACGGGCAACCAAAGAAAAAATAAACAAATGGGATTATATCAAACTAAAAAGCTTCTGCACAGGAAAAGAAACAATTAACAGAGTTAAAAGACAACCAACAGAGTGGGAGAAAATATTTGCAAAATATACATCTGACAAAGGATTAATATCCAGAATATACAAGGAACTCAAACAACTTTACAAGAAAAAAACGAGCAACCCAATTAAAAAATGGGCAAAAGAGCTAAATAGGAATTTCTCTAAGGAAGGTATACAAAAGGCCAACAGACACATGAAAAAATGCTCAACATCACTCAGCATCCGGGAAATGCAAATCAAAACCACACTGAGATGCCATTTCACCCCAGTGAGGATGGCTAAAATCCAAAAGACTCTGAACGATAAATGCTGGTGAGGTTGTGGAGAAAAAGGAACTCTCATACATTGTTGGTGGGACTGCAAAATGGTGCAGCCTCTATGGAAAATGGTATGGAGGTTCCTCAAACAATTGCAGATAGATCTACCATACGACCCAGCTATCCCACTTCTGGGAATATACCCAGAGGAAAGGAAATCATCAATTTGAAGGTATACCTGTTCCCCAATGTTCATCGCAGCACTCTTTACAATAGCCAAGAGTTGGAACGAGCCCAAATGTCCATCAGCAGATGAGTGGATACGGAAAATGTCGTACATCTACACAATGGAATACTACTCAGCTATAAAAACGAATGAAATACTGCCATTTGCAACGACATGGATGGACCTAGAGAGAATTATATTAAGTGAAACAAGTCAGGCACAGAAAGAGAAATACCACATGTTTTCACTTATTGGTGGGAGCTAAAAATAAATAAATAAATTCACACACACACACACACACACACACACATTAAAAAAAAAAAAAAAAACCAGGGAGTGGGGGAAGAAGACACAACAATTACAATTCCTTGAAGTTGACATGACAAGCATACAGAAAGGACATTGTTGGGTGGGAGCGGGGAGAGAGAGGAGGGAGGGAGGTTTCGGTAATGGGCCACAATAACCAAGCACATTGTATATCGACAAAATAAAATTAAAAAAAAAAAAAGAAAATACAAGCCAGAAGCCTGGGCAGAGTCTATGTGGTGTTAGGTTTGCAGGTTCACAGAATGCCAGAGCTGGGAAGGCTTGGGAGCCTCCACCCTGAGTTCAAAGGATGTATGGAAAAGTCTAGGGGTGGAGTCACTGCAGACAGCCTTTGCTAGAGTGATGTTGAGCGGAAATGCAGGGTCAGAGTTGCAGCAGAGAAACCCCATCATCATCATGCCTAGTGGAGCTGTGAGAGTGGGACCACCATGGAGACCCCAGACCATGGAGCCATCAGCATGCAATGACAGCCTGTGGGAGCTGAAGCATGGCCTGAGACCAGGAAAGCTGTAGCAGTGGAGCTGTTCAAGGACTTGGGGACCCAACACACACAGCAGTATGTAGAGGACATAGAACATAAAATCAAGGTAGAAGATTCAGCTTTGAGATTTAATGCCTGCCCTGCTGGGTTTCGGACTTTCTTAGGACCTGTTACTCCTTTCTTTTGGCCTATTTCTCCATTTTGGAATGGGAATATGTACCCTGTGCTTGTCCCACCATTATATCTTGGAAGTATATAACTTATATTGATTTCACAGATGGGACTTTGAACTTTGGACTCTTGAGTTGAAACAAGGTAAGACTTTGGGGATGAAACGAATGTATTTGCATGTGAAAAGACATGAGTGTTAGGGCGCCATGGGTTGAATGTAGTGGACTGAATTATGTCCACCCAAAACTCATTGAAGCTTGAATTGTGTCCCCCAAGTTTTATGTATTAGAGACTTAGCCCTCACTGTGATTGTTAAGAGGGTGGGAAATCTTACTATGGTAATTGAAAGGTGGAGCCTTGAAGAGGTGATTGGATTGTAGGACTGTGCAGTAGTGAATGGATTAAAAATGGTGGTGAGGGGCGTGGTTCTGAGGGCTGTAAAAGAAGAGGAGAGTCTGTCTTTCTTGCTCTCTCTGCTTCCACCATTTGGCAATGTGAGACCCCTGGGTCACTGTTGCCACCACCAGATGGACTTTGGACTTCCCAGCCTCAGAAACTGTAAGCAATAAATTTTGTTTTCTTTATAAATCACCCAGTTCAAGTATTTTGTTATAAGCGACAAAAACTAATACAAGGAGAATGCTTTTTAAAAAATCTTTTTAAAAAATTTAAAAATTATGGTTAATTATACATATATAATTTACCATGTTAACCATTTTTAAGTATACAGTTTTGTGGCATTAATTCTATTCATATTGTTGTGAACCATCACCGCTATCCATCTCCATGACTTTTCCATCTTCTCAAACTAGAACTCTACCCATTAAACAAGAAATCCCCATTTCCCCCACCTCCCCACCATTGGCAACCACCATTCTAACTTCTGTCTCGTGTAAATGGAATCATACGTGATTTGTCCTTTTGTGTGTGTAACTTTGCATGTCTTCAATTTAATTAATTAATTAATTGATTAAAAGTTTATTTATTTATTAATATTATGTTTTTATACTCTAAGATGTGGTTGCGGAGCAGTTGGGTAGGACGGGCAGAGGAGAAGGGGAAAGGAAAAAGGGTGGGAGAAGGAGGAGGGGGTGGGACATGGTTGAGGCCCCTGGCATATCCCTCATGCCTGCAGGGGAAGCAATGGGGCTTCCAGTGGTGGCTTGATCATTGTTGGGCTGGATGCAGATGACAGGGGGTTGTGGCCAAGGCCTGAGGCCCATCACCACCTAGGCTTGGGGGCCCAGGGCACTTCCTGTGGAGGCTCAGTGGTCATTGCTGGGCTGGTTGCAGGTGTTGGAGGTGTGGCCAAGGCCCTTGGCCCCTACTGCCCTGGCTCAGGAGCCCAGGGTGCTTCCTGCAGCAGCCTGGTGCTCATCACTGGGCTGGTTGTGGATGTTGGGGGGCATGGCTGAGGCCCCCAGCCCTCCCTGCTCCCTGGATTGGGAACCCAGGGGGCTTTGGTCCTTCTGGGTCTTACAGGTGTTCTTTGGTGGTATTAGGCATTTACTAGTTAATATCAAATTTTAATATCTGATCTGTGGGTATTTTGCTTTTTCTTTGAGTTCTGTGTTGGATTATTTGCTGTTCCCACCACTTAAACTCTGCATTGGAACTAATATGTTGTCCTTTGTTTAATTCTCAAATGTAGGAATTTCCTGTGGAACCAGCCCTTGAGCCTTGTGGTTGAACTAAATTGCTGCTTTGCCACTGATTCCCTGGGGTAGACTTTTTGTGCACCTCAGGTTTTAATTGTTGACTTCTGGGACTGTGAGTTCTGGTACACATGAGTTGTGTGGAAACTCTTGTCTGGGCCTGAGACTTTTAAGCAAACTGCACTGCCTGAAGTTCTATGTTCCTGACCAGTCTACACAGAGTGGGCCTGTGCTGATTGGGGGACAGACCAGATGTCCATGCTGTGCCCCAGTGTTCCCCCAGTGGGCCAGTCTCTCACACCACCCATACTCCAAACACTTCCCATGGGACTGGCCATGTGCCAGTCCCCTGAGATGACTCACTAGCCTCTGAGTGGCTCCTTTTTTCAGTTGTTTTGGCTCCTTGCTCCTATGTGGGTCCATGGGAAAACTGTTAGTGGTCTTGCTGGCCTGAGGTCCACCAAGGCCCTCTTCTCCGCTGCTATATCCAAGTTACTTCATACGTAGAGCACACAATGGCTTTTGCCAGCTCCTCTCTGTGCACTCACCAGCTCCAATTTGGAAGTGGCTGAGATTTGAAATGGTAGGAGTGATCCTTTCTCTCATTGTGGTTTCTCCTGCGTTCATGTTCTCTGTAGGTGTCTCCTCCTCTTCCCCTGAGTTTTAGCAGCCCCACCTTGACTGTCATTGCTTTTTAATAGTTGTAAATTGGTTGATTTGTGGGAGAGTGACACTGGGGACTGTCTATTCTGCCATCTTGACCTGAAGCCCTGCATGTCTTCAAGGTTCATCTAAGTAGTAGCATGTGACAGGATTTCCCTCCTTTTTAAGGCTGAATAATATTCCCTTTTAGGTATATTCCACATTTTTTAAGTCTACTGATGTATCAAGGGACTTTTGGGTTGCTTTCACTTTTTGTCTATGGTGAATAATGCTGCTACGAACATGAGGTACAAATATCTCTTGGAGTCTGTGCTTTCTCCACACCTTGCTTTGGGATATATAGCCAGAAGTGGCATTGCTGGATCACATGGTAGTTTTATGTTTAGTTTTTTGAGGACCTGCTGTACTGTTTTCTATAGTGGCTTCACCATTGTACATTCCCACCAGCAATATCCATCCTCATGGGTGTGAGAGAAAAGTGCTTTTAGTACTAAACATGTCTTTTACTTTTTTGTTTGCCAAAATTCTTTAAACTCAGTCATGTTTATTTATCTTTAATCTGCTTACATTTTAAATGTAATATTACATTTTCTAGTGTCATTATTTGATGAGTTCTGCTTTTCATCAGCATATAAGCTCAAAAGGTGTCTAGTTAGTGAAATTTTAAAGTGCATAGTAAGTGCTCAATAAAATAAATATGTGTTGAGTGTATAAATAGTTGAATTAATTAATAAATTCCTAGGCCAGTATTTTTTCTAACTTACTTAAATTCCATTCAGCAAACTTTAGTGATCATTTACCATTTACCAGATCCTAGATTTAACAGTATCTTAGGACACTGTTGAATATCCTTGCCCACAGGTTGTCTTTTGCTCTGTTAAAACACTAAAGTGTATCACCAGAACAAAAGGCAGTTTCATTCTAAGGTCATTGATGCAATGGATATCAATGCAGGATTGGATATGTGCAAAGAAATCTGCAGTAGGTTTTGAGCAGGAGATGGTGTGTCTGATAATGAATAGAATGGTTGAAAACAGAGCTGTCAGTTCTTTCTGTCTTGAGTGTTCGGAAATCTCTATTCCCTACTAATTAATACTTTACTCAGCTCTCAGGGCTTAAAAAATGTCACTTTCACAGGGCAGCCTTCTCTAACTCCATAACCTAGATTAGGCTTCCTCACTGTATTGTTCCTCAGCATTCTGACTTGCTTTAGGGCACTTCTCCTTATTTTCAGTGGTTACTGAATACTTTTCCTCCTGCTGGATTCTCGGGTTGCTGAGGGTGTGGCTGCATGTGTTTTAATCATCTCTTTCTCTAGTCCTAGCATGATGCCTGGCTGCATCTGCAGGTCTGAAGACATTTGTTGAATGAATGAAAGAGCTCCTGAGGCATCTTTGTTCTTGAGGGAGCTTACAGTCTAATAGGAGGGATACGAAATGACTTAGCATCACAAATATTAGTATAAATGCATTGCCATGGAAGCAAAGAGAAGGAAAAAGTAATTCTGACTGCAGAGGGAGGGAATCTAATTGACTTCACAGTGAAAGTTGTTCCTGAGCTGTGCTGTGCATGAGTGAAAATGTGAAGTGCAGAGGTGGTGGGAGGCACTGGTAGGAAGGGGAAATCTTGAACCAAGAACCTGAGGGCCCACAGCGTGTGCATATCTGGTCACATTACAGGAACGGGAGAGCTAGGGATTTAGGAAACATTGGCAGAGATTCCTCCACTGGGAATCTATTTATCAAGTGCCTGCTGTGTTCCAGGAAACCTTTGGTGCTGGGGCTTCTGCCAGTGTTGGTAATAGAATTATTAGTTAGGATAAACCAGGACTTTTTAATGAAATCAACCAATGCTGACCTTCCTGACCTGGAACCTACATTGGAGGAGCCATAAGCTACAAGTGGGTATGGATTTATCTCAGCCTAACACTCACCACAGATCCAGGCACCATGCAGAGCAGCAGAGCAGTCAACAAGTGCATGGTGGTTTTCTAACTTAAGCTTTAAAAATTAAATTTTACTGAAAGGGAGTTTTAAGAAGACACAAAGTGACACATTTACTCATACCCCAGCATCCTAACTCATGGACTCTTTGTGTCATTCTAAGTCCCCTCCCATCTCTGCCATGTGCATGCACAATTTTTACATTCTTGGCATCAATGTATGCATGGTTTCATTGTCGGCAGATAGAACCCAGCTTTGTGTCACGATTTTATAGAAAAGTCTTACAGTTTTCTGTGGCTGAACATATTCCATTGAATTGATCTGCTGTAGTCAACCTGGCCATTGGACGCCTTTCTTCTTCAAGGATGACTGTGAAGGAACAGTCTGAGGAAGGGGACAGGGATGAAGGCTACCACACGTGAGATGTCTGTTTATTCATCCCTCGTACAATATTTGTTGAGCAACTTCTAGGAGTTATAAGACTCATTCTGTCTCAGCTCCATCCCAAGAGCAGCTGACATCTCAGGTGGGCAAGACCAGCTCTGGAGAAACAAAGGGAGTTGGCATCATGCAGAGCTGGCCTCCTCCAGCTGGATGCACATCACAATCGTCAGGGGATATCATTAACAATACAGATTGCAGGGCCCCAATGGTGCTGGGACCTGGCTGGGCATCTATATGTCTAAAAGTCCCTCAGCAATTTTGACACACACTTAGGTCTGGGAGCTCCTGATAGAGATAAGAGATCTGGGCTCAAAGCCTGGCTTTGTCACTGGTCAGGTGCGTGACCTCAGGTAACTAACCTACAGAGGCTGAGCCTCAGTTTTCCATTTGCATATTAGGTTTCGATGAGGAGGAAACGATTGTGCAGTAGTTGGTTCATAACTTGACATGATTTTCAGTCACACAGAACATCTGAAGTAAAAGGTTTGTTGTAAGTTTCTCTTCCATGATCCCAGCTCTAACTCTTTACAGGGAGAGCAGGAGGACACCGAGAAATCGCTCTGCCGCAGATGGCTTCCCAGTCAGCCTGGTCTTGAAGTACCAGCTTTCAGCCACTGGAGGTCCTTGGAAAGATTTCTTACTGATAGACCAAGGAGCTATGCTAGCTGCAGGAGCAGACAGACCCTGGTTATTGCAGGTAGATGGAAGCAAGGACAGAGTGGCAGACGCAGCTGTCCCAGCCAGCAGCTCTGCAGGAATTCAGCTCCATCCCATAACCTTTTCTCAATGGCTCTTGGTCTTACAATGGGACTCAAAATACAGAGTCAGAAAATAGAAATGCCTTCAAATATTTTATCACATACTGATAGATGAAGTAATTTTTCTCTGCGATCCATCACCAGTAGTACACTTGCTAAGGAAGGTTATTTATTGGTTTCACAAAATGATAAGATTTCTTCCAGACACACAGGCTTATTCAGTTTCAACTATATGGCAGAATTCCTTAAAGACCCTATCTTTCACATACTTTGGAACAAGGTATCCAGATCATCAATTTTGAAGAAAGGGCTCTGACAAAAATAGGAGATAAATAAGAACAATATTACATTCTTGCTTTTTTCTAGCAAGAGCTGCAGTAGCTTAAGAAATTAACTTTAAGAAATTGCAAAACTGAAGTGAATTTTACATTTTAGCTACTAAGGTATTTTGTAGTGTTTGAATGTGAAAATCAACAAATTGTAAAAGTTATCAGAAGCTATCTACCAGATAAGAAAAATAATTTAGAAAATTGACTGCATCCCATTTTTCTAATAGGATTGAAGAGTTTTTTCATAAATTGCCTTGGATTCCTAAAACACAGTTATGAGCAGATGTATGGCCCTATTAAAATAGGGTGGAAGATGCTGAGTGATTCCTGAAAGACCATCCAGCTGATAGGGCAGTGTGAGAACTTATGTCCATTCTCCTAAATTTGTGTGCTATTTTAATAAATTTCCCTATTGTCAAAATGAAAACATTTTTGCTGTACAAACATGGACCATATTTTCAAGCTAGTGACTCTGAGGAAGATGCACAATGAACAGAGTAAATGATGATGTAGGCTTACGGGGGCAGTCAGTCTTTAGGGCTGGCCTGGGAGCCCAGCACCCAGCTGTGGGGCTGAGCTCATTCCCTTGGTTTGGAGGCTGCTGTGTTGACTGTACAGCCTGGTTGCAACAACCTTAGAAAGTTTTATCTCATCCTCATAAAAAATACTCATTGTCACATTTCTATAGTGCGTCACAAAGTTACAAAAGAAGATAAACTGAACTATGATAGCACATTGACTATCCTGTGGATCTGGGCAGGCAAGACTACAGGCATGAGGACCTGCTTAGTGACTACTACAGTTGTCTAGATGAAAGACAACCATTGCCTGATTAATGCAGAGGCAGTAGAGATGGAAGAAGGGATCAATCGGATTTCCAAACTGGACTTCCAAATGAGGAATCCAAGATGACTGCCATGTTTTTTGACTTGAGCAATTGAGTTAATGTTAACTGAGCTTCTGAAAAGAGGAGGATGGGCAAGTTTTTAGGAAAAGATGATTGGTTTACTCTTGAACATTATTTGTTTGTCAATATCTGTGATACCTCAAATACAGATGCCTAGAAGGCAATTGGATAAATAAATTTAAAGGTCAGTGAGATAGATGGAATTCTAAGATGACTGACCCCCAATGCTCTTGTACAACACTCATATTAAAAATTTTTGTTGTTGTGGTAAAATATATATAACATAAAGACTGCCATTTTAAGTATTTTTAAACATGCAATTGCATGCAATTAGTTACATTCACGATGCTTAGTGATGACCACCCCAAAAGTTTCTATTTTCAAAACTTTTCATCATTGTAAGCATAAATTCTCTACCTATTATGCAATAATCTCTCGTTATTCCTTCCCCCAAGTTTCTGGTAATCTCCAATCTACTCCTGTCTCTGAACACTCTCCTTTTGAGTATATGTGTGGGGGGCAACCTAGAATTTGCTTCTAAGCAATGGAGTATGGCACAGGTGATGGGATATCACTCGCATGACAAAGTTACACTAAAGGTGAAGGAATTTTGCAGATGTAATTAAAGTATCTAATCAGTTGACTTTGTGGTTATTGAAAGGGAGAGTATCACAGGTGCGCCTGACCCAATCAGGTGAAAACTTTAAAGCAGGTTCAGGCCTTCCCTGAAAGAAGAGACTCAATGGGAGATATCTCTGCTATGTTTGAATGTATGCACCCCTCCAAAATTCCTATGCTGGACCTTAAACCCCAAGGTGATAGTATTAAGAGGCAGGGCCTTTTGGGAAGTTGTTAAGTCACAAAGGCTCTGGCCTCATGAATGGATTAGTGCTGTTTTAAAAGAGGTTGAAGGGACCACTGTAGTGCCTCTTCCGCTGTTTCTTTTTGTTAGGACACAGCCTTCTTCCTTTCTGCCACAGGAGGATGAAGTAAGAAGGTGCCATATGAAAAACAGTCCTTCACCAGACATTGAATCTGCTGATACCTTGACCTTGGACTTCCCAGCCTCTAGAATTGTGAGAAATGAATTTCTGTTGTTCATGAATTACCCAGTCTCAGGCATTTTGTTATAGAAACACAAACAGAATGAAACAACTTTCCTGTTGGCTTTGAAGAGTGAGCTGCCATGTCAGGAGAGGGCCCGTGTGAGGACCACAGACACTGTGAGATAATGCATACATGCCATTAAATTTCTTTAGAGCATAGAAAACTACCATGGGTAGCATTAGGACTGGATGTATAGAGCAGGGAGTCTGCAACACAGAGAAACAGACGCCTTCTCCCTGGGAATGCCTGTAGCGTGATAGAACCAGAGGGCTGTGGAGAGAGCCTGGAGGGACACCTACATCTTAGGAAGGAGAAGAGAACTTGCTACCAAAAAATAATCTGGAAGATGCCATCAGAAAGGGATTAGGAGAACAAGGAGAGAGTAAAGTTAGGAAAGTCTAGGGGATAGAGGGCTTAGAGAAATGCTAGGGGTCAGCCGTCTTCAACCCAGTGCAGAGATCCTGCAAGTGGAGGCCAAAATGTGGCCAGTCTGGGGGTCACAGGGGACCTTCTGTGCAGTTTCAGTCAGGGGTGGTGGTGAGAAATATGGGGGGCATATGCAGTGGGCTGGGGCCTGAAGGTGGAAGATTTTTCGAAAGACTGAGTGAAAAGGATGGACAGTTCCTAGAGATCAGGAGAATCAAGCGAAGACTCTTGCTTTCCCTTCACTCCTCCTCCTTCCCCTCCCCTTCACCCACTCCTCCTGCCCCCCTCCCCTTCCTCCCTGGGAATGAGATAGATTTGAACATGCTCGTGGGCTGGGGGAGAAGATCCGCCAGAGAGTGAGGATTCAAATATCACCTTTCATTGTCATTCAACTTTTGCAGCTTCCTATGCTCTGGGCATTGGGCAGCAATTACAAATAAGATCTGCTTCTTGCTTTGAGGTGGGCTGTGGTAGGCAGAATAATGGGCCCCTAGAGATGCCCACATCTTAAGCCCTGGGATGGTGACTATGTTGCCTGTTACATGGCAAAGGGATTTTGCAGATGTGACTAGTTTATGGATCTTAAGATGGGGAGATCTGGATGAGACGGGTAGGTCCAATATAACGATAAGCATCCTTATAAGAGGGAGGCAAGGTCAATGTCAGAGAAAGGAGATAAGAAGCAGAGGAGGCAGAGTCAGGGAGAGACTGAGGTGCTGTGCTGCTGGCTTTGAAGGTGAAGGAAGGGGCCGTGCAGGGAGGAGTGCAGGTGGCTGCTGGAAGCTGCAAAAGGCAAGGAAACAGATTCTACCCTCGAGCCCCTGGAGGCGTGTGGCCATGCTGTGGCCCACTGAAGCCTAGGTCAGACTTCTGACCTCCAGAACTGCAGATAACAAATTGTGTTGTTTTAAGCCACAAAGTTTGAGGTAATTTGTTAAAGCAGCAATAAGAAATGAACACAGAGGCTAACAGCAGAGACAGCCTCACAGCCCTTGGGTCCCGGCGCTGTCACTGGGAATGCACAGGTGTCCAGGGAGAGTACAAAGACAGGGCCCCTAAGCGGACCCAGGGGCCACGCATCTGGGGAGGGAGCCCGGGCAAGCTCCGGGGGAGGCGGTGTGTAAAGGGCAGCAGTAGCAGGAATGGGCTCAGGCAGGCCGAAGGGGAGGCAGTGAGGTCGTGTCAAAGACAGGGAGCAGCAGGGACGGAACCGGCGTCAGGAGTGAGCAGGCTGGGCTTGGAAAAGGTCGGGGTGACGAAGGCTGGGCTGCAGGGTGCACAGTGCCGGGGGGACAGCCCAGGCCGAGGCCACGGGAGCACCCTGCTCACGGGAGGAGGCCGCGGAGAGCTTGAGCACGGGAGCAACAGGGCCATGTGTGTACTTTAGGAACGTACTTCTGGATGAAGGGTGAGGACTGGATTGGAAGGCTGGGAGCAGGGAGCCCAGTCACATGGGGCTGCAGATAAGCGCTTGAGGTGAGGGTGGCTCAGTCAGAGGTGGGCTATGGAAGTGGAGAGAGGACAGAGCCGACCTCTCGAGGTGGCAGAGGGGGCAGAGCGAACAGCGAAATCCTAGAGAAGACAGAAGATGGCCAGCCGAGGCGACGGGCAGCCAGGCGGCTGTCTGCAGGGAGGCTCCTTGGACTGGAGCAGGTGGGACAGGAGTAACGCTGCAGGGGACCGGGAGGCTGCTATGGTGGGCGCCTGATCACCCCAGTTTCCTGATAGCCTCTGGAAGTGCTGGGACCAGGGTTGGGAGGAGCATGAAGCTTGGAAACACCTGCTTAGAAAACCTTGTTAAGGCTCTGACCCAGCCTGAGAATTGGGTTAGTGGCTTCTTCCAGCTCGTCTTAAATCGACATTCTGGTCCCATCACTCCCTCGCCCTCCCAGGCAGCACCTAACACTTGAGAGTAGCCTGCACTTCCCCTCCCCCAGGGGCCGCTGGACCAATGAGGAGGAGGCTGTGCCCTGCTCCAAGCTTCTTGGTGTGATGTCCACACCCTGGGGATATTCAGGCTCAGTGTACGTTTCCCTGTTACTGGAGGTCGTGCACCAGATTCTCTCCCAGCTGCCAGCACTGCTCTCGCTTTCTAAGTGTTTCTTTTAGGGAGAGTCTGGACGTCGACGGCTGCTAACCCCTGCAAAGGACGGGTTTGCCTTTCCAGCGTTCCTGGCAGTGTGCAGAGCTGTGAACTGCTGCGCCTGGCTTTCTGCAGGTGGGAAGAGGAAAGATGACAGCCACATAGGCTCCTTCCCACTGACAGTGCAGACCACCAGCAGAGTCTCTGAGGTTAGCAGAGGCTCACTCCCCAGGACCGCCCATCACTCTGTACCTGCGGGGGGGATAATTCCCTCTCTCAACAGGGAGGTAAGAGCTAACTAATCTTAATGGCATGAATTGTGTCCCCCCAAGTTTGTATGTTGAAGTCCTAACCCCCAGTACCTCAGAATGAGATCTTATTTAGAGATAAGGTCTTCAAAGAGGTAATTGAGGTAAAATGAGGTCATAAGGGTAATCCTAATCCAATATGATTGGTGTTCTTATACGAAGAGATTAGGACGTGGACATGCACAGAGGGTGGGCCCTTCTCTTCTGCCTCCACACTCTAAACACTTCCCAGAGGATGGGCCATGTGCCGGTCCTTTGCAATGACTCACTGGCCTCTGAGTGGCTCCTTTTTTCAGTTTTCTGTGGCCCTTTACCCCTATGTGTGTCCATGGGAACCCTGTTAGTAGTCTAGCTGGCCTGGGGGCCACCAAAGCCCTCTTCTCCCCTGCAGCCTCCAAGCAACTTCATACCAAGGACATGGCTGCAGCTTTTGCCAGCTCTTGCTCTGTGTGCTCACCAGGGCCAGCCTTGAAGTGATGGGCTTGAAATGGTCTGAGTGGTCCTTTCTTTCTTTCATTGTGACATCTCCAGCCTTCATGAACTCCAGAGGTCTCTCCTCCTCTTCCCCTGAGCTCTAGCTACCCTAGCTTGGCAGTTGTTGCTTTCTAATAGCTGTAAATTGGTTGAATGTGGGAGAGAGTGACACTGGGGAACGTCTATTCCACCATCTTGGGGAAGTAGCGATTTCTTTTGGTTAAGCCACCCAGTCTGTGGTACTTTATTATGGCAGCCCTAGCAAACCCATTCATCCATCCAACTCCCTGCACCTTAATTTCAGACTCCCAGCGTAACTGTCTGGTTATAACTTGACCTCCCCTGTTGCTATCCTTATAGGGAAAGGACGAGACTCCTGGCCCACTTGGCAGGTCTGTTTCCCACAGTGATTTGTTAACAGCATTCTGGCTAATGCATCAGTCATATGAGCATGTTCAGGATGGTTCAGTCTTTAAATCCCTCTCATACCTGTGAAGGCTGAGAGTCATTCCACACTGGAAATGTTTTGACTGTGGCTCATATTGAGTGACAAAGTAAATATTTAGCCTTTGCAAGTGTTTTTTCTAAACCTTGTGCACAGCAGATAGCCCCATCCCATCCCCCACCACTGACCTTCTAAAGTTTTATGGTCAAAGATGGGTTGGGGGGATGTGATAAGCTTTTGGTACAGGATGAGGATGTTAGGTATTCAAAGAACTTAGTTTAAAAAATCTTAAAGCCTCGTAGTTTGTTTTTAGGCTGTTTTACATATCCTAGCTATTAAATTGGCTATAAAAAACAGTAGCATCAAAATTTACTGCTTTGACAAGGCTGTGTGACACGTGGTCAGTGGGAATGTACATAAGAACAGCATAAGAGGTGAGTAACTGCACCAGAGTCACTGTGTACCTGAGCTTGACAGCCTCTGAATTAAAGCCTCTCATTATACTGGGCCAACCTCTTGAGCTAGCTTGTGTTCCAATGATTGAAAGTAAAGTTTTTTAAAACTTTTTTTTTTACTGTGATTATAGAGAATAATCAATAGTTTGCACTTCAATATTCATTTATTTGTAAACAGGATTCTATGAGCTAGAAGAAGTTTGAAGCATATTTCTGCCTTTGTGTTCTATGATGTTGAAGTCATAATTATAGCACTGAAATTGAAAATGTGTGAGTGTGTTTTCTGTGTGCATCTTACTCACACACATAAAGGTTTCCAACTCACTGCTAAGAGAGGTGGAATTCAACTGACAGTCGGAGAGCTCCATTGTCTTGCAGCATTTTATGTCTTTACATGTCTTTAGAATGACAGTAATGATTTCATCAAGGCAAGAAGAAGCTGACCTGGGAAAGGATACTTGTCCCATGGCTGCGCCTGTGGGTGGAAGAGTGTGATGCTGTTTCTATGCAGATTTGGGTAAATGGATCTCAATCTGCTACTGCCCCTGAGTCTCTCCACCCCTGTTTATTCCACCTCTTGGTCCTTTCCAGGGTGTAGACACAGAGACTGGGTAGTGGAAACCCAATCCTAGTTTGTGAGAAGCTGTTGTCTTAAAAAGAGCAGGTTAGAAAAACATGGCAGGATTTGAGGGACATAGAAAATATCCCCTTGGCTTTTGCTTTTTCCTCTCCTGGTCTGCTTTGGGGCTTGAAATTCCGCTATGGTCATCCCGAATTTAGAGTTCTCTTAATAAAGAGTGTCTCAAACTGGATTGTACACTGGTTTCTCTCCAGGGTAATAGAGAAATTATTAGCACAGATTCCTCACTCTTTAAACCATTAAGAACTGACTGTCATATGGCAAAAGCAGTTGCTGAGGGACTATGACTGAGAGGCTGGAATCCTTAAGGGTGGGATGGAAGATCCCTTGCTGGCCAAAAACGTGCTTTGGAAGCTACGACTGCTCTCTGGGCATGTCTGTTCAGCCCCTCCAACATCTAGTTTGCCTACTTCAGCAGAACCTGCTAGAATCTGTCTTACAGCTTCCCCAGGAAGACAAAGACGCTGCCTTAGGAGGCTGGGCTCTGGATCAGAGGCACCCCAACATTGATGCATTTGAAAGGAGAGAGGCTGACGTGGGAGCATGAAGATGGGGGAACTAGACTGATTTTATCACCTTCAAAACAGGATTGTAAGGTGGTATTTTAGAAATATTTTACCCAAGGTAGTGAAAAAAATATTTTAGACGTCTTAGGGATTTGTACCCACAGTTTTCTATCTCTGTTATGCTCTGGCTCCTCAACCTCTGCACATCTAGGAGGCAGCTTAGCAGAGTTCAGCCTCTGCCTCGGAGCTGGACCGTGTGATAACTGAGCAAGTTTCTCAATGATGTTCTGCTATTACATTTTATTCCCACAGTATTATAAATATATTTTCATTCTGAATGGTTAAACAAAAGCACAGATTTAAGTATTTTTAGGCTTTCTCACTTATCCGTCATCCCCAAAAGGCTGCTCATCGCTTGTGTAGTTTATATTTTCCACCTTCTCTTTCTAAAATACAATCTTAATGAACCTAAATATCTTGAAATCTCAGCTCCTCTAAAAGTTTTTGTCACCTTTTCTAAGACTTTTCCATGATTTCCCTGCCCTTTTCCAAGTATTGTGATAAATAGCATTTGAGAACTATAGGAAGATTTGATATCAATTTACAGAAGATCTCTCATATTTGCAGGTTAGAGAGTTGGGGCTTTACATATTTTTAGTTCACTGAGATTAGTACACTCGTGAGATTAGTATGTTCAATAAACCACAAGAAGTTGTGTGAGAGAGGCCAAGTGAAGGGTGCTGTGATGCTGATTTTTATTTTACCTTTAATTTCTTAACATACTAGCTAACATTGAGAAGAAAAGGGGGATGAGAAGTAACCTGCAAAAAATGCTCATGTTCTTTTTCCTCTTCTAAAATGTAACTATGAGTACCATATTTTTTTTCTTTCCTTTTTTTTTACTGAAGCATAATTGATTGTACATATCTGTGGGGTACAGCATTGAATACCAATACTCGTATTCAATATGTGATGCTAAAATCAGGATAATTGGTATATTCATCACTACACAATGTAATCATTTTTTGTGGCCTTTTACCAATTTCTCATGAATACCCTCCCATTCCCACCTCTGGTGACCTCAGTTGCATTCTCTCCTTTCGAAAGTTTAACATGTTATTGTGATTATTATTTCTTTCTTTTCTTATTTATTTGTTTATTTTTTTTGCTCCCACTTATGATGAGGACATGTGATATTTCTCTTTTTGTGCCTGGCTTATTTCACTTAACATAATTTTCTGTAATTTCATCCTTTTTGCTGCAAATGGTAAAATTTCATTTTTTTTTTTTATGGCAGAGTAATAATCCACTGTGTATACGTAGCACGTTATCCTTATCCAGTCACCTGTGAATGGACATTTAGGTTGGTTACAAGTCTTAGCTATTGTAAATAGAGCTGTGATAACCATAGGAGTGCAGGTATCCCTTTGACATGATGATATCTGTTCTTTGGGTACATACCCAGAAGTGAGATTGCCGGATCGTATGGCAGCTCTATCTGTAGTTGTTTGAGGAACCTCCATACTGTTTTCCATAGTGGCTGTGCTAATTTACAGTCCCATCCACAGTGTGTGAGGGTCCTCCTTTCTCTACACCCTCGCCGGCATTTGTTATTCTCTGTCTTTTTGATAATGGCCAGTCTTACTGGCATGAGATGATATCTCAGTGTGGTTTTGATTTGCATTTCTCTGACGCGGAATGATTTTGAACATTTTTTTTCATATGTCTGTTGGCCATTTATATATCTTCCTTTGAGAAATGCCTATTTAGATCCTTTGCCCATTTTTTAATTGTATTACTTTTTTTTCCCTGTTATTTGAGTTCCTTGAATATTCTGGATATTAATCCCTTGTTGGATGCATAGTTTGCAGATGTTTTCTCCCATTCTAAGGGTTGTCTTTTCACTCTGTTAATGTTTCTTTTGCTATGCAGAAGCTTTTTAGTTTGATATAATCATATTTGTTTATTTTTTCTTTCGTTGCCTGTACTTATTCACAAAGTCTTTGCCCAATCCTACTTCTTGAAGTGTTTCCCCTATGTTTTCTTTTAGGTGTTTTATAGTTTCAGGTTTTATATTTAAGTCTTTAATTCATGTTGAGTTGGTTTTGGGATATGGTGAAAAATATGGGTCTAGTCTCATTCTTCTCCATATAGATGTTCAGTTTTCCCAGTACCATTTATTGAAGAGGTAGTCTTTTCCCCATTGTATATTTTTCTTGCCTTTGTCAAAGATCAGTTGGCTGTAAGTAAATGGGTTGATTTTTGAGTTCTCTTTTCTGTTCCATTGGTCTTCATGTCTGTTTTTATGCCAGTACCATGCAGTTTTGGTTACAATATCTTTGTAGTATAATTTGAAGTCAAGTAGTGTTATGCCTTTGCCTTTATTTTTTTTTTGCTCAAGATTGCTTTGGCTATTTGGGGTCTTTTGTTGCTCCATATGAATGTTAGGATTGTTTTTTCTATTTCTGTGAAGAATGTCATTGGTGTTTTGTTGGGGATTGCATTGAATCTGTAGATTGCTTTGGGTAGTATGGACATTTTCACAATGTGAATTCTTCCAATCCAGGAACGTGGAATATCTTTCCATCTTTTTGTATCCTCTTTCTTTCAGCAGTGATTTGTAGGTCCCATTGTAGAGATCTTTCACCTTAGATAAATTGATACCTTGGCATTTTATGTTTTTGGTGACTATTTTAAATGGACCTGCTTTCTTGACTTCTTTCTCTGCTGGTTTATTATTGGAGTATAAAAATGCTACTGATTTTTGCATATTGATTTTGTATCCTGCAACCTTACTGAAATTGTTCATCAGCTCTAAGAGTTTTTTTTTTTTTTTTGTAGAGTCTTTGCGTTTTTCTATATATAGTATCATGTCATCTATAAACAGGGAAAGTTTGACATTGTCTTTTCCAATCTTGATACCCTTTATCTCTTTGTCTTATGTGATTGCTCTGGCTAGTACTTCCATTACTATGTTAAGTAGGAGTGGGAATTCTTGTCTTGCTACTGTTCCAGGATTATATTGGTGGTGGGTTTGTTGTATATGTCTTTCATTGTTTTGAGATACTTTTCTTCTATACCTAATTTGCTGAGAGTCTTTATCATGAAGGAATGTTAAATTTTGTTAAATGCTTTTTCTGTGTCTATGGAGATAATCTGTCACCTCACACCCCCAGGGTGCTGGAGACACAAAGGATTACTCGAAGTCCATTTCTTCTGAGCAGTGAGAAACCCTGAAGGGGTTAATTTCCAGGAGCCCTCAAGGGAGAGGTGTTCCTCTTCAGGAAATTAACCCTGAACTGGGTTCTTTCTCAGTATTTATTCTCCAGGCCAGAAAGTTACAGAAAAGGAACATAGCTGGAGTTATGGCTAAGTATAATTTAACAATAGAAGCTGGTAACATCAGTGAAATAACAAAGTGACATTCCATAATTCAATTAGTAAAAAGTTAAGTCATTCCACCAGCAAAAGCTTGTTCTTAGAAAACATTTTCTTTCCCTATAGCAATTTCCTTAGCATATTTACATAACAATCAAGTAACTTTCTTAACATATCAATCAGTGTGTTAACCAAGGACATCTGTCCTTGAGCAACAATTTTTCTGTGTTACAATTCTTTCTTTACAACAGAGACTTTAGCCTGGAGAAAGTTTCCTGTCTTTTGCAAGCTTAACATTTCTGTGTGTGATTTTAAAAAGTTAGGTTATACCTGAAACTACAGGGCTTTGAAATCTAGGCCCTGTGAAATACATTTTCTTTATTAATGTTAGTACTCTCTACAATAATCATTTGGTTTTTGTCCTTGATTTTGCTGGCTTGCATATGTTGAACCATCCTTGCATATGTTGAACTTGCATATGTTGAACCATCCTTGCATCCATGGGATGAAATCCACTTGGTCATGGTGTATAATTTTTTCTGATATGTTGCTATATTCCATTTACTAATATTTTGTTGAGGATTTTTACATCTAGGATCATCAAAGATATTGGCCTGAAATTTTCTTTTTTTGGTGTATCTTGGCCTGGTTTGGTTATCAGGATGATGCTGGCCTCATAGAATGAGTTTCGGAGAGTGGCCTTTGTTTCAATTTTTTGGAATAGTTTGAAGAGGATTGGTATTAATTCTTCTTCAAAGGTTTGGTAGAATTCATCAGTAGAGCCATCTGGTCCTGGGCTTTTCTTTGTTGGGAGACTGCTGATTACTGCTTCAATCTTATTGCTTGCTATTGGTCTGTTCATGTTTTCTATTTCTTCTTGGTTCAGTCTTGGCAGTTTGTATGTGTCCAGAAATTTATCCATTTCCTCCAGGTTTTCAAATTTGTTAGTGTACAGTTGTTTATTATAGTCTGTAATGATTCTTTGTATTTCTGTGGTATTAGTTGTAATGTCTCCTTTTTCATTTCTGATTTTTTTTATTTGGGTCTTCTCTCTTTCTTATTTTTTATTTTTTGTTATCCTAGCTAATGGTTTATCTTTTCAAAAAAATTACCTTTATTTTTATTGATTATTTTTGTATCTTTTTTGAAGCTCTATTTCATTTAGTTCTGCCCTGACCTTCATTATTTCTTTCCATCTACTAATTTTAGGATTGTATTTTTCTTGTTTTTCTGGTTCTTTGAGGTATAGCATTAGGTTTTTTATTTGATTTTTTTTCTATTTTTTGATGCAAGAATTTCTTGCAATAAATTTCCCATTAGTACTGCTTTTGCACTTTCCCACAGGTTTTTGTATGTGTCTTCATTTTCATTAATTTCAATAATTTTTTTGATTTCCTATTTAATTTCTTCTTGGACCCATAGGTTGTTTGGGAGCATGTTGTTTAATTTCCCTGTATTTGTTCAGTTTACAGAGTGTCACTTGTTATTGATTTCTAGTTTTAATCCATTGTGGTCTGAAAGATACCTGAAATGATTTCAGTTTTTAAAAATTTGTTGAGATTTGAGTTGTGACCTAACATGTGGTCGGTCCTGGAGAATATTTCATGTGCTTATGAGAAGAATGTATATCTGTATTTGTTGGATGGATATTCTATAGACATCTGCCAGGTCCAATTGTACTAATGTATAGTATAAATCCTGTGTTTCTCTGTTAAACAATTTGCTGCCTATATGATCTTTCCAATGCTGAGAGAAGGGTGTTCAGGTCTCTAGCTGTTGTCATATTGGGGTCTCTCTCTTTCTTTAGATCTACTGGTGTTCAATTTATATATCTGGCTGCTCTGGTGTTGGGTGTATATATATGTATGAAAGTTATGTCTTCTTGCTGGATAGATCTTTTTATCATTATATAATGGCCTTCTTTGTCTCTTTTTATGGTTTTTGGTTTAAAGTCTATTTTATCTGATATAAGAATAGCTAGTCCTGCTGGGTTTTGGTATATCTTTTTTCATCACTTCACTATTTGTGTGTGTCTTTGAAGGTGAGGTGAATCTCTCGAAGACAGCATATAGTTGGGTCTAGCTTTTTAATACAGTCAGTCAGTCTGTGTCTTTCAAGTGGGGAATTTAATCCATTTACATTTATGGTTGTTATTGAAAGGTGTTGTCTTACTCCTGGCAATTTTTGTTTGGTTGTTTTAAATATCTTTTGCTCCTTTCTTTCCCTTTTATTTCTTGTCTTTAATGTTTGTTGGTTTTTTGAGGTAGTAAGATATAGTTGCTTCCTCTTTCTCATTTGCATTTTTATTCTACCAGTGGGTTTTGTTCTTTCTTGTGTATTCATGGTAGTGATTATCATTTTTCAGGTTCCACATGCAGGACTCCCTTGAGGATTTCTTGCAGGGCTCATCATGTGATGGTGAACTCCTGCACTAAGCTTCTCTTTTAGAATATTGTTGAAGGTATTAACCTCATGATTCATTTCAACACACTTAATTAGATATGTATTATGTGCCAGTCTGTGGGCTCAGCACTAGATGATATCAAAACAAGCAAGAGGTAACTACTGAGCTCAAGGACTCACAGTCTTTTGGGGGTGGGAGAGATGAAGAAGCAAACAGTGAACCTCACTAGAATGCGGCAAATACTCAAAGTATTCAGAGGATTTCCAGGTCACTGAAGGGCAGAGGAGGTGTGAACTCAGCTTCTGTGGACAGGGTATTTTATTTCTCACTCTCTGTAAATGCAACATGGATTCTCATCTATAGCTCTGGAAGAAATAGAAATGTATGACATATTTGTGTTTGACCAAAGTAATTTTATAGTCTGGAAGATAGAAATAAAAATATGAATGTAAAAACTTCTTTATCCCCAGTGCATGATTATTATTGGCTATGATCAACCACCATTTATATTTAACAAATTCTGGGAAGCAGTCTTTAAAAAATAACACATTTTTACTCTTAAGTGAAATCATTTGCAGTCTTGTTCCAACACTCTGAACTTGTTAGGATTTGAAAGTGAGATTTTTTCCATTGGATTCCCAAATTTTAGTAAGGCAGTTTCAGCTCCAAAGGGATTTTTGTAAATTCTTAACACAGTTATCTTTACTACATTATGGGGAATGAACCACTGGCATGATACTTGATTGAACCAGAAGCAAAAAAAAAAGAAAAAAAAATTAAAAAGTAAAATCCTACTTTTTTCTTTCTTTCTTTTTTTGTTTCTTTTCTTTCTTTCTTTTTCTTTTCTTTTTTTCTTTTTCTTGGCTATGCAGAATGCAGAATTCAAATGGTGGGAAGAGAATCCACTCTGTAAGCCAGTGTGTGTATTTTAGTCTTTTGAACAATGTACAATGGTCTGAGCCACTTAACTAGACAGTGCATCCTAGGGCAAATGGTTAGTTGGAATTAATGGAATCTGGGTGTTGACTCAGTCCATTGGCAACTCCAGTGCTGTCAATTAATCCCCAGGATTCATTTGCCTCTCATGGTACTGCTTCCTCCTGGGTAGCAATTGCTAAATGCAGTGCACACAAAAAAGTCTTGTCCACTGTTTCCAATTATACCACGAAAGGTGTTGGAACAGTTGGGTTTCTAATATTACCCCTGCAAAGTCATCTTTGCTTATTTCTCAAGATATTTCATGTAAAATTTTTAAGAAGGAGAAAAACCAAATTCTGAATTTCCAGTTTGAAATACATGGGTGATACCAACTAACTTTGACTACAGCAAACATAATCACTAGGTTCGTTTCAGCTTTAGATGTGTTGCAAATTGAGCAGTGATGCTTACTGAAGTAAAATTAATATGCTCCAGAAATGAAAAAGCAAAACTTGGACATATAATTATTTTTTTAAAACCTACTGACTCTATTCAAAAAGCTGAATCAATTAGTGAATAATAAATGTCACTTTTCAAAGGAAAGTCAGCTCACAATTAATTGTTCAAAGTTATTATTAGAAATTTTGTTTTTGAAGAGTAACAACATTCTTGGCTTGCAAGACACACACAAAAATTTTTTTAGTTAAAAAGAACTTCTCAGACTTTTATGACCCAAGGAGTGTTTCAACTTGACCCTTGGCCTTAAAGCTGGAAGATATTTTTCACATGCAAGCATCCTAAGTTTGCACATAGCTGGCTTTGTTTAACTTAAGTGGTCAAGAAGTATCAAATTCTCCACTTTTTCATCCTGATATCTTCTTGTAGCAGCATTTGCAACAGAACTCAGTTTGCCCTTAAAATCAATAAAACTTAGAGTGAATGAAGAATAATCTGGAGTCTTTTTCTTTCTTTCTTTCTTTTTTTTTTTTTTTATCTTTATACATCTTTAATTCACCAGTTAAAAAAAAAAAAAAAACAAACAATCTGGGAATGGACAAGACTCCTGGAAGGAAAGAATGGATGGGAAGGTTGGGGTGGCTGGGTTCTGGGCTCAGCCTGCTCTGTGCATTTATCCTTTTTTATTTTATTTTATTTATTTTGAGGAGGGGGATTCTAGAATTATTTTATTTTATTTTATTTAATTTAATTTATTTATTTATTTATTTTTAAATTTTATTTTGTCGATATACATTGTGGCTGATTTAATCTGGAGTCTTTTTCATGCTGACTTTTTAGACTGAAACCAGCTTCCCTTCACTGGCAATCACGCAAGACATCCTTTAGCATCAACCTTTCATTTTAACATTGAGGCTGGGAGGGAGTAGAGTCAAATTGGGAGTGGATGTGGTGGAGAAAGATAACTGGCTCCTATTCGCAGTCATTGGTCTGGTGTCAGCAGTGATAATTCACATCCATCCAGGGGGACCCTCAGAACGCAATGAGGGCTAAAGATGGTGCAGCTGAAGTAATGTCAGTTTCCCTTGGGAAAGTAATTAGAATGAATGAGAGCTTCTCTCTGATGATTTGGGGTTTTGGATTATATGAAGAACACCTGCCATATTATAAAAACATGACTTCCCTTGTTCAGCTTCAGTGTTAAGTTCAGAAGCAGTTCAATATCATACCAAAGACAAATTCTAAGTGATAAGATCTGATGATGCAGTAGTTGGAAGGCACACTACTAATGAAGGCACTATTGTCTATAGGCAATGATGTTTATGTGTGTCCTTAGCCATGTAGGTGTGTCCTAATAAATGCACATCAAGGCAGATTCCTTATAAAATGAGATTCTATCACAGACAAGCAGTGCTATGTTGAATTAATTCGTATTAAAAATGAAGTCTGCTTGGACATGAGGAACTAGCCCTTCAAGGATTAGGTGAGAAGGGATAGTTCTTTCTTATGGGAGAAATCTTACAATCTTTCTGATCAGGTACAGAGCTGTAAAACCAGATTCTGGGAAACTATGTAATCACATTTTCCAGCAAACCTTTGATGTACCCTGAGCTGAAACCACAGCATTACATTTTCATGAGGACTTGCTGCTATTTGCTTCATAATAAGCATTTTGTCACATTTTCTTCTGCTTAAATAGTCCAACATAAAAAGAAATACCTTGAAGAAACATGAGTTATTCTTTTTATATTAATTCCTATTTTCACCTCTGCCAAAAAAATCGGTATTTATTTTCCATAGATGTGACACATTCATTCTCAAGTTTACCATTTTGCTGTTGTGATCCTATCCAAAAGCAGACAGCGAGACAGAGGCTTATCTTGCTCTATGGCAAAGGTCAGTTGCGAAGGAATGAGTCAACTGGAGACATTTTATATTGGAATGATTGTACCCGAATGTTACATTTTTACGGTCAGAGATGTCTGGGTGCCAACAAGGGTGACCTGAGGGTTTCTCCTGGACAGAGGACTTTCAGTGCTAAAACTGTGACATCCTGGGCAAATCAAGACTGTTAGTCAATCTAGTGCAAGACACTAAGTTGAATAATGGAGCAATAAGGAGCAAGACAGAGAAGCCTGGTGGGAAGACGTGTTTCGTGTTTGGAAAAAATTACACAGAATTGCAATACCAGAAGTGATGTGAAGACAAAAACTGGAACCCTTAGAAAGTGAGGTCTGTGGGATTCTGTGTGATGTTCCAAAGAGAAGGGACTTTTCTGAGAAATGTCTGTTCACAGGTTCCCTGAATATTTTTTTTGTATGTCTTTGTTTCTATTTCATTTTTTCTAATAATTCATCTTTTTATGATCTATTTTTAAAAATTTTAATTGACAAGTAAAAATTATGTATATTTGTAATGTACATCATGTTTTGAAATGTGTATACATTATGAAATGACTGAATCAAGCTGTTTAGCATATGCATTGCCTCATATATCTTTTTGTGTGTGTTGAGAACACTTAATATCTATTCCTTTAGCAATGTTCAAGTGTATTATATTCTTATTAACTGTAGTCACCATGATGTACAGTAGATCTCTTGAACTTATTCCTTCAGCCAACCTAACTGAAATTTTGTGTCCTTTGACCAACATCTCTCCAGTCTTCCCACCCCCAGCCCTTGGTAACCACCAGACGCCAAATCTGCTGGTACTTCCTGGTTCATAGATGTCACCTTCTCTCTGTGTCCTCACATGTTGGGAGGGTCAAGGGAGGTCTCTGGTGTCTCTCTCTCTCTCTCTTTTTTTTTATTGATGGCCAGTACAGGGATAGAACCCTAGACCTTGGTGTTACCAGCACCATGCTCTAACCAACTGAGCTAACTGGCCAGCTCTGGGGTCTCTTTTTAGAAGGGCACTAATCACATTCATATGGGGGCTCCTCCCTTATAGCCTAATCACCTCCCAAAGGCTCCATCTCCTGGCACCATCACCTTGGAGATTAGGTTTCAACCTCTGAATCTTAAGGGCACACAAATATTTAATCTAAAGCAGTATGCAAAAACTGGACAATGTTGCACTTGGAAATCCAGGACCCAGGGAAGCTACCTTCCCTAAAAGCTATTTGAATCCATAGCCGGTGGGGCCAATTTCCATGACAGAGGCCACTGACTCCCTTGTTCTCATTATAAAAGAACAAAAAATTCAGATGAATCACCTGCCAGCCTCCTGTCCCCAAATATATGCATTTACACGCATATATGTGTGTGTGTATGCATGCACACAAGTCACACATGGAGCCCAAATATTAGAAACATCTTTTATTTTATAAAACAGTGAATTTCATCTCTGAATGCACATCTGAATCATGTGGGGGAGTTGAAACACTACTAATGCCCAGGCTTCACCCAGAGCAATGAAATCAGAATCCCTTGAGAGTGGGGCTTAGGTCTCAGTATTTTTGAAAAAGATCCCCATGTGATTCTGATGTGCAATCAAGATTGAGACTCACTAGCAAATTGAGACTCTAAAGCAAATCCACTCCCCTGTCCCTTCCTCCTTGCCCACTCCCCTGGCACATGGAGAGTTTTCATCTCCTGAGTATAACAGAACATGTTTGGAATTCACCTGTTATATTATTTAAGGTGCTATGGATGGCAAATAACAAGAACTGGTAGCAACGGGATCACCTGGAAACTTGTTGGAAATGCAAATCCTCAGGCCCCAACCCAGACAACTGAATCTGAAACTAGGAATGGGGACGGCAGGAAATATTTAACAAGTTCTGTTTAGTGCATGCCTAAAGTTTGGCTTGGACTGGTGGGGGCCCATCCCTGGAAATAAGGGCAGAATCATTTTCATTCAAACCTTACATGTGCTACACATGCAGGAGTGGGTGGTGGATATTGGGAAGTTGGTCACAATGCCCTCTAGGCATGTATTTTGCTGCAATAACACTGGATGCTTCCAGATCCTTGTGGCCAAAGCAAGGGCCCTGAAAAAGTCTAAGAATTGTTTCAAGGTACAGTTTGCATGGGGTACCTCCAGTTATCTATATGGAAAAGGTCTGTGTATTATTTGGTCAGCCACATTAGAGACGTTCATGGATATGGACAGTTTGTGGACCTTTTAGAATAAGAAATCAGGGTCAAAATAAAGTCTTATTTAACTCCCCAAGTTTCCAGACTAGTTTTCCTCCTTTGAGAGATTCATCCCCATGGAGATGTTACTAAATAGGAAGTGGTCAAATCTGCCAGTGGTGGGTTGTTTCTAGAGACCACCATGGTATAATCCATACTCTTCTTAATATGTGAAAATTTATAAATCTGTGTAGCTTTCTTAGGGAGAGCCACCCCACACCCCCATAGCAATATTTGGATATCCTCTGCCCTGGACTTCTTGACTCAACATCAAGCAGTTGCCATGGCAACTATCTGGCAATACCATTATGTCCCCCTAGGAAAAGTGGGGCCTAGGGGGACAAAGTAGGGCCAACTTGAGCAAAGGGTAACATACCTAATTACATTTTATTTTGACATTTGCTTTAAAATTAACCATATTTGATCATCTCTTTAACTCTTCACTTGATTTCGGGGAATTTTTTCTACTTTTAGTCTCAGTTTCCTAGAATCTTTGAAAAGTAAAACAGTACACAAAAGCCGTATAACCATATAAAGAAATATTATGGTTATTTTCTGGCATGTCTGAAAAAACCATTATTTGTTAATCAAAGGATAAACTCCTTTACAGGCATATGAACATTGGAAGGTTTGAACCTTTATAGGAAATCACTTAAGAGGCAATTGTACACATTCTTCTGCTCTGTAATAACTGAAAGTATTAGGAAATATTATTTTATCTATTAGATGAGTTAAGCAAGAGTTTGTCATTTTATGTTCCAATAGGCTAAATGAGAACGTGCAGAATGTCAACATATTCTGAACTCATTTGGCTTGTGAGGTACTCGGGACTGCTAGATGATTTTATATGTACAGTATTTGGTGGGTACAAACAAGGAATGCATTTATTTTTCTGCCACCATTTTTGTCAGAAGTTCTCCAGCAACTCTTTCTCATTCTTTATGGAAGTCCCAGGAAGAACCCTTAGTTTTTTGTAACTTTCAGTTATTTAAAAGTACAGGTCAGTCTAATGTAGCTTAAAACATCAAACTCATTTCTGGCTTAATTCCTTCCTGCCAGAGCCAGGCCTCTTCCAGTCCTGCCTCCGGTGCTACTTCTCCCGGATGGGAACCCCCCGGCCTCTTGCTGCCAGGGTCTCCTCTCCTGCTAACCTGCCTTCCGGGCAGGGAAAGAGCCTGCAGCATCCACCGTGTCCGTTCCACCGAGGGAATGTGTGCATCCTTGCTGTGTCGAGCGGCCCACACCCAGCAGGCGGAGCGGCCCTGGCTGCACCTGGCTGACAGCCCCCTGTGGAAGGAGAGCCCAGCCCCTTCTCTCTGCACACCCAGTTCTTGGTTTGGTTTTCTTGGAGACTTGCTCTCTCCTCCTTTCTTTTGGAAGGGAGTCCCCTTAAGAGAGAAAATGACTGGCCTTGGGAGTCCTTGTGCTGGATTAAGTGATCCTCTTTTCTTCTCTCCCTATCCTTGTTGGGAAGGGGAGGGGAGGGGCTGAGGTGGTGGTGGGAGGGGTAGGAGGGTTGGTGGGTTGCTTATTAGTAAGTCCTGGAGGGGGTGATTAGCCCCCAATCACAGGTGACTTCCTTGAGAAGGGGGAGGGGGGCGATAGGTGACACACTTTGTTTCTAGCTTGTGTCCCAGCCTCCTACCTGAGACAACAGGGAAAGGGCTGCTCAGTGTCCTGTTACCTGTCTCAGTCCCTGAAGAGCACTTCAGTTCAGGATCTCACCACAGACCACAGGCATTGGGGGCACTAGCCTGGGTGCCGAAGTCTGCTCAGGCCAGAGCTGGGGAATGAGGGTGGACTGGGTCCTGTCCTGGGCTTGGCTGGTCAGTGGGGACAGTGTGCACATCCTGACTTGACAGAGCCTGGACTGACTAGTTCCTGACATCACGTGGTCTGTTCTTCCTGCTGGAGCATGTCATCTTGACAGACAATCCGTGTATCCTCTTGATACATTTCTCATGAGTAATGATTGTTTACATTTATGGAGTGCTTTCATATGTCAGATTTTGTGCTAGGAGTTCAGAGTACACAGCATGGAGATGCATGTCCCTGTTCTCAAATTGAGGACAACCAGAAGTGTATATCCAGTTGTCATAAGCCAGGGAGACCCAATCGAGATGAGGCATGTATTCATATTTTCTGTGCAACATCCCACTGAATCCTCAGAACCATCCTATAAGATTAGAGAATTTGATTATCCTTATGTTTTAGATGAGAAAGCTAAAGCTTAGGTGTGTACATAACTTTCCCCAGATCACACAGGTATATGATGGGAGAGTCAAGGTTCAGTTCCTGGTCACTGGCATTGATGTTAACCATTAACCTTTATGTGATACTGACCGAGTTTTTGCCAGCCTAGCAGACAGAGGTCCCAGCAGAGAAATGGGGATGCTTGGAGCTCACAGATTTCAGCACAAATGGTGTGATTTTACTAGTTTTCATTGTTAGTTTTTTTTAAAAAAATAATCAGAGTCGAGAGAATGGCTACTGTGGCCATTTTCTACCCTAGATCTCTAGGGAGCAAGCTGTCTTCTCCATATGGGACATACAGTTCTAGGCCACTTCAGAATGACTATTGTCATCTTAAATAAAGCAAGATGAGTGATGCTTTTGAACATGGCTGGGCTAATTGCAGCTCACAGATGAACCTAGCAGTCACTTTAAATAGGCAGTCTAGGGAGCCAGGCAGAGGGAAGCACTGACAGAATTTGTGAAGAGAGCATCTCTATCCTCAGCTGTCCTACAAGCAATCTGAAAGGAAAATGAAAAATGGTCAGGCTCCCTCAGCTTTTGGGAATCTTGCTGAACATGACTTAGCCTGTTTGATGTAAATATGTTAACGGCACACATGTGCCCAGGTGTTCCTTAGCTATTGTTTGATGTAATTGCACATGTGTGCCCAGGTGTTCTTTGGTTATCTGATTCCACCCAGGTGTTCCTGGGTTATCAGACTTAAGTATAAAGGAGGAGTGTCTCTGATCCACAGGGCCCTCAACCCCTGGGGGTATGGGGGGGGCACCGTGGGGAGGCTGCTACTGCTGCTGGAAGCTGTTGCTGCAAGGAGCCCCAGGATGCTCCGGGTAGGCCACCACTGCTGCTGCTGGATCTGCTGGAGGCTGCTGTAAATTGCTGCTGAGGAAACAGAGGACTAACCTCATGTCATCTGCCAATGGCTCCCGGGATCTTTCCTAATTACCTAGCTTGTGGACCTGCATGTAAGAGGGCTGTGACCCAGCCTGGCATGCAAGGGGTCTGTGACCCAGCCTGACATGTGAGGGGTCTGGTGATCCAGCCTGGCATGTGAGGGGTCTGTGACCCAGTCTGGCATGTGAGGGGTCTGGTGATCCAGCCTGGCATGTGAGGGGTCTGTGACCCAGTCTGTACAACAGGTTTGAAGTGTCTGTGAGCTCTAGCCCGACAATTGGCATAGCCATCAGGATTCTGAGCAGGTAAAAGAACCCGACACTACCCATACCCAAGGTTGAGTCCACAGTGACGCTTTGGCAAAATTGCAGAGAACTCCAATAAACAATCTGAGCTGCACTGAAATGTCTTTCTTTAAAAGTGGTTTCAGGAGACAAGAATTTCAAATCACAGATGCACTTGTCTAGTACTTTGCTATTATCGATAACTACGAGTAACTACAATTAAAGCTCTAGAAAATGGAAGTTGAGTGGACATATTTTTTTATTAAAGCAATAATTGATTATACATATCTGTGGGGTACAGAGTTGAATATCAATACCTGTGTGCAATGTGTCAAGCCAGGATAATCAGCACATTCATCGTTGCAAAACATAATCATTTCTTTGTGTTGAGAACATTCGATCTTCTCTTTTCTAGTCATTTGATAACATGCAGTAAATTAATGTTAATTATAGGAGCCTAGCTCGACTGTACATCAATAGAACTTATTTTTTCTAACTAGTTTTGTGTACATCTACCCATTTCGTACCATCCTACTCTCCCTCCCCCTTTCCCATCTCTAGTAACCACAGTTCTCTCCTTCTGAAAGTTCAACATATTATTATGATTGTTCTTTCTTTTCTTGTATTTATTTTTTAGCTCCCACTTAGGAGTGAGGACATACAACATTTCTCTTTCTGTGCCTGGTTTATTCCACTAAACATAATTTTCTCCAAGCTTATCCATGCTGCTGTGAATGGCAGAATTTCCTTCTTTTTTATGTCCGAGTAGTATTCCATGGTGTATACATACCACATTTTCCTTATCCAGTCATCTGTTAATGGACATTTAAGTTGGTTCCCTATCTTGGCTATTGTAAATAGAGCTGTGATGAACATGGGACTGCAGGTATCCCTTTGACATGATGATTTCCATTCCATTGGGTGTATACACAGTAGTGGGATTGCTGGATCGTATGGTAGATCTATCTGTGCTTGTTTGAGAAACCTCCACACTGTTTTCCATAGTGGCTTCACTAATTTACAGTCCCATCAACAGTGTAGGAGGGTTCCCCTTTCTCCATATCCTCGCCAGCATTTGTTATTCTCCATCTTTTTCATAATGGCCAGTCTAACTGGGGTGAGATGATATCTCAGTGTGGTTTTGGTTTGCATTTCCCTGATTACTGACGCTGAGCATTTCTTGAGTGGACACATTTTGTAGAATAGTTTTTCTTTAGTTTTTTTCAAATTCAGCCCAACTCACCACTTTCTTTACTTAAAGCTTCTGAATATGTTTTTTAATTTAAAAAAGCAATTATCCACGTTGAGGACATTTTCTAGCAAGTAGGGATTAGGAGGAAAGGAAAGTTTTCTGTTTGTCTATACACAATTTCTCTCCCCTGGATGATACATGAAGAAGGGGAGTCTTCATTTGTAAGGATGCTGGAGTTCATAAATATCAGGTGATTTGAATTGAAGGGTAATATATCAATGCCTTCTTCCCTGGCACATCTTCTTTCCTGAAGTTAAAACAGAATGTACAAGCTACTTCTTGTTTCTGGGGATACAGACCATTAGGGCCAAGTTATTTTGAGACTTTACTCCTGTGTTAATGGTCCCCAGACTCCAAAACGGAAGTCCTGTTGGCAACAGCCATGTGTCATCTGGCCCACCGTCAGATGGGTCTGGCACCACCAAGCAATCAGGTTGCAGACCCATGAAATCAGAGGCTGGGATCCAATCTGTTAAGAGTTGCTGTCACTGTCAGGATCCTTTGTGACGCTTCTGGACCCCTTCCCATAGTCGGGAGAAAGCAGAGCCTGTTGGTAATGAGTTGGCTGTGCCGTAGGTCCTCAGGCACTGGTGCCAAGCTTCCTTCCATTGATCTTGGCTCTGCTGACCTGATGCTGAAATGAGGCTGCCAGGGCCAAGGGCAGAGAGAGAATAGTACGTTGGCCAAGGGCATGAGCGATGGGCAGAACACTACTGAAGGTGGAGAACGGGTGGGTGGAAGCCTCAGAGGATATGCGACCATACTTAAATGGTGGCTAGGAGAGGTGATAGACGTGACGACAGCAAGCACTTAATGACGAAGGCAGTCAGCTCACACATCATGGGTCCAGAGTGAAATCTACCTGCTGGAGGCTTGTTTTCAGTGGCAGCCAGCCCTGAAAAAGTCTCCTTCCAAGATGCAGCCTGCAGTGGGGCATGCTGACATCCTTCACACAGTCTGCCACTTGCCCAGACATCCCTCTGGGACCCAGAAATCCGACCCAAAATAGAGCTCTGGAGTTGAGAGTACAACTTTACAAATGCAGTAGTGGCACTGTTCCTGGGTGGGCAGCCTTTTCTCTTTGTGTGAAATCCCATCTCCCCCTGCTCAGAGCTCAACACCTGCTCTGTTCTGTAATAGCTCCCCAGAGCCTAGATTCAGCTGGGCTTCATTTACAAAAACAAGAAGGATTGCAGGTTTCTAATAGAAATGATGTGTAGATCCCTGAGTACGCTGCCCTCATTTTACAAATGAGGAAATGGTGGTCAAGGGAGGCTACGTTACTTGCCCAGGTCTTAGCGGTGGTGTGGGGGAGTTGGATGGAGTGGATGAGCCGCACTTAGAAGGCGAGGTTGGTGGGGCCAACAGCTGCGGCCCATGGCAGCTGCACCTCTCCAGTGCTGGGGACAATGGGATGGAGTGCAATTGATTAAGGAACAAGTATGTGTTATTACCATGATCTCATGAATAGTTTGCCCAGAGGACCCAGAAACACTTAAATCCTGTCTTCAATTAATTGATTTTTCACGTGAAATCCCAAAGAGAAGTATATCCACAGGACAATGATGAGTAAGGCAAAGAAGGACACTTTTTAATTAGCTGGGGCTTTGTTCCCAAACCTAGGAGAAGTCTAGTGAGCTAAAGTCAAACCATAAGACAACTTTTATTTTTGGCAGAGCTGGCCTAGGCAGCAAGCCACTGGCTGCAGCAATAGAGTCAGTTCTAAGGAGGCTGTTGGCAGCCGCTGCAAGGAAACAGTACAAAAAAACCACAGGAGGTACCTGGATGGAAGGACTTCTCTGCTGTCCTGAGAATCTTGAAGTCACTGAGCTGGAAGGGACCTCAGAGGTCATTTCTTCACACTTCCTCAATTACTTATGTAAGGGCTGCTGGTATTGGGGTCTACAGAGGTAAAGTGCATTCTTCCTTCAGCTTGGACAAAAACTCTAGGACTGTGAGACAGGCCATGGCACAGCAGCACTCCAGTGGGTAGTGGTCTTATGGGATCCTGGAGGAGCTGAAGAGGTGCGGGAAGGGCCCACGGGTGAGTAAAGGCCTGTGGTCACATCTCAGAAGCTGCAACATTCAGACACATCCAGACAACCGTGGTGCATTTGACTCTCTCCAGAGTCATGTGGGCTCAGAGACTCGGGAAGCCCAAAGGCAGAGCCATGGACTTTCTGCTTTCCGCAGGTCACATAAGCCACAATTCTCTATCCATCCAGGTGCTCCTGCAAAGAGAAGCCTGTGAGAGGGCAGGACTCTGCAATTGTGGGTATTTACCTGAGTCATCCAAGCAGACTGAATTAGCTGGAGACAGTTAAATCACTGGTTTGGCCTGCGAGAGTCTGATTTGCTGCGAGAGTGCCTAATTCATAGAGTTCCTCCCACCCCACCCCACACCTCTTCCTGACAGAGCAGGGGTCCTACACAAGATCTGAGCCGGTTAAAGACATAAAGAAGTTACAAGATCATTCAGGACTGTGCTAAAATATTTTTAAAAGGAAAACAAAAATTACTTATAATTGTAACACTCAGAAAGGACCTACTGCTAACATTTTGTGCCTTCCTTCCTTCCTCTTTTTCTGCCTCCATCCCTCCTTCCATCCTTTTTACCCTCCTCTCCCCCATCCCTTTATCTCCCCTTGTCTTCCCCTCCCTCTTTTCTCCTCTGTCTCCTTCCCTTCTGATGTAGATTGAATGTCCTCCTAAAATTCACTGAAGCTTAATCCCCACTGTAACAATGTTGAGGTAATCAAAAGGTGGGGTCATTTAAAGGTGATTAGATTGTGAGGACCATGCTCTAGTGAATGGATTAATCCGTTCATGGAGTAATAAGTTGATAGTTTAATGATTTAATGGGTGGCCATGGGCGTGGTTCTGATGGCTTTGTAAGGGCAGCGAGTGAGCAGGCCAGCTCTCTCTTGCTCAGCCCTTTTTGCCCTGTGATGCCTGGTGTTGCTATGGAGTCACCACCAGGAAAAGGCCCTCACCAGATGAGTTCCCTGGACTTTGGGCTTCCCAGCCTCTGAAGTTCTAAGTCATAAATTTCATTTCTTTATGAATTACCCAGTTTCAGGTATTTTGTTATAACTAACAGGGATGGACTAATGCACTTGCCTTCCCTTCCCATTCTCCTTTCTTCCCTCCTTTTTACCTTCTGCCTCTCCCTCCCCTCTTCCCCTCACTCCCTTCTTCCCTCTTTCTCTTTCCTTTGTTCTTTTCTTCTTTCCTTCTCTTTTCCCCCACAAAGAGATACTTTGTTAGACGGCTGCAGCGTGGCCCCTGGAGCAGAGGGCATGGCTGTTGCTGGGCCTCAGGAACTTCATTCAGTTCTGTGGATAAATGGGTTTACTCTGCTTCTCAATACAAATGACATGTAAAAGGCCCATCCACATTTGCAAGCCCCAGAGCTGCTTCCAGCCACTTAGTCCATCAATTGGTATATTGCACACAGTTTTAGAAAAAACTTTGTTTTAAATATTAGATTAATACTAAATATTAGATTGTGTATGCTTTCTCATGCTATGAAATATTCTTTAAGAATATTCCATCAAATGAAGCTAAGATAATTAATTTCATTGACCTGCTAGTGTAGCTGTTTAGATGGTTTGTTATTTCTCACTCTGATGCATATATCTGTACATCAATCTTGGTCCATACTAGGACTGTTTGTATAAGGTAAACTTCCACATGCTGAGAAGGAAAACATTCTCTTGATTAAAGATACACATGCTGTAATGGTCTTGATACATTCTGCTGAATTTCTTTCTGAAGGGAGCAAACCAGCACACGCACCACGCTGCCAGCAGGACCTGTGTTCCTCTCACCGCACCCTCGTCAGCATTTTAACTCTGCCATTGTGACAGTTGAAAAACGATGTCTAAGTTTTGTTTCAATTTACCCTTTCTAAGAACTCTTTATATAGTATGGTATTAACTGCTATATTTGTTTCATTTTTGAACCCAGTTTATCCCTTCTCTAATTTTGAGATCATTTTACAAAAATGTTCTGTTGCGCCCTGAGGTTGAGGGTAAAACCCATGCGACTGGACGTATCAGCCCTGCAGAGATATTGCTAAACATTGTTAGAATCATATGTGTAATTGCTGCATTTTCCTATGTGATCTCTTTTATTGTTATTGTGCTTAGAAAGCTATGCCTTATCCAGACATCAATTGCATGCTAATGTATGTCTTTTTCAGTCTTTTAAAGATTTTTTTTTTTAATAGAAAAACTAATCTTTGAGAATGCTTCCTTTGTGCCAGTCCTTATGCTAAGCTTTCATGCGATATTTTAGTTAACACTTCACATCATTCTTGAGATGGATACCATTATTTTTCCTTGTTTAGAAAATGAAGGTCCTGAGACTGGGAGTGGTAGAAAATGCACCCAGGTCACAGCCCATCAACTGCAGAGCTGTAGGCTTAGCTCTGGCCGTCAACAGAGCTTTTCCTTAATACTCCATGTGGACTCACTCCTTCTTACATAACATAGCTACATTCCTCCACCATGAAGGGAAAACCCATCGTTAGTAGGAAAGAACGAGATCAGCAAACAATGGAAGGTAGAAATGAGATAACGATGGACAGTGTATCACACTGCTCTTTTCTGCTTAACCCCCCCATGACTTCCCATTACAGTAAACTCTTTGATAGGCATCACCAGACTCCTCCTTTTCTTCTCTCTGACCTGCGTTCTCCCCTGTGCTCACTGTGCTTGGTTAACTCACGTTGACCATTTTCCTGTATCTTTAACCGGCCAAGTTCATTTCTGACTTAGGACCTGGTTGGTCCCTCTGTCTGGACTGCCCTTCACACGGAACTTACTGCAGCTGCCTCCTTCCTGTCACTCCACAGCAGCCCCTGCCCACCCACAGGTCACCCTCTATTATATCACTCTGTGTAAGTTTTATCCCACTATTTCTATTCAAAACACTCTTATTTATTTGTATACATATGTACTTGTTTCCCACACAAAAGTTTGTGCTGCAATGAATGCAGGAGGATCCTTGTCTATTTTATTCACAACTGTGTTCTCAGCACTAAGCATTCACCTTGTATTAGCTATTTCGCTAAATTCATATATTAATTCTAATAGTTAATGTACAAATTTCTTTTAGATTTCTTTTAGATCATGTTATCTGCAAATACTAACACTTTTAGGGTGGAAAGTACAAGGTCACAACATCTGCAGATTTGGTAACTGGTGAGGGCCTTTCTGGCTCATAAACCATCACCCTCATGTGGCAATCACCTCCCAAAGGACCCACCTCCTAACACCATCACATTGGGGCTAAGGATTTCTGCACATAAATTTTGGGAGGACACAAACATTCAGTCTAAAGTAATAACATTTATCAGATTAAGAAAATCCCTGTTTTAGTCCTTTTTGTGTTGCTATAACAGAAATACCTGAGACTGGGTAATTTATAAAGAACAGAGTTTTATTTGGCTTACAATTCTGGGACAGCTGCATCTGGCACAGGCCTCAGGCTGCTTCTACTCATGGCGGAAAAGTGGCAGAGAGCCGGCGGGTACAAGCAGATCACATGGTGAGAGAGGAAGCAAGAGAGAGAGAGAAGGTGCCAGGGTCTCTTTAGCAATAAGCTCTCGCAGGAACTAATAGAGCGAGAACTCACTCATTAATCCCCACTCCCCCAGGGAGAGTATTAATCCATTCATGAGGGATCCACCCCCATGACTCAATCAGTTTCCAACACTGCCACATTGGGGATCAAATTTCCACATGAGTTTTGGAGGGCACAACACATCCAAACTCCATCAATCACCCAACCATAGTTTATTATGAATTATTATTATAAATGAATTTGAATTAGAATGCTTTTTTTGCAACTATTAAGATGATTATTTGATGTTTCTATTCACGAGGTGAATTATTATGACAGATTTTTAAATGTTAAGCCATCCTTGCATTTCTGAAATAAGCCAAGTTGGTCATGATATATTATCTTTGTTATATGCTGTTGAATTCAGTTTGCTAACACTTTTTAATGGTTGCTTTAGGGAGAATATGTATTATGATATATAGTCTTAACTTTTCACAGTCTATTTGGGGTTAATACTGTACCACTTCATGTACAAAAATGTAAAAACCAAAATAATAATAAAAAAACCCTTACAGGTTTGTGTACCCTCCCTCACCATTCTTTATGTTATAATTTTTATATGTACATATACATTATAAACCCTGCAAGACCGTCTTACAATTCTTGCTTAAAATGGGCATATATCTTAAAGAAATTGAGAGGAAAATAGTTTTTATAATTATGCAGATATTCACCATTTCTGATGCTCTTCTTTCCTAAAATCTGAGTTTTCTCTGTAATCATTCAAGTTCCTATGGAAGAAATTCCTTTAACATTTCTTGCAATGCAGTTTTGCTGGTGATGACTTCTCTTCGTCTTACTTTATGTGTTTGGCCTTTATTCCCGAAGGATATTTTCACTGGACACAGGCATTGAGTTTAACAGTTTTTTCCCCCCAGTACTTTAAACATATTTTTTACACTGTCTGTGATCTCAGTTTTTTTTAATGAGAAACCTGCAGTCATTTGAATCATTGTTTTCCTGTATTATTTTGTTCTGGCTTCTTTAAAGATTTCTCCTTATCTTGAGTGTTTAGCAGCTTAGCTATGATGTAACCAGGCATGGTTTTCTTCAAACACATCCTCTTTAGGATTTGGTGAACTTCTTGAATTTGTAAATTTGTATCTTTCACTAAATATGACACATTTTCCATTATTTTTTCAAATTTTTTTCTGCCCCATTCTTTTTCTTTTCTCATCTTAACACTTCAATTCCTCATCTGCTAGACTTTTAAAAATTACCCCACATATTCCTGAGTCTGTATGCATTTTTCCAATCTTTCTCTTCTTTCTCTTTCAGATTGGATGAGTTCTGTTCATTTACTGCCAAGTTCTCCGATTCTCTTTTCATCTCTCTTCTGCTATTCTGGCTATCTTGGGGACTTTTTATTTCAGGTATTCTCTTTTTCATTTCTAGAATTTTTATTCTTAAAATGTATTTTCTGTTTCTCTATTGACATTCCCTTTCTTTCATTGTGGGCATGTTAATCTTGACCTCATTGAGCATCTTTATAACCACTGCTTTAATGTCTTTAGACTAACAATTCCAGCCTGATTTATCTCAGAGTTGTCATCTTTTGTCTTTTCCTTTGACAATAGGTCACATGCTCTTTGCTACTCTTATGTGGAGAAATCTTAAACTGTATCTTAGACCCTGTGAATGTTATGTTGGGTTCTTATTACTATGGGTTCTGTAATATGGCTCAGAAGAATGTTGATTGTATTTTAACCAAGAAATTAATTTGATAAGACTGGAATGGCAAATTCTCTCATGCCAGCAGTGGGTGGTTCAGACCTAAGATCAGGCTTTTAAGCTGACCTGCACATGGCATGATTCAAGGACCAGACAGAGGCTTGGGCAGAGTTCACTGCAGACTGACTCTCTAGATCTCTCCTTTACAGGGTTCCCTTCTCCCTCTCTGATGGTCCTGGTCAGCCCAGACTCTTCACATCTGGTTTCTCCAGCCTGAAAGATGCAGACTTTTCTCTTGACTTCAGTTGTCTGTCACTGCCAGCCTGACTGGGGCTGCCCTTAGGATAAAGTCAGGAAAATGTGAAACTTGTCTCATGTTGACAGTTTCCTCCCACTTTCCATTCCCCTCCAAAATATGCCAGCTTTTGTTCACTCTCCAGAGGATTCAGTTTGTTGATTTTGTATTTTATCTAGAGTTTAGAGTTGTTGTTTGAAGGAAGGCCAATTTGAGCTTACTTATCCTTAGCAGAAGTAGAACTCCTATAGGAAGATATTATTTTCAGATTCAATTTCCTTACATTGTACTACTCTTCTAATTATTTTATTTCACCCAGTGTCAATTTTGAGTTAAGGGTTTTTTAAAAAATTTGTCCATTTTATATAAGTTGGTGAATGTGTTGGCATAAAGTTGTTCATATTCTGATGGTTTCTAAAATGTTTGTAGGATCTGTAGTATTGTTTCCTTCTCTATTCTTAATATTATTTATTTGAGACTTCCCTCTTTTAATCAATCTCACCAAGGAGCTATCAACCATTTTAGATTTTCAAGGAGCCAATTATCCATTATTGATTTCTATTGTATGGTTGTTCTCTATTTCATTAACATCTGCTCTTTCATTGTTACCTTCCTTGTACTTTCTTGGAAGTATGCAGTTAATATGCAGTTATTTATCCAACTCTTTGAGATTGATACTTTACTCTTTTATTTTAAGATCTAAAACAGTTGCTCCTCATTATTTGTGCTTTCCATATTTACAAATTCACAAAAATTTACTTGTAACCTCCAAATCAATACTTGTCACATGTAATCATCTGTGTCTGTTGCTTATAACAAAATATCTGAAACTGGGTAATTTGTAAAGGAATGAAATTTATTTCTTACAGTTCAGAGGCTGGGAAGTCCAAAGTCCAGGAAACACATCTGGTAGGGCCTTAGTCTTGGTGGGGAGTCTCTACAGCAATACAGGGTCTCACACGGCAAGAGAATAGCCTGAGCGAGAGAGAGTTAACCTTCTCACTCACTCTTCTTATAAAATCATCAGAATCACACCCATTCCTCCTTGAATGGATCAATCCATTTACTAGGGCATACTGCTCTCAATCTAATCACCTCTTAAAGGTCCCCCTTTTCAAAGACCATAATTGGATTTCCCACTCTCTTAACATGTTAACAGTGGGGTCCAGTTTCCAACACATGAACTTTTGGGGGACACATTGAACCCACAGCAGCATGCTTTGGTGGTCATTTGTAGACATGCATAGAATGATGAAAAGTTTAAGTCACCCAATGGGAACATTACCAGCTGAGGTTGAACAGGCAACATTCTGCCCTCTTGTTTCAGCTCTCATACAGACACGATCAGATGATGAAGACGGTGGGGGCAGTGCAAGGTTGTGCACCGTGTTTTTTAAACTTTTAGTTCAAAATAGTTTTTAATTTTTTTTTCACTTCTTCCTTGATCCATTTTATTTATAAGTGTATTTCTTAATTCCCAAGTATATGGGATTAATCAAAAGGTTTTTTTTCATTGATTTATTGCTTAATTGCACTGTACACAGAAAGGGTATATAAAAAATATGAAGAATGTTGTCAAGACCTCTTTTAATGAGTGGTCAATTCTTGTACATGCTTCCTGTACATCTAAAAATATATGTCTCTGCCATTGTTGGGTATACTGTTCTATATATGACAAATAAGACAAATTTTTAATGTTGTTCAATTCTTCCATGTCTGCACTAATAGTTGGCATGCTCGTTTTATTAATTACTGAGAGAGCTTTCTTAAAATTTCCATTATGCAAATCTGTAGAATGTACAACACAAAGAAGAAATCCTAATGTAAACTGTGCACTGTAATTACTAACGATGTAATTACTAATAATTGATGAACATATTGGCTCATCAGTTGTAACAAATGTACCACATTCATGCAAAATGCTAATGATAATGGTGAATACTGTGGAGTTTGGGGTAAGGGGGTATAAGAAACTTTTAATGACTACTTTGCCATATACAGTTATCCTGGCTTCCTTTTGGTTATTGTTGTATGGTGTATTGTTCTTCATTCTTTTACTTTCAACTTTAAAGTATACTTACATATTAGAGCTGCCCTTTATAAGCAGAATATAACTGTATTATTTTATTTAAAAAAATTTATCAGCATATTAATTGTTGCAAATCATACTTATTCTTTATTCCCCTTATCCAATTTCTTCCCTTCCCTACCCCCTCCCACCCCCCTCTCTAATAGCCATAGATTTGTTCTCTCCATCTGACAGATTAATTGTTCCTCTGTTGGTTTGTTGCCTAGATGATCTGTCCAGTGCCAAGACAGGTGTGATTAAGTCCTCCCCTGTTATCGTAAATCAGATGCTTCTTCCATTACTCTGGAGTGTGCTTTGTGGAGAGAGAGGACCTCTTCTTTTTTTTTTTTCTGGTCTCCACTGGTGCCTCTCCTTATATTGATGCAGTTGAGAGTCTGGCATGCCACCTGCATGGTGCTGTGACTGCTTCTATAGAGACTAGCCGCTTTGGCAGCAGCTGTGGCAATTGTGGTGGCGATGGTGGGCTACTCATGTGAAAATGGTGTCTTTGGTGTGCTCTTTACCTGATTGTGGCTGGGTTTGGCTCCATATCTCAGGATCCTGGTGGGGCCCTGAGATGGTGGCTTGCCTAGTAAAAGCTTAATTGTATTATTTTAAAATCAAATCTGATATTCTTTGTATTTTATTAGAGTTTTTAGTCCATTTATGTTAAATATATTTACTATTATACCAGGGCAAGAAACCACCATCTTATATCTTATTAATTACTTTCTGTTTATCATATATACGTATGTGTAAACGTATGTGTGTATATATGTGTATATGTATCATTATATATATATATATATACACACACACACATATGTATATATGTTTGTAAGGCATTTTTACAGGCTCTGGGGATATAACACATTAAATAATGACCATGCCCCTGCCTTTATGAAGTTTGCATTCTAGTGAAAATGAAGCACATAATAAAGAAGGCAGAAAAAAGATACATATGTTTTAAATTGGGCTAAGTATCATGAATACTATGTTCTGGAATATAGCAACAAATAATATAAACAAAGCCTTAGCACCATTTAATTCAATTTCTTTTGTATGTGTGTCCTTCATGAACTTCTTTTATAATCCTATGATGCTGAGAAAGAGAGAGAGAGAAGAACTTTACATTTATTATTGATTTAAAAATTATCTTTGTCTTTATTTCTGATCACTTATCATTCATAAACAGCTAATGCTTTGTTACGGTCTTTCACACAATTGTGTCCACTTTGAGTTTTGAACTTTTTTTATTTTATATAATTCTAAGATATAATATTGAACACATAATCTTATCATTATTGTGAAATCATCATTATTGTGTTGTACTTTAATCAATACAAAATGACCACTTACCATTTTTAATACTTTTGTCTTGAAATTTAATAAATATTTTGCTGCACTTTTTTTTTTGTAGATTTTTTTAAGGGAGGAGTTGTAACATTCTGCGAACTCACGTCAATGAGATGATGCTGCCTTTTTAAACTGTAATTCTAGAGTCATAGAGAAGGCCCTATAGGATGAGACCACGGAATATTTAAGCTGGAGGAAACTTGGATTTCCTTGGATAAATAAGGATATTGATTGCAGAGTACAGGGAAGTGCTTGAGGTCGCTCAACTAACTGTGGCGACAAAGCAAATACTAGAAATCTGATCTTCTGAAAGCATTCTGGTACAGGACTTCTTATCAAGCATCTTCATGTACTTATTCATTCAGCAAACACTTATTAATCATCTAATATGTGCCAGGAACCATGCTAGGTACTGAGGATATAGTAGGGTACACTATAGACAAAACCTCAGTGCCCACGGAAGTCAAATCCTTGTTTAAGTGTGTGGAGGGGCGAGGGAGAAAGGAAATAAATAACTAAGCAAAGGTATAATGTAATTTAAGGTATTGATAAGTGCTATCCTATCTCCTTTATGAGCTTCTTATAATCATTTCCATTTTGCATGTAGATTTCTAAGCATGGAATGGTCTGGTGTTTGATTTAAAGGTACATCTTTTCAAGTAAGACAACAAAGCAGGGAGAGAGGTCAAATAAATCTCTAGGGAAGTACATTTTATACTACCTGTCACAATAACTGAAAGATTTGCCACTGAAATGTCCATAGTTTTTTAAAAACCTGAAAGTTGGCCTTAATATAAAATGTAGGCCCTAAGCACCATCTTTGGCTCAAGGAATACATGTTTCAAGTTGCTTTCACACAAATTACACATGCTGCTTTGAGAACAAGGTAGCTAAGGTATTTTTATTTTTTAAATACAGTAAAATATATATATATCATAAAATTTACCATTTTATCTTTTTAAATGTACAGTTAGTGACATTCAACACATTCACAGTGTTGTGCAACCATCACCACACCCATCTCCAAAACTTTTCATCAACCCATACTGAAACCTTGTATCTGTAAAAATATAACTCCCCATTTCCCCATTTCCCTTGCTCCTGACAACCAATTTTATACTTTCTGTCTCTTTGAATTTGAAATGTGAAATCATACAATATTTTAAAATATTATTTTTAAAAACTAATCTACTCTATATAGGAACCAAATAGTAAATTACTAGCACAGATAACTCTGTTCTGACCATTGTCTTTGATTGTGGTTTTTATGTATTTTGCTCAGTAGATTTGTGAGATGGTTTTAGTGAAGAAGGCAATTTTAGAAAATTTCAAACCAAAGAAGTCACTAGATCCTTCTCACGTCATGCAGAGCTTCTAAGTGGATTAAAGAAGGCAAGTTTCAGCACCAAGAAATACTTTACTTATGCACTACTGTTGACTGGTTTCCTAATTGGAAATATAAGTTTATAAGATCTTGTAGGGTCTTATATTGTATGAGTTGTAGGTGGCATTACTAGAGCAAATGAGACAATTTTCCTGATGTTCGACATTATTTTCTCCCCTGAAATAACACTGAAAATGGTTTGATTAATCATAACGCATGCATTTTAAAATGAGCTAAAATCAATTACAGCTGTGCCACTTGATTTAAACAAAATCTAGACTGTGGGGATAACTCCAACAAATGCATTAGCAGAATCACTTTCGTTTTCTGTCTCTGTGCTAATTGAGTAGATAGACTTTTCCTTTGCAGCAAACAAATATTGATAAAACATCTTTAGCTGTTCTGCCACCCATTAAATTGATGGTGGGCAGGCTTCAGTGCCTATAAATTTGATTTGTATTCAGCAAAGCCACACATTTAAAATCTTGACTTTTAAGATTTTATAAATCTTAAATATGTTTTAACTTCAGACCAGAAACAAATTATATATGACTCAAGCATACTTGAAAAGGCTGGGTAAGTGGTTTTAGATGCTTTCAATTATTTGTCCTCTAATTAAATTAACTTCGGAAATGCTCCTGTCTGATGCAATGTTGGAGTGAGTGGATTTTGTATGCATGATTGCAGGGCACAGGCTGAAAAACCAGTAAAATTTGTACCCACGTTCCAAGGGGCTTACTGAGTATGTTTCAGCAAGTTAAAGGAATGAGGGCTGGGAGATTTAGCTACAGAAATGTGAACAAGTAAGAAAAGGAAAATGGGAAAATAGGAATGCAGTTCCTAATGAAAAAAAATAGGCTAGGCTTCAATGTTATGCCTATAAATGAACATATTAACTTAAATCTGGAGTTGAGAAAATAAATATGCCTATGTGCTGCTCACTGGCTCATGCCACCCTGAGTTACTGGGTAGACTTTATTTATGTGTCCACTTCCTCCATCAGAGGATACTTGCTGTGCATTGCTATTTTATTAAATATGTATTTGGGGTTATTAATGTTGATGGTGATAATGATGGCCATGACATCTTTTATTGAGAAAGCCAGGGACAGGAGAAGAGGCAAGATGAAAGGAAGGCAGAGGGGTATGAGGAAAAGCCAGAGGCAGAATCCATGAACAGGTGACCCAGGCAGTCCTGCCTTGTGGCTCTGCTTGCACCTGCCACATTTCAGTTCTCCAAACACTCCTGCCTTTTTTCTTTAGGTAGAGACAAATCTCACTGTTAAAACTTTCATTTACAGTGAATTTAATAATGAACAAGAAGTAGCATTGCTGATTTTTGATTAAATGAATGAATTAAAACTCCTTGGTATTCAAGTAGTCAAGACAATAGCATTCAACAAGAAAGCAACTCACCTCCATTTTCCAAAAGATTGAATATTTTATGTACCTTTTATCCTATATCCTATAAAGTGTAAAGCAGTGCCTCTCTTGCAAGGAGGGAAGAAGAAAATTTTATTTCATGTTATTGAGCAAACATATAGCAGGAGGACCTCTTTGAACCAGGCTTGAGCAAAGTACTAATAAAAGCAGCCCAAGGGAGGGAGGGGACCGGGAGACGGAAGCATCCAACGAAGCGCAGGGCCAGCAGAATCAATTCTCACCCCTGTGACCCAGGCATTCCACCCTGACACCAGCACAGACTCAGCTGCTATTTATTGCTGTCCTTGCCCGAGCCACTGAATGGCTTTCACCTAAACCACAGAGAACGTCTTTGGTAAATGAATTCAGAATCACCACTGAGTTTGTCATGAAAAGGAGGTATAAGTGAATTTCTCCATTACTTAGATTAGAACTTCTATTTACTTGTCTTGTGAAATGATTACATAATTAACGGTCTTATTGCCATCAGAACTTATTCTGCACAACAGAATGTTTTTGGGGAAAAGCAATGCCTAAGTTTGGTTTCATTTTATACATTCCAAAGGTATAGTGTTAACACAGAGGAGGAGGATGACACATATTCCTAATTCTAGGGCCCAGTAGGTACAAAACATTTACAAGTTCCAATGTCTGAAAAGTTGCATATGAAAGACTCATAAGCAAGGCTTAGGCAAGAATTCTCCAGTCAAACTATCTCATTATTCTAGCCAAAGCATATGTTAGAAATCACTCATAAAGTGATTTGATATACCATTTCTGTTTACAAACTGCAGCAAGACATTAACAAAATGACTTCAGAGAACACATCTTAAAAATGAAGTACAATAGCTTTTGCTTAGATTCCCGAAAAGTCAAGCTGTCTTTCACAAGAGGTGGCAGGGGCTCCTTCCTAACACCATTCACAGAAACATTATTTATGGCAATAATACACACGCCAGTATATAAATTGCAACACTGAAGGAGTTCCTGACCTTGGTATATCAGTAGAAGTTCCCAAATACAGCAGATCAGGTAACCTTGAAATGTCAAGATAATGCTATACAGGAAGGAATAGCTAACATGATATTTTCCTTGCAGAGAAATTATTGCAAGGTAGCTATCATGTGTAGTCCTGTGTGGAATCTGGTTAAACATGATAGTAACTGCAGCCAAGGTTCTTAGGGCAACATCAAAGATCTGGCCACAGAGGAGTGAGATCAAGTGGCAGCAGGTTGCTCACATGCATCATGAGGAGGGAGGTTTCACAGCAGGGCACCTGTGGCATCATTTCTGCACCCAGAGTCACCTTCTAGGTTGGACTTTGAGGACTGGTACTTGTTGGGCCTTCTAGAGCACTGAGCATCAGGAGGAGTTCCATGGTGTTGAAGGCTAACAGCAGATGCTGAGCAGGACAGTGCCACAGGCTTCCCGGGCCACAGCTGTTGGCACAGCACTGCATGCAGGAGGTGCTCTGGCCCCAGCTCTCCCAGCTGCCGCACCACATTTGCAGGAGGGTCTTCTACAGACGGGCCCTGACTTCCAGTGGTTTAACTTATAACTTTTCCACTTTATGACAGTGTGAAAGCGATATACATTTAGTAGAAAAAGCAAAAAAAGGGGCCGACCCGTGACTCCCTCGGGAGAATGCGGTGCTGATAATACCAAGGTCACGGGTTCGGATCCCATATAGGGATGGCTGGTTAGCTCACTGGGTGAGTGTGGTGCTGACACCACCAAGCCAAGGGTTAAGATCCCCTTACCAGTCACCTTTAAAAAAAAAATAATAAATAAAAAGCAAAAAATAAAAAAACCAAGCACCCACACAGCCATTCCGTTTTCCACGTTCAGTACAGTATTCAATAAATTACATGAGACATTCAACACTTTATTATAAAATAAGCTTTGTGTTAGATGATGCTGTCCAACTGCAGGCTAATGGAAGTGTTCTGAGCACATTTGAGGTAGGCTAGGCTAAGCACTGAGGCTTGGTAGGTTAGGTGTAGTGAATGCATTTTTGACCTACAGTGATGGGTTTGTGAGGACGTAACCCCATCGTGAGGCGAGGAGCGTCTGCATTTCCTCCTTTGCCCATTCCTGAGACACAGATGCTGCAGAATCCAGGACCCACCTGATCCCTTTCTTCACACAAATATTGCCTCTGCCCAGAATGTGTAATCCCAACTTCTGACCTCTCCTTCTGCTCTCAGCTTAAATGTCACCTCCTTCCCTGAGTGCCCCCCCAATCTAAAGTACGGTGGCAGTCACCTGTCTGTTTTTCTCCATTCCAGTCCCTTTTTGGTTTCCTTCATAGCACTTATTTGCTGTATTTTGCTGTTTTGGATGTCATTCCATCCAATCCCTTCCTTTTATAAATGAGGATGTCTGTGGGCAGAGAGTTAGGGAAAGTGCTGGAGGTTGTTCACCTAAATTAACAGCGGTGCCCTCTGCTATGTCTAGAACATCTGAAAGAGCAGAGACATCTGAAAGTCCTTTTGCTTGCACATAAATGTGACTATTAAGTGATAAAGCAAACACAGTCCAAAGGAAGGAACAAAACCTTTTTCTTTTTTTTTGGCTTTTTCCTTTAGGCTGCCAGCAGACAGCTGTTCTCCCTTTCTCTTCTTCCTGTACACCTGCTGAATGGGCAGAAGTCTTCTCACCCCCTCTCTTTCTCCTCCCCACCTGCCCGGGCCAGGATTCCATCATTTCTTCCTCTAACCCTCTGGTCAAGCTGTTGGATAATAGGAGCTGGGCAGAGATGGGGGAGGGGCTTCAGATCTTCAGGGCCTTCAGGTCTAGTTTGTAAAAGGAGGAGATGAAGGATAGTTGGCCTCCATGGTCAGCCCAAACACATCAATAACCTCTTTGGACCCAACTTCTGTGTTCTATTATGCTGAGTTTTTTTTTTTTTTTTTTTCGTTATCTATTTTTCTTACTTGATAAAGGCCAGCTCCCTGGAGGAAGCACACCTGTCCAGGAAGGGAATAAAGGAGGGGAAGATAACAATGCTGGGAAGGAGTACTGGTGGTGAGAATGAAGACACAAAACACAAAGCTTTGCAAGCTGACGTGGGTTGAATGTCCCCTTCAAAGCTCGTGTGTAAGCTCGATCCCCAGTGTGGCAGTGTTGAGATGTGGGACCTTTAAGAGGTGAATGGATCGTCAGGACCATGCTCTTGTGAATATATTAATTTACTCATAGGGTAATGGTTTAATACGAGTGTGGATGGTGGCTTTTTAAGGAGAGCACATGAAAGCACTCATCTCCCTCCTTGCAATGTGACACCCTGCCTTGTCATGCTCTGTTGAGAATCTCTACCAAGAAGAAGGCCTCACCACACATGCCTCCTGGACCTTGGACTTCCCAGCCTCCTGTGAGGAAAATAGAGTAGTTTAGACAGGCCCCCTTGCCTTGGTCTGGTTGGGGGTAGTGCAGCACATTCTTTGTAAACAGGTTGTGTTTGGGTGGAGTTAGTGTGCTTGTGCACCCATGTATCTTTTTAGTTTGTTGCTATTCTTGTGTGTTCTTGAGTTTGTGAAGCAGAGGCCCGCTGGCAGAGAGCTTGCATCTAAAAATAGAGCATGTTTACTTTGCTGGCAGCTGCTCAGTTTTTCTTTGGACTTTGCCAGTAGCAGTTGAGTTTTTGAGTTTCCCTTTGGACTGCTTAGCTCTTAGACATGTGTGTGCTGAATAAAGACTACTCTTTCTTCAACCAAGGCTCCAAAGACCTTTTTTCTGGTTACCTAGCTTGTAGATCTGCGTGTGAAGGGTTTGTGACCCAGTTCGGACAACAAGCTTGAGTGGTCTGTGAGCTCCAGACCCAGCCCTAGCTCCATACCTCCAAAAGTAGAAGAAGTAAATTTCATTTTCTTATGAAACACAGTTTCAGGTATTCTTTTATAAGCAACAGAGAACAAACTAATAATACACAAGCTTAGTGTGCATGAGAATATTAGCTTGTTTTAATTCAAATTCTCAGGTTTCCCTAACCCCTTGAAATCCTGATTCAGTAGATCCGTATGAGAGTGTTGGGCTCCAGAATCTACATTTTAAAGAAATATCCTAATATATTGTAAAAGCTAGTCTCATATCTTTGCCTGTTCTAAAAGAATCAAGCATCTTTGGCTTGAGTTTTGTGATCTAAGAGCTTCTAACTGATGTGTGCTCAGAAACTGCTTCCCAGAGGTGGCCAGGGGACTCTGTCCAGAGGAATGAACCCTGACCAGTCTCATCCATTTACCTTGCTGTGCTTACAAAAACTATCATTTATTCTCAGTGTCCTAATGTAAAAGAGGCTGTGAAACATTGGCTAGGCAACACTATTTAAGGACCGCAGATGGGCCTTGAATAATAAAGTTAATCTCAGAACTAATATAGAGGAGAAGAGAAGACACAGTTCAGGGCCAGGTTGGGGTTCAGGAGGGGGCCCCTGTCCAACATCTCCATCCACTCTACAAATCCAGAGAGATATGAAGTTCTGGAGAGTGTCAGTGTTAGCGATTGAATGTTTGTCCCCCCACTCCCCCAATTTATATGTTGAAATCCTAACTGCCAGTGTGATGATATTAGGAGCAGGGGCCTTCGGTAGGTGAATAAGCCATGAGGGTGGAGCCCTCATGAGTGGGATTAGCACTCTTATAAAAGAGACCCCAGTGAGCCCCCTGGTCCCTTCCACCAGGTGAGGACACAGCTAGAAGAAGCCATCTATGCACCAGGAGTGGGCCCTCACCACACACCAAACATGCAAGTGCCTTGATCTTGGACTTCTCAGCCTCCAGAACTGTGAGAAATAAATTTCCATTGTTGATAAGCCACTGAGTCTATGGTATTCTGTTATAGAAGCCTGAACGTACTAAGACAGTGAGGACTCCAGAGTTCACGTTCTTCAGGCAGGGGATCCTCTCTTCTTGGATTGAATCACTGCTTATTTTCTTTCTTCCACCCTTTGGCTGCTATTCTCACTGCCTTATACATACATTTTTTTTTTTTAAAAGATGACCGGTAAGGGGATCTTAACCCTTGACTTGGTGTTGTCAGCACCAGGCTCACCCAGTGAACTAACCAGCCATCCCTATATAGGGATCCAAACCTGTGGCCTTGGTGTTATCAGCACCTCATCTCCAGAGTGAGCCACGGGCCGGCCCCCACTGCCTTATATTTTTAAAGCATGTCGTCAGATGCTGCTTGACTGTCCACCTTTCAAATGTGCAGTCCCCTTGGCATATCTGGTGAGAATTCGGAAGGATTCTGTTCTTTTTTCTGAGATTGGAGAACAGCACCACTTCAATAAAAGCACATGCGCTAAACTTGTCTTTGACTTCAGTGCCAGAAAAGCTAGAAACTGGGCATCCTCCCTCTGCTGCTCAAAGCCCGTCTCATGTTAGCACGAGTTTTCCCTCAACACACCACTTCCTGTCTCCCAGGCTAGGGTGCTAGCAGTAAGCAGGTGTCTTAGATTGGGAAGGTAGGCAGAGTGTGTGGTGACAAGGTGGTGGGTTAGCAGTAAGCAGGTGTCTTAGAGGACTGGGAAGGTAGGCAGAGTATGCAGTGACAGGGTGTAAGGCTTCAAAACGCTCTCAGCTCTACTGTTTTTTGTCATTGACTTGTTCTTTCCTGACTGGGGTCTGCCAGAATATTCGGAGCTACAGCAGCCAGGAGCACTTGTTAATCTAGGAGCTTGCCAGACATCTGTTTCTACTGAAGGTGCTGGAACAGGCAGATGTATTGGTGGGGGGTGCTCATGATTTAAGATGGTCTTATTGGCAATTTAGTTAAACCCACTGTGTGGCACTGTCTCAAGACAGGAAGATGAATGCACTTTTCAGTGACTGAATCAGCTGGTATTTGAAAGAGGAGGAGCAAGAGAGAGACACCTCCCTGGGAAGCTTGACAGGTGAAAAATGCCCTGGAGAAGTCCCTTGTTAAGTAGTTGGTGTGCCTGGCACAAAATACTAAAAACCTCCTCATATTTACCATAGTTTGCTTAAGATTTCTGCCAAAATTTCCTGCCCATTTCCCTAGCACAAAGAAGATAAAGTTTGAGTTTTACATATTGCTATTTTTTTACCTACAAGCTTTTGTGACTATCAACTCCCAATTATTTGTAATAATGCAAATATACAATTGTAGTTTTAAAAGCCATGGGTTATTGTTGATTGACTTTATAGTTTTGTATTTACATATGAAAACGGGCATGTTTCAAATTTGGAGAATTTATGCTTATTCAAGTAACGAAGCTCCACTGGGTAGCTATCTCTCAGCAAGTGTTGGAAAGCTCAGTCCCTGTCCAACTCCTTTTATTGGCTCTCATAGATTATAGAATCTAGAATATTCACAATCCATGGACATAATCCATGCCTCAGGATGCTACATTATCAACCCATAGACATTTTGGCTAGTAGGAAATGTAAAGGTAAGTGTCTGCGTTCCTACCTTTTTCCTTTGACGACATAAATAGGAGTTGCGAGCACTGGAAGGACGCTGGTGTGCGAGCAGGTGATGTGCTGCAGAAAGGGCACAGGATTTGGTAGCATTAGGTATGGGCTTGAGTCCTGGCTCTGCTACTTAACAAGAAAGCCTTCAGCAAGTCATTCAGTCTCTCTAAGCGTTAGACCCTCCTCAGTAGAGGGTGTCATTGTCAGCACCCTGCTCACCTCACGGGGTGGTCATGAAGGTCAAATGGGATGGTAGACACAGAAGCATTAGTAAATTGCAATGTTGTCATTTCAAACACTTTAAGGCTCTAGCAGTAAGCAGGTGTCTTAGATTGAGAGGGTGGTAATTGTCACAGAGACTGAGTGTGAGATTCTCTGTTTAAAAAGAGATAGTCTGCCTCAAATAATTGCAAATTAACTCTCAGTGTACTTTCAGAAGTTTCTTTTCAAGCTGAAACAGTGTGAAAAAGAGGTGTCAGAACAGATACCCTCATGCTGAAATCAAGAAACCCTGGAAGAGAGGTTTGAGGCCGGCAGTGTCCCTGTTGAAGCACGGACGTGCCCAGCATGCAGACCTTTTTCTTCCCGCTCCATCTCCCCAGGTGAGCTCATTCAGTCCCATGACGTTAAATGCGTCTATATGCTGAAGGTGCTGAAAGTTTACAGCTCTAAATTGGAACTTTCCCTGAGCTCCAAACATATTTCCAAATAAATTTTTAATGCCATCACATGGATGTTTAAAAGGCATTAGAAAATTAAGAAAGCCTATGTTGAGCTGCTATCTCCCCCTCAAACCTACTTCCCATCAAGCTTATTTATCTCAGCAGATAGCATTACCATTCACGCAGTGGTTCAGGCCCAAATCCTAACAACCATCCATGCTGGACTCTGCATTGGAGTCTGCCAGCATTCAACTCCCAACTCTGCTGCTGATTAGCTCAGTAACTTTGGATTAGTTATTTAATCTTTCTGTGCCTCAGTTTCCTTATCCGTAAAATGAGGACAATAGTAGTAACTATCTCTTTGGAATCTGGTGAAGATTAAGTGTGTAAGTATATATAAGCACCCAGAACAGTGCCTAGCACATTCGTAGGTTCTATGAAAGGTCCACTCTTGATACTATTATTAACTCATATCTCACCTAAATTTCACCAGTAAATACTGTTAGTTCTACTTTCAAAATACTCATATACTCTGAATAGGATCACTTCTCACCATCTCAATATCACAACCCCAGTGCAGACTGCAGACTGTCATTCTACCTTTGCTGAATTCCTAGATACCTCCTAACATGTCCCCTGCCTTCACCTTCCCTCTGCTACTGCCCATCCTCTGCAGAGCAGCCAGAACCCGGGCCCCTTACCACGCCTGTCGGTCCAGTCTGCTGGGGTCCTGTTTCCCTTTCCGTCTGCCTCATTCAGGATGGACTGGCCTGCCCCATCACTCTTGCCCGAACACTATTTCTCAACTCAGATTTCGCATCTTCCGAGACACCGTCCCTTGATTCCACAGTCAGAGAAGCCCCCTCATCAGCCTCTGCCCAGCATTGTCATATTGTCCTATTTTATTCCTAGCACTTAACAGGATTTGAAATGTCCATATTAATGGACAGGTCTAAGGGTTCCTGTTCATCTCTCCCTATGGAACGTCAGATGAGAGCCTGTCTATTTTGTTGCTATGTTCTGACAATGTTAACTTTACCTGATTCGCGTGATCCTGGAAAACAGTGAAGGTTAAGAAATCCTCCAACCCTTTGCGTTCTGGCGCTTACTTGCAAAGAGACAGCCTCCGAATGACTTGGATAAGACTCATGAATGCCTTTCCTTGTTTACCGATGACAAGGCCAGACACGGACCACCCCAAATTTCCATTCTTTGCCTCACAAATGATTAGCTGAAATGCTTGTCCCCACTGGTCAGTCCCCACTGGTCAACTGGAACAAAATGATTATTAACCAAACTGGTTAATATTCTCTCCTTCCCGCGGGCCACTGGACTTTGGTCCACACTCATCCTGATCCGCAGACAGCCCCAAGTGAGGCTAAGTGGGCCTCAGGGCAAGAGCTTTTCAGACCTATGATCTGATCACGCCGCGCTCTCATCCTGATTCTCCACCCTGGCTACTTTCTAGCTTTTTGCTCCTTCTGATAAAAGAAACACCCTTTTTTGCATAACTCTGAAATGCTTCAGACAGATCTCATGGCCACAGTTTTCTCCCTATTGCAATAGACCCCCCTCACTCTATTACAATTGTTCCTTTCCCCTCTTGCAATAATCTCTTCAAATAAAGTCCCTCCTAAATAAATCTGGATTCGATTTTTTGTTTGACAGTCTCCACTGTCTAAAAGGTGCCTGGCTTATGATAGATGCCTAATAGATATTTGTTATGGAGTAAAAATAGATTGCTATGTGGGATTCTAGCCAAAATATTGTAGCTTTAGCATGTTAACCCTTTTGCCTGGTGAATCCCGATGCTCATTGCTGAAATCCCACCACTGTGCAGCCACACAGAGGCAATTTCACTTTGAGCTGACTGCAGGGTTCAGAGACAGAACCTTAGAAGAGACAGGCATTTAGGCCAGGATTGGGTGTCCGATGGTAGGGAGGGAATTGCCATTCACCCAGCAATGCATTTCATTCTTACTCACTTGCAGCAAAAAATGCATGCTGTGGTTGTGTGGAGATTTTAGTTCCCTGGCTGCCCACCCAGTTCTTCCCAGTATATCACCAGGGAGAAAGATGGGAGTACTGAGGGGTGTGTCCTTGAATATGCAGGCAGCTAAATATCCATGTAAGCAAAGGCTACTGTAAAAAAATAAAAGGTCTTCCATTTTTCAAGCAGGTATTTTGCATTTTATGAACCTTGTAGCTAAGTTTGTGTTGTACTCTCGGCTGTATTTAAAAATTAAAACTGAGGCTTCTGGTCAAGATGGCAGGATAGACGGTCCCCAGCATCACTGTCTCCCACAAATCAACCAATTTACAACTATTAAAAAGCAATGACAGCCAAGCTGCGGCCACTAGAGCTCAGGGGAAGAGGAGGAGAGACCTACGGAGTTTATGAAGGAGGGAGAAGCCATGATGAGAGAAAGAAAGGATTGCTCCCATCATTTCAAGCCCTGGCTGCTTCCAGACTAGAGCTGGTGAGTGCACAGAGTAGGAGCTAGCAAAAGCCCTGCTGTACCCTTCAGATGAAGTCACTTGAAGGTAGCAGGGGAGAAGAGAGCTTTGGTGGTCCCCAGGCCAGCAAGACCACTAACAGGGTTCTCGTGGACCCACATAGGAGAGAGGGGCCACAGACAACAGGAAAAAGAAGCTACTCAGAGGTCGGTGAGTCACCATAAGGGACTGGCACATGGCCCGTCCCATGGGAAGTGTTTGGAGTACAGGTGGTGGGGGTGATGGGCCCACCAAGGGAACATTGGGGCACAGCAAGGACAGCTGATCTGCCCCCATTCAGCACAGACCCACTCAGTGGAGACTGGTCAGGAATGTAGACTCAGGCCCGGACCAGAGTTTCCACACAACCCAGGTGTACTGGATCTCACAAGATCCAGAAGTGCTTACAAGGTCAATAGTTAAAACCTGAGCTGCACAAAACGCCTTCCCCAGAGAACCAGCAGCAAAGCAGCAATTCAGCTCAACCACAGGGCTCAAGAGCTGGTCCCCACAGGAAGTTCCCCCATTTTAGACGTAAGCAAAGATCAACACATTAGTTCCAGTGCAGAGTTTAAGTGGCAGGAACACTAAAAAATCTAACACAGAACTGAAAGAAAAAACAAAATACTTACAGACCAGAGACAAAGTTTGATATTAACTAGTAAAGGTCTCTCATCACGAAAGAAGACCTATAACATCTAGAAGGACTGGAAGTTACCTGGGCTACCAAGCCAGTGAGTGAGGAGGACTGGGGGCCTCAGCCATGCCTCCCTGACACCTGCAACCAGCCAGTGATGACCACTGAGCCACTGCAGGAAGTGCCCTGGGCTATCCTGAGCCAGGGTGGTGGGGGACTGAGGGCCTTGGCCATTCCCACCAGCACCTGCAACCAGCCCAGCAATGACCAGCGAGCTACCACAGGAAGCACTCTGGGCCCCTGAGCTGGGGCGGTGAGGGGCGAGGGCTTCTGCCACACCCCTCTGACATCTGCACCTAGCCCAGAAATGACCAAGCCACTGCTGGAAGCCTCCTGGTCTCCCATGCAGGAATGAGGGGGGTGCCACAGGCCTCATCCCTGCCCCTCCTCCTTCCACCTTTTCTCACCGTACCTCCCTCCCCTTTCCCCTCTCCCCCTCCCCCCAACTGCTCCACAACGTCATAGAATGTAAAAAAAAAGTAATATTAATAAATAAACTTAAAAAAAATTGAAACCAACAGAAACAAAATATATTAGCATGAAACAAGCCAGAAATACACCCTTCACCCCACACACATACACACGCACAGAATTCTATTTTTACCGATTTCCTTGTTTTAAATCACCCATGCTCAGACTCTTCTTGAGCATGGAGAATATAGCTGACTATAATTTTATAGGAAAAATTGTCTTCAGCCTTGGAAAATAGATCAACTCGTATTTTTCATATACGGCTTAAACAGCTGTGATTTAAAAAAAACTAAACTACTCTCCATACCAACTTAGTTTTTCCTCTTCTTGTGACTAACCTAAGCATTCTCTCAGCTGTAAATATATTAAATGATAATCATGACTGAAGTACATAGCTAGTTTGGGTTTACTGCCTTTTTATATGTATGACAAACATAAGCTTTCAGTTAACATCATTATGTTTCGAGGCCCATAAAATATGCTTCAATTTATTGTAACTGTATTGTCATTTTAAGTCAACTTATTTAAGAAAATTCTGCTCACTGTTATTTAGGAATCTACTGGCAGGCGGAGCATGAAAAAGGCCATTAGTTAACTCTTTACTGAGGAATTGATCAGGGAAGGGGACTCTGCCATCCATGGGCCCTGTTGGTTACCCAGCACAAGTAAGTCTTTTTTGTTGTTGTTGTTAAAGATGACCGGTAAGGGGATCTTAACCCTTGACTTGGTGTTGTCAGCACCATGCTCAGCCAGTGAGCGAACCGGCCATCCCTATATAGGATCCGAACCCACAGCCTTGGTGTTGTCAGCACCGCACTCTCCCGAGTGAGCCACGGGCCGGCCCCGCACAAGTAAAAGTCTTAATGCCAGATGTTTGGTGATAGGAGAGTCATTTTGAATATGTAAGGATTAGACATGGCTAATTATTCTGGCTAAAATTTCTTAGATAAAACATCCAAAATATTTTAAATGTTTCACATGATGTCAGGCTATCCTTAGTCATTTACTGAGCACCTTTGTTGTGCCTGGCATGGTGCTATGAGCTAGCACCATAAAAGTGATTAAAAGATGCTATAAGATTCATTCTTTCAATGCTGTTTTAGGAAATCTATTTTATTTTGTTGCCATCTGCTTAGATTAGATTAAACATTCTTTGACTTTATTTTCCCTGCATTACTGCTAGATGTACTCACTTATTCCAGCCCAAATTAGCTCTATTTCCCCGAGTTTAAATCTTCTTGATAGTTATTGATAATACTATTTCTCTACCCTGATGAATCACTTAACCAAGGACATACTTAATTCCTTTAAACTTTTCTCTTGTTGCTTTCTTCTCCCCTTCCATCTTAACCAAATTGTGATTAGTGAGCTCATTACTATTTGTACCTGGTTGTCTTTTCAAATGTAGCAAATTTGAGGTGTTTTTAACCACAGAAGGGGAATTGCTGCTTCTCTCTCTCATCACACTGCAATTGATTTTCAGGTACCAAGAATTTATCTCCATTTTGAGGGCACATCATGGCAAAGGAGCACACAATCACTGGTTGTTTTTAAATTTGGGTGGCTTAAAACTGACTTAAAACATACTTTTTGTTCAGATGAAGTTGCTTGAAATTTGGTGTTACTTTCTTAAATTGATTAGTACTTGTGGTTTCTTAGATCTTCATAATTCATATTATAGACTCTATTCATTTCTCCAAGTACAGATAGGGTTATCAGACAGCTCTAAATACTGCAGTCATTGAGTAACACATAAAGAGTAAAACTGAATGAGTAACATATGGAATGGTTCTCTGGTGGAGAAAGAATTAATGAAGTTTTCAAATGTACCCAATTTGCAATCAGGGAATAGCTCAGATGCTGGGAGATTTGGACTTCTAGCCAAAGAAATAAAGACCACAATATTATTAGAGCTGGAGAAGAAGAAAAATATTATCTAACCCAGAGGTTGCAAACAGACCTCCAGGCTTGATTTGGCCTACAGATTGTTTTTATGTTCCTAACATTGATTTTGAATGCTTTTAGGGAATGAAAACTGATCTCCAGTCTACCACCCTCCTACCATTACCACTGCCTTACTTCTGCCCCATTTATGCACCCACCCTACTTGCCTGGCATCTAGATGCATTTAAATCCTTTACAGATAAGGAAACTGTGAGTTAGGTAATTTGTTCAAGGTAATTGATTGGCAACATGTTTCATAGGCTTTTTAACCTCACAAATATCCTGATTTCTCATCTTGAGTCTTTTCCATTTCATGCATGGCTATATTTGTCTGAAAGATTAAAGTCAGAGCCAACCAAAAATCTAGGTCATTAACATTTCATTCACCCTTTTGTGAAATCACAAAAGTATTTTAGAAGGAGCAATCAAAAGGAAGCTTAGTTCCAGAGGCTGAATAAGTTGACCAAGCTAAGGAAGAAAGCTGGATTTTGAGTCTTGAATTCAACCTCCCACACAGGGGATTTATTGCTCATTTTACACAATGAAGGGAACAGCCAATGAAAACTGATTAGATTATGGCATTTCTTTCTGTAAACTTAAAGGCACAGTTTTCAAATAATCCTCTGAAATGTGCTTTAAAATCCCATTGGTCCCTCAAAAGAGTAATCCACCGAAGTAAAATAAATAAAACCCTATGGCATGTTCAGAAATAGTTTTCTCATAGCCATCATATAAGATTTCTTTATGTCAATATGACTTCCTTTTAAAAAGATCATATGGTGTGACATAAAAGACTGTGGAATTTCTTAATTTAAGTTGCCATTAATGTGGCTAATCAAGAGCCACAACTGAATAATATAAGAACAAAAGTGCACAAAGAAAGGTTTAGTTTGGGGAATTCTGGATTCCTTGCACTTTCTGACTCAGAGCTAAATATTCATTAAGAGAACAACGATTCTTGTCATTTTCTAAGATAGTGTACTTGGAATAAGCCATTAACGGGATGGTGCCCACAGAATGAAGGACAAAGTCCAGACTGGCAACTAGAAAACACTCTCCCTCCATCCTTGGTCCAACCAGTTGCTGTCAATAGGCAACATATTAGTTACACTCTATGTTCACTCACTTGACTTTTCTTCCTATTTCTTAGTCACTATGTGATCAGTGGAGTTGGAACACCTTTCTCTTCTCTCTGATTTGTCCTTTTTTCTTCTTTTGTTGGGTGATCCCAACTGGTCCCAAGCAGGAGATATATACAAGCCAGAAAGATTGCTCAAGAAACCTTTGCATTCATGCAACAGTAGAGTTGTCTTCCTGGCAATTTTCCCTTGTTTGTTTTCAGATCTCAATTAAACTATACTCTTAGTTTCTAAGCCTCCTCTGTGCTCCACAGCATTTTTTCATACCTGTATCCAGCACTTCTCGGATGCACTGGAATTACTTGCTCACATGTTCAGTTTCTTCATTTGACTCTATGCACCTCAAGGACAAGGGATTATGTCTTCATCAGTTTTGCATTCCTCATTTGTTCTTCATAACACCTCCCTGTGGGAAAATCAAGGCCTTAAGGGGAAAACAAGATTACAGGAAATTATTGGGGTCTCTAGTAAACTTGTTCATTCAGCAGATATTTATTGGTAGGAACCCCCATAGGTCCTCAATTGAAACTAACCCCTGTTACAAAAGACAGATCACCAAGAGAAAACAAACAGAAGTTTATTAACATGTATATGTCATGCATAGGTGGGAGATGCCTAGGCAATGAGTAATTCTTAAAGAGGTGGCTTTAAATTCCAGCTTATTCCATTTTCAATAAGGAACAGTATATTTTTAGAGAAGTGACAAGGAAAGGACTTTAGGTCTTTATGGGTAGCAACGTGGAGGAAGACAAATGAATGGTAGGCAAATGTTGGTTAGTGAAGCTTGTTAACATAGATTCCTCTGGAACCCTCTCTCGGCTGAGAAGAGTCTAAAGCTGTCCTCAGCAGTTAACCTTTGTTCTCCTTGGTGGAAGGGGTGGAGGGTAAGATACTTTTTGTCTTTTGTAAATCTATATCCTACATTTAGGCAAATGTGGGAAGGCAGAGAGTTTTCGTGCACGGCTTCTTCTTAACTGTCTTCAGCTCAACAATCCTTCATATTTGGGGGAGGCATACTCTGGTTCCCATGATAGACAGAGTGGTGGGCAAGGGAAAAAGTCCTCTTGTTAGGGTGAGCAGGACTGAAGCCATGTTGAGACCTAAAATCACATGGGCTATAGAAAAATTTAAAAAAAATTTTTTTTTTGTCTAAAATGATTTTATTTATTTATTATTATTATTTTACATTCTTAGATGTTCTTGTGGAGCTGTTGGGGGGGAGAGGGGAATGGGGAAGGAGACAGGGTGGGAGGAAGCGGAAGAGGGGCTGTGGTTTAGGCCCATGGCACTCCCCTCATTCCAGCAGGGGAGACTGGAGGCTTCCAGTGGCAGCCTGGTGGTCATCGCCGGGCTGGATGCAGACTTCAGGGCAGACTTCTGGTGGCAGCCTGGTGGTTGTCACCGGGCTGGATGTGGATGTCAGGGGGACATGGTTGAGGCCCTCAGCCCCCCCCCCCCCGGTTTGGGAGCCCTGGGGGCTTTGGTCCTCCTAGGTTTTATAGGTATTCTTTGGTGGTATTAGATCTTTACTGGTTGATATCAGAACTTTGTCTCTGATCTGTGGATTTTTTTGTTTTTTCTTTCAGTTCTGTGTTGGATTATTAGTTACCCCCACCACTCATACTCTGCACTGGAACTAATTTGTTGTCCTTTGCTTACTTCTAAAATGGAGAAAATTCCTGTGGGAACCAGCACTTGAGCTCTGTGGTTGAGCTAAATTGCTGCTTTGCTGCTGATTCCCTGGGGAAGTCTTTTTTGTGCAGCTCAGGTTTTAATTGTTGACCTTGTAAACACTTCAGGGTCTTGTGAGGTTGGATATACCTGGGTTGTGTGGAAACTCTGGTCTGGGCCTGAGTCTTTTCAGCAAACTGCACCTCCTGCCGTTCTATACACCTGAGCAGTCTCCACTGAGTGGTCCTGCACTGATGGAGGGCACATCAGCTGTCCTTGCTGTGCCTCAATGTTCCCCTGGTGGGCCCATCTCCCCCACTCTCCAAACACTTCCCATGGGACAGGCCATGTGCTGGTCCCTTGCAATGAATCACCAGCCTCTGAGTGGCTCCTTTTTTCTGTTGTCTGTGGCCCCTCGCTCCTATGTGAGTCTATGGGAACCTTGTTACTGGTCTTGCTGGCCTGGGGCCACCAAGTCCCTCTTCTCCCCTGCTACCTCCAAACAACTTCATGGGAAGAGCACAGTTGCAACATTTGCTGGCTCCTGCTCTGTTCAGCAGCTCCAGCCTGGAAGTGGCTGGGGCTCAAAACAGAGCAGTTTTTTCTTTCTCTCATCATGGCTTCTCCCATCTTCATGAACTCCGTAGGTCTCTCCTCCTCTTCCCCTGAGCTTTAGTGGCCCCAGCTTGGCAATTGTTGCATTTTTATAGTTGTAAATTGATTGATTGTGGGAGAGAGTGATGCTGGGGACTGTCTATTCTGCCATCTTGACTGGAAGCCTGGAAAATTTTTTAAAAACACAATTTTTTCTTTTCATAGCACGCATTTCTCTGAGTTCCCTTTTTTCCTATAGTTATTTGATATTGTGACCCTTGGTTACGGGGCAGGATGACATTATTTACATAAATGTAAAGTTATTTTCCACTCAGCCTGGAGCTACGGACTTGCTATGAGACACGTACTATCCAGATTGGGAAATCAAGGAAGACATCAATAAAGCTGTGCTGATTCCACCCCGAAGCAAATCAAAATCCTGCAGGATCCTGAGATAATATCAAGGACGAGAACAGAAGCCAGATGGAGCCTTGATAAGTATTTGTACCTGGTCCCTCACACAGAGCTCACGCAGCTCACATCTCCCCTCCTGCTTTCCAGTCCCTCATCTCCCGCTTTGAAAACCCTTCAGGTTTACCAGAGAGATGGGTTAACCTAACATCTCCCTCAGGTCAATGGCATTCCTGAATAAAACTGACTTCTTATTTCACCAACAGTTTGACTTTTGGGTTGTTTGTTTCTCTTTTGGTGGTGGGCAGCCGGACTTATGTTCAGTAACACTCCTCTGAGAAAACTTTTTATATCTGCTAAATAAAGCCATAAAAAAATCCAGTAAGTAAACCACCTTTCTGTCCTTGCACACTTCTTTAAACAGCAGCAACATGTACTGTGACACAAATTTCTATTTACCAGTCCTGGATTGCTAGGAAATGTTTAGGCTCATTCTCCTCTGCAATTTCAAAAGGATCCTTATAAATTTGTTTCCTTTTTATGAGCATTTTTTCCCTGTGTCCTGTCTTCAAAGCACATGTTCAACAATTTTCTGGTTTTATTACTTGGAGGTGTTGGACACAACTTCTCAAGTTCTCTGCTAGTGTTATTAACACAAACTAATTTGGTTATATGTGTTACTGGATGTCATCAGAGATTAAATGTACATATATACATTTATACTTAAATATACATGTGTTTGTGTATATATATGTGTGTGTGTATTTCTTCTTCAGTGAAATAGGAGGCTTGAAATCACTGAAGGTAACCCTTTGCTCCAACCCACTCCACAGCTTAGGACTGGACCCTCAGGAAAGACTCCGTGAGTCTCCCTCAGAAGATCATCTTGGAGTCACTAAAGGTGGCTTTGTTCTGGAACATGAAGATAGCTGTCTCCTTCCTAATCACGTGCTCCAGGGGCCTCTGGGCCAGGCTGGTGCTGAGCACTGGAGCACTGACAGCCGCAGCTTGGGACAAAGGCCACAGTGATGGGTCAGGTGTCCTCAATTACGGGACCTTCAGCATCTTTTTTTTTTTTTTTTTTTTTTTTAGAAAGATGACCAGTAAGGGTATCTTAACCCTTGACTTGGTGTTGTCAGCACTGCACTCTCCCAAGTGAGCCACAGGCCAGCCCTAAATATCTTATTTTAACTAAGATTAAAAGTTAGCATACTTAAATATTTTTGTACACATTACTATTCATATTATTCAAAGCATAGATGCAAAAGAATTAATTATTCAAATAAATGGATAAATAACCTAATTAAATGCACACTTGCTGTAATTTATCCTCTGTATTAGACAGGCTTTTTCTTTTGGAATTCAAAACGATGTCTAATTTCTGCAGAATTCAATTTTTTAAAATCAGACTGTTGACATTTGTTATTGAGGAGATATTATATTATGAGTTTTACATTGAAATATTGTTTTATATTGAAATTAAAAAGGAAAATAAATGAAAATGGTAAGACCATTAAATACCTGCATTAACTTGTATCAACGAATCAGTTTTTTTTTTAAAGAAAGTAGATATAAATTTCCCTGTGCCTCTGCTTTATTAGTGGCAATAAAGACCCCCGTTTGCAAATATAACAGCACACACACACAAAAAAAGAAGTTTTGGAGTACTTTCTATCACATACTTTAAAATACTTTAACCTTGTAAATGGTTATTTACTTGTTAACGTGCATATGCACATCTTCATAGTCTTTGTCCCTAAATGGCATTAAACCTCACTTGAGAAATGCATGTGAATTTCAGTGTTGGAGACAATTATAAAGGCTCTCAAATCTATATCCAGAAACTTGGATTTGCTACATTTATTCTACATAGTTTCCTCCTCTTGAGCAGAATCAATAGCATCATTACAAAAAATTTCAGAACTCCAAAGAAGTGCGGTTCTTCCTTCAGTCCTGAAATGAGATATGCTGAAAGGCAACATTAACTGTCAAGCTGTATAAGAATAAGGAATATGAGAACAGAGCTGTTCACAACCTGAAGGGTAAGGAGAAGCATTTGGGAGTGAAATAAATTATGTACCCCCACTAAATTTACATTTAAGCCGTAATCCACAATGTGACTATTTGGCGACAGGGCCTTTATGGATATAATTGAAGTTAAATGAAGTCATCAAGGTGGGACCCTAATCCAATAGAACTGATATTCTCACAAGAAGATGGAGAGAAAACAAGAGTGCATGCACAGAGGAAAGACCAGGCTCGGACACGGTAGGAAGGCATCCTTCTGCAAACCAAGGAGAGAGGCCTCGCCAGAAACCAACCCAATGGCATCTTGATCTTGCACTTTCAACCTCCAGAAATGGTAGAAAATAAATTTCTGTTATTTAAGCCACCAAGTGTGTGGTATTTTGTTATGGCGGCCCTAGCAGCTAGTCCAGGGAGTGTCCTTCCATTTACTGGTTCATCCTTTTCTGTGTTTCTGCCACATTTCCTACCCTATCCCACTACAATTCCAAGGCCTTCTTGCTGCATCCTGGCTCTTCAAAGCATCCATTGATTCCCTGTATCCCAACCTACCTTCCTGACTCCAAATCATTTCAGACATTACACCCACAAAAATATACTGATCCTGCATCTCCAACCCTAAGAACCTTGCCAAAGTGACTGGATTGCCAAATTTAGTCATAAAACCTACAGAGATGTTCATGATCACGTATCTACAAATAACTAGCAAGCCATGAAGTTCTGAACACCTTTTATGATCCCTTTTGAGATAAGTGTCTATGGGTGTTCCATTACAGTTATATCGTCCCACCAAAATCCCAGCCATGACCAGTTAGAAAAGGGCTGGTGCTAAGCAAAAGGCAGCTAGCAGTGAGATCGCCTACCATGCTGCGTAGGAAAGAATTTTATCTGAGAGGACACTTCTTTCCCAATATTGACTAAACAAGCCAATCAGATCGTGGTTCTAAGAAAGCTCCAATGCAGAATCTCAGTAAGTAGAGGACAGAGCGGGGAAAGACAGAGAGAGAAGTGGCAGTAGGCATAAGACAAGAATAGCAGAGTCCATAAGTAAGCAGAATTCATGAAGTAGAAAGAAGAGAGAAAGAAGCATCTGGTAGAAGCAGAGGAAGTGGTGGAAGAAACCAAGATAGAACCTGATTACACGATCACAGCAGCTGACACTGCGACATACAACATTTTAGTTATCAAAGAAGACTGACAGCCCAATTCTTCTGAGATACATAAAGTATAGTAGAATAGTGGTTCAGTTCATTGACCTTGGGAATGGACAGACATAGGTTACAATCCCAGCTGACCAAATAATGCAGGCATGTTACTTAACCTCTGTATTTGTCCGTTTCTGTTGCCTATAACAAAGTACCTGCAACTGGGCGGTTCATAAGAAAATGAAATTTATTGCTTACAGTTTCTGAGGCTAGGAAGTCCAAAGTCCAGGGAACTCATCTGGTGAGGATCTTGTCCTGGTGGTGACTACAGCAACTTACATTGTGAAATGGGGGAGCAGAGAGAGAGCAAGACAGACTCTCCTCTTCTTTTAAAGCCCTCAGAACTGCACCCCGACCATTGTTTTTAATCCATTCACTACTGCACGGTCCTACAATCCAATCACCTCTTCAAGGCTCCACCTTTCAATTACCATAATAGGATTTCCCATCCTCTTAACAGTCACAGTGGGGGCTAAGTTTCTAACATATATAACTTTGGGGACAAAATTTAAGCTTCAATGAGTTATGGGGGGACATAATTCAATTCACTGGAGTATGTTCTGTTACTCCAGGCCATTTACCAAGTGACCCGAAAGGCTGCTAGTTTTGAATGGGGCCCAGAACAGGAGAAGGCTCCGTAACAGGTCCAGGCTGCTGTGCAAGCTTTTCTGCCCCTTGGGCCATATGATCTCACAGACCCAATGGTCTTTGAGGTGTCAGTGGCAGATAGGCATGTGGTTTGGAGCCTTTGGCAGGCCCATATAGGTGAATCACAACGGAGACCCTTAGGATTTTGGAACAAAGCCCTGCCATCACCCACGGATAACTATTCTCCTTTTGAGAAATAGTACTTGGCCTGCTACTGGGCCATAGTAGACACTGAATGCTTGACTATGAGCTACCAAGTTACCATGCAACCTGAGCTGCCCATCATGAACTGAGTGTAATCTGACCCAGCAAGCCATAAGGTTGGGCATGCACAGCAGCACTCGATCATCAAATGGAAATGGTGTATACGTGATCAGGCCTGAGCAGGTCCTGAAGGCACAAGTAAGTTACACGAAGAAGTGGCCCAAATGCCCAGGGTTCCTATTCCTGCTACACTGCCCTCTCTCCCCCAGCCTGCACCTATGGCCTCATGGGGAGCTCCCTATGATAAGTTCACAGAGGCAGACAAGGACAGAGCCTGGTTTACAGATCATTCTGCATGATATGCAGGCATCACCTGAAAGTGGACAGCTGCGGCACTGCAGCTCCTTTCTGGGACATCCCTGAAGGACAGTGGTGAGGGGAAATCTTTTCAATGGGCAAAATTTCAGGCAGTGCACATGGCTGTAAACTTTGCTTGGAAGGAAAAATGGCCAGATGTGCAATTATATACTGACTCATGGGGTATAGCCATTTTTTTTAGGCCAGATGGTCAGGGACTTGGAAGAAACTTGATTGTAAAATTGGTGAGAAGGAAATTTGGGGAAAAGTATGTGGATGGACCTCTCTGAGTGGGCAAAGGATGTGAAGATATTTGTTTTCCATGTGAATGCCCATCAAAGGGTGAGCTCAGGAGAGGAGGACTTTAATAATCAGGTGGACAGGACCGTTCTGTGGATACAAGTCAGCCTCTTTCTCCAGCCACCCCTGTCATCGCCCAGTGGTCTCTTGAGCAAAGTAACCATGGTGGCAGGGATGGAGGCTACACATGGGCTCAGCAACATGCACTTCCACTCACCAAGGCTGATCTGGTTACAACAACCACTGAGTGCCCAATCTGCCAGCTGCAGAGACTTACACTAAGTCCCCAATATGGCACCATTCCCCAGGGTGATCAGCCAGCCACCTGGTGGCAGGTTGATTACATCAGACCACTTCCATCATGGAAGGGGCAGTGTTTTGTCCTTACTGGAATAGACTTACTCTGGATATGGATTTTTCTTCCCAGAATGAAATGCTACAGTCAAAACTACTATCCATTGTCTCACGGAATGCTTTATTTGCCATCATGATACTCCACACAGCATTGCTTCTGACCAAGGAACTCAATTCACAGCTAAAGAAGTGCAGCCATAGGCTCATGCTCATGGAATTCACTGGTCTCACCATGTTCCCCAACATCTTGAAGCAGCTGGTCTGATAGAACAGTGGAATGGCCATTTGAAGTCACAGTTACAGCACCAGCTAGGTGACACTACCCTGCAGGGCTGGAGCAAAGTTCTCCAGAAGGCTGTATATACTCTAAACCAGTACCCAATATATGGTACTGTTTCTCCATAGCCAGGATTCATGGATTCATGGAATCAAGGAATGGAGGATTCAGGAACCAAGGGGTGGAAATGGAAGTGGACCCCTCACCATTACCCCTAGGGACCCACTAGCAAAATTTTTGCTTCCTGTTCCTGCAACTTTATGCTCTACTGGTCTGGAGGTCTTGGTTCCAGAGGGAGGAATGCTTCCATCAGGAGACACAAAAATGTTCTTACTGAACTGGAAGTTAAGGCTGCCACCTGGCCACTTTGGGCTCCTCATGCCTCTGAGTCAACAGGCTGAGAAAGGAGTTATGGTGTTACCTGGGGAGATTGACCCAGACTACCAACGGGAAGTTGGACTACTATTTCATAATGGAGGTGAGGAAGATAATATCCAGAGTACAGGAGATCCCTTAGGGTGTCTCTTAGTTCTACCATGCCCTGTGATTATGGTCAATGGAAAATTACAACCACCAAATCCAGGCATGTCTACGAATGGCCCAGACTCTTCAGGGATGAAGGTTTGGGTAACTCCACCAGGTAAAGAACCACGACCAGCTGAGGTGCTTGCTGAAGGCAGAGGAAATACAGACTGGGTAGTAGAAGGAGGTAGTTATAAATACTAGCTTTGACCACATGACCAGTTACAGAATCAAGGATTGTAATTGTTCTCCCTGTTATGTTAAGAATATGTCTCTATGTATATGTACTGTACAATATTAAGCAATTATCTTTGTTTTTGTTCCTCTTATTATTTATCATGTACCATGAGACTTACTGACTCATATACTAGCATTTAAATATTTTAACCTTACCTCGTAGTATTTGTATTTAAGTCATGGGATATTGGGAGAAGGGTAAATATCATCTAAGGACTTTACCTCCTCTTCTGGGAAAGTGGTCAATACGTTTTCAGTTGTATGTAGGATACTTGGATTATGTTAGGCGAAACTATTATGTTATTGTACCATTCAAAGATTAAGTATGATTTAAGGAGATAATATGGACACCAAGTTGACAAGGGGCGGACTTGTGAAGGTTAATTCTAGGTGTCAACTTGATTAGATTAAGGAATGCCAAGAAACCTGGTAAAGCTGTCTTTTTAGGAGCACCCATGAAGGTGTTTCCAGCAGAGATTAGTATGAGAGTCTGAGTGAACTGGGTGGGAAAGATCCACCCTCAATGTGGGTGGGAACCATCCAATCTGCTGGGGGTCCAGAGAGAACAAAAGACAGAAAAACGGTGAATTTTTCTGTCTATCCGCTGGGATACACTCTTCTCTCCTGTCTGCAGATATCAAAGCTCAAGATTCTTCAGCTTTTGGGTTCCAGGACTTACATCAAGGACACCATGGGCTTCCCTGGTTCTGAGGCCTTTGGACTTGGGCTGAGCCATGCTACCAGCATCCAGTTTGCAGATGGCCTATTATGGGACTTTTCTTCATAATCACATTAGCTAATTCCCCTAACATATATTTAAAACATGTCCTATTGATTCTGTCTCTCTGGAGAACCCTGACTAATACAACCTCTCTATGACTCAGTTTCCCTGCCAGAATGGGGGCAATAAAAGTACCTCTGTCGTGGACTTGCTACGAGGATTCAATGACATATTGCTTGTAAACTTCTTACCATATTGCTTACACACAGTTTTAGCTATTAATATTATTATTACTACCATTATTATTATAAACTATTATCCTTACAGTAAGCTCCCATCTGATAAAGTAAATAAAGTATGGCTCTATTTCTTGCAATCTGAAAGAGACTAACACATAGTTATTACGACATAATGAATAACTCCTCTCAAAAATACTTACATTTTGGAGGGATTTAGTGGTGTATCAGTTGCTTCTTTTTTCCCTAATAAAGGGGAGGCTTGTGTGGGGAAGGTTAGGATTCCCCAGAGTAATCTCACCAAATTGCAAGAGGGTTCCTAGGCCAATACTAGTATGGGCAAAGCCAATTACAACTCACTACTCCTCATTTCTCCTCCCAACATTAGGTATTCACTAAGCGGAGCTATCTTCTGGGGCATAGACTTTCCACATAGGAGCAGGTCTTACAGGGAAATTATCATGTGAGTAGTAAGGTCTCCTTTAACTATTCCAGAGAAGTCAGCAGAATTCAGCAGAATGATTTTAATATCAGTGATAGACACCAATTCAAATTAGCTTGACAGACTGCTTCCTGTGGCTCAGATAATTGAAGGAAGAGTTGTAGGAAACAGAACCTTGAGGCAGGAAATGGAACCTGCCATATTCTCTCTTCATAGGTCTCCAAACTCTCCCCGGCCTCATCCCCTCCTCTTTTCTTTACCCACTGTGAGGCTCCATGGCGATGAGTGACCAGGGTGTCGAGTGCCTCCCAGGGCATGGTCTGGACAGGAGTATTGGGTAATGGAGGAAGAGAAGTTCTTATAAAGGAGTATTGGCCAGACAGAAAACATGTCTTCACTGTAGTAATTCATCTGAAATCCCACAGCTGGTGAGATTTGAACCAAAGTCTTGTCTCCAACTTTCATGCTCTTTCCTCAACCATACTGATGGGGATCATTGGGCTGTTTTGTTATCAAGTTACAGATGTGATAATTTTGATAACAGTGATTATGCTTCCTTGTTTGACACATAGTAGACATTCATGACAGGTTGAATTACTTTACATTTCCTTTCTGTAGAGAATTCCCAACCTTGAGCACCTCCTGCTGTTTATTGCTGCGCAATGATCCTCTGGAACGAGTATCAGTATACAGTGATTATTAGATCAATATACTGATTATTAGATCTTTGCTCTCAGTCTCTTAAGATTTCAGTCTCTCAAGTCTTTTGGAAATGAGTTTAACTTTGCACTTTTTTTTTTTTTGAAATTCTACTGCACATGATATACTCCCACCTTTCCCAGTTCCATGCAGGTAGGTAGAGCTAAATGACTTATTCTAGTCAATGGGCTATGAGCAGAAATAACATATGTTACTTTTAGGAGTGAGTGTGAGTTCTCATGCATCCATTTCCCCTGCCACAATGGCTTTCAATATGATGAAACTTTGCTGAGTCTGATTTTGTAGGGTAGAGATCCTTTTATCTCCCTTATGCCCTGCTGGCCTGTCAACTAGTATTGAACTGCCAGCAGGAGAAATAAAACTTTGTTGTGTTAAGCTTCTGAGATCTTTAGGTTTATTTATTATTGAAGCACAGGCTATCATCTCCTGGAAGTGAAGTGCTGTGTTAAAAGGTAAATTGTGAAGTGTTGACTTAGTACGTGGCAATATGAGGTTAGAAGCTGATATCAAAGGTGGGAAAGATAGCAATCCATGTTATGAAGTGGTAAAATGTTTGGAAAAACCATCATGTGGAATAGCTTAGGAGTAAGACTGTGTACTTAAAGAACTCACATTTCTGTGGGGGAAGTGGGTGGAAGGGTTAGTAGTATGTCCTCATTATTATTTGCTGCATTTTGCAAGGTAATAAAGAGAAGGCTGGCTTTGTAAGTTGAAATAAAAGGGAATAGAGACTTCCAGAAATCCAAGATCTTGCCATGTTAGAAAAGCCAACTGATTTTTGGTCCCTCCAAGAAAGAGATACAATTAAGCTAGCATTTGAGGAAAAGTCTATTAGAACCAAATATTTTTTACAGGAATCAAATTAAGGGTGTGACCTTCACACCTTCTTAAAATCTGTCAGTGGTTTAGAATGACTCAAGGAAAAGATCAGGTAAAGAATCTAGTTTTACCACTCCAGAGAGGCTCATATAAATTAAGAAAGGTGTAAGGATGAAAAAGCAAACAAATATAGCAGATCTGAGGTCTGTGTCTCTGGTGACCTATGATGTGGCTACTGGAACGTGGAACTGATTAAGTCAGACCAAAGATGCACTTCTAAGGTCTTCAGAGAGTTACACTTTCAAGGAAGCTGTGAAGTTGGAGAGTAAAAAAGCCTGCAGAGCCTTAGAGAATGAAAATAATTCTTGGACTCCCTATCTCCTATGTGAAGGGAGTGGGCTGAAAACCAGTGCATCACCCAAGGAAGTGGAGGTATGTAGTTTCAAAATATTGTAAAGGACTCTATGTCCTGTTTGTAACCACTTGCTTATAACTGCCTTACATGGGAAATAGGCTGATGTGAACCTAACTTGATCTTAAACTTTTAAATGTCATTCCAAGGAAACTGGGTTACTTTGATAAGCATATGGCTCCTTTGCCCAGAACAGATTAGAAAATGACAATACAGAAACATTTGACCTAATGGTGTAACTCTTAACTGTTGTAACTTTGACCCAATAGGAATGTAAGGTATAGTGCCATCGTCCTGGTCTCTCAGCTGGTATAAACATCTGACCCACCACGGTATCACACTTCTTGTGGAAAAACCTGGGACTTCAGCTCCCTGAATTTCTCCAAGAAACCGAAATGTCAGTGGTGGTCAAGACAGAAAAAGACTGAGCAATTCAGAGATTAGGTTTGTACAGCATTTTACTACTTTTTAAAGTCTTGGTGACTTAGCCAGTCTTTTGAGAAAATAAATGCTGGAATTTATCAATGTTTAACTATATGGTTTGTGTGGTTTCTTAAGTGCATAGTACCACTCAAAGAACTGGGTATTTTCTGTGACCTAAGCAAAACTGAAATTGAACCTAAAATTGGAACCTCAAATTTGACTGAAGATATATTCTGTAATTCCCATTTTGTATGTGGCCAAGGAGTAAAATGGAAAAAAAACCAAGGATCTCCCAGATTGTGGTGCCAGGGGTTATGGAGGACAAAGGAATAGGAATCTTCTCTCAGAGAGCAGAGTAAGTCCCTCATCAAAGAAATCCACTACTGTCAGTGTAGGAGGTCTTCAGCAAATATTCCCAGTGTGATTTCAGAATTGCCGGGCTCAGTGACAGCTGGGAATCTTCCAACTTTCCCTTTATGAATGGGAGTGTTTACTGCAAATACCTTGTCCAGCGTCTACTACTGTATATTGGGTGTATTGGGGGAAGGGGCTGCAGATAATTTATTTATTTATTTATTTATTTATTTATTTATTTATTTATTTCAACTTCTCAATATACAATGTAGTCAATTTTCATGACCCTTTACCCATTCCTCTTCCCCCCTTCCTCTCTCCCCTCCCCGCCACTTCATATCTGTTCAATTGTCTTAAAAAGTTCAAGGAATTGTGATTGTTGTGTCTTCTTCCCCCCACCATTTGTTTGTTTGTGTTTTTATTTATTTATAGCTCCCACAGATAAGTGAGAACATGTGGTATTTCTCTTTCTGTGCCTGACTTGTTTCACTTAACATAATTCTCTCTAAGTCCATCCATGTTGTTGTGAATGGTAGTATTTCATTCTTTTTTTTTTAGCAGAGTAGTATTCCATTGTGTAGATATACCACAGTTTTCTTATCCACTCATCTGATGATGGAATTTGGGCTGGTTCCAACTCTTGGCTATTGTAAATTGTGCTGCAATAAACATTGGAGTACAGGTATCACTTCGGCATGATGATTTCCATTCATCTGAGTATATTCCCAGAAGTGGGATAGCTGGGTCATATGGTAGATCTATCTGTAATTGTTTGAGGAACCTCCATACCATTTTCCATAAAGGCTGCACCATTTTGCAGTTCCACCAACAGTGTATGAGAGTTCCTTTCTCTCCACACCCTCTCCAGCACTTATCATTCAGTATTTTGGATATTAGCCATTCTGACTGGAGTGAGATAGCATCTTAAAGTGGTCTTGATTTGCATTTCCCGGATAATTTGTATTTTTAGTTTATACATATTCAGAACAAGAGGATCAACACCTGGATAAGATGTAGAGGTAAGACAACCACGTGAAACCTAGAAATCCAGAACATGAGAATGGATGTAATGACTGAAGGCATCTTTGGAGATGAGCTGGGTGTTTTCAATGTATGGTAAGAAGAAGGCTAAGACATTTTTGGTAACCACGAGAGCAGATTGTTACAGAGACACTGCTCACCAAATATCCTGATGCTTGCTCACATTTCCCAGCTCTTGCATATAGGCAGGGCCATGTCTGATCATGGGTTGTGAACAGAAATATGTGTTATTCCCAGGCTGATGCAGAAGAGCAGGTGCAAGTTCTCCATGCACTATTCTTCCCTGCTTTGACAATTCCTCACTTGGTCCCTGGGTGACTACGTGGAGCAGAGATCCACCTCCCCCTCCAACTACTACCCCCAATGTGAACAAGAAAGAAGCCATTATGGGAAGCCATTAGAACTGCAGAGTTAGTTTGTTCTTTCTGCATTACCTAACTTATCTCCTGATTGATACAAACTCTGAAAATTCGAAACTGGCTTGCACATTAGATAACAGAAATATTAGTGACAATCTCTTACGATAATATATAAGGGTACTTCAAAAGTTTTATGGAAATGTAGAGTTGAAATATATTACAAATCCTTCCATGAACTTTTTGAAACACCCTCATATTGATGTGCATTACAAAATTACAGGGAGAACAAAATATAATCTAGCTAACTAAAATATTCTTACTTTTGTAATTTGACCTTACACTTCACACATTTTCTTAGGCCTTAAATATCCAAGGTAGGCAGGTGTCCAGAAATGTGCTGTTTTCTATTGTAATGTCATCTTAACATCTCCCTCATAAATATCAGGATTCTCATTGTTTCTAGACTTCCAACCTCAGTGCACTCCCATGTGGATAGAGTCTTCACCTGTCACTGGCCAATTCACAGAAAGCATCCACTCTTTATCCAATCCTAGATCACAGCAAACCCAATATTAACCAAGCCCATTAGGGGAGTATAGAAATGAGTAATTGACTGGAGCATGCCGGGAGCAAGATCAGGCAGGATGAAGGATGCTTGTGAGCAGGCCACACTTTCACACTTGTTATTGGCTGCTTATGCACAAAGGGGTACATGGAAAGAGCCTGGCAAACAAATACATAGGCAGGTGCAGTGTGAGGAGCCGAAATGGAGGTTGAGCAGAGTGTGCAAAATATCAGCACCATGTCAATCAGGGTGAGTGAAGGAAAGAAACCCATCACAGAAGCCTCTGGTTTGCAATCATCAGGGAAAAGCTTTGGACGAAGACATTCTGGGCCACAGGAAACAAAAAGACAAACCCTGTACAATGAATACACACATGTGCTCAGTAAAGAGCAGTTTTTGTTTGCTTGTTTTGTTTTCTTTAACATAGGAATTTTAAACTGTGTAGGAAGGTAAGTATTATCATAAACAACACAGGGATAATACACATGAATGTAAAGGGAAATGGTACACTTTCACTGGCACTTTGGGAAGAAGTAAATCTTTGATATATCTAGCATATCCATTTTAATCATCAATAAAAGTAACATTAAAATTTTTCACTCTTTTTTTTTTTTGGAATCTGAACCCTTAGTGTTACAAGGTGGCACTTTAATCAACTGAGCTAACCAGCCAGCCCTAAACCTGTTTTTAAATTTTTCAGAATACAAGACTATATTCTGGCAGCCAGTAGCTTTTGTGGTTACTTGGTCCATCTCAATTCTCCATTGTTCCCGTTACATGATCAGGCAGGAGCACTCTGGGATTATATCTCAGCCTCATGTAAGTGGGGATAATGTTCTTCTATAAAGATTCCTCAGGAAGTAGAATATATATATATGATTTTTTTCTTACATCACAGCTTAGAAAATACAGATGAAACTCAGATGGTTTATCATTGTCATTCAAAAGTCATCATCAATAGTGAATAACTAGGAGAACACTAGTTGCGCAAAGGTATCCAAATACATTTTAAACTTCAAAAAGGAATTGTTTAAATCATGGACATCTAAAACACTTAGGTCTTGGTCTTGGTTTATATTTCTATTAGGGATAGAACGGAGGAAAGGAGGAAGAGAAACAGAATAATCAACATTATCATCTTGGAAGAAAGGCAAGTCTACAAAACTTTTAAAAGGATTAAGGTCAAGAAGAAATGAAGAGTGTTAGAGTGGGAATTAATTGGAAAAATACTCTTTTCTTTTAAAAATTCACATGTGGTAATAAAATGTTGAGCTTTCAGAAGGAGAGAATAGACCTATAGAGAAAGGGGGAGGGGGAATGGGATAAGGAGTAATTGGGTAAGGTACCCAAAAAGTAATTATGATTTATAATTTGATCATCACATACTGTATACAAATACTGATAGTCAACACAACCGTGTACCCCATAAACATACATAAATAAAAAAATTACAGTCCTACCCCCCCAAAAAAATTCACATTCAGTACAACTTTGCAAGTCATGTCCATGATTAGCTGTACTTTTGAAAATATCCCTTTAATTGAGCTTATGTGATCAAAACTCAGTATCAACTTCAGATCATTTTGGGGCGCTGGGCCTTTTTGAATAAATTTCTATATAAAATTCGTAGCTTTATAAAATGTTTAAATACATCTGTATGTGTGTGTGGATTATGTCATTCATTCATTCTTCCAATGAACAAATATTTTTGAACTCCTATGATGTTCCAGGCATACTTCTAAATGCTTGGGACACAGTAGTGAACAAAATAGACAAATTCTCTGCCACATGGTGCTTACATTCTATTGGAGAGAAAGACAGCAAACAAACAAATAAATATATAATACCATGTCAGAGTTGGAAGAATTATGACGACTTTAAAGCCTCTGTGAAATATATAATAGGAAGATTGCTTGACTTAACACAATTGCTTCACTTAACATGGTTTCCAGGTCCATCTGTGTTGCTGCAAATGATAGGATACCATTTTTTTAAATAGCTGATAGTATTCCATTTTGTATATATAGCACAGTAAATCAGGCACAAAAAGACAAAAACCGCATGATATCACTCATGTACTCATATGTGTAATCTAGCAAAAAAAGTAATTCTCATAGAAGTAGAGAGTAGAATAATGGTTACATAATACTGGTTAATAAGGTGGGGGAGGAGGAGGAGGAGAAAAAGTGGCAGACAAAAGGGTACAAAACTATGCTACATACCCTAAATGAGTTATTATGAATTATATGCATGTACTGAAACAATATATTGTGTGAAACAACATATTGTACTTCAAAAATAAGTACAAGTAAATGTTAAATATTTTGAATAATAATAAAAGAAAAAAGATAAAATATTTTTAATAAAAGGAATTTTAAAAAAGAGAAAGACTGCTTGAAAACATATTTCGTAAGTTTTCTTTTTTAGGTAAACTTTACACAAACACAAGGAAGAAAATCAAGTCACCTTGGCAAAAAGAAAATTTCCCTATAACCTCATCATACTATCCTTTGACCTTACCTACTTGATATTTGGGGGTGTGGGGGTTAGGGATAGGCTGTATTTGTATCCTGCTTTACTTCACTCACCATTTTGCAAGCATTTTTCTTTGTCTTTAAATAGTCTTCCAAAGGAAGTTTTTAACAGTTGCAAATATGAGCTATCATATCATATGAGCTATATACAAAAAATTTAATGTTCTCATTAATTTTTGACAGTTTCTATGATCATAAATGAAATTTACACACATAAATCGTTGCCTGCATATCTAAATACATCCGCAGCGTAAGGTGTTAGAAGTGGAATTATTAGGTCTAAATGCCATGCATATTTTATGACACTTGATGTATGTTGTGAAATAGATCTGTAGAAAGATTACATTTTCTCACTATTCTCTTAACAATATGAGATATTATGTGGATTTAAAATCTCAGCCAAAACTACATCTCTGTGCTATTTTAAACTACATATTTCTGTTTACTGGTGAGGTTGATTTTTTTAAAAAATTTGTTTTTTATGCGTTCCCTTTTCTTCTATGAATTCTTTGCCATATGCCCTTCTTCCTTTTTTCTATGAGGCTGTTAGCATTTTTATTTTGATTTATGGGATATTTTGTGTATGAAACATATTTGTTGAAATTTTTTCTAAGTGGTAATTTATATTTTCATTTTTTGATATTTTGATATTCAGAAGTATTTTTATGCACTCAAACTTATTGATCTTTTTCTTTCTGATTTCTTCTATTCCTCTTGTGCTTAGAAAGTCTTCCCTATTCTGAGGTCAGTAAAATATTTATTATGTTCTCCTAGTCACTTTTTAAAATTTTCCTTTTTTTAAATTGAGCTATTTCATCTATGTAGAATTTATTTTGGTGAGATGAGGCTCTAATTTGTTAATTAAAACTAAAGCATTTTCAAATAGTTCATTTTCTTAACACTATTTGTTAATAAAATAATGCATCTTTTTTCCCATAGGTCTGTGATACTTTCTCGCCTGTCAAATTTATACACGTACCCCCCCCCCCCCCACACACACACCACACACACTGGTCTGTGCGTTTCAGAGCTTGCATTAATACGTTTGAAATATTCTGTTTTTAAGGTTGTGTGGGAAGTGATAGTTCCGGTACTTTTTGTCCCAGATGTTAACAAAATTACAATTCTCGGTACTGTCTTGACGGAACGGGGGCGAGCAAGGGTACGGAGGCATTTAGGACCCAGGGGAAAGCCAGGCTCGGTATAGAAGGACAGAGTCTCAGGCGCACACGCCTCTTACCAAAATCACAGCCCCGTGGAGCCCGGGCTCTCATTCACAGCTTTCTAGAGAAATCTGAGCCCGAACCTGCCAGAATAGGGGATCTCACCCACCCAGTTCAGCAGAGAAGACACCTGCAGAAACACATGCCCAAAGCGAGGCTGGGCAGCCGTGTGAAGGTATTTGTTGCCTTTTTTCTCCCTTCTGCATTTGCAGCGCCTCCCCGCCTTTCCCCCGCTCCCGCGGTTGCACAGCGGCGGCGTTTCAGCACTCCGGTGCGTGGACAGCTCCCACTGCAATCTCTCCGCACCCCATCCCTCCCGCACCCATCTCCACCGTCTCCGCGGTCCGTCCTCCTCCCGGCACCCGCTCAAGCTGCGCTCCCTTACACCATCAGCACCCCCATCTCCACCATCACCGTCATCATCTCCACCATCACCAGCGCGGTAACTACGGTCAACACAACTGGGTCTTGCCACTTAGACAAAGCCCGAGGTCCGCAGGGTAGCGAAAAAGAGCTCAAGTTTACAGCCATAGGAAGGAAAGTTCAGGTGAACGACACCCCTGAAAACAAAGAGAGATGCCTGCTTGAGAGAAAGGGAAAGTGGAGGCAGGAGGGAGAGACCCCAGGCACGGGCACAGATGGGGCACTTGCCAGACACCAGCAGTTAGCCAGCTGCCTTTCAGCAGATTAGGGACTGTTTAGTTCAGGAAATTAACATGGCCTGAGGCACAGTGTGATTCTAGAAGAAAAAAAAAAAAAAAAAAAAATGCAAGCTTAGCCCGTGTTTCTGGTTTTCCAATGGAGAATCACCAGGAAGAAGGGTGGGGGTGACTGATGACTCATATCACCCACACGTCCGTTTTCCTTCCAAGCGTTTACTGCAGAAACTCTGGAATTAAGTTTTTTACTGAAATGTTTTGTAAAATGGGGGCCACAAAGGTTAACTCTGTGGCCAGGATGGAAATTATAATGATGGTGATTATAATAACCCAACAAATGGGACTCTCTTTGGAAAGTGTTATTCGTTCAAATGTCTCTTCCTGTCTTCTTATTTCATTTCAATTTTCAATCTTAAACCTCTCTTTGAAACAGAGAACGTAGATCCCATGTCCAAATGGCCAAAGTAGTAATGATATTCAGAGCAGATGGCCTGGCTTTGTTCACCACTAGTCAAGGACTGGCTTGGATTTGGAAGGTGAGATTTTTGTGTGCTTTCTCAGTAATCAGGCGATAACACCATTTCCCTATAATAGTAAAGGGTAACAGAGTGCAAAAATTGAAAAGGCATTTTATGTAACTGTTCTGCCAGGCTCTGCTTTTAGAGTGCTACCATTTTCTATCTCAGCTGAAGGGAAGTTAGAACATCTTTAAAATATCTGATTCATTTGGACTTGAAGGTCCAAACTCAAGTCATAGAACCTATTTGCTTTATTTAGCCAGGATTATCTGTTTATAAGAGCTAATAAAGATCTGAAAATGAGCGCCTGAGCCTGTCATAAAGAAAAATCTTTTGGTAAGTGCTCATTTAATTGATTTTTACAGAACAGCAAAGTATTGGGTTTTTTTTGGCAAGTTTATATGTGTGTGTGTGTATATATAATTAATATCTTTATTAAAAATGAGATGTATTTAAACAGGAATAATGTCAGGTCACATGTAACACGAAAGTTTAAACTGGAGCACAGAAAAGCTTCCTTCAAAAATTGCCCTTGTGCATTTATTCTGCCTCTTTAAAAAGAGATGGTGAAGTAAGTTTTATTTAAGTCAGCTTGTTCATGATTAGATGTATTATCAAAAATAAAGATAGCCACAAACGGGTATCTTCTGGAAGGAATTTTAACGAATAATTCACACCTAATACTCTTTGTGAATGAGGACTAGTAGCATTGTGTCAAAAACTACTTACTGCTACTAATAACATAAACATAAACGTAATTTCATCTGCCTCTAAAATTCACTCACTTTTCAACTCAAACTAAGAAAACTAGTGAAAGTATTTGGTGAAATGGATTTTAGAAGAAGAAAATTTAGTCATCCAAATACTATTCTAAGATTGGTAATATCCACAGTAAACAAGACTTCTCAAATCCCTGAGCAAGAAGATTCTGAAAACTCCTTTATCTGTCTGCAAAAAAATGATTCAGCCCAGATAATTTTTTTAAATGTACATATTGCCAATTCTAGCTGCTTCTCACTGGAAAGTCAGGCCAGGAATTCAGTGCCTCTAGTGCTGCTGTCTTCCTGTGCTTAATACAATTTCTGGAGGCTGGGGAAATTTCAAAACAATGCTGCTTCGGTGAGATTTACAGGCATCTGTCTCAGAAGCGATGCCTTTCCCTGACTGAAATATTATGCTGAGCTTATTAATTTTTATAGAGTGCCACTATCCTGGCTTCTTCACTCAATTTTTTTTCTGCTAAGAACTATTGTATTTTAAAAATATTTTCAGTAACAGAACTTTCTCATTTTTGTAATGAATTTAAAGGTGAGCAGAAAACATTTCCAGCAGAGTGTCATCACACACTTTTTTAGACATTCTCCTAGAAGGGTGCAGCATTTTAGAATCATGGAGTACAAAGCTGGAAGATTCTTTATTTCCCAAAAGGTGAAATCCTGAACTTGTCAGAACTGGTAGTGTCTGCTCATTTCTGCAGGCTTTACAAAGAGAGACGCCTTCTTATCCCTGAGAAGTCTATTCACGACTTTTCACACTCCCTCATAGCAGAGCCATCCTTAGTAAACGGCTGACTTTGATCTGTGCCATTCCTGTTATACAGTGACTCAGACAGAGGAATGAACACAGCAGAATGCTCATACAAAATGTGAAACTTGACTACATGCAATCAGCCCAGAAGTACACCTCAATATTGCCAACAGAGGTCTTCTTTTCCCTTTACATCCTTCCTCCAAATATTGATTTTTCTAAATTATTGTTTATTTTATCCAGATTTCACTGAATAAAGTTATTTCAGGAGACGGTCCACAGTGTGAATTACTACAAGTCTGCAACCCCTAATGTCAGCCCCAAGTGTTATGTCTCTCTACAGAAAATTGTGCTTAATTTCTGTTTCTTAGCTTAAGAGAAGTTTATGTTCTTTTGCTTGATTCTTCATGGGCGTGAACTCAACTGATCAAACACCTCCTGCTCCATAATTAAAGCCTTTATTTATTCAGATAATAAGTTCATTCTTCTTCCCTACCTCTCTGCTGCCTCCCACAGCTCTTTATTATATCTTCCCTGGTCAGGTGCCTTATGTTCTGTCTCTTTATGAACCTGTTCTGTGACAGGAAATATCAGAGAAAGTTTCCTGCGTGGCAGGCTAATTTCCTGTGAGCTTTCCTTCTTCCTGACAGAGCCAGCAAGAATTTCCCCATATGTATTTGAGATGATTTACTCTTGTAATTGGGGCCCTTTTAGCCAAATCTCCAATTCCTGGATTTTGCACAGGGCATGGACTATCTTTTTTCCATCTCTGCTCCTTAAAATAGCATCACATCAATCCAACTTCTATTATTCCTCAAATGTCTTATGTAAAGTTCCATACCTTTATGTGTGTCATGTTCACAGTGTATTCACTGTTTATTATTTTGTAGTTTTGGAGGAAGCAGAAGGAAAGTTGTTAGTCTGGGAGTAGCTGCTGGGGGGCAGGGGGCTCAAATCACAGGCTCTATAAGTAAAAGGTTTCTTGATGTGTGGTCAAAATAAAACAAAATAAACATGTCATGTGAGATTTTTCTTTCTCACCTTTTCCTCTTCCTCTCTCCCTCCTTCTCTTTCAATCTCCTTCCCTTCCTCCCTCCCTCCCTCCTGTTTTCCTTCCTTCCCTTTGGTTGATATATAGAGCATGCAAGTATGTATGAGAGTAATTAATGGGATGATCTTATAAACTATTATGTGTGCCAGTGCTCCAGGGCTTGAACACATTGGGGATGCTTTTACTCTCCTTTTGGATAATGTAGAGCTGCTGTCCACAGACAATGTGAGCTAGGGCCTTAGGTCTACATTCTCAACCCCTTTGGGTCATTAGGAATGCTCTAGACCAGCATTTCTCGAATGTTAATGTGTATACCAATTGCCTGGGGAGTCTGTTCCCCATTCAGTGGGTCTGGGTGGGTCCTGACGTTCTGTATTCCTAACAAGCTCCTAGGTGCTGCTGACCCATGGACCACCCTTTGAGAAGCAAGGACAAAGAACATTTTCCTTCTTTTTTTAACATTCCCACGTTTATGTCTGTTTATTAAATAATAGCACTCACTCTAAAATAGAACAAAACCACTCCAAGTTTTGAGGCAATAAGTGCTTGAAAATTATACTTCTAGTTGAGAAGAGAGTTATACAAATAGCCCTCTTCCTCCCACCTCACCCGTAAGCACCCTGCTGCATTTCACTTTCACCAGGCAGGTTTAGACTCTGATTCCTGCTGCTGCCATCAGCTGCCCAGTCACCTCTAGAAGAAGGGTCCCAGGTACACAGATGTGCTGGGAGGAATGCACGAGTAGAAAGGGGTGAGGAGATTCAATGGCCATCTCTGGGTGAGCCTTGCCTTTCTTACATTCCTCCAGACCTTCTTCCTCAAAAAACAGAGTCTATTCCTGGAGAAATACCCTGTGGTGACAGAATGGTCAAGTGGTTTTTTTTTTCTTCCCTCTTGCATTCCCATTGATACTCCTAAGAAGGACAACTAATCTGTTTTTAAAATAGAGACATCATCTGCCAATGACTTCCTGTGAGAAAAGTTTAATAGCACAGGAAAACACTCTATGTCTCAATAATTTTTTTTCCCTCTAGATTGTCTTTACTTAAAACACACTGAGGTGTCAGGTAAATGTACTTCCATTAAAAACTTTTCTACCTAACAACACAGTGAGGAGGAAGAAAAATCCTACACGTTCTGTATACGTTGGTTTCCCCCTTAACTCCTTGAATTATCTGTTCGAAAGCAAACAGAAAAAATAAAAGCCTTATATATATTTCTAAAAGCCAAGACATAATCCCCTGTTGAATAGATCCACTTTATCCGAGTCCCAGTCTATTCTAATCCTGACCTAACATCTATTTTGGGTAGAAATTCTTAGTGTCTCTACTCTGATGGAACTCATTCCATTTTGCTTTTCACCTTTCTTAAGAGCAGAAGCAAATGAGAGCAGATGACTGTGTGCTTGGTGACTATTTTAAAGGGAGCCAAGGGAATCTACACAATGAATATTTACACGGCAATAGTAAGCCCCGGGCTAGGACTGAGCTAAGGTGACGGAAGTTTGACTGTGAGTCAAGAGCTAAATTCTGGTCACACTACATTATGAGGTGATTGAAGTTTTCCTCTTTATCCTTCCAGACTACTGTCCTTGTCCCTGGTACAGATAGTTCATATCTGCAAGTTGGCTATCATTTAATAGAAGTCAGTGGATTGGAGGACACTGTGTTACTCACACGGCTTATGTTCCTTTGCCAGTGCTGGCACAGATGTTCTACAAGCCACGATGGTCAATCTGAAAATTCATCAATTGAAAAAAGGTCTTCTTTCTGGTCATCACTAAAGAATGTACAATTAACCAATCTCTGAGATTTAAATGTAGGCTCTACTGGCAGTATGGGAGCATATCATCTTTCAGGAAAAATTTCAAATAGAGTTATACTTAAAAAATGATTTTTGCTCGCTGTGATTTTCAATTTGGTCTAGACATATCAGCAGCATCTATTTTTATTTCATTCAGTGTAAAAATTCCTTTTGGCATTCCTAGGTGAAAATATGTATTCAGTTTAAAAAGTTGAAGTGAGGTTTTAGAAAGGTGAAGAGCTACAAAGGTTAACCTAATTCAATACATATTTAAATTTTGGAAACACATATTTCACACTTACTGATGGATGAGGTAGTTGATTAGATTTTCATGTGCAAAGTTTTATTACTGAGATTCATTTTTCATCCTTTTCTCCTGAGAGAAAAACAGAGGTATGTTTTCTCATTTTCTATTTGTATTAATTTAAATTTATGTGTACTTAAAATTATTGTTTATGTTACGAAGAACTTCCAGAAGCCATACAAATTTGAGGTACTACTCATTAGTTATTGATGTGCTTATATTTTAAGTAATATTAAGGCTTTATAGATTTTATCTTCCTGATCTTGACAATAACATTCTCTTTCCCCCCAAATTTGGTCAGTTTTACAAGATCCCTTAAATGATATTCCTTAGGACTGGCAGGTGCCAGTGGATGCCTGTCACGTGAGTGAGTGAACGTGAGGGCACTGGTACCCGGGGTGATGTTAGAGAAGCACGTGCTGTGACAGGTAGGGCAGTCATGGACAAAACATGGGTCAGTCAGGGTTGGGCATAAAACTTTCTTCCTCCCACTATACTTTATCTAAATCTCAGATTTATCCTTTCATCTAATAAATAATATCCCAGCTTTAAGGGTTAGTGTGGAAATTAGATCATATAACATTGGAACAAGTGCGCAATGAGTATTTATTTGTTTTTGAACTTTAATACTAGCTCACTATCTGACTTTAAGCAGTTGCTTAGCTGTTCTATGTCTCAATATCCTTTTAGTTACCTGGAGATAGCATAATTTACCAACAAGAATGTTACAGTTAATGTGAAATTGATCTTTTCATTTCACATGCACTTTTAGCTACATTATTTCATGGTTTTACCACAGCATTGCCCAGGGAATTATCTTCTACTTATTGTAGGATCATTTTAAAAAAGAAAAAAGATAATTGATGCCAAATGCTTTGAAATAATACATACACATGTACATATTTATAGATAAGATTACTATTATTATTCTGTTTTTTTCCAAATATATTTAATGTGTGTTTCTGAAGATGATAACACAATAAATGAGAATAATAGATTATAAAATAACCAAAATAGGTTTCATCTGAATTACTGTACTTTCTGAAAGGATTTTTATTCTTAGATTCCATGATTTATAAAAATGTTGGTGTGTGTTTGCGGGTGCCCTTCCTTAAGACTAAATTTTTTTTTTTTTTTTTAGCGGCTGGTTAGTACTGAAATTGTTATTTGCTATTCAGATTTCTGGTATGAAGGGTTTGCCTTTAATGGAAAGTACCTATTTTATTGTAAGTATGAAACCCAGTGACTCTGGCTTGAGTATTCTCCCCAGATGCTTCTACTGTATACTGACCACAGAATAAAGATGTAGATGGAAGCAAATTTATTTTAGATATTAGAGGCATAGCTAAGTGTGGAAGCAAGCTGTGAAAAATGCAACCTCCACTTCCCTTTGAACCCATAGTAATTTATCTCAAAACCATTGTTGAATTCCCTGAACTATAGGGTAAGTAACTTGCTCCAAACAGCTTTAAATCTTCTGCAGGGAACAAGCTATTGCAATGCCTTGTGCTCTGAGCACCGTGCTCCATGGCTTGAAACCGTGAACATTACCTGGAGTGCTTCAGGGAGGTGATCTGAAGTACAAAGTGCCTTGGCCAAATTCTCCAGGAGGAAAAGTACTTTGTAGATGAGGGAGGAAATTAAAAGTTGGCTGAAATGCCTCATTTAAGAAAAAAACAGTGCTGGAGGTGCCCAAACAGAGAGGGAAAGCACTTATTCACTCATCAGAACAACATTTTGACTACTTTCTTTATTCATTTATTCTCTGTGTATTTACTGAGCCTTTACCCATGGCAGGCACTGTTGTAGGCACTGAGGATATGGTGGCAAAAACAGTGAAGTCTCTCTGCTCACGGAGCTGACCCTCCCTCTTTATGCCAGGCACTGTACTGGCGATACACAGATGAGTGAGATCCAGCACTGCTCTGTAAAGTATTCTGAGTAAAGAGGAAGAAAGGAAAATGACAATAAAATGTGATGTGGTTGGGGTTGTGGGGATGCTGTAACCTCTGAAGGTCAGGGAGGGTTTCCTTGGGAAAACAACTTCTAGGCTGAGTCCTGAAGGGCAAAGAGGAGTTTGCCAGTGGTCATTCTAGGCAGGGAGGGCAGACACAGTGGGGAGAAGAAACTGCTGGTGTCTCAGTGAGGCTGCACAGCTGGATGGTGAATCTGGAGAGACAGATGGTGAATCTGGAGAGCCTTATGATGGTTCTTGCAAACCATGCTACATAGTTGTATACTTTGTCCTAACACAACTGGGAGTTAATAATGCATGTTAATCAAGGAGTGACATGAGCATATTTCAATTGCAATACAGACAGTGGATTGGCAGATAGGACATAGGAGGGAGAATGTTGTAGGACTAAACAGATGCATGGTCATGTGGTCTTAAAAAAACTGATAATGGGGATGGAAAGAATCAGGCAGAATTGAGAAATGTTATGGAAGTGATTGCCTGGTAGTGGGTGTTAAGGGAGAGGGTAGAATAAGAGTTGACTCCCAGATGTGTAGCATGGAAGATGATGTCACTCACTAAGAGATGGAGTTGGAGGAACAAATTCAAGATGAGGAACTGATTATTTCAGTTTTGAACATATTGAGTTTGTGGTCTCTGTAGGACATCTAGCTGGAGATGTTCAGTAGGCAGTGGAATGTGTAGCTTGAAGATCAGAAGCAAACTATGGACTGAAGTTATTCACATGTAGATGGCCAAATCCTGGGGCAGGATCCTAGAAAAGACTGGCATTGAAGTGGTAAGCACAGAAAGAGAAGACTGAGCAAGAAAGGACGAAGGGCTAGGAGAAAAATCAGGGTGTATGGAGTCACAGAAAAGAATTGGATTGGAGAATGGGAGAAAGAGGTCTAAGAAGGATGAAGAAGTCAATATCAAATACTGATAGAGGTCACCCACGATAAATACTGAAATTTGTATATTGGATGGAGCAACACACATGTCATTCACTAGTAGGATGACTAGCTGTCTGGGTTTGCATGGAATTGTCCCCATTTATGTCTGTGGTTCCAGCATTATTATTATCAGTGCCCTTTAGTGCCTAAGTTTGGATAATAAAATATATCATTGTCCCCGCTGTTGGTTGGTAAGAGCAGTTTCAGCAGCATATCGAAGATAGATTCTGGTGGGCGTGGGGATGAATTGGAGGAGGATGAAGTTGAATAAGGCAGCTTTTGAAGTGGTGTGGTGAGGCTATTGGAGAAGGGATTTTAACTTCTGGGGGGCATTGAACTAGATGGAATTGAAGATTCTTCTAATCCTGGGAATAGTTCATCACACTATTTTCCTTTACTATTATGGGTCTTTAAAATCAGTGAGAAGCAAGACTCTGTTCTGTTTCTTGTTTCACACATTACAAAGCCAAATGCTATTTTCTTACAAATTATTCTACAAAGCCAATATTTAATAAAGAAAATTATTCTTGTTATTTTATTATCTTAAAAATGAATAGTAGTTACTTGACATCCTTCATCTCCCCCATATCTGAAAGACAATGTAAAGCAGAAATGTGTGCATTGATCGCCTCCCTTAAGAAATTACTGTTAGTCCTAAACTAAGCAGGAGAATCATTTTGTATTTTGTATTATTTTGTATGCTTTATCATACAAAATGATTAGATTTACAAAAATGATTAGATTGGTAGTAAATATTCTGCCTCTTATTGTAGATACTGTTGACCTAGGAAAGCTAGGAAAAAGTACATGCTTCCAAGTTTGTGTACACCAAGTATGTCTTCTGTTTTTTTGGAACTTTCAGGTAAGACCAAAGAAATGTCTGTGATAGTATAAGCATTTATATTTAAAATGAGAGAGACACAAATAATATGGGTGTTTTTCTGCACACCATTTAGGTGGAGTAATCATGAATGATACATTTGAGGGGATTAAAACAATCATTATTATAAGTGAAACAATATTTTGGGACAACAGAAAAGTTATATAAAATGGAATGGTTTTAAGCCCATGTGGATACTGGGTTAGGCGGAAGAGCCAACCTAGAGTTAAGTACCTTTGCCTTCCTTGCAGAGGGTGGCAAGTTCAAATAATACAGCCTTTTGCAAATGTCCACACATGAGCCTCCTTTCTCATTGCCATTGAATTTGATTTTTGAAGGTCAAGCTTGGAGCTGTAAGCCTGTCCCTGCCCCCCCCTTTGAGTAATGAAGTACCTATGGGGTTAGGATAGGGTGACCTTTAACAGTCCTTTTTATTTTTGAGGTAAATGGCTGTCTTCAAAAAAAAAAAAAAAGGTGGGGAAGGGAGCGATTCTGTGAAAGCCACTTCTGCTTGAGAAAAGAGGCTGATGGGAGCAATAAATTGTGTAGCAGCTGTAATTTCTCTGTCATATCCAGGCCCATGAATAGCCCCATAAAGCATGCTGTAACAGGAAAGGGTCTTTCCCTCCTCTTACCGCCTCTTAGGATAATTAATAAAAGAGGACTCCATGCTAATCGGACCATATACTATTACGTTAACTAGTCAATGTAACTAAAAAGTTCTCATATTTCAAATACTCACATGTTATGCATTAAGTTGTCAATAATAAACTGATACTAAATCCCCCATTTTAAGGATAGTTTACCATTTATTCTCTGGATACCTAATCTAATCAGACCCATAGCCTAACATACTGCTTTTCTAGCTAGGTTCCGATTAATTTGCCCAGACTTTCTTTGCATCATCTCTGTTTTGTTTCTCTTCTGTGCATTTGTTTTTCAGTAAGCAATGGCGTTGGTTTTCCTTCTCTTTTGGATGGCCACCACCACATAGGGCCCGAATGCGAAAGAAGACCCTCTATTTTTCTGTTTCGGTTGCAGTCTGATAGTAAAACAACTGTTGAATGGGCCACTGTCTCAGCAGACCATCAGGTGAATGGGACCAGTCTCTCTTCCAAAATATCAGAAATTAAGCACTTGGAAAGGAGATTTGGCCAAGATGACCCATTTACAGGCTGGACTCAGTCTAGAGACTATAGAGAAAGCACGCCTAGAACTGAATGAAAACCCAGATGTTTTACATCAGGATATTCAGCAAGTCAGGGACATGATCATCACCAGGCCTGACATTGGATTTTTACGTACAGATGATGCCTTCATCCTGAGATTTCTCCGAGCCAGGAAGTTTCACCAAGCGGATGCCTTTAGACTCCTGGCCCAGTACTTCCAGTACCGCCAGCTAAACCTGGACATGTTCAAAAACTTCAAGGCAGATGACCCCGGCATTAAGAGGGCTCTGATCGATGGGTTCCCTGGGGTGCTGGAAAACCGCGACCACTACGGCAGGAAGATTCTTCTGCTGTTTGCAGCCAATTGGGATCAGAGTAGGTAAATGTAGATAGTGTCTTTACTTGGTTTTTCTTTTCTATAAGCATTTTCACTGTATGTTTGGCGTTGTATGTCTTTATAGGTAGCGAACTTTCATTTTTAAAAGTATATTCCACACACCCACAAAGGAAGTTTTAAGGCCACAGGTGTGCTTTTATTAAATGACAATTCTAGATTCCCAGGTGTTTTTTGGAACAACAGAATCACAACATTATGGTTGTAAGAGACCTTAGACATCACTATTCTATTCATCAAAATAGGTCATTTATTTTAATAAAATTGAAAGCTGGTCTTCTTGAAGAACCGTATATTCTGTCTTTAGTGTTCTCATCTTTAACAACAATAACAAAGATGGATTCCATAGATGGCTTTAAATCAAGAATTTTCAACACATAAAATAATTTCTTGGACCCTCTCCACAACTTTAATATTGGCTATTTCTCCTGAGTGCCAGATCTTTCTCTCCAAATGCCTGCTAGACATTTCTTTTGAAAGTCCTATAAAAGAACCCCAAACTCAACATGTCCCAAATTGAGACTATATCTGCTCTTCCATCCATCCAGTCTCTTAGGCCAGAAACCTGGGAGTCATCCTTGACTGCTCCTTGGTCTTCACATCCAGTTAATTGCCAAGTCTTCCCCTTTCTTCTTAACAGCCTCTCAAATCTCTTCATTTCTCTTTGCTCCCATTGCTATTGCCTTAGTTTAGGTTCTCATCATATCTCACTTACGTAACTGAAATGGCCTCCTGATTGGCATCCCTGCCTCTAGTCTAGTCCTCTCTGAGCCATTCCAGTTTATACTGTGGCCAGAGCAACCCTTCCAAATTTCTGTTATGGTACTCCCCTGATTAAAGTTCTTCAATGACCTATAAGTGTTACCGAACTCACAGGTCATTGAAGAACTTTAATCAGGGGAATGATTGCTGCCCATTCCCTTGAGAAGGAAAAAAAAAAAAAAAAAAGACTCAGAAGTCAAATGGTCGGTGTTAGAAAAGCAGATGGGAGAATGGCCAGCCTAAAGCCATTTCAAAGACTATTGAGAGGGTTTCAAAGAAGGGGTTGAAGGAATAGAACATGGGAAAATATAAAGCAGAAGGGAGGAGCATGTGAGCAGCCAGGGCTTCATGCAAGGTCTCAGGTGCAAGGTCTCGCCAAGACTCCGTCTGATTTCTGCTCCCATCCTTATCTCAGGGTCTGGGTAGTATGTACTAGTCCGCAGCTTCAGGCTGGCTGGAAAACAACTTTACATTCATGTAAATAATGTCATCTTGTCCTATAACCCAAGTTCAAAATATCAAACAACCATGGGAAAACAGGGAACTCAGAAAAACGCCTGCCAAGAAAAAAAATTGTCTTAAAATTTGCTTACAGCCCATGTAGTTTTAGGTCCCAAGATGGCTTCAGTCTTGCTCAATCCAACACAAGGTCTTCAAAGTAAAATAAGGACCTTTACTATCCACCTTCTACATGTCTTGCTCTGCTTCTTCCTCTGCCCTTCTTCTTGATCTGTGGTCCAGTGGGTTGGTGGTATAAGATTGCCTTGAATAGCTGAGGTGTTTAAACGCCTACAACCCTTCGGACTTGTGCCATCAAACACCTAAAGGAGAGACCAACCATCCCTTATCCCAACTCCAACCATCCTGAACACATTCCGGCTGCTGATTCACACCCATCTTGATAGTGTTCATCTTCCCACCTCTTCTCACCCTGTTTTAGTTAGGTGCCCTTCCTCTGTTCATATCTCTATTAACACATTTCCAGTAGGAGTATAATAACCACTGTTATCATAGCCAATATTTTTGAATATTTGCTACATACTCTGCTAAGAATTTATGTACAAGCGTACTTCAAAATTTCATGGAAAATAAAGTTAAAAGATGATACAAATCTTTCCATGAATTTTTGAAGACCCCTTATATATTATCTCATTTAATCTACCTCAGAACTTTGCATGATAGGTATTATTACTATAATTTCTATTTCACATTTGATAGCACAAGGCTTTGAGAAGTTAAGGAACTCACTCAGTATCACTCAGCTAGTGATGTGTGGAGTTGGAGTTGAGCCCTGGTAATCTGACTTGAGATCCAGTTGTATTAACCTGGTTTTCTTGTCATTATGTTTTTACCCCTCCCCCTAAGACTGCAGGTTCCTTGAAGGCAGGGGACATGTCTTTTTCATGTTTATCTCTTGGGTGCATAGAATGATATCCAATAAATGTTGAATGAGAAAGAACAAATGAATAAACTTCTAAAATGTCACCTATAGCTTGAGCTTTCACAGAGATATCACCATTGAAATTTTTATGTTTCTTGGGGAAATGCAGATTTAACTTAAAAATACTCATATGTCAAAGCACAAATACCCATATATAAAAGCACTCTATTAAAAGGAATTTCTAGGGTGCCTATTCACTGCCTCACATCACTACTCTTCTTCTTAAAAATGATAGTGTAGGACATCTTAACAACTGGCTATGTTCTGGTTGATAAATTGGGGTAGGGCAGTCTGTCCCTGGAAGGATATTTGAATGTTTTAACAGTCTCAGTCTAGAGTTTGGTCAGGACTGCACCTGGTGCTGAGCTGCCTTGCCACGTTTCTCCTCTGTTATTCTATGATAGAAAATAACATATCGTATTTATCTCATATTATAATTAATGTAACTCATGATGAACCTGTCATTGAATTGCCCCGCTGATGGGAAAGACTTCCAGGTCTTTTCATTCATCCAGCTGCATCATTCACTCGACAAACACTTGGTGAGTCCAGACTTTGTGCCAGGGCTTCTAGGAGGCACTGAGGACACTGATGAGAACACATGGTCCCCTTCCCAGGGAAGGCCCACTGTGCAGCTCATTGTCCACCAATGGTGCAAACACACAAACAGCTAACCCTCGTCTACCCCAGGATAATTCCCTCTGAGGCACACAAACTCAACACAGGACACCAGGGTTAAACTGCCATCCTCTGGAGAGTGGCACACTGACATTTTGGATTTTGAAGCAGGAAAGTTGGGATGATTCTGGAGAACAATCATGCTGACTTCACTCGTGCTGAGTTGTTGTCAGTGTTCGAGAACCTTCATCTACTAAGATGATGCAGAGAACACCAGTAAGTGGTGATGCACTCATAAAGCAATTAACCCTAGTAAAATATTGTCTTTTGTATTAGAATTTGGTCTGTATATGTCTCAAAATGTGGTTGTTAAGAAGTAATAAGAAACAAATCTTGGAGGGAATAATCCAAATGCTAGTCATTATGATAACCTTGAACAAATTACTCCACTTCCCTCTCCTCAGTTTCCGCATGTGTAAAACAAGAAGTTTGACTACATAATCCCTGAGATACCTTTCGGCTCTAACGGTTCGTGAATGTGGCACTCATTCAGCCTGATCCTATGGATGGGAAGGGATTTTAAAGGCTCTTAATTCATTAGACTTTTTGAAGTAATCTCTCTCTCACTCTCTTGCTCACTTGCTCTGTCTGATCACCTCAATTTTTTTTCAAATAGTACAATATTATTTGTTCCAAACCATTTTTGTTTTAAGAAAAAGGTGGTGATAATAAAGCTATCCCATTGGCAGTCAAAGATCATTAGATGCAAACAAACCTCAGTTAGAATCTGGATATTGTCATGTCATGTGTTGGTTGGACAAGCAACCTCTCTGAGACTCAGTTTCCTCATCTCTAAGGTGGGGACAATCATGGTGTCTACCTAATAGTGTGGATGGGAGCAGTGAACTGGTGCCTAGAAGGCACACTGTTTGGCACACTGTAAGCACTCAGTAGACATTAGCCTCTAGTGTTATTATTAATGTTATAAAGTATTCTACTGCAGAAGGAACAGAGCATGGATGGGAGGGAGATCTAAGCCAGAGGCAGGGGTCCTGAGCTTGCAAATGAGAGTGGGCGATGGACGCCTGCCCGCATGCCTGGCCTGAGCTCCCATCTGCTTCCTTCCCCAGCATATTTCCTGGCACAGGGACCCAGCCCCAGTGCGGCCAGAAAGGCCTGGAGGGGTTGGCATAGCTTGGCAAGGTGATTGCTTCACTTCACTGCGGGCCTGAGATGAGTGGGAAGTGATTTGAACGTCTCGTATGACAGGTTTACTGAGATTAAAATGGTTATTAATATTTATTAAAACAATGTAAATCTCATTTATCTAGATCTGGACATGGGAAAAAAATTGCAGCATGGTGAGCACCAGGAATTTCTGCCCTCCCAAGGCAGGTGCGGGCTCTGCCTGCTTGGGTCAGCAGTGGTGACTGAGGCACAGGCATGCCTGGGCTGCCCGAGTGGAAGCTGGCCTTGTCCACAAGTTGGCTTCGGCCAAGAGCTGTGTGATTTCTGTATTTTCCGAGGCTCCCAGGCTGAACTGAAATCAGTTAAGTGAATCCAGCACCCATGTATTCGTTTGCAAAATGAACCTGGCCCTCCCAGAGTGAGCGAGTGTACATTCCAGCTCAACAGCTTAGGAAGTAGCAGAGACCTAAGGGGACACTGTTGCTCAGTGAACCCTTTGATCTTTCTCACCTGCACCCATATCAACATTGGCAACATGTCACAGTTTGCCCCTTTGAGATTCGATAAAAATAAATCCATTGCTTGCTTCTTTCTGAGCTGCAGGCTCACACCTGGTCATCAGCCTGATTTGCCATGAATGTCCTGGGGCTGGGAGGGAAACATACACAGAGTTTATTTTTTCTAGATTTTGCTCAGTTAAAAAAAGAGTTAAACTTGGTCAAGTTATTTTACTTTGGAGTGTCAATTTCACCAAGTGGAAATGGGTAAAATATCTGGCATGTGGAGCTGTTGCAAGGATTAACCCCAACTGCCCTACTGGTTGGTGTCCAGGAGGCACAATAGCAGAAAAGTGATTGAATGCACAAACTCTGAAGCCAGGTGGCTGGCTTCAACTCCCAGCTGCCTCCTAGCCAGCCGTGTGATCTTGAGCAAGTTGCTTAAATTGTCACCCTTAGTGTCTTACCTGTAAAGTGGGGTGACTATGATCATAGGTTAGCACTAGTTGGTGCTCAATAAAGGGTAGTTGTTTTCTGAGAAAAAAAAAAATCAAAATAGGCAAATATCTAGGTTACTGGGTCACAAGATGTACTTTTCAAGGGCAGCAGCATTTGACGCCATTATCAACTTTCCTCCACCTAGGAAAGTTTAACAACTACAACTGAGACCCATGCCACCCAAGTCCTCTGTGATGGCTCAGTTGTGGCTGGGAGGCTCCGAGAGGTCACCTCGTTTTAGTGCCCCTACCTATTGTGTTTTCATATTCTCAGGATATAAGAAAAGCATTCGGGGTGGGGGGTGGCGGGGGCAGGGGAATCCCACAATACACTACAACAGTACCCATTAGTGCTGTGTTTAGGCCAGCTGCTCCCCAAGTAGCTAGATGGGGAAAAACAATCAGATATGCGTTGCAAGTCATAATATATGAAATTACACTGAGCATTCTTTTGTCTGTGTATTATTTGTTTCTAATAATTAAAAACTCAACAATCAGCAACTAGGTTGAAAACAGGTTGAAAACTTGGTTCTTTAAGGAGATGAGCACTTGAAGGAAAAGTTAAATTAGAGTAATTTACTAGAGAGAAGAAGAGGCTGATGAACAATTTGATTACTGCCATTGAGTGTATGGAGTTATTTGTAAGAAGGCAAAGTATCGGTAGGCTGCCTCTCCCAGAATACAGAACAAGGATAAAAGCCTTGAATCGAAGCACACCAACTGGTTTGAAGATTAGGGAGTCTGAGCCATGACCTCAGACCCAGGGTTGGGGCAAAGGTAAGGGAGTAGGACCCAATTTAAGGCACCAAAAATCTCAAAATCAAAGTAAATAATATTGTAATGGAATATTTTTAAAACTCACAATGCAAAACAACACAAACAACAACAATATCAAACCCTGATAAACAAAACATCTAAATTTTAAAGAAGGCAAAATAAATATTTCTTATTTTTCCTTTTGCCTCAGGCTCCAATTTGGCTTGGCACAGCCCTGCTCAGACTAATCAGATTTCTCGGGGGAAGAGCCTTAAGCTGGCTCCTGCGCAGTTATATCACAGCACACAGTACTGCACATACACATGCTATATAGATGCATAGTACCTTACGGTATTTCCATGGGTGTTTTCTCATTTAATGCTCATAAACATTTGGTAGTTTCAGTATCTCTAAGTTACTGACCACAAAAAAGAGGTTCAGGAGGAAAAGATACTTTCTGGTCAAGGAGCAATATGACTCATCGATGGAAAAACTTTCAGACTCAGGCCTTCCAATTCCAAACTCATTCCAAAGCCATCTGGAGCCAATTACTCAGCCCTGAGTGGTTCGATGTTTCAGAAGTTCTATGGAGCTTCTGAACGGCTGTGCATGGATTTCTTGGTGGAGGATGAGAGTGTGCACAAGTGTAGTGAGTCATGGTGAAGAAGATCCGAGGTCTGATGGACACATTCTCAAAAGGAGCCCAATCTGTACGTGGAGCTGCTCGGCTCTGTTCTTAACATGTAGGGCTGTGTCAAACGTTGTGGAATGTTTGGCATGCCCTCTCCCAGGCATTGTGACAGCCACAAATACCTCCATATTTCCAAAGCCCTTAGGGGAGCTGGGGCCCACGTTGAGAGTTCCTGATGGGGATTGTCTACAAATATCCTGATATCAGCATTAGTAATTGCCCTTTGTTAAGCGCTTTTGTGCCAAGTATTTCATATACATTATTTTTCAGGCCGACCACAGTCCCGCAAGGATCTATGTTATGTACATAAGCAATACATAACAGAGATGGGATTCTTCCCTGGTCTTTCTGAACGCAAGGACTGTGCTTTCCCACCGAGTCCTACCTGTGGTCACATTTCTACATTGAACTCAAGTTTCTGAGGCCTCTTGCAATCAGAATCTGAATCACTGGTCTGTGGCCAAGAGCTATAGTAGCCCCAGGGTCCAAATTCAAGGTTTTTTTCCTACACTCTCCCCTTAATGCCCTCTCCCAGCCAGAGGCATCTGCACAATGAAGCTGATCCACGTGTGTGCCGAATGTGCATTAGAAGTCGGGTGCCAGAAGTTGAGGGGAGTCAGGAGGCTCTGTGTCAAGGGGCCTGTCTGCTCCCCAGTGTGAGCGGGAAGGAAGAACGTAGGGAGGGACTCATTGGTCCAGTCTGAGCAAATCAGAGGTGGACGGGATGCTGACACATAGACAAACCTTGTTCTTTGGTGGGATGAACGGAGCCTTATTCATTCTTTCACACGCTCTAGAATTTGCATACTGAATGGCCACGCTTCCTGAAGGTCCCAGGTGGCAGTCTTACTCTGGGCTCAGGGTCCCAGAATGGCATCTCGGGCAATCTGTTCTCTCCCCTCTCCCTCCAGGCATTGGATGATGGTAAGATGAATATTACTAGGATACTTAATCTTCTCTCCACCACAATTCTGAAAGCGAGGACACTGTCATATTTGTTGTATAATGGAGAAAGCCACCTGGAGTCTGTCTGTTCTTGGGAACGGCTGCTGTTCTGCTCCCTGTTGTTTCTGGGAAGGTGGTCAGCTGCTCCTCGTCCCCTCGCAGCTCGCAGTAATTTATTTGATGGATATGTTGGAGACAGCAGCTCCTTCAAACGTCACCGGTCACTGTTGACCTGTGGCAACCTCTAAAGGGCTGACAAGGCAAAAACCCCCACAGCTCTGTGTTATGCTTTGGCAGTGGGAGATGAGCTTCAAGCAGGTTCTTTCTTCTGATTAAAACCGAGAGACAGTAGGTGGGAGATAACTCTTTAAACTCTAAGTAAGCCAGCTGATTGAGGTCTGCCTTTGGCTTTCGCAAGAGCATTAAGGAGTTTTTTTACAGGTGGCAGGGGGTCTGTGCCTCATTCAGTTTGATTGTCCTCAGTTATAAGAACTTGTGGTGTGTAAGGGGACAGATTTCTAATGTGTCCATGGTGAATATGGGTGAGGAAAGAAGGGAGGTGAGCCAGGGAGACATCAGCTTCTTATCAGGGCAGTGAGATAACCCTGCTCCCCAGAACCCAAAGCCTACTAAGTGAGAGCCAAGAAAATATATAGCTGTCTTTCCTTCCTAAAAAACATCACCAGAATCTCTGGTAGTGATCAGGTTTTCAACTGAGAGGAGTTTGGGAATAAGCAAAACTGAGCTGACGAGGAAGAGAGTTATTACAACCACAAAACCAAACAATATTGAGTGCTTACAAAGTGCTGACTATGTGCCAGGCAGTAAAGCTCTTAGGTAGCACTATTAAAATACATATTTTGCAGATGATGAAATTGTGGCTCAGAGAGGGGAGGTAATCTGTTCAAAGTCACACAGCTGGTAAGTGGCTAAAACGGGCAAGATTTCAGAACTACCTCCTCAGTTAAAATGCCACGCTGCAGAGCTCATCACTGGAACTCATCCGCCAAATTTGGGGGCTGCTAAATCAGATATTTGGGAGGGTGTTCAGTGAGAGATCAAGAAGCAAGCTTTCACCAGTCACCTGAGGTCTCAAAAGATTCGAAAAAGACCTCATGGCTTTAAAGACAAATCCCATTCCCACATACTACAATCTCACAGAAACCTGGCAAACCAAATGTGGAAAATCCTTACTCAATTTCTGCCCTAATTAGTTCACAATAATAACAGTGGCAACAGCAAAAAAAATGAATTTGATTTTTAAAAATCCCAGTCCAAGAAAGGAAACTGGATATTGCCTAGAATTTGTTACCAAAAGTGGTCCTAATCTGAGCTTAATTTAAAATAGCAACCGAAGGAGTCATTCCTTTCTTGCATTAAGATGAGCATTCATATACAGACTTTTGGTCGGCAAACACAGTCCCAGGTCTGCAGCTTCTTAGCCCTGTGACCTTGGCAAGACCCACACTCATTTTACCCTGCATTTCCTCATTTGCTTGGTGATAAGACTCTCGTGTACTTTGCAGAGCTGTGAGGATGAAATGCGGAAGGGGTCTGACCTACAGATGGTCATTTCCCTTTCTCCATAGTTTAGGTGATTTTCCCACTTTAGCCTAATCCAGAGGCTAAAATGCCCGAGATATTTCTCATTCAGTTGAAGATATTGTAAAACAGAATATCTCTATTACGTGTTTCTAAGAAGCTGTTGATTGATGAGAGAATGAGTCAGAGTTTATAAGCCTTTTCCATTGTGGCTTCCTCAACCTGCTGGATGTGTAAATGGCTTGTCGTGTGTGTCGCCCAAACATTTCCTCAAATATTTCTTCTAAATCCCCTTCTCCCTCCACAAAAACTCCTTATCAGACACAAACCATCACTCAGTCTAATCCCACTTAGTCCAGGGCTCAGCTGCTTTCTGCCCACTGTCAACATTCCTTGCAATCGAGCTCAGGCCCTTAAAAGCTCGTCTGTTAGAAGCCGTCTCTCCTACAGACTGAATGAACAAGGAGCAGGGGGTCTCCGCTGGGAGATAACACAGCAATCCATGTCTCTTCCTAACTGGATGACAGCCCCTCAGGAAGATGTCAGATGTCACAAGGCTCCAACAACATTGTTACAGAGGGTGAGTTTGCAGCTGAGGAAACTTAAGGAACAGGAGAACAAGCTTTTATTGACAGCGTATCTTTCCAGGCCAGCTGCTCCTCCCACATTCTCACTTATAACCCCAGGAGTTTAGAAGACATGACACTCATTACCTTGTAGATAAAATAGTCTTCTCTGATGGCTGGAAATTCAACAGCCTAAGAATAACTTCCTCTTTCTCAGTGCAAGTCCTACTTAAGGCAGCCAAGCTGAGTGTGCTCTCAATTACTTGAAATTGTGCTGCAGTCAGGAGACACAACCCGTGTTTGCTCTTTAAAAGGCCAGTGTCACTGTGGTGCATTGGTCTTGCAGAGGGAGAGAACATACCTAGGGATACAAAGTGGAATGGGGGAAAGAGGGATGGGGAGGGAGGCTGGGGATTAATTGGGTAGGGGACATGGGGTATAATTGCAATTTGTGGTAATGGGCATGCTGCCAATATGGATCTGGCTGTCACATCTTGGGCATGAGTGGTGACAGTCAGCTTCGTACCCCATGAATATTCATAACCAATAAAAAAACCAAACATTTATTTGAAGTTAAATAAAAAAGGCCAATGTCAATAAAAGAGGACACATACAGGGCATTGCCTGAATGCTGCTTTTGCTCTTGGGTTTTCTAATAGGATAGCTGACTTCCTGAACGAATGCATTGAGAACCGCGAGGCCTTTTCCTGTGTTGAATCTCTTCTGGGCCATTAATTCCTTTCCCCAGATCTTGATAAACCAGTAAAGCATCTTTTGTCCCCTTTATAAGGAGGATACTACGGAGCCAAGAGGGAAACCCCCAATCCCCCAATCACTGAGCCCTGAGCCTCACCTCTTTAACCATCTACCAGCTCTCCTGCCCTTTAAATATGGTTTGCAGATAATCACTCCTGAACGGTGATATACAGAACCTTAAACAGCTGCTGGGAATGATTAAGTGCCCGTGCTTTGCTGAGGCGGTAAATCAAGCTCAGAAGCCATTTATTGCAAGTGTACTATAAAGCAGTAGAAGTTATTGCTACTATACTGCAAAATATAACATCAGACAAGAAAATAACGAGAGGGTAAATTTTGTTGTGAAGGTTTTAAAGTAATATGTTGTTTTTTCTTCACACATTCTCTTTCTGTTTCTTACCATTTTTCTCTTCTCTTTGCCTCTGTTTCCTCCCTATCTCCCATATTCCCCTGTAAGTATCTCTGGATCTAATTTCAAATATGCCCCCCCCCCCGACAAATAACACCCTGTGTCTTTCTGGATCAGTAGAGAGTGTTGATATTAATAATGCTCACAGACATCTTCCTGTGCTATGTGGTTTTATTTAATCCTCACAGCAACTTATGAAGCAGATATTATTATTCTCATTTTAAATAGATATTATTTAATTTGGACAAAATCACAAGGCTGGTTAGTGCTTTAATCCTGAATATTTCTTTCCTTCCTTCTTCATGCTGCCTAGTTATGTGTGGGGCCTGCTGTTGGGGACTGTGCCACCTAAGTTGTGATTGCTGTAAATTTGTTCCCAAATTCCTGCTCAGAAATCTTTATGGTTCCCTAATAAAGTTGGTTCAGTCTCTTTGCCGTACATTTAGCCATAGAAAGCCTCTGTACTTTGGCATTACTTTCCTTATCCACAGCACATCTTCCACTCGAGTCAAACAAGTCTCCCTGTGCCCCGTTCTCCTTCCTCTTCTTCACAGCTGACCCCCACCTTTGCTTACGTGGCTCCTCCTGGAATGAGGTGAGCACGGGCCTTATGGGAGCATAGAGAAGAGGCATCTGACCCAGCTGGGAAGCAGAGGCCTCAGATAAGTCTTCCCGGGGGGTGTTAGCTAACTTGAAGAAGTGAGAGTGAGCAGGTGAAGGGAAGGGAGCTTTCAGGTGGCTGTCTGAGACAACAAGAGCACTGTGCAATGATCCTGGGGAGGCAAGAGCTCTGTTGCTGGAAAAACCTCAGCTGGTTCCATTGAGCATAGAATATAAGGGCCCACATAGCGAGAGACAAGGCTAAGGCCAAGAATGAAGAAATTTGGGCTTTGTACAAGTTCTGCTCATCTTTTAAAGCCCATAGCCACACTAAGGAGCTTGGCCATGGCTGAGGCGGCCTTGATCTCTCCTTGGTTCCTTCCTGAATATCTGCCATACTAATCTTGCTTACCACACACTTTCCCAGGCTGCAGGAAAGCTCCAAGAGACAGGACACTGTGTCTTCTCTCCTTGGTATCTGTGAGTACAGAGTGGAGCTCAGTGGCATCCTGTTGGCTGACGGACTTGTGGGGAGAAATCCAAAACAATGGAAAGCCAGATGAGGGAGGCTCTTTCTAGACTGTTCCCGATGACAGCGTCACTGTGGAGGTGACTGACGTCTGTGCAACTGAGCTTGAGAATGAGGGCAGAATAGTCTAGGATGCCTACCCCTGGCCTAGTGATGCTCAGTACGACCTGGTGGAGAGAGAGAGTGCTGCAGAACAGCAGCAACAACCAGGGCCCGGAACGGGGTCAATGCCGTGGCTTCTGTAGAGAGAGGCTCTGCCCGCTCTGTGACTTGAGCTCCGGGTCCACTTTGCTCACCTCATGATAAGGATGTGGAAGTAGAGGATGTCCATCATTTTCTCTCAGTTCCTAAATTCTATCTTCTATGCTTGTCATCGTGCACCATATGGAGTTGAGGACAGGTGTCACCCATGGTTCAGGATGCCACCTTCCATGGCAGCTCAGGACATGGAAGCCTGGTCTCCCGCCTTGTTCCTAGTGAGCAGCTTCTTCCTCTAGCCCGTGTCCCCCTTCTCCGACAGGTGTGTGTAGAGTCTGGTGATAACACGTTTCCTCACGAGTTTCTGATGTGAAATCCATCATGTGATTTTATAGCGTGAATATTGATTAGCATATCACAGCACCACAGTAGAGTACTTCAGTTTGGTATTGATCTGTGAAACCTGCCCAAATAATACTGTAATGCCTCATTTACTTTACATCTGTGTAGGGAAGAGAGTATTCCAGAGAAATCAAATTGTCCAATAGTTAGGGCTGCTTTTTAAGGATCAATTTTTAAATTGTATTTTATGTAGCTCTGGTTAAAAACAAACAAGTCTTAGAATGCATTTTGTACTCCCTACCCTTGCTAATATGATTTACTTCCTTCAGGCCAAAAAGTGACTATGATGGATATAAATTATATTACCCTGGGCTGTGAAACAACCATCATAGTGAGATTCTTAGGGTATGTAGGGCTTTGTCCCCAACTACATGGCCCACACTGTTAACGCTTTAGGAGTTTTCGAATATCTTTCTTTTTCTTTAGTTACTTCTTATTCCTTTTAGAGTCAATTCATGTTGCTGTTAATGAATCTGCATCAAAAACCCCTCTCCTAAATTTCTGTGGATTAGGAAGTCAGAGGACTGAGCTTGTTGAATTATATGCTTTGAGGACCTATGGGGAAGCCCAAGAAATAAAATAAATGATCTGTAGCAGAGCATGAATTTTATAACATATCATCTGTATGCTCAGAGCTATACTTCTGCCTAACGCAGCGGCAGGTGGGGCATGAAGCATCTACCGTTGCAGCATCTATTTGGGACTGCACCAAATTGAAAACCTGGGCAGTTTTTCTTCCAAGGTTTCTCCAACCTTGGATTCATTCAAGTAGATTCACCTCCTCTGACTTCTGTGCCTTTCTTCTCTCTAGTACATACTCTCCCAGCCCAACAGAAAACTATCCCTTCATTTAAACTTAGACTAAAATCCTTTTACCAAAGTGATGACTATGCTTCGTATTTACATTTTTAGACTTTTCTAGCTATTAAATATAAGGCTTTGTCTCTCAATGAAAATAGATTGGGGGGGGAATAAAGTATTATCTTTCTGTTTATCTTTTACTACCTTCGTTGTCTTCCTTCCACACATCCTCTAAGGCAGTAGGAATCCAAATAACATTGTCACTGGGCCCATTCCCTGTGTCCCTTCATCTGAGCTGCCACCTCCTCCCTTCTCCTTTTCAGAGTGGATGTCGTCACATATATGACTGTGACCCCACGACCACAGTCACAATTTTTAATTTATAGATTTAAATTTCTATGCTTTGGTACCTCCAGTACCCAGACACCCACAGGTAGGGACAGGGGCAGGTACCTCCAGTACCCAGACACCCACAGGTAGGGATAGGGGCAGGTACCTCCAGGACTCAGATACCCACAGGTAGGGATAGGGGCAGGTACCTCCAGTACCCAGACACCCACAGGTAGGGATAGGGGCAGGTACCTCCAGTACCCAGACACCCACAGGTAGGGGCAGATGCTTTAATGAGGGAGGGAAACATGGGTGGTGATTTCTTCCCTGGTTTCTGTGTTGGTCTAGGTCATTGAAGCTACTGGATAAGTGAAGCAACTTTACCTGGTTCATTCTTAACCTGAGGACACCTACCTTTTGTCCACAATTGGCTACTGGGAATTATTATTAATAATTATTTATAATTATTTTCTATTAATTAATTAATAGAAAAATATTTTATTTTTCTATTGGTTAACTCAAGAGTACAATTCTGTGGTGTGCTGGGGAAACCAATATCCTGTTGGCATAGTATTATAGAATGGATGTCAGATGGATTTATTGCTCTGTGCGATGTATGCAGTATGTGAATATGTGTGATTATATGTGTGATTATGAGAGTAAGCACTCTCATGGAAGAAAATCATGAAAATAACCACTGTATATTGAGAATTGAGTATATTTTAAACACACACACATACACACAATTGAGCTTTTGCTGGGTATAGTTTTATGAATCTTGATAGGACAGCACAGTGGTAAAGAGCTCTAGAGCTTTGGCTAGATGGTCTTAGCACAAGCCAGAGCTCCACCCTTCCTAGCTTCCTGAGCCAGGGCAAGTTACTTCAACACTGTGCCTCAGTTTTCCCACCTATAAAATGAGGATAATAAGAGTATCTACCTCAAAGTGTTCTAATGAGACTTAAAGGAATTAATACAAGTAAAGGCCCAGAAAAAATGTCTGACCCATAGTTAGCACTTAATAAATATCAACTATTTTTATTACTCTGCTTTTTTTCACTTCAGATTTTATCACACTTACTTTCTTGGGCTACTAAATATTTGTCTTAGTCCATTGGTGCTGCTATAATAAAATATCTGAGACCGGGTAATTTATAAAGCACAGAAATTTATTGCTCACAGTTCTGGAGACTGGGAAGTCCAAGATCAAGGTGCTGTCAGGTTTGGTTGTCTGGTGATGGCTGCTCTCTGCTTCCAAGACGGTGCTTTGTTTCTGCGTCTTCTGTGTGGGAGGGATGCTGGGTCCTCACATGGTGGAAAGCAGAAGGGCAAGTAAGCCGCACTCTGCATGAAGCCTTTTTTAAAAATTTTTTTTATGAAGGCTTCAGTACCATTCATGAGGGGAGGAGGAAGCCTCATGACCCTACCACCTCTTAATATCATCACATTGGCCATTAAGTTTCAACACCTGAATTTTGGAGGGGACACATTCAAACAATAGCAATATTCACTGAGCACAAACTTACGACCGGATAGTTTAAAACTCAATTAATGCTGGACATTAGGCTATTTCTACTATAAATAATGGTACACCGAACATCTTTATATTTAAATATGTTCTTACATCTTCAATTTTTTTCACCCTTAGGACATTGAATTAATGAGCAATGAAAAATTTTATGGTTCTTGGTACATATAGTTAAATTGCTTTCCAGAAATGTTGTTGTAGCCTTTGTTTCCACCACTGGTCTGTGAGAGCACTTGTCTCTCCTCGCCTCACAGGATAACACATTATTACTCATATTCTCATCAAGCACTGCTTTTTGTTGATCTAATCAAGTTTGATTTTTTTTACTTTTCCCAAATTCCACCCTTCGGGTTTAGAAGTTTTCCATTTCTATTATTTCACATGTTATTTTCAAAGTTTTAATATAGATGCTTACCAGCATATTGTGCTAAAAAGTCCAAAGTCAGTCAACCTCTCTCTTCTTATCCGGAATAAAAAAGAATCCTTTAACTTCACCCTGAAGTCTCCTATCTTAAAATCATTGCTATCTATTGTTTCAGTTCTGCTATATTCAACCCCACAGTTACTATTATTGTTGTTGTCACTTGCAATTAATGCCTGTTCAGATTTACCACAGTGTTTTATTAGTTTCTCCACTCACTGTTCAATCTTGCACCAGCTGCTCTGTGGTTTTATTTTCCTTCTCACTGAAGTGAGGTGCTGTGGCTAGTAAACTCTTAATAACCTTTGTATGCTCAAAAATGCTATTTCTTCTTTACTCTTAGGTAATGAGTTAGTTCTAGATTAAAATTATCATTCCTCAGTGCTTTGAAGATATTAACTTATTGCATTCTGTTTACTTTTTTTAAAAGTTTGTTCATTCTAATTTCTGTTCCTTCATAGTTAATCTGGTTTTTCTCTCATGTGGCTTAAAAATTTTCTTTTTGTCTATGGTGTTCTGCAGTTGTGTCAAGGTTTTTCTTTTTTTATTATTTTTAATCCTGCTTGAGACTAGTTATGCTTTTTTTCACTCATTTAAAAAATTCTTTTAACACATACTTATTGAGAGCTTACTTTAGAATGTTTGCCAGATGTTTTCTGGATATCAGGAACATGCGGTTGAACAACACTGAAGAAAGAAGTTCCTGCTTTCAAGGAGCTTAACTACTAGTAGAGGAGTTTCTAGTTTTACCCTCAGATTTTCAATTTCAGGACCCATGAATTTCTATAGTTCTGAAAAATTCTCTTTTATCTCTTCAATTACTGGCTCACCATTATTATTATTGTCTCTGTATGAAATTCCCACTTGCCTTTTATTGGAAACTCTCATTCCATTTTCAAGTCTTTTAACTTTTCTTTCATATTTTCCTTGTTTCTATCTTTCTGTGCAGAGTTCTGGGAGATCTCTTCAATTCTGTGTTCTAGTTCCCTAATTTTCTTTTAAGCCATTTCTGGTCTGTTTTTAATTCAATGTCTATAGTTTTCATTCCTGTAATTTCTATTGATATTCAAATCTACATTTTTTTTCATAATGTATTTTTTTCATAATTTCTTTTCTAATGTATTCTATCCTTTCTTATACCTCTAAATATTTTTAAAAGACATATTTTAAAATTTCTTTCAGATTATTTAATTAGCTGTAGTACTGGATGTCATTTCTCCCATCTCTTGTGTCTGTTGACTCTACCAAGGTATTGAACTTTATCATGTTCTTTGTGGTTTTTCTTATGAGTTTATTTCTGTAGAAATTATTTTCTATAGAGTTCCTAGGTATGTCCTCTGCTGTGAAAGCAGCCCTATTGCTTTTTCTGTGCCTCACTAATTCTGGACCCATTTTTTACTGGTTCCTAGTATCAGGGTTATTATACTCCAAATTGGGCACTATGCCCAATAGGGAGATGTTAAGAACTAATTTCTCTTGGCTTTTTCTTTTCCCCACATAGACCTAGGTGAAAGCCCTATTCTATGTCATGCTGAAAGACAAGCAAGCAGAATTTTCTTTATCCCTGTTATGACTAGGATTCCTCATTTTCTAGCCCCTCCTTTTATGTGGGGAGATCAGTTCTAGTTCCAGTCCCAGGCCTTGACTTCCATCTCATTACAATGGAGGTGTTAAAACCCTAAACCCTCAGAGATAAATCTGGTTCATTTGCACCATAAGGCTTCAAATCCATCATCCCTCTGATGACTCCTGTTTATTTGTGACCCCTGGAGATTTCCCTTTCTTACTTTTAACTTTAGTGAATGAATTAACATTTTAAAATGATATTTATTTCACACTCTGGTTGGGGAAAGGTTTTCTGGCACCAGCCTATTCTATCACCTTAAGCAGGATTTCTAATAAATAAAAATAAATAAGTTTTTGTATATTTACCTTATATTTATTCATTTATTTAACTCATTTTCTTGGGTCTCAAGCATATAATCATATCATCTAAAAATCTTGATAAATTTTTTCTCTATTTTTATAAAAAAAAACTTATTTTCATATAATTGTATTTTTTATCAATTTCTCTGTAGGTTTGCTTCCTATAAGTACTATTTATTCATTATGTCTTTGGCATTGATTATAGTTTTTATTCATATAAAGTTGTGCTGTTTATCCTTATTAATGATTCCAACTTGTCAGATATTAAAATTATGTCTACATACAGCTCTTCTTTTGGAGTTATGTGCTTTGCCTTTGATTACCTTACCCATTTTAAGCTTTTCTGTATTATTTAGTTTTAGATGTGTTTCTTATAAGTTACAACTGTTGTGGATGTTACTGCTCAATGCTTTTTTTCTTTGCTACTTATTTATGTGCTTGTTTTTGTTCATTTTTGTTGTATACATTTATTTTTGTTTGCTATTTTTCTGGCAATAACTAAAAGATAAACTTTGTGTTTTCAACGTTAATAGTAGTTAACTTAGATATTTCAAAGACAAACCTAGATCTGTATTAAATTAACTGTCACAGTAAGTAATTAATTAGTAATTTAAAAAAACATCCATCTTAGTCCATTTAGGCTGTTATAACAAACTATCCATAGACAAGATAGCCTATAAACAGCAGCAATTTATTTATTTATTTATTTATTTATTAATTAATTTATTTATTTATTGGCAGCTGGCCAGTAAGGGGATCTGAACAACTTACCTTGGTGTTATCAACACTGCAGATGGCAGAAATTTATTACTCACAGTTCTGGAGACTGGGAAGTCCAAGATTGAGGAAACAGCAGATTCAGCGTCTGGCAAGGGCCCATTTTATAGTTCATAAATGATGCCTTCTTGCTTTGTCCTCACATGGTGTAAAGAGAAAACAAGCTCCTTTAGGCCTCTCTTATAAGAGCACTAATACCCCTGGAGCCCTCATGATCTAATCACCTCCCAAATGTGAGTTGAAAGAAACTGTTCAGGCTTTGATTGTATGCAAAAATCCATCCTCTGGACAATATAATCCAGAGGATGGATTTTTACATCCTTTTCTTATGCAAAATATACTCATACTCCACCAAAAGTCTCATCTCAATTTTCAGCATCAAGTTCAAAGGGCGTCATCCCATGGTTTCCATCAGATTGAGAAGAGGACAAGGCTTCTTTGGTGCAGTATCTTTTTATTTTATTTTATTTATTTTTTATTTTTTAATTTTATTTTGTCGATATACATTGTGGCTGATTATTGCTCCCCATCACCAAAACCTCCCTCCCTTCTCCCTCCCCCTTCCCCCCCAACAATGTCCTTTCTGTTTGCTTGTCGTATGAACTTCAAATAATTGTGGTTGTTATATCTTCTCCCCCCCCCCCCGGTTTGTGTGTGTGTGTGTGTGTGAATTTATATATTAATTTTTAGCTCCCACCAATAAGTGAGAACATGTGGTATTTCTCTTTCTGTGCCTGACTTGTTTCACTTAATATAATTCTCTCAAGGTCCATCCATGTTGTTGCAAATGGCAGTATTTCATTCGTTTTTATAGCTGAGTAGTATTCCATTGTGTAGATGTACCACATTTTCCGTATCCACTCATCTGATGATGGGCATTTCGGCTGGTTCCAACTCTTGGCTATTTTAAAGAGTGTTGCGATAAACATTGGGGAACAGGTATACCTTCGACTTGATGATTTCCATTCCTCTGGGTATATTCCCAACAGTGGGATAGCTGGGTCGTATGGTAGATCTATCTGCAATTGTTTGAGGAACCTCCATACCATTTTCCATAGAGGCTGCACCATGTTGCAGTCCCACCAACAATGTATGAGAGTTCCTTTTTCTCCGCAACCTCGCCAGCATTTATCGTTCAGAGTCTTTTGGATTTTAGCCATCCTAACTGGGGTTAGATGGTATCTCAATGTGGTTTTGATTTGCATTTCCCGGATGCTGAGTGATGTTGAGTATTTTTTCATATGTCTGTTGGCCATTTGTATATCTTCCTTAGAGAAATGCCTACTTAGCTCTTTTGCCCATTTTTTAATTGGGTTGCTTGTTTTCTTCTTGTAAAGTTGTTTGAGTTCCTTATATATTCTGGATATTAATCCTTTGTCAGATGTATATTTTGCAAATATTTTCTCCCACTCTGTTGGTTGTCTTTTAACTCTTTTAATTGTTTCTTTTGCTGTGCAGAAGCTTTTTAGTTTGATATAATCCCATTTGTTTATTTTTCCTTTGGTTGCCCGTGCTTTTGGGGTCGTATTCATGAAGTCTGTGCCCAGTCCTATTTCCTGAAGTGTTTCTCCTATGTTTTCTTTAAGAAGTTTTATTGTTTCAGGGTGTATATTTAAATCCTTAATCCATTTTGAGTTGATTTTAGTATACGGTGAGAGGTATGGATCTAGTTTCATTCTCCTGCATATGGATATCCAGTTATCCCAGCTTTGGTGCAGTATCTTGATTGCAGCTCTTGATCTAGACATCTGTGGATTAAATTGTCAAGTTGTCTGTCCATACATACCTAACATACCATAGTGTGGATAACTGCAATAGGCACTCCTTCAAAACAAAGAGGAACAGGAAACAGGTGGCAACCTCTAGTCCACAGGAAAACTGAAATCCAGCCAGGCCATGTTGCCAGATGCCCCTACTTTAAAGTCAGAAAATGTTGTTTAATAAGAGCTTGTTTCTGCTCTTTTGAAGTGATTTCCTTGGCTCTGCCCTCTGAGATGTCTTTACTTTTTCTTAAGAAATGACCTCTATTCACACACACACACACATGCAAAAGCAACTATGAGAGGATGTGAATGTGTTAATTAACTTGATTGTGGTAATCATTTCACAATGTATATCAAATCTTCACACCATATACCTTTAATATATACAATTTTATATGTCAATTATGTCTAAAAAAAGAGAAAGAACGTATGTTTGCACTGAGTAGCATTTGCAACTTGATTCTTACCTATAGAACATTGGGGGCCCAGAGGCACCTTTGCATTTTGAACTTTCTCAGTCTCTTTTAGCCCAGGTTATCAGTGCTTTTTTCAATACAACTCTCTTAAAAACATTGTGAGTTTCCTGTGAATCTTCTCAGTGTCTATGCCATTTACCATAAACCACATTTATGGTTTTTTTTTTTTTTTTGAGATTTATCTCTCTGTACTTTAGGTTGATAGCTGCTGTGTGACAACACCTTGAGTTTTTTAGATGCTTCTTTGTCTAACTGAAAGTGTCTACGAGGCACCATCTTAAAACTTTCTGAGCTTTTAATCAAAGGCCCAACAGCCACAGCTTTTATTTGATTTTTATATTGAGGCCATTTTGTATATTGATAATTGCTTGCTAGAAGGAGAGACTGAGAACATGAAAGAGTTTTGTTTTCCAGCCCAACAAATCCTGGGCCTTTTACCTCTCCTCTGAATTATGCTCGCAAACTAAAGAGTTCCTTCTTCAGTTCATCTTCCCCTTGAGATAATTTATCATACACAGGAAAAAGTGTCAACTAACACTTTCAACTTTCTGCCAGACCAATAAGTTCATGAGGTGCATTTTTTATGTTCTACTTTACCTCAGAAAACAGTCTTGCAATGTTCCAGCACTCCTTAACATGCGTTGGCTTTCTCTAGCCTTTACTAGCAATTTCCTTAATGCTCTTCCAGTCTTTGGTAATAGCCTTTTCACTGCTTTTCAGCCTTCACCTGCAATCCACAACTAATAGCAATGTCATGCTTTAAGTCTTTGTTACAGCAGAACCCCATCTCTAGGTATCAAATTCAGTCTGTTGTGTATTTTTGCATAGAAAACTATATCAAAATTTAGTAGCTTAAAATAACAATGATTTATTATATTTCTCATGATTCTGTCGCTTGCCTAGGTGGTTGTGTGCTGGCTCTTCCTGGGTTTGCTCATGCGACTGCATACAGGTGTAGGGTGAGCCATTAGTTGGGCTGAATGGCAACAGCTGGAGTGCTGCACTGCTATCTCCAAGGAGTCTTTGCTCATGGGCCTCTGTACAATGTAGTGGCCACAGTGTTCCCAGGCAGAAAGGGCAAAAGCTACAGAGTCTTGAGGCCTAGAGTCTGAAACTCACATGCTCCCTCCACCACATTCTATTTGTCAAAGCAAGTCACGTAACCAGCCTGATTTGAAGAGGTGCAAAAAGAGACTCTGCCTCTGGGTGGGGGCTGCAGCATAGCCATGTCATGAATGGGGATGTCACCTGAGATGGGAAGAATTTGTAACCATTAAACAAGGTACCACAAAAGCCAAGTCCAATTAATTTTTGCATTCCTTACATTACAAAATAGGCCATTTAACATAAATAAGTGCTAAGACAGATATCTGTTGAAGTGAAGGAGGAAGAATTGAGGTCAGTAATTCCAGATCTGATGTTCTAGCTCAAAATTCAGATACTTTCAAAGGCATTTTCTTCTGGTGATTTAGGAGGATTTCACTCCACAAAATAAATGTGGCCAGAAAAATGCTGATTTTATCTTTTAATACTTGAACGCCCTACAAACATGGTTCATTTCAGTTAAAGGATTTTTGACTTAATTCATGAATACTACATTCAGGCTATCATTAAGAGTGAGCTAAAGTAGATTTCTTGATACTAGAGACAAGGAAAATTCACATGTATCAATATATCTGGCTGCATATGTCTGTGTAAATGAAACTGTTAAGAAATGCAGAGAGCAGAAGAGAATTCAAAGTGAACCTTTAGGGAATAGGGCCAATTTTCTTTCTTTTGTAACAAAAAAAGGCATTGTTTATATGAATTGCAACAAATTTCATTTTGAAATAAGCTAAACGACTTTAAATCCCAGCAATTTAAAATATATTCAGTGTTGAGTATAAACATGTACAGAAATGAGCAGTTTTCTAGTTGTCACGATAATGCTCTATTTACATTTCATAATCCTCATTTTACATGTCTACCTATTAATGGATAAGACAGTGAAGAGAAAATTTCCAATCACTTTTGGTACTATTATTTACATATAAATATTTTCTTTTCTAAATAGATGCTTTATAGGCAAAGACTATGTATTATCTACTTTCCCAAAGCTAGCTCAGAGCATTACATTTAGTTGGCTTTCAATATTTCCTAAATTAAATCAAATTGAGCTTCCAGTTCCAATTCTAACTCTGACTTAAACATTTCAACTTTTCAGTCTGATTTTATTCCTATGTACACTCTGGAAGTAGATATTTTTCAGATGCTTTTGAAGGCATTTTTCTCTTCCTCATTTAAAGGGGTGTCACAAGACCACCGACCCTACACCTAAGTGTCCTTGTTCCTGTGTCAGGATTAGATTTAGCGGCTTCTCCCCACCGATTGGTATTTGGAGCCACTTAAATTAGTAACATGGGTTTCTCCTTTTCTAAGTAACAGACCGTACAGTGGCCTTCCCTAGCTTGATCAATCTACATGAATTCAATAATATCCACAATGTGCCTGACATTGCCACACTGACGAAGGAAAAATACAAAGACCCTACTCTCAAGATGTGTAGTTGAATTAAGGAAAGCAGATTTACATAAATAACAATAATCTTGGTAATAATAGCAGCTACCATGTCTTGCACACCTACTCATTGCCAAGTGCATGTTATACTTTATCTTCTGTTCTTCCAAGAGCACTGCAAGTTAGGCAATTTTTAAGTCTAATCTGCAGGTAGGGAAATAGGCTCAGGGAGTGTTGTAAACTTGCCCAAGGCCATAGCTTTAGTTAGCGGTGAAGCAGAATTCCAATTCCAATTCAATGTCAAAGGTCTCACTCTTCTTGCCTTCTGACCCAGAACGTAGCTGGATAGGGACATGTGGCAGAAAATCCTAAAAGAGCCCAAAATAAGAGTGTAGGACTCCAGCTAAAGGTGAAAAGGAGGGAGAAATTATTGTTGTTTTTCCTAGTGGGGCACATTTTGTAGCTTAAGTGGAGGTTGAGCTTGAATTTGAAGGTGTCAACACATGTGGCAAGTTAGGGCTGGGTCCAGGGGGGCAGGTGCCCTTTTGCATCGTGCTGGCCGATCCCACTATCACCTCCCTTACCCCCCTCAAAGAACTGTCTTCTCTCCTTCTTTCAATGCATCATACAAATCCGTTACTTCCATAAAGCCTGCTCCAGACTGCAAATTCCCCGATGCCTTGGAGCTCTCCAGCTTGTGTGTTCATTTCTAATCTGCCTTAAATGGATTTCTGTGTCTCTCATCTGTGTTTTCATGTGTTTCCACTTACTGTGGTTGTCTCTCAGCAGGAGGGAAGTCTCCTGGAAGTGAAGACTTGTCCTTTGTTATTAACTCCCCTCCAACCCCATCCTCCACTCTATTTACACTGGACATTTGATAAATGTTACCGACAGCCTAACTCAGAGAGATATTGTGAGGAATAAATTAAGGCAATAAAATGAATGAATGACAGCCTAGGAAAGCTTTGCTGAGTGATACACTGTCTAAAATGGAATTGTCATTACTGTGCCTGCAAGTCGAACCTCTGTATTTTTGTAATTTACATTTTCATTTTTAAAAAAGATTTGTCCTTCCTTTTTGACATTTCTATATTTTCTTTCTGTTCTTTCCCATTCACTTTTCCTCTTTTCTTTAATAATCTTTCTTTTAATTTAATTTTTATTTTATCAAGATAATGTTAATTATTTAAAAAATCGAATAATAATAACAGCCTTTGGCAGCAGACAGCATCTCCCTATCTCTCTTCACCTCTATCTCTAATTCCCTCTCTCAGAGGCAAACAGTTTCAACTGTTTATTTTATCTTCAGGCATTTACCTTGCATAGTTCGAACTAACATGCATATACTGCTATGGGTTAATTATTTTAGTTTTAGTTACTATTTAGTAATCCTACTTTGAAAGTTTAACCCCACCCTGAACATAAATTTCCCCTCTCCCCAGCCTCTTCAGATAGTTAAATCACAATTTGATGCTAAACCAATATTTAATATTTATATTATCATGACTATATAAATACCATTTATAGCTGAGCCACATTTAAAAAACTGACTACATTTTAAATGTTTGTTTTAAAGCAAAAGGCTATGATGGCATTCCCTTCCTTATACAACTTTTTGCCATCCCTTCAGTTAGTAATTGCTTTTACAAGATTTATTGGATGTTCTATGCATCCGGGAATGCCCATTGATCGAGGAGACAAGGGCCCCTTGTCCTTGGCCATGAGCTTTAGACGCTAAAGTTAGAGAACTCCCTCTGGCTTTCCCCCAGCCTCACCCCTCCCCATGTGGCAAGAGAACCGTGGGGGCCAAGGGCAGGGAGACATGCCTACCTGGAACCTGTACCAATGTTCTTTTAGACATTGCTTCTGAAACCCAGGACCCCAGAACTCCCTGCCCAGAGGGTCCCAATCCCCCTTCCAGGTCTCTCCCTGCAAAGGCAGATGGTGCTGCTGAGTGTACATGCCAAGGCTGAGGACTGACCAAGGAGCAGCTGTTGTAACAATGTCTACAGGCTTGCACAAGCCCCCTTTTGACAAAGAAAGGAGCTGGGGGTTGGAGGCCCCTATCTTACTCTTGGCCTGACTTGCAAATGTCAGGGGTCAGTGTGTGTACACCTGTGAGTGATTTACCCCCAACAGATGACGGGACTAAATATCCTCAGTTCTTTCAAAAACATCAGCCAGTGCCTTTGTTTTGTTTTGTTAGAGAAGTCTCTCCTTTCATAGTTGTCCAAATCTGCTAGCTCTGCTATTCAGCTGTTAGTCTCCTCTCTGCTCCATCCTTTTTGGAATCCCTTCTGCTTCTCTTTGTGTCGTCTCTGCGATTGTCTGGATCCCAGGTTGTCTTCTTTCTTGGTTTATTTCATTGTTTTGCAGAGGGAATGCATGGGAGATACACTGCAGGTTGAAAAATATTTTATGGTATCTTCACACTGAGCTTGGTATCAAATTTGTAGGTTGGAAATTGTTTCCTTCAGAATTTTGAAGGCATTGTTTCGTTGTTGTTAAGCTTCCAATATTGCTGTTAAGTCCACTGATATTTTAATCCTTGGTCCTTCACATGGAATCTGTTTCTTCTCTCCTGGAGCCTCTCCCAGGCAACATTCTGATGTTCTGTAGTTTCATGTCATTGTGTGGTCTGGGTCTATTTCGTTTGCTCAGTTGAGCATTCCATGGGTCCATTCAATCTGAAAAGTCATGTTCTTTAATCCAGGGGATTTTCTTACCTTATTTCTTTGTTAAGTGCCCTCCTTCATTTTCTCTGGTCCTTATATTTTTGAACTCATGCTATTTGAATGTTTGATTTCCTGAAATCATCTTCTACATTTTAAAAAATCTTTTTTTACACTTTTTTGGCTTGTCTTTTTGTTCTTTTTTCTGAGGATGTCCTCAATGTGACTGTTCTAACCTTCTCTGCATTTTTCTCACATGGTGTCGTACTTTTCCTTTCTAAGAGAACTCTCTTAGTTGTTGCTGATAACTTCTTACCCCCTTTCCCCCAACAGAGGCAATCTCTTTTATTTTATTTCTGATTATATTTATTACAATTCTCCTTCCTACATTTCCTCCAGGTTGATTTTTTTTTTTTTTTTCTGTAGGCTTGTTTGCTTTCTCCTTATTGGAAAGTTTCCTCATATGTTGCTGATCCTTGGCTGGCAAATTGTTCTGGGAGCACTAAAGCCCTGTTTAGAAGTTCTGCATGAATGAAACAGGTCTGCCCACTTGGTGAGGTTCATGGTGGCATAACGGGGCTACAAGCTTGGTTTTCATTGGAGGACCCCCAAATGTCAGAATCCGTGGGTCTTTTTTCCAGAGCAGGTCAGCATCCCCAGACAGAAGTCCTCCCAATCTCCTGACTGGGGGAAAAGGCAGCCGCCAGCTTTGTGGGGGTGCAGAGGGAAAAGGGAGCAAGTGGTCTCTTGTCTGGGATGGAGACTTTTACTTAATTCTGTTGTACCCCTTGGCCTTGACCTCAGCTGGGCATGCATCCTGGAGCCTCTCTCTTTTCCATCCCCCCAGAGAGTAAACTGCTCCTCTTCTGCTGGGTGGGCATTTGGACATCCAATTGCTCCTTTAAACACCTCCCTGGACTCCCATGTTCAGAGAGGCTCTCTCCCGAGCATTTTGGGAGTTTGTGGAGCAAACTGACTTGCCTCTTGCTGCCTTCCTCTCTCTGGTCTGTTACGGCAGTGACTGCTTGTCCATCTGCTTGCCAGCTTCCATCGCTTATTGACATCTCTCTTCTACTATCAGTCTCCTCATAGGTTCTCTTTGTTCCCTAGATTTGTGCATTTAAAAACATTCCTTTACTCTTATGTAAATTGTACATGGAGTTGTAAACGAGACGAGAAAAACTCACAAGTCCAATCTGCTAGGTTTAACTAGAAGCTCTACCAACATTTACTTAGTTTTGTTCATATATTTTCTTAGTATTTTCCTGTGAGTCTACTATTGACAACGTTGAGTTAGCATTTAAAAAATCTATGTGGGTTGTTTTTAATGTCATTGAAGTTTTTGAGTCCATTTCCTTTTACATGTATTTGTTAATTACGTTTTTATTACATTGCTTAGGAAGCAAAAAAGTTTAAAAATATCCTCTGAATTAGGGCAATCATAAGTCAAAATATGGGGAAACTTGGATGTTCCACAAAGTTTCTCCATACCAGTGACAAATAGGTAAACACCATAGTAAAAAGTAACACCTAATCAGAAAACCCTTCTTAAAAATCAGAGCCCAATAATCTAATTGTGACACTTGACAGGGTTCTGTTAAGATCTCAAGGTTAATAGAGGATACTGACAAGTATAAGAATAACTGCAGCCTGCAGGAAAATAAACTAGAAAGAAAAATGTGAGATTAATTATTAATTAGAAACATTGAGTTTCAAAACTCACGTAAACAACCACAGTTTAAAATTTTTTACCAAATGCTTACTCTGTGAGAATAAATATATTGTCAAATAAAAACAATCTTGGAGTTTCAAGATGGCGGCGGCTGGCGCGGAGTAGCTGAGGTGGAAAAGGTGGCCACTGGGCCTCAGGCAGCCGGGAAACTTGTGGACCTTCCTCTGGCCATCTCTTAAGGGAGGACTGCTGCTGCTGGCCGGTCGTGGGGGCTCAACGCCACTTTGCCCCCGGCAGGAGAGGCTGCCTCATTTACAGGCAACAGCTTTGAAGTGTGGAGCAGGAAAAGAACTGATTCTTAGCTGCAAAAGCGAGTCTTGAAACAGGGAACACGGCGCCAGGGCTGCTGTGGATGCAGCCAGGATCCCGGAGGCTGGGGCCGCACTGAAGGCGGCCAGCTGCCCTATTCAGGATTCGAGGTTTCAGGCCGGCATTAAAGAAGATTCCTGGGAGCGCCTGAGCGGCGCTGCGACTGAACAGCCCGAGGCGGCAGCGCCGAGAACACGGAAGGCAACAAACCAGAGACAGAGCGAGCGCCCGACCTGGCACAGCACTGTGAGTGATCCCTGGCACAGCTCTGTTCGGGGGGTGGATGCCCATGCGGCTCCTGCCTGCACCACCAGGCCACTCACTGCCCCGGTGCTGCCTCCATTTTCCCAGGTGCGGGCAGCTCCGCCCTGCTCGGCCATCACTGAGCCCATTTGCTTGGCCTGGCGCGGGGCTTTCCGGACCCTGCGGGCCGGCCTCCTCTCCCACTCCCTCCGCGGTTCTCTGGCGGGGCTGGGGGTGTGGGGCGTCCCGACCAGTGTTGGGAGGGCTAGGAAGTACGGGCGGGCCGACTGTCACTCCACCACACCCTGGACTCCGGCCCCGGTAAACTTCCTGTTACTGGGAGGCAGATAACATCTCTGCGACCACCAGTTTGGAAAAAAGCCTAACGAATTTCTGGTTGGGAATAGTGTGGTAGGAGAGTTCCCAGGTCCGCTTGAACCTGCCGGAGAGCAGGCTGCAGGCGGGCACTAGACTCGGTTTATACCGGGGGGATACAAAGGTGAACAAGACCCGAGAAAGATCTACACAGTGCTACAAAGGCACCCAGAGAGACCGGTCGTCTGTGCCTAGCAGAAACCTGGTAGACTTCCTGGGCGAGGCGGTGCTGAGCAGGGTCTTGAAGGCCCAGCTGATAGACGAGGGGTGCAGAAGACACACCCCAGCCCAGCACAGTGTGCACAGAGGGGGGAGACGTGCGGCCAGGGAGGCGGAGACTCGACAGAAACCACACACCCGGTGGGGTCGCCACTGCACGATCTAACAGCCTGGGCCAGAGCACACGGAACGGGGAGAAGTCCTGTACAGGAAGTGAAAGCTCAACAGAGATCACACACCCTGTGGTACGTGATCCACCAGCCCAGCAGAGTACAAGCTGACCAGAAAGGTGGATCCCCGGAGAAGCCCAAGACCTGAGGCAACCACACACACAAGACACTAGAGGCCAACTGAGCAGTCACGGCGGGAGCCATACCAAATTGGCAACCACAGCAACATCCTAGTTAGTCATTAGTCTCAAACCGGTGGACTGTGAAACCCCCTGCCACAATGAATAAACACCAAAAAAAGACACCAGAAATACAAAAAATCAAGAAAGTACACCACCAAAAGTTAATAAATCTCATACTCTAGATCCTATAGAACAAGAAGCCCTTGAAATAACTGACAAGGAATTTCGAGTGATAATTCTAAGGAAACTGAATGAGATACAAGAAAACTCAGCTAGACATCATGATGAAATGAGGAAAAGTATACAGGATCTGAAAGAGGAAATATACAAGGAAATCAATGTCCTGAAAAAAAATGTAGCAGAACTTGCTGAACTGAAGAAGTTATTCAGCGAAATAAAAAACACAACGGAGAGTTTAACCAGCAGGCTTGTCGAAGTTGAAGAGAGAACCTCTGAACTTGAAGATGGGCTGTTTGAAATAACACAAGCAGACAAAAAGAAAGAAAAAAGAATCAAGGACATGGAAGAAAATCTGAGAGAGATATCAGACAACCTCAAGCGCTCAAATATCCGAGTCATGGGTATTCCAGAAGGGGAGGAAAATGGAGATTCCATTGAAAACATATTCAACAAAATAGTGGCAGAAAACTTCCCAGGTATAGGAAAAATCACAAATCTTCAGATCCAGGAAGCTCAACGATCTCCAAACGTATTCAACCCAAAAAGGCCTTCTCCAAGACATGTCATAGTCAAATTGGCAAAACTCAGAGACAAAGAGAGAATCTTAAAAGCTGCAAGAGAGAAGCGTCAAATCACCTATAAGGGAGCCCCAATCAGGTTAACATCAGACTTCTCATCACAAACCCTAAAAGCTAGAAAGGAATGGGATGATATTTTCAAAATACTAAAAGACAAAGATTGCCAGCCAAGAATACTCTACCCTGCAAGGCTATCCTTCCGAAATGAGGGGCAAATAGTATATTTCTCAGACAAACAAAAACTGTGGGAGTTCACTACCACAAGACCACCCTTACAAGAAATCCTCAAGGGAGTACTGGGTTTGGTTCCTGAAAAATAACTACCACTGCCATAAAAACCTAAGAAAAATCTAAACCCGCTAGTACAATAAAAATGGCATTCATGAAGAGAAAACAAGCTAACAAAAACACTATCTACAACCTAAGGAACCAACAAACAAAGAAACCAAACAGTAAATCAGAAAGCAAGGAACAAAAGACACCTAAGACAACCAAACAACCAATAAAATGCTAGGAATAAATCAACACCTTTCAATAACAACTCTTAATGTTAAAGGCTTAAATTCCCCAATTAAAAGACACAGACTGGCTGACTGGATCAAAAAGCAGGACCCAACTATATGCTGCCTACAAGAGACCCACCTCACCCATAAAGATTCACACAGACTAAGAGTGAAAGGATGGAAAAAGATTTACCATGCAAACAGAAAAGAAAAACGAGCTGGAGTGGCTATTCTTATATCTGACAAAATAGACTTTAAACTAAAAACCATAAAAAGAGACAATGAGGGACACTACTTAATGATAAAAGGACTGATCCATCAAGAAGACATAACAATCATAAATATGTACGCACCCAATGTTGGAGCAGCCAGATTTATAAAACAAACTCTATTAGACCTAAAGAAGGAAATAGACACTAATACCATAATAGCAGGGGACCTGAACACTCCACTGTCAATATTAGACAGATCATCTAGGCAAAGAATCAGTAGAGAAACACAAGATCTAAACAAGACTCTAGACCAATTGGAATTGGCAGATATCTACAGAACATTCCATCCAACAACCTCAGAATATTCATTCTTCTCATCAGCACATGGATCATTCTCCAGGATAGATCACATATTAGGTCACAAATCAAGTCTCAATAAATTCAAAAAAATTGGAATTATCCCATGTATCTTCTCAGACCACAATGGATTAAAACTAGAAATTAATAACAAACAAAACTCTGGAAACTATACAAACACATGGAAATTAAACAGCATTCTACTTAATGACATATGGGTCCAAGAAGAAATCAAGCAGGAAATCAAAAAGTTTATTGAAACTAATGAAAACAATGATACATCATACCAAAACCTGTGGGATACTGCAAAAGCAGTATTGAGGGGAAAATTTATTGCATTAAATGCTCACTTCAGAAGAATGGAAAGATGGCAAGTGAACAACCTAACACTTCACCTTAAAGAACTAGAAAAACAAGAACAATCCAATCCTAAAGTTAGCAGACGGAAAGAAATCATTAAGATCAGAGCAGAACTGAATGAAATTGAAAACCAAAAAACAATTCAAAAGATCAACGAATCAAAAAGTTGGTTTTTTGAAAAGATAAATAAAATTGACAAACCATTAGCATGGCTAACAAAAAAAAGAAGAGAGAAGACTCAAAGAACAAAAATTAGAAATGAAAAAGGCGATATTACAACTGATTCATCTGAAATACAAGGAATCATTCGAGACTACTATAAACAACTATACGCCAACAAATTTGAAAATCTGGAGGAAATGGATAAATTTCTGGACACACACAAGCTCCCAAAACTGAACCGTGAAGATGTAGAAAATTTGAACCGACCAATAACAATAAAGGAGATTGAAGCTGTTATCAGAAGGCTCCCAACAAAGAAAAGCCCAGGACCAGATGGATTCACAGCAGAATTTTACCAAACATTCAAAGAGGAATTGACACCGATTCTTTACAAACTATTCCAAAAGATTGAAACGGACGCAAATCTCCCAAACTCATTCTATGAAGCAAACATCATCCTGATACCAAAACCAGGTAAAGATATAACCAAAAAAGAAAACTACAGGCCGATATCCTTGATGAATATAGATGCAAAAATCCTCACTAAAATACTAGCAAACAGAATACAGCAACACATACGAAAAATTATTCATCACGATCAAGTGGGATTCATCCCAGGGATGCAAGGTTGGTTCAACATACGCAAATCAATAAATGTGATACACCATATTAATAAACTCAAACACAAGGACCATATGATCATCTCTATAGATGCTGAAAAAGCATTTGATAAAGTTCAGCACTCATTCATGACAAAGACCCTCTATAAGTTAGGTATAGAGGGAAAGTATCTCAACATAATTAAAGCCATATATGCCAAACCCACTGCCAATATCATCCTGAATGGGGAAAAGCTGAAAGCTTTTCCTTTAAGAACAGGCACTAGACAAGGATGCCCACTCTCACCACTCCTATTCAACATAGTGTTGGAAGTACTAGCCAGAGCAATCAGAGAAGAGAAGGAAATAAAGGGCATCCAGATTGGAAAAGATGAAGTCAAACTGTCCCTGTTTGCAGATGACATGATCCTATATATCGAACAGCCTAAAACCTCTACAAAAAAACTGTTGGAATTGATAAATGATTTCAGCACAGTAGCAGGATACAAAATCAACACACAAAAATCAGTAGCATTTCTTTTCTCCAATAGTGAACATGCAGAAGGAGAAATCAAGAAAGCCTGCCCATTTACAATAGCCACCAAAAAAATAAAATACTTAGGAATTGAGTTAACCAAGGAGGTGAAAAATCTCTATAATGAGAACTACAAACCACTGCTGAGAGAAATTAGAGAGGATACAAGAAGATGGAAAGATATTCCATGCTCTTGGATTGGAAGAATCAACATAGTGAAAATGTCCATACTACCCAAAGTGATATACAAATTCAATGCAATCCCCATCAAAATTCCAAAGACATTTTTCTCAGAAATGGAAAAAACTATTCAGACATTTATATGGAACAATAAAAGACCACGAATAGCCAAAGCAATGCTCAGCAAAAAAAATAAAGCTGGAGGCATAACACTACCTGACTTTAAGCTATATTACAAAGCTATAATAACCAAAACAGTATGGTACTGGCATAAAAACAGACACACTGACCAATGGAATAGAATAGAGAATCCAGAAATCAACCCTCACACTTACTGCCATCTGATCTTTGACAAAGGCACCAAGCCTATTCACTGGGGAAGGGACTGCCTCTTCAGCAAGTGGTGCTGGGATAACTGGATATCGATATGCAGGAGAATGAAACTAGATCCATACCTCTCACCCTATACTAAAATCAACTCAAAATGGATTAAGGATTTAAATATACACCCTGAGACAATAAAACTTCTTAAAGAAAACATAGGGGAAACACTTCAGGAAATAGGACTGGGCACAGACTTCATGAATACGACCCCAAAAGCACGGGCAACCAAAGGAAAAATAAACAAATGGGATTATATCAAACTAAAGAGCTTCTGCACAGCAAAAGAAACAATTAAAAGAGTTAAAAGACAACCAACAGAGTGGGAGAAAATATTTGCAAAATATACATCTGACAAAGGATTAATATCCAGAATATATAAGGAACTCAAACAACTTTACAAGAAGAAAACAAGCAACCCAATTAAAAAATGGGCAAAAGAGCTAAGTAGGCATTTCTCTAAGGAAGATATACAAATGGCCAACAGACATATGAAAAAATGCTCAACATCACTCAGCATCCGGGAAATGCAAATCAAAACCACATTGAGATACCATCTAACCCCAGTTAGGATGGCTAAAATCCAAAAGACTATGAACGATAAATGCTGGCGAGGCTGCGGAGAAAAAGGAACTCTCATACATTGTTGGTGGGACTGCAAAATGGTGCAGCCTCTATGGAAAATGGTATGGAGGTTCCTTAAACAATTGCAAATAGATCTACCATACGACCCAGCCATCCCACTGTTGGGAATATACCCAGAGGAATGGAAATCATCAAGTCGAAGGTATACCTGTTCCCCAATGTTCATCGCAGCACTCTTTACAATAGCCAAGAGTTGGAACCAGCCCAAATGCCCATCATCAGATGAGTGGATACGGAAAATGTGGTACATCTACACAATGGAATACTACTCAGCTATAAAAACGAATGAAATACTGCCATTTGCAACAACATGGATGGACCTTGAGAGAATTATATTAAGTGAAACAAGTCAGGCACAGAAAGAGAAATACCACATGTTCTCACTTATTGGAGGGAGCTAAAAATTAATATATAAATTCACACACACACATACATACACACACACAAACCGGGGGGGGGGGGAAGAAGATATAACAACCACAATTATTTGAAGTTGATACAACAAGCAAACAGAAAGGACATTGTCGGGGGGGAGGGGGGGAGGGAGAAGGGAGGGAGGTTTTGGTGATGGGAAGCAATAATCAGCTACAATGTATATCAACAAAATAAAATTTAAAAAAAAAAAAAAAATAAAAAAAAATAAAAAAAATAAAAACAATCTTGAGTTAGTAAGGCGTGACTTTATTCAAAGGCTTTGTTGTGAGTTGGGGAGAGGGACTCTTGCATAGGGAGACGGCTGTAAGGTCTGTGAGCTCCCGAGGACTCGAGGACTCGCTGGAAGGGTTTGCCTTCCTAGGGAAGAGGAAACACGGCAGAGAGAGCCGGGTGTGGGAGGTGGGGTGAGAAGGTGGAGCAACTGGACAGTAGATCAGAGAATGTTTTCCCCTGAGGCCAGGCAGGGACTGAGGATGAGCCAAGGTTCAGGGGCTTGGGGGAAGGAGAGACGTTTAACCAAATTTGGGTAACAAGCATTGTGCTCTAATTGATTAGTGGGAACAAGCAGTTGAACTAGTCATTGAGGAGACAAAGAATGAGAATTTGCTGTGGTCTGTGTCCAGCCTCATCTTGGGTAAACAGGGGGCATCTGTGGGAGTCTTATCTAAGTCCCATGGGAAGGGGGTTGTTTGAGCACAAAGGACGGAAGGATTTCTTAACCTTTGCTGTTTTGCAGGATCACAGGAGTCAGGTACTTTTGATACTGGCAATATGCATAAGCAAGATGGTTACTCCTGAAAAGCTGAGGCTAGGGTGGGAGACAAGGGAATAAAGATCTCGGCACAACGTAGTAAGTGCTGTGATAAATAAATATTCGGGTTGCCATGGTAACAGAGCAGAGAGGCACCTAGTGTGGGGGAAGGAGCGGGCAGCCATAGCTGAGCAGAGTCTTCATGGACCACCGAGACCCACCCGGGTGGAGTGCAGGCCACCAGGGCAGAGCCCCACACGCCGGCGAAGATGGGAAAGGCCAGCGTGCTTTGTCAACTGTGTGAGGCCAGGCCCAGGTGCAAGTGGACAAGGGAAACTAGGCTTTTCTGGCTGGTGAGAGGTTTTCCTCCTCCTTAGGCCAATTTTTTTCAGAGCAGAAGAAATCTAGTGAAAATCTAGGTAGTACATAGGAATTGATCTAGGGTTTATTTTCCAACTTAAGGTTTTTGTTGTCAGGATCACACTTAATATTCTAAAAAGTGTCCAACTCCTACTTTACTCTTTTTGAGAAACAGACTGCTGGAAAAGCAAGTTTCTTCTCTTGTGCTCCAAACAGACAGCAAAAAGGATAGGGGAGCAGACATCAGACACCTCAGGACGACACGCAGTTTCTCTGTGCTGGTGTTCATGTCCGAGTGGCCAGCGAGAGAGAAAGCTATGTGTGTGTCAGAGTTCAACCGGCAGGGACATCAAATGTGGTGGATGTGGGACACCTTGAGGGGGGGTTAGGGTGGAGGCCGGGGTCAGGACACAGATAGCCTCTTGGCAAGTAGGATTCAGCCAGGACAACAAGAGGGTGGCTACTGTTTCTACAGACCTGCTGGGCCCTCATTCCTTCTCTGCATGTCACCCCGAGCCAGGGGTCCTGCAGAGCCCAGAGCAGACCCCAGCAGTTGCTGTGATACTATTCAAGCTTCTCTCAGAGAAACTCAGAGGTCTCACCATACGTCACCCTTGAGAATGTCCAGGATTTCACTTAATTTGAGACTCATATTTCCCCTGTGAGTGATGAGGTTCTGCTCTGTTATTATTTGATCTTTGTAGCTTTTGTTGTAACTTCTAAAATGTTGTGGCACTTGTAACAAGAGGGAAACAAATGTCTTTATCCAAATATAGAGGACAGTAAAACACAACACGTCCTAAATGTCAGCCAAGCTCCAGCCTGGCAGTGTTTAGTGTTTGAGTTTGGCATCATGCCCCTTCCTGCACCAATGGTCCTCACCATCAGAGAAACATCTTCCTGGCACCTGCTGGTGCCATGGAATCCTCCCTTATCCTGGGAAGCAGATGCTGTGGAGTCCACACCAGGTGCACATGATAGGAGGAGGTGAGCAAAGCAGAAAGAGGAGACTTCAAGGCGTGAAAAGTCAATGGTAACAGGAATAATAGTCCAACAGAATGGGAAGAGAAAGCCGAATGATTTCAAAATCAATAGAGTAGCCTAAAAAAAAAAATAAATAAAAAATAAGGTAGAGATAGGAAAAGCCCGTGAACATGGAAATTTATAAAGATTGACTAAGGCAGGTAGTGCAAAAAGCAGGCATTTAAGGAAGGGTTAAAAAAAATGAATGTGGTGTACTGGTAATAAATAAAAAAGAAACAATAAATTAAAACAGACAAAGAAAAACTTCTGTACCCAAAAATACAGAGGGAATAGGGTATGGCAGAAAGAGCAAATTTGTAAACACAAAGTGAATTCAGCCTCTGTTGGAAATCTGATGTTCCAGGGCAAAAATTGCATGGCTTTCTCAGCTTCCGTTTCTCAGACTAAGTAATTCAGAGCAAGCCTGTGGATGCTTGACGACAGCAGTGCACAAAGGTGATCGGTCGTTTACATCACCCAGATTCCCACACTGACTATAGGATCAGGGAAACCAGGCGATCAGAAGTGGTGGCTCTTTTTCCCAGTCTTTCCCAACCCGCTTCCAGTCCAAAGTAAGTGAACGCTATTAATCAACAGACTTGGTCCTACCTAAGTCCTGGGACAATCCCAAGCTAGTCTGCTGATATTTCAGATGTCTCGTGCCACAAGTGGGTGAGTTATGGGATATTTTCCCCTTCTGGTGAAGTCTGAGGGCCTTGTTTTTGCCCTTCTAGCCCAGGTTTTCTGTGTGCATCAGTTCTTATCTACCCTATAGTTGCCCGATGAACTTGGAGCTGGGTTCCTGGTTTCTGGTTGGGGGTCTCACTTTGCCCAGCCCTGGACAGCACCACTCCTTGTGACTTGCACAGTTGTGGAATGGCTTGCTTCAACGACTGCTCCCCTACACCCATGCTTTCCACCAATCCAACACACAGCCAAGCTACCTGCCATAGGGATTTCCTCTGCTATGTACCACCTTCCAGATCATCCCGCATCTGATCTGACCAATTGCAACATTGTGATTTGGGATGTGGGCTGCTGTTAAAGTGTCTTCACATACAACCCTTGAATCCACAAAAGCAATGTGTGAAGTGGGCTACTGTGGTCATTATTTTCAAGATGAGGAACTGAAGACAAGAATCATTAAATAATTCACCTAAAGTCAAATGGCCAAGGAAGTGGCAGGGCTGGGATCTAGATCCTAATTTGGGTGCTATCTAGAACTTACTTTTCCTACCACATTATAGAGGTGACTAGAGAACATTTGCCCTAAAGACCTTATTTTTAAAATGACAATTAAAAAAGCAAAGAACAGTCCTTTAACTAATGCTTAAAAAAAAAGAAGGGAAGATCACAGAAATTGGTTTGCCTAAGATTATACAAATGATTAGTGGCAGAATTGACGTTTAAAAGAGCTCTTCACTTCCAGACAAGTAATCTGCAGCAGGAGACCTTGAGACTTGGCATCACAAAATGGGACACTTTCAATTGTTGAAAATTGTTTTCAGTTTCTTTACATTTCCTCAGGAAAAAGGTCAGCCCTTCAGCATGCCACCCAGAGCCCATCATGATCCGTCTCCTCCCACTTCACTTTCCATCTTTATAATGCCAGGCACAGAGCCTTCATTTCTGCAAATATTTCAATTGACTGAATTGTAATAGGTTAGGGCAAAATTTTAAAACCCCGTACATCTTTATTTCTGGATGGGAAAATGGAAAATAATTTTAAAAAAAGAGGGTAATATTTGCCAACTGTTTACCATTCCGGACACTGTAATGGGCACCTGTAAATTGACCAATGGTTCTCTAACTTGAAGGGACAATCACAGTCACCCGAGGTTTATCTCAGGTTAAAACCAAAGATTGCTGGGCCTCACCCCCAGAGTTTCTGACTCAGTAGTCCTAGAGTGGGGTCTGAAAATTTGCATTCGGAATAGATTTCCAGATGAGGCTGATTGCTGCTGGTCCGGGGACCACCCTTTGAGGATCAGTGGTGTAGACTATTACCTGAATCCTCTCAATAAACCTGGCACAATGTTGTTATCCTCTCCACTGCACAGAAGAGGAAATTGTGGCTTAGTAATGTTAGGTACACACCTAAGACTACCCAACCAAATTTAACTGCAGGATGCTAGCACCAAACTTTTTGGTTCCAAAACTGTCTCTGCTCTTTCCAAAAATCATGCTCCTTCATAAGCAGCAGATTTTCAAAGGAGCAGTGTCTTGGTGCCTCCCCTTCCTGGTGTGGGAACTGAACACAGTTCTCTGGAGCTGGGGTCCAGGCTGCCTGCATCCCATGGAGCCCCTTTCTCACTGGCGGGTGTGCACAGGCCCCGTGGATCTGGTCGAGGTCTAATTTACAGCTTCTCACCTGTCCCAGCTCTCTCAGGTCAGTGGGCTTAGGTTAGAAAATATTGTGTGTGTGTGTGTGTGTGTGTTTATTCTGAGGGGGCCAAGGAGGCTTTGAGGATGGGGGAGAAGAGAGTGGTTGATGCTTCATAAAGACAGGACAGGGGTACTGTACCTGCTGCCCCTCATGGGGTAGTGGGATTGCTGGATCATATGGTAGGTCTATTTTTTATTTTTTGAGGAAACTTCATACTGAGTTACATGATGGCTGTACTAGTGCTGGGTTCATTTCTAATTTGGATGAATTTCAATATTGTATTGTTTGAAAGCAAATAGAGATTTTGTTTCTGAATAATCTTTTTTTAAAAATTGGTTTAATAATTTTTAAACTCTTGGGTGGAATGTTTTCAGTTTGGCAGTTTGGAAATGAGAAGACAATTTGTATTTTCTGGTTTTGCTTTGTTTTGTTTTGCAAACTAAGTGTCCATTCTGTCAGCTCAGTGCAAACATCACAGGCAGGAGACAAGCTCTGAAGATAATAGCCTTCTCTTAAAAGGATTGTTGATGAAAACATATAACTTTAAAATGCACTGAAAAGAATAAATTATGCCTAGTAGGGGAACAACAGAAAACATCTCCTTTTCAGCTTTGTGATCATTTCGGTGTTTGTCATTTCTAGCCACTGCAACAGAATGAATTCTATTCCACGTGTTGATAAGTCGGCCATTCTGTTTAGAGGGAACTGGGTTTGAAAATTGCACTGGGACTGAAATTGGATGGCAGCATGAAGCTGTTAAAGATAATAGACCTGTGTTAAGACCACAATGAATGGAGCAGTCCTCTGGCCTGCCAAAGCATCCTTATCGTCCTGCCTGGGCTGTTTTCCACACACACAGTGCGTTCACAGCAGGCTGTCCCTTCTCTTTTGGGGGCGCTCCTGCGTACGCATGCCCCAAATCACAGGCACGGCTTCCAGGCGGGGCGCTGACATCCATGTCCATTTCCTCAAACATCTATCAGGAGGGCCCCAACCAATTCGGCACCCGCCATCTGGTATCGTCATTCCACTGGGTCCCTCTTCCAGTGGCTGCACACTTCCGTGAATGGCAATCTAAGCTCATTTGTTTTGAGCTGTCACCAAGATGGACATTTTCCCTGGGGTTGAGAATTTTGTTTCAGACAAAAAAGATATACACTGGAGACAGTCTGGCAGAATTTTCCACCTTTTAAAGCTGGGGTGAAAGCCAGGGTTGTACTAGCAGATTGAGATGGAGCTACCCAAATCTAACTGATGGCTTCCAAGGGAATTTTGCAAGGCCTAGACTGTGAATGCCCCTGAGTAAAAACAGCTGCTGTCTCTTCTCTTTGCATGCAGAATTCACTGCCATTTCTGGAGCTGCAGGAGGTGGGGGATGGGAGTAGTGCTCAGCATTTTTAAGAGTGGTAGGTTCAAAAAGTCATGAAAATTTGTTAGTTAACTTTCTGATGGAAGGCAATAGAATTAGTGACCTTCAGCTAGCCACCTCTGAACACCCCAGATTCCTGAGATTGCTGCATCCAGTGGGGATCTGCTTTCCAGCACTCCCTTCCTCCTGTCCCAGTCCACCCTGACTCCATTCCACCTCCTGCAGAGGGGGAAGAAAGCCTTACCCCCAACCAGATGGGGCTTAGAATCCTTCTAATTGCATTGTTTCCCTAGTGGGAGGAGAGAGAGAAGAGACAGCAGAATAGAGCAGACAGCCCTGCTAAGGGGAGATGTCAATGGAAGGAGAGGACTCAGCTTCTTTCTGGCTCGGCCATCAAAATTGAATTTTGGCTCTTATTGACTATGTCCTCCACACGTAACTCCCCCAGGAGAGGTCCCTGGCTGACTCATTCCCCATCTCGTTCACCATTGCACATTCACACTGTGGGTACTCCGTGCTTGGTTTTCTTCTTGTTCTCCCAAATGGTAAGCTTGAAAGCAGAAGCTGTGTTTTCTTCACCTCTGCTGCCCTGCGCTTGGCACAGTGTTTGGCATACAGTATTCAGTTAACCTTCAATGAAAAAATTGGTGGTGTTCATTGCACCTTTTCAAAGTTCAGTTATAACAAATTATAATGGCAAGTGGTTTGGGAAAGCCACTCCGCAGGTCACATGGAGCCATTTAGAAAAGAACCCTGGCACCATAGAGCAGCAAATACTGAAGCAGGACTTTCTGCAGCCTTTAGGAGATCAGTGGTGTGTGCTGAGCAGATTTTTCAAGCCATAATGCAATTATAATGTGCTATAATTTAACTTTGAAAAGATGGAATAACAATCCCAAAGAGGAGATGTGTTGAGCCAAAATGATCAAAGGAAGTCACAGTTAGGAGTGAAAAATAGAGGGAGAAATGTAGACACAACATTTTAAAAATCTGAATTTTTAAAATGCCCAGCTTGTTTCAGGTATTAACATCTGAGTGATCTTAGGTTCTCTACACTAGCAGGACAGAGACCTTACTCTTCTGCCAAATTTAATTAAACAAATGTGACTTCAAAGTAAATTTGGACATATTTTATTTAGGATTAGCTAGTATAAATGTCATTTCCTTAAAATATGTAAAAATGCTTTCTTCAGATTGATCGAGACTATCTCATTCTGTTTTTCTGATAATCTTTGGATTTATAGCAAAATGTTTGTGTTCCAAAAGCATGAACAAAGATGAGGATGTTTACTGGCTGAAGTTCCATCCAAGTATCAAAATGCAAATTTTACTATGGCTCTAGGTGGCCAACGGTGAGGTGATTCCACCTTTAGAACAAGTCTAAAGAGTGTATCGGAGATAACTGTATGTAGACAGGTCAGTGCAGATGTCGCTCCAATGTGCTGGTGCAGCCTGAGCCCATTACTGCCCAGGCTGTGCCAGCGTTTTCATGGAGGCGTGTCTAGAGCAAAAGACTATGTACTGGTACTGCATACTTTGGTATAATCCTCTTTTAAGCAAGTCAGATTAATGAGGAGAGGTATCCAAAAACAAAGAAGGGGATTAAAAACATAAGACACAGAAATATGGTCCTGAAGTCAACAGTCTGGGCAAACTGTAGGCAGCAAGGCAGCAGGACTGAATCTTGGGGCCGATTACAAAATTAAGGCTGAGTAAAGAGTCTCTCATCTCAAGCAACATCTTCAGGGCACACTTCTCAGAGATAAAATTTTTCATTTTGGTGATATGTTTGAGGAAATATCAACACTTCGATATCATTCTACAGAGTAAATTTCCGTTATTATCATCCTCAATTTATTTCAAATCTTAATGCTAGGAGCTGAAGATATAAAGATAAAATTCACTTCCTGTCTTGTAGAAGTTATTGAACATGATGTATACATATATACACACATACACACACATTATTAATATAAGATAGAATATGGTAATATGCCTAACAGTCAATACATGCAATAATAATTGCTAATATTTATTGTGCATTTACTACACTGGGCCCTATTCTAAGACCTTTAAATGTATTAATTCTTTCACAAAAATTGTATAGATTTAGCACTACCATTTTAATTATACAGATGAGGAGCCTGAGGCACAGAAAAAATTTTTTAAAAAACAATGATGAACTTGACTGAGTCAGAGATGATAAATTCAGATCCAACACTCAGACCCCACTGTCTGGCTCCAGAGCTCCCACACGTTCCAAGGACTATCAAGAGAACAACACAAGACTCATCCTCTGTAATTCAGTAAAACCAGCTAGAACATGGTGCTCAGCACAATATTGTAGGGTCGAACATCTCCAGGGAATGAAACGATCTAGTTCTACTGCATAATACCTTAGCAATCTGCTCATCTGTCAATTCTGGCCTCTTGTGGCATGGACAGGAATTTGTGCAGCTCTCCTTCTATATCCGCTGTCCTAGCATGGAGAAAAGGCACTCCATAAGGAAATAAATGAATGAATATCTGACTAGGATCTGAGATACTTTTCTCCTTGTTGAAGAAACCAGCTTTACTTTTTCCCCTGGTTCCAATACTTACCTTAACTTTTTAGCTGCAAGACTTGCTTCTTTGGTAAATAGTAATGTTTTCCCATTTTAAATTGAGGTTTTGTGAAAGGCTTACTATTTGGGGACAGGACTAGCCCTCCAAAAAAGCTGTATTCCAAAGAGAGTGGAAAAGTACCACATGGATTGGATAAAATGGAAAATTATATTCATGTGACCCACTGTGTTACCAAAAGGCAAATGTGTGTTTTGTTGGCTTGGGTTTGCTCCTCTGCTGCTATGTCTCCCTCCAGTGCCTCTTTAGTGGTCATTTTCTAAACTGTCCTTATGTTCAAGGTTTCTCATAAAAACTAATCCCTGTTTTAACTTGTATTTGAGACTGTGTTACACTGAAGAGCCACGGCACCTGACTGCATTTCCACAGGAGCCAAGATGAAGCAAATCCAACCTCGTTTCTCATGGCCACGTGCCCCACACACTTCTCACTCACATGTTCCTTTTTTATCATCTTGGTGATAATTATATTTTTCCATTATTTACAGTAACTCTTATGACAATTATTTATAAAATCACATTTTTATTTTTATTTTTATTCTCAAAACAAAGGCAAGGCTGACATTTGCAATATTCCAGGAACTTCGAGCAAGTGCCTCATGCTAGGGTGCTATGACAGGTCGAAGGGCACTCAGAAAGATCACAGATGCAGGGGACAGCCTCTTCTGAGAGCAAGTGGGCACTCAGAAGTGGAAGTAATGCTTAGAAGTCCAGGGTGAGAAAGAAACTCTTACTTACCTTTGGTTGACTTGCCGTTCTCTAGAATACCGTGACTGCTTTTTTCCTTCTTCCTTCTAGGCTTCTAAGTATGTGTTTGTGTTTGTGTTTGTGTGTGTGTGTGCTTGGTTTGACAGCATGTGTGGTTATTACTCAGCTATTATAGTGAAGAGTAGGTCTTTGCAAAGCACATCTTTAACTGAGACAGAATGGAAACTGAACAGGGGAAGAAAAGAAAAAGAAGAGAGATGGGGAAATAAAGAGGTAGAGAAGAGGAAAGGTGATTGAACAGCTTCTTAGCTGAGGAGGACCGTAAATGGTGGCAACAGGTGTCAGAGAAATTTGATCTTGGGGCTGGCAGGGTCTCCTGTGGCAAAGCTGAGGAGGGGCCTTAGCTTGGGACGTGGGGACAGATATTTCAGGAAGCTCAGCCAGAATTAGCTCAAGGTGACCCCATCGCACCAAACCCACATCTGTTCTTTAATTTTTATCTTAGACACTGAAGAGATTGTGCATCTAACTCTATTCTGAGATACTTAAAAAAGAAACATATTGGTCCAATAGCTTAAAAGGTAAATCTCTGTGCATCAAATCCTAAAGAAAATTTATGACAAAATGGATAAACTTCTAATTTCCCTTCATAGGGCATTTCACTAAAGAGTGAATCATACCTGGCATGGAATGAGGGTTTCTTTTTTTTTTTTATTGAAACATAATTGATTATACATATTTTGGGGGTACAGAGTTGAATATCAATACCTGTTTACAATATGTGTTGACCAAATCAGGATAATTAGTATTTTTATCACTACACAATGTAATCATTTTTGTGGCCCTTTACGAATTTTTTACTAACACCCCCCCTCCGTTTTCCACCTCTGGTGACCTCAGTTGTATTCTCTCCTTGTGAAAGTTCAATGTTTTATTGTGATTGATGTATCTTTCTTTCTTTTTTATTTATTTGTTAATTTTGGGGGCTCCCACTTATGAGTGAGGACATGCCATATTTCTCTTTCTGTGCCTGGCTTATTGCACTTAACATAATTTTCTCTAAGTTCATCCATGTTGCTGAGAATGGCAGAATTTCATTCTTTTTTATGGCAGAGTAGTATTCCATTGTGTATATGTACCACATTTTCCTTATCCAGTTGTCCACCGATGGACATTTATGTTGGCTCTGACTCTTGGCTGTTGTAAACAGAGCTGCAGTAAACATGGAAGTGCAGATATGCCTTCAACATGATGATTTCCACTCCTTTGGGTATATACCCGGCAGTGGAATTGCTGTATCATATGGCAGTTGTATCTGTAGTTGTTTGAGAAACCTCCATACTGTTTTCCATAAAGGCTGTTCCTATTTACAGTCCCACGAACAGTGTAGGAGGGATCCCCTTTCTCCACATCCTTGCTAGCATTTGTTATTCCCTTTCTGATGATAGCCTGTCTAACTGGGGTGAGATGATATCTTAATGTGGTTTTGATTTGCATTTCCATGATGCCTAGTGATGTTGAGCATTTTTTCATGTGTCCCTTGGTCATTTGCATATCTTCCTTCGAGAAATGCCTATTCAGCTTCTTTGCCCATTTTTTAATCAGGTTACTTGTTTTTTACTGTTAAGTTACTGAGTTCCTTGTGTATTCTGGATTTTAATCCCTTGTCAAGTGCATAGTTTGCAAACATTTTCTCCCATTCTGTAGGTTGTCTTTTTGCTCTGTTGATTGTTTCCTTTGCTGTGCAGAAGCTTTTTAGTTTGCTATAATCCCATTTGTTTATTTTTCTTTTGTCACCTGTGCTTTGGGGTCTTAGTCATAAAGTCTTTGCCCAATCCTACTTCCTGAAGTGTCTCCTCTATGTTTCCTTCTAGGAGTTTTGTAGTTTAAGGTCTTATATTTAAGTCTTTAGTTCATTTTGAGTTGATTTTGGTATATGGAGAGAAGTATGGGCCTAGTTTCATTCTTCATCATATGGATGTCCAGTTTTCCCAGCACCATTTATTGAATTTCCCCAATTCATGTTTCTAGTGCCTTTGTTGAAGATCAGTTGGCTGTTTGTACATGGGCTGACTTCCAGGTTCTCTATTCTGTTTCATTGATCTGAGTGTCTGTTTTTGTGCCAGTACCATGCTGTTTTGGTTTCTATAGCTATATAGTATAATTTGAAGTCAGGTAGTGTAATGCCTCTTGATTTAGTTATTTGGTTTTGTTTTTGTTGTTTTTTTTGCTCAGGATTGCTTTAGCTGCTAGGGGTCTTTTGTTGTTCCTTATGAATGTTAGGATTGCTTTTTTTATTTCTGTGAAGAATGTCATTGGTATTTTGATGGGGATTGCATTGAATCTGTAAATCACTGGGTAGTATGGACATTTTCACAATGTGAATTCTTCCAATCCACGAGCATGGAATGTCTTTCCATCTTTTCATGTCCTCTTTAATTTCTTTCAGCAGTGATTTGTAGTTTTCACTGCACAGATTTTTCAACTCCTTGGTTAAATTGATTCCTCGGTATTTTATTCTTTTGGTGACTATTGTAAATGGGCTTGCTTTCTTGATTTCTTTTTCTGCTAGTTTGTTGTTGAAGTATTAAAATGCTACCAGCATTTGTGGGTTGATTTTGTATCCTGTAACTTTACTGAAATCATTTATCAGACCTAAGAGTTTTTAGTAGAGTCTATAGGTTTTTTTTATACACAGGATCATATCATCTGCAAACAGGGATCATTTGTCTTCATCGTTTCAAATCTCGATGACCTTTATTTCTTTCTCTTGCCTGATTGCTCTGGCTAGTAATTCTGGAAGTACGTTAAATGGGAGTTGTGATAGTGGGCATCCTTGCTTTGTTCTTGTTCTTAAGGGAAAAGCTTTCAACTTCTCCCCATTCAGGATGATATTGGTGGTGTGTTTGTCATATCTGGTTTTTATTGTATTGAGATATTTTCCTTCTATACCTAATTTGTTGAGAGTCTTTATCATAAAAGGATATTGAATTTTGTCAAATCCTTTCTCTGAGTCTGCTGAGATAATTGCATGGTTTTTGTTCTTGAGCTTGTTGATGTGGTGTATCATTTATTGACTTGTGTGTGTTGAACTATCCTTGCCTGCCTGGTATGACCACTTGATCATAATGTATAATTTTTTTGATGTGCTGCTGTATTCAGTTTACTAATATTTTTTTGAGGATTTTTGTGTCTATGCTGATGAAAGATATTGGCCTGTAGTTTTTGGTTGCTGTTGTATCTTTATCTGGTTTTGTTATCAGGGTGATGCTGACCTCATAGAATGAGTTTGGAAGAATGGCTTCTGTTTCAATTTTGGGGAATAGTTTGAAGACAGTTAGTATTATTTCCTCTTTAAAGGTTTGGTAGAATTCAGCAATAAAGCCATCCACTCCCATGCTTTCCTTTGTTAGGAGACTGATTGCTACTTCAATCTCATTGCTTGTTATTGGACTGTTCAGGTTTTCTGTTTCTTCTTGGTTTAGTGTTGGTAGTTTGCATGTGTCCAGAAATTTATCCCTTTCTTCCAGGTTTTCAAATTTTGGGGCATATAGTTGTTTATAATAGTCTCTAATGATTCTTTGTATTTGTGTGGTCTTGGCTGAAATGTCTCTATTTCATTCTTGATTTTTGTTATTTGAGTCTTCTCTCTTCTTTTTTTAGTTAGCCTATATAATGGTTTGTCTATTTTGTTTAGCTTCTCAAAAAACCAACTCTTCATTTTGTTGATCTTTTGTATTATTTTTTAAGTCTCTGTTTCATTTAGTTCTGCTCTGATCTTAAGTATTTCTTTCTGTCTGCTAATTTTGGTATTGGATTGTTTTTGTTTTTCAGGTTCTTTGAGGTGTAGCATTCAGTTATTTGAAATTTTTCTATTCTTTTGATGTAAGCATTTCTTGCACTAAATTTCTCATTAGTACTGCTTTTGCAGTTTCCCACAGGTTTTGGTATGATGTGTCTTCATTTTCATTAATTTCAAGAAATTTTTTGATTTTCTGTTTAATTTCTTTTTGGACCCATAGGTTGTTCAGGAGCATATTGTTTAACCTCCAAGTATTTTTATAGTTTCCAGGGTTTTGCTCATTATTGATTTCTAGTTTTAACCCATTGTGGTCTGAAAAGATACTTGAAATTATTTCAATTTTTAAAATTGGTTGAGACTTGATTTGTGACATGTCATCTATCTTGGAGAATGTTCCATGTGCTGATGAGAAGAATGTATGTTCTGTAGTTGTTGGATGAATGTTCTGTAGATATCTACCAGGTCCAATTGACCTAAGATGTAGTTTAAATCATGTGTTTCTCTGTTGATTTGTTGCCTAGATGTTCTGTCCAGTGTTGAGAGAGGGGTGGTCAGGTCCCCAACTGTTATTGTATTGATATCTATCTATTTCTTTAGGTCTAATAGTGTTTACTTTACATATCTAGATTCTCCAGTGTTGGGTACATATATATTTATGACTGTAATGTCATTTTGCTGGATAGATCCCTTTATCATTATATAATGGCCTTCTTTGCCTCTTTTTATGTTTGTTGGTTTAAAGTGTATCTTATCCAATATAAGAATAACTACTCCTGCTTATTTTTGGTTTCTATTTGTTTGGCATATCTTTTTGCATCCCTTCATTACCAATCTGTGTGTGTCTTTAAGGTGAGGTGAGGCTCTTGTAGGTAGTATATAGTTGCATGTAGCTTTTTAATCCAATCAGCCAGTCTTTGTATTTTGAAAGGGGTATTTACTCCACTTTCATTTAGGGTTGTTATTGAAAGGTATTGTCTTACTCCTTGCATTTTATTGATTTTAGTTTGGATGTTTTAAATATCTTTTATTCTTTTCTTCCCATTTTATTGTTTTTCTTCAGTGTTCATTGGTTTTTGAAGTGGGAAGATATAGTTTCTTTCTCTTTCTCATTTGCATATTTTTTCTGCCAGTGGGTTTTGTTCTTTCTTTGTATTCATGGCAGTGATTATCATTTTTCAGATTCCAGATGCAGAACTCCCTTGAAGATTTCTTGTAGGGCTGGTTGTGTGGTGGTGAACTTCCAAAGTTTTTGTTTGTCTTAGAAATACACTATTTATCTGTAATTTCTGAAGGATAGCTTTGCTTAGTATAGTATTCTTGGCTGGCAGTTTTTTCATTTAGTATTTTGGGTATATCATCTCATGCTCTTCTGGCCTGTACAGCTTCTTTTGAGAATCCTGCTGTTAGTCTGATGGGGACTCCCTTATAGATGACTTGATGCTTTTCAGTTTCTGTGTTTAAGATTCTCTCTTTGTCTTTTAGTTATGCCAGTTTGACTATAATATGTCTCAGAGAGGACCTTTTTGAATTGAATCTGTTTTGGGATCTTTGAGCCTCCTAGATCTGAAGGTCCTTGTCTCTCCCAATACCTGGGAAATTTTCTGTCATTATCTCTTTGAATATGTATTCAATGCCTTTTCCTTTCTCCTCCCCTTCTGGAACACTCCTGATTCGGATGATTGTGTGCACAAAGTCATCTGTTAGCTCTCATAGGTTTTCTTCATTTTTAATTTTTACTTATTTATTTTTTGTCCCACTAGGTTATTTCAAAAAGACTGTCTACAAGATCAGAATTTCCTTCTTCTGCTTGCTCTAGGCTTCTGCTTAAGCTCTTGGTTGTGTTTTTTATTTTGTTGAATGAGTCCTTCAGTTCCAGGAGTTCTGCTACATTCTTTTTAAAACTATTTATCTCTTTGTAAATTTCCTCCTTTATATCTTGGATGGTTTTTCTCATTTCTGTATGTCCTCTGAGTGTTCTTCTATGACATTGAGTTTCCTTCAGACTGTTACTCAGAATTTCTTTTCACAGTCATTTCAAGGGTTTCCTACTCTATGGGATTTGGTACTTGAGAATAGCATATTCCTTTGGTGGTGTCATTTTTTTCTTGTTTTTTGTATTTCTAGTATCTCTACATTGATATCTAGTCATCTGGTAGAGCAGTTGCTTCTCCTATTACTTTGGAGTGTGCTTTGAGGAAAGAGACTTCCTCCTGTAGATGTATTTTATATTGACTGTTGAATAGGATGTTTTAGTATTGGTTCTAGCTAGATACAGTAGTGTAGTCTCTGTGTAGATACTTTACCATATTCAATGTAAAAGTTGTGCATGAGTGCCTCTGTGGCATAGCCACTGAACCCAGTGTGTCATTACTATGGTTAGTGACACTGCATTGCATTGTTCAGAATGCAGGTGAGATCTTGAGTTTTGGGTGAAGTGCTTGGGTGTCTTGCCACTCTTTGGCTGGGGTAGGTGACCCTTGGTGGGCTTGTTGGTACCCTGGCTAGTGTCCTATGACCCTGATGGGTGCACTGGGGTATACTGGATCTCTTCAACTTGAATAGGTGAACCTGGGTGGGGTTTCTCTTTCCTCATTCCTGCAGGCCATGCCTTGTCCTGGGTCCTTGCTTCCCTTGGTTGGGGAATGGGTTGGTGGTGGTTGGGAGTTTTCTTCTGAACACTATTTGGCTATCCTGGGTTTCCTCATTCTCCAGAGTCTCTGTGTGTGTCTCTCCCTGGATCAAGGCAGTTGTGCGTGCTGAACACTTAGCTCCCATGCCTGTGTGCACAACCACAGGGGTGGCGTAATTCCCCCATGGGTTGGGCCAATGAGATGCAGGTCAGCACTGGCTTACCTCTTTCTGGTGCTCCACTCATGATCATTCTTGTGTCAATGCATGGTGACAAAAATGCATTCCACATGCAGCTGGTTTGACTGGCATAGCAGCAGAGGTATGGATGGTTACTGGCAGTGGCAATGGCAGGAGCTGTGCTGCAGGTTGCAACAGCAGGAGGTCCAGTGCCAGCCAGGCTGGCTATGGTTTCAGCAGCATCATAGTCAGTCTGCCTGGTGTGATTGTTGCTAGTGGTGGTAGCCTTGCTGCAGGCAGCTATGGTGGGCGGAAAGAGGTCCCATGCACAACTGGGTTGGCTGGTATGGAGGCATGGGTGGAGATCTGTGTGTGGCTGATCTGGCTTGTGCTAGAGTGCTCATGTGGATAGCCGCCAGCAGCGGCAGGAGGCAGACTGCAGGCAGCAGCAGCAGGGTGTGGGAGAAGCTTGCTGCAGGAAGTTGGGCGATGGTCCTAAGGCCCGACAATGTCTCCAGTAAGTGTGGTGGTGGTGGTGGTGAGCCTGTTCTGGTCTTTTTCTAAGGGAGGAATGAGACCTGGTTTCCTCTAGTCTGCCATCCCCCCACAATTCTTCTCTGTGAATGTCAGTTTTTTATCCCTGGCTGCCTGGGACCTACCCTAAAATAATTACATCAGAATCTCTGTGGGTGAGGCAAGGGGATCAGTATTTTGGAAAGCCTCCCAAGATGTGAAGCCAGCTCTGAGAACCATTGTCCTCAGCAGACTCTGCATAAAGAAGCAGAGGTCCCAGATGAGCAAACTAGATAGCTGAAGGAAATAGCAAGGATGGGAGTCTTTTACAGCACCCTAAAGCCTGTACAGATATGTTGTGCTCACTGCAATACAATAAAGACTCCTACCAAACCCCAATGATAACCTTTTACAGATCTCTAGTTAAAAGGCAGCACACAATTAATTTTCATTTGTCATCACTTCTCACTGGGAAGTCTTCAATATTGTGCTCCCCTGAAGTTTTTTTGTAAACTGATTTTGACTTTTTCCCCAGATAATGTATCCATCTGACAAACATGGGGCACCTACTCTATGTAAGTCATGGTGTCAGGGGCATGGGCCGATGACAGTCCCACACTCATGGGCTTCCTTTCTAGTGACAGAGAGTCACACAAATAATGTTCCTTTTCACTCTTTAAGCACAGGTATGATAAATGTTCAGAGAGAACAACAGGGTGCTAAGGCATGGAAAGCAAAGGCTCTCAAGCTACTCTGGGGCAGATTTTTAAGACAAGGTCTGAAAGAATGGGGGTTAGCATTCCAGACCAAGAGAACAGTGTGTGCAAATGTCCACAGATGGTAAAAGTCATTGTTTATTCAGAGAATTTAAGAAGGCTACTGAAGCTGAAAAGCAAGAGTTCAGGTAGAGAGTGGTCCCCCCATTTTGTACAACTAATTCTAAAGGGTGCAAATTATAAGAGAGAGCTTCACCAGCACCAGATAAGGACCCCGAGTTACCCGAGATGATGTTGAGGATATAGGCCAGACAGAACTATACACAGCCTTGAAGTTTATCCTAAGAAAGAGCAGTAAGAGACCATAAAGGTTTTAAGCAAAGGAGTGTGTCATCAGTTTTGTTTCTTAAAAAGATTCCCGTGCCTGTTCAGCTGAGACTAGATCAGTGGATTGCAAGAGTGAAAGCAGGAGAGACCAGTCCTGAGGCTACTTCATGCAGAGATGATGGCAACCGGGCTCGAGAGGGGGTGATGGAAATAAAGAGGCCTGGACAGATTGAAAGTTATTACCACATGATTTCACTTATGTGTGCAATCCAAAAATGTTGAATTTATAGAAGCAGAGAGTAGAATGGCGGTTGTCAGGGGCTGTGTGGGGGAGGATCGGGGAAATGTTGGTCAAAGCATACAAAATTTCAGTTAGGAGGAATAAATTCAAGAGATCTATTGTACAACATGGTGTATATGTTTATGTGTGTTTAGTGCATGTTTTATTAACTCAATTACCCATTCCACATTACATATATTTCAAAACATCATATTGTGCACCGCAAATATATACAATTTTTTATGCAGTTTCTATTTTTAAGTTTTAAAAAATAAAACAACTTGGAAAAATTTTAAAAATGCATATATTATGCTAATTAGCATATGTATTACCTCATATTCTTGTCATTTTTTGTGGTGAGAACACTTTACATCTCTCATGATTTTCAAGTATAAAGTACATTGTTATTAACTATAGTCACCATGTTCCACAATAGATCTCTTGGACTTTTTCCTCCTGTCTAACTGACATTTTATATCCTTTCAGCAGCATTTCCCAAACCACTCCGCCCCTGTCAAACCTCTGGTTTCCACTATTCTACTCTCCACTTCTATGCATTCAGCTTTTTAAAAATTTCATATATAAGTGAGATCATGTAGTATTTGTCTTTCTGTGCCTGGCTTACTTCACTGAACATAATGACCTCCAAGTCCATCCATGTTGTCACAAATGACAGGATTTTCTTCCTTTTTAAAGCTGAGTAGTATTCCATTGTGTACATATATCACATTTTCTTTATCCATTCCTCTGTTGATAGACACCTAGGTTGACTCCATATTTTGCCTTTTATGAGTCATGCTGCAGTGAACATGGGAGTGCCGATAGTTTTTTGATATACATTTCATTTGGGTGTTTACCCAGTAGTGGGATTGGTGGATCTTATCATAGTTCTATTTTTAGTTTTTTGAGAAACTTCATACTGTTTTCTGTAATGGATGTACTAATTTACATTCCCACCAACACTGTATAAGGCTTCCCTTTTCTCCACATCCTTGACAACACTTGTTATCTCTCATTTTTTTGATAGTAGCCATTCTGCCAGGTGTGAGGTGACATTTCATTACAGTTTTAATATGCATTTCCCTTATGATTAGGGATGTTGAGCATTTTTTTTTATACCTGTTGGCCCTTTTTATGTCTGCTTTTGAGAAATGTCTATTCAGGTCCTTTGCCCATTTAATCAGGTTGTTTAGTTTCTTGCTATTGTGTTGAGTTCCATACATATTTTGAATATTAACCCCTTATTAGATGTATAGTTTGCAAATATTTTCTCCTATTCCATAGGTTGTCTCTTCACTTTGTTGTCTATTTCCTTCACGGTGCAGAAGCTTTTTCGTTTTATGTAATACCATTTGTCTATTTTCCTTTTTGTTGCCCATACTTTTGGAGTTATATCCAAAAAATCATTGCCCAGACCAATGTCATTGAGCTTTTCTCCTACAAGTCTTGTCAATTAAAAAATAGCAATAATTTTTTTAAAAAGAAAAAAAAAAGGAAAAGCTATTAGGATGCAAAACCGACAGGGTTTGGTGCTGATTGTGTATGAGTGAGAGGATGGGGAGGAGGGAAAAGAGGGTTGAGGGTGCCTCTCAGATTTCTGCATGAGACTCGTGTCTGGGGTGGTGCCACCCTTGAGGCAGGGAACAGTGGGGGGGGGGGGGCCAGGTCTGGGTGGGCAGATGGTCTAAGACGCATGCCAAGAGGTTTTTTTTTGTTTTTGTTTTTTGGGTTTTTTGTTTTTCTGTTTGAGCCCCCATCTGAATGCTCAGAACCTTCTTAAATTCCCACCCGGAGTCAGTAAGAAACAATTTGAAGTGATTTGCAATTCTAGCACACTCGATCTCAAACTCCCAAACTCCCCTGGTTTGAAAATGCCAAAGAGAAAAAAATACAAATACAGAACAAGCCTACATCCATTAAATTTTCACACAGAAGCGGTCACCAGTGGGTGAAGGATGGCCTCCTGGCTCTCGAACACTCCCCGAACACGACGGAGGTGTGTGCTACTAACTGGTGTCTTCTGAGCCTCTCCAAATAATCCCTGAACTGCATTATGCTCTCTTTGCCATGCAAGGAATTATTTTTGCAGGAAGGTTTAATTTTATCTCCTGCATAGACTAATAAGTCTGCAGAGTATTGAATTAACTAAAGCACATTAAACTACAGCTCCCCTCTATTCATCCTCCTGCTGAGGATTTTCTACTGGAGAGAATCAAGCGTCCCCGATGGGTTGTTGCTTACTTCCCTCACCAGAGGTCTAGTTAGCATCTCTCGCCTGGTATATTTTCTTCATTTCGTCTCTCCGTTCCCCAAGTGAGCTATTTCTCTTGCAAGTGTGTGTAGTTGGCATTATCTGATGTTGCATTGGAACGTACTTTTCTCCTTATCATAAAGTACTGTGATAATGCATTGCAAGAGGGAACAATTTCAATAAACCATTAAAAGATTTTTGGCTCCTGAATGGCAGTTTTTATTACTCTGAAGATAAGCTAATGCTGTAATGTACCATCTAGTTAAATGTACACACACATTCAAACAATTGTCAGACTTCAGGCAGCTTAGAAAATACACGTTCTCTTTTCCCCTCTTATATCATTCTGTTTTTGCTCGTGTGCACTGAAATCAAAGGTAAAGCACAAGTGAGCAAAGCAATTACCATATAGAGAAAATAAAGCTGAGTGGAAGCCTTTGGTTAACTGTGTGATTCCCTGTCATCCACATCACCCAGGGATGGCAGCTCAGGGGCATTGGTCATTTCCTGTGCAGGCTTCCTCTCTCTCTGGCTGTGGAGTTGCATAGAGGTGATGTCCTGCCTGTCTGGTAGGCATGGTAGGCTGATGGCAGTGTATTGGGGGCTGGGGAGGGCATGAATGCTTGTCCTCCTCTGTCCCAGGAAGCTCTGGTTGGAACCACAGTTGGCCAGAAACTTGTTTTCCTTCATAAACCATTTTGGGGGTATACCCTGAATCTGGTCTCTCCTCTCCACTTGCTTAGGTCTGGACTCCTCTAAGAAATCCCACAGAGTTAGGAGTAGCTCTGCAAGTTCTAAATAGGGCCTTCCCCACGAGGCTGGCACCCCATATTGAGCAATCTCCCTTCCAAAAAAGGGTTTTGAGTGAGCTACTCTGGGCTTGGAGGGAGCTTCGGAGCTGTCCTCAGTGTCCTCAGCTCCTGTCCAAGTGTTATTCACACAGATGCTTACCGAACAACTTTTCTACACCAGGAACTGTGCTAGGCTCCAAGGATATAGTAGGAAGCAGAACTCCTGGAGATGATGCCCTTGCAGGGCTTCTATTCTAGAGCCTACCTAAGCTCAGGGTTCAGAAGAAAATGCAGCCCCTGAGGCTCTGGTGTTTGTGGGCGAGAGGGAGACAAGGGTGGCCAGGTGTCCAGCTGAGCACTTGCCGTGGAAATGCTCTGTGGCTCTGGGTGTGGCTGTTGTAACTGTGCAGAGTGGAGCAGGGCTGCCCCTTTTATCATGGTCTCCTTGAGACACATACAAAAGCTCCAGGATACAGAGAAAGGCAGATGCACACAGAGGCAAAAAACACAACTTCAGATTAAGAACTCCTGCTCTGCAGACAAGCCTTAACAAATAACCTATTCTGACTTCCTTTCCTGACAAGATGGCATAGATGGGCTGCTTTTTTACTCCTCTCTGATAAGCACAACTGTTAACCCTGGGAATTATACCAGAGACAACAAAAGGAGAACTCTGAAAGGTGGGAAGAAGAAAGCAAACTGGTTTGAGACCCCAGGACTAGAAAACAGCACAGTGGCAGGGTGTCTTATGTCCTCACATGCAACAGAAGAAGGAGATGCAGACCCAAGCGAGCCACAGAAGGCAGCCTAGGTAGGCTACTCCTCCTGCTGGGATGAGGAGACTATGCACCATGACAAGGGGCACCAATTAGGAACTCCATAAACAATGAATAGCCAGGTGAGTGCTCTCTTGCCTTGCCCTGGGACAGGGCAGAACTGGAAGAGGGTCCCAGCTGCAATGAGCAGCCCCATCTTGGAATCTCTTTGTCTTCACGAGCCTGAGACTCTCCTCTCCTGTCCAGAGGAGACACTAGGGCAGGCAGGCAGAGCCAGTAAAAGGGAGGAGCCCTGCAAGCAGCCTTGCCTAGAAAGCCTCTTTGACACGCTGAGCCTGAGATTTTGCCTTCCTGCCCAGAAATATTGAGGTAGCCATGAGCACCAGTAGGGGGATCCCAACACACCCTCCTCCACAACCAGTGGTGCAGCCTCAGAAAACCTCTTCCCACCCCTTGGCAAGACTAGCAGAGACCAGAGGGAGCTAAGGCAGTATCAGGGAAACCAAACTAAAATAACACCACAAAAAGTAAAACTTCCTTTGGAACCACAAGTCTCAAAAGTAGGTCAAGATCAGCATGCTAAATCTAAACAGGGTGACTACCTGCTAAAATGAAAAGTTTAAACAGGACACAAAGTCTCCGGCATAATTACCATAATGTCCAGACAAAACCAAAAATCACTACTCATTCCAAGAACCAAGACAATCACAAGTCAAAGGACAAAAGACAATCAGCTGATGGTAGCACAGATGCTGGAAATTATGAAACTAAAAAATATAATAAAAGAAAATTTTAAAAGCCTTGCTGGATAGGCTCAATAGTAAAGTGGAGAAGAAAAAGAATAGAGTCAATAAACTTGAGGACAGATCAATAGAATTTACCCCATCTGAACAGAGAGAAAATGGACTAAAAAAGAAATTGAACAGAGTCCCAGTGACCTTTGGAATAATGTTATAAGATCCAATATTCATACGATCAGAGTTCCAGAAGAAGAGGAGAGATTGGGCTGAGAGAGTATTTGAAGAAGTAATAGCTGAAAATGCCCCAAATTTGGTGAAAAACACAAACCTATGGATCCAAGAAGCTGAACAAATTCCAAACAGTATAACACAAATTAAGACACATCACAGTCAAGCACTTGTAAACTAAAGACAAAGGAAATATCTTGAAAGCAACCACAGAAACAACACATTACATGTAGAGGAACAGCGAGTCAAGTGACAGTGGATTCTTCCCCTGAGACCACAGAGGCAGAAAGAGGCAGCAGAACATTGTTCAAGAGCTGAAAGAAAAGACCTGTCAGCAATGACTCCTGTGACTGGTGAAGCATCCTTCAGGAGTGAAGAAGAAATAAAGATATTCTCTAAGAAAAACTAAAAGAATTTGCTCCTAGCAGATCTATCCTTAAAAACTAGCTAAAGAAATTTCTTCAAACAGTAAGTAAAAGCTAAAAGATAGAATTTTGTAGAGTGTCAGGAAGAATGAAAAAGAACAGCAGAAATATGGGTACGTATAATAGACTGTTCTTTATCTTGTGAGTTTTATAAATCATATTTGATGATTAAAACAAGTTCTAACACTCTCCGGTACTTGAGACAATGATATTTAAAAATGGAGAAAATAAAGGTTCTTAAATGGAAGTGAGGTTTCCACACTTCCCTGGAGATGGTAAAATGTCAATTTTATAATTATTATGTCACGTGTATATTGTCACATATGTATATTGTACACCTGGAGCAATCACTGTGAAAACCATACAGATACACTCAAAAACACTGTAAGTGAATCAAGATGGAATCCACAGGAAAACAAGAAGAGAGAAACAGAGAAATGACAGCCAGAGGAAATAAACAGAAAACAATCAAGAAAATGCAGATGTAAGCACTAACATAACAATAATTATGCAAAATGTCAGTGGTCTAAATACACCAATTAAAAGACAAAAATTAGCAGTGGATAAAAAAAAACAGGTTCAACAATATTTTGCTTACAAGAAAATCACTTGAAATTCAGGAACATAGGTAGATTGAAAGTAGACCATGCTAAGATGGATTTAAAAATAAAAATAAAAAAAGGGATGACTACATTAGGATAAAGTGGACTTTAGAGCAAAGGAAATTACCATAGACAGAAAAGAAGTTGCATAATGATAGAAAGGTCAATTCACCAGGAAGACCTAAAGATCCTAAATGTGTACACACCAAACAAGTCTCCAAAAACGTGAAGCAAAAATTGATAGAGCTTAAAGGAGAAATAGATAAATCTATAATTACAGATGGAGGCCTCAACACCCCTTCTCAGCAAGTGATAGAACTACTAGACAGAAAATCAGCTAGGTTTTAGAAGATCTGAACACACAATTAAGCAACAGGATCTATTTGACACTTAAGAATACTCCATCCAGCAACAGCAGAATATATATTATTTTCAAGTACCCAGGGATCATTCATTAAGATAAGCCATATCTAAGGCCATTAAGTAGACCTTAACAAGTTAAAACAAAGTATACAAAGTGTGTTCTATGACCGTAATGGAAATCAAATTAGAAATCAATAACAGACAATGGGGAAAGCTCCAAACACATGGAAACTAAACAACACACTTCCAAATAATTCATGGGTCAAAGAAAAAGCCTCAAAGGAAAAAGAGAAAAAATTACATATAACTAAATGAAAATGAAAGTACAGCAGACCCACATATGAGGGATGCAGCTAAACAGTACTGGGAGGAAAAGTTATAGCATGAGATTCTAATATTAGAAATGAGGAAGGATCTCAAATTCAAAATCTAAGTGCCTACCTCAAGAAACTAGGAAAAAGATGAGCAAAATAAACCCCAATAAAGCAGAAGACAAAAATAATGTAAAACAGAATTCCATGAAATTGAAAGTAGGAAAACAAAGAGAAAATTGATGCAAAAAGCTGGTTCTTTGAAAAAAACCAATAAAATCGATAAACATCTAGCGAGACTGACAATAATAAAAAGAGAAAACACATACCACCAATATCAGGAATAAAGTAGGTGATATCACCACAGATCCTACAGCCACGGAAAAGAAAATAAAGGAATGCTATGAACAACTTTATCCTCATAAAATCGACAACTTAGAAAAATGGAGCATTTCCTCAGAAGCCATAAAATACCAACACTCAATCAAGGTGAAACAGATAACTTGAATAGCCCTGTAATCTTTAAGGTAATTGAATTCATAATTTAAAAATTCTAGAAAAAGCACTTCCCCTGCGCACAGCCAGGCATGCCACGGAGCCTGCCCAGGGTCCTGAGGCAGGAGCTGAGGGCTGCCCTCGCCCCCGCAACCAGGCAAGGAGCATGCCGAAAATACCACTTCCATGTGGGTGGCCACAGCTGCTGCAAAAGGGACTAGATGCCATAGCAGGTAGCCACAGCCACTGTGCAGGTGGCCCACCAGATACTCACCTGCATTGACACAAGGAGAGTCACCAGTGGAGACCAAAAAAGAAGAGGACGTCTCTCTTCACAAAGCCCACTGCAGAGTAATAGAAGCAGCATCTGCTCTACAGTAATAGTTGGGCACCTGAACACCCCTCTCTCAGCACTGGACAGATCATCTAGGCAGCAAATCAGCAGAAAAATTGTTACTCTTTCAGAAGGAGAGAAAAAAATCTATGGTTATAAATGGTGGGGGGCAGGGGAGAAAGGAGAGACTGGGTAAGGGGCATAAAGAATAAGTATAATTGGTGATAATGAATATGCTAATAATATTGATTTGATCATCACATGTTGTACACAGGTGATGGTGGTCAACATTGTACCCCAAAATATGCATAATCACTTATGCTTCAATAAAAAAAAAAAGGTTACCATCTCAGACGTCGACTGTAAAATTGTAAAGCAGTACAATGTATATACTGTAAAAAAAAAAAAAAATTCTTGAAAAAGAAACTACCAGGTTTACATGGCTCCACTGGAGAATTTTGCCAAACATTTAAGGAAGGATTAATACCAAGTTTATTTCAAGAGAAAAAGAAAAGGAGGGAACATTTCGCAACTCATTTGATGAGGCCAGTTCAACATGACCAGCCATCAGGGAAATGTAAATTGAGACCACAGTGAGACCACACTTACCAGAATGGCTAAAATAGAAAATAATGACACCAAAGTGCTGATGAGGATGTGCTCATCGGCAGTGCTTGTGGGAATGCATGATGGTTTTGCATTTCTAGAAAGCAGCTTGTCAGTTTCTTTAAAAAAAAAAAAAACAACTACATGTAATTGCCATATGACCCAGAAAATACACTCTTGGGCATTTATCTTAGAGAACTGAAAACTTATATTCACACAAAAGCCTTTGCACAAATGTTCATAGCAGCTTTCTTTGCAATAACCAGAAACTAAAATCAAGTCAGATGTCTTTCAATAGGTAAATGGTTAAACGAACCGGCATTTCCGTACTGTTGTATACTACTCAGCAGTAAAAGGATGAACTAGTTATATATGCAACAACTTGGATGAATCCCCAGGTAATTATGCTGAGTGAAAAAAAAAAAAAAGCCAGTCCTAAAATATTATATAACATAATATTCTATTTATATAATATTTTTGAAATGACAAAATTTTAGAAATGAAGGACAGATTAATGATTGCCAAGTTTTAGAGGATGGAAGAACAGAGTTATAGAAGGGCAAAATGTAGAATTCTTGTAGTAGTAGATTTGTTCAGTGTCTTGAATGGGTGGTGGAGACCCAACCTACATCAGATAAAATTGTATAGAGCTAAATACACATACACAAACACACAAACAAATGACGACAACGGCTTGTGAATCTAAAATTACCTCAATTTAAAAAATATTCTCTTCTCCCCTGTTCCTCCTAACTATAGAGCTGGTTCTACTTCCACCCATACCCAAAACAAATCCATCTTGGCACCAATTTCTGCTAAGCCTTTGACATATTCTCAGTAAGAACTCCTACAGCAACCATTGATTGGTCAGAACTGGCAGTGAATTCAAGCCTATTTGCACATCATCATCTATAAAATATTCTTCTAGAAGTATTTAATGTGAATCTAACCAAGCCTGTGGTCCGCACTGCAGTTAAAGAGGAACAAATTAAATGGCATCAAGGGAGAATAATATGTCAAACCAAAACACAGGACAAGTGGCAAGGAAGTCATAAAAAAAGTTATGATGTATGAAACTTTCTTTCAACTTGCTTTTAGCTGTACTCACGCACATGCACACACGTGTATATAAGATAGATAAAGCAACTATGCAAAATGTAGATAATAGTTGAATTAAATGGTGAGTATATCATTTTAGTATTCTTTCAACTTTTCTGTTTGCCTGGACTTTTTCTTAATAAAAAGCTGGTGGAAACAAACCCTGCTGGCCATCTGGGAATTGGATGATCTTTCAGGTCCCTTCCCACTGTGATATTCAGACACTGAAGTTCAAATCTTGGCTCTGGTATTTATTAGCTGTGTTCTCTGGGCCTTCATGTATAAAGATGAAGGCCTTGGAACAGCTCTAAACTTCTGTGAATCTTAAGGTCACCAGAGAAATTGATTCAAAATCTCTCAGTAACCCATTCACATTATGAACAATTCCCCATGCCAGAACTTTTTTCTTCCAACCTGAATCTTTCAAACAGTAGTTTAAGAATTTCCCTCTTCTTGTGGACCCAATAAAGAGAGAAGGAAGGAGAGAAAGTATTCTTCAAATATACTTACCTCCTTTCCTAAGTCATTTGCAGCAAGTCAAGTCAATATACAATTTTCTTGTATACTATGTGCCATCACACAGACTCTGTGTAAGCCTCTCTACCCTTTCCCTTATCAATATTTAGTCATATTTGACTTTTCTGTGTATTCTTTCCAAAGTCTATCAGCCCAAGGCCTAGTCAATTTTCTCCTATCGCTCTGAGCTGCCCAACCAGTATGTCTTATCCCAGGATAAGTCTCATATTTGATCAGAATTCCAGGCATGGCATCATCATTTCCTTCCAAGGCAGAAAGGTGAATATCATTATAAAGATTTAGGTCAGCAGATGTGCTCATCCTAAGTGCAAAGCCCAGCTTTGGGAGCAGAAGTTTGAGAGCCCATCTCCACTATTGAGAAATAGCAGTAGAATATTATAATAGAACACCAGTGATCACAAAGCTGTGAGGCCAGTGTGTTGGATATATGAGGCACATGGATTTTAAGTTTGTCATACTAATAAATAGAAGAACTTATGAAGCCTTTTCTGTTTATAGCTTCTGTCAATTAAATGTGCATTTTTTTCTGTTTCTTTCTCTTAGTTATGTAGGTATTTTTAGTTATCTGAGTATAACTTCATGCAACCTTAAAAATCTGTATTACTATAATTTTAAAAGTTAAGCCCTTCTTATTTATATTCTTTCTTACAAGCATATCTCTTTTACAGACTTCTGTTTCCCAAAATTATCTTGACACAAAGGAAATGGTTCTTAAACTTTGCTGTGAGAAATGTTTTCATTTGCTGATTATGGTTTATTTGGGCTGTTATTTACTAATCAAACTCTCATTTAAAGGACAAAGTTATCAATAGCACTAGCACAAAGAGGATGTTAGTTTCTAGTAACATGATTATATATACTGTGTATGATCTGGTTTACAGAACTTATAAAGTTGGCAGCTGCTAAAGAATTGGAAGAGGAAGAAATCGCTTATTTATACAATGTAAATGTGAAGGTGTATCTCTGTTTAATGATGCCAGAAAAGACTGTTAAAGTCAATTCAGCTGTAAGAACTCTGGACTCAGTGTAAATATTATTTCATTTTACTAATGGTCAACTAGAGTTATGAAGAAGTTATATAATTTATTCAAGTATATACAATTAGTCTATAGCAAAGCCTGGTTTCCTTGTTCTCATCTCAGGGTTTTGTCCAGACTAGTGGTAACAAACTGTGGGCCCGTGTCACCCAGCCTGCTTCATTCACTCACATGTCCTGCCTGGCCCTCCTAGGTGTTTGAGTTGTCAGGACTGTGTGCTGTATCTGAGGGTGTATCTCCTGTGCTCTTCTTGCTTGCCTAGCACCAGCTGTGAGCATGGCCCTGAGCACTGGGGAGGACATCTCAGCCCTAATGGCAACTTGCAGCTCTCCAGGACCATTGTAGGCAGACCTGTAGGGAGCTTGGGAAGGAGCAGACTTGTGTGGAGGTGGGCAGGACTCTGTGCATTGCGATCTGGAGGAAAAGACCAGAAATGGACCACTTAGGGTACTCAGCTAGGAATGACGACTTTCCCACAGTTTAACAGACCTTCCTAGTCTTCCCAGGGACCAGGGCTTCCTGAGGGTAAGAAAATGGGGAAAATATGCTTATTAATCATCTTTTAAAAAACTAAAGCAGAGTTTTATCTGGAACTTGGGTGATTCTAGAAGCCCCTTTTTCCTTTCTCACCCCAGAAATCCTCTGACTGTGGAAAGAATCCCACAGTCCAAGGTAAAAATCTGGTTGAATAAACATTTTGCATGCATGCATTTAAAACAGCGTCATCAATCAATCAATCAAAAATGTAAATGGTTCTTCTAAGAGAGCTCTTTCTCTGAGAGGGGTAAACCCAAGTGAAATTCAATGGGACCAAAACTGTGTCTTTGGCAGGTAAACCAATAAGTTCTTTGCCCTTCTGAGATGGCTCTGTCCGGTTACTGGAGTCATATGAATTGAAAAGAAGAACTGTTTTGTTAAGTTTCAAAATAGCCTGGAAGAGAGAAAAAAAAAGGTATGACTTTTCTTCTTGACAACTTTGTGTAAGGCCAAAACAAAGAATATGTGAGTTGTCATTTCATAGTATCTAGTGTGGAATAATAAACAAGAGCTCTTCCACTGATTCTCGAAGAATCTGTGACCTCTTCCTTAAATAATAAGCAATACATGCTACAATTGATTTTCTCTGAGAGATCTCTTCAGGCTGTCAATGAGGTCAAATGTGCCAGTGAAGAATGTATAAATTAGTAGAAATGGATGCACTTATGGAGCTTGGAATAATAACTAAAAGGGTCTGTCCTACTCCGTAGTATCCTAGCCTTAATTTCATCCACGTAATCCCAATGTACCAGGTTATCTCCTTTGTAAATTAAATACTCCAAAAGATATTCTTCAAGCCTCGTAGAGACTTACCTTTCTTTGTCCTGTAAGGCTTTTCTCCTTGCTTTCAGACTGACTTCCCATGTGGAGACACTTATCTGGACAGCTCATTTCCAATTCATCCATTTGATAAATAGTTATTAATATTACAAAAGAAAACTATTCACTAGACGCTTATTCGGAATGGCAAGGAAGCCTCTGTTCAGGACTATTGCAATAGGGGTTGAGGCTGTTGTAATAGGAGAGAGAGATTGAACACAACTCCCAATACAACAGGGTCAAGTGGGGTTTTATGGCCAATGGGCAGGGTGAGGGAGTGAATGGAAAATAACCCAGAGGAACTTGATTAGGTGTCAAGGGTGGGAGGATTCTCAATAAACTGGTTTAGCAGGATTCTTTGCTAAAACTGGATTCTGCAGGTTGAGGACATGAGCCAGGAACAAGGCCTAGCCAAAGAAGGGGCTCAGAGTTTGCCCAAGATGGGAATCCGTGTTCGTTTTCTATGACTTCCTGTGGTAGGAAGCTTCCCTAAGAAAGTGGCATTGGCCAAGACTTGAAAGATGAGAAAGAGCCCAGTGAAGAGAAGGGAAAGAATATTCTAAGTGGGGAGGAAGAGAGAAGAAATATTCTTAGTTCCATACACTGCTCAGCCTCTCCTTTGAGTAGGTATTTCTTCCTTGAAAGTTCTGTGAGTCTTGGAGACATGTCAAGCATACTGGACCTAGGAGTCAGGAACTTTGTTCCTTCTGTGCAACTAACTGCCCCTGTGGTTTCATCGAGCTTCTCTGGATCTGAATTTCATTACATAAGATGAGGAGATTACTAGGATTTAGGGTGAGATCTTATTCCGGGGACTATACCTCAATTGCGAAATATTTAGAATTACTGGTCTCTGCCCAATGAGTGCTGGTATCATTCTCCATGTTGTAAAAGCCAGCGATTACCCTATATTAGTCCATTTCTGTTGCTTATAAAAGAATACCTGAAACTGGGTAATTTATAAGGAAAATGAAATTTATTTCTTGCAGTTTTAGAGGTTGGGTAGTCCAAGGTCTGGGGAATACATGTGGTGAGGACTGTCTTCTGGGTGGGAACCCTCTACATGGTGAGCAGGGTGTCACATGGCAAGAACTGGCTGAGCAAGGGCGAGCTAACCTTCTCACTCACTCTCTTATAAAGCTGTCAGAACCACGTCTATGACTACTCATTAAACCATCAACCCATTACACCATGAATGGATCAATCCATTCACAAGGGCATGGTCCGTGTAATCCAATCACCTCTTAAAGGCTCCACCACTCAAATAGTCAGATTTCCCACCCTCTTAACACTGTTATGAGGGGGGTCAAGTTTCAATGAGTTTTGGGGGGACGTTCAATCCATAGCACACTCCTTCCCTTTCTCCATACACACATTACTGGATGTTCCCCAAATAGGGTGGAGGATATTATTTCTAGCTGAGAATCACTGTGTAATCACAAAGATTTCTGCTAGCTTTCTATTGCCTCATTCTAATTGAATTGTAAATCCATTCTGGAAGAACCAACTTCCACCTTTAAAAAATTTTTTTTTAAATTTATTTGTTTTCATTGTACATATTTATGGGGTACAGTTTGTTTTTTCAATACATGCATATATTATATAATGATCTAATCAGAATTGTTAGCATATCTGTCACCTAAACATTGATCATTTCTTTGTGGTTATAACATCCATGATCCTCTTTTCTGGCCATCTTGAAATATACAATACAATGTTATTACCTATTGTCACCCTAGGGCACCAGAACTATTCTTTCTCTCTAACTGTAACTATGTGACTTTGTACCAGTCTACCAACCTTTCCCTGGCACCCCCTACCCCCATCCTTTCCCTGCCTCTGGTAACCACTGTTCTACTCTCTATTTCTCTCTTTTTATTTTTTCTTAACTGACCCATGATAATTGCATATATTTATGGAGCACCATACGATATTTGGGTACATTCATACTGTGTCCAATGATCATATCAGGGTGCTTAGCATATCCATTACCTCAAACATTTGTCACTTCTTTGTGTTAGGAAAATTCAGCATCATCTCAACTAGCTATTCAAAGATACACAGTACTTTGTTGTTAACAGTAGTCTCTGTATATTACTACAGAACCCTAGATCCCATTCTTCCTATTTCTCTAATATTTTGTATTCACTGACTGCCCTCTCTCCATCCCCCTCTTCCCCTTCCCCCCACTAGTCTCTAGTAATCACTATTCTATTATCTACAACTACAAGATCAACTTCCTTAGCTTTCACATATGAGTAAGAACATGTAGTATTTATCTCTCTGTGCCTGGCTTATTTCACTTGACATAATTTTCTCCAAGCTCATCCACATTGCTGAAAATGGAAGAATTTCATTCTTTTTTATGGCTGAGTAGTATTCCACTGTGTAGATATACCACATTTTCTTTAACCATTCATCTATGGAAGGGCATTTAGGTTGAGAATCAGCTTCCATCTTAATCCACTCTCTCTCCAAACTTCCCCAATATTTCAGCTTGCTACAGTCATCAGTTACTTAGAAAATTTACATGTTGCCTCAGGATCCAGTGGATTATGTAGGTGAGTAGTGTAATCCCTGATTCCTGAATATGGGTAAAAAAGACAGAAAGTTCCAGCTCTTTCTTCTGGGAATGTTCTATATGAACCAGAACTAGGAAAACTGTCCTTGTACCTTGGTTTATAGAAAAAGGATGGTAATGGCTCATCAACTTGAGCAATCAAGGATTAAAGCAGGAGGGAAAATTTGACATAGATCTTTCCAGAGGCTGAGGCTTTACATTTTTCCTCTTTTCTTTTTCAGAAAGTATGCTGCTGATCAAAGTAGTCCCTTTACTTGATTGTTTTCCAACTGACAATAATCTCTTTGATTTTGTTAGAGTAAATTACAGGCACGGAAAACCTTCTACAGCAAAACTTCAAGTCCTAAAATGTTGTATTTTCTCTTTGTTTGAGTACTTAAGTATTATAAGTTTGTCTCTATACACATATGTAATGCATTTCCAAAGTTTGTTTTGCAATTAAGAGTGTAGGATATTCTGGGCCTTCTTCGAAGACAAACGTATGCTGATGCTTTACAGTATCTCCTGCAGTGTAGCTACTGTTATGTGGCAGCAATGAATAATAACTACTGGCTCTAATTGCTTAGAGAATTGCCAAGTGATAATCTGTGATAAAATTAAGTAAAAGAAATCAGTGTTGTCTTTAACCACTTCCATAAAATAATTCCCCAGAGAGGCACCAGAGCTTCAACAGGTAAAATTACCTGGCAGGGCGAAGTTAGCCCTTCAAGTACACTGTCCCTCAGGTAGGAAAAGTCAACCAATCCCTTGGTTCTGTTATTGTTGTCGCTAAATGGACTATGCCGAGCCTACGTCCATTCTTTTGCAATGTATTAAATGTTATCTTTTGTTTGCTTCTGATTCCTAGAATTAAATAGGGAGAAAATAAGGAGTCTGTGTTCTGACCGGGGGCCAGGAAGTGAGCCCTTTGGAGCACCCAGCCCACTGGCTGATGAGGAGATGGTGGGGAGTGGGCGGGCATGACCACTCTTTGGTCTCCATGACATGCCTGACATGGACTAGGCTGGAACATGGTGGGTATACTCATTGTCCCTGTTCTGGGAGAATCCTAGGAACTCCCACATCTCTATTCTGACACATATAGTCCTGCCATAACTTTCATAGTCACAGCACTTAGGCTCAAGGTAGAGTATAAGGCTAGCCCGAATATACAACTTATGAGAGTAAGACTTTTTCCCCCCATTATATGATGATTTCCTGTGGCTCTCTCCCTTTAATCTTTCATGAATTTAATTACTTGCTGTTGTTTCAGTGGCTTATGATTAAGAAGACTAAAATTTTTAAAAGGAGAGAGTATAAACCAACTTTGAAAACTTCAATCAGCTTATAGACTCTTTAAGTTCGATCAGTCTCTATTTAATCTTCTGATGTGAATTACCCATATTTTTCAGGGTTCAGATTCCATGTTATAGGCAACTAATTTTAGAACCTTGGGACTTCTCTTGGTTGTAAGATCTTGTTATACTGCCAGAATATACTTATCTCTCTATTAAGTATGGAGGTTTGGAGTTTTCACTGGAGGTAGGCAACTTTCTGAATTAATTAAAATTATAAGATGTTGTATACTTTCAACTCAAGTTACAGGTGTGTCTTCCATGAAATGCAACACATAGTGAGTTGTGCTAAGGCACTATCTAATTCAAGTTGCCTTGCACACTATTATCAGAGCTTTTGATTTCAGAAAGGCACCTCTTGATTACAAGAGTGATTGCAGAGAATCTTTGAGAGGGAAGAAGTTCAGGAGTGTGAAATCACTCAAAGCCATGTACAACCACAGAACCAATGTTTTCCTAAAGCACCTTTTCATCTTATTGTCCAATTTCCTATCCTGAAAGTGATTTTATGATAATAAGAGTCAGACAGGCTCAGGAGAAAGAATATTCCATTTCAGGTAGTGACTAGTACATTACTGTGAACCCAGTGCAAAATCTATAAATGTTAAATGAGTTCCATTGACACCCACATTAGGGGAAGGTCTTGTTGTTTGTGATCCTGATTAGGCTGATAAAGATCCTAGCTTCATGCTAGCATTCAATAAATCTTTATGGATGACAAATGAATAAATACATAAACCTACAGGTGTTATTTTTGCGATTTTAGAAGATACCAGTTTTCCAGGCTCTGTTTGTGTGCGTGTGTTCTCCATCATAAGTTGTGAAATCACTCTAAATCACTGGACAGGAAGGCTGAGGAATCTGGTAACTGCCACCTGTTTTTGGTTTATACATATAGAGCCACCCTAGCATGAGCTTTGGTTGGAGATAGAATGGTCAAAACAGAAGGGCTAAAAACAGTGCTGATTTAGCCATATTAAGTGCTTGTTTGCATTCTTGAGACTTTTCCTAGTTTTTGCTTTTCTTCAGCTCCTCAGCCGAGGGATTTACCAGAATAGACAAGCATGAAATTAATTTTTCATACTCGTTTAGTAATGGATGGAATGCTCCTAGTTCACTTCCATTTGTGTTTTTTTTTTTAAAAAATTCTGCTTCTGTTCCCTATAGATAATGACCCAATCTCCATCCAGAGAGCTGAGTGAAATAACTCCCTTCCTCACTTGCATTCCAGGCTCTTGTAAAGTGGCATTTGGGGACCAGTTCTTTCCCAGTGGGCAAAGTCTCATGGTGTGCCAGCCTTCCTATCTGTAAGCATCCATCTAGCATTTACTGTTAACTGTTCTAGATTGTCATCTTCTCACTGACTTCCTTCATGCCCACACTAATCTTATGTGAATGCAGATGTGGCCTTTTCTTAAAGCAAAGTCAGGGCAGGCTGTCTAGCTCACTTAGTTAGAGCACAGCCTTGTAACACCAAGGTCATGGGTTTGGAAACCAGCTACCAAAAATAAAAATAAAAAAATAAAGGGCTTGCCAGTTACCTTACTGGCCAGCCATCAAAAAATCAAAACAACAAAAACCAAAATCAAATCTGAAAGTCTAGTTTCTTTTCCTCCTCTTGGACCCATGGTGCTCAGTAGTGCACTTTTCTCCATAAATATAAGCCATGATGGAAAAAGTGCTTAAGAACACACATTGGACATCAGCAACGAGCATGAGAGACACTGAAAAATGAAGAAATTTACCCACTAGTGAGCTCAGAGTGGGTTTTGTCTGTTTTCAGTGTTCCAGAGTTGTAAGGGAAGTTGGTTCGTATGCATGCCTTCCTTCCTTCTCTAAGAACCGTTTGTGGAGCGTCTACAATGTGTGGGTACTGGTGATTGTCAGGGACCGAAGGCAACTATATCACACTCCCTGCTCTGATGGGGCTCACAGTCTAGGCTGGAGGGACAAGTATTCCTTTGTTATAAACAGAACAGGAAAATTCTCTCCTGCAGACATGGCCTCTGCTCATGGTGATATTTCATCAGACTTTAGTGGTTGGAATGCAGACCCCATCAAACCATGCACTTCTAGGCACCCCCTTGCCAATCCCAATGTCAAATAATATTAACATTAACATTGAGGGCTATTGTGCTGGGTGCTGATCCTTACTGTGCAAGAACTAGACACGACTACAGTGTCTCTGACTCTCTGCCTACCTGGCAGAGTTCCTCTTGTGCTTAACAATACCACTGTCTTTCCTCTCTTCACACTCATATCTAATTGGTAGCTAAGTCCTGGGTACTGTCCCTCATGGTTCTCACAGCTCTATCCTTTCCATTCAGCTCTCACCTAATGCATTACAGTCACCTCTTCCTGATCCGGCTGCCTGACTCGACTCCCTGCTTCCAGTCCAGAGCCCCTGCTGCCAGTCTCGATCCTCCTGAAGCACAGCTGCTGTCACTCCCCTCCTCCGCCTAAACAGTCAGTAGTTGTCCCCGCAAGTGGAATGAGGATGGATCACAACCACATTTCCAACCTTATTTTTCCACTCCTTTTCACTCAGGCAAACTTGTCATTGTACCCAGTGCATGCCATCTATGCTCTCAGTTCTTACTGCTGTTTAGGTGGATCCTTCTGCCCTTTCTCTTCTATGTCCAGTGTCCAAATATCCCCATTCCTTAAATGAAGACTTTTCAACTGCTCTCCCCCAGCCATGAGTGACCATGCCTCGTAACTCCGAAGCACTCTGCAATCTCTTACTCTCTCCCCGATGTGATATTTTCTTACGTAATAATGAAGACCTCTGTGACGGCCAGCACCATCTATGGATCAGTATGAGCCAGTGGCTGTGCTAAGTCTGCATGCACACTATCTCATTTTATCATTACCAGTGAGGTAGGTGCTGTGATGCTCATTCTACGGATGAGGAAACTAAACTGCAGAGAGAGAAAGCGACTTGCTAAGCTCACATGCAACTTCCAGGAGTTGAACCAGAGTCTGCTTAACTCCAAACCCTGTGCTTCTAATGACCATGCTTCATTGCCTCTCATGTGCATTTTTTAATGTCTCCTACTGGTTTGCATCTACTAGCAGATATGGAAAAAAAAATCCTTTTATTTTATGTGCCTTCCACAAGGTAGAACGTCATTAAATCTTTGAATAACTACCTCCTGACTCCTTACCCAGTTCCAAGTACTTCAAAAATTTTGGTTTTAATTGCTCAAACCATTTCTTTGTTTAAATCAAAGAACTAAATAGAGGGAAGACATGTCTCGGGGAATTAAACATAAATGGTGAGTTGTTGTGTGCATGCACATACGCGATGATTTATACTCTTGTTCTCCACAGAGACATAAACAAAGAAGAATCCTAGCAGATTGGAGTTTGAAAGTGTTAGTTTCAAGAGCCATTTGAATGTGGATATGAATACTTTGCATGCTGGCGTCTATATCCAGAGATGGATAGGCCTGCCGTGGGTCTGGAGAAACATGGCCGCTTATTTCTGTGCTTTACTTGAGGGAGAGAACACTATCTTCACCATTTTCATCACTGTTTCTCTACATTATTTCAAAATCAAGGCCTTGTTCTTAGACAAGAACATTGCCTTTTGTGTTCTGTCCTTGAAAAACAATGGTTGGGGTGGGGGTGGGTTGGGGCAGAGGATGACTGCCCCATACTCTTTCCATATATCGTTGTCATACTTGGTAGCGATAGACAAACATTTGTGATGACTCTAATTGATTTTATAAAATATACACCATTTTATTTATTTTAAAAATATTTAAAAATTTTAATCTCTCTCTCTCTCTCTCTTTCTTTCTTTATCATTACACAATGTAAACTTTTTTTGCAGCCCTTTACCAATTTCTCCCTAACCGCCTCCCCTCCCCCTTTCCCACCTGATATACACTATTTTAGTCAAGCTTTTGTGACCTGAACTGAAACAAAAATTCAGAAAGCAGATGAAATGCTGCAGCTTGCCCCTTATTATCTAAAACTCTGCATACAGGAACTTAGCATTGTATATTATCAGATGTTTGAACAGTATTCAATACATTATTCCTTTTAATGGATGCTGACCTTTGCAGGCCAGGTATTCTCACATTATTACTAATAATAAGTCAATAGGCAACTTCATTATTCTGGTATTACAAGGAATTATATTCTTATACTTATGCAAATACAAAAATTTCCTGTACTGCCCAAGATAGGATGAAGTTATGAGATGAAAACTTTGCTTGCATGATTTTCTTTTTCTTTATTTCTCTCTCCTCCTCCTCCTCCTTCCCCTCCCCCTCCCCTTCCCTTCCTACCTTCCTTTCTCCTCATCAATCATGTGAGGCAGAGTTAAATCCAGGCTTTTGTTGTCCGCATGATCACCCCTGCTGAGAAAAGTGATTGTCTAATTTGACTTCCCAGATAAGATTCAGGGTAAATTTAAGATTAATCTCTCGGTAATATGAATTTTACTACAGCAAAGCCAAACATTTTTTTGTTAGCATACTCCTTGAACCTAATATTGTATGTGTGTGGGTTTTGCTTGATTATCCCATTGAGAAATAAGGATCCACTTGCCTAGGAAAATAATGACTCGCAGAGAACATCAAACTGAAACCTAAATCACATAGGAATTACTAGAACCCATTTAGGAAAATGTATCACCTGAATTCCCATCCTAGACTTTTTCAGAAACCCTCAGACCTAGAAGAGGAGAAAATAGGCTCATCTGGACACAACACAATTGGATTTTGTACACTTCCATTGTCCTACTACTACCATCACCGTGGAAACAGTGTGACCAAGAGGGTGATCCCTGTAAATCACGCAAGTACTAATACTGCCTCCAGTTGGGATACACTTTGCAATTCACAAAGTGCCTTTGCACATATAATTTTGCATAATACTAGCAACAACCCTCCACATAGAGGGACAGGAAGCATTGCTCCTTGCTGAACTTTGGTCTTCTATGGATGGTTGCATGTTTGGTGAGTGGCAGAGCCATGGTGTCAGCTTGATCACCTTCCTTAAGCACAGGCCCTTTTGCCACTACAGCAAAAGAGTTCTTCCCCTGCTCAGAGGCCAAAATGCTTCAGAGGCTCTATAGGGGAAGCACATCTTTCCCTCCATCTTGACTTAGGCATCATTATCACAGAACTGGAAAGCATGCTTTACAACTGTGAGAACCATGCCATGGTTATTTTAGTAATTAACTTTGAAAGAAGTTTCAAATTGGATGAAGAGATAAAGAAACATGCTCAGATGCAATGTGTTTGCACCTGTGACAAAGACATAAATATTTGGTAGCAAATTATTGGCAAAACTTTTGTGGTTTATAGTGTACCTTAAAAAATTCCCAAGAAAAAAATCATAAACAATTAATCTTATTAAGTGTGAGGTCAATAGGTTTTAAAATAGAACTGGCCAAAGAGATTTAACTACTAATATTAATAGACTTCCTGTTACAGCAGAAAAATTAGTATATGAATATACACTGTAATTTTAGAATTGACTAGAAGACTTTCCCCTGCTCCTTCTGAGAAATACTGTCACATGCAACCCCATCATATCTTTACACAGTTATCTGATCACTTGCAGCCTCTTTTTTCTTATATGAGTCTAGCTGTGGGATCTAGGTTTGCAATCTTCACTGAAAATTCAAAGCATAAATGGGCCGCTTCTTGAAACTTAAGTATCTCTCATTGGCAAGGGCTTACTATTTTCCATTATTTTACATCTCATTTGCATTATGCTGTTGACTTAGATTTTAAAGCCTCAGGTAGCGATATTAAGTGCTTAACTCATGAAAACAACCCTAGAATCTAAAAATGAGCCACTATACATAATCTCTAATTGCTCACACTATAATGATAAAACCCTTGTAGATAAACCATTCCTAAGTCCTAATTCTTTTGGGGGGAAAAATTTAAATTTTCTATATTCCGGTAATATAGTTCCTCAGGTTTCATTGGCAATTTGGAGTTCACATAGTGATTTAATACACGTTACCACATTTGAGCTCATAATTATCAATCTAAATCTGATATAATCCATAACTGACTATAGAAATGCTATGCAAATGATAGAAAAGGATGGAAGAAATGTAAATATCTAAATAAATATAAAGTAAATATAAATATAAATGAGTTGGTAGAATGAAGAAATTCTGGAAATGTCTTCTGTTCTCATTTCTACAATTTGCATGAAGTAGCTGGGTTGTTTATGACCATTTTGGTTTGCTTAGAAACCTTGTTAGAGTATTCATGGTGGCTTACTGTGGCAGATTACAAACTCTAGTAGGCACTTTTTTAAAAAAAAAAACTTTTTATTTACAACGATTTTAGCTTTAGAGAATTCTTGTGAAGATAACTCAGAGTGGTCCCCTATACTTCACATTTCTCCCATTATTAACAACTTACATTAGTATAGTGCATTTGTTACAACTAATAAATCAAGACTGATACATTTTTATTCACTAAAGTCCATAGTTCCTTCAGATTTCTTTAGTTTTTAGGTAACGTCCTTTTTCTGTCTCACGATCCCACCCAGGATATCACATTACATTTAGTCTTTCTGTCTCCTTGGGCTTCTCTTGGCTGTGACAGTTTCTCAGACTTCCTTGTTTTTGGATGACCTTGACAATTGTGAGGAGTACTGGTCAGGTATTTTGTAGAATGCCCCTCAATTGCAATTTGTCTAATGTTTTTCTTATGATTAATCTGTGGTTATGGATTTTGGGGAAGAAGATCCCGGAGACGAAGTGCCATTCGCATCACCATAGCAAGGGTAAATCCCAACAGCACGATTTATCATTGGTGGTGCTGCCGTGACCACCTGGCTCAGGTCGTGTTGGTTAGGTTTCTCTATTGAGCGATTACTCTTTTTTCCTTCTTTCTCTACTGCATTCTTTGGAAGGAAGTAGCTGTGCTCAGCCGAGACTTAAGAAGTGGGGAGTTAGGCTCCATGTCCTTGAGGGTGGAGTATCTACATAAATTATTTGGGCTAATAGGTATTTTAAATTTTAAAAACCTAGGTGGATTCCACAAGTCAAGGGTGTTATAAATAAGAAAGAGGAAAAAGATGAGGAAATCTATATGAAGAAGCCAAGAAGTGAGGAAGTCAAGGTAATGATTGCAGCTAAGGTGAGAGGTAGAGTCACACTCCTCAGCAGGGGTGAAGCCTCATGACTACAGGCATAGTCCGTCCAACTTTTTCCTCCCTACCCTGTTCCCCTGGAAAAGTGAAGCATTTGAACACTAAGAAATTATAATGAAGTCCATGTTCTTTTACTTTTCTCCTGGGCTCATTCTGTGAATATAACACTCCATTTGCTGCCAGTGCCTATCCTGCAACAAGATGCTAGTCCCCCAACTGCGTACAGTGTTTCCAGGTTTCCTGGCAGAATTCATTGTCCTTTCTTGGAAGTGGATATTAGTGGATATGTGATGCGAGTGGGAGTAAAATGAAGTAGAGATTAAGTAATTTGCTAAAGATCTTCATAATTAATGATTTCTATCTTCACCATTCAACTAAAAGATCTCCCTCAAAACTCTCCAAAGTTCTATTTGTTGTCAAATACAACAGTCCTGTATCCTTCCTTATTCTCCTTGATCTTGCTATTGCATTTGACTCTGTTAACTGCCCTCTTGTATTGGATAGCTGTTGCTGTGTAACAAGCCACCAAAAACTCAGTGGCTTAAAAAAGCAATCCTCTATATTTGCTCATGCATCTGCAGGGCAGCTGGAATTTATCTAGGCTGGGGTCAGCTCAGTGGTTGGGCTCGTTATGAAGGTCTGCTAGCTGGCTGGGGAGTCACTGGTCTGTGTGTCTCTCATCCTCCTCCTCAGGCCAGCATGCTAGCTGTGGAATGTTTTTACCATGGCAAGGGCAGAAGGCCAAGAGAACAAGTGGTGACATCTGAGATCTCTTAATAGCTAGGCTGGGAACTGGTGCCCTGTCATGCCTGTCCATATGCTACTAGTCAAAGGAAAGTCACATGGTCAAAGGACAGAAAATACATTGTACCCTCAATGAGACCAGAGTTAGTGTGTGGATGCCGGGACTGAAGTGAAGAATTGAGGCCAGTAATGCAGGAATGCAGTTTATCATGCCCTTGCATCTTGAAACACTCTCCTCTTTTTTTTTTTTTTTTTTTAACATAATGCTATCTTGATCTTCTCACCTTTTATTATTTCTTGAGTTCTTCTTCCTTCAACGTCTGTACTATATGTGGGCTTAACCTAAGGCTCAGCCTTTCAGTCCTAATTTCCTCCGTGTACGTAAGAAATCTCATCCTGGCTTAGACTCTGTGATGTCCTAACAATCATTTCTGGTTTACCATTGGGCATTTCCATATTTCCATTTGGAACTGCCTAAACTCATAATCTCTGGTCCCAGGCTCTACTTAAATCAATGTTTCTTCCCAATACAAAGATATATTTCTGAAATACAGCACCTTTCGATAATCGTTTTGATGTGAATGCAAAACAAAAACAGAACGCTAATGAAGACTTACCCTATGCTAACAGGAGTACGACATTTCTGAATATGAACAGGAAATAGGCCTGAAAGACAATGATTATGATGAGAAGAGTTTTAGAAAACCATTTTCTATGAGAAATGGCTAAAGTTACTAACAATTTTCTTTAATCTAGAGATTATATATGGCATCGTGACCACTGTGGTCAGATAGTTGAAAGTGTGTGGTGTGGGAAAACCTGATTTTTTTCTATATAGCAGGACTGCTCCCAATGAGTGGATGGATTTGGGTGTTGCTTTGCTTCCCATGGATTTGTCACCCCTTTTCCCCTGGGTGATGGAGCCACAAATGGTTACTCAAAGCCCATCTCTTCTGAGCAGTGAGAAGCCCCAAAGGGGTTAATCTCCTGGAACCCTCAAGAGAGAGGCATTCCTTGCATTTGGGAAACTAACCACGAATTGGGGTTCTTGCCCCATGTTTATTCTCCAGACCAGGAAGTTACAGGAAAAGAACACAGGTGGGGTTATGGTTTAACAATATAGGCTGGTAACTTTCAGTAAAACAAGCAAAGTGACATTCCATAATGCAATTTGCAAGAAATTAAGAAGTAGATCCACCCAACAAGAGCTTGATCTTAGCAAACATTCTCCCTCCTTACAGCAATTTCCCAGTATCTTTACCTATCAGTCGGTAACCTGTCTGTCCTCTGAGCCAGCACCCTTGCTGTGCTACAGTTCTTTATCTTACAACAGAGACTAGCCTGGAGAAAAATTTCCTGTCTTTTGCAAGGTTAACATTTTATATGTACTTTTAAGAAGTTAGGCTAAACCTGAAACTGCAAGAAACTAAGCCCTGTGAAATATATTTGCTTTATAAATATAAGTATTCTCCACATTTGGGGGAAGAAAATTTTAGGTTGATATAAGAAAATAACTTAGAAAGAAGAACTATACAGAAACACAAAGGTTCTGCTCCACCTTCTCCAATTATTCATTAAAATCCTGTCCATCCTTCAAGATTTATCCCAAGTCTTTATCCCCCCCCTACACTCATCCCTGACAATTCAAATTTTATTCATCCCTCTCAACTCATGGTGCTAATCTCCCATCCCACCTCAACTAAATTAAGTGTTGTTTGGAAGTAGAAATAGGACATCCTAATTTATAACTTCAAGCATGAAACACAACACTGAGCCGCTAACAGGCATTCAGGAAATTCTTACTGGCTTATCATTCAATTACAGATTTCCTGATTTCTAACCTTAGTCATCAGGCTCGCTTAGAATTTGAACCAGACTGTATTGCTCAAAAATTGAATCATTTCACACTGATTTCACAAGAGGATTTGGCTTCTGATTTTAATGAAAGCCTGAAGGGAGTAGTAGATTTTGCCATCTCTTGTCCATCTAAACTTACGTTTTCCTACTCATCGAAGAAAGACGCTGAGTGCAGAGATCCTCTAAGATTTAGATTTATAGCTCAGATAATTTGCTGGGTGAAACAGCAGAGTAAATATGCCTAATTTCTTCACGTCTGAAGATTATTTAAACACTAATCAACTGGTGAATGGGAATACATGCTGTGGAGGAATGCACATGATGCTGGCGAACTGACACTCTAGCTGGTGTTCAGATCTGCCTGTTGTCATAGCTACTGGTGTAGGCAAAGCAATTTCCCTCCCAAATCACACTCTGTAGACCTTCAGTGAACATAAGCTATTCTTCCTGCTTTATTTTTCTTTATCCATGAATTGAAGCTAAAAAAAAAAAAAAAATGGCATCGGCTGCATGAATATCTTTATATTCTTAGCAATATTTTAGACATGCAAAAGTAATAAGTGAGGTTTCATCAAAATAAGTGCCCTCTGCTTAAGGTCTCACCTCATTTGTTTGGCAGTGATTCATTGAGCGCCTGGGTACTGGGGACACAACTGTGGTATGGCCCAGTCTCTGCCCTCAAGAGTGTACATCAGAGCTGTGTGAGGGAGAGAGATGAGTAAGGAATGTATTTCAGTGAAATGCAATCAGTGGTGGAAGCCAGGGATAGAGAGCCCTGGGAATGCAGAAGAGAGACACCTCAGTAGATTGTGGGTGCTGGTAGGGTCAGGTCAAAGGGAGGCATCACCCTGGGAATCTTGAAACATTGTTCCTGGGAAGTTTAGCAAACTTCTTTTCAGTCGTTCTGGGTGCAGAATGCCAGTGTGACCCTGCGGGCTGGGCTCACATAGCAGCGGGGTGGAGGGGCCGCTGTGCTGTGGCCTGCTGCTCACACGTGGCTCTCCCTTCTGCTCTGCCACAGGAACTCCTTCACAGACATCCTCCGCGCCATCCTGCTCTCATTGGAAGTCCTTATTGAAGATCCTGAGCTGCAGATAAATGGCTTCATTTTAATTATAGACTGGAGTAATTTTTCCTTCAAACAAGCCTCCAAACTGACACCATCAATCCTTAAACTGGCCATCGAAGGGCTGCAGGTATGTTCAACAAATGTACGATACAAGGTGACAATGTACGTTTTTCTCATTGCAACCAAAGTAATATTTGTCTTTTAGGATGGAAAAAAGGTAACTTGGATAAATTCATTTGTGAGTACTCCATATTTTGACCTCAGCCTGAGTTTAGATTAGATTTTTTTTTAAATTAGCCTTCATTTTCATTAATAACTCTAAATTACTGTTACTTCAGGCACAAATTACCTACTGTAGCAATAATGAACAAAGCTCAGAGATGTTTGGTTTAATCCACCTAAGAGTTCACAAAAATTAAAACTAAGAACCATCTGTGTTATGCGCATGTCCAATACAGGGGCGGCATGAGAGTTTTCTGGGGTTTCCAGAAGCATTTTGTTCCAGAAATACACCCTGCGGATCATCACTTCCCAGCGTGTAACGTACTGCAGCGTTTGAGCTGCAGTGGATCACTTTGGTACAAACAAAGGAAGCAGATAACACTCTACCTCCTGTTTATGTGTCCAGGTGTCAGGACTTCGAGAAGGGGCTTCTGTGCTGCATGACGGTTAGAGTGTCAGTCTCCAGGGTCCCTTCTACTTTTTAAGCGTCAGTAATTCTACAAGAAGTAAGGAACTCAGAGCAGCAATTCTGCTTAGCTTCCTGTGACACATTATTACAACACAAAATTAAGGGCATAGTTTGGCGAAATTTAGAATCAGTTATACGAAACTTATGTCCCTTCTTTATTTTGTAGGAAGATTGACTCAGTAGAATGACTCCCTCCCAGTAGGTAGCAATTGCATGCAGTGGTGTATATAGCACACTGTGGACACTGGATCATTCTCAGGTGAAGCAGCCATTGCTTGTGCTTCTCAAAATGCACGACTGGAGTCCACTTCAATCTCCTGTCATACTCTAGTGCGGAGTGATCAGTGGCTTTGTGCCTTAAACTATGGCATGTTCTTCATTGGCCCCCAACAAATATCTAGCACCTAGTGGGACTCTGATAGACATGTGTTTATCGAATGGATCCTATTTTATTGAAGTGGTTTTGCATTTCCCAGAGCAGGAGAAGAGAGCAGGCATTTCAGAAGAGGAGCAGCAAGTGCACATTGTTCCAGAAATGCCAAGTTGTCCTGGGTGGCTGCATCTTGCAGTGTATTGGGGGTAGAGTTTTTAAGCTGCTTTTGCATGTACTGACTACATGGAGCATCCTGCATTGCCATAAGATCCCAACCATAGACTTGTGTATTCTTCACTAGCAATCACTTTCTCTCAGCTCTCATTCCTTTTCTCCAATATCCTCTCATCTGAGCCTCTGAACATCTAATCTCTCTCTCCTTAAAACTTTTATCAAAGGGAGTTTTAGAGTAAGCATCAAGGTTTATTTCATGCCGTATAATTATGCTGACCACATTTCCAGGAACTTTTGTACAAGCTTCATGTAATCTTATCTTAAAAAAAAAAAAAAATATGTATATATATATATATATATATATAGAGAGAGAGAGAGAGAGAGAGAGAGAGAGAGCACGTTATATGTGTAAGTAGTTGTGATTCAAGTTCTATGCCTTTATAAGGTTTTTTCATAAATCAGGAATGACCCTGTGTTCCAATTTTTCTTTCTGAAAGTGTGTGGATTACATAATATGTCCCTTGCCAATTTCACTAGGCTGACATGGGTCTTATTGACTTAACGCATGTGAATGTGTTTTTAAAGGAAAAGCTATACATAAATGTATGCTATTCATGCAAGAAATACTAGGTGCCCTTTTGTGGGGCAAGGTGGGTCTCATCTGGGACTTTGCTTGTCATGCGCCAGGCTCTAAGATGAATTTCACAATGTCCTGCAGCTCTGGTTAAGGAATAGTCCTCCTTCTGGGGAAGGAAACCAGTGGTTGCTGGGAAGCTGAGCTGGGGTGCAGTTCTTTCCTCTAGGATACAGATTCTCCCATCTACACTTTTAGCTTATTGTCTTGGTCATGCTGCAGAAGCTCTTGGGGTTACTGCAGACACTCTGCTCTTGCCCCACAGCATGAAGTCAGCTCTGGCCAGCCACTGACAACTTTTCACTCCAGGCCATCCTCTTTCTGGGACTGGGAACTTTCAGATGTTGTGGTTGACCCACCGCTGGCTCTCCCAGTGACCTTTCTACATCGCAGGTGTTGTCTTCAACTTCAAGTGGTCATTGACCCCTCTGATATCTTGAAAAAGTCATAACTGGTGCTAAGCAGAATTCATCCCTCTGTGGTCACCAGTGCTCTGCATGGAGGGTTCCATATGGGTGTCTAATTGTTAGCCACAAAGGTTCAAGATAAATTCCACAGCACCACTGGCAGACTTTGGTGGAGAAATGGAAAGCTACACCAGCCCAACATCAATGAGAGAAGAGAAGCCAGGTTCTTCCTTCCTGCCATCTTCCCTCAGAGAGGCCTGAAGAGACCAGGGTGTCTGCTGGACTTGCAGGAGATTGCTGGGGAGGGAGGTCCATTGTTCTGGTGCAGGGAACTTGCCCTCTCTCCTGTCCTGCCTGTTGTGGGTAGGTGTGAGAAAGTGGCCATGTCAGGGGGAATAATCATACCACTTTGGTACTTTGTTATCTGGTTTGGGGTTTTAGCTGTTTAGAGGGTTTGTCTAGGATTACCTGTTGCTCAACACCTGGGGAATTTGCCCCCCCCCCACACACACATAGGTAATTCAACACCTCCTGCAGGGAGAAGTTGGTGAGGGACATCCCAGATAACTCACTGATGAAACAGTGAGAATTTAATGTCATTTTTGGCCAATTCTCCACTTTGCATCACAACCTGGTTACAGAACCTGAGGTTTAGTCCTATTACTTGGTTCATATTTATCCATAAAGATAGTTGTTCAAGGAGACCTTCAACTACTAATTGTTGCAGTCTGGGGTCTCCAGGGTGCAGACTCTGACGTGCAGATGAACATGCAGGGGATTTACCAGGGAGTGTTCTGAGGGTTAACACCTGTAGAAGGGAAGCTATGGAAGAAAGTTTGTCAGCAAGAAGTTAAGCTGGGATTCAGTCATTTCCAATGAAGGCCTGAAGCATTCTGAAGCTGGGATGAACCTTCAGAGTCATCCCCAATTGGGGTCAAGGGTCTGGACCTTTATATGACCACATTGTTCAGTGATTGTGTGCTGGCTGCCCTGGGAAGGGGTTGCAAACTTGGGCAAAGTGACTGTCTTCAGCCTGAAGCCCTGAAGGGAGCTGCTATCTGAGGACTTTCTCTTGGCTGCCCTCCCAGTGGCTGGGGCAGTGTAGCAGAGCATCTACTGCAATAAGCAAAAGATGTTTGGAATACTCTTCAGTGCAATCTCAAGGAGCTTCCCTTATTCTGAATTTCGTGAATTGTTTTTTTCTTGTTTACATGCATTTCCAATTAACCCCAAAGTGGAGTTGATACCAGGTAATATAGTGGTGATGGGCACTTGGACGACAACTTGATGACAGTCCTCTGTTTGGGTCTACCAGTTGTATTTCTGTGCTTCAAATGGTAATTGTACTGTCTCTGGTAACAATCATCAAAAAAATGGCATGTGCTCAGAAGTTCATGTTTATGCACTTCTCAGGCTGAACTAATGAGTTACTGAAATAATCATATAGAAGGCTGCTCTTTAAAAGGTCATCAGATTTTCACATCAAAAGTCATCCTGTATTAGCCAGTCATGAAATGGTATAAGTGTATGTACTATTTATTCCTTCTTTTAGAACAATGCTTTGAGGAATTGTCATTGTTTAGAATATTAAGTTGTCCCGGTTACATAAATATTGTAGGAATATTAGTTCAAAAACTTTAGTTAAAATACTATTTTGAGACTACCTGAAAGTCATTTCCTCTTACTCTGCTTTTAGAACTTTAAATGTCATCAGTAATGTATAAAAGAGCCATTACATCTATTTGTTACAATTTGTTTAAATTTTAATCAAACTTAAAGTAATGTTTATGCCACCATTTTAAAGCAGCACGGCATTATTTTCGATTCTGCTGGGGATTTCTGGCAGAATGAGCAACGTGCTGAAGTCATGCTCCTGAGCTTTGTAATGTTTCCAAAATCAATGTTTGGAATTATTTCTTGTAAGTCTCTGCAGTCCAACCATTACAACCAATGCACGGTGTTTATCAATGTTCAGCCAGCCCAGGTACTTAAAGAGCTTACTGTGCTGAAGTGTTTCACTTAGGAAGAACTATAGTCTTGTGTCCTGCAGGCTGTTTATAAGATGTTTGATTCCTTTAAGGACCCAGACACTTGTCATGGGTTTAGAGAAGCCACTTTTCACTCACTGGAGGAGATCCAAACAGCACTCCGTTTTTTTCTTTTCCCTCAATTCTGTACTCCTGTCTCCTTTCTGGCCAATCTAGACACGTTATCAGTTCATGAACTCTTTGTTCAAGGTTTACTGTGTAACCTTATTTGTTGTTGTTGTTAAAGATGTTTTCATAATATTTATATCAACTTTGATCCAAACTCTCCTAACAGCTTGGAGCCAGTCTAGGGCAGGAGGTCCATTACTTTTCCAACTCAACCCAGGTGGGAGAGGATTTGGAGCAATGCTTAGAGGCTTGGCCAACTGCAAACCGTCTATCTCCTAAGTGTGTCTTTTTGTTATGCCTTTTCAGACCTTGGTCTATTCTCCCTGGCTTCCTTCCTACATCCTACTTTTTTCATCCCCTTTTCCAAAACACATGATATGCTCACTTGCCCTTGGGGAATCCATAGTGCCACATTCACTCGAAAGACTAGACACTCAAAAGTTTATCACATCTGAGGTCAATGTGACAGTTCTGGATTGTAAGCGAATCATGTTGTGATTCAAAATTTGGAAAGGCAGGTTGGGCAGATGCATTTCAAGTTAGTAGTAGATTCACGCTGACTCTACAGTTCATCTCTCAGACATGCAGATGTTACTGACACATGGTATATTCATTCAACATGAAATATGGGCCAGGTCCTCTTCTAAATAGGATTACAGTAGAGAACCAAGCTGACCTGGCTTCCAGGACCTTAAATTCTAGGGGCTTACTTCTCAAAGTGTAGCCCACAATCCAGCAATATCAGTGGCATCAGAAACCGGTTAGAAATGCAGATTCTCAGGCGCTACCCCAGATCTACTGAAGCAGAAGCTGCAGTTCAGCAAGTACTCCAGGGATTTGTATGCAGATTAAAGTTTAAGAAGCGTTGCTCTAACACATGGTATTATAGGATAATGCAATGGATCTTGACTTGATGCACATCGGACTTCCCTGGAGGGCTTGTTACAACCCACGTCACTGGGCCCCACTCCCACCATTTTAATTCTATAGATCTGGAGCAGGCCCCAAGATTTGACCCTTCAAAAATGTTTCCAGGTGATGCTGATGCTGCTGGTACAAATGACACTTTGGTATGGCTCTGCCACTTGAAGACCTCAGGCAAGTCATTTACTCTCTAGGTCTCAGTTTCCTCATCTGTACAATTTGGTGTCATAACAGTACCCACCTCATAGGTTCATGGTGGAAATTAAATTCTACATGAAAAGTGCTTGGGAGATAGCCAATGCTCACTGAATGTTAGAGTGTTATTGAAAGTATGAAGAGGACAGCCCTTGTCCACGGCTCCTGTGGCTCTACAGCATTCACTGAAATGAAACCACTCTCCATCTCTCCATGCCGCAAGTTCACATCTCTGAAAATTAGACCTCACCAGCCTGTTCGCTGGCTTTAAACAAAGGAGTTCCTTATCCCTGCTCACTACAGTTAACGACTTAGGCCTGGGTTGGTATCATCTGCCCATACAGTGGCACTCGAGGCACTTTTTCCTTCTATTCATGTGGTATGATTTTTTAAATTATCACCCGATAGTCAAGGGATGAATCCACTTCACTGCCAAAGCAGATTAATGGGGCCAAAACTCACCTCTTTGATTCTGTAGGATTCTTTTCAGCAGTAACATGTACAGCATCTTTTATTGATACTTACAGTGTTTATGTATTAAAGGATATTGGATAGGAACAGATTGAAGGAAAAGGATATTTGTATTTTGCCGAGAAAGTTCTTAATTCATGTTTTCTAAACACTGCAGGTATGCTTTAACACTTTCTCTCTAGGCAAACTGTGTTTTACCTTCTCAGGCCACAAAGCTGTAATTTTGAATTTGCAACAGTACAATATGTTGTCATGGAAAGGTTAGAGGAATAAAATATCTCCTCTAATGCTCTACCTTCTTAAGTATCAATTAAACTCAGGAAGATAATTAAGGCTAATGACACTCTGGTGATCCTGATGGCAGACAGTATGGCCCATTTAAAATAGTTCCAGTTAAATAGGCCTATCTCTGTTATACTTTTAATAAATGGTGTTTCTGGACTGCCATGCATTATAAACCTAGCTGACCTTCAGATTCACCCATTTAAGAAACAGTCACTATGCCTCTACTTGCAGCCAGTCACAAAAGAAAACAGATGCAGTCCCTGCCCTCAGGAAGGTCCTGGTTCACAGCAGAGGCACACCTATAAACAAAGGATGAAAATCATGTGCAGAAAGGGGAGCATGCACAGAGGCAATAAAATCCTGGAAAAGGAATCCAATGTAGCCATGAGGAGTCAGGATTGGTATCGTGGGTGAGGCCACACCTCAGCTGATTCTTAGCAGATGATTGTGGAGTAGCCACAGCCAATAGAGTGGAAGAAATTTCAGGCAGTGGAGATAACATGGGCAAAGACACAGAGACACGATGTAGCTCAGTCAGAGCAAGAAACAGACTTAATCTTCTATTCCTGGAGTGCACAAGTGCCATGCAAGGCCATGTGCCACGCTAAGGAGCTTGGTCTCTTCCTGCAGATATGGGGAGCCACTGAACGTAGTAAGGCAAGATGGCAGCACAGATTTATATTTCACATGGGATTAGTTTGGTGGCTGTGAGCAGGAAAGGTTCAAAGGCAGGGGAACCAATTAAAAAGGCAATAATTCAAGTAAGAATAGGAATCTGAGCTAGGAGTGAAAGAAGGGACTCGGTTACAAATAGGAAGCAAGATAAGACAGTGCTTGGTGGTTGCATGGGTGGGAAGTGCTGATGAAGGAGTCCGGGATGCAGCTTAGCTGTGCAGCTAAGGTGCAGGTGCATGGTGGTGCCGGCTAATGAGGTCATGCAGACAGGAGCACGCAGGGGTGGGAGACCATGAGCATTACGTGAGTGTTAGATATGTTGAGCTTAAGATCCTGTGGGATGTCTTCATTATTTACATTAAGACTGAGCCAAGGGGAGTGGTCTAGGCTGGATCCGTAGATTGGGTGGTATTTTAAATCACAGGAAAGAAAAGATCATCCCAAGAAATCCTAAGGCATAAGAAGCAGTGACTGGGAGAAGAACCCATGTGGAGAATAGTGTATAGGAACAAGTTAGGCAAGGAGCAGCCCACAGAGGAGAAAGGAGAGATCAAGACGGGGAGCTGCGAGAAGAATTAAGGACAGAAGCTGAAGGAGTGGGCTTCGAGGAGGGAAACCGTTGCTGTGTGGTGGTGGCTGTGTAGTCATCAGAGCTCTGGGTCGAGGAGGGAGGTGGGGAAAGGGAGAGACTGTATCAGGAAGCATGTCCCACAAACCCCAGGGGTGAGTGCAAAGATGAGGGGAGAGAGCAGGAAGATGGGAGTGGAAGTATTCCATCTTACTTTTCCTTTAGACAGGATTTTCACCAGAGGACTGTAGTAAGGGCTTTCACACAGCTGTGGAAGACTGGTCTTGCCAAAGGATTGACCTTTGGGAATTGCTTAGTTCCAGGTTAATATTTCTCAATGCATCGAAGAAGAGATCTCTGCTTCTCGTGGTTATGAAATGAAGTGTGGCACAGCTGTCCACAGACAATGTTCTGAATATATTTTGTAATATATTTGCAGAAATATGGATGCTTACAAGCTTCTAGTCCTGTCAGTGTCCTCTGGGACCCAGTATCAGAGTTAAGCAGTATTTGGCATTCTCAAAGGGCACCCTGTTGGAGAAAAACCCTGTGGAAAATCTTGCCCTGCACAAACAACAGTCTCCAGTGATCAAACCAGAGGTACTAAAATAATGCCCCTTGCAAAAGGATCAGAATTCTTTGGTTTTATTTTATTTTATTATTTTTAATTCAATTTTATTTAAATGTATTTTTGTAGGGTCTGGTGTATTGTTTCAGTAAGGCATGCCCTGCACAATGACTCACTTAGGGTAGGTAGGATAGTTTTGTCCCGATTAGTTCACCCTGCTCTTCCCCCTCACCCCTTCCTCTCCAAACCTCTGGTAACTATTATTCTATTCTCTACTTTAAAAAAAAATGCACAAAGATTAATATCCTTATTGCAAAAAGAACTCTTAAAAACAAATTAGAAAAATCTAAGCTGAAATTTGGTGAAGGACATGAGCAGACAAGTCTCACACCCAAAGAAATACATGTGGTTAGTAAGTATCTTCCAGGATCTGGTTGTGGGTAGGGGTGGAGCTGTCCCAGTCCCCCCTCTCTCAGGATCCCGGGCATTGGGCTGGCTTCCACAGCTGACCAGGATGGGCAGCGGTGCTAGGGGTGGGGCTAGGGCCCACGTCCAGCCATTTCCCAGGACCCCCTGGGCGACGGGCTGGCTCCCATCTTTCCTCAAGCAAAATAGAAAGAAAAAGAAGGGGGGCATTTACATAACAGAACAATTCAATTCCGAGATACTCTATCTTCCAGGCTCAGCTAGCCCTGGAGTTGAAGTTGAAACAATGTCGTAAGAATCCAGTTTCTCTTTCTCTGTCTATGTCTCAGTTACACTTTTCTCTGCACTGACTTCATTTTCAGACAGAACTTTTTCACAAGGTAACCATGAAGACTCCAGCAGTTCCATGTGTAAGTGACCTCTGGTGTCTACATTCTGGGAATGAGTGAGGGGAATGGGGTGTTTTCTAGCCAGCCAAGATCATGAGCCCACGGAAGTTTCTATACCTGAACCATGTAGACTAGGTAACTCGCAAAAGATGTTGGACCATGACAAGAATTTCCACCAAGAAACTTAAGGTAGAAAATTAGAGAGACATTTTCTTGCAATTCTCTACTTTGCTGTTCAGTATAGCACCTGGGAATTCAGAATCTGGGTTTTATTTCTGTGTAGCAACTAATTCCACGGATAACCTTGGGGAAATTGCTTAACACCTGTAGACCTAAGGTTCTTTACAAGCAAAAACCAAGGGGGTTGGACCAGAGCCGCGATCCTCAAACTTTATCACTCCCAGAATCTCTGGAGGACTTGTTAAAACCCTCCTTACAGGGTCCCAACCTTGGAGTGTCTGATTCAGTGGGATGAGGGGGTTGACAATAAGCATTTCCAGCATGTTCCCAGGTGATGCTCATGGTGATCCAGGAGCCACACTTGATAACACTGGATTAGATCATTCCTTACAATCCCTCTAATCACCTAATGCTGTGAATCTGTAATTTTACCTCTGTGGAAATAGCCTTAGTGCCAAGCTCAGGGAAGGGAAATAGGATTGTCCTCCCACACCAAATCTAAACCATTAGAATGCAGTGTTGAGAAGAATTCTGAAGTAAACTTCACGCTAAGCAGAAAGGAATTCTGGGATCGGTTTGTGATGTTTGCCTTTCCTGTGGGTGGTGAATGGGCAAGCCTGCCACATCGGCTGTCCCTGAGCTGGATATTTCTAGCTCGGGAAATAGTCTCTTGTTCGTGATATGAGAAGTTAGGAAAGAAGTTATAGGGGGTGACAAATATCTCAAAGAAGCTCGTATTTTCTAGTCTACATCAAAAATCAACAAATGATGGGGGTGACGATGGTGGTGATGATGATGGTGACGATGGTGGTGATGATGATGGTGATGATGGTGATGATGGTAACTACCAGTCTAGCATTTAAATTAAAATGCTTTCACACATTTTTTTATTGGATCCTCCCAACAGCCCTTTGTAGAAAGCAGAGCAGGGGAGCGACAAATTATCACTTCAAAATAAAAACATGAAAAAGATTGATTGGGACAATCAATCAAACATCCATTCTGAATAAGATTTTATTTGTCTGAGAGGCCAACTAAAGACCCCAGGCTTTTTGCTGTGTCCCACTGTGGGAGAAAGTGTACTTTGTTAGAATAAATAGGTGGTAAAGAGCAGTCCATTTTCAACAAAGGAAATCATTTGTCACTAAGAAAATAACAAGAATTGTTAGCCCTTTAAGCCCAAAGACAAAATTTCAACGTGCAGTTTCTTATTTTTATATTTAGAAGGACCTAATTTCTGTGTAAACTTTTTATTAATGTGTAAGATACATGCAGATAACTACCCAAATCATAAGTATACAGCTCAGTGAATTTTCAGAAAATGAAAGTGTCTAAGTAACAAAATGCAGATAAAGAAATAAAAACAGTACCTGTGGCCCTGAAGTACTGGGAACCAGTAACTGACTCCAAAGTAACCACTATCCTGACATCCAAAACTATAGATTAATTTTGCCAGAGTACAGTTTAATCTTTATATGTATATGTAACAGAAGTGACTTGCCACCTCTGTCTAGGTGTTCCTATCTGAGTCAGTCATTCTTTTGTGGTATTACAACAAATGGGTGTCTTATCTGTCTGTACTATTTGCATAAAAGATCTAAAACCATTCATGTCTATATTTGGAACTTAATAAATAAATTCTTGGAAATTTTGAGGCTAAGAAATGCAGTAGTACATTGTCATTGTGTGATTTAATTACACAGCAATTGTATCTTATAGAATATAGAATATGCAGCTTCAAATAAGTGTCACAAAATTGAGGTATTAAACTTATGTACTTCATTCTTAAGAGAATCCCTGAAACTTTCACTTAGAGCCTATTTATTCTCATTTTACAAGTAATTCTTGTTGACTTGGTCATGTGGTTTTCAGCTCACTACATATTAGAAGTACAAACAAGAATTTGGTTGAGGGGCTAGTCCACATTAGAATATAAACAATATCAAGAGATAACAGCTGACAGCCAGGGAAGAAACACATATAACAGAATTCTACTACTGAAACTAGAAGGCACTAAGACTGAGGCCATTTATAGAGGTTAATATACCATGGCAGTCCTGAGAACATCAGCATATCACAGAATGTGATATGCATAGCCATGATCCTGAGCTATGTGGAAGAGTCTCTGTCACATCCAACAAGCATTATTTTGGGGGGTGGGAGGGTTAGTGGGTGGCCAGGGGTTGAAGGCTGGACCTTAGTGTTATCAGCACCACGCTCTAACCAACTGAACTAACTAGCCAGCCTCCACAAGCATTATTAAAGATGTCACAGAAATGTGTAAATTATTCTGGGGATTTTCACGTAAAATAGTTCTAATACGATATAAAAAATTTTACAATTTGAGACAAACCCTTAGTCACTAGTATATTTTAGAAACTCCAGAGATTATTAATTATCTGAGGGTTTAAGAGAATGAAAATAGTTATTTTACAGTGTATTTATAAAATACTTGCAGGTTCCACATGACTGAGAGAGCCCTTTGAAGGCTCACCTTTCAGATTCCCTGAAATGGAAGAACAGTAGATGCTCTCAGTGGTTGAAATCTGTAACATTCTCTGAACTCAACTTCAGCTGCAAAACCCCACCCTTTGGGTTCATTACACGTGCTCACTACAATAAGATTTTAAAAAATACTGGTAAACCTGGCAAATAAAAATAAGAAAGTTCAATTTACACACAACCTGACTCAGAAATATACATTTTAAACCTGGGCACCTGTTCTTTTCACTTTACGGTACACAGTAAACAGCTTCCTAGTTCTTTAAATATTTTACCTCTACATCATTTGTGATGACTACATAGTATTTGACCACTTAATTACATAACAGGTTAACTGATTCCCAATTGTGGAAGGTTTAGATTGTTCCCAGTTTTTTCAGTATTGTTTAAAGGGATGACATAAATACCTCTCAATCTAAATTTTTGCCCACATAAATTACTTCCTTAGGATAAACTTCTGGAGGTGAAGTGCACCTTGACAATGCTCTACAGAAGAGCTTTCTTACATTCACCTGCCGTGTCTGTGGAGGTCTGCTTTTTGAACCAAAACTAACAGTGGGTATTGAAAATGAGTTTTTGTTATTTGCAACCTCTCCACGATGTCTTCACCACACAGCATCTTTTTGTTTTAATTTGCTTTGATTACTAGTAAGGTAGAACAATTTTTCATAGGTTTATTAGACATTTGTATTCTCTTTTCAGTGTATTGCCTATTAATGTACTTCGGTCATTTTTCATTGGGGTTTGTAAATCTTGTTTTATTACTAATTTATAAGAGATTTTTGTTACTTCAGGAAATTAACATTTCATCTCATGTCACAAATATTTTTTCACAACTTGCGTTTACAATGACTAGTGTTTATTTTTGCTGTTCTTGTTTAAAGCAGTTAAACAATGTTTGTATAATCAAGTCTGTTAAAATGCCTTTGCTAAGATTTAGAAAGTCTTTATTTATCCCAAATGCTATACAAAATTCACCAGTATTTCCTTCTGGATGTAGATTTTTTTTTTAATTTAACATTTTAATCTGTTTGGAATTTATATTTGAAAAGATGTGAGGAAAGAATCCAACTTAATTGTTTCTCTGTGTATTTCCATTTGTCCTAGTACTGGTTATTGGATAATGCATTCTGAAATGCACTTTTAGAAGGATAAATCAGTGCTGAGGGGCTGTTAGAAGGATGGTGATGCCAGAACTGGAGTTATTTATTGAATACTTTCGGTAAGAAATGTGAACCAATTATTGATTACTATGAGTAATGTGAATTGGCAAAGGATGTTGAGATGAGACTCACTTCAATTCAACAACTATTTATTCAATCCACCATAGTGTTAAAATTCCCAGCAGGCATAGGTGAAGGACCCAGGTAGTCAGAGTCCCAGGACAGCATGAAGACTTTCTTGGTGTTTCTTCTGGGTCACTTGGGAGAAGAGGAGAAATGAGATGGGTCAGCCAACAGGGCCCCTATTTTAGGGCTCAAAATCTGGACTGAGAGATTGGAAAATACCTTTCATTGCTGAGGAATTCTAATGTACCTAGTCATAAAGATGATTTCTTCTGCTTCTATAATAGACTGGATTTTAATCATTTAAAGATGTTTAATGTAGAGTATTAACAATGTGAAAAAAAACAGGAAGATTAAGCTAATGCCAGCTCAACCGAATTGTCATTAGTTGAGAGGAGTAATCCCTAATGCCCTAATCTGTGGACTCATTCAGGATTTGGAAGAAATTATGAATAACTTTTTCCATTAACTGAATGAAAAAGATTAATTAAGATATTGCTGAAATATTAATTAAGATAGTGCTGGAAAAAAAACCCAAGATTATAGGGTAGTACTAAAGTGGGTTTTAAGATTTTGGAAGGGGAAAATCAATTCTGAAAGAAAATCTATGCAAGAGAAGACTATGAAAGACTCAGAAGCTATGAAAGAAATGACATCTTCATAGATTGAAAGCATGAGAACTTTCTGAAATACTTTTCTCAGGTCACAGCATGTTATCATTGAGTACTTTGGTACAGAGTTCTATTTCTTGATTGTTCTTGTGGTTCTAATATAATCCTTATATTTCTTCAAATTTATTAAAAATTGAGTGTCTGATGTATAACATATTCCTTAAGAGAGTTAGCTACATAAAATAATTCTGTTAGGCCTAAATATGATAGAAACATAAAGAAAAAAGTAAAGTCTAAGCCTAAACCTAATATTCAATATTTAAGAGCTGCCGTAGCTGCCCTACTCTACATATTCAAGTTTGTTTATCGGTGCTGCCCAAGACTGTCTCCCTTTCTTGTTTTAGTTGCCTAATTTTCTCTCTGATTACAGATAAATTATAAAATCCCTATCTTTGCATTCCCACTGGTACTTCAGCCTGTGATGCTGCCAATTCCCTTCCCTTTTTACCTTTTTAAATCTTACCCATCACTAGATCAAACCTCACCTCCTCGGAGTATTTTCTCTAGATATTCTAATTCTTGATAAACTTTTCTTCCCCTAAACTCTTCTAGATCACTCAACTTTATACCCAAAACTTTATATACTTTTGGGGATGGTATATATAAGTGGGGCAAAATTGTTATCATGCTTCAGAATCCACAGAAGAATTTTGAAATAAAAAAAGACTGCTGAATAGTATTCCATTGTGTATATATACCACATATCCTTTATCCATTCATCCATTGGTGGACACTTAGGTTGCTTCCATATCTTAGCTACTGTGAATAATGTTGAAATGAATATGGGATTTCAGACATACCTTCAACATACCAACTTTAATTCCTTTGGATATGTGCCCAGAAGCTGGATCATACAGTTTTTTGAGAAACCGCCATACTATTTTTTTAAAGACTGTGCTAATCTACATTCTCACCAACAGTGTATGAGGGTTCCCTTTGCTCTAGATCCTCACCAACATTTGTTACCATTAGTCTTTTTGATAGTAGCCATTCTAAAAGGTGTGAGATGATATCTCATTGTAGTTTTAATTTGCATGTTTCTGATGATTAGAGATGTTGAGCATTTTTTTTTTCATATATCTATTGGCCATTTGTTTGTCTTCTTTTGAGAAATGTCTGTCCAGATCTTTTGCCTATTTTTAAATTGAGTTATTTGTTTTCTTGCTGTTGACTTGTTTGAGTTCCTTATATACTTTGGATGTTAGCACCTTATCAGATGTATTGTAGATATACATAATGAAATACTATACAGCCTTAAGAAAGAAGAAAATTTTGTCATTAATGACAACATGGATGAACTTGGAGGACATTATGCTAAGGGAAATAAGCCTGGTCCAGAAAGACAAATACTGTGTGATCTCACTTATATGTGGAATTTCAAAAAGTCAATCTCATAAAAACAGAAAGAAAAGTGGTTACCAGAGGCCGGGGTGGGGGAGAAATGGGGAAAGGAGAGATGGTGATCATAGGATATAAAGATTCAGTTAGATAAGAGGAATAAGTTTTATTGTGTTGTAGATTATAAAATGACTAAAAAAAAATAGATTTTTAATGTCCTCACCACAAAAAAATAATAAGTTGGTGAGGTGATAGATATGTTAATTAACTTGATTAATTCTTTCTAAAAAGTAAATATACATCAAGACATCACAGTGTACTCCATTAATATACACAAATATTTTTGGTCAATTAAAGCTACATTAATTAAAAAATAAATATATAAATAAATAAGACTGTGGGCCCACCCACAGAGTTTCTGATTCTGTAGGGCTTGGGTGGAATCAGATTTACAGGTGATGCTGATATTGCTGGAGCAGGGATAACTCTTTGAGAAGCACTACTTTAGAACACTTTCTTATACAAACAATAAATCATGAATTAAGCTGATTTTCTCAATATCAGTTAGTGACCCAACCAAAAACATCATTGTGAACTTCAAAAGCAGGTTTTCAAGGTAAGACTTTGTGACCCTAACTTGTGTATAAAAACTATTGTCTCCTTAAGTAAAAATTGATTTTGAAGTAATATATGTATTTTCCTGCACTTACCAGTTATTTGGAAGGTATTGAAAGGTTTCAACATTCACTCACTTATCCCAAACAGGAACTTTGACGAAGTTCATGAATCTATTCTTTTTCTCGTGTACATAATTGGTTTCCAATTCCAAATGATTTCACTTAATGCTTTTTCCAAATTTCCATTTTTTTCCCTCTCTATTGTTAAAGCCACCACATTGGTTCATGAGCTCATCAATTATTCCTTAGAGGACACAACAGTTTTCTAACTGTTCTTTCTGCCTTGGTCTAGGAATGCTTTGATCCATTTGCAAAGTTTTATAATCATCTTTCTAAAAATTAAACCTGCTTTTTAATATACACCATTTCATTTTATTTTAATTTAAATAAAAATTTTAATTGTAAGTTTCAAAACTAAAATAGTAATAAAAACTTGTTAGAGTATTTTGGAAAATTTCAAAAAGTATGGAGAAGAAACGAAAAATCAACCATCATTCCTCAGCACAGAGAGAACCACAGTTCACATTCTGGTATATTTATTTTTCATCTTTCTGTCACAAAGGTATATTTTTAAATTTTACTTGCTTTTTATTAAGATATAATTCACACACCATATAATTCACGTATTTAAAGTGTACCGTTAGCTGTTTTTAGTATATTCAAAGAGTTGCGTAACCATTATCACAATCTAATTTTAGAATATTTTCATTATTCCCAGAAGAAACCACATACTGATTCCCATTCGTTTCTCATTTATCCTCTCTCCCCTCTTCCCAGAGCTGTAGGCAACCACTAATCTACTTAGTGTTTCTATAGATTTTCCAGTTCTGGGCATTGCATGTAAATAGAATCACACAGCATGTAGTCTTTTGTGACTGGCTTCTCTTCCTCAGCATCACGTTTTCAAGGCTTGTCTGTGTTGTAGTATGTGTCAATACTTCGTTCCTTTTTATTGCTGAATGATATTCCATTGTATGTCTATATCATATTGTTTCCAATCCATTTATCATTTGATGGCCACTTGGGTTGTTTCTAACAGGTTCTTATGAACAGTCCTGCTGTGAATATTCATGGACACATTTTTGTATGAACATATATTTTCATTTTTCTTGGGTATATGTCTAGGAACAGAATAGCTAGGTCATGTGGTAACTCTATATTTAACATTTTCAGAAACTACCAAACTGTTTTCCAATGTGGCTGCACCATTTTATATTCCCACCAGAAATGTATGAAGTTCCAAGGTGTCTACGTCTTCACCGACCCTGGTTATTGCCTGTTTTTGTTTTTGTTTTTGCATTGTTGTTGCTTTTTAAATTATAGCCTTATTTGTTGGCATGAAGCAGTATCTTCTTGTGATTTTGTTTGCCTTTCTCTAATGACTGATGATATCGAATATCTTTTCATGTACTTACGGACCATTTCTATATCATTTTGGAAAATTGTCTATTCAAATCCTTTGCCAATTTTTAATTGGGTTGTCTTTTTATTATTGAGTTTTAAGAGACATGTATGTTCTGCATATAATTCCTTGGTCAGATCAAATATTTCCTCCTATTCTGTAAGTTGTCTTTTTACTTTATTGATAGAATCCTTAAAGCACAAAAGGTTTAAATTTGACAAAGGCTGATTAATCTATATTTTGTTGTTGTTTGTGTTTGATGTCATATCCAAGAAAACATTGCTGAACCCAAGGTCAAGAATATTTACTCCTATTTTTTTTCCTTAATAATTTTATATTTAGGTTTATGATCCATTTTCAGTTAATTCTTTTGTATGGTGTGAGGTAGGGCTCCAACTTCATTCTTTTGCATGAGGATATCTACTTGTCCCAGCATTATTTGCTGAAAAGACTATTTTTTCCTTATTGGATGGTATTGCTTCCCTTGTTGGAAATAAATTGACCATAAATGTAAGAGCTTATTTCTGGGTCCTCAATTTTATTTCATCAATCTATATGTCTATCCTATGATAGTACAACACTGTGTTGTTTCTCATAGCCTTGTAATAAGTTTTAAATTGAAAAATGTGAGTCTCCCAGTTTTGTTCTTCTATTTCAAGTTTTTTTTCAAGTTTCTTTTTTTTTTTTGCATTTTCATATGAATTTTAGGATTAGCTTCTCAATTTTTGTAAGAAAAAAGGAACTTGGATTTTGATGGAGACTGCATTAAATCTGTTGACCAATTTAGAGACTACACCTTTCTTAATATTAAGTCTTTCAATATATCAACATGGGATGTCTTTCCATTTATTTAGATCTTTAATTTATTTCAACAATGTTTTATAGTTTTCCTTTTATAAGTCTTACACTTCTTTTGTTAAATTTGTTGCTAGGCATTTTATTCTTTTTGATATTTTAAATGAAATTAATTTCTCAATTTTATTTTTGGAATTATTTATTGCTAGGGTATGGAAATACAATTGATTTTTGTATATTAATGTTGTATCCTGAAACCTTCCTGAACTGATTTATTAGTTCTAATAGCTTTTAAAATTAGATTCCTTAGGATTTTATATATACTAGTTATGTCAACTGAAAGCAGAAGTGGTTTTACTTTTTTCTTTTCTAATCTGAATGCCCTTTATTTATTTATATTTATTTTTGCCTAAATGCCCTGGCTAGAACCACCAGTACAATGTTGAACAGAGGTGGTGAGAAAAGACATCCTTGTTTTGCTCCTGATTTTAGGTGAAAGCATTCAGTCTTTTATAATGAGGTGTGAGACTAATTGTGAGTTTTTCATAGATGCCTGTATTAGTCCATTTTTGTTGCTTATAACAAAATACGTGGAACTGGGTCATTAATAAGGAAATTGAAATTTATCACCTACAGTTTCTGAGAGTAGGAAGTCCAAAGTCCATCTGGTGGTGATGACACTAACTCATGAGTCTCACATTGCAAGATGGTGGAAGCAGAGAGAGAAGAGAGAAAGAAAGATAGACTCTCCTCTTCTTTTAAAGCCCTCAGAACCACACCCCTGACCACCATTTTTAATCCATTCACTACTGCATGGTCCTATAATCTAATCATCTCTTCAAGGCTCCACCTTTCAGTTACCATAATAGGATTTCCCACCCTCTTAGCAGTCACAGTGGGGGCCAAGTTTCTAAAACGTAAAACTTCAAGAACACGATTCAAGCTTCAATGGGATTTGGGGGGACATAATTCAATCCACCACAATGCTCTATATCAGGTTGAGGAAGTTCTCTTCTACTCCAGTTTGTTCAGTCAATTACCACTATATTATTTAAAAATTCTTCAGTAGATCCTTATTTCGTATCAGATGAAGTTCAAACTCTGTAGTCTGTGACAGGAGACCCTCCTGGACCGTTCCCCTGCTTAACTTTCCAGCCTCATCTCTTGACATTCCCTCTGTACCACCTTTTTCAGCCTCATCTCCAAAGTGTTGAGCTCCAGCTACAGTAAACTGCGGACAGTTCTTAACATTCCATGTTACCTCATGTTTCTCTGATGCTCCTTCTGCTTTATCCCTACTTTTCACTATCTAATTGTACTTCAAGACACAGTTCAAATGCTACTAAATTTGAAAATATGTCAATGAACTAGATCTGGTTTAAGTGCTCTTCTTGTGTATTCTCATAACAAGGTGCACCTATTTCTATGCTGTAATTCAATGTACTATTTTGCATTGTTACTTTAAGTTTCTGCCTCTCCAAGTAGGATATATTTCTTATAGGCAGGGTCCATATCTTAGGCATCTTTTATCCACAGGGCCTGGAACCCATTCAGTAACTGAAGGACAGATGAATGTAGGTAGGTTAAGATTTATGCCATTTTTTGTATTGAGCATATACGTGATTTAATAAAAAGACTCATACAAATTCAAAAGTTCTTAGCAGCCATAAAAAATGAGAGACCCTAAAGGCAAACAGAGTGGTTCTAGGGCCTATAAAATGTAAATTAGGGAAATCAAATGGTTGGCAAATTAAAAGACAGGTCAGGCCAAAAAAAAAAAAGCAAAACCCAAAAAGGGTGTTAGAAGTTAGGGTTTCCATAGAACTGTCCCAATTGCTGGATTTAATGCTCTCTGTGACATACCTTCCTAGGGATGCTTATCCTCCATCTCTTCCACCCCCTCACCCACAATTTCCAACAACTGTTATTATACATTCTACTCAACTGAAAAAATATGGTATATGGTAGGACACTTATTAGGTAATCAACCATGTTTATGTACAGACGAAACAAGAGTGATCCCAGTAAAACCAGGTTTCACCAAGTGGTTAACACTCACAAACAAGATTCAGTACGATATTATAAACAGCTGGTAAGCAAATGTTAACAATGAACAGTACTGACAACAGCAGTTCAGTGGAGAGAGAGCATCATCAGTTGACAATTATTGATTGTATGCTAGCAGTATGTCAGGTACTGGTCTAGACAACGCATATATAATATTCAATGATTTTGAATCTTTGTGCTCAAGGAATTTGTAGTCTACTGAGGTAGTGATGCAAGTTAACATACAGCTTATTACTCATTCAGCAAATACTTACCAAAATCCATCATAGATACTGTACTAGGAGTGCTCAGGATGGAGCAATGAATAAAGAAGATCAAAACCTCTGCCCGGATAGATCATACCTTACAGTGGGGAGAGGAGGACAATAAACAATAGATAGATGTATTAAATATATTATATATAAATATATATAAATGAATGTTGTATATTATGTATATTTAAAGCTGGAAAATGATGAGTAGTATGGAAAAGAAAAAATCACGAGGTTAGAGTGATTGGGACTACTGGGGTGTGGATGAAGAGTGAGCTGCAGTTTAAAGTAGGGCGATTGTGGTTGGCCTTACTGAGAAGGTGACATTGCAGCTGAGACTTGAAGGAGGTGACGTTGTTGGCCATGTAGCTATTGAAGGAAGAATGTTCCAGGCAGAGGGAACAGCCATGGTAATGCCCTGAGATGGAAGCATGGCTGAAGTATCCACAGAATAGCAAGGAAGCTCTAGTTCTGAAGTCAAGTGAAGGGAGCAGGGATAGGAGATGTGTCAGAGAGGGTGAGGTGCCATGTCAGCCTTGGAAGGACTTCTGTCTTAGTAAAATGGGGAACAATGGAAGAGTGATGCAATTCAATTTATGTTTATTCAGTATTCAATTTATGTCTGGCTGCTTGTGAAGAATACTCAGGTATAAGAAGAGATGCAGGGAAACCAGTTAGGAGACCACTGACATAATCTAGGTTTGAGATTATTCTAGTGGCTGAGACCAGGGTAAAAACAGTAGAGATGATAGAAGGTACCAGATTCTGGATATATTTAGAGTTGGTTGGATGTATGATGTTCAAAAAAGAGAGGAGTCAAAGATGATTTCAGGGTTTTGGTGAGGGCTATGCCTGAGGAGCATGGGGGAAGGGTTGGGACGAGGGCGACGACTTCAGGTGAAATCAATTGGGGATGGACCCAGGGAGATCAGGAGTTCAGTTTTGTATATTGTAAGCATGAAACCTTCCAAGTGTACATGTCACTTTAGCAGTTGCACATGTAAGTACTAAAGCAGAGGTTAGCAGGGGATTCTATGGGAACATGTAGAAAGGACATCTACCCAAGACTTCCCAAGGAAATGGGGAAAGAAGTGGTGTTGGCTGGTGTGGTTAAGAAGGCTTCAGGAAGTTAAATGGGCATCGAACAATAGGAAAAATTTGGCTACAGAGAATAGTAAGAGAATTCCAGACATACGGGCTACCTAAGGAATACCCTTACGACAGGAACAAGCAAGGGAGTTATGGAGAGAATGAGCAGAGCCCTGCCTGAGGTGAGGAGTTATTATGGAGATGTTGGGGCAGAAACATGAATGGGTGACTTGGGGCCCTATTTTTTGGGGGGGGAGGGGGTTGAAGGCCAGGCTTCTCTAGAAAACCATCCCTGGCTATTGGTCATCTTGGAGCTCCCTCCCAAGCCTTCTGTGGCTAGTGTTCACATTTCCATCTCAGCACCGCCCCAGAATATTCTAAGAGTCTATTCTATTTACTTCTCTCAGCCTCTCTAGATTGTAAGTTTTTTGATAGCAAAGACCTCATATTCTGATTTTTATCTACCACAATGATTCATTAGTGGAAGCTGAATAAATGTTTGTTCAAAGAATATATTATAATTCACACCCACACCTCCTGATCATATTTTCATTTCAATGCCCATGGGTGTTTTTAATTAAAAGAAAAATCCTTGCCTTTATGAATAGGTGAAAGATCCATTACAATTAGCCCACCTTGTAAGAGCTAACACTAGAAAGTTTGCAGAGAATAGAGTTTTTTACAACAGTGACTACCAAGTGTTGGAGAGGCACAATCCCTAAAGCTGTTAAGGAGGACCTTAGGAAACTTGAAGGTAGATCAAAAAACCCAGGATTTATGAATAAATTAAAGAAAGGGAAATGGCTGGTGGATCTGCCATAAGGGCATCTGTCTGGCTAGCTGCATACCTTACAAAGCACAAAGAGCTAAAGTGCTCACTGCACCTCAGTTAGTAAGAACTTTTGGCATTTGGAGCTCATCCCTTCAGATCCCGGCCAGCAGAGCCCTGGCCTCAGCCTTCCCACAAGAGCCCCTGCGATGACCGCCGTGGGATGCATCTCCACGGGAGGAGGTTCAATGTCAAGCTCAGTCCCCAGTCCTGGCGAGGAGAGCGGGGAGGACTACCATGGCTTACCAATTACCACTGAGTGAGGTGGCTGCCAGAGCAATGGGGCTCTGATCAACATAGGCTCAGGGAAATGGCCACCGCTTGAGTCACCAACAATGCACTGTTGGGTATGTTTGAACATTACAAAGAACTCTCTGCAGACAGCAAATATATACATTAATTGATTTTTAAATATTTCTGTTAGTATCTGTGTGAGCCCTGCCTCCAACCCTAACTCCTTGGATCCAGAGTCATGTTTATTAGTTGCTTTATTAACACTATTACGTGTTTTCTGTGAAGTGACAGGGTCAGTTTGTTCATTTCGGAGAAAGCATCTGCCACACACTGAAATAAGAATAGCCATAGTTTGGCTTTCAATCATTTTTTCACATTAAAATAGTGCTCCATGTAAAAACCAGCTAGTTCAGCTTCCAGCTCCAGCAATCACACAAGGGCATTTCCTTGGAATGACAGTCATACGTCACCTGTGCAGGAGGGGACTGTCACATATACAGCCTGCTTCCTCAACAGAGCATTAGAAAGATGTGACTGGCCAGCCACCAAAAATAAAAAAAAATAAAAATAAAAATAAAAAGATGTGTATTCAAGGATCAAGATTTTATAAAATTACTAATTTTTACTGCTTCATCAGGACACTTTTACGTGGAACTGACATATTTTTCGACTCCTGAGGCATGGCAGTGTGGAAGTCGATGTGTTCTAGTGTACTTTGGTGCCACTGTCTTGATTTATGTTGCACCAGTGGAAAAGGCAAATGACATCTAAATATTATTATGAAAATAGTTTTGACCTTGTGGGCCCCCAAAACCTGTCTCAGGGACTCTTGTTGATGACAGACCACAATTTAAGAACTATTGCTATATACAAATCCTTTTGTGTATCTTGAAATTCTTATGTCAAAGTCTATAAATATTTCAAGGTGCCTGATACATACTAACAAATTGCCTTGCAGAAAAGGTCCACTTAAATAATTTACACTTCCCTCAGCAATGTATAGGAGTCCATTTTATCAGGCAAACTCTCCATAGAATTAAAGCTCCTGACTGTGTCCTGTTTATAAATACAACAAAGTCCAAATTGTAACTCACAGCTCAGTTGTGCCTGAGGAGGAGGCAGTAATTTCTCTTCAATTTTTCTTATTTCTCCCAACTCAGATGTCTCAACCATTCAATACATTACTCACATAAACTCCAAACCCTCTTCCAAAACAATACCAATCACAACCGATCTATAAATTTAGAGAAGGAAAGAAATAGTGATAAAAATAAATTCATGACCCATTACTTTTCCTCCTCTGTGCTCCAGGAAAACCTTTCTTTTTCACTAATTCACTGCACAGACTAGCAATCAGTTGTGTTTCAGTTCCTTTGACCTAAAATATGATTTATGGGCACATTCGCATTCTAATAAAATTCCAAGGCAAAAATATTTAATGTTTAATCATAGGAATGGAAAAGAATATAAGGTAGTTTCTGGTTAATACACACGATTCCAGGAAGTTCGAAATGAAATTTTTTCTAAATAAAATTATCTTAATCAAAAATTCTCTGAATGACAAGATTCTATAGTTTTAAAGATCTTACAGATATTGAACCTCATTATAATTAGTGACAAACTTAATAGAATGAGGTTTATCTTGAACCCAGACTAAAGGGATGTAGCTACCCAAGAGACCATCTCATGATGTAGATTACATCACAAAGAACAGTCCCACAAAGGAAGTTTCTCGAAGGCTGAGTGCTTAGCAGAAAACTCTAGAGAACATTTGGTTGGTCCCCAACATATGAAGAATACCCAGTACCATGTCTAAAACGTGTAGACATGCAATAAATATTCACTTACCCTTCTAAAACCTGGTTGACTATCTGTAATTTCACCTCATCAGAAAAGGACCTGTGTTCAAGGAGGAAAATGTTCTTTGTAAAAGGGGATATAAGCTTCATTAGAAAGCATGGATATTAGTATTTATTTAATGTAACTAATTATGCCTACTGGGCTATTAATATTGTAAATGTAGCTTTGTGGTTAAGATTTACTAAACCAAAACATCAATAGACTCTAGTTGTTAATACAGTTTTAAAAATTCATTTTCATACTTGTAAACATGATACTTGAAATTGAAGTAAAGTACCTAAAGAAATATTTCATTAACGATGACAAAGAATTTTGTGCAATTGATATTTAAATCAATTATTGGAGGAAAAATAGATTTAGTTTAGTACAAGTTCCATTGATTCTCAAGAAAGAAATTTTATGTCCAATAAATAAGTCTTCTGATAGTTAAATGAGCCTTTTAAATTGAATAAGCCTTTTCATACATATTGGGAATTTATAAAAAATACTAAAATTATAAGAGAAAGCTGTTTCTTTTAATTCAGAATTTTTTTTTCAGAGATCTCTATAATTGTGTTGAGTATGATAGAAAAACCGATCAGAGAGCAAGCAAAGGTTAAGCCAGAGCCTTTTCCCTGCCAGTTCGAGTGTTTCAGAAGTTAATGTCCATGTCTAATGGAGAGATTACTTGGGTGTATTCATTCACTGAATCAGTATTTGTTAAATATTTTTCATATGTACAAAATCCAATCAGACATGGGCCGTAATCTTCCATTTACTCATATGAGAAATATTTATCAAGGTCTTACTAGGGGCCAGACACTGTTCTAGGCACTGAGAATACATAGGAGGGCAAGACAGAGAGGGTCCTTGCTGTTCTGGAGTTTACAGTCTACTGTGAAGTAGGGAGAAAAGGGACAATAAATGATAAACAAGCAAACAAATGAATGAACAAAACCATTTCTGACAGTGATTAGTGCTATCAAGAAGAGAAAACAAGAGGATGTGGGGAAGCAATAGAAGTATATCTCAAGAGGAAAAATTTGAGCTTATGCCTAAATGACAGGCGGAAGGCAGACATTCAGAGATTCAGGGCAGCAGCTTCTAGGCAGAGGAAACAGCAAGTGCAAAGTCCTGTAGAAGAAGAGTTAAGAGATCAGATTGGAAAGATGGGCTAGTGGCAGCTGCTCCTTCCCCCAGCTTCCCACCTCACCCGCCTCAGTTTTGCTGCACCTGGTGTTAGAACCCGATCCACTTCCGTCCTCTGGATATAGAAATCAACCCAGCAAGCTAGGGGACTGGGTTTCACACGCCCATGACAACTTATAAACATTATTTTATTTCATCTATGTAGTTGTATTTAGGAATTTCTATATTGTGCATGGAAGCATTATTAAATCAAAAAATTTATAAACCACTGTTTATAACTGAAGAAAATAAGCTCTGGCCTATGAGAGCAATTTATAGACAAGGCCAAGGTTAAAATACCTGGAACCCTGGTGCTATTCATCTCAAGGAGACACATTGCCTTTTACTTTCAGTCACTCTTAGGCTGAGACATGACAGCTTTTGATCTACTTGGGTGTTGTTTGCAGGTTGAGAACAATGATCTATAGAGTAAAACACTCAGTGCATTAAGAAAAAAAAAGCTGGAGTCTCGGATCCAGATACTCAGGGTTAATGGGGAAAGGGGGGGTCTCCATACTGTTGACAGAACACCCCAAATCCTCATGCCACTCATCAGCATGGTTATTTATCTTCTTCCCCAAGTCAAAGGAAGAAATATGTCAGGCTTAAAAGCTCTAACGGGAACAGAAAAAAAAAAAAAGTGCAGGGTAATAGGCCAAGGTAATTTGTAAAAAACAATTTTGGGTTTTGTTTTGGTTTCCTTAGAGAAGACTATTAGGTGACACTATTAAAATCAGGCACATTTCAATACAACTGACGTGTATAATATATATAAATTTTTGAAAGAGCAATCCATTCACATAGCATATAAATCAAAACAATACAAAGAGGCATTCAGCAAAATGTTTCTAGTTCATTTCCAGTCTTTATTTCCACCAGGATAACTTTTTATTAGTTTCTTTGTTTTTTGTGTGCTACAGAAACAGAAGTATATATTTCCCTTTTTACACAGAGATTCCATACTACATATAGTGCTATACACTTCGCTTTATTATTTAAACAGTATGTCTTGAGGATTTCAGTACATCATTTCATAGAAAAGAAGTCTTTCCATATCAGCACATGGAGAACTTTCTACTTATTTTCTTTTAGGTGTATGAGGGGCATTCAAAAAGTTCATGGAAAGATTCATATTATCTTTCAATTCTATTTTTCCATGAACTTTTTCAAGTGCCCCCATACCCAGTATCCCATGATATGGTTGCACCGTGTTTTGTTAAACACAGGCCTTCATAAACGGTTATTTGGTCTGATTCCAATCATTTGCTATTACAACCAATGCAGCAATGAAGAAGTTTATACATAACATCACTCTGCACATATACTATTATATCTGCAAGATAAGTTCCCAGAAGTGGGATTTTTGTATAAATTAAAAATTATCCAATTGCAATTTGGATAACTCCATGGGGGATGCACTACAGTATCCACTACCATCAATACTGTATGAGAACGCCTACTTACCCAGCAGAATGTATTCTCACACTTCTGGGTTTTTGACAACATAATAGATAAAAAGACACTATGAAATTTTATTTTGCATTTCTCTAATTATAACTGAAGTGAATCATATTTTCATTTAAGTGGAATTTGTATTTTCTTTCTGTTCATATCCTTTTCCCATTTTTTTTTTAATTGTTCTTTTTCTTATTGATTTATATTAGAGACATTAGTTCTTTGTGACATGGACTGGAAATATTTCTTGTAGTTTTCTTTCATTTGTCTTTTGACTTTAACTTGCAGGATTTTTTTCTATGTTTTGTTTTTGTTAGTTAAGAGGACTTTTTAAATTGTAATATTTATCAATCTTATATGGTTTCTGGATTTTCTCCTGAAATTTTATGGCTTCATTTTATTTTACATTTAAATTTTTTTCAGTTTATCCTAGTGTACAGTGTGGGGCTTTTAATTTTTTTTTTCTAGAAGACCGCCGATTGTTCCAACATAATTTATGGAAAGGTTTATTTCCACTTTTCTGATTATATTTGCCATCTTCATCATATGCCATATATACTTGCAGAAACATCACACAGTTTTAATTATTGAGGCTGAAAAATAAGTTTTAACATCCAGTAGATCCAGTTTCTTTGAATAATTCTAGACAAGGTAAATTCACCTGCTGCAAATAGAAACAGAGCAGGTTACCCAAAGCCGACTGCGTGATTTCTTGGGTCAGAAGCCACTTGGCATCCATCAGAGCAGCCTTATTCACTGCACTTTTATTCTGCATACGCGCCCCGGCTCTCTGCCCCTTCAGATTTCAGCATTACAACTGGTATTTGTGGGCACTTTTTCCTCTTTCCCCTGTGCTTTCTCTCGTTGCCACGTGATCAAATGCAGTGCTTTTTAAAGCTTCCAGATGTGGGGGACCTATATCTGCATTCCAGGCTGTTGGAGCCAAATTCTGAAAGTAGTTCTGGGGAACAAATAATCATTAATTTTTTATAGATCCGTTATAGAAACATGTGCTTCCAAGAATGTATCTAGCAGAAATAGATGTAAAGGCGGTAAGGAAAAAAGAAAAAGTGTTTTTCAGGCTCAGAGCTTGTTGCTTGGCTTTGATCAAAGCACTGAATTCCTCTTATTTGCAAGCAGCCTCCGCCCACCCCAGTGCTGTGAAGTGACAGGAAGCCTGGACAGCTTGGAGAAAGCACGAGAGGATCAAGGCTCTGCTTCTCCTCCCCTTTCTGAGCAAAGGAGACAGACAGAGAGGAGAGGAGAGGAGAGCGGGAAAGAGAGAGAAAAGAGAGGGGTGGAGTGGGGCGAGGGGAGAGAGGGAGGGGGAGAAGGGGAGGCGGAGAGAGGAGGAGGAAGGGGGGAGGGGAAGAGGGGGAGGGGGGAGAGGGGGAGGGGAGGGGGAGAGGGGGAGGGGAGGGGGGAGAGACGGAAAGGGAGAAGGAGGGAGGGGACGGGGAGGGGGCTGGGAGAGAGGGAGGGGGAAGAGAGGGAGAGAGGGAGGGGGAAGAGAGGGAGAGGGGGAGGGGCGGGGGAGAGGGAGGGGGAAGAGAGGGAGAGGGGGAGGGGCGGGGGAGAGGGGGGGGAGAGAGGGGGCAGGGGGGAGGGGGGAGAGGGGGTGGAGAGCGATTCAGCTTGCAGGAAGAGTAACTTCAGAAATCCTGCAGCAGGGCAGCAGTAAAGAACTACTAATATTGTATTCATCTTTAAGAACCACAGACACTGAGGGCATTTTCTTTGGGGGTCACGCTGAAGAGGAATAGACCTCTTTAATGACATATCCCAATTGACAAATGTGGTCACAGGTCACAGGAGTGGGGACCCCTCTGCAAACCCCCTGTATCAGGGACCTGTCTTTTTCATCGTGAGAGCTTCCACGGTGGGTCACCCCACGTCTCTCCTCCCACAGCCCCTAGTTCAGGGCTGTCATGCAGCACCCTGTCGCCAGGTGCGGTGCCCCAGGGCCTGGGATTCGGATCAGAAGATGCAAATCCTGTGCCCACCGTGACCCACTGCCCCAGGGGCGTCCCCATGTTGGTCTCCGAGGGTGCCTTTGTCCCCTCTTATGAGGCGCTATGGGGATGGCGGCAGGTCAAGTGGCCAGTGCTTCGGGGAACCAAGACAAAGGCTGAAGGGGGCAGGGAAGACTTGGGGGAGCCAGGGCCAGGCGCCGGCTGCGGAAGGGGCAGCGTCAGGCCTCGGATCCTGCACTGACCCTGCACTGACCGCGGCCGTCCCTTCCTCCTTCTTCTCCCGCGTCCCCAGCAAACTCCGCCTCCCACCAGGGCTCATGCGCCGTCGCGCACACGTGTGCACGTGCACACTCACCCTCACCCAGCCACATCCTGCACTCACTCTCACTCTCTCATTCTCACACATCACACTCACGCTCCCTCTCACGCTCTCATTCTCACACACGTGTGCACACTCACCCTCACCTAGCCTCACCCCGCACTCACGCTCCCTCTCACGCTCTCATTCTCACACACGTGTGCACACTCACCCTCACCCAGCCTTGCCCCGCACTCGCGCTCACACTCTCATTCTCACACATGTGTGCACTCTCACTCTCACCCAGCCTCGCCTTGCACTTGCACTCACGCTCTCATTCTCACACAAGTGTGCACACTCACACTCACCTAGCCTCGCCCTGCACTCACGCTCCCTCTCACACTCTCCTTCTCACACACGTGTGCACACTCACCCTCACCTAGCCTCGCCCCGCACTCGCGCTCCCTCTCACGCACGCACCCTCAGCCATACCCACTTGTGCACTTACACGTTCTCATCTCACACTCTCTCACTGACCCACGCTCACACATTCTCACGCCTCCTCATTCTTCCTCACTGTCACTCACCGTCATTTCGTTTTCATTCACTCTCCAGCACGCTTACTTTCATCCATCCTTTTTACCCTTTCTCTTCCAAATCTTTCCCTCTTTCTTCAGAACTATAGCTCTTTTGGGGGGGTGGGGCAGAGTTAAGAGAAGCCTTGTCTAGTCATGGCCTGCACGTGCAGCTATGTTAGTGCACTGTCTTTATCAATGGAGAATAAGTCCATATGTTTTATTGAGTTCAGTCGCTATTGGCATAGCACGTGTGCCTGTCACTGACGGATGAAGTCCCCTGCAGGCTGGGGCTGGCCAGTGGAAGTGCTCCCTGCCTAAGGGCAGTCACTCCACAATCAGCAAGTATTCGCTCAACATCCACCGAGTGCTCACACTACACAAGGTCCTGGTGATAAAACAATGGGAAATAAAAATGATGGGAAAGACAAAGTTCCATCCTTAAAGACAGTGATGTGAACACGTAGATAGTTAAAATACAAGTTTTCAATTATTTCTAATTAAAACATTAATTAAAAAAAAAACACATACATACTATGAGATACGCACTTGACAACAAGAGAAACACAAAACAAGACCAAGTCAAAGATAGATTAAAAAAAAAAAAGTACTCAGTGGAGGCTTTGGGTAGAGGGGGATTTGACTGGGACCTCAGAACATAGGTTGAACTGTAACAAAATCTCTGTATAGGCATCTACCCTGGTTATAAGAAGAGATTACCAGTAGGGATGGAGCTAGGAGACATTCTGTGGTATTAATGAGTCTACTTTACTGTCCAAAGCCCAGGTACTCTCAGGTTTATTTGCATTCCACCCTTATAACAACCAGAGAGAGGGGGCAGACCCCTGCCCTTTCTCCATCCCCTCTTCACTTGCCCCACAACAATAGTCTCGGCAGACACGGTGTGTTCAGTGAACAGTGAGGAGACAGTTTAGCTAAGACTGGATCACACGTAAAGGGAGGCAGTGAAAAATAAGGCTAAGACCTGGATCTGAGTTATCCTTCAGAGGGCCTTGAATGCCAGCTAAGGAGTTAAGAACTAGTATTATGAAAATACGAGTTCTAAATTCCTTATACCTTTCTAGACCTTCCTATCAGAATCATTATAAAAGTCTATAAGTCACAAATCTTTATTTTTTCTTTACATCTGTGGTTCCCCCTCCCCCGCCCACTAATATCAGATACTTACTATTTCCTCTTCAATTTTTGCCTTCCTAATTTACGTTCGGAAGATTTTATGCACTTTTGGAATTAACATTTTGATTTAATCTATGTGTGAATGACTCTTCAAGGACGTGGCAAACAATTTGTCATTTTGCTGAGGCCTTTGAATTAGTGCCCAGCCAGGCTGGAAACAACATTTAGCCACTGAGCAGGCCTGGCTCAGCTGGGCATCTACATCCCAACCCTGTTTGAAACCCCTGGTCAAAGACTGATTTTAGAGGGTAAATCATATGCTATGATAATATTCACAAAATGCAAGGGATATACTCCATTAGTATTACCATACAGTTGCTTTTGGCTATTCAGGGCTAATACACAGGGTGCCTCCTTGATCGTAAATATATATTTGGATGGAGTTATTGATGATTCTTGGAATGTAACGGTTATTCTGAACATTGAACTTATGGGCTGTATTTCTAGTTTTAGAAACTGATTAATAAATTAGCCCAGAGGAACCAAGTCAATCAACAAACACTGTGTTGTGAGCATGGTGCTTGACCACTAACAATAATAATAATAATAATAATAAGGTGAAATAAAATTAACATGAGGGGAGGAAAGAAAAATAAATAAATCTGGGTTTCTGCCCCAAAGGGCTCACAGCCTTGTAAGAAAGATAGATTTATAAACTAATACCTGCAAAGAGAAGTGATAAATATATAACCACGGTGTTCCCAAGCTGAGAAGGAAATGCATAACTTGAGAGTTTCTGTGATTAGAATCAAGAATGTTTCCATGACTGAAGTCAGATCTGCAGGGGATTTTGAACAATGTATAGGTTATAAAAGATGAAGAAAAAAGGGCACTCCAGCCTCATCTGGAATTTACTGGAAACTTTTATTTTCTTATTTCCCATTCTTTCTCTTTTCTACTTATATAGGGGCTGGGATTTTTTAATGACATGAAGTAGGGACAAAATGAGGCATCTTTAATAAACAAAGACATTTGCCAGGTCTCTGAGTCATTTCCCAGAGCTCAAGTAATGCCGTCTGCCTGGGCTGGGGCCGTGGCTGGGGTCTGAGGCTTCCAGATGGGTGTGAGGAACCAGCTCTACCTCTGCCTTCACTCTTGCCAGCCTGTATGAACTGAGAAAAGCTGTGGGAGAAAAAGTCCGCAGAGGAGGAGAAAGAGAAACACCACCAAGGTGCCGAGAGTTAATATGATTAAAACGAGCCCATCTGTGCAGGATCCCCCCTCCCTGATCCTGTCTGGCAAGTGGGCTCCCCAAGGCTCGCATGGACTGATGGACGTGGCAAATGTGCGGCTCATCCTCAGGCTCCCGCCCCCACCAGGGCTCCTAGCCAGGGACAATTCACTGACACATCAGGCAACTTATTAACATATTTTATAGATTCATGAGGTTTAACTTATTCTCTGTACCCTGCTATAAGCCACAGAGAGGCAGAGTTAGGCACCATTTGGGGGCTGGGAAATGGGAATAGTTAATGGAAGTTTCCCGGTCCAAAACAGGAGACTGAAATGCTGCTCTGGGCGAAGGCCCAAGGCTTTTGGCTTAATTATCCTCACTAGCTCTTGGCTCATCTATATACTGAGACACCCCCCCCGCGCCCACCAAACCACTTCTCTCTGCATAGTCTGCTCTAATAGGCTTTGTCTCTCTCCATCAGGCCCACATTTTGTGTTATTCATTTTTGCCTGTTAACACTTTCCTGAGGGCAGGAGCCGAGGGGGTAGCCTCCTGCATGGCAGCCCTGGTGGGCACCAGCTTGGCCCTACCCCATAAGCTGAGGCACCCACCCTAGAGCTTAAGAATTTTGAGCTGTACTGCTATCAGCCTCCCAGTCTCTTTATTTTGCAGTAATAAATTTCTGTTGGAACATTATCTAGTAAAATAGAGTAACATCTATGTTGGGCTGTGTCACAGACCCTTCAAACCCATTCTATGCAGACTGGGTCACAGACCTCTCATATGCAGGTCGTGAGCTAGGTAATTGGAAAAAGATCCTGGGAACCATTGGCAGGGCTGACATGCTTTATCTGGACGTGAGCTCAGCCCCCAGTTGATCAGAGCCATTGCCTTTTATACTAGAGTCAGATAACCGAGGAACACATGGGTGCGAGTCAGATAGCCAAGGAATACCTGTACGCACACATGCAATTAACGTATTTGCAACAGACAGGCTGAGCCATGCTCAGTTGGATATGGGGTGAGGGAGCCTGAAAAGTCTGTCTCCATTTTCCTCACAATCTATAAGAAAAAATGGACACTGGGAGATTCTCATTTGTCTTTCAAATGATGATGGCAAAATTGTCTCAAAGTGTAGGTGTATTCAAACACATCAAAATAATCAGCTGTTCCATAGATTCCCCCCTCTTGTTCATCAAAGATGCCTGGACAACTGTTAATGGGAACAGAGCAGCCCGAATGCCAGCAGAATGGTAGAATTCTAGGGACCTTAGAGGAGCATCAGCTCTTGCAGCACCTTCTACAGGTGCCGTTATATGCCCCATGCTGTTTGCTTTCCAGAAATGCAAAATATTTCCAATGAGTGTCCACCTACATTCTTCCTTGAGGAGATGAACACACATGTAATTAAGAAGGGGACAGACTCATGGTTCCAAATGGTGCACAAAATGATCCACTGATGTATAGGAAGAAAATTGATTTTATCCATTCTTTAATTTATGCATACATATACACCATCAAAAAAGTTTGGAGACCCCCAAGCTAGAACCTGACCAGCACAAGACAAAGGCTGATGAATTCCCTGCAATGCTCATCCAAAGTGTGTGTGTGAAGATGCTTCATTGCTGCATCTGGGCTGACTGGAGATTCCCAGACAACGCTTGCACTAGAGCTAACAGGAACTCCAACAAACAACAGATGTGGAGGTGTGCTCTTGGATAACAAGGTTATAAAACTTGTAACAGAAGATAGTAAGAAATAATAATCTTTCTGTTTTGCTTAATTTCTGGGTTAGCAGTTATCATTCTAAATCTACCCCCAAATATGGAATTTGAGAATTACTCATTTATTTGCAGTAGCGATATTTGTCTATTATCATTTTTTTTCTTTTAGATTTCAGCACTAGTTTCCTAAAGAGCTCTACTTGAACAAGTTGGTTGATTTATTGATAGATATTCCAATGCATAGAATAAATATTAGAAACCATAAAGAGGGAAAATACTGAATTTTTCATGGTTCATCCCAAGATGATCTGTCACTTGTGTTCAAGGCCTCCATTCCTCTCTATTTTTGCTATCTTGCAAAATATGAAATATTCATGTGAAATACCCTATTGAATCCCATATCCCTGCACATTAAGCATTACCTCCATCAGAATATGTGAGCCTCACACATGTAATCAGTGGATATGCTTCTGCCTAGGATTGCGAGAATGAAAAAGGGGCAACTCAAACAGTCATGGAAACCTTCCTTGATGCAGTCTCCAGCCAAAGCAATTCTACTTTTCTTTGATTATTCACTATAATCTACCGGATTGAGCTATCCATACATTGGGATTTAAGGCAAAATTCAGTCTTATGAAGTGGAAAGTCCATCAGCCAGAATTATGGTGAATTTGGGGTGGGTGGAAGGGAAATTTGGCTAAGGCAGAATGAGGCTGGTTCTTAATAAAGCAGCAGACTTCCGGGCCAAGATGGTGGAATAGACAGTCCCCAGCGTCATCCTTTCCCACAAATTAACCAATTTACAACTATAAAAAAGCAGTGACAGCCAAGCTGGGGCCACTAGAGCTCAGAAGAAGAGGAGGAGAGATCTACAGAGTACATGAAGGCAGGAGAAGCCATGATGAGATAAAGAACAAAACCACTTGGACCGTTTCAAGCTGTGGCTATGTCCAGGCTAGAGCTGCTGAGTGCACGGAGCAGGAGCCGGCAAAAGCCACAGCTGTGCCCACCGGATGAAGTTGCTTGGAGGCGGCAGGGGAGAAGAGGACCTTGGCAACCCCCAGGCCAGCAGGACCACTAATAGGGTGCCTGTGGACTCACACAGGAGCAAGGAGCCACAACAACTGAAGAAAAGGAGCCACTCAGAGTCCAGTGAGTCATCGCAAGGGACCGTCCCATGAGGGTGTTGGCAGCACAGATGGTGGGTGAGACAGGCCCACTGGGAGAACACTGGGGCACAGCAAGGACAGCTGATCTGCACCACTATCAACGAACGACCACTCAGAAGAGACTGGTCAGGAATATAGAATTGCATGGGGTGCAGTTTAATGAAAAGACTCAGGTTCAGACCAGAGTTTCAGATCTCTCAAGAGTCAGAAGTACCTATAAAGTCAACCATTAAAACCTGAGCTGCACAAAAGCCTTCCCTAGGGAAACAGCAGCAAAGCAGCAATTTAGCTCAACCACATAGCTCAGGTACTGGTTCCCATAAGAAGTTCCTCCATTGTAGAAGTAAGCAAAGGACAACAAATTAGTTCCAGTGCAGAGTTTAAGTGGTGGGAGCAGCAAACGATCCAACACAGAACTGAAAGAAAAACCGAAGTACCCACAACCAGAGACAAAGTTTCATATTAACTCGTAAAGATCTCATTTCACCAAAGAACACCTATATAACACACAGAAGGACCAGAAGTCCCCTGGAATACCAAGCCAGAAAAGAGGGAGGGCCAGCGGCCTCAGCAATGCCCCCCGACACCCACAACCAATCCTGAGGGTGGAGGATGAGGGCCTCAGCAATGCACCCCTAACACACGCAGCCAGCCCAGTGGCGACCACCTAGCTGCTGCAGGAAGTGCCCCAGGCTCTCCCAAGCAGGGGTAGTAGGGGCCCTTGGGCCTTGGCCACGCCCCTCCGACACACGCAACCACCCCAGTGATGACCACCAAGCTGCAGCAAGAAGGGCTCCAGGTTCCTGAGCTGGGACGATGGGGGGTGAAGGCTTTTCCACACCCCCCTGATATCTGCACCCAGCTCAGCAATGACCAAGCCACCGCTGGAGGCCCCCCCCAGTCTCCCCTATGGGAATGAGGGGGGTGCCAGAGGCCTCAATCCTGCCCCTCCTCCTCGCTCCTTCTTCCATACCATTTCCTTCCCCTTGCCCCCTTCCTACCAACTGCTGCACAACAACATCATAGAATGTAAAAAGTAATATTAATAAAATTTCATTTTCTTTAAAAAAAAAGAAAGAAAGCAGCAGTTGAAGTGAGCGCTATTCTCCATGGTGTGGCAGGGGAGGCGTTGGTCAGCAGTGGTGACACCAGGATGGGGAAGGAGGAAGTGATTAGGGGGCGCACCTGGCATGAGCAGATGGTGAGTGACTGGAAGGCCAGGTAGGGTGAGTGTCAAAGACAGACAGGGGACTGGAGAGAGAAAAGAAACCTTGTTTAAGAGTTGCAGCAGGGCATCGAATGAGACGGAGAAGAAGAATGCTGTCTAAACATAAAATTGAGAAGCATGACCAACATTAAGAAAGTGGCCCTGTTCCCCTGCTCCTGCCACTGTGTGAGTGCCTCTGCACATATTCTTTGAGAAAGGCTAAATACATCTGATTTAGGCTATATTTTTCTGCCAGATTTTTGTGTCATTGAATGTGATACCAAGCAGAAATTGAACCACGTAAAGTTCTTGGTTAATTTTGGCTATACCTATTGAACTTTCTGGTTTTCTGGCAGGCCTTGCTCAAGTGCCAGAATCCTTCCGGTGGCTCACCTGCTCAATTCCAGGTGCACTTAATTTCTTTGATCACCATGGGATGTAACCACCATAATATATCTCCTCTTTTCCAAGAGTCTACCATGAGAGAGGAGAAGCCTCCTTAGCATATAAATTAATTTTCACTGGCATCAAATACCAAAAACTATACTCAAAACAGAGAATCAGGTAGAAAAGTATCCCAAGGAATTTCCCAACTAAATATGAACAGCTGACAATTGTCCACACCTACATACATCCTTAACCTACTTCCTTGTGCCACAGCTGGGTACCTGGCCCTGAGAGCCATTTGATGGTTCCAGGATCTGTTAGAGGGTGTCTGGATTCAGAAAGACAAAACTTGAATGAGCTATGAAGACCTAGTTGTGTTCAACCTGGGGCCAGCATCACACCAGAACCAACTGGTCTGCTGTTGATCGATGCAGTCAAAATGTCTTATCCCTCAGTCCCAAAGAGTTTTAGTTTGCTTTGGTACACTGCCCTAAATCCTAACAAGTTGTGATGTTCTTGTTCTATGGAACAGACACAGCAGTGACATGCAGAAATCTCACAGTCCTCCCAGCAAGAAGATTTGGGATGGAGCCCACCTCTGCCTATGTCTGCCCCCGTCACCTGGGCAGACCCCTGCTTTCCCCCAGACTCAATTTCTTCTACCATAAAAATGAAGAATAGCTAGTCTTCACCTCATAGGATTGTTTATTTTTCTGCTTGTCTTTTAAATGCAAAATTTTTATTTGATATTTTGTGAACTACAAAAGTAATGCATGCTTGTTTTACCTAATGAAACAGGTGCTAACACCTATTACCAAACAAAGCTGAATAAAGGCAAATGATTGTCTCCCTTGCCCCCTCCACTGCCAACCTCCTGATATAGGCAATGCACACAGCCAATGTATATCCATCCACCTCTTGCTCCTTGATCATATAAACATAGATAAATAAATATAGAGAAAAGAATTTTTTTTTTTTGGTGGCAAACTGGTATGGGGATCTGAACTCATAACCTTGGCATTACCAGCACCACATTCTCCCAGGTGAGCTAATCAGCCAGCCCTAGAGAAATTTGTTTGTACCAAAATATATATACAATATGTATTTACTATTCTGCAATGAGATTTTTATCTCAATAATACTCAATGTAGTATTGTTTTGAGCAAATGAAATGAGACTCATGAAAAAGCTTAGTTAACTGTCGTTACCACTCTCTGAGGCTGACACGACTCTCAGGTAGTCTGTGAGCTGGTCAGTCTGCTTTCTCTCCCTAGCCTCACTGAGAGGTCAGCCGAGTGAAGGACAGAGTGAATGAGTTGATTGAACACAAATGATGTCGGCTGTTTTGCTGCATAGAGTTGTCCCACGGGCCCGACCTGGATGAAGTGTGTGTCAGTGGAAGCACTATGAACACCCAGGGGCTGGAGAAGAAGAGCACCAGGACCACTCTGTCCCTGCTTGTCCCCAGAACCAAGTATGCTGCCTGACATAGAGTGGCCGGCCAACAAGTGTGGGATGAGATAGGAGAGATGTTGCATGAATTAATGAATAAATCAGTAAATTTTAAAAGAAATGAATGAAGGTACAAACAAGACCACAAAGACCATTTATTTAAGAAGTGTTGTGGTCAAAATAAGGAAGAAAATAACACAAAGAAATAGGGAATTTCCTCAGAGATTTGAGGATGCATTTGAATAAGCAATGAAAACAGTTTGCCAACATGCTGAAGGCTGCTGCGGGGGACCTGCACTTGTGCCACCAGCCAAGGGAGCTCCAAAGCTGAATCGGAAATCAGGCTTCTCATTTACACTCTTACATTAATACAGTTTAACATAATTCTCTGGAACCTTCCTCAGGGAATACTGCCTCTGAAAGCAGCTGACTCACACAGTTGAATGCCTTAGTTATACTTTTTCATCTTTCTTTAGGTCTCCAGAGGCTCTCAGGCTTCTCTGGCATAACTTCCAGGCTCTAGATGCTTCTGTACTCTGTGTTCAACTTAATTGTACATCTGCAAACTGCCTGGTAAAGATGTAATGTCCAAAGGACCCAAGACTGACATGAACTAGAGTTTCTAAGAATAATTTCCTAATCCCTTGATATTTGCTGTTTACCTGTTAGTAAGCTAAAGAAGCATATTAATATTGGCTTGCTAAGGTAAAGGGAAGGAACCTATCTGTTATTTATACAAGTCTGGAACCTTCAAAGCTGATTATTATCTTATATCTTTCAATAACTTTCCTCCTTTTCATTTCATCAAACTCAAATTCAACATGGGAACTCCAGAGTCAGACTGCCTGGATTCAAATCCTGACTCCAAAGCATATTGGCTGTAGGTCATAGGGCAAAATATTTAATCTCTCTGGGCCTCAATTTTCTCATCTGTACATGGAACTAGTAATATTTCCTTTCGTAGGGTTGTTATAAGATTTAATAGATATGCTTACAAAAGCATGCTAACAGAGGGTCTGGCACATGGTGAACACCTAATAAAGGTTTGAAAAACAAATTTTAAAAAAAATCATTGTTATTATTTTAGGAATGATGCTTATTAATCATTAATTTATTTTTATATTTAATACTCAAAAACATATGCAACAGAGTATGCAAGTGGAGAGAAACAGAAACTTAAAAGTAGCATCGAAAGTAGCATTGTTTTTGCTTGCTTGTTTGAAGTGGTCGGTGTTTTGGTTAGGATGGAAATTCCTTTCTGAGGCAGACTCTTTGAAATATTGAAAATAACTAGAAGGATGCCCAAGTCCAACCTCCTCAATGCACCCCCAGCTGGAATCGCTGCTCAAATTGTGCACTGAAGAGCTGTAAAGGTATAGCTATGTCACCACAAGCATAGCTCTGTTTAACACCCAGCAGATGGAGATGATGTGGTGTGCCCGAGGGCAGGGTGAGGGGTGGTATAAGGCAAAACTCCATGAAATAAGGACAGAAATAAAGCAGTACTACAGCAGAGCTGAGAGTCTGCTCTGGTCCTCTCAGAGGTCATGGGAAACATTTGGGGTGGTTCTTCCAGGGACAGAGACATGCTGCACACACACAGGATGGCCCATAGCGGCTGCTCTTGGTGAAAGTAATTCTAATTGCTGCTGAGCTGAACGCATGGTGTTTCCAAACTGCGCTAACTCCAACACGCGGGCACTGTGGAAGGGCCTAACCTTTCCAAGCTGTGATTCCTGAGCTGTTACCATTCCTAGGTGCTCCATAGGCCGTCCACCTCCAGTGGGTGCAGTGTCCAGTAGAACAGGATGCCAAAGAGTTCTGGTTTGTTATAGGACCAACTCCACAGCCCCTCAGTCAAATCTGGTTTCTTTCTCTGGAAACAAAACAATGGGCTGTGCTGTAGCTGGATTTTCATGTCAGAAGCCAATGATTATGGTTAAATCTGAAAGGACAGTAGACGTTACTCATTTCCTCTGAGGTGATGCCAGGGTGCTCATTCTGATGAAATGGGAGGATCTAGCCAAGGAGGATCCTGGCAAGGCTCGGCTCCCAGCACTGCTTCCTGCTGTGAACACACAGGTTGAAACCCCAGACCCCTTGTCTGAAGATGTTGGGCGTTGGTCACGAAACTGTGTTCAAACAGAGCAAGTTTGAAATAGGGAAAATTTTCTTACCTGAGAAGCAGTGTGAACAGGATGACTTGTTCTGAGGGTGTGATTCTTTTTGCCAGCTTGACTTATTTTTTCTTTTGAAGAGCATTTTCAGTCAGCTTTAAAGACCCTTAGAAATCAAGTCTGTTGTGTTCAACTTTCTAATTTGAAGCCAGGAATAAAAACTTCAAGGGCTTTTCAATAATCTGAACTGATGTCAATTGAAATACACATATGCAAGCGCATGTGTGAAACTGGGGACTACACATCTGCTAACAGAACATGAATCCAGCCATTCAACAGCTGTTTACCAAGTCCCTTCTATGTGCCAGACATTGAGCTGGGTGCTGGGTTTGCAGAGGGCAGAACATATGTGATCTCTCAGTCATAGGGACTGGGAATCAGAGGAGAAGAAAACATAAAATATATAATTAAAGATCATATTTAGTGCTACAAAGAAGATAAAATGATCAGTGCAATTCTCCGTGGTAAAAAATTCTTAACTAAGCTTTCCTCCAGCTAGTCCCAGCTGTTCTGGGTGATTGCTTTGACTATTGTCTTTTTAAAGCCTAATTGTTACCCAGTGCTTAGTTTTCCACCTGAAAACACAAACCACAGACATTCCAAAGAGGAACTTTCTACAATGTGAATAGGGGGAAGGCAAGGAAAGGAAAAATGTAAGACACTGGGACAGTCATATAGGGAACCTTTGTAACAGAACAGCGTCTTTAAAACCCATGTGCTCTGAAAGATGAACTAGAATGTAAAAGCATAGGAAACCCATCTAGCAGCAGCCTTCCCTGGTCTATTCTCATGAGTTGGTTCAAACGACAGGAGGCATTTAAAGAGGGAAAACAGAGACAATGTAGAAGTGGCCATACCACCCACCATGCTGTTCTCCCAGCCCTGTCCACGGGGACTATCCTTCCAGCTAGAGATGCTCCAGGGAGACCAGGGTCACCAAGAGCGACCCCTCTTGGACAAAGTATTGACTGCTCCCGGCCTCCAGCGTCCACTGATTGTTCGCAATGGGAGACTAGGAGGACCCAAGTGCAAGTCAGAGTATTATTGAAATGAACACAGTGGGCCTTACACTGAGCTATCCCCTCCTCCCTGGTCTGCCCTGCAGAGGAGACCACCTCCCCGCTGGCTCACTTCTGCCAGCCCCACCTCCAACCCCTTTCCCAGGCTGTGGCATCAGGACTAGGCACTTATTTCTTTATTAGCTCCTATAATCCTGACACTCATATACTCATATGAGGATCTCACTGCTTTACCTTTAGCAGAATTTAATAACACTAAAAATTACAACGTTCATAATGCCAGGCCATATAGAAAATGATCTAATTCACAGAACACTTTAATGGTGCTCGTTAGCTTACTCCAAACAGATTCATTATGATTTTTACATCTTTTCTAGGGCAGGGCAAGCATAGACATTTCTATAGGGAGTTCTCCCCACAGGGAACACCTGCTTTCCTTTTCTCACCTAATTATAAAATATCTTCCAAAGTGTAAGCTGGGCAGTATTATATAATTGTGCATGAAAACATTTATTCAGTGAAGGGATGACTGTTAATGGCAAATATGTCCTAAATCTGATGAATGATGTGTCAAAAAATAAATATTCAATTATAAACCTGTAGGGAAAAATTGAAAACTTTGTCTGTGCGCCAAGTTCTACAAAATGGGCATATGTACACTGCCCACACAGAATTTATACAGATTCTTCGGGTATTGTAAAGTGTGCTTATTGGCTGCTAACACACAGGCTCACATAAGCAAAGCCTAATTTCTCTCAGATTAGAGTGAACTGAACTGAGATGGAACTGTAGCTTGAGCAACATATTAAAGGACTGAAATGGTTAATTTTCAAATATGGGAATAATAATCTATACGTAGCAAAGGCATCTAATACAAATAGAGAGTAATCTGCAGAGACCTGGAAACACTTGTCAACGTTTTATAAGCTTATTATGTGAGGCTCTAGAACTCAACCGCCTGTTCTCATCTCTTCCTCGCACACTCACCTGAAAGTAGCACACACATACATACATACGCACACTGTACAAAGCCACCCGTGACGCTGCACTGTACACAGATTTACTTGTTGAGCTATCATAACGGGGAGGACTCATTAGCAAATACACTAATTAGTTTTTTCCCATAAGTTGTCAGCTGTAATCATTCTTCTGTTGGCCCCAATTGTCTGCCTTCTTATCATCATCAGTACCTCTCAGTGAATGCTTGGATTCACAGAGGTCTGACACTTACCCATGGATTACAGCCTCTGTGTACTGCGGGTTGTTTTAAAAAGCATAGAATGTTCTTTGATGAATGGCTACTCTTTGGCATAGAGCACTAAAATAAAAGATTACTTCATAATTCTCTTGTTCTACATCTTCAGCAGCAAAGAATCATAGACACAAACACATAGACAGCAAAGTAGTTTGGACTAATTTCTCTGAAGAAGTTGTAATTAGCAGATTGCTTATTTATTGCCAGAAGCTTTATTAACTAAGTAGTAGTCTATGCATACTTACCTCGAATTACTTCTAAACTTGTACTTGCTCTCCTAGATCCCCTAGTACACAAATATCACACTTATAGCATGTATAACATTGCTTTAGTCATTTTTTACCTTGTGTCTTTCCTCCTCCAAATTGTGTCTGTCTCAAGGGGGGCCACACAGTCACTTCATCTTTCTATCTCCAAGATCCCCAGACACAGGGAGTCTTAGTCTAATTAGATAAATGGTGGCTAAGAACTCGATGTGCATACCAGTTACTCTGGCAAAATTTGGGTTTTCTTAAATTGGGACTGTTCACATAAAGGAAATTCACATAGAGGATTATATCCCTACCTTTTAGACAATGCAAATGCAATTAGCTCATTCTCCTTGCTATGAGTTCTTTATCCACATGGATATTAAGAGTAGAGTTTGAAAATGACTACTTACATCTGGGCAAAGGGCTCTAGCAGTTTTTGATCCTCCTAATGTATCTGGTTCAGCTCCCAAAGCATCTGATTGCACTTGCACTGTGCATAGCAGCAGCAGTTGCATTTGCCCTAGCGTAGGAGCCAGCCCTGTGTTCCTGGCTACACCACCCACCTGTGGTGCGCCAGGATTCCCTTTCAAGAAAGAAGCCTTGGTTATAAAATGATGTTAAAATTTTAGAATGACTGAAGGGTTATATCAGTAAAGAGGGCTTATTTGGGGAGATAATGAACACTAGAGTATTGGAATAATCATGTTTATCCTTCATACAAGTGCAATGAGACTGGGAAACGAGGAGACTCTGCCAGGGCTGGTAAGGAGTCCTCCTCTCCATCTGGGGGCACGCCAGTAGATGTGCTACACATAGCAGAGAGCACATGGCCTTTGTTTTGACCACCTGAGTCTATGGATAGAGTAGGGAACCTGTTGGGATATCCCACCTCTCATCCAAACCAGAATAGTCATCACACATCTCAGAAAAGGGTTGCTCTGCTCTCAGCCCTGCTGGAACGTGGGGCTCCTGGTCAGCAAGATTCTCACTGGCCCCTCTGGTGGGAGTTTCAGATCACATGTCAGTTCCACCTATGGCTGGTGTAAACAGAAGTCCTACCCGAGCAGAGCACACACATACACTCTGTGCTGTGTAGAGCCACATTTACCAGGCTCCAGAAGCCACCTTAGCCCTGTGAGGGTTCATATCCATTTACCTGATGAGTCTAAGGACCCATTACTTTTAAATCCCATCATTTGAATTTCTAACCCAGAGGCTAAAATTCAGTAATATCCATACCACAGCCTCTGTGCATCAGTTAGGGTCCAACCAGGAAAACAGAAACCACTCTAAGTATTTAAAAACAGAGGCAACTTAGGTTAATGCAAAGAATTGGCTGTACCACATGGGTGAAGGCAAATCTGAGGAGCCAGACAGGGCTGATGAGATAAGCCAGAGATCAGCAAGAACAGGAAGCAGGGCTTCCTGAGGCTGAGAAACAAAGCGTTCCTGGGGCCCAGGGACTAGATCTGCAGAGGTCTGTTCCGAGGGAGCTGGAGCCTCAGAGGAGAACCTGCCACTAATGGAGAGACCCACCAGGTAGAACCACATGGGAGAAATGCCCTGGTCTTCCCCCTTGTCCTGCCCACCTCAGTTTCCACCAAGAGCTCCCCTGGGCTGAAGAGCAGCCAGGGTGATGTGGTCAGGAGGGGCAAGGACAGACCCTGCACTACAGCTCCGAGCAGAGGAAGGGGGCATGATGGACCCAGCCTGGGGCACGTAGGCTACGACACACACACTGTACGTAAGGTACTGTGACAAACAGGGGAAAATAAGGATATGGAGAAGACACATAGACATCGCAGGGTGGAAACGGCCTGGTCACACAGGCAAGCGCAGGTGTCCTGCCACAGAGCGGGAACCAGGTGAGGAAAGGCTCGAGAGGGGGAAACGCAGGGTGTGTGTCAGTCACCAGGCCCTGTGGATGATACACACCGATCTGCCCAGTCCTCACAGTCACCTGCAGCATCTTACCAGGAGGACACTGGGAGCAGAGAGGTGAAGTAACTTGCCCAAATCCACCTGTAAGTGGCAGCATAATTTCTGTGCCTGCCAGACAATGTCACATTCTTGAGAGTTTCCATAAATGTACCCCTTTTGGTAACACATTAGAGGAACAGAGCGAGTTGGAGTCGTGGAACGGGAGGAGGTGGCCGCCGGCGCCTGCCTGCCTTCCAGGGCAGCTCCTCCTAGGGACAGGGCGAGTGCCACCCTCTGAGGGCCCCAGACCCACACATGGACATGCCCCAAACACATAGGACCGACCTCCTCATCTGCTTCCGGAGTAACGACAGAAAAACAACTGGGGTGTTACCCTGACGATGGTGTCTTCATTTTTGTAGGAGATGAAGCAAAGGAATGAATCTTTCATGATGGATTTGCAAGTTTCTGAGAAGGTGATTTGCTGTCACCCCTCAGATAACACCCCATAAGTCACGGCTGAGCTGAGAAGACTGACTTTAGAATTATTCCTTTTTGAAAACTTGAATGCATTTAGCCCCAAATTTGGGAGGCCTATTGATACAAGGAAGAGAAAATCCAAAAAATATGACATATATCAATTGTGTGCTGAGGTCTGTGGTGTGTGAGAGTGTCGGTGTGTGTGAGTGTCTGTGTAAGGGGAGGGGAAGAGAAATAGCATAAGAAAACCTTTATCATGAACAAATATTCAGTCACAACCCTATAGCTAATGGATGAAATGTTAACATAAAATGAAATAAGAAATGATGGTAACGTTATAATATCTAGAATAAGAGCCCTGGAAATGCTTATATGCATTCTGAGTGTCTTTACCTTTAAGTAGTAGATTTCTCATTTTTTAAGTAAATACTTCATGGAGGGCATGTGGCTAGGACAACAGATTTGAATTGTGCTGAGAGAAAAAAACATTCTTCCTCTTGTAGCTGATTAAGAAGCTCCCAGATGATGTTATCCTGCAGAGAAACATACACATACGTAAGCATATATATGTGTGTGTATGTATGTATGAAATCTTTACATCTAAAATCATTTCCTTAAAGATAATAGCTAATTCCGAAAGCCTCTAATTTGAAATAGAATAGCTTATTGCTATAATTTTTAACAAATACAGTGGTATTTGTTTTTGTTGATATGAAATATAAAATATTTGTGAGAATTTGTATTAGTAATAAAAACAGGAAAAACACTTTCCCCAAGGTATATTATAGTAGTGGTGGTAAATTTCCTCTAATAGAAAATATCTAATTTTATTAGTAATAATCTTCTCTTCCTTGGCGCCAGAATTCCTAAAGATTCTCATAACTGAGTTAAAAGTACAAACAGTAGAATTAAAAATTTAACACATCCTATTAGTGAGCTGTCATGTTTTATGCAATCATTTCTATCTTATTTGTTTTGCTTTGTTTTTAACTATCAATATAAGCTGCTCTTTTCATGATAAAAATTACTCAATATTTATAATTGTTGACATTTACTAAGGAGCTGATTGTGCTTTTTAAATTGTGCCCTTAAAACAGCACTCAGACTCAGATGCAATACACAAATGTGTCAAGACTGTTGTAAAGTCTACATACCTGTCAAAACTCTTTTGCATGTATCTTTATGAATCATAGATGTATGAATGTATCAGATCTCTAGAGATGTTTAAATCAAACTTTAAATTTCATGGAACCAGGGGGTAGTCATGGAGTGATTTAGCAAACATTTTTTTGGATCGTGGCGTGATTACGAGTCAATATGGTCTCCATCCAGCCTGGCAGACAGGTGAGCAGACAGAAGAGGTACATGAGATAATTTTTCAAAGATGAAGGGGAAATAAAATCTCCCACAAGGGCATTTATTTGTCCTCCACATCCAAGGGATATCTCCCTGCCTGCCTCCCAAGCAAGGCAGCAGACTCACATCTAGGCAGTGAAAATCAATATTCTCTGCTTGTGTGAAATGACTCTTGGGCCCAATGGGGGCCTGATGCAGGGTCAGATGAACCCAGCCTGGCTCTTCTCTGGGGCCCCGGGTCCCAGGGACCTTCCAGCTGCTCCCATGAGCTCTGCCACCATCAACATCCTGCTCTCAAGAGACAGCGACTCAGTGCTCGATGTGTTCTCACTTAAATGAAAGATTATGCTCTATTCTAACCTCGGATGCACGTGGGTGTCACTGATACTCTGACAGATGGTGCAGTCTAAGAATTGAAGTGCAAAATAGACTAACTCCTCAGGAGGTGGTTCAATTCCTCTGTTCTTACTTGATTCCAGCAAGAAATCAGTGGGATTCTCTTTCAAGACCTAAAGACCACAGGCAAGCTGTGTAAAATATGAATAACAGAGATATTTCAAATGATTAAAATGCAGTTCTAATTTAAAAAAAAGACAAAATAACTTTTTTTTCCATTTCATAACAATTTATTAGTGCAAAACTCATTTCTGCCTTTAGCTTGAAATATATCAATGTTAAGTCAACAATCTTATATTAAACTGAGAATAGATATTAAGGAAAGAAAACCTTAGGGGAGAGAGAGATGAATTTTGGACTTCCTGTGCATAGGAGCTCATTTTTATTTTCTATCAAAAATTCAGACATATGACTAATTGTTGTCACTTGTAATCTGCTTTTAAAGCACAGCACCTGTGTGACTTAGGAACACTAAAGGGACCTGCCGATTAGAGAGAACACATTTTTCTCCAAGGGTTAATTTCTCTGGTTAATAACAGATATTGTGAGAGTTCACAAACCGACCATCTCCTATGCACAGGGGTACTTTATCTTACAACTAAACTAGGTGGATTTTCTTTTCCTAAAGAAAGTACAAAGACAAATAAAAGGATGAGGTTACCAACAGTAACTGAATTGGTCAAGTTTTAGAAAACTGCACTTATATTAAAACCTATATCTAGAAACTTCTTAAAATTGCATGCTTGCAGCCTAGACCTATATGATGTTCATAATAGACTTATTTAAAATAGTATATAACAATACTTAAATCGTCACATTGCCAACTCAAGTCTGATAGATCTGATACCTGAAATATATTGTTTTTTGACTTACACTGAGAGGCCAGTAATCCAAAATTTCCTCTTGTGGATTTTCTAGAATGTTAGTTTTGGTTAATAGATAATTTCCCCCAAATGGATCCTGTGGTTGAAAACACTTGGAAATAACGTATTAAACAAAGTTCAACAGGTTTCTTGCCTATGGGACTTTTTCAAAGGCTTTAATTAAGTAGGCAGATGTATTCCTTTACTTCCCAAGAAGAGCGTTTAACTTGGAACCCTTTCTGTATGTATGGAGACCCTCCAGATTAATAGTCAGCAGGTCTCACTTCGGGAAATGCTGGCTTAGTCCATCCATCTCTGCAGACATTGTGGGGGTTCCCATCTCTGGGTTTTGGCACTGCTCCCTCTGCCTGACACCCCCACATGGCCACAGGGCTTCCAGCATAGCTACCTGCTACCTGGCCAACTTTTAAAAATTCTAGTCTCAACTCTCTTTCTAGCTTCTACCTTGTTTATTTCCAATGTATCACCTTCTAGCATTTTCTATTAACTTTTAAATTTCATTTCTCTCTCTCTCCTAACTAGAAAGTAAGCTTCTTGAACGCAAGAAGGGATTTTTATCTCTTTTTTTCTTTGACTTATCCATAGGGCCTGCAATTTTAGGAACCTACCAGGCTAGAGCTTGCACTCAATAAATGTGTGTTGAATAAAGACATGGTAAATTCAAACTATCCATGCCAGAAAATTCCTGTGTCTTCCAACATGGTTAATTTGTTTGTTGGTTTAGGAGGCCAATGCCTTATCCATTAGGCTACTGGGGCTCCTGTTTGTTGGTTTAAATAATTATCGAGTACCTCCCATGTGCCGAGTTCTGTACTCATTGCCAGGACATCCTTTTTGGTGAACTGTAGAAGAGTTAATATCTTCTGGTCGAATGTTTCTGTCCTCAAAGACAAGTACTCATTTGCCGATGCACTTCTGGCTCTTGGGTTTGGCCAATCCAGTTCAACTGTGCCTCTTAGGTTTTGTTTTCTAATCACAGTGCTTTTCTGTGTCTTAAGAAAAGTATTCCTCAGAATAGGTGAACAACAGCTAAATAAGGTAGTAAACACCTTGATTAGAATGAGTAGGAAGTGTGAGGTCTTTTTCAAATGACTTGGGTTATCATTAGGACTAAATTCCTGGACTAGACCTTAGTGTCAAAGGGTAAGCATTGCTAGAACTTGTGAAATCACTGTTGATTTAACAAACACAACATAACTTTATTGAACACTGTTATGGGATAATTGCGTCCCCCTGACCCAATTCAAATGTTGAAGTCCTAACCCCTAGTACCTCAAAATGTGACTGTACTTGGAAACAGGGCCTTTAAAGAGTTAATTAAAGTAAATGAGGTCATATGGTTGGGCCATAATCCAATGCGACTGGGTCCTTATAAGAAAAGGAGATTGGAACTCAGACGTGCATAGAGGGAAGATTACGCAAAGACAGACACTGGAAAGGAGACAGCCATCTACAAGGCAGAGAGAGAGGCACTCAGATGGAACCAACCCTGCCGACACCTTGATCTTGGGCTTGCAGCCTCCAGAACATGAGCAAATTAATTTCTGTTGTTTAAGGCACTATTGTGTGGTACTTGGTTATGGCAGCCCTAGAAGACTAATACAGATTCTTATTTTATAAATAGATGTAGCAAAATCTTGTTCTTGACCTTAAGGAGCTTAAAGTTTGAGGCAACAGAAATAAATAGATACTTGCAATTCTGTGCAGTAACTCTTCTGATAGAAATGCTCATGCAGTGCCCTGGAGCAGATCCACCAGGAGCATCCGCCTTCGTGGGCTTTGAGGCCGGAGGTGAAGCTGGGAGGGTGTGGCCCTTGGACTGGGTTTGACAGGCAGTTAGGAGTGAAGATGCTGGAGCAGGGGTTCCAGGCGGAGCAAGCAGCACATGCTGAGTAGAAATGGTCAGAACTGGGAGAAGTTTGGTAGAAACTTGGTGGCTACGGTGTGGTTGCAGGAAATAAAGCTGAAGTGAACAGAAGCCAGATCATCAGGGGCTTTTATCTCCTCCAAGAAGCCATGGGTTTTACCTAAAGGTGATCGGGAGTCACTGAAGTGTTTTAAGCAAGGTTTACCGGGCCTAAGTTTTAAGGATATTTTTTAGGATGTACAGGAGAAACCAGAGGGAGAGAGACCAGCAAAGAAACTTGTACAAAAATTTAGACAAAGAATGCAGAAGGCCACACCTACAGTTAGATGTAAAGAAAAACCATGTAAGAGACACTGAAGAGAGTGAACCTCAGAAAGAACAGTGAGCATGAATGAAAAACACCCCGTGAGAACTTTGGTGGGAGGGGAAGGAGACAGAGGCTTGACATATGGCTCCTGGGTTACCGACTGGGCACTGTCCCAAAAAGGAAAAGCAAGAAAGAGCAATGGAAAACAAGTCCCCCCCAGGGAAATTTTTTTTAAAACTTTAATTTTGGGAGGCACCTCTGAATCTTTTTATTTGCAGGCCTGTGTTCTTAAAAGATTTTAGCCATTTGTTGTGAATTAGGATTTTGGTTTTCTAAAATCTCCTTAGAGCCATAGTCAATGTAATTTCTGAATATTTTCATTCTTTGGCACATTTCAACTCAATTCCATAAACATTTGATATTCTATTACAGGGTAGCCAGTTACTAGGGCTTGGTTTTTCTGTTAAGTTTATTTTCATGGTCTCAAGATTGAGGTTGCTTAAAAGAGGTAGCACATTAGTTAATGGTGAAATGATTGTAATAGTAAGAAAAGTGCTTCACATGTTTGTGGTACTTTATAATGCACTGACATAATCATTTCTCATTTGAGTCTCACAGTGACAATGTGGAATGATTGAGGACTATCATTTTATACAGACAGAGATGTTAGAAATGTATACCACATGCTTCTTCGGTGACTGCCCTCGCTCTCACTGTGAAAGTCCTCAAAATGCTTATGTGCAATTACTCTCTCGTATTTTCCCTTTGGCACACTCTAGTTGGGTTTTCGCTCCAACCACATCACTGAAACTGCTCTCGTTGATGTCAATGACCTTCACGTTGCCATATTCAAAAGACACTTCTCAGCCCTCAGCTTATTCAGCCTCTCAGGTGCATCTGACACCATCAATCACTGTCAATTGTGAAAATATTGAGATGCTCTGAAAATGCTTCCTTCCCTTGGTCTCCAGGACACCACCCTAGTTCCCGCCCCATTTGCCACTCCTATGACACCTGTCCTGGATTTTTTTCATATTTCTGCCTTTAAAACCCTGGCAAGGCTGAGGGCTCAATCTCAGGATGTCGATTCTTCTCTGTCTACACTCACTTTCTGGGTGACTTCACCCAGTTTATGGCTTTAAGTAGCATCTACAAGCTGATAAGTACCAAGTTATTTCCCCCACCCGGATATCCCCTACCCTGTGTGGTTAGTATCCAAGTTCATAGGGACAGGATAAGCTATGCTACATTGGTTTTACTAACAGAATGAGAGTTTATTTCTCACTCCCACGTAATCGTCTACTGCTGTCCCTGGCGAGGCAGCTCACTTTAGGCATGTTTCTCTCCTCAGCAAGTGGCTCTTAGGCTGGGGCTCCTTCCATTCTGGGGTTCTATCATCTTCTAGGGCCTCGGAGTCCTTCACTTCCAGCCACGTGCACAAGGGGAAAAGAGCATGGAAGATTCACAGCTATTTTATATCCGGGTCTGGAAGTGGTGGACCTTACTTCCACCTACATTCCATTCTCTGGAACTTAGACATCTGGCCTCACCTAGAGGCAAGGAGGCTGGGACACATAGTTTAGCATGCTCCTGGGAAGAGGAAAACAGAGTGTTGGGGAACTCCACCAACTCCATTGCAAGGAAGAAGGAGCAGTTTATGACTTTGTTTAACCCTGTCCTGACAGATCGTTCCTACTGTTTATTTTGGAGATGGGTTATTGGCAGTTTTTGATATGGAGAAGCAGTGCATGTTTAGTGATTAGAACATGAAATGTGCTCAAATACAAGGAAATTCCAGGCTGACTCTAGTCTCCTGCAGAATAAGGCAATGATACAATGAATACATCTGTACTATAAAAAGCACAATGTTCCGCAATAAGGCAGGACCATCTGCAATACTTCCAGAGTGCTATTAAAAATATTTGCTTATTCTGTTCTAATAACAACTCTAATTCCCTTTAAATGGCAATACTTTTAAACCATTATCCTCTTATCCAAGTCATGTCAAGCATGTGCAGCTAAGCAAGAATAGGAAATTTTAAGTTGGATTTAAGATGTATGCTTATGAAATGTTTATGGTTTTATCTGAGTTCGTAAGCATATGCATCCTTAAAAACCCACATGAGGTTGGCCAACAGTCTGAATTTTACCATGTAGAGAGTTTGAGTGAGGCAGTAGAAGGGTAATATAGTAGGGGAGACAAGGGTTTAGACCATAAGATCTGACAGGTATGGATTCAAATTCCAATCAGCCTCTTATTTGCTGAGTGAACTTGGGCAAGTTTTAACCACTCTAAGTAAAGCTATGTATCTTGATCTGTAAAATTGGGATAATATAAATAATATAATATGGCACCTACTTAATATTGTCATGAGTGTTACATGAGACAACACATGTAAAAGTGCTCAGCATAGTTCCCACTGCATGCTAAGTGCCCAGTAGTTCCTCGCTATTAAATTATCTTTACTGACTTTAGTGTTTTCTCTTAATTATACCTATTAAGACTTTAAAACGTTATTATTCTTGCTTGTTGCAAACTTAGAGACCAAAGGCATTAATGTGGTTAAAAGTTCAACATTTGCCATAAAGGTTTGCTTTGAATGGCTTCTGTGTTCCTTCCAACATGCTTTCCTCTCCAAGAGACATCATGATGTTGTGAGTTTAAGCTCTAACTGGCAGGTTGGATCATATGAAGCACACTGTCTCTGCTGGCATTGATTTCCTCAGCAAATCAGTGCTTCAAGCAATCTGGGTTTCTCCATGAGTTGGCTTTTAACTAATGAGCAGCAATCATCTGTTTACCACTTAGGAGCCTGGTGAAAAACTTGAATGAAGATGAATTATTGTGTACTAACCATAATGTATTTGCTATTTAATAGTCAAATATAAACCCTTTTAAAGGTCACTGTGGTTAGAGAAGCTGGGAGTGATTTTAATGGCAAATTAAGTTTCCATTGCTTGAGCTCAGCTCTGCTGACTCAGAGTGATAGGCTGGATGCATTTGCATTCCACCCCTTCTCTCCGCCCAGCACTGGCAATGGTCACCTCCTCGATCATCTCACCTGGCCAGCAATGGGATTGACAGAGCCAGGAGAGGATGCAGTTGTACTATTTGGAGTTCTGTTAAGTAGGAAGTAAAAAAAGCAATTGATATTATATTAGTTTTCTTGTTACTAAAGGATTTTCTACCAGGCACAAGGCAGATATTAATGTAATCAGGATATTCTTTAAATTGATAGTCATATTTTCTGTTGCTTTGGCAGAAATTTGACAGCTATGCACCACAAGATGATTTCTCATCTATTTTTTCTTTTCTTTTCTTCTCTCTTTTCTATTATGTTCTTGTTGTTGTTTAAATAGAGGTCATCCATAAGCTTATTCTTGAAAAAAAAGTGGGGCTAAGTAAAATGGGGACTAAGTAAAATGGGGCTAAGTAAAAGTGGGACTCCTAGTGACTGATCAACTCCTGAAGATTCTCAGTCACATATATTTATTCAAAAGCAAAACTTTTGCTAACTATGTAAAGTCTTATATAAAATAAGACTTTTTATTTTGGCCTTTAATTCAGCCTTCCCCTGATCTTCACATCTGCCTATCTAAGCTATTTATTAGCTCTGCCCTCAGGAACTGCCATAAATCTGAGAATCTAAACCTTGAATCTTGTGTCTTTCCTTCAAACAAAGCATTGTTGTTTCTGTCTCTCCCATTGGACAATGAACTGAATGAAGGCAAGGAGTGTGTCTTATATACCCCCGTACCTTCTACATTCTATTCATACGAGAAGCTCAAAAACTGCTTGTGGAACTGTTGAACACAATTAAACATGAAAGGGGTAGTCAGAGAACATTGTTTATGTTGCAGCCAGGGAAAGGTCCAAGCTTGACCTGCTGGCTGAGCCAGTTTAGCTGAGAACCAGTTTTGCTTAATACAGTTAGGAGAATTGCCAAAGACTTAGACGTGTTCGAGGATCTAGAGAAAACTTTATTCCCTAGCATGCTCTGATCTGAACCTGCAGGAAAAAACCCAATGCCCCTACTAATCCCAAGAGAACACTGGATTGGTACAGCTTCTCAGAGGTCCACAGTGCCTTCTTTTTAAAAAAAAATTTTAATTTAAGTTATTTATTTATTATCGAAACATAGTTGATTGTACATCTCTGTGTAATACAGAGGTGAACATCAATACCTGTGTGCAATACATGATGCTCAAATCAGGGTAATTAGTATATTCAACATCATACAATGCAATCGTTTTTCGTGGCTCTTTATGAACAGTGCCTTCTAGGAGCATATATTCTAAGAAAATCCATAGTCCATTGTCAGATGGCGCCGTTGTCCAGCTTCCTTCTTAATGAACACGTTCTCTTCTCTCTCATGCTGGGTACTGATTTTTTTTTTTAAGTGTTAGATGTGTAACCGCTTTTGTATGAGTTCTCCATTTCGTGACAAATAGATGGTTATGTGACTTTCACACTAATGACTGCCTCATGGTATAATAGAAACCCATCACCATGAAATACAGCATTTTTAGAAGGCACTTTTGCATAAGTGGAGCCCATTTATGCTGCTGAAAATGTTATCTGCCTACTTGGATGAGGGAAATAGATGTCATTGGTAGGACATGCATGAACTGAATAGATAAAGCCTAACTCCCCTCTATGTCCTAACACCACCTGCAGATCTACATACATGCAGTTATATGAATGAATGAGTGCATCTGGCCAAGTCCTGAAAGACACTCAGTCTTCCCTTAGACTAAAGCAAAAGAGGCAAAAGGTTTAAAAGGCAGCTCCTGTGTCTTCCTCTCTCTTTTCTTCTTTGCATTTGTTTTTCAGAGGAATCTTAGTAGAGGTGGGGAGTTCACTGTATTTGCACATTTGAGTGGTCCTGTTCTAGTTTTCACGTAAGAGCATTAGGAAGAGGTGAGGACATAGAGTTAGAGAGGACAATCAATGTGAAAGAAGCTTCCTACGGCAATGTGATTTTGAGTTCATGTGTGTTTTGAACACTGTTGTAAAGCATGTTATCCCACAGGCATTACACATCTCAGAAAATAGCACTAGTAAGTGCTTCACTGTCTGGCAGGAAACTAAGCCAATTGCCACAAGTAACATCTGCATCTGATTGTCAAAGACAGAGAGAGAAAATACTTTTGCCTGTATCATGTTATTCCTAAATTCTGATCAAACACAAGAAATGGCAGCTGAGTGATTCCCACACAATGCCAGTGTGGAAATGAAGTGCCAACAAAATGCCTATTAAAAAATAAAGGACATTTCTAGTAGATTGCAAGAATCACTTAACACTGCCCAGGACTCCCAAAGAAGATAAAGAGCCCCTTAGACAGACAGAACATCCTGAAATGTGTCTTGTGCCTTGTAATTTATGATGTTATTTTCATTTGTTTTTAGCATTCCGTGTAAGGCAGAAAAGACCATCCTTAGAAAAGCTTTTACTGTACTTAAATAAATGGCTACTTCCATTTTGAGGAGTTTTGAAATATTTACAATCATCATATTTAAAATTTTTAATTTTGAGATAATTGTAGATTCACATGCAGTTGTAAGAAAGAATACACAGATCCCATATACCCTTTACATAGTTTTCCCAAAACATAACATTTTGGAAAACTAAAGAGCAGTATCACAACCAGGATATTGATTGATATAGTCAAGGTATGCGAGTAGAAACTTCCTTCCTTCACCACAAGGATTGTTCATGTTACTGTTTTATAGCTTCCCCCTTTCCCCCCAACCTCTGCCCACTCCTAACCCCTGACAACTACTAGCCTATTCTGCTTCTGTGATTATGTCATTTTAAGAATGTCATATAAATGATATGTAACCTTTGGGATTGGCTTTTTTTACTTGACAAAATTCTCTGGAGATTCATCCAGGTTGTTGTGTATATCAATAATTTGTTCCCTTTTATTTCTGAGTAGTTTTCCATGACAAGGATGTACCAGTTTGTTTAACCATTCACTTACTGAAGGACACCTGCATCATTTGCAGTTTGGGCTATTATAAATAAAGCTGCTATGAACATCTGTGTACCAGTTTTTGTGCAGACATAAGTTTTTTTCCTCTCCAGGATAAATGCTCAGGAAGGCAATTGTTGGATCACACGGTAGTGGTATATTTAACATTTTTAGGAAACTGCCAAATTGTTTTCCATATTGGCTGTGCCATTTTACATTCCCACAATGTAAAGGGATGACCCAGTTGCAATCAACGTAAATGTATGATCACAACATACGAAATCCAGTTTCTCTGCATTCTTACCGGCATTTGGTGTTGTCGCTATTTTTTTTTAAAGCCATTCTGATAGGTTTGTAGTATCATATCTCATTGTAGTTTTAATTTGCATTTCACTAAAGGTTAATAATGTGGGACATCTTTTCATGTGTTTATTTGATACTGGTATATTTTCTTCAGTAAGGTGTTCCCTCATGTCTTTTGCCCATGTTCTAACTGGATTGTTTGCTTTTTTACTGTTGCATTTGAGATCTCAGTATATATTCTAGATCCTAGACCTTTGTTGGGATGTGGTTTGCAAATATGTTCTCCCAGCCTGTAGTATCAGCTTTCATCCACTTCACGTGAACTTTCACAGAGCAAAAGTTTTAAATTATGGCAGTATCCAAATTATTATTTTTTTTTCATTTTATGGATTATATTTTTTGAGTCAAGTCTAAGAATTCTTTGCCTAGTACTAGATCTTGAAGATTAATTTCTATTATTTTCTAAAAGTTATATAGTTCTATGTTTTACATTTAAGCACATAATCCATTTAGAGTTAATTTTAGTATGATATGTGAGGTTTAAGTAAGGTTCATTTATTTGCCTATAGAGGTACAATTGCTTCAACATTACTTTCTGTGAAGCCATCTTTCCTCCATTAAAATGCTTTCTCACCTTAGTCAAAAATCAGTTGGACGTATTTGTGTGGATCTATTTCTGGGTTCTACATTTCTTTTTCATTGACCTATGCTTTTTTCCCTCCACCAATACAACACAGTCTCGATTATTGTAGCTATATAATAAGCCTTGAAATTTTGTAGAATAATTCCTTCCACTTTATTTTTCTTTTTCAAAATTGTTTTAACTACTCTAGGGCCTTTACCTTTTCACGTAAATTTTAGAATAATCCTGCAAATATCTACAATAACATCTTATGTGGATTTTGATAGATATATTAAACCTGTCTATCAATTTGAGGGAACTGACACATATACTATGTTGTTTTCCAATCCACACATGGTAGTCTCTTTATTCATTTAGATATTCTTTTATTTCTTTCATCAGTATTGTGTAGTTTTCAGCATACAGATCCTGAATATATTTTGTTAGATTTACACTAAAGTATTTAATTTTTTGAGCAACTATAAATGGTAATATATTTTTAATTTTGTTGTCTTCATGTTTATTATTAGGATATAGAAAGATAATTGATTTTTGTATGTTTATTTTGTGTTCAGTAACATTGATAAACTCACTTATTAGTTATGGCAAGGTTTTTTGTAGATTACTTGGGATTTCCTATGCAGACCATCATGTCACCTGAGAATAGAGATAGGTTTATTTCTTCCTTTCTAATCTGTAGGCATTTTAGTTTCTTTTCTTGTCTTACTGCTGTGGCTGAAACCCCCAGCACTGTGTTGAATAAGAGTGATGAGATCAGATACCTGCTTTGTTCCTGATCTTAGGAGAAAGCATTCACTTTTTCACCATAAAGTATAACATTAGTTGTAGGCTTTTGGCAGATCTTTTAAAATCATATTTAGGAAGTTTCTCTCAATTTCTATTTTTTCTGAGTTGTTATCAAGAGCGAGTGTTGAATTTTTTCAAACGCCATCTTCTGCATCAGTTTATATGATTATGTTATTTTTCTTCATTGGCCTGTTAATATGATAAATTGCTGTTGTAAAGACACCAGGAAATTGTTTTAATCAGGTATGGTAAGACCTGCAGACATGGAAATAATTATCATGATAGAAGGAGTTTGTTATACTCACAGATCACTAGGAATAGGAAACATGCCACGCCACACCATGGGGGCACATGGGGAAGCCCCAAGGTCAGTCAGGAGGCAGTGGGAATAGTGGGAGAACTTGGGAAAGAGTCTTTATTGTGGCTCTCATGGGAAGGAATGGGCAAGGCAGAAAAAAGCAGATTTAGGATTGGCTAGTTTGAATAATTTCAGTGGACTTCTGGATGTTGTCTGGTACCTGACCCTGTAATGATTAGGGTAGGAGAATAGTGGTCCAGAGTGTAACAGCCCAGCAGAGTTGGTTAGAGGCGTGGTTGCTGTATTGGTTACTTTGCATATGAAAGGAGCGCTCCAGGTTAGTCATTTGCTAGCTTTAGAAATCAGCTAGTCCTAGGTGCTGCAGCCCCTCCCTGGGCAAGAAGATTCCAGATGCTGAAGCATCAAATATAGAAACTAAAAAACATGGTTATTACAATTACATTGATGAATTTTTTAATCATATGTATAATCCTTCATATATATATATATATATATGTTGTTGTTGAACTCTGTTTGCTAATATTTCATTAAGGATTGTTGCATTTGTACTCATAAATGATATTGGTCTGTAATTTAATTTTCTGGTACTGTTTTTGTCTTACTTTGATATAAGGGTAACACTACTTCATAAATGAGTTGAGAAGTATTCTCTTCCAATTTTTGGAAGAGATTGTGTAGAATTGGTGTTAATTCTTTAAAAGTTTAGTAAAATCCTTTAGTGAAATCATCTGAGCCTAATGATTTACTTGTGGTAGCTTTTTAAATTGAAAATTCAATTTTTTAGGCCTATTCAAATTATCTAGTTCATATTGGATGAGTTATGATAGTTTGTGTTTTATGAGGAATTAATCTGTTTCCTCTAAGTTGTCAAATATATTGTTTACAGATTTCCTGATTATCATTTTGATTTTGCAAAGTCTGTAGTGATATCTATTATTTTATTCCTGATATTGCTATTCTGTGACATCTGTTTTTGTTTCTTTGTCAGACTTGCTAAAGTTTTGTTAATTTAAGTGATATTTTCAAAGAATCAGCTCTTCACTTCATTGATTTTCCTTATTTTTCTATTTTCAATTTTATTGATTTCTGCTCTGATCTTTATTATTTCTTTTCTTTGGCTTTCTTTGGCTTTATTTTGCTTGCTTCTTTCTAAGTTTTTGGGGTAGAGGCTTAGATTATTTATTCAAGACTTTTCTTCTTTTCATATGTATATACATATTTAATGTTACAAATGTCCCTGTCAGCATTGCTTTAGCTGTGTCTCACAAGTTTTTATATGTTCTATTTTCATTTTCATTCAGTTCCATGTATTTAAAAAAATTTCCCTCAAGAATTCTTCTTGACCCATCCGTGGTCAAGACAGTTTTAGAATTGTGTTGTTTAGTTTCCAAGTGTTTGGAGATTTTCCTGTTATCTTTCTGTTATTGATTTCTGGTTTGGTTCCACTGTGAATGGAGAAAATAGTATTATTTTACTTCTTTTCAATTTGTTGAGGTTTATTTTACACCCCAGGTATGGTGTGTCGTAGTATATGTTCTATGGACTCTTGAAAATAAAGTGTATTCTGCTGCTGCTGGATGAGGTACTTTATAAATATCAATTGGATACTACTAATTAATGGCATTGCTGAGTTCTATATCCTTGCTGATTTTTGTCTAAAAGCCCATCAATTGTTGAGAGAGTAATATTGAAGTCTCTAGTAATAATTGTGGATTTATCTGTTTCTCCATTCAGCTTTATCAGCTTTTGCTTCATATATGTTTCAGTCTATCGTGTTATATTTGAGGTGAGTTTCTTGTAGACAGCATATATAGTGGATCATGTTTTCTAATCCACTCTGTCAATCTCTGTCTTTTAATTAGCATATTTAGACCATTTACATTTAAATTAATTATTGATGTGTTAGGGCTTAAGTATGTCATTTTATTTTTTAATTTTCTATTGTCATCTCTGTTTTGCATTTTTCTGCTTTCTCTTTCCTACCTTTCTCTGGGTTATTTGTACTTCTTTTTAGTATTCCATTTTGATTTATCTATAGTGTCATTGAGTACATCTATTCATACAGTTTCTTTTAGTGAATGCTCTAGACTGTAATTTATCACAGTCTTTTGATGTTGACACTTCACCACTTCAAGTAAAGTATAAAGACCTTGCCTTCCTTTGCACACACGTCCCTCCCCAATTTATAGTACAATTGTCTTAAATATTTCCCGTACATACATTTTTGAAGACCTTGCCTTCCTTTGCACACACGTCCCTCCCCAATTTATAATACAATTGTCTTAAATATTTCCCTTACATACATTTTTGAACCACATCATAACATCATGATTTTTGTTTCAACTATCAAAGATAATTTAGAAAACTCAAGAGGAGAAGAAAAGCCTACAGTATTTACCTATAGTTTTGCTTGTTGTGTTCTTTCTTCTTTCCTAATGATCCAAGTCTCCTTTAATCTTTTCCTTTCTGTTTAAGAAAAGATTCTATTATAATTTACTTTCTGTTTAACAGAACTTCTTTAAGCTATTCTTTTAGGGTAGGTCTTCTGGCAACAAATTTGCTTAGTTTTCTTTCATTTGAGAATTTCTTGATTTCCCCTTATTCATAATGGGTATTTTTACTGGGTATAGAATTCTGGGTTGACAGCTTCTTTTTTTCCAGTATCTGAAAAATATTGTACCACTTCCTACTGGCCTCCATGGTTTCTAATGAGAAATCTGCTGTCATTTCATTTGTTTTTCCCTTAAAGGCAAGATATTGTTTTTTTCTGGTAAACTTCAATAATCTGTTTCTGGTTTCCAAAAATAAAATTATGATGTGACTTGGCATCAGTTTATTTGAGTTTAAACTGTTTGATGTTCACTCAGCTTCTTAAATCTGTAGGTTTATGTCTCTCATTACATTTTAGAAGTTTATAGCCATTATTATCTTGAGTACTTTTCCAACCCTGACCTCTTTCTCCTTTCTTTCCAGGACTTTGATGGCACAAATTTTAGATCTTTTGTGAAAGACGCACAGGTCCCTGTTTATTTTTTAAAAGTCTATTTTCTCTCTATTGTTAAGGTTGGGTAATTACTATATTTTTATCTTCCAGTTCACTGATTCTTTCCTCTGTCACTTTCATCTGCTGTTGAGCCCATCTGCTAAACCTTTATTTTGGTTATTGCATTTTTCACTTCAAAATTTCCACAGGTTTTTCTTTATATTTCATATTTCTTTGTAAAATCTTGTTTCTTTGTTGAAACTTCCTATTTGTTTGTTTGTGTTGAGTATGTTCATAATTGCTGTTGAAGCACATTTTATGATGGCTAATTTAAAATTTTTGTCAGGTAATTCTACCATCTCTTTCATTTTGTGTTGTCCTCTATTGATTGTCATTTTTCATTCATTTGGAGATTTTTCTGTTTCTTGGTATAAAGAGTGATTTTTTTTTTAACTTGAACATTTCTGTATTATGTTCTGAAACTCTGGATCTTATATAAACCTTTGTTTTAGCTGGCTTTTCTTGACACCTCTCTGGCATAGGAAGTGGAGTGTGCTGCTTTATTATTGCCAGATGGAGGTAGAAGTCCACATTCCTCATCAGCCTCTGTTGACACCCATGGACTGGGCCTCTTCAGTATTGCTGGACTGGGTGTGAGTTCTGACTCCCTATGGTCTCCACTGACTCTGTGGTAGGGGTGGTTAAAGTCTTTACTCTCCACTAGTACTCCTCCCGCACCATCTCAGTGGTGGAGAGAAGGGGATCCTCATTACTGACAGGTAGGGGAGGAAGTGCAGTTTCCACACATGGACTTCAATGACACTGCAAGGTGGGGGAGGTGTTCATTACTGGCCATCAGGGATAAAATTTCTGGCTCTCTACTGGCCTTCTATAACATTACCCTGACAGGGGTGTTATGCACCATATTTCAGCCTCACTAGGGTGAAGGTCCAAGCTGCCCACATGGTTAGGAAGGAACCTCAGTTTTTTTCTGTGGTACTTGGCTGGAGTAAAACAGTTATTGTCTAAAAGTTGTCTGTCTTGCTAGGATACCCCTTCCAAGGTCATTCAATTAGAGTATAGCCTTTTTTGGAATTTTTAAAATTTGTCTGCACCAGTTGGTGTTTCCAATTTGTTGCCTTCTTTTGGCCCAAGTCTGGGATATATGGTGGGAAAAAAATGAAACCTAGGGAACTCTCTACCATGTCCTTCATTGGGTCCTGAAGACTCTAGCTGTTCTGCCTTCTTTTCTCTACCTTCAAAGTCTTCTTATGTTTATTTTATATGCAATGTCCAAGGCTTAGTTGTGCTTAACCAAAGAAACAGGGAGAAGTATGTCTACTCCATATTGACAAAGCATAGAGAGTGGATAGAGCTCAGGTTAAAGAAGGCAGGAAAAGGGGTTAGAACCACAGAAAGCCCTGGCCAGTGGCAGTTTCTGGCAAACCCAGTGATTGTCACACAGTGGACACTCACAAATGGGTGCTGAACTGAAGAGGTGTGAGGCATGAACTAATTCTTCAGGGGAGAATTAAAGGCACTAAACAAATCATTAAATAATTTCTGTTTTCCCCACTACTCAGTAAACTATGTATTTATATTATTAAATACTGTGTCACCAGCATCAAGTAGGGCATATTGTAGCCTGCCAATAAATAGTTCTTAAATCCAATCTTTAAAAAAGTTATCTGATTTGGAAAGAAAAGAAGGAAAGGAAAGAAGAGAAGGGAAGGGAGGGGAGGGGTTAGCAGAATTTGGGTAATCCTAGTGCTATTCACAATACTTTTGGTCCACCTTTTACTGGGCACATGGTAGAATTCCACTTCCTGACCCTCTGGAAGTCAGTCATGTGTTTTACCTCTAAAATGTGACAGATAAGGCATGTCACCTTGGGGGCTGACTTTAAAAGCTTAGGTGTAATTCTTCCAAGTGGTGTCCCTGGGCTACGGCAAGCAGCATTTTTCCAGATGGGAGAGGCTGCATCCCTGGTTGAGTGCACATCGAGCAGGGCAGGGCATTTAATGTGAGCAAGAAATCAATCTTTATAGTTTTAAATGATAAAAAGCAGGGATTGTTTATTGCTATAACATTACATAATTTATCCTGAATGACAGAAAATAGTAATAGTATGTCTTTAGCAGCTGAATTATAGGTGATTTTTCTTTGTGTCTTTCTTGTCTTTTTGTGTTTTCTAATTTTTCAAATAATGTCTTTTAAATCTATTTTTGACTTTCTAAAATGTGTATCATTTATGTAATAAGAAAACAAATAAAATTAATTTAGAATAAACTGGGGTTGGCAGATACATTTTATTATAATTTGAATATGATTATAATCTGGAATAATGTAACATTTTTATTGATAAGTGCATAAAATGCACAGAATTAATATCATTTTCTTGAACTTAGGACATGTTTTGGTGCATACTCTTCAGTCCCCAAGAACTCTGAAGGACAAAGTGTTACACTGTCATGAAATCGAGGCCTACCGTCTTGAGATAGGACTGCTCCAGCCCCTAAGAAATGCACCTCCATGAGGGTGGTGGACCTACTTGGCATCCTGGGAGACTTTTGTGTGACTGACAGCTTCCCTTTTATCTGCAGTTTGCTAATGTGATCAGGCAGAGGTGACCAACAATGGTGGATGTTGAACACAACAAGGTCGTGCTTACTAATTTTTTCTTCCCTTACCCCCCCCTCTTCACAACACTGACACATTATTATTAATGACACGACCAAGGCTCATTCAGGAATACCAAGAGCATTTGCACCTTGACTTTATTAGACAGGAGGGCCTTTTGTTTGAACTTCATGGGAGGGATCTGAAGAAAAGTGATCCTGCTTCTACTCTGTTCCAAGCCCAGAACCCTAATGGATAGGGTTTATGCATGTTTGTCTGCACATATTCACAGGCTGACTTGAATGAGATCAGAAAAAGCCCAGACCTCTAACGTGGCAGACCCATCAGCCAGGGCCAACCTAGGAAGAACTTACAGGATCTCCAGTGTAGTTTTTCCTTTCAACCTCCCCTCACACAAATGGAAGACAGTTTTTAATGTCTTTGATGATATGAGTTCCGTGGACTAAAACTGAGTCTCCAGATATTTTTGAAAAGGTTAATACATTCTTGGTGATTTTGTCTACTGTCTCTTAAGTATTATTTAGAGTTTTCTTCCATTTACTAACTTAGAAATGTATAACACAATAGAGCACCGATAGAAATAAAAACCTTCTTATTGGTACTATTATAAAAGATGTTAAGCCCTGATTTTATATATAAATGCTTTACTTTCGTTCTTCTATAGCACTTCAAACCCTTCTATTAGTGTGTGAGATAATGAATTATACTCCTAAGTAAGACATTCAAAGGGGCCAAAAAATGTGAGGCAAGTGCACAGAACTTATTGTAAAAGAAAAACTTTGGGGAATGGTCTCTTTTTTAAAAAGATACATAGAAATTTTAGACCCTGAACTGTACATAGAAGAGAAAAGACAACCTTATGAAGAACTTTTGCATTTTTAAAATCAGATTTGGATTAATGAGAGATCATGACAAATGTACGAATTAGTATAAATGACCTCTCTACCCCTATACTTGTTGGGCCCATTAAACATTTAAAAATAAAACAAATGAAACAAAAAATACACATCCTGCAAAGCAAAGATCTTTTACTGAAAATTTCTAGTTTAGCCTTTAAAATATTTAATTACTTTCTGCTCTGTAAAATGTCTAGATAGAGGCAAAAATTACTTTTAAGTTTTTCAAATGTCAACCCTTAAGAGCTGTTCCATGTACTGACATTGGAAACATTGGCGTGGAAGATGCCTAGAGATCCTGTAGACTCAAAGGGTTCTGAAAAAAATTAATAACCTTCTTTCCTTGTTACTAAAAAAGACCCAGGCAAGGCATTTCATACACCCTCAGGGAGCAGCCAGCTGCCTGAATTGTTAGCTCAGCGAGGCTCCCTCTGCTTTCAGCTTACCTTGTTAAAATTTTACAAAGATGTTTGTTGCAATGAAATTGATTGACAACAAACTTGACAATTCAAATAACATTTAGACATGTCTTCTTTATTAATTCCATTAACCAAGATAAACCCAATGTCTGAAGCCATTCATCAGAACCTAGTCTTGTGGGACTAGCTCAGACTTTGTGGCCAAGGTCCCTTGTTCTGTGGATCTGATTAGCACCAAGAGCAGCTTCCCAACCTCTAATACATAAGCTGATGCCCTGATCTAAGTTCCAAAACTGTAGCCACTTAAAACATGCTCTTATTTCCAAATATTTACAAAATGAGTTGATCTGCAGAAGAGGATGCTCATATTCCCTCAATTACGGGGACCAACTAGCCCATCAATCAAGTAATTTTTTTCCCCTGAGACCTACTGTGTGCCCCCAGGAAGGAGTAAGAAGCTAGTGCTGTAATCTCTGAAGATGTTGATGGCAAACCTTGTTCGACTTTGATCTATTCTTGCGAGCCCAACTTCTTAAGACGCTTTGAAATCCTTTTGTAACCCTTGCTACACAGCCAGCACTCACTTGCCCAGAAAATTCACCTATTGTCATGATAATAGAGGTGGAGATGGGGGGAGGGTAGAGAACTTGGTGCTCAGAGCCCGTGGGAGCTGAAGCCTGGGTTACCTAACGCTGTGAAAAATCCACACTCCCCTTGCGATCCAGGCCACATAGGCTCTGTGCCCTGTAGGAGGTCATATAATCATGATTCAGGAAAGACAGGCCTGGTGCCTATGCACAAATTTTAAGTTGTGGAGCCAAAGGGGGAGGAGGGAGGCAAGGGGAATAGAGGAGACTTTAACAGCTGGGAAGTAAGTGTGTTTTCTTTCTTTCACCACCATGAAACTGGAGCTCCAACTAGAGAGAAGAAACAGGTTGTTCTTCGGGGTTGCAGTCCTGCTGGTTTGGTCTAACCAGGAGAGCTTATTAATTGGTGTGTGTTTCTCTCTTTCCACCCAGGACAGCTTTCCTGCCCGCTTTGGAGGAGTCCATTTTGTCAACCAACCCTGGTACATTCATGCCCTGTACACACTGATCAAGCCCTTCCTTAAGGACAAGACCAGGAAGCGGGTAATGAAAACAAATGTGCCATCTAAATTCCAAACGGGGAATGCAGGGGGCAGTTATGGTGTCTCCTCTTCTCTCTCTCTCCTTGTCTTTCATGGTGGTTTTTCTGCAGCCCTTGAGCATTTTAGCCTCAGCTGGAGTTTGCAAATGACCTGGATTTAATAAATAATTCAGTAGAACTGAGTTATTTTCAGAGTCCTAGTGACAAACCAAAGGGAACTTTGAAGGCATGCAACAAATATCAGATGCCCATTTTACTGTAAATATTGGTGGGAGATATTGGGTCAAGCCATATACTGTTCATGGAATATTTTAATAGCCAGCATTTTGTTCTGCAAATGTGTTATTGCTATGAAAAATGATTTTGTTTTCCTTCCATGCCTCTTGGGTGATACTGGCAGCCCCATCACCTGTGAGGCTGGGAAAGCATTCTTCACTGGACATAATAATGTTTTTATGAAAAAGGCTTTTAAAATCTTAATTACATCCATTGATGCTATTTGGGAGGCCAGCCTCTTTCATCCTTCAGAGTTGGGTTTTTTCCTGGCATTCTGATTAGCTGAATAACAATGTTCCTTAACTACTCTGAATCTGTATCTTCATTTATAAAATGGGGAAATGAGCACCCACATCACAGAGCTGTTGGGGTCACTTAATGAGACAGTGTTTGCAAGCGTGTGGCAAGACGCCACTCACATAGTAGAGATTCAGTGACTTTTATTTCTTTTTTCCATTTTGCTCTTTTTTTTCTAGCTTTATTGAGGTATACTTGACAAATAAAAATCGTATGTATTCGGGGTGTACGACATGATTTAACATATGTATACATTGTGAAGTGATGACCACAGTCAAGCTAATTAGCACGTCCATCCCCTCACTTAGTTATGACTCCTTTTTCATGTGCTGAGAACACTTAGGATCAACTGTCTCAGCAAATTTCAAGTATGCAATACAATATTACTAACTATAGTCACTGTGTTGTACATTAGATCTCCAAAATTTATTTATCCCGTATAGCAGAACCTTGGTACCCTTGGACCAACATTCCCCATCTCTCTCACCCCTGAGTCCCTGGCAATTGCCATAGTACTCTATTTCTGTGAGTTCAATTGTTTTTCAATTCCACATATAAGTAAAATCATACAGTACTTGTCCTTCTGTGCCTGGTTTATTTCACTTAACATAATGTCCTTCAGTTTCACCCATATTGTTGAAAATGGCAGGATCTCCTTTTTAAAAGCTGACTAACATTCTTTTCCACAGACTATCTGTATCTATATCTACCTATCATCTATCTATGACATTTTTTGACTTATTCATCCTCAACAGGCACTCGATTATTTCCACATCCTTGAGCACCACTCCTCAAGGAAACCTTACCAGGGTCATTCTTACAACACCGAACATAAGTCCTTACACCAGAGGTTTTCAAGGGGGACTTATTTGTGATGCAAAGGACCCCCCCATGCCCTGCAGGACGCCTAACTCCTGGACCCCAGGTGTTTCCAGGTCCTTAGGGAACAATGCAGGAGACTATGGGAAGGGTGGTTCACCTGTCCCCAAACAAGCAATGAGCTAGGAATTAGAACTCACCAGCCCCAGGAGGTAGAGACATTCTGAGACATTTTACCATCTTTCTGGGGCTCAGGATCATGCTGAGGCCGGAGAAATATTCTAGACTGTTTACAATATGGGTTCAGACTTCCCAGTGCCTTCATCTTCTTCTCAGAATGAAGCCAGTGGGAATTCCTGCCACAATGGAGATTTGCTGTTGTGCCATAGAAGAAAATTTCTAGAGCTCTGGGCATAGGACAGACTCTGACAGGTGAAGGATCCAGCCTCCTACCTCTGTGTTCCTCTGTTCCACAGGACCTGCAGAAGGGAAGACCAGCTTCAACAGCACTCCTTGTGCTTTAAGAACTGGACATGCTGGGTGGGTGGGTACAAATGTTTGCTCTAAGCACCAGAAACAGTATTTAGTTCTAGCCTGCTTCAAATATTACTGCACCCTCTGAGTTTTGTAAAAGCCAGAGTAAGTGAATTTCTTCAAAAGAAAGCATTTTTATGAAAATTTGGTCATTACCCAACTTCAACATCAGAAAATGTACATTGTTTTCTGAAGCGCTGCAGTATTCTTCTGGAGAATTAGCACTTAGTTTCTTTTTCCCTTCTTTTTAAAATGATGTCATTACATCATAAGTTAAAATCAGTACAATAGAAAAGGGTAGCAAGTGTTTATTACTGTGGTCCTATATTTAAGTTTTTTAAATCACATTTATATTTCATCATGGTTCACTGTTGTATGTGTGTATGTGCGTGCATGCATGTGTGTATGGCCCTATACTGGGGTGCAACTTATGTGTTACATATAGTTAATCCTGTGTCACTTACACATTACACAAAGTTACTTCATACCTGCTCTATGAAGAAGCGTGGGAACCTATGTCATTACACAAACGCACTTTAAATCAACTTTCAGAGTCAATTCTTTAATTGCACTCAGTGATAATTATCTACTTATGGCTTATCCACTTTGTGAATTTGTCTGAAAGTAATTGTAATTTTGGGGTGTTTTCTCCCCTTTTGACCAGTTTCCATCATTATCCACTGCATGCTCAGAAGATGTAAACTTCTTTGGGTATTAGTGCTCAATCCAGACAAAAAATGGAAAATTGCTGCAAAAATAGCCCACAATACTTGCTTGGGCCACAGTTTCCAATTCCATTGAATAAGAACTTATTGAGCTTCTACCTTGTGCCTACACCACCCCGAGAGCTAAGGGGTGTTTTAAAGGAATAAGAGAACGCCATGTCTTTCCCTAGGTATTCTCTCCCTGGGGGGGGGGGGGGGATGCAAGATATAAACAGACACAGAAAAAACCAGCAGTCAGCAGATATTGAAGAGTCATTGGAGTGGGTGGGGAGAACCAGAATGGGCAGGTGCGCCTGGGACAGATTAGGAAGAAGCTGCAACCTGGTCCAGGCCAGGAATGATGGGGAGGACTGCGGGAGGTAGAGAGTGTGGGGAAAGGCAGCATCTGAGGTTTGCACAGGTAGGGTTGGGGCTGCGGACGGTCAGCACCAATGCTCTGTTCATCAGTAGGGATGATGAGGAGATGACTGTATGTGTAAATTTGGGCCATGGCCAAATAATACCCAATCTGTTCTTAAACCTCATTTTTAACGACTATTAATTCATCCCTTTTCTTGAGCAATAAATTAACATTGTATGAAGACTAAGCCACAGACACAAAAATGAATGCCTCTTTAAATACCATGATCACCAGCAGTGCATCCAATTTGTCATTGCTACATTGTGTATTAGATTAAATACCTGATCATATGTTTAGGATTTTTTATTGCTAATTATTTTTTTCTTTCTAGATTTTCCTGCATGGAAACAATTTAAACAGCCTTCACCAGCTAATACACCCTGAATTTTTGCCCTCTGAATTTGGAGGAACCCTTCCTCCTTATGACATGGGAACTTGGGCCCGGACGTTGCTCGGTCCCGACTACAGCGATGAAAATGACTATACTCACACTTCCTATAATGCAATGCACGTGAAACACATGTCCTCCAACCTGGAGAGAGAGTGCTCACCCAAGCCGATGAAAAGGTAAGTCCTGGGTCATCAGAGCCTCCCAGTCAGGGGTCATTAAACATTTTTGACTTGGGCCTATTATGAGTTAAGTAATTGAAGACCTTTATGGGTACAGAACTTGAATAAAATAAGTTGCAATACATTCTCAGCAGTTTTCACTAGAATTGAAAGCAAATGGGGCTTGGCTGGCCCAGAAATTTAGTTGTTCCTGTTGTATTAAAGGAATGAGTGAAAGGCTAGGACCTCACTCATGTCATGGTTTCAGCCCTGGTCTCCTGGGAGCCTGTTAACACACACAGAATGCAGTGGTGGACCTTTGAGATACACTAGATGGAAAAGCAACCTGCTGAAAAACGTCCCATCATCCATCCACTTGGAACCACTTATTGAGCATTTACTTGGCTGCAGCACTGATTAGGGACCAGGGGTACAAACATGAATAAGAAATCTAAAGAACAGAGAAGTGCACATCAGGAAAATCTTCCAAGTAAGGCTTTTTGCAATGTATTTATAAAGCAGTGACATTCAATCTGAGCTCTGAAGGAGGAAGATCAGCAACCCAGACTTAGGAAAGGGAAACAGCGTTCCAAGCAGAGGGGAGAGACAGGCATGAAGGCATCAGAGTGACCGAATGATTTGGAGTGGCAAATAGGTGTGCAAGGGAGTGGACAGGAGTAAAGTTCCAAAGACAGTGGGACGCAGGTGGTGAAGTCTGTTGTGTATTGGATTTAATGGAGTGTCATGCAAGAGAGCTGGTTTTTTAAATGGATATACAAATAATATATGACTATTTTCTTATCATAAAAGTTAAAATCTTATTTTTAAGGCTAACATCCCCTTCAGCCACCATCCCCAATCTCAAACCCAATCCCCCCCCAAAGGTAACCACTGTCACCAGGCTGGGGTGGACCCTCTCATGCTGTGTTCCATACATCACACGCATCTACACACACCCACAGAAAACATCCAGTACTGTGTATTAGTTTGCTAGAGCTGCTGTAATAAAGTACCACACGCTGGGTGGCTTAAACACGGAAGTTTATTTGTTCACAGCTCTAGAGGCTGGAAGTTTGAGATCAAGGTGTCGGCAGAACTGGTTTCTCCTGAGACCTCTCTCCTTGGCTTGCAGATAACCTTCTCCTAGTGCCTTTACATACTCTTCCCCCTGAACGTATCTGTGTCCTATCTCGTCTTATGAGAACACCAGGCACTGTGGATTAGGGCTCATCCATATGAACTCATGTTTACCTTAATTGCCTCTTTAAAGACCCTGTCTCCAAATATAGTCACCTTCTGAGGTACTGGGGGTTAGCACTTCACCATATAAATGGGGAAAGGGGCATAATTCAGCCTATAATGTATAGTTATGTAACATCTTTTCATGTCAGTATTTCTAGACATAGCTTGTGTTTTTAATGCTGCTTACTATTTCAGAACATAATATACCACAGTTTAGCCATTTCCCTACTGGTGGGCATTTAGGTTTTTGAGTTTTTCTCTACTGCAAGCAAGGCTCATTGGTATCCCTCTTTCATTCACCTAGGAAGGTTCCTCTGGGTAGATTTGGAACCTGTAGTTGCTGGGTCAGAGGGCATTAATGTTTGGTCAACTCTGCCTAGAGACCCTCCAAAATGACCACCAGTCAACACTCGCACCAACAGGGTGTGAGAATCTCCTTCCCCAGACTCTAGAAAAATATTTGATATCACCAGACTTTAGCTTTAGTCATAATCCTGTGGTGGGAAAGCACTATGTTGTCTTTGTTTTCATCTGAATTTCTTCACCAGCATAGTTAAGCAGAGAAGTGACATCACAAGATCTGGGTTTTATAAGGATCATGGGGTTAGTGGGGAGATGGTTTATAAAGAGCCCACAGATGCAGGGCCTCAGGTGGGAGGACGGGGCCCGAGCTAACGTGCAAGCAGAGGAAGGCAGGCTTCATTCTGGAGATGTTTGGATGTGGGGAAAGGGGAGGGTCACTGTGATGTCTCCTCAGGGTAACTGCGTGTCTGTCAATGTCCTGAGCCAAAATAGAGCTTCCAGGATGGGGATCTACACACGCCCTTTCCAGTTATGAATATTGTTCTCTAGTATCTGGGAAGTCTTCTTTGTTGGAGAGGTCTGGAAATTCATTACTCCCGAGGATAGAAGTGGACATTCTCTGGAAAGTGTTGGTCAAGGTGGCTGAGAGGTTGGCTTTGTGTCTCTACAGTGAAGGGACTGACCTTACTGGTAGGAGTGAGATTGTTCATTCCCGGCCCTGACCCTCTCAGTTCAGACAACAGAAGAATGACAACTCACCATGCTGGGCCCTTTATCTACATTAGCTCTTTCAGTCCTCACCACAACTGTGTGAGAAAGGTACTGTCACTATCCGCATTTCACAAATGAGGAAACTGAGACACAGTGAAGTTTAACAACCACCCCAAGGTCACACAGCAAGTAAATGGCCAGGCTGGGATTCAGACCCGGGCAGGCTGGCTGCAGGCCCCGTGTTCATGTTCACTACGAGACATGGCATGCCGCCTGCCCTTCCTTGTACTTTATGTCCTCAGCTCTAGTGCCAGCCATCTCTCTCCACTCCCTCCATGGCAGGGACAGTGACTCCTCAGGTGGCCTGTCCCTCCCCTATCTCTAGAGATTTTTGGTTAAGACCATCATACTCTCATACATGTCTGAACTTCCAAAGTCAAGTGGCATAGAATAGTAATTTTTCTCTCTTTCACATAGTCAGTGACTATTCGGTGGGTGACCAACATGTTCTGACTTCAATTTCCACCTCTGAATTAATGTTGAGGGTCAGAGAAGGTGACAGCCTCCATCATAAGGCAGTGAGTTCTGGAGGGAAAAAGACCGTCTAACTCTTATTCACCTTACCCCTCCGCAAGAATCTAATTCAACGTCCAACACACAGTAGACCCCTGTACCTGCTCGCTGAATGTGTGAATGAATTACTGTCTAATGAAAACTGTGGCCTCCAAAACCCATCTTTGGTGCACTTGTCCAATTGCTTCAACCAGTTGGCCAGCTCCCAGAGGGAAAGGCCAATTCCCTCCATCTTTTAAAGGGCTCACATGGATCTTGCTCATAGGATACATCCTAATGGGAGAGAGAAGGCGAGCCCACAGTAACTACAGTGCAGGGCAGAACGGGAGAGGCGCGAGAAAGGAGGGGAAGGGTGTTCCGAGGGAGCATCTCTAATTTCAGCCGGGAAGACTCAGAGAGGCGTCCACGGGGAGGGCTTTGCTGACCAGGGGTTTGAAGGAGAAGTACATTCCTTTACCTGTGGGAGTCAAAATCCAAGGCCAGCGGGAGAAGCTAGCAACTGTGCACACATCTCATGTCCCCCACCACAGCCGCCGCGGAGTCCTGCCCGTTCCTGCTGCCCTTGGTGTGGGCGTCCTTGAACCTGGGGACCTCAGGCAGTGGCAGGATCGGGCACTTCTCTGATGCAGGGGCAGAAGAGCCACAATTCATAGTATCTTTTTGACCCCTCAGAACCTGCGGGGATGAGGAGAAATTGAAAACAGAATTGGAGGAGACCTCAAGGGTCATTTCTCCCATTTCCCACCTGAGAGCGTGGTCTGCCCTCCAGCACAGACTGTCAGCCAGCCTTATCAGAGCACCGTCAGAGATGGGCAGGCAGCTCAGGGGCAGCATGGACCCTGTCACAGTGCCTCATTATTCTGAGCCAGATGGCACTGGTCTGGAACAGCACAGTAATTTCCAGTGGGGGCACATTGCCTGTTGTCCTAACCTGGCATTGTTCCCAACATGTTTTAGGTACATTTGGAGTCAAATGGGCTTTTGTGGACTGTCCTTAGGATCTAATCACTTTTTATAATATGGCTTCTGAGCACAAATGGCCAGTGAGTTTCAGTGACTCTCTTGAATAATGCTTTCTAATATACATGTAGCGTAAAATCCACGACACCTGAAACTCTCAGCAAATGAACGGTTCTAACTAGCTCTGTTTTCTCCTCCAGATAATTGTGGTTCAACCCTTAAGCAGAAAAACTTTAAAAAATAATGATCAGTTTAGATGGAATTTCCTCTAAATAGATTATTTCAGTATTGTTCTGCTCTTTAATACAGCGATGCCTTGGTGGGTTGAGGGTGTGGCCTTCTCTGCTTCGATACTAAATGACTTCAAGTTTTGTGTTTTTAACTTCTTGTTTCTGGCTTTTATTTTATATATTAGAAGTCCATTCCCTGGCTCCCAGGCCATCAGCTGTCCCACCTGCTCTTAGGAGTGTGTCTGAAGCATTTCAGTTCCTCCTGTCTAATTCACTACTCGAGTATGTTTTAGGCTCAGAGAGTAAGCAGCCAAATTTATTAAAATTGTCCAACAAAGGACAGTAAATAGGCTTTATATTAGTTATAATTATTTTTGTTGCAAAAAAGAGAAAATCTCAAGTGGGCTGCTTTAAACAACGAGGATACAATTTGCTGTTTCACATAATAAGATGTCTCACAGTCAGGTGGCTGCAGGAATGTGATAGCAGTGGCTTGGTGGTGACTGCAGGAATCCAGGTTCTCTCCACCATGTCCAAGCGCAGTTGGAGACTTCTCAGGCAGGCATCTACCCTTGACTCATTTGGGGAGGACAATGTCTAAACAAAAGGAGCTTTTGCCCACCAGGAAGGAGGAGGGAATGGCTTGGGGCTGGGAACCAACAGTGCTGCTACAGGCTTGTCAAGGGCACACACCTCAAATTTCTCCTCCATGGGGTAAGTGCATGATTTTTTAATCAGTGTGTACATTTTGTGATATCTTCTATTAGACAATTTTTATTAATTACTTTCTGGTTCTAGCCTTTGCTGATAAAGTAATTAAAATGGTTGTAGATATTATTTAAAAGGTGCCTACACACACAAACACTACCTGGAAGTAACTACTGGTGAATGATTAGGGATTTCAGGAGAGGTTTTCAAATACACATTTGTATGTATACATATATAGGCGGGGTCTTCAAAAAGTTCATGGAAAGACTAGTATCATCTTTTAAATCCATTTTTTAAATGTACTCTTTGTAGTATCCTTTTATTTATACATACATATTATTTGGATTACTGGTGATAAACCTCATGTAAATATTGCCCTCTGATTTTGATTCAGAGTGAGGAACTTGAGCCACCCCTGGGGTTGGAAATGCAGATTGTTTGTCCAGAGTAGGGAGTTTTAGGAACTGCCCTGATTAGATGCAATGCTCAGAAGGAAAAGTTATGACTGGCACTCACGCAGCATGTTAGAGAACAGAAATTGCTCTCACATGCATTATTTCATTATTTCATTGGTTTCTTCTAATCTTAGTTGGCCCTGATGGCAGTTAGTGACAATGTAGTTAATGATCTCCAGGAAATAAAGAGCATCTTTTGTGATGTTTTTGGGCAAAAATAAAAGAGAGGATTCTGAAAAGCTGAAGCCTCTGAGCTCATCACCATGGCTAGGGAGAGGGTGTGCCCAATTTTCCAGAATGGGGAATGTGGTTACCCTGGCTGAAGGGCACAGAAGCAATACTGGACTAAACAGGATTACTAAAGAAAGGAGGTGTGGACCAGATCAAAACTCTATGTCCTCACCTTACAGGAATGGCAGGTGGTTCCTGCCAGAGCCAGCAGGGTGAGAAAGTGTAGATTTTAAACTATACTCTCAATGGACTTGGGTAGGCTCCTCCTGGCTGTACCACTGCAGCCAGCCTCTGTTTGCAGAATAAACATCCTTCACAAAAGTTTTATATCTAATTTTATATAAAACTATTGTATATTTTATCATTCTCTTTATTATCAGGGACTTATGAAGTTTTAGATCTGGAGGAGGTCCTTAGAAGTCATCTAGGAGTCATCAGAATTTCCACCTCTAAGGACTTCTTGTGTTGTCCCCCCACATGGTGTGTACACGCATGTGTGTGTGTGTATGTGTGTGTGTGTATGTGTGTGTGTATGTGTGTGTATGTGTGTGTGTGCATGCATGTGTGTGTATGTGTGTATATGCGTGTGTACGCATGTGTATGCATGTGTGTGTGTATGTGTATGTGCGTGCGCGCGTGTATGTGTGCATGCATGTGTGTGCACGCATGTGTGTATGTGTGTGTGCACGCATGTTAGTGTGTATGTGTGTGCACGCATGTGTGTGTGTGCACGCATGTGTGTGTATGTGTGCACACACGTGTGTGAATGTGTGTATATGCGTGTGTACGCATGTGTATGCATGTGTGTGTATGTGTATGTGTGTGTGTGCGTGTATGTGTGCATGCATGTGTGTGTGCACGCATGTGTGTGTATGTGTGTGTGTGCACGCGCGCGTGTGTGCACACGTGTGTGTATGTGTGTATATGCGTGTGTACGCATGTGTATGCATGTGTGTGTGCGTGTATGTGTGCATGCATGTGTGTGTGCATGCATGTGTGTGTATGTGTGTGTGCACGCATGTTAGTGTGTATGTGTGTGCACGCATGTGTGTGTGCACACGTGTGTGTGTATGTGTGTATATGCATGTGTACGCATGTGTATGCATGTGTGTGTGTATGTGTGTGTATGTGTATGTGTGTATGTGCGTGTATGTGTGCATGCATGTGTGTGTGCACGGATGTGTGTGTATGTGTGTGTGTGCATGCATGTTAGTGTGTATGTGTGTGCACGCATGTGTGTGTGTGTGTAAAGATATTGGCTACCGAAGACACTGCATTTATTAAGTAATCACAAATTCATATTGATGTATTCAGTGTTATTTCACAGAATTATTTTAAGATCTTTCATTTCAATGAAAATAAAGATAATGTTTAACTTAAATTTCAATCTTGCAGATGGTAAATGTAATTTCCATAAAGTTTTGTGTAATATTAACAATAATGTAAAAATATCTTCTACATCCCTTTGCCCACTACTGCTTATCTGAAATAGCTCAAGCCTCCTAACTTTGAGTCTGGGGATATTTCTGTATAGCCACATTGTCAGCTTATTCCAGAAGCATGGTGTCTTGCCTATGCAGATATTTAATATTTTTAATTTTAAAAATAGGAGTATATGGTGAAAAGATGTGCCATTTTTACACTGGTGCTAAGGTTTAAAAAATATTTTTCTTCCTCTAATTATCATAGACAAGATCCCAAAAACTCCTGCAGGGAAAAAAATGAAGTCACCAAACCTGTTTTATCCTAGGATTCTTTCTGGGTAGAATAGCTGTTAACATCTCGCCATGCACTTGCCTCCCAGAGACTAGAATGTGGAAACTCTGCTCTAGTGACTGAAACAGAAAGTCAGGAAGCTGATTGCAGTTCATGGAAACCCAACTGGGCTGAACCTTGACTGATAATTTTCATCCTTATCATTTTCTGGTGGCTCTCGCTGGTGTGCTCAGAAGCATCTGCATTTCTGGTATTTATACAAGGAAAGGGATTGTTTTTTTTTAAAAAAATGTACTATCTGCTATTCCAGCCTCACTCAGCTCATGAATTTACCAAATGCACACTCAACTCATGTCTTAGCACTGAAAGAGAAACACCAAGCCTAATAACAGTGGAGTGACGGTTCCTTCTCAGAAGCCCAGAAATGATCACAGATGGAAAAGCACATGTTTGCTTCCCTTGTGCAGCAAGTGAGCGGAATGGAGCCTGTACACTCCACCCCATGAGGTCCACCCTCTGCCTGTGACACAGCCGCACCAGCTACCCACCAAACGGAATCAGTTTGGGGAAAAGCAGAGACAGAGCGACTTCAAAGATTCACCGAGAGGTGTTCTAACGTGTGGAATCCGAGGCAGAGAGCAGCGGCCATGCCCTCCCTGACCGTATCCATTCAAAAAGTACTTAGCGAGCATCTCCTCTGGGCTGAGATCACAGGCTCCTGTGACCAATGTCAGCAAAGCACTTCAGTGCAAAAAGTGACAATACTGCACCACTTGGGCAGAAGGTCACAAGCATAACGTTATGGTTATGAGTTCCATACTGACTTCCCAAGCTGTCGTGACTTAGCAATGATTTTGCTGTCTTTGGTGTGCGTTTAGTTTTAAAGATGTTTCTTCCCAGGCTTTTAAAAAACCATATGATAACACCATTCATATAAAGTCAAAACTCAATTCTTGTAATTTCCTGGAATCCTGAGTAAAGTTTTTGGTGCAGACTGATCACAGAAAAAGTTAAACCTTTAGTGCTTACCAAGGATCCAAAAAAACTATTCATAGAGGAAGAAATCTAAAAGATCCTGGCTGTACCTCTAATTGTACCAATAGAGGACAGTCACAACTTTCGGAGAAATTATTCAGCCTAGTCTTATATGGAGAGGACAATGCTTTTAGGTCCTGGATGGCTGTGCCATGAAAGGGCTACTTTTGATTCTTTTGTCCAAACACGTTTATCCTTCATTTCCTAAATACCCTTCCTAGATCCCACATGGAAAAAGTGAGATGTTATAAAGATGTCATAAAGACATTGTGAGCCATCTGATTTCTGGGGGGTACAGGGGGATATGCCTGCATTGAGTTCAAATTTCTAAGCCAGAAGGAAATTTTAAGCTGTGTTATCCCGTCTTGGCCACTGCCTGGGTGGTAAAAGTCAGTTTAACTGTTTTCAGCTGTCATAGAATTGGCCATGACCTTGGTGATCTTTCAGCCTGTAGTCTTCTTTTTACATTTCCAGCATTTGCTGGATAACTACTCATTTCCAGCCAATGCAGTACATCATGATGAAATGTCACCCATATGAAAAGAATGAGGGGGCAGTGTGGAAACAGGAGGATCCTTGTCTTCTGGGCAGCAAGGACAATGGGTCCATTGGACTGTATGGCCCAGGAACAGATGGTCCATGTGACCGTTACGTTCAATAACACTACGTGATGCACCATTTCTTAATGAATGCCCCACAGTCACTATTGACCTCTAAGTTGTGTGGTGTCTGGGTCCACCTCAGACAGGATGGCACTTAGCTATGAGGGTGTCACTGCTACTCAGGCAGCTAATGCCTGAGATGTCACCACTTCTAGAAGCAAAGACTTCTGAGGTAAGCCATAAATGACCAGTGCTTTATGTCGGTTATTGGCTACTGGAGTGTTCCACAGATGCTGACAGGAATTTGTTAACGTTTCTTAAGGAACTAAGAACAATAGTTGCATGGCCTCATCGTTCCTCGTGCATCTGGCTGTGATGGGTAGCTTGCTTTTATCCAGCTTTCTTTTCAGTGGTGACAACGAAGGGAGCCACCGCCTCACAAGCACATCCTCCACAGCCACATAACGTTGGAGTGCAAGGACATCTATACGATGAATTTAGTCAATAAGAAAATGAATGAGGCTAGGTAAGATGTTGTTACAGCTGCTTTCTCTTCTTTTTAAAGAAGACATGAAAAATTATTAGATAAAGAGTTCTAAGCTACTGGCAAAGCAAACAAATAGGGCTGAATGAGAGGGAAATGAACAGATGTGGGTGAACTGCCTGGGTGTAGTTGAAAAGATAACTGATTACTCACGGTGCACCTGCTGAAGCAGCGTCCCATTTGCTGAAGCACTGTGCTCAGATGCAGTTACTTGGAAGGGGAGATAGAGTCCACCCAAGAAAAGGAAGGAATATTTATTTTTTGTGACATATTGAGATTTGCAAACAAACATTTCGCCTGACTCCAATTAAGCTGATACTGTTTGTGCCCAGCGTCTAGCCAGCGATCAATCTCTCTTATAACCTTCAATGATCGTAGGAATGAAAATACTTGACATAATACGTGGTAGATATCCTTGTGCAATGTCATTCTTAGAAACAGTGTGCAGCTTGAATACGGTGTTTGAGTTCCTTCTTGGTTTAGGCAGACTTCGTTGTAGATATCATTTGGGCTTACGATGTCCAAATTGTGGTATTTGAGTTTATACGTGAAAGCCGTAAAAAAGCATTGCTGAGCTTCGAGCATTTCATTGGAAACTCTTTCGCAGCCCCACTGAACGTGCCTCTGGGTTCCTGTTATCGTGGTGATTGGCACCAGTGAGGCCCTCACTTTGCTCAGCAGCTCTTCCAGACGCGCCCTGGTGGCTCTGTGTACACAGCACCATGTCCTAGTCCCAGCCTGCTCACTGCAGTGCTGTGACTTTGAGCACAGTTACACTTTTCTGTTCATCTCTATTTGTCTTTATTTTCCAGTCTGGTCACCTTCCTCCACTGATTTGTTTAGTTGTATGACCTTGGGCAAGTTACTTAACCTTGTCAAGTCTCAGCTTACTTGAGTACAAAGTGAATTTAAGGATCCGTATGATATAGTGGCTGCTGTTACAATCAAACAGCAGCAGGATGAAAAAAGAAACCACAGAGTATAATATGACAATGATTTCTAGTCTTTTTTTCCCAGCATCGTACATAAGGATTTCCATTTTGTCATCATTTCGATTTTTTTTCCAAATGAAAGTTTCCCACTAAAAACGAAGATTCCCAGCTGCCTAACAGAGAATAGGCAGTGACCAGGCATGGTGGCCAGAAGGGAGCTGCCTTGACTTCCTGGTCAGAAGTCAGACTTATGCTGGGTGTTTCCCTCCCCTTTGCCTTAATTGTCACGTGGGATCTTTTGTACCTTTGCAGCCCTGCACCCAGACCATGGCTAGGCCTGTGGGTGCAGGGCACTGAAGGCAAAGCCATGGAGAGGTGGGAATAGCCACATAGTCCCTGTCTCTCTTCCTCTGCATCTGCCGGGAGGGCCTGGCCTCCCAGGAACCCTCTTTTCTGCTCACTGCCCCCCAGTCTAAGCTGGCCCTCTGGATGGATGACAGTCGCTTCTTCGTTAGTCTTCATTAGTGTTGCCCCTTCCTCTCCCACCTTCCAATCTAAACTGTTGCCCACGTGGTCTTGTGTGTAATCTTTCAAGTCCGAGAGGATGCCCCTCCTCTGCCTAAAACCCTCCCACACGTCTCGCCGCTGCTCAGCCTTACCCCTGGCGTGCACAGCCCTGTCACACCGGCTTCCACCTGCTCTCCAGTGTGCCAGGCTTCTTCCTGCACCGGGACCACCCTGCTCTGGGGTGCTGCACCCAGCTCACGGCCAGCCCCTCCTTCCTCGGGCCCCCTGAAGTGGGTCCCTCACCCTCCCCATCCCCATGAGCTCTCCCTTCCCATCCTTATTCTCTATCACTGAATTCCTTTCCCTTCTTAATAGGGAGAACAATTCTGTAATTATACATTTGTTGGTTTACTTATGCATTAAATCTCCCTTTTATAAATACTATGCTCTCCAAAGGCAGGAACTGTGCTGTTCGACTCACCATTAGGTATCCCGTGCCTCACGTATTCCCTGGTGTATAATAGGTGCTCAGTACATATTTCTGGAGAGGGCAGGGAAGGGGGAGAAAGACAAGGAAGGAGAAAAATAGAAAAGAAGGAGGAAAGAAAGAACAAAGGAAAGAGAGAAGGAAGGAAAAATTGTATAAAGCTATTGTCAGCCATCGTAATAGAATAACATAGTAACATGGTCTTTGCAGTCAATGTGTGATTAGAATTTAAATTGTCTTTAAGGTTATTGATAACCAGCTCCTTCGTCTTATTATTTCTCCCAGTTTCTAGATTTTCATTAACAATTAATATTTACAATACCTTTTGAAAATTTTATTCATTCATTCAATATTTATTGAGTATCTACTAGGCGACAAGATACAGTATAGGCGAGAGGGTGGTTAAGATAACAGAATCTGGAATCAGATTCTGTGGGTTCAAATTAGCAGCTGTGTGACCTAAGTAGCTACTCTCTGTGACCAGTTTTCCTCTCTGTGAAGGGGAAAATACTAGAGCTACCCAATGACTGTGCTGTGAAGGTTAAATGAAGTGAGGTTAAATGTCAGCTGTGTAGGATGGAGTGGTTAGCACGGCGGACACTCCTGCAGTGTCTCTGAGTCCATGAAGGGGGATAGACTTGACGCTCACAACTGTCCACACAGCTGTTTCATGATCATCACAACTGTTCTGAAGAATTCCAATGTACCGTGAGGGTGCAGGTGCACAAGGAGGGTCCTAACCTAGTCTTCAGGGTGGTGGGGTGGTGGTGGTCAGAAAGGGCCTCCCTGAGGAAATCACATGTAAGCTAAAATGTGCAGGATGAGAAAGAGTTACCCAGGCAAAGGAGGAGGAATGGGTATGGGTGCAAACGTGCTGCATTTGGAAGAGCCAGGGCCAGGGACTACTATGTTTTACCAATTGCATTACCAAGATGCATTTTTCTGACATTAAAAGTCTTTGAAATCAGGACATGTTCTATGATGATATCTCAGAGTCAGTGAAATTCAGAATTAAAAAAACAAAAATAAAAACAGCACAGAGGCTGGAGAGCAGAAAAGAAGGGGAGGAATGGCTGGGAGGTGGGCAGGGGCCCAACATGTGAGGTCACATTGGACATAATAAGGATATTGGACTTTATCCTAGAGCAATGGAAAGTTGCAGAAAGATTTTAAGTAAGGCAGTGAGATGAATATATAAGCTTATTGAAAATCTCACTCTGTTGTGAGAAGAAATTGGAGGGGGGAAGAATTACTACGGGGAGTCTATCTGACACTATTGCAACAGAGCAGGCGAGAGACCATGTAGCTTGGATTGTGGTGGTGAGCATGGAGGTAGAGAGAAAAAGATGAACTCAAAAATATTTAGTGGGTAGAGCCAACGAGACCAGATGATCAAGTGGATATGGGAAATAAAGGAAAGAAGTTTCAGGAATGACCAGAGGTCTCTTGCATGTGTGACTAAATGGATAGCAGTCCTGTTTCCCAAGACAAAGAATTCTGGAGGAGGTGCTGTTTGGAGAGACGGTTATGAGTTAAGTCTTGGACATGGTTAGTGTGAGGGCTTGTGTGGCCTCCTGTTAAAGTAGTCACATAGGCTGTTAGATACATGGTTCTAAAGCTCAGAAGAGAATTCTGGAATGGACATATAAGTTAGGGATTCAAAGGCATAAAGAAGGGAATGGAGGAGAACTCCCAGGGAGAGCTTGTAGGATGAGAAGGGGAGGGTGGTGCCGAGGTCTAGCCGTGAGAAGGTGCAGTATTTGAAGTTTACACAGCACAAGACCCTAAGGAGCATCCAGAATGGTAGGAGGTGAACCAGATGTGGGGTTGCAGAAGCCAAAGGGATAGAGTGAGAGTTCAGGAAGGATGGCGTGGTCAGCTCTATTGACTGCTTCTAAGGTGCCAAGTAAGATGAAGATTGAAAGTTGTCCATTGAACTTAATGACTTGAAGGTCACTGGTAAGGTTGACAAGAGCTTGGTGGAGTCACAGAGACATGTGGACGCAGCAGGCTCAGAAGTAGGTGGGGGGGGGGAAGACCAGAGAAAGAGAATATGAGCACTTATTTTGTGAAGTTTGGCTGTGAAGGTGGAGGAGATATTTGTATCTGAAGAGGCAGGTGAGAAGCCAGAGGGTTTTATTGTCTTTGTTCTGGTTTTCTTTTAGTTTCTCTTCTTCATCTCCTTCCTCTTTTATTGAAAGTGAGGATGCTGGGGTATTTCAGAGCCAATAGCAATGAGCCAGTGAAGAGAAGAACTTGAAGATGTAGGACAGGGATTAATGGGTCACACTAAGTCGATGAGGTGGGTCAGGGCCCAGAGTCTGAGTGGAGGGGGTTCTGCCTTTCAAGAGAAGGCTCCTTTCACAGTAATCAGACACTTGTACACGTGGTGGCCTGAAGCTGGGGGCTCCCGTGGGTCTGTTGGCTTCTATTTTCCCAGTGAAGCAGGGCAAGTCCTAAGAGTGAGATAAGAGTAGTGAGATAATAGTGCGTAGGGGGGTTTCAGGTAAGGTGGCACAGAGGTGTGCGGGTGAAATTTGCGGAGAATGAGGGAGGCCTTGAAGTTGCTTTGAGGGAAACACAGAAGGTGGAATACAGTTTTAAGGGCGGGTGGGATTGGTAATAATGGGTTTACAGTGACCTCCACATTCCTGGGTAGTTTGACCTGCATTTCTCAGCTGCTCTGCAGCTGGCATGGAGGAGTGACATTGTTGGGGTCATCCAGGGCTGGAATTTGATCAAAAGGCTGAAGTGCTCGATCATGCAATCTCAGTTTTTAGGAAAGGAAGTGAAGCGAGGACAGGCCTCGTGTGTGGGGAAACATGGGTTGAGTAAGGAGGCAGACACATCATCCGTTACTGACCAACATGAAAATGTGTAGGAGTCTATCACCCTGAGCTCTGCCATTTGACATATCAGAAAGAGGGTACATGGAGGAACAGTGCCTGCAAGGGGCCAGAGGGAATGGGAATAAAACACAGGCAGGGACACAGCTTTGAAAAGAGCCACTCAATGGAACAAGTAGCACATTTGCTTTTGGCTTTGTTTTGATTCTCATGCCCTAGCTCAGAGGTGAGCCAAACATAAAGGTCCAGTACATATTCCTTGAATAGGGAATGAATGAAAGAATGAACAACAAGCGGGAGACAATGTTCATAGAAATATATTCATAAGAACTCACCTAACTTGGGTATTTATACCCCTGTTTACTCTATGATGTTTGACTAAACTCATAGTTCAGGCTACTGACCTGGATATATTACTGTGAAATCCGACTTTTATGTTATTTGGAAAATAACCTTTGATTGGAACCAAAGTAAAACAATGATCCAAACTGAATCACAGTAATCCTTCATGTAGTTTAAGTGGTAGATTTAAAAAAAGTTTTTGAAGTTGAATCATGAAATTCAGTTGAGAAGGTCACTGTGGCAGGAAGGCAACACTGAATTCCTGCCACAAATGGAAGACAGAATGGGAGGGGATCACTGGTCCCACTGCAGATGCGGCACATTGCTGGAGACTCACCACGGTGGAGGCACATTCTCGCTGTCTATTACATGGCCCTGATTCACATGCTTCTCAGCTCTTAATACTTGCCCAAACTTCCCACCTGCTTACATGTTCATTGTGTGTGTCACCCCCCACTGGCTCTGTAGTCAGGGGCTTGTTTTATGGTGCAGTCCTGTGGCCCAGCACCTGGACTAATCCCAGCTTGATAAATATTTGTTGATTGGATAAGGCACACTTCTGACTCTTGGGGTGTTTCCTACCTGTGTGGAGCTATTGACTTGACCGCTGGGTCTTGAAATACTCTCTCAAATGAGTGGATGTGACAGACAGGTCATTAATTTCTGTCTCTTCAGGTGAATCCCTTGAAGGCAAGGATTTTTTCTTCTCCTTTTTCATTTGGTATACAGTGCATGCTCCACTTTGAAAGAACATACTGTGCAACATGAACACGGACAAAATGAGAAATGGAAAAGCAGAATCACCTCAATATCCCAACTTTGAATTTCTGAAATGTTTTTTGCCACCCCCCCCTGCAAATATTTCCCAGATATGAAGACAGATTTTCCTGATCAGAGAGCTACTCTCTAGTGATAAATTAGGTATTTTATGGACTCTTTAAGTTACTGAATAATCTAGTGAACAGAATCAGGGATTTTGTTTGGATGGGCCAAACCTGTCGAATCAAATCCTTGCAACTCTTAAGGTAGAGAGAAGTCCGTTTCCTTTTAGGGAGACCTAGAGGTGGAAAGTGCACAACTGTGCCCTAGTTGCTTAGACAGGCAGAATTAGCTCTAGGGCAAAGCTTCACAAATTCTGGTGTGTATACAAAGTGCCTGGATCTTGTTAAAATGCAGATTCTGATTCAGTAGGTCTAGGGTGTGACTCTGCATTTCTAATCAGCTCCCAGGCAATGCCCAGGCTGCTGGCCTAGGACCACACTTGGACGGGCAAAGCCCTGAAGTTTGGTCTTTTCCCACTTGCCAGACTGGATTACAGATGTTTCCTGGACTTGTTCTGAGGATCCTTGAAAACTGAACCATTCAGCTATTGAGAATTTACAAAAATATTTAGATATTTTTAAAAATAGATTTAAAATAGATACGAATGGGTAGATTATTATTCCTATGTTATAGGTAAAGTGGATGAGGCACAGAGTGGTTAAATGACTTAACCCCAGGTCACCGAGCTAGCATGTGGCAAACTATTTAAAATTCAGTTCTTTTTATTCCAAGTAATATGTTGTCTCCCATGTCACATGTGTTCTCACACCATTAGTGTATTCCTTCCTTGCTTGCTTCTTTCATTTACTCTGCAGTGCTTTATAAGGAGCCTTCTTCGGACACGTGCTCTTGCTGAGACTACTGCAGCTGTCTTGGAAGGCTGCTCCCATCCCCGCTGGCCCCGTGCTGCCCTGGCTCTAAGATAGTTGAAAAGCAACTTCTCCCGTCGCACTTTCCATGCCGTGTACTCTTCCCCGAGCCCCATTCTGAGTGGGGAAGATACAGATATTCAGGAAGAAAACTGATGTTCAGGCTATGAAAGATAGTTCTTATGAACACTAGCCATCCTTTTCAAACTCATCGTGCAGATAGGATGAGTCATCAACCTTTTTCGCAGCTGTTGGCAGCTAATGGCATTTCTCTACCTGCTTCAGAACATCCTATTCTAGCTCTACCAAAGTAGCTTCACTGAGGGTATGCGCCACACATTTCAGAGGGAGTGTAATGACTGGGCTGCTCTGAAACTGACTGGCAGCTCTTTGTGACAGTCTAATTCTAATGAAAGGTGAGGCTGTTCAAAGCAGATTGTGTAAGCACCTGCAGTCATTTTCTGTGTTGCTATTTTAAGTCATGATTGGTAGTAGAAAAAAACTTTCCCCAAATATCTGCATATTAGAAATTCATGAATTTAACACTTCTGACCATCCCAGAACACCTGAATTCACATTAAAATACATGTGGCAGGGCATTCCACTCCTCAAAGCTCGATAAACCTACACACACTGAATAGTGAATGATTGCAGGGAGAGTTGACTGGTTGGGTGTAGACTGGGCCACTAAGTCTTCTAAAGATCTCACTCTGATACCTGGTTCCTGTGAAGGATTTGAGCACAACACACACTAGTTATGACCTTGAATACTCTCACACTTCAGGTACTAGGGTGACTCTGTTTAAAGGAATTATTTGGTAAACTGCTCAATAAAATTAAGAATGATTTTTTAATATAGGCAAACTACTGCTCCATATCTGTATTCTCAGCTGGTAGTCTTTTCTTTGGTTTTCAAGTGGGCCATGTCTGCTATTAGATAAAGCAGGTATCAGTTGTTCATGCTCAGAAAGGTCATACTTAGGGAAGTGTTAGTAACATGATAAACACTTCCAATTTAAATAATTTCTCTTTCAAAGAGCTCCAAGCCCTTTATTATATCCTTTATCTTTCATAGCCCTGTAGGGAATATGGCAATCATTTATTCTCATTTTACAGATGAAAACTGAGGTGGGTGAGTTAATATGGCAGAAATGCATATTTTCATGAGGAGCAATAACTCCTATGCAAGTAAATTAAGCAGAATGTCCAATTTCAGCTGCCAGTTGCCACTATGACCTTCCTTGGCTCCCTTTGTCCATTCCTTTCTTCCCATTTCCAGTTTCCTGAACTCATGTGTCTTCAGGCAGCTGAGCTCTGCTCTATTACATCTAATCTGTTCCCTTTCTCCACTCTAATCAACTTTCAGTGTTGACTGATTGCAGTTCTGTATACAGGGGTTCCCAAATATTTAGATGAATCCTGCATATTTAGAAGAAAGGACCTTGAAGTATTATTTAATACCCTACTGATAATTAAAGATGAAAATATAATTTCCCAACTTAAAATTCTTAGAACTCCTTTTTTTCTCAATGAAGGTCTGTTATTTTCTGATGTCATTTACTGTGCCTAAAATGAATTTTTATAAATAATAGATAATATTGTTAATAATATTATTATTAATAATAGATAATATAATAGATGATTATCTTAAATATTGGATTCATTAATACCAATGGGAGAAATGCTTGTATGAGAACTTGAATATTAGCATTTGCTGATGTAAATAAACCTGCCTACACAGGTTTATGTCTTTTGGTTTCTTACCAAGTCACAGGTACTTCTCATACAGTATGGCATAATGTTTAGGAATGTGGATTTTAGAGTCAGATCTGTGTTCCCATTCTAGTTTCACAACTAAGTGTGGAATCTTGAGCAAATTAATTAACTTCTCTGAGGCTCAGTTTTCTGATCTGTGAAATGGAATTAACAATATCCACCTCAGAAGATTATTGTGAGAAGTAAACAAAGATAATGTGGGCTAAATACTTAGTGCAGAACCTGGCATGCAGTAAGTGCTCAATAAATGGTTGTGGTTGATGATGATGATGAACAGCTGCAGAGATAGGAAACTCTCCTGTCATGATAATTCTAAAAATATCCAAATAAAGTGTGTATTGAAATCTTCTTTTCCAAAACAGTCTCAAGCTGTTTTCAGATGCAGCAAACAAGAGTTACTGAACGCTGACTACAATTTTTGTGCACATCTGGAATACCCTTGGTGACTACAGATCAGATTTAACAGAGGTTGGTGGGAACTACTCAGACAGCAGGAAATTCTGACCTGAGGACAGGCCGTTTGTAGCAATACACTACTTTAAATAAACTAGAACATTTTAATAATGACACAGGAAAATAGATATTAAGTAGCCCCTGGCAGCTTTGAATTCAACATTTGGAGATGTATAAAAGTATAAAATATTTTTAACAGGTAAATTTTTTTGACTCATTATACGCAAATGTATTGGGTACATGCTAACTTCATGAAAGGCTTTACATGTCTGGCCAACTTCTGTCATTTTTATTATTTCTATGCTTTTCCAGAAGGAAGTTAAAAAAAGATGTTGAGGTAAAGAGGTACTTAGGCTATCTGAGCAAATTAGCTTAAAATCCAAATTGTAGAATTTTGAAAAATGAAGTCTAATCATTTTCAAGAACAAGTGATGATTGTAACCCAGTCTGGTAGTGTTCTTAAAAATCTGGGGCTGAAATGTCATCACTTTACATGGGGTCAGAGAAGCTCAGTGAGCAGCTCCATCGTCACACAGAGGATTAGTGACATGCATGACAAAAAAAGCACCTACTCCTTAGCCTAGTACTTTCCCTTAGTTTATTCACCTTCCAGAAGGCCCTTATGATGAACAGCAGCAAACATCCATAGTCATCACATAAAGTTAATGTTAATTTTGCTATAACATGTGCAAAAAGAACTTTACTTTTCTTCAAGTAGTTTAAATTTCTTCCTAAAGCTTATTTTTTATCAAGAAATTCATAATTTATAAAGAAATTCATAATTTATTAAGCTCGAAGGGGAAGTATCATCATATTGCACTACATGTTGCAGTAGCAATTTGCATTGGGTGTTGTAACCTTGCAGAAGAGAGAAACCAATATTAAGGGGCTGAGAAAGCTACCTGTTCTTCAGCAATCCTAAAAAACTGGGCAGAGTTAGCCTGACCAAAAAAGTGAGAGAAAAAATATTTGGTTGAAATAAATCTCATCAGAAAATACATTGCGAAATGGAAAAAGCACAGACAACTGCCAATTCCTAAAATTTTATTCATGTTTTTTATTTAGAGATAAATTTAAAGGTAAATTTTTACCTTTATCTAAATGGTAACAAATGGAGTCTAACCTAATGAAGTTTCTTTCTAGTTTGAATTTAAGCAACAGCGATACTCAGACCGTGGCTCTCATGTCATGTGGGGCTTTGCATTCATCAGTTTGAAGACTAAAGAGTTAATACGTGGAAAGGGCTTAGAAAGGTGAATGCTAGTGATGACAAACCAGGTTGCTGTCACTGAGGCTCTCTACATTGATGTCTTAGTCTGTTTAGTGTTGCTCTAACAGAATGTCTGAGACTGGGTATTTAAAAAGAAAAGAGGTTTATTTGGTTCACAATTCTGGTGACTGGGAAGTCCAAGACTGGGCAGGTTCCTCTGGTGAGGGCCTCAGCCTACTTCCACTCATGGCAGAAAGTGGAAGGGAAGGTAAATTTGTTGTGTGCATTACCCTTACAGCCCATCTCCAGTCAGCCTGGCCCATCTCAAGCCTCAGGAGCCACCTGTGGTTAGGGCTCTGCACTAGGTCTGCTCTTGTACTACTTACTTGTGAGGCCAGTTTCATGAAAGCAACCTGATTCCATCCTTTCTGAAGGTGCACATGTTTTCTTTTGGGTCTTTCTTCCTTGTTGGAAGATGAGTAGACAGTGCCCAAGCCCATCGTATTTGAGTAGAAATACATTATACATTTAAATTTAAATTATAGTACGTATAGGCAAGTGCTGTGAGTTGAATGTTTGGCTCACTAAAAATAGTTCACTCCAGAAGTACAGTTGGCCTTCTGAAACTACTACATTCAGGTACTCAACCAATCATGGATCAAAATTATTTTTTATAAAATGCGTCCATACTGAATGTGTGCAGACTTCTTTTTTTCTTATCATTATTACCAAGCCATACAGTATAACAATTTTTCACATAGCATTTACATTGTACTAGGTATTATAAGTAATCTAGAGATGATTTACAATATACAGGGAGGATGTGCATAGATTATATGCAAAAACTACACTATTTTATGTCAGGAACTTGAGCATCCATGGATTTTGGTATTTGTGGGGGGGTCCTGGAACCAATCCCCAACAATTATCAAGGGACGACTGTAATAGAATATTTATTTTTCTTGGATTGGTTTCCTCATATTTCCAGATCAGTAAATTGTGGCAACTTGTATAGTAAAAGTAAAGAAAGATTTATTTTTTATTTGTTCATTTTGGTAGGGAAAAGATTTGCCTTTTACGTGAGAAATACTTAGGCTTCTCTTATTTAAAAAATTGATTTGTCTGGCTGAGTAAATATTAATTGTTCCCAGTGAGCACACTCACGTTGCTTGCTAGGATGATTCTGATTGTGAAGAGTTTGGTAGCTGAACAGAAGAATATATATCTTACAAATATTCCTTAAGACTCCTTATCAAGGACGTTATTAAAGGCATTATAGTAGAAAGAAAGCTCATATTGCTTTTCACAACTGCAAGTACTTTGCTTTGAAAGCTACATAAATGCTAAGCAAATGGAAATTTCTGTTACTTTGAAAAATTACAAGATATAAAACAAGGTAATAAGGTTAGTTTTTACGTGGAATACTTTGATCACTTATTTTGAATTTTTAAAATATTAGTCATTATCCATTTTTAAATGTTAGTCTTTCATTTAGTATCAGCTTACATATCTGTACACACCATTCTCTCTTATAAGTTTAATAATGGGGCTATGGGAACTTTGAGTTCAATTCTTGCTCTGTGGCTTAATTTATCAATGAAATATGTATTCCTGGACCTTAATTTTCTTATCTATAAATGGGGAAAAATAATAAGAGTTAAAAAGAATGAGCATGTATACCCAGCTGACCCTGGGCTAAACATATTACGTGCCTTAGGTTTTCCAATCCTCACTACTCCAGTCCCCATGATGTAGGCACAATCATATCTCCATTTAGCATACGAGGAGGTAGAATCCACCCAGGATCACAAAGTGAGTGGGGGAGGTATCATTCAAGCCCAGGCCAGAGCTCTTCTGGGCAATTTCCTTGATACCTGAAGTTATTAGGAGAAAAAAGGCTGAGTAGAATTACTTTGAATTCTTTAAAGATACCTTTCTTAAAAATATTCTCTGTCTCTGTTTAGAAGTCCTTATATTGGCTATTAGACAATTCTGTGCTACTGCACAAAACTAAGTTCATCATTGTCTTTCAAAAATAAAACCAGTACGATGGAATACTTCCCGATGAAGGGATGAGGTTGCTTTCTGGAAAATGAATGGTAGGACCTGATTTAAATGAGGGTTTGACTGAATCACCAGGGCTTTCTGACTCTCGGTGAATGCCTGGGTTGAAAAGCAGAGTTCCTGTGCCTTTATTGGGTCCACATAACTCAAGCAGGTAATGGCAGCTCATTAGTAACAAGAATGCATGGGAGTTGTTTGCTGCTGAGATAATGCAGCTGAAGAAAGTTTTGCACATAAATCTGCCTGGGAGCAGAACCCTCAGTCTGATTGTAGATCTATGCAGAATGGACTGGCTCATGGCCAACATTTTTCATTTTCATCTTTTTCTCGCTGGAATTTAATTGCCATTGGAATCAGTAAAAATTAAACTGTAGATTCCTTGATGACATGAAGTGGAATAAGTTCTAAATCTGGGGGAAGGAAGTGGAAAGATAGAAAGTGAGAAAGGGAAGTAAGGGAGAGTGGATCAAAGCTAGAGCTGAGAAAATGAGAGAAGAAGAGAAAAAGAAGGTGGGGGGAGAGAGAGAGAGAGGGGGAGAGAGAGAGAGAGAGAGAGAGAGAGAGAGAGAGAGAGGGAATAATAGCAGCCAACCAAAATGTGGCTGTCAAGACTAGAACAAAGACTTTGTAGGGTTGCCTCCTACACTACTGAGATAATGATGGCTGAAATAACTCAATCACTCCCTGCCTGCCCTTGGGGTTAAGCTGGCTTTCAGTGTTAGAAAGGGAACCCGAGATAAAGGTTTATTTTAGCAGAAGTGTTAAGCTTCTTGTGAGAAGGCAAAGTCGCAATGGAGAGATTACCACCAGGAGTGATCTTGACAACAAAGCCTCAAGCAAATGGCTCCTCCATGGTTAATGCACTAAATGTACAATTCCTGAGCACTCTATTTAGAAGTAGTGGAGACATTTTTATCAGTGAGCAGTTGATCAGTGTTCCCAAAGAGTGTTTTGACTCAGCTAAATGAACTGAGGGTAAGATTTAAGTGTGTTTCTCTTGGTTTCATTTCATATATTAGATTTTTTAAAAAGCAGTATTTGCTTTCTATTTTTGTCCAATCAATTTTAAATACTTCACAATATAGTGCATTACTTTCACCACATGTTCGTTGTATGACAAGGTAAATAGAATTATATCATGTTGAAAATAAAGAGGCTATGGCCATCTTCTCAATCAGGGAAAATGCAGACCAGAAAAAAAAAATGTTGTTTGAATCCTCATGCTCAGTATCTCAGAATCGTTCTATTGTTACCATTGAACCAAGACATATTGGGTGAGATAGCCTGAATTTTGGGTCTCTGCTGCCAATACATCTATTGAAAAAAAAAATCACATAGATCTCAATTGGACTACATGTGGAGGGGAGAATGAAAGTCAGTCACCTGAACAAGGACTGTAAATGATGTCACTGTGTGAAAGACAGATTTTTTCCTTCCTTCATTTCCTTCTGTAGCTAACACCTTTCCTGCCCCAAATTGCTTCCCCTCTGGTTGGGTAATGAGGTGCCTATTCAGTGATTTCACATCTGTTTGTGGGTCTAAGGCTGGGCAACTGAAGCAGTGTTTCCCCAAAAAAGAGGTTTCTGGACATTTGCTCACAGTTCTTGGCATATAGCAGGAGATGCTGACAAGCAATTCTTAGCATGAGTCAGTGTGAATAAATAATTGTTTAAAAACCCAAAATTTGCAAATTTGTTAATTTCCCCTTCCCTCAAAGTGTCTCCCAAAATAGGGTGAGGGAAAGTTAGGGAAAAAATCCAACACTTATTAAGATCACAGATAATAATTTGGATGGATAACAAATTTCAAGGTCTAAAAGAATGGAGATAGGTTGGAAATATGAGTCAATTTCAAAAAGACAAAATTTAATACTCCACCATGCACCTTCAAGGTGGTAGAGAAATGGGTTAACAGCAGTATAATTCAATTCTAGATGAACCCAACAGATGCGTACCAAAAAAAAAAAAAAAAAAAAAGCAATCATTTTACTCTATTCTGAGATCACATCAGGAGTATCGTGGGCAACCTACTCCGTTGATGAAGAGATACAGGAGAGTGCTGAGGTGATAAATTTTAGAAATCTTGTCCCAAGAGGATTCTGATTAGGCTTGGTGGGGGTGTGGGAGGACTGGAGGGCTCGCACCAAATACTTAAAAGGCTGTTATGTGGATGGATTGCACATACTCTAGGGGTTCCAGGAGGCAGAAGCAGAAACTGTATATAGTAGTTTTGAAAGGGAAGAACTCTCTAGCAGAGTTGCCCCTTTAGGGGCATGGAGGAGTGGGTTTCTTAAATTGGATATGTTCAGGAAGAGGCTGAATGTTTCCTTACTAAAGGTTTCCTACCAGGTTGATCTAGATGAGTTGCTAAGGTTCGTCTAACTCTATGGATGTGGTTCACATGAAATGTTGTAAAATAAAGTCAATGCGCATGACAGAAGAGAAGTGCAGTTTAAGGCTCTAAAAGTAGATAGAATGCTCCATTTTCACGAGGGCCGGTAGGGCAAAGCAGGTGGGTAGCTGTCCAGGGTGCTGAAGGGAAGTGGCCTGCGTGTGTAGCTGTGCTCCTCTGATTTTCTTCATGTTTGCTGTTTATTTTAATGCCTTTGGATTTTCAGCTTTGCTGTTCCTTATATAAATCTACACCCTCCCTTCCTCACATACACACAGGGCCCTTAACTAAAACAAAGAGAGAAATGCATAGGAAACGTGCCAAAAAGCAGAGGCTAAACTACTACCCGGGGCTTCCTCTGCTCCATCCCAGCAGTAAATAAATCCATTTCACTTTCAGAGGTTTGGCTTGGTTTCCAAAATTGGACTGTTTAAATGCATTTATATTTACAGTAGAAAACAATTGTTCTGAGGCAATTGTACTGATTTGCTTCTTGATTTCCTGATTTTATGCTTCCTGCAGTACATATGAGAGAACTTCAAAAAGTTTGTGGAGAATAGAATTGAAAGATAGTATGAATCTTTCCATGAACTTTTTGAATGAACTTTTTGAATTACCTTCCTACATATCCTGAAAGGAGGTAAGAATCTTATGCAGAAAGTTATTTTTATGGGGAGGTGGAAGGAACACTAAATGTTTCAGCTAAACAGCTCTGCATCCTCGGGTATCCCCAGGAGCAGTTTGGTGGTAACAAACCTGTCCTGTTCTCTACTCTGTGCTGCCTTTCCTATGCTATTTAACTTTTTGGTTCCTTACGTTTTTTTGTTTGCTTGTTTGTTTTCCCATCTATAAAATAGAGGCAACAACAGCACTATCTCTTACAGTTGTGAAAATGAAGTAAGTTAATACGTGTAAAGAACCTCTTAGAACAACACCAGATATTTACATAACAAATATTGGTGTTGTTATAGATTGTGTAGGGGATCCTCAAGACACTCCCTATAGTTGATAATTTCCTAGAGGGACTCACAGGACATAGAAAAGTTGTTACATTCACAATTATGGCTTATTATGGCAAAAGAATGCTTATTAAAATCAGCAAAGGTAGGGCTGGCCCGTGGCTCACTTGGGAGAGTGTGGTGCTGATAATGCTAAGGCTGTGGGTTCGGATCCCTATATAGGGATGGCCGGTGAGCTCACTTAGAGAGCATGGGGCTGATAACACTAAGTCAAGGGTTAAGATCCCCTTACTGGTCATATTTAAAAAAAAATCAGCAATGGTAAAAAGGTGCATAGGGTGGAGTCCAGGTGAGAGCAGGCCCAAGCCTCCAGTTGTCCTCCTTGTAAAGTCACATGGACAGAGCTTCATTCTCTCAGCAATGATATGTGACAACAGATGCAAAGTGTCATCAGTCAGGGAAGTTCACCTGTACCTTGGTGTCCAGGGTTTTTTATGGTGGGGGAGGGTCAGTCACACAGGCATGCAGTGCCTGTGTGACTGACCTTAGCTACCCAGTCTTCAGCCTCCCTCACACTCCCTGCCCCGAGAGGCCAAACTCATACAGTGTGTATCCCAGGCATACAATAATAGGCATTCACCATATGTCACACTGTTAGCACAAACTATCTGGCATGACCCAAAGCCTCAGATATACGAAGACATTCTTATCAGGCAGGATATTCCATGGGCTTAGAGGAGCCAGTCAAAGGCCAGTCCTGAAAACTTTTGGAATGTGCAGGGTTTGGACAACCCAGGTCTACTAAGTTAGCCATTGACTGCAAATTTATGTAAATTTTGCTTATTTGAACAATCTAATTTAACCATTTTGTTAATGTTTTGAATAATTTGTTTTTAGTATGTGAACATTTATTAAATAGCTACTGCATGCACAACTCTTATAACCTTTTTCTCTGTGAGCTGGAAAACAATTTCAGTTTTAATCCATAGTATAAACTTAGGAAAGAAAATGTTATTACTCCAATATATAAAGACATATCAGAAATGAAAGATCACTATTACGGCAATAATGATGATAATATAGTGCTCCATAAGTTCCTTTTTTTTTTTTTTTTTTAGTTTTTATTGAATCAGAATTGATTATACAAATTTTGGGGTTTCAACATTGAGATATGTTGATCAAATCAATATTACTAGAATATATACTGTTACAAATCATAATTATTATTTATGCCCCTTGTCCTACCCCTCCCCATCCCCCTTTCCTTCCCCCCTCCCACCTCTAATCACCCTAGATTTCTTCTCATCCTCTGAAAGAAAAATGGTTACCCCGTTAATTTGCTGCCCAAATGATCTGTCCAATACTGAGAGGTGGGATCAGGTCCCCCAATACTATCATAGAGCAGATATGTCTTCCATCACTCTGAAATGGGCTCTGTGGAGAGAGACATCCTCCTCCTTTCTTTATCTCTGCTGGTGACTCTCCTTATGTTAACACACTACAGTGGCTGGCAGACCATCTGTGTGGTGGTTGTGGCATCTAGCCGCCTTTACAGCAGCCATGGTTATTGAGGAGGCTGTGGTGGGTCACCCACACGGAGGAGATGTTTTTGGCATGCTCCTTGGTGCTGGCAGTGTGCCTGGCTGTGGAGAGTGTCTGATCCCCAGCTCCATACCCCAGGTCCCTGAGTGGGTCCTGAGGTGCTGTCACAGTGAGCCTGGTTGTGGGAGGGGTGTCCGGTCCCTGGCTCCATACCCTGGGTCCCCAGGCAGGCTCCAAGGTGTTGGCACAGTGATCCTGGTTGTGGGATGGGGGGGGGTTCTGGTCCCCTTCTCCATGCCCCAGGTCCCCAGGTGGGCCCCGAGGTGCTGGCGCAGTGAGCCTGGTTGTGGGAAGGGGGTCCGGTCCCATTCTCCATAGCCCAGGTCCCAGTGCTCCCTAAGTTCTAACAACAATTCCATGCCAAATGTTTTATATATATTAGTTTTAGTCCATATCAACAACTGTGGGAGGTAGATGATACTTCTGTTTTATAGGTGAAAGAATAAAGGCAGAGAAACGTTCAAGAATTCCTCCCAGCTTCTGGTCAGTAAGGGGCAGATTCTAACTTTACCACCTGATTCCAAAGTTCATGGTCTTACCAACATGCATGATTATTTCTGATGACCCTACAAAACAAAGGGTTTAAAAAGTATGCTGACACATTAAAAACCCAACATAATTTATTTGACCTTATACATCTCAAGATCCATAGAATGTTTAGATCGTGGGGCAGAGCTGTGGCTAGAATACCTGTGTCCCTTCTACCAACAGAAGAGATTTCTGCAAAGAAGATACCAAGACTACAAGATACTTCTTTCCATAAAAATGTGGTGTAGAAAACATAAGAAAAACAGTGCTACAAAAGATATATAAAAAAAAGTGATACCAAAAAAACCATGTAGTTATTTCGAGTGTCTTGATTAAAAAGGAGAATGCAAAATCGAAATGCGCCCGAAGGTTCCAAAATTGTTGCCATCATGAATTGTTTGTAATCGTGTCTTTTTCTCCCTCCCCTCAAAAGGTCTCAGTCTGTGGTAGAAGCTGGAACCCTGAAACATGAGGAGAAGGGAGAGAGTGAGAACACTCAGCCACTCCTTGCTCTGGACTGAACACTGAGTCACCCCGATGCTCCCACACACCGGCCTTCAGTGGTGTCAGTCACCCAGGAAGCACATGAGCAACGAACTCACACAGACACATGCGTTCTGCTTGACAAGAGATCCTCCATTCCTGTTCCCCAGCAATGACTGTCACCAGCCACTGGTCTGAGCAGCCAAAGTTGAACAAAGACTTGAGAGAGACTTTTTTTTCCACTAAGGGGACTGGAGGATGAAGCAAGACATTTATGTAAAAAAGATTCTCCCTCCTCCCATATTATGGTATTAAATGAATTGAAAAAATGAAAAACTAAATTTTCTGAGGTTCACAAATTTCCTCTCCAGTTTTTGCAAATTAAGATTAAGTGCATTTCCAAGTAAATACATCAGAGTTAAACTGTGCAGACAGAATTGTCAAATTTAATGTAGTGCAAAGCCCCAAGACAATAGCATCTCCAGTAATTTCCATTCTTATTGAATTATTTTCTTTGACGTCATCACCAGCATCAAATTTTTCAGCCTAAGAGCATGTTCTCATAGGTCAGGCTATTTGCAGTTTGTTTATTATGATATCCTGCAAAAATAATTTTGTTGTCACATCTTTTGTCAGGGCACCAACTGACTATCATGAGCTAACTTTAAAAGAAGGCACACACAATTTGAAATATGATTTCATCTTAGCAATGTGAGTTCTCACAGGCAGCCTGAGAAGCTATTAGTGCAGCATGTGTCTGCAGAGAGGAGGCATCTTATTGAAAACACATGTCAGTGATTAATGAGTCCATTCAAGTTGTCTCACTTGGGTCACTACAGCAAAGAATACCGCTACCAAACCATTTAACCCACACCCTCCTAAAACCATCGTGGGTGTGGAGAAGGGGCCTCGCTGTTGCTGAGAGGGGAGATATTCAATCATGGAGGAAAATGCTTAAGGATGGCTAAATAGGCAAGTATTGAAAGAAGAAAACTAGGAATGCAGGATGAAATGCCAAAGATCATTTTATTTCTATATCCATTCTTCTTAGAAATGGAGTCCCCAACTACTCATTCAAAGGAAATCAAATATAAAATACACAGATATCATAGAGTATGATGTCCTCACTTGTGCCATGTTTCCCACAAGCAGTTGTATATTTTTAGGTATCTCTTACTTGCCCAATCGTCTACATGACATAGGCATTTATTAGTATGGCCAGTTGGTGCTCAATGTCAAATAAAAACTATTTTAGTTGATAATGGGCAGCAAAATATGATTTTATATTTTAAGCATTTGGGAATGTTAATATGTTAGCCAAACAACTCAAAGGAATTTAAAGGTGATTTAATTGGCTATAATCACCCCAATAGATACTATTACTTACCTTAACCATTTATTACATGTCTTTCCCAATGGAACTAATGTTTAAATTTTTTTTCTACTGGTAGAAAATAGTAACAAAAGTTACTTTTATATCCACTCTTGAAGAAATAAAATTGAAATAGAATTAAAAATATTTCTCAACCAACTGCATTACAGTATAAATAAAACCAATTCATTTTGCATAGACATCTCAAATCACAAAGTAATAACACTGAAATAACTGTACCAATGCAGTGACTGAAACACTTTTTTTATGTACCAAGACATAAGTAAGAGAAATGAAGAATTAAAGTGAATTAGAAAATCCATTGTATTGCTTGGGTTTATAAAACAGTTGTGGAATTCAAGCATTTAAAATGCTATTGGAGTCAATTATTGCCAACGCTTTGCAACAGTAATAATACTTCTGGTTTTTCAATTGGCAATATTTAGAATCCTAGTATAGTGACCCGATTTTAAATACCATGTTGTATTTACTAAGTTAAAAGCTAGTTTTTACTCTATTCCATAATTTCATTAAATGAATGTAAGATGATGGTTCAACAATGACAACTCATAGTTTGAATTTCTTTATGTGTATGCAATATACATATGAGAACCAAATTCGATAAATGACATGAATGTTACGACGTGAACACTGGATTGTATTACCCTTTGTCAGTCATCTCCTCTGTTCAATAAATACTGAAGGACATAAATACCTTTGTATTTTTCAAGAGTTTGCTTTCTCTTCTGGATTTTGATAATTTTTATATTTTTCCACCCATGCCTTTCTATCTGTTTTAGTGGGATTTTTGAACATGGCAACAGAAGGAACAGGACAAATATTTTGCAAACTCCTCTACTGGAGGCTAATGTCCTTAAGGTCAAACAAAAAGGGTCACTTTTTGTTTATTTTAAAGAACTATTCTTTAAATAAACCAAAAAAAAAAAAAAAAAAGACTCCTCATTTGTCCTTAGATGGAAAAGAAGGCTAGAAGGCACAAGTGTTTTTTCTCCATGTGAATGAAATTTGGTGACCTATGTGCTGTATCTGCAGCATTTTTGTTCATATTGGCTTAGACTTCAGTGCATGAATATCACTACATTCTTATAGCTAACACTTCTAGGTAGCTTTGATTTTAAAAATCCAAAGCCTAATGCATTAATACTTTAAATGAATGATGATCACCTTGGAAATGAGTACACGAGACCATTTTTCAACTACAATACCTATGTCATGGGTAATATTAAAACTAAATATGGACAACAATTGCTATTTTAAAGTGATGTTTAAATGGCAGAAGCTTTTTCCAGCCAGGGAAATGAAAGAGTCTTCCAAACTCTAGCAGGAAAGCAATCTTGACCTCCTACACCCAGGACAGAGATCCTAGCATTCTTGGTGACCTTCCATTCTGCCTTTCTTAATATTTTTACGAAAGTGTGATGGGAATCATCTCAAGGACCAAATGGCTGTCTTGTCACACACATGATCTACAATAAGCAGAGACACTCTGGATTCCCAGGCCCTGCCTCGTGGATGGCAAAGTGGCCAGGAGCCAGCTGTCCTAGCAGCCACCCCTCTACCTAATCCTGACAGAATTTTTACTTCCATAAATTTTCCTCCCCAAGTCCTAATACTTGGCATTAAAAAAATTTACATGTGACATTTTTATAACTTAATATAAAATGATTCCATTGCTCTTTTTCAGTGCAAAAAGTTCCTCTTAGAAAGAAATAATATTTTGATACGATCTCAACCCTTAGCACAGTGAAAGGAGAAATTAAGACACTGGACATCCATGAAAATAAAAAAGCAAATAGACTCAAGGGTAGGGATCAGTACAGTTCATAGACACTGGCATAACTACATCTTTTCTTTCATATTAGGAAAACAAAATTGCTTTTTTCATGAGTATCTTTTACCAAAAAGAATTAAAAGAGGGAAGTTTGAGTTCACCAGGAAAGTTACCATTGAACAGCTAGAAGTAAAGCATTTATACAGCTTGTCATCAAAATCAACAAAAAAGTAGTGATATGTGATAACAAAATAGTCTACTATTTTAGAAAAATATAACTGCATAGATTAATTACAAACTAAAGCAATACATTCACAGTTTCTACATAATTCTTCTTGTACATCAATTTAGACCTATTATATGTGGAAAAAATATCTTTGGCAGGCGATGTAGAAGCTATCAAATGTTCACCTTAAATACGGGCATAAGATCAGTGCTGTCATGGAATGAAACACAGCAGGGTGTTTTCTAAATGAACAGCAGCGAGGCAAGTATTCCCTTTAGTGTCTTCAACCCTAGGAGGAGGCTTAGAATTTCTCAGGCTGCAAGTCAAGGGAATTAAGAACCTTGGTGTTTGAACTTCTATTCCCTCACCCAAGGAAACAGAACCAGAAAGGCAGCCTCTCTCCAGAGTGTCCCAAGCCTTCATGAATTCCTGCTAAATTGCAGGAAGGCTGAGTCTCTGCTGGGGTGTCAGCTCTGGGTGCCACACATCCACGATGAATATCAGCCGGAAAGATGAGGCGTCCTGCCACACCTCGTGCTCAAAGGAGTCGTCAAAGATGAGCACCTTGCCTTCTTCCCATGTCCTAGAACAGAAAAACATGAATTCCTGAGTACAGCTCTGGATGGTTCACATGTCTGAGGACCAATCCTGCCCATGTGTAGGAAGCCCCTTTATGACAACCTTTGGGATAGAACCAGAGAACTGAAACACCAAGCCAGAATTTATTTTTCCCTTGCTGATTAAGAAAAAAATGTCAGGACTCTTATTATGAACATCAAATTTTATTGCTCAGCACTGTAGTTGTACAAAGGGCAGGAGACTAGTGATGAAGGCTGGCTTAGTCTGTTTTGTGCTGTTATAACTTAACTCCTGAGAATGGATAATTTGTAATAACAGAGATTCACTCATTACAGTTCTGGAGACTGGGAAGTCCAAGGAGAGTGGCCTGCATCTGGTGAGGGCCTTCTTGCTAGGTCATTCTACGGCAGAAGGCAAAAGACAAGAGAGCATGTGTGCCTGAGACGACAAGTGGTGGCCAAACTCACTTTTATAACTAACCTGCTCCCTCAATAACCACATTAATCCACTCTCTGGCTCTGCCCTCATGACCTAATTACCTGTTAAAGGTCCCACCTCTCAATACTTGCTTTGGGGATTAAATTTCCAACACTTGAACTCTGGGGGACACACTCAAACCACAGCAAGGGCATACTGATCTTATCACATGCCCTGCAATTATTCTGGAGTCAGCCCTAAGAGAGGCTTGTTTCATTAGTCAAGCATTCAAATGCATGCCCCGGCGGCTCATGACAGGATGACTTCTCAGTGAATGACTCCTCGGCTATCCTCCCTGGCCTTTCAGAGACTGGGTTAGACCTCAGTGGTAACTGGGTCTCTACACCTCTCAGGACACCTGGCACAGGGCCTGTGTATTTCCATACAATTTTCTCTTCAGCTCATTCTGTTTGGTTCAAGTCCTATTTTATGGAAGAAAGAAGTCTTTTCTTAAACCCAGTGACCACAAAGCAGATAACCAGATTAGGTATTTCCAAGCTAGTATTCTGGCTGAGGAAAACAGGCAGATTGCGAATGAATTTTGTTTATATTTTTAGCATTATCTACTATGCAAGTGGGTTATCCGTGGAACATTTTAAATCAATGCTGCAAAACCAGCACTATCTCATAAGAGATCTGTATAGGAACTAGAATCTAAATTTAGTTAGTCCAAACAAAGCAATCAAGAGAGAAATATGCAGGAGGTAGTTAGCCGATGCCTTTCAAATCTAAAGGAGACTTATGAGCTATGCCAATGCTCTCTCTTTTTAAAACAGATATTAACAGTCAATACATTAAATGCTAAGTTATGTTCTTAAAATGAAACTTTTACCAGGAGATTTTCTTTACATGCTAAAATTCCACTGTAGCATTCAAAACTTTATATCCTGGATTAGCAAATAATTATAATTACAGAATGGGAAATGCTAGCTTGATTTCAAGATACTATATTATCATGAGAACATTTTCCCTGGGTAAATGATTGGTGGTTTTTAATGTTCGTTATTAGATGATTAATCAATATAAATTGAGTAATATGACATATCTCAGGGCTTCTCTACCTCAGCACTGCTGACACCTGGGCTGGACCATTCTCTATTGTGGGGCTGGTCCCCTGCACTGTAAGATGTTTAGCAGCACCCCTGGCCTCCACTCACTAGATGGCAGCATCACACACACACCAGGTGTGACAACCAGAAATGTTGCCCAGTCATTGCTAAATGTCCCAGTGGTGGCTGGGGACAAAATCATCCCAGTGGAGAATAACTGACATATTGAATGAATCTGACAATAAAATTTCCAAGTTATTTAAAATAATTGATAAAGTAACTAATACTTAAAAGTTAAAAGTTCACTGAAATTTGGAATCCAACCTCTATTTCTGCTACCCCCTCCCCGCCTTGGGTGCGGTCTCACACATCTATCAATAAACAGTGTTGCCTGGCTCTCTGATACCATTCCTCTGAAGTCTAAAGAGTTCAGTTGGAGTTCCATCCAGGGGTAACAAAGGATGGAAGCATGAAAGCACTTCAAAAGCTCATAGAAAGATTTACATGATCTTTTTTTTGCTTTGTTTTTGTTTGCTTTTGGCAGCTGGCTGTCTGGGGGATCCAAACCCTTGACCCTAGTGTTATCAGCACCATATTCTCCCAAGTGAGCTAACTGGGCAGCCCTGTATTATCTTTTAATTCTATTTCTCCATGAACTTTTTGAAGAATTGCCATATACAGACTCAAGAGTGAATGACAGAATACGCATTCGTTATCATGCAAAACGAACTTGGAAAGGCAAAGCCAAGAAAATAAAAACAAACAAACAAAATAAACAAACCCTGACAAGAGAAAGAAGTGAAGTGATCCATAGCTTCTTCAGTCAGGTGGTCACTGTCTAGGTCTTAGTGTCGTCAGTGGGATTAAGCACCAGCAATGGGTGCCGCACACAGGGCTACAACATAGGCAGAAGATAAAGGGGAGCATGCTTGAAAGGAAAGGCGGTGCAACTGCTCACAGCAGCAAGGGTGGGTGTAACCCGAGTGACTGGTGGTGGATGAATGGATACACAAAATGTGGTGTACACGTGCAACAGAATATTACTCAGTCTTAAAAAGTAAGGAAGTTCTGACACATGCTATAATGTGAATGAACCCTGAGGACATTATGCCAAGTGAAATAAGCCAGTCACAAAAAGACAAACACTATATGACTCCACTCATGTGAGGGTTAGCACATGATTGGCACATAGTAGATATTCAATTTATGGTAGGGATCATAAAGCAAAGGAGAAAGGAAAACACAGAAAAAATAGGGAAAAGATAAAAGTGAGAAGTGAAATGTTGGGAAGCGGTATAATGTTACCAAAATTACCATGGCATCATTCCCTATGGAATTTGCCTTTATTTGAGAAAACTGCAAACTTCCAAGGGGGTAAGATATCAAAGATCCTTAGAGAATCTGTGAAATACTCTTTGTGCAGAAATGACAAGTGTTTCTCAGAGTTTTCTGGATGGCAGAGAATCTGAATATTACTTAAAATACTGAAAGTAATTTGTCACTAGATTCTGACAGGTGCAACAAAGCCAAAGATTTAGGAATGCTTTACAGGAGAAAAACCTTAAGCATTCCATTCATTAACTTATATTCTCTATGAATTGGGAAAAGTTATTAGCTCTGGGACACACTGGTCACTCATGGAACACCAGTGCCTATAAAAGTGGAACTTAAGGAATCTTGTGGCTTTTCAGATATATTAAGTCAAATATAGATTAGTGTGGCCATTAGTTAACCATCAACTTTTTAAACAAGAAATCTGGGAGGTATTCCAAATGGTTGTTAGGTGGCTTTTCCAAGGGCCATAAAACTCTCCCGGGAAGTGTGTCCTGTTAGATGTATATGAGAGTCCTTCAAAAAATTCATGAAAACAATGCAATTAAGATAATATGAATTCTTCCATGAACTTTCTAAAGACCTCTCGTATTTGCCCTTCCATTTTCTTTAGTACATTTTCCCAGAAAACAGCAAAGATACTCAATCACTTAATGTAGACTCCTGAATACTTAAAAAATGGGGTCTTTCCATCAGTTATCAGAGCTAGGATGATTACCCTAAACAGGGAAAGGGAAGGACAATAAAACCTCATGGAAGCCATGTCTGGGGTTAAACTAGAGCTATATCATCTGCCTGGGAAAGAATGAGTGTTTTACACAACAAAAAGAGACAGAGCACGCAGATGTCAAAGGTCCCTAGATCTCTTCTCAATGAAAACCGAAGACTCATTAGAATGCAAAGAGAGTGTTCAGCCTCGCTCTGTGAGCAAAGCTCCGCCATGGGTGATGAAGTCACACTCACATGGCTTGGAAAGAGCCCTCTGGAGAAACGAGCTTCAGAGTGGCCTTTGAAAGAGATTTTCCTCAAGGTGCTGCCACAGCCCTTCCCCGAGGGCTCAGAAAAGCAGGACTGGGCTGGGGCTTCCCAGCACTCCTGGACAGCGGCCTCAGCTTCCTGTCAGAATTCCTTACCATTAACCAAGAGTGCCTCTCCCTGATTCGCCAAAAAACATACAAGAATATCCTGTCACCAGATAAAGCAATATTACATAATCCCTCAATTTCTCAAATTATTGTAATTATAATGAATAATAATGATATAATGGCAGGAGTGCACATTTAATAACTATAATTTTGTCATAGAATTACCATCAATATTAATGAGGCTAAGATGCTTATATAATAATACTAGATGCTTATAGTCTTCCACCTGAAAACTATACAGACAATATCTCAGTGATCTTTGCTAAAATGTTCTGAGGTAGGCAAATGAGCTGGCTGTAATTTCCATGCAAAGAAATCACATGAAACAGGTCCAGCTCTCTGCAGTGACACTGTCATTCTGTGTGGAAGCAGGAAGTCACTAGACGTGTTTCATTGCAGCCCGGTGCTTTAGTTCAAAATCAGGGTCCTGGGGACATTCTTAGCATGTGTAGATGCCACGCTGAGGTGGCCCATGAGGCAGCTAAACAGGCTGAGTAGAGCCCAGGGAAGGGTCGGAGCGTTCAGGAAGAAGAAAGCTGCTCTACACAGCCCTTATCCTACTCTACTGGAGTGCTCAGTGCCGATCCACTGGAAAGCCTGGCACACGCTGCAGGGGAAATGGAAACTGCATGGCCCCCTCCTCTTCTCTCTCTCCTCCTATGCACACAGGAGCTCTGACGTCCTCCTCTCAGTCCTAGGTCCCCTGTCACACAGATGAGAATGCTGAAAAGGGAGGAAAAAGACAGGGAGGAAGGAGAGAAACTCAAAGGGTTATAGAGATGGGATGCCATCATCCGCTACCCCAATATGTCTAGTTGTAGAGTGGAGGAATGGGGGTGTGGGGAAGGAGAGATGTGAGTCGAGGTTGGGGGGCTATCAGCTGTACTCCTGCCCCCTCCCAGCCCTGGGCCAATCAAATCACAGTTCCCATCTGTACCATGCATTAACCAGCCCTGGCCTCACATGGCTTTGAGTTCCTGTTCCGCCCCTTTCCTAACTCCTTAAAGCCCCCACCCTCATCCCTGTCAGACTGCACACTCCAGGCTGCAAGAACCACCTCCACTGCTGCAGGGCTGCTTGGTCTCACTTCCTGGGACGTAAGGGACAGAAGTCTCCACTTCCGCAGCAATCAGATGAGAGGATAATAAAAGCTCAAATATACTGAGTGCATTTACCACACACTATTTTGTGAATAGTTCTGGGTACATTCATAAGGATTATTTTAACACTCAAAACCACACAAAGACATACTTTTATTCTTCCCATTTTGCAGATGAGGATCCTGAGGTTTAGTGAGGTATGCAAGTTGTTTAAAGTTACACTTGGTAAGAGGGAAAGTCTGTATTTGAACCCAAGTCATGTGACTTTAGCGCTCTTAATCTGCTTTTATATAGATACATGATGCTAAAATCTAAGGTAAAAGCTCAGGATTCATTTCCCGCATAGAATCATTATTATAAAAAGTCCCTGGCTGTTCTAGAGCCCTATTAGTAAAGATCATGAGTTAAAAAGCTTTTGAGGGCTGGACCAGGAACCTCCACATTATTTATTATTGCCATAGGAAAATGGATTCCAATTCTTAATGATCAGTTCAACAAACAAATGTTTGGAACACAATCCACTTTCCATGTGGGCACTGATACTCCCTGTGGAGGCTAGATACGTATGTGTGTGCATTCTACGTAGCTGTGTGTAGCAATAGCTATAAACACACCACCGTGTTAAAGAGAACAGGGGTTAGGACACTTTATTGATGTGTTTAAGTCACCAACTCGCTCAAATGAGAGAAGAAAGAGGACAAAATGCTACTATTTAGTAACAAATCAACCTTCAGGAAAACATCCCATATAGTTTAAAAAATGCTCTTTTGTTCTACAGTCCCATGTGGGCAAGCTTCAGCAGTGACCTGTGGATAAGGTCACATTACATAACAGATGGAGGATGGGTTAATTTTGTGGACCAGAAGACCTACTATTTCAGGGAAAGGAGCAAAAAAGATAGAAGAAAGGGTAAAAATATTTGGTTCTAAATAATTTGGTAATTCACAGGTTCTGTAATGCGATTTGAAAATTTTAAGACTTACTTCATCTTCTTGGACACCTGATAGAGTTTGGATGTGTTGTCCCCCAAAACTCATGCAGAAATTTGATCCCCAATGTGGCAGTGTTGGAAGCTGTTTGAGTCATGGGGGCGGATCCCTCATGAGTGGATTAATGCTCTCCCTGGGGGAGGGGAGGCCTGAGTGAGATCTCGCTCTGTTAGTTCCCACAGAGTTGGTTGTTTAAAAGACCCTGGCACCTCCTTTCTCTGTCTCTCTCTCTCTCTTGCTTCCTCTCGCCATGTGATCTGCTTGTACCCGCAGGCTGCCTGCCACTTTCTGCCATGAGTAGAAGCAGCCTGAGGCCCAAGCCAGATGCAGCTGTCCCAGAATCATAAGCCAAATAAACCTCTCTTCTTTATAAATTACCCAGTCTCAGATATTTCTGTTATAGCAACACAAAGAGACTAAAACAACACCTTATTAAAACAAAACAAATACAGTCTATGAACAATTGATAGCAGATCAAAATCAAGTCTTTCTTCTACTGTTAATATTTTAGCGTAACTTCCACACAATCTGCCTAATTGGAACCTTGAGAGATTAATGAAAACATATGTTACAAAATACTCAAGGTATGTGGGAAAAGGCCATTATTTCTACAGTAATATAGAAAGGAGTTAAATGACTGACAGTTCATTTCTTCAGTCCATTCCTAAGTGACACTAAGGCCACTGTGTTCTTTCCTGACAACCTATCGATCTTGTCCAACGTTTCAGGCTGGTGATTTGCAGGGCATGATTCTGAGTCTCCAGGAGAGGTGTGAGCTCATGCATGGTTCCAGAATATTTTGGAAGTCCCTCTTGGAGACCCAGAAAAAATTCCTCTGTGGAATCATCCAGAGCTCATGCAATTCAGCCACTCCATGTGGGTAACAACTAATCTCCACTTACCGGTGGCATATTTATTGACTGACTCAAGTTTACTTAGCTCTGGATCACAATTGCTATTGAGCTCATCTTCCAGCTCACAAAGCATAGCATGCCTGGGGTGACACTAACAAAAGGCCCAGAAATGGAGACTTCCCAACTGCTCCTCTAGTTGTTACCCAGTTGTGCAGAAATGAAAACCAGCATTCAAAGCAATCATCTTATAAGTACAGCATGATCCTAATTTTGTAAACAACAATAACAACAAAACTCAAAAAGTCCACGACATTACATACAGCAAGGCTACGGGGTTGTATCAGGAGCACAGACTCACAAGCCAGAGTGCCTGGGACCGAACCATGGATCTAATATTGTAGTGGGTTGACTACCTTCCTTCCCCACAAAAGATAAACCCACCCAGAACCTGTAGATATAATGTTATGTGGAGAAAGGGCCTTTGTAGATGTCGTTAAGATTAGATTTTGAGAAGGGATCATCCTGGCTTAGGGTGGACTGTAAATCCTACAGTAAGTGTCCTTATCGAAGAAGACAAGTGGAGAAGACACAGGGAGAAGGTGATGTGCAGACGGAGGCAGCGGTTGGAGTGACGTGTCTACAAGCCAAGGAGCGCCAAGGATGGCCAGCAGCCACCAGGAGCTGGCAGAGAGGAACAGGTTCTTCTTCCTCAGAGCCTCCAGAAGGAACCAACCCTGCCAACACCTTGATTTCAGACCCTGGCTTCCAAAACTGTGAGAGAATGAATGTCTGTTGTTTTAAGTCATCCAGTGTGTGGAAATTTGTTACGGCAGCCCTAGGAAAGTAAATACAAATATCAACCCTGGCCAAGTTACTTAGTGTCTTTAAACCTTAGTCTCCTTAGCTAAAACAGGGATTATATTAATCCTAATTGTTTAGGATTATTGTGAGGATTAATGAGTTAACGTATGCAGGTGCCTAGAACTGTGCTTGGCCCAATATATGACTGGACACTGTAAACGATTACATCATGATCACGATGACTACACAAGCACAGGCACTGAGCAGCATCGGGGTGATATCTCTCTCTGGGTACTGGGATCAAAACTTATACTTCGTTATTGCTGCTTCTCTGTGTTTTACATATTATGTACAAGGGATATGTCTCAGTTTTGTAATCAGAAGGCATTCATTAATTTAAAGTAACCATTTTAGTATAAAGTGATAAAGGCTGCATACCTGCAAGCTCATCATCAGATGCAGAGAACTGCAATGTTTGCAGTGATGGACTATTTAAACCACGTGCACACAGGCAGAAATCACATAGCTCTGGAGAAACAGCAATCTTATTATTAATACCTGAGAACTGCAATGCACAAATTGCTACAGGTAACCTACTCTTTCGGAAGCTGAGATGCTCTGAAAAATTGCTTCCTGTTGCCTAGCACAAGGAAGCCTGATTTCTTGGGTATGTGTGTTTCTCTTTCCACACGTCTAGGGCTTCTACAATCACAGCATGAAACTTCCAGGTTTCATATTACACTCTCTCTGTCCTCAGAATTTATAAAGTGACTCTATTAGGCAGTTATTTAGCTATCTGCACTGGAAGCATCACACAGCTCTTTAATTTAATTGACCCATCTCTCTTATGGAAAGCACTATTTTTGTGATGAAGTACTAGCCTGACCCAACCACCCTTGAGTTGAGGGTTATTAAGGATGAGAATGTAACACAATGTAAAGCCAGTGTGGCAGTGGCGACGTGAGGAGGGCTGCTGGCCAGCGGGCAGGATGACGTGGAAGGGCGCTGCGGCTCACCCGCTCCTCGGGGAGGAGAGACCTTCTGAAGCGTTTCATCAGCTACAAAATCACCTCCCTGGCCCAGTAATAGGCAGGCTGGTGGCAAGTACTTTTTAATAATTACTGTGGATTTCCAAAATACACCGTCTGCAAATTATTGTTATCAGCAGCTCCTTACTGTCGCACGAAGCAGGTTGTACTTTAGCTCAGCAGAAACGGAGGGGCTGCCAGGTTAAAGCTCTTCTCCCAGATCCCTGAGTGGGCTGCAGGGCTGGGGCTTCTAAGCTTTCCCTGCCTCTGCTAGGTGAAGTGGTTAACTGGATTGTGTTCTAAACTTGTGGTGTCGTCAGCAAGCATGGGCACGAGGCGTTTCCTGGGAGTGGGGGTGGGGACTGCACCTCTGCTGCTGCACTTCCAGCCCTCCCTCCGGGGCTTCCTATCTGAGTCCCGTCCCTCTGCCCGTTCCCTTCTTGATGGCCACAGCCACGCTTCCAGCCCGGGCTTCCCCTCTCCGCCTCAGCCAGTGAAGACGAGGCTCAGTTCCAGACCTTTCTCTCTCCTCACCTGGGGTGAGTGGATTTTTGTCTAGCGATTCTGCTCCAAGTATCTACAAGCAGAACAGACGAGAAGAAAGAGAAAGGAAGGAAGGGAGGGAAGAAGAGGGGGGTGGGGGTGGTGGAGAGAGAGAGAGTGAGAGAGAGAGAGAGAGAGAGAGAGAATAAACAGGTCCTAAACCCCTAAGTACTACTAGGAGTGAGGCCTGCTGCTCTTCTCTGTCTTCACTGCCTCATGGTTCCTCCTGGATCCCCAAGGAGCCGCCTTGTCAGTCTCTGCGTCCCCAGCCTTCTCCCACCTCCTCTCTGTATTCTCTGGGTCCCCCTCCCCTGTGACATCTCTGTCCCTCTTCCCTTTGGCAGACAGACCCTGCAGCTTGACAAGATTCATTCCATCTCAGAAGACACTTCTCCCTGTCCTGCCACCTCTGATTCCTGTCTTCTCTCCTTGGTTTTCCTTTCTCCTTCTGCCTTCTAGATGTAGATATTTTCATGGATTCCTTCATTTCTGTCATGACTCAACTGTCTCTCAAGCTTCCTCAGGAACCACCTACTAATAAGCCTGACTCTCCTAATGTCTACACCTGACTTCTCCCCTGAGCGCCAGACCTCTCTTTTCAGCTGACTCCTGGATATTTCTACTCCTGTGTTCCAATAGCAAATTAAATAAAATATGTACAAGCACCAGATTCATTTTCCTTTCTCTGAACTTGTCCCATGCCTCCCAGGTTCCCAGTATTTGCCAAAGCAGCAGCGCCTCCTACTGACCAAGGACTGAAGCTGCAGCATCACCTCGGACTCCGGACTTGCGCCGCACACTCAAGACTCACTTGAGTCCATCTTTGTCACATCTCCTGCATCTGCTCTCTACACTCCATTTCTTTCCAGCGTCCCAACTCCAGCTCTCCTTCTCTTTTGGGTGGGCCACTGTGACAGCCTGTTCCCTCTTCTTTCCATCCCCCCCCCATCGGATTCACCCGTGGCTTCCACAATAACTTCCTAACAAAGGTCTGATCCCATTAGTTTGGTATTCGAAGGCTTCTATGATTTAGCTTCTAATATACCCTCCCACTTTCCAGCCTTATTCTTCATGTACAGTATTCTCGTGGTTGCTGAACCACTCAGTATTTCAGGTGTGTGGCCTATAATTTTTGGCTTTTGTATCTTTACAAATGCTGTTCCAGAATGCCCTTACCCAGCTTTCAATGATCAAATCCTTCTTGTCTTTAAAATTCACCACTGTCAAGATTCCCAAACTCCAGCTGCAAGTGAGCTTCCTGCCCACTGACCCGTCTGTGGGATTTTTATCTGTGCCTCTCTTATGGCTCATATGGCATTTGATCTTGTGTTACCTTCCTGACTAGACACACCTGGCAGAGGAAGGCCCCGTCTGTTCAGCTCTGAAGTTCCCACAGCACCTTGTGCCTCTACGCCATGCCCTAACCAAATGAACAACTAACTCTGTAGACTTTCAAACACTCACCCTCCACCCAGACCCCCACTGAGAAATGTGTAAAAAGACAACTTGATTTTTGTTCTCTAGGGGCTTATAGCTCATTGTGGAGATTAATACATATTAATTAAAAAGCAATAGAAGATAGCAGGATTACTGAGGATATATAGTATACACACTCTAAGAAATCAGAAGAGAGGTTCTATTTTTATGGAACTAAATTGGATCTTAGTAATAGGTTTATTTTGGATAGGCAGAAAGACGGATATTCTAGGGGAAGAGGGTATCGGGATTATAGGCACAGAAGCCAGAGCAAGTGTGGTTTGTTCATAAGATCATAAATAAGCCTGTCATGATTAGGAAAGGAAATGACAGGGGAAGCAGAGGAGACCTAACATTCACCATTCGCTGCTGATGCTGGAACATGGACCAATTGTCCAGTAGGCATTATTGAATTTAATCCACATGACAACCCTGCACAGGAGATCACATCACTGCCAGTTTCATAAATAAGGAGTCTGAGGCGTGAAGGGATTAAGTAAGCGGTCAAGGTTACACAGGATTAGGTGGCAGAGCTGGGATTTGAAAGAGGCAGCCGGCTTCCACAACACCCTGCTGTCTCCTCTAGAACAAAACATAAATATCACAGGGCGTTTTCTCTTTAGGAAGGGAGACTTCTTGCACAAGGGCACTTCAAAAAGTTCAGGGAAGAATAGAATTGAAAGATAATACAAATCTTCCACGAGCTTTTTGAAGTGCCCTTGAATTTATAAATAATTCAAGTTGAAAGCAATAAGTACAACGCGTGATACGTGCAGGGTCAATACATGTCAGCTGATGCGGACTGCAGATGTGACTGCCCAGAGAGAGAGAGAAGCCTCCTGCACCAGATGCCAGCACTCTGGGGGGAAGGAGTCAGGAAGGCAGCCCCGGAACCGCAGTACCCAACCGGAGACACAGAGAAAGGATGGGGACTGAAGGGCTGGGGTTAATGTCACTCACTCCAGTCTACTTCAGCTACAAAGGAGGAGAACTAATCTACAGACCACAGCTTTGTCATAACAAGCACCCATCGGGGGTGATGGACAGGAGAGAAAGCGACGGGAGCACATACTTGGTCTCGTTGGCACATCGGATCTTGCAGCCTTCCCTGGGAATCACCAAGCCCAGGTGCATTCGCAGCCTGCAGTTTGTGGGCCCTGTGTGTGGCCACACGTGAGTTCCGGGGTGCATGACGGAATATTTGATCTGTGCAAAAAAGACAACACTCTGTTCAGCCACTTATCTAGGTGTCAAAGTGACAGTAAAAATTTACCATCAGTTTGGATTACAGCCTTTGTATTTCTATATATATCAGAATGTATATTCACGTGTTATTTCTTTGTGAAGGAACTAAAAATAAGCACCTCGCATTTTCCACAAAGTGATAAACACTGAACATTTTCCACCTTCAATTTTGACGTCAACCACATGAAATTATGTTTCATTAAAAAGGGAGTGGAAAAAAGTGGCATTCATCCGGCCAAAGGAAGTGACTATTTCCCTGGAAAGGTCAGCACTCTTTTATTTATAACAACCATCATCTGTGTTCTCCCCAGCGGTGGAAACACCTGGTACCTGTCCTCTTCTGCATCCTGTCGTCTCAGGGAACTTTTCTAGTAAAGTACAGGTTTTAGGAGCTCCTTTACAGGCATTTTCATTTTTCCTTCCTAGAACGACAATGATAAATCATTGTTAGAAACAAATTGCAGCAAAGCTTTAACTCATCCTGTGTGGACAGAATGCCACCTATACAGTCATCCTCGCTGTAGGGACAACAGGGCCAAGTAAGCACGAGAAAATGATGTGTCTTCCTGCAGTAGAAAGTGACTGGCAGAGCAAGGATCTGAACCCTCCACTTAGTGTTGGCCTAATTTGACTAAGGATGTCTAATGGACAAGACATGTGTTAATACTCACTTTTCTCCCTGTGGCAGGTAGAATAATGGCTCCCTTGTGTTCATACCCTAATCCCAGGAATCTGTGAATCTGCTGTGTCACATGGCAAAGGGGAATTAAGGTTGCAGATGACATGGAGAGACTATGTCAGTAACACAGACTCTGGGACATGTCCTCAAGCACTCTGAACTGTGCAAATTTCTTTGTCATCTACAAAATTACTGTTTATTAGGAAGATGTGCTCAGAAATGTACACAGCCTCACTTGCTGTCATGGTAGAGTACAACAATGGACTTTCTAAAAGACAGAACATTTTAATTCCCTATTCAAGATCCCTATATAGGACTGTTCCATCTAAAGCTGGTTTAATTTTGTTTAACAAATGTTAGTTGTGGCCAAAGATAATCATATGCTGAGAATAAGATGAGAGAAATGCAACTTAAAGTTATTGGCCTTAATCAAATGGACCTCAATACTTTATTTTTTTTTACCAAGTGCGCCACGGGCTCGGCCCTGGACCTCAATACTTTAGAAAACAACTTCTATATCTTTATTAGCTTTCAATTAATCTTTTTGCCTCTTGATTGAGTAAAATGTTAGTTGCTATTTTTAATTATTAACGTAGTACCCCAATGAGTTGAACAGTAAATGTTAGTTTGAACATTCAAATGTCTAAGCCTTTATAAAGCATTTTAAAGCTCTTGCTTTCATGCCTTCCTGTAGGTGAAGTCTGAGGACCACTTGGCAGGAGTCCCTAATTCTGGCTTCTGTGCTGTTCAGGGAGCAGTTAAGTGAAGTTTGGCAGCTTGAGGAGCAACCAGAGGTGGCTGGACTTCCCACAGGCATGATGGTGAGGGCTGAGCACTCAAGAACAGGTGCGCCTTACCTAAACGGTTGGTAATGAAGGAGTAACCCAATGGATTGTATGATTAGGATTCCCACTTGGCCAGGACTGGAGAGCATCTCTGGCCCTTTGGACACATATATCTTTTCTAGTCTAAAAACAGATCCTCTGTAGGAGGAAAGGCTGTACAGTAAAAGTTGACATTTGTGGATTGCCACTGGTAGTTTTAATCATTCACATGTTATCTATGAGGGTCCAAGGAATGCAACAAGAGTGCCATGGTGCTCACTATGGGTCAGGAAGTGCTCTGCATGCTTAGAGTGACTCATCTCATGTCCACGACACCAGGTAAGGGAGGCACAATTAGTGCTGTATTTTACAGAAGGGAACTGAGGCACGGAGATGTCACTTAGTAATTGGCAGCGCAGGAACTTCAATCCAGCCGAACTGGACCCAGAGTTCACGCTCTTAATCAGCACCCGAGCCCATCTCCATTACTGTTATTATTACACAGTGTGCTATTGTTATGTAATAAAAATGTAGTATCACTATTATATATTGGATAACTGTGTCAGATCTTTCACTGAGTGCTCATTGATCCTAACAACAACCCCATACTTGAGGCATGATTTTCATTGTCATTTTTCAGATGAGAAGTTTGGGGCTCAGTGATTCAGGAACATGCCCACATCACACAGCTAACAAGCTGTGCATCCAGGATTGTTGATTTCCAAAACCTATGCTTTAAAGTATAATTTCTCATTTTGTTGCACCATAGATTAGAAGGCAGCTGTGCAGAAGGAAACCAGTCAAGTAGTCAGTGGGAGGAAGCGTGCCCAGCATCTGCGACTCAATGTGGCTTTGTTGTTGTTTTATTATTTCTCGCCAAGTTTAAAATAACTGTTAAGTAGTAGTAAACTTTGTTTCTTTGGAAAAATGACCCTGGAAAGAGATCTAACTGACAATGCATACCTGAAAGAATCATTTGAATATATAAATTACACATGAATACACTTTATGAAGGATAGTCATGGAATTGGGGTCTTGGGTTGTATCCTTAAGTTTTAAGGCTCTTCTGCTGGGGTGACAACAGGTTCCACCTTGCATGACAACTCTGATCAATCGATAGTGGCTGCCTAGAACGACACCATGTTGAGAAGGATTCAGAGGTCCACCTTGAGCTCAACAGAATGACTACTAGGACCAGTTAGTACCATTTCCCATGGGCTCTAGAAGAAAAAAATGACTGCATACGTGTGGCATATTTGCTAACTGTATGTTTTAGTCATTGTTGGAGACGATTATTAAAATGCGAGCAAAATAGATGCTCTGTAATATTCACATAGCAATTTAAAAACATATTTGTGGGGAAAAATGATTATGTATACTTGCTGATTCTGTCTTTTTTTTTATTCAACTCTAAAAAACTGACCATTTAAAAAGGAATACAATTCAATACTGATTATACTACTTAGGGACTATATTAGTTTGCTACGTCTGCCCTAAAAAATGCCACAGATGGTGGCTTAAACAACAGAAATTTATTTTCTCACAGTTCTGAAGGCTGGAAGTCCAATGTGTCTTGCAGGTTTGGTTTTTCCTGAGGCCTCTCTTTTCCTGGCTTGCACATGGCCACCTTGCTGTGTCCTCACATGGCCTTTCCTCAGTACATACACAGCCCAAGTGTCTCTTCCTCTTTTTCTAAGGACCTAGTCCTATTGGATCAGGTCTCCACCCTTATGACCTCATTTAATCTTAAGTACATCCTTAAAGCCCTATCTCCAAATACAGTCACACTGGGGGTTAGGGCTTCAACATATAAATGGGGGGGGGGGGGCGGGGCGGGTGTCACAGTTCAGTCTATAGCAGAGGCCTACCATGATTTCATTTCCCATTTGGATAGAAACAAAACTTCCAGACACAGCTTCAAGGCCTTCATCTACTTAGCAGCATGCTTTCCTAACAAGGCTAGACAACCGTTCACTCTTCACTAAGTTAGATATACATCGGCCTCTTTGTCCGGACCTAAACTCTCAATGTGGCTAAGCAAACTGCCCTGTCGCCTTCCTCCCCCCATGTCCCCCATCCCTCCTTCCACCCCAGGATTCCCTCTCCTCTAATTCTGACTACAGCACCTGAGATGGCTTCTGCTCTTAGGAATTCCATTCTGCTTCTGTGTAAACTACGATAGCACTTGCTTCCAAAGTTATTCTTTTTTTTTTTTTTTTTAACGGTGACTTTTTTTTTTTATTTTTTATTTTTTTTGTCTTTTTGTGACCGGTAAGGAGATCGCAACCCTTGGTGTGGTTTCACCCGCACCGCGCTCAGCCAGTGAGCACACCGGCCATTCCTATATAGGATCCGAACCCGTGGCGGGAGCGCCGCTGCGCTCCCAAGCGCTGCACTCTCCCGAGTGCGCCACGGGGCCGGCCCCCAAAGTTATTCTTTTTACACTGTGAATTTATTTCCAGAAAATATTACTGGATCCCTCCTAGAAGCCTAGAACCACAAACAAAAGGCCACAAAAGGACCTTAAGTCTTCCTGAGAAAGAAACTTTGTGACTTATATTCTTTTATGACAATAAAATAAAACTGGAAGTTAATTTTTTAAAAGTTGAAGGAACTGGAACAGATTGAAAAATACATGGCTCATCACACACACACACACACACACACACACACACACACACACACACACACACGCACACCCATACATTATTTGGAGTCAAAATGGAAATCTTTTTTTTGGTGATAACTCAAGTGAAAACTACCATACATTATGGCTTATGAAATGTATCCAAAGCTATACCTAGAGATCAATACTCGAAAGTTTTTATTAATAACGCAGAAATGAAAAAAATTTACTAAGAAGTTCTAACGAAATGCTTAAAAGAACAACAAAATAAATAACAAAAAGAACAAGTGGAAGAAGAAAAAATACAAAAGTAGGAATTAGAAAACATAGTCCTAATAGTATGTCAGAAGTAATTTCATAAATTTTTAAAAATAGAATAGGTAAAACTTTGTAGTACTTAAGAGAGAAAACAAGAACATGCAAATTCCATTTGATGGGAATAAAAATTTAATAAAGACACTAAGAAAGTAAAAAAAACTTTATAAGAAGTTACTCTGAATAGTTCATGGAAAATCAGGTATAATTGACTTATGTGAAACTTAAAAGTCAAAATGCTGACTCTGACCAAATTATTGTCTCCATTATTTATTTTCTTTAAGGCTTAACACTTTTACATGCCCTATGAATAATACTTTGCATATTTCAACTTTATCAAATAACTTTTTTTTTTTAAAGCAGAGACTATGATTTTTGGAAATTATTGCCAGGATGCATGCTATTCTGAAGCATTGCTCCAGGAAGCCTGGTAGCTTCTGTGGAACATGGGATGCTGATAGAATCGAAGTACCAGGTGAAGGCTTAAGCGCCAATAGAGCTGACTCCTCTCAATAACATGCCCAAGATAAATTAGCATGTTGCCCATATATGGGCCATATAGCTCCATTAAAATGTCTTTTTGGCAAAAAAGCTGATAGAGTCACTTGAAATTATGTGATCTCTCTTCTGATGGACGTATCCTTGAAAATATTACTGAAGTAGTACCACTTCTTACATAGGAACTATTCTGAAGGCATAACTAAGACAAACCACTGTCCATATCTGTCCTTTTATATAAATTGATTGCTTATCATACTCTGAATTTTTGTGTAGCTAAAGATGTGCAGCACCTGCTGTGTAGTCTTCAAAATGGGTTTACTATTGTATAGTTATAGTTAGCCCAGGCTAAACTGACTTTTCAAGAAGAGAATTGGAAAGAGCCCTAAGGATCAAATCCAATGCTCCTCCAATTTTAGAGGTGGATTAATACACTCACTCATTGAACACACACATATTGGAGTCCTGTCTGTGTGCCTGGACCTGGGTTAAGCTAAGGAATATAAAGTTGAATGTGAACCACTTCCTATTCCTGATGAGCTCAGCTAGGAGTTAGTACTGTCTTGTCACTGGGGTGTGTTACCATTTCTACAACTCTCTCCCGCCCCGGGGATGTCATTTTGGCATGCAACATCACTTCCATTCTGCAGGAGCAAATGAGGCTCAGAGATCCTGCTTTCTAAGACACTGATACGCACATGCTGGACCTTTCAGTTATGCCTACACTCTATGGTTACTGTCAGTAACACATTATCCAACAAGAAAGACCGGGAAAATCAAAATACTATTTATATATACACGCACACACACACAAATAAGTGCTCAGATGTAGTTTTTAAAAATAGTGAATGGATATCAAAAGTATAGGTTTACCGGACCATCTCCTTTAAGTCTGGGAATGCCATCTCTGGGAGGTATCACCAGAAGACTCCCGTCAGTGCCCGCTTCTCAACAGGTCACTGGCTGCAGAGGACCATCTAGAAGTCAGGAGCTCACCTTGCTGCCACAGTGTAAACTGGCTCCAGTCACCCTTCTCCCTCAGGTTTTCATCTTCAGGTAGGAAGAGGCCTTTGGCTCTATCCATCACTGCAAGGCCTTCATCTCGGATTAACTTCCAGTTTCTTTCTAAAGACTAGAGGAAAGAGTCTGGCTTTACTGGACTGAAAATGTTCCTGGCAATATACACTTTATAATGACTCTCAGTTTTTGTTTGTTTAATAAAGTAACAACATTTTTGCTCTCATCTAGATTGCTTATATTTCAATTTCTTTTGGGTCTTCTTGTTAAGGTATTAAATTAAAAAACCCAAACTTAATATTATTTTTCTGAACCAAATGCCTTTGCAGCATAAAAATTTCAATAATTCCTAGAAACCTCAGAGAATAAGCCCCTCCACAATTTGTTTTAGGTTTTGTTTGTTTGTTTTTAGAAACCACAACCTAACAAGAGTCTTGACCTTGCTGATCACATTACATCAGCCCACGACAATAAGCTCCACGTGACATGACACTGAAGCTTTCAATCTGGAATACAAATCATGGCCATGATCTCACCTTTCAATAGAGTTCCTTACAAAGATGTCATTCAACATGGTAAAGAGTAATTAAACTTTCAAAGACATCAGAAAAGTGTCCATTGGAACATCTGGTATTTTATAAAATTAACGTAAGAACAAAACAAATAAATGCCATAGTGATTAGGATTCAGCTGCTACACAAAAATATTTCCTTGACTCCTCATGCGTTAGGGTGCTTTAGCCCCTGCCAGAGTGTGGGCTTAGGACCAGCAGAGCCTGGTGCTGGCGGTTCCGGTGGAAGGAGCGTCCTGGCAATCTTCACTGTCACAGTGTGCTGTGAGTGATGGGTCGGAGCGGTGGGGAAAGGTGGCAGGTGTGAGCATCTGAGTGGCAAATGAGATGAGCTGCTACCACGAGACAAGAATATAGCATTCCCACCACAGGAAAGAGACAAAGTTGTACAGATAAACCAGGATTTTGAAATGTTTAACAATTTCAATCATCTTTGTTACATGAGAAGTGGCTAAAATAGTTGAGTACATCGATTTGGGAATAGGGACGAACCTACGAGCTGATTTCAACAAGAGTCAGGGGCCAGATATATTTTAAGTGGCTCAAGAGCATGGGCCTGGAGTTAATAAGTGATGAAGAAAAAGACTGACACAAAAAATGAAAACAACAGTTAGCACTCTCTGAAAATGGATGGAGTTGCCCTGTAAAAACATGGGTTGCTATCTTTTGAATTAGTCAAGCAAAATGACCAATTATCGGGTAGAGCAAAGCACGAGATAATGTGTAAAGTGTTTTTACCAACCCATGCCCTGTGAATCCATGATTCAGCATAGGGAGATGACAAGGACAACGGCATAGGTGGAGGACTCTGCCAAACACAGACACGGGGCTTTGTGTGAAAACATGGTGCCAGCCTCAGCCAACCCAGGGAATGCTTTCCACGTTGTATGAAAACATAAGGGTCATTAAAATATTCCAGGGCAAGAAGGGGATTTTGATTAGATATTGATTTTATAATTCTATTTCTGTGACATCCACCCACTAATTCATGTTGACATCTACACCTGTTCCTACCATTGCCCTGCTTAGGGCAGTGCTGGTCATTTATCCACTGTTAGTTCTTAGTCCTCCAACTAGTTTCTATATTACTTCATCCAAAGGAGGAAGTTGGTAACTAGCAAGTCAAAGATAGCATTTCAATAAAGAGATACTCAAAAGTCCTCACTTTACCAGGCCCCCAGGTTGAGAGAATACTATATTTTTGTCAAGAATCCCAAGATCATGATAAAGAAAAAAAAAACGCACCTCAGGACTGTGCAGTCTGTTCACATGTCAAATGCACCTAAATTGCCGACACTCACTGCGGTTACTGTAATTTGTTCAAGTTGCTAGATAAATCTGTTAGATTCCTGTAAACTGTCACACAGACAAGGGGAGAATTACCTCTCGAACACATGAAATTACTTTCCAAATGAGGTTACCAGCACCTTATATGGGCAAGCTCTTCCTTCTCTCCCTGCTTGGTATTCTAGTTTCTTTCATTTCTTTTGAAAGCTGATTTAGGGGCACGGTTGAAAAGAGCTGATCTTTTGTTACTAAAATAGGGCACAAAGCCCTAGGGAAAAATGTTAAAGTGATTGAATCACTCAATAAAATTAATTTTTTTTAAAACTTAAGAATAGGCTGTCTTGTATCTGTGAAATGTCCTTTCTGCCCCCTTTCCCCCCAACCTCCCCGGGAAGTGTTGCCAAGGTACTTTTCCATGAGTAGTAATTAATTTTTAAAAAATACTTTGCTTTCCCTTGTCATATGAGGCACACATGTGTTGGATAACAGACTCATGCTCAAAAGGAGCACAGTGGTGCAGAAGGGTCTCCCCAGCACCCGACTCAACACTTACACTAAAATGCCACAGACATGCCCATTCCTCACCAAGCACTACATAGATCTTTAGTTCATTTTTATTATAAAACAGCCACTTGCTATTTTTGCTTTTGAGTTTAAAAACTGTCATAGAATTTCACAACTGGAAGGATCTGTACTGTTGATCTACCTGCAATTTTTTTCACATTAGGGATGACAAAATGACTCCTGGAGTGGTTAATGAGCCTCACATCCCACCATCTAGTGGCCAGCAGTGCTAGAGCCAAAACCCAGCTCTGCTGTCTCCCCCTTGATTATGCCTACTTCACCTGTGGGAGGAGAGAGGGTCACCCTTCAGCACAGGGATTTCAGAGTGCAGTAGCCTCTGGGGCCCTGTTCCCTTCTGGAGCATGAGAGCAAACATGGGGGCCCATAAACTTCCATACGCAGTGATTTACTGGGCACCCATTGGTGTGGGCATTGGTCAGGAGCAGGCTCTTTCGAGATTCTTGGAGGGCAATGTGCACCCCACTGAGTACTGTGCAGAGGGCACGCCTCAAAGACGGTTCACATCCTTGACAACTGGGGAAAACCGAGTGAGCCAGAAGATCGCACCAGTTAAACCTGGTGACATAAAGAAAAGCATGAAGATAACAACAGTCATAATCTCCTACATATTCAATGTACACATTTTTTGGACCAAAGTAATGACTGTCCTTGGGGGAGTTTCCAACTTTGGAAAGACACACCAGGGTCTTTTATGAGAATTAGGGAGAAATCTGGGATAGAACCTGGGAATGTTTTTTTAAGTACACACTGAGGAACATTACATAAAATTCACATGGTTACAGCAGATTAAAGACCAAATCTAATTACACAGGGTGTGTATGTATGTGTATGTCTTAGTCCCTTTGGCCAAAATACCATAGACTGAGTGGCTTATAAACAACAGAAATTTATTTCTTGCAGTTCTTGAGGCTGGGAAGTCCAAGATCAAGGCACCAGCAGTTTTGGGGTCTGGTGAGAGACACTTTCTGGTTCATAGGTGGTGCCTGTGTGCCACATGGTAGAAGGGGAGACCAAGCTCCCTCAGGCCTCTTTTGTAAGAGCACTAATTCCGTTCATGAGGGCTTCGCTCTCATGTTAATTGCCTCCAAAGGCCCTACCTCTTAATACCATTATCTCATGGGTTACATTAGAACATACGAATTTTGGTGGGGCAGGGGGACATGAACATTCAGACCATAGCAGAGAGAGAGAGAAAGAGAGAGAGACAGAGAGTGTATGTGTGTGTGTGAGAGTGTGTGTGTGTGTGTGTGAGAGAGAGAGTGTGTGTGTGTGAGAGAGAGTGTGTGTGAGAGAGTGTGTGTGTGTGTGTGAGAGAGTGTGTGTGTGAGAGAGAGTGTGTGTGTGAGAGAGTGTGTGTGAGAGTGTGTGTGTGTGAGAGAGTGTGTGTGTGCGTGAGTGTGTGTGAGTGTGTGAGTGTGTGTGAGAGTGTGTGTGTGAGAGTGTGTGAGTGTGTGTGAGAGTGTGTGTGTGTGTGAGAGTGTGTGCGTGAGTGAGAGAGTGTGCGTGTGTGTGTGAGAGTGTGTGAGTGTGCATGTGTGTGAGTGTGCGCGCGTGTGTGTGTGTGCATGTGTGTGTGAGAGAGTGTGTGTGTGAGAGAGAGAGAGTGTGTGTGTGTGTGTGTGTGTGTGTGTGAGAGAGAGAGAGAGAGAGAGAAATGTATACATTTTCTGTACAGTAATATCAATCAGTTGTCTGAGATGGCAAAGAGATCCATTTTTCAGGAAATTCCAACAGGAACCTGAAGGCTCACACAGAGCAGACATTTTTAAGTCTCATCTGAAATGTTTCTTCATTGACCCTAAATTCATCCATTTCATAAAACTGATAAGAGAAACTAATAGCATTGGTATTTGAGTTGGTTGCCCAAAGACACAGCTTCTAATTCATATTTATTCTTGTGGCTTCAGAGACTTTAAAACAGAGATTGGATTGTTTTTACAGTGCTACATGGCTTCATAAACCCATCATCAACACTTGCCTTGTGTGTTAAACCTCAGCTGTGTTGGGCACTCTAGTCATCTGTAAATGGGCTTCCCAGTTTCAGGTCTCATTAATTCCACAATACATCTCAGCTCTACTTAATTCAAACCCTCCGTCAAGTTAAAGGCAATTTCTTCACCTTCCCAGATATCCTGCTCATCCCATGTGGAGTGTGCACTTTCTCTTTAACATCAAGATAAATTAAAATTAAGTCCTATTTTTTAAGTCTTCTCTTAAAATTAACTTGTTGCAGAAGGTCTTTCTTTTGACAAGCAAACTAAAGCCAAACTAATCGTATTTAACTATGTTCCTTCCTGATATTTTCAGTCAATTTCAAAACACTTTTTTTTTTTTTTTTTAAGTCAAATATCACTACAGGTCTTACAATGGAAATAGCAGTCTCTTTCCCAACTCCTCCCCAATCCTCAGTCTAACCCTCAGCTAATTCTTTTAAATATTTCTTTTGTTATTTACCTGCTTACATCTAAATAGTATGTTTATATTGCTTTTCTGGGTTTATTAATTTTAGACATTATCATTTATCTCTTGGAGAAAGTTGACATTTAAACATTTGATGTCTTCTTTTTCCTCTTCTGCATTCTTGCAATACAGTTAACTTCACAAATCTTTTATGTATCTGGGTAAATTCACATTCAGGTTTTATAATATTATGACAATGAGGTATCATTCACACTTGAATTGAGCTGTAATTACTACATTTCACATGCAGCTTCTAAAAAAATTCTACCCCCTTTTTGTTGGCTTAATTTTCTAATGCACTTAACAGTGTTTCATTAACTCTGAAAAAGTGCCATGAAATTTCTTGATACTATTCTATCCTTTGCAAAACATCATATACTCTATACTTTCTTTCTTCCATTATCTCCTTTTCAGAAGGTAGCCCTCTGCCTTGCTCTGATCTGGACCAGCTGTTGTCTGGGCTTGCTGGACAATTGTCATTGTGGAACTTCCCTTGACCTTTGCACAGTCTTGGGCTCCCTAATTATTGGATTCTAATTGTTCCTAAGGAAGGGCACACCACAGGTAAAATTGAGTTTCTGAAAATATCTGAAGCTATTCTTATATTTGATTGAAGGTTTGACTGTGTACAGTTGGATATTTAGGTGCTAAATTAATTTTAGCAGTAAATAATTTCTTTCAATAATTTTTCTTGTTATCTAGTGTGATTACTATTTTATCTTACTTTAAAATATTTAGTTTACAAATAAAGATTGAATATATTCAAGGTGAACACGATGAGTTTATATATGTAGACACTGTGTAATGATCACCACAATCAAATTAATTAACACATCATCCATCACCACCCCTGGCGTATATCAGAGCCCCAAACTTACTCATCTTACAACTGAAAGTTTGTACCCTCTGACCAACATCTCCCCATTTTCCCTATTCCTTAGCCCCTGGCAACCAGTGTTCTACTCTCTGCTTCTATGAGTTTGACTTTTTCAAACGATAGGACATCCATCTTTTTAAGGATGAATAATATTCCATTGTGTTCACGTCCCACAATTTCTTTACTCATTCATCTGTTGACAGACATTTAGATTGTTTCCATATCTTGTCTACGGTGAATAATGCTGCCAAAAACATGGGAATGCAGATATCTCTTTGAGACACTGATTTTATTTCCTTTGGATATATACCCAGAAGTAGAATTTTTCAATCGTATCGTAGTTCTATTTTTCATTTTTTGAGGAGTCTCCATACTGTTTTTCATAATGGCTAAGTTTAAATTCCCATCAACAGTGTGTAAGAATTCCTTTTCTCCACATCCTTGCCAACACTTGTTATCTCTTGTCTTTTCCATAATAGCAGGTGTGGGGTGATATCTCACTGTGGTTTTGATTTGCATTTCTCTGATGATTAGTGATTTTGAACATTTTTTCATATACCTGTTGGCCATTGTTATGTCTTCTTTGGAAAAAGTCTATTCAGGTCCTTTACCTTTTTTTAAATTGGGTTATTTGCTTTTTTTTTTTTTTCTTTATCAGACATATGGTTTGCAAATATTTTCTCCTGTTCTGCTGGTTGTCTTTCACTCTGTTGTTTCCTTTGCCGTGCAGAAGCTTTTTACTTTGGTGTAGTCCCACTTGTTTATTTTTGCTTTTGTTGCCTTGTGCTTTTTGTGTCATATCCAAAGAAATCATTACTATGATCAATGTCTTTTTATAATTTTGAAAGCTTTGCTCCATTACAATGTAACATTTAGTGTTGCTGTCTGGAAATCTGATGCCTTTTGGATACCCCCCAACCCCAAAGCCTTCTAAGAGTCAGTAAGATTAGTGGTTAGGAGTGTAAAATGTGGAGACAGACTGCCTGGTTTGGAAATAAGACTCTGCCATTTATTTGCTGTGTGATGTGGGGCAAGTTACTTAACTCTGAGCCTTAGGTTTCTCATCTCTAATACTTACCTCAGGAGTGTCTGGGAGGACTAAGTGTGTCCAAAGTGACTGCTATAAACAAGTATAACTGTGATAATAATGATGAGGACTTTAAGATCTTCTCTTTCTTGTTTCTTGAAATTTTATGGCGATATGCTTTAGTCATGGAGAAGGGAAGGGAGGGCTATGTTTTTAACATGTGAACAAACATAACATGAGAACTCCTTAGGTTTGAGAGTAACATAAGAAAGATTAGTAAGTAACTGTGTGATCAGATGTTAAGAAAAATGGCACTGAGAAAACATAGACATTGGGTGTTTAGAAAAAGTCCCAGAGATAGGTGTATGTACCTTGAAAGGTTCTGATTCTAAATTTTAAAAAACGATGTGGTCCAAGACTATTCTAGGCAAAGTTTATACACTAAATTAGAGTTAAAATGAATTAATAACAACGGTGTATTATTATGATGTATACAAACTTATACCTAACTGGTTAAGAATATGCTTGTTGTTATTTTAAGAATTCTATATCTTACTTTTTAGAGATAAAATTGGCTTGCTTAAATCTTAGCCCAAACATGCCTATACTTTATACCGTGATGTAAGACATGGAGAGCAGTGAACGCTGCCTCAGAAACAATACCCCAGGGTGGGGGCATCCCCGCGTGCTCAGCTGAGGTTGTGGAATCAGAGCAAGTAACATAATGAGTGTGATGCTCTCACAGCAAATTCTCTTTGCAATAAATTTAATAAAACCTCTGAGGATATTAGTAGCATTAAAGGAGCAACCTCTCACTGGTTCTAATGCATTTTGATCAGATCTTGTTTTTTAAGTTTGAATATAAAGATAAAAGAAAACAGCTGACATTTCTTATTGTGGAAGTAAACAAAGACCAACTAAATAAGAAAAGCAAAGGCTATTTACTGTGAGCTGGCAAGGCAAGTCAGCCACTGTTCCTTGTGTTTTGGCAGAGACTCAAGGGCAGGCAGAGGAGTGGGGAAGCTTTATAGTGGAACAAAGGGAAGGCTTCAGGTATGCCCTGTTCGGAGGTTGTTGGCCTGGGGAAGCTGGAGACCGTTAATTAGAAGAGGGCGTCCTGTGCACAGAATGTATGTGCTATGTACAGAGTGTACTGAAGGTGTATAGCTTCCACACAATCGTAGAGCAGAAAAGTCGCTGTCGAACCTTTGTAAGCTGGGGACTGTCTAATTGTTTAGAGGCTCATATTTGGCTGTCTCTGGTTGGTCTTAAGTTGGAACTACGGACAAAACTCAGAGAAGCTGTCAGTCATTAATCAAATCCTTCCCATTTGGGGCTGATTGTCACAGAAGTTATTCTCTAGCTCCCTGGATTGTGACTAGAGATAGCAATCTGGCTTCCTACAAGTCTGACTTATAGCAGGCTAGCTTCCTGAGCTGTCTACTGTAGTTAAGGGGTTGGTTTCTTGGGTGGGCTGCTGCAGGTTGTGGGTCAGAGTTCCATTTTTACACATGGTCTGGCCATGGTCCATTTGTGTGTTCGGTCTCTCAAGACCTTGCTGAAGAATAAGGATAACACCAGGCCCCTAGAATGGGGCAAGAGGAGTCTTGCAGAAATGAATTTTGCTCTTTCCAGTGATTGGGAGAAAAAGGGTTTCTTCTCCTGGGAGAAAGGAGGAAAGACAGTCCAGGTTGCCAGGAGGAACACCCAGCCTGAGGGCTTCAAGGACTCAGAGGGCAAAGGAGACCCATATTCCTCAGACACAAGCCCAGATGGTCAGGGAAGCCGCCGACATGGGCAGTCAGAGGAAGGTGAAAGGGGAGACGAGGCGCTGGCTTCCCTTCCTGCTGATGTACTGGGAATAGTGCCCTGAGCTCCATCCTCAGGGAGCAACAGCTCTGAACAGAACCCCCAAAGTCTTTAACCTCAAAGGGCCAAAAGTCTGATGGGAGAACTTTCTGTGTATATGTATGAAAAATGACTTGAAAAACAGATAAATTATCTATAATGTGTATGTGGATATGTACATTTAAGACATGGATCTGTGCATATGTGTAGTAAAACACAGGCTATGACCTACTTGATTAAACATTTTAGAACTCTAAATAAAGTACCAGCCTGCAGGTACAGTTTGCAATTATTCTGAATTATCAAACAATGTACTGTGAGTTCCCAAAGAGGGGCAGAGATAAAGCCAATATTTAGGCATTTTTTTCACATTGACAAATACTGAAAACTCAACTGATTTTACTCTGAGAAAGACAACAGCCCTTTAGTTCAAATAAATTAAAGAATACAGAAATTTGGTTCTTTTGCTACATTGCCATCATTGCCATCACATGCCATCCTATAATCTCAGCAGAATGTTGACTCTTAATAAAGACCCACATCAAAACAGCACATGGAACAGCCAGGGTGGTGGAGGTTTTGTGTTTTGTGTTTTGTTTTGAGCCTTGTCAAATCCTTGTAGGAGAGGAGGGACTGAGATAAGGAAACTGAGGCTCAGACAGGTGAAGTGACTAGCCCAAAGCGTCAGAGCTGAGAGAAAAACTAATCAATCTGCTTCTAACTGTGAGCCTCTTTTAAGAATTTCACCTGTAAATCACATAATCATCAAACTCTGGACTCCCATTTGTCACTGTTAGTGAAAGCATCATTGAAATCCAAAAAGCTTAAAGTCTGACTTAGAGAAATAAGATTAAACTATTATGTTAACCTCAAGGAGTTGCTTTCAGCACTTTATACTATGATACTTACTTTTATATAAAATTGCGATTCTTCTTAATTTACAGCTTAATTCCACTATAAATCTGACATTTCTGCTTCTTAATCCATTTCATTTCAAAAGCAGTTCAGTGAAAACATTCAAATATTTAATTACATAGAAAGAAATGTTGAACCACTAATGTATTACTACATAAGTCTTATTTTTGTCCCAGTGAAGTTATTCATATACAATGGATTTCTTAGTTAATAAAAGCTGCAGACTGAAGGAACACGACAGAGAGTGTATTCTAATCAATCATTCTGATGTGCTGTGTCACCTCGTCGGCAAAGTATTACCGGGCATTCCTCCAACTGTAATAAAACTACAAGATGAAGAAAGGCAAGCTTATCTGTGATGCTATTTGCTTACATCAGAGCAGCTGCTCCGAAAAACTCAGAAAAGAAAGCAAGAGTTTTCCTTTTTCCCAGTGATGAATGCAAAGAGGTAGGTAGCAAAAACAGCAAATACAAAAGGGATATTTTAAACTATAGTTTCCATTTGCTATTGGCTGCTGTTATGTTTTCAATATTACTATAGTGGTTTCCACACACGCATGTTTATTCATCTAAATGAGCCATGAAATAATGTGGATCAAAGAGCTAATCTCAAAAAGGGAAGAGCAAAACTCTTGAGATATGATGGCTTTTCTCTGACTACAAGAGATCTTTTCTATTTCCAACCTAGCAAAGACCTTAATCTGTTTTTGTTTCAATTTATGTTAAATAACCCTAAGGCACTTAGCACTTACATATTTGTGATTTGGGCAGCAACCTACTCAATTTAAATAAAAATAAGCCCTAAAGAGAAAACTCCACTTGAATATATTTCTGTAAAATTTTCTCATTGAGCTGCATAGCCTCTTACCCCTAGTGCCAGAGCTGCTAAATTACAAGCTACACAATAAGGGGGAACAATGACAATTCAACAAAAGGGAAAAACAAAGATGATGCATTTTACTGGACATTATCCCACGCCTCCAGGAAAATTGCTGCCTACATCTCACTGGAACAGACAGTGAGAATGATCTGAATAAAAATGTGCTATCCATGGTAGTTAACAGCCACCTAAAGGCCAAAATCTGGGTGATTATTCTAAAAGTATTTTGGCCAAATGTGGCAGCTACCAGATCTAGCAGGTTTCCACTTTACAATGTCAATGCCTGGGTGATGATCTAGGATCCATAATATTCAAATCTGTAATTTGAAAATGAAGGAATATCTGGATGTGCAAGTGTTTGTCACCTAAATGTTTAATGGGCCCTGGGTTTCCTTACACTGCAAGCCTTCTTATGTCACAGTCATTATTGGCAAGTGGTCATCTTAAATTACTTTCTTTTTTTAAAAAAGTCATAACCAGATACAATGTTAACATTCCTGCAAATAAAGGTAGTTGGCAACGTAAAGCACAACCACACTGCACTGAGTTTTAAACTGTACTGAGGTGTCACACTTGCTGAGATTCTGTGCTGCTGGGGACCCTGTGTTTAATACTCAGGCCTTGCTTTTCTTCTTAAATATAGCAGCACTTAAAACAGGCAGGGCTAAAATGAAAAAGCCCAAGGAAATAGAATTTTGAAATAAGGACTTGATTAGCAAAAAAGAGAATGACACAATACATAAGAGCAGACATCAGTAACTGTGAGTGGTAGTACCAGCAAAGATACAGATTTTGAAGACAAGAAAACCTCAGTTCAAATCCCAGCCCTGTCACTATTAAATATAGAACCTTAGGCGAATAATTTCTTAACTTCTCTAAGCCTTATTTTACTCATATATAAGTAGACACAATAATACCTATATTTTAGAGCTGTTGTAAAGATTAGAAATATATACAAAAGTGCTCAGCACCACTGATTGCAAAGAGGAACTATGTAATAGATGATAGTTATTACATTACGATTTCAATAAATAATATCTCAAAATTGACTTTCCAAGTCAATTTTTAGAAATAAGGAAATATTTTCTTACAAAAACAAGGTAATAAATAAGTGAAAATTACAAATCCTAATTAGAGTAACAATAACTAATGTTTATTAAGTACTTCCTACTTATTAAATATTCTGAACAACCCGTGGAACAGGTACAATTGCCACAGGCATTTCGCAGATACTGAAACTGAAACACAAAGAACGTTGCTTAATGTCACATAGTTTTTAAGGAATGAACCAAAAAATTAAAACCAGGTGATGTGGCTATGAAACCTCTGCTCCAAACTACTTCAGTATATTGCCTCCTCGATGGTTCAGTTAGGTTCTTCGTTGAGCTCTAGAAACTTGTTTTCAACATATTTAAACTACAATGCACTATTGTAATTTCCCATTTTTAACAGATTATTGGGATACCATAAGGTTCACTCAATTAACTTCTACAGTTCAGTGGTTTTCAGTATAGGAGGGTACTTCAAAAAGTTCGTGGAAAAATAGAATTGAAAGATAATACACATCTTTCCATGACCTTTTTCAAGTACCCTCGTATTTACAGAGTCAAGCAAACATCAACTCCATCAAATTTTTAAATATTTTCATCACCCCAAAAAGTAATTTCCTACCCATTAGCAGTCACTCTCCCTGACCCCATCCCCTCAGACCTGGCAACTACCAATCTTCTGTCTCTATGGATTTGCCAAGCCTGGACAGTTCATATAAATAGAAACATGTTACACACGGTCTTTTGGAATCGTCCTTTTTCACCTAGCATAATGTTTTCAAGGTTCATCTGTGTTATACTAGGTACGAGTACTTCATTCCTCTTTAACAGCCATTGTGTACATACACCACATTTTGTTTATTCATTCATTCATCATCTAGATGGACATTTGGGTTGTTTCTACTTTTTTGCTATTGTGAATGATACCATGAACACTCGTGTACATATTCTTGCATGAACATGTTTTCATTTCTCTTGGGTATGTACCAAGGAGTAGATTGCTGGGCTATGCAGTAACTAACTCTATGTTTTAACTTTCTAAGGAACTGCCATGCTGTTTTCCAAACTGACTGCACCACTTTATATACCCACCAGCAAATGAACATCTGAGGTTCCAGTTTCTGTGAACATGTACCAACGCTTACTAATATTTATCCTTGTTCGTTACAGCCATCCTAGCGGGTGGCAACTGGTATCCCATTATGGTTTTGATTTGCATTTCCCTAGTGACAAAAGATACTGAGCATCTTTTCATTTGCTTCTTGTCTATTTGTTTATCTTCTTTGAATAAATATCCATTCAAATCCTTTCCCCATTTTTAAATTGGGTTGTCTTTTTATTATTGAGTTTTCAGAGTTCTTTATATATTCTGGATACAAGTCCCCCATCAGGTATATGATTTGCAAATATTATCTTTCATTCTGTGGTTTTATTTTCCAGATTATTTAGGGTGTTCTTTGAAAAACAAAAAGGATGAGTTTTGATGAAATCCATTTCATCTATTTTGTCTTTTGTCACTTGTGTTTTTGGTGTCATACTTAAAAAAAAATATCGCCTAACTTAATGTTACAAAAACTTACTTCTACATTTTTCTCTATGAGCTTTATAGTTCTATCTTTTACATTTTGGTCTATTTCCATTTTGAGTTCATTTTTGTGTACAGTGCAAGGTATCTCCATTCTTTTGCATGTGGATATCCAGTTCTTCCAGCACCATGTGTGAAAAAGACTATTCTTTCCCCATTGCACTATCTTGGCACCCTTGTCAAGAATTGATTGATCATAAATGACCCTCAGTTTTGTACTGATCTATATGTCTAATCAAGACAGTATCATATTTGTCTTGATTACTGCTGCTGTGTAGTAAGTTTTAAAATTGGAAAGCATGAGTCCTCCAACTCTGTTCTTTTTCAAAATTGTTTTAGCTATTTTGGGTCTCTTATATTTTCATGTAAATTTTAAGATCTGCTTTTAATTTCTGTTAAAAAAAAAAAAAGCTAGATAGAAAATTGATGGAGATTGTGTTGAAGATTTACACCAATTTGGGGAATACTGCTATCTTAGCAATATTAAGTATTCTGATCCACAAACATAGAATGTGTTTTCATTTATTCGGATGTTTTTAAATTTCATTCAATAAGGTTCTGTAGTTTTCAGTATACGTCTTACACTTCTTCGTAATATTTATTTGTAAGTATCTGTTATGGGTTGCATTGTGTCCTCCAAAATACTTATCTTTTTTTTCTTTTCTTTTTTTAAAAAAATTTTTATTGAATCAGAATTGATTATACATATTTTTAGGGTTCAACATTGAGATATGTTGATCAAATTAACATTCCTATTATATATATTGTTACAAATCATAATTATTCTTTATGCCCCTTGTCCAATCTCTCCCCATCCCTCTCTCTCTCCCCCCCGCCAATTACCCTAGATTTCTTCTCTCCTTCTGAAAGAATAGTGGTTATTCGGTTGATTTGTTGCCTAGATGATCTGTCCAATGCTGAGAGGTGTGGTCAGGTCCCCCAATATTATCATAGGGCAGATGCTTCTTCTGTCACTTTGAAATGGCCTTTGTGAAGAGAGAGATCCTCTTTTCTTTATCTCTGCTGGTGACTCTCCTTGTGTCAATCCACTCCAGTGGCTGGCAGACCATCTGCATGGTGGTTGTGGTGTCTAGCTGCTTTTGCAGCAGCCATGGTGATTGTGGTGGCTGTGTTGGGCCACCCACATGGAGGTGATGTTTTTGGCATGCTCCTTGGCATGGGCAGTATGCCTGGTTGTGGGGAGAGTCTGGTCCCCAACTTCATGCCTCAGGACCCCGGCCAGGCCCTGAGGTACTGGTGCAGTAAGCCTGGTTGTATGAGGAGTTTCCGGTCCCCAGACCCATACCTTGGGTTCCTGGATGGGCCCTGAGGCACTGGCATGGTATGCCTGGTTGTGTGTGTGGGGGAGGTCCGTTCCCCAGCTCCAAGCCTCAGGCCCCTGGGCAGGGCCCTGAGGCACTTTTGGTGTGTCTGGTTGTGGGCAGGGACTCTGGTCCCCTTCCCCATGTCTTGGGTCCTATGGTATGCTCCAATGTACTGGTGTGGTGTGCCTGGTTGTGGGGGGTGGTCCAGTCTCTGGCTGCATGCCCCGGGCCCCTGGGCAGGCCCTGAGGTGCTGGCAGTATGCCTGGATGTGAGAGTGGTGTCTGGTCTCCAACTCCATGCCTCATGTCCCCTGGTGGGCCCCAAGGTGCTGGTGGTATGCTGGGCCAGAACTAATTTTTCGTCCTTTGCTTACTTCTAAAATGGGGGAACTTCCTGTGGGAACAAGTACTTGAGCTTTGTGGTTGAGCTAAATTGCTGCTTTGCTGCTGTTTCCCTAGGGAAGGCTTTTTAGCAGCTCAGGGTTTAATGGTTGACCTTATATGTACTTCTGGCATTCCAGAGACCTGGTGTACCTGGGTTGTGTAGAAACTCTGATCTGGGCCTGAATCTTTTCATCAAACTACACCCCATGCAATTCTGCACTCCCGACCCATCTCCTCTGAGTGGTCCTTAGCTGATTGGGGGCAGATAGGCTGTCCTTGCTGTGTCCCAGTGCTCTCCTGGTGGGTCTGTCTCCCTCACTACCCGTGCTCCAAACACTTCCCACAGGATGGGCCCTATGCAGGTCCCTTGCGATGACTCACTGGCCTCTGAATGGCTCCCCTTTTATAGCTGTTCTGGCTCCTTGCTCCTGCATGGGTCCATGGGAACCTTATTAGTAGTCTTGCTGTCCTGGAGGCCAGCAAGGATCTCTTCACCCCTGCCACCTCTAAGTAACTCCATCTGAAGGGCAGAGCCATGGCTTCTGCCAGCTCCTGCTCCATGTGCTTAGCAGCTGGAGCCTTAAGGCGGCCATGGCCTGAAACGCTCCGAGCAGTTTTTTCTTTTTCTCATCATGGTTTCTCCCACCTTCAAGCACTCCATAGGCCCCTGAGCTCCCGTGGTCCCAACTTGGCTGATGTTACATTTTTATAGTTGTAAATTGGTTGATTTGTGGGAGAGAGTGATGCTGGGGACCATCTATTCTGCCATCTTGACCGGAACTCCTAAAATACATATCTTGAAGTCCTAACCCCAGTACCTTATTTGAAGACAGGGTCCTCACGAAGTCAATCAAGTTAAAATGAGGACAACAGGGTAGGCCTTAATCCAATATGACTGGTGTCCCTATAAAAAGGGAAAATTTGGGGACAGACATACACACAAGAACACCTGTGAAGATGAAGACAGAGATCCACAAGCCACAGAACACCAAAGACTGCCAGAAAACCACCAGAAACTAGGAGAGAGGAATGGAACAGGTTCTCTCTCACTGTCCTCAGGAGGAACCAACCCAGCCGACAACTTGATCTTCGATTTTATGCCTCCAGAAAAGTGGAAAAATAAGTTTCTATTGTTTAAGCCCCCCAGTTTGTGCTACTTTGTTATGGTGGCCCTAGAAAACTAATATAGCATTGTATTCTTTTTTTATGCTCTTGCAAATGGAATTGTTTTCTTAATTTCATTTGAGAATGTTTTTTGTTAGTGTAAAAAAGTGCAAATGGCTCTGCTCTCTCTGTTTCCACCATCTTGCAATGGGAGACTCCCAGGTCACTGTTGCCACCACCAGATGGACTTTGGACTTCTCAGCCTCAGAAACTTTTTCAGAGGAGTGATATCATCAAGATGTTGGAATAGACGATTCTCAGCATCACTCCTCCCCTCAAGTGATCCATTTATAACTATTAAAAAGCAAAGACTGCCAACCTGGGACTGATGGAGTGGGGGGCAGAGGAGAGACCTGTGGATTTCAGGAAGGCACGAGACCATGGCAAGATGGTGTAGGGACAGCACCTATTGTTCTGAGCCCTGGCCACTTCTGAGGCAGACTGGTACAAAAGAGGGGAGTAACTGCTGCACATAGATCAAAGCTGAAAAAAATCTACAATGGCACCCTTTTTATAAACCTGCTTGGAGTTTGCAGGGGAGAGGAGGGTTTCAGAGTGTACCATACCAGCCTACGAGCCGTAAAGACCACTAGCAAGATTCCCCTGGACCCACATATGAGTGAGCAGCTGCAACCAACTGGAGAAAAGAGCTGTTCAGAGGCTGGTCTTGAATCCATCTGAAAAATATCTTGTGTGGGTGTTGAGAGACAAAATTTGAATCCAACTATCCTATTGAATGAACACTGGACTTCAGAAATCCTACAAAATTTTTTAGGGCAGCAGCAGAGGAACCGGCAGCAGCAGCAGCAGCGGAGGAGCTGACAGTGGCGTAAGCAGCACCGGCGGTAGTGGCGCCAGCGGCAGCAGTGGGGGAAGCGGCACCAGCAGTAGTGGCAGCAGTGGTGGGAGCAGGGGAAGCAGTGGCAGCGGAGACAGTGGCAGTGGTGCTGGCGGCAGCGGCAGCAGTGGGGGAAGCGGCAGCGGCAGCAGCGACATCCTGCAGTACTGCCCCATCACTCAGCAGCCCGGCAGAGTCCAAGCTGACCAGAGAGGTGGCTCCCCGGAGAGGCCCAAGACCTGAGACAACCACACACGCAAGGCACTAGTGGCCAACTGAGTAGTCACTGAGGGAGCCATACCAAATTGGCAACCACAGCAACATCTTAGTCAGTCAAAAGTGTCAAACCTGTGGACTGTGAAACCCCCTGCCACAAGGAATAAACATCAAAACAAAAATACCAGAAATACAAAAAATCAAGAAAGTACACTACCAAAAGTTAATAAATCTCAAACTCTAGATCCTATAGAACAAGAACCCCTTGAAATGACTGACAAGGAATTTCGAGTGATAATTCTAAGGAAACTGAATGAGATACAAGAAAACTCAGCTAGACATCATGATGAAACGAGGAAAAGTATACAGGACCTGAAAGAGGAAATGTACAAGGAAATCAATGTCCTGAAAAAAAATGTAGCAGAACTTGCCGAACTGAAGAACTTATTCAGTGAAATAAAAAACACAACGGAGAGTTTAACCAGCAGGCTTGTCGAAGTTGAAGAGAGAACCTCTGAACTTGAAGATGGGCTGTCTGAAATAACACAAGCAGACAAAAAAAAAAAAAAAAGAAAAAAGAAAAAAGAATCAAAGGCATTGAAGAAAATCTGAGAGAGATATCAGACAACCTTAGGTGCTCAAATATCCGAGTCATGGGTATTCCAGAAGGGGAGGAAAAAGGAGATTGCATTGAAAACATATTCAACAAAATAGTGGCAGAAAACTTCCCAGGTATAGGAAAAATCACAGATCTTCAGATCCAGGAAGCTCAACAATCTCCAAACGTATTCAACCCAAAAAGGTCTTCTCCAAGACATGTTATAGTCAAACTGGCAAAACTCAAGACACAGAGAGAATCTTAAAAGCTGCAAGAGAGAAGCATCAAATCACCTATAAGGGAGCCCCAATCAGGCTCACATCAGACTTTTCATCACAAACCCTAAAAGCCAGAAAGGAATGGGATGATATATTCAAAATATTACAAGACAGGGATTGTCAGCCAAGAATACTCTACCCTGCAAGGCTATCCTTCCAAAATGAAGGGAAAATAGTATATTTCTCAGACAAACAAAAACTGCGGGAGTTCACCACCACACAACCACCCTTACAAGAAATCCTCAAGGGAGTACTGGGTTTGGTTTCTGAAAAATAACTAACACTGCCATAAAAACCCAAGAAAAATCTAAACCAACTAGGATAATAAAAATGGCATTCATGAAGAGAAAACAAACAAAAAGGCTATCTACAACCTAATGAACCAACAAACACAGAAAACAAACAGTAAATCAGAAAGCAAGGAACAAAAGAAACCTAAGACAACCAAACAACAATCAATAAAATGCTAGGAATAAATCAACACTTTTCAATAACAAGTGTTAATGTAAAAGGCTTAAATTCCCCAATCAAAAGACACAGACTGGCTGACTGGATTAAAAAGGAGGACCCAACTATATGACGCCTTCAAGAGACCCACCTCACCCATAAAGACTCACATAGACTAAGAGTGAAAGGATGGAAAAAGATTTACCATGCAAACAGAAAAGAAAAACGAGCTGGAGTAGCTATTCTTATATCTGACAAAGTAGACTTTAAACTAAAAGCCATAAAAAGAGACAATGAGGGACACTACATAATGATAAAAGGACTGATCCATCAAGAAGACATAACAATCATAAATATGTACGCACCCAATGTTGGAGCAACCAGATTTATAAAACAAACTCTATTAGACCTAAAGAAGGAAATAGACACTAATACCATAATAGCAGGGGACCTGAACACCCCACTGTCAATATTGGACAGACCATCTAGGCAAAGAATCAGCAGAGAAACACAAGATCTAAACAATACTCTAGACCAACTGGACATGGCAGATATCTACAGAACATTCCATCCAACAACCTCAGAATATTCATTCTTCTCATCAGCACATGGATCATTCTCCAGGATAGATCACATATTAGGTCACAAATCAAGTCTCAATAAATTTTAAAAAATTGGAATTATCCCATGTATTTTCTCAGACCGCAATGGATTAAAACTAGAAATCAATAACAAATGAAATTCTGGAAACTATACAAACACATGGAAATTAAACAGCATTCTACTTAATGACATATGGGTCCAAAAAGAAATCAAGCAGGAAATCAAAATATTTATTGAAACTAATGAAAATAATGATACATCATACCAAAACCTGTGGGATACTGCAAAAGCAGTATTAAGGGGGAAATTTATTGCATTAAATGCTCACCTCAGAAGAATGGAAAGATGTCAAGTGAACAACCTAACACTTCACCATAAAGATCTAGAAAAACAAGAACAATCCAAACCTAAAGTTAGCAGACGGAAAGAAATCATTAAGATCAGAGCAGAACTTAATGAAATTGAAACCCAAAAAACAATACAAAAGATCAATGAATCAAAAAGTTGGTTTTTTGAAAAGATAAATAAAATTGACAAACCATTAGCATGGCTAACAAAAAAAAGAAGAGAGAAGATTCAAATAACAAAAATTAGAAATGAAAAAGGTGATATTACAGCTGATTCATCTGAAATATAAGGAATCATTCGAGAGTACTATAAACAACTATACACCAACAAGTTTGAAAACCTGGAGGAAATGGACAAATTTCTGGACACACACAAGCTCACAAAACTGAGCCATGAGGATGTAGAAAATCTGAACAGACCAATAACAATAAAGGAGATTGAAGCTGTTATCAGAAAGCTCCCAACAAATAAAAGCCCAGGACCAGATGGATTCACAGCAGAATTTTACCAAACATTCAAAGAGGAATTGACACCGATTCTTTACAAACTATTCCAAAAGATTGAAACAGACGCAAATCTCCCAAACTCATTCTATGAAGCAAACATCATCCTGATACCAAAACCAGGTAAAGATATAACCAAAAAAGAAAACTACAGGCCGATATTCTTGATGAATATAGATGCAAAAATCCTCACTAAAATACTAGCAAACAGAATACAGCAACACATACGTAAAATTATTCACCACGATCAAGTGGGATTCATCCCAAGGATGCAAGGTTGGTTCAACATATGCAAATCAATAAATGTGATACACCATATTAATAAAATCAAACACAAGGACCATATGATCATCTCTATAGATGCTGAAAAAGCATTTGATAAAATTCAACACTCATTCATGACAAAGACCCTCTATAAGTTAGGTATAGACGGAAAGTATCTCAACATAATCAAAGCCATATATGATAAACCCACTGCCAATATCATCCTGAATGGGGAAAAGCTGAAAGCTTTTCCTTTAAGAACAGGAACTAGACAAGGATGCCCACTCTCACCACTCCTATTCAACATAGTGTTGGAAGAACTAGCCAGAGCAATCAGAGAAGAGAAGGAAATAAAGGGCATCCAGATTGGAAAAGATGAAGTCAAAATGTCCCTGTTTGCAGATGACATGATCCTATATATTGAACAGCCTAAAGCTTCCACAAAAAAACTCTTGGAAGTGATAAATGATTTCAGCACAGTAGCAGGATACAAAATCAACACACAAAAATCAGTAGCATTTCTTTTCTCCAACAGTGAACATGCGAACGAGAAATCAAGAAAGCCTGCCCATTTACAATAGCCACCAAAAAAATAAAATACTTAGGAATTGAATTAACCAAGGAGGTGAAAAATCTCTATAATGAGAACTACAAACCACTGCTGAGAGAAATTAGAGAGGATACAAGAAGATGGAAAGATATCCCATGCTCTTGGATTGGAAGAATCAACATAGTGAAAATGTCCATACTACCCAAAGTGATATACAAATTCAATGCAATCCCCATCAAAATTCCACTGACATTTTTCTCAGAAATGGAAAGAACTATCCAGACATTTATATGGAATAACAAAAGACCATGCATAGCCAAATCAACACTGAGCAAAAAAAATAAAGCTGGAGGCATAACACTACCTGACTTTAAACTATACTACAAAGCTATAATAACCAAAACAGTATGGTACTGGCATAAAAACAGACACACTGATCAATGGAATAGAATAGAGAATCCAGAAATCAACCCACACACCTACAGCCATCTGATCTTTGACAAAGGCACCAAGCCTATACACTGGGGAAGAGATGGCCTCTTTAGCAAATGGTGCTGGGAGAACTGGATATCCATATGCAGGAGAATGAAACTAGACCCATACCTCTCACCATACTCTAAAGTCAACTCAAAATGGATTAAAGAATTAAATATACACCCTGAAACAATAAAACTTCTTAAAGAAAACATAGGAGAGACCCTTCAGGAAATAGGACTGGACACAGACTTCATGAATAAGACCCCAAAAGCATGGGCAACCAAAGGAAAAATAAACAAATGGGACTATATCAAACTAAAAAGCTTCTGCACAGCAAAAGAAACAATTAACAGAGTTAAAAGACAACCAACAGCGTAGGAGAAAATATTTGCAATATATACATCTGACAAAGGATTAATATCCAGAATATACAAGGAACTCAAACAACTTTACAAGAAAAAGACAAGCAACCCAATTAAAAAACGGGCCAAAGAGCTAAGCGGGCATTTCTCTAAGGAAGATATACAAATGGCCAACAGACATATGAAAAAATGCTCAACGTCACTCAGCATCCGGGAAATGCAAGTCAAAACTACACTGAGATACCATCTCACCCCAGTTAGGATGGCTAAAATCCAAAAGACTCTGAACGATAAATGCTGGCAAGGTTGCAGAGAAAAAGGAACTCTCATACATTGTTGGTGGGACTGCAAAATGGTGCAACCTCTATGGAAAATGGTATGGAGGTTCCTCAAACAATTGCAGATAGATCTGCCATATGACCCAGCTATCCCAGTGCTTGGAATATACCCAGAGTTATGGAAATCATCAAGTCGAAGGTATACCTGTTCCCCAATGTTCATCGCAGCACTCTTTACAATAGCCAAGAGTTGGAACCAGCCCAAATGTCCATCATCGGATGAGTGTTTATGGAAAATGTGGTATATCTACACAATGGAATACTACTCAGCTGTAAAAACGAATGAAATATTGCCATTTGCAACAACATGGATGGACCTTGAGAGAATTATATTAAGTGAAACAAGTCAGGCACAGAAAGAGAAATACCACATGTTCTCATCTATTGGTGGGAGCTAAAAATAAATAAATAAATTCACACACACACACACACACACAAAAAAACCGGGGGGGGGGGGAAGAAGACACAACAACTACAATTACTTGAAGTTGATACGACAAGCAAACAGAAAGGACATTGTTGGGTGGGAGGGGGGAGAGGGAGGAGGGAGGGGGGTTTCGGTAATTGGCCACAATAATCAACGACAATGTATATCGACAAAATAAAATTAAGGAAAAAAAATTAATAAAAAATTAAAAAAGTACAAATGATTTCTATACAATCTTGTATCCTGTAACCTTGATGAACCCTTTATTAGTCTTAATAGTTTTTTTTAGTGACTTCCTTAGGATTTTCTATACATAGGATAATGTCATCTACAAATACAGATAATCTCACTTCTTCCTTTCAGTCTCTCAACGCTAAGGATGACATTAACGATTGGTTTTTCCTAAGTGCCCTTTTTCAGGTTAGGGAAGTTCCCATCTATTCCTAGTTTTTTGTTATTGTGGTGGTGTGTGTCTATTATGAAAGGGTGTTGGATACTGTCAAAAGTTTTTTCTATGTCTACTAAGGTGACCATGTAATTATCATTATTTTTTTGACTTGTAAGGGGATCGTAACCCTCAGCTTGGTGTTGTCTATACCACGCTCACCCAGTGAGCTAACCGGCCATCCCTATATAGGATCTGAACCCGTGGCCTTGGCGCTACCAGCACCGCACTCTCCCCCGTGAGCCACAGGGCTGGCCCAAAAGTGACCATGTAATTTTAGTTCTTTATTCTATTAATATGACTTATTGCGTTGATTTATTTTCATTTGGATTCCTCAGAAAGATCCCACTTGGTCATGGTATATAATTCTTTTTACATGTTGCTGGACTCAGTATTCTAATATTTTGCTGAGGATTTTCATGTCTATATTTGTAAGGAATGTTGGTCTGCAACTTTCTTTTTCTGTGATGTTTTTGTTTGGTTTTGGTATCAGAGCGATACTGGCCTCATAAAATGAGTTGGTAGGTGTTCCCCCCTCTTCTATGTTTTGGAAGAATTTGTGAAGGATTGGTGCTAATTCTTATTTAAAAATTTGATATAGTTCACCAGTAAAGAAATCTGGGCCTGGGCTTATCTTTGTGAGAAGCTTTTAAATTACAGATTTAGCCTCTTTACTTGTTACAGCTCTATTCAGATTTTCTGTTTCTTTCTGAGTCAGTTTCAGTAGTTTGTGTCTTTCTTGCAACTTATCCATTTCATCTAGGTTACCTGATGTGTTGGCATATAGTTCATCACAGCATTCCCTTACAATCCTTTTGAGTTGTGTAAGGTTGGTAGTGATATATGTTTTCACTTCTGGTTTAAGTAATTTGAGTCCTCACTTTTTAGAAAATTAGACAGCCTAGCTAATAGTTTGTGAAACAATCTATTTTTAAAAAAAACAAATTTTGGTGTCATTGATTTTCTCTGTTGTTTTTCTATTCACTGTTTCATTTATTTCCACTCTAATCTTTATTTCCTTCTTTCTGCTTGTTTTGGGTTTACCTTGCTCTGCTATGATAGTTTCATAAAGTGCACTATTTGATTATTGTTTTATGACCATTTTTCTTTTTCTTTTTTTTTTTTAATTTTTGTTTAAAAGATGACTGGTAAAGGGATATTAACCCTTGACTTGGTGTTGTCAGTACCACGCTCTCCCAAGTGAGCTAACTGGCCATCCCTCTACAGGGATCCGAACCCATAGCCTTGGTGTTATCAGCACCACACTCTCCCAAGTGAGCCACAGGCCGGCCCCCATTTTTCTTTTTTAAATATAGGCATTAACAAGTACTAATTTCTAAGAACTACTGTAGCTGCATCCTATAAGTTTTGCTATGTGGTCTTCTTGTTTCATTCCATTAGTTACTTAAAAATGCAGTGTTCAATTTTCACATATTTGCAAATTCTTCAATTTTTTTTGTTAATAATTCATAATTTCATTCTATTGTGGTCAGAGAACATGTTTTGCATGATTTCAATGTTTTTAAATTTACTGAGGCTTGTTGTGGTTTAACATAAGGTCTGTTCTGGAGAATGTTCCATGTGCTTCCGAGAAGAATACGTATTCTGCTTTTTTCAAGGAAGATCAAAAAGGATGCCAGTTGTGGCAATTGCTTATATGTAAGGAATGCTAAGTAGTAAGAATTTTATATCCCTGGAACTTTTGGCATATCTATAAAACAGCTGGAGAAAAGCAAGATAATAGAAACTTACACAATGAACCTAATTTTTGAGAATTTATCATGTACTAGATACCATGCTAGTCCTGAATAAGACAGACACGGTTGCTACTGTCTTAGAGCCCAGGGTCTAATACAACTATAGAGAACTAAATAAGCTATTAGAATACAGTGTGCTCTGTGCTTAAAAAGGACGTATAAGGTGCTTTTGGAAATATGCAAGGAGAGTGTATTAGTCCATTTCTGTTGCTTATAACAGAACACCTGAAACTGGGTAATTTATAAAGAAATACAATGTATTTCTTACAGTTTTGGAGGCTGGGAAGTCCAAAGTCCAGGGAGCACATCTGGTGAGGGCTTTTCTTGGTGTTAATTCTCCACAGCAACGCAAGGTACCACATAGCAAAATGGGCTGAGCAAGAGAGCTAACCTGCTCACTCAAGCTCCATATAAAGTCATCAGAACCATGCCCAGCCCAGGACCACCCATTAAACCATCAACCCAGTACTCCATGAATGGGTCAATCCATTAACGAGGGAACAGTCCTCACAATCTAATTACCTCTTTAAGGCCCCACCTTTCAATTACCTTAATAGGATTTCCCAATCACTTAACACTGTGACAGTGGGGATGAAGTACCCAACACATGAAATCTGAGGGGACACATTCAACCCATAGCAGAGGGATACCTGACTTACATTCCTAGAAGAAGTGTCAACATATCTAACATGGAAGGATAAATAGGAATTGGCCGTGAAGGGTGTAAGAGAGAAGGAAAAGGAGAAGGGGTAAAAAAAAAAGTGTCCTCCAGGAAGAAGGACTATCGTATGGGAAGGTCTGGTCCTAGGAGAAGTTGTGGCTGAAATGAAGACCGTAAAGGGCAGTGGTAAGTGAGAAGGATGGAATAATAAGCCAGGTATTCTGGGTAAAGCTTTGGGCTGAATGTTTGTGTTCCCCGAAATTCATATGTTGAAACCTAATTACCAATGTGGCGATACTAGGAAGTGGGGCCTTTGGGGGGTGATTTAGGTGGATGGGATTTGTGCCCTTATAAAAGAGGCCTTAGAGAGTTGCCTTTCTGCTTCACCATGTGAAGACTCAGCAAGAAGGTGCCATCCATGAACCAAAAAGTGGGCCCTCACCAGACACCTAATCTGCGGACACCTTGGTCTTGGACTTCCAGCTTCCAGAAATGTGAGAAATAAATTACTGTTGCCTATAAGCCACCCAGGTTATGGCATTTTGTGACAGCAGCCTGGATGGACTAAGATACTGACCAAAACTGTAAAGTTGGAAAAGAGTATTAACCAAGGGATTACATGGCAAGTTAATTTTCACATCGAATGTTAATGCGTCTGTACAGCTGGAGATAGAGCGAGTGAGAAGTCTATTTGGGGATCATGGCTTTGGTGGGAATTTTCACAGGAGCTGAACCACTGCAGAGAACGTTTTTTAGAAAATGAATGACAAGAAAGGGAAATCAGAGAACAGAGAACAGTGTCTGGGTTTGAGTGCATGTCCACAGTCTGTGAGGACCCTGAGCACCGTGGGCTGCCTTCCTGATCCACCACGCCTCTTTCTCCTGCTCCCAGAACCCCAACTTTGTTCGCACATCCACTTTACCCAGATAAGCCATTTGATTTAGAAGCTGACCCTTTCCTGGCTCCAGGGGCTGATCTTTGGTTTGAGGATAACCTTACAGCCCCTCACCAGTATTCATCCAGAGTGGAAATTTGACTTAACTTGGCTCAATCAAACTGAAGGGAAAGATTTTTGTTCCCTGACTGATAAAAAAGAGGTCCACTTTCTCCTCCTGAAAGCCTGTTGCCAGCTACTTGGTGTCTCAGACTCCCTTGAAACTGTGAGTGCCCATGTAATGTGGTTATCACCAGTAAGAGAGGGTCTGCCAGGAGGTATCTCCAAGGCCATTTAGGGCTGGTGGTGGCTCAACAGTGTTAGGAGCCTCCAAACTCTTTCTGTCCTCTGCTCCAGCTGCTGCTGGCTCCCATCTTGCAGTAAGCTAGCAAAACACAAAGGTGATGAAGGAGGAAGTGTACAGCCAAGAAAATCTCCCCGATTATGCAACCCCTGAAGTCTGCTCTACTGCTAGGCTTCCAGTTACATGAACCAATAAAGTTCCTTGTCGTTTAAGCCTGGTTTGAATTGCATTTCTGAACTTGACAGCATCCTAAAATCTACAATAGGAAAATAAACTCACAAAGAAACCAAAAAAAAAAAAAAAAAAAAAAAGGTTAAGAGGTAGAGGAGAATCAGAAGAGTTCATTACGATCCAGTGTGAATCACTGACAATGCTAAATGTAGTGGATTTATCAAGGAAGATGTTCTTCCTACAGTATTTCTGATTTGGAGAGGGAATCTCTGTATTCAGTGTAACCATACCATGGTTTTCTGATCTATGTAATTCTCAAAGGCTAACTGATGGTAGTCAACTTTACATCTGGATTCTAGTACTTATAAGTATGCTTTTATAATGAAATGCAGAATAAACGTGGCCAAGTAAGAGCTTTGTACTGTAAGTACACAGAAACTTCTCTTTTCAAATTAATCAGTGAAGTCTTGTACGTATCAAAGATACATTCTTTCAAGATGTTCTTTAACAAAAAAATTATGAAAAAAAAATTTAAACATATACCTAAAGTCAGAAAGAATAATAAACATAACAAAGCGCCATATATCCATTGCTCAGATGCTAGAATTATCAATATTTTGTCACTCGTGTGCTTCCCTCACATATAAAATCAACTGTTTGAAAATCAGAATATGTTTTCTTATATAAACCATGTATAAATGGCAGTTAGAATCTGAAGCCAGAACATGGAAGCCCATCCCATAAGATACATTACATTTTTACATTCTGAATAGAAAACAACGTTATTGAAACCATTAGTTATTTAACTATGAGTCCCATTAATGTGTCTAAGAAAAAGAAGAGACTTACCAAAGCAAAAAATGTCTGACCAGCCTCTACTAAAATCGCTAAGTAGACATATAAAAACTTCCAATTTTTTAGTAGTATTGTTAGAATCACTTAGTTGCATCATCTTAAATATCTGCCACACGTTTCCTAAAAATATTTCTATCTGCTTTTTCTCTCCACAGCTTGAGGTCCAGTGGTTCTCAAAGTGTGGTCCAGGAACACCTGGGTGTTCCCTAAACCCTTTGAGGAGGTCAGCAAGATCGAAACTATTGTCTTAATAATACAAAGATGTTATTTGCTCTTTTCATGCTTATTCTTTCATGGGCACACGGTGGAATTTTCCAGAGGCTACATGATGTATAATATCACTGCTCTAATGGGTATACATGTGAAGCAGATGTGAGAATCCTTCTGTCTTCTATTAAACCAGACATTAAAAAGATTTATGAAAATATAAAACAATTCTAATCTCATTACATTTTTTGTTTTACAAATATAATTTTTTAAAAAGTCATTTATATTAACATGTAATGGGGTTATTATTTTTATTTTTAAGGAATTCATAAATAATTATAAAATTTTATTTCAATTTTAATTTCTAATGCTTGTATTAAAAGATATGATCTGCATAAAAATTTCTAGGGGTGTTCAATGATTTTTGAGAGTGTAAAGGTGTCCTAAGGCCAAAGAGTTTGAGAACTATTCTTCTAGGCAAATACCCTTCTTCATTATCTAAATGAAACTTTTGGCTTAAGAGTTTAAAAGAAATTCTTTTCCTTGGGCTGGCCAGTTAGTTCAGTAGGTTAGAGTGCAGTGTTGATAACATCACCATCAAGGTTTCAGATCCTCGTACTGGCAAGCCACCAAAAAAACAAAAAAACAAAAAACAAAAAAAATACATATATATATATTTTTTTTTTCAATATTTTTTGCATATGTCACTGGAAATAAAATCTATCCCCTACCTGAAATTCCTTTCCATGGTAAACGTTCTCTGATTTTGAGTAGGAAATAGATATTAGATGAGGATGATGTCTAAGATGACACTTACCTTTACTAATTCTGTGTAGCCTGTTTCTTTTGGGGTCCACCAAGGCTGAGCTTTCAGTCCATTCACATTGTAGAGTGAGCGCTGCCAAACAGACGCAAAGTGTCCTCTCCTGTGCCCAAGCTCGTACCACTTATATGCCTGAAAGAACAGAAAGACTGCACTCCACACCACTCTTCAGATAAAGCATTCTTATTAATTTTAAAATTAAAGATATTAAAAATAAGATTCATTTTGAGACATTTAAATAAAGAGCTTTTCCTGTCAGGCAGCCAAATCTGTTGAAAATCTGTGGAAATCTGGTAAAGGTACCGTTATTTCACTGGGTTTCTGATTATGACCTGTCAGGCTGTAAACTCTCTGAATCCTGGGTTCATGCCCCAACCTATTTTGGTCTCCTCCACAGTGGCCAGCACAGACTCCAGGACTTTTTTGTTGAATGGATAAATAACAAGATACCAAAGGGGACTATAGGAGGGGCCTTCGAAAAGTTCATGGAAAATGTGTATTATGACAAAACTATGCACAGATCGCAAAATTTTTTTGCACCAAAATAAATCCGTACTAACTTGTTATAACAGGTCTGAATAGGATCTACTTTGAGGCACTATGAAGGATAAGATATCAGTTTAAAAAGAGCCCCTACCAGAGCAACATGAATTCTGCTAAGATTGAAGCAAGAACAAACATCAGATTGACGGTGAAGTTGGGGGGAAGAATGGTGAAATCATTGGTGCTTTATGAAAAGTTAAAGGGGCCAATGCCCCAAAGAAATCAGCAGTTTACAAACGGATAACTCATTTTAAGAATGGATGAGACAACATTAAAGATGAAACCCCCAGCAGCAGACAATCCACATCAACTTACAAAGAAAAAACTAATCTCGTTCATGCTCTAATTGAAGAGGACTGAAGATTAAGAGAGAAACAACAGCCAACACCACAGACATCTCAACTGGTCCAGCTTCCACAATTCTGACTGAAAACTGAAGCTGAGCAAAGCTTCTGCTCGATGGGAGCCAAAACTGTTCTGCGCAGATGAGCTGCAGACAAGAGCAGAGCTTTCCATGGAAATTTTAAACAAGTGGGATCATGATCCTGAAACATTTCTTTAAAGAACTGTAACAGGAGATGAAACATGGCTTCACCAGTACAATCCTGAACACAAAGCACAAAGCAGGCTACCAAAGGTGGAGGTGGTCCCACCAAAGCAGAAGCAGACTAGCCAAGAGCAAAGATCACGGCAACAGTTTTTTTGGATGTTCAGAGCATTCTGCTTGTTGACTTTCTACAGAGCCACAGAAGGGTAACATCTGCTTATTTTGAGAGTGTTTTGAGAAAGTTAGCCAAAGCTCTACCAGAAAAACACCCAGGACAGCCTCACCAGAGAGGCCTTCTCCACCATGACAATGCTCCTGCTCACTCCTCTCATCAAACGTGGGCAATTTTGTGAGAATTTTGATGGCGGATCATCAGGCTTCCATCCTACAGTCCTGATTCAGCTCCTTCTGACTTCTTTTTGTTTCCTAATCTTAAAAAAATCTTTAAAGGGCATCTACTTTTCTTCAGTTAATAATGTAAAAAAGACACTGACATGGTTAAATTCCCAGGACCCTCAGTTCTTTAGGGATGGACTAAATGGCTGGTATCATTGCTTACAAAACTGTCTTGAACTGGATGGAGCTTATGTTGAGAAATAGAGTTTGTATTTTTTATTTTTACCTTTTAATTCATTTTTCCACTAACTTTTTCAAGTCCCCTTGTATTTATATTCCAGCTATCATTTCTTAAGTGCTATTGTTATGTTTCCTTTAAAAGGAAAAGATTATGATTTAAAATTTTTTTCAAAGATTTTGCATTTCCTGAATTGGAATGCTAAAATGGAGAGCAATTTCTTTTCTTATCTTATTTGTTGGCAGCTGGCTGGTAAGGGGATCCACACCCTTAACTTTGGTGTTACCGGTACCAGGCTCTCTCAAGTGAGCTAAACGGCAGTCCTGGAGTAATCTCTTTTCACATGCACTTTCTTTCCATATCCACATTTAATAAGGCTACCCCAAGGTGACAGGGTGCAAATCTTCCATTAAATTAAGTAGACAGAAGAGAAATATTAATATTACGAGCTGGCAATAAGTATAGTGAAAACCCACATTAGGTTTTTTAAAAGGGAACTTTTGTTCCTAATACACTTTTTTTTTTTTTTTTTTCTGCCATAAGGGATAACAATTGTGGTTTTAGGCTAGCTGTAACATGATACAACTTGACTCCAACAGGACTAGCCTTTTCAGGGACAGCTGGCTACAGAGCATGCTGCTCCATATGGCTCCTTCAAATGACACCCTAACCATATGTTCTCCAAGTGGCCTTTCCCATATGCTTCCTGCATTGTACAAGCTCCATTGTCTTTGTAATGGAGAACGTTTCTAGTGGTTCACTAATATTATTCCCTTTATTATTACAAGACTGCTCTAATGATTACTTTTGAAGCGTAATTTCAACTATATATTTTATCAATAAAAATAAGCATTTGCTATCAACTTGAATATCTTTTTCATAAAATCCTTTAAGTATAAAAAATATTAACTTTTAAAATTTTCTTAAAATTCACATTTCAAATTTTCCTTCATTAGAAAAATGAAGGGTGATAGTAATACCACCTCACATTTTCAATACCATTTACAGTTTACTACTTGCTTTTACATGTGTAATCTCATTTGATCTTTCCAATAAACCCAAATATCTCCATTTTAAAAATGTTGAAACTGGGGTTTATAAAGGCTACATATCATAAACTAGAATTGAGGGCTCCTGTTATTTGTTCTACTCTCCTATCTTTGGATCAATTAAAAAAACTATCAAAAGTAATTTTCTTATTTAGTTATATTTCTCATTAATATCTCAAATTAAGAATGCATATACTAACCATTCTTATATATTTTCCTTGAAATATGAGAGTACTTCAAATAGTTTGTGGAAAAACAGAATTAAAAGACAATACGAATCTATGAATTTTCTGAAGTACCCTCGTGCATGTAAGTTGTAGTTAGAGTTTCTTTAAAAATCAGAACATCAAAATGGCTAATTGTTTTCTGATTTAAAATAATTGCATGTACATTTTAAATTAATTTGGCTATTGTGGTTATTTTTGTCCAATTTGAATTTAGGATTTTATTTCCTATATCTTTTGGTGTTAAAGTGAACAACATAATATTTATTACAATGGATGACTTTTTTGAAAATCTGACAGTCCATTAATTTTTGAGTCATCAGCAATTCATATAAAGGACTAGGCATATGGGTAGAAGAGTAAGAAAAAAAAAATTGTCATAGGAAAACCAAAACAGCGAACATTATAGCTTCAGTTCAGGAGTGAGACATCACAGACTTGAGTTCTGGTCCTTGACACCCACCGTGCTGGTGCCTGTGCAAGGCACTTTGCTTAGCTTGGTGTGTTGAAACTGTCTATATGGTCTTTTCTGACACTCAAGGAAAGTACTACTGCTTCAAACAGGACCCTTAATTTTGCACTCTCCTGCCATTTAACTTTTGGGAGAAACAAAATCAGGAAAATGATATACCAGGAATTTAAAACAATCACCTTCAATGATGTATTATATAGAAGACCCAATGAATTCAGCTAGATTGCTTTTTTTTTTTTTTACATCTAAATTATCTTACAATAAAAATTGCTAGAAAATCAATGATCAAGGTAGAATCCTCTGAAATGTTCCTCCTTACTATTTCCTGCCCAATCAGGAATTTTACACATCTAATCAGGAGTACTAAAATAGTAAGATCAGGTAGGCCACTAGGTGTTTATGAATAAAACATACTCTTAAATGTTTTATATCAAATGTTGTACTTTCTTCAAATTATTGTTATGTAAGGTTTTCACACACATATCCCCACCCCCATATACACAGAAATAGTACATCTAAAGACTCCAGCTCTGAAAAGCCCAGGCCACATCGGTGGATGAGGTCGATGCCACGGACCAGAGTACACCAAATCCCCAGAACTGGCCCTGATGAAAAACTGTTGGGAGGAAGACAAGTGAGTTGTTTCTGTGACATCCGTAGGGTGACACTAAGCAGGCAACAGACATAGGAATCTGGACTTGGAGGAGACCATTCCAGCTAGAATGTGGATTCAGAAGTTATGGAAATATTAAGAACAGCTGAAGCTGAATTGCTGAAAGACTATCACGGTTTGTCTTTCTCCCTCTTCCTGTTCCTACTAAATGAACCTATTAGAGAAATTTTCCTCAAAACCTATTTTCTTGTCAGCCTCTGAAGCACAGAGGCCGTGGGTTTGCTTCTCATGCAGCCATCCTCTTGGGGCTGGAGCAGAGCTCCATGTGTGAAAACACGAAAAGGTGGCTGCTTCCTGATTTGCAAACTCAGAGCAAGACAACCAATTCAGATTCAACATCTACTATCGGGAATGTACTGAAATGGGGTTTCTACAGGCTAGTTTCTGTTCTCCTATAAGGATGAAGCCTTGTGAACTTTTTAAATTCAGGAACTGTGCTGTTCATTGCATATTAATGATAATTAAGCTGGTAGAACAGTCCCATAGGTTCAAATCCCAAGCCCTTAGCAAGTGTTTAGTGAATTCTTTGCCCTTGAAGTAAAGGCTGTTTTCATCTAAGAGGTGACATAAATCACACACTTCTTTTATCTGTCTTTGCCCTGACTCTGAAGTGTTCAAAGATAAATTAATTAGCATCAGTTATATTTATAGTAGTCAAACATGAACATTTATCCAGTGTTAGATATTGTAGCAAAATCTTTCTTATCCCTATCATTCAAAGGAGTCCCAGCCATTTACATTTAAAAGAATAAAGGAACACAAAAATGATTACTAATCAGCAGTTTCTTCTCCCTTCTTTCACTTTACTTCTAATGTCTCATTCTATGTCAGTTGACTGACTGGTAGGTTAAAGGGGAAAAGGTAAGAATAAGGAAAAATGTGCAAAGAAAACAGTGTCAGTTATCTAAACATTTATTACCTCAAATCGGTTCATGTCTTTAGCAGGCAATTATCCTGTCACAAACCCCCTTTTCTGAACCCTCAGTTGTGCACATGGTCCCATGCTCTTATTACTTTTAGAAACCTGAAGCTGTGTTATCCTTGTATATTACTTTATTACATACACAGAATGCAAAGGTTACAAAGTTTTAGTGTCTCACTTTACCCTTTCATCCACTGACTCTAAGAACAGCCCAGCCTTGACCCCCGCAGGGTACAGGACAGGACAGGACAGGTGGGCTTCACCTACCAGCAGCGCTATGTAAATCATGGTGTATCACAAAAGAGTTTTAAAATTTACAAAATGTGATGTCATGATAGTGATCCAACGTTATGTTTATAGAAGCGACATTGTACTCAGGAAAAATCATAAATCACAAAGAAAACATGTAACTTATTTTAGCTACTACATCTTTGTGTCAGTACCTGTGATTACCATAGCTACAAGTGTTCATCTTAAACTTGATATTAAATATTTCAGAAGGTAAGTTATGCAATCAACCATTAGGATCAGTGTGCTTAGGAATCAGTTGAATAAAGACTTCATTCTAAAAATAACTACTTTTAAAATTCCAAAATAAAACAAAAATGAATCCAGGCAAACAGGGGTTATAGAAGGAAGGTATCTCAACACAATAAAAGCCGTATACGACACACATACCGCCAATATCATCCTGAATGGGGAAGAGCCGAAAGCTTTTCCTTTAAGAACAGAGAAAAGTTACAATTTCAAAAATGTAAAAAAAAAGACAAGGATGCCCACTCTCACCACTCCTATTTAACAGGTATTGGAAATACTTGCCAGAGCAATTAGACAAAAGAAAGAAAGAAAGGGCATCCAAACAGGAAAAGATGAAGTCAAACTATTCCTGTTTGCAGATGACATGGTTCTATGTACAGAAAATTTGAGACTCTACCGAAAAGCTCTGAGAGCTGATAAATGACTCAGTAAATTTTCAGGATACAATATCAATATACAAAAATCAGTAGCATATTTATACTCCAACAACAAACTAGCAGAAAAAGAAATCAAGAAAGCAAGCCTGTGTACAATAGTCACCTAAATAAATAAATAAATAAATAAATAAAATACCTAAGAATAAATTTAACAGAGTAAGTGAAAGATCTCTATGATGAGAACTACAAATCTCTGCTGAAAGAAATTAAAGAGGACATAGAAGAATCACTATAGTGAAAATGTCCATACTATCCAAAACCATCTACAGATTCAATGTGATCCCTGTCAAAAAACCAATTACATTCTTCACAAAATATTTTTAAAAATTTAAACAATTTCAGAGATATCTCTTCATTTCATAATTTAAAAAATAATTCTCCAAGGCAACACCCATCTCTCTATACACACACAGACACACAGGTATAAACAAACAGAGACACACACATATACACAGACACACACCAATTTATAGGCTGCTTTTGTGATTACTTAGGTGATTTCTTGAAAGAATTTATAAAATCCAAATCTCAAAAATCTTTTATAGGATTAAGCTAGAGTTGTTGGGTTGTTTCAAACAGTTTAAATAGCTAAATAGTTTAAATCATTGCTTTCAAAAGTTTAAGCTCAAAACATTTTTGCAATTGTAACTTTTTCCTAGAAATAATCTTTCTCCCTACTCTATCCTCTGTTAGAGAGAACAAGACACATTACCTCTTTGTTCCCAACTCTCTGCATGGCATCCCCCAGGTGGAAATAAAATCTCCCATCATCAGTGCCAGGATCTCCAGATTCTATTCCTTCCTGTAGAAAAGACACTGTTAGTATTTGTGACAGAATTAAATACCAGATTTCATTCACTGTTTTATGTAGATTTTCTAACCAGAAAAATGTATTTCAGTATTAAAATTTGGCAATGAGGTTACTGGTCAACATGCACAATGCAAAAGCAAAAAAAGGTCATAAAGTTAAATTTAACAATACACTGATCTCTAACTAATAGTGGAATAGCCTGTAAAATTAGTATGATACTTTGTGTATCTTCAGTTTAGAAGCAATCATATTTCAATATTCTAAAGAATTTCTCTGGCTGGGTATCTCTCACATTTATTTTGCTCTCCAACTCTAACCATATGTCATTTGGAGGCTTTTTATTCCTGAACCAAAATGTTTGATTGCTCATGTTTGAAGTGATGGCAGCCCAACTGCAAGTGACAGTTCTTTCCACTCAAAACAAATGTGTCCTTACCTTTTAATGAATTCTTTTACAAAACATACAGAAGGATTAAAGACATTAGAATCTTTAAAACTGATTTTTACTAAACAATTTTTATTTTACAACATTTAGCTGATTTTCCCCACCAAATACTGAAATTGAGGTTTATATTTATATCCCCTCCGAAAAAAAAAGGAAAGAAAAGAGAAAATATAAAAGGAAGAAAACGAATTTAGAAAAGCAAAAGGAGGCCAAAAATTAAAAAATTTAAATGTCAAGGATTTCTTTCTAAAATCTGCATCTTTGAAGCCTCTTCACAAGAAGCCATTATCTTTTAGTAGGAAGAAATTTTATTTGCATAATGCTGAAAAATGGCAAGAAGCATGACAGAACAGGAGAAGCAGCATGCAGGACAGGTGAAGGGCTGTGCCCAGGGCTCCCAACTGACTGACCTCAAATGTCCTTGCTTGTTAACTAAACAACCCGGCCCTTGCTTTGCTCATCTCTAAAGCAGGGAGAATCTGTCAGGGCCTTCTATGCCAGAGGAAATGTAAGGGGAACACTTTAAATCAGAGAAATGTCCACACCCACAGGGCCCTAGTGAGGAATGGAAAGGTTTGCAGGGGCCCAGTGCCAGCCAGGACAGACTAGGGGTACATGCCCACTTCAAGGGGGTACCACTCTTTAGCACCATGTGCAGTGAAGTGGACCAGATACGACCTTTGAGGAGACACTAGAAATCTGCATGGTTATATAAAATGTTCAGATTCTCAAATATGGCAAGCAATTAAAATTGTTTTTAATAGAACTGTGCTGGCAAAATAAGACATGAAAGCTATTTGCAATCAGTGGGTTGCTATTTGAGATCTCTGATTTAAGTCATGTGAATGAAAGAGATTGCAAAAGTGAAAATATACTCCTACTTATAAAAAAAGTTCACAGCTAGTCCAATATGGTAGCCACTAGTCACATATTACTATATAAATTAAAATTAAATAAAATTAAAATTTACTTCCTCAGTCACACTAGCCACAATTCAAGTGGTCAATGGCCACATGTGGCTAGCAGCTGCCATACTGGAAAATACAGATAAAGAATATTTCCATCACAGCAGGAAGTTCTACTGGACAGCCCTGAACCAGACCGAATACGATTCGGGTGAATTGACAAGGATTCAGTTAGACGTGTTAGAAAAAAATAGCAGCATATTTTAATCTGAATATTTTGAGCTATCAGATAGGCTTTTCGGGGGTTGATCTATTCAGTTGCATTTGCTACCTCACCTTGTGTAGGCAGACATGTGCCCTGTTCATGCACAGTTAATTACTTGTAAAAGGAACATTTAATGCATTGTCCATATTTTAAAATACTGTATCAATAATGTTTTATTTAAATTTATTTAAAAATTAATAATAACTTCAGTTTTAGGAATTTTTTCAGAAAATCTTCTCTAAGTAGTCTCTGCTCATGTGATTGGTATTTCTATGTCTGACACCGTCAATTATGGTGGAGGTTCACACTGTCTATGAATGTTATGGTCAAAGAATGCACATTCTGCTGGTGAAAAGACTCAGCAGTGCCTGCCAATCAATCTCCAGTGCATAACTAAGGATGTCCAATGACTCAAAGGAATTGGAATATGAAAAGGGAGAAGAGCAGTGAGAATTACCTTTAAATATGGAATGCTCTCAGCAATCCTGTTCTGTGCTTTCAGGATGAAGCCGTAATGTACTTTAGCAAAGCCATCATCAGGTGTCACATTCAGAACCTAAACTCAAAGAAAACAAAAAGCTATGGTGATTCACTACGAATTCTACAAATGCCTGTGGAAACAAATTTTAATTAGCTTTGCTGTACTTGGATTGGATTATGATGTTACAGCTTAAAGCACTATAGTGCTTTGTCTCACTGCAACATCATTAAGCTTGAATAGCTTCATTTCCCTTCAGCTCAATAGGCTTTTCACGTCTACACACTGGTTCTTCAAGAATGAAGAGATGAACGAAGAGATGAATGAAAGGCAACAATTATTAAAGCACTGCTATATGCAAATCAGCAAAATATCTGTCAACTGACATGACTTCAATATTTTTTTAGTGATTAGGAAAAAATTGCCTTAAATTTGCTATACTTGAAAACAACTCTGAATGGTTATTATGCATTGCTTTATATACATACTTTATACATTGCCTTAATTAAGAGGAAATTTAGATTTGCATTCATGATATAGACAATCTAGTCATTCAACAAAACTTTAAGTGCCCAGACCATGTTCAGCACAGAGGACAAAATGGTGAGCAAATCCAACATTCTGAGATAAAACCCAGATAAATATTTCATAAAAACTACATCTTTGTTTATTATCATATGCATTTATTTTGATTTAAAGATAAATGATGCAAAATGCCTCTAAATTAAATAGGTCCAGTGTGAAATCAAAGCAAAAACAACGTTCATTAATTGATGGCACAAAAGAGAAAGCAGCAGCAGGTGAGAGTCGGGTGCAGGCAAAGACACATCTCCCATTGCTTCTCTTCATCCTTGAGCCTAAGGAGGAAAAGGGATGTCACAGCCACCGTGGGGCCCCTGAGAAGAAGGAATGTGCGCGGAGAGGGGACACCACACCCCTGACATGTCCACACAGCACATGCCCAAACTTTAGTGCTTTCAGCTTGTGCCTGGTCCTGCGCTTCAGCCATTGGCGAAACCAGCCAGCACCGCCTTCAGACTATATTCAGAATCACACCACTTGTCACTTCCTTCATGGCTTCACTCCGGTCCAAGTTGTATCATCTCCCCGCTACCTTCTGACAAGAATCTAACTGCACACTCTCTGCACCCCCAGCCTGCCATCCTGGGATCCATTCTCCACACCTGGCCCAGAGTGAAGTCACTAAATCTTGGGTTAGATCTTGTCCCTCCTCTGTTCCATTTCCCTCCCCTGACCAAGCTCATGGAACCACCTCCCAGGCCTCCCTTGGCCCGGGCCTCTCCACCTCTCTGGTCTCCTCTCTTGCCCCTGCCCTGCCCAGCCACTCCTCTGGGGCACGCTGGATCCCTCACTGCTCCAGAGCAACCCAAAAGCCTCAGGACCTTTGCACTCGCAGTCCTCTTCCACCAGACACCCACATGGCTCACTCCCTTACCTCAAGGAAGGGGGTCCTTGCTCAAAGGTCACCCTCTCAGTGACACCTACCCCTGACCTCTACCCCCATCATTAGTCACTCCCCAACTTCTTTATTCAACTCATTTTTCTTCATGGCACTTATCGCCGTCTGACCTATTATATTTTTTATTTCCCCCACTAAAGCGTAAGCTCTACAAGGATTGTGTCTTCTTTGCTCATTGCTCATACTCAGTGCCTGGCACACACTGGGTTCTCGAGAAATCTGCACTGAATGCATGGGTGGGTGCATGCTGGGCTTTCCTCCCTAACTAGATCTCTGAAAGCACAGATCTGCTTCTCTGCATCTTCCACAGCATTGTCCCTGAGCTAGACACAGAACAGGAGCTCAATAAATACCTCTGGAACTGGACTGAATTGAGGCAGATCATGTTTCTGCCAGCATAAGCAGGAAGGGATTATCATAATTATTACAGCTGCACTGATGACACTTCTGCCTGTTGTAGGCACACAGCTATCATTTCAAGTAATTAACAAATTTATTTGCTTAGTAGACATTTTAGAACACACAGAACTCTCCTAAGCCCTGGACATATAAACATGAATGAGAGAGACTCTCTTTTCTCAGGGGGCTGTCAGTGAAGTGAGGGAGACAGATTCACAAGCAGACAATGCCAGTGCAAAATGTTCAGCATAACCACAGAGACAGGCAGAGGCGTGCAGGGCATACGGAGGGATACCTAGCTCACTCCAGGGTGACTGCAGGCGGAGGCCAGGTCTGAAAGGTATTTACGGATGAATAGGAGTTCACCAAAAAAAGGGAAGTTGGGGTCAGTGAGGGAGAAGGCATTCAAGGCATAGGAGAAAGTGAGTAAAAAGGAATAGTGGGCCAGGAACAGCAAAAGGGATGCTGTTCAATTACAAACAAAATGACACAGGAGAAGAGATTGTCAAATCTAATCACAAAGCATCCTGTTCAGTATCTAAGATAATCTCCCGGGGAGTAGAAAGAAATTATAAATACTCCTACTTATATTCTGTCTCTGAGATATAATATTTAGCATGGAACAGACTCTGTGGCTCTACTTTTAACTGCATGGTGCGCAGTCAGGTGGCCCATTTGGTACAAATGCTGACAGGAGGGGAGGTGGACACAGGCGCCCAGAGAGGCTGACAGTGTCGCCCTCTGTGCTCAACTCTTCACGTTCAGGGACTGCACTTACTGCCGTTCAGACGTGGATGCACAATGCATATGCTGGTGTTGCTGCCTGGCTGTGATCAACAAACCCTCAGAAAATGACAAGTGGTTTTATACGGTTTCTAAGAAACTCAGATTGAGACTAATAGTAATAAGATTACACAGATTCTCTTTCTCTCTCCCCCTAATACCTAATCCAAACATCTGAAATCTGAAATGCTCCAAAATTTGAAACTTTTTGAGTACTGATATGATGCCACAAGTGGAAAATTCCATATCTGACCTCATGTGATGGGTTGCAGTCAAAATACAGGCGCACAACACAGTTTACGAAGTGTTGTGCACAACACAGTTTATGCAGAAAAACTCTCGCCGCTCCCTTGAGCTGTGATAGACTCTGTATTAGTCCATTTCTGCTGCTTATAACAAAATACTTGGAACTGAGTACTCTGTAAGAAAACAAAATTTATTGCTTATAGTTTCAGAGGCTGGGAAGTCTGAAGTTGAGGGAACACATTTGGTGAGGATCTTCTTTGGGGTGTCTTTACAGCAATGCAAGGGTCTCAAAGAAAATGGTGGAGCAGAGAGAGAGAGGTCCTCGTGCTCTCTCCTTTTGAAGCCCTCAGAACCACGCCCACAACTATGATTAAACCATCAACTTAACCACCTTTTCAAAGCCCTACACACCGTAGGTGTTTTCCTTACCACAATAGGATTTCCCACCCTCAACAGTTATAGTGGGGATCAAGTTTTGGGGGGACATTCAATGCAAAGCATTCTGCCCCTGGCCTTCCCCCCAAACTCATGTCCTTTTCACATACAAATACATTCATTTCATCCCCAAAGTTTTAACCTGTTTCAACTCAAAAGTCCAAAACCCAAAGTCACATCTGTGAAACAAGTTACCTAGTGCCAAGATACAATAGTGGGACAAGGATAGGATAGGTATTCACATTCAAAAAGGGAGAAATAAACAAAAAGGCAGTAACAGGTCCTAAATAGTCCGAAACCTAGCAGGGCAGGCGTTAAATCTTACAGCTGGTAACTCATGTACCCTGACTCCGTGTCGATATCTTCTGCATGTGGGTGTGGGGTTGGGTCCCACATCCTTGGGAAACTCTGCTCTTACGGCTTTCCTGGTCTCAAGCCATGCTTTAGCTCTCAGAGGCTAGAATTGCCTGCTGGTAGCTCCACAATTCTGGGGTCTCCATGGTGGTCCCACTCCCACGTCTCCACTAGGCATGGCTTGGGTGGGGTTTTTCTGCTGCAACTCTGACCCCACATTTCCTCTTGGCATTCCTTTAGTGAAGGCTTTATGTGGTGACTCCACTGCTGTGACAGATCTCTTCCTGGGCCCCCACACTTTTCCATATATCCTTTGAAATCGTGGTGGAGGTTCGTAAGCCTTCACAGCTCTGGCATCCTGTGAGCTTGCTAACTTAACACCACGTGGACACCACCAAGGCTTCTGATTTTATCTTCCAAAGCCGTGGGTCCAGTCACACATGGGGCCAATTTAGCCACAGGTGGAGCAGCCAAAGCAGCCGAGGTACTGGTGTGGGGAGCAGCATCCTGAGGTGGCTCTGGGCAGTGAGCTCGTGGAGGGTGCCTTGGGCCTGTTCCCCAAGACCATTCTTTCTCCCTAGGCATCTGGGTCTTTAATGATCTCTGAAATGCCTTCAAGATCTCCAAGATCTCTGAAATGCCTTCAGGGTCTTTTCTTTTCTTCTCTTGATAATCCCTTTCTTCTGTACTAATCTCCTTAGGAAACAGTTGCTGGGCTACAACACTGAATTGTTCTCCTGAAAATGGTCTCTTCTTCTCAACCACATGACCAGCTACAAAATTCCCATATATTTATGCTCTGCTTTCCTTTTAATTATAAATTCTGGCTTTACGTCCTGCTTTTGCAGCCATAACTCAGCGTAGGCTGCTGCAAGTAGCCATGTAGCTTCCTGAACACTTTGCTGTTTTGAAATTTCTTTCACCAAATATCCTGGTTCAGTACCTTGAAGTTCCACATTCCATAAAACTTTTGGGCATGAACAGAATGCAGCAAAGTTTCTTGCCAGTTCATAGAAATGGTGATCTTTGACCTAATTTCCAATAAACTCCTTCTCATTTCTATATGAGATTTCCTTAGAATGGCCTTTATAGTCCATATTTCCAAAAGCATTCTGGTCACCACCATTTAACCAGTCTCTAAAACATTTTAAACCTTCCCTGGTTTTCTTGTCTTCTAAACTCACACCAGCATCCAGGTTTTTTCTAGCCTGCTCCTTCAAATTCTTCCAGCCTCTGCTCAACACCCAGTTCCAAAGCTGCATCCACATTTTCAAGTATTTGTTATAAGCAACACCCCACTTCTCTGGTACCAATTTTCTGTATTAGTCCATTTCTACAGCTTATAACAAAATACTTGGAACTGGGTACTTCATAAGAAAATTAAATTTATTGCTTAGTTTCAGAGGCTGGGAAGTCCAAAGTCCAGGGAACACATCTGGTTAGGATCTTCTTTGGGGTGACTTTACAGCAATGCAGGGGTCTCAAAGAAAATGGTGGAGCAGAAACAGAGAGATAGTTCTTCCTTTTGGAGCCCTCAGAACCAGGCCCATGACCACCATTAAACCATCAACCTAACCACCTCTTCAAGGTGTCAATTACTGTAATAGGATTTCCCAGCCTCAACAGTTACAGTGGGGATTAAGTTTTGGGGGGATATTCAACCCAAGGCACTTGGGTCCCCTCCCCAAGATATATCATAACTTACGTGCAAATATTCCAAAATCCAAAATCTGAAACATTTCTGGTTCCAAGTATTTTGGATAAGGGATACTCAAGCTGTATGTATAATACACAGACACAGACACACACACACAGAGCACAGATAACAACAAACTGATACAGCTGACAGTTCTACTCCTAGTACAAACTCTTTGCATGACACATTACTAGGATTAAAAAAACCTCACATAATCATAAAAAGCACTGCATATTGATATAGCTAAAATATTAATTTTTTAGTGGAAGTAAAAAGATTTTTTGGCAGTTAAATGAAATTTAAATAGTATTTTAAATATTTTATCTTAAAACTTATTTGGGGGAGTGTGCGTTCTATAATGTACATGATATATTAGCACATATTCAGATGTACATAATATATAAATATGTAAACAAACATATTGCAGGAATTTGCGTGAACATTTTAGACTGGAAGGTAAGCAATGAAACATGGCTGAAGACCACTGCTGTGGGCAGTGGGGACCACTGAAGAGTTGAAGCTGAGGGGGATGGTCAGATTTGTGTTGCAGTGTCGATGAAGGTCGGAGGAGACCAAGGCTGGGCAGGACAAATCTGTTCAGGCAGGAGATGCTGAGTGCATGGGTTAGAGAGGGAGGAGATTTGCAAGATATTCAGAAGGTGAAATGAACAAAGATTAGTGATTTGTTACCATATTAAAAACTCCATGAGGGCACGTGCTGTGTTTGTTTCATTAACTGCTGTTGCCCCAGCCGGCGGGGGTGGGCTTTAGCACATGTGTGCTGTCCGAGTGAGTGGACACATGCAAGGAGTCGGGGGAGCACCAGGAATGGCCTCCTGCCCGCGGGTGGCTTGAGGAGCTGGTCACAGCAGAAGTCCAGAAAGAGAACCACCAATGATTTCTATAAATGTACTCAAAAATAAAAATAAACATTAAAAATATACAAAATTACAATATCAGTTTTCCAAAAATGATCTGACAGGGACATAAATGTATGAGGATAAACTCTGGATAAGGAAAGAGAATCCTTTAGATACAGCTTATTAATTTAGAAGTGAGAAGAGGGGAAAAAAGGCAAACCCCACACGTATTTTCAGTTGATTAATGCTTCTTTAAAAAGACACCCACTCCATTGTATAATATGGTTGTATTCCAGACTTTCTGCAGACTCTTATGTGTATTCAGAGGAGACTATGATTTCAAATGTATAAACGACAGCAAGGGAATTTTATATTTCAAGATGAAGTAAAATGCTTTATATATGTGCGATCTTCTGTCAGTTAAAGGGCTGAATATACTCAAGCAAAGTTTAAAAAGGTGAGAAAGGACAAACCCAAAGTGGGTTAGAGAAACTAGTAGGCTTTCAGATCCTGCACAAACCTCAAATGTGCTTGGTACCAAGTCAATACTTTACCACATTTTCTAGATAAAAGGAAGGAAGGGAGGGAACGAAAATAGAAAAGAATTTTGGAAGGAAGGCAGGCAAGCAGGCAGACAATCAGAAATTCCATGGTTCCATCTTTGTGGCCTCTGACAGTGGTGAAATAATGGATGTGTCTGCTATAGTTAAACAATTCTTACATCCACGAGATCCTGAATCACTGAGATACATAATGCTTCCCTTAACCAAATTTTGCAAGGCAGGGCACTGAGTGTTATGTTTTGGCCATTAGCAAATACAATGTTCCACATGGAATTATTTTATAACCTGGAATGGTCTTTGGAAGACGGCACACATTTTCAGCATTATGGGCTCAATCCACTCTGTGTAGACATTAGTGATGCTATAAAAGGCCAAAGTCTTATTTCTACTCTCTCAGAAAATATAAAAATTATGACAAAAGTTAAAAAGACAACTGCTCCAAAATTCAATGATTTTCAATTAAGCATCGACAGCAATAAACAGAGGAAAGCACCACTTCATGAGTGGACCCAGTCCCTGGATTAAGTATGAAATTGTCATACTTGATGGCATTTTAAGAATAGAAAGAATCATATTGGCTATCATTGAGTAGTAGCATATTGATGTAAATCGTGCCAGCTTGAAAACCATTACTCAACAGTCTTAAATTAAGGAATAACAAGCAAACATACTCATCTTTCTTTTACAGAGTCATTAGCTTTCTCTAGCTTCAAAGTTCATTTGATATCCTGTTTGTTCTGTACCAAATGAATTCCCTCATTGCTGAAAGGAGTCACAATTTTCTAGGTTTTATAGTTACTTGTGACTTAGAGGCAATCCATGATAACCTCCACTACAAGGTAGAAATCCTTTGAAAGGCATCCTTGCCAGAGGATTGAAGAGTCAATGCCCTTCTGAAAAGTGAGTAATTTACTTCATATGCCTGAAAGACCCATGTTCTACTGTCTCTCAAGATGGGACTTCAAGCAAAAAAGGGAAAAGATTATGTTTTTCTACATTCACAAAAACTTGGGTTTTTCTTCCTATCATAAAGAACCATTTTAGAAAGGCTGGTTATGGGATGATAAATACAAAGTTTTAGAAATATCAAATTACAAGTTGAAGGCTTTGATGTACCATTAACTAAAATTTAAAACCCTATCAAGGAAAAAAAAAATCAATGTGAAAACAAAGTGTAGAATATGTCAACTATGATAATACTTACATGCTGTTTAACTTAATTTTAATAAAAACAGTGAGAGGTCGGGCATATTAAATGTAATTTACAAATAGCATTAGAATTTAACATTCAAAATCAGTTGACATAGTTAACAGAACACTGATGCTTACCTCTTCATAAACCTTCTTGGCACTGTCATTGTCTCCTATCAAGAGGTAGCCCACTCCAAGGTCATTCTTTAAGGATGTATCATTGGGAAATAGTTGAACTAATCTCTGTAGCGTAAGCAGGGAACCTCTCATGTGGCCTGATTTGGGGAAAAGAAAAAACAAATAGAAATAAAAACATTGTGTACACCTTTGTATTAAGAATACCACTCATGAGACTATTCAACAGAGCCCGAAAACTTGCTTAAATCTGACTTTATATATTAGTGGCTTATTAAATACCCAGTAGGATTTCATGATATCGTTACAATGGTACTGATAACTGCTATCAGTAGATACTGAATATAACATTGATTATAAACATTTTTAAAACATTCCCATTTTCTAAATTCATTGACATTTATCTTTTTATTTTAAAGTCCCTCTTAAGAAAGTTTTACTACCAGTTCCTTGAAAAAATGTTTTGCTGAGATATTTTTGGTTTATTAACTTTACAATTATAAGTAGAGAGTAAAGAATAAAAAGTCTAATTGATTTTGGGGTCTAGCACCTCATATAAAACCTGAAAAGGCACTGAGGTACATAGGACAGTATTAACTGCTGGCAGTGTCTCTAATTAAAAGTGAACTCATCTGTAGGTAATGACCTAATTGTTGAGCAAAGGATACATCACCCAGTATTATGGGTCCCTCTGGTGGCTGATAGGATACTATGCACTATGTGAATCATGAAAACCCCAAGCTTTGATTTATTTTTAAGGCCGGCTGATGGAAATTTAAAATTTCTGGGGCCATTGTCATTACTCTTTGCCACAGTTGGGAAGACAAACTGTATAAGAGAAAGTGTGCAAAATAAGGCTAACATGCATGAAAAAACCACAACCGTAGACTGAATACAGTATTAGGCAAGAGTGTGGTGGGTGTAGCAGTAAGCTGATGAAGTTGTACACTCCACTGACAAACTATCTGGCATGAAGCATCACCACCTTACCCCATGGCCTGCGCCCCATCACTGGCCAGTTGTATTCTGATCAGCACTCAGGGAGGGTTTGCAGAGCCAGCAATTCCGTCACCAACAAACTGGAGTCTCCTTTTCTGCACCCTTCCCTCCTCCTACTTGCTCACCTAGGCTCACGCCTTTCTTCTGCTTCTCAACTGCTAGTATACACAACAAAGGCACAGAGAAAGTCTCTCCTGCAGCCATCTGCTCCCTGTCCCTTTCTCTCTGTACTCTGGAACCCCGTTCTACTGTGAACAAACTTCCCCCCACCTTGTCAATTTCACTAAAATCTTCTGCCCGCAATCACCTACAGCCATCCTGAGTGGACTGCCCTTGTTTTTATTCAGAGGAAAAGACCGTAGTAAAGTATGGAAGGGTTGCTATGCAAGACGATCCACTCCTTCGTAGGCAGTCTTCTTCCCAGAACCGGGAATAGGGCGAGGCAAGAGAGGTACTCGGTGCAAAATTTAAGAGGGTGTCAGAAAATTCTGTATTGTGACTTGAATAATATGCATTCTTTAAAAAAATCAAAATTAATGTAAATAATCCACGATGAACAAAATATTAACATTTTAAAGCCAGAATCAGTAAACAGTGCTAACAGCAGAGCCGTATTGGAGGCTGAGGGACGAGGAAAAGTCAGGAACACTGACTGGACTTTGAGTCCATGGTGAGGGCCTGCGCCACCTCCCTTGAATCTCAGCCCTGCTTTTTCCATCCTGAGTTTGTGCTGCATGTTCTCCTTCCCCTCGACAGGCCCTTATGAATATGTCTAATCAACCATTTCTTCCAGCTTTAATCATCACTCGCATTCTACTGCTATCACAGATTTTGGTCATTTCCAAAAGTGGCACAACTACCACTTATTCCATTGCTCAGAAAACAGATAAAGGGTCACTCGGGCTTTGACTATTACTTATAGGAGCCTTCCTAAGTGACATGGATAATGTGTCCATGTCGCTCCTCAGCCAGCTGAGCCCACCTCAGCAGTGACAGTGGCTTAGATCTTTCCCTCCCGGTTTAGTCATGACATGTTGCGGGGAAAGAATCACAATCCTGGTTAAAACAAAGTTAACAGTCTTACTTGCCTTTGGCACCAAGAACCTGTGTTGGTCAAGAGGATGCGTTATCCTGCTCATTTCAAAGCATTTGCAAATCTACTCTACGATTAAAATTTTTTTTCTAGCATTCTCCATGGTCTAGGATCAGATCTTACACAGGTAACATTTTTAGAGTGCCTGGAGCTCCTAAGATTCCTCTATAAAAATAATTCCCCTGAAAATTTCAATCTCCATGAATCAGTTTGTCTGTGAGAGGAAAGAATTTGGCATCACAGGAAGAGTTTTTGATTCCTGATCCATTAACCTATTAGCTATGGTTCCTTAGGCAAATTAGCCAAGCTCTTAGCCTCACCTTTAAAATGCCGCTTGTGGCAGGGGGGAGGGGGGGCAAAAATGCCAGCCGCATCTTTTTAATTATCAAGATTAGGACTTCTATTTCAGTTTTAGAGATGGTCAGTTTAAGACAAAGTTTGCTTAATTACTTACAATTAGTTGTAAAACTCAGGTTTCCTCCCATGTAACTTAACTCTTGTAAGAGTATACATGGCCTTCGGGATCTTCAAGATAAAAGCCTGTCATTTTTCTACTGAATGAACTTTTGCTGCATTTTACCTAGAAACTGTTGTCTGTCTGACCGCCGCTTCAGACTCAGCTTCACCAGGTCTGCGGGGACATCGGGCAGGCTGGCCACCTCCTGGTAGGTCTCGACGGCCCCACGCAGGACCTCGTTGCTCCTCCTCTTCTCAGCCAGATCGTCTTCACACTAGAGGAAGCCCCCAGACTGCATAAACGTCCCCTGACCAGCCATATTCGTAATTACCCAAAATAGTCATAAAAAGTTAACGTTTGGACATGCTTTAAAAGAAACTCAAGACAAATTAACTTTTTCTCTTTATGAAGGGATAAAAAACAAACAAAAGAAAGCAGAACAACATGCTATTTTAATAATATGAAGAGAAGTTAGCTCTGAAGTAACAGCCCAGAAAGAACATCGTAAAAGCAAGACTGCTACATGCTAGGGCTGATGGACGTTTACATCGTGTCATACGCTAACATATGTAGACAGGAGTCCAGTCCACAGATCTTCTTTCATTAGTGATGCGTGTGTTCACTGCTGCACTCAACAACCATTTTCAGAGAGCAAAGCCTTGTCTTGTGCACGTGGCAGACAAATTGAACGAAACAGACAAAGCCCTTTTCTTGTTTTGCTTCCACTTTGGAAAGGAGAGAAAGACAGAGTACAAATAAGGATACCACGTGTCTGACGGCCACAGAGCTGTGGGTGAAACCGAGCAGGCTTAGGAGCGCTGGGCTGGTGGCAGGGGAGTTGCTAGATGAAGAAGGGCCTGAAAGAGGAGGGCGCAAGCCATGAGGATGTCTGGGAGGAGCATTCCAGGCAGAGGGGACAGCGGGAGCAATGGCGCTGAGGAGGGATGAGGAACAGAGGGAAGGCCAGTGCAGTGGAAGGGAGCATGGGGGAGCCTGATGGGGCCATCGGACAGTGCCGGGCCTGGTGGGCTACCGCTGCCTCTACCGCGCTGAGATGGTATGACACTGGGTGGTCGCCGTGACCTGCTGCGTGTGTCCTCCACACAGTCCGGAAAACAGGCTGAAGGGGAAGGGGAGAAGCAGGCAGCCCAGGCAGGGTGCTCCGGCAGGAATGCAGACACGGGATGATGGTGGCCTGGACTAAGGTCGTGGTAAGAAGCGGTTGGATGACAGATATATTTTGAAGGTCAGAGCCAACAGATTTGCAGATGGTCTGACTTTAGGGGATGAGGGAGAGAAGTCAAGGATGACTTCAAGGTTTGTGGCTTGAGTGATTAGATGATGGAAATGTCATTCCCTGAGAATGAGAAGACAGGGCAGAAGTAGATCTGAGGGGAGTACGGAAGCAGGAGCTCAGTTTTGGAGATTTTAACCCCCAAGTGCCTGTTAGATAGCCAAGTGCAGCTATTGATAGGAAGGTGCATCTAAGAGTCTGGAGTTCAGGGGAGAAGTCATAGTTAGAGGTATAAATTTGGGAACCATCAAGGATAGAGAAAGTATATGTAAAGTTAGTAAGCTAGAAGCAGTTCTGAGTATAGACAAGAAAAGAAGAGGTCCAAAAACTGAACCCTAAAAACCTCAATGCTGCAAGGTCAGCAGAGGTCAGGAAGACAAGGGAGGACCGGCAAAAAGAACAGAGAAAGAGGAAGGAAGAAAATAACAACAGGAAAGTGGTGTTCTGGACGCCAAGTGAAAAGAAGGTTTCGAGAAGAAGAGATCAAGTGTGTTAAAAGTGGCTGGCAGGTTGGACACGACGAGCACGGAGACAGATCACACTGCACTGGGCAGTGTGGAGCCTCCGATGGCCCTGACAGCAGCATTTCCACAGGATCATTGGGGATACACAACTGAATGGAGCAGTTAAAGGGAACTCGGGAGGGAAGGAGGTGGAGACATCTCTTTAAGGAGTTTTGCAGTAAGGAGGAACAGAGAGATGGGCCAGCACATAGAGGGGAATGTGGAAATAAGGGAGAGGTTTTTTAAGGATAGGAAATAGTGCAGTGTGTTTCTAAGCGGATGCAAAGGGCCCGAGAGAGGGAAAATCTGATCATGCAGAAGCAGACACAGAAATTAGAATAATGTCCTTCAGCAGGCGAGATGGATAAGATGACTGGAACGGTTTATGCATGTTAACAGGAGGGAAGGCAGAGCATATGGAGGCAGGTGCAGGCAGCTTGTTAGCGCAGTAGTGGGATCATATGGAAATTCTCTGGACACTTCTATTTTCTTAGTGAAATAAGAACCAAGACTCTTAGCTGTAAACCGAAAATGGGGAGTGAAATCCTGGGGATAGGAAGAGAGAGGAGAATGTGTAAAATGGTCAATAGCTCATCAGATTTAGTAGATTACAATTTGAAGATTGCCATTTGAGAAAAAATGATATTAGTTAGATGCTAAAATTGGCATATATAAATTTGTTTCTCAGAATATGTAAACATGTTTACCTTGTTAAAATTAAGCGTGCACTGTAGTCGATATATAGATGTCTACAGAAACAAAATAAAGCATTCCTCCACAATTTGAAGACATGTTAATAAAATGATCCATCCATCTCTTCCCAGAATGAAAAAAAAAAAAAAAAACTAGTAAGAATCAGCACAAATTGCTAAAATAAGATATGTGGGAAGTTTTCCAGAAAATAACATATCAGTGAAGTAGCTTGTTGCTATGTCCTAGTTAGGGTAAGTTTCACAAGATGACAAGAGCTGGAAGCTGAAGCAGGGTGACAGAAGTGGACAGACTTATGAGAAAGGAAAACTGGTAAAACAAAACTCTTTAGATCAGAAGAGGGCAATTCACCCTTCCTAGATGGAAACATGCTTCAGACCATTCAACTGTCTTTTCAAGTCTGTAAACTGTCTCCAGAATAGACTTATCTCCCAGGACAGAAGGTCCAATGTCAGTGACCATAGTGGTCATGCTGCCGACCTGGCCATCTATTATGTGTTCACTTGCCAGCTTTTCTGTGCAGGCAGCGGCTTCTTGTGAGTTTGGCTATGGTGAGTCATCCCCAGAACATGATCGGTGATAGAAGACCTCACAGAAACAAAGTCCTGGAGTTGAGAGAGTGCATTCGAGATCATCTAGTTCACCCTCTTCATTCTGAACCTACAAAGCAACAAAATACTGGAACTGGAGGTCTCTGCAGGGTTAGTGGAAGGACGAATGTCTACCAAGTTAATCCTTCTTTACAGAGATAGGAATAAGTAATTTAACTAAACTTAATCTGAAAAGAGAGAGAGATGATGCAATCTGTATGCCTGTCCCTTCCCCAGTGCCCCACGGTCCTTCATTTTAATGAAGTATAAATAAACACTTTACAACTTACACAACTGGGAAAACATCAGTATTAAAATGGCACATAATTCTTTAAAACGTCTTGAGGGAAGCTGACAGGCACTTGCATTGAAAATCAGAATTGTACAGAATGATTTTTATCAGTTTAGCATCTGTAGATAAAATGAGCTGAGTTGAACCTGAACATTTAGTACAGGACTTCAACATCATGAAGCTGTTTGTTGACTCTAACTAATTCACCCATCCAACCTTCCTAGGAGATGTGTCATTTTCTGCCTCAGAGGCATTAATGGTTTATGAAAGACAATAAAACGAATAGAGTTTATAATCCAAGATATTGCGTCCAATGTTCAAGAAACTTGGTCAAAAATGATTTTCACAGTGATCCAAAGAGTAAGGCAATATCAATGATACTTTAGAAATGATAGACACTATAGTTTATGTTTAACTTAATGTTACTGAATTTTTAAATTGTTGAGATATTCAAAAGTAATTGTTACATCTGCTAACAAAGAATAAACTATTTTCTCTATAAAATCCATCTCCTGTTGAATTTTTATTTTTAAAACTCCTATGAATTTAGTTTCCTTTACATTGTTTCATTCGAATTTAATTTACCACACCTAAATTTTGCTTTTTGCCACAATAATGTTAATATCAATAACCCCTTTTAGCATACCAATTTAGAGATTAAAAAAAAAAAAATTGCCCAAAGCCTCACTGTCAAACTCCTACTGTGAAATAAGGTCATCCCTCGGTATCCACAGGGGATTGGTTTCTGGACTCCCCACAGATACTAAAATCTGCAGATTCTCAAGTCCCTAATATAAAATGGCATAGAATTTGCATATAACCTATGTGCATCCTCCGTATACTTTAAATTTTCTTTAGATTACTTGTAATACCTAACATGATGTAAATGCTGTGTAAGGAGTTGCTATACTATATTTTTCATTTGTATTATTTTTAATTGTTGTATTGTTATTTTTATTATTATTTTTTTCCTGAATATTTTCAATCCGAAGTTGGTTGAATTCAAGGACACAGAACCAGGGGATATGGAGGGCCGATTATAAATACAGCAATCACCATGTTTCAAAAGCACTGCATTTATTTAGACTTTGGTACTCAAAATTAATATCACATATAAAGAAAAATTCTAAAGCACAAGACATTTTTGCCACAATTAAATTGCCATTTGCATAAACCATTTTCTCTCTAGTTAATACACTCTCCTTACTCAAATGATTTAATGCTAATGACAAAACACATCACTTATTTGAATAGCCATAATCTTTTGGTAACAAACACATTCTTTCTTACTTAACAGCAATACAATTTAGCAATTTTAGAGGACTATTGCCAAATTAACTAACAACAATCATATAGTTGCTATCTGCTAAACTTGGTCTGTACCATAGGTAAGAGGAACTTATTTGCAATAATTTTTCACAGACAATTAAAATTTAATTAATAAAAATTTTAGTTAATTACTTTCTAATTACTCTAGGAAGAATTTGAGAACCTGGATCTCAAGTGGTCACTGCCTTTAGTTCAGAGCAAAACACACTTGTTTTATGGACAAATGTGTTAGTTGCTGTGTGTCACACACAAGAGCCTGCACGGACCCCCAGAGGAGTGCTGTCAGCTTCTCCTTAATCTGAAAAATTTCTGCAGCTCTGAATCTATTACTTCCCATCAGGGTTGACAATTTTGTCCCCTCAGGCGGGGCTGTAGGAGCTTTACTGACTAACACATTTGTATATCCAGTCCTGGCTTTTGCTCTGAGTTCCAGACTCCAATAAATCCAGTGGCCTGCTTGACATGTCCACTTGAATGTCTAATAGGCATCACAAACATAACAAGACCGAAAGCAAACTCCTGATTTCTGCATCTCCCAAACCTGTTCTTCCTGATTAGTGTCTGGCACCATCCTCTCCCCAGCCAGCCAAGCCACAACGCCAGGAGGCACCCTTGAGTCCTCTCCTTCTCTCCTCTCCTTCATCCAATCCATCACCAAGTCCTTTCAGCTCTACTTCCTGCCCACTTCTTCCCTCTCCAAGGCCAGCTGTGATAGCCTCCTATTATTCTTGCATCCACTCTGGTCCCCATAATCCATTCTCCACCCAGCAACCAAAGCGATCTTTATAAAAAAGCAACCAGATTGTCATGCCCATGCACAAAGCCCTCCAATGGCTTCCCAGCACTCCTGGCCTCCCCATGCCCCCTGCCCCTCCTTCAGCGTGACCTTCTCTCTGTCCTTGGGTTTATTATATCAAGACTGTTTCTCTGCATCATGGCCTCTGCCTTGCCCTACCCTCTGCCTGGACAGCTCCTTCTGCAACCTCCTCCACTCTCAGCTGCATGTCGCCTCCCTAGAGAGGCCTTCTCTGACCACCTTATCTAAACCGCTGTCTGCTCCGCCACTTTTAATCACTCTACCTGCCACCAGGAAATCTTAGGTGTGCTCTTTATTCCATTACCTTCCTTTCTTTACAGCATTTATTATTAGGTAAGATGATCTAATATATTTCACTCTTTCTAATATTCTTTAAATACATATTCATTTATAAAGATTTTCAGGGATTTACTCAAATGTCACCCTCTCCACCATTTCAGACCCTCCCATGTCCAGTGGCTGCTCCCAGCTTTATTCTGTCCCCCTTGGCTAGCAAGCCTACGGGAGCATACTGTACCTATCTGTCTTATGCACGGTCTTCCCCTTTACAACAGAAACTCCATAAGAGCAGGGGTTTTTAAAATATGTTGTTGATAGCCTCACCTCCAGTGCCTACAACAGAGCCTGGCACATAGTGGGATCTCACTGAATATTTTTTGAATAAGTAATTCTAAAAATATCTTCCACTAGAATATAAGACTCACGAGGACAGAGACCTCTAGTGTTCATTATAATGTAAATATTTTTTGATTTTATGTATATTATGAAGTTTTGACATCTTAACCTCTCTGGCTAGGGAGAGACTGCCCTTCCGAGCTAGCTAGCTCCTAGAGACAGTAAGGGCTCAGCCAGGAGCAAGCTTCAGATATGTAAGCTAACAGTGCAGAGCTGCTCCTGTATCTGGCCCATAAACCTCAGGAGACAATATTCCTCTGCCTTAACCACCCCAGGGCCAGGTACCAGACAGCTAGGGCCCACCCTGTAGCCTAAAGCCTGCCAAAATCATTCAAGCTCATCCTAAACTGTTCACCCTACCCACCGTGCCCTTGGCATGGAAACCCCAATAAAGGCTGTGACCTAAGTGTTCCCTTCACTACTACTTCTGCCTGCTGACCACCCTGATGTCTTCCCATGTGGCCCCGCATGGTGTGCCAGGCCTCCTGTCTCTAGGACCTGTAAGTATCATCAACTCTGTTTTTCTGAGTCTCTCCTGTGTCTCCTCGTGTGGCCGCATCTGACTGAGCATCTCATAAAAGAAGACAAAACAGATATTCCTGGGGCCTAAGACAACATCTGGCACATGGTGGGTTTATGCAGTTACAGGTGAAGGTGGACAAGCTTCATGCAAGAAGGAGCTGGAGGATGGAGAAAGCCAGATAAGGAAGGAGATGGCGGGGGTGGAGAGCAGGCAGGTGGCAAGAAGTGAGCCAGTGGAAAACAAAATACATTCCACTTTATATTTAAAAAAAATCTTTCCTAAGCATACTCGTAACCCCCAGTTATAAAACTGAGAGCTTTAAAGCTCTGAGGAGTCTCATGTGAATACTGTGGGTCTAAATGGAATGGGACTGAGGTGACAGGGAATCAACAACAGAAGCGTTACTCTTCATCTCCTTTTCAAAACCAGAGGGAAGCCACGTGAATTGGGAGCAGAAAAAAAAGGTCACTAAATTCAGTAGTATGCAATCTCAATAATTAATTATCTTAATTAAAACAGCATTTCTTGCTTGGGTTTATGCATATACATGAGAAACTGATTCTGATTCTGTATAGAAATCAGTTTTTAGAAGGGGACAAGAGAAAATGCAAATAGTAGGAAGTGAGAAATCCAATCACACAGAACACATGAACACCAACCAACCAAGCAGGATACCTGAGCCTTGCCATATCTTGCTCGTGGACTCAGAGGATATTTGCGCACCAGTTCTTTAAATGCATTCACTGCTTCCTCAGTTTTTCCCTAGTAGGAAGATGCAGTGACATAAATACAATCAATTCAAATGTGTAACTTATTTGAAATGCTCATTTAATAGTCACCAAGTGATTCTGTCAGAATTTCCCAGATTCCATTTTGAGTTTAAGGACAGTTTTACCTAAGACTTAAAAAGAATAACTGTATTATGGCAAACATAAAGTAGTAATGACCATAAATATACTCAATTTTTTAAAAGACAGTTACATGACAAAAGATGCAATATGTGTCTTTGTTAAATAAATTGCATTTTCTCTCAATACATATTTAGTTCCTATGTGCACTCTCAAAAAAGATATCCAGATTTTAAATGGAAGGAAAGACTGTCAGCAGCTAGAATGCTCTCTCTGCCTCACTCCATCCTTCACTCCATCATGAAAGTTTCATGCTGCCTTCACTCCATGCATGAAACAAATGTCCCCTGGTTTCCAATGGATGGCAGCAGGTTAAGGGTATCACGAACCACGGGACAGAGACAGATTTTCCAAGCTGAACCTTCCCAGATACTTCAGCTCTCTACAAATCAGTGGATCCACTCATTCCACATAGAAAGCTCACTGTGATTGACACGTTTTGACCTTCACTGAGTTAAGTTTTCATACAACGATATTTCCCACGACTGTGGCTGTGCAACGCAAACGTTCAAGTACCACCCAGATGTTCCTCACACTTCCTTCTGAAAGATCTGACTAAATAGCAAAACGTCAGGCCACATCACGTTCAAGTTCATTAAAATCATTCTTTTGAGGATTTCTCTCCCTTCTCACATGTCTGCAAGTGATATCAAGGGGTTGGTAGGAAATATATGCATGGTGTAGTGGCTATGAGTGCAGGCAGCGGAGCCAGATTGACTGGCTGGAATCTGGGCTCCACCACTTACAAGGTGTGTGACTTATGGCAAGTTACTCGTGACTCTGCTTCAGGTGCCTCATCTGTAAAATGGGGACGACAATAGTACTCAGACTACCCTATGAGGCTGTTGTAAAGGTTAAGTATGATAACATACATAAAGTGCTTGTAGACACTGCAGAGAGCATAGAAAGTATTGAACAACGTTAGCTATTTTTATTATGGTGGCATGTGAGGGGTGTGTGTGTAGGTGCAAGATAATGGGGCCCCTCACGGATAACTCTCTTACTCAATAAGACAGCTTAATGGAAAGAGAATGAGAGCTTGGATGTAGAGACAAATCAAGCCAGGAACACATTCTCTAATATATTTATTGGCATAAATAATTATATCACTATTTAAAATACACTATCCCTCTCACATATTAATTTTAAAAACAAGTATTTTTTTTGTGAATGATTTTAAGGGGTGCTAAAGAATTCAAGTTAAATGTCTTTCTCTGTGTGACCTTCTGATAAATACCCTATATTAGTTTCCTGCAGCTGCTGTAACAAATTATCATAAAATTGGTGGCTTAAAGGAAGAGAAATTAATTCTCTCACAGTTCTGGAGAACAGAAGTCCAAAACCAGTTTCACTGGGCTGAAATCAAGGTGTCAGCAAGGCTGCATTTTCCCTAGAGGCTGTAGGGGAGAATCCGCTCCTTCTTTCTTCCAGCTTCTGCTGGCTGTTGGCATTCCTTGGCCTGTGGCTGCAGTGCTGCAATCTCTGCCTCCATCTTCATATCTTCTCTTCTGTGCATGTGTCTTCTCTTCTTGTGTCTGTATCAAATCTCTATTGTCCTCTCTCTTATAAGGACACATTCAGGGCCCACCCAGATAATCCAGGAAAATACCTCTTTTGCAAGATCCTTAACTTAATTACATCTGCAAAGACACTCTTTCCAAATAAGGTAACATTTAAAGGTTCCAGGGATTAGGGTGTTGAAGTGTTCTGGGGAGGCCATTTTTCAGCCTAACCAGGGTGTACCCTCCGGCCCTCAAAGATTCATGTATGTCCCACATGGAAAATACATTCACCCCATCCCAACATCCCCAAAAGTCTCAAATCACTCAAGCATCAACTCAAGTCTAAAATCTCATCTAAATCTCATCAGCTCCAAAGTCCCAAATCTTATCATCAAAACAGTCTAAAAAAATCAGGTATGGGTGAGACTGTGGTTATGATCCATCCCAAGGCAAAATTCCTCTCCACTTGTGGGCTTATAAAACTATAAAAGAAGTTATCTGCTTCTAAAATACAATGGTGAGATATGCTGAGGAAAACATTTATTTTTCCCTATTCCAAAAGGGAGAAACTGGAAGGAAAAAAAGGAGTCACTGGTTCCAAGCAATTTCAAAACCCAGCCAGGCAAATTCCATTAGATTTCAAGGTCTGGGATAATCCTCTGTGGCTTGAGGCTCTGCTGCCTGTATCCTCGGCTGTGGCTACTGTGTCCTTGTCTCTGGCCCCTAGGCCCAAGGCGCTGCCCTCAGTTATCCTACCTTTCTACTGAAAGGGTGGCACAGATTTGCAGCTGATTAGTTTGTCAGCCTGTTTGGGGAGTGTGCCAGCCTTCTTTCATTTTGATCTTTCTCTGTCTCTTTCAGTCCAAGCTGGCAAAACTTCTGCTGGTATCATATTCTCAGAAACTGGGGGTCTCTTGTATATGTCACAGGGATTCACACCATTAGACCATAGGCTCTTCCACAGACCCTTCCTGTATAATCTCATCTCTATCCCTGACTTTTGCTAAGATGGATAAATGAACCCAAGCTTCACACACCTAACCCCTTCAGGAAAAGGATGTCCAGACCCACACTTTCCTTCCAGACTACACTTTCCTAACAGTGAATTCCTTAATTTTAGCTTCTTCTGCAATAGGCTGAGAAATTCCCAGATGATCATGTGCTTTTTCTTTTTCTTTCCTCAACAGCTCCTTCCTCAACTTACATCTTTCCTCTCATACTTTACTATAAAAAGCGAGAAGAAACCAGGCCACACCTTCAGTACTTTGCTTGTGAATCTCCGTAGCTAAATATCCAGGTTTGTGGCTTTCCAATTCAGGTCAGTTTTCTGCCATTATGTACCAAAGGCCACCTTTCCTCTAGTTTTCAGTTATATGTTCCTCATGTTCTGGGCCCTTTCAAGAAGTGCCTTTAACATTCGTATTTCTGTTGGTTGTCTTTTAACTCTGTTAATTGGTTTTTTTGCTGTGCAGAAGCTCTTTAGTTTGATATAATCCCATTTGTTTATTTTTCCTTTGGTTGCCCGTGCTTTTGGGGTCGTATTCATGAAGTCTGTGTCCAGTCCTATTTCCTGAAGTGTCTCTCCTATGTTTTCTTTAAGAAGTTTTATTGTTTCAGGGTGTATATTTAATTCTTTAATCCATTTTGAGTTGACTTTAGTGTATGGTGAAAGGTATGGGTCTAGTTTCATTCTCCTGCATATTGATATCCAGTTCTCCCAGCACCATTTGCTAAAGAGGCAGTCTCTTCCCCAGTGTATACGCTTGGTGCCTTTGTCAAAGACCAGATGTCTGTAGGTGTGTGGGTTGATTTCTGGATTCTCTATTCTATTGATCAGTGTGTCTGTTTTTATGCCAGTACCATACTGTTTTGGTTATTATAGCTTTGTAGTATAGTTTAAAGTCAGGTAGTGTTATGCCTCCAGCTTGCTTAATTTTTTTGCTCAGCATTGCTTTGGCTATGTGCGGTCTTTTGTTATTCCATATAAATGTCTGAATAGTTCTTTCCATTTCTGAGAAAAAGTCATTGGAATTTTGATGGGGATTGCACTGAATTTGTATATCACTTTGGGTAGTATGGCATTTTCACTATGTTGAAAATCCCCATTCTGTTCATGATGACATATGAATTCTCGAAGGTGATAGAGGCTTCCTCCACCCTCTCCTCACTTCCTTCTGAGCCCTCACTAGAAGCACCTTTAAAGTCCACATTTCTACCAAGAGTCTGTTTAGGACTTTTTCTATTATATATCTATTCTATTATATATCTATTCTTATAGTCTCTCCTCTTTACTCAACTCCAAAGCCACTTCCACATTTTTAGGTATTTGCTACAATAGCAGCATCCTTTGCCCAGTACCAAAATCTGTAATGGTTTCCTATGGCTACTGTAAAAAATTACCACAAACTGGGTGGTTTAAAACAAGAGAAATTTGTCCTCTCCCAGTTCTGGAGAACAGTTGTTCAAAATTAGTTTCACTGGGATGTGATTAAGATGTTGGCAGGGCTGCACTCTCTCTGGAGGATCTGGGGAGAATCTGTTCCTTGCCTCTCGCCTGTATTTCTTGACTTGCGGCTGTACCACTCCAATCTCCACTTCTGTCCTCATGCTGCCTTCTCCTCTGTGTGCGCACCACCTTCTATTTCGTCTGTATCAAATTTCCCTCTGCTTCTCTCTTATAAGAAAACATGACTGTATTTAGGGCTCAACTGATTAATCCAGGATAATCTCTTTATCTCAAGATGCTTAACTTAATCACATCTGCAAAGATCCTTTTCCCAAATAACATACCATTGCAGATTTCAGGGAACAGCACTGGAGTATCTTTTGGGGGGCCATTTTCAGCCCACTACACACTCTGTCCAATTTAAATTGCCAACGTTGAAGCTATTTTTGTGATCACTGTCCTAAATGTATGATCACCAGATTTAAAACATAGGAATAAAAATATTCATATTAAATTTCATATGTTGTTTGCTTGACACCATCAAAGTTGTAAAAATAATGGAATATTTTGGCTCTGACCTAGGCCTCCTTTGGATTCCCTCAGAGGTGTGTGGCTTTCCTAAGGGTCCACCAGAGCAGTGCTGCTCTCACCTCAGCTGGCTGGCAAAGTAAATGTGTCTACTTTCAGTCTGAATTTTCCTTTCTCAGTTTGTCACACAGTTCCTAACACTATTGTGCAATTCTTATTAAACAACTCAACTGCAAGAGGCAATGTTTGTGAAGAACTGCCTGAAAATGATCTGTTCCTCAACATCGCTTATATTTTGCTTTAGGAACAAGACAGTTCATTGTATTTGAGCCACAATGTTTTGGCACAAGGCCAAGAGGTGTGGCTTCAGAGAGGAAGCTGTGCAGCCCGCCAGTGTACCCTTCTTGAAGATCTACAGCAGAACCTTTCTAGACCTGGTGCAGAACAGTTATTCTTACGAATATTAACCTTGTAGTTTGATTCTGTTTCCCTTATTCTGCCTACAAGGCAGTTGACTCCATGCATGGTTTGGAACTTGTGGGATAAGCTTTCATGTGTTGGCTTTACTCTGGCTTTATTATGTTTTCCCCACTTTCCTTTTTTTTTTTTCACACTTATAATACAATAATAATAAATAACTCCAACAAATAAATATATCTCAGTATACCATTTCAAATTATTTTTTCTGGGGGCAGAAAGGAGTTTTAAACAGTAAATATTATTTTTTAAAAAATAGATGAGTGAAGTATGATCTGATCTATACATTTTTGGGAAGAAAAAAAAGTGACCACATACTTTCATGTAGTGTGTGTAGTACCTGAGCCTGAGATAAGACCTGGGGCTGTCCTTATCTGGGGCATGCTTACCTGGGGCTGTCCTTATCTGGGGCATGCTTAGTTCCGTCCTCAGCTATTCCGGTGTACTAAGTTGCATCTTTTGAAAATACTAGCTATAAAGGCAATGCTAAAAACTGGATTGTGCTGATGACTCATTCAATAATACACAATTCTTGCTTCTGAAACAACAGAGAGCCATATGTGGCCCCGTCTTCCTCCTTAGTTTACCCTTGTGGGTTCAGGGTGCTCCCGGAGGAAACATCATAATTTCTCCAAAGAAGCAAGACTGCATACTACCCTGTGGAATGCCCCAGCATTTTTACATCCCTCTGACTTACTTGCCCCTTAAATACTGAGCCCTTCTTTACCATTCATTGTAATGACATAAAAATCCTTCCCTAAAGTGGTTCATTTGTTCTTTATCCCAAAGTCACCTGTGCAATAGGCATCCCACATTTTCATATATGGCATTTAGTACAGAAAAGTGGAGGATACAAAAAGAGGTGACAGAAAAAGAAGATTGTTGTTTCATTTCTATTAAGAAATACAAACTGACCACAAAACAGCAGATGGCTTCTCTTTATAATGTTAAAGAAAAGAGACTTAGAAATCATTCCATGTGGTTAAACTTAAGGGCAGTGAACAATGACTTTGCTACAATATTCTTAGGAATTACTTTGTTTTTATGAGCTGGTGAACAGTGTAAGCCAACCCTTAGCTTTGGAACCTTGTCTAATGCTAGTTACAGAGGCCTTTATGCTTGTTGTACATTTCCACTCGTCCCACTTCAGTTCCTAGAGTGTTTTTATTGTTGTTGTTTATTTACTTATATTCTCTGTTCCTTTTTTTAGCCAATGTCTATTTGATTGAAAAAAAAAATTACAGAAAAACTTAAAGCATTGCATAGAGATTACTTTTAAGTACAGAGTACAGAAAGAGAAATTTCCATGAACAAACATGATTAACTGAAGATGTGATTAAATACATTACAATAATATTGGGCCTGATAATTAGATGAATATGACTGAGTTAAGGGAACAAATAACTTCACTCTAGTGTCAAAATTCATTATTTTCAAAAACTGTAATACATAGAAAGAAATGCAAATAAAATTTCAAATTAACTGATGACAAAAGCAAAACATATATTAGTCACCTGAAAATTGGGGGTGCTCAAGGTTAACCCTAAGTGAGAAGAATGTTAAATTTAATGTCATTTCATCTAACAGTAACTATCCCAAGAGTATCAGACTGACCCATTTTTTCTTTTTGCATCTAGATGCTATAAAATTTAAAATGTCCACTTGTATGGTACTTGACAGTGTTGATTTTTTTTTTCATAATCTCATCTTATCTTTACAAAAACCAAGTAGGGAGGAGGAAGAGCACTTATAATTCTCATATATTTAAATAAGCAAACTGAGGCTCAGAACAGCCAAGTGATTTGCCCCATGCCACACAACCAGAGCATGGTGGAGGTGGGCTGACATGCAGGTCAGCCAGCCTAGGTGGTCAGTTCTGCTTTTTTTTGGCCACGTGGCTGCAATTCTTTTCCATTTGATTCATTTCACACGGAATGCTGATGATGTGCCTGGGGAAAAATCCACTCTGTACAAAGGCTGTTTCTTTTACATTTATTTTTATTTTATTTTTTTTAACAATTATTATTATTGTTTTAAGAGTAATGACTGAGTTTCTTTAACAATGAAACCATTGCACGTTTCTGTGCAAAATAAAAATATCAACCTACCCTTTTACGGAGTTTTTCTGCAGCATCAAGCTCAGCTTTAATAGTCTTATCAAATTTATTTAAAAGTTTAGGCTTCTTTTTCTTAACTGAAAGAAAAAAGAGGTTTTTATTTTTAATTTTTTTTGGTCTAAAAATAGCAATTAAGAATAGTGATTTATAAGTAGTGAGAAACCCAGCACTGGTCTCGAACATACAACTGCAGGAGCAAGCACACCCCAGGCTCACCTTCCTTCTCCCCCAGATGGTATGCTGAAATCAGTACTGAAAGAGAAGACGTCGTGGCCCTTACTTACAGGCGCAAAGGTATTCCTGGGAGATTGGGTGGATACTGCTATCCTGAAAAACTCAGGGATACTGGCTTAGTTTCTGGAATGAAAATGGTAGGTATGATTTGTAAACTCTCATGATCAACTTCTTGGCTAAGTCCAAAAGATTGCTTAAGATAGTTCTCGAATATGTCCACAACTTTTTTGTGATACAGAGAAAGATAAATAAAACAGGGTCATCACTGATCTACTACTCCAGCTACATTCCATACTTTATCCAAACTAGGTCACCCCATGTTCTCCAAATAAGCTTTGTGCTATTTCTTATGCTACTTTCTCTAAATAAAATGGCCCGTCTCTTATCTTTGTCAGTCAAAAATAGGCCTATCCTTCAACTACTAGCTCAAAACCACATTCCTTATAAAGCTTTTTGTGAAATCACCCACTGTACTCATTTCTCTCTCTCTTTTATTATAATCCTTTTTGCACCTTTCTTCGTCCTTTTCCAAACCATCAACTCCTGCAGGGTGGCACATGTCTTAAAATACAGACTTAAAATCCCAGTGACCAGGAGCCTCCTCCAGGAAGGAAGTCACACCCAGAGGTGAGGCGGTCCAGCTGGTGCACACCTGGCAGTGCCTGTGGGATGGGTGGACGCTGAGTGCTCCCTGGAAGCCTCAGGTGACAAAGGTGGAGCTTGAAGGGTAAGCAGGATGTCCCAGATAGAGAAGGGACTGATTTAGGGGAACAGAGCAGAGCGGGAAGGATAGACAGAACTGAGAACAATCAGAAGAGAACTTCCTCCGTTTTCTGACATTAAACCTACAAACCTGATAGCTTCCGCCTTATCCCATCACAGAGGAAGAGGGGAGGGGCTCCTGTGCCTTCTGAATGTCCCCTCACTCCAGCTCCCCGCTGAGCACTGAATAATGCTGAGGTCTCTGCCATCTCAAAGCAGATAAACACAGGCAAACCTCAGCCTACCCTCCTCTGCTAGCCATCCCCTCCCCCGACCCTTGCAAGGGTGCCTCTTCAATACCCACCCTCTCGGAGCTGACTTCCTCACCCACCACAAGGGCAAAAGCAAGTCCCCCAGGAGGGAGGGCCCTGTGGTTAGGGTCAGATGGCAGGGCTCTGAGGCCCAGCTCTGTCATGTCTAAGCTCTGTGACCTAGACATGCTGGTACCAAACTCTTCCGAGTCTCACTTTCCTCCTCTATAATATGGGGGTAGTGTTCTTGAGACACCGTATATGTACAGCCTTTTATTCTCTCGGCCTCCCTGACACCAGGAATGTAACCCAGTGTGAAGTACTCAGCGAGTGGCTGGCACATAGCAAACACTCAGTACCTGAGAGTTAGAAATGTCTACAGCCTGCTCTGCACGTCCATTCATTCCTCTTTCTTCCTATTTTACCAGACCCAGTCCTTCCTATTGTATCTGACACAGCTGACTCCCTCCTCCTTCCTGAGACGATCCCTTTCCTTGACTTTGGTGTTGCCTGCTCTCCCTTTCCCTTGTCATTCTCTGGCCTCTTCTTCCCCCAGTGGCTCCATACCTCTGCAGCTCCTTCCCTCTACTGGTCCCTGGGTTGTCACGTTCTTTGGGGTCTGCCCACCAGAGGGATTTAACAACTTAATTTTCAAACTGAGCTACAAAGTAACTAATTCATTTTGTCCTACATTACAAAAATCAAAAATCCAAGCACCCAAGGACACAGATGCCTCACACTTGGTAGATCAGAAATAGAACTTGCCATGCCACACACTCATACTCTCTCTCGCACTTGCCCTATTTCAGAGAACAGCGCTCTGTTCACCCATGTGTCCAAATCAGAAACCTGGTTAGGAAAGGCAAGGAAAACAAGGGCAGAGAAGGAACACATGGAATTATGCAAAGGAAGACTGAACAGAGTCGCTCCTGTTCCTTAAGCATCGCTTTGCACCCGTCACCGTGTGGGTGCTTTACATATATGTACAGTGTTTTATTCTCTCAGCCTCCCTGACACCAGGAATGTTACTTCACAGATAAGACCACTGAGGTTCCCAAAGGGTTAGTGACCTTGACACCTCCCCTCTCTTACCCCCATGGAGGAAGCAGACACTTACTTCTCAGTTTCTAAGAAAAGGAAGTTTCCTAAAAACCCTTAGCCTCCTGCCTCTCCCAACAAGAGAGGTGATGTGACTTTTCTGCCTGCGGGGCTGAGGGAGGAGCATGCTTATTTCCCTCAGTCCGACCTCATCCCTGCCTCTCAAGAGCATGCGTGTGCAGAGCTGATCACACCTTTTGCAGGGAAAAGCTCCCATGTGAAAGAATTAGTGCTGTTCCATGCTGAAGTGGATGCACATGTCCAATTCTGCGTTTCAATATTAAGAAATCTGTTATTTCTGATTATCCAAGTCCTATCCTTCAATTCAGCTATCATCAGTAATCAAGTTGACACTTTGATTACTTATACATTACTTATGAATTTTTAATTGTTTATTTCACCTTCCTTTTCTCCCCTCCCTGAACCCCAGTCCCTCTGTTATTGAAAACCATGCGTCTAAAGCAAAGACAAAAAATAGCGAATAATGGGCTTTCTCAACCACACTGTCAGCATACGCGGTTACCATCTATGCTGATATGGAAAATGAATGGACATTTGACTAAGATGTGGACTCACGATGGGGGAGTCTGTGTCATGTCCACTCAGGACTGACTTATGTCTCTCAATTGCTCATTTTGCTTTTGTAGAAGTATCTGTCAGCTGAATGACAGCAGGACTTCCAGGAAAGCCTGGTGTGCACCAACAGAGAGAGTTTATTGCTGGCATCATTGGTTTTCCCCAACGTGTCCCCTGTGTTATAAAGTTCAAGTTAACATGAGATTTATTTACAAGAAAAAAAGAAAACAAAACCATTGGTAGTCTAGGACATTCAAAATAGCCAACAGTAAAATAACATACTTGTTAACAAGCCATACTGTGAATGTCTTAGTGTCATAATATTCAATAGCAGCACAAAAATAGACCAAATATTAAAAATCTCATAGCACTGGTTCCCAAGAAATTACTTTGTCCCATCTTTTCCTATGTCTTCATATTTAATAGCTTCTAACCATTGCTCTTCTCTTTGAAATTCAAGTTTTATCGTATCATGACTTTTTATCTTTAAGTTTATAAAACACCTGAAGCAATTTTCCCAATTGTAAAAAAAATACAGACAAATCCCTTCCTTCTTGTTCTGGGAGGCACATGGTCTTGCCCTAGAAATCACAATGGGAGCTTGTTCTGGTTAGTGAGGGGACCCAGGAGAATTCTCTGCAGCTCTCTGGACCTCAGTTTTCTCATCCCCAAATGGGTGACTTGGGCTGGTTGTCCTTGGAAATCCTGTGCTTCTAATTTACAGATGATTTATATAATGTTAATAGTCTTTCACAGTAGATCTATAAGGTACTGAAAGAGATTATTAATTTTGTTAAATTTAGATTTTTCAAAATGGTTTAGGAGGAAGCTATCTATGCTATATTAAAGATTCTTTTTTTTTTAATCACTGCCATTACAAATGTTTACTCTTTTCCAAAAGCACAAAGAAATAAAGAAAAGAGACCAGTTGCATTTTAAATCCTTACTTCCCTTGCCAAGCCGTGGCTAAAATATTAATAGCAAACAAACAAACAAACAAACAAAAAACCAGGAAAAAAAGGTAAATAAAGGAATAGTTGAAGGCATGAGAAAAGCACTAACGATACATATTCAAATTAATGCTGACTCCATTTCATTTCCACTAGTCCGTGGAAGAAAATGTTTTACACAATGGGGCATAGGAAGAAGTTGACCACCAATGAAAACTGACACAGAATCTTCACATCACTCTACGTCCTAAGACTGTTCTATTGAAGACAGTGAAGAAAACAGCAATTTCTGCCACAAGATACTGAAAAGCAACAATGCTCTAACCAGCCTCCCTGCCTCCAGTCTGTTCCCTGGTTCTACACTGAGATGAGGATCTTTCTGAAACACAATCTATCCGGGTCACTGCATTGCTTAAACCACTCATGGATCCGCAGATCATATAAGATAAATGCCAAATCCCTTAGAATGCCGTCCAAACAATCCTGCTCCTAGTTCGTCTACCCACGAGAAATGAAAACATACTTCATAAAAACATACACAAAAACGCATATGTGAATATTCACTGCAGCATTGTTAATAGCCAAAAAGCAGAGAAAACCCAAATATACACCAATTGGTGAATGGATAAACAATTTTTGGCATATCCATACAATGGAATACTACTCAGCAATAACACAATACAAGCAACATGGATGAATTTTAAATCCACTAAGTAAAAGAGGACTGTTTCAAAAGGCTGCCAACAGACTGATTCCATTTATACAGCATTCTAGAAAAGAAAAATCTGTAGGAACAGAAAGCAGGTAAACGTTTCAGAGGCTTACGGGGGGAAAGGGGTTGACTACGAAGGGCACAAGAGAATTTGGGAGGTCATAAAGTCCTATATGTTAGTTGTGGTGGATAAATTTTATCTAGATGTTTACGCATATATCAAAACTCATAGACCTGCACACTATGAAAGGTAAATTTTACTATATGTAAATTACTTTAATAAACCTGATGACAAAAAAGTTATAAGGAAGAGACAAGCCTCATGATTCTCAGTGAAGACTCTTACCGTAGGTATAACAGTATGAAAAACATTGGGGCATAAAAACATCACACTTTTTAAAAATAAAATTAAATCTGGTTTTGAATCCCCCCCCCCCCCCCAAAACCTGCTGGGAGGTAATTCAAACTTAACTATGCTTAAGAGGCTTCTCCCTGCAGAAAGGCAGGCAGGGAGGTAAGGGGGAAAGCACGCTATTCTAGACCCTCCTAGGCCCTCAATGACATTTACACATTTTTCCTATTTAATATCCCAGCTGCCTTTCCCACTCCTGACTGCCCTCGTCCTTTCCTTATCAGTCATCCAACCCTCCAAGTACCCTACTCTCGAACTACTCCAAAACATTGGCCATTCTTCAGTGTGTGACTCTACGCAGTAGGCTTCAGGCTTTGGAGCCCCAGGACTTTGGACTGCCACCAGCTATGTTCACTTGTTGATTCATTCACTCAAGTATTTGTTAAAATGCCCCTATTCTAAGTATTGTTGTAGGTGCTGGGAATTCAACAGGATCCTTCTCAAGGAGGGTGGATAGTCTTATTGGGGATAAAGATTTAAATGGATAATTAATGCTTTGTTTAGAGTAAAACAGGTAATTGTAAGAGTGGACTAGGAATGGTACTAACCTATTTGGGAGGAGAAAGGTAAGCCTTTCTGGGGAAGTGAGGACTTAAGTATACCCAGGTAGAGGCAGCATTCCAGCTAGAGGAAAGGGTATTTATTTTGTAATTCAATCACAATCAGGAACTTGAACTTTTATCATTAGTTACTTTTCTTCTAAGTAAAAGTCTAGAAATCTCTCCCTGCTTGGATGCTGGGGTTTGGTGCATGTACAGTTACATTTTCTCATTATGGGAATTTCTAGAATTTGGGGCTTTCTACAATTTTAGAAAGCTGAAGGTAGAGATACCTACTGCTCAGGGACCCTGGGCACTGACTCACTTTCTCTCCACATCTGGTCTGAGATGGGGCCTCATGATGCTCAGCCTGTGCAAGAGCCAGGAGAATCCAAGTGCACGCTCAGGGGTACGAGGTTTTTGAGAGAGGACACATGCTATTAAGGGGGCAGTGGCACACCAAGAACTGGGCTTTTGAAAACATGCATGACAAAGAGTGGACAGCTGTGGCCCCCCATCCACACCCCACCAAAGGCCTCTAGATGCCCAGAGAAGCCACCCTGAGGAACATGGTGTCTGCTCCCACCCCCAGCTGCCATTTTGCTTCTGAAACAATTTTGTATGGCTGATTGAATAAGAACCTTATTTGATTTTGCGTGTGTTTGTTTGTGCGTGTGTGTGAATTTCTACCAACTTGCAGCCCACCTGAAGGGCTGTACTTCTTCAAAGGAAATAATGTGCATCCTGAGCTCTTTCACAGGTGTGCTGCTTTGAACCAGCTTTACTGTTTGTTACAAATTGTCTCCATTTTCCTCTCCTGTTATCCGCCTGTAAAGCAGTCTACATTTCCTTCACTCAGCCTCTCCAACATGGCATGCCCGTGACTCTTCTCATGGTGTTTTCTCTGCTTGAAAAACCTTTCCCTTTATTTCTACCAAAAAATACTCCATATTTCAACTTTTGAGACCTAGTTTAAATGCAATTTCCTCTATCAAGTCATCTAAGACATCTTCATGCAAAAAAAAGAAAAACTGAAAAGCTTTTTTGTGCTGATATAACATTTGTTTCTAGAAAAAGCAAATTTCTCAGACTATAAGTTGGCGTTATGTATAGTACTCACCTGGGCTCCCCACCCCCCTTCCCCAGCTCCACCCCTTGCTGGATTGTTAATTTCTGTGGAGAAAGAACTGTGTCTTTCTTATTTCCAGCATTACTTACTTATTTCCAGCATTTAGCACACGGCCTGTCCTACAGAAAGTCCTGAACAAATGTTTCTGAAGGCATGAACGCATGCAATGATGAAAGAATCAAGACATTCCAGAAAGGCGTATGGCAATGTCAATGCACATGTGCCCGGGTGTTCCTTGGTTGTTGTCGAATGTAATTGCACATGTGCACCCAGGTGTCCTGGGTTTCGGACTTAAGTATAAAGAACTAACGACTCTGATATGTAGTGCTTCTCGGGACGCTCTGGGAGGCCACTAGGGCGGCTGCTCCTAGCTCTGAATGAAGGCTAATAATTTTTTACCCATGGCTCCCAGGACCTTTTCCTATTACCTAGCTCGTAGACCTGTGTGTGAAGGGTTTGTGACCCAGTCTGTACAACGGGCTTGAGGGGTCTGTGAGCCCTGGCCCTAGCTTTACAATTGGCATAGTCAGCAGGATTCTGAGCAGGTACAGGAGCCAATAGCCCCTTGGGAGGAGGAAATGTGGCTACTCTTGAGTATGTGGTGCCCAATGGCCACTTTCCTGTTGACTGGGATCTGGTTGCTGCTCACTATACTGAAGTCAGCATAGACCAGGCACTCCATGAAGCAGTACAGCTTCGAGATTTGCAGCAGAAAGCCCCTTCGGGGGGCAGGGGGGGAGGAAATATGGCTATCCTTGAGTATGTGGTGCCCAGTGGCCACTTTTCTGCTGATCAGAATCTGGCAACTGCTCACTATACAAGCCAACTGAGACTTGCAGCAAAAAGCAGAGTAGTTGGAAGCACGGATACTCGTCTTGGAGGACGACGTGCAGCGACTGGTCATCCCTGCTTCTCATACCAGGGAGGATGACAAACCCAGTGGTGAGTTGGAGGAGACCATGTGTCTCCAGGCATGACCTGTTGTGCATCAGAAAATGAAGCAACAGCAGCCTGTGGGACCAGGCAGACAACTGGTGGGCAATCCACAGGTGACCCATTTCACCACCTATGTCCTGTATACCCAGGTCAAATTAGTTTACTTGGGGAGACAGTTCTGGCAGAAACAGGGAGGGGGGGCCCTGGCTGCTGCCGTTATGGGATCTAGGGGTGGATAATGTGATATGCTCTGGTGAGGAGATGGAAAGGTTGGCCTCCATTACCACAGATGGTTGATCCCTGAGGCAGTGGCTACAGAATAGTCACAGATATGTACAAGGGCCAGGTAATCACTCCTTAATGGACTGGGTGAATGCAGCTGCCCAAACCATGTGGGCAGATACTGGAGAACTGTCCAAAATTGTGAGTAAATGGCAAACATATGCCGAGTTGGTTCAAATAATTCAGGAGGTGGAGATGAGGCAGTCCATGTTTAATGTGAACACCCGTGGTCCGGATGATGAATGTTTTACAGGCAGCATGAGAGACATAGTGCTGCAAAATGCCCCATCAATGTCCTTTAGGTCACTGATGGCCATACTGGCCCCATACATTGGTCATCCTATACATGAGGTAACAACCATAATAGCCAGCTTGGGTGAAGTAGAGGATAGCAGACAAGCAAAAGGAGTCTGAAAGGTGGCTAAGACCAAACTCCCAAGAAATGCTTCAGATATTTTATCCTGAGGGGACCAAGCAAGACCAGCCATAAACAGATGTGGCTTGACTTGCTTGCAGCAGTGGTTAATAGCAAGAAAACTGACTGGCAACCAAATGCGGTCCTGTTTGCCTTGTGGCAGCAATTGCACTCGGAACAGCGTTTCACTAAATGTCCAGAAACAGGTAGCAAGGTATGCCTAGAGGATTTAAAGGATTTTTTGGTTGCTCACGAGGAAGTGGATGAACTATTCCATTTTGATTAGGGAGCAGGCCAAGTTGCTTGTCTTTTGTGGGCAGGCAAGGACCGGAGGCCTCATGCTGAATTGGCAATATGTTGGTCAAGGACAATGTGCAGTACGTATTAGCGTTGGTGGACATGGGTGTAGAATGTGGCCTGATATATGCAATCTAGATACGTTTCCAGAGGCCACAGTTCATGTAGATGGCTATGGAGGACATACTATTGAAGTCAAAGCTGTGTCATTGTCATTGGGCATAGGATGATTGCCCCCTTGTATGTTGTATATGTATCCCCAGCAGCTGAGTACATCTTGGGTATGGATGTACTTTATGGTTCGCACCTGCAAACAACAGTTGGAGAGTTTTGGCTGCAAATACAGATAGTAAAGCCTGTGTTACAGGGATATGCTAAACATGACCCACAGGTGTTACCCAAGCCAAGACATGTAGTTAATGTAAAGCAGTATCGCCTTCCGGGAGGACATGCAGAGATAGGTGCCACTATATTGTAGTTTGACAAAGTTGGCATTATTCGTCCAGCTCATAGACCATTTAATGCTCCTGTATGGCCAGCGAAAAAGCCTGATGTTACCTGGAGAATGACTGTAGATTATCGAGAACTAAACAAAGTAGTGCTTCCTTTGCACACAGCCATGCTTTCAGTTCATGACTTGTGGATCAGCTGTCGACTCAGCTTATCATTTCGTATTGGACCTTGCAAATGCTTTTTTCTCTATTCCAATCTTGTCTGATAGCCAAGATCAGTTTGCCTTCACCTGGGAAGGGAGGCAGTGGACCTTTCAAGTACTGCCCCAAAGTTATCTGCATAGACCAACCATCTGTCATGGTTTAGTGTCTGGGGACCCAGCCAAGTGGACTAGGCCCAGTACAGTTACGATGTTTCACTACATTGATGATGTGTTACTAACCTCTGATTCTCTTGCAGATTTAACTCAGGCAGCTCCAATGCTGCTAAGTCACTTGGAACAATGTGGGTGGGCTGTGAACACAGCCAAAGTGCAAGGACCTGGGCTCTCAGTCAAATTCTTGGGAGTGGTCTAGTTGGGTAAGATGAGAGTCATCCCAGAAGCTATTATAGACAAGATACAGGCATACCCTTGACCCCAAACCGTAGCTCAGCCACAGACATATTTGGGACTTCTGGGGTACTGGAGCACTTTTGTACCCTATATGGCCCAAATAGCACACCCACTATATGCACTGACAAAGAAAGGAGCCCTCTGGGATTGGACTGAGGAAGTAGAACGGGCTTACCAGGCTACAAAAATGGCAATACAGCAAGTACAGGTTTACAAGTGGCTGATCCCACTAAGCCTTTTGAATTAGACGTACATATAACCCAAGATGGGTTAGGATGGGGTTTGTGGTAGAGACAAGACTGATTCCAAACACCTGTAGGATTCTGGTCTCAGCTCTTGAAGGGTGCTGAAGTGCATTATTCTCTAATAGAGAAACAGTTAGCAGCTGTGTATGTTGCCTTGATTGTCACTGAAGCTATCACAGGAACTGCCAAAGTCCCAGTAAGGATGACATACCCCATACTAGGTTGGCTGCACACGTGGGCAACAACTCCTAAAACAGGCATAGCTCAGACTCCCACTCTTTCTAAATGGGGAGCATATATAGAACAAAGAAGCACCTCTGTCCTGAGCTGCAAACTATGCTAGGCCCAGTAGAAGTTGTGGAGGAAACTTTGAAGCAACCCTTACTCATGGAGGTGGAGGCTACACCTTTCCATGAGGGACAGGGACCTATCACAGAGCAAGTTTGGCTAGATGACTCTAGCATGGGACCCTCAGCATAGTGGACAGCTGTTGCTGTCCAGCCCTTAACAGACACCATGTAGTATGAAAATGGCACAGGGCAAAGCAGTCAATGGGCTGAATTGAGAGCAGTACGGATGGTGATAAAAAATGAGCCTGGGCGATTAACCATCTGTCCTGACAGCTACACTCTGTACAAAGGTTTAACCCTTTGGATTTCTACTTGGGAATGTCAAGAGTTAATAGTAGGCCACCTACCCCCATGGGGACAAGCCATGTGGCAAGAGTTATGGGAATTGGGACATGAGAAAGAAATGGCTCTTTTCCATGTCACAGGATGCTTCCTCTTAGCCAGTCTGGGCAATGGGCAGATGCCTTGGCTAAGGTAAGATGCTGCAGAGAGCCCCAGCCATTGAAGTGGCCCAGTGGTTACACTGACAAATGCAGCATGCTGGCAGCAAAACCATGTGGATGGCAGCTTGAAGAAGGGCCCTGCTTATAAAATGAGAAGATGAAGTGAATACCTGTTGTCTGTCTAGTATGTGCTCAAGAGAGTCCACACACCCCCGCGGGTACCCCATACAAATGGGCAAATAACTTGAGGAAGGGTGCCCTTGACTCGATTACAAGTGGACTTTGTCGGACCACTGCCAAGGTCCGAGAATTTCAGATACATCTTCACAGCTGTTGACACGGCTACTGGTCCGCTGTTTGTATGGCCTTGTAAGGCTCCAGACCAGGTAAACACTGTGAAGGCATTGAATAGCCTTACAGCCATGTATGGCTGGTCTGTGGTCATAGAGAGTGATAATGGAACCCACTTTACTGGACATGAGGTTCAGAAATGGGCTTCCCAGTTGCCCATTCAGTGGAAGTTACATGTGCCATATCATCCCCAGGCAGAGGGAATGATTGAATGGTATAATGGTCTTTCAAAACAGGACTAAGACTATCTGCCCAATCCCCATCCCTGAAGGGGTGGACACAGCAGTTATGGCTGGCAGGATTCTAAATGAGAGACCTCACAAAGGCGGACCCTCTGCAGTGGAAGCTCTGTTGCATAGGGCTGCAGCACTTAAACAACTGCAAGTCACTACTAAAGATAAGCTTTTGAAGCCAGGTTATGGCAAGAATGGAAATATTCTCTTACTGGCCCCAACCTGTTTGCAACAGGGACTGACAGTACAATGGGAATGGCCTTGGAGAATAGAAGCCCCCTATATACATAGGGAAGGCCTAATAGGGCCTTTGGGGAAAGGATTAGAAGAAGACTTCCAAGTTTCACCTTGGGTGACAAGTACCTGGCCTCCTCAAGTAAAGGTAACATGGCCAGGAACAGATAAGTGCTCTATTCCAAAGGGCACATTTGTATTATCATACAGCCAATTATGAGTTCCCCTATACTGTTACATGTCGAACCTACAGGTCCAACAGTGCTAGTGGATAATGTATTGTATCATAAACCAGATAAGATACCTATTCCTACAACCATCCTTTCTCAGGTTAGCAAACTGGCATGTATCCTACCAGAGGGGCGAGAACTCCCCCTACTGATACCAATAATCCTTCTGTCTTTTCGCCCATAGTGTTCTGGCTGCAGGCACCAGAGTCGACTGGGCACATACATGTGTTCGTGTGGCCAATGTGTTGGCCTACTGAATACGTGCTGAACTGCCCATCAGTATGACTACAGAATTCCCAAGGAAAATCACCCCAGTGATGACTACTAACTAGACATGTGCGGCTAATAGTTGAAAGGACAGAACTACAGGACAAGCCTTAAGGCATACTGAACAGACAATAGGTTATATAAATGTAAGGGTCATTTATCCTCACTAAGGGAGCATCACAGAAGATTCTGAACATGTAGATTGTATGGCGAGGCACCCTGAAGGGGTGGATTGTTGGGAAACTACAGGAAAATGGTCAGGGCCCCTCAGAGGTTCAGAATCTTGCCAAACATTTGATGTAAATATGCATGTGCGCCCAGGTGTTCCTTGGTTATTGTCTAATGTAATTGCACATGGGCACCCAGGTGTCTGGATTACGGACTTAAGTATAAAGGACTAATGGCTCTGATACATAGTGCTTCTCGGGATGCTCTGGGAGGCCATTAGGTGGCAGTTCCTAGCTCTGTATAAAGCCTAACAATTTTTTACCCATGGCTCCCAGGTCCTTTTCCTGTTACCTAGCTCATAGACCTGAGTGTGAAGGGTTTGTGACCCAGTCTGTACAACGGGCTTGACGGGTCTGTGAGCCCTAGCTCTAGCTTTACAATAAGCAACCAAGATACAGCATGAACTGAGGGTAGCTTACTTTATAAAGAATTCTAATCCAAGACGTTTCAATGGACAGCAGTGGTGGGACAGAGGAGGAAGTAAGGAAAAGAAACTGCATTTGCCATAATTATCCCTACCAAAGATCTTATGGAAAATGCTGACATTTATTTCACATCTTGCTTCATTTAAGTTTTTCTGTACATTTAGCAATTTATGATACAAATGGCAGAATATGAGACACAACTAACTCGTAAATTCTCAGATTGCAAAGTTCAGCTCATTTTAGTAGAACATAGAAACTTCACAAATCAGCTTGCTTTTATGTTCTGATTCACTGCTTAGCACCTTATCAAATTCTTTCCTTATAAGAGTTGACATTTACTGAGCATTTTCTCTGCTAGACATGTGTGACACACCCAGGCTGCACAAATTGTAAATAGTAGAAGCCAAGACTGGAGCTTGGGGCTATCTCCAATAGACTCCAATGTCTATGCTCTTACCCACTGTGCCATCATCTCTGGTGTCTAGCCCAGAAGCTAAGAAACTAGGGTGTTCCTAAGGCTTCGGGAGGATGACAGAGTGGAATTAAGTGTTAGCCTAAGTATTACGTTGTAAAGGAAGTAGTTGAACTTTGTATTACTTGTCTCTAGGATAAAGGTAGTTAAATAACCACAATAATTTCCCTTCATTTTGTGTCTCAAAGGCCCAGCACCAACACATTACACAGACACATGCTGGCATGGCAGGTGGATCACAGGTCATGAGTCTGGAGGCCAGCTTGTGAGCCTCAGGTCTGCTACTGCTACAGTGACTTGCTTAATCCCGCTGAGCCCCTCTTTCTTCATCTGTGAAATGGGGATAATATGTGACCCCCCTCCTACCTACTGTAAAGGATAGTCACGGAGCATAAAACATCATAGAAATGTTTATTATGGCTTCCTGCTACAGTATCTTATTTCTACTTACTTTAAAAGTATGATCTTTAATTAAATGAAAAATGTATATGACCTACCTTAATAATAAATTTTTGAGGAATTTTTTTTTTTTTAAAAGATAGCAGATTTGACCTACAAACATTTCCCTGGCAGAGATTTTAGGTAACTAATAACTCTACCACACTACATCTACATGCAGTTTGTATTTCCTCGGTAAACAAAGGACTAAAGAGCTATGGGGCCACACTGCATGCAGGTATTTCAAAAGTTCATGGAAAGATTCGTTTTATCTTTCAATTCTATTTTTTCCACAAACTTTCTCATATACCCTCTACCTCCCTTGCTCCCCAAACTCTATTATGTGTTTTCAAGCAGAACCACATCAAACATGAAAGACTGCTTTTTGTTATATGTATCCAAAAGTGGAATTGGATGAAAAATCGTCTAAAAAGCAAAGTAATTTAATGGAAAGTTAACTCCAAAATAAAATATGGGAGAAAAATGTGCTCTGTATCTGACTGAGATCCAGTTTGAAGCTTCGAAACAGTCATGTAAAGCAACTTTATTGCAATATTATTCATGGTAATTAACAGTTAATCCAAGACAGAACCTACTAATATTTTAATCTTCCTATATTAGAGTTAGAAGTTAATTTTGATTTCCTTTTTAAAACCACTGACTTCAATATAAGAAGAAAATCTCTACTCTGAATTTGTCTGACAATGATAAAAAAAAAAAAAAAAAAGAAAACAATAGAGCCAAACATTCAAGAATTCAAGAATCCCATATTAGGATTTTTGGTGAAATTCTATCTGCTGGGCACAGGAAAAGCAAGCCCGGATCTAGCAGTGCTCCTACAAGGCACAGGCAGGGGACGTGGAGAGGGGCCTCGGTTCTTTTCTCTTTCATTTAAAAGTGGGAAATGTGCAAGCTACTCCCTACTGCTCTGCTTCACACTGGGCTCTGAAATAAACCTGCTATCCTATCCAGAGAGGGGGCCACGTTATCTGCTGCTGAGAAACCCAATCAGCAGACAGCCATGGAAGTGCATCTGCCAGGAGCCTTTGTTTGTATTATCACTAGGTGATGAAGGGAAATTAATGTGCTTGATCCAAAAATAACCCCTTGTGAGGCTTCTTTCTCTAATGCTATCTACTTGGTAGGTAAGTGCTCCTGGGAGAAGCAGTGAATTTGGGCAACTCTTGGGAGACGCTCTTTCCTGCCAGGCTTTTGCTGCAGATTGGTGGGAAGACGGGATGGCAGGCGGCCCTCCCTTGCCTCCTACAGCTAAGGAATAATGGACTTTTGTTTTCCTCAGAATTAAAAATCAACTACACACCAGCAGGAGGTCAATACACAAAGCTTAAACCAAACAGTCAACATTATATTTTTCAGCTGAGAGACACTAACAACTACAACATGTAAACATTATATAAAGGGCAACTGTTTTCATCTGCCCCCTCTATCGAGAAGATGGGAGAGTCAGCTGGGAGCGCTCAGTGGCGCCAGCAAGGATTCCAGTTTATTAAATGCAGTTGGCTGTCTCCCCATAGGGTTATTTTAATAAATTATACATCACTCCCCTTCTAGAGTAATAATCCTTTAACAGATGTGGCCCCATATGTTATATTAGAAATTTTAGAGACGCTAAGTGATGCATTTTCTATACCTAACAGGAACCCATTCAGTGTCAATGCCGTCCACAGCCTTAGCCACAGATGCTTCAGACCCTCTGAAATTCATCTGCGTGTGCCTTGTCCCATGGGAAAATAGCCACCTTCTCCAAATTTTGTTTTGTAGATATAATTCTAACAATCTCGGTCTTCTGGCTTTCTAGCCCCTAACTTATGACAGGTTACAAATTTAAAAGGAGTGAGGGTTGTTTTAATCAGGTGTATACGCAGCAGCAGGAACAAGCAGACAGACCGGAAGTAATAACGGTGACAGAAACATCACCCGAAATGAATCCCACTCAAACAGCATTGCAATACGGGTCAAATTGTGTAGAGGCAGTATGTATATTTCAGCAGCCCCAAGAAGCATCACAGCATGATACGATAACTAGTGTTCATTAAAAAGAGCATCACAGACTTTAATCACCAGGGAAAGCTAAATTGTGTGCAGCATACATTTTAAAAAGGGAGAGATACGTTAAAATGTATTTAGAAAAGTATTACCAAATTTTATTTTTTAAAATAGTGCTTAAAGGTATTTAAAGTCGTCTTTAAGTATTTGTTTCTATGAAATACTGATTTCCCAGTAATGTTAAATAAAACAATAATTTCCAAAACTGGCTATGGATCTGTATCTCCAGGGAAACTTGGAACAAAATAGATGTTCCCAAGCCTAGTATTTAAAAAAAAAAAAAAGAAAAGCTACAGGTGATTTTGCTCTGCAACATCTCTGATATATCTAAAGATTAGTATATATTACATGAATGAATAACTTAGGTATTTTAAGCTTTGTTCAGATGTCAACAGGGTCTATATGTTTGATTGGGGTTTATCGGCATTGGTATGGACTGGCCTCCATTGTTATTTTAAGATAGAAATTATATGAGATTCATATTTTTTTAGATATCATCTGAGATTTCACCAAACACAAGTGGAAAATTTTAAAAACAATTTGAAAATCACAATGATAGAAATCCTGAGAGTGCCTTTAGAGTTTCACCCTGTGCTACAAGAATAAAAAACTAATATTACAGTATTTATTCATCTTGGTGTATTGGAGTGGGAGTAGACATGATAGGATGATCACAAACTTTCAACAAACAACCAAACTGTGAAGATTTTGGTCCTTGGGGAGTGAGAAATTGCTGAGTTTACTTGGGCAATAGCAGGATGATAAAGTGACAGATAACTATTTCTGATATTTTAACAAAATACATTTTTTAAATGGCAGGTTTCTTATTACAGACAAATGTGATTATAAATCAGTAACAGACATAAACCTATAATTTTTTTCTGCCACTCATCACCTCCATAATTTTATATATTGAAAAACAAAGCCATTACCTTTCTGAAATAGATGCAGTAAAAAATATTAAAGGAATGTTAAAAACTAAGTCAAAAACTAAGGTTGAGAGCAAACTTTAAAAATGAAATCAACTTTCTAAATATTTCCATATCATATATGAAACAATGGCTTGCAAGAAACTATACATCAGGTGATGAAAGGTAGTGATCTGAGAGAGACAGGAATCAAATTTCTCAAACCAGTGATAAAAAGAGAATCCTAAAAGCAGATAGAATAGACAGGTCATATATAGGAAAACAAAAATAAGAATGATAACAAATTTCTTACCAGTAAAAATACAAGGGAGAAAAGAGTGGAACAACATTTTTAAAGTACTAACAGAAGAAAAAGTCAACTGAGAATTCTTTTTTTTAAAATTATTTATTTACCTTGTGTCATCTTCAATATGAAATTTAAAAAAACTGATTATACATATTCATGGGGCACAGAGCTAGCCATCAGCACCTGTGCCCAAGATGTGTTGATCAGATCAATACTATCAGCATGCCCACCACCTCAAATTGCAATTATTCCTGTGTCTCCCACCCAACCTCTACCCAACCCCTCCCCCCCCCCCCCGCAACCCTAGGTCTGTTCTCTTCCTCTGCAAGTCCAACACAGCACTGTGGTCTTTCTTTCCTTCCTTCTTTCTCTCTTAGCTCTCACTTATGATAGAGGACATGAAGTATTTTTCCCTCTGTGACTGGCTTATTTCACTTAACATAATTTTATCCAAGCTTATCCATGTTGCTGCGAATGGCAGAATTTTCATTTTTTTCTTTTTTTAATGGCTGAGTAGTATTCTGTTGTGTATATATAAACCACATTTTCCTTATCAGTCATCCATCAATGGACATCTAGGTTGGTTCCATATCTTGGCCATTGTAAATAGAGCTGTCATGAATACAGGAGTGCAGGTATCCCTTCGACATGATGATTCCCAATCCTTTGGAAATAGACCCAGAAATGGGATTGCTGGGTCATGTGGTACAATTTTCTGTAGTTTGAGAAACCTCCACGCTGTTTTCCATAGTGGCTGTACTAATTTACAGTCCCACCGACAGTGTAGAAGAGTTCCCCTTTCCCCACATCCTCATCAGCATTTGTTATTATCTGTCTTTTTGATAATAGCCAGTCTAACTGGGGTGAGATTCTCTCTCAATGTGGTTTTCATTCTCATTTCCCTGATGACTAGTGATGTTAAGCATTTCTTCCATTACCTGTTGGCCATTTATGTGCCTTCCTTCGAAAAATGTTTATTATTGGGTTACTTGTTTTTCACCATGTAATGGTTTGAGTTGCTTGTATATTCTAGATATTAGTCCCTTGTCATATGTATAGATTGCAAATATATTCTCCCACTCTGTAGGCTGTCTTTTCTCTCTCTTGATTGTTTCCTTTGCTGTGCAGAAGCTTTTTAGTTTGATATAATCCATTTTTTCATCTGTTGCTTGTGCTTTTGGGGTCTTATTCATAAAGTTTTTGCCCAGTCCTACTTCCTTAAATGTTTCCCTTATGTTTTCCTTTAGTAGTTTTAGTTTCAGGTCCTTACTTAAGTCTTTAATCCATTTTGAGTTGATTTTAGTATATGGTAAGAGGGGCAGGTCTAGTTTCATTCTTCTGCATATGGATGTCTAATATTATTGGTATTTTGATGGGGATTGCACTGAATCTGTAGATCACTTTGGGTAGTATGGACATTCTCACAATGTTGATTATTCCAATCCTAGAGCATGGAATGTCTTTCCACCTTTTTTTGTCTTTAATTAATTTCAATAGTGATTGGTAGTTCTCTTTGTAGATATTTTTTACATCCTTAAATTGATTCCTAGGTATTTTATTTTTTGGTGTCTATTGTAAGTGGGCTTACTTTCTTGATTACTTTTTCTCGTAGTCCATTGTTGGAGAACAAAAATGCTGATTTTGGGGTGTTGATTTTGTATCCTGCACATTACTGAAATTTTTAATCAACTCTAAGAGTTTTTTGGTGGATTCTTCAGGTTTTTCCATATATAGGATCATGTCATCTGCAAACATGAACAGTTTGACTTCGTCTCCTCCAATCTGGATGCCCGTTTTTGCTTTCTCTTACCTAATTGCTCTGACTAGTACTTCTAACAGTATGTTGCATAGAGGTGCAATAGTGGGCATCCTTGTCTTGTTACTGTTCTTAAGTGAAAAGCTTTCAGTTTTTCCCCATTCAGCATGATACTGGTGGTGGGTCTGTCATATATGGTTTTTATTCTGTTGAGATACTTTCCTTTTATACCTAATTTGCTGAGACCTTTATCATGAACAGATGTTGAATTCTGTCAAATGCTTTTTCTGCATCTATTGAGATAATCATATGGTTTTTGTCCTTGATTTTGTTGATGTGATGTATCATATTTATTGACTTGTATATGTTGAACCATCCTTGTCTCCCTGGGTTGAGTCCCACTTAATCATGGTGTATAATTTTTTTGATGTGTTGCTCTATTGTTAGTATTTTGTTGAGGATTTTTGCATCTATGTTCATTTAAGATATTGGCCTGCAGTTTTCTTTTTTTATTGTATCTTTGGTGATGCTGGCCTCATAGGCTGAGTTTGGGAAGTCCTTCTTCTTTTTTTAAAACACCTTTTTCCTTTTTTTTTATTTTTTGGTCCCCCTGGTTTCATAAAGACCATCTTCAAGATCAGAAATTTTTTCTTCTGCTTGCTCTAATCTGCTGATTAAGCTCTCACTTGTGTTTTTTTATTTCATTGAATGAATCTTTCAGTTCCAGGATTTCTGATACCTTCTTGTCTAAGGTATTTATCTCTTTGTAAATTCCCTCCTTTATATTCTGGATTTTTTTTCTCGTTTCATTGTGTTGTCTGAGTCTTCTCTTAATTCACTGAGTTTTCTTAAGATTATTACTCAGAATTCCTTTTCAAGTCATTGCAAGGGTTTCTGTTCTGTAGGCTCTGGTATTGGGAATTACTATACACCTTTGGTAGTGTCATATTTTGTTTTTCTTTTTTTCCCCATATTTTTATTTTTCTGGACATTGATTTCTGGTCATCTGGTATATCAGTTGCTTCTTCTATTACTCTGGAGTGGACTTTGAGGAGAAAGACTTCCTCCTCTTTTTTCAGGATCCTCTGGTGATTCTTCTTGTGTCAACACAGTCAAATATGCAGTGGACCACCTGTATGGTGGCTGTAGCTGCTAATGTGGCGGCAAGCCATCTTGCAGCAATAGCAGCTGTGGTGGTGGCTGCAGTGGACCACCTCTGTGGAAGCGGTGTGGGGCCTCCCAGGTGTGGCAGGCAGCACTCACTTATGCCTTCTGTGTGGGCAGGGAGAAGCTGCCTGGGGTTTTTCCCGCCTGGGCTTCCCTCATTGCAACAGGTGGCGCTGGGTCCTGCCTTCCCTGTGGGTGGTGGGTGGGCTGCCTGGGGCTTTTCCCCGCCTGGGCCTCTCTAGTAGTGACAGGAGGCGCTGGGTCCTGCCCCCTGTGTGGGTGGTAGGAAGTCTGGCTGGGGCCTTTCCTTTCCTGGACCTCCCTCATTGCGGCAGGCGGCACTGGGTCCTGCCTTCCCTGTGGGTGGTGGGAGGATGGCCCAGGGCTTTTCTCTGCCTCAGCCTCCCTCGCTTCAGTGGGCAGTGCTGCATCCTACCTTCCGTGCAGGCGGTGGGAGGGCTGCCCAGGGCTTTTCCCTGACTCAACCCCCCTGGTTGTGACAGGCAGCACTGGGTCCTGACTTCTGTGCTGAGAATTCTACATCCAGCAAAGATATCTTTCAAAAACAAAGGAGAAGTAAAGGCATTTTCAGACATGCCAAAAATGAAAAGAACTCACCACAAGCAGGCCTGCACTAGAAGAAATGTTAAAGGACATCCTTTAGGCAGAAGGGAGATGATATCTACATGGGTAAATGTATATTTACTTTCCTAAATTTAAATCTATTTAAAATATAATTTATCTGTAAGAAAACAATTGTTTTAACACAATAATTGTTCAAACAAAAGCAATAACATAGAATGAGGTTTGGAGCTCATGTAAAAGTAAAATATATGACAACAATGGCATAGAAGTTGGGGGACAGAAATGGGAGCAGTTATTACAAGGTTCTATATAGTATATGTGGAGTGGCACAATATCGTTTCAAGGTGGACAGTGAAAAATTAAGGATGTGTACTATAAACCCTAAAGCTATCACTAATGTATCGAAACAAAGAATTAGAAGTAATAACACAACAAAGATAAAATAGAATAAAAAGAAATATTCAATAACTTCAAGAGGGTAGAGAAAGAGAAAAAATGTAACAAAGAAGAGATGTTCTAAATAGAAAACATACAACAAGATGGTAGTTTTAAACCTAATCACACCAATAATCACATTAAATATAAATACTACAATTAAACATCCCAATTAAAGCCAAAGAATTTCAGCTTGGATAGAAAAGCAAGACCCAACTGTATGCTCACAAGACATTGACTTCAAATATAAAGACACAAGTAGCATTTAAAAGCAAATGGATGGAAAATGGTATGTCATTCTAATAATAATCAAAAGAAAGATGAAGTGTTTATGTAAATATCAAAGCAGATTTGGGGACAGCGAATATTATCGTGATAAAGAAGGTTATTGATTTCATAATGACAAAGGAGTTACTTCATTAATAGAACATAATAATCTAAATGACTATTCATCTAGTAACAGATATTCAAAATCCATGAATCAAAAAATGACAGAACTGTAAAGAGAAAAATCCACAAATCTAGCAGAGATTTTAATACTTCTCACTCAAAAACTGATAGAACAGGTAGAGAGAATATCAGCAAGGATGGAGAAGATTTGAATTACAACACAGAGCAACTTGACCTAATTGACATTTCTAGAGCACTCCCCTAACAACAGCAAATACACAGCTTCGGAAGTGTCCGTGCAATATTCTAAGACTCTGCCTTAAGAAACTAGAAAAGGAAGAGCAAATTGAACCTAAATTAAATGTAATAAAGGAAACAATAAAGATCAGAGTAGACACCAATAACTTAGAAAGCAGAAAAATACTACAAATGCTACAGAAAGACAATAAAATTAAAGCTGATTTTAAGAAAAGATAAATGAAATTGATAAAACTCCACCAGACTGATCAAGAAAGAGAGAAGATACAAATAACCGACATCAGAAATAAATTAGATGACATCACTACAAATTCTATAATTATTAAAAGGATAACAAAAGAATACTGTGAACAATGTTATGCCAATTAATTAAACAAATTAGATGTAATGAACACAATTCTTGAAGGACACAAACTACCAAGGTTACTCAAGAAAAAATAAGTAACCTAAATATCTCAGATCAATCAATTAAATAAATTGAATTCGTGCTTAAAACCTTTCCCACAAAAAAAAAAAAAACTCTAGGACCAGTCATCTTCACTAGAGAATTCTACCAAACATTTAAGGAAGAAATAATATATAAATTCTCAAAGAGAAAAGATTGTTTTCTAATTCATTCAATGGGGTAAACTTTACTATGAAACCAAAACCAGGCTAAGACATTACATGAATAGAAAACTACAAACTGATACATTTCATGAACACAATGTAAAAAATTCTGAACAAAATTTTGGCAAATCAAATCCAACAACAAAGTATAATACATCATGAAGTTTATCTCAGGAATGTATGCAGATAATTTAATGTTTGAAACTAAATCAATGTAATTTATCATGCTAATACGATAAAAATGAAAAACATAGGATCATTTCATTAGCACAGAAACAGCCTTTGATTAAATCCAAAACCCATTCCTGATAAAAATTCTAAGCACTCTAAAAATAGAAGGAAACTTTCTCAGTCTGATAAAGAGCAACTATGAAAAATCTAATGCTAACATAATACTGAATGGTGGAAGACTGAATCCGACCCCCGGCCTACCCCCATTCCCTCCCACCCCCCCAAAGATCAGGAACGAGATAAGGATATCCACTCTTATAACTTCTTTTCAACATTTTACTGGAGGTTCTAGCCACTGAATCAGGCAAGAAAAAGAAATGAAAAGCATCCTGATAACTGTCTTTATTTACAGATGACATGAACATCTACATCTGGTAGAATCTACAAAACTGCTACTTAAAAATATGTCAGTTTATCAAGGTTGCCCAACACAAGATCAATAAAGAAAAATCAATTTTTTATTTCTGTATACTAGTAACAAACAATAGGAAATGAAGTTATAGAGTGATATCACTTACAACAGCACCCAAAAATATGATGTACTTAGGAATAAATCTGAGAAAAGTTGTGAAACACCTGTACAAGAAAAACTATAAAATATTATGAGAGAAAATTTAAAAGACCTAAATAAATGGAGAGATACCATCTTCATGGATAAGAGGACTCAACATAGTAAAAATGTCAATTCTTCCCAAATAAATATATAAATTCTATGCAATCACAATCAAAATCCCAGCAGGCTTTTTTTGTTTGTTAGAAATTGACAAATGGATTCTAAAATTCATATGGAAATGCAAAGCATCTCTATGATAGCCAAAACAACTATGAAAAAGAACAGGTAGAAGACTAACTTTCCCTGATTTCAAGGCTTATTATAAAGCTACAGTAACCAAGAAAGTGTGGCATTGGTGTAGAGACAGAAAAACAGATTACTGGAATTGAATAGAGTCCAGAAATAGACTCACACATAAGGAACAACTAATTTTCAATAAATGTGCAAAGGCAAGTCAGTGGAAAGAGTCTTTTCAGCAAATACTGCTGCAACAATTAGATATTCACATTTTAAGAAATAAACTGCAATCCATACCTTTATCATATACACAAAAAAAAAAAAAAAAAAATTAACCCCCAAATGGGACACAAACTTAAATATATAACCTAAAACCATAATACTTCTATAAAAAAAATGAGAAAAAATATTTGTGACCTTGGGTTAGGAAAAAATCTCTTCGACATGACTCTGAGAGCGTGAACTATATAAGAAAAAATCATAAATTACACTTCATCAAAATTAAAAAGATCTTCCGAAGCCGCTATTAATGAAAAGATAAGCCAGAGACTGGGAGAAAATATTTGCAACCCATATATCTGATAAATGTCTTTTAAAAATAATATATAAAGAACTCTTTAAACTCGAGAATAAAAAACAACCCCCCCCACCAAAATATGGGCAAGATTTGAAAAGAAACTTCACCAGAAAAGATATAGAATGAGTTCATGAAAAGATGTTCAACATTATTTGTCATTAGGGAAATGCAAGTTAAAACCAAAATGAGATACCACTACACACCTACTAGGAGGGATAAAATTAAAAAGATTGACCATACCAAGTGTTGGTAAGAATGTGGAAGAACTGGAACTCCTGTACCCTGCTTATGAGAATGTAAAATTAAATTGTACATACACTTTGAAAAGAAGTTCAAGAATTTCTTAAAAAGTGAAAAATACACATACCATATGATCCAACCAGTCCATTCCTAGGTATTTACCCAAGAGAAATGAAACCATGTGTCCACACAAATACCTGTACATGAATGTTCATAGCAGACTTATTTGTAATAGTCAAAAACTGGAAAAACCCAAATATCCAATAACAGGTAAATGATAAACAAACTGTATTATATCAATAAAATGGATACTATTTGTTGAAAATAATCAATTACTACAAACTATCACATGGATGAGTCTTAAAATAATTATTGAGTGAAAGAAGTCAGACAAAAAAAGGATATATACCGTATGATTCCACTTACATATACTTCTGGGAAACGTAAACTAATGTACAGGGACCTTAAGTGGCTGCCTGGGGTTGGGGAGAAGCATAGAGGACAAATGTACAGGACAGATCGTGGACGGCACAAGGAAAACTTTTGGGATCAGTAGGTATGGTCATTATTTTGATTATGGTGAGGGTTTCATGGCTTCATACACGTAAAAACTTATCAAATTGTACGCTGTAAGTGAAGTTTATTATATGTTAACTACACCTCAATAAAGCTGTTATAGTAAACATATAAAAACATAAACACAATACTATTATATTTTAAAAGAAATTAACAATAATTCCTAAACATCACAGTTGGATACTTTCACGGGATAGTCACTGTTTACATTTGCCTGATTGTCTTAAGAACTCATATTTTTAGAGTTTTTTAAATCTGAAATGGGATCTAAACAAGGTCCAAAGATTGTAAGTGCTTCCATCTGACACAAGTGAGTCAGAACTTCCCACAGAATCTTATCAATGGTTCACTAAGAAATATTGAACAGAAAAGGGTCAAAAGCATTTTAGAGCATCCATAACTACAGTTTTATATATATATAAATCCAATCTAGAACATGACAATCTCCTCTGACCAGTTAATCTTTCTCCACTGCATTAATTTGGTTATTACGGATTCCCCAGAGCAATGTGCACGACAGTTTTCAAGCCATTTTGACACATACTTACTGAGTGCCTCACAAGGTATTATGCTTGTTAGCATAGCGGACACAAAGATAAACAGAATACAATCCCAATCCTCAAATACTGTGCACACTAGAAAGTGTGTGTGTGGTGGTGGGAGGGGGGGAGTTAATTAATGACTATAATAAAAGGTTGAAAATTACCAAGCAAAATAAGAATTACAGAGTGCTCTGGGAACACAAAGAAGCAAAGCATTACTTCTAATTGAAACAAGGGAATTGGTAAGGGTGATTGAACTGGTGATTGACTCAGTCTTGAAGCACAGATCTAATGGAGATGAAGCAGAGGTGAGGAAAAATATCTTGAAGAATGAGCAAAGTATGAAGGTAGAAATATGAAAGAGGTAAGTTCAGAGATTTGTGAAAACTGTGGTGGAATTCCATAGGGACAGGGCTGGTCAAGGTCAAGGCTACATAGGTGGCTTGGAGCCAGATTATGGGGTTCCTTGAACAATATTCTGATGAATTTAGACTTTGCTCTCCAGTTTGGTATTACTGATGATTTTAATGAGTGACCACAGATAACCCGTGTTTCCAGAAGCTTCTCTTGTAGCGAGTACTTATTTATTTATTTTTTTTTGCAAGGGACAGAACATGCATTTATTTATTTATTTATTTATTAAAGTTTTATTTTGTCGATATACATTGTGGCTGATTATTGCTCCCCATCACCAAAACCTCCCTCCCTTCTCCCTCCCCACTTCCCCCCCAACAATGTCCTTTCTGTTTGCTTGTTGTATCAACTTCAAGTAGTTGTGGTTGTTATATCTTCTCCCCACCCCCCCGGTTTGTGTGTGTGTGTGTGTGTGTGTGTGTGTGTGTGTGTGTGTGTGTGTGAATTTATATATTAATTTTTAGCTCCCACCAATCAGTGAGAACATGTGGTATTTCTCTTTCTGTGCCTGACTTGTTTCACTTAATATAATTCTCTCAAGGTCCATCCATGTTGTTGCAAATGGCAGTATTTCATTCGTTTTTATAGCTGAGTAGTATTCCATTGTGTAGATGTACCACATTTTCCGTATCCACTCATCTGAACATTGGGGAACAGGTATACCTTCGACTTGATGATTTCCATTCCTCTGGGTATATTCCCAACAGTGGGATGGCTGGGTCGTATGGTAGATCTATCTGCAATTGTTTGAGGAACCTCCATACCATTTTCCATAGAGGCTGCACCATTTTGCAGTCCCACCAACAATGTATGAGAGTTCCTTTTTCTCCGCAACCTCGCCAGCATTTATCGTTCAGGGTCTTTTGGATTTTAGCCATCCTAACTGGGGTTAGATGGTATCTCAGTGTGGTTTTGATTTGCATTTCCCGGATGCTGAGTGATGTTGAGCATTTTTTCATATGTCTGTTGGCCATTTGTATATCTTCCTTAGAGAAATGCCTACTTAGCTCTTTTGCCCGTTTTTTAATTGGGTTGCTTGTTTTCTTCTTGTAAAGTTGTTTGAGTTTCTTATATATTCTGAATATTAATCCTTTGTCAGATGTATATTTTGCAAATATTTTCTCCCACTCTGTTGGTTGTCTTTTAACTCTGTTAATTGTTTCTTTTGCTGTGCAGAAGCTTGTAGTGAGTACTTATAAGCAGAAGGGCAAAGAGCAGAGGTTGCAGCCTCCTTGGATATGACACACAGACCACAGAAGTCTCAGAGCCAAGGAAGGGCAGTGCAGGGAAAGAGCAGTGGTTCAATTCTCGGCTAAATTAAATGGTTAAACTTTAGGGGGAAAAAAAAAGACTTGAAAATAAAACACTTAGGAATAATTATATTTGAAAATATCAAAGAAAAAATTATCATTTCTTAGTAAAACATTCAGATAAAAATATTTCATTTGAATAAAAACACATGTATTAATTTCATTATGGTTACAGATGATCATGTTTTTTAACATAATGCATTACTGAGCATATCGTCACTTAGAAAGTGGTGACATTCCAAAACATCCCGGATTATTGTCAGCCCTAAAGATGTGATACATGTTGTGATCCTTTTTATGAATAATGTGCAGTTTATTTTTATGCAACAGCACACCACATGCTTTGTTTTTCAACAGATGGCAAACTCTTTTTTTACCATGGTTTTAAACTTGCACCCTGGGAATGAAAACTATTTACACAGTAAACACTTTAGCTGATCCTATCTTTGGACAAGTTTAATTAAAGAATGAGAGACCAATTGTACAATCACGCAGACTCCCTATAGGAAGCAGGAACTTGCCTCCTTGCTGAATACATTATTTTACCCTAGCAATTTAAAGCATACATGGAAATTAATGGCACTATTGAGTTTTATAATGAATCCCTTAAGCATTTAGCTTTTTTTGTTAGCTGTTTTCAAAGTCAGTGTTAATAAAGCTTTAACACCCAAGGTAGAAAGAAGCATAACTTATTCTTTAATGAGATGCCATTACAAGCATTCCTCAAATATCTCTCCAGTATTTTCACACCTTATTCAGCTTGTAGATGTTCATTTTCCATATCCAAACACTTTCTAGAGAAACATCCCTCAAAAATTACTACCCTTCTCTTGCACTTAAGACATTAAGAACATTGGGATGTCATTTGAATAAAGTTTGTCACATTCATCAAGAGCCTCTTAGGAAAGGAACATACACAAATAAACAGTATTAGATTACTCTTCTATTGAGTCTGGATTTGGGAATAACATGCATGTTTTATAAATTAATAACAGGAGGGAAAGTAATAATAATTGTTCATATCTGTTGAGCATGACACCAGTGACAAAGCAAAATGGTCACCCAACCTACCCAAAAACTGCAGGAGTGCAGGTAGAATTATCTTCATATGTTTACACATTGAAAAAGAAAAGCTCTGAGATACCAAGAGACTTGTTCAAGATCAAACAGCGAATAATTGGTAGAGCTGAGACTAAAACTCCTGGTCTAGGACCCTTTCTACTGTACTCCAACAATTTTCTAGTCTTAATTAAGTGATTTCACACTAATAAGAGGAATTTAAATGCCTGTACAGAAAACCCTGATGGACAGAAAAAATAATAATGATGGCTATTTTAAAAGCTGACACAGGCTGAAGAACAATAGTCTAAAACCCCCAAATTTTCTAAAGTCAGTAAGTCCTCAAACTCCAAACACCACATTCAGCCACACACATAATTTAAAAACAAAACAGATCAAACCCCAAACTCAGTCTAAGACAATTGACCAGGAATGGAAACACCAGGTACTCCCATCACACTAGTGCCAATGCACTACGTGTGCTTGATACTAAAAGGCAATTTAAAAACAGTCCTCATTTTTCTTTCTTTCTAACAAGTCTCTTCATTTGTGTTTTATAGTCACAGCGAAATACTCTAGGAAGTGCACTATCAAGCTATTATCATACTTCTCAGGGGGTTAAAGACAAGTTGCCTCTGGCCTACTTCCTCAGGAGGCAGAGGCAGAGGTATGCAATTAATGGCACAACAACACATACCCTGCTGGGTCCTATACCACTCAACTCCAGAAGTGCCATGAAAAAATACACTGCAGAGAAATGCACGTGGAGTTCATGGCAGAAGTTAAAAAGCAAGATGCAGTATGAATCAAAGTGACAAGGCACAGAAATTAACAGCTCACCTAAGTCCATTGGTTTTATGTTGAAGTTATAATTTGCAATTAATGCTACTTCCACCCTATGACTAGCTGAATGACAATAGTAATAACATCACTAATATGATGGTATAAACGCACAGATAAGTCAGTGATCCTTGTGGGAGAGGAGCCAAATTCCAATTAAGCATAAAAATCAAGGTTATTACCTGAAACACAACTTTATCAAACCTTGGCTTTTATGTAAAGAGTATCAATTAAAGTCATCATACCACATAGATTTTATTCACCTTTATTTTAGTTTTAAGTGTACTTTGCACAACTTGAACTGAGTTGCTATTATAATCATGGTTGCTAACTAGCCCTGAAGACTTCAGATAAATAATATATATGAGGGTAATGCAAAAAGTTCATGGAAAAATAGAATACAAATCTTTCCATGAACTTTTTGAAGACCCCTCATATAGTCCTAGAAATAGGTGCTAATTAAATCCATTACATGAAACAGGAACAAGACAAACAGGAGAAGGAACCATCAATGTATTGAAGTATCAAAGTAGAGACAGTATAAATGTCACTGGATATTTTTTAAAAAATGAATTACTATACTTTTCACAAAATGTGGTGGCAGCAGGGGTTTCAAGACAAGACTCTAGTCCATTAAACCTCCTTTATGGAGAACATTGCCGATGGTGCCCTAGTAGTACTGCTCTTAGAGTCAGGAAGGGCTTGCTGTGTGCAGAAACACCTATGATATTTTTTTCCATATGAACCTACCACCCCTGTCATTAAGAATAACTCAGTGTCTGAATTTACAGGGCCATTGCATGGACACAAACCTCGCTAGATCCTCGAGGACCACTCAAATGTCATCCTGCCATGAAGACTTCTGCTGCTCTCCTCCAGCAGTGAGTTTCTGATGCTCCCATAGCATTTTGTTCATAAACTATACCTCCTTATATTGTACCTATTTGCTTTATTTTCAGGGAGCTCCACAGAGCATAGAACACAGAAGACGCCCAAATGTTTGTTAAATTAATGAACCATCGCTTTTAGCTGGAAGCTGTTATCCCACTTCCCTTCTTGGAGAAGGGTCAACATGCCGAGGGATCGCTGACATCCCAGGACAGAGCAAGAGAGGCTGTACCTTCACCTAGCACAAATGAATGCCCTGTAAAAGAAAATGTGTCAAAATACGCATCATCCTGCTCCTATGCCTTTCACCGGTACACTGCCTTCTTAAACTAATGCAAAGGCAAAAATCTCAGTGTTCTCTGAGCCTACCATCATCAACAGGATAAATGTATCTATGAGGTGAAATGCGTTTGGAGTTTACAGTATAAGTTCTGTACATTCACCTTAGGTGTCTAGCAGATGAGACAGAACAGGGGCCATGGAAGAGGAAAAGGGCCCGCACGCAGACTCAGACAGTGCTGGCTCCCCAGTGCAGCCAGTCTTCTGCTGGCACCACCAGGAGGCAGCACGGCTAGGTTTGCTTACCACGTGTGGCTCATATGGTTATCTTTAAGACAGCTGTTTAATAAACTTACAAATGGTTTTTCCATACTATAGGTTCAGCTCTTCTCAAACAATCCCTTTGTTGTCTTTATATTTTATTAAAGAATCCCTTTAAATAAGATTCAAATATTTAATAATATGGATTCTGGTGGTCCCAATAAAAAATGTTCACAGAGACCAGATTGACCACATCTTACCTGGCACTTCTCAGCCATGACTGTATATTAGAATTACTGCACCCAGAGCTATGAAATCAGAACTGCTGGGGATGGGACCCAGGACACTGACTGAAAGCTCCCCTGTGTGATTCTCATTTGTAGGCAGGGATGGAAAATGCTAGTAGATCCAACCATTATATCAGGAAAATAAAAAATGCTGTGGGAAGAGCTCCACAGAGCTCAGACTAAGGTAACTTCAGTAATGCATTTTTCAAACTAATGCACTCTCCAATTTGAATTCTTGCTTATTTAAATAAACAAACTCAAGTACGCATAGCACTTTGTTGATGGCACATTTTTTTGAAAGCTTAACTTAAAGGTAGCTTGGGCATATGTGGCTAATACGTAAATCTTTAATTTGCCTCGGTATACAAATAGACAAAGTGTTAATAAAATAGTAAAGTAGATTATCCTGATTTGAAAATAGTGTCACATTTCCCATCAATTAAAAAAAATAAGATCCTAACAATAATTTTAAAGCACACCACACTAATATCTGATTTTTTTCCCCTTAAGAATCCTGTTTTACTTTCTTGCTCACATTGTCAAAATCATTATACAAATTAGCTTTGGAAAACGTAGGATGCTCAATGGGAAGCATTGGAATGGGATTTTAATGATAACGAAGACTTTCTATTGTTGTCCTATGGTGTGTTTAGAGATTCACTCTGGCGAAAACAGGTGTCCTGAATTATCACATGTACTACAGCATAGTTAAAATCATGAAATGCAAAATAAAAACAAAGTGAATGCGTATTTCAACACAGCTAAAAACCTCTACTACACTTGCTGAGACTGGTAATATATGCTAAACCTATTTAAATCATTAAAATTGCTGTAATTAAACTTCTCTCTAAATCAGACTTGTATAAGAGTCAGAAATCTACAATTAACTTATCTGTAGAAGTAATCAGACAATAACCGCTAGTATATTTTAGGAACCACTAAAATCTACCATAGCTGTTGAATGTAATGACTATAATAAATCTTTAACAGCAGTTATCTCATAACCTCTTTTCACAGCTGCAAGCGTGGAAAGGAGGGTTTTTTTTAAGCTTTTCCCTGAGTTGGTTTAAATGTGCTATTGCTACATTGCTCTTCTGCAACATGGGAAAATTACCAAGGTATAGTGGTGTGGCCTGAATTGAACCACCAGCCTCTGCTACAACATTGAGGTGGGCTGCTGGTACTAATAGGAAGAAATACCTGGCATTTTATGACTGACTGCTGAAGACAATGATCTAAAGCATCTCCAACGGGCAGTGAAAAGACAGAATACCTGACTTACTGACTATGCAGTAATTATGGTCAAGGCAGTGACCACTTGGTGGAGCTCACGCGCATCAACAGAAAGGACCCCTAGAGACTATATGATTGCAACTACACAACAGGTGTCTTCACAGCCAAGTACTATACTTCTCACCTAATAAGATGAATGAAGTCTTTGAGAGAAGGACCACACTTCACATTTCCCAAGCTCCCAAGCCAAAGTCATCTGAATCAAGGCCATCCAGTGTTTTTGTGCATATTTTGTCATTTTAGAATAGAAAAATATATGAAAGCCAGAAGATATTGTTGGAACTGTTCAAAGTACTATTTCAGACCAGAGAACACCATTCTTTCATTCATGGACTCACTCATTTATTCCAACCACTATGTATCTCTAAGGCATCATACATGAAGTTAATAAGTAAAGAACCAACTGGGAGAATATTTTCTCAGTATCAAAAACCAAAGAGATTCATATCAATAATATACTCATAAGTGAAACCACTGAAATTAAGAAAAAGAAAAAAATAGTTCAACAGTTCAAGGAAAAATGGACAAAAGATGAGCAGGCAGTTCACAGTTAGGGAATCCAGAGAGACTTACAAATTAGAGGTGTTGCTTTTCTAGCGTTCAAATCACATTAGTATTAGTATTTCATTAAATCAATGAAATATCACTGAGACATTAAAACAACTACTTGAAGGCACTGGAAAATGACCAAAGACAGGCAGACACTCAAAAAGAGTCCATTCTCGAAAGATGGTTCAACATTGCATAGGAATAGTGAGTTTCTGGTTTTCTTGTATGGGGGTGCTCCCCAAATCACCCCACCTCAGTCAGCTAGTGGAAAACTGTGGCCTTCCTACTGAAGGAGGCAGATGACAGCATTTAGAGGGGCAGGACAAATAGAAATTTAAAAGGAAATTTTAGAAGCACAACAGCACAGAAGGGCTGAGATCCAACATCTGAGGATAGAGTCTGCCCAAATGCCTGGCTGACTGATAACTTTCCACCTTGCTAGGGAGCCTGGTGAAAAAGCAGGTAGAAACTTGAGGGGGATGGATTAGCTGTACATGACTGCAAAAACAACTTACCCTAAGACTTAGCAGTTTGCAACCACCATAAACATTTAGTATCTTACACTAGAGTTCCTTGCTACATGGACCTGGATGCTTGTACAGTTTCATGGCATGGCAGCTGGTTACCTCAGAGCTAGTGATCCAAAAGAGAGCAAGATAAAAACTGTAATATCTTTTATGACCTAGCCTTGGAAGTTACACTGTCACTATCCTATTGGTCACACAGGTCAACCCTATTCAACGGAGAGAGCACTACACTGAGGAATGAATACTAGGAGGCATGAATCACTGGGGGCCTTCTTAGAGGCTGACTGCTACAGGAATCTACCCCCTGAAAGAACTGCTTCATAAGTCTGTTATGTTTTGCCTCAGTGCATTTCCCAGTACACACACAGTTTGGGCAGCAGAAAACCGAAGTCCTACTGGCTTGAAGTGTGAGAGGGCAGAAAATGGGGCTGGCAAACTGGAAACATAGATGATGAATCCTAAAAGCAAGGGAAATCTCAGAAACAAGGCCCAAAATCTAATTATGAATTTTGACGAAATCTTTGGCAAACTAGTACACTCTGTAGGCACAAGGTACCTCCACCCTACCCCACAGAGGGCTAGACTTTTAAAACAGCAATTGTAACTCAAAAAGTTTGAGTAGAGATATTAGCTACTTTACCTAGCATTGGATACAGATTTTTCAGTTTGAGTCCAGGCAAGTTAATGGTTTACTAAAAACAACAATGATTCTCAGAAAGAGAAAACAAATTCTGGAGTTGATATAACATATTCTATACACAACCTGGTTTTCAGCCACAGATTACCAGACACGCAAAGAAACAGGAATTTCCTGCCCCACACCGAGGGAAAAAAAAATGTCACCAATAGCAACTGTCTCCCAGTGTGCCCAGCTATTGGGAGTAGAAGAAAAATACTTCAAAACAGTGACCGTAAATAAGTACAAAGAATTACAGAAAAACACGGTATTCATGAGTGAACAGGTATGGAATCTCAGTGAAATTAAAATTATAAAAAAGAAGCAACTGGAAATCTACAGTTGAAAAGAACAGTAGCTCAAATGAAAACTTTATTAGTGGCGCTCAACAGCAGACTTAAAATGGCAGAAGAAAGAATCACTGAATTTGAAGACAAAGCAATAGAAATCATGCAATGCAATAGGGAAAAAAATTGAAAAAAAAATGAACAAAGTTTCAGAGATATGTAGGACATCACTGAGCAGTCCAACCTACATGTAATTGGAGTCCCAGAAATAGGACAGTGAGAAAGAAGAAGAAAAATATATTTGAAGAAATAATGACTGAAAAATGCTCACCTCACCAGATTTGGGTGTAAGGATTAAATGAGAATCCATATGATAATACCTTGAAAAGTAGTAAATACATTGTAGACTCTTCAAGTTCATTCATACTTTGATTTTTTGGTTTATAAACTCTTGCTGCTTACGATTTACACTATTTGCATCTCATATTATCACTTGTCAGATAAAGAGGCAATTACAGGGAAAGGGATTAACCATATTTTTTCATACTACAACTATTCATTCAGCACTTAAAATGTTATGGTTAAGTGCCATTAGAAGGGTATGATGGTTAATTTTATGTGTCAACTTGGCTAGGCCATGGTATACAGATACTTGGTCAAGCATGTCTGGATGTTACTGTGAAGGTATTTTTGAGGTAAGATGAACATTTAAATCAGCAGATTTTGAGTAAAGCAGATTACTCTACATAATGTTGGTAGGCCTCATTCAATCAGATGAAGACCTTAAGAAAAGGACTGATCTCCACCTGTTCTGCCTCCAGGCTGCCTTTGGACTCTAGCTTCAAAATCAACCTTCCCTGTGTCTTCAGCTCGCCAGCCTACACATGCAGATCTTCGACTTGCCAGCCCCTACAATCATGTGAGCCAGTTCCTTGAAATAAATCTCTTTCTCTATTTATTTATATCTATTTATTTATATCTACATCTACATATACACACACACATATACCCTATTGGTTTTCTCTGAAGTACTCCCACAAGTGGGGATCAATCACGATTCCTACCCTTAAGAGGCTTTTCATCTAGAAATTAAGGGATATGTACTAAAAATCTGAAAGCACAGGGTGTTCTGGGAACACAAAAAAGAAGCACCTCTTCTGCTCTGGGGTACGTGATTGAAGTGTAGTCTGAGAAGGCCTCCTGGAAGAGGTAACATCTAAGCTCAATTCTAAGGAATAGGCATTCGCCAGATGAAAGGGAGATTGAGAGATAAGGAAGAGCATTTCAGACAGAGGAAAGCCATAAACAGGAGCTATATCCTGAGATGCTTTATGTGCTGTACTGTTTCGTTTTTATCCTCAGGGCAATGAAGAACAACTTTGTTCAAATATGTTGTATACAGGTGTAAGAATCACAGGATAAATTTCACAGGAGATTTTCTTTTTTTTAATCACAAGAAAACATCTGAACGAGACTTGATTATTTCCAATGTTTGTTCTATTTTTATTTCCCTTATGATCACAGAAAACTAAGAAACATCCATATGAGGTATTAGTTGTCCTAGGCTGATTTACTGGCTATAATACAGACATTTCAGCCTTTTCTTTAAGTTGCATTACAAATGTGATTTCTGTTAGTATAAATGTGACTTGTTTTCTAGTGCCATCTGGTGTTTTGTTAGGGGACTGATTATTACCCTTTAAAAGAATACAAAGAGTAACCAGGAAGTCTTGAAAAGCCTTTTGAAAGACTTTCTCAATATATACTGTTTAAGCATATCCTCAATTGTAATGAACAATATAATGGGATATTAAATATTAGTCTAAATCAAAGAAAATTTCAGAAAAAGTCCACGATATAAATGCAATTTTATTTAACACACACATAGACACGCAGGAGTGCACACAAATACAAATTCCTTTTTGCAGGCATGGGTATTCCATTGCTCCTCAAATTTCTCTAAAGGCTCACAAATCCTCAACTGATAACTGACATTGACATACACTAAATCAGTAATACTCTGCATACTTTTCCAGTGAATTTGTGAAAACACACATTTTTAAGAAGTTCAGAGTTGTCTTTGACTGCTTGCTTTCTCTCATACTCCATTATCCAACCCATTAGCAGACCCCACTGACTTTATGTCCAAATACATGCAGAATCTAAGCACCACTCACCACCTCTACACTACATCCTAATCCCGGTCATCACTACCTCTCACCTGAACTACTGCTATATCCCTGCTTCCAATCTTGCACCCCGACAGCCAGAATGAGCCTTTGAAAACATAGGCAGATCATCTCAGTCTTCTGCTCAGAATCTCCCCATGGCTTCTCATCTCACTGGAGATAATATACATATCCTTACTATGGCTTTCAGAGCCCTAAGTGATTTGGACCCTCAACCTCTCTGATCTCATCCACTCCTGCCCTCTCCCCTCACATACTCTTCACTAGCAGTCGCCTCCTTGCTAATCCTCAAATGTGTCAGGGATCTGAACATGAATACAGATATGCTCTTGTGCCCTGATGGTGGATGGTGGCACAGATCACTCCCTTGCCTCTTACAATCTCCGCTCAAATGTCACTGTCCAGGAGACCTATTCATTCAAAAGCATCTCCAGCCCATTGTTATTCTCTGTTCTCTTTTCCTGTTTTACCTTTCTTTTCATATCACTACCTATTACATTCTAATTTTTAAAAACCACATATCTGTCCCCTCCAACATATATACACTAAAACGTAAGTATCTGGGACTTTATTGAGAGCTGGGACTGGTGCCTAAAATTGCGTCTGGCACACAGTAAGTATTCAATATGTACTGAATAAATGAATTAAATTTGACATCTACTAAGGCATTTTTGCATTGCATTACTTTGTAGTTCACACTTGCATTTTGTGGCTGTGAAATATGGAACATGTGGAAGAAGATGACATCCAGTGGGGAGAAACTGATACGGCAATTTTATCTGAAATGTATAAATGATCTGATTAAATTTAAGAATCGAGCATCTTCCAAATGAAGGCCTATTTTGATATAAGCCTTGCTCCAAGCCTGTGACTCTGCCAAAATAAAACTAATTCTCTAAAAGAAGAAAAGGATCATACAGTTATTAATTCTAAGTAAAAACAATGTCTTCCCACTCTCATCAGTAGTTCATCCATACTCTTGAGGGGAGATAATACAGGTAGAAAATTTGTTATGCTAATAATACATCCCAGACAAATTTAAAACTGCCATAAAAAATATTCAGTTTCTTTTATTATGAAACTAAAGTCTGACTGTTGAAGCACGTTCAATACTTTTACTACATATTCCAAAAATGGAATGTTTCCTCTCCCCTCTTCTCTGTTAATAGCATCTTACGAATTTTTGACTCAAATAAATGGAGTTCCCAAAGCTGACAATTTGCTTCAACAGGATTTTCAATAAATCTGGGGTAACACTGACTATTACTTCTTTTAATTCTGACTATTCTTAAATTTCACCCTTTAGTTACAAACATCTTTTGGTTGGTACTGATCTAAATTGCCAACTTTAAGTGACCAGAGAGTGATAAACCTGGTAAGTAAAGCTGATGCACTGATTCCTGGTACAGGTTTGAGACGCAGCCCCCACTTCCCTGGAAAATCTCCTTTAGAGTCAGAGCCCCTGGAACTGAGACCTGTGCACAGAGTATTTATTGCAAGCAGTGTGGAGGGAGGCCTCGCTGCTAAGGTCAGAATAGGGCCTCTGGAGCAGGAGGGCAGCAAGGTGGGCTCACAATGATGCTGTGAGCAGCAGGGCTGGGACAGGGCTGGCAAGAGTTCCTTGTTTATCTGCAATAAACCAGACCCACATCCCGGCCTCTCCATCCCTGCCTGTGTAAGAATGTACTTGGTGGACCTCCCAGAAGCAATCCAGCCAATGTGTGAATGAGAAAGGGATCTGCCTGGCTCACAGAGATGTGCATGGGCTGAGTAAGGTGTCCCACTGTATGGAGACAATGCTGAGACTTCTGTCGTGGTCTGTCCCTGATTTTCTCTCATTGCATCTCATCTATTAGCTTGTTCAGGCTGATCCAGCTCGTCAGGCCCTTCTTTCCCACTCAGGATATTGGACAGACTGTTTCTCTGTCAGAGTGCTCTGGGTCTCTGCACAGCTGCCTGGATTGTGTCACTAACATCCTTGGAGATCTTCTTGGTTACTACCTTCTCTTCTCCTCCAGCACACTCTGCTGCTTTGTTTCCTTAGAACACTTAGCATGCTTTCAGTGCTCATGTGCAGTGCTGATCTCCCCACTGGGGTATGAGCTCCCTAAAGCAGGACCCAGGTCTGTCTTGCTCTCACCTGTGGCCACTTGTCAAGAACAGTGCCTGGCATGTAGCAGGTACACAGAGGTTTAAGATGAAGAAAACAGTGTTTTTTTGTGTGTGTGAATGATGGGAAGTTGATAGTTTTTAAAAATATATATTTTGACTTTTCAAGCTTTTTAGCATCAAACAGTACCCAAGTTCCTAAAATATGGTGGTCAAGTCTACCTTGGTAGCAAAGAGCAAAATACTGCATGCCCGAGGCTACGGACTACTGTTCCTTCTCAATACTGAATAGTCCTTGCTTCCTTAGCATTAGAACCCTAAATTTTAACCTCAACAAAATTCTGTCAACTACATGTAATTCTTCTACATAGCCTACTCTTTCTCCAATCTTCCTTCCTGTTACTGGATGTGGGTGTAATGGTTGGCACTTGCACAGCCCTTTTGGAACATGAGGTTATGGACTAAGGATGGCAGAACGGCAAGAGCAGAGCTGGGTTCATGAGCCACTAAACTGGCCCTACGTTATTTATGTGGGTAAGAACTAAACTCCTCTCTTTTCAAGCCACTGAAACTTGTGATTTAAAAATTATGGTTAGTTAAATTTAACTGTAATGGGAATATGGTGATTTGTAGGGTTGGCTTGAATCCGATATACAACTCCACTCTGAAGACATGCGGGAGGAGAGTAAAGATGGGGAGCTGTTTCGAGTACCAGGATTTTCCTTCAAAGTGTTCATTTCCCTAACCAATGTTGGACAGCAGGAGATGAATGAAGGACAAAGAGAGTTTGTTTTTCCCCCCTTCCCTGTTACACTCTGGAAGTTGGGATCATGAGGCATGAGATCTGAGTGAATGCGATGCTGAAGCGCGGCCTCGGTCTACTGCACAGTGGTCTCTGTGCCCTGGACCACACGATGAAATGCCCACAGATCCAAGGCAAACTGAGTGATATGGATCACATTAGTGATTTCTTTCGTAAGACAAAATTTATTCAATTAAAAAACCTGTCTTTTATTCTTAAATTATGTGTCATACTTTTGGGGCTAAAAATACTTTTGCTTTTGTAATTGATTTTGATCATAGATGTGGATTTGTTAAAAAGTCCTGTTTTAGCAAAATTTAAAAATTGACATACCTACGCTAGATCTCCAAATAAACTCATTTAATTGCTAATCAGAGCAACCTAAAGTCAGATATTTGGGTAATAACACTGATAGACTGAGATTTGGATAATAATAATAGCAGCAGATTGCATTTATTATTTACAGACATTATTTTTATTTTATCCTTCTTCTATGACATATACCCCGTGAGGCATAAGAGTCATTACCCCTATTTCTGGATGAAGAAATTGAAGGTTAACATGTTTTTCTTTTTTTTTTTTTCTGGACTGGTAAGGGGATCGCAACCCTCAGCACGGTGTTGTCCGCACCACACTCAGCCAGTGAGTGCACCGGCCATCCCTATATAGGATCCGAACCCGTGGCCTCAGCGCTACTAGCGCCGCACTCTCCTGAGTGAGCCGCAGGGCCGACCCAACATGTTTTTAAATAAAGATTTTCTTTTCCTTATTAGTTCTGTATTCCACATAGGGTGGGTACGATGATTCCTTGTGCCTGTTGAGTTTAAACACATTAATCGTTCTGGTTTCTTTAGGAATACGACAGAAGAGTCTCCTCAGCCCAGTATGACCCACTTAAGTTTGGTATCTCCCACAGACTTCCATACTAGGAGTTCCATGTGGGTTCTGGTTCCTGCTGCTACAGTTTTAGTTTTATGGAGCCTCTGATGTCTTTTGATATTAATCCTTTTTAGTTAAAAAATAATGGAAATCCATTTGCAAACATTTACTGACTGCCTCCTGGGAGCCAAGCACAGTTCTAGGCCCAGGGGATACAGCAGTGATCACAACAAATACAAATGTCTTCACAGAATCTTCATTCCACTGGGAGGGTCAGACAATAAACACTAAAGAATTAAACTACCATATATATCACATGGTGATAGTGCCATGAAGAAGATAAAGCAAAGAAATAGGATATGGGGTGTTATGGGTTATAATCTTAAATAAGACCAGGGTCAAGGAGGCTGAGTGAGAGGGTAACAGCTGAGCAGAGACTAAAGCGGCAAGCCATGTAGATTCTGGGGGAAGAACATTGAGCCTGCAGCAGGCAGCCAGTGCAAAGGCCCTGCATCCCATGTGTGCCTGGCATGGAAGCCAGTGCAGCTGGAGCAGAGGGAGCAAAGGAGAGAGTCATAGGACAGGAGGCTGCAGTGGACACCAGTAAAGAGGAAGAAGAGAGAACAGATTGTGTGAGGCTTTGAACCTCTGCAAAGGACTTTGTTTTTACTCTGAGGAAGACAGGAAAATGCTGGAGGGATCTGAGCAAACTGATTTGACTCAGGTTTTAAATGGGTCACTGTGACTAGTGCACTGAGAAAGATTATGGGGCCCAAAGGTGGAAGCAGAAAGACCACTTGGGCAGGTTACTGGAATAACCCAGGCAAGAGACGGTGGTGGCCTGGACCTGGGGGTAGTGGGTGAAGGAGGCAGGAAGCAGCTGGCTCCTCAATAAATTGTGAAGGAGGGCTGCTGGGTCTGTTATGGAGTAACAGCGAGGCATGAAAGAGAAGGCTAGTGGAGGAGAGCATTTGCAGAGGGGAAGATCATGAGCTCAGTTTTACAGCTGTTAAGTTTGAAGTGACCATTAGACATCCAATTGAGGTCATCAGGTAGACACCAGGTAGACAGCTGGACATACCAGCCTGGAGCTCAGGGAAGAGACGCAGGCTGCGGGCAAATATGGTAATCTTTAGCATAGAGATATTTAAAGCCATGAAATTAGATGAGATCATCAAGGGAGTATGTGTAGATAAAGTAACAGTAGAGAGTAGGAGAAAAACCAAGAGAAGGTGGTGTCCAGCAAGCCCAGTGAAGGGAGAGTATAAAGTAGAGGAAATGATCAGCTGTGTCAGGAGCTGCTGATATGCTCCTTCCAGCTTTGTTTCACTCTAGGCATTTATCACTACCTGTTAGAGCCATGTCATGAATATACTGGAAGACGGGGGAGGTAAGGCAGCAGAGAGTGAGCTAATCCCAGTCATCTATAAAACAAAGTCAACCAATAGTTTCCAATATTGAGGAGAAAATTACAGAATTAACAAGTTATTTAGAAATGCATAGGTTAAGTACTAAAATGAAACAGCTATAAGAAAGTTAGTGAGTGGGACTCAGGGACAGGGAGTAGCAGGGTAGAGAATTGCCATTTTTCATCCTAAGTCTTGACTTTTTAAACTATATCCTTGTATTAGTTTGACAAAAATTAAGAACAATTAGTCGGGAAAAAAAAATTGCATAAACTAAATGCCTAGTTCTCAACCTGTGGGCTGTGAAATTACAGCCAAAGGCCGGCAACTCCATGTGCTCACCAAGTATTATTTACACACTAAGTAAGGTCTTACATATCACATATACTACACTTTTTCAAATGCATTACTGCTTTCATCACTAAAAATTAAAGGCATTCCTGCAATTGTAATAATGTTTGGTCATTAAATATTGTATCATTCAACTAATAACTAAAAGTGTAACCACTATTCTATGATCACCGATGTGAGTTTTTAACATTAAAAATAGTTCCTCACTCTGAGTGAGTTTAGGAACCTCTATGAGAGTTGAACTACTGAGTTATTAAATAAACTTCTGGAAAGCAGAGATAATTTTTCCTGTATGGCTGTTTGTGTGACTTTCTTTCCAACAATTTGGAGTTCACTGAAAAAAGATAATATGTCCTAGTAATCTTTGGGTCCCAATATCTAGCACAATTATCAACATATTAACAATAAGTAATATTCAATTTTTCCCAAGAGTGTTCACTGGGCTAGACATTGCTTTAAGAACTTTACATATATTTTCTTTTAATTGTTATTGTAGAAACACAGCCTTCTGAAGGTGTAACTCTTATTATTCATATATTACAGAAGAGGAAACTGAGGCACAAAGGTTAAGCAATTCTCCCAAGGATACGCACATAGTGAACGGCCAAACTAGGATTAAAAGCCAGGCAATCTCTCTCTGAGCCTCAGCTCTTAATGTTTGTGTAGAACGTTAATAAATGTTTGTTTAAAAAATCATTGAAATAATAAACACAGTGGCAATTTAACTAGTGATATAAAATAAAATCATCATGTTATCATTTGTGGATGATGTGATGACTTTTTCCTGTGTATATTTTAAAGGCTGTTTATTCAACAATCTCACCTTTTTCTTTTTGTTCTGCATCATCTCTTTTCTTATTCACTTCTGAAAATTGAAGATAAGACACAATAAGTACTGTGCAAGTCACCATCCAATAACTCAAAATATAGGACTATATTTAAATGAATCCAGATAAATATAAGTTAAGAAAAATATTTCTGGGCATACAATTCAATTTTCCTAAACCCTGAATTCTTTACATATGAAATTCATTAGAAAATATCAAGATTTAGGCTCATGGGCATATACAGTCACTAAACAATGATTAGGTATCAGGCACCAGACTACATGTTCCTCACCTATAAGATAAGAGAGCTGAAGTGGGTGATGTCCACCAACTCCAAGCATCTCTATGGGTATAAGGGCAAAACAGGGTAGGGAGACGCCATCATCAAAACTTGTTTAATATTTTTGTCTCCTAAAACCACAAGACTGCTTAGCCATTGCAATAGCCATTGTGTGCTTTAAAGGAATGCAGCCTGACCCACTACATGATTAGTTTCACTACTCTCAGGACTTTGCACATACACAGATGATCCACTGGGGAGCCGGCACCGTAACCCAGATGTGCACCATTAGCTCACATGCTGAGCAGCCCATGAGCCTGCCCAAGTCAACCTCATACTAAGTTAGCCACAGTCAGTGTCACTCCCACAAATGGGGATACCGAGCATAGTGAAACCCACCAGTAGCCTGGACCCGTCAAAGAACATCCACCCCTCACATGGAAAACAACAGTATATGGCCTGAGTATGCGTTCATGACCTCATTTCTGCACCTGTAATTTCATATCAGGCCTACTGTTTAATGTAGATTAGGATCTAGTTAATTTTCAAGGTAGACCAGTTGATTTTAGTCCCGGTAGATACTTATCCAGTCTTAGGGTATTTCTAGGAACATGTGTGTACATGTATGTATTGGTGTGCAGATGAGACAGAATTTGGGAAATGGATAAAAAATGATAGACTGTCCATTCCCCACAGCAGGCAGGAGGGTATGGGTGTACTCACAGATGCAGTCAAGGGTACTTTGACACAGATCACTCAATTTACCAGTCTCAAATTTCCCACATTCATTCATATAAAGCATTTCAATTTGTGGAGGTGAAAAATAAATGAGGCAGGTTTTGATGCAGGGAAGGGTTATTTTTTAATAGGTCAAGTGTTTTCATTCCTTTGAGACCCTAGATAAGAGGAAAAAACTCTGAACTCTAGTGTGCGAGGATTAATGCTAAGCACGTTGCTTATGGATTCACCTGTCCTCTTGCCCTGTGGCGAAGGTCTATTCTCCCTCTTTGTGCAAAGGAAAACATTGAGGCTGAGAAATTAGAGTGCCCAAAGCTATCAATGCCAGCAGTTTACACGACTCCAAAGCATATGTTCTTTCCACTATATCACTCTGTACCTTTCTTAAAAGAAAAATGAAGAGACAGAGAAATGCAGGTCTTGACTTTTGCAAAGAGTAGGTTTTATAAAGTTGACTGCACATACTTCCTGGGCAGTGCTGCAAGAAGTACACAGGACATTGGGGGGGAGGGGGGAGAAGAGGCCTTGTAGATCTCTGCTGAATGTTCTAGAACTTCTGATCTTATTAACTATAACCTCCTTGTCATAAGGTTAGGTGGCTAAACTAGACCATTCAATACCATTCACTCAGGAAATATTAACTAAGCACCTAATATCTACCTGGCACTCTTGTAGACATCAGGGACACATAGAGCAATGAAGAAAAGCATCAAAAATCTCAGTCCTGAAGGAGCTCTCTTTCTAGTGGGATGAGCAGTACCTGCAGGAAGACCGCACCCCTATACATCCTCCACAATAGCTCAGGGCTATTGTGATTTGAAAAACCAAGCACAAAATGCAAGTCTCTAACCTAACTAGATAGAACAGGTGTGTGGTACTGATGAAGGTTAAGTTTTGGGCTCTCCACAGATCTTCCCACACTGGGGGGAAAATAAGGAAGGAGGAGTGGTTTGAATTGGTCACATCCAAACAGAAGTAGAAAGTGCTGATCCCAATGTGGAAGGGCTCTGGCCAGGTCTCCCCATGTCCTTTGGATTCACTTCCTTCCAGGAACATGGAAGGTGACTGTGGCTGGACATGCTCTCAGAGACAAGAGCCGCCATCTTTCTTCCTCCTTCCATGAAATACCTCGGGTGTGGATGGGGTGACCTGAGAAAGCCTCACCCAGACCACTCCAGGCACTGGGGTAAAAAATCTTATTCTTGTGTCCCCTTCTGTCTCTCACCACACGTCAACAAGCTGAGTTCTGAGACTCATGTTTGGATATGGAGAAAAAACAGAGTAGGCGTTTCAGCCTCTCTGGTTTTCAGTGCTTAAATGTAGCTTAGGTAAAGAAGTCATCTATGAGGTTCACCTTACCTCAGTAGCATTCTGCACAGCTAATAATAACATGTTACTTTGCTTTCCTTTATTCTCTGTACCTATACTTCTCTGACAGACCTCATATGGAACTCACTGTGCCAAAGAGGAAAACGACTTATTGAGTACTTACTGTATGCCTGGCACTGTTCTAAGCACTTAACGCAGATCATCCCATTTAACCTTCTCATGGAAATAAGCAGTGGTTATGATTTTACAGATAAGGAAACTAAGGCACAGAGAGGCTAAAGAATCTTGTCCAGGGTTACAGAACAAATAAGACCAATTTCAGAGGCCGCACTCCATAACAACACTACTTCAGTCACACTCTGTATATCCCAGTGATGGGCAGTCCATTAATTAAAAGGAACTCTATGCTCAGCCCACCACTGGAAATTACAAAAGTACAAGCTCACTTGTAATTCATATTTAGTGTTTAAATACTCACATACTAAAAAAAAAAAAAAAAAAAAAAAAGATGTTACACATTCTTTATCTGTACTAATGTTCATCTTTTCCTCCCTTTCAACATTATTTTATGAAAACAAGGAAAACCTTACTAAAAATAATAGGATCTTGACCTTTTAAAAACTGTCATGTGCAACCATTGGAAAAAATCACTTTTGTGAGTTTAGATATACTGTACGCTATTATGTTGCAGCTACTGTGCTAATTTTGCCTACTTAGCAGTTCTCGTACGACCCGACATACGTTCAAAGCTAATTTCCACCAAGGCCTATTTGTCCTTCCAAATGCCTCACCACACAGGCATCTGTTCATTCCCCAACACCCAGACTCAGGACTTGGCTTTCTCCCTGAGCACCCAGGTCACCCAGGCTTCAGGTCACATCTTTCCATTTCCTTCTCTACCTCTCTGCTAGCATTTCCTTAGCTCAGGCCATACGACCATTGCCTATCACCAGTTAGTTTCCTAAGTGGCCTCCTGTCCGCTCTTTGACCTCCCTCCAGCTGCTTCCACCTTGCACCTGCTACCCAAGTAGTCACTTCAGAACACTAGCATGCAACCACAGGCCAGCAGCGTTTCTGCCTCTCTGACCCTCGGTTTTCTTGTCTGCAAGCAGGAATAACACCCATCTGCTGATAAAACTCAACTGCCAGACACATGCAAAGTTCTCAGCAGAGCAGGTGCGTTCAATGAAAGTCGGTCCGCTTAACCTTAAAGTCTTCCTTTTCACTATTTCTTCTGGACATGCTGGAGGTGAAAACTACCCTTTCTAGAACCCCAGAAGCTTCTTTCTTTCTTATCTAGTTCTCCTTTTCTGTCCAGAGAATGAAGATAGGAAACAGAAGAGAAGAAAGAGAAACTTCGATACCCTTCATTCCCTTCCATCCACTCACGATGAAGTTAATGTCCTCATGGTACAAAGGCCATGGAGGATTTTTAAAAAGTGGGGGAGGGTGTTCACCAGGAAATAGTCAAAACATCTAGGTGCAGTGACTATTTCATTTTAATCCTGCCGTCTCCCCTTCCCTACCTCCCCACCCCAGCAATACAGCATAATAGTAAATGTTAAAATAAATGAGCATTATCTATTAGAAATACATTAAGAAAAGGGGTTGAAGGTATTCCTTTGTGATTTTAGTCATCAAAATCCCATAATCTTCTAAAATACCAGTAAGTATAAACTGAACTGATTTTGTTATTCAACAAAATTCAAAATATTTAATATACTTCAAAATAATGACAATATGAAGAATTCTTCTGCATTTTATTGCACTCAAACAACATTAAACGGAAGCCATTAACATTATTTTTAGAAAATCCATTGATGTTGCCCGATTTGGTACATATTTGTAAAGACAAGGCTTATTCATTCAGATATCTGTAATTAAACAGTATATATATGAAGTCTCGATTTCCAGAGTTCTAGAGGTGATTATATACAAAAATCCAGTAAGACTTATTTTACTCACTCATCAGTTCTATGTCACTCCTAAATTTCCCTAAAAAAATAATGACTTTATAAAAAGTAGTGTTCTATAATTCACAATATGAAGAGCTTTATTATAATTCGGGTATCAACTCTGTATCATTCATATCACAGCTTTAGAAAATTATTGCTTTTCTTACCAACTTCTTATTTCAGGTGTCATTACACATTGAGTCAACATGCAAAACTCACTACATTGTAACTATGATCTATAATGATAAAAATATAAAATCTCTTTGATTTTAACTCTAAAAGCATGAAAAAAAAAATCACCTTATCTTAAAATAATGTTAACATAATCATTAGCTACCCTAACACATAAATAAAACCACTTCTTATGACTTTTTTTTTATAGCTCATAATTCTTTCAAAATGATGTTGTAGCTACCTTCTTTTCTAACAAAGGAATATTTTCATCACAGCAACTATTTCTGAGCCAAAATAAATCACATTAAAAAAAGAAAAAAGTCTTCAGTGTAGAAAGGAAAAGGCTCGTCCATTGTGAAACAGCAGCAGGCATCTGGCTCTGTGAGCACTTTCACACATGCTAAATCAACCCAACCAGAAGCATTATTGACTTTATCTAGTAAGAGCTGCGTAGTCTCTAAGTTCTGTGAGGGCATTACTTATCTAGCCAAAGGCAGAACAACGTTTAAGTTATGCATCAGCAATGCATATAGATTCTCTAAAAATTTAAGCAAATATTGAATGGACTACGGTTATTGTATGGTCAATTCAAGGTGCCAAAAAGCGTTTTTGTATGATATAGCTGGCCATTCTTTTTCCTTATGTCCTAACTAGGAATTGTAGTTTTTCTCCCTCATTTTGAAAAATAAATTAATGATAATTTACAACTTCCATCCAAATATTAAATTTTTTCTACTTAACCAGCTAAAAGCTACAAAAAAATCTCAAAATTTGAGTTTTAACCTGAATACTCAAAGCTAATATAGAAATTTTTGATAAGAGTATCAGTGCAGATATATACATCTCAAACCTTCACAGCTAATGATAACCTCTCTTAGTGTTTTTAAGAGTGCTAAATCTTAGTGGCTTTTTAATCATGTTTAACACAGAGTTTACATAAGTCAGTCCAACATAGTTAGTGTTAACTACTAATAATATATTAAAACCCTGCCAAGACAATTGCTGCTATATCATCAATAGAATTAACTATTGTCAGAAAAACATACATAAATGCAGGTAAGACTAAAAGCTCTTAACAAAAAAAAAAAAAATCCAATGGATCCACTAATGCTATCAAAAAAGGACATGCAGGAATGTAACATTACATGTAATTTTTGTTTCTAAAAGGAAAAAAAAAAATGCCAGTGGACTAAGTTCATTGAAAATATCTTTAGTGTTCATTCCCAAAGATCTTGATTTGCTCAGTAATTACTTCACAAGATCTATCACAGCCATCTTTTGGAGCGTATGGTTAGGCTGGTCCTCCTGTGGTAGTAGGGGCAGTCTTTTTGAAGCTTTAAGTATCTGCAAAAATAAGGGGAAATCTAAATTAAAGGACCAACCAGACAAAGACTGTGGAACTGCTTCATCTCCCCTCTACTTTTTAAAAAAACCCACCAACTAAAGTAAATGCTTTTGGGTGTATTTTTTTTTTCTTTGTTTTTAAAGACAACTTGGTAACAGAATAATTAACTACTCAGAGAAGTCCCTGGGGATTACTTCAGTGCTGATGATGAAACCCTGAGGTTCTTTAGAACACCTGAGAATCACAACTGAATTGAAAAATCTCAATTGTTTCAGAACACATGCATTAAATTTCTTTCTCCTATCAATGTTTTCACTGTATTAAAAAGAAACCAACAGAAATCTAGTATGGTATTTGAAAAATAAATACAGAAAGGATTTTCAAAGAACAAGTGGGCACTGTAAGTTATATTTAAAATATGTTCGTTTAATAATTTTATTTCAATGTTTAATGTTGATAATACAAGTATAAATGGTTGGTAAGTATATAGTATCTTAAAAGAAGTAAAATTCATTCCTATCAAACTTTTTACAAATACCTTCTCATTCCAGACTTTAGTATCTGATATGTTTTACTGCCACGCATTAGATTTATGTTACAATTAGATTAGAAAAGGAGCTGTGCACATAAGGGCCAGCCAAATTGTGACATGTCTAAAGCTGGATTTTGATATTTCCTTCCTTCTTTCTTTTCTATCAATATCTATCTACCTACTTACCTACCTACCTATCTAGTTATCTAGCTAGCTATGGTGTGCATGAGTGTATTACCAAAGATTTTTACTTAAGCAGAATTGTCAGTGCTAATGTGGAGAAACTAGATATGATATGTATACCTTCATGTATCCAACAGAAATGAGTGCTTATATCCACCAAAAGGCACATACAAGAATATTCATAATAGCCAAAAACTGGGAAAAATCACTACATCCAATTAACAGAAGAATGGATAAAAATTTATATTCATAAAAAATAGTAATGAATAAGACCAAATTACTATCTTTAACAAGGTAGATGAAACTCACAAACGTGACATCAAATAACAGAAACCAGTCACAAAAATAAGAGTGTGTGTATGTGCTTCTATTTACATTAGATTCAAAAACAAACAAGGCTACTCTTTAGACAATAGAAAATTATTCAAAGTATAAATGAACTCAAAGTTCAGTTGCAATTTACAACAACACAAATAAATATATGCTCTTAAATATTTAAAGAAGGCTCTACTCAGAAGTGCTTCACTAAGGTGCAAATGACGTCTCCAAAACCAGGCCCGTCTCTCCTGCCTTCTGCATCTTCATTAAGTTCCACCACTCTCTCACAAGGACTCAAGCCAGAAACACAGGAATGATCCTCGACTCCTCCCCTCTCCCAGCAAATTATTCGCAACTCCAAATGCCAGGAAATCGATGCCTCCTTTCCATCCATTCTACCACAGTCCCGCTGCAGCCACCATTCCTGGCTTCGATCGACGCAGCTGTGTTATTCCTTACTAGTCTCTACCTCCTTCAAATCTGGATTGGATCATGGGACTCCTCTGCTTGGACTTTTTCAGTGGCTTTCCGTCACTTTTAGGCCCTGATCCAAACATTTAAACCTGGTATGTAAGATACTCCAAGAAGAGACGCCCATCTTCTTTCCCACCTTGTCTTCTCACACCCCGCAAGGTGCGCCGTCTTGGTCTTTGTTCAGTAAGCACTAGTTCCTTTGCCCCCACCTGCCAGCTCCTGTGACTTCTATCAGCGCCTCAAAACTCAGCTAAAACTAGCACAGTGACTCACAGGAATCCTGACTCACTCTCTGTGCCACCTGTTCTCAAGCTGGGGAATTACCCCTCCCTCTGTGTGCCCTGTCACCACCGTTGAGAAGTGAACTAGGAACTAATCCAGGGCAGGGACCACACTGCTGATGGCCTAGCTTCATTGGCCAGTGCAGAGGCTGTACCAAAACAATTGTTCAATAAATTTTGAATAAATCAATAATCAATGCATATTAAGCACTGATTAAACGTTAGCTGCTAAGAACATAAAGCCAAGTTCTTGCCTCAGACCTCTAGTGCTACCAGCCTCGAACTGGTGATGGGCCTTTCTGATGAGTGTGAGAAACGACTGGGTGACAGGAGGGCCTGGGAAAAGGTTCTGGAAGGACGTGGTGGAATGAAACCACTACCACTGCCATTCAACAGTGGGATGAGCTGCCAGTGTCATTTTCATTTTCAAAGAGAGAGGAGCAGCAGAATCACCCAGAAACTATGATGCTCATATGTCTCCATTCTGAAAACATAAAATTAACTTTTTTTTTTCTGGCATGGTATGACAGAAAAACAGTTAATAGACCCAGTTAGTCATACAGCCTTAAGTACTGCTTGGCAGAAAACTTTACTCCGATGAATATCTTAAATGATTCCTTCATAAACCATTCAATTTGCGCTATAATGCCAAATTGCTAGAAATATACTGTATGATTTCAAGTAAGAGTATGAATTTGAGGAGAAACGTGAAAATCTGCTAAAGGAGTAGGGATTCCAAATCCATTTTAAAAAATCTGGCACTCAAAATGATTGACTTCTAATATCAGAATGATCAATTCTTGAGATGGACCTTCTACATCTGCAAAGCACATATAAATTTATAAATATAAAAGAACAAATTTTAAACTATTGGACAATTTACTTTTCTACAATAAATCATACTTAAATCTTCAACATTACTGAGTCCTAAATGATGCATTAAGGTAGATTAAGGGAAAGATGCCAAAGAACATGACATCTCTGATTCCATCATATCGACACGACTCTCAAAACTCTCATCAGCTCTTAGGCTTTCATTTATTTAAAATGTGCTGGAAAATAGCAGCTAAGAGTGTGGACTCTGGAGCTGGAAAGCAAGGATCAATCCCAATTCCACTACTGGTTAGTTTTGAGGCCTGCTGTGCCTCAGAATTCTCATCTGTAAAATGGAAATAACTGCATGTCTACCTCTTGGGGTACTGGAACTGATAAAGATTAATCTGTGGAATGTACTTAGAAAAGCGCCTACATAATGCTAAATAAATGTTAGCATTCACTGTCCCCTACTTTGTGGCTTGATATGACGGTGATAATACTCCATGGAATTAGCAGACCAGTAAATATGTTACTATGAACTTTAAAAGGAATATTAAGACTGTGTACCCTAGCCTTAGAGTGATCAGGGAAGGCAAATTAATAATCAATTAGGTTCTGAGGTCCAGGAAAATGTGTACTAATATCCAGCATTTTGCAGAAATCCTCAATTTGAGTTTTCCACTGAATAAAATAATTTTAAAGATTAAAAGGTAGTAAGGAGAAGGGCCCTATGATCAATGTTCCTGAAGTTTCTGCAATCAGATACAATACATAATTAAACACCATTACAAAAGCAGTCAACTTACTGTACAAAAATATCACTAAAACATGTTTGTGAATATTATAACTTCACATGATTGAATTATAAAAAATATAATATGCGTTATGAATAAAACTTATAAGAAATAAGCAAACCAAGGGCAATGGTTAAAAATAACTATCGCTGACTCTCAGCCTTACATTCTCTTTTGGCAAGGTCAAATTACAACTATGCAGTGGATCAATCACATTTTTATGAATACCAAGTTACAGGTTACAACTTCTTGATCAGGTCTTTCAGAATTTAGCTTCTCTTTATCCACCTCAAAGATCAGGCTAATTAATTACTAAACAATAATAGCCACGACCAACATTTACTAGGAGTTTACTATGTGTAAGGAACTATGCACTCTAATCAAATCTTCATTTTTATGTGCTTTGGTTATTAAACATCTCATCTAAAAAAGCACCTTGTTTCATCACCCCAATCATCTGGTATTTTATATTTATGTTCCAAAGAAATTATTGGACTGGGTTTATAAAACATTCAAATAAAAGCACAGAGATTATTTGGTCAGAAAATATTATCTTTCATAACTTCACAAAAGTTAGGTAAGCATTAAAAAATATGAACTATAACTAGAAAAATATTAATGTTGTAGAAACTCATTATTTTTAGAAATACTTATAAAATAATCTTTAAAGGAATGGAACAGTTATCAAAATGCTAATTTTGTAACCTGGTCTACCTCTTCAAGAGAGAAACAGGGTACTCTGTGAAGCATCACTCGACAATGAAGAGGACACTAGCAAAAGCAGAAACACCAACTCCCCCTGCTCTATCCAGCTTTTCTAAGCACAAAATACACATTACTGCCCGGTAATCATCATGTAAAATCAATTTCTCCCTGAATTCCTTTTCTCATTCATATTATAATACCAACAATTCAGATCTCTTAAGAATTTGTTTCTGCATACTTTTATTATAAATGTACACGGTATGACAACTGTTGAAACCTAAAACATCCCATTCGCAAAATAAGCAAAGACAAGTTGAAGCTGAAGCATAACTAAAAATATTCCTTGATCCTTCCTTTTCTCAACATTTAGTATTCAATCAATTTTGGCCAGCATAATAGTTTCTAACAAAACCAATAATAATTATGCACATCACTGCCACAAAATCCAAATTAAGCATAAGGTGAAAAATATGAGCAAAGATTGAACCAATAAGTATGACACACACACACACACACACACACACACACACAATGAAAATAAAACACAGAAACAAGAAGAAATGCACACAGGAAAGAAGCAGGATATTGAAAATCCTCTCATAATGGAACATTCTTTCCCATTTCAATAACAGGAGGCTTATACAGTAATTTCTGGCTGCAGGCATAGTTTATGTCATCTCGAAAATGCACCTGAAAGCACAGGCCTTGGCTGAAATGCTTTTTCCATTCTTTAAATTCACTGATGAAAAGAGGGAACAGGTGCAGCAACGTAGGGAAGTAGGTTTAATGTAGTGGGCTGAAAGGAAAGACCACGGGGTACTGACAAGCCCTCTAATGATGCTCTCAAGGAAGGCAGGAGGTGGGGAGGAGGAGGGGTAATGGCACCATTTATGTACTATTCAACTTTCACCCTAAGGCAATTCTGACTCCATCACATGCATGGCCTGTCAATCAAGAAGGGAGCGGGGAGTAACTTCTGTTACTACCACCATCTAAAATGGCAAAATCATATGGTACTTTGACCATTAATACTCTTCAAATTCCAGCTCAGCACACATGCACTAGACGGAATCTGACGTGTATTTTCCGTTACTTTGGCATAACTGATCAAAACACAGAAAATTTTCTTTTTAAATTTAGGTACAGTTATTCCTTCTCTCAAGATTTTTGCCCTTCATAGATTATAAAGCTACTGTTAATGGCAACAGCATTTTTAAAATAGCAAAAGAGGAAAGAAAATACAATGCATCTAACAAAACATCATACCTGGTGTTTCCTGCTGTTCCTCTGCTGGGGGAACCCTTGCTTCTAGAATAAATAATAAGGTTACAATCCATTACATATTGTGACCAGCATTTAAAATACAGACTGCCAGTATTTAAGTTAATGGAGATTATTTTTATAGACTTTTAAAAAAATTCAATTGCAATTACCATAAAAACACAAGATTTTTACACTGTCATAACAAAGAATAAGCTACCACTTATTATTATTATATTAGCAAAATGTTGTTTATTTCTCAACTGTTTCGCACAACAGGCTTTACACAACACTACTTGCCTCACTAACCTCAAAACTAACAAAGGAGATAAGGACTAAAATCTAGGTTTTCACCACAATTTTGCATCACACTGATAAGAGAGCTGAGGAAAGACACTTGAAGAATCTTGTTTCTTTTTTAGAGTTTCTACTTGAAAAATTTTTACCTGATAATCCTAGTTTTAACATTAATAAAACTCATGAAAATTAAATTGAAATAGAATCTTAAAATGAAACACTATCCTTAAAAAAGCTGTTCTTGAAAAATAATATTCAAGGCAACATATTTAAGACTAGTCAAAGATGTGGATGTGAACTTTTAACATCTTGTCTTTTTCTTGGCTGCTTCAACCCAATTACAAGTGAAGAGACTACAGACATCACCACCCAATGAAATAAAGACATACTGATCTGATCTGCTCTATGAAATTACAACACATATTAATATCTTCAAATGAAACAACCCATTTAACATTACCTTAATCTAGAGATAAGATTATATCAGCTTTCCTTTTGCTCCTTAAGAACTGTTAGAGGTTTTGATGACAAGGAGTTTTTTTAATAGTACTTTCTAAAACTCAAAATATTTATGTAGCTATTTTAATCATTTTTCTTCTTGCATTAATTTGCTTCTAAGTATAAAAATGACACATGATCAAAATAGAATATTTAGAAATATTCACATAGAAGTAAAAAGAAAACAGAAGAAAAATCCACACATATTCCCTCTAAGCACTGTTATTATTCTGGCATATTTCCTTCTTACAGTGGCAGTATGGTGACTGTTCCATAGCTTTCTGTGTTGTGACTGGCTTGCTAAAAGGTCTGCCTGTTTATTTGATTCTTAATAATTTAGAGATATTAGCATTTTACCAACTTTGCTAATATTTTTTCTCAGAATTTCTTTTCTCATTTTAGGTACAAAAATGTTGTTATTAACATCACTGATGTTATACTAAAAAGGCCTTATTATCATCTCAGGTTAAATTAAATTTTCAACTAATTTTATTCTGAAAAAACATACATTCAACAAACTCATCCATCTGAAATTTATTTTCGTATACGATGTAATAAGAGGATTTTTAAAAAGGAAATAGCTAATTGATTATATCAGCACAACCCCAAAGCGTTACCTATTTTATTTATACAGCCTACCTTTTCTTATTCTAGGACTTCTGAACCCACTTCATTCAGTGTGGACATCACTACCACCAATTTGCTGAAACAGCTCCATGTTGCCAAACACAACCAAATACTTTTCCTTCCTGAAATTCCTGGGCTGCTGGGAGCATGGAACAGTCTGTTATCCTTTTGACACATTCTTCTCTACTGGTTTTCCTCCGGACACTGGTTGTTCATCCTCTAGCCAACATCACAATGTTGGGGGTCCTTACAGCTCTGTCCCGGGATGCCCTGTCTACTCTCTCTGCACTCATCCCCAAAATGATCACATCAGTTTCCATGGATTTAACACCATCTTCACGATGATGGCTCCCAAACGTTCATATCCATCTCAGATCTCACCAACTAGTTCAAATTGGCATATCCATCTTTCTACTTGATACCTCACTTGGATATCTCATATAACATCCAAACTTAACATGCCTAATAAGGAAATCTTTGATTTTCTCCCCTAAACCAGTTTCTTTCACATCCTAGTTTTCTTCTCCTCAGTAAATGGCCCAGTCAACCCACAGCTACTCAAACCAAGCCAAAGGCTCCCTTTATGCCTCCTCTTTGCTTCACAACCATCAAAAAGTCCTGTCCATTTTAATTCTAAAATAATCTCAATTTCAACACTCCCCCTCCATTCCAATTGCCATGATCTCACTCTAGGCCACCACGATCACTTCCCTGGATCAATACACAGTCATTTCCTAACAGGGTTGTCCTCTGTTCCATTCTTGCTCCGTCCTATTCATTCTCAAACTAGAAGTGGAAGTAGTTCTTTGAAACATAAATCAGATCATGCCCTATCTCGCTTAAGTAAATTCTCACTGTAACTAGAATATAATCCAAATTCTTTAGTGGGCCCTGCAAGGCCCTGACTAATCTGTCCTCAATGCTTTATTGCTTAAGCCAACTTGAGATTGGACAGTGAGATCGGTACTTTTGAACAATGAATTTGAAGGGGTAAGCATGAGGCAAGGCTGCTGCTGTGCTGCAAGAAGACAAGGAGGACTGAGCCACAGCACTAGCACTAGAGGCACAGAAGAAAGAACTGACTTGAGAAACCTTTAGGGAGTCCATTGACAGGACTTGGGATTAGCTGCAGAAGCAGAGGTAGAAGAGGACTCAACAATGACTCCCACATTTCTGGTTTGGGAATCCAAGTTGTCTATTGATGCAACCAGGAAAGATAAGGGAGGATGAGGGAAGAGGAGGCTGTGGGTATGTGACGATGACAAGCTGTCCCTCACTGTCCACTCGGCTGCTTCAGGAGCCCAGCACAGAAACTTCAGGTTGGGCTGAAAGTGCACAGCCCAGGGCCCCTATGTCTTAAACTGAGATGATAGAGGAAAAAACTATTTCTAATCCAAGAAAGGCAGGGCCAAATTACATATTATGATGTTAGTTCTTTTGTATAAAACATATGTGGGGTGGTTTGGATGAAGTTCTTCCCAGGGATTTTGGGTTTCTATTTTCTGATTCTCAGTGAATAAAAATATAGACTCAGCTATATTCCTCAGCCCATCTCCTCATAGAGAGCCCAGCCCCACTCCATGGAGATGAATCCTGCTTGCACCCAGTGGGCCCACGGCCCCTGTGCAGGGGTGGCTCCTGGCAGCTAGGTAGACAAGAATTCTCCTCCATTCCCTCCATATCTGTCTTTCCCCATTTCAGTTAATTGTACCATTATCCAGTCTGTCCAACCTAGCTCAAAAGCAGTAACATTTAATCTAAAACTGACAATTAGCCTCTCATAAATGGATCCTAGGAGTAATTTTATGAGCAAAATTCCCCGTTCCATGCTCCCAGTGGCAGCCAGCTTCTATGAAAGCACACATTTCCCACGGTCAACTTCAGGTCCCAATCCTGGGTCACAGCCCAGGCTCAGCCACTTACAGCCATGGAGCCTGGAGAAACCTGACCTCGCTCCAGTTTCAGTTCTTTGTACAAAAGTCTCTGCCCCACCTCCTCCTCAGTGTCTACCATGAGGAACAACTGAAATAACATATGTGATGAATCGTGTAAACTGTTAAGAACTACATAAATCTAAATTGCATTGAAGCCCCACTATTTAATGTATGCAACTATTTGTATTTTTCAGAAACCATCCCTTCACTTAAAAAAAAATCTTTTTTTTAAGCTGAATAACATAAAGGACCCAACTTTCAACCCATCTCTGCCCACGGCTAACCCCTTCTCACCAGGTCACCTCCTCAGAGGTGGTCACTTCCCCCTCCTGATGGGAGCCCTGTGTACCTCATCAGTTACTTTCTACTCAGTATCCTGTTTTTATTGCCGTCACTGTGCTTTTCTCAATCGCTAAATCACTTTATCATCTATGTGGCCACGAGAACATTAGCCCCGATGCACCCAGGAATTCTGCCTGCCTTTCTCCCTCTCATACACTTAGCTCCTGAGCACTGTTCAGACTGCAAAAGAAGTGCTGAATAAGTACTTGTTAAATAAATGAACCCATGCTTAATATGGAAAGTAAAACTATCGCTGTAAAATTAACTTACCTTCTGAGGTTATGTTTGAATCTTCTACAACACTATCTAAAAAAAAGCAAACACATCTTACATTAACTTGCCTCGACTCAGACCCCTAAATTAACTCATACTACTCAAATATCTAAATTTGGCTCTTTTTAGACTGGGTCTTCTTATAGAGAGAGTCAGGAGTAATCACACTAGAATATCAATTTTAATTTCTATATTATATTCAAAGAGTGTACCAAATATGGTGACATTATTCCTGTGACATGAAACCTGCACTGTAAATAGGGAATAAATGTACTGATGATACTCAATTACTTTCCTGGTGACGTGAAAATGGTCTTTCATTTCTTATTACATCTCTTCTTTGTTCTCTGAGTTTTAAGAGTTTTAACATATATAAGGGGGATGACTTGCAGGAAACACCCACTTCCAGAAAAAACTCACCTGAAATTTCTATCCCTTCATTTTCTGAAGGTTCATATACTATAAAAGAAACAGAAAAAATAATGCTTTAGCACTGCGTAACTTTCATTATAACACAAAAATTGACAACACATTTCAAGGGCAGAGACGATGTCTTATTGATCTTTGAGCCTGTGGGGCTCTCACTGGGAAACACAGATGGCAGAGCAGGCTGGGGAAGAGTTTGAGCAGCTCGAATGAAACAGACCTGAATTCAAATTCCAGGTCAGCCACTTTTTAGCCACAGGAGATGGGCAATTTCAAATGCTTTCATCCTATAGAATGGGGAAAACAAGTTCCTTCCCGACCACTTGTTACCAGGATTCAACAATTTGTTTACTCCCAGGCAACAATGAATTTCTTTTTTAAAGTTTTCGTGTCTGTGGTGGAGGTTTTGAGTTAGCTGAAGGTCTATTCTGCTAATCACCCTGGATGCCAGTTCTCACCAGGTAGAGTCCCGACTATGTCTAGGGAGCAATTCTGAGATCTCGAACCTGGAGGCAATCGCCCTCGCTGCCAGCCTGAGAACTAGAGGTTGGCTGGCAAGCCCTGGATTCGCCACCCTGCCCAGGCCCAGCACCCCGTTCTCCTTTCATTCATGGGCACAGGGCTCAGTGCGTCTCCTCTGTTCTGCTGCGGGAGAGGCGTGTCTTCCGTGCCCAAGGGGTCGCAGCTTTCTCAGGCAACCTGATCTTCCAAAATGCCTCCAATTTTCTGGTACACTATGAACAAACTTTCTTATTTTCCCAGCATGTTCATAAATTTTTCTTATCCATTTAATAAAGAAACATTTTTGAGGACCTACTATCTTTCTGACATTATTCTCAGTATTGGGCACAGCCAGGGACCATTTTTTAATATATTGTTTTGTCTTTTGGGAGCATTTGGAAGGCGAAGGAGCAGTGAATGTGTGCTCCCTCTGTCATCCGAGCGGCGTCAGCATTAAATATGCTCACACCTCCATAGACTTCAAAAACCACCACTCGCCTTTCCTGAGCCTACTTCCCCTCACCCTCTCTCCTGCATTTCTCAATGTAATTCTTCAAAGAGTCGTGGGTGTTTGATGTCTCATCTCCTCACTTCCCCTCCTCAACACACTCGCATCTGTCTTCTGGCCCAACCACCTCCCTGCAAAGGCTCTGATGAGACCACTAGTGAGCACCCTTTAATCTGACGGACACTTTCCAGCCCTTTCCCTATTAGAGCTCTTAGCAACATGCCTTCTTCCAAACACTACTGCCCCTGTGCTGTACTCCCTTCCAGTCTTTTATTTCTCCTTCTCCATCTTTCTCAGCACTTCATCCGTTTCTTAGTAGGCATTAAATACTGGCTTTCTTCAAAGTCCAGCCATAGAACCTCCTCTTGTTCCCCGATCCTCTCTCCTTAAGTGATCTTGGAGTTTCGTTCCAATGACCATGTGTATACTGAAGATTCGTGCACTTAAAACCACAAGTTAGACTTCTCTTCTGATAGCCAAATGCCACCAAGTGGCTTATTTAATCTCTCCTCTTGAACGTCTCAAAGAAATCTACCAAAATGTATGGAAGTGGACGTATGACCTACTGCCCCATTCCTGTCCTCCAGTCTCTCCTGTTTTAGGACAAAAGCAGCCTGACCTCTGAGCTGGAGAGGCCAGCAGAGTGGACATGCTTCCTGGCACCTGCTCTCTCTGCCAAGCTACACCCACACAGCAAGCCTGTCAATCTTACCTTCTCAATATTTCTCATCTCTGTCCTCTTCCTTCCACCAGTTTAAACTGTGATCATCTCTGTACAACTTCTGTCCATTGTAGTGGGGCCACTGCAGTCCCAGGTCACGGGCACATTTTTGGCACTTATCACACCTTTCTCTTGGTAGCACAGGACACTACTAGCTTCCCTTTCTAGAAACTTATCTCTTTGGGCTCCTCATTTGACAGGGATGTCACTCAGGGAAAGATCAGATTTGGATGACTACAGTAACCTAACCAGTTTCCCCAGATCTACTCTTGTCTCTCTCCCATCTATTTGTTACATGTCAGACTGATCAATCTTTTCAAAGTGCAATCTGATTGGAATGCAATCAGATTAAAATGCAAATTTCAATCCTATTTTGTAGCACCCTTGCATAGTGCCCTAAGGTGAAGATGAAAGCCTTGACCTCACCGAAGACATCCTCTGGACCCGGACGACCTAGCCACCTCAAGCCCACGTGTCTCCTCTCACAACTGCCCAGCCATCTCTCCCCTTGCTTCCTCCACTGCTTTGGCTCAAACTTCAGGAGGTCTTGCCTCATCCACAGACTACGTAGGGTTTCCTTATTACATACTCTTGTTACACACTGTACTTGTTCTCACCAGCACTTATCACAACTGTAATTGAATACTACACTGAAATTATTTAATTTCTATGTCCCTCCTAAAATATCAGGTCCATGAGAACACGGACCATGTGTGTGTTCTTCAGTAGAACTGCTCCAGTGTCCTAATGTTTGGAACACAAGGTAGTAAATAAATATGTAGTGTATGAATAAATATATCAATTAGATAGTAAGACTCTGCTGTCACCTTCCAGGTCTGTCTGAGGTAGGCCTGATGCTTTCCAGGATATTTTTGATGTGGAAAGCTGGTTCCTGCTATGGTTCTGCCAAACTGTATATTTCTAGGTTCTCCAGTTGGGAGTTTAACACAGAATATACTCTGTTCTCCCACTGAAATACGCTTGTTTTCATCCTACCTACAGCTCCACTTCTGTGACAGTCACGTGGCTTCCCTAGTCTGGTTCCTAACTTTCCACAAAGGCTCCTGCACATAGTGAATAATCCTGTTCTATTAAATTTATTTTGTTTGAAAAAGTTTATGTTCTACAGCAAGCTAATCCAAAGTATCTTACCAAGTCGTGATGACCCTTTAGGTCATATTTATTACTGTTTGTTAGCAAGTGAAACGACATTTATTATGATACTCTCTGACTATGAAAACATTTATTTTTACAATGTCCTTTTGAGCAGGGTATCTAATTTTACAAGTTTGATTTTAAATTCCTCTAGAATTAGTCTGCAAATTATGTTCCAAACGTGATCTTTCTAGCATATTTAGAAAAACACTACAGTAATTGGCAGAAATGAGAAAAGTATCTTAAATCTCACCTCTATCTGCAATTTTTAATTTCTAAATTTCTATTTTCTCCTTCAAATTCAAGACTGGAAAGAAAATCTAATACAATCTCAGTGGCCAACTTAACTTCTTATAAAAATATTAGTACCTAAAGACACAATCCGGGATTCTTCCAATGGTATCATTTATACCTGATTAGAAACAGCCACAAGGGATGAGGATCTTGGTAGGGTCCCTAGTCTTAAATACATACTCTCAATAGATCAGCACATCAGGTCTACATGCAGCCTTTCTTAATTTTCTTCAACTGCAATTCACCTGCTGTCACAAGACTAAAAACTTCTTGAAAATAAGGATCCTACATTACACAAATTTGAATTTCAGTCCCTAGAGCCACCCAGAACATAGATATTCATCTCAATCATGATGCATTTCTTCACTCTTCTTTTTTTATACACACAGTTATGAATTGTCTTCTCTTTTTCTACAGAGTCATCACTGAATATAATTCAAATAAAAAGGATACATCATTGGCTTTATCATTACTTAGTCATACAATCCGGGGCAAACTATTTATGTTCTTTGAACCTTATTTCTCTCATCTGGGAAGCAGGGAAACTATAATCTACTTCACGGAGTTCAGTAAAATAGTGCATAAGATGGACACAAGAGGAGTTACAATTTCCTAAATCTGAACTGGATGATACTCATGTCACCAATTCGCCAGAAAGATCTTCTCCATGGCCTTTAAGTCTGACATCCAATTCTTAACCTTCCCGAAAGTGGCAAATCAGTCATCTTTGAGAGTGGGATTAACCTGCAGAAACACTCAGAGGAGTTAACCTCTGACTAAAGTAGCTGTTTATGCATGTTTTAGTCAAAACAGAGAGATGACTACAAAATAATGAGATCAGCGTTCTAGAAAATTTGTAACTGCCTCCTAAGGCAACTTGTAAAGGATTTAAGAAATGATTTAAGCAATGGCAGAACCACTGGAATAGGTAAACAATCTCCCCAAGTGAATTCTTTGAAAACTACCATTCATTTGGATGGTTCTAAGTTATGATATTTATAACTTAAGATATAATTTCCCATACTTTATAATCATACTGTGGGTATATTTTAAAATAAGTAGGTGGCTTAAAGTTAAACATTTCCAAACCTTGTTCCTCATAGTGTTGGTGTGCTAAATCATCTACAAAAAGAGAGAATAAAGGCAAAATTAGTATTAAATGAGTCATTCTGTGTAACTGCTTAGCTGAAAACAACAACAAAAATACAAACAGCAACAAAAAACAATCTCAAACACAGAGTTCTATTCCTTTAAACATTAACATCTGCACAGTCAGTAGTAAATGCCTCTGGCCAAACACAACTAAAAAAAAGGTCAATTATTTTCATAAAAATTCCTCAAAATGGCACAGAGCAAGATATACAAAAGTAGTGTTAGGATTTAAAGTCCTGTTTTGTTACAAAGGCACTGGAAGATGAGGTAAAAATATGAAAGCCTGATATTCTTCTAGTGCTCTAATTTTGTTATGAGACAGGAAGTTTTGTATTAGGTATTAAAATTACATCTTTGACTCCACTGAAAGAAAAATCACTATGAAAATACAGCATTGCAAGTGAAAAACCTTAAGTAACATTTAAAATCTACCGAAAATGTCCATCTGATACCTGCATCATGGTGCAGTCTCTCATCATCTACTACTGGTTCACTGGAATCTAAAAAGAAAAAATATATACCTTTGCCAAACATGAAAAAACCAAACCGTTCCATAACCAGACACCCTTATAAAAGATTCATACATTCATTCTAATCTTCATAACCATGTAAGACAGATATTATTATTTAATAAAATTTAAGCTGAAGACAGTTCTGTAATTTGCTATTGCAAATATAGAAAAGAACAGAACTAGGATTTGTTTCCAGCCTGACCCTACTATATATATAATACTGCCTCTTCAATTTCCAAATATTCTCTCCAACATCCTACTTACAAAGAACAAAATCCCAGTGGTGGTTGTGAAAACCACAGCTCCTTTTTCCCCTCATTTCCCCATGTAATATTAAACTATATTCAGAAATTTCTATAAATATCGCAGCAATCAAAAATTATTAAAAATATTATAAAGAGATCTCTGTGTTGAATCAAAGTGACTTGAACCTTAACCCTGGTTCAAAATGGCCTTGGCCACTGCCTCAAAGAGAAACACATTAATAATTTTATTGTATACAAACCTGGATTTTCCTGTTCATATATTATGTCTTCCATATCCTGGTTATAGTCCTGTGAAACTATAAATTAGGAAATAATTAGGAAATTATAAACATGTTTCAAATAAGGATTACATGTGATATTCAAAACTGGAAAAGCACAATTTCTAGTAATGACAGAAATGTAAAATCAAATCATAATGATGTTCAAACATGTTCACTCGTGAAAAAAAATCGGTATTAACTGTGCTCAGGGCCAAATACACACATGAATAAGATAGTTCCCGTCATTAGCAGGTTTATCATCTAACTTTAAATCAGTAGAGCTATATATCCTCATCTAGCATATGCAAATTAAACTGCACTCAGCAAATACGAACAAGAGATGCAGAGAGAGCAGAGCAGGTGAGCACAGCTCCCGCCTGCTCAGCACACGCCTGCGCACAGCGAGCCTGGGCGAGGCCCACGTTCCCAGTCCTCACTTGGACTCGATACTGGGGGCTCCCTCTGGGGCTCCTCCTGTACTTGGACTATAGTTCCCGTGTTTACAGACACACGGTGCTAATGAGGTATAGGTCCTAAATGCCAGCCACCAATTTCATGAGGTCCTCAAGCAGAGAGAGTGATTTGTTCCAGCACTGAAGGAAAAACCAGCCAACAGCACAGGCTGCTGAAAGGAGGGCATCCATCTGCAGCGCGCCCATCCTGTGCAGGGGCGCGCGACACAGGTGACGAGCACAATTTTGACCTTTCACTGACTTCCACTCTATCTTCTGAACTAGTAATCCCACTACTGGGAATTTATCCCCGGAAAATAGGCTTCAAAACTTAAAAACTATATTCGCAAAGATATATATAGTATAAAATTTATGACATTATTAATTGTCTATCATATGAGATATATTACATAATTTAAAATATATTGTTATTAATAAATAATAGATATATTACGGTGCTCTTTTAAAGGAAGAGACTCATTCTAATTAAGAAAGAAGAGTACTAAATTAATGTCTCACCTGTCTCTTCCACATGGTAACTATCCTCAGTTTCTGAAAAAAGATTAGATCATTACCACTTTCATAAAAATAGTATGTACACATACTGTATATGTACATTCTGAATCTACACTTATCATTAATTTTATTTTAAGAGCAAATAACTATTAAAATAAAACATGGACATATCAACGAAATGTCTCATTCTCTTATTGACCCACTCAACCACACAGGTTGACAAACACCATAACCCGGGCTGAACAGAGAGGACGATCTATACAGAGTACCACGGTGACAAAGGCTGGCCCTAGAAAAGGTGTTAATTTCTAGTCCACTTTGCACTCCACTACAGTGTTCTATTTTCTAGATGTGTGCTGCCTTTTCTGGAACAAATGTACATTGTCTGCAGGTGGGAACACAAAGGAAAAATGGAGGACACTTTATCCTTCTGGGGAGCTGAACAGTAAAGGTTTTGGTAACTTAACTCACATCCCCTAGCATAAGTGCCGCCACCATATGACCCTCATTATGCTAATGACCTTTGTTAATTTTACTTAATACATTTATAAAGTGTAAATATTTTATTGTCTGAAGACTTTCAACAAAGAACTTTTCAGTTCAAACTGAATCTATGTCCCAATTAAAGATTAGGCCAGAAAATAAGGTTTCTTCAATTTATGAACTTCCCAGAAGTGCTTCCTCTATCCCTAACCTATAACTCCTGACCTTAAAATTATCAAATCCCTCATGTTTCTGATTATTTGAACATCTGAACTGAAATCTGTTGTATAAGCAGCATACAGAAACCCAAATCCTGACAACTGGCCTTCCTGCTGAGCCGGCTTAGCCAAAAACAGGAGGGAGCACGTGACAGCAGGGAAACGTGGTGGTCACCTTATCAGCATCCCTACTCAGAAATGAGAAACATTTTTTTTCCCACAGAAAACATGACATAAATGATTACTAAGGGACTAAAGTTCTAAAGCTAGTTTATAAATGCCTATTTTCAATGTATAATGGAGCTGAAATCATGTACTTGTCCAAAAGCATTTTGTGTTTGCATTTTTCACAGAAAATTATGCATTATATACAAACCATCTCTTATAACATTATTTTTATGAGAAAGTACATTTCCTGCTCTAAATAACAGGCACGGATATAAACTTTTAGAAATATATCCACTCATAAATTAGGAGCTGCTGGCTTCTAATTTCCCAGCATATTAAATATTGTGAGAAGTAATCAACTTTATTTTTTCATTACTTTTATGTTTTAAAAATGTCCCTGCAACCTTTTACCAGCTGTACTGTGTAGGATTTTGTAAATTAATTTTTACAGAAACACAGTCATACTCACCCACTGAGGTATAGTCTGAGGCTGCTTTGTGCACCATAGCAGAGCTGAGTGGCTACAACAGAGGCCTGTACGGTTCGCAAAGCCTAAAATGTTTACTATCTGGACATTTATGGAAAACGTTTGCCAATGCCTGGTACAGAAGCTAGGAACTGTGTTCTACCCACTGCAGTTGCAGAGTTCATGTTAGAATGAGAACCTGTGATAGATTATCATTAGTTGTTGTTCATCAGTTGTTTGAATTTCATAAGACAAATGGCATTCCAGGCAGTAGAATGCTGTAGAAGTAGTTTGCCGAAGTATTTTTATTTGTATAAGAAATTTACATATTCTAAATTGCCCTTAAAAGTGCTTTGAATCAAAATCAGGATATGTATTTACTTTAGGGAAAAAAGTCACTTTAAGTGAAGCTTTAACCTTCAACTCAAAAAATTAGATAAAAGTTAAATATTGGTTTTAAAGGGATTTAGGAAAAATTTCAATAATTATAATTATAAACTGTCTATTGTATTTTATCCTGAAACCACAAAAATGTGTTCTACCTTCATGGAATGTTTCAGGTTCCAGGGTCTCAAATCTGTCATCTGAATCAGTTGCTGTAAGGAAATCGTCATCCTCTGCTTGCGGTTCTCCTGCTGGTCCATCCTCTTCTTGTTGCAGGTCTTCTCCTTCAACAATGACAATGAACAAAATGACACTGGTCCACAGTGAGAGCCCACTGGCAGCAGCCAAAGCTGCCACACAACCCCTCCTGCTGCTGGACGTTCTCTGCCCCTCCTCCGGGTCAATGCAGGTACTGTTGTCCACTTCACAGCTATTTTATCACCCTGGCCAAGTGCCAGTCTGCCTAAGGGGGGAACAGGTCTCCTCTCATTAGAACATGAACTCATCAAGGACGGGGACCTCGTATATTTTGCTCATTATTTATGTGAAGCACGTAGGGTCATGCCTAGCCATAAGAAGTACTCAATAAATATTTGAGGAATGAATAAATGAATTCATAATCATTAATACATTTGCCTTTTCAGTTATCACTGGGTCAGAGAAAAGATCAGACTATGACCTTTTACTGAGAATTGACATAAAATTCCATGTAACAACTTTAAATGCTACTCAAATGTTTTACAGAAAAGAATAGCTAGCCAGCTACCTAAATCATATGCTAGGTTACAGATTTACCTGGATTACACTGCGCATCCAAACATTCCTATATTTAGCCTTTAAGTTATGCAAAGATGCCCATTTTCTCTTCTGAGATTAACTTCTATGATATACTAAGCTTTTCTGTTTCTTTCGTGTAGATGTTGGACAGGCTGCATCATTCCACTACAATGTGGTTTAGATTGTTAGTATGCTTAAAAATTACCCCAAAAGTAACTTGACATGGCTTCCAGCAGAGTATCTCCTGTGCATAATATCCTAAAGAACCTGAGTGAGCTGGACTTAGCTGTACACTGTGGCACGATGATTAGGACCGTGACTAGGACTGTGACCATGACGTCTGGAACGTGTGTCTCTGGATTTAGCCTCTTCCACACCAGCAGCATGACTGTGGGCTAGTTAACTACTCTGTGCCTAAGATTCCTCCTTGCATAAAATAAGAATAATTATCCATAGCATTGTTGTGAAAATAACAGCACTTAGAAATAGCCCTGACCCGTGATGACTGTTTAGGTATTATTATTACTGCTGTCATCATTACAGTAAAAATAATATTACTATTTCTACTGCTACTGAATTTCCTTCTAGACTGCAGGAACGCTGCCTCTGTTGCGGCATGGAGATGCTCGCAGGTGTTACTGAATCACGTAGGCCTCCTACGTAGATATTATATGAACCTGACTCATTTCAGATTTTCTACTAAGCAAACCAATCACCAATTCTAATTCCTGTTGTAAATGTCACTACCCCCTTTCTTCTTACCATACTGCTCTTTCCGTATTCTCCTTTCATTCTAGCTAGTGCAATTCTATGATCTCTCAGCCATTGCTGTTCAATGGATGTGTCACTGTTTTCAGTAGGGAAAACAACCCAGCACTGAACACTGTCTCTGAGTCTCCACTGCTCGGTCAGTAACAGCCTGGTGTAAAGAACAGAAAAGAGTCTCCTGAGGGTTTACTAGACTCTGGGCACTATCAAGCCCTCTGCAGCCACTGTACCACCCCTACGAGGTAGGTGCTATCACCTCACCGTGAAAGATGAGGAACTTGAGACACTTTGCTGAAGCCACACAGCTAACAGAGCAGAGGCAGGACCTGAATCCAGCCATGAAATGCAGGATTACTTTACAGATGGTGATCAGGTCTGAGGAGATGTGACGAGTGGAAAGTGTGGGAAACACATCCCAGCAAAAGAATAACAAGTGCAGAGGCCCCAGGGCAGGGACAGGCTTGGCAGTTACAAGGAAAAGAGGGAACGCAAGTTGGGCTAGGCCACATCAAACATGGGTGATAGAGGAGCAAGAATAGAAACCGGGGACCCAACTGCATGCCACTGCAGTGGTCATGACAAGAGGTGACGGTCATGGCTCTGGCACTGGAGAGTCAGGCATGTGCTAGAAGCAGTGCTGACAGGACTTGCCAATGGATTAGATGTGAGGGGAGAAGAGAGAAAGCAAGGACAACAGCATTTGGCACGGGGAGGGGAACTGGGGAAGCGCTTTGAGATGGGGAGGAATCGAGAGTTCTTTCTGTGTTAAGCATATTTTAGGTCTGAGACACCAATAAGGCATCCAAATGGAGATGCCAAATATGCAGCTGGATAAATCTAGGAATTAGACAAGGGATCAGGACTGCAGCTATGTAGACAGCTATGTATACTCAGTCAGCACCAGCACACAAATAGTATTTTATGCCATGGACCATGTGTGACTTTCTAAGGAGAAAGTCCTGATGAAGAACAGAACAGGCCCACGAAGAAGTCTGTGGCAAGAAACGCGGTGCTAGACTTGATTCTTCCTCTCTCGCTGGCTGCCATCCCACCTGCCTGCATGTCTCCCACAGCCTTCCACTTCTCTCCATCCCCATCTTTGGCTAAATCGAGCTTGACCAGCCGCCTTGACTCACTTGGGTTACCAGAACCACATCCGTCTGGTCTCCCTGATGCACACTTGTGCCCCTCACCGTTTCTCATGCTGCAGACAGAATACACAACACTCCTAAACATCCTCCAACGGCTTCAACTGCTTAGAATCAAGTAAACACACCCTTTCCTCTCATCACTCTCCACCTATCTATCCTGAACTACTTTCGGGTCCTCTCTTACCTCTAGGCCACTCTATGTCCTCTACTTAAAACACTAACCACACTGGCCTGGGGAAGCTCTACACCAGCCACCAGCTCCTATGTAAAGGTGTCATTTCCTCCAGGAAACCTCTTCTGATACCCAAGTCTGGGTAAGCCCCACAGAGCATCCTGTGTTTCACCATATACAGAACTTACCTCATTATACAGAAATCACTTATTTATTTAGACTGCATCTTCCCTGTGTTAGGTTAAAGTTAAAAAAAAAAAAAAAAAAAACTATAGGAAGAAGAATACACTTGCTCATATAAGCAGACATATGTTCAGGTGAAATGGCTTTCCCAGCTGCAAAGAATCTGGTAATAGAAACTCACAGGTTCTTACACCCCTAGCAGCCATCAGCTAAAATCAGTTTAAATGATAGGGAATTATTTGTTTGTTTTTAAGAAACACCTTTTTTTCCCCTTTCAGGCGACCTTTGGATCCCACCAAACCATCTGGAGTATCAGGGTACCATAGTGTCCTGCCCGCTCCACAATCCCTTCATGTGTTACATTTTGGGGTCATGCTCTGTTACTATCAAGAATCAACCTGAATCAATCCTAAAACATCGGTTTCCTTTCTATCATTTAATATGAGGGTACTTCAAAAAAATTAGTGGAAAAATAGAATTAAAAGGTAATGTAAGTCTTTCCATGAACTTTTTGCAGTACTCTGTTATTCTCTACCCAGAACTCCATGTGAGAAATTTTTTAGATCTGTGTGCTGGGAAAATGCTTTATATTCTCCAAGTAGATAGCACATTTTTCCCTCTCTAGTAATAGAACCTATATAACAAAAAGTTTCTCCTCCAGCCAAGCTTAATGCAAAATGTGAGAGTTGAGGACAGCACCTAGATAACCCATCACAGCTTGTTTGTGTTCTGTTTCCCTCCTCTCTGTCCTCCTGTCTATTTTTGATGGATCACTGATCTTAGTTTATTCTCATTTATTCCTACAATTTATTTAGGTATATGCAATAAGTTACTGGACAGTGAGAGGGTAAAATGAAGTCTAGTGCTATTTCAGAAATAATACTTGCCCTCTAATATCTTAGAATAAAAAATGTTTTTAAATAACCCAAACACCCAATTAACATTTAAATTTTAACATAATGTCCAAGTCATTTTATGGAATTAAACATTATTTTAGCAACTCATGACAAAACAGTAGGTTTTAATTCATACCATGTTCTGTGTATATCGTTTCATGGAGAAGGGACTGAATTTGTTCTTTTACTTCATCTTCGATATTCTGGGGTTCTAAAATAATTACAAAACATAACTAAGTAGAAAAAATTCAAACATTAACATGAAACTTTAATAGTCAAATATGGCATTACTTATACACCTATTAAAATGAATATATTTAGCTAGGCAACTATGCATTTTTTTCGTATCAGCTTACCAGTTTTTTCTATGTTGGCAAACGTAGTAGATATTTAAAATTGGTTTTATTTTGTCAGCAGACATAAATGTTAAAAGACTTTCAATAAGATTTTTAAAGAAAACTAATTCAGGTTCAGAATTTTATTTAAAAAAAACAAACAAACAAAAAAAAAAACTAAGACCAAAATGACTTCAATTTCTAATTAATAAAACTCAAGGGCCAGCCCGTGGCTCACTTGGGAGAGTGTGGTGCTGATAACACCAAGGCCACGGGTTCGGATCCCTATACAGGGATGGCCAGTTAGCTCACTTGGGAGAGTGTGGTGCTGACAACACCAAGTCAAGGGTTAAGATCCCCTTACCAGTAGTCATCTTTTGAAAAAATAAAAATAAAAATAAATAAAATTCACACTAACGATAGAATAAAGTGAGAAGGACAAGGTTTTCATAAAGGGAAATACTGGGAAATAAAGATAAAAATATAGAAGACGAGGTCAATGTAGATTAAGTATGTGGTCAACCAGTGTATTCCCTGACAGGCAGGAGAAAGCGTGCCCTTGCTAGTGACTGTGAGGACTGAGAGTAAGCAGGGTTGGCTGACCACTCCCAGATGCTGTCAGGAAGTGGAAGTGGATCTTATTCTGTAACTGACAATGCTTTCAGTGTTGGAGGACCTAATCTGACGATCAGAGCCACAGATTCAAACAAATGTGAATTACCAAACTGATCATCAACGATGACATTCTGACCACACTGCAGTGCTTACTGGACTTTGAGACTTACTGCAACGCCACAGAACCAACAAGAAGCTGCAACCACACTGACACTGTTGTATGTTCAGTGAATGAAAGTAGCGGCAGACTTGGTGTCATGAATGCTGTCATGTGAAATAATGCCAATGACATCAGTTATGTTGAGACAAAGAATAAGTTAATTTGAACTTCAGGCATGGAAAAGTTTAAATACAATAACTATTATGCTAATCACACTAGGCAACCATTTCTAAAGCACAAAAATGTCTTATATTTTAATAAATGTTTATATTTCAAAACAATTTATATATATTCTCATACTATTATAGAAGAGTACTGATCCCCACTCTTCCCTCATCGTCCCTACAATGCCCATGATAGTCTCCTAACTAGATTCCCACTTTTACAACTGCTGAAAGCACCACCCCAGGAGAACACAGGACTGAGTTGCTGGAAGTGGAGGGTGGTGCCCTCTGCTCCTTTGCTTAATCCTTTAATGGCTTCCTTTGCCCAAATAGGTGAAAACCTGAGCTCCTTGGAACAGAGTATAAGACCTCCACAAGACAGCCCTCACACACTGCTCCACAACCATCTGTACTAGCACTGGCCTTAAACCTGCTGACTACACCACGCCATTTCAACTTCCCGTGACTTTGCAAATGTTCTTCCTCTCCCCTGGAGAGGGCTGGTAGAAGCAGAAGCAAAACTGCAAGGGGTTAAAGAATGAGTGGAAAATAAGATGAAAAAGCAATTACAGATTCTTCTTTCAGAAGTCTGGCTATTATAGTAGGAAGAATTAGATGGCAGACTGAAATGTAGGGCTCAAGAGGGGCTTTATTTTATTGTATTTTTATGAAAGTTCTGTGATTGTGTTTATAGAATAGGTGAATGGAGTCAGAGAAGGCAGAGAAATTAAAGACCTAGACAAGAGGAAGGTTGAGAAGGCAATACTTAAATCAAAACAAATATTACCAAAAAGTTTAAAAGGAAGAGCAGAAAGCAAAACATACAGAATTTCAGAGTAGGTACTAGCTTTGAAAAACAAGATTTCTTAATTATGAATTTATTTAGTACAAAGTAAAATTTGAGGTGCTAAATCCAAAAACACATTTAAATAACAAAATTTAAAATTCACTCCTTGTTCCAGAGCCATGGCATGATTATAACAATTCTACAGGAGTGGGAGAGAGACAAATTCTTCTAGGATTATGATTAAACAAATAACAAAACTCAGAACCACATATTGATCTTAAAAGGAAGGAAGGAAAATCAAATATTCATCAGTACACCATGATAAAATCAGCCAAAGTACCATTTGTACTCAGTAAAGTACTTAAGTTGCCAGCAAAGTGTCATACCTAACACTTCCAGTAGATGGCACAATAAAACCAAATTTCTTGAGAACTGTATGGATGAAAAATGTGCAGAAACACTAAATAGTACTTTATAATAAGTATGATACCATAAATAGGAAATGACAGCAATGTATTGAAATTTCATTGACTAATTTATTAAAATATTTCAGGATTGTCCAACCTATGAGTCATAGGCCCATGGATGATTACAGATACCTGAATTATCTATCAATCCATGCAGATACAAAACAGACTTCACGGAGGATCACAGGGGGGTCTGAGAAGCCTTTTGATGTAGACAGGAGACCCTCATATCAAAAAAGAAAAAATCCACTAGACCTACTCTACTAAATAAAGCGGCAAATTTTGCATTATACAACATTGGTGTATAATACGTGGCTATATTTACTTTCAATGTAATCTGGCACAGTAGTGCTGGAATCAGAATCAAGAAACATAGTATTTAATTCACAATGTTCCTGTGTGGTCTTGGTCAAAGAACAACTTAGCCTTAGATTATTGATCTCAAAAATGAAAATCACCCTGTGCAAATTTTTACTAGAACAAATTTACTATAAAATTTCAGAAAAGAAAAAGTAGTTCATTATTCTGTAAACAATGTAAAACAAACTGTGGGTAAAACACGATGCTGTCAATAGCAAACAAGGATGCCTGTCAGGCTAAGGTGCATCCCGGTGGGATTTCGAGGACAAAAACAACTTACCTGTCCCCAGGTGAGCCTGCTCCTCTGGCTCAATGTGCAGCTCAGCCTCTTCTGGTGGCACTGTTGGCTCTGAAGCAGATTTTTCTTTAAGTCCTGCATTTTTTATTCACAAAATTAACTTAAGCTTTTTTTTTTTTTTTGACATATTAAACCAGGAAAAATAATACTTGTATTCTCAAACATTAATAGTGTAATTCATAGTTTCCAATATTACACACTTAAAAATTAATGTAGGAAAATAGTGTGCTCTTTAATTTCACAAAGGCCTTTAATATCTCTTTGTCTGAGTCAGCCTTTCATTTAAAAATTAATAAAACAAAAATCATTACTTAAATTATTCATGAATCTCTAACATGTATGGTCATGACTACACTTGCCAAAAGTTCAGTGTGGACCTTTAATTAAGGTCCTCTGCGTTCATGTGACTGACTGATTCCTCAGACCTGAAGTCTGAATTCAGCGATGAGACAACAAAGATGCACTTCAACTCTGTCATTCATGTGCACTCCATATTTTAATATGTACACAATTATTATTCTTGAAAAACAACAAATGATTAAAAATGAGAAGTCCTACATAACCCGCTATTTACAGTCTTCCAAAGGTTACACCTACCAATAATCATATGATTCTATAACAGTTAAAAGATATGGGGAGAAGTTCCTTTTCTTTTTACAAGTCCTAAGGAAAATAAGACATCACGGCCTCACTGGGAATCCTGGCCCCGGGCTGTGGCTGGAGGGAGAGTGCTGCGCACGGCAGGAACCACGGTGAAGGTCAAGACAGACGGCAGAGGCGGTTTCCTAATCTTACACACCTGTGTCCAGCTCTTAAGGTACAAACACGACTGTAGTCTGGAAAATTCTTATTTCAGTGTCTTTTATTCTTATTATTTTTGCATTCTTTACGTCTTCCCTTATCATTCCCTTTTCTATATCTCTTCATTTTTCTCTCATTAGCAAAAACATATTGCCACATTCCTCTTCCCAAATCTTAAAAAAACACTGAGGCAGAGATACACAGGACCTCACGGCATCACTTATATTTCCTCTACTTATATCCAACACTACAGGAGTATTTAAAAAGTTTACGGAAAAACAGAATTAAAAAATAATACAAATCCTCCCATGAACTTTTAGAAGTACCCTTGAACTTTCACACCAAATCCACCACTAGCACAATTAACACATATCGTCGTGTGTATACACTTGAGTGACCTCTAAGTTAAAGATTCCAAAGGGATCATAAACACCCACAGGTCCTGACTGTAGTTCAATTTCAGAGAGTGGGGGGCAGGGACAAAAGGCTAGTAAACCACATCACATTTCAAATTCAAATTCAAGGCTGAACATTCCCCTGCCTCCTTCCCTTTAAATAATCCATTCTTACATCCTTCAGCTGTTAATGGGACAGGCATAGAATTATTCATTGCTAAGTTCTGCTGAAGGAATGGGGTAAAGCTTAAGAATCTTTAGAATCTCGGCACTCTGAGCACCTCAGTGAACACCTGAGACATAAAATCAGCCAGTGACGGATGCTCCAAAACCACTTGCCGAGGAGCTGCACACCCCCAGTGGTGTGACCACTACACTAGTTCAAATGGCTGCAGAGATTTCTGGCAGGGCCAGGGCTCCTCAGCTGCTGCAGAAGCAGGAAAGGAGACTCTCATTGACTTCTCCATCTCTCTGCTCCAGCATCCATCACTTCAGTACCACAGGCCTAGCTTGCCTGGGACAGTCCCAGTTTACATCTTTTGTCCTGGAACTATTATTTCACTCTCACAAGTATCTCAGATTGGATGAAAAATTACAGGGCATCCTTCCCTGATCCTATACATAAGAGGCTTTCAAACTGTGCCCCATGAGTGCATGAAGCAATGAAATATTTTCCCACCAACAATAAAGATTTCAACTGTCTGAAAACCTCACTGTCACTGGGTTTTGAGAAAGGTGTCATTTGAAAAAAAACAAGTGTAATGAAATCTACTAGTATACCAATATTCTGACATACAGTGTCCCTATGAGCTAGCTTTAAATCAACTGGGAGTTATTGTCTCTATAACTGAAACTGTAAATCATGTGAAAATCATAGCAGGAGAAAGCAAAAGCATGTAATGGGAAAGAATTAAGCAGTTTTCTGTCCGAAAAGGCAGCTGAACTATACACTTATTAATTCCTGGTCACAGCTATTTCCAGAGGTGAAATCAGCACAAAAATAAATACTGTGAACTTCAAAGAAGCTGAGGATTATAACAACACAAATGCACCTCGAAAAGTTCATGGAAAAATAGAATTAAAAGATAATATGAATCTTTCCATAAACTTTTTAAAGTACCTTCATACATCTTCTTCCCTAGGCCCCTATAAACTTCCTAAAATTTAACAGAAACACATTCTAGACTAGAATTGCTTTAATAATCCATATGGAAAAACTAGCCCTACAAGCTTCTGTTCTGATGTCTCCAAAATTTTTTTGCCACCCAAACTCATTTTGGTTTATACTATTTGAGGCAAAAAGCAAAAATTAAACGAGAAAAATAAATGCATATGAAGTCAATTCACAGTCAACAGGAAGGCTTTCCAACTAGATTTATGATGAGGTACACATGGCAAGCATGTAGCACCAAAGTAAATATTCAAAACGATGTGATAAAATGAGACCCAGCAGTTTTAATGTTCCAGGGGCTGCATTTAACAAAACAGGAACTTACAATGGCTTGAACAAGCAGGAAGTGCATCAACTAACTGGACAAGACGTGGCGAAGCAGGCTGCACTCAGTACTGGCTTCAGCCCCAGGCTGCAAGCAGAGCTCTCCGGCTGCAAGCTTCTCTCTCAAACAGGCGACCTCCAGAAGCAAAAGGACCATCTCCTGCTCTTCTTCTTCTTTAGGCTTGAGAAAATTTCCTACAAGTTCCCAGCAGTCTTCCCTGCCAGTTTTCACAGTCAGCACTGGGACCCATTGCCACTCCTGAGCTGGCGAGAGGAACAGGATGACCACAGCTGCCTTACTATCACTGTCCAGGGACGCCTGAATGCTGCCAGTCTACCACAATGGCCACAGTATGGTTTGGAAGATAGATCAATTCCCTTAAGATATCTTGTTTTTAGTTCTTTAGGCTTATCAGATAAATTAGGAAAAAATTTTTAAAGTTTGCATTTAATAACTATGTAACTGTTCCTCCAATTTTAATTAAAAATGGAAGAAGCTATGAAAGTAAGTGCAACAGCACTGTATTTTTTTTCACCAGCCATTCATAGCAAATCTGATCGTCCTTCACAACTACACTAAGCCCAGTGTTAGCTCACTTTATTCACTGCTGCCCAACTGCTCCTGACCATAATGAGAAAGTAAGTGTATTTTCTCTCATAAATATGCAATAGTTGTAAACTTACTAAACTGCATACTGAATTCATTTATTCATTCAACATATTTAGCACCTATTAATGCAAGGCACTGTTCTATAATAAATGAACACACAACACTCCTACATGCCAGGGGAGAGAGCAATTAAAACAATAAGTAACATGAACACATATTTTGAGTATATTGGATGATGGATGGTCTGGGGGAGATGTGGGATGGGGAGTGCCAGGGCATTAGGGAGAGGAGGAGCAACTATTTACAATAAACTGAGAAGGGAAGGACTCACTGGTAGCATTTCAAGAGACTCCTGAAGGACCAGGGACCTGGCCACGTCAGTCACACTGGAGAAGAGTGCTCCAGGTAAAGGGGACAGAAAGTACAAATTCCTCAGCTTGGTGGGAGGGGGAGCGAGGTGGCCAAGGTGCGAGCAGCAGAAAGGCCTGGGACACTAGATTATGGTAGCTGTGCTCTAAGGGAACATGAAGGATTCACTTCTCATAAGAAATATATGCAAGCTGCTCCCTCAAGAAGATCTGAGGAAGAATCATAATCAGTATTTTGCTTGGTGGGATTTCATACACCTAGCCCATAAAAAGCTAAGACATTTTCAAAAACTAGTTTATCATTCTTTGGCTTACTAATTCAATATCGTACAGATTAATAAAAATTTTGGTCTTACCTATCCAGGTTACTCCAGCTGCTGTTTTTAGTGAAGGGTGAACACTCAAGACTGCTGCTGCTTCAAATGCATGCAGTATAACAGTACAAATTAATACAGCCCAAGAAGAAGGCTAACGGGTACATGAAACTTGAGAAATAGTCTGGAAAATCAATACACCAGAAAGGCACACATACTAACTCACCATGCTAATTTTTGTTGTTGTTCCTGGCTTGTATAATCAATGAGTAAAGATCTTGTATCAACAGCAGTCCCAGAACTTATGAAAATTCTGAGGCTACCAGGAACTAAAAGCTGCGCCATCATATACAGTAAGAGCCATTCCAGACTCAGAGCATCTTTACATGATCCAAGATGGACAGACAGATTTTGGAAAGAGGGTGATATAAATCACAAAAGAATTAAACACTGCCAAAAAGCCTGGTTCCAGGACCAATGTAAGGACTCCTCAAAGATCAGAAGGAGTGAACACAATCTAACATCTTGCAAAATACAGTTAAAGGACGTGCAGCAGAACATGGTGTGTAGGAGCTCAGGCACTTGAAGACCTAGAGGGCCGCCTGTGAATTCCATTTGGATTCCATCTTGAGCACATTACCACTGCTATGATTTTGGTTTCCACAAATACAGAAAAGGCATAAAAAAGTACCCCTTAGAAGGGTTTTCAGAATTAAATCAGATAATTTAAATCTAGCAAATACACATTTCTGCACCAATTTATTTTTTTCCTTTATTTCTTCTAAAGAAACATTTTCCCCCATCCTCCTCACATGTGAAATGAACATTGTTACAGGCACCTTCCAAGGTAGTTAAAGCACACTACAATTACTGAAGAATCTTCTGGGTTCTCCTTTTTTAAAAACATTTTTCTTCTTTCTAGTATTCTTCAACAGTATGTACACACCTGGAATATATTCAATATCTGTTTTAGATATTCACCATTCAATAAGCAAACACTGGTTGCCTATTACTGTCAGTTTCTAGGACAGGTGCAAGAGATAACTTGTAGTCTGGCAGCAAAGTCCAGGGATGAAGCAAGGTGACAAGCAGGATAACTGGAGCACGCAGAGTCCAATCACCAGGAGGGTCAGAGACGCCTAAGTGCAGCTGTGATGGCTGGGGTGGATCCTACAGCAGGGCAGCCAGTGGCCTGCCACACAGAGCGGGCATGCATTCTAGGCAGAAGGGATAGCGGTCTTGCTGACAGTAGCTGCAATTCCGTTACTTTCTCCCTCAGCCCTTTGTTTAATCCACAGCATGTCACTGTTGGCGCTGCTTGCCCCTTGCTCACTCGCATCCCCAGAGCTTTGCCCAGCCCCTGGCGCACTGCAGATACTCAGGAATGTTTGCTGAATGAGCCAATAAATGGGAAATACAGACAGAGCAGGTGGGTATTTATATAATTATCAAAAATAATACAAAAACTGAGTTAAGTATATGTTTCTTCCTGTAATCTCTTAGGATAAAAGGGAAGTAACATAAAGGCAAGGAAGATGTAAATGAAAGGTAGACCTCTATGACGTTCGTACAGCTGAATTAACATGGAGACACAAATATATTCATAAAGTGAAATCAAATGAGGTATGAAATCAGAACAAAGAAATGGATGACTTTGCTCTTGGGGCTTACAAAACCGAACCTTTTGCAGAGATTGATTACTATGTAAACATGATAGCCAAACCAGCAGTAAAAATCCAGATCATGTGGTTATGTCCTCAGGCAAATGAAGGAAGAAGGATATGATACAGAAGATCGTTACTAACCCAAACAAGATTTTCATGAAAATAACTATGGGTCTGCTCTATAATACAGACAATTCAGTTTCCTAAGAGCAAAAATGTTCTGTTCAGATAGGACAGGGGAAAATGGAAAGAGGATGACAACAAAATAAACCTGATTTACCTGATATCAACATGGTAGTTTTTATTGCTATGTCAATATTCTCTTATATTCTTCCAACTGTCTAAAATTACCGCTGACCAAGGGTTGGGGTGGGATCTCTCTACTCCCTATGGATTCTTACTCTGAAATACCCACTTTGGCCCATCCCACTAAACTCTTTTTATTTGGGCAGGGGCAGAAGTAGGAACGGGATGGGAAGAAGGGGAAACAAACCACATGATCTGCCTGTTTTTAGCAGAGCTGAAGCGTGGTGCATAAACACTCACTGTGCTGTCCTGCCACGAACCTCCTCCGTTTCTGGTAAAAGCATGCAAATTTTCTTCTGGGGAACCAGTTTTCCTTTAGCCAACAGTTTTAAGGAAAGGCATTCACATGACCCAGGTCTTGCCAGTCACAGCCTTCTTACCCCCAACTCCACAGGGCTAGGGTTAAAGACGAGCACAGGCGACTCTGCTGAGAGGAGACCGACATTCCCGAGAGCCCAGAGATGCAGAGGGTACCCAGATCCAGCACAGCCAAAGAAAAACCCCAAAGCTACCATTGGGCTTTTTAATTATGTGAGCCAGTCAGTGTTTTTTGTCCATGTTAGCTAATTTGAATGGATTTCACACATGGAACCAAAAGAATTCTGGAGAATACTTCGAAATAAAACTAAATATGTTCCTAATATCCTGAGAAAAAATGATGAATGACTTTTTCCATAGAAACATAGTTTCACTGGCCCTTCCGGAACTGGATTATTTGGAATTAAATAGGTTTTTGAGAACTGGAGTAGAAAACTTCCAAAGACCATAAAATCGTGTCTGTGGAAAAATGTGTTCTGAATACAAAACGAAATAATAAGTTTTCCATAATTAAGCTGGTTATTAAATTTCTCAATTGTACCTTATACTTAAGACTGTAGTTTACTTCATAACTTTTTCTATCCTTTACATTTCATATCTTATATTTTCATGCTGTAGCAGTATCCTTTAAAGAACTAAGCATTCTTAAGGTTTTACACATATGTAACATTTACAATTATTTTCATTCACCCTCTCGATCTCAGTAGAAGAAATCTGGATCCAGTATATCCATTTCACAAAGATACATTACGAAAGACAAAGGAATTAGGTATTTATCTCACAACCTGTTGACAAAAGTACGAGTAGAAGTTAAAGCTTTGGTGCTTCTAAATCTCTAGGCACTGACTGAGACACCTTGGTTGAGTTATCACCATTATTCTACTGAAGAAAAAAGGAAACAGTGTCCAGCAATGTGCCAGCTGCAGCGTCAGCTCATTCTTACAACCATCTTGAGGAATAGGTATTAGCTTCAATTCACAAATGAGGAAAACAACCATTTCCAAGTTGCATTTTACAGTGAAATATTCTGAGTAACAATTTTGAGAATTATTACCAGTGGGCATTAACAGGAGGAGCATTAGAGGACCCAGAAGAAAGGATGCAAAATCAAGAGACACAGCCCAAGTCACCAGACCCTTTCAAGGAAAATGACTGCTACAGTTAACTTAAAACACTTAAAATTAAAAATCATACTTGCGTACTCTCTTTCTTTACTCCCTTTCTTTCCTTTTTTATAGAAGTGTCTACAGAAAGTCTTTATTATCCAGGTAATTATTATGAGAACCTCTGAAGTTACAAAGATGCATATTTAAACAGGTCATAATAATACAAAATATTCTCTATGAACCAACCACTTACAGAGTTAACCCAAGTAGTCTTCCTGGATTAACTCTCACATTCATGCTGACCGATTTATGTCCATTTCTGTATTAGTCTCTTTCTCCTTGAGAAATGCTGAGGACCATCTGCTTACAATGCAATTCACTCATAAAGTAAAACTGGAAATCTTATAAAACAGCGTAAGATTTCAAGAAGTCAATTACAAATGATGTTAGAAATAACTAAAATTTATGCACAAAATCATTAACAAATGAAACATAGAAGTTAGATATTGCAACAAATGAAGAAAAATTTTCAATGATGATGTAAGTCCTTCGAAAGAAAGTAATTTGAATACAAAAGGATAAAAAAAGATTCTTGAAAAAACTGATAGGCACTCAAATATTTTTGTAAAACTGACTATGATGACTGTGCTACTCACATATAAAATATTATCACACAAAGTTAAAGAAAAATTATGCCAAATATGTCATTTAAAAAATTCAAAGTATTATCTCATAATGCAACTTAAATCAAAATGAGGTTAGTGACATGACAAAATAAATTTATATTCCAGTTATTTAATTTTCACTTTTCAGGTCTTCCCCAAAACTTCTGACACCTAACTACTTACTATTACAAATTTTTTGTCCCGGTTTTTAGTTGATTTATTTTAAAAGGGTAATATTTCTTTTCTTTTCTTTTTTTTTTTTTTTTTTCTTTTAAAAGATAACCAGTAAGAGGATCTAACCCTTGTCTTGGTGTTGTCAGCACCACGCTCTCCCAAGTGAGCTAACCGGCCATCTCTATATAGGGATCCAAACCCATGGCCTTGGTAAAAGGGTAACATTTCTGATTTTAATTATCTTTAAGATAACAATATGAAATGGAACAATATAGAAATAACTACCTACTAAATAAAAAGTGTAAAACTGAGAGTGCAAACAATTTTAACCCATCGATCATGACCAAAAGCTTATCTTGTAGTAGGTTTTTAGATGAATCGCAAATGCCAGTGCAGCTGGATAAAGTGTGATCTCAACTTCAATAAAATTCAGTTGAAGCCTTCATTTACTGAAGGAAAGAAAAGGGAATGAAAGGTGAAAAAAGAGAAAAAAGAAAAAGAAATCAAGTTCTAGTTCACAAGCACTCTTGAAATATCTTAGTAGAGAGAATTCCTGAGCTGAGAGTCAAAGGAAAATCAATGAAAAAAATCAATCACTTCAAAGTACTTTACCAAACAGCAACAGATAATGCTTTATATGCTTAAGCTCATTATGTTATCCTAAAATTTTTTCACTCACTTGCTCAGAATTTAGCATTTATATATTGTCTGCTCCATAGCCACTGAATGTCAAAAACCAAGGTAAAAATTACTAGAATGCTCTCAGTAAATGCAATTCTAATTCTCTGTCTTTCCGCAAGGGAGGAAAAAAAAAAAATTGTGGAGAAAGTAGCACTTAAAATTTTGTACATAAATAAAAGAATTGATCCATTTATCTCAGCAGTAAGATCTAACATCAGGATATATTTTGGAAGTCTTGTAACTTTTATATGTGTGGTGAGCATCTGTTTTGCTTCTTGTTTTGTCCAGTTCTTAGCAGGAGTCTCCCTCTTCTTGTTCCAGAAGCCATCTTTCCTGTGGGAAACATTTCAATCCCCACCCGACAGCTTTGTGCACTGGAGTGAGCCCAGGAAGACTAACCCATCCCCAACTACAGGAATGGTCACAGATGTTCTCCAGGTTTAAACAGGCCAGCCAGAATTCTCCCACAGTCTTTTCCCCCATAGCCACCCCAGAAAACTGCCTCTTTGCCCCAGGACTGGTAAATGAAAAAGATGTGGTGTCTGGGGCCTCTTGAGAGCCGTGGTGGTAACATCTGCATATAGAATAAACCCAGGCAGAAACCAGCAGAGCCAAGATTTGGGAAAAGAGATAGGAAGAAACAGATCTCTGATTACAGGTCTGGACTTGGGATCTATTCACCTGAAGCCAGTGCCCCTGTATTTGCCAAGCAAAGGAGTCATTGAATTCCTTTGAGTTTACTGCATTCTTGTAATCTGTGAAAACAACAGCAAAATCCTGACTAATCAACATACACAACTTCAAAGGTACCACCTGTTAAAATTTCTTTGGACCTTAGTTGTTACATAAGAAAATAATAGGTTTGGGTTAGATAGAGATATTGGATTAGATATTTTCTAGGATTTCCCTTTTGCTGTATAACTCTATTACTTAAGTTGGAATTTTTTGTCAACTAAATGTCTAAGTGATCTTAAGCAGGAAAAAAAGTACTAGCATGTAAGAAAAAGGTACACAAATACCTTCAGAAATATTTACACTGAAGTTTACTCATTTCTTATTTGCAATATCTTTAATTAGGCCAAAAATCTGTTTTTAAGCTTTCATAGAAAAAGAGAAGAAGTCTTTTTAAAAATAAAATCTTTGTGGCAGCACTTCTGTTATAACAAATCAGGTTGCTCTTCTCAATATCAACTAACTGCATTTCCCCAACAGTCACAATTAGATATTTAAAACTCCATGTACAGAACAGTACAAACCACTTATAGAAATGTATTTCTTATTGAAATTTCATTTTATTAAATGTTTTCTGATGAGCTAGATTCTGATCTCTAGATAGACCTCCAATTTGCAATTCCTTAGATATGGTGAACAATTATGACACAATCAAATATGACAAATACAAGCCACTCAACCCAAATAATTGAAAAGCAGTGTGATATAAAATGAAAGCATGTCCTAACCTGAACTAATTAGAGCCTCTCAACAACTATTTTGAGGCTGCAAAGCTATAAGAAATAAGTGTTCTGAAACTGTTCTAAACAAAATTCTCTTTTGTTCATGACTATATCCAGGGTTCTGAGACCAGTGAATATGGTACACAGTGAACCCTGAGTATCTGCTGGATGGCAGGAGAAGGGAGGGGTAAGGACAGGTAGGAAAGGAAGGGGTGGTCGAGGAGGGGTGGAGTGAGGGGGCTTGAAGGGATGAGGAGGGAGGTGAAGGAGATGGTAAAAGACTGGGGGAGGAGAGATTAGAAAAGGGGAGAGATGCTGGGAGGTAAAGGAGACCTGAGAAGAGCTGAGGAGGGGGTGGCCCCTGAGAGCCTGGGAGCTGGGGGAGTCTGAGGAGGGAGGCATCGTGGGGGAGGCACAGGAGCCTGGGGAGGAGCCCATGGAAGAGCTGGGGGTAGGAGGAGAGAGAGGGGGGAAAACAGACAGGGAGGGGAAAGGAAAGGGGAAAGGAAGTGAAGAAGGAAAAGGGCAGGAGAAGTAGAAGGGAAACAGGGAAGCAGGAAGGGGAAGGAGGAAAGAAAGCAAAGGACAAATAGAGAAAAAGATGACTTCCTGTCTACCAGAACATTCAGCAGACTTGAAAGTTGTAAGTCACTCTGCAGAGAAACACGATGTAAAATCTCAACATTCTTGTTTGTTTACCTCCAATGAAAGTACTCAATATATTAATAAATCCATTACAATTCACATTATTCATATACATTTACCTGAATATAGGATCAATAAGTTAATATAAATAGAAGTTATTACATAACATTTTTTAAAAGCTTCATCTTTTAAACCTAGAAGCATGAGACAGTATATTTAAATTTCAAAGAATTTACTTATTGAGCACCAACAAATACATTCAGAGGCTAAATACGCATCTTCCCCCCAACCGGAGCAATACTGAATGTTCTATGCCCTGTAGCAGCAAATCATAATAGACACCACTGCCACTGCCTGGGACGACGACATCAGAGCTTCAATTCTTTGCTTTCTGGTTACTTCCCTTTGCTGAGTGTGTAGGTCTGGTGGAGCTTCTCATTTCCTTTCTGTCATCTTTGTCTCTGGATGCCACTTTACTAGAAATATCCTTTACATTTCTTGATTTCCCTCTGTTTTCCTTGGCTTTACTACTTTTATCTAGGTTCATTTTCTCCTTCTCTCGGTGATTTTTACCCTTAGGAGACTCTTTCTTGGACATATGTGAGTCAGCACTTTTCTTATCCTTCCGGTCACCCTCTTTTTCTTTCTTCCCTTTTTTCCTCTCTTCATTTTTACTTTCCTTCCTTGACTCAGGTTTCTCTTTTTCCTTCTTGAGCTCTTCCTTAGTGAGTTCTTTAACTTTCAGGTTTTCCAATCAAAGGAAAAAATGTTTATTGACAGCATCTCTTAATTCATAGAATAGCAACTTAGTGAAAAAGTATTGTCTTTATTTATCTCCTAATACACAGGAACTACTCATTCAAAAAGTTACTTTAATTCACTAATTTTTAAGTTGGCTAAAAACAGATGCAAACCTCTATACAATATCAACTATAAAAGAAATGCTAGAAACTTGCCATTCTATTTTTCCAGCTTGAAACATGGTATGACTTGTCTTAAAACAAAGTTAACATGCAATATTACTAAAGTGAGTCCATCTATAAAGGCAGCATTTTACACAAAGTGTTAACAATTCACACTACGCAATTATACTGACATAATTAAAGGAATACTGGCAATGTAAGAACAAACTTTTCATAACTTGTATTTGTGCAAAAATAATTTAAAATTTTTTGAACAAAAATTATATCCATTAAATACATACGTTTACAATCCCTGAAAACAAATATGCACAAATGAAAACTAAATACCATTTTATTTTTTAACTAAGCAAAAACCAATTTCCATGCACACGAAATTTTAAAATCATTATCTATAGTGTTTAAAATGGTAAGTGGAATTTCTTTTCTGCTTATATTCAACATCATAAAACCAGTACTCCTTTAAGTATGTTGCCCTGTTAACTTTCGTGGAGCCAATCAAGCCAACATGTGTGTCTTCCATGTTTACAAGGGAGAAAGAGCACTTAAATGGAATACAAATGTAATTCTGCATCTTACAGAAGATACTACTAACAGTGGTTAGCAAAAGCTCTTTCATTAGGAAATCATAAGAGAGGGTGTTCACTGTACAAGAGTGCTTCAAAGAGTTCATTTGGAAAGATTCGTATTATCTTTCAATTCTATTTTTCCACAAACTTTTTCACGTAAAATAAAGTATTTGAGCAGCAACAAAGAAAAAAATTTTTTAATGTAATAAAATGTGGAAAATGTTTTTGTCCATCAAAATCATGGAAATTCACATAGCACAAAATGTCATTCAAAATGAGCATTGGATTTGTGTTGCTCACTAAAGGAAGCATTGTATCTTTCTAAACAGTCTGATAAAATCTTGATTAACCAACAAAAATATCACATGGTATCTTTCTGTTAATTTTTCCTGAAAATCTTATTAAAATCCTGTAATACAGAACAGCATTCATACAAAATCACTCTCAATCTTCACTCTACTTCAATGCTCTTTGTAGAGCAACACAGATAATGACTTTGCAAAAGAGTAAAATTTGCATGCAACGCTATCAGATCTTATGCTGAAAACTGTTTTTTTTTTAAATTAAATCTTTAATGTTTAATTTGCCTCCCTAGATTAAGACGTAAAATTATACTTTATTTATCATTTATTTCATCATTACTTACTTAAGAATAAAATGATAAAAATTCTTTCTTCCCGGGAATTATTCAGGTGGGATACAAGGTTAAAACATTAAAGTTTCCTAATCTTAAAATTCAAATACAAATCACAAAACCCTGCAAATCACACAGTGAAAGTCTCACCTATGCATATTTCACCAAAAAACAAACTACAAACAATATACCAAGCACTTGAACACAGGAATATCACAAGTTTATTAAAAAACATGCACTTTGCCCATGCCCCTCATTCCAAAGGACATAAATATTTACATGTGAACAAGAAAAACCACAGGGATATAATGTAGGGCTGTAATAGTGAGCTGTTAGCCTACATATAATGGTTGACAAGTATAGTAATTTTTAGCAAATTAAAATATCAAACACAGCAAATTCTATACCAACATAATGCAGTGCTCCAGATTATAAACCTAAGTTTTCATTTTACTTAAAACTACAGATTTGAACACACTAGTTTTTATTGTGCTCTAAGACAGTGTTATTTAAAGAAATTAAATCAATCACAGATGACTTCATTTTTTTCCAACAGTAATTCAAAAAGTCAAACTAAGAAAGGCTTTAGATAAGCAATGTAGAATGTGTATATGTAAATTTAATGTTATAATACATGTCATGTTATTACAAATATGATATTGTTATAATATATATGTACCTTTAATTTAAAAACTGTCAAAGTTTTGGTAAGATAAAAAGGAAATCACTTAAAAGTATAGGCTTGAGGCAGGTCTTCAGTAAAGACTTGGGAAAACTGCTTATGACCTAAGGTGCATCCAAGACCAAAAAGCAATCATGTTTAGCATTAGTAGTTGCATTTACATAACATATCCAGAAAAATGTCATGCATTTTCAAGCATTAAACTTGATTCACTCAAGGCTAATTTGAAAAACAGAAAAATACCTTTAGCCTTAGTTTTTCTCTTGGCTACCCCACCGGTTCCTTCTGTTGGTATTTACAAGATGAAAATAGGTTATGAACAGAGAATATTAAGGGAATTAAAAAATACGTATCTATAAAATAGTTAAAATCAATGCCTCCATGAAACAAATTAAACTACTTTAATTCACCATTACAAAAAAACACTACTTGAACATACAAGTATCTATTATTTGTCACTTCAAAGCCTTACTTTCACTTTTCACAACACATAAATGACTGTAATCAGCTGGTGATTTAGTCAGCTTCACAATTTGCTTGAGACTTTCATGAATTATGGTCTTTAGAAGTACCCAATTACCACTGGAAATGGCATTTCACTCTTGGTTCTGGACTTCTGCTCAGGTCACAGATGATCGATTACAAGCACAATGGCCATATTTCCTTACTCAATCACACCTGCCATCCAAAAAGGATAGCACAGCTTGACAGAATTTTCATTTTTACTATATGAACAATTATTGCTTCCCCTCATCATTTCAAACTTTCTTTAAAAAAAAAAATTACACAAGCAAATAAGAATTTCACTCTAAAAACTTTGCCACCACTTTCTAGTTCTTCTCTTGGCAAATGAAAGTTCTGAGAATTTATTTTTGACCCTCTAACAAGTGTTAATATCAAATACCTCTCCGTGCACTCCTATTCCAATGAGGCTATACTTAACTATCCCACTAAACTGATTTTCCCAATTCTATCTCCTGGTCACATAAATGCTATTTTATATTTATAGGTCAGCAAGCTTTCTAAAGTGGCATTCCAAGTTGCCAATCCATTTCTTAGACACATCCACGTTGGAGGTGTGGTGCTCACTGTTCATCTCCTGGGGGAGGGGGCATGATGCACAACCTGTCACTCAAGAACTAAGGTCTAAGGCGTGGTCAGAAGAAAGTCCCCTGAGGCCATGTGACACTTACTCCTGCTGTACACTGTAGAACCCACTCCATGTGTTTCTCAAAACCATGATAATACTCCCACTTTTAGTATGAGATGTTTGTACTCTTACAAATTGTGCAAATCACCCTGCATTCCTAAATTCCCTCCCTTTTCTCTACTCACAGCAATTTGTTTCCATCAAATGGGGTAATCCATTTGAGAACGGTAATTTACTTTGGTTGAAATATCACCATCATCATTCTTCAAAAAAAGTATTAGTATGTCTTACCACTGTCCACATCTACAAAAAGGTGACTAACTATTCTATATGGCTACATCTGTCCAATTACTTGAACTACATAGGTAATCATAATCAGGGAGTGTGTATAACAATTATTTTTCACAGACAAAACTTGATTCTTTCCTAAACTCTGTCAAAAACAGCATGCCAGCTTATAATTCAGACTGCTATCTTGGACTACTCCCCACTAAAGCTTATTTCAGAATAAAATATCAAATCCGTTTTGTAATGCCAACATTTAAATACATAGGTATTACTCAATGTGTAAAAGAAATCAGCAGAAAGCATTAAAATACACTTTTAGGACTGCTGGCATCCCCTTCCCTCACCCCTGCATGTGCTGGCATGGCAGGCCCAGATTTTCCTATTAAAAGCAGAGTTATAAACATCACTACCCACCCACACTGTTAGGATCTAGTCAAAAAGAACTACAATGATGAAAAGGCTGGAGTTAAGTCATCATGAATAAGCCAAAATATTAGATTAGTATGAGATTAGCAAAACAAAAAAATGAGGAATACCTCATTTAGAACTCTCCCAGTGGGTATAAATCCTTACAGTGGTACAAATTAACAAGTGCAGTGTATCATATAAAATTCCAAAGAATAGAATCATCTAGGATGCCTTTTCAGAATGTAAAAAATAGTCAATAATTTTTTTAACATTTTTGACCTAATAAAGACTGAGCTAATAATTTAAACCACAATTATTGTGTTCAGTCTCTGAGAGCGTACAGACATGAAGAAAACACAACACCAAAACCAGGAAGTCAACAAAGGAGCCCCCAAGTAACAATGAAACAAGAGGACCTTCAAGAAAAAAGTGTTCTAAAAGTCAAACACCCAGTTTTAGGAAGGAAGGCATGAAAAAAGATTTAGGATAAGGACACCACTGAATTACAGTAGTTACTAAATGTCTCCTAAGGTTCTTCAGATTAGTTTCACAAGTAGAAGAGGCAGTCAGTCCCCTCAAAAGGATGAGAAAACACAGGTGGAAAGGTAGGTGACCAAAACCTACAGTGCTCATGGGGGCGTCCCTTACCCCTAAGAAGAAAACTATCATCTACACAACCTCCCAAGATTCTGAGGGGACAGAAAAGGAATAAGGGTTTGAAGGATTACGTCTGTGTTTGTGTTTTTGGAAACCAGAAGTTGCAATGTCTGAAAACAGTCTGAGATAGTAAAAAAAAAAAAAAAAAAAATGTTGTGAATTGAAGAGAGAGGATGCCAATGAAACCCAAGCCAGAGCTGACCGCCTTCGGAAAACAGAAAGCAAAATCACCTCTACGAAGGAACGAAATGACCCTGGAAGATGGAAGGGCATGGAAAAGGCTTAGAATACCTACTAAAGAGAACTGTCAGAGCAGTAAGCACCCCACAGACGTTCGATTCAGGAATATTCACAGTAGATATTTTTTCCAGCAACAATGTGAAGCACATTGGAGGAGAAAGGAGTCTGTGGTAACCCAGGATTGGTGACAAGATGTAGAGGAAGAAAAAATACAAGTGCGAGAACATCTGAGAAGTTGCCTCAGAGAAAACCACAAGGCAAGTATATAATATAATACAGACTGCTTTTCTACCCTTAATTCTTGAATTAAATTCATCATTTGTAACTAGGGCTGATGTGGATTCTCCCTACAGTGTCAAATATAAGCAAGTATACCCTATTTTTCTCCTTTTCTCTCTTTACTACTGTAGGCAATGCCCGGGAAAAAATAAGGTGGGGGAGGGGGAAGGGTAGAAGGAGCTAATTCTATCAAACGATAAAATTCATGACAACACATGGCTCTTTTAAAATAGTCTCCAAGTTGTATGGAGAAATTTCGATCAATTAGAGCTGAAAAGGAAGCACCTGGGTATTCTGTAATCCCTCTAAATAAAAGTTGCTTTTACTATTAGAATACATTCCAGTATAAGACAGTCATGAAAGAAGCTTTAGGATGTGGTAAAAGTAAAAGAGAATGGCAAAAAAGTAACCACAGTATCACTTTATTTCCACCCTTGTATGTCTATTCTGATGGTTTTTAAGGTGATTATTGTTAACAGCTCTGCTGGCTATTTGGGAATTCCTATACAGAACTTTGAAAAAGGCAGGTCTGTATTCTTCCCTTAGAACATAAGTGAGTTGCCTAAGGTAATTTAGGCTATTTTTCCAACTGCCTCAGAGCCGCTATGTCACACACATTTTCAAAATGGAGTGTTCTGCCCGAAATTAATTGTCTGAATCATTTAAGCCAATGGTTGGACCTGTGGTTCAGCCACATGGAATAGACATGATTTTAGAAAGCTGGCTGGCTCCATTATAGACAGACACAGTAGCTACTGCAGACTTTCAGACAATTGGCTCTAGAATTGGCAGGCTCGGTATCACTTCAAACTCAGGTCATTTCCATCACTCCCACAGTCCCTGGTGTCACTTTGAGCCTCAGTTTCTCATCTTCCTCCTTCCCATACTGGAACATGATAATCATTTCAACACTGATTACACATTGCAAAACGAGGCCCCAAATGACTTAGTAATGGTCCTGTGAACTGGGCAGACTATAGCTTCAGAACAGATATCTAGTCTTGGTAACATGCATGTCAGGACACTACACCAATTTCCTATTAAGTTTTAAATAGGTGTAATGATAATGTCATAGACATTCTTGGAAAAGAGGAAGCTACAAACCTACCATAAGAAGTGGGGAAGGAAGGATAAGAACATAGAGAACTGAAAGACCAAAAGAAGAGGAAGGGGTTACATCCAGAGACAGGGTTAAATGAGGGTAAAATGCAGATTCAAATACAAGTGAGATACTGGAAAGATCACCCAAAGACCTTTGTTAGCATAGGTTAATTTGCTATATGAACTTCAAAATGTCACTTCTCTTACAAAAAATATGTCCAATACTTTTTACCACTTATTTAAGCTGGTTGAAAAACAAACAAACAAACAAACCCTCAGTATTTTGTTATGCAATGAGGAACTCCTGAGGTTCTCACTCATCAAGAATAACAACAGCGTATGATATTTTTCATATGATTTTAATGAAAATCATATATTGGGCTCAGCTTTGAAGAGAGATTCAAATAAAGCCTAAGACCTGTTCCTAAGCTTAAAGGAGTCTACAAGCTAGTTAATATCTACTCTCAAGTATTACGTGGTTATCTCAACAAATAACAGAGGCAGAGAATTTGGTATATTTGTTCCATCAATCAACTCATAAAAATAAAGTCTCAATCATTGAGTTTCTCGTAAGTACTCCAAATATGTACGCATTGTGATCAAAGATGATTCCACAACCCAACTTCTTACATGTTTTATAGACTTAAGTAATTAGCCCAAAGTCTCATTAAGATATGGTCATTGAGTATCAAATCCCAAAAGGTGTAACTACCAAGTGATCACGTTAAGAATAACTGACTATGCTATTATTACTATTTGATAATTCTCCAAAGTTACAAACATCGGGACAGACCAGGAAACTGTTTTGTCTAGCTAACTGTACATAAAAATAAAACATCTTTCAAACATAAAAGAGAGATTTCCTTACATGTCTAAACGTAGCTCTTTAAGACAGGGAGGTAATTTCCAGAAGAATCAAGTACAAGATGAAAAAGCAGGACCTCCCAGCATTCCATTATGTCCTTGGCACCAAGGCATTTGCAGGATTCCCGCAGGCAGCAGGTTATAGCCAGACCTTGGGGATTTAGCAAGATCAGCACCTAGAAAATGCTTCTCCAACTGACTTACATGCACCACTCATGTCCCAAGGAAAATCAGGGCTGAAAGAAGCTAAAGTGCAGGAAAGAACCCCCAGAGTCTCCTGGCTTGCCCAAATACCAGAGAACCCAGTGCCGTATCAATCAGACACACGAGAGTGTATCTAAAGCAAGAACTCTGAAACAACACTACATCTCAGTACAGAGCATATTCCACAGCGTTTCTTTGATTGTTCAAAACTGAAAAAACATACAGTAAACACAGTATGACTTAAAATTCTGTAACTATAAATAAATACTCAAATGTACAGAATACAACACTGCCTTTTTTAGAAAGTTCCTAAGTTTAAAAGACATGAGCTAGGAAAATATTTATATTATGAAACAGACTGTTACAAAATAAATCCTCAGAGTTAAGAATTATAACATATATAAGTAAAACTTAAGCAAAGTAATTTTGATCCATTTCAAGATACTTCACACTACAGTTTTGCAAACAACTTTATTTCCCCCCCCCACCTCCCACAAAGCCTTAGGCACAGGTTGAAGGAAGTCACAGAAGTCAGGGGTTCTTCAGCTACCTGTATTTCACCTCCATCAGAGGCTTTTCAAAAGGGCTGATTAGAGGCGATTGAAAATAAATGGCAAATTATTATCTCACATTCTTGTTTATCGCTTACAAAAATAAAGCACAATTAATTTCTGTACATAAAATATGTATTAGTACCATGACAAAAAAAAAAGCCTGATGAGATATTAATGATTCTAAACATTTTTAACACACAAATTTAATTATTTACTTCTCATAAACTGATCAAACATCTAGAGTTAGTAGTAATGACACATTAACAAATAAGATTGCTTTAAAAAATATCTCTCACACATTTGGCTGAGTGAATTTCATTTAGAGTGGGGCCTAAGACTGCTTTTGAATTTAACCTAATAAACTTTAATACTTTACAGTACGAAAACTCGAAGTGGAAGACATAATAAATATGGACAGACATTGAATAAACTTTTAGAAAGAACATTATTAAATGATATTCATTTGCTGCAAAACATTCTACTAAGTGATGGCTGAAGAGCTTGAATATGTCAAAATGATTAGCTTTTGACAATCAGAAAAATTACCTGAATGAAACTTATTTCCTGAATAATTATGGAAAGACAAACTAGAGTTTTAGCAGCCATTTAAGCTTTAGGAGACCACTGTCCAATGTATGACATGTGTATCCATATCCAAGAGTAGTTATATAATAAAATTCGTTTTTTAATAAGATTAGTAAATTGGACAGTCTTTCTTGACACACTTAAACTGTGGGCAGAGGGGATAGATGTTCTGTACTCTGATTTGAAACTTTTACTTTCAGGCTATTATTTTGACAGCCTACAAGAATGATTTATAACAAAAAAGCAAAATTTATCATATTCCCCTTAGAACAAATGGATGAATAATTCACTTACTGAAAGTAACTAAATATGGAAAAACAAGGAATGAATATTTGAAAAGTACAAATTACTATAATTAAATAAAATGTTTAAAATGTAAACATTTTCAAATTTTAAACTCTATGAAGAACTAAAGCTACACAAAACTTTAGAGAAGCTCAAAGAGATTTATAAACATAAAACACCACTCCTTCAAAGAGTTACAGACACCAAAAGATCTTAAGCCTCATCCATTTCAACCTAAAAGAGCTTTGTTTGCAGAGTAAACAGGTTTGTGAAATCTCATTTTAAGAAATTCATTTTATATACAGCTAATACAACTGCTTTTGCTATTACTAAAGCAAACTTATTTTAAAGAAATTGATTCAAAGCTGTTTTTAAAGTTTTCTAACAAAAAAAAATTTATCCTAAAAAAAATTACCCCTTTAATAAATTTAATTTACAAACCTAAAACTCATATTATACCTAAGCCAAAACTGATAGCTAACTAATAAGTTAGTGAGGAAAAAAAGAAAAAAGACTGTTACTTAGAATTAATATTTTAATATGTACAACATTATTTAAGATAATACACAGTCTCATTTTCCCTCTTGTGCAATTTGTCTGCTTTTTAAAAAAATACAAACTACTTTCTCTGGTAGCATATTTGGAAATAAAATTTAAAATAAATTTTGCTTTCATGGACAGATATTCAAACAAATTACTATCTGAATACAGTAATTTAACTACCCTAATGCAAAAAAACATGGGGCTATTTTTAAATTATTTTAAAAGCACCATAAATACAGAATTTTACACTGAAAATTGTATGAAAACATGTCAATTTACTTAAACAAGTCACAATAAAAAATCAGCTTTTTAAAAGAACTATCATTTTACACATCAGTCATGTTAAAGATCAACAGAGAAGTAATTTATCATGCCAGAAATGTTTTTACAATTAAGTATATTAGAATCATCTTAATTTAATAGTGTGTTAGAAAGACAAGCATCGAGGGTTAACCACAACACAATTTGCTACTGCTAAATTTCCAAATTTAGTTAGGTGAATACATAAGTTGAAAGAAAATGATACAGAAACCAATTATACCACCAAGGACATAATTTGCAATGCACTTTGTAGACGACTACAAGAATGAGGAGTGACACTCTTTTCACTCGAAGTCGGGGAGCCGAGCAAGGGACTAGCTAGTAGCTACACTGGGCAAAATCACATGGTTGACTTTTATCAGTAAGATCACAACTGCCCTGCTGCACATTAAGCCCTGGACAAGCAAAGGAAAGAAAAGAAAAAGGAGACTGCTTCAGGTGTTCATAAGCCAATGACTTCAGTCCCTGAGCCAAAGTTACTGGTTATGTAAATCCAAAATGACACAGGTCTTTCCCTGAACCCCTTCATTCTGTGACGTACCATCAACACCATCTGCGGTTTCGCTTCCTTCTTCTTCTTCTTCTAGCATTTCAAAAGGAGTCATTATATCATAGAGAAATGAGAGGAAACCATAAAACCAATCTGAACTTTCCTCTGCTAAAATATTAAGGACTTCCTCAAGAGAATCAATATTTTCATTACTGCCATCTTTGGTCAGGCCTACATAAGAATAAAGGAAGAGAGAAAGAGAAAATAAGGAGAGCAGTTAGGTGGAAAAAAGAAATGGAGGGAGAGCGATCTCAAAAAGGATGTGCATCACGGTCACAGAGGTTTACAGAAAAGAAAGTTTGGAAAATAAAGAAACCAATTAAGATGCACACCCTACAATCAACTCTCAATCATATATACAAAAGGAAAGCACAATTTGACCAGTCCTCACCATTCCTAGCAACCCCGAACCAGGTTTGCCTTTCTCTCATTAGACAGTCCTGAGTTGAAAAACTGACACAATTCTATCAGCCAAAATCAATAGACAGTAATGGGAAGAATCCATTGACAGTAATGGGAAGAGTGAGTAAAAGCAGTTTCAGGGGGAAAAGATACACTGCATACTTCTGACAACCTCCAGATTTGCTCACTTACCAACCAGAAACTATCGAGAGTTGATTACACAAACATTTATGTATATAAATATTTATTGAAAATAGAACCGCTCATTTCCTCAAACTTTTCCCCTTAGTACCTGGAGTTAACTTAGGAAAACAGACTCAGTACGACTAGCAGGATTACTGATTATAGCACCCACAGATGGGTATAAATGCACTCAAATTATGTAACTCAAATATCTTTAATGCTAAAAAATTTAACACTTAAATTTTAACACTATTAAATATGGTAGTTCTATAAAACTCTGGCAACTGACTCAAGGTCCCATAATTCTGCCCAATAATAAGGGCCAGCTATTAATAATAATTCACTCTGCCTACTGATACGAAATTTGATCAAGGCCTTACAGTCATTTGCAATAGGAACATTCAAAACTCCTCTCCCCATGAGCCTATGAAATTAGCGTCTATTGCAAAGACTTCTGATTCCTTTTGTTTTTAAGTAGTGAACCCAAAACAAGCCCCCATGATGGAAAGAACAAAGTATACTTTATTTTTATTATTGTTTTTTTGTACTGTGAAAGCCTGGGTTTGAGCGGAAAAGGTCTCTTGGCTCCAGTAGGTATGAAATCTACCAATACTGCCAAACTATAAGCAGCAAGGCCCCATAATTTTGAGGAGGAAAAACAGGGTGGAGGCTCATGTACATAAGCAATGTGAACATTCATGACCAGGGAGCTCTTCTTATTGTAACCACTTTATTCAGTAATCTAAAGCTTTGGTAATACACAATTTCTCCACGTAGCATAACTACCAGCAATCAAAATTGGCATATAAAGGATAATAATAATAAGACAACTAATTTAAATTTTAAAGATTACAGTGAATTTTCTTCACATTAGTCAATATCATGCCATTTTTCATGTAGCTGATGGGGGAAGCACAAATTGCAGTTGGTATTTAAATTATTCTTTGACAAGCCCAGAACTAAATTCAGCGTTTTCACTGATGTAACAGTGGACAAATGCTATGAACAGAGGAGATCTGTACTCCCACCCAAGTGTCAGTGGGAATAACATTGTTTCTTCTTCCTGCCTTAAGCTGCACACTTGAAACAAATTTTTACTTTTCTCCGTTTTCCAACATATTGTAAGTACTTCCAAGTATTGTATATAAAATATAAAACCTTTCTGCCCTTCAGTATGGCAGGCTGAAGTATGCAACAAATATGCAAAAGTATTTGAACAAAACTGTTTACCCAACCACACGACCTTCCTATGGTTCTTCAGACAAAAACACTAGTCCAAAGAGAAAAAGAAATATTCTGGGGTTGCACTTCTCCTTAACCTCTAAGAGGAGACCCCCACCAAAGAGGAGGTGTCAGTGCCTGGCCCGGTGGCCCAGCCCTCTCATCCCTCAGCCCACTCTCTTGCCCATCAATCTACGAACTGAACATCTGTCAAGGCTGGCTGGCTTCCTCTTTGTCCTCCAGGCTACCTGATATGGTGCCGGCCAGCTGCTAGTCCCAGGGCAGAAGGACAAGTGTGTAATCCTCAGGTGGTGTCACAGTAAGAAGATGTTACTCTCAGCATTTGGTCCTTGGGTCATTGTCCTGTTGATTTTATTTGCGAAACAAGTTTTCAAAGAATATATTTCTGAACAATGAAGTTTTCAATAACAAACTAAAATCAAAAATACTTTTACTTTAGATAGTTTGGCCACAAAAATAGGATGCTACATAAATGGAGAACAGGCTTAGTATATTTTCAGAGTGTATTAGAAGGGCCTTGGCTAGAAATAATAAAATAATAAAATTAGTGATGGCTATTGATTTGGATTTACTTACACATATTTAGTTCTCTCTTTATGTTTCACAAGGAAAGCCAAACATAAAAATGTGAAAGAAATGCAAAGGTGAATGTGCACATTTCCCCAAATTGACAAGATCTAGACACACACAGATTAAGAATTCAGAAAAAAAAAATACATAAAATAAATGCCAAGCCTGTGAAAGTTCAGCTTTATTTCAACTATTACTACACCTACCATGCCGAGCTCTCCCCTAATCGCTGATCTCCTACCTTCCTCTCTACCCTTGGACTCCCTCTGCCTTAATCCAAAACCTAAACCCTTAAGGTTTAAGCTTAACCTGAAGCTGCCTCTCCAATGAGAATGTACCCAGGAAGTCTGGCTTGTTTTTGGATAAATGCACATTGTATTTGCTCCCCTCGGAATCTCTCCCTGATCATACAGAGCCCATTAATGTCCTGTACCCTCAACAATTTCACCAGGCTCTGTCTTTGTAAACATCTGCTTATAACAGAGGCATAACTAGGCTACTTTTGTCATAAAATTCAAGTTAAAGTTATATTTTGTGCAGAGAATTCAAACACTATAGAAATAAAGTTAGAGGTGATAACAATTCACCTTTGGTTTGTTTCATCTTTATTAAAGCCACAAGCCAACTGTGAACTAGTACATGCAGACAGTAAGTTTCTTTATCTCTGCCTTCGTGCATTTAACAGTCAAATTACCAAAATGAACCCTCAGATTCACCAAATTTGATTCTATCTCCAAGTATATAATTCTTATAGAAGGCACAGGTTATGATTTGCCCATACCATGTATGTGCCTACCCGCAAATAGCAATTTTCAAATGGTCGGTTAAAAATTTTAAAGGGAATAAATTTTTGAAATCTAAAATATAAGTCTAAAAATCAAGTTATTAGTGTAATAGTGTGCTACAGAAATCGGTGTGTTCTACAGAAGAAGCACCACATTTTAATTTCGAATGGTTGATATTTCCTGATAGACCCAAAGCTGGTTTTTAGGGAAAAATAATCAATAAATTAGATAAGAAATAATATTACTTCTAAAAATGAGAAAACTTGGCCTACATGAAGTTGATTTTAAAATAAAAGGCTTTGCTGTTCAGAGCTCATCATTTAAAGCAAAGAAATACAATAGAGTAATAAGCCATTTATAGGCAAGCAAATACCATTGCTCTGATATATAAAGTTCTACATAATTTCATTTCTTTTATATGCTTAGGATTATAGTTATCAGAGGATTTAATATATTTACAGTAACCCAAATTTAAATAGGTAATGACAGAATTATATAGAAAATTCCATTAAGGTTAAGACAGAAAAAAAAGAAATTTCATGGAAATTTCATTGTAAGCTTCCACTGCTAAGTAGCAAATGCTAATTGCCACTCAGCAGTCATAAGAAAATGTAAAAGAAGACAGGTCAAAATTAAGAAACTATATGACATTTAATCACAACAAAAATGTTTTTTTTTTTTCTTTTGTATGTGGAATTTTACTGTTTTAAAAGGAGGTGAGATTAATCTACTGAAAGTAGTTTCACTGGTTACAGATGTGGTATCCTCCCATTTTTTTTTTCATGTCTATAAATACACAAAATAGTATCTCTAGAAAGAATTTATTTGTATCATTATTCTATTAAGCTTGGTATATTACACCATGCCATATCCAATATTTTCTAAAGACTTTGATACAAAAATTTTAACACATATTATGCTACATACTAAGGCAGAGGAAATGATACTGTTTAATAAGCAGAAACACTATTTCACCAGGCCAGACTATATACAATTTCCATATTGAAATTAGCACTGTCCTTCCTAGTAAGACAGCATTTTAAAGCAAATCAGGGAATGCCACATCTTTATTTATTACAAGAAATATCTCAATGATAGAAACAGGTAATTCTGATTACGGAAAGGGTCCAAGACTTCCAAAACAGGGAAACCTGGAAGACCACTAGTTCTTGTTTTAATATTACCTTTAAAATATGCATAGGACAGTTTAAGATGTTCACTGCCACAATTTTATTTCAAAATGAATTTATGTAAGCATCTAGAAATTTACTTTTTCAAATGGAAGTGAATTATGTCAAATAATGCTAAAGAATAGCTACAATATTTGAAAACAGATTGGGACATTATCTATATGTTCAAATGTTAAGTTTAGAATAAAAAGTGTTTTAAATTTGAAAACAGACGTGAAATTATACTTATTAAAAATATATGTGTAAAAGCTATTTACTCATTCATTTATAAATTGAAGTGTGAGAGTCTATGGACAAATAATTAAGCCATTTAATGTCTCAACAGGAATGAAATATATGATTTAAGGGTTAAATATCTTTCATAAAATGTATACTATTAGCACAGATACTATTAAAGCAAAAACATCCTTTAGTTTCCAGGATCTTACCACCACTAACAAAAAAATAAAATGGGTACTTGCCTAACAAAACTTTGGCATCATCCACGTCAAAATCTCCATCACCGTCAGCATCATAGACTCCTAGTTTTCCTACAAGAGGAGGAATGATGGATATGGAAACAACAGAGAAAACAAATTTAATAAGGTGTTTTCACACTTACTGCAGCCCTACACATCAGCCATAAACGTTATCAATCAATGCAATTCATTGCTCTTTTAATCCTAGCAGTGCCAAATAAGTATCTTACCTAAAAATAATGGGCAATTCACTTAGAGATTTAGGAAATGTTCACATAACAAATTCTAAGAAATACAACTGAGATAACATTTTCTTAAGGTTTAATAATAACCTGATCTAATCACTTTAGAATAATGTTTTATTATGCTGCTGAAAATATTTTATGTAATTTTTTTAACATAAGATACCATATTGACTCATGTCTAACAATTACATGAAATTTAATGTTTTCAAAATATGAAATTTCATCACATGATCAATATCTAAAGTAAAAGAAACAACCAACCAAGCCTCAAATAAAGATTAAAAGTAAATAAATGAACACAGAGTATAAGTACTAAAAATATGACAGTTATTTTATATTTTACAACAAAGATTTACAAAAGAAATATTGTAAATCAACCTTTAAAAAAAAAAAAAAAGGCCATTCTGGAAATAAAGTGTGTGAAACTGGAGGCGTCCTGAAATTGCAAAGGAAAATTTAAGGTTATGCCACTTTAAAAATTTAGCACTGGCCATTTACTACTAAGGGGAACAAAGGCTTAAAATAGCTATGCTGAGAAGACAATACCACCAAGGCCTTTAATCCTAAAGAATAGTAAACATGATTTTATGGCTTTAATGCTTTATCATCAGGAACACTGTTATGCTTAGCATTTCAAGTGAGTCAAATACATTCAATCCCCTAAAAAGCATCCTAAATTAAGTATGACTTGCAATTCATCATAGGACAATGACTATGAAGAAACAATAATGTACAGCAGTCTTTTAAACAGCATTCACAAACACAGCATTAGTACTGAAAAAACAGTTGGCAGCACTGTTACCACTTCTTTAATACAAAGTACATTAAAAGACTGCATAATAGCAGGCAGAAATTTTGGCCCAGAATAGCTATGGCCAATTTTTACCTTCCCAGAGCCCTTGTTGTACTAGCAAAATAGTTAATTTGTATGTAGAAGTCTGATTTAGCAAGAACATACACACTTAAAAATGATAATAATAACAGAGAGATGAAGAAGTTATCATTTCTGTTGCTAAGAAAACAAAAAGCACTAATCTGCAGGTAAAGGCTATACACAGTAAAGAGCTCAAATAATGCTGAAAAGATAAAAAATACTATCGTTCCTGACAAACTTATAAGGGGAAACTGGTCCTACCACTTACATTCTCTGACGCAGATGATAATTAAATTACTAGAATAAGGATGAGGATCTAGAGACCAACGCAAGTAGACTTAAAATGTATCTCTAATAGCCTACCTTGAAGTACCTCTGATAAGTTATAACGGAAGTCCTTTGCTTTGGCTGCGTGCATGTAAAAACACAAAGATTGTTACCTGTTCTTAAAGGTACAAATATTTTAAATCTCTTTCTTTGTTTAACATACATTCCCTAGCAACATATCACTGTAAGTCAGCAAAAGCACAGATATACGCAGAAGTTTGTCTCCAAACTAAAATTCCCCCTCTATTAGTCTTTCAATGTATGCATGCAGAGGCACTTTCCTTAAAGGAATAAAAAGAAATCCATATGATTAAATATCATTCAGCCATAAAACACAGTAAAGTACTGAACCTTAAAAACATTATGCTGAGTGCAATGAGGCAGACACCAAAGGTTACGTATTGTAACCTTTATTACATAAAGTTTATTTATATAAAATGTCCAGAATAGGCAAAACCACAGACTCTGAAAGTAGATTAGTGTTTGCAAGAGAGGACTGGAGGGGAGGACTGCGTGTTTTGGAGGGAGGGAGGAACAGAAATATTATGCAATTAGATAATAATGATGGTTGCACAAAATGATGAATACACTAAAAACCACTGAATTGCACATTTGCAAATATTTACAATATTGAATTGTATATTATATAAATTTTACCTCAATTAAAAATAAAATTTGGGGGTGAAAGAAGGGACCAAAAAGAGGGGGGGGAACGTGACTTCAAAAATGATAAAGTAAAAATCATGAAAAACTGCAGTGACTATGGAGAGAGCAGGACAAAAAGGAGGAAAAATAAGGACACTATCAGAAGTATGACAGCAACTTCCTAAGAGCAGCACACAGACCACACCTACGAAGGGTCTTCAGAAAGTTCATGGGAAAATTTGTATTATCTTTTAATTCTATTTCTCGATGAACTTTCTGAAGTATCCTGGTACATACACACAAACACACAGATTCATTTATCTCAGCACTTACAACCCCCTCCCCCCTGCACACACACCCCAACCCAACAGACACAGAGGGATGTGCTTTAAAAACCCTCTTTCACAAGAGGTTTTGCAAATTGTGTGGTTATAATCCATTAGTGGGTCCTTAAATAAATTCAGTGGCTTGTGATCAAAAATTTTTTAAATTTATAATAAAAGAAAATCGAATAGAAATTACTGAGTAATGCATATAGTAAGACTGAATACTGTTTGATGAAACCTCTCTGTGTGATATATATACAACATAAAGTCTTATTATTTTTTTTTTTTTTTTTTACTACAGGTCATGTTCAAAGAAGTTCAAAAGCCACTACTCTTTGCTAACACTGATAACATCCCATTTTGTTCCTGCACTATTGAGAACCACTGAAAGGCTACGGAAATTAATAGCACCAAAAAGATGATAAAAATGTTTAAGATCACTAAGAGATGTCACTTACCCTCTTACAAATTCACTTAAACAATATCAGAATTCTTACCTAGAACTTCCTCATAATCAACAAGATCAAACCAAACGACAGCCACTGACGTCCAGACTCCCAGCAATGCAATGACCATAAACCATGTGAAAAATGAACTTCCAGAAAGTCCTCCTTTCCTCTCATTCTTGTGTCCTCCATGCCTTGTCTCTGTTTAGAAATAAATGTACAATGTCATTATGTAATGTTAGATCATTTTAAAAATAATTTTCATTTAAATTCTCACAACATGGTGCACAAAATAAAGATCCTGAAAACAGAAAAGCTTTTGCTTCAACACTTTGTATATAAAACTCTAACATTGAAGTAATGGAAGAAATAAAATACTGATAGGCTAACTAATGATTTCTTAAAATATAAGGGTTGATATAACATGTACATTTCTTCCAAGTTCTTCATCAAAACTACTTGAATATAACCACCTTCAAAGTTCACGGCACGTCAACAACTTAATGAAAACATATAGAAATGTAGCAAATCCTTTTCGATGTCCCATTTAGTTTCTGTAGAATCTTAAAAACTCTGTTAACTGCCCCAGAAGAAAATATCTCTCTCCTAAACTCCATATTCTTAGCCAGGAGACAGAAGAAAGAAGAGAACTATTTACAGGAAAGAGAGTTCAGGGCGGCAGAGGAACAAAGCACCACGACAATTCAGTCCTACTCCCTGCAAGACCCCGGAGCCTAAGGAAGCACCGGAAAAAGGATCCTTCACAACTGGTCTCAATGCAGGAAGCAGCTTCGTAAACTGCTGTCACCAAGTGTCATTTATCACATGTGATATGTCTAATGTACTTTATATTCTTTTGAAAATATTCTTCTTACAGCCCCAAATAAATAAAAACAATGAAAGTCGTGTGATAGTAACAGAAAAGAGTCAACATTGCCCTTTAAAGGATAGACCATAATATTCAAATTTCCCTTAAAAAGAAATATAGTACATATTATATAAATATTAATAAATAAATAAATAAAATATATCATATCCCAAAATGGCATCTGAGAAAAGGAAAGTTATATCAACCAGGTAGAAAAGTAGGAAACTGTCTCATACTTTTTGAGGGCACTTCAAAAAGTTCATGGAAAGATCTGTATTATCTTTGAATTCTATTTTTCTACAAACTTTCTGAAGCACCCTGGTACTTGGGTGGCACGTGGAATCTCTGTCAAAGTGCTTTCACACGCACTGCTGCCTGTGACCCTCACAGAGTCCTGTCCATGCTTCTGCAGAGGGTGTTTCTGGATGTTTATGCAGGACAATGCTTCCTCCTGTGTGTGTACATCTGCCATCCCTGGTTTCCCTAGACCCCAAGGCACGTAGCTCCCAGGGACTATGACAAACAAAAACACCACCAAACATCTGTAGGTGCTTACAAGGACAGGGCCTGGTTGAGAACCACTGGGGGTAAGAACAGAAATAATCATCTGTTTTACAGAAGGAAGACCAAAGGATTCACCCAAAGTCACCAGCACAAGTAGGGAAGAACCAAGAACATATCCTGATCTCTATGGTCCTGAGTTCCTTGATCTATAAAGAGCGTACCTAATTACATGATTTCAGAAAATCCAGTAGCTCTAATCTGGAACCTGCCCTTTGACTTCTAAATCCACACCTAATTACACAATACTAATAGTAACTTTCCTGTGGCTCAAGTCAAGAATATACTGCCAATATATTCCTTCTTGAAAAAATGAAATAAAATTCCTCTTATTAAAAGGATATACACATTTTTGAAACCCATCACTAGATCACTTTTTCAAAAGAGGCCATAAATACTAAATCAAACTCAGGGTGTGAGAGAGAGAGAATCTGTGTATATATTTAAACATATACATGTATTTATATATACACCTATATCTAAGTATATAAAATTATGATGACTAAGACAAATTTCATTCTTAAAGAAAAAGTCAAATAATTTCTTTTTCTGATGTTCCTTAAATACTAAAGAACCCATCAAAAAGGGTCAGAATTCAAAATAGTAATATTGTGAATTCAGAAAAGAATGTTTACCAAGTAACATATGGCCAACAACTTTGCTTCTAACATCATCTACATAAAAGCTGGTTATATAAAAACAATTTATACATTAAAAAAAAACTTGCTGGGCAAAGATCACATTGTTGCATATTAAATCAACTTAAAATAGGTGTCACTGTTTCATTATCTCAACGTGTCTCTGGGAGGGAGAAACTGGGTAAACATTTTTGCAGTCTGGGTGGGGGAAATTGATGATATTTTTATATGTCTTAAACATATAAATTATTTTTAAAAATACAAAATAAATCACTACTAAAACTTAAAAAAAAGAAAAGATAAATGTGGGTAGGCTTCTTGCCCCGGGCTCTCCCAAACTGGGGTAGTGGGGGGCGAGGGCTTCAGCCACAGCCCCCTGACATCTGCACTCAGCCCAGCAATGACCAAGCCACTGCTAGAAGCCCTCTGGTATCCCATGCAGGAATGAGGGGGTGCCACAGGCCTCAACCCTGCCTCCCATCCTTCTTCCTCCTCTCACCCTATCTCCTTCCCCATTCTCCCCTCCCCCGCCCCCCCAACTGCTCCACAACATCACAGAATGAAAAAAATATAAATTAAAAAATAAATAAACTTAAAAAGAAAAAAAGTGGGTAGGCTTCTGTGGGGGTAGAGGAGCTCCACAGACTCAGTAGCAGTGTTGTATGTTTAATTTATTTTATGAACATGAAGACATTTTTTCTAAGACTGTATCAAAAAAAAAAAAAACCCACTTCTACATAACATGTAGATATATTCAAACATACTCATCTGTATACAACACAAACTATAAGAATAAGCTCTTGCAAAATAACCATTTACCTCCAAATATGGAATTATAATCCTTAATGACTATGAATTTCCTCTCCTGGCTACTTATTGCCTCTAAAAATCAAATTTAAATTTTTATGAAAAATGAATGCCAAAACTGCAGTATTACTGGGTTCTTTTGTCTTATCTCCTCTTGGACATTCTGTAGTTGACACCAGTTTTTTGTATTGTTCCTCATTAACTGGAAAGTAGCAAAGCTAAATAAATATAGTTCATCCTTTCATTCATTTATTCATTCAACATATTTATTCAGCATAGGTGTGCTAGACATGATACATCTTTATCCTAATAATTAAGTTTCCAAAATGTGTACGTCAGTAAAAGTATACCCAAGATGATGTAATTTAAAATAAGCCTATCATGAAAGAGCAAATAAAACAAAATAATAACTTGAATTCAAAGTTCAATTCTTTCTATATTTCTATCTCTTTCTTAAAGCAGAAATGAGGAAGAAAATTTCTGAGATTCTCAAAATTAAAGTCTATAAACATTTATGCAAGTTAATTCAGTGATACTCATTGGCCTGCAACACCAAATACAAGGAAAAAGAGAAAGGAAAATATTATATAAGTGCATGTGCCAAAACAGAGAGGGATCAGGAGCATGGAGGAGAAAGAAAGCCAAGCAAGCAGTGAAGAGTATGCCTTTACTCAGAATGTTCATGTTTATTTCACACATGATTCTAACTTCAATCAGGTTTCCTAACTCACTGCACAGAACTACAGAGCAGACTTTAGAGACAGCATAACCCAGAAGGGTTACAACAACAGAGTACTGAGGCCAGGCAGGTCTGTCAGGGGCCTGGAGACCAGCAGCAGGAGCAGACAAGAGAACTGGAAAAGCATGTGGAGGGAGGCCAGTGTGACTGAGGCTTGCAGGCACCCCCCTCCCAGTCCTTAAATCATCCCTAGAACAAGGTAATAACTGATATTCACATTGATTCTGTTATTATGTTATTTTAATCTGTTTAAGAATGTAAGAAATGTATAATAAACCTCAGGAAGATTTTCATTCAGAACAGTTTTTATTAAACAGATTTGTCATGGTTTTTTTTTTTTTTTTTTTTTTTTTTTTCTAAAAGATGACCGGTAAGGGGATCTTAACCCTTGACTTGGTGTTGTGAGCACCACGCTCAGCCAGTGAGCAAACCGGCCATCCGTATATGGGATCCGAACCCGGGGCCTTGGTGTTATCAGCACCGTACTCTCCCGAGTGAGCCACGGGCCGGCCCAGATTTGTCATGTTAAAAGCTAAATGTTACTTAGCTAGAATATTATTAGCAGTATTTTATGCATCCCTTTACAATGTCAAATAAATGAGGCATTCCTCCAGTATTTTTAACGTTATTACCATTAATATTTACTATTCCATAAAGGAACAAAAAACTAAATTATTGAAGCAAGTCTTTCCTAGGACATCTTTTTTAGGGGAACTTTTTAAACGAATAATATACATCACTTTGTAAATATGGTGTGTCTAGTCTCAAAGGGCAGATCAGTACCTATCCAATTACAGTGAACAAAGTCGAGTAAGACAAACCCTTCAAGAGCGTTTAAAACTCCCTAAGCAAACCTGAAACCAGTACATTGCTCCAAAGGTATTCTGAAAGAATATCTAGTTGTTGTCCCTATTTTCTAAGACCAGAACAAATCTAAGAGTCTTCATTTCACTTTCTGGCTCCATGTTCAATCTGTAGTCCCACAGATTAGTCAAAAAGAATTTTCACTGGGTGTCCAGAATATGGCAAGAACTATGTGATTCATTTTTTTCCATGTTGTCGCATCAAAAGTACATGATCTCCAAATCAGAAAATGTTCCCATATACTACCAACCACAGAAAATTACTACGGCAAGCAATGCTCCGAATAGTCCGAGATGAAGATTCCCCAAAATGAAGACTCGGCTAGGAACAATAGGCAATTTTATTTATTTGGTTGAGGAAAGGGAAAATAGAAGCTGTACCCCCCAGCACCAGAACAGTAGTCAATTACTTAACTGGCTACGACTAACTGAATTACAAATGAATCAAGTTTTAGTTAGCATTATTCTGGGAATTTCATATTTATACACAAACTCTGTACATTAAAAGTTTAAAAAAACATAAAAACTTTAGAGTGTGGTGTTGATAACACCAATGTCAAGGGTTTGGATCTCCATACCGGCCAGCAACCAAAACAAAAAAACAAACAAACAAAAAAACCATACAAACTGTCAAGCAATGAATCAAACTATTTTTCCATGCTACAAAATGTTACCCTTGGGGAACTAAGAACTGTCAAAAGTGGGTTAGAAGTAACAGTTGAATTCACCTAACTATGCAGATTACATAATCCCTGAAAGGAAAGAAATGTCTTCTAAAAGAATTAAGTGTCAGATAATATATCCCATCTTCTTCAGGGCTACATGAAGCACTTTATCAGACTAGTCAAGTGACCCATTCTAACCAATTATTCAAAACAGTATTGAAAGTGGAGATGCTCATATTCTCTATCCTAATTGTAGAACCCTTTCAGTTGCTGCTTAGACAGCAGAGAGAAGTCTTCAAACATCTATTTTTTTTCTTATATAAATTTTCAACATAATGAGCAAATGCAGTCTGCTTTCCATTAATGGAAAGACAATCTCAACTTACAAAGTAAGGCAAAAACTTAAATCCAACACATCATTAAAGAACACTTGAAGGTTAATGAATTAATTAAAAAACAAATAAAAATCTGGTATCTTTTCTTTGCATTTATTGCCTGCTTCACAAAAAAGTAGGTCAGTTTCCCTATATAGTAAGTCTTTGCTTGAACCAATTAAGTCTGCTCATTAGTAGCAGGCTGGACTTACATACCCCTTAAATTTCCTATAATTTTATATGAATGCACACAAGTCTTTAAATTCACTGTAATTAACTTCAAAGACTACGGAAGACTGCTGGTACATTTCTGAAGTTTGTAAAATGTGGCCTCTGGTAGCACAGTACACTAAAAAATAGTCAAGATAAAAGGTAAGAGATAAAGTTAAGTAAAGATAAAAGATAAAGTTAAGACACCAAAACATATTTGGATTAAAGACAGATTATTCCATGAAAAATTCAACTACTGTGAAAAGTTGGTGTCTCTACGAGTTCAAAATAGAAAATGTAGAAGACACAAAGCACTTAGCCAAAAATGTTTTAACAGAGCACAACTGAAAATAAAGCGAAAAGTTGTCAGCTAGATCCAAAACCACTTTTAACTCAAACAACAAAAATATACCTTTATCTTCAGCCATTTTGATTTCTTCAATCCATGAAGAATATATACTAAGGGGGAAAAAAAAAAATCAATGTTCTACAGGCAGGTATTGGGCACGCCGCATACCCTTTCCTATTAGAGCTTTAGACTCTCCAACCCATGCATGACCACAGCCTCTAGAACTGAAATTGGACCTGACTGCAAACTCTGCTCACCAGTTATTTTTAGAGGCCTTTTCCTCATGGCCAAATGCTGCTAATAACTCAGGCTGAAATGCACTCCTGACAATCTGACAGCCTTTCTCCCACTTAGAGGATTCCTTTCTTAGTTGGTCCTGTTGCTTAATACCAACCCCTAAAAAAAATCAAGCATTCTAAAAAAAATGAAATGGAACAAATTGTTCTGCCAGTTTTGTTTTCTTGGAAGCAGACTTTTAATGGCTTTAGCTTAAGCACCAAATCATTCAAAACTGAAACAAGTCTTGCTATAAAATGTGGCCCCAAGCCTGGAAACAGCTTGATTTGGCCCTTCAGTATCTAATCAAATGCCTATAAGAAATGACTACTAGTTTGTCTAAATAAACCAGATCCAGAAATGGTAAGAAATTAACTAATACTCTGGAATTTTGATTCATGGATATTACCATCCCAGGAATAATCCTCCAACAGCAAAAGTAAAGCAACAACAAAAAATGTTTCACTAGAAAAGGAGGGAGAGAGGGCTAGAAGGGAAAGAGTGGAGGGAGAGAAAAGAGGGGAGGGAGGTTGGGAGGAGGGGAGAAAGAAAGAAACCTTTATCAGTAAGAGTAATGACCTAGGAAACACCATCTCAGAAAGGGAACTAGAAACAGATTATACAACCACCTGCTGACTTTCTTCTACTTCTCCGCAACCGCAACCCCATCTCCAAGTATTCTCTTCTGGGAAATAAAATCAACCCAATTTTAATACCATTTATTCACTGATCTAAGATTAGCAGTTCACAGAATTCATTAGAGCTCTGATTAGTACACTCAATTTAGCACAAACAGTATCTAGAGCAAGACAGCAACCTTTCAAAGTTGTTTATAAATCTTTAATTTTTTCACTCAAATTGAAAGCTTCACAGGCAAATTAAACATTTAAATGCTCTGAAGAGGAGTCTGCAACCCATGGTACCAATATTTGATGGCCCAGATTTGGGACAGACTGAACTAGGCATCAGGGCCAAATAAACAAAATCGACGAGGTTCTCAGGTGTCCTGTGAGCAAGTACCATTTCCTTCATTCCTTTCCTCAAGGGTCTGTCCCACTGAAGTTAGTCCTTGCTAAAATGTTAAATGATAATTAATCACTTGTTGACAGGGGTTTAAGAAGACCCGTCATCCCACCACTGCACACATTTATTAGACAAATATTCTGGGAGCTCTCTTTTGTTGTTTTGGAGGGAGAGTGACAGACACAAGAGACCGTTCATGGGACCACTGGAAACCGAGCCCCTGCACTCATATGGTGGGCAGCTTGGAGAGACCTGGCTTCACAGACCTGGATTCACTTCCTGGCTTCTCCATTAACTTTGATTTGGGGGAAGTTATCAAACTTCCAGGCCTAAATTTCCTGGCTTATGAAATGTGTCTTGGCACAAACTAGGCATGCAAATATTTGTTGAAGTTATCCATGCAGCAAATTTATTGAGTCAATCAGGACTAGTACACAAATCTCACCTCCAATTCACAGTCCTTTTCATAATCCTAGCTGTCCCTGAAACTGCCAGAGCTGCTAGGGCTTCTCTCCTTACAGGCCCAAGCAAGGCCAGCTGCATTTTAAACTACAGGCCTGTGGCCAAATGCTGAACGGAGACAACCACAGCTCTTAAATGTGGGTACAACTCAGACCTGAGGCTTCATCAACACAGCTCCGATTTCTCCTTGACAGATCTTTATCATGAATTTTCACATGTCCTATATAGTTAGCCTTCTCCTCCTTTTGTCTTTTGCAACAGGTGAATAGTTATTTTGATAAAATATCTTCCTCCTCAATTCACAATGTTATTCCCGACAGGAAGATCAAAGAAACCTCTCTGAAATATCACTTAATCCATCATAACACTTTTTAAGGAAAAATAAATTCTGAATTCCAAGTAACTACCTCTTATAATAATAATCCATCTCTACTCTCTATTATGAGAAATGTTTAGAAAAAGTATAAAAATAAATGTAATTCGTATATAGAAAATCATGTTTTAAAAACTGTAGCAAAGACAACTGAAGTAGTATTAACTATTTCTTATAATAGCTGCTGGGACTAATAGCAACTCCTAGGTCCAGGCAGAGACCAAACCTCAAACATGTGCCATGAGACTATTAATAACAGCCTGAGGACAGTCAAGACCATGAGAGCCAAGACTTCCTCCACTGGGTTGAGGGTTCTACCTCCCTCCAAAACCAGCCAGGTGAAAACCCATCAGCCCTCTCCTGTGTGAGCACTCAATACTTCCTACCCCTCGCCCTCAGCCCGCTATCATTTACAGCAGTGCTTCTCAAGATCAGAGGAGCACTTAAGCCAGTCATGGAGGGCTTGTTAAAACATGAAGGCTGCCCCACCCCGAGGTTTCTGATTCTGCAGGTCTGGGGTGGGACCTGAGAACAGGCATTTCTAAGTCCCAGGTGATCTGATGCTTCTGGTCTAGGGACCACACTAAAAGAATACTGCATTAGTACCCTAACTCCCAGGGTCTGGAGGAGGAAGAAAGTAGCTCTTTCTTTTACCAATTTCCTCACCCATCATTTCCTTATCCCTAAAAAAAAAAGAAAAGAAAAAGAAAACGAGAACAACAAAACCCTGTTCCTCTGAGGCCCTCTGCTCTGCCTCATGACTGTCAACCACCTCCAGGAACCCCACCCCCATTGCATCCTCACCCACAGCCACGTGACTTTAATGTCCATCCCTGTGGCCAACAAGACAGGTTCTCGTTCCCTCTCTCTTCATCCCCAAGGACCCTGCACCCATCCACTCTATACCCAGTACTCATCCTAACATTCTCACCATGGGCCTTGTCATAAACCCCACCTAATTCACCTCCCAATTGCATCTTCATTCTTGTTGGCTGGCATGGCCACCCTAACAGATTCTGTAGCCCTGCTAAGAGAGAGCTGCATGTTTGGCTCCACCATAAGGCCAGCAGGACATCATGACACTGAAAATACAGCTTTTAAGACAAAAACAAAAAACTTTTCATCTATATACAGTACCCGAAGTAAACGTAAGCAAGTGATACCATTCTAAATCTAGTATTAAATAACCAAGATTACCAAAAGTAGCAAAAGTCAACACTGCAGTCTCAGTAAACCTACTTAAACCTACCCCCTTGCCCAGGGAAAACCCCCTCTACATGCGAAAGTTCAGGTTCCATCGCTATGGGATGCACAGAAGGAAAACACTCACTCTTTGATCACAAGCTCCTATTTCTCCAGTTTTTTCAACAACTTCTTGGATCCATGGTTTTCTAACCTCTACTTTCTTCCTATCCCCTTCACCTCCCGCCCTCACATCCTTCCACATCCACCTGAGAGACCAGGCTCACCAGTAGTCACTCCCTGGCTTGCTGAACCCTCTCGCTGCCCTAGGCCTTCAGCACCTCCTTCTGCCCAAGGACAAATGCAATCACCCGCCTTCTCCATGATTGCAAGGGCAGCTGGACCCACTGAATGAAAACCAAGAACAGGACACGGTGCAGCAGACCTCGCCAGGGCCCTGATACCGCCTGTCAGTCCTACATTTCTCTAGAACACTCACTTCCCACTCTCCACCACGACCAATCCAAATGCCTCCTTCCGCCCCTGAAGTATTCTACCTCCTCATCCTCAACAACTGCTGCAGCTCTTACTTCCCAAAGAAAACAGCCCATGAGCAGGGAACTGTCCCGACTGTCCACCCCACACCTACAAACTGCGCTCCCCTGCATCCACCCTCCCTCTCCTAATTCTCCACCCTTCCTCTCCTAATTCTCCACCCAGCAGTCATCCCCAAACCCCCCACTGTCCTGCACCACCAGCAGCACGGCCTGGATCCTTCTCTCAACCCAGGGCTAGCCCCTGCTCTACTTTTCTCCTTCCCAGCACAAAGAGGGTTCTTGGCAGTGCTGCTTTTTCACTGCTTTCGTTTCCTAGCCTCCTACTCACTCCTCACAACCTGTAGGCTGCCATCTGGCTTCTGCACATGACTCCAGTATAGTAGCTCTTATGTCACACCAATGATTTCCATGTCATTAAACCCAACGAAAAATTTTCAGAAAATTTTCTCATCTCTCAGCAGAATTCTCCCTCCTTCTTAAAGATTCTCCTCCCTTGACTCTCATTACTTCAGAATCTTCTGGGATTTCTATCACCTCTCTGGACTTTCTAATTTTCAGTCTCCTTTGCTAGTTCATTATCGTCTAGATGACTTCTAAGTGTGGAAATTCCATAAGCCTTTGTCCTATGCCATCTCCCTAGGTGACTTCAGCTACTGTCTCTATGGCTTACATTTTTTACTCCTTCGAGCTCCAAAACCACCTGTCTACTCAATATCCCATTTAAATGACTTACAGAAACCTCAAACTCAGCATATACACAACAAACCATGATCTTACCCCTCTCCTCGCCAGTATATTAAATCACAGAAGCACTTCTGTGAAGCCAGCTGCTTAAGCCAAAAACCTGGGATTCATCCTTGATCCTTGACATTTCCCAAACGCTCATCTAGTAAAATGAGAATTTCACCACCTGGCTGTTGCAAATGGACTACAATTATGCTGGGATACAGATTCCCCTTAGAACTTGGGTCACCCTTGTCCATTTAACCCAGTATGATATTTTTAAAAAGGATTTGTGTGTGCAATGACATAGAAAAGTAGAAAATCACCCAAATTTCTGCCTCTCAACAGTGGTCATCCAAATCCAAGTTATCATCATCTCCTAGGCTACTCCAATACCTTAACATAACCTTTGGTGTTCCACACAGCAGCCAGAATAATTTTTTAATCTGATTTTATCATTACCTTGTTAGAAATCCCTTAAAACCTTCACACCATTCTCAGTATAAAATGCAAAATCTTCAACATGGCCTATCAGACTCTTCTTGGCATGGCCCAACCCTTATTTATTTCCTCTAGTTGTCTTGATTCCAGCCACAAAAACACTTAACATGTTCTCTCCCATCTCAGGCCTCTGCTCAGACTATTCCCTCCTCCTGGATGACATTCATCAATTTCATTGGTGCACCACCACCCCAACCCCAGCTATCTCCTGCTCGCTCTGCTTACACTTCACCTCCTCAAGGAAGCCTTCCCCCATTTCCCAGTATGCTCTTACTTCAGCATGCACTCTCCTTCACAGCATTATTACAATGTTTATTAGGCAATTACACAATAATTAATCTCCTAATCTCTTTCAACTTCTAGAATGTAAGTTTCATGAAGCCAGGAACTGAATCTGCCTCGTTTACTACTGTACATTTTCCTTGCTTCTAGTGGAACTCAATAAACATTTGCGAAATAAGTGAATAAATTACTTCTCAGTCCTTGATAGAATATGAGTAATCAAACCTCCTCCTGCTAACACTTCGGAAATAAGAGAGCAAAGTATAGTCCAACAACTGCCAAGTCACTTCAGGTTTCTCCATCTCCATGAATTTAATGATTCTAAAATTAATTCCCAAGAGGAAAACACCTACAAATAGTTAAGAAAGAGAGAGATCAAGAAAGAAGCCCCGTGGTTTCTAAACCCTGGTTACAGACTCAAATTGGTCTATTACCAAGTTCTTACAGCACTCTCTCAGATCACTTCTTCACTAATCAATCTTGGGATATGGATAGCTGGGCTAAACATGAGTAGGGCCAGGCAGGAAGGGCTCTGTAGCCCCCTTCATCTGGCCCAGCAGCCAGACATCTAGCACTGTTCTCATGACTGACCCTGCGTAGAAAGGCACAGAGGCTGGAAGAGTGACAAGAGTTTTAGAATTCAGAAAAACAAAACTGAGGAAGTCATTTGCGTTTTCATCAGCATTAGTAAATGAAAGTGAAATATTAGAAATACCAGCTGTATCAGCCTCCAGGTATTTTTTTGGAGCCTTTATTATTCTTTGGAATCCCAAACTGAGGGAACACTACCCTGACATATGCCTCTGTTGTATTAACACCGATTCACTGCAGAGGAGATCACCTGAGTCAGAACATGGGCCCACCAACCCCCACTTCATGAACCTGTGATGTACCAAAACTCCATTGGTAACAAGCAATGTGAATGGTAGTTAATTTCAAAGGCTAGTTCCTCAAGCCAGTCCTAATGGGTTAGTTCTTTAAACTTAATTAGTTCTCCCTACAGAGCTTCCAATAAAGAAACTTAGTCTCACAGGAAAAACCACCCCCAGGGCTAGTCAATCATCCATGTGTATGGGTAACAAAATGAGAAAGATGAGTTTCCACTTAGAAACTATGGGACTGTAAAAGAAGGTAAAAGAAAAGTTGATACAAAGAACAAAAACGCTCCCCCCAAAACTAAAAATAACAGAAAGCCTACCTTTTACTCTAGTAATTTAACTCTAATTAGAGAGAGGAAACCACAAAGCCAGATGGAAGACCACCACTGGTTTACACCTGTTCCTGAAGACTGTGACCTTAACACATTTAGTCAGCAAAAGACTCATAATCTTCCTCCCTACCAGTTCTCACTTTCCAGGGCAGAAGAACTCAGTGTTTATAATAAAGTGCCCTATAGATGCAAATGGGGAGGGAAGGCAGGGATTATATAACAGCATTAACACAACATATGCAAAAGACTCGTGTGTACATTATAAAACATAAATGTCACAGAGTCAAGTTATTGGAAAATTATGGGCCAATAAAAATAGTGGAATCAATTATGCATCACAATACATTCTGGGAATAGCCAACATCCCTTTACTAAATAAATTAATAATAATAAAGGCGAATAACAGTAATAAATAAAAAGCAAGAATGGCTGAAACTAAAAATTACGTAGTGATGAATTAAATTTACCCAAAGAGAGGACTGGCCTTTGCCCTTGGCTGCTTGGATGAGATCTCTAGGTCCCTGGAATGTCCTCACTGATAGGAGTGTCTTTGTTTGCCTGGGGGCTTTGGCCACTGGACAGCCTAACCACCGGATTTACAGTGGGGGCTTTGGAACATGCCATATCAGTTCTGACCTCTGGAGAAACTGGGTGGAGACTAAAGGTCAGCATGTATGCAGTATGTGTTCAAGCCCCAATACAAACCCTGGACACCGAAGGTTGGGATGAACTCCCTCAGGAGGCAACACTCCTTCTGCATCACTTAGATTCTATTAACATTTTGTTATATTCCTTATGTCATACTATTCATTACTCTATATCCATCCGTTAATCCATTTTAGTTGTATAACGCACTTCAAAATAAACTGGAGTCATAGTACACATCCTCTAAATAATTCACCTTATATATGATAAACTATACTTTATCACTTCTTTATAGTTTTAATGCAACATTTACATAAAATGAAATGCATTAAGCATACTCCCTGAGTTTTAACAAATGTGTACACTGCTGTAACCCTAATCCCTATCAAGATCTAGAACATCAACACTACCATTTAACTTCCTTCATGGCCATTCCCAATCACATTTCACTCCATCCCCATGCTGAGGCAGCTCCATTTTTCTGCTTTTTTTTTTTTTTCAATGTAGATTAGTTTTGCCTGTTCTTGGAATTTCATAAAAATGTCATTCCACAACATGTCCTTGTTTGTGTAAGGCTCCTTTCCCTCACTTTCATGTTCCTGGGAGTCATGAATGTTATCTGTAGCAGCACTTCATTCCTTTTTGGAAGTATTCCATCACATGTATACATGAGCATATATGAATGCATGCATATGCGACTATATATGAATGATATACAGGTATAACAGTATATCCATTTTCCTATTGGTAGAAATCCAGGCATTTCTCATTTAAAACTATTATGAAAAAGCTGACAGGAATATTCTTGTACAAGACTAGTTAGACATATGCCTGCATTTCTCTTAGGTAAATACATAGGAGTGGAGCTGCTAGGTCATAGAGCATATGTAAGTTCAGTGTTATAAGAAACTGCCAGACCTTTTCCTAAAGTGTTCTACCATTTTATGTACTCACAAGAATTTATGAGTTCTATTGCTCTACAATCTTACCAACATTTGGAGTTGTGAGTCTTTTCAATTTTAGCTATTCTGGTGAGTGTGCAATGGGATCTCAAAGTGTATTAACTTACATTTCCCTGAGAACCAATGATGTGAACACTTTTTTCATGTGCTACTGGCCATTTATTGGCCATTTTCTCTTCTTTTGTTCACATCTTTTGCACATTTATCTATTTTTTTTTAAATAGAACTGTAGGAGTTCTTTGTATTTCCTGAACACCTGTTCTTTAACAAATATATGTGCTACAAAATTTTCTCCCCATCTGTGACTTTCCTATTCATTTTCTTAATGGCATCTTCTGATGGGTCAAAGTTTTTAATTTTGAGGATGTCTAATATATTACTCTTAAACATAGCACCAAATTGAAAAACTTACTTAAAACTTCACAGGGTTTCAGTGCTTTACATTCTGAAACATGACATCTATTTCAGGACTTATCATATGCAATCACTGGATCTGTGACATACAGTCACTGACAGTAGCTTCATTACTGGCTCAGACAGTGCCAGTGACCAGGAAGGTCCCAAGATGAGAGGCCAGTATGTTAACTAACTGTCTGTTAGTGGTGGCTATCACAGAAAGCACAAGCAAGAAAATCCTAATAATTTTGAGGAATATTTTCATTAGTTATGACGGGTAACAAAAATTTCTAAGCTAGTCATTTTTTCCCTCAAATTCAACTGGAGAGAATAAATCTAACTCTTCTGCTACCCAACAGCCATGTCAACACTCAAATCACTTGGCTTCTTTCAAAAACTAATTTATTTGTGTTTTGTTTTTATATTTCTCCAACGTTTTCTCTGAAACTTTTAAACATACATACAGCAAAAAGATTAGTATAATCAAGCACTTGTGTACCGTCCACCTGAAACCAATTATTAACATTTTGCCACATTTGCTTTCTTTATATGTATGCATGCATATATTATTTCTTTATTTGTTTCCTTCCCTTCCCCACCAGAAATAAAACAATTCTCACCTCATCTAATACTCGCTTCTCTCATAGAGTCTATGTGAGTGGAAAATTCTGTGGGCTAGGAACTAGCCCATGATTTGTGCTAAGTTCCTTGTTTTATGGGCCTCGGTAAAAATGAAATAAATGAGTAGATGAAGTATATTATCTTTCATGTCTCCTCCAATTCCAAAAATTTATGATTCTAATTCACAGAAACTTAGTTCCTAAAATTAAATCACTCAACAGGTGCAATGGGAAAATAAATTTATAAGTTTCTCTTTACTGTGATTTTCGCCCTATCTCCCTCATAAAGCCTTTAGAAAATCACAAAAAAACCCAGCATATTACAGAGGCATACGTAGTTTACAGGTGACACTTTGTGGTGAAAAATCTACTTTAATAATTAAACTTTAAAAAATCCTTACATAAGAGAGAGATCCAGAATTCAAGAGTAGATGCGGGAGCAGTTTAAAGGAAACTGTTAAACTAAATTGCGAAAATTTGAATATGTACTTTATATTAGGTAAGGGTAGCATACCAGTGTTAATTTCCTGAGCATGATAGTCACATTGTGGTTACACAGGAGCATATCCTCGCTCTTAGGAAAAACATGCTGAAGAATTTAGGGACAAAGTATCTTGATTTAACTTTTAAATAGTTCAGCAGGCAGCCAAAAAAAAAAAAAAAAAAAAAAAAGATGTATAAATATGTCTAGAGAGACAGAGAATGCAAACACATCAAAATGTTAACAAATGGTAAATCTAAATAAAGAGAATATCTATTCATTGTACTTTGCTTGTACCTGTCTTGAAGATTTGAATTGTTCAAATTAAAAAGTTGGGAAAATACAGATTTCCAGGATTAAAGATTCAGAATCTCCAGAGGTAAGGGATAAGAATCTGAAATGCTAAAATTTTCTCAGGTTCATTCATGACTAGATTCTGGATAAGTAAAAAAGAAAAGAGAAAAAGACGTAACTTTTAAGGATGCTTCTGGAGACAGCTAGAGAAATATGAATATGGAGAGCATTTAGATAATATGGTATCAATGTTAAATTTCCTGTGTTTAAGAACGTTATTGTGATTGTGCAGAATGTCCTTGTTCTTAGGAGATTACGGTGAAGGAGTTAGGTGAGTTTAAAGTGTCACAATGACTACAGTTTACTTTCATAGAGAAGGAATAAAAGGAAGACAGACAGATGGAAAGACAAAGAAAAAAGAAAGAAAGGAAGAAAGAGACAGAGAAAGAAGAAAGGAAAGAGGGAAGGAAGGAAGGGAGAGAGGGAGAGAAATGTGGCAAAATACTAACAGCTGGCATATCCAGGCAAAAAGTATACATGTTTCAACGTACTACTCTTTTTGCTGCTATATAGGGTTAGAAGTTTCAAAACATAAAGTTGAAAAAATATAAAAAAACAAAACCAAAAACAAACTGTGTTTTAAAAAAGAAGATAAAAGAAGTCAAGGGTCAACCTCTTGAACCAGTCCTGAAATTACACCAATTCAGCCCCCTGGTCTCCAACAATAACCACCAAAGTGATGGGAGCATTTTTCTCCACTTGCTGTCTCCTACATGCAAGTCCTGCTTACACACCTCCAGCTGCTCACTGGGCATTCTCAACTGGGATGTTTCTCCCTGACTTTTGCCTCAAATTCAACCAGGAGACTAAATCTAACACCTCTGCCATGTGGAAGCAGTTCAGACACCACTTTGAGGTGGCAATGCCCCTAGGAGGGCTGTCCTTCCAGGCTGGCCATGGAAAAGGGTTTCACCCCTCCCTCTGGGCAGAGCTAACACACCCTCTCCCAGGGCCTCAAATCTCCATCTCTGTGCTCCTAACTTGCAGCCCGACAACTGAAACCACCTTCCAGAGGCAGTCCACTCTGATTGCTAATAACACTAACTGAAAGGGCTTTTTCGGTTAGCCACGTCCTGCAGGCAACTCCCTTTGAGACTGCAAGCAGTTAAAAAAAAAAGAAAAAAACAAAACAAACAAACAAAAAAAAACAGAACAAAACAAAATACTAGGCCTTTTTAAAAACTATAAATATCTACTACTTTAAACATCTTCAGCTTATCCTCTGCTGTGAACTTGCTTAGAAAAACCGTGTTAATCCTGTTCAAGTCCATCTTCACAGCCGGGCCATTCTTTAGCACAGAATCTCTTTCCCTCCAGGTATTAGACTTCCCAAATAGTTCCGTGCCATACACAAATAGAATAAGCATTAACTGGACAGGTTTTTCCTGAGGTTGACATCAACCCATTAAACCAGCACTCTCTGGGTACAGTTCCACAGTCAGCTGCAATTCAAACTGTGCACACGACCAATGTTTACCATAAGAGTCACAGCGGAATTTCAGAAACAGTGTTAAATACCTTGGTAAAGTCAGAAAAAATTACAAGATTGGAACCTGACAAGTCAGTCTACAAAGTCTATCCAAACGCATATTTAATTTTTTTAAAAGTAAACTGCACTGGGCCGGCCCCGTGGTGCACTCGGGAGAGTGCAGCGGCGCTCCCGCCGCGGGTTCGGATCCTATATAGGAATGGCCGGTGCGCTCACTGGCTGAGCGCGGTGCTGGCGACACCACGCCAAGGGTTGCGATCCCCTTACCGATCACAAAAAGACAAAAAAAAAAAAAAAAGTAAACTGCACTTAGGAAATCTGTAGCATCTCCCAGTGTTCACAGCTTTCTTTTCAAAGCACTTGAGTAATTTTTAATTCTAGAATTTGCCTGAAATTGCCATGAGCCATCAGTTCCTCTGAATGGCTTTATAGTTCCTCTGAATCTACCTTTTCCTTCCTTTAATAAAAATGAGACATTTGTCCCTTGAATGTCTTTGCCAACTCTTCTAATTTCCATGATTACCTGAAGGTTGGATAGGCAGAAAGCTTTAGACAGGGTTGTAGCTTTGAGACTTTTAAAATGCCTCAGCCCATTCTTCATCGTGGTCCTCTTTTCCCTACTCCTTACATGCACACCTCATTCATTCAATGAATATTATTACTCTGCAGCCCATGTGACAGCAACTTTTCCAGAGACCAGTGCTAGGTTTGACTGCTATCTCCCCTTCCTAGGGAACGCAGAGCTTGGAACACAGTCAATGCACATTAACCTCATCGGACAGTTTACACTTTATTCCCACAAAAATGTAATATATAAATTATTTTTGTCCCCTCTCAATGATAAAGCAAATCTTATATGAAGCATTTTAAAACAAAACCAAAGAACAGCAGAGAAAGGGTCACACTGGGTGAGGGACAGGATTGGCCAGGGCAGGTACAGCTAGAACTCTGCTGGCTTCATTGACCTGGCCCTGGCCCCACATCTCACATCTGTGCTCCTCCTCCCAGCCCGCTCCAATTCAAAGCCAAAGTGGTGGTCAATGTCACAACTATGTTCAAAGATGTCCCCCAATCCCACTCTCACTGACTCATTTTGCCCTAAACCTCCCCCACAAGCCCTCCCCCAGCTCCAGCTTCATCAAATCCAGTCCTACTTTTCCTTTGGCTGAGGTCCCTAGAAGAAAAATGAACAGGCACCCCACTATCTGTGCTGACAGGCTGCACAGAAGCAAACCCCATGTCAAATGCTGGTTTCTCCGCTATGTTCTAGAATAACCTGGTCTGCTGCTAAAGTTCATAGGAAACCCCAAGATGTGACTGGCTACAAAGGCTCAAGTCTTCCAGCTTTACGCAAGTGACACACAACCTAATGTTCACGTAGTAAGCACAGGTAAACATCTTTAATACCATCCTGGATAAGAGTATTGCTCTAAATAGAACTTTTCTGGACAACATACATTCAGATCAACAAAACAACGTACTTTCAGTTCTGTAGGCCAGCAAGGATTTTAAGACACAAATAAAAATCTTAGAATGGCAAATTTTAAATGGCTTTCATGGTTTTCTCCACACACCTGAATATTCATTCATTCAACAAATACTCTTTAAACCCCTACCCTGTGCTAAACAAGAGAGGTCACTTAGCTTACAGTCCAGTGGAGGACAAAAATAAAAAGCAATCAAAATTCACTTTAGTAAGTACTATATCACAATAAAAGTGTATATGGGACGATATGAATGCAGATAATCATTTGGGGAGAACCATAATTTTGAATTTTAAATATACAGCATTCAAAGGTACAATCTATTCCAAACTGTTCTTTACAAATGTTAAAACTGTTGACTTCAGAGCTTTATGTATTTTAATCAAAATTGACAAAACTTAGTCTTAAGTCAAGGAGGAAATAGTCATAATTCTTTTTGTTTGTCTGTTTGTTTTTGTTTTTTTTCTTTTTTGTGACCGGTAAGGGGATCGCAACCCTTGGCTTGGTGTTGCCCACACCGCGCTCAGCCAGTTAGCGCACCGGCCATCTCTATATAGGATCCGAACCCGCGGTGGGAGTGCCACTGCGCTCCCAGAGCCGCACTCTCCTGAGTGAGCCACGGGGTCAGCCCAATAGTCATAATTCTTACAAAAAATTTTTTGAAAGCCAAAACCAAAAAAAGGGAAGAAAAATTTGGCAAACAACTCCATACTTCAGTATTCATGTAAATAATTTTATCCTACCCAAGTCATGTTTAAAAATAAAGTGGGGGGAAAATTGAAATTTTGCAAAGTAAGCAGAGCTTCTCTAATTTCACAAAATGCAAAAGAAATAAAACACGGGCTTCTGCCCAACCTTTTTCCTAATAAGAATGAACGAACTATGGATGAAAGAGTATTGGGAATGCCTCTCACAGCTTCAGAACAGCTTCCTGTGGGTGTGACTCCAAAATCTTACTACATGGAAACTTCTAGCACAGTGCTTAAACAGCACCTGTTACTTAATGGGCTTGACCTGCTTAAGCAATTCTCTACATCAGTAAAGTATACACATTCTTAGTAATTTTGCTCTTTCTTTAGCTCTAACACTTAAAAAACGTCAATAGGACTTTTAATCTGTGTTCTTGCTCATAACATAACCCTAAAAAAATCCACCCATGCAACACACAACTTTTTAGCACTCATTATTACATTCAAGGCAGTGTAGGAGAAACAAAACACAGTTACCTATACCCTCAATGCCTTTTTCGTTTAGTAGAGGGAAATATGATTTTACCTGTATTTGTTCATTCCAATTTTTATTCAGGGCGTTTTTGCGTGCTGAGTACCTACTATGATACTTAAAACCCACATACTATTGAGTATTGAGTACCCACTATGACCAGGCAGCCATTTCAATACTAGAGATAAAAAGAAAACAAAACATGGTGTTCTCCTATATCGAACACTAGCAGTAACTTCCAGCCCCGCAGTTACTCTAAACCAGGGTGAGCAAACTACGGCCTACATATTGTCTTTTGTACAGACCCGGAACCAAGAATGGCTTCACTTTTTAAAACGGTTAAAAAGAAATCAAAGAGGAAAATTTCATAATAAAATCATATGAAATTCAAATTTCAGTGCCCATAAAGTTTCACTGGAACTCAGCTGCTTACCCTATTGTCTATGGTGGCTTTCACATACAACAGCAGAGCTGAGTAGCTGGAGACTTTACGGCCATTAATGACACCTCTGATCTAAAGAATCACAGTCATCCCTCTGTAGCCTGGTTCAGATAGGCAGACCTAAGCCAATGTAAACCAATGGGAAGCAAAGAGTCTTGCTCCAAACAACAAAGAAAAAGAAGCCCCTTTTCTTTTGCTGAATGTGAACAAGAAAGCATGAAATCCTAACTGACACTAGCTGCCATCTTGGTCCCACAAGGGGAACCAGCCTTAGGATGACAACTACACTGAGAACAGGAGCGGATAAGTAGAAAGAATGTGAGACATTTTTGAGCCACTGATCACACCACATCCAAAGCCAGCCCTACCTTTAGTTTTCTTTTCAAATGAAATAAATTTCCAAATTGCTTATGAGAGTTTGAGCCTACTGTCTGTCCCTAACATAGGTGGTGCCCTTACAATCAAGCAGGAATGATATGCTGATGGTAACATCACCATCATGACATACAATAATTGTATTTATGAAACACGAGGCACTTTTCAGTCAATCTTCAAAACTATGTGAGTACTACCTACTTCATTTGAAGGATGGATAAAGATTTAAAGATGCTTAGAGAAGTTTAATGACTTACTAAAGGTCAAAAATTAGTAAGTGGAAGAGCTAGTACTTGGGTCCAGTTCAGTCCAATGCTGTTTTGTTGTCTAATACCATGATGGGCTCACATTTTAATCTGCTGAAGGAACCACACACGGGTACTTCAAAAAGTTCATGGAAAATGGAATTAAAAGATAATACGAATCTTTCCATGAACTTTTTGAAGTATCCTCATATCATGAAAATAGTGAAGTTCTATAGAAGAACATGGCAGGGGAGGGAAGGCAGGCTACCAAACCCAGTCTATGGGAAGAGGATGAAGGGAAGGTAGGAAAGAACTGATGAAGGAACTAATTCTTGAAGGACATGCAGGAGTCAGATAGGGAAAGACAGTGGTGAGCTGTCCTAGAAGAAGAAATACCAAGTGCAGATACCGAGGCTGCAGAGAGTGACTTAATATGGCTGCAGCACTACTGTAAAGAGGACAAGGCAGGGAATGGTCACAGACAGTAAGAGGGGAAGGTCATGAAGAGAATCCTATACCATTCTAAGGAATTTGAACTATAACTGGAGTACTTTTGGGGTACTACTTGAGGTTTTCAAAAAGGAAATAGACTGACATAATTTCCACTTTATGAAGATGACTACAACAGAATGATGAAATAGGAGCAGTTATGAGTAATCTAAGTGCTATGGGTTGAATTGTGTCCCCCAACGTCCATGTATTAGAAACTTAATCCCCACTGTGACAGTGCTAAGAGGGTGGGAAATCCTATTGTGGTAATTGAAAGGTGGGGCCTTGAAGAGGTGATTAGATTGTGAGGACCATGCCCTAGTAAATGGATTAATAAGTTGATGGTTTAATGGTGGTCATGGGCATGGTTCTGAGAGCTTTTTAAAAAGAAAGCACAGGAAGAGCTCTATCTCTTTCTTGCTTCTGCCTCTGATTCTCTGCCTCTCTGAAGTCACCACCAAAGAAGGCCCTCACCACATATGCTCCCTGGACTTTGGACTTCCCAACCTCTGAACTGTAAGCAGTAAATTCTATTTCTTCATAAATTACTTAGTTTAAGGTATTTATGTTGTAAGCAACACAGAAAAGGACTAACATACTAAGTAACAACTAATGAGGATCTAAAATGTTCAACGAAAGTAGCCTTAAAATTTGAGATCCAAACTCCAATTTCAACTTTTATTAGCTTGATGCTTTCTGACAAATTAACTTCAATAATCTTCCATTTCTTCATCTACAAAAAGAGAATTTAGAGAATTACTGTGAGAATCAATGCCAAAAAGAAAGAAGTATACAATGCCTGACATATAGTTAGTATGCAATAAGTAGCAGCTATGTTTTTTCTCTATCATTATTGTTAATATTTCAGTCAATAGCTCAGGAGTGCTATAAAATTGGGAGCCATCAGTGGATAGCAGCTACAGCTATGGAGGAGGTGTGGCACGAGATTAGAAGAGGGCCAAGCAAAGCGTCCTGGGAAGACTATCCTTTAAGGAGTAGATAAAGAAAGGAAACAAACAGAGCTCAGTGGATTTAGGATTAAGGTAGTCTCTGCTGACTTTAGTCAGAAAGAACGGAAGGAAGGAGAGAAAAGGAATCCATACCACTCATTTGGCTGGATGGAGTAGGCAGAGTAAGAGGAGGATTTTTGGCTTTTATTTTGTTTTTCATTAAATCAGAAAGACTAAAGCAAGGGGAACATGCTGCGGGAAGGAGGTGGGAAAGGAGAGTTCGCAGGGAGATGACTGATGGCTCAAGGTCCATCAGAAAGTGTGTCCCAGCCAATAAGCATTCCCTCAAAGAGGCCCAAGACTCCTATCCCAGCCCTTGCTTTTCTCTTAGGTCAGTGGGGACTCAAAGGTCCCTAATAGCTGTGACTGCCATGATTTTAAGTTCTAACTGTGGTGCTGGCCATCCACTCCACTGACCTACCACCCTCCCAAACCTCTTCCTCAGTCTAAAGAAAGAAAAGCGGCTTTACTGAACTACACTTTAAAGACATACCATGTAACTCAGCTGCTGGGTACTTTCACGTCCAAATTACAGTAATCTCTCGCCAAGATTCTCAACTGTATCGGCTTCTGCAGCTGTCATAGGTCCTAGGTCCTGTCTACCCACCAGGTGCGTAATCAGCCTCATGTGAGTTGGCCCCCAGTGTCATGCAACTCAAAGGCCAAGCCTCACCATCATACGATAAATAAGGGAACTCTTAGAGGATGTCTTCTGGTTTCTCTGTAAAATGAAAAGGGAGCCATCTGCCAAAACTGAAAGGGAAATAGTAAAGCACTGGCTTAAGGGGTTGAAGAGTTGAAATAGGTGATGTTGAAACACACGGAAAGACTGCAAGGCATTGGCGAGGGACCAGCTGAGGGAGAAGGTCTCAAACGAACATATTAATTCCAATTTTATTCCAAATTAGTACTTACTTAAACTAGTGATCTGTGCTGTATCTTATTCAATCTTACTCTATCCTTACTCATTCATCTTAAGTGACTCATTGATCATGAGAGAATTATAATAATTAGCTTGGGGGCTTAATAGCATAAATACTGCACAACTTCTACCTAGTAGAAAAGAAAATAAACACAAGTTGTTTAAGAGCTTTGCACCTTCACATACATTAATTTCATCTTTAAAATGTTCTAACTCTATAATTGTACAGAGCAAACACTGGGCTATGTCTGGCACATAAATCTACTAGCACCTCCACAGGAGCCACAGAAGCCATTGGTAATTGTGTTTTAGGTCTGTTCCAACCACCCTAGTCTCAAGGTGAGTTTACTGGTTACAACTAATAGACTGATCAGCCAAAAACCATGAAATAATCAAATCTTAAAGTTCAAGAAAATAGGCATATGTTTTGTTCACGAAGAGAGTAAATTCAGTTTTGAATAAAGCAATGTCCTAGTGCTAGTCATAACCATTCAAAGACGAAAATGGGCACCATATCAAGTCAATCGTACCAGATTACCTGTAATAAATGGTTTACCATCTCACAGGTATTAGCATATCCTATTTTATAAAGAAAGCTTTTTTACTTTAATAAACTCAGCAAAACATAGTGTTGGAAAAACAGCTATGATTTTAAAAAGCTTTATATTTAGTGATTTTTAAAAGTGATTTTATTGTATTGCAAGTTAATAACAGGCATACAATAGCTATAATTCTGTTTTAAAGGTTACAGCTAAAACAGTAAACAATTTTTTGACAGAAAGTATGAAACTTCAAAGCCGAAACAATTTTTAGAAAATATAACTTACTCAAACACATGTACAGAAAAACAGATGTAACTTAGCCAACCTGGCTTGAAAAGAAGCAGAAAATTTTAAAAATCCTATAAATTCAAAAAGCACAGCAGTTTGCCCTCATACCTACTTACACCACGTCCAGTGCAGGGTAAAATGACAAAAAGGTTCAAATGAGTTCTACCAAATAACGAATCCTATACAAACTATGCCAAAGAACAGAAAAAGAGGAAATATCTCCAAATTCATTCATGTAACTAGACTAATGCTGATAACAAAACCAGGAAAGAAAATTTCAGGTCGATTTTACTCATGGATATACTAACAGAACTAATCCAATAATACTGAAAAATATGTAAAATCACCAGGTTAGATATTTCCCAGAAATGTAAGACTGATTTTAAACTAGAACATCTATTATTATAATTTACCAATTAAAATACAGAAGGAGAAAAACCATATATATATAATCTCAATAGATGCAGAGACAATACTCAGTACTAATCCTATTTCCTGGTAAGGTGAGGAAGACAAGAGCAGAAAGGGGACATGGGTTGCGGGGAGGAAGAAAGGAAGGAAGGAAATTACAGACCCACATCCAGCAGGAACACAGATGCAAAATTGTTGACAAAATATTAGCAAATAAAGTGATATACAAAAAGAATAATTCATCTTGACCAAAAGTGGCTTCAATACAGAAAAAATATTTTATAATATTTTCAATCTAGAAATACAAAAGAATTTCCCCAATCTAATAAAGAGAATGTATGAAACACCTAGAGTTAATACTCTACTCACTTAATGGTGAAATACCAAACACTTTGCCACTAAAATCAGGAACAAAGCCAGAATGTCTACTCTCATCATTTCCATCCAACATTGTACTGGAGATCCTCGATAGTGCAATAAGGCAAGAAAAGATGGGAAAAGAAGTAAGACTGTCTCTGTTCATGGGTAACATAATATTTACATAGAAAATCCCAAAGATTCTACTTTTTGAAACTATTAAAATTAATAAATGAATTTAGCAAGGTAACATGATGTAAGGTACAAGTATCAGTTTTATATCTACATACCAGCAAATAATGGGAAAATTAAATTTTTAAAAATACCATATACAATAGCATCAAAACCATAAAATTATTAAAATACTCAACAAAAAAATGTGTAATATCTCCACACCAAAAGAAAACAAAACAAAACAAGGCAGAAAGAGGTTAAAGATCTAAATAAATGAAGAGATATACCACTGTCATGGATTGAAAGACTCGATATCAGTGAGATGTTAGTTCTCTTAAACTTGGTCCACAAATTCAATGCAGTTTTAATCATAAACCCTAGCACACTTTATTCTGTAGAAATTGACAAGCTGATTCTGAAATTTGAATATACAAGGACCTAGAATATTCAGAGCTATGTTAAAAGGAACAATAAAGTTAGAAGATTTATACTACCTGGTTTCTTAGGACACAAAAAGCAAAATCAGAAAAGAAAAAAATAAAGAAAACATCAGCATTAAAAATATTTACTCTTCAAAAGACACTTAAGAAAATGAGGCTGGTTTGATGGTAGTGGGTTATCAGAACTTCTTAACATTAGTGTCACCAAAGTTGGTATACAACCCCCCAGTGCTAAATCTGGCTGGTTTAAAAAAAAGAAAAGTTTAGTCATAGACTGGGAGAATTATTTGAGAGAGAGATATATATCAATAGGTAGACAGATAGATGGAGAGAGGTATCTAAAAAGAACTTCTATCCAGAATAAAGAATTATAGCTCAATAACAAAAAGCAAAAAATAAAATAAAATAAAATAAAATGGGCAAAAGAGCTAATGAGAAACTTCGCAAAGTTAACGGGTATGGCCAATAAGCACAAAAAAAGTACTTGACATCATTAGCCATCAGGGAAATGCAATTGTAAACTACAAGGAGAAGATACTGTACACCCACCAGAATAGCTAAAATTGAAAATACTGACAACACCAAATGCTGGCACGTAGGTACAACTAGAATTCCCACACTGTCAGGGAGAACATAAAATACAGTATGCAACTACTCTGCAAAACAGTTTGGCAGTTTTTTAATAAAACTAAACATATACTTACTCTATAACCCAGCAAATCTTCTCTTAGGTATTTGATCAAGAAAAATGAAAACATACATCAAAAAAAAAAAAAAGAAAGAAAGAAAGCTTTATAATATTCACAGACTTTTCTTCAGACTTTTCTTCAAAATAGTCCAAAACGAGGAACAGCCCAGGTGTCCATCAATAAAAGAACAGATAAATAGTGCTTATAGTAACACAATAAAATACTATTGAGCAATAAAAAGGAGCAAAGTACTGATACATGCAACAAAACGGATGAACCTCAAAAAACTTATGCTGAGTGAAAGTAGCCTTTACACAAAAAGTACTTACAAAATGAAGTTTGAGAATAGACAACGCCAACCTATGGTGAAAAAACTTAGTACGATGGTTGCCTCTGATGGCAGAGGTACTGGCAAGGAAGGGGCTCAAGAGAACTTTCCAGGTGATGGAAATATTCCCTGTTTTAATAGATTGTTGGATTACACAGGTGCATACACTTATAAAACTCCTCAAAGAGTATAAACTTTGTGCAATTCACTGTATAAAAATCTTACATTGGAGGGAAGAAAACATAAGCAAATGTTGAGCTCTAGTTCATGACAGGCATGAAGAAATGTTTAGGAGAGTGACGTATACTGATGTCTACAACTTACTTTGAAATGCATAAAAAATAAGATTAATTGACTGGTGGATAGGACACAAAGCAAATATATCGAAATGTTAACCACAGTAGAATCTAGGTGGTGAGGTCATTATAGAATTCTTTCAATTTGAATGCATATTTAAAAATTTTCATAATAAGGTGTTGCCTAAAAAAAGGCTATCAAAAAAATATAAAATGACTTTTGGATAAAAGCATAAAAATTAATTATGAGACTTAAATAGGAAGTTATACTATGTTCATGTATTGGAAGATTCAATATTATAAACATGTGTTTTTGTCCCAAGTTGTTCTATAAATTCAATACAATCCCAGTCAAAATTTTACTTGATAAGAAGATTCTAAAATGTGAAAACATGGGGAAAAGTTCAAAACAGCAAGCACAGTGGTGAAAAAGACAAGGTAGAAGGACATGCCCTATCAGATCCAAAGCTTATCACAAAGCTGTAGTAAGCAACTCAGCTAGGTGTTGCTCCTACATGCCTGGAACAAAATAGAGCCACACCTACTTGTATATAAGAGGAAATACTGCATACAGGAAATTTTCATTACCCCTTTCATAAGAATATTGAATTAGATCCCCACCTCACAATATATAGGATAAAATTCCTCACCTAGTTGTTCAAAAATTTAAATGTGAAAAAGCAAAATTCCAACTTTTAGAAAGAAAAAGAATATTTTATAACGTGTTACAAAGAATGTCTTAAATAAAGCACAAAAGCATGAAACATAAAGTAGAAAATAAAAAAAATTCTATTAACATATTAAAATCTTAGAATTCTGTTCAAAATATACCACAGAAAATGACAATGTGAATAATCACAAAATGGGAACAACCCTTTATCACACAACCAAAAGGTTCCAGGTAGAGATAGAAATTCTACAAATCAATATTAAAAATACCCAAAAAAGTTGGCAAAATACATAGACAATTCACAGAAGAAGAAACACAAAAGACTATTCTCACTAGTAATCTCACTAGTAATCAGGAAAATGCAAATTTAAACCACAAAATACCACTTCACATTCACTAAACTTGTACCTATTAAACCTTACCAAGTATTGGTAATGTGGTCATGTCATAAAAGGAGCTCTTATTCACTGTGAGTAGGGCTGCAAATTGATACAACCACTTTGGGGATAAAAAACGGCAGTATCTAATAAAACGTAATACATGTATTTGCTATGACCCAACAATTCAAATCCCAGATTACATCCTAGAAAAACACTCAGACATGTAGGGATCTTTAAGAAGTTCGTAGAAAATGTGTATTATGAAAAAACTATGCATGGATTGCAAAATTTTTTTGCACCAACATAAACTTGTACTAACTTGTTATAATACGTCGGATCAAGATCTACTTTAAGATGCTAAGAAGGATAAGACATCAGTTTGAAAAGAGCCCCTATGAGAGCAACAAAAATTCTGCAAACTTAAAGCAAGAACAATCACCAAATTTATGGTGAAGTTTGGGTGAAAGAATGGTGAAATCAGTGATGCTTTATGAAAGCTTTATGGGGACAATGCCTCAAAGAAATTAGCAGTTTATAAATGAATAAATTGTTTTAAGAAGGGACAAGACAATGTTGAAGATGAAGCCCACAGTGAGAGACCATCCATCTCAATTTGCAAGGAAAAAATTAATCTCGTTCATGCACTAATTGAAGAGGACCAGTGATTAACAGCACAACAGTAGCCAACACCACAGACATCTCAATTGGCTCAGCTCACACAATTCTGACTGAAAAATTATAGTTAAGCAAACTTTCCACATGGTAGGTGCCAAAACTGTTGTGCCCAGATCAGTTGCAGACAAAAGTAGACCTTTCAATGGAAATTTTAAACAGTAAGATCAAGATACTGAAGCATTTCTATCAAGAACTGTAACAGGAGATGAAACATGGCTTTACCAGTATGATCCTGAAGACAAAGCACAATCAAAGCCATGGCTACAAAGAGGTGGAGGTGGTCCAGTCAAAGCAAAAGCAGACCTGTCAAGAGCAAAGCTCACAGCAACAGTATTTTGGGATGCTCAAGGCATTTTGCTTGTTGACTTTCCAGAGGATCAAAGACCAATAACATCTGCTTATTATGAGAGTGTTTGGAGAAAATTAGTCAAAGCTTTAGCAGAAAAACATTCAAGAAACCTTCACCAGAGAGTCCTTCTCCACCATGACAATGCGCCTGCCCATTCTTCTCATCAAACAAGGGCAATTTTGTGAGTTTCAATGGGAAGTCACTAGGCATCCTCCTGACAGTACCGATTTGGCTCCTCCTGACTTCTTTTTGTTTCCTAATCTTAAAAAATCTTTTAAGGGCACCCGTTTTTCTTTAGCTAATAATGTAAAAAAGACTGTATTGACATGGTTAAATTCCCAGGACTTTCTTTAGGGATGGACTAAATGGCTTGTATCATCGCTTACAAGTGTCTTGAACCTGATGGAACTTATGTTGAGAAATACAGTTTGTATTTTTACTTTAAATTCCATTTTTCCACAAACTTTTTGAAGTTCCCTCGTACACATGGGAATAGATAGGTACAGGACTGTTCAGGATAGCACTATTTGAAAGAAACAAACAAAATGGCTTTCAATGGAAGGATGGCTAAAAGAACAGTAGCATATTCACACACTATAGAACCATATGTATGAAGATGAAGAACGTGGTTTTGGAGGAATGTCAAACAAATGGTGTCAAATTAGTACACCAAGTAGGAGCCTATTCACAAAACTTTAAACTCAATAAGTATATAAATTTTCCTACACACAGAGATATTGACTCCCTAAGCAGTTTTCATATATACTGCTTTTAACAATAGATACATTTTACATGTATGAATATATAACGTTAAATGTAAAATATAACATTATATAATATCTATGTTAAATGTAAAATATAACATTATATAATATATATTATTTTGTGTATACTATAAAGAAATTCATGAGAATGATTATCACAAAATGTTATAAGAACGGTTGAAAAGAGACACCACATGAGAAGAAAATCCAAGAACCTGGTAATTTTTTTTTCTTCACCTATATGGTAGGTACAAGGGTATTCACTGCATTACTCTTAATACCTATTTATAGGTCTTAAATATGCAATATTTCAAATAGATACAGTTTTAAAAAGCAGCACATAGAAAAATTTTTATTCTAGAAGTTAGAGAAATGGCTCTCTGCCAAAAAGCAAGTTCATGAAACGATTTCCAAAACTCAGTAAGTGACAAGCATCTTAATTCTGCATTATGGAATGGCAGTTACAACAATGCTGCCTATGGCATAAAATTATTTTATCAAACAATATTCTCCTGCTTTAAAACCAAGACTGATTCTTGCAGGTTCAGTACAAAATGAGTCACTGGGTTAACTGTGAGGGCCCATGTGTAGGAGGGAAGTGCTGGCATTTCTCCAAGTACAGCAATTGTGGTTTCCACTGCCAGGACTGCCCTTGGAAACCCTGCCATTACTAAACAACTCCTTCCCCCGGTCTAATTCACTAAGCCTCTCTGCTTTAGAGCACAGAAAGTATCTATGGCAGATGATGACAATCATACAACTAGGTAAGCCACCTGGATCTCAAAGGGGTCCAAAGAACAGCCCAGATCCTTCAAAAGATTTTCTGTGGCTATTTTTTACAAGATGTATTCACCAAGTGACCTCAAAATTTCCTTCAAGTCTAATAAGTAATAGACATCAAATCTGTCCTCAGCTGTCATCTATCTGATCAGAACTAAATCACATTTAGTGATTTGCCATTAAAAGATAACCATATCAGCAAAAGGTCACCAAGACACATCCCTGAAAAACAAATATCAAATGCAGAACAAATGCCTGAAGCACCCTCATATCAGGAGGATAAAATAATAAGATTAAAAATAATAATAATAATAATGACTGACAAGAAAACACCCTCTTGGCTGCCAGAAGAAAGTAAAAAGGTTAACACCCTGGACTCCAGAATATACCTCTATAGTGGTAAATAGGGGGGGAAACAGGAAGAAACGAACATCCTGAATCTCTAGTCCTCTAACAGAAATGGCCAGAACTGTAGACAGAACCAGACATGCACCCACCCAGAGACTTACCACACCCGTGTGTGGAGAGCTGAGTGGACACCAGGGCAGCAGACACTGAAGCAGATGAGCCAGCCCTTGCACATCTCCCAACAGATGGCTGAGCCTTTCCACCAGAGATTCAGGTGAGTTATAGATAGGTGCTACCTACATACAGGCTTATCAAAGGGAGGTTAATTAAAACACTGGTACAGGATGAAGTCAAACTTCTTATATGAGAAGTATGTAAGTATCCAAGACACAAACTAAGTTGCCTATTTTAATGATATTAAAACAGTGGCTGGGATGGCATCAAAAGAGTTAAATGTATCTGAGCTCTAGTAAGATATTAATGTTACAGACCTCTGAGAGATTAGAGGGCAAATCAGCAACTTGAAGGCTGATGTGCAAATGGCATACTCATCCCCCAGAGGTAGGCAAAAACCTATTAAGTGGTACTCGAAGCCACAATATAAACTCTACTTCCAAAGCAACCATTTCACTTAAACCACAGATGCTACAGAATATAACATAAACTTATTGTTTTACAATAAATCATCAAAAAATTTCAAGCATACAATGGCCTGCTGAGATTTGCACTTTTATATTCTCAAAACTTTTGCACTCTCCCCTGCCTAGGACTACTTTAAAGGAAACATCTGAGAAGCATGAAGGCATATAAAATTGGTCTTAGGGCTATCACAACAATGAAAGGGAAGTAGAGAATAATCTTTCCGGTTTGAGGAGGCTGGGATTAGAGATTTTGAGTGACTTGCCTCACAGTCCTCAAATGGATGTGAATCCAGGTCATCACATTCTTTCTCCCAAACTACACTGCCTTTCTGGAGAAAAAGGTTTTTTCTACTGGGACCAGAGAGCTCAGGCCTTATATCTCTGATATGAACTAAAAATAGGGTGAGCAGCCCACACGAACCTTTATCCAAGTTACTCTGTCGATAATTAGCTACAAATGAAAACCTCATACATTCATTTTCTAATACTGAGACAGACGATTTTAAAGCAAGATATACATCTTTACTTTTATTTCCCTAGGTTCATATGTTTGATATTTTTTAAATGTGTTCAAGAACTCTCTCGATACGTTTGTTAGTACTTGGTCTCACACAGTCTGGCCAGGCTGGACAAAATGCTGTTCAACTGAACACAAAACAGCACCCAGTTCTTCTAGCAGAAGAATTATAGCTGATGGAGTTTGGATGTTGTCCCCACTAAAACTCATGTGAAAATTTGATCTCCAATGTGGCAGTGTTGGAAACTGATTGAGTCATGGGGGCGGATCCCTCATGAATGGATTAATGCTCTCCCTGGGGGAGGGGGGATTAATGAATGAGTTCTTGCTCTATTAGTTCCTGTGAGAGCTCGTTGCTTAAAAAGACCCTGGCACCTTCTCTCTCTCTCGCTTCTCTCTCTTGCTTCCTTTCACCATGTGATCTGCTTGTACCTGCCAGCTGCCTGCCGCTTTACCACCATGAGTAGAAGCAGCCTGAGGCCTGTACCAGATACAGCTGTCCCAGAATCGTAAGCCAAATAAACCTCTGTTCTTTATAAATTACCCAGTCTCAGGTATTCTGTTATAGCAACAAAAAATGGACTAAAACAATGGCCTTCCCTATCTTTTCACCCTAGAATGACTGATGGAGAATTAAGCAATTGGTTCTGAGAGTCTCTGGCTAAAGAAAGGGAATTTCACAAGGGCCTCTCCATTCAAGGGCTCCAGAATGCAATCAGCAGTGCATTGTATCCGTCAGTTACTTAGTAATCTAAGAGGCACTGAAAAATAGAAAGTGGGGGAAAGACACTCATAATACCCATTAAATGAATCTGCAAACTCTTACTTACTAAAGTAAGAATGGTACAAACTCTTACTACTAAATTTCAAAATTGCTATGAGTTTTTCAGTAGTTGTCCATCTATAGTTTTGAGTAGGTACAGACTGATTAAATAATTAAAAAACAAACAAACAAAAACTACTTGCTGTTACATAATCCCAAACTTCAAACTGAAGGGGTGTGTGTTCTACAGTGACACCTACTGGTAAAGGGTAGCATGACACCCAGACAAAGTAGGCAGATGGAACACTTAGAAGCTACAGGGAAAGAGTGGGTGATACTCAAAAAGGAAAAGCTAAGCAGACAAACAAAAACACCACATATAGCAGTGTCTGTGTACCACAAATGAAGCCCAAAAGGACATCATGATCCTTTTTCACCAAAGATTTTCAAATCAATAAATTTGAAAGAGGCTTCTCCTCGCCCCAATTGGCCATGCAGGTCAAATTCTACATGCAAGTTAAAGGAAAGATGTCAAGTTTATTCATGTTTCTTTTATATGATAAAGAATAAAACTGAAAAAGGTAAAACTGAACACTGTAGCAAGCCTTCTATTCATATGGAAAGGGAACTTTTTGAAGTACCCTTGTACTGTTTCAAATACAATTGTGGTCAAAGGAAACTGGTGATATGAGAAAAGCATACTTTTCTTCAATAACTAAGTGTAGTATGCCATAGAGAGAGCCAGACGGACACCTGAAAATCTAGTTCAACTTCCAGTTCCCATGGGATCTTACATACTAGAGAACCTAAAATTCAAGTAGTATGGTATAACGAATAATAGAAAACCTGAGTTCCAGTCTTGGTTATTCCAGTAATTTAGTTGGGTTCTCATGAACCAACCAACCTTCAAAGAATGAGACAACATTTCTGGGCGTACTTTCCTCATCTGTATGATTAGTGCAGGGAACTAAATGGGCCTTACAGTAATGTCACTAATAAAAACGATTTCAGTTTCAGTGTTTTCCCCAACAGATGGATATGGTTTACACATCAATGTCCATACCTTAGTGACCAGACAAAAAAAGCAATAAAAAAAAAAGCTGCCTTCAACTTTCAGGTACATCCTACTATAAGAAAACTTTCACACTGCAGTGTAACTGTTTAGAATGACGGAAAGAATCCTGGTTTCCACACGCAGTCAAAATCCAGTATTTACTGAAAAAAAAAAAAAAAGTCTGCAGAAAAAGAATACTCATTACGTAATGTGCAGGACTCCAACAGCAGCTCTTTAATTTTTTTGATTTTTCCGTAACACAGGCATTTCTCTCTTTCACGACAATTATGGAATTAATGTGTAAAATGCTTAAAAGGCTGCAGATCCTCAAATACGGATAGAGCTTGCCCTCAAATGCCTGCATATGAAAGCCAGAATACGTTAATTCAGATAAAACTTCATCACCTGTCTGTTAAAATGGTTCAGTTATTTATTGGGTAGGGGTGGGAACAGGACACACATTTCTCAGTACTAATAATACCAACAAGAGGCCATGTAAAATGTCCTCCTCAGATGCAATCAGTGCTCTGCCCAGAGCACAGAGGATAAAACAGGATAAAGATATGCTTCACTTCTAAATTGCTGCAGAAAACTTTAAATTAACATTAAAGTCTTGTTAGGATTCTTCTCATTTAGAAACGTTAGGAAGTGTGGCCCCAGCCGCCTGACACAGTTAATCTATCCCTCTGCTTAAGTAATTGACATTTAAGGACAAGTGAAAAGGAACACAAACTTTTATTTATGTCAAAGGTGAATTAGTACGCTTGCTTTGACCTTCAAACTCTTTCCATTTGGAACACAAATATTAGTTCTTAGAATGTAAATATGTGCAACTGATTTAACTGCACTACTTTCACCACTTAAATTTGTTCATTCATTCGCTAATCCAGTATTTATTGAGCACCTATTATGGGACAGAACCATTCTAGGAGCCGAGATAAGAGACGAACAAGAGGAGAGAGACAATACACATAAAAACAAATAAGACAATTTATAAGCAGTGATAAGTACTACAGAGAAAACAGTTCTTTCTTGATATATGAATGCATTACAAGTGGATCTCGGCAAAGTCTCTGAATAATTTCAAGTGACGTTTACAGCTCACGTTCAATACACATGTGTATTCCAGTTTCAATATTCTAAATATGAGTCAAAGGAAGTATAAAAGAAACCGAAAACCACTGAAATATGAGAAGAAACAGATTTAAAACATCTGTTCTCTCTCCTTGCCGCATAAGCACACGCAGAAGGAGAAAAGTGAATAACCAACCAATCGATATTTTTTAAGCACAGAAAAAAGAAGAAAAAATAGAAAAACTGGTCCAGTACTTTATGGCATTCCGTGATACTTTAAAGGCAATTGTAACGCATGTCAAGAAAACTACATAAAAGCAAAAATATTTAAAATAATTTCCAAAAACATGCAAATCACTCCCAACTCCTCCCTCCCCCGACCCCGCACCTCCACCCCCCAGTAGTCTCCTTTGAGCTGCTCTCAAAAACTGTTGCTTAGGCAGCAACTATTTTCTCCGACTCTGGCTCATTTTCAAACTCCCCAAAATATGCAACGCAAAGATAAACTGTTCTTTTACTCCCATCTTCAATTCCACGGAAAGCCAAGAAAAAGTCGATCCATAACCTCCACCTCGGTTGCGCCTTGCAGGTGAGGGAACTGCCGGGAAGGGGCTCTAGGGCGTGCCCCACCCAGGTGCGCGGACCCCGCTCCGCCAGGCCCGGAGAGCTCGGCCTCCGCCCCGCGTGCCCAAAGGAGGAGCGACGCGGAGGATGGAGGAGGCGCGCGGCGGGACCTGGGGAGCTGGACCTGCAGCGCCCGCCGCCGCCGGGTCCCCACCCGAGGCCCGGCCCCGGCCCCCCGCCCCGCAGGGCCTCTGACCTCTCCGGGCCCCGGGACTGCTGCTGCCGCCGCTGCTGCCCGCGCTCGTGCTGCCGCTGCCGGGACCGCTGCTGCTGCTGTTGCCGCCGCCACCGCCGCCCTTGGCATTCTTGCGCGGGGCCATCGCACTCCGCGGGGCTGGCGAGGGCTGGGGGCTTCCTCAGTACGCGGGGCCCGCTGACGGCGGCGGCGCTGGCGCGGGTGCGGCCGCAGTTCCTACAGCAGTGCCTGTACCTCGTCACCGCCCGCCGCGCCTCGGAGGACTTTCACCCGCGTGCCGGCTGCGCGTACCCGGCCCTCGCGTGCGCCAAAACGGCGACTCCCTCCCGACGCGAGCGCGCGCGGCTCGCCCGCCCCCGGCCCCGCCCCTTTCCAGACTCGCCCCGCCCGCGGGAGCGTGAGTGACGGCGGGCACGAACCAATCGCAAAGGCCTCTATGAGGGGGCGGTATCCTGCCGTACTGCCCCGCCCCCTGAAGACTTGGGACCATTCTGGTGCAACGCAGCAGCCTGTGGGCGCGAGCGGCTTTCGGCTTTCCAGTTTGTCGCGGTCCTCTGGAACGTGGCAAACGTAGAAGCCGAGCGAGCTCTCGCGAGCGTTGGCGGACCTCCCTAGATCGGGATGGGGCGGGGCGCGAGGGCGGGACTTGTGGACACGTGGGCCGCGCCCGGGCGGAGCGCGCCGCCTCTTGGCCTTTCTCTGGGGATTTTGCTCCCGTCCCCCTTCCCAATACACAAACACCGAGGAATGCAATCGCGCTCCTTGAGAAAGAGGTGCCTGTTTTGTGCCAGTATTGATATTAAGACATGTTTGAAATGGTGATATTAGGACTAGCTCATTGCTTAAGCCTCAGTAGTTGATCCGTTCGGTGTTAAAGTAGGAATTTACTTCGTTTGTGCCATCAATATTTTCAGAGGATTTTAGTTAAGACATGAAAATGAAAATGTGATACAAAAAGTTCTTTTTCTTACCCTGAACGACAGACACCCTTCATCTAAAGTCTCCCTCTGCCAGGCTAACGCCCGCGGGCATCTTTCCTTGATGTCCCCAACCATGGGTCCCCTACTGTGTACTCGCAGAGAGCCTGGCCCTGTGCTGCCGCAGAATTCGGAAGGGGGTATACTAAGTGTCTGGGCAGATGGATGAACCAGACGAGGACTTGAGGTGAGGGACATCTTCGTCTTGGTGTCGCCAATTGCTAACACCATGCCCGGTGTGTAATATAAACGAGAAATGTTTGGTGATTTTGATACATTTTTGTCAACTTCTTAAAACCTCCCCCCAATTCTTGACCACGTTTCGGGCCATCCCCTGGGAGTGTGTCAGGCGGGCTCAGGAACTGGAGAGAGCGTTGCCATGTGGCGTCTGGTCGCGTTCCTGTCCTCCGGCCCCGCAACCCCCGCCCCCACCCGCAGGCAGGTTCCCCGGCCCAGCCGCCTCTGCCTCTTCCTCCTCTGCTGTGCCCGGCTGCGCTAGCGATGCACAGAAGCCACCGAAAGTCGTGTTGCAGAATGGGGAGCGGGCTTGTGTCTCCTTTTAATGAAACAGTCTTAAACTGTTAATAAGATGGGGGGCGGTGTCTCAGAGTTTTTACTGAAGCGGCTCTTTCAACTTTTATCTTGTGGCATCTCCTTCTCTCTCCACACGTCCTTTCTCCCATTCAGGCCCCCTTACAAGCCCCATGACGGTATTTCAATGGGAGTGGGGGCTGGGCTAAGAAACAGATCTGGATGATAGTACCTATTATAAAATAATAATGACAGCTAATCTGCAAAAAAAACAATGCTCTTGGTCCCCAAGATCTTGTACTTCTTAAATTCTCACAAAACCCTGTTACTGCATCCGTTTTTTAGGGATGAGGTAACCGGGGCTCAGAGAGATTAAACAAAGTAAGGAAGGTCACGAGCTAGTAAGTGGATAGGGAGGGCTGTGAAGTCAGTTGATCTGGCTCCAGAGTCTATGGTGCAAATTATTCTTCCTGGACAAGGCTTAGTTTTGGGTGGAGAATGTCTCACCAGGCTCCCTCGTCCCTTAGCAGATGTGTCTAAGAAGCCTCGCTGGTGCTACCTGTAATGATAGATCTGAAACCGGGTGGTGGGTGCTTATCAAATCCCACCTCTTTGATAAGAGCTGACTCCAAAATGCCACGAAGGGATGCTTTGCTCCTGCATTTCCAGACACTCAATCTGGTACCACTGACAAGGTACGTTACTGTATACCTTAGGCAGTACCAGGCCGCTTTGTAAGTATAGATCACAGGAAGCAGGAGGCTATCTAGTTTCTCACTGTGCCGTATTTATACTCTCAATTTTATAAAATAAAACGTATAACAAGACTTACAACGTCAAATACTGTTAGTTCTACATACAGTTTAGTTTCAGGGACTAAATTTCCTCAGGCTAGGTATCAGAACTATACATTTTACATGTTTATACTTCCCACTTTATGGATGTTAAAAAACACAAACCTTGCCTTGGATCCATGAATTTCTTTACATAAGACCTTCTCTCAGCATGCGGTGGGGAAGGTGAGGCAGTCCCAGTATTTGAAATTAAGGCCAAATGTCCCTTTTTAGTCTATCCTCTTTTCTGTGATTTCTAGATAAGCTATGAATGAACCCTGGATAAAATAATGTTAAAACGAATCATAAAGACAAGATTTAACGAGGACAATGTATTAAAATCCTAATTTAATAGAGCTTTTGAACTAGGCCAAATGTGTCTTTCAGATATTTCCATAAACTTTCCATTGGCTTCACTGGGATTTGCAAATGAAAACTGGAGAGCAGCACTTGCCCTAGTTTCCCTCCCCCCGCTCTTATTAACCCTTCACAACCTCCAGTCAAATAAACACTTTACAAATTAGACATTTCTGGACTTATTTGTACCTAATAAAACATTAAAGTTTCATTTTAACCTGCTTCCTGGCAGTGCCTCCCATTTGTATGCAATCTTCCTAACGTGAAATTTTATTACTGCAAACTGAAAGTGAGTAATTTCTCATGTTTATTCACCATAGTAAATTGGGCCATAGTGAAAAAAATGAATTTCTGCTGGTCATGATTTAATTGTATGTTTTCATAAGACATTAGCGGAATTTGTTGCAACAAAAGCTATGTTGGTAAGTACAAGAGCACTTTTAAGGCATTCTCTACCCAATGTGCTCTCAAAACAAATATTCCCATACAAGTTATATCTCAACAAGTAAATGAACTGTCATTTTCATCAGACAGCTTGACTTTATCATAGAAAAGATAAGTCTGGCCCATAATCTACATCATAAAGACACAGAATGAATTTATACAGGCAGAAATAATTTTAAACCTAGTAAAAAATAGATTAGAATTGGATATACTGTGTTGTGATGTGGGAAAATGATCTGAAATCATATTAGCTAAGAAACCTATCATTTCTTTTTCACTTCAATTCTTTACATTTTCTATCAGAATTGGTACTTCTTAGTGCCAAAGTTCCTTCCTAATAAATAGCATGTAAGTAATGGCTATTGCTAGGTCTTAAGTTTCCTAGCATAGGGAACTGATAGTATTAACTGACTCTTCTTAAGTCTCAAACTTTATTCTAGAAAAAACCTTAAGCATGGAAAAAAAGGCAAATAATTAGAGAATAACAACTAACTACAGGCAGGGCAACTTTGTGTTATATAAAAGAAAGTATTAATGTGATTTAGGAGTGGTTAGAAAGTAATGGAGGAATAAAAGAAATGTGGAGAAATCTCAAGGATTCAATTTCTTTGCAAAATAATTATTTCACTTAAACTATATTTGCCACAAGCAAATAAGCCATGTCTCTTCGTGTGTGTGTGTGTGTGTGTGTGTGTGTGTGTGTGTACAACAAAGGTAATTATTTCCATGTCCTTCATAAAAAAAAATACATTCTAATTAGGTGGAAACAGGTCCCCAGTCCAAAGAAAAGTATCTTGAAACTAACTTCTAGGATTCTCCAGTCAATTTTAAATATATAAAGCAGATGTATTTGCCTTACAATGAATAGTGTTATTACAATATGCAAAATTGGATCAATTAGTCAACCTGAATCCTTGATAGTTTATGAGAACTCATGTACACACTACATAAGTATTAATTCAACCTTTTTTGCTCTGTCATTATTCTTACTTGAATCCATTCAGCAATTTCATAAGCACATGACATACTGAGCTCATACCAAAAAAAAAAAAAAAAAAAAAAAAATCCTAAGAGACTGCCAAGGAGCTTGCTAGCATGAAAAATAGGGAAGGTCTCCTTGTTTTATTGTAACAAGATTTTATTAACCTAAACAACACTATTAGTATATTTGAAGTTCTACAGGATTTCTTTATTTTAAGAAGCACAGTATCTGTTACTTTAAAAAAATCATTTAGCATTATATTGTGGCTATAAACAAGTAGTCCAGAATACTTTGTAATTCTTCATGGAACTGCTACAATACTGACTTCATCAAATGATAAACTAATTTCTCTCTTGGCAGATCCATTTGAGTTAGAGACAGACACCAGTATTCTAGATGTTCACTGATAGCATATTAATCTAGTAAAATTTAGTGGAAATTGTTTCCAAGCAGTTGTCTCACAAATTATATATGATTGTGTTTTCTCTACTTCTTTAAGTTATCTGTATTGCATTAGTTTTGCTAGGTACAATACAAAAGAAGAATTGAAGAATGGAGCTACCAAAACGTATGCATAGAGAAGCAAAGGTGCAAAATCCTAAGTGCTGAAGTGCTGGCTGTTTAGATATATCCCAAGAGATTCTTTTTAAAAACATTCTCTTTACCAAGTGTGAGAAAATTGAAATCAAACATGAACAGCTCCATATAGTGCTTGGGCTTATGTGAAAATAAACAAAGTTACAAACAATGTTTAGGTAACTGTGTGCAGGCTACAGACCGTGAAGACTATTGATGTCCTCATCTATGTATCTCTGGTGAACAAGACAGTGGCCAGATCACAGTAGGTATGACATAAATGTTTTCACCTAGGGTTCTTTGCACTTGTTCTTCCTCTGCAGGGGGAGTGCTTTCTCCAGACAGTCCGGAGGGTCATGGGACTCTTCACGTGTCACCCCGTGGTTTAGCCCCAAGCCGTGCAATACCTTTCCAGCTGAAATGTTCTTGGTGAGCACTCTCTACGTAGGCATGAAGTGGTTAGCCATTAAAACACTAGGCAGCTGCAGGTAATGGCTTATGTTGCTGGCAACACAAAAGAAGAAATATAAAGTCAATGTCTTTTTGACATAAGGGGAAATCTTTGCAAGCAGTATTTAACAAAAAAGGAATTATCTTCTTAAAAATAGGTAGAGGTAGCCCATTTAACATTTATCCTGCCACACCACGGTGAGCAGTCATGAATAGCTGAAGTGGGCAGTCATAAAAAGCAAGCATAGGAAGAGAATGTACCATTGAGAATGAATCTGTGCAGTAACCACTTAGAAAATACGGTAGCCTGAAGCAGAGAACTACATTTGATGAATACCTACTGAAAACATGAAGTCTGACCAATTATAAATAGATAAACTGCGAACTCTAACAGTTAGAATGAGAGCCTCACAATAATGACGTGGCTTCCAAATTAGACCAGCATGGAACACAGAAGATAATCTATGAGTGACATAGAGCTAGGATGGGAGAGGGGGGAAAAAGGTTCATCCCATTAACTAGGTTTGACAAGGTCTTTTTTATTTATTTATTTATTTATTTTTTATTTCCGTGTTAGGCGAGGTTGGATCTGATACCAGAATTGTGCTCAGTATTATATACAGTCGGTTGGACATGTGAGCATGTGTATTTGGAAGTTGGTAAATTTCACATAAGTTGTTGCACACTGTCAGTTTATACTTCATCTAATCCTTAAAAAAGAAAGTCAAGTTTCAAGTTAATAGGATTGCTTCAAGTGTTAAAGATATTGAACGGACTCGTTAGTCTCAAATTCAGGCTGTCAGTCAGATTTTGCTGTTGGGAGGGAGCAGATGTTGTAAGCAGCAATGCTCACTGAATGATGCTTATTCAGGTGTAATTCCTGCTTGTGTATGCAGGATGACTCATAACACAGGCCATCATAGAGGAGGGGTGACCATCACTAAACGCAACGATGTGTCCCTCACTCTTTTATCATCCTTTGCCTCAAAGCATCAAGAAAAGATGTGTGTTACCTCTACTCCATTCCCCTTCTGCTATTCTTTAATGACTGTTCTCCTTCAGAACTACCCTGGATGGTAACCACATTTCCCTCTGGGACACATGTTGGGCACAAAGGAAAGGGGAGAATTCTGAGTGTGGTTGCCTGCTGGTCCTTTACTTTCTGGCCCTTTCTCCCTGGCCTGTCATCAGTGCAGGCCCAGTAGGTACTGTGGACTCAGAGATAAAATGCTTTCCATAGGTGAGGCTAGAAAGCAGGTTAGAAGTCCTATAGCTCTTGGGAAGAATCTCCACTGTCAACAGGAAAACTTCCTTCCTCTTATCCTCACTCTTAGGATTCCCAGTAAAAATGCAACTTGTGGGGCTGGAAGGACAGCAAGTTCAACATGACTGGCAAAAATTTGGTCTGCCTCTGGCTCTGATCCTGCAGAATAACAGCTCTGCAGTAAATGAGGCACCATGCCAGAGAAACCAGCCAGAAGAATTTCCAAATGGGAGTGGAGGGTGGGGAGACCTTTCCAGTAGGCAATAGTGCAAGGCCTGCAAAGGAAACAGGACTGCTGCAGCCCTTTTCTCTATAGCCCCCTGCTTTCCCCTTGGCAAACACCCACCTGTCTCAGAAGCCCTCGCTCCCGACCAGGCATCCCCCACTCAGTTATTCTAGCGCGAGTGGAGAAAGGTTTCTTGCAGTTGTTACCATCTGCAGGTAGTAATCAGTTTTAAAGGTAGTTAAAAAAAGAACCCCATGTTCCCACTACTGTGGTCCTCCCAGCCTAACCACAGGGCCTTACACATAGGAGACTGGTCCTTGGACCAGTGGTGGCTAGTGAAACTACCCTTTGTGATACCCCTTCTAAAATATTCCCTGCCTCAAAAGGATTTCTAGTCCCCAAGTTCACAATTCAGTGGCTTCTCTGAGTGCTCTCCAGTGGTTTTCTGCTTGGCCGAAAGCTGGAACAACCACCAAGAGAGCGAAGTGCTGTTTCCCCACTTTATGCACCCTATTTTCAGAAATGTGCCATGCCAGAAAATATTTGGACATTAGCTAATAGGTAACATATATTGTGTGTGTTGTTGCTGTTGTTGTGTTTTCCTGAAGCTTTTGAGATTTTGGCAGTGTTTGCCATATAGACTTGACAATATTGTCAGAGCTTTATCTTTTAGTGTCATGACCTTTCTTGAGAGCTATTTCTGATATGGGAAAAAACTATAGCATCTGAAGATCTGAGTGGAGGAAGGAACCAGAACAAAGAGTATAAAAGGCTATTTTCTTTAAAACCAGCTACACCTGTTTCCTTATTTCTACACAAGTCAATCATCCAATTAATTGCTTATCCTTAAATTATGTTCTTGCTAAGATAACTATCAATTTTAAAAAAAACACTATTCAGATAATTTGGAAAAATTCCAACATACAAAAATGAGAAAATTTTATTACACGTAAGTCAACTAACATTTCTTATATTCCTACTTATACCTTTAGCATTGTTGCCTTTTAAAAATTTTGTCCTTGACTTTTACATGATTATGATAGGCTTTTCAGCATCTTTATTGCTGTTTTTTTAATATATGAGTTAAGGCTGTTTCAGGCTATGAAATAGATTTTCTACCTGTTTCCTCATTCTTAAATAATGTCCTCTGCTTAACCATTTCCAAGGAAACTGAATAAATGTGTTAATACATAATCATGTAGCATTACCAGTTCTATTCAAATTTTAATGCACACCAAATTTTCTCCTTGTGAAAATGACTCATTTCTGTATACTTTACTGCTGAGATTGTATAATTAAGGCAAAGCTAACTCATCCAATTAAGTGCTGAGTCCTCAGGATAAACTAGGCAGGCACGTGCAAGGCTCTTTCTACCTTGCCCATGGATGTAGTAACTATTCTCTGTCTGGGGTTGGAAATTCATGGCTCCTGAATACATTTGAGTGACTGAGTATTTAATTTAACCAGGAGTGCTGCAAATCAGATTCTGCCTCTATCTGACTGTGCTGTGGAACCCCAAGAAACTCACTGGGACTCTCTGGGCTCAGTTATCTCCTGTGGAAAGAATGGGCTGTCATCGTGGAGCCCATCCGTCTTTAATAACCTGATGAAAGCGATGGACCACCATGAGAAACATTCTCATAGCCATAAATTTTCTAGACAATTTTAGAAATTCATGCACCCCAAATTAAGGATATCCGCACTAGAACATAAAGTTCCTTCTATTCCTCACATTCAATAACGTTAAGTCTTGGTAGCTGCTACTGGGAAAGTTCGCTCACACTTTCTTAGTCTATTCACAGGGTTGGTGGCTGCGGGTGACAAATGAGCTACCTTGTATCCATGGCAACTTTGAGTAGTATCAACTAGTTTGTAAAGAGGATGTTTGAGGTCTCTACATAAGATATAAATGTGGGTAACAAAGGAATGGGCCTATTATTGGTCTGGTGGGTTTACTGAGTTTCACTGGCTTTTGCATCATATGTAACTTTTCTGGAGACCACAATGAGATAATTAATGAGAAAGTCCCTTAGAAACTAGGAAGTGCTTTACAAATATAGCAGTTGTTTTCTTCTTAATTTTTATGACATACATTTTTACTATAAAGAGCATACAACTTTTCAATGGCAATATACCTATATACCCAATTTTGACCAAACTTATTAACTAACCTGGTGGATCTAGGGCAAAATAATCAACTAAATATAAAAGTTACTAAGCGTTTTTGAAGAAACATAAAATTTGTAACAATATGTCTTTTTTGACTTTTCCCTTTCTCTTACTCTCAACTTTCCTTCCTATCTTAAACATTTCTTGACCCCCTGACATGTCAGACACTGCCCTGGGAGCTGCAGTACAAGGCAGGTGCTATTTAATTCCACAGTGCATGAGTTAGGCTATACAATTGCTGTTTAAAAAGGTCTAACATTTGGCGATTTTATCTAGTTCCATCTGTAAATATACTGTGTAGCCCATTCTACAAACATCAATTGAGGGCCTACTTCCTGCCAGGTACTGAACCAAAAGCATGTGGACTTTGTTCTCAAGCAGTTCATGTTGTTTTGGAGGGAGACTGGCATGCAAACTAACAATCAAAGGGCAGCATGCTAACTTCTGTATCAGCCTGCAAAGGTGGGATGGACCAAGGGCATGGAGGGCAGGAGGAGTCAAGCTACTGTGTTTCCATGTACACCATAAAAAAGTTATTGGACTCCAGAGACATAAACAAATCTTCAAGAGTATGTTGTTCAGCCTCTTCATTTTACAAATGAGAAAGCTGAATATCTAAGAGCAAGAGTGACTTGCAAGAGGTTGCATAGTCAGTAAATGCAGAACTAGAACTCAAGTCACTCTACAGCATGCATTCTCAGCAGGGGAGATACTATCCCCAGTAAGGTGGAAATTGATTCTTGGGGGCCAAAAACTTTTTGGAATTATGATAGTTACCTCCCGTCTTAGTCGTTTGTGCTGCTGTAACAAAGTACCTGAGACTGGGTAATATATCAATAATAAAAATTGTTTTCTCATCTCACAGTTCTGGAGGCTAAAAGTCTAAGATCAAGGTGCCAGCAGGTTTGGTGGCTGGTGAGGGCTGCTCTCTGCTTCCAAGACAGCGCCTTGTTGCTGCGTCCTCCAGAGGGAGAGACACTGTGTCTTTGCATGGCAGAAGAGCAGAAGACGGTGAACCTATTCCCTCAAGCCTTTTTATAAGGGCCCTAATCCCATCCATGAGGGCTCCACCCCCCTACTTCTTAAAGTCCACACCTCTAACTCCTGGTACATTGGCAATTAAGTTTCAACATGAATTTTGTAGTGGACAAAACATTGAAACCATAGCATCTCCAAAGAGCCATAGTACAGAAATAGATACATAGTGTATCTATGGTATTAAATTTTCATGGGATGAAGGGATTATTAAGAAAAAAGAAATTCTTGCAGGGCTTCTTGTGGGGTGGGAGCAGTAATTTTATAAAAGTTGGAGAAAAACTGCTGTCTAGCCAGGACACGGTTCCTTCTGTGTTGATACCTCATCTTTATACTTCATGGTCCTGGATGTTATTTTATTTATTGTTTAGCCTTTTTTCTTACCGTCTCCTCATTCTCTCCGCTTTTCTTTTTTTTTTTTTCAGTTTCTTCCTTCCATCCAACCACTACGATCTATGAAGGCTAATTGGCTTTCAGTGGACTATGTACTTTAGGCACTATGCACTCCAACATGTGAAATAGGAAACAGAATCTCTCAACTTTAATTTTGTTCTCTAAAATTAAAAAAAAAAAATCCTTATTTAAAAATCTAATTCATAAAGTCATCCTTATTTTTTTTACAGGAAAAATCTTTTATGGTTAGTTTTCTGTGTGTGTGTGTGTGTGCTTGTAATAACAGACATTAACGAACAATGAGCATTTACTATGTGCTTGGCACTAGTGTTTGCTTTACATGGGTTACCTCTCATAATCTTCATATCAACCCTATGAAGTAGATGTGATTATTATTTTAATTTTACAAACAAGGGAATTGAGGTACCAAAAATATTCAGTCACACACCTAACAGTCAGGTCCACATATCTAATAAGTGGCAGATTCAGAATCTGCATGCACCCTGGCAGGCTGGCTGTAGAGCACAGGCTTTCCCCTCTACACCATACTGATGGTTATTACCCATACCTGGAGGCTCTCCAGGGGGCTGCACAGATGAGTTCTTGTTTCCCTGGTAAGGTAATGTAAGGGGCTATGACCCAACTTCTGCAGTCATCGTATGTGCATTTCCAGGAGCTTGGGAAATTCAGGGAGTTGGAATGGCAGGGGGGAGTGACAACAGCCCCCATGCAGCAGAGGAATTAAGAATTCTGAAGAACACAGGTGAAGCCATTCTGGGAAGTGATGGGTTGTGCTCCAAAGGCCATGGGTCAAGAGCAGTTATGGGAGTCAGAAATGTTCAAGCATGCCTAATGCTGAACTAGCTCCCACAAGTAACTCCTTGCAGAAGGCCTGTTCCCTAAATCCCAGTGAGAAGAAATGCTGGAACATTGAAGACCCCTATCTCCCAAGACCAGGGGCTGCCCAAGGCCCTAGTAGTGTCCATTAAAAGCAGTGTGTCAGTTAGGGTCTCAGAGAGTCAGACAGCAAGACAAAATCAGATATGCAAGAGGCATAAAGGGAGAAACACCTCCGAAGGATAAAGGTTTAGGGAGCAGGAGCAGGAAAGAGGGCCCTCAGCCTATGGTGCAATCTGACTCTCTCTTATGAACGGAGAGAGAAAAGGAAAGTCAGCCGTGCTGACTCTTCGGCTTTCTTGAACATGACAAACTTGCTTCTGCCTCAGGCCCTTTGCACTTGCTTGGGACTGCATTTTTCCACATGTCTATAAGTCCTCTCTCTTCTGTTCTGTAGGTCTCTATGCAGAATTCACTGACAACACAGAGACCTTTTCTGACACATTTGTTACCTTGTCATCCTGCCAATCTTTACTTTCATGCTCTGATTTGCATTTCTCCATGGTGTTTATCACGATGGCATGATAGTACGGAAGGTCCCTGACTTAACGACGGTTTGACTAAATGATTTTTCGACTTTATGATGGTACAAAGATACATATTCAGTAGAAACTGTACAACCATTCTGTTTTTCACTTTTAGTATTCAATAAATTACAAGAGATACTCAACACTTTATTATAAAATAAGCTTCGTGTTAAATGATTTTGCCCAGCTGTAGGCTAATATAAATGTTCTGAGCCGTTTAAAGTAGGCTGGGCTAAGCTGTGACGTTTGGTAGGTTAGCTGTATTAAATGCACTTTTGACTTGTATTTTCAACTTACCAGGGTTTATCAGGACATAACCCAATTGTAAATCAATGAGCATCTGTATATATCATTACACTTGTTTATTTATTCATTATCTATCTCCCAGCATGGGAATATAAGCTCTAAGAGCACAGAGAATTTGTTTTCTTCACTGCTGTCTCCCAACCACCTCAAATGTATGTAGCACATAGAAGGTACTCAATACACATTTATGGAATAAACAAATAATAAATGACTATCTGGGCAATGTGATTACTGTCTCATTAGTTATTTAGGATAAGCAGGCACTGGCAAGGGAGTAGAGGGCTTGTAGAAGAGCATAGCAGTCCCATTTATTCTCCTGGAGCCACCTGAGGCTTCCCTGGCCCTTGGAGGTACAGAATATGACATGCCGGCTTTAGATACCTCCAATACAATGATATACATCCTGGTGGGGTGGGTCATGTGGATGGCTGGGAAGAGGAAGTCGGGAGAGAATTATGCTATGGAACAAAGCAGGCTCGGAGTAGACATTACATACTATTAATGAACTAAAGACTTAGGATTGCTGAGACCGTTGGGTGGAATTTGCATACTTCCCTGAATAACTTTTGCTTTATATTATACAAGCAAACATATTTTATTATTCCTGAAGCTTTCCCTTTCTGTTAAAGTTTCAATCACTTTCAAGATGAATCTACAATATTTATATTGCCATTGCTTATTTTAAACAATGAAACACATATTTTACTCTCAGTTGTACAAAATATTAGCAGTAGCTGAGAGCAGCACAGACTTAAATTATGTAAGAAGTAGCAAAGTCACCTTTTCCTGAGAAAAAGCTATTTATAATAAACACTGCCATGTCAGAGGCTAATGAACATATGCTGACTTCACATTTGGAATGTGTATGCCTATCTGTATTTTGACAAACAGAGACTACTGACAGTTTAAGAAAAATATTAATTCAGCATTTAAAAGATAATCATTAAACAAAATTACATCAAATTCAAAATGAGTTTAAAACTTGATGACAATTTTTTTCATTAATTCAATAAGAACCGATCATTTGCTCTACTCATTTTGCTTATTGAAATTTGATCCCATGAGTTATTTTTCAGCTAGCTTCATTCAGTTTTATCAATTTTTTTTTTTTTTAGTTAGAGGAGTTATGATTCCCATAGAGGTAATGAAAAGATCAGTGGTTGCCAAGGGTCTGGGGGGGAGGGAGGGATGGATGAATAGGTGGAGCACAGGGGATTTTTAGGGCAGTGAAACAATTCTGTATGACGTTGTAACAGCAGACGCATGACATGATGCAGTTGACAAAGCCCGTAAAATGTACAACACAGTGAACGCTATTGTAAAATAATGGACTTTAGTTAATAATAATGTATAAATATTGACTCATACACTTTAGTAAATGTTCTGCACTAATGCAAGATGTTAATAATAGGGAAATTGTTCAGAGAGGAAGAAGCAAAAACAGGGAGGGTATATGGGAATTGTCTACCTCTGTTAAATTTTTCCTGTGAAAATAAAACTGCTTTAAAAAATAGTTTTGCTTCTTTTTTTTAGTTTTAAAACATGACCTAATTAAATGCTATTTATAAAAAATTCAGTTCAAATATAACAATATAGGTAGGCTGAAAGTAAAAGAGTGGAAAAAGATATTCCATGCAAACATTAGTCAGAAGAAATCACATAAAGTAGACTTTAAAAAGTAGCAAAAACAATTACCAGGTACGGAGACGGACATAATAATAAAAAGGTCAATCCGCCAAGAAGACACAGGAATTGCTCTCCTGGGCACGTATCCCAGAGAAATGAAAAATGATGGAATAATTCTGTGCCTCAATTGTAGTGATGTTTACATAAGAAGTGATAAACATGGCATAGAAATACACACACACATTGTACCAGTGTCAGATTCATGGTTTGATATTGTACTGTGGTTATTACACAAGATGCAGCCATTGGGGGAAACTGAGTGGGAGATACATGGGACTTCTTTGTATTATTTTAACAATTTCCTATAAATCTATAATTCTTTCGAAAGCAAAACTTGAAAGTGATTTTTTTAAAAAGTATGGTTGATGCCATCTGAGTTGATTTTGTCTCTAGCCGTCCTGCCAGCTGCTGCTTCATGATTCCTGAGGCACTTCCTTTAGGTAGCCTTCTGTAAGCTCCACCAGCTGTCGCACCAGGATCCCTGGTGAACTGCATTACAACACACCTCTAAGCCTCACCAGCTGTCACTCTGAGGTCACCATTAAATGTTTTAAAGCAGCCCTCTACAAGTCATTGCAGGTGCAACTTTCCAGAGAAGGTGTTTTCTTTCATTTGTCTTTTTGAAGTGCCTAAGAGACGTGATTTGTTCTTTACTTATTTTTCAAAGAAGCTTACAAGTTTGTTTTCCTCATTTTCAGTTGGTTTGTTTAGTTATATTTCACAAAGGAGAGACAAAAAGGCAGACACTAAGGACAGATGTATCAGGGTTCTACCAGCTGGTGAGGAGCAAGGAACTGGATAACCGGTGTTCAGGATGGCTGTGACATCTCAGCTGATGGGAATGTTAACCACCAAGAGAATTTCTTGATATTCATGGAACAAAGGAGCAAGGCTCCAGAAATTCCATTTTGATTTAACTGTTGATTATATAGAACACTGGCTGCTTACAAGAACCACATGAGGAGCTTTAAAAGGCAGCAGTGCTTATGTTCTACCACAGGCCAGGTAAATCAGAATTTCTGATTCAATATATACCAAAGATACATAGATGTGTGTGTGTGTGTGTGTGTATGTGTATCAAATTTCACACTTGCCAGTGTTATAGATAGAATGTTAATAAGTGCTGTGGAGGAAAATAAAGTTGAAAGGGGAATAAGAAATGTATGTATGTGTTTGTTGAAGAGGTTGCAGGTTAAAATTGCATAGTCAGAGAGGCCTTCTTTGTCCAATTTCTTTTTCACAAAAGATGGACAATCCTTCAGAAAAATCTCCATGAAGTTCTCTCCATACAATACGTAACCCTTAGAAAAGGAAGTCTTGTAATATATCAATGTAAATTTGAATTTAGTAAGTCAACATTACCCACATAAGGAACTTGGCTTGAGAGTAAATATTTATAAGTCTAAATAATTAGGCCTGACTGCTATCTCACAGTTAAAATAAGCCAGAAAGAAAGTGACTCATTGGAATTGCTGTTTGCATTAGGTACTCTATACTAGTACATCTTAATATGCTCTGTAGTTCAGAACATTACTTCCTTAAAGACTAAGATATCCTGAAAAAGCAAAGTTCATTTTGGGTAAATTATTTTCTTTTTAAATTATTGCCTTTTAGGATTATAGAAATATTATTTGATCATTGTACAACATTTAAAAAAATATTAACAATGACTTCATCGTTAACATTTTGGCTTATGTTCATGTAGTCCTTTTTATCCATGTATACATATGTAGGTCTTTTGTTCCTCTCCCTTTTATGTTTTCAAAAACATGCTGGGCATGCTAGGCAAACTATAAATATACCCTATATATAATTAACACACATGCATTATTTTATATATACTACATATGATATATTATTATACTATATATAATTATAAGTAAAACTCAGTTAATTGAAGCATTTGGGAAAATGAAATGAATGTTCTGATGCTTTTTTCCTATTTTTTCCTACTTTGCCTTGGCCACGCACACCCACATCTGAAGACTCAAATTCCAACACCTACCCTGAGACTGCAACATTCCAATCTTCCCCTTTTCTCTCTCACCTTCTCTTATTACATTACTTTTTACCCTAACTGGAACTTTCCACTTTCTTCCCACCAGCCCCTTCTCTTGTCAGTTCCTTCTCTATTTTACCCAGGTCCTATAACCCACATCTATAACTTCCTTTATCTGCAGTTTTTCTATTGTGTCTGCAGTCTCCCAGTCATAAGCCAGCATCACTGGTTGCTGTCCACTTCACCAGTCTGTGCAGACCTGTGGTCTTCCCGTCATCAGAGAGTCACTGAGACACATAGATGGGTTCCACTACAGCCTCAAATGGGTCCTTGACAATGTCAGAAATTGTTTCAGACTCTTGTTATAGAAACACTTGACCTGACCAGGGCATTAGACACGTGTGGCTCTTCTTTCTTCATGAAGCACTTGATGTTCCCGGCTTCTCTAATCCCCAGCTCGTGGCCTTCCTTCCTCCTCTCTCTGCTCCCCAGCAGGTTCCATCACTGTCCTACCATCAGTCTTTTCTACCTCTTACCCTGTGCTTCTCTCCTATTTCATCGGCTGCCATGGCTTCCACTGCTCTCGTAACCTGCTGACACCCAAGTGTCCCTGAAGCTGCAGATCTGCAGTGCCAAATGCTTTCTGAACACCTGTATCATTAAAAAAGAAAAGAAAAGAAAAGTTTGCTTCTGAAATAACATAGTGCACCTGGTAAGTATTCAAAGAAAGTTAAATGCTTTAACAGAATGATAGGCTTTTAAAGTTTTACTGTGCAACACTGATCCTTTTCAAATGTTCCAGCACCCTACTCAAGGAGCTCCTTGAACTTTTCCATCTTACAGCTTAGGAGGGTCATTTAGGTGAGACCCCTCTGCTAAATCATGAGGGCTTCTCTCCTCTGCCTGACCTGTCCTCTTCTGCTGTCACCAGACGACTCTGCAGGGAGTGTTATGTTGTACTTGTGTATACATGAAAGCCTTTAATTTGAATGTGCTAAGGAACTACAGTGATCAGTTTCCAGTTTCTACAAAAATGCTAATTTTGTTATGTCCCTGTCACGAGATCAGCCCTAGACAAACCATAGAAGGAAAACACAAAATCTAAAAAACCTGAGCTACCTCAGGGGTAGGAAAGAACAGGGGGTTGTGTGGGGGTGGACTGTGGCTTTGGGGAGCGGCAGAAGGTATCCGTGAATAGGAAGGAAGCTACCGAGTTCTGCTTTTGCTTTTCTTGCTATTGCCTTGGGCCACCAGAGCCTGCCTGGACTCCTGCAGAAACTCAGAGCTCTCCTTTAAGGTCCCTTTGGAGGAAAATCAGGGCAGCGCAGAAGTTACGTGCTTAAGAGGACCTGAGATAAACAATGCGGGCTGACTTTGGGCAGTGCTTTCCCCACTCCTGTCTCTCCAACCCCCCCAGGCTGGGGATTATATAATATTGGGAGTGTTACAGGTCTGATGCCGCTTGGAGCAGGCAGGGCCAGTCTGAGGAGGAGCGCTGGTGATGAATGTGGTTTAGTGGTTGGACTCTCCACCCAGGGCTCTCCATGACTCTTCCTCCTCTGAGCCCACTGGGCTCGTGCTCTCTGGAGTCTTGCCTGACACGCTGGCCTGCACATTCAGGGCAAAAAGGAGCTCACCAATCTAAATAAGACTCTGAGGAGCATTTCCAAAGAAAAAACATACTGTTACAGTTCCCATAAGAAGCAGAACTCTTCGAACAGATGGGCCAAGAATTTAAATGTAGCCTGATAAGCACAAAAAATTAGATAAGGAAAGGTATTAGCAATAGGAATAAGAAAACAAAAATGAGAAACAAGCAGAAATATTTGATATTTCCACAATTATAGTTTTAATAAAGCACACATCAATGTAAAGAGTAACAGAATGGATATAGCTGAGGAAGGAATTAGCAAATGGGAAGACCAGACTGGGAAAATCTCCCAGTAGGGAGGAAAGGACAAAGAAATAAAAACTATGAAAGAAAATTTATGGGATATGGAGGATAGAAGTAGCATTTCTAAACAATAGAAGCCCCAGAATAAAAGAAAAAGAAAACACTGGAGAGGAGAAAATATTTTGAGAAATATTTTAAGAGAAATCTGAGACAAAATTTTCAAAATTAAAAACAAAAAACCAAAAAACAGGCCTTGGATTGAAAAGACACAGAGAGTACCGGAGAGGAGAGATAAAGAAAAACATCCACACATTATGGTGAAATTCAATCACGCCAAGGATAAGGAGAAAATTCTAAAGACTACATACATGAAGAAAAGAATACAACAGAACAAAAATATAACAGAACATTACTATAGAGAAAAGAGTAGTGTTTAAAGAGTAGTGTTTTGAAGGCACTGAAGGAAAAAAACTTAAAACATAGAATTTTACTTCCAGGTAAACTGTTATTCAAATGTGAGGGAAAAAAAATATTCTCAGGCATGGAAAACTTTGGACACCTCACCATGCAAAATTCTTTATCGAAAAGAGTTCTATGCAAAATATTTAAATAAGACAGACTAGGAGATGTTGCAAGAGATTGTGCAAAGAAAAGGTGATCAAACATTTTGATGTTTGTTGTCTTTACAGGTTGCTATGGTCACCAAAGGTTTGCATGGTGTTAACCTTGGGGGTGGGGCATAGACTGAGGATGTGAGAGCCCACTGGAATGCTTGTTTTTCAGGTGATTAAAGTGAGGCATAGAAAAAGTGAGAACAAACTGAAATGATACATAAAGATGGTAGAAACAGAAACATGTATCAGTTATGACAAAAAAGTAAATTAACTAAACATTCCAGTTAAAAAACAAATATTGACAGACATATGCTGTTTACAAAAGACACACCTAAGCATATTGGATACAAAGGTTGAAAGTAAAAGGATATTAATAACATGTCAGAAAGATACTAAACAGAAGAGAGCTGGTGCATTCATATTAACAGAGATTTTAAGGCAAAGTGATGAAGGATGTAACTGCATAATAATTTAAAAAGTTCAAATCATTAAACACTTAATAAGATATTCAAAATATGTGAGACCAAAGTTGACACGCCAGTAGGTGTGTCATCATATGGAAATTCACCATCATAATGGAAGGTTTCAGCTCACCTATCTTGACTATTGAAGGTTAAGCTGATGAAAATGAGCAAGTGAATAGAGCACCCAATAATGAGAGCAATAAGTTTAACCTACTGGCCAGTTAGGAGTTCTGCTTCTAACAAGTATAGAACACATATATTCCTCCAGCAAACATAAAACATTTATAAAGATTGATCATATACTCAGCTATTAAAAAAAAGCCTTGAAAATTTCAATATATAGATATTATATGGACTATGATCTTTGTCCATGATGCAGATAAGGTAGAATAAAAAGATAAGTCAAAAATTCTCAAGTACTTGGAAATGAAAAATCATACGGTTGAATAACACATGAGTTAAAGTGGGAATCATAATGAATTTAAAAATATCTAGAACCAAATAATAATGTATGTGTGTGTTTGTATATTGGTTTTAAGAACAGTTTTAGATTTACAGACACAATGGAAAGACAGCATGGAAAATTTCCATATACCCTACACAATTTTCCTTACTGTTAACATATTACATTATTAATATGGTACATTTGCCACTATGAATGAACCAATATTAGTGCATTATTATTAAGTAAACTTGACGTTTTATTCAGATTTTCTCGGTTTATCCCTAATGTCCTTTTTCTGACCCAGGATACCATCCAGGATCCCACATTACATTTAGTAGTCATGTCTTTGGCTACCTAGATGACCTTTTTCCCTTGTTCAGAGAAACACTGTTTTGGGAGTGATAGAGTTTGGCTATGTTGTCCTCCCAAAGCTCATGTTGAAATCTAATCACCAATGTGGCAGTTTGGGAGCTATTTAGGTCATGGGGGGCAGATCTTTCATGAATAGATTAACACCCTCCCCGGGGTAGGGAAGTAGTGAATAAGTTCTTGCTCTATTAGTTCCCTAGAGAGCTGAAGAGCTGGTTGTTTAAAGGACCCTGGCACCTCCCTTTTCTCTCTCTCTCTTCCTTCCTCTTGCCATGTGATCTTGTACCCACTGGCTGCCCTCCCATTTTCTGCCATGAGAAAAAGCAGCCTGAGGCCTGTGCCAGATGCATTTGTCCCAGAATTATAAGCCAGATAAACCTCTGTTTTTTATAAATACTCAGTTTCAGGTATTCTGTTACAAGCAACAGAAACAGACTAATATAGGTAGCTGTCCCCAGTGTTCTCCTTGAAAGTAAAAGCTTTTCCTCGTACTCTGGTCTTGGTTGCGCTCTCCAAGTGTCCTCATTATCTGGTAACTTGCAGAGAGAATCAGAAATAAGAGGTAGTGATAACTACCTGAAAGACTGTCAGTCTTTAGTCATCATCCCCAAAACCAAGTGGTTTAGGCATGTGAGCCAATAAAATCCCATTTTTATTGAAAATGATTAGAGGTGGATTTACATCATTTGCAATCAAAAGTCCCAAATAATTCAGTACTAGAATCTATATACGGAATATATTTTTTAGGGTTGAGTTTACCTAGGAATACAATTATTTCTAACTTTTGAAGTAAAGACAAAATGAAAATAGAATGCTATTTTAAAAATGAAAAAGTGAATATGAATATAAATGATATAAATAACTATCAAGACAAAAGGAACAGCATCAGAACTCATTTAAAGTCTTTTTTAAAATCTTAAAATTCACCAGAAAAAATATGAAAGCAAAAAAAAAAAAATGTAAATTAGTCTCTTAGATTTTAAAAATGGAATTTAATTTTAATTCAAGTTTGGGGGCCTACTATTTTTGCTCTAAGTACTAGATTCTATTTTTATAGTGTTAAGAAAGGATTCAGTTCCACATGTTGGTCCTTTTTTAACACTGTTATTATAATGGCTGAAGCAAAACAAATGTGAAAAAAAGGACATTTTAATTTACAATCCCTCATCCTGAATTAATTGAACCAGCTATGTGTTCAATATTATATTGTGCTAAAATGGAAAATGAAGCTGAAGTTAGGATATGTAGTTTACAGACAACAACTGAAAGGATAAACATCAAATTCTGAAACAAAAAGCAATAGTGGCTGTAGCTTTTAAAATGTAATTTGTTTCTGTTTTCTGCTCTCTGCTCTGGTTGTCTTCTTTGTCCACACTCAAATTGAAATGTTCTCCTCCGCTGTTACTTCCAGATGGCCAGCCATTCTGCAGGCGTCCTCCAAGCCTGTCTTCAGAATACTCTCAATCCTTTCCCTCCAGCTCTGACCTCTGAAAGTTCGCTTGACCATCTTCCACTAGGTGATGAATGTTCATCCACTAGTAACTCTGGGTCAACAGCAAATTTGCAGGATTCTATAACATGCCCTATGGTGCATTTAGAAAACTTATTGAATGAGAAGGTCTAATTGCTCTATAGGAACTGGCTTTCAAATATATAATGTAGCTGTTAGACTCTTCAACACCTGACTCTTGCCTGTGTCTCAGATCTCACCTCTTCCTGCTCTTCCCTTGTTCCTCAGCCCTGCAGTCATACTGAGGTATCTGCAGCTTCTTCATTCTGCCTTGTCTTAGGGCTCACTACTTCTCTCTCTGTTTGGCCAGCCTTCAGACGCCAGCTAACCATTGGTCACTCAGGGCACCTCTCCCACTGCCCGGGCCAGCGTTGATGCCTCCATTTGTAAAACTTGTGTCTGGCAGATACCATGTGTGCCCTTCCACTGCTACATCGCCAATGCCCAGCATGGGCCTGACACAATGAACACCTGCAAAATGCATGAATTAATGTTCGGGCAGGCCAAGCAATTGAGAAAGGGATTCAACGAACATGGGAAATCAGCACAGTAATTCAATAGGAACTCTTCCCTGGAAGAATTCCTGGCTGAAAGTTTTTATTCTGATGATTTAGTGGCCACATTTCCACAGAGCAGGGTGAATTTACAACTCTCATCTAGGTCACTGAATGGCAGGAAAAAAATTTAACATAGATACTATAGTAAGTGTTTGCTTTAACAAGGGAAATAAGCACAATTCATCATATGAACTGAGTTATTTTCAAATAACTTGTATGTTACTTAAAATGTTTGCTGAAGTTCTAACACTAACAGATGTTCGAAAGAAAACTTGGATAAGTAGTACTGCAACTCACACGACATCTTAAAAATATCTAGAAATATCTAGAAATGTTATCTGTCCACTTGGGGCTCTGGCCTTAAATTTTTTTTTTTTAAATTTTTAAATTTATTTTTAATTGACAAATAACAAATAATTATTGCATATATTTATGAGGTACATATACTTATGAGGTACAATGTGATGTTTTAGTGTATGTGTACACTGTAAAATGATTAAATAAAGATAATTAACATATCCATCACCTCACATACTTATTTTTTTGTGGTAAGAACATTTAAATTCCACTCTTTTATCAATTTTGAAATGTATTTTTATGTATTGTTAACTATACTCTCCATGCTATGCAGTAGATCACTAAAACTCATTCCTCCTGTGTACCTGAAACACTTTGACCAGCAGCTACCCTTTGCCCATCATCTACTCACCCCCTAGCCCCTGGCAACCACCATTCTACTCTCACTTCTTTGAGTGGATTTTCCATAGATTCCACGTATAAGTGAGATCACACAGCATTTGTCTTTCTGTACCTGCCTTATTTCACTTAACAGAATATCCTTCAGCTTTATCATGTTGTTGCAAATAACAGAATTTCCTTCTTTTTAAGGCTGCATAGTATTCCATTGTGTATATATACCATCTTTATTCTTTTATCCATTCATTTGTTGATGGACAATGGCCTTTCATATTCTTTATCTAAAACCACAGTAAAAATCCATTTTACACTGTAAGCCTGTGTGGAACCATGGTGACCAGGCCAGTTGTTGGGCTCTTTTACCTGCTAGTAATCCTGCATAGACCGGACTGATTGTTGAGCTAGGGCTGGGTCTGGAGCTCCCAGACCCCTCAAGCCCATTCACAGATTGGGTCACAAACCCTTCATATGCCAGGCTGGGTCATCAGACCCCACACATGCCAGGCTGGGTCACCAGACCCTTTACACACCAGGCTGGGTCACCAGACCCCTTCACACAGATCTATGAGCTAGGTAACTGGCCAAAAGGTCCTTGGAAGCCATAGGTTGAAAAGCACGGCCATGCAGGGCGGATGCCTGAGGCAGATGACGACCTGCCTGCTTCACTAAAACTCCCCTCTCTCTCAAGAACACAAGAATAGCAACAAAACTAAAAAGATACATTGGTGCACATGTGCACTAACTCCACACACACACACACACACACACACACACTTTGCTTAGGATGTGCTAAAACCACACCCAACTGGACCCAAGGTGAGGGCCCTGACCAAACTATTCTATTTTTCCAACAGCCTGTGTGTGTGTGTGTGTGTGTGTGTGTGTGTGTGTGTGTGTGTGTGTGTGTGTGTGTGTGTGTGTGTGTGTGTAGTCTTGCTATGACAAGGGCTAATGTCTGGAATCCTCACAGCACCAATTGTCTAGCTCTTAATCCTGTTCGTGACGCCAATTGTAAAGCTAAGCAACCACGCTAGTTGTTGCGGCTCTTTTACCTGCCAGTAATCCTGCACTGACTGGGTGGATTGTTGAGCTAGGGCTGGGTCTGCAGCTCCCAGACCCCTCAAGCCCATTCATAGACTGGGTCACAAATCCTTCACATGCCAGGCTGGGTCACCAGACCCCTTCATGCAGGTCTATAAGCTAGGCAACTGGCCACATGGTTCTTGGAAGCTGTAGGTCTGGAAAAGCATGGCCGTGCAGGGTGGGCGCCTGAGACAATAAAGCACTAGCCAAAGTGGTGTTGCTCTGCAGGTGCACCTACTCCACTCACACACACAATGTTTATGGAACCACCCTAAACTGGCTCCGAGGTGAGGGGAGCCTGACCAAATTGTTCCATTTTCTCAACATATATACATACACACACACACACACACACACACACACACACACACACACACACACACACACATGTAAAATGTAAAATGGATTTATATATATATATATGTCTAAGTGACTCTATCTACCTGTCTATTTATCTATCTACCAATCTATCTATCTCCATATGTATTTATAGAATTTTACAAATGAAACTTATCCTTTCTGCACGACATACTCTGGTCTATTCTATCCTATTCTGCTTTTATATTCTATTAGAAGTAATGCTGATTCCCAATGGACTACATTTTTCTATTCATGAATGGCTCATGACCCCAAGTTTGAAAAACAATGATCTAGAGTATTCAACTTTTTCAAATACTTGTTATTTTCTTCTCTCCTCCCTCACTCCTTGCTTTGTAATAGTTTGTCTGGTTTATGTCCCTGATTCCTGGCATGGAGCTTCTAAAACCCTTGGAGTTTCCTGAGTGATGGAAGTGTCTTTGTTATTCATGAATCCTTTGAATTATACCTGAATTTATGCTAATGAGGTAAGCAGGGGGGCTGGTCACCAGAATGACCAGATTTGGATGAGAGATTTTGGACTTTTCAGTCCTCTGACTTCTGAGGAGGGAAAGAGGGCTGGACATTGAGTTCAGTCAAGTGGCCAATGATTCAATTAATTGTGCCTACATAATGAAACCCTAATGAAAACCCTGGGCACAGAGGCTCAGGGAAGTTTCCTAGTTGGTAAAACATCATCGCTGTGCTGAGTAGGTAACATGCCCTGAATTCCATGAGGAGAGAGCATGGGCACTTTGCATTTAAGACCCTCCCAGACCTTACTCTATATGTCTCTTTATTTGCCTATTTCTGACTTGTATCCCTTATAATAAAAATGAAATCATAAGTATAGCAAGTTCCTGAATTCTGTGAGTTATTCTAGCAAATTAGTGAACCTGATGGGATCTCAGGAGCCACTGAATTTGTAGCCAGTCAGCCAGAAATGCAGGCAGCTTTGGGACCCCTGAACTTGTGGGTGGTGTGTGAAGTAGGGACAGTCATGTGGAAGACTGAGCCTTTACCCTAAGGGGTCTGTGCTAACTCCAGGTGTGCAGTGCCAGAACTGAACTATCCTACACCCAGTTGGAGTCGAAACAGAATACCCCTCCATATTCCTCTCAAATAATCCTTTACACAAACATTCTCAATGTGAATATGGATTCACTTAATCCCATTGAAAGCCATTTTCAATGGAAAAAAATGCTTTCACTTTTCTAGCTGGGCACTTGAAAGTGTCATCTGATGGCTATAACAATATCTCAATTATGATTTTGCATTTCCTCATTTTTTTTCTCATGTTTCTTAGCCATTTGGGCTCAGTCTTCTGTGAAATATTATTTTCATAGCCTTTTACAATATATCTGATAGGTTGCTTGTATTTTCTTATAAAATTTTAAGCACTTATAAGTGTTTAGTATATATTAAATTTTTTGTATGTTGTCAATATTAAAACTAATTTCTCTGGTTCTATCTGGATCTCTTTGATTTGCAGAATCAGGGTCTGGTATCTTTGAGTTTGCCTCAGATATTTATCTCTTGATATTGATAAATCTAATACCAGCTCCTGTCCAGACTAGTTCTATGTGACAGCATTTTCATTTTTAAAATTAAAAAATTTTCTTTATTTTTCAATTGTTCTCTGACTCAGTGTTATCATGTTACCGAAGTCAGGTCTGGCTACCCATCCCCTTGAGAAGGAAAGAAAAAAATACCTCAGAAGTCAAATGGCTGGTGTTAGAAAAGCAGATGTATTTAGCTGAAGGAAATAAGATCTCCAAGATTTAGATTTACTGAGGCATTTTTAAAGAAGGGGTTTAGGGAACGGAATGTGGGAAGTGAAAAGCAGGAGAGAAAGAGATGTGAGCTATGAGGGGTCTTTGTCTATGGATCAGGTACAAGGTCTCACCAGGCCTCTTCTGGTTTCTGTTCTCATCTTCACTGTTATCTCAGAACCCTGCAAGATTTTGATTTGCGCTGGTGTGCTTGGCTGGTGCCCAAGGTCAGCTTCTAGTCATTTGTCCTTGATCATTTCTCAAAACTCTACAAGTCTCAAAGAAAGAACTGTTAGCTTTGCAAAGTACTAATTGTCTTCTCGGCCTTGTTTTCTTACTTAGCAAGCCAAATAAGGAAGTCAGGGGATAAGAAGAAAGAGTGGAGAGGAAAAAACTGTCCTTTTTAAATCCCCCTCTCCCCCTCCTCTGCAGCCCAGGCAGTTTTAGGTCCCAACATGGCTTCAGTCCTGCTCACTACAGCAATGAGATAAAATACAGGACCCCTGGTTAAATCTGAATATCAGAATTCTGTGTATTTTTATTTGCTAAGTTTGGCAACTCTACTCTTCTAATAATAATAATAAAAAAACTGGCTTTCAAAAATTTTCAGGTAGCTTGGATAGCTTCTTTATGCAAAACCATCAATTACACTTAATTCCATACTGAATGCAGTGTTAAACTTGAATGCTGGATTTGACATTGGATTTAACACCACAGATGTGAATTTTAAAGTAGATTAGGAAACATCGTGGATTCATTTTTTTTTTTTTTTAATCTAGTTTTCTTCAGTGTTTTGAATTTTGGAAAAAAGGAACCTTTTTTGTTAAGTTTCCCTCGCATTTTTAGAAATTTATTAAACGAAAGCAGATTTATCCCCACTACTGGATATCATATAAAATTTGTCCAGGCTCACACAATTACCAGTTCAGGACTGAAATGGAAGTTTCTCCTCTATCTGACCAGTTCAGTACCCACCTAATGTTTAAATAATTAGATGCACCTTAGGGGTTCACTTGTCCCCACCACATCCATAGTCATCTTCAGCTAAGCCACTTTGTGGGAGCTGCACACCCCTTGCTGGACTCTGCTGTGGTCTTACCCATCAGCTGCTTCTCAGAGACAAGAATCATGTCTATCTTTCTTTTTTTCCTTAAACAAACAAGTACTGTACAAAATTTTGAAAGAAACCTGGAAGTTTTCTTTCAAACTTGACAATTTTCATTTGATCTTGGACAGTAAAGCAAAGAGGGAAGAAAGCGAGTGAGCTGGGGAGTAAATTTCCTTTTGTGTCTGGAGGAAGGGTAGAAAACTGCAGGTCAGGAGGGGGTCAGGAGGTGTGGTTGGTGTGCTCCTTGGAACTGACACAGGATGCAGAAATTGCTGCTTATGGTCTGTCAGTTTGTATTAAGTTTCAGAAAAAAAAATAAAGGCTGCTTTGATCTCTTCCTGGTCATGCATATAACAGGGCTCAAAATCCTTGTTGCAGTTCAGGGACACACCAGTTCCCAGATGAAATGAGTCAGACACATCAACAAGAGAGACCATGACCATAGGTCACTTGAAATAGTTGAGAATGAAACCACCTATATTGTACACATATCTAACGAATTAAAGATTTTTAGAAAAGCTTTGGTACTGTCTAAAGTTCAATTTTGTATAAAAACGACAATTCAAAGTTAAAATTGTTTGACTTAAAAACATTTGTTTCTATTTCACAAGGACAGCCTGTGTAGTAAGCACTTTAAGGTAATTATCTCATTTAATCTTTACAACAACAAGAGGTACATATTATTCTCATTTAATAGATAAGGTAACAGGTTCAGAGAGGTTAAGTGACTTGTTCATTGTCACACAGCTAAGAGTGGCAGGTTAGGGTTTCAAGCCTGTACTTTTAACCACTCTATATTGTCTATGATGTCTGTGCTTTCTGTAACTAAAGACTGCTTTGCTTTAATGTATTTGGTAATACTGCTTTTGTTTTTTCATGTCTGGAAATGCTGAACTGATATTGGTTTACAAAACTGGTCAAACTTGGTTGTTCTGAATATCTCTGTAAGTAAAATTAATCTTAAAATGAGATTATTTTCTTAGCAATGCAATGAGTATGAAAACAAAAGAAGAAAAGTTTCAGAGGTAGGAAAATTTTTTGTTCTGTTAGAGGCTATTGATCCAGCACAGGTAATTCACAATAAAAAGCCATGTAAGCTAAGTTCAGTTTGTTTGACTTTGGCAGTGATAGGGAATTGAGGTTGAAGAGAGGTAGGCAAATATGAGTGGATAGAGAAACATAAAAGAATTATAACTCACTGTAGAAATTAGGAAGAAGAAATTATTATTTGTGCAATAAGTCATTATTTATGCAATAAATAAAGCACAAATTAAAACACACACACACACTCACATTTAAGCTCCATATTGTGACTAGTTGAAACAAACACACAGAGCCAGCAAGACTGATGGGGAGAGCAGTACAAGAGGCCATCTAGAAGTTCCGAAGTCCTTAGAGCTCTGACTAGGCCTCCAATTGCCCAGCAACAGCAACCACAATGACATCACTAACAATAATCACTCACTTCTCATGACCCCTTGTTTATGCCAGGACTGCTCCTGCATGTTAACTTATTTAATAAGTACAACAGTTCAAAGTGCTAGAAACTATAATTATCCCCATTATAGAAAGGAAACAGAGGCAGGAGCAATTACTTTTTTGTCTAAGGCTTCATCGATGTTAAAGAACAGGTGTTTCTGTTTGCAGGCCTCAAATTAACTTCAGTTAGAATTTTCACGTGCCACACAGAGAACAGGGTGATGTGGAAATGGTTTTGGCGTTAAATCTCCTAAGTGTTGGTTCCTGCTTTTTATATGTTCCATAGTAGTGTTCCTGTTACCAGACTCAGGTCCAGCTGCCTGCCCCCTTGAGAAGGAAAGAAAAAAACTTAGAAGTCAAATGGTTGGTGTTAGAAAAGCAGATGTATTCAGCTGCAGGAGATAGTAGGCTATCCCATCTGTTGGGAAAATGGAATAATTTAATCAGGCCCCCTTGCCTTAGGGATGGTTGGGGGTGGTGTGGCACATTCTTTGTAAATGAGTTGTGTGTGGGTGGAGTTAGTGTGCGTGGGTGGTGCTGCCACTTGGCTGGCATTGACTGCCTTGGGCATCCACTGTGCATGGCCATGCTCTCCAACCTACGGTTTCCAAGGACCTGTTTGCTGGTTACCTAGCTCATAGACCTGCATGTGAGGGGTCTGGTGACCCAGCCTGGCATGTGAAGGGTTTTGTGACCCAGTCTGGACAATGGGCTTGAGGGGTCTGTGCTCACAGCTAGGGCTGGACCCAGCCCTAGCTCGATAATTGGCCCAGTCGGCAGGTTTACGGGCAAGTAAAAGAGCTTGACACCATCTTAAAGATTTACATTTACTGAGGGGTTTTTAAAGGAAGGGTTGAGGGAAATGAATGCGGGAAGTGAAAAGCAGGAGAGCAGGAGATGTGAGTTATGAGGGGTCCATTTCTATGAGTCAGGTACAAGGTCTTGCCAAGGCCTCTTCTGGTTTCCGTTCTCATCTTGTTTTCTCAGACTCTGCAAGATTTTGATTTGCACTGGTGTGCTTGGCTGGTGCCCAAGGTTAGCTTCCAGTCATTTGTCCTTGGTTATTTCTCAAAACTCTACACGTCTCAAAGAAAGAACTATTAGCTTTGCAAAGTGCTAATTAGCTTCTCGGCCTTGTTTTCCTACTTAGTGAGTGAAATAGGAAAGTCAGGGGATGTGAAGAAAGAGTGGAGAGAAAAAAACTGTCCTTTTTAAAATACTGCCCCCCTTCGCAGCCCAGGCAGCTTTAGGTCCCAACATGGCTTCAATCCTGCTCACTCCAACATTCCCAGTGGCTTTAAAACCCTTAAACATTAATCTTCTTTCTTAATGTACAGAGACTCCTCATACTCATTGCCTTACTTAGTCTTACCAAAACCGTGTGCTACTGTTTTCCCCATTTTACAATGGAGAGTTTCAGTGAGGTTGAGTACTGGGTACATTGGAAAACTGGTCCTCAAAATGAAGTCTTCTGGAAAATCTAGATGACCTTGGGTATGGTGATGACTTTTTAGATCAACATCAAAAAAGCATGATTCATGAAAGACATAACTGATAGCCTGCACTTAATTAAAATTAAAAACTGTTCTGTGAAAGACACTGTCAAAAGAATTAAAAGATAAGCCACAGACTGAGAGAATATATTTGCAAATACGTATTTGATAAAGGACTGTTATCCAAAATATACAGAAACTCTTAAAACTTAAGAAAATGAAAGACAACCAACTGAGTGGGAGAAAATATTTGCAAAATATACATCTGACAAAGGATTAATATCCAGAATATATAAGGAACTCAAACAACTTTACAGGAAGAAACAAGCAACCCAATTAAAAAATGGGCAAAAGAGCTAAATAGGCATTTCTCTAAGGAAGATATCCAAATGGCCAACAGACATATGAAAAAATGCTCAACATCACTCAGCATCCGGGAAATGCAAATCAAAACCACACTGAGATACCATCTAACCCCAGTTAGGATGGCTAAAATCCAAAAGACTCTGAACGATAAATGCTGGCAAGGTTGCGGAGAAAAAGGAACTCTCATACATTGTTGGTGGGACTGCAAAATGGTGCAGCCTCTATGGAAAATGGTATGGAGGTTCCTCAAACAATTGCAGATAGACCTACCATACGACCCAGCCATCCCACTGTTGGGAATATACCCAGAGGAATGGAAATCATCAAGTCGAAGGTATACCTGTTCCCCAATGTTCATCGCAGCACTCTTTACAATAGCCAAGAGTTGGAACCAGCCCAAATGTCCATCATCAGATGAGTGGATACGGAAAATGTGGTACATCTACACAATGGAATACTACTCAACTATAAAAATGAATGAAATACTGCCATTTGCAACAACATGGATGGACCTCGAGAGAATTATATTAAGTGAAACAAGTCAGGCATAGAAAGAGAAATACCACATGTTCTCACTTATTGGTGGGAGCTAAAAATTAATATATAAATTCACACACACACACACACACACACACACACACACACAAAAACCGGGGGGGGAAGAAGATATAACAACCACAACTACTTGAAGTTGATACGACAAGCAAACAGAAAGGACATTATTGGGGGGGAGGGGGGGAGGGAGAAGGGAGGGAGGTTTTGGTGATGGGGAGCAATAATCAGCCACAATGTATATCGACAAAATAAAACTTAAAAAAAAAAATAAATAAAATTAAATTAAATTAAAAAAATAAATAAATAAAGGCCTCACCTTTCAAATACCATAAAAAAAAAAAAAAAATCTTAAGAAAATGAACGACTTAATTAAAAGATCAGGAAAAGACCTGAGCAAATACCTCACCAAAGAAGATATGTAGATGGCAAATAAGCATATTAAAAGATGATCAATATCATATGTCATTAGGGAATTTGCAAATTAAAACACGATGCTACTACACACCTATTAGAATAGTCAAAATCCAAAACACTGACAACACCAAATGCTGATGAGAATGTGGAGCAATAGAAACTCTCATTCATTGCAGGTGGGAATGCAAAATGGTACAGCCACATTGGAAAATAATTTATCATTTTCCTGTAAAACTAAACATACTGTTACCATATAGTCCAGAAATCATGCTCCTTGGCATTTACCCAAAGGAGTTGAAAACTATGTGCACATAAAAACCTGTACCTGGGGCTGGCCGGTTAGCTCAGTTGGTTAGAGCATGGAGTTATAACACCAAAGTCAAGGGTTTTGGATCCCTGTACCACCCAGCTGCAAAAAACAAACAAACAAACAAACAAAAACCCAACAACAACATAAAAAACCTGCACCTGGATGTTTATAGCAGCTTTATTCATAGTTGCCAAAGCTTGAAAGTGACCAAGATGTCCTTGAGTAGATGAGTGGGTAAATAAACTGTGGTATACCCAGACAATGGAGTGTTATTCAATACTAAAAAGAATGAGCTATCCAGACATGAAAAGTCATGGAGGAAAAAAAATGTATATTACTAAGTAAAAGACGCCAATCTCAAAAGGGTCCATCCTGTATGATTCCAACTATATGGCATTCTGGAAAAAGGTAAAACTATAGAGACAGTGAAAGATCAGTAGTTGCCTGGGGTTAGAGGGGAGGGAGAGATGAATAGGAGGAGGACAGAGGATTTTTAGGGCCGTTGAACTATTCTCTATGTTACTGCAGTTTTCCTTAGGTATCTGCAGGGGATTGGTTCCAGGACCCCTAGCATATACCAAAACCTGGTACACTCTAGTCCCACAGCAGGCCGTGTAGAACCCATGTTTATGAAAAGTAGGCCTTTGGTATACTTGGGTTTCATATCCCGCAGATGCTGTGTTTTCGATCCTTGGTTGCTGAAAAAAATCTCTGTGTAAGTGGATGCGCACAGTTCAAGTCCATCTTGCTCAAGGGTCAACTATATAATGGTGGACTCAGGACATTACATGTTTGTCAGAACCTGTAGAATGTACAACCCCAAGAGTGAATGAACCCTAATGTAAACTATGGACTCTGGGGGATGGGGATATGTCAATGCAGGTTCACCAAGTGTGACAAATGCACCACTCTGCTGGGGGTGTTGACAATGGGACAGGTATTTGGGAAATCTCTGTATCTTCCTCTTACTTTTGCTGGGAACCTAAAACTGCTCTAAAAAGTGACATCTGTTAAAAACAAAACAACAAGAAAACAAACAGCAAAAGTCTAGGCCCTATGGTTGTAAGCCCAGTTTTCTTTCTGGCCCAACCTCTTGTCTTAGACTTACATTGGCCTGGTCCTAACATCCTCCTGGAGCCGTTTGGTGTCGGGACCCTGCAACTCCCCACAGGCCATTGTGTCTGGACTTGTGGCCTTTCTGGCTTGGGGGCCTCCAGGGCCCTGCTGCTGCCTTCCCCAGCCTTTGCATTCTTGGATACGTCTGGCAGCTCTTCTCCCTGGCTCCGCTCTTTACCTTCAGCCTTGTGTCCTCGCACCATCTGAGAACTGTGATCAAGACAGACAGTCGGAGCCAAGAGAAACAGAGAGAAACTCATTCTTTTCTAAATACAGACTAGTTGGCCACCCAAACGAGAGCCACGTGAGGGCAGAGATTTTTGTCCCCATTTTTTAAAAAAACCAGTATATCATGATAGTTAAGAGCATAAACTGTGGAGTCAGAAAGACCTGCAGGGATTTGGACCCTATATTATAAACAGAGCTGCTATGAGCATTCTTGTACAAATCTGTTGTTGGTGGACGTGTGTTTACTTCCTTTGGGGAAGATTTCTTGAGGGGAATTGCTGGGCTGTGAGTATTTGTCCAGTTGTATATGAAACTGCAAAACTGTTTTCCAGAGTAGTTGTACTATCTTATTTTCCCACCAACAGTTGCTCCAGATCAGAACTGGATGCAGTTATTCTTTTCCACGTTAGCCACTCCAGTGAGTGTGTAGTGGTTTTTCCTTGTGGTATTAATTTCCATTCCCTGAAGACCGATGACATTGAGAATTTTTTACATGCTTATTGGAGATTTGTGCATCTTCCTTTGTGAAGCGTCTGTTAAAACCTTTTGCCTCTTTTTTAACTGGACTGTTTGTGCAATTAGTGTCATTACTTATGGGACACAGGGAAATGAGGCAGTCAGGTACTCTGATGGAGAGGTAAAGACAAAAAAAGGAAGAGAGTGAGGGAGGAAGAACACACATCTTTGAAAGCAGGTCCGTGAGTCTCTCAGATGTCACTCCTCTGCCCATGAGACTCTCATCCGTGTGTGCAGTTTCTGGTTTGATCTTTTCTGGTGTGTCCTGCTGAATGCAGGACATAGTGTCCGCTCGTGACATAAGAATCTGGTTCACACAAACACAATGGTGAGTGTCTTAGTTTTGGGTTCTCCCCAAAGCAGACTGAGGCAAGAATTCAGTGCAGGGAGTTCCTGTGGGAAGTGGTCTCGGGAAGCCAAGGTGAGGAAGCAGGCATGTGAGTCACAAAAGGAGGAAAACTCCAATGTGTGTCATCAAGGTCACTGCTGGTGACAACAAGGCTCCATTCTGGCATTCTGCAAGACATATGGAGAGAGCACCTCCAGGAATTGCTCGTGACAGGACATTCATCCCCTGGTTCCAGTGGGACAAATATTCCCCTGCTCTTTCAGGTCCTACGGGGGGTGAGCACTGCTGTGACTTCTGAGATAGCTGGGGCCAGAACTGTCTGTCACAGCAGTGGCCGGAATTTGAGGGGCCCAGGCCATGTGACTCAGAGCACCAGAAGGGCTTACTAGAGTGAGAGCTGACCCTCTTACTGAGGATTTCCCGTGGAGGGCGGTGGAAGGCGTCACTTCACTCTCTGTGCGGGAACTTAATGTGCATTAGCCACTGCAGCCTTCCAGTAGTAAGTCACCTGGCTTTGGCCATCGGGGCTCTTTTCTACCTCCTTCCCCAGCTCTCCCTTGGTCCCCTCACTCCTGCCTTCTAAACTCTACACCAAAATCAATCCCCCCCACCCACCCACCCGCACAGAGTGCTTCCTTTCTGCCCTGAAGCCTGAGTTCTAGCTGTCACAGGCCTGAGGCACAGCTTCTACCCCAAAGAGGGTTTATCCACACATTTCCTCGAAAAAGGCAGCAACAAATAACATTTCTTTTCAATACTACCCAATATTTCCGTAAGCCCGTCCCGACCACATCTTGGATGGATTCTTCAGCTCATGCAGGTGTTTCTTCTTGCCACTGTCCTGCCTACTCCATGCTCCACTGAAATACCTCTCACCATGTTCAGGAAAGGAGATCTTGTTGTTTTTCAAGGAGACAATGAGGTCATTTGATGATAAAATTCCTGCTAAGAGCAAAGGTTGGATGACCCTTGCCCTAAGTCATCTGGCTGAGGTTGGCCATGGGCCCGCTCTAGGCCGGCGCCCGTACCTTTTCCCTGTGGTTTACCTTGGCTTGTATGGGTATCTCAACTAGGTCACAGTTGTGCCTTTAAGTTTTTCCCATGTCTCTTTAGCTCTGCCTGCTTCCTGCTTGTGCTTTGTTCTTTTGGCCTGCAGCAAATTCTCTATATTTATTTATTTATTTTTTCTTTTTCTTTCTTTCTTTTTTTTTTTTTTTTTATTGGTTATGAATACTTACGGGGTACAAAGCTGACCATCACCACTCCTGTCCAAGATGTGATGGCCAGATCAATACTGGCAGCATGCCCATTACCACAAATTGCAATTATACCCTGTGTCCCCAATCCTCTATATTTAACTGAACATATGCCACTTGAAAAGTGTCACCCAGTGCAAGTATAAGGATGCCTGTCTTTTCTTTCTGCTAGCATCTGTTTCAAATCTTTGTCACTCCTGACTTCAATGTGGCTTCCCTATTCTTGGAAGAAACAGAATCAGACTCACCGCTATCCACTTCTTTCTCTCTTGGCTAATGTAGGACAAGGCTGGGGGACCTTAGCGTCTTCTGAAGCACAGCTCAGAGCCACATTAGCTGAAGGGTAGCTGGACTGTGCCAGCAGAATAGCATAGCTAAGTCACTAGGGCACAAACTCCATGACTTACTTAGCTGTGTGACTCAGGGCAAGTAACTTAACCTCACTGTTCATTAGTTTATTTTTCTTTACAGTAGTAGATCCAATAATGGTACCTATCTCACGGGGTTAGGGAGTGTTAAATGGGTTGGTAGATATAGAGCACTGTAAAGGGTACTTTACACAGCAGGCATTCAACATGTGTTTCCTCAACACATGTTTGTTACTCGCATAAACATATGCTTATGATATGAAACATATGAAAAACATGCTTGTTACTATCCCTCCAGGGAGGCACAGACACTGTTTCTAGGACCATTTGATCCCTCTGCTGTCTGAGACCTTTATAGTTGGGGTGGAGCTGCCATCACAGGACACGACATGTACTCATTCCTCTAATGGGATTTCTAGACTGCCCAGGGAGGTGGTTGAGAACTCAGAGTTAAACATGGATGGAAAATACTGATACATCATCCCATGGAGATATTCTGTCCTCTGTTTCAACTCGGAAGGCTGACACTTTCCTGTCTTTCTCAATAAGAATAAAAAGTAAGAATTTCTAAGTAAGAATAAAAAGGATAAATATCATTCAAGAAACATTTTGGGTTTCACTTGTTCCTAATCTTTATACACAGAATGCTACAGATTAGCAGGGAATTTAAATGTTTTTAAATGATACATGTATGAATGTAAGCATATATCTCAAATTTATTAAAATGGTATAAAATGTCTACTCATGGAAAAAAAAATTAGGTTGACAGTGTTTCATGTTTATAGTTTTCTCTGTGTCCAGAAAAACAAAAGTTGATTGCTTTGGTTAAAGGTAGTAACTAATATAAATGGTTGAGATAGTTTGTTAATATTTTCCCTTATTCTGTAGGTTGTGTTTCCACTCTGTTGATTGTTTCCTTTTCTGGGCAGAAGCTTTTCAGCTTGCTATAATCCCATTTGTTTATTTTTTCTTTTGTTGCCTGTGCTTTTGCGGTCTTATTTATAAAGACTTTGCCCAGTCTACATCTTGAAGTGTTCTCTCTGTGTTTTATTCTAAAAGTTGTATAGTTTTGGGTCTTATATTTAACTCTTTAATCCAATTTGAGTTGATTTTGGTATATGGTGTGAAGTAGGGGTCTAGTTCCATTCTTCTACACATTGATTTTCAATTTTCCCAGCACCATTTATTGAAGTCTCCTTTCCCCAGTGTATGTTCTTGGTGACTTTGTTGCAGACCAGCTGACTGTAAATATGTGAATTGATTTCTGGATTCTCTATTCTGTTCCATTGGTCCATATATCTGTTTTTATGCCAGTAGCATGCTGTTTTGCTTACTATAGCTTTGGAGTGTAGTTTGAAGTCAGATAGTGTAATACCTACAGCTTTATTATTATTATTTTTTTGCTCAGGACTGCTTTGGCTATTCAGGGTCTTCTGTTGTTACATATAAATATTAGGATTGCCTTTTCTATTTCTGTGAAGAATGTCATTGGCATTTTGATGGGGATTGCATTGAATCTGTAGATTGCTTTGAGTAGTATGGACATTTTCACAACATTAATTCTTCCAATCTATGAACATGGAATATCTTTCCATTTTTTGTGTGTATACTCTTTAATTTCTTTCATCAGTGTTTTGTAGTTTTCATTGTGGAGATCTTTCATCTCCTTTGCTAAATTAATTTCTAGGTATTTTACTGATTGATTGATTGATTGATAGCTATTGTAAATGGGCTTGCTTTCTTGATTTTTTTTTCTGCTAGTTGATTGTTGATGTATAGAAACACTACTGATTTTTGTATTTTGATTTTGTATCCTGCAACTTTACTGAGTTCTTTTATGAGCATAAGAGGTTTTTTTTGGTGGAGTCTTTCGCTCTTTCTATATTTAAGATCATGTCATCTTCAAACAGGGACAATTTGACTTTGTCTTTTCCAATCAGGATGCCAATTATTTCTTTTTCTTGCCTGATTGCTCTGGCTATTACTTCCAATACTATGTTAAATAGGAGGGGTGAGAGTGGGCATCCTTGTCTTGTTCCTGTTCTTCCATTCAGGATGATATTAGTGGTGGTTTTGTTGTATATGGTTTTTATTGTGTTGAGATACTTTCCTTCTATAACTAATTTATTGAGATTCTTTATTAGGAAGCAATGTTGAATTTTGTCAGCTGCTTTTTCTTCATCTATTGAGGTGATCATATGGATTTTGTCCTTCTTTTTGTTGATATGGTGAATCACATTTATTGATTTGTTTATGTTTAACCATCCTTGCATCCCTGGGATGAATCCCACTTGATCATGGTGTATAATTTTTTTTGATGTGTTTCTGTATTCCGTTTGCTAATATTTTGTTGAGAATTTTTGCATCTACTTTCATTGAGGATAATGACCTGTAGTTTTCTTTTTTTGTTGTGTCTTTGTCTGATTTTGGTATCAGGGTGATGCTGGTCTTATAGGATGATTTTGGGAGAATGGTGTCTGTTTTGAGTTTTTGGAATAGTTTGAAGAGAATTAGTACTAATTATTGTTTGAAAGTTTGGTTGAATTCAGCAGTGAAGCCACCTGTTCCTTAGGTTTGCTTTGTTGGAAGAATGCCGATTATTGATTCAATCTTATTGTTCATTATTGGTCTATTCAGGTTTTCTATTTCTTTTTGGTTCAGTCTTGGTAGTTTGTATTTTTCAGAAGGAGACAACAGAACTGTGGTTTCTAGAGGAGGTAAGGAAGAAGGGGAAGGGAAATAGTGAGAAATTGTTAATGGACAGAAAACAGCTAATTAGAAAAAATAAGTTCTATTTGTGTACAGTTGAGCCAGGCATTTATAATTAACATTAATTTACTACATGTTATCAAATGGCTAGAAGAGAGGAGATCAAATGTCCCCATCACAAAGAGACGATTAAATTTTGTAATGATGATTATTCTAATTATCCTGTTTTGATCATCATACATTGTATGCAGGTATTGATATTCAACTCTGTACCCCACAAATATGTATAGTCAATTATGTTTCAATAAAAAAATAAAAGCATTACTTTAAAACAAACAAACAACTAACACAACAGTGAAAGTTTAGGATATTCATCTTAGATCCATGTATCTCAATGAAAAAGTTGCAAGCTGTCCTTGAATCACTAGAAAACTCTCACATATCTGATTTGGCTGACTCTTTGGACTGATCTGAGATCTGTTCTCTTGGCTTAATTTGAGACTTCTTCACCTGTGGCATTAACTGGACTCCAAAGTCTGACTATAAACCTCCTCTTATTATTGGCCTGTGTTGCAGGGCTTGAATGTGTGATCTCCAGAGTCCTAAATACTGCTGTGCAGCCACTGGCACATCAAAGGGCCCACAAAGTAATCCTTCAATAACAAAAAGAAAACCTAAAACTTATATAAAATTTACACATAATGAAGATACATCAAGCAGTGGTACAGATCTGGACTCACTATGTCCCCAGGCATTAAAAGTCTACCTCCAGCTCAGATTGGGAAAATGTGTCTTCCCTTTTTACTGTTGTCTGTTCTATTATATATATACGTAAACTGATAAATGAATAAATAATCACAGAAGGCCAGAGGCTACACTTCCCTTCAGGTAAAGCCTGTGTTTCAGCAGTGGTCTTCCACATGCTATACTTTCCTTTACTTGCTAATGGTGGTACTTTCCTGGGGTATATGTAGGATGACGTTGCCTTGGCAGATTGGTGTGTGTGCTAATTCCAGGCAAATATTTCAAAACACATCTCTTATGAAATGTCTCGTCTTTCCTGTGAAATGTTGCCAGTACTTGTTTTTGAATTTCGAGAAATATGAAAGTTATGTTTGAATGTCTGGAGTAAGATATACATCTGTTGTAGTCCATTCAGGCTGCTATAACAAAAATACCATAGACTGGGTAGCTTAAGCAACACACATTTATGTTTTACAGTTCTTGATGCTGGGGAGACCAAGATCAAGGTGCCAGAAGGTTTGTTGTCTGGTGAGGGCTGCTTCCTTGTTCATAGATGGTATCTTCTTGCTGTGTCCTCACATGGTGGAAAGGACCAGGGAACTCTCCAGGTCTCTTTTATAAGGGTTCTAATTCCATTCATGATGGCTCCACCTTTATGTTTCTGCTGCAATATTTTGGGCATGGAAGGCCCTTGAAGCTGTGTGCTATAATCTTCCAGGTACCTCTTTGTTGACAAATTAGGACACAGAAGCTCAGAGAGGCTAGGTAATTTGCCTGAGGTCACAAAGCTATTTAATAAGAAGGACAGGGCTAAAACTCACACTTAGAGACTCCATCCTCTTTCCTCTGAGTTCCTCTGACTTTGGAGAGGAGAAATTTTTACTTATACTTTAAGGACAATAAAACTCAGAGTCTTGGTGAATGTTTAAAATAATACTTTTGGAGGTAAAGGGACCTAAATCAGGCTCATTGTATTGTCTGTGATCAAGTCATACAGCAACTAAGTAGATTTCTTAGATGACTAGAAATTTTAGTAGTGGTTACCAGCTGTAATATAGATACACTGAAATTTCACTTTATTTTACTCCACCTTTGTGTTTTTAACTCTTATAAACTCAGTAAGGTAAGGTAAGAATGGAGGCTACAGTTTATAAAATTTTAGCTGAATTCCTCTTTTTTTTTTGCTCCATTTAAAGTTCTTAGAGATATCTAAAAATAATAATATCTAAGAGATATCTGGATAATTCCATTAATGTTCAGTTTTACCTTCAAAATGGAAAATTAATTCAACCAAATTGTATAAAGGTATTCCTTTTCAAGAGTATCATATCAATTTATTCTTAAAATGGTCTTAAAGGGACATGTCTTTTTAGCAGTTTGTGATGCTTTTGTGGATAATATTTCATTTTGTGATACTTTGAAATAATAAATTTATGAGACATTAACTTGAAAAGCATGTTAGTAATTCACTGTACTAAATTCACTTTATTGGTGAGGAAACAGGATCAGAGAAATTAAGGGACTCACCTGAAGTTACCATTGAATAAATGGTGGAGTTACGCTGTGTAGTCTTCAAATCTGGCCCTCTGTCCATCACATCAGACAGAACCCATGAGCCATCCCTATTCAGACAACCCCCATTCAATTCCATAGGGCGTTATATGTGATTATTTCTTTATTTCTTTATTTTGCTGTCCTGTACAGAGCTTGAACCCTGGACTTTGGTGTTATGAGCACCACGCTTTAACCAACTGAGCTAACCAGTCAGCTATAATCTATTTTTTAAGTGGGTTATAATAAAAAATGTTTATCCCAAATAAAATGCCTTACAAAGTAACATCTGTTTCAGAAGAGGCTGCCTCTCTCTACAGTATCAAACATCTGTTGGCATTTCCATAGCAAGTATGACCTTTGGAGACACAAGATAGAGTCCACTAGCTAGAGAAGATATAGGACCCTGAAACTCTTACCATAGGTGATTACGAATGGCCTGAAACTTGTTCTGCTCCTAAGATTCTCTGTCAGCTATTCATATGTCCTTGACTTAGATATATTTGTGTGATGGTTTAGTTCAGCTCAAGTAATCTAAAAACCTCGCTGGGCTGGATTGGTAGATTATCCTTCTGTTGCTGACTAATGCAGGAAGTAGGCAGTTTTTCTAGTTCTTTGAAGGTGGTATCAGTCTAGAAGGTCACTGGGAGGCATTAGCAATAGTAGACAAATATTTATTTGAAAATAAATAAAATGGATGGAGCACTGGGCATTGTGAAACACAAAACTGGCTTCTTTATGCTCAGGTAATTTGAAGCATCAGTATCAAAGGCTTGTGTGGTTTTTAACCTCATCTGGGAAAACTTCTGTGAGAATTTAATCCATTCCTACACCCAAATTATCTTTTATAATAACCAAGTGAGACATTAGCCAATGAAGTCTCGTGGAAAGAATGCTTGCCTTTGTTTAAGAATGAAATACTAATAGTTGAAAAAAACCTTTTCTTATCCTGAGAGTCAGCTGGTAGAAAGAGCAACTGGACAAAGGTTCATATATATCTGCTCCTCCTCTTCCTAGCTCTGTAAATTTGTTATCAAATATTTCTCAGCCTCAATTTTCTTGCCTGTAAAATGGGAATTCCTATTTTCTCACATGATTGTTGAGAAAAAACAAATACAATATATTTAGAAGTTCTTTACAAATGAGAAGTGGCCATATGTTTTTACAAATATAGTTTATGTAAAAGCTGCTCAGATTATTGAGGAAAATTTTCACCAAGTTAGATTTATTATAATCAAGATGGAAACATTCTCATCTTCCTGAAGTAAATATGGTAAATATGATACTTAACTCATCTTTTGCTCTGCTAAAGAGATTTTTAGACTTTTATTTGAGAATCTCCTAACAGTGATAATCTGTTAATAGAGGAGTGGAAAAATAAATGAGATCTTTGGTCAGATTCTTAAACATTGTGGAGTGGCTGATTTCTTAATTTTGAAAATAATTCTTGGGAAGCTGTTCTACAAGCAGAGACAAGCAGAGCTACCTCGTAACATTAGGCCAGGAGGGAAAGCTTCAAGGGAAGTTAAAACTTTCTTTCTTTCTCCCCTTTAAAATGAAACATGAAAAGAATGTGAATAGTTTAAATACAGGGGGTGTATCTGAATGTAGTCAGAGATGGTCTGGTTTTTATAGTTAGGCCCAAATGGGGAGGCTTCATTCATTCGTGCATTCATTCATTCCACTTGTATTAATCATAATACACTGTGTGTATTGCTCCTAAGGTCCAGGGATATAACAGAAAAGATGACAGAGAACCATCCTCATGGAACTTGTGTTCTAACAGAGAGAAAGACAATTACCCACTCTTCACACAGGAAGAACAAAAAAGTACTCTTTTCTCTTGAAGTTTACCTTTCCAATTGTTGCTATCTTGTGGCTAGAAAGATTTAGAGTCTTTATACGAATGGAACAAAAATGTTCTTTCTTGCCTTTGTCTATACTGTCCAAAGAGCTGACTTATTAGTCACCTCTCCTGATTGTTGGGGTGGGGTTCACTATAATGATCCAAGTATCCTCATTGTATATTTATACCTCTACTGGAAAAGGCTAAATTCATGAAAGCTTATAAAGATGTCTTATTTGTATTAGTATTTTAACTATTATTTATTATTTAATTTTTTTGTTCTGAATATTTAAAGGAAGGTAAAGAACCACAATTGAATATCAAATCAGCCATCCAAAGTTCTCAAATGCTGAATTAACATGATGCTTGTAATTCTTTCCCTCTGTTAAATATTGACATTTGAATATTTGGGTGTTTAAGAACTCTACATTTTAACGAGGTACTTCAGTCCTATAAATTGGGTACACTGATGTTTTGTTTCTTTCTATATCACCATAATTATGGGTTTGTATGCTTCTGAGCTGAGAAATCCATTTGCCAAATGGTATTTGTTAAGTGTCATTGGAGAACAAATTTGAAGGGTGTGGATTTTTGAGACGGTGAATGTATTCCAAGGGAAGCCTTGGGCTATCTGTGAATAAGCAAAGGAAAAGGCTGGGAAGGACACACAGTAAATACTTTAGTGTATTTACAAAGTATACTAAAGAGAGTGGAACCGAGGCAGGGAATACTACTGACTTTATTTAATGTTTTAATTGGTGTGTTTAAAGTTTCTTATCACTTGTCATCAGTTGTCTCAGGCACCAGACTCTCCTGTGGTTTCAGCTCTGGACTCTCTATAGATGTGTTCCAAGCCTGTCTCTTTAAGTCTCTGTTTCTCCTGAGTTCACTCCCACATTTACAACAGATGTTTTATTCAGATAACCCTCGATGGCCTTGGATGCAATACATCCCTAAGCTCATCATTCCTTCAGTCTGAATTCAGTTCACCTTTCACATTTATTATTTTTGCTATTGTATCATCATCTTTATATTCACCTGGATTTGAAATATAAGCATTTTCTGGGTTGCATGACCTCTGGATCGCTCTGGCCAACTAACCAGAAGCCAAGTAACATCGGTCCATTTCTGTTCCATTTCACATAAAACCCACTCTGCATTTCAGGCCCTCATTGCCTTCTGCTTGGAGGATGCACCTGTCTGTTCTGCCTGCCCTCACACTGCCCAATCCACTCGTGCACTACAGCCTACAATTCTCTAGAACCATCTCCCCTTCTTGTTCCCAGCTCAGAAAACTTCAATGACTCCCATCATTCAGTGAAGATTTTTTTAAACCTGACATTCAGGTTTTCCAAGATATAGATTTAGCTGGCATTTCCTCCTCTCTTTTCTTTCTCCCTCTCTCCCTCTCCTCCACAAAAGATTGCTAGATACCATGAAAGCCTTGGATTAGTGCTGGGGTATGCTGCTGAGCAAGATGATTTCCATCCCTGCCTTCGTAGAGTGCACAGATAACAGGGAGATCCACGGATCAGCAATTCAAGCCAAGCACCATGAGTGCTTTGACAGGGATGTGTGGGCGGCAGGAGGATGCACACAGAACCCCAATCAATGGAGTAGTGGGATTTCTGTGAAGAAGGAAACACTGCCACTGAAATGTGTGGAAATTCTTCTTCAGAAGAAAAGGCTTGGTCAGCATTGCATGGTAGAATGCATGGTTAGGCTGCTGTGTGGAGAAATGATTTGAGGCACTGGTTCTCAAACTTCAGTGTGGGTCAGAATCCTCTGGAAGCCTTGTTAGAAGACCATTGCTGGACCTCACCTCTGAGAAGATCTGGAGAAAGCCTGAAAATCTGCATTTCTAACAAGCTCCCAGGATATGCTGAGGCTGCTGATCCTGGACCATACTGGAGGACCATGGTTCTGAGGAAAGCAAGACTAGGGGGCTGTTTTTTAGCCCATGGGAGCCATGAGGGTTACCCGGACTATAGGAGAAGCAGAGGTGATGGAGAGAACTGGGAGGTTTGAGAGAGATACAGGATTTAGACATGCCCAGATGTGGCGATGGATGGGATATGGAGGGGAGGAGAAGAAAGAGCCAAGGGTAGCATCCCATTTCTGGCATAAGCCCCTAGGTAGGTGGGGTGCTGCTTACTGAGAAGGGATCCAGGAGGAGAGGCACAACTAGGGCAGAGGTGCTGAGTTCTGTTTGGGGTAAAATATGATGCTTCAGTTAGTAATATAGGCTCTGAAGTTGGACTTCCTGGGTTTAAACCCCAGCTTTGCCCCTTCCCAGCTGGAGAACCTTAAACAAGTTCCCGAGCCTTGCTTTGCTCTTGTTTCTTCATTTTAACATTGTGATAAAAATAATACCCACCTCATAGAATTGTGGCGAGCATTAAATGAGATTCTGAATATAAAATGTTTGCAGCAGTGTCTGGCATATGGTTTATACTCAATATTAACTATTATGAGTAATTTCCTTCATATCCACTGGCTTTTTCCAAACTGATCTCATTGTTCCCTGAAGGCTATCCATCCCATGCTTTTCTATTTTTATTGCTTTGCTTATTCTGGCTCCTCTGTCTAGAATTTCTTTCTACCATTCCTACCTATCTCTGTATGTTCAAGTCATACTTATCCTCAGAGTCCAAATCAAATGCCACTTCCCCCGTGAAGCCTTCCTGATTGCCCTCAGACACAGTGATCTCTCTCTTCTCAGCTCCCACCACCTGCCAGTTATAATGTCATTTTAGAGCAAAGCAATTTCAACCTAGTGTTCTGATTACTTACATGTATGCCTCACTTCCCAGCACTGGCAATGATCAGTCCTATCATGCTTTGTGACTCTCATTTATATACCAGTCCATTTGTCTGGTGAATTCTGAAGTTAGTTTGTAAACATTGTAGGTAACTGCTGCTTTTAAATTTCACGTACTTTTGGATTTGGAGGTGGGGATCCTGTTGTGCTTAATAAATTACTCTTGCATCCGTAGAGACATGGATTTACTTGCGGTTTATTAATTCAGTAATAATTCATTATATGAACAAATGCTCTATTGTATTGTTTTCTTCTCCTTGGGGAAAATTATTTAGCAGCAGATGAGATTATTTGAAATCAATACTGCCTTCTAGTACAAGAAGAAAATCCACATTTTAAAAAATTGAGAAGGGCTATATCATTGTCTCTACACACATACACATGTTTTCAATAGTTCACAGTTCTGTTTTGACCTTCTGCTTCAGTGGCATTTCAACATATTCTATGTGTGGTATATTGTCTTGTTAAAGAAGCCCATCCTTACCACCCCTGCTTCATTTCTACCAACTAATATATTCCAGAATGTTCTTTATTACAAAACAAACTGGAATAAATCCAGAGCATTTACCCACAAATAGTCCTTGATCATCTTTTTCCCGGAGGAGGGTATGAGTAGATTACAGCAATAGAAACAGGAAATACTTTGGAAATTGCTGAAAATCAGTGTGGGAAAATAATAACACAAAATATTACACTTTTAAAGTTCTTTCTGAAGATAATGCTTTAGGGACAGAAACAAATAATAAAATATTTTTCATCTTGAATTTAATTGTTATTCATTTAGAATGATAAACTTAACCTAATAAATGCAAACTCTTCCCTTTCTTGTTGTAAAAACAAAGATCAGACATAAAATGATACAATTTATGATTAAAGAAAGTTTTTTCCTCTTGGACTTTTGCCACATTGGGTATTCAAAATCTACTGTACACTCCTACGGACTGTTCTTTCCTTTTACAACTGGGGGGTTCTAGCCTGTATTTGCCTGGCCATGGAAGGTTGATCTTTCTCCCTTTACAATTTCCCAAGCAAACACTCTCCTGCCCAGATGCACCAGCCAACAAACTCTTCTCCCAAAGTTAGGCTTTGCACGTTAAGAAAAAAACAAAGCCCTGTAAAATTTGTGAAAAACCAGGACCGGTTTCTTGGGAATCATCATTAACAGTGTTTCTCAAATTCCAACATTCACTTGCTGTCTCCTTGAGTTCGGTCATATCCACGTAGCAGTTCCAGGGCAGGTTGCGGTCCATTCAGCAGCTCAGGTGAGCGACAACAGAACTGACTTACTCTAGCCTTCCCCTTACAAATAATATTGTGAAACTGTGCACCCGACGCTAGGTGTGTATTCAGAATGCATGGAAATGCGTATATAGCTAGTATAATGAAAGGACATCCCCCCAGGACCAGCTAAGTCCCCTCGAGTGTCCGCAGAAGTCTGTTTACCACTTCTGTGGGAACATGATCACAGCAGCGGCGTGGCCAGAGGCTCCCCGCCCTCCCGGGCCCTGCAGGCCACACCCTGGGAGGGGCCGACCATCTGTGCTGAGCTCCCGCCCGCCTCCCCCACAGCAGCCTCGCCCCACGTGTGGCTTCTCTCTCGGGTCAGATCCTGCAGCCGCTGCGGGTGTGGTTTCCCTCCCAGCCCATCGCCGATGTTTCTCCAAAGTGCTGTGCGCCATCTCACCTTCTTTTTTCCTGAAACCCAGGATATTTGGAATGTTTGGAAATGTGCTTCCAAACTTAGAGTCCTTGCTTGGTGGTGACTTTTCCCTTCGCTTGCTATTTTGCACACATTATTCCAACAGTCTGGGGAACGCTATGGCCTGTGTGGCATCTCAGATTGGTCAGAAAAGACTAGTGGATTTTCTTTCCTCACCCCATATGGACGAAATTAATCCCCGCCCCCTGACTGCTTAAAGAAGCCCTGCTTTCCAAAATGCATTTACCATTGCTGTATACACAGTATCCATACGTTGCTCTGTAGTGATGTACTCCTTTCTACTACTGTCTCCGACATTCCAGTGTCACAAATAGTTATGGAGCACCTGCTGTAAGCAAGGCATTGCATTCCTTCTGGATGTCATGCAAAGATAGACAAAAAGTGATTCTTGTTCTCAACGGTGACTGGAGGGGACAGAAGCATCCACAGTTAGATAGGAATCAGATTGGACCCTGCCACCCTCATTCTCTGTTCTGCATTGATCTTTGTCGGAGCACTTTTATATTATAGCCAGTATATCAAACATAGCTTTGCAAAGGTAATGATAGCATCTAAAGGAATGTAGCATAATCTAATATTGAAAATGTAAACTAACTCAAGCTAGACATTTGTAGGGTGTCAAGAAGATTTTGAATAGTACTGAGTTTCCCTTGAAAAATCTCTATAAAGTATCTCTGTGAGTTTATTGTGGCACCCTGGGATGTTTTGAAGCACATTTTGGAAGCTGTGGGCATGGTAAATAAAATCAAATTATCACGAATGTCCAAGGGTACTTCAACAAGTTCATAGAAAAATGGGATTAAACGATAATATGAATCTTTCCATGAACTTTTTGAAGACCACTTGTATGCTGTCACTAACCTTTAAAGTATTTTATTTTATTTTTAAAAGTTTAATATTAAATTTTTATTTTAGTTGCTATTTAGCAGTTCATGTTAACTTGCCCTGCACTTAAGTGTATGATTCTCACTGTGTTTACTCTACGTGCTTTTCTTTACTCACAGTACTCATTTCCATGTGCATGATCCCTGGAGGAAGCCAATTGCTACCGTCGAGTGTTCGGTCAGAATGCTGGGCACTCATTTTATTCAAACAACTGTACAACAGTATTTTTCTTGACTATTTCTAGTAAAGATACACACATACTGCCCTTCAGTCCTCTGCCTTGGCTGCTAGCCTCTCTCAGAGAGATGGAGGTACTGCTCAATCCAGGGTAAGGTCTTGACCTCACTGAAATGGGAAAACTTGAGCCATTGCTGTGGAGGTTTGGACAACTTCTCACTTGATGCCCTCAGCCACCTGTTTACCTGAGTCTCTGCAGGTCAGTCCTGAGGAGGTGTCCCTTGTGTTCACCTGCCGCAGCAGAACTCCTGGTCTGTGACATGTCTGAGCATGTACTTTCTGGCAGTGGCTCTTCAATCTTCATTACATAACTCATGAGAGTCCTATGGAGAATGGGCATTTGTTTTTTTCTTGCTTCTACTGGTATCTGCTTTCACTAGTATGTGTATAGGTAGTGGAAGAATTTAATGAGGGTAATATATTTTTATACTCAATATTAATGCAATTCACCAGTTTGTAATCATAATTGGCAGTATGATAGCACATCATTTTGGGATTGGGTGAAAATGAACTTCAGGGTTCTAAACTACACTAGACCATATTACTACCTATGGCTAATAAATAAGCCCATATTGTAAGATGAAATAAAAATAAATACTAATATGTATGTGAAATTCTAATAAGAATTAATCCTTCAGAATATCAGATCCTAAGAGTTTTCTGTAAGGTACAAATGGTGTTACTTATAATAATGAATTCTACAAGCAAGCAGAGGCTAAGCTAAACAAAAAATAATTTTCTCTATTGCAGGAATTCTCAGAACTTTAAATACGCTTATGTGTACGGCCAAGCTTCCAAAGGGAACCTTAGTATTTAATAAATTCCAAACTTAATTTATTCTAGAAAATTTTGCTTACAACAACTTACAAACAAACCTGGTGAGCCCAGAATATACGTTGGAAGCAATGTTCTCTCTGTTGAAGTTTAGCACTGGCACTGGGAGGCAGACTCTGAACTTTCCCTGCTGTGCTTTCTCACTGGTGAGACGGAGATAATTACCTCTACCTGTCAAAGACTCAGGAAGCCAGTTGGGCCAGCTGGGTTCCGACAAGCACAAAAAAGCATCACAAGCATAAAATATACCATTATTTTTCAGCTTTACATTTGACACAGAATCCATTTTTTTATCCGGTCTTTGAGAAGGCATACTTGTAATTTTATAGTCTCTAAGCTTTGCTTGTGAATAAAAGGCCAAAGTTTGAAGAAGCAGCTTTTCATTTACATCCTGAAAGGCATGCAGTAGCAAACATTCCACGTGCAGCTTTCCAGACTGGAGGTTCCCTACCACGGCGAGCTGAGAATTGCTGCTTATGTCCAGTGAAAGGAAGACTCTTTAAAACAAATAACCCAATTAAAAAATGAGCAAAGAACCTGAACAGACATTTCTCAAAAGAAGACATACAAATGGCCAGTAGATACATGAAAAAATGTTCAACATCACTAATCATCAGGGAAATGCAAATTAAAACTGTAATGAGGTATCATCTCACTCCAGTTAGAATGGCTACTATCAATTAGAGAAAAAACAAATGCTTCTGAGGATGAGGAGAAAAAGAAACTCTCCTATATTGTTGGTGGGAATGTAAATTGGTACGGCCGCTGTGGAAAACAGTATGGAGGTTCCTCAGAGAACTAAAAGTAGATCTACCTTTCCACCCAGCTATCCCATTACTGGATATATACCCAAAGGAAGTTAAATCAGTATATCAAATTCTCCAGGTTACATAGTCTCAATCTTGGAAAAAATGATCTATTTGCCAGATATTTACCTTCCTGATGTTTTGTAATGTTTAGCTAGAATGTCATTTAGACACCTCAGGACTCACAGTAGAAAATAGCCTGACGGTTAATGCAGGAATTCAGTTTTGAAGCCCTACTCGTGTAAAGGTCTAGGAGCTGAAAACAGCCTATTTTACAAGGAATATCCCATGTACAGTTTGCTGAGCAAACTCTGCTTAGGTGTGGAGTAAAGACTGACTTAGAGTTTGAAACACTTCAAGTGGATATGAACAGTAGAATACAACCGCGTGTAAAAAGGGAAGTTTGAAAGACATGAATTAAGAAACATTTCTATTTAGTTTTAAAAATGGTGGTAAAATACATAAAATACAGAATTTTCAATTTTAACTATTCTAAAACATATGGTTTAGTGGCATTAAGTAAATTCACAATGTTGTGCAACCACCACCACTATCTAGTACCATAATTTTTTATCTCCCCAAATGGAAACCCCCTTCCCATTAAGCAGCCAGTCCCCATTCTTGTCCCCATCCCGCCAAGTTCTTGGTAACCACTAATTTGCTTTCTGTCTTTTTGCTTTGCTTGTTCTGGATGTTTCAATCAAATTACATAATATGTGGCCTTTTGTGACTGGTTTCTTTCACTTGGCACAATGTTTTCAAAGTTTATCCATATTGCAACACGTATAGTACATCACTCGTTTTTATGACTGAATAATATTCTGTTGGATGTTTACACCACCTTTTGTTTATCAGTCATCTATTTTCCACCCTTTTGCTATTGTGAATAGTAGTGCTATGAACATTCTTGTACAAGTTTTTTGTTTGAACACCTGTTTTCAATTCTTTTGGGTATATATATACCCAGGAGTACAATTGCCAGGCCAAGTGGTAATTCTATATACGCTTGTTAAAGAATCACCAAACTGTTTGCGCAGAGGCTACACCATTTTACATTCCCCTCAGCAAAGTATAAAGGTTCCATTTCTCCTCATCCTGCCACCACTTCCTGTTTTCTGTCATGATTAAGATTAGGACTATTATTAGGTGATAGCCATCCTAGTTAGTGTGAAATGGTGTCTCATTGTGGTTATGATTTGCATTCCCCTATGGAGTGGTCACTGAGCATCTTTTCATGTACTTATTGGTCATTGTATATCTTCTTTGGAGAAATATCTATTCAAATCCTTTGCCCATTTTTTAATTGGGGCATTTGTCTTTTGTTGATTAGTCTATTTCACTTTTCAAGGAGAGAACTTTATAGCCAATTGTTTTTGGATATTTTGGTAGGTGAAATGGACCTCCAAAGATGTCCATATCCTAATCCCCAAAACCTGTGAGAATGATACCTTACATAGAATATGAGACTTTTGGTTTTATGTGACAAGGCTTCTGGTCAAGATGGCAGAATAGATTTACAGCAACTAAAAAGCAACAACAGCCAAGTTCGGGTTCCTAGAGCTCAGGGGAAGAGGAAGAGAGACCTATGGAGTGCATGAAGGCAGGAGAAGCCATGATGAAAGAAGGAAAGGGTGAGAATTGCTCCCACCATTTCTAGCCCCAACCACTTCCAGGCTGGAACTGGTGAGCACACAGAGCAAGATCTGGCAAAAGCTGCAGCTGTGCCCTTCATATAAAGTTGCTTGGAGGTGACAGGGGAGAAGAAAGCCTTGGTCAGCCCAAGAAGAAAGACCACTAATAGGTTCCCATGGACCCACAAAGGACTGAGGAGCTACAGACAACAGAAAAAAAAGCCACTTCAGTGGCTGGTGAGTCATGGCAAGGGACTGATACGTGGCCTGTCCCATGTGAAGTGTTTGGAGTGCAGGCAGTGGGGGAAATGGGCCCACCAGTGGAACATTGGGACGTAGCATTGAACAGCTGATCTGCCCTCCAGTCAGCACAGGACCACTCAGGGGAGACTGGTCAGTAATATAGAACAACAGGGGCTGCAATTTGCTGAAAAGACTCAGGCCCAGACCAGAGTTTCTGCACAACCCAGGTGTACCCGACCTCAGAAGATCCAGTAGTACATCCAAGGTCAACAATTAAAACCTGAGCTGCACAAAAAGACTTCTCCAGAGAGTCAGCAGAAATGAAGCAATTTAGCTCAACAGGGCTCAAGTGATGGTCCCCACGGGAAGTTCCTCTGTTTTAGAAGTAAACAAAGGGCAACAAATTAGTTCCAGTGCAGAGTTTAAGTGGTGGGAATGGCAAATAATCCAACACAGAGCTAAAAGAAAAAACAAAATACCCACAGACCAGAGACAAAGTTTGATGTTAACCAGTAAAGGTCTAACACCGCCAAAGAACACCTATAAAACCTAGAAGGACCAGAAGCCCCCTGGGGTCCCAAGCCAGGGAGGGGGGAGGGCTGAGGGCATCTGCCATGCCCCCTGACATCTGCAACCAGCCCAGCAATGACCACTCAGCCACTGCAGGAAGCACCCCAAGCTCCTGAGCTGGGGCAGTGGGGTCCAAGGGCTACATCTACACCCCTCTGACATCTGCAACCAGCCCAGTGATGGTCACCAAGCTGCCACTGGAAGCCCCCTGGTCTCCTCTGCTGGAATGAGGGGGCGTGCAATGGGCCTTGATCACGCTCCCCTCTCCTTCCTCCTCTTCCCAGCCTATTTCCCTCCTCCTTTCCCTCTCCCTCCCAACTGCTCTGCAACAACATCTTAGAATGAGGTATGGAGCTGGGGTAAACTGAACCCAGCCACAACTAGAAAAGCTGCCACCACTGCCTGGGGGCCCTGCCAGGATCCTGAGGCTTGGAGGTGGGAGAAACCAAATCCAGCCACAACCAAGTAAAGAGCACACCAAAATCACCATTTCCACATGGGTAGCCCACCAGAGCCACCACAGTTGCCATGGCTGCCACGAAAGCAGCTAGTTTTTATAGCAGCAGTCACAGCCACCATGCAGACACAAAGAAAGAAACCAAAAACAAACAAACAAACAACAACAACAACAATCACAATGATAATAATAAAAGAAGAGGTCCTCTCTCTCCACAAAGCACACTCCAGAGTAATAGAAGAAGCATCCGATTTACGATAACAAGGGAGGACTTGATCACACCTGTCTCAGCACTGGACAGATCATCTAGGCAACAAACCAACAGAGGAGCAGTTAATCTATCAGATGGAGAGAACAAATCTATGGTTATTAGAGGGGCAAGGGGGAGGGGACTGCAGAGAGTGGGAGAGGGTGGGGGATTGGATAAGGGGCATAAAGAATAACTATGATTTGCAACAATGAATTTCCTAATAAAAAATAAATTAAAAAAAAAAAAGAAAAAAGGACTTTCAGGCTGGCCAATTAGCTCATTTGGTTAGAGTGTGGTACTGGTAACACCAAGGTCAAGGGTTTGGATCCCCTTACCAGCCAGCTGCCAAAAAAAAAAAAAAAAAAAGAAAAAGAAAAAGAAAAAGATAAAAGGACTTTGCAGATGTGATTAAGTTAAGGACCTTGAGACGGGAAAATTATTGTAGATTATCTGGTTAGGCTCAATGTCATCACATGGATCCTTATGCGAGGGAGGCAGGAGTGTCAGAGTGGGAGCAGAGGTTGGAGTGATGTGCTATCGAGAGTTAGGAAGGGGCCACAAGCCAAGTGGCCTCTAGAGGCTGGAAAAGACAAAGAAACCAATTTCCCCCTAGAGCTTCCACAAAGGAATGCAGCTCTGCCAACATGTGGAATTTTAGCCCTGTAAAACTCATTGCTGACTGTTGGCACTCTAAGATTATAAACTGGTATTGTTTTGAGTCACAAAGTTTGTGATCATTTGCTACAACAGCAATAGGGAACTACCCAGTATTTTTGAAGACAGGAAATATATTTTAAAAGTGTAATAAAAAACTTAAAGATCTTTGAAAAGAGATGGGAGTACAGATTATACAACAAGGCAAATAAGTTTTAAGTCCGCTAAACACCACCAGTGGATTTATGGTTATCCTGACTCTGCAGATTGCTCTACTGGCCATTCTATTAGAAATGCATTGTTTAGATGTAATAGTTCTGGTAAACACATATATTTGTGGAGAAATAGTAACTAGGAGGTAGGAAACTTATTAAGATAAGAACTTTAAAATTTTCTCGGAAAATCTACTTAATGCTCAGTAGAGGTCAGTAATGGAATGTGGCAGCAAAAGAGAAAGAAATGAAAACAATAAATATGAAGAATTTGGGGACCTATTAAAGTTTTTATGTATGATTCTCAAAATTGAGTTAGAAAGATACCTTGGTTTAAACAAAATTTTATTTCTGAATAGTGCATACCTTTGATGTTTTTAGTCATCTTTATAAAATCTTAATTTACATTCAATGAAATGCACTCCTTTTAAATAAAGAATTCAGTGGGTTCTGACAGATGTATGCACCCATGAAACCACAATCAAGACATAGGAGATGTAGAACATGTTCATCACCTCCACAATCCTTTGGGCCCCTTCTGAATTTTCCTGTACTGTCATGGCCCGGCCCAGGCAACCACTGATCTGCTTGTCAACACTATAGATTAGATTTGTTCTTTTGGGAATTCATATAGATGCAAATGTATTTTTACCTTTAATTTTATATTTAAATAATATTTTAAATGTTATAGGAAAACCACTCATTAAATTATGGCAAAAATCCTAAGTAAGACACACAGTAATTTTTTGATGGGAATAATTTCCTCTGAATTCTTATGTTAATAATTGGGGTTTTATTAAACTGTTTTATGTGTAAATGTATATACACACACGTATGTATATACATACATATTTGTCTTGCTAAAATAATTCTCTTAAATTAAAGTAGCTTTTTTTTTTCCAGAAATAAAATAATATTTTTAAAGTTCTATTAATATTTTAATAGGCTTAATATTTTCCTTCTCATTTTATGTTTCTTGGTGAAGAATTCACTTGGTTACTTTGGAATCCAGATTAATGCTTATTTCTCAAGCAAGTAGTCATGGTTGTTTACAGAGCAGATGTGGATTATGGGTAAGCAGAACAGAACATTTTGGATTGATTCCCAGCTAGGGTACATGAAAAAGATTTTTAAACAAGCCCTGGCATTTCCCAAGAGATAGTACTTAAAAGTTAAAAAATAAAAAAATCCAGGAATGGACCAGATATGTCATTTGTCTAAGCAATGCACTGAACTCATCGAGAGGTAGCATTATTAAATTTGTGCACTCTTTGTATGCACATATTTCCACTTTACATTTTCCAGTTTTAATACATACTGACTATGGTAAATACTAATGCTGCATTTGGCTCTTACTGGTTTCAGTAGTTTTTAGGTAATTGAATCCTGAAAAAGAGGTTACAATATAATTTTCATATGAGTAATTGTGAACTCATTTTAAATTTCTTTCTGAGAAAAGTTGCCCATCTTTTACCTCTGATTTGTTTGGGTTGCCTTAATGAATGAGTTACAGAAAAAAAAAAAAAAACTTTAAAAAGTGTGCACATGAACTCTTAGGTCTTTCATCATTTTACCACTATTTGCCAAAGGTAGTCATTCAGCATATAGGATGGAGGTTCAGCAGCTTTCTTAAGGTGAGACCCGTGAGTGCCAACTATTCTAGAAAGTAATCATGAAAACACATCTAATTAACGTACCATAGAGAAGGGCCTTTTCATGTGCTCATTAAGAGAGCTTAATCCTCTTGGACCTCACTGAGAATCAGAGCTACTGTTCAGTAAACTCACAGTTATCAAAGGAAATCTAAAGTTCAGTTTCCTAGAAAATGGCCATTTCTGACATCAAAGGTCAGAAATGCTGATGTTGTGAAAAGTAGTGAAAATTGAAACAGAGGTTGAAATAGACCACTGAGATGCATGAATGGTGGCAATGTCGAGTAAAAGGTTGGGCGAGGTAAACACAGCCTAATGTCAGTTCTACATGAGGGTGCATTAGCACAGACACCTGGGAACCTGCAGTGTTCCAGGTGATGGGTTGTGCACATAGTCCATTTGCTGGGTGGTGGTCCTATTGGGTCAAACCATTGGAGAAGCTCTGTAGGGGGGATATATGTGTGTAGACAGCCTATGCCAGTCCTGGTCTACAGGTCTGTATTAGTGTTTTTCCATTGCTTATAACAAAATGCACTGAATGGGGTAATTTATAAAGAAAAACTAAATTTATTGCTTACAGTTTCTGAGGCTAGGAAGTCCAGAGTCCAGGGAACACGTATGGTGAAGGCTTTCTTTGGTGGTGACTTCAGTGACAGCAGGGTATCACATTGCAAAATAGTGGAGCAGAGAGCAGAGAGAGACTAATCTTCTCACTCCCTCTCTTTTTGAAGTCCTCCAAACCACTCACTACGGCATGGGCCTACAATCTAATCACCTCTTCAAGGCCCCACTTTCAATTGCCATAATAGGATTTCCCACCATCAACAGTTACAATGGGGATTAGGCTCCTAATATTTGAAATCTGGGGGACAAAATTCAATCAATCCACAGCGAGGCCTGAGCAGCAGGAGTACTGAGGGCAGGAGAAGATCAAAGACCCAGCTCAACCAGTCAAATAGAGAGAAAAGTCAAGCCTCCTTCACCTTTTCGTTCTATTTAGACCCTCAATGGATTGGATGATGCCTATCCATCCACACCGGGGAGGGTCATCGGCTTTGCTAAGCCCACCATTTCAAATGCTGTTGTCTTCCAGAAACACCTTCATGGCGCACATAGAAAAAAATGTTTTACCAGCTATCTGGGCACCCCATAATCCAGTCAAGTTGACACATAAAATTAATCACCACAGTGGTTGACCCACATTTTTCTCTCTTTCTTTAAGTTAGAGGAAGTGGTCTTCTGTTATCAGGAGAAATGGCTCCATAAGCTGGGCCCAACTCCAGCGGAGAGGAGCATGCTCTGACTAAACTGACAGTGGGAAAACTATCCAGTCCACTGGGCCTCCCAGCCCTGCAGCCCTTCTGTTACTTTAAATTCTTCATAAGTTTGTGTCTCTTGATACTCCTCAAAGTACTTTCATGTACACCATTTGGAGACAGCTTAGTGAGTGAATGATTTCACTTTGTTTCCCAGATGCCAGGGTTGTGAGGGGGATTTCTTAGCCTCCACATGCTGCTTAAGCACACCTGCTGGGTTTGTCACTTTTATTTATTATGGATCTGGGTAATATTTAGATAAAAGGCATTTGCTGCTGAAAAAAACACATTTGAAAAACACTAATAAAAGATGAGTTAAAAGCCTGAGTTTGAATCCTGGCTCTACCACTCTCTAGATATGTGGCCTTGGGTGTTTCACTCACCTAAGTTTAAATTATCCATTTATAAAATAAGAATAATAGTACCTTGTGGGATGATTATGAGGACAAGAGTTGATAATGAACATAAAACTTTTACTACAGTACCTGACACATATGAGCACTCAATATACAATGGTGGTTGTTAATACCATTGTGATTAGATCAGCTCTAAAATTTCAGAAAGCTCTGGAATAATCTCAGCATTATGGGGTCATAGTGATCTTGTGTCCATCTTTAGCACAGAGCAGAGTCTGGCCTTTAATGCATCCCTGGACCAACTGTGGACCCTGTCTATAGCGGCCTGGGATCCTTGTAACAATATTGCTGTAAAGAAAGTAGACTACAGCACAACCAGCAGCACAGGATGAGAGGCAAGAAGTGCTTTCTCGTGAGAGTGGGCTCTGGGGAGCCATAATCATGTGGTTTGCTTTAGGGACTTCTCTTTTTAGTATATTAAGCTGGGTGAGCACTGTTTTAGAAAAGTATCCCAGCATCCTGAGAGAGCTAAAAAAGCTATAAGGTAAATCATGAAAGCATGCATTTTAGTTTTGTGAATTTTATTTAATGCAAACTGATTAGTTCATGAAATAATTTATAGATGTAATAGTAGCCACCATATTTCATCACTTTGCTTGCATTTTTATCCTCATTCCCATAACACATTGCAAGGCAACATTGTACATATGAAAACAGTGCCCCCAAATCAGAAGCCAGGAAGCAGCAAAGTTTGGATTAGGACCCAGGTCTGTCTGACCCTAAAACTCATGCAATTTTTACTCTACCACATCCTTGGTTTCCCAGAAACGTCAAAATCCAAGAGGATGAGAGCTCCAGTGTTGGGAACTGACGCTTCATGTCTATCTGATAGGTGGGACTTCATGCTACGCTTTCCGTGCAGCACTGCTGCCAGCACTTCCTCCTTGCAGGAGGTTTGTTCGGATGTGGGCATCAGACAGACACAGATCACAGCATCTTCCTTGGTTTGGTCTTGGGACTATGAGAGGGAAAGAGACTCGCTCCTTTCATTTTCTCCCACCTGTTCCTGCTCTATCTGGCCCTCATTTAGAATATAATAAGAAATACTGTCTTTACAGAGAATACTGAAATTCAAGGATAAATGAACTATATATGCTTGCACCATCCCTGTGGCATATGGCTACTTGTTTCCTTATAAGAATTGTTGCTTAGAGTAATATTATGATATATATAATGTTTAAATTTAAACTGAAAAGGGGATGTATATTCTGCCAAATGCACTTCTATTTGGTGGATATTGAGCCACGTCCTTTCCTTCATTGTTGATATAGAGGCAGGACATCTTTGTAGGAAGATAATTGCCAACAAGTGGCTCATTTTTTTTTTTTTCCAGGAAAACTTGCAGCCTCTATCTCTCTTCTGGAGAGTGGCAGTCAATGGGTAAGACTAACTGGAAAGGTTAGCACTCAGTTCAGAGGCTAAATCCTGATCTTGGTTTGCAAGTGAACATTTATTCCTGGAGAGAAAGCTGATGATCAGGGAAGAATAGACAAAGAGTGATTGCCACTGCCATCTGCCACGTTGGACAGCCCTTGGTGCAGTGACTGAATCTGTAGGTTCAGGGATTATGGCTGTGAAAGATTCAAGCAGAAACATAGCCCTAGGCAGCAGCAACCAGGGGGCAGGTTAGTGGTGTGACTCTGGAAGGGGTTGTTGTCATTTTCAGCTGGGACTCCAATCAGATAGCGACTGTACTAAAAATATCTTAAAGCAACTATTATTTCCAAAGTATCTAGAAAATTAATGAGGAGAATGTTGTAGAAAATTCTAGACCCAGGTCAAAAGGCATTCAGCTTGTAATATCAGTACAGAACCAAGTAAATAGACAAGGCTACTCCTGGGATAATAAGAAAATCAATTGGTAAAGAATTTCCTGAAAGTCACTGTTGAGCATATGAAGACATAAAGGCTAAAAACTTGTTACAAATAGTAGTAAGGGCCCTGACAGAATAGAGAGAAGAGGGATAGCTTTATGTTCAAAGATAAACAAAAAAATAATGTTTATCTTTTTCATTTTCTTATGAGTTGTTGCTTAGGTTAATATTATGATATATAATATCAAGATATAAATAGCCACCATATTTCATCACTTTGCCTGCACAGTGATAATGCAAGATATCACTTGCAAGAAAATGTTTTACAATTATTTTTCCATTATGTGAGATATGATTGACAGCTTTTTTTTTTCCTTCTTCGAAATATCCCAAGTTTACTTTTAGGTTTGAGCCCCCTTCCTGATAAACCAGGGTCCTGGGCATTGTGTGTCTCAGGTATCAGGTCAAGTTGGTTCAATGGGAAGTGGGTATACGGGAAGGTCAGTTCTCCATAAGCTGTACTTCATGGGGCCCAGTGGGGTGACTTAAGTGGCAGGTCCATGGGGGAAAATTTCAAATGAAAATCAGTAGACCATTGAATAATTTGTTTCTAGGAGGGAGCTAGATAGAGAGGGAGGATCCAGATGCAAGGCTAAGGTACTGCATTTTAGGAAAATGCATGAGAGCAAGTGGTTTCTGAGCAGTGGCTGGTTGGAAGAGCCCAAGGAACGTCCTGAACTTGAGAAAGTAGCTGCAGCCTTGCTACAGGCACTGTAGGCATCAGGCACTGGTGGTGGGAGGAAAGGTACTGACCACCTGGACAGGATGGAGCATTGCAGCGTTACATTTTTGGGTAACAGCCTCCTCCCCCCCAAAAGGCAACAATGATTGATTGTTTTTTATGATAATGTACGTTTGCAGTATGAGCTGTTCCTTTGAATGTCACGGATGGCTTCGCTGGAGCAGAAGTGTGCAAGCTGACCTTACTCACATGTCTAGCAGTTGGTGCTGGCTGTTGACAAGGGTGACTTTGTTCTTCTGCATGTGGCCTCTCATCCTCCAGTAGGCTAGACCCAGCGTCTTCACAATGTACTGGCATCAGACTTACAAGAGAGCAAGAGCAAGGATGTGCAACATCTTTGAAGGACAAGGCTTTGTGATTTGTAGAATGTGTCTTACCCTACATTCCACGGGTCAAAAATTTTACAAAGTTGGTCCAGATTCAAGGGAGTGGAAAAACAGACTCTACTTTTTCGTGAGAAGAGCAGCAACAACACATTGAAAAGGAGAGTGGACAGGGGGAGGTCCGGGTCATTGCTAATCATCACCATAATGATCTAACACATGGAGTTTTATTCCTAACATGGCTTATCTCTCTTGAGGATATGCACTGTGTTATGATTGTCCTCATTCTTTCTGCTTATTTTCTTGATATCATATAGGCCCTTCAAAATTTATGCAGCAAACATTTATTAGGTGCCTATTATATTCTTGGCATTGTGCTAGATGCTAGGGATATGATTGTAACTAAGACCAGTCACTGTCTTCAAAGAATTTTCTCTTTCTTACCTGTAAAACCAGAGGGCCAGTATATGGGTGGGGTAGAACATACTAGAGTGTGGTAGGAAGATGGCAGTAGAAAGCCAGCAACCAGGTAAGGTGGGTTATAAGGGAAGCAGGATTGTATTCTCTGATTTGTCCATAAGCTGCATATGTGGGATGATTTTATTCTTCCAGACATAAATTTTAATTTTTTTTTTTCAGGAATAACCTGACTTCAAAGAAAGGACAAGTCAGTGCTGGGATGCTGGGAGTTCTTGGTTCTACTGCAAAGTAGCTTTCAAAAAAAAAAAAATTGTCAAATAACAATTGTACATATTCAGGTGTATGATGTGATGGTTTGATACATATACACACAGACACACACACATGTGTAATGATTACCACAACCAAATTAGTTAACATATCCATTATCACTCATAGTTAACCTTGTGTGTGTGTGTGTGTGTGTGTGTGTGTGTGTCTGTGAGCATGCCTGTGGTGGGGATGCTTAAAATTTTCTCTCTGATTGAATTTCAAGTAAACAATATAATATTATTAACTATAGTTCTGATGCTGTACAGTAGACTCCTAGAATCTATTCATTTTATAACTGAAAGTTTATACCCTTTGACCCACATCTCCCTATTTTCTCTACCCCCAGCCCCTGACAACCACCATTCTACTCTCTAATTCAATGAGTTCAACTTTTTAGATTCAATGTATAACTGAGATGATACAGTATTTGTTTCTGTGTCTGGCTTATTTCACTTATCATAATGTCCTCCAAGTTCATCCATACTGTCACAAGTGACAGGATTTCCTTCTTTTTTACAGCTGAATAATATTCTATTCTGTATCTATGACACATTTTTTATCCTTTCATCCGTTAATGGACACATATTGGTATTGTATCTTGGCTCTTGTAAGTAATGCTGCAATAAACGTGGGAGTGCAGATAGCTCTTTCACATACTAAGTTTACTTCTTTTGGATATAGGCCCTGCACTGGGATGGCTGGATCATATGGTAGTTATATTTTTAATTTTTTGAGGAACCTCCATACTGTTTTTCATGATGGCCGTAACAATTAACATTTCCACCAACAGTGTAAAGGAGTTCACTTGTCTCTAAGTCCTCACTAACACTTGTTATCTTTTGTCTTTTTGACAATAGACATTCTAATCAGTGTGAAGTGATATGTTGCTACAGTTTTAATTTGCATTTTCCTGATGATTGCTGATGTTGGGCACCTTTTCAAATACCTGTTGGCCATTCATATGTCTTCATTTAAAAAATATCTATTCATGCCCTTTGCCTATTTTTAAATCAGGTTATTGTTTTGCTATTGAGTTGCATGAATTTCTTATATATTTTGGATATTAACCCCTTATCAGATGTATGGTTTGCAAATATTTTTTCCCATTTTATAAGTGATCTCTTTACTCTGTAAATGTTTTAATTTGCTGATCAGAAACTTTTTAGTTCGATGCAACTGCATTTGTCTATTTTTGCCTTTGTTGCTTGTGCTTTTGGAGTCTTATCTAAAAAATCATTGCCTGGGATTCTGAATCCTCAGTTTGGATGTCTGTATCCCTCCCAATATTTAGGAAGCTTTTTGTTAGTATTTATTTAAATGTGCCTTCTACATCTTTCTTTCTCTGTTCTCCTTCTGGGACCCCCATAATTCATATACTTGTATGCTTGATGGTGTCCCATAGATCCCTTGGGTTTTCTTTACTCTTTTTCATTCTTTTTGTTCCTCTAATTGACTAATTTGAAATGACCTGTTTTTGAGTTCACTAATTCTTTCTTCTGCTTCTGCGTGATTGAGTTTGCTGTTGAAGCTCTATGTTGAATTTTTCAGTTTTGTCATTGTATTCTTCAGTTTCAGGATTTCTATTTGGTTCGTTTTTATGGTTTCTATCTCTTTATTAAACTCCTCATTTTGTTCATGCATTATTTTACTAATTTGTTTAGTTGTCTATCTGTGTTTTTTTGCATCTCATTGAGCTTCTCCAAGATAATTATTTTGAATTTTTTGGTGGGCAGTTCTTAGATTTCCATTTCTTTGGGGTTGGTTACAAGAGCTTTATTAGTTTCCTTTGGTAGTGTCGTGTTTGCCTGATTTTTTATTATCTGTGTAGCCTTGTGTTGGTGTCTGTGCATTTGAAGTAGTGAACAGCCCTGTGAACCTTTTAGTAGGGACTCAGGCAGGCATGGATATTGTCTGGTCTCTGGGTAGACTGGACTGCCTCAAAGACCTTGGTCAGTAAAGCTGGCACTGGGATGAGGATTCACTTCAGGGTCTTCAGATGGCAGGGCCGTTACCAGGTGTGTGGATGGATGTGGCTTCTTCCAGGTCCCTGAAAGGGCTTCTGCTGGGGACACCAAGCAGGTCACTGGGTGGGTCCCTGGGCAGGTATACTGGCCATGGACTGTGGCTGAGAGGGACTGGAACCAAGTCACAGGGCTGCTACAGGGTTCACAGCTGAGACCAAGGTCTGCAGGGCACTGTGTCTCCCTCTGAGACCCTGGGTGGGCAGGAATGTTTTCAGACTGCAGTTGAAAGAGACTCAAGCTGAGTTACAGGTCCACTTAAGGATCTGCTGATGGTGGGAAGTAGTTTTAATGCTCTTGACTATTTTCCAGAGAAAGGGAATTGTCTAGTGATGGCCCAGAACAATTGTAAGCCAAATGTGGGTCAACAATGACATTTCCCAAAGCCAGAGTTAATGCCAAACCAGTCTATTCAAACAATTGTTCCCTAAGCTTACATTCCTGAAGCAATCCCATATATACATGGAGCCATGGCATATTTCCTGGGTATGGCAGTGAAACCTCCTGCAGTGGCAAATCTGATTGGTGCAAATATGCCATCTGTCACTTGTCTGGACCACAACTACCCCTTCAAGTATTCCAGTGTGGGATGAAATACAGAAAACAGAGCTCAGCTTTGTTCACTCCTTTGTTAAGCAGAAGTGGCTGGCAGGATGCCACCCACACAACCATGAACCACCAGGGCTTAAAACAAGCAGAATCTCAGTTTCTCAAATCTCATGCCTTATGTTATATATAAAAAAAGTTTTAGAAAATATACTGTCAACTGGCACAAGGAGATCTAGTGTGTTTATTACTTTTTAAAATGAGATTAAAACTCTGATTATGATAATTTAAAAAACCTTCTGTTTCTTTAATACTTAATTGCAGAAAGCTCAGAGTTTTCTGGACCTCCTTTGTGAATCCTTGCACTACGTTCCTGAGGCAGTTGGAGAGCAAGTACCTTCATTGCAGGTGCTCCGATGATCTCTGTAGAGAATTACACTGAGGAGCACCCAGTACTGTCTTGATCTATACGAGCACTCATGTGCCCTGCACTGACATTAAAATGGTCCTAAATGGGTGTCCATCTCCTACAAAACTGTGACACATTTCCCACAGCCTTTCAGAACATCTGCCAGTGTTTATTAGGCAGTCCTAATGTAAATGCTTAGTAGTGGCATGGCATTCTTGTCTGATTGCTGCTGCAGAGAAACAGGACCTAATTTAAAATTAAGCCTGTAATTAGTGAACAGTGCTCTTTTGCTAGGGTAAACAAAATCCTTTGCATTTTGATAATGACTTGTATTTAGAATCAAAATTAAACTAAGTTAGAAAATCATAACTCTACTTCAGCGTAGCACACTAAGTCAATCTCATATAGACTGTTTACAAAAAGTAAATCAAAATCACAATGTAGCAGAACTGACTTTGTAGGGTGAGCTGCAAATTTTTATTTTTTCTCCATTACTTTGGATCTCCCATGGCTTCTGGCTGTTTATTTATTTATTTGTAGTTGTCTGTTGATTTACTTAAATGCGCTTGTGGGGAATGTAAGTGAATACTAGACAGGCTGTGTATTTTGTTTAAGGAAGGAATAGTGTAAATAATATGAATAGGCCTTAATGTTTATCTTCATGTTGGCTTCTCTGTACTGAACGATAAGACCCTCCATCCTTTATTTTTCAAGTAGGGGAAGTAGATTTGGCCAGATTAGGGTTTCAAGGTTCCTGGGCACTTATTCCTAAGTGTTGCTGTAATTGCTTTTGTTGATGACCAGCGCAACTCTCTTCTCATATACCTGGGGCTGCAGACTGAGGTCTGAGCAGAGGCTGCTGTCCTGTTCTGCAGTTGTTGGTAGTGACAGGTCTCAGATGTCACCACGGATGGAAGTGGGTGAGGTACAAGGTCATTGTAGAGAGGAGAACAAGGAATTGATCAAGGAGGTGATATGGGTGTTGTCAACTGGATTATCTCTGTTGTAAATTGAAATTTCCAAGAATTAAGTCAGGGGAGAGTCTCCATCTTACGGTAGAAATACAGTGAGCCAGGAGCTACAGTCGTTGAGAAATGTAGGGTAATGACCTGGCAGCCCATAGGTGACAGCAAAGATAAGGAGTTGTCACAGGTAGTATTATTTTATGACATGATCTTCAAAGCTGGAGGGTTTAGAGAAAAAGGAGGGAGAATGGTTGAAAGTGGGAAGGAAGAACGAGAGAAATATCTTCCTCTCGTCCAAGTTGAACAGTACAAGGATGTGGAGAAAAACTGTCATTTCTTGAGAGGGTTACAGGGGTAGTCATGTCTTCAGGGAGAGCCAGGTTTTCATTCTAACTAGAAGGTGAAATGAACATTTAGAGAAGAGGTTAAGAACATGGGGGATTTTGCTGATGATGAATGGTGAATTCAAAAGGGCATAGCAGAAGGATTCCTAGAATTAAAGATGAAGGGAAGTGAGAAAAGAGAAAGAAAAGGGCAGTTCAGTCTTACAGGGATAGGAGACTGGAGGATGAATAAGGGATGACTGGGCATCTAGGGCTTCTAGTTCAGGCTGATAAAAAGGAAAAATGCATGAGTTTAGTTCCTAGCATAACCAAGGCAGAGCCTGCGGTGCTGAGGATAGAAAGGTGTGCATTTCAGGAGATCCCATTTCATGCTTGCTGAGGGGGTAGGAGGTCTAAAGGAGCAGACTCCTATTCTACTTCTAATTCCCACTGGTGAAGCAGGTTTGTGTCCTGCATGTTGGCCCCTACGGACAGAACCCCGATGCACCCCACGTGACCAGGTCTTTTCACCGCTTATGATAGGAATAGAAGTCTCATGTGGGTGTTGTCTTGTCCCAGTCCCAGTGTTCATTTAAGACCCTGTTCATATAAGACCCAGGTTAATTTTAAACCCTGGGATACTGTGATCTACTGCCAGAATTGTTCAGGAGTTGAACTGAATTGAAAAGAATTGTCCAGGAAGTGAACTGAAAAGAATTGAAGTAATTCTTCAGATTCACAGGAACAACAAGGAATTTAAGAAAATTTTAGGTTCAACCCCATAGTATCACAAGTGAAAAAACTGAGACTGGGAGAGTTACGGATCTTGACTGAGGTCTCTTCTAATGACAGTGAGGATTATAACTCAGATTTCTTGATTTATAGCCTTATACTTCCATGTTCCAACAGCCCTGTGCTGGTGGTCAGATGTTCACGGTTGTAATTAAAATTTTTTTTCCTAGTCAGAAAATATACAGACTCTTCATTACACAAATTAAAACTTTTCATTTAAAGCTTGTGTTTTGATAACAGGAATAAAGAATATTTTCTTATATTTGAAGGATTTTTCACAAAATATGGAAAATCATTATGTGACCAACATTAGCATGTTGAAGAGAAAATTCTTCCAGGACATAGAGGCTGAGAGCAGAGTGTGAAGTTGAGGTTTCGATGGAGACTGTACTTTAAAAAGATCCTCTAAATTGCTGAGGGTAAAGCAAAGCCTCTCTCAATATCCTTGGAGGTATGAAATACCTTAGGTAGTCAGGATTCTACATTTTAGACTTACATCTCTTTAGTCAATAGTTTTTGGACTCTTTTTTGAGGAGCTCTTTCCTGGGTGACTTGGGACTCTAGCCATCTATTTAGCACAACAGTGGATAGTCCTTGACTGGTATTCTATTATATACCTGAGACATCAGAGTAGTTGTATGGTTAACTATACATTTTTCTAACTGCAAAAATTTCATTTTTCATTGCTAGAATGGTTTTTTTCCTCCTCCCAGCCATTGACAACCATAAAACTGCTTTTGTTTCTATGGATTTTCCTATTTTGGACATTTCTTGTAAATATAATTATAAAATAGGTGGCTTTTAGTGACTGGTTTCCTTCAGTTTGCATAATCTTTTCCAGGTATATCCATGTTGTAGCATGTAATGGTATTTTTATTCCTTTTCATGGCTGAATATTTCATTGTATGGATATATCCCACTTTGTTTATCTCTTATTGGTTGATGACATTTTGGGTTGTTTCCACCTTTTAGCTATTGTGAGTAGTGCTGGTAAAACATTCATGTACAAGTTTTTGTTTGAACACCTGTTTTCAATTCTTTTGTGTATGTACCAGGAGTAGAATTGCTGGATTATGTAGTAATTTTACATGTGACATGTGTTATTTATAATTTGTTGTCTATTGAATATTACCAAACTTTTTTCAAAAATGTCCACATCATTTTCATTCCCACCAGAAATGTATGAGGGCTCTGATATCTCCACTTCTTTTTGAACATTTATTATTGGCTTTTAAAAATATTTTAGTCATTTTAGTGGATGTGAAGTGATCGTTCCTTGTTGTTTTGATTGCATTTCCATAATGACTAAAGATGTTAAGCTTTTTTTGTGTGATGATGGCTATTTGTATAACTTTTTTTGAGAAATGCCTATTCCAATCATTTGCTAATTTAAATTTTTTAAAAATTTATAATTGACACAATAATTGTACATATTTATGGAGGTACAGCATGGTATTGTGATACATGTACACATCATGTAATGATCAATCAAGGTAATTAGCATATCCGTCATCTTAAATATTTATCATTTCTCGTTTTGCCTATATTTTAATTGTTGAGCTGTAAAAGTAAAATTCTGGAAACTAGACCTTTATCAGAAGTATGATTTGCAAGTATTTCCTCCCATTCTAGGATTGCATTTTTGTTTTATTGATATGTTTATAAATGTTATATCTCCTTGATGGGTATTGATCCTTTTTTTATTATAAAATGTTTTCTGTTGGGAGAGAATCTATGCATGCAACAAGGGATTAATATCCAGAATATATGAAGAACTCAAACAACTTAACAATAAGGAAACAAGTAACCCAATTAAAAAATGGGCAAAGGAGCTGAATAAACATTTCTCAAAGGAGGGTATACAAATGGCCAACAAACACATGAAAAAATGCTCAACATCACTCAGCATCAGGGAAATGCAAATCAAAACCACATTAAGATATCATCTCACCCTACTTAGAATGGCTATTATCAAAAAGGCAGAGAATTATAAATGCTGACGAGGATGTGGAGAAAGGGGAACCCACCTACGCTGTTGGTGGAACTGTAGTGCAGCCATTATGGAAAACAGTATGGAGGTTCCTCAGACGACTATGGATAGAACTGCCATACCATCCAGCAATCCCACTGCTGGGTATATACCAAGAGGAATGGATATCATCACATTGAAAGGTTACCTGCACTCCCATGTTTATCATATCTCCATTTACAATACTCAGGAATTGGAATCAACCTAAATGCCCCATGACAGGTGATTGGATAAGGAAAATGTGGGGTATATACTCAGTGGAATACTACTTGGCCATGAAAAAGAATGAACTTCTACCATTTGCAGCAAAATGAATGAACATAGAAAAAATTATGTTCAGTGAAATAAACCAGGCACAGAAAGATAAATAATGCATGTCTTCACTCATAAGTGGGAGCTTAAAAAAAAAGAAAGAAAAACATCAATCACAATAATACATTGAACTTTTCATAAAAAGAACAGAACTGCGGTTATTAGAGGTGGGACAGAGGGAGGAGGAGGGGAGTTAGCAAGAAATTGGTTAAGGGTCACAAAGAATGATTATGTTTTGTTACCATCAGTATACTAATTATACTGATTTGATCACAACATATTGTACACAGGTATTGATAGTCAAATCTGTACTTCACAAATAAGTATAACCAAGTATATTGCAGTAAAAAAATTGTCAAAATATGTTTTCTGTGGTCAGTAGTAAAAATTTTTATCTTCATGGGTGTTGTGTTTTTTTGCCTTATGTGATTATAGCTACTCCAGTTTTAGTTTGGTTACTGTTTAGGTGATACATCTTTTTCCATCTTTTTGCTTTCAACCTATTTATATTTTCAGATCTTAAATGTGTCTCTTGTAGACAGCATATATATGGAGCATTAAAAAAATCCCTGCCTTTTGATTGGAGTGTTTAATCTATTTATATTAATGTAATTACTGATAAGGTAGGATTTATGTCTGCCATTTTGCAATTCTTTTCCAATATGTCTTTTGTCTTTTTTGCTCTTCTATTTCTCCATTACTGTCTCTTTTGTGTTAAATAGATACTTTCTAATGTAGAATTTTAATTTATTTATTTTACTATTTTTTGAGTTATTTTATTAGTCCCAAGTATTGCAGTATTGCAATCAGCATGTTAACTTAAAAAAAATCTAATTCAGAGTAATATTGGCTTATTTTCAATAATGTAAACAAACTTTATTCCGGCATAGTTTCATTCCCTTCTTCCACCTTTTTTCTACTTTTCTCATACAATTTATATCTTTGTTTATTATAAGCCCATAAACACACTTGTATAACTACGGCTTTAAGTAGTTATACAAGTGTGTCTTGTATAACTGTAGTCTTTTACATTAGATAGGGGAACAAAAATGTTACAGGCAAAAATACATTTATACCGTCTTTTATTTCTACCTATGTAGGTACCTTTATTGGTACTATTTATTCCTTCAAGTGGATTTGAGTTATTGTTTAGTGTTATCTGATTTTAACCTGCAGAAATCCCTTTAGTGTTTTCCTTAGGCCAGGTTTGCTAACAACAAATTCCCTCAGTTTTTGTCTATTTGGGAATATCTTAATGTTTGCATTGTTTTTGAAGTATAGTTTTGTTGAATATACAATTCTTGATTGATGGTCATTTGCTTTCGCACTTTGACCCTGTCATCTCAATGCCTTTTAGATCCCTGTTGTTTCTGATGTGAAGCCAGATGTTAATCTTATTGGGGAGCTCCTTGCATGTAATGAGTTGTTATTCTTGTATGTAATGAGTTGTTTCTCTCTTGTTGCTTTCAAGACTCTTTTCCCCCTCCTTTGGCCTTTCCCAGCTTAACTATGATGTGTTCACATGTGTCTGGAGGCTCTGTTAATTTTTTTTTACATTTTTTTTCCCTTTCCCTTCTCCAGACTGGATCTATCTTCAAGTTCACTTGATTTTTTTCTTCTTCCAGCTTACATCTGCTCCTGAGACCTCCTGTGAATTTCCCATGTCAGTTATTGTTCTTTTCAAATCTAAAATTTTCATTTGGTTCTTTTTTTTTTTTTTTTTTTGACTGGTAAGGGGATCGCAACCCCTGGCACAGTGTGGTCTGCACCACGCTCAGCCAGTGAGTGAACCGGCCATCCCTATATAGGATCCGAACCTGCGGCTTCGGCGCTACCAGCGCCGCACTCTCCCGAGTGAGCCACAGGGCTGGCCCTCATTTGGTTCTTTTAAAAAAATACTTTCTGTATCTTTATTGATAGTATCTATTTGGTGGGACATTATTCTCATACTCCCCTTTAATTTTTTAGACATAGTTTTCATTAATTTTTGACTTGATTTATAACAGCTGATTTAAAATATTTGTCTAGTAAGTCAAATATCTCAGTTTCTTGGCAGAATATTTCTTTTGACTGCCTTTCCCCCCCTCTATACATAGGTCAAAACTTCCTGTTTCTTTGTATGCCTCATAATTTAAGATTGGATGTTTTGTTTTATTTATTTAAAAAATTATTTATTTATTTATTTATTTTTTTTGTCTTTGTCGTGACCGGCACTCAGCCAGTGAGTGCACCGGCCAGTCCTATATAGGATCCGAACGCTGCGCTCCCAGCGCTGCACTCTCCCGAGTGCGCCACGGGCTCGGCCCAAAAAATTATTTATTTTTTAATTAACATGTAATGATTATATATATTTATGGGATACAGAGTTATATTCCAATACATGTATACAATGTGCCATGATCAAATCAAAGTATTTAGCATATTTATCATCACAAAAATTTATAATTTCTTTGTGATGAGAGCATTGGAACGCCTCTCTTCTAGCCATTTGAGAACATATAGTATATAATTGCTAATTATAGATGCCTGAATATTATGTGGCAATTCTGGAAGGCAGACTCTTCCCCTTACATCATTCTTTGTTGTTGCTGTTTGTTCTTGTTGCTGTTTATTGTTTAGTGACTTTTCTGATCTAATTCTGTAAAGTCATGTGCAACCACTGAAATCTCTGCTTGGCAGTTTACAACTCTGCCTTAGTCTCTACTTCTGCTTTCAAAGAGCTTAAGATCAGCCAGAGGGGAGATACTGGGGCTTTCTCGGGTCTTTCCTAGGCATGCACATAGCCTCACACATCCACGTAACTTTATAGATCTTAATAAATGTGTCAGAGCTTTTTAAAGATCGCTATGAACATTTCATCTCGAAGAGTTTTTATGAGTTTTTTTGGCCCCCCGTATGTTTTTTTTTTTTTTTTTTTTTTTGGCAGCTGGCTGGTATGGGGATCGAACCCTTGACCTCAGTGTTATAAGCACCTTGGTGTCATCAGCACTGTGGTGTTATCAGCACTGCACTCTAACCAACTGAGTAACTGGCCAGCCCCTTGACCCATCTATTTTCAATCTTCCTTTTTTGGGCTATGATTTTAAAATAATTTTTATATAATAAAAACTGAAAAAATCTTTTGTTGAATTTTTTTCCCATACTGGATCAAAATAATGTGCTGATATTTTCACAGACACATTTAATCATACTTTATGCATATAGGTGACTAAAAATCATGTGTATATCAGCCCTTTCCTTGTCTGTCTCTACTGACAAGTTTTTGGATGGATAATATCTTGCTTACCATTCTATCTAAAGTAAGCTAGCACAGCGGCTGACATGGAGCATTCAGTCAATAAATACAGAAAGCAAATTTGAGAACAGGAGAACTTATTAATAATAATAATATTAAGGAAATGTTATGATTGGATTTCTCTTTAAGAAATGCCTAAACATCTCAATAATTTCATGCTTGTTGATCACTGCAATGATAGATAAACTGTTTTTGTCATTTCTAGAAGAAACCATCTGAGCTAAAATATACAGGAGTGTATGTCATATTTCAAACCATTTCTGACATGTCCCACATCAGTTCTCATAAACATGAACATTTTGTGGGATATTTCTGTGCACCATGGAAGAAATTGCTCCCTGGCCAACACTGAGCAGCTCAGCTAATAATTGGCAATCTTTAACTGTCAGAGGATGAGGATGTTTGCAGGACTAACCTGTCACTAATCCGGTGTACAAAAATTCCCCTGATGCCTTTGTCAAGGACATGTATAATGCCTTCAGGTGACAATGTTTTGAATTTTGCATTTTATGCGATGCTTTTATTTAGATAGAAAATCCATGTGTGGAAAATAATAATATACTTTTATTACTGTATTTGGTGCATATCTAATGATGTTCTTAAAATAAAATCAATGAACATTTCAGATCTTTTCCTTTTTTAACCTCCAAATTTACTTTCTTCTTAATTCAAAATTTGCATCTATGTTATTTTCATTATGGATGTAAAAGAACTTACACATTTGCTTGTGCATCAATCTAAGAAAAATGTGATATAAGGTTTCATACTTGTTTTTTTATCAAGCAACTGCTTTAACTCTAGGAGAATGAGGAATCTGCAAGACACTTGTCATTATGGAAAACTCCAGGCAGACATACTTTGGAGCTGATATGTTTGTACAGTATTTTTAAGTCCAGTTTTTGAATTTATGGGAAATGAATACACACACACACACACACACACACACACACACACTGCCAAGAAGCTAGACATCTCATTTAGATCAATTGCAGAAGTAAAGCCTTATTTTAGTGGAGATATCCCAAATACATCTGAATTCTCTAAGTGTTCTCCACTCCCTTAAAATCTTCCTGAGTTTAAAAATTTGTCTTAGAATTTCTGTAGAGTGCCCCAAATTCAGAGTATTTTTTTATTAACCAGAATGTAGCCCAAATGTAAAGAGAGTATAGAGAGCCAAAGGGAATGTAAACTAAAAGAAGAAATTCAACCATAGGACTGGCATCTTGCTCCATAAGAAATAAAGCGCAATATCAGCAGTCTGATATTAGCATTAGTTTCTGGATCAGACTTTATGCCATTGTCAAAGTGGGCTTTGACTTAATAGCTCTCAAAGTCAATGGTTATTTAAGTAGAAAAATAGTTGTTTAACCTCATTAAAAATACCAGTTGGTTGGAAATTTATTTTTTCTTTAGTTTTTCAGTTGATTGTATGACATTGGATAATCCCAGCCCGATTAGCAAAAACCATTGGGAAAATACCCTAGGGAAGAAAAAGAAATTAACGCTCAATGTTTTAACTTAATAAATGATATGATAAATTCACAAGAAAATACCTTGGATAGAGCATTGATTTACTTATTTTTTTCCCAACTCCCTCATTTAGTGGCTTCTGTGGTGAAGATTAAGCTTATTAACAGCAAAGAGACAACAAACGCAGACAATAGGCACATAGATTTGGGAGCCATATTACCTGAGTTTAAAAACCAGTCTGTCTATTAACTAGCTGTGTAACCTAGGGCAAATCACTCAACTCCTTTGTTCTCAGTTTCTTCATCTGTAAAATGGGGATAATAGCTGCTACCTCACAGTGTTTGTATGAAGATTAAATATATGTCAAACATTTTGAACAGTGTCTAGCATATAATAAGTTTTATATGTATTTGCCAATATTACTATTAGTTAATTATTTTATAGGACAAAACATACTAGAAAGCTTAAGAATAATTTATTAGTTGTCATTGCTAAAGAATATTCTTATATATTGCTTTTACTTCAATGATCTGTTCACCATTAATTTAAATAATAAATATCATTTTTACCTCTTCTGAGCCTTTTGTAGAATGGAAACACCTGAGATATTTTCACCAAATCATTCATCACATTGTCCTTTACTATTAGTTGAACTAATAGCTACTTGTACCATTAGCTTAAATCAACTAATGGGCAGAGGCAATTTTCTCGGCCTTTTTTTTATGAGTAACTTTTACCTTGCTTGGACACTTATTTTGGTTAAAATCTCGATGAGTTACTGAGGATTTGTTTATCTACTTATACATTGTAGAAAAGTCTCGACAAATACTTATACATTTCCTGCCCTAGATTCAGTGCGTATCTTTTAAAAATCATTACTCAAAAGAACTGAAGAAGGAAAACCAAACTATTGGAGGTAAGGGCAGATGGGGAGTGCACACAGGCAGTGCACACTTCATTTGTAGTGAAGTACCAGGGTTATCATTATTATTATTATTATTATTATTATTATTTTAAATTTCTACCCTGCTGCCAATAACTACTCCTGTAAAATACAGTAAAATTGAACTTCTAAGAAAAACAGTCATGCAGTTGAATGGTATAGTGGTGTCAAATTGCCATAAAAGTTTCTAAGCCCCTACTTACAGGTCTTGTACGTATCTTTAAATGCACTGGTAACAAACACCTGTGGGTTGGCACCTTGAGCAGCACTGATGTAGTGCATCTACAGAGAGACATGTTTATAAGGGTGATTTTAGGATATCAGACTCAGTTTCTCAGCTGAGTGGTAACAAATATCCTCTATCCTTCACAGAGCTGGCTTTATATAATTACTTATTTCTCATTTAGTGTTTAAATTCTAATTTGAAACTTAATCTATAGTAACAGAAAACAATTTGGCATTTGCCTGCATTTTGGGGTAGGAGGGTATTGACTGCAAAGGGTCACAGGAAACTTTTGGGGTGCTGGGAATGTTCTACACTTTCTGCGGGTGGATTCATTGATACGTGCATTTTAAAAAACTCTGTGTATTGTGTGCTTAAAATGGGTTCATTTTATTGAGTGTAAATTTTATATCTCAGAGTTGGTTTAAAAAATACAGATTTTAGGAAGTATATTGTTTATTTTGGGTGGAATGAAGAAACTGTTCACTCCTCCCCTGACCTTTCCAGGATAAGGTATTGAGGGCACACATCTTTCTCACTCTGTTTCATACTGTAACTCCATCACCTGCCATGTACCAAGTGGCACTGTGTGGTGACAGGAACCTTATGAGTTGGCAGATGCTGCATAGGATAAAAGTGGCCTTTGTGGATATTGCCTCATCTCTCTTGCTTGGCCTGGGAAGTCCCTTTCCATTTTCACAGCAGCTGCCTCTTTAAAATAAGAAAATCCTAAATTCTTTGGACAATTTGGACTCCTTTTAGAACTTATTTTATTGCTGCTGAAAAGTGAAATAAACTGAGCTTTTCTCAAAGAGTAATTATTAATTACTTTTTAATTATTTTTTAAACATCCAAAGACAATTTTAGCAAGTTATGTGAAATATAAATATTTTTGACAAAGGAGTAACCATTCATCAAAATATGGAAACTTGAAATTGATCTACATAAGAAAATTGCAGAATAAATATAAAAAGTTCCTCCACAGTCTTTATATTGCAGACACATTCGTGATCTCATTGCTAGCAATAAAACTGTTTTATATCCAATTTGACAATACTATTTCATTGCTCAGAGAAGGCTAAGCATAAATTTTCCTGTACCATAATTACAAAGAGTTCTAAACAAATTTTTTCTATCATAGTTACATACCATACTATGCATTGAATGAGTAGTAAAAATCTTAACAAATATATCTTGGATTACCTAGAGCCTCAGACTAGAAGGGAAAGTCATTTTTCTTCCAAATATCTTAAGCAAATGCTCACCTGAAGTTGCCCAAATTTTCTATCTTTTTGTCTCTATCTGTCCATCTATTTTCCTGTCTTAATGTCATCTGTGTAGGCATAGGAGAAAAATTTTCCTTATACTTTTGGGGTTGTTGCACTCATTGCAATAATTGAGTTTTGTATTAAAAAGAATATTTGCTTTCTTCCTGACTATGTTTATTAATAGAAAAGTATGAGAAAAAATAATTTCACCCAATTTACAGTACTGAGATAATATTACAGTACATAGCTTTTTATTTTTCCCCCAATTGACCACATATTCATATGTAAAGCAGATAATTGATGCTATAGTGCTTCTTAGGCCCCGATATGATTAACAAGAACACTTATCCATATTTACACTATTATATTATTCATAATAAATTATCTAATCTAGCCAGTTACTTATTTTGATTTATTTTTTAAAACATAATTAAACAATAATAAAGGTTTATTTCTCTCATAAAGGTCTTTGAAATGAAATATAAAAGAAATAAATGAAGATGAAATTGCTGAATGATCGACTATGTACAGTATACAACAATAGAGACAAAAAGCAGAGAAGGGTGGATTGGTAGTTAAGAGTTATTCACCTAAAATAACCCCTAAAAAAGTAGAAGAAATATGAAAAAGCATCTGCTTACAGCATTATAAGAGCTAATCAAATTGCGAGAAATTGCTGGAGAAAATGAAAACCCAGAGACAAGCTCAACACTCAAAGATATTTTCATCTGTCAATATAGAAGACATTCATGGAGCTGCAGTTTTGATATTAAGGAGAAATCGGTGTCAATTCCAGGGAACATACAGTAGGGAGTCAGATAACCTGCTTCCCCCTTTCCCACTATAAACATATACACATTAAGCTGGATCCTAAAGGGCTATGCCCAGAGAGTAATAGTGAATCAGAAATAAAACAGCCTTTACTCTGACTTACAATCCTTGTTTTCATTATAAAAGAACCTCAGTCCTTAAATTTAGGTTAAACTATTCCTGAATTGTAATGCCACTTGGTTCCTAGCAAGGAAAAAAATTTTTTTTCTACAGGAAGATATCTTATCATAGGCCTCAAAATATTTCTAAATGTAAAATTAAAAATGCAATAATATGACATAGTGGAAGATATGCAGTTATCCAAAGAATCACGAAAGTATAAATTTAATAATCTGTAGAAATAACAGATGAAGTAACGAGCCTCCAAAATTTCAAATATAGGAATTATTAGACACCGATTATAAAACGATAATGCTTTCTTTGATTAGATATGTAAAAGTAAAGCTTGAAAATATCTGCAGAGAGTAGGATAATATAAACTGTGACATAGATTTGAAGAAGGAAGCAGGAACTCAACGGATAGGTTAAAAGTAGATTAGACAGAGTTGAAGAGAGAATTAATAAACTAGAAGATAGATCAAAAATTAGTCTAGTAGATCTAATCATGTAGAAATTTTAAAAAGTTTAAAAACATGGAAAAGGGAGTAAGAAGAACAGAGGGTAGAGTGAGACTTTAAATATGATTAAAGAGAGAAAATAAAGAATGGGCAGAAGCAATACTTGAAAAGATAAGAGGTGACAATTTTTCTAAATTAATCTATGAATTTAAAAAATGACAAATATTAAATAGGATATATAAAAGAACATATATACCAAACCACATTGTGACAAAATACAAAAGAAAAAAAAAAAGTAAAAAAAAATCTTAAATGTATTCAGAAAAAAAATCTTAAAAGATTGCCCTGGCAGACCTGCACTAAATGAAAATGATTCCCCCTGAAACTCTGAGATGCAAGAAAGAATGAAAACTAAGAAAGTGGCAAAAGTGTGGCTAAATCTAAAGGAAAGATTATTATTTTTTACCATTTTACTTTAAACATGATTGATCTCTAGTCTACATTGTCAGTGAAGGATCGATAATTGTGTATTAGCCAGGGCTCTTTGTTCTAGCTTTCTTAAACCAACTAGGGAACTTATTAGGTATCAGGGACTCAGGCTGATGGAGAAGGCTTGGACAAATGGCAAGAACCCAGCCAGGGTGCTCTGGACGACTAAACAGCAAGCTCTTCTGCCTCGTTCATGCAGCAGGTGCCAACTTACTCAATCAGACTTCCAGCCATTGCCTCTTCCTTCAGTCACTTTCATTGCACCTGCAGAATACATACTGCTATAAGCCAGAGAGACAGAGAATCAGCCACTCTGGCTTGCAGAATGGGAGGTGACTACTTCTTTCCCCAGACTCGCACAGTGGAGAATTTCCTAGAGGAATTTGGGATGTTGGCAGAACTGGGTGGTTGGTGCTAAATAGCCAGAAACTGACCAGTGGCTACCACGGGCCTCATATTTGCCCATCCACCATCGACACACATCATCTTTATACATATTTATACTTCAAAATAAAACCTACTTCCACCTAAGAGAATGAGACTATTTCACCCAACTAATGGAAGATGATCCAAATTCTAGTTTCTCCAGGCAGATCTGAATAATCCTAAAAAAAAGATCTTTGATTATGGGCAATATTGCAAAGTCAACTCCCCACAATACATCATATATTGAAAGGCTGAGGAAAGAGGAGAGAAATTCCTAAAAAAATCTTTGTGACATAAAAAAGAAAGGAAATGCAGGAGGAGGGTATAGTCTTAGTTTCCACAATTGGTCACAAGGCTCTTGCTGATGGCTTTTACTTTTCTTCCCCACTATTCATTCAATGTTCCTTTCGCCTTCAGGCTACACCTTGACTAGTCTAGGTTTTTTTATAGTGGAGTGATCCCAACTTTCATTCCTGGGGCATCAGAGCTCATGCTGCCTAAGCTTCTGTAGGATTGCCAGTGTCTCTTATTCAGTTACAGCCTTGAATCTACATGTACGATGAAGCATCCCTGGGAATCCCCTGGTTCCCTTCATAGTCCCTCCTGCCGTCAAGGGGCAAGAGCCCCACTATGAGGGTACTTCAAAAAGTTTGTGGAAAAATAGCCTTAAAACATAATATGAATTGTTCCATGAACTTTGTGAAGACCCTTCCTATTTCCCCTTAGTATTCAGGGCTTTACTCAGGTCAGTTACTGACGCCCGCTCATGCTTGCTTCTTCAGCAGCTTGAGGATCTTAAAATGGGCAGCTGTCAATGTCAGCTTCAGCTTCCTGGTCAGTGGACCCACGTGGTATCCCTGGGGAGGTCTGACTCTACCAGTTGTTTTGGAAGAGTGAGTATTCAGCTATGGTCACATGAATGCGTCCCCTCCCACATAGTGTTTTTATTTTGTGACTTTGACATTCTTCTATCAAGAGGTGGAGGTCTGTGTTCTCTTCCCTTGACTCTGAGTGGGGCGTGACTCCAAAGGAAGTGATGCTATGTGATCTCTGAGGCTCGATTCTAAAAGGTGATACAGCTTCCATCTGGTTGTCTCTGTTTTTTTCAGCATGTACTTAGAAGCCCTGAGCTGACACAAAAGATCCCCAGCTGCCCCGAAGCCACCATGAAGGAGTGACCCTTTGGAGAGATGACGTAGAGATAGAGATGCTCAAGTGGTCCCAGCTACTCCAGCCCCAGCTGTTTGGGTCTTCCCAGCTGAGATTTCAGCTGTATGAGTGAGCGAGCCTTGAGATGATTCCAGCCCTTAATGTTTGGGCCTCTTCTGCTGATGCTGGTCCTGCCAAGTCCTGTTCACATTGCATATTCATGAGAAAAAAAATGTTCTTAATTTTTTTTTTTTTTTGGCCACTAAATGTTGGAGGAGGTTTTTCATGCAAAAATAAATAACCAGAATAAGTACTATAGTCTCTAAGTCAGCAGAGCCCAGAGTCTGTGGGACAGAAGGCGAACATTTTGTGAAGGGATGTTTAAATGAAATTGTGAGTGGTACGGCCTCTGTTATCACCCCTTGCTCCTGAACCTGAACTTTCTGGATGTGGAGGAAGGCATTATATCACCACATAACACTCACCAGTTCAGACAATTCTCTGTATCCTGTAAGAGAGGACCCCAAATTAAAAATTACAGCTACCACTGTAACTGAGGATTTGATAGATCATTCCAGTGTTCTAGAAAGCCAGCTACTTCTGGACAGTGAGGATACATGTGGATTCCACAGGTATTAGCCCATACCATACTTCTTTCATTATAAAGTGAAGTTCTTAGAAACAGCGCTGTGGGCGGTACCATAATTGTGTAGAAGGTGTTTGTTATTCTGCAGATGTTGGTGCTGGGCCTGTTGTAAGGGGTGTGGAGAACAAACCCAAATTCAGAATAAGTGTTTATTCCTTTGACTACCGGTGACTGTGTATTTTGTGGTGGAAAAGGCCTAATGTAAACAACTGCCAAGTAGCTGCTTAGTCATGTTGACGCATGAGACCTTTTCAAGAGCTCAAGGTAAAATTATATATTTGGTAGAAGTTCTGACCAGATAAGCCAGTTGTAGTCCAGTTTCACCCTCCATTCTTGTGCTCATGGCCGCTTTTTTCATGATATCATTGAATAAATGGGGGGGGGGGGTGCTGAAGAAGAAACTGACAGAAAGGATAATTTTGTTCATCTGATTCTTGAAAGAGTTCTCCGTAATTGTGGCCTTTGGCAGGTGTTCATATGAGACACAAACATTTGCCCACTCTCACACTCTGGGTCTGTTCTGAGAGGTCCAATCACATCCCTTTCCCCAAAACTCTGTCATCAGTCCTCCATTCTGCTCTTTCCAAGCCCTTGATCAGCTGGCCAGATGTTTTCTGCTGCTCATAAGTTAATGTAGATCCTTAAGAATTCATCTCTTCTTCTAGAAAAAGTGGACATTGAGGTGCTCTGCTTAAAGTTCTGCTCAGTGAAAATGTTTCCCTTTGTCCTTGTCTTCAAAGTCCACTGAGTGGGCTGCATCACCACACAGTCTCCCCTGACCTGAGCCAGCACATGTCACATACCCATATGTAAACCAGGTTCAGGTTTCTTCAGGTGAAAACAACTGTTTTGAAATGTTTATCCTTAGTGCAAAAAGAAGAGAACATTTGCAGGACTGGTAGCTATAGACCATGTACTAGGGTCTGCACAGATTTACATAAGTGAGATAAAATCTGAAATAGCAGCTTTCCCCTGTGTCAACACCTAAGTTTATGACTGTTCAAAGCCTATTTGTCTTTGGTGTACTACACTGGACAATTAAATTCAAATAAGATAAATTGCCATCCTGTATCTTTCAAGTTTTTAATGGTGTCCCTGTGCCTGTGATTATTCTGGAAATGGGATAGGGTTTTTGATGCACTTTTGATAGGAACAAGGAATTTTAGGGACTTTGACTTGACCCTTTCTACCACAATAGCTGTTGATCAAGGAGTCAGTGTGGGAATTTGGACATTTTTACAGACATCTATCTATTCAAAATATATAAAACAATGGGTTTACTGCAAAGTTCTTCCTGAAGAGTACCCAGTCGCCTCTTTATTCAAGAAACTCTTTGTCTGTGAACTAATTAAGCTCTAGCAGCTGAACGAGGATTACAATTCTCTATTGTGGTCACTGAAGAGAGGCTTCTGTTTCCCAGACTTAGATTCCCATCTGCATTCATTATTGGGAATTTCACTGTCTTCTTTCTCTAAGATGACTCGTTCCCTATTTTCTTGAAAGCCTATTGTCTTCAAGTCACTTTTTTAGAAACAATTTCTTAATCAGGTAGGGTTTTTGGATGCAATCAACAGAAATAATCTCTTAGCAAAATGAAGAATTTGTCAGAATGCTATTGGAGGAGCTCACAAAATTGGTAGGGAGCTGGACCATGAGCTTGCAGAGCAGGCTGGGATCAGGAAGCCAGGAGGGCTGTGCAGGAGCAGTGACAGTTGTTCTGAGACAAGGACGAGGATGCCAGAGTCCACTATGGATCCTGGTTTGAGAAGCAGGTCTACTCTTAGAAATGATTACTCATAGCATTTATTTACTTCTTTTGATCCTGGCAGACTTCTAAACACAAACAGACTTCCAAGCAAATGAACTTAAATGTACATATACCCTGCAAAATATTTGGAGAGTTTTATTAAAAATCATTTTTATTATCTCTAAAAAGAGTTTTTATATTCACAATATCCAGTCTAGGAGACACAGACACAAGAGAGCAAAGAGATTAACAGTTATTCTATCTCCAAGCATGATCTTCTTTGAGTCATTTATTAATATTCCCAATGAAAAAATTGAGATTGAGTGTAATTGGCACACTGGATATGTAGACATCTCATAAACAATCACCCTGAAAGGTCATATCTTACCTAAACTATTTTAGAATATTTGAGGGACAATTCCCTGGCTTAGAATTAGAGAAATTCATTAAGACAAACGTTATTAATTTAGAAACAAAGTTATTTGAAGATCTAAAATAAGACAAAACACTTTTGAAAAAACATCTGCGAACTGACTGAGTTCAGTATCCAGTGAAGAGGATGAATGTTTACGTAAAGAGTGTTTTAAGAATTCAGATTTTGGGAATTAAATGGAGGATTGTATGAAGTATGATAAGGCAAAGAGACCAAAAGTAATGGCTGCTACTTGTCTTATGAGAAAAAGAATCAACAAAAAACCCCTAAACAAACAAATAAGTAAAGGCAACGGGACCTATCGGTTGATAATTTTGGGTGGTGTGACATTCCATCAAACCCTCAGTGGGCTTCCAACTATAAAAAGAGATTATCCACATGCAGAGAAAATGGTGAAAAAACTTAACTGGCTGAACTGTAAGGAGCTCTATCTCAAAAAGGAGAGCCTTGTACATTGTGGTTGGGGCAGACAGTGACTGAATGATTGCTTCAGTGATCACTCACAAAGAAATCAATCACAAAGAAAGCAGGAAAGCGTGATCAAGGACTGGGCTGGCAAAGATAGAATCCTGTGCCCGTCTCTGTCCCTGTCTTCCACATTGCTTGAGTAACATCTGTCCTCACAGCCTCAGGGAGGAGAGAGCACCTGTTTCTTGCTCTCAGTGGGGTTGTCATGGTGGATATGGCTGTTTGTCCTGGTGATGGTTTGTCCCGCTCTGGGTGGTGGTCGGGTGGTGGAGGAAGGGTTTGAAAACCTAAAGATTGTCTTCCTAGCCTTGTAGAACAGATTTGAGGCCAGTGGAGTGAGACAGGATGAAGAGGAGCTCCACATAACAATTCAGACAATGCTCCTTGACCCTGAAAACAGTCTTCCTCAGGTTTTCCTTTTATCAGAAACAGAGGCTGCAGTTGAAAATATCCAAGATTACTTCTAGATTTATGTTTCTGTGCTAACTATATGATTTACTGAGGATAATTTATTTTAGTCTGGAATACACTTTTTTTATTTCTTGTTTTGAATGAAACCAAATGCCATTTCTTAAAACAAACTGCAGTGGTTTTCATTTGCTATTTTCAAACTCTACAGTCACTTGCCAGCTACTTGCTGTGAACACTAGGGGTCAGGCAAAGAACAGCAGTATTTTCCGGGAGAGCTCAAACTCCCATTGCTGTTGCCCCACCTTGTGTCATGGTTCTACTGTAAGCCCTATCACACGGTCGGTCTATGGCTATTTACTTAGGCGTTTTTTGTTTGTTTGTTTTGTTTTTTTGTCTTTTTGTGACTGGCTGCACTGGTGCTCAGCCAGTGAGTGCACCGGCCATCCTTATATAGGATCCGAACCCGCGGCGAGAGCACTACCGCGCTCTCAGCGCCGCACTCTCCCGAGTGCGCCACAGGGTCGGCCCTACTTATGCGTTTTTAACAAGTCTTTTGAATCCCCATTTTTATTGCTTAAACACACATTCACAATTTGTTTATAATGAAAAGTCTTTCTCAAAAGCTTAAAAATTAAACTTGTAAGATATGTACTTTAAATACTTCTGCCAAAGGTTTTTCTGATAACATCACACAATACAAATACTAGTTTGGGGGAAGTTTAAATATAACTCTTACCATCAGATGAATAAATAACTAGCAATCTACGTTCTCTTTACCTTAACAGGTAATGCCGATTACCTATTTCCAGTCATCTTTTTTCATTATAATTAGTGACAAAATCACAAGTACAGCAAGAGCAGCAACTGAATTTCCTCCGATCTCAGAAAACACTTGAAAACCAAAGAAAAATCAAAATGAGGTAAGAAAAATCATAATATGAACAAAATTCTTATTAAATTTATTTCTTAAGTGATTTTCATATCCAGGTAGTGACACACTTATGTGGGGTATTTTTTATTAATTGAACTTTATAATAAGTTAGGCTTCCTTATTCCAATGGGCCGTCCACACAGACGTGCACACGGGAGTAAATAAATACTGCATGAAATTCTTCGTTGTGCCATCACCAGCCAGCAGTGAATTGCCCATTGCCAGTTAAACCAGCTAATCCAAAGCAGCAGCAGAGGAAGAATATAAAAATAGAGTAAAAGTACATAGGAGAACAACTTTTTAAAAATGAAACTAAAATTGGCTTTATTCCAAAGAGCAAATGAGGAGATTCCCTATTCCTGTAACCCTCTGTGAACAATGAGGTTAACATGGGTCAAATTCAGGTGAAAAGAGCTTCTCTGCAGATAAAATGTCCCTGTTACCTTATATACAATGAACTTCTAGACTGAATAAAAATAATTCAAAGCATCTTTTTTCCCTTTAAAAAGTTAACATATTTTTCTGTACTCCAGGTAGTTCATAGATTTCTAGAGAGCAGTCACTAAGTCATTTTATATTTTGCCCAAAATGACACCACATACATATGGATCCTTAAGAAGTCGACACCCCTCTAAAAGAGAATTAATGAAGAAAATATTCTTGATTTTTCAATTATATCAGTTGACCGATATCATCAACCATCTCCAAATTAGAGGGTCTTTGTCTGAAGAATTATTCAATAAAGAAGTGTCAGGTCACTGTGCAGAGAGAAGGTTTTCCTAATGAGGTTCTTGGCATTGAGAGGGTCTGAGCCCAGGCAGAACTTTCCCTGTCAGTCAGGCTTGTAAGTGCAGCCTGGCTCTTCTCTTGCTGAGGGGCCAGTGGGCTCTGGCTGCCAGACAGTTCAGATCAATTGACCTTTAGTGGTTTTTATTGTTTACACTGCCCTTTAAATTACCCATCATCTTTTTTTTTTTTTTCTTCCTCCTTTGGTCGAGGGATCTTTCCAGACCTAGACAGGTAGGATGCCTCCTCTCTGGAAATCGATGACTCTTCTTGGAGCTCAGAGGTGGAGACAGAGGTTCTGTGGTAGGGGCTGGGGACAGGGCAGACATTTCCTCCCTCTTCCTGATGCTGCTAATAGGGAAGAAAAACCTCTCTACATTTTGCTTTTGGGCAGACCTCTGTCTTTGTTATCCTAACATCAAGGTTATAAGTCTAAACTAAAAAAAATATATATGCCAGCCAAGAACACATTTTTATCACATTTTCCACACTTGTGATCCACACCACCCTTTACTCTTCTTTCTGAGCAGTCCCTCACCCTGACTTCTGAGTCTTGGGGGTCATGCTCTTTTTTCTGTAACTCTGAGGGGCCTATGGCTTCTATGCCACGGTAGAGAACTCCAGCTCATGGAAAAGAAGAAATTAGAACAAAACACTACTTAGCATTTTTCTTTATTGCACCTTGCATAGCAAATCTTTAGCAACCCTGAAAAATATCAAATTGGAGTGTTGACCTAAATGCTGTTTTTAATATAAGCAAGTATATCACTAGGGGGGTAGCAAGTATAAATCCTGGTCTTGTTCCTTATCTTGAGCCTCAGCTTTCCTCAAAGAAGGAAAGATTTCTGCTGAGATAGAACAAGTTTTCCTTCCTTCCTTCCTTCCTTCCTTCCTTCCTTCCTTCCTTCCTTCCTTCCTTCCTTCCTTCCTTCCTTCCTTCCTTCCTTCCTTCCTTCCTTCCTTCCTTCCTTCCTTCCTTCCTTCCTCTTGATGTCCCTGCAAAGTAAACCGAATAGCATTCAGTGCATACGTCTTCCTGTTCCAGTTTATAAATGTTGAACACATTATATTGTCTACTCACTACCTTTTGAGGGCATTTTTTGGGAAAATATCTTTTTGTCTGTCAGTTCTCCCAAATTCCCCTCCCCGCTAACTAAACACATTTTCATTCTGCCTCCGAGCTTAACTCCCCCTCCCCCCAACTTCTCCTTTCCTGAGTTCTTAGAGACCATTAGGTTATCTTCAATGCTATTTTCACTACCCCGTCAAATGTGGGGGCCACATATAATAAGTAGTCCCTAGTCAAGTAGGCACCTCAAATAAAACCTAGTGTAGAAGGCTCACAATTCTTTCACACTAGCCAGTCCCACCACAATGGCACCTCTTAAACAACAATCACACATCACAACTTTTCAGGGCTTTCTAAAGCAAGTGACAGATGCTACTAAGATCTGGTGGGCTCCCACGGTGTAATTTTCAGTGGCCAAAATTTTAGTTGCAAAGATTTTGATATTCTTAGGTCCAACAATTGTTTTCTCCCAGATGCCTAGATCTTAGAAAATAAATCACTTTTATTCTAAATCTTTACATTTCTTTCTTCTCTACTATAAGGGGGGAATATGGTAGATAAAGGGCCTTAGCTATTACAGTGGGTTGAATAGTGATCCCCAAAAAGATATGTCTAAGCTCTAACCACAGTATCTGTGAATGTGATCTTATTTGGAAATAGGATCTCTGCAGATTAGGTTAAGAATCTCAGATGAAATCATCTTAAATTTAGGGTGGACTCTAAGTCCAATGTAAAGTATCTTTATAAGTAGAGGGGAATTTCTTCCTGCATGCTGTTAAGGAGAAAAAAAAAAAAAAAAAAAAAGGAAAGACAGAAAGCCACATGGGGAGAAGGCGGTGTGAAGATAGGGCCAGAGATTGGAGTGATGAGTCTACGCAAGCTAACCCAAGGATTGCCAATAGCCACCAGAAGTTAGGAGAGAGCCATGGAAAACATTCTCCTTTGAGCTTCCAGAATGAACCGACCCTGCTGACACCTGATTTAGGATGTCTCGCCTCCAGAACTATGAGAGAATACATTTCTGCTGTTTTAAACTACTTCAATTATGATAATTTATTATGGCAGTGCTGGGAAACTAATATAGCTATCTTAGTCTTCATTAAAGGGAAGCCCTTTAAATATTGTACCTGTACCAGTTATGTTCCTGACAATGGATCTAATTGTTTCTGGAGACTGGACTATCATGATTGTCGTGCCATTCCCAAAGCTTTCTCCATGCCTGGTCTGGCAGGATGGGTGCGAGACTGGCCTACGCACCTGAGGGAATGCCTGCCCTCTCCCATGTGCCTCATGCAGGAGAGAACAAGCCCAGGTTCTGGAAAAGACTACTCCACACTCAGATTTTAGATCTCAACTTCATTTGAAGGTGGGGAATTGGAAGGAGGAAAAAGATTGGTGCAAGGACAAAAAAAAAGGAATACAAGGGATGGGTCTCAGGATCGGCTCAATATGGGCTCAGAAAGGGAGCCAGGCCTGAGACCAGGATTGTTTTTCCTTGGGACCCTCCTCTTGGGATAGTGGTGTGACTCTCAGTGGCAAACACTTGACCAAATTCATTAATTACATTTGGATGTGGCAGATTTTATAAACGGATCTGCACTGTATGATTATTTTGCCACATGTCACTGGTGTGAATAGACTTTCTCTCTCTGAACCACCATGCTTATATTTCACCCTCTCTTGCCCTCTTCATAGCACCCAACATGACATCTTCCAGAGAGCAGGTGCTCGGGGAGCATAAGATGCCACATGCCCAGCCTGGTCAGCAGAGGTACTGCTAGGAGGGCAATGCTTTCCATGGCGTCGAAGAAGCGGGAAGGGGAAAGCAAACAAGGAGGCCAGATTTACATCACCTGTCAAGTCCCCTAGTGACTCCACTAGGAACCTGGCATGGAGACAAAAGCAAACCCAAAGATGAGCACCGTCAGCCCTCCTTTGCCTCCCCGGCTCTGCCTTCCCCTGTTGCTCAGACCTGTCCTCGTTGCTGGTCTCAGGCCTGGCTCCCTTTCTGAGCCCATACTGAGCCTACCCTGAGACCCATCCCTTGTATTCCATTTTTTTTTGTCCTTGCACCAATCTCTTTCCTCTTTCCAATTCCCCACCTTCAAATGAGGTTGAGATCTAAAATCTGAGTGAGAAGTAGTCTTTTCCAGAACCTGGGCTTGTTCTCTCCTGCACAGGGCACATGCAGAGTGCCAGATTCCCTTACGTATGTAGCCAGTCTCACGCCCATCCTCCTGGTGACCCTCATTTAGAGTAGAGGCGACCTGTGGGCTCCTTCTTGGCTCTTGTTCAGAGGCTCGCCTTGAGCTCCCACACACTCACTCAGCACCGTGGTTCCTCGTCCAGCTCTTCCTGGGCCCTCCCTTCATCCTGGCTCTGCTCTTCAACAGGCCTCCGAGAGCCAGAACCCGGGAGCAACAACACCTGCTCACCGGGGCCCCGTCCGCTGGTGGCTAATTCGTTAGAAGCCCTAGTAGTGACAGACTCCAGAAATGGAGCTGGGAATTTTGGGTCTCTTTGAACAGCTAGGGACTTGATCTTGTCTGCTCTGGGGCTAGCATTTAGGCTCAATCAGATCTCCTCAGACCATTTCCGACCCTGGTAAAAAAAAATCTCTATGGGGACCTGGGTTCTTCCTCCCCATGCTGGCACTGCATGCTTGGGCATTTTTTCCTACACGACGTCAAAGCATTCCCAAATTATAACAAGCATTTAAACACTGAAAAAGGCTGAGCAGACTGACGAAGCAAACAAAAAGAGTGGCTCGGGTCCTGAATTTATAGTGCTGTGGAACTAAGTGGATGGGCTTAATGTGAACGTGTTGAATAATGCATAGGGAAAGTTAATCATTAGTTAATACACCACTAGAAATAAAAAGAAGTAAGGCTTAATAGCTGTGGTCAAATACCACTAGTCAGTAAGAAATGTTAAAGATGATATGGATAGTGTGGTTTCAGGACATAAAAAGCAGTGTACATCTTTTCATGGCTCACTGTCCCTTTGTGTGAGTGACACTAAATGAAGGTGATGCTTAGTGAAATAGGGAGGGATCTGGAGTAATGAAGCATCACCAGTACTCTCTGCTTATCCTCACAGAAACTCCGAAGAATAGGCGTATCAGGAAGGTAAGTATCCAACAGCCTTGCAAAACAAGAACTCAGTATTAGAAAAGATTCGGAGTCAGTAAACACATCAGCAGAAAAAGAATGCTGTGGATAGATTTATATTAATGAATTCACTATCAGTGGAAGAGTGCAGAGAAAAAAAAAGCTTTCTTCAGCTCCACCATTCTAAGAACCAAACAGAATTGTTTGAGAAAGATGGCTGAGGGTCTTTGGGCTAAGAAGGGGAGTTTGGAGATGTCCTGACAGGGTGTCTGTACTTGGAAGCTCATTTACAACTCTCAGAATCATCTGGTTTACTGTAACCAACACCATCACCAGATATTGTGAAGCTCTTGCTACACTCATGGCTCAATAATGGGAATTTGCTTGAGGGACTAAAGCCTAATGGAAAATGGTAATATGTGAGATGGGAAATTAGCATGGAAGGTATAGTATTAGAGCGCAAGAAGGTAAACAGATGTAATAGAAACTAGTCTGAATAAAATCAACAGAAAATAGAGTGAGACAGACTTTCACAAAATGCTGGTGGGATCATTGATAGAGAATTTTCTGGTCAATTATTTTGCAAAATGCATAGAATCTTAAAAAATAATCCATTTAACCTACTAATTCTATTTTCTCCAGAATCTATTCTAATTTGAAAAATTATTTAAGTAGAAATAATAAGGATAAATGTTATATACAAACATATTAACTACAGTATTGTTTTAACAAAAATGATCAAGAATAAGAAGTACTACTGGGCACAATATTTGCACAAGTAAACATTCATGCTATTAAAAAATTATTTAGGGAACAAAAATTTAGACATTGGTGGTTGTTCTTAAGTGGTGTGTCCTCAAGTGAGGACTTGAAACATTTAGATTTGGCTCATTATTTTAATACTGACTGTATTAGGGTTCTCTAGAAAGACAGAATCAATAATATACATTATAATTATATGAGAAGGATTTATTAGGGGAATTAGCTCATGTGACTATGAAGAAAAGTCTCAGCATAGGCCGTCTATAAACCGGATGCCAGTAACGTGACTCAGTCCGAATCCAAAGGCCTCAAAGCCAGGGAAGCTGATGGTGTTAGTTCTGGAACCCAAAAGCTGAAGAGTCTTGAGCTCTAATGTCCATGGACAGGAGAGAAGAGTATATTCCAGCTCCACTGGATCAAGAGAGAGAGAGAGCTCACCTCTTTCTTCTATATTTTGTTCTCTCCGAACCCCCAGCAGACTGGATGGTTCCCACACACACTGAGGGTGGGTCTTTCCCACCCAGTCCACTCAGACTGTCATACTAATCTCTGCTGGAAACACCCTCATGGACACACCTAAAAAGATAGCTTAACCAGATTTCTCAGCATTCCTTCATCTAACAAGTTGGCACCTAGAATTAACCTTCACACTGACCAAAATTAAATCAACCATCCGGTGAAGTATGGCCAGGTCTTCTATGTTGCCCAGCTCCCATATTTTCATTCACAGTGTGAATGGAACCCATATCAATCAGGGTTCAGCCAGAGGGAAAGAACCAGTAGAAGACACATATTAACAGATTTGTTACAAAGAATTGGCTTACACAACTGTGGGGCTGGTCAGACAAGTCTGGAATCTGTAGGTCAAGCCATAAGGACGGGCAGGCTGGAACTCTCGGGCATAGGTTGAAGCTGCTGTCCACAGGCAAATTTTCGGCTCTTTCTGGGAAGTCTTAGCTCTGCTCTTAACATCTTTCAACACATTGAATCAGGCCCAGTCAGGTTTTCTAACTCAAGCTCACTTCCTCAAAGTCAACTGATTATGGACTTTCATCACATCTACAAAATACCTTCACAGAACACCCAGATTAATGTTTGATTGAATGACAGGGGCTTTAGACTAACCAAGTTGACAAGTAAAGCTGAGCATCACAGTGCCCATTGGAAATGGTGTCCTCTGAACTCATGGAAGGAGGCTGGCCAACCTTCTGTCATATCCTGCTATGACTGATGAGAAAATTGGGAATCTGAGAGATTGTAAAGGACAGTGATTGTGGCATACTGACCCTAAAATGGCCCTAAATGATCCCTGCCTCTGGTCTTCCCAGTATTTTGTAGTCCCCTACTCTTTAGTGTGGGTAGGATGTGTGACTTTAATCTAACTGATAGAATGTGACAAAGGTGATGGGAGGGCATTCTTGTAATTGTGTTGTGTAATATAAGACTCCATCTTACTAGCCAACTCACTCTAGAGTCTTGCTCTCCTTGCTGACTTTGAAGACCATGCTACCATAAATCCTACAGCTATAAGGAAATGAACTCTGCTAACAACTGGAGTGAGCTAGGAACTAGACTCGTCCCCAGTCAAGTGTTCTGATGAGAATCCAATCCTAGCCTATACCTGGATTGCAGCTTGCAGAGGACCCAGCTAAAGCCCTGTCTGGACTTCTGATTCACAGAAACTATGAGAAGACAAATATATGTTGTTTTAAGCCATTAGTGGTGGTAATTTGCTACACAGCAATAGAAAATGAATATAGTGGTTATTTAAATCCTGTCCTGCCTGGACCCATACCTTTCTCTACCAAGCTTTACTGTACCAAATAGAGTACAGCTATACTACGCTGCTTTAGATAAAGGTGTTCAGGGTCACACACAGGAGGCCAAGGACACAGTGCTTCTTATTAGCAGAGTGCTGAATTGAAAATATTCTTCCATTGGAAATTTGAACAAATTAACTGGGGGATTTCTGACAAACCTGAAAGCTGGAAGTAAAGTGACTTTGCAGAAGCCGTTGCTGTTAATAGTGTTAAAGATGACCAGAAGTCAGAGAAGGCAGAGAAAGATCAAGATAAATGATTTTGCTTTCACAGAATAGAGATCTTTGGAAAATGAGAAAAGGAGAGTTTCTATGGACTTGAGGGAGACAAGTTATATTAAATCAGGGAGAGAAAGATAAGGTGTTCAGTTTAATGTTTATAGGAATGCAGACATTTGAAATTTCAGGGAACTGACATTGGAGACTCAATATGGCTTTTACTTGTAAATCAAACCTTTTTATGAGATAGCATATTAGAAAATGCAATGACAATTGTGATTGAATGAATTCTTTTTATTTAACTTAAGTCAATGGGAAGGTCATATAATTTTGAAAATGAAAGTGACCTATTCTTTATAAGAAATCTCCAATAGACCACAACATATTTATTCATCCTCACTTGTAATCTAGCATTAGATGGGAAATGTACCAGCAGAAATATTGGGTAAGGAAGCTGGGAACACCTGACAGATGAGCACTAGGTGTTTTTCCTGCCATGTAGCACAGACATGCTGTCATAGGTTTAGCAGTGTGGTAAGAAGTGTTCTAACATGCAGCATCTGGAAGCAGGTGTGGAAACCACCACTCTCAAGGCCAAGAAAGATGGGGGGCACACACAGACTAATAGTGACGAGATGAAAAAAGATATACCACACAAATGGAAATGAAAAGTGAGCAGCAGTAGCTATTCTTATATCAGATAAAATAGACTTTAAACCAAAAACAACAAAAAGAGACAAAGAAGGCCACTATATAATGATAAAGAGATCTATCCAGCAAGAAGATATAACAACTATAAATATATGTGCACCCAAAACTGGAACCAAAGATACATAAAACAAACACTGCTAGGCCTGAAGAAAGAGAAAGACCCCAATAAGATAATACTAGGGGACCTTTCTCATCCCAGTAACACACCTGTCTCAGCACTGGACAGAGAATCTAGGCAACAATCAACAGAGAAACACAAGATTTAAACCACACATTAGACCAATTGGACTTGGCAGATATCTACAGGATATTTCATCCAACAACTACATTCATTTCATCATTATATGGAACATTCTCCAGGATGGACCACATGCAAGATCACAAAGCAAGTCTAAGGAAATTTGAAAATACTGAAATCATTTGAAGTATCTTTTCAGACCACAATGGATTAAAACTAGAAACCAGTAACAAGAGAAACTCTGGAAACTATACAAATACATGGAAATTAAACAACATGGTAATGAATGACCTATGGGTCCAAGAAAAAATTAAACAGGAATTCAAAAAATTTCTCAGAACTAATGAAAATAAAGACACATCATACCAAAATCTGTGGGATATTGCAAAAGCAGTACAGAGGGAAGTTTTATTGCAATAAACACTTACATCAAGAGAATAGAAAGATTTCAAATAAACAACCTAACACTGAACTTCAAAGAACTAGAAGAACAAGAATGATCCAATCCTAAAATTAGTAGATGGAAAGAAATAATTGAGATCAGAGCAGAACTAAATGAAATAGAGACCCCCAAAATGAAACAAAAGATCAATGAAACAAAAAGTTGTTATTTTGAAAAGATAAAGAAGAGAGACAAACTATTAGCTAGGCTTATTAAAAAAAGGAAAGATAAGACCCAAATAACAAAAATAAGAAAACAAAAAGAAAACATTACAACCAATACCACAGAAACACAAAGAATCATTTAGAGATTATTATAAACAACTATATGCCAACAAATCTGAAAACCTGGAGGAAATGGATACATTTTTGGACAAATTCAAACTACCAAGACTGAGTGAAAAAAATAAAGCCAGAGTCATTATACTACTTAACTTCAAATTATACCACAAAGCTGTAGTAACCAAAATAGCATGGTACTGGCATAAAGACAGATGCTCAGACCAATGGAACAGAATAAGGGACCCAGAAATCAATCCACATACTTACAGTCAGCTGATATTTGACAAGGGCAATAGGAGCATACACTGGGGGAAGGACTGCCTCTTCAATAAATGATGCTGGGAAAACTGTATATCCATATGTAGAAGAATGAAACTAGACCTGTACTTCTCACCATATACCAAAATCAACTCAAAATGGATGAACGGCTTATATATACAACCTGAAACTATAAAACTACTAAAAGAAAACTTGGGGGAAACACTTCAGGAAGTAGGATTAGGCAAAAACTTTATGAATGAGACCCCAGAAGCACAGGCAAGAAAAGAAAAAAATAAATTTGATTATATCAAACTACAGCAAAAGAAACAGGTAACAGAGTGAAAAGACAACCTGCAGAATGGGAGAAAATATTCACAAACTATGCATCAGACAAGGCATTAATGTTCAGAATATACAAGGAGCTCAAACAACTTAACAGTAAAAAAAAAGTAACCCAATTTAAAAATGGGCAAAGGAACTGAATAGGCATTTCTCAAAGGAAGGTATATGAATGGCCAGCAGACACATGAAAAAATGCTCAACATCACTAAGCATCAGGGAAATGCAAATCAAATCCACACTGGGATATCATCTCACCCCAGTTAAACTGGCTATTATCAAAAAGACAGCAAATAACAAATGCTGATGAGGATATGGAAAAAAGCAAATCTTCCTACACTGTTGGTGGGACTGTAAATTGGTGCAGCCATTGTGAAAAACAGTATGGAGTTTCCTCAAACAACTACAGATAGAACTGCTATGATTCAGCAGTCCTACTGCTGGATATATACCTAAAGGAATGAAAATCATCATGTTGAAGGGATATCTGCACTTGCATGTTTATCGCATCTCTGTTTATAATACCCAAGAGTTGGAACCAACCTAAATGACATCATCTGACAACTGGATAAGGAAAATGTGGTATGTATACACAACGTTTTTAATCACAGTTGTACAAAATTGTCATTGCCTGCACACATCAGAAGAGCCAAGTCAAAGCTTGCAGAATGAATAAGAATGTCATGGAAGAGAATCTAGGAAGCAATCTTTAGCCTCTAGTAACCTATGGTTATGAGTCTATTTTTATTAATTGTTTTAAGTGTCATATCACTGATACTGTTAATGGCAAAGTACATGGAAAAACATAGACATTAATAATTCTGTGTTGAAATGTGATTCAGAATAGTTGGATAAGGAATATAAAAAAGTCTTTGAAATACTTTAACCAACTTATTTCACTAATATTTTCTTTTAATCTATGCATAAAAGTACTATATGATAAAAACCCATGTTTAAGGGAGCAATAATCAGTCACAATGTATATCGACAAAATAAAATAAAAAAACCCCCATGTTTAATTAAATATAGAGATATTTTAATAAATATAATTAAGATTTCAAAATAATAAGGAAATGTGTTATAGTTTAAGTCAATTTTTTTTCCTTCTTAGTGGTACAAAAACATGTTACATCCTTGAGTTGATTACATCTTAGATTTGATTGGTTAAACAAATAATGACTATGTCACTTAAGATTTTCATAGAAAATTTGTCCACTGGTGGCTTAAACAGTGAGGGTATTTATTGTGTTTCTAACAGGAAGTCCTGCATGAGAAGGGTCTCATGGCTGGCTTGGAAGCTCAGTGATGCCACCAATGCCGCCAGATCTTTCCTCCTTTTCTCTCTGTCATCCTTGGCATGTTGGCTTTTTATTTGCATGCTTGCAAAATGGCTGCTTCAGCTTTGGGCATCATATCTACATCCATGGTAGAAAGAAGAGACAAGCATAAGCTTAAGAAATCTCTTCTTACAGGAAACATACAATCTAACATTCCTAACTAAGGTCCAGGAGATTTGCTTATGTCTCCTTGGAGAGAACTATTTGATATGGGAAACCACAGTTATAGGAGAGACGGGAAAGTACCCAGCAAGACTCCCCATCCTCCAGTAAAAGTATTTTAGAGAAAGTTTGTATATGATTGCACATCCTGAACAAACGTACATGGCTGGGCCTGGGTAAGGCAGGAAGGCAGGTGGATGAGTTCTTTGGCTGAATTGAGTGATACAGGACACAATGCATTTGTAGAAGGAGAGGGGGACTGTATGAAAACAAAAGGGCAGGAGTGAAGGCAAGTGGACCATTGGGGTTTAATTGGCAGCATCCTTCATAAGGTCATGAACAAATTCTGCTCAAATCTCTGGTCAGTATTCTACCATTCCAACAAGGATTTTGTTGTAAACTTGGGTGATGACATCTTCATGGGATTGCTGATGTCTCACATGAAGTTACTGGTGCTGTAGGGTCGCCCTCTGGTGTCCTCAGCTGGGTTAACGGCACTCACTTGCAGTTCCTTCCAAATATAGATGCTGTTTAGGCAGACCCAGCTTGGAATGCTTTGCGTAATATCTAGAGCTCAGATAGAATCAGTCTTGCTGCCAATCCCATATAGATTTTGGTGTAACTTTGTTGTTTTTGCTTTGTTCCCCATTTCTTGCTTTTGAATCTCAGGAAGACTCCTTACCTAGGTTCCTAAGACCAGCGGACAGACTTCACCTGCCACATACCTATTGCAAATATTGTCACCAAGTTTGCCATCATCTACATTTTTTGAAGTGCAAAAGTTATTTTTAAATATTTATTTACTGTTTGTATAGTTATACATAATATATAATGCATATAAGGTATACAAAAATACATACATATTTCTGTGGTTAAATGTGTTGAAATTTTCTTTTATTGCATCTAGATTTAACGCATGAATAGAGCCTTTCCTTATCTCTAGGTTATGGAAGAATTCACTAATGTGTTATTTTAACACTGGTATGATTTCATTTTTAGCATTTATTTTTCAGGTCAGTTGGAATTTATTATTGTGTATAGTGTCAATTAAAGATCTAATTTGATTTTTTAAAATGTGTTTTTAAAAATTTTTGCCCCAGTGATTTGAGATACCAACTTTGTCATATATTAAATTTCTGTTTTTTCTTGGGTCAGTTTTTGGACACTCATTCTATTCCACTGTCTGCCAGTCTGTTCAGGTGCCAGTACCACACTGTGCTAATTATAGAGGCTTCCAAGCTTGTTTTCATGCCTGGTAGGGTTGCACTTCCTCATAGCTTTCCTTTTTTTCTTGTTATCATAGCTATTCTTGCATTTTATTTTTTCCATATGAACTTTAGTACTGATGTGTTTAGTTTCACAAAAAATTCCTAAGTATTTTATACTTTATTTTTCTATTGGAAATGAGGCTTTCTCTAATATCTTCTAACTGGTTATTTTTTGTGTATCAGAGGCTACTGGTTTCTGCATGTTAATTTGACATGCTGCTTTATTACTAAATTCTTTTATTACACTAATTTAATTAAAAAAATAATGTTAAAGAATCTTTCTTTATTGCAGATGTACTATTATCTATAATATTTTGAGTTAAATAAACTTTTAGAGGATAGTCTGATGACAAAAACACCATTGTTCTTCAGGAAAGATGCATATTGACATCTCAACAACCAAGCTACAAAGAAACTTTTAGAATACAATGCACACGTATTTTAATAGCTGCTTGAACAATTTAACTATGAAGATAAAGAAATTAAAAAATGCTATATGTCATTTGAAAAACAAACAGTAAGCCATGATATTTGCCACCCTATTTGTATATTCATATTCTTTTATAGTATGAATTTGGTGTTATCCCTTTAAATAGTTTTTTTAAACCACAGTCTTATTAAACAAGGTATGTGTAGAGCTACAATTGGAATTGATATGATTTCCTTTAAGGAAAGACTTTCTTCATCTTTGCCACATAAACGCTATATTAAATGTTCTGTATATTTAAACTTTTTTCCAAGTTTGTTGCATTTTTGCAATCTCTGCAATCAATAAAACCGAGTAAATCTCTTTGCTAAGGCAGCAACACCTGGTTAGTGCACAATAAACACTTATCTGGATTAGTTTAGGTTTGTTTTCTTCTCAGAATGCTGAGATCTAATCTTTCTCAACTCAGTGTATGGATTTTATGGCCCCTATCATAAAATCTCAGGCCTGGAAATTACCTCAAAAAGCATCTATGCAGTATCCCCAACTCCATAGAGAACCAAAGAACTTGGCAAGAAGATATTCTGCAATTTTCTTCAGATGCACATTTTCGTGTTTAATAACCCATAAGCTTCTAAGAATATTTTTCTTATTTCCATATTAAATCACCCATGGTGCATAGATTTTGAGTTTCAATTCTAAACGACCGGAATAAATTACCATTCCTAGAGAAACAGACATTCCCATCGGGCCTAAAGGAGTGTTGAAGTGCTGTGAAATAAGCTGAAAACGTGACCTCTCTGGTCCGGAGTACGAGATTTTCAAGCAAGCACCCCCACTCGACAAAGTGTTTGTGCCGCGGTAGGCTGGGCGATTGCCATCAGTGGTCATGGACGCAACACTCCTGGACTCTCATGAGTAATATTAGCACCGGGACTGAAACCGACAGCAGAAGATGAACTGTGGCACCGAGTCAGGTCAAACATCAGGCAAACCAGCATTTAAAGGGCAAGCAAAAACCCAGGAGGCCCCACCCTGGAAGTAAGTCGCTGTGGTACTGAGAGGAGCCGCAGCTGGTAAGGGAGTATCTGCTCAGGTGGCACAAGCACCAGCGGGACCCTTAGGTCAGCCTGTCCCAATCTGCTCAGACCCACTGTGCTTGCTGGGATCTGCCTGAGATGCCTGTGCCTAGCCCATCACTGACAGCACAGCTAGTTTGACTCAGTGCGTACCACCCTCCGGGAATCCCCACGTGATCGGCTATGCCGAAGCTCCACTATGCAATTTTGAATCAATTTGAAAGTGTTGCATTCCGCTTTTGTAATTTCACATTATGTCATAAGCAGTTTGCAGTATTTTTAAATAACTTTCCTTTTAAAATGAGGTAATGAGGTAAGAGTCTCTCAAGTTAATGCGTCATTATTTACTTAACTAATTCCTCATGCTGGATTAGTTAGATTTCTTCTGTACCTCGCAGCCCCCCGCCCCCCGCATTTACAGAACTTCTTCAGATGAATTTCTAGGAGTGGATTACTGATTTCTTTATGAAATTAAACATTAAGGCACTTTTTCTAGTCTCAAAACATGTAAAGGTTTGAACATTTGTAGTGGATCATGTCCATTGAGGTCAAATACACTGCGCCTAACAGTTGAACTTGGCAACGGTTGTAAACGTGCCGTTGAATACATCGCAGGAGATAGGCCTACACCAAGCACTGTGCTGGAGCCTGTATGTTCAGCACCTGCACTGCAGCACTAGCTTTGCTTTCTGGCTGGAGAGGCCCTGGCAGTGACTAGCACTGCTATCACGGATTGGGCCTCGTCGTTGGTGCCCCAGCCGTCACCCAGAGCCCAAGAAGAGCTCTGTGGCAGCTGCTCTACCCTGCGCAAACTCTGCAGTGCAAGCTCAGAGGTACCCGCTCCTGGGCTGTGCAGGACGCCTGCCTTCCGCCGACGCCTCCTGGATGCTGCAGAGGCGGGGGCTCAGGAGGATCTGAGTGGCACTGGGGGTATGAGAAGCTCCCGCTCCCAGGAGAGCTCGACCAATTGGATCTGGAAGCGGTGGATACCTTCATCTTGCATCTTGCCCTCAGATAGTTTGAAACTGCGGTGGACTTGTAACCAAGGCGTGTCATTTGGTCCTGCGCTCTCTGCGTGCGCTCTCCCTCCTTCCCGGTCCCCCTGCGTCTCCCTCCACTCCTGTTCCCAGGGATCGAGCTCCTCGCAGACATCTTAGCATGTGAAGTTTTGGTCAGGCTTTGTTTTCTAGGGAACCTAGGCCATGAAGATCGCTATATCTTGAGAAGACCCTAGAAAAAAAGGGGAAAAAAGTTAAAGTACTTTTCTTTATATTAGCATTTTGACCCTACTGTCACTATTTTAACATGGTGAAATATATTGCCAAGAAAGCTAAATTTCCTGACTGAAACTCATGTCAACTTTTATCACCCAAAAGTTTGGGGTTTATACTGCTTGGCTGACAGAAGTGTTTACAATTTTCATCAGTATTAGGGATATACTTTGCCTGGAGCAGTAGCAACAAGGAAGAGAAATATAACCTTCCAGGAGGTATCAAAAAAAAAAAAAAAAAAAAAAAGCAAATAATGTTAGGTAATGTTAAAGTGTTTGGGTAAACTACTTTGCATCTACAATTTTTTTCTGTCTTTTAACTGTTGATCTAACAAGATATGTAATTATAAGTAGAAAGTGGAAGTAGTATATTTTATATTAAGCCAATAAGAAAATATGTTAGATATAAAAAGCATAAATGGAATACATTTTGCTAATGGCTTTTGTGTTCCCTGAACAGGCAGTTAGTTTATTTAGGGTTTATGGCTGAAGAGTAAACCTGGGAGGAAATGAAAATCTTTTATAGTGCTTATCCTGCAAACTGAAACCTTTTAAATCATGTATGTAATAAAGCCCAAAACAGAATTTTTGCATTATGCCCTTGTATAGTTCGTGCTCACTAACCGTTTAAATTATGTGGCTTTAACCTCAATTCTTGCCATGACAGATTAGGATGTGGCTGTGGGACATACCCACCCAAGGGAGGTAGTATAGAACATGCCTCACTGTTATGTGAAAGAGCAGGTGAGAAGCTGTGTATTTATCTAACAACTGTCCATCTGTCATGGACTGGATGCTGTTTCCAGAGTTATTAATTCTCTTGCTTTGTATGCGGGCACAGAGTGTTCCCACACCAGCAACAAGCTGTGTAACAGATGCCCATGTACTTCAAACCTAGCATCTGATCATTCCGATGGGTGTGATCTGTCTTTTTATGTCTAAGGGCTTTTTCAGGAGCCTCTGCAGGCTGGGCTTTCTGCATATACACAGCAAGCTGGACATGCCGGAAAATTAACACCACCAAATCCCCCCTCCCCTCTAACCCATAGCCAGTAATTATCCAGATCTGCTGCTAAGTCCCCCAGCTTTCTCATCCCTTTGTTGGGATAAATCTAAAATTCAGAAGTATTTTTTTACACCAGTGTTGCTCAAAATATGCTCTGCTGTCTTGTGCAAAAACTTTATAGTCTGTATTGGAAAGCGTCATTGCACTTGGCTGGATAGCACAGAATGACACCCACCGGAGTCATTGCTGTTCTCTGTCCTCTCTCCTGTCTTCACCTGTTTGCTGTCCATTGTGCCTCTGCCCTCGGTTTCATGAATGTCCTCAAGTTTGTGTGCTTTTAGCAGACTTTGCTAGCTCACATCCAACTTTCAACTCTTTGCTTTTCAAGGGAATTGTAGTCTTACACTGCTGGTCACCTGTGAGGTAATATTTAGTCTCCCATGATAAGGTTTCATGCACAGTACAGGAACACATTAGGGGCTCAGTAAATATTATATTCTTCCCCTTTATTCAAATAACAGGTATATAAGGACATCTGTGACAGTAAATTAAAGGCAGTATGCATTATGATTAAAGCTAGAAATATAAAGCCAGACTTCCTAGGTCAAAGTCCTGGCTTCATCGCTTACCAGCTGGGACAACCTTGGGCAAGTCATTTAACCATGTTTTTCCTCAGTTTCATTGTTTGTAAAACGGGGATAACAATAGTACCCAACTTATGGCATTGTGAGCATTAAATAAGTGAATTATGTGAAGTGCTTAGAAGAATACTTAACTCAGAGTAAGTGCTATATAAATATGTCATTTTCAATTATCACTGTGGACCTCCCCTGCACTGTTTTCTTCTGAGAAAAGCAGAGTGCCTTCTCTTTCCTCTTCTATTGTTTCATTCTTTAATGCTTTTGTTTCAAATTTTTGTTCAGAAATTTCACTTTTGGTATTCCCCCCCTTTCTATTTATTTAAGAAGTTGGTAAATCCTCACCGATGGCACGGAGTGCAATGTAAGTACATGCTTTTTCAGTTGCCTTACCCACAGAAATCACCTAAGTCATCTCCCTAACCCTGATAGCTATAGTCTCCTCAACTTGCACCAGCATCCCCTGGGCTGCTCTTCAGACCTTCAGATCCTGAGCCCCATCTCAGACCATCTAAAGCAGAATCTGTGGGTAGTAGGGCTCAGAGATCTCAATGGAATAAGGTACCTGAGGGATTCCTGTGACGCTGCTTCTATCTCTCCACACATGGATATTTGCCTTGGTTCTTCAGGAATGGATCTCAATGTCTGCTTCCACCCGCTCATTCAGTTCCCTAAATGCCCTCAGTTCTGCTATTGTAAGTCATCTCTTGACATTAAGAGTTTTTAGGCTGAGCACAATAAAGGAAAGGGAAGGCTGCTGTATCATTCATTTGCTCCTGGAATGGAGAACCTGGCCCAAGCCTTACTCTGCCATGGCCTTGATGGTTGTAAGGTGAATTGCTCATGTGAATAGTATGGACTTCTCTGGTGCTGGGGGAGCCTAGCTATTATGACATCTAAAAATAGAAGCCAGCAGCTTGACAGCCTGAACTGTGGCCAAATCCTGCCAGTTCCTTAGCTTTAAAAGCTGTGGAAACAGCTTTTAGACCTTAAAACTGCCTTTAGACCTCCTTAACACAATTGTACTCCTCAAAACAACTTTTAGTGGTTGCACTAGGATTTGAAATGTATGTTTACAACGAATGTGAGCACACTCTCATATAACAACTATAGTCCTTCATAGGCTGTGCTGGTATCTTAACCAGTTTTCCCGAATCCTCCCTCCTTTTCCTTATAGAATTGCTGTCACTAATTACACACATCCATATAGTATAATTATCCACTATGCTATTACTATTATTACTTTGAGCAGTTTTCTATTAGATCAATTATGAACAAGAAAAATAAGAGAATCTATTTTTACTATTATTTATTCCTTCTCTGACACTTTCTTTATTGAGACAGAGTTTCTGAATATATCATTTTATGTCTCCCTGAAGAAATTTTTTAATGGGATATGTTTTTTAGAGCAGTTTAGTTTCACTGCAAAATTGAGCAGGGCATTCCCACGTACCTTCTGCTCCCACACGCACAGCCTGCCCTCCATCATCGTCCTGCCCCAGAGGGGTACATTTGTTAGAGTCAATGAACCTTCATTGGCACTTCAATATCACCAAAAGTTCATGGTTTATGTTAGAGTTCACTTCGGGATTGTACATTTTATGGGTTTTGACAAATGTATAATTACAGGGACCCACGATGATGACATGCAGAATAGTTTCACTGCCTTAAATATGCTTTGTGCTCTTCCTCTTCAATTCTCCCTCCTCCTTAGCCTCCAGCAACCATGGATCTTGTCACTATCTTCATAGTTTTGCCTTTTCTGGAATGTCATATAGTTGAAATCATGCAGTATATGGCATTTGTAGATTGACTTCTTTCACTTAGTAATATGTATTTAAGTTTCCTCCATATCTTTTAATGCTTGGTAGCTACTTTTGTTGAATAATATTCCGTTGTCTGGATGTACCACAGTTTATTTATCCACTCATCTACTGAACGACATCTTGGTTGCTTCCAAGTTTTGGCAATTATGTATAAAGCTGCTGTAAACATTCATGTACAGGTGTTGAGTGGACATAAGTTTTCAGCTCCTTTGGGTGTATACCACAGAGCATAATTGCTGGATATAAGACTAAAAGTATGTTTAGTTTTATAAAACACTATCAAGCTGCCTTGCAAAGTGGCTCTACCATTTTGCATTTCCCCCAGCAATGAATGTGAGTTCTTGTTCTACATACTTGCCAGCATGTGATGCTGTTAATATCCTGAATTTTGACCATTCTAATAGATATGTAGTAACATCTCATTGTTGTTTTAATTCCTTAAAGATTTTCTCTCTCTGTTTATATTACCCATCTGTTCTTGCATTTTGTCTACTTTTTTCATTATATCCCTTAGCGTATTATTCACAGTTATTTTACATTTCTCATCTGGTAATTCCAGAATCTGTATCCTATCTGAGTCTGGTTCTGATGCTTGCTTTGTCTCTTGAGACTTGATTTTTAATGTCCTTTATATGCCCTGTAATTTTTTCTTGAAGGCTAGACATGACTCATGAGGTAATGGGAACTGAGATAAATGGACCTTTCTTGTGAGATTTTATGTTAATGTGGGTAGGAGATGGCTAGGAGATGGGCTGCATGTAGTGTCTGTAGGTGTCAAAGATTTTAATTTCCTTGAGTGTCCTTGTTTGTTGTCTTCTCTGTTTTCTTTGGATTTCGCTAAAAATATTTTCTTAAATGGAATGTCTGTCTTGTAGTTCTTTTAGCTGAAATCCAGTGATATTATATGAAAGCCTTATAGCTGTGGTGGTAAGGTGTGGGGGGAGGAAAGTTCTATCCTGTGAGTGAGAATAAGTTCAGTCTTTCAGTGCCTGTTTCCCCAGGCTGTGAACTTCACAGGTGTGTCTCAGTTTCTTTCCCACTTAGGTGAGAGAGGAAGACAAAAGCATTCTGGAACTGAGTCATTTCCCTTCCCTGATGTCAGATAAGGCTTTTTGGTAAAGTTTTTTTCCAGAAGCTCTGGTCCTTGTTATAGAGAAAGCTCTGGGAGTACTTCAAAATAGTTAACTTCTCAGCCTGTATATATTCCATTATCCTCCCAATTAAACCTTTTGGGTGTAATATTTGAATGCTACTGTGACCATAAATTCCAAGGAAACTAAAAAAAAAAAAAATGAAACTACCACATTAACTGAAAGGATAAGCAATAAGAATAACAATATTTTCTAACTTTCTTGAATAAGGGAAGTCTTAGTGATTGTTGTTTATTAATTCTAAGAGAGAAAGCAACAAGCTAGTGGGTCAGGAGAAAGAATGATAGTTCATTTATCTCAATTCTGAGGAATACAAAGTTAATGAAAATGAATAAATGGGAGGCTACTGTTCAATTCAGTGACAAGAAATGAATATTGAAATCTTTTAAATGATTTTTCAAAACCAAATGGCATAAAAGTTGAGAGTATCAAGATCTCACATGAGTACCAGCCTTAATGAGTCCAATTTGCTCCCTTGAGCTTTGGCAAGTTCAAACTATATATTTCTTAGACAGAGAGAATATTAAAAACCTTTCTTTCCTGCTGTGTTCTCATAAATCTCTCTAACAGCACACCTAGGCCTGTTTTGAGAGGAAATCTATTCCTACAGAGAATAGTCTTCCCCACTTGGCAACCCAGCTGTTAAGATGCATTTGAGCATGCTGGCGTTAAGTACAGAAAGGGATCTTGTCTTTGTGTTCCACTCCTGAGAACAAAGGTGCCAAATAGCCGCACACTCTACATTCACTGAACTGCCAGCTTTGGGACTAGTCACCTCCATTGCTGGCAGGTGAAAACACCCCCACCAAAAATAATAACATGACTTGGAGGAAGAAGAGGTCTCATTCTTTAGGAGGCCAAGGTTCATGAAGGTGGGGAAGGGGGCACTTCTCTTCCCCAAACCTAAGAATGGGAAGCTTCCGGAGCGTAAAGTATGCATGCGCCTATAAGAAGAAGAGAACAGTTTTTTTAAAATAAATATCTGTGATGCAAACAGAATTGTTGATGTCTTTCTACGTTGCTGAATTAGGGAAGAAAATATTGGAGGAAACTCATTTGGTGGATTCTGCTCTGGAGGGAACGGCACCTGAGCACTGTGCTCTTCGTTTTCCTGGACCACCCTTGATTTCCCAGTTTTTGGCAGGTGGCTCCCGCACATGCCTACAGCCCATAGTTTGATGGGGAATGATGAGGATCGTGATGTGTACATCAAAAGAACGCCCTGTGAGACAGACTTATGCTTTTAGGAAGACGGAGTAAATGCAATTTTCTCTGTTCTCCCTCTAAGCACAGCTAAAAACCTGGGTGTTGTATATAAAATAAAAGTAAGAAAACTCTGAAAGTTAGATAGGAAGTGGACAAAGTAGGAATTTGGGGAACAAGGAGCAACACAGTGGTGAGTTTTTGGGGTTTTTTTTTGTTTTGTTTTCTTCCTTCCTTCCTTCCTTCCTTCCTTCCTTCCTTCCTTCCTTCCTTCCTTCCTTCCTTCCTTCCTTCCTTTCTTTTCTTTTCTTTTCTTTCTTTTCTTTTCTTTCGTTCTTGCTTTATATATCCCAGTCTACGTGATGGAGAAGACAGAATCCCAGAAACACCAACATGTGTAGGAAAAAAAAAAAAGCCCTAACAGACATTTTTCTTGCCCTCATAAAGACTAGGAAAAGGACAGCCTGGCAAGACAGCAATCTTTACTTCAGCCAAAAACACAGAAATAATTGTGGCCCCACCCATGCCAGGGAAGGTGAGTGGGAAGTTTAGATTTCTACCTTTTGGGGGCCATAGCAAGGTGTGCCAACACTGTCTGCAGGGTGGTATCAGAGGAGGCCATCTCCATCTGGCAGTGATGAGCGCCCTGCCACTTTCCCACGGTGGTAGTGTATGTGAGGGGCTTGGCCTTCCATCTTCACCTGGCAGTAACGAGATATCCCCCCTCTTTCCCATTGGGGTGGTTTCATAGGAGGCCTATTGGAGAGTAAAGATTTTCACCACTTCCCAGAAGTAAGGAGGCCACACCTCTCCCACGGTGTCAGCAGAGACCAGGTGTAGAAAACTAATAAAGCACTCCAGCCCCTCCCAGCTGAGGAGGTATCAGCGAAGGCCTGGTAAGGAACCAGAATCCCCACCCCCACTCAGCAGTAGCAAGGAGCTCCCCCCGCCAGGTGTTGATGAAAACTTATGGAGAGCCTGGACTTCTACCAGCAGTTGGGAGTTACATCAGGGAGGAAGAAACAACATGGTAAAAGAGATGGCTGAATTAAATAGATTTTCTTTCTCCCCTTGAGTTTTCTAAATTATGGTTGATGGTTGGTGAAAAATCATAATATTGTCTGATATGGTCCTCAATGTATGTAGAGAAAATATTTAAGACAATCATAAATGGAGTGGGTTAATACATTAAAGAGAGGCAAAGGTTTTATAATTCACTCATGCACCAGGATATGCTTAACACCAGTAGACTGATATGTTTTGATGTATAATGTAATACCCAGTGTAACCACTAAAAATTCTAAAAAAGAAATATACTTAAAACAGTGCAGATATATCAAAGTGAAAATCTAAAAAAATGTGCAAGCAACCCACAGGAAAGGCACATAAAAGAAAATACATAAATGAAAAACAAAGGAAAGTAACAAAAAATAAATAAATAAAAGGGGAGGTTTACTCCCTAATATATCAATAATTGCATTAATTGTAAATTGTCTAAATACATGAATTAAAAGACAGAACTTAGAAGGATGGATTAAAAAAAACATGACCCATACTCATGACAGAAATCAAACAAGAAGTAAATAAATGGAGAGTCATTTTATGTTGATGGATAGGAAGATTCAGTACTGCCAAGATATCAATTTTTATCAAGTTGATCTATACGTTCATCACAACCCCAGTGAAATTTCCAGCAAATCGTTTTGTGGATATCAATAAACTGATTCTAAAGTTTATAAGGAGAGGTAAAAGACCCAGAACAGCCAGTGCACTACTGAGGAGGAAGAACAAAGCTGGTAGGCTAACCCTAACCAACTTCAAGATTTACTCTAAGGCTACAGTATTGAGGCAGTGAGGTACCGATGCAGGAATGGACAAATAGGTCCGTGGAACAGAATACAGATCCAATAGACCCCAAGATATAGTGAACTCGTTTGACAAAGGAGCAAAGGCAATATAATGGTGACAAGATAGAGTTTTCAAGAAATGGTGCAGCATAACTGGACATCCATATGACCCCCCCAAAAAAAGAATTTAGACACAGACCTTACATCCTTCCCAAAGTTAACTCGAAATGGATCGTAGACCTAAATATAAAATGCAAAACTATAAAACTCCTAGAAGATAACAGAAGAAAATCAAGATAACCTTGGGCATGACTTTTTAGATACAATACCAAAGGCACAATCTATGAAAGAAATAACTGATAAATAAACTTCATTAAAAAAAAAAACTGCTCTGCAAAAGATCCTGTTAAGAGAACGAGAAGATAAGCCACAGACTAGGAGAAAATACTTGTGCAAGATATATCTGATAAAGGACTGTAATCCAACATATACAAAGAACTCTAAAAACTCAATAATGAGAAATAAACAACCTGATTTAAAAATGGGCAAAAAAATCCGAGCATACACCCCACCAAAGAAAATATACGAGTGGCAAATAATCATATGAAGATATGTTCAACATCGTATGTCATAAGGGAACTGTAAATTTAAAAAAAAAAATGAGATACCACTACATACTTATTAGAAGGCCAAAATCTAGAACACTGACAACGCTACCTGTTGGAGAGGACATAGAGAAACAGGAACTCTCATTTGTTGCTGATGGGAATGAAGAATGGTACAGCCAATTTGAAAGGCAGTTTGGCAGATTCTTACAAAAGTAAACAAACTCTGTATACAGGAGCAAAGACATGGAATCAACCTAAACGTCCATGGATGGATGATTGGAAAAGGAAACTGTGGTACATATACACTATGGAATACTGCTCTGCCAAAAAAAAGAATGAAATACTTCCATTTGCAAGAACACGGATGAACTTTGAGAAACTTATGTTGAGTGAAATAAGCAAAACACAGAGGGATAAATACCGCATGTGCTCACTCATATGTGGGAGCTAAGAGAGGAAGGAAGGAAAGAAAGAAAGGCCACAGTGCTGCGCTGGTCTTACAGAGGGAGGGAGCATTCCTGGGGCTGCAAAGCGCAGTGTCGGGGAGGGGGGGTAGTTGGGGGACAATTGGGTGGAGACACGGGGTATAAAAGCAATTTCTGGTAATTTGTATCTCATGAATATTCATAATAATAATAAATAATTAATTAATTAAAAAAAAATAATGCACTGGGAGACTGCCAGCAGGGATTAGTCATGAGATGTTGCCAAATCGCACAAGTGACTACCAAGAGTAACAGAAACAGAAAGCTCCTCATTCATGGACTGGTAGAGCTATTGCATATCTTCATAACCGTGTTGTTGTCATTCAAAGGAGGAATCGTAACCTTCCTGATGTAGTGCTCTTAGTCCTCTGCTTCCACGGTCAACATAAGCATGGTACGTGGGAAGAGGTGGGGAGCAGTCTGTGAGGACCAGAGCACAGCCTCCTTCTACCCTGAGCAAAGGTGGGATGGACACAAGATCTCTGAAATATTTACGAGAATGAAATTTCAAAATAAACAGGATTGAGTTGTAAGAACCCCAAATGAGAGTGTTAATGATTCGAATAACATAACAAATCATAATATAACTATATGTAATGTTTCCATATTATAACTATAATAAAATATTATGGATTCTGACTATGAGCATGTCATGGCAGTCCACCAACAGGTGGGTAAGGACATATTTAACACAGCAAAAATGATGGCAATTGTCAAATAATGATGACACGTTTTCATTTTTAGACTCTAATGGATTGCCATTCTGAAATAAATTAGTCATGCATTATAAAATTGAGAAAAGAAATCACAGCCAGGATAGAGTGACAGAGAATAGGTGCTTCTTCTGCCATACTCGTACAGGTCCTTGTGGTATCTTTTAGGAGCCTAGCACACTTTTTGGGACTCCTTCATTGTCCCCTTTTAAAGGCAAAAAATCCCTGTTCCCTTCACCAACCTCCTATGACACACCCACAGTATTTCTCACTTTGTGTATTTTTTAAATCTTTCTGCTCACATCTTTTTCCTTCTTAATTACCTTTTTAGTAAAAATATATAATGTTCACTCAGAGATTTGAATATTACAGGAACTGTTGAACACTTTACCAACATTACACTATTTAATCTGCACAACAAACAATACAGTGGGTACAAATACTATCCTGTTTTTTAGACAAGGCAAACTAGATCACAGAGAGCTTAAAAAACTTGTCCAAGGTCACATAGTTGTCAAAATTTAAAAATGCCCCCCAAAAAGCAATTAAAAATTGTTTTATAATTATTTAGAAGAATGTTTGATTTTCTCAGGGTTGCTTATTGCCGAAAAATATTTTTTTGGACCAATATGATAAATATGTGAGAAGACTCAGTTCGATGATACATTTTTTTTTAAAAGCCCTCTCCCTACCCTCACATGCCTTTACTTCCACCCCATACTCTTGGTATTCAAAAAGAAACATAAAGACCAGCCCATGTGTTACAATGAGATGCTCTCTAATGGGTATGTAGAAGAAATTAAATTTGAGATTTTTTATCAGATTGCAAGATATGTAACTGAATATGAACCTTAGTCTAGGACACAAGCCAAAAAGATAAAAAATAATAAAGACTACTCAGAAGTCAATGCTTTTCTTTCTTTTAGGAAGAGAGATGAAAGGGGGAAAATTGTATTATGGGGTAATCTTTATCTAGTAATCACAATGTGCTTCCTAAAGAGATGTGCTAGCCTTTTATAACACTAAAATTAAAAACGCATATTTTAAGGCATCTGCATTTTACCCACTTTTTAATTTACATAAAGAACAAATGCAAGCTTATTGGAAGAGGATCCATGGTTGTTATCATAACCAGCAAGGATGATTGGAGTGTGGTACAATGATAAGGACAGAGGTTAATTCAGCACTAATGAAGTCTGTATTCATTATGGATGCAAACCTAATTTTATCTCTATATTTAACAACAACAACAAAAAAAATTAAGAGGCTACTCTCAGAGAAACCTTGGGGAATCTCTACAACACATTTGGCTCTTTAAAAATTTACTTGTCTACGTAGCTTTCTTTTAAAATCTCAATTAATGTCCTTAGAGATACAACCAATACAATTAATTATAATGGCATAGAATTGAGGAAGGAGCATATAGTAAATTTCTCCTTACAATACACCTGCCTTGAGGTTCTACTAAATTTTGGAAATTAGATTCTGAAGTAGTGCCATGGAGTAAGCAAGAATAAAGGCCATGTAAAAATGAACCTACAACAATTTTCATTCCCACTTTGGAAGTAAAAGCAAAAGGCATGTACCCTCGGGTAAAGGGCACGGAATTTGTTGGGGGCCAGTATCCCACACTAATATAAGAATAAGCCTGCTCCTGCTGGGATTGGAACAGGAAACACACTTCTATCCAAAAATCCTCGCAGGTATAAGGCAGAGTTTATATACAGAACAGCAAAAATACAGCAGACTTCTTTTCAGAAACTATGTAAAGCAGAAAGCAACAAAATAACATCTTTAAGGGACTAAAAAATAGTACATACTATCAATGCAGATAAAAAAAATCTTTAAAAAATTTGGGCAAGTAAATGGTTTTCTGGTCAACCAAAGTTGATAGAATTCATTGCCAGCAGACTGCACTACAGTAAATGTTGAAGGAAATTCTCCAGTGAGAAGTGGGATACTAAGGGCAAAAGTGAGAATAGACATAAAAAACAATTTTTATGTTTTTAATGTCTTTATAAGACAATTGACTTAAAAAATATTAAGAATGTATTGTAGGATTCATAGCATATGTAGAAGTAAATGTATGACACGAATATTAAAAATGATGGAATATAGGAAATGTAAATATACCATTGATAAGCAGATGGCAAATAAGCCATGGAGAAATGCCCAATATCATTAATCATTAGGAAAATACACATTAAAACCATGATAAGATACCCCTGCACATTTACTAGAATGATTAAAGATCAAAGACTGAAGAAAGAAAGACTAGTGAGCAGGTGGAGCAACTAGAACTCATGCATTGTTGATGAAATGTCAAATGATACAACTGCTTTGCAAGCCAGCTTGACAGTTTCTTAAAAACTTAAACATACAGTTAGCATATAATCCAGCAATTCTATTTCTAGGCATCTACCAAAGAGAAATAAAAACAATTGCCTACATAAAGAGTTCTGTCGGAATGTTTATGGCAGTTTCACTCATAATCAACAACCACTGAACACCATCCAAATGTCCTTCAACTAATGAATGAAAAACAAATTGTGGTATATCCATTCAATGGAATTCTACTTGCCAATAAAAGGGCACAAATTACTAACACATTCAACAACATGGATAAGTCTCAAAGTGTTATGCTGAGTGAAATGAGTCAGACACAAAAGTCTACATACAGTGTCATCTCATTTACATAACCATCTGGAAAAAGTAAAACTGTAGTGTCAGAAATAGAATCAGTGGTTAACACAGCCCAGGGTGAGGGAGAGGTTGACTGCAAAGAGGCCCAAGAGGCATAGAAATGCTACATAGTTTGATTGTCATGGTGATTACACTGTTGTATCCATTTATCAAAACTCCTCTCTACTTAGAAAGGGTGCATTTTTCTAAATGTCAACTATACCTCAACAAAGCAGACTTAGAAGAAATAAGTGCTCACAATAATTTGGCCTATACTCTAAAGCAAAGCCTTTTGATCTTCTAATCTATGGCAGCATCACAGAATCAAAAGTTGTTCTCCTTTGGCAAATTCACTCTCTGCTTTCCCAAACCCCACCAAATTATGCTAAACAAAACACAGTTAAAATCTTCAAGATATCTCTTCCAGTCAGATTGCTGCCACTAATTCCACCTGGATAGCAGTTTTGAAAGCTGACACTGGCCCACTTTGACCCTTTCTCTCAGATATGGATTTTCAACAGCCCCCAGTAAGATCCCCACCTCATAGAGTCCCATGCATTGCTCCAGGCCTGCAAAGGTTTTCATTCTGGAATTTTATTATCCTATATGCTACATCCACATTCTGGAATTTTGTTATCCTATATGCTACATCCACACCTAAGGGAAGAGATGATCCCAGCAGAACAGAAAGGAAGAGAGGTCAATACTTTTGACTTTCAAAAAGCTTAGCCCACCCCAACATCTAGCCCTGTGACTGACAGCACCAGTGCGCTGGCCTTCTTGCTGGCAGCAGCACTCCCAGCCTCTGCTGCAGACATCAGTGCTGAATGAGTAGTCCACAAAAGCCACCACCTCAGCAGCTGCCACGACAAGGGTGGCTAGTGGTCACACCAGCAGCTACTGTTGCCTTATAGGTGGCCTGCTGACCACTTATTAGCATAGACAGAAGGACAGTCAGCAGTGGAGCACAGACAAAGAGGTGAGCGAGCACAGACCCACAGTCCAGGGGCCCAAACCACAGGGAGAATTATGTCACAATATTTGGTAGCACAACTGGGGGTGGGAGGTACATGTGCAGCCCATGGGACTGCCTTCATCTGGGTAGAGACACATGTAGAATACCCTGAGAGTACAGAAACCCAGGATACTCAGAGTAAAGAAGAAAATTCCCAATTACCACCAAACCATTCCCCAACTGGGAGAAACAAAACAAGGACCCAGGAGGAACCTCTGCTTGTAGGAAAGAAGAAAGAGAAAATCCACTCAGGGTCACCCATTCAAACTGAGGAGCACCAGTATACCCCAGTGCACCCATCAGGGTCAGGGGAAGCTAGGTGAGGTGTCAATAGACCTGCCCAATGTCACCCACCATAGCCAAAGAGTGGCAGAGCACAGGGGTGCTTTAACCAAGAATTTGAGAGCTTGCCCACATCCTGGATGAACCAACATAGTGTCACCAACCTCTGCAAGAAATTAGTAAGCACCCTAGGGACTAGGCCACAGAGGCACTCACATACAATTTCAACAGTGAATTCAGCCAGAGTACCCACATGGAGACTACACTACTGCATGTGCCTGGAACCAATACTAACACACCCCATTCAATGGTCATTATAAAGCACATCTACAAGAAAACTCTCTCACCTCAAAGCCCACTCCAGAGCACTAGAAAAAGCAACTTCTCTTCCAGATGACTAGACACCAAGGTAGAGATACTAGAAATATGAAAAAGCAAGAAAATATGACACCACCAAAGGAATATAATACTTCTCAGACTCTATAGAGCAGGAAGTCCTTGAAATGACTGAAAATGAATTCCAAGCAACAATCTTAAGGAAACACAATGAGATACAAGAAGACTCAGAAGACACAACAAAATGAGAAAAAGTATCCAGGATCTGAAGGAGGAAATGTACAAAGAGATTAATGCCTTAAAAAAGAATGTAGCAGAGCTTCTGGAGCTGAAGGATTCATTCAATGAAATAAAAAACACAGCTGAGAGCTTAAGCAGTAGGCTAGAGCAAGCAGAAGAAAGAATTTCTGATCTTGAAGATAGTCTTTTTGAAATAACATAGGCAAACCAAAAAAAAAAAAAAAAAAAAAAAGAAAGAAAAAAATTATTAAAAAAGAATTTTTAAAAAATGAAGAAAATCTAAAAGACCTGACAGACAACCTGAAGCACACAAACATCCATATAATGGGTATTCCAGAAGGGTAGGATAAGGAAAAGGCACTGAAAACATTTTTAATGAAATAATGTCAGAAAACTTCCCAGGTATAGGGAGAGATATGGACTGTCAGACCCAGGAGGCCTGAAGATCCCCAAATAGATTCAATCCAAAAAGGTCCTCTCCAAGACACATTATAGTCAAATTGGCAAAGTTCAAAGACAAAGAGAGAATCTTAAAAGTAGAAAAATAAAAGCATCAAGCTACCTATGAGGAAGCCCCCATCAGACTAACAGCAAGCTTCTCAACAGAAATCCTAAAGGCCAAGAAAATGGGATAATATATTCAAAATAAAAATTTAAGGGCCGAGCCCGTGGCGCACTCGGTAGAGTGCTGCGCTGGGAGCGCGGCGACGCTCCCGCCGCGGGTTCGGATCCTATATAAGACTGACCAGTGCACTCACTGGCTGAGTGCCGGTCACGAAAAAACGTCAAACAAAATAAGAAAAAATAAAAATAAAAAAATAAAAAAAACAAAATAAAAATTTAAAAAAAAAAACCCTGCCAGCCAAGAATACTATACTCAGCAAGGCTATCCATTAGGAATGAGGGAGAGTGCTCACTTCGGCAGCACATATACTAAAATAGGAATGAGGGAGAAATAGCATATTTCCCAGACAAACAAAAATGTGGGAGTTCACACCATATGGCCAGCCCTACAAGAAATCCTCAAGGGAGTACTGCATCTGGAATTTGACAAACAACAATTGCTACCATGAATAAACAAGAAAGAACAAAATCCAGTAGTAGAACAAAAATGCAAATGAGAAAGATAAAGAAACTTTACATAACCACCTCAAAAAACCAACAAACATGGAAGACAACAATAAAAAGTGAAGAAAGGAACAAAATATTTTTAAAACATCCAAACAAAAATCAACAAAACGTCAGGAGCAAATCAACACCTTTCAATAATAACCCTAAATGTGAATAGATGAAACTCCCCACTCAAAAGACACAGACTGGATGATTGGATTAAAAAGCTAGGCCCAACTATATGCTATCTTCAAGGGACTCACCTCACCTGTAAAGATGCACACAGATTAATAGTGAAAGGATGGAAAAAGATATACCATGGTAATGAAAACTGAAAACGAGCAAGAGTAGCTATTCTTACATTGGATAAAGTAGACTTTAAACTAAGAATCATAAAAAGAGACAAAGAAGTCCACTAATGATGATAAAGGGATCTATCTACCAAGAAGACATAATGATCATAAATATATATGTAATCCACATTGGAGCACCCAGATATACAAAGCAAACACTGTTAGACCTAAAGAATGAGATATACCCAAACATGATAGTAGTTGGGGACCTGAACATGCCTCTCTCAATATTAGACAGATCATTGAGGCAACAAATCAACAGAGTAACACAGCATTTAGACCATACTTTAGAGCAATTGGTCTTGGTAGACATCTACAGAACATTTCATCCAACAACCACAGAATATACATTCTTTTCATCAGCACATAGAACATTCTCCAGGATAGACCACATATTAGGCCACAAATCAAGTCTCAACAAGCTTAAAAAAACTGAAATTATTTCAAGTATATTTTCAGACCACAACAGATTATAACTAGAAATCAATAAAAACGGAAACTCTGGAAACTATACAAACACATGAAAATTGAACAACATGTTTCTGAATGACGTATGGGTCCAAGAAGAAATAAAACAAGATATCAAAAAATTTCTTGAAACTAATGAAAATAAAGGTGCATCATACTAAAACCTGTGGGATACTGCAAATGCAGTACTAAGAAGGAAGTTTATTACAATAAATACTTACATCAAAAGAATAGAAAGATTTCAAATAAACAACCTAATGCTATGCTTAACTGGAAAAACAAGAACAATCTAATCCCAAAGTCAGTACATGGAAATAAATAATTAAGATCAGAGTAGAACTAAATGAAGTAGAAATCCAAAAATGGTAGAAGAGATGAAACAAAAGTTGTTTTTTTGAGAAGATAAACAAAATAGATAAACCCTTAGCTAGGCTAACTAAAAAAAGAAGAGAGAAGACTCAAATAAAAATTCAAAATGAAAAAGGAGACATTACAACTGATGCCAAAGAAATACAAAGAATCAATAGAGACTGTTATAAACAACTATGCATGAACAAATTTGAAAACCTGAAGGAAATGGACAAATTTCTGGACACATACAAACAACCTAGACTGATCCAAGAAGATATAGAAAACCTGAATAGATCTACAACAAGCAAGAAAATTGAAGCAGTAATCAGCAGTCTCCTGAGAAATAAAGGCCCAAGCTCAGATGGCTTTACTGCTGAATTCTACCAAACAATTAAAGAGGAATTAATATCAATTATCTTCAAACTATTGAAACAGAGGCCATTCCCCCCAAATCATTCTATGAGGCCACCATCACCCTGATATGAAAACCAGACAAAGATATAACAAAAAAAGAAAACTATAGGCTAATATCTTTGATGAGCATAGATGCAAATATCCTCAATAAAATATCAGCAAATAGAATACAACAACACATCAAAAAAATTATACACCATGATCAAAGTGGTATTCAACCCAGGGATGCAGGTTCCACGTATGCAAGTCAATAAACATGATACACTATATCAACAAAATCAAGGACAAAAAACATATGATTATCTCAATAGATGCAGATAAAGCATTTGACAAAATTCATCATAACTTCATGGTAAAGAATGTCAGCAAATTAGGTCTAGAAGGTAAATATCTCAACACAATCAAAGCCATATACCACAAACCTACCACCAACACCCTGAATGGTGAAAAGTTGAAAGCTTTTCCCTTAAGAACAGGAACAAGACAAGGAAACCCACTCTTACCACTCCTATTTAACATAGTATTGGAAGTTCTAGCAAGAGCAATCAGGCAAGAGAAAGAAAGAAAAGGCATCCAGATTGGAAAAGACAAAGTCAAACTGTTCCTGTTTGCAGATGACATATCCTATATATAGAAAAACCTAAACACTCTACCAAAAAACTCCTAGAGCTGATAAACAATTTCAGTAAATTTATAGGATACAAAATCAACATGCAAAAATCAGTAGTTTCTTTATACTCCAACAACAAAATAGCTGAAAAAGAAATCAATAGACTTCCAGTCAAGATGGCAGAACAGATGATTCCCAGCACCACTCTCTCTCCCAAATCAACAAATTTACAACTATAAAAAAGCAATGACAGCCAAGTTGGGGTCACTAGAGCTCAGGGGAAGAGGAGAAGAGACCTACGGAGTGCATGAAGGCAGGAGAAGCCACAATGAGAGAAAGAAAAAGTTGCTCTGACTGCTTTGAATCCTTGCCACCTCCAGGGTGGAGCTGCTGAGCACATGGAGCAGGATCTGGCAAAAACTGCAGCTGTGCTCTTTGGATGAAGTTGCTTGGAGGCAGCAGGGGAGAGGAAGGCCTTGGTTGCCCCCAGGTCAGCAAGACCACTAATCGGGTTCCTATGGATCCACATAGGCACTCGCTCCTGAGTCAGGGTGGTGGGGGGCCAAGGGCCTCAGCCACATTCCCCCAACACATGCAGCCAGCCTAGTGATGACTCCCAAGCTGCTGCAGGAAGCGTCCAGTGCTCTCCTGAGCTGGGGAAGTGGGGAGCTGATGGTCTTGACCATGCCCCTCAACATGTGCAACCAGCTCAGTGATGACCACCAAACTGCAGCAAGAAGGGCCCTGGATTCCTGAGCTTGGGTGGTGGGGGGCTGAGGGCTTTTGCCACACACCCCTGACATCTGCACCCATCCTGGCAATGACTAAGCAACCACTGGAAGCCCCCTGGTCTACCCTGTGTGAACGAGATGGGTGTCACAGGCCTTAATTCCACCCCTCTTCCTTCCATCCCATTTGTTTCCCCTTTCCCTTCTCCCCCTCCTTCCCAACTGCTCTGCAACAACATCATAGAACATAAAAAGATAATATTAATTAAAATAAAAAAGAAATCAAGAAAGTAACCCATTTACAATAGTCACCAAAATAAACTAAACTAAAATAAAATACCTAGGAATAAAGTTAATCAAGGATCTGAAATATCTCTTTGATGAGAACTACAAATCACTGCTGAAAGAAATTAAAGAGGACACAAAAAGATGGGAAGACATTCCATGCTCTTTGATTGGAAGAATTAATATTGTGAAAATGTCCATAGTACCCTACTGATCTACAGATTCAATGCAATCCCCATCAAAACACCAATGACATTCTTCACAGAAATAGAAAAAGAAAATCCTAACATTCATGTGCAACAGCAAAAGACCTCAAATAAACAAAGGAATCATGAGCAAAACATATAAAGTCAGAGGCATAACACTATCTGACTTCAAGTTATACTACAAAGCTATAGTAACCAAAACAGCATGATACTAGCATAAAAACAGACACACAGACCAATAGAACAGAACAGAGAACCCAGAGATAACCTACATACTGATCTTCAACAAAGGCACCAAGAACACTCATTGAGGAAGACTGCCTCTTTGATAAATGCTGGGAAAACTGAACATCCATATGCAGAAAGTGAAACTAGACATTTAATTCTCTGTATGTATACTAAAATCAACTCAAAATGGATTAAAAACTTAATATACGTCCTGAAAGTATAAAACTCCTAAAAGAAAATAAACGGGAAGCTTTTCAGGAAGCAGGACTGGGGGAAGACTTTATTAATATGACCTCAGAAGCACAGGTAACAAAAGGAAAAATAAAGGGGATTATATGAAACTAAAAAGCTTATGCACAGCAAAAGAAACAATTAACACAGTAAAAAGACAACCTACAGAGTGGGAGAAAATATTTCCAAACTGTGCATCCAACAAAAGACCAATATCCAGAATAAACAAGAAACTGAAACAACTTAGTAAAAGAATAAATAAACCCAATTTTAAAAAATGGGCAAAGGAGCTGAATAGGCATTTCTCAAAGGAAGACATATAAATGTCCAACACGTATGTGAAAAAATGCTCAACATCACTAAGCATCAGGGAAATAGAAATCAAAACTACACTGAGATATCATCTCACCCCAGGTAGACTTTCTATTATCAAAAAGACAGAGAACAACAAATACTGGTGAGGATATGGAGAAAGGAGAACCTTCCTACACTGTTGGTGGGACTGAAAATTGGTGCAGCCATTATGGAAAATGGTGTGGAGTTTCCTCAAACAGCTACAGATAGAACTGCCATATAATCCAGCAATCACACTGCTGGGTATGTACACAAAGGAGCGGAAATCATCATGTCGAAGGGATACCAGCACGCCTGTGTTTATCACAGCTCTATTTACGGTAGCCAAGTGTTGGAACAAACAGATGACTTCATCAGATGACTGAATAGGGAAAATGTGGTTTGTATACACAATGGAATACTACTCTGCCATAAAAAGAATGAAATTCTGCCATTTGCAGCAACATGGATGAACTTAGAGAAAATTAAGTTAAGTGAAATAAGCCAGGCACAGAAAGAGAAATACCACATTTCCTCATTTATAAAGTGGGAGCTAAAAATAAATAAATAAAATTTTAAAAAGAAAAAAAGAAAAATGCAACAATCAATATCATAGTAATATGTTGAACTTTCAAGTGAAGAGAACAGAACTGAGGTTACCAGAGATGAGATGAGAGAGGGAGAGGGGGATAAGGGAGGAATTGGTAAGTGGCCATGAAAATCAATTACATTTATAATGTTCAATATACTAATTATCCTGATTTGAATATTGTGGAGGATATTGACACTAATAAAACACATGTATTTCACAGGGCCATAGCTTACAGTGTAGTAGGACCAAAGTCCTTAGTTTAGCAGGACCAATGTCCTGTCGTTTAAGCCATAGCTCAATTCTTTAGAAATACACATAGAAATGCTAAGATTGAAAAAGACCAAACAACAACAACAACAAATTTCATAGGACTTAAGTCTTTGATGTAGATAAAAAAATTGAAACACAGCAAAAGTGATTGCTCTTGGGGCAGTTGTCCTTGGTGCAGCTAAACCTAAATGATGGGAAAGTATGTGAGCTAAAGGCTTCAAGGCTATTCTGCTAGTTAGTGGTGGGGTGATGTTACACATCTTACCCTCAGCTGTTTCTTTAAGTTTCTTGGGGAGCTAAGCACTGCCATCGTGACTATCTCATTGTTTCTTTTTGTATGTCACATAGCTTAGTTTTATGACTCCTTTTGATGGTAAATTGCTTGAACTATTTTAAGTCACACCTGCTTCAATGAAAATTGTCATGTAGCCAGTTTGTTTATGTTTTCACTATGATTGATTAACCACCTGTGTTTCTTCTGTAACTTTCTTGCCTGCACAATAGAAACTGAGAGAAAACCTGACTTGGTGCTGTGCCTGGGGCCCTTCTCTCTTGAAGGAGTTCTCCCATCCCAACCTCCCATCCAGGGACAGACTCTGGTTCTGTGGGTGAAGTTAAGGGTGAACCAGGAGGAAGGCAAAGAAGGCTTAGATTCAGTTTTCTTAAGAAGACACCTTGGGCCTTGATGCCTCTCCCTCCACCAATAGCATCGAAGACACAGAGAGGAGATATGGTTCCTCTTCCCCAGGCTAGGGCTCTAAAATCTAGCAAGGTCTCAAAGCTACCTCATAGCCAACAAGTTGTAGGAAGAGAAAAATATTTACATGCCGTGTTAGAAAGATTGGTCTCGAATCACTGCAGAAGTAGGGCAGTATCTCCTGTGGGCCCTAGAGTGGCTCAAACTTGATGTAGTGAGTTGGTGGAGGTGAAGAGAGGTTATGTTCAGGACAGAAAAAATCCCAGCATGAGCAAATAGCCAGAGACCAGAAGGGACAAGGGTATGTTGGTGGCTGCCAGTCCACGGATGACACAAAGACGTCAACGGATCCCATTCTATTCCTCCCACTTCCAACTTGAGGTCTTGGCATCACATAAGCTCACATAACATAGTGACCATTCTGGAGAAAGCGATGAAGCAGGGCTGTAATTTAAGGTCAATCTTTAATCACTCGGTTCATAAGTTCTCCAAAATGCAAATCATGTTGCTGGAGAAACATGATAAAAAATTTTCTTCATAGCATATATGGGTTTATAGGGTGAGATTTTCACCTCTATTTAATTATTAATTAATTAATTTATTTATTTATTTTATTTTTACAAAAGCAATTTTTTAAAAACTTTTTAAAACCCACTTTAATCCATGACATTATTTATTCAACTTGATTTCCAGTAATGTTTTTATTTTTTATTTATTTTTTTAAAAATTTTATTTTCTCGATATACATTGTGGCTGATTATTGCTCCCCATCACCAAAACCTCCCTCCCTGCTCCCTCCCTCCCTCCCCCGCAACAATGTCCTTTCTGTTTGCTTGTCGTATCAACTTCAAGTAATTGTGGTTGTTATATCTTCTTCCCCCCCCCCGGTTTTGTGTGTGTGTGTGTGTGTGTGTGTGTGTGTGTGTGTGTGTGTGTGTTTGTGTGTGTGTGTGTGTGTGAATTTATTTATTTATTTTTAGCTCCCACCAATAAGTGAGAACATGTGGTATTTCTCTTTCTGTGCCTGACTTGTTTCACTTAATATAATTCTCTCGAGGTCCATCCATGTTGTTGCAAATGGCAGTATTTCATTCATTTTTATAGCTGAGTAGTATTCCATTGTGTAGATGTACCACATTTTCCGTATCCACTCCACTGATGATGGACATTTGGGCTGGTTCCAACTCTTGGCTATTGTAAAGAGTGCTGCGATGAACATTGGGGAACAGGTATACCTTCGACTTGATGATTTCCATTCCTCTGGGTATATTCCCAACAGTGGGATAGCCGGGTCGTATGGTAGATCTATCTGCAGTTGTTTGAGGAACCTCCATACCATTTTCCATAGAGGCTGCACCATTTTGCAGTCCCACCAACAATGTATGAGAGTTCCTTTTTCTCCGCAACCTCGCCAGCATTTATCGTTCAGAGTCTTTTGGATTTTAGCCATCCTAACTGGGTTGAGATGGTATCTCAGTGTGGTTTTGACTTGCATTTCCTGGATGCTGCGTGATGCTGAGCATTTTTTCATATGTCTGTTGGCCATTTGTATATCTTCCTTAGAGAAATGCCTACTTAGCTCTTTTGCCCATTTTTTAATTGGGTTGCTTGTTTTCTTCTTGTAAAGTTGTTTGAGTTCCTTATATATTCTGGATATTAATCCTTTGTCAGATGTATATTTTGCAAATCTTTTCTCCCACTCTGTTGGTTGTCTTTTAACTCTTTTAATTGTTTCTTTTGCTGTGCAGAAGCTTTTTAGTTTGATATAATCCCATTTGTTTATTTTTCCTTTGGTTGCCCGTGCTTTTGGGGTCGTATTCATGAAATCTGTGTCCAGTCCTATTACCTGAAGTGTTTCTCCTATGTTTTCTTTAAGAAGTTTTATTGTTTCAGGGTGTATATTTAAATCCTTAATCCATTTTGAGTTGATTTTAGTATACGGTGAGAGGTATGGATCTAGTTTCATTCTCCTGCATATGGATATCCAGTTATCCCAGCACCATTTGCTGAAGAGGCAGTCCCTTCCCCAGTGAATAGGCTTGGTGCCTTTGTCAAAGATCAGATGGCAGTAAGTGTGTGGGTTGATTTCTGGATTCTCTATTCTATTCCATTGATCAGTGTGTCTGTTTTTATGCCAGTACCATACTGTTTTGGTTATTATAGCTTTGTAGTATAGCTTGAAGTCAGGTAGTGTTATGCCTCCAGCTTTATTTTTTTTGCTAAGCATTGCTTTGGCTATGCATGGTCTTTTATTGTTCTGTATAAATGACTGGATAGTTTTCTCCATTTCTGAAAAAAATGTCTTTCGAATTTTGATGGGGATTGCATTGAATTTGTATATCACTTTGGGTAGTATGATCATTTTCACTATGTTGATTCTTCCATTCCAAGAGCATGGGATATCTTTCCATCTTCTTTTATCCTCTCTAATTTCTCTCAGCACTGGTTTGTAGTTCCCATTACAGACATTTTTCACCTCCTTGGTTAACTCAATTCCTAAGTATTTTATTTTTTTGGTGGCTATTGTAAATGGGCAGGCTTTCTTGATTTCTCGTTCTGCATGTTCACTATTGGAGAAAAGAAATGCTACTGATTTTTGTGTGTTGATTTTGTATCCTGCTACTGTGCTGAAATCATTTATCAATTCCAAGAGTTTTTTTGTAGAGGTTTTAGGCTTTTCGATATATAGGATCATGTCATCTGCAAACAGGGACAGTTTGACTTCATCTTTTCCAATCTGGATACCCTTTATTTCCTTCTCTTCTCTGATTGCTCTGGCTAGTACTTCCAACACTATGTTGAATAGGAGTGGTGAGAGTGGGCATCCTTGTCTAGTTCCTGTTCTTAAAGGAAAAGCTTTCAGCTTTTCCCCATTCAGGATGATATTGGCAGTGGGTTTGGCATATATGGCTTTAATTATGTTGAGATACTTTCCCTCTATACCTAACTTATAGAGGGTCTTTGTCATGAATGAGTGCTGAACTTTATCAAATGCTTTTTCAGCATCTATAGAGATGATCATATGGTCCTTGTGTTTGAGTTTATTAATATGGTGTATCACATTTATTGATTTGCGTATGTTGAACCAGCCTTGCATCCCTGGGATGAATCCCACTTGATCGTGATGAATAATTTTTCGTATGTGTTGCTGTATTCTGTTTGCTAGTATTTTAGTGAGGATTTTTGCATCTATATTCATCAAGGATATCGGCCTGTAGTTTTCCTTTTTGGTTATATCTTTACCTGGTTTTGGTATCAGGATGATGTTTGCTTCATAGAATGAGTTTGGGAGGTTTGCTTCCGTTTCAATCTTTTGGAATAGTTTGTAAAGAATCGGTGTCAATTCCTCTTTGAATGTTTGGTAAAATTCTGCTGTGAATCCATCTGGTCCTGGGCTTTTCTTTGTTGGGAGCCTTCTGATAACAGCTTCAATCTCCTTTATTGCTATTGGTCTGTTCAAATTTTCTACGTCTTCATGGTTCAGTTTTGGGAGCTTGTGTGTGTCCAGAAATTTATCCATTTCCTCCAGATTTTCAAGTTTGTTGGCGTATAGTTGTTTATAGTAGTCTCGAATGATTCCTTGTATTTCAGATGAATCAGTTGTAATATTGCCTTTTTCATTTCTAATTTTTGTTATTTGAGTCTTCTCTCTTCTTTTTTTTGTTAGCCATGCTAATGGTTTGTCAATTTTATTTATCTTTTCAAAAAACCGACTTTTTGATTTGTTGATCTTTTGAATTGTTTTTTGGTTTTCAATTTCATTCAGTTCTGCTCTGATCTTAATGATTTCTTTCCGTCTGCTAACTTTAGGTTTGGATTGTTCTTGTTTTTCTAGTTCTTTAAGGTGAAGTGTTAGGTTGTTCACTTGCCATCTTTCCATTCTTCTGAGGTGAGCATTTAATGCAATAAATTTTCCCCTCAATACTGCTTTTGCAGTATCCCACAGGTTTTGGTATGATGTATCATTATTTTCATTAGTTTCAATAAATTTTTTGATTTCCTGCTTGATTTCTTCTTGGACCCATATGTCATTAAATAGAATGCTGTTTAATTTCCATGTGTTTGTATAGTTTCCAGAGTTTCATTTGTTATTAATTTCTAGTTTTAATCCATTGTGGTCTGAGAAGATACATGGGATAATTCCAATTTTTTTGAATTTATTGAGACTTGATTTGTGACCTAATATGTGATCTATCCTGGAGAATGATCCATGTGCTGATGAGAAGAATGAATATTCTGAGGTTGTTGGGTAGAATGTTCTGTAGATATCTTCCAATTCCAATTGGTCTAGAGTCTTGTTTAGATCTTGTGTTTCTCTACTGATTCTTTGCCTAGATGATCTGTCTAATATTGACAGTGGGGTGTTCAGGTCCCCTGCTATTATGGTATTAGTGTCTATTTCCTTCTTTAGGTCAAATAGAGTTTGTTTTATAAATCTGGCTGCTCCAACATTGGGTGCGTACATATTTATGATTGTTATGTCTTCTTGATGGATCAGTCCTTTTATCATTAAGTAGTGTCCCTCATTGTCTCTTTTTATGGTTTTTAGTTTAAAGTCTATTTTGTCAGATATAAGAATAGCCACTCCAGCTCATTTTTCTTTTCTGTTTTCATGGTAAATCTTTTTCCATCCTTTCACTCTTAGTCTGTGTGAATCTTTATGGGTGAGGTGGGTTTCTTGTAGGCAGCATATAGTTGGGTCCTCCTTTTTGAGCCAGTCAGCCAGTTGGTGTGTTTTGATTGGGGAATTTAAGCCTTTTACATTAAGAGTTGTTATTGAAAGGTGTTGATTTATTCCTAGCATTTTATTGGTTGTTTGGTTGTCTTAGGTGTCTTTTGTTCCTTGCTTTCTGATTTACTGTTTGGTTTCTGTGTTTGTTGGTTCCTTAGGTTGTAGATAGCGTTTTTGTTTGCTTGTTTTCTCTTCATGAATGCCATTTTTATTATACTAGTGGGTATTGATTTTTCTTGGGTTTTTATGGCAGTGGTAGTTATTTTTCAGGAACCAAACCCAGTACTCCCTTGAAGATTTCTTGTAAGGGTGGTCGTGTGGTAGTGAACTCCCGCAGTTTTTGTTTGTCTGAGAAATATACTATTTGCCCTTCATTTCGGAAGGATAGCCTTGCAGGGTAGAGTATTCTTGGTTCGCAATCTTTGTCTTTCAGTATTTTGAAAATATCATCCCATTCCTTTCTAGCTTTTAGGGTTTGTGATGAAAAGTCTGATGTTAGCCTGATTGGGGCTCCCTTATTGGTGATTTGACGCTTCTCTCTTGCAGCTTTTGAGATTCTCTCTTTGTCTCTGAGTTTTGCCAATTTGACTATGACATGTCTTGGAGAAGGCCTTTTTGGGTTGAATACGTTTGGAGATCGTTGAGCTTCCTGGATCTGAAGATCTGTGACTTTTCCTATACCTGGGAAGTTTTCTGCCACTATTTTTTTGAATATGTTTTCAATGGAATCTCCGTTTTCCTCCCCTTCTGGAATACCCATGACTTGGATATTTGAGCGCTTAAGGTTGTCTGATATCTCTCTCAGATTTTCTTCAATGTCCTTGATTCTTTTTTCTTTCTTTTTGTCTGCTTGTGTTATTTCAAACAGCCCGTCTTCAAGTTCAGAAGTTCTCTCTTCAACTTTGACAAGCCTGCTGGTTAAACTCTCCGTTGTGTTTTTTATTTCGCTGAATAACTTCTTCAGTTCAGCAAGTTCTGCTACATTTTTTTCAGGACATTGATTTCTTTGTACATTTCCTCTTTCAGATCCTGTATACTTTTCCTCATTTCATCATGATGTCTAGCTGAGTTTTCTTGTATCTCATTCAGTTTCCTTAGAATTATCACTCGAAATTCCTTATCAGTTATTTCAAGGGCTTCTTGTTCTATAGGATCTAGAGTTTGAGATTTATTAACTTTTGGTGGTGTACTTTCTTGATTTTTTGTATTTCTGGTATCTTTTTTTTGATGTTTATTCATTGTGTCAGGGGGTTTCACAGTCCACCGGTTTGAGACTATTGACTAACTAGGATGTTGCTGTGGTTGCCAATTTCGTATGGCTACCTCCGTGGCTGCTCAGTTGGCCTCTAGTGCCTTGTGTGTGTGGTTGCCTCGGGTCTTGGGCTTCTTCGGGGAGCCACCTTTCTGGTCAGCTTGGACTCTGCTGGGCTGGTGGATCACGTACCAAAGGGTGTGTGATCGCTGTTGAGCTTTCACTTCCTGTGCAGGACTTCTCCCTGTTCCTGTGCTCTGGCCCAGGCTGTTGGATCGTGCAGTGGCGACCCCACAGGGTGTGTGGTTTCTGTCGAGTCTCCGCCTCCCTGGCCACATGTCTCCCCACTCTGTGCACACTGTGCTGGGCTGGGGCGTGTCTTTTGCAACCCTCTTCTATCAGCTGGGCCTTCAAGACCCTGCTCGGCACCGCCTCACCCAGGAAGTCTACCAGGTTTCTGGTAGGCACAGACGACCGGTCACTCTGGGTGCCTTTGTAGCACTGTGTAGATCTTTCTCGGGACTTGCTCACCTTTGTATCCCCCCCGGTATAAACTGAGTCTAGCACCCGCCTGCAGCCAGCTCTCCGGCAGGTTCAAGCGGACCTGGGAACTCTTTGACCACACTATTCACAACCAGAACTTGGTTAGGCTTTTTTGCGAACTGGTGGCCGCAGAGATGGTATCTGCCTCCCAGTAACAGGAGTTTACTGGGGGCCAGAGTCCAGGGTGTGGTGGAGTGACAGTCGGCCTGCCCGTACTTCCTTGCCCTCCTGATACTGGCCGGGGACGCCCCACGCCACCAACCCGCCAGAGAACTGTGGAGGGAGTGGGAGGGGAGGCCGGCCCACAGGCTCCGGAAAGCCCCACGCCGGGCCAAGCAAGTGGGAAGGCTCAGTGATGGCCGAGCCGGGCGGAGCTGCTAGCACCTGGGAAAATGGAGGCAGCCCCGGGGTGGTGAGTGGCCTGGTGATGCAGGCGGGAGCCGTGTGGGAGTCAGCCCCCCAAACAGGGCTGGTCCAGGGGTCTCTCACAGGGTTGTGCCAGGTCGGGCGCTCACTCTCTGCCTCTGGTTTGCTGCCTTCCCCGTTCTCGGCCACTGCCGCCTCGGGCTGTTCAGTCGCGGTGCGGCTCGGGCGCTCCCAGGAATTTTCTTTAATGCCGTCCTGAAACCTCGAATCTTAATTATTAATTTAACAGTAAGAATCAGAATTACAATTTAATAGCACATGCTTACCTCTTTTAATTCAAAGAATTTTTAACAGAATATCTGAAAATCTTTTTCTAATTTATATTGTCTTCTTACAGGCATTCTATTTTTTTTAAGACTCATACAGACAAATCTGCATGATTATCATTAAAACCCAAAGAAGTTATTAAAATTCTTTAATTCTTTCAGGCCTTTATTTTTAGTTTGAGAGAGTGAGTCATTTCCAGTTTCTTCACTAGATCTCAAGTTTTGATAAGCACAGTTGCTGTCACATTTTATGTGCTTTAAAAATATAGTTTAAATGAGGAAAATTATTTAGAAGTCATATAGCGTGAAAATATTATTGAGGTTTTATGCAGAGAGGCATTAAGAGATTTATAAATAATCATCATATTTTAATTCAAATTATCATCATAATTAACTTCAGTGATTTCTCAATATTGAGAAAAATGGAAATTCCTGCCATAAAAGTTCAAACTGTGAGAGTGTATTTACATCAAAATGTCACTTTTGCTCTGCTCCTGGTTTTGAACATGAGAGATTTCTCATGATCTTAAAATGTTTCAAAGTTGTGTTTTTCCTAAAAAGAGAAAAGGAAAAAAAGGGCAACGGCCAACTCTCTCAACAGGCCACTTAGATCTCTTGACAATTCCAGGGAGTTCACTTCTGTTCATGGCAGGTATTTCCTATTAAGAGTTGGTTTTATCTCTGTTTGTCATTCTTCACCACTGCCGAATGCATCCTCTTATCTGTATGCTGACTGAAACTGGCCTCAGTATCCAAGATCCCCATCTTTCTTGCCCCTCAGAAAGACTTCAGCTCTGGGAGACGATCTATTTCTGGCTGTTTGCATGGAGATTGGAGTATCTGATTGCCGGTGCTAGCCCAGTCCTGGTTGGTCAGCGTGGCTTTTGAACCTGTGGACCCCATCCCCAGATCTCCCAATTGCACTTCAGGAAGGCCTGCCCCCCAGTGCTGTTTCCCTGCTTTTCAACCCTCCCATAGTTTCTCTGGCCCTGGCCTCAGTCTCCCATCCTTTACCAGTGTTATTAATCAGGGTGTTGACACATTTCTTAAATATAGTTTAAGTAAGTATTCATATGTTATGATGATATAATAACAAAAACTCTCAATTATTTTCCAAAATCCTCATTGTCTGAATTAATAGAAAAAACACACAGAGAAAGTATACTGTTAGAGTCAAATAATTATAAGATAATTTTTTGATAAATAGAAGTTACACTAATAATTACTGTTAACATGTTGGAAATGACTGGGCTCTAAAATATTCAGCCTAACACCAAGGTCAAGGGTTTGAATCCCCTTGCTGGCCAGCCACCAAAAATAAATAAATAAATAAGTAAATAAATGTATAAATAATGTAGTCTAGTTATTTGGGAGTTTTTAATAAATGAGCTGGATCATCAGTGTACTAGTCAAATCAGCTTTTTGATGATTGGTTATTATGGGTAAGAGGATAGAGTTCAGAAGATACTGCTAACAATTTCTTAAAAGATGCCAAGTATTCAATTATTCAGTTATTAATATTAGTCACATGTCCACTGTATAAAATTCATTGCTCTTTAAGTGAGCAGACATGGATTCTACCTTTACAGGCCTACAATCAATTTTAGAGGTTGGTGGGCCCACTGACTATTTTTGTGAATCAAGTTTTATTGGAAAACAGCCACACCCACTTATGTATGGATTGTCTATGGCTGCTTTCATGCTATGACAAGAGTTGAGTTGTTGTGAGAGACTAAATGACATGCAAAGCCTAAAATGCTTACAGATATAGCTCACCCTTTATAGAAACAGTTTGCTGACTCTTGCCTGTTGTAATGTCACAGATATAATCACAATATCACATTGGAAAGAGAATAAGAAACATTTTGGCATTAAAAAAGATACCTCTTCTAGATCTGACACTTAATAAATGTTGGTGATGATGTTGATGCTATCATTCAATTTGAACCTTGACGTATTTGAACTTGGGGTCTGGAATTTATATCTGGCAATCTAGTGAAGTGGAACAATGCAGATGAAAAAGGTAAAACATCTTCTTCCACGGTCCCTGTACCTCCCATGATTCTGTGACCCTATCCTCCAGCCAACCACATGACTTGCTCTTCTCCCCACTTGCTCTGCTGCGTGGCTCTCACTCAGGGATTTTACTGAATGTCTCTTCTCATCGCCTTGTGACTGTCCACCTATGGATTTCTACCATGCTTCAGGATTCGCATGAAATAGTATTTTATTTCCATAAAGCATACTTTCCTTGTCCTTAAGTCTGGAAGTGACTTCTCAGGCATTCGTCTTCTTCAGAGGTTATTCACTCTTTTCTAATGTGACGTCTTACACTCATATACTGTATTTGTGTATGTGTAGTAAACTGCCAGACTATAACTCCAGGGCAGGCAGAGTTTATGGTTTACTTTTTTAGTGTTCCACACAGTAGTTATGAACATGTCAGTAAAGTAGTAATAACTCTCTGTGAATGCAAAAACTCTGTTTTAACTCTCTGCAGAACATTTGCTGTTATCTGGTATTTTCTTATTGATTGTTCTGTTGAAGGGCTGTGTTCCACAACCAAAACGTAGAGATCATTTGAATAGGAATTTGTCTTTTTCATTGTGATGGCCTATTACCTGGAACATGCTAGGAGCTTAGTCAAAATGTGTTAAGTGAATTAGTGACTGAGTGAGTAAATGAAATTATAAACTTGGAGTTTCAGAAAGTAATAGTCCCTTCATGTACTAAAATAACTTTATTTAGTGGTTAATAGTAACTTTGATAAATAAGATTCCCAAGTTACCTGTGAACTAGCATTCTTCAATAATTAGGCAGGGAATAGTATGCAAATTCAAAGACATTACTTCTTCAAATATAAATGTAAATTTATCTGTGGGAAGATATAGCATTGTAAAAATTAATTATTATAAAATGTGGGCATTTTAAAGGTTTTATACTGAAGCTGAGGTTCAGGAGATTGGTGAACTTGCTAATTATCTATTAATGCTTCCTATTGTCTCACAAATTCTGAGGGGATAATTACTATTATGCTCCATTATTATTCTTAAGGATCAGACAGAATGAACAAGAATTTCTAGGCAATTGTTCTTCTCTGGTGGGCTCAGAAGATACCAGACAGGTAAAGGAATCACTTAATCATGCAAGAAAACCACCATTTACTGAAAAAGGTCTGGTAAACTTTTATGTGAAAATAAAAAGATACTTTATATGGACAAATGCAGCTATTGCGTACAATTGACATGGCTGTGCAGATGGCAAAGAGGAGATTTCTGATCAGTCTTTTGTTATAAAAGCTCAGGAAAAAAACAAAAGTTTTGAAAGTTCAATGTTTTATTGTGGAGAGAACAGACCTATAGTTACTAGAGGTGGGAAAGGGGATAAGGAGTGGGGAATAGAGAATAATTGGGTAAGGGACACAAAGTAATTACGATTTGTAATGAGCATGCTAATAATATTGATTTGATCATCACATACTGTACACAAATACTGATAGTCGACTCCATATCCCATAAATATGTATAATCAAAAATAAGTAAATTTAAAAAAAAGAAAATTAAAAAAAAAGAAAAACATAAGTTTTGAGTTTAATTTTTTTAAATGCTTGCTCATTTTCTTTGACTTGCTAAATTCATATTTAAATCATATCCATATGATCTCAGTTTAAACTGTCACCATATTTTTAACATCACCCATTTCCCAGCTGGAAAAATGCCTCCTTGTCACTTTAAATGCCTCCTTTTATGTTCGTGTTGACAGACAGGACACACACTTAGAATCTGCGTGGAGCAGAAAAAGCTGAAATGGTGAGGCACGTTTCACATTTACATGGGCAGGTGGTAAGTGATGAGCTCTCAGGCTCTAATCCCAGACAGACCCGAGAACCCTCGCTCAGAAAACATCAGCTGTGTGCACTTGAACAATTTGTTCCAACTCTGGTCTATGAAGTTGGGGGTAACAATAGTACCAGTTTCACAGGGTTGAGGAGGGGATGTCAGGAGACAGTGCATAGAGCTACTCACGACAGCTAATGTGTGAGCAAGTGGGCTAAGCATTTTACATGTATTGATCACTTAATGCTCACAACAGCCCTAGAAGATCAGCACTGTTATAACCCCTTTTCTCAGATGAAGAAATGGGAGCACAGATTATTGGCTGATACAGAGTAAGATCTTTTGGTATCCATGGAGGACTTACATGTATTACTTAACTAAAAATACACTAACAGGCAACAAACATTACATTGATCCTGGAACAAGCCTGAACACTTTACATGATCTTCTAAATTTATCTTCACATCATCCCTCTGTAATAGTACTGTCACCCCCATTTTGCAAATTGAGGTTTAAAGAGGTTAAGTGGTGTGTCTGAAGCACTAGAGTTAGAAATCAAAAAAGCCCACACGTACAAATCTGGGAGGTCTGATTTCAAGGACTGAAAAAGTAACTTGTCTTCATGCACATTAACTCTACCCTTTTACCTCATATCTAGGTTATTAAGTTAGTAAAAGGGAATGGACTTGACAAAGAGGTAGGTTATGGAATAAGAAGAAAAAGAGCATGCAGAATGACTTTAATTTAATTTAGTATACACATATTAATCTTCTAATAATACTATATCGGGCATTTGGGGACTACCAAGTAATATCATACTTAATTGACTAAGATGCCACCATTTGTAACATGGATGATTATTCTTATTTACAACTAAGGAAAATAATGCTAAGTACAGAGGGTGTGTAATAGGACACTGCACATTAAGTTAATACAAGTATTACATGCTTGGTGTAAGGGTAAACAAGAAATAAACCTGACAAACAGAAAAGGACTGGAGACGTTGCATATCTCAATCCTGGCACTGGATAAAGGAGGGAAAACAAATCTTACCTAAAAATTTGAAGCTGCTATATACTTATTTTGTGTTCTAAATATACATTACAAGTTTAATTTAAAGTGGTTTTAGATTGGTAGTTTCTGACAGAAGCAAACTCAAATACTCTCAATAAGAATGCACTGTAATTCAAGCCCATAGTAATTTTCAGCTGCCATTGATTATAAAATACATTCTGATTTCAGAGATGTTAGAATGTGAAAAAATGCATCTCAGAGTGGTTGGAAGATATGAGATGTACTTCCTGCCTTAGAAGAGCTTAGAAGCATCTGAGGTCATGTGATTGACAAGATAGAACACAAACTACAGCACAAGTTATTACATCAAAGTGCAGAATAAGTGTTGCAAATGTGGAGGGAAATGAAAATTCAAAATTGACAAACTTCTGGGAAGAACAGTGAGGTGAGAAGTCTTGGTGGGGAGGTGGGAGTTGACTGGACCTTGACACCTGGGTTGGGTTGGCATGGGGGAGGGAAGGAAGAAAGACATAGTAGGGTGTGGCATCAGATTTAATTACGATATTTTTAGATTGGGGTAAATGAGGAGACCAGTCCAGCTGGAATGAAGAGCTTTTGCTGGGTGGTAATGGCAGGTAAGTTTAGAAAGTCCTATTGAGTAGGAGAATGAAACTAGACCCATACCTCTCACCATATACCAAAATCAACTCAAAATAGATTAAAGAACTAAATATACATCCTGAAACAATAAAACTGCTTAAAGAAAACATAGGGGAAACACTCCAGGAAGTAGCAGTGGGCACAGACTTCATGAATAGGACCCCCAAAGCACAGGCAACTAAAGGAAAAATAAACAAATAGGATTATATCAAACTAAAAAGCTTCTGCACAGCAAAAGAAACAATCAACAGAGTGAAAAGACAACCAGCAGAGTGGTAGAAAATATTTGCAAAATATACATCAGAGAAAGGATTAATATACAGAATATACAAGGAACTCAAACAACTTTCCAGCAAAAAAACAAACAACCCAATTAAAAAATTGGCAAAGGAGCTGAATAGGCATTTCTGAAAGGAAGATACACGAATGGCCAACAGATACATGAAAAAATGCTCAACATCACTCAGAATCTGGGAAATGCAAATTGAGACCACATTAAGATACCATCTCACCCCAGTCAGGATGGCTAATATCCAAAAGACTGAGAAGGATAAATGCTGGCGAGGTTGCAGAGAAAAAGGAACTCTCATACGTTGTTGGTGGGACTGCAAAATGGTGCAGCCTTTATGGAAAATGCTATGGAGGTTCCTCAAACAGTTACATGTAGATCTACCATATGACCCAGCTATCCCACCTAGAGGAATGGAAATCATCATGCTGAAGGGATACTTGTACTCCCATGTTTATTGCAGCACTATTTACAATAGCCAAGAGCTGGAACCAGCCCAAATGTCCATCACCAGATGAGTGGATACAGAAAATGTGGTATATCTACACAATGGAATACTACTCTGCTATAAAGAAAAATGAAATACTACCATTTGCAACAACATGGATGAACTTAGAGAAAATTATATTAAGTGAAACTAGTCAGGCACAGAAAGAGAAATACCACATGTTCTCACTTATTTATGGGAGCTAAAAATAAATAAATAAATAAATAAATAACACACAAACAAACAAAGGGTGTGTGTGGGGGGGGAGAAGACACAACAATCACAATTCCTTGAACTTTTTAAGCCAAGTGAACAGATATGATGTGGGTGGGAGGGGAGTGAGGGAGGGGAGAAGAGGAACGGGTAAAGGGTCATGAAAATTGACTGTAATGTACATTGAGAAGTTAAAAAAAATTACTATATGCTACCTGGAATAAATACAAATTATAAGCACTCAAAAAAAAAAAAAAGAGAGAGAGAGACAGTCCTATTGAGAAGTATAAAAGGCCTTTAAGGCTTTAAGTGAAGGACAAGCTAAAAAATCAGATGTAGAAATGGTAGCACTCATTAATTAATTTATTCTTTCATTAATTAGCTTCCTGACCAACCAACTGCCCAACCAACATGCATTAAGCAGCTGCTATATGGCAGATATTGCGTGGGGAGCTGGGGATACAATGACGAATAATCCAGCATCTTGTCCTCTAAGTTACAATCTTTTAGGCAAACAGACAAAAAATTAGGATAATACCACAGTGTGTCCTATAGAAATAGCTCCAATGTATTAAGCAACTATTATTTCCCAGTTATGTAGGTAATTTATGTTATATACTATATTTCAAAACTAAAGCATATTTATTTTAGAGATTAAAAACCTGAGGGTCAGAGACATGGAGATTATTCTGCACCTCTTCTCAGCACTTCACTAAAAACGTATTCTATTACTTACGATATGTCTTTTTTTTACACAAATTATGCAAAGCCCCAATCATAAAATAATAAAAATCCTGGAAAAAGATGACTTTGTAACTTATTTAAAACAACCAAGAAACTTGTTCTATCTTGGTATAAAAAAAATACACTTAGTGATGAAGTTTTAAGTCGATTAATGTACCTCAGGGCTAAATAAACTCTGAGTTTGGCCAAGGATAATTTGGAAACAGCTGAGGCGTGGCAAACAAATGGTGTAACCTATTGTCTGTAGCAATTGTTAATATGTATCACCAGTTGCATTACCTTACAGCTACATAATTATAGATGAATAGAACACTGTTACCCTAAGTTTAGTGAAGGCTGTGGTGTGACTCCAAATTTCTCCCAGTACAATCCGAGGGAGAAATGTTCCTTCTGCAGCTGCAGGTGGCACAGAAACTGACAGATCTCAACTGCATCTCTTTCTGGGGCTGTCTTCCCATGCAAAGAGCTGCCTCACCCCTCACCCAAGATTGTGTTCCCTTCCCAGGGGCAGACCACATCCAACTAGTCTATGAAGACTATGAGGACTTCTTGCTCTTGTCTCACTTCAGGACAATCCTGAAGGGTCATCTATTTTCTCTGTAGGATAATTGAATTCATTTCAACTTCTCCTTGATTGGCAGAATAATGGCCACTCAAAGATATCCACGTCCTAATTCCCTGAACCTGTTAATATGTAAGGTTAAATGGAAGAAAGGAATTAAGGCTGCATGTGGAATTAGGGTTGCCAATCAGCTTACTTCAAGATAGGGGTATCATCCTGGATTATCTGGGTGAGCTCAGTGTAATCACAAGAGTCCTTGAAGTGGAAGAGGGAAACAGAAGAGACCAGAATGATGAAATCTTGGAAAGACTTGACATGTCATTGCTGGATTTGAAGATGGAAGAAAGGGGCAGGAACCAGCGAATGTGGGCAATCTCTAGAAGCTGGACAAGGTGAGGAGATGGCTTCTCCCCTAGAGTTTCCAGAGGGGAACTTGATTTTTAGCCCAGTGAGCCCCCTCGCGGACTTCTAATTTACAGGACTGTAAGATAATAAATGCGTGTTGCTTTAAACCACGAAGTTTGTGGTAATTAGTTATGGCAGGAACAGAAAATTAATACTAATAATTAATAATTAATTCTCTGACCAATGTGGCTTCCTTCCCTCCCTCAGGGGTGTTGATTCTGAAAGTATTTCCCAGTCAACTTCATGCAGCAAATCTCTGTCTCAAAGTCTTTTTCACATGGAACTTGACCTACAATGCTAACATATATTTGAGTCTTTCATATTTTCCCACTTGAAATACAGACCTCATGTTCACCTAATCATTGGTGGCACTGCTGAGATGATTATCTCAGCTCAAAGGCATAAGCTAGCACAATTTTATTTGCAAATTTGCAGGCTGGATAGACCACGTCAGGCTGTAAGGGACCACGGTCAATAGTGTGACTGGAGTATACTGTGAGTCATGTGAATCAGAGGTGGCTATAGTTTGAATGTTCGTGTCTCCTCCAAACCTCAGTGTGATAGTATTAAGAGGTGGGGTCTTTAGGAGGTGATTAAGTCATAATGGCAGAGTCCTCATGAATGGGATTAGTGACCCCCTGGAGGGGACTAGCTAGGCTCCTTTTGCCCTTCTGTCTCTTCTGCCATGTGAGGATGTAGCATTCAAGTTGCCATCTTGGAAGCAGGGACGAGGCCCTCACCAGACACACAACTTGCTGGCACCTTAATCTTAGACGTCCCAATTCCAGAACTGTGAGAAATAAATTTCTGTTGTTTACAAATTACCTAGTGTAAGGTATTTTGTTACAGCAACACAGAAGGACTTAATCAGAGACTTAGGTCAGCTATGTCAGAGAGCCACGGGCCAAACCATAGGCCATGTCAGGTAAGGGTCACCTTAGGGAAAATCCCTCATGCATGTTTTAGGAACAAGAAGACTGGTGGACAGTGGATTAAGAACCAAAGGGCCTGATCAGTAAATTTTTTTGTGTGAAAATACTGAGCCTGGCATGGAAGAGGCAATTAGTAAATGTTAGCTCTCGTTTTCTGTCCCCGTGCTGATATCTGAAACTCAGATGGTAGAAACTCCTCTACTGCTTGGGAAGCTTCATCAGAGTATAATTTCTACAGAGCAGCGGGAAAAGGTATTTTTTGCTTGTGCATACTTTAAAACATATAAAGGTATTATAGAAGGCGAAAGAAAAAATGTCAAATAAATTATCTCTTTTCTAATTTAAAAACAAAACCAAAATAACAAGGCCCAGATGTATATTTGAATGTGACTACACAACTAAAGGGAAAACAAAATGTACTCAGCATTACCACCCATCAGCGCAATGCATGTCATGCAGCGGAAGAGGGGGATAAAAGCTCCCATTAGTGTCACCGAGTCTGCACTTCGTGACCTGTGAGATGGCAGAAATGCATTAGACACAAAATGTGTTCATTTGAGCATTTTTCTTAAGACACCATGAGAAGGCTTTTTCACATTAGTCAGTGTATGAGGAATACAGCCTTCTGCAGTATCTTGAACAGAATCACCCTGATACCAAATGGCCTATGGTGACAACCTAAGTAACTTCATCCATGTTGTGAATTGATCTCCAGGTTCAAATTATCTCATCCCCTGAGAGTGGGAGAGTGGCTGTGCATTTGCTTAAATTGGTCCAGAGAAAGAGATTTCTGATACATACTGGGCTGTCCATTTCTGTGTGCCCTAACTGCAGCATTTTTCACGCTGCAGTGTATTGTACTTTTGATGTGTATACCCATTGCCTAATATGCTGAAAGCACCTTACCATGAGGGTCTGAGTCTGATGACTTTTTTAAAAATTTAAATTCCTATGTCATCTTGCACAGCAAAAACCTACTGAGTGAAAGAGGAACAGCAGATTGGGTAGAAAATAGTCTAAGTAACTTCTAAAAGACATGGTTGGCCTAGCTGAGGTCTATACACAATGTCACTTGGATTTGATGAGGCTGCGAAGACATGACCACCTGCTTCCATGGGGGACTTCCTACTGGGTCACTGTCACCTTCTGTGCCACCAGCATGCCATCGTTTGATAGTCTTGAGAGTGCACCCTGCAGCTTTTGATGAGTGAGGGAGGGAACAAACAACAAACAACAAACCTGTTGGCTCAGGTTTACTTCTGTTCTAGTCCAGCAAAGCTTCAGGATCTCTGACCTTGGCATCTAACAACAGAAATGTAATAGGCATCTGGTCTGCTGTGGCTGAAAATGGTCTAAACCTGGCTGCTTGAACTTGATTTTTCCTGGCACCTGCACAAATTGGGCTACAATAATTGTGGATAAATTTTAATGATTTTATCTTAATATCACAAAAAATGCACATGTTTATTGGAATAGAAGAGTCAACAAAAGTTTTAGGATTATGGTGTACAATAAAGTTCAGCTCAGTTGTTAATATTTGTTATTATGAGCTGCCATAATAACACACTGTACACTGGATAGCTTAAACAGAAATTTATTTTCTCACAGTTCTGAAGGGTGGGAAGTCCAAGATCAAGGCTCTGACAAAATTTGGTTCCTTGTGAGGGCTCTCTTCCTGGCTTGCAGACTGCTGCCTTCTCAATGTGTCCACACATGGCAGAGAGGGAGAAAGAGTAAGCTCTGTGGTGTCTTTTCCTCTTCTTATAAGGGCACTGATCCTGTGGAATCAGGGCCCCACCCTTATAACTCATTTAACCTAAATTACTTCCTTAGAGGCCCTGTCTCCAAATAGAGCCACACTGGCGGTTAGGGCTTCAACATATGAATTTTGAGGGGACATGAACAGTCAGTTCATAACAATATCTATCAGGATGATTTGGAAACATTGATTTATCGATAATTAAAAAGAATAATGAATTCTGAAATATTTTATAATGAACAGAATTTCAAAAAAATAGTTATGACTATTTGGCTATTGCTATAGATATTTTAAAAATTATTTTACATTTTTACTATGCTTCTCAGTTTATAAAACTCTTCCTTATATGTTAATGACCATGAAAATCCAATAAATATATATATATATATATTTTTTTAATGTTTTTCCGCTTTTCTTTTTTTAAAATTTTTTTTAATTTTTTTTTTTTATCCAATAAATATTTTTAATTTTATTTCATGGATAAAATAATTTAAGACAGAAAGAATGCTATGAAGAAGAATTAGCCCCAGATGATAGGTCACACATTATGTTACATAAATTGCTAGTCACAGAAAAAATTACCTGTAATGTTTTCCTGGACAAACATTGTCATGCTTATCTTTATTATTTCCTTCCTCTGTTTATGTTAGGTATAACTTCTTTCTCTTTCAGTTTCTTAGAGTGAATTATTGATCTGAGGTATTTCTCAATACAGGTGTTTACTGCTATTAATTCCTTCAATCACTACTTATCTGCTTTTCACAAATTTTGATATGTTTTCATTTTCATTAATTTCAAAATATTTTCTAATTTAGCTTCTCATTTCTTCTTTGACTCATGGGTTATTTAGAAAGATATTAATTTCCAAATATATGGATATTTTTCAAACGTAATTCTGTTACTAATTTCTAGTTTATTTATGGTTTGCTTAGAAAACATGCTTTCCGTGATTTCTGTCTTCTTAAACTTACTGAGACTTCTTTGAAGTCTGGAATAGAGTCTCTCAGTGGATATTCCGTATGAACTTGGAAAGAATGTTGTTGGGTAGAGTATTCTACAGATGTCAATTAGCCTAGGTCATATTGTTCTACAGACGTCAATTAGCCTTTATCATGTTGTTCAAATGTTCTTTATCCCTACTGATTTTTTCTCAACTTGTTCTATCAGTTACTCAGAAAATAGTGTTGAAATTGTCAAATATAATTGTGAATTTGTCTAATTTGTTAATTTTTGAGAGTCTTTACTTCACATATTTTGAAGCTCTATTATTAGTGTCATATATATTTAGGATTGTTATGTACTCTTGGTGGATTTATACCTTTGTCATTATGAAGTATTCTATTTTATCTCTTATAGTATCCCTTGTTCTGAAGTCAGCTCTGTCTGACATTAATACAAGCACTCTAGCTATCTTATAGCTAGTATTTGCCTGGTATATCTTTCCCCAAGCTTTTTCTTTTAATTTATCTATGTCTTTATATTTAAAGGGGGCTTCTTTTAAAAAAAAAAAAAAATATATATATATATGTATATTTTTTTGAGCATTGCTTTCTATCCAATGTGACAGTCTCTGTATTTTCATTGGTGTGTTTAAGCCATTTCTGTTAGTTCGGTTATCAATATGGCTGATTTTATTTATTTATTTATTTTTATTTTTATTTTTAAATTTCTATTTATTTTTATTTTTTAATTTTATTTTATTTTGTCAATATACAATGTGGTTGATTACTGTGGCCAATTACCAAAACCTCCCTCCCTTCTCCCTCTCCCCCCTCCCTGCCAACAATCTCCTTTCTGTTTGCTTGTCGTATCAACTTCAAGGAATTGTAATTGTTGTGTCTTCTTCCCTCCCCTGCCCAGGTTGTTTGTGTATTTATTTATTTATTTTTAGCTCCCACAAATATGTGATAACATGTGGTATTTCTCTTTCTGTGCCTGATTAGTTTCACTCAATACATTTCTCTCTAGGTTCATCCATGTTGTTGCAAATGGAAATATTTCATTCTTTTTTATAGCATAATATTCCGTTGTGTAGATACACCACATTTTCCATATTCACTCATCCGATGATGGACATTTGGGCTGGTTCCAACTCTTAGCTATAGTAAATAGTGCTGCAATGAACATTGGAGAACAGGTATACCTTCGACTTGATGATTTCCATTCCTCTGGGTATATTCCCAGCAGTGAGATAGCTGGGTCGTATGGTAGATCTATCTGCAATTGTTTGAGGAACCTCCATACCATTTTCCATAGAGGCTGCACCATTTTGCAGTCCCACCAACAGTGTAGGAGAGTTCCTTTTTCTCCGCAACCTCGCCAGCATTTATCATTCACAGTCTTTTGGATATTAGCCATCCTAACTGGGTTGAGATGGTATCTCAGTGTGGTTTTGATTTGCATTTCCCAAATGGTGAGTGATGTTGAGCATTTTTTCATATGTCTATTGGCCATTTGTATATCTTTGTTTGAAAAATGCCTATTTAGCTCTTTTGCCCATTTTTTAATTGGGTTACTTGTTTTTTTCTTGTAAAGTTGTTTGAGTTCCTTGTATATTCTGGATATTAATCCTTTGTCACATGTATATTTTGCAAATATTTTCTCGCACTCTGTTGATTGTCTTTTAACTCTGTTAATTGTTTCTTTTGATGTGCAGAAGCCTATTAGTTTTATATAATCCCAATTGTTTATTTTTCCTTTGGTTGCTTGTGCTTTGGGGGTCGTATTCATGAAGTCTGTGCCCAGTCCTACTTCCTGGAGTGTTTCTCCTATGTTTTCTTTGAGAAGTTTTATTGTTTCAGGGTGTATATTTAATTCTTTAATCCATTTTGAGTTGATTTTGGTATATGGTGAGAGGTATGGGTCTAGTTTTCATTCTCCTGCATTCAATATGGCTGATTTTATATCTACCATCTTGCTATTTGTTTGAGTGTCTTGTTTTCATTGTTGTTTTTTCCTCTGTTTCTGTCATCTTAAGATTTAATTGAATGTTTTTATGATCTCTTTTTTACCTTCACTATTGATCTAATAGGCATGCTTCTTTATTTTTAGTGATTGTTCTAAGATTAAAAAATAGATTTTAAAAATTACTTAATTAAATTTAATTGTTTAATTATTACATCTATCTTTGGACAATATTACACTACTTCATACACACCACCTCACAGCCTGCTTCTGCTCGTGCTGCTGTCGTCAGTCATTTCACTTCTACATTTTACTCATAATTCCTACAATTCATCGTTATATTTTGCTTTAAACAGTCTTCTTTATGAGGAAATTTAAAAAGTAGGAAATATAAGATAAGATATGTCTTTCATCTTCACCAGGATATTTTCCATTTATGATGTTTCTCATGCCTGTTTGTAGATACATAGTTTCATGTGATGTCATTTTCCTTCTTCTTGTCATGTGTTCCTTAACATTTCCTGTGATGAAAGTCTGCACGGTGATGGATTTTCTAAGGTTTTGCTTGGCTTGAAAGTCTTACTCCCTTTCATTTTTAAAAGATATTTTCACTAGTTACATCTTCCTAGGTAGTCTTTTTTTCCCCATTTAATACTTTATAAAGATATTTCTATGTTATCTTCTGGTTTGCCTAGCTTCTGGCAAGAAACCAGTGTCACCTTTATCTTTGGGTCTTTGTTCACAATGTATTTTTTCTACCAGTAGTCTACAATAATTTTCTCTTTCTTACTAATTTTCAGCAGTTTGATTATGATATGACTTGGTTTGGTTTTTTTAGTTCTTATTCTACATTTTTTGTTGTTATTTTCTATTTCTTGGATAAGGTTTACTTTAGTTTTTATTAAAGTCATTCATTCTTCAGCTCTTATCACTTCATATATTTTTCTGAACCCCCACCTCCACTCCAAATTTCTCATTTCCTACTTGGACACTCAAATTACACAGAGATTAGATTATTTGATGTAGTACCATTGGCCATTGTTTTTCAGTCTTTTTCCTCTATTTGTTTCATGTTGGATAATTGATGTTTCTATGTCTTTATGATCATTAATCTTTTTTTCTGCTATGTCTAATTTGATGTTAATCCCTTCCAGAGAATTTCATTTCAAATATTGTATTTTTTACCTGTAGGGGTTCAATTCTGGTTTTTTAAAATACTTTTTAAAATTTCTCTTCTCATCTTGATCTTGTTTCCTTCTACCTTCTAAAACATGTTAAGTGTATTTTTAATAGCTATTTTAATGTCCTTGTTTGTTAATTCCATCATCTTGGTCATTTCTGGATCTTTTTGTATTGACTGATTTTGCTCCTAGTTTTGGCTCATATTTTCTTGATTCTTTGTATGTCAGGCACTTTTTAATTGAATTCGGGACATTGTGAACTTTACATTGTTGGGTGCTGGATTTTGTTTGGTTTTCATAAAGGTGTTGGACTTTGTTCTTCCTGAAAATTGTTTGTGATCATTTGATCTTTTGATTACAAGCTTTTATGCTGTGTTAGGGCAATTCCAAGGCTGTCTCTAGTCTGGGGCTAATTTAGCCTCACTATTAATGTAATTATCTTCTGAGGACTCTTTCAAATGTTTCTGTATTTTGAAATCTTTGCACTCTGGCTGGTCAAAGACAGCTATTCCCAACCCTGTGTGAGCTCTAAGAATTGTTTAAGCGGCTGCTTTCTTTTGGTTCTTTTCTTTTCCTTGTTATTGAACCAAAGTTTCTATGGCTCTTCACAGATCTCTGGAGCATTGTCCCTCTCTGTCTCTCTCTTCCTTCCAATTGTTTCCTCCTTTCTCATACTCCTCCCTGGAAATTCTAGTTGCCTTGGGCTTTCTGAGTTCTAATTTCTGTCTCTCAACTCATTGAAAATTCTGGTCTCTGCTTTGGTTCCACTGGTTTGCTCTGTGGCCTGGGAACAGCCTCCAGGAAATAAGCTTGGGGAAAATTGTCGTGCTTTTCTCATTCGTTTCACTTTTTTCAGGGGTCACAAACCTTCACTGCTACCCCATAACCACATTTAATATGCAGTCAGGTATCATAGTTGTTCAAGTTTTTTTTTCATTGCCCTGTTTTAAGATCATGATGTATCTTGTTTTTTACTCTAAACTGTGTGACACAGGTACCCGCTTCAAGCACAAAAGAAATATGTACTACAGTACATTAGCACCTTTCAATAAAAATTGACACAATTAAGAAATTTAATTTTCTCCAGCTCTCAAGACTTTGATACCTTAATAGTTTTGGAAATTGTGGAAGAACAGAAAGCCCATCTTAATATGTCCTCCTAGCTGTTACCTGTTGAAAGGGTATTGATGTTGGAATCACAACAACATGGTGTTGAATTCTATTTCTATCACTAATTAGATGCTTGACCCTGAGAAGTTTGTATGACCTCTTTGAGCTTAAGTGTCCTTTACTCTAAAATAAGTAAGATAATATAGGTCAAATGCCTAGCACTGTGCCAGCAGTGGGCACTCAATCAATTATTTAAATCCCTTGGTGAGTTAAGAAATAAAGTCTGTTTACAAGGTATATAGGAAAAAAAATAAGATTCTGCCCAATTAGATTGGTTTTGACACATAACTGTCCCAAGTATATAAACGTATTTCATGTAGACAGAGTTCCTGGGCCAAAAGATTTTATTAAAGATATTTACTTAAAGAAAGAATGAGTCATTAAGAAAAAGGTTATTGGTCATCCACAAAACAGAGATAAAGGAAAGTCACTGTGGTAAACTTGAATGGCGCCCACCTGAACCTTGTTCTAGAAAGAGGGTGGCTGTACGGAGAAGCTATCTGACTCCAATAGCCTGATGCCACTAGATATATAAACTATAAAACTAATCACCCCGGGCTAAACCCGTGGCACACTTGGTAGCGTACTGCGCTAGGAGCGCGGCGACGCTCCCGCCGCGGGTTCGGATCCTACATAGGAATGACCGGTGCACTCCCTGGCTGAGTGTCGGTCACGAAAAAAAAAAAAAAAAGAAAACTAATCACCCCATCCTAGTTCCGTATGTAAGAGGGAATTTTTAAATAATAATTTGGCTTTCCTTGTAGCTTGCTTACAGGGTGAGAATTTGTTGTTTAGAGGATGTAAGTACTCAGCCCTCTTGGCCAATAACTTTTCCAGTTTTTAAAAATAAATTGGATTTCTGAGTAATTCATTAGTGTCATATGAGCTCAGTTAAATCAATTAGTGTCACATAGGCTCAGTTAGCTCAGTGTGTCTTGTTCCAATAGCTCTGGGGCACACACAAAAGCAAAATTCTGAGACTGTAAGGAAAAGAAACTAGAAAGCAAGTTCAATGCCAGCTAATCTCTCTAGACCCAATGACTTAATCTTGAGAGGATGTCATTCTACTCAACATTTTCTGGCTATAAGTGGAGGAAAATAGATATTTACCTATAAATCAAGTTTTATAAAATGAAGTAGAGTTTAGAAGTTACTCTGTGATGGAGTTTGGATGTGTTGTCCCCTCCAAAACTCATGTGGAAATTTGATCTCCAATGTGGCAGTGTTGGAAACTGACTGAGGAATGGGGGCAGATCCCTCGTGAGTGGATTAATGCTTTCCCTGGGGGAGGGGGGATTAATGAGTGAGTTCTCGCTCTATTAGTTCCCATGAGAGCTCGTTGCTTAAAAAGACCCTGGCACCTTCTCTCTCTCTGTCTTGCTTCCTCTCTCTTGCTTCCTCTGGCCATGTGATCTGCTTGTACCAGCCGGCTGCCTGCTGCTTTTCCACCATAAGTAGAAGCAGCCTGAGGCCTGTGCCAGATGCAGCTGTCCCAGAATCGTAAGCCAAATAAACCTCTTTTCCTTATAAATTACTCAGTCTCAGGTATTTCTGTTATAGAAACACAAATGGACTAAAACACTCTGCAACTGTTACAATGCTACTGAAAGAAGTGAAAAGCAGAATCAAAGACAATAGTTATTAAAATTTTAATTCCACCTTAAAGTTACTTTATTGGTCAAGTATCTTATCAGCTGATTGAATTAATTTGTTTAGCATTTCAGACTTGGCAAACTAGTATATCCCCAATTCAGGTAGGATATACCTACAAATGTTGCTTAGTAAGGATAAAAAAAAGAGAGAGAGAAAAGTTTGAGTTGCATGGCCTAAGACTCTGAATATCATGGCCTTAATATTGACTAAAATTGACTAAATGAAAATATTATTAAAAAGTTAGGTCCCTGTGATATTGAGCTTCTGCATGTCTATGCCATTATGAAGCACACTTTTGTTGGTTTTGTCCTAAGCCCTGCTTACAAGCGATGGATAGAGAAGACAAACCTTACTTGAAACTTCTAGATGCCATTCTTATTCCTGTGCTCTAGCAAGGTAGCAAAGGATTACAAGTGCTGATTGCCTGTGAAGCTTTCTTTCATTCCTCTCTCTTTCCAACAGCTCATGATTTTCTTTTAAGGATTCATGTGCTTATGAGGAAGCTGTGCCCACCTACCATTGTTGCAGGGTTGGAACAAATGATGTAGAATTTGCCAAAAGTATATATCTCATTACTGTGGCTACAGTATTTGCTTCAGTGTTGGACATGTCATTTAATTCAATTGAATTTGAATGAATCCCCAAACTTTTGCTTAGAATTGCGGGACATGGGCACAGTATCTTCATCCAAATGATACAGGGTATCGATGTGAGGGCTGGGGCTGTTGTATCAGTTTTTAGTAACAGCAACAGAAAGAAAGGAAAAACCAAGAGGATATGAAAGACACTGAGACAAAACCCAATGATGTCATAATCCTAGGGATCAAGCCATGTCTACCCATGGTCTTACCTCTGTACATCTCAGTTGTATAAACTAATACATTCTTATTTATTGTTTGGGTCAGGTAAGTTGATTTTTTTCTTGTTTGTGATGCTAATACAGAATTATACTGTGCAGTTTTCATTATGAATATTAATTTCCCTAATTTTTAAATTAGAACACTCAGAGATTAATAGAAATTTTAAGTCCACATCAACTTTTAGGGTTATAATTTTACTGAACAAAATGTTTTTAGAAAAAATTTTTCAGTTTGAACCATTTTCTTATATCATAGGACTTACTTATCTGTCCCATCAAATCAATAAAATCTCAGCTCTAAAGTTTCAGTTTTGAACAGTTTAATCCTAAACCATTTTGAAGAGCACATGGAGGAAATAACAGAATGTTCTTGGGCATAAATAGATATTTTAAAATTGCAAAGGCTCTCAAAACCTAAAAAAAATAGAGGTCAAGAACTCAAATCACAAGGAATGTGGGATGAGAAAAAGCCTTATTGCATTTGATCTTATTCTGGTTGAGCCCTCTCTATATTTCCCATATAGATTTTACATTTCACATTTTTGGAAATGAAGGCAGCATGCTAAAACAGTTCATATGAAGATGAAAGTATCAAAGAATACATGATTGTATCCTAAGATGCTACATGAAATTTTTTGCTCTCTAACACCTGTCATACCACACTTTTATTATTTACAAATTTAATTGGAAGATATACAGGGCTAACAGGTACATGAAAAATCAACATCAGTAATCAACAGGGAAATGCAAATCAAAACCACATTGAAATATCATCTCACCCTGGTTAGACTGGCTATTATCAAAAAGACAGAGAGTAGCAAATGCTGGTGAGGATGCAGAGAAAGGGGAACCTGCCTACACTGTTGGGGGGACTGTAAATTAGTACATCCTTTATGGAAAATAGTATGGAGGTATCTCAAACAACTACAGATAAAACTACCACATGATCCAGCAATTCCACTACTGGGTATATACCCAAAGGGATAGAAATCATTGTGCGGAAGGGAAAATTGCACTCCCATGTTTATTGCAGCTCTATTTACAATAGCCAAGAATTGGAACCAACCTAAATGTCCATGGATGGATGACTGAATAAGGAAAGTGTGGTATATATGCACCATGGAATACTACTCAGCCATAAAAAGAATGAAATTCTGCCATTCACAGCAACATGGATAAGTGTGGGGAAATTATGTTAAGTGAAATAAGCCAGGCGCAGAAAGAAGAATACTGCATGTCCTCACTCATAGGTGGGAGAAAATAAAATAAAAGAACAGAAAAAAGAAAAGAAAAGAGAACACAATAACACATTGAAATTTCAGGAGGAGAGAACAGAACTTCCCAGGGGAGGGGGAAGGGGGTAAGGGAGAAATTGGTTAACGGACACAAAGAATGATTACATTTTGTAATGATGAATATGCTAACTATCCTTATTTGATCATCACATATTGTACACAAATACTGATAGTCAACTCTGTACTCCACAAATATACATATATATAATCAGTTACATTCAATAAAACAACAAACATAATTGTGAATGTTTAATTTTTGAGGACTGGGTCAAATATGTATCTCACTAGGATTTTGGTTATCATCTTTTCTACAAAATTTAGAATCATGGCTTGAGTACTAATTAGTGTTTGTTGTTACAAAACAAAAAACAAACAAAAAAACACCAAATACCCAGAAATTAATTCTGATTTTTGTTAACCTAAAAGAAACTGAGGCCAAACATATAAAGCATAAGATTTATTGAGCCAATATGATGATTGCAACAGAGGAAGTGAGTAGATCAGGTCTCCTTGAGAAATGTGCTCCCAGGAGGTCCAGCAGATCTTAGCATTTTGCAATAACAAGAACTGGAAAGGATCAAAGGAGAGAGAGAAGATGGCCCCTCCTAATCAGTACTTCTATTGGTTGTACATGACATATAGACATGGGATTGTTACTAGGTTACGTATTACATACAGGGATCTAGGGTAAGGATTACAGGAAGTATTTTAGGTTGTTTTATGACTTTGTGGTGCCATCACATCTGCTTTTAAGTAAAAATGGCCATATGGTAACATTTTCCAGGACAGATGGATGTGACTACTGACTTGTCCCAGATCACCCAAGGCACTATAATTTAGCTGACCTGGTCAGAGCAGATTTTTTGTTATCACTTGAGGTAAAGGGACTTGTTTGAAAGGAAGTATACTGGAGAGAGAGAGAGACAGAGAGAGAGAGAGAGAGAGAGAGAGAGAGAGAGAGATAAAGAGAGAGAGAGAGAGAGAGAGAGTGTGTGTGTGTGTGTGTGTGTGTGTGTGTGTGTCTGTGTAATCCCAAATGTCGGGTCTCTCAGAATTGACACAAGGTTAACAGCAGGTTTACAGACAGAAAGAAGCAAAGGGAAAAACAAAGGAATCCACACATGCTTACAACACGAAAAAAGGAAGCACAGTAATTCATCTCTAAACATGAAAAGCCTGGCAAGAGTCCTCACCCTCTACAAGAAGGATGAAATACCTCCAACCTTCTGCTCCCACCACTTCACTTGGTCAAGATACAAATTCCCAGGAACTATGAATTTTTTGGTCAAATGGAGGCAAGGTGCAGAGGAAAAAATTCTAATTTCTTTGGCTTGTGCTTCTGCAAGGAGAAGCAAATAACTGGAGGTTCTCTCACCAAAGGAAATTGGGGTACTATTAGAAAGTCCTATGGACTCTATCCAGAAAAAATGGCACAACTGGCAACTATACTATTTACAGAAAAGGGACCCAAAATAATTCTTAGCTCTTCATGTAGACATAGGATGTTAAAGGAGTAAACATCATGACTATTGTCATTTTGTTTTATCATTTTAAGCTGGTCAGATGATTAAAATTTTTCTGGAAATATGCATCTCAAGTGTGAAACACCACTCCTAGGCACAATTTTTGAAAACAAATAATAGATAAAATATTTGTGATCATGCTGTGTAACTCTTTGTAATGTAGTAGGAGGAAAAAGCTTGAGATGGAAGCATGCATGCTATGTTCTGTCCCCTAAAGACACTGGCCCCCTTAAGTCTCATGTGAATAAAAAAAGCAGACTTCCTAAGAGCAAAGGGTTGATCTCTTGAATCAATCTCTGAAAAGGGAATAGAGGATGAAGTCAGTTTATTTATGAAAAATGCTTTCATTGGAAATATCACACTGAGCAAGAAAAGGAGATAGTGTATTTATTTCAAGTCTTCATTCTCTAGGTTTCTAATCAGCAGTGGTGGTTTATTCTTCTCATCCTTAGAATCCGGCATGATAAATTTGATTTCCAAGTGCCTTGCCCTTGCTATATTGGATTATTTGAAGCTAGATAAAGAAGGAAGATTTCATCCTTAGACTAAAAGCCCTTGGACAAAAGCTTTGGGGTTTGCTTCAATTGTAGCTAAGCAACACAAAAGAGACGGTAAGTTGAGGAAAGAGAAAGTGAATCATTGTTCTTTAACTACTAGCCCATTTCCTTAACATCCCAAAGAATAGTCACAGAACAGAGCCATCACACTTTCCAATAATGCAGCCCTTTGTAAATGTAATTCACCGGTGCAGTATCTGAGTTCTCAGTGGGTTCTGACAGTTCCATCCATCACAATACAGCCCTCACCATGTCACTGCCTCAGACTGATGGATGCAAAATGACAGCCATTCAACCAGCCCAATAGAAGAAGCTGGGGAAAATATAAAGTCACTCAGAAACTTTGATACAGCTTTGCAATGTATATCTTTTCCCTTCCTTTGTCTTTCGTGTGTGTGTGTGTGTGTGTGTGTGTACATGCCAGAAGGATACACACTTTGCATAAATTTGTACAACATGACTTATTACCCTAAAATAGAAAAACAAATTTAGAAAAGGCTATAGCTACATTAAAATGGATTCAGTTTCTGTTATGATCTAAGTAGAATTAATTAGAGATTAAGGTTAAAATGTAAATGTCACTTCTTTGTCTGTTTTCTTGTTGCTGTTGAGAAACACAGTTTAAAATTTGCGGGCAGGTAGAGTATAAAAGTAATGCTCAATTATAGCAATTATTTTAATTTTTTTATTTTATACAATAGTTCTACAAAAATATTGTGTATTTTTATGCACTGCTATGGTCTGAACCTTTGTCCCCTCAAAAGCTCATGTGGAAGATTGATCCTCAATGTGGCAGTGTTGAGAGGAGGGGCCTTTAGGAGATGAATGGCCAGTAATAGCTTAAAGGTTGAATAGGTTACTATGGATATGGACTGGTGGCTTTATAAAAAGACAACTAAGTAGCAGCCCTGGAGATGTGATTGACTGTGTTCCCATGGGACTCTGTAGAGAGTTTCCACCAGGAAGAAGGCCTTCATCAGATATGTTCTGTGGACCTTGGACTTCCCAGTCTCCAAAACTGTAAGAAACTGTTAAGAAATTTCATTTTCTCATATATTACCCTGTTTCAAGTATTCTGTTATAAATAACAGAAAACAAACTAATGCATGCACATTAAAGGAAAATGTTTGTAGATTCACTGTAAAACAGGCACTAATAAAATGGATAAATACAGCTGTATGCCTGTAACTTAAAAATAAAAATAATAAAAATAACAAAGTAAACTGGAAGACATTGTTCTTTCACCTTCCTTTTCTTATGTTTATTTTAAAATGAATTGTACTGTGTGCAGATGCTCCTTGACTTATGATGGGGTTACATCCTGATAAGCTCATCCTAAGTCAAAAATATTGTAAATTGAAAATGCAATTTAAAAACCTGGTGAACCCATCATAAAATCAACAAATTGTAAGTTGAATCATCATTAAGTCCGGATGCTCCTCATCATATGATGGGGGTTATGTCCCGATTAATCCATCCTAAAGTCAAAAAATTTTAAGTCAAACCATCTTAAGTTGGGGACCATCTTTATATCAATATTTAGTGTGGTAAGGTGTTGACTTAGTAACAAATACAATTAAAAAAATTTTTTTATTATACGTACATGTGATGTACAATGTTGATTTTCAATAATAGTGTAGAATGTGTGGTGCTTAGATCAATATAGTTAGCTTACTCATCACTGTAATACGTAATCATTCTTTGTGTCTGTTGACCAATTACAAATCCAATTTCTGATTCAGGTTTCTTATTGCACATTATTACACAAATGTGGGGAATCTCTAAATACACATTTTTGTTTAACATATCATTGAGAAAGACAGTCAAGTGGTATAACAGAAACAACACCAGCCAGGAAGTAGATGGCTCAGTTCTCAAATTCTTTCATACCTCATGAAACTAGTTACTATCTAAGTTTTAAAATGTAATTTCAGTATTTTATTGCAAAATTCAAACGGAATTTTATTTAGTTATTTCCAGCTCTATTGAGGTAAATTAAAAAATAAAAATTGTAAAAATTTAAGGTGTGCAACTTTATGTTTTGATATGTGCATCATTGTGAAATGACTTCCACAATCAAGCTAATTAACATATCCATCACCTCACATGGTTACACATTTTTATTTATGGTGAGAACACATAATATCTATTCTGTAAGTAAATTTCAAATATATAATATAGTATTGTTAACTATAGACACTATGCTGTATATTAAATCTCCAGAGCTTATTCATCCTGCACAACTGAAACTTTGCACCCTTTAACCAGCTCCCAGCCCTGGTAACCACCATTCTAATGTATGATTTTATGAGTTCAACGTTTTTATATTCCTCATATAAATGAGATCATGTGGTACTTGTCCTTTTCTGCCTGGCTTATTTCATTTAGTATAATGTCTTCCAGGTTCATCCATGTTGTTGCAAATGCAAATGGGAGGATTCATATCTTTTTTAATGCTGAATAGTATTCCATTGTGAATATATAACACACTTCCTTCATCCATTCATCCATCGACAGATACTTCAGTTGTTTCCATATTTTGGCTATTCTGAGTAATACTGAGAGTGCACATATCTCTGCAAAATACCAATTTCATTTTCTTTGGATATATACCTAGAAGTGGGATTGCTGGATCATTCCGTAGTTTTATTTTTAGTTTTTGGAAGAACTTCTATACTGTTTTCCATAATGGCTGTATCAATTTACATTCCCACTAACAGAATACGAGGGTTCCCTTGTCTCCACATCTTCGTCAACACTTGCTACCTTTTGTCTTTTTGATAATAGCCATTCTAAAATGTATGAGGTGATATCTCATTGTGGTTTTGACTTGTGTTTCTCTGATAGTTAGTGATGTTGAGCGTCTTTTCATATAACTGTTGGCCATTTTTATTTCTTATTTGGAGAAATATCGATTTGAGTCCTTTCTCCATTTAAAAAATCTGGTTATTTGTTTTTTTCCTATTGAGTTATTTGAATTTCTTATACATTTTGATATTAGCCCCTTATTAGATACATGGTTTGAAAATATTTTCTGTTATTCTGTAGGTAGTCTCCTCACTCTGCTGATTGTTTCCTTTGCTATGCAGAAGCTTTTTAGTTTGTTACAATTACTTTTATCTGTTTTTCCTTTTGTTCCCTGTGGTTTTGCTGTCATATCCAAAAAAATCATTGACCAGACAAATGTCATGGAGTATTCCTGCTGTGTTTTCTTCTTGCAGCATAACAGTTTCAGGTCTTTCATCTAAGCCTTTAATGCATTTCGAGTTAATTTTAGTATATGGTGTGAGATAGGGGTCCAATTTTATTTTTCTGTATCTGGATATCCAGTTGTTCCAACATCATTTATTGAAGAGACTATCTTTTCCCTATTGTCTGTTGTTGCCATCCTTGTGGAAGATCAATTGACCATAAGTGTGTGAATTTGCTTCTGGGCTCTCTATTCTGTTCCATTAGTTTATATGTCTGTTTTAAGGCCAGTACCATACAGTTTGACTACTGTTGCTTTGTAATATATATTTAAATTAAGAAGTATAATGCCTCCTATTTTGTTCTTCTAGCTCAAGATTGCCTTGGCTATTTGGGATCTTTTCTGTTTCCAAATGAATTTCAGGATCGTGTTTTCTATTTCTGTGAAAAATGTCATTGAAATTTTGTTAGGGATTACATTGAATATGCAGATTGCTTTGGCTACTACGGACAGTTTAACAATAACTATTCTTCCAATCCATGAATACAAGATATCTTTCCATTTACTTGTGCTTTCTTCAATTTATTTTATAAATATTTTATAGTTTTTTTGTGTACAGATCTTTCATCTCCTTGGTTAAATTTAATCCTAAGTATGTTATTCTTTCTGATGCTATTATAAATGGATTGTTTTGTTAATTTTTTGGATAGTTTATTGTTAGTGTGTAGAAATCAAACTCTTTTTTGGATGTTGATTTTGTATTCTGCAACATTACTGAGTTTATTAGTTCTAACTATTTTTGATGGAGTCTTTAGGAATTTCTACATAAAAGAACATGTCATCTTTTCATCACATTGAATAAAGAAAAATTTTACTTCTTTATTTACAATTTGCATATCTTTTATTTTTTTCCTTGCTTAATTGCTACGGCTAGGAATTCTAGTACTATGTTAAATGTAATTGATGATAAGGTGCACCATTGTTTTGCCCTTCATCTTAGAGGAAAAGTTTTCATCTTTTCCACTTTGAGTATGTTATCTATGGGCTTGCCATATATGACCTTTATTATGTTGAGGTACATTCTTTCTATACATAATTTGTTAAAAGTCTTTATCATTAAAGGACATTTAATTTTGTCAAATGCTTTTCTTGAATCTATTGAGATGATCATATGATTTTTATCCTTCATTCTGTTGATGTGGTTTATCACATTTGTTGATTTACATGTACTGAACCATCCTTGCATTAAAGAATAAACCCCACTTGATCATGGTGTATGACCCTTTTAATGTGCTGTTGAATTCTGTTTGTTACTATTTTTCTGAGAATTTTTGCATCTAAGTTCATCAGGGATATTGATCTGTATTTTTATTTTCTTGTAGTGTCCTTTTTTGGTTTCCTGGCCTCATAAAAAATTTGGGAAAATTCCCTCCTCTTCAATTTTTGGAAAGAGTTTGAGAAATATTGGGGTAAATCTTTCTTTAAGTGTTTGGTAGAATTCACCAGTAAAACTATCAGGTCCTGGACTTTGCTTTGTTAGGAGGGTTTTGGTTACTGATTCGATCTTCTTACTCATGATTGTTCTCTTCAAATTTTCTATCTATTTGTGATTCATTCTTGGTAGTTTGGATATTTATAAGAGTTTATGCATTTCTTCTATGTTACTCTATTTATTGAACTTTAATTGTTCTTAGTAGTCTTTTATGATCCTTTGTATTTCTGTGGTATAAGTTGCAATGTCTCCTCTTTCATTTGTAATTTTATTTATTTGAGTTCTTTCTCTTTTTATTCTTGTCTAGCTAAGGTTTGTCAAGTTTGTTTATCTTTTTCTAAAATCAACATTTAGTTTCATTAATATTTTATTTTTCTCATCTCCATTTCTGCTCTAATCATTAACTTTTTTCTTTTTAGTTTGTTTTTCTTATAGTTCCTTGAAATGTAAAGGTAGATTGTTTTTTGAGTCCTTTCTTTTTCTTAAGGTAAGCATTTATTACTATAAACTTTCTTCTTAGAACTGCTTTTGCTGCATCACATAAGTTTTGGTATTGCATTTCTCTTTTCATTTGTCTTAAGGAATTTTTTGATTTCCCTTTGGATTTCCTCTTTGAACCATTGGTTGTTCAGGAGTGTATTGTTCAATTTCCACATATTAGTGAATTTTTCAAAATCTCTCCTGCTACTAATTTCTAGTTTTATGCCACTGTGGTCATCAAGGATACTTGATGTGATTTCAGTCTTCATAATTTTGTTAAGACTTGTTCTGTGGCCTAAAATATGATCTGTTCTGGATAAATTCTGTGTGTGCTTGAGAAGAATGTGTATTTTGTTGCTGTTGAATGGCATGTTTTGTATATGTCCATTAGGTCCATTTGGTCTAAAGTGTAGTTCAAGCCCAATGTTTACTTACTGATGTTCTGTCTGGGTAATCTATGTACTGCTGAAATTGAAGTATTAAAATCTCTACTATTATTTTATTGCTATATATTTCTTCCTTCAGTTCTGTTAATATTTGTTTTATACATTTAGGTCCTCTGATGTAGCATACATATTTATTGATAGTTATTATATCCTCTTAATGAATTGATCTCTTTATCATTATATAATAACCTTTTTTGTCTCCTTTAATAGTATTTGACTTAAAGTCTATTTAGTTTAAGTGTAGTCATCCCTGCTTTCTTTTGGTTAGCATTTGCATAGATTTTTTTTTCATACCTTCACTTTCAGCCTATGTGTGTCCTTAAAGATGGAGTGAGTCACTTGTAGGCCACACATAGTTGGGCTGTATTTTTTTTTTCTAATCCACTCAACCTCTCTACATCTTTTGATTAGATAAATTAATCCATTGGAAATTAAAGTAATTATTGATTGGTAAGAACTTACTGCTGCTATTGTAACCATTTTTTGTTTTGTAGTTTCTCTGTTTCTTTCTTTTCTTTTCTTTTTAATTCCCTGCATAGGTATCATGCTTTTTGTTTTCATTTATTCATATTTATGGGGTACAGAGTTGACTATCAGTATTTGTGTACAGTTTCTTGCTTGCTGTCTTCCTTTGTGATTTGATGATTTTTTTTTTTTTTTTAGTGGTATGCTTTGATTCCTTTCTCTTTACCTTTTCTGTATCTACAAGAGGACGTTTTTCTATGGTTACCATGAAGCTTACATAAAATATCTTTTAGTTATAACAGGTTGTTGTAAGCTGATAACAACTTAATTGAACACTTTTACTTTCCTCGGCATATTTTATGTTATTGATTTCATGATTTACTTTTTATATTCTGTATGCATTATCATGTTACTGTAGCCATAATTATTTTCAATGTTTGCCTTTTATCTTTTATACCAGACTTAAAAGTGATTTACATACCATTACAATATTAGAGTTTTCTAAATTTAATATATACTCACCTTTACCATTGAGTTTTGTACTTTCAGATATTTTCATGCTACTTATTTTTATCCTTTCATTTCTACTTGAGAAATTCCCTTCAGCATTTCTTATAAGGCAGAGCTAGTGGTGATGTACTGGTTTAGTTTTGTTTGTCTGGGAAAGTCTTTGTCCTTCATTTCTGAAGGAAAGCTTTATTGTGTTTAGCATTTTTGCTTGGTTTTTTTGTTGTGTTTTAGAACTTTGAATATATTATCCCACTCTCTCCTGGCCTGCTGAGAAATTTACTAATAATCAATGGAATTTCTCTTGTATGTGATGAGTTGCTTTTCTCTTGCTTCTTATACATTTGTCTTCAATTTCTGATAATTTTATTATAATGTATCTCATAGTAATCTTCTTCAGGTTGACCTTGTTTGGGGACTCTTGAGCTTTGTAAACCTAAATGTTCATATCTCTGCCAATATTTGGGATGTTTTTGGCCAGTATTTCTTTAAAAATTTTTTCTGCTCCTCTCTCTCTCTCTCTTCTCTCTCTCTCTTCTCTCTCTCCTTCTACTTGGACTTTCCAAATGTATATATTGGTTCACTTGATGGTGTTCCATAAACCACATTGGCTTTGTTCACTCTTCTTTATTCTTTCTTCTTTTTTCTGACTGGATAATTTAACATGATATGTCTTTGAGTTCACAGATTCTATCTTCTGCTTGATCAAAGAAAGAGCTACTGTTGAAGCTGTTTGGAGAACTTCTTTTGAAACTCTCTGTTTCAATCTTCATTTTATTTTTTGTGGTTTTTAGCTCTAGAATTTCTGTTTGAATATTTAAAAAATGATTTCTATGTATTTGTTGAACTTCTCATTTTGTTCGTGTATTGTTTTCCTGATAATGCTAATTGGCTATCTGTATTCTCTCATTATTTTTTTTAGTTGACATGTAATAATTGTACATATTTATGGGGTCCAGAGTAATATTTTGATACATGTATACATTGTGCAATGATCAAATCCGGATAATTAGCATATTCATCACCTCAAACACTTATCATTCTTTGTGTTCTTTTGTAGTTTGCTGAGCTTCCTTAAGACAATTATTTTGAATTCTTTGTCAGGCAATTTGTAGATTTCTTTGTGATCAGTTACCGGAAAATTATTGTGTGTCTTTGCTGGTGTCATGTTTCTTTGATTTTTTGTGTTATCTGAAATATTGTTTTGCTGTCTTTGCTTTTGAAGAAGCAGTTATTTTCCACAGTCTTTACTGACTGGCTTTGGGGGAGAGAGAGATCTTCACTGGTCAGCCCAGCTAGGGATTCAGCAGGTCTCTCAGGCCTTTTCTATGGATGAGCCCACTCCACTTTTCCTTATACCTCTTGCAGAGGATATCTTAGGATTGTATGCCATGCCTTCTCTCTACCCCACAAAGCCAGGTTGAGAGCTTCCCATTTATTTTCCCTACAGCAGTGCCCTACAGTGTTCAAGTTCTGGTGCCCTTTCCCAATTCAGCTGAGTTGATCTGACTGTATGAGCTTGTGTGTAATCTGTACAGGCTTGCATGTGCTGTCTGCAGGGACACATGTGGGTGGCTGGTTGCAAAGGGGAGGGCCATGCAGATTTCTGGGGGTACATGTGGGCTAGCTGGGGGTTCTGCAGTTGACCTCTACTTATGAGGTTAGTGGGAAGGCCTCTTGGTGGAGTCCATCAGGTGGTTAGTAGAAACCATGACCTTTGCTGAGTTCTGTGCTTCCATTCTTCAGAGCCCCCATCCTTTTGCCCTGCTCCTAGCTGCATACAGGCTATTCAGCCATGCCAATTATCTCAGTATGTGAGACAGATGTGGGCCTCCTGGGTTGCATCCCACATGGCTGGAGAAGCAGAGTGATCACTAAGCTCTCACTTTCTCCTTTGGGATAAATTTTAGGCCATGGGGGTTTCTCTTGCCACTGAGCTGTGCTGTCTTGATGAAGGTAAAATGAAACTATTCTCTTGCCAACTTCAATGTATCTATTCACAGATTTTTGCTCCCACAAGGTGCTGGATCCTCTCTGCTGGACTCCTGTTCTCCCACAAAGGTGCTGTCATCTGTGGGTGGTTGTCAAAATTGGCATAGCTGTTGGGAGGAGGAGAGCTGCAGACTCTTATTTTGCATCTTGATGATGTCACTTCCCTGGATTTTTATCTTAATAATATTAAAATGTACACTATCAAAAGTCTTTAAAGATATTATTTCATTTATTCAACAAATATTTACTCAGGCTGAACTCATTCCTACACACTGGGGGTACATCAATGAACAAGACAAAAACAATGGCCCCCAGGAGCTTAAGTTCTAGTGAAGGAGACAAAAGTGAACAAGAAAACAAGTTATATTATTTGTGATAGTTATGAGCATAAGTGCAATGAAGAAAAACGAAGCAAGTTAAGGGGAGAGAAACCGTTATGCACTTGTGGGCCTGAAGCCTGGGCCCATGGGTGTCATCCCAGTGCTGAGGATGGTCCATAGCCTGAGACTGCTGGGGCCGGCCTGGCCTTGGGGCAGACATGGAGTTTGGGGCTGTGGGGTCCTGCCTGATGTCAGGGTGGGTTAGGAGGTTCAGTCTACAGGTACCAGCCTGGAGTGGGCCCATGAGGATTTGCCTGGCACTGGGTTTTAATGGTGCCATTCTGGTGTTGGGTCTGAGGCAAAGTCCAGTGCTCACTTGCCTCTCCTTCCCCCCCACACAGGCGTCTCTCCATCTTTTCTTGTTTCTGTGCTACATCTAGGGCTGCCATCTCTTAACTTGGTTCCTTTGCTCCTGTAAAGGTATTTTCGCGATTGGATAGCTGTTTGAATTGATGTTTCCACAGGGAAATGAACACTGGAGAGTCCTGTTCTGCCATCTCGCTGGAGTCCCTCTGACCCTCTTTTCCTTTAGTCTGGAAAATCTGATGTGCATGTCCTATTCTTCACCAGCAGCCTCGGCATCTCTCTGGAGAGGCCAGATGTGTTAAGGCTGTGCAAAATCCTCCTCTTTGTAGTTTTCAGTTCGTCAGCTCTACTAATAAGTCCAAATCATTGGTCTTCATCTTTCTTAGAAAATATTTTTTAAAAAGTACTGTCTCGTTTTTAAAAATATAATTCAGATGTGGATATCACCTCACTATTTATAGACTTGATCATAGAATAACAAACTAATTATGTACTCTAGTGTTTCCCTCTGAAGCTGCTCCAGATAGTCTACATTTGTGTTCACTACATCTTTGGGAGGTGGCCCATAAGATCAATTATTTTCCTGTAATGGAAAGAAGAAGAGGAAAGTGGTTTGCCCAAGGTCACTCACCAAATTAGTGCTGGGACCCAGTGGCATAAAGTCAGACCCTGTGACTCCTGTTCCTGTGCTCAACCCAGGAAGCCCTGTGGTCTCCTAAACCATGACATTGTTCCAGGATTGGCTCCTGTTCTGCCAGGCAGACAGACCTCCCTCTGAGACATTCAGCCATTCAGCTAGCCAGAGATGCAATCATGCATGACCAAATCTGCTCCTCCCCTTAGACCAGAAACAGCACATACTAAATAGATTACACCAGACAAAGCATCCGCACATCTCCATCCAGTGTGATGGACCATGCTCAAGCACCTCAGTCTCATAAACCCTTTGCTATTACAATGACAGCAAAAGTAGAGATGCTATGTACCCGTCAGTCACACTGATCTATGAAAAATAGAGAGTTTAATACATACAAGGCCCTAGGTTATTTCTCATGCATCATCCCATGTGATCCTCATAAAACACCACGGGGTACATATTATCACCCCAACACAGAACTGGTAAGTGCAGGAGCGAGGGTTGAAATCAGCTCTGTCACCAGCCTCCCCTTGTTAGAGCAGGAGGCAATGTGAAGGTGGGTACTCACAGAGCAGGTCACTCTTACTCATGGGGACAAGAGACAGATCTGAGTAAACCAAGAAGGATGAGGAGATGAAGTGGAATGAGTGTCCCTCAGGTTGCCACTTGACTGTGGAATAATTTAGCTTTGTGACCTTGGCAAAGTCAATCTTACTGTCAAAAAGACTGTTCCAAAATATGAATGATTTCTAAATAAAAAGGATACTGGGGGAATGGAATAATGATAAATATCCTCATAGAGGAGGGAATACATGGGCATCTATCTCTCAAATGGGTCTGGCACCAATTTTTATCTATCTATCAAGGCATTACTACTCTTTTTTCAAGACATTGAACAACCACCTCTTTCTAGACATTCTCCAGCACAAATATTCAGTATATTCTGACACTTAAAAATAGGCCCACCCAAACTGGGACAGGTTTGAATTAAAGTGTGGACAGTAGGGATATGGAAGAGAAGTGAGTGGGTGATATGTCGCTTTCTGAAGTGTAGAATGAACAGTTCAGCAGCCAATTGCTGTGTGGCGAGATACTAGTTAACAATTCCTGTGCAACAAACTACCCAAAGCATTCAGCTATTTAGCTCTTGATCTGTGAATCAGCAAATTGGTCTGGGCTCAGCTGGGTGGTTCTCCTACTGGTCTTATCTGGGCTCTCTCTTATATGTGCCTCTCAGCTAGGTGGCTTATCTTCTAAGTCTTCATGAGCCTGGGTGTTTAGCTGGGGCAAAGGTGGTGATTGGACCACATGTGTCTGATTATCCAGCAGGCTAGCTCTGATTTCTTTATATGGTCCCAAAATCAGCAAGAAAGGAATCCCCAGTGCACATGCACTTTTTAACCCTCTCCTTGCATCGTAATTATTTATTTCTACGTCATAAGCCAAAGCAAGTCACATGGCCAGCCCAAATTCCTGGAGGTGGAAGAACATTTGACCTTTGATGGAAAGAGCTACAAAACACTGTGGATATTTTTGCAATTTACTGCAATCTGCTTTCTGGTCACAGAAACTTACATTACTCTCACTTCAAAATATGCCCTTCATCTCAGATTCCCCAAAAGTCTCATCTTGTATGATTATGGCATCAGATTTTAAGTCCAGAATCTCAGCATCTCCTCAAATGTGAGTCCTCTATATCCAGAGACCAATGAACTAAGACAAGGTATTTGCCCCTTACCATCAAGCCATTTTCTTTACTGTACCCTAGAAATGGCTTCCTAATCCAGAGCTCTTCACAGCTCTATCCTTTGGGCTTTTGGTACCTTTTATGAAATATCCTTTCCTCCTCATGAAAAAAATGGCCTATTTTGCAGATGAGCAGCTACCTAACTCTGCTTTTGGCAAATGGAAATTTGGGAGTCTACTTTTCGAAATTTGAACAGTCTCGGTCCCTTTAAGTTGAAGCTGCGGGCTCTTTTGCTTGGTTAAAATCCTTAAAACATGTCCATAAGTTTTTAGGAGTCTTTTAATCTAGTTGAGTGGAGTTTATAGCACCACCCTAAATCTTTTAGAAGTATTACCAATTGACTGTACAGCCACACTCTTGATTTGATATTTTCCATTAAAATTCTTTTACTAGCTGGAGAGGCAAAAACATGAGAAAGTTTTATTTTCTAACTCAGTAAGTCCAGAGCCTTTGATATTCCCCCTAAATTATGCTTGAAAACTAAGCAATGCTTTCTTTAATTTGTTTCTCTCTTCCTGCCCCTTATCATAAAAGAAATAATATAGCACTTTCAAGATTCCATCTAGTGATCTCCTTAGCAATCTGGAAGTTTATTAGGTACTTGCTTGTTATAAAGTTACTGCAGGTATTAGTTCTGCAAATTGCTGTACTTCTATATAACTCTTGTCACTATTTTCCAATCTTCGCAGACAGCATCCTCACTGCTTTTCTGGCTTTTGCGTGCTGCCTGGTCTCAAAGCCAATGCCATGTATTTTAAGTTTTTCTTTTGGCAGTACCTTACACTTAGTTTCCAAATTCATTATCAACTATCTCTTGTAGCATAAAAGCTACTGCAAAATTTAGTTGCTTAAAATAACCCTCATTTATTTGGCTTAAAATTTTGTGGGCCAGCAATTCTGGCTGGGCTCAGCCAAGTGATTTTTTTGGTCCTCTCAGTAGCATTCATGCACGTGTCTGAGGGCCATTCAGCTAGGGACTATGCTTCCGGGATTGACAGGCTGGGCAGGTTGACTGGAGGCATGACTCGGCTGTGTGTTTTTCAGCATTTGGCGGGCAAGCTCAAGCTCTTCCACTCAGTGAGATGACAGGGGTCCCAAGAGCAGTACTGAGGGGGCTCTAACACCCAAGCACTTTGAAGCTTTTGCTTATGTCAATTTTGCTACCATTTCATTTTCCTAAGATAGTCACAGCCAGTCCAGATCCAAAGGAAGTGGTTGAGAAAGAGCTTCTCATGTTTGTTATCTCCTGTTTCTTGTAGCCCTTGAATTCCTCTTTTTCTTTTCTGTTTTTCCCTTACTCTTTTGTTAGACCACAGCCTCTTATGGAACGGTAGGTTTTGTTGTTGTTGTTTGAGAATCTCTTGCTTGACAATGTCCTTATTCCGTCCTTGACTGACTCATAGTTTGACTTGACATGTAATCTAAGTAAGAGATATTTTGCTTGCTAAATTTTGAAGGCATCTCTCCACAGCCCTCTGTCTTCCACTGTGACTGTCGAGAAATCAAAGATTTTAAATTTTGATCGTATTTGATCTGGATCTCTTAAGTTATGAAACTGTGACTCTCTGTTTCCATTTCTTAAAAACAGGTACAATAATCCTGCCTCCCACAATGTACTATGTGGAATACGTAAGAAGGTACTCTGTGTGACGTGCTTGGTGGGAGTGTGGCTTATCTGCCCCCAAAACGACAGCGTAGTGCCCCACAATCACCCTCTTCTACCAGGAAAACGCCAAACAAGAAACAAAGGCTCAGCACACACCAAGCTACACTTCATTCTCCCAGTAACCAACCTCTTTAAAACACCCTCAGATATATTTTGCAAACCGACTGGCTGAAAAGGAAAAAGGATGGTTTTAGAGCTTTATTTTTGTCCCCACATTTTTGGATAAGACATTTTTCTTATCTTTCTGAAAAGCCCTTATCACTCTTTAGCAACAACCTTGGTCCCGCACACGTCTGGCAGTGCCTTAGACTAAGCAGCCAGGTCAAAAGTGAGTGGAGAGATTTTGGATCACAGGCCAGCCAACCAAATGCAGACTTCTGCTAGGAGACAATTTGGATGATTATTCATAACATCGAAGGTCCAAACTTCCATTACGAAGGTGGTTCCATCATTAAAAAAAAGGAAGAAAAGGATGAGAAGACATTATTGCACCGAGATGAAATTCAGAAAATTGTGATAAATATTCATTCCACATTTTCCACAAGGAAGACAGTCATCTGCCATTACTAATTAGTGCTGAAAATGAGAGGATTAGGGAAATTGATCCAATATGAGGTTTAAAAATCCCTATTCTATTTTATCCCCTAGGTCTCTTTCTTCAGCAATTCAGATGATAAAAAGTATTTAAAAATAGCACAGCATCTCTTTATCATGCAAATATGAATGTAAAATGTGAATAAAAATTAAATCACAAGTTATATGTTGAAGAAAAGTAAAAAAAAAACCTTAGCATTGTTCTGAAAACAACACTTTACCCAGAGGAAATTAACCTTGAGAATGCATTCCCTTTTCCTTTCAGAAAAGAATTTATTTTTTGCAGATGCAGATGAAAATCAGCAAATATCTTTCAGTGATTTTTAATTTCAAACGTATGTGCTTTTGTTTACCATAGATATTCTCTGAGTTTGAAAGAGTATAAAGTCTCGGTCAAGATCCAGCCGAAATACAAGCAGAAAGGGACATGGCAGTGAAGAATTTTTTATTTAAAAAGAAAGTTTCAGTCAATCACTATTGTTGGTTTTTACCACTTCGTTATTGAATTTATTAAAACTATAGGACCAGGACTGATATTGTGTTCCATCTTGACAGGATCCATGGAATACAATAATAAGCAGAACAACGTCAGGTCTCAGACTACACTTCCAATAGCTAATTCAGAACTCCGTATCCACCTGACATATGCCAGTACTTAAGGAAATCTCTTTCCCTTTAATTGCCTTGTTGCCTTATATATGAATTGAGGCCCACTGAATCATATTGAACCTCAAAAAATTTACTATGATTTAAGGAAGACTAACAGATAAACATAAAGACACAAATGCCTACAACTAATTATAATAAAAGGCTGGCTATCTTAAGTGCTATACCAGAAGTACGAGGGTACTTGAAAAAGTTCATGGAAAGATTTGTATTATGTTTTAATTCTATTTTTCCGTGAACTTTTTGAAGTACCTGTGTATAAATATTCCATAGTTACGTAGTCATTCAGTGCCTCGGTTTTAACTAAGGCTCAAACATTTGATGAAATTATGAAATTATTAACCTCTTAAGAACGTGTAAGAGAGCAGATGCTGACTGGAGGCACAAAGACCAATTAGGAAGTTGTTGCTCTATTCTGGGCCAGACTTAGTGTGCACCTGACTCTGGGAACATGACTTATATAGAAAAGGAGTGACAGGTGTGAGAAATATTGTCAGGGGAGACTGAGGTTTGAGTAACAGATTTGTTGCCACCCTAAGGAAGAGTTGAGGTGAAGAAAAGAATCGTAAAATTAATATACAGATGTTCACATCTACAATTTTAACAGTGATTGCATTTTGAAAATTTAATGAAAATATAATCCTGTTCAGCCATCAGGACACTATCTTCTGTGGAATCTACAGACAGAGTCCCCTCTGTGGGCTGCTCCTTGCTCAGGAAGTTCAGATGTTTCAAATGAACCTATACTGAATAAAGTCCACTGTATACCTGGTACAGGATTAGGTACGTGGGGAAAATATGAATTTATTACAATGGAGTCCTTGCATTCTTTGAAGACTGATGGGGGTCTGCTGCATTCTAGAGGTGCTTTGGAGCCCAGGAAGAGGCAGCTCTCTTGCTGCCTGGTTAGGTCAAGAGTAAAGGGCTTAAAGATGCCACACAGACTGCACGTGTCCTTCTGCTTCCTCCCGTGGGTGCTCTGAACATCACCTACAGGCCTCTCATAAGCACACGAAACAGCCTTGTGAGAGGTGAGGAAAAAGGATGAAGTAGTGAGGGTGGAATATACTATAAAGCATATGTTCTTCACAGGGCCTGGTTTTCCAAAGCCTTGCAGTTTCAAATATTGACCTTGTGGAGGACTGGAAATTTTCCTCGGGCTACAAAGTCTCTGGTGTAAGATAAAGATTTGTGGCACAGCAAGGTTGCTTGCTCAAGGACAGACTAGTTACTGATTGTTATGTAAAGATACTGAGAAATTGCTGTAAGAAAGAACGTTTGCTAAGATCAAACTTTTGTTAATTGCCTTACTGGAATGTCATATGGCTTGTTTCACTGAGAGTTACCAGCCTATATTGTTAAACCATAACCCCACCTATGTCTTCTTCCTGTAACTTCCTGGTCTGGAAAATAAATGCAGGAAGAGAATCCCAATTAGAGGTTAATTTCCTGAGGAAGGGATCCCTCTCACTGGAGGGTTCCAGGGAAGTAAACTGCTTCAGGATCTCTCACTGCTCAGAAGTGACGGGCTTTGAGTAATCCTTTGCCTCTCTGTCACTCAGGGGAAGAGGGGTGACAAATCCATGGGGGGCAAAGCAGCACAAAGCAACAGTGAGAATCACCCCAACCTCTGCCAGCCCCACTCCACTGCCACCATCCTCACGGTGGCCACAGGGTCCCTGTGACTAAATCCAATGGACACTTCTGCTTCTGTAGCAGTCCAGAGGGGCAGAAATAGCAGAATGACTGAAAAACAACTCAAACTGCCTTAAGCAAAGAAAGGGCGTTCACTGGTTTAAAAAATTTAAAAGTCCCAGGCTTCCAGCACTTTACCAATTGTTCCAGCAAAATCCCTGGCACAGAGTCCCATTAACCTCACTGGCTCACAGGCCACCTCTGTGCTTGGGAGTGAGGGATGTCACACCATTTGTCTGCACCTGGGCCATGCACTACCACTAAGAGCCACTGGGTGCAGGTCACTCAACTCACACTGAATGGACCCATAGCAGGGAAGGTGTGGTTCCCACGGAAAACTGCATTCTCAGAAGGGCAACAACCTGCTCACATCCACTGCAGCGTCTATTTTATTTACTTGGCAGAAACATCAGGCACACTCTTCCCTTGCCATTCTTTTTTTTTTTTTTTTTGACTGGTAAGTGGATTGCAACCCTCGGCACGGTGTTGTCTGCACTACACTCAGCCAGTGAGTGCACCAGCCATCCCTACATAAGATCCGAACTCGTGGCTTCAGTGCTACTAGCACCACACTCTCCTGAGTGAGCCACAGGGTTGGCTCCTTTGTCATTCTTGACACCACTCTGCTGTCTTCCACTTGGCTAACTTCTCGGTCTTCCTCACAGGATATACCCGACCCACTTTCACTTGGCATTTTAAAAAATTCAATTCATTCTGATACATATACAATATATATTGTGATATATATATATATATATATATATACATATATATATATATAAATTATTAAGTCTTTTAGGCACTTATCTTGATTCCTAGCTAGGGAGGCCCAGTGAGGTCCACATCATTTGCAAAACTCCAGCTTCTGTCGCCAGGACTGCATCTTGTGACACTGTCATCTATCTCAGGTCCCCCCAAGGGTTGGGCTTTGGCAAGGCCTCCACTGTGCCGTTGTGGAGGGAGTGAGTACTAGAAGTTCTAGTTTCAGGTCTAGAGCAAAACAGACCACAGAGCCTTCTGCTTTCTTGAGGGCTGCCTGGAAAGGCTGGTTAACACAGCCAAGAAATGCAGGGAAGTGAATGCACAGCAAGGCCAGCAGACAGACTGCACTCCTTCCTGCCTGGGAGACTACTTCAATGACAGTGGTTTTGTAGAGTCTCTCTGGAGAGGACTTGCATGACCAAACACCAGGCTGTGTTTTTTCCTGAAGCTGTAGCAACTATTTGGCACATCACCATGCATTTGTTTCCCTGCCTTTCCTACCTCACTCTTATTTTTCTCTTATTCTTCCTGTCTTGCTAGGACACCCCCAACCTGAATAAAGGGTTAACATGCAGCTTTGTTTCAGTCTTTGCTTTTTGGGAAATCTGGGCTAAGACACAAGACCCTCTTTCTCTGCTTATCACACATTTATAATTCCCTGTAGGGTTCCTCCTAGGTCACTTCACTTCTGACCGATACAGGAGGTGCTCAGTTTCCCTGATTTGAGTTACAGGACACACCTCTGGGTTTCAAACTTTTCTTCAAGGTTTCAGGCCCCTACTGTAGGCTGTCCCCTAGAGGAAAGCTACTATTGCCAGTTAGATCTATTTTTAGCACCAACACAGAGAAAATGAGACCACAAGGGGCTGGCTTATGCAAATCTAGTGGCTGGGCATGCTCAGTAGAGAGGAGTTATGTAACCCTAGAAGCCAGGCATGCTCAGTAAAGTGGAATTTATCCTCTGCATGACCTTCTCACAAGAGGTGCTATAGAGCACAGAACCTTCATGAATATGTCTGGTGCATGTGACAGGATTTGACCAATGAACATGCTACAGGAAGAGACTAACTGAGCATGTGCAAGACTAATGTTGCATAACAGGGAGCCATCCCCTTAATTGAATATTCATTAGGTAGAGAAACTGTGAAAGCGGAATCCCAGCAGAAGGTGGGGTCCGTTGCTCACTTTCCTGAAGCAACCTGTTCTTTGCCAGCTGAGGTGTGTATACTTTACTTTGTATCAAACTTACTTTCAGCAAGCAGCTCACTCTCTTGAGCCAGCCTGTACTTTGTACTGAACTTTAAGTATGTATTTCTTGCTTTTGTGTTAGACTTGCTACCTGTACTGAACTTACATTTGTGTTAGACTTGGTGTGGGCCCTGCTCAGTCTCTGAAGCTATGCTCCACTCTCTCTGTGGAACTTGTATTTCTTATCTGTTTTAATAAACCTGTTCTCATTTTCTACTGTGACTGATCTTGAATTCTTTCTTGTGGCCAAGTCAAGAACCTAGTAAGAGGACAAGGTGGGTCGAGGAGGGACCCCTGGGCCCTACCTCCGATATCATGACCACACACACTCTTCTGGGGAGAAATCACCTTCTCTCTGGATTTCAATTACCAACTGTAATTTGATGACTTCCAGAACTCCATCTCCATCCTGGGTTCCTCTCCTGAGTTCCCAGTCCATGAACCAAGCTCTGGACATAAAGATGTGGAAGGTTCACAGGTACCTTGAACTCAACATGTCCAAAATTTATCTATATGCCAAACCCAAATTGCCATTCCCTTGGCATTTCTTTCTTAGTGACTGGCACCACCATGCACCCAGTTGGCTAAATTGGAAACTTGGGAGTCACTTTGATCCCTTACTTTGTCCTACTCACTCTGCTCAGCCAGTCTCTCATCAGGACTTGGCAACTCTACCTCCAAGTACAGCATGGCCTCACAAAATTCATCCCATCTGCACCGCCACAGCCTCTCCTGTTGCTTTGCCTCACACGGGGTGATGGAGATGCAAAAAGGATTACTCAAAACCCATTTCTTCTGAGTAGTGAGACACCCTGAAGGGATTAATTTCCAGGAACCCTCAAGAGAGAGGCATTCCTCCTTGGGAAATTAGCCCTGAACTGGGATTCTGTCTCAGTATTTATTCTGCAGGCCAGAAAGTTGCAGAAAAGGAACATAGGTGGAGTTATGGCTAAGTATAGTTTAATAATAGAGGCTGGTAACATCAGTGAAATAACAAAGTGACATTCGATAATGCAATTTGCAAAAGGTTAAGTCAATCCACCAACAAAAGCTTGTTCTTAGCAAACATTTTCTTTCCCTACAGCAATTTCCTTAGTATGTTTACATAGCAATAAAGTAACTTTAGGTTAACCTGCTCCAAAGACATCTGTCCTTGAGCCAGCAATTTTGCTGTGTTACAATTCTTTATCTACATCAGAGACTTTAGCCTGGGGAAAGTTTCTTGTCTTTTGCAAGCTTAACATTTGCATATGTAATTTTAAAAGGTTAGGTTATACCTGAAACTACAGGGCTTTGGAGACTAGGCACTGTGAAACACATTTGCTTTATAAATATTAGTGTACTCCACACTCTCCAAGTCATCCTCCTACCTCCTCTGCATTCCTCCAGCCCATTTCACAAAGAGCAGCCCCTTTGAAACATCAATCTCAAAGACTTTTTGTCCTCCTTACATAAATGAGTATTCCTTAATGTTATGTAGTACACATTTTATGCCCTATCTCTATCTATATTTTCAGGCTTATTTCTTGCCTTTTAACAATCTAGGGGGTCTAAGCTCCAGCCCTGTGGAACTTTTATTCCTTCAGGGTCCCATGTTCTCTCTCACCTCCAAGTCTTCACATGAGCTATTTTCTCCATGTGAAAGAGTCTTTTCACTCCTCTTCACCTTGCTAACTTCTACTCACCCTTCAGGTGTCAGCTGAGATGTCACGTCCTCCAGAAAGCCCTTCTGGATCCTTAACCCTTTCCCCAGATCAGGTCAGGGTTTACTGCTGTGGCTCCCACTGCTCCTGTATATCTGCTGTCATTGTGTTACAGCACTTAGTCAGATGGACTGTTTAATTGTCCTTTTCTGTTCTGTGTAAGGGCAGCTTCTGTCTACCATGCTCATAATCACTTTCCCAGATCCTGTCATACTGACTGGCTTAAAAATATGTCTAATGTATGAGCACATTTATAAATTTTCTTTTTTGTCTCTTGACATTTTGTCAAGTTCAGAACATCCAGTTTTCTCTCCCAAGAATTTCAGAAAACTGATATATGCTACCTTGCCTTTGCAGATTATTTTAACAGCTTTTCTTGTAAGAGATGGTATTGAGAATTATATGAGATGGTATTATAATGACTTTTAAGACACTATGCTTTTAGCTAGATGTCTTAGACTACTTCTAAGAAATATTGCCAAATAAGATGTGAATGAAACATTTATTGCATATTTCAAAGTTTGTTTCCTTCCTGTTTTACAATGTGGTTTTGCTGATATATAAAGCTTAACACCTACAGTCTTTAAGATTTTTTTTTCACTGCAAGTAAGTAAATTAAACACTCATCTTTATTGCTTGCCAGGGCCTATCACTTGTGCACAGAGAGCCTGGATACAAGTCACCCTTTTACATACTCATTTCATAGTGCGGACATTTTTACCCATGTCTCTTTTTATTGGAGTTTTGTGTGTGTGTGTGTGATTGGCCTAAGCTTTACAAGGTTTTTTTGTGTAGCATTTAGAAAATTTCTTTTAGCATGATAGTTATTTTATACAGTAGTTTAAACTTGTTGCTTAAAAATAGTCAAAAGACACTTAAAAACATTTCCTAAAATAGTTTTTCTCTTAAAATAAGCAAATCACCAGACTTTAGAAAAAAATTTATGACCCTTATCTTATATGTTTTAAAAATTAACACATAAACATTCACTGCATTATCTAACACACTGCTTAGTAGTAAAATTAATTTCTCTGTAATAATATATTATGTTAGTACAGATGATTAATTTTTAGGGCCCTGAAAAGTTATTTAAATTTAACTAATGTAAACTGAATACTAGAGGTAAGGGAGTTGAATTAAAATTCAACTCTAAAACTAGTTTTAGAGTTGGTTTCCCTAAGGAGAATTTACAAAATTTCTTGTACCAATCTGTGATAAAATTTTTATTTCAACTTTGATATATAAGCATAAATCTTTTTTTTAAATAGAGGCTACATTTGGCATAAACTAATCCGCAATTTGTCCTCCAGATTTCTCAAATATATTTCCTAACATCTACTATAAAGAAGTAAAGAAATGAGGCAAACGAGTTTTAGTTTTTGAAATAAAAGGAAAGCAGGAAGAAAAAAATCTAAATAAATTTGATTTTAATTTTTAACTTCATTTTTTAATGATTGTATATCTAGAATTTGTTTAAAATGGTAGATTTTCAAGGTAGGGCATGTGTCCTAAAGGCTAAGCAGACGTTGTTCTTAAGACACCCTTTTACTTTTAATCTCATAGAAAAGTCTAAAATTTATAGTTAAAAAGTCATTAGTCGGTTGCACAAATTCTAATCTTACTAACAGCATCTAAGTCAACCTTGTGAACGCAGCATTAAGAGTAGCTAGGAAATGGAAGTTAATGATGAAGGAAATTAAGAAGGCCTGCAAACAAAGAGATTCAAACTGTCAAAGAGAGAAATAGTCTGAAGAACTTAAAACTTAAACAAGAAAGAAAAGCTAGACATGAAAAAAATCTAGTCAATCAAGCAAGAGATTCTTTCAGGTATAATAGTGCCTGAATTTTGTAACAATAAAGCTTGATAGGCTCAATGAAATGGAAAAATTATACTGAATTGATTATGAAATAATACTTAATGAACACTAGTCAAGTTATTATGCAATAGCCACTTAGGAAATTTAACGCCAAGTCTAATCATTATGTTTTGAAAACGTTAAATATTGGTCATTGATTTATTTTTGAATCTTATCATGGTAACAAAATGTCCTTTGAAATTTAGGTTGCTTGACAGCAAAAATTGAACTTTGAGACAAAAATCTGCTTTTTAATCCATGCACTTTCCACTAGAACACATAAGCCTATTGTTAGTAGAGAACATAAGAGACCAAAAGCCTTTTGTTTTAAGACCACATTAAAATCATATATCCAAATGAGAAAGATCTGCTGTTTTTAAAAGGTTATGAACAAAATATCAGTATCAGAAAATCTGGTTTTATGTGCTCCATCAGACTCAGATGTGCTTTTGCTTTATTAGGTTTTCAGGACAGTCAACTGATTCTTGAAATTGATGAAATTTTTTATTGTTAATATGAATTAACAGAAAAAAATTCTATATATTATAAAACAGGATTTTTCTACATTGGGGCAATATAATTGAAAGCAAAATTTTCTCTCAACCCCAAAAACCTCTTCACAAAGGTTGTAGGGCAAGAAACCATTTTATTACTGACTAAGCATTAAATCAGAATGTGATGCACATAACAGGCATTCTGCTAAGAGATTGCAATGTCACCCTTCTACATAGCCAAGCAGATACAGCCGAATCACATTAAGATAAAGAACAATTACTTTTCAAGTTAGAGGACTCGATGTACCATTTATAAATACAGTTCATCCCAAATTCACCTGGCAATTGGGGTAATCATCTGTGTTACTTAATTGGATTTACACAAAATAAAATAAACCGCTCTTGTCTTTATGTGAGGAGGTTGTTTTGCAACTGGGATTGAGGCTCTTACCCTAGCACAGAAACTGGGAGACAGGGGTACGATCCCCTTTGATGTGTACATTTCAAAGAGATAGCTTCCAGGTCCTTGAGAAAGACATTTCTGGCTTATTTATCTTCTTAAAAGATTTGCACACATTTCAAAGACACAGAAAATAGGAGGGTACTTCACAAAGTTCATGGAAAGGTTTGTATTATATTTCAATTCTCATTTTTCCACAAACTTTTTGAAGTACCCTCATATTTATAATTGCATGTTTTCTAAAATAAATGCTCTAAGAATAGGGAGAATGAAGAAGTCTCTTCCCTCATTTTCAACAGGGAGAATTTAGCTTCTTAATTTTAATATTAAATTGTCCTTACAGCTATCTCTCTCTTTAGATTTTTTTACTAACAACTGTAGACATTTTTAGGAGAAACTCTTTTATATATTTTTTTAATGAGTTAATATGTACTTAGTACTTAAAAAAAAACTTCCTGCCCCAATGTGGAATTACTGTATTTCCACAAATAAAGATTTTACGCAGGTCTGTAGCATTATTGCTCTGGAGTTAATATTCACCATACTGACTAGAGTGTGGGGGAAAATGAGAAGCTAAATAATTTTGCCAAAATAAATGTTCCCTGACCCTTTAAATAAAATGATCTTTTAAGTCTTCTGCATTTAATATCGTGGGATCTTGGACTACACATTTGAAACATGCGTGATCTAAATCTTTGAAACACATCTAGCTCACTTGTCAGTAATCCCCAGTGTGATGCAAGCATCATTTGCCTCAGAAGTGCCCAGGACAGTGGCCCTCAAACTTTAGCATGAATAAGCCTCACTTGGAGGGCTTGCTAAAACCCTGGTTGTTCAGCCCGTCCCTAGAGTTTCCATCCGGTAGGTGTGACATGGAGTCTAGAGATTTGCATTTCCAGCAAGTTCGCAGAAGCCCTTGCTTCTGCTGCTGAGTGGGACCACACTTTGAGAACCACTGGCCTAGGATATCTGGCAGGCACGCATAGCCCACGCAAAAACTAAAATTTCTGGAACTGGGGTCTTGAGATCTTCATATGAACAGGTGCACAGATGAGAGGTGAAAAATCACAATTTGAGAGCCAACGTGACAATTCGTCAAATTTGGCTGTCACTGGCCAACGAATCAGATGCCTCATATTTGATGTATAAGGAGGAAATAATACTAAATGGCTAACCCTCAGCCTGGTACGGTGAAAAGAACATACAAAGCTTCAAGTATGAACCCTAGTTCTGCTACTTACCAGCTTTGTGACATGGGACAAGTTACCCAAACCCTATGATCCTCAGTCTTCTCATCTGTAATATAGAATTATGTCCATTTTGAGAGGATTAAAGATATTGTACATACAGGTAGTGCTTGGCATACAGTAGGCACTCAATAAATACTGTTAATTATTATTATAAGAAATGTAAAAAATCTTTTTTAGTATCTGATTTGATTAAAGTAGGTTTTTCATTTATTTAAATAAGATAGTGATATGCCAGGGCAACAGCATAATAGTAAAGGCTTATATATATTGCATGCCTACTCTGGGCCAGAGAGTGTTCTAAGAGCCTTCCATGTATTAGCTCATATAATCCTCACACACATCCTGTGAAGTGGATAGTATTATTATCTCTAATTTACAGAGGAAGAAATATATATATAGAGAGAGAGAGGCGCAGAGTGATAAAGCAAGTTGCTTAACTGTTCCTCACATGTTAATTTCTCCTATGTAAATGTTAACATTTTTTTTAGGTGTCTACCAGAAACCATGTATGCCTACAGTTAAAAAAAAAGAAAAAACAGAACAAATAAATTGATGTCCACATTAAGGTAAAGAGTTGTTCAAAAAATAGAACTGAATCCTTTCAAATTTTGACAGATGTTACCATCATGAAAACAATAAAACAAATATAATAGGTAAATACTGGTGAGTGTTCTCATTGTGTGGAGAGAGGATTCTATGACTAATCACTAAAATGAACGTCCTTTATCAAATGTGCCATCCAAAGTGATCATGGTTTTGACAAATAACTATAATTAATTCAACCATTTAAAATTAGTGGTGTGATAAACATATGAAATATTTGTTATTTATAACTTTAAAGATAATTTTACAGAAAGTTTGTAAATAATTCTGTTTATAATGTACTTGGTGCGATTGCTAAATTCAATAAGAATTAAAATTTTGATTTTTCTCCCAAAACTTTAAATAGAGGACCGATAAAATCAGAATAAAATATTTGTGGATGTATTTTGGAAGACCATCTCGAATGAGTATTCTACTTTGTTAAAATTACCTACTGGCAAAATCTTAATATCCAAAGATATTAAGAATTAGCAAACTTTAGGGTATTATTCCTAAATTATTTGATCTTTTTTGTTATTGTATTTGTAAAAATAGAATTATACCTAAACATACTTAAATAGAAAAGTCTATATGCTTAGTTACATATTAAGTATTTAGATATCTAAGAAAAAAACCTTAACAATGAAACTCTTTATATTTTTATATTTTCCTACAAAACCCAATAACTGTTCTGTAATTTATATTAATTAGAACAAAGGTCGATGGTGATTTTTAATTCCTGGAAGTTACCATTTCCTGGAAGTAACATGAATTAAGCCTAAATGTAGTGTAAAAATGCATAACCTTATACTTTTTAAATTTAAAACTTTAACATATTAACATTAAAGAGGAAAAAGGTGGAATAGTTTATAGAACTACTTTATGTGTAAAAGAAAATAAGCATTTAAGTTAGATAGTAACTAAATTGTCATCTTCTAAGAACTAAAAGAGTTTAACCTTGAAGATGCTAACCGTCTTACTGAGCACCTTGATTTTGGCATCTCTTTTTTTGTGTCTGTGTGGCAAAAAACACATAACATAAAATTTACCATAACCATTTTAAATGTATAGTTCAGTAGTGTTAAGTATATTTACATTGTTGTGCAAGACATCGCCTGAACATCTTCTTGCAAATCTGAAATTCTATACCCACTGGACACCAGTTCCAGTTTTACCTGTCCCCCGGTCCCTGGAACCCACCATTCTTTCTGTTTCTATGAATTTGGCTACTTTAGAAACCTCACATAAGTGGAATAATACAGTAGCTGTCTTTTTGTGACTGGCTTATTTCACTCAGCATAATATCCTCAAGATTCATCCATGATGTAGGATATGCCAGAATTCCCTTCCTTTTTAAGGCTAAATAATATTCTGTTGTATATACATACCACATTTTATTTGTCCATTCATCTGTCACAGGCACTTGGAATGCTTGCATTTCCTGTCTATTGTGAACAGTGCTGCTATGACCATGAGTACGCACATGTGCCTTTGAGACCCTACTTTAAATTCTTTGGGATATATACCCAAAGTTTGCTGTATCATATAGTACTTCTATTTCTCATTTTTTGAGGAAATTTCATACTGTTTTCCATAGATGTTGAAGTGTTTGGTGTTTTAACTTCTGACATTTTTTTTAGTTTGTTCAAGCACTCAACATTTTCTAACATTTTAAAAACATTTTTTTCAAAGTTCTGCATTCGAACCAGTTTGTCAGTTTAATGACCAAAGTAGATATTAAAAATAAAAAAATTTAAATGGTTTTGAACAAGTCATAGAAGCTGCAGATAAGTTCTCACCTTCCAACATAATGAGAGTAAAGGAACTATAATTATGTAGTTGTAGTTTTAATTAATCAATTAAAAATGTCATTTAGAAATTTGAGAGTGGTTCTGACATGAGAAAAGTATTAAAATGGCACTAATGTAAGAAATAGAATTACATTTATTACTTATTAGTTACTCATAGCTAACGATGGGTAAATTTGGGACAAAACACTTTAAAATGCATGTTTATAGTGAACAACTAATGCTTTGAGTAAATATATATGAATAGTGGAGAATGGTACTTGAGAGGTTAAACGTAGAAAAAGAGACATAGCGACTCTGAACATGAGTCGAGTAAAAGATTTAGCATTACTTAGAACCAAGTATATAACATAATCAAGACCCATGATAATTTCAAAATGTGATTTTACTAGTTCACTTTAGAATCAAGTGGCATTCCTATTGTACCTTTTTCTGGAAGAAATACCGCCATTTATAAATAATCACAAAAACGGTGTGTTTAGGGGTTTGGTTCGTTTGTGTCATACCGCAATTTACGCTTATGTTCTGAGTTTAAAAACAACACTGACGGGGCCAACCCCCGTGGCTCACTCGGGAGAGTGCGGCGCTGGGAGCACAGCAGCGCTCCCGCCGTGGGTTCGGATCCTATATAGGGATGGCCGGCCGCTCGCTCACTGGCTGAGCTCGGTTCCAAAAAACAAACAAACAAACAAACAAACAAAAAAACCACTGACCATCAATATTTCCTTCTCCGATTAAGGCACGTCTATTTAACAACATGTGTGTTTCACTAACTTGGTTCAGTGTAGTTTCAGGAAATTTAAGTAATTCATTTCTCAGTGACACTAATACTTACAGTCAAGAATAGGCAACAAAATCTCTCCTTCCTCTACCTGACCACTGTTTTAAAATAACCTATATATCTGTATTGAAACTACATTTTAATACACTTCACTGCTCTTGCTAAAGCTTCGGTTCACAGTCATTCTTATGAAAGTCTTCTCATTGGAATGTTCACTTAGAAAGAATTGCTCACCGGGACCCAAGTGTTCTCTTCACAGACGCAGAGATCCTTCCTGCCTGCAAGGGTCGTCTCTCTACCTTTGTTCCTTCATGCGTTTCTTCTGAGGGTTTCTTAAGTTCACCTCTGGATCTTCAGTTTTTGTTGCTTTGCTCGTTTCCTTTAGTAGATCATCAGGTAGGGCAGGTTGATATTTGTGTAAATCACCATGTGGATGAGGATGATAAACGAGATAGTCTAGCTCTTTATGCCTCAGCATAGTGAAAAGGAACTGCAAAATCAGAACAGCAGCTGGTACCCTCTACAGAAGGATAATAGTTATAGTTCCAGCACCAAAGGGTTCTGGGGTAGCAAACCTGGAATTAAGTGCCGTTTTGGCAAAAAACAGGCTGGAAAATTTATTTTCCTGTGGGATTTCCGGAGTCCCCCGGTTCCACGTGTACGATTTCCATGCCTTTCCCCAGCGCTGTCTTCAGTGGAGAAAGCGGATGCACGGGTGTTCCTTTTAACCACATTGACTAACCTCCTCAAGACTTCTTTGCTGAGCATACATCCTGCTCCCCCATTCTTGCAGCCCTGCTTTACATCGGGTTTAAATCTCCTCCCAAAGTAAAAGGGTTCTTCAGGGTCATAGTTTGCGAGAAGCCATCTCAGGTTGTCTGGTATGACATGCTATCGTCACCTGCTTTCAGGAAGCAAACCGCATCTTCCAAATAATGGTCGTGAACATGCTGAAAGCATTTGACTGTTTTCCAGGGCAATTGGTCTCTGCCTTCTTTGGTGTTTAATCCCACTGTACGAAAGTCTTCATTTTCTTCTGAGCTTACAAACAGTGTTTTATTACATCGCTGGGTCCATGTAGCTCCGACGTGTTTGGCCCTTTTCTCTAGATTTTGAGGTCCTGTCATAACCCAGCCAAGAATTTGAACCTTCTGATAAGAGTTTTTCAGGACATCTGTGTTCTCATATTTATGACTAGCATCTGCAATCTACTTCATTCCTTTTAGATAGTTCTGTCCAGTATCATCTGAACACCTTGCATGAGAATAATTAAGAATTTAGGCTGAGTGTCATTCTGCTCTTCCAACAAAATACGACATATCCGAGAGCATAAAATATCTGATTACCTATCCACAGAGGAAGATTAAACGATGCCCCCAAGAGCTTGAGGCCATTTCCGAGTGTATTTCTGACATCAATGTGGTTTCCTCTTACTCCTCCTTGGGGAAGATGGGGTGACGGCTTGTGGCCAGGGCCCTCGCTGCTCTCTTGGCAGCCACAGGTGCACAAGTGCACCCAGTGGTCCCTGCAGCTGCAGTGGTGGCAACGGTGGCTGCAGAGAAGGACAGCTCTGACCGCTCCTCCCGCGTGCTCTGCCCTAAGGCATTAGTTTTAATGGTCTGTTGTGTGCATGCACGTGTGTGGGATTCTGTGCCTATGGGAGCAGAAACATTACTTCCATTACATTTGTTGCTCTCTAACAGCTGCAAAGACTGTAAAATTTATCATCTTTTGAATCAAATTTGCTGGTGGAAATTTCTGGGGTTATTAAATGTAATATGGGCTCAGATCATAAATGAGAATTTTAAAAAATGGAGTAAGTTTCCAAAGAAATCAACTTAAGAAAAATACATGCAAGTCAGTTAAGAATGAATATTACAATAAATTTTTTATATATAATTAAGATGCATTACTTTTTAAATTTTTTATTTATTATTAGCGTATTCATTATCACAAATCGGGATTTTTCTTTATGCCCTTTACCCGACCTATCCCTCCCCAACCCCCCTTCCTGCTTTCTGTCCCCCATCTCTAGTATCCTTAGGTTTGTTCTCTCCTTCTGAAAGTTCAATGTATTGTGGTCTTTTCCTTCCTTCCTTCCTTCCTTCCTTCCTTCCTTCCTTCCTTCCTTCCTTCCTTCCTTCCTTCCTTCCTTCCTTCCTTCCTTCCTAGCACCCAGTTATGAGTGAGAATATGTAGTTCTCATTTCTCTTTCCTTGTTTGGCTTATTTCACTTAAAATAATTTCCTCCAGGCTTATCCATGTTGCTGCAAATGGCAGAATTTCACTCTTTTTTATGGCTCAGTAGCATTCCGTTGTGTATATTTACCACATTTTACTTATCTAGTCATCTGTCATTGGACACTTAGGTTGGTTCCATATTTTGGCTGTTGTAAACAGAGCTGTGATGAACATGGGAGTGCAGGTATTCCTTCAATATGATGATTTCCATTCCTTTGGATCTATAACCAGTAGTGGAATTGCTGGATCGTATGGCAGTCCTATCTGTAGTTTGTGGAAACTCTGTACTGTTTTCCATAATGGTTGCGGTAGTTTACAGTCCCCAAAGCAATATAGAAGAGGTCTCGTTTCCTCCCATCCTCACCAGCATTTGTTATTCTTGGTCTTTTTAATAATGTCCAGTCTAACTTGGGTAAGATGATATCTCAATGTGGTTTTGATTTGCATTTCTCTGATGACTAGTGACGCTGAGCATTTTTTCACGTACCTGTTGCCCATTTGCATGTCTTCCTTTGAAAAATGTCTATTCATCTCCTTTGCCCATTTTTTAGTTGAATTATTTGTTTTTTTAATGCATAGTTTTTTGAGTTCTTTGTATATTCTGGAAATTAATCCCTTACTGGATGTATAGTTTGCAAATATTTTCTCCCATTCAGTAGGTTGTCTTTCTGCTCTGTTGATTGTTTCCTTTGCTGTGATGAAGCTTTTTAGTTTTATATAATCCCATTGTTTATTTTTCCTTTTGCTGCTTGTGCTTATTCATAAAGTCTTTGCCCAGTCCTACTTCTTGGAGTGTTTCCCCTATGTTTTCCTGTAGTAATTTTATGGTTTCATGGTTAATATTTAAGTCTTTAATCCATTTTGAGTTGATTTTGGTATATGATGAGAGGTGCAGGTCCAGTTTCATTTTCTGCATATGGATGTCCAGTTTTCCCAGCACCATTTATTGAAGAGTCAGTCTTTCCCCCAATGTATGTTCTTGTTGCCTTTGTCAAAGATCACTTGGCTGTAAGCATGTGGATTGACTCCTGGGCTTTCTATTCTGTTCCATTGATCTAAGTGTCTGTTTTTAAGTCAGTACCATGCTGTTTTGGTTATAATAGCTTTGTAATATAGTTTGAAGTTGGGTAATCTTATAACTCTAGCTTTATTTTTTGTGCTCAGGATTGCTTTGGCTATTTGGGGTCTTTTGTTTTTCCATATGAATGGTAGGACTGCTTTTTCTATTTCTGTGAAGAATGTTATTGGTATTTTAATGCAGATTGCATTGAATCTGTAGATTGCTTTGGTTAGAATGGACATTTTCATTATGTTAATTCTTTCCATCCAAGAGTATGGTATGTCTTTCCATCTTTTTGTTTCCTCTTTAATTTCTTTCTGTAGTGTTTTGTAGTTCTAATTGTAGAAATCTTTCACCTCCTTGGTTAAATTGATTTCTAGGTATCTTATTTTTTTGTTAACTATTGTAAATGGGCTTGCATTCTTGATTTCATTTTCTGCCAGTTCATTACTGGAGTATAAAAATGCTACTGATTTGTGGGTGTTGACTTTGTATCCTGTAACATTACTGAAATTGTTAACCAGCTCTAAGAGTTTTTTGGTAGAGTCCATAGGTTTTTCTATATATAAGATCATGTCATCTGCAAACAAGGATAGCTTGACTTCATCCTTTCACATCTGGATGCCCTTTATTTCTTTCACTTGCCTGATTGCTCTGGCTAGTACTTCAAATGCTATGTTAAGTAGTAGTGGTAAGAATGGGCATCCTTGACTTGTTTCTGTTCTTAGAGGAAAAGCTGAAAGCAGGATGATATTGGCAATTGGTTTGTTGTAGATGGCTTTTATTGTGTTGAGATAATTTCCTTCTATACCTATTTCGCTGACAGTCTTTATCATGAAGGAATGTTGAATTTTGTCAAAATCTTTTTCTGCCATCTATTGAGATGATCATATGGTTTGTATCAGCTTTTTTGATGTGGTGAATCACATTTACTGACTTGTGTATGTTGAACCAACCTTGCATTCCTGGGATGAATCCATTTGATTATGGTGTATAATTTTTTTGATGTGTTGCTGTATTCTGATTGCTAATATTTTGTAGTGGATTTTTAGATCTATGTTCATCAAGGATATTGGCCTGTAACTTCTTTTTTTTTTTTTATCTTTATCTGGTTTTGGTATCAGGGTGATGCTGGCCTCATAGAAATGAGTTTGGGAGAATGGCTTCTGTTTCAATTTTTTTGAAAAGTTTGAAGATAATTGGCATTAATTCTTCTTTAATGGTTTGATAAAATTCATCTGTAAAGCCATCCAGTCCTGGGCATTTTTCTGTTGGAAGATTGTTGATTACTGCTTCAATCTCATTGCTTGTAATTGGTATGTTCAGGTTCTCTATTTCTTGGTAGTTTGTATGTGTCTAGAAATTTATCCATTTCCTCCAGGTTTTCATATTTGTTGGCATACAGTTGTTTATAATAATCTCTAATGATTCTTCATATTTATGTTTTATTGGTTGTAATATCTCCCTTTTCATTTCTGATTTTTGTTATTTGGGTCTTCTCTCTTCTTCTTTTTTTTTTTTTTTGTGAACCTAGCTAATAGTTTGTCTATTTTATTTTTCTTCTCAAAATAACCAACTTTTTGTTTCATTGATCTTTTGTATCATTTTTTGGGTCTCTATTTCATTTAATTCTGCTCTGATCTTAATTATTTCTTTCTATCTACTACTTTTAGGATTAGATTGTTGTTGTTGTTCTAGTTCTTTGAGACATAGTGTTAGATCATTTATTTGAAATCTTTGCATTCTTTTGATGTAAACTTCCCCTTTAGTATTGCTTTTGCAGTATCCCACAGGTTTTGGTATGAGATATCTTTATTTTCATTTGCTTCGAGAAATTTTTGGATTTCCTGTTTAATTTCTTCTTGGACCCATAGGTCATTCAGGAGTCTGATTTTTAGTTTCCATGCCCTTGAGTAATTTCCAGAATTTTGTTTGCTATTGATTTCCAGTTTTAATCCATTATGGTCTGAAAAGTTATTTGGAATGATTTCAATTATTTTTAAATTTGCTGAGACTTGATTTTTGACCATGTGTTCTATCTTGGAGAATGTACCATGTGCTGAGGAGAAGAATGTGTATTCTTTAGTTGTTGGATGATACGATCTATATATATATCTGCCAAGTCCAATTGGCCTAAAGTTTTGTTACGCAGTAGACGAATTATGTCTGAAGCTGAATTATGTTTGAAGAGTTGAAAAATAGGACAAAGAGATGATCACTGTAAGCCTAACTTCCTTCAGCATTGCATCACTACAAGTGTTCTCTCCAAGTCTACCAGTGATCCTGACACAGTTCATCAGATCGGACACTTTTCCATCCTTGTAGATATCAGGAGTCTCAATTACATGATGGAAATTCAGCTAAAACTGGCTTAGGAAAAAAGGAACATTTAGATCATGTAACTGAAAAGTCTGGCTTTACAACTTTCTCCCAATTATTCCTGCAAAAGTTGTGGAATTGTGCCTTACTGAGGGCTTGACTGAGTAATGTCCTCACTGTGACCACAAAGATGAATTTTTAATGGTATGTGACTGGGTCGTGTTCCAAGCCTGGGGCTGTTAGGTAGATTTAACTCAATCCAGAATACATGAGCCCAGAGTAGAGGAAGCATGGTTCACCCTAGGGAAGCTAAAGTGCCTTTGTCAGAAGAAGGGGCAATCCCTTAAAATAAACCAGTACAGTTTTTATCCTATTTGACCAGCCAGAAATATTTGACACAGAGGACACCTTTCTAAAACTCTTTTTCCTTGCCTTCTTTGACATTATTGAATCTCTGGCCATGTCTGACCAGGTTTACTTTCAGGCTATGCTATTCACAGTTCATACACTGGTGCCCAATTTGTTCAGACCAACCTCCCTCCTTAGTCTCAGTGGTGTATCCTGATCTCAGAGTGGATGAGCCCGGTGATGATGTGTGTCACTCCAGCAGTAGTGAAGTCCTGGCTGCCACTGCCACTGCTTCATCTCCTGTCACCTACTCTTGTTTCTGCCTCCCCTGGGGACAAGGGCCTGACTTCAGCAAAGCCTGATGGGGACTGCCATGGGGAGCTGCAGCAGCCCCAAGGCCCCATTGAACCCATAGAACCCCTGGAAGCTTGGGCTTTCCAAGCAGCTGCTTGAAAAGAAAGGATAATGGGACCCGTGTTAATACAGAAGCAAACTTTGATCGATAAGAGACAGGAAATGAGAAAAAGCCAATGGATAAATTTCTTGCCATTTCTCACCCTGAAAAAAACCTGTTTCATGGACTTTATTTGGCCTTTCTGGAGATAGCCCATGGGAATAAGTGCTTGGCTACATTTTCTTGTGAGGTTGTGGCTAGCTCAGCGGTGCATCGCCTGCCTTCCTTCCTTCCTCTCTCCTCCCTCCTCTCTCTCTCTCTCTCTCTCTCTTTCATTACTTGCTCCCTTTTCTCCCTTGACTTACTTCTGTTTCACCTTCATTGAACTTGCCCAGGCGTGGCACCCCCAATACAGTGTTAGCACATAGCTTTGCCTCAAACTTTACTTCTCAGGGAACTTGGCATAAGACTGTCCTTTGCTCGTCACTTGAATTTGGTATTTTCTGGGGTACTTCCCAGGTTTTCTTTTTTCTCTCACTATCCACATTCTGCCAGGGAAACCTCACCCACTCTCACGATTTCCATTATTGAGGACTTCCAAATCTCTATTCCAGGCTTCTTTCCTGAGCTCCAGAGCCATGGATCCAGATCTTAGCAGATATTACTACCTGGATGCTTCTCAGGTGTTCTAATGCAATGTGTCTAGAATTCAAGTCATGGAAACTCCCACCTGCCACCCCCAATTTGCTCATGCTTTCACAATTCACATCTTGTAAATGACATCCTGATGCATTCAATTGCCTGAATTAGAAATATTAGAATCAATCCCGACTCTTTGCTCTCTCTGTTACTTCCCACTCTGCACGTCCACTCTCTCACTTGGCCTTGGCAATTTTATCTCCTAAATTCACCTTGGACCTCATCAACTTCATTTCATCTCCACTGTCACAGCCTCTTCAAGCCATCCTCCTGCCTTTTCTGCATTCTCGCAGTGCATTCTTTAGAGAGCAATCCCTGTAAAACACACATCTTAAAGGCTTTTTCTTGTCTTTAAATATTAATTAACATCTTCACTCCTGCATATCTTTCCAGCTCTACTTATCTCTATACAATCTAGGCTCCAGCCCTGTTGAATTTTTCTTTTTTTCGTGGATCCAGAATATTTCTCACCTCTAAATCTATTTCCTGTCCTTGAAACAGTCTTCCTTCTCCACTTCGCCTTGCTAACTTCTACTTATCCTTCAGGTCTCAGCCTAGATATCACCTCCTCCAGGAAGCCCTCTGATCTTCACCCTCTTCTCCAGTTCAGGTCAGGGGTTCTTGCTATGGCTCCCACAGCCAACTGTATGTCTGCTGTCATTGTGCTAGAGCACTTAAGCAGAGGGGCGGTTTCCCTATTACCTGGCATAATGACTGGCACATAGTAAGTACTTCAATATATATTTAATGAAAATGCAAAGTCAACACAAAAACCTCATTTAAAGTCATTTTTCTGGTAGCAGGTCCTCAGAATTTCAGAGAACTAATATGCGTAGTCTTGCTGTTTTAGATTATGTTAACATCTCTTCTTACAGTATTATAGGTGATGGCATTTAAATGACTTTTATGACATTGAACTCTAAGGTAGGACATTCACCTGTTCTAAGAAATAATACCACACAGATGGGGATGCAGTTGCTATTACATGTTTCAGAGTTTTTCTGTTTGCATGCTGGCTTTGAAAAAATAGTGTTTAAAACTCATCATCTTAGAGAAGTTTTTAAGACTTGGTTTCACAGTGAGTCAGTGGTGGAACACAGGAGGTGGATTGTTGGCCAGGCGTGGCCCATCACGTGTGCAGATGTTGCCACAAGACACACTGTGTTCTTACACACTTGGTTTCTTAGTGTGAACGAGCATGGCTGTGTTTGATTATGGTGCTCTCTGGGTTTTTATTTCATGATTGAAGTTGAATAGATTTAATCTGTTGTTTTTTTGAAAAGTTTTCTAGTCATTATTTTTGATGATCTTTTTTTTTTTGGTACTTTGCTACTTTATATTGGCATATGTATTGTTTCCATTTTATATGTTTCCATATGTACAATTTATCATCCCTTCAGGAGAAATTGCTGATGGTAATTTGTAAGATTATGAATAAACTGCAGGCTCATAAAATGATAATTTAAAAATGTAATATATTTCCAAAGAAATAAAAATTAATAAAGATCAAAGTATGTTGGAAATAATAAACATAATACTCCAAGAACATTATAGTATTATAAACTGTAAACATTAGGAATATGTTAATTAACTTTCAGCATGCTGTACTGTGGGGGCCTGGGCATGACACAGAGAGTGACCTGCCCAGGGGGAGTTTCCATCTGTCAGTTCTGTATCTACAGTAAGCACTATATACTCAGCAAGGGCTTTTTAATATCTAAGCATATCATCTCCTAGAATTTCTTTCTCTTTAGTGTTTAAATGCCTCTGTTAGCAATTTTGAAAGCAAACAGTAAAAAATAAAGAGGAGAAGGCAGCATAAGACTGAAATGAAATCTTATTCTGTGCACTGTTTTCCAGTTTTAAGTGGTAAATGGGTATCTCATATATTGTGAAGAGAGTTGGGTCAAATCTATAAAATCATCTTCTAAGTTCTATTTTATTTTAAGCTCTAAATTAAGCTGGGCTACAGAAATTGAACTGTCTAGGAGACATATGACCAAAAAAGTCCTGTCAGCCAACAATTTCTGCATCTACTTTCACAACAGGATGAGAAAAATGACTCTGAATTTGAGGGTATTGCAACTGTAAAAAGCTCTGTTGATAAGGCTCTCTATGAAGAATAACACAAATTAGTGCCTGCTTCAGTATTGAGATTTAACGCCCTCTTCCAGGACAGCTCAGCTCTTGTGCCTCCTGGAAACTTGCCCCTCCTCATTTTCCCAGGCAGGTCTAGCTCTGCACATCTGTCCCCATGGCCCTTGGAAATGCTTCTGTTAGGGCGTTCACTCCCCTCTCCAGACTGAGTGGAGCACTTCAGGGGTAGGGGCTGCGTTGTGTTCTTCTTTGTGGCTTCTGGGTCTGCACAGTGCCATGCACATTGTAGAAACCAATGAAAATATGCCAACTGGTAGATGACAATTAAGAAGGCCTCACTAGAGACCATTTTCTAGGAAACCAAAGACTGAGATTACTAGGATGCCACATTAATTTATATTTGAAATTATAAACTACTATTAAGCCATGGCTCCATTATTTTATTCTGATGTGGTTAGTTTTGATTGGTTGAAATGTGTCTGACAGATAAGATTATTCGTTCCAAAAGATCTTTTGATTTATTCCAAAGTAATAAATTTTAAGAATTAATCATAAGAAAAAGCTTTAGAGGACAATAACATCTTGGGAAATTATAATGTTAATTTCTGTATTACATAAATAGATGTCAAACTGGAAATGTGATTTTTGAAAATTGTTTTGGTGTAAAACCTTTACATTCAAAATCTCAGTTATAGATATTTTGCATCACAAAATTGTTCTTATAGTCCAAATGGAAACACAGAATGAAAATTCCTGTACATTCCTAATTGTCCAAACTAAATCAGGTGTTATGGCAGTAATGAATTCTATATTAGACCCTAGAGTTGACCTACTTAAGAAATGGAGATTTTGAGCTTCCAGAGAATCTATTCTTCAATATCACTTTCATATTGAACAAATATTCAATATTAGTATATTCACTTATCTTCAGTCTGGGAAGGTATTTGAAAAACTGGGATCTAAGAGTGTCTCTGTGTGTGTGTGCGTGTGCATGTGTGTGTGTGCACTCATGTATGTGTGTGTGTGGAGACAATATCTTTACCTCTTCATTACTTTAAGTATAGTTACCCTCATTCATATTTAAAGAAGACCCCACTAAAAAAAAGATTTCCTTTTTACTGCCACCACCTTCTACTCAAAAATAAGCATAACTTCAGTATTTTTATCAATTGTAGATGAATGAACAGGGCATTCACATATTATTTTGTAGAATTTAGCTCAGTTTCCCTCTCTCTTAAAAGGTGCAAGATATAAAGTAATAATTTTGAGTAAATTGTGGGGATTTATGTTGAGCTCTTGCTAGGCATGAAGCAAACAACAACCTGAAAAAGTTGCATTGCCTTGTTTTCTCGGGAATTATCCCTGAACTTGTGTTACTCAACTTTGAGTTGCAAAATCATCAGGGGGTGATTTGATATTAGTAGTAGTTACCCAAGCTCTATTCTTTCCCTGATCAGCTTCCCCCTGTTCAACTGCTCCTAAAGCATTGAGTGCATTCAAGTTTCTGCTGTGATTTGACTTAGATGAGTATAATGAAACCAAACAAAGTAATGTGAACTCTTTCTATGAGTAACATTTGCCACGTAATCCCTCTCTGGATGTTATTTTGATCTGTTTTGAGAGAAATTTTTTAAAATCAGATTTTTAAAGATAATAAAGCTATGAATGGCAGTCTGCATTGTTGTCTATACAGCTATATGTAGACAGCTGCGTGTATACTTATGGAAACCAATCATTTGCCTTATGCCTAACACTGCATTAGGTGCTATGGACATGGTAGAAAGAAGGCCTTTAAAATTTATATTGATTTCTGGGAAACAATTTAAAATAAACAATGTAAAATCATTCAGAAAGAAAAAGGCAGGATCAATATTTAAAATCAATATGCAGCCATTATTTTGCTTTTAGTAATGACCGGTATAGCTGCTTTCTATTTGTTGTCTTCAGTCCTCTGGCTTTATTAGGTGAATGTCTGATTCACTCCATCTTTCACAAGGCTCCAAAAGCAATAAACCTGAATGTCTAGTAACTGGGCCAGAGTCTGAGAATGACAGGTGCTGGGAATGGCATTTTGAAGAACTTAGCTGTTGAACTGCCCACCTTCCAAAGAAGGAAACAAACACAAAACATTTTTATGTTCTACCTTGAGATGGACAGGCCTCCGTGTTCCCTAAAAAAACTAATTATATACAACTTTGACATTTCCTCATCAGGGCCCTAAGAGGAAGTAGATGGCACACTGAAATTAGGATACGGTGGAAAAGTTTTATCAACAGAGGAGCTAAGTGCAAAGGAGTGGAGAGGGTGTCGGGTGCCACCAGGCTGAGTGTACGGATGTGGAACAATGCAAAGGAACAGTTGCCCCTGCTAGGGCTGCAAGAGGGAGAGGGTGGTGTCATGTGGAAGGAGATAGAGTCTTTCAGAGAAGATCACACCGAGAAGAGCAGTGACCTTTGGGGGTCATTTGGCCATCAGGATTATATTTTACGTGATCCTTCTTTATAATTTTCTAAATTTCCAAACTTTCAGTAGAGAACTCAAATTATCTTTATTTTACAAAGTTACCACTTTCCCCACAGTACAGTGTGCTTATGTGTTTATCATGACAGGGCACCCCTCACACATCCTCACACACGAAGGTGGGACTTCTAGCCGCTGACAGCAAGGCCTGCTGCGTGGCTCCTAGCACAGAGGGAATTGTTCACGCTGGCCTCAGAGTGATGTGTTACAAAATTAAGTGGAAAATAATTCTCTAGAGAAGGCTGTGGAGAAATTTGTGAGATTTGTAGCATAGAGGACAGTTCTATCTATGAATCCTCCAAAGTATTTTCATGAAAATAAATCGGTGATTTCCATATTCAAAAGTGATCTCTTCTTGGATTTGCACCTTACTCTATTCTAGAAACATTTCCCTATGCTTAGAAAAAATAATGCCAGAATTAGCCTTTAAATGATACTGATACAGTTTTCCTGAAAGGCAGATGTCCTCAGGGCAATTTATCACAAGCCTGCAAGCTGCAAAAGTGGTACAAAGCAATAGACTACTGAGAGCATTTTGTTATCGTGATTAGGTATTTCATGGCTAATCTCTTAGCTGCAAAGATCCACTCATGTGGATGAGTGAAGCTTCTTGTAACCAGGGGTCAGTTGGCTCAATAATCACTTCTAAAGCCTTTCTGTTTCTTGGATCAGTATTTACCCAGCAGAAATGCAGCAGCACCGCATGTTTTTACTTTATGAAATGTTAATTATATATTTCAGGTATTTTGTAAAACTTTTAGTTAGCATAATTGTATGATTTTATTTGGGGACTTCTCTTATCTGGAAGATGAAGCTGTTTTCTTCAATTCCTAGGGCAAAGTCCATGGCTATTCCTACCATATTGTTGAGAGTTAGAAAATAATTTGAAGTAATGTGATGTAACATTCAAAGGAAGTAAGCTAGAAACTGACATCCCCACGGATGTTTCTTTATACTCCAGAAGAAGTTTGATGGGCAGAGAACATTTATAACTTGAACCTGCCTCGGGGTCTCACAAGGAACCCCCTCTATTCCTTTGGTGACACAGTGCCTACCTACGGCATAACCAAAGCGCTTGCTCTAGGTACGCGCACAGGAGTGACAATGAATTTGTATAAACATGTTTGTTAATAAGATACAGGGCGGAGGGACAAACTGCTGGAAGCATTTCCGAAGCGTCTCTTTCATTTTGTTCAGTCTGCAACTCCACACGTGTTTATGAGAACAGTGTTTACTGGCCAGGACATTAAGGTACGCCCTGAGGAAGACACTCAAAACTATCACCATCCTGTTCTTAAAGAACTTGTGATCCACCTGGGAAGACATGATTTTCACATAAGAAATGGTTACTCATGATGTGATTTAGAAGATGATAAAGGTCAAATTAGAGACAAAGGCTGTATTTTTATCCCAAATTGTTGCTGAATGCAGCGTATAGCCCAGCAATTCTATTAAGATTCCCTAGTCACTTTTTTTAAACCCTCTTTTCTGTGCTTAATATCTCCAAATACCTCTCTCAGTCTCACCTGTTGACATCATCTCATTCATCCTTGAGATTATAAAAGCAACCAGAAAAAAATCACTGCATCTTCCCACCAGCGAATCAAATTCCCTATACCCCTGCACCCATGTTCCCTTCTCACCCTTGTTTTAAATGTCCCTGTTCTTGCCTCAGTGGAACCCTCAACTTGTGGTTTCTACTGACCACTTCTAGTCTACTCAAGATCACACTCTGTAGTTATCCTCTCACTCTTACAAGAACTTTTTTTCTTCCAAATCAGTCATTCCCTTGGCATGCAAATACGTTTTGTCAAAACCAGTGGCCAATTCTCCCTCCTCATCTTGTTTGAATTCTTTGTAGCGTCTGTCCCCGTCCACCGTGCCCCTCCTTCTGTAACTTTCTCTTCTCTTCTATGACATCACTCTCCTGATTGTCACATGCCTCACCATCTCAAACTCTTTCCAAGATCCTTTGGTGGCTTCCCTTTCTCTGGTCAGCCTTTCCATGTTAGAATTCCTAGGGCCCGAGCCTTGGTCCCTTTCTCCTTACTCTTTATCTTTAAGCCCCCACAGTCTCATCCAGTCCCATGGCATTAAACATCATCTTAAATAGGACGGTGTGGGAGTCCAACCGAGAGTTTTTTCCTGCCTCTGGAGGTGGCATAATAGCGCAGAGATTTCACCTGAGAGGACACATGGCTGAGAACAAAATTATTAACTTCTCCAGGGCCAATTTCTAAGCAAGCCCAGTTCTGGTTTGAGACTGTGTTTTGCTGCAGGGGCGAGAGAGTTGGACCCACTTCAGCATCAAGACAGTTCAAAGGAGAACTAAGAATACGAAAAACATGAACTCTTGGGAAAATACAGGGATTGTCGGGCATTCAAGCTCCTTATATAAATTTATGGGAATCTGAACTACTGGTGATCGATTGTTTCTATCTGAGAAGTGGCTTTACTTTTGGGAAAACATCCCCAAAGTATGGCATATGTTCATGGAGTGAGGGTAGAATCAGTAGCATTTAACAAGCAGCTTGGTGAGAGACAGTTAAAACAGGGCTGCTTTTTGTCAAAAGCATAACTTGGGGCAAGATAGGTGTTGCCATTTCTTGGTAGTCAGAGCCCAATCCACACACACTCCACAGCCTTGCTCTACCCATTAAATCTACTACTCTGGGGCTTTAGCCAGGTGCTCTTACTGGCAGATCGGATGGTCCTCTTGGGCATTAGAGGATGACCCCTCTGCATCAAGGAAGTTTTTAGGTGGGATATAACTGACATGTTTCTGACACATCTCATGAATTATCTCAGGTTCTGTCTGACTCCTGGTACCCTTCTCTCACCTCCAGCCCCTTGATGCAGGCAGTAACTCTGCAAGGAGGAAGATCTAGGAACATAGCCAGGGATTCTTAAGGAGAATGGGGGAGAAAAGTGCTTTTTAAAGTGATGAATGTGAGAAAAAATTTCATATGAGGTTTTCTGCTTTTCTTTTCTTTCTTTCTTTTTTTTTTTTTTTTTTTTTTTTTTGGTTTCTCTTTGCGTTGTTTCATTTTTGGTAAAATCAATCCTCTCCTTCACCCATCATTAATAGGTAAAATGTAATGTGGCCTTTGCTTTCCTAAAGTTTTAGCTCCTTTTAGTAGGTAAATTACCCAAAGTTTTTCTAGGCTCAATCATCTAGAGGAAAGCATGTATCTGAGATTTTACATAATTTGGAAAAGGCAGAACCTATTACTATTCTATGAAAAGGTGTCTTACTTTTTAAAAATATTATGCTATTGCCCATAGTTAATGAAATGTGCTTGGTGATTCCCTTTGGACTGAATAAATCAAGCTGTAAGTACATTTCTGGCTGTTTCTAGGATGGTGGTTATAATGTGTCATGGGCTGAGGGGTCAACATAATATGGTTGGCATATTTTACCTTGCAGAAATCTGATCTTTAGATCCCATTGTGTATTCTTGTTCCTTGCCTCCCCTTTTTGGTTTTCACCATCTTGTCCAAGACAGAAGGATTTCGATCTCAGGCCCCAGTGTGACTCCCCTAAGGTCAACCTCTGGGAGGCCTCTTTCTGTCCTACTATTTGCACTGTCGTTGTGCATCATGACCTCTAGCAGGAGTTTGCCTTGGACTCTCTGGAATTATAGCGTTTTCTTTTGTAGGAATAGGAAGACCTGGAAGTCCATCCAAGCTCAACTAATAAGAACTCAAAAAACCAGAAGGGTGGACACAGAAGATTCCTTTTAATAGATAACTAAATGCAGCTCTGAAGAACACTTCTTAAAGTCTGCTAATTAATTAATCTCTTAATTTTCTTTCTGTGCAGGAAGCTCCAGGCTTCATTTCCATTGCCTAGCAGTGATGTTGGTGTCTTCCTACTGGAGCTTTCTTGTGAAACAGGAAATCCCAGGTCCAGAGTGTTGGCTCAGATTGGAAGCTCATTTGCATGTGCATCCTACTGCACAGAGTGCCAGGCATATCTCCAAAGCCTGCTCTGCTTATATAACAAAGAGGTGACAATTGCTAGCAGCTCTTTGAGCAGCCTCAGGGGTGCTCTTCAAAGATTCAGCCCATGAAAGAGGAAAACATTTGTTTGATGTCTGGATTGTCTGCTATTAATTTTTGTCATTAAAATATTCTTTGCTAGAAAAATAAACTTTAAATAGTACTTTCCCAGTAAAATATTAACTTTTATTTAATTTTTAAAAGAATTTGATTTTTGTTGGTGTGTGTAAAAATAGGAATTTTTTGTAAAAAATGAAGATAATTCATTACAAATCAAATTTTTAATCAATATATAGTATACACGAATATTGAAACAATGCACCACGCCCCACAAATATATACAAATAAATGTCAAAAAAATTAAAGTGGGGGAGTGTAGTTTTGTGTTTCACTAACTCATAATGCAGCAGTTAGATTTGCTAACAGTTGTACAATTTACCAACTTTAGTAATGATTTACTATCATTTTACTATATGAATTTAAGACTAATTAAAAATACTTAGTTCTGTCATGCAGTTCTTTGTAGAAGAATTTATGCCATGACATAATTTCCTCTTGTTTAGAAAATCAATGCACTGAAAAATGTGTAAATAATTTATTTCTCTAGCACTTGTCAACCACACATTTATATAAGTGCAATCTAGTGTGTGAGAAAGGGCCTTGAGGAGAAAAAGGATTCAATAAGTGTCAGTGGAGTTACTGAGGGACACCAACTGAAATACTGTCACATAGGCAGCTACAATTTATGTATACTCAAATGTCTGATTACTTTTAAAGGGACAGTTTTATATTCAGGCTGAGACCTTTTTCTTAGAATGCTAAGAACATGAGTTTTCAAAATTTCTGCGAGATTTATATTTTAAAATCTGGTCTATGCTACTGCATATTTCATCTTTTGAGGGCAGGAAGATACTTTAATACAACTTGAGCCAGGAATGAGAGTATCATGAGCAATGTGAGTGTGTGGTGGTACATGTGTGCACAGGTGTGTCAGTGCATGCATGTGTGCATCAGTATGTGTGTGTGTCAGTGTGTGCATGGGTGTGCCAGTGTGTGCATGAGTGTGTACATGCATGCATCAGTGTGTGCCTGTGTACATGAGTGTGCCAGTGTGTGCATGGTTGTGTCAGTGCATGTGCATGGGTGTGTTGGTATGTGTGCATAGGCCAAATTATTTGTCTTCGGAATTTTTGAAATATATAAGTCCCATGTTTCTTTTTCTTGAGATTTTCTCAAGAAACTCTCATGATGATACATTGCTATAGAATATTTGGAGGATATGTCACAGATTGAGAATGGGTATGGGAGAAAGCCAATTATTAATTGAAAACTTGGTATTCCCAATCTCAATTCCCAGCCTGCAAGTTTTTTCTGGTTTAAGAGGAAAAAAAAGTTAAAAAAAAAAAAAATGTTGCAGTTTAGACACCCCTTCACTCTTGCTCACTTTATGAGTTGGGCAGATTCTTAACTTGGTGCACATGGTGGGTTGAATGGTGCTCCCCCACCTCTCCAAAAATTTGTTCATTCAGAATCTGTAAAAGTGGCCTCATTTGGAAAAAAGGATCATTGCAGATGTTGTTAAGTTAAGTCTTGAGATGAGATCATCCTGGAATATCCAGATGGGCCTTAAATCTAATGACAAGTGCCTTAGAAGAGAAAGGCCAAGGGTGTTTGACACACAGTGATGTGCCACCCCAATTCTGTCATAAGCCCTATACGGCAAAATATCAACAACCGCTGAGACAATATAGAGCTAAATTTCTCACTCTTCAAATAGTGTTTTAAAAGTAAACCAAAAATCTTCAGCTCATTCACATGCATCTTGTATTTTGTTTTTTTCTGTTCAGCTCTCTGGGTATGTAATTTGTCTTGTACAGTTGTACAGTGGAATGTTAACTCTGATGCTTGATTTTAACTGAACAAGTATTTTTTTGTCAAACAAAACAGAAAAATCCTGAATAGATTCAGGGTAATTGTCTAATAATAATTTCTATTTACAAACCATTTAAGTGTTTGTTTTCTACCATCAAATTTGATTACTTTACATTTACCCTTGACAATTGAGATCAAAGATAAGAAAGTAATTTATTAAACAGACTTCATTCTTTTCCTCTTTTAAGAAAAAATGTAGAGGGAAAGAATAATGGGAACAAATCACCAGAGTTGACATTAACCTGCACAAGACAGAATAACCTATAACTACCACACATCATATTTATTCCGTTGCTAAACATAAAGAACATGTTGCCTAGTGTCTGACAGGAAAAATGAAACTTCAACTTATATTTTAAATGATGACTATTTGCATATGCAATTTCAAAGTAGAACTTACAATAAATACCCTGGTTTACAAGGTTTGAACTTTCAGGAAAATGTTAAAGAGTTTAATAAATTACTGTAAACACGCAGAATAAATTTAGAGATATACGTTACCTTTATTTTTTTCTGAAGTACAGAGAAATTATCAATCACAGACTGTACCTTATTGCATTTGAGTTATGGGATCTTTATCTCATAAATTCTATTTGAGTAGCCACCATCCTTAAGGACATCTTGGAGTTCGCTATTTTTATTGGATATATGGCTGTATGTAGTTTTTTAAAAATTTAAGCAAAAAGAATTTTGTTTTAACACGTATAAGAGATATAGCTCATACTAATAAAAAATATGGGTTTAAGTGTACTGTAGTTCTCAATTGTATTCATTTCTTAATGTAACAAAGTACCATGAACTGAGCAGCTTTAAACAACAGAAAACAGTCTCACAGTTCAGTGGACTCTTAAGTTCAAAATCAAGGTGTCCGCAGGGCTATGCTCCCTCTGAAACCTGTAGGAGAAAACCCTTTCTTGCTCTTTCCTAGCTGATGGTGGAGGCTGGCAATCCTTGGCATTCCTTGGTTTGCAGCTGTGGCACTTTAATCTCTACCTGCATGTCACATGATCTTCATGTGTTTCTTCTTAAAGTTATGCCCTTGTGTGTCTGTGTGTCTTTTCACAAAGACACCGGTCATATTGGATTAAGTGTCCACACTATTCCAGTATGACCTCATTTTAACTAATCTCTAAAGACCCTATTTCCAAATAAGGTTACATTCTGAGGTACTGATTATGGACTTCAGCATGTCTTTTTGAGAAACACAATTCAACCCATAACATTCATTGACCATTTTCTTCTTTTTAAAATTTTTATTGACTTTCTGTATTGAAGCAGTTTAAATGTACATAAAAGTTGCAGAGATAGTACAGAGGATTTCCATATATGCTTCATCCAGCTTCTCCTAATGGTAACAACTTTAATAACCATGGTCCAGTATCAAACTAAAAAATCAACATTAATAGTGTTCTATTAGTTAAGCTAGGGACTTTATTTTTATTTCACTAATTTTTTCACTAATGCCTGTTTTGTTGTTATTGTCCAATAGTCCAACCCAGGATACCACGTTTCATCTGGTCAATTTAGTGGCATCTCTAATCTGTGACAGTTTTCTGACTTTCCTTTTATTATTATTATTTTTATGAACTTAGAATAGAGACGTTGAAGAATACTGGACAGATATTTTGTATAATGTCTTCATTTTGATTTTTCTGATCTTTCCTCATGATTAGACTGGGAGTATAAATTTTGGGGAAGGATATTTCAGAGGTGAAATGCGCTGCTCCTCACACAAATCAGCAGGTACGTGAGACCAACGTGGCTTATTCCTGGTGATGCTAATCTTGACTCCTTGGTTAAACTGCTGTCTTCCGGGTTTCTTCATAGCAAAGTCATCATTTTCCCCTTTCCAGGCTCTGTTCTTTGGAAGTGAGTCACTCAGTCCAGTGACACTGAAAGGAAGGAGAATTAAGTTTCTTCTCCTGGAGGGGCAGATGGGGAGGGGGGTGGAATGTTAAAGTCAACACAAGAATTAATAAATACTTTGAGGGAGCTACTTGGAGGCTATGCAGATCACCTGTTTCTTTTTAAAGTTATACGTTGATTTTTGCATTCATCAGTGGATCTTGCCTGAAGCAGTTATTACTTTGGTATCCAAGGGTGATGTTCTACTGTGGAATATACTATAAAGCATATGTACTTCACAGGGCCTGGTTTTCCAAAGCCTTGCAGTTTCAAATATTGACCTTGCAAGGACAGGAAATTTTCCTCAGGCTGTAAGTCTCTGGTGTAAGATAAAGATTTGTGGCACAGCAAGGTTGCTGGCTCAAGGACAGACTAGTTGCTGATTGTCATGTAAAGATACTGAGAAATTGCTATTAAGAAGGAATGTTTGCTAAGATCAAACTGTTGTTGATAAGACCACTTAATTGCCTTACTGGAATGTCATATGGCTTGTTTCACTGAGAGTTACCAGCCTATATTGTTAAATTTTAACCCCACCTTTGTTCTCTTACTGTAACTTCCTGGTATGGAAAATAAATGCAGGAAGAGAACACCAATTCAGAGTTAATTTCCCAAGGAAGGGTTCCCTTTCACTTGAGGGTTCCAGGATATTAACCACTTCAGGGCCTCTCACTGCTCAGAAGAGATGGGATTTGAGTAATCCTTTGCATCTCCGTCACCCAGGGGAAGTGGGGTGACAAATCCTTGGGGGGGGCGGAAAGCAATGCAAAGCAACATTCTACTTTGCTTTTACCATATTCTTTTGAAAAACAACTTAAAAAATAAGAATAAAGTAATCATATATACTGGGATGGTTTAAGACCAAACGAAAAATGTATTCACAGTGCTTCCTTTTTAATAACATCAGGTCTAAGAAATAAAATCTGATGACCATTACTTTCTCATGGACACCAAGTGCATTAGAGCTCTGAGCAATGGGAAGGTGCTTAATGGTCCAGAGAGAAGGTGCATCACCCCTGTGACAGTGCTCATTTGCATGTACTGTTTAGCCCCAGCAGGAGGTGTTCATTCAGGGGTCTCCCAGAGCAGAAGTATAGACATTCTCAGGGAAAAACAGTTCTTCATAAACTTTATAACCTCATTCCAAACCCCAGTTGTCAATTTACAGCTTTCTGGATTGACATCTTAAATCAAGAAGATGTCACATGTGTACAGTAACTGGCCTAATCTTCTCTGTAAATTGCTGCCTGTGGTTTTCAAAAACATAGTAAATTGCAGGCAATTGACAATGTGTCTCCCTGCATGGCTAAGTTCACTTCTGCCATTAACAAATCAGTCTTCAATTATTCATGTGTATCACCCAACGTCTAGGTTTTGATTGACAGCTATTGATTTTAGGCACCTGTAATTCTGTCTTTTATACTGAAGTAAAATTGGTCACCTGATTTGTTCCATTCTCTTCAAATGTAAAATTAAAGCTGTAAGCAGGAAAAATTACTTCACTTTCTGCCTCTATAATCTCAGTTAAAGGTGAGCTCAACTCACTGTACATTTTGTGTTTCTGCGGTCCTGTGCTGCTCTGAAGTAGGATAAAATATTTTTTCAGAAAAATAGCTTTAATGGCTTCTAATATTTCAAATACACCAAGAAGTTCTTCTCCATCAGTTCTATAATTACAGGGCAACAGTAAAATGATTAATTATATGTATAAACTAAAACATCAGATGGCTCATTGGTTAGGAATTGCTACTATTATGCATAGCACATTGGTTTAGAAACAAGGTTATATCATCTCCTCAAATGGCTCAACCAAATAGAATTTTTGTTTCTAATGTAAGTTTGGGTAAAATATGGTACTTGTTCTAAAATGATTTTTAGCAGCATACTTTCATAAGGGTTTTTCTGAAAGCATATTTGCTCTTCCTTAAAATCATGTTTTGAATCACTACTGGCTCTAAGCTAAATAATGCACATGTGCCATGAAGGAGTCCTGTATTCAAGGAGCATTAGTTCATATGTGCTTAAGGAAACTAACTTCAGCGCATTTTAAAAGGAAGCCCAGCAAGAAGGCATGCCACTCTTGCCCTGCTCCATAACATCATAGCTCAGTGCTTCTGTTCAGTGCATGTCTCTACAAGACCATCTTCTAAGGGCAGTGACCCATGCTCTGATCCATGATGGTGTGTGATCACAATTATAAACTGCAGGTGGAAGAGGAGTCTGGAAAAAGAGTGTGGGATGGAAATAGATGGATAAATGCAAATTCATCACAAGAGACAGTAAAACAAACTGCTTTTCTCACATGTAGTTGGTCATGAAGATTGTCTTCATATGTAAATATCAGCATTAAGCATTAAATATTAAGGTGGTATTAAACAAAGTAATGCATAAGCCCATCACAATTTCCTCAGGGAGACCTTTGCTTATCCTTGTGTGTTTAACACTCCTGCTCTATGTACTCAGAATTCTAAGAAAAGTCCCTTATCATAACACTTTCACATTTTATTATTATTATTTTTAAATTGTCTATGTTTCTCATCATGTAGAAAATTTAATGAGAACAAATCTATCTGGCATATTCTTATGTTCAGATTGCCATTCTCATTAGTTTAAATTAAAATTTGTGTATCAGTTTGCTGAATTATATATGACAGAAAATCCCCAGGACAATAGCTTAAAACATTGTGTTATATTAAAAAAAATTCTAATACTAGGTAGACCAGGGATGATATAACAGCTCCATAAAGATGCAAGGTCCCAGGCTCTCGTATTTTTCTGCTGTTATCCTAATCAATGATTTATCTGCCCAAGTTTATCTTACGGACTAAGCTGGCTGGCCTGGCTCTCGCCAACCCTTTTTCCCCATCTTTCTCTATGTAATTGGTTTGCTTTCCTCATTAGTCTGCTTAACCCACATTCTCACACTTACACTTTTTGAGTGAGGGATCTAGAACTCTTACACTAAGCTTAAAGGAGCCTGTGGACATCCTGCAATGGCCATACCAGTCAAACACACATCAGATGCATGGCTATTATAGTGTCTCTCATGTTCAAGCCTGCTCGAAAGCATTTAACCCATGATTTCTCATGACATCAACAATAAACTTTCTCTGTGCAAAGAGTAATTGTTTAGAATATGCCCATAATACATATGTGATTATTATCAAATGAGTTAGAGGCAAATTTGTGTAGCAATTCAATGATTTTTTTTTCCTTTTTAACATCACAGAAGGTAGTGTTGTGTAATTTTATTGTAAGTTCCTCCATTCCTGCAAGGTGCTTCAGTTAAATGTTCATCCGTTATCATTTAAGTGTGTAGTACTATTGTGTTTTATTGTAAAAAACTACCCAAATGCATAAACTGCTATTCTGTTAAAAAAACTAAAAAGTGATATGCAAATAAGTGTGTTTATCAGGTTCTCTTTTATAATCTTATGAACAACTACAAATGTCACCTAAAATTCTTCATCATTCTAATTTTATTCTCAATTGAAGTTTCTCAACCATGAGATTGTATCTATTAAATACACAATTAACATCACAGCAAGAGCATCCACGATCTTAATGGCATTTACTGGTGTTCTATTTGTTCTACACATTGTTGTTCTCAAATGACCTGATGTTCAATTTGCTCCACCAAGAATTCCACCCATATGTGTGAATTTCCTTTAAAAAAGCACAGAAATGCATTTCACTAGAGGATATTCAAGCTGTTTTCTCTGGAGCACAAAACTACTTTCATTGAAGTTTAGCAGCCATGACCTACTCTTAATGTTTTAATTTGCAATCGGTGGCCCAACTAACTCTCATTTATTGAAATAATTATAGATTTATTAAGGAAGAAATGTCATTTGCATTGAAGCACGTGAGAGAACGGGGCAAACTTGGAGACCATCACATGAGCAGGGCTCCCAGGGGCACCAGGAAAGCCGAGAGACATCAGGATCACCTCCCAGCCTTCCCCCAGTTCCTGGCTGGCTGTGTAAGGTGACCACTGCTGGCCTGCGCTGGCTCCCACCCAGGTGGCAGTCTGGAGGGCAGCATGTGGGAACTGTAGGAAAACTTCAAACCACAAGCCATGAGTGTGGTGTGCTTTGGTTGAGGGAGCAGAAATAAGACCATGTTTTAACAACTTAGTTTCAGCAGCTAAAGTTGGTACAGAATTATGATGTATTAAGGGATTGGAAAGGGGAATTTGACACGGAAGAGTTACCAGGGGAGTTATTGGAGATAATAAAATCATTTCACTATTTATACTCCTGAATTGAAACTATGCAATAAACTAACTACACAGGTAAAACATTTACTTTCCTTCAAAAAATTATTTATTCTCATATTTTGATTGGAGAGAGAATACTGTATAAAACAAAAATGGCAGAGACCATGTATTTCTGTGTGGTTATTCCATTATTTTTGCACAAACATTGCTCAATACAGTGACTCTAAACAAAGATCAATAAATGCAGCTGCTGTCAGAAAATTAACACAACTGCTCTTGAAAGAAACAAAATTAAGCCTATTTGCCACCTATTTGTCCGTAAAGAGAGGACATAGTGCTGTTACACAAATTTCTGATCAAGAGCTATTAAGGCAATACCAGCCACAGTGATAGCTTAAAAGTTTGGAAGGTTTCTGTTTGCCATTAGACTGTGTAATCTAGCAGTAAATTAAATTTCCTGGTTGTCTCCTGAGAAAAGATTCCCCAAATGTTTGTGTTTGCATTTTGCATCATTATAAAATACAATACAGGTTTCAAATTGCATGGTTTCCCCTTATTGTGGAAAAGCTACAGAGGGAAAAATTAGGTCAGCATATCATTGAAGGAATATCAACATTTTATTTTTCTGAGTTATGTTCAGTTAGAATTTCAAGGTCTTTGGAATAAGAAACATAATGATATTTTAGCTGACTTATTCTATTTTCTGAAATATAATTGCATCCCTTGAAAAAGTAGTGTGAAGCAACACAACTTAAAATCAATTATCTACAGGAATTGAGGTTTCTTTCGAATTAAGACCCAAAGGCAGGCTTAAATAGAAAGATCTTCAAAACTTGGATAAATATGTAACCCCATCACCTCCTTCCTTTCACTCCTCTCTCCAAACAGTGTTTGAAAATAAAAACAGAAAAGCAGGATATATACAGAGCTTCAATTTTTTTCCCCTAGTGATCTAAAGGTGTTTATGCATTTTAAAAAATGCCTAATTGTACCATTTGTTGTGTATTGATAATGTCGTTGGCAGTCAAGTAGAGGTACTTGCCTAGAGGTTTGTAAAGTAAACTAAACAGGCTAAGTGACCCTTCTCACTGTGCCTGATTGATACTGATATTAGAATATTAAAGAGGATGCCACCTTACAGCCCCAAAGAATGCATAGCCTTTGCTGGGCTTCCAGAATGCGGATTCTGTTAAGGCTTCTTGATTGTTTCATTGAGACATCCGTCTTCACCAAGACGGCAGAACGATGTCAGGCTAATTCCTTTGGAGAATAAAAGTATGATTTGAATTTTTAATATATTTTTTGATATCTTAAATGTGCCAGACTAAACAAGGTTTATATTTATGTGCTGCATGCATTGCTTGGAAGAAAAATGATGCCAAGTCATGTAATTTCCAAGGAAGCAGCAATAACTTAATTGTGCCCTTGCTGATCATAAAGTATAGCATGAAAAACAGTCTTGGAGACTTCCAAAGACACTCAAAGTACTCCTAGGGGGAGCCGTGGGGGCGTCAGGAAAATCTGGCAGCAGATGTATATCAAAAAACTATTCACATGTTGAAGGACAGGCTTTAATTAATAGTGTTACAGCTGTGAAGTTAATATGGAGATGTGAGATCCCATCACAAGGGACTATTATATATAGTTAACATCACTCAGTCTTACAATTTCCCCTTTTATGTTAATGCACAGTGATAAATATACATCCCAAAGTATTGGCCGAGTGTTGTGAAATCTGGTAATAATAAGAATAATAATGAACATGATGATAACCGTCATTTATTGAATGCTCACAATATGCTAAGTCCTTTACTAAGCCCTTCTTAAGCATTGTCTCTTTTGCTTCTCTCAACAACTCAATTAAATCGATGCTAATGTTATCTCTATCTTGCAGTAAAGGAAAGTGAGGCTTTAGTAGAGTAAGTAATCTGCTATACAGGGTGTTTTTGGTTAAATACCCAAATTGTCACTCCTTATCATGCCCCCATCAACCTATTCTTTGCCAAACAACATCAATTTCCTTCAAGCGTGAGAACACCTGGAGAGGTCGTCTCTTTCCAGATCCAGAGACAGAATCTCGAGCAGTGTCATCTCAGCACAGTCCTTCTAGCCTCCTGTGACTCACTGAGAAGTGAGCTTGGACACATATATCCCAAAGAACCGTCAGAGATATTTTTGCTGCATGATTTATGGGAAAATGTTCTCACTTTTTAAAAGAAACAAAATAAAGCAATGCTTTGTCTTCTGGACTTAGGATGTAGTATGAGTGTAAGACCTAGATCTGCCATCAGCATCCTGTCACCATAAGATGAATGAAACTAAGACAAAGCCCTTAAACCACCCCCCACACAACCCCACACTCCCAATTCCTCTTACCCTCTCTACTTTTTTTCTAAAAAACAAATTGCTTTTTAGCATATGCCATAATTTCCTTTATTATATTTATTCTTTATATATTATATATTATTATAATGTTCATTATTTATATACATTATCATACTATATTAATTTATAGTTCCCCCCCCGGCAACAGCAGAGGTTTTATGTCTGTCTGTCTTACTCATGTATCCTCGGCCCCTAGAACAGTGCTTGCCATAGGGGAGGCTCTGCTGAAAGGGGAAGACAGGAAACACTAGAAAGAACCTGGACTGCTGAGCGAGTTAACCAAACATCTTACCTCTGTACTTCTTGTTTTATGAGTAGTCAATTCTCTTGAAATGAAAGTTATTTGGGGTTGGGACCTGGTTTACTGAAGAGCCAAAATCCATCAAAAGTAATCTTCTTACCAAGTTGACCAGTAGAAAATATCAGATGAGAGATTCAAATGCATGTCTGTCTGCCTGACCCTCAAGGCCATGTTCTTTAACCGGCGTGCTATCCTGCATCATAGACAAGTTACTAGGGGGTGCTATGAGATCACCTTGGAGCTGGAGAAGGAGGTAGTGATGATGTAATCATTCCACAAACTGCTGACTACTGTGTGTTAGGCATTGGGATGAAAAGCAGGAATGTAAGTGTCCCTGGAACTTGCCCTTCAACTTAGGAATATACAGGGTGATTAATAACAGACCTGGGAGAAACGTGAAGAAGTAACCTGCCTCTCTCAGTTGGGGTGCTTTCAACAATGGACGATGGGAAGTCCCAAATACATTCATCTGCTAAAACAATATGGAATTCATCATCTCATTCAGTAAGGAATCTGGAGATTAGTGGTTTGGAGTTTGTCCAATTCAGAGGTGCAATAAATGTCATTAATGACCCAGATTCTTTCTGTCTTCCTGTCCTATCACCTTCAACTGACTGGTTTCCTCATTATCTCAAGGTGCCTAAGCAGATCCATTCATTTCATCCTCCCCAACATCAACGTCTACTAGCAGGAAAAAAATAATGAGTTAACTCTCCTATCTCTATTTTATGAGCTAAGAGAAAGTCCCTAAAATCTTTTCTAGGCAGACTTAACATTGTGTCTCATTGGCCAAATTTGGGTTATATGCCTTTTTCTTTTTCTTTTCTTTCTTTTGTCTTTTTCGTGACCTGCACTCAGCCAGTGAGTGCACCGACCATTCCTATATAGGATCCGAACCCGCGGCGGGAGCGTCGCTGCGCTCCCAGCACTGCACTCTCCTGAGTGTGCCACGGGCTCGGCCCTATATGCCTTTTTCTAAGCAGGTAAAGGGAATATACTGTCCATGATTAACTTGAGCAAAGACAGTTTCATTCCCTGAATCTGCAGAGGTTAACCAGAGGTGTCCATTTTATGCAGAACAGGGTCACATAGCAGAGTGTAGATACATGAAAAAATTCCGAGTTTTCTTAATAAGAAAGAAAAGGAGAATAGCTACTAGGTGGATGTCAACAGTGTTTGTGACTGGTTTAGTTCTCATCTCGCATAATCCCCGTGGGCTTTGGACACAGTTGCTAGAACTCTTTTTCTGGGATTCTGTGAAACAACTTTCTGTCAATCATTTTCTAATTATTGTAAAAGTTGAATATAACGAACACTAAACTAAAGGCAAATGGGATATTGTTTGGGGTGCTATGGCTGCATAAAACAGCACCCCCAAACTTTGTTGTTTAAAATGACAGCAATATTTATTTTGCCCCCAATCTGCAATCTGGGCAAGGCTCCATGGGTATAGCTTGTCTTGCTCCATTCAGTGTCGCCTAGAGAGGCATGAAGACTGGGGTGGAGATCACTGGGACTTTATATCTGGTACTTGGGCTGGGAAAACTCAAACAGCTCAGGCTTCTTGGGCATCTCTCCCTCTGTCTATATAGTCTCTCCATGTGAACTCTGTGTTGTGCCGAGAGAGAGAGACAGAGAGAGAGAGAGAGACAGAGACAGAGACAGAGACAGAGACAGAGACAGAGACAGAGACAGAGACAGAGACAGAGAAAGAACCAGGAAAAAGCTTGACCTCACCTCAGAAGAACTCAGCTCTATGGAGAAATAACAACATCACGTTGCAAGGAGACAATGTCAGTGGGATGTATGAGAGCACAGGTATTTATATGTATTTTCAGAAACTTGGCAACATTATTCTGTTTGTTTCAGAAAACAAATGGGAAACATTATCACAGAAAGTTTAGAAGAAGCCATAGATAGACAGATAAACCCCATCCTGTATTAAAACATTTACAAAATTAAAGTAATTAAAGTAGCACTGTTGACATAATAGATTTAAAAATCAATGAAATCAAATGGGTATCTGGGGAAAACGGCCCTGTAAGAACTTGGTATATCATTTAAAAAGCATGACAAATCATTGGGAAAGTTGCTAAGTAAGTATCATTCATTGAATTGCTCAACTATTAGCAGAAAATATCTATTTGAGTCTTTACCTTACAAAATACTGCAAAATTAAACCTCAGAGTAAGTAAGCAAAAACAAACAAAATATTATATTACCTAAAGGTAAAATTTTAAAAATACCCACAAACAATTAGCAAATATAAAAACAAAATGAGCTGTTTATTTAGTATATAGGAAAATATTCAACTCTATATGCAGCCAAAGAAATCTTCAGCCCTAAAAACAAAACAAAACAAAACATTTTTTTTACTACCAAAACAGCAAAGGTATGAAATGATATTGGACAGTGTTAATGACAGTGTGGCTACTTATGTATTGCTGTAATGTCATTTATATCAATCACCTATTGCTGCCTAACAAATTATTCCAAAAGCTAGTGATTTAAGACAGCAATTAGCATTTGCTATCTCAGCATTTTTTGTGTGTCAGGACATTGGGAGCAGTTTAGCTGGTTTGGGATTTCTAATGAGTTTGTGGTCAAGATGCTATTAAGGGGTGAGATTATTTAAAAGCTTGGTAGGGTTGAAAAACTTTCTTCCAAGAAGGCTCAATGACATGACAGGCTCAGTTCTTCACCAGGTGGACTTCTTCATGGGACTGCTTCAAGATTCTCACGGCATGGTGTCTGGCCTCCCCCAAAGCAAGTGATCCATGAAAATAAGGTGGAAGTAATAATGCCTTTTATGACTAAACTTGGAAGTCACACAGAGTCACATGCTTACATAGTTAGTCACATAGTTACATAGTTAGCTTTTTTTTTTGCATGTGGTATAAACATTTCAGGCCGGGACTTTAAAATGCTATTATAAATATGTTCAAGGAATTGAAAGAAAAGAAAATAATAATGGGTGAAGAGATGTAGCATCTTACCAGAGAAAGGGAAATATAAAAAGTAGAAATTCCAAACAGAGAAGCACAATATCTGGAATGACAAATTCACTGGGTAAGTTTAGGTAAAGCTTAAGGACTACAGAAGCAAGCAACACTAGTTAATAGAAGAAAAATTTATAGACAATATCCAAGCTAAAGAACAGAGAGAGAAAAGATGGTGGGAGAGTGAGAGAAAGGCTAGCACCTCAGTGACCTTGGAGAAAATATCCACCATTCTGGCATATGTGCATTTAGAATCCCAGAGAGGGATTTTTTTTTTTCATATTAAAAATAATAACGGCAAAAATTCTTTTTTTTTTTTCCCACTGCCACCACTTTTTTCTTGGCATGTTAATCATTAACTAACTGAACACATTTCAAATATGAGACAACTCTGTTCACACCAGAGTATATTCTTACATAAAACTTAAATTGAAATCATCTTATGTTTAATAGAAACAGACGTGTTTAGAATAAGAAGTGGTGGGAGCAGAAAACCTATGAAAATGGATTCTATTTTTACAGGAAGTAAAAGTAGGAGAAAGTCATTTTTAAAGAACGTACTTAATTGATGGGATTCTGGGTGATTTTATTCACTTCTTTATACTTATCTGAATTGCCCAGTTTTCTTCTAACAAATATTTCACTTTCATAATAAGAAAAACTGTCTAATAGTGGTCAAATCATGGTAAATTTATTTAACGACTGGAGTTGAAGCACTGGGGGTTTACTGTACGACTCATCTGGTTAAGTGGAAGCCTAAAAAAAAACATTTCTAAATATTCAGAGACTGGTCAGCTATTGAATCTCTCTGAGCCTCAGTTTCTTCATATGTAAAATGGGGGAAATGAGAGTACCTACTTAATTTGTTTGTGAAGATTAGGTGATGTTCTATGAAAATTATTTAACACAAGGCCTCGCATATAGTAAACATTCACTGTAGCTCAGTTTTGATTAGCAATTCCACCTAGGAGGCTAAGATAAATTCTGTTTATTCCTTCTTCTTTGGGCTTAGAAAACCTTCTATCTTTGGGGTAAGTTTATAGCTAATCTCTCTCTCTCTTTTTTTAACTTTTTTTAAAAAATTGAAACATGGTTGATGATACATATCTGTACGGTACAGAGTTGCATATCAATACCTATGTGCAATATGTTGTATATTCAGCATTATATGATGTAATCTTTTTTAGTGGCCCTTTACCAATTCCTCCCTTTACCCTCCTCCACCTTCCATTTTCCCACCTCTGGTAACCTCAGTTCTTTCTTCTCCTTTTGAAAGTTCAACGTATTATTGCGATTGTTCTCTCCTTCTTTCTTTTTAAAATTTATTTATTCTTTTAGCTTCCACTTATGAGTGAAGACATGTGGTATTTCTCTTTCTGTGCCTGGCTTATTTCACTTAACATGATTTTCTCCAAGTTTGTCCACATTGCTGCAAATGGCAGAACTCCATTCTTTTTTATGGCTAAGTAGTATTCCATTGTGTATATAAACAACATTTTCTTTATCTGGTCATCCAATGATGGATATTTAGGTTGGTTCCATATCTTGGCTATTATAAATAGAGCTGCAATAAACACGGGAGTGAAGGTTTCCCTTCCACTTGATGATTTCTATTTCTTTGGGTATATACACAGCAGTGGAATTGCTGGATCAAATGGCAGTTTTATCTGTAGTTATTTGAGAAACCTCAATACCATTTTCCATAATGACTGCACCAATTTACAGTCCCACCAACAGTGTAGGAGGGTACCCCTATTTCTGCATCCTTGCCAGCATTTGTTATTCTCTGTCTTTTTGATAACAGCCAGTCTAACTGGGGTGAGATCATATCTCAATGTGGTTTTGATTTGTATTTTCCTGATGCTGAGGGATGTTGAACATTTTTTTACGTGTCTGTTAGACATTTGTATATCTCCCTTTGAGAAATGCCTATTCAGCTTCTTTGCCCATTTTTAAATCAGGTTATTTGGTGTTTTACTGCTAGATCGTTTAAGGTTCTTTGTATATTCTGAATATTAATCCTTTGTCAGATGCATAGTTTGCAAAAATTTTTTGTAGGTTGTCTTTTTGCTTTGTTGTTTCTTTTGTTATGCAGAAGCTTTTTAGTTTGATTTAATCCCATTTGTTTATTTTTCTTTTTGTTGACTGTGCTTCTGTGGTCATATTCATAAAGTCTTTGCCTAGTCCTACTTCCTGAAGTGTTTCCCCTGTTTTCTTTTAGGAGTTTTATAGGTTCAAGTCTTATATTTAAGTCTTTAATCCACTTTGAGTTGATTTTGGTATATGGGTAGAGGTACAGGTCTACTTTCATTCTTCTACATATAGATGTCCAGTTTTCCCAACACCAGTTATTAAAGAGGCAGTCCTTTCCCCAATGTAAGTTCTTGGTACTTTTGTCAAAGATCAGTTGGTTGTGGGTCTGTGGGTTGATTTCTGCATTCTCTGTTCTGTTCTATTGGTCCATGTGTCTTTTTTATGCCAGTTCCATGCCGTTTTGGTTACTATAGCTTTGTAATATAATTTCAAGTCAGGTAGTGTTATGCCTCCAGCTTTATTATTATTTTCTGCTCAGGATTGCTTTGGCTGCTAGGAGTCTTTTGTTGTACCACATGACTGTTAAATTTGTGTTTTCTATTTCTGAAAAGAATGTCTTTGGTATTTTGGTGAGGATTTCACTGAATCTGTAGACCACTTTGGGTAGTATGGACATTTTCACAGTGTTAATTCTTCCATTCCAAGAGTATGGAATGTCTTTCCATATTTAATTTCTTTCAACAGTGATTTGAAGTTCTTACTAAATGCATTTCTAGACATTTTATGTTTTTGGTGACTAGACTATTTAACAGGGCTAGCTTTTTTATTTCTTTTTCTGCTGGTTTGTTGTTATAGTATAAAAACTGTCCTGATTTTAGTGTGTTGATTTCGCATTTTGCAACTTACTGAAATTGTTTATCAAAATTACTGAAATTCAATATCAAAAAAAATCTTAGAAGATTTTTTTTTTTTTTTTTTTTGTAGAGTCTTTAGGCTTTTCTGTACATAGAATCTTGTCATCTGCCAACAGGGACAATTTGACTTCATCTTTTCCAACCTGGATACTCTTTCTTTCTTTCTCTTGCTTGATTGCTCTGGCTAGTACTTCCAATACAATGTTAAATATGTGTGATGAGAGTGGGCATCACTGTTTTATTCCCATTCAGGAAGATATTCAGGATGATATTGCTGGTGGGTTTATGGTATATAGCTTTTACTGTATCGAGATCCTTTCCTTCTATACTTAATTTGCTGAGAGTCTTTATCATGAAGGGATGTTGAATTTTGTCAAATGCTTTTTCTGTGCCTAATGAGATAATCATATGGCTTTTGTCCTTGATTTTGTTGATATGATGTATCACATTTATTGACTTGTATATGTCAAACCATCCTTGTATCCTTGAGATAAATCCCACTTGATCATGGTGTATACTTTTTTGATGTGTTGTTGTACTTTATTTGCTAATATTTTACTGAGGATTTTTGTTTCTATGTTCATCAAAGATATTGGCCTATAGTTTTCTTTTTTATTGTTGTATCTTTGTCTGTGTTTGGTATCAGTGTGATGCTGGCCTCATAGAATGAGTTTGGGAGAATGGCCTCTGTTTCAGTATTTTGGAGAAATTTGAAGAGAACTGGTTTTAATTCCTCTTTAAAGGTTTGGTAGAATTCACCAGTAAAAAAAATTCTTCAAATTAGTAAAATGCACAAGCTTACCAATCCAAGATCCAAACAAATCCGAAGCAACATAAACACAAAGTGAACACACTTAGGTATAATACAGTTAAACTGCTGCAAAAGGGAGATAAAGGAAAAACATCTTAAAAAGTACCCAGAGAAAAAGGATGATTTACATTCATGGGAAATGATAGTAAGGTCATCTTACCAGAAACAATGAAGGGGGCAGAATACAATGTAACAACATCTTCAAAGGGCTAAAAGAAAATTTTGCAAGTCCAGAATTCTGTATATTTTGTAAAATTTTCTTCAAATACAAGGGTAAAATTAAAACTTTTTTTGTAAATGAAAGTGAAAAAACATGGTGCCAGTACACATATAACAAAAGAAATATTAAAGACAATTTTCAAAAGGAAGAAAATAAAATCTGATTGAAATTTGGATCCTCAGGAATTATATTTGGAAACCCCAAATATGAGGTTAAATATGAAAAAGTAAAAAAATATATATATACATAGAAACCAAACAAATAGAATAAAATGCCTCAAAATATTAATAGTACTGGTCTTGGATAATTTAAATATGGGTCAAATAATCTACAACAGCGTCTTGCATATCTGACCCCCTCAATTAAAGAGGCCACGTGAATGCAAAGAAACCATAGATAGAAACTATTACTTCGAAATTTAATACAGTGTATTAGGAGGGGTAAACATATAAATAAAATCTATATGCAGCTGCTTCTATCTCTGAGCAAGTGACATGACTCAATTGTAGGGTTGAATGTTCTATGTTTAGAAATGTCTTTGGTTAAGGTAAGTCTAAAAGGGCAAGGCCAGGACAAATGAAGGATTGCTTTTTTGTGATGAGACAGAAATTTTGTTTTCAACCAACAGCCTGCAGATGGAGAGAAAAGCCCAGAAACAAGATACATGTAGAGAAATGGGCCAGAGGGCATCTGAAATGGTGGCACATTAGGAACCTTTGAGAAAAAAAAATCCCAAGTGAGAAACTCCCTGGGAGGGAGATGGTAAAGGACTGCTACATCTAATGCTCAAGTTCTACTCATAATGTCCTGTTCCATCATCTCTTTTTTTAATCACAAGTCCTCAATAAGCGTCTTCTCTACACAATGGCCCGATGTTTATGTGCTTTTAGAGAACTGAGGAAATGAGCTGGAAGAGGGGCCACATCCCAGGAAACTAAGGGTGACAATGAGAACCTAATCACAGCAGAAAAACAGGTGACAAGATGCCAATTCAACAGGACATACCTTCTCTAGTCAAATTGACAATCTGTCTCAAAACATGTTAAATGGAAGTAAATAAGGCAAACTCAAATTACAGCACAGAAAATGGGTTGAAATACAACATAAAACTTAATGTTTATAATTATTTTATTTATAAAATCTGAAGTTATTTTATAATGTGGGTTAGCTAGCAGATAGTTGGGAAGTTATTGAAAAGCTAGCACATTACTAAAGAGAAATATTAGTTTATAGGTATTGAACTTAGTGTGGAAAATGCAGTATCTGATTTTCTCACTTATTCATTGATATGAGAAATGGTGATGGGTTCTGACTACAATGTGATTATAAGGTGGAATAAATAGGAACCACCTCCGGAGCTTTAGAGGAAGTTCTTGGCAATTTCTTCCTGCCTGACTGAATCAAATGTCCTTCAGTACACAATGGACCTCTCTGGAGTCTTAGTGAGACAGATTCTATGAGAATCCCTGCCAGCCAGGCAGATTTTCTAAGCTCTAAACCACAAGGGCAAGTAGAAGTCCTTCATAGTACTCAGAGAGCCTTAAGAATGACTTAAAACAACAGCATACATTTGGAAAACTCCAGTTGCAAATGAGAAATTTTTTTTAAAAAGATGTGGCTTTTTATTTAATCATACTGTTTAGGCTCTTCTTTACAATAACAAATTATGCCATATTCAAGAAAATATTTAAATCACTTCAATAAAAATTCAATGCAAGCTGCTCTTCTCTTTGGATGACAATCAGAAAATGTTTCTACAGGAATCAAAATGACAATCCTGTGCTCTGCTGGCATTTGTACTAGACAGACTGATGTAACAGTTTTATAAAGGTGCATCCAGATAACTCTGTGCCATCTAATCAGAAATTAGAAATATGAGTCACCACACTAAAACATTTAGTTGGTTATAAATAATTATTCCTCTTAAATATGTAGAGATACCCTCCTTCGTAATATAGTTATATTTTAGAGCAGCTATTCAAACTGTGGTACCAATTTGCTATGCACATTGTTACATTCACATTCTTAGTCAATCCCTTTTTTTGCTCTAATAATAAGAATGTTCAAAACAATTTTTCACTTAACCATTTGGAGTTGTAGTCATGCTGATGTCATTCATTTAAAAAATGGAAGCCAAGTCCCACTTCAGCATAAAAAACTAGAACATAAGGCTATTGTTTTGAAGTTTTATTATATTTACATATTTTTACATACATTTGCCATTCAAATAAGGATTTACTTTAGCATAGCATCTTGAGTGTTACATTACTAATTATATGTAAGTCATAATAATTTGTAAATGTACTTATTTCATACCAAAACAGTGTGATAAACACTATGGTAAACAGCATGATAAACTTACTATAGATAGACTACCTACTTTTAGATCAAAATAGATAATAAAAGCATTCCAGGTGACTCATAGGGCAGTCCACAATGTACACAAGATTAAAACAAAATTAAAAAAAAGAAGAAAAATGTGGAGATGAAAGGCATATATAGGAAACAGGTCAATAATAAAAATGTCTGTAAGTTTAGGTCTTCTGGGAAGAAAGAGACAAGGATCATGCCTGAAAGTGTGCTCTTTATGAGGTCTGTTAAGATCTTTAAAACTCCAAAGCTCACCTTCAGTACCTGCCAATTACATTCAATTTATTTTAAATGTGTTTTGCTGACCTGAAGATATAACTTTATTCTGAATGCTGAATCGATTACTGTTTTCTGAGCATTCCTCTTTTGTAACAAATAATATGCAAATTTTCTGGGAGGCCACCCATAATATCAAAATAAGTTATGCTAGTAGTTTGTCAAAACCAGAGAAAGTTGATGACAGCGTTTCCATAGTTCTGATAGAAGACTAGCTCTAAAAACAGATATGTGGACTTAACCAAGTAGAGTATATTTTCTTGGGCCATTTTATAGAAGTAGGAAATGTGCTTTCTGTGAAACATATAGGTAAAAAACATTAACTAAAATAGGCCATGGAACTTTACTGAATAGAACTAAGATGAGTAAATTGACAGAAGATTTTCATAATGAAGAAAAGCCTTTCAATTAAACTCAGCAACCTGTAAACCTGTTGACATCACAGATTGTTTTTTATTAATAACTCTTCTTGTTTTAGAAAATGCCTGAATTACTAGAGAGCATTGGTTACCTTATTTTTTTAAGAAAACACTTTTTAAAAAAATTTTAAAATATTTGATTTACAAAGATTTTCTGTATTCAAAGTTTACAACATGATGATTTGATATTCATATACTTTGTGTAATGATAATCACAATCAAATTAGTTTATGCATCCATTGCTACACGTGCTATACGTTAGATCCCCAGTACTTATTCATCTTACAACTGAAAGTTTATACCATTTGAACAACATCTCCTCATTTCTATTTCCCCCACTAGCACCTGGTAATTGGTTACCTTTAACTTAACAGGTTATCCCTAGATGGAGATCTCAGAGCTCATCTGATCCAGTCATTTTTAGATTCAGATGAAGAAATTAAGACACATAGAACTTAATTATAGAACAGCTTGGATGTCTGAGAATGACAATTTCCTTGGGAAAAAGTCAGCACATTAAATAAAATAGTTTTCTATTTATTTTACTTTATCAGAAAAGTCCACGAATTCTTGATTTCCTTTATTTTTATTATACAGGCACACTAGTTATATTATTGTTTTCTATTAGTGATGAAAATAAATGACTTTTAAGTGATATAGAATTATAAGGATACTGCATTCATTTTATTATATTTATTTCTTTATAACTGTTTTTATACTCTATTGAATAATAGAATCATGCATTTTGGATGGTGCCTATAACTAGTTACAGTAATTATAAATCTCTGAAAGGCTCATGATAGTCACAAAATTTAATTTACATTCACTGTGTGTTTGGTCAGTCATGAATTTTTTCTAAAATGTAGTGCTAGAATTGGTTAAATCTGATGCTATAACTGCTCTCAGCTTTCATTTGAAATGAAGGTTTTCTTGGTAGAATTTATTTTTAAAAGACAATTAAAATTGTAAAATGACTAAGTCTCCTGACTCTAGAGATTTAGAAAAGTTGGATAATGTAGATAGAAAGTTAAAAATAGGTTGAGGAGTGTGAAGGTTATTCTAGGTGTCAACTTGATTAGATTAGAGAGTGCCCAAAAACCTGGTAAAGCTATCTTTTTAGGTGTGTCTGTGAGGGTGTTTCCAGCATAGATTAGCATGAGACTCTGAGTGGCCTGGGTAGGAAAGACCCACCTGCAATGTGCTGGGAACCATCCGATCCACTGGGGGCCCAGAGAGAACAAAAGACAGAAGAAAAAGGTGGAGCTCTCTCTATCTACACTCTTCTCTTTTGTCCATGGATATCAGACCTCGAGACTCTTCAGCTTTTGGGTTCCAGGACTTACACCAGGGGCACCATCAGTTTCCCTAGTTTTGAGGCCTTTGGACTTGGACTGAGCCACGCTACCAGCATCCAATTTTCAGACAGCCTGTTGTGGGACTCTTCTTCATAATCGCATGAGCTAATTCCCCTAATAAATCCCCTCTCATATATTTTTAACATATCCTATTGATTCTGTCTCTCTGGAGAACACTGACTGATACAAGGAGACTTCCCATTCCAGCTCATACATGCAAAGAGTTTAGAAGTCGTCACTCCCATCCTTACAACAAGAAAAACGGAACAGACTGAAATTCAATGACTTTTATTAGACCCATCAGAGAAGTGAGGTTCCAAGGCCAACTGTCACCCTTACTGTTGGATGCATGGGCACATCCAGAGATATAGAGTTGAGGTTTGTTTACCTGGAGCAGAAGCTGCTAGAGCCATAAACTAGTAGGGGCACTTAAATGGTGATTTTGATGAATTGCTGTATGCTGAATGTGGGCTAGTATGAGCGACAAGCTCTATGGGGAGGGTGCCCACATTTCTATGGCTTTTCTTACAGGAACTCCAACAGGTTTTCATGTGCAGATATGAGAAAGACCCACTTGTAGCTCTGTTGGAGGGTGGGGAGTAACCACTGTGAAATACGTACAGAACCACGATAGCCTCCTCTGTGGAAAGGACTTTGCTAGAATCTTATCCTAGTAGGGGGATGAGGATTATTCCTAACTCTAGACACCATCAGATTTCCAGTCTCAATTAAGGAGAAAATAGCATATTCATCAGGGGTCAGGTCGTCAAGGACATAGATTGGGAATGCTGCAGCCAGGGAAGGAAGTAGTTAATGGGGGACTCTATACAACTGGAGAAACACTTGTGAAGGTCAAAGCACTGAAAAACACGCTCATTTAAAGACTGAGATATAGTTGGAAGATTGTAAAACACACCCCCCCCATGCCTTTCTACATCACCAACAGCTCTCCAGTGTGATAACAGTGGATTGAAAGAGCTACGCTATGGATCAGTGTGTCCCCCAAAAGTTCATGTGCTAGAAATTTGATTCCCACTACAACAGTGTCGAAAGGGTGGGAAATGCAATTATAATATTTGAAAGGTGGTACTTTGAGAGGTGATTGGATTGTGAGGACTGTGCCCTTGTGAATGGATTAATTCCATTGATGGAATAATGAGTTACCATGGTTGTGGACTTGTGGCTTTATAAGGACCACGAGAGAGCTCTTGCCCTTCTCTTGACATGTGATACTCTGCCATACCACAGGACCCTGTAGAGAGTTCCCACCCAGAGGGCCCTCACAAGATGCACCCCTTAGATTGTGGACTTCCCAGCCTCTAAAACTGTAAGAAATAAATTTAATTTCTTTTTACATTACCCAGTTTCGGGTATTCTGTTACAGGCAACAGAATATGAACTAATACAAGCTGTAAGGCACAGACTCTCTGAGATAGCTTATATAGGAGTACAAAGTCTAGAGAGGAAACACAAAGACATTAGAAAAATTTGAAGCTGCTTGTACCTATAGTTGCAAAACCTTAAACACAGCTCAACTCCTAGCCAGATTAATATAAATCTTCATATGAAAGGCTTATTTACCTCATGTACAGCTTTCAAAAAAAAAAAAAAATTACAAAGCATGCAAGTAGCAAGAAAATACTCTCTGGAGAGACAAAGTAATGATGAGATCCAGACTCACATAGGACACAGATGTTGGAATTATCAAACAGAGAATTTGGAGGCAGAATGTTCTTTCCTTTCTCTTTGTGTCCATCCTGAGTTTCTGTGCTCCACAGGGTTCCTGACGTTTCTTTGCTGTACTCCAGTGCTTTCTTTTAGATGCTCTAGTCAAAATGTAGTTGTTTATTCATTGTTCTGGCCTATTTTTATGGAGGTGGGGATGGATGAGAACTAGGCACCTGTAGTCAGCCATCTTGCTGATGTTACCCTTCTCAAAGAGAATTGAAAATAACTATGACTAATATGCTAAGGGCTCCAATGGTAATAGTAGACAGCATACAGTAATAGACGGGTAACATAGACAGAAAGATGAAAACTCTAAGAAAGAATCAAAAAGAAATGCCAGAAATAAAAACCACAATGACAGAAACACATAATGCCTTCAATGAGTTTATCTGGAAACTTGAAACAACTGAGAAAAAAAACCAAGAAGCTTCCCAAACTGAAATGCAAAGGGAAAAAAACAAAAACAAAAACACAACAGAGCACTCCAAAACTGTGGGACTATATGAAAAGGCATAACACAAATGAAATTGGAATGTCAGAAGTAAAGTAGAGAAGGGAGCAGAAGATATATTTAAAGTAACAATGGCAGAGAACTTTCCAAAGCTAAAGACAGACAACAAACCACAGATCTAGGAAGCTCAGAGTGCACACAAAATCAACTTAAAAACACACACACACATACACACCCCTAGGCATGTTACATTCAGACTGCAGAAAATTAAACTCAAAATCTTAAAAGAAGCAAAAAAGGAAATCCAATGTTTTCTATAGAGAAACAAAAATAAGAATTATGGCAGACTTCTCATCAAAAAATATGCAAGCAAATGAGAAGGGAGGAAAATACTTAAAAAGTTAAACAAACAAACAAAAAAAACCCCCCCACCAAACTTGATTTCTATATCCAGTAAAATTATCCTTGGGAAATGAAGGAGAAACTATTTCTCAGATGAACAAATAGTGAGAGAAATCATTGAAAACAGACCTGCCCTGCAAGAAATGTTAAAAGTTTTTCAGGCAAGAGCAGAATGATACAAGTTAGAAACTTCAATCTACATGAAGAAAGGAAAGATCTACATAAAGAGAAGAATTAGTGAAGGTAAAATAAAATCTCTTATTTTTCATTACCATTTAAAGAAATAATAGTAACAATATAATTAGTACATGGTTGTAAAATGAATGTCAGCAATACCACAAGAGATAGGAGGAAGTAGCTGGGAATATCTTGTTACAACGTGACTGTATAAGCCAAGTCGTATAGTGCTGTTTAAAGGTAGACTTGTATTAATTAAAAACGTATATTTTAAATGAGGAAAACAACTAATGTACTTTAAAATAGGCATAATTTATACACTAAAAGAATGTGGAATTGAATCACATACACAAAATGCTCAATTAAAACGAAAGACAGAACATGAGGGGAAAAAAGAAACAGAACAAATTCAATGAATAGAAAGCAGTTACAAACGTGGTAGATGTTAATCCAGCCATATCAATCATTAAATATAAAGACAGAGATAGGTTTCATGTGAAGAGATGGAGACATATACCACAGGAAAGCCAATCAAAAGAGAGCTGACGCAGCTTTATTAATTTCAGACAAAGGAGACTTCAGAACAGCAAAGATTATCACAAATCAAGACAGGAATTAAATAATGACAAAGAAGTGAATTCTCTGGGAACCCATAACAGTCCTAATGTGAATGCACCTAACAAAAGACCAGCACAATTCATGAGGCAAAAATAGAACTGAAAATGAAAAAATACACTATTATAGTTGGAGATTTCAACTTCTGTCAGTAATTGATAAAGAAAGCAGGCAGAAAAATGTGGAAGCATATAGGTGACCTAAACAGTATTATTGTTGTGAGGCACCCTCCCACAAGAAATGCACTTACACGCCACTCGTGCAGAAAAGGGCAGTTTATTCACTCCAGCTGGCTAGTGACCATCTCCCAAGGAGCAATCAAGGAAGAGCAGCATCGGGCTTTGGTCTTGTGGGGTTTTTAAAGGCAAAAACTACATCCCATTGGCACATGGGTTTGTCCAGGTGTACAAAGCAAGCTAGGGAGCTAGGTCACAGAGGCCGAGAATGAGCCATTTGAGCAATCGCATACAAGTGTTCATTGTGTATGGTTCCTGTTCCCATGTAATAATTCACTGTGTATGGCTCCTGTTTCTATGAGAAGGTCAACGGTTTCCCATGCAGAAGAGGGGGGTAGTCTGCAGGTCAGACAGGGGGCAAAATGGAGTTACTTAGGTTAAGCAAGCAATCCTACAGAAGCAGATAGCTTCTCATTCCCAACTCCTCTTTAGGAAGGAATCAAATCATTGATTCATCAGTACTTAATTTGTTGTACTTAGTATGTAAGAAAAGGAGTTTGACTGATTGTACTTTTTAACCAAGGTGACCAGGAAAAAGGTTTTTAAACCAATTTTTATTATTACTATATAACTCTTCTCTCTCTTTAATGTGTTTTCTGACTAATGCAAGGCTGTCTCTAATAACACCCAGATGGTTGGTATAGAAACAACAGGTTTCCCTAGAGCCATATATAATCCACCTTGTTAGTCTGATTGTGTGGATTATATATAGGTGCAGCTGCTGCTGCACATTCAGATAGGTCCAGCCTCTGTGTAGGACACAATGACCACAGAAAAGAGGAAAAAATTAACTTTTTACAACATTGTCAGATTGATCACTTGGTGTAAATCTTTTTATCAAAGCACTTTACATTTTAAAATTGTTATTTAATTGGAAAAACTCTCAATAAACTAAATAGAAAGCACCTTTCTCAATCTAATAAAGTGCATCTACAAAAAGCCCACAGCTAACATCATACTTAATGCTGAAAACTGGGTGCTTTTCCCATAAACTGAGGAATAAAGCAAGCATGCCCATTCTTGTCATTTTTATGCAGCATTGTATGGGGCCAGCATTGTATGCTAGCCAGTCCACTCATGACAAAGAAGGGGGTCCAGATTGGAAAGGAACAAGTAAAACTGTCTTTATCCATAGATGGTATGGTCCTGTGTGTAGAAAATACTGAGGAATCCATACAAAAAGCTTCTAAAACTAAACATGTTTGGCAAGTTTGAGGACCTGAGATTAAAATGAAAAAAGCAATTGCACTTCTATATACTAGCAATGAACAGTCTGAAAATGAACTTAGCAATTTCATTCACAATAGCATTGAAGAGAATAAAATGTTTAGGAATGAATTTAACAAAAACGTGCAAAACTTGCCTGTTGAAAACTACAAAATACTGTTAATAGAAATTAAAGACAATCTAAATAAATGAAGAGACATTTCATATTCATGGACTAGAAGACAATATTGTTAAGATGTCAATTTTTCTCAAATTGATTGATGGATTCAACGTAACCCCTCTCAAATTCCAGGAGGCCTTTTTGCAGAATTGATCAATTGCTTTTGTTGGTGGGTAGGCCTCTCTGACCAAGGGGTGAATCTGGCATAGACTGAAGAAGGTTATGGTTAGTGATTTCAGCAAATTTATCATCTCTGAGGCAAGGCAACAGAGAGGGTGTAATTCCTTGTATGTAGGGGGTGCCCTTAGGAGGGGAAAGAAGGCTCACCTAGTTCTCACCAGCCTCTAGTTTTAATTTGGTGTTTCTTTTAAAGTCCAATTCATTCATTCTACCTGTCCTGAACTTTGTGACCTATAAATATGATGTAAATTCCAATTTATTTTTAATGTTTTAGCTAATAATTGGGAAATTTGGGCTGTGAAAGCAGGGCCATTGTCAGACCCCACGATTACAGGTAGGCCGAATCTGGGGACAATTTCTTGTAACAATTTTTTTTAATGTTATCTGAGCAGTTTCGGTTTTGGTAGGAAAGGCTTCTACCCATCCAGAAAAAGTGTCTATGAACAGCAAAAGTAGCGATACCCATATTGTCCATTGTTATTTTCAGTCATCAAACAGGAATGACTTTAAGTAGGTTTTCAGGGTTTTTACATTTGTTATTTCCATTCTAATCAACATCATATTTATTTCTTTTTTCAGGACCCAAGTCTGACCTTTTGTTATGGTCAGACTCCATTTTAAATTCTCTGGGCAAACCTTGAACTCAGATATGTTGTGAGACTAACTATACAACCTTATACTTGATATCTGTTGTTTTCTTCTAGCTGTAAAATATTCAATATGGACAAGACACTGTAATCCTTCTTGAAGACAATCCTTTCTTAATGTAATTTAATATTTGAGCTGTAAAGAGTAATTCTACAATAACGTGTCAAAATGAATAGCAAATTATTTCATCATTCTCATGTAACAATTTGATAATGTTGTTATGAAAAGATATGATAAAAATAAGACATTTACAACCACCATGTGTTAAGAACTATACTGATTGGGTCTAAACAAACCCACACAGCAATTATTATATGTAGAAAATTGCCAACAATAGGATCCCAGTGGAAGCCAAAAAAATAAAAGATATGACTCTTAAAGAAGCTGAAAGTTCCAATTAAGAAAAAAGTGCCCAGAAATAGTGTTTAATTTATGTAAACTCATATTACTCTTTCATGTTAGTGTGGCCGATTATAGCTTCCAAAAATGCCCACAGAAGTACTTCCTGCCCCATGTGTTCTTCCAGAATCTTGCCACTCCCACATCAAGAGATAGAGTCTACTTCCTCTCTCTTTGAAATTGAACAGGGTTGTGCTTCTGGGGTCATATTCATAAAGTCATTGCCCAGTCCTACATCCCGAAGCATTTCCCCTGTGCTTTCTTTTAGGAGTTTTATAGATTCAGGTCTTATATTTAAATCTTTAATCCGTTTTGAGTTGATTTTGGTATATGGCAAGAGGTATGGTCTAGTTTCATTCTTCTGCATATGAGTGTCTAGTTTCCCAGCACCATTTACTGAAGAGACAGTTTTTTCCTCCAATGTATGTTCTTGGTGCCTTTGTTGAAAATCATTTGGCTGTAAATAAGTGGGTTGATTTGTGAGTTCTCTATTTTGTTCCATTGGTCCATGTGTCTGTTTTTATGCCAGTACCATGCTGTTTTGGTTACTATAGCTTTGTAGTATAGTTTGTAGTCAGGTTGTGTTATGCTTCTGGCTTTATTTATTTATTTTTCTAGAATTGCTTTGGCTATTTGTGGTCCATAAACAAAGGGGATTAAATCAAACTAAAAAGCTTCTGCACAGCAAGAGAAACAATTAACAGAGTGAAAAGACAACCTATGGAGTGAGAGAAAATAATTTTAAACTATGCACCCAACAAAGGATTAATATAAAGAATATACAAGTAACTCAAACAATGTAACAATAAAAAAAAAATAACCTGATTAAAAAATGGGCAAAGGAGCTGAATAGGTATTTTTCAAAGGCGTATATACAAATGGCCAACAGACACATGAAAAAAATGCTCGCCATCACTTGGCATCAGGGAAATGCAAATCATAATCACACTGAGATATCATCTCACACCAGTTAGACTGGCCATTATCAAAAAGACAGAGAATAACAAATACTAGTGAGGGTACAGAGAAAGGAGAGCCTTCCTATACTGTTGATGGGACTGTAAATTGGCACAGCCATTATGGAAGATGGTATGGAGATTCCTCAGACAACTACAGATAGAACTGCCATATGATCCAGCAATCGCACTGCTGGATACACACCCAAAGGAGTGGAAATCATCAGGTCGAAGGGATACCCGGACTTGGATGTTTATCACAATTCTCTTTACAATAGCCAAGAGTTGAAAACAACCTAAATGTCCATTACTAGGTGATTGGAGAAGGAAAATGGGGGATATATTCACAATGAAATACCACTCTGCCATAATAAAGAAAGAAATACTGTCATTCGCAGCAACATGGATGAACTTAGAGAAAATCATGTTAAGTGAAATGAGGCAGGTGCAGAAAGAGAAATACCACATGTCCTTACTCTTAAGTATCAGCTAAAAAAATAAAAATAAACAAACAAATAAAAAAGGACAGAAAGGTAAAACAATCACAATAATATATTTACCTTTCAAAAGGAGAGAACAGAACTGAGGTTACCAGAGGTGGGAATGGGGTGGGGGGTAAGGAAGGAATTGATAAAGGGCCATGAAAAGTAATTACATTGTTTAATGTTGAATATGCTAATTATCCAGATTTGAGCATCACATATTGCACACAGGTAGTGATATTCAACTCTGTATCCCACAGATATGTACAATCAAATATGTTTCAGCAAAAAAAAAAAAAAAAAGAAAGAAAGAAAGAAAAAGAAATTGAACAGGGCATGAGACTGCCTTGACAAGGAGAATGTGACAGAATTGTTGCTGACCTCAGAGTAGTTTATGTGACTTCCACCTGACTTCTCCCAGTTTTTGGAAGTTGTCCCTTGGACCCAGCCACAGTGTCAGAAGGTCCAGGGCATGTATCAAGGCTTGTTGCAGGAGTCTGATGGACAGCCTCACCTAAGGTCTCAGCCCTCAACCATGCATCAACTGCCAGACATGTGAGTGAGCAAGCCTTCAGCTGTCCAGTGTCCAGCCTTTGACTCTTACAGGTGAGGCCCCAGATATGAAAGAGCAGAGGCAAGACATCCCTATGGTGCTCTGATTGAATTTACGACAACCTGATTTGTGACCATAATAAGTGGTTGCTCTAGCTACTAAGTTTTACAACCATAATAAATGGAACAGCTAGTGAGATCTGCATTCTCAGTGTCATATTATGGTGTCACAATAATGAATGTTTGCCACCAGTTTCATATACTACTTTATGCAACTTCTCCCAGAATGTGCCAAGGATTGTGAGAATCCTCTTTTAAGGATTACAATTTCAAATATAAAATAGATGAAGCTATGTGGAGAAATACCTATATACTTAAGTTACTGTTCATATAACAAAATCTAGGAAGACAATTTAAATACTACTGTGCTTCATAAAATGATTGACTTATTATATTCTCTGAACAATAATTTCAGGCTCGCAATAACAGAACTAGTACTATGTGGAGGAAATTATTTCATAGCATTGTCTCACTGCGTACAAATACACATTGTCTTTGTTTTTCTTGTTTTTTCCTGAGAATGGCAATTTCAATGAGTACTAACCATTTATTAAGAGCAAAGCTTTCCTATTGCTTACCATAGACTTAGGGCCCTAATATGAAACTGGAGGAAAGCAATTCCTTTGAGACATATTTTGTCAAGGCCCAACCCTTACAAAAAATTTCTTAGATTAAGTAAAATTCTGTTGGAATAATAAAAGGGAAATTATAAAGCTGATGCCAGAGGAAGAGTCTGGGGGGCCTGATAGCAGGCCTCAACCCACCCCATCCTCTTACCAGGTTCTTGACTCCACCACAGGAAAGAATTCAAGAGCAGAGTCACAGTAGAAAGTGAGAACAGGTTTAATGTAACAGATAAGAAATACAGACTTTGCAGAGACAGGGCGGTCTAGCTTCAGAGTCTGAGCAGGGCCCACACCAAGTCTAATGCAAAAGTAGAAATATACATACACACTTAAAGTTTAGTACAGAGTGCAGGCTGGCTGGAGAGACCTAGCAGCCTCCTGCTAAAAGTAAGCTGAGGACAAAAGTAAAGCATACCTCAGCCAGCAAAATGCAGGTTGGTCCAGGAAAGTGAGCAACAACCCCACCTTCTGCTGGGATTCAGCTTTTAGTTTCACTATCCAAAGAATATTCAATTAAAGGGGTCATTCCCAGTTATATAACACAGTCTTGCACATGCTCAGTTGGTCTTTTTTTGGAGCATGTTGGTGGGTCAAATCCTATCACATGCACCAGACATATTCATGAATGGTCTGTGCTCTTTAGCACCTCTAGTGGAAGGTTATTCAAAGGAAACTCCCTTATACTGAGCATGCTCTGCTACCAGGGTTATCTAACCCTTTTCTACTGAGCATGTCTAGCCACTGGATCTTCATAAGCCAGCCCTCTGAGTTCTCAATTTCCCCATGTTGGTGTGGAAAATAGGATAACTAGCAAAAGTAACTTTCCTGTGGGGAAGGGCCTAAATGAGGGGCCTGAAACCTTGGGGAATGGCTTGACACAGAGATGTGCCCTGTAATCTGAGCCCAGGGAAACTGAGTACCTCCTATCTCAGAGCCATAGCAGTTTTCAGGTATGTCAGGTTATTGCATTTTCATTATATACAAAACATTGTTAAACAATTAGCAAATGCACTAAAATATACATTTATATTATGTATGATGATGCAATTGAATTTCCAAGTTCAGTGACTATCAACAAGGTCATTATCATTATCATGTATGAACAACGGTTTTGATTCTGTATCTATAATTTTTGCAATTCCACCTGCTGTAGTAGGACTACCTGACATATTTCAGGCATTGTTTTCCCTAGAAGTAATAATTCCAACAAAATGAAGCATTGATTAGCTATACTGATAGCAGCAAGAGCCGCAGACCATCTTCTTTGACAAAAAGAATGTCTTTCACCCAGTAAGCTACATCTACCCTGGTTATGATTCACCTTCAGTAAGCTGCGGAGAAAAGAGAAAATGCCTTGACAGCCATACCAGAAGCACATTCATTTCATGGGATTCTCCTAATTATTAAGTGATTTGTTACCATCTCCTATAAGCACATATTGAAAGATGTATAGGACAGATGACAATGTAAGTAAAAAGGCAGCCTGTGTGTCTCTGCTTGCAACTCTGATTAGTCCCCAGGGGCAGTCCACTAAAAATGCGGATATTTGTTTCTCCATCCTCGCGTGACATAAAGGTACAAATATAAGTGCTGTGCTCAGAGAAAAAGATGCCTAAAGAGCAGCTGCAGGCAATACATTCTGAAAAGCAGCATTATTTTAAAGCTGTCAGGTAGGACAAAATTTAAGGTAAAAATTTCAAACAGATAAAAACACAATTTCCTCTTCTGTCAGAAGAGGCATGAGCAACATTCTGTTTTATGATGTTAAATGAAAAGTACATAATAAAAGAGACTCCAAATTAATGACATTTATTAGGATATCTACATTCTTTACCGAGGAAGACATCCCTTAAACCTACCTACCTATCTATCAATCATCATCATCCATTTATCTATTCCATGAATATCACGAAGCTACATTTGAGGTGGCTTGAAGTAAAATAATTCATCCCTAATAAGAGACCAAAAGATAGAAAATAAAGTGAGTGAATCATATCAAGAAGCAGCCTTGCTGAAGAACACCTGCGATAATAGCTGTCATAAAACCTTCAAAAGCAAATTTGACTTCTGGACTTTAAGAAGCAAACTACTAACAACAAAAAGGAAAGAAAACAAAAGACAAATCAGTCATGTGATTTCCCAGAGAAGGTATGTCTATACTGCGTAACCTACTGAAAGACAGCATTTACTACATTGGAGTTCAAAAAAACTATATTTTTATTGCTCTGTTAGTTTAAAAGGAGTTTGAAATATATACTGGGAATACGTTGGTCAAAATGGTTATAAATAAGAGTTAATGAGTAAGCTCACCTTACTGTCAAAAGCAACTTAAATTTATCAACTGATTACATATCAGCAATGAATAAATATTGATTTCTTGTTCTATACATTTCCTAATAATGAGTAAATATTTCCAATAAACATGTATTTTCAAACTCTGACAGTTACAATATCACTAGAAAACTACTGAATATAATAAAATTATGGACTTAAAATTTTGCAAGTTAAAACATATCTATCTATAGATATCTGTATATATCCATCTCTTTCTATATATATGATACATACACAGGCTGTATTTATTTATGTATATCTATCTATTAAATCTTTGAGGAAGTATGAATATCTATACAGACAGAAGTGCCTGAAATACAAATGTTATTTTAACTTTGCAATGAACATATTTCTTGGATATTAAATTTTCTTGTGCCAGAAACTAAAGTGAATAGTTGAAAGTCGTAGGAAAAAATGTTTGAAATCAATGCGTTGAAGTTTAGATCTAAGTTTTGTGCTGATAAATGCTAGCAGAAAAATAAAGCATTCATGTTTTTGCAGATAACCCATTTCCCAGAATCATGAGTGTATTTATGTCATGCATAAATTGCAAAACCACTTTTTCTGAAATCCTATGTAGTGAGACTTAGAAGCTAATATAGAAACACCAAGGCTGTTGTACATGTATTGCTATTTTCTCAAGAAAAACATAATACCCAGATTTTATCACATAAATTACAGACTACTGATGAGAATTTCCAGGGTTTTTTTTTTCCTCTTGAATCTTTCAGATACTATTGAGAATGTATTTGAATTCACAGGAGAGAGGTAAAAAGTAGGGTTTAGTATTAGAAGAGTGCTGATTCTGTACCCCAATTTCTGCAGTATATTCATGCAAGATTAATAAATTACAGAATCAGTTCAGAATGAGCTTGATAGTTTTTGGCTTCAGAAAGATCTTAGAAGAAATGATATTCAGAGGACCAAATGCATTTTGTAATTTATAGGCTATTAATGTGATCCCATTATTTTACCCATCATATTGGCTAAGGATTCCAAACATAGCTCATAAATTAACAGGTGTGGGAAACAGACATTTTAATACACTGATCATGAGAGAATGAACTGTGAAAACCTTCCTCAATATTAAAAATGCTAATCAGGGTTTTTAGATCAGAATTCAAATTGAAAGTGTGTATTTGTAATCTACCCTTCCATAGCACTCTCCAAAAATTAGCATAAAAAATTGAAAAGCTATACTTTGATAACAGTAAAGAGAATGATAGGGATGCCCATTTTCAGGTGAGAAATTTTATCAGATAACTGGAAAACAGAGTCAGATAGAAGTGGTCTGACAGATGATGAGACCTGACCAGAGGAACCACTAGGAGTCTCATTCTCAAGACAATAAGTACGTAAAGGCTGGTCATGAAAGGCTTGGCTGCAAACAGGAGACTAATGTAGCAGTCTGTACATAAAAAGTCTCTCCTCACTTCCCCTATTTCTCACTGTCTCTCTCTCACACCCGCGCACACACACGCACACACATGAACTGTTCTCTGAAGAAAGTGAGTGAAGCGTATGAAGAGTACTATGACTGCCAGCCTGGATGATGATATTCTAGGAGAAAACTCCACGTGTTCAAACATTTAGCTTCCCCACCCACACAGTAATGACCAGATACTTGCACACTTAGCTAGAAGCCATGTGTGCCAGGTCACACAGTCTGCCCACGTGAACAGAGGTCCCAGGCTGTTTCTCAGCCACCTCATTGTATGGGGATGATCAAACCACCAAGGCTCACCCATCAATGGAGGAAAGTCCGGAGCACAGCAGACAAAGACCAAGTGCACAGAGAGAAACGGAGAGCTGGGCTAAGCAGAACGGTCATGGAAAGCCACTTTTTACAGGGGGTCTGATAGCTTCTGAGAGTGCTAGAAAGCTTTGCAGTCTCGCCAGAGTAACAGTGTGATATGAAAAATGGATAGTTGGAGAATTCAGAAGGACTCTTGGGTACCAGAAATATACTTCAATAAACAATTCAGATATTTGGAAGTTAATATTGTGGAAATCATCATAAACCCAAACAAATAGACAGGCATTGAAATTTTAAGATAACTGATGGGAAACATAAAGCAACCATGAAATAAATACCATTTTCTGCTAATAGAAGTTCCAAAGAGATAAAGGAGAAAAAGAAAGTAGAGGAAATTATCAAAGAATTAAAAAAGATATTTTCTGGGAATTAAAGGGACACTAGTCTTCACATTTAAATGTCCTACTGAGTTTAAAGCAGTTTGAATAAAAATAATTTACATGAGACACGTCATTATATTATTCCAGAACTCCCACAGTAAAAAAAGAAAGAAAAAAAAAAGATTCTAAAATTTTCCAAGAGAAAAAAAGTAAAAAACAGAAACAAAGGATTTAAATTTAGACCAACATCAGACTTCTCTTCAGCAACACTGTGGTCAGGATAAAATGGAGCAATACTGTCAGAGTTCTGAGGAAAGATTACAGTCAGCCTAAAATCCAGTATTTAGCTATACTACCAATCCAATGGTGAACACAGAACAAAGATATTTCAGACGAGTAAGAAATCAGAAAAATCACAAATGCTCTTTTATTGGTTAATTGCTTGTTAATATACCAATATGATGGAGTACATCAAGAAAGATAAAAACATGGGCTCCACAGAATCGTGGCTCTAACTCAGGAGAACAGTAAACATTAGTCACTGGTTAATACTAATTAAGCCTAGCAGGGAACAACCATTCCGGATTAGAGCAGAAAAGTAAAAGAATCTTAAAGGGATACCTCTAAAAGTTCCACACAAGGGAAGAGTGTGTAGACCAGAGTTCTGCAAACTCTGGCCCATTGGTGAAATTTGTCCCATCACCTGTTTCTGTAGATAAATGTTATTAACATTAAAACATTGAACTTTCAGAAGGAGAGAACAGACCTATAGTTACTACAGTTGTGAAAGGAGTAGTGGGAGAGAGGTTAGGGAGCAATTGGGTGAGGGATACAAAGAATAATTATGATTTGTAATGATGAACATGCTAATAATATTGCTTTGATCATCACATACTGTACACAAATACTAATAGTCAACTCTATACTCCATAAATATGTATAATCAGCTATGTTTCAATTCAAAAAATAAATTTAAAAAAATGTTATATTGAGCCAAAAAAAAAATGTTATTGGAGCACAGCCACACGCGTTCATTGAGATATTGTCTGTGGCTGCTTTTTAACGTTGCAGCAGAGTTGAATAGTTGCAACAGAGACTGAATGGCTTGCAAAGACTAAAGTTATTTACTCTCTGCCCTCATTACGGGAAAAGTTTGCCAACCTCCAATGTAAACAATTGAAGAATTTGAGGATAAAATAAAGTTATTGAGTTCAATAAAAAAGAGTGGCAGTTAGACACTCCAGGGGGGGAAAAAATGTTGAATATGAAACAACCAGTCAACTAGTCTGAATAGGAAGCAGGACCGTAGAGAATATTCTCTGTGATAGACAGAATGCACAACAACCAGAAGCATTTATTAGGGATATAATAAAGAAGATATATGTCATATTTTCTCAAGATAAAACACTGAAATGAAATCAGATATTACTGGGAAAAAAAGGAAAAGAATAAATAAACAATAGCAAGCCAACTGTCCAGTGAATTGAATGGCCCCCAAAGTCACTGAAGCTTAATCCTCACTGTAAAGGTTGAGGGTGGAAAATCCTATGATGGTAAATGAAAGGCGGGACTTGAAGATGTGATTAGATTGTGAGGACTGTGCAGTAGTGAACAGATTAATAGCAGTGGTCATGGGCGTGGTTCTAAGGGCTTTAGAAGGAGAGCATGTGAGAGTCTCTCTCTCTCTCTGCTTTGGCTGTCATGCAATGTGATCCCCTGTGTCGCTGACGCCACCACCCAGGAAGGCCTCCCCAGATGTGTTCCCTGGATTTTGAACTTCCCAGCCTCAGAAACTGTAAGCAATAAATTTCATTTTCTTACAAATAACCGAGTTGCAGCTATTTTGTTATAAGCAACAGAAAGGGACTAATACAAACTGTTACTTGAAAGATGCGGTTCATATAAAAAGCATACTAAAATTTCCATAATTTTTAGCATAAGGACGTAGAGTACATGAACATATGGGTTGTAATGTTAGGACCATAGAGGAGCTATATGATCTTAGCTCATCACTTCCTTCTACATTAATTATTATTATATGTCATTATAAAATAAATGCCATTATTAGTTTATAACATTTAGAATCAACCCATAGAAAAAGCAGAAAAAAATTGTATTATAATTCTACAGTAGAATGTAAGTGTAAGCATATTCAGCAATATAAAAGTCTGTTAAACAAAAGGCACAAGTTACTGAAAGTTCTGTACTATACTGCATATGTTATGGCAAGAGGAAGATGTTTTTAACATCTTTTCACAATGCCAGTAGTTTCCTCATCTGGCACAAAAGTGAAAATGATTTCTTTCATTGGACACCAGTATATTTGCTGTGACATCAGACAGTAACCTCTAGTACATCTGCTTTGCCATATTATGCCCAAGGTACACATACACACACATACACATGTGCATGCATGTGCTCTTGAGAGTAGTCTTTTTATTGATCTTTGCATTGCCTAAAATGCCTAATATGGTACATTGCATATCTGCACATAGTAAGTATTTTGTCTATATTTGCTAAATTCGATTTTTACTTAAATAAGTAGTTTTTAAAACTCCAGATAACAGAACATGTTGCTGGACATTTACCCAGGCTGGATCTACAGAATGAACTTTGTCCAAATTAAAATTAAGTATAATGTTGATGGGTGAGGAGCAGGGAGAAAGAGAGAGGAAAAGGAGGAATTGGTGAAGGGACAACTATATTGTATATTGATAAAATAATTTTAAAAATGTACACTTAAGATGGTAAATTAAAAATAAATAAAGGGCCAAATTCTGGGGAAAAAAAGAATGTTCTTTCCTAAGAATTGAGTACCCTATCCTTGGCAACCAACTTTGGATAGAAGCAGAAACAATAAGATGATTATAACCTGAGGATCAATGCAGGGCCACTCACAGCTACATTGACAGTCACAAATCAAACTATGACATTTAAGCATATTGTGAAAGCTGATGCTCTCTTCTAACCAACCTCTACTTAATAGCTTAGGAATTCATGTCAAAGATTATTTTATAATTACTATAAAGGATATACTCTTCTATTAAAATTCTAATTGGAATTCAAACTAGTTAAACTGATAATTTCCCAGAGAATTTCAAAAGATAGTCTTGGCTTATTAATCTAGTATTACTTGAGACCTGGGAAGTCCTTTTAGCCCACAGGTCCACCACCACTACCCACTCTTTCCTCTTGTGCTGTAAAATTTCCTGTTGTCCAACCATCCCCCAAAATACTTTTCATGTTTGGAGTCAGTGATTCGTGGATTTGTCTAGCCATGATTTAGGACAACTTATTATACTGTGCTGCAAGTTGTGCCTCTATGAATATTGCTTTTGCCTCTGAGAAGCGGTAGATCAATGAAGCTTATAAAACAGCCCTACTTTATAGAGACTTGCTACTAATAGTAATAGTGACTTGGAGATTAATTACTTGAAGATGTTAAAGTGGATCCAAATCTGGAGAATGTTCTGTGTAAAGGATCTACATAGATTTCTTTAGATATCCATTTACTCTGTGTTTGAGCTCCTTTTCATTTGTGAATTTCATACAATAAAGGTAGTGATTGGAATTAAGAGCTTCACAGTCTCCATGGTTTTACGTTCTTTTATTCGGATTTAATTACAAAAGCTATGTCACTGAAATAGGAACCAAACATTGGGTAAAACCAAACACAATAAATAGAGTGAAAAATAATGTAGTGTACTGTCTCTTTTTTCCTCTTCTTTGACTTTTAGTATCAGCTCCAGTGGACTGAATGACCATTAGTACTTATCTAGTGCTTATAAGTGAGGAGGAACTATGAATACATGGAGAAGGTAATTTTTTAAAAATATAATTGTATGAACTGGTTTTCAAACTAGCATTACTAGATGAAATAATCACCTTAGAATATTTGAGATAGGTTCCCTAAGTTCTCTCTACAGTCTGAGTCCATATATCTTAAGAGAGTTGCATGGGTGTATCTTGCTCTTGGAATTTAATTGACTCAGACAGATGACTTACTTGATTTTGGAACCTGGAAAAAGTTACATAAATTGCTCCAAATTTTCTTTTTGAGAAGATAGGAATTGAGAATAATATATTAAAGTTTCCCATCAAAAGCACATACTTCATCATGAATGGACAGATTTATGGAGTCTGAAAAGCTGAAGGAGTGTACGTGAAGGGCATCTGTGAACCACAGATGCGCTCAGAAGGTTCTTTCAAGCACCCTGTGCACTGACTTGGTGATCAACTGGCAGAATGATAATGAAATCAGAGGAAACAGATGACAACTATTTCATCAGCTTCTCAATATGTCAGAGTCTAAACCAAAGTATTAAATAAATGCACTAAAACAATATTATGAATAAGAAAGTACTTAACACTTAATTTTCCACATTTGTGGATCTCATAGGATGTTCACAAAAGTATGGAATATATTATTATTCCCACTGGATATATGAAAAACAATAGCAATCAGCTAAATAGATAAAGAGCTAAGAATAGAAATGTTATGTCTTGATCCTGAAATCCTGCAACAAAAAGCTCTTTGTTTAATGAAATTGAATTTCAAAATAAATGTTATCAGCAGAGGTAGAAATAACATGGGAAGCATGGTGAAGCTTTGCCTCATTTCATCCTCTTCGTTTCCCCAGCTTATCCTTTGTCCCTATCCCTCAAAAAAGTAATATGGCACTTTTTAGAGACTTATTATCTGTGTGATCTGGGTCAAGTAACAAACTCTGAGCTTCAAATTCGAGTTCGAGTTCGTTGTTGAAAATATGTAACAGTAATCTTTGCCTTGCAGGTCATCATTAGCAATTGAATGCCTGTAAAACACTTAGAGGACAATCAATCTGAAGGGGAAAGCTCAGAACACATCCTTCAGCAGACCCACAACAGCCCACGCAGAATCTATTCTCTCCCTACTCCTCTCAAACCTTACAAACCTATGTCTGAGTTAGCATTGTCTTTTCTAGATGCTATCATTACCACTTCAGTACTGAATGGAGCAGCAATTCACCAAAACTTAACATGCATGTAAGACATTCTTGCTGCAAAGAATCATTGTTTCTTGAATATTTCATTGATATAGCAGTTTCATGCAAAATTTATAATATAGCAATATTAGCATTTGACACAGTTAAATGTAGACCTGACTCCACAAAATATAAAGTTCTAACAACAGGAATTAAATGAAAGGAAAATAAGTGTTTCCAGCACACCATGTCTCCTACTAATACACTTTTTAAAATGTCAATATTGTGAGTTAAGTCCTTACCCTTTGCCTAGAGAAAATGGCTTTCATACCAGTAATGAAGAGAATCACTTGTGCTATGTTGAGTGATTCTTAATGATCGACAACAAGACTCAGCACTTATGCAGCAATTTTCATCTTCAAGCCACTTTACGGGCATTAAACAAATTCAAGATGCTGTCATTTTCTCACAGGAAAATTCATGGGATGAAAAGTTGTAGTTTGCTTGTCATTCCAGATTCCAGGCAAGGATTTCACACAAATCATGGGGTGCCAGACCGTTTTACTCAGTTAAAGACAACTATATCAATGGTTAATTGTGTTATTTATAAAAGCAGCAGATGTTTTCTGTACTGTCAAAATGTAAGAATATGCAGAAATATCCGGAAGAAAAAAAATCACATAAATAACTCTCATCCCATTACACATAGACACTATTAATACTTTGCTACAGTTTTTTCCCATTTCTAAATGCATATGTATCACGTTCATGGCATGTGAGTTTATTTTTGTAGTGCGTATATTCTTTGTAAATATGATCGTAAGGAGTATCTAGTTTGTTGCCATGGCTTTTCACTTAGTAATAGGCATGAACATTTAAAAAAGAAAAACTTTTCAAAAATGATTCTTAATGCCCATGTGATATTCTATTGTACGAATGCATCCAAATTTACTTGGCCATTTCCACCTAGGCATCTAAGTAGTTTTTGCTGCCACATATATAGGAATGAATATCTTTTCTCAGATTTTTCTGCCTTGTTTACCGATAATTTATGAATACCCATGCATCAGTCACAATGTCATCTCCCCCATCTCTGCCCCTTCCCACCTCCCAATTGGGGTTCAGTGTTAAGAACTGTATTATGGCCATGAACTGCAGATTGAAGAACATTGGTTCTGTCACATGGTTCTGGAAAGAAGGTTTGGTATCAGATGTGGGTCTTAATTGAGAATTCGGAGTTTTTATGCCAGGAAAGAAATTGCTAAATAGGGGGATGTCATGATCAGAGCTGTGCTTTAGAAAAAAAATCACTCTTAACAGCAATTTTGAGGGGTTTTGTTTTTATTTTGTTTTGAGGGAGAAGAGTTTGCACTGGAAACAGGGAAGGTGGAAACTATTGTAATCACCCAGGAGAGAAAATGAGAGCCTGGCTGTGCACACTATCAGATACGGAAGCCCATGAAAACTTTGTCTCTCCTTTAGGGACAGTCGAAGCCCAGGTAGATCCTCCATGTACGGATGGTTCACTTCGTTAATGCCTCAAAGCTCGTGGCTCTGAACCTCATCATCCTGCTCGATACTAGTCCTGCTCCCCCCTTGCTTTCTGTAGGCGCCTACAGAAATTAAGTGCATTTCACTTTTTACTAAGCCAAATATAAATATAAAGATTTTAATAACTAATCACAGTTTGACATGAAAGATCCTGTCCAGAAACTTAAAACCTAGACTTAGGACTTAATATTTTAGATTATTCACAGTAAAGATAAATTTCACCAGTATTCGTCTAGTATCACAGCTACCTTAGTTCAGTATACAGACATTCAAACTCTGGTGACTTAATTATAAAAAAAAATCAGTTTTCATAAGTAAGTAAACTAAAAATCATTTACTTTGGCAGTACACTTACTTGAAGTCACATTAACAAGAGTGTTGCATTTTACCAATAGCTACTTTGTAAAGGGAGGAGCTTCATGCTAGTTTTCTAAAGAATTTACAGCAGAATCAAAATTATTAATGTACACATAAAACACATTATGCCATAATTGGATAAGAGGCGAATATTGGCATTTCTTCAAACATGCCAAGACATTAATATTTTCAGGCAAGACTCTGCCAAGAAATGCACTGAAGGAAAATTTACTTGCTTGAGGATGTCCTTTAACAACTGATGACTAATAAGATGCTTTTATTTGTTTCTAAGGATGTATGATTAGCATAGTGATCTAAGACTCTTAAGTGTACGTAATACTTTTCCATGCTTCTTAACTTCTGTGTAGCGCTGACACTGTGCAGGAGACCATTTGTTCTTTGCCTCTGTTCAGCCGCCATTGTTATTTTACTCACAGTCACTGTTCCTATGGATTTATGCATTGTGAAAATGCCGTAGAATGAAATCACAAAATATGTGGCTTTTCGTGCCTGACTTCTTTCATTTAGCATGTTGTCAAGGTTCATTCATGTCATAGCAAGTATCAGTACTTTATTCCTTTTTATGGCCAAATGATACTCTTTTGTATAGAGATATCATATTTTGTTTATTTATTCACCAGTTGATGGACAATTTGGATGGTTTCCACTTTTTGTCTCTTTTAGATAAGGCTGCTATGAACATACCTGTACACGTTTATGTGTAAACGTGTTTTCAGTTCTCTTGGTTCTATATCTGGTAGTGGAATTGCTGGGTTATATGGTAACTCTGTCTTTAACTGTTTTGCCGAATATTTCTTCCACAAGGCTGCACCATTGTACAAGCAAACCAGAAGTGTATAAGGGCCCAATTTCCCCAGTCCTCACCAACACCCATTATTTACTGTATCTTTAATTTTTTTTTTCTTTCTTAGAGCCACTCTCGTGGGTGTAAAGTGGTTTTTCATTGTGGCTTTTATTTATATTTCCCTAATGCCTAGTGAGACTGAACATCTTTCATGTGCCTATCAGCCATTGGTATATCTCCTTGGAGAAATGTCTACTCAAATCCTTTACCCATTTTCAAATTGGGTTGTTTGGTTTTTTTTTTGTTAAGACTATTTTATTGTAGTAAGATCCACATAACAAAGTTTACCATTTTAACCATTTTAGTGTGTACAATTCAATGGTATTAAGTACATTCACAATGTTGTGTAATCATCATCACTATCTAGTTCCAGAACTTTTTCACTATCTCAAATGTAAACTCCATCTCTCATTCCCCCTTCTCCAACTCCTGGCAGTCACAAATCGGCCTTCTGTCTTTCTGGATTGGCCTGTTCTGGACAATTCACGTAAATAGAATCATACAACATGAGATATTTTGTGACTGTCTTCTTTCATTCAGCATAATATTGTCATTAATATTGTAGCATGTATTAGTATTTCATTCTCTTTTATGGACACATACTATTCCAATGTATGGGTATACCATAATTTCATTTATCCCTTTACAGACATTTCAGTAGTTTCCACCTTTTGGTTATTGTAAATTGTGCTGCTGTGAACATTTGTGTACAAGTATTTATTTGAATACCTGTCTTCAATTCTTTTGGGCACATACCTAGGAGTGAATTTTCTGGGTTGTATGGTCATACTATGTTTAACTTTGTGAGGAACTGCCAAATTGCTTTCCACAGTGGCTGCTGCATCTTTTTGTTGAGTTTTAAGGGTTCTTTATATATTTTAAATACTAGAACCTTGTTAACTATATGATATGCAATTATTTTCACCTATTCTGTGGATTGTAGTTTCACTTTCTTGATAGTGTACTTTGATGGATGAAATATATTAATTTTGATATAGTCCAATTTATGTATTTTTGTTATTGTTCTTGTTCCTTGTGCTTCTAATGTCATTCTCATATATATGTATATACATACACACATGCATATATACATACATACATGTGTATATATATATATATATATATATATATATACATTTCCTAACCCAAGTTCATAAAGATTTATACCTATGCTTACTTCTAAGGGTTTATTACCTCTAATAGTGTTTTCGTGTTTACTTTAGGATTTCTACATGTAAGATCATGTCCTCTGCAAATAGAAATAATTTTACTGCTTCCTTTAGAACTGGATGCCTTTTATTTATTTTTCTCATTTAATTACCCAGGTTAGAACTTCCATACAATGTTGAATAGATGTGGCAAAAGTGAACATCCTTTTCTTGTTCTTGATCTTAGATGAAAAGCTTTCATTCTTTTGCTGTGGATTTTTAATAGATGCTGTTTATCAGGTTGAGTAAGTTCCCTTCGATTCCTAGTTTGCTGAGTGCTTGTATTTTTTTAAGTCATTAAGAGATGTTGGATTTTGTCAAATGCTTTCTCTGTGTGTATTGAGATGATCATGTGGTCTTCTTCCCTTATTCTATTAATATTGTGGTTCATATTAATTGGTATTTGTATTTTGAAAAAACCTTGTATTCCTGAGATAAATTTCACTTGGTTATTCAGTATAATTTTTTCAATATGCTTAGGGACTCAATTTCCATGTACATGTTGAGGATTTTTGCATCCATATTCATAAGGTACATTGGTCTATAGTTCTCTTTTCTTTGGTATCTTTGTCTGGCTTTGGAATCAGGGTGAGGCTGATCTCATAGAGAGCCCAGAAAAATGTTCTTTCCTCTTCTATTCTTTAAAAGAATTTGAAAAGGATTAATATTAATTGATCTTTAACTGTTTAGCAGAATTTCTCAAGATGCCCTCTGTTCCTGAGCTTTTCTTCTTTGTGGGAAGATTTTTAATTACTTGTCAAGTCTTTTTAATTTTTCTGTATTCTCTTGAGTCTATTTTGGTTTCGTATGTTTCTAGCTATTTGTCCATTTTAACAATGTTTTCTAGTTCGTTGCTGTGCAGTTGTTCACATAGCTCTCCTCTATATTTCAATTATGCTCTTTTCCCCCCAAATACAGTACAATTTTATTAGCTGTAGGCCTCATCTTGTACATTAGATCTGTAAACTTGTTCATCCTACATACCTACTATGTTTAACCTTTCACATACTCTTCCCATTTCCCACCCCCTCGCCCCTACCCCCGATAATCAGTTTTATTCTCTATGTATATTTGGCTTTTTTTTTTTTTTTTTTTTTTTAAGATTCCACATTTAAGTGAAATCATGCAATATTTTTCCTTCTGTGTTTGGCTAGTTTTACTTAGCATAATAATCTCCAAGTTCATTCACATCGTTATCTCCTTTTCTAAGGCTGAGTAATATTCCATTGTGTTTATAGAACACAGCTTTTCATGCATTCATGCATGGATGGACACTTAGGTTGTTTCCATATCTTGGATATTGTGAATAATGCTGCAGTGAACATGGGAGAGCAGATATGTTTATAAGGTGGTTATTTCATTTCCTTAGGTATATATCCAGAAGAAGGATTGCTGGGTCATATGATAGTACTATTTTTAATTTCTTTTGAAACCTCCATACTGTTTTCCATACTAGCTGTATCAATCTACGTTTCCACATATAGTGTACAAAGATTCCCTTTACTTTATACCCTCAGCAACATTTATCTTTTGGCTTTTTGATAACACATTATGCTCTTCTTATGCTGTTATTATCACAGATTACATCTTTATACATTGTGTGCCCATCAACATAAATTTCTAATTATTGCTTTCTACAGTTACCTTTTAAATCAGATCGGAAAATAAAGCTATAAACAAAAACCATAAATTAATGCTTTCTTTTATGTTTACCTATGTGGTTATCTTTACTGGGCTTTTTTATTATATTGTAGGGATTTGGCTGTGGATTCATTTCAGCCTGAAATACTCCCTTTGGTGTTTCTTGTAGAATAGGTCTGCTAGTGATGAACTCTCTGTTTCTTATGATGTGGGAATGTCTTAATTTCTCCTCCCATCTCTGAAGGATGGTTTTGTGGGATACAGAGTTAATGACTGATAGTTTTTCTTTTTCCAGTACTTTAAATATGTCATTCCACCGCCTTTTGGCTTCCGCAATTTCTGATAAGAAATCAACTGTTAATTATATTGAGGATAGATTTCTCTTCCTTCTGTTTCTCAGATCAGATAACATCACCTGAACAATCTCTTTTCAAGTTCACTGATTCTTTCTTCTGCCAGTTCAAATCTGTTGTTAAGCCCCTCTAGTGAATTTCTCATTTTAGTTACTGTACATTTCAAATCCAAAATTTCTGTATGGTTACTTTTTATGATTTCTATCTCTTTATTAATATTTTCTATTTGGCAAAACATTGTTCTTTTGCTTTACTTTAGTTCTTTCACCATGGTTTGCTTTAGATTTTTAAACACATTTAAAAGAGCTAATTTAAAGACTTTGCTGAGTAAATGCAGTGTCTGGGTTTCCTCAAGTACAGTATCTATTGATTATGATTTTTCCAGTGTATGAGCTATATTTTATTTCTTTGCATGCTTCTAAGTTTTTGTTGAAAACTGGAAATTTTTAATGTTATAATATGGCAACTCTGGAAATCAGAAATCTCTGCAGCCCCACCCCTGCCCCAGGTTTGCTGTTGCTTGTTGTAATTGTTGTTGTTTGTTTGTTTAGTGTTTTTTCTGAACTAATTCTATAAAATCTGTTTTCTTTGTCATGTGTGGTCACTGATGTCTCTGTTCAATTACCTTGTTGGTCAGGTAATGATGGAACAGAGGTTTTCTTAAATGCCTGGAACCAAAAAACGTTTCCAGTCTTTGCAGAGGGATTCTGTTTGCATTTGGGGCATGTCTCTAACACTCATTTAAGTGGTTAACAACTCTGTCTTTGCCTTCACTTCCTGCTTGGTCAGATTCCAAGGTCAGCCAGAGGTGAGAGCTTAGGGGCTTCTTAAGTCTTTCCTTATCATATGTAGAACCCTAGGCATGCACATGGCTTCTTGGTTCCCAGAAATATATCAGAGCTTTTCAAAGCACATATTCCCCACCAAGGCATCTCACTCCCCAGCCTTTCCTCTCAAGATTTTGGTTAGTCTTTTGACTTCCCAACTATTATCCATTGCCTCAGAAATTAGCAACCAAACCATTTCTCTGTAAATGTTTTCAACAGATGTCCCTGGTTAGCAGCATAGCAAAAGAGAGTTCCAGTCAGGTGTTATAAAATAAGCCTCTTTGGGGGTGGTCCAGGGAGCCACTAGACAGATAAACTAAGGACAGTTTGCAAATCAGGTCTGTTCTGCTCCTTTCGTTACCAGTACTGTGAAGGTGGGCTATTAATTTCAAGGCTTCCACTGAACTTGGGAGTAGGGGATGGGAAATAAGTTAAAAGACCAAATGTTCATTATTCTTACTGAGATTCAGTCAGCTTTCTTGATGAGCTCTCCCTAAGTTGCTGCAAGCTTGTCCTTAGTCTCTAGAGTTCCAAAAAGATGATGCTGGCAGTTTTGGACTATTTTGTGACTTTTATGGAGGGAAAAGTTTGGGAATTCTTTACTCCACCATTTTTGCTGATGTACTCTTGTACTACTCATTTTAGTAATGACTAAAATAGTTGAAATAAATATTCATGTAAATAAATAAGAAATAGAAACTAGAAAACAGGAAGTATTACAACTGATCAAATTTGTAAATGTTGCCCTAACCAGCATCATTCTATATTAAGTCCCTTGCTTTGTGATTTCCAAACAATTGTGTATGCATTGTGCTACAATATTCATACTGTATGTGTATACAAAATTGTATCACGAGTAAATATACTATATTCTGAATTAAGGCAGAAGAAACTCAGCAGAAAAAAAGGAGTGTCCTCAACTAATTTGATATTACCAACTTCACTTATTGGCACATATTAGGAATTTTTAGAATATGCACATCCTGGAAAATTTTACCTAAAGGACATTTTTTTTCTACCTAATGAATGACAAGTATTTCCCAAAGAAAAATTCACCAAACTCAAAAAGCAAAATTAGATAAAAATGCACTTGGTCAGGTTTATCTCTGATAGCAAGATTATTTGCCAAACTTTAGGGAATAATCCCCTTTTCTTAATATCTGATTTTGGCATCTCAAAATATTGTCCTGATACTACTTGCAGGGTGATTGGCTGCATCAGTAGATTTTTTTGTGATGATAGACCCCTGTTTCCTGTGAATCGAGTTATAAACATATTTTCACAAAGATCACAAAACAACTCTTCAAAGCTTCAGTCCTCCCTGACATCAGTGGACTGCATCAAAATTTTACAAGTAACACTTTACCTTATCCCAATAGTAAATTGTCAAATAATTTTACACTTGCTTAAAACACAGACATCTTTTCTTTTAATCATAAATACTAAGGCACAGATCATTATTGGATATTTCAAACAAAGCATTTTGAACCCTGTAGGGTCATCATCAGTATTTTTATCTTTCCTTAATCCTTCTCACCTTGCTTCAAATATATTACTGCAGTTCTAATTTACTTCCTTAATCTCCTATTACTTAGCATCTCTCAGATATTTGAGATATATAAATATACCCTTTATGCCTACTAATTGAAATGTGTCTCTGATTGCATAGATTAGTTGTTTAAAAAAATGTAGACATAAAACTTTGGTACAAAATAAATTTTACAGAAATGTGATGTAATTAAACACATATGAACTGACCTAAACTGAAAAGAGTAAAAAAACGTGAAAAAAGCTTGGAATCTCCACCATTGTGATTTCTTCTCTACCCCCCAACCCCACTCTTTTATGTTCCCTAGAGAGAGCTGTGTTGAGCATAAGTTGTAACACCTGAGGTAGACCAATAAACTTCTTTTAAAACAACTTTATTTATTTATGTACTTTTTATGTAAACACCGTGGATGTTGGCTGATAGCTCCAAAGATCTTCTAGATCATCAGAGACAATAGAGTTGATCCCCATTGTTTGCAGATTTCGTATTTGTGTCTTTTTCTACTTGCTAAATTTTATTTGTAACTCCAAAATCAATACTCACAGTGATTCTGTGGTCATTTATGGAGATGTACAAAGTGGAAAAAATTTTGAGTCATCCAACAGGCATGTAAACTGTACAGTGAACAAGTGTCCTTTTAAAAGTATATTCAGTGAGAACTTTTTCACATTTTTGTGATTTTTCTTGGTGAATTTGTTGTTTAAAATGGCCCCCAAGGATAGTGCTAAAGTTCCTAAGCACAAGAAAGTTGTGATGTGTTTATGGAAAAAAATGTATGTGTTAGATAAGCTTTGTTCAGGCATGAGTTATAGTGCTGTTGGCTGTGAGTTCAACATTAATCAATCAACAATGTATACAGTGTTTAAAGATAAGGTATTTTTAAACAGAAGCACATATGAAACAAGGTTATATATTAATTGGTTGATGAAAATGTAGTGACCAGAGACTTATAGGAACCTAACCCTGTATTTCCATTAAGAGCAAGGGTTCAGTATTCTCTAACGCAGTGTTTGTGGTAACATTATAGAAGATAACTGCTGTGAATAAAAAAAAATGGCTGTAAAAATATAAAAGAAATTTACATTATTTTTGTGCCTGTGCTCTGGTTTGAATATCCCCATGATCTTTTTTTTTTTTTGAGCTTGATTCCTACTTTAACAGTGTTAAGAAGGTGAAAAATCCAATTCTGGTGTTTAAAACTTGGGGCCTTTAAGAGGTGATCAAATAGTGAATACTATGCACTTGTGAATGGATTAATTCCTTCATGGACTAATGGGTTAATGGTTTAATGGGCTGTCAGGGAGCAGACCGGTGGCTTTATAAGAAGAGCAAGTGAGCATGGAAAACTTCTTTTGTCAGCCCTTGTCAAGCAATATCCTCCATTGACACAGGACTCTGGAGAGAGCTCCCACCAAAAAGGCCCTCACTAGATATGCCCCTTGACCTTGGACTTCCCACCCTCCCAAACGGTAAGAAATGAATTCTGTTTCTTTATAAGTTACCCGGTTTTAGGTTTTCTGTTATCAGCAACAGAAAATAAACTAATACAGCCTGTAAAAGATTTTTTTAGTTGTTTCCTATGCATCCATTTTTCCCCTTCCCCATCTTTTCTACAAAAGAGATTCTACTCTAAGAGTTTTAAAAATTCCTTAGAATGTACACAAATATAAATGTATAGAAGCTGATCCAATGCACTTTTTATTTGTATAAATACACACTAGTTATTTTTTGTTTCCAAGAAGTTTAATAAATAGGACCCTTTCCTGGATAAGCTTAATGTCATGAAAATAATTTCTTCTATCTGTTAAAATATTTCCAGCTAAATTTGCCTTAAAGTCTCGTTGTCGGTTCTCCTGCAGCTGGTGATCTGGGCACTCTGGAGGTGACTAGAGCCTGACCCAGGTCCCCCAAAATGAGAAGAAACCATGAGCCCAGGCTCAGGAGGGCCGAGAAGGGAACTGGGAGCCCGACATGGGAGCATCAGACCTTTGTGTGCAGGACTCCGACTCTGGTTCTGGGGAGGGATGCTAATGTTGACCACTGCTGAGACCTGAATGGATACTTTGGCCAACAGGGGAGGCACCCAGGAGTGTAGGAGAACAGGCCAGCCACCCACCAGACCCCCACCCCACCCATGCAGGAGGCAGGATCCTGTGCCATACTGCTGCTGATGAGGGAGGCACCCAAGCAGGCAGAAGAACAAGCCAGCCACCCGCCAGTCTCCCTCCCCATCTCCACAGATGGCAGGACCACACACCACGCTGCTGCCAATGGGGGAGGCACATAGGCAGGCAGGAGAATAGTCCTGCCACCTGCCAGACCCCTGCTCCATCTGTACAGACAGCAGGACCCTGCACTGCTCTAATGCTGATGGGGGAGGCTCCCAGGCAGGCAGGAGAACAGGCCAGGCACCCCCAAGGTCTGCACCACCCATGCAGAAGGCAGGAACCCATGTGCCACACCACTACTACGAGGCTTCATGCAGCTTTTGTGGAGGTGGTGCACAATAGCCACCACAACAGCTAATACTGTTGCAAGGATGGCTCACTGCCTTAATAACATCATGACCACTGTGCAGGTGGCCCGCCACATATTTGACTTCACTGACTTAAGGAGAATCACTGGATGAGCCTGGAAAAAGATGAAAAAATCTTTCTCCTCAAAGTCCATTCCAGAGAAGAAGAAGAAGCTACTGATCTACCAGATGACCAAAAATCAAAGTAAAGATACTGGAAATATGAAAAAACTCAGAAAATATGACATCACCAAAGGAATTCAGGAATTCTCAAGTACCAGATGCTATAGAACAGGAAATACTTGAAATGACCGAAAAGGAATTCCAAGTAACTATCTTAAGGAAACTCAGTGAGATAAAAGAGGACTTTGTAAGACAACACAATGAAATGAGAAGAAAGAAAAAAAATCCAGGATATGAATGATGAAATTTACAGAGATTAATACCTTAAAAAAGAATGTAACAGAACTCCTGTAACTAAAAAACATATTCAATGAAATAAAAAAACACAACCAAGAGCTTAAGCAGCAGATTAGAACAAGCTGAAGAAAGAATATCTGAACTCTGAGATGGTCTTTATGAAATAACTCAGGCAGACAAGAAAAAGGACAAAAAGGGTTTTAAAAAATGAAGCATCTCTAAGAGAGTTAGCAGAATTTTAAGTACACTAATATCTAAATTATGGGTGTTCCTGATGGGTAGGAGAAATGTAAAGGCATTGAAAATGTATTTAATGAAATGATAATGGAAAACTTCCCAGGTATAGGGAAAGACACAGACCTTCAGATCCAGGAAACTCAAAGATCCCCAAACAATTTCAATCCAAAGATCCTTTCTGAAACCTGTTATAATCAAATTGGCAAAACTCAAAGATAAAGAATCCTAAAAGCAGCAAGTGAAAAGCATCAAGTCACTTATAAGGGAGCCACCATCAAACTAATAGCAGACTTCTCAACTGAAACTCTACAGGCAAGAAGAAAATAGAATAACATACTCAAAATGCTAAGAGAAATAAACTGCCAACCAAGAATACTATACCAGGAAGGCTATCCTTCAGAAATGAGGGAGAAATAGTGTATTTCCCAGACAAACAAAAACTGTGGGAGTTCATCACTACATGACCAGTCCTTCAAGAAATTCTCAAGGGAGTCTCATGTCTGGAATATGAAAAACAATAATCACTACCACGAATACGCAAGTAAGAAGAAAAAACACCAGAAAAACAAATACAAATGATAAAGACAAAAGAAATTAAATCTTACCACTTCAAAAAAACCCCACAGACATGGAAGACCAATCATCAAGGGAGAAGAAAGGAACAAATGATACACAAAACATCTAAACAAAAATCCACAAAATTCCAGAAATAGGTCAGTACCTCTCAATAATAACCATAAATGTAAATGGATTAAATTCCCCATTCAAAAGACACAGACTGATAGATTGGATCAAAAAGCAACACCCAACTATAAGCTGCTCTCAAGAGACTTATCTCACCAGTAAAGATGCACACAAACTAATAGTGAAGGGATGGAAAAAGATATTTTATGCAAATGAAAAGCAAAAATGAGCCAGAGTAACTATTTTTTACATAAGATAAAATAGACTTTAAACCAAAAGCCATCAAAGGGACAAAGAAGGCCACTATATAATGATAAAGGGATCAATCCAGCAAGAAGACATAACAATCATAAATATATATGCACCCAACCCTGGAGCACCTAGTAATATAAAACAAACCCTATTAAACCTAAAGAAAGAGATAGACCCCAATACAATAACAGTTAGGGGCATGAACACTCCCCTCTCATCATTGGACAGATCATCCAAGCAACAAATCAACAAAGAAATACAGGATTAAAACTATGCTTTAGAACAATTAGACCTAGAAAGTATCTAAAGAACATTTCATCCAACAACTACAGAATATGCATTTTTTTTATCAGCACATGGAACTTTCTCCAAGATAGACCACATGTTAGGTCACAAATCAAGTCTCAATAACTTTAAAAAAAATCAAAATCATCTCAACTATCTTTTCAGACCACAATGGATTAAAAGTAGAAATTAATAACAAGAAAAACTCGGCACTGTATACAAATACATAGAAATTAAACAACACACACCTGAATGACCTATGGGTCCATGAATAAATTAGACAGGAAATCAAGAAAATTCTAGAAAACAATGAAAATAAAGACAAATCATATCAAAACCTGTGGGATACTGCAAAATCAGTTCTAAGAGGGAAGTTTATAGCAACAAATGCTTAAATTAAAAAATAGAAAGATTTCAAGTAAACAACCTAACTCTATACCAAAACAACTAGAAAAACAAGATCAATCTAATTCCAAAGTTAGTAGATTTAAATAAATAATTAAGATTAGAGCATGATGGAGTTTGGATGTGTTGTCTCCTCCAAAATTCATGTGGAAATTTGATCTCCAATGTGGCAGTGTTGGAAACTGATTGAGTCATGGGGGCAGATCCCTCATGAATAGATTAATACTCTCCCTGGGGGAGGGGGGATTAATGAGTGAGTTCTTGTTCTATTAGCTCCCGCAAGAGCTCGTTGCTTAAAAAGACCCTAGTACCTTCTCTCTCTTGCTTTCTCTCTCTTGCTTCCTCTTGCCATGTGATCTGCTTATACCCACTGGCTGCCTGCCACTTTCTGCCATGAGTCGAAGCAGCCTGAGGCCCATGCCAGATGCAGCTGTCCCAGAATCATAAGCCAAATAAACCCCTTTTCCTTATAAATTACCCAGTCTTAGGTATTTCTGTTATAGCAACACAAGACGGACTAAAACAGAGCAGAACTAAAAAGTTTAGAGATCCCCCCAAAATACAAAAAAATCAATAAAACAAAAAGTTGTTTTTTTGAGAAGATAAACAAAATAGACAAACCATTAGCCAAATTAACAAAAAAGAGAGAAGAGAAGACCCAAAAACAAAAATCAGAAATGAAAAAGGAGACATTACAACTGATGCCAAAGAAATACAAAAAATCATTAGATAGTATTATGAACAACTATATGCCAACAAATTTGAAAACCTGAAGGAAATGGATACACTTCTGGACACATATGAACTACCAAGACTTAACCAAAAAGACAAACAAAACCTGAACAGACCAATAACAAGCAATGAGATTTAAGCAGTAAGCAGCAATCTTCCAACAACAAAAAGCTCAGGACCGGATGGCTTTACTGCTGAATTCTACCAAACCTTTAAATAGGAATTAATATCAATTCTCTTCAAACTGTTGCAAAAAATTGAAACAGAGGCCACTCTCCCAAACTCATTCTATGAAGGCCAGTATCACCTTGATACTAAAGCCAATCAAAGATACAACAGAAAAAGAAAACTACAGACCGGTATCTCTGATGAACATAGACACAAAAATCTTCAATAGAAAACTAGCAATCAGAATACAGCAACACATTAAAAAAAATTATACACCACAATCAAGTGGGATTCATCCCAGAGATGCAAGAATGGTTCAACATAAGCAAGTCAATAAATGTGATACATCACGTCAACAAAATCAAGTACAAAAAACATATCATTACCTCAATAGATGCAGAAAAAGCACTTGACAAAATTCAACATAACTTCATGAGAAAGACTTCATCATCAGATTAGGTACAGAAGGAAAGTATCTCAACACAATTAAAGCCATCTATGACAAACCTACCACCAATCATCTTTAATGGGTAAAAATCGAAGACTTTTCCCTTAAGACCAGGAACAAGACAAGGATGCCCACTCTCTCCACTCCTATTTAACTTAGTACTGGACACACAAGCCAGAGAAATCAAGCAAGAGAAAGAAATAAAGGGTATCCAGATTGTAAAAGATGAAGTCAAATTGTCCCTACTTACAGATGATATAATCTTATACACAGAAAAACCTAAAGACTCTATCAAAAAACTCTTACAGCTGGTTGATAATTTCAGTAATGTTGCAGGATACAAAATCAATGCCCCTAAATCAGCTGTATTCATAGTCTCCAGTAATAAATTAACAGAAAGAGAAATTAAGAAAGTAAGCACATTTACAATAGTCACCAAAAAAAATAAAATTCCTAGGAATCACTTTAACCAAGGAGATGGAAGATCTCTACAATGAGAACTACAAACCAGTACTGAAAGAAATTAAAGAAGACACAAGAAGATGGAAAGACATCACATGCTCTTGGATTGGAAGAATTAACATTGTGAAAATCTCCCTACTACCTAAAGCATTCTACAGATTCAATGCAATCACCATCAAAATACCAACGACATTCTTCACAGAAATAGAAATCCTAACATTCATATGAAACTACAAAACACCCTGAATATCCAAATCAATCTTGACCAAAATAGTAATAATAATGATAATAAGTCAGAGGCATTACACTATCTGAATTCAAATTTTACTACAAAGCTATAGTAACCAAAAACAGTATGGGTACTGTCATAAAAATATACAGTTGGACCAGTGGAATAAAATAGAAAACCCAGAAATTAATCCACAGACACAGTCAATTGATATTTGACAAAGGAATCAAAAGCATACATTGGGGAAAAGACTGCCTCTTCAATAAGTGGTGCTGGGAAAACTGGATATCCATATGCAGAATGAAACTAGACATGCACCTCTTATCATATACCCAAATCAACTCAAAATGGATTGAAGACTTAAGAATAAGACCTGAAATTGTAAAACTATAGGGGAAACACTTCAGGAACTAGGACGGGGCACAGATTTTATGAATAAGAGCCCAAAAGCACAAGCAACCAAAGAAAAAATAATCAAATGGGACTATATCAAATTCAAAAGCTTCTGCACCACAGAGGAAACAATTAACAGAGTGAAATGACAACCTACAGAGTGGGTGAAAATATTTGCAAACTATGCATTCAATAATTGATTAATATCTAGAATATATAAGTAATTCAAGCAATTACGCAGTAAAACTCAAATAACCCAATTTAAAAATGGGCAAAGGAGTGAATAGACATTTTTCTAAGGAAGATATGCAAATGACCAATAGGCACTTAAAAAAATGTTCAACATCACTAGTCACCAGTGAAATGCAAATTGAAATCACATTGAGATTTTACCACCAGTTAGACTGGCTATAATCAAAAAAGACAGAGAATAACAAATTCAGGTGAGGATGTGGAGAGAAGGGTATGCTCCTACACTGTTGGTGGGACTGTAAATCAGTGAAGCCATTATGGAAAACAGTATGGAGGTTTCTCAAACAAGTACAGATAGATCTTTCACATGATCCATCAATCCCACTTCTGGGTATATACCCAAAGGAATGGAAATCATCATGTTGAAGGGATACCTGCACTACCGTGTTCATTGCAGCTCTATTTACAATGGTCAAGATATGGAACCAACCTAAATGTCCATCGATGGATGGCTGGATAAGGAAGATGTGGTATATACACACCATGGAATACTACTCTAGCATAGAAAAGAATGAAATTCTGCCATTTGCAGCAACGTGGATGAGCTTGGACAAAATTATGTTGAGTGAAATAAGCCAGGTACAGAGGGAAAAATACCACATGTCCTCACTCGTAAGTGAGGCTTAAGAAAGAAGGAAGGATAGAAAGGCCTCAGTGGTGTGTTGATTTACAGAGGGAGAGAACAGACCTAGGGCTGTGGAGTGGGGGAAACGGGGACGGGAGGGAGGTCGGGGATTAAGTGGGTGGGGGACATGGGGTATAATTGCAAATTTTGCTAATGGGCATGCTGATAGTATTGATCTGGCCATCACTTCTTGGGCACAAGTGTGACAGTCAGCTTTATACCCCATGAATATGCATAGCCAATAAAATAAAAATAAAAAAAACTCATTGTCTCGCTGTAACTAGAAATGACTCCAGGTCAGTAATGTTCTAGGGACTAATCTAGGCACTGTTAGAGATTTTAAAACTGAAAAACATAAACATTTTTTTTAATGGAGCATAGAAAACTAATAGTGATGAAAAGTTAAGTCCTTCAATAATTAACAGAAATCATTCTCTTTCAGTTCCTGGCACTTTGGGAGACGCGGGTTACTGTGCAGACATGGCCAAGTCCAAGATCCACACCGCACACAACCCATCCTGGAAATGGCACAGAAATGACATTAAGAAACCTTGATCACAAAGGTATGAATCTCTTAAGGGAGCAGACCCCACGTTCCTGAAGAACGTGCACTTTGCCAAGAAGCACAAGGGCCTGAAGAAAATGCAGGCCAACAATGCCAAGGCCATGACTGCATGTGCTGAGGCTATCAAGGCCCTTGTAAGCCCAAAGAGGTCAAGCCCAATATCCCAACAGCTGCAAGCTTGGTTGACTTGGTTTCTTCACCCACCCCAAGCTCAGGAAGCATGCTCATGCCCATATTGCCAAGGGTCTCAGGCTCTGCTGGCCAAGGCCCAGGATGTGGCTTCAGCCTCAGCTCCAGCCTCAGCTTCAGTTCCAGTTCCAGCTCAGGCTCCCAAAGGTGCCCAGGCCCCCACAATGGCTCCAGAGTAAAGGCCTCTGTCTGCCAATGTGAGGACAGAAGGATTGATGTGACCCCTGGACAGCTGTCTGCATGGGGCTGGTGTTCTGTGCTATTTGTATGAGTAAGGCTGAGGCAGAAAAAATAACAATCATACAAATCAGAGGAGAGAAATGATGTTAGGATAATGCAAACCAAGTGTTTTCATGAAGCAAAGAAGATAGAATTAAAATTTCTCCAGTTTTGCTACATTCTTCAATCGAAAGAGAGAAACTGAAAGGAAAATATAAGATTTCCTTTTAGAAACCATGTTCTAATCGCAAGCAGCAAAGCAGAGGAGAAAGAGAAACACTGACCTGCAAAGTCCTAGGGGATGAAGACTTTAGCAAAAGGACAATAGGCATGGGCATGGGACGTTATTGTAAGCATTTAAATACCAACTGCATCCATTCATTATTTCATTTTTTTTAATCAATAAGTATTTTTTGAGTACCTATTCAGCCTGCAGTGTTATTAAGGTGTTAGAGGCCCAGGGATGAACAAAGGGAGACTTGATGTTTGTTCTCATGAAACATGCACCTGTAAAAATTATGAGAAAGACACAACATACATGTGCAAATATATGTATTTTATATGTACATATGACGTTAAATACTTGAATGAAAATTAACTCTAACACATTTGTTTATAAGTACAAATTTTATAAGTTAGAAAGGAGAGATAGAAAAGAAGATAAAGCTCCTAGAATGTGAAAAAGGAATCTAAAATCTAAGAGGAAGAGTTGGTCCCTTGCCAGTACATTGTTTATGGTCAAACTGCTTGGATGCTCCTCAAATATCTAGGAAGAACTTGATATATTTAAATTTCCTCATATTTAAGAAACATTGTGAATGTGTAAGAGATAATTGCACATTTAATTTTTCTTCTTGCTTTTAACGCAAACTATACCAACCCTTCTTACTAGGTGATCTGGTACTCAATTCCTACCAAAAAATCTGTAGAAATTCTTATTTATTGGACTCCTTAATATACAAAGTGTGTGTTGGTTATTCATCAAGTCCTACTAATTCCATTTCTTAAGTTTCCCTTGAATCCATCCACTTCTTTCCACAGCCATTGTTCTGGAAGAATCACTGGCATTTCATGTCTGGACTGTTGTAAAGCTTCCAATCTGGTTTTCCAAACACTCCCCCTAACTCTGTTTCTATTCTCCACAGAACAGGATGAAAAATGTTTTTAATATTATATCACTATGTAACTCCTCAACTTAAAACTCTTTAAGTCCTGCTCATTTATTTTAATATAAAGTTTACTTATAGACTATGAATAAGTATATTGAACTTCAAGTAGCACATTCCGACTTACTCCAGATATTCACACATACTGGTTCATCCCCTAAAATGTTTTCTTCCTTCTGTTGTTACATGATCCTTTTAGTCTCAAATCAAATTATTTTTCAGTATGTCCTACTGTCTTTCTCTTTAGAACTCATTTGTCTTTTGCATCTCCCACTTATAATGTGTAAAGCCATAAGAGTACATCACTCCACCCTAACAACCAGAAAAACAAAACAAACCAGGCTAATCTATAATGTCATAACTTTTCTTGAACCCTTCAGAAAACTGAGGTTGAAAGGTAATTAAGTGAAATATTTCCAAACAATGATAATTCATCCAAGGAGAAACAGAACACACGAACCGTTTCACCTTGGGCTGAACATACAAAGAAGAGGTGGCTACAAAGAAAAAAAAAAAAAAAAAGGGAGAGAAAAAGTACCACATGGTCCAGCAATTCCACTTCTGGGTATATATCCAAAAGAATTAAAATAGGTTCTTTGAAGGGATATCTGCACTTTTATGTTTATTTCAGCATTATTCACAATAGCCAAGATATGGAAGCAACCTAAATGTCTGTCAACAGATAAATGGATAAAGAAAATGTGTTATCTTTACCCAGTGGAATACTATACAGCCCTAAAAAAGAAGGTAATTCTGTCATTTGCAACAACATGGATGGAACTGGAAGATATTCTGCTAAGTGAAATAAGCCAGGCACAGAAGAAAAATACTGTACGAGCTCACTTACTTCTGAAATCTAAACTGGTAAAGGGCCAAAAAAAATGAATTGCACTGTGTGTGTGTAATGTTGAATACACTCATTATTCTGATTTGAGAATCATATATTGCACACAGATATTGATATTCAATGATGTACCCCACAGATATGTACAACCAATTATGATTCTTTTATTTTAAAAAAATTTATTTACTAATATTATTTTTTTACATTCTAAGATGTTGTTGCAGAGCAGTTGGGCGGGAGGAGAAGAGATCAAGGGGTAATAAAATAGAGTAGGAGGAGTAGGAAGGAGGAGGGGCTTGGTCGAGGCCTGTGGCACCTCCCTCATTCTAGCAGGGGAGACCAAGGGGGTTCCTGTGGCAGCTTGGTGGTCATCGCTGGGCTGGTTGTGGATGTTGGTGGCGTGTGGCTGAGGCTCTTGGACCCCCACCGCCCTGACTAAGTAGCCTGGCAGGGCTTCCAGTCCTCCTAGGTATTATAGGTATTCTTTTGTGGTTTTAGACCCTTAATACTTAATATAAGACTGATCTGTGCATATTTTGTATTTTCTTTCAGTTCTGTGTTGGATTATTTGTTGTTCCCACCACTTAAACTCTGCACTAGAAATAGTTTGTTGTTCTTTGGTTACCTCTAAAATGGGGAACTTCCTGTGGAGACCAGTACTTGAGCCCTCTGGTTGAGCTAAATTGCTGCTTTGCTGTTGTTTCCCTGGGGAAGGCTTTTTGTGCAGCTCAGATTTTAATTGTTGACCTTGGATATACACATCTGGGTCTTATGAGGTCCAGTACACCTGGGATGTGCGGAAACTGTGGTCTGGGCCTGAGTCTCTTCAGCAAACTGCACCCTCTGCAGTTGCATATTCTCCACTGAGTAGTCCTACACTGACTGGGGGGCAGATCAGCTGTCCTTGCTTTGCCTCATTGTTCCCCTGGTGGCCTGTCTCCCCCCCACACCTGCACTCTAAACACTTCCCATGAGATAGGCCACGCACCAGTCCCTTGCAATGACTCACTGGTCTCTGAGTGGCTCCTTTTTTCAGTTGTCTGGGGCCCCTCACTCCTGTGTGGGTCCATGCGAACCCTGTTAGGATCTTGCTGGCCTGGAGACCACCAAGATCCTCTTCTCCCCCGCTGCCTCCAAGCAACTCCATTTGAAGGGCACAGCTGTGGCTTTTGCCAGCTCCTGCTCTGTGCACTGAGCAGCTCCAGCCTGGAAGTGGCCAGGATTCGAAATGGTGGGAGCAGTCCTTTCTTTTTCTAATCATTGCTTCTTCTACCTTCATCAACTCCGTAGGTCCCTCCTCCTCTCCCCCTGAGCTCTGGCAGCCCCAGTTTGGCTGTTGTTGCTTTTTAATAGTTGTAAATTGCTTGATTTGTGGGAGAGAATGATGCTAGTGACTATCTCTTTTGCCATCTTGACCAGAAGGCCAATTATGTTTCAATAAAAGAAGTTAAAAAAATAAAAATGTTGATCTCAAAGAAACAGAGAGTAGAAAGGTGATTATCAGAGACTGGAAGGAAGGGGAAGGAATGGGGAAAGGGCAGATGTTGGTCAAAGGGTACAAAGTTTCAGTGAAGGAGTGAGTTTCGGCAATCCATTGCACTGCATGGTGACCACAGTTATCAATAATGTGTTGTGTATTTCAAAATTGATAGAAGAATGCATTTTAAGTGTCCTCAAGACTAAAAAATGTTAAGTTGGTGAGGTGATATGTATGTTAATTAGCTTGATTTAATCATTATATGATGTATGCATAGACCAAAACATCACCTTGTATCCCATAAATACACACAATTATTTGTTAATTAAAAATAAATTAATAAAAAAGAAAAATTAGCTGTAATTTTCATGCATTCTTTAAGTCCAAAAATGGGTTACCATGATTGTTTAGAATAATGAGAGCCATAGACACAAGAGAAGTTTGTATTGACTCGCAACCTCTTTTCCATGGACCTCCACTGAGTGTTTATGTGCAATACTGAGGGTTGCACAAAATACCAGAGAGTACCCCCCTTCATGGTTTGGGCATGCAGGTAGTGATCAGTTGTCTCTGATATTACCCACTTTCTGCACCCTTAACTAATAAGAAGCAAAAGACTTGAGACATTGGGTGAGAGAACAAGAGATGCAGCAAGGATCTGCTGCTGAGAGGAATAAAAGCAAAAGTTGTGCTTTTCTGGGAGAGAGACAGGGAACCTTCTCACATTCCTCTTCCTGCACAGCTACGAAGTATAGGTTTGATGCCACTGGAGAAGGGGAAGTGAACTCTCAAGACTCATCATAGTGTTTGTCAGTTTTGTGTTGCTATAACAGAATACCTGAGACTGGGTAATTTATAAAGAACAGAGGTATTTTGGCTTATGATTCTGGGGCAGGTGCACCTGGCGTGGGCCTCAGGCTGCTTCTACTCATGACAGAAAGCTGCAGACAGCCAGTGTATACAAGCACATCACATGGTGAGAGGAAGCAAGTGAGAGAGAAGGGAGGTACCAGGGTCTTTTAAAACAACCAGCTCTCAAGGGAACTAATAGAGCGAGAACTCACTCACTACCCCCACCCAGGGAGAGCATTAATCCATTCATGAGGGATCCGCCCCCATGACCCAAACCACTCCCAACACTGCCACATTGAGGATCAGATTTCCGCATGAGTTTCGGGGGGACAATAACATTCAAACTCTATCTGATAGAGTTTGAAAAGATGCTGAGAAGGTCACACCCATAAGGTGCAGGCTCATAGAGCCTGATGAGGTCTGAGGCTTAACCTTGAGACCTATGAACACTCATCTCACCCCTCCTATGATCTAGTGCCAATGATAAGCAACAGCTCACTAGTACCAGAGAAGAGCAAGAGCACAGGGAGTGACTTTGTGGCACAGTCATTCAGGGCCTGCTGAAAACTGAGCACTAAGAGATACCTTCAAGTACACTAGGCCCAAGGTAACAACAAGCCATCATTGGAAGAATTTGAAGTTTATGATGTACTGACACACAACTCAGCTTCTGACTAGATTAACTCAGCTCCTCACACTGATGGCCTAGTAGAAGAGCAGGCATGCCCAGTTTCAGGTGTGAGCATTATTTACTGTAGTCTCCACTGATCTTTTCTCATGATGTCTAGCATTTAATAAAAATTTACAAGACACAAAAAAGTGATGAAATTAACCTGTTGTCAAGAGATAAAGCAATGAAGAGAATCAGACTCAGAAATACACCAGATATTGTAATAATCAGATAGGGACACTAAAATAAATATAGTTAGTATGCTAAAAGACCTAGAGAATCTAATGCATGAAGAGATTAAAAATTCTAGCAATGGAAATGCTGGAAACAAGCTAAGTTAGTTACTTCAAGTATGTGATCCCATAGGTCTGCACTTTGCCTGACATGATACTTATTGTAATGTGATATTTTTACTGGTTAAATTGTCTCTGCTTTGTGAGAATAGAAGTTTTTTACTTATCTTTGTACTCCTACGTGCATCCTGGTAGGTCATAATGTAAAGCTTGGCTCATATTAAGTGATTTATAGATACTTGTGGAGACACATGACCTAATATGAAAGTGATAAATGTACTATTACTTCTTTCATATTGTATTTGGTTGATTTAGTTTAGACTCAAATATGTATGCCACATAAAAATTTGGCCTATAGTTATAATACATTTGACCTTAAAATATACGTAAAGGCAAAAGACAACTGTTTCAATTATTTTTTTTAGAATGATATGGGGTATAAATAGAGAAAAAAAAAACTAAAACAAGTGACACATTTCAGAATTATAAGATAATTACACAAGGTCACATAATACATATGACTTGATAGTTTAGACTAACATAGACTGTCAGTTTTTCTTCTGTAATTCCAGGCTTCACAGCATCCAGAAGCCATCATAATTTTTCTGAGACAATGGCACAGTCACTTATGTGTGTGCAGATCTGCTCCAAATGCTTGACTCACACAAATGTATGCACAAAAACTTGGTGACAGACACAGCAAACGCCGAGGTTAACATATACATTCTGCTTTTCCACTAACAAGTTTGTCTTTAAAAATAGGGAAGTGGTTCTAAGCTAAAGGGATTTAGGAAAGATCTCTTAGTAATTGACAAAGCACAGGAATGCGTTATTTCCCTGGACCATTGGTTCCGAATAGCTTTTTTACTGTAATTGTGGGTTGTAGTCCAGCAATACAAACATCATCTGGGAGCTCGTTAGAATTGCAGAATTTTGGACATTCCTTCAGTCCTAGTGAATGAAAATCTGCATTTTAACAGGATGCTAGGTGATTTGTATATATATTAAAACTTGACACCACCATCTCAGAGGACTCCTTCATTTTTATTTTATGCCAATTATATATGAATTAATGAAGCAACTCATGACTTATCCTATAGCCCGAAGCTGAGCAAAGCTGATGCCATCACAGACATCTTGTTGGTAATTGGAGCAGTGATTTTATTCCATTTTAGATCATCATTGAGCTAGTGTCCAGCAACTCCACAAATGTTTTGAAACAGAATCAAGCCTTAGAACTTTTGTAGGAACAAGATCAAGGGATATGGACTTCTGTTTCTCCTCACAGTCAGAGCACCTGTCTTTGAGTTCTTATGGGCTGAATATGGACTATGTGCTTGCCCAGGAATGAGTGAGCAGGGGTGGTGAGAAGGCCACTGAAGCCACCATATGCTGAAATCTTATTTCTGCTAAATGTGACTGATATTATTCTTTGAACAAGTATTCTTTTAATGAAGTTGGAATTGCTATTTGCTCTTGAGAAACTCATGAAGGAGAAACACGTATATGTACTAGTAGTATGTGTTTGTATGTGTATGTGTGTATACATGTATGTATATTCATACACATATATACATATATGTACATATACATTCTATATTGTGATAGTTAATTTTATGTGTCAACTTGACTGAACCATGGGATGTCCAGATAGTTGGTTAAACATTACTTTGGGGTATATCTGTGAAGGTGCTTCTGGAAGAAATTAGCATTTGAACTGGTGGACTGAAAAAGCAGAGGGCCCTCCCCAGTGTGGGTGGGTGGGCATCCTCCAATCTGCTGAAGGCCTGAGTAGAACAAAAGGTGGAGGGAGGTTACTTCCTCTGCCTGACCGAGCTGGGTCGTCATCAGTCTTCTCTTGCCATTGGTACTCCTGGTTCTCAGGCCTTCAGTCTCATAGTGGAAGCTACACTATTGTCACTCTGGCTCCCAGGCCTTTAAACTACACCACTGACTTTTCTGGGTCTCCAGCTTGCAAGTGTCAAGTAGTGGGATTTCTCAGCTTTTATAATAATGTGAGTCAATACCTCGTAATAAATACAATTATGTATATCTATCTATCTAGCTAGCTATCATTTATCATCTATCTATATCTCCTATTGGTTGTGTTTCTCTGGAGAACCCTGGCTAATGAAAATTCTATACACACACACACACACACACACACACACACACACACACACACACACACACACACACACACATGAATTTACACACACACATATTTATGTACATGCACGTGAGGGTACTTCAAAAAGTTCATGAAAAGTGGAATTAAGTGATAATTTTAATCTTTCCATACATTTTTCAAGACTGTGTGTGTGTGTGTGTGTGTGTGTGTGTGTGTGTGATGCTAGACAAGAGAATAGATCAACCCTTTAATAACTTATCATTAGGTAGAAAATAAAGCTTTTATAATAGAGGCTCCTCCTGGACTAGGAATGAAAACACCATGGCACTGATATTTGAAAATTCAGGCATCTAGGCAGATCAGATAGAGAGTGCAGCACTGGGGACACTATCAAGTTATTCACAATTCATTTGATGGTAGTCATTACTGGTGCCTTTTGGGGGCACAATTGTAGCCTCATTTGTCTTAGTTCATTTGTGCTGCTATAACAAAATACCTGAGGTAACTTATGGAGAGCAGATATTTATTTCTTCCCAGTTCTGGAGGCTGGGAAGTCTGAGACTAAAGCACTGGCACCTGGTGAGGACGTTCTTGCTGTGCCTGCACATGGTGGAAGGCAGAAGGGCAAGAGAGATGGATACCTTTCATCAAGCTCTTTTTAAGAGCATTAATCCCATTCATGAAGGAGGAACCGTCATGGTCTAATCACATCTTAGAGGCCCCACCTCTTAATACTATCACATTGGCAGCAGTGAATTTTGGATGGGACACATTCAAACCATAGTATTCATCTTGTCTGCAAGTGAGTCCTTCAGTCCATCTTTAGACCATAAACTCCAGTGAGGAAAAGGGTAGCTTGATACATAGGCTCAGCTGCACCAGACCTCTGCAAACTATTTCTTCCCTGGCATCACACACTAGAAAATAGAATATTCATTGTTCACATAAAACCATATGCTGCATTGGCACGAATCCCATTACTCAATATTTAAAGCTCTTCTGGCTCCTGTGACGCCTCTTGTCAGAATTCTAAGGATGGAATGTTATGTGTGTACCTAGCCTTAAACATCTGAAATGGTATTTTTCTTTCCTACTATTTCCCTACATGCTTACAATTTATACTTAAATAAAAAAAAAAAAGAAAAAGAAAATAAATATTTCACTTCATAAAACAACCCAGAGAATTCTGGTTTACAGTAGCAACTGCCTTAGAATTATGTAACTAAAAACACAATTGGTAACCTACCTCGGCTTGCTGCTCAGAAACCAACCAAGCATGAAAGTGTGGAAGTAGTTTATTGAACACGCACCCCAACACTGCTTCAGTCATTCTCCTGAGTTCTGTGTAAAACTGCCTTTGGTTTTTGGAGGCAGCCAATGTGCTATGTCAATCTCTTCCAGCCTACTTTCATTTAGACCGCAACACCCAGAAAAAGCTGGCATTGAGAGCAGAAATCTCCTGAGTCATTATTTGTGACTTACAAGGTCTCCCAAATAATGCTTTATGTGCAGAAGTATAATCAAGACAAGTCTTGGAAGCAATGCATTTTGGGGATATTTTGCATATACTGTTCAGTGTCAGACATCCAGGCAGTGGGTTTTTATTAGGAGGTCAGCAAAATATAGCTCATGGGCCAAATCCATTTCACTGCCCGTTTTTGTAAATAATGGTTTGGTAGAGCACAGTCGTGCCCATTCATGTGTACATTGTCTGTGGTTGCTTTGTGCTGTAGCAGAGTTGGAGAGCTGCAACAGAAACTGGTGTGTATGCAAATGAAACACCGTAAATCAGCTTCTAGTTAAAGATACTGATTGAGCACAATAAACAGTGTGTCTAAATTTATGGTTGAAACTTCATTAAAATAAAGAAATATTTTAGGGATCAATAGTCCACAGAGACAAAGGACATATGAGTGAAGATGACAGCAACCAAATTTGGTAAGCTGGAAAGTAGAAGATCCAGCAGGAGCTGGTATAATGGATCCGAGAAAACTGAGATCAAAGCAGACAAAGATAAGAAGGAACCAGACCTGCATTACAAAGATAAGGAGGAACCAGACCTACATTGCAGAACCTCAGAAAGGCTCAGGAATTGGCACTCTCAGGTATCTCTGGGAAGGTGAAGCTGAAAGCATGGATGTGAAGAATATTGGACAAAACTGACAACAGCAAGCATTGTCAAGGATCTGAAGCGAAGGGGCAAAGGAACATTTACATAGTCAGCCATCCTTATCTGTGGATTCTGCGTTCATGGATTCAACCAACCACAGATTGAAAATATTTGGGGGAAAAAAAATTCATAACATTCCAAAAAGCAAAACTTGAATTTTCCTCGAGGCAAGTACTGCATTGAATCCACCGTAATGCAGTGGGGTATAGGCATTGTATTAGGTATTATAAGTAATCTAGAGATGATTTAAAGTATAGGGGAGGATGTGTGTAGGTCATATGCAAATACTGTGCTATTATATATAAGGAACTTGAGCATCTGGGGATTTTGGTATCCACTGGGTGCTGGAACCCTGGTGGATACCAAGGGATGACTGTACAACTAATGGGGAGGGTATACTGATAATAACTACTTTGAAAAACAATTTGCCAACACTGAGTCAAGGTGAAGATGCATATACATTATGATCCAGAAATTCCATTTGTGCCTATATCACCTAGAAGTATAAAATATATATACCTGAATACATGAGTAAGAATATTTATAGCAGTGCTGCTTGAAAAAAAAAAAAGAATACAAACAAAATGTCTGTCAATAGAAAAATGGATAAATATACGATATTTTAAAGTATACTTTGAATGACCTAGAGTTACATGCATAAATTTTTCTCAAAAACATTGTGTTGAATGGCCAGCAGCAGAAAAAAAATGTTGAATAGATTTCCATATTTAAACAATAAGCAAGAAACTTTATATGGCTTGCTTGGGCATACACACAGTGAAAGTACTAAATTGAACCAGCCATATGAAATTGTCACTTTTTTAGGTAAAAATGGTTAAATACCAGAAATTTCATAAATGGTTTCTTTGGGACAGCAGGAATTAAAAGAGATGTGGGTAAGGGACTGTTGTTTCTCATATGCATTGTTGAAGTGATTGATTTTTAAATTACATAACTGCATTTGATAAGAATTCTAAAAATCAGTTAAATATCATAATTACTCGAGAGTATACCATTGCTCTTCACAAGTTAAAGCTGATTCAATGTTTAGAAACAGAATATGAAGCTATTCATAGATCATTGATTGCCTTTGGTTTGCATGTGGTTGACTGACGAAACAGTACATATTAGAATGTTGCTCTCTGGGAGAAGTAGGAAGAGAGGCAGTTTTCCCAAACATATTCACATGAGTCAGTCAGAAGTCACTCTTTCCCAGCTTTTAATCATCTGTACAGCATGTATCTGCGATCTTGGTGAATTTTAGCAAAAGTCTGTGACAGATGGCCAATTTCATATTGTAGGGGACTTGAAATAAATCACTACCCTTGTGTCTGCCAGTTTTACAGCTCACCTTTCAGATGTTGGGAGTATATCTGTCTCAGGGCTGAAATTTTACCTTCCCTGCTTTGATTCTAAATCAAAGATCTAATATTTATATTGTATAGTTCCTATAAATTTCTCCATGAAATTAATCCTTGTAGTGTCATTTTGTCATGTGGTGCTGCTAATTTTCATTCCTACATAAAAGAATGGATAATCAGTTGGGACAGTCCAAAAACCATGGTGAGAATGACACTTGTTTAATGGCAAAGACAGTGAAATTAGTGTGTAGAGAGTATCAGACTTAAAAGCCTTCATTCCTTCAACAAACATCTATTAAATGCCTCCTCTGCCCCCTGACCTGCTTCAGATTCTGGGGGAGGGGAATAAAAATCCCCATTTTCACAGAGGTTACAGTAAGTATGCAGAATGTCAGATGGAATAAAGTGTGGCCTGACAAAGGGAGATGGTAACTTATATTTTACTGACCTTCTTAAGTGCATTTGAATAAGCTCTTCCCCTCTCCGAATTCTTGGTTCAGATTATAAAAATTGGAAAACACAGAATTTTGCTAGGTAGCAAGGTATTACAAAGAGTTTGTACAAAGGAATATTAATGACAGGAGACAGGAAAATGATCATTAATTTTAAGTGAATACCCAGGTTGATGCTCTAAATTATTTGAAATGAATCAGTAGTAGAAAAACCTTCTTACAACACCACAATGCAGAAGTCCAACAAGAATCACTGATGTGGCTGTAGTAAACAAATGTGTACTTTATGGCAATGCATTCATTCCAAAACTGCTTCTCTTTTAGATGTCCACTCTAAATCCATTTCAGGGAAAACAATATAAGCAGGGAAAGAAAAAAATATACAACCTGCTCTGCAACAAGAACTAATATTGGAAAGTACGTGTTTTCAGATCGAGCCAGACCTGCAATTTTCTGAAGCTCATCTGGGCTCCATTTTCCTGTCCCCCTTGCCTGTGCTCAGACACCTGCTTTCTGTCAGGGGAGGCAGCTGCCGGCAGAGACCATGGACTCTGGGGAGGTTGCTATAATCACAGTTGCCATCACTACGAGGCCAGGCACACAGACAACGTAAGCCTTTGAACTTGGCTTCTCAGAGGTTTTGTCAATAATTGTAGAACATTAACGATCCTGTGTAAGTTTTTGTGAGGTCCAGTGTTGAACAGAGAATTTTCAATAAAGCAATCTGACCAAAGTAGCTCAGGAAAAAGCAACTCAGATTTAAAAGTCCCTGGATCCACTTGGACTTCATGAAGCTACTGTATCTTTCCCACTGTTGTTTATTTTCTGAGATTCCTGAAAAATTTTTAACAGCCTCTGTGGAACTACACATTAAATATGTAAAAAAATATATAAAGATACATAAAGGACTGTTATATGAAAGATGTAAATAGAAAAAGAAGAAGGAATTAGGGCATTATTAAGTATAGTGAAATTTAATTAGGTAGAAATGGCTGGAAATAATGAAGTTAAACCGAGACAACTTTTCCTGAGAAGTAAGACTGGAGAAGAATTTGTGATCGGAACCATTCTTTCTTTCTTTTTATTTTTTATTAACATATTCATTGTTGCAAATCATACTTTTTCTTTATGCCCCTTATCCGATCTCTCCCCCTTCTACCTCTAATAACCATAGATTTGTTCTCTCCATCTGACATATTAACTGTTCCTCTGTTGGTTTGTTGCCTAGATGATCTGTCCAGTACTGAGACAGGTGCAATCAAGTCCTCCCCTGTTATCATAAATCAGATGCTTCTTCTATTACTTTGGAGCTGGAGTGTGCTTTGTGGAGAGAAAGGACCTCTTTTTTTAATTTTTTTTTTTTCCACTGCTGCCTCTCCTTGTGTCAATGAAATTGAGGTTGAGAATCTGGCATGCCATCTACATGGTGGCTGTGACTACTGCTACAGAGATTAGTCACTTTTGCAGCAGCCATGGCAATTGCGGTGGCTAGGAAGGACTACCCGTGTGAAAATGGTGTTTTTTTTGTGTGCTCTTTACCTGGTTGAGACTGGGTTTGGCTTCCCCCACCTCCTTGCCTCATTCTAAGATGTTGTTGCAGAGCAGTTGTGGGGGAGGGGAGAAAGGAAGAGGGAAGGGAAATAGTGTGGGAAGAAGGGGAAGGAGGGAGGGCATGATCAAGGGCTGTTGGCCCACCCCTCATTCCGGCAGGGGAGTCTATGGGTCTTCCAGCAGTGGTTGGGTCATTGCTGGGTTGGATGCAGATGTCAGGAGAGTGTGGCTGAAGCCCTTCCTTGGACCCCCACTGCCCTAGCTCAGGAGTCTAAGGCACTTCCTGTGACAGAAACTGCCCCACTTGGGAGCCCCGGGTGCTACTTACAGTGGTTTGGTGGTCGTTGCAGGTCTGGTTGCAAATGTTGGGGTGTGTGTGGCTGAGGCCCTCTGCCCTCCCTGGCTTGGGAGCTCATAGGGCTTCTGATCCTTCTAGGTTTCATAGGTGTTCTTTGGTATTGTTAGACCTTTCCTAGTTAATATTAAACTTTGTCTCTGATCTGTGGGTATTTTTTTTTTTTTTTTTTCTGTTCTCTATTGCATTATTTGCTGTTCCCACCACTTAAACTCTGCACTGGAACTAATTTGTTTTCCTTTGCTTGCTTCTAAAATGGAGGAACATCCTGTGGGGACCAGAACTTGAGCCCTGTAGTTGAGCTAAGCTAAATTGCTTCATTGCTGCTAATTCCCTGGGGAAGGCTTTTTGTGCAGCTCAGATTTTAATGGTTGACCTTGTATGTACTTCCAGGTTTTATGAGGTCTGGTACACCCATGTTTAATGAGAACTCTGGTCTGGGCCTGAGTCTTTTCAGCAAACTGCACCCCCTGGAGATCTGTATTCCTGACCAGTCTACACTGAGTGGTCCTGCTCTGATTGGAGAGCAGATTAGCTGTCCATGCTCTGCCCCAGTGTTTCTCTACCCCCTGCAGTCCAAACACTTCCCATGGAGCAGGCCATGCGCTGGTCCTTTGCAATGACTCACTTGCCTCTCAGTGATTCCTTTTTTCTGTTGTCTGTAGCTGCTCACTCCTGTGTGGATCCACAGGAACCCTATTAGTGGTCTTGCTGGCTTGAGGGACAAGGCCCTCTTCTCCCCTGCCGCCTCCAAGCAACTTCATAGGAAGGTTACAGCAGGAGCTTTTGCCAGCTCTTGCTCTGTGCACTCACCCGCTCCAGCCATGAAGCAGCCGGGATTCGAAATGGTGGGAGTGATCCTTTCTTTCTCTTTTCTTGGCTTTTCCTGCCTTCATGAACACTGTAGGTCTCTCCTCCTCTTCCCCTGAGCTCTAGTGGCCCCAGCTTGGCTGTCATTGACAGGAAGCCCCACCCAGAACCATTCTTTTATTGCAGCATTTAAGAATTGCTGGACGAAAGCCTCAGACTCAATTTATATCCTCTTATTCAAAGTAATGACACCAAGAGATGGCTTTAGGCAATTCTTTATACCTTCAATAATCTCCATTGATATCTTCAGCTGCCTCAAACAGAAAATAAAAAAATATATATAATTCATAATTTTATACACTTTAATATTATTTATTACATATTTAATACATATTATAAATATATAAATTATATATAATAAATATAAATATTATATATTACATACAATATTATATACGGTATATATAATGTTATATTATATATGATATAAAAAGATTATAAATATTTATATATAAATATATGAATTTATATTTGTATATAAATTATATTCTACAGAGTATAAATAAAGCATCTTTAGAAAACTTTGCTAATAGAATACCCCGAATAAAAACAGCACACTTATTTCAGAAGTCACTCAGCATCTCTTTCAAGCAGATTGTTTTTCAAAGCTTTACCTTCAGAGAAATTCTGAAGTGGACGCTGATTAAATGACAGCTAAGCTATGAAAAGTGTTCTTCCTAGCTTCTAGTATGTATTAGCATTTTGCCGTCATTGGAAATATGGCCTTACCCAGAATTCATTCCAAAGTAGTCAGAGGTAAAACCCTTTTCATCATCTTTACTGAATTATTATAATACTTACCATAAAAATCTAACATTGACTACTGTAGTACCATGTCTATCAGTAATCTTCTGCCTGTCTCTTGCTTCCTTCTCTTCGGCTGTAGCACAAAGGAAACAGAGGTTCTTGGTGATGTCAGTGGACAGAACAGATCACATCCATCTTGGCATGAGAGTCTGGGAGGCATCAGAGTTTAGTGGGGGAGGATTTTGTTTGCATTGTAGATAACGAAGACTCACAAACTGAGGTCTAAAGCCATTGTGGCTAGCATTGACTTAAAGAGAAATGGGGAAAGTTGCTTAATTGAAATTTAACTGCCTCTTTTGCCAAATGAATACAACTGAAGCCAAAAAAAAAAAACCCTGTAAACACTTCAAGAGAGCTCGATGCATTGTCGTGGATATACCTTATGGGCACACAAGCTTTGCCAGGATACATGTTTTCCCAGGCCTTCCTAGGATTGAGTCCAGAGATCCTTGGAAACCAGAACAGTAGGGAAAATAGCTACAGAAAATGTCTCCTACTCTTCGACTATTCCCATATCCAATTTATGTGGCTTCCCATATTTTAGATCCCCACATCCAAAAATATAGCCAAAGCACATATTATCCTGTAAGTCTCTATACTAGGTTTTGTCACTTGCAATATGGGGATAGACCTTTGAGGGAGAAGACTGTATATATATATATATAATTTTAAAGCAGCCTAGTAGATACTTTGCACGTAATATTTAATAAATGTTTTTGGATGTTTATATCATTCATATATTTTTCCAAAACCAAGAGAGAAAGCAATGAGGGTATGTCACATCTCTTTACTTGGGCTAATGGCTTGTCATCATGAGAGCTTGTCAGGCCTACTTTTTGAAAATAATAAACCAAATTTTTTTATTTAGTATTTTTAAATTGACACATATCGATTGTACATATTTATAGGGTACAGAGTTATATTTCAGTACATGTATATAATGTGTGATGATCAAATCAGGGCAATTAGCATATTCGTTATCACAAAAATTTATCATTTCTTTGTGATGAGGACATTTGATCTTCTCTCTTCTAGCTATGTGAGAACATACAATAAATTATTGTTAATTATAGATTCCTACAGTCCTATGTACCACTAGAACGTATTTTCCTTATCTAGCTGTAATTTTTGTCCATTTTTTGTCTTCCCATTTTCTCACCTCTCCCTTCCTTTCCCAGCTTCTAGTAATCACAATTATAATTTCTACTTCTAAAAATTCAACTCTTTTTTTTTTTGGCTCCCAAATATGAGTGAGAACATGTGGTATTTACCTTTCTGTACCTGACTTTTTTCACTTACGATAATGTTTTCCAGGCACATCCACGTTGCCATGAATGACAGGATTTCATTCTTTTTCATGGCTCAATAGTATTCCATTGTGTGTATACACCACATTTTCTTTATCCATTCATCTGTCAGTGGACACCTAGGTTGATTCCACATCTTGGCTATTGTGAATAGTGCTGCAATAAACATGGGAGTGCAGATGTCTCTTCGACATTCCTTTCCTTTCCTTTGGATAAATACCTAGAAGTGGGATTGCTGGATCATATGGTAGTTCTATCTCTTGTTTTTTGAGGAACCTCCATACTGTTTTCCATAATGGCTGTGCTAATTTACAGTCCCACCAACAGTGTATAAGCGTTCCTTTTTATCTGCATCCTTGCCAGCATTTGTTACTTTTTGTCTTTTTGATAATAGCCTTTCTAACAAAATTGTAACTGTAAATGAGTTTTATTTTAAAAATTATTGCAAAATCACTTATGAGCAGTTGTTTTTTAACTCTGAAAAAAAAAGAGAAAAAAAAAGATTTCCTAAAAGTTTAATGCTGGAACAAGAAAACTTAAATTTTAAAAGAAAAAAAGTGGAGATGCCACATGCACTGCTGAGAGTTTATAGATTGTACTCAGTGCTTATCTGTTGGCTCTACCAATTTTGGACGCAATAGAGAAATCACTGAGTGACTGTCTGAAAGGTGGCAATGACTCCATGAAGGGAGTCTCGTTCCGCATTTTATAAGTGATGCTACTCATAAGAGAGCACACTAATGAAATTGAAATCGTATATATATATATATATATATATATATATATCACATATCATATATATATATATATATATCTCACACACACACACACACACACACACACACACACACACACACACACACACACTGTAGTGATTGAATTGTGTCTCCCCAAGGCTCCCTGAAGCTTGAGTTGTGTCCCCCAAGTTTTACGTGTTGGAAGCTTGTCCCCCGCTGTAACTGTTAGGAGGGTGGGAAATCCTATTGTGGTGGTTGAGGGGTGGGGGCTTGAAGAGGTGATTGGGTTGTGGGACCCTGCACAATGGGTGGTGGATGGATTGAAAATGGTGGTCAGGGTGTGGTTCTGAGGGCTTTGAAATAAGAGAAAAGAGAGTCTCTCTTTCTCTGTTCTCTCTGCTTCCAGTATCTTGCAATGTGAGACCCCTGGGTCACTGTCGCCACCACCAGATGGACTCTGGACTTCCCAGCCTCAGAAACTGTAAGCAATAAAAGTTGTTTTTCTTTATAAATCACCCAGTTTCAGGTATTTTTTATAAGCAACGTAAAAGGACTAATACAGACACTATGTATGAGATATATAATGTACAGTATGTATATGTGCCTATGGGTAGAGTTGTTTTGCCTACCTTGATATCACACGGAGCTGTTTATGAACTCTTCCTTTGGAACCACCTTTGTTATATTTAGATAATTAGAATATCCATGAGGGAAGAAAACAATTGAGATGTTATTAAAACTCTTTCATGAAGGAAAAAATCCTTTACCAGACAGTAACTGACAGAGCCCTCCATCTGAAGGCTCACACATGTCAAGAAGAGTGCTTGGCTCTTAGATACCAATCATAAGGAAAGGTCATTGTGTTTTACAGTTCACAGGAGGAATTTAGCCTACTCTGTTAAGAAGGTGAATTGTCTCCTATCTAATTTGATCAAAATTACAAAAATGGAAGGGAACGGGTGGTCATGGTCTCATTATTCCAGCACAGAACTAGACAGAATTGTGGGAGAAACAAGAAGAACAGCAGAAAAGCTATTCTATCTGTTAGTATCCACCACGTGCTATTTCCTTCTGACAATTCTAGTTTATGTTTCTAAGATGTTAACTCAAACCTGCCCACACTGTGGTCACATTTAGCACAGAGCTAAGCTTCTGGAGCTTACTGTTATCTTGCTCTTGCTGGGTTTGCTCTGGTCTACTCATGGAGCCTGCTCTGATTTCATGACCATAATGATCAATAAAAAGAAGTAGGGGGCTGGCCCCGTGGTGCACTTGGGAGAGTGCGACGCTGGGAGCACAGCGGCGCTCCCGCCGTGGGTTCAGATCCTATATAAGGATGGCCGGTGCGCTCACTGGCTGAGCGTAGTGCAGATGTCACCAAGCCAAGGGTTGCGATCCCCTTATTGGTCACAAAAAAGACAAAAAAAAAAAAAAAAGAAGAAGTAGGGAAAATACCACATATTTAAGGATGACACCACATTTATAAATAAATCACAGCCTGGAAACTTGTAGTGCCTTCTGTAGACCCCACACTCTCCACATTCTACAGTGTGTTCCAGTTCTCAATTCCAATCTCCCACCTTTTTCTAACTTGCAAGTCTGGATGATAGTGAAGAATAACTATTATCTTAACTTTCTTTTCCATAATTTCATGGTGGAGGAATTCTATTTCCTCAGAGTTCAGAAGAAAAAGACTTAAATGAATCCAGATATAATTCACATTCCTATGAAGAAAATATGAAACTCTGATTTATCCCCCCCAGTAAATTTCTGTCTTTATCTAACTAATGATAAAGAATTCAAGAAAAAGTGACACCAATTTTAGAAATTAGAATTAAGCAGCCACCCCACTGACAAAGGGTAAAAAAATCAATAGAGTTAAGAAGGGAAACTTTACTGAAATCTGAAGTGAAGGGAACCCTGCCTTAAACCTGTAATGTGTGTTTGCCAAAGAATAATTCCCCCACACAAGCATAAGAAACTTAGCTTGTGATACAGGAGGATGGGAGCTAAACTTGCTCTAGATCAAACTCTGAAACAGTTCATCTAAGTTTTATGGCTACTCTTATGGCTACACATTACCTAAGTCCAACTGGAAACTTCATCTTATTCTATCTCACTGGGAATTTGCTTTCCATGAATGGGTTAAAAGCTAAGAAATGTATGTATTTCTTATCAAAATGCATTTCAATTTTTTTTGGCTTTAGTTGATTAGGTGATTGCATTTTAACTGAATAATCACTCAGTTGTCCCAGTTTCATTGGAGCTTTTCCTAACCAAACATTTAAAATAAAACTAAGTCCCATGCTCTACACTCTCTCTCTCCTCTCTTCCTCTTCCCTGCTATTTTTGATAACACTTTGTAAAAGCATTATGTTTTATGCATTTACTTGATTTACTGCCTGCCTTCCCCAAAAAGAACGTAGGCTCCGTGAAGGCAGTAAGTTTCTTCTTTTTTGTAAAGTGATTTACACCCAGGATTTTAAAGAAGGCCTATCAAATTGAGCCACTCAGATATGCTTGTGGAAAAAATGAATGAGTGAATGAATGAATAAATAAATGAATGAACCAGAAGGTAAATTCATTAAGATGGCAAACCTTTGCTCAGCAATGCTAGAATGTTAAGACTATATTTAAAAATGATATAGGACAGAAGGTTGAGTCTGTGCTACTTAGTCCCTCAAATCAACAACCTCAGCCAACTGCTAAACTTCATCTGGAATGAGGAGGAAAACAGTGGTGTTGGTGGGGAAGATTCCCTTGGATGGTGGCTACATTATGAAACTGATGAAGAGTGGAATCACATGACAGAGGTGGAACACAAAACTATGCTTTTATTTTCACTTTTTGTTTAATTTTAATGGGTAACAATAGGATAATTAGGCAGCATAGTATAGTGTTAAACTATATATTGCCAAAATGCTGATAAAAAGAAATACAATGCAAGACTGTGTATCGTTACAAAAACAAGTGCAAAATGCTTAGCCTATCTGCCAGGAGCAATCATTTTTTTAAAAGATTAAGATCTATGGAAACATGGATAATAATAGCATCAAATTTATTATGCTTTGGCTAATGGCGAAGCACACATTCATTGTGATGCAGTCCACTCCTGCGGTCTTCAGTGTAAATATAGATGTTGTCTTTTGGGTTGAATTACAAGTTACAAAGCCTTAGCCCACAGGAGACAGTGGGAGAAGCTGAATATGACCAGCTCACATTCTTGGCATAAATGGAGCACTCTGTCTCCCAGGGCCAGGACTTCATGTTTTCACTTATTTCACCTGGTACCATGAGGCCATCGTTTTTCAAGTAGGCAGCCGTGATCAGTGACCCCACACTGCATGCAAAATAGTTGTCTTGATAAATACTGGCTTACTGGAGCATTATGGCAATCCTCATCCAAGAGTGTAGATGACAAGGTCACTCAAAAGGATCATGTCTTTTGGGGCTCATAAGGTGGTTCTTAATGACAGTGTGATTGCCTAGACGTGCCAAGGTCTGCTATAATAATCCCCAGCTTCCTTACTGCCATCTGAGAGAGGCAGTCATGATAACACTTGGCAGGAAGCTACATGCATGGAGTTTTGTGCACCTGAGAAGCAGCCTTTATGCTAGGGGAGGAGAGGGCGTGGTGCTGAGAACAGCAGAGAGGATCTGGTTGTTTTACCTAAACTTGCTTCTCCTTCTCCAACTGACCATCACAACGAGGCTGTATCATTGCAGTGTTCTGGGAAAACTAACCATCACGTGATCATCAGAGAGTCACTTAATTCAGCCCGTCTCTGGGTCCTTTACTTTGACTCAACACACAGGTATCACCGTCAATAGGATAAATACTGTGCTTAAGATATGAACGCAAGAAATACTCTGATCTCTACCCCTAGGTAGCTCACAATCTGGTTGGGAGGACAGATGAATAAATATATCTTTACAAAAATGAGGCAGAAAGGACAAAAAAATAAAAGAAAGATAACTGTCTTTGCAATGTAACAGATGCGTAAATACATCCTTACAACGCACATGGTCAGAGCTGCTATGTGAGCAAAGCAAGGGCTTTAGGGACAGCGAGGGAGCAGCTGAGAGCATCCTGTTCTCAAAGAAGAAATTAATATTTCTCGAAGAAGTTGATGCTGAACTATTTATAATAGTAAAAGGTACCGCCATAGGTAGATTAGAGGGGAAATACGCTTTAGAACTCACAACACCCACAGAAGCTCAGGGAGACGAAGGCGTGATGTGCAGGGGAGTATCAGCTGTGGGTGAGGACAGTGGCAGGAACTGAAGTGGGAGGGTTATAATCCTGGCATAGACCACACATGGAAAAGAGCACCATTTCATTCAGCAAGTGCCTACTGAGCACAGACTCTGTGCCAGGCCGGGACTGTGCTTATTCAATGTCCCCATTATGTTCAGCACTGCTCTGTGGTAGGCCTAAGTAATGGCTCACTTATCATTTACAATTAAAATATTGGAACAAAATATGAGCACCAACTATTCCTTTTGCTGTTTAGCAACATTTTGAAGTTTTCGGCCAATACAATAGGTGGGGTGGGGTGGAGTTGGGGGAGAAAAAAAGGAGATAAGTAATAGAGTGGAAGACACAGTAATATGAACTACATTGTTATAAAGTAAGATGTTATTTGTCATCTCCAAAGCAGCTGCCAAAAAAAATAAAATTAAAGTGGTACACTGGAAAATGTCTAACCAAAAGAAGAGAGTAATAGAGTAATTGAGGAACAAAAAAAGATACAAGAAATGTAGAAAAATATATAGCAAAAGGGCCGGAATAAATCTTTATCAGTAATCACATTAAATGTAAATCCACTAAACTATTTAAAAGTCAAAGATTGGCAGAACGGATTTAAAAATGGCATCCAACTATGTGCTGCCTGCAAGAGTCTCACATTAGATTCAAAGATATGAAAATCAACATTGTATATTGATACATTAAAAAAACAAAAACAAAGATACAAAGAGGTTGAAAGTAAAAGCATGAAAAAGGTATTCCATGCAAACAGCGATCAAAAGAGAGATGAAGTGGCTTTACTAGTATCAGACAAAATAGGCTAAGACAGAAATTGTCATCAGATACAAAGAACATTATGTAACAATAGAAGTGTCAATCCATCGAGAAGATATTGCATGTAAAAACATATATGCATGTAATATCAGAGCCCCAAAATATATGGAGCAAAACGAAGAGAACTGAAGTGAGAAATTACAGTTTAACAATGAGAGTTGTAAACCTTAATAACTCATTTTCATTAATGTAAAAAAAAAAAAAAAAACCTAGACAAAAGATAGGCAAGAAAAGAGAAGACTTGAACAACATCATATATCAACTAGACCTCACACACATTTATGGATCATTCCAGACAATAACAGCAGAATATGCATTCTCACAATGTACACATGAAACATTCTCCAGGATAGGCCATACATTACGCCACAGAACAAGCTCTGATAAACTTAAAAAGATTGAAATTATCCAAAGTATCTTCTCCAATCATAAGGGAATAAAATAAGAAGTCAATAACAGAATGAAATTTGGAAAATCTACAAATATATGAAAATTAAACCAAACTCCTAAATAACCAATGGGACAAAGAAGAACTAGCAAGGGAAATTAGAAAATATTTCAAGATGAATGAAAATGACAATCTAACATACTATTACTTATAGGACTTAGGAAAAGCAGTGCTCAGCTAGAAACTAAGAGCTTTAAAAGCCTGTATTTTTAAGATCTCAAACAGTAACCTAACCTTCTACCTTATAACTAGAAATGGATGAGCATGTTAAATCCAAAGCCAGAAGATGGAAGGAAACAATCAAGACTAGAGCATAAACAGAATATAGAACAGAAAAACATAGACTCAACAAAACCAAAGTGGTTCTTTGAAACAAAAAGGATCCATGAAATGGTAGAAGTGTCCCCTTTCATTCCCAACTTTAGCGATTTGAGTCCTCCCTCTTTCTTTGTCAGTCTAGCTAATGGTTTGTCAGTTTTGTTCTTGCATTGACATATAGGTATGTTTGGTATTTTAGAAAATCATTATATTTGTTCCAAATAAAACCTGACTCAGAAGGCCTTGTGAATACCTGGCTCAGTGCTTCTTAAACTATCCTTAATGAAGAACTAGCTTTTAAACTTTTTCCAATTTGTTGTGGATTAGTACTTCTGTAAAATACAATAAAAATAAATGACTAGAAAAATGAAATAGAAAGCACTTAAAATGACCTAATCTCTTATTATATTCAACAGCCATAGAATTACTCTGCTGTAATTCTATAATAAAACTGCTCTAAAAGTTTCTAAACACGTACTCTCCATTTCTCTAGTACATTGTGGACCAGCACACACAGGCCAGAGGCCGGCACTTGGAGCTGCACTGGTCTAGTAGCCTTATCATTTTCCCCACATATCCATACCTTTCCAATGATTTAATCAGAGAATAGATGGCTTTGCCTTTCAGACAAATGCCGAGCACAGACAGTAAGAGAACTATCCTTTCTCCCTCACCTGGAGCAAGGGAAGGGTTGAAGGTTTTACTTCCAAAGCTTAATATAGGACAATAGCAAATAGAAAAAAAGATCTGTATTAAAAGAGCAGAGTTGGTGGCATTGTCAGTCTCAAGAAAATAAGGTTTCAAATGTTTTACGCTGAGCACATAGTTAAAAGTTTATTGACAATGATATTTTCCGATCACCTCACATTATGGTTGATTAGAAGCCTTTTCTGTAAATCCAGTACCTGGACTCCCAAGAATGATTGCTACCAGTTTCCTTTTTTCCCCCTTTGTGAATGGCCCATACTTTCCTGTTTCTGTTTGCTTTGTAATTTTTTGTTGTTGTTAAAAAGTGGCCATTTGAATACTATAATATGGTAATTCTGTAAGTTAGATTTTCCCCATTCCTTGAGGGTTGCTGTTGTTGATGGTTGATAGCTGTAGTCATCCGTTTGTTTAGTGACTTTTCGAACCTATTTTGGCAAACGCTATATTTCTGATTATGTGTGGTCACTGAAGTCTCTGTTCTGTGATCTCAGCTGTCAGCCAGGAGCCTGACAGCTGACAGAGATTTCCTTATGGCTGAAGCAAAAATAAAACAAAAAAAGAAACAAATAAACAACAAAAAAACACTCCTACCCCCACCCCCACCCCCATTTTTGTAGATTGGTTCTGAGCCGGGGCCCTTTTTCAACACTAAGCCAGGCTGCATACAACTCTGCTTTATGCTTCACCTCCGGCTTGCATGGAACCCACAGATCAGCCAGAGGTGCAAGCCTATGATCCTATCAGATATTTTCCAAACATACATCTGGTACTGGGCATGTGAATTGAACTCCAGCTTCCCTGGTATACATAGTGGCCTTTCAAAGACCTTATAACCCCAAGAATCTTCCTCCTCAGCCTCCTTCACAGACTTTTGATTCTGTCTGTTGTTTTCCACATCTGCCATTGCTTGACCCAGGCAGCTGTGGATAGTGTATGTCTTTAAATGTTTTTGACAGATGCTGCCACTTTTGGAAAGCTGTTCCAGCCTGAGGGAGGCGAAAGAAAACTCATCATCCGTGCCAGTCCTTTAGGGAATTGTCAGACAGGTCAAAATTCACAGCCGCATATTTTTGAGAGTAAGGTCTATGTTTCTCCACTTGGCACCAGCAAGTCTCACCAGTAACACGGGCTGCTGTTCATGCAGCCACCACGGAGATGGAGAAAGAGGATGATAGGCAGGTAAGCAAAGATACCACAGTGCTTTTTCATTAAAATTCAGCAGTCCTTTTTTCTTCTTTATTAAATATTCACCTGGTTGCTGTTGGCTTTTGTTTACATTGAAGAATTCTAAAAAAGTTGATTCCATCAGTTTTTGCCAGCTTTAGTGGTTGGTTCAGTCGAGGTACTGATCCTTGGAACTTCTGACTCCTCTGTTTTCCATGACATTACTGTTCAATTCAATGAATAGAAAACAGACTTTTCAATGAATGGTGCTAAGATGCCTTGATATCCACGTGCAAAAGAAGGAAGCTGAACCGAATCTCACACTGTAAGCAAAAATCAGCTCAAACTTGAACCAAGATCTCATGTGAGTCTCTGTTCTGTGATCTCTGCTGTCAGCCTTGAATTTGTCAGGAACTTGCACTTGGACATGGATTCTTAGATATGACCCCAAAAGCACAAGCAACAACAATAAAAAATAGATAAATGGGGCTTCAAAAAAATAGAACATTTTGTGTTTAAGAGATACTATTGCAAAAGAGAAAGACAATTCACAGAATGGAAGAAAATATTTTCAAATCCTGTCTGATGATTTGTATGTGGAATATATAAAGAACTCTTAGAACTCCATGATAAATAAACAATACAATTAAAAATTGAGCAAAGGATCCATATAGACATTTGTCCAAGGAAAATATATGAATGGTCGACAAGACACAAATGGTACATGAAAGATGCTCAACATTATCGGTCATTAGGGAAATGCAAATTAAAACTACGAGATACCATATCATGTTTTCATTGTGGCGGTAAGATGACTATAACCCAAAAGGCCCAAAATAGCAAATGTTGGTGAGAATGTGAAGAAATTAGAACTCTCACAGGTTGTTGGTGGAATATGAAATGGTGGAGTCTCTTTGGAAAATAGTCTGGCAGTTCCTCAGAAAGTTAAACATACAGTTATCATTTGACCTGGTAATCTCACTCCTAGGTATATACTCCAAAGAACTGAAAAACATATGTCCACACAAATGTTGAGCACAAATGTTTTTAGCAGCATTATTCATAGTAGCTGAAAGGTGAAAAGAACCTAAAATGTCATCAGTTGATGAAAAGATAAATAAAATGTGGTATTCTATTCAAAGAATTGTACAATCATCAATACATAATGGAATATTATTTGACCACAATTAGGAATGATGCACTGACACATGCTACAACATAGATGAACCTTGCAAACATTATGCTAAGTGAAAGAAGCCGGTCATAAAGCCTACATTTTTTATGATTCCATTTATATGAAATATCTGGAACAGGCAAATATAAAGACAAAAAGTAGATTAGTGATTGCTAAGCCTCAACAAGAGACGGGACTGGGAGGCAAAAGCTAAAGTTGTGCAGGCCTTCATTTTGGGGTCAGGAAAATATTCAAAAATTATTGTGGTAATGATTACACAATTCTTTGTATATACTAAAAACCACTGAATTTTATACATTAAATGGGTGAGTTGTATGCTATGTGAATTATATCTCAATAAAACTGTTACAAAAAATAGACTATAGACCATTCAATAAATTAGGAAACCATGACTCCATACTAATGTAAATGAAACAAAGGACAAATCCAGTTTGATGAGGAACAGGAAATTGTATAATCTCAAAGTACCTCTGCAAAACCAATTCAGAAAACTCATCCCTAAGAGTCTGTTACTTCTGAACCACTCCTAGCACCAAAATCTCTATCAACTATACCACATCAGTGTTCTCCAGAGAGTACTTGAAAAAGTTTGTAGAAAAATAGAATTAAAAGATAATATGTTTATGTAATATGAAAAGATAATGTGAATCTTCCCATGAACTTTTTGAAGTACACTTGAATGTGTGTGTTTGTGTGTATTTCACTTAACAGTTGACAATTATTAATATATTGTAAAAAATATATTAAGAGATTTATTTCAAGGAATTGGCTCATGTGATTATGGGCACTGGCAAGTTCACACTATCTGGGACAAGGTGGAGGGCTGACAACTCGGGCATGTGCTATGCTGCAGTCTTGAAGCAGACTTTCTTCTTTCTCAGTGTTTGATCTTAAGGGCTTTCTACTGATTGAATGAGTCTCACCCACATAATTTGGGGTAACCTCCTTTACTTAAAGTCAACTGATTTTAGATGTCAAACACATCTATGAAATACCTTCAGAGCAATACCTAAATTAGTGTTTTATTAAATAACTGGGTACTATAGCCTAACCAAGTTGACATACAAAACTGACCTATCTTTAACAAAATGCTTATTAATTAAATAGAAAGGGAGAAACTTTACAGTGGACTCTGGCAGACCCCACATCACCAATAATGGTACACATAAAAATGTGTTCCATCTGATAGAATATAATGAAAAAAATACTTAACATCACTTCTGTGTTATACCTGCCAAGGATGAATAAACTGAAAATAATCAGGAAAAACATCAGCAAAACTCCAATTGAATGAGATTTTACAAAATAAATAGTCTTTATTCTTTAAAGTGTCAAAGCCATGAAAATGAAATATCTTGTCTGACTCTCCAAAGTGACCTGGCAAGCCAACATCTGCAGCCCTGACAAAGAGAAGAAACATCATTGAGATCATGTAAGTAGACTGTAAGGAATCTTGTTCTTTCAGGACAACAGCTTGGATTTGAATTTGAGAAGGAGCCATAGATGTCAGTTACATCTGACTCTTTGAAGGTAGGGAATGCCTTCACCAAAAGCCATTATGTAGGGAGTGTTCGGGTCACTAACAGATGCCCTTTGAAGTTAAGTCTTTCCATTCCTGTGTAAGCACAAAGGCTACTCACTGATGGCGCTACACTGTAACCACCTATCTTGTTCTATTAGTTGTGACATACTCATAAGCTGTATAATTTTTTTCTAATATTAGTTAAAGCCTTAAGTTGTGAAAGTTTGAAACTTTGGTAGCACAAATTCAAAGTTGTATCTGTGAAAATACCACTGTTTACCACTGGTGCTTCCATGAACTCTCTAGAGTTGCAAAGGACATGGTGTTGGCATGTCAGGGTTGATTACAGGTCTGAGCACCCTGAAAGTGGAAGTGTGTGGCATGTAAAAATCATCTTCCATGTGTATTGCCATAAAGAAAATATTGAGAACTGACCTAACTTATAAAAAATAAATTTGCCTAAAGGTTCTTGAAACTGGCTACTCACTCAGGTTAAATCAAATGGTAAACAAGATTAAATTACTAATAGAAAAATTATGAGCAGAACAAATAAATGAGACAAAAATCTTTGCCAGATGATTACAAGAACACTATACATTTCAAAAGCGTCTGAAGTAAATAACTCGGGCTAGCTCCAGAGTCTATTTTGTTCTGGAAAGAAGCAAGAAATGGATGTACAAACAGGAGCCTTCGCAGGTGTACCAGGAGGACGGATTGTTCTGATGTTATCCTTCCCTCCAGTTATGAAACTGCCTCTTCTACTGTGGCCTCCTCTTCCTTCTCCCACTCCTCAAGTTTTTTCTTCTTTTCTTGTAATTTCAATTTTTGAAAGGATCCATTTCACCATTAAGTATGTTTCCCTGAGTGTGTGAACAAATGTAGTGAGCTCTAATTAGGAGGCTCTGTGGCAGGATTCTTGGTACACAGCCCCCTGTTAAGGCTGACCTGAGTAGTTGATGGCTTACAGAAGGGATTATGAAGTTGTTGCTGATTTTAAAAATGTATAAGCTTATTTATTCTTTTTGAGTTGATCCATTCCTTCCACCCTCCCAAGAGGTACCTCTGCAAAGGATAAAGTGACAGAGCAATAAATGATTGTGTGCGAGCTCTTTTTCATAGACCCTTCAGTCATATTTAATCCTGAAGTGCAATTAATACATCTTTAATATGACCATATACATCTCTAAATGAGAGCAGCTGTTAAACCTGAGTAAATTACACGTTCTCTTGAGGCCTGTATTCATTCTCAAAATGTCAAGATGTACTCAGTCGTGAGCAGAGTTACTAAGCTTCAAATGAGTTGGACAGAGTGTTCTTAAGAATGAAGAGTTTAAATATAAAAGAGTTTAAATATCACAGTTGTTCTGATTAAAATCTTCGCAGACAGGAAAACGAACTTGTAAAGTTCTAGGTAACTATACAAAGTATGGAAATGTTATTAATTGAAGGATGTCATGAGAATTTATTGATGCCAACAGGATGAAGTTAAAGGTGAATTAAAGGTGAACCATATTTTTATTCTAGTCCTGTTTTCTGATCATCAATACAGAATTAGTTATAACTGACAATTTCTCTCCATGACTGTTCATTTTGGTGAAATTAATCTCTAACTTAATCTAATCATTGACTCATAATTAGACCAAATGGTGGCATAAATCTTTATAGTGTAAAGCCTTGGAGATGACACTGGGAATATTAACAAATCAGGAATATAGCATGTTTGTCTTTCTTAAATAAACATGCTATATCTCTAATATAACGTCAAATCTTAATTGCCCTTAAATCATTCTGTGGTGAGGGTAAATTGATTGGAATTTTATTTGGAAGGATGTAGTCTGATAAATTTAGTCATTTTTATTAAATTCTCTTTATTTTTCATATATATGCAAACCTACTATTATATACTAGTGGGTTTTTCAATATTGCGAAAACAAAATGTCTTGTCTTTATCTGGCTTTGTTATGCCAAGTTTATAAAAAATATTCATGAACTTAAAAGATTAAAAAAATTTTTAAGACTGTATTATCACTCTTGAAGCTACACATGAGAAATTCCTTGAAGTTACTGCAATACTTCATGCACTGTAAATAAGTGGCCAGACTTCTACTTCAGCTGCCAGTCTAAATTGCTAAATAGAGTCTCAGTCTTTGGTTTAGAGCAATTGGTCTCCAGTTTAAAATCCCTATATCTTGTTTTTGTTTCACTACGCCCTCCTAATTAAAGTTAAACCAATGCAAACCTGTTATGGAGATATAACCCCTTTCCCTCTTTCAACATTTACAGTCCCAGTGTCCTTCAGGCTACATGGTGTTGTGGCAACCTGCAGTATCAGGACGTACTCACATCCAAAATTTGGTTTGGATGTCAAAACTGATGATGCCACATACACCCCAAGAGGATATGACAACTTTCATTGCTCACATAATAAAGCTTTCTGGGGAGAGCAAGGCAGGCTTCCCAAGCTGGTCTGAAATTGGATTGAGAGAGGAGGGGTTTAATTGGGGTTAGTGGGTAGGGCTGATGTGAGGGTTTCCACACATGGGTGGACAGGGTCTTGCAGAACTTGAATCTCTCACATGTATATAAGAAGGAAGCCCCTAGGCTTTATTATCAACTTTCACAGATGTGGCATGCAAGACAACAGAAGAGGGATCAGGCTTAAAAGCTGTCAGAGTCAAACATAAAAATCAGGAGTTGGACTCTACATTACTCATGGAAATGGCAGCATCCCTTCTACGGTGTCTTGAAGACTCCAGGGTGTCCTGTGTTGGGCACTCCAAAGGTGTGCAAATTTCTATTTCCTTTCTCTGCACAAACAAAGCTTTCCCATGCAGGTATCTTCTGGGTAATAGTGGACAGTAGTGGGTTATTTAACTATTCTCTACAAGAAAGCTGTCTAGCTGTTCCCTTACTAAAGAAAAGCTTTACAATGTTTTATGAATTTGGTTAAATCAGTAAAGGATGCTGTAAATGAAGAGATATTGAGGCACTGTCTATGGTAAGAAAAAAAAACAATTTTGGCTTAAGCATCAGCAGTGACCTCCATTTTCCATCATATTTAATAAATGTAATAAATACTGTCTTATGTGTGCATATGTTAAACTCAAATGCTACTATCTCAACTCTTTGTGACCATCACAGGACTTCCAAATTATCTCTCCTATTCGGCTCCACCTCCATGAATAGAATGGTGCAAGTTTAGGCTGTGAACTCGACTGCCATTACTACCACTGTTTTCTAACATCTGGCTGGCCCTGGAACTGCATGTCCAACCTAAATCAAAACAGTGAGGTCTTTTTGTTCCACATTCCATGCTTTTAAAGCAATCACAGCTTTTCAGAATTGAAACCTCTTTGGCATTGTAAGTAGAATAAATTAAGAAAAACCTTACCTGTGATCATATTGTATAATAAACATTTAAATTATATCAACAGAGATATTTTCTCGATTTTAGAATTTCTCTTTCTGGAGTTCATCTCCCCTAAGTACTTTTCGTTAATGGATCGCCTGATATAAATTGAAGAGGATAGAAAACCAGATGCTGCAACCCAGGTGGTGCAATCTTAAGATGCTCTTTTTTTTTCTTCTGCCCGCAATTCAGCCATACTATAGATTATTTGAAATCATTTGCAAATAATAATCACTTGTAAGTGAGGTCTGTGGACCCATCCTCTGCAATTAATTATACACGGATGTGTCCTTGGCTTCAGAAATTCTCTGCAGACCATTTAAAGATGACGTTTGTATGCCCCTCCAAGACAGATGTAGAATTTAATTTCTGTTAAACATGATCACGATTGTTTCTACAGAAGAGAATTTTCCTACCAGCTCAGATTCGCCCACTTCTATAGTAATGATCCTACTCAATTATCAGCGTGTACACACACAAAAAAGAAATTAAGAAATTCTACAGCACTAGTCATGCAATCACAAAGATGAACTATTCTTGCAACAATAACATTTAAACACAGCTGGCAGTGTGGCGTCTTTACCCGTCGGTTGTCCTAGAATCATAGAAACAGGCAGGAAGAGACCTTGAGAGAACATTGGTGCCACCCCTCCCCATCCTTCAGCAAAGCCTGCCACTAAATCATCCCAGACAGACACATTTGCCATACTTTCAATGAGCTCCAGGCACAGAGCACTTGAGACATCCTGTTCTTAACAGAGAGAAATTCTTTCTTACAGCTAAACTGTCTCTCCCATTAGAGCCAAAGCCTATTATCTGCATCTGGCTGTTGTTTGAGATGCAGAAGGGCCTCTGACAATTGCTATGTCACACGCTCTTTCCACACAAGCAGAAGTCGGCTTCTTCCTTGTGGATCAGAGTTTTCTAAAACTTTTAAAACACCTTTAAACACTTTTAAATCTCTGTGATAATGCTCTCATCTTTCTAGAATGTGTCCACGTTCCTCTTTAGTTCTCTAATCTAGTAGTACATATCATTTCCCTGTAGGGCTCTCACCAGTGCTGGGGAAACAAATTAGATCTGTGTCTAAGATGGTATTTTTTTTTCTCTGTGTAGAAATTCTTTTCACATGGATTGGGCACATGTGTAATATTTGAAAGGTGTGTCCTTGAAACTTTGTAATATAAATTCTTGAAATTTAAGACATGTCTGTATTGATTATCTCCCTTTTCTTGGTGCATTAGCAATGCACAATTCCCATGTGTACATTTTCACTACTAATTATATTGCATGATAAACATTTTTTTTCATTGTCTAAGTGATGAAAACATTTCTAGATATAAGCTTTGTAGTATAAAATTGCCACCCAGTAAAAACCAACTAAAAACATTCCAGCTTTTTACAAATCTAAGGCAGTGGGACATCTAATGTACACACATATGCAGATTTAAATTTTTATTCATTTATTGATGTAAACTGCACATAACATAAACTTTACCATGTTACTTATTTTTAAGTGTACACTTCAATGGCATTTACACTGATGGGCAGCTATCACCACATCCATCTGCAGAACTTTTTCATTATGTCAAAATGGAACTCTACGCATTAAACACTAACTCCTCATTCTCTCTGTCCTAGTCTCTGGCAGCCACTATTCTACTTTTTGTCTCTATTACTTTCACTATTCTAAGTTCCTCACGTAAGTGGAATCACACAATATTTGTCCTTTTAGATCGGGCTTATTTCACATTGTAAAATGTTCAAGGTTTCATGCTTTCTCTTTTGTTTCAGCTTTTGCAAATGATAGAACAGAAGTCTGAATAAAAGAATGCTTAACGGGTATGTTGCCAGTATGAATCTGGCCCTCATATCATGGGCACGAGGGGTGACAATCAGCTTTGTATCTCATGAATATTCATAACTAATAAAAAGAGAAGAAGAATGCTGAAAAGGAGACTTTGAAATTCCTCCAGATGTCTAGCTAGTCTGGGAAGGTTTCCAGAACTAGGCTTATCTGCAGAGGGCTGTGCTAAGTATGGGTAGGAAAAAACAGGTCTCTGGCTGTGTCTTGGGATTCAAAAGCTAAATTCCTATTGACAAGTTTCTGACTAATTGAAAGCTGACACAGTAATTTTGAAAGCAACAGTCTGGCTACAAAAATATTAGTAGCAGTATAATCTTGAAAATAATTTTTTTTTTTTAGTGGCAAATCATGGAATAGAACTGAGAATGGTTTCATCATCAGAATCGCACACTGGCAGGTGGAAGCTGATCAGGCAGAAATGCCCATAGCAATGTGGAATTTTCCATGCCTTCCATGAAGACATTCATTTCCATCACTGCATGTACAAGATTTCTTTCTGTCTCTTTAGGACTCTTGTTGAGTGTGCCTCTTCATGACACCAAACACATGCTAGGTGGCTCCCTCAGTGATGGCATGCATGAATAATAGATATATTCTCATAGGTTCTAATCTGCAGAGAAAAGGAAATGTGAAGTGATAGGCAGTTTCTCTTTGGTGTGAAGTTTTATTGTTTTATTCTGTTTTCATAGTGGCACCATTTTAAGGATCAGAACACCGAAATCTGACCCTTCTTCAAAAAACAGTATGCCAGAGGGATCAAACAGAAGATATAAAATTTCTGTTCACAGTTGTGTTCATGAATCATCCAGAGAACTTCAGTAAGTGAGCTTACCACTCTGTCTCTTCCTGGACATTTTGTAAAACTTGCAAATTTTTACTTTATTTATTTGTAACACGTTAGCACTGCATAGGCTTTAATCACATGGGTATTAGAACCTCTTCAGGGACAGGAATGTTGTCTTCAACTTGAAAAAAACTTTTCATGTAAAAATCATGCTGTCTATATGATTTATTCTAGAACAATCATCTATAGGAAGTATTATGATTGACTCTAAAAGGAAAATTTTCCACCTCACATGTTGAGGTTGCAACTAAATATTAGAATTAGAGGCTGTAAAAAAATCCTAGAGCAGACCTAGTTAAATCTCAGGAGAACTATTGTCCAAGCATGTTATGTCATTTCTAAATTCCAAAGATAGTGAGCATTGAGACTAAGCCTAGAATCCCAGTTCATGGCTGCTTGAAAGTTTGGAAAGCAATTATGAAAATTAGGCTTGCTATGTATAGCTAATAAGAATGATTTATAAGAAGTGGTAACTCATGGACTAGAGCTGCAAGTGGACCCACCATCAGAATCCAGCACAGGCTAGGGAAGATTCGTAGCATGTGCTAAGATTATATACATAGGTTCTTTTTTTTTACTAGACAAAGAAGGGGGAAGAAGATAGCATTTGGGTAGAGGGAATAGCATGAGTGAGGGCCCAGAGGAATGAAATGAATTGGAGGTACTCTGAAGTCAGGAGTGAGAATAAATGCAGAAAGAGCAGTTTGAGGTTTATGCTAGAGATTTAGGAGCAATATAGCAACTAACTTATATAAGATGGTGTAGAGTATGCATCAAGCATATGTACTTCACAAGGCCTGGTTTTCCAAAGCCTTGCAGTTTCAAGTATTGACCTTGGAAAGGACAGGAAATTTCCCCCAGGCTATCTAGTCTCTGTTGTAAGATACAGAATTGTAACACAGCAAGGTTGCTGGCTCAAAGACAGATGGGTTACTGATTGCTATGTAAAGATACTGGGAAATTGCTGTAAGAAGAGAATGTTTGCTAAAATCAAGCTTTTGTTAGTGGATCGACTTAATTGCATATTACCATTTTCTATTGTTAAACTTGTTAAGCTGTGCTTAGCAAAAACCCACCTATATTGTCTTCCTGTAACTTCCTGGGCTGGAAAATAAACGCAGGAAGAGAACCCCAATTTGTGGTTAATTTCCCAAATGGAAGGAATGCCTCTCTTTTGAGGGTTCTGGGACATTAACCCCTTTTTAAGGCTTCTCACTGCTCAGTAGAGATGGGCTTTGAGTAATCTTTGGTGGCTCCAGCCCCCAGGGGAAAAGGGGTGACAAATCTGTGGGAGGCAAAGCAACAAGATGGCATATGGAATCCATTTGGAAGAGGGAGAGAGGCAAGGACCTGGCATCAAAACCTTGGCCCTCTGTGGGGAGCAGGGGAGAAACACCAAAAAACACACTGAAAAGGAGCGACTGAAGAGGAAGAAGGAAGATGTGGGGGACAGGGTTGACATGGAGGTCAGAAGAAAGGAGAGCTTAAAGAAGGGAGGCGAGTCAGTAGAGTTGATGCCACACAGAGGCAGGTCAGTGGAGGCTGAAACACGTCCATTGAACTTAACAACATGGACTGGTCTCAAAATTCTGTTTCTAAGTTTTCACCCAAAGTATCTCTTAAAACAGTGGAAACCCAACGTTTAAGTCAAATAAGTGTGGCAAACACTGTCAGTTGCTGATCAGATGACCTGCCATGGCCTCTTCTATTTTCCTGACATAACCATTTTTTTGTTGAGGAAACAACATGTCTAGCAGGGAAGAAATCAGAATGGCATTTGGCATTTCTTTCTTTCTTCCCTGTGGTCAAGACGTGGACACTCATTTCAGTCTTAAAAAATGAGATCCAATGGGGAGTTCAAGGACAAAAGACAACATGATAAGGAAGCAAGAGTGGAAGGTAAAGTGGCTGGAGTCCTTGATGACATGCCTGAGCCAAGGACTTAACCTCAGCGACTCTATATTCAGCCTTCCTATAAATACACTGTACATATTCTTATGATTAAGCCACTGTTTCATAGAGTTTCCTGTTACAGCTAGAAGCATTCCTAACTCACAATCTATTTATTGCTCTTTCTACAATTTTTCCATTATAAAGTCCCTCTTTCCTTTTAATCCAACTGTTTTGTCTCCATAGAATGTCCTTTCCCTTAATCTTCACATATGCAAAATCAAGGCATTATTTAAAAAAACCTATTTTAAATTCCAGTCCTGTTGTGAAAATTTTCCTTCTTCATCCTGTTTGAAGGAATCTCTCCCTCTCCTGAATACCCATATTTCCCTTGGGTAAGTACTCTTTTGCTCACTTAAAGTCATTTATGTAGAGACAAACGAGGGCAGAATCCATGTACAGATTGTATACAGGTGCCTAGCATGATGCTTTTCCCATAGCAGTTGATCCATAAATATTGATTCAGTTAGTTAATAAATGAAATGCCCAATATGATATGTCTAAAAATGTCTTTATGAGAACAAGGCAAGTGGTAGGAAAAAAATAGATAATGTGATATTTAGGAAAATTACAATAAGGAGGAAATTATTCCTATCAAAAGAATCAAAATCAAAGGAACCAGGTAAAGCTACATGAGAAATTTTTGCAATTATGGGTCCGGGTCTCATGGTGACCTGGTAATTATATTGTACCTCTGTTCCCTGGATGTTCAAAGAGCTTAGATATAAAACCACAACTGCTAATAGCCCATGGATCAAAAATACCAGACACAAGAGGATTTTTGTCCAGTCAGGGACACACGATACAGACAATAAAGGAAGGAGAGCACGGACCACAGCAATAAATGAGAGGGGCAGACAAAGGATGAGAAGAGCAAGGGCCACACATCTCACTGGAGGGGACCCTTGCCGGGACAGGTGGTGTGCTGGGTACTCAAGGTTAGTGGGATAAAGTGGAGCTGAGCCTGAGGCATGAACTGCAAAGTGATACGTAAAATAAAAAGAGAAGTCTCAGGGACTGCCATTCTCCTTCTAATTTTAATGTTGTGGCAAAACCTCCTTATATCTTCCCACACATTTTTATCTACTACCATCTTTGATCAATGTTTCATTCCCTGCATGTGCAGCATTGTAGCAGGAAGTTAGAAAATGACAAGAACAGGAAGAGGAAAGCTGGTTATTTGCAAATAGGATAACCGGTACAACTGTTCCCTGAGGACATAGACATGCACATGTGCTAAAACAGCTACAGGAGACAAAGACAGATAGGGAGCTCCACCCCCACGTTGGGCACCATTCGGTTGGACCAATGAGCTCCCATGAGCTAAGGTGCCAATCAACAGAGATTACCAGGGTTCAACCAATGACCAAGCAACACGAATCCAGCTGGGAGAACTTAAATCCCTGGAATATAACTGTTGCACTCTTGAGCCATTCTCTCTTGCTGGAGCCCACTCCCATCCTCTCTGGAGTGTATTCTCTCTTTGCTAAATAAAACTGCTCTTTGCTTTTCATCTCTGGTGTGTCTTGTCCAATCCTTTGTTTGAGACACCAAGAACCCAGATTTAGCCAGAGGGAAGCCTCAGTTTCCCCTAACAGTCTGATCTTGCACACATATAGTTATTCCCTGTAGTTGTCTTTTACTTGTGTTCTTTTCTTTACTTCTCTCTTGGTATCTTTGCCCTCATTAATAAGATTGCAAACCAACCAGGGTAGGGACTATGGCCTTATCACTGTGTAGAAAGCCCTCTTCTCCCAAAACCTAGTGTAGAACTTTACACTATGCATGCGTTTTGAGTGAAAAACTGAATTATAAAGAGATCTGTTTTGGAAAACTTATTTGATTACTCTGACCTAACAAGATGGCATAAACTATTTCTTCCTGCTCCTTCTGTAAGTACAACAACAAACACTGGAAATAATGCCAGAGATAACCAAAGGAGACCTCTGAAAGGTGTTGAGCAGAAGAATGGTTTGGGGCCATGGGACTGAAGGAAGAACACAGCTGTGGGCTTCAAAAAAAGATGACCAGGCCTGGGAATTTCCCACCCTGGTCTTGCAACAGAAGGTAGCCCAGGCAGGCTCCTTCCTCCCCCAGACCCAATGGAGTCCCTCCTACAACACCAGGGGAGTCCAGCACCACCAGAACGGGGATCCTCAGAGCCCTTATGATGATAAGCAGCAGAGGGTGCTCTCTAGACCTCTGCCCAGCGAGAGACACAAGAACAGGCAGCAGAGGCAGGGCAGATCTCACCCCTGCAAGGGATTAGACCAGGGAAGCTTCCTGGTAACTGTGGGTCAGGCCTGAGACTCCTCGCCCCCACTGAGAGACACGAATGAGGTCTGTCCAGGGAAAGCCCTTCTGTCCCCTCTGGCAGCACCAGTAAGAACCAGCAGGAGTCCCAGCAAAAACAGATAATCCAAGCAGACGAAAATAATACCACAAAGGTTCGAAAAATTGATAAGTAGTTCTAGACCCATGTACTATGTCTAAACAAGGCAACTGCTCGTTAAAATAAAAAATTTAAATAGTATTCTGAATCACCTTATATAACAAAGAAAATGTCAAGGATATAGTAGAAAATCACTAATCATACCAAAATTCAGGAAAATCAAATGAATCAGAAAAGACAATCAACAGACATCAATACTGAGATAAATCATATTATTATCTGACAAGAATTTTAAAGCAAACATAAAAACACTTCAACAATTAATTACAAATTCTCTTGAAACAAATGAAAAATAGAAAATCCCAGCAATGAAATAATAGTTTCTTAAGTTTCTTTTTAAAAAACCCAAGTAGAACAAATAGAATTTATAGAACTAAAAAATACAGTAACTAGAAAAACTCAAAACAAACCAAACAACAACAACAACAAACTTACTAGGGTGGAGATGACAAGGATAGATTCAGTGAACTTGAGGACAAATCGAGAGAATTTACCCAATCTAAGCAACAGAAAAAAATCAGTCTCCTCTTTCTCAAATAAACACAGTCTTAGGGCCCTGTAGGACAACAACAAAAGAATCTCAGAAAAAAGGAATAGGAGAGTGAGTAGGGCTGAAAAAGTATTTAAAGAAATAATTCACTGCTTTTCAAGATGGCGGTGGCTGTGGCGGCTGGCGCAGAGTAGCTGAGGTGGAAAAGGCAGCCACTGGGCCTCAGGCAGCCGGGAAACTTGTGGACCCTCCTCTTGCCATCTCTTAAGGGAGGACTGCTGCTGCTGGCCAGTCGTGGGGGGTGACCGCCACTTTGCCCTCGGCAGGAGAGGCTGCCTCATTTACAGGCAACAGCTTTGAAGTGTGGAGCAGGAAAAGAACTGTTTCTTAGCTGCAAAAGTGAGTCTCGAAACAGGGAACACGGCGCCAGGGCTGCTGTGGATGCAGACAGGATCCCGGAGGCCGGGGCCGTGCTGAAGGCGGTCAGCTGCCCTATTCAGGATTCGAGGTTTCAGGCCAGCATTAATGAAGATTCCTGGGAGCGCCCGAGCCGCACCGCGACTGAACAGCCTGAGGCGGCAGCGGCCGAGAACTGGGAAAGGCGGCAAACCAGAGACAGAGAGCGAGCGCCCGACCTGGCACAACCCTGTGAGTGACCCCTGGACCAGTCCTGTGGGCGGCAGACGCCCACCCGACTCCCGCCTGCATCACCAGGCCACTCACCGCCCCGGGACTCCCTCCATTTTCCCAGGTCAGGGCAGCTCCGCCCGGCTCGGCCGCCACTGAGCCCTCCCGCTTGCTTGGCCTGGCGCAGGGCTTTCCAGAGCCTGCGGGCCAGCCTCCCCTCCCACTCCCTCCACGGTTCTCTGGCGGGGCTGGTGGCGTGGGGGGTCCCCGGCCAGTGTTGGGAGGGCAAGGAAGTACGGGCGGGCCGACTCTCACTCCACTGCACCCTGGACTCTGGCCCCCGGTAAACTTCCTGTTACTGGGAGGCAGATACCATCTCTGCGGCCACCAGTTCGGAAAAAAAGCCTAACCAATTTCTGGTTGGGAATAGTGTGGTAGGAGAGTTCCCAGGTCCGCTTGAACCTGCCGGAGAGCTGGCTGCAGGCGGGCGCTTGACTCGGTTTATACTGGGGGATACAAAGGTGAACAAGTCCTGAGAAAGATCTACACAGTGCTACAAAGGCACCCAGAGCGACCGGTCGTCTGTGCCTAGCAGAAACCTGGTAGACTTCCTGGGCGAGGCGGTGCCGAGCACGGTCTTGAAGGCCCAGCTGATAGACGAGGGTTGCAGAAGACATGCCCCAACCCAGCACAGTGCGCACAGAGTGGGGAGACGTGCGGCCAGGGAGGTGGAGACTCGACAGAAACCACACACCCTGTGGGGTCGCCACTGCACGATCCAACAGCCTGGGCCAGAGCACACGGAACAGGGAGAAGTCCTGCACAGGAAGTGAAAGCTCAACAGCGATCACACACCCTGTGGTACGTGATCCACCAGCCCAGCAGAGTCCAAGCTGACCAGAAAGGTGGCTCCCTGGAGAAGCCCAGGACCCGAGGCAATCACACACACAAGGCACTAGAGGCCAACTGAGCAGCCACGGAGGTAGCCATACGAAATTGGCAACCACAGCAACATCCTAGTTATTCATTAGTCTCAAACCAGTGGACTGTGAAACCCCCTGCCACAATGAATAAACATAAAAAAAAAAACCAGAAATACAAAAAATCAAGAAAGTACACCACCAAAAGTTAATAAATCTAAAATCTCAAACTCTAGATCCTATAGAACAAGAAGCCCTTGAAATGACTGACAAGGAATTTCGAGTGATAATTCTAAGGAAACTGAATGAGATACAAGAAAACACAGCTAGACATCATGACGAAATGAGGAAAAGTATACAGGATCTGAAAGAGGAAATGTACAAAGAAATCAATGTCCTGAAAAAAAATGTAGCAGAACTTGCTGAACTGAAGAAGTTATTCAGCGAAATAAAAAACACAACGGAGAGTTTAACCAGCAGGCTTGTCGAAGTTGAAGAGAGAACCTCTGAACTTGAAGATGGGCTGTTTGAAATAACACAAGCAGACAAAAAGAAAGAAAAAAGAATCAAGGACATGGAAGAAAATCTGAGAGAGATATCAGACAACTTTAAGCGTTCAAATATCCGAGTCATGGGTATTCCAGAAGGGGAGGAAAATGGAGATTCCATTGAAAACATATTCAAAAAAATAGTGGCAGAAAACTTCCCAGGTATAGGAAAAGTCACAGATCTTCAGATCCAGGAAGCTGAACCATCTCCAAACGTATTCAACCCAAAAAGGCCTTCTCCAAGACATGTCATAGTCAAATTGGCAAAACTCAGAGACAAAGAGAGAATCCTAAAAGCTGCAAGAGAGAAGCGTCAAACCACCTATAAGGGAGCACCAATCAGGCTAACATCAGACTTTTCATCACAAACCCTAAAAGCTAGAAAGGAATGGGATGATATTTACAAAATACTAAAAGACAAAGATTGCCAGCCAAGAATACTTTACCCTGCAAGGCTATCCTTCCAAAATGAAGGGCAAATAGTATATATCTCAGACAAACAAAAACTGTGGGAGTTCACTACCACACGACCACCATTACAAGAAATCCTCAAGGGAGTACTGGGTTTGGTTCCTGAAAAATAACTACCGCTGCACTAAAAACCCAAGAAAAATCAAAACTCACTAGTATAATAAAAATGGCATTCATGAAGAGAAAACAAGCAAACAAAAACGCTATCTACAACCTAAGGAACCAACAAACACAGAAACCAATCAGTAAATCAGAAAGCAAGGAACAAAAGAGACCTAAGACAACCAAACAACCAACAAAATGCTAGGAATAAATCAACACCTTTCAATAACAACTCTTAATGTAAAAGGCTTAAATTCCCCAATCAAAAGACTCAGACTGGCTGACTGGATCAAAAAGGAGGACCCAACTATATGCTGCTTACAAGAGACCCACCTCACCCATAAAGATTCACACAGACTAAGAGTGAAAGGATGGAAAAAGATTTACCATGCAAACAGAAAAGAAAAACGAGCTGGAGTAGCTATTCTTATATCTGACAAAATAGACTTTAAACTAAAAACCATAAAAAGAGACAATGAGGGACACTACTTAATGATAAAAGGACTGATCCATCAAGAAGACATAAGAATCATAAATATGTACGCACCCAATGTTGGAGCAGCCAGATTTATAAAACAAACTCTATTAGACCTAAAGAAGGAAATAGACACTAATACCATAATAGCAGGGGACCTGAACACCCCACTGTCAATATTAGACAGATCATCTAGGCAAAGAATCAGCAGAGAAACACAAGATCTAAACAAGACTCTAGACCAATTGGAATTGGCAGATATCTACAGAACATTCCACCCAACAACCTCAGAATATTCATTCTTCTCATCAGCACATGGATCATTCTCCAGGATAGATCACATATTAGGTCACAAATCAAGTCTCAATAAATTCAAAAAATTGGAATTATCCCATGTATCTTCTCAGACCACAATGGATTAAAACTAGAAATTAATAACAAACGAAACTCTGGAAACTATACAAACACACGGAAATTAAACAGCATTCTACTCAATGACATATGGGTCCAAGAAGAAATCAAGCAGGAAATCATAAAAATTTATTGAAACTAATGAAAACAATGATACATCATACCAAAACCTGTGGGATACTGCAAAAGCAGTATTGAGGGGAAAATTTATTGCATTAAACACTCACTTCAGAAGAATGGAAAGATGGCAAGTGAACAACCTAACACTTCACCTTAAAGAACTAGAAAAACAAGAACAATCCAAACCTAAAGTTAGCAGAAGGAAAGAAATCATTAAGATCAGAGCAGAACTGAATGAAATTGAAAACCGAAAAACAATTCAAAAGATCAACGAATCAAAAAGTTGGTTTTTGAAAAGATAAATAAAATTGACAAACCATTAGCATGGCTAACAAAAAAAAGAAGAGAGAAGACTCAAATAACAAAAATTAGAAATGAAAAAGGAGATATTACAACTGATTCATCTGAAATACAAGGAATCATTCGAGACTACTAAAAACAACTATACGCCAACAAATTTGAAAATCTGGAGGAAATGGATAAATTTCTGGACACACACAAGCTCCCAAAAGTGAACCATGAAGACGTAGAAAATTTGAACAGACCAATAACAATAAAGGAGATTGAAGCTCTTATCAGAAGGCTCCCAACAAAGAAAAGCCCAGGACCGGATGGATTCACAGCAGAATTTTACCAAACATTCAAAGAGGAATTGACACCGATTCTTTACAAACTATTCCAAAAGATTGAAACGGACGCAAATCTCCCAAACTCATTCTATGAAGCAAACATCATCCTGATAGCAAAACCAGGTAAAGATATAACCAAAAAAGAAAACTACAGGCCGATATCCTTTATGAAAATAGATGCAAAAATCCTCACTAAAATACTAGCAAACAGAATACAGCAACACATACGAAAAATTATTCATCACGATCAAGTGGGATTCATTCCAGGGATGCAAGGTTGGTTCAACATACGCAAATCAATAAATGTGATACACCATATTAATAAACTCAAACACAAGGACCATATGATCATCTCTATAGATGCTGAAAAAGCATTTGATGAAGTTCAGCACTCATTCTTGACAAAGACCCTCTATAAGTTAGGTATAGAGGGAAATTATCTCAACATAATTAAAGCCATATATGCCAAACCCACTGCCAATATCATCCTGAATGGGGAAAAGCTGAAAGCTTTTCCTTTAAGAACAGGAACTAGACAAGGAGGCCCACTCTCACCACTCCTATTCAACATAGTGTTGGAAGTACTAGCCAGAGCAATCAGAGAAGAGAAGGAAATAAAGGGCATCCAGATTGGAAAAGATGAAGTCAAACTGTCCCTGTTTGCAGATGACATGATCCTATATATCGAAGAGCCTAAAACCTCTACAAAAAAACTGCTGGAATTGATAAATGATTTCAGCACAGTAGCAGGATACAAAATCAACACACAAAAATCAGTAGCATTTCTTTTCTCCAATAGTGAACATGCAGAACGAGAAATCAAGAAATCCTGCCCATTTCCAATAGCTACCAAAAAAATAAAATACTTAGGAATTGAGTTAACCAAATAGGTGAAAAATCTCTATAATGAGAACTACAAACCACTGCTGACAGAAATTAGAGAGGATACAAGAAGATGGAAAGATATTCCATGCTCTTGGATTGGAAGAATCAACATAGTGAAAATGTCCATACTATTCAAAGTGATATACAAATTCAATGCAATCCCCATCAAAATTCCAAAGACATTTTTCTCAGAAATGGAAAAAACTATCCAGTCATTTATATGGAACAATAAAAGACCATGCATAGCCAAAGCAATGCTGAGCAAAAAAAATAAAGCTGGAGGCATAACACTACCGGACTTTAAGCTATACTACAAAGCTATAATAACCAAAACAGTATGGTACTGGCATAAAAACAGACACACTGACCAATGGAATAGAACAGAGAATCCAGAAATCAACCCACACACTTACTGCCATCTGATCTTTGACAAAGGCACAAGCCTATTCACTGGGGAAGGGACTGCCTCTTCAGCACATGGTGCTGGGATAACTGGATATCCATATGCAGGAGAATGAAACTAGATCCATACCTCTCGCCGTATACTAAAATCAACTCAAAATGGATTAAGGATTTAAATATACACCCTGAAACAATAAAACTTCTTAAAGAAAACATAGGAGAAACACTTCAGGAAATAGGACTGGGCACAGACTTCATGAACACGACCCCAAAAGCACGGGCAACCAAAGGAAAAATAAACAAATGGGATTATGTCAAACTAAAAAGCTTCTGCACAGCAAAAGAAACAATTAACAGAGTTAAAAGACAACCAACAGAGTGGGAGAAAATATTTGCAAAATATACATCTGACAAAGGATTAATATCCAGAATATACAAGGAACTCAAACAACTTTACAAGAAGAAAAAAAGCAACCCAATTAAAAAATGGGCAAAAGAGCTAAGTAGGCATTTCTCTAAGGAAGATATACAAATGGCCAACAGACATATGAAAAAATGCTCAACATCACTCAGCATCCGGGAAATGCAAATCAAAACCACACTGAGATACCACCTAACCCCAGTTAGGATGGCTAAAATCCAAAAGACTCTGAACGATAAATGCTGGCGAGGTTGCGGAGAAAAAGGAACTCTCATACATTGTTGGTGGGACTGCAAAATGGTGCAGCCTCTATGGAAAATGGTATGGAGATTCCTCAAACAACTGCAGATAGATCTACCATACGACCCAGCTATCCCACTGTTGGGAATATACCCAGAGGAATGGAAATCATCAAGTCGAAGGTATACCTGTTCCCCAATGTTCATCGCAGCACTCTTTACAATAGCCAAGAGTTGGAACCAGCCCAAATGTCCATCATCAGATGAGTGGATACAGAAAATGTGGTACATCTACACAATGGAATACTACTCAGCTATAAAAACGAATGAAATACTGCCATTTGCAACAACATGGATGGACCTTGAGAGAATTATATTAAGTGAAACAAGTCAGGCACAGAAAGAGAAATACCACATGTTCTCACTTATTGGTGTGAGCTAAAAATTAATATGTAAATTCACACACACACACAAAACCGGGGGGGGGTGGAAGAAGATATAACAACCACAATTACTTGAAGTTGATACGACAAGCAAACAGAAAGGACATTGTTGGGGGGAGGGGGGGAGGGAGAAGGGAGGGAGGTTTTGGTGATGGGGAGCAATAATCAGCCACAATGTATATCGAGAAAATAAAATTTAAAAAAGAAAAAAAGAGAAAAAAGAAATAATTCACTGACAACTTCCCAAACTTGACAAAAGACACAAACCTACGGATTTGAGAAGAAGAGTGAATCCCAAAAAGGATAAAATCAAAGAAGTCCATGCCAAGACACAACATCATCAAACTTTTAAAAACAAAAGACAAAGAAAAAATTTTGAAAGCAGCCAGAGGACCTGACACACTAGCCATAGGGAAGCAACAATTCAAACGATAGCAGACTTCTCTCTACTGAAACCACTGAGCCAGACAAAATTTACACAACATTTTTCAAGTGCTGAGAAAAGAACTGTCAGCCATGAATTCTATATGTAGCAATACTATCCTTAAGGAATAATAGAAGAAATAAAGAAATTCTCAGCTAAAGAAAAGCTAAAAGAGCTTGTTACTAGCAAACCTACCCTCAAAAAGTAGTTAAAGAAATTTCTTAAAACAAAATATTCAAAAGGAGAGAATCTTGGAGCATAAGGAAGGGAGAAAGAACAACAGAAAGAGCAGAATTGGGTATATACAATTCTTTTCCCCATGAGTTTTATAAATTGATTTGATAATTGAATAAAAAATTCTCATACCATCTGATACTCAAGACAATGATATTTAAGTGGGAGTAAAGTTTCCATACACTAGAAGTTGCAAAATGTTGTTACTAGTAGAATGGAATAAGTCACATATGTATATTGTAATACCCAGTGCAACCACTTGAAAAGCTTTTGGATGTCAGATGCAATATAGTGATGCAAACTGCTTCTTGATAGTGATTTGGAGCTTTGCTTCTGTAACACCAGATATTGAGTGTCACCATATTTCAGGCAATGTGTTGGATATTTAATCTTTACCGTAATTCTGTAAGGTAAAGTACTTTCCCCCAAATTACAGCTGCATCTACTATTTAATTGTCTTTTCCATAAGCACACAGTAAGTAAGTGGCCAAAGCAAAACTGTAAGCCAGGCTTGTCTGAGTCCAAAGGCCATGCTCTGTATGCTGTTTTCCTCACTGTCAACTTTCCTTTTACACATGCTGAGCTGAGGGGTAAGTGCAACGTCCCCCCCTCCACAAAGGGTCGTGAATATGGGTGCAGTGCCCAGGAGAAGAGCCAGGCTGAGAACACAGAGTCTGAATCATCTGAAGGGAGGTGAAGGCTAAAACTGTGGTGGTGGCTGAGATCACCAGAGAGCATGTGAGGGAAGACCAAGGACAGAACTTGAGAAAGTGACACCTGAAAGGCAGGTGGAGGAGGAGAGGCCATAGAGGAGGCTGTTGAGTAGAATGAGAATGAGGAGATTAAATTGAAGCCAAGAAAGAGCATGTCAGGAAGGAATGGGTGGTCAGCAGTGTTGCACACTGCACAAAGTCACATGAGGACATGATCCAGGAAGAGGCACTTGATCTTTGCAAGGAGGGATTCATTACTGACCCTGCAGAGCAGCATCATGCAGGCACCACAGATCTTTAAACTCAGAAGCAAGTCTTCAGGGGAGTGAGGGGTGAAGATGCAGTAAATAACTAAGCCGTATTATTCGTGATTTGGGGCAGTGATAACAAAATAGAGATGGAGAAGTGGCTGGAAGTAAGGTGCATCACAATGAGGTTTTTTGTTGTTGACTATTTTGATTTTTGTTTTCCTTTTTTATTGGCTATAATGAAGACTTATGGAAATGTTAGAAGGAAGTGGTGAGAAAGATATCAAAAATAGGAGAAAGGGAGAGAGAGAGAAGAGGTGAGGGAAGATGTGTTATCCTGAGTTCCAACTACATGTTCTCTGACTTGGTGGCTGCAGGCAGAGCTGCATGACTGTCGGGTGACAAATTCAGCAAATTGCAACAATAAAAACCCTGTTTAACTTAAACATCATATCTAATTACATTTTCCTGGCATGTAAAATGTATCCACTGTGAGAAATTCTGTATCTCAGACATGAGTCAGTGTTTCACATATTTATATTATGGGGAAACACTAAAGATGTTTCCTCAAGCAGATGATTCTGTTATGCACACATAGAAGAGCACTCATTTTAATATCAAAGAGTGGAAACCAGTAGCTTATGTTTGCTACAGAAATCTCTAAATTTTATCTTTTTATAAAGGGGCTGTGAAACAAATCAAAAAGTTTTTGGAAAGATTTGTATTATCTTTTAATTCTATTTTCCCATGAACTTTGTGAAATACCCTTGTATCTAGGAGTCAAAAAAGAATCAAGAACCATAAGAAAACTATCTGCAATGGTCACAGGCTTTTGGTCTAATGGAAGGCAAGAAGTACACACAATAGCCATAATTCACATTTTGCATAATGACTAGACATAGCAGAGAGTGAAATATAGTTTGACTCCAAAAGAAATGCTACAACAGCTTTAGAATCAGCAACTTTGAAATCATGAGAAATGAGAACAGAAAAAGACACGAGTGAACAGAATGCGTAGTAATTTTGTAAAAATTGAATATAGCAAAACAAACACGGCAGCCCTAAAGAGACATCCCCCAAACACAAATATTGTTGCATCATGGAAAAAGGTGGCAAAGGGTTTCTAGGAATAGGATTACTATCTCTTATGGTGTATGCTTCACTTTTTAAGAAACGGAAGTGTTTTCCGAAGTGGCTGAACTATTTTGTATTTTCACCAGCAATGCATGAGAGCTCTGTTTACCCTGCATTCTCACAGTGCTTGCTATTTTTTAAGATTTTTAAAATTCAGCCATACTAATATGTGTGAAGTGTATTCAATATTTTTAGTATTTTATTTATAACATAAAACTGGACTGTTTGGAGATGAAAGATAAAGCAGAAATGATTTTTTTTCTTTACAACCTGACAATTATAATCTAGTTGCCAAAAAAAAGAAAACCCATGGCATTGATTCAGTGGTATTAATTAGCAAGATTAAGGAGCTTATATTTTTATTTAGATGGTTATTGATAACGTTAGTTCTTAATTCCTCTCAAAACTAAGTGATACATTAATCTTTCCCTTTACTTAATCATTGGTTTAGGCAGAGCAAATCACAATTCCTCCAACCTGATGCTAAATAAGTCACATCCAAGATGAACATTCTGCTCCAGCCATTATCTCTGAACACATTTTTGTTTATAGCTGTAATTCTAAGTCCTAGCAGACTGCAGATGACAGCAAAGGCAGGTTGGGCACATGAAAAGGTATGCAGCATCTCATCATGTGGTAGATCTAATTATTGGACACAATCCTTCACTTCTCCTGTATCTACACCGTTTGCCATGTAACTTTGCAGTTCTGACTGTGAATGTCAGAGTGTACTTTCTTGTCTCTTAAATTTTGGCTTGGCCATGTGACATGCTTTGGCCAATGTGTTGTTTCTAGTTGTGATGCAAGCAGACTTGACATGATCTTGCACAATGGGGCTTTCCCTCTTCTACTTCTGTAATTCTTATGAGAAGAATATGCCAGCTAGCCTGATGGTACTATGGCCAAGAAAAAGAACACATAGAAATGACCCACTCCATTAATGGTAGCCTGAAGTCCAGCTACCCCTACCAACCCACTACAAGGGGAGGAGAAAATCAATGCTCATTGTTATATGCTACTGAGGTTTTGAGGTTGGTAGCTATGCAGCAGTAACTGACAGATTCCATACCTGTACATAATAAAGGATAGATTGGCTATGAAAACTGATGAAGCATTTAGGAAAAGGAATATAATAAAGTTGAAGAGCTATATTCTCTGTGTGTGTGTGCGCACGTGTGTGTTGGAGAGTGGAGAATGGGTCAAGGGCAGAGCAATTGAGGGATGGTCTTAGATACGAGGTTGAAACATTTACATTTTGATGGGGAATCTGTAGAGAACAAAGAATGAAGCAATAGAAATATTGTATTGAAAGTGGTGTTGAGTAAGATGAGGTCTGAAAAGTGAGGTTGCAGAAATAAACTATTTTTCAGACAATACTGCAATGCTCAAGAAAATGTATTTTAATTGACTGTCACTTTGGCAAAAACCAGAGATCCTTCATTATGGCATGTATAGTTTTTTATTCTAAAACTCACCCTGGCTAAATGTTATTCTCATTCAACTCAACCCAAAAGCCTAATGACTGCCCACCATGTTGTAATTATGATGACAGTTGCTATTATCATCAATACACATTTATTAAAAAGCACACTGAGTATCTGGCACCATTCTCAAAGCTAAATGAAAGTAACCACGCAACAATAGACTTTGAATTCACTGTGCCAAGTAAAAGGCATTAGCCATTTATGATGTTAATCACACAACCACTTCAAGCAGTAAGTATCGAAGGGTTACCAAGGTTAATATTAAGCCTTTTGCAGATAATAAGCCCAAGCTGTCTGAGTAGCTGAGCAGAACAGAAGTAAAATTCTGTCAGAGTAAAGTCCTCAGTCCACTGTGGAGGACAGCTGGACTTTAGCTCAAGTTTAAATTGATCTGTCAAAGTATTTTGATCAGAAATAGCATCCGTCCTAGATTAAATATTGAGTATCCTCTAAAAATTGGAATAGGACTTTTATCATAGGAAGACAATTCCAGGCGACAGGATTTTCCACTGTAAATAGATCTGGAACTAAGCAGGATCTTACAGGTAGGCAATGAATTTAGGATCAGCAGATAGGACTTTTCCTGTAGTGAAAATGGCTGTTTGACAATCATCACAGAAATCACTACAGATGCTCCACAACTTAACAATGGCGTTATGTCCCTCCCAATAAATCCATTGTCAAGTCAATCAATCGTAAGTTGAACAATCACAAGTCAGGGGTCATCTGTACACGTGAGCATATGCTTACACTAGGGGTCTTCAAAAAGTTCATGGAAAGATTTGTATTATCTTTTAATTCCATTTCTCCATGAACTTTTTGAAGTACCTCCATATATATTATATATGTAAATACTAGATATATATTTCTAGATACAGGTGTGATATACTATATCTGTATCATGCATATATTATACTATACTATACACACAAACATACACACATAAACACACATATATAGTAGTTTTCTGTGGTGGTAGTCAAATAGGATCTCACGTATTTGAATTATGTCAAGATAATGTACAAACATAAATAAATTAATATCTTTGAGCCTTAAATATGAAGAAAAAGACTACTTGGATGACTAACTCAGATGGCAAACTTATGATTAGGAAAATGCCTTTTTTTAAAAAAAATAAGACCTTGAACTTAAATGCCTTCTTAAGCAAAACTCCTTAAGTGTTCAGAAATAACATTATTCTCTGATGTTTATATCCACTAAGCAGAGTATAGCCATTCCATTGTAGTTATTAAGATACTAGAAATTGCTTGCCTAGAAACAAGGCCAGAAAATGAGACTATTGAACAAAAATAAAACATTTCTGGCTAGAAAACTGATTACGTAAAACTGTATCAAAAAATTAAGCTTCTACCTCTTTAAAGTGGAGGATCTAAAGTTAGTTTGATCTCCTCTAATTATGTTACCCAACATGTTCTAACTCTGCTTCTTTGAAAGGGGATAACGAGTAGTGTGTCAGAACACTTTCCACATTTTCTGCCACAATTGCAAGTTGCCAATGAAATAATCTCAGTCATAATGACTGAGTGAATAAATGCATGCTCAAATCAATGAATGGTCCTAGCTTTTTTTTTTAAAGCAGACTTTAAGAGCACTTTTTTCACAGCAAATTTGAACAGAAGGTACAAGGATTTCCCATGTACCCCCTGTCCCCACACATGCACAGCCTCCCTCATTAATAACATCCCCCATCAGAGTGGTACATTAGTTACCATTGATGAACCTACATTGACACGTCATTATCACCCAAAGTCCATAGTTTACATTAGGTCTCACTCTTGGTGTTGTATATTCTATGGCTTTGGACAAATGTATAATGATGTGTATCTGGCATTATAATATTGTCCAGAGTATTTTCACTGCCCCCCAAATACTCTGCTCTGCCTATTCATCCCTATGATAATTGGAATCATACAGTATGTAGTCATTTTACATTGGCTTGTTTCACTTAGTAATATGCATTTAAGGCTTCTTCATGTCTTTTCATGGCTGGATAGCTCATTTCTTTCTAATAGAGAATAATATTCCATTGTGTGGATGTACCTGTACCACAGTTTATTTCTCCATTCACCTACTGAAGGACATCTTGGTTGCTTACAAGTTTTTGCAGTTATGAATAATGTGGATATAAGTTTTCAACTCCTTTGAGTAAATACCAGGGAGCGTGAGTGCTGGACCATATGGTAAGAGTATGTTGTTTTGTAAGAAACTGCCAACTGTTTCCAACGTGGCTGTAGCATTTTGCATTCCCACCAGCAATGAAAGAGAGTTCCCATTGCTCCACATCTTCACCAGTGTTTGGTGCTGTCAGTGTTCTGGACTTTAACAACTCTTGCAGGTGTGTAGTGGTATCTCATTGTTATTTTAACCTGCATGACATATGATGTGGAACATCTTTAGAAATGCTTGTTTGCCATCTGTATGTCTTCTTTGGTGAGGTGTCTGTTAAGATTTTTTGGCCCATTTTTAAATCTGGTTGTTTGTTTCCTTATTGTTTAGTGTTAAGAGTTCTTTGTATATTTTGAATAACAGTCCTTTATCAGACATGTCTTTGCAAATATTCTCTCCAAGTCTGTGGTTTGTCTTTTTTGAGTAGTCCTAGCTTTGAACACAGAATGCCAGAGAGCTTCCTGCTGAACTCATTGCAAACATTTTATGCATTAACCAGAATGAGTGGGTTAGATGACAGTGAATGGACCTCTTTCCCATACAATTTGGTTCCTTTTGCAGGAAGCTGTCAATATCTCATGACCTCATAAGGACATTCTGGCCATGCCTTGATGCTCTGTACTTTCAACATCATTTAGATGGAAACAGAAACTGGTATCAGTACAGTTATTAATGAGGATATCCCTCACCTCCTCCCTTCCAAATTGGTTATGCTACATTAGGAATGTTGGCAATTTTTCATGCTGATTTGAATGCACTTAGTACTCTGGCTTAAAATAGCTTATTTCATTTTTTTACCTTTCCATTCATGTTTACATTTATAAACAGTAAACATATTATAAAAAGCTGTTAAATTAATAGGGTATGATGACTTTAATAAGAGCATATAACCGTACATTACAGCCTGCACATACATAAAGACCACCTAAACCTCTGTGCCCAGTTACCAGGCTCCAGAGTCCCCTCTTATGCTGTTTTAGTTCAGGCACTGCTTATCAGTGCTATAGAACAAGCACTGGGCTGGGAGTCAGCAGAGCTGGACCCCATCGCTGATGAGGGGCATGGCTGTGTGACCTTGGACAAGTTACTTATCCTCACTGAATTTTGGTTGCCTGATCTATACATTGGATCTTTTATTTTACAAAGTTGTCAAGAATATAAAGTAAGATATTGTGCATTATTTAAGGCAATACAGAATAAGTGATTAATAGATGGTATTAAAAATATTATGGACTAGTTGACACTCTCCGTGCTTCAGTCTTTTCATTTATAAAATGAACAAGTTAGATTGAAAGCAAAAGTTTTAGGTCTTTTTAATCCTAAATGTCTATAAATTTGATATATTTCTTCCTAGATTGTACAATTGTACACCAACAGTGGAGATGATTTCTACTTTTTTATTCTTCCCAGGGATAGTGTTGACTGAATGTATTTCATAACAAATGAAACATACAAAAAAAAAGTCAATTGCTTACTGTTAAGAACGTGTGCCTGTGCAATTCTCACAACTCTCAGAGCCAAATCTTATGAATCGCAAGACAGTGGTGTTTTTAACATGCAGCTCATATTCTACTGTCTCATTTCTTTTTTAAAATCTCAGCTATATATTTCTCATTTCCTTTTCTTTTGCTGGAATTGTGCCTATTTTATTGTTGTGGTTTATGGTAACTACTCTTTCATCTCTTATCATAGTAATTTTATTTCTTCATTTAATCTATTCTCCATTATTAATTCAATAAACATTTCATGGTGATCCCCATATCTTAGATGTAAGCGGGCACAGGAGATTGAAGAAGAAAAGCCCCACTGCAGAACCATGTAGAAAGTTTTAGCAACAGCTGCTATCGCTGGAGGGGATTCTGTACAGTGAGAAACCGAAAACGAGAGTAAAAGTTTTGGAGGATTGTGGGAAGATGGCAGACTAGAGAAAACTAGGATGTGTTTCTCCCAGAGAAGAAGACAAGAACAGGCCCTTCATTACCAGCACTGCACTCACCAGTGACATCGTCAGGAACAGGACCATCACCCGCCTTCCCGCTGTGGGTTTCACTCCATCCCATGCTGCTATTGCCTGAAGCACAGCTCCAGCCACTGCTGTTGCTGGAAGCTACCCAAATTGGTGCTACAGCTCTGACCAGGCCAGATGTGCACAGGATCCCTGCCCACACTGTTACACCAGTCAGCCCCACCATGTGCGGGTCCCCTGCTGCAGCCGACTACAGTGCGGCAGCCTTTGCTAGTGGTTGTCTACAGCCCCTTACCAGCCAGACCAACCATGCATGGGTCCCCCGCCCAACAGCCAGCTCAGCTTCTTGTGGGTCCCCCTGCTGTAGTTGTGTGCAGTGTGGATGCTGCCACTGTAACCATTGCACCAGCAGGACCAGCTGGGGCCAAGGGAGTGAGTGAGGAAGTGGCAAACCCCAGCACTGCTGATCTGCCATGATTTAACTCCACGGCTGCCAAAGCCCCAGAAGGAGTGAGTGAAGAAGCAGCAGACCCCAGCTCCACTGCCCCTGCAGCAAATTGACCCTGCAGCCACCAGGGCCACTGCAGATGAGAGTGAGGCAGTTGCAGCCATTGCTGCTGTTGTCACCATGCTACCTAGGACAGCACCAAGGACACCAAAGATGAGAGTGAACCAGTTCCAAACACCAGTGGTGCTGCTACCCCTGAGGTAACCCCCTTGCTGCTGTGGACACCACATGGGAATCAGAGGCTGTCGCAGCTAACAGTATCACTGCAGCCCCACAAGGTAACCCCTCTTCCCCACTTCCACTGAGGACATTGCAGACAGGAGGAAGGCAGGTGCTGCCTCTGGCACCACTGCTGCCCCACAAGGTAACCCCACTGTTACTTCAGACACAGCAAACTCAAGGGAGGCAGTTGCAGCTGCCAGTGCTGCTGTCACCCTCACAAGGTAACCCCTCAGTGTCTGCTGTGGACACTGTAGATGCAAGGGAGGCAATTACAGCCACTGATGCCACTGCCACCTCCCTTAGTTAACCCAGCTACTGCTGCAGTCACTGTAGCTGTTCAGGCAGCTGTGGAAGTCACTACAGCCAAGCAGGCAGCTAGTGCTACCATTTCTGCTGCAGTCACTGCCACCATCGGCACTGCCAGATAGCCAACATTGTTTGCATGCAGCCTGCCTCTGCTGGAGTCATTGCTGCCATGCACACAACCCACCAAAACCACTACCACAACCACTGCCACCATGGGGTGGCCTGCTACCACTGCAGCAACCATAGCAACCACTGCAGCTTTGCCAGCCAATCATCTGAATTGACACAAAGAGGGCCAAAAGCAAAGTCTAGGGAAAGAGAGTAATAGAAGAAGCAACTGCTCTTCCAGATGATTAAACATCAACAAGAAGATACTAAAAATAGGAAAAAATAAGAAAATGTGAGTCCAACAAAAGAATATAATGACTCTCAAGAGCCAGATCCCATAGAACAGGAAACACTTGAAATGACTGAAAGGAATTCCATATAAAAATCTTAAGGAAATCCAATGAGATACAAGAAGATGCAGTTAGACGACACAATGAACTGAGCAAGACTATCCAGCATATAAAGGAGGAAATCTACAAAGAGATTCATACTTTAAAAAAGAACATAGCGGAACTCATGGAACTAAAGGAGTCATTCAATGAAACAAAAAACACAGCAAAAAGCTTAAGCAACAGGATAGAGCAAGCATAAGAAATAATTTCTGGTCTTGAAGACAATCTCTTAGAAATAACTCAGGCAGAAAAAAAAAAGAAAAAAATAAGAATTAAAAAAAATGAAGTTAAGCTAAGAGAGATAGCAGATAACCTTAAGCAAACAAACATGCAAATCATGGCTATTCCTGAAGAAGAGGAGAAAGGAAAAGGCATTGAGAATATACTCAATGAAATAAAAGCAGAAAACTTCCCAGACATAGGGACACACATGGACCTTCAGATTTAAGAGGCTCAAAGTTCCCCAAACTCAAAAGTTTCAATCCAAAACATCCTCTCCAAGATACATTGTAGTCAAACTGTTCAAAGTCAAAGACAAAAAGAGAATCCTAAAAACAGCAGCAGAAAACTGTCTAGTCACATATAAAGGAGTCCTCATCAGACTAAAAGCAGACTTCTCAACAGAAACTCTACAAGCCAGTAGAGAATAGGATGATAAATTCAAAATACTAAAAGAAAAAAGCTGCAAGCTAAGAATACTATAACCAGCAAAGCTATTATTCAGAAATGAAGGAGGAATACTGTATTTCCCAGACAAATAAAAACACCAAGAGTTCACCACCACATGGCCAGGCCTACAAGAATTCCTCGAGAGAGTCCTGAATCTGGAACCCAAAAAACAGTAATCACTTCCATGAATACACAAGAAAGAGCAAAACATACAAATAGAACAAAAATGAACAGGAAACAGAAACTGTATTTTACCACTTCAAACAACCAAAAACACCAAAGAAAATCAATGCAAGAGGAAGAAAGAAATATGAGATATTCAAAACATCCAAATGAAAATCGATAATATGCCAGAAGTAACACAATACTTTTTGGTAACAACACTAAAGGTAAATGGATTAAATTCCCCACTCAAAACACAGACTGGCTAATTGGATTAAAAAGAGACATACCTCACCTGTAAAGACACACACAGACTAAGAGTAAAGGGATGGAAAAAGATATACCACATAAAGGGAAATCAAAAATGAACAGGAGTAGCTATTCTTATATTGGATAAAATAGACTTTAAATCAAAAACTATTAAAAGAGACAAAGAAGGCCACTGCATAATGGTAAAGGGATCTATCCAGCAAGAAGACATAACAATCATAAATATATATGCACCCAACATTGGAACACCCACATATATAAAGCAAGCACCATTAGACTTAGGAAAGAGATAGACCCCAATACTATGGTAGTAGGAGACCTAAACATTGGACAGATCATCTAGGCAGCAAGTCAATAGAGAAACAGGATTTAAACCACACTTTAGACCAATTAGACTTGGCAGATATCTATAGAACATTTCATATAACAACTACAGAATATACATACCTCTCAACTTTTCATGGAACATTATCCAGGATAGACCATATGTGAGGTCACAAACCAAGCCTCAACAAATTTTAAAAAACTGAAATCATGTCAAGTATTTTTTTAGATCACATGGATTAAAACTAGAAATCAACAATAAGTGAAACTTGGGAAAATACACAAACACATGGAAATTAAGCAACATGCTCCTGAATAACATATAGGTCCAAGAACAAATTAAACAGAAAATCAAAAAAATTCTAGAAACTAATGAAAATAATGAAACATCATACCAAAACATGTGGGATGCTGCAAAACACTCTTAAGAGGGAATTTTACAGCATTAAATGCTTACATCAAAAGAATAAATGTTTTCAAAATAACAACTTAACAATACACCTCAAAGAATTAGAAAAACAAGAACAATACAACCCCATATGTAGTATACAGAAATAAATAATTAAGATCAGAAAAGAACTAAATGAAATAGAAATCTCAAAAACAATACAGAAGATTGATCAATCAAACAAAAATTTGTTTTTTTTGAGACGATAAATAAAATAGACAGTTAGCCAGACTAACTAAAAAAAGAAGAGAGAATACCCAAATAACAAAAATTAGAGATGAAAAAGGAGACATAAAAACCAATACCAAAGAAATAAAAAGAATCATTAGAGAGTATTATGAACAACTATATGCCAAAAAATTTGATAACCTGGAGGACATGGATAAATTTCTGGACCCAAAAAAACTACCAAGACTAAACCAAGAAGGGATAGAAAACCTGAACAGACCAATAACAAGCAAAGAGATTGAAGTAGTAATTTGAAATCTTTCAACAAAGAAAAGCCCAGAACCAGATGGATTTATTGCTGAATTCTACCAAATATTTAAAGAGGAATTAATACCAATTGTTTTCAAACTATTTCAAAAAACTGAAACAGAGGCCATTCTCCCCAACTTGTTCTATGTGACCAGTATCAACCCGATACCAAAGTCAGACAAAGATTCAACAAAAAAAGAAGACTACAGGCCAATATCCTTGATGAACATAGATGCAAAAATCCTCAACAAAATATTGGCAAACAGAATACAGAAACACATCAAAAAAATTATACACCATGATCAGGTAGGATTCATCCAGGGATGCAAGGATGGTTCAACATACGCAAATCCATAAATGTGATACATCACATCAACAAAATCAAGGATAAAAACCACACAATTATCTCAATAGATGCAGAAAAAGCATTTGACAAAATTCAACATCCTTTCATGATAAAGACTGTTACATGTAGAGTAGAAGGAAAGTATCTCAACATAATAAAGGCCATATATAACAAACCCTCTTACAATATCATCCTAAATGGGGAAAAATTGAAAGCTTTTCCCTGGAGAATGGGAATGAGACAAGAATACCCACCCTTACCACTCCTATTCAACACAGTACTGGAAGTACTAGCCAGAGCATCAGGCAAGACAAAGAAAGAAAAGGTATCCAGATTGGAAAAGATGAAGTCAAATTGCCCCTGTTTGTAGGTGACATTATTCTATATATAAAACAGCCCAAAATCTCTGCAAAAAAAACCTCTTAGAGTTGATAAATGACTTTATTAAAGTTGCAAAATACAAAATCAAAATGCCAAAACCAGTAGCATTTTATTACTCCCGTAATAAACTAGCAGAAAATTAAATCAAGAAAGCAAGCCCATTTACAATAGTTACACAAAAATAAAGTACTTAGGTATCAACTTAACCAAGCAGGTGAAAGATCTCTACAATGAGAACTACAAAACACTACAGAAAAAAATTAAAGAGGAAACAAAAATGTTTAAAGACATACCATGCTCTTGGATGGGAAGAATTAACATCATGAAAATGTTGATTCTACCCAAAGCAATCTACAGATTCAATGCAATGCCCACCAAAATACGAATGACATTCTTCACAGAAATAGAAAAAACAATCCAAACATTCACATGGAACAACAAAAGACCCTGAATAGGCAAAGCAACCTTGAGCAAAAATAAATAAATAAATAAATAATGCTTGAGGCATAGCACTACTTTACTTCAAACTATACTTAAAGGCTATAGTTACCAACACAGTATGGTTCTGAACCAAATAAAGAACCCAGAAATCAATCTAGAAACCTACAACCAAATGATCTTCAACAAAGGCAACAAGAACATACATTGGGGAAAAGACTGCTTGTTCAATAAATGGTGCTGGCAAAACTGGACATTCATATGTAGAAGAATGAAACTAGACCTGTACCTCTCACTATACTCCAAAATCAACTCAAAATGGATTAAAGACTTAAATATAAGACCTGAGACAATAAAGCTCCTAAAAGAAAATGCAGGAGAAACACTTCATGAAATTGTACCAGGCAAAGATTTTATGAATATGACCCCCAAAGCACAGGCAACAAAAGGAAAAATAAACAAATGGGATTACATCAAACTACAATGCTTCTGTACAGAAAAAGTAGCAATTAACAGAGCAAAAAGACAACCTACAGAGTGGGAGAAAATATTTGCAAACTATGCATCTGACAGAGGATTAATATGCAGAATATAAAAGGAACTCAAATAACTTGACAGTAAAAAAACAAATAACCTGATTAAAAAATGGGCAAAGGTGCTGATAGGCATTTCTCAAAAGAATATATACAAATGACCAACAGACACATGAAAAAATACTCAACATTACTCAGCATGAGGGAAATGCAAATCAAAACCACCTTAGGATATTATCTCACCCCAGTTAGACTGGCTACCATCAAAAAGACAGAGACCAACAAAGGCTAGCGAGGACACAGAGAAAAGGCAACCTTCCTACATTTTTGATGGGAGTATAAATTATTGCAGCCATTATGGAAAACAGTATGGTGATTCCTTAAACAACTTCAGACAGAACTGTCATATGATCCAGCAATTCCACTGCTAGGTATGTATCCAAAGGTATGGAAAGCATCATGTTGAAGGGATACCTGTACCCCATGTTTGTATCAGTCTATTTACGATAGCCAAGAGTTGTAACCAACCTAAGTGTCCATCATTAGATGAGTGGATAAGGAAAATGTGGCATATATACACAATGGAATACTACTCAGCTAAAAAAAAGAGTGAAATACTGCCATTCGCAGAAACGTGGATGAACTTAGAGAAAAATCATATTAAGTGAAATAAGCCAGGCACAGAAAGAGAAATACTGTATGTTCTCACTCATAAGTGGGTGCTAAAATAATAAACATATAAATAAAAGAAAGATGCAACATTCACAATAATACATTGAACTTTCAAAAGGACAACTGAGGTTACTGGAAGCAGAAGTGAGTGGGAAGGGAGGAATGGATAAAGGGCCTCGAATAGCAATGACAGTGTATATTACTGAATATAATAATTATTCTCAGAAATTGCTCAAAAGGAAAATGGCAATAGGGATGATTTAGCACAAGACAGAGGCCTGGCTACTCAGTGGTCACAAAAGCAAGTGTTCACTATACAGAGTGGAGAAGAAAGTCTAGTTTTTTCTGAGTATGTAGCTTTGTGTAAACTAAGCATTCTGTGTGAACATCATCAACTTAATTTATAACAAATTAAAACTACATTTTTTTATTCAAGGGTTTTATGTATGTGAAGTAATATACCTTGACAGTTACTTAGGTTGTATCCAAATTGGTTTTTCTTTTAAATATGTGATTATCTTCACACAAATCTGAATTTGGAAATATACATCAATTTTTCACAAGTTACAGAAGTTGAGTAAAACTGTACCGTCCAAGTTAAATGATGATGTTTTGAATGGTATTTCTGATATTATCATAAATACATTCCAATTAAAGTAAGCCTGCAATGTACTCAGCTATGAACATATAAAAGCAAAGTTTTCAGATTTAAACTGGCTCGTTTGAGAAAAGGAAGTGAGGCTTTCTTGCACTATTTTCACTGCACTTTAGTAATAATAAATAGTAGTTGAAAAGTGGTGAAAGATTAAAAAAAAAAAAACAACCTGTAATGATAAAGTCTACATGGTCAGGGATTAGGTCAACAGATTTGAGGAATTTAATCTGAAAGACTATTCCTTGGACATTTAACATTTCTCCTTTTTCTGTGTGTCAAAACAGGCAGAGAGTATGACTGGTGGTAGCAGAAAATGACGAGCACTACTGAAGAAGCTCAGTGACTCATGCCGTTTCCTAGGAAGAAGTACTATCAGTGAGGAAAAGGGTGGTGCATTGGAAATACCCAGTTCTAAAGGATTAACCATGAACCATGCACACTCCCGTGAGTGCTTACTCTGTGTTTGGCCCTCTCTGTGCATTATGTCCTCTGATTCTCATAGCCTCCCAGAAGATAAGTATAATTCCCCAGTTTACCTAAAAAGATCTTGAGACTCAGCAGGAAAAGACAGCTACCAACAATTCACCAAAGCAGGACTCCTACCCATGTCTCCTGCCTTCAAGCCCTGCCTCTTTCCACAACACATAGTCTCTTCCGTGACACCAACCTTGTGGTTGGATTGGCAGACTGGGCCTTCCTTCTATTTCTAGGATCACTTGAAAAACATTCATGAACATCTGTTGGTGGTTGAGCCCAACACCACGTGGCTAAACGTTTGATCATTGCTTATTTTTATCCCCTTCCTTGTAGTCCATCACGCTGTAACTTCTCAGGGAGGCTCTTTTCATCATTTGCAGCCCTTTATCTCATTCTGTTTTCATCTGGGTTTTCCATCATTGTTTTATATACAAAGAAGGCACATGAGTGAAATTCTATTATTGTTTTTAGTAATATAATTCAATTCATTATATTATATTCGTTTTAATCCTTGAAAGGATTCTGAGATAATTGGAAGAGGGTTGATTATCTCCAATTTACAGAAGACAGAAAACCTGATGATTTAGATGAAATGTCCAGTGTCACTGAATTAGTTAATAATGGAGTTGGTACTTGATCCCATATCTGTTTTTGCTGCCACCTCTTGATAAAGGCCACTGCATTAATTATTCACCTAAGGCACTGGGAAATATTCACAAAGGGGTAAGGCTGAAGCTTCAATTTGGCAGTTTGTCTTAATCCATACTTTCATGCCACTTTTAAATTCAGTGAGTTATGCCCTAGGTTTATTGGTTGGATTGCTTTTTGCCATTTCTTTTGAGAAATTAACAGTACATGATGAGGATTTTTGGATGACTTACGGGCGATGCCTTAGGATTCTCGGGAGGTTGAGCTCACACTTGGATAGATTATTGACAAATGACATCACTGTATTCTATTGAAGCTAAAATGCTTCAATTTTATAAAGTTTCAATATAAGAGTGAAATGTGTTGTTATCCAAATAAAAATAAAAATTATCATAACACATCACAAAGAATAAAATGGACCAATAAATCCCTTGAAAATCCAAGGTAGACCCCTTAGTGATCTGGGTGTCTTCCTAGGAATCTTATAAGGTGCAAAGCTGAGGTTTGCACATTTATTAATATTTCCAAGACCCCCACCCTCAACAGATTTAGTTTTTGTCATTCTCCGGGTTTACTCCCCAACTCTATTCCCCTGGGTAGTTTGTGGCTGGTGATCAAGCACTGTGGATGAGTTAAGTGCAGCTTTCATAGAGTGAAGTGCAGCACACATCCAGAGAATGTGATTGGTTTATAAAGTATATAGTAGTCATGGATTTGACAATGATACAAATATTAGTAGCTTTAGAATAATCTACATTTCCCTAGCTCTTTGTAAATCAGAGACTTAGAAATGTACTTTTCAAGGCAGCTATTTGATGCTCTGGAAAAAAATCAACTCTGATGAGACTAGCAGCAAAACATTAAAGCCAAATGGAATTTAGCCGTGACTCTTCGTATTTGAAAAATTATTTTTTGTACTGTTTTTATTTCATTATTTTTTTCTTTTAATAAAAACATAATTGGCTACACATATTTGTGAGGTACAGAGTTGAGTATCAATACCTGTGCACAATGTGCAAGATCAAGTCGGATAATTAGCATATTCATCATTACAAAACATAATTATTTCTTTGTGTTGAGGATATTTGATCTCCTATCTTCTAGTCACTTGATAACATGCAGTAAATTATTGTTTTTTATAGGTGTCTAGCTCCACTGTACATCAATAGAACTTATTTTTCCTAACTAGCTGTTTTATGTCCATTAACCCATTTCTTGGTACCTCCTCCACCTTTCCAAGCTGTAGAAACCACAGTTTTGTTAATTACAACATAAAATGCTGATGTAGCCTCAAAAAGTATATACCATTCGAAATGTTTTTTTAAAGGTGAATTTATTTTCTAGAAATGACCTTTAAATAAATTAATGGAAAAATTGGATATATTGCCTCAATATAGAACATCTCATCAAACCTTTTCCCATCTCATCACCCCTTAGTGGCCCACTGCTGTCCTTTATCCCCTGGACTGACTCCAGAGTTCTGAGCATATGATGCTTAAAAAAAAAAAGCACAGATCTTTTCAGTTCCTCAGCACGTTTTGTGTCACCTTGGAAACTAAGTGTATATATCAGAAACTCCACTCTCCAGTCTTCAGCTCATCAAATGCTGCAGCCCTGTCCCAATTACGGTACCCACTGCCAAGTAACTAAATGCAGATGAATCCTTAGCATAATGAGGATAATTATTACCCTATGAGATATTTTAAATAATTAAGCTCTTATTATAATTAATTATAGAGAATTATTTTAGCTGGTAGGGCCAGGGAATGGGGCATTCTGGTTAGTGGTTCAACTAAACCCTGAGAAGATTAGTACCTTTCTCATGCTTCCATTCGTGTGGTCTAGCACATTTTCTGTATGTGTGCCTGTCAGGCTGCAATGAAGAATAAAGCTTTTTCTTACTGGTTTAGGTCAAGGATTCCATGTCAAGAATCAAATGCAAGTGATTCAGATTTGGTTAGCACTGCAGAAGTAAAGCTTGCTTCCAAATTTAATTTAAACAATATTTCAGGTTTCCCTGGTATATTCTTCCAAATAGCTAGTGTGTTATTTGAGCACCATTTTTTTAAAGGTATCTACAAAAGTTTTTAAAATGGGGCTTAAGAAACACTGTGACTCTGAGCTAAGAGTACACTGAATTTCCTTCCCTGCACGACTGCATTGTTGAGCAAGTTACTGGCTTATGGAAGACTGCAGTCCTCTTGGCTCTGTTGAACACCTCCCCTTCTTGCGTCCTCCCAGAGTCTCCACAGTGCTGCTCTCATCTGCCTGGCTTTCTCACCTTCCTTTGCTGGCTCATGTTCTTTATCTTGCTGCTTAAATATTGTTATCCCTGGGACTCTGTCCTCAGTTCTTTTCTGTTTCTATTCTGCTCTCTACTTGTGCAATATACTACTTTCGCATAGCTTCAATGGTACAAAAATGTATCCAGTCTCATTTGATCTCCATTTCTGACCTCTCTCCTTAGCTAACCATCCTGACCTGGATATTTTTAAGAGTTATGTTTGCCTTTTAATGCATTTGTCCTTGATATTTTATGCAGAAACATTGTCATTGAGATGTATGCCCCTTTAATTGTATTATCGATTGCAAAGAAATTTGAAAATATTTATTAGCTTAGTTTTCCAAACATCTATCTTTTCTTCCCATTTTTTTTCTGTTAATTTTCTTACTTGTTTATTAGAGCTTTATTAAGATATAAATGTGTCTTAATTATATATAAATATATCTTAATATCTCTTAATAAAGATATATTTATATCTTAATGTATAATTTAGTGGTTTATATTCACAAATATGTGCAACCATCACCAGAATCTGTTTTAGGACATTTTTATAAGCTCAAAGAGAAACCCCATACCCTTTAGTCATTATCCCATAAACCCCCATTCCCTTCCTCAGCCTTAAGCAACCACTAATGTACTTCATTCCTACAGATGTCCTTATTCTGCACTTTGATATGAATGGAGCCATACAGTGTGCAATCTTTTGTGGCTGGCTTCTTTAAGTTAGTGTAATGTTTTCAGGGTTCACCTATGTTGTAGCACATATTTGTACTTTTATGGCCAATAATATTCCATTATATAGATATATTACTGTATTAGTCAGTTTTGTGTCTCTTATAACAAAATACCTGAAACTGGATGACTAAAGAAAAATGACATTTATTGCTTATAATTTCTGAGGCTGGAAGTCTAAAGTCCATCTGATGGTGGCAACAGTGACCCAGAGGTTTCACATTGCAAGATGGTGGAAGCAGAAAGAGCAGAGAAAGAGAGAGAGAGAGAGAGAGAGAGAGAGAGAGAGAGAGACTCTCTCTTCATTTAAAGCCCTCAGAACCACACCCCTGACCACCATTTTTAATCTGTTCATTACAGCGCAGTCCTACAACCCAATCACCTCTTCAAGGTCCCATTTTACAATTACCATAATAGGAGTTCCCACCCTGTTAACAGTCACAGTGGGGGCTAAGTTTCTAATACCTAAAACTAGGGGGATACAATTCAAGCTTCACTGAGTTTTGGGGGGACATAATTCAATCCATTACAATTACATTTTGCTTACCCATTTGTCTGTCAATGGACATTTGGGTTGTTTCCACCTTTTGACTATGATGAATAACAATGCACTAACATTTGTGTGTGAGGTTTTGTGTGAACATATATTTTCATTTATCTTGGGTATATATCTAGAAGTGGAATTACAAGGTCAGATGATAAGTCTACATTTAATCCTTTGAGCAATGGCTGGACTGTTTTTCCAAACGGCTTCACCAATTTGCATTCCCATCAGCAATGTATGAGGGTTCCAGTGTCTCCACATCCTTGCCAACATTTGTTGCTATTGGTATATTTGATTCTAGCTTTCTTGGTGGATGTGAAGTGGTATCTCATTGTGGTTTTCCCTGAAGACTAATGATGGTGAGAATCTTTTCACATGCCAATTGCTCATTTTTATATCTTTCTGAGAGAAATGTTATTCTATGATTTTTTTTATAGTATCACTTATTACTCCAGACTTGGACTGCCCTTTATGTACTGCCTCTAATGTGACTTAATTTTTGTGTAGTTTCTTCACCCAAAAAACTCATAGCATGTAGATATATTTTGTGATCTAGTCCTTCTCCAATCTTCTCTCCTGTGCTGCAATTTCTCTTGCAGATCACAGGAGCATCTCAGATACACTAAGATCTTTTGTTTACAAAAGCCAGCTTATTCCCTGTCTTTTGTCATATTACATAACACACAAACTACAGTGAAACATAGACTCTTTCTCCCTTTACCATTTCTTCTCATCATTGTTCATATTCCTTCAGTGCAATGAAATGAAAAATGCTGGTATTTTGTAGTTTTCCTCTTTAGACCTTTTTATTAACATTTTTTTAAAAAATCATGTTTTTCTTTTTGGCTCAGAATGTTAGTTCATTTTCCTAGACCTGGTTCATATTAGGCAAACAAAACTGACAGCTTTTCTTTCGTGGTTGCTCAATCCCTGATTTTCTAAAGAGGTCTTCTTTCACCCCAGTTCCCAGATGTCATTCCTCTTATTCCCTTGTTTTTGGACTATGCTCAGTTGATTTAGTAATTTTTCCATTTGTGTACATTATATCGGGCATCATATCTATGCTCCATGCTTCTCCAGAGTTCTTGCATTCCATTATTTTATCTCCAATTCCCTAATAACGTCTGTTTCTCTATGGTGTTTCCTAGAGCCTGCAAGAAACACCCCCAAGATGTCTCTCTGCACTGTTGCAGATGAAGCTCAAACACTTGTCTGCATGTAATGCTGCTTCTAAAACCCAAAATACTAGCATTTAGGGAGTATGAACATGACAGCCTCAAAATACCATCTGCATGGAAACTGTTCCCATGGCTCATGGCCAGTACGTGAGCAACAGTGGCCTTGGAGAGCAAAGAAATTAGTGCAAGTGCTGGTGGCAGGACCCAGCCTAAGGATCCCCATCCTCAGAGTCTGTGAGCAGGAAAGTCACAGAACATGGTTGGGGTGGGGAGAGACGGAGCGCTCAGGTGAAATCCAGGAGGAGAAATACAGCCTGTCCTGTGTTGCTCCTTCCCCAGCTGCCGCAGCACAGGCCTGCACAGAGAAAGCCCACGCTCCCTGTTCATTCCAGTCAGCAGTTCACACTTTCCACTGCTGGGGCCACATGGGTATGCTGTTGTCCCTGTCAGAGGACCTTTATAACGTGTGTGCGTTCCTGTGCACGTGTGCATGTGTGAGAGCCTGGGTGTGGATGCGTGTGCAGATCTAAGCCCATCCTTGCCCTCATTGCACCTGCAAGGAGCCTGTGCTCTCCTTGACTTGGCTCCATGTGAGTTTCCCCACAACTGATAGTCTAACATTGTCCCCAGCTCTGTCCTCCCTCTCTCTCTGCAGGAACATTTCCCCCCACAAGTTTTCACTCTGCCCAGAGATCTGTAATAGCCAACTGTTCTTAGACCTTTCATATGTTTCACCTCAATCACAGCTGCCCCTACATTTGCAGCCAAACTACATATCTTTCCATCCTAAAGTCACAGTGTGTTCCCTTGCCTCTCAATTCCTCCTTTACAGCTATATCAATTTAAAGTCCCCGTGACCCGTTTAGAATGACAGTGAAAAGAAGTATATCATTTATGAAAGAGGTGAAAGGACACAGGGACAAAGAGAGAAAAGTAAAATATAAATTGCCAAAAAGAAAGAAGGAGGAACCTGAGTGAAGCTTTTTTGTATTTTCAGAGCTGCTAGAGAAACATATACCTACTATACAGATGTGCACATTCATAGCAATGTTTAAACAATAAAAATACTGAAGTCATTCCTTTCTTCCACCACAGAAGTCTTTAAATGTGAAGACTTCTCTATTCTAAATCCCATCTGAAGGAAAAAGTGTGTAATTTACTCCCTTGATACTTCCCTCTGTGTTCTCATAAATCTATTTCTCAGTGGCCCAATAGTCATGAAATAAGTATCATGGTTCTAGTTCCAAAATTTTAACATGTCATATTTGATGTAGATAAAAAGCAACAAAATGCTTTAAATTGCCGGTAGTGCAAGTCTAATTGATAATTTCATAACTGTAAAGTACAGTGAAAATAATGAGAAATGTTTATAGAGTGCTGACCATGTGCAGGCACACTTCTAAGCACATTACCTAGTATGTTTCACTTAGGTCTCACTGTAACCTTGGTTAGCCTATATATTGTCAGTTGAGTGAACTGAGGCACAAAGAGTTTTAGTAATTTATCCAAATTATTCTGTAAGACACAGGGCAAAAAAATAATTCACCTGTAGAGAATCAAACCACAGAGCTATTGCTCTTGACCAAACTTTTATTTGCAGCAACTCTTTAATAAACTGCCCTATCTTTTGTGGTTTTTTTAGAATGCCATTTTCTGTTTAAATCAACCTGAGTTTATCCAAGGCACACATGGTATACAACACTAGGGGGCATCACACACAAACACAATAACAATGGTGCCCCTTGGAGATGTTCTGTGACAGGCCTTCAGCACACTGGGAAATTTCCACAGGTTTGTTCACACCATCATAATACTTCTCAACTTGTAAAGTCTTAACAGTGAGGTAAAAGGAAATGAAATGTTGGTTAGCAGAGAAGAGTGGTTTTCTAACTCTAGTCAGATACGCAGATTTTTAGGCCCTACTCTGTTTTCAGTGTCTGCTAATGCTGTGCCAGCATCTCAATTCTCTGGCTTCTGTGATTTTCCTAATATATCAGGTTCTTCCTTCAGACACTAACTCTCTTCTCTGATCACTGTGCCTTGAACTTGATTTCTCTAGAAGAGGGCCAGCCTCTGGAGCTAGTATCTCCACTACCCAATGCCCCTAGAAAAGACTTAGATAACATGGATAAACAGCATATGATTTTCTTTTAGATTCCAATTCACAACATACTATATATATATGTTTTATATTGTCTGGGACTCAGCCAAGGAGGGATATCATTTTTACAATTGCACTTATGTCTTTCAGCCAAGAAACAGTTTATTTTGGGCCACTGAAGTTTGAGAAACGCTTTCTTTAATTAATTAATTATTTTTTATTGAAACACGTTGATAGATATATTTATGGGGTACAGAGTTATATTTCAATACATGTATACGGTGTATAACTGAGATAGGAGGTGTTCAGACCCCTGAAATTGGGTTTTAGGCCACTCTGAGTTTCAGACTACTCTCCTGGGTCTTAAACTACTTCCTAGGACTCAAGCTCCGCCTCTGAGTCCTGAGCTATGGTGGCTTGTCCCACTCATTTTCAGTACCAGCACATAGAAATTGAGACCAAGGGAGGCAGACTTGTGTAATCCTGGAGGCTGAGAATGCTCAATAAAAAGGAGTTTATCCCTTGAATGAGCTCCCACTGGGGGGGGCGCTAGAGAGCTCCTAGAATTTTAAGTGTACTCGATGCATGTGGTGGAACTTAACTAATGAGCATGCTCTAAAAGAAACCAACTGAGCATGTGCAAGAGTAGGTCACATAGTTGGGAACCACCCCCTTAGCTGAATGTTCATTAGATAGCATGAGTATGTGTAGATAGCCAATCTATAAATGTTGAACCTAGGAAGAAGGCAGGGCTGTTGCTCACTCTCTCTGGAGCCAGCCTGCACTTCACCTATAAGGTGTGTATATCTTACCTTTTATGTTAAACGTGTCTTTAGCAGGCTGCAGTTCACTCTGGGACCAGTCTGCACTTTGTAAAGTGTGTATTTCTAACTTTTGTATTAAACTTGTTAAGACCACCACTCAGTCTCTGGAGCTAGGATGCACTTTCCCTGTGAGGTCAGTATTTCTTATTCTCTATTTCAATCCTGTTTTCATTTCCTATATGACTCTGCCTTTAAATTATTTCCTGTGGTGATGTCAAGAACCTGGTAGAGGACAGGGTGGGTTGAGGCAGGCTATTGGAAAGCCCCAGATCCTCTCCTCTGGTATCATCTTTGATGAGACAGCCAGGAAAGCACCCATTAGTGGCAAAGGTTTTCTTAACACAGGGACCACCTTGAGCCAGCAGGGGTCCTGCTGCCCTGTCTGATTCCAGATACCTAGACTCGGGAAGTGGCTTTCACCTTTTTCCTTACCAGGTTAGGGTCCTGGGTTTCAGCAGAACACTGCCACTTTTAAGGCCACACCAAGTTGCATTGGGTCCTTGGAACAGATTTTGAGCTCAGTCTGAGTTAGAGTCCTGGCCCCGGTGTGACATTTTCCTGGAGTCCCAAGTTAGAGTCCCAGTTATTTAGGCCCAGTCTGGGTTCAAGTTCTGGGCATTTAGGCCCTGCTCCAGGTTGGGGTCCCAGGTTTGGGCGCTCTGTGGCAGAAATGGTCATTCTGTCACTTGAGATGCCTACCCTGATTGCATTGGGTCTTTGACTTTCCTGGGTTATTTTTCAGGTTAGAGTCATGATTTTGAGCTCAGTATTAGGATGCTGGGATGCAAGAAAGTCACTTGAACCACAACAGAACTGATCGCTCTGTCAGTAGATCTCAAACCACACACCTCTGCACGCAAACATGATGTCATTGGGACAAGCAATAATCTAATACAGTGGACTAGGCTGCATGTTTGGGGAAGCCAGGATTTTATCAGAGGCACCTTTATATTCTGCTGACTCATTTCCTAACCCTCCACCACCTTGTCTCCTTCCCTTGCCCCTCCTTCCTCTCAGACTCCTCTCACAGCCATCAACTTGTCTTAATCCGTACTTGGGGACACATAAGAGACTAACCTAATCCAAATTACATCCTTAAGATAACTTTTGAAAAACACAAATGAAAAGCTTAAGCAACAGACTAAAGACATGTCAAAAGAGTACTGTACTTCAAGTTACCCTAACTTTTTTCCCCTATCTCTCTGTACCTCAATTCTGGGTCTGTGGAACTTTTGCTCAATTATCTTTTTGTCAAAAGAGACAGGGAGAATTGTTGAAAACCTTTTAAATTTCCATCTTCATTCGTAAGTTTTTTTCCCTGCAGAAAATTGATGGGCCATTATGCACACAATAGTGCGGACAAAGGAAGAAGGAACCAGTTTCTGATAAGGCTTACTGAGAAGCTGCAGAGCTTATCTAGCAACATGGGGTATTTCCTGCAATGACTGGAACATTATCAATTTATAAAAACTTAGTAGCTGAGACATAACCTAATGGTTTTAAAAGAGTAACTACAGCAGCCAAATCAGTGGAAACATGTGAGGGAGCCCTCTCCTTTCTTGTTCCTGTGCCTTATGTTTCACCTCCCAGCTATAATGAACCTCATGGGCATTGCATCTTTCTTCCCTTTTTCTGTAGTGTATCTTCTGTCTTTTAAATACTCCTTCTACACTGACTGTTTGTTAAAAAGTATCATTTGGGTGTGAGAAATGACTCAAGGATGTAGGTTGCATTTAGGTTGTTTGGGAAAGCTCTACCTGCTTTGCTTTGAGTAACTAAGTTTGTGCTTTTTGTGTCACCTCCCCTAGGGTGATGGAGACAGAAAGGATTACTCAAAGTCCATTTCTCCTGAGCAGTGAGAGGCCCAGAAAGGGTTAATCCCGGGAGCAATTCTTTCAAGAGAGAAGAGCTCCTAGGAGTAACCCCAAATCAGGTTTCCTCTCAGTTTTTATTGTCCAGGCAAGAAAGTTACAGAAAAGGAACACAGGTGGTTACAAAAGGAACAATGAGATAATCATCATGGCAAAACTTAGTTCCCTAAGAAATTTTAAAAAACAGCTGAAGACAAGATGTGGAACATCCCCCAACCAGCAGCCTTGAAGCTTTTAGCTCACATACTTTCCCATCACTAGGTTTAGCTGCACCAAGGACGACTACCCTGAGAGCCAGCATTTTTACTATGGTACAATTTTTTTTAAAAAAATCTACAACAGAGACTTTAGTCCTGGGAAAGTTTTCTGTTTTTCCCATGCTAAGCATTCCTATGTACAATTCTAAAAATTTAGGCTAGACCTTAAACTACAGGGCTGTGGCCCTGCTAAAACTAAGGGCTGTCTCCCTACTAAGCTATAAGTTAGGCCCTGAAATGCATGTGCTTCTTAATGTTAATATCCTGTACATATCCCCCTTATTTATTTATTTAAAATAAAAAGCAAAAGCTATAGATCAAGGTTTCACAGTTAAGACAAAAACATTTTATTAAAGCAAAGTTAGTATCATTTTAGCATGGCAAGTCTTTTTAATTTATCCTAGGTGGGGACTGATGATGTCCTCGTCTCTTAGGGCTGTTGCATCAACATCATTTCTGGTGGTGTGAACTGGGGTGTTAGTGCCAGTTGTTGAAACTCTGGAATCGGGTTCTGTTCCATGTAATAATCTTTGTACATCTTCCCACAAGGTGGAGAAATAAAAGGAACAGAAGTTATGCACATGTAGCAATATCCTGCATCACAGTTAAGTTGATTTTGGGTCCAGAGAGATTGTTGGTGTCTACCCATCCAGGACACCACTGCTTCCAAAGCATCTAATCTTTGTAAAATTTCTCTATCAATTACAAATCCTTTGTTTAGGAAAGGATGTCTTATCCAAGTCATGAGCACCCCCTTCAAGGCTGTGGAACTTTAGAGAAGTGCTTTTGTAGACAAGATATTATTTCCCCCTTTTTGATCAAAACATTCCTCATAAAAGCATTGATGATCAATTTTCTAATTGAAAAGGTTTCACTTTTCTTTGTACTAATCCCTCAGTGCTGGGAAGGCTCATTCCCAGGTTATCATGTTCCACATCAGGGGGAAAGATAAAACAGTAGTTAGGCCAAATTAGGGCAACATGAAGAGGGATCAGGAACTTAGAAGAGACATGCTATTTTATAACCCATCTTTCCAATTACATCTTGTTATAAAGAGAGCACATTCTTATTACATTTATTTAAATAACCATATTGCCATAAAAATCAGAAGGATATTCACAGTTTTCAAATTTTGTAGGAATCCAAGAGGAAAAAAAAGCAAATATTTCCATCTTTGTTTATAAAGTACATTTTACCCAACTGCTGTTAGCTACAGACAGCTTAGAGACAAAGTTTTCTTAAATATGGAAAACAAAACATTTAAGCAAAGAAACAACAATGAAAGTTACAAAACATTTTTATCAGTTATTTAACTTCATGTAATTAATTTTTGCTTTGCTAGATCTTCATTAGTTGTTCTATAAACTTATTAGAATTCTTATTAGAGTTTTGAAAAACATTTATTCTGTCCATTGATCTTAAAGTTATATGAAACTTGTGTTCAAGAGTACTTGTCGGAGTCTTTTCCATGAATCTGATTGCAGATGCCTTTAGAGAAATATCAAAACTTTTGCAATTTTATTAAGAATTTGATCTATACTTAAGAAAACCTTGTTCTAACAGCAGAAATTCAGTTCTGTTTCAGTCTTTTTTAATCTCAAAGTTCAATCTTTAGAAAGACAATTAATTCCCTTTAAATTATAGCCAACTTAATCACACATAAAATTCTTTTATAAATTTACCTTTCACATAACATTATTATGACTTACTCAAACATTTGATGACATGTTTTAGATTTTCTTTCTTTTTTTCTTTTTTAAATTTTGTCCTATACTTCCTACTTTCTAAATAGCTGGTTATTTAGTTCTAGGACAAAAATACATTGTACCAGGTGCTTTCCTAAATAAAAATATTTTCTTTCCTTTTAGCCTTTCTAACCAAAACTACATCTTTACATCCATAGCTTTTTTTCACATCTCTTATTTTACATACTGATTCCTTTCTCACCAACAATACTAAATTAGCCTCATTTACTTAAAAATTTCATAATTAGAGATCATTTTGTTATAGATTGGGTTCATAATTTAAAAGCCTCTAGCAAAGACAGATATAATCCTGCTTCATTAATAAACCAAACACAAGCTAACAACAAGGCATGTATGTGCAAGGCTTTGGGAGAAACCCAGCAGTCAGTTCTTTCATAGCTTTTAGTCCTTAAACAAAAATTAAACTACTACCAAACATACCACAAAATGTGTTGACATGAAGGCAAATTTAGGCAGAAGGTTTAAATAAAATTTTGAAAACTTTCTTAGTTTTTCAACAATTTTAGGAAATTAAAGTCACATGAACTTGAAAAGTATCCTTATTTATTTAATGAGCAAGCATTAATTATAAGCCAATTTGGTACCATGTAGACAATACAAACACACATTTAGACACAAACATATAGACATAACCTACATTTATGTGCATATATGTAGACCTAAACAGACAGATTAAAATAGAGAACTCACTAATATAAAAGGACAGTCAGATTTAAATTGTTTTCTTTCTTAAAAAATTGTCAAAATTTATCTGGGAGGCCTCACCCTGTTTTAGAGAAAATAAGGTAACAAAACAGGTTGATTTTAGTTTAGTTTCTGTTTTTCAAATGGATTACTGAGCTTAAGGCTGAGCCAAAGAACAAACAGAGATAGAGCCATTGACTTTTGTGGTTTTAAGAGAAAGGCAGCAGACCCAAAAGGAGGTCCAGCTGGTGCACTGTGGCTGCGTTTCTCAGGAGGTCTGAGTCTCTGGCAAGGAAGAGAAGCACCTGCAGTTAAGAAAAAGAAAACATGCTCAAACAAAACCAATGTTGCAAAGAAAAATTAACTTATTTTACTTTAGTTTATCTAATTTAAAGTTTTTGCAGTCACTGGCAAAGATTAAATTTTATCGTTTTTGGTGACACAGTATGTCTTTGTTTTTTTGTTAAGGTCTAGAGTAGGTCTCAGAGCAACTTGACATAGATTCCAAACTGTTAGGTGGGAAGCTTTGACAAGACCCATTACATAAATTAACCAGTGACTAATTAGTTTCCAAATTTTTATGTCAAGCCTTCATTCCTTGTGGTGCCAAAGACATCCTGTTGTTCAATAACCACTAACAGTTTCACAAGCTGCCATTCAGTTACTTTAAAGCTGCCTGCTTTAAGGAGACATTGGAGTTGTAATTTATGTTGAGTCTCCTCTTTACATAACAAGTTTTCCATATTTTAAAAGTGAGAGAAAGAGAGAAAAAAAAAAAAAAAAAACCTTTGGGCTGAAAAGACCTAACTTGACTTGCTGCAGGCATGCAGTGCTAAACGAGAGCCACCTGTGATTCCCTTGCTGGGATGCGTCAATATATATGTATATGTCAGATGTCCTTTAGTTTCCAAGGCTTGGCAGGTTGGTCTCTGATCCATGGAGTCATAAATGCCTCACATGGGGCACCATTTGTCACCTCTCCCACGGTGATGGAGATGCAAAGGATTACTCAAAGCTCATTTCTCCAGAGCAGTGAGAGGCCCAGAAGGGGTTAATCCCAGGAGCAATTCTTTCAAGAGAGAATTCCTAGGAGTAACCCCAATTCAGGTTTTCTCTCAGTTTTTATTGTCCAGGCAAGAAGTTACAGAAAAGGAACACAGGTGGTTACAAAAGGAACAATGAGATAATCATCATGGCAACACTTAGTTCCCTAAGAAATTTTAAAAAACAACTGAAGACAAGAAGTGGAACATCCCCCAACCAGCAGCCTTGAAGCTTTTAGCTCACATACTTTCCCGTCATTAGGTTTAGCTGCACCAAGGATGACTGCCCTTAGAGCCAGCATTTTTGCTGTTACATTTTTTTTTTTTTTAATCTACAACAGAGACTTTAGTCCAGGGAAAGTTTTCTGTTTTTCCCATGCTAAGCATTTCTATGTGCAATTCTAAAAAGCTAGGCTATACCTTAAATTACAGGGCTTTGGCCTTGCTAATACTAAGGGCTGTTGTCCTACTAAGCTATAAGTTAGGCCCTGTAAAATTCATTTGCTCTATTAATGTTGGTATCCTCCATATTTTTGGTCATTAAAAACCTGATTGCCAAACAGAAAATGTATTTTTCCCACTCTCTGAGTTTCTTTTGATAAGTTTGAGAAACAGAAACTGATCTACAATGATACAATTAACTAAATCCCTGGATGAAATGTGTCTGTGTGTACAGAGTTCCACAAGCCTTAAAGCAGAGAAGGCTGTTAGGGGAAGATCAAGCTACTTGAAATTGAAATTGGGAAAAAGAAAAAAAGGTAAAGGGATTCAAATCAGACCACTATGAGAAATGTTATCACAACTATCAGCATACATTTTTTTGCCTGGATTTACGGGTCAAACGAGGTTATATTTTTCTCTGCTAAAGGTTTTTAAAGTAGTGAACCAACCCAGCCAAAACCAAAAAGATCATTCTGTATGCAACTTTTAGATAAGTGAGTTTAATTTAGTGGTAATGAAAAAGAAACAAGAATGTGGAGAAAGAGGAGATATTAAGAAATATATGGGTATGAAGCTGCATTTTTGGCAAGGAAGGTTAAAATGAAAAGGAAATACTTTTGTGTGAGAAAGCATCTTGTATAGTGAATTTTGTCCTAAAGTGAAATGATTGGCTATTTAGGAACTAGGAAGTATGGGACAAAAACAGAAAGTCTGAGTAAGTTATAATAATGGTTTGTGAAGGGTAAATATATGATTTTATGTGTGATCAAGTTGGCTAAAATTAGAAGGGGACTATGTATGAGTTTTTCCACAATTTGAGCATGAGCATTAATATCAAAAACACATTGATGCAAGACTAGAGTTTGCTCCCCTATGTTGGGACAACTAGGTTTTCTGGAAGAACTTAACTGCTCCTAAATGAAGACATACAAATGTGGCCAACAGGTACATGAAAAATGCTCGACATCACTAGTAATCAAGGAAATGCAAATTAAAACTACATTGAGATACCACCTCACTCCAGTTAGACTGGCTATGATAAAAAAGATGGTGAATAACAAATACTGGTGAGGGTGTAGAGAGAAGGGAATGCTTCTACACTGTTGGTGGGACTGTAAATTAGTACAATCACAATGGAAACGGGATGGAGATTTCTCAAATAACTACAGATAGATCTTCCATATGATACAGCAATCCCACTTCTGGGTATATACCCAGAAGAATGGAAATCATCACTCCCATGTTCACTGCAGCTCTGTTTACAATAGCCAAGACATGGACTCAACCTAAATGTCCATCAATGGATGACTGGATAAGGAAACTGTGGTATATATACACCATGGAATACTACTCAGCCATAAAAAAAAATTGAAATTCTCCCATTTGCAATAACATGGATGAGCCTGGAGAAACTTATGTTGAGTGAAATAAGCAAAGCACAGAGGGATAAATACTGCATGTGCTCACTCCTATGTGGGAGCTAAGAGAAAAAGAAGGAAGGAAAGAAAGACCACAGTGGTGCGTTGAACTTGCAGAGGGAGAGAACATACCTAGGGATACAAAGTGGAGTGGGGGAAAGGGGGAGGGGGAGGGAGATTGGGCTTAATTGGGTGGGGGACACAGGGTACAAATCCTATTTGTGTAATGAGTAAGCTGCCAGTATGAATCTGGCCTTCATATCTTTGGCCTGAGGGGTGACGATCAGCTTTGTATCTCATGAATCTTTATAACCAATAAAAAGAAAACAAAACAAAAACCACAAATAGTTCCGTTCTAAATTAACACTTTCATCACCCCGACTAAACTTGAAGCAGTAAGATGAGTCATCTGCCCTGTTCCACAGAAATGGATGGAACTATGGACAATGGGTAGTTGTTGGAGTGACCAGGACTGAAGCCGTGTTGGGACCCAAAACTGCATGGGCTCTAAAAGATTTTAAAAGGATGCAGGATTTTTTTTCCCCCCCTTGGCATGCATTTCTCTGGGTTCCTTTTTTTCCCCCAGGGTTATTTGATATTTTGAGCATTGGTTCTGGGACAAGATGATGTTGTTTACATGAATGTAAAGTTGTTTTCCAGCCAACCTGAAGCTACAAACTTGCAGACCCTGGGAAACCAAGGATGACATCAATAAAACTATGCTGATTCCACCCTCCAGCAGGACTTTGAGGTAGCAAGAAGGATAGGAGCAGGGACTAGATGAAGTCTTGGTGAGACTTGGCACCTGAGACCTTGTATGAAACTCTCATGTCTCACATTTCCCTCCCTACTCCTTTTCATTTCCTACGTTCCATTCCCTCAGATCCTGGTACCTGAGCCAACTCCTACTCAGCCTACTTCCCAAAAATCTGTACCACCAATTCCTACCTCTCCTAGTGCTTTAGGCTCAATCTCTGAGTGGGGCATTAGCTCTCCTGCCCTGAGTTCTCTCTTGAGCACTATATATACTCCTTCACCTTACCCCACTAGCCTTAGTTTACATCCTCTTCTGAGAGTTCAATTAACTATTACTATTACTCATTTATTTATCATTATCATTTTTTTAGCTCCTATATGAGTGAGAACAGTCAGTATTTATCTTTCTATGCCTGACCTATTTCACTTAACATAATTCTCTCCAAACTCATTCATACTGCTGCAAATGGCAGAATTTCATTCTTTCTGTGGCTGAGTAGTATTCTGCTGTGTATAGATACCACATTTTCCTTATCCAGTCATCCATTGATGGACATTTAGGTTGGTTTCATATCTTGGCTATTGTAAATAGAGCTGTGATGAACATGGGAGTGCATGTTTCCCTTCCATAAGATCATTTCCATTCCTTCGGGTATATATACAGTAGTGGGATTGCTGGATCATATGGTAGTTTTATCTGTAGTTGTTTAAAAAACTTCCATACTGTTTTCCGTAAAGGCAGTGCTAATTTACAGTCCCACCGACAATGTAGGAGGGTTACCCTTTCTCCACATCCTCATCAGCATTTGTCATTCTCTATCATTTTGTTAATAACCAGACTAACTGGGGTGAGATTATATCTCAAAGTGGTTTTGATTTGCATTTCTGTGATGATTAATGATGTTGAACATTTTTTCATATACCTGTTAGCCGTTTGTATGCCCTCTTTTGAGAAATGTCTATTCAGGTCCTTGCCTATTTTTAAATTAGATTATTTGTACTTTTTACTATTTAGTTGTTTGAGTTCTTTATATATTTTGAATATTAATCTTTGTTGGATGCATAGTGTGCAAATAGTTTCTCCCTGCAATATATTTTTATAGATAATTGAGTTGTACTACCTATGGATAGATGGAGAATCCAAGGAAACATTAAAAGACTTAAGCGAAAAATGAAAATAAAAAAGATTTTAAGGGCACTACGTTTTAGAAAAGGCCTTCTGACTTGAGATAGAAAAACGGCTTTTAAAAAGACAGGATTATTTTCTTACCTATGAAAAAGAAAACATAGTATTTCAAAGACAGAAAGACATGATACCTATTTTCCATAAGCTGAGGAGTCTGACAGAATGTAACACTCATTTGAAAATAGAAGGTAACAAATGACAAGTGCAGATGTCAGGCATCACAGAATTGCAAAGAAGAGCAGGGGAAAAAAGCAGTAGTAAATCCAGAAAGGATTCAAGAAGGAGAAAAAAATTGAGTTGAGCTGTTAAAGATAAAAATAATTTGGAAAAAAAAATCTTGAGACATCCTATTTAACATATAAGGCACATAGAGGAAAGTCAGAGGAAAAAATCATCAGAGGGAACTACCTGTCAAGTTCAAACACTGTTCAGCTTCCTGAATGCCAATATAAATATAAAGATAATGAGCTTTATTTTACTATCAAAGGTCAACAAGAAGGATTTTTCGGGTAATTCCTCAAATTTGACCCCTTTGAAGCAAATAGTAACAATAAGAATAAATTTTACGCTATAGATCTTCCTTAGAGAACTCCTTTTCAGATATTATAGAGCTGTTTGCTTCAATAACGTCCAATTTTTGCTTTCCTTTTATCCAGCTAAAACAATGATGATGATTTCACCACCAGGAATGTGAAACAAATGAAGTTTTCGATTTTCTATAAGATAATGGAAAATCTAAATGGTGTAGAAATTGTACATGGTTAACAAAAGACATCTAAGCAACTTGCTGTACTTCCGTGCACAAGTATAAATTTTCCTCACAATCTTGGACATTCAGACCTGCTAGGAGCTCATTAACCGCTCTGGCAGAGGGAAGATGTGGCACTGTGATTCACAGTCTCTGAATGGCTGCAAGGTATTTAATCTGAACAACGGAAGAATTAAGGGGCAGCAGTTAGCATAAGTATCAGCAGATAGAGTGTGGCTACCTAAAGCGTTCTTATTCAATTTCAGAATTGCCTGCCTGAAGATTTATATTGGTTTTTTCTTTTTCTTTTTCTTTTTAACATTAGGAGAGCCTTACATTGCAAATACCAACAGCAGAAGCCCTCCCTCTGTAATTCTGCATTGGTAAATCTAACATGGTATTTCCTGGCAGCAGCAGCACATGAATGGGATGTGTGGTTTACAGTGCTGGGGTGTGACTAGCCAGGCTTCCTCTGTGCCTATGTAACTGGAGCAAATGACAATAACAGCTACCTGCAAATTATTATGTTGAAAATTTGAGGAATATGCTCAGGATCTATTAAGTACCCACACCACTAATGGTCAATTCTACATTCCAACCTCAGGAGAAGCAACTCACTTTGAGTTCTTCTTGAATCCCTGCAAGAGATACCTTCAGATAAAGATTCCAAAGTGGCCCCCATCTCCCCATCTTATCTCCAATGTTACTTATTGTCTTTTATGGTTGGGGGAGGAAACTAACTCTTATTGTGGTGCCAAGATCTTTTCATGTGTTATTTCATTTAGTCCCTATGAGAATACATTCAAATTGAAGAAACTGAGTTCCAGAAAATTTCAAATCCAGGACCACCAGCTCTACCCAAGTGCACAGGTGTCCTGCCTCATGACACATCCTCAGGGACTACCACACGTTTCTCACCAAATCTGCTCTGATTTTCTTTGTATTTTATCCCTGGCCCATTTCTGATTTCATGTGGAGTTAAAGACACCTATAGGTTCCTTCCCACTTCTGTTGGGTGCTGCCTATAACCTAGTCCAGCTGCTCTGAAAATGAGCTGAATTGTGGTGGGGGGGACATTTGGGGGTCAGCTCCCTGAGCCCTGGGGATTCCTGCGCTATCCCAGTCCAGCTCCAACCACCAGCGAGTTGAAGTAGAGAGTGCTTCTATTAGTTTCCTGTAGCTGCTTTAACAAACCGGGTGGCTTAAAACAGCACAAATTGGTTCTCTGTGGTGCTGGAGGCTAGAAATCCAAAAGCAAGATGTGGGCAGGGCCCTTCTCCCTCTGTAGCCTATACGGAAGAGTCCTTTCTAGCCTCTTCCTATCTTCTGGTGGTTGCCAGCAATCCCTGGCCTTCCTTGACTCGTGGCCACATCACTCCAATTTCTGCCTCCGTCTTCAAATAGCTGTCTTCCTCCTACGTATGTGTGTGTCTCTGTGTGTCCTTTTCTCTTATAAAGACATCAGTCTTTGGATAAAGAGCTCATCTTAATCCAGTATGACCTCATCTTAACTGATTATATTTGCTAAGACGGTTATTTCCAAAAAAGGTTACATACTGAGGTTCCAAGTGGACATGAATTTTGGGGGAACACTATCCAACTGTTTAGTTTCTTAAGTATGTGGACTCTTCTCTTATGTATCATTTTCTCATAGCTGAATTTTTCTTTTCTTTTTTCTTTTTGGTGGCTTGCCAGTACAGGGATCTGAACCCTTGACCTTGGTGTTCTAACACCGGCTCTACCTAACAGAGCTAACCGGCCAGCTCCATGATTGAATGTTTTAAACTTATAGCTAACTTCTTTCAAAAGAGGAAATTAGATATGTGCATATAATACGAGAGTACTTCAAAAACTTCATGGAAAGATTCATATTATCTTTTAATTCTATTTTTTCATGAACTTTTTGAAATAACCCCAAAGGTCCTTTTATTTGTGACTCTAATGCACTTAGAATAAATGTAAGATTTTCTTGTTTTAAAGGCCACCCTCAACCTGTTCATAAATTTAAGATTATTTTTTAGATTATGAAACATTTTAAAGCAAACAGTAAAAAGTAAAACCGACGCCTATATATCTGTCACTAAGATTAAGCAGACATTAGCACTTTTCTTGTTTATTTTAGTTTTAAAAGAAGAAATGCTTACGATACAGCTGAGCCTTACTTCTGTTCTTTTGCCCTCCTGCACTTCCCAAAGGTGACTGCCATCATGAAGCAGAATAGATCATTCTCATGCACTTTTGTGCTTCTCTTCAATAAAAATGTATATATAAAAAATTCAGTGTTATAAAAATTTATGTCACTTGTAGTCTGTTGTACCTATTCTTTTGCATCTTCTTTTCTGATTCTTTCTTGGTGTCCACCCTTGAGAAAGTAGTTATGCACAAGATGTGTACAACAATTTTTACCACAGGTCCACACGTACACGTAAGAGTGAAAAAAACTGTAATCAAACATCCCATAGGGGGTTATTAGTATAAATAAAAACATTTTGTCAGCTAAATGGAATGCTATCTAGCAGCTAAAATGAATGGATAATATCTACAGAATATAATTTTTAAAAATCTTAAAAAAATCTTAAACCAAAAAACACTCAAACCATGTATGTAAAATGATTTTAAATTCTCTATTTTAAAAGATTACAACTGATAATATAAAATATTAAAGAACTTCATTCAAAAACTCTTGGTGCTATGTCTGCTTTCTCTGCCTGAATCTATGCAAACCCTTCAGTTCACATGTTGAATCTTGTATAAGTCAGCTATAGGGTGCAGGATTTAGACATTGTTTAAGTCAACATGCTAGCAAGACCTTATCCATCCTTTATCATTGACTCCACTAAGAAAAGTAAAAAACTTTAATTTCCAAGAACTGTTTCCATTTACTATTGCTGTGAAAGGTAGTGAGATCAGCGATGCTTTTTAGAAGCTAAGCCTCTCTTGGTATCTTGATATAATTGCTTAGTTCTGTAAGACTTTAGGTAACTCATTTGTGTATATTTTCAAATCGGCAGCTCTAGCTGTTGCAGCATCTAAACTCCTATACATAGACAGCAGTAAATTATTTTCAGTGTTACCTCCAGACTATTAAAACTTGAGGGGTATGAGAACAATTCATATATGCATGTTGCTACCGTCAATTAGGTCGCCAATCAATAGAACAACATGCTCAGTATTTCAATGGAGCAGATGTCTGATAAGGTAATGGTAGTTTGAAATATGGTAATGAATAAATATTCAGTAACACCTCACACGAGGAAGCAAGTATGTATGGAGTCACAGAATAAATATTGTGTCCTCCAATTCAGTTGATGAAGTACAGCAGAGGTCCTCAGACCTGCTAGAAGAGGTCAGGTCTGCCTTGCTGTGCACTGTGCTTTCTTGATAGAGGTTATCGCAACAGCAATTACATAGTTATTTGTATAATTGCCTGATTAAGGTTTTTCTCCCCTACCAGACACTCAGCTGGATGAGGTCAGGGGCCATGCTCAGGATTTTCAAGACATTCAAAAAGGGAAGTGAGGGGAATACATTTACTAAAACTAATTCAAACCAATGGTGCTGATGACTATGCATGATAGATCAGGTGATATCTTATTATTTACAAAGAGTTTGCCACTTCAAGTGGGATATCATACAAAGACAGTGAAGACACTTTGGTGAGTCACTGACAGCCATAATCTTATCCAGAAATGGCCAATACCTGGCACATCGGCTGCTGCTTCCTGGTGCTGTGATTTTGGCAGGCCTCACTGAATTATCTGGGCATTCTGCCCTGGTGAGTTCATAGACAGCCACAGGACCGTCCTCAACACAGTGCAGTGGCCTCTCCCAACCAGTTGGATCTGGCACATAAGAGAGGATCTACTCACCTTCCCTAATATAAATCAACACTGTGTTTAAATGAGGGAACTGAGGCCTCAAGAAGCGAAATGTCTTTCCCCCTAAAACTCAAAGCCAGTTATCGCACCTCTGTCAGTTAGCATATTTCCCTTCTTTTTTTTTTTTGTTATCCTCATTTCTATTTCTGTCTATTCAATTAACTTTATGTTAAAAGCTATCTCAAATATACATAAGAAAATGTCAGATGTTAAGTATATATATACAACAGTTTTCCTGAAATCACATAACAAGCTTTAGTAAGTCAAGAGTCTAGTCAAACACTAAGTAGCTGTGATTTTGAATGAGCTAATTATGTAAGAAAGTATGAAAAGGAAAACAATGTTGGGTCAGTCTTGTTTTGGAAAAAACTCTTCTCAATGGCAGAAGCACATCTGAGAATCTTTGCTTTCTGTTCTTGATGCCAAGAAAGTAGCAGAAAATAAAGACCTGAGCACATGCTGCCATTACCAGCTTGCTAAAGAGATATGGACATTTGAAATTATTTTTGCCAAACTCTTGTACACTTTAAGCAATAGAAGTAATAGGTAATTGATGTTAAATGCTGATTTTAGTTTCCTGGTTGAATTTATATTAGATCTGTTACAGAGAAAATTGTATTTTTGTATCAAGAACTTAATCTACACATTGATTAAACAAGGAATTGCAACTTAGTATTTCAGCATGCATTAAAATGCTAATAGGGACTTATAGTGGATAGATCCTTGATTTTTATAACATTTTTAGTCATGACTATGACTTAATTTGCTGTGAAATTTTTAATCATAATTGCATTGGTTGTTTTTCTATTAAAAATATGGTCTATTTGTGATATGGTTTTTTAGATATACATTGAAGTTGTACAAAAAACATTCTGCCAAGAATCTCTGACCTGTGTGGGCGTTAGGGTGGGGAGTAAGAGCCTGCTTTCTAGGCAGAAGAACACAGCAAGGATGAAGGCCCCGAGGCAAGATGGAGTCGCCACCTTTTGGAACAAACACTTTCGCCCTGGCTGCAGCAGTGGACACAGGACAGCCGGGAAGATGGTGTGGTCACCGAGCTAAGGAGTAGCCCAACAGTGGAAGGCTGTCTGGGCCAAGGCTAGAGATTTTGATAAATCTATCAGGAAACCATGAATTAGTTTTAAGTAGTTAAGTGACCTTATCTGTCTTGTCTTTTAAAATGATCATATTCCTTTCAATTTGAATAATTGTTATTTGGATAAATAAATCCCTTGCAAACTAACCAGTGAGCATCTCAAGGTCAGGAACAAGTTTTGATTAATATCTGACTCTTTCACTTGTAACTATTCATGACAGAATTATAAGGAGAAAACGTCCATCAGATGTATGAGAGAGTGAATGGATTACTGAACGAATAATTGAATATAGGAACAGAAGTGTTATGTGGATAGGGTTAACATTGCATATTGAACCTATTCTGGCCATATCTAACACCTAAATGGAAAGGAAAAGATCTTTATATTAGTTGCATTTATGATTTATTGTTGGAGATATAATTAGTCTCTGAAATTATCCTTCTCCAGAAGTTTATTTTCTATTTCTTCTGTTAATTTTCTTGTTTTACTTAAGTAATTTCTTACTGATTAGCATGCATTTAAATAACCAAGATAATTTTTCAAATTACATATTTATAGAGAGGTTAAATTACAGTAATTATATATTTGTAACATACAATTATAAAATAAATATGATGATGTTATATTAATAACAACAGATAGGATAATCGCAATGTAATGAGAGATTTGAAGTATTGAGCACTATTAACTTGAGCTCAAATAATCTCAAAAATAAAAGCTGCATGATTATTTCTCATTTAACTCTTTGAATATATTGTATTTTTTCTGCCTAAATGTTTTCCATGTGAGTACATGCAATTTAAAAGATTAAAGAAAAACAAACAAAAATTCTCTGTACATGATAAGTCAGTATATTAAAATATTCTCATGACATTTTCAAATGTGAATGATAGCCTCCTATTTTTGACAATTTTAATTCTCACTGACATGTAATTCACAAATGTATCTCTATTACTATGGCTACAATTAAATGACCTATTCGGGCATGTTCCCTGTAGCAGCGTGCATTTTCCAAAGGTGACCGCAATAATATCTTTCACCCACGTGCTCTTCTGCCGTGTGCCCTTGTCACCCCCCCCCATCCAGAGGTGGAATCTATTCCTCCTATTCCTTGAACCTGGGCAGGCCTGTGGTACACTCCAGTATTCATTTTTGGTCATAAAGATGCTTCACTTTGTTCAACAGGATTAGATTTTTCTTCTGTATATCTTTGCCCTTTGGATGCACACATTACATGAAAGGCAAGATTCTTTTTGTGCAGTAGGCTTGTGATTTGTTCTCTTTAATCATTATACTTTACCTTTAATGATAGTTTCCTTTAATAACTGTACATAATCTTCAGTGAGTTGTCTTTTTCATGTCCTTGGAGAAAAGACTTGTGAAAGGGAAAGTGCCTGCATTACCTAAGTCACAAAAGTGCTTTGTTAACTCATTTGCACACCTTCCAATGTAATTTACATTTCCCTGGATGTTTAACCACAAAGGCCAGAAAGTAGAGATCTTGCTGATACCACAAAGCTGTTAGTTTAATATTTCAATGGTAGTGCTATGATATTTAAAGTCAACAAGAGCAGAGGACATAACATTTGGATTTTAGCTTGGCTCCCATCAACTATGAGACTTTGGGCAGGTCACACTGTCTGAGTGCTTAAATCTTTACATGTAACGTATATCTGTCACACCAGATATTTCCAACATCTGCACTTCTTTCTAAAGACAAGCTGAAGAATCCCTTAATTATTTTAGTAATATTATCAGTCAGTTTGAAGGTTATGTGACTTCAAAGACACTTCTTTTAAATGTAGATTTTTTTCAGTTTGCAAATATATTCTTCAATTTATATGATTTTCCTTAAGTGTCCACAAAAATATAACTTTTGTTCTCATTGTTCAAATTTGATTCAACTGTTCTTTCTGAGGAACATATAAAAAGGGACGTTTCTATGTTAGATGTAACCTGATTCCTGTTTTGTGAGCAGAGTTAGTGGAGCACAGCGACACCCTTGCTTTATGTACTATCTGTGGCTGCTTTTACACGATGGCAGAGGAGAGTAATTCAAAAAAACTGTAGTGCCACAAAGCTGACAATCTTTACTTTCTGCTTCTTTACAGAAAAAGTGTGCTGGTCTCTGATTTAGGGCAAAGGAAGTCAAACCCAAAAATGAAAGTCAAATCTTCAGAAATTCTCATCCTTTGTTTGGAATACTTCTGGCTGAATCTAGGTACTAAAGAGGCTTTACAAATCCTCATGCAGTTCTTATGCAGTTTTCAAAACAAAAAGTCCTTTAAGTTTACATATATACATATACATTTTTTAAGTATGTCATAGTAATGGATTGGGCATGAAGACCTGGTATTCAGATTAAGTTTGTTCTTTACTTAAAATGACACTTTCTGGTCACTTAATGAGGTTAACTAGGAATTTGTTTTTATCACATTTTTCTTATCCCCTTGCTAATCCATATATTACTCTGTCATAAATGGTAAAACTAGTCAGAACTTTTAATTCCAGTGAATATCGTCATTACTTCAAATTAATCACAGTAACAACAGAAAAAAAATTCTTCAAACTGAGAATGATAATGCTGTATTACATAACTTTTCTGGTTACAGGCATACCTCATTATATTGTGCTTTGACTGTATTGTGTTTTTTACAAATCGAAGTTTTGTGGCAAACCTCTGTTGAGCAAGTTTATTGGCACCATTTTTTCAATAGTATGTGCTCAGTTCATGTATCTGTGTCACATTTTGGTAATTCTTGCAACATTTTTAATGTTTTCCTTATTACTTACATCTGCTATGGTGATCTGTGATCAATAATCTTTGATGTTACTATTGTAATTGCTGTGGGGTGCCATGAACTGCACCCATATTAAACAGCGAACGAAATTGATAAATACGTGTGCTCTGGTTGCCACACCAACCAACTTTTCCCCCATCTTTCTCCCTCTCCTCTAGCCTCTCTATTTCCTGAGACACAACAATATTAAAATCAGCCCAACTAATAACCGTACAATGCTTCCAAGTGTCCAAATGAAAAGTTGCTGGTCTCTCCCTTAAATCAAAAGTTAGAAATGATTAAGCTTAGTGGAGAAGGCATGTCAAAAGCTAAGCCTCTTGCACTAAATGTTTAGCCAAGTGGTGAATGCAAAGGAAAAGTTCTTGAAGGAAATTCAAAGTGCTATTCATGAGAACACATTTATTCATGAGCCTTATTGCTAATATAAAGTTTTAGTGGTCTGAGTAGAAGATCAAATAAGCCACAGAATTCCCTTTAGCCAAAGCCTAATCCAAAGCAAGGCCTAACTCCCTTCAATACTATGAAGTCTGAGAGGTGAGGAAGTTGCAGAAGAAAGATTTGAAGTTAGCAGAGGCCGGTTCATGGAGTGCAAGGAAAGAAGCCATCTCAGTAACACACAAGTGCAAGGCAAATCAGCAAGTGCTGGTGTAGAGGCTGCAGCAAGTTACCCAGAAGATCCAGCTAAAATCACTGATGAAAGTGCCTACACTAAACAACAGATTTTCAGTGTAGATGAAACAGCCTTCTGTTGGAAAAACATGCTATCTGGGACTTTCATAGCTAAAGAGGAGAAGTGAATGCCTGGCTTCAAAGCTTCAAAGGACAGGCTAACTCCTGTTAAGGGCTAATGCAGCTGGTAACTTTAAATTAAAGCCAGTGCTCATTTGTCATTCAGATAATTCTAAGGACCTTAAGAATTCTGCGAAATCTATTCTGCCTGTGCTGTATAAATGGAAAAACAAAGGCTGGAGGACAGCACATTTGTTTATAGCATGGTTTGCTGAATATTTTAAGGCCACTGTTGAGACCCATCTTAGAAAAAAAGATTCCTTTCAAAATATCACTGCTCATTGACAATGCCCCTGGTCACCCAAGAGCTCTGATGGAGATGTGCTAGAAGAGCAATGTTGTTTTCATGCCTGCTAACACCATATCCATTCTGTGGCCCATGGATCAAGGAGTAATTTTGACTTTCACGTCTTATTATTTAAGAAATACATTCTGTAAGGCTTATACCTGACATAGGTAGTGATTTCTCTGATATATCTGGGCAAAGTAAATTGAAGATCTTCTAGAAAGTATTCACCATTGTAGATGTGATTAAGAACATTTGTGATTCATGGAAGGAGGTCAAAATATTATTGACAGGAGTTTGGAAGAAGTTGATTGCAACCCTCACGGATGACTCTGAGAGATTTGAGGCATTAGTGGAGAAAGGAACTGCAGATGTGGTAGAAATAGCAAGAACACTAGAATTAGAAGTGGAGCCTGAAGATGTGACTGAATTGCTACAATCTCTTGATAAAACTTAACTGATGAGGTGGATTATTTTGGAGCTTTAAGATTTAATATCTACCCTGCTGTGTTCTGGACTTGTTTGGGGCCCATTTCTCTTTCTTCTGGACTGTTCTTCCCTTTTGGAATGGGAATGTGTACCCAATGTTGGTTCCATCATTGTATCTTGAAAGGAGATAAATGCAATTTTGATTTTTACATGTTCACAACTGGAAGGAGTTTTGTCTATGGTCTCAGATGAGACTTTGGACTTTGGGCTTTTAAGTTGGTGCTATAACAAGCTAAGACTTTTTGGACTGTTGGGATGAAATGATTGCATTCTGTATGAGTGAGATGAGTTTTAGTGGGTTAGGGGCAGAATGATAGAGTTTGGATATGTTTGTCCCCCCTAACACTCACGTGAAAATCTGATCCCCAATGTGGCAGTGCTGGTAGCTATTTAGTTCATGAGGGTGGATCCCTCATGAATGGATTAATGCCTTCTCTGAGGGCAGGGTGGTGGGTGAGTTCTCACTCTATTAGTTCCCATGATAGATGGTTATTTAAAGGACACTGGCAAATCCCCTCTCCCTCTGCTCCACCATTTTCGCCATGTGGCACCCTGCATTGCTGTAGAGTCACCTCACTGGATGTGTTTCTTGGACTTTGGACTTCCCAGTCTTGGAAACTGTAAGCAATAAATATTCTATTTCTTTGTAAATTACACAGTTCCAAGTAGTTTGTTATAAGCAACAGAAATGGACTAATTCAGAAAATTGGTACTGAGATGGATAAGTGTATTAGTCCATTTTGTGTTGCTATAACAGAATACCTGAGACTGGGTAATTTATATAGAACAGCTGTTTATTTGGCTTATGATTCTGGGACAGCTGCATCTGGCATGGGTCTCAGGCTGCTTCTACTCATGGCAGAAAGTGGCAGGCAGCCAGCAGGTACAAGCAGATTGCATGGGGAGAGGAAGAAAGAGAGATAGAGGGGAGGTGCCAGACTTCTTTTAAACAACCAGCTCTTGTGGGAACTAATAGAGCAAGAACTCACTCATGAGCCCCACCCCCCACCAGAGAAGGCATTAATCCATTCATGAGGGATCCGCCCCCGTGACTCCAACAGCTCCTGACACTGACACATTGGGGATCAGATTTCCACATGAGTTTTGGGAGGACAACACATCCAAACTCTATGAATGAGCAAAGAAAGTGGTTAACCAAAATGGCATTTACTCTTGGTGAAATTGCTGTGAACATTGTTGAAATGACAACAGATTTTGAATATTATATATGCTTAACTGATAAAGCAGTCACAGAGTTTGAAAGGACTGACTCCAATTCTGAAAGAAGTTCTACTGTGCTACCAAACAGCATTGCATGCTACAGAGAAATCTTTCATGAAAGGAAGAGTCAATCGATGCAGGAAACTTCATCCTTGTCTTATTTTAAGAAATTGCCACAGCCACCAGAGCCTTCAGCAATCACCACTCTGATCAGTCAGCAGCCATCAACACTGAGGTGAGACCCTCTCCCAGCAAAAAGATTACGACTCACTGAAGGCTCAGATGATCATTAGCATTTTTAGCAACAAGTATTTTTAAATTAAGGCATGCACATTGTTTTTATTGACATAACGCTATTGCACACTTAATAGACTGCAGTACAGTGTAAACGTAACTTTCGTATGCCCTGGGAAACCAAAAAATTCTGTGCGACTCTCTTCATTGCAATATTCGCTTTATTGCAGTGGTCTAGAACTGAACCTGCAACATCTCCCAGCTATGCCTGTACTTTGATTCATTAAGAAAGTGACTTTACTGATTAAATAAAATTTATAGAGTACAAATTACTGCATTATCCTAATAACATTTCATAGCTTTAGTTTTTGATTTGAAAGACCATGACATTCTTCATGAATTGCCAAATTGTGTTGGGGGGTGGTGTGAGACATAATCATAAATAAAAAACTAGAAAATATAGAAACTAAAGCAGGATAGAACCACCACCTCATAATCATATAAACTCACTGGAAACCTAAATACAAAGAAGATTGAAATTACAATTATGTTATTTAGTATCTCCTGGAGGTCTCATTTTAAGACTCTGGATATCCATTCATTTCCTTTTCAGATGCACTCCGCCCCCATGATGTGGCTGCATTACTGACAGGTGGCAATCCCAGCACAGAAAGACCACATGGGCAGTGATGATGACTTCTCTGTGGTCCGTGCAGAAATTGAGCAACCTATGCAGCTCATTAGAAGTTTAATAAACAAAGGTTTAGTTCTTTCTGAAAATTCAGCAAGACACAACACAGCAAGCATTAAATGGGCATGTTGAGGGGTAATATAAAGGTATATTTCTCCCTTAAACTATAAGTGTATTTTTTTAGGTAGTTTTAATAATTAAAAATTACTCCTGAAAAGAACATGACCTCTTACTCAAATCATTTGCAAATAACCTGAAGAATAGAGAATAAAAGGAACTTTAAATATGTATCAAAGTTTGTTGTTAGTTTATGATATGACTAAATGAAATATAAGAAAGCTGCACAGTAGCTATTGCTAACTTAAATGGCCAAATCTGACCTAAAAGCCATAGCACAGGGCTGTGTGTGTGAGATATATCATCCAGACAGCCCTAAGTGCTCCATGGGCTTTAAAAATTTTATATCTTCCCTATTTGTTAATGTTTCCAGTCAAACAGAAATATAAATTGGAATACAGCATGCTGGCTGGAGCTATGGCTCAGGAAATCAGGCCCATATTTAAGCCATAAATACAGTAAGCTTAGTTTTTAAACTTGGTTTTGATCCACCTTTTTTCAAACTTATTCTTTTAAAAAAACTTAAATTCCTTTATTGTTTTGTTCAAAATGAATCTATCCTCATTATAGAAATTCAAACATGACAGAAAAATATAAAATATATAAGGTAGAAAGTATATGACCACTTTGATTATCTACCCTTCTCTCCAAACCAGAAAAAACAACTAACAATTTGGTATATGATGTTACAGTCTCTTTATATGGATATGCTAATATAAATGAGTATAAACATAAATATATAGTAAATATAAATATATGTGTATATACACAAATAAATGTATGTATATGTATACATAAAGCAATTAAACTGTAGATTGTACTTTGCTTTTATTTAAATTATTATACAGCTTTCTAAGTTAGGGCCAAAAGATCTTTTATTTTTTCAAAATTTATTTTAAAATAATTTTAGACATATCAAAGTTGCAAAATAGTAAAGAAAGTCCAACTATACCCTTCACTCAGTTTCCTCTGATGTTATCTACTTACATAACCACAGTGCAATTATAAGAACAGAAATTAACATTGTTACAAAACTATTAACTAAACTACTGGCATTATTCAAGTTTAGTCGGTTTTTCTACTAATGCCTTTTTTTTCTGTTTCTGTATCTAATCCAAGACCCCAGAGTATCTCTTTAGTCACCTCCACCCTGTTGCAGTTCCTCATTTTTGCTCTGTCTTTCATGACCTTGACACTTTTTATGAGTACTGGTCACTTTTTTTGTAAGGAAGAATTGTCTCTTCTCCAATTAATTATTTCTTCATTTTCTTATATATATCAATTGACTCATATTTATTTGATTCTGTTTTATTATGGTCTTTATTTCTTTGTTACTTAGCTCCCACATATGAGTGAAGATGTGGTATTTCTCTTTCTGTGTCTGGATTATTTCACTTAACATAATTTTCTCCAAGCTCATCCATGTTGTTGCAAATGGCAGAATTTCATTCTTTTTTATGGCTGAGTAGTATTCCATTGTGAAAATATATCACATTTTCCTTATCCAGTCATCCATTGATGGACATTTAGTTTGGTTCCATATCTTAGCTATTGTACATAGAGCTGCAATAAACATGGCAGTACAGGTATCCCTTTGACATGATGCTTTCCATTGCTTTTGAGTATACACCTAGCAGAGGAATTGCTGGTACATATGATAGTTCTATCTGTAGTTGTTTAAGGAATCTCCACACCATCTTCCATAATGGCTGCACCAATTTACAGTCCCACCAACAGTGTAGGAGGTTTCCCCCTTTCTCCACATCCTCACAGCATTTGTTATTCTGTCTTTTTGATGATAGCCAGTCTAACTGGGGTAAGATGATATCTTAGTATGGTTTTGATTTGCATTGCCTGATGCTGAGTGATGTTGAGCATTCTGGTATGTGTCCATTGGCCATTTGTATATCTTCCTTTGAGAAATGCCTGTGCAATCCCTATCAACATACCAATGGCATTCTTCACAGAAATAGAAAAAACAATCCTAATGTTTATATGGAACAACAAAAGACTGAATAACCAAAGCAATCCTGAGTAAAAAAAAATAAAACCAGAGGCATAACACTACATGACTTCAAATTATACTACAAAGCTATAGTAACTGAAAGAGCTTGGTACTGGCATAAAAACAGACACATGGATCAATGAAACAGAATAGAAAACACAGAAATCAACCCAGGTTCTTTACAGCCAATTGATCTTTGACAAAGGTGCCAAGAACATACATTGGGGAAAAGACAGCCTCTTCAGTAAATTGTGTTGAGAAAACTGGACATCCTTGTGCAAAAAAATAAAACTAGACCCATACCACTCACCATATACCAAAATCAACTCAAAATGGATTAAAGACTTAAGTATAAGACCCAAAACTGTAAAACTCCTAGAAGAAAACATAGGAAAAATACTTCAGGACATAGGACTGGTCAAAGACTTTATGAATAAGACCCCCAAAGTACAAACAACAAAATAAAAATAAATAAACAAATGGGATTATATCAAACTGAAAAGCTCCTGTTCAGAAGAGGAATCAACCAACAGAATGAAAAGACAACTTACTGCATTTTTCATTTTTTGAGGAGCTGATGTACTGTTTTTCTTATCAGCCACACCATTTTACATTCCCACCAACAGTGCAATAAATAAAAGGTGCTGTAAATATTGGAGTATAAGCTTTTGTGTGAACATAAATTTTCAATTTATTCGGGTAAATACCTAGGAGCGGGATTACTGAATCATATGGTATGTTCAATCTACCAAAGCATCTTCCAAATAGCTGTACTATTTTGTATTTTTACCAGCAATGGGTGAGAGTTTCTGTTGTTCTACATCACCCTTTTCTTGCTTTTATTTTATTATTTTTTAATTGATTCTATTTGGTGTGTAGTAGTATTTCTTGTAACTTTAACTTGCATTTCCCTAATGACAAATGACATTGAGCATCTTTTCCTACGCTTATCCATATTATTTAGTGAAATGTCTGTTCAGATAGTTTGTACATTTTAAATTTATTTATTATTGTTGAATTTTTAAGAGTTTTAAAATATATTCAGGGCACAGATTTTTTTTATCACAGATGTGTTATTTGCAAGAATTTTCTCCTAATCCATAGCTTGTTTTGTTTTAAACCTCTTAATAATGTCTTTCAAAAAGCAAACATTCTGAATTTTGATTAAGTGCGATTTAGTTTTTTTACTTTTATGGGTACAGCTTTTATTATATTTAAAGACTCATTACCAAACTGAAAGTCTTGCAGACATTTTTTTCCTATGCTTTCTTCTAGAGATCTCATAGTTTTATGTTTTGCATTTAGGTTAAATTTTGTTTTGAGTGAATTTTTGTATAAGGTGTGAGGTATTAAGGTTTATATTTTTCCATGTGGACATCTAGTGGTTCCAGCACCATTTGTTGAAAAGACCATTATTTCTCTATTAGATTGTCATTGAATCTTTGCAATAATAAGTTGACAATATTTGTGTGTTTTTGATTTTGGACTCACCATTTTTATCCATTGATCTATGGGTCTATCCTTTTGCCATATCACGCTGTCTTGATTACTGCATATTTATGGTAAGTTTTGAAATTGGGTAATGTAAATCCTCTAACTTTATTCTCCTTTATCAGAATTATTTCATCTATTCTAGTTTCTTTGCCTTTTCATATAAATCTCAGAATTATAATATCCCCCAAAACCTTGCTGAGATTTTGATTAAGATTGTGAAGTACCTACAGATTAAAATATGAAAAACTGACATCTTCACAATATTGAGTTTTCCAATCCATAAACATAGAATATCTCTCCATTTATTTATCATTGAATTTTTTCATCAATGTTTTTCTAGTTTTGAGCATACAGATTATGCACACGTTTTGTTATATTTATACACAAACGTTTCACTACATCTTGGTGCCTGTTTAAAGGGCATGTTTAAAATTGAAATTCCATTTTTTCTTATTGGTATGAAGGAATATAATTGACTTCTGTAAATTAACTCTTTATCCTGTGACTTTATTACTCACTTAGTTCCAGGAGTTATTCTTGGTTTGTTTGTTGTTTGTTTTATAGATTCTTTAGGGTTTTTAACACAGATAAAAATGTAATCTGCAAATAAAGGCAGTTTTATTGCTTCTTTTCCAATCTGAGTGCTCTTTTCTTTTCTCTTCTTTTCTTTTCTTTACCTTCACTTTTATTTTGCTCCATTTCATTGGCTAGGACTTTCAGTACTGTGTTGAGTAGGAGTGATGAGAGAGGACATCCTTACCTTGCTCTGGATTTTAGGGGGATAGCATTCATCATTAAATATAAAATCTATTTACATTCAAATTATCAATATAGGTGGATTTACCTCATCCGTTTTGCTATTTGTTTCCTATGTACCCCATATCTTTTTTTGTTCCTCTGCTTCTCCTCCTTTTTGTGTTAGTTATTTCCTAGATATAATTTTAATTCCTTTGCTGGTTTCTTTAAACTATGCGTTTTAGTTATTTTCTTCATGTTTACTCAAGGGATCTTAATTTACTATAATCTATTTCAGATTAATAATAACTTAATTCCATAAAAATATGGAAATTTGATTTCATATAGCTCCATTTCCTCCCCCTACCTTTGTGCTCTTACTCACATACATGTTTTAAGGGCATCACAACAATTTTATAAATATTGCTTTATGCAAATCTTTTAAATTAGTTAAGAAAAGAGAAGGCAAAAAATACATTTATGATGTATATTTGCACAATTGCCTTTACCTGTGTACTTTATTTCTGTATGCAGATTCGAGTTACCATCTAGTACCATGTCTTTTCACCTGAAGGTCTTCCTTTAAGATTTCTTATAGGACAGATCTGTTAGCAATGAATTGTCTCAGCTTTTGTTGATCGGGGAATATTTTTATTTTACCTTCCTCTTCAAAAGATAGCTTTGTTGATAACAAAAATTTTAGTTGAAAGTTCCAAAAGGGCTTGAGATCTAAGGATTGTGAGACTCTCAGATCTTTTTATTCTATACAGTCATCTCTGGGTTACTGGTGATTTCTTCAACCATCCTCTGTCCATCATTATGCACCTCAGAAGATCTCCTACTTTCCTGTTTTGGCCCAAATATTTTGTATGTTTCTATGTATTTGAGCCTTTATGTGAAAAGATTTGTGAACAGGTGAAGTACTTTTCTTCTGGGACATTTTCGAACCTAATCCGTTTTGCCACCCCAAATGTGTCCATTAAAAGTTTCTCCTTATATATGAAACAACCTTTGCCAATGAAGAGTTATATTCTCTGTTCATGCTGCCTGCAGGCATAAAAGTAACTATCAATTTCTTCTAGGAAGGACAGAGGGCTCCCAACTTAGGATGGCTTGACTTAGGATTTTTTAACTTTATAATGGTGCAAAAACAATATACATTCAGTAGAAACTGTACTTAATGTACCCACACAACCATTCTGTTTTTCACTTTTAGTATGGTATTCGATAAATTACATTAGATATTCAACATTTTATTATAAAATTGGATTTGTGTTAAGTGATTTTGCCCTAGTGTAGGCTAATGGAAGTGTTCTGAGCACATTTAAGGTGAGCTAAGCTAAGCTATGATGTTCAGTACATTGGGTGTATTAAATGCATTTTGATTTAAGATAGTTTCAATTTATCATGTGTTTATCAGGAAGTAACCTCATCGTAAGTCGAGGGGCATGTCTATACTCATTTTTCTCTGTAGTTTAATTCATTGAATTTTTTTGTTGTTGTTTTTGCATTTTTGGATTTCTAATGGCTTTTTAAAATACTGTGGCTTTTAAAATTTATCCAATTTTTAAAAATTGTTGTAGTGAGAGTTATGGCCTCTTGTGACCATTTAACTACTAACCAGAAGTAGAAGTTTTAATGCAGCTCTCTTGTCTTTGGATGAGAAATAGAAAGGAAAGAGGTAATATGACATTTAGAGAAGAATCAGGTGGGAGTACAAGGGGGCAAAGTTCATATATACAAGGGTGTGTCTATTCAGATTAAATGCAAAAACATTGTTGGAATGTTTGTTAAAAGTATTTTTAGTGCAGTAAATGAAAAATCATTCCTCAACGAAGGCATATTTTCAGATCTCAAGAACAAACACAAATTGTTTCTTTGTTGACTGCACCTCATTTTCAGTGGCAATGGCTGTTTTATGCAAATTTATGAGGAAACTGTGACAAGAAGATGTGTTTGATAACATCTGCCTGGAAATGTTCTGAGCATTCAGCATTTGCATCAATGTGGGTAAAAACAAGTGCTAATGCTTCCTACCTAGGCTGCAGGAGTTGAGACTGCCAAGTCTGGCAGACAGCGTATGATATGAGGAACACCGTCTGTGTGTGGAATACCTTCCCCTTCAGGATGAGAGCTGCATGCAAAGAACTTGGAGGGAAATGTGTTTGTTAGCCATGCAGTGATGCTTGTATTTCAATTTGGACCTTTTAATTTTATGTTCAAACACCTCTCAGTTTGGTCTTTCTGTGAACTGAAGAGGATGGGCTAAATGGAGTCAAAATAATATTAATAGAGAAATTGGAGCTGCATGGAAATTGTCGTAACAGTCTTCTCCAATGCAGCCCCTCCTCTATTACTAGGTGTATGAATACTACATTGCACTTAAGTGAGCCTTCCTTGTGGAAAGAAAATATATTTTAGAAAACAGTGAACTTGGATGGAAATCTTGTATGTCCTTTGCCAGCTGCATGACATTTGGCCGTATGCACATTAGAAGATGCCACTCTTTTAACTTAAAACCTTTGCAGAGCTTCTTCATAAGTTTTCTAACATGTTTCTTAATAAGTTTTCTACACAATTGTGCCTACCTCTCCAGTCTAACTTGGACTACACAACAGCTTAATTTTAATAGCACAGCCACATCAGTCTTCTTCCAGTTTTCCAAACCTCAGCACTACTCTGGCCTTCTTAAGGTAGAAAACCTTGGCAATATCAAGTAACAGCAGTCTGAGAACAGATGTTGGCCCCCTCACAACGGCCACTTCACCCACGGCAGCACAGGGACTCCTGACACTGGTTCTGTAGCACTTGCTGAAGTAGGCTCTGGCCATTGGAGGGGAGAGAAATCATTTCTAAGTAGGACCAGAACATTCTCAATAACAAAGGCCAACTCTTCTGGGGAAAAGCCTTTACTGACCATTACTCCACCTGGGAGAAGAACAGCTCTCTGAAACAGTTCCCTCTAGCTTTCCTGTCTAACCTAAGGGGGCGGCAAAGCTAGGGAACACTCTCCAAGGTCACATTCCAGAGACACAGTCCCACTAAGAGACTGAGGTTGAAGCATGAGAGTAGAGAATGCTTCTTTTCCCCTAGTTTACCACTACGACCACGACCACGAGGCTCCAGGATAATAACAGAGGATTACAGCTGAAAGACAAGCAAGATGCAAATTCTGCCTAAGAGGGAGCTTGAGGGAAGGCCTGAAGGCAAAGGAAGACAAAAGCAAGGACCCTAGAGGGAATGAAACCTCTAACACCAAAGGCTACGGCAAACAGGCACAGCCTGAGTCTTACAGATGAACATAAACCTCACTCTAAAGGCCGATTTATCTCAGTAAATAAAAAAATAAATGAATAAATAAAAATTACAGCAGATTTCTCACCAGCAAGCCATGCAAGTAGTAAGAGAATACAGTAAAATATTTAAAGAATTGAAAGAAAAAAAACACTATCTAGATTTCCATGTCCAGTGAAATTATCCTTTGACATTAAAAGAGGAAATAAAGACTTCTCAGACAAACAAGATCAAAAGAAATTCCTTACAACAGACCTGTTCTGTAAGAAGTGGTTAAAATAAGTTTTTCACGAAGAAGGAAAATGATTTGGGTCAGGGACTCACACAATGACAACAATTTTTTTTGAAAATATCAAACCATGATTTCTTCAAATATATTCTGGCTTTTCTCTGTTTTGAGAACTCTAATTAAACATTTGTTAGGCTGTTTTATATTTTCCAACAGGTTGTTGAGACTGTGTTCAGTTGCTGAAGTTGTTTTGCTCCTTGTTCTTACGTATGTATGTATCTACCTATTCATCTATCTCTATCTACTTACTTAATTTTTTGTATGTTTTCAAGTTTACTGAATATTTTTATCAGTATCTAATAACCTCTTAAGCATGTTAAGAATTTTCAATTTCCATATTGTATTTTTCTTATCTAGAAGAATATTTTGTTTCTTTTAAAAAATTCTCTCTTCCCTTTAGGTTCACGTTTTCTTTAAATTCTTGATTATAATTGCTGTATTAGAGCCCTTTGCACCTGATTCCACCCTCTCTGTCATATTTGGTTGTTTCCATAGTCTTCTTTTTCTTCTGGTTGTGGGTAAGATTTTTCTGATGTTTCACATTCTGGTAAATTTTAATTTGGTGCTAGTCATTTTGTTTATAGCATTTTTATCTGGACTATTTCATCTTTAAAGAATGTTGAATTTTATTTTGATAGCCAAGTTATTTGTGGAGGAGCTTGATTCTTTTGAGGCTTCTTTTTAAAACTTTTTAGGATGGGTATGAACTAGGAAGACTCTAAGCGTAGATTAGTTTACTGCTGAGATACGATCGCCTTGGTTTCTCTATCGAGAGCCCTGTGAGTCCAGGTAAGCAGCTCCACTACAGCTGGTGGCAACTCGAACATCTTCTGGTTCTGGGGGAGCTCTGGGAGCTGTCTTATAACACAAAGTTGCCTGGTTGCAAGTATTTCTCCTACACATGAACAAAATAGCATTCAGAAAAAAATTCAAGTGGCCCTCTGAAGATTTCTGGACCTCTTTCTCTGCATAGCTCTCTCCTCTCCAGTACTCTGCTGTAAAAAGCTCAGCTTCAGGGACCTCATCAAAATCCAACTTCTGTCTCCTCAATTCAGCAAAACTTCCATGGTCACATCTATTCTCTGGTTCTGACAGTGCCTCCATGTAAAACCTCAGGGTGACTTCTAAGCTTCTCTGTTTAATTACATTTTCTCAGGGATTATTGTCCTGCATTGCCTTCTGTGCAATGCACAAAATCAGGTATTTCTTATACTGTGTCCATTTGTTTTTCTACTTGGTTATGCCAGGAAGCAAAGTTTGATATAGTTACTACAACCTGGGTGACTGTGATTTTACAGTTTCGGGCATGTTTTCATTTTTACAATCAAAAGAGCAGTCTCCTCAGTCTTTTTGCCTTCTAGCTGAAAGTAGAAATCAAAAGTACAATATCCATCGAGCTCTTGAAAATACTTGTATAAAGGTTTCTACCAAATTATAAGTTAAGTACTATTCCACAGGGGATCATACCACTCCACTGTTAAGAGTGGCTAGTGGTCTCTTGCATGTCCTTCAGTGGCAGGGTTTTAATTCTTTAGTTCAATATATATCAAGTCACCCTGTGAGACTTAGGGCATAGTATAGCAGTTAGTACTGAGCCCTTTTCAAATATGAAAACGCTGTTTGTGAAGGTAAGAGTGCCAAGGAAATCTAAAACACATAGCCGTTTTCTAAATAGCAATATCAATTTCTAAATTGCAATATCATATAGTAATTCTTTTGTACATTCATTGCTGCATGCTCAAGTTAAGACATGATCTAATATTTGGGGTCCGTATTCAGTTAGGCTTCAGTTGGACTATTCCCCATGAAAAGATCAGAGATAGCATTACAAAATATAATATGTAGTATTACAAGGCATAAAAAATCATGCTAATGTACCTCTCCTTCCTACATTACTTTGTGGCATGTGCCCTTAATTCACAGCAGTGTCACAGAATGCATTCTCAGTGACAATTTTTTTTCTTAGATAGAAGTAGTTCACTAAAGTAATTCTATAGTAATATGCAATTTTTAAAATCTTTTTCGTGACCGGCACTCAGCCAGTGAGTGCACCGGCCATTCCTATATAGGATCCGAACCCGCGGCGGGAGCGTCGCTGCGCTCCCAGCACCACACTCTCCCAAGTGCGCCACGGGCTCGGCCCGTAGTATGCAATTTTTTTTTAAAAGATACTTCCATTTTTCTTTGTTGTTGTTTAAGGCTCTCAAAATGATTTAAGAAGATTTAGGCTGAGTTTTTCCTCTACTAAGAAGGTGATGCTTAGATGGAAATTAAATAAAATGTCTAGAGGGACACATCCAGAATTCAGACTTGCAAATAAGTGTCATAATAGTCTTGTTTTTCATGACTTTTTTTCAACATCAAAGATCTCCTTTGTGCATTCCTGTGGATTATTTTGGGCAATCTGGATATCTCAAGGAAGAAATAATTTTAAAGGAAAATAAAGAGTAATTATCAAAATGGAAGATAAACATTTTAAGGGAATCAGTTGAAGGAAGGTCACTGTCTGGTTCTAAAATATTTTCTATTGCTTATTTTCTTTCTCTTGCTTAAGTTATCTCTCATATAGCAAACAACCAATAGTGAGTTAACTACAGCTTAATTATACGTGAATTGAATGGGTATAGTTCTTAGGACAAGTTAATTAACTCCTTTTTGTTTAAGCTTCTGTTTCACTTGTTCTCAGAGGGTCTCCAAAGAGTAATTAAATATTCCCTAGGGCATTTTTTTTTTCTCTTTTACTAACATTGATTGCTAACAAGGCAGCAAAAATAATTCCCTTTTTTAGGTTAACAATGTAATTTCAAATCTTTCATTATTTTTGAGTATGGCAATATTAATTGCTGCAAAAATAATACCTTTCAGATGCAGCCGGAGTTAGAGAAAACACAGAGCTGCCATTTATTTCATTTTGCTATATTTCAATCTACCTATCAATAGATAGGACCACATACATTAATTAAGTTGTTTCCCCACTATGCACATTTCAGAGCTCACAAGTTCAAATACTGATTTACTGTATGCTTTATCTCTATAAATTTAGCAGAAATCAGTTCAGTTAGAGCACCGGGCTTATAAAATAATATGGCTGTCATAAGGGAAGAAAAAGGGGATGCAACATTGTGTTAATATTTTTATTCTAAATTATATGTAAGCTACATTTAACTGCATGAGTGGACCATTTGATACATTTTATATTCATAATCCTATTTTAAGTGATTATTCTGACCAATTGAATAAAAATGTCAGCATATTTCGAAGAAAGTTTTTATGATCAGGGACCACAAAAATAATTAGAGAAAGTAGATCATGTCCCTGTCTCCAAACCAAACCAAGAGTAGACTTTTTAATTCCCCGTGTTCCTTATTTAATCTGGCAATACCTATGCCTGAATGCAGCCATGCTTTCGCTTAATGCACACTTCTTTACAGTAATCTGTCCCTTATCATAAAGTGATGCTTGCTCGGAAGAGTGTGGTGCTGATAAAGTGATGCTTGGAAGAAAATCTCTCTACATTTGCCTTTAAATTCTAAGCATAGGAAGCAGAAGGTGTGTTTCCCAACCTGAAGAAGAGAAGTGAGGAAAACAGCTAGAGAACCACTCCCCACAAACCTGATGCCAGCTACACGCAGTTGTGGCTGGCAGGTGCATCATTGGCTTTCACACCTCCTGCTTTTGCTCAGCTGCCCCTCCACGTGGAGGGCCTTGAGGCTCTCTCTGCACCGCACCACATCTGCCTGGTAAGCACTGACTCACCTCAACCATTAAGTCCTTTCTGGACATTCTGTAATTTCAGTCAGTCCAGCTGACCACTCTTTTAAAAATTTTTAATCTGTATGTAAAGGGCATGGCATATGTCTTTGACTAGTGAAATAAATTTTTATATTTTCCATTTATACAAATAAAAATATCAGACAGAAATATAAATTCTCACTCATCAACACTCTTTTCTGTAGCCACATTACATAGTGCTGAAGAACAGACATTTTGGGGTTAAATCAGCTTGGTTTTTTGTGGGTTTGGTTTCTGTTGTTGTTTTTAATTGTGGTAAGAATACTGAACATGAGATCTATGCTCTTAACAAATTGTTAAGTGCACAATACAGTGTTAACTATGGGCACAATGTTATAGAGAAGATCTCTAGAAGGTATTTAGTTTACATAACTGAAGCTTTATATCCAATTCAACAGCAATTCCTCATCCCTCCTCTCCCCAACCCCTGGCAACCACAATTCTAATCTCTGTTTCTATGAGTTTAATTATTTTTGATATCTCATATAAATGGAATCATGCAGTATTTGTTCTTTTGTGACTGGCTTATTTCACTTAGCACAGTGTCCCCCAGATTCATTCATGTTGTTACATATGGCACAATTTTCTTCTGTTTATACATTTCAATATATGTGTATACCATATTTTCTTTATTCATTCATCTATTGAGTGACATTTAAATTGTCTCCAAGTGTTGGCTATTATAAATGATGCTGTAATTTACATGGGAGTGCATACAATTCTTCAAGATCCTGACTTCAGTATTTTTGTAATATACCCAGAAGTGGGATGGCTGGATCATATGGTAATTTACTTTTAATTTTTCCATAGAGGCTTCATCATTTTACATTCCCACCAACAGTGTTACAAGTATTCCAGTTTCTAGACCAACTTAGTATGTTTCATCACTTATTAATTGCCAAATGTGTAAGTCATAATTTATTTAACTTTACTCTGCCTGAGTTTTCCCATTTGGAAATTGGAAATCATAGTAGCTATGTTATAAAGAAATCACAAATGTTGAACTATATAAATATAAAGCACATTGTACCAATCAATACACGTTAGCTATTAAATATAGCAGTTCTGTAGATCCACATCCACAGGCAAATTCAGAGAGAGAAAAAGATATCTACTGAGAGGGAGTCCTCTGGAAGCTTTGGCAGTTGCTCCAAGAATTAAATCCTGCCTCAGAGAAGCTGGGGCAATATTACACAAACTGGCTGCTTTTCCAAAGAGCAAAGCCATGGGGCATCAGACTCTTTTCTGAAACCACTGCAGCACAATGCACTTCATGTTTAAGTAATTGGTGTTTGGGGGGGCAGCAGGAAACAGATCCCCTTACACATACTGTTAAATTAAATTAATTCTGGCATAAAGTTGCCTCTGCAGTAGTAAATTGCAACCTAACATAAGAGTATATTCTTGTAACAAATAGCTGAGTCTCAGCTGATCAGAGGTTGCCAACTGATCAGACCATGTCCATGTAAGGCAAATGTCTCACCACACCATGCCCAAATAAGGCAAATGCTGAGCTGTTTCTGTATGTCATTTCCTTTTCCTGTCTATAAATATTGCCTGCCCACATTGTCAGGTGGAGTGTTCTGGACCTCTGCTTGTTCAGGGTGCTGCCTGGTTCATGAATCATTCTTTGCTCAAATAATCTCTGCTAAATTTAATTTGTCTAAAGTTTTTCCTTAAACAATACAAATAGGAATATAAATTGGTAAAAATTTAGCATGATGGTTTGGCAATATGTGTATCCTTGAATATGCAATATCCTTGAATAACACAAATATCTTTGAAGATTTGTGTATACTTTACCAGAAATAGCAAGTTTAGAATCATAATGCAATAAAATTATTAGTCATATATGCATATATATATAGAATACCAAAGCTTTATATGTAATAAAGAAGTAAAATTATAGAAATGTCCAACAACAGGGTTAATATGTAATTTTTCGAATAATTGGGTTATTTTATTGCCATAAAAGAAAATATTACGTAATCAATAAAATCATATTGTAGAATAATTTATAATACTATAGAAGGGTATTCATAAAGTATTATAGTATAGTCATATTGTACGTTTATTTCATATGCATAAACTAGAAAAGAACTAAAGATTTATCTGTTTATCTAGGTCATAAATTTACACACACGCATTTAAAGGGGTCTGGACAGATCTGTAACAAAACCACTGCTGACAGTGATTAACAGTAAGTAGTTTCATTATGCCTATTTTTTTTTCTAAAATTTCTCCAATGGATTTCTATAACTTTTGTGAGAAAAACAATTTAGTAACACTATGAATATGACCCGTGCTTCTTTTCTTTTTAGTAATGCTGCATAGGTCAGGATCCTAATATTTTTAAACAGGCTCACACCATTTATCCCCGATCTTCTCTACAGTAGTGATCCTGGCTGTGCCAGGGGGACATTTAATCTTTGAGTAGAATTTCCTTTGCCTGAGTCCTTTATAGGTTAGGAGTCGAGGATTCTGAGGAAGTTAGTCTTGCGGGAATAGTCACCTCTTCTGCAAATGACAGCCGAGCCGAGTGGATGCCAGCTCAGTTTCCATAAGCAAAAAGGAATTGACAATGGCCTTCATGGAGCCAGGGAGCTGGGAGAAAAGCCCAACTTGGAACAAAGATGATCGATCCTTGGCCATCTTTGGGTTATGACCTCTAACTCTTTGTGGTAAGTGTAATAGTTGCATAGACAGGGAGGATGCCTAAACATGATAAATGAATCATTTGCCATATTTAATGTTCATGTCTATGGTCATAAGTGGACTGTTTTTAAAGTATTGAATTTTGAATACAAACAAAAGAATATCAGCATTTTTTCTAGAATAGAAACAAAGAGAAAACTTTCTGCTCTAAAAAGTCTCTCATCTATAAACCTGCAGGCAAATAAAACACAGCATATTTAATGAAGTGGTAAAATTTGCCCCTTGATGTTTATGCCATAGTCTCTAATCTCTGCAGAACAAAAAAAGATCACTGAATAAAATAACAACATAGCAGATTTTTATTAAAGAGTGCACTGTAACCTATACCTGTAATATAAAAATACAAATGATGAATATAGTGTTAACTACTATTTATTGCTTATCTACTTCTGTCAGAGCTTTATATGTTATCCATTCATCTATTCTACAGGTATATAGTATCTACTGAAGTGTTGCCATTATCAATACAGAAATGGCCCCTGCTCTCATAAGCAGACTAATGAGGGGGAGAAACATTAAACAATAATTACCATTCATTAATTTCCACTGTGGTCAAGGTCATAAAGGACAAGTTCAATCGATAAGACTTTGTTGAAAATGTGACAGTAAACTGCAAACTACAGGATGTCGGGCGAAGTGATGGTGAGCAGCAGAGGGACATTCTAGGTAAGCAAATGGCACATCGTTCATTAAAAGCCAGGTATTGTCCCACTTTTACATAGGAAAACATAGAAACCTGGGGATTTAAGTATAACACCTATGTCTGTAAGATGTAAACAAAAGAGTAAAAATTTGAACCCAGATCTATTTGACATCAGAATTCTCCTATTAAAATTATTTTGTAATAATCTATTTGCTTTCGTATGAAAAGAAAGATCCCTGAATTCCTCTTCTCAGTTCTTTTAATTCAATCACTACCTTTATATCTACAGGGTTTTTTCCTTTTCTTGACTTTTGATTTAGTGGTTATGTAAAAATAGGGATAATGTTAATGCTTTAGTAATGTTTAAGTTTTTAATCCCAAAACCACATCTTTGGACATCAATAATGGGTAATTAAATGGTCAGAAACTACCCAAATATTGTAGAAATTAAAATAATTGTTCTGCAAGATTTAAATATGTCCTAAATTGTAAAGCCTGTCTTCAATGACCAGGCAGGCATATGCCCTATATTACTGAAATATTTAAAGCAAATGGTCTTAGGTAGAAAATACAAAAGTTTTCTTTCGAAATCATTTTTCAGTCCAAGGTTAATTATATTGATTCTTGACAAAACATTAAGACATGACCCAGAAATTCATTTCTATGTATTTTGCATCAAAGAAAGTCTCCACAAAAAGCAAAGAATATTAATAAATGTGGCATCAGATCATATGTTTTTGGTTATAATTTCACAGTGGTCATTCATCTATGTAACATAAGTATTACTAAAACCAGTTAATAGTAACGTAACATTCTCAGTCATCATCCGAAAATTTTCTTCACAATACAAAAGAGGCAGAGGTATTCTTTGGAAACTTAGCAGATAATACATAAGATTTTCATGAAAATTTATTTTTTGATTCTTGACTATTATGTTTAGCACACTATTGGGCTCTCTAGGTGCCATTCCATACCTCTGGCTGGTTTCTGTTTTGTGAAGTACAATGCTAGAAAATACAAGTTTGTTTGTTTTTTTTAATTTTTTTAATTTATTTTTTAAATTTATTTTAAATTTTATTTTGTCGATATACATTTTGGCTGATTATTGCTCCCCATCACCAAAACCTCCTCCCTTCTCCCTCCCCCCCCGCCCCCCATCAATGTCCTTTCTGTTTGCTTGTTGTATCAACTTCAAGTAATTGTGGTTGTTATATCTTCCCCCCCCCCCCACCGGTTTTGTGTGTGTGTGTGTGAATTTATATATTAATTTTTAGCTCCCACCAATAAGTGAGAACATGTGGTATTTCTCTTTCTGTGCCTGACTTGTTTCACTTAATATAATTCTCTCAAGGTCCATCCATGTTGTTGCAAATGGCAGTATTTCATTCGTTTTTATAGCTGAGTAGTATTCCATTGTGTAGATGTACCACATTTTCCGTATCCACTCATCTGATGATGGACATTTGGGCTGGTTCCAACTCTTGGCTATTGTAAAGAGTGCTGCGATGAACATTGGGGAACAGGTATACCTTCGACTTGATGATTTCCATTCCTCTGGGTATATTCCCAGCAGTGGGATAGCTGGGTCGTATGGCAGATGAAAATACAAGTTTTGATTAAGGGCAAAAATAAAATTCTGGACCTTGATTGCTAAAATTATACTTTTATTATAGAAAAATGTTCTGTTGGGAAACCGAAGTCCTAGCTTTGGACTCAATTCTAAATTGTTATTCACACTGGAAGTTGATGACACTTTTATAATCATTCACTGTGTAAGAATTAAATCTGCAAAGATTAAGATTAAACTCAACTCATATACAAAGCCTGTTCCTGGATTACAGTTTCAGTTTTTCTAACGCATAGAGAAACAGATTTACTGTTTCTAACATCTCCATTGCCCTTGCCTTAGAATTCCTTCCTCTCTAGTATAGCAGGAAAGTTCTGCATCTCAACATCTTTGAAGGTAGACCATCCTTTGAGTCCAAGTTTTAGCTGTATAATCAAGTAAACTTTCAAGAACGTTCACTAGCGTGTTAAATCAAATTTTCTAGTAAGTGCACCAACATCAATAATTTTAGCCTGAGCCATTGTTATATTATGTTCTTCTTTTTCTAGTAGCATGGAATCAATTTCCACACACATTTCCCCATGTTTTTGCAATGCCTTTGTTGTATAGCTATTTCCTCCTGACTCAGACTTTGTGCCTGTTCTCCTGGGGCATGTTGGCATAGACGCTGGCATCAGCTAAGCATGAATCACTCCCTACTCGTTAGAATCTCAGAATACAGGTCTCCTCTACAGAAACACCAAAACAAACCGAACAGAAACAACTCCTTCTCACAAGTCTGAGTTTCAACTTGGGGGGGCTCATTTCCCAAGCTTCTATCTTTCAATGATTCCAACATTTCCCTTCAATTTACCTTTCCGGTAATAGTAGATGCTTCCTATATATATAGGTTTAGTTATATACCTAATATAAAGTATGGCCATGATAACCGAATGCAGTTTTTTGAATTTTCTTACTAGTTAACAATTCTGTATACCAAGTTAACAATTCTTCCTATGCAATTATTTGTTAAAGTAACTTCTGTAATGTTTGTCTCCTGACTAGACACTGAGTGATATAAAAATTGTTATTGGGAGTGGTCCAAGAAAAAGGTCTCTCATAGATGGGATTTGGGAATTGGGTTGGTCATATCTCAGAGCTTGAGCATAATCCCTGGCTCCTTGCCAGTGAGAAGTGGGATGCAAGTTAATCTTGGATGCTGTAGAATTATGATTGATCAGCTGTGGTTAATTTTGATGAAGTGTCTTCTCAAGCAGATGTCTTGAGGACTGTAGTGCTGCTGCACTGAATCTTACTATAGTAATGTTGACTACAAAAATAATGTCATAGAATCTGTATTAGGCTAGTAAAATATTGAACAACTCTCAAGAAACAAAAACAAAACAAAACAAAACTTATTTGTAGGCATGGCCAATTTTCTTGGTGTAAATATTCCCACCATGGCCAATATCAAGCTATGAATGTGATGTCACTAAACATGGAGTTGGGAAGATACACACTCGTCATCTTCTGCTAGCTGGTATGACCTGGCTCCAACACATGGCTGCTCAGAAGGATTTTTTTTTAATGTACTGGAGCCCTTAACAAAAAAATGACAAACCCAAGTCTGCAAACTCTCATATCAAGTTATGACTAGAGAACCAGAGAGTTTGTTTAGTAGCCCTAGAAGAATCTCTTATTTATGAAGCCACAGGGACAATTTTTCTGAGAAACAAACACAGATTTTAATTGCAAAGTTTGCAGAGCTACAACACAAGTTGGATTCACAGTCTTGGCAAATATTTCATCTGATAGTGAGGATGTCTTTGGGAAAGTGTGAGACCCTGAGGCTTGGAATGGGGACATCTGGGTAGACGTACATGAAGCTGAGTCCCCTTGGTCTCTCTAATGCTCGCTAGCAGGTGAAAACAACCCACCTTTCTGTTTCTGAGAAAATTAGCATTTCCTTTTTTGAACATCTTGCCTTGAGTAAAATAATCATGAATATTTGTCTTCTTGTACCTTTTGCCTGCTTCTAGGAACATGGCAGTGGTGCCAATGAAGTAACTGGTTTTTTCTTTAGGGGAAAGGATGCTTTACACACTGCCTCTAAAGGTGCATTTCTAGGAACAGCAGCATTTACATGGCCAGAAAATTCATTAGAAATGATAATTCTTGGGTCCCAGCCTGAGCCTATTGAATCGGAACCTCAGGGGATGGGCTCAGCCATTCGTTTAACAACCTCTTCAAGTGATTCTGATGATGCTAAAGTTTGAGAACCACAGCTTAAATTCTACCTTGAGCAGCTTAGAGTTTCATTTTCTTTGATAAGGAAAAAAAACCTTTAGCATCAATTAAATTTTATGTACTTGTATTTTTAAAACCTATATAAAGCTCTTCTTCCTAAGAGCTCACATACACAGTTCATATATTACAGGAAAATGCAATCTTTAGTGGGGGGGGCATCATTTTTTCTTTTATGTTAGTAAAAATATAAGTAATCAAATTATTTACATATTTGTCATATCAGGTCAACAGGCATTTATTGAATATACTATATGCACTCACTCAAGTGCTAAATGTTAGGGGTCACAGAGGATAAGAATATCTTCCCTAAGAAAGACATCAAAATGACTCTTTATTTATCATTCATGATGACTAAGACAAATCTTCTCTAGCTGTACTCTTATGTGCTCCATTGATTGAAGATCTTACAAGCTTATTGAGGAAATGAGGCTTATAAAGTAGAAATAATTAAAAATTAGTTCAAAATAATTTATAGCCAAGTGACATCTTGTGTAATATAAATTATTAATGCTTCATTTGTTAGAATAGAAGAATTATTGAGAGTTAAAAGAGTAGGAAGGCTTGATTGGAAACAACTTGAGTTGAATCTTAAACATAAGTAGAATTATCAGATAGAAAGGAGAGTGTGGGAAAGTAAGCCAAGGGAGAGCACATAGCTGTAATGGCACAGAGGTGGCGATGAGCATATGCAGAATGCAGAAAGATGAGTGTTCAGAGTGGTTGAAGAAAGAGTTGAATTAAGTACATTCAATTGTATTAAAAATTAATATAATACAAGCATAATTGTACTAGAGATTTAATCTGCGTTAAAACTGTTTAGCCCATAAATCATGGGGGATTTGCAAATGTGACCTGAAATGAATGGACATACGCTAATTAACCTGAGGCTGGTGAATGGTGATGGAAGGCCAGGAAAATGGAACAAGACAAGAGAAAGCATTGGGATCATAGTGAGCAAATGCACCGTTTGACCCTTGATTTGACAAACAAAAGGTAAATCTAAGGCAGGAGGACATCTTTAGGAAAGAAGAAAACAGTGGCAAAATTACGTGCTTCTGGGACCTGACAAAAACATCAACATGTTATCAGTCCATAATTCGTCTTTTGTCCACCAGTGAGTAGGCTGGCCTTCCTATGCAGTTTTTTCTTCTTTCCTATAAGATTCATCCTTTTGGATTTTGTTTTGCAAATTGAAAATGAGATGCAGCAACAAAAGGAAAGAGATGGGTAGAACTGGACTGTGGAAGAAACTGTAGAGGTGGTAGGTATGAGCCTACCATGAGGTACAAGGGGTTTTATGGAAAAACAAATGGTGAAAGTTAAGTGTTGCCACGGACTAAGTTTACTACTCACCATATGTGAAAATACAAAGAGTACTTGATTTATTTTGTAGTTGTTTGTAGTTCTTGGTCTGTGTCTTTTTTGCCGTGGCACTGCTCTGTGACTAGACCACATGCCTTATAATGTCAGTAGCGTTGCAAAGTGAATAGTTTAGTTTTTACCATGATGTTTGCTACAAGAAAAAAAAAATGCATCTCTTAGGTATATCATGAGATCAAAGGCTAAGGAAGGTCACTGTTTAGCTTTTTCATACCCCTGATCTCTGAAGAGGATCCCGATCCTCCTCACCTTCCAAATGTTTAATACTAGTCACCTCCTGCTTTCCAGATTCCTACAGATTTCTATTGCAGAAATGTCTCCATATTAATATGGGAGAGGGAATGAGCGTAGGCAGAAATGTCCCTGTTCCATTCAAGAGAGGTCTAGAACAGCTTTGGCTATATAGGGTCTCTCATGATTCCATAAAAATTTGAAGATTTTTTTTTTTCTATTTCTGTGAAGAAAGTTGTTGGTATTTTGATAGTGATTGCATTGAACCTGTAATTGCTCTAGGTAATTTGAATGTTTTGATGATATTAATTCTTCCAACCCATGAACACAGGATATCTTTCCATTAATTTGTGTCTTCTTCAATTTCTTTCACCAATCTTTTATAATTTTCATGTAAAGGTCTTTCACTTCCTTGGTTAAATTTACTCCTAGGTATTTCATGTTTTTGGTAGCTATTATTAATGGGATTGCTTTCTTGATTTCTTCTTTGACTATTTCAGACTTGGGGTATAGGAGTGCTATTTTTAAAAAATTTTTATTTATTTATTTATTTTTACTTTATTAGTAGTAACTTTATTATTCACAACAAATTATCAACTTGTATGAAGCCAGTAGTTAAGCAACAAATATTGTTAAAGATCATAATTTAATTTTCTCTTGTGAGTTAAGGCTATAGCAAATCAGGGAAAGCGGGTCGAAAGAAATGTGGTATAGTAGATTGAATTATGTCACCCCAAAACTCACTGAAATTAGAGTGGTGTCCCCAAGTTTTATGTATTAGGAACTTGGCCCCACTCTGTGACTGTTAAGAGGGTGGGAAATCCTGTTATGATAATTGAAAGGTGGAGCCTTCAAGAAGTGATTCGATTGTAGGACCATGCGGTCTTGAATGGATTAAAAATAGTGGTTAGGGGCATGGTTCTGAAGGTTTTACAAAAAGAAGAGAGTCTGTCTCTCTCCGTTCTTTCTACTTTCCCCATCTTGTAATGTGAGACCCCTGGGTCACTGTCCCTACCAGCACATGGACTTTTGATTTCCCAGCCTCAGAAACTGTAAGCAATAAATTTCATTTTCTTTATAAATCACCCAGTTTCGGGTATTTTGTTATAAGCAACAAAAATGGACTAATACATGTGGTGTATACTTAGTATCCTTTAATAGAATTGGAAAGGAAATTTCAAAAAGTACTGTTTTCCTTTATTTCCAAAAGTTTGTCTTCAAACTATACAAGGCCCAAAACTTCCCTGTCATTTTAATAATATTCAGCTAGGGAAATTTAACAACCTCTCTGAGAAACCATCTGTAAGGAGGTGCTTCTTTCAGCCCTTTATTTCACAATAAGCCTGCTTCTTCTGGTTTTGTACTTGAAGAATTTTTTTTAATGTTTTGCTTTGTTTTTGTTGGTTATTAATATTCATGGGGTACAAAGCAAATCGTCACCACTCGTGCCTAAGATGTGATGGCCAGATCCATACTGGCAGCATGCCATTACCACAAATTGTGATTGTACCCTGTGTCCCCTACTTAATTATCCCCTTCCTCCCTCCCCAGCCCCTTTCCCCACTCCACTTTATATCCCTAGGTATGTTCTCTCCCTCTGAAAGTCCAGTGCACCACTGTGGTCTTTCTTTCCTTTCTTCTTTATCTCTTAGCTCCCACTTAATGAGTGAGTACATATGGTATTTATCCCTTTGTGCTTTGCTTATTTCACTCAACATAAGTTTCTCCAGGTTCATCCATGTTGTTGCAAATGGGAGAATTTCATTCTTTTTTTATGGCAGAGTAGTATTCCATGGTGTATATATACCAGTTTCTTTATCCAGTTATCCATCGATGGACATTTAGGTTGGTTCCATATCTTGGCTATTGTGAATGGAGCTGCAATGAGCATGAGAGTGCAGGTATCCTTTTGCCATGAAGATTTCCACTCCTTTGGGTGTATACCCAGAAATGGGATTGCTGGATCATATGGAGGATCTATCTGTAGTTGTTTGAGAACCCTCCATACTGTTTTCCATAGTGGTTGTACTAATTTACAGAGCAATCAGGCAAGAGAAAGAAATAAAGGGCATACAGATTGGAAAAGATGAAGTCAAACTAATCCTATTTACCAATGACATAAACTATGTATAGAAAAACTGAAAGACCCTTTCAAAAAACTCCTAGAGCTGGTTAATAATTTCAGTAACATTGCAGGATACAAAATAAATGCCTCCAAATCAGTTGCATTTATATTCTCCAATAATGAGCTAAAAGAAAGAGAAATCAAGAAAGTAAACCCATTTACAACAGTCACACACACAAAAACAATACCTAGGAATCAATTTAACCAAGGAGGTGAAAGATGTCTACAATGAGAACTACAAACCACTATTGAAAGAAATTAAAGAAGACACAAAATGAAAGAAAGACATTTAATGCTCTCGATTGGAAGAATTAACATTGTGAAAATGTCTATACTACCCAAAGTGATCTACAGATTCAATGCAATCCTCATCAAAATACCAATGACATGTTTCACAGAAATGAAAAAACAATCTCAACATTCATATGGAACAACAAAAGACCCCCGAATAGCCAAAGCAATCCTGAGAAAAAAACATAAAGCCAGAGGCTTAATACTACCTGGCTTCAAATTACACTACAAAGCTATAGTAACCAGGAGAGCATGGTACTGGCATAAAAATAGACACCTGGACCGGTGGAACAGAATAGAGAACCCAGAAATCACCCCTCACGCTTACAGCCATCTGATATTTGACAAAGAGAACAAAAACATACATTGGAGAAAAGGCTGCCTCTTCAATAAATGGTGCTGGGAAACATGGATATCCTTATGTAGAAGAATGAAACTAGACATGCACCTCTCACCATATACTAAAATCAACTGAAAATGGATTAACGACTTAAGTATAAGACCTGAAACTGTAAAATTACTAAGGGAAAATATAGGTGAAACATTTCAGGAACTACATCTGGGCACAGACTTTATGAACATGAGCCCGAAAGGAATGCTATTTATTTTTGTGTGTTGAGTTTCTATACTGCCATTTTACTGAATTCATTTATTAGTTCTAGTAAATTTTTAGTGGGATCTTAGGATTTTCAATGTATATGATCATGTCATCTGCAAATAGGGATAGTTTGATTTCGTTTCTGGTTTGGATGTCCTTTATTGCTTTCTCTTGCTTTATTGTGCTGGCTGGAACTTCTGGAACTTCTAGTACTATGTTGAATAATAATGGGGAAAATGGGCATCCTCATCGTGTTCCAGATCTGAGAGAAAAAGCCTTCAGCTTTTGTCTGTTCATTATGATATTAGCTGTAGGTTTGTTGTCTATGGCCTTTATCATGTTGAGGTACATTCCTTCTATACCTAATTTGTTGAGTATCTTTATCATGAAGTGGTCTTGGATCTTATCGAATACTTTTTCTGCATCTATTGAAGTCATCATGTTTTTTTTTTCCCTTCATTCTGTTCATGTGATGTATCAAATTTATTAAGTTGTGTATGTTGAGTCATTTTTATGTCCCTGGGATGAACCCACTTGATCATAGTGAATGATCTTCTTACTGTGTTGTTTGACTCAATTCACTGGTATTTTGTTGAGGATTTTCACATCTATGTTCATTAGAGGTATTTGTCGGCAGTTTTCTTTTTTTGTTGTGTCTTTTTCTGGTTTGGGCCTCATAGAATGATTTTGGAAGTATTCCCTCCTCTTCAGTGTTTCAGAAGAGTTTGAAGTATTGGTATTAGTTCTTCTTTAAATGTTTGGTAGAATTTTTGGTGAAGCCATCTGCTCCTGGGATTCTCTGTGTTGAGAGATTTTGTTATTATTGCTTCAATCTCATTACTCGTATTGGTGTAGTTAGGTTTCCTAATTCTTCATGATTCAACATTGGTAAGTTATATGTAGCCAGGAATTTATCCATTTCTTTTAGGTTTTCCAGTTTGTTAGTGTGTAGTTATTTGTAATAGTCTCTTATGATCCTTTGTATTTCTGTGATATCAGTTGTAATGACTTATTTTTCATTTCTGATTTTGTTTGTCTCCTATCTTTTTTTCTTCATCTACCTAAAGATAAATCAATTTTATCTTTTCGAAAAACCAACTCTGTTTCATCAATCTTTTGTACTGGTTTTAAAATATGTAATTCCTTTATTTTTATTTATTTTTTTAGCATTCATCTGTATATATTTCAGTATGTGTCTCTAAAAGATAAGAACTCTTTTATAAAAGACATAACTGCAGTATATAATCATATTTTAAAAATCAAAAATGATTTCTTAATATAATCAAACATTGAACATGTTTAAATTTCTCCAATTCTCTCACCCTCCTTCTTTCTTTCTCACAAGTGATTTGTTTACATCAGGATCCAAACAAGTTCCGCTTGTTTTACTGTTTGCTATGTCAGCTTTCTCTCGTTTCTTTTAATCTATAGGTTACCCCTTTTTCTCATTTTTTTCCCCTTTACCGCATAAAGTTTCCCAAGGTCTGGATTTACTGGCTCCGTTACAGTGGTGTCATTTAACATGTTCTACTGTCCCCTGCATTTCCTTATGATTGGTTGCTGGATCCTGAGCCTTGGTCTCGCTCAGTTTAGATTTGGCTTCTGAAGTAAGCGTTCCTTCTGCAGGACGCCCTTTATGTATGATTGTCTCTCTGTGACATTAGCAGACGGTGATGAGCATTTGCTAGACCCAATTTTTGATAGGGGTTTGCAAAATACCATATTCTAGTAATTTTAGTTCTTCTTTGTTTACTAACTGGGATGCTTCAATAGACAGAAATATTCCCTCCTCAGCTATTTATGGTCACCCTGAGGAAAATTCACATAGGAATGACAGGATAAATGCCTGACTCTTCCCTTTTACTTATTAGTTTTAGAAAAATGAATTGTTTCCCTATCATCTTCCAAAGAGACTAAGAGTTTGTCTGCTTTTGTTTCATTGTCATTATGTTTTTTTGTGGTGGTAAGATTTAATTTCTTTCTCTTTCATGTTTGCATTTTTGTTCTATTGGGAGGATTTTTTTCTTTCTTGTATATTTGTGGTAGTGATTATCATTTTTCACATTCCAGATGCAGGACTCCCTTGCGGATTTCCTTCAGGGCTGGTTGTGTGGGGGTGAATTCCCACAGTTTTTGTTTGTCTGGAAAATGCAGTATTTCTTTCTCAGAAGGATAGTGTTGCTGGATATAGTGTTCTTGGCTGACAGCCTTTTTATTTTAGTATTTTGAGTACATCATCCCATTTTCTTATGACCTGTAGAGTTTCTGTTGAGAAGTCTGCTGCTAGTCTGATAGGGGCTGCTTTATAGGTTACTTAATGCTTTTCTCTTGCTTCTTTTTAGATTCTCGCTTTGTCGTTGAGCTTTTCCAGTTTTACTATAATATGTCTTGGAGAGGATCTTTTGGGGTTGACTCTGTTTGGGGAATCTTTGTGCCTCCTGGATCTGAAGGTCTCTGTTTCCCCTTATACGTGGGAGGTTTTCCATTATTATTTCATTGAATAGGTTTTTCACACCTTTTCCTTTCTCCTCCCCTTCAGGAACACCCAGGATTTGAATGTTTGTGTGCTTAAGGCTGTCTCTTAGCTCTCTTAGATTTTCTTCATTTTTTAAAATTCTCTTATCTTTTTTTTTTTCTGTCCACCTGGGTTATGTCATAAAGATGATCTGCAAGATCAGAAATTTTTTCTTCTGCTTGTTCTAGCCTGTTGCTTAAGCTGTTGGTTGTGTTTTTATTTCATTGAGTGAATCTTTCAATTCCATAAGCTCTGCTATATTCTTTTGTAAGGTATTAATATCTTTGTAAATTTTCTCCTTCATATCTTGTTGTTTTTTTTTTTCTCATTTCATTATGTTGTCTGAGTCTTCTTATGTCTCAGTGAGTTTCCTTAAGGTTATTGCTCAGAACTCCTTTTCTGTCATTTCAAAGGTTTCTTGCTCTATAGGGTCTGGTAGTTGAGAATTACTGTATTCCTGTGGTGGTGTCATGTTTTCTTGGATTTTCATATTTCCAGTATCTCTACACTGATGTCTGGTCATCTGGCAGAGCAGTTGCTTCTTCTATTACTCTGTAGAAGGCTTTGAGGAAAGATACTTTCTCTTCCAGGTCTCCACTGGTGACTCTCCTCGTGTCAATGCAGTCTAGTATCTGGTTGGCTGCCTGCACAGTGCAGTGGCTGTGGCTCCTGTCATGGCAGTGAGCTACTTTTGCAGCAGCTATGGTTGTGGTGGGCCACCCCCATGGAAGTGATATTTTCAGCATGATCCTCTCCTGTTTTCAGGCAGGGGTGCTGCCCTTGGCTCCTGCCTAGGACCCTAAGGATGCTCTTTGCCTGTTTCTAGGCAGTGGGGGTTGCTTTCAGCTCCTGCGTGGGACCTCCAGTGTTCTCCTTGCCTGCTTCTGGGCAGTAGACTGCCAATATCCCATTCCCTTATTTCTTCTCTGATCTTTGTTATGTCTCTTTCTAATAATTTGTTCTTGTTTTCTTATTTCCTTGAGATGTAACATTAGATTGTTTATTTGAAGTCTTTCTACTTTTTTGATGTAGGCATTTATTGCTTACAACTGCTTTTGCTGTACCACTCAGTTTATGGTAGGTTGTTTTCATTTTTATTTCTCTCTACGAATTTTTTAATTTCCTTTTTAATTTCTTCTTTTACCCATTTGTTGTATAGGAGCATGTTGTTTAGTTTTCATGTATTTGTATAGTTCCTGATGTCTCTTATGTTATTGATACCTAGTTTATTCCATTGTGGTCAGACAAGATAGTTGGTATGATTTCATTTTTTTTTAAATGTATTGAGAATTATTTTGTGACCTACTGTATGGTCTATTATAGAGAATGTTCCATGTGCTGCTGTAAAGAATGTGTATTCTGCAGTTATTGGAATGAAATGTTCTATAAATATTTGTTAGATCTAATCTGTCAAGAATGGAGATCAACTCTGATGTTCCTTGGCTATTTTCTGTCTGGATGATCTGTTCTTTGCTGAAAGCAAGGTATTAAAGTTCTCAACTATTTCTGTTTTGGAATCTGTCTCTTCTGTTAGGTCTAACAGTATTTGCATTATGTATCTGGGTGCTCGTGTATTCAGAACTGTTACATTGTCTTGTTGAATTGATCTCTTTATCATTATATAATAACCTTCCTTATTTTTTTTACTTTCTTTGCCTTGAAGTCTATTTTATCTAATGTAAGTTTATCTTCTCCTGCTCATTTTTGGTTCCCATTTGTATGAAATATCTTTTTCCATTCCCTCACTTTCAGTTTATGTGTGGCTTTATAGGTGAAGTAAGTTTCTTGTAGGCAGCATATTGTTGGTTCTTGTTTTATGATCCATTCAGCCACTCTGTGCCTTTTAATTGTGGCATTTAATTCATTTACCTTTAGAGTTATGATTGATATACAGTCTTGTTACTGCCATTTTGTTACCTTTTTTCTGGTTGTTCTGTAGATTCTTTTTTCTGGTTTTACTATCTTCCTTTGTGATTATGCAGTTTTCTCTAGTACTATATTTTGGTTTCTTGCTATTTATTTTGAGTATGCCTATTATAGATTTTTGTGTTATGGTGACCATGAGTCTTACAAAAGCATGTTATAACAGATTATTTTAAACTAACAGCAACTTAAGTTTGATCACTAAGAAAAAAGAAAAACACTAAAGCCAACTCTATGCTTTGATGTCATTCTTCGCCCTCCTCCCCTTTTGACATTGTGTTATTTCAAGTTGCATTTTTAATGCTACCTATCTCTTATAGAGTTGTTGTATTTGTTTTTATCTCGGTAAGTTTGTCCTTTAAACTTTAAACCCAGGGTATAAGTGGCCTATTCAACACTCTTAAAATATTGAAGTTTTCTGAGATTGTCTGTGGAGTTACTTTACTAGTGAGTTTTGGACCTTCAGATGTTTTATGGTCACACTTTAGCATTCTCTTCTTTCAGACCGAAGAACTCCCTTCAGCATTATCTCGTAAAGCAGGTCTAGTGTTGACGAATTTCCTTTACTTTTGTTTGTCTGGGAAAGGTTTTATTTCTCCTTTATATTTCAAGGTTAGTTTTGCAAGATACGGGATTCTTGATTAACAGATTTTTTCAACAATTGTATTCTTTCTTTGTCTTTGGGTTTTGATAATTTGATTGTGATGTGCCTTGGGGTCTTCCTCTTGGATTGAGCTTGATTGGTGACCTCTGAGCTTCTTATACCTGGATGCTTTCATCTTTCTCCATACTTAGGAAATTTTCAGCCGTTAGTCCCTTAAATATGCTTTCTAGGTCTCTTCTCTTTTTCATGTCCTTTGGACACACCAATAATATGAAGGTTATTTCTCTTGAAGGTGTCCCATAATTGCTGCAATTTTGTTTTATTTCTTCTCATTATTTTTTCTTTTTGCTCCTTTGATTGGATAATTTTGTATATTGTGTCTGCAAGCTCACAGAGTCTTTCTTCTGTTTGATCAAGTCTGCTGTTGGAGCTACCTATCAAGTTTTTCATTCAGATAACATATTCATTATTTCCAGAATTTTTATTTTTTTTTGATCGATCCTATTCCTTTGTCAAGTTTCTCATTCTGCTCTGGGATTGCCTTTCAAATATCATATAATTTCTATCTTTATTTTTTTGTGACTCCCTGAACATTTTTAAGAGGATTTTTCTGAGTGCTCTATCAGACACTTCACAAGTCTGCTGTTCTTCTAGATTCATTGCTCACACTTTCTTGGTTTCCTCTGGTAGTGTCATATTTCTCTGTTCTTTCTTGATTTTTGTGTCTTTACATTGATGCCTGTACATTTGAAGAGATGACTGTCTCTTCCAGGTTTTATTGGCACTCTTTTATGGTGTTAGACTTTTATTACTCTATATCAGAACTTTGTCTCTTGTTTGTTGTTTTTTTTTCCATTCCGTGGTGCATTAATTGCAACCACCACCACTTACTTAAAAACTTCACTGGAATTAACTTGCTGTCCTGTGGCTAATTCCTGGATTCCAAGAAACTTCCTGCAGGTATCAGAACTTGAATGTTGTACGTGAGCTAAATTGCTGCCTTGAAAACTTTCTGTGTTGACAGGATTCTAATATCTGCCTTTAGTCACTTCTGGGTCATGTGGGGTCGCCACAAGTGCAACTGGGCTGTATGAAAAATCCAGACTGGGACTGAGTATTTCCTGCAAAATATGTCCCCTGCAGTTCTATCTCATCAACTGGTCTCCACTGTGTGATGCCTGTGGCAATTGGGAAACAGATCACCTGCCAGCATTGTGCCCTGATGCGTCCCTGGTGGCTCTCCCCTCCCCTAGCACTCCAAAAGTTTCTCATGGGGCAGGCCCTACACAAGTCCCTGTGAAGACTCACAGGCCTCTGTGTAATTCAGACACCTACTTCCAGTTCTCTTCTCACCTCCAAGACAGCAGATACAGTGGCCTTCTGAGTGTATAGTGCTGTGCTGGTCCTGAAGGTGGTAGGTGGGACTCAAAGTGATCCCTTCCTACCATTAGCTGCAGCTCCTCCCTCCTATGTGGGTGCAGAGGAAGCTTGAGAGTAACTTAGCTGGCCTGGGAAATGGGATGGGGCAGTGTGAAGTGGTGTGTGTGTGTGTGATAAAATATATATTGTTATATTTTATATTTATAATATATATACATAATTTTTCCAGTGATCATGGCACCCTTTTTCCCCTAAAGACTTTAAATAGCTTCATCCTAAGGGTGCTGCTATGACTTTGCTGTTTCCAGATAGCTTCTTTGTGTGCTGGTAGCTGCTCTGTGCACTGTGCCATGCTGGTCCAGGGAGCAGCTGGGGTTGAGACTGATTGGAGTGGTCACTCCTCCCACACCCCATGGATTTTCACACCTCCACAGACTCAGCAGGTCTCTCCTCCTCTTCCCCTGAGTTCCAGTGGTTTCATGATGGCAGTTTTTGTTTTTAAGAGTTGTATGTTGATCTCTTTGGAGAGAAGTGACATCAGGTATCCTCTACTTCACCATCCTGGTGACATCACCAAAACCTCAGTCTTTACACCATTCTTCTCTCCCTCAAAAAATAAGCTGTGAGAACTTGGGCAGGTCACTTAAACTTTCTGTGCCTCAGTTTCCTTATCATCCCCGAGCCATAGATCTCAGGTCACCTACTTTTTCTTTCACTTTCTATATTCAAACTATCAGATGGCTCCAGGACTCTACAAGTAGTTCCCAAAATAGATCCTGAATTTTTCCAATTATCACTCTAAACTTCACATCAAACCATCATCGCTCCTGCTTTCATTCTTGTTTCTCTCACATTTCATTAGTAGCAGTGTAATTTTTCCAAATCCTAAATAAGAGCATGGCCCTCCTTTGATCCAGATATATCAATGGCTTCTTTTCTGGATTTAAAAATCAAATCCACTGCACACTGTCATCTGTGATATGCCACAGGATTTGGCTGCTGTCTGAGTTCTTTTGCCATTACCCATATGCTCCGTCTCTCACTATTTTCCAGGCACACTGGTCTTTCCTTGTCCCACAGAAATGCCAACCTCATCCTCATCTAGAGAAAGTGCAACATCTTTGAGCTTGCATTTCCTGACTAAAATGTTCTTTTTTCTCAGTTTGGCGTAGCTTTTCCCTTTGATTCTTTAGGACCCAGCTTGAAGGAGACTTTCTCCAAGAGGCCTTGTCCCTAACCCACAGTTAATTTTCCTTATAGTGTGCCTTTATGTCTCAGTTGACTATTAATTACAAGTGTGTAAGCCTCATGACAAAGGAACGTTGTCTTACATTGCCATTGCATCCCCCGTGTGTGGAACAATGCCTGGCATATAATAGATGCTTAATAAATATTTGTTGAATAATTAGAAGAATGAATAAAATATACAGGTTAAGGATTTTCTTAGTGCTACAGATGCAATGAGGTAGACATAGTACCTTCCTCCAGACTTAGGAATGGCCTCTTTCTTCCATACTTTTCCCATGGAAGTAAAGTGTAAAATGACACTCAACGAACAGGAAGAAACAAGACAAATGGAGAGTCAGGAAAAGAGTTTTCCAGGAAGATGAAATTTCTGCTTCTCTTTTGGTGCCTCCAACAGGCTCAGCTCCCACTTAACCAAGGCCCAGAGTTAAGAAGGAGCTGAGCCTGTTGGAGGCACCAAAAGAGAAACAATGCAGCTGTTCTGGAGGCCAGAGTCGAGGCTGCAGGGTAGAAAGACTTCTTTAAGAGCATGGACTTTATCATGAGGGACTGAGGGCTCTAGAAAGGTTTCAGATCGGTAGATAATGTTATCATATTACACAGAAATCAGTGCATGGGATTTGAATTAATACAGGCTGCAATTAAGTCACATTTGCACAAACACCAAGGTCATGACAGGTAAATAGAAGGGTTGCTGATGAATGGACAGTTTCTGCTAATGTTTATAATTCCAATGTTTAGGACTCACACTGGATGAATTATAAAATGGCTCAGAGTCAGTCAGACAGACAAACCCTGGATCAAACGACACTCTTTTTTCTGCAATATATTAAGAATTTCGCAAATTTTGGAAGACATTTGTTTTTGACTAGTGAGACTACTTCACTTGTGAACTTTTCAAGAATTATCTATTTTAAATACATTGATCTGATTTTTTCTTTTCTTTTCAAGTACAGACCTGCTAATTTACGTTTCACAAAAGGTAAAGTGGTCAGATTCAATTCATACCAACAAGGGTTCTGAGTAATTACTTTTTATCTAAGATAACTATAATTTGTCTTCCATTTACATAATGAAATCATTTTGTTTCACTCTACCATGATCTCAGGAGAAATACCTTAAAATATCAATATTCAGTAATTATTAATTGTTTATTTCACTTGTTTAATTATATTTATATATATTCTACAATGTGCAATGCTCCATTGCTATAGACACATCAAGCAGGAAGATCCCGATCATTTGCAGAATGCAATGTTAAACAGTTATTTGGGTCTCTATGAAAAAATAATCCAGACAATTTAGGGATTAATTTGAATTTTGGTGGGGGAGTGAGTAATCAGATTTGACCACCTTCACAAATGTATTAATCAGATAACAACGAGTCATTTTATTCTAATTTTCTAATTTGTAGACCAAAATTAATGACAAATTATTTAATAGTGTATTTTAAAAAATTATTTAAACTTAGTATATGAGTTCTTGTGGCTTTAATTGTTTTGTAATCAGAAGTTGAGTCTTACTTTTCTTTATATTCTCTGCATCTAGCACAATACTGGGCAGATGGTAGATGCAAAATATGTATTTGTTGAGGATCTAAAATAGATTCGTGCAACCATGAAAGGTATCACTACTTTATGTGCCTTTTTATGTAAATGAATTATTTTGCACATGTACTTCTGGTGTTGAAAAAAAATCAAACTTGACAATTCATTATTTCTCCAAAACTCTTTATGAAACTCAATAACAATCCTAAATAATAAATCATGTAATTCTAAATAATAAATAGTATATTATATGATATATGCCTATCATATTATAATAAATTCAATAAATCTTAAATAAATATCATGCCTATTGCCTTGTTAATATGCCCATAATATAGTAATTTAAGTACAGCTTCAAATAAGCTGTTTCTTATTCATTTATTTGGGGAAATAAATGAAAAACAAAGACATAAGCTTCTTGCTTGGGTTTGAAATTTTTGAAATTGTTATTTTATTTTGTTTTCTTTTAATCTGACATTTATTTTCTACATCTGTTTAACATAAAATCTAAATCTTACTTCAGTGTTTAAAAACGTGAGTACGGGGCCAACCCTGTGGCTCACTCGGGAGAGTGCAGCGCTGGTAGCACCAAGGCCGCGGGTTCGGATCCTATATAGGGATGGCTGGTGCGCTCACTGGCTGAGCGTGGTGCAGACAAAACCGTGCCGAGAGTTGAGATCCCCTTACTGGTCAGAATAAATAAATAAATAAATAAATAAAATAAAATAAAAATGTGAGTATGTATTTTCAGAAGAACTTTTTTTCTTTTTATCAACTATTAAAATGCTGACATTTCCACGTATTCAAGTTCATGATTCCTTGGAGAATGATAGTTACAAGCAGATATTTACATTTATGCATTACTAATAGGCAAATAGCTTGCATAAGGGCTTCATTAATACAAAACAAACTTCTAGTTTCACATTATTTTAATATTAATAACAATATGCCTTAAATTATCCACATTTCAATGTCAGTAAAATTGACAGGTGGAAAAATATGTGATGATAAATTATTCATATACAAACAAGACATTCATTTTTTGCAAAAACTAATCATTGAGCAATCACAGGTGTCCCTAAGATAAAAAGGACAGAAAAGCATACATATGCAAGGGGAAAATGACAATAAACTTGACTCTGTAAGTACCAAATGTTGTTAACTGGAGTGAGGACATAATTAATGTGGAATCAGCTTTCAATATGAGATTTCATAGACATTTAAATAAATTGTCTAACAGTAAAATCTAACAACGAGATAATTTTCAAGGAAGAAAGGAAAACTGCTCCTATTCATTCCATTGGCTTCCTGTCTTATTTAAAATATTAAGTCCAGACTTTAGCCTTGCACAGTCTAATCCCAGCTGCCTCTTTGACTGCCTGCTTATTTCCTCTTAACTCAAAATGCTTTGGCCACACTGGGTTTCTTTGTGCTTTTCCAACACAAGCCTTATTTAACCTTGGGCTTTTCTCTTGGGCTGGCAGGTAAATCCTTCAAATTGTATATGATATCCTACCAGCATTTAGAATGGTTGAATGAATACTATATTTTAATTTAACAACCATAGATAAATTGAAAAATCTGAACTAAGTAAATTATGGAATTTCTGGGTTTAGACAAATTTAGGCTTGAATTCATACTTAGCCATTTTTTGGACTAAAAATTTCCTTAAGTCTTCAGAGTTTCAGTTTCCTCATCTGTAAAATTTGGATAATAATCTCTGTTTCATAGACATAGTATATAAAGGACACATCATTTAAGGTTTACCATATAGTAGGCACTTAATGAGTGGTGGCTTTTAATGTAATTTTTTTAAAAAGGACAAGTGTGATTATGTGTACATACATACACATGCACATACATGCATGTATATGACAGGATTATTTACCTTCAAATACATGCTTTTTGAGTTTTAAGAACCAACAGATTACTCCTTTGAAAGAGTCTGCCCAAGAGGTCTCTTCCTGCATTAAGCATTTCTTCTCTTACTATCACACTATTAATTCTCTGCTTATTTAGTTTTAGTCTGTCATTTTCCTATACTAGAGTGGAGGCAGCAGGAAGGTTAGCTTATACTTACTTTAAATCTGCAGTCCTTTTTGCTGCACATAATTTGTGTAAATGTACATGTTAATTCACATAACGTTCCATGTTCTACTGACAAGCCTTGCATTCCCAATACACAGAGTGCAGCCAAATTACATCAAAGTAACCTTGTTCAAATACAACTACTTCCAACCTCTGGCTCCCTCAGGCTCTTCATTCAGAAGCCAAAGTGACAAAATTCTGAAGGCAGGACTGAGAAAATCTGAACACAAGCCTTCCTGACAGTCTTGGAGACCCAAGCCATCCCTGGCTTGAGTGAGCATCCAGTTGATCTTCTCTAGAAGGGGGATAACGATGCAATTCAGTGCCTGATAATCACACCTTCTGAATTTGACTCAAAAATAAAATAGAAATTCTAACAATGGCCCATGGAGGTACAATATTTTACTTTCAATGATGTAGAGCTAGGGCTAGGTCTCACAGACCCCTTGAGCCCATTGTCCAGACTTGGTCACAACCCTTCACATGCAGGTTTATGAGCTAGGCAATGGTAAAAGGTCCTGGGAGCTGTGGGTGAAGAAATAATAGGCTTTATTCAGAGCTAGGAGCAATCCACCTAATAGGGCTCCCTGGAGCGTCCTCTAGAAGCTTTGCACATCTCCACCGTTAGTCCTTTTTACTCGAGTCCATAATCCAAACCAAAAACCCTGATGCACATGTGCAATCACACTAGACAATAACAAGGAACACCCGTGTACAGGCACATACACACCTCAGCTGCTCGGCAAGACTCTGAACATCTGAGGGGTCCTGACCATTTTCCTTATATTTTCCCAACAAATGGGCATCAGTAACTATTTTCACCAAAAGCACAAAGATGGTAAGTATGCCATTCCACAAGAAAACTAACCAAATGAATGTAAGCCGGGCAATATTTTGAAAATTTGACTTATTTTTTAAACTGATGTTTTGAGTAGTTCCTGTTATTTTGTGACCTTTCCATGATTAAAATGAGGTCTTAAACTGAGGCTAATTACTTCAGAGGGGGACAGAATGTAAAATAAAAACATAGAAACTTGCTTTTTAATCTATAAAACAGGCCTTAAAAACAATATCAGATTACATTTAAAGTATCAATTTTAATGGCTTAATAAATAGGCTTTTCTTGGGAGAAACATTTCTAAAACCTCAAAATGCTAAGGGCGTGAAGAACTGAGAACATTCGTTTGAGAAGAACTCATGATAACCTAAGAGTAAATGCTTCTGTAGAGATGAAGCGCAGTGGGAGAGAGATTGAGTTCAGAAGAGAAGAGTCAGCTGCTCTGAGCAAAGTCCCAGGGGATGCAGCAGGAACAAAAAGACTCTTAAATATATTTTAGAGGTGGAGGGCCATCCAAAAGTAGATGAGACCAGGATCCCATTCCCTTCATAAAATCAAAAGTTGCAATGGAAAGGTAAAGTGACAGATAAACCAAAAGGGTGGCCAGACAGGCCAGGCAGAAGGGGCATACACCAACCCGTCTCCCGAATCCTCTGGGGCTTCAGAACGCAGGGAGCCGAGGCAAGTCTCCTTTGACTCCACAAGGGATTAGGATGTGGCCCTGACCTAGTGAACAACCTTCAGCAATCGGTTCAGTAGAGAAAAGATCAGCACATGCAAAGTGTGCTTTAGTGCAGTGGTTCTCAAAATGTGGTCCCTAGACCAGCAGAACCAGCATGAGCTTGTTCCTTGTGAGAAAGGGAGATTCCCCGATCCCATTCCAGACTCATTGGATCAGAATCCCCAGGAGTGGGGCCCAGCCCATTGTGTTTTAATAAGTCCTCCAGGGGATTATGATGCAGATTCGAATTTGAAGACTGCTCTAGGAGATGCTGGCAGGAGACAGAGGATTGCCAGGAACTGTGGACAGGGAACCAAGTACACTCAGGGACAGTGGGAAGGTGGGATGGGTGGTGGAAATTTGGTTGAATTTAAAACTGAATTGACTGAAGAATTACTGAATTTGAAAAAGTTAATCTGTAATTAATTAGATTAAGTTTTCTGTTTCATGTAAAAGGGGACTTAGATCCCTTAATAAAAAGACTTAAAATTTTGCATTTCTTACATATCCTGACAGTGACATTGAAAAGTCAAACCCAGCACACATACAATGTCTTTACCTCAAGCTTTTGGATTCTTTATGACTGTTTATACTATATATGTAATATACATGGGTATTATATTATATATATATATAATATATACATGATATTTATGACATCTAACACACACAGACGCACACTCACACGTATGTATATTTGAATTTTTACCACTTTCTATATAACACTTATATTTAGGTAATATATCTATATATATGTTATATAGATATGTAATATCTATCTATGTAATTATCTATCTATCTTTTTATCTGAGATTTTCAAGTTTCTAAACAGTTTTAATGTTTTATAAGTCTATTATGGAAATCATAAATAATTACTGACTATTCTGATTCACTGTCTTGCAGGTGTCTGGTTCTGTCTGTGGGTATGTGTGTATTTTCATGCATGGGCTTTCTTGCAAACACAAAGGCCTTGGTTGACATTTAGCAGTCTTGTCTGGTTGTGACTGTAGCACGCGTTAGTTAGTGGGAGCACAGCCATGGGTGATTTATGGTCTTCTGTAATCACTAATTTTTGTATTTGCTTTCTTTACAAACTTCTGTGATGTGTGTTGGAAATTATAAGTTCTATAACTATTATTTTAGTAGTAAAATCATATTAGGAAGAGAATTTTTTCCTCGTCAAAAATAAAAATAGAAAGAGAGAGAGAGAAAGAAAGAAAGACCACAAACTCAAATAACTCACAATGAGGGAAATAAACGCCTAACTTCCATCTGTGGAATAGTGAATTATATTTCAGACATTTTGACCCCTCAAGAAAACAGTAGGAGGGCGTTACTGGGATTTCCCTTACAAGTTAATATTATTTAATGTACACTTCCCCCAAGCACCGCTCAATGAAAGACAACGGAGAACTGGGCACATTGAAAGGTTTGTTTCCACCCTGTGTGTCCACTTAGCCTTTCATCCGATGCACCAGGGCCCCTGCATGTGCTGTCAGGATAAGGCCATGTATAACATATTGTCCCCTTGGTGTTGCAGTGCAGGAGAACCATACTGCTGAACAGGAAATCAATTTTCATAACTTCAAGCCACCTAACTTCTAAGTAGTATTGTTGAAGAAGATGGTTCTGAATTCCCATTTATTTCTAATCAGCATCATTTAAAGATGAAAACCACACGTGAGTTATAATGGAAGAAAATGGAAAGGCAATTGCTAAAAATTACTGCTTCTTCACTCACCCTGACAAACAGATGCAGAACTGGACAGTTAATCTCCTTAGGGTTTTTTTGGTTAGTTTGTTTTCTGCTCCCATATCCACTCTATTACTGGATGACCAACTAATTTGATGGTTCAATAAATATAATACATTTGTAGTTTTTGTTCCATTATAAGTGATTCAGTAAATAAAATAACTTTTTTAAAGTTACCATACCCAGAGACTCCCAAAACAATTCATAATTTTACATTTTCATTAATATTATTAATACAATTACATTCAAAATTCTCTCTGTAAACCTGTAACTGAGATCTAAAAATGAGCTTTAATCCACTGAACAAATATTGTCAATAAAGTATGCACCTTTTAAAATATAATACAGTTGGCAAAACTGACTTACCATGGGGAATAAATCTATCTGTTTAAATTACTTGTTTACCTTATTTAAAATTTATCACTCAGATTAAAAGTACTTAGTAAAAACAACATTATTTAAATTATAAATGTTATACAAAGCTTCTCAAATCCTTACCCATTTAAAATATTGAAAAATTACAGCAGGTCATGTTTACCAAACAATATTTTCAGTCTCTCCAAAATAACTTTGTAGAGGTTTAATTATAAAACTTTCTTTGCATGTCCATTAAGTGCTTTATTTAAATACAAAGAAAAGGCCACAAATTAATGATTTGAAGATATATTATAGCTGTTAAGCTGAGTAAGCCAGGTAACAATTTTACTAAAATAGACAATTTATTGAAAATATGTTTAAAACAAGTTTTTTTGTCACTATATACATGTATGATATAGACATACATATACAATGTAATTGGGAAATACATACATTTTCCAATTGAATCTAATTTTTTATTTGAGTTGTAAGTTTTAAAATAAAGATAGTAATCACTTTGCAAGACTGTTACGATAATTGATGGTTACTAGAGACTGGTAAGGAAAGGGGAGAAAGAGGATACGGAGAAGGTGGGCAAAGGAATCAAAGCTGTAGCTGGATATGAAGAAAAAGATCCAGCATTCTGTAGCACTGTAGGGAGACTACAGTCAGCAATAAATTATTGTATAACTTCAAGTAGCTGGTAGAGAGCTACTTTGAATGTTCCCAGTACAAAGAGGTGACAAATGCTTGAGGCGATGGATATGCTATTTCCTTGATATGATCATTGCACAAATATTACATTGTATCCCATAAATATATACAATTATCATGGGTCCATTGAGAAAAATAAATTAAGAAGAGAAAAAGAAATACTACATGAAGTATGCATCCCAGAGTGTTCGATAAATGGCTGCTATTTTTATTTGGTACCTAATTTTTTTCATGCTCTTTCTTTTCACATTCATTTATAAAGAAGAAAATGATCAAATCAATGATTGGAACAATTGTGGCTATGGCATAATAAGGATGGGAAGGTTGAAGTGAGAGTGTTTTCAATTATAAGTTTTGGATGGGTGCACTGGCATAGACGTTTTAAAGATATGGGGATCCAGGTGAGCCAAAGAAGACACTCAGCCAGACCAGCCAGCTGCACCAGCAAGTCTGTATTTTGGTTTATTGGTTCAGAGAATGGATCTTGCCAGTGCTTCTAAGATGATCAAGCCCAAGTAGGAATCACAGTTGACAAAAACACAAGACATTGATGTATGAGTTTGACAGCCTGTTTATTTAAATTTATAATTAGACTTAAATGGTCAAAGAATTCAGAGCATTTGCATCTTCTTGATACCCATTCTTACCTGTAGAAAAAATTTAAAAGAATCTGAAATACAAAAATACATTGAAGGGGCCGGCCTGTGGCTCACTCGGGAGAGTGCGGTGCTGATAACACCAAGGCCCCGGGTTCGGATCCCATATACAGATGGCCGGTTCGCTCACTGGCTGAGCGTGGTGCTGACAAAAATACATTGAAAGATTTCAAAATGGCTTGGGTTATTAAGGTTAAGCTTTTTAAATTACCTGTACAGATGGCTGATTTATCCATTCTATTTTGATTTTTCCTACTTCTACTCTCAAAATTAGAAAAACAAAAGACTTACTGTCTTAAATACTCATTATTATTAATAACCAAATGTATTAATAAAGGTTCTCCATAGAAATAGAAGCAATAGGATATAGATACATAGATATATAAAAAGAGACTTATTATGGGACTTGGCTCACATGATTATGGAGGCCGAGAAGTTCTACAATATGCCATATGTGAGTTGGAGAACAAGGAAAGCCCATGGTCTAATTCAGTCTGAGTCTGAAGGCCTGAGAATCAGGAGAGTTGATGGTGTAACTCTCAGTCCAAGAACTGAGGATCGAAGGTGTAAGTCCCTGAGCCCAAAGAATGTCCCAGGGCAGGAGAAAATGGATATACTAGCTACAAGTGAGAGAGAAGTTTCTTCCTTTTCTGCCTTTTTGTTTTATTTGGTTCCTCAAAGGACTGGATGATGCCTGCCCACATTGGTGAGGGTAGATCTCCTTTACTTAGCCCACTAATTCAAAGCCTAATCTCTTCTGGAAACACCTCACAGACACACCCAGAAATAATGTTTTACCAGTTATCTGGGAATGCCTAAGCCAGTCAAGTTGATGCATAAAATTAACTGTCACACCAAGGAACTCTCAAGAAATACAGATAATGAAAGCTCATCAGTGTGCATGTGCACGTGCATGTGCATGTGTGTGTGCGTGTGTCTGTGTGTCTGTCTGAAGAGAGAAGAAAATGGCATGGGAGTAGGAGATAAAGAAATGGAAGAAAACCAGCTTGAGTAGCAAACAAAATTACCTTAACTGTATACAGACTCGTATTCGTAGTGTCACTTAATTCTTTGGAGTTAGAAGATGTTTCCTATTTCATGTTCTTCATCTGAAGTGGACAACTGGAATCATCAGTGTTTTCTCTCTTTTTCAAAACTTGTTTTTCCACATCTATTTAGAAATACTATTTTCACCTGTACTTTTCTTTTTTAACTATAGGACTTCACAGCCTTTTTAAAATTCCATGTCTAGTCTTTTCTCTTCTTTCTTTATTAGATTTAAATACGTTTCCTTCACATTTATATTTCTTCTTCCTCTGCTACTTATTTGATTTCACCTGTTCTACAATTGCAGGTAGCCCTTTAATTTTGCCTTGTCTCTGGGACTCTTACCTTATTTCACAGCCTGTATTGTATCCTTACTTCTATCACCAGTTAGTTATTCCATTTAATTCCCTTCTTAAGTTCTATGTAAATGAACCAACCATCTCTTTGTCCACTAATATTTGCAGCAGATATACCTTAAACACTCAGAGTGCATGGAACACACAATTGGGCCTCTCAAGAATAGCCCAGGACATTATCTGGACGCCAGGGCTCTAGGTGGCATTGCTAGACGTGACAGTAATAATTCTCCTTGTCTATTTCCAAAAAAGAAAAAGCACATTTAGCGTGTAGATAATTTTTACTCCCAGAATATTTATCCCTACAGGGGCTCCAAAGGCAAGTATTCTTTTTAGACTAAACTGCATGCCCATTTTATTCAGAGAAAAAGCATTTGAAAAATAGCATTAACTCTCTAAAAAGTACATTACTACATTGCTTTAAATGATCTCCAGGGGACTTAAGAACTTAATTAGATTCCCTGAAATTATGAAATTATATAAAGAGATGACTTACTAAACAAGATATTCTGGTTTTTGGAAGAGCAAAGACATTAAATAATTTTCCTCTGTTAATCAAGTTCATGTATGCCTATATCCATTCAAAGAACGCAGATACAGAAAAAAATTCATAATTTCCCCCTTTGTAAAAATATGATTATTCATGAAGTTTCAAGCAAAGAGATGAATTAATTATTCATCAACATTGAGCTCTTTCTGAATCCTGAAATGAATACTGCCTTAAAACATGATTTCTCTCCAGAGATTTATGCCATACTTTGTATGGCAGAGATTGTTCAAATTAAGATATCCTTTGAGAATAAATTTGGAAAGGCCAGATTGTTTATGGAAAACCATTGTCTTGCATTTCTCATTTTCTGCTTTGGTCTATGAAGATTAGTTTCAGATATAAGAAATCTCTATCCTTATTTCACACTCTTACTCCTTATCACAGGACAACTAAATCTTAAACTTATTGTTAATATTGGTGACAGGTAGGCTGTTATGGACTTTATGTTTGTGACCTCCCCCCAATTCATAAGTTAGAATTCTACTCCCCAATGTATGGTATCAGGAGGTGGGGCCTTTGGGATGTGATTAGTTCATGAGGGTGGAGCCCTCATAAATGGAATAAGTGCCCTTATAAAAGAGGCTCCAGAGAGACTTCTTGCCCTTTCTACCATGTAAGGACACAAAGAGAAGGCATCATCTATGTGCCTGGAAGTGAGTCCTAACCAGACATTGAATTGGCCAGTGCCTTGATCTTGGACTTTCCAGCCTACAGAACTGTGAGCAATAAATTTCTTTTGTTTATAAGCCCCCAGTCTACAGTAGTTTCTTATGGCATCCTGAACAGACTTAGACACAGGCATTCTCTGTGTTGTGTTTTGCAGCTGGGTGGTATTAAGGCATTAAAGCCATTCTTAGGTGTGTCATGACATTGTGGCTATTTCTCTATAGATGCAGTTGGGGTCTGGGTCCAGGAGCTTTGTGCTTGCAGTCTCCACAGGGAAACCTCTCTTCTCCTAGCTGGGAAACTCTGAGAGAGGAGGTCTGATATGCTGCAGCTTCTCTACCTACATCTAAAGGTAAACTCAAGCAGGCTTGCCTTTGGAGGGACACTGGAGTCTTTTTCCTATCTTTATCAGGAAGCTCTGTGCTTTGTGTTTGGGAAACTTCTGTGGCCCATTAATAAAACTGAGAAGCTTGCTTCTCACTTGGCCAGAGTTCTTTGCTAGTAAGTGACTGGGCCACCTTAAATCCAATGTGGTCATGTAGCAGTTAGAAGCTGGTCTGTTCATTTTAAATTAGGATAACTTAACTTTCACAGTTGTTTGAAAATTGTAGGTAATGAATATAAAGTGCCTAGAATAACACCTCGTGAGCAATATATGGATCCAGGATTTGATAAGAGCAGCTGATTAGCTGTGACAAGAAGTTAATCTTCTTACTTGCTTTGGCTTATGTATAACCACTTATATTATTGATTAGGAATCGAATAAGCAGAGAAGAACATTATAAACAAAAATTTACCTGGAAAAAAATTAAATTATAAATCATAAAATTAATCTTGGCTCTTAAAGAAATCTCCAATTATTAAGTATGGAGATAGCCTAAATGTCTAAACAAATATGAAAGAGAAACAGCTTTTATGTATTAAAAATAAGAAGATGAAAATTATTATTCTGAAAAGACACTTTCAATGTTCCAAAGTAACTCATAGATAAAACCATCAGTGTGCAATTTGAAAAACTTGTTAAAACATAGCAGACAGACATACTTTCTCTGTTTTAAAAAAAAACAGGCCATGCAAAAAGTCTATAGTTCTTAGAAAAATGTGGATAAACTAATTAGCATTTCAGAATTCTGTGATAACAGGTTATAATTTCCTCTATTAAGTAATAGGGTACATGAATTAAATATACCAATGAACAGTGTGGCTTTTGGGAGAATATTTAAAAAGTGATTTTAATTTCTACAAAAAAGAGAAAAGTTTTTTTCATCAGCTATATGAGGATACTTCAAAAAGTTCATGGAGATATTTGTATTATCTTTTAATTCTATTTTTTTTCACGAACTCTTTTAAGTACCCTCGTGTACCTAGCTTACAGAAACCTTAAGTAGGACAATGTATTTTTTCCTCCTTATTATGAAACAGAAACGCATATTAGGTTGCCTCTTAACATTTATAAATACTACCAATCAAACACAGAAAATTAGAGATGGAAAGAACCATAGATACATGGCCCAATGCCCTCATTTTATAGAAGGAGACTGAACTGTTGGGAAGTTAAGTGACTTGTCCAGAGTTGTACGTCACTACGGTATAGCAGCACCATTAAATAATGATGGCAAACATAGAAAAATCATGGTATTTTGTTCCTCTTGAGCAAGAGTAGTGACAGTAATTAAGGAGATAGTGAACTACTATGACCTATTTATTCATATGTGTTCCCCTAAAAGAACGATTCTATCCCAAATTCAATAAGAATCTTGAAGGTTAGATGAAAGATGCGTTTTAAAAAGAACACAGACCCCAGCTGTTTCTGACTGGATCAAACAGAGATCGGGAACTGTCAGCCTGCGTGCTGAGCAGCATATCTTGAAATGTGAGCCTGAGGGCCTGAGGAGACTTAGCAGAAGGGTGTTGGTGCAAGAGTGAAGGAGATATTTTTGGAAGTTGGAGGAAAAGGAATCTTTGTTACATAGTGAGAAAGTTAAGCTTATAACCTAGAGTACTGTGGAAGACCAAACGCACCTGATGAACTGCATGAGCTAGCTACACAGGTAACAGGCAATGTGTCAAGGTGCTGCCCGTTCTCTTCTCATTGCAGGTAGGCAAATGTGAGAAGACAGAGTTAAGCTAATACACAAAGCAGCCACAACTTCCTGTTTCCAAAATAACTTTCTCATTCATAGCCTTTCTATATGGCAATTGTGCTAAAATTAAGAAATGTCTTCTGAGCAAAGATAAATCCAGGATGCTAACAGAAAGATATGGTACAAGACGAAACAGAGCAACACTACAAATCTTTTATTAGGACCTCAGAAAAATGTAAGGCAGTGCTACTGAGACCCTTGCAAGCAGACAAATGCCTTTTGAGCATCTGAAGCATGTTGTCCCACTGCTGTCTTACACAGAGTCCAAGGAGGGCATGGGCTTATGTCAGTAAAACTTACTGATGCTTTCACTGAATGGAAAGAGACCTAACAAGATTCATAGAAAATCCACATAGTTTTTCAAGAGAATTGTAGAGCAGAAACATCATCAGCTTCAATTCAAAGGGTTAAAACAGTACAAAATGAAAAAAGGCTCTTGGATACCCTAAACAAGTTTGGGCAGGAAGTAGTCTGAGAAATATACTCAACTTCAAAAACTGACCATTTTTTATAGAAAAGAAATAGATGACTCAGAGGACAAAATCTAAGAACTCACAAGGCAGAGCCAAGCACTACACAGTTTTCATAGAAATTAGGACTGAGCCCTAATCTAGGATAGGCAGCATGTTATTACTGGCTGGTTTTCAGAATTGCTGTGGAACAGTGACTGCTTTTTGAGCAGGAGTGTCTATTACAGTTATCCTATACATGTCCCAGCACTGTATGTTGAGTATGTGGGAGGCAGATAATGTGTCCTGTTAGTTCACAGGTCTTCATAATGAGAGAAGCTGTACTTAAGGAACTGCATTCAAGGAACTGAACCCAAAGAGCCTCATGTGCCTCTTGATGTAATTTACACTACAAAATCCTCTACCTGGTACTATAATTTGAGGAATTTTCACAAAGAGTGTCTTGTAAGGAAGTGATCAAATTTTTCATGAGTGAGGGAGGTAAATGCTTTGTGGTGAGAGGGCAGTCTGTGATTGTTTTTAACCATGTAAGACTATTTGTGGATGCTGCTCCCATCAAAAGATGGAATTTAATTCTGTTCACCTTCAGCATGGGCTAGCTTGAGTAGATCACTTAATGAATAGAAAGCGTGATGGTACCTGGAAACAATGCTGAGTGACTTTTAAGGTTAAGTTAGAAAAAGTGATCTGGCTCCCACCTGGCTCTCTCCTTCTCAGGACACTTACCCTTGGGACCACTCACCCTGACGTGAGGAAGCCAACCAGCCACATAGAATGGCCAAGCATATGAATATGGTCACGGCCTGGCTGAGATCTCAGCTGGCATCCAGCATCAACTGCCACAAGTGTGAGGGTGTGATCATCGGATAATCCCATTCCTAGCCATCAAGTTGCCAAATGGAATAGACACGAGCCTTCCCTGCCAGACCCTGGCCAAGTTACAGATTCATGAGCAAAATAAATGATGTCATGGTTTCAAGCCACTGAATTTTAGAGATGGTTTATTAGGCAGAGATAGATAAACAGAACACTGGTTATGTAAACTAACAAAACTTTACTGTTCAGTATGACCTTTGTTTCATATACATTCCCTAAATCACAGAGAAGTATAAGTGTCATCCTATACACCAAGCATATGATACTTTCTCTCTGTCTCTTTGTATTTTTCAAATGCACTATTTTACTTGTACCTTCAAGTTATCTGTGAGGTAAGGCATATGGTTTATTATCTCCATTACAGATGTGAGAACTTGAGAACTGCAGTTTTAATTTCCTATTATCTTTACAACTACTATACCCATTGTACAGATTAGGAAAGTAAAAATCAAAGAATTCAATCAACTTTCAGATCTCTAACCAGTATGTTTCAGAGGAGTCCATGCTTTATTTGAAAACATTAACTTTTTGAAGCCCAGGACTGAAGTAAGTGAAGAAACCGAGTATAACCCAGATTATTATAGGAAAATTAGAAGGACTCAGTTATCTGCTCTCAGGCCCTGTCCTCCTCCTCTCTGATTTCTCTTCCTGATTCTTAACTGCAAACCATAACCTCCTTGCTCAGCATCTTTGATGCCAAGGACACAAAACGCTTTCAGGTGGATTCAAAAGCACCACCCCGTGTCCCAGGCTCTGCTGGAATTCCATGCCTCCTCAGTATCCCAGCGGGGTGTGTTCCTGAGCAGCCCCCACTTCCAGAACTGAGCCCACCCCCTCAGTTCCTCAGGATGATGACAGCTGCCCACATTATGAGCCCATACAAGGTGACAAGCACTTGGTGAAGCTCTTTTCATGTTGTGTTGTATTTAATCTTCACACGACCATCAGGATATTGGTTATACCCTTGCCCCATCGTATAGCTGAGAGACATGGAGCTCAGAGAAGTTGAGTCACTTGCCGAGGGTCACAGAGTTAGTGGGCAGCAAGGACAGGATGCAGACCCAGATCAGCCTGTTCTAGAGCCCCCACTCTTGGCCACCAGGATGAACACTGTCTCCATCTCTAGGACCTTGGGTCACCCCTTTCCACTCCTGAATGATAGGCACCAACTTCTTGACCAAAAGATTGTACAGGAGGTAAGTCTGAGGATATTTAAAGTGAAGGCTTAGATCATTGATTAAGTATTGTTATTTTTTTCTAATATAAACTTAAATGTGATATTTGTCTCTATAAGTTCTTATTTAGTTGCATCCCACAAATTTTGATAGGTTGTGTTTTCATTTTCATTCAATTAACAATATTTTATAATTTCATTTTTGAATGACACTCAGTTATTCAAGAAGCCTGCTTAAAAAAAAAAAAAAATTCTTGCTCTGGTGCCATAGAAAAGTGTGGTGGGTTGTATAATGTGCGGGTGTTTCTGGCCACTCTATTTTGTTTCATTGATCTCCTCTTTATCATCCTTTATGCCAGGCCATACTGTATGGATTACTGTATCTTGAAATCAGATAATGTAGGTTCTCTACATTATCTGATTTAAAAAAATTTTTTTATTTTTTGCTTATTGAAGAAAATTTTTATTTAGTATATTCAAGGTTATTTGCATTTCCTTATAAATTTTAAACTCAGCTTATCAGTTCTTAGAGGAGGAGCTGGGGAGGAGAAGAAGAAATAAAGAAGCAGAAGGTCAAAGAAAACAAGCCCCAAACTTCCTAGTACTTTGGGATTTTGCTGAATCTATAGATAAATTTGGAGAAAGTTGACATCTTAATAATACTGAGTATTTCAATTCACAAGTATGTTATATCTCTCCATTTATTTAGGTCTTTTAGAATTTCGCTCAGCAATATTTTATAGTTTTCTGTATATGGCCTTGCATAATTTCTGTTACATTTGATATTCAAAAGAATCTTCTCTGACCAGGTCAACTAAATTATAGTGCTTTGGAAGATCTGGAATAAGTAAGCAATCACATCCATCTGTCCTGGAAAACATCATCATAAGACTATTTTTACTTAGAAGCAGACTTAATGGCACCAAAAAGCCATAAAATCATCTAGAATGATTCTTATTAGCCTAACCCTAGATCCGTGCATGTAGGATGCAATCTAGTAACAATCTCAAATGGATACACCATGTACAACAATAGAAAACCCTGTGACATAATTAGGCAGGGTTGTCCTTTTCTCTCTCTCCTTTGACCATTTTCCCTTCTTGTGATGATAGAACATTAGCTCTGCTGACCCTCTTGGGAATGCATTTCTCAGGGAGAACTGACTATGCCTCTCCCTGGTTGTAATCGTCGTATTGGCTCAATCAAACCTTGTTATGTGTATTTGGCTTCATTTTCTTTTTAGGTCAACACATTTATAATAAGCATGGTATGCTGTTGAGGCCACTGTAAATCACTTTTCTTAAATTTTATTTTCTAATACTTTGCTGCTAAAATATAGTAAATACAACTGATTCGTGTATTTTGACCTAGTAACCTGTGACCATGCTAAAATCATGTTCTAGTTCCTGTTATTGTGTGGTACATTCCTTTAAAATATCAAGGCTCAAAAAAAAAAAAAAAGATGACATCTGCAAATAGGTGGGGTTTAATTTTTATTTCTGATCCCTATGCATTTTATTTGTTTTTCTTCCCTCGTTTCCCTGACTAGGACCATACAATAATAAATATAAGTGATAATGTTGGACATCCCTGCCTTGCTTTTAGGTGGAAAAAGTTTAGTATTTCAACATAAAATATCTGAGCTAGAGGTTTTTCATAAATGCCTTTTATCAAATTTCAGAACTGTCTATTCCTACTTTCTGAGAGTTTTTAATCATGAATCGGAATTAAATTTTGATAAATGATTTTGTTGAATCTATTAAAGTGATAAAACCATACTGAAAGAAAAAAATAAGATTTTTTTTTTCTTTCTTAATTTGTTAAGATGGTGATTTAAATTGTTTGTCAGGTAAACCAGTTTTTATCTCTGGGATAATCCGTATTTGGTTTTGTGGCATTATCGTTCTCCTATGTTTCTGGAATTTATTTGCTAATGTTCTACTAAGGAAATATGTCCCCATGTTCATGAAGGATATTTGTCTGATTTTCCTTATTTTCCAATTTTTCTCTAGTTTTCTTATTAGGTATAGCTTGCCTTATAAAATTATGACAAAACTGTTTACTACTTTTTGTATTTCTGAAAGAATTTGTGTAATCTTTGTATTCTTTTTTCCTTTAATATTTGACAGAATTCATTGGTAAAAATTTCTGAGCCTGCGGTTTTCATCATGCATAAGGTTTGACTATAATCTCAACTTATCATATGTTTGAATATATTCATATTATGATTTTTATTTGATCCATGTCATATTTGGTTAAGTTTGATTTTTAAATAAATTTGTTCATACCATCTAAGTTATATTTGTAGACATAACATTTATAATATAGACAGCATATATATAGCTTATGGTTTATAGTTGTTATTTGGAAGGATTAGTCTAATAGGAGCATATACTGATAGCCATTATTGATTTGATTTTACTGTAGCAGCCGCATATAAGTCTCCATGTTTAAAAGAATTAAAAATGTAAATAACTGGCAAAAATACTAAAAATATATCTTTTGATTTATAATCTCCCAAAATATATCTTTTGATTTAAAATTTAGAATTTTCTTTAGAACTTCAGATTCTTTAAAAGACTCCTTATTTGATAAAATATAGATTGACACACACTGTTTCTCTTCCACAACTAGTATGTAAATTGTTGAATAAACTATTGTGTGCTGTAAAAGTAGTCATTTTCAAAATCATATTTTTATCGTTTTCTTTTATTGTTTTATTGAATCATAATTGGTCATACATATTTTGGGGGTTCAATATTGACATATGCTGATCAAATCAATATTATTAGCATATATATTATTACAAATCCTACTTATTCTTTATGCCCCTTGTCCACTCTTTCCCCATGACCCTCTCCCTCCCCACTCCCACTTCTGACCACCCTAGATTACTTCTCTCCTTCTGCAAGAGTAATGGTTACTCTGTTGATTTGTTGCCTAGATGATATTTCCAGTGCTGTGAGGTGTGTTCAGGTCCCCCACTATTATTGTAGAGCAGATGCTTCTTCTATCACTCTGGAATGGGTTTTCTGGAGAGAGATATTTTCTTCTTTTCTTCGATCTCTGCTGGTGACTCTCCTTGTGTCAATGTACTCGAGTGGCTGGCAGGCCATCTGCACTGTGGTTGTGGTGTCTAGCCACTTTTGCAGCAGCCATGGCTATTGTGGTAGCTGTGGTGGACCACCCACGTGGAAGTGGTGTTTTTGGCGTGCTCCTTGCCTGGTTGTGGGAGGAAGGGTCAGTCTCCCACTCCATGCCTCAAGACCCCGGGTGGGCCCTATGGCAGCAGTGGAGTACCTAGTTGCAGGCCAAGGGGTTGGTCCCTGGCTCCATCTGTTTTTACAGTCTAAGATGTTGTTTGGAGAAGTTGGGTGGGAGGGAAGGGGGAAAGAAATAGGGTAGGAGAAGGAGAGGGGCATGGTTGAGGCCTGTGGCACCCCCCTCATTCCTGCAGGGGAGACCAGGGGGCTTCCAGGAGTGCCTTAGTTGTTGCTGGGCTGAATGCAGATGTCAGAGGGTGTGGCGGAAGCACTCAGACCCCCACCGCCCCACCTCAGGAACCTGGGGCACTTCTTGTGGCAGCTTGGTGGTCGTTGCTGGGCTGGTTGTGGATGTCTGGGGGCATGGCTGAGGCCTGTGGCCCTTCCCCCTCCCTGCCTTGGGGGCCCAGCAGGCTTCAGGTCTTTCTAGGTTTTTTTTTTTTTTTTTTGTCATTTTTGTGACCGGCCGCACCTCGCTCAGCCAGTGAGCGCACCGGCCATCCTTATATAGGATTCGAACCTGCGGCGGGAGCGCTGCTGCACTCCCAGCCCCGCACTCTCCCGAGTGCGCCACGGGGTCGGCCCTCTTTCTAGGTTTTATAGGTGATCTTTGGTGAGGTGAGACCTTTACTAGTTAATATCAAACTTTGTCTCTGATCTGTGGGCATTTGTTTTCTCTTTCAGTTCTGTGTTGGATTATTCTGTTTCCACTACTTAAACTCTGCACTGGAACTAAATTGCTGTCCTTTGCTTACTTCTAAAATGGAGGAACTTTGTGAGAACCAGCACTTGAATCCTGTGGTTGAGCTAAATTGCTGCATTGCTGCTGATTCTCTGGGGAAGGCTTTTTGTGCAGCTCAAGTTTTAATGGTTGGTTTTGTAGGTACTTCCAGGTCTCCTGAGGTCCAGTAGTACACCTGGGTTGTGTGGAAACTCTGGTCTGGGCCTGAATCTTTTCAGCAAACTGCTCCTCTTACAGTTCTATATTCCTGACCAGTCTATACAGAGTGGGCCGGTGCTGATCGGAGGGCAGATCAGCTGTCCATGGTGGGCCCATCTTCCCCACTGCCCACACTCCAAACACTTCATGTGGGACGGGCCATACGCCAGTCCCTTGCAATGACTCACCGGCCTCTGAGTGGCTCCTGTTTTCAGTTGTTGTGGTTCTCTTGCTCCTATGTGGGTCCATGGGAACCCTGTTAATGGTCTTGCTGGCCTGAGGGCCACCAAGGCCCTCTTCTTCTCTGCTGCCTCCAAGCAACTTCATAGGAAGGGCACAGCAGCAGCTTTTGCCAGCTTTTGCTTTGTGCACTCACCAGCTCCAGCCTGGAAGTGGCCAGTATTTAAAACAGTGGTAGTGTTCCTTTCTTTCTCTCACTGTGGTTTCTCCGCCTTCATGCACTTTGTAGGTCTCTCTTCCTCTTCCCCTGAGCTCTAGCAGCCTCAGCTTGGCTATCATTGCTTTTTTATGTTTGTAAGTTGGTTGATTTGTGGAAGAGAGTGATGCTGTGGACCGTCTATTCTGCTGTCTTTTTTTTTTTTTTTTTTTTGTCTTTTCCGTGACCGGCACTCAGCCAGTGAGTGCACCGGCCATTCCTGTATAGGATCTGAACCCGGGGCGGGAGCGTCGCCGCGCTCCCAGCGCCACACTCTCCTGAGTGTGCCAGGGGCTTGGCCCTATTCTGCTGTCTTGACCAGAAGCCTAATCACTATTATCTTTTTTGAATGAGAAAAATAAGATCATACAGTAAATGTTTGATTATAGATGTATTGCTTCCCTTTATGTACACCTGTTTTTTTCCCAAACGTATTTCACTGCTATCTGAAAAGCATTCATCCCGTGTTTCTTTTAAGCACTGCCTTAACTGAATTCCATGAGTTTCAGTATCTTGTGTTTTCATTAAATTCATCTTGTAGTAATTTTTTATTTACCATGTTTTTTCCCCATTAACCTATCTGTTTTTTTGGGAGTGTGTTGTTAATTTCCACATACTTGTAAAATACACAAATTTATTTCTGTTATTGATTTCTAATTTTATTCTATTGTTTTATAAACATACTTTCATGATTTCAATTCTTTTAAGTTGATGGTTTAAGTTGATTGATGGCATCTCTAGCACTTAATATATGCTCTATTCTGAAGAAGGTTTTATGTACATCTCATAAGAAAGTGTGTTCTGCTGGACTGACATCTTTATCATTACGAAAATACCTGTTTATTTATACTAACACTTTGTTTTAAAGTCTCTTATGTCTGATATTGTTATAGTTATTCTGGCTTTTTCATGTTTGCTGTTTGTGTGATATTGTTTTTATATCCTTTTCCTTTAAAAATATTTGTACCTTTGAATCTAAAGTGTGAGTTCTATAGATAGCATATAGCTGGATCTGGTTTATTTTCCTAAATTCAATCTGACAATCTTTTCCTTTTTAATCATTTGTTAAATCCATTCACCCTCAATTTTATTATTGATATAGGTGAATTTGTCTTCCTTTTTATTTTTGTTTTTTATATCTCATGTCTTTTTTGTTCTTTTATACATTCTTTACTCCTTTCTTTTGCATGATATATTTTGTATTCACTTAATTTTAATTTTTTAAAAATTAATATTTTAATTTCTTTATTTTTTTATTAACCAAAATTTATAGTTGTGTCTTAATTGTTTGATCTAGGGCTTACTACATACATGTTAGCTTATCAGATTAGCATCTTATTTATACTAATTTACAGTAATAAATGATCTTACTTTTAGTGAGATATAGAAATGTTACTCCTGTATAGCTCTCTTTCCCTCTTTTTGTGCTAATATTATTAAACATATCATATTTGTATGCTACAAAATCAATAAAACGTTGTTGTAATTATTACTTTACATAATATTATATCTTTTAAAGAAACAGTGAGAAAGTAGAGCAAGCATATATTTATAAAGTTTGCTATTTAGCTTTCTTATTTATCATTGTTGGGTCTTTTCCTTTGTTCCTGTGGCTTCAAGTTACCTTTTACTGTCATTTCCTCACTCCAACACATTTTTGATCTCATCTACTTCTGCTATGCTGTCAATGTAAAAAATACTACATTTCTAAAAGTTATAGTATCCAAAAATAAAATTATCTAAATTATTTTTATAAAATTACTGTTTAAAATTAACTGAGAGAAGAAAGAAAAACTATACATTGATACTGTCTTTTCTAATTACATTACATTTTTGGTGGTCATTTTTTTCCCATGTAGGTTGAATTATTGTCTGAGATCAGTCGCCTTCACCCTGAAAATTTTTTTAATATTTCTTGTAAGATTGTGGGCTACCAACAAGTTCTGATAATTTCTAAAATTTTTTGTATATTTTTAGTTTGCCTTTAGTTTTAAAAGCTACTTTTACTTGATATGAGATTCTTGTTTGACAGTTGATTTTTCTTTCAGCACTTTGAATATGTCATCCCAATGCCTCTGGTCTCCATTGATCCTGATGAGAATTTAACTGTTAATCTTATTGGGGTTCCCTTGTATATGACCAGTTGCTTTTCTCTTGCTGCTTTAAGGTTTTCTAGGTGTCTTCTAACATTTTTACTGTAATGTGACTATGTGTGAATCGTTTTGCATTTATTTTACTTGGAACTTGTACAGTTAGTTCATGGATTTATAGATTATTGGTTTTCATCAAATTTGAGAAACTTTCAGCCATTATTTATTTGAATATTATTTTTTCTCCTTTCTCTTTTTCCTCTCATTTTGGTACTCTAACTACACATCCACTGGTGTGCTTAGTGGTATCCACATTTCTCTGAGGCTCTGTTCATTTTTATTCATTTTTAGTCCACTCCATTCTTTGGATTTAATAATCTCTATTGAACTTTTTTCAAGTTTGCTGATTCTTTCTCTTGACACCTCAAATCTACTGTTGAGCTCCTCTAGAGAATGTTTCATTTCAGGTATTGTGTTTTCATCTCCAAAATTTCCAATTGGTTCTTTTAAAAGAATTTTTATCTCTTTATTGATATTTTCTAGTTGATGTGACATTGTTATCTTATCTTCCTTTACCTTTATCATCATGATTTCTGTAGTATTTTGAAAATAGTTTAAATGGCTGCTTTAAAATCTGTCTGTGAAGTCCAATATATGAGTCCTCTCACAGGTCTTTTTTCTTACCTAGTAGTTAATAAAATTTGTACATGAGTTCATTTTCCTCTTTCTCTGCATTCTCCTAATTTTTTGTTGATATTGGACGTTTCTGATAGTATATTATAGCAACTCTGAGTACTTATTCTCTTTCTAAGCTTGTTGTTGTTTGCTTATTAATTTACTTTGTCATTCAGCTTGACAATCTTAGTAAAGCCTATTTCCTGCACAGCATGAAATCTTTCATGCTGTTTCTCAGAGGTTGCAGCCATAGAATTGCACAAAGTCATTCTGCTATGAGAGTACTTTTATCAGGACCTTCTTTGACTATCTCCTTCACTTGTGTTAAGCCATCCTGTGGGTATCACACCCAGATTTTAGGCTATACTAATTGCTGGATGGTTTCTTTATTGTTTTAGACATAGGAGAATAAATTGCTCCACAGGCTGGACCTCTTAAATTTGGGCCCCCTTTCAAGGATAACTTTTATGTTTTGTTCTGACATGGAGGGGCTCGCTTATCCAAAATTTACTTTGTTTTGGGTGGGCTTTTAGGTTTGAAATCCTTCACACTCTGTTCTAAATAAAGTTAGTTCTTTTGAGAAGAGCTTCTGAGCTCTCTGTCCTAAGCCTCTATCCCCCAGCAATATCTCTGAGCCAGTGCTCCTCAGCTGGGGTTGGGGACAGTGACTCTCTTCTCTTGAGGGGAATCACAGCCTTATGAGCAGAGTGAGCCCTGGGTGAGGGCAGTAGACTCTGGTCTTTGTGGCTTGCTTCTCTAATAGTGGAAACCCTATGAATGAGCTGGGGTAAAAGCAACTGGAGTCCCACTATTCTTGGATTGTCATACCTGGGGTCCTATGCATGAGGGATGAATGGGGGAAGAGTGCCCCTACCTCTCAGCTACAATTACCTGGAATTAAATCTCTGAAATGCAGAGTTGGGGTGGGGAGATAAGAAATTCTGACAGCTTCCTCTTCTGCAGAAATACTCTTTCTCTTGATTGGGAGCTGAGAGAGAGGGGGGCCCTGTCTTCTTGGCCACTGTCTGTAGTGGAGCTTCCATCACAATGAACTAGGAAATTGAGGGAGGGAGGATTTGGGTCATGGCTCAAATGCTACAGATACAGTTCTTACAAAGATTAAGTAAAATTACTAAATAATTTTTTTCTTTACTGCAGTATGCTCTTAGGACAGCTTGCTTGTGTTTTATTTCTTTGTTTGTTTGTTTGTTTTGAAACAAATTTTGCCAGTGTTTTTGTTTCACTGGGATGCAAGTCCATGAAGCTCATGCCACCTTTCCAGAAACCAACACACCACTATTCATTTTACAACTTCTCTCTGCAAGGCAGTGGATCTCCTTCTGGATGTTATATGTAGTTGAATAAAAAATCATTCCTGTCTTCAATAACTTAATGGAAGAGGCAGAAACATCCACAATTAGCTATTGTGTACAGCACATGTGGAAAGAGCTCAAGCAGAAGTGCAAAAAGCTGTCAAAGTTCAGAGTAAAAGCACCATTGTGTTTGCAGCAGTCTAAAAAGGTTTCTCAGAAAAGAAGGAGTTCAGATGGCTTTGACGACAAAGGTGGGGGAAAATGCAAGAAGTAGGGAAGGTCAAGATGCTCAAGAAAGAATGGTGAGGAACCCAGTGTGTTTGCAGTAGAGGGTCCAAGCATCAGACACCAAGAAAGAAATCTGCAATTTAGGCCAAGGACATTTTACAGAGATTCTTTGATTCCGTATTAGAAGTTATTTGTAAAATTTGGAACTAAAGACATTTTTATTTTTTTATTTTTAATTTTATTTTGTCAATATGCATTGTGGCTGATTATTGTTCCCCATCACCAAAACCTCCCTCCCTCCTCCCTCCCCTCCCTCCCACCCAACAATGTCCTTTCTGTTTGCTTGTCGTATCAACTTCAAGTAATTGTGGTTGTTATATCTTCTTCCCCCCCCCGTTTTTTTTTTTTTGTTTGTGTGTGTGTGTGTGTGTGAATTTATATATTAATTTTTAGCTCCCACCAATAAGTGAGAACATGTGGTATTTCTCTTTCTGTGCCTGACTCGTTTCACTTAATATAATTCTCTCAAGGTTCATCCATGTTGTTGCAAATGGCAGTATTTCATTCATTTTTATAGCTGAGTAGTATTCCATTGTGTAGATGTACCACATTTTCCGTATCCACTCATCCGATGATGGACATTTGGGCTGTTTCCAACTCTTGGCTATTGTAAAGAGTGCTGCGATGAACATTGGGGAACAGGTACACCTTCGACTTGATGATTTCCATTCCTCTGGGTATATTCCCAGCAGTGGGATCGCTGGGTCATATGGTAGATCTATCTGCAATTGTTTGAGGAACCTCCATACCATTTTCCATAGAGGCTGCACCATTTTGCAGTCCCACCAACAATGTATGAGAGTTCCTCTTTCTCTGCAACCTCGCCAGCATTTATCGTTCAGAGTCGAACTAAAGACTATTTTAAAAGTAAGATGGCTAAGTAGTATCAAATATCAAAACAGTGTTTGGGAACCTGAAGAAGAGAGAAACTTATGTAAGATGTGACCATCTTGATAACAACCTGCAGAACTATTAGTTAAGTGGGGCCTTATTCAGATGTAAAAGAGTGTAAAGAAAAGATAAACAGAAACTCTAAGTTTAAATGCATTTTTTTTTATGTCAGCATCTATTTACTGAGTATAAATACATATAAAATATTGGGCTGATTTTAAGGGCAAATAGAAAACAAAGGTGATTAATTCGAACCCTATCCCTTTCAAGTTTACTGTCTATAGGAGATTAAATCAAGGAGACAAAATTTAAGATTGAAGGTACTAAGTGCCATAAGACACTCAAGTAAAAATATTATGGGAATGAAAAGGATAAAAGGATTCCTTCTGGACAAGGAAATAAGAAAAGCATCATGGAAAAGAGTGGTACTTCATTTAAGACTTGAAATAAAGCTTTGGTTGTGCTGTGTTAGAGAAAGTGAATTTCAGCTGTGACAAAAGTAACGAGCATAAAGATTTTGGAAAGCTTGGGGTTTGTTTGGTGAAGAGTGGATAATTCAGGTTGAAAATTATGTCAGTTTCATAAAGGGCCTTTACTTCAAGGGCATTTTTGCAGGATGGACACTCCATTTATTCAAACAATTGCTGATGAGTAAATGATTTTTTTAAACTCATCATCCTTTTATTTATATTTCAATTAGGTTAATTTGACAATACTTGAGGTAGAGAATGAAGATCAAAGGAGCGGAGAGGCAAAGTCTAGCAGTATTACAGGTGAACTTAGTGCCACACACATACCCCACCCTCATGATCCCCTCCTTATGCCTCCAGCCTCTGGAGGAGTGATGGTCATGCTGGGACAGGAAAGCTTGAGCTGTACTTGTGATGCTGAATTAAAAAGATGCTGCCTCTGTCCTTTGCTGCCCTTGGTCTCTCTGGCTTTCAGTCCATCTAGGTCAACCCCAAGTCGGAGACCCCCTGAGCCACCTGCCCTAGCAGCCCTGGCAGTTCATAAGCAGAACTGGTTGTGGTGTCAGGCAGTGATTCTCTAATACTTTTATTGTACTTCTCAGGAAGATCCTATAAAGAAGGGGGATTTGCTCTTTTTCCTATTTCTACCAATTATCTGCTCTCTTGAGTTCATCTACAGTTAGTAGTAGAATTTAATGTTGGTAGTATAATTCTTAGAATCAATGATTATTAAATTCCTGGTTACAAATCATGCTTATGTTAGTGCATTGTTTGAAGCAAGGCTAAAATAAATTTCTGGGCTCTAACAACTCCAATCTGTAACACTTTCTATGGACTAATGATCAAAGATAAGAGGAATGTGAACATAATCTTGTAATTAAGCATAACCTCTCTAGAATAGCATTTTTAAGAAATTTTTCCATGGGGTATTCACAGATATTCATTTTAAAACTAATTCTGTGATAACAGAAGCGCTGAGTCCAACAAAATTTAACAGGTTTGTTTATTGCAGAATTTGTCAGTGCTGACAATAAGCGAGTGTGAATTGTGAAGCCTTGAAAGGGGACTACAGTATTCAATGTTGTTAAAACATACTTGAGACTACAGAACCTTCTTCTCCCAAAATAATTTACCAGGCTACCATTCACAGAAAGGATATGTTAGCAGTGCAGATGTTAGGGAAAAGAGCACCGGGGTTTGGAAGGAGAGGTCCCATTGTTCCCTGCTCAGCTCCTTTACTGGTCCCTGTGCTCCAGCTGGTAAATTGGAGATCATCACAGCCATCTATTAGCTCCTCTGGGGGCAGTTTGGGACAATCGGATTTACATAGAACATAAAAGCATTACATACAAAAGATAAATATGCTATCTGATGAATATCTTACATATTATCAATTATTTCTACTCTCAGTAATTTATAAAATTAAAAAATTTCAGATAAAAGCCCACATTTTCAAAGTGCTGCTTTTAATTTGTATACTAAAAAAAAAAATACAATAGTAGCTGTAAATTTCTACTAAGGCCAATAAGAACAATTGTGTGTGTCTAATGAAAAGGAAGAATGCTTTAAAATGCCCTCAAAATATCTAGTCTCTGGAAATCTTTTAAAAATGATCTTGTAGATATTTATAATCCTAGTGGTTGGAGAAGTGTCCTTAGAATGCTACTTAAACACTTAACGGCATATATTCAGATAAGAATCTGAGATGTTAATATAGAAATCAGAATTTGAAATCTTGCACACATCAAGGTCTACAAACAGAAAGTAGCCCATTTCCAACTGAATGTCTCACTTACAATTTGCTCAGCAGACTGCCTATGTGTGGAGAAAAGATTGATGGAAGCCTTCAATAATTTAAAGTTAATAACAACAGTAGAACATAAACATGTGCAAATGTTATCAAATAGCAAATTTAAAAGCACAAACACTTCTATTTAGATGTTATAAAAAAACACCTTTATTGTCAACTGTTTTAACATGAAGTTTTTTTGGAAGTTAAGGAAATGTATTTTTTTTTAAAGTTAAAAAAAAAAGTTCAGTGTATTAAAGGAGTGAAGAATGTTGTCAGTTGACCACCTACCAGAGCAAATAGATTGTCTTCTGCATATGTTGATCTAAAAAACAAATTTGCGCCTACCACAGAAAGCCTACATTGCAGTGAGTCTTCTTGATTCTGCAAATCATTCTTGTCACTCTGACAACCATTCTACGAGGATGAATCTCATGAGAATGCTGCTATTCAATAATACAAGTATATATTAGTAAATACAAATATAATGATATAAATATCATATATTGTTCTAAACACTAAAGTACAGATAGCTTAAACAATAATTATAGTCCTAAAAAATAATGTGCATCTTTAATTTTTATAACCTAAAAGTGTTTTGTATATCATAAAAAGCTGTGTATAAAATATGCTATAAACCATAAGTAAATTTATTATACTTTTCTGATGTTAATAATCCTTCAGAATTAATAATTGGGAATTTGGCTTTAGTAAATTTTTTTTCATAGAAAGCAAGTATAGTTAAGTCTCATTAAACAACAGTCTCCTAGAGTCAAAAAATCTTTTTCTTTCCCACAAGCAGAAAGAATAATTTTAAAAGCCTTAAACTTTAACCAGGCTTGCAATTTCCCTTCATAGGTTTAACATTTTCTCATAAAAAATAATTTAGTTGCTTTAGCGTCCAGGCTGGTACGTATTTTTCAAGCAAGTAGACATGGTGGTTTACAGAGCAGATGTGGATCATCAGTAAGAAGAGCTGAGCACTTTGGAATAATTCCCATTCAAGAATGGGAAAAGGATTTTTAAGCAACTCCTGATACTTCCCAAGAGATTTAGCTTTCAAGTTTAAAAATAATCAGATAACGTTGCAGCTGTAATGCTTTTAAAAACACAGAAATTTTATTGTGCACATTTCCCCCCCATCTCTTGCACCTTCAATACATTTTAATTATTGCTTCATTTGGCGATTACCAACATCAAGAATGTTTGGGTAACTGAATCCCAGGAAGGAGGCTGCAACCTGCATCTCATATGGTTCATAATTTTAACTAATTTCATAGTTACTTTCTCAGCCGTGTCTGCCCTTTTTTTTTGTTTGTTTTAACCTCTGGTCTATTTGCATTTCTTTAAATTAAACACATTAGAGAGTAAAAGATAAAGTGAAACTGCATGAGTTGTTAGACGTTAGATCATTTAACCTACTTCTTGCCAAATCAGCAGTTTTTTTGTTTTTTTGTGACCCGCCGTACCGCGCTCACTGAGCGCACCCGACCATCCTTTTTTTTTTTTTTTTTTTTTTTTTTTTTTTTTTTTTTTGTCGTTTTTTCGTGACCGGCACTCAGCCAGTGAGTGCACTAGTCAGTCCTATATAGGATCCGAACCCGCGGCGGGAGCGTTGCTGCGCTCCCAGCGCAGCACTCTACCAAGTGCGCCACCGGCTCGGCCCCCGACCATCCTTTTATAGGATCCGAACCTGCGGCAGGAAGCACTGTTGTGCTCCCAGCGCCGCACTCTCCCAAGTGCGCCACGGCGTCGGCCCGAAAGTTTAGCCGCTTTGCTAAGCTGAGAACTATGAGTACCAGCACGGTTCTAGGAAGTAATTGCCAAAACTGCTATAACCATCAGATGGTAAAGAAGGGCCTCTTTATTCAGTCTCCTATGAAACTGCTAGATCCTCTTGGCCTTTGCCAAGAATCAGAAGACTGAATTTATTGAGCATTTCTACATTCAGTAAACTGACAGTTCTCAAAGAAATCAGTAAATTTCAGCTTCAAAAAGAGGTCATTTCATCATCAGATTTTAGTAATGCTGAAGTTGAGAAAAAACTGAAAAAAAAAAATGCTGAAGTAGATTCCCAAGAAACAACAGCATGAGGAAAGAACTGTGTAAAAGTTGAAAATGCCCAAGTAGGTCATGCCCATTAGTGACATCGAACTGAGGTCTTTGCTACGCAAAGAACATTAGCAGAGACAACTGGAAACCTACTGTAATCCACAAATTGAGTTGGTGACCGAGTCATGCCCTACATTGGTGAATTCCTTTTGAGCGGTGGCACTATTACCCCAAATTAATTAATTAATCTCTGTGCATGTGTGTGTAGTGATATCATAGAACAGAGTCTAAGGTCAAAACAAACAAACAAAACAACAAAATTTGTAGAAAACCTTTCCTTCTCTGCATCCTGCTTCCTCCAGTCTCTTTGCTATTAGCTCACCCAGACAGAGAATGAATAATCCACATACTCTTTCTCTGTGGCAGCTGGGTAAAGAGGCCTTCTGCTGCCACTAGAAATGGTACCATTAACTTGGCTAAAGGAACTAAACTCAAGGGTAAGAAAACTGTCCTGACACAGGGCATCCCACACCACCAGAACTTCCATTTCTACTAAGTTAAACATCATGTGACAATTACATAGCGCTTTATACTCCTCAAAGTAGTTCCTGGGAAGCAGGTCATACTAAAGTGAGTACTTTTCATTTTGTCCTACCTGCCCTAGAGTTCTGAGCTTAAACAACACCAACTGGATTTGTCCATTTATTAAATTAGGGATCTAAATAATATGATAAATGGAATTTGGAAACATTTTGATTAAAAGAATCTAGATAATATTTTGTTACTAAGCCTGATTTGGATTTAGAGTAACTGCATTAGAATTCTGGCTCTACCACTTTCTGTTGGAGTGTATTTGGACAACCTAACTTAACTCAGCTTCAAATTGATGATCTGAAAATAAGGATAATAATATCTCATGAGCTTGTTATGAGAATGAAAGATGATGAACATAAAATTCACTATAGTGCCTGACACATTATCTGCACCCAATGACAGTTGTTACTTACATTATTCTTTTATAGGATAGGAAATTCCAGAAAGTCCTAGCATGTTTCTCAATTTTTAAGGGTCTGTCACAGCGTTTGCATCTGACTTTAGCACAAGCAGAGTCCAATCTAGAATAGCTCCCTGGCCACAAAACCAGGCCAACCTCGTAGAAACCTACACAACAGCTATGTATTGTTTCAGAAAAAAATGGGTTACTAGTAATTATAAGGGATCAGAGGCAGACAGTTTCTTTAAAAGTTCCAGGAAGGCTGAAAGGATCATTTTAACAAAGCTATAGATCAATTTTAATTGATGCGTTTGGGTTTTGGGAGAAGGAGAAGGTATTAGTTTCTTACAGCTGCCATTACAAAGTTCCACAAATTGTTTGGTTTAAAACAACAGGAATCTTTTGCCTCACAGTTCTGGAGCAAGAAGTTGGCAGGGTCATGCTCCCTCTGAAACCTGAAGTGGAGCCCTTCTTTGCCTCATCCTGACTTCTGATGGTTTGCTGGTAACTTTGGCCTTTGTGGACTGGAAGCCGCGTCACTCTAACCTCTGCCTTTGGCATCACACGTGGCATCTTCCTGTGTCTGTCTCTGCCTTCACATGGCTTCTTCTTATAAGGACACTAGTCCTATTGGATTAGCGGCCCATCCTTCTCCAGGATAACCTCATTTTAACTAGTTACATCTACAATGACTGTATTTCCAAATAAGTTCACATTCTCAGGTATGGAGAGTTAGGACTTCAACGTATATTTTTTTAGGGGACACCAATTTATAACAGAGAGGAACTTGCTTCTTTCATTTTTTACTTCCATACTTCCTAAAATTTGGTTGTTCTGTAGTTAGGACCCTTACTGAGAACTTGATCAGAAGTACAATCTTTATAGAATACAACAGAATTGCAGAGTCAGAGGAATATAATGTTTATATTTAAGCCATCCCTATGGAATATCCCTGTGGGATTTTTCCTAAGAATCATTGAGTATATTGATAACAGGATGAGAATTAAATAAAGTCTGCATGACACACTTGAGCACAGTGGAAATTAAGCCATAGCCCCTGTGTGTCTTTCCTTTGCTATTGGCATGGAGGTGTGGTTTCTCTATAGCTAGATCATTGCCTGACTCATTTTTTCCAGGTAAGTTTCTCGGCCATCAACACTCCTCAGCAGAGCAATTGTCAGTGTTTGAGACCACATGAAAATGTTAGAGTTTGGGTCAGAGCCTGCATCCCAATCTCATTTTATGACTGAACATTCACAAGAGAGCCCACGGCCTAGAGGCAAAGCTTAGGTGACTAGCAAAGAACAGATGGTATGAACGAGTGGCCGCAGCAGCCACCTGCAAAGTCGTGCTGCCACAGGCATGGCAGCTGTAGTCATTGCAGTCACTAAATGGAGCAAGCAGGAGTCAATCTCAGTTGCAGTGCCCAGAGGGCAGCTGACTGGGGCATCACTGGGAATTGAACTCCAAACAGAAAACAGCTGTTCCCAATAAAAGGAGCATTAGTAGTTGTTAATTTCACACTACCTAGAAAATAGTGGGAGTAGGAAGAAACCATCCAGGAAAAAAAGGTCAAAGAGCTTTCTGATTGTAAAGACGCCTATAAGATCAAACAAACAGAGAAGGTCATTCATAGGATGATAAATTAGGACAACAACAACAACAAAAAAACCAAGGTCAATATCCTTCTTGATGTCAACTCTGGGCAGTTGCAGATGGAAAGGCTAAGAATAAACTCTCTGCACATCATAGGAAAGACTGTAAAAAGCTTAGAGAAAAGGATGAGCTTTGTATTCAAAATAATGCTGCATAATACTAGTCCAACTATTATCAGGCTAACTTTTTGCCTGTAAAAGTCCCACAAGAAAATGTTTTCACACATAGATGTCATCTGAACCCCCTTTCTGAAAGCACAGGGGCCCTGGGCACAGCGTGTCCCAGGAATCTTGTCAGGTTCAATGTGAAGTGGGTATGTGTGAAGGAGGTCAGTCCTCTGTGGGCTCCACTACATGGAAACCAGAGGGAGTGATCCAAGTAGTAGGCACATGGCAGAATGAAAATTGGGCAGACCATCTAACCAACATATTTGTCAGAGGATGCTGGACAGAAAGAAACGATCCAGGTATGAGGCAAGTGTGCAGAACCTTAGGAATATGAATGAGAGCAAGTGGATTGTGAGCAGAGAGAAGTCAGGGAGGTAGGAGCAGTACCCAGACCCTGAGAAAGAAGCTTCTGATAGAGGAATCTTAAGCCACAGGCAGCGAGCAGGAGACGACCCAGAGTAAACCTGGACCATTGTGCATCCACTGTGTTACCTAAACAGCACCAATTCTCCCTTCTCTTGCTTGTCTGGCCCATGGTTAGCCCTTCAAGCACAGTATTGTGAAATGAAATCGAGGTACAGAGTCAGCTTCACTCTTTTTTGAGTGGCAGTGACTAGCAGGTGCCTTCTACTCAACTATGAACCTCCAGGGTTTATAATGGTAAGATTTCATAGCATCTCAAATATCACATCTTTATGATGATAAAAAGGGTTGAGGAAATGCACAGTCAGCTGGCACAAAGGAAACCAGTATGGATTTTCCCCCAACATTAAAACTCTGATTACAATAGCTTAAATTTAAATAGCTTCTATTTCCCTAACACTTAACTGCAAAAAGCTCTTCCTTCATTAAGGAGGGACCTCTTTTGTGAATCCTTGCACTACGTTCCTGAGGAAGTTGGAGAGCAAGTACCTTCATTGCAGGTGCTCAGATGACCTACTGTAGGGAATTACACTGAGGAGCACCCAGCACTGTCTTGATCTACATGAGCACTCAGGTGCCCTGCACTGACGTTAGAATGGTTCTAAGTGGGTGTCCATCTCCTAAAAAACTGCAATACCTTTTCCACAGCCTTTCAGAACATCTGCCAGTGCTACCCAAACAAACCCTGGGTTAATTAGGCAGTCCTAATGTCCTAATGTAAATGCTTAACAGAGGCATGGCATTCTTGTTTGATTGCTCTGCTGCTGCAGAGAAACAGGACCTAATTTAACATTAAGCCTGTAATTAGCAAGTAGTGCTCTTTTGCTGGGGTAAACAAAATCACTTGCATTTGACAATAACTTGCATTCAAAATCTAAATTAAAATAACCTAGATAATCATAAACCTACTTTGAATACACTAACCCAGTCAATCTCATTTAAGTTGCTTTCAAAAGATAAATTCAAATCACTAATTTGCTTGAGTTGATTTTACTGGGAACTGGGCTGTTTGTTTGTTTGTGAAATGGGAATCTTCTATTTTTTTCTTCACCCTTATTTTTACTTTTTTATTTTTATTTTCATGTTGTTGTTTTTCAGTGCTTGCAGAGTACATGTCTGTGTAAGAGAAAGTTTATGGATGTTATCGTTCACATTAAGCCAGCACAGGTATAAATAGTACAAATAATCTTAACACACATCATTCTCTGGTTCTTCCTATAATGAAGAAAAAATGCCCGGTGGCTCTATCTTTATGTTCCAAGTAGGGAAGTAGATTTGGCCAGTCTGACGTCTTAATGTCTTAGGACACTTAGCCCTGGGCTGCTGTTGTACGAGTTTCCACTGGTGACCAGGGCAGCTGATTGACTTCTAGATAGCACCACAGATTCGGATCTGAAGAGAAGCTGCCATTTTGTCCTATAATTATAATTAGGTAATTATAGGTATGATTAGCTAATTATAGGTAATGACAAAATCTTGGGTACGGCCATGAGACTGAGTACCTGAGAAAAGTGGGCATGTGCCTTGTGGAGAACAGATCAAGCAACTGAGAGGCCAGAGTGTGGGAGGATCGGCTATATGTACACGGAAGTCACCACGAATCAGAGCAGGAGGGAGTCTCTCGTTTCATAAAAGGAATGTGCCTTAGTCCTCATTTACTGCTTTAACAAAATACCTGAGATCAGCTAATTTACAAAGAACACACATTTATTTCTCACAGTTCTGGAGGCTGGAAGTCCAAGATGAAGGTGCTGGCAGGTTCAATGTCTGGTAAAGTCCTGGTTTCCCCTTCTAAGGTGGAGGCATTTTGCTGCATGCTCCAGAGGGAAGGAATGCTGTGTCCTCATGTGGTGAAAGGGATGGAAGGACAAGAGAGGGGCAGACTCCCTGCATCGAGCGATTTTATAACAGTGTTCATCCACTCATGAGGGAATAGCCCTCATGCACTAAACACCTCGCAAAGGACCCACCTGTTATCACTGTTGTGTCGGGAATTGTTTCCAACACGTGAATTTTGGAGGACACATTCAGACCATAGGAAAATGATAAGAGCCAGGAACCAGACTAAACAGAAACAAATAATGCACAAATAAGTTGTAAAGAGAATGACTGGATATATGAGATTCAAAGTGTCACCAGTGTCTAGGTCCCGCTGCACCCTGCTCAGAAACGAAAGGCTCGTCAGTCCCAAATATTGGTGCAAGGCAGGAATTTTATTATCAGATGTCTGAGGAGACAGACTGGAACTGTCTCCCCACTTCATAGTTTGTGGGGGGGGCGGTTAAAGAGGAGCCGAGGGAATAGAACGTGGGAAATAAAAAGCAGGAGGGCCAGGTGCAAAGAGCCAGCTGCAAAGTCTTGCCAAAACTCCATCTAGTTTCTGCTCCTGTCCTTGCTGTTATCTCAGGGTCCTGCTAGAGGGGTGGAATCAGCAGAGCTTGACTGAAGTCTTCTGTGGTTTCCCTTGGATAGTACAGTACATGCAAGTCTGCAGCTCCGGGATGACTGAAAACAGCTTTACATTTGTGTAAATAACGTCATCTTGCCCCATAGCCAAGGTGCAAAGTATCAAATAGCCATGGGAAAAGAGAGAACTCAGAGAAATGCATGCCAAGAAAAAAAACTGTCCTTTGAAAATCTTTTAGAGCCCATGTGGTTTTAGGTCCCAACATGGCTTCTGTCCTGCTCACTGCAACAAAAGCTAGAGAGGTGTTTAGAAGGAAGGAAAGGATCAAAACTATGAAGGTTATTAAAATCTAAGAGAGTTGGAGAAACTGTCATAGCCAGTAGGACATGACAACTAAATGTAATATGGTAACGTGGGTAGGACCCTGGAACAGAAAAAGGACATTAGGTAAAACCTCAGGAAATCTAAATTAACTATGGTCTTCGGTTAATAATAAGGTATCAATATTGGTTCATTAATTGTAATAAATGTATCATAATAATGTAAGATGTTAGTAGTAGGGGAAACTGGGTATGTGGTATATGGGCACTCTCTGTGCTAGCTTCTCAATTTTTCTGTAAATCTACAAATAAAGTCTGTTAAAAATAAACTAACTAAAACTAAGAATTCAATAAACATGTTAACAGCAGATTAGATACAGCTGAAGAGAAAATCGGTGGGAGATCAAAAAATTGAGATAGATCAGAAGATATCATTCAAAATAAAGAATAAGCACACAAAAATGTGTAGAATAAAGAAGAGTTAAGAAGCTAACTGGGAGAGTGAAGAGGTGTAAACATGATTTCTCACAGGAGAGAAAGGAATAAATGGGGCAGAAGAAATATTTCAAAAGAGAATAGCTTAGAATGTTCACAAAGCGGTGAAAGATCTGAATCCTCACACTCAAAATCCCAATTGGAAAAAAAATTAACACACACATGCACACACACCCACACAACATCCCAGTGAAGCCCAATCAGTTTAAATAAAAAGAAACACATACCAAGACTCATCATAGTGAAACTGTAGAAAAAAAAAATATATATATATATATATTCTATTCTACAAATAGAAGTTGCAGCCTTTATACTGACAAATGGCTTCTCTCTAGCATCAATGGCAGCTAGAAGAGAGAAGAATATGTTCTGTGATGTGCTAAAAAAAAAAAAAAGAAAGTGACTACTAACCTTGAATGCAGTGTTCAGAGAAATTACCTCTCAAGAATCAGGCCAAAGAGAACACTTTTTCCAGGTAAACAAAGCCCAGAACTGCCTGCTACTTCAGACCCTGTTCACTTTTGCATCCGTTAAATTGCATAATTAAATGGGAATGTGAAAGAAATAACAACCCTAGATCTATTAAATTTGTGACAGTTACCATGCTCCCTACAGTGTTCTTGAACGAGGTAGAGTTCTGAGATTCATGATGTGCTGTGTGGTAGGAAGAGAGGGCACCCGGGATGTCCGCTTGGCTCTTTGTACCATTCATTTGTCTTAGTCTATCAGCAGAGGCAACAACGAAATGCCTGTTCCTAAAGATGTCTATCCAAACTATGCATCCAGGAACTGTAAAATAACTATAAAATGGGATTGAAGTTCTTTGCCAGGGGGCTGGTGTAAAGTCTCCATTGATTTCCTGATGCCCACAAGCCCCAAATAAGACTGTCAGCAGTGTTTTGGGGTCCCAGGAATTAGCTCAGATACAGTGCCTGTTAGTTCTTAAAGGATTTGGTATTTTCACTGTACTGAAGAATTACCCTGGAAGGAGCTTTAGGACACTTTGATTATGGCCAGGAAAAATTTTACAGATCGTACATAAGGGATATATTGCAAGGTCCATTTTGAAGTCAACCCTGCCTTCCTTTATTCAGGAAGTTCATGGCTGCGAACTAGTTCAGGACCGGGAACTGAGAGAGAACTAAACTATTTATTATGATGGCTCAAGACAGACTTTTGTTCTGGGAGCCTGAATATTTATTTTTATTTTTGATTTGCTTCCAGGAAACTCATGCTCATTGACCATGGCAATGTTGCAAGACAAAATATTGTGTTTATTGTACCAGTTTTACTGTTTGTTATGGTCACCACGTTTGCCTCCAAGAGTAAGATGTTCTGGCATTTGTCTCCCTAGGGTCGGGAACATCTTTCATTCTTCATGGCAGAAGCAGTACAGTCTCCCAAAGTCTTGCCATACATAGAAACTTGATTTGGGGTGAGCACAGGTGGTAATTTATTTAACAAATCTAGCCACCTCATTCTATGAAGAGCTCCATTCCTCCCTGGGTTGATGGATAGGAATTGTCATTGCCACCTGCCTTATTATTATTATTTTGGGGGGGGGGGCTGGAACCAAGCACAGCTTTCTCTTATTTAACTAACAGGCTGTACTGTTGTTAACGTGGATCAATTGTGGTTTATGGATGCAAGCCACAGAAACCAATATTAAAAAATAAGGGAGATTTATCAGAATACTTTTGGATGAGCACATACAATAATTAGGTTGCAGGACCCCATATCTGGAAAACATGCATTAATCAAAGAGCTCTGGAAAGCTGGGTACAAGAAGTAACAGGCTGATGCAGGAGCGGGGGTTTCTGAGCCCACCACAGTTTACAATGTGAAAGTTAGTATTCACTCATTATTACCTTTATCATGCATGTTCTTTGCTTAATCCTGGCAAACTTCTAAGCACAGCAAAAATTCAAATGTACACAGCGTGCATTGTTGGCAATTGTTCCATCAAAAATTTTACGAATGTGAAAGTGCAGGAGTCTTTTTAATATATTGATCTCATTTCCTTTGGGTATATACCCAGTAATGAGATAGCTGTGTTGTAAGGCAGATCTATTTTTAGTTCCCTGGGAAACCTCCATAGTGTTTTCTATAGTGCCTGTACCAATTTACACTCCCACCAACAATGTAGGAGAGTGTTTTTTTCTCTGCATCATCACCAGCATTTGTTATTTTCAATCTTGTTGATAAGAGCCATTCTAAATGAAATGAGAAACACTGTGTTTTTAATTTGCATTTCCCTAATGATTAGTGATATTGAGCATTTTTTTAATGTGCCTGTTGGTCATTTGCATGTATTGTTTTATGAAATGTCTGTTCAGGTTCTTTGCCCATTTTTTAATTGGGTTATTTGTTTTTGTTTTAGTTTTGCCATTGAGTTGTTTAAGATCCTTATATATTCTAGATATCAGTCCCTTGTCTGATGTGTAGTTTGCAAACACTTTCTCCCATTCTGTATGTTGTCTCCCTGCTTTGTTGACAGTGTTCTTTGCTATGCAGCTTTTTAGTTTGATGTAGTCTCATTTGTGTATTTTTGCTTTAGTTGCGTTTGTCTTTGTAGTCTCATCCAAAAAATTACCACCCACTCCCATTTCTTGTAGTGTTTCCCTTATATTTTCTTCTAGTAGTTTCATAGTTTTAGGTCTTAAATTTAGGTCTTTAATCCATTTTGAGTTGATTGTTGTGTAAGACAAGAGATAGGGGCAGCACTATTCACAATAGCCAGGAGATGGAATCAACCAAAATCCTGTCAAAGGATGAATGGATTAAAAATACTGCAGAATACTGTTCAACTATTTAAAAAAAAAAAATGAAATCTTACCATTTGCAGCAATATGGATGGAAGGATGGAACAATAAACCATCATGTTAAGTGAAGTAAGCCAGGCACAGAAAGACAAATACTGCACGATCTCACTCATTTGTGAAATCTAAAAAAAGATGGTTCTCACAGAAGTAGAATAATGGTTATCAAAGGCTGGGAGGGGAAGGAGGGCAGGGGGAGGAGAGGTGGAAGACTAGTAGGTACAAAACCACATAACTATGCTCTCTACCCTAAGTGAACCATTGTGCATGTGTTGGAACACACTGTACACCACAGATATGTACAAGTAAATGTTAAAATATATTTTTTTCAACATTTGCAAAGTTTTATTGTTAGTTTATTTGGACAACATCTCTAAAGGTACTTTTTTATCCAAATATTTCCATTAGTACACTGAGAGATAAAACACTCAGGAGAGTAAGAATTGTTTTATTTTCACACCAATAAAATTAAGCTATCCCCAATCACGACCTTCTTTAATCAGCTTATAAACAGTCCCAAAGTAAAAAAGTGAGTGGTAATTGGACCATCAGCTACTTAGACTACTGTTGAAAAATCAATTTACAGGTTATGTTTGTTAACAAGTATCTCAGAATACCCTGGTAATAATTTCCTGGTTTAGGAAGCAAGAGTCTCTGTTAGTTTGGTAAAAGGAAGCAGAGCCGAGTTATACAGTATCTAAAACTAGGCTATCACCATTGGGAAACTTTTTATAAACTGAGTTCAGGACCAAAAGAAGTGGAAAAATTCATAAATAAGTAAATAATAGTGATTTGGGGAATTAAAACAAGGATAGTATGTAAGGGCACAGGAGACCAGAAGAGCTAGACACTCCAGTTCTTAAGAAAACAATTCATAATTCTCCCCCTCTTTATCTGCCAATGACATAGCACCTGAAGTCGTGGATAAAAATTAACCCCCTGGCTGACAACACCACAAAGTGAGACACCCCATGCAAACCTCCAGAGGGCTTCTGTGTGAGAGGAGGTTTCTTCCTACCAGAGAAAGGAGGGAAACTCTTCAGTTGCTTGAATAATTAAGAGTTACATTGAGAAATACCTTGTAGATAGGTGGATAATGACTAAAAGATTGTTTAAGTTGATTGGAGAAAAATCAGACAATTCTAAACTCAGAACGGATTAATAATTAATAAATTCTTTCTCGGACCCTTTCTGTTGTACCATTTATTTGAGTAACATGAATTTGCCTGTCAATTTCAGAAGAAGCAGGGAGTGTCTTAGTGGTGGCTGTGCTCAAGACGTGGTAAAGACAGGGATTAAAAGCCAAAGACTGTGTTCCCACCGTTATGACACTGATTTATGTCCGGTGGAGACAGTGCAAAAACTGAAATGCAGCTTCATAAACTAATTCAGACTCATTTTATGATCCTAAAAAGAGCCAGCTTCAAGTTTTCCTTCTATCAAAGGAAGATGTTTAATAATCTCTGAGCGTCCTCTGGATTCATGTTTAGTATTTAACTTACTAAAGATAAATTGTTTTATTATGAAAAAATTATTATGTGTTTCCTTTCAATTTTTTTTTGGACTAATACTATCAGACTCCACACTGATTGCTGTTAACACTAGGGGTCAGGCTAAGAATAGTCCTGTTTTCTGTACTATCAGCCATGTCATATCACAGGTACTAACAATATCATATGTACTTTAGATAGTTTGACTTTTTTTAGTTAGATCTTCTGAATTTCCATTACATATTGTTAGATTACTCATTCACACTTTTCAAGAATAAGGATAGTAAATCAAATAAGATATTTCTCCTAAAAACTAAAAAATTAAGTAAATAAAAAGTATACTTTAATGTTTGTACTAATATTACAAATGAAAGTTTGACAGCAATCTACATTCTCTTTACCTAAAAATAGCATTTTTAGGTGCACTTTCCTAAACTTACCAATTTCTTTCTCCTTCTCTTTTTCATATTTATCCCCGGTGGAATTGCAAATAACTATGACAAAAGCAACAATTTACCACAAGATCAAAATAACCTTGAAAACCAAACAAAAGCAATGGTAAAGATGCAAAATTAATAGCATCACTTTAAACTTAAGACTAGGTATTCAGGCTTGTTTGTTTTTATAACTCACTAAGAGTTTAGGTCCACTTTCATCATAACCAATCTCACACCCAAGTGCACACAGAAATAGACTAAATACCGTTTTACACAGAATTAGTAAATTCTTTCATGTCCAAAGTAGAGCAGGGAAAGGTAGAAAGATGTGGTTAAAGCTCAGAAGAGAAGGTCAGAAAACGTTAAGCTGGGCCTTCATGGGCTGCATTCAGTAGAACTGGTCTGTAAGTAAAATGTAAACAGATAAACGCATTCCTTGCATTCTAGGTCTAGAGCCTCTAGCCTATGGGGAAAAAAAAATGAATAAATACATCGTGTGTGTGCGCGCATGCACCATTCAGTCATTTGGTTCATGTGTGCCTAGATACTAGCAGCTAAGTCTTTTTATTTCAGCCAGGATAAAACCTGCGTGCACATCTTTAGGACATTTGCACCCCCTAAAACATGAGGTGATGCAAGAAATTATTCTCCCTTCAAAGAACCAACGTCGGGTGGGAGACACGGGTTACAAATGGTAATGGATATGCTGCCAGTATGAATCTGGCCCTCTCATCATGGGCACGATGGGTGACAATCAGCTTTGTATCACATGAATATTCATAACCAATAAAAAAATTAAAACAACAACAACAAAAAGAACCAATGTCACCTACCATCTCATCTACCATATGAGAAAGTGTTTGCCTGAAGAATCATTAGATAAAAAGTCAAGACACTTTGTAGAGGACAGGGAAGATCTTCCTAAGGGGGTTTTTGCTTGAGTCACCCCAAGCGCCCCGACCCACAGGCTCAGGGAGGCCTCTGCGCTGTCCTGACGCTGGCAAGCCCTGGCAACCAGACGGGATCAATAGATTGGATCAACTGAACTTTGGTGTTTTTCGTTGTTTCCGCAGCCCTTTACCCTCCCCATCGAGGTTTTGTTTTCTCCACAGCATCTTTGCAGGCCTAGATAGGTGGGACGCCTGTCTGCGTACAGAAGATGGTGACCCTCGCAGGCAGAGCTTGCAAGAAAGGGGCTGGAGGGGGCGGACATTCCCAGCTCTCCCGGGCTGCTGAGAGGACAGGAAAACCCACGTTCGCCTCATTTTTTTTTTTTTTTTAATTTTTTTATTTTTGGCAGAAGGCCTCTGCCTTCTCTCTTCTAATGTCAAGATTATGATAGCACCAGATTTTTTTTTTTTCTTTTTAAGGGCCAAAAGCCCATTTCTCAGAACCACCTTCACCCTGATTTCTCCATCCACACAATACCAGGCAAGGCACTTTGCTGTTATTCCTGTCCGCTTGAGCCATCCACCACGCAGGCTTTCTGAACCATCGGGTGCTTATGTTCCTCTAAATCAGAACAGCCTGGTGCATAGTGCTCTAAGGAGCAGAACCCGATCGTGCCAGCCTGGAGCTCACAGGGAGAATCAGACAGCACTCCAAAAAGACACTATTTTCCCCTCTGTATTGCACACACCCGAAAACGCAGCAAGGAAGAGACAAATTAAATACTGTATATTCTTTGCCTGCTCTGCAGCTGATTATGATTTAGAAGGTATAGCTTTAACTGCTTTAGTATTATTAAGAAGGTCTGACATTATGTAAATATGACGCATATATTTTTCACATATATTAATCTTCATTGTTTGGTTCTCTTCTTATATATGTTTAAAAGTTCATTGGAAGTTGCTTGGGAATTACTTATTAATAAAAAGTAAATCTACTACAGTGGCTTACCGTTTAAGAAGATCTTGCTATGGTTTTGTTTAGTGAAGTGAATAATCTTTTCTTATTTACTCTATGTATCTTTATCAGTATGTGGGTTTTGCTACATTTATATAACATCAGTTGTATAAATACACAGTATTTTGTGCTAATAGGAGAGATGGATAAAAAAATAAAGGTACAATTTATTGACTGCTGTCATGCACACAGCACCATACCAAGCATATCATCTCATTAAATTTTCACAGCAAAGCAAAGAGAAGGTTCTCATACAATCCTCGGTGTATAGGTAGTGGAACTGAAACTTAGAGAGGCTAACCCACTCACCCACAATCACATAGTGAGTACTAGGCAGAGCTGGGAGTCAGAAACTTCTTCCATCTCATTCTGGAAGCCCAAGTTTGAAACCACTGTGCTCTTCTTTTCTCATTCAGAGACTCGGCAAAATGCTGATGGCAGTTGCTGCTCCCTAGAAATGAACTCAGCCCATCACCTTCCCTGCTATTGCAGGAACACATGCTTAAGCCAAAGATGGTATAAAGGGGTAAACTGCCAGTGGCCACATAAAAGACACCAAGGGTATTTTTGAAATTTTCTTTTCCCATTGGAAAAGCTTAACATGCTAATTTATAATAATTTGGGAAATGAAGAAAGGGAGAAAGGCAAAGAGTCACCAAAAATATTACTGTTAACAATTCTATTATTCAATCTTTATTTCAAACCTAGTTTATTTTTTCCAACATAGATATAACATGGTTTAAAAAATTGCATTCTGATTTGCATATTCTGTATAAGCATCTTAAATTCTTGCATGCTTATTCTTTCATCAGACTTTATTTTTAATAAGTTAAATTTACTAAACTTCAAGAACTATTATTTTTAAAAAATATTTTTTCAGTATTTTAATACAATTTTAGACTTATAGAAGAATTTCAAGAATGGTACAAAGAAATATAGCACATCACTCATCATGATTCTTTATCAATATTCACCATTTGTCGCATTATGCCCCATATGGTTTGATATATCATTTGATCAATTTCTCTTCTCTCTCACTCCTTCTCCCCTATTCTTGTGTTTCCCTAATGCCTGACCAATAAAGTGGGTTGTGGAACCTTTTAATTTTTGCCAACTCCACAGGTGAGAAATAGATCCAATGTAGTTTTGTTTTCTTTCTCTTATTACAAGTAAAGGTGAACATATGTGTACAGGTCATTTTAAATTTTTTCTTTGTAAATTGTCCGTTCTCGTTCATTTTTCTTTTGGTGTTTTATTCCCTTTTCTCTCTGTTTTAAATGATCTTTATGTTAGCAATGTTGGCTCTTTATCTGTTATATATGCTGCCAAGCATTTTCTTTCAATTTGTAATTTGTCTTCTTACCTTGCTTATGGTGATCTTGCCATGCCAAAGTTCTTTCTTGTTTGTTTCATTTAATCATTTGTAAATTATTCTGTTATTATCTCTAAATTCTTATTGTTACTTAGAAATATTTTAATACTGATATTATACAGGAATTTACCCTTTCATAATTACTATAATTTTAAGAGGAGATACTTTGAAATTATGTAAAATTCACTTACTCAACAAACTTTATGTCTCTAAATCAATATTAAATCATGGTTTCTTATTTCATTCAATGAGTCAAAATAAGTTACTGTCATTAGTTATTGTGGTTCTCCTATTGCAGCAAGTTGGCTTTTGTGCTCTTTTGACATGTCCCCATCATCTCTTGAGCACTTATTTGCTTTCTGGCACACACAAAAATATATTCTATGTCCCAGACTTGGATTCAATCATTTCTCTAAGGAGCCCTGGTTGCTTTAGATGGAGAATAATGTCTTCTGTGTGGATGTCCTTCTTACCCCAGTAACTCCAGCTACTGACTCTGGACCACCATGGCTTCCTCCTTTTTCCAGAGTAGTCATCTGCCTTGTTCTGCCCCATCAACGAGCTTTCGAGGAATCGATTTGGAGGAAAAGGGAAGGGAAGAAGTAGAGGAAGAGGGATAAGAAAAGGAAAAGGAAGTAGAAAGTTATTTTATTTTCATACTTTATTTTATTGCTATAATCATTTAAACCTGTTAATTTTTTTCTGATTATTACTTTGAATGTATAAAATATATAGTTTACTTACATCATTATTTTAACTTATATTTTATTTTTCGTTTGTATTATCTTCATTCAAGAAGATTTCAGGAGTTGTTTAATAGAAGATTTTCTTTTGTGTATAATAATTAAGTGAAGGGAACTTATGGGGGTGTCAGTATTTTCTATTTTATTGCATTTCAATCAGAAAGTATTGTTCATTAATATTTCTACATTATGGAACTATGGATGCTTTCTTATGGTCCAAGAAATCATCAAAAGGTTTTATGATCAATTTTGTGAATGTTTCATATGCACTGGATATGGAGATAAATCTTCTGTTAAGTAGGTGTAAAGTTTCCTGTATTCATACAATGTGCCTTATCTTAATGATTATGCTATTTACGTTCTCTATATCCTTTTTCCCCCCTACATCACTAGATCAGAGGCAAAGTCATCTAAGTGTGTTTCTATTTTTTCTTTCATTTCTTTTCATCTTTTATTTCCTCCAGTTTCTGCTTTAAAAAGGCATTAGTGTGTTATTTGGTGTGTAGATATTCATAGCTGTTACATCTCTATTGGGATTGTGGCATTTATCATGAAAATTGAAAATTTTCTTCCTTTGTTACACTTAGATTTTTTTGTTCGTTTGTTTTGGCTTGAATTTACTTTGTCTAGCAGGATCACAAATCCTACATTCTTATTGTTTCCATTTGACTAAATATGTTCCTGACCTTTATTTTCATCTTTTGAATCATGTTATTTTATGCATTTTACTTGTGTACAGAATTATAGCTTGATATTTCTTTGCTAGTTAAATTAAAGATTTTCTTTTAGTAGTTCAGTTAAGCTGATTCACGTTTATTGACATAACCCATATAATTCATATTTTATAATTTTTATAAATGTATATAATTATAATTCCATAATTTAATATGTATTATGTTATATTTGTTTTGTCTCTGCATTAGTTGTGTTTACTTTGTTCTTTTTATTTTTAAAATTTAATTTGGTATTTAGAGTAGTTTGCATTTTCTTCTAGGTATTACTTTTTTACTTACTTCTTTGTAATGTTCTCAATAGCTTCACTTCTTATATAAACATTTACTATTTGGTTTGTTGATTTTTAATAGTGTCTTATGACTCCTGCCTATTGCCCATACAAAAATTAATGAGCTTATTCCACATTCCTTTTTTGCTCTTCTTTATTCCATTATTTGAAAAAGCATTATTTTTACTTTGTCAAACACATAGTATTTATTCACCATTCTTCCATCCTTCCACCATAGTCATAATCTTAGTTCTACACTTCAGTAGAGTACATGCTTATTATGATTCTTTTTGCTGAAGAGTCTCCATTATCTCTTGGTTCTAAAGCTTGTCCTCTAGTAAATTCTTCAAGCAGAGCTTGTGAGTGAAGTATAACCTGACTTCTTATATGTTTTAAACCATTTTTTCTATAGCTTTGATACTCAAAAGATAATTTTGCTGAATGTAAAATTTTTGATTCACTTTTTTCCCTTGAAAATGCTGCTGTATTGTTGTTTTGCTTTTTATGTTGCTTTAAGAAACCTCATTTTCTTGGTCTTTTAAATTATTGATGTTTTTGCCTGTAAATCAAAAAGATTTGCCTGTAAGTCCTAGGGATTTTTTTTAATCATTAAATTTTTATAGATTTATTAACACACATCTTGGAGTTGGTCATTGTTAAGGTCAAGGCCAAGGGAGAGAGACAGAGGTACTTGTACATATGCAAGGAGTCTCTAAAAAGTTCATAGTAAAATTCATACTATCTTTTAATTCTATTTTTCCATGAACTTTTTTAGTACCCTCATGTGTGTAATATATTATGACAAGGAGCCTACCGGAGATTTTTGAATAATACCCACGTAGTCTACTTTCTAGCAGTAGTGCTAGTGTGGGAAGGCGGATAAGGAAGCTTCGCAGTAGTGAGTGGGGCTGAAGTGTCTGATGGCGCTGCCCCCAGCACGTGGCAACAATTTAGCCAAATGCCATTTTGCAATAAGAGACTTATTGCTTCCAAATTTATTTCTGCTCAGTCTGTCAAGAAGACTTCCCAGGTACCTTTTGGTTGTCTTCCATATTTAGAAAGAGTTTCTATTTTATTTTTAGGAGTTTTTACATTAAACAATTAAATACTAGTTGTGCTTTAATATTTTGTTGTTTGTTGTCAGAACCCATATTAGATGTCTTTTTTATATTAGTTTGTTTTCTATCCACTTTCCTTCTCATCTTTTCTATTTTTTATTTTAATTCATTTTCACTCTCGTGGTAATTTCCTACCTTTCTCCAATGAGCATTATTAAATTTTTGTTCAAGCCTGTTCTTCCTCGGGCACCTTGTAATTTAGTCTTCGTTGCTGCTATAAGTTCGTGTCCTTCCCTCCGTCTCCACCTTCTCTTCCCCTTTTCCATCTCCTCTTCCTTTGCCTCCTTTTCTTCTTGAAGTTCAATCAACTTTTATTTTCTTTCTTCCTTAATACATACACTTCTTATTCTGTTTATGTGTATCCACAAATGCTTGTCTGAGAATAATTAATTCAGTTTGAAATCATGTGTTAGACTTTTCTTCTGTTTTGTGGTTGGTTTCCTGAGAGAGAACTTTCATCAGGTAGAATGTTCGATTCTCACTGTCTGTTTTTCTCTTGCAGGAACTATGTGTAGATAATTGTTCACGTCTGTGCAGTGTGTGAACAAGATGCCAGTGGGATGGGTTACAAGCTTCGTATTTCAAGAGCATCTTCTTATGTCGATGTTGAAAAATGCAGTCATTTTTAATGACTGCCTTGTTTGGTTTGTTTATTCTGTTAGTACAAGAAGAAATTAAATGCTGTTGATTTATTTTTTACTCTCTCTTTTTTTTTCTAGCAGGGTTACAATTTCCCATTTTTTCTGCTTTTTTCACCTTCTCCTTCCAGTCTCCAAAGGATGCCTCGCCCTTCCTGTCCTCTAGTCCTTCAGGAGCGATGCCTGTCAATCTTGTCAGTCTAAGCCCCACACACTACACGTTCCTTCCGTGCAGTCAGTGCTCTGACGTGCCAGAAATATTGTTCAGCATTTTTCACACTTACAGTGGACTTTCTCTTTCTGGGAGTGATTTTAGATCAATGGTAGGCCCTTTCTTGCCATATTCCCTCTTTCTCAGCGGTTTTCCAGCATCCACTCCCAGCTCTGCCTGTCTGCAAAGTCTGAGAGATGGCTCTGCTGAAAATCGGTATTTGTTTTCGTACTTAAAGGTAGTTTGAAGTTTGTAGTGTTCTCTGAATTCAGTTATGCTATTTTCCTGGTTTTATTTATTATACTGAGCAAAAGATAGCACAAAAGAGTGACCAGTGGGGAGAACGTGGTGTCACAAAGCCTAGGGATGAAATTTTTCAACAATAAGAGAGAGAGCATTGTGTCAAGTGCTGCTTAAGCTAAAAATTGAAAACTGGCCATGGTTTAGGCAGCCTTGAAAAGAGTCTTACCACTGCGTAGCTGGTAAAAGAGACTGATTGCAATGCATTCCACAGAGAAAACTGTGAGAAAGTGCACACATTTAGTGTAGCAAATACAGAGCACTTATTTGAGAAGGCTTATTATAAAAGGTCAGATACATGTGTGCTAGTTAGGGGGTCCTGTTATTTTCTTTAACTTTTAATTTAAGAATGTACTTTCAAGAAGTGCACATATCTTAAACATGGGGGAGTACTTCAAATAGTTCATGGAAAAATAGAATCAAAAAATAATACAAATCTACTAATCTTTCCATCAACTTTTTGAAGTACCCTCAAATACTTCTTGATAAATTTTCAGAAACTCAATGGCTTGCAGATCAAAGAAAATAACATTACCACCTTCCCAGAAGCCCCCAGCACTCCATGCAGCTGACAATCGCCCCCAAAGAACAACCCTAATACTAATGTTTAACATTATAGTGGCAGGTACTCTTATGTCTGGTTTCCCTGGCTGTACATTATGTCTGTGAGAATTATTAGTTTTGTTACAAGTAGTTGTAGGTTTTTCATTCTCATTGCTGAGTAATTTTCTACTGTCTAAATACACTACAATTTATTTTTCCATTATAATGTTGAAGAGAATTTGTGTAGTTAACAGCTTTGGGCTATTACGAATAGTGCTGCTATACGCTATTCATAATTTTCTAGTTTCTAGTCATATATGTTCTAGTATATTACTTTTGGTGAACCTATGTATGAATTCCTATAGAGCTTTTACCTAGGAATGGAATTGCTGGATCATGGAAAACACATATATTAAGTAACTGTAACAAAAGAATTCTAAAATTGGTTTTTTGTAAGTGTTCCAGTTCCATTTTTGCCAACACTTAGCTGCATTTTTAAATTTCATTTTATCAGTTGTGATATAGTTTTAATTTACATTTCCCTGATGACTAAAGACATCGTATGTTTATTGGCCAATTGAGCCAATTGTAGCAACTTTTGAGAAGGGTCAATTCAAGTCTTTTGATCATTTTTCTTTTCGGTTAGCTCTCTTATTTTTATTGACTTGTAAGGTTTTTAAAACATATATTCCTGATATAAGTGATTTACTGGGCAAGTAGATTTTAATATACGAGGGTACTTCAAAAAGGTCATGGAAAAATTCATATTACCGTTTAATTATTTTTTTCTATGAACTTTTTGAAGTACCTGTGTATAAAAAATATTAAAGCATGTTTTATATTGATAAGAGTAATTTAGTGATTCAATGTACAGAAGGAAGAGTTTCAGGAGAGAAACGCTGAGTAAGTGATGGTAGATGGAACCCAGCATAGTGGGAAGAGTCCACCATTGAGCCGTTAATCATACTTAACTTAAACTCTTGTTTATACTTAAATGCTTCTGATATTTTACTATTATAAGTCAACATTTTATCTATATATTGGATCATTTTCACTTTCTAAACATAAACAATCTTGATTAAAAATAACAACATTAAAGCTTTTGGCACAAACTTAAAGGAAAAGCCTTTTGTGCTCTGTGCACTGACTTTCTGTTATAAAGACATGTGCCACTGTGCCATGGCATTGATTCTTAGGATATTGTCATTGTACCATTTAACTTCTTCTTTTTAGTCGATTTGCTTTTCTTCTTTACTCACGTTTTTAAAATAATGTTTGTTTTGCATTGTTTTCATCTGATTACACTGTTGTATCCTTTTAAACTTTTAAGCACTTTGGTTAAATGTTCTAATGTATATTCCAGCCATTTCAATTTTTTTTGTTTAATTTTTTACATTTTGCTTTTTATGTTTATTTTAGCAGTCTTTAGTTCATCTGAATTTTAGATTTCTGTTTTTACATTGTTTTCATTATTGTCTTTAATTTCTCTTGTATTTTTATTTTTACTAAATTTATTTTTAGGTTTTCTTAATTTGACTAGACTAGCAGAAAATGTATTAGGAGCAGCTATGTAAAGAATTCATGTATTCAGTATTTTTATTTCTTCATTTAGCCTTCATGGATCATTGGCCTTTTTGTAGCAAAATTCATAATCTAAAATCCACAGTCTTTGCCTGTGCAATCATGGGTCAAAAGACAGGTAACTGTTCAACAGAAGAGAGAGGTTGGTTGATAATTCTATTGAGAGAAGGTGCCTTTCTCCTGGATTAATTTAATCAAACAGTAAGTGTTCACAAGATTCTTGGGATTTCTTATACACTTCTATTGCTAAGGAAAGGTTGGCTACTGCCAAGTTTCTTCATTATATAATGTTGGAGTAAAGACAGTTTCCTCTTTGTGGGATAACCTAACAAACAAAAACCAATCTCTGAAAAGGCGGCATGGCCTTGTGTGATGTTTCAGAGCATGAGGAATCCTGGCCTCATCTCTTACTTTTACCCTCAGTCGTCCTAAATAAAGGGTCAACTTCTTAATAGTGTTCCTGTGACTTTAGACAAAAATTTTAAAAAAAATACTTGTCTCCTTGCAAAGTTATCTGAAAAGCATGCAGGAGATTTATCACTGATAACTGAATGCATTGTCATTTCCTTCTGGGTCCTACTCTAAGAGAAATAGCTTTCCCTCAGTCACTTCTTCCCAGCTTCCTCCCTCACTACAGGCTGATATTTTCCACTCTGCCTCAATATAATCACCCCTCAAATCTCCCCTATCCTGCAGGGTTACAGACTCTTAGTCACCTGCATTGTTCATTGTCAGTCTCCTGCAGGTGAGAGCTATATGTGATCATCCTCTTCAGCTGACCGACTTCTTTGCTTGCTGTGCATCTCCAAATAAAATGTAGTCTAGACACTGGAGGATATTTCCACCAGATATAATTGGTTCAACGTGAGATATTGTGACCTGCATTAGACCTGCTGTATCAGTGAGTGTCCATCAGACTGTAGTTACATACCTTCACTTTCCAAATCTCTTTGAGGCAAGTCATAGGTTATTTTATTACTGAAAAGATTCCCAGATTACACTTCCCAGTGGCTAACATAATCGCAAAAATTCAGATCTTTTAACTTTCCTCTTTGGTTCTAATATCTTTCCCCCTAAGATGCAGAGATTTTAGAAATTATACCATTCTTCAAAGCTTTTGGCTCTTTCCTTTCTGGTAATAAAAATAAAACTATACTAGAAGGGGCCTGGCTATCTCAATCCTAATTAATGGCAGGTAGGAGAGAGGAGTGGCGGATATCACTGAGCTCAGGTAAACATTCCATAGTTTTCCATTTCGATTCTCACATCTATAAGTTAAGGAAATCATGCCTTAGCATTTATAGCTCTCCTGCCAAAATTGCCTTGTAACTTGCTTTTACAAGGAAAATTTCTGTCCATGGTACCATCTACATCCTAACAACTAGTGTAATTATTTCTCAAGACCAGAACATCAGGCTTGGTAATGACTTTATTGAAGAAAGGATGGTCAGTCTAGACTTTTAGAATTGTTTTCTCTGGGTTGCCCATTTCCTGATAGTGTCTGACTCCAGGAAAAACACACCTGACCAAATAGACCAATTGAGTTTAATTAATGATGTGAAAGAAAGACGCCACCCCTCAAAATCTAAAACAAAAAGATAAATTTGTTGCTTACTAAGCAAGGAAAAATTATACTTGCAAGATGCAGTCTTTAAATAGAGCAAACTGCTGATGTTATATAGGGTTTGGAGAAGCATGGAGTTCAAGACTGGTGGACTTACTGAAGTAAGACCTGTTAGGGACGTGTCGACCTATAGGAGTGGAGGGTTGGTTATTGAAGCATAGCTGATAAAGTTTAATTGACTTCTACAAGTCTAAATCTGTCACAAAATGCCTGGCATCCAGAAATATGATTACTGATGTGGAGTTATCATTGATCAGTTGGGACTGTTTAATACCAGATCTGGGAGTGTCAGGCATGATCACTAACCCTTCAAGCCCATTGTACAGACCGGGTCACAGACCCCTCACATGCCAAGCAGGCTGAGCCACAGGCCCTTCATGTGCCAGGCTGGGTCACAGACCCTTCACACAGGTTGCAAGCTAAGTAATTGGGAAAAGATCCTGGGAGCCGTTGGCAGAGTTGACAGGTTCATCCCAATACAAGCTCAGTCCTCAGCTTCCTCAGCAGCAGCTTATGGCAGCCTTCAGCAGAACCAGCAGCAGTGGTGTTGGCCTCCCAGGGCACCTTGGGGGCCCTGGCAGCAACAGCCTCCAGCAGCAGTAGCGAACCCCTCCCGGCCCTACCCCTGGGGGTGTCCCAGGGGCAGAGGCCCCTGCAAATCTCACACACTCAGGGCTGCAGCCCAGAAGACTTCCTTTCCTGTTTGCCTGGCTCCATACCATCTCTGCCATTTTCCACCCTCTCACAGTCCAGAGCCATTATCTTTTATACCAGAAGTACACAATAGTGGCAATGAGCCAAGGAGTATCTGGACACACTTGTGCAGTAACACTACTCTTACACAACTTACTTGCAATGGATGTGCTGAATCATACCCAGCCGGGGGCCTGACTAAACTAACTCCACTTTCCTCACAGGGAGTTATTTGTTGCTATGGCCAAAGAACAATTAGTACTTTTTTAGGGAAATTAAATATTTTTGTTCTCGCTGAATATTTTACATAGTGCTTTGTACTAGTTATCCATGCCCATGTTTCATCTACTTGACCACATCTGAGAACCTTGAGGGACCTTATCTTGTGATATTTTAACCCTAATATCACAGGGGTGATAGAGAATCCACAGCACCCTGCAAGGTACCTTACAATAGCCATCCCTCGGTAGGTTGAGAGAACGTAGTAGGAGTAGTACTGTCAGAAAAAAGGCAGAGAATCCTTTTAATGGTTTCAGAAAAACATCAATGGGGAAATAAACAAAAAATTTAGACAGAGGTGGCTATAATTATATCTGATATCAAATTCCCTATTATACAGGAAAGAAAGGGATTGCTGGGATAGAAGCCAAAGCAGAACCAGAAAACACACTTTTACATTTCTTTGTGTTGGGAATATTCAGAATCCTGATTTGACCATTACACATTTTATATATGTATCCAAATATGACATCATACCCCACAACTGTGTGCAATTATTATATGTCAATTAAAAACAAAAACCTATTGCATACCCTAAACCTCCCCCCACAACACACACACACACTTTCACAGGCCCTTTTTGGCTTCTCTGACTCCTCATACCTACATTTATTTATGATTTCACCTGCAAGTGCAGGTCTGGCCCAGATCCTCAGCCATTACCGACCCCTCCTCACTTTTCTCTGCCCTGCCAACTTTTCCCCGGTCCAGCAGTGCTATAACACAATTAATGTCTCAAACCTAGTTGAGACGTGATCTTTTGCAGAACGTAGAGCTCTTCTTCTCCATGAGTCACACCAGGACTAGGCACTGTGCACTCGTGCTTGTAGACCTTGAATCTGAACAGACCTTCTCCTTCCATTAATGCTAATTTCAAAGCTATGGTATCTGCCGATGCTGCAGACCCACCTCCAGTCCAGAGACACATCTCAAGCTTCTATACTCTGAACTCTCAGTCTAGAGGCTTACCTTGAGCTCCAAAACCAGGGAGGAGACTGTGAAGGCCCCATGAGGATATGAGAATGCCTAGCTGTCTTCTCAGAGACTGGCCTCTAAGACCGAATCAACTCTCCTCGGATCTTTTCTTTTTTGGCAGCTGGCTGGTATGGGGATCCGAACCCACCTTGGTGTTATAAGTCTGTGCTCTAACAAACTGAGCTGACCGGCCGGCTAACCAGCCAGCCCTCTCAGATATTTAACTCTAGGAACTCCAGGGGGTTGCAGGTTTTCTTTCATCATGCTGACTGTATTTTTAAGCATCATTCTTATGTTCAGCCCAAGTACTCACAAGATAGTGATATTTAAATATTAAAAAGGTTGGCTGATGAGAAAGGATAAAGAAACAGTTTTTGGTGTGGGGAGACACTGATATAAAGACACAATTTATAGTGCTGCATAACCCTGTGAACATTGCTATTGTGAACATCTGTTATAAACTGAATAATGAATAAGTTTGGCAAAGTAGCATAATCATTGGTTAATGTTCGACTGAAAACAAATGGAAAGAAGATGTGGTAGCTATTGTCAAATATTTGTACTCAATATGAAATATACGACGACAATGATATTAATAGTGTGGTTTTAGATGAGTGTGTTAGAAGGGAGTGTAAATTTTCCTTAGGGTTCACTCACTTTGTGGCAGATGATGAGTAATGCAAATGGAAACCCAAAGTGAACGGGAGCAATAAAACATCACCAGTTACACACTGGGGTTTCCCTCTGTGATTCCAAGCACTAGGAGCACACTAGAAGCGCAGGACTCCAGCACCTTTCCTGTGCTCTTAGCATGAATACCTGCTTCTTGGATGAATAAAAGAATGAATGAATTGAAGAGATTCCAAGTCATGTTTATTTTTGACAGTGAAATAGGAAGAATCTGGCAAACTGTGGGCAGGATGCACAAGAGGTTTGAGTTAGGTAAGTTTTGCAAATGGAAGAAACGTTAATAGGGAAAGGCTACTCTGAGTAGATGCATATAATGAAGCTGAGAGGATCAGCAAAAAGTGGAGAGATGGAGTCACTTCAGCTCTATCATGTTAAGAGTTTATAAACTGAACACAGTTGTTCGGGGTAATATGGATCAGGGTCTTTGAGCTAAAAGTGGGAGCTTTTATGAAAGGGAGATGTGTTCAGAACAATGATTCATGCATATAAGCCCATTTATAAGACTCCATGAGGCATACCATGGTATGGGTCTTTTCTGGTTTACTTTTACCAACATCTCCAGTTATTTACTGGGCTCTTTCTAACCATACCTTCATAATGGGACTAAGCCAAAGAAAAGCTGTAATGCTTGAGATGGAAAAAAGTTACAAAGATTTGGCTCTAAAGTTGGTGATCAAGAAAGTGAATGTCTTCAAGAGAAACTGTAGTGATAAAGTCAGGAGAGGGTGTAGTGAGACAAATTCTCCCACTGATTGATGGTAATAGAGAAAATTGTTACTTTTTTGCAAAATTAGTTTACAGAATAAAGAAATTACTAATGCCATGTGACCTAGTAATTCCATTTCTCAGTATCAATTCTAAGGATAAAATTAGATGATAATTTAAGTAGAATTACGTAGGACACACGGTACAAAAATATTTATCTTAATTGATAGAAAAATTCAAAAATACAGGTAAATTAAATAAACTAAGTTCAATAGAATGAAGTATTATACTCCTACTGACATGTTTTTGATGTAATTTTAGTGATGTCACTCAATGACTATAATATGAAGCTAAGAGAAAATATGAGTGTAAATTGTTTACATATGATACCAAAATGTAAACATATTCATACATACACGTACATCTAAAAATAAAGCCAAAGTGATACACCAAAATGTTGACATTGCTTCTTTCTATGAAAATAAACTTTGTCTTCTTCCTTTTATTTATTATTTTCTAAGTGGTCTACAAAAGCTTGAACCGTATATTACAGTTTTAGAAAAGGAAGCATCAGGGTGGAGTGACAGCCTGAGGTAAGAAGGGAATGGACAGCAATGTGTCCTACAGGCGAGCCCTCCTAAGGTCAGACTAAATTACTCTTTCTGGTGATGCAACATAGTTTCTGGGCTTTAACAAGACTGTTGATATTTACTAACTAAATTCACTAAGCAAATGTCTTAATATCCCTAGAGATAGCACAACTAACCCAGACTGAAAGATGACTAAAATAATATCATCACCCAAAATAATTAAAAAATGAATACAAAAAGCATTCATTGATGAAAGGACCTTGTAAATATGACTTGAGTAGGGAAGAGCAGAGGGAAGGAGCTAATAATCATGCAGCTGCTGGTCCAGGCCAAGCATTGCACTAGGTACTTTACACACATCAGAGAGTGTCCATCTTACTGCTAACAGGCATGGGCTTTCTTAACTGAACCAGAACTGAGACATTGAGGGGCAGTGTGTACAGCCAGGCAACAGTGTCTGTCCCCAGCAATCATATTTAGACTCGGCAAAGTTAAAATGCTCTTAACCTGATGACCGGTTACATCCCCTATTTTGCACAACAGACAAAAATGAGCCTCACTTACCACTGGGGTTCAGACACATACTGAACAATGTGCGGATATGGCTGGACGACCGGACGTTGAGTAGGTTGAACTTCCAGGGTTGCCTGGGTGAGAGATCAGTAGGAAGCTCAATGTCATCCGTGACCCATATCTTTCTTTTCTCTCTGTCATCATCAGTGTATTAGCTTTTTGTTTTCATGCTTTTTGCCTCCTTGTTGCAAAATGGCTGCTACAGCATCAGGCATCACATCAATGTGCAAGATGGAAAGAAGGGAAAGAGGTGACTTAAGAAATCTCTTCTTGAAGGAAACAATCTATTTAAAACTAACTCAAGGAGATTTTCTTATGTCTCTTTGGAGAAAATAGTTTGAAATGGCCAAACACAGATGCAAGAGAATCTGGGAACATGAGCATTGAGGAGCGAGCCCCCAGTCTAGCAAAGTCTAGAACAAACTTTGTGTATTATTGAACAACCTGCACATGGCTGGAACTGGGGAATGTGAAAAGGTAGATGGATGAATTTTTTTGGCTATATTGAATGGATACAGGACATAATCAGTTTGTTAGAGGAGGAGGATTGGATGAAAACAAGAAGCAGGAGTGGAGGCAAGTGAAGCCCTGGCTCTGGGGATTAATCAGCAGCATCCATCATAAGGTCACGGACAAATTCTGTAATGGATTGAATTATGTCCCCCAAAACTCCTTGAGTTGTGATGCTTGAATTGTGTCCCCCCAAGTTTTATGTGTTATAAACTTAGCCCCCACTATGACTGTTAAGAGGGTGGGGAATCCTATTATGGTAATTGAAAGGTGGAGCCTTAAAGAAGTGATTGAATTGTAGGACCGTGCCATAGTGAGTGGATTAAAAATGGTGGTCAAGGGTGTGCTTCTGCGGGCTTTAAAAGAAGAGGAGAGTCTCTCTTCCTCTCTCTCTCTGCTCTGTTTGCTTCCACCGTCTTGCAATATGAAACCCCTGGGTCACTGTTGCCACCACCAGATGGACTTTGGACTCCTCAGCCTCAGAAACTGTAAGCAATAAATTTTATTTTCTTTATAAACCACCCAGTTCAGTGTACTTTGTTATAAGCAACAAAAATGGACTAATACAAATTCCACCCAACTCACTGGTCAGGATTTTACTATTTCAACAGGGATTTTATTGGAACTTCGAGCAGTGACATCTTCATGGGTTTGTGGACACCTCAGCTGATGTTACTGGTTCTAATGTCAGGTTGCCCTCTAATCTTCGCTGCTGGGATAATTTGGCAATCATGTGCACTTCCTCCCAAAGGATTCTATTATCTTCCCGGATCTAAAAGCTGAGTGAAGTAGCTAAGGCTCAGGATATAATCAATCCTGCTGCGAATCACATAGAGACCTTGGTGAACTATTTTCCAGTAAACTGTATCCTTTGTCCTTCTCCGGTACCCTCATTTATGCAGGGACTGATTTCTTGAATCTTAAACCTTGGGAGCCTCTTGACTAGGTTCCAAAAACATATAGTCAGTCAAATCTCTCCAAACGTGCTAGAAATCATTATTTTCTTTTCTGTACTAAAGTTGCTTCAGTCCTTGTGTGATCCTTTCTGCCCTACTGTGAGTCCCTTGAGCACAAGAACAGCATGTTCTTATTTGTGTTTCTTACAGAATCTTGCATTGTACTTGCATAGGCAGATTCTGCAATACATATTGCCAGATGAATATAATTAAGAACTTTTAGCAAGTGTCAGAAAACCTTTCAGAGAAGCCTGAATCTCAGGAAAAAGCCAGTCATTGTAGGATCTGAACTCCCACAGACCCACCTAATCCATCCCCCAAATTCATTGAGGACCATGACCACTTCTAAGTTACTATGATAATGGATACTCTCATAAATTATATGCACCTCCATTACTCATGTGGTCAGCCAGAGATCTAGCAGTCAGTCATCAGTGATTTGCTTATGTAGATTATAAACCTATAAACATTCCTAGTTTCCTTGAGGTCATTATTCCCTCTCACCAAAGATCTATCCTTATTCCCAATCCCCAAAGCTTCTATCTTTTATCCAGTCATTGCTTTCCCCAAAGTAAATATACACGTTCCACTCAGACTTTGCATTTCTTTATAATTCAGTTTCTTCGGGGTGGGTGTGGGTGGGGCTGTGCCAATTATCTCTTGCTGCAAAACTAATTATCTCAAAATAAAGTGGCTTTTCAAAAAGCATGTAATGGTATCTCATGATTTTCTTGACTGGAATTTGGGCAGGCTTGACTCTACTTGACATGACTGGCATCACTCAGTGGCATTCAGCAGGACTGTTCTGAAAGGTCCACACAGCTTCACTCCCATGCCTGGCACTTAGAGGGAGATGTCTGAAAGGCTTTCCTCAGCTGGGCTTGTTGCCTTCCCCATAGTCTTAGGTCTTCTCCATTTGGTATCTCCACCTGGGAAATAAATTTTTTAAATGGCATTTCAAAGCTTTAAGAGATCATGTCAGAAGCTTCCAGTTCTCTTAAGTCCATCCCTGGAACTGGGATAGTATTACTTCATCCTAACATGCCACACGCCCAAAGGAATCTCATTCCAGTGTAGATCCAATGGAAAGGAAAATAGATCCAACTTCTCAATGGGAGAGTTTTCAGACATTGTTACTCTGCTACCATCTGTACTACAGCCACAAATTATTTACAATTCTCCCACATGCAAAATGTATTCACATCCTGCAAGATGCCCAAAGTTTCATCCTACCATGGAATCATTCCAAAGTCCAGAACTCTTTTACCTAAATCAGCACCGGTTTGGGATGAATCTTTTCAAGAGATGGTCCTTGAGCTTGGTCCCTCTTGCTCTGAAGACTTATGAACTACAGAGACAAGGCATCTACACCCCATGCACCCAACATAAAATGTGAGACAGTTAGGGCAACTGCAATGGACACTCTACTGCAAACTGTGGGAAAATAGGAGACATAACAGACACTGATTCCTAGTAACTCTGAATTCTGTCACCTGCACCTGCATTTCTTATGAAAAAGGAAAGATGATTCCAATCTATGATGGGTGGATCAAATTTGACTTAGAATATGTCTCAGGAAATATGGAAAGATCCCTGATTAAGGAACTAGCAACGTGTACCTGACTGAATTCAGAGTTGCTAGGAAGCAGTGTCTGTTGTGTCTCCTATTTTCCCACAGTTTGCAGCTGAGTAGCTTTCTCAGCCTATGTTCTGTCCGTAGAAGGTTAGGAGATCAAATATCAAAGTTTCCTTTTTTCATTTTGTACTGTATATCTCTGTTTTACTTCAAACTGACTGTCAGCCAGTACAAATCTTCTAAAATTGTGTAGACGCTATGGGTTAAATGTGTCCCCCAAAGGTTCATGTACTGGAAACTAAATTCCCACTGTAACAGTGTAGGAATTCTACTATGGTAATTGAAAGGTGGGGACTTGAAGAGGTGACTCGATGGTGAGGACTGTACCCTTGTGAATGGATTGATGCCCTTGATGGTTTAGTAGGTGGTAATGGGCCTGGTTCTGATGGCTTTAAAAAGAGGGTGAGGAGGAGATTAGTTCTCTCTCATCAGCCATTCTCACCATGTGACACCCTGGTCACCATGGCACCTGTACAGAGTCCCCACTAAGAAGAAGTCCCTCACCAGATGCCTCACACCCCAGGCTGTGGACTTCCCAACCTCCAAACTATAAGAAATAAAATTTGTTTTCTTGTAGATCATCCAGTTTCAGGCACTCTGTGATAAGCAACAGAAACGAACTAATAAAGTAGGTTTCTAATACATCAAATTGTCTTTCACTCCATTAGAAAAAACCCACAAAGATATTATTTTACAAGACAGGCACTTACCAACCTTGGGTGATTTATGGGGTATTTGGAAAAAGACATTCTTAAGATCCTTAAAAGTACTATTGCCCAACAAAGCGTATCTGCTAGGCATACCCTTATGTCTTCCTGAAGTATTTAGCAAGTGGTCTTACAGTTTCATTCTGACTTCAATATTTTCCAGAGACCTGGTCTTACTTTTGCCCTATGCCATTTCTGACTTTGAGAATGTTTTACTGGGCGGAAAGACTGTCCTGGGCACTCTATGTGCTTCAAAACTGATAAATATCCACCTCTCTTTTTATATTTCATCATAGACTAGACTATTTTACCAGAGCAAGAATAGTCATTGTTTCAGCACTGTGCATTGAAATTCCCTTAGCTAGATCACTGAGTTCATTGGTTAGGTACATTTCTTATTTTCTTTATTTCTGCAAGTCACAAGTGTTGTCAAACTTCTGGTACCACATAACTAGGGTTCCCTTTTCTTCAGTTCCAATAATGTTCACCTTATTGTCTTTCAAGGAATCATGAACAATCTCCCCAAGGTTCTTCCAGCTTTCATTAGCAGTCTCCTCGACACCATTCTACCTTCTTTCTGTCAGTTCCCACTGTCAATGCATTTGAAATTTTGGTATTGAAGCACCTCACTCCTGTTCACAAATACTGTTCCAGTTATCTATTGCTCTGTAACAAAGTACCCAAACTTAGTGGCTTGAAACAGCAACCATTTACAGTCATGTGCCACCTAACAAAGTTTAGGTCAACAACAGACAGCATATAAAATCATAGTCCTGTAGCCTAGGTGTATGTACAGCATTATAGAACATAAGTACACTCTACGATGTTCGCACAATGACAAAATTGCCCGACAATGTATTTCCCAGAATGTGTCTCCATCATTAAGCATCACATGACTGCACTTAAATTGTTCAATTTTGTGTGTCAGGAATTTAAGCAGGTCTCAGCGGGTGGATTCTTCTGCTCTGTGCTCCAACAGCTGGGATCACTTAGTGGTACTTACCTAGTGGGGCAGCTGATCTGGAGGGTCCAAATCAACTTCATTCACATGCCTGGTTCTGCAGAGGGGGTGATGGGAACACTGGGCTCAATTGGGCCCCTCTTTATGGTCATGTAACCTCAGAGCACCCCCTGCCCCTGCCACGTGGTTTTTCTCGAAGCGTAGTCAGAGTCCTTACATGGTGGTTTAGGAATCAAAGGCAAAAGATATAAACTGACAGTTTTCTTAAAGAATTGGCCTCAAGTTGGCATAGCATCACTCCCACTGTACTCTACTGGTCAGTCACAGATCAAGTCAGATTCAAAAGGAGAAGAAATAGAGACCACTCCTGATGGAAGGAACATTAAAGAATTTACAACCCCTGATCTTATTCTTCCCTTAATATTTACCTGCATAATCTGAGCTCTCACTATGAGTCAGACATATGAATTCCAGAAAGGCTTGCACCCAAGATCCCAGCAGCCTCTAATTCTAGAAGTTTGCATATCTCATATAAAAGCATTTTTAAAAATACTTAATTTCATACTGTCTCGTGCTCCTCCAGTCTCCATAATCAGTTCATCTCTTTCTCACATATAGCCCATTTCTTTTTCTTCTTCTCACTTCACTCCAGCCAACTCAAAAAACCTATCCATCTCTCCCTTTTACCGCCCTTTTTCTTTCTTCCTCTTTTCTCTATATGCTGGACAAAACACTCCATCTCATTTTCTTTGTGTGCTCCTTGTTTTTACAGCCAGCACCCCAGACCTATCCCAGCAATGCTCCTCTTTACTCTCTGAATTCTTGTATTCAAAATTCACACCATTCTGCATTTTGTAGGCTGTTCCTACCTAAAACATGTGTGAACATGTGAAACAATCTCCTGTTGTGATTTTCTCATCAATATGTTTCTTCCAGTGACTTGTTTAATCATTGTTACATGCCAGCAGTCAGCACAGTAACTAATACATGCTGTTGCTCAGAAATTATTTGTTCAATAAGTAATTAGAAATATGAATACAATCAAAGTTAAAAAAATGGTAATAAAGATATATCTATCCATAGGAAAAAATAATTAGAAGTGTTAGAATGAATTACAAATGGTACCCAGTGTCACAGTAACTACCAAAACCTGTGAAAATGCCCAGATATACTTCAAGGCATTTCTACGTAAATGTCCTTCTACTTCCTCCAATTCTTATATTCAAGATGAAGAAATGCAACACATAAAACCTATTTTCAGTTGATTTTTTTTTTATTTTTAAGACTAAAGCAGCATTTCTTTTCTTCACTGGGTTAAGTAAACTTTTGGAGGCTAAGTAGGAAAATAAATCAACATTGTTCTTCAAGCAAAATGCATTCTTGTTTCTCAAAGCCCCAAGTTTTGGAGCACAACCAGTCTAAGTGGAGAACTGCCTAAATGATCTATGAGTACAGGGAAATAAATAGGTTATATGCCATTTAAAGACAGCATGATACAATTTTTGACAGCCATTTATGTTTTTAGATTCTTTTATAATATGAATGCAGAGACAGCATTTTGGGAGGTTTCTAACCCCTCTCCTGTAGTGAATGGAAACAGTAAATGAATGTGATTATTTTTGGAGGTCTTTCTCCATTCCCACTGCATGAGTTTTAAGTGCTATATTAAGAACTGTAGACATCCTGCACCTCACTCTGCACCCTACGACACTGTGGTGTCATTACAACCTATGCAATCAATGAAACTTAGTAAATATATTCTAAGGCAGCAGTATTGGTTTAGTACACTATAAATGCTTCTCATTACCTCCAGAATATTTTATGTTTGCTTTATTCACATACTGGTAAGATATAATTTTTCTCAACACATATTATTAATTTTAAAGCATAAATCATAGAATGTGAGCCCTGGAAAGGACCTTGAGAAGTGATATATTCCATATCCTTGCCTCCTTAAAGGTCCACCCTAGCCCACACTGGATAATGTTCATTGATTCCATTTTTAAGGACCTTTGCAGGAAAAGGGTCCTTCAGCTTTTTTCTGAAGCACATTTCAGTGTTTAACAACCCACAAGGCTCTTAGGAAATTTTTCCTTATATCCATCCTAAATTACCAATGGCACATGGATTTAGAGTTCAATTTTAAGTAACTGGAATAAATTACCTCTGCTATGGAAAAAGACACTCACTCCGAATTTGAAACAGTGTTGTCTGTGTGAAATAAACTGAAAATATTACTTCTCAAGGATGTAGTAACTGATTTGCAATCAAGTGTCTCAACTCAACAAAGTCCTTGAGCTGCGGCAAGCTGGGTTACTGTCATCAAGTGGTCTTGGTGAAGGCCCCCAGGACACTTGGGAGCAGCAGAAACACCAGAGCCAAAAGAGAATGCAAAGGATGAATCATGACAAAGAGTAAGAAAAATTGTGGCTAAGGTTTCTGGGTGACAGATTATACACACAGACAGGTGCTCCACACTGATCTCGGCTAACATAGTATGTCAAAGCAGATGAGAACAAGCCGAGCCAAGATTCCTGTATGTTGGTGTCTTGTGAGCTGGAGGGGACTTCACCAACAAAGACTCTCTTTCCAGCAGTTTTTTTTAATCATAATACCACTGTATTATCTGTGACTGCACAGCTTATTATCTTAAGGTGAAAGTCTTTCTTTTTGCTTGTCCCTTAAATTCATGTCACCTAATGTTTGCCCTAGGCATTAATGAGTTCTGCCGATAGAAGGTCAAGAGTTTATGTGAACAGGCAGAATACTCTAGGAATGGAAGAAGGTGGTGGTTAAAAATAAACTAATGGAGTTGGCTAGTCATGGTTTCAAGTCCTTACTAGTTATGAAACTTTGGGTAAGTTATTAAACCTTTTTTATGGGGGGGGGTCACTGGAGATTTTTCCTTTATCATTTATTTATTTATTTATTATTTTAACTTTATTACTTATTCATTTATTTATTTTTATCTTAACTTCTCGATATACATTGTAGTTGATTTTCATGTCCTTTTACCCATTCCTCTTAAACCCCTCCCTCTCTCCCCTCCCCCTATCTACATCATATCTGTCTACTTGTCTTAACAAGTTCAAGGAATTGTTGTGTCTTCTTCCCCCCACAACCATTTATTTGTTTGTATATTTATTTATTTATTCATTTATTTTTATTTCCACAAATAAGTGAGAAAGTGTGATATTTCTCTTTCTATGCCTGACTTGTTTCACTTAATATAATTTTCTCTAAGTCCATCCATGTTGCTGCAAATGGTAGTATTTCATTCTTTTTAATATCAGAGTAGTATTCCATTGAGTAAATATACCACAGTTTCCTTATCCGCTCCTCTGAAGATGGACATTTGGGCTGGTTCCCACTCTTGGCTATTGCAAATAGTGCTGCAATAAACATGGGAGTACAGGTATCCCTTCAGCATGATGACTTCCATTCCTCTGGGTATATTCCCAGCAGTGGAATAACTGGGTCATACGGTAGAGCTATCTGTAATGGTTTGAGGAACCTCCATACCATTTTTCATAAAGGCTGCAACATCTTGCAGCTCCACCAACAGTGTATGAGAGTTCCTTCTTCTCCACAACCTCACCAGCATTTATCATTCTCAGTCTTTTGGATATTACCCATCCTAACTGGAGTGAGATGGTATCTCAGTGTGGTTTTGATTTGCATTTCCCAAATGCTGAGTGATGTGGAGCATTTTTTCATGTGTCTGTTGGCCATTTGTGTATCTTCCTTTCAGAAATGCCTATTCAGCTCCTTTGCCCATTTTTTAGTTGGGTCATTTGGGCTTTTGTGTAAAGTTGTTTGAGCTCCTTATATATTCTGGATATTAATCCTTTGTCAGATGAATATTTTGCAAATATTTTCTCCCACTCAGTTGATTGTCTTTTCACTCTGTTGATTGTTTCTTTTGCTGTGCAGAAGCTTTTTAGTTTGATATAATCCCATTTGTTTATTTTTTCCTTTTGTTGCCTATATTTTTGGGGTCATATTCATGAAGTATATACCCAATCCTACTTCCTGGAGTGTTTTCCCTATGTTTTCTTTAAGGGCTTTTATTGTTTCAGGATGTATATTTAATTTTTTAAGCCATTTTGAATTGACTTTGGTATGTGGTGAGGGGTACGGGTCTAGTTTCATTCTCCTACATATGAATATCCAGTTTCCCAAGCATCACTTGCTAAAGAGGCAGTGTCTTCTCCAGAGTGTAGACATAGTACTTTTGTCAAAGACCAGATGGCTGTAGGTGTGTGGGTTGATTTCTGGGTTCTCTATTCTATTCTATCGATCTGTCTGTTTTTATGCCAGTACATGCTGTTTTGGTTATTATAGCTTTATATTATAGTTTAAAGTCAGAGAGTGTTATACTTGCAGCTTTCTTTCTTTCTTTTTTTTTTTTTGTGCTTGAGATTGCTTTGGTTATTCATGGTCTTTCATTATTCCATATAAATGTCTGGACAGTTTTTTCGATTTCTGAGAAAAATCTCAGTGGAATTCTGATGGGAATTGCATTAAATCTGTAGATCACTTTGGGTAATATGGACATTTTCACAATGTTAATTCTTCTAATCCAAGAGCATGGGATATCTTTCCATCTTCTTTTGTCCTCTATAAGTTCTCTCAACAGTGGTTTGCTATTCTCTTCATAGAGATTTTTCACATCCTTGGTTAACTTTTTTCCTAAGTATTTTATTTTTTTGGTGGCTATTGTAAATGGGCTAGCTTTCCTGATTTCTTTTTCTGCATATTCACTGTTGGAGTATAGAAATATTACTGATTTTTGTGTGTAGCTTTTGTATTCTGCAACTTTGCTTAAATCATTTATCAACCCTAAGACATTTTTTATAAAGGCTTTAGGCTGTTTTATATACAGGATCATATCATCTGCAAAAATGGACAGTTCAACTTCAACTTTTCCAATCTGGAGGACCTTTATTTCCTTCTTTTCTCTGAATGCTCTGGCTAGTACTTCCAACACTATGTTGAATAGAAGTGGTGAGAGTGGGCATCCTTGTCTAGTTCCTGTTCTTGAGGGAAAGGCTTTCAGCTTTTCCCCATTCAGGATGACATTGGCAGTGGGATTATCATATATGGCTTTAATTGTGCTGAGATACTTTCCATCTATACCTAACTTGTAGAGAGTCTTTATCACGAATGAATGTTGAATTCCGTCAAATGCTTTTTCAGCCTCTATAGAGATGATCAAATGGTTTTTGTCTGATTTTATTGATGTGGTGTATCACATTTATTGATTTGCATATGTTGAAGCAAACTTACATCTCTAGGATGAATCCCACTTGACCACAGTGTATAATTTTGCGTATGTGTTGCTGTATTCTGTTAGCTAGTATTTTATTGAGGATTTTTGTGTGTATATTCATCAAGAATATTGGCCTGTAGTTTTCTTTTTTTGTTGTATCTGTGTCTGGGTTTGGTATCAGGGTGATGTTTGTCTCATAGAATGAGTTTGGGAGAATGGCCTCTGTTTCAATCTTTTGGAATATTTTGTAGAGAATTGGTATCATTTCCTGTTTGAAGGTTTGGTAGAACTCTGCAGTGAACCCATCCTGTCCTGGACTTTTCTTCACTGGGAGACTTCTGATAACAGCTCCAATCCCTCTTATTGTTATTGGTCTGTTCATCTTCTCGGCTCAGTTTTAGTAGTTTGTATGTGTCCAGAAATTTATCCATTTCCTCCAGATTTTCAAATTTATTGGCATATAGTTGTTTATAGTAGTCTCCAATGATTCCTTGTATTTCTGAGGTATCAGTTGTAATATCATTTTTTTCACTTCTAATTTTTGTTATTTGGGTCTTCTCTTTTTTTTTTTTTCTTAGTTAGCCTTGCTAAAGGTTTGTCAATTTTATTTATCTTTTCAAAAACCCAAGTTTTTGATTCATTGATCTTTTGGATCATTTTCTGTGTTTCTATTTCATTTAGTTCTGCTCTGATCTTAATTATTTCTTTCCATCTTCTTATGTTGGGTTTGGATTATTCTTGTTTTTCTAGTTCTTTAAGGCGAAGTGTTAGGTTGTTTACTTGTCATCTTTCCATTCTTCTGAAGTAAGCATTTAATGCAAAAAAAATTTCCCCCTTAGTACTGCTTTTGCAGTATCCCACAGGTCATGGTGTGTCATTATTTTCATTAGTGTCAAGAAATTTTTTGATTTCCTGTTCATTTTTTTCTTGAGCGCATATGTCATTAAGTAGAATGTTGTTTAATTTCCATGTGTTTGTATAGTTTCCAGAGTTTAATTTGTTATTGATTTCTAATTTTAACCCATTGTTATCTGAAAAAATACATGGAATAATTCCAGGTTTTTAAAAATTTGTTGAGACTTGATTTGTGACCTAACATGTGGTCTATCTTGGAGAATGTTCCATGTGCTGATGAGAAGAATGAATATTCTAAGGTTGTTGGATGGAATGTTCTGTAGATATCTGCCAAATCCAACTGGTATAAAGTGTTGTTTAGATCTTGTGTTTCTCTATTGATTTTTTGCCTAGATGATCTGTCCAATGTTGAGAGTGAGGTGTTCAGGTCCCCTGCTCTTATTGTATTAGTGTCTATCTCATTCTTTAGGTCTAATAGTGTTTGCTTTATAAATCTGGCTGCTCTGATGTTTGTGCATATGTATATATATTTATGATTGTTATGTCTTCTTGATGGGTAGATCCTTTTATCACTATCTAGTGACCTTCTTTATCTTTTTGTGGTTTTTGGCTTAAAGACTATTTTATCTGATATAAGAATAGCTACTCCAGCTCATTTTTCATTTCTGTTTGCATGGTATATCTTTTTCTATCCTTTCACTCTCAGTCTTTGTGTCTTTACAGGTGAGGTGACTCTCTTGAAGGCAGCATATTGTTGGGTCCCTCTTTTTAATCCAGTCCATCAGTGTGTGTCTTTTGAGTGGAGAATTTAATCCTTTACATTTAAAATTATTATTGAAAGGTGTTGATTTACTCCGAGTGTATTATTGATTTTTGTTTAGATGTCTTAAGTATCTTTTGTTCCTTTCTTTATGATTTTCTGTCTTCTGTGTTTGTTTGTTTCTTGGGGTGGTAGATAAACAATTTTTTCTCTTTATTGTTAGCATTTTGGTTTCACTTATGGGTTTTGTTCTTTCTTGAGTATTCACGGCAGTGATGGTCAGAACAGGGAGGTATGGCATGCTGTGGGACCCCCAGCCCAAGCTAATCACTGCTTCCCAGAGAGGCCAGAGAGCCACCAGGCCCACACACCCTGAGTCAGCCACACCAGAATAGGCAGGCACCATAGGACCCCAGCCCAGGCCAGTTCCTGCTTCCCAGAATTGGCAGTCCCTTTGAGATCTAGGCCAGACACCAGGGTGGAATGAGTGGACCATGATACCCCCTGCTACAGTGACTAAACATCAAAGAAAAGATACCAGAAACATGAAAAATCAAGAAAGTATGACACCACCAAAGGACAATAATAACTCTCAAGCTCTAAGTCCTATAGAACAGGAAGTCCTTGAAATGACTGACAAGGAATTTAGAGTGACAATTCTAAGAAAACTAAATGAGACACAAGAAAACTCAGTTAGACAACACAATGGAATGAGAATAAATATACAGGACATGAAAGAAGAAATGTACAAAGAAACCAATGCCCTTATAAAGAATGTATCAGAGCTTGTAGAACTGAAGGATTCATTCAAAGAAATAAAAAACACAACAGAAAGTCTAACTGGCAGGCTAGAGCAGAAGAGAGCATTTCTGACCTTGAAGATGGGCTGTTTGAATTAATTCAGGTGTACAAAAAAAAGTGAAAAATAAAAAATTGAAGAAAATCTAAGAGAGATAACAGACAACCTTAAGCACTCAAATATGCAAATCACTGGTATTCCAGAAAGTGAGGGAAAAGGAAATGGCATTGAAAACATATTCAATGAAATAATTGCAGAAAACTTCCTAGGTATAGGGAAAGTCACACATCTTCAGATTCAGGAGGCCCAAAGATCCCCAAACACATTCAGCCCAAAAAGGTCATCTCCAAGACATGTTATAGTCAAACTGGCAAAACTCCAAGACGAAGAGAGAATCTTAAAAGCTACAAGAGAGTAGCAGCAAGTCACCTATAAGGGATCCCCAATCAGACTAACATCAGACTTTGCATTGGAAACACTAAAAGTCAGAAAAAAATGGAATGATATATTCAAAATACTAAAGGACAAAAATTGCCAGCCAAGAATACTTTACCCAGCAAGGCTGTAGGGAAAATAGAACACTTTAGTCAGACTTCCTTGGCTCAGGTCTGTCTGGGGGTTGAGAAGCACATTTCTTGTAAACAAGTTGTGTGTGGGTGTAGTTAGTGCACATGTTCACCCATGTATCTTTCTAGTTAATTGCTATTGTGTGTTCTTCAGTGTTTGGGAAGCAGCACTGGCTGGCAGAGCTCCAGTCTAAAAATAGAGCATGTTTACTCTGTTGGCAGTTGCTCAGTTTCAGTTTTTCTTTGGACTTTGCTGGTAGCAGTTGATATTCTGAGCTTCTCTTTGGACTGTTTAATTCTTAGACGTGTGTGTGCTGAATAAAGACTATTCCTTCTTCTATCAAGGCTCCAGGGACCATTTTGCTGGTTACCTAGCTAGTAGACCTGCATGTGAAGGGTTTGTGAATGGGCTTGAGGGGTCTGTGAGCACCAGAGACCCAGCCCTAGCTCTACAAAGGCTATCTTTCTGAAAGACAAATAGTATGGTTCTCAGACAAACAAAAACTTCAAGGATTCACTACCACACGACCAGCCTTAAAAGAAATTCTCAAAGGAGGACTGGGTTATTAAACCTTTTTTTTTTTTTTTCTTTTTCTGACCAGTAAGGGGATCGCAACCCTTGACATGGTGTTGTCCACACCACGCTCAGCCAGCGAGTGCACCAGCCATCCCTATATAGGATCAGAACCTGCGGCCCTGGTGCTACTAGCGCCGCACGAGTGAGCCATGGGGCCGGCCCCGGGTTATTAAACCTTTTTAAAGATAAGTTCCCTCAACAGTATGACAAGATAACCATATCTACAGAACAAGTTTGCATGAGTCTTAGGTGAAATAACCTGTGAGAAAAGCTTAGTACTTTTAACTATTATCCTTGCCAGTTAATGTATGCAAGCATGAACATACTAAAAATAACTTTATTTAGTTTTACTTCAGGAAGTATTTGCTTATCATGTACATAAGTGCAGAATCCAAGTTTAGACCTTTTGGTGTAATCTAGAATGAGTTAGAGAAAGATCCCAAATTCAATCACCATGAGAAGGGGTGTGAGGATGATCTAGAACAATGTAGCTAAGTACTCAAAAAATATTTGTCAATATTTTCCCAAAAACATTTTTTAAAAATAGTCATTATAATGCAGGATATAGAGAGATTGATAAGAGAAGTCAAGGTAAAAGGTCTTGTAGTTCAAAGGGGAGGGGGGCCTATAAAATTTCTAGATATTTAGGCCAGAAAGGTGTGAAAGAGAATATTAAAAGTTTATGTGGCTTGTGACCTGGCAGTGGTATCTTTTGCCCCATTTGTCTCCTGAAGATCTCACATTATTATCACTTCTCAAGAAACCACAGAAATATCTTATTCTTTAAGTTCAGCTGTCCACCCAAATAGAAAGCGACACCAAATCTTACTCCACTCAAGCATCTTTGCAGGTGAGTAATAGATGTGACCTCAGTCTCCAGTGAGGAGGGTTCACTCTTCTGTTCGAGGATGCTCTTCACCCACCCTACAGATCGTGTTCCCTCCTGTCTGATTCTCCATCTGATTCTCCCTCTTTTCGCTACTTCCAACTTCTCCCCTCTGTTGGTTCATTCTGTATGGTTCAAATCTCTAGCACTAAGGGAGTAAATTCCTTTAATCCTTCACCTTTATCTTATTCTTTCACATCCCTACTATGCTACTCTGAAAAGTCATTTATGAGACCTTAAGTTTTTGGTACATTATGCAAGGAACTGAGAAATCACCACTCCATCCTCACAACCAGTGAAGAGGTAAACAGACTGAAACATCAACAACGCTTCTTAGTTCCAGCAGAGAAGCGAAACCACAGAGCAAGTGCTGGCTTGAAAATTGGCGATATGGATGTAGAGAATCACAATTTACTAGAGCAGAAACCCAGGAGCAGTAACCTCCATGGGGAACCAATGTCAGGATAGGGAAAACTGAACTTTAATTGACAAACTGATGTAGGGTCAGAGTAGAAAAGTCTGAGAGATAAAAACTCAAGGGGGACCAATTCACTGGAATGTCTCCACATTTTTGTGAGTTTGAAAAGCTTTAAGAATTTCTCACAGTGAATATTGGACAAAAATCTCATCAGACGTCCAACAGAGGGAGGGGGAAAGTAACTACTTTGAAATATGCCAGAGCATTCCATTCTATGTAACAAGATATTTTTCCAGAGCTTAACCTATTGGAGTTTTGATCAGAGCCTAACCAACAAAGGGGAAGGAAAATACCAAGCTCCATCTTCCTCTATCCATCTTGTAAAACCTAAGAAACTGGGGGGAAAAATGAAAAGCATTTGTGAATGTCAAAGGCTCACTGAAAGACTGAAAATTAATCATAGGATTAATCATTTGATTCTTCCTCTTTCCCTATGCCTTATAGCTACATTACTAAAGATATTTACCATAGTTTCTTTTACCTAGTACATAATGTCTGACTTTCGACAAAAAAAAACTTATGATATATTAAAAGGCTAAAAATCACAGTTTGAAGAGACGGGGTAAGCATAAAAAGAGTCAGCTATGGCAGGAATGTTGCAATCATCAGACCATGAATTTAGAACAACTATGATTAATACCATAAGTGGTCTAATGGAAAAAGCACACAATATGCAAGAATAGGTAGATGACAGATATCACAGAGGTGGAAATTCTAAGAAATAACCACAATTAAATGCTAGAGATCAAAAACACAATAACAGAAATGAAGACTGCATTCCTTGGGCTCCTTAGTACTGATAGAAAAAAAACCCCACCAACCTAGAATTCTGTTCTCTGAAAAATTAGTACTCAAAAGTGAAAGAGAAATAAACTCTTTCTCAGATAAACAAAAGTTGAGGGAATTTGTTGCCAGTAAACATGACTTTCAAAAGATGTTAAAAGAAGAGTTTCAGAGATAAGGAAAATAATATAATTTATAAACTCAGATCTAAGGAAAAGCGTTGTAGTATAGATGAAGGTAAAATTAAAAACTACTTTTTCCATTCTTAGTTGATCTAGCATATACAAGTTTGCTAAAAATAGTAATAGGGATAATGTATTAAATTGTGTATATCTATGTTTATATAATCTTTTGTATACTTACGTGTAAGTGAAATAAATACCAACAGTGGTACAAGGGATAGGAGGGAGGATTTAGGAATATTTTGCTATGATAAGATACTTGCCCTACCCATGATATTTCTACCAACATTCTTTTGAACATTCCATATCATTTTCTAAGATGATACAGGCTCTCTCTACCATGATTCTCACTTCCTCTAAGACCTCACCAGTAACATCTTTAATATTCACATTTCTAGCAACAGTCTTTTTATGATAATTTAAGTATGTGCTACAGCAACAACCCACTTCTATTGCCAAAATATGTGTTAATTTCCTATTCCCACTTTAAAAAGTTACCACAAACTTAGTGGCTTAAAACAACACATATTTATTCTCTTACAGTTTTGAAGGTGGGAATATCAAAATCAGTTTTCCTGGGCTAAAGTAAATGTGTCATCAGGGCTAGTTCCTTCTGCAGGCTGTAGGCTGAAATCTGTCCCTTGCCTCTTTCACCTTATACAGGCTGCAGCATTCCTTGGCTCTTGGCTGCATCACTTCAATTTCCACTCCATCATCACATCTCATAATGATTACTAAATCAGTTATATGTTAACATAAATGCTTTTATATTGATCTCTACTTGCTGTTTTGCTACTTGAGCAAAAACAATCATTGTTACTTGAAATCATTGCAAAATCAGGAAAGAAAAAAAGTCGAATTCTTCTTTCTTGTATTCCTCATGGTTACTCTATTCTCAAAGTTTGGGTGATTAAAGAGATATAAGAAGGCCAAAGCTTCTAATATAAATTCAAGTTAGCAAGGAGAGTAACATTGCTATTGAGCTTGCATATGACCCTAAAATGCATTGTGATTATCTAATGTTTTGGCTTAAAATGTGGATAAGAGAAAAACCTCTCTAGGGAATATCCTGTAAGCTTAACCCTTTTTAACATATAAAAAATTATAGTATCAAAATCTTTACTCCAGGAACTGATATGTGTCTTGTTTGCCATTTAAATATTGTGCCCTTAACAGTATATCTTTGTAATGGTGTATTAGAACAGGCATTAGAAAATAGCAGGGAAAATTGAAGACTATTTGTCAGCAAGCTGTGACACAGGTGAAGAAATATGATGAAACTCGTGAGTGGTAGGAGCTACTCCAGATTCCAATGGCCTGCTCTGCAAAAAACCCCAACAGACTTCATCACTGAGGACTTCAACAGCCACCATAGATCCCTGCAGCATTTGCCACAGTGGGCCCTGCAGTCTTTTACCTTCACAGATCCCAGCTTCCTGAACCACCTCCCCATCCTGCCAGAGGCACCCCAGCCAGTGCTATCATAGGTGCCCCAGCCCTGGAACCCAATGTAGCTACCATGCATGTGTCTGCAACCGCCCCCTGCACCTGCATCTGGCTCTGCTCCCTCACCTCCACCATGCAACCATGGCTGACTCCATAGCCATGCACATGCATGCAGCCTACATCAATCCTGCTGTGTGTCACCTGTACCACACTCATGCATACCAACAATCCTGACACCTACAGCTATGCAGACATGTTAAAAACCTTGTGTCAGCCTCCACCATCATGTATGCACCAGGAGCTGGTCCCTGCAGCCACTTGCATGCACACTACTAGCCCCAGACCCTAAAGGTGTTCATGTATGCATGGCCAGTCCATACCCCTGTCAATATCCAGACCCTTCCACCAAACATGTACACACTGTTGACTTGAGCCCTAGTTGCCACCTGCCTCATCCTCTGTCTACCCAGGCAAGCTTACCTTGGAACACTATTGATGACCCCAACCGTCCTGGTAGCCAACAAGGACCCCCACAGTTCTCACCCCTGAGACCCACACAGTTGCTGACATTGCAGTCTGGCCCCAAATGGCTCAGCCACTGAGACTCCATGTTCCCCTGCCACAATTGGTGTCCTATGACACTAGACCCAGTGCCACTGTACACAGCAGTGCACCCCTTAGTCAATCCCCCCAGGACCTCTACCCTGCTCCCCCCAAACCCACAGGTGAACTTCTTTCCTTACTGAAGCCAGTCCATAAAGTCTGGAAGAGATGATAATTTATTTAAATACACAGCCACCTATGAAAGGCTACAAAGATCACAATGATTCAGGGATATATGACACCACCAAAGGAACAAAATAAACTTCCATCCACTGACCTCAAAGAATGGAGATCCACAGATTGTCTGACAAAGAATTCAAAATAATTGTTCTAGAGATGCTCAGCAAGCTACAAGATAACACAGATAAACTATTTAACAAAATTTGAAAAATGATACAAGAACAAAATGAGATCAACGAAGAGATAGAAAACATAAAAAAAGGGAACTGAAGAATACAATGACAGAAAATTTAAAAATATAGTAGAGATCTATAACAGCAGACTTCAAGTAGAAGAATCAGCAAACTAACGAACAGGTCATCTGAAATTATCCAGTATGAGGCAATAAAGAGGAAAAAAAGTATGAGAAAGAGTAAAGAAAGCCTACCAGAAAACCAACATACACATTATGGGCATCCAGGAGAAGAGGAGGAGAGAGAGGGAGTAGGAGGCTTATTTAAAGAAATAATAACCAAATATTTACCAAATCTGGGTAAACAAACAAACATCCAGATGCAAGAAGCCCACAGGACTCCAAATACATTGAACATATAAAGGTCCACACTAACAGTTAAAAGTCAAGGAAAAAGAATTTTTAAAGCAACAAGAGAAAAGTGATTCATCACATGATATGGAAACTTTATAACACTTTCAGTGTATTTCACAAAAGAAATCTTGAAGGCCAGGAAAAAGTGGGATGATATATTTAAAATACTGAAAGAAAAAGATTGCCAAAACAAGAGTTCCATATCCTGCAAAGCTATCCTCTAAAAATGAAGGGGACACAAGTTATTTCACAGACAAAGTGAGGGAGTTTGTCACTACTGGCCCTACCTTGTTAAAAAAGCTTAAGGGAGATATTCAAGCAACATGAAAGTATATGAAAGTATATGCTTTATAGTCTCACAGGCAAAGGTAAACATATTGTTAAATACAGAATAACTATAATGGTGGTACACAAATTACCTGTAACACTAACATAAAAGGAAAAGAAAAGTTTGGCTATGAATTAACAATATAAAAAATAAGCTGTAGCTTTAAGGACACAGTGCATGTGTGGGGAAGAAATAAATGTATAGAGTTTTTGTGCACAACTTAACTTAAGTTCTTATTCATTAAAATAGAGGGTTATAACTACAAGAAAGATTTTACACACCTTATGGTAACCATGAAGGAAAAACTTATAATAGATACAGAAAACATAAAGATAAAAAACCCAAAAAACAAACAAAAAAACAAACCAAATCACTACAAAAATAAAATCATCAAATACTAGAAGAAGACAGTGGAACAAAAGAACTGCAAAACAGACAGAAAACAATTAATGAAATGGTAATAGAAAGTCCTTACCTATCATTAATTACTTTAGATTAACTAAACTCTTTAATCAAAAGACAGAGTAGCTGAAAGGATTTTTTAAAAGTAGGATTCAGTGACATTCTTTCTTCAAGAGCCTTACTTTATATATAGGGATACATGTAGGCTGAAAGTGAGGCATGGAAAAATATATTTGATGTGAATGATAACCACAGGAAAGAAGGAGTGGCTATATTTATATCAGATAAAACCGACTTTAAGTCAAAAACTGTCACTAGAGACAAAGAAGGTCATTACATAATGACAAAAAGTTTAATTCAATAGGAGAACATAACAGTTGTAAATACGCACCCAACATTGGAGAACCTAAATATATAAAACAATTGTTTACCGGATCTGATGGGAGAAATCTACACCAAGACAATAATTGTAAGAGACTTCTATACCCCACATTCAATAATAGACAGAACATTATCCATGTTCTATCCAGGCAGAAAATCAATAAGAAAACAGCTGACTTGAGCGACACTATAGACCAAATGAATTGACAGACATATACAGAACTTTCCCCCAACAGTAGCAGAATGCACATTCTTCTCAAGCTCACATGAAACCTTCTCCAGGATAGATCACATTTCAGGTCACAAAACAAGTCTTAAGAAATTTAAAAAGATTAAAATCATACCAAGTTTCTTCTCAGACCACAATAGATTAAAACCAGAAATCAAAAATAGAAAGAAAATAAGAAAATTCACAAATATGAAAACTGAATAACAGTCTTTTTTTTTTTTTTAAATTTTATTTTATTTTTTGAATAACAGTCTTTTGAACAGCCATTGGGTGAAAGAGGAAATTAAGAGAATGTTTTAAAAATATGTGAGACAAATGAAAATGAAAAAAATAACTTACCAAAACTTATGGGATGCAGTAAAAGCATTAGTAATAGTTTACAATATTAAACACCAACATTAAAAAAGAAGAAAAAGGGCCTGCCCTGTGGCTCACTCAGGAGTGTGCGGCACTGGTGGCACCAAGGCCGTGGGTTCGGATCCTACATAGGGATGGCCGGTGCGCTCAGTGGCTGAGTGTGGTGCAGAGCACACCGAGCCAAGGGTTGCAATCCCCTGCCTGGTCAAAAAAAAAAAAGAAGAAGAAAAAAATCTCTATTAAACAACATATCTTTACAACTTAAGGAATTACAAAAAGATGAAACTAAGCAAAGCAAAAAGACAGCAAAATAAAGTGATAAAAATTAGAGCAGAAATAAACAAAACAGAGAATAGAAAAACAATAGAAAAAATCAACAAAATTTGGTTTTCTGAAAAAAATAAATCGACAAACCCTTAGCTACACTAGAAAAAAAGAGAGAAGACTCAAATAAATAGAATCAGAAATGAAAAAAGACAAATTATAATAGATGACACAGAAATAAAAAGGATATAAGAAACAATTATGAACATTTACACACCAACAAATTGGATAACCTAGAAGAAATGGATAAATTTCAAGAAACATACAAGATTCTAGACTGAACAAAGAATAAATAGAAAGCCCAAACATAATAGTAACAACAAAGAGATTTAACCTGTTGTTGCAAACTTACTGTATTAGTCCATTTCTGTTGCTTATAACAAAATATCTGGAACTGAGTAAATTATAAGAAAACAAAATTTATCGCTTATGGTTTTGGAGGCTGGGAAGTCCAAAGTCCAGGGAACACATTTGGTGAAGGCCTTGGTGGTGGCGACAGTGATGGCAGGATATCACATTGCAAAATTGCAGAACAGAGAGACCAACTTCCTCATGTGCTATCCTTTTAAAGCCCTCAGATCCATGCCCCTGACCACCATTATTAATCCATTCACTACAGCATGGTCCTACAATCTAATCACCTCATCAAGGCCCCACCTTTCAATTACCATAATAGGATTTCACACCCTCAACAGTTGCAGTGGGGAATAAGCTTCAGTGGGGTGGGGGGAGGGGAAGGCAATCAATCTACAGCACTTGATCAACAAAGAAAAGCCCTGGACCAGATGGCTTCATGGGTAAATTCTACCAAACATTTAAAGAAGAACTAATACCAACCCTTCTGAAACTCTTCCAAAAAACAAAAGAAGAGAAAAAAAACTCCCAAGTTGATTTTAAGTGGCTGGAATCACTCTGATTTCAAATCCACTCTGACCAAGAAAATGCAAGAAAAAAAAAAAAACCTACATGCTAAAATCCCCGAACAAAGCTAGAGACACCACACTACCTCATCTCAAATTTTACTACATAGCTACAATAATCAAAACAGCATGATAATGGCACAAAAACAGAGATATAGACCAATGGACATAATAGAGAACTGAGAAATAAATCCATGCACTTATAGTCAACTCATCTTTGACAAAGGTGTCAAGAACACACAATGCGGAAAGGAAAATCTCTTTAACAAATGATGCTGGGAGATCTAGATATCCACATACAGAAGAATGAAATTAGACCTTTATTTCCTCCAATATATGACAATCAACTCAAATGGATTAAAGACTTTAATATAAAACTTGAAACTATAAAAACCCTAGATGAAAATATGAGAAAAAACCATTTGGCATTGGTATTGGCAATAAATTTCTGGATATGACCCCCAAAGCACAGAAAACAAAAGCAAAAATAGACAAGTGAGATTATATCAAACTAAAAATCGTCTGCACAGCAGAGAAAACAGTAAAATGAAAAGGCAACCTATTGAATGGGAAAAAATACTTCTGACCATTTATCTGATAAGGAGTTTATATCCAAAATATATTAGAAGCTCATATAACTCACTCGTTAAAAAATAATAAGGAGTAACCCACTTTAAAAATGGGTATAAGACAAATAGACACTTCCTAAAAAAGAAAATTCAGGTGGTCAACAGGGAAATGCAAAGGTGATCAACATTCCTAATCATTAGGGGAGTGCAAAGCAAAACCAGAGTGAGATATCACCTTATACCTGTTAAAATGGCTATTATCAATAAGAAAAAAAGATAGCAACTGTTAAAGAGGGTGTGGAGAAAAGCGAACACTTGGACACTACTGGTGGGAATGTAAATTTGTACAGCCAATATAGAAAATGGTAATGAGTTAAAAATAGAACTAAAATATGCTCCAGAAATCCCGCTGCTGGATATATACACAAAGGAAGTGAAAACAAGATTTGAAGAGATATCTGCACTCCCATGTTAACTGCAACATTATTCACAATAGTCAAGATATGGAAACAACCTAAATGTCCTTCAATGGAAGAATGAATAACACACACACACACACACACACACACACACACGAGGGTACTTCAAAAAGTTCATGGAAAATAGAATTAAAAGATAATATGAATCTTGCCGTGAACTTTTTGAAATACCCTCATATATGCAGCATCTAACATAGTCAAACTCACAGAAGCAGAGAGTAGGATGGTGGTTTCCAGGGGCTGCAGGGAAGGAGTTATGGAGTGATGTTGGTCAAAGGGTAGAGAATTTTGGTTATGCAAACCGAATAGGTTCTAGAGGTCTAATGTGCAGCATGGTAACAATAGTTAAAAACACTGTATTGTATACTTAAGAGTACCTGAAAGGATAGATGATAAATATGGGCCAGACCGGTGGCTCACTCGGGAGAGTGCGGCATGGGTAGCTCCGAGGCCGCGGGTTCAGATCCTATATAGGGATGGCTGGTGAGCTCACTGGCTGAGCGTGGTGCAGACCACACCATGCCAAGGGTTGCGATCCCCTTACCAGTCAAAAAAAAAAAAAGGATAGATGATAAGTTAAATCTCACCACACATACAAATGGTAACTATGTAGAGGTGATAGATATGTTAATTAGTAGGAATGTGATCATCATTTCACAATTTATATGTTTATCAAAACATTGAGTTGTATACCCTAAATATGTACTTTTTTATGTCAATGGTATCTCAGTAAAGCTGTTAAAAAAAGAGAAAATGTTCTGAACTTGGTTGTGCTGATTATTGCCCAACTCTGGAGATATATTAAAAATCATTGAATTGTACACTTTTTTTTTCTGCAGGAAGACAGGGACATTAATTCCTTCCTGCCTCCCTGTGAGAATTATCGACCAGGATCCACCTGCCTAGCACCACTGTGTGATCAGTTTCTGCCAACATTCCCAGCATGTCCTTGAAGTACCCCTGGGGCAGCCTGTAGTAAAGTCGGGTTCTGTCCAAAGCTCCAGATTCCAGCCGTGCTGTCCACACATGGTGTCTCCTCCGCCACCCCAGGAAGTCACCAGTAGCTTGGCCATGGTTCCAGCTGTACTCTGCCCAGTAGCCAGGCCTGCAGTGGGAAGGACACAGGTTGCCAGAGCCCCTAGCACAGCATATATGTGAACAGCTGTTCCCGTATCCACTGCCCAGCACCTGCTCAGGTCAGCCCAGTGCCACATTCATATGGGGCAAAAACCTCAGCCACAGCAGTAAGCAACTCTCTGACAGCCATGCAGCCAGGAACCACAAAACTCCCATGGGAGACTATGGCCCTGACCCACACAGGCTGAGGCAGGTAGCCAGCATGGCCAGGGATGGCTGGGAATTATACACCTTAAATGGGAAAATTGTAGCGAACATGAATTTGGTCTCAATAAGACTTTTTACAAAATAAATAAATAAACAATTAAACAACACAAACAAACCACATTCCAGAACCCATGTTTTTAACTACTATTCTGTACTGCTTCTCATGCTAAATTAGAATAAGCATTATTTTTGAATGAAAATACTAATTAGTATTTATGTTAATTAGCTTAATTTAGCCATTACACAATGCATACATATTTCAAAACATCATGTTTACATAATAAATTTATATAATGTTTATTTGCCAATTAAAAATATAATAAAATAAAATATGGTTTTGTATCAAACAAAAAGAGAAAATGCTAATTAGTATATGCTCAGGTCACTGACCTGACCTCTGGACAGCCAGGCAAGATGGGAACAGATCAATGCATATCATTTGCAGATACAGCCAACAGTGCTGATCAAATTCAGTGAAAAAAAAATCTATTGTATTGGCTTAGCAATATATATTGTCTCATTTAATTTGCACAAACATCCTGTCATCAAATAGGAATTACGAGTATTATGCTATTTTTTTTTTAAATTTATTTATTTTTTTTATTTGTTTATTTATTTATTTTATTATTTTTTTTTTAAATTTTATTTTGTCGATATACATTGTAGCTGATTATTGCTTCCCATCACCAAAACCTCCCTCCCTTCTCCCTCCCCCCCTCCCCCCCACAATGTCCTTTCTGTTTGCTTGTTGTATCAACTTCAAATAATTGTGGTTGTTATATCTTCTTCCCCCCCCCCCCGGTTTGTGTGTGTGTGTGTATGTGTGTGTGTGAATTTATATATTAATTTTTAGCTCCCTCCAATAAGTGAGAACATGTGGTATTTCTCTTTCTGTGCCTGACTTGTTTCACTTAATATAATTCTCTCAAGGTCCATCCATGTTGTTGCAAATGGCAGTATTTCATTCGTTTTTATAGCTGAGTAGTATTCCATTGTGTAGATGTACCACATTTTCCGTATCCACTCATCTGATGATGGGCATTTGGGCTGGTTCCAACTCTTGGCAATTGTAAAGAGTGCTGCGATGAACATTGGGGAACAGGTATACCTTCGACTTGATGATTTCCATTCCTCTGGGTATATTCCCAACAGTGGGATGGCTGGGTCGTATGGTAGATCTATTTGCAATTGTTTAAGGAACCTCCATACCATTTTCCATAGAGGCTGCACCATTTTGCAGTCCCACCAACAATGTATGAGAGTTCCTTTTTCTCCGCAGCCTCGCCAGCATTTATCGTTCATAGTCTTTTGGATTTTAGCCATCCTAACTGGGGTTAGATGGTATCTCAATGTGGTTTTGATTTGCATTTCCCGGATGCTGAGTGATGTTGAGCATTTTTTCATATGTCTGTTGGCCATTTGGATATCTTCCTTAGAGAAATGCCTACTTAGCTCTTTTGCCCATTTTTTAATTGGGTTGCTTGTTTTCTTCTTGTAAAGTTGTTTGAGTTCCTTATATATTCTGGATATTAATCCTTTGTCAGATGTATATTTTGCAAATATTTTCTCCCACTCTGTTGGTTGTCTTTTAACTCTTTTAATTGTTTCTTTTGCTGTGCAGAAGCTTTTTAGTTTGATATAATCCCATTTGTTTATTTTTCCTTTGGTTGCCCGTGCTTTTGGGGTCGTATTCATGAAGTCTGTGCCCAGTCCTATTTCCTGAAGTGTTTCTCCTATGTTTTCTTTAAGAAGTGTTATTGTCTCAGGGTGTATATTTAAATCCTTAATCCATTTTGAGTTGATTTTAGTATACGGTGAGAGGTATGGATCTAGTTTCATTCTCCTGCATATTGATATCCAGTTATCCCAGCACCACTTGCTGAAGAGGCAGTCCCTTCGCCACTGAATAGGCTTGGTGCCTTTGTCAAAGATCAGATGGCAGTAAGTGTGTGGGTTGATTTCTGGATTCTCTATTCTATTCCATTGGTCAGTGTGTCTGTTTTTATGCCAGTACCATACTGTTTTGGTTATTATAGCTTTGTAGTATAGCTTAAAGTCAGGTAGTGTTATGCCTCAAGCTTTATTTTTTTTGCTCAGCATTGCTTTGGCTATTCGTGGTCTTTTATTGTTCCATATAAATGTCTGAATAGTTTTTTCCATTTCTGAGAAAAATGTCTTTGGAATTTTGATGGGGATTGCATTGAATTTGTATATCACTTTGGGTAGTATGGACATTTTCACTATGTTGATTCTTCCAATCCAAGAGCATGGAATATCTTTCCATCTTCTTGTATCCTCTCTAATTTCTCTCAGCAGTGGTTTGTAGTTCTCATTATAGAGATTTTTCACATCCTTGGTTAACTCAATTCCTAAGTATTTTATTTTTTTGGTGGCTATTGTAAATGGGCAGGCTTTCTTGATTTCTCCTTCTGCATGTTCACTATTGGAGAAAAGAAATGCTACTGATTTTTGTGTGTTGATTTTGTATCCTGCTACTGTGCTGAAATCATTTATCAATTCCAACAGTTTTTTTGTAGAGGTTTTAGGCTGTCCGATATATAGGATCATGTCATCTGCAAACAGGGACAGTTTGACTTCATCTTTTCCAATCTGGATGCCCTTTATTTCCTTCTCTTCTCTGATTGCTCTGGCTAGTACTTCCAACACTATGTTGAATAGAAGTGGTGAGAGTGGGCATCCTTGTCTAGTGCCTGTTCTTAAAGGAAAAGCTTTCAGCTTTTCCCCATTCAGGATGATATTGGCAGTGGGTTTGGCATATATGGCTTTAATTATGTTGAGATACTTTCCCTCTATACCTAACTTATAGAGGGTCTTTGTCATGAATGAGTGCTGAACTTTATCAAATGCTTTTTCAGCATCTATAGAGATGATCATATGGTCCTTGTGTTTGAGTTTATTAATATGGTGTATCACATTTATTGATTTGCGTATGTTGAACAAACCTTGCATCCCTGGGATGAATCCCACTTGATCGTGATGAATAATTTTTCGTATGTGTTGCTGTATTCTGTTTGCTAGTATTTTAGTGAGGATTTTTGCATCTATATTCATCAAGGATATCGGCCTGTAGTTTTCTTTTTTGGTTATATCTTTACCTGGTTTTGGTATCAGGATGATGTTTGCTTCATAGAATGAGTTTGGGAGATTTGCGTCCGTTTCAATCTTTTGGAATAGTTTGTAAAGAATCGGTGTCAATTCCTCTTTGAATGTTTGGTAAAATTCTGCTGTGAATCCATCTGGTCCTGGGCTTTTCTTTGTTGGGAGCCTTCTGATAACAGCTTCAATCTCCTTTATTGTTATTGGTCTGTTCAAATTTTCTACGTCTTCACGGTTCAGTTTTGGGAGCTTGTGTGTGTCCAGAAATTTATCCATTTCCTCCAGATTTTCAAATTTGTTGGCGTATAGTTGTTTATAGTAGTCTCGAATGATTCCTTGTATTTCAGACGAATCAGTTGTAATATCGCCTTTTTCATTTCTAATTTTTGTTATTTGAGTCTTCTCTCTTCTTTTTTTTGTTAGCCATGCTAATGGTTTGTCAATTTTATTTATCTTTTCAAAAAACCAACTTTTTGATTCGTTGATCTTTTGAATCGTTTTTTGGTTTTCAATTTCATTCAGTTCTGCTCTGATCTTAATGATTTCTTTCCGTCTGCTAACTTTAGGATTGGATTGTTCTTGTTTTTCTAGTTCTTTAAGGTGAAGTGTTAGGTTGTTCACTTGCCATCTTTCCATTCTTCTGAAGTGAGCATTTAATGCAATAAATTTTCCCCTCAATACTGCTTTTGCAGTATCCCACAGGTTTTGGTATGATGTATCATTGTTTTCATTAGTTTCAATAAACTGTTTGATTTCCTGCTTGATTTCTTCTTGGACCCATATGTCATTAAGTAGAATGCTGTTTAATTTCCATGTGTTTGTATAGTTTCCAAAGTTTTGTTTGTTATTAATTTCTAGTTTTAATCCATTGTGGTCTGAGAAGATACATGGGATAATTCCAATTTTTTTGAATTTATTGAGACTTGATTTGTGACCTAATATGTGATCTATCCTGGAGAATGATCCATGTGCTAATGAGAAGAATGAATATTCTGAGGTTGTTGGGTGGAATGTTCTGTAGATATCTGCCAATTCCAATTGGTCTAGAGTCTTGTTTAGATCTTGTGTTTCTCTACTGATTCTTTGCCTAGATGATCTGTCTAATATTGACAGTGGAGTGTTCAGGTCCCCTGCTATTATGGTATTAGTGTCTATTTCCTTCTTTAGGTCTAATAGAGTTTGTTTTATAAATCTGGCTGCTCCAACATTGGGTGCGTACATATTTATGATTGTTATGTCTTCTTGATGGATCAGTCCTTTTATCATTAAGTAGTGTCCCTCATTGTCTCTTTTTATGGTTTTTAGTTTAAAGTCTATTTTGTCAGATATAAGAATAGCCAATCCAGCTCGTTTTTCTTTTCTGTTTGCATGGTAAATCTTTTTCCATCCTTTCACTCTTAGTCTGTGTGAATCTTTATGGGTGAGGTGGGTCTCTTGTAGGCAGCATATAGTTGGGTCCTGCTTTTTGATCCAGTCAGCCAGTCTGTGTCTTTTAATTGGGGAATTTAAGCCTTTAACATTAAGAGTTGTTATTGAAAGGTGTTGATTTCTTCCTAGCATTTTATTGGTTGTTTGGTTGTCTTAGGTGTCTTTTGTTCCTTGCTTTCTGATTTACTGTTTGGTTTCTGTGTTTGTTGGTTCCTTAGGTTGTAGATAGTGTTTTTGTTAGCTTGTTTTCTCTTCATGAATGCCATTTTTATTGTACTAGCGGGTTTAGATTTTTCTTAGGTTTTTATGGCAGTGGTAGTTATTTTTCAGGAACCAAACCCAGTACTCCCTTGAGGATTTCTTGTAAGGGTGGTCTTGTGGTAGTGAACTCCCGCAGTTTTTGTTTGTCTGAGAAATATACTATTTGCCCCTCATTTCGGAAGGATAGCCTTGCAGGGTAGAGTATTCTTGGCTGGCAATCTTTGTCTTTTAGTATTTTGAAAATAGCATCCCATTCCTTTCTAGCTTTTAGGGTTTGTGATGAAAAGTCTGATGTTAACCTGATTGGGGCTCCCTTATAGGTGATTTGACGCTTCTCTCTTGCAACTTTTAAGATTCTCTCTTTGTCTCTGAGTTTTGCCAATTTGACTATGACATGTCTTGGAGAAGGCCTTTTTGGGTTGAATACATTTGGAGATCGTTGAGCTTCCTGGATCTGAAGATCTGTGATTTTTCCTATACCTGGGAAGTTTTCTGCCACTATTTTGTTGAATATGTTTTCAATGGAATCTCCATTTTCCTCCCCTTCTGGAATACCCATGACTCGGATATTTGAGCGCTTATGGTTGTCTGATATCTCTCTCAGATTTTCTTCCATGTCCTTGATTCTTTTTTCTTTCTTTTTGTCTGCTTGTGTTATTTCAAACAGCCCATCTTCAAGTTCAGAGGTTCTCTCTTCAACTTCGACAAGCCTGCTGGTTAAACTCTCCGTTGTGTTTTTTATTTCGCTGAATAACTTCTGCAGTTCACCAAGTTCTGCTACATTTTTTTTCAGGACATTGATTTCCTTGTATATTTCCTCTTTCAGATCCTGTATACTTTTCCTCATTTCATCATGATGTCTAGCTGAGTTTTCTTGTATCTCATTCAGTTTCCTTAGAATTATCACTCGAAATTCCTTGTCAGTTATTTCAAGGGCTTCTTGTTCTATAGGATCTAGAGTATGAGATTTATTAACTTTTGGTGGTGTACTTTCTTGATTTTTTGTATTTCTGGTGTCTTTTTTTTGGTGTTTATTCATTGTGGCAGGGGGTTTCACAGTCCACCGGTTTGAGACTAATGACTAACTAGGATGTTGCTGTGGTTGCCAATTTGGTATGGCTCCCGCCGTGACTGCTCAGTTGGCCTCTAGTGTCTTGTGTGTGTGGTTGCCTCGGGTCTTGGGCTTCTCCGGGGATCCACCTTTCTGGTCAGCTTGTACTCTGCTGGGCTGGTGGATCACGCACCACAGGGTGTGTGATCTCTGTTGAGCTTTCACTTTCTGTACAGGACTTCTCCCCGTTCCGTGTGCTCTGGCCCAGGCTGTTAGATCGTGCAGTGGCGACCCCACCGGGTGTGTGGTTTCTGTCGAGTCTCCGCCTCCCTGGCCGCACGTCTCCCCCCTCTGTTCACACTGTGCTGGGCTGGGGTGTGTCTTCTGCACCCCTCGTCTATCAGCTGGGCCTTCAAGACCCTGCTCAGCACCGCCTCGCCCAGGAAGTCTACCAGGTTTCTGCTAGGCACAGACGACCGGTCTCTCTGGGTGCCTTTGTAGCACTGTGTAGATCTTTCTCGGGTCTTGTTCACCTTTGTATCCCCCCGGTATAAACCGAGTCTAGTGCCCGCCTGCAGCCTGCTCTCTGGCAGGTTCTAGCGAACCTGAGAACTCTCCTACCACACTATTCCCAACCAGAAATTCGTTAGGCTTTTTTCCAAACTGGTGGTCGCAGAGATGGTATCTGCCTCCCAGTAACAGGAAGTTTACCGGGCCGGAGTCCAGGGTGTGGTGGAGTGACAGTCGGCCCGCCCGTATTTCCTAGCCCTCCCAACACTGGTCGGGACGCCCCACACCCCCAGCCCCGCCAGAGAACCGCGGAGGGAGTGGGAGAGGAGGCCGGCCCGCAGGGTCCGGAAAGCCCCGCGCCAGGCCAAGCAAATGGGCTCAGTGATGGCCGATCAGGGCGGAGCTGCCCGCACCTGAGAAAATGGAGGCCGCACTGGGGCAGTGAGTGGCCTGGTGGTGCAGGCGGGAGCCGGGTGGGCAACCACCCCCCGAACAGAGCTGTGCCAGGGATCACTCACAGTGCTGTGCCAGGTCGGGCGCTCGCTCTGTCTCTGGTTTGTTGCCTTCCGTGTTCTCGGCGCTGCCGCCTAGGGCTGTTCAGTCGCGGCGCCGCTCGGGCGCTCCCAGGAATCTTCTTTAATGCCGGCCTGAAACCTCGAATCCTGAATAGGGCAGCTGGCCGCCTTCAGTGCGGCCCCAGCCTCCGGGATCCTGGCTGCATCCACAGCAGCCCTGGCGCCGTGTTCCCTCTTTCAAGACTCGCTTTTGCAGCTAAGAATCAGTTCTTTTCCTGCTCCACACTTCAAAGCTGTTGCCGGTAAATGAGGCAGCCTCTCCTGCCGGGGGCAAAGTGGCGTTGAGCCCCCACGACCGGCCAGCAGCAGCAGTCCTCCCTTAAGAGATGGCCAGAGGAAGGTCCACAAGTTTCCCGGCTGCCTGAGGCCCAGTGGCCACCTTTTCCACCTCAGCTACTCCGCGCCAGCCGCCGCAGCCGCCGCCTTCTTGAAAACCCAGAAATGTTTTTATATTATGCTATTTTTCACAAGAGAATTAGAAACTAAGCTTCAGTGTGGTTGGAATTTGATCAGAAAAATAATTTCTAAAAAGTACATGAGAGGCCTGAGCAGGAGTGGAGCTGAGTGCCATCCCACACGCTGCCACCCCAGGCCCAGACCCAAGCTCCGAAAGGGCCCATCCACCACCCAAGCAGTAGCTGAGGTGAGCATGAGCTCATGCACCACTGCCACAGACCCAGATCGAAGCCCCAGAAAGGCCCACCCACCACCCAAGCAGGAGCTGAGGTTAGCATGATCTCATGCACCACTGCCACAGATCCAGATTGAAGCCCCAGAAAGGCCCACCTACCACCCAAGCAGGAGCTGAGATGAGCACCATCCTCAACATTGCCACTGTGGGCCCAGACACAAGCCCCAGAAAGGCCTGCCCATGCCCAAGCAGAAGCCAAAATGGTCTACCACAGCTACTGCCAAACCCACTGCCACCACAAGGAGAGCTCACCAGTACAGTAGCAGCCAGTGCTACCCTACAGGCAGCCCACCACACACTCAGCTGCATTGATACAAGAAGAGTCACCAACAGAGCCTAGAAATACAGGAGGAAATCTTTCTCCACATAGGCCACTCCAGAGTAATAGAAGAAACAAGTTCCATACCATATGACCAAACATCAACAAAAAAAATACTAGAACTACAAATAAACAACAAGATATGACACCACCAAAGGAATAGAGTAATTCTTAAGTACCAGACCCTATCGAGCAGTAAACCATTGACATGTCTGAAAAGGAATTCTGGGCAATGACCTTAAGAAAACCCAGAGAGATAAAAGATGACTCAATTAGAGAACACAATGAAACAAGAAACAACATCCAGGATACAAGGAGGAAACTCACAAAGACACTAATACCTTAAAAAAAGAATGTAGCAGATCTCTTAGAACTGAAGGGTTCATTCAATGAAATTAAAAAACATCAGAGAGCTTAAGCAGCAGGCTAGAGAAAGCAGAGGAAAGAATTTCAGATCTTGAAGAGGGCCCTTTTGAAATAGCCCAGGCAGACAGGAAAAAGGAAAAAAGAATTTTTAAAAATGAAGAAAAAAAGAGAGCTAGCAGACAGCCTCAAGTGCACAAACATCCAAATATGGGTATTCCAGAAAGGGATGAGAAAGTAAAAGTCATTGAAAACCTATTCAAGGAAATAATAACAGAAAACTTCTCAGGTATAGGGCAAGATGCATATCTTAAGATCCAGAAAGCCCAAAGATCTCAAAACAGATTCAATCCAAAAAGATTCTCTCCAAGATGCATTATAGTCAAGCTGGAAAAGCTCCGAGACAAAGAGAGAAAACTAAAAGCAGCAAGAGAAAAGTGTCAAATCACCTATAAGGGATCCCCCATCAGACTAACAGGAGACTTCTCTAGTTAAACCTTACAGGCCAGAAGAAAATGAGATGATATATTCAAAATACAAAAGGAAAAAAACTGTCGGTCAATAATTCTATGCCCAGCAAAGTTAGCCCTCAGAAATGAGAGAGAAATAGTGAATTTCCCAGAAAAACAAAAATTGTGCGAGTTCACCATCACATGACCAGCCCTGAAAGAAATTTTCAAAGGAGTCCTGCAATCGTAATCTGAAAATGATAATCACTATTGTGGATACACAATAAAGAGCAAAACCTGATGTTAAAACAAAAATGTATATGAGAAAGAGAAAGAAGCTAAATCACGCCACGTCAAAAATCCAAATAACATCAAAGATGAAAAATAAAAGGAGAAGAAAGGAAAAACGATATTCAAAACATCTAAAAAAAAAAAAAAGGTAACAAATGATAGCAGTAAAGCAACACCTACAAATAACAACCCTAAATGTAAATGGGCTAAACTCCCCATTCAAAAGACACTGACTGAAGCTAGACCCAACTATACGCTGTCTTCAAGAGACTCACCTCACCTGTAAAAAACACACAGAGCTAGAAGGGATGGAAAAAGGTATACCATGCAAATGGAAACTAAAAATGAGCATAAGTAGCTATTTTTATATCAGATAAAATAGGCTTTAAACAAAAAATCTTAAAAAGAGAAAGAGAAGGCCACAATATAATGATAAAGGGATCTATCCAGTGAGAAGACAATAAAAATCATTAATATAGATGCACCCAACACTGGAGCATCCAGATATGTAAAGCAAACACTCTCAGGCCTAAAAAAAAGAGATAGGTACAAATACAGTAATAGTGGGTGACCTGAACACCCCTCTCTCAGCATTGGACAGATCTTCCAGGCAACAAATCAACAAAGATACATGGGATTTAAACTAAACCTTAGACCAATTGGACCTGGCAGATATTCACAGAACATTTCATCCAACAACTACAGAATATACATTCTTCTCATCAGCACATGGAACATTTCCAGGATAGACCACATGCTAGGACACAATCTAGTTTCAGTAAATTTTAGAAAATTGAAATCATTCCAAGTATCTTTTCAGACCATAATGGATTAAAACTGGAAATCAATAACAAGCAAAATTCTGGAAACTACTCAAGTGAATGGAAACTAAACAAAAGACTCCTGAATGACCTATGGGTCCAAGAAGAAATTAAACAGGAAATCAAGAAATTTCATGAAACTGATGAAAATAAAGATACATCACACCAAAACCTCTGGGATACTGCAAAAGCAGTAGTAAGAGAGAAGTTTATTATAATAAACAGTTACATCAAAAGAATAGAAAGACTTCAAATAAATGATCTACTGCTACACCTCAAAGCAGTAGAAAAACAACAACAATCCAAGTCTAAAAGTAGTAGTTGGAAAGAAATAATTAAAATCAGAGCAGAATTTAATGAAACAGTGACCAAAAAAATGAGGCAAAAGAGAAGATAAATAAAATAGACAAAATATTAGTTAGCTTAAGAAAATAAAAAAGAAGAGAGAAGACTCAAATAAAAATCAGTAATGAAAAGGGAGACATTGCAAATGATACCGCAGAAATGCAAAGAATTATTACAGATTATTATAAACAACTCTATACCAATAAATATGAAAACCTGGAGGAAATGGATAAATTTGTGGACACATACAAACTACCATGACTGAACCAGGAAGAAATAGAAAATCTGAACAGACCAATAACAAGCAGTAAGATTGAAGCTGTAATCAGCCATCTCCCAACAAAGAAAAGCCCAGGACTGATGACTTTACAGCTAAATCCTATCAAACATTTAAAGAGGAATTAATAACAATTCTCTTCAAAGTATTCCAAAAATTTGAAACAGAAGCCATTTTCCAAAACTTATTCTATGAGGCCAGCATCACCCTGACACCAAAACCGGGTAAAGATACAACAAGAAAAGAAAATTACAGGCCAGCAACACATCAAAGAACTTATAGACCATGATTACGTGGGATTAATCCAAAGGATGCAAGGATGGTTCAACATACACAAGTCAATAAATGTGATACATCACATCAACAAAATAAAGGACAAAAACCTTATGATTATTTGCATAGATGCAGAAAAAGCATTTGACAAAATTCAACATGGCTTCATGATAAAGACTCGCAGCAAATTAGATATAGAAGGATATTATCTCGACATAATAAAAGCCATACATGACAATCGATTTGCTAATATCATCCTGATTGTGGAAATGCTGAAAGCTTTTCCCTAAGAACAGGAACAACACAAGGATGCCCACTCTCACCACCCCTACTTAACATTGTATTAGAAGTACTAGACAGAGCAATCAGGCAAGAGAAAGAAATAAATGGCAACCAGATCAGAAAGGGTGAAGTCAAACTGTCCCTGTTTGCAGACAACATGATCTTATTATCCTGAAAAACCTAAAGACTTAACCAAAAAACTCTTACAGCTGATTCACAATTTTTGAAGTTTTGCGGGATACAAAATCAACACCCCAAAATCAGTAGCATTTTTATACTCCAATAATGCACTAGCAGAAAATGAAATCCAGAAAGCAAGACCATTTACAATAGTCACCAAAAAAATAAAATACCAAGGAATCAATTTAACCAAGGAAGTGAAAGATCCCTACAATGAGAACTACAAAACACTATTGAAAGAAATTAAGGAGGACACAAAAAGGTGAAAAGAAATACCATGCTCTTAGATGGGAAGATTTAACAACATGAAAATGTCCATTTTACCCAAAGCAATGTATAGATTCAATGCAATTCCCATCAACATACCAAGGACATTCTTCACAGGAATTGAAAAAGCAATCCTAACATTCATATGGAACAAAAAAAAAGACCCCAAATAACTAAAGCAATACTGAGAAAATAAATACATAAATAAAGCCAGAGGCATAATACTGCTCAACTTCAAATTATATTACAAAGCTATTGTATACAAAACAGCATGGTACTGTCATAAATACAGGCACTCAGATTAATGGAACAGAGTTGAAAACTTGGGAATCAGCCCACATACTACAGCCAACTGATCTTTGATAAAGGCAACAAGAACATACATTGGGGAAAAGACTCCCTCTTCAATAAGCTGGACATTCATATGCAGAAGAATGAGACTGTACCTGCACCTCTCACCATATACTAAAATCTCCTCAAAATGGATTAAAGTCTTAAATATAACTCCCCAAATCATAAAATTACTAAAAGAAAATATAGCAGAAACATTCCAGGAAGTAGGACTAGGTAAAGTCTTTATGAATAAGACCCCAAAAGCACAAGCAACAAAAGAAAAATAAACAAATGGGATTATATCAAACTAAAAAGCTTCCATACAGCAAAGGAAACAATCAACAGAGAATAAAAACAACTTGCAGAATGTGAGAAAATATTTGCAAACGATACATCTGACAAGGGGTTAATATCCAGAATATAAAAAGAAGTCAAAAAACTACACAGAAAAAAACAAATAATTCAATTAAAAAATGGGCTAAAGAGATGAATAGACATTTTTCAAAGGAAGACATACAGATGACCAACAGGTACATGAAAAAATACTCAGCATCACTAGTCATCAGTGAAATGCAACTGAAAACCACATTGAGATATCATCTCACCCCAGTTAGACTGGCCATTAAAAAAAGACCGAGGATAACAAATGCTGGCAAGGATGCAGGGAAAGGGGAACTTTTCTACACTCTTGGTGGGGCTGCAAATCAGCACAGCCATTATGGAAAACAATGTGAGGGGTTCTCAAACAACTACAAATAGAACTGCCATATGATCCAGCAATTCCACTACTGGGTATATATCCAAAGGGATGCAAATCATCATGTCGAAGGGATTCCTGTACTTCCATGTTCATCACAGCTCTATTTACAATAGTCAAAATATGGAACCAACATGAACGTCTGTTGATGGAAGACTGGATAAAGAAAATGTGGTATATAAATACAATGGAATACTACTCAGCCATAAAAAAAGAATGAAATTCTTCCATTTGCAGCAACGTGGGTTAGTCTTGGGAAATTATGTTAAGTGAAATTAGCCAGACAAGGAAAGAAAAATACCACTGTTCTCATTCATACCTGGGTGCTAAGAAAGAAGGAAAGAAAGATAGATAGATGAAAGAAAGAAAAAAAGAAAGAAAAAAAAAAGAAAAGAAAGCAAAAAGAAAGAAAGAATAGACCACAATAATATGTTGAACTTTCAGAAGGGGAAAATAAACCTAAGGGTACTAGAGATGGGGGTAGGGAGGGAGGGCAGTTGGGGAGTGATGGGTCGTGTAAAGTACATAAAGAAAAATGATTTGTAATAATGAACATGCTGATAATAATAAAAGAAAAGTAGTGGAGAAGTTCTCAGCAGTAGATCTTTCAACAAGTCATTGTCTTTCTCCATTATGTTACGTTGAAAATTAAAATCTGTTGAAAACAATGTATCAAGGAGGACTTATGGAATTTTTACGTCCGGGGGAAACATAATGAATACAACCAAGAAAGCTATTGAGGAGAGATTACAGAACAGTTCCCTTTCCGTTGTCTCTATCCCCTTCTTGACCTCGTGGGGACTGGTTGTCTCTCTGTTAGAGCAGCAGAGATTTAGGGTTATTGATGACAGATAATTCCACTGGCTTTCTGTCTACCAATACCTCCTATCCATAAAAGTTAAAAATAAAAGAAAGTGAGACTTCCTAGCTCTACCTTCCCCTTATCCTGTCAAAATCTTTGTCTCTGCTGGAAGAAATTCACAATCTTGTGATTTCAGAAGTTATACTTAAAATTTTCAACAAGTGACACAGCACAGGCACCCACCAATCACCACAGAGGCCAGTGGTGGAGCCAGTCCATTACCACATCAGTTGCTGGGTCATGAGGAGGGCACAGGGAAGGAACCCGCACTCAGGGGACGGGTGGGCTGGAAGGGAGAGTTCTCAGATGACTTGGGGCAGTGGCCACTTAATCACTGGAAAAATATTTCAATATTTTAACATTAGTATGGCCCCACCAGTGTGAACTAGTTAAATATCAACACGTTGTGAGTTCTTTGAGAACAGAGACTATGTTTTAGTTTTCATTGAACAGCACAGATCCATAAGCCTTTGTCTGCAGGTCTAAAATCTAAAAGTTAAAAAAAGCAAATATTGTCTCTGTAACTCATTTGACTGCAAAACCTGGTTTATCTTGATGTGAGACCATTTACAAACTTTATTATTCCTAAGTGAATAGTCATGATTTTCACTGCTGACACATTAATGTGTTTGATACGGCTCAGAGTCCCCCTGGAGGGGTATTTTGTAATAGAAGATGCATGCACTGTTTTCCTTTCCTAAAATTTGAAAAATTTTGCATTTAGATGCACATCTGGTCCCGAGGGTTTAGACAAAGCACTATGTACAGAAACCATCTAGCTTGCTGACTGAATGTGCCTATGTGGCTTTCAAAATTCTGCTTTGATGAGATGAAATGGCAGATGGAATGGAAAAACCAGTTTCTTCTCAAACTCAGTGTTGTAGACCTTTTTAAAATCTAAAATCACAGCCAATAATATTGACGAATTTATATCATCCCATTATTTTCTCCAGCCAAAAAAAAAAGTGATTTTTTTTTCATCATTTACTTATGGACCATTTCCAAATATAGGCCCTAAGCAACATGCCCCTATAACTAATTCTTCACTTATACTCATACAATCTCTCAAGGTCATATGTAGAGCCCCACGCATGGAAGATATTCACAACCATTTATGTTAGTAATAATTTTAAAAGGAATATCAGTGTCAATTTAGGTAACAGTGCATTTCACTTTGCCTGGAAACGTTTCCAATGTTCAAAAATACTCTAAGAATGCTTTGCGAATAGTCAAATTGGCTTTTATACACTTAAAGTGATTCAAATATCTAAAACAGCAGTCCCTAGAAGTACTAGAAGTTGTCTCATTAAATTAACGTGAAAACTATTTTTAAATATTAAAAAAGCACATGATAAATCCCAATATTTGGAAATACAAATTCACATGAATATTTCTGCAATGAATTAACTTGAACCCACTGGAAACTCATGAAGTTTTACCAATGAAGTGCCCTCATTAAATCACATCACATAACATGGACCGGAAATATCATAAAGCCCAAAATCACAGGATGATGGGAAAGGTAAAGAAGGCCAAACCCAGAAAGGCTTGTAGTCTAGGAATACTGAAAGCAGAATAAGGAGGGGAGGCTATTCCCTACAGATGGTGTGGGTGTGGGAGTGGGGCAACTCAAAAGGCTTGGAAACTCCTGGCAGTGAGAGAGCTGAGTGCAGACCTGAGTGCACCAGGTGGAGAATGCATTTCAGAGGCAAGACATAGGAATCAGGCAAATGAATTGGAAGACCATTGTAGTAAGTCACGTGAAGCATGATGAATCTCTGAACCATAGTAGTGATCTGAGGATGGAAAAGTTCAGCAAAAAAAGACTGAATGCACTGAATTTCTAATTTGCCCTTTCTACTTAAATCTTAGACTCTTCATGAATGAGTTAACAATTCTAGGTTGGTGGGCTAGAGGCTGACAGACCTTGCTTGCCTCCTTTAGCATGTTTCTTCTACATTTGTGTAAAGAACGAATATTTGCATGTCAGTGGTTTGAAATATCCTGTAAATACTTCATACAGAATTGAAGACATAAAGCAGCCCTGGCACAGTGCCATATCTGATGCATTTCACCATTGCTTTCTGTCACACTCACGGGGAAGAGAGAGAAAGAAAGATGTGCAGGCCTGCCTTTGGTGAGGTCTGAGTGCAGCAGCGGTGATATTCCTTTTTTAATCACAGTGTCATTCTTCTTGATAAACTCAGAGAGGAATGGAAACTACATTGAGAAAAGTAGACTACAGCTATACAAGGCTCCTTTTTTGCTGTGCTGAAAACAAATAAAAGATAACATTTCATAGAAATCACTTGCACTACACTAGAGTCCATCATGGTATTGAACATTTTTTTGAAGATAAAATGCTAGGATTATTAATCTATAGACAATCAAGTTCTTCAGATTTGAGGAAAATGGAGAAAATTTCCTAAAGGAATTTCTGTTTTTCTCTAAACCTGATGAAAAAAAAAAAAAACTCAGATTTTTATCAATAAACCTTTACATAAAATAATGTGCATATATATACATACATATATAAATTTATATAAATGAAATACCCCTTTTATTAGGTTTCTTAGAGATGTTCTTATATTAGATTTCTTAGAGGTATTCTACCTCTGCTGGGATTCAATTGTTAGAGCATCTCTGATTCAAACAATTTTACAAAGTATCAAGAATTGAATAAAGTAGTTGCCTACCCATTCATTTTAAATTTCCTCCATAGTTTGCTATTATATGCTGATATTGAGAGGTATTGTTCAGTTATATTTTATGGTGACTCTTACAAATACCTTCCAAAAGCTAAGCTGTTAACATAATTGATGACGTAAAAAAAACCCAAAACAACAATAACAAAAAAACCTACTATTTCCTGATGTATACTTTGTGAAAAATTAGTTTGCATACTTGATTATTGGGTAAGTGTACAGCTTACAGTAATATGGCAGCTAGCTTGTTCTGTGACTTCAGACACTGCTCTTCATGTCTAGGCTTCAGATTTCTCATTAGTAAAATTAAGAACAAATATGAATGATCTCTGACTTCAAGGTATATAATATATATTCTGAGAAAATTTATTTTTCCACCCTTATTAACATATCAGTATTACGTGATATCAAGTATATCAAGGAATATTTGTGCATCCATTTATGACATATTGTGACATACTGTAGGCGATTAATAAATATGTGTTGAAGAGTAAATTATTCTTCTATTAATTTTTCTAGATTTTATCCTCCGTAAACTGCCTATGTGCTATTACTGAAATCCTTCTGGGCAAGGACAAACTTAGCAATAAAGATCATTTAAGGACAAAGCATCAAGACAGTGATATACTTTATAGCTAAAGAATCCAGCATCACAGATATGTATATTGTCTAATAAACTAACATGTGATCCCAGAAATGCAGGTAGATTTTTTTCTGTTAGGTTCTTTTAGAGCCATTTTCTCTGAGCCTTCTGATTCAATGATAAAAATGGAGCTGAAGATTTTCCTGTCAATGTTGAATCGTGAAGTTCTGGCCCCTGGGAAACACGGCTGGATAAGCTTATACAAAGAAGAAAGTGGAGCAACGGACATGGGAAAATGTTCCTTAAGTGTACTTCAGTTACAGTGCCTTTACGTGTTTGGAGGTGATGGAAATTACTTCAGTCATTCGACTGCCTCCTTAATATCGACTCTTAGTCTTTTGACATGGAAGAACTTATGAGGTATGTATATGTGAGCACTGAACTTGTTCCAGTTTCAAGTGAGAAAAATCAGTGATTTGCTGAGCCTTCTCTGCTGTGTCTTAACTCTAATCTTCATCACCACCGGGATTTCTTTGAACAGAAAGGTAGCTCATCTGCCCCTCCATTCTTATTCCTTCAGTATTTGTTGCATTCTCTTTCTCTCTCTCTCTCTCTATACACACACACACACACACACACATATACATATACATATATATATGTATATTTAGTCTGATCATGATACCAGCTACCCTTCCCTAAAAAGACATTTGTTTATTTTTTTTCCCTTATAGATTTGGGAGATCCCAATTCACACTTCCTGAAGCATTGCATATTTTTCAGAACTTAAACATCTTTGTAGAGTCTCTGAATCTTGCAGCCTTTTGGCTTTTTCAAGCAATATTCTACTTTGGATGTAGGTCTGCCTTTATTTTGGATTCGCGCCAAATGAATTCAATTTAATGAGCATTCTTTCCAAATCCAGCGTTGTGTTAGGCTTTAAAGGAGACTGAAAAGATAGAAAGATACATGGGCCTCCCCACAAGCCTCAGTCTGGGGAGTATTCCCTGGGTAGCTTCCTTTCTCTCACCTGAGTTCAGAGATGCTCTCCACGTGCATCTTCTTTTTTGCCCCAGTTCTCAAGCCATTTCACATTTGCAGAAAGAATATCAATAATTACACAAGGTACCCGAACTCATTATCAAACTGTGCTCCTAAAATGTCAGATTCAGTAGTCTGATCACAATGGCTGGGTCTCCACACACTGCACCAAATACACATCGCTACCAATCAGAGGCAAAAACATGAGCAGAAGCTATGCCACATACATCTGCGGTCTTTGATCAAACACTCACCATCTCCTTTCCAGGCTGACTAATTAGACCTAGATAATTAGGCTTAGTCCATCTGGTAAACTACTAAGTAAATAAATTGTCTGGTATAATGATTACTTTTGCCTTTACCCTCGTGTGTGGAACAGCTTCTGCCAAGATAAGCTCTTCTTATCTGTCTTCCTCTTGGTTTGGGTAGTTTTTCCATTTTCCAAATACAATGTAAGTAACTCTCCTCTGGTTCTGACCACCAACTTGTTTGGCCTATCATATTGAGTCAGGTCACAGAAATCATTATTTTATCTTCTTCTTGGGATGGGAGCTTCTTTTCCCAATGATTCTTGGGATCATATACTTTGAACATGGCACGTTGAGCCATCTGGTGATTCTCAGCGGGAATCATTAGATTTTTCTTTAACATAGGGAGAACAAAAATATTTTTCAAGCAGAGTTGAAACCAAACCCCACCAACCAGAGCTAATTCCTGAGATGGTAGCATGAGGGTATGAGCTCCTTTCCTTCCAAACATCATCGTCCTTTAAAAATCAGTCTTCCTACCCAACAAATTTCACCTTTTGATAACATTAATCTTCCAGACTTCAGATTTCCAAGTCATCTTTGGCTCACCTTCTTTCTTATCTTGTACTCACTTACTCTCCAAGAAACTCCATGTTTTCTGCTCCAATTCTTCTTGCATACTATGGCCAATCTTAATTAAGGACACTTTAATAATATGAATTTTCTGTTCAAAATTTTCTATGGCTTTTTGTTTTCCCACATAATTAAAAATAACCTTGATTTAGATATTGTGATCTTTATCATCAGGGCCTCACTTCATGCATTTTATCTTATTTCTTATTTACTCAAATTATACTTTCCTATTCCACTCAACACTGGCCTCCTCACTGTGACAGGGACATGTTAGAATTATTCCCACTTACGAATCTTCACTCATTCTATTTGTTAGCATCTCTACAAAAAAAAAAAAAAGAAAAAAAAAGGATGGAAAACTCAAATGAAATAATTTGAGAAATTTTAATACAGGAGTATTTACTAAAGTATGGAAAAAGGTAAGGAGATCACCAAAGACAGTATAGTTCCCTAGCATTACTATCAATGGGGACTGTTACCATCCCTGAAGCAAAAGTGGTCAGGGGAAGGAGATGCTAGAAACTGCAAGAGGAGACTGATGTTGAGAGGAGGACCAGGGAAGTCCTGATGATTGGTGGAAGGTCACAGCCAGCCTGGGGCATGCCCACAGGAGGGGTCCAGGAGAACCAACACCCTAACATCCCCTTTCTCCCTCTTCTGATCTTACAATAGGGGCCCCATTTGGCCAAGCCTACCAAAAACTGATGGTATGGAGCAACTTGATGAAGCCTGAAAAGGTCAATCAGCCTGTCACAGAGGGGTGTGAAGAGGGGCTGGAGATGATTTTGTAGGGGGGAGAGAGAGAGAGAGAGAGAGAGAGAGAGAGATCCACTTATTTTATTTTCCTTGAATTTGCTTTTGCCTTACCTCTATATCTTTCTGCTTCCTACCAACTTTATTCTTACTTTTTTGTATTTGCATACAATAAATAAATACCTTTTTTGGTATACAGTTTTGAGTTTTAACACGTGCATAGAATTGTGCAACTACTATCACAATAAAGATATAGAACATTTTTATCACCCCCCCCCCAAATGTCCTCACGTAGTCTCTTTGCAATCAGCCCTTCTCCAGATCCCCCAACCTGGCAACCAATGATATATTTTCCTTCCTTGTAGTTCAATCTCTTCCAGAATGTCATATGAACAGAATTGTATGGTATATAGCCTTTGGAGTCTGGCTTTTTTCACTCATCAAAGCGAATTTGAAGTTCATCCACATAGTTGTGTATATCAATAGTTCACTGCTTTTAATTGCTGAGAAATATTTCATTATATGAATGTACTATATCTTTTTAATTCACTCACCAGTTGAAGGACATATGGATATTTCCACTTTGGGATGATTACAAATAAAACTGCTATAAACTTTCCCATACAGGTTTTGTATAAATCTTACCTAAAAGTGAGATTGCTGGGTTATATGGTAAGTAATGTTTTATTTTACAGTGACTGTAATATTTCGTATTCCCATGAGTAATGTATGAGAGAATTTCACTTGCTCCACATCCTCACCAATGCCTACTATTGTCATTCTGTTTTGTTTTTGTTTGGTTTGGTTGTTTAGACCATTCTAGTATCTGTAAAGTGAAATATCATTATGATTTTAATTTGCAGTTCTTAATGACTAATTATGTTGAGCCTTTTTCCCTGTGCTTATTGGCCATCCATATATCTTTGTGGATCTGCCTTTTCAAAATTTTTTTCCATTTTTTACTGGATTGCTTGTTTTCTTATTTTGATAGCTTTTTTTTTATATATATATTTGGAAAAAAAGTCTCTTGTCATACGTGTTATTTACATACATATTTTCCTGGTCTGATGTTTGCCTTTACATTCTTTTAGTAGTGATTTTAAATATGCAAAACAGTAAAAGTATATAAAAGGGAATTAATCATTAATATAAAAGAAACTCAAAAGAAATCACAAGAGATGATATTCCATAACATTGTATATGTTTAAAATACTGGATGAAAAGCATATTTAAAAAAATGAAAGCACCAAGCCCACATGGTTTTGTAGCAGAATTCTGATGAATGTTTAAATATTAGATAATACCAATGCTACTTAAACTATTTGAGAGCATATAAAAAGAAGATAATTTTTCAATTCCATTTTATGATTTGCTTCAAAAGAAAGCAGAGGAAGCAGGTGTAGTGTTTGTGTAAGAATAGATGAAACAAAACTGGTCTTGAGTTGAGAACCACTAAAGCTAGGTCATAGATGACATGTACATGAAGGTTAATTATACTCTCCTGTGCAGTATATGGTGTCGGAAGTGTTGTATAATGATGGTTTTCCATAAATAAAGCCGCAACTTCAATTATAAAAATATTTATAAATGTAAATGAAAAGTAACAGCAATAACTTTCATAAAACTACAGGAAATAAACATTATAAAATAATAAACATTATAAAAACAAAGAATCCCACATTAATAAGAGATTTGAACAAAACATTGCAAGCTAAGACAAGTAATTGGAAGAAAAAATTAATAAGTAAGGATATGATACATCTCACCGTTTCATTAAAATATAACAAAACAAAATTCTTTCATGATGATGCATTAAATTAAAATTAAATTTTAAAAGAGGGTGAGAAGTCTTTACAACAAGAATTTTAAAACTTTCCTATAAACATCTCTTGACACAACAGAGAAACACACATCAAAACTGAATAATTTCTTTTAGAAATTATTAAAACTACAAAAGATACTGTATGGAATAGAATTTTTAAAATATTCAGAGGAAAAGCAATGACTTCTAATACAGATTATATAAACTGAGAGGAAGGGGATGAATCAACTAAGCACCATTTTATAAAGAAAGAACAGAACAATAAAATAAATATGAAGAAAGCAGAAAGAATAAAATAATAAAGACAAAGGTAAAAATTAACATGTTAGAAAACAAGAAAATATAACTAATATAACTCATACATAAATAAAAAAGCTAATTCTCTGAAGAAATCAAAGAATAAACCTAGTAGACAAACCACTAAGTAACAAAGACAAGAAAAAAGGGAATAAACACAAATACACACAATTAAAATAATAAAGAAAATGACTTTTGAAATTACAGGAATTAAAAAAAAAAAAATTCCCAAGAGAAGACTTCCCACAGTTCTATGTAGATTAATTTAAAAACTTACTTGAAAAAGATAAATTTTTAGGGAAACAAAATTTGCTAAAACCGATCCTCGAAAGAAGAAAAAGTTTTAATTTCAATGTCCTTAGAAGACATAGAGGAATTGGTAAAGGGCCACAAAAATCTATTACATTTTATAATGAAGAATATATAAATTATCCTGATTTGAAGATCATGTATTGCATATAGGTGTTGATATTCAATGCTGTACCCCACAGATATGTATGATCAACTATGTTCCAATAAAAAATAAATTAAAAAAATAAAAGAATAGAGAACAAAATGCTACACCCCCAAAAAGAACCTCATTCAGATGTTTTCACTTCTATCAAAACTTCACAGAACAAATAATTCTACTGCAATTTAAACTGTACCAGGGCTTATAAAACAAGGAAAACGTTCAAATTAATTTCATAAAGGGACTATAACATTGATCCCAATCCTGGCAATGATTACAACAATCACAACCACACAAACAACTAAATTACAGACTAATCTCACAGATAACACCAAAAACTTATAAATAAATAATTAGCAATTACAATCAAAATATATTTTTAAAGATGTATCATGATTAAGTGAGATTTATCCCAGGAAAATAAACATAAATCGACATCAGCATCTTAATTAAGATCTTTCCTATTCCTATTAAAATCATGAAAAAGGCAAGAATGAACATAATATCCATTAATAATTAATATTATAATAGAGGAATTATCCAGTCAGACAAGATCAATAATTTGAAGTATAAAATTAAAAGAAAGAAAAAAAAGTATTTGTATTTGTAGATTATATGATAGCATACCTTGAAAACCAAAGACAATCAGTGAAAAAATTAATATAAACAACAAGAGAATCAGTAATTTAGCAGGTTATAAAAGTTAAAATACAAAATCAATAGTCTTTTTATGCCCCAATATAACAAGGTGTAAAATATACTGGAAGAGAAAAATTTACTATAATAACCATTTATTATAATAACGATATAAAATTCAGGAATATCTTCAACAAGACACATGCAAAGTTTAAATAAAAGACCATTTAAAATATCATTGAAAGAGAAAGTAGGCTCAATCAAATGAAGATAACATCTACAATTTTGGATAGAAAGATAATTTTAAAATGTCACTACTTCCCAAGTTAATGTATATATTTAATGTAATGCCAACACAATCCAATGTATTTAATTTCATTTTTTTAGTCTGCAGCTACACAAGGAGGAAAAGTTGCAGACTAACGGGTACAAAACTATGCTATCTACTCTTTGTGAATCACTGCAGTATATGAATGTGTTGAAACAACACACTGTACCCCACAAAGATAAATATAAATAAAAATTGATTTAAAAATTACTATCAAAAATAAATTAACAATAAATATCTATAAAACTCTGAAAAATACGAACAATTGAGAGGAATATATATAAATATATATATTTTTTATATATGATATTATTATATTAGAAAGCCAGATTGATATACCAATAAAACAAAATGGAGTCTAAAAATATATAAAATACATGTGGGAAATTTTACATGATAAAGGTGCAATCTCAAGCACCTGAAAAAAAGATGAAATTTTTAATCATTGGTGCTGGAACACCTAAATAGGAACTGGGAACAAAATAATTTGGAAATTATACCTCACAAAACCCACCTGAAAAAATTAAAAATAAATATGTAAATGTAAAAATTAAAACATACAAGAACTAGGGAATAATGTGTGAATTATTTTATAACGCGAAAGTAGAGAATGCTTTTCCAAGTAAGATTCAAAATTCAAAGTAGTAAGAAGAAAATGATTTGTTAAGCTACATACGATTTTATTTTTAAATGGCATGGCAAAACAATACTTCAACAGCAATGTACAGAGACAAATGACAAACTGGGAAAAAATACTCGCAGCTAGTATTCCATATAGAGGTGTCAAATCTCTGTTGTGTTGAAAGGTCCTAAAACTTAAGAAAAGAGATGGCTTATAGAATGGCATTGTGAGAAGCTCCACAGATTCATTGTCCAGCAAGACAAACGAAACTGGTGAATATTAATTTAAAAAAAAATTAAAGTCGCTGCAAATTGTGCTAAGGGCCTACAGAAAATGAGGGTTTTTTGGTCTATTTGTTTGTTTGTTTTTAAAGAAAATCTACTGAACTTTGGAGTACCCTGTGACACTTGACTACCTGCTGCACCCTCCCTCCCCCACCCAGCTCTGCAAGATGAAAGCACCACTCTAGCTGGGTGTTGGATGTGGTCAGGAGACTGGGCTCCCTTCACGCAGCTCCCAGTCAAGGGCAAGGGTATCTTCCCGGGAGGAGCAGGCTGCCCAGATTTCTTATTGCCTCCCAGCTCCATGCTGCAGAGATGTTGGGGCTGTCTTCCTCCACCAGCACTACTCATAGGGCAGAGTCTCTAGGCATGGTAGCTAAGAATACTGGGTCCTAATCACCTTCATCCTGGAAGTCTCATAAGGAGGAGGTTCCAAGCTGAGAAAGACAGGCTGAGATGACCCGCATCTGCTGCCCCCACCCAGCATCCTCCTCATCAATCAGGAATGTCACTTTGAAAGAAGGGGGCCACTGCCTCTCTCCCAGCTCAAGAGCAGTGGCTCAGGGATTTTGCTGAGAGAGAAGGAATTCACAAGAATAGAGCTCTGAAGTTTTCCCCAGAGAAACTCACTTCATTTGGAATGGAGTGTGGGGATGTTCAAGCCTAAGGTTTCATTCAAAAAACAATGGTAATTTTTGTGGAAAGGTATTAAGAGGAGGTTGGTAGCCCTGGGAGAACATCAAGCTAAATTGCAGTCCAGCTAATTTGCCAGAGAGAGCTAGAGAAAGATTTTAAAAAGCACTCATGGGAGTCAAAACAGAACTCAGATACCGACCTCAAAAAATATTCCTGAAAAGGCTATTAGACCTTGGAGAAATTTATGCTCTAGGGCATTCTTGAAAATAGAGCAATTAGTCAGCTATTAGTGCAGCCTAACAACAATGGGTGATACCATCAGAGGTAGATGGCTTAGCAGAGAGGTTAGAGGAGGAGACAAAAGATCCTTGCTAATGCTACTGTAATCTCTGGATGGCTGTGCATGCCCAAGGCTGCACCCTCTGGGCAGTGACATCAAGAGCTTTAAATGTGAGCCAAACAACAATGTTTCCTGGTCTAAGGTGACAGCTGGGAGGAAGAGGCCAAGAGCATCTGCAGAGATCCTAGCCAGCACTGTGGATCCCAAGCTAGCAGTCACAATATGCAAACTTCTCCATCTGCGAGAAAAAAAATCCCAACTTGAGCATGCTTTTATAAATCAGAATTCATGCAACTTTCTGCTGTGCAAACATGGCGATCAAGAGTACAATGTGCAGGGCTTTGTTTCTTCGAACTTCCTAGGACTTAGGTTTTGTTTCTTCGAACTTCCTAGGACTCGGTTCCTAAGTCACCTGGGGGTGGTGAGAATGGAGTTCGTTTAAAAATACAGATAGCTGAGCCTTAGTACAAGACCTTCTGATTTGGTGGTCCAAGGTGAAGTCCAGAAATCTGTATTTTTAATAAGCATTTCAGGGACTTTTTTAAAAAAAGGTACTTCAATGTTTCTCAACTCCTGAGTTTTCATTGGCTTCATCTGTGTTGAGAAAATTTCATTATTCAGAGATATAGGTATATACAGAATTCCAGGAATTATTTCTATGTGGAAAGATACTTTAAAACAATTTAATGAACAGAGTTCTTTTAACCACATTTCAAAGGAAGCTTTGTAATGTATAAAAAAATGAATTCCTTATACTCATATTTTGCAATGAGCACTATAAATGGAAAACTATTCAACTCAGCAGCATAATAAAGGAATGCTACCTTAATTTTGGATTACTTGAGGACACACAATAAGGTGTCAATTGTACTCCCTGCTCCCACCTGTCAATTCACTCTTTCTAGTCTATGCCTCCTCTTTTGTCTATTTAAAATAGGTCAGGATTAATAAAGATAATTTCTTCGTTCTGCATAACCTCAACAACACATTAAGTGTAGCAAAAACATCCTTTACTTTAACAGCATAAAGCCAAAATCTCCCATTCACTTGCTCTATGCTACAGCAAAAAATAATAACAATAATAATATTAAGAATAATATAGAGAAAAAATAATTTTCTGAATGGCACATCAGTCCAATTTGAATCCTTTAAACAACCAAAGGAGATGTTCCTGAACTCAAGAACTATGAAGCTCCACTTTTGGATTTTTGACTGCTAAATTATAAAATAAGTAACTTTAATCTATTTTTTGTCTATTTAGAAAAATGAGGGCAATATCACATACTTCAAAGGCATGGCTATGGAATGCACAAAAACTTTGGTAAATAATTTGTGACTGGAAACTGCTGAGTGCTGAGAGTTGTTTTAACCTCTGTGCCTCATAGAGCATCCATCGGCCTTGCCTGTGCTGCACTCAGTGCCTGGGAGCTTTGAGAGGGCTAGCCATCCCATTTAGCTTCTTCATGACTCATTGATCTAAGCTTTTAGACACTGCTTGAACTTCACATTTCTTAGAAGGTGGTTAGAGCTAGTAGCAGACTGCTCACTAGGGACAACTCGGAATGCCCCTAAAGCAATATTAATGATGGCATGAGCTGGATATGTAAGGGAATCTAAAAGGTGAAAAGTTATAGGCCTATAAGGTATATTCTCTCCAATGCTTCCAATTTTGCTCTGGAGTAGATTTTCTCTAAAAATATGTTATCTGAGTGACAGTTAAAAATTCCAGTAGCAATAACTCGTCTGTCTGTGATTGTGGGTTTTCAGCATCGCCGCCAAGTTTTATGGTGAAGATTCTGCAAAGCAGTAGAAATCTGAAATCTGGCACATACCCCAGACTCATACTGCTCAGAAGCTCTAAATAATAAATATTCTTTATCCAATATTCAATCCAGCTACCCTTCCAGCAGGAGAGAACACGTTTGTCATAAGGCAGAGAAAAGTGAAGATTTTGGAGACATTTTGTGTGTGTTAGTTTAGTTTCCTCAGAAAGTAGAGCCTGAGAAGTTTCAGGGCAGGGAGGTTGTCTGAGAGATGATCTCAGGAAGCAGAAGTCAGGGAGGGAGGAAGACAGGAAGACACAGAAGGAGGATCAACCAATCTCAGTGTGCATTGCTGCTTCCACTGCTGAAGGCGAGAGGGCTCAGTTCATCCAGAACATCTGAGAAATAAATAGAAATGTCCTCGTGAAAGTAAGGAGGCTGAAGTCTTTATTCTCTGATACTCATCTCCCATTGGCTGAAGGTCACTGCCAACAGCATTAGCTTCAGGCTGTTCCTAGGAATGTTCCAAGCAAGTTCTGCTGGTATCTCTGAAAGCCCTGGAGCACAATATATCGATTCAGGCTATGCTTGTTGGAGTACAGCAAGGTGAATCAGACCTTGCACAACAGAAATGAAATGAGGCACACAGCATCTGCTGCGGTCCAGACTGTTGCAGTGTGCAGACTGCCCCATGCCCTTCATTACATTCCCTCTGTCACTGCATTTTCAAGGTGGGGACTGACTGAAACTTCTATCAAAAAGCTTAGAGGCAGGTTTAGTAGAATAAGTAATGCTGCAACTGTTATCAAGACTATAATTTCTTATCTCCCTCTTCAACCACACCTTCTAAATTTCCCTCACTCTTGTAGCCCTTCTGCAGAACTATGTTGCCTATCTGGGAGAGTAATACAGACCCACCCCCATGAGGGATCTCACCCTTTTTGTGCAATGGTTGCTACAATTGTCTGTTTACACTTATCACCATGCATGGACTCACCAAGGGACACCCCAGTGGATTCTCAAGTTGCAACCATACACACCCCTGAGTTCCGTCTGGTAACCAGAATAGCATTAGAAAATAACTCCTTTTGTGCTGAAATAGAGAGCCCAATGAGGGCTCCAGTTTCAGGAAAAACTGTCCCTTGTTGAAAGGTTGCCTCCAAATCCCAACCTCCAATCCAGTGGGCCTAAGATCTGCATCACACACATTCTGCAGGTGTGTTGCTGGTGGTGATGGGGAAGAGGCAATCCTACCTGTACCTTTGTTTGAGGCTGACATCTAACAGGCCCTATCCCAGGGCTCCATGTGCCATTACTGCCTGTAGGGGCCATTACTTAAGCAAAGCATACCTCTCGAGATTATACATTGTCTCCATTGACTTCTGATTCTTATAATTCAATTCAGGGCTGAATTTTTAACACTTTTGCCCTCTGGCTGCAGGAGATATTTAAGTGTTGCCATACAGTCTTTTTGGCTGTCACAGCATACCATAGGTAGATAGTTGAGCCTAGAATTTTCTTTTTGTTCAAGGCTTTCAAGACTCTATGACTTTTATACTTACCATGTCCCATACTGTTCAAGTGCTAGAGCCACTGGATAACCCAATGCTTATCTACTGGTCCGCAACCCAGTTCAACTCCCATATGATTCAGTAACTAGGATGCCAGGCACTCTGGGACAACGACTGCCCTCCAATGAGATGATGATCCTTGATAGACCCAGTTCTAGAATCCCATCCTCAGCACTTCCTAGGATCACTTAGCTTAGGTTTCCCTGATAGGACAGCCTGTGATTCTTAGAGTGCAGCTTCTGGAGGGGAGGTGATCTCAGGGAAATGAGGAAGCAGAGAAATTGAGACAAGGAAAGATAGAAAGCCAATATAAGGGTGTGTTATCTAGGATGCTACGGCAGGCAAAAGTAGGTCAATTTTTTCAGGACTGCTAAGAGGTGTAGAGGATGCTCCCAGAATTATCCAATGGCTCCCTTCCCCCAATGGAGGGGCTAAATTTTCTGCCCTTCCAGGCTCTGCATGAGCACAGGCTGAAATGAGATCCCACCAGGTTAGCTCTTGTGAGAGAATGGCAAAAGATACAAGACGCTCCGTTAGGCGGAATCCTGGCAGCACAAAGCAGGCCGAGCTTCATTGGAACTGACCGCCACAGACAAAACTGAAATCCGAAGTAGCTGAAGTTACTATGAAGACAGCATGTGACGTATCTGCTGTGATGTGGCGTTGCAGGGAAGGACCGATCTCCACCTGACCTAACCCTCCCCTTCCCCGTGCTGATCATCATCCTGTCCTACCCAAGCACCAGCCCATCAGCCAGGTGCCTGTGTAAGTGTTAGGAGAGCAGCCAGAGACCCACAGCACAGCACGTTCTCCCGCACTCTCCTGTAGCACCCTGCCGATGACGCTGACTGCATGCAAAAGAGGCCAGCAGATCTTTATGCAAACTTCAATCTCACATTTCGTAGAAGAGACCCTTGTTTCCCACCACTGCTCACAGAGCATATCAAAATCTGGCCACACAGAACTTGATATCCTTTCCCAAAGACAGGAGACAGCAGGCTGAGGTTAGCCCAGGGCTTGGGGATGATAGACCTAGGTTTAGATCTAAGCCCTTAAACCAACTGTGAGATCTTTGTCAAGTTAAACAAACAGCCCAGGCTTGACTGTCTCATCCTTAACAAGGTAATCATCTCTTGCACTGGCTTGTCAGAAGGGGTAATTTTGGTTTTGTGTGTTTATATACATATCATATGTAACTGCCGGTGCATAATAAATGCTCTAAGTCCCCCAGCGAGGGGGGCTTTGAGCCTGCTAGGCCTTTGCCCAATCTTCTCCATCTTCCCAGAATGTACCTCTGCTAGGCCTTTGCCCAGTCTACTCCATCTTCCCAGAATGTACCTCTGCTAGGCCTTTGCCCAGTCTACTCCATCTTCCCAGAATGTACTTCTGCTAGGCCTTTGCCCAGTCTACTCCATCTTCCCAGAATGTACCTCTGCTAGGCCTTTGCCCAGTCTACTCTATCTTCCCAGAATGTACCTCTCCCTACACCTCCTCTGAGTGCCCTGTGATGAGCTTAGTCAGAGTTAGTCCATGCTCAGTGCCCAGTAGTATTCATGGACCAAATACAGTCCTGTGTGGGACACTGCCAGATGCCTTAGAAAATATGTCTTCTGCATTCCTCCTCATGTGTCAGTCTAGTAATCCTGTTGAAAAAGAAAATCACTGAAATTGTATGTGGCTTTCAGTTAGAAAACCCATGTTATACTTTTCTAAGTCTTCCCAAACACTTTGATAAATCATTCTTGACTCTTCCATGGTTGGAATCTGTAGTTGGTAGAATCAGAGACTGCTGGCCACCAATAGTTTTTGGATACATACTCATGCTAGTTCAGGTCCTCGAAGAAGCAGTTGCTGACACACACGGAGGATAAAGGGGGGTGGCAGAAGCAGGAGAAAAGAGCCTCTAGCCTGTGATGTAGGTGAGGCTCTTGTGAGAAAAGGAGGGAGAGGAAGGGCCTCAGACCACAGTATGGTTCTGAGATAGTCTCAACTGAGCTGAGGGGAGGTCCCCACGCATGCACAGGCTGCCTGTTAGGAGTCCCAGGCCAGGCATGTGTGCCTGCTCCAATAGCTCTGTTGGGCTCTGCATTCCAGAGGGCAGCTGGGAAGCAAGGCCTTGGCATGCGTTCTGCAGAGGGCTCAGAAGTGCAGCAGCTGGAGACTGTCCTCCACAGGCGCTTCTCCTGGTGGGAGATACTAGCAGAGCATCTCCATGGCCACAAACCTATCCCTTTCAAAGCAGCTCTATCCCCTTTCGAATATTCAAGCTTATATGATTTCTAGCCCCAATTCTCTAAATAGCTTGGGACACAAAACTGTTAATACCAGAAGAGCTGGACACATTTAGAACAAAGTGTGAGGAACCTACACGTCGAGATTCCATATAAAGTCCCAGATGCTCCAAATAAGGCATCATCTGCAAGGTAGTTTTGAGCCAGACAGGAGGAGGTGGTTGTTCTCATATTCAGTACTCATTCTCTCTCCCATGAATGACATTCCTCTCAGCCCATTCAGTCCTGAACTGCCCCAGATGTGCAGGATTTTGAATGAGTCGTTAGCTAAGTTTCGGTTGTGCCGAGTGATCTTTTCTGAGCAGCTGACTGCAGAATTTTTTGCTGCATCATTGAGCTTTGGCACATAACCAACCCCAGGCATTACAGGCAATGTTTTTGACCAATCCAGAGATTTCTGTCTCATTCAGTGAATCGCTTCTTCATTTTACACCCCCTGCCCGTTTCTTGTTAAGAGATGTTCGTGTTAACACAGTTGGCAGGTTGAGTGGAAGGCCTCAGACTGCTCTTTTAACAGAAAGCTTTGTCTCTTTCTCTCGGTTTATCAAACAGCTTCACAGGCACTATAATGAGTTTGCCAAGCTCATCTTTTGTCTATTAAGGAGCGTTTGGCTGCATTTTTTTTTTTTTCTTTCAAGGAGGAAGTCTTTCTCTGTCTACAGATCAATTTGGACTTGACGTTCAAAGCTAAGACTTCCTTCCTTTTCTGAGTAGTTTTGTTGATATTGGTTTCTACACCCTGTCAGTTCCAATGCTATTAGTATCTTTTCTAATTCAGCGTTAAGAGCACTGCAGAAAATATAAACAGCCTGGCAGTTTTGAGACTTCTGACACTCCAGTATTAGTCACTGCAATTTATCTGTTTTGTTGATAACTAAGAAGCCAGACACCATGGCAAATTGAATGCCATGAATTTTCTCTTCCAGGTGGAACTGCATAGTTAACTAGTCAGTTTTGGGTGTGCGGATACACAAATGTCCCTTGATCGTATCTCCCCAATGTGTGCTGAGAGTGGCAGGTTTGCTGTGAAAGGGAGGTTGGGTACTCAGTGTCTGGAGCGACTGTGGATAACTCTTCACTGGCTCCCACAGGATGAGGTGCAGGTGTCAGAATATCACCCCAGTGTAGGCAACCGGAGTCTCATGGATGATGTCACTGGATAAAAACGCGTTCAACGCGGAAAAGGATACTTCATCCTTTCCCATTATCTGCCTTCCTAGGGCAATCATTATTTAAGTTCATTATTTATCAAATCACTTTGTGAGGTAGAAAAGGAAATAGAAGCATAAAGGTGAAATGGTAATTTAAAGCAATCATTGGCATCTTCCTATTTTCATGTTTTGATCATTCTACTTCATATTGGTTTTTCAACTTTTCTTTTTACATCCTCTCATTTTAAATTAGGTAGCAATCGTCTGGCATACAGAATCAAAGAGAAGTGTGTAACACAGATGAAAATATGTGGCTAATAAGTCACGTGTTACTGGGTATCTTCCATTGTATGTACACTTTTCTTCTGCAGGCTATTTTATTCTGCTTATTTATAGCTAGAGAAAAGAGCTTCTTCCTTTTCCTTTGTATACATTTTAATTCTGTCCTACTGCATATCCTGCCTGCTTTTCCTGGGGACAACGTCTGCTGTCTGTATCTTTGCTTCTAGCCTTCTGTCAGCATGGACACATAGCACAGTGCCACGTTGCAGGACAGGAGGAGATGCACAAGCAGTTGGTCTCCTCTCCTAACCTTGAGTTCTGATATTGAAGGGACTTCTTGCACGGTGTCCCTGCATGACAAAGAGAATGCTATGAATGCTTAAGAACCACATTCATTCAATTCCATTAGGTGAGAATTTATGGAAAGTAGTTCCATAGAGTTATAGGGACACAATTTTTATAACTATTATTATTGATTGCAATTAGTTTCAGCCCCATTCTAAACCTAGTATCCAGGGTCCATGGTGGGGATGGAGAAAGTTCCTGTGACCTCGGACTCCACTATTTGTTTTACTATCATTTTGCGCTTGAAGTATGAGCTGCAGGAAGTCTATTTTATGTACACTGAAGTGAATTTTAATTTTTTTAATTTTAATTTTTTGTGGTGATTTTAATTCCTAAAAGTTATAATTTTTTTAGAATTAGTCTTCTTTAGATGATAGTCTCAGTGAACTAGAGTTTAAATTGAAAACAAGTTTTAATGGCATATACCAAATTCTGACATCACTGGTGCTGGTACAGACAAAGAGCTGCAGGGGAAAATTTTTCAAGCTGGGAGCTTTCATTAAAAACATTGCAGAAAAAAAGAGAAAATAATCAGAATTTATTTATGGGTATTTATTTTTTACTCTCTCTTCCAGTTTGATACAGAATAATTTTTTTAGATTAAAAATAAAGATTACAATAATACTTTTGGGCAGGGAAATATTCTATTATGCAATCCCTTGCAATAGACTTAAAACACCAAAGTGTAACAATTAGGAAATAATCACTGATGTCCTATAGTACCCTTAAAGAGGAAAATTAGTGTAACTGGATTCTCTCTACTGACACATTACAGTGATGGGAATACCCATGTACCTGGGGCTGCTTGGGACCTGTCAGTGTAGTGCAGGGAGGGGATGGTAAAAGGATGGTAGCAGCAGCACAGTGGATAATGAGTGTGGGTTGGAAGTGCAAGGCCATGGACAGAGATGTCTAGGTCTACACCTGCTTTCGGGCAGTTGAAAGAGTTGATGCATGGAGGAGTTGGTCCCTGAACCTGATGCCCTATCTCAATGTGGAAAGTTCTGGGGGGTAAACAAGAGCATCATGGCTGGGCTGCTGAGGCTCATGAAGAAACCAACATGGAGAAATCCCCTCCCTGGATCCACTGTCCGTGCCACCGGTGGCCTGGGAAGAGAGACCCTCCTGTGATCCCAGAATGAAGCCAGACTAATTCATGGAACTCCATATGTTACTTCTTTTGCAGGTGGTACTGGAAAAAAGGAGCTGTAACATCAACAAGATGAAGAGAGAACTTTAAACCTTAAATCTACATCTCTCTGTCTATTCCCATGTGATGTGCCTGTGCCGAATTTCAATATCACTGATAAATCACCTTCCAACTTCTATGCCCATGCACAACTCTGGCCCTGCTATTCTGTCATCAGTGCACCACCTTTATGAAATAAGCAAGGTACTTAATGAGGTTTCATGTCAAGAAAGGAAAGCAGAGATGGGCAGTCATGCAGAGGAGTGGCCATGATGCTGAACTTTAAGGAAGGAGCAGTCTTTTTTTTTTTTTTTTTTGTCTTTTTCGTGACTGGCCGCGCCGCGCCCAGCCAGTGAGCGCACCAGCCATCCCTATGTAGGATCCGAACCCGCCACGGGGTCGGCCCAGGATGGAGCAGTCTTTTTCCAGCTTCTTGACCTCGACTGAATGAGCCTTTCCATGAGAGTATGAGAAATTTTAAATGTGCTATGTATCCAGAAATATCCATAAATTCAATGACAAGGGATACTAAAGTGGATTTAGTTTTGTTATGAGGATTCTTCAACTACTTTTTCCATTTTATTGAACTCAGATGCCATGCACTGTGATTGGCTCTGGAGGATAGAGAGATGAACGATTAATTGAAGAAGAAATATAAAAACAAACAAACACCCTTTGTGTATTTTGTGCCTTATGAGAGGTGGAGAAATTGGGAGAGAGGCAAAGAGGGAGGGGTTGCGCCCTCTTGAGTATGAGGGAAGGGTGTCTGGAAGAAAGAGATCCTTGTTTAGTCACTAAAGACTTTATTTTTTAACCGGTTGTATTGATGTTGTAGTGATGTATATCCAGGATAAAAGGCTTTATGTTTTTAGTGAGGATGAATTTCCAGGAAAAGTCAATCATTTTGAAGAAGTTTCTTGAAGAAACAATTTCACAAGCTTAAGGACTTCAGAACTGATGGTAATTGGGGTAGTAATGCTAGGTGCTGAATAAAAGGCTTAAAAAATCCTATATTCTCACTGGACATAAAACCTAAGAAATTTTAAATATTTAAATATATAGATCATTTCGTTAGATTTTACGTTACTCCTGTAGAAAATATTCAGCTTAACAAAGAAATCATTAACAATTATTATCTTCATTTCTACACAATAATTTCATTCACATCATGATATAAATTCTGATTAACTTTACATGATTAAAAAAGACAGATAAAGAGAGAAAAAGAACCAGAAATTGTCAACCATATTATGATTAAACATTTTAGTAAATACGCTCCTGACCATTGAGTCCGAGGTAATGTCAAAGGCATCTACTATTGACCTTATAATTTTTACAACATGCAATTCATGGAGAATAAGAGACTGCTTTTCATTTTTGGATTCATGAAAATTAAGCTCATTACATTATGATCCCCTCTCATACCTAAGCAGAAAGGGGGTGGGTCTTTCCAATTCTACTGCCTAGGAGAGTGTCTTATGGACTGCATGGGCCAGGGTGAGGTGTGCACTGCTGCACGGCCACACTCATGTTGCAGAGGACACAGGAAGTGTTCACCATCTGGATCAAGAGATGATGCACAGCCTGGCTAAGCAAGTTCTTCATTTAATTCTCTTTCCTTTTTATGTGTCTGTAGCACAATAAAAGAAATTAAAATCAGTGATTGATTGTGCCTGAGTGCATTATCATCAAGACTGAATACATAAACAATGCACCAAATGAGAAGCTATTTAGTCCCATTGCTTTTTTTCTGTATATCTAACTCTGTATATCACGGGCCACATAACTGACATTTACTTTCTTCAGCAGAGGAAAAGGAATTCATTTATTCCATTTGACTGTTTCTCTTGTGTTAATAGAATACATCCTATTTTCCTTGAAGAATTTATATTTACAAAAATATACAAAATCTTTATTAATAAATAGAAATCATTATATAAACTCTTTGAAAACACTACTATTTCAGATTTTTCCCTTAACTTTTTGTTACTAGTTTTAGCTCACAGAAATCTTGGGTATGAATTCTAACATTTAAAATATATCAAGAAATTAATTTTCTTAATTAAAAAGGGCTTAGGGAGACTATTCCTTTTATTGAATCCTATTAACTTATTGCATTGGATTTTATTTGGAAAAAGTTTGATAATCCTAAAATAGAAAAAAAAAGTAATCCAAACCCTTCTAAATATCAAAATTCCTTCCAAAGATAAGTTTATGCCCTGGAAGAACTGACTCATAATCATTTGGTTAATTACTCATGTGCCTATAAAGACATTTGGTATTTCTAAATGGGCTATAGTACCAGCAGTGAATAAAAGGAGTGAGTGTTATAGAGCAGTTGTATATACACAGCACATGATAAATATGGAGGAAAATTTGAGATTATTGTTAAAAACTGTCTTCTGCACCCTCCACCCCTTTTAAAGTATGTGTGACTTGATAATTGAAAGAGTATTCATTTATTTTAAGTAATTAAAAATGATCAATATTATAAGTGTTTCTAAAATGACCAGCTTCCCAGTTTTTATAGTCCTCTATGAGTTGGGTTATGATTATTAATGAAAAACAGTGATGTACTGGTACAGAAGCATTTCCCAGACTTCATACAACTGTCACTTTTCCAGCCATCTATCTATCTAATAGCTTTATTTGAAAAGGTCTGTGATAGGCTAGGGTTGTGGATTTGGGTCAGTATTCAAATATGTTACATTCTCCTAAATTATAGAAGATTTAGGATTTAGGATCTGCCTCTGCCCTAAACTCACTGTGTTACCCTGGGCAAGTTACTTAAGCTGCCTGGGCCTCAGTTTTCTAATCTATGGAGTAAGAATACATATGTCTTCATTCCTTATGTGACTTCAGTCTCATAGTGGTATGTTGAAGCAAATATTGTTCCATTGCTGGTGGAATACCTACTACCCAAGGCTGGTAATTCCACTTTGATAATTCAAGTTTATAGGGGAGAGTGGTAAATTTGATCAAAATTCTGTGTTTTAATTTTTGAAATTATTCACAATTGTAAAAATACTGAGAGAGATCACATAAAAATCCAGTATTCAGCCTACTCTTGCCAATCTTCAGAGCTGGCAATGCTGATCCAACTCCCTGAATTGGCTGAAGCTGAGTACTGGCTACTCCCTTTAAACAGGACTGACCTCACCACTCACCACATCCCCAGCCAGGATCCTGCTTCCAAGATCATACCTCCTGCCTGGTCCTGCATGCATTTTTATCTGCCATGCCTGCTGTAAATGGTCAGCTAGCATAGCAGAATTTCAGAAATATTATTTATTTTCTTTACTTGCCAAAGTAAGAAGTATTTTATAAGCTATGTTAAGATAATAGATTTAAATTTGAGTAGTAATATTTAGAGACACCTGTAGCTATTAAATGACAAACACATTGATCAAATAAATATAATATTAATATTAATTGTTTGTTTGGAAACTTCTACAACAGCAGGATTTTTCCAAAAGCCTTAAGTAAAAGACAGTATTATTTGTGCCAGACTCTCAACTCTTTGTAACTATGTATATGAATCCTTTGAAGTCAACGAGGACTGACTGCTGAAGACTCTTTGTGCAATCCAATCAGGCTACTTTCAATTTTAAGTGCAGGCGACAGGCATGCCTCCTTTGTGAGGCTATGATGCATTGGCTAGTATTGAGTTAGTAAGATTTCTGTTTAGAAATTTGGACAAATGCTTAGGACAAATACTGTCCTAAGCAGCCTGTTAATTAATAAATAGACCTCAAGTCTTATAATCTCCCACTTGCTGGTTTATTTTAAGAGCAGAGTAAAGCTCCACTAAAGCAAGAATACATTTCACTTTGCAGGTTTTTTTTTCTGAAAAGCTACCAGTCTTTACATTGCCACATGATTTGAATAAGAAGTACAAGCAGGGAATCGTTGTCCATAATAATACACGGGCTTGTAAGAGCAAGAACTGGTGAGAAAAAAGTACAGTTTGATACTACCTCAAATACACTGTCTCAGCATATTTCTATTTTGCCTTATCCATCTACAAATACTTTATAGAAATATCTTTTTCAAGGATATTGATAGAATACAATGAGATAAGCTCTTGAATACCTAACAAATTATTTTAGCTTAACCAAATAACTAAAATTACTTTTAAACAATTATCATGTGTGTTTTTGTGTGTGTGTTCTTGGGTGTAAAAAGTATCAAATCATAATTTGAAAAAAAGCATGAGCTATGTTAGATTTAGGAAAAATTGAAATGTTTTCTAATAATTTTTTTTTTTTTGACCAGTAAGGGGATTGCAACCCTCAGCACGGTGTTGTCTGCACCACCATCAGCCAGTGAGTGCGCTGGCCATCCCTATATAGGATCTGAACCCGCGGCCTCGGCACTACCAGCGCCGCACTCTCCCAAGTGAGCCAAGGGGCCGGCCCTCTAATAGTTTTTTTAATATACTTTTTATTGCTTGAATTCTTTCCCCAAAAAGAGAAAGACAAAAAGTACAAAATAATGAATAAAAACAAACAAAATATGTAACCAAATTGAACATCAATCTTCAATCAATTGAATTTTTAAAACTATTTTAGCAAAAATAATACCCAACTTCTACTGCACTTTTGGCATGGGTCTGGGGCAGTTCCAACTACTCTACATTGATTTACTCATTTAGTTCTTATAATTATTTTATGTATTAAATATGTTTATCATCCTCCTCCTCTTACAGAGAAGGACATGGAAGTACGTTTCTCAAAGCTATGGAGCTAATCCTCTGTAGAACAAGATTCCAGCCCAGCAATATGGGTCTGGAATTTTTACCACAACACACTGCTGGCTCTTGTTTGCCAGATATGTTTACATTTTGATTTATAATCAAACTGTGCTAATGCTTTCTGCACGAAACATGAACATTAGACTTGTCTTTAGGAGTCACAGGGCACACCACTTCTGTCTAATTCCACCCAATTCTGCCTCTCTATGTCACCTTCAGTTTGTGTGAAGTGCTCTGAGAACCTCCTGACTGGAAGGAGGAGTTTGGTTGAACTTGGGGAGGGCTGGAACAGTTGGACAAGGCTTCACAGAGCAGTTGACATTTCAATTGAGCCTTAAATTAGATTAAGAATTCCCCAGGTAGAGACAGAGAGGCCACATAAATTGTGTTTATCTGGAAGAAGATGTGGAGGGGAGAGTGTTGTTGGAAATTTGTTCATGCCAGGGAGAAACAGCAGGAGATGAAGGTGGATGACAAAGGGCTTTGTAAACCATGCTTAGGGCCTCCCTCAAAAGCTGACCACAATTCAGTGAGCTGGAAGTCAAGGCTTGCCAAATTTTTCTGCACGCTATGCGACATTTAGTGTGCCACAAAGAGGAAAGTCCTGGATAGATTAGGCCCTGATAACACCTGAGCCTTTCAGCCAATCCTAGCATCAAAAAAAAGTTTATATCAAATGCAGGGAATCTTACCCAAGCTAGGAAACTCCTTCCGTTCTGTCCATCTTGGGAGTCACGCCTCTGTGGTTCTTCTCGGGCTGTACTCCTCCACCCTTGACCTCACCCTCCCCTACTCCTTGCTCTTTATCCTCACCTCTTAGACTGTGCCCAGTGGGATCTAACATCATTGCAAATGAGTTCCTCTATAGTTTCATCATCCTACCATATTCTAGCACTCCCAAGAAGATAAAGATGTCCTGAAAAGAAGCTGCTTCCCTCCTTACCCTCCCATTATTGCCTATTTCAGAACCTAGAGAATCTATCCTAAGTATTTTTAAACAATTACTGTTGCATTCTTTTCTTTTTTCTTTTTAGTGGCTGACCTTGGAGGTATCAGCACCACACTTTGCCAACTAAGCTGACCAGCCAGCCCCATACTGTTCCGTTCTTAAATAAAAATATACTAGGCCCATGGCATCAGTCTATAATAACACCTTTCTGCCTGCTTCTATATGATCTTCAGTCTCCAGTTTGCTCTCCTGCTTTTAGGAAAAATTGGGGGGCACACTTTATGAATTTTTTTTATCCCAATTCCTGGCATTTTTAGGGAAGCAGAGTTTTTTGGCCATTCGATTTCTAACTATTTTCACTTCCACTTAGTTTTAGCCCTCCCTGCCATGATTGTGACCTGTACCTTTACATCAGCCAGAACCATTCATCCGCAAACTCCTATAGGCTACTCTCCAAACCTAGCACTTGCTAGAAACAGACGTTCTTAAGGATGCTCTCTAGTCTTCCTCAGACATGAATATTAGCCTTTTTTGTACCATGTTGTGCTGCCATGGAGTCCCTCCTTTCTGCAAGTCTCCTCCTGTGGTCTTCCTGACTCCATTAATTGAGGATAGCCAAGTTTTGTTTGCTATATAGACTCCAGCAGACAGTGATGGGGTTTCATTATGCAATCACTAATAGAATTTGCATACCAAAAAATAAATATTCAATAAATGTACTCATAGGAATATGGTTTATGATGGACACTTTATTGAGCTCATATTATGGGAGTAAACCTTGGTGAAATCCCAGGGTCCTGCTCTGGTTAGACTATATTTAAATTTGTATTCAAAGATAGGTTTATTTTGGCTTAATAGCCAACTGACCATGAAGAAATGATTGAATTGTCTACATCAACTCATTACAGTCTGTCCTTGTATGCCCACCTGAAAGAAATTTAACCCTGACAAAAAGTCTCTGGGTCTTAAAGTGATTTTCTGGGTCATATGAAGTAAGTAAAATATTGCTATTATGCATATATAACCATATACACGCAATCTATTCTCATTATTTGAAATAGTTATGCTCCATAAAGTTGAAAGTTACTTTAAGGCTTACATAAAATATTTTGTAGTTATAACTGTCTATTTTAAGTTTATGACAACTTCAATTGCATACAAAACCTATAAACTTTTACTCCCCTCCTCCACTATGTGCTCTTGTAGTCTGCATTTACTTATTTTTATATTGTGTATACATTAACAAATTTTTGTATTACTGTCATTTTTAATATTTTTGTCTTTTATCTCTTATATGAAGCTGTTACAAGCCAAGGGTGCCCACTCCTGCCACTTCAATTTAACATAGTACTGGAAGGCCTAGTTAGAGCAATTATGCAGAAGAAAGAAATAAAAGGCATTCAGATTGGAAAAGAAAAAGTAAAACTATCTCCACTTGCAGATGACGTGCTCATATATCCAGAAAAACCTAGAGATTCAACAATGAAAAACTATTAGAACTAACAAACAAATTCAGTTAAGTTGCAGGATTCAAAATCAACATGCAAAAATCGGTGATATTTATGTACACAAAAAACGAATCTTCCAAAAAGGAAATTTTTTTAAAAATCCATTTACAATAACAGCATAAGAATAAAATACTTAGGAATAAGCTTAACCAAAGAGATGAAAGACTTGTACACTAAAAATAGTAAAACATTAAAGAAGAAAATTTAAAAATATGCCATACACACATGAAAAATATAAATTTTATTCTCTATTTTGGGGATGTAGTGTTCTCTTAATGTATATGTCTAATATATCATATTTGTTCATTGTGTTGTCTGATTTATTTATTAGTGTCTAGGAGACTTGTTTTAAAATCTCCCTATGGGGGGAAGAAGACACAATAATCACAAAAATTCCTTGAACTTTTTAAGACAAGTGAACAGATATGATATGGGTAGGGGGTAGGGGAGAGAGGGAGCGGAGAAGAGGAACAGGTCATGAAAATCAACTACAATGTATATTGAGAAGTTAAAAGAAAAAAAAAAATCTCCCACTATGAATGTGGATTTATCTAATTTTCTTTGTAATTCTATGAGTTCTTTATATGCCTAAGCTGTTTTAGTAGATGCATACAAGCTCACAATAGTTGTATTTTCTTTAGACTTAAAAAATCACTTTAAAGCAAAGCTCTTTGTCTCTGTTAATGTTAGCCTTAAATTCAATTTTATCTGCTATTAATTTTGCTCATTAGAATTCTTTATTGCAGCTCTATTTACAATAGCCGAGATATGGAACCAACCTAAATATCCATTGACAAATGACTGCATAAGGAAAACGTGGTGTATATAAAAAATAGAATAGTATTCAGCCATAAAAAAAAGAATGAAACTCTACCATTCGCAGCAACATGGATGAGATGGAGAAAATTATGTTAAGTGAAATAAGCCAGGCACAGAAAGAGAAATACTTATGTCCTCCCTCATAAGTGGGAGGAAAGAGAGAGAGAGAGAGAGAGAGAGAGAGAGAGAGAGAGAGAGAGAATGAATGAATGTAATAATACATTGAACTTTCAGAAGGAGAGAACAGACCTATGGCTACCAGTGATGGGGAAGAGGGAGAGGGAAGGGAGAGAGAGATATTGGGTAAGGGACACAAAGAATAATTATAATTTGTAATAAAGAACATCTTAATAATACTGATTTGATCATCACACGGTGTACACAAATACTAATAGTCAACACTGTCAATTGGCTATTTTCAAGAGAAACACCTAAACCAAATACAGAAAGTCTGAAAATTAAAACATGAAAAAAGATCAGGCAAACACTCACCTAACAATAATCTTAAGGAAACTCAGTGAGATACAAGAAGACTCAAATAGGCAACACAACAAAACCAGAACAACAATCTAGGATATGAAGATGTAAATTTACAAAGAGATAGGTACCTTGAAAAAGAATTAGCAGAACACCTGGAACTGAAGGAATCATTGAATGAAATTACAAATACAATCAAGAGCTTAAGCAGCAGACTAGAGCAAGTGGAAGAAAGACTTTCTGATCTCAGAGACAGTCTATTCGAAATAACCCAAGCTATCAAAAAACAAAAGAATTTTTTTAAAATGGAGAAAATCCATGACCTATTAAACAATATAATAGCAAAAAACTTACTAGGTATTGGGAGAGATATGGACTTTTAGATACAAAGAGGCTCAAAGATCCCCAAAGAGATTCAATCCAGAAACGTTCTCCCTGACACATTATAGCCCAACTTTCAAAAGTCAAGGACAAAGAAAGACCTAAAAACAGCAAGTGAAAAGCATCAAGTCATCTATAAGGGAGACCCCATCAGACTAACAGCAGAGTTCTCAGCAGAAACACAGTAAAAAAATCTGCAATCCAAGACCTTACCCAGCAATGGAATCCTTCAGAAATGGAGAAATAGTGTATTTCCCAGAAAAACAAAAATGGCATGAGTTTGCCACCACTTAACCAGCCCTACAAGAAATCTTCATGGAAGTCCTACACCTGGAATCCAAAAACATGATAATCACCACCATGAATATAGCAGATACAACAAAGTCCACTGGTAAAGCAGATATGCAAATGAGAAAAAGAAAAAAAAACTGTCTTATCACCTCAAAAAAACAATTGATACCAAAGACAAACATAAAAGGGAAATAAAGGAACAAAAGATACTTAAAACAACCAGTTGAAAATCAGTGAAATGACAGGAGTAAGACAATATCTTTCAATAACAACCCTAAATGTAAATGGAGTGAATTCTACATTCAAAAGACATAGAAGACCGATTGGGCTAAAAAACTATATGCTGCCAGAAGGAATTCACTTCACCTGTAATGACTCACACAGACTAATAGTGAGGTGATGGAAAAGACATACCAAAGAAGTGGAAACCAAAAATAAGCAGGAGTAGCTATTCTTATATCAGATAAAATAGACTTTAAACCAAAAACCATAAAAAGAGACAAAAAAGGTCATTATATGAAGATAAAAGGATCTATCCAGCAACAAGACATAACAATCATAAATATGTATACACCCACCACTGGAAAACCCAGATAGATAAAGCAAACACTATTAGATCTACAGACAAAAATAGATCTCAGTATAATAATAGCTGAGATCCCAACACCCCATCTCAACACTGGACAGATAATCTAGGCTACCAATCAACAGAGAAACAAAGGATGTAAACTACACTTCAGACCAAATGGATCTTGGAAATATCTACAGAAGTCTTGACAAATTTTTAAAAATTAAAATCATTTCAAGTATCTTTTCAGATTATGACAGATTAAAACTAGAAATCAATAACAAGTGAAACCTTGGAAACTATACACAGTTTATTTTAAATATAACTATATATAACTTTATCACATAGTTTAATTTAAATATAAATATAACTATACAAAGTTTAGTTTAGTATAAATACATAGAAACTAAAAACATGCGAACAACCTGAGTCAAAGAAGAAATTAAACAGGAAATTAAAAAATTTCTTGAAACTAATGAAAATAAAGGCACATCATACCAAAACCTGTGGGATACTTCAAAATCAGCAGTAAGAAGGAAGTTTATCACAATAAATGGCTTACTATCAAAAGAATAGAAAATTCCAAGTAAACGATCTAATGTTATCTGTAAAGAGCTAGAAAAACAAGAACAGGACAACTCCAAAAGTAGTAGATGGAAAGAAATAATTAAGATCAGAACAGAACTCAGTGAAATAGAGACACCCCCCCAAAAAATATATGAAAAATCAATTAAATAAAAAGTTTTTTTGAGAAGATAAACAAAATAGACAAACCATTAGCTAGACTAAGCAAGAGAGAGAGAGAGTAAGAGAGAGAGAGAGAGAGACCCAAGTAAAAATCAAGAAATGAAAAAGAAGACATTACAAATGATACCACGGAAATGCAAATAATCATTAGAGACTATCAGGAAGAACTGTACATTAACACATTTGAAAATGTGGAGGAAATGGATAAATTTCTGGAAAAACTACCATGACTGAACCAAGAAAAAATAGAAAACCTGAAAAGACTAATACCAAGCAACGAGATTGAAGCAGTAATCAGCAATCTCCCAATAAAGAAAAGCCCAGGACTGGATGGCTTCACAGCAAAATTCTACCATACCTTTAAAGAAGAGTTAATATCAATTCTTTTCAAACTACTACAAAAAATTGAAATAGAGCCCATTTTCTCAAACCCATTCTATGAAGGTAGCATCACCCTGATAGCAAAACCAAAAATACAGCAAAAAAGAAAACCATAGGCCAAAATCTTTGATGGACATAGATGCAAAAATCTTCAATAAAATATTAATGAATAGAATACAGCAACACATCAAAAAAGTTATACACCACAATCCAGTGGGATCCATCCCAGTGGTGGAAGGATGTTTCAACATACATAAGTCAATAAATATGATAGACTACATCAAAACGAAATCAAGGAAAAAGTTTTTGACATTAGTCTGGGCAATAATTTTTTGGATATGACCCCAAAAGCACAGAAAACAAAAGCAAAAATAGACAAGTGGACTCCATCAAACTAAAAAGCTTCTGCTCAGCAAAGGAATTAAACAACAGAATGAAAAGGCAATCTATGAAATGGGGGGAAATATTTCCAAACCATATAAAGGGTTAATATCTAAAATATACTAGAAAGTGCGTGCGTGCGTGCGTGTGTGTGTGTTACATAATGAGCAAAGGAACTGAGTAGACATTTCTCAATAGAAGACATACAAACAGCCAACACGTACATGAAAAGGTGCTCAACATCACTAAGCATTAGGGAAATGTAAATCCAAACCACAATAAGTTATCGTATCACACTTGTTGGTTGGCTATTATCCATTCCAAAAAGACAGAATATAACAAGTGTTGGAGAAGATGTGGGAAAAAAGGAGCCCTTGTACACTGTTGGTGAAAATGTAAACTGTTAGAGGCATTATGGAAAATGGTATGGAGGTTCCTCAAAAACTTAAAAATAAAACTACCATGTGATCCAACAATTCTACTTCTGGGCATATAACCAATAGAAATAAAATCAATATCTTGAAGAGATACTTGCACCTCCCATGTTCAATAGCCAAAATATGAAAATAACTTCAGTGTTCATTGATAGGTGAATGGATAAAGAATATATACATACATACATATATATATATATACATATATATATACATACATATATATATACATATATATATACATACATATATATATACATATATATATACATACATATATATATATACATATATATATATATATATATATATATGATGGACTACTATTCAGCCTTAAAAGAAGAAAATCCTGCCATTTTCAATAACATGGATGAATCTGGAAGGCAGTTGCTAGGTGAAATAAGCCAGGCACAAAAAGCAAATACTACATGATTTCAATTATAAATAAATGGAATCTTAAAAAGTCAAACTTATAGAAGCAGAGAGTAGAATGGTGGCTGCCAGGGGCCAGGGGCATAGTGGTGGTGGAAATGGGGAGATGTTGTCAAAGGGTATGAAGTTTCAGTTATGCAAGGCAAATAAGTTCTGGAGAGCCAATGTAAAGCTTTGTGACTATGTTTAAAAATATTGCATTGTAAATTTGAAATTTATTAAGAGGGAAAGAAAGGAAGGAAGGAAGGGAAAGAAAGAAAAGAGAGGTATGTGAGGTATTAGATATGTTAATTAGCTTGAAGTGGCAATTATTTTACAATGTATACATATACTTCAAAACATCAAGTTGTACACCTTAAATACATATAATTTTTATTTGTCACTTAAAAAAAAAAAGTAGGGCATCTCCTTGTTTGACCTCAGCTGAGATTGTGTGCATCAGGCACTCAAATATTTTCCTGCTCTGAACATGTTTGTGAATGACTGTAAAATACTGTGAATATTGATTTGTGAGTTACATATAAATTTTAGCTAGAAGGTGAATTTGCTAATATGGATTCTGAGAATAATAGACACTGACTATATATTTTGTGTGTGTGTTCACTGGTGCATGAATTTAATTTTTTATTTTTATAGACAATGGTGCATAATAAAAATGTTTAGATGGAACTGACCTATAGAATAAAGCTTAAGCTACTCATGCAGGCATTGCAGAACTTTAACAATCTAGTCTCAAATTATCTTTTACTACTAACTACTACTATTCTGCTACTAATACTACTTACATGTTATGAGGTTTGCAATTATTTCTTCACAAACCTGTTTCTCCTTCAGAGAGTAAGCTCTTTCCTTCGCGGGGGCGAAGTTTTATTTCATGTATCCCCAACTCCTTCTACAGTTCTTGGTTCATTGTAAAGTCTCAATAAATATTTGACCTACTCTTGTTATCATATATTTCTAGGGAAACTGCATTGGATCATACTACAAAAGAATGCTCAGACGTAGGGGAAAAGAACAGACCAGTGAAGGAGGACATGCTCCACCACGTGATGCCATAGAGATTCAGAAGAAAAAGGGACTAAGGAAAAGCAATAGGATGTGGAGACGATCATAGCTCTCGCTCAGGGGGTCACTGTCACAGCCAGTTGGTGTAAGAGGGGAGTCACACTCAGGTTGGTCTCTTTCTAAAGTCCAGACTCTTTCCCCTCAGTCATATCATCTCCATCTCAGAATGAAACATGGAAAAAGAGGAAGCCAGATCTATCTAGCTATTGGTGTTTTATGTTAAAAAAAAAAAAAAAAAAAAAAGAGTGGTAGCTATGTTTGGATAAGTATCCTGGAGCCAGCCTGTGATAATTCAATTTCTAATTTCCTGTAGGGAAGGCAAAATTCAGCCAGGCCTTCTCTTATGAAACTTGCATCCCTGGGGCATCCAGTGGTCTCCCAGGGCTGAGAACAATCTAACAGCTTTGTACAAGGGAGAAAAATTCAGAACCTCTTTAGCCAAAAGTTTTAGAAATAAACCATCGTCAGGGTAGAGCTATTGGTCATCACTTGCCAGGATTTTGCTTCAAGCATTAAAAGATAAAGACATTAGGATTGAGGCCAAACTTGTAGCTAGAATCTTACTTAGAGTTCCCAGAGCTTTCTTTTGTCATTCAAGATCAAAGTTAGTTATCTTCTGCTTTCTCCTATGAGAACTGCTATGGAATGATTGAATTGTGTCCCCCAAAGTCCATATATTGAAGCTTAATCACTGCTGTAACTGTTAAGGGTGTGAAATCCTATGGTGGGGACTTGAAGAGGTGATTAGATTGAAGAAACATGCTGCTGCAGTGAATGGATTAATAATGGTGGTCATGGGCGTAGTTCTGAAGGTTTTAAAAGGAGAGCATGTGAGAGTCTCTCTGCTCTGCCATTTTCTGCCGTGTGAGACCTCTGTATTGCTGGGAAGTCACCACCAAGAAGACCCTCACAAGATATGTTCCCTGGACTTTGGACTTCCCAGCCACGGAAATTGTAAATAATAAATTTTGTTTTCTTTCAAATTACCCAGTTCCAGGCATTTTATTCTAAGCAACAAAAACAAACTAATACAAGGACTAAACCACTTGTCATCATATTTATGTTTTTGCTTGACTAATGATATTTATGCCAAAAAGTGATGGTGATGTGCTCGAGAATATTTGTTATATTTATCTTTACCATCATCCTTTGACCAAATAGTATTGACAGAAAATTTTGCCTGAATTCCTGTGTCTTAGAACAAGTAATAATGAGAGAAAAAATTGCCTGTCTTCTTTAAGTTAAGCCCAGAGGATCCACTCTTACTTTCTGCAGAATAAGTTAAATCTACCCAGATTAATAGTAGGCTTATAAATTGGTTATGATAGGAGGACTATGCTTTCTTCTGCACTTTCCTTTTGCAAAGCATTTAGATAAAATACTTCTCAGTTTGCTTTCAAATACTTAGTGACAATCATTTTACATAAACTGCATCAATTTCAATAAAGAATGCTATTTTCTAAAATGAGATATAAGCATATAAATTTTAAATTAGGTCCCATTTACGTCTGTCTTTGAAAGGATACATTGAAAATAGGATTTGCTAACAACATCAGTGATACTGTAGAATACTCAATGGTGTCCATACAAAAGATAACAGCAGACAAAAACCTTCTGCAGCACTTGTATTAGACATAGGGTCAACCAGAGTGTGGGGAGGAGACAGGCTGGTCTAAGACTTATCTGTGGGAGCATCCCAAGAAGTCCCAGGCAATGGGTGTGAGTCTGAGACTCTCCTTGGATGGACATAAAGGGCACAAGTTTCTGGGAGCAAATGTTTAACTACATGCACAGCTTTTTGGATTAGCATTTTCAATGATTCCCACTTTTGCTCAGCAAAATTCTCTCCTCCCCACCACTGTCCATCTGCCCACCCATTCATTCAACAAACATTTATTAAGACCCCTGCAGGCGTCAGAAACTATGCTAGGAACAGGGGTGGGCACAAAGCATGAGCCAGGACTGCTGCCCATGACAAACTCCGAAGGAGTCCTGGTACAGTTTGACATAATATGCTTGTCCTTTGAGATTATAACTCTATATTTGAAGGTTACTATCAACTATTTAAAAAAAGAAAAAGAATTCTAATCTCCTTACCTAATGGGATTCATGGATTGTGACAAATTTCTCAGGGTTCTTATGACTGTCTCCTTTTCCCTTTCTACCACATAAAAAGAAATATGCCATAGTATTTATAAACATATTTCTCTTCTCCACATCTTCCCCATTCCACTAAAGAAGTAGCTTTGTCACTTATTATACCATAGCACATAGAATCACCTGTCACAGAGTCAGGTACTTGAGTGCCTATTACACATCTTCAATTGTTATTCCATTGTTATTCATGATCAGAGAACAGGTATCACTGCAGAAATAGTACGTAGTGATATTACAGGACTAAAGAAGGATTAAAAAATAATCACTTAAGCATCTTGGGGGAAGAAAGGCCAAGTATTGTTGGAATTTCTACATGCCAGACACGTAGAAAAAATAACAACCAACTTTGTAGACATATGAAATAGTAATTATGCTATTCACAGTTCACCATAGCTCATATTGCTATAGACTATCTGCAGAACATAATATTTACCTTTAAATTATGTTACTTAGTGATTAAAGAGACTTAAATGATTATGTAAGATTTGGTAATCTGGCCTAGTTTAACACTGTGATGAAACAATGAATTCAAATTGAAAGAAAAAAATATGCCAGTCTACATCCTGAATAGGCTCATAGAGCACCATTGCCCAAATTGAGGTTGGAAGGGTACAGTAGTACTCACATCCAGGTTTCTTCTGCCTCCCAAATCCTCCACTGCAGCTGGCCCATGTTTCACTGCCACTTGAGAAATGCTGGGGTTCCACAACCTGCAAAGTGGTTGGGGAAATTGTCGGCAATAAAATCTCTGTAGAGGACCTGTCCCATGGACTTAAATATCAGGTTCATTCCTGTTGAGGAGAGGACTAATGTGTACCATAGTTCCCAAACATGGCTGATGGAGCATCCAAACTACCTTGGAGTTTTTTTAAAATACAGATTTCTAGGCCTCACCTTCTTTAGTTATACTATATAGCAAACACTGTTAAAAAAAAAAAAAAGCTTGGTGTATTGCAGTCATTTATTTCTTGTTCACAGGTGTGAAATTGGTTGTGGCTCAGCTGGGATGGTGCTATGGCCTGAATGTTTGTGTGCCACCCAGATCCATATGTTGAAACCTAACCCCCAATGTGATGGTGTTAAAAAGTAGGGCCTTTAGGATATGATCAGGTCATGGCAGAGCCCTCGTGAATGGGACTCCCCTTTTATATATTTATTTATTTTTATTTATTTTTTTTTTAAAAGATGACCGGTAAGGGGATCTTAACCCTTGACTTGGTGTTGTGAGCACCACGCTCAGCCAGTGAGCGAACCGGCCATCCGTATATGGGATCCGAACCCGGGGCCTTGGTGTTCTCAGCACCACACTCTCCCGAGTGAGCCACGGGCCGGCCCGGACTCCCCTTTTAAAAGAGACCATTCAGAGATAGCTCATCCCTTCCACCTTTTGAGGACAAAGCTAGAAGGTGCTGTATATGAGGAAAAGGCCCTCAGCAGACACTCGATCTTCCCATGCCTTGATCTTGGACTTCCGAGCCTCCAGAGCTTTGGGAAATAATTTTCTGTTTTTTATAAGCTACATAGTCTATGGAATTTTTGTTGTAGTAGCCCAAAAGTACTAAGATGGCTGGCCTGGGCTGGGCTTGGGTTCAAGTCTGCCCAACATATCTCTCTTTCTGGAACACATATAGAAGAAACAGCAGCCACCTGGGGTCTGTACTTTTCCTGGCAGATGGCAGGGGCATAAGAAAGAGAATAAAAACATGTGATAACCCTTAAAGCCATCTCTGTTTGAAACTGACCCACCCTAACTTCTTTCAACATTATGTTGGTCAAAGTGAGTCCCACGACCAAAGCCAAGGCAGTGAGGTCAGGAAGTATACTCTGCCCCATTGGGCAAGGGAGGGGGAATAATCAATTGGGGGTTGATTCTGTGGGACTAGATGTAACAAACTCCACAGGTGGTTCTTAAGAAGCCAATCTGGCACTTTTTGAAGGGTTGTCATCTTGATGTCACTAAAGAATATGTCACAGTAAGAGACATGATGGGCTGCATTCTTTCAATAGCTCAACAAATATGCATTGGATCACTAGTATGCACTGTCCAAAATTAGAAAATGTTAATGCAACTCACATAATTTAATAATAGAGGACAGTTAAAAGTGGAAATGGAACAAGAAAAGGTGCACCTAATACAAATTTGAGGATGGGGATGAGCAGAGGAGAGGCTTCTCAGAGGGCAAAGTTTGAGCTCAGAGCCATGACGAGTGAAGATTTTAGAGATGGGAAGTGCATGAAGGAGAAAAGGCAGTGAAGGCAGAGAAGATTGCAGGACAAAATCAAGAGTTTAGAAGCAGTGTAGTATATTTGTCATAGAGTGCCACGTGGTCACCAAATCCTGCTTTTTTTTTTTTTTTTTAACCTCTGAGTCCCAGAGCTAGGTAACATTTTCTTGTAGTCGTATTTGACCATGTAGCTGATTATAGCCCAAGGAAGAGGCCAGAAGTGATACATTTTCTTTGAGGTCTTAAAAGCCTCCCACTTGCAAACCTCCATTTTCCCACATCTTTTCCTCTCAGCTAAGTGGGAAGAGGGTGGAGCCTCAAGAAGGAAGATGCTGAGCCAATGGACCAGCCCATGTAAAGTCTTTCCCATCAACTGGGAGTGTTTGCATGAGTGAGAGATAAAGTTTTGTTGTGTTAAGCCACTAAGATTTAGGATGTTTGTTATAGAAGCTAATATTACTTCCCTTAACTAATACAGTGTACGTGTGTTTTGCTGAAGGTAAGTGATGGTTATGAGACAACTGGATTAAAAGATCTGTAGCACCATAGAACTATAAATCCCGGCAAAGCATTAATATGAATGTGTCGTCATGCCCAGGAGAAGTGTGGTGCATGCTGCGGAGCTAGTGTGCCAAGGACAATCATTTGCAGTAAGCATCTGTGGCAGAAGAGACATGATGATGTCGCTCCTCTGGCAGCTTTTTTTTTTTTTTTTTTATCTCCAATGTGTTTTAATGTGTGTCCCCCAAAGGTTCATGTTTAACTGCAGCTGTGGTGAGCTTTCCCACATCTTTCAACCTTGCAAGTGTCTATTAGCCAACAAGACATAAGGAAGAGTTCCAGCTCATGAATAGGTGTGTCATCACACAACTGAAACGAAGCAGAAAAACCTCTGCATTGAAGCCATGGCACACATCACAAGGTGGATGTTTCTGCTTCCATTTCAAACTAAAATACCCTCTGAAAATTATTCTTCCTGCCCAAAAGAGTGGAGACATGATGGCTCCCTCTTCCTTTCCAAAAAGAGGACTCACAGAATTGCTGAACTCCACCAAATAGAGAAATAAGCTGTTACCGGACATGAGGGACTGGTGAGAGGCAGGCAGGAGAAAGCCCTTGCTAGGGGTGCTAGAGGCACCTTTTTCCTAAATACTTTGTTTTGAAAATGCGCTTTGAGCCACACACAAGCAGAGACTGAGAATACTGGGTGTATAATTATAATAAGGGTCTTGACACAGGGCAAGATTACTTCATCGGAGATCTTCATGGGAAACAACGATAGAGGAGATGTAGTCTTGGCAGAACTCATCAATACCAGAAGAGAAATACAGACTTGACCAAAACAGAGTTAGTTCTAGTTACTGCTTGCTAAGAGTGCTCCTGACCTTCAACAAGCAGGAAATGGAAATTCACGTCAGTACCCCACTGTCTCCAGTCGTTAGTATACGGTGCGTTGCGATGTTTGAGATAGCAATCATGAACTGTACGCAGTTCTGATCCTACGCTGGGGGTTCAGTCCCTAATCTTTATTATCCTTATAAAATCTGGATTCAGAGACTCCTCGATGTTGCTTTCATATGTGAAAAAGGGAGTGAACCCTACTGATTGTTTATTCAGGATCCTGGTGCAAACAATGGACAGACCAGGGGAGTGCAACTGTGTCTTAGTTTGGGGTTTTATGGAAGCAGACTCTGAGACAAGAATTCAAATGCGAGTTGTTTACTTGAGATGATCCCTGGAAAACACCTTAGAGGAGTGAGGAAGTGAAACCGGGAAGAGGAAAGGCCAATAAAAGGTGCATTATGAAATAAATGACCATTATGGGTCGCCAGACCTAGGAACTCTGGAAATGGTACAGAATATGCACCTCAGAATCATCTTATCGAAGGTCCAGAGAGCTGAGGTATTTATATGTCATCTCCTACCAGTCACCTGCTTCTGAGAGAACTGCAGCCTGCCCTGCAGGTGAAATTCAGGTGCTGGCAGGAGGAGGAAGTTGAACCTGTGTGTGCTGAAATGGTAAGGGGAAGGGGATGCTATCTTAACAAGGCTTTTTCTTTTTTATTGACTTGTTTATTTATTTACTTTTATTTGAACTTCTCAATATACATTGCAATTGATTTTTGTGTCCCTTTACCCATTCCTCTCCCCCCCCTCCCCTACCCCCTCCCCCATCATGTCTTTAACAAGGCTTTTCTAGACTGGATGTGCTGCTTGGGAAAATTACTTGTGTTCATTTTCCACTCTGTCCCAGCAACAGTGATTTGGCTACCCACTTGAGTACCTGCACGGTACTCAGTTGTTTTTAACCAAAAATTGGTTTTCTGTACCTTTTACCTTTTATTTTAATAAACTTACTTTTTTATATATGACTTAGAGTGAAAACGAAGTTATATTTACAACTGTTTTCCAAATCCTTACCACTGCTCAGTATGTGTACACCACAGAAAACACACTGGGTAAACCTAAGACAATAGGACACTGACCAATAAAATGTGCTTTCTTGCAGTGAATTGCACCTCTTTTAGGTGAGATCGTAGCCTTACCAAGGGCCCATTTTGTATCTAGTAAATGCAAAGGGAATCTGTGCTATTTGGCCTGAATGCCATTTCTCATTTTCAAAGCTGCTTCATAATATCACAGTATTTTCTAAAAATGACTTCATTCTCTCTTGCTACCAGCTTCATTTTCTTATTTTCTCATTTAAGAATATAGGGGACAATTATGTGATTTTACTATCTCTAATGGTTGTTTAGAAATCCTCTTGATTTCCTGAATAAAAATGCATGGGAGAAAGCAGAGTTATGGTCATTTTGAATTTTAAGCTTGTCTCGGTGATTTTAAAAATAAAACAAAGTGTATATTTATGTGTATTGGTATAATTATTTGGGGTTTTATATGCATATTAAAATATCATGAACAAATAAAAGAGCCATCACTCAAACATTACTGGAAAAAAGTTCACTCCATATTAGCCTGAGTTAATGTATTTTGTGCTAGGTTTTATGTCTCTGAAGGGCAATCTGTTCAGTATTGAACATGCCTGCTGTACAAGTGTAGACCATTTTATATAATTGCTTCTTATTTTTAACTATTCATTTTGAAATAATCTTAGACTTACAAAAAATTTGCAAAAGTAATACCCAAAGATCCCATTACCTTTCCCCTACCTTTCTTAATAGAAATCACTTAAATAAACATCAGAAATCATCTAGGGTCAATTCTTGAGCCAGGTAGATGTGAGGAAATCTGCTCCAAAAGTTCGTCATCTCATAGCAATATTCTCTCCTCAGCAAGGCCTCCTTGAGTTGAAAACTGGGGGTGGGGGTTCTTTTTACTTTGGAGCACTTAACATAATCCAGTAAATAAATGTATACAGGGATGCACACATAAAGTGATTTGGGTGGCATCAGGATTCACTGAGACTTTGTACTTGTGTTTTCCGTTCACTTTCAGTCATGCAACCTTTTTCCTTTCTTTGTTCCTGCCAATTGTTAGGGGTCCAGCCAGGCTACTATAAAGACCAATCTGATCTGATCTTCCAGAATCTTGAGGGAAGAAAAGGGAGGCTGAGCTGAATTTTGAGTGAGGAAGTGTTTGTGTCCATAAGACTCTGACTCATGGCTCCCATGCCACATAGTAGGCCTGCAGTAAAGTTTGTTGTACAGAAATCCCCAGTGTTTGTCAATACTCAAACTTGTCATTGTCAATTGGGCATGTTCAGTGTGTGACATTAGAAAAATGTTAAATGCGTATCATTGCAATATTAATTGTGATAACCAGATCAGTGTTGTTAGGCCATTGAAGAGTATAATAGCGCTGCTATTGATGGAGGCTTACTTTTAACCTAAACAGAAATTAAAAAGAGTGCTTGCCTATCTCTTTTGAATTTCTAAACTACTTATAAATAAAATTTCTTGAATCAAAATATACCAAAGGAATTTTCCTTATCCTTTCTCCTTTGGTAACTCTTCAGTCTTTCCAGTGTCCTTAAAAACAGTCCCCACCACATATGTAAGCCCCATTTCTTTCTCTCCTTATCTCCAAATAAAACTGCCCTCTTGGGGGCACTTTTAAATGCTAAGATGTAAAATGCTTAAAATAGCAAGAAGTATCTCTCTTTTTAAGAAGAAACTAAAGACATTATGCCTGTCACTTCTCCTTCCTTCCCCACTCCCAACACTCCAGGCATACGTTGCTGTGCATAACTAGTAAACCAATTTTAAGTAGAAGGATGGTCTCAACTGGCACATGGCAGCACATTAATGGACTGCAGCACTTGACAGGCATACTTCAAATTCTCTGTGTACGTACGTCCAAATTTTGTTTCAGCTAAAACCTTATTTCTGCTCCAGCTTAGATGGCATACTGTTTTTGCAATGTCTTTCAGATTAGCATGAAGTTAAGCAGTTGTAGGAGGTGGTGTAAAGGATTATAACTTGCCTTCTCTAAGAAGGTCCCAAGGAGGGGCTCAACATTAAGCAGTCATCAGAGAAGAAGCAAATATTTAGTGGCATATTTAGAACCTTCACAATTCCAACAGAATGCTTAATCAGGCTATGAACTATTCCACTCAAACAAAAATGCAGAACTGGCAGGCTTAAACAAACAAACAAAAACCAGTAAAATAATTGAGGAATACGTTAATTAAGAAGAAACCATAGTTTAAGAAAGGAAATAAAGCTAGTGTCTCAAATCCTAGTATTTGCAAGTCCTGTGAACCCAGAAAAGTTGGGAATCTAGAAATCTAGAAACCTGCACTTCCAGATCTGGCTTCTATGTGTGCTGTCTTCCCTGTAGTTATCTTTCAGTTTGGACAACTTGCTCCTCCCTCAACTCTAAGGGAGACAGGGCTTGACTTTCTCAAAAGGAATTATACCAAGAAACAAAAGAAATAAAAATGAGAAAAAATCTGAATAAGAACAACAACAACAACAACAACAACAAAAAACCCACACAAAAATACACATAAACTCAAATGGCATTAAGGTATGTGAGTATGGGTATACATATATGTTCAATACTTATATACTATATATGTGCATGTATATATATATATTCAACACTATGTGTGAAGTAGTATGCTTAAATGTACACACATTATCATTCTCATTCAGCAAAGATTGAATTTCACTGTAATTATAAGCACTGGGGAAACAGTGTTGTATTTGAACCAGGGAGACAGGAAATATTAGTAAGCAAATAAATGTTATGAAGAAAAATGGAATAGAGCGACTGGGTGTTATTTCAGACAGCATGGTGTTCAGTAAAGGTCTCTGTGGGATGTGACATGAGGCTGATTGCTGCATGGGGTGAGGGTGCCAACTCCACGAAGATAAGGAGCACATGCCAACGTAGTTCTCCGGGGCAGGTCACATCATCACGCTCTCTTTATGTATGGGAAAAGCAGGGCTCATGGGAAAGCAAATTGACTTCCCTGAGATTCTACAGCCAGGAAGTGGCATAAACAATCATATATATGTGTGTGTATGTGTGTATTTATTCCTATCTATCTTGCGGGCTGTTCTACTGAGATTAGTATTTCCTCTTCAGTTGGTTTTTCCAAACTCTGCCCCAGGCCCCACCTTTCCATTGCTTCATCATTTTCTACTCTCGTCTCATCTCCTCTCCCCAAGAGACAGATAATTCCTCTTTTAAACCCTCCCTCACCCTCACAGGAAGAAAACTCAATGCGAGTGTTTGGTACCAACCTCTTTCATTTCTGCCTGTACTCTTCCTTCCCACTTGCGAGTCCCTGAGGGGAGGAGGAGGAATATCATTTACCTTTGCAAACCTGGCAACTAGCTCAGCCCTTTACATAATAAGCAGTTAAGACATGAAGCATGTAAGAAATATGAGACGGAAGGATGGAGGAAGGAAGGAAACAAAGACGGAAGGGAGGAAGATTTTCAGTTTAGGATGCAATGCAATTTAGCAAATGAGAATAAGAGACTGCAGAGAGAAATAAAGGTAGCTTTACATGATATCTGGACTTGTTACTAGCATTGTGTTAATTTTTGTTTCTTTTTTAAATGCATGTAAGGCAAATGCATTTTCAACTGTCTTAAATTACACAGGGAAGAAACTCTAAGCTGGATTTATCAGTAGAGGGGGCAGTGGGAAAGAGAAAAGTACAGGGGACCTTCTTGGTCTCCTAGAATCGCACCGCATGGGCGGTACTGACTGGACGTTAGATCAGTGCAAATTATTATGACTCCTTGTTGGTGGGGGGTGGGGGGGAGCAGTTAGCTGCACTGTGGTGGGTGCTACTTGTGACCTGAGTTTGAGAGCAGCCTGGTGAATGTGTAAGTCCTGGAGCTGTAAGTCAGATTACCTGGCTTTGCATTCTTGCTCCTCCGTTTAGTAGCCATGGGATTCCCTCTTCCTATTTCCACATCTTTTCACTGGGGTGCTCTCAGCACCGCCTCCTGGGCTTATCATGAGGATTAAATGTGCGCATATGTACAGAGCACTCACACTGGCACTTGGTGCTTGGCGGGACCCAGCTCATGTTAGCTGCTAATATGGCATTTCCTGAATAAATAAATAAAACCAAGAAAAAAATATATTGGGGTAAGCATATAATTTGGAGAGAGAGAAGTGTCATTATTACCATCCCTCATCACAGTCTCTGGAGATGAAGATGCTACAGTAATTTCTGGAAGTTATAGGTAGAAGACTTGTTCATATCCTCTCTTCATCTGCTTCCCAGAGCTTTGAGAGCGGTCAATGGCCTGAGACTTTCTGCAGCGTCTTCCTTTTCTATATGCTATTTATGTCTATTGTGAGTAAAGGCTTCTGACTCCTTTTCTCCCTTCTCCATGAGCATGGACAGAGGTGGAACTTAAACAATGAATGGTCTTGACCTTTTATTGACCCAAACCCTGAGGTTATTCCTGTCCCTACTAGAATTTCAAAGATATCACGCAAGGATTTATCATGCTGGGAACTATAACTGTCTTAAGTTATAAGCACAGATGCTGAAGAAACATTTCAAAAAGAGCTAGTTAATTGCAGAATAAATAAAAACGAAACTCCCTTCAATGCCTGAACAAACGGCTTGAGCAGCAGTTTCCACGTACGGAGCGAATGAATGTTTTAAAAACGCAAAGATCTTTCGCCTTTTCTGAACAACCAACCACCAAGAAGCCAGGAGGGCAGCAGTAGGTCAGAGACAGGGTTTCTGTGCCAAATTCTGAAGAAAGCGTCTTCGGAGGCAGCTGGCCGGAGGCTTGTCCCCTGTTCTTCTGGGTGCTCTTGAGCTATTTGAGCAGTTATACCAGGTACAACAAATGCGCCCATGAAATCTGACATTGAGCCCTGGCGAAGTTTAATCTTCTGCAGGACTCCGCTCTATTCCATGAGGTGGGAGACAGCAAGAGAGTTTCCTTGGGATTCACGGAGAGTTTGTCCAGGATCTGAACTATCCGCGATCAGGTCTTATTGCCAAGTCCTTCTCAATTTATTTCTCTCTGGGAGGAAATCATATTTATCCTTATTCCGGAAACATTTTCCATTCCTAGAAAAAGCAATGCATCCTCTTCTTCCTCCCTTCTCTTTTCGCACATGGCGAGGATTTCAAAGGGTCTTTGAGTTAAGTACCCTAAGTCAGGTCTCCTCGCGGCGTCCCGGCTTGTCCCGGCTTGTCCCGGCGCTCCGGGCCGGCGCACCCCTTCTCCGCCGCAGCGCCTCTTGCCAGCCAACTCTGTCCAACTTTCCCTTGCAGACTCCAGCAGGGGCGCCCTCCGGGCACCCGACTGTGGCGGGCAGAAGCGACGTCAGCCGGGAGACCCCCGAGCTGCGCGCCCAGCGCGGGCTGAGCTGACCCTCCAGCCGTCCGCCCCCGCAGCAGGCAGGTCCGGGAGCCCAGCCTCGCGCTCCGCCGTGCTCGCCCACCCTCGGCTTCTCGCCTCTGGGTCCTTCCTCCCCGGGCACCAAGCCAGCCCAACTACCATCTTCTCCACCTCCGGGGCAGCCCAGCTAATCCCTGTCCCCTCCTTTGCAAACGTCTTTAATCACCCTCCCAACCCCCAGTGCAACCCTAGGCGAGAAAGCCCAGCCCGGGTCTCCCCAGTTACACCGATCTCCGAGTCTCCATCACCGCCGGCCGCCCTAATTCACGCTCATTCATATTCACTCTCATTCTCTTTCTCTCTATCCCCCCTCGCCTCTCCCCAAAGACTCCTAACAAGACAGGCCGATCCCCGCCCCACCCCCCGTGGCATTCCCGTTCATTCAGACGCGCGCACACACGCACATGCACACCCCGACCCAGACAGCCCACTCCACTTTCCAGACGCCCACCGCCTACACATCCCCTCCCCTGAACACACATTCACCCACTCGCCATCTGTAGCCTCCTTCCGCCCCCGCCCCGCCCGCCGGCTCCCCCTCCTCAAGAAGCAGACCTGCACAGTGGGAGGCAGGGACCCCCGCCAGACGCTCGGGTCGTGCGCGCCGCACTGACCTCGGCCCGCCCCGCCGGGAGACTAACAAAGGCGGCCGCGAGCTCCGCGCCTGAGAGCCTCGAGCCCGAGAGCCCCGAGCGGCGGCCGCGGGACCGGCGAGCCTGGGCCGGGCCAGGCGAGCGCTGCTTCGGAGTCGGGAGGCAGCGGCGCCGGAGGACGCGGATCGCTGGCCGCCCGCGCCGCTCGGACGCCGCCGGCACCATGGGTTGCTGCACCGGGCGCTGCTCGCTCATCTGCCTCTGCGCGCTGCAGCTGGTGAGTGCCCCGTGCGCCCTCGCTCCCGGACCGGCCCCTGCCCGGGGACCGGCCTCCCCGGCGGCTCCCTCTGCGGATCCGCAGCTCCGGGCAAGGGGCGGGAGGGTGAGACGGGCGCTCCCGCCGGCTCGCATCCTCCCCGCCGCTCTGATTCCGCTGGCTCTGCCCTCCGGCCGCGGGCACTCAGCGGGTCGCCCCTGCCCTGCGGGAGGGCGCGGTCTCACTCCCGGTGCCTCCCGCTGGGGTTCGCCGCGCCCCCGCCGGGCGTCGCCTCGCGGGCCGGGGCTGCTGCCGAAGCGCTGGGGGAGAGAGCGGTTTCCCCGCCCCTGGGTCGGACACCTGGCTTTAGCACGCCCCGCGTTCCTGCCGAAGTTATACGGGGGCTTGCAGGTCCTTCTTCCCGGGATGATTTCCAGCAACATTGCTTAATTAGAAGGAGCGTGGGGCTGGTCCGGGTCTGAGGAGACACGAGCAGCCTCAACTCTCTCGGTTAAGAGTGTGGTGGTTCTTACCGCCAGCAGGTTGAAAGGTCGTGCATGAGAATCTCGGACTTTCAGGAAGAAAGTCTGGCTGTGTGTTTTTAAACTGAGTAATTGGAGCCTTTGCCCGTCCAATTCCGCTTTAGATTTGTTGAAATGGTGCATGTTCAGGCAGTGACAGACCGACAGCTGTCACTAAGGAGAGAACCCAGTCAAAGGGCTCCGTTGGCGCGGTGCCCTGCGGAGGGAGTGCGTGTCACGCGAAGTTAGAAACGAGAGTGGAGAGAAAAAGGCCTTTCAGAGCAGAGCGAATGCGCTTCTTAATCCCTTTGAAACCTGGACTGGCCCTGTGGTCTATTCCACGGTCACTTGAGGTCAAGGCCACAGACCTTTTGTGTCAGATTTTTGTGCGAGAGATTAATAAACATCTCCCTTTCATTACAGTTAAGACAGATTCTGTAGATACGACGCCAAGCTTACTTCAAAGCTTTTTTTTTTTTTGTCACAAACATATAACTAGCATATTTTGACAAGCAAGAGGAAAAAGCTTTCAATGAACGTTACTGAGAAATGCCAACCCCTGCAAGACTCATTAACTGAGGGATAAAGTAATTCTCATTGTTCACAGGAGGGTTTTAAAATGTTTTCAGTTTTCTCTTGCCTCAGTGCTCTGGTCTCCTGTAAAAACCTCACTTTAGATGTGCTCTTCGTTGTTTACATAATATATGCATAATTTATGTATTCATAGGTTTGAAATCAGTGGCTATTTTAAGTCTATTGGACAGTCCCTTCTGTCCTGTGAAAAACTTAAATTGAACATGTTTTATAGAGCTTTCTTGAAAAAATAATTTTAAGAATTTACTCAAATATGAATGTTTTCTTTCATTAAGAAGGCCAGAGGATAATTCACACTTCGGTTTTTAGAAATAGGCATGGCTTGTATGCCGGAAAAACAGTAAATATTTAGTCAACCCTTGATTATGTAAGATTGTGAATAGGTATAATGGATTGTATAATCTATAATGGCATAATTTCTATTTCACGTGGAAATAACATGTAAAGGTTTTTTATGCAGCAGATTTATCAATACAGTTATGGTTTTCTTAGTTGGCATTTTAAAATTTGTGATGATACTGTTTTTTGGGTTTCATCCATCAGCCCAGAATGCCTCCACTTTTCACATACATGTTCTCAATTGATACAAATGCTGCTGCTGCTGCTTCAAAAAAGCTTATCTCAAAATTCCATCTTCTCTAGAAGTCTTCCTTGGTGCTTCAGGTAAAATTAATCACTTGTACTCTTTAATCGCACAGCACTTTGCTCTTTCCTCTGTTATAACACTTCATCGTCTCTTAAATTATCTTAAGTTATTTATATGTATCTCTCACCACTAGACTGTAAGCAACTTGTGGGTAGGGACCAAACATTATTCATCTTTGCAAACCTTGCATGTTCTTATTGCTCATGTTAGGGCTGAAACCAAATATTTGCTGAATAAATGATAATACCTAATGTTTGCAATCCATACAATCCATGCAATTCAGGATTTTGGCATAAACATTTCTTTGAATCCTAAAGTTATCCTCTGGGGAAGGTACCCATTTCACTAGTTTGCAGATGAGGAAGTTGATACTCACAGAGTTAAACGATTTTTCCGAAATCAGTAGTTTTTGGATGGTAGAGACAGTGGGGTGATGGTAAATGTTTAACAACTGGATCTCTATGAAAACAAAACATACGCGTATATATTACATTACTACATCTTACATGATAAAATTATATAAGGGGTATATAGCAATAAATTGACAAATAATAGTAATAAAATATGCAATACTCTTTAGTGTAAATTCTGTATAGCTAATTAATTATGGCAGAATCCTTTGGTTGAATTTGGCAAACTCTTGGTTCTGTAGTTCTGACATGAATGCTGTTCAATATTTTTACTTGCTTTAAGGAAAAAGAAGAAAGTAAAACAAAAAAGATAATATTAGAACTTCATCAATGACATGAACAGATTCTTTGCTGAACTGGATAATAGTTTTCAAATACTGGAAAATCATTTCCGCATTTTTTTTGTACTATTGACAAAGAAATGGCTATAGACATGACACACTTTTAGGTTTAATATACATTATTAAAAAATATTTCTCCATCACTTTTAGTCTAGACAAGAAAACAGTAAGTCACACCCTGATTTGTAACATTTGACAATTTCTTTGGTGTATTTCCACCTAGGCCAGTTTCAAGTGAACCATTACATAGTGTTTCCATTATACAGATAAAATAAGTATAAATAACCTGAAAACATAAAGTAAAACATAGTGAAATGGTTAGGAAGGGATGAGTTTTAAATACTTAGTACCTCTGTTTTTAACAGGATTTATTTAAATTTAAGATCTTATAATTTAATAATGGCTGTGTTTAGCAACTGGCTCATAGATTTCCTACAAACTTAACAAACCAACTCTCTCAGCCCATATAAACTCGTTCCAGGAGACCACAGATTAGGGACCCCTGTTTCCCAGATCTGGTGCTCTTTCCGCTGAAACCAGCTGTCTTTTTCCCCCTTTCATGTGTTTTTCTGCTCCCACCAACTGCTGGAAGCTGGAGGTTATGAAGCAGTAAACCAGTGTGGGTATTGAGAGGGGATGACGTTTGGTGATCACATTTGCTGAAGACAATCTGCATGCTAATGACTAAGAGTTGACTGTGAGGCCATTAAATGGATGGCACATTAGCTCTTCCTAAAAGTTAAGAAAACAAATGAAAAGCTTTTATTGTCTTATTCTCACTTCATCTGAACTACACTCTAGAATGAAAAAAATCAGGCTGAGAAGTCTAATTGGAGAGAACTTCCCATCTGCAGGCTGGTGTCTGTGGATAAGCTTTGGTTTGCAAAATCTCAGATTTCACTTTCTTCATTCCACTGCTCTAGCCGTTTTCCATCATTACTTTTTATCCATCCTCCTCCCTCCAAGCAAATTTGTGTGTTTGCCGCATAGTTTACATTTGTGCTCCTGATTTTGCTAGTTGAAATTAAAGAGAAAGTGAAAAGCATATTTACATGCTCATAGAAAACTGTGTGAAGTAAATATTTTTTGAAGAAGTGATTTTTTACTGTGCCACCAATCCATCAAGTCATCCAAGAGCCATTAAATACATATTTGGGAGGATACTCTTGGTTTTGCTTTTTTTAAAAAAGAAAATAGTAATGTGTATTCTATTGTCACATATGTGTAATCTAGACATAAAAAGAAACTCCCGATCACAGAGCTGGAATCACCAGTAATAATAAGGATGTATGCCAAGAGATGATGATTATAAAATTGTATCTTTTGATTTTTTTCTGTGAGGTTCAGAGCAAGATTGTTGGTTATTAAAAATACATAAATCCGTATGTTTTTGTATTCTGTCTCCATAAGCCATGTTCTGCAGTATTAAAGTCAACGCGAGAAGTGGTTTCCATTGCATTTCATGCTGTTGCAAGAGAGACATTTTGTTTCATGAGAATTAATTAACAATTTTATTAAACATTAATAAAGTGCTACACAGCCATTTAAATGAGCTTTATCATTAAACCAGTTAACATGGATTAACTTTAATCAAACAACATTAACCTTTCAGTTAGCAGAGCATTTTGTTTTTATGAATAAGTAAATAAATAAGACAACACTCTGATAGCAAAGGACTGAGGAGAGAGTCATGGGATGAACTGTGTCTCCTCCACCCCCCAACAAAAGACATATAGAAGTCCAGATGCCCAGTACCTCAGAATGTGGTCTTATCAGGAAATGGGGTCTTTACAGAGGAAATTAAGTTAAAATGAAGTCACTAAAGTAGGTCCTAATCCAATATGACTGGTGGCTAGAAAGAGGGGAAATTTGGACATAAAGACAGACAAGCAGAGGGAAGATGGCATGAAGACACAGAGGGAGTGCCACATGAAGACTGGGGATGGGAGGGATGCATTGGTAGCCAAGAGGTGCTAGAGATCACTTGCAGGCAAACCACCAGGAGCCGGGAAGAGCCAAGGAGGGATTTTCCCCACAGGTTTCAGAGGGAGCATGGACCTGCTGACACCTTGATTTTGGACTCCTACCCTCTAGAACTGTGAAAAAATAAGTTTCTGTTGTTTTAAACCACTTGGTTGTGGTACTTTGTTAAGGCAACCTCAGGAAATTAATACAGGGAGAGAGAGCTAGTCTGGAATATGTCTAAAGGGGGAACAAACTTAGGTTTAATCAAAACTATCTGAAATGAGCTTTTTTTTTTTTTTGGCAGCTGGCAGGTATGCGGATCTGAACCTGTGACCTTGGGGCTATAAGACTGTGCTCTAACCAACAGAGCTAACCAGCAAAGGGCCACAAAAAATGTTTACATTGTGTAATGATAAAAAAAAAAAACAACCAGAAATCATAAATTAAATTAAATTTTAAAAAAAGTTTGCATAGTGAAAGAAATGCTAAAGTCCAACGTGGATATGAATTTGGGCTGACTGGTGGCAGAGGGTTGAGGCCAAGTCAGGGCCCAAGTAGAGTCAAAGCGTTAAGGTCTAAGGCCAGCGGAGGCAGTAAGTCATGCTCGAGGACATTTATCTAGTGCTTCCCTCATGGGGGGTCTTTAGATCAGCGATGTCAGAATCACCGGAGGGAGCCTCTGAATGACAGTGGCTCAAGCTCCACCAGGACCCACTGAGTAGAAATACTTTGAAGAAGGTCTCAAGAATCATAAATTATTGAAAGCTGCTAGGATGATTCTGAGGTAGATTGAGGTTTGGGGACTTTTACTGAAATGAAGAGAGTTCTCTAGGTCAGAAGAACGTGAAGAGGAAAAAGACTTTGGACACTTCTTAAGGCTGTTAGGGACAAACCCAATTTCTGAAGGTAAACGGGGAGGGGTTTGTCTCCTAGGACACCTCAGATCTGTGCCTAGCTGTGTTGTCATTCTGGTCTCCTTAGCTCTTTACGATTTCAGGATGTGTTACTTCTTGTGGAAGCGTAGTGTCTACAAAGTCATGGAGGCATCCTAACAGGCTCCCAGAGCCTGTGGTCTGCACGTGTGCCATTTGGCGTATCTGTGGCAGGCTCTGAGCTCTTTGACAATGTAGGCTGGGTCAGGTTCTGGCAGGAGTTCAGAGGAAGGCCCAGGAGTGAGAGGGTCAGGTGCCACTTTGCAGCCCATTTGGACACTGCACGTATTTCCCTAGTCCAAAATGGTGAAGGGGATCACTCTGCTTTTACAAAAGGTGCCTCAGGACTCATACTGCAAGGTTTCAAGATTTACCTGAAGTATAAGGTTTCAAGATTTACTTGAAGTATAAGGTTTCAAGATTTACTTGAAGTATAAGGTTTCAAGATTTACTTGAAGTATAAGGTTTCAAGATTTACCTGAAGTATAAGGTTTCAAGATTTACTTGAAGTATAAGGTTTCAAGATTTTTTTGAACAGGACATACTAAAATTGCTCTAGACCCTATTTCTGAAGCCAAGGAATGTCCCAATTTCTGCTTTACAAACCGAAGTTCTTATTTATTATTATTTTAAATTTTCAAATCCTAATTGTATATATTTATGGGATAGAGTGTGATTGTAGCGCTCGGGCTAATGCCAACATCGCCAATTGTCGCGCTCTTTTACTTGCCTGTAATCCTGTTCCTCAGGCCAATTGTGATGCTAGGGCTGGGACTGGAGCTCCCAGACCCCTCAAGCCCATTGTCCAGAATGGGTCACAAACCCTTCACACACCAGGCTGGGTCCCCAGACACCTCACATGCCAGGCTGGGTCATCAGATCCCTCACACGCAGGTTATGAGCTAGGTTAACCGGCAGACAGGTCCGTGGAAGCGGTGGGTTGGAAAGCATGGCTGCACAGAGCGGCATCCGCAAGAGGCAGCCGCCTGCCAAAACCACGGCGCTGCGCATGCGCACTAGCTCCACTCCATTTGTTTAGTGACCCACCCCCAACGGGGTCTGAGGCCAGGGACCTGACTAAAGTATTCTCTTTTCCCAACAGTGATGTTTTGACACATGTATACAAAGTGGAATGATGAAGACAAGCTAAGTCACATGTTCTCACCTCATTGATCACTTTTTGTGGTGACGTATTTGAAATTTAGTCTCTTAGCAATTTTAAAATATGCAGTACATTGTTATTAAATATAATCACTATGCTGTGCAATGGATCACAAACCAAAGGCTTTATGTTTCTAACCCTGTTTGATATTTATTTGAATATGTCCTTCTGATAGGTATTTATAAGGAAGTTCTGCAGTTCTCATGGCTTCAGCCTCCCTGACATAAACTACCAAATTTATACCATTAGACCTTTTATCTCTTAAGCTCCAGTTACTTATTTCACTTTCCATTTTATTGACTAATGCTTCACATTTTTCAGGTTGGAAACGAACTTGTGATTCCTCCCTCCCCAACACCCACCCCCTTTGGTTTTCCTGCCCTTCCCACAGATGTACTGAACTCACCCTCCACAATGTTGCCTGATTAATCTTCCTTAAATGGTATTTTTATCACATCACTCCTCTTTTTAAAAAGTCTCTATTTCAGCTACCATTTGCCCTAAGTACACTTCCAATATAGAGTTATTTCTCACTTTTCCAGGTCTACATCCTCAGTTCCACATCCTCCTGTACCTTTGAACACATGTAGTTCAGCTTTTCTGAACAAATTTCAGGGTTGTAAAACTGAAAAAAATGGAAGTGAACATGGTTCAATGAAATGGAAGTATGTATGTATACCCGTGTTTTTTTATTCTTCATAAAATAACCAAGTACTATTGATTTTTAAAATAATGTCCCCGATTTTAATCAAATCAATTTCATTCTGATCACTTTCATGTGGATTTTTGATTTATCCAATTTTTTTTTCTAAGAGGATAATACTTAATGTAAGATTTTGAGAGATTAATGGTTTTCTATCCTCAGAACTTCAGTAGTATTTGCAACTAAAACATGAGCTGCTTTGGCCATATTATCTTTACCTGTCTCTCACAAATTTTACCTGTGATGTACCAATGTATGTTGTAGGTCTCAGAAAATATTAAAACAATTATCCAGATTATATAAAAAAAGAATTTCAAATAATTTAAACATGAGAAATTTGGAGTCAATATTACCTAAGATTTTGGCATTAGAAATAAAATGCGCATCTATGTAAACTTTGTATAGTTTCTTTGCAGGAATTTAGATGAGTGAGTTGGAAAAACAATAATTCTATATATGTATATTTTGACTATTTACTTAAGCATTTGTTTTTATCAGATGAAATATATTTTGCTTAAACAAGCAGCATTAGAAGTGCTTAATAAAAAAATCACTTATTAGAGGTAAAAATTAATGAAAACAAAATTGGAGAACTTTGGAAACAAGAAGGTAGACAGTGGAAACATCTACCTTCCCTTCCTCTTAAGGCCTCAGTGTCCAAATGAAACAATAATGGTGCTAAGAAGGAAAATGGAGCAAACAGAAGACCGGCAAGATTGAAGAGCCTGGAAGATAAGAAGCAGCGTATATTCAACCTTATAGTGCAACCATTAAGTGCCTTAATATAAGGTTATGCTCTTTCTGCACTGCACGAAGGTGTTCATGTGTTAGACTGAAATGCAGCACTTGTTCTTCTTGCCATGAGGGGGACCCTGGCCTGGGGCTGGAGAATTGGTGCCTCTCGCTCTGCTATCACTGTGGAGATTATATGGAATGGGGAAATACACTAATAGTTTTAAAAGTCAAGCTAATTAATGTGTAAATTAGAATTTATAGTTGTTTAAATAATAATGATTAGATTAAAAAGAAAGCCACGAATGACTCTTTCTATAATTGCTTATTTTAAATTTCTTATAGTAATTTTTACATTACAGTTTAACATTAATTTTGACAAAAAAGAGATTTCCCAAACAATTTTTCAGTTTTAGGGAGACTATTTGGCAAATAGTTCGTAAGGTTAAAATACAGCTTCTTTCTTAGGTGCACCAAAAATTCATGCTTTTAAATCTCCATCAGCACTAATTGATGTTAACGTGCGTGACTCTCCATGCAACTATAACACAATATAACATTAGACTAAAAGATAATACATCATCAATGATTAGTATTCAAAATGCCATTTAAATGGTAGTACAAGCAAATGACACATAGCACAAACTATCTAATTTACATGTTTAATTGGATATATTTTGCAAAGATACTAAAATAAAATGGGAGATAGGCCCTGAATACCCTGTAATGGAACATTCTTATCTTAGGTCTAGATAGAGAGCATAGGAGAATAGATATTTTAAGATGTGCATAGTAAAAAACAAACAAACAAACAAAATTCAGATAAAAGTATTAACATAAGTTAGGGAAGGTAAAAACCTCGAACTAGTAGATTGCCAGTATGTTCGAGGCTGGTTAGAGAATCCCCCGTTCAGAGAATTGGAGAAGAGGCATTTATCCATTGAGAAAGGGAGATGAGGGCGAAGACTGGTGGGCAACAGGGGATGGGATACAGACAAGGGCTCCAATTGCAAAGATTAGACGGCCCATAGTGGAAGCAAGGGGAAGATCATGGCACTTCTACTGATTTTATTCGTTTTTTTTTTTTTTTTAGTTTTTCTTTCTATTATTTTCTGCATTGAGGACCACTCTTTAAAATGGTTCTCCTGACTAACTGAATCTTTAAGTAGAATTAAATACTTGGGTTCCTTCTCTCTACTCCCTCCATAGGTATTTACATTGTGAATGGTTTTATATAGATTCTCAGTTCCCTTATTAACAAGAGGTATTGGAAACAGGATTTTAGTAATCAGATTCTTGTAAAAGATATGAGCTCAATGGGGGTGATGATAAGTCATAAATATATTTATGACAGTATCTCTCTATTCCAGTAATGAGAGACATAGTTATACTTCGGTATTGATTAATATATACTATAATAAGAGCTTGCATGTGGGAAGCCATAGGCTATAGAGGTTGACTGGTTATATCAGTTAATTAAGGTATAAAGAGGAATGCTCTACACTCAAGTAATGATTCCTGTACTGATAACTAGCTGTAAATGATCATAATTAAGATAATGGGAGATATAAAATACTCATTAATGACAACTACTTATCAAATTTGTATTTAAAATATAAATTCTAATGAACGAGTTCTTTCAAATTATAGTATATGAAAAGTAATATATCTTAGATTTGTGGGGTCTTCGAGAAATCATCTAGAGACATCTGTAGCTCTAAGGAAGTTCTGTGTGTGACTCTTCAATACTAAAGACTCACCTGTTTGTTCCTAATATCTCTAAGAATGGAAATTTTGCTTTGATTTCTGTCCTACCTTCTATACATTTGCTTTTTATCCGGATGGTGAACAGCAGATGGGGGCAGTTGTGGGCTGGAGCTGGCTTGTACCAGCTGAGGAAAGTTTACTTTTAGGTTTCCAGGAAATTTGTGAGCCAGTTTTTCGGCACAGTTTTATTAAAAATTAATTGTATAAACTTATAATTAAATTATTTTTAAAACAAAGGTAATAAATACCCCAAATTCAACACTTTTCTAATTATTTTACTGCATTGTACTGTGATTTATTTTCTGGGGGTAAGTTTACATCTACAGTGTCTGTAGTAGGAATTCTGTTTAACAGTGTGCTATTTATTAAGCATCTCTTCCCAACTTTTCATCTAATAACATCATATTGGTAGGTAAAAATCTATTATGGAGGAAGTATTTACATCTTGGAAATACACAAATGACACAAATCAGGCCTTTCTCCAGGCCCCATTAAACATTTACTAGCTCACTACCAGACGGGGCTTTCATCAGAAGAAGACCAATTTTGGTTTTTGTACAACTGGGCACTGATTTATAAGCCCTTAACATGACTAATTAGCGTATGTCTAGAAAGTATATTTTATAACCTTGGTGTTTTATTTTTTGCTCTGAGTAAATCTGTAAAATTTGTTTAAAAATAGTGGAGAAATTTTTATTTTCAAACATTCCAATATTAAGTCCTTTTCTATAATAGATTTCAGATCTCCCTAAAGTGTTCGTGCACCTTGCATGATAACTGAGTTGTGACTCAATGGTTCAGAATTGATAATGGTTCACAGATTTCATTCCTAGGTGACTGACGAGAATCTAGAATCCCTCACTGTTTGAGGGAAAGTCATTTCTGCTTAATAGAGCTTGATTGGTTCCCAAGAACAAGAAAAGACTTACTCCAATACCAGTTCTTCCACATGTCTACATTATTGGTCTTAATTAGCTCTTTCCACAAGGATGTCAAGTAATCAATGGCAGAAAGATTGCAATACCTTTCCATACTCATGTCCAGTTCTTCCAGGCTGTGATGAGCTGCAATTTCCCATTGTCCCCAAATTGGCATACTAAATATTTGATCTTGAAGGAGGCTACAAGAAGGTGATTCATTTGAGAGTTCCCTAAATGGTATTTAGCTCAAAAATTTATCTTCTAAATTTAAAAAATTAATCATTGTTACAATATGAAACAAAATCCTACTGCACCTCAATTTCCCTGGTTTCATTCTTAAAACGTCTTCATGAGGCAGCTTTCAACATATTCCCATTGACAGGTGAGAAACCTGAAACGTGGGAAAATTAAGTTGTATATTGAAATCATACGTTATAATATAGCTTAAAGCATGAGAAGTATAGAAATGTGGGTAGCAAAACTTGTGTGTGATCTTATGACTGATTAAAAGAGAGTTGTTTTTCTGAGCTGAGGCCAAACCTTTTGTAAAGAGTAAGTGTTTAAGCAAGCAATTTCTTTACATGAAATGTGATTTTAAAAGTGTGATTCAGGTGACTTGAGTAATAAGAAGAGACACTAACTCTTGGAAACAGCTTTTTGTTTTGTTTGTTCTGCCTTTTCTGTTGGTAGAAAGTAGCTTTGCTCATGATAGATGTGGATTTTTAGATTCCCTGAGGAGGCACCCCAATTCATCCTGAAACAAAAGAATGAAATGCAAGCTGTCTGCAGACCAAGTATTCTGCAGTTTCTGCATGCTCTATTTTCTACAGCAGATGAACTACTTCTGACAATGCTCTCTCACGGTCCAGATTTAATAGTCTTATACTATTGGGATTTATAATCACAAGTATCCTTTCTCTCCATAAGAGTTTAAGCCATGCACTGTTTTTGCTGTCTGATGGGGAAACTCTTTGTTGGCCTTGTAGTGTATGATTGTCAAAGATCTGACTGTTGAAACCACACCAATGACAGAGTGTCTTGAAAGCAGGGCCAATCAGAAGGAAGCATTAGATGAAGCCACTGAGGCACGAGGAGGCCTACAAAGGTCCCCTAACAGTTTTTTCATCTAAAAGAGAGCTGTGGTTGGAAATACACAGATGGAGCTGTCCTCAGGGATACGTTCTTCCCACACATGGGTGCTGCTGAAGCATTTCACAAATAGGAGACTTAACGGTGTGTAACGTTTTTCAGACTCCACACCCTACAGAGGAACATTGGTCATCTATTATTAACATGTTTGTTTGACTAGACTGAAGGTGTCTTTCCACATACTTTTTAACCCCTTCACTACTAATGATACTTTTATCAGGGCAGAGGGCAGAGGGCAGAGGGCAGAGGGCAGACTTTTTTGGGGGGGAGGAGGAGGTTTGTTTAAAGATATAAGTAATATTATGATTTGGTAGCTCAGTTTTTCTCTCAGGACAACCTAAAGTCCAGAATATTAATTTTCTTAGACTTTTCCTTATTGACGCTTGGCTTGGTATTTGCCAAAATCTGCATGGATTCTAATTCACGGATTCTAATTCAGGATTCTAAATTCCAATGCTTTATTTTTGTCCCCTTATATTTAGGAAAAATATTATTTTCATATTTAGAGGACCATACCAAGGCTAAAAAGATAATACTATTTAAACATACTTTTAGACATCTAAACTTTATTTATTTCATATATTTTTTGTTATCATAAAACTTAATTTGATCCCAAAATGTTGATTAATTGTTATTCTACCAATGAAAGACTTAAAATTCTATTAGGAGAATGGTAGTCAAAGTTCTTTTCATAAATGTAAATACACTTCTTTAGTTAGTAATTATATATTTAGTGTCGTATTTAATTAAGAGGTAGTGTGAAATTTAGATTTGGGTAAAGTGTCACCTGCAAAGCATTGTGCTTTCCGTGACCCAAAATGAAGAAAAAGCAATAGAGAACTGTTATCTCAGAGGCATCATAATTTGGCTGACGCACCAGCAGCCGCAGTATAGCCACGGTTTTCTCCAGGGTGCTCAAGTGAGTACTGAGGCTGACTGCATGAGTGCGTAATCATGGTGAGACAGCGGGACAAGCAATGTAACAGTGGCTTTTAATGTGATAGAACTTAACTCAAGTTAGTATAAGATAGCAGCAGAAAATCAGCTGACATTAGATACAGGTTGTCCGGATTGAACTACATGTGAGTGAAAAGATCGTGGAGTAAATCAGGGCAAATTTACTAAGCTTCATCTGTAAGCCTAAGGAATAAAATCATTGAACATTTCTGGAAGTTCCTGATATTTGGACTTACTTTCTTCTGTTCCATTCAAGTGTAAGGAGAATGGTATTTTGGGGAGAATGGTATTTTACATATTCATGTATAAACTTCAATATGCTCAATGATAAATTTATGAGAAAGTCCTGAATATAAAAATCTGAACCGTAATAAACTACAGACAAAAGATGAATCAGCAATGTAATATTTTCTTAAGCAGTAAATATTGGAATGCATAAATGTGAGCATGCTATATAGCAATCCACTTTTCTCAACACTGATCAGATATACTTAAACAAAGAAATATTTCTCATAGTGAAGTACTTTGCAAAATATACAGTCAAACTTAAAGAGAAAGCTAATTTGGAAATAGGTCAGAGGGAAAAATGAATTCCAATTATTTAGCCTAATGGTGGATTATTCTTAGAATCACAAGGAACTTCTCACAATGTTGAATGGAAAATATTCCCCCACTCCTCACCCTGCTTCGGTCCCTGTTTTCTTCATTCCTGGAGTCACTGTCCCACTTTGTATGTTCTGATCCACTCCAATTAGTGAGCCAATATTGACAGAGTGTAGATAGTGTGTATACTATCTTCAGTTCTTCAGTTGGTTTTCGTTAAGATGTTAAATCTTATATTTAAACCTCTTTCTTAGAAGCAGGAAGAATGAAAGATAATATTGTTAGGTGGCTTACTAGAGAAACTTGGGACACCCTACAAAAGTGGTTCCTTCTCACCCACTTGGTTCCTGTCTTCTTAGTGGTTGCCAGGGTTTGGTAACTGTTGCCTAGAGATCCTACCGGGTGTTGTTGAACTGGGCCTACAGATATAATACATGAAATTGAAGTTTACAGGGCATCATAGTTAGCTACATCTGCTACTTGTATTCTGCACTAGTCTCTTCCTACTGAGAAAGAAACAGACATAAATGTTTAATACTGATTTTTATTACACAACATTGTCACCCTGCAGACCCAGCTGCAACCTGATCTGTCCAGTTGTCCACTGTGTTGGTAAAATTACATCATGGTACCCGTTCTGCTACTCCTATAAGCAAAATCTGCCTGTGTCACACCAGGAATCTCTCTCCTTAGTTGCCTTTTTTTGTGAGGGTGACACTCTTATGGAGACTCTCAGAGCCCATCTGGAGCAGTGTTTTATGATCTGGCCATTTCCACTCACATGGCTGAGAAAGAAGCTATGTGACCTTTCCAATACGGCCACTTTCTTGATATGAAAAAATTGATATAAGAAATCTACACTTACGAAATAAAACAGGTGCATAAAAGGTGCCATTACAGAAAACGAGTTTGGTGTTCATTTACATCAGTGCACGAGTGATCAATTCTTAACTATCTACTTCCCAAATGATTATTTAAAATTGAGATCTGGGGCTTGAGAATAGACACATCCTTTTTCCTATTTCGTTTGCTTATCTCTGTGTAGTAATGCCATGGTGGTGGCTACTTTGTAATTATTATGTTTTACAAGGTGGCGGGCATGATCAAATTCTGTAAGCACTTTTGTCCAAACAAGATGTAATGCTTATAAAAGAAGATTTTGGAAACTATTTTTGGGAAGATCTGAAGAATAGAATAGATTGGGGCTACTTCTGTCCAAAAAGGTAGATGCAACCATTATTGTAGGCAGAGAAATAAACCATGTGGTTTTCACTAAACATTTACAGATACACAATCGGTACATGTCATTTGCAAAGCAAACTTTCTGATATTTATGTATTTCTAATGTAAATTTTAAATAATGTAATTTCATTTAAATGTAAAATCAAATGTATTTTATATTTCATTTGTGTCTTCAAGCCATTTCCCCTCTTGTTCTATTTACACTTAGATTTTTGACACCGAATTAGAGTCTCTGGGAAGCTCTGCATGGTGAAATGTCTTTGGCTGCATTTTTTTGGTACACATTTTTATGCAGAGATGTGGCATTCACACTGTAATCAGGTGACTTCAGATTTGGGGGGCACAAGGAAATTTAAAGCAATTCAAAACTTTTAACAGTGCACGGTGCCTTCCCAGTTTGGTTTGAAATTTTATGTATCTGAAAGTTAGTGAACTTAAATATATGGCATGATTCCTGCATTTATCATATGGCCACAGTGCCAATAAACAGCACCCTGGTGACATATTTCTCAGGATATTTCATGGCCTACAAAACTGATTTGAATTGAGTTCTCCTTTACTTCAAAGGGAGCTCGCTCTCTCTTCTCCCTCTCCCCCACTCTTTCCTCTCTCTCTCCATTCTTCATTTACTCCTCTCTCTCCTCTCCTAGCATCCTGGAGATTGTCTCTGGTGTGCCTCAGAGGGGAGCAACAAGGGAACCCCAAGCAAGGGACCCTGATTCCAGCCCAACCTTATTCTGTAGGAAATGGAGGCTTGGCGCATTTTAAGCAAATGAGTTAAGATTCTACGTTTTATAAAATGCTGGAGTCTAAATGAAACTTTATTTGGGAAAGGAGTTCTACAACAGAGACTAATAAAACTCTTACTGAAAACCACATGTGAAGTGTGGTTAGAGTGTTTCCTGTATCACCAGGATACTTTGGTTGCAGGAAACAAAGTACTCAGGTAAAAATTTCTTAAATGGCTGAAAGCGTGGTCCACAGACTGTTGTCACTACACAAATGGTTTATTTCTTATCTGAAAGGAGTGAAGCAATTAAGAGTAAGCATTTAGAAACATGTATAGCAATTTGAACTTACCATGACATCCAAGTGCCTGGCCATTATTCTAGGAATTTGTTTTTATTGTATTTTATAACAGTTTTTGTCCTCAATTGGTTAAATATTTTCAACCCCCTCCTTTTTTATTACAGAATGTTTAAGAAGCACACGTTTAGACAATGGATGTTTATTACTAAGTCTCATATAATACAAAATCAAGAGGGAAACAGTTGCTGGGTTTGGATTCAACAATGTTCAACAGTGTTAGGACTCTAGGTTGGCATTTCTGCGATTATCTCGATCTTCGGCCCTGGTTACAATATGCCTTCAGCAGTTGCAAGCCTTATGTTTTCACATGAAAATATTGAAATTGGGAAGGAAATGGATAACTGGAAAAGATCCTCTTTTGTCTCATAGCTCTCTTTTTTGTCTGGAAAGAAAGTCATTTCCAGATTTCTCTGTCTATTGAATTGACCAGAATTGGGTCCTCTGCCTTGTCCTGGAGCAATCCCTGCAAAACTGTCATGGCTTAGTCCAATACAATTCATCCTCTGGGCAGGACCCCTAGCTGTATGACCAAGGCCATGGCCCTCAGCAAGAAGGGCTGGAGAATGGCTTTTCTGCACATTTCTCTAAAGATCTAAAATTATCAGATATTGACATAGCCATTGACAATGTTTCAGTAGTGGGGAGGTGTAGCAATAGCTCAATGTTACAGAACACCTATTATATTAGGTATTTTACATAATTCTTCATATTTCATATAGTTACCCTGTACATAGCCAGTGTTATCCCTATTTTTTTACAAACAGGAAAGAAAAGACAAAGAGAAGTTAAATATCTTGCCCAAGGACACATTGCTGGGAGGCAAGCAGAACTGGGATACCAATCTTGCACCATGAGTGACTAGACCCAGGTTCTTTCTACTAAGCCACAAACTCTATTTTTGTGTGATGGTGGTTGGGTGGCCCTGGTGTACATGGTTTCAGAAATCTGGGAAGATCTGACCCAGAGAGACTTGTCTGAGAGGTAAGCCTCTCTTTAATAAATAATGTGAAATAATTTAATATTTCTAAGTACAATTATCACATTTTTGACACAAGTCTTTTCAGTTCACTAAAATGTGACCCCTGCTGCTGCTGTCTGAAAGGCATCACTCTATACAGCATCTGTCACTGTCATTGTTGCCCCAGGGGTCAAAGGTCCTTGCTATTGTCATGGGGTTTGGTGTAATGTATAGAAGATGTATTCTCTGTAATTCTGGAATCTTTAAGAACATTGCTCAATAAAACACTTGTGCACAGTGGATAAGTATAGCTTGCAACTTTACTAATACTTTATGGCAGTGCTATGTATCAATAGCATGTGGCTTACCTAGGCTTTCAAAAACCATTTTTAATCTGAAAGAGTACCAAACAACGACCTTTCAAACACTTCTTTGCAACACAACTCTTTGGTAAACTGAAAATTGTCTGGGTTATGGAGTTCTCTCTTGATCTTATAGTTTCTCTTATTCCAATTCCCTAGAAAATTGCTTTTGAGAAAAGTTAGACAATGTATCTTTGGCGCAGTCCATTTTTTTTCATTCTATTGCTGAGATGGGCATACAATCCTAATTATCTTTGACCATGTTCCCTTCTGCAGGTGATATTCTGTTCTAGTTAATGCATGCTACATATCAAATTTTATAGGGCTGTGAAAATAAGCTTAGGAACATTCATCTTTGATGCCCAAATATGTAAATTTTATTATCACATTTCTGAAAACTTACCACTTATCGAGCTTTGTCGATCCAACTTCAGTATGTTTTACTTATCACAGCCACGTATTGTCAATTATACTCGGTTGTAAGTTACTTTAGGTCAGGAACTTTGACTCGTGTGACATGTATTATTGCTCATTAATGTTGCTGAAACTGCCTTTGGATGGAAAACCCCAGCATGTATATAATGCATAATTAAATATTCTCACCAGATTCACCATTTCATGAGAAGTCATAAAATCAAAATTTAGGTGAAAATATATCCATCTATCTTCCAAAAATTCCCATATACTTCACTTTAAGTAAAACAAAAGTAATAATTTATGCTGCAGTATGAAGAATGAAAAACAATTTAACTAATTTGTTTTTCTTTAGCTAGTTTGGGGATCTTTATGCTTTTTTTCACTGTTTTGCAACCCAAATGTTATGTTTTTTACTTTGAGAACATATGCAATAATTTTAATTGTAAATAGAAAAATTGAACTTGTATATACTTATGGGGGTACAAAGTGATGTTATGATTTTTGAATACAATGTGCAATAATTAAATCTAGCTAATTAACATGTCCAGCACCTAAAATACTTTTTTCTGAGGTGAAAACATTTGAAATTTACTCTCAACGATTTTGAAGTGTACATTCTTATCAACTGTATTCACCTTGCTGTGCAATAGATCTCAAGGAAAAGAACCCTATTTCTCCTGTGTAATTCAGGCTTTGTACCTCTGGCCATTGTTTTCCCATGCCCCTCACCTCCCCACCCTAGACTCTGTAACTACCATCCTACTCTGCTTTTTTGAGTTTAATTGTTTTGAATTCCACATGTAAGTGAGAACATGCAGTATTTGTCTTTTATGCCTGGCTTATTTCATTTAGCATAACATATGCAATATTGAAGGGGTGGCTACTCTGAAGTCTAATCTGTCTTGTGAAATAATTTATTCTTTCTGTTCTTTTGAAAATCTTTTCTTTTGAAAAGATTAAAAATTGGTATTAAAACAAATATTTTTAGATGTCACTCGTACAAACATACATATTCCTGACATTTTCTTAGCATACACGTGAAACACAGAGTATCCTTTTAAAGATTTATTTCAAAGTATTTATAAGCAGCTTTAGTTTTAGTTGGAAACAATACAGAGTCAAAAGACTCAATTATAAATCTAAGTGGATCTGTTTCTGCCAAGACTGATATGTAGCATGGCTAAGATTTACCGTGTCCCAAACTTGCAACAAAGTAGTTCATGACAGCAAGACAGGACCACAAATTAGGTGTTTTATTGTAATAAACTCTTTGACTTGCCTGTTCTTACTGTTGTCTTTTAGCCCAAGATTTGTGGTAGGCCCACAAATGGAGAATTTTAGAAAGAAAGCTTGAGATGGACTGACTCAGTCAGGGAATTGAGAATTGCTTGATTTTGTTGTCTGTGAAAAAGTACCAGAGTTGTGAAGTTATGGCAAAGGTCTGCTAAGGCTGATGTCTGAAATCCTGTCGACATCGCCAATTGCAGTGCTCTTAATCCCGTTCATCACGCCAATTGTAAAGCTACACGACCACACCAGTTCTCAGGCTTTTTTACCTGCTGGTAATCTTGCACCTACTGGGCCAATTGTTGAGCTAGGGCTGGGTCTGGAGCTCACAGACTGGGTCACAAACCCTTCACACACCAGGCTGGGTCCCCAGACCCCTCACATACCAGGCTGGGTCACCAGACCCTTCTTCACACTCAGGTCTGTGAGCTAGGTAACTGGCCAAAAGGTCCTTGGAAGCCATAGGTTGGAAAGCATGGCTGTGCTGGGGGGACACCAGAGACAGACTCTGGAGGCAGATGCCCACCTGCTTGCTTCACTAAAATGCCTGTCTACCTCTCTCTCTCCCCCTGAAGAACACAGAATAGCAGCAAAACTAAAAAGATATGTTGGCATGCATGTGCACCAACTCCACACACACACACACACACACACACACACACACACACACACACACACACACACACACACACACACACACACACAGAATTTGCTTACAATGGATGTGCTGAACCACACCCAACTGGAACTGAGGTGAGGGCCCTGACCAAACTATTCTATTTTCCCAGCAAGGGTGTACCTAAGGTCTGGGGTCTATAAATAAACCACGATTCTGGAATGGTAGTATCAGGAGTTTTGCAGGGTAGTGCAAACTGAGAATTTCAATTGTACTTTATGCCAGCTAGTAATGTAATGTTTTCTTAGTGCTATATTTTCCATGTAGTAAAGAGAACTAAGAATAAACTTACTAATGTTGTCGGTTTTAATTCTTTCAGGATACTAGGATCCTGTTGATGTGATAGCACCAGAAAGGACTTAGGATCTTTTTCCTTCTTTTTTTTTTTTCCTAATTATGTTTTAGACATCATCTACAACCATAATTTCTTCAGAGAAGAGAGAACTGGTATCAGCTCCAGTGATTCTTCAAGGGCATTCTAGAATGCTGAAATATTGTGGTACTTCAGCTTTATTCTTCACAACACTTAGAGAAAGTCCACAAAGGTCTGTTGTGAGCCACAGGCAGCTTGCCTCCTGCTGTGGGTAGGGGCAGGATTGCTGGACAGAATAGTCGCTCTATTTGTGTAGCTCAGCCAGGCAGTTCAGAAAGAAATGTGGCTGTTATAGAAGCAGTTACTGGTGGTTAAACTATAGGAAATGTCTGCTCTCCAGCCAGCCTCAAATGAAACAGTGGAATCATAGTGTGGAAGCATGGAGAGGTGCTCAATTGTTTCTTGCATAAGTGGATACATGATGGAATGAGTGGATAAAATTTTGGAATGGAAGTGAATTCTCGACTGAGGTCATTCAATACTTTTCCTTTGGAATTCCAACAACAGATCATCTCAGCTTGGTTCTTAACCCAAGGCAATATCATACCTTTCCACTCTACCTAGGGCATTTGGACCTGTGTGGGGACATTTTAGTTATCATGGTGATGGGAGTAGTAGGGGGTGTGATGTGCTGCAGTCACTTAGAATCTCAAAGGGTAGAGATACTAATGCCCTCCAGGAAATCCAGCACAATGAGGATTTCTTTCCTAAAATAATAAACAACATCCCCACTGAGAAGAAGTGAACCTCTGTCTGGTTTCTTTAATAGGAAGATTAGAGACACAGGAGTCATCATCTTCTCAAGTAATTGACCACCTTGTAGGACATATAACATTCAGAAAAAGACTTCCTTAGGTTTAGCCAAAACCTTGCAAATTCTGCCCACTGGTAACCACTCTGTCCTTCACAAGAATAGAGACCTTTCAGGTTCCAGTAATGTTCCTTCTACAACTTATTTATTCACCTGACCTGAACTTCCCATCCTGGTTTCTTTCCTCAGAGTGCCATCCAGGCAGTCTTTGTCCCTGTGAAGGTGGGGCATTTGTGACTTGATTCAGTCCTCTAGCTATAGCCTGCCCAAGCAGCACGAAGAGCACGTGTAGCCTTAGTGGTCATAACTACAGTCATTTCTATTGATGCAACTTAAGATTGCTTTAATCTTTTGAATTTTTCTTAGTTTGTTATCAACCAAAACTTCAAATCTTCTTTACATAAACTGTTGTCAACCTAAGGCTACATCATTCTATACCAGGGATTAGCACATTTTTTTGGTAAAGGGACGGATAGTACACACTTTAGGCCTTGCAGGCTATTTGGTCTCTGTTATAATTGCTCAACTCTGCCACTGTAGCATGAAAGCAGCCATAGACAGTACATAAGTGATCGGGTGTGGTTGTGTTTCAATTAAACTTTATCTACAGCAGGTGGTAGGACAGATGTGGCTTATGGACAGTAGTTTGCCAATCCCTGTTCTGTGCTTTAAAAATCATTAGATTAAAATCTAAATGTAGAACTCTTTCTTATATGTGTTCATGTTATTTTGTTGATTTCAGCCAATCATTCCATCCAGCTGAGAACCTCCTGAATCTAATTATCCCAATTATGTTATCTAATTTTAAAAAACTAGATTCCTTTTCAGTTTTGTGTAGCGTAACACATGACTTCTATGGTTTTATCTAATTCTTCTTCATACCAATAGAAAAAAACCTTTAAAAGACCTTATACCATGTAACTAGATTTTAATTTAAGATGATCAATGGTCTATTTGATAAACATGTTTTGGTTACCATAGCTTAACCATCAATTAATTTATGAAACTACGCCAAACTTTTATCACGCAGCAGGCAGTTACTTCTTTTCTTTACAAAAATTATGAGGGGATTATCTGTATTTTCTTCCTGAAATCAAGATGCATGTCTATGAGAAGTTCTTGTTGTACTACGAATTAATGCCAACAAATCTAATCTTTGGTTATGTATAACAGGCTTTTAGTAAATCATGTCTTTACTCATATATTCTTACAGTTTGCTGGGAAGAGATGTAAATCTTACCAGCTTGTACCCTGCACCCACCCCTTTTGAGATATTTGTCCAAATGGGGTTGCATGCCATTGTAGTGTGACCAAATATCTGACTGTAGTTCTGAGATTGTAATTATGGGTCCATTAGCACCCTATGTGAGAAAGAAAGGGTTAACAGTGGTCTCTAAATCCACCCCTCCTTCTCAAGGATGTCCTGGGCCATGTGCTGACCTCTGCCAGAACTCCCATAAACATTCCAAGAAGATTTAGTAACAGAAAGGCAATCTATGAAGTTTATATCTAAGAATGTTTTTAGTAGGATATTCTTTCTCTGTCTCAATTACCTATCATAAATAAACCTAGGATTTATGGACTTATATAACACATGTGGCTGGAGAATGGAAGTTAGTTAAATGAGGTCTTCATCTGCATGAGGAAGTTAGTTAAATGAGGTCTTCATCTGCATGAGGAATGAAATATAAAAGCTAAGAAGCATTAAACTTATTTTTTTCCAAGATAACTTGCACCACACACAGTACTCAGTACTCATCTGTTACTCTGAAACCAAATTGGATCCCATTTGAAAAAAAGGATATTTTTGAAAGTTGTGAAAGACAGTCAGGTCTCTTCATTTTTGCACGTGTCCCTGTTGTTACTTGTACCTTTCCTGTGATTCCTGTGAGTCTGTGGTGATAATGTAACTCTTTGTGATTCTGCACTGTGATAAAACTCAGTTGGGCTTGAGAGTGGAATGCACCTGACGCACTGGGGAGGGTCTCTGGCTGTTTTTCATAATTCTTGAGTTCAAGTTCCTTTTAAAGTGTTTGTTATATCATTTCATATTCCACCTTGATTTAAAATAAAGTGGAAGTAAAAAAATTATGTAATTCTGAGTTGTCGCTGTCATTTTCCCCAACTTGTAAGTCTATTACTTCCATACGCATAGGCTTACTTCAATTTCATTTTTCTTTTTTTTTTTTGTCGTACATATCCTGCCTTTTACAATTTAGAGACAAGTCTTGATGAAAAAGTAATACAGTAACTCTACGTGCCATGAAATGTAGTTAAATATTATCTATGTGAAAGGAGTATGGGAATGTTTTATAATTTATATTTAAAGGGTTATTTAATGTAATTTATTTAATCACAGCATTTTGCATATTATAATCTTTCACGATATACATCTGTATATCAGAAAATTATTTCTATCAATAGTACCGTAATGTGAACTTTTTAATTATTTTAATATTGAAATGGAGATAATATTGAACAATGTTCACCTTTCTGAATTTGAAACTTACCATCCATTTTCTTCTTGGAATTTTCCATGACTTTTGTAGATGTTGAAGAAAGAGAAACTTATTAAGGCTATAACTTAGCTACGTAGAAACTCAGGGTATCTTTTTCTTGGGTGTAAATAAGATCCAATAGGTTGGAAATGTAGGAAACAAATTTAGATCTGAGAACACGGTAGGTTGCTTGTATAAGTCTATAATGTCAGTTCTGATTTTAATTTTTTAAATTAATAATTGAAGAGAAATATTTTAGAGTGGTTATGAGGCACTGTGTTGCTAAGCATGATCACTGGACTTAAGAAGAGAAAACTAGAAATAAAGCAATTATTGTACTTCTGGTAACCTCACACTCTAGCCTAATGACCAGTTATAAAAATGAGAGATGTGTTGTAAAGTATACATATGCTTCATCTTAATTTTGCATTTATTCTATCTTGTCTATTAAAATCACTTTTTAAAAAGTAATTAGACAAATTTCCCAATTTATTAGTTTATCTATTTTTTTCAAGACAGAGGTAGACATTATTCAACAGAGTGGTAAAAAGGTTAAAATTAATAGGCCAGGAATTTATAATTACTAACAGTCATGCTTAAATTCATGAAAATGGTAATTTTCAATGCTTTTTTTAGTAGGAATAGATTCAGTTTTGTTTAAGCCAATCATCACATTAAAATAATTATTTTGATTTTTTAAAAAATTCAACTAATATTTCTATACTTTATTTTCAATGGTGAATATAATGCATATTTTCATTATTTTTCTGAGTTTTATTTTTCCTAGTACTCCATACTTTACCCACATAAGAGTCTATCCTTTTGATCTTTGTTTTGTATAATTTTTTTCTTTTGACATGCATAACTTGAATTGTTAGTAATAGTTGAATTTTATTGATCATTGGATTTCACTTTTAATGATGATATATGGAATGCCTTTTTAAGAAAAAGCTCCAAAACTACTTTTGAAAATCAAGGATAAGTACTATTGAAATAAATAGAAGTTTGTTATTATAGAACAAATGTATTTCAGCTACATTTTCAATGAAAGTGTCAGAAGAGTTATTGAAGAGGAAACTATGCAAATGATACCTTTTTCTTAAAGTACTTTACAGAATCTGTGTAATTTCTAGTATGTAATTGAATAGAAGGTGGTTTGTATTTTTAAGCATCTGGCTTTTTCCAAAATTAATCTTAGACACGGGCAGACTTGTGGGGTTGTGTCGGGATCTATGTGGACAGGCCTTATTGACAACTGCTAATGACTGTCTCTCACACTCCCGACCCCTCCGAGCTGCCCTGTGTTGCAAACTCTCCCTCTGTGGCTGTGGTGGTGACTGACCTCTCATGAGAAAGAAAAATGAGTCATTATCCTTTATATGACATAGTTTGTGTGGTATGGAAATTTATGATCTCCTCTGAAACTGTCTAATATGTACTCATCATTAAAGTTAAGATGAAATTCACTTATGTAAAGCTATTTTTCCAGTTAGAAATCCAATTTAAAATTTGTTCTCTTATGAAAAGTTTTAAGGTTAAGTTCACATGGATTTAAGGTATGTCCTTGGATAAAATTTATTTTTTATTAAAATCGCCCTTTAATTTTCTATAAACTTCTGCTTCTGGCAAGGATGAAGTAACTGGTATTTAACTTACTCTTTTGACATGAACAATTATAACACTGGACAAAATAGATGAAGCAATGGTTTTCAGGTGCTACACAACAGGCAGTGCAGAACTATGATCTTAAGAGAAGGGAGACCAGTACAGGGTCTCCTGTACCAGGGGGGTACTTCCCCAGTGTGGAGCAGGGACCTTCAGCCTGAGTAGAGACCAGTGGTCTTGCTGATGTGAGGTGGAAGTTATTGGAAGTGAAGACTGAAATTTGTTGAGCAGATAACAGCACTAGGGAGCTTCATAGAGAGGAACAAAGAGTTAGTGTGGTTCTGTCTCAAGACGTCGGTTATGTGCTGGGCCACATGAACTCAGAGTGAGACTCCATGAAGCAGAGCACAGAAAGGCTACTGCAGGATGGAGAGCTGAACAGAGAGACACAGGTCCAGTCCTGCAGTCTTGGGAGCTGTTGAACTTCCAGTGAAGCGGCCTTGCTGAGCAGCCCTCAGGCAACTGGTACCACAGAAGGTCATGCTGAAGAGTAAGAGTCATCATACCCCAGAGTGAGGATCACATGCTGAAACTAAGGAATGAAAGAAAATAGTTCCACTCTACAAAGTGTAAAACCGTGCTCAACAAGATCCAGAGATCCTGCCATTAATTTAATTGGCTGCTGGAATAAATGCCAATGAACTTAAAAGGAGAATAACATAATCCAGACTCCACATGACTACACACAGTCCATGTTGTCCACAATAAAATAAAAAGATTATGAAATATTCAAAGAACTGACACAACAAAGTGATCCATAATTTAGAGGAAATGTAGTCAATAGAAACAACCTGAAGATAATCAAAATTTTGAAATTAACAGACAAGGACTTTAGAGAGGGGAACTGAGCAGAGGTATTGAAAGTTAAGAAAAGAACAAGACAGAAATTCTACAACTTAGGCATATTATGCCAATCATGGAAAATTCCTTTAATGGGCTTACCATCAGATTGGGCACTGAAGAGGAAAGGGCCAGTGAACTTAAAGACAAATCAGTCAAAAATGTAAAACTTTAAGAAAAGAGAGAAAATGTTGAAAAAAATAAACAGAGCCACTGTGACCTCTGAACCAATGTTAAATGGATAAAGTGAAGAGAAAAATATTTGAAGAAATAATGGCAGACATTTTCCTGGATATCATGAAAAAGAATCAATTTACAGATTCAAGAATTTAACAAACCAAAGTAGAATAAATACAAAAAAGTCTGCATATTGTAATCAAACTGCTGAAAGAGAAAGTCTTCAAAGCAGCCAAGGGGAAAAAAAAAAACTAGGGAGACAACAATATGAATGATGGCTAACATTTCATCAGTAACAATGCAGGCTGGAAGACAATGGATGCCATCTTTTAAATTTCTGAAAGTGAAAAAAAGCCATGTGATAACTTATCATGATATATCACGTTTAAACTGTCAGATCCCAAACAGCAAAGAATAGCATCAGAAATTATAAATATTTGGATAAATGTTTTTTCTTTCCTTTATTTCTTCAAAAGACTATTTAAAATAAACATAAATCACATATGGATGTAAATTATACTGAGAAAACATGGGCTGAATAAATGGAATTATACTGCCTTAAGGTTTTTCTATTTTACATGCAGTGGTTCAATGTTAATTTCTAAGTAGACTGTGATAAGGAAAGGATAAATATCGTAATCCCTAAGGAAAATGTAAAAGATAGTTCAAGGAGGTGTAGCTTTGAAGTCAGTAGAGAATATAAAACTGCTACTATTATTAATGCTACTACTAATCCCAACAAAAGCAGAAGAGGAGGAACAATGATAGAAAAATAATAACAGACAGATTAGCAAATGCTACAGAAAATCCCAACAAATTACTAATTGCATCAAAATTAAATCGACTAAACACTCTAATTAAAAGGTGTGTATTGTTAGACTGAATAAAAAAATCAAAACCCTGAAACATGTTATTAAAAATCAAAGATAGGGATAGTTATATCATGCTGTCAACAAGTATCAAAAAGCTGGCATGCTTCATGAATATGAGAATATGAGACAAGATGGAAATTAGAAAAAGAGTATTGCCAGATACAAAAAAGATAATTTTTATAATGGTAAAAGGATCAATACACTGAAAATTTCAAAAAATCCTAATGTGCTATCAGCTATTAACAGAGTTTCAAAATATATTAAGCAAAACCAACTGAGCTAGAGGAAATACAGATAAATTCACAATCAGCAATTTTAACAACGCACAGTAAGTAATAGGAAAAAATGGACAAAAGAAAATCAGCAAAAATGTAAAAGATTTAAACTATACTATGAATCAAATAGGCATACCAGATATTTATAAAAGATTACAGTCAAAAACTGCAGAATATAGATTCAACACAATCCCATCAAAAATAATAAAATTCTTTTTTGGGGGTAGAAATTGAGAAGTTGATTCTGAAATGTATAGAGAATGTAAAGGAACCAGAATATGCAGAGTTATTTTGATAAAGAACAAAGTTGGAGGACTCCTAGCACCTGATGTGAAGATAAATCTACAGCAATCACAGCAGAGTGGCTTGGCATAAGGATAGACACACAGATTAAGAGAGCGTAATGAGTGTAACAATAGACCCATATGCAGTTGGTCTACTAATTTTTGACAAAAATGCCAAGACAATTCAATGCAGTAAAGAAAATCTTTTTAACAGATGGTGCTGGAAAACTGGGTAGACAGATGGAAAAATATAAACTTTGACCCTGATTTCACTCCATTCACAAGAACTAATTTGAAATGGATCATAGATATCAACATAAAAGCTGAACTCATAAGTGTCTGGCTACTGCTAAGCTATGGGTAAGGCCTGGAATCCTCACAGAGCCAACTGTCTAGCTCTTAATCCTCTTCATGATGCCAATTGTAAAGCTAGGCGACCATGCTAGTTGTCACGGCTCTTTTACCTGCCAGTAATCCTGCACCGACTGGGCTGATGGTTGAGCTAAGGCTGGGTCTGGAGCTCCCAGACCCCTCAATCCCATTCACAGACTGGGTCACAAACCCTTCACATGCCATGCTGGGTCACCAGACCCCTTCATGCAGGTCTATAAGTTAGGCATCCAGCCACACGGTCCTTGGACGCTGCAGGTCTGGAAAAACATGGCTGTGCAGGGCGAGCGCCAAAGTTAGTAAAACACAAGCCAAAGCAGCGCCGCAGTGCAGGCACACTTACTCCACCTCCACACACACAATGTTTACGGAACCGCCCCTATCTGGCCCTGAGGCAAGGGGAGCCTGACCACATTGTTCCATTTTCCCAACAATCCACCCCTTCAGGGTCCCTCACTGTGCAATCAATATACCTTAAGGCTTGCAGTTCTGTCCTTTTAACTGTCAGCTGCATATGTCTAGTTCATAGTAACCATTGGCGTGATCCTCCATGCAAATCCTACAGTCATACTGATGGGAAGTTCAATGCATATTCAGCAGGCCGATATGTTGATCACATGACTCTGGTGCAGTACCTGCAGCCAGAACACTCTGGGTGATAAGACAGAAGAGTTATTGGTACCAATAGGGGAAGTTCTCGTTCCTCTGGTAAGATACATGCCAGTTTGGCATCCTGAGAAAGGATGGCTGCAGGAGTAGGTATCTTACCTGGCTTATGATACCATACTTTATCTGCTAACACTGTTGGATCTGTAGGTTCTACATGTAACGGTATAGGGGAACTCATAATTGGCCATAATGATCATACAAATGTGCCCTTTGAAACAGAGCACTCATCTGTTCCAGGCCATGTCACCTTTACTCAAGAAGGCCAGGTACTTGTCACCCAAGGTGAAATTTGCAAGCCTTCCTCTAATCCTTTTCCTTAAGGCCCTATTAAACCTACCCAGAATGTGTGGCAGACTTTTATTCTCCAAGGCCATTCCCATTGTACTGTCTGTCCCTGTTGCAAACAGGTTGGGGCTGGTAAGAGAATATTTCCATTCTTGCCATATCCTGGCTTCAAAAGCTTATCCCTAGTAGTGATTTGCAGCTGAATAGGTGCTATAGCCCTGTGCAACAGAGCTTACCCTGGAGAGGGTCCACCCTTGTGAGGTCTCTCATTTAGAATCCTGTGGGCCATAATTGCCATGCCCACCCCTTCACGGATGGGGGCTGGGTAGATAGCCTTAGTCCCTTTTTTAAAAGGCCATTGTACCATTCAATCATTCCCACCTCTTGGGGATGATATGGCACATGTAACTTCCACTGAATGGACATCTGGGAGGCCCACCTCTGAACCCCATGTCTAGTAAAGTGAGTTCCATTATCACTTTCTATAACTACAGGCCGGCCATACATAGCAGTAAGGCTATTCAATGTCTTCACAGTGTTTACCTGGTCTGGGGCCTTACAAGGCCATACAAACAAAAGACCAGTAGCTGTATCAATAGCTGTGAAGATGTATCTGAAATTCTCTGACCTTGGCAGTGATCTGACAAAGTCCACTTGCCATTGAATCAGGAGCACCCTTCCTCGATTTATTTGGCCATCTGTATGAGGCATCCACCTGGGGTGTGGGTTCTCTTGAGCAGACACTGGACAAGTACAACAAGCATTAACTACATCTTCCCATTTTATAGGCAGGGCCCATCTTTGAGCTGCCATCCACATGGTTTTACTGCCGGCATATTGCATTCTTGATGTAACCACTGGGCTACATCAGTAGCTAGGGCTCTCTCCAGCCATCTTACCTTAGCCAAGGCATTGGCTTCATCATTTCCTGGACTGGCTAAGGGGAAGTGTCCTGTGACATAGAAAAGAGTTACTTCTTTCTCATGCCCCAATTTCCATAACTCTTGCCACATGGCTTGTCCCCACAGGGGTTGGTGGCCTACCATCCACCATTGATACTTCCATGTAGAAATCCAAAGGGTTAAACCTTTGTACACAGCCCAGCTGTCAGTACAGACGGTTAATGGCCCAGGCTCATTTTTCTATCACCACCCATCCGCTCTCAATCCAGCTCATTGAATGCTTTGTCCTGTACCATTTTCATACCACATGGTATCTGTTAAGGGCTGGACAGCAACCGCTGTCTGCAATGCTGAAGGTCCCATGCTAGAGCCATCTGTATACCAAGCTTGCTCTGTGATAGGTCTCTGTCCCTCATGGAAAGGTGTAGCCTCCACCTCCGTGGGTAACGGTTGTGTCAAGGTTTCCTCTACCAACTCTACTGGGCCTAGCACAGTTTGCATCTCTTTGGACAGAGGACTCATTGACATAGTGCTCCTTTGTTCTATATATGCTCCCCATTTAGACAGAGTGGGAGTCTGAGCTACACCTGTTATAGGGCTGGTTGCCCACATGGGCAGCCAACCTATTATGGGGTATGTCATCCTTACTAGGACTTTGGCAGTTACTGTGATAGCTTCAGTGGCTATCAAGGCAGAATACACAGCTGCTAACTGCTTTTCTATTAGGATGTAGTGCACTTCAGCACCCAGAGCTGAGACCAGAATCCTACAGGTGTGTGGAATCGGTCTTGTCTCTGCCATAAACCTCATCCTAACCCCTCCTGGGTTATATGTACATCTAACTCAAACGGCTTAGTGGGGTTGGCCACTTGTAAAGCTTGTACTTGCTGTATTGCCCTTTTTGTAGCCTGATAAGCTTGTTCTACTTCCTCAGTCCAATCCCAGAGGGCTCCTTTCTTTGTCAATGCATATAGTGGGTGTGCCATTTGGGCCATGTGGGGTACAAAAGCTCTCCAATACTCCAAAAGTCCTAAATATGTCTGTAGCTGGCCTACTTTTGTGGGTCGAGGGTATGCCTGTATCTTATCTATAATAGCTTCTGGGATGACCCTCATCCTACCTAACCAGACCACTCCCAGGAATTTGACTGAGAGCCCAGGTCCTTGCACTTTGGCTGTGTTCACGGCCCACCCACATTGTTCCAAATGACTTAGCAGCATTGGAGCTGCCTGGGTGAAATCTGCACGAGAATCAGAGGTTAGTAACATCATCGATGTAGTGAAACTTGTAACCGTGCTGGGCCTAGTCCACTTGGCTAGGTCCCCAGCCACCAAGCCATGACAGATGGTTGGGCTATGCAGATAACTTTGGGGCAATACTTGAAAGGTCCACTGTCTTCCTTCCCACATGAAGGCAAACCGATCTTGGCTATCAGCTGAGATTGGAATGGAGAAGGTCCAATATATAATGATAAGTCCTCAGCTGAGTCATCAGCTGATCCATCAAATCATGAACTGAAGGCACAGCTGCATGCAAAGGAGGCACTACTTTGTTCAGTTCTCAATAATCTACAGTCATTCTCCAGGTACCATCAGGCTTTTTCACTGGCCATACCGGAGCATTAAATGGGCTCTGAGCCAGATGAATAATACCAACTTTCTCTAATTCCAATATAGTGGCACTTATCTCTGCATGTCCTCCTGGTAGGTGATACTGCTTTACATTAGCTACGTATCTTGGCTTGAGTGACACCTATGGGTCATGTTTAGCATATCCTCGTAACACAGGCTTTACTGTCCGTATTCGCAGCTGAAACTCACCAACTGTTGTTTGCAGGAGCAAACCATAAAGTACATCCATACCCAAGATGTATTCAGCTACAGGAGATATATATACAGTATATACACAAGGAGGTAATCTTTCTGTGCCCAATGGCAATGACACAGCTTTGACCTCAGTAGTATGTCCTCCATAGCCATGTATATGAACTGTGGCCCCTGGAAACTTATCTGGATTGCCTTACATCAGGCTACATTCTGCACCTGTATCCACCAATGCCAAAACACGCTGCATATTTGTCCTCCACCAATATATTGCCAATTCAACATGAGGCCTCTGGTCCTCACCTGCCCCCAAAAGATGAGTATGTTGGCCTGTTCCCTGATCAGAATGGAACAGTTCATCTGCCTCCTTGGGAGCAACCAAAAAGTCCTTTAAATCTACTGAGCATACATTGCTACCTGTTTCCCGACATCCAGTGAGATGTTGTTCAGGGTGCAATTGCTGCCGCAAGGCAAACAGAACTGCATTTGGCTGCCGGTCAATTTTCTTCTTATCAACCCCTGCTGCAAGCAAGCCAAGCCACATCTGCTTATGGCTAGTCTTGCTTGGTCCCTTTGGGATAAAATCCTGAGTATTTCTTAGGGGTTTGGTCTTAGCCACCTTTCGGACCCCTTTTGCTTCTCTTCTATCCTCTACTTCACCAAAGCCAGCTATAATGGTCATTACTTCATGTATAGGACGACCGATGTATGGGTCAAGTATGGCCATCAGTGACCCAAAGGACGTTGACAGGGCATTTTGCCGCACTATGTCTTTCATGCTGCCTATAAAGTTCTCATCATCTGGGCCACGAGTGTTCACATTAAACATGGACTGCCGCATCCCCGGCTCTCGAATAATTTGGACCAGCTCAGCATACATTTGCCATTTACTAACAATCTTGGGCAGTTCTCCAGCCTTTGCCCATACGGTTGGGGCAGCTGCATTCACCCAATCTATCAAGGAGTGATTACCTCATCCAGGTGCATATGTGTGGCTATTCTGCAGCTGTTGACTCAGGGATGGGTGCATGGTGATGGAGGCCAATTTCTCCACCTCCTCACCAGAGCACATTACACTATACACTCCTAGGTTCCATAACCACAACAGCCAAGCAGCCAGGGTCTCCCCATGTTTCTGCCTGAACTGTCTCCCCAAGTCAACCATTTCAACCTGGGTATATGGGACATAGGTGGTGAACTGGGTCACCTGTGGATCGCCCACCGGTTGTCTGTCCGGTCCCATAGGCTGCTCTTGTCTCAATTTATTGTGCACAACAGGTTGTGCCTGGAGATGCACGGTTTCTCCCAACTCACCATTGGGTTGGTCGTCTTCCCTGGTGCGAGGGGCAGGAGTGGCCAGTCACCACACATCATCCTCCAGGACATTTATATGTGCTTCTAATGATTCTGCTTTCTTCCTCAAATCTGTCAGTAGCTGCACATCATCCGCCAACAACTCTCCTTTCCGCTTCAGCTCTTGATCAGTTTGCAGCCTAGTGAGCAAAAGCCAGGGTCCAGTCAGCAGAAAAGCAGCCACTGGCCACCACACACTCAAAGACAGCCACATTTCTTCCCTCTCCCAAGGGGTTTTTCGTTGTAGTACCTGGTCTATGCTGCTTTGCAGTACAGTGTGCAGCAACCAGGTCCCAGTCAACAGGAAAGTGGCCACAGGGCACAGCATACTCACAAATAGCCACATTTCCTCCTTCTTCCAAGGACTTTTGGCTCCTGTATCTGCTCAGAGTCCTGTCACAGGCTACGCCAAATGTGGCGTAATCCTGCCAACTATGCCAATTTGTCTGGTTACTGCTAAGCTATGGCTAAGGCCTGGAATCCTTGCAGTGCCAATTGTCTAGCTCTTAATCTTGTTCATGACGCCATTTGTAAAGCTAGCTGACCACGCTAGTTGTTGCGGCTCTTTTACCTGCTGGTAATCCTGCACCGACTGGGCTGATGGTCAAGCTAAGTCTGGGTCTGGAGATCCCAGACCCATCAATCCCATTCACAGACTGGGTCACAAACCCTTCACATGCCAGGCTGTGTCACTAGATCCCTTCATGCCAGGCTGGGTCACCAAACCCCTTCACACAGGTCTATAAGCTAGGCAACTGGCCATACGGTCCTTGGAAGCTGCAGGTCTGGAAAAACATGGCTGTGCACGGCGGGTGCCCAAGGCAGTAAAGCACCAGCCAAAGCGGCACCACAGTGCAGGCTCACTTACTCCACCCCACCCCACCCCCACTGCCCCTATCTGGCCCTGAGGCAAGGGGAACCTGACCAAATTGTTCCATTTTCCCAACAATAAATTATAGAAGAAAACATGGCAGAATATCATTGCAATCTTGGAACAGTCAAAAATAGTATACAAAAGCATTAAACATTAAAGATGAAAAATGATAAATGGTACTTTTTCAAAATTAAAAAGTTCTCTTCATCAAAAGACAAACTTTACAAATGAAAAGGCAAGACACACACTGCAGAAAATATTTGCATTACACCTTCCTGACAAGGGACCTGTGTTTAGAATGTTTTAAAAACCAATACAAACCAATAATTAAAGACAAATAGGCCAATTAAAAATGGAGAAAGGACTTGAAGAGACACTCACATAAGGACATATACTAAGGACAGTAAACATTTGAAAAATATTCTCACCATTGTTATTCATCAGGAAAATGCAAATTAAAATCACAGTGAAATACTATTTTTTTATCTTTTAGAACTAGCAAACATGAAAATGATTGATGGCGAGAATGTGGAGCAACTGGAAAAACTCATACGTTGTTGAGAGAATGAAAAATGATACAAATACGTTGAAAAACTATTTGGCAGTTTTTCAGATTTTTAAACATATATTTACTCTATCACCCAGCATTCTACTCCTAGGCTTTTACACAAGAAAAATGTAAACATATGTCAAAATAAAAACTTGTAAACAGTGTTTTATTATTTTTAAATTAACTTGTTTAATTGACAAAAATTGTATTAATTTATTGTGTGTAACATGTTGTTTTGAAATATGTATGCATTGTGGAATGGCTAAATTGAGCTAACATATGTATTACTTTACATATTCATTTTTTTGTGGTGAGTACATGTAGAGCCTGCTCTCAGAAATTTTCAAGAAAACAATACATTGTTATTAATCTAGTCACCATGTTGTACAACAGATCTCTTGAATTTATTCCTTCTACCCAATTAAAATTTTGTATCCTTTGACCAACATCTCTTCACCCCCTGCTCCCTACCCCCAAACCCTGGAAACCACCATCCTACTCTCTACCTCCATGAGTTGGACTTTTTTAGTTTGCACATGCAAGTGAGATCATGCAATACTTGGCTCTCTGTGCCTGGCTTATTTCACTTAGCATAATGTCACCCATGTTGTCCCAAATGATAGGATTTCCTTCTTTTTAGAGGCTGAATAGTATTCCATTGTGTTGTATATAATTTTTACAGTGGCTTTATCCATAATATCCCAAAATTGGAAACAACTGAAATGTCCCTCAATGGAAGAATTAGTAAACACATTGTGATACTACTCACCAAAGAGAAAGGATGAACTAGTGATATAACAAACACAGATGAGTTTCAAAAATATTATATTGGGAGAAAGAAGCCAGACGTAATCTTCTAGAAGAAAACATGAAAGTTCTTACTGTACTATATATTTATATGAAGGTCAGGAAGTTCCATTGTGAGAAAATCAGAATGGTGATTCCTTACAGGTGGGGGAGGACAGAAGAAGTTGACTGAAAGGTGACAAGTGGGAACTTTTGGAGATGGTGGAAGTGTTCTGTGTCTCAGTTGGGTTGTTGGCTAAAGTGGTGTATACATTTGTCCAAACTCATTGAATTGCATAAATAAGCTTTTTGCATTTTACTGTGTGTAAATATTTCCTCAATCAAAAATATTTTTAAATACTCAGTTGTAGATTCCCTTGCAATACTCTGCGCATCTGAATTTTTCGGTGTTGCACATTTAATCAAAATCATTTTTATGTGTTGCAGACTTACCTGCTAATTAGCTTTCCCAGTGCCTCATTTTGATGACTACAACATTAGGCTGTCAGTGGTTTCAAGTCAGTTCTGCATTTTGTTCTTTCATTAAAAGGCATGTTAGGGAGGTTTCAAGATGGCGGCGGCTGCGGCGGCTGGCGCGGAGTAGCTGAGGTGGAAAAGGTGGCCACTGGGCCTCAGGCAGCAGGGAAACTTGTGGACCTTTCTCTGGCCATCTCTTAAGGGAGGACTGCTGCTGCTGGCCGGTCGTGGGGGCTCAACGCCACTTTGCCCCCGGCAGGAGAGGCTGCCTCATTTACAGGCAACAGCTTTGAAGTGTGGAGCAGGAAAAGAACTGATTCTTAGCTGCAAAAGCGAGTCTTGAAACAGGGAACACGGCGCCAGGGCTGCTGTGGATGCAGCCAGGATCCCGGAGGCTGGGGCCGCACTGAAGGCGGCCAGCTGCCCTATCCAGGATTCGAGGTTTCAGGCCGGCATTAAAGAAGACTCCTGGGAGCGCCCGAGCGGCGCCGCGACTGAACAGCCCGAGGCGGCAGCGCCGAGAACACGGAAGGCAACAAACCAGAGACAGAGCGAGCTCCCGACCTGGCACAGCACTGTGAGTGATCCCTGGCAAAGCTCTGTTCGGGGGGTGGATGCCCACGCGGCTCCCCGCCTGCACCACCAGGCCACTCATTGCCCCGGTGCTGCCTCCATTTTCCCAGGTGCGGGCAGCTCCGCCCTGCTCGGCCATCACTGAGCCCATTTGCTTGGCCTGGCGCGGGGCTTTCCGGACCCTGCGGGCCGACCTCCTCTCCCACTCCCTCCACGGTTCTCTGGCAGGGCTGGGGGTGTGGGGCGTCCCGACCAGTTTTGGGAGGGCTAGGAAGTACAGGCGGGCCGACTGTCACTCCACCACACCCTGGACTCCGGCCCCGGTAAACTTCCTGTTACTGGGAGGCAGATACCATCTCTGCGACCACCAGTTTGGAAAAAAGCCTAACGAATTTCTGGTTGGGAATAGTGTGGTAGGAGAGTTCCCAGGTCTGCTTGAACCTGCCGGAGAGCAGGCTGCAGGCGGGCACTAGACTCGGTTTATACCGGGGGGATACAAAGGTGAACAAGACCCGAGAAAGATCTACACAGTGCTACAAAGGCACCCAGAGAGACTGGTCGTCTGTGCCTAGCAGAAACCTGGTAGACTTCCTGGGCGAGGCGGTGCTGAGCAGGATCTGGAAGGCCCAGCTGATAGAGGAGGGGTGCAGAAGACACGCCCCAACCCAGCACAGTGTGCACAGAGGGGGGAGACGTGCGGCCAGGGAGGCGGAGACTGGACAGAAACCACACACCCGGTGGGGTCGCCACTGCACGATCTAACAGCCTGGGCCAGAGCACACTGAACGGGGAGAAGTCCTGTACAGAAAGTGAAAGCTCAACAGAGATCACACACCCTGTGGTACGTGATCCACCAGCCCAGCAGAGTACAAGCTGACCAGAAAGGTGGATCCCCGGAGAAGCCCAAGACCCGAGGCAACCACACACACAAGACACTAGAGGCCAACTGAGCAGCCACGGCGGGAGCCATACCAAATTGGCAACCACAGCAACATCCTAGTTAGTCATTAGTCTTAAACCGGTGGACTGTGAAACCCCCTGCCACAATGAATAAACACCAAAAAAAAGACACCAGAAATACAAAAAATCAAGAAAGTACACCACCAAAAGTTAATAAATCTCATACTCTAGATCCTATAGAACAAGAAGCCCTTGAAATAACTGATAAGGAATTTCGAGTGATAATTCTAAGGAAACTGAATGAGATACAAGAAAACTCAGCTAGACATCATGATGAAATGAGGAAAAGTATACAGGATCTGAAAGAGGAAATATACAAGGAAATCAATGTCCTGAAAAAAAATGTAGCAGAACTTGCTGAACTGAAGAAGTTATTCAGCGAAATAAAAAACACAACGGAGAGTTTAACCAGCAGGCTTGTCGAAGTTGAAGAGAGAACCTCTGAACTTGAAGATGGGCTGTTTGAAATAACACAAGCAGACAAAAAGAAAGAAAAAAGAATCAAGGACATGGAAGAAAATCTGAGAGAGATATCAGACAACCTCAAGCGCTCAAATATCCGAGTCATGGGTATTCCAGAAGGGGAGGAAAATGGAGATTCCATTGAAAACATATTCAACAAAATAGTGGCAGAAAACTTCCCAGGTATAGGAAAAATCACAGATCTTCAGATTCAGGAAGCTCAACGATCTCCAAACGTATTCAACCCAAAAAGGCCTTCTCCAAGACATGTCATAGTCAAATTGGCAAAACTCAGAGACAAAGAGAGAATCTTAAAAGCTGCAAGAGAGAAGCGTCAAATCACCTATAAGGGAGCCCCAATCAGGTTAACATCAGACTTTTCATCACAAACCCTAAAAGCTAGAAAGGAATGGGATGATATTTTCAAAATACTAAAAGACAAAGATTGCCAGCCAAGAATACTCTACCCTGCAAGGCTATCCTTCCGAAATGAGGGGCAAATAGTATATTTCTCAGACAAACAAAAACTGCGGGAGTTCACTACCACAAGACCACCCTTACAAGAAATCCTCAAGGGAGTACTGGGTTTGGTTCCTGAAAAATAACTACCACTGCCATAAAAACCTAAGAAAAATCTAAACCTGCTAGTACAATAAAAATGGCATTCATGAAGAGAAAACAAGCTAACAAAAACACTATCTACAACCTAAGGAACCAACAAACAAAGAAACCAAACAGTAAATCAGAAAGCAAGGAACAAAAGACACCTAAGACAACCAAACAACCAATAAAATGCTAGGAATAAATCAACACCTTTCAATAACAACTCTTAATGTTAAAGGCTTAAATTCCCCAATTAAAAGACACAGACTGGCTGACTGGATCAAAAAGCAGGACCCAACTATATGCTGCCTACAAGAGACCCACCTCACCCATAAAGATTCACACAGACTAAGAGTAAAAGGATGGAAAAAGATTTACCATGCAAACAGAAAAGAAAAACGAGCTGGAGTGGCTATTCTTATATCTGACAAAATAGACTTTAAACTAAAAACCATAAAAAGAGACAATGAGGGACACTACTTAATGATAAAAGGACTGATCCATCAAGAAGACATAACAATCATAAATATGTACGCACCCAATGTTGGAGCAGCCAGATTTATAAAACAAACTCTATTAGACCTAAAGAAGGAAATAGACACTAATACCATAATAGCAGGGGACCTGAACACTCCACTGTCAATATTAGACAGATCATCTAGGCAAAGAATCAGTAGAGAAACACAAGATCTAAACAAGACTCTAGACCAATTGGAATTGGCAGATATCTACAGAACATTCCACCCAACAACCTCAGAATATTCATTCTTCTCATCAGCACATGGATCATTCTCCAAGATAGATCACATATTAGGTCACAAATCAAGTCTCAATAAATTCAAAAAAATTGGAATTATCCCATGTATCTTCTCAGACCACAATGGATTAAAACTAGAAATTAATAACAAACAAAACTCTGGAAACTATACAAACACATGGAAATTAAACAGCATTCTACTTAATGACATATGGGTCCAAGAAGAAATCAAGCAGGAAATCAAAAAGTTTATTGAAACTAATGAAAACAATGATACATCATACCAAAACCTGTGGGATACTGCAAAAGCAGTATTGAGGGGAAAATTTATTGCATTAAATGCTCACTTCAGAAGAATGGAAAGATGGCAAGTGAACAACCTAACACTTCACCTTAAAGAACTAGAAAAACAAGAACAATCCAATCCTAAAGTTAGCAGACGGAAAGAAATCATTAAGATCAGAGCAGAACTGAATGAAATTGAAAACCAAAAAACAATTCAAAAGATCAACGAATCAAAAAGTTGGTTTTTTGAAAAGATAAATAAAATTGACAAACCATTAGCATGGCTAACAAAAAAAAGAAGAGAGAAGACTCAAATAACAAAAATTAGAAATGAAAAAGGCGATATTACAACTGATTCATCTGAAATACAAGGAATCATTCGAGACTACTATAAACAACTATACGCCAACAAATTTGAAAATCTGGAGGAAATGGATAAATTTCTGGACACACACAAGCTCCCAAAACTGAACCGTGAAGACGTAGAAAATTTGAACAGACCAATAACAATAAAGGAGATTGAAGCTGTTATCAGAAGGCTCCCAACAAAGAAAAGCCCAGGACCAGATGGATTCACAGCAGAATTTTACCAAACATTCAAAGAGGAATTGACACCGATTCTTTACAAACTATTCCAAAAGATTGAAACGGACGCAAATCTCCCAAACTCATTCTATGAAGCAAACATCATCCTGATACCAAAACCAGGTAAAGATATAACCAAAAAAGAAAACTACAGGCCGATATCCTTGATGAATATAGATGCAAAAATCCTCACTAAAATACTAGCAAACAGAATACAGCAACACATACGAAAAATTATTCATCACGATCAAGTGGGATTCATCCCAGGGATGCAAGGTTGGTTCAACATACGCAAATCAATAAATGTGATACACCATATTAATAAACTCAAACACAAGGACCATATGATCATCTCTATAGATGCTGAAAAAGCATTTGATAAAGTTCAGCACTCATTCATGACAAAGACCCTCTATAAGTTAGGTATAGAGGGAAAGTATCTCAACATAATTAAAGCCATATATGCCAAACCCACTGCCAATATCATCCTGAATGGGGAAAAGCTGAAAGCTTTTCCTTTAAGAACAGGAACTAGACAAGGATGCCCACTCTCACCACTCCTATTCAACATAGTGTTGGAAGTACTAGCCAGAGCAATCAGAGAAGAGAAGGAAATAAAGGGCATCCAGATTGGAAAAGATGAAGTCAAACTGTCCCTGTTTGCAGATGACATGATCCTATATATCGAACAGCCTAAAACCTCTACAAAAAAACTGTTGGAATTGATAAATGATTTCAGCACAGTAGCAGGATACAAAATCAACACACAAAAATCAGTAGCATTTCTTTTCTCCAATAGTGAACATGCAGAAGGAGAAATCAAGAAAGCCTGCCCATTTACAATAGCCACCAAAAAAATAAAATACTTAGGAATTGAGTTAACCAAGGAGGTGAAAAATCTCTATAATGAGAACTACAAACCACTGCTGAGAGAAATTAGAGAGGATACAAGAAGATGGAAAGATATCCCATGCTCTTGGATTGGAAGAATCAACATAGTGAAAATGTCCATACTACCCAAAGTGATATACAAATTCAATGCAATCCCCATCAAAATTCCAAAGACATTTCTCTCAGAAATGGAAAAAACTATTCAGACATTTATATGGAACAATAAAAGACCACGAATAGCCAAAGCAATGCTCAGCAAAAAAAATAAAGCTGGAGGCATAACACTACCTGACTTTAAGCTATACTACAAAGCTATAATAACCAAAACAGTATGGTACTGGCATAAAAACAGACACACTGACCAATGGAATAGAATAGAGAATCCAGAAATCAACCCTCACACTTACTGCCATCTGATCTTTGACAAAGGCACCAAGCCTATTCACTGGGGAAGGGACTGCCTCTTCAGCAAGTGGTGCTGGGATAACTGGATATCGTTATGCAGGAGAATGAAACTAGATCCATACCTCTCACCATATACTAAAATCAACTCAAAATGGATTAAGGATTTAAATATACACCCTGAGACAATAAAACTTCTTAAAGAAAACATAGGGGAAACACTTCAGGAAATAGGACTGGGCACAGACTTCATGAATACGACCCCAAAAGCACGGGCAACCAAAGGAAAAATAAACAAATGGGATTATATCAAACTAAAAAGCTTCTGCACAGCAAAAGAAACAATTAAAAGAGTTAAAAGACAACCAACAGAGTGGGAGAAAATATTTGCAAAATATACATCTGACAAAGGATTAATATCCAGAATATATAAGGAACTCAAACAACTTTACAAGAAGAAAACAAGCAACCCAATTAAAAAATGGGCAAAAGAGCTAAGTAGGCATTTCTCTAAGGAAGATATCCAAATGGCCAACAGACATATGAAAAAATGCTCAACATCACTCAGCATCCGGGAAATGCAAATCAAAACCACATTGAGATACCATCTAACCCCAGTTAGGATGGCTAAAATCCAAAAGACTATGAACGATAAATGCTGGCGAGGCTGCGGAGAAAAAGGAACTCTCATACATTGTTGGTGGGACTGCAAAATGGTGCAGCCTCTATGGAAAATGGTATGGAGGTTCCTTAAACAATTGCAAATAGATCTACCATACGACCCAGCCATCCCACTGTTGGGAATATACCCAGAGGAATGGAAATCATCAAGTCGAAGGTATACCTGTTCCCCAATGTTCATCGCAGCACTCTTTACAATAGCCAAGAGTTGGAACCAGCCCAAATGCCCATCATCAGATGAGTGGATACGGAAAATGTGGTACATCTACACAATGGAATACTACTCAGCTATAAAAACGAATGAAATACTGCCATTTGCAACAACATGGATGGACCTCGAGAGAATTATATTAAGTGAAACAAGTCAGGCACAGAAAGAGAAATACCACATGTTCTCACTTATTGGTGGGAGCTAACAATTAATATATAAATTCACACACACACATACACACATACACACACAAACGGGGGGGGGTAAGAAGATATAACAACCACAATTATTTGAAGTTGATACAACAAACAAACAGAAAGGACATGGTTGGGGGGGAGGGGGGGAGGGAGAAGGGAGGGAGGTTTTGGTGATGGGGAGCATTAATCAGCTACAATGTATATCGACAAAATAAAATTAAAAAAAAAAAAAAAAAAAAAAAAAAAAAGGAAAAAAAATAAATAAATAAATAAATAAATAAATAAATAAATAAATTAAAAAAAAAAAAAAAAAAAAAAAAAAGGCATGTTAGTGCAGAGACCATTTCTTCCATCTTGTTAACCATTATGTCCTTTCTCTGCAATGACCAACTGATTGTTAATAAATTTCTCATGGATCCTGACAAACAGGTAATTAGACTATTTTCCTTTCATGGTCTGACTTTCCTTCTTTTGTTCTGAGGGTTTCTGGCTGTAGGAAACAGACAAATATAACCCCTATTAGAGTTTCAGATACTTTGTTTATTAAGCCAATTGTTTGACAGAATAGTCTTGGCATGAACTTGCCCTAAGGAAGAGACCTGGGGTGCCTGACTGTCTCTGTGGATTGAGGGGTGGAAGACTGTTGATGAGCACAAAACAGCGCTGCTGAAATCACACCGGATAGAAGCCCCCTCATTAAACACCTTTCTAAACCAATAACCTGGGATGCTTTCGTCTACTGAATTTTCAAATCAACTGACAATATTTATGCTTAACACTTGCTATGTTTGGTTATAGAATGGAAAGTACTTAATTTCAAGCCATAACTTGTAATAGTCTGTAGATGCAGCAAATATTTATTCACTGTACACAAAGTATTTACTAGATTCTATTGCAAGCTTATCCAAAGTGGTTACCCAGTTAATATTTCAGATTATTTCTTTGTGATCTTTTTGTTATGTTTGTTGTTTAGACTTGTGAAACGTGTGATTATATATGAATTTGTAAATGCATATGTGTGTGTGTGAGTGTGTGTGTTTAGATATATTGCATCGTGACTTTGCATTTTCTTTTAACGTTGAGCACATATCCAAACTGAATGCAGGAAGTCCAGGCATTTTCTCAGTTCCCATGACAAATATCACAAAAAAGAGCAAGAACAATGCATGCCTGTTCCTCCCACATCTTTTGTTCTATCTCTGCCACTTCACCCTACTCCTCTGTTCTTTTGCAAATTATCTCTTGCCAACTTCGACCATCTTCTCTCAGGTGGCTGTTATTTGGTATCCCCTGAATAAATTTGCCATAATTGTGGGCACGAACTCATCCTTCAATTCCTTGAAGTGGTCATGGGAGACAGAGCTGTTTCATAGAATGAAATGTTACTAAAGGATGAGGGATAACAAGAAAATTATATAGAAAGAAAAATTAAACTCTATTCTTTCTTTAATCCACAGACCCACTCTTTCCACAGGATCCTTTCTTGGTAAACTCTAGTCTTTGGCCTAGTCTGACATTGCTATTTTAAATCATATATGAGGGTACTTCAAAAAGTTCCTGGAAAGATATATATTATCTTTTAATTCTATTTTTTCTGCAAAGTTTTTGAAGTACCCTTGAATATACCGTTATATTTTCTAACTAATTATTGAAGCTATACAGGATGTCATTAGAATTTTTAATATCTTGTATATTTTTTTCTTTGATCTAAGAGTGTTTCAGGAGATTCTCTTACTTTTTAAGGTTATATAACTTTATAAGCTGCAAATATGACAACTATTCTTCCATCTTCTTATTTGTAGTGTGCCGTAGCATTTCTGTGTTTCCCAGAGTGTGGTCCTCAATGTCATTTTAGGTGACACATGGACACTTTTAGAAATTTTGTATTTTATGTACTTTAGAAAAAATATAACAAACACATGAAACTATTTGATTTCTTTGTGAATACATTTTTTAATATAATGTATTGATTTAACCAAGCACAAAATTATGAAGGTGACATAAAATTTAAAGTTTGGAAATACTATCCCTGCACATGGAAAAACTGAAATGCTTTTTATGAACGCCTTCGTCCACTTTCCCTTTTTGACACCTGTGACCACACAGCCCAGAATGTCATGTGGGAATGCTCCCCACAGGAAATGGTGGTCCCTGAAAATGTCTGAGAAGAAAGTCTGTTGAGGTGGGGCAGGCCAACATGGCATTCATGCTGGATGGCTCAGAAAAGTGTGTTTGTGGAACTCTGGGAAGTTGTCTATTTTTTGGTCATTGCAGTCCCTGTGACCAGGACTGAGGGGAAGACAGTGGTAACAGTGAGAGCTATTCAGACTTTTTGCACTTTCTTTGGTCTGTCCTTGCTGTTCTGCTTAGGATGGTAGACTGTGTGGTGCTGAGTCTCAGAGCGGATGGCTCATTCAAAATCCAGTGGCAACGAAGCACACAGCGTAGAATTCAACAGGAAGAAAGGGGTAAAACATGAATGTGGTATAAATGAGAAGCAAAAATAAACTTGAAACTGGAAGATCTCGTATATGTAAGTACCTAAGTATAAACCAGTAAGAATTCCCAGATAAGCGTCATTCAGATTGTCTCGATGACATCTGAATTTAGACATGTACCTATAAGTAAGCTGGTGGGGAAAATTGACCGTTTGGTTTTCATATTCTAAAGAGTGAAAAGTAGTGAAGCAGCATTTTAAAATATCTATCCAGAACCGCACTAGAATGACTCTAATTTCATTTCAAGTGTATTGCTGTTTCTGGAAAATAAAGGGGCCCTTCGCTGCTCATCGTAAAGCCTCTTCTTTACTTTTTCATCTGATATATCCTAGGCTGAAAAAATGCTAAAGCCCCCAAAACAAGGTTTAACTAGAAATAAAAAAAAGACGCTGTAAAATTGAGAATGTATGCCTTTTAAACTATTGATCTGAAGTTGCCAACTATAAAATCTTAGCAGAACGATGCTTCTACTGTGCTGTATATTTTGTAATGGAGAAAAGTTGAGAGAATACACAAATATATAGTGTGCTCACCTACAAAGATAGCTTCTGCTCCTTTTGGGAAATTCTAGCTTTGGTGTATCCCCTTATCAGCAGCTATGATGTATGTTCTCTTAGGAGGTTCTTGGAATGAAAACTAAAACTTAAGAAGCTGAACCTAAGTCTAGCTGAGGCCGGAGCAGGTTGTGCAGAGAAATTCATCCAAGAGTCCCTGAGAACTGTCCTGGGCTTCGTGTGTGCTCCGGTCTGTCCTCTTCTGCTCCCTCTGTGTTAGGATTTCTGCTTTCCCTGAGTGAGTCTCAGAGCTCTCAGTGTGGGCACAACTGTTACTAGTCCCATTGCCCATTCTTGATGCCACCTCCCAAATTTCAGATAAAGTTTGACACACACCTAAGGGCCTTCAGACTCCATTTCTGTCCAGTCTCCTTTCCCTTCAACTTGGCAGACTAGGGTGATCCGTCATATTGAAATATCTGGGCCAGACAGCTTGAAAGCAATAGCACTTTTTCTTCACTTAGGATTTTACAGGATTTATCAACTCAATTTTCTACACTTGTATGCTGAAAGGAGAAAGGAAAGACTAAATTAGTGACCACTTTTCTCCTAGACAATTGAATCTATGTATTATACATGTGGGCATGTTTATTTATGATGTACCTTCTTTCATTTACTGGACTTGCTATGACTTACATTTTTTTTTTTTTAAGTGCAAGGTAAGATGTTTATTTATCTCTGCATCCTAAATGTCTAGCCAAGAGCTTGGTATATTGTAGGAACTCAATAAATGTTTGCTAAATCAAATTGAACTTAAAATAGAGCAAAGACGGTTTAAAGGAAGGAAGCAATCATACTAGACATCCGAATGCAACAGAATATTACCTTTGGGCCATTAATTTGACTCTGAGCTTCCTAAATTCAGCACATTATCTCCTTTGTAATAAATTGTTCAAGATTTAGTTTCTAACACAACAGAGAATATAAACCCTACCTTGAAAGTAAAATAATATAAAATTTATCTTAGGAGGACTAAATAAAGAAGTAGTGAAATATAGTGGTTAGTATCTTTGAATTTTTTTTTTTTTATATATAGAAAAGAAAATGCAGAAATGTTTTTTAAAGGGACCATTCTCATATACCCCCTCTGAAAATGGGAAGGCACAATACTAAACCATATTTCTGTGATAGAATTTTCTGTGGATGAGAGATAATGTTGTCTAGAAATCCTCTGTTTATATTGTAATTAAACACAATAGGACTTGCATAATTTAAATGAATGGATTGCCCTTAAACTGCCACTTTTCAAATGTTAATAATCTTGATAAGTTCCTGGTACCAATCAGTTTGTGATTCCTTAACAAGTAAGTACCTGTGCCATGGCAAGTTATTATTTCTAATTAAAGAAAGAGTTCCATACTTTTCAAATTCCAACCTGAAGAGGTAAAAAGTCAGTGGTGGGTGGTTTAGGAGTCTGACTTGTGTCCTCAACTGGACAGAAGCCAGCTCCTTTCAGTACCAGATTGAGCTGCAGGGAAAGTTTCAAGGAGCTAATGGAAATAAGTCAATGGCATTTGTCTGTATTTAGATACTCAGAAATATGTTTTCTGCTATTGTTTGCTTTTTAGAAAATTTATTGTGGATTGTTTCTACATTCTTGCTTATAGTAGGCACTCAGAAAATATTTACTGAGATGGATTGATCAGAATAACTTTGACAGAAAGTATCTTTCCTTCATATTTAGCATTTCTAATTTAACTACACAACATATATATTAAAATAAATAAAAGTATGAACACTCTGCTTGGTAAGGGTTTATTAACAGATATGTCCTTTCTACTTTTAAATTCTCCTATAGAAATTGAGTCAAAGTAATCAATAAATTGCATAGTTCAAATTCTAGAGAGGATCCAAAGCTTATACCCTTCCCCCAATTGTACAAACAGATACATACATCTTAGGTCCTTTTTATGTTTTGAGTCACGTTCCAATGTTGTTGGGGGTGACCTTTTAAATGAATCTTGGATCGTTTTTTTCTTCAAGAAATCCATGTGGTACTTGTTCCTTTGCGGGCTTTGCAAGGTCTAGCAAGAAAAGGGTTCGTTTAAAGGGGAAGGAGGCAAAAACTTAAATAGACTGGTTTCTTTTGTTGGATTTGTTTTTGGTGTGCCTCATCTCAGTACCAATGTGGTAGGCTATTGCAGACCAAATCAGGACATGGTAATAGAGGAATTTTCCCTAATCTGGAACATGGGGATTATAGTAGATTCCTGGTTCATAAAGTTTGTGCAAATGTAAGAGTAAGATTAATCCCTGACTCTTATTTTTATAAGGTTTAAAGCTGTAGCATCCAGCAAAAATACAGTTAGTGAAGCTGACAGGTGCATCAGTCAGTCATCCTGATGGCTGTGGCTTCAGTGTGATTCCATGCAAGGGCATGGGCTTTGGGGTTAGGCTGACTTGGGTTTGAATCCTGAGTCACTGACTAGCCATGTGACCTAGGACAACACAACAATCTCTGAGTGTCAGGTTTTTGGTCTATAAAAATCGAAATTAACACATATCTTTGAAGATTATTCACATATATATAGTATATAGGTTTCTATTTCTCAGCTTTTCTAGATATTCTTGAATGCTTCTTTCACATAAAATTTAAGATCAGTTTGTCCAACAACAACAACAGCAACAACAGCAGCAAATTCTGGTTGCTGGAATCTAATAAAAATTGCATCTTCCTGGTCTCTTTGAAATCTCACTGTTTCAGAGGGAGGGGGAATTCAGCCCATGGTTCAGCTACTTCTTGCTCTCTGGAAGGCCAGAGAGAGCTGGTCCTCCATTGTGGAGCTGATGTTGCTTTTCTCCTAGGGTTCCACAGGACTCTATGGGCAAAATTTGCCCTAGGTGTACCTTGGAGCTTTTTCATGCTGGTCTCTGCCTGAATGGGAAGGAAACCTTGCACTGTCATTTCCACAGATTATTAGAATAGCCCTGGGTCTGACTTTTCCCTGGCTGCCCACAGAAGCAGAAATCATGGGACTCTGGGGAAGCTGCCAGTTCCGAGTTGGGAGTGGAGAGTCAGGGTGCTGCTCTCAGATTCCTGAGTTCCTGGAATTCTCTGCACGTGATTCTTCAGGGCATAGTCCAGTCTAGCTGCCCTCGTTGGTTAGAAAGTCTACTAGACATAAAATAAAATTTCTCAAAGGTGTTTTTTTTAATGCTCATTTGTCAAAATTTACTCAATGAATTATATTTGTTTATGTATTTAACACTGTCTATTGAGTAATTACTTTGGGCTATCAAAATTCTATGTGCTGAGGATGCAATGAGGAGCAAGACAGATCCATGCCTTCATGGAGGTACATTTCTGTAACCTCACACCCCAGTGTAAATGCTTTGCTTTAGCCAAGACCAGCTGGCACATCAGAGGATTAAGCTAGTACATATTTTTGGCTGGTCTGCACTACTGTATCAGGTAGTTTCAAAAATTACTGCTGGCTTTGACCATAACAAAGTCACTGTGATTGCTGTGATTTGCATAATTCCACTTAGAGCTAAAACTCTTTTTGTGTTTGGAGAAGAGACTTTTTAAGGGAAACAAAGAGATACACGAGTACTCATTCATGAAGAAATTGAAGTAGATGGTGGAACGGTTACTCTTATTCCCTGCTGGCATATAATTAAAGGTGGGAAATGGAGAAAAGTAGGAGGAGTCTGAATGACTTCCATGAGGCAGCTATGAGATCAAGACGGCTGGACTAACTAAATTAAATGTATAAGTTAAATGTATTAACTCTGCAACCATTTCATCATGACTCACCACTAGTTTATAAGGGACTTGAATGATAGGAACTGGCAAACATTTAAAAGAAATTCCATGCACTTTATATTTGGAAACCTTTGAATACATCATCTCATATTCAGGGATGGGTGTAGCATAATTACTGGAGTAAAAAAGAAAAGCAGTTTTACAGTTACTGCAATTAACATCTTCAAAAGAGCAAGAAAAGACAATATTTATTTTGAGTGATTGAAACTTTGAATTTTCACAGTTTAGGGTGAGAGAAACTGTTAGCTGTGTGCATTTAGCAGATCTACATCGGGAAGAGGGAAAATAAATATGTCCCTCTACACACCACCAGCTCCTCAATTCCTGTCTCTAGCCCAGCCAGACCTCCTTTGGCATTCCGGATCCCTGCAGCCAGCTTCTTCCTAACTGGCCTCCCTCATGTAAGAATTCCAAAGTGGAGCCCTTCATCTCCTCCTCCCTCTCACCCATCTCAGGATCTTTGCCATTTTCTCCTCTCTGGCACCTGCTGCCATCCAATTGCTCATTACAGAAACCTGAGACCCTCACATCCTCCTTCATCTTTTATTCCTGACCCATCACCAAATCTTTTAGGATCTATCTCCAAATAGCTCTAGAATGTATTTGCTTTTCTCTGGCACCGTTACCTCTAGCACAATAAACCATTAACTACCTCTTGCTATAGACCACTGCGATCATCTGCTAAATAGACTGCTTGACCTTTCTCTATTCTCCACATGGTGGCCATGGGAATCTTTCAAAGAATAGCTCAGACCTGATTTTGACATGCTTCAGTATCAATACTGCCAACCTTCCTGCTGCAGTTAAGGTTGTGAGCCCCAGTCCACAGCAGAGACTGTCCCACCTCTGCCTCGCTCTTCAGCCTGACCTCCTGCTGGCCTCACCTCCCTTTGTCTACCGTGCTGCAGCCACCTGGCCTTTTTTCTGTCCTCCAAAGTCCCATACACTTTCTATCCAGAGCTTTCCCACACGCTACTCCTCCTAGTAGGTGGTCTTCCTTCCCTTCTCTTCTCTTAGGGATCAACGTAATAACACTTTTTAAAAAGAAGCCTTCTCGTTTTTTCTGACTTAAATCTGTTCCTTAAGTTACAACCCGTGTTTTTGTTCTTTTATCATAACATGTAGCTATATATTTATTTAGGTGTTGTAAGACAATGAAAGAGCTGTATGATTAGGAACTGTCTATTTTCTCACTGCTATATCCCTATTACTTACTGAGGTTCTCAGTACATATTTGTTGAATGAATGAAGGAGAAGAAATTTAGAGATGAGAAGACAATGTTTCTCCTGTATTTTCAAGACACAGCTTTTCCATGTTGAATAAGCACATGCTGTCTCATATAGCTAAGTTACCAGTGCTTGGGTACTAACAGTAAGTTGCTGATAAGGTTGAATATTTGTTTTGGTTTGGTCATTTCTCTCTTGTTAATAAAATTTTTAGATTATGAAAAACATTTTGTTGCTCTAGCATATTTCACATTTTTATACAGTTGACCTGAACAATGTGGAGATTAGAGACACTGACCCCCACTGCCTTGCAGTCAAAAATTCTCATATAACTTTTGACTGTCCCAAAAAACTACTACTAACAGCCTAGTGTTGAGCAGAAGCCTTACCAATAACGTAAAGAGTTGATTAACATACATTTTGTTCATCTGTATTGCATACTGTATTTTTATAAGAAAAGAAGAAAATATAATGTTATTAAGAAATTATAAGGAAGATAAAACCTTGAGCGATCACTTTTTACTGAGATAAGCAATGAACTGGAGAGATGAACTGCTAACATGGAGATAATCAGCTTCATACAGTGTTTAAGCCGATCCTCCCAACACATGAGCTCACCGTCATAGCAACAGGAGGTGGCTGCAAAATTAATACTCAGTACAGTATGTACTGCAGTTAATTTGTGCAGTTATAATTTAATACTGCATCTTTATGTTTGGTTAAATTTGTCTCCGTGGCAAATGACGCCATGTGCTATAAGTGTTGTGTGTCAAGTTTTGATAAATTTTAACTATTTATAATATATTTGTGACTATTTTATGGTAGTAAATGATAAAATAGACTAGTTTCTACATGTGTTTTATGAATTCATGACCTAGCTAAATTTTTCTTAATTTTTTCTGTATTTCTAGACTATGTGATTCATCTGCAAGTTTTTTCAAGTTTTTGCAAATCTCCAAAATTTTTTCTAATAGATTTATTGGAAAACATCTGCATATAAGTAGACCTGCACAGTTTAAACCCGTGTTGTTTAAGGGTCACCTGTACATTATACTATTTTATTTATTTTATTTATTTAAAATTAGGGCTGAACACTGTGTAAAGAAGTGAAGAACCTCCCCTCTCACCCACAGCCACTTTAATTGCCTCCCCGTTTCTCTGGAGCAACGGTTTCAATGTGATGGGTGCTCAGATGAAGGCACTGTCACGGGTCTGTTTCATAGTAAATGGAGGCGCGATGGCTCAGTGGCCTGTGCCAGAAAGACAGCCCTGATGACAGGCATTAAAATGCTTCACCATTGTTCATGTGGGTCTGCCTCCCAGAGAGACTGAGAGTCCTATCGTCTTGTTAGAATTAATCCTCCTCATACTGAGAAATCAGGATTGAAAGCACAAGGTGTAAGTCAAATGATTCTTATCTTATCATTATGCTTTTTTTTCACATATAGGTAAGATCTCTATTCAAACTGTTATAGAAAACATTTGACTGTACATTTAGGAGTCGCAAGTGATTCAAAAAAGGAAAATTTCTCTGTGTATTACCCCAAATCTTCTTGCTTCCTTCATTAAACAGACTTTTATGGTAATGTTCGTATGTGGCATAGTAAAAGAGTTTTTTATTTTACTTATGGTTAGAAATATGATGCCATTTTAACAATATGTGGACATAAAAAGGCTTCATTTTTATTACTTTTGCCACATTTTTCTTCATTTAAAAAGAAACACAGTATTTCATTACCAACTTCCTGGCATATTTTTAGTTAAAAAACAGTCTTCTAAAAATTGATGTGCTACTTTGAATTGTAGCATTGATCAGTAAAATTCTAAATGAGAAATTTGGGGAATAATGCTGCTATTTGTGTTTGAAATCATGATCAGAAAAAGAATCGTTTCCCTTTCATTGATAGAATCTGACTGGCTAAGGGATTTTCCCATCTTGTAGTAGCTGTTGACCAGGTGCAACATTTGTATCACCCAGTTGGATCCCAGTCTGTATGTATGGTGGTGGTGGTGGTGTTTGTGTGTGTATGTGAGTCCTGGAGTGTGGGACGGGGGCCCTACTAAGACGTGGCCAGTTAAGAAAAGTGAAAAAAAAATGTTTACAATAACCTGAAACATAATCATATTATTTTAATTCAAAGTAGGCAAGAAAAATCCTTTCAGAACAGATGTATAAACAAAATTAAATTAAAGAAGCAACAAATGAGATTCTAATCCTACTGATATGTCACTTATCTCTATCTGGGAAGCATAATTAGATGAGGTAGATATAGATCATAATGAGATTATACACTCGAATAGAAAAGCAAAAACAGACTTCTGTAAAAAGTTTAATTTCTAATTATAAAAAAAATTACAGTCAATTTTAGCCTATCATTACCACTTCAAAAATATTGAATTCTAGTAATTAAAAAGTAAATCAGTCATGAAATAAAAATATCACAGATGGTATAAATAAAAGGAGCTTAAAAAGTATCACATTTGGCTAAAATAATTCTCATTATAATTATTAGAGTTTTTTTTACATTTTAGTGTTTGACCTCAAATGGGAAAAATGGGAAAACATGTTTTTTATGTAAATCATTCAAAAGGTTTAGAGAAGTCACAGTTAACTAGAACAAACATTTTTTGGTGGAGCAGAGACTGTGCGATGGGGTCGGGAAGCACACTGTGTTTTTGGTCCATTGACTCAATAATATGCTCTTGAAATGTGTTCCTTTTCTCTTCAGCCAGAGTATGAAGCTCCTTTAACGTAGGAACCATTATGAAGTGCAAATTATAATGAAAAAGACAGTACTCTATAAGAAGATAAAATACATATTAGAATAATAGTAAACTTAGCAGAAATTGTGCAAGCTTACAAACAGAAGACTACAAACCTCATAAAGGACACACATTTTAGTACACAAAAAGATTGAGCATTGCTCTATTTCAGATATATTAAATGTAGTAAAAATTTGAATTTTTTGTTGTCTAATTCATAGGTGTAATGAAATTCAATCAAATCCAAAGAGGAAATTCTGTAAATTCAAAGAAATCACTCTGACATTCACTTGAGGTAAACAGTAGTTAAAAAAAATTAAAATTAAAATTAAAATGTTATTTAAGGAGGACATCTCTGTAGCTAGTATAGACATATTAAAAAGCAAATTAATTGTTAAAAAAAGAGTCTTGTGGTTTGGGCACAAAAATAGACCTCTAACACAGAATAGGTTTCCCAGAAATATTTCTTTACATTTTGGAATTTAATCAGCATCGAAGGAAACACGAGAAAACAATGAGAGAAGATGAGGAATACTTATAACTGGTACTGCGGTAACTGATAAGAAATTTAGAAAATGAACACAAAATCTCACCTTAGGCTGCCAATTTCTACGGAAGGATAATACTCTATTTTATTTTTAAGACTGAGAAATCAGAAAGGAAAGGACCTGTGGTTATGTAAAGAGTAAAAATTGTGTGGCAAAAACTAAAGAAGCAAGTAAAAGATTAAGAAAATAATTGAAACAGTATAATGAAAATATTTTTATAAGAGTTCAGAAAATCATTAAAATATTACAACCCAATAAACTAATACCCAAAAGTGTTCATTGTGGCACTCCTTAAAACATTTAAAAACTGAAAGTAATACAACTATCCCACAGTGAAGAGACACTCAAGTAAATTATGGAATATCTTCTTGATAGAAAAATAGACAATCCTTTAAAATAACGGAAAAGAAAACTAGGGAGCTACAAAGAAAACTGTTTAACATACAGCAGTAAATGAAAAGAACAGACACAGATTGTATGCACCATTATTATAATTAGTAAATTTTGTCTTAAAATAAAGGAAAGAATATATATACAATCTGAAAATTGTGTCAAGACAACAGAATAATGTTTTATTTTTACTCTATTTGAAATACTCTTTTTGTCATTTTATAGTTTTAAAAATTAAGAATAAGCTTAGAAAACTTAAAATTAAGAACCAGAAAAAGTTTGTATACTCCCAAAGTAATAATTAATGGGAAAATTATAAAATTTGTATAATTTTAATTTACTCTTAAAAAGTTTTCCTGTACACCTAAATGTAATATTTTCCACTTAAATATTATGTTAAATATCAATTTGGAATGTTTTATTATGCCAGAAAATGCAAGTGATAGAAATGGGTAATGTACATTATTGAATATATTTTTAGCACTAGAAGGATAATTATTTTGTTTTTTATTTGAACTAGTATTCTGTGGTATTATATGCCTGGATTATTTTATTTAGGGTTTTCTTGTGGAGTGCCATTGGTGTAAAATCTGGTTATTGTAGGTGTCCTATTTGTCCTTCTTTTTACAAACCTTGTTAATCTCCCCATGTAAGGGAGATTTAGTGGGTCAATGCAATAATCCCAAAGGAACAACCTCGTGCCACTCGACATGGAGACTCAGACCCAAAACATGCTTCCCCTGGCATATTTCTCTATTGTCCTCAAGCATTTTACGAGCAATATTCCCTACACACTGAGTGTCTTCTGTGTGCTGACACTATGGCAGGTGTTTTGTTAATGTTATCTATTCTAAAACATCAAGTAATTCTATAAGGTAGGCATTTGGTAGCTTAGCAAACTGAGACACAGAGAAGTTAAGTAAATAGTCCCAGGTCACATGGCACGTGGTGGGGGGGCTAAAATCTGAGCTGATGTGGCTCTGACTCTACAGCTTGTCATTATGAGTCTTTTTTCAAACCCTGAACTGTTCTTTTCTCTGCAGTGAGCTCCGTCTGACTTACTAAGCTTTCATTTGCTTCTTGGGAGACTGAAGTGTTCAAGAGATGCTAAATCCAATTTAATCTTCGTTCATTCACTCATTAAACATTCCACAAAATGTTTGTGTGCCACGTGTGACTGTGTGTGCCACGTGTCATACACATATTGAGGTTATTCGAAGATAAATGTCACAGTCCCGCAGTTCACATCTTCAGTGAACTCATAGATGATACATATAGATGAACTCACAGATGATGGCTGCAAGGGAGGGAGAGAAAGACTACCACAGAGACACACAGGCAGGGAGGAGTGGAGCACAGACAGGGAGCAGGAATTCTCAGGGCAGCATGCACTTGACAGGTTCCTTGTGGTCACTATCACTGGTCTGGGGAGCTCCAATTTGCAGCTCTCTAAGCAGCCCCAAGGTACTGGAGTGTACAGCTAGGCTTGTCAGACATGAAGGCAAGTAAGTGGCTTAAGTGCCATGGTGCTGTAGCTCAGCCTGCAGGGATCAAAACTCTCAGAGCCTCACAGTATGAAGCTGTAACTCTAGCTTCCCCCCTGGCAGGGTGAGCAGCCAGGCTGCTACTCAGCTAGAAAGGACTCTTCTGGCATGCTATGAAGTGCACCGTGCCACTGGTACTCTCTGTCCTTATCCTTTTCCTAGGGGTTGGGCACATGTCCACCAACCAGGGCCAAGCTAGGAGTGGCATGAATGCTGTCCTCATGAAAGGAACATGCCCCCATTGTCTGAGAGCTGTCTGGAGAGCTTTCCCAGGAGGTCTGGGGCCTCACGCAATTTATGACCTCCTCCCACTAAGTTCCCAGGAAAGAAGGGTGAGAGCAACACTTGAAATAGAACCAAAGCTGTTCAACTTGGGTAGGGAAATGGGGACATACCCAGATTTTTCTATTTAAGATCAATTCTGCCTCTCTCTCTCTCTCTCTCTCTCTCTGTCTGTCTCTCTCTCTCTCACACACACACAAGCTCTGTGGTTGCTATTGGCCTTAATTTGTCAAAACAAAGCAAAACGAAACAACCCCCCCAACCCCCCCCAAAAGTCAAAAATGAATCTTGCTAATTTGAATCAGTCCTTTAGGGTAATATATGAAAAAGCCACAAAAGTAAGGGTGAGTGTTACCTTGCACACAACCAAAGTTGAAATCAAACCAGGGATGTCAGGAGGGCCTTAAACTCTGGATTTCATCTTGGAAAGCCCTACTAAGTGCTGTCTCACCACTGTACCTGCTGGAAATCCTTGGTTTTCAGCTGTGGCCACCACACTCAGGCTGAGTTTTCTCACTTCCCTAATTAACCTACAAGACTTCCAAGATGAAAAAAAACAAGCTCATCCAGAACTTCCCCCTTGCACGTTCAGAATTCTCAAGTGAAGCTATTCACTGGGGCAGGACTTGGCAATGTTTTCTATTTCAGGTTCGCCAAATGGGAAAACCAGGGCATTCATGTGGGTTACCTATTCATGGGGAAGAAAGCACTTCTCATACTTGCTCATTAATCTCTTCTACTTCTCTAAAACCCGTGAATAAAAGACATCCTTTCTTCTTTCCTCAGCTGGGCTCCAAACTTCTTTTGCAGTTCTTTTTATCAAAGGGAAATCTACTGCTCAGTATTTCAAAGTGTAGGCATTGTTTCTAGGTGCCATATAGAAAAATAAATAAAGTTTATTACACAGAAGCTACTTTCCCTTTAGCTTCTCTTTAGAAGCTGTATCAATAACAAGGAAAGTGTAAACATCAATTTAAAAATATTTTAACTAACCTGATGCTTTGTTATGATTACCGACTAGCCCAAGTCAGTGACCATAAGAGATGTCAATATACCTGTTGGAGACTTGATAGTGATTTCTGGCTTTTGCCATAGTACCTGGCACATAGAAGGTACTCAGTGAATATTCTTCACATAAAGATGTAAATTCTGTGCTCTGTATTGTTTCAGAGGTGAAAAAGCTAACAGTTGGTCTCTAGAGAAAACATTCCACAGTTTATTCTGTTTTTAGTAAACAAATGCATGAGGGAAAAATGTTGGTGGGGTTTAATGTGATTGTAACAATATTTTTTAGGGCATCCTTGGCAAAAGCTTCACGTTTTATGTTTGCTCACTATGCCCGGAGTTTCTTTTATAGCAGATAGATTAGATAGAGATTTGTACTGGCAACCCCTCCCATGTTATGTCACTTAAGAGCATAGTGGCATCTCAACCCGTTCACGTTGCAAATCCCTTGAGCTGCGTACCTGAGCTCTGGTTGGTGGAGGGAGTATATGAGGACAAAGATTAGTTCTGTGCTCATGGACTCCTTGGGACTATTAAAAACAAAATATAGAATTCAAATGAGTAGAGACAATTGGGAAAATCTGTTCTTCAGTAGTCAATTTACTGCTTTTTAAAACAGTCGCACTGTTTGGTCACTAATTCTGTGACAATTAAAATGAAATGTGTGGAACTGTTGAATGATCCCTGGGTGCACCTAATAACCCTGCAAGTGCTTCATGGTATGAGCAGAGCTCCTCATTCTAATTTTCTGAAGTTATAATAGGACTCATGAAGAACAGCCAGTGACTGAGGATCCAATTCCTATTCCACTCATTTCCTACTTCACGCATTCTTAACAAGATTCTTCCCCAAAAAGTTATTTGCTAACACCTGACTATACTTCAAAGTACCCAAGTGAATTTTATCTGGACCAAATAATGCTAATTGCAGAATAGATTGCCTTAAAATGAGGACCCTTTTTGGAATTGTAGGTTAATGTGGTAAAGGGATTTGCATAGATAATCTAGAAGGTATGAGAAAATATAGTTGGGTTATTAATGAATAGCATTGACAGGCCTTTTGTTTTGTTGCTTTTTCTCTCAAATTGAATATGATACATTTCAAGTAACTTCAAATTCCAATTCAAGTTGTTCGGATTGTATACTCTTTAAAAATACATATTGAAAATATCGCCTGATTCATAAAAGAAATACAGTCCCCAAAACTCATAAACTAGTATCTTATTTTTAGTATTACAGAATTAGTTATGAGTAAAATAAAAATAACCAATTCAGATCGCAAAAGTTATTATTCTATAGGTTTAATTTCCAAGGGGGTATTTAATAACCTTCTATTTCTAATTTCATTTTTTCTTTTAACACGATGAGAACTGTCTTTTTAAGAAGTTGCCAGGAGCAGGGAAGTAGAAAATGAACAAGACTTCATATTGTCCCTAACCAGCCAGGGGATCCTGGGAGAATCACTGTTTTTATGTTTAAATTAAAGTAGGATAGGCGTAGCTTTCAGCAGAAATACATCCTAAGGATGGTATGAAAATGCATTGCTGAGAAGATGTGTGTATCTGTGTAATCAGGATTGGTCCCTCCCCTTGAGCAGGTGGTCCAGCAGGAAGAGAACTGAAGAAGTTTTCAGCACTTTAGTCAGGGAAGAAAGTAGTGCAGCTTGGTGGGAGTGTTCTTTTTGGAGCTCCAATTCACTTTTTTTCTAATATTGCACCCTGAGAAGCTGTTTTCTAAAGCATAATTCAGTCTTCTAAGCTGAATTACCTAGCACGAGGGAGACATTCACACGTGTTTGTTGAAATGTAAATATGCAAATAGAATGAAGAAAGATCAAGGAACTGAGAGCTAGCAAGTATAAGACACTAATCTCAATCTTCTGCCAACTGACCTTATGTACCGGGGTAATTAATTAACAGCCTGAGCCTAATATTCTATCATTTAATTGTTTCACATGTCAAGAGTTTAAACATTACGGGATGGCTTAGGAAATCTGCGGACCTCTGTTCTGAGTTGACCAGAATGGCACATCCTGCTGTGGCTGTGTCCTTGGCATGTGGATACACAGGTTCATAGGTCAGCAGAAACTACACCAACACCAAAATGGAAAATCTACTTTGTGTGGACCAGATCTTGTTTTGGAAAGTCCCATTGTAGTGGAAAGAGCAAGAGTTATGGGGCAAAAATAGGGTCAGATCTCAGTCCTAAGCCCCATTAGCATTACCCATTCCATAGGGTAACTGACTGACTGAAAAGTGAGGATAATTATAATTTCTTTCTGGAGGAAACGTAATGGAAACAGCATATTGCCTGGCACAAAATAGCTTCTCTTTAAGCAACGGCTATTCTTAACATTATATTTATTATAACACATTGCTGGCCCTTGATTATATAAAACTGAAGGAATATTTTCTTATCTTTCTACCCTCAGAGTTACACATCTATTTTATCGCTGTCTTAATTGCTGTTAGCTATTTTGAAAGCAGGTATTTCATTAAATATTACTCTAAAGCTTTAATGGTTACAGATTATTCAACAAAAATTGGGTTTTAAAGCAAGAAAACTTGAGTTAGGAAATTCCATAATATATACAGATTTAGTTTTGACAAGGGACTATGGCAAAAACTGTACCAACCTTAAAAACTCATCTTGATGCAGAATTTGGTTATTAGTTGGGATAAACAACTACCAGCAAACTTCACTGACTTTGTTGCTTCTCACTGACAAACACACTCCTAGACGGCCACTATTTTTTAAAGGCAAGCTTTGACTTCCTTTCTAGAGGCAATGGAAGCCATTCCTTTCATTGGGAAATTTGGCCTCTGAGCCCTGAGCTTTCTGCACCCCCTGCCCAATGGCCTGAGCTGTTCCCCTGAGTTCTAGTAGACCCATGGTGGACAGTGCTGAGAGTAACAGAAAAGAACATGGAATGGGCATGCCTCCTAACCTAGCACTTGCAATATAGTCAGCTTTCTGGAACTATCAATATCTCTCTAGGAATTTTGGTCTGTAATCAAATATTTTGGCTAAATATCCCTTTCATTTATTAGTTGTAAACCATTTCAGTGTGTGTACCTTTTCTTAGAATATGTTAGATCCCTTACTATTTTAAGAGCTGACAATTGTTTTTTTACTTTTTCTATTATTGAATTTTACTATTTGGAGGAGAACCAATTTTAATAATTATTTGTCAAGGCATTCTTGAAAGGAGGACTCTCCTGCCTTTTACTATACATTGGGGGTGGTGGTAAAATAATTAGTTACCTCCCAAGAATTTAGAATTAAGAGTAATAAAACAGCTAAGAAAGTTCAACTATTAAAGCAGAATGCAATCAATAAGAGCAAAGCTGTGAAAACCTTAATGAAAACCTGACTCATTGTATTCATAAGATAAAAAAGGGTGTGTCAGTCATGAGAAGGCTGTTCGTGTGTGTTGTGGGGTGGGATGTAGAGCAAAGGGAGATATCCGTCAGCAATAGAACATATAAAAGGAGTCAGTGTGTCAAGTTTTGACACTGATTATCCAACAAATGATGGTTTTAGTGGAAGGATAGAAGATCCAGGTAATAGAATCCCATGTCCACCATGAATGGCCACTGAGCAGGTAGACACCTCAGGCCATCTAAGCTTAATACCATTACCCTTTGAAATCATACAGCACATGTGCCTGGTTCGGATCTCATTGCTCGCTGAGCAACGCTAACCTTAATGTTTGACACCCACTGCAGCTGTGTCCACAGGCAGAAAGTGGTCATGACCTCCAACGTTCTGCCACAGTTTTATTTCTCAGTATACATTAGAAAAGTCAAGCAGCATTCTAATTCTACCACTTTGATTTTTGTGAGCATGGGTAATTTGAATCCCCTCCTGAGAAATGATTTGCTGGTGTAGCGTGCTCAAATTTCTGAGCCTGTGGAGCAGAGGGGCCCGCCCTGATCAATCTGCTGCCACCTCATGAGATCGTGGGTAGCTAAGCAACTGGCTGCTCCTTGTGACACAGTGACCATCCCACCTGTGATTCCATTTTAAATGCCATCTTACCTAATTGTTTTTAAAGAAACACACAGCTTTTTTTCCTTATGGTTTAATTTATTCTTTTTTAGTAAAAATGCTGCACAAATACCTGGAGATTAGTAAGCCAGAATTCTATGTAAAGCATGTCCTCCCTCTCTCCCTTCTCTTCCTTCTTTCCTTCTTTTCTGTCTTCATTTTTTCCTTCCTTTCTTCTCTCTTCCTTTTTCCTTATTTCCTTATTTTTCTTCTTTCCTTTATTCCTCAAGCATTTTATGAGCATCACTGTGTATTTTACTACTTTACTAAGTACAAGGGATACAAAAATTTTATAATCTTGTAGGAAGAAAGTGACACGTGAACAAATCTGAAATAAAAGCTTAAATATATTTTTCACCTTCTTCAAGACTTCAGTTTGATTCCTTGAGTATGTATTGTGCCTCTCTGTATGCAGGCACTATTTTAGGTTTAGTGGATGATGAAAACAGCATAAGGCTGGACCTCAAGTGGTTTATATTCTACAAGGTGATATTAAACATACAGGAAATGTGAAAAGCCTTATGTGAATTGTACAAAGCATTTTTGCAGGGGAGAGGAGAACACAGCACTTGTAGCTGAAGTATTCATAGATAAGGTAAGTGGTATTAGGTTGTGCAAGAGGACTGTTGAATGAATTTAAATTAAATGGGGAGTTAAATCAGAGGGGTGGGGATGAGGTAGGGTTGTGGGCAAATAGAGCTGGTCAGAAGTGGTTGAGGTGCTAAGGCTTGGAGATACCAGTTCCTCAAGCACAGAATGCTACAGGTGACATGGGTCAGAAGAATGAAGCATCAAGTTAGGAGCTGTGGTCTAGGAAGAAAAACAGTGCAGTCTTGGCTGGTCAGCCAAGGTGGAAGCCAGAGCCAAAAGCAGCTTCCTCAGATTGCTGTGCAAAAAATGTAATTACCCTGAAAATAATTTACGGAAAATGATATACTTTAAGTTTCTTTGTTCTATCTTTCCCCAAGGGTAGTCCTGAGTGGTCTAATGAGTTGTACCTCAAAGGCTTGTTCATCTGACAGTGTCCTCAGTAACCCAGCTCAGTTCACCCCCACCCCCATGTCTGAGGAGAATAAAGTAACTTCAAAACTTGGTGTTTGTGAGGAGTGATATATATATGTCACTTAAGCTAGTGGATAAAGTAAGTGTAGTTGTTATGATAGCCAAGTCTATGTGAAGGGATGAGTGAGAGCCTTAATCCAGTTTCTGGAATTGGAAATTCCTATGGCAATGTGAATACTTTGAAAGTTTATCAGGGAAGATCAAGAGTTGTATTTTAAGAAGATTATTCTGCCAAAAGCAAATCCAGATACAGGAGAACATTTATGGGTATATTGCAACATTTTTGGAAGAGGTATGAGGATGGCCAACTAGAGTGGTTGCATTCTGCCTGCAAGGTCATCCTCATGGGTTATGGTGGAGGTAAAATTCACAGAACTTGGCAATGAATTGACTAGCAATGAGAAGCAATGAGATAGAAGAATCATGAAATTCAAAGAGCTTGAGTATAGGTGATCAGCCAACTCCTGAAAAAAGGAAGTTACCATTAGCAGAAGTAGGGAAATAAACAAGTGCATTAAGAGATGTTAAATTTAGGAATAGGAATTTCAGATCATCTGACCAACCGTGCACTTCAGAGTCGAAGGTCGACTTTATAACATGTTGACCAATGGTAGAAGGTGCTTTGTTCTACCTTCATAATAAAATATATATTATTTTTGTCTCACTCTTGGAAAAGTGAGTCATTTACTCAATCATGTGTTGATATTTCAAAGGGCTTGTTATTTGCCCACAGTTATCTTAAAAGTTAGTGAGAATCAGACTGGATAAAAAATGCTCTGTGTTGTATCTAAAGAAAATAATGCATACTTTTAAAACTGCAAATATCCATCCCTTATGATGCTGTCTTCAAACCATATACCAAAAAGTGATAAAAGTGTCATTCATCTTCATTTGAAGTTTGAACTTTATAAAATAGTATTTGTACATATATGTTCAAATTGAAACAAATTTGTTTAATCATGATTCAAGAAGTTGCAAGTGTAACGTTAAAATATTTAATTGGCTAAAATAAAACTTGATTTTAATTTCTAAATCACATATGCCTGTAAAAAGCATCCTATGTTTACTGAGAAAGAAAACTGCCCTGCCTGAATATTTTCTTTTTTGGTAATGCACATATAATTCATATTCAGAAGTGTTTAAAAAGCAAGGAGCTGCAGATCTAGCTAAATTCTAATTCACAGCAGAACTAAAACCATCACTCACCTTGGTCAGGGCATGCCTCCTGAAGCTGGTAGTTAACAGGTTCTAAGTTATATTTCAAGAGAAAAATACTAGACTTGATTACAATATGAATGCTAATCTTGGGCCTGTAATCTCTCAAATCCTTGGATCTGTTACTTTCAGAGAACATAACCTTGAGACTCCAGACCCTGTGTGTATTTGCATGATTTTCTGTTAAATGTCGATAAATATAATTGTTCAGATTTTTTGTGTTGTCTGAAATAGAACTATTTTCTGCATCGCATTTAGCAGAAAGGCAAAGAGGATTTTCAGATCCATAAAGCAGCCACAATAATTTCTAATGAAACTTTTGACATATCAGTAGATCTCCAAAAGTTCCAGGCAATGAGTAAGCTACGTACCCTAAAATAAGTGAGAGGCAATGTCCCTGAAACTTGCGTATTTCCTGCAATTCTGCTTGGAACTATATATACTGCATTATACCTCAACTATAAATTAATTTCATAAACTCTGATACCTGAAGAAAAACTCTAAAAGTGATATTTCATAAACTAGGATGGTTAATGACACAATGTCAGCCTGGTGACCTAGTAGAGTAACTTGTTTGTTGCTGTCATAAAATGAAATAGGCTGTATGTAATTTGTCTTCAGACTGCTTTCTTTTCAGAGTCCTATAAAATGCTTCAGGGTGAAAGATGGTTACATGCTAGAAGAAGAGGCGAATATTAACTGAGACTTAAATTGAAAAAGTTGGACTTGAAGGCTTAAAGAAAAGGATAGATGGGATTGAAGTCATTACCATATAAGTGAAAGCGCAGTTTTGGCTGTTTTTGAAAGTATTGAAATGGGAATGATTCTTCAGTGCCGTTTGGCTAGGAAGAGAACTAAAGGACAGGAAAGTCAGCTATGTTTAAAGCCTTACAAAGCAAATTGCAGACATTAACTCTAAAATTGTCGAAAAGAACCATTTTATATGAAGTTTAGTATGTTTAGAAAGTATTTCCATAACAAAAATGTTCTTATAGTACAGTAGGTGCTGAAGTATATGAAACTTTCTCCTTAGTTTTTTTTGTTATTCATTGGTTTGTAAGCTGATTAGACTGTAAAATTCTGAAGGTCGTGCAATGTAGAAGCGGGTGTTGCCATTGTTTGAAGTGTCTGATCAGGCACTGAGTAAGCAGAGGAGACTGTTTTGTTTGCCTGTCCTCGGGGGTTTTAAAATCAGATCTGCACAGACCTGGAGTGCGCTTGTCTGAAGTGGAACTAGCTGACTGTACAAGACCGAGCACCAACCAAGGAAGTGACCCCTGTACTATAGACCTTGCTGAGAGGCTGGGAGTAATAGTGGGTGGACGGTGATGGCTCTAGGATCACTCTGAAGATTAGAACTGTACTGTGCAGGCCTGGAGGACTTCGGGGTCAGCCCAGAGTCAGAATCACGGCCACCTAATAGATAGACTTACTCAGGCACAAATGATGCAGTACGATTTCCAGGCACAGGGAGGCATCCTCTTCCCCGAAATGTATCTCACTACTGGGTTATACCTGAAATCCCACTCCTTGAAGAATGATTGCTGAGATGCAGGTATGAACAACTGAGAATAAAAACCCAACAAAGCCAAAAACAAACACAAACAGAAAATGGAAAAATGTGGAAAATGCAAAGTTTAGGTCTTCTGTCATTTTATATCTTAACTGTAAGATAAATCTAATGATATATATATCATTATATATATCATATATACATACATACATACATGCATATATACATACATACATACATACATACATATATATATATATATGGGTAAGAAGATGGGAGATGAGCAGAGAGGGATATTGGATAACCTGTGGAGAGAGGACAGAAAAGGGGCCAGGGAAACAAATGTATTGTGAGTCCTGTGCCAGGTACTGCAAAAATGTGATGCCTCAGTTAATCCTCACAAAGTCAGGCATTATTAGCCGCATTTATAGGGTGAGGAACCTGGGGCCCAGTGATTTAAGTAGTTTGACTAAGTTCATTCTGATAATAGGTGGTAGATCTATATTTCCAACTTATGTCTGACTCCAAACTTCATGATCATTTTAGTGCCTGAGACTGTGTTCAACTGGAGTGTCAAGAAGTAGGACAGGAGGCCTGGACTCCCTCAGGCCATCTTGATGATTTATTGGCTAATGGGACACTTTTCAGACTGGCTGGAGTCTGTGTGAGATTCTCGGTGCTAATAAGTTTTTATCAAAGTGGTTTTCAGGTTAGGATGTGGGTGCCTACGATGGCACATGAAGGCTGCCCAAGGTGTTCCTGAGCATGAAGACTTTTAGGAGCATAGGTTTCAGATCTTTGACTTTCATATTATCTTTTATAGAATTGATCTGCCTGAAATATGCGTGTGGTTGGAATGGGCTCTCTTTCCCACATCCCCATTCTAAATTCCATTCTCCCTCTCACCCGCCCCCCATTTCATTGTGGTGTGCTATTCCAAGAAGTAAAAACAACTGGAGCACCAGAGAAAGGGAGCTTTCAAAATATTGTTAGTACTGAGAAAGTTTGAATGCTTTATAATGACTGAAAGTAAAAATCTTAATTACAGATAAATTGTTTAAAGAGGTATGATCAGCTGAGCAAAAATATTTACGGGGGGAATGAAATTCTATGTGGGAAATGAAGTGTGGACATGAGTTCAAGGAGAGGAAGAAACTGTAAGATTTCTGACTTAAAAAAGAGCTTGATCAAGTCTTTTTGAAAGAGATAATGTTGGATACACTATTTAGATTCAGTGGATAAATTTACAAGAGTAGCAGTTTTATTTTAAAATATAATTAATTATAGGACAATGGAAATCACATCTTTTGCAACTACTTAATCTTTTCGATGTCAGCAACATAAAAATGTGTGAGAGTTTGGAGAAAAAAGCATGAGGGTAAATAAGCAAAAAATGTTGGCGAGCGCTAAAATTCTCAGTGCACTGCCCCACTGGAATCTTCTCTATCACCAGGCTAGACAGGATTAACTTTGGGAAAAGAAGGAGGGGGCAAATATAGAAGGATCCCATTCTCCCCACCCCTTTCCCAGCATTATTTTTGCATGTGCAATTTAAAAGTCATGCTGGGGATGCGGCAGATGTTCTGGGTTTATGATTTCAAGGCTTGTGATCCCCAGGAAACTAGAAGAAAACAGCATTTGAAGCTGAATGTTTAAGTATCTTTCTTAATGAATCGTCATATATGTTTCTGCCTCCAATTTTCAAGAAAGGAGAGCAGTTGATAGTTGACAGGAGAAAAAAATGAATGAAAAAAAAGTCTCAGGGGAATAATGAGACAACATGGAAACCTACTGAGTTTAAATTAGCAACTCCTATCTCTCATCCAATTACCAACTATTGTTTCCAGCAAAGAAACAAGAACCACTTAATATTTCTCTGTCTCTGTTACAAGCTAATGATGAATATGTCATTTTAATACATGAAATTGTTGCAAAACACTAATTTGTGTAACCTCTTTCTCACAGGTATTCCCAGTTATTGATCAAATAGATTATTGAGACTTACCTTTAGGAAATCAGATCTGCAGATCAAATGGAGGGAACTCATTGCTCTAAGTCATTTAAACAATGAAAGTCGTGTCTTTGAAATCCCAATACATTCTCTCTCTCTCTCTCTCTCTTTTTTTTTTTTAAAGAATCCTATTTAGAATTCTGATTTTTCTTCTTCCCTTTTCTTCTGAAGGCTGGAAAAAAAAGGCACGGTAGTGCGATTTTGCAAGTGTTGATACACAACTGGCACATAAACTTAAGAGCAAGTACTTGGGGCATAAATGTCAGCAATTCTGAAGAAGCTAGTATTAATTATCGGGAGCTCAAGGAGAAATAGTAGATATTACTGATGGGAATAATAGACACAAAGGGCTGAGTGCATCAAAGGTTTGATTCTATTTGGGGGAATTTCTAAATATTTCACTCACGGGTCAAAAGGACATAAAAGTTTGTTCTTTCAGAAGCTGTGTTATAAGAATCCAAGCACCTTTTGTCAAAGAATATATACATTAGTACAACTGTTCACAATGTATTAAGTCCACATTCAGGCCAAATATATTTATTATCTTGAATGTTCCATACTCTCCCATACATTTACCCATTCACAAAACATTTTCTAGAGCCCTATTACGTACGAAGCACTGGAGACATTGCTTTAAAGATGATAAACCCCATCTATGCACAGACGAGGAACACTGCAATGCTTTCAGTTACAGAGAAGTGAAATAAAATGTATACGTGCATTTTTCTCATTATCGCTGATGTTGTCTATTTAAGCTAGACTGATTATAAGCATCCTATAGTGAGCCAATCCATCTTCTGCATAACTCTCTCTCGAGTTCCTACCCAGGCACTCAGAATAATAATATGTTAAGAGAAGATTTCAAATATTCTGTACTTAATACAATATTGAATTAAGTGTATAAAATATAGCTGGATGAAAATTTTTAATTCTTTTTTAAGAGGCAAATTTTAGCCCTTTCAATATTTAATACCACCCCAGAAAATATTCCTCCTATATTAAACTGTCATTCTGCTGACATAATCTGGAGTCGTGGTCTGGCTACAATGACAGTCAGTGTGACTTGAGTGTGCCATTGTCCAAACCTCCAAGTTGGGTTCTACTTCACCCACCAAAATTGCTATAATGAGAACCCAAGGTTTGCAAAGAAACCAGACTCCTCTCCTTGACTTTGGATTAGTGTATCCGTGGTATAGTAGGCTTAACTCTATGGGTAGGAAGCCAGTCGTTCCTTGTGAAAGAGACACTTCTTTCAAATATCGTTCCCTGGCTCAAATTGTAATGCCAGCCTGTGCCACATACTTCTTCCTGCTTGGCAGAAGTAGAACCTAAGCCTCCTTGCTTGCATCAAGTTAGGGTCTGGAACTTTCTTTGAGGGGCAGTCTTTAGTAAAAGAGAATCCTGTCCATCTGAGGCAACCCTGTGATGATTCTGTCTTACCAGATAACATGTTTGCCAATAATCAAAACACTGCTTACTTTGCAGCAGAATTTATTTTTTGTATGTAGAGAAAATACATTTTATTTATTTATTTATTTTTATTGAAACAGCTGATTGTACATATCCGTGGGGTAGATTTATTTTTAATACACATTTTATACTGTATTTAATGCTAGGCAACTATTATGTGACAAGGATAATTATCATGAGCACTGAACCCAAAATTCTCTTGTGAAGAAAGACTACTTGTTTTAGGAGGTTAAATCTTGAGAGCTGTAACTTATGGAAGTTAAAGATGAGATGATTCGCCCAGCTTGCTTATTTGCAGTAGCTGCACTCGGTTTGTAGGGTTTTGTTGCGGATAGAATAACCTGGTGTTTGGAATAAATAGATTGCAAAGGAAGACAATAGATTTTTAAGACAGAGCTATCATACAGAACATATTTCTTGTTTTTCTGATAAGAATAGCAAATCAGTTTTAGCACATTATCTAAGTAACAGCCGTTGCTTTACTGTGTATTATAGTTATTTAAAAAAAGAAAATAGAAAAGAAAATACTGTCTAAAATGGAATTCAAAGAAAGCTCTTACATAGTCAGTTTTCAGAGTTCGATTATAAGCTTAAAGTGTAATATGAACATAATGCCATGGGTAGTATTGCATAGATTTCTGTCACACTCATTCAGAGGACTTTTAGCCCTAGGCCCATCTATAAATGTCTTTACCTCAATTTCTAAGTAGCCCCAGGGATTCTTCAGAATTTGTTGCAAATGCTAAGAGTGGGTGTTCTTTAATTCTTTGGGGGTCAGCCAATTGTCCATCATGCTTCACTGGAGTTGATTTAGCAAGAGAAGTAATTTTTAAAGTTTATTTATCTTGGACAATTTGAAAGAGAGGATAACACTGCTTCCAGTATCTAAAATGTAAATGCATGTGAGAGAAGTAGGCATGATTAGCTCAGGGAAGGGCAGAAATCAGGGACGTAGCCATTTTGGTCTAGCGCAGCAATGAAACAGTTTAAATCTTTCTGCCCTGGAGGCTTGTGTCCACTAGGAAAGGATGAGTTTTTTCACCTGCAATGCAAGTAACTCTTTGTCAAAGGAGTGGCAGTAGTTAAAACCTGCTAACACATTTTCATCAAGCTTCTCTCTAGTCCAAGTGCTCAAATTTTGTTTACAGAGAGTGGGTAGAAATATATTAGCATTTATTCTCAATGACTATGGCAGAAATGTGCCTGCACAAAAGTTTTTTCATGAAAACCCATATTATAGTGGGAAAACACTTTAAATGGACATCTATAAATGTTTGCTGGATAAATACTAAGTGAGGGTCCTATTCTAAATTTCAAAGGTCATATAAAGTTGAATAAGGAAATTAGCTAAGCTGTTTTAAAAGGACCATACCACAGATGGGGAGAAAATATTCTCAAAAAAATACCATCTCTGATAAAAGACTAGTACCCAGAATATATAATGAACTCTTAAAATTCAACAATGGGCAAAAGATCTGAACAGACATCTAACCGAAAAGTATACAAAAATGCCCAATAAGCATACGAGAAGATGTGCCACATCATATGTCATTAGGCAAATGCAAGATAAAACAAGATATCACTACATGCTTATTTTGCATGGCTAAATCCAAAGCACTGACAATGCCAAATGCTGACGAGGATGTGGAAAAGGAGGAACTCTTATCTATTGCTGGTGAGAATCCCAAATGGTACGGCCACTTTGGAAGACAGTTTGACAGTTTCTTATAAAACTTAAAATGTTTTTATCATATGATTCAGAAATTACATTCCTTGATATTTACCCAAAGGAGGTGAAAATTTATATCCACACAAAAGCCTGCACAAATGTTCTTAGCAGCCTTATTCATAATTGCCAAAACTTAGAAGCCACCAAGATGTCCTTGAGTATTAGGTGAATGGATAAATAAACTGTGGTACATCTGGACCATAGAATATTATTCAGCAATAAAAATAAGTGAGCTATCAAGCATGAAAAGACATGGAAGAACTTGGAATGCAGATTGCTAAGTGAAAGAAGCTTATCTGAAAAGGGTACAAACTGTATGATTCCAACTGTATGACATTCTGGAAAAGACAAAACTAGGGACACAATAAAAAGATTGATGGTTACTAGGGATTTGGGAGGAGAAAGGGAGAGATGGCTTTCAGAGAGAAAGCACAGAGGATTTCAGGGCACAGAAATTATTCTATTTGATAGTGTAATGATGAATGCATGTCATTATACATTTGTCAAAAGCACAGAATGCACACCAAGAATGAACTCTGATGTAAGCTATGGACTTTAGTTAACAGTAATGTATCAACATAGGCTAATAAATTGTAAAGATTGTACCACAATAATCCAGATGTTAGTAATGGGAGGGGCAGAGGAGGGTAAACAGTAACTCTCTGTACTTTGTGCTCATATTTCTATAAACCTAAAACTGCTAAAAAAAAAATAAAGTCTATTTTAAAAAGGGGAAGCAAAAACCTTTATTAAACAGGCCAGTAAGTTCTTTACATGGAAACTTTTAAATAAGAACTTCAATCTAAAAAATACATTTGTGAGTAGCAAAATTACATTTAAAAAAAATCTTATTATATAATCTCCTTCTCTCACTAATTCAAAATTACTTTCTACCAGTAATTCAAAACCAAGATTGATTTGGTTTCATGGCACCAACAATGTATTGAATTAATAACATGCGTATTGGAGACAGGCTGTTTTATCAATTGTTATATAGTGCATATTTTTTTCAGGAAACATTTATTACAAGAGAGAGCTAAAACTTGAAGTACCAATCTCCTTTGAATAGCCTTAAGTTAAACCAAAAGAGAAAATTGCCAGGAAAAGCAGAAAGAAAGCACTAAATTCCAGAAAACCTGACAGCACAACAAGGCACATGCAAACCACTTGGAGTGCTCACTAGTAAGAAAAATGGGGTCTTTGAAGATTAACAATTTGATAAGCCATGGTATCCCACTCATAAGAATGAAATGCAGCTTTCTATTTTGCTGATAGTCCAGAATAACAAATTGGTTATTCTCTTTTTTGTTGGCTGCAAGCTTGAAATCATGTATGTCCCTTACTGACCTAGAAAGAAAAAGATATAATATGAAAAGAAATGTTATTCTTCAGTGTTTCTCCCCCCACAAACCCCTTAGTTATTTAAGTATGTAGAATGAGAATGAATTCAGATAGAGATGATACAAAAAACTAAATATATGTACTTTTGATATCTTGAAAAAGACCATGGCTGCGTCATTCATTCTGGTAATGAGCATTCGGGTTGTTTCCACTTTTTGGCTGCTGTGACTAAGGCTGCTATGAATATAGGTGTGCAAATATCTGTTTGAGTCACTGCTTTCACTTCTTTGGGGTTTATACCAAGAAGTGGAATTGCTGTGTCATATGGTGATTCCATGTTTATTTTTCTCAGGAACTGCCGTACTGTTTCCCACAGTGGCTGCACCATTTTACATTACCACCAATAGAGTGCAAGGGTTCCAATTTGATCACATCCCTGCCAACACCTGTTATTTTCTATATTTCGCTTTTTTGTTTTTTAATATAGTAGCTATCCAAATGGGTGTGAAGTAGTAAAACCACACTGTGGTTTTTACTTTCATTTTTCTAATGATTAATGGTGGTGAAAATTTTTTTATGTGCTTATTGGCCATTTGTAAATCTTCTGTGGAAAAATGTCTATTCAAGTCCTTTGCTCATTTTTGTATTAGGTTGTTTTTTGTTGTTGCTGTTGAGTTTTAGGAGTTGTCTATATATTCTGGATGTTGACCCATTATCTGATATATGATTTGCAAACTTTTCTCCAATTTCATGGGTTGTCTTTTCACTCTGTTGATATGGTCCTTGATGCATAAATGCCTTTAAATTTTCATGACATCTAATTTGTTCATTTTTCTTCTGTTGTCTGAACCTATGGTGTCATGCACAAGGAATCATTGCTAAACCTGATGTCATGAAGCTATTGTGTGATGTTTTCTTCTAAGAGGTTTATAGCTTTAGTGCTTACATTTAGGTCTTTGATCCATTTTTAGTTAATTTTTATATGTGGTGTTAGGTAAGGGTTCAGTTTCATTCTTTTGCATGTGGATATCCAGTTTCCCTGCACTAGTTTTTGGAGACTATCTTTTCCCCTCTGAATGGTTTTAGCACTTTGGTCAAAAATCTTTTGACCATATGTGAGGGATTCCATTTGTCCTTATTCCTACTGAGTTGTTTTGATTGCTATAGCTTTGTAGTAAGTTTTGAAATCAGAAAATGTGAATCCTCCAGATTTGTTGTTCTTTTTAAAGATTGTTTTGGCTATTTTAGATCCCTTGAGAATCCATATAAATTATAGGATAGAATTTTCTATTTCTGCAAAAAACGTCATTGGGATTTTGATAGAGATTGCATTGAATCTGTACTTTGCTTTGGGTAGCATTGACATTTTAATAGTATTAAGTCTTTCAATTCATGAACACTGGATCTCTTTCCATTTATTTATGTGTTCTTTAATTTTTTTCAATAACGTTTTGTAGTTTTCATTGTACAACATTCTTTTTTAAATGCTATTATATTAAAGCAATTAATGTAATCTTTTTTCTTATTGGTTTGGTACTTAGTTCATTTCCAACATATTAAAACTGTGCATTTCATATTGATCTGTTTATTATGCCAACTTATTTCATTTATAGGCAAACAGAGAAATGCTTATCAATTGTACCTGTGGGCTAAAAATTAATTTGAACAGTTAAATGACATTTAATGTAGTATAGCTAGAAAACAGTGCCAGTAGACAGACCTATTATTACAGTAATGTAGTTTTGACTTATGACCCACTCATCTCAGTATTATCTTCTACAAAATTTACAAGTCCGATGAAAGGTAAAATACTTTCATATCCTTTGCTCTCTTTAGGGTTCTCATTTTCTTACATAATGGACCTGCTATTTCATACATGGTTTTCCTTTACCTTTTACTCAGCTTAAATGTTTTAAAATATCCATAATGAGACAAGTCATGTTACAAGCAAAGCATAAGAATGTGTGGGTAGCAAAATGTGTTTGGTTAGTTTTCTTTTCAGGATGTAAAGAGATGATGTTGATAGCATCTCACAGAGATTTCCTGTCAGCCATATAAAGAACCATATACCATTAAACTAATCCTTATTGTACCAGATTGCAAAGGAGGACTTTAGTATCCTAGAGACTATGATATATGTATTTTTAGAAGAAAAGTGTATTAAAAAGATAGAAAATCCATCTTTTACATCTCTACATTCTCCAGAGTAATTATCCCAAAACTTTTCATGAGCTTGTCTATCTTTTATTAATTAATTTACTCATTCATTCATTTATTAATTTGTTTTCAAATATTGTAATGCCTTTTATGGGCTAATTATACTGCTGAGCATCAGGGGCTGTGAGATTCAGTCTCCAAGATGGTCCCTAATGATCCCTGTCTCCTGCCACACACACCCTTGTGGAGTCCCTCCCCTATTGCACTGGGTTGGTCTATGTGATGGATAGAATATTACAGAAGTGATGGTGTGTTACATCTGAGATTAGATTGTAAAAAACTGTAACTTCCATTTTGGGCTTTATCACTCTTGGATCACTCTCTGAGGACACCATGTCATCAGCAAGGAACTGAAGCCTCCTGCCCACAGCCATGAGAGTGAGCTGGGAAGCAGAATCTCTCGACCCAGTTACGTTTCAAATGCCTGCAGCCCTGGCAGCCACCCAGATCACAGCCTCATGAGAGGTTCTGTGCCAGCACCACCTGGAAACAATGCTCTCGAATTTCTGCCTCAGTAACTGTGGATGATAAGTATTTGCTCTTTCTTCCTGCTACATTTGTAACTATTTTTTACACAGCAGTAGTTAGCTAACACAGAGGCACATGGATAAATACGACATTGTCCTGTCTTCAGGAAGCTTCTAGTTCAGCACAACTGGTGGTGTGCTGCTTTACTGCTAAACCAAAGGTAGGTGCAATGGCAGCACCTAGGAGCAGCACCTGACTCGGTCCTGGAGACCAGGAGCAGCCAAAGGAGTGATGCCTAATCTGCATCTCAAAGGATGAGAAGGAGGAGGTAGCCAGAGGAAAGCCTAAAGCAGGGCAGGCACGAGTGCGCCAGAGAGAAGGAAGAGATTGAGCTGAGGCCCAGGGAAAGGAGAAGCGCATAAGATCGTTCCTAGGGACCAGGTTCATGCTGGCGATGGGGAGTGATCGTGTGAGGATGGGGAGGGGAGGGAGAACACGTGAGCAAGGAATGTGTGTGCGACACGGAAGGACTGTGACTTCTGTCCTGAAATTACAGGACAGCCACTGAAGATTCTTAAACAGGAACATGACTGCCCTTTGGAGGATAAGGCAAGCTGAGTCTGGAGTCAAGAAGCTACTGGCTGCAGTAACAGAAAACCTGGTGGGAGCTTGATGGAGGGTGGTGGGGAAGGAGAGGGGGTTGGGTCTGAGTCATGTGGAGAGGTTAGGATGGACAGAATTAGAGGCTGACATATATCATAAGGCATATACATCCTTCAGTTTCCCCACTGAGAACCCAAGACACCCAACTCATACCTGCCCCTCGTCTTGTCTCCAGCCGTCTCAGTGACAGATGCCACAGATACCCCATTTGCTCAAGATGGAAACCTGGGGTGGTTGGGAATATGCTTCCCTGTCCCTTACAACTGTATCCAGTTAGTAACCAAATATAACCAAGTTTTACTTAAGTCTCATGCCTAAAATATCCTTTACTGGTTTGTTAGTTGGTCTCTTACCCTCGTTCCCCACCCAAGCAATGTTCAGTAAACTCTGCCACCTCTCCCCTCAATTGCTGTGGTGGCGCCTCACAGTTCTGCACCTCGCCATACCTTCTTTATATGAATTCATTGTACCCTCTGCCCAGGCGCATTAAAAACAAACACTAACGTGAGCATTCACCCCCACCCCCTGCGCTGACACATTCACTGGTTCCTGTGACACGGAGGGCACAAACCACACTCTTTGGTTTGGACACAAATCACTTTTCTAAATTTTCTACTCTCTCTCTCTCTCTCTTTCTCTTTCTCTCTCCCCCCTCGCTCCTTATCTCCCTCCTCTTCCTCCTTTCCCTCCTCCTCTTACCCCCAAAGCCCTACTGCACAGCCATATAACACTACAGGGGTTGCTCATGTACCTTCAAACCTGCCCTTTCCTCTGACTGGGTCGCACTCCCTCCTTCCCCCACTAGCTCCTGCAGGCGCACTAAGACTCAGCTTATGTCTTCACAAGCCTCTTCCTGGCGTCCCTGATTCTCGTCTGTCCCAGCTCTCATCCCACTGTATTCAGTTTGTGATTCACATGGCAGTGTCTCCCAGAGAAGTCTCTGAAGTCAGGGCCTGTCCCTCATGTGCCTGGGACCCTCAGGACAGAATCTGGCTTTAAACAGTCGTTCCATAAAAATAGACACTCCATGAATGTGAATGGCTAGACAGAACACTGCCTTCAAGCCATCCACTTCTTTTTTCTGAAGAATATGATCCAAAGAAGAAAGAACTTTTTGTTCTTTAAGAATTGAAAAAGTCTGAATAATTCCTTTTTATCAGCTATAGGAAGGAGTTTGATTTTTATCATGGATGACCTGGAAAGTGAATTTATTGAGCATTAAGGGGCGAACATCTCCCACCTGAATTTTTGACAACTTATTTATAGCTCTAAACCAATAGGTTACTTTGTTTCTTTGTCCTTGTTTGTGCAAAACTAATTACATAACGCTTTGTAATAATACTTTTAGAATGATAAAAAAGCATCCTATTTTTTTCACATTTAGCTCTGCCTTCAGATATGATTCAGCTGATGTCTTCTCTGAAAGATTTCTTTGAAGTCAGGAGGAACTCCCCAGCTGAATGACCTGCACAGAGACATGCACTGAATGATCAGGACCTGAATTTGAAGGGAACAATTAAGGAGTTATTTCCATTTTGATTCTAATAGCAAGCCTTTTTACTTGTATGCCCTTCAACCTGTCTACATTCCAGCTGAAACTTCAATGGAGCCTTATGACAGAGCTGTTAAAAGACTTTGAAAAGTGAACTGTGTGAAATCATAAATGCTTCAGAAAGAAGAAAATGTTTCTCAGTTCATTACATTCTTAACCCCTTGTTTCTGCTTAACAGACTTTGTTAAAGGTCAGTAAGAATGTTTTAACAGCATATTCTTTAGACTTCCAAGCATATATTGTTTCCATTCTAAGTGCCCATTGTTAATAAATGACTGGTTTGGAATATTCTGAGTTTATATTTTGAGTAAAAATAAAAACTCATCATCAGAAAGAATTGAGCTTAAAGCAAATAAAAACCTAAATTTCAAAGCTTCGAGTTAGAGAGAATGTATAAGAAGATTTATAATCTGGTGTTAATTCCCCATTTAGTTATTTCCCAATTAACAAATAACATAACATTGTATTTCCCAATTAATAAATAACATCTATACAATGTTGTGCAGTTTACATTGAGAATTTCTGTGCACTTTCCTTTTTTTTTCACCATAAGGGTTCAGTGATGTTGGTAATAATATAATTTCATTCTAAATATGAGGAGAGTGTGATCTGAGAAGGTTAGGTGGCTTAAGTAACCCTGCTGACTTATGAATGAGCTGAGATGTGAATCTAGATCTTCAATCCCAAACATCTGTTCCTTTTGTTTGGTATGACAGATTGTTTCTGTTCTGTTTTGGTTATCTATTTCTAAAATGCTTTCCTAGCACAATTTACAAGATTGTTTTTGAAAATGCACATATTAGTACTCTTTAAAATATTTTCAGATTTTCCATTATACTAGTACAGAAATTCATCATTTCACTATCAACTTTTCCCCTCAGAAATTAACTCTTTTATTGTTTGAAAAATCTAGAATTACCTGTCGCTAAAGGATATTTTTGTCAAGTACTCATAGGCAGTTTTTAATTTGTGGTTCATTTCACCTTTTTATTACTCCGGAAATTAAACGATTCTTGCCTGTACATCAAAAGATTATCATGTAGTTATTATTTATTTTTATAGCTCAGATGATTCTGGGACGAGCTCATTATAGTGCATGTCCTGTTGGCCAAATGAACTCAATCTGGAAATATGATATGCATTTTTAATAATAATAAAGCAATAATTCTGCATTTTGTGTAGTTGTACCAGAGACTACTTAAGTGAGGTTTAATGTCAAATAGGAAATACTGCAATGCCTTTACTGGAATCTAGTGATAGTGACATTCATCTGGTCATTTCCTGAAGCCAGGTGCAAACAATCACTTTGGAGGAGGATTTACTAAGTGTTGGCTTGATGCATCTGTTTTCTTAGCTATACATGTTATCATACAGTCAAAATAAGCAGCACAAACTTTTCTCCTGTGTTTAGAGAATTAGGCATGTGGAAGTATTAATATGGACATAAATATACATCATTTCAATGTTTTGCCCGTGGCTTTGGGCCCAAGTATCATTATCTGAAAGTATTTAGAATGAGCGACTAAAAGCCATAGAAAATTTCCAAATCTCATTTTAGAGAATAATTACTGTTATCGTCACCAAACTACTGGCAAGTAATGACATTGCCTCATTGGATTTTATCCCTTTTTATGAGTCTAGCCCTTCCTTAGGTGTGAGATCTATAAGCCATTAAGTGGATTTGAAGGATCAGGAGGACCGGAGGCCCAGAATAACTTCAACAATAAGCATATAAGCGAGCATTGGCACAATAAGGAAAAGCAGCGTAAATATTTGGAATTTATATGTACTAGACCATGTGAAGATGGCTACCCAGCATTAATAATATTCCAAATGATGTGTTGTCTGTTATCAGTAGCGTTTGTAATAAACATGTAAGTTCTACTCCATGCCACCTGCTGTGGGAGACTACACAAATATTAGTTACCTAGGGCTGTGGTAACTAAGTCCACAAACCTGGTGGCTTGAAATAATAGAAGTTTATTATGTCACAGTTTGGGGGCTTAGAAGTCCAAAATCGAGACGTCGGCAGGGCCTTGCTCTTTCTGAAGGCTCTAAGGGAAGAATCCTTCTTTGTTTCTGGTGGCTGCGAGCAATCCTTTCTACGGCTTAGTTTATAGAAAAATCATTCCAATCTCTGCCTCCAATTTCACACAGCCACCCTCTCCCCGTGTGTGTGTCTGTGTCCAAATTTCCCACTTATTATAAGGACACCAGTCATTGGATTAGGGCCCACCATAATCCAGTATGACTTTTCCTTAATTTGACTGCATCTGCAGAGGACATTTTCCCAATTCAACAGAGACCATACATTTCTTAATTCAATGGCTTTGGATATTAGTGACATTGAAAATATAATCATGTATTTTTAATACCAGTATGAAATGTGTGTTTATTGTCTATTACTACATAACAAGTTACCCCAAAACTCAGTGCCTTTAAACAACCACCATTTTACTACATCTCAGGATTTTGTGGGTCAGAATTTGGGCTGGGTTTGGTTGGTCATTTCTTCTCCTTGTGGCATTTGTGGTGGTTTCCAGCCAGTGGCTCAGCTAGAGGGTGAAGAATGGCTTTATTCACAGTTAGAAAGCTGGGTTTAGCTTTATCCCTTTCACTCTCCACGTGAATGCAGGACCTTTCCACATGCTTTCTCCAGCAGAGTAGTTGGACATCTGTTATGGCAGTTCAGGGCTCCAAGAGCAAGCAAGTAATGAAAGAAATAGGAATTAGAAACTTCTTTTCTCCTAAGGGATAGACCCCCATACTGGCACAGTACAGCTTTCACTATATTTTGTTGTTCAGCATAGTTACAGAGCACCCCCAGATTTAAGGGGGAGATAGATTCCTCTGTAGTAGAAACTGTTCATCTTTTGACCACAGATTACTTACATTCCTCTCACATTTAAAAATCTCACCCTTGTGCTCGCTTCGGCAGCACATATACTAAAAATCTCACCCTATTGCAAGATTGCCTTGAATTTATAAAGCTGGTGATATAAATCAGGTCCATGTACAGATGACACTTGTCCACTATGGTTCCTGTCCACCTGAAGACCTTTGAATGACGGACAATGTATCTGCCTTCTCTGCAATATATGATGATCAGATAGGGAGAGGGTCACCATAGACTCTCCTCTTCAAGAAGGAGAAAATGGGAGGCACGTAGCAGGTACTATTGCACAGTAATTCTGAAATCCAACCTGATACAGGCTACCAGTTTTTTGATTAAGGTCCAGTCCTATTTCCTAGAAACAGTTACAATGGCTCTTGGTTGTGCTTTCTAATTCATCCTCATTTTCCATAAAGACTTTATGGGGCTCCTGTGTATCAAATGATAATTCAGCCCATCAAATAAAAGCCACACATGTACTTGTTTCTGATGTAGTCCTTTTTAATCTTTTGGGCAGAGATTTAAGGTATTCTGAGAAAATGATACAAAGAAGCCTTCTTTCTTGAAAGGGTTTACCAGGAAAATCCTTAAGATTCCTAGAAAACCTATTATGCTTACACTCAAATCTTTTTAAGGTCAACAAAGGCATACCATTGGAATTTTTTTTACCCCAGGACTATGTTGTGCAGGTAGCAGCCTGGATTGAACCTTTGTCCTGAGGTCATTTCTGACTTTGCAAGTCTGTTGCTGAGAGAGACTGGGAATGAGAAAGTTTTATTTTCATACCCATCACATCCTGGTTCCTTTATATTTCTTCTAAATTCTGCTCACAGACTCAACAGTTCCTTCTTTAGCTCATCTCTTGTATTTTACCCTAGGCAGCTAGAAGCCAGTTGACTTTCTCTACTCTGTCTGCTAATCTTCCTTGCCAGGGCTATAAATCCATTATGTTCCTTTTCCATCGTTGTCTTTATGACATGCAGCACTAATGCAAAAAAAAAAAAAAAAAAAAAATTTCCCTGATATTCTCCAGCTTCCAATATCACGTTTTCACTGTCCCCCAAGGCTTTACCAACAGTCTTTTCAAGGCTCTTGGAGCTTTTACTATCAGTCTCCTTGAAGTCCTCTTTTTTCCATCAACAGTCTCCATGAGCCCTTCCAGCTCATGGAGGAGGAATTGAATCTGCAAATTCCCCGACATGTATGACAGGTGTTATACAGCATCCCACACTTCCAGGTAATAGATATTGTTCCAGTTTTCTACTGTTGCATAAAAATTTACCCTAAGACTAGTGGCCTAAAACTATTTTATTATGTTTTATGACTTTTGTACATTAGGAATATAAGCCAAGATTGGCTGAGAAATTCTTCTCTATGTAGTATCATTTGTGGTCATTTGGAGGTGGCCAGGATGGTCTACAACAGGGGTCAGCACCCTTTTTGTGAAGGGTCTGGGTAAGAATTTCAGGTTTTGTGGGCTGGACTGTCCATCACAGCTACTCAGCTCTGCCATTGTCATGTTAAAGTAGCAAACAATATGTAAACGAATGACTGGTTATGTTCCAATAAAATTTTATTTAAAAAATTAGGTGGCTGCCCCATGGGCCATGGTTTGCTAGAGCCTGGTCTAGAGGACTCAGGAAGGCTTCACACATGACTCTTACCTTCATAAAGGCAGCTAGCAGGGTGGGCTCGGCAGACTTATCTCCCTCTCTAGGTAGTCACAGGGCCTCTCTGCGTGGTTTCTCCAGCAAGATCATCCAACATCTCACATGGAAGCTCAGGCTCCAAGAGTGAGTGTTCCAAGAGGCAGAAAGTGTAAGTTCTAATCTTGTAATGTTTAGGTTCAGAAATGCACACCATGTCATCTCTGCCATTTCCACTGGTCAATACAATTACTCTCAGATCGAAAGGGAAGAGATATAGACCGTTAAGGACCATTCTCAATGGAAAAGGTGTCAGATAATTTGTGGCTATATTTAATCCAACACAGTGCATGACCTTAATTCAATTCACAGATGAATACGACATTTTCCTCCCTTCAAGGAGTTTACATTATTATTGAAAATAGATATGAAAACAATTATCTAAAATACAAGACAGAATCAAGTGTATCAAAGACAGTAAAAACTAAAGCATGTAAGGTACCCTTACAGGAGTATAAAAAATTTGGATATGCACACGCATTTTACAAATGGATGCTAGACCTTCTTTCTGTCTCTTTAACTGTCAGGTATAGAGGTTTTTGATTTGTTTTTAATCTACAACCCATGATTTACTTTGTGATTTAAAATATGCATACATAACTCACAAAACATGTACACACTCATACACATGTGAACACACACAGACAATACACACATGCACACCTCCACACTCACACATGCACATGTGCACACATACTTACACACACTTACACATGCACTTTTAAACACATAAATAAAACAAGTTTCTTCAAGAAGCATTTACTATAAATCTGTACAATGTGCTTTGTTATTTTCCATTCTTTCTACTGTATTTAATTTTTTAGAAATTTTGGTCATTGTCCCTTGAGTTGATTTCACAAGTGCAGTTTGATTTCATAAACTGAAGTATGAAAAACAACTAGTCTACTAGAATAGGCAGAGGACAAAAGAGCCTGGGGTAACAGCTGCATAATAACCTCTTGTTAGGATGTATTTTTATAGGAAGAACTGGAAATTAATGGGGGAATATAAAATAACTTTTCATACAAATTCTTTGCCCAGTGGCTTCTTTGGCAAAACAAGATATGTCCAGTATCTTTTGATTCATGTTATTGATTCTCTGCCAGTGATGTGTCTGCTAATTTTGAGCTGCTCTGATAACACAGTATGTTTGCAGAAACCATAAAACTTTGTTAACTTTAATAGGTTGTGAAAATACCATTATGTCCTTCTAGAATTCATCACAGTTTCTGATAAGAAAAGTTTATAATTTTTCTAGTTTATGTAAAAGCTGTATATACATGCTGAGGATTTGAAGGAAAAAATGACCGTGAATTGAATTTGATTATACCATTAATATGACAATTATAAAATGTAGAATAATGCTTTAGTTATCTACTCAATGAGTGTTTGCTCAATGCTCGAAATGCAACAGTGAACAAGACAAACAAATCTTCCATCATGGAACTGACATTCTGCAAGGACAAGTAGAAGAAAACAAGTCAATAGACAGATAAAATAATTGTGAGTTGTGATGAACGCCATGAAAAGAACAAGCAGGAGTTGAAATACAGAATACTGGTGGTCAGCCCTTGACACAGCTTAGTCAGAGGGGCCTTTCTGAGCAGATGGAATTTAAGAAGAGTCTAAAGAATGAGAAGGAGCTGCCTGTCATTAGACCAGTGGGAAGAACATTCCAGAGAGTGGGTGGAACATAATGGAAAAGGTCGGGGTTCAGGGTGTGGTAGCTGTGCTTGGGGCACTGGAGCTCCAGAATGGGTGGTGCCAAGGGAGCCAGGGGAGGAAGTTGTCACCACTGAGACAGGAAGGTGACAGGGACCCATGGATCCAGTGAGGCCTCCTTGGCCGGAGTAAGAAGACTGGGATATTTTTTTCCTTAGCCACATAAGAAGCTATTCGCGTGTCTGCAGGAGAGGGCAAGGTCCAGTTTATTTTATAAAAGCTCAGTCTGTCTGCAGGGTGGAGATTGAACTGGAGTGGAGCAAAAATGTTAGTGAGGGCAGCACAGCCTTTACCCTTTTGAACGTGGAGAGGTAAATGTTCAGTTCCTACACTGACTATATTCTGGGGACCTTTTTGGTCTTGGAAGTTAAATTACACATATAAGTATGTAGACACCTTAAATTTAAGTTAAAAGGACCATATTTTTGTTTAATTTTACCTAACCCACTCTGTAAATAATAGTCAATTTGCAAAATGGCATTTATCTCCTTTATTTTCCTTTAAAAACGTGTAGATTGCTTTAAATTTAAATATAATTTTCTCTGCGCAAGTGGTAATAATCCTTAAGGGGTATTAGGCTGTAACATGTTTATATGCATGCTCTGTATCCCCAGTGAAAAATAATGTGTACATTTTCCTAAAGAAAGGTTTTTTTTTTTTTTTTTTTTGTCTTTTTTGTGACTGGTATTCAGCCAGTGAGTGCACTGGCCATTCCTATATAGGATCCGAACCCGCGGCGGGAGCGTCGCTGCGCTCCCAGCGCCGCACTCTCCCGAGTGCGCCACGGGCTCGGCCCAAGAAAGGTTTTTTTTAAAGTAAGAACTGAGGACTTATTGTTAAAGAAAAACTTATTCTAACACTTGTTAAAATGGTAAGGAAGACTGTACACAGGACCGTTGTGACAGGCGTCAAGATGATTGCAATAGGGGAGAGAAAGGGGCTTGGCTTCAAATATACACAAGGACAAGTGGAGCTTTATACCGCAGGGGCAGAGTCACTGGGGTCATAGCTGACACTCTTATGACAAAAGACAGATTAACAAGAGGAAAGCATAACAAATTTGTTTAACAAAGTTATATGTGACACAGGAGCCTTCAGAAACGAAGACCCAAAGGCCCAGGGAAAACTGTATTTTTATGCTTAGGTTTGATGATGAGGGGACAGCCATGTAGAAATGTGATTAGACATAAAGGGTATGATCTAATGGTAATAAACTGGGGAGGATCCCAGCAAGGCCTGTCTACTCAGAGTCTTTTTGGCCTCTCTGTAAGCAGTCCTTCCTCCCTGGTATGGGGCAGGACCTCTGCCGCATGACCGTCTTCAAGAAAGGAGGAAAAAGTTCAGAGAGTGACCTCTCTAGGTTTTATGGCTTGCTTTGGGGGAAAGGAATTCTAATTTCTATGACATGTTTTGGGGGAGAAGTAAGGGAGGGAGAAACAGGGGTGGGAGAAGGGCAGAGAGGACTCCTTGCTTCTGAGGTCCTTCCAATTTCCTTCAATTCAGAGTACTCAGCATGCCAAGGCACCATACTTTGGGGTATGGCATCCTGAGTTCCAACAGTAGCCAAGGAGCAGGTTGGGGGAAGGGTGGCAGATGGAAAATTAGGAAGGGGAGACATCAGAGGTAGGGAGAATCTTGCTAAACTGACATAACATTCTTGCCAAAGGCAGGACAAGGTGAGGAGGTATGAAAGATGGGGGGTTCTCTAAACTGACAGCAGCATTCCTGATAAAACTGGGTTATGCAGTCCTGGCAAAAATGGGGGTTTAGGGAGGAGCAAAGCTAAGGCCTAGTTAAGAAGAGGGTTTAGAGGAGCCTGACTGAAGCTTGGTCAACAAGAGTGTGTTGTCATTATTCATTCATTCTTTAAAACAGACTTGAGATACAGCTACTACAAAACATGATAGATTGATGGCTATATTTTATGTGCTACCCATTCAAGTACTTACACTTTTATTTATCTAGAAATTGCAGCTATGAACTTTGGTACTATTAGGTTACCCTTGGAACCACCCTTGGCCACAGCAAGGTTTTTTTGTTGTTATTTTAGAATTCAAAGGACATGTAGACAGCTCACTTGTTAGCCATTAATCTGATCACCTTAAAGTCAAGGTTCAGAAGTGGTAGTGGAAACTTTGAAATATTTATGTACTTATTTATGAATTCAACTGCATTGTTTTTTAAGTACCGTGGTAGACCCTGTCTTTTACTTAAAGTACATGTTTGATTCCAAGCATATTTATAATGTTAATTTTATGAAAAAAATGAAGGTGATGGAAATCCCCATATTGTGGGCATCTGGGCTTGAATGGCATGTTAACAATAGAAGTAAGTCGCAATGAAATTCACCCTAGAAATAATACAACTTGTGAGCTGGAAGAAACCTTGAAGTTTACCTAATCAAAATCCCTTATTTTACCAGCTGAGAGGCAAGAGAGGTCATGTTGCTCCTTGGTGACTCTTTCTGTCAAGTTAGAGCATCAAAAACAATTTACTTGCAATACAGTGGATTAACTCTCCAAAGAAATTACCTTTGCTCAATAACAATTCAATAAAATGCCTTTAGCCTTTATTCAGAGCTGCTGCATTTTCTCAAGATGAAGAGTCTGTCTTGATGCCATTTTGTGTAAAGATTTACAAGAAATTTTTTTTTGAAAATTTAGTGCCAGAAAACAAAACAAAACAAATAGTAACTACATCTTTTGTTGAGAGTCGGTGGCTTTCCTTTAGCCGTAGTGAGACCCTGAGGTTTATCGTGTTTCCCTTTTCCACCTTTAGTCCAGGACCCACACCACTGGATAAAAGATAAGAAAATTTTCTCCCTTTTTACTGTATGCTGTTTCTGATTTCCCACTTAACTCTCCTGAGCTCTTTTGTGTGTGAGTTTTTATTGCAAGCCAACCCATAATGCCTTTGAAATCTATCGAATTATAAATTATTCAGAAATAAATGCTTAGTGGCAAAGTCAAGACTACAGTTCAGATCTTCCATCTCCCGATGTAGATTTCAATCCATTCTATCATGATTGGAAAAGCATTCATATCTCTGATAATTTTTCCTAGTAGAGAAAATTAATGTTTTCAATGTTTGTGCAAAAGGGGGATATGGAACAAAAGAAGTGTCTACCCTCCCCATAGCCTCTTTGGCTCTGGCTCAAATTTCAGAACTTAAGAGTTGCACCTCTCAACCATCAAATTAAAAAAAAAAAGAGGAAAGGAAAAAATTTTGGGGAAGTTGTAAGTATATTATTTTATTGGCACTTAGAACTGTGCGTAGTTCTGTTGGAAATGCCTGTATTCACAATGAAGTTTGGGACAAACTTGGGTATACTTTTGAATACAGACTGTATCCATATCCACCGAGACTAATGCAATAGAAACCTTTTAAGTCAAACTTTGAAAAAAAAAAAAAAAAAAAAAAAAAAAAACAAACTTTGCCTCTATAACAAAAGTATTTGTTCTCTTGATTCTTGAATCTGTTATGCCCTATGACTAATACTGCTGGGCATCAGGTCGCCTCCCAGACGCAGAAGCCTGAGACGTCTGCACAAAGGAACTCTCTGAGCTCTTGATGTTTCTCTTCTGGTGACACCGAATTACAGGGCTGCTCTTTCATTGATGTGCTGAGTGGAAGAAGCGGTATCACAGCAGCCACAGCCAGCATGGCACAGCTGCCCACACTTCTTTGTGATATTCTCTGAAAAGAATATTTTAATAATGTCAAAAGCCAGTCACAGAGAGAACTGCTCTTGGGAGGTTAAGATTCGCTTGCTTAGAATCCAGTGGGAATCATGGTAGATGTTAAAAGGTGGAGCAAGGCATATGTTAATATAACTATTAATGTGCCAACAATAGACATTTGAGGGAGAATCTGGGAATATTATAGGAAGCATGTCTGACAAGAACTGAGAGCATGAAAAACACAAGCAGGGAATGTTATTTTGGATTTTTAGCTGTTATATATCTTTCCTTTGTTATCATTATTATTGTTGCAGAGTACAAACAAATAATATTAGTTATTATTATTAATCCTTTAGAAAATCACTTTGCAGCCTGCATAAGAGTATGCACTCCAGTCTGACTGACCACACCCAAATCCTGGGCTACCATGGGCAGTTTACTTAGTCTGGCTTTGCTTCACCTCCTCATCTGCAAAAAGGGGGTATTAATAGTACTTACTATATAGTATTGCTGTGAGGATTAATGAGCTTGTGTTACAGATATTACAAATGTAATGTTCATAAATTGCATAGAGCCTGGTCTGGCATACAGTCTGCATTATTTTGTTGGTTATTATTATTTTTGCATAAGCTATTCTATTTACTCTAGTGACAAATTATTTTTCTATTAAAACCTTGTTCTCTCATTTACATACATAAAACTAAAATAAAAAATTTCTGTCACTATCCTGTCATCACATGGAACATCTCCTCACTTAACAAATGTTTTAAATAAACATTTAAAATTTTATACTTAGTGTGCTGTTATAGAAACTAGTCTTTTGAAAATGAGTGTGACATTGCTGCATGATAGAGACCATATTTTGATTCTTTATAGATGAATATGGTATTGTTACGGTCAATGTATAATTAGTATCCAGGTGTTGCATAAAATCTTAAAAGTTAATGCTACTAACATTAGGGAATTATTTCAGCAAGTAGAAGATAAGAAAAACTGGAAAAGGCCTTTCATTTTGAGATGAAAGTTTGGATAGACCGTTGAGATTCAGAAATATAGTTGACAACCAGTCTGGTGGGGGGAGGGGGGCTTATTGTGGTAGCTTCTAGGGTAACATAGTGCTTGAGCTGGATCTCCATGGACTCCTCTGAAAACAAAATAAATAAGTCATTTTCCTGAGGTAAGTTTATAGGAATGTTAAATGTCAAGTAGACCAATCTCTATGACTTCTATTGAGAACAGTTGATGTGAATGACAAATATAATGTACATCGGTACATTGTATACATACATGTAAGTGTATAGTGTGTACTACATTTCCCGATGTCTACATTTTGAATTATTGTTATTACAACAATACTTGTGTTTGTGGTATATCAAAGTTCTATATTCAAGGGGAGGACTAATAAAAAGCATTTTAAAATGAGAACATTAGATTACCTTTATTTAGCTAGATACTTAATATTTATGCGTAGGCTTTCAATAGAGAACAGTGCATTACATTTTTCTTTGCTATACTATTGCTTTTCTTTATGAGTTGGCAGTGGGAAGGGGTGAACTGTGAGATCTAATAAGTACTTAATACTTGTAATTGCTATATTTTTTATCCTGCAACCCAGTTGCCTATAGGTATTCACTGATGTCAGTTTTTCAGTTTGCTAAAAAGCTAGTACACCATTGTTAAAACTAAGAAACCTATAATTGTGTAGTGTAATACATTAGTCAATAAGTTATAAGATTTCAGTGATTTGTAAACTTTATTCGACTATTGAACTAACAAATCCTATTTTCTTTCAATAAAATAATCTTAGTAATAATTAACCAATCACATGCACATGCATATACATGCAGAATAAGGATTCTATGTGAAGATATTGACTACCTCCTATTCTGAAGATCTAAAATCAGACCCCATCAATTTAGAAGATAAGGAAATGGCAGAATTTGCCTGTTACTGAGTCTTCAGAGGCTTCTCGTTTTAGATGTCATGGGAGATGGGCTCCATCAGAAAGGTCAGTCTGAGTCCAGTTGTTATACATTAGCAATTCACCAAAGAATCATCAGGACCACTGCAGACCATAGACTTAGATTGAGTTCTCTGTGATTTGGGGGAATCACGAGACACAATAATTCCATCATATGGTATTTGGTGTGGGTATGGTAACTGCTCAGTAGCTTGTTCCAGGAGCAAATGAATGACATAACAACTTCATTTTTCCATTCATTTATTGTAGTCAAACTGAAAATCTTGCTGACAAGTGATAATTTACAACAGGAGAACTGAGGACATTTAGAGAAGTGAATGAGTGGATGGCATCCACTCTTGAAGAACTGATGCAGAGATCTGCCTTGGACAGGTACGACAAGTGATGCTTTCCAGTACAAGCTGCACGTTGGTTCTGGAAGGAAGAGTAGTAACAGGATTTTAATGTGAAGACATTCACTGTAAGTTCAGTTCACTGAAAGCAGAGTTCTTGGCTTATCTATGTTCTGCATAACTTAAAATTACATTTCTGTGAAGGAAAATAGTAGCTTTTTGAATCCATTCTATCTAAAGATTAAAATATATTGGCACTTTAGATCTTGTGGGAATCTTGGAACCAGTGATGCCATCACCTAGAGATTGCAGGAGAGAGAAAAGGAAATGTTGGGCATCACCAGAAGTGAAACCTGCCCTTTCTATAGAAGATATCAGAAAAGTTTAGAAAAAAGAGATTCATTTCCATGTTCAAAGATTCTAAAAAGAGAAATGATCTGAGAATGGGATAGAGACTTTAAAAAAGACAAAATCAAACTAGACAATTTCAAATGATCCTAATGAAGATCAAAAAGTAAGTATTTCCATGGGAATATAAGTAGTTTTTTAATAAATCAACTCTTTGAAAGGAGAAGTACATAAAAATATCAAAGAAAAGGTGCATAACTAAACAAGGATTCTGAAAAAAAAGATGAATAAATATGTAAGAATAATGCCAGACTAAAGCCTAGAATGAAGTGAAGTTTTGAAAAATAGTAAAAAAATGAAGAAGTATTTTTTTGAAGTTGATTAGAGCAAGAATAACAAAAAATATGTGATAGGCTCATTTCTGGGATAGATAAGTCTATGCTTATGAAAAAGCAAGAACTATCTATTCTTCATTTATTTCATTTTATCCAGGTAGAAGAATGAGCTTTAAATGGGAGAAGAGACTTTTGATCATTCAGATAGGGGATCAGACCTGTGCGAAAACACTTGATGTTTTAAAAAGTTAAATCTCAAACAGAAGAATTGTTAGATATTAAAAGAGTTTGAAGATATTATTTTAGAGTCCCTATGGTATTATTTTTATCAGGAATCTCTTTGTCCATAAATTTGCTAGACTGCTAGACAAAGGCAATCTTGATTCCAATTTCCAAAATTGAGGAGAAGTTGAATTCAAGCAACTATCAATTATTATACATTAATCTCCAGGAAAGGGCTTATAAACAGAGAGCATAAGATAAGAGCTTTGAAAAGAATATAGTGATAACTAGAAAGCCTCATAGTTTCACTAAGACCAAGTCATCCAACTTAAACTATTTTCTGCCTTTTGAAGGATGACTAATCCCAGGAAGCATTTGTTTGTAGATGACACAGTCTTTTAGGTATTGCAGATAAATGTAGTGGCATTACCAAAATTAAAAAAATGTTTCTGTTTGCTTGCAGATAGAAAGAAACAGACTGGCTGATATATTTTGTTAGAAATCAATCAACTACAGGATACGGGAATATATATGTAATAACATTCATGTAAAACTAGACAGAGGTTTCAGTTTCTAGTAGTTTGTAATGGACCCATTTGTGTCCTCTGGCTCCTAAAGCAGTTAACACAACCATAGCTTGTTCTATAGGAATGCAGAGCTGAGACTGACATTTCTCCACTCAACAGTCCTCCTCTGGAGTATCTGGCTTGTTTGGGGCTGTGGATTTTATGATAGATCCTAAGAAACAAGAATGCCTTCACCTGAGGAGACTGAAAATCATGTTGTACAAGTGGGAAACAGTTAGAGATATTGGTTTTGAAAGGGTTAAGCATGATGACTATATTCAAATATGAGAAATATAATTTGATTTGCTCACTGCTCATCCAAAAAGTAAACTGACCAAGAAATATGAGCCAGCGCCTGGCTGTTTCACTCAACAGGGACAAGAAATATCTTGGTTATTCCTGGCTCTCAGAAGAGTTCCTTATATTTTCAGATTTTCAGTTTTAGTTTAGCAGAAGTAATGGTCTCTTCTGCTTAAGTGGCTATATAATCCTTAAACGGGCCATTACTCAAAAACACCCTGACCTGGAGTATGTAATCCTAGTTGTAATTATTTTTAAAATAACTCCATATGGACAGAGAAGAATTCTGAGTATTCCCTGAGCCTCAATATCTTTCAGGACTATTGCACATTATTGTACCTCTTCTGTCATACCTAATTGTGTGACTGAAGCTGGGTACACAATGACCTGGAGGGCCCAGGTGTCTTCATGTGAAAGTGCTGCAACGGGATTATTTAACCCTTGCTCCCTCTAGGAAGGGTTGGAGCAAGCTGCCCCACATTAGAGGGGCCGGGAGTCAGGACTGCTGAAACTGGAGCTGGGGATGATTTAGGAACCTTTATTCATTCCTACTGATTCCAACCTATTTATCAGACTTGAAGTGCTTTGAAAGGAGAGGCAACATCTTCTGTGCCTCTTCAGGAGTTATGGAGCAAGTGAATTAAATTTTTTTTTAAAAAAGCACAGAAGAGAAGGCTGAGACATGTATGAGTCAGGCAGAGGCTTTGGAGGATTCTTTGAGGAAAAGAATTAAACCAAGGATCATCTTCTTAAATGGCCTTACCCCTCGCGGCAACATTAAAGATAACTGGCATTTGATCTAGTTCTTGAAGACTCAAATAGGAAACGGCTGCTTTTTATCTCTTGAGATTACTCTATCTCACACTGTCTGAACTGTAACTGAACTCCTAACTACCGTGAGGGCTCTACTCATCATGTTATAATTACTGGTTAAGTTGCCCATCTCCCTTTTCCACGGGAGAGTCCTCAGGTCCCCAGATATCGTTCATCTTTGTGGCACTCCCGCTACTTTCTTTCCTAGGCAGTGGCAGGAAGAAATACTGTAGGCACCACATTAGTAGTTGTGGAGTGAATGAATTAATGATAAAAAAAAAACCCTCAAGGATTCAGCTCCTTATAAACAGTCACTGCATAATAATAACTTGATTCTAGCTTCAGGGAACCAGGCTTCCTCTTCTCAGTACAGTCAGGCAGAATGATGGCTTTTTCAATAAGGAAGAACAAGAGTCCAGCTGGCTTCTTATTACTTGATCAGCAATCGAATCAAGCCAACCACCTACACCCCAGGATGTAGTGTAGGCTGCATCCTGACAATCAAAAACTGCAAAGCCTCAGTGTGCAGCCTGCTGCCTGGTAGGCATTTGGCATCAGTGGAGAAGACTGAGCTATAGGAGATCCCTGGCAGGGGTTAGTTGTGCCTTGGTACATGCACCCAGGTGAACTTTTGCCTCCTTTACAAAAGAGACAAATGTTGACCCTAAGACAGGATTAATTTAAGTATAGTTTAATAGTTTCTATGTGCATTCTTAGTAAGAAGTATTAGCCAAGGGATTTTAATGCAATTAGAATTTAAATTCTACTTTCTGCAAAGAAATGAGTTTCCATTAGCATTACTGATCTGAAATGATTTCAGAAATCCCCAGGCTGCCAGCACATATATTTGATACATAGCCTGGATTCTCCTCAGTTTGCATATTTGTTTTTATTCATTCATTATTCATCTATTCATTCATTCAGCTATTATACAAAAAATTTTGTTAATATTTGAATGGTATATTATATATTTCCTAAGGAAATTAAGGCTATAAGACATACCACTATATTACAGACTCCCTTATTTTGTTGGATACAGTATGAAGGCAGTAATTATGTTTTATTAATTTTTATATCATAGCATCTATTATAGTTCCTGGCACATAGTAGGAACTCAACAAATGTTTATTAATGAATACATAAATTTCTTACTTATAATTTTTTGTCAGATGTGAGTGACTAGTTTTTCTTATCAAATATGGGGAGTAACATTTTCTTATGACTAACATCAATTGGAATTGAAGCAGTAACAAAGGCAAAATTTACATATAACATACATTAACAGGTTTAAGATTTCACAGGTATGATGTAAATAGACATTTTCAGGTGCTGGAAGAACCTTCAAAACTAAAGCTATATTTGAATAGCTCCTTAAAGGAAGTGAGTCTGCATGAGGGATTTGAGAAGAGAGAGGTTGATTACACTCAATCTGACATGTTTCAGAGCAGAAATTTTTACTGAATAGAGCAGGTTGTGCTTTGAAAAGTAAATGGGAGTCATACTTATTTATTTATTTTTAGGAAAGAAGGACCGTGAATATTTCAAAGCTTTAGACATGTAGAATTAATTCTTTTGGAAAAACAACTTTAAGAGTTATGAAACAATAAAAACATAAAATATAAGCATCATGTTTGCCACGGCTATTGATATTCCTATTATAAATTACATGAACTCATTAAGCTACAGAGGGAGTTGAAGATCATTCAGCCCAAGCTCTTCATGTCTAGCTGAGTAACGGAGGGAATATAGAGATTTGCAAGAACTGTGAAGAGTCTGAGATTTTATGCTACTTGCAAACTAGCAAGTTAGCCTGTCACAATTTTATTAATGCTGGTAGAAGACACAAGGGTCCTGGGTAAGAGGTAAAAGACAGTTTATTGCACAGAGGAATGACAGTATCGGCATCTGTGCTCCCAATCCCTATCCCGCCATTCCCATAGGGGACATAAAGAGGGCCCTAGGATACATGCACACTCAGTGGTTTGCGTGACGAGAGTCCTGAGCTCAGGGACTCCAGATCTTTTCCAATGAGCAGAAAGCACACTAGCCCTTTTCTCTGAAGGGGGACACTGTCTCTGTCTTCAAGGCTATTTGCTATCCAAACATTTTCCAGAAAAGTCCAGAGCAAAGGGCAGTCAGCCTCTCACTGCCAAGGTGTGCAGAAGTGTGGGAGGTTCCTGGAGAATTGTCTCACCACAGAGATGAGTCACTTGCAGAAGACCGCACAGTTGCCTACATGCCCAGCGCTCTTTTCACGCCACCATGTTACTTCCCCACAACCACACTGAGCCACAGCAATGTTTTTGTGAGTGTAGAGTCTCATTTTCTGGAAGTCTTGTTTTCCCCCATTGGAGAAGCAAATTTTGAAATCTTCAGGACAAGATTTAAGGACTTAGTACAGTGTATGTCTTTCCTAACTGTCCAGATAGTTCTGCCACCTCCCTTGCTTCTAGGACCAGCATTGGCATTCCAGGTGTACCTTTGGTAGGATTTGGTCAGGGGCCACTTGGGCCAATGGAAGCAGTGGTGGTAGTGAAGCCCGAGATGAATTGAAATGTCAGATAAGTCTGATGTTAGGCCACTCATAAAGGATGATTCCCCCATTTCCTCAGCAAGAGCTAAAATTTTTGGCCAGTGTAAGGGTATAAACTCTTAGGGATGTGGATAACATTCTGTGGCTTCTTTACAATAATTTATAATTTTAATTGCCCATACATATTTCAATCACATATACAATTAAATAGCATGTTAGTAAAATTGATTCCTTTTACATTTCCTGAAACAATGTTGTAGAGCTAGGGCTGGGTCTCGAGCTCACAAACCCCTCATGCCTGTTGTCCAGACTGTGTCATAATCCCTTCACACACAGGTCTATGAGCTCGGTAACCAGAAAAAAAGGTCCTTGGAGCCTTGGTTGAAGAAAGAGTAGTCTTTATTCAGCACATACACATCTATGAGTTAGGCAGTAGAAAGAGAAAAACCGCTGCTACTGGCAAAGTCCAAAAGAAAAACTGAGCAGCTGCCAGTAAAGTAAACATGCTCCATTGTTAGACACGAACTCTCTGCTGGCCAGCCACTGCTTCACAAACTCAAGAACACAATAGCAACAAACTAAAAAGATACATGAGTGTGCATGCACACTAACTCCACCCACACACAACTTGTTTACAAAGAATGTGCTGCACCACCTCCAACCGGGCCTGAGGTGAGGGGGCCTGACTAAACTATTCCATTTTCCCCACACATGCTATTTAAACTCTTCACATGCATCTTCAGCATTTAGAACCACTTTTGAGTCATCTAATGCAGTTGTCTAGGACCACGGTTTTTACATCCATATAAGTTCTTTCAAATGCAGTTTTTGTTTCTGTGTGTGATGTTGCCACTACAAATTTTTATCTTAAATCATAAGTACATTAGGAAGGCTTCTTTTTACTTCTGTGTTATCAGTATTTCATGATCTCTAAAATGTAGCAATGTAGTCTCAGCTTTGTAAGGTAATATTTAAAAACTCTCTGAACAGTAACTTCCAACAGTGGCAGGTATGAGGACATAAGCCTAACAAGTAACCCCAAATCCAGGCTACTTTTCTCCCCCCTCTCCCCCATCAGTTTATTCAACTGAAGCATCTGAACTAGAATGGGCTGAGGGCATTTAAAGCCAAAGCGACCTCTTCAAAATAAAGTTAGATAATAGCCCCTGACCATTAGGGGGTTTTCTAAGAACTTGAATATAGAAAAATTCCCTCTTTACTGAGACATGATTGGAGGGGTGGAGGAGAAACCTCACCTTATTATGCATGTGATATTAGCTTACTTTAGTTGGGTAATTTACAATTCTAATCCCATTTTTCTCATTATTAATATAAAAGAACACATAGACTGCCTATGCCTTAGAGTTGTTATGAGCGTTGGATAAAATGAGTATGGAAGAACTTTGTAAACCATAATCGACATATGTTTGTGTATTTTTTATGGTGTTTCTTCCCCATTATTCTTTTTCTGGGTTGTTGGCAGCCACATTCACCCAGTCACCTCAACCAAAAACCTGAGAGGCATCTTTGATCTACTTCCCCAGTGACCAATTACCAAGTCCTGCCAAAATTTTCTCTTAGTATATCCTAATCTTTCTGGTCCTCTCTTCCTAACTACTACTGCTTTGTTCTGGCCTTAATCATTTTGTCTTGATAGGCTCTGGGATCACCTGAGAGCCTCTTTTTACAAGGTCTTTACAGTCACCTATATAAAATGCTAATCAAACTCTGTCACTCCTAAGATTCAAACCAAATGGCTCCCATGTGCCTAAACAAATCCCAAGTGCATTCTGTAATGCCAAGTTCCATTAAGAAACGTTCTCTTAAAAATGCATTATATGCTCAAAAGAATATCATAAATTCTGTGTATTCAAAACTCTTGCTACTGAAAATGCTAGTTTACATATTAAAGGCTCTTAGAAGTCCTGGAATAAAGACATCGCTTTGTTTTCCCAAATAAGTTGATAGTCCCAAATAAAATTCTTTTGTTTGGCAAAACATTTTATTACTCTGAGAAAGGCACATTGCAAAACAAAAGCTTCTCAAATAAAATCCAGTTCCTAAACATGGTCCAGGAGTCTCCCTTTGATGACCTGGACTTGACCTGCCCTTTCCATCCTCAACTTTCATCTGTCCTGTGAGCTCTCTGTCCCAAATACTTATAGCTGTCAGTAGAGTTTGCAAGCAAAAGAGAGACAGGTTTGATTTTTTCTGAAGTATAGTCTATATTCTTAAAATTTTAATACATTTTATTATTTGTTAGTTCTAATTTATATTTAAAATTGTTCTTAGATGATATCACTTAGTCTTTTTCTTTGAAACATGTAGGTATTGCCAGGCTATTTGCTTTTCGGAGCTAGCACATATATTTTAAAGGACTAGATTAAACTCTAGTTTTCTAATTTTGGTAGATATTTTAAGAATAGACACACTGGAATACATAACATATTCATACTATGGAGATAACAGATCAAAAAACAGCATAAAGTATGTCTAACTTTTTAAGCCTAGGTATTGTTCATATTTTAGGCATACATATGGATAAAAGGCCTGAATTTTGTCACACTGATAGTTTCACCAAGAGACACATATGTTTATAAGACTGAGAATTGATCTCCTTTTTTTTTTTTTTTCTTTTAGTACTCAAAGAACCTGAAGTTAGTAGAATTAGTAGTTTGATAATTAGGCTGTTCTTCATTTCCAGACTGAAATTAGACATGATTAGGAATGCTGAAGCACTGGGTAGGTCAATTGCTCATTATTATTAAAGCCATTTAATGCATTTTAATGGTGGTTGATAAGGTACAAAATGCTACGTAAGCCAAAAAAAAGTTTTATTCCATTATATGTTAAGCATAGACATAAACGAGTTTGCATTTCATGCATTAGTTCAAAAAATTAAACATTTTCTCATAGATATGAGCCACAGAATGTGTAATTTTTGAAAGATGGGCTCTGCTGACACCAGCATCTTCTCACACTGTGCACCTCAGAATCCTCAGACACCCCATAATAGACAATTAAGGAAAAGACGTCTTCAGCATTTGTGTTGCCAAAGAATCACGCTTGAAGCTGTAAGGCCAATTGCTTGTGTAAATGGCTTATTCCATGTATTTTTCACATTTATTAATAAATATAAAATAATAATGTAACTATGTCTATTGTTTTACTTACATCAGGCTTAGGGATTTCGCTGATTTATGTAAGTAACAAAACAACAACAAAAACAATAGTGTAAAAATAGTTCCTGGTGGAGATTCCATTCTTATCCATGCTTTTAAAGTATTTTACTAATTGGTCTTTTACTAATTTATCTACTTTAGATAAATTGTTATATTTTAAAATTATTTTTCTTAAAGAACTAAGTGTTAGAATTGGAGGAAATCAATATCGTCCTTTCTGCTTACATGATTTAGAAACAATTGAGACACAGGCACAGACAGATAGAGATGAAAATATCATTTTTCTTAAACTGATAAAGATTTATTGGAGCTTGTAGCTTACAAGTGAGGGCAAATCAAGTGAACCTACTAACACTTCCTGATCCCCAGGCTAATAAACCAGGCACCAGTTCTTCCAAGGGAGGTTTGGCTCTGCAGAACAGAGATGCTTACTCAGTGTTGCTGCCCCTCTTTGGGCCAGGGAAGGGAGACAGAGACCAAATTTCCCATGCTCCATCCAACTGAGAAGGTGAGTGGTGCCATTTTCCAACAGGTGGCCCACTCCACTGCTGTGGAGAGTAGTAAGGATAAGGCAAGGGCCAGAACAAGTCTTCTCTTGGAAACCAGAGTGGCAGCAAGCATCGTCTCTGCTTTTTTTTTTTTTTTTTTGTCATTTTTGTGACCGGCCGCACTGCGCTCAGCCAGTGAGCGCACCGGCCATCCTTATATAGGATCCGAACCCGCGGCGGGAGCACTGCTGCGCTCCCAGCGCCGCACTCTCCCGAGTGCGCCACGGGTCGGCCCTTGCTTATAAACTCTTACTACACCTCCTGATATATATAACATGTGCAGTCTATGGTGGGATGCACACACTGCACCCGATCCTGTGAAAATGCTATGCCCTGTGTAGTCTTATGGGAAGCCATGAGAAACACAGCTATGACTTCATTCTGTTTCCTTGTGGAAAAAGTCAATGGAGCTTGATGGTAACATTAGTAGTTGAGGGGACAGAGGATGATGCCAAAGCTATCATGACATAAATATCAGAGGAGGAGAAGTCCTGGTGTTATGCTTCTCAATGTCCAACAACATCAGCCATAACATCTGTTTCTGACCTGCTTAGGGCTGCCCACATCAGAAAACTCACTTGGATAAGTCAGTCTCACTCCAAATGCACTCACACTGGAGCCATTTCCAGGTTATACACTGTGCAGCCACCCGAGGGAGACCCTGCCAGGAAGGAGGGGAGGAGGTGTCTGTCCTGGTTGCTGAGTCAGTGGGTAACTTTCACAGAGGGTAGCTATGGTTCAGGAAGTGCAAGCCTGCATGTGCCTGGGATCTCCACATGGACAGGCTGGTTACTGATGGATTCCCAAGCAGCTTGTGCTTAAACCCTTGATTAATATCAAAGAAAGTTGCACTCAGGACATAACCAGCCAGGGTTGTTTGAGAAAAAATCAACTTTTTACCATTGAACTCTGATGCAGTGTGGCACTAAATAGCTCTTTCGTTTTAACTGTTAAGAACATAAGAGTGGAAATAGTTCATAAACCTCATGGTGGTTCTGAACAGCAAGGGTCTTTACCGTTTTCTTAATGAAGGCTAATGCAGGTAGCTAACATGTTTAGAATGTACCAGGCACTGTTCCAAGAGTCTAACATGAATTAACTAATTTAAAGTAAATTAACTAATTTTAAGCCTCAAAATAGCCCAATAACTTTGGTATTATAATAATTATTATCTTTATTTCCATATTATGAAGGAGGGAATGAGGTTCTTAGAAGGTTAAATAAACTACTGTAATTCTCCCCATTAAAAATGGCAGGAGGAGGAATACAGCCCACCTCTGCAACCAGAGCACATAACCCCGACGTCACCCTGCTTCTCACTAGTGTGTACAAGTGCTGGTTATCCCTAATAAACTGAGTCCCATTCTAGAAAATGAACCTTGACTTATGGTGGTTTAGTAAGTTGTAAGGGAAATATAACTAATGCTATTTACTAGAAGGAATCTTTAGTGTTTGGTTTGATTTCAGCAGCATTTTTAGTGAATGAACATTTCTTCATAGGTTTACGGATCATTTGCTCTGCTTTGCCTTTGATGTTTATACTTGAAGTGCTACATTACTTATTTAGTTGTTTACTTGTTTTTGTGTTAATATTTCCTTCCCTCCATTAGCAGAGTAAGCACCATGAGGAAGTGCTTAGCAATAGTAGGAATTCATTAAATATTTGTGTAATGATTAAATGAATAAATGCAGCTAAAAAGTTAATTGTTTATTCAGCCTGTATTGGCTCATTATTTTTATCAGTATAGTTTAAAACAGAGAACAACTCTTAATAACGCAAAATTTTTAGGGAGAAGAGAGAAATGAATTATTGAAAATCCTTGCAGGTCTATGATTTTATTAAATGAAATATACTTAATGACTCATATTCTTAATACAAGCGTGTGATCAGTGATTCATATTTTCCACACAAGTAAGTACTTATTATTTTTAGTTGATGTAAAGAGAAGTGATCAGTGAAAAGTTAAGTGCTTAAAAATAAAATTTCCCCTGCAATCCCCAGCAGCGCCAATAATGAGGAGTCTTGTGCATCTTTCTTTTTGCCTCTAGATTTTGTACATATGGTTTCCTTTACCTATAATGCTCATTTCTTTACCTTTCCCTAACTAACTCCTGTTCTTCCTTTAGGTATAGCTTCCACGTCTCTTCCTCTAGAAAGCATTCCTAGGCTACTCAAGATGGGCCAATTATACATTCTGTGCCACCTACTCTGGCTCCCGTCATAATGAGCTGTAACTTACTGATGTTATTGGTCTGCTTCCCCCACTAGACCAGATAGCTCTTAATTGTGGAGACTCTCTCTAGAACCTAGTGCAGGGTCTGACACAGCAAATACTTTTAATAAATATTGAATGAGTGAATGAATTAATGAGCATCCAGGGCTAAGCAAGTGGGCATACTACGAGAATTACTTTAAAGTAACAGGACATGAATTTGGAAAACAGAATAGAAACAGGATGCTGTTCTACACAACCCAAATGGTCATTATGAATTCTGGCTTTTTAAAAGCTGGGCATTCATCTTTCAGCTCATGCCAGGTAATGCCCAGCCTTCTATGCCAATTCCAGAAGCAAGGAGAATGGAACATAACATCAGGAAAAATGCACAGGTAACACTCGGTGAGTGCACAGCAGCTGCAGGAAGAGCACAGTGTGCCAAATACAAGGACAATTTCCCAGGTGGGTGGAGAAACCTGTGAGTCATTGGAAACTGCAAGAATAGCCAGTATGGGAAACTGCAGAATGGAAGAAAATCCGTACAGTACAACAGCAAAGTGAGAGATACCACCAGGGGGAGTCAGATAAAGGAATAGAGTGGGAGGGGACCATGAACTTTCAGTCTTTCTCCTCAACACACTGGACCTTAATGCTCCCCTTGTAGCTGTTCTTTTCTTGAAGACCGGATGGAGCTGGAGTGCTACCCCATTAAATTACCATGTTATCAGCTCTGTGTCAGTGTATTGCAAAGTGCTACTCAAATGTTAATGATTATGACTGGGGTAGATAGTATATCTTATTCAAAAATTACAATATCATAAGTGTATGTTACAAGTGCCTTAAATTGTGAGGGAAAGGAGAAATCGTTTTTGCCTGGAGTGATCAAACAAAAACTCCAGGGATTAGAGGAAAATTATTTGTGTCCATCCAATAAGTTAACTCCACAGCAAACCAACATTCATCATAAATTTTACTGGTGAATCTGCTATCTTAATGATGAATTTTATGTGAAAGAAAGTGGTAGTTTCTTTTTTCAAGCAGAAGGTAGGAATTGCTGGTCTCAAATTGGAAAGGTGTTTAATTAGTTCTTATTCTTTTTCTATTTTGCAATAGACATTAGAAATAATTTTTAAAAAACTATGTAGAATGATGTAGTGTACCATCATAATGAATAATGGTTACCACGAGGACATTTCTCATTTGATTTTTCTTCTCTGTATAGAAGTTTATGTGAGTTTAAAATTTTTCGTGTACTCTTTTCTTTAAAACCCATCGGAGTGTAAGGAAAAGTGAATGTTTATTAGCCATGTTAATGAGTGAATGAATGGTTTTCTATATGTGTTCTGTTGTAGTCCCATTAGATGAAAGCGCTGAAGCAAATTAGGGTATTACTTAATGTGTATATTAATTGGTTCAAGCCTATTAACATACAAAAAGTCAATTAGCAAATCAAGATTTGTAGCAATGTCTTAAAGGTGATTATAAAACTTTTGTAAAAGATTTTTCCTCCCAAATCATGTAACTTCTCTAACTTAGAAAGTTTATAAAATTGTGGAATCTAGTCATGAAGAATTTAGCAAAACTTGTGGTCTTGTTTACTAAACTTGTTGGCCCTACATCTACCCCTTGCAATTTTAGAAATAAATGGAATCAGAATTTGGGTTTTATTCATTTTTCAGAGTAGCAGCTCGCGTGATAGTCTCTGACGTTTTTACACAATGATATCTCTCCTCCATGGAGTTTCAGAAGCTATTACACGTAATTATGCTCTTCTATTCTTCCCTTTGTAATCTTTTTTTTTTCTTTTGTGTTATCTATGGGATATTTCAGTTCCATATTACACTTAAGTTTTCTTGCTTCAATCAGTTAAAATATACATGTGTTGAAAAAACCTTTATTTGCAGAGTCATCTTACAAACTTCTTTTCAAGACCAATAGAGCTTAAAGGTGATTTGTTAAGATTAGATCTAATAGGCAACTGATTTGTAATTTTCTAAAGCTACCATGTGATGACGAATCAATACAGATAGCATCTAGAAATTAATCAAAATCTAGATACCCTGTTTTCAAACTATTTCCTTCATTTCATAATTGAGAAGGTTGTTTAAATTAAAAAGATTTGTACTTTTAGTAGTGTATTATTCTGATACATTCAAAGCATACAGAAAAATACAGGGAAAAAAAGTCCCAAACACCTGTTCTCTCCCATCTTCTACACTGCAGCATTTGGTATTTATTTTCCCCAATAATCTTTTAATATTTTACTTTATAGTTATGGACCCATAAACAATGTGGTATTATTTTTTTGCATATTTAAGCTTTATCTGAATATTCATACATAAAATTTAAATATGTGCAATATAATGCTATTATTGCTTTTTCTTCTGAACCTGTTTTCTGAGATTTTTTCCATATTGATGCATGTAGCTCTAGTTCACTTATTTTAACTTCTATATAGTATTTTATATAAAAGAATAGACATTTATGTTGTTTCCAATTTTTATTCTTACAGACTCTTGCAATGAGTCATTTTATACATACGCCTTGTACACATGCTACAAGAATTTCTTTAAGCTTATAGGAGTAAAGATGCTAAATCATAGCGAAAGCACAGATCTTCAACTTCACCAACTCCTAATCTCTCCATTTGCACTTCTCCCTGCAAGACAGAGGCTGCATATTGCTCTTCCATTGCTCAGTATTATCTCGCTGTAAATGTTTGCTTATCTTTTCAGTATGAAGTGATATCTCATTGTTGATTTAATTTGCATTAATCTGATTGGTGTGAGCTTGAGCATTTTTGCATTTTTGCTTTACGTATTTAAAAATAATATTTAAGGTAATGCCAACCTCATGAAATGAGTTTGGATATATTCCCTCCTCTTTAATTTTTTAGAAGAGTTTGAGAAAAATTGGTATCTGTTCTTCTTTAAATGTTTAATAGATTCAGCACGGAAGCCATTCATTGCTGGACTTTTCTTTGATGGGAAATTTTAGATTAATGATTCAATCTCTTTACTTGCTATTAGTCTGCTCAGGCTGCCTATTTTCTCATAATCAGCCTTGGTTCGTTGTATGTTTCTAAAAAATTACCCTTTGATTCTAGGTTATCGACTTCATTGCTATATAATTGTTCATAGTTGTCTCATGATTTTGTGGTATCAGTTGTAATGTCTCCCCTTTCATTCCTAATTATATATATTTGAGTCTTCTTTTTTTCTTAGTTATCCTAGCTAAAGTTTTGTCAGTTTTGTTTATCTTAAAAAAACACAACTCTTATTTTTATTGATCTTTTACATTGTGATATTTATTATTTCCTTCAGTCTACTAACTTTGGACTGAGTTTGTTTCTCTTTTTTTTCTAGTTCCCTGAGGTATAGCATTGGGTTATTTGAGATCATTTTTCATTCTTACTGTAGGTGTTTATACTATAAACTTCCCTCTTAAAAATGCTTCTGCTGAATTCCATAAGTTTTAGTATGTTGTGTTTTTATTTTCACTCGTCTCAAAACATTTTTTAATATCTATCCCTTTTGATTTATTCTTTGAACCACTGCTGTGCAGGAGCATTATTTAATTTCCACACATTCGTGAATTTTCCAAATTTCTTTTTGTTATTAATTTTTAGTTTCATACTGATAGAGTTTGTACATGTTGTCCCCCCAAAACTCATGTGGAAATTTGGTTCCCAATGTGGCAGTGTTGGGAGCTGTTTGAGTCATGGGGATGGATCCCTCATGAGTGAGTTAATGCTCTCCCTGAGGGTAGTGAGTGAGTTCTTGTCCTGTTAGTTCCCATGAAAGCTGGTTGTTTAAAAGGAGCCTAGCACCTCCCCTTTCTCTCTCTCTCTTGCTTCCTCTTGCCATGTGATCTGCTTGTACCTGCCAGCTGCCTGATGCTTTCCATCATGAATAGAAGTAGCCTGAGGACCACACCAGATGCAGCTGTCCCACAATCATAAGCCAAATAAACCTTTGTTCTTTACAAATTACCCAGTCTCAAATATTCTGTTATAGCAACATAAAAGTGGACTAATATACATACTACTGTGGTCAGAAAAGATACTTGATATGATTTCCATCTACTTAAATTGGTTAAGACATTTTTTGTGGCATAACATATGATTCATCTTGGAGAATATTGCATGTCCACTTGAGAAGAATGTCTATTTAGCTGCTGTTGAATGGAATGTTCCTTATATATCTGTTAGCATTACCCTGATAACAAAGCCAGATAGGGACACTACAAAAAAAGAAAATTATAAACCAATATCCTTTATAACCATAGATGCAAAAATCCTCAACAAAATTTTAGAAAACCAAATTCAGCAGCACATTAAAAGGAAAATAGGTGTGCAGACCCTGATGCAGCTGTGGGCACTTGCCTGAGCCCTGGAGGGGCCCGCCCACAGCCTGAGCATGCTGACCTTGCCTCAGCCATTAGCCCAAGCCTGAGCCTTGGTGGGGGGGGGTATCCACTGACTGAATCAGAGGCAAGGCAGCCCACCACACACTCACCTGCATTGATACAAAAAGGGTCACCAGAAGAACCTGCAAATACAGGAGGGAGTCTTTCCCCTCATAACCCACTCCAGAGTAATAGAAGAAACAAGTGTCCTATCAGATGACTAAACATCAACAAAAAAACACTAGAACTACAAATAAACAAGAAGATAAGACACCACCAAAGGAATATGGTAATTCTCAAGTACCAGACCCCATAGAGTGGGAAACACTTGAGATGTCTGAAAAGAAAATCCGAACACTGATCTTAGGAAAATTCCAAGAGATAAGAGAAGAATCAATTAGAGAACATGATAGGAAAAGAAAAAATATCCAGGATATGAAGGAGGAAATTTACATGTAGTTTAATACCTTTAAAAAGTATGTAACAGAACTCCTAGAACTGAAGGATTCACTCAATGAAAAAACATAACAGAAAGTTTGAGCCACAGGCTAGAGCAAGCAGAGGAAAGAATTTCAGACCTCCAGGACAGTCTTTTTGAATTAACCCAGGCAGACAAAAAAAAAAGGAAAAAAAGAATTTTTTAAAAAGAAGAAAATCTAAGAGAGTTAGCAGACAACCTCAAGCACAGAAGCATCCAAATCATGGGTATTCCAGAGGGGAGGAGAAAGGAAAAGGCATTGAAAACCTACTCAAAGAAATAATAACAGAAAACTTCCCAGGTATAGGGACAGATAAGGACCTTCAGATTCAGGAAACCCAAAAATTCCCAAACAGATTCAGTCCAAAAGATCCTCTCCAAGACACATTAGAGTTAAACTGCCAAAACTCAAAGACGAAGAGAGAATTCTAAAAGCAGCAATAGAAAAGCATTGAGCCACCTGTAAGGGAGCTCCCATCAGAATAACAGCAGATTTCTCAACTGAAACCTTACAGACCAGAAGAAAATGGGATGATATATTCAAAATACAGAAATAAATAGATTGCCAGTGAATAATTCTATACCCAGCAAGGTTATCCCTCAGAAATGGGGGAGAAATAGTGTATTTCTCAGACAAACAAAAGTTATGGAAGTTCACTACCACATGACCAACCCTGCAACAAATTCTCAAAGGAGTCTAGCATTCAGAATCTGACAAATGATAATCACTATGATGGATTTACAAAAAAGAATAAAACCTGCCATTAAAACCAAAATGTGAATAAGAAAGAGAAAGAAGCTAAATCATGCCACCTCAAAAATCCAACTAACATTAAATATGAAAAATAAAAGGGGAAGAAAGGAACAAATGGCATTTAAAACATCTAAACAAAAAGTAGTGTAATGATAGGAACAAAGCAATACTTGTCGTTAACAATCCTAAATGTAAATGGATTAAACTCCCCAGTCAAAAGACAGGCTGACTAATTAGATTAAAAAGCTAGACCCAACTATATGCTGTCTTCAAGAGACCCACCTTACCTATAAAGACACACAGACTAAAAGTAAAAGAATGGAAAAAGATATACCATGCAAATGGAAACAAAAATGAGCATGAGTAGCTAATCTTATATCAAATACAATAACTTGAAACTAAAAACCACGGAAAGAGACAGTCCATTATATAATGGTAAAGGGATCTATCCAGTTAGAAGATATAACAATCATAAATATGTATTCACCTAACACTGGAGCACACAGACATGTAAACCAAATACTCTTAGACCTAATAAGAGAAGTAGACCCTAATATGATAATAGTGATTGACCTGACCAGCCTTCTCTCAGCATTGGACAGATCTTTCAGGCAACAAATCAACAAAGAAACACAGAATTTACACTACACCTTAGACCAATTGGACCTGGCAGACATCTAAAGAACATTTCATCCAACAAGTAGAGAATACACATTCCTCTCATCAGCACATAGGACATTCTCTAGGATAGACCACATGTTAGATTACAATCAAGTCTCGGCAAATTTAAAAAAATTGAAATCATTCCAAGTATCTTTTCAGACTATAATGGATTAAAACTGGAAATCAATAACAAGCAAAATTCTGGAAACTACTCAAGTGCATGGGAATTAAACAACAGACTCCTGAATGACCTATGGGTCAAAGAAGAAATTAAACAGGAAATCAAAAAATTTCTTGAGACTAATGAAAATACAGACACCTCATGCCAAAACCTGGGGGATACTGCAAAAGCAGAACTAAGAGGGAAGTTTATTGCAGTAAACTCTTACATCAAAAGAATGGAAAGACTTCAAATAAATGACTGAACACAATGCCTCAGAGAACTAGAAACAACCCAATCCCAAAAGTAGGAGATGGAAAACAGCAACAATCCAATCCCAAAAGTAGTAGACAGAAAGAAATAATCAAGATCAGGACAGAATTAATGAAATAGAGGCCCCCAAAATGATACAAAAGATCAGTGAAACAAAAACGTGTTTTTTGAGAAGATAAATAAAGCAGACATACGATTAGGTAGGTTAACCAAAAAAAAAAAGAGAGAGAGAGAGAAGACACAAATAAAAAAATCAGGAATGAAAAGGGAGACATGGTTACAACTGTTACCACAGAAATAAAAAGAATCATTAGAAATGATCATGAACAACAGTATGCCAAAAAATATGAAAACCTTGAGAAAATAGATAAATTTTTGGACACAAACTACCAAGTCTGAACCAAGAAGAAACAGAATCTGAACATACCAACAACAAGTAATGCGATTGAAAAACTAATCAGCAATCTTCCAACAAAGAAATATGAGGAACGGATGGCATTACAGCCAAATACTATCAAACCTTTAAAGAAGAATTAATACCACTTCTCTTCAAACTTTTCCAAAAAATTGAATAAAAGCCATTCTCCCAAACTCATTCTATGAGGCCAGCATCACCCTGATACCCAAACCAGATAAAGGTACAACAAAAAAGGAAAATTACAGGCCAATATCCTTGATGAACATAGATGCAAAAATCCTCAACAAAATATTAGCATCCAGAATATAGCAACACATCAAAAAAATTATACACCATAATCAAGTGGGATTCATTCCAGGGGTACAAGATTGGTTCAACATATGCAAGTCAATAAATGTGATATACCACATGGACAAAATTCAGAACAAAAAGTATATGATTATCTCAATAGATGCAGAAAAAGCATTCAACAAAATTCAACCTCCCTTTATGATAAAGACTCTCAGCAAATTAGGTGTAGAAGGAAATTATCTCAACACAATAAAGCCATTTACAACAAACCAATCACCAATATCATCCTGAATGGGGAAAAGCTTTCAGCTTGTTTTAAGAACAGGAATGAGACAAGGATGTTCTCTCACCCCTCCTATTTAACACAGTATGGTAAGTACTAGCTAGAGCAGGCAAGAGAAAGAAATGAAGGGCATCCAGATTGGAAAGGATGAAGTCAAAGTGTCCTTGTTTGTAGATGACACTATCTTATATATAGAAAAACCTATAAACTCTACCAAACAACTCTTAGAGCTAATTAACAATTTCAGTAACACTGCAGGATATGCAATCAATGCCCAAATATCAATAGCATTTTTATACTCCAGTAATGAACTAGCAGAAAAAGAAATCAAGAAAGCAAGCCTATTTACAATAGTCACCAAAAAATAAAATACCTAGGAATCATTTTAACCAAGGAGGTAAAAGATCTCTACAGTGAGAACTACAAAACACTACTGAAATAAATTGAAGAGGACACAAAAAGGTGGAAAGACATACCATGCTCTTCTATGGGAAGAATTAATATCGTGAAAATATCCATTCTACCCAAAGCCATCTACAGATTCTATGCAATCCCCATCAAAATACCAATGACATTCTTCACAGAAATAGAAAAAGCAATCCTAACATTCATACAAATGACCCCAAATATACAAAGCAATACTGAAGGGGGAAAAAGAAGCTGGAGGCATAACACTACCTGACTTCAAATTATATTACAGAGCTGTTGTAAGCAGAACAGCCTGATCCTGTTGTAAATGTAGACACACAGATCAATGGAACAAAACAGAAAACCTGGCAATCATCCCACTTATTTACAGCCAACTGATCTTTGACAAAGGCCACAAGAACATACATTGGGGAAAAGACTGCCTCTTCAATAAATGGTGCTGGGAAAATTGGACATCCATATGCAGAATAATAAAACTGGACCTGCACTTCTCACCATATACCAAAATCACCTCAAAGTGGATTAAAGACTTAAATATAAGATCTAAAACCATAAAATTACTAAAGGAAAACATAGGGGAAACACTTCAGGAAGTAGAATTGGGTGAAGACTTTATGAATAAGAACCCCAAAGCACAAGCAACAAAAGAAAAAATAAATAAATGGGATTATATCAAATGACGAAGCTTTTGCACAGCAAAGGAAACAATCAGCAGAGTGGAAAGACAACCTACAGCATGGGAGAAAATATCTGCAAACTATACATCCGACAAGGATTAATAACCAGAATTTACAAAGAACTCGAACAACCACAAAGTAAAAAAAACAAATAATTCAATTAAAAAATGGGCAAAAGTAATAAATAGACATTTTGCAAAGGAAGACATGCAAATGGCCAACAGGTAGATGCAAAAATGCTCAGCATCACTTATCAGAGAAATGCAACTGAAAACCACATTGAGATATCATCTCACCCCAGTTACTCTGGCAGTTATTCAAAAGACCGAGAATAACAAATGCCGGAGAGGATGTGGAAAAAGGAGAACTCTTCTACACTGTTGGTGGGACTGTAAATTAGCACAGCCATTATGGAAAACACTATGGAAGTTCCTCAAACAACTACAGATAGACCTACCATACAATCCAGTAATCCCGCTTCTGGGTATATATTCCAAAGGAACGGAAATCATCACATCAAAGGCATACCCACACTCCCATTTTCATTGCAGCACTATTTACAATAGCTAAAATATGGAACCAACATAATTGTCCATTGATGGATGACTGGATAAGGAAAATGTGGTATATATACATAATGGAATACTACTCAGACATAAAAAAGAGTGAAATTCTGACATTTGCAGCAACGTGGATGAGTGTGGAGAAAAGAGGAAGGAAGAAGGAGAGAATAAACCTAATGTTACTAGAGATGCAGGGAAGGGAGGGAGGTGAGGGTACGGGGAGCGATAGGTCAGGTAAAGGGCATAAAGAAAAATCATGATCTGTAACAATGAATATGCTAATAATATAATTTTTAATTAATGGATAATAGACTGCAATCACATGGTATTAATACAAAATTAATGGATAATACACTGCAATCTAGTGGGTATTTATCCCTCAGATGCAAGGTTTTTCAACATTCTTAAATCAATAAATGTGACATACCACATTACCAGAAGGAAGGACAAAAACCTTATGACATATCAACAGATGTGAAAAAGCATATGACAAAATTCAACATTTTTTGATGATTAAAAGTTCTCATCAAACTAGGTATATAAGGAATGTACCTTCACAAAATAAAGACCATATATGACAAGCCTAAGGCTAACATCATATACAATGGTGAAAAGTTGAAAGCTTTTTATCTACAGGAACAACACAAAGATGCCCACTCTCACCACTTTTATTCAACATAGTACTAGAAGTCCTAGCCAGAGCAGATAGGCAAGAGAAAGAAATAAAAGACATCCAAACTGGAAATAAAAAAGTTAAATTTTCCTTGTATGCTGAAGACATGATCTTATATATAGCAAACTCAAAAGACTCCACCAAAAAATCTGTTAGAACTAATAAACAAATTCAGGAAAGTTGCAGGGTATAAAATCAACATATACAATTCAGTAGCATTTCTATACATTAACAAGGAACTGTCTGAAAAAGAAATCAAGAAAACAATCCCATTTATAATAACCATAAAAAATTAGCAAAATATGTAGGAATAAATTTAACCAAAGAGTTAAAAGACCTGTACCCTGGACATTACAAAACTGTGATGATAGAAATTAAAGACACAAACGGAAAGATACCCTGTGTTCATGGATTGAAAGAATTAATATTGTTAAAATAGCCATACTAAAAAGAGATCTACAAATTCAATGTAATCCTCATGAAAGTTCCAATGAAATTTTTTCATAGAAATATAAATAACAATCCTAAAATTCATATGGAAGCACAAAACACCCCAAATAGCCAAAGCAATTTTGGGCAATAAGAACAAAGCTGGAGGCATCCCACTACCTGATCTCAAAATCTACTACAAATCTATGTTAATTAAAACAGCATGGTACTGGAAAAAAAACAGACATACAGACCAACGAATACAATAGAGGGCCAGAAAATAAGGTCATTCTTTTACAGTCAACTGATCTCTGACAAAGGTGTCAAGAGCACACAACAGGAAAAGGACAGTCTCTTCAGTAAATACTGTTAGGACAACTGGATATCCACATGCAGATGAATGAAATACACAAAAATAAACTCAAAATGGATTAAAGACTTAATTGTAAAACATGAAACTATAAAACTACTAGGAGAAAACATAGGGAAAAGTTTCCTGACATTAATCCAGGCAAGGATTTTTTTTGGATATGACCCCAAAAGCACAGGAAACAGTAGCAAACATAAACAAATGGGATGACATTAAACAAAAAAGCTTCTGCACAGTAAAGGAAAAAATTAAGAGGGAAGAGACAACCTACAGAATGGGAGAAAACATTTGCATACCGTATATCTGATAAGAGTTTAGCATCCAAAATATATAAGAAATTAAACAACTCAATGACAGGGAAACAACCTGATGTAAGAAATGGGCAAAGAACCTGAATAGACATTTCTCAAAAGAAAACATTCAAATGGCCAGCAAGTATATGAAAACATGCTCAACATCACCAATCATCAGGGAAATGCAAATCAAATCCATGATGATGGATGTATCACCTCACACCTGTTAGAATGCTTCCTATAAAAGACAGTAAAGAAGTGGTGGTGATGATGCGGAGAAAAGGAAATCCTTGTACACTGTAGGTGGGAATGTAAATTGGTACACCAGTTATGGGAAACAGTACGGAGTTTCTCAAAAAATTAAAACTAGAACTACCCTTTGATCCAGAAATCATATGTCCACAGGAAATGAAATCAGTTATCTTGACGAGATAGCTGCACTACCAAGTTCACTGAGGCATTATTCGTAATAGCCAAGACCTGGAATGAACCAGAGTGTCCATCAAGGAATGAAAGGAATGATGGATGGTAAACATACAAAATGGGATACTAGTTAGCCTTAAAAAAAATGGAAATCCTGTCATTCGCAACAATACGGATGAAACTTGAGAACATTATGCTAAGTGAAATGAGCCATGCACGGAAAGACAAATACTGCATGAGCTCACTCATGTATGGAACCTAAAAAATCAAACTCATAGAAGCAGAGTGTAGAATGATGGTTACCAGGGGCTGAAGGTTGGTGGGGAGAGGGGAATAGGGAGGGGTAGGTCAAAGGATACAAATATTTTGTTAGACAGGAGGAATTAATTCAGGAGATTATTATATAACATGGTGACTATAGTTAATAACAGTGTATTATATATTTGAAAATTGCTAAAAAAATTCAATTAAAATGTGGTTATTAAAAAATTGTAAAAAGAAAACTTGGGAAGAAAAATTTTGCCTATTGCCTTATTATTTATAGATAACTACTATTAGTATTTTGCCTTTTAATGCATTTCTTTACTATCTCATTTTTCTTTGAACGCCATTTTCATTGTTGTGACTATACATCATACATTAATTTTAAACAGAGTTAATTTAGGAACATTCACATATTCTAGACGGAGGATAAGAAGTAACAAAATGTTTGTTGCTGGATGAATTACTAGTCTTCACTGTAAAAGAAAACGTGACATATATATGCCCTTCAATATGCTAGAGATTTGCAATATCTATACATATATTCCTCAAATACTTTGATGATGTTGATGTCTGTAACAACTTGGCTTTTATGAAAGAAAAAAGAGCCCTTTTCACTAGTAATTTGCCTAGTACATGTTCAATATTCTTAATTAAGAAATTATTACCAAAGATGGAACAACCATCACTACCTATTATGTTACATAATTACTAAAATTGCAAGCTGTTCTATCTACCTGAACCATGGGCAAGAATGTGGGTTAAGAAATTCATTTCCTGTGACTGGACTGGAGCAGACCCAGAAGAAAAACTACAGGACTTCTGCAGAGTCCCACTGCCCAGGCTGTGCACAACACTGTGGAGTTGTCTCCTTTGGGATTTAAACCCAGTGAAGTTAGACTCACTAGTCCACTCTATATAAGCCTTAAATTGTACATTTCTTTCTTTTCAAGATTGCCTGGAGATCTTAAAGAACATTTGAAAACGTAAACATATCAAGTAATATGTCCTGAGCCATACCATAACTTAATTTACCTTCTGTGGCTTTAATTCACTAACCATAGCTGGGCTGATGTCTTCCAGTGCCATCTTGTTCTCAAAGCTCTGTCAACATTATGCTTTTGTCCTCCTGGATTTAACATCCCTGCAGAGCCAAATCCAGACATATTTTGTTGTAATTCTCTGTCTCTGACTCCTTACTTCTCTCCACTTTCCTTAGTCTTTCTTTCTATTTATTTATTTTTTACTTCTTTTGTCCTTTTGAGATCCATCTATGTATAGATCACTTTCAGCTGTTCTCTGGATAGAATGAAGTTAATGCTTATATGTATAGTAAGCACTTTTTAAGATTTTCTTGAATAAAACGATTTAGTTCCATTTCTTTTTATTATGATTCCACTTCAGTTATTTGTTCTTCCTCAAGGACAGCTACAATCCATAGATTGGAAGGCTGTTTTCTGAACTCCATACTCACCATGGTTTTCTTGTTTCACTGCCTTTGGCTTTTCTTCTGAATCCTGGGAAAACTTTCCATTTGCACTAGTTCCTTGATTTTATGTTTTGCAATGTAAATTCTGCAATGTAAATTTCTGCTCTTCAATGTGGATTTTAATTCTGCTTTTCCGTTTTTGTAGTAATTTTAATACACTTGAATTCATTCTTTCTTCCACATATCTCCATTTTATTCCATGTTGTTTATAATTTCAGCTTATTTCTACTTTCTGTACACAGTAAATATGCTAAAGAAATTTCTAAAATCTCCTCCTGATTCCTATGGTAATTTTTTTCAGTATATTACCCACCTTCCTTCTCTATTTCTTGCACACTAGGCTCCCCTTACCTTCTTGCTAAAAGATTATCAAAATGTCATTGGTTTTCTGTTTTACTTTTTCTGTGTTTTCTAAGGTTTGACAATAGAAACCTATATAAGAGATATATCTTAATCCTGGTTTAACCAGTGAGCATATAATGGCTTTAATTCCAATTAGATTTTCTGAGATTGGAACAGCCGCATTGATTAGCTTTGGAACCCAGGAGATTATAACAAGGAATTTATAAAGACTATAGATACACATGTGAGTCTTTTGCCCCTGTGTATATGAGAGTTTATTTTTTAAAAAACATGTATTTTAGGTCACACACACATATATCCTTTAAATGATATTTAGTATTTAGTGCCTATATAAGAAGGCACAGTATTAATTTTTACTATTATTTCTCTAAAAAGACATAAAATGTAATAAATAGATGCATTCTATCTTCTTGCAATTTTTTTAATGGGTAGAGGTTTTGTTCATTATTTTCTCTGAATTTTGATACTAATATATTTCCCTTTCATGTTTCTAACAAAATACGAATGATTTTATGCTTGAAAAAGAAGGAAGCTGTCAGCTGAAGACATTTATCTGGCTGTGGATATTCATATCACACATTCTGTGTTATAATTAAGTAGCTGGAGGAATAGGTTTTATTTAATTAAGGACATACTTTCTTATAGTTTTGATAGGTATAATATGAGTTTTATATACTTGTTTATATGCTGGCTTCATTCTAAAATTGTATTGTTTTCAATTTATTTTTATTTTATATTTCAAGGTTGTTTTACAAAGATAGCAACCAATTATGATCTCATTAAATCACAACTTTATGAAGTATTTAGAAAAGAATACGGCACACATAGGACATACTCAGATCACCTTTTGTAACAGCCTCTCTCAAGTATGAGCTATAGGTAATATTTTATTAAATCCAATTTGCACGAAGACATTTATTTTTAAAACAATAGCAGTGTTACTTTCATCAAGGCATGATTACATTTTCGAAGTAAAGAGACACTGAAATGAACTCTTGTCCCATCTCCTCACTGTGAAAGAAATCCCACGTGCTTGCCTAGAGATAAAGGCAAAATAAAACATCTTTCCATTTACCAGTACCTGAATTTTTAGTGAGGTGGTAATAGGTTCAAACAGACTTTGTTATTGGGAACCTGTGCATTTGTTTAAGGAAATATAGCTTTACACGTGGAAGTGACGTTAACCTTTCAAAGAAGTGTGTAAGTTCTACTGTGTAACTTCAAGTTCACAATAACAAGAGAATGAAATAAAAGAAATAATCACATGATTAAAAAAACTTTAGAATAAATACAATTATAATCTCAAGACTACAGACTCTGAAAGAAAGCATAGCTTAAGAGTGTACAAGGATTTAAAAATGAGGATTTTGAAAATATAATCATAAATTTTCTAAATGAAAAAAAAGGAGACATCAAAGTGTGGTTTAAGAACCCAAATGTCCTTCAGTTTTGGAATGGATAAATAAATAGGGATACGTCTACCCAGTGGAACACTATTCAGCAGTGTAAAGGGATGAACTGCTGATAATGTACAACAATGTGGATGAATCTCAAATGCACTAAGTTCAGTGAAAGAAACTAGACCCAAAATGCTACATATTATGTGATTCCATTTATGTAATATTCTGGAAAAGTCTATACTATTGGGGAAAGTAGTTGCCAGGGGGTGGAAAGGGGTTGACTACAAAGCAGCAAGAGGGAATTGGGGGAAGGTAATGTAAATGTTCTATATTGTATTAGTCGATTTTCTGTTGTTTATAACAGAATACCTAAAACTGGGTAATTTATAAAAAAATAAATTTATTTCTTACAGTTTAGAGGCTAGAAAGTCCATGGTCCAGGAGGTATGTCTGGTGAGGGCCTTCTTCTGGGTGGGAACTCTCTACAGGGTCCTGTGGCAACCAGGGTGTCACAAGGCAAGAATGGCAACAGAGTTCTCTCATGTGCTCCTTGTAGAGCCACCCGTCCACACCATGATAATCCATCCAGAGGGCACAGTTCTCATTTTCCAGTCACCTCTCAAAGGCCTTATCTTTCACATATTGTAATTGGATTTCCCACCTTCTTAACATTGATAGAGTGAGAATCAAGTTTCCAACACATGAGCTTTTGGGGGACGCATTTGACCCACAGCATGTATCTTGATGGAGGTGGAGGTTATCTCATTGTATGCGTTTATCACGTTACAAAACTGTTCACAAAAATGGGTGAATGTCACTTTTGTTAATTATACCTTAATTTTTTAAAATGGAAATCAAGTGTCTTTTAAGGTAATTCAAAGTTGCAAAAATCCAGTACAAAAATGAAAGGAGTATATCAATTTATTGTATTTGTAGTTTGGGTATAAAAATAAATATTGAGTAAAAAGGTTGTGTGTGTGTGTGTGTGTGTGTGTGTGTGTGTGTGTGTGTGTGTGTGTGTGTGTGTGTGTGTGTGTGTGTGTGTGTAATCATTTCAGCAGTTGGTCCTGAACAATCACATTGAGTAATATTGAGTAAATGCAGATTGAGTAGTATTTAATTAAATTTCCTTCAACTTTTAGTCCATCTAAAGTCTGGAAGGATAGATCTACAGAATCGAATCAGTGGCTGTAAGAAAGAGAATAGACACCAGGAGTGGCGCTGGCGTGGGGTCAATGCAGGACAGTCTACAGGGCATGGCTAGGATCTGGTTTTCACATGACCCAGTCAGGAATTTCTAGTGGAAGTTCTGAAAAGTGAAAATAAAAGTTCCTAATCTCAGAAACTACTAAACTACAAGTGCATTCTCAGCTGTGCTGTGCAGTTCCGTCTCAATGTTTGTCTCCAGTGTTTGCCTTTCCAAGGTGGTTTAGTTGCAAAATGATTTTGAGTACAAATAAAAATTTTTGCATGGCCAAAAAATTATTACTCTGTAGTTTGGACAACTCATGGTACCGTATAGGGGGATGTTACTCTTTATTTACCCCAATGGACTGTTGGCACATATTAGACTTAAAAAAATTACTGCTGAGGTCCTCAGCACCAGAAAAGATAATGTGGCTTCAAAAGCTGCAAAGGGAAAATCTAACAACACTATATATTATGTTCTCTCAGTTCCCCTCCCATTTTTTGTACATGTGCTCTTTTTTTTCTTCTTACCATCTCTCACTAAGCAGGCAAATAATTTACCTTCATATAAGTTCCCATTGACATTTAGATTTTTGAGTAAGTACTTAAATGTTTTTGTTAGTGATGTGTGACCTAAAAGTCCTATTGGATAGAAGCGCATTGAGTGATCCTGAAGATTGGCTAATGTGTGTTAAAGCATTTCACAGAATTGTTATCTTAGATGACTTTCCTTCACTTTCTTTACAATTCAAAGGAAGCCAAAATAGCAGAAAATCTGATGCAGAAGAATAAAAAGATAACTATGACTTGTTTTATCTCTGGCTTTACTTTCCTTCACCTTTTGATCTGAACATAAATCTTTTAACAGTTCCTTCTCTCTCTTTTGCAGGCACTTTAAAAAACTATTTATCCTACTCTTTTTGTTTAGGAAAAAATGCGTTCTAATACCTACTGGTTGAGCAAGTAAATTCTGGAAAGCAACGTAGCATAACATTTTTTAAAAATGGTAGAATTGGTGTATTTTCTACAAAGAAAAACCATGAGTTAGAGATTCTGCTTCTAGAAAATTAAGGAAATAATCCTGGGTTGTTTCAAAGTATCTCTGGAAAGACAGTCAGTATAGAGCTATTTACGGAAGTGCCAAGACGCATGTGAGGTGATGCATTTCATCCCAAGTTGTATCCCTTTTTGGTCCAGGTAAATAGAGGCTACTCTAAAGGACTGCCTCATTTTAGATAAAATTTTAAACATAAAAATATTTTGTTTTGATAGTTCTACCATGAAATGAATAAAGTATGGGTTAGAAAATTTTCTTGGCCTGGTTTACTTTCAAATGTCTGTGTTGAAATTCTCGTACTTTATTTTTAAAATCAGTGTGATTTCACAGGTGTTGTTCTTAGAGCAAATATCACAAATCTTGCCCACCTACCAGTATTTTGGGGGTACCCTTATTCTTGCTGATTGAGGAGAGATTATACTGATCTGTTTTGCTTCCATGTTTTAACTATTCTGCCAGTTTGGAAATTTAGAACCCTTCTAACCCAAGGATAAGTCATTTCAGATTTACAGTTTAGTTCCCATGAAGCACCTTTACAGTTGAATTAATGGATCATTTGATGGAAGCTTGCAAGGCAGACACAGCAAGTCACACACTTACTTAAATGGAGATTTAAGTTACTTTTATTGCAGTGGGGAAAATGAGGTGCCATTAATTGCAGCAGCACATCCACAGGGCACTTTCTTCTCACAAGGGTGTCCACTGTCACTTCAATAAGTTGAAGACAAGTCCCAATGCCCTCTGTAGAAATTATACTTCTTGACCTCAAAAAGCTACCCTTAAAATACAATTTCAAAATGAGAATGGTATTAGAGGCCATCTTTGGAATCAAATCACTTTTGGCTAGTGCTATTACTAAAAATTCCCTTTAAAGTATCTTCATTACTGGACTTCTGCAGAGGCTGAGGACATTCATTAGTAATGGCAATTGCAGCCTAACTCTAGTGAGCTAAACTGGAAGATAAAGCTAAAATTGTGCTTTGGTTTCCCCAGGAGTGATGCAGTAAATCAGGTGCCTGAGAACTCGGGTGCGTGGGCTATGGAGGTTGATTTGGCAGCTTTAAGCAAAATAAGGAATGTTTTTCCCCCTAGGAAGGTTACTTCTAGATTCCAACTGTCAGTTTGAACCATGAAATGGGGACTTCTTAGTGGCAAATTGCACATTGATGCAGGCAGTTTTCATGTTTTTTCTTCATATCTTCACATTTTAAGCTACTAAAGGGAATCCTGGCAAATTAAGCTATTCCAGGGGACAGCATGGGGGAGGACTGAAGGGTTGAAGTGAATCTGGCAAAGCCCAAGTCAGTGGAAACGCAAGCAAATGTGGGTTAAAATAAGCTATTTTAATGTAACTTTAGTCTGTAATGTTATAGCATATTATCTGCCTATTCCATTTATTTGGAATGAAGTGGATCGTTTGAATACAGGATATTGAGCTTTAAGAAAAAGAATCATAATGAAAACCTACATGCACATAAAAAGAACTTCACAATTTTGTGGCAACATTTGTACAATTTATGCTTCCTTTTTTTAAGGTTTGTTAATCCTTTGACGGTTTCATTTCAATATCTCTTATGTGTAAATACTCTGTTTCACCACCCCAAATTAAATAATCTATGCTACTTTTAATGGAGATGGATAACTTGAAGCAAATTGATGACTCTCAATATTGACTTCAAAGTCAACCTTATACATTTTGAATTAACTACAGTGGGCTCTGGCTTTTTCACCCACTAACTGCTGGATCATAAGCATGTCATGTACACTGAGACATTCAAATCTGTCACCTTTAAAATGAAACCAATGTGATCAGGCCTATGTTCCTCACAGAGAATGAAGGTCAATTATGTAAGGCCTATAACAATATGAAGTACAGTACAAATGCTGTGTGTCAATATCAATAAATGCTGCAAGTTTTCCTTTGAAACCATGTTCGAAACCCACTGCTGGCATGGCCTGGAAATGAGTAAATCTGAATGACAGGCCATGACAATTCTTCAAAGCAATCTGCTCTGGAAAAGAGCTCACACTTGGGAGTCAGCTGATTTAGACATTGTCCTGGCTACTTAGTAACTGTGAGCCCACAAGTTATATATTTAGCCACTCTGAACATCAGCTGCTTGTTGATTCATATGAGTAAATAATAGTGCTACAGCTAGTATTGTCAAGTGTCGATCCTATTACCTAATTTATTGATCAGAGAGACCAAAGGTGGAATTTTATAAGCAAGATATATTCAGAACATACCTTACTGCTTGGACAGGCTACTTGGAATAAAGGCCAACAGAGTCTCTAATGATACTAAAAGGCTTAACTCACAAGCAGTCTTAAAATTCTCATTGAGAAGATGTATATGTGTTTAACAACAGTAAATTCTCAGGATTTGTTCATGTCCTTGGTGCTGCTGTTCTGGATCATTTTTGTCTGCAACAGCTTTGACCTATGAGTATGCTTTCGTTTACATGGTGTTTGCTTTTCTTCACTCCATGAGTTCACTCATGGAGTTGTGTGTTGGACACAACGTTAGGTGTTAGGAATTCAACAAAGAGCAGCACAGACACAACATTGCCCTAACGGTGCTCACTTTCAGCCATTAGCAAAAATCGCTCAGATAAGATGTAAACTGTAGAGTTGCACCTGCGTGAAGAGCTCTGGGGGAGCACTGCGCTGGGGACTTCCCAAGCAAAGAGGGAGTCCCCCTGGAAGTGGGGGCTTACCTCCCTTCACTCTTGAGTTTAGGCCTTCCACATTCCCACATACGAGAAATGTCATGAGGTATAAATAGGATTTTAACAACTAACGCATAATATGGAATTTTAAAAATATTCATCCCTGCAGAAAGGCCTTTCTTGGTCACCCAAAGTCTCTAGCGTCTTTCCTTGTCTTAACCCTGAACTTAATTATTCTAATGGCGGCTCCCAATGGGCCCAACTTACACATCTCCATCTACTCTGCTCCCAGCTTGTCACACCTTAATGCTATCTCCAGTCTGCTGATGTTCTCAGATACTCTAATCCCCACTCTTCAAAACTGGTTTTTCTGTGATAGGGACTCCCAAGTGATGCCTCCTTCCTCATCTACAGGAGCCTGCCCTCATTTGGGACCACCTGCGCTTTGGCCCAGCTGTCCTGCTCCCCATGAGGTTTTCCTGTTTTACCCATGGACTGATCTGGATGCAGAGTCATGTTCCCAAATGTGAAGCTGTGATTACTGCCTCTGGGTCTTGCTCCTGTACTCCAGTGTCCAGCCTAGGATCCATCTGAGCAGACTTGTTAGCAGGGTCCTGACTTTCCTGTACTGTCCGGTGGCACTAATCCAGACCTGATGGCAACAATAACTACTCCCTGGAGAGTCGGTGTAGGCAGTGGATATTTAGAAGAGGTTCAGGCGGTCAGCTTTATGAAGAAGGTTATGTATGGGTTGGACCTTAAAGACAGATTAAATTGAAATAAGTAGAGAAAAAAAAGAAAAAGAAAAAGCCTTTTTGATTAAAAAATCTTGAAAGCATAAGTGTTGAGGGGAAAACACACAAGTTGTCCTGGAGAACAGTAAGTAAACCTGTGATCCACTGGCTTTGGGACATGTTTGCCAAGTGCCTGCCACGTGCCAAGCTCAGCTCGCCACGTGCCAAGCTCAGCTCGATGCTGGGAGTCTAAAGATAACTAAAACACTCTCTTCTTCAGAAGCTGACAGGCAAATCGGAAGTTATGTATGGGAAATTAGAGGGATCATGTTATGGGCTTAAAGTGCGAGTATGCTCAGGTTTTATTCTTCAGGTAAATGGGTTCTTTTGAATGCTGTTCTAGGATCATTTAGACTGAAAATATAAAACATTTATTTCTCTAGATACTGGTAAATTTATATGCAATCTTATTCTCTTACCTAGAATTGACCCTCTGTGGAAGATACTTAAGTCACAATAGCTACTTTTATGTTTATTTCAGGTTTATTTTGTTTTTTCTTTATAGAGCACGAAATAATAACGACGTAGGAAAAGCTACACTTAATGCAGATAAAACAATCTAAACTTTTTTCATGAAGTTCAGTCACTAGAAAACTTTTGTATAAGCTTCGGTTTTGATGAGAAGGTTAATGTAATGGAAAATTAGAAATAGAATAAAAATACATTTTACTACCTAATTAGCATTTAATTAGGACAGAATTTTCATTTCTGCTATGAAAAAATGTTGATTGCTGAAAAAATGTACATTCTCTTAAAAATCCTTCTGTCATCTGTGCACACGTGTATACGCACATACCCCACAAATGCATAGTTTCATACATACACATAAACACAACTTTTCCCTCTACTCCTTAGTCTCCCTTTGAAATAAACTTCCCAAATTCCCTTATTTCAGCTTTAAAAAAAAAAGTCTTATTTTTCTTTTAAATGGTTTGTCTCTCAGGACCATTTTTAGTGTGACAGCTATTTCTTATGAAAACATTTGTTATTAAGCACGTTATAGTTGTAATGCTTAATGGGCTTTGCACCTTAAAACGTATGCAGTATAAGGGCTCAGGAAAGATGAAAATGTCGGCCATTTCCAAGTATATGAAGGGTGTTCATGCTCTACTCTCTTGATTGACTTTATAGAGTAGAAAGTATAAAGTGATGGATTTTTGAATGTAGCCTGGGAGAAAAAAATACTGTATTTCTTTCAGCACAGATTCTCCAGCAGGGACTCTTACATAGGTTATCTCCTCACACTGACCGTAAATGATAGGCATTCTTTCCATCTTAGAGATGAAGAAAATGAGGTTTGGGCAGGGCTAGCCAGGTGGTGGAGTGAGGACTTGAATATGGATAGATCTCCCTGCTGTTCATTGTACTTTTCTGTGTGAGGCCATTCAACCTACTTAGGGAAAATGGTCTTGCAGCAAAATGGATTGGTAAAGGGGTAACTAGTTCTTTAGCCTAGTTTAACAACAGGATAAAATCTCTTTGGAATGGCTCAGGTACACTTCTGCCTAGAGATTGGAAAATAGACAATGTAGCTATTGATGTGAGCTAGAATGTCATGAGAAGATTTTTAAATTAATAAATTGTTTGCACTTTTAAAAGATAAATAAACTCATTCTTGTGTCTCAATAGGATAATCGAGACAACTGCTTGGACCTCCAAACTCTCTCTTTTGCCTTAAGTGTACTTTTCTCTATATCTCTTTTGGATACTACTTTCACATATAAGGGTGCTTTAAAAAGTTCATGGAAAGATTGTATTATCTGTGAATTCTATTTTGCACAAACTTTTGATGTACCCTTTTGTGTATAAAATGGGCTTTTTCATCTCTTCTTCTATCAGATGCCACCATGAGTGAGGACTAAAACATTCTAGGAATAGCAATGTCATCTGGCTTATTGGACAATCTAGCAGATAAGTCCCCACTTGCCAGCATGAGGCAGAAGCAGCCCAACTACTGAGCATGTGTCCGTATCAGGGCTCTGACAAAAGTGACAGTGACCAGGGCTGGGTGTCTCTTGTGCTTGTCCCAGGAATGTCATGTGACAGAGAAGTGGTAGGAAAGGTGGTCTAAAATCTGTTAGAAAAGCAAGCTTCCATTGTCAACCTCTGAGTTTCCAAACTCGAGTAATTTCTGTTTAACATTCAAGTGAGAACAAAACAAAGGAAAATCTCCTTGAATTACTTTGAAACATTATAAAAGCCTGGGTTTTGGCAGTCTGCAGCTGCTACTGAAAATGTGGGCACGTAAAGCAGATCACAACAGGTGAACTCAATCAAACATTCACATGTGAAATATAAGCCCAGTTGTAAGCCATTCTAAAGAACTATTATACTAGTAAAGAGCAAAAGGTAATGGATTTTTTCCTGTAAGGCACAAATGGGGACTTTAGAATTTACTTCTTCTGGGGCCTATTGAAAAAACCCATTGTGATCTACTTTTGAGTGTCCTTGTTTTAAAAAATATCAATTACTTGGTTTTGCAATTAAAAACATAAATTAACTATGCTTTATTCCACATTACATTTTCTAGAATCATAAAGGTGAAAAAGGAATATTTGATACTTTCCAAGACTCTATCATTCCTGAACGCATGGAACTTTAATTAGTTTGCTTTTTCTTCCCCTTGGCATTGACAATTTCTCCTGTAGTTAAAATTTTTTATATATTTTTTCTCCATATGAGCACTTTTTTAGAATACTAAGAATCAGTTTTCTTCACCATTCACCAAGACATTTTTATCTTGCCAATCAAATTCAAGCTAAAATTTTACTCTTAGCCTAAAGCTTTAAGTATGCCTAAACTCACTTTAGACGAAGACGCTTTCCGTTATTCCTTTCTCTATGCCCAAGAGTCAAGCATCTAATCCTTCAGGTTTAGAAAGTAATTTGACTAGATGATGCTTTCTTTAAATTAAAAAATATATATAAATTAAATAGAACAAGGAAATGAGGTAGTCTTTAGCAATGTAAAGATACATCTTTTTCCCATACCTGCCCCAAAGTAGGTAACATGGCCAGTTATATAAACAATTGAATGAAATGGACTCACTACAGTCTAGGTCTTTAATAGACAAAATGAAGAGATTTTGACCTGCAAACAAGACTCCAGCCCAGTTCTCCAGACTCCTAGCTTAGTGCTTTTTCCAATGCACGATAGTTGGTTAATATCAATGAATGTATACATATTCATGAGTTCTCCCCAGTACATAAATATCTTCTTAAAATTTTTACCAATCTGCATGTGGAAGTTGCTCTTTTCTTCTAACTTCTGGTTAAACTCCATCAATTCTAAGAAGTGCCTTTGTAAGGGAGAAGTGCCTTTGTGAGAGAGCTGGAGACTCCTTCTTGCTCCTTCCAGTGACATAATGCCCTCTGTCTTTAAGAACTGCTCTGTATTTAGGTGTGAGCTAGCTAGCACCTGTTTTAGTATTTTGAGCATGATACAAAGATTGTCTTTAGATGATTTTCTTGATTCTAAGAATTGGGTGCAGGCAAGAAAACCAACATTAAATAAATAACTTTCACTAAAAAGGCATAATTATAGATGTAAAGACTCCAGAATTTCACAAAGTTTTGAGGCTCAAAGACTGAAGATCCCAAAGGATGACTTCAGTGGTAACAAGCTGAGTTACAGTGAGAACTCCTAAATCAAGAGTAAATCAAACATCTATATTATATCATTGTAGTTTATTGTAAAAGGACTCTTAGATATTATAATTGCAATTACTACATAGAACACCTGTTGATAGTGTTTTGAATATGGTCGGTATCCTGTAGATATCTGCTGGTTTCATTTATCCTGGAAGCCTCCATTGGTTGAAAGTCTCATTACCCACAGGATATAAGGAACTTTTAGGAAAACATAAATTTAGGATCAGAACGGCGAGCGTCCTTCCAGTTTCCTAAAGGCATAAATTCTCCCTAAAGAGTGTTCCTCTAGTGTAGTTCATCATTGTCATATTCATATGCATCAATACCATCCTTCTTCTTTATTGAGTATGTACATTGTACCAGGGCCTCTACAGACATTATCTCATTGAACACTCAATCATAACTCTGGCAAGTATTACTCACCTCACTTTACAAATAAAGACGTGGAAACTTAAGGCAGGTATTGTTATCTCCACTTTGTATACTGTAAACTGAGACTCAGAGAAATTATGTTTATTTAAATCACTCAAATAGTAAAATGTGGATCTAGAATCCAAATAATTCAGTTCCTTCTAACTTCACCTCTATCAACTCCATGCAATTCCACAGTTAACATGGGGAAAGAAAAAGTATTTTTTTAAATTTCATTCTAACTTACATATAGTAGCATTCACTCTTTTTGGTTACAGGTCTATGAATTTTGGCAAATGCATAGTGTTGCATAGTCACAACCACAGTCAATATACAGAAGAGCTCCATTACTCCCCCAAATTCCCTCATGTTGTCCATCTGTCGTCAAACCCTCATCAATCCCTAACCCTTGGGAACTACTGAAGTACTCTTTGTTCCTGTAGTTTACCTTTCCTAGAATGGCACATAAATGGAGTCTACAGTATGCAGCCTTTTTGTTCTGGTGTCTTTCACTTAGCATAGCATATCTGAGGCTCATACAGGTTGCTGTGTGCAGCTGTATGCATGAAATGTATCTGTACATGCACCATAGCTGGTGGTCAGCAGGCTGTCAGCTAGTGAGCCTCAGTTTTCCTCCCTGTGGCCTCTGCAACAGTAGCTTGGGCTCATCCACATGGGTCTCAGTGTTCCAAATACAGTGGCTACAAACGTGCTTGTGCACTGGGCCTTCCCCTCTCTTGCTGTCCAAGCATTTTTCCATCTTGTGCTTTCATCTAATTTTCTACAATTTGGGGGGCCAAAGAGAGTCACTTGGCCAAGCCCCAGAGTTACGACTCCACTTTTTGAAAGGACATGTGACCAAGTCCCACTGCAAGTTGTGTAAAATCAGGTAACTTGCTTAATGCTGTCTGCAAATCTCAGTTGGATCCTCTGTGAAGTAGTTATACTAATATCCGCCACATAGTATTGTTTTGAAAATTAAAAATTGAAAAAAGAAAAATGGAAAGCCCCTAAAAAAAACACAATCACTTGATAAGTGGTACCTTTCATTATCCCTGGAGTGTCTGGAAAGGACGCTGTTTGTTAGGAAAAAAAACACTAGGGTATAAAGGACATGAACCTCTCCCAATATGAATGCTAGTTTTTGATGGCTCTTACCATCTCGATATGTGATTTTAAGTTAATTATTTGGCTTATGTCTAATTTTTTTTATTGAAACATAATTGATTGTTCATATCTGTGGGATATCACATAGAATATCGATACTTGTGTGCAATAAGTGATACTCATATTAGGATAATTAATTTTTAAAATAAATTCTAAATATGAACAATAAAAATAATAAATACATCACAAATTTATAATATGATAACTCTTGATTTCTGACCTAATTTGGGAAAAAAGTTAAAAGCATTATTAAAATATTCATTATTAATAGAGTGGCTGACATGGTAAGACAAGAGGATATAGTTGAAAGCCTGTTAGTCTTAGAGGACCAGACTTTGAGCACCAGCACACCAGCTCTGCCATTTACTGAGTGGCCTTCAGCAAGTTCTTTAAACTTCTCTAGTCTCAGTTCTCTCATCTGCAAAATGTGACTCATGCAACTCATGGAACTGACCTCACAGGTTACTGTGAGGACCAAGTGAAACAGTACACTTGGGAACTCCAAACTGAGAAAGAGAGGGAGAGAGGCAATAAATCATGGGTCCCCTGTACATGATAACAAATTATACTTCTCAAAGATTTGGGATGTCCATGAAAGGTCACACTGACTATGCTAAAGTGTTTTATTAATTTATATGATCATCTTCACAGATGGTCACAAGTACCTTCTCAGGCCGGTGATGTAATTGTAAGCGTAAGATAACAAGAAATGGTAGATTCTGTAGTAAATAGGGGAGTTCTTGTCCCATAAGAAGCAGGAAATAAGCAACCACTAGTTTAACAATGTTGCCACATGGAACCGTGGGCCACATGGTATGGGGCCTCATGTAATTTTTCAATAAAGTGGGAACACTAGATGTTTTTTTGCGTAGTTCATCTCCCAAACATGGAGCTGCTCAAATAAAAACACCCCTATGGTAGATTCAGCATGCAGGCTGCCGACTTTGACCTTCAATTGAGTAAGTCACTGTCAACTTCTTTCTACCTTTTTATTAAACACACCCTCCACGTGGAACCTGAAACAAGCTCAGCTGCTCCTCTTCCCTTCAATATCGGTGCTGATGTTCAGAAAGTGCCCATGGTTTTATGGAGGACACATATGAATGAATAGTTCACAAGTGTTCATCATAACTTTTGCTGCTCTTAAGTAGGATCCTTCTCCCAATCTGGAGGAGAAAGATGCAGTCATCTTTCCATTGTGACAATATCTCTTGGCTGGACAATATCTCTCATCACTTTGAGAAACTCACTTAACCACTTACATTATCTATAACCTGAAGGCACTGGACTAGAAAAATCTACAGTGATTTTTACCTCTAATATTTCATGAGTCTATAGTGAGATTGGTAGTAATTACGATTTTCAACATACTCTTCAGTGGGCTTATCTGTCTTACCTTAGAAAGGAGAAACAAATAACTCTCCTTATGGCTTCTTGTTGCCTAGGCCAATATCTGGCAACAAAAAGATGTGCCTTTTATATAGATTAAAAAAATCTCTTTCCAAAAATCCTCCCATAGGCCACGGTGTTTTTAGCCATGGGGAATTTAATACATATGCCTTACTGTTTTATGGCATTGTAGGTATCAGGGTAAATTATTACCTGTTATCATAGAAGACTATCTTTTTAATATATTTAAATAATCAAAACCTTTGATTTTAAAGTATAGACTATCATTTATTAATTTGGTACAAAAAAAATGTAGCATCTGCTTCCTGTGAATTGACATTCACATTCTAAATGTTATTGTGAAGGTTTTGCATGTTGGATGAGATGCCTTGGTTTTTATGAATGTATTTTGGGACCCCACAGTGTTTTTTTTTTTTTCATATTAATAATTTATATCTGATTATTCCTAACATATAAAACCAGTTAGATTGCCTTATCTTTGCTCATTTAAGATTTATCTACATCCAATTTAATAATTGAAGATTATATTTGGGTCGTGCATTCATTTCATGATTTTGAAAAAAAAATCTAAGAAAAAATTTGTTCGAAATACCTGGTCATTGACTAGTCAGGCCATGACAAAGCTAATGTGTGGTAACAAACGGGGGGAAATTGTCATACACATGTAGACTAACTGACATTCATGACTAATTAACTACTTTTATCAAACCCTGGCCATGATATTACACACCAAGTGCTGCTTTAGGTACTTTACAATCATGACAAATTATTTTTATAACAACCATCAAGGTTGCATTATCCTAATTTTAAAATTAAGAGACCAGAGCTCAGTGAGATTGCACTGCACATCTTCCTAATTACCCTGTCTCCAAATTGGGATATATGCCAGCTCCGACTGTCCTCAGACCTTTTGGCTTTCCTTTAGGCTGTGAGTGCCATTGGGCATAAGGCATTCCAGCCCTTTCAAGGGTTTCAATTGTTCCAGTTGTAACAAAATCTCTAGTTGAGCAAAAACTCTGTGGACAAGTGAGCAATTGGGTTATTCCTAAGCCAGTCCAGTGCCTCATACCCCCAAATGGAGACTTCTCCAGTAAAACTGAAAAGACCAGTGCAGGCCCTCCCTGGAACAGCTCTATTGACGTCCCCTGCTTAGGTGCAGGTGGAGCAGCTGTGACAGGCAGACAGCCTGTGTCAGAGCAGGGAGGGCTGCTGCGTGGAAACTGGGAACACAAAGCCCTGCACCTGAAGGTAGCTTCATCCACAGGAAAACAAGAGCTACGATGTCACAATGGTCACTTGATTTTGTTTGTTTTATTTTATTCTATTTTTAATTGACAAATAGTAATTGCATATAAGAAGGTACTTCAAAAAGATCGTGGAAAAATAGAATTGAAAGATAATATGAATCCTTCCATGAACCTTTTTAAATTTAATTTTTTTTCATTGTACATGTTTATGGAGTACAGTTTGTTGTTTCAATATATACATATATTGTATAATGATCCCATCAGAATAGTTAGCATATCTATCACCTAAACATTTGTCATTTGTTTGTTGTTATAACACTCCAGACCCTCTTTTTTGGCTATCTTGAAATATACAATATTATTAGCTATTGGAACTCTAGGGCGCCAGAATGTATTCTTCGTATCTAGCTGTACCTTTGCTCCCGTCTACCGACCTTCCCCTGGCCCGCTCCCCACTCCCTTTCCCTGCCTCTGGTAACCACTATTCTATTCTCTATTTCTCTCTTTTTAATTTATTTTTCTTGATTGACCTATGATAATTGTATATATTTCTGGAGTTCAATATGATGTTTGTGTACATTCATACTATGAGCAATGATCATAATAGGGTGTTCAGTATATCCAGCACCACAAACATTTGTTATTTCTTTGTGTTAGGAACATCTAACATCATCTCGACAATTATTTAAAGACACACAGCGATTTGTTGTTACCTGTAGTCTCCCTATATCGCTATAGAATCCTACACCCCATTCTTCCTTCTGTGAACTTTTTGAAGTACCCTCATACTTATGGGGTACAATGTCATTTTCAATACATGTATACATTGCAGAGTGCTCAAATTACACTAATTAACATATCCATCACCTCAAATATTTATCATTTCTTTGTGGTGAGAACATCTAAAATCCTCTTTCTTAGTAAAAAGAATGAAATCCTGTCATTCACGGCAACATGGATAAGTCTGAAAGACATTATGTGAAGTGAAATCAGTCAGGCACAGAAAGAAAAATGCTGCATGTTCTCTCTCATATGTGGGAGCTAAAAAAGTTGATCTCATAGAAGTAGAGATTAGAATTGGGGTTACTAGAATCTGGGAAGGGGAGAAGAGATAGGGAAAGGTTGGTTAACGAACACGAACTTACCGCCAGGTAGGAGGATTATTCTAGGGTTCTCTAGTAGTGCTAGGTGACTATAAGTAACAGTCATTTATTGTATATTTTGAATGGCTAGAATAAAGGAGTTTGAACGTTCTTAACGCTAAGAAATGATAAATGAGGTGATGGGTACGCTCTTACCGTGATTTGATTGTTACACATTATACACATGTATCAAAATATTACTCTGTACTCCATAAAGATGTACAATTATTATGTGTCAATAAAAATAATATTTTAAAAATCCTTTCTTTTAGCAGTTTTGAAATGGGGCATGGATGAGGAAAAGGAGGCATTGTGCACATGCACTTTAACACCTTAATGCCACCAACTAAGAGACACAGTTCAGGGAATGCCAGGTTCTCACCTGACACTTGATTCCTTTTCTGTGGGGAAGAGGAACAGGGAGAAATAAAGGCAGAAATGCCCACCTCAGCACTTCACTGAAGAAAACAGGTGCTGGCAGAAGTAACTTCCAAGGCCAAGGCGGGAAATGTGAAAGGACGAATGTGTCCCTGTCTGGCCATCCCAGAGCTGCCTCTGCCACACAGGCTGAGGGGAATCTTCTCTGGGCTGCCCTCTTTTTAGGGTACAGGATGGGTTTAATATTACTGTATAATGATCCCATTCCTCTTCCTGACATCTTATAATGAAATTATTTGCAGAAAAGTAAACTCTGAGTAAATGTGTGCATCTGTGTTGCCTCTGTGGGTTTGGGAATGCATACAGGTGGGTATGAAGGAAAGGTGGTTCAATGTTTCTGCTCTCCAGAAAAAACAGAGGAGCTGCTTACTATGTAGCTTCCTGATACCAATAGTGGTTGAGGGAAAGGCAATTAATTTCCCAGGCCTCCTGGATGTTATTTAGTGGCAGCAGCAGTAATGCCTGTCTTAGATAATTAGTATCTTTTTATGTAGTTTGCATTGTTGTTGATGTTTTTTGTTGTTTTGTTTGTCTATATTTAAGAATAATGGGCATTCAATTTAGTCTACGGAGAGCCCAATTTTCCTTCACAGCCTCTCCAGGGACAGACACCTGTGTCTGGGAACAACAGTCACCTGTGCAGATATATGTACCCTTCTTTTTCTGGCATCCTGGGAACTTTCCCGGATTATTCTGTGGAGGCAAACCTCTGTTATAGCTTTAGTGGTCTAAAGGCTGCCTTTATTTAAAACAGCCTTTTAGAAGAAACTTAAATGAAATTTAAGTGATTTGATTGATGAAAATAAAGACCCAATTCAGTCTGTGAAATAAGGCCAAAGCCACAAGACAGCATTAAATAAGAAGGATGACAGTTAAGGATATATCAAGAGTTAGAAAATAGAAGAAAGATGAGAATAAATGAAAGGCAAGAAATAAAGAAAACAAAAGGCAGCATTAAAATGAGGCAACATAATCTGGGCACAATGAAGGAAGAAGAGAACAGATACACAGAAATGGAATAAGATAGGAAAGTTAGGCAATCCTATGGATAAGAAGTGAAATGCATATAGAATATGATTGTAATTAGATTTTAGTAAAAAATAAAGCAATGATAAAAGTAAGAGCAAATGCCAATTTTTTAGATATAATTTGCAGATTATGGTAGAGAATTTGAAATGTTAGTTAAGTTTTTAAAATTTCCCATTGTTTAATACAGTATAGAGATGAGCATGCATGTGTGAAAAGTATTAGATTCATTTAGGGAATATATATAGTGTCAGAAATGTCACAAACACTTTCTCATCTTTCATGGAGTGAGTTTGGTACCTGGCTCATTCTGTCCCAAATTCAATAATTTCTCTTTAGCACATTAGTCTCTGACCCTCTCTTACTGACAACGATGATGAAAAAACACCCATAGACGACTTAAGAAAGTTCCAATTGAAGTCCTGAAAAGATATTTAGTAGAAAAAAATGAGATTGATAAAGTATCAGAGCTGCCAATATTTCAACATTATAACGGAATAAGATTATGTGAAAATTTGTAGGAAAACTCTATACTTTTGAAAATTGTTATTATTCATTAATTTTACTTTGAGCAATAGTTACATTTATTGACAATTACCTGAGTCCACAATAATTCAAAACCAAATAAACAGGTAACACAGAGAAATAAATTGATTATGTCATCATAAAAAGCATTCTGTTAACTGTATGCTTTCAAAAATGTGTATAATTTGAAGGATATTTCTGTGGAGTGAAGCTCACTTTTAGAGCCAGTTTTCAAGTTTAAGGACAGAATTTAGATATTTTATTATTAGGAATAATGGAAAGTTGAAATATTGAATTGTTTTGGGAACCTCTGACTATATTAACTTCAAAAAGTTATCTTGCTTACTTGGTTGCTTCGTTATGCAAAGAAAAGCACAAATGTATTATATTCATTGAACCATTAAATGAGAGTCCAGCAAACCATTAAAATTAATAGGTCATGCAGGAACAGGATAGATGTAACAGGAGAAAAAATAAAACCTATATTGATTAGCTGTCAAAATGTTGCATCTGTTTGTCAAGATGAACAGAGAAGCAACTATTTTTTTAAGTAATTGTCTCTTCATTTTCGTCATTATAATTTATATGTATTAAAATCTGCAGATTAGATTTAAATAAAAATATTCTAACCTCTCCCTTCAGAAGTATTAAAAGTAGAACAGACATCAAGATAAGGAAAATGTATTGATATTCAGTACTCTCAGCCTCTTGAACTATAACAGCAACACAAATCTTCACGTTGACAACATGTGAAAGTATTGGTGTATGGACTGGCAAGTTAAAGTGAAAGGTTAGGGAAGATGATCACAGTGCAGGACCCTATATTTGTTTCCGTAGGATCTTTGTTCACAGTTCATGGAAAATGTAAATCAAGCATTATTAGCTAAGAAGCATCACCAGAGTAATGCATACTCACTATTTTATTGAAAGAAAGAAGTGTTTTCATTCGTAATGCAATGTATTGTTCCATAGTCGGTATTGAGAAAGTTCATAGAGATTTTCTCCTGAGTTTTCTTCTTAAAGTTTTACAGCTCTTTTATTTAGGTTGACAATCAATTTTATATTACTTTTTGTGTACAGTAGGAGGAAAGGGTCACAGTTCTTTTTTCCCATACAGATATTCATCTATTCTAATTCCACTTGTTCAAAGACTGTATTTATCCCCATTGCATATTGTTGGCATCATTGTTGAAAACCAACTTATAATATAATAATTGTGAGTATATTTCTGGACTGCATATTCTTTTTTATAGAGCTATATGTCTATCTTTATGCCAATCTCAGCCAATTGCATATTTTTTAATTAGTGTTTTCTTTTCTTTCTTTATTTTATTTTTTTAAATGAGGCTTTTTACCATTTATCCCAATAGTTGCCAACCTGTTTTGAGCCCAGTTTATCAAGCTGTGGTCTAACTGCTTGACACTTATTATCCTATCCAATCTACCCAACAGCATCATGAGATCGGATCTGTAATTCTCCCTTTCTCCATGAGCAAACTGAGGTACAAGGAGTTTAATTTAGTGTCCAGAGATACACAGATACTAAAGCGGGGAGAGAGATCCAAACTCAGACATTCTGCCCCTCTCCCTCCACATTACTTCTCTAAAATATCCCCTCATAACAAGGAAGAAGATTCACCAAATTTTAAATGACAAAAACCATGTCATGTACATATAAATTCAGTGAAATACATACATGTATAACAAAAAGATGAAAGGAAAACATTGTAAGTGATTTTTGCTTCTGTCTAAATTCCTGAATTTTCTCAGTTTTTATAATGAACTTGGTTTAACTTTATAGATTAGCTTTAGCTTTTTTATGGAACATAATTGATTATACATATTTGTGGGGTACAGGGTTGACTATCAGTATTTGTGTACAGTATGTGATCATCAAATCAGGATAGTTGACGTATTCATCCTCATATAATGTACTCATTCATTGTGTCCATTAACCAATTTCTCCCTCACCCCCTCTCTCCACCTCCGCATGCCCCCTCCTAGTAACCACAGTTCTGTTCTCTCTAAAGTATTAGTGTGTTTTTATTATAAATCTTAAATATCAGATAATTTGATTCCTCTGATCTTGTTCTTCATTTAAATTATTTGGGCTACTTTACTTCTTTTGCCTTTGTGTACAAATATTAACATTAGCATGTCAAATTATTCTATAAAGACTGCCAGGATTTACATTCTGACTGCATTGAATTTGTAGTCAGTTTTGGAAGAATTGACCTTCTAAAAAGAGTAAATTTCCAAATTAAGGAAAACAGTATGTATCTTCATTTAGATGGGCCTTCTTTCATTTCTTTCAGCAATATTTTGTAGTTTTCAGTTCACAAGTGTTGCATATCCGCGGTTAAATTGATTCCTAAATGTTTTACACTTTATGGTGTTTTCTGTTATGAGTCAGATCATTATTTCATTTCTAGGTTGTTTATTTGTAGTGTATAAAATAAAATTGATTTTCACATATTAATCTTATATCCTGAGACTTTGTCAAACTCCTTAGTTTCAGTTGCTTTTAAATAGATTCCTTAGGATTTTCTACATATACACCATGTCATATGCAAATAAATGCACTATTATTACTTCTATTCTAATCTATGTGTCTTTCATTTATTTCTCTCTTGCCTTGCTGTACTCACTAGGAATGGTGAGAGTGGATAGCTTCATCTTTTTCCCAGTTTCAAAGGAAAGCATTCTGGTTTTCACTATCAAGTATGACATCAGCTTTATGTGTCTCATAGATACCTTTATCAGGTGGAAAAATTTTCTTCTCTCTTTCTAGGAGTTTTTTTGTGTCATGAATGATTTTGAATCCTGTGAAATGCTTTTTCTTCTACTAAGATGATCAGACAGGTTTCCCCCTTTAGTATGTTTAGAGAATGTATTATGTTAATTACCATTTGGATATTAGACCAACTTTGCATACATGGGAAAAATTACATTTGTTCTTGATGAGTTATTATATATACATACATATATTTTTTTCTAGACTGGATTTGCTTATATTTTTAAGAGTTCATGCAAATATTTTCATGAAACAAACAAATTGAGAATGGTCTCTGTAGAGATTTAAAATTGTTTTAAGCAAAAGATATATGTTTTAAGTTTGATTTCAAAGGATTTTTATTTTCTACATGTTTATGTGAATTCTGGAATGTTATTTTCAATTGTAATAAAGATATTCATCCAAAGTCCTACACACACACACACACACATATTTTTATTTTTATGGGCTATATATCTTAATCAGATATATATCTTATAAGATAGAAATATGTGAACAACTGATCAGTAGAGATCCTACCTATCGAAATAATAAAAAAAGTAGCTATATACATATTTTTGAAAATCAATTGTTTTTTCAAAGAATCTAATGAATTTTCATATTAGAATATTCTAAAATGCATATTAAAATCACCCATATAGTGAATCTGAAGTCTCCAGATTTATTACAGTATGAACTACTAGAATTATAGAAATGTAGCAATTTATTTTGAAGAAAAAGGAAAACTTTTCAAGTGTGCTCTCATGTCACTTTAATAGCACACTGTTCAGAAATTAGTGCTTACCAGAAAAACTTTAATTACCGTTCAGTGTGAGGGCTAGTGCTAATCATAAAAACAAAGAAACAAACAAACAAATAAAAAACTATTCTTAAAGTTGTCCTCCCAACACCCTTATGCACAAGGTGATTGTTTACGTTTTAGAAGCTGAGCTTATGTGATTATTTCCCTTTTAGAAGCTGAGGAAAGGGAGCTTAGAGAAGCACCTTCAAAAGCCCAGCTCTTTCAAGGCTAAGCCATAACCTGGTGACTAAGCCTATGGTCTCTTTAGTGTATCAATCTTCTTCAAGACAGCTCTTTAATGAAAAGCTTAGGTTTTCTTTGCAAAGACAATTTGCCCTGGAATATAAATGAATTTCAGAGGAATTAATTCTCAGACATCATCTGTGTTCAAAGAGTGAGGTATTTCCTGGACACTTTTTAGTGTAAGATACTAATGTGTTTATCACAATATTTTCATTTCACTTATTTGCTTAAACAGTGGTGGGGCCTAACGTACAGCAGAGTAAATTTGATATGTATCAAATTTCTACTATCTAATCATCTGACCATTTTAGCCCTCCTTACCCTGTCTGTTCTGCAGGAAACTAAGCCAAATTAGCTTACATTTTAGTTCCAGAACAAGTCCTTCATCTATTTTGCCCTTGTGACTTTTCTTGTGGTGATCTCCATTAGGAAAATGTCCCTCACCTACCACTTCAGAGAAATTTAGCGTTACTTTCTTTCCCAGGAACCAGGTTATGAAGACTTAAAACTTCTAGCACAGAAATGGCATGTCTGTTATCAGTGAAATCCTTCAATGATCTTTTTTGGGGGAGCGGAGGAGACATTTTATGATTGAATTCTGTACCAAGTGATTTCTCTTGGTAGCAGGGACATTGAGGAATAAAGAGAAACTGGGATCATGGGGCCAAAAGTCATGGATGACTGAGAGGAGGCAACCATTCTTGCCTTGGATAATCTTTCAAAAGTTCTTCTTTACTTTTTTGTCATATATTAGCAATTTCAATGATGACTACCAACAGAAAAATCAAAGCGTATTATGAAGCACAAGAATATTTTTGTTACAAAGAAGGCATTTTAGGTTGGCCCTGCTTTATAGTTGACCCTTTGCTTTAGTGATATTTTCCATTGGGAGAAGCATCTCATTTTGCAAGTGAAGAAAGTGAACAAGAAAAGAGTAAAGGATCTTCCACAGTGATATTGCCAGTAACAGCGAGCAGTTTGCTCTGCTCTTGTAGTGTGCACCTGCACATCTGGTACTGAAAGGGCTGTAACATGAGGACAGGTAGCCTTGTGACCTAGGAATATTTGAGAGGGACTGATGATGCAAAAAATTTGAAAACAGAGGCCCACATCTGCTATTTCTATTCACACATTGGCTTGTTGAAGTGGTTATTATTCTTTCTTATTTCTTAAAACATCTTAAAAAGTGAAATACTTCAAAGAAGCTTTTATCACCGATCTTTAAGATTTTTGAGTTTAATAGGGATGCCATTGGCCTCGGTGCTCTAAAGATGCTTATCCTTGCTACCATCCTGATACTTAGAGTAGAAAACAAACTTTATCATCCCATTTGTACCTTTCATGACCTATATTCCTAAAAAACAAAACAAAATCAAACAAAAGCTTCTAAAATTTCCTTTGTTATTTTTCAGAGCAAAGATGTGATAGTATTAGAGTTGTTATTTTGTTTAAGTTAAAGCATTTCTATCTTGAAATATGCACTTCTTTTTCCTCAAGAGCACAAACCATTCTACAGGTAATAACTCATCTAGATCTTTCAAATTCTGCAGAGAGTTGTAGCTGATAAGTAGTATATCCAATTTACAGGAAGGACAATTGAAATAGAGCAATGCCCCAAATTGCTCGGAATCACACAGTACAGCTATAGTGGATCTCAGAACAGAATCTGGGTCCCTTGACTCCCAATTAGTTCTCTGTCCACTAGATCACACTCCCTGCTCCTCAGTCCTTGGAAAATAGGCGATAAATTTTATATAAAGCTAACTCCCAGTGGTCTACAGTTTGTAATGGGCAGATCCTGGTTTACATTCCTATCATTGCTCTCCAGTCAGTTATGGGGTGTCTGCCAACATCTTTTGGGCCAGCTGTTTTGTTGGTGCATGACAAAGGCAGAAAGAAAGGCAGACAGAAGACAGTGATGGAAGCAAAGGAATCTTGGATGTGGAGAACACGTAACTTAGAAAATTTTGGAGAACAGAATAATAGTGACAGAGTTGGATGGTCAAAATTCTGCTGCCCTGTATTTGTGCAGAAAGACATAAATTGAGATGGAATTCCACATTTACATATGATTTCTCACATATGAACATGAAAATTAAGTAAACCTAAGGGCAAATGTAAACCATGAAACAAAGAAGCACTTGAGCATTTGAAGCCAGAGATTTTGCTATCCTGCAAGGGTTCCACTCTTCCAATGCACAGGCGTATTTCACATTAGCCATTGAATCTCTGATATCAGAGGTATGACACAACTGAAGGTATGAGATAGTAATATAAAGATTTCCAAATGGGAATGGTGACAATTAAAGCAAACATATCACAGGGTTCAATAGAGAGACTATTTCAAGTGTTTAAATTTCATATAAGTAGTAATTTGATCATGGTGGCCTTGGAGAAATAACTGAAGCATGTTCACTATTAACAGAGTGAACTGTTACTGTACTGTTTTATTTATTTTTATCTTTATTTTGATTTGTCATTGATTTCTAATGTATGTTCTTGAAGATCAGAGTTGGTTGTGTCACCACCATGAAATATATACTTATTTCTGAGCTTTATATAAATAGCGACAATTGTATAAAAGTGGGAATGGAGACTATAGTAAATCTTGAAGAAAACATAAATTACTAATGTGGTCTCTCAAGGGGGCCTCTGGCACAATTCTTGACAACTGGAATGTGTGTCTCACTAACTGCACATAGAACAGTGCCTGGTGCATAGTCAGCTCTCAGTCAATATCTGTCTAAATGAAGGACTTAGAAAAACCAGCTCTCAGTGAATTGTAGAATGCAAAGTTTGTGAAGAAATAGAGTTAGTATAGACACATCAGTTAACACGTGTGGAATAAGAAGGAAATAAGACTTGTTTCACACATGGACAAGCTTTTTTAGCATGATTAAAAGCTGAGAGAAAGGGTTTAGTATAGGGGAGCCAGTGGATGACACAGGAGAGAGACAGCTGAGAGATAATACAAGGATCCTGAACAGATAGGAGGGGATGGAGCTTCAAGCAGAAGTAGGGTTTGGCTCAGATGAGAGGAAGAATATTTCTCCTATTCATTCAGTAGTGGGGCTGACCCCGTGACTCACTCGGGAGAGTGCAGCACTGGGAGCACAGCAGCGCTCCCGCCACAGGTTCAGATCCTATATAGGGATGGCTGGTGCGCTCAGCGCAGTGTGGGCGACACCAAGCCAAGGGTTGTGATCCCCTTACTGGTCACATAAAAGTAAAAAAAAAAAAAAAATTAAAAAATTTTTAAAAATTCAGTAGTGAAGGGAAAATAGACATCACAATTAAGCCTGGTTGGTTGGCAGAGTTCCTGTATGGTGAGTGCTATATTTTCTACAAATTAGATCTTCTGTGCAGGGACTGGAGGTACTAACTGTAGAAATGTGGAGAAAGCATGAGTGTAATAGGAGTGCTAGAGAATATTTGAGTTTGCTTGAAGATGTGGAGCATGAGTTCATGGTGGCACAATCAGCAGAGCTTCAGCAGAAGAGGCTCAGGTGTAGAGAAGGAGATTAAGGGGTTGGTCGAGAGATGGTCCATAGAACCATGGCACTGGGTGGGGCATTCCACAGCCATTGAGATCTCCCAGATGATGGCAGGACTTGGGCAATGCTATGGTTTGAATGTCCCCTTAAAAACTCATATTGGGCGCTGGCCTGTGGCTCACTTGGGAGAGCGTGGTGCTGACAACACCAAGTCAGGGGTTAAGATCCCCTTACCGGTCATCTTTAAAAAAAAAAAAAAAACAGCAACAAAAAAACTCATGTTGGAACCTTAGTTCGCAGTGTGGCTATGAGGTGGAAACTTTAAGAGGGAGATATTTGAATCAGGGGGACCACCCTTGTGAGCAGCTTGGTGCCTTCTCTGGCAGTGAGTTTGCCGTCCCTCTCGAGAGACTGGATTAATGCTTGCGAGAATGGATTAGTTCCTGTAAGAGTGGGTTGTTGTAAAGTGGGGTTGCCTGTCCTGTGCGGTCCTTTGACCACGCTCTCTTCCCTTCCACTTCTCTGCTGTGTTATGATGCAACAGGAGTCCCTTACCAAGAGCCAAGCAGAGGCCTGCACCATGCTTCCTGAACTTCCCAGCCTCCAGAGTTGTGAGCCAAATAACCTGCTTTTCTTTAAAAATCACCTAATCTCAGATACTCTGTTAAAACAACACAAAATGGACACAGACAGGTGGAAAGACTAGCGATCAGTAGCAGAGTCTTCAGTAAATGAAGGAAATGGCAGGCAGGGTAGACAGTAAAGATAAAGGGAGTCCATATCCATGTAAGACAAATTGCGTGCAGACTTGAAAAGTTTAATGTTCAGACAAGAACAGATCATAAACCTTCAAAAACTTTAACAACTGTCATAAATCTGGTTTTACATTTTCTTGGTTATACTTGTCTTTTTAGTCTACTTCTCCTTATATAAATTAGGTATATGAGAAAAAAAAGTATTGTAGAAATATTTCTGAGGATGCAATAATTTGCTGTCAAATTAGAAAGAGGATCTAAGCTATAGTAATTTTCACAAATCAAAAAAACCCCACTTTTTTGTAAGCATAGATTGCCAAATGCAATTACTAGCTATATTCTTATTTATGTCCATTTATACTAAATAAATTATTGAGTATGTGCACCCTGAGTGTTGTACCGGAATTCACATTTCATTATTTATCTAAAGCCCTTTGTAAAACACAATAACAAATCTTACTATTAACATTATTTTGGACTTCCAGTCAAGATGGTGGAATAGACAGTCCCCAGTGTCACTCTCTCCCACGAATTAACCAATTGACAACTATTGAAGAGCAATGACAGCCAATCTGGGGCCTCTAGAGATCAGGGGAAGAGGAGGAGAGACCTATGGAGTTCATGAAGACAGGAGAAGCCACGATGAGAGAAAGAAAGAACCGCTCAGACCGTATTGAGTCCCGGCTGCTTCCAGGCTAGAGCTGCTCAGCTCATGGAGCAGGAGCCGGCAAAAGCTGCAGCTGTGCCCTTCCTGTGAAGTTGGTTGGAGGCGGCAGGGGAAAAGAGGGCCTTGGTGGTCCTCAGGCCAGCGAGACCACATATAGGGTTCCTGTGGACCCACATAGAAGCGAGGAGCAAGAACGACTGAAAAAAAACGAAGTGCAGAGGCTGGTGAGTCATCACAAGGGACCAGAGCATGACCTGTCCCATGGAAAGTGTTTGGAGAGTGGGGGAGATGGACCCTCCAAGGGAACACTGGGGCACAGCAAGGACAGCTGATCTGCCCTCCAATCAATGCAGGACCACTCAGAGGAGACTGGTCAGGAATATAGAACTGCAGGGGGTGCAGTTGGATGAAAAGACTCAGCCCAGACCAGAGTTTCTACGTAACCCAGGTGCACAGGATTTCACTAGACCCAGAAGTGCCTATAAAGTCAACCATTAAAACCTGAGCTGTACAAAAAGCCTTCCCCAGGGAATCAGCAGCAAAGCAGCAATTTAGCTCAACCACAGGGCTCAAATACTGGTCCCCACAGGAAGTTCCTCCATTGTAGAAGTAATCAAAGGACAACAAATTAGTTCCAGTGCAGAGTTTAAGTGGTGGGAACAGCAAATGATCCAACACAGAACTGAAAGAAAAAGACACAGTACCCACAACCAGAGACAAAGTTTGATATTAACTAGTAACGGTCCCATTTCACCAAAGAGCACCTATATAACCTAGAAGGACTAGAAGTCCCCTGAGCTATCAAGCCAGAAAGGGGGGAGGACCAGGGGCCTCAGCCATGTCCCCCAACACCTGAAGCCAGTCCCAAGGGTGGGGGCCATGACCCCCCCCACAAACACAACCACTCCAGCAATGACCACCAAGCTGCCCTAGCAAGCACTCTGGGCTCTCCCAAGCTGGGGCAGTGGGGGACCAAGGACCTCAATAATGCCCCCCCAACACCCACCAGCTCAGCAATGACCACAGTGACACCACAGGTAGCACCCCAGGTTCTCCCAAGCCAGGTTGGTGGGGGGGCCCCGAGAGGCTTGGCCACACCCCCTGACACCTGCAACCATCTCAGTGATGACCACCACGTCACAGCAAGAAGGGCCCTGGGTTCCTGAGCTGGGGGGGGGTGAGGGCTTTTGCCACACCCTGCCGACATCTGCACCCAGCCCAGCAATGACCAAGCCACTGCTGGAAGCCCCCTGGTCTCCCCTGTGGGAATGAGGCGGTGCCACAAGCCTTAACCCTGCCCCTCCTCCTTCCTCCTTCTTCCATCCATTTCCTTCCCCTTTCCCCTCTCCCCATGTCTCCCAACTGTTCAGCAACAACATCATATAATGTAAAAAAAAATTACTAAAAAAAAATAATAAAGTTATTTTGGTTAGTCTTCCTAATAACCTTATGATATTTTTCCTATAAATATAAATAGCTAAATATCTTCAAATTGAATACATTTTTTTTAAAATTTAGAGACATGAATGAAGAAAAAGATTATTGACTTTTTCTATATTTTCAAGTGTGAGTTAATTAAGTTTTACTTCTGCTAAACCGCAAGTAGAATGGTTACTTCAAAGTTGACAAATCCGCTAGGTCAGTATATTCAACAAAAGTTTTATAGGAGTCCCAGGAACACCTACATTCCAGTGAACTCAAGATTTTGAATCTTGACCTTAGAGAGAGAACCATATTTGCATTTCTGCATTGCTCATTTTGAAATTGTAAAAATAGTTTGCATTGATAAAACTTTTATTTTATTAATGCAAAACAAACTTTTGTCCTAGCTTACATGGCTTTAATATTAATAACAATATTCCTGAGATTATGACATATTTCAATGCCAGTAAAATTGGTGAGAGGAACAAAACGTGAATAAATTATTCGCATACAAACAAGAACATTCTTGTTTTTCAAAAGCAGTTAGCTGGGAAACACAGGTATAGGTGAGATAAAAAGAAACTGAATAGGCTACATCTGCAAAAGGGAAAGAACACAAGAATTGATTTTGTAAGTATTGCTTATGGCTAACTTGTATGGGACATTATTAATATGGAATCAGTTTGCATATGTGAATTTCATAGATATTTAAATAAATTGCAAATAGTAAAATTTAACAGCCAAATATCAATCATATCTAATTTTACTCCATTCATTAAACATTTAGTAAGTACCTACTCTGTGCCAGGCACTGTAAAAAGTGCTGATGATACAAAGAAACATAAAGTCCAGCTTCTGGTTTCAAGTGGATGAACTTATGGGCGGGCTTCTACCCACTAGCATTTACACAGGTTACATTTCACTAAACCTGGTTTACAAAACTGAACATGAAGAAAAAAATCAATTTATTAGATGAATATACTTGTAAAGCTGGGCAAAAATGATTATACACATTTTTGACAAAAATGGGAATTATCTGGATCAGTTGATTACAGATTCTGAAATCTTGGTTTTGACTTTATTTTGAAATAGTCATGCTCTCTCTGCTTGATATGACTATAGCCATGTACACACAGTAGGATTTCTATGAATATTTTAAAATAATCTTGAAACAAAATGAAGAATGGACAAACATTAAATATTTATATTCTAAAATGTTCATCTCAGAGAAATATGTGTGTTATGCAAAGAGAGGACAAAGTACAAATATCTAAACGAGGCAAAAAATATCCAGGACTAAAACATAGCTCCTGAAAACCCTGGCTAGAAGGAACAGATAGTCTGACAGAATCGTGTCAGTGTACTTTGTTGAAATACAATTTAGCATGTCTGAATTATATTCCCCTTGAAAAAAAGGTGGAGAGTAATACTGAGTCCTTTCTATAGAGGCAAAATAGAAAAATTGAAACAAATTAATAAATGAAGTAGTCTTACTAGCAAAGAAAAAAAAAGCTTCTGAGCTTTGTGAAAAGAAGTTAAAGAATATATATATATACACACACATATACACACAAGGGTACTTTAAAGAGTTCATGGAAAAATAGAATTAAAAGATAATATGAATCTTTCCATGAACTTTTTGAAGACCCAAATGTGCACATGTGTGTGTATATATACACCTGTGTACATATGTATGTGTATGTATATCCATATATATGTAGGTATACATGTATGTATATATGTATATATATATATATAAATCGTGTGTGTGTGTGTGTGTGTGTGTGTGTAAAGGACGATTGCCATTTGACCTGACACTCACCTCTCTGACTAGCATTGAGTCCTTATATTATTCATTCAGGGGAGTGATATAGTGAATCTTGAAAAAACGATTATGCACATTCCTAGGAACATGCCATTCACCACTAACCCTCCCTAACCTTAACCATAGCACCACCCCATAAGGTTACATTTTTGCTTTTTATTAAAATGTAGCTTAGTTGCAGCTGGCTGAATTGATGTTCCAAGCTTTGTTCACTATTTAATATGGTAGTATCAATTCCCTATTTAAAATCCTCCTAGAGCTCTTCATTCCTTCAAAGTAGAGTCTGTACTCTCCATGAGAGTTAAGGCCTTAGGAGCTCTAGTGTCTTTCTACCCGCCCTCGCCCCCCCACCAGGCTCCACTCTGGTTTCTCTGTGTCTCAGAGCAGTCTGCTGCTGCTCTTTCAGTGCCTGCAACAGGCTCAGCTCCCTCTTAACTCTGGGCCTTGGTGTTTCACTGTCCATTTTCCTGGAAAATGTTTTCCCATGCTCTCCACCTGGCTGACTCCTTCCAGTTCTTCATGTTTCAGTTTACACTTTACTTCCTCTGGGAGAAAATAAGTAGATCCTGAGAGCTCAGGACAGGCATTGTGTCTTTCCTATTTCCTTCCAAATCCCTAGCACTTAGCACAGTTACTGGCTTGTATTATTCATTCATTCATTCACTCATTCATTCAACAAAAATACGTTGTGCATCTCCTAAAAGCTAGATATTGCTCTAGGTATGGGGAATAGAGTGGTAAATTAGATAATGCCCCTTCTTTCTAGATCGAGTAAGGAAGATAGACAGTCAAGACATAAGACACTCAGAGAGTGATAAATGCTGTGAAGAAAAGTCATGCAAAGCCTAAGGTACCGTGTGTAATTTAGGCTGAGACTTAAATACTATGAAGAGGAAAGCCATGTGCTATGGGTTAAATGTGTCTCCCAAAAGTTAATGTATTGGAACCTTAATCTCCATTGTAACAGTGTTAAGTGGATGGAAAATCCTACCCTAGTAATTGAAAACTGGATCCTTTACAAGATGATTGGATTGTGAGGACTGTACCTTCGTGAATGGATTAATCCATTGATGGTTTAATGGGTGGTAATAGGTGTGGTTCTGATGGCTTTATAAGGAGAGAGAGTGGGGAGTTTAGTTCTCTCACTTATCCCCATCTCACCATGTGATACTCTCTACTGCTGGATCAGAACAAGACCCTCACTAGATGTGCCCTCTGGACTATGCACTTTCCAGCCACCAAAACTGTACGAAATAAGTTTCATTTCTTTATAAATTACCCAGTTTTAGGTGTTCTATTACAGGCAACAGAAACAGACTAATACACCATGTGATGCTCTGAAGACAGAGCATTCCAGAAAGAGGTAAAAGCATGTGCAAAGGCCCTGAGAACAGGTGAGCTAAAGAAAGTGAAGGCCTCTGTGGCTGGAGCAGAGTGACCAAAGTGTGCAGTGATAGGTAATGAGAACAGAGGGGGCAGGACACAGTTCATGTCAGATGCTGCAGGTCATGGTGCAGTTTGTCAATTTCATGTGAATTGCTTTCAGAAGCCCTTGGAAAATTTTGAGCATGATCTGATTTATGCTTTAATAAAATCACTCCTGTTATTATTACTTAAAGCATGAAAAATAGAGACAAAGTGGAAGTAGAGGAGGGGAAGAAGGCTGTTACAGCAGTCGTGGCAATAGATGGTGAATCTTGGAGTAGGGTTTGGCAATGAGAAATGGTTGCATTCACGATCACTTTGCTGACATAGCGCTGGCAAGATTTGCTAATAGATTGAAGGTGAAGTGTGATAGAAAGCACGCTGTGTAAGTTTCTCCTGAACTTACTCTTGTACTGCTCTGCCTGTGGGAATCCTTCCAAAATTATCAACAGTGAATCAATATTTATTGCTGTCTATTAAGAACAGGACTCTAAAATTAAACTGCCTAGGTTTGTAACTTGGCTCTTCCCCTGGAGTAGTTTTGAAAACCTAGGCAGGTTATTTAACATCTCTCTGCCTCTTTCCTCATCTACAAAATCAGGATAATAGAACTTTTTTTTCATCAAATGAGTTAATATATGTGAAACACTTACAAACCTGGCATATAATAATCACTCAAAAATGTTAGATTTTTTTTTTATTATCTACTCTCTGTAGAACTTAGTGGTGAGCCCATGAAAAAATATCTTTTCTACACTTGACCGGTGTCTATCCTTTATAAAATGTTGGTCCCTAGAAGCTGACTGCATTGCTCTGTTGTTTCCGTTGAGGTCCCAGACTGGTCCATATGAGTCAGAGGTAGGAAGTCTTCTCCCAGAAGCTGCTCTAGTTCTGTCTCCTAATTCTTCAAGGACTTTCTGCTTATCCTCATCCCTTTTCCTGCCTAAACGTGGATATATTCCTAGAATGGAGTGAATTGGAAGGCAAATTCAGGACTCCAGTTGCATGCTTTGAAAGATGGAAGGTCTGTGAAACTCTTAAAAGATTAGGGTTATCAAGAAGCCAAGCAGTGACTTTGATTAGCCTTAACCTCCCCTGTAGCTAATGCCATAGTGAAAACTAGAGGATGCCGGAAGCCATATGGTCCAGTGTTGGAGAAGTACCGATGGTAAAAATTACACAGGCTGACTACCAAAAGAGAATGAAAAAATAAGTCAAGTAGTTTTAAAATATTTGTCATTGTCTTTCTCATCTAAATTCTTCACACCTCTTACCTCATGTCACTTCTCAAATATCTTCATCAATCTGTTCCTACAAGTTTTCTTGTTCTTCATCCCCTCAATCTCTCCTTGTTTCTTAACACAAACTTCGAAAGAATAATTTCAGTTAATAGTTGAGTGGAAGTTGGGGAAAGAGAAGAAACTAAAGGCATGCTCCTCTATACTGGAAAAGAGGAGGGAAAGGCAAGGAAAAATAATGCATAAATTTATTATTTAGCTACTGATGCCATAACATATATTACAGGCTGCCCTCAGGTCCTTTTTATGTGGGAGCTTCCCCAACATGGCAACTTGCTTTGTAAAAGCCAGCAAGGGAGAAAGTCTGCTAAAAGGACACCTGCCACCATCCTTATCCTTGAAGTGATAGCCCACCATTTTTGCTGTATCTGTTGGTTAGGAGCAACTTTTGGCCAGCCACCAGCCAAGAAGAGAGGATTACACAAAGTTATGAATGCCAGGAGGCAGGAATCATTGGGGACAATCCCCCTCTGGCCCCACCAGCAACTGGCTGATATGGGGATCCAAACCCTTGACTGGAGTTAAAAGGCTGCATTCTAACCAACTAAGCTAACTGACCAGCCCATTAGAGGCTATCTTACAGTCTGACTGCCACAATTCACAATTTGTGTTTGGTCACAGAAGACAAATAAGAATTTTCTACCCTCTTTTTTTCTTTCCTAAAGCTACTTTCAAAACTTAGATCTGGCTTGCTTTCTTTTTATTTATGTATTTATTTATTTTTGTATGTATATATGTTTGCTATAGTCCCAGTTATTTTTTGAAGTCATGTCTCATTTTTTTGGAGAGATTGACTACTGATTTTCTCATCCCTCCATTAAATAGTACATGACTGGTGATTCCACGCTATGCCAGCATATTCCCCAATGGCTCTAAAGCAATAAGAGAGATCAATTTACTAATATAGATTTGGCTAGAATATGCTAATAAAGTATTTGATTTACACTCAAACCCTTTCTTCTACTTTTCTAAATTATGAACCACCAACTTCTGTGTCTTCTCCTCATCCTGGCCACCCCCAACTCTGCCATTTCTCTCGTGCTCTTCCCCAACTGTAACCTCCACCCTTCTCCCTACATTAATCTCACTTAAGTTTTAAGTCCACATTCAACTATCCTTATTGAACCTTTCTGCCTTTATAAGCTCACTACTTTCTCCTTTCTCTTAACTAACAAACTATTAATAATTTACAACATACAAGTTATCACTTGGCTGTAAATTATTTTAAAGCATTATCCAATTCTTTGAAATTTATGAGTCTCCTCTCTCCAATGAGACTGTAAGTTCTTCAATCAATATGGCTCACTATAGTAAAACCGAAGATAATTTATGTTAGTCACCACAATGGTTAATGAAATATCATCCCAAAGTCTTTCTAAGGAAAGTCATGCTTTATTCTTAGTCTATATCCTGAATGCCTAACCCTTGGCCGAGAACATACAAAGTATTCAATAAGTGCTTGTTGACCTGATATGGGCAGCTATTAAACATTTAAGTCATGCATATAATTTCATTGCATATACTTTCAACATCTTAAAATGGAGAAGATCACACCTCACTAGAATTTGTGTCTACTGTAATATATAAACTATGTATGTGAGCTTTTAAGAGAGACCTTACATAAATTTAAGAAATACGTAAAATCTATATGATGCCCAACATTTGTTTTCCAAACATAGGAAAATAAAACAAGTTGCTCAAGGCATAAATCTAAAGCTTTCTTTCTCTTAAAAAGAAAAGTAGGATATTATAGTCACTCTCATTTAAAAATAGTATAAATTTACATTGTAAAGCTGTTGCTTTCTGGGCTGCAAAATTTGCTCTAACACTGGTCCTGAGATATGCCCATAGCTGTAATGTTAAAGTATTATATTCCAAAATATCATATTTACACACATTGAGATACCACTTATGCCACTTTTATTTAGATATAAAAAATATTTTTAATGAATTTACACTGATTTAGATGAAGATCTTCAAGCACAATAAATACTTAAGAATTTTCCTCTTCCAAGTAGGTAGTCCTGTCTCTAATTCTATGTCTAAAAAGGGAAAAAATTTTTTCTCATATTTGCATGTAATTATGGAAAATAAATAAATATAGACAACTTTATTGTTCCATATATAATTTACTGGGAAAACTAATGAACAGTATTCATTTAGATTAAATTTCAAGTGACATTTCAATTTGTTTTAGTTGCAAATAAGATGTATTTTCTTTTATCATATTCAAGCTAGCCACATTTCTAATACTGTAATTATTGACCAAGTTAGAATGTTCATAATAAATTAGAACATTTGAAGGTAAAAAAAAAATTTGCAGTACTTTTTTCTATTCAGGATTCAATTGCACAGAGGCTTTTAAGTGTTTATTTTAACTGATTTTTAAAGTAGTACATGCTTGTGGTAGAAAAAAAGAAAATATAGGAGGCATTAACAGATTAGAAATAAAAAACACTCATAGATCTACCACTCAGAGATAAGCATATTAATATTTTTATATATTCTCCCAGTCTTTTTAATATGTGTATATACTTGTGTGCTTTTTTCTATTTTAAAAATTTCTTTGGATCAGGGTGTATGTAAAGTATTTTTAACAACATTGCACTGAATTTATTATCTGACAACACTAGATAGTTTTCAAAAATATAACGTTTAGTGGCTATGTTATAGTCGATCATACATATGCACCATCTATTTTATCATCTGTTTTTATCTATTTTTAGACATTATTATTGTTTCCTATTTTTTCTTTTATGTAATGAAACTTTGAACATAGATATTGAATATAGTTCTATTTATTCATTATATTACTCATCACAGTAGATTTCCAGTGGAATCATACTCTCCTAAGACTCTTGATCAATATTTTTGAAATATGTTTTTAAATGCTGTACAAATTTATGCATCCACCTAGGGACAATATGTGTATTTGTGCATACATGTGATTAGTGGCCCCGGGAGCTGTGCAGTGCACAACTCACACAACTGAACTGACGATTCTACTCTCACATGTAGACTATGAGTGTGCCCATCTTACTAATATTAAATATAGTCACTTTTTAAATCACTAATACTATGAAAGATTACAAAAAAAGTTTCTCATTGAGCATTAGGAAGTTCAATTGCATTTAGTGGAGATTCTCTAAAAGCTGTGGCATAAATGAAACAGAAGTTTATTTTTCCTCTCATTTCGTGGTTCAGAAGTAAACAGAGGTGATCCTCTGCTTTCTTAGTAGCTTTCTTCTCTGCAGGGTTTTTCAAAGACCCTTGCTGCTGTAATCTTGTTTCTCCACCACAGCATTTTGTTCTCATCTGTTTGGTCTAAGATACCAACTGGCTGGCTGGATATCTCAGTCGGTTAGAGCATGGCCATGTAACACGAAGATCAAGGGTTCAGTTCCCTGTACCACCCAGATGCCAAAAAAAAAGAAAAGATAGCAATCTCCACCACCACCATGTTCCAAAAAGCATCATGGAGTAAAAGTAAAACATGGAAAGGATGGTGGAATTTTCATTATCTTTAAAAGAACAATGCAAAGTTTTGCTTATAAAACATTATAAATTTGCTTGTGAAACTTGTGTTCATATTCCATTAGTCAGATCTTAGTCACCTGGCCGAAGCTACTTGTTAGAAAAATTGGGAGTTGCAGTGTTTATTTGGGGGTTTTCCAGACCCAGCTAAACAACAGGAACTAATTATTGGAAGAAAACAGAAAAAATGGTTTTAAGGGATGATCACTCTCTACCATATAGTGAATCGTAAATTTGCAATGTGTTTGATTACTTGTGAAGTTGACATTTTTTCATATTATATAATTTTCTTTTATGAATTATACTTTAGTACCCTGTGCTATTTTTTCCCAATGGATTAGGTTTTTTGTTGTTGTTGTTTTTTAGTTTTTAGTAAGGGCTTCTAGATAAAGACTATATTAACTGTCGTCTATCATATTTATTTCAAGTACTTTGTTCATACTGTTTATGATTTATTGGAATTTTACAAGTTATGTGATAACCTAGCAATGACAATTTAGCAATCTATGATAACATTTTTATTGCTCATGTACTTAAAAAGTTTTTCCATTGTCCAAGATCAGTTAGTATTCAGCAATATTTCATTCTAGGATTTCTTTTTTAATTTGAGCTTTCTCTTAAAATTCTGTTTTACCTGTAGAGTTTTTTGTTTGTTTTTGATGTTTGGTAATGCTAAGAAGAGAAATAATCAAACTTCAGGTTTGTGTTTTTTTAAATAGTTATTTTTCTTTATTAATTTGTTAAATAATTTGGGAGCTAAAAAAACAAACATAAAGAAAAAAGAAAGAAAGATACAATAATTGTAATAATTCATTGAACTTTCAAAAGGAGAGAACAGAACTGAGGTTACTAAAGTGGGAAAAGGGGAGGGGAGGCGGTTAATGAAAAATTGGTAAAGGACCACAAAAAATGATTACATTGTAATTATCCTTAAAAATAAATAAACAAAATTAATTTTTGAAAAAGTTAAACGTGGCTGAAGTGTAGGGTGACTTGAAAAAATTCTAGAATCAAGGATGAAAAACATGGCTTATTGTCATTCTGTAGAGAGTCTCCATGTATATTGATTTTTTACATAGTAATTACCTGCTTCCCATTTCTCCCCTAAACAATCAAGCCAGCATCACCCTGTCACCTAATTCATTTTAAAAAAAAAAGAAAAAAGATTGGATATATAACTTCTCTTGTTAAGAAGGACAATTTTCTTTTCTGTTATTTGAGAATTAGATAATATTTTTGTTCAATGAAATGTATCAGTTCTTAGCAAACAGTTGCATCATTCAAAATAATCCTTTTTTTAAAATAAATCAAAAAGTACCAACCAATCAAAAATTTGAAAATCAAACCGTAGATTTTTAAATTACTTTGGAACTTACACTGAAAAGTAGTAAGAGAGCACGTCTTTGAATCCTTAGTTTAACTACATGCCCATGAAAGGAAAAACAGAACCACAGTCAATATGTACATAGTACATAATGCTAAAAAATTTGTATTTCTCATACAAATTTATTTTTATATAAATGTATATAAACAAAACTATTTCCTTTCCCTATTCCAACACACTTAACCTATGTATAAAATGAGGTGAAGATTGTTCTGTCAACTAAGTAATTAAGCAAAACAAAGCAGAGCAAAAAAATCAGCGTATCACACATTATTGGCAAATTTTCAAACAAATTTTGGATTTGTCATAATGCAGGTGAAAGTTGAAGATTATTATGTAACAATAATGATAATGAAGAAATCAACTCATAATTCATTTAAATCCTGAAATATGAATAGGACACATTCTAGCTTATAGACACAGCAAGAAAAAAAAAAGGTTTTCAAATGTGTGAAAGTATAAAACTCATTAGTTCAAAATAATGTGCAATGTTGTAAATATCACTTTTTTTTACTCTCCATTAGTTGTAATGTAGTTTGCCACTGAAATGATAGAGTTCAAACTAATGTTGAATTAGCATTTTGCAGAATATGGTGAAAATATTTCCTCAAAAACAAAAGAAAAAGAAAATATAGAAAATTTTTTTACGTGTGCCTATACAGTCCGACATCTCTTTAAGGATTATCAGTTCTATTTTGTTGTTCTGTCCAGGGCTGGTGTTCAGTCAGGAGACGTGACTGGAGTATGGAGCCCTCTACCAAGATACATTCTGAATGTTTGCAGCAACTGCCACTCTGCTTGTTAAATAGTTTAACTATACTGTTAGGTCTGTTCATTAGTTTTTGCCTGAGCCTCATATTATGCAGTTTTTCTACCTTATTAGTAATTATTGAATGAATAAGTGTTTTTCATATATAAAGAGTATTCACAGATCAATAAATTCCAAGGCATCAATTATAACTTCATTTTTCCAATTGACTTTAATCAAGAGCTAAATAAATTGAGTCTAGAGCCAAAACTTGATAATTTAAATCCCTAAACACAATGAAGAAAAAAACTGAACTATAAAATTAAAGTCAAGAAGTTATGACTAAGCTTATTTTCTTGGTGAAATAAAATGTGCAGTTTTCTCAGAATAAATGTACATTTTATTAAATGAAAATATGCCATACTATAGGAATGTCTTTTGATTATATTAGTACACTTACTTTAAACAAACACCAAAATAGATGAAATAATAAATTGTGAATTATTATTGAGTTAAAACTTCTTATTCTGATAAACTTTAAAATTATTAGTTTTTTTGTCATATTTATACTGAAAGGCTTATGATTTTGTTTTTTATTATTCTTTTTCTCATTAATATTAGACATAACAGGAACTTATTTATATCTTCATATATAGATAATAAATGATTAATTAGTCATTGAATAAATCAGCAATGACCTAAAATCTGAAATAAATATTGATAAAGCTTAAGAGTTATCTTTTTGTACTTGCATTTGCATATAGATGTTTCTGATTTGGAATTTTTTATAAAATTAAGCCACCTGAATACTATTTAGGATAAATAAAGACACTGTCTATTTTTCCACCCCATTCTCCCATTCCTGACTTCAATGCAGACTTCATTGCTTTATTTTAAACTATAACAAGATTTTCTTTTTAAATATATTATTTTTATTTCAATGAGATTTTCTGCATACTGTGCAAACAGAGGGAGCTGCATTATTAATGAAGCAAATATAGCATGTGATTGTCAAGACACTTGAAATGAGGATTTGATTTAGTTTTCAGATGTTTTGCCATTTAAACTGAAGAATGGGGAAGGTGGAAAATATTTTTTTCAGTGATACTGTTCTTATGATGCTTTATTCCAGGTTATAATCACCTCTTATTAGCAACAATTCTGCTGTTGATGGCAGAGATGCTGAGGATTTGATAACAGCAGTTGAAGGAGCATGAACAATGACAACTCATATTTATTTCTACCTAAATGGATTCAGTTAAGCACAATACATACTTTTTCAACTGATCTTATAAAGATTTCACAGGCTGTGGACATGGATACAAAGAACTGTATTTTATGAAATCTGTGATTGTCCCTTTTGGCTGGAGACCGCAGTCAGCAGTTGGTATTTATCTATGATACATAAAATGTTATCTGCTTTCAGGAAGAGGTAATATGAAAAATCAGGAAATGTCAGGAAACGAGTAGTATTTTATCATTAATGACTTGCAAACATTACAGAGTGGAGATTTAGAGACTGATATGGGCGTATACTCAGGACACTTTGAAGTCATCCATTCTGTGTGTAGTGTGTCTATGTGCTGTAGTTGTTAGGATCACGTGATTCGAATCTTACAGATTCTGGCTTGTGACTCAGGCAACCGTCTGACCTCTCTAGATGCCATCTTACTCATCTATGAATGTTAACTAGAAACATTATCTACATTTAACCTCTTAGACTTGTGACACATGAGATAAATAGATGACAGAGTGAGTGAGTGTTATACAGAGATATACACAAAGAGGTATAAAAAAAACCTCTAGGCCATGATAAGTGCTAAATAAGTAGCAATTCTTCATCATTATCACCACCATCATCATCAACTGTCTACGGAGTTATCAAGGAGCTTTACTTCTTGGCTTGGCGTGTTTTTATTTTCTAAAATAACACAATGATTAATGACATATGAAAATCTAATACAGTACTTTTAAGTTAACTGCATACACTGTCCTCTCTTGCAACATCTTTTATTTTTTATTATAGGTTATATCACAGACAGTTCAAGGTATTGCAGTAAGGCATTTGTTGATATTTATGCATATTCCACAGGAACATTTTTGCTGCAATCTACATTTATACACTACGGAAACTCTCTTCTTCCAGGTACAGATGGCTCAGTATAATCATTTTATTAGAATTACTCCTTTCATACCCATGAGGAGGCAAGTCCCCTTTTCTGTGTCTCCTTGCTGTCTGAGGCCTTGTTCGTGGAAAGCATCTTTAGCCTTTTTGGGAGAGTTTTGGGGCTCAGGAATCCATCTGCTCCACTCCTTACCTTCCAGAAACCTATTGTGTGTGCTCAGCAAGGATCCAGCTAAAATCTTCTTTCCTCACATTGTACTTCTCTTTAGTTTCGTGAGGGTGAAGGGGTCTTAGGCGCTTTCCCTTGTATCATTACGTTCTTCCCTTGCCTTGTCTTTCTTTTCTCCTCCAGAGTCATTTTTTCTCACTTTTCCCTAGATGGTCCTCCAACGTTTCTCCCTTCAGACATGTAACTTTTAAGCATTGTCATAACCTGTTCTTCCCAGAAAGCAGGGCTTGACAAAGAAGACTGATGGCTGTTATTTTATGGTGGAATAAACTCCAGAAGGAAAGGATGAAAAGCAAGGACAGTGAAGGAGAAAAGAGGGAGAGCCAATATGAGCTCTTATTCTATCTTTACACAAAATTCTTATATTTTGTCCATCATGGTTTTTTAAAATTTATTTTGATTTTTTTTAAAAATGGTTTTTTAAAACTATTCTTCATCTTAATGGCTGAGATTTTGATGTCCCCTTACATTTTTCATCCAAGTGACTCACTCACTTCACCCCAGTTGCAGCCCTGTGGAGATGCATTGACAAGTCAGCTGCCAACAAGTGCAACCGACTGTCTGGTCCAGGAGCTGTGCTCCCCAAGCTGTATGGACTGAGCACTGGAATCACCCATCAGTGGAGAGTAAGGGGAACCCGGTGTCAACATCCATCTCTTTCCATTGGTTTCCATTTCATTCCATGGGTTATTACCTCCTGTGAGTTTTAGAGTGATGCATGTGTGAGCCTGGGCGGTGAGGGACACACATGTGGGAAGAAGATGGGGCACTATCTGGTTACGCCCTCATGAAGATGGTCAGAGGGCAGATGAGTGGGAATAAGAGACAAGGGAGTCCCAGAAGCCGTGAAATGGTGACCAAGAGGTATACAATCCACCCTTAGCACGACTCAGCTACTTGAGTGATCTCCGTTAAATCTGAGTCCCATAATAAAATGAGAAAAAGTAAATTGTCCTTGCTTCTTCTCTGAGAGAGATGGAATAAATCAATGATGTCAGAGAATTTCTTTAGGATCGCAGCCAGCTGCAGCCTTTCATTAAAAGCTTAAGGCAAGTGGGCTAGTAAGATCAGCTGTAGTCTCCATTGCTGTAGCTGGTCCTGAGGCTGTAATTTATAATTATCATCTTCCTTCTCCACCACTCACTTGAGATTTCTCTCACCCTTAGCAACACTTTGGATGGTCGGATGACTTGCCTAGAGGAGTGATTCGAATCTTTATTTCAGAGTTGTCTAGATCTGTAGTGTCTTCAGTGTTTTGGGGTCATGGTTACTGCACTCTTTAAGTTGCTCTCATAACTGGATATAGAAGCACCAAGTGATGTCAAAATAAATCCCTTGAGTGTCAGACTTGCTCCTCCTTGCCCCCATTATTTAGCAGCAATGCTGACTCTTCTCGGTAATCACAGATGCTGACATCTGCCAGTACAGCATTGCCTTCTTTGTAGATCCAGTGGCATGAGGAGCACTGTGTGAACCAGGGGAGGTCAAAGCTTCAACTGTAATGGTACTAGTACGTTCCCTAACAGGAGCATTTCCATCCTGGGATACAGGACCTCTAACCCTTCATAGCCTAAGGTTACAGAGATGAGAAGCATGTATTCTACTGCTTAGAAGTTGGAGTGATGGTAAAAGAGGCCAATCTTATATCATTCCTTGATTTCGGGACCCAAGTAGTCTAGCTAATGGGGACATAGTACTACATATTAGCCACTGATTCAGTGCACGTACTGAATCCTGGAGGTCAACACCTTGACCCCACAAAATATTGGCTTTAAGCTTGTAGGTTAACTGCGACTACAACAGGCCATTTCATCAATCTCTTAGGTGAACAGCTTCTGGGTAATTGGGTATATGAATCCCATGTGTGTATCATGATTAGTACATTTCCTGTGCCTTAAAATAGGTCCCTTCAAGTGAGGCAATGCTATGTGTAATATCACATTGGTAGTTCAGGTATATCTTTGGAAAGTCATGCTACCTGGGCTCTACAGCCCAAAAAATAAATCTACAAGAGGTGTTACTTTTGGTAAAGACAAATCACCACTTAGGTGTAAAGGTTCTTACATAACTTACCTTCCAGTAAATGGCCATATGGTATTCTCAAATGATAGTGTCATATAGAGGGCTCAGCATAAGTTTTTGCTGCTAGTAGGCTGGGCATTAAGCAGTGATGAAACAGATCAGTCTTGTACAGAGGGAGTCTGTGCTGCTAAGTGTATTCATGAGCTTCCACTCTGCCACCATGACTGTTCTATTCATGATCTCATTGTAGCAACCTTGAGATAACCAAGAAGAAAGGCTGGCCAGCACTCATAGGATGAGTCTTCCTGTCACCTGCTTGTTGAGAGCTCCTTCTTTGGCAGACATTCTCTACTGGCCATTCATATGCCACACAAAGATTGAAATGCTTTGCACCCATTCCCATATACAGTCACAGAGTCTGTCCCCAGATGTCCATCCCCATTTTCCAATCTTGTTCCTCTTAGGCTCACGCCCAACCAGCCAAGCCATTTGTCATTGCCCAAGAGTACATGAAGATCTGTAATTAAGGATACTTCTAGTTACCTATGAAGTAGATGACCATGTTTATAGCTCACAAACATGTCATCCGAGAGCATTTTTTCCCCTACTATATTTTAGGGCTACTCCTGAGTGGAGCTATCAGGCATCAGCACTCAGCATTTAGCTAACACCAATATATCATTAATGAGCCAGGCCACAGTTCTTTCTTCTCCATCTTTCGGTTGTAGAAAATCTTTAAGCAGTCATAAGTGTGAACAGAGGGAGAGGTCTCAGTAAGTGAAGAAGGTTTCACAGAGTTTGTTTTACCTGTATGTGTAATGTGCTCATGCTTGCTGGACCTGCTCAGGCCTGGTTCTAGACATATGATTTGCATCCAGCAGTGGACTGCTGCTGTTTACTTATGCTTTAGCACACTTGATTATATCCAACTTAACAGGGTAGTTCCAATTGCATCATCAATTTATATTCCACAGCCAGGAACTCATTTTAAAAATGTAATTGGTATTTCCATGTTACATATTGTAATGTTTAAGTATCAGAGTAATAAGGCCTAGGCTTGAAAAATTACTTTTAGTAGAATTTTTTTCTTTTCATCTGAAGCCATTGGTCTAAAGTATATTAAGAATATAGGAGATACAGAAGTGGTATTAACTGTTGAGCTTATTTAAAATAGCCTTTTTAAAATAAGCATGTTAAGTTTCACAAGTTTAGGCTTCATGATATTGTCAGAAACTTCTCAGTTAGCCATCCAAAGGGGTATCTTTTGGATTAATAAGTTGGAAGATTTACATTAATGAAAATTAATTAAATGTTTACATAAGAAGTAAGCCAAATATCAAGAAAAAATGATATAGGTACTTAAAAATAGAAAGAAAATAGGTATCAGATCATCTTTAAGATCAATTTAAATAAATCACCATAATATTTCAGTGAATTTAATTACAGTATAATAATTAACAAAATTTTGCTAAAAGGTAATTTTGTGTAATGACCACCATTTCTTCAACAGAGTCCAGAGATTAAACAGCTGTACTACACAGAAATAGAATAAACATCAAAAGGCAAACTTCTTTTTCACTCTATCACATGACTATGTCAAGTCTTCAGCATGGCAAATGATCCTCTCGTTATGTTTAGGCATTCAGACCACAGCATGGGTTGGCTAAATTGATCTGCATGATGATCTAATTCCTATTTTCGATCCATTTTTAAACACACCACACAAGGCTGGGAGTTATAAAGCAGAGCAGTCAGGTACCCAAAAGGTCAGTCCTTAACCAGGGGATGGATTTTTCTTCTGTCCTTCTCGCCTCCAGTCCTCCCAGTTACCTGGTCCTAAGCAGAGAGTATCAACTTTCCTGTGCCTGTTGGTACTAATCTCTGGCTTCAGCCCAGCCAGGCAGGTATTGCAGGTAAGAGAAGAGTGTGCTATTGCTGCAAAATCAGTTCCTCCAGGGTCCTTGTCTCCATTTTAATTGGGTAGTTAGTGAGCAAAATGTCTTTCAGAAAGTTTGTACCAACTTTTACTTCCATTGACAGTTTGTGACAATACCTGTTTCCCTGCACTCTCCCTGACATGGCATTCCCCAATTAAAATCTAAGTGTGAGTGTGCTTTGGCAATGCAGGAAGAGACTCTAACCCCCACGGCTTTGCTCTTTGGGGAAGTAGCCTATTTGGAGAACACGAGACACCATCTGCCTGGGGTGGAGTTCATTCTTCTATGTCAGCTGAAAAGTCTGCAGGAGGATTTGGAAGTCAGTGGGAGTCCTTTTCTCTCTCTCTCTGCACCTGCCTGTGGCTGGGGATCTGCTCTCCACAGGAAGCCAGCCTGTAGCTCCTCACCATTTCAAAGTGAATGTTATTAAATGCTTACAGTATGCTTTATATTTATACAGTTATAAGAACCCCATGATATAGGTACTTTTGTCCCGTTTTAATACATTAGGGGAAACAAAGGTACAGATCCATTAAATAATGTGTAGCTATGAAGTCATATAGTTGGTACATGGGGAAGCTGGGACTCAATCCCAAGCCTCCAGAGCTCTAGCTCTTCATCACTATAAAGAGTGGCATGGAGAAGGCTCACAAGGGATAGGACTCTGCACTAGTGTCTCTCATTACTGCATGGTTTTAGAGATACTGCTATTTGACTGGTCAAAGAATATGATAATCTCATGCAGACAATAAAAAAAAAGAAAACTAAGATAATGTTAAGTTATTTTGTTTGGAAGTAAAAATGTAATGTGGTAAAGTTATGTATTCTGTTTACTTTGAATGTAAGTATTTAAAGAAAAAGATTTTTTAAAATATCCTATTGGGATGATAATTTTTTCTCAAGTCTATGCTGTCTTTTCTAGCAAAAGTGTGGTTTGAATGAACAATATTTTCACTGATTTTTAAGATTATGAATCTTTCCCTTGTTATGGCCACAAAATACTGCAACAAAATTGGAATGTGAAAAATATTCTGAGTATAAGGCCAGGCAAGTCTCAGCTTTGAGAAGAGGTCAAGAATAAAATATCAACTTTCCAGTTTTGATTGACACATCGGTGAAGTCTTATCTTCTGGTTTTGGGTATTCTACTCTGGTGACCTAGCAAATCACAAGTGGCAGATACACAGCACATGTCCCGTCATTCCTATCTTGCACTCATGTGAGACATTACTAATCAACCACGTGGTCTTTCCCATTGAAAGTGTATATAACACTCAGTTTCAGGAATTTTTCAAGACTGGGCTTTTGGCAGCTACTCTCAGCTGAGTGGACTTAGTACAGGTGTTTATACTTATTTTTTGTCTCTGACTTAGACAATAAACTATCATCTCTACTACAGCTATGTATACAGCTGAAAAGGAAATATTTATTGCTTACTTATTATGTTGTATATTCTGTGCCAAACAATGGGAATAGAATAATTTAAAAATTAAGATAGTTTTGAAATTTATTGTAGGATGTCATAAGAAAAAATCCTTCAGTCACAGTGACTTTGCCAAATAAATTTGTCACTGTGGACAGTCCATTTCAGACATTACTGCCTGGGTGGCTCCACGGAGCAGCTGTTCTGCAAGGAGTGATCCAAAAACTTTGGCTCCTTTGAATGGTGGCTCTGCCATCTCCAAGGCTGCTGAAAGAGCACATAGGATATTTAACCACGTCAGCCTGGAAGTGACACAAATCACTTGTACTTACATCCATTAGCTATAAAAAGTCACACCACCCCAACTGAATGCAAAAAGAGTAGGAAATGTAGTCATTGATTGTACTTTCTCTTCCTATTTGAAGCCGCGGGAGACAAGATAACCTGAATGTTTTGGTGGCCAGCTAGTCAACGCTGAGAAAAATAGGTGTGGTCTTTTACTCTTGAAATGCTCCATCTAATGGAAGCTTTATTCCCGATCTGTGCTCATTCTCAAGTTCTCCATCTCCAGCAGCATATGTGTTCTTTGAAAAATCTATGGTCATCTATATATTTATATAAAACAACATTCATATTATATATATTTATACATCTCTACATCTATACCACACACATACACACACACACATAGTATCTAAATTTGAAACTGTTCACATTTCTCAAATTGACATGAATTTATGTGCTTCTCTTTTGATTACTGGTATTCTTTTTCTTTATAGTGTTGCCATCATAGAGCTGTATGCCTTCTTCATACTCTCCCTTACTTAACCAGGTCTATCTAGTTTAGAGATAAAAGTGAAGATTATTTTTCAGTAATGATTTTTTTTTTTAATGCTTTCTCTCAGTTCACCTGATAGTACTTCAATTTGAAATTAGCATGGTCTCTTCTCCCAAACGGTGTTCCCACTTCCAACTGATTCACGTCTTTCTCGCTGCTGGCAAATTTAGCTCCCCATGACGTTTTCCACCATATTTTTATACTAAAAGTGCTTCAATTCTTCAGTATATGCTGATATCTTCTCCTCTTATGGAGACACACAGCAGCATGGTGCATTCCATCTCACTGTGCCTAGCTGAGCACTGGCTCTGTGGGAGGAGTTCTGTAGCTGGTGTGGTCTTCTTTTGCATAGAGACCTCACCCTCCAATTCCTTCATGTAAATTTTGAGGGCTGAAGCAAATGATTCCTCACTCAAGAGTCACATTCTTTATAAAAACATCCCAGGCTCTTCACAAATGGTGCTGGCAAACTTGGATATCCACATGCAAAAGAATGAAATTGGATCCTTGTCTTATACTCTCTTCACAAAGAGCAACTCAAAACGGATAAAAGACATAAATGTAAGACCTGAAAATGTAAAACTACTGGAAAAAAATTTAGGGGGAGAACTCCACAACATTAGCCTGGGCAAAGATTTCTTGGAAATGATGCCAAAAGCACAGGCAGCAAAAGCAAAAATAGACAAATGGGACTGTGTAGAACTAAAAAGGAAACAATTAGAGTAAAAATGCAACCTATATAATTGGAGAAAATGTTCGCAAACCATACATTCAATAGGAGGTTTAATATCTAAAATATACAAGAAACGCATTCAACTCAATAGCAAAAAGCCAAATAATGCAACTAAAAAATAGGCAAAATACTTTGAATAGACATTTCTCCAAAGAAGACTTACTGTGGCCATCAGGTATCTGAAAAGATACTCAACATCAGGGAAATAAAAGTCAAAACCACAGTGAGGTATCATTTCACACTTTTGAGATGGCTATTATTAAAAAAAATTTAAAAAATAACAAGTATTACCAAGGAGTATTTATAACCCTTGCACACTATTGCTGCGAATGCAAAATGATGCAGCCACAATGTAAAATATGGAGGTTTCTCAAAAATTAAAAATAAGAATACCATATAATCCAGCAACCCTACTTCTAGATATTTGTCCAAAGGAATTGAAATTGGGATCTCAAAGAGATATTTGTACTCTCATGTTTGTTGCATTCACAACAAAGATGCAAAGATGTGGAAACAACCTAACTGTCCATTGACAGATGAATGGATGAAGAACATGTGTTATACACACACATTGAAATATTATTCACCTTAGAAAAGAAGGAAATCCTGCCATCTGTGACAACATGGATGAACCTGGAGGACATTAGTTAAGTGAAGTAAACCAGACACAGAAGGGCAGATACTGCATGATTCCACTACTGTGAGGTATCTAAACTCATAGAAACAGAGATTAGAATGGGAGTTTCCAGGGTCTGGAGGATGGGGGGTGGAGGGGAAATGGAGAGTTGCTGTTCAATGGCTATAAAGTTTCAGTTATGCAAGATGATTAAGCCCTAGAGATCTGTTGTAAGCACTGTGCCTATAGTTACAGATATGCACTGTCCACTTAAAAATTTGTTAAGAGGGTAGATCTCTTGTGATATGTTCTTGCTACAGTTTACAAACAAACACAAACCTCCCGGGGAAGGAAGAATTACTGTAGACCTGCACTATCTAGTATTATAAGTGTGAGTCACATCCATTGGATAAAACAAAATATATTATTAAAATTAATTTCATTTCACCTGTTTCTTTTTACTTTTTAAAATGGGGCTACTTAAAAAATGAAAATTACACACGAGACTCACATTAGAGGTCTGTTGGACAGGACCGCAGTAGAGGAGATTTTTGGAAAGTATGAATAAACGCACTTAATTGTATGGTCTTTGGGTTAAATAAGGGTCATATGGAATTAAGTCTGCTATTATTTGGCCTGGAGTCAGCTAAAGGGATACATTCTATTTTCTTTTGTTGTTGTTCCTGATGGATTTAATAATAAAAACAAACCTGTACGTACACTAAGTATAGTTAATTTGTCTAGAAAAATCATTTGAAAAAGAATGGCAAATTGATGTGCTAGGTGTCTTAGAAGGAAGGCTTTTTTCAAAATAATGGTCTTGACATTTGATGTGACCTTGAATGTCTTGAACACGCCTTTCATTGAGTAGCTTGTTTCACTTTAGTATTCTCTGCCTCAATGTCCCATGTCTGTCACCTATGCAATACTATCTGAAAATCTACAGTCGGACTGTACAGCTACATAAATCTTAGGTAGTCAGATATTTTAATTTTATGATAAATTATATTTGTCAGAATAGAACATGAATTTAACATCCCATCTACTTTAATGGATTCGATTGATTGATTGATTGATTGTACAGCTACTCAAAAGTCTTTCACACTCTCCAAAATTTTATTTACATTATCATGAGCAATCGTAATGTTCATTTTAATGAGATTGGAAATGTCAGGTCAATATCTGTTCAAGTCTTTGGCTGTCTAAAATAAAAGTTGTGGGGCTGGGCAGTTAACTCAGTTAGAGTTAGAGTTTGGTGCTGATAACACCAAGGTCCAGGGTTTGATCCCTGTTACTGGCAGGCCACCATAAACAAATAAATAAAATAAACAAACAAACAAACAAAATGTGGAAGTTGGAACTTAAGAGTTGTGAACCAGAGCATTTGGCCAAAGAAATTTATAAGCTGCATGGCTACTTCTAACAGCCTATGCTGAGTTATGGTAGCAAAGGCAGGATGTAAAGCCAGAATTTAAAAGAGAATCAGAGTGTAAAGATTTGGAAACTTTGCAGCCTGGCCATGCGGTAAAGAATCACAGAACCGGAGAACAATGCAAGGGTGAAGCAGATAAACTGGTTGCTAAAGACATTATCTTGGTGGTGAGGCAGGTGCTAAGAACTAGGACAATGGAAAAAATGCCCTAAAGGCATTTGAGAAGTCTGGAAGAGTGCCCCACCCATCACAGGCCCTAAGGCCTAGAAGGACAAAGTTGTCCCAGAGGACAGACCTGGGGCGCAGCTGCCCTCGGGAACCTACTCCCTGCAACCCAGCTGCTCCTTCTGGAGTGGCCCCAAGTGTGGTTCGTGCAGCAGCACTGAAGAGTAGAGGCCCAAAACATCAGTGGCGTCCAAGTTGTGTTAATTCTGCAGACCGGCAGGACATGAGAGCAGTGGAGGCATGGCAGCCTCCACCCAGGTTCCAGAGGATGTATGGAAAAGCCTGGAAGCCCAGGCAGAGACCTGCCGCAGGAATGAAGACACTGCAGAAGTCATCTACTAGAGCAATGCCGAGCAGGAAAGTGGGATTGGAGCCCCCACAGAGAACCCCCACCAGGGAAATGTCTAGTACAGCCAAGGCAGCAGGGCTGCCTCCAGGACCCTGGAACTGCAGGGCCACTGGTAACGTGCAACGCTGGCCTGGAAAAGCTGCAGGCACCAGTGCTGGGCTGTGCCTGGCAGAGATGTGGGAGTGAGGCTGCCTGAGGCTTTGGGGGCCCAGATGCCCAATTGTGCCCAGGATGCAGGACTTGGAGTCAAAGAAGATTATTTTGGAGCTTTAAGACGTAATGTCTGCCCTGCTGGGTTTCGGACTTGTTTGGGGCCTGTTTTTTCCTTTCTTCTGGCCTATTCCTCCCTTTTGGAATGGGAATGTGTACCCAATGCCTGTTTCACCATTGTGTCTTGGCAGTAGATAAATTTGGTTTTGATTTTTACAGGTTCACAGCTGGAAGGACTTTTGCTTTTGGTCTCAGAGGAGACTTTGGACTTTGGACTTTTAAGCTGGTGCTGAAGCAAACTAAGACTTTTGGGACTGTTGGGATAGAATGATTGTATTTTGTATATGAGAGGAACATGAGTTTTGGGGGGCCAGGGGCGGAATGATGGAGTTTGGATGTGTTGTCCCCTCCAAAACTCATGTGGAAATTTGATCTCCAGTGTGGCAGTGTTGGAAACTGATTGAGTCATGGGGGTGGATCCCTGTTGAATGGATTAATGCTCTCCCTGGGGGAGGGGGGATTAATGAGTGAGTTCTCGCTCTATTAGTTCCCGCGAGAGCTCGTTGCTTGAAAAGACCCTGGCACCTTTTCTCTCTCTCTCTTGCTCTCTTGCTTCCTCTCGCCATGTAATCTGCTTGTACCCGCCAGCTGCCTGCCACTTTCCGCCATGAGTAGAAGCAGCCTGAGGACCAGGCCAGATGCAGATGTCCCAGAATCGTAAGCCAAATAAACCTCTCTTCTTTATAAATTACCCAGTCTCAGGTAATTCTATTATAGCAACACAAAATGGACTAAAACACAAAAGTCTTGGTATTTAGAGAGGGTAATGATGAGAACAGGTAATCCACCACTGGTGATACACAGTGACCCAATTACCCCAGTTTCCAATTTCATGAGGATAAACGAAATACATGGAAAATTTGACAAGGGTGTTTTTTAAAAGTCTTTGTTTACCTCTGGAAATGAACCTTACAAGAAAAGCACTCCACTAATCACTGAGGTTAGATATACTTTTTAAAAAGCTGGTTAGTTCAGAATACGAATATAGAGTGAAAGTGTACTTTGCTGGTTGTCAAACAACATCACCTTAAACTAATGGGGTACTTAATGAAAAATCAGTAGTGGCTTGTAGCCATTGCCAAGGTGATGAACACATTTATCTTTAAAGTGATCGTTTGCATATTGGAGATTACCTTTTGAAAACACATTTCCCTTGAAATATAGCACTTCTGATTAGCACTTGATTCTTAAGAGAATTTGTGTATCTGTAGTGTTTTTTCAAACTTGCTCTGTTTCCTCTTGATTTCTTGGGTTCAATTGGGTAGAGTGCATTTCATTGCTTAAGAGCTTCCCTAAAAAAACCTGAAGTGAATATTTCCTGGAAATGTTCCATAGGAGCATTGCTGAACAAGTTTCTGACTTTAGTTTTCCTTGTTTTGTTTCCAGTTTGTTTGTTGTCTTGTTTTGTTCTTTATTAAATTGATCTGTGTTAAGATGCTATCTCAGAAGCATCTTCACTGACAAGAAGAAATTATAGGCTGCCTGTATCAGTTAGCTTGGCCACTGGGCGGATGAGGTGGAAGCACGAGTAACGGCATGCTGGGTCTCTCAGAAAGCACCTGCAGATCATAAGGACATTCCTGTACTTGAAACGTTTGTGTAAGGTGATACACATGGAGGTAGCACCTTCATGCTTCATGAATAGCTACTGGCATTGTTACTATCAACCAAGGCCAGATAAAGAGAGGTCAGGGTGACCATTTGGCCCATTTCTCAAACCAGGGAAAGCTACAAATATAGGCTTTTGATGTTATCTGCAAATGAGACTATTTTCATGTCAAAATTATCAATATATTAAATATAAGTTTAAGCATATAACACTTTGGGGGAACTAGAGTTTGGCGGGCATTGAAACAAAATATTATAAGATCCTGAAAAACTGGAAATGTCCCAGACCTCTCCATGTGTCTGCAAGGCCTGGCTAGCCACCAGTGGAAGAATAGGTGAAAGCCTCTAAGGCTGTAATGTGAACTCAGATCCTGGCCCCACTTGGTCTCTGGCTGTTATGTCCTTTGTCAACCATCAGATTAAATTTCCTTCTCTGAAATGTGGATAATTACACTTTCAAGAACTTTCTGAAGAAGAATTGATGTAATGTGTATCATGTTACTGATAAACTAGGTAAAAAATAACCATTAGGTAATAACATCGTTAATAACAGAGATGATTTATTAGCAAATATTTCTACTCACAGAGCATGTCTCTGTGTGCCTTAGGTTCTGCCTCCCCAGAGTCCTATTTTCCATGTCATTCCGTAGAAGAACCCATTCATTGGTGAGGATGTGCACCTTCTGCCACTTTTGTTTATTAACACCCCACTGTGGAGCCGAGAGCACTGATATTCCATGTCAGCGTGGTTGTCACGCTCAGTGCGCTGCAGTCTCTGTGTACTGTGCCTGCACTGGTAACTGCGTTCATTCTTTTTTTATTATTGTAATAAAATATACATAATACAATTTACCGTCATAATCATTTATAAGTGTGTAGTTCAGTGGTATTAAATCCATAATGTTGTGTAGACTTCATCACTACCACCCATTTCTATAACTCTTTTTACCTTTTAAAACTGAAACTCTATACCCGTTGGACAATAACTCTCCATTCCCCAACCGCCAGGCCCTGGCAACCACCACTTTACTTTCTATCTCAATGATTTTTACTACTCTAAGGAAATCATATGAGGGGTCTTCAAAATGTTTATGAAAATATTCATATTATGAGTATCTTTTAATTCCATTTTTTCCACGACTTTTTGAAGTATCCTTGTGTAGTGTAATCATGCAGTATTTGTCTTTTATGACTGGCTAATTTCATTTAACTTACTGTCCTCAAGGTTCATACATGTTGTGGCATGTATCAGAATATCTTCCCTTTTTAAGGCTGAATAATATTCCATTGTATGAATATACCACATTTTACTTAATCATCCATTTGTTGATGAACACTTGGGTTACTTTCAAGCTGTAGCTACTGTGAATAATTCTATTATAAACATGGATATGCAAATCTCTCTTAAAACCCCTGTTTTCAATTTTTTGGATATATATCCAGAGTGGACTTGCTGGATTATATATGGTAAATCTGTTTTTATTTTTTTTATGAACTACAATACTGTTTTCCACAACAGCTGCACCATTTTACATTTCCACCAACAGTGCATAAGGGTTCCCACTTCACATCTTCACGCATTCATTCTTAACACATCCTTAAAGGAAGTCAAAATAGAAGCTTTGCATTTGAGAGAAGATTTTTTTTTCTGAAATGAAAGGGTAGATTTTAAAAATTGCTTAAATTGGGAATATGGGAGTAGGGCCATAAATGGGTTATGAAGACCAACCTAAACAATTAAAGGGCAATGCAACAGAGACATGAGTAATTTCCATCCTTTGTGGCACACGGAGTAAGTATGTATGAAGGTGGTGGCCTCAGAATAGGGGGGGCTATGTTTGGAAAAGCAGCAGCTAGGTAAACATCATGGAGCAGATGGAAGTCCCTGTGGATGTTGAGGAATTGGTAGACTTCTTATAGGCACTGAGGAGGGGGCAAGCACTGCAGGCATAGGGCTCATGGCTGAGCCTGGTAACTGAGACATGGCACAGCAACTGGACTTTAGTAGAAACCTTGTTAGAAAGAGAGGGAGATAAAGCACCTATAGCATTTTGCAAATATGTTGACAATTTTGTATTCTGTATTAATGTTACTTGAAAAGCATTTTTTCTTTTTATTACGTTCTTATGTCACATCCAGAGACAGACTGAATCAAAGATTGATTCCTTGTTGTGCTTCTTTAATACTAACCATGAATCAGCCTACATTTTTTGAAGTGAATGTTCTGAAAATATGAAAACTAAGTTCATTTAGTATTTAAATGAAAATGTATTTAACAAAGAACATTCGTCTAACAACAAACCTAACAAATAACCAAGATGTACCTATTTGTTTGTTCACTTATATCTCAATTTTTAAAGTTAAATACAGCTTGTATTTAAAAGAAACATATCAATAGAAATTTTTTTTTTCTGTCACCCATATTCTTTTATTTTCCCAGATTTTTGGCTGAACTGATCTGTGCTAAATTGACTAAGATATATGACCAAAAGTAACCAATTTTATTTGAAATTGTGAATGCAGAAATATGAATGGTGGGCCAGCAATCATAATTTCAGGTAAAAGGTCTTTTTAATGAATGGAGTTAAACTATCACAAAATGAAACAAATAACATCTTTGTCTTTGTTCTTACCCAAGGCTTGTATCTGAAAAGCATTATTGCTGTAGCAATTGATTTTCTTGTATTCTAAAACGACAAAGGATTTTTAAAAATGTTTCTAGGTTACCTGAAAGAAAAGAAGGTGATTTATTTTCCGCTAAGTCTTGTTACCAATCAATGGTAACAAAGACTGTAAAAGTGCCTTAGAAAATGCTTAATTATCTTTTGAGATATTCTAAGAACAACTGAAGAGAGGCTTATAAAAAGGAAAAAAAAAATAGTTAGCTTCTAAGAATTACATTCACCCAATTAAGCTAAAACCAATTTGTAGTTTTCCCAAGTCACAACCCTTAGATGTTTAAGTTTATAAGACAGAATCATTTTTAGCAAAATAAATAAAATAAATAATAGGAAAATAATGGAGAACCAAACAGTTAACTACATGGGCTTATCCTCAAAAAGCTTCTAATTTCATGATTCCTGTTTATAGTCTCCTCAATTTGCTTCTTCTGAAAAGACAGATAAATCCCTCAAAATAATCCATAAAAATGCACAAAGGTTTCTGATGTAAAAATACTAAGGGAAAATGGAATCATTATGATGGTCTTTCACAACTCTGAGGTTATCAGAGACCTAAAATCCCTGCAGAAGTGGTTATGTTTAATTTCCCAGCTGAGTACTGCCTTTCCAGTCAGGGAAAAATTTAGCCTAAGAGCTCTTTTATCACTTGGAGGAACTTCAAGAAATACAGAAGTATCTCGTCCAGCCAAAACTATTTTCTCACAACTAGAGAATCATTTTAATGAACTTCTTCTGTGTTAGCAGATAGGACTGTAGAATGGTTTAGATTTGTGACCCAGAAAACCCTCTGTGATATTGATGTGACTTAAGGGTTATGCATCAAGTTAATCTGTGACAGAAACTGTACATTAGCATGATATTTGATGTCTATTATAATATCACACATTATCTTTTTTCGTGCCGTCTTTGATCTTTCTTGAGGGCTGTGTCAAGGGAATCATCCTATCTGAAGTATAAGGCCCTATTGCAGGGAGGATGAATTCCAGTTTAAGCCTCTTAGCCTGGACCATGGGATTGAATTTTGAATATGAATTTCATATTTGCTCCAAATACTTCTTATCTTCCAACCCGAGCATGCGATAATGAGTCCAAGAACAGCGGACCATTTGTTTTTTGGTATCAGACCTGTCATTGAGATTGCCATGCGTTTCACACTACCTCAGTCTTATTGATCTCAAAGCAGAGGTTTCATATTTGATCAGTGCCCTGCAGTGTCCATTACACCTGAGCCCCTATGTCTCCGCCAGTGGCTTGGTATATTCTGAACAAGGGAAGTGAGTCTGTCTCGTTCCAGGGCACATAGGAGCCCACTAGTCACTCTGAGTAGTTTGATGCCACCTCAATCCCAGAAGGGATAATCCCTAATTAATTGCTTTGACAAAGCGTTTCATGTTTGTGAATGCTTAATAAATGGCATGGCCCTTTTAAAAGTCATTTAACTATTTTTGGCATTTTTGGATTCAAATAAAATGTTAACAATTTCAGTTCAATACAGTCAAAAATGTGGTGTCTTTCAAGGATATTTCCTGCTAAATTTGGAATCAGAGATGGTTTGTGGACCATTTAGTAGGAATTGATTCTTCTGCTCAGAGATGGTCCACAAACCATATTCAGTTTATTAATTCAAATTATTGATTGTCTTATGATAGGAGGTGGGGAACAAAAATAATCAGCTCTTAGAATTTGGGCAATAAAGGGAAAAAACAATGCAAATGGCAATTAAAGTAGTTACAGATACTAGTGAAACAAAAATACAATCCTAAGTATCTATCCCATAAATAACTAGAAAAATGCATGCAAAGTTACAATTACAGTGCTGTCACTGTATTATCTTACAGTAATTCTATTTGAATTTTATAGTGATTTCTTAAGCTATATGTCCAATGAAACAATTTTAAAACGCTCTGTCAGGAATGGAAATTTAGATATCTATTGCGTATCTATCATATTTATTAGGCTTTTTGTTTTTTTGTTTTTTTGTTTGTTTTTATCAGATGATGAGGACTTTTCTCTAAACAAATCCAAAATTTCTGGATTATTACTTTACACTTCATTTGACATTAAATGTAATTAGTTAAATTAACAGAATTAAGAGGAGCTAAAAACTTCCCTAGTAGAAATATTTATAGCTTCTGTCTTCTGTGGTTTTTGAAACTAAGTTTTAAGGAATATCAAAGTCAGATGAAGGCATGTAATCCGTCTCTTAATATCTTGTCAATATCTTTGTGCCTTGGATTTTCACCTTCAGCCAGTTCATCCAGCATACTCTATTGAGCATTCGCTAAGAGTGGGAGTCTATGCTGCATCCAGTGGACACAGATGTGAGCCTGGCAGATGCACCAGCTGTCCTCATCAAGCTTACAGTCTGAGCGAGTTTGATGCTGGGCATGCCGAGGTGCATAGAACAAGATCTAGTGAAGGAATCACATAAAATAAACAATTGTAGCCTGGGATAACCCCTCTGATAGAGATTTGTACCATCATGATAGAGGAAGAGCTGCACTTTTCTTAAAAAGGTCAGAGAAGGTGTCCTTCAGGAGGTGGCATTTGAGCTGAGTCTCAAAGCTGAGTAGGCTTTAGACCTTGTTGTTATCTTTGAGTCGAGTGGCTTGACCTTATTTTTCCTCTTATTTTCTTCATCCACCAATCACTTATGAGAAGCCCAAGGTGTGAAAGACATTTTGCAGGATGTTGAGTGCTACCAAGGTGAGTCAGTCAAGGACCTTGCTGTCTAGTTTCACAAAGTGAGAGAAAGAACATGAAACAAGAGAGAACGTGATGGACAAACAAGTGAGATGAGAATGTGTAATGGGCTTCCCTCCTGTGTGGAGCAATCAGGGGACTATTCCTAGGTACTGTGGCATTGCAGGTGGCTAGAAATACAGCTGCAAGACTTTCCAGCCCTGAGAAGGTCCTGCTGGGTAGGATGACTGTTCTATTTGAACTCAGGAAGACCAGATTCCAGACTTTACTAGGACAGGTTTATATTAGGGTTAACCAACATGTAAGGGACACAGTGATATATAATTTGAGGAAAATTTCAGGAAAGAACAACTTTTTCTCTTCCTTGTCTGATCGTACACCTGACACAGGTAATGAAACAAATACATCTTAATCAAGACATTCTTTTCTATGAAGGCTTTGAACTCTACTTTAAAGGAAATGCCACTGGATTTACGCTAGGATTTTTCAAAATATCTTTTGAAAAGCACAAGTCCTAGATATGTTTGTGATAAAAAAAATTAAAAAGGAAGAAGAAAAGGGAGAGGGGTTTGTAATAACTGAATGTGAGAAATACTGCAATCTGTAGACCTCTCTTGAATATTAACTATACATATGTATATTAAAGAGTTTAGAAATCCTGTGGTTAAAAAATAAATTAACAGACCATTGAACATCCTCCCTGCCCTGATTTTTCACAGAACAGCTATTAACACTGGGAGAGTTTTGAGATCCATCAATCATTTTTACACAGCAAAATAAACCCCCTTTTCCCAATAGTGGACATGAAGCAAGAAAGTGCTGGAAGGATCCGAGCTCTGAGCAGTGGATGGAGAGATGGAGATGAGGACAGGGAAGAAAAGAAGATGAAAATAAGGTAGCAATTTTGGATAAGTGGGCAGTTTTCTGGTCATCCTGACACCTCTGACTGTAGGAGAATAATCCAGACCCTGAGATGCTGCCTTACTGTGTGTTTGTGGCCACATTCAACTACCAGGAGTGTGAGTCTTTAGAGCATCTCAGGGCTAGACTTTCTGATGGTTAAAGGGGCTTCCTCCTGGGGGCCCAACGACCATTTTCTGAGTCAAAGCAGCATTAGATTCTGACATCTGAAGGCTGTAAACACTACCAAATCTCTCCAGCACAAGCTTTATTGCACCCTTACCTAAAACCACACACTGACAGGATTGAGATTTAGAGGTAGGGGGACTGGATTGCTAGGCAAGGGGTCATATAAAAAATAAAAATATTTAATCAACTTAAGTAGACATGTGAAGCCAAAAAATAATTTCAATCATTTACAAACTCTATGAAAGGGAGATGTTGCTAAAAGTCACTATGCTAATTTTTAATTAGTCATATGCATGGACGTAAGTACGGGTAAGTGGGTCAAGGATAAGTTTTACCTTCTTTAGCCCCTTAAAATGCTTAGAAATTAATACGTAGTGTTATCAAAGTTTAAAAAGTAATATATGTTTACTGGGAATATATAAAAATAGTTAAAATATAAAAATCAACTGTCTGGTAATAAATAATATTTTGATGTGTATCATTTCAGGAATTTTTTTCTAAGATATACATTAGCAAGCATAAGTTTTTGAAACTTTATATCACACTACAAAAATTGTTTTGTAGATTTTATTCAAAAATGAAATGTTAGTACTTTCTTTAGTCATTAAATGTTCTACACAATATGCTTTTCTGTAAATATGCTATAATTCTTTAACACATGTCTTCTACTTTATTCCCAATATTTTAATCTCATAAAGAAACACCAAAATTAATATTCTTATATGTAGATCTTTTTGCTTGCATTTAATATTTTTTTCTTTAAGATAAATTTCTAAGGCAAATGGTTGGGTTACAGCATTTTTAAAACTATGAGTATAATTTAACAAGTTGTCAAATTGCCCTCCAGATATTATGTGTCTCTCAAGTCCATCAGGAGTACATGGAAGAGCCAGTATCTCCCTATCCTCATTAATAAATGGGGATTTTAAGTGCCAAAAAGGGTTATTTAAAAGTCTTCTTTTGCTCATATTTTACCCCAAATGTTACTGGATGTATTCTAATTAAGGTAACTAGGTGAAATTTTTCTTACTCCTGAGTAAGGTTGGATTCAGAGCTGAGAGTTCTACATAAAGTTATTTTTTGAGAAAAGTCTGAACTATACAGACATCTTTTATTTATTTAATAGTACTTAATACAGAGACTTTAAAGCAGAATAAAGCCATCACATTCTTTCTTGTCAGATTAAGTAGTTATAAAACAGCTGTGAGCACCAGTTTAATGAATGTAGAAATTGTGCTTAAGTATCAATAGATTACTGTCTTCATCTTTTTTTGTTACTAGTTCTTAAGTGCACAATAAAGCAATTATGTAAACATATAAAAATTGGAGACCGTCTGCTTTTTCAGAAATCTTAGTTTTGTTCACTTAATTAGGAGTTCTCATATGTTGACCAATTACCTAAAATAATAATGTAAATGTCAAACAGCTTTTCATGCAAATGGTACAAAATCAGAAATTTGCCTTATTGTGGAGTGAATGTGATTTCACAGGCTGCTGGGAAGATGCCATTTGATTTGGCAATTATCATTTTTCTTGTTCCTCAAAAATACCAAACTTTGCATAAGCATAAGTGAGTAATTAAGATCCCTACAAAGTAGAAAAAAATGGAACTTTGATGTGGGAGATACTAAAAGAAGGGCTGTGTATTAAAATGAATTAATAATTGTTTGAATTTAAGTCTAAAGAAAATATATCAAAGGAAATGAAAGATTGTTTTAGATTCTTCAACATATTTTTTCCTAATCATATTGTTTCATTTTATGATATTAAAATATAGGCATTGATTACAGATTACTACTGTTACTTGTGAGATTTTCAAGGGTATCAGTATGGACAGAGGGAGAATAGCTTTATTTTGACACAGAAAGGCTAAACATATATGAAGAAACATGAGACCATTAATGGCCTGTAATAGCTCACAGGATAACCACTGAAACAAGAAAACAGAAACAGCTAGCTTATCAGAATCTACCTTAAGGAACAATCATAAGATTTCCCCTAAGTGGAAGCATAAAGCTTTAACACAAGTAGTTAAAAAGGGGAAAATTAAGTTTGCTTTTCAAAATAAATTCCCCAGGCTTACAGATACACACAGATAACACAATATTTAGGTGATTTATTTACACACAGTCTCCGCTTTAGCTGTGGATGTGGACGCCCTGAGGTGGTGCCTGCTGGCTGGCCAGTGCTGTTCTAGCACTTACAGCCATGACTTATGGATCTGCAGGCGAGACCTCCTGTCTTGCTGTGCAAAGAAGTGTCTGTGAAATTCTAAGTTATGGCCACTGCTGAGAACAGTAAAGACAACATTTTGGAATTTCTCAGGTAATGCTTAGAACCTATGAACTTAGAAATGTATCGTAGCAAAAGTATTTGCCACAGCAAATATTTTATACATATATGAAGAAAAAAAACAAAAGAAAATTACTAATACTCAAAAAGAGAAATTGGGTCAATAAATGTCAGTCCATCTTCCTGCTGGAATCAATGTAGTTATTTAAATTAAAATTTAGGAAGCATTTGTGATAGCTTGGAAAACTGCTGTAAAAGGAGTAGGTTGTCAACTGTGTAAAAACCTAAAACTGATTCTAAAAACTACATGTTGTCAAAAAAGGACAGGTTTAACATTACTTGGTTTGTGGTGCTTGAACCTTGTGTGATTTTCTTTTATCTTCCTATATTTCTGATTTTGCAAATTTTCTCTCATAAACATATATTAATTATTTTTAGAATACAAAACTCCCTTACTGTAAAGTATACTGTGATTCCCAGGAGCAGGTGCGTGGTGGGGGAATTCAGTGCATCTCACAGGAGAAGGAGCTGAACCTGCCTCTGATGTACCTGCTCCCCTCTCCTCCCTTCCTTTCAACAAGTTTTTTTTCTTGTGTATCTTTCCACAGGTAATGGTCCTATCCTTTACCTCTACTATGTATGGGGAATTGGTGTGCTAAAATCAAACACCACCTGTATTCACAAACAGGGTGACATTTGCATTTATGCGTGATTACAATGCTGTGAGCCCCCACTTCACCTTCTCTGTGGCTCATGGGTACACGTGTGAGTCCATTCGTCACCCAGAATCATTTCAGGTCACCTATCTCTATTCTGCTCTGGATCGCACTTGAAAAGTGTGTCCTTGAGGCCAGTGTCTGGAGTGGCCACCATGAAAATGCCAATGTCTGTGCTCAGAAGCGCTGATATCCCCAAAGGCGCTGATCCTCAGGTGCCAGAGCAGTGCTGGCATTAGGTCAGTGACCGAGGCCAGTACGGCTAGACCACAAACAACAAGCAGGGCGCAGTACGAGTTTAGACTGAACATTTACTTGGGCAAATTATGAAAGCCGTTCTAGGCCAAGTTAATTAAGTATTCTAGGCCTTACCCAAGGCTGACTAGGTAGTCCTTGAATGATTTTAAGCAGGAGAAAGTGATGTGATCTGAGATGAAAAGTAAGTGACGATTGTGGATACGGCCCCTACGGGCATAGCTGGTGGGAGAGGCCCAGCTCCTCCGGATTACGAAATGAGGACCTTTCCACACTTACCAGGAAGGCTCTATTACGTTCAATTTGTAGTTCACAAATTGTGAGGGAGGTGCCACATTTTGAGAGACTATTACAACAATTACCATGCAGCTCCAGCTTCTCTGTTAGCATAATTTTGATCCCAGCCAACCCATGCTTTTCAGTTCTTAAAAAGACCCAGCTTAGCAGGTGTTTGAGCCTGGAAGCAAGAAAGCACATTAAAACTACCAACATTGTTTTGGCAAAAGAATAGATTTCCTTCAAGTGTCTCTGCACTTCAGCATTCATCCTAAGTAAAAACTGTATCCAACACACAGATTGTTTCCCCTCATGTTACTCTGTCAGACTTGGCAATCTCTATACTCCATCCAATCTAATTCAGAATCATTAACATTTGTACTTAGCCACATGGACTCAAATGCCAAGTGTTCTGAACATTTGCAGGCAGATGTTATCAAAGATGTTCTCTTGTCACAGTTTCTTCAGTTAATTTGCATAGAACAACCATTGCCTTTGAACATGAGGTGCAGTCAACAGAGAAGCAATTTTGTTTGTTTGTTTGCTGTTGAGTTCTGAGCATGTGCTTGTATCCGGGAAGCATTTTTCTCCACTGCATTGAAGTAACTATTGTTTCTATAATGGTTTGTTGTTGCTTTTGTTGCTTTACTTAACTGGGAAGCAGATACTAATATGAGGGGAAATGCTTTTTCGTTTGCTTTTGGGTACTGATTTTAATGGAAAGACATTTAGGACCCACTTTTTCATCAAATTCCGCCTTCCTCTTTTAACCAATATTGGATGTTCTGCCTTTACTAAAGTGTGCGTTTAATTCACTCCTTCATGCAATTCCAAGGTCAGGGTAGTTCTTAAATTAGGAAAACATCATTATCTCTCGTATTGATTTGTCAGAGTCTTCTTATTTACCTTCCACATTGAGCCCTAATAGAACCCATAAGATAAATATTGAAGTCCAGCCTAAACCAAAGGTGCCTTTCATGCGTGAGTTTTATGACCTCTTTGCTCTTGTTCAGAAGTTACTATCATTCAAAAGATCTTTATTCAGCGTTCACTGAGGATGAAAAGCTGGTCAGGATTCAGACAAAATCTGAAGCTGACAAGGCAGCGTTTTTATCAGTAGATATGGGAGGACATCAGCTTAGCTAATGTATTGCAAGTGTTTCAGTTTCACTCAGTCTTGGAAAATAGGTTCCCTCCTGTCGTCATGGAACCTACACCTCTGTTCTTCATCAGTCCTTTTCCATCTCCTTTCATTGTCATCACACCTTTTCATCTTTAAAGTCTTGCTACCACCTAGGTTCCCTGCAACCTGTACACATGTTCATGCTCAAGCTTTTGTTATTTAAAAAAAAAAAAAGAACAAAACACTCCTTGCTCTGAAATAACTCTCTGGTGGCCACACCGTCTCCTCTACTTTCTTTTTTTTCATCAAGAAATTGCTAAGGACTATGAAATAAAGATGCCAATGAAAAATATTTACCCTCAGACACTCTTACTCTGTCGACTTGCAGTCAGCGTTCCAGAAAGATGAATCCGGGTCAGTTTTGTGGCTATGGCAAGAGTTTAAGCGTGAAGCGTGTGTTTACACACAAATACTCTTCCAAATATCCCAACTTATTTTGACTCTCATGACCTTTTCAAATTTTATCTTCAAAATCATCCTCAATGCTGAACTTGTCTCATGCTATAATATATTCTCCATTTCTAAGGCTTTCTCTGGTTGTAATTAGTCAACACACCTTGGTTTGTTACTTGGTTTTCTATCTTGTTACTAGTTTATTTTACCTCATGCTTGTCATTAGACCTACAATTTGGAGTAGAAATATTCTCTAGGAAACTTAGATCTCATTGGTTCAAGCAAAGGGCTAAGCTTTGTATTCTTTTTTAAGAAGCAGCACATAATGTTACTGATTTTAAGAGATAATTCATCTCCACATTATTTTTACTACTTTAGTTGAGATATTTTATTATGTTTTACTTTCTTTTTTTTTTTTTTTTTTTTGGCATGTCTTCGTATCTGATTAGATGAGATACTTCTTCCAATCCTCATTATAAATGTGTTTGTAAAGGATTAGCATGAATTATCTCTTAATAATTAATTATTAAATTATTTCGTCACTTTCCTATATACTCAAAATATTATTTTAGGAAATCATGTAGAAAACTCATCCTATCTCTCTGTCTCTGTCTGTCTATATATGTATATATTTTATATGTATTATATCTAACAAATACATATATATAACATATATAACAGTTTTATATATATTAAGTGTGTGTGCATATGCATGTGTGTATATCTGTTTCTCAATTTCTAAATCATAATAGTAGGGTAAAAATTCTCAACATTCATAAAACACAGATAGTATTGACAATTGGACTATTTCAAAAGGCAGGTGAAGAAAATAAAACAGGTTTTAAAATTCAACTTATAAATATGACAGGTATTGAAAGAATTCGTGAAAATGCATATTATGAAAAAACTACATGGATTACAAAATTTTTTACACTGAAATAAACTTGTACAAACTTGTTATAAAATGTCTGAAGAGGATCTAGTTTGAGATGCTAAAGATAAAACATTAGTTTGAAAAGAGCCTCTATTAGAGCATTGAGAATTCGGCTAAAATTGAAGCAAGAAAAAATATTCAATTTATGGGGACACTTGGGTGGAAGAATTGTGAAATCATTGATGCTTTACAAAAAGTCTACAGGGACAATGCCCCAAAGAAATCAGAAGTTAACAAATGGAGAGCTTATTTTTAGAAGGGACAAAATGATGTTGCAGGCCACCCACATCAACTTCAGAGGAAAAAATTAACCTTGTGTGTGCTTTACTTGAAGAGGACTGATGATTAATAGCAGAAATAATATTTATCTCAATTGATTCAGCTTACAAAATTTGGTCTGAAAAATTACAGTTAAGCAAACTTTCCACTCGATGGGTGCCAAAACTGTTGTGCCCAGATCGGCTGCAGACAAGAGCAGAGATTTCAGTGGAGATTTGAAACAGTGGGATCAAGATCCCAAAGCATCTCTTCTAAGAAATGTAACTAGAGATGAAAGATAACTTCAAGATTACAATCTTGAAGACAAAGCACAATCAAAGCCATGGCTACCAAGAGGTGGAAGTGGTCCAGTCAAAGCAACAGTGAGCCGGTCAAGAGCAAAAGTCATGGCAACAGTTTTTTGGGATGCTCAAGGCATTTTGCTGGTTGACTTTCTGGAGGGGCAAAGAAAGATAACATTTGCATATTTTGAGAGTGTTTTGAGAAGGTTAGCCAAAGCTTTGGCAGAAAAATGTCCAGACAATCTTCACCAGAGGGTCCTTCAGCATGACAATGCTCCTGCTCATTCCTCTCATCAAACCAGGGTAACTTTGCAAGAGTTTTGATGGGAAGTCATTGGGCATCCAACTTACTGTCCTGATTTGGTTTATTCTGACTTCTTTTTGTTTCCTAATCCTAAAAAAATCTTTAAAGAGCACCCATTTTCTTCAGTTAATAATGTAAAAAAGACTGCATTGACATGGTTAAATTCCTAGGATCCGAGGTTCTTTACGAATGGAGTAAAGGGCTAGTATCATTGCCCTTATGTCTTAAACTTGAGGGAGCTTATGTTGAGAAATAAAATTTGGATTTTTTATTTTTATTTTTTAATTCCATTTTCCGTGAACTTTTTGAAGTCTCCTCATAAATGATTGAGTTGTACAATAGTTTAGTTGTACATGGATACAGTTAAAATGAGATTACTTTTCAGAAATCTGGTGATAGTCTCTCCAGCTCAATTTAATAAATATAAAATTGTCGAAGACTAACCAGCCCTAAAAGTATGATGTGTGAAATAAAAACTGTCATCTAAAAATAACATTTCTGGCTGGCTGGTTACAGCACGGTATTTTAACATTAAAGTTAAGGGTGCAGATCTGTATACTGACCAGCTGCCAAAAAAAACCCCAAAAAACAAAATTCCTGAAACTTACTTTCCCTGAAGACACTCTTTTGGAAAACCAAAGCTAGAGAGAACTAATATTCACTGACTGCCTTTGTACTAGAACTTTGTGAAGTTCCGTATAATTATTTCTGTCTTGGAGATGGCAGACTGGCTCACAGAGGTTAAGTAACTTATTCAGGGTTAGGATCTAGTAAGTGCAGGAAGCAGAATTTGGTCATTGCTGGTTGACCTCAGAACCCACAGTGTTTGTTCTCTTCACATTGCCCATTTAGAGAGATGGAGAAAGATTAAACAAAAAAACAAAACAAAAACAACATTGTCTAATGTCTTGTGGCAGGAAGGTACACTAGAAAATCAAAAACAAAAACAAAACCATAATCATAGGAATCAGAAGAGTTTGTTCTAATTTGAGTTTCACCAATTATTGGTAGGAGAGACCACTTTACCTCTTCAAACATTACCATTTAGGAATGGCAGGTGTTTGTCCAGCCTCTCTAGGTTAATCTCGTATAAGTAAGCATCGAATAAGACAATGCCCAATAGCAGCATTTTCAAAATTACGAGGGCTTTCAAAGGTTAGGAGTTAGTGGATCTTATTACAGAGAACTTATTGCAACACTAAAGAATGAATAATTATTGGCATCCTCTTTACTATGACCTATTTTAATCATGGTGTAAAACATCTACTAGGTGGTATCTGAACTCTCAATGGTAAGATCATGGTCATTTCACATATAGTATTTAAGCCTTGTGAAAGGTGTTATTAATTTTTAAAATTTTATTAGAGATCTATAATCTTTCATTCAAAACACTTAGGGTGAGATGTATTTCAGAAATCAGAATTTTTCAGGTTTTAGAAATGTAATACACCATAAATTGTATAACAACCCCACTGGGATCCTGGATAGAACCCCCTAAGCAAGCGCTTGAGTATTTCTTCAGAGGAACATAACAGAATTCTCCCAAGGAGGATAAAGACTATAATTATCTTCTTGCCAAGTTAGGTCATATTGTGCTGCCAAATGAAGGAGGACTAAAATTATGAAAAACTTTTAAGTTTTTAGAGATTTCAGATTTCAGATATTTAGGTAATTGATGAAAGGCCTATACTAATGTTTATATTTAGAATGATATAAGTAATACTAATAATATCAATATGTTTTTGAAGTTTTAGAAAATACAGAATAAAGAAGAAAATCCACCCACCTTCTAGCCATTCTTTTTAACATAACTGAGGTTGTATAATTCATATAGTCTTGTAGTTTGCTTTATTCTGTTAGTATTATTGGGGCTATCTGGTAGATCAATTACTTAGAGCACAGTCTTATAACACCAGGGTCAGGGGTTCCGATCCCCTTGCTGACCAGCCGCAAGAAACAAAACAAAAATTAATAATATTATGAATATTCTCAAGGATATTTCTGAAACAAACACGTTAGAGCAACTAAAGGAAAAAGACAGGAGATCTAGAAGAGGTAGTGTCTACAAGTCACTGATGAAAGATATGGAAAGCTATTGTTATAAGAATCTCAGAGCTTTTTGTAAAGAGTTATTAAACTTAAATCTAGATCAATTTTTAAAGTTATAAAGGCTGTGTTGTTGTATTGATCTTTAAAATTCAAAAACATCCTCCAACTCTGTTTTAATCAATCTTTCCAGCTTTCTTTTTTCCTTGGTGGTATTGCTAATGAGAACAAAGTCTCTAGTTTGAGCTTATATTGTCTTATCCAATGTCTGTTGAAAAAGCAGATGTTATTTTTGGATTTTCAAGATATATCGTCTTTCTTCTTTCATATGGTTTATCCTTGCTAATATCAAAGGTTTACTATGTAAGAAGTTTGTAATGTGATCTTTGAAAGAAACCCTGAATGTTTAAAGTACACCAGAAATCTCAAAATGCTTTTCATCTAGGGTTAGACAGCTTCATTAAAGTGAAAAACAACTGGCTTTTAGAAGCGGGACTTTAAAAAGGATGGGATCCGCTATTCTGCATGATTTTCCATGATTGCATGTTGTTGTGTTTACAGATACTTTCTGAGTTTCTAAGTGAATGAAAACAAACCTAAGTTTAGAAGCCAGGCTTCCTCCATCTGTAGTCTATTAAATCTGTGTCTGACTTCCAGGACCGTCCACCTGCTGTATCCCTTTCTATATCTGTATTTGGCTAAAAGCATTAACAAATGAGAAAAGCATAAAATATTTAAAGCCCATGAAGCACTCAGAACTGTCAAAATGACCTATTTCACATACATGGCCTTATGCTGGGGCTTTAAAGGACAGATATGTCCATGATGTCAAATACAGCTACAATTGTTGTTTTCTTCTATTTCGTTGAGTTCTATCATAAAACTAACAATAAACTTTGAAATGTACTTGAAGTTCTGTTTCTTTTTCCTTTTTTATTCTAGTCTTTGGGTCATGTATACTTCATTGAGAGAGGTAGAATTCTTCAGAATGAGTAAATTTTAAGTATTAAAATACTGAGATATATGTTTATGGTTTAGAGAGAGAACTACCCCCAAGCATCCCCCACTTTGCTTCTTTACTTCTTGATGAGTTTATGTCTTATTGAGTTGGCAGAAAAAGTAATATTTGTTGGAATTGAATAAGCCACGTTAAACACAATATACTTTGTCATGGACCGCAAGGAAAGCTACCACATGTGTTCCTGCCTTCCTGGGATTGCTATCTGTCAGTAGTAGTGACAAATGACCTTGACTGAAGTGAAGATTAAAGATTAAACATGTAGCCACAGTATCTAAGACTAGAACATCAGGGGAAGCAAAATAATATATTTTAAATTTAAATATTTTAAATTTAGGCTACTGATACATTTCTATGTTTATTTAGTGTTCCCTGTAACTTTGGTAGGAGGAGGGGTTTACTGTGTTTTGATGACTCATTTATTGTTTTCGTTTATCTAGATTTATTAAAATCATCTGAGAATGATGTTTGAAGAGAAGGCGGTTTGAATGATTGTCTGGGTTAAACTGAACGCTAATCTTCAACATTCAAAGTGGGAGGCTACTTATTTTTCATTTGGTCTTAACATACACATTGTTCCAAAAATATTAATTAATATGGTCTGAGGATGAGATTTGGTGTCAAGGCACAGGTAAGGTAGAAAAGTAGGAGATGGGCAAAAAGTATGGTTTTGCCAAACCCAGAAGAATTAGGGAAACAAGTAATGAAATTATGCCTCTGATTACATTTCAAACCTGCTTAAAATTCTGCAGCAGGCCAGTAGTTGCTTTAGGCCTGCTTTCCCAGAGCAAATGTCACTTAATCCAATATGATGATGATTATACAGGGTTGGCCCATGTGCCAGGAGCTGCTTGAAGCACTTTAAATTACTCATTTTATCTTTAAAACAACCCAGCGAGGGGGTGCTGTTGTTACTCTCACTCTACAGATGAAAAACAGAGGCTCAGAAAAGTTAAGTAACCTGTCACACAGCGAGTTAACTACAGAGTCAACAAATGGAGCCCAGGAAGTGTGAATCTTGTCTCCCAGTCTCTGCCATATGGTCTTCTTGTAAAATCTACACATAGCTCAGGGTCAGAAAGTAGAAACTTGGATCAGAAAGTAGATCCCTGCAGAAGAAAGATGGATTAAATTCCTAAATAATTAAAGCTGCTTGGAAGAAGGTCTTATGTTATTTTGGTGTAATATACTTTTAATACATTTCACTACAAGCTTGTGATGGTTAATCCACTTTGTAGGTGAGGAATAAATAGAGGGAAGAGTGAGAGGTGCAGTGATTTTCCCCACATGGTCATAGATGGTATTTATGCAATGTAGAGTAGATTGATTAAATTTTGAAATCAGTTTTGAAAATATTGAATAGAACTGCAGTTATCTTTTTTTATATTAGTTTATATCACATTTCTATGCACAAAAGGCAACCGTAACTCATAACTATGTTTATGATAATTTTAAGGCAGCATATACTTATCATAAAAAAACAATTAACTAAAAATCAAGTGCTCATCATTGAATCACCTTCTCTTCTCTGTTTAGCTTAAAAATCCAGTGGTTGTTCCAATGTAGACATCAAGGAAAGCAATATGGTGTGTCTCAAAGGATTCCCAAAATCAATCTGTAACCAACCACTTCAATGTTTTTCCAAAGCATGCATATGTATGGATAGGTACAGAGATGATAGACAGAAAGATAACTTCCATGAATATTGGGCTGGCATTCTCAGAAGTACATGTTTTCTTATGAGATCTTTAGAAGATAAACAGCCAAAATTTGCAATACATTTTTTAAATCACATGTATATTGCTACTATCCAAGTGAAGTAAATATTCTTAAACAATATTTGAAATAAATCATCAGGTTCTGTAAATTTCCCTCACCAATCTCATCCACAGCACATTATATGAACATATATTACACGAGCATACATACTCTCAGATATATTTACAGATGCAGAATAACTTTAGCAATTCTTTGTTTGGCAATTCCTATCTCCAAAGTGATAGATATTCCAACTAACCTCTGGCCAGCTTGGTCCCTACCAATCTGTGATTATTTACAAAGGTAAGTAAGAACACTTAAGACTAGGCAAGAGGTTAAATAGAAGTTATGGAATTTGCAAAACAATTTGTGTTTAAATGAATGTCAAAATGATGCATGATGAAATACCAGCATCCCTATGAGCTGCATTCTTCTCCATTGATTGTTACCCTCAGAACATCTCACACAGCAGCAGTTAGCTATCTGGTCAACAACTGAAAATGCAAAATAGTAATGAGCACCATGCGAGCAATCTATTTCCAGACTCATGCTATTTCGGTTGGTGTTTGATGGTAGGACCTATGTTGAAATCTACTATTAAAACATTTTGTAGAATCCTAAGAACTGAATGTTTCAAACAGTTGACATAGATTACTTAAAATCGTTCACAGTCAGGCATTCTTGAGGCTTTTATTTTATTTTTATGATTTTTTTGGCTCGTCTCCTAATTAGCAGAGGGTCTTCTTGATTTGCATACCTTATGGAGACGGTGATGGGAAACTAAACTAAATGTAACTAAACAGTATTTACATTCATAGAATATTAAAGCTTGAAGCAACCTGAAAGTCTTCAGAAATGACTTCTCATTTGGTGGGCAAAAAAAATACGAGGTCAAAAAGCTAAACTGCTTAGTGGAACATTCCTGTTATACTCATACATAGACTTAAGATTACTTTATTTTCCAGGATACCTCAGTTAGTAATTAAGAATGTTTGAACACTGAAATGTGGTAAACCCAGTAGAATAATGCAGCTAGTATTTACCCTAGTTTTGTGGTGGTTTGAGCAGATTGTGTAACTTTAAAGTAAGTGAGCACACAATGATTTCCATTGTGGTTTATAACTCTTATTTTTTTCTTTTAAAGATACTTCCTAATTTCAGTTAAAAACCTATTTTCTAATTTTTCTAGCTGTGAGTTCTTTTACCTAGGCAGATAATGATTGATTAAAAATATATATATTGAAAAAAGCATGATTTAAGCACAGTTAACCATTGATTCAAATTTACGTAAAGAATTCTTAGTATATTAAATTAAGCATATGTGGATATAATAGAAAACAATTTGGGTTTTTCATGTATTGTAAATTGCTTTTTCTTACCACTGCCATTAGCATCTGCTTGTACTCAATTAATTTTTATTCAGGGAGGACTTATTCAAGTATTTTTCAGGTGGATAAAATATGCATGTGTCCAAAGTTACCTAAACCACTACACCATAATCTACCTACTATTGATTACCTATAGATTTTCTGTCTCTTTTGTTTGGATCCTGTCTATAGGCAGGCCCCAAGGGGAATGGTTAGTGTGTAGCCCAGTTTTATCTGGTCTTCAAATGCTCTAGTTTTACGCAAAATGAAAATAACTGCATTACAATAGACTTCCTGTCTGAGCATCTGCAAGTCTGACTGTGTCAAGGTTAATCTCTCTGTGTTCGTCAGCTACTTAGTTGATGGCACTACTTCTGAAACAGCCTGTCTTAAATCTTAGCCCTTGACTTTAGTGATGACTCTTAGTGTTATCTCTACAAAAGCTTATTTGCCAAACCTAAGGAGTAAGAAAAGTTGTAAAAAGTTATAAAGAGGGAGTGTGTGTGAACAATTATGTTATGTGGATTAATGTTTCCAAAAAAAGAATAAGGCATTTTAAGAATACAAACACGTTAAATGTATCTGCCCATGGAAACCAGACTGGAGAGTGATATGCTGTTGGGTTTGGAGGTGATCTACTTGATCCTTCAACAACATGAATAGCAGTTGTTGGTAAATTAGTGCCAGACCCTGAGCCAGCTGTCACTGTGAAGGACTGGAGAAAGCATGTCCTGCTGGTCATCTTGTTTTAGAAAAGCTGCTGAGGCAGACAGTTTTCGGAGAGTTTGTCTTTATTAAAAAAATTCATTTGTAAGATGGAAGGTCTTCCTGATGTTTTTAAATCATTGTCAATCCATTTGACAAATAAGGATTGGAAAACTGTAACCAAAATTCAAGAAACATTTAATGAATTCCTATTATGTATGAGATAACATCTGAACCTCTAAAGTGTATAATCAGAATTATTGAGCCTCTGAGGCAGATACTGAAAGAAGAAAACTGCATATCCACCTCCCTAGTCCAAGGCGCTTCTTCTGGGCTGTAGGGACGGAGTCTATTTTGGAACAAGTCAACAAAAAGTAGAGTTGAAATATTTTAGAAGACTTTGTTTATCCTGTGACATTTTCAGACTCCATGGCAGTAAACATTCAGACATCATAACTGATAGGTGGAAAGATTAGATTTTAGACCCTGCGACAGGAGAAAAGGTAAAGTTTGTCAGAGGAAAAGAAAGCCTAGTGTGCTTGTGCTGTTGGACTCTAAACTGTCTTCAGCAGTGCTTGGTAGTGGGGCATCTTCATCTGATCTAGCCTAGGCTTCAAATTTAGATCAGGGGCCTCAGCTGCCACTTGGAGTAGAAATTCAATCTGGTCTTGGCATCTTTGATTCACTTTGCCCTCAGAGATCTGGGATATTCCCAGAAGTCTGTGAGTTATCTGGACACACCTGAGCAGCATGCAGTGTGACTGTAATGAAAGCCTTCTAGGCTTTCATTTCTCTCCAGGGCTGCTGAAACTGCTGCAGGGTCTTTAGATAAGTGTGATCCCAGGCCACATCATATCATTTTGCACAATGATCCTTACTCCCCCACAGATATTCATCACATATTAGATAAATACCTATTGAGTACCTACCACATTCTAGGTTCTTTTCTAAGCTCTGTGGATGGGAGCAGTGAACAAAGTCCTTGCTCTTACACAGTTTGCATCCTGGTAGAAGAAGCCAAATGATGAACAAATACATAATGCCAACTGAGTATAAGTGCAATAAAGGGGGAAAAGGGAAGAGAATAGAGTAACATGGTAAGGGGAATGTTATTTAAAATAGGGTCAAGGAAGGATTCTCTTATACATTGATATTAGATAGAAATCTGAAGGAAAACAGAGCACACAGCACGTGTATCTGAGAAGAGAGCAGTGTGCAAAGGTGAAGTGTGCTCAGAGCAAGCAGAACAGTGTGATGAAGTGGAGTGAGCAAGTGGAGTGAAGAGATTGCAAGAAATGAATCCAGAGAAGTAGCAAAAAAAAAAAAATCATGTGACATGGTTTAACATACGAAAGTCAATAAATGTGATACTTCGCATCAACAAACTCAAGGACAAAGACCATATGATTACCTCAATAAATGCCAAAAGAGCATTCGACAAAATTCAACATCCCTTCATGATAAAGAATCTCAACAATTTAGGTATAGAAGGAAAATATCTCAACACAATAAAAGCCATTTATGAAAAGCCTACCACCAGTATCATTCTGAATGGGGAAAAATTGAAAGCCTTTCCCTTAAGGACAAGAACAAGACAAGAGATGCCCACTCTCACCTTTTCTATTCAACATAGTACTAGAGGTACTAGCCAGAGCAATCAGGCAAGAGAAGGAAATAAAGGGAATCCAGGTTGGAGAAGATGAAACCAAACTTTCTCTATTTGCAGATGACATGATACTGTATATAAAAAAACCTAAAGACTCTATCAAAAAACTCCTAGAGCTGGTTAATAACTTTAGTAATGTTGCAGGATACAAAATAATGCCTGCACATCAGTAGCATTTATGTACTCAAATAATGAATTAACAGAAAGAGAAATAAAGAAAGTAAGCCCATTTACAATTGTCATGAAAAAAACCAAGATACCCAGGGATCAATTTAACCAAGGAGGTGAAAAACCTCTACAATGAGAACTACAAACCACTTCTGAAAGAAATTAAAGACACAAAAAGATGGAAAGATAATCCATGCTCTTGCATTAGAAGAATTAACATTGTGAAAATGTCTATACTACCCAAAGTGATCTACAGATTCAATGCAATCCCCAACAAAATACCAATGACATTCTTCACAGAAATGGAAAAAACAATCTTACTTTTCATATGGAAAAACAAAAGACCCCGAATAGCCAAAGCAATCCTGAGCAAAAACAAAAATAAAGCCAGAGGCATAACACTGCCTCATTTCAAATTATACTACAAAGCTATTGTAACCAAAAGAGCATGGTACTGGCATAAAAATAGACATTCAGACCAGTGGAGTAGAATTGAGAACCCAGAAATCATACCTCAGGGTTATAGTCATCTGGTATTGGACAAAAGCAACAAAAATCTACATTGGGGAAAAGACTGCCTCTTCAATAAGTGGTTCTGGGAAAACTGGATATCCATATGTGGAAGGCTGAAAGGAGATATGCATCTCTCACCATACACTAAAAATCAACTCAAAATGGATTAAAGACTCAAGTATAAGACCTGAAACTATAAAATTGCTAAAGGAAAATATAGGCGAAACACCTTAGCAATTAGGTCTGGGCACAGGCTTTATGAACATGAGCCTGAAAGCACAAGCAGCAAAAGAAAAAAATAAACAAATAGGACTATATCAAACTGAAAAGTTTCTGCACAGCAAAGGAAACAATCAACAGAGTGAAAAGACAACTTACAGAGTGGGAGAAAATTTTTGCTAACTTTGCATCTGACAAGGGATTAATATCCAGAATATACATAGAACTAAAGCAATTATACAGTAAAAAAACAAATAACCCAAATTAAAAAGTGGGCAAAGGAGCTGAATAGACATTTTTTAAAGGAAGACATAGAAATAGCCAACAGATACATGATAAAATGCTCAATGTCACTAGTCATCGGGAAAATGCAAATTAAAACCACATTAGGATACCACCTCACTCCAGTTAGACTGGCTATAATCAAAAAGACAGTGAATAACAAATGCTGGTGAGGGTGTTGAGAGAAGGGAACACTCTTGCACTGTTGGTGGGACTGTAAATTAGTATAACCATTATGGAAAACAGTATGGAGGTTTCTCAGAAAACTACAGATATATCTTCCATACGATCCAGTAATCTCTCTTCTGGGTATATATCCAGAGGAATGGAAATCATTATGTTGAAAAGATACCTGCACTCCCATGTTCATTGCAGCTCTGTTTACAATATCCAAGACATGAAAACAACCTAAGTGTCCATCGATGGGTGATTGGATAAGGCAACTGTGGTATATACACACTACAGAATACTACTCTGCCATAAAAAAGAATGAAATACTCCCATTTGCAACAACATGGATAAACCTGGAGAAACTTATGTTGAGTGAGATAAGCAAAGCACAGAGGGATAAATATGGCATGTGCTCACTTATATGTGGGAGCTAAGAGAGAGGAAGGGGGAAAAGAAAGACCACAGTAGTGCTATGGTCTTGCTGAGGGAGGGAACATTCCTAGGGCTACAAAGTGAAGTGGTGGGGCGAGGGGGAGGGGGAGGGAGGCTGGGGGTTAGTTGGGTGGGGACATGGGGTACAAAAGTAATTTCTGGTAATGGGTATGCTCCTCCTATCAATCTGGCCCTCACATCATGGGTGTGTGTGGCGGGGGGCAATTAGCTTTGTATCTTATGAACATTATTAATAAATAAAAATAAAATTAAAATTAAATTTTAAAAAATCATGTGAGATTTATAGGTCACAGTAAAAACTTGGTTTTCACTTTGTTAGATGGGTTAGATGGAACTTCATTGAAGGGTTCTGAGCAACAGAAGTAACATGACATGACTTTACGTGCTGTTGTGAGAATAGACTGTAACGTGGAACAGTTTAAGGAGGGAAGTCAGTTTGAAGACTCCTATAATAGAATTATAATAGAAATATAGGAGTAAATGCTTGTGAAAATTTTCTCCTCCATGAAAGCAATGAATAAACTGGCAAAAATGGTTGGAATAAACTTTTACAGAAGTCTAGAAGTTAAAGGCTTGTAGCACCCAGGAGACTTTATTCAAGAAAACAGCTGAATCTTGGTAAGAACAGCAAGCGTCATAGTGTTGTACTTGCCCTAGTCCCATTCTTTGCTCTCTAGCTCCACAGTAGTCTTGAAACATAATAGCCACATTCCCAATGCAGTCTGGAAGCCACTGGAAAGGGAAGAATGGAGCTGGAGCTCACTCAAATCCTCATTCTAAAAGTACTGTCGGTATCTGAACTATCTTGTTTCCCTGGAAGACCTCACTTGCAGAACTGCCTGTTTTTGACATTATTTAGAGCTACCAAGTGAGAAAAGCCTTTGCTCAGAGCATTGTCTGTTAGAACAATTACAAGGAAGTATTTTAAATTCACAGCTGCCTAGGGGGATGGATAACAATTGGGGTAATCAATAGAATAACCAGAAAGCTTAAAAGGAAAAGCTTGGGAATGAGATGTTTTGGGAGCTTTAAAAAGTTTTGACATATTCCTGAGAATCTGGAAGGACATATATATGTAGGTGAAAGGTTGAGTTCATGCCCATGGCTGTGTGCATGTTTAGGGCAGATCCGAAAAGCCCTGAGCCCTCGTCACTGATTGATCTTGAGGCTCTGTACAAGCAGGAAGTGAAATCTAATGCTGAGCTGCAGACTGCCTTAATGATTGTTGAAGGCAGGTGCCGACACACACGCAGAGTCCCTCAGCAAAGACAAGGTGACAGATCAGTAATGAATAGCTGACCATTAAGCCAGCTGAGTACAGATTTCAGTGGCTACACACGACAAAGAAATGTACTTTACAGAACTATACTAGAATAATCACCAAACAAACACAAACAACTACCACAAGAAACAACCATAAACCCTGGTGAAGGCTATAATTGGATTTCCAAAGTTGCCATATCACTTAAAATATTCAGTTTTCAAAGTAACAAGTACCATATGATTTCACTTGTATGAGGTTTCTAGAGTAGTCAAGTTCAGAAAGACAGAAAGTAGAATGATAGTTGCCAGGGGCTGGGGGGAGGTGACAATGGGGAGTTAGTGATTAACGGGGACAGTTTCACTTTGGGGAGATGCAAAAGTTCTGGAGATGGAGGGTGGTGATGGTTGCACAACAATGTCAATGTACATAGTGCCACAGAAGTGTACACTTAAAACTGGTTAAAATTGTAAATTTTATGTGATGTATATTTTACCACAATAAAAAGGGTATTGGGTGAAAAAAAAATTCAGTTTTCTACAAAATATTACCAAGACATTTAAAGACACAAAAGATGATGGCCCAAACACAGGGGTGGGGGGAAGCAATCAATAGGAACTATTTCTGAGGAAGTCCAGAATGTTGGACTTACTAGACAAAGACTTTAAATCAGCTATTTTAAGAATATTCAAAGAACTAAAGAAAATCACATCTAAAGAAGTAAATTATGAGAACGATGTCTTACCAAATAGAGAATATCAATAAACAGACAAATTGTTATTAAAATAGAAATTCTGAAGTTGAAAAGCATAATAACCTAATAGAACAATTCACAAGATCAGATGTGGGCAGGAAGAAGAAAGAATCATCAGCTGGTTTTAATATGGGTCAATTGAGATTATCCAGTTAGAGGAACAGAAAGAAAAAAGAATAAAGAAAACTAGACAGAGCCTCAGATGTCTGTGAGATACCATCAAGCACACCTTGCTTCTCACGCTCATTTCAGAATGGGAGTCTCAAAGGAGAATAGAGAGACTATGAAGCAGAAATAATAATTGAAAAATTAATGGCAGGAAGCTTCCTAAATTTGCTGAAAAACATTAATCTACACATCCAAGAAGCTTAATAAACTTCAAGTAGGATGAACCCAAAGAAAGCTTCATATAGACAAATCGTAATCAAACTATCAAAAGCCAAAGACCAATAGAGAATTTTTAACACAGCAAGAGAGGAGTGACTCCTCACACACAAGGAGCATGCACAGGTGGTCCACTGTAAAAGGAGGGAGAAACGGAGCCTACGGGCACAGATGTAAGTGGGATGGTAGTTTTGGTGTTGGGAACATGTGGAAATCCTCTGATGCTTCCATTTTTCTCAATGAAGTTAGGTACAAGACCATCAACTCAGAGTTGGAGGGAGACCAAGGGAGGAAGAATAGAGGCAGAAACAAAATTAGCAATTTTGTGCAAAGTCAAGCAGTACTGAGGTCAAATCAATATTGCAATTCAGAACCTGCTCGTTGTTCATTGCCATTAACACTGTGTGGCCTGTGGTAGACAGCCTCCTCTTTGAACTAGTCGTTTGTTGATTGACACTGAACTTTTTACATTAATTTAAATGTTTAAGCCTTACAGCACTCTAGGCAAAGTCCCTGTTGTCCACCTAGTTACTGTGGAAATATTAAGCCCCTGCTAAATTACATTTTTACAATCTCTCAATATCCCCTGCTTTCTTCTCTTCAGGCTGCAGTCTTTGCCTTTGTATGGCCAGAGGTCACAAACTGGGGGCTGTGAACAAACTTGGGGCAGGAAGCACCCTTTTTGACCTATAGAACATTAAGAAAAATAAAGAATTATGGACAGTATTCAAAAATCAAGAGATCTTAGATTAAAATCTATGTTTCTGCTTCCTGGCTTCTGAGGAAGATCTGCCAGACTGAACCAGGTTAAGAGTAGTCGCCTGGAGCTAAGCCGTGACTGGCCTCTGCACAGGGGTGCACACTCCACCTGCCACTTTGCAAACCTCAGTGCACACCATTTTCTCTTCACAGGATAAATGACCTTCTCTTGTGTTACTGAATGCCCAGAACATTCTAGTCATTCCTGTAGTCCAATAGCCTTTTCCTGTCAGCCATTTGTGTTCTCAAAGTTCCCACTGCATTTTGTAGGCTCAAATCTCATAGCACTTCTCATCTTCAACCTTTATGGAATCTTGTTTTTTCTACCTTTCTGTCTCTTCTTTTAGATTTTGAGTTCCTTAAAGGGAGAACTGGCATTTTAACTTACCTTTAAGTAAATGTTTCTGTATAAGCAAGAACAACAAAATGTGCAACTAATAGTAACTTTGGTCCATTACAGTTCTGTTTATGAGATTCTAACAAATTTTAAGTCTATTTTAAGCACAGTACAGTGTTTGTTAGTGACTAACATTGATATTAACGTAGAAAATGTTAAAAATCAATGCAGCTCATCTTGGAATGCACTGCTACTTAGCAGACAAACAAAATTTCTCTTATATTCTACATTATAATATTGTGATACAATGCTTTTTAAGTCCTGTCAAGGAAGTTAACAGACATATTCTAAAATGCACCACAGGTCTATGGAATGCAAATTTGTTATCAAAACTCATGTCCTTGGAGTGGTATCTGAAACTATACACAACTTGGAAAGTTATACCAACTCTTGGTGATTTGCTTATTCTCTTTGCCACTGAAGGTGAGTTTCTCCTTAAATGTTCTCATTCTACATACAATCTTTCCCTTACTTTGTGTATATTTGTTGTAAATATACACAAAGGAAGGAATACTAGTGTGCGTATTTTTGTGTGTGTACACATTTCTGGGACAGGAAAAGAAAATTAGTGGGCATCATGAAATTCAAATAAACCCTGGAGTTTAGTGAATCTTAATATATCAGTGTTGGTTTCTTAGTTTGACAAATGCGTCTTGATAATGTAAGATGTTAACAGTGGAGGAAACTGGGTGAGGGGTATGTGGGAACTCTCTGCAGTACCTTTACAACCTTTCTGTAAACCTACAAATATTCTGAAATAAAGTTCATTTAAAAATAAATAAATGAAAGTTGATGCAGTGTTTGGAAAGTATTCTCAAATTAAAACTTGGAAAGCTGGCACATCCCACAGCTCTTCTGAGATCATGAAGTCAGGAGAATTGCTTGTGATAATAGCATACTTTATCAAATAATTAATGTATCATCTCTCTAGGTGTAAATGTACATGCACATGTATATTTGGATTCACACAGACACAAGTAAGAAAAGGAGTCATTAATATTATTTGATTCATAAAGTAACATTTAAAAAAATAGAAAATTAGTAAATATGTATGCTTTTCTTTTGTTCTGTAACATGTTAATGCTTATTAGAAGTGTAATGTTAAAGGGTATATCTAAAATGCTAGTTAGAACACTCTATTTGAAGATATTGACTGATATATCCTAATGATATTCTAAATCTTCTAATATAAGAAAAGTCTTCCATGATGGGTCAGGAAGATCCTCAGGTATAGCTGTATTTGGAAAGCAAAATAGTTGTTTATTGTCAACTGGACTGTCCAGTTATTTAGTCCTGTCTGTAAAAAGTGTCAGAGGTGGGATCTTTCTTGATATTACCCATTTGATATGCCTAAATATATCATTTTGTTATTTGCACCTTGAAATAGAGATATACCTGTGAATTATCTATCATAGAGCTATTTAATAGTGAAACAAATTTTTTTTGCAAAAATACATGAAACTATCATTCATATGTAAAAATGGAATCAGTATTTCAATATACTCACTTTAGCACGTAGAAAAAATTTCTGTTTTCTTATGCCATCTCTAAAATGGCATTCTGCCTACTTTAAAAACATTTTTAAAGACAGATGGAATTTTGCATTTTCAACTATAAAATAAGAAGGTATTTTACAGCTTTCTCTGTTAGGATATTCAATCCCAAACATTTTTATAGACTAAATGAATTGCATAAGTCAACAGTATCCAGAATTCTTAGTTTACAATATCTTAATTGCCATTATTGTATGCAGTGTAAGTAATATACCATCATCAAATTTATAGTATAATTGTAAGTAGCAAATGTATAATTACTACAATTTAACCTCTCCAAATTGATGCAATCCAATATAATTATCTGGGCTACATAAATGGATGCTAATCAGCAAGAAAATACTTAAATAAAACAAGAATGTTAACGCAGCAACTGCAAAATAAACAAAGTTTTGAAGAAGAAAAAATTCAGGGACAAGTTACATCTCCAACAATAAATCATAAATGCATACTATTTTAAATCCTTTTTCCTGTCCACTCAGACTTTAGTTGTGGCCAGAATGGTTTAAGTATGTCTTTTGAACTCTATCCACATTGACAGTTCTTTTCCTGTATTCATTTCTTCATTCAGTGAGCCATTCAATCTCCCATTCATTTGGTAAAGATGTATTCTCAGCCCATTATGAATTGGACAATGTGGAAGTATTAGAGATGAAACAGAATCAGTCCATGTCCTGAGTCTAATTAATTTAAATAACACTAAGTCAAAGAAAGGAGATACTTTCATTTTAAAAGTTAATCAGATCATGCATTTGCCTGCTTAAATCTCTCAAATGACTTCCCATTGGTCTTAAATTCAAATTCAACTACTAACCGTGACCTGCAAGGCCCTATGTGATCTAGCTTTGACCACTCACCTCACTTTTTTCTCTGCTTTCCAGCTCTGCTGTACAGAAACCACAGGAAGTGCATTTTTATTCCTAAAACTCATTCCTGCCTCAGGGCCTTTGCACTTGCTCTTACTAAATCTGTCTACAAAGCTGCCTCTTCCTTTCTCACCTGCAGGCCCCACACAGCTCAGAGATTCTACAAAATACTTTCTTCATATCACTGCTGTGTATTACTTCAGAACTGCACCACAACAAAAAGATCACATACTTCTCTTGGAAAGAAAAATTGCAGAAATCCTTTTTTTGTAGCAGAAGAAATCATAGTCATTATCAGAAACCTTAAGAAAACAAAAGTACAACCACTCTAAACTGCTACAAGCAATGTAAATTATTGTGAAATCTTACAAATTGGTGCTTGTTTTTGATCATTGTACTTGATACAGAAATTCAACTATCTATCATAAATGTATCCAAACTCAGTATGGAAGCTATAATGAAACATTACACATTCATTAACTATTATTTATACTGTTTAGAATTTATAAGATTTTGAGCAAAGATAATTTGGAAAGCCCAGATCTTTCTTAAAACCTTCCAAAAAGATTGTGTTCATGTCTTTTTTCTCTCAGCAACTTTCTTTACATCAAGAAGCATCATCATGATGCTAAATAAATATGTCTTCCATCGAAAGGAGTTTGTATTTTTAATTGTGTTTATTCAGTGTTCTTTCCTTTCATCTTTTCTTATAGGGATTCAGGCATGAGTACTTAGTATTTGGCCAGAGTCCTGACTCTAGGAAGAACTAGTTATTTAACTTCAAGAAAGATCATTTCACTTACTTGTTTACTTATTTAATATCTGATATTTTGCCTGAATGTACCTGATGAAACAATGTTAACTGAATAGAAATATAAGGAGAGAGGAGCTTCATGAGAATAGGAAGGGAAACATACTACCCAGGAGACGTGCAACAGCTTGCTTTGAAATTTTAAGAGAAAAGTGTTTTTGCCTCAGTTTGCCTCAGTTTTCTCATTTGAATACTAAGGGATTAATCTAGATCCAGGAAGACGAATAGGTCCTCTCTCACATGCAAACCAGTTTTGTTAGAAGAGGGTGATGCACCATGTAGAGAAGTGTCTTGAGGCCATATATGGGCTCCCTAGGAAAGAATGAAAGGTTGTGTGAGGTCTGCTAAGCAAGGACATGGAATTTGGAAATGGCAGCAGATGTGTCATGTACTGGCAAATCCTGGACAAGATCACAGCTGTCAGTGATTCTTTTTAAATGTCTTCACTGTTTTTGCACAGTTTCTTACTGTGTGGTGAAAACCCTTTGCCAAAAGCGAAAAATCATCCAAATCCAATATTTATTGAATTTCTATTTTGTAGTGACTTAATTTCAGTGAATGTATTATAAATGTATGGCCATCACTCCTCTTTTCTGACGTCCTTAGAAGTTTAGATCTGCTTAATGCTGCATTTATGTTTCTGGGTAAGTTTCCTGAGAGTAATTGGCACCATCAGAATGAATTTGTCACCCCCTGACTTGCTTCCTTTTTCTTTGTCAGCTTCTCAAAATTGCATCAACTGTTTCTGAGTAATGCATCGCTAATCCCAGCACCTAGTAGAGACCTGTTGGACTTCTTCATTCTTCCAAATAATCAAATTTACTCTCATCTATCCCAGTGTCCTACTGCTTTTCTTCAACCCCTTACTGCCTAGGACTTTACCGCCCTCCAGTCCATCACTTCTGTGTTGGGTGGGACCATAGGTCTGGGTGGTTTTCTGAAATATGCTATTGAGTCCTCCTGAGACTTCACATCTCTGAGGCTGGAATCCCATCCCAAACCAGTATAGATGGCTGGAACTCAGTGTCATACTCTCTGGTTCTTATAAACTCTCATTTTCTAGGAATGGATTCTAGTATTGAGTAATAATAGAAAACATATTTTGAGTAAATAACTATTTGCTAGTAGGTAATATCTGGATTATCTCATCCCTAGAAACAATGTACGAAACCCTTATCCATTTTAAAGATGGGAGAGTGGAAGCTTAGGAAAGTTAAGTAACTTGCCCAAAGTCACACAGCAGGTGAGTAATGCAGTTGAATATGAACCAAGGGACCTGAAAATGAACCTGCACTCTGACTCTGCTCTCTTGTTGTCCTGGATTTATTGACTTTCTGCTCCTGCTGGACTGGTAGCAGGTAGGGTGGACACATAGAGAGTACCTGCCTCATCAGGACTGGTGCCTGATAGGATTTCTGCATTGGGACCTTTCCCTTTCATATCCCTTTACTGTTTTTCTGGCTCTATTTTTAAATGTGTGCAAAGAGCTTTACTTAGCATTGGGGATATGTAACAAACAAGACAGGCACTGTCTCTTTCATCTACATAGCAACTAGCAGGGAAAAAAACCTTAATCACATAATTTTACAAAGGATTGCATACAGACTGGTGATAAGCTCTACCAAGGAAGATAGCAAAAAGCCTAAACAGGATGACCTGACCTATCAGAGAATGGCCGCTTTGCTCATTAACTCGATGGAATGGCTCAGTACTTATTGCCTGACTCACACATCACCTCCTTTCCAAGTTCAGCCACAGAGAAGTTTCTTCAGTAGAATTCCAGCTCTGAGTTGCACGGGTCCCAGCATGCTTTGCAGCTCTTCCAGTGCACAGCATCCTCTTCACTAATAGAGGTTTTACTGGATATATTTATTAACATATTTCAAGCTACCATTACCTTATCAGGCCTCTGCTCTGCCAAAATACTGAGCATGTTGTTTTATTGATTGGGGACCTCCTGACGGTAGCAATATGCGCACAAGCATTATTCTCATGCCCCTCTAGCTTTAATAGTCTGGAGGTAATATTGAAAGTAATTTACTGTCGTCTATAGAAGGCAGTTCAAATGCTATGGTAGTTAGAGCTGCCAATTTGGAAATTCTGGTCTGAATACAAATGAGTTTTCTTAAGTCCTTTCAGAACTAATGTCATAAGACAAGAGAGCAAGAAAGACCAAGCTTCTGAAAGGCGCCACTGACCTAATGGCCATACACAACTATAGTAAGTGGGAACAGTTTCTTAGGAGAGAAAAATAAATGTTCCTTTTTCCTGAATTTTTTAGTCAATGACAGGGACTGAGTGAGAATTTGCTAATACATTGACTTTAATTTAGTGCCTAAATTCTGCATCTTTCTGCTATTACTGCATTGCAGGATTCAACACGTGCTGAAGGCAGAGCAGAGGTTTAGATAAAGAAAATACTTAAACATTGTTGTTTCCCAATCAGTGATAACATTAAGAATTTTTATGTACCAAATTATTCAGTATTTTATATTATCAAGGGATCAATCTTTAAAAAGAGCAAACAGAAAATCTACTCTCCAAAAAAAAAAAAAAAAAAAAAATCACTTTATATTCATTGCTTTCTTTGACCTAAATGCCAAAAAAGAAACAAACAAAAAACACTTTAAGTTCTATAAGTATGTGCACACCTTGTTGATACATTTTAACTGCTGGATAGCATTGATAGCATTTCACTGAATGAACAAATCACATTATGTAAACATTGCACAACAGAGGGACGATTAGGTTGTACTCATTTTTTTAAGCTAGAATGCACAGTGATTCAGTGAAAATCCTTGCACATGTCTTTTTGTGCTCATCTAGTTTCTCTAGAACAGACACCCATAAAAAAGTGGGGGGAAAACAGGTTGTAAAAAGATGTGCGGTAGGATTCCAATTATATAAATCTTTAAAACTGAAAAAGATTGTTTGTGGATGAACTTATTCATATTGTAGAAGTTTAAAAACATTCATGGAAATGATCCACACTCACTGGGGTAAGGCATGGAGCTGGCGAAGCACCTGGAAATCTCTGGGTGTTCAGGGAGCTGACCCACACACAAGCTGAGAGGACCACCCAGCCTCAGTCCTGGGGTGAGCTGGATTCAGTTACAGAGAAGACTCAACCCTTGGGTGGGAAGGAAGATATAGGGTCCTTTAATTCCACATGAAACCAAACTGAATCAGGAATAAGCTATGAAGAAAACAAGACTGAAGATTCTATAAGAAAGGAAGGCACAGCTGTGTGGTGAGACTGTGGGAAAGCCAATGCAGTTGGAGTGAGCTCATTGGGTTTGAATGATGGGCAAGATAGTCAATCTTTCAGAGACTCAGTTTCTTTATATCAGTATAAAGCTAGGGCTTACAGACCCTAGCTTTGCACAGCATTGAGTCTGTTGCACAGATTGGGTTATAAACCCTCCACATGCAGGTCTGTGAGCTAGGTAATAGAAAAAAAAAAGGTTCTGAGAGCCATAGGTATAGAAAAATGAATGGGTTTTATTCAGATCTAGGAATAACTATCCTAGTGGCTTCTCTGAGAGTTCTGAGAAGCACTGTGGATCAGAGCTGTTAGTCTTTTATATTTGAGTCCACAACTCTGGACACCTGGGTGCCCATACACAACTTATATTCAGTAGTCACAAGGAACACCTGAGGATATTTACAGCAAATGCTCAGCAAGGTTCTGAACATCCAAGAGGCCCTGACATTTTCCTATTTTTCCCCAAAATCAAAAATAGGAGTAATGGAGTTGCAGTCAAGATGGCAGAACAGATAGTCCCCAGTGTCACTCTCTCCCACAAATCAACCAATTTACAACTATTAAAAAGCAATGACAGCCAAGCTGGGGTCACTAGAGCTCAAGGGAAGAGGTGGAGAGACCTATAGAGTGCATGAAGTGGGGAGAAGCCATGATGACAGAAAGAAAAAAAATACTGTGACCATTTTGAGCCTCAGCAGCTTCCAGGTTGGCCCTGGTGAGTGCACAAAGCAGGAGCCGGCAAAAACCACAGCTGTGTGCTTTGGATAAAGTTGCTTGGAGGCAGCAGGGGAGAAGAGGGTGTTGGTGGCCCCCTGGCTAGCGAGACCACTGATAGGGTTCCTGTGAACCCATATAGGAGCAAGGAGCCCCAACAACTGAAAAAAAAGAGACACTCAGAGGCCAGTAAGTCATTGCAAGGGACTGAAGCATGGCTTGTCCCATGGGAAGTGTTTGCAGCATGAGCAGTGGGGGAGACAGACCCACTGGGAGAACACTGGGGCACAGCAAGGACAGCAGATCTGCCCTCCAATAAGCACATGACCACTCAGAGGAGATGGGTCAGGAATATAGAATTGCATGGGGTGCAGCTTGATGAAGAGACTCAGGCCCAGACCAGAGTTTCTACACAACCCAGGTGCACTGGATCTCTCAAGAGCCAGAAGTACCTATAAAGCCAACCATTAAAACCTAAGCTACACAGGGCTGAGCCCATGGCGCACTCGGGAGAGTGCTGCGCTGGCAGCATGGCGACGCTCCCACCACGGGTTCGGATCCTATATAGGAATGGCCGGTGCACTCACTGGCTGAGTGCCGGTCATGAAAAAGACTAAAAAAGAGAAAAAAACCTGAGCTACACAAAAAGCCTTCTCTAGGGAAACAGCAGCAAAGCAGCAATTTAGCTCAACCACACAGCTCAATTACTGGTCCCCACAGGAAGTTCCCCCATTTTAGAAGTAAGCAAAGGACAACAAATTAGTTCCAGCACAGAGTTTAAGTGGTGGGAACAGCAAATGATCCAACACAGAACTGAAAGAAAAACAAAGTACCTGCAACTGGAGACAAAGTTTGATATTAACTAGTAAAGGTTTCGTTTCACCAAAGAATACCTATAATACCTAGAAGGACTGGAAGTCCCCTGGGCTACCAAGCCAGAAATGGGGAAGGTCTAGGGACCTCAGCAATGCCCCCCGACACCCACAATCAGTCCTGAAGGTTGGGGACGAGGGCCTCGGCCATGGCCCCCCCACCCACTCCCACTCAGCCAGCCCAGTGGCAAGCACCAAGCCACCACAGGAAGTTCCCCAGGCTATCCCGAGCTGGGTCAGTGGAGGACCACACCCCACTGACCCCAGCAGCCAGCCCAGCAACAACTACCAACCTACAGCAAGAAGGGCCCTGGGTTTCCGAGCTGGAGTGGTGGTTGGCGAGGGCTTTTGCCCCCCCCCCCAACATCTGCATCCAGACCGGCAATGACCAAGCCACCCCTGGAAGCCCCCTGGGCTCCCCTGTGGGAATGTGGGGGGTGCTTCAGGCTTCAATCCCACCCCTCCTCCTTCCTCCTTCTTCCATCCCATTTCCTTCCCCTTTCCTCTCTCCCTCTCCCTCCCAACTGCCCAACTGCTCTGCAACAACATCCTAGAGGGTAAAAAAATAATATTAATAAAATTACATTTTCTTTTTAAAAAAAGTAGGAGTAACTACCTTGGTGATATTCTTACAAGAATTAAGTAAAATAGCATATGAAAGTGCTTGGCACCTCAATAAAAGTTAGTTTCCCCTCCAGTCATTAAGGTAAATGTGATTGAGAGTGGGGCACAGAGAAACAGCCAGCAGTCTTTAGCTGAAGTTTTCTGAAGTGCCCTCTCTGAAGGGATCTAACAAAATCCCATTGATGCTGCCACACCTCAGTCCTGGCAGTGGGGCTGGGGTCAAGTTCTAGGCTGTGCAGAGACTGAAAAGGGTTGCACACGAGTGAGGAGGATACCTGGTAGATTATGCATGTATTCCTCAAACTGGTTAGGATTCAGCAGGCCCTTCATTCAGATACATGTGTAGGGGAAGCTTAGCAGTTGAGACTGCGACATTAAGCAGCAAGCATCCTCGTTCACGTTCTGGCCACTGGTCCAAAGAGCAGGCAAGGGGTTCGAGGAGGCAACTTGAGTGTCTACTGGGTGAGCTGTACCAGCACAAGCTCACTGCTCTTTCTCTGCCCTGCAAAGCTGTCTTACCCTGTAAAACGTTCATCCCGATATAAATTTCCAGTGGAAGATTTCGAAGTCAAATACAAATCTTTAGCATAGGCATTCTCTATCTGCTGCTACTCTTGTTCATTGCTGTTTTGTAATTTTCCTTTTATTCAAATTAAATACCTTGCAGTCATTCAGAAAGCATGCCTTCTGTTGCCGCATCTTTCCGCTGTCAGAGCGTTAATTAGCTCTTGGCAGGTCTTAGACTCTGAAGAGCTTGAAAGGATGATTTGTGATTGTGCACTGAAGTACAGCAAGTTGCTTCAAATACACATGGTTAAAAGTCTATTGTTTGGTGATTGTCAATTCCTACACGATCTAGATTTTCATTTATTTGGCAGTAGTAGAAAATAGTGTTTCACTTTCCTGAAGGTAGAGCCATCATTATTTCTTATACCTGAACAAAGGAAGGCTGTAAAAACCTGAGGAAAAACATAAAAAGAAAAATGCGATCTTACTGAAGCAAAAAGCCCTATAAAATCTGAAAAGGGCTGCTTTGTGGAAGACCTATACTATAAAATTGATTCTTATTGCTACCGTTACCTTTAAAGGGGTCAAACATGGGCAACTCACAGAGAATCTTTCTTATTCATCTTTGCTGGCAAAATGAAGTCCATTCTTCTTAGACTGGCATTAGAATCCTTATGGGTTTTGAATTTGACACATTTGTCCCACCATTTCTCCTACTACCTATCTGCATACACATTAAGTGGCAAATTTTGAACATCCCAGTCCTTCTTTAATAGCCTAATTCAATTTTTACTTTCTTCCTGAGTCCTTTTCCCTACACTACTAATGGTCTCTCCCTCCTAGGGATAAGATTAGCAAATAAAAAAATAAGATGCTAGGTTAATTTTGAATTTCAGATAAAAACAAGAAATTATTTTTAATATAATTATATCCCATGCAATATAGGTATTTGGGATATATCGTAACTACAAATTTATTCCTTATATGTCTGAAATTCAAGTTTAACTGGGTGACCTGTTTTGTATCTGGTAACCCTACTTCCTTCTCTGAACTCTTGTGAGATTCATTGTCCTCATCATTTACTTTTTAATTGGCATTTCCAACCTAGTTTTTTGTGGCTGCAGTCAGAATTTAAGATCCCTAGAAACAGTGGGGAGCTCTACTTCCAGTTAAGATACAGAGGAGTGTGAAAGGTCTTCGTTCATGCAATTAAAAACCCCAAATCACCATGCAGACATACAAACAAAAATAATAATCATGTTTCTTAAAGACATTGAAGTATTATGGGCATGAAGAAATCTTAAAGAACTAATATCAGAGGGACAAGCTGTTGGAGGTGAGACCAGTTTCTAAGACTGTGGTCAGGAAACAGAGGAGGCCACCTGCAGGGAAGGACAGTCCTTGCTGTCACAGAGAGAAACCAGCAAGCCCTGGGCAAATCTGTGTGCTGGCATGTTATATCTGAATCTGAAAGAGCCTAGTAATCCTCTCTCATAGAAATGTTACTGAATAAGCAGAGACTGGGAGCTGGGATGCAAAATGTAAAAAGACCTCATTATTTTATAGCCAGAAAAAAAGGCCAATACTTACAGGGGAATAATAAGTATGACATTATAAGAAACAATGGCAGTAAGAAGAAAATAGACCAAAACCTTTCAAGTGCTAAAACACAAAAAATAACAATATTGTCCGCCTAAAATTCTTTGAGGATACTTCAAGAAGTTCATAAAAAGATTCATATTATCTTTTAATTCTATTTTTCTATGAACTTTTTGAAGTACATACACACTGTTCGGTAAAAATATCTGTCAAAAATTAAGGTTAAAGAAAAACATTTTCAGATAAAGAAAACAAGAAAGAAATGGTTGCCAGCAGATCCACATGAATAAAAATGCTAAAGAGTTTTTCCCTCTTAAAGGAGATGGTACCAGATAGAAATTCAGATCTACAATAGGAATAAAGACCCTTGATAATGCAAATAAAATGGTAAATATATAAGATTATTCTCTCTCTTAAATTTTTAAAAAGTCAATTAAAATTCTTTACACTATACGTGAAAAAATATATTAACTCAAGGTAGATCATGATAAATTCTGAATGTATATTGTGATTCCTAAAACAATGGTCATAAAAATAATAAAATTAGGCATAGTTTAAAAAGCCAGTAAGGAAATACTGAAAGATACTCATTTATACCCCCCCCCCCAGCCAAATGGAAAGAAACAAAAAACAGAAGGGACAAAAAGAGAATAAAGATAACGTGTCTCTCTGTAGATCCCTTTTCATAAACTACTTTAATTTTCAGAAATAAATGAGAAAACCACAATAGCTCTAGCTTAGAGAAACTATCCATGCCAAGCCTATTCTTTGTGGGGCTTTTTGTGAGTCTGCAGTCAGAGACTTGGCTGGAAGGCTGTGCCTCTATAGTCATTTCTATTCATGACTTATTTCTAACATCTTTATTGAGATACAATTTACATGCCATATAATTCACCCAATTCAAAGATACAATTCAATATTTTTTAGTAAATTTACAGAGTTTTGCAACCAATGCCACAACATAGCTTTAGAATATTGCATCATCCCCAAAGATACCTGGCACCATTTAGCCCTTTTCTCCTACCATTCTGTTTGCTAAATTTTAGGATCCCTGGATACAGCCTCAACTCACTGAACCCAGATCCCTGCTTGTAGACTTTTGTGTAATAAGCTCCTGCAGGTGATTTTAGAAAACAGTAAATTTGACAACTGCAATGGTAATCCTGCTCTCTTCTCATCAAATCTATTTCACTTTGCCTCTTCATTAGATCATGAAAGTTTAGAAAGATCTCATTATCTAGTGATAAACATAACCCCGTAGAAATTAACGGTATACCCAAGGTGCTGGCATTGTCCAACTGCAGTCGCACTTGTCTGTGCTGACTCCCTGGTGTGGTACAGTCTAGGGGCCCTGTGTAGACTCATGTTGATTTAAAATGAAAGATTCTTGCTGAAATATGTGAACATTTTAACTATTTAATATAAAGTGTAATAGAAAGTAGTGGTTAAGAACAAGAGCACTAGAGTGTGGTGGGGTCAAATTATGGCTTTCTATCTTTGTGAACTTGGGCAAGGCACCCAAATTCATGGAATCTTAGTTCCACTCTCTGGAATAACATATTCTTCATGAGGTTGTGATGTGCATAAAGTGAAACAAAATAAGTAAACAATTTGGAAAAATACCTGGCACATGGTAAGTATTTACTAGATGTTAATTATTCCTGGCATTATAGTTTATAGCTAGTAATTTCAGGTTGGGGTTATACCAGGACCGATTTGGAACATTTTGCTGCTCGATTCTACAATTAAGTAAGAAGGCTTAAGTTTTATAACCATGGCACTTACTTCAAAGGAATATTGTCACTGAGAAATAGATACAGAAAAACTCAGAGGGAGATGGCAGGATGGTAAATTGCTCATCTTATTCAGATGGAGTTTAGAAAAGTTGAGCCTGCACATTTTTGAAACTATGGCTGTGAGAAGCATCGACTACAACCATGTATTTATGTATTTCTGCTGTTGAAGAATTCTTAGAAGCGTGTACATGTTGTGCAGTTAGCATCTGTTTCTACAGCAATTCAAAAGCCATCGTGCCCTCTCCCTATACAACGCTTTTGGGTAATTTATTATTACCATTTTTTACTTCTATCAGTATGTCCCTATCTCTGATTTCAGAAATAGTGTATTGCTTTTCTCTGACAATCTAAAGGGGTCACAGGAATTTTAAAGTGGATTGCTACACCAAGTGGAAATGAGAGGCAAGGGAGAAGGCTGTGACTTCAGGATGGCAAGAGATGTGGTTCGACTACAAATTTAGAGGCAGCTTTGACTGGGGGAAACAGGAAAGTACAAGAACAATCAGAGGAAACTATTACAGATCTCTGGGCAGAGGGAAAACTCGTGGGGGGGGGGGGGAAATGTTCCTGCAGAGAGAGAGGGAGGACACAGCTGGTGACAATGTTAGACTGTCAGTTGTGGGGAAACTCACATGGAGCAGAGCCAGAGAAGAGCACAGGCTCCTTGCAGGTGCATTGAGGGCAAGGATAGGGTTAGATCTGCACATGTATCCAAACTAACTCTCTTGCACCTGTGCACGTGCACAAGAATGCACACGTGCTCTGCCAGGGACAACAGCATACCCATGTGGCCCCGGCAGTGGGAAGTGTGAACTGCTGACTGGGATGAACAGGGAGCGTGGGCTTTCTCTGCGTGGGCCTGTGCTGCGGCAGCTGGGGAAGGGCTGTTATTTTCATTGATTTCATGGCTCTCAGAGGGCACTGCTGCTGTCTCTGCCTGGCCACACAGCCCAGGAGACAATTCCCTTGCAGGATGGCTTCCTATACACTTGCATCTACTGAGCTGCCTTGGGTGATGGAAACAGTACTGCTAAGAGATGAGGGTTCTGGCTTTATGATGTGAAGGGAACTGCTGGGAGGTGTGTATTTCAAGACCTAAAAAGTGCCACAGACAAAGAAAATAGAAAAGGAAGACTCAGCAGTAAAACAGAAGTAATAGTAGTGACCTCCGTTGAAATATAATCAACAGGGAAAGAACCCATGTGGGCACAGGCCAGATGTTGGGGAAAAGAGGAATGACATTCTGGGAACTAGAGCAGAAAAGCAGGTCTCACTAAAAAAGTCAGGGGATTAGGAAAATATTAGAAAAAAATATGGTTTCCAGAGTCTACTTTGAACCTAGGAAACAAGCAAACATCTATAAGCTAAAATTAATACATACATAAAAAGATTTTTTTTATATAAACAGAGGTATCTAAAAGTCAGCATCACAACATCTGAAAATTGACAAGCAGACATGGTAAATAGAGGAATGCTCCTTTTTATTGTACTTTGTTTCCAGGGAATACAGTAAGGAAAAGAATGGGAAATAACCAGGTTTTTGTGCTATCTCATACCTAAGATGCTCCTAAGACCCGAAATAAAAATTGTTCCATAGACAAAAAGATTGGCTGAATAAAAAACTAGCTCACAAAATGAAACCATACACTGTGTGCTTTGGGGAAAATGAAAAGTCCTATGCGGGAAGCAAGACACAAGGGAAACAGCAGGTGAAAGTGCAGACACCAGAAGGATAAGTCACCACATGGGGAAGGGAGTGGCACTTAAGTAAAAGAGAAAATTCCTGAAATGTTTAAAAAGGGAGTTCCAGATTCCATCTATAATAATTCAATTAAAGGTGCAGACATTGCAAAACCAGCTTTTTAAAAGATTTAGAGTATCACCTACAGGAAAGTATAACCACTGAAGAAAACATCAAGATCATAGATATGTTCAATTTTTGAGTGTGTATTTTTGTATTATTCTTAGCACTGTGTAAAACAGATTAGATAGGAAAAGAATCTGCTCTGAGTGTTTGATATTGACCAAGGGATATTGATATTTTTCTCAGGATAAGCAGCCAGCTTTACAGACTATAATAACTCAGAAATGAAAGCAGGATATAACCAGAAAAATGGTTAAATTGCACAAAATTTTCAGTTGGGATGACCCCCACTTTATTCGAATGATGTCTTCACTAAAGAAAAGTTGAATTTGAAACTGAGAAGTAAAGCACCCACATGTGTATCCACTGACCCTAAATGAATGGTCACTGCTGTGAAAATTATGAAATCAAGGAGAGTGGGGCAGTAACCTGATTCCCTAGAGGATTATAAACTCTAGAAGCTCTCAGAGATGAAAAGATAAATGTGTTAGATTAATTGGAAGGACAAGTCAAAAATATAAAATTGGGTTGTATCTAACACTTCCGCAAAGTGTTAGAAGGACATTATATGCTTGTCAATTTTTCGTGTTATGAATTTTTCATAATATTTGTACTCTTAAAAGAAAGAAAAATGATACATAATCCTATTCCTCTAACACTTTTTCAAAAATTTGTGTGATTTTACTTTTCTCCTTCTATTCTTTGTTCATAAGATTATACATTCTGACACAATTATAAATAGAGCATATATATTTTTTTTTTTTTACAAAATGCATCCTATCTACAGCCTGGTGCCCTGAATTTCTAGGCTTAATATCTTTGTGTGGGAGTCTCCATACTCTTCCCCTGTAACTCCCTCTATCTTGCCTAGCAAAAATGGCAAAACTGGATTTCCATTGGCTACCACTTTTACGCTGAAATTATTCTCTATCTGATTTTCCTTTTCAAATTCAAAGGAAGCTCTTTTCTTCTGACCTTTTGATTAAACTCACTTATCTATAATCATTCTAGACTTTATCCTACCTTTGGAATGCTTCTCATGGGGGTGTTATTATTATTTTGAATGGGACAATTCTCCTCTGAAAATGAAATAACCTTGGTTTTCACCCACTACATAACAGGAGGGCTCTCCTGTCCTTGTTACAAATAACATAGATTCCAAAATTCTCCTTAGAAGGTAGCATCATCCCACTGAGAATCACTAACTGCTGTAGATTGATTGAATTGTGTCCCCAAAGTTCATAGACTAGAAGCTTAATCTCCACTGTAATTGTTGAGGGTGGGAAATCCTATTATGGTAATTAAAGGTTGGGGCCTTGAAGAGGTGATCAGATTGTAGAACCATGCTGCAGTGAATGGATTCAAAATGGTGGTCATGTGTGTGGTTCTGAGGGCTTTAAAAGGAGAGTGCATGACGAACTACCTTTTTCTCTGCTCTGCCATTTTCTTTCACGTGAGACCCCTGCCTTGCTGTAAAGCCACTATCCACACCAGATGTGTTTCTCTGGACTTTGGACTTCCCAGCCTCTCAAACTGTAAACAATAAATTTGATTTTCTTATAAATCACCTTGTTCCAGGTATTTTGTTACAAAGTAACAGAAATGAACTAATACACTAACATATATAATTCACTGTGCTAAAGATTCAGAACCAAACTAACAAAAACATAGCATGATTCTAGAAATATGTCAAAGCACTGCTTATCCAGAAGTGTCTTCTTCCATGATTCCTGAAATTTCCACTATTACCTGTCACCTTGAATAGATATGTAATAATAACAAAGTATATAGCTCTTACCATATGCCAGGCAGTATTCTAAGCACTATACACACATAGTAATTTAATCCTCACTGTAACTCTATCAGTTCCAGCTGCTATAACATAATATTGTAGACTTGGTGGCTTAAGAAACCAAACATTTATTTATCACAGTTCTAGAGGCTGGGAAGTTGAAGATCAAGGAGTTTGCAGATGTGATGTCTGGTGAGGGCCCTCTTCTGGTTTGCAGAAAGCCACCTTTTTGTTGTATCCTCACATGGTAGGGAAAGAGAGAGAGCAACAGCAAGCTCTACTCTATCTTTTCTTATAAAGGCACTAATTCCAGCATGAGTGCTCTACCCTCAAGACCTAATTACCTCCTAAAGGCCTCATCTCCAAATAGTGTCAGATTGGGGATTAGGGTTTCAGCGTAAGATTTCAGGGGGACACAAACATTCAGTCCATAACGGGTATTATTAATATTATTCCCATTTTACTGATGAGGAAACTGAGGCATTGAGAGTTAAGTGACTGGTAACTAGTAGAGTCACTAGTTGGTTAGTGGTGGGGCAAATATTTGAGCTAATGTGATACAAGTCCAGAGTCCATGCATGCTTTTAATTACTAGCGTACGATGCCTCTAGGTGAATCCAAGATCACAGGCTCCAATGGTCACTGCTAAAATGATTGTCCGTTACCTTGGAAGAAAGTAAAGTCATGTAGTATGCTAATCTTCAGCCATAACTATATGGATGGCCCCATCAAACATAAAAAATTAACAAAAGAGGTATACATGGTACTGGTTGAAAGTACAGATTTTGAAGCACTTCAGACCCACCTTCCTATCATGACTCTACCACCACCAAGTTGTGTGACCAGGCACTTAGCACAGTCTGCAGCATGAAGTAAGCCTTTGATAGGTATTAGTGTTAGTGTTATTATAATTATCACTATGATTAATCATCCTTATTATTAATATAAGTAAAGTAGCACTTTTTCCACAGTGCTTCTCAACCTGGTAGTCCTTTAAAATCAGCTGGAAAGGTTTTAAAAAATACCTGAGCCACCCGCTTGCTGGCCTGGCGCCAGGCTTTCCGGAGCTTGCGGACCGGCCTTGGCTCCCACTCCCTCCGCGGTTCTCTGGCGGGGCTGGCGGCGGAGGGCGTCCCGGGCCAGTTTCGGGAGGGCAAGGAAGTACGGGCGGGCCGACTATCACTCCACCATACCCTGGACTCCGGCCCCAGGTAAACTCCCTGTTACTGGGAGGCAGATACCATCTGTGCGGCCACCAGTTTGGAAAAAAGCCTAACGAATTTCTGGTTGGGAATAGTGTGGTAGGAGAGTTCCCAGGTCCGCTTGAACCTGCCGGAGACCAGGCTGCAGGTGGGTGCTAGACTCGGTTTATACTGGGGGGATACAAAGGTGAACAAGACCCGAGAAAGATCTACATAGTGCCACAAAGGCACCCAGAGAGACTGGGCGTCTGTGCCCAGCAGAAACCTGGTAGACTTCCTGGGCGAGGCGGTACCGAGCAGGGTCTTGAAGGCCCAGCTGATAGACGAGGGGTGCAGAAGACACGCCCCAGCCCAGCACAGTGCGCACAGAGTGGGGAGACGTGCGGCCAGGGAGGCGGAGACTCGACAAAAACCACACACCCGGTGGGGTCGCTACTGCACGATCTAACAGCCTGGGCCAGAGCACACGGAACAGGGAGAAGTCCTGCACAGGAAGTGAAAGCTCAACAGAGATCACACACCCTATGGTACGTGACCCACCAGCCCAGCAGAGTCCAAGCTGACCAGAAAGGTGGCTCCCCGGAGAAGCCCAAGACCCGAGGCAACCACACACACAAGGCACTAGAGGCCAACTGAGCAGTCACGGAGGGAGCCATACGAAATTGGCAACCACAGCAACATCCTAGTTAGTCATTAGTCTCAAACCGGTGGACTGTGAAACCCCCGGCCACAATGAATAAACACCAAAAAAAAGATACCAGAAATACAAAAAATCAAGAAAGTACACCACCAAAAGTTAATAAATCTCAAACTCTAGATCCTATAGAACAAGAAGCCCTTGAAATGACTGACAAGGAATTTCGAGTGATAATTCTAAAGAAACTGAATGAGATACAAGAAAACTCAGCTAGACATCATGATGAAATGAGGAAAAGTATACAGGATCTGAAAGAGGAAATGTACAAGGAAATCAATGTCCTGAAAAAAAATGTAGCAGAACTTGCTGAACTGAAGAAGTTATTCAACGAAATAAAAAACACAACGGAGAGTTTAACCAGCAGGCTTGTCGAAGTTGAAGAGAGAACCTCTGAACTTGAAGATGGGCTGTTTGAAATAACACAAGCAGACAAAAAGAAAGAAAAAAGAATCAAGGACATTGAAGAAAATCTGAGAGAGATATCAGACAACCATAAGCGATCAAATATCCGAGTCATGGGTATTCCAGAAGGGGAGGAAAATGGAGATTCCATTGAAAATATATTCAACAAAATAGTGGCAGAAAACTTCCCTGGTATAGGAAAAATCACAGATCTTCAGATCCAGGAAGCTCAACGATCTCCAAACGTATTCAACCCAAAAAGGCCTTCTCCAAGACATGTCATAGTCAAATTGGCAAAACTCAGAGACAAAGAGAGAATCTTAAAAGCTGCAAGAGAGAAGCGTCAAATCACCTATAAGGGAGCCCCAATCAGGTTAACATCAGACTTTTCATCACAAACCATAAAAGCTAGAAAGGAATGGGATGATATTTTCAAAATACTAAAAGACAAAGATTGCCAGCCAAGAATACTCTACCCTGCAAGGCTATCCTTCCGAAATGAGGGGCAAATAGTATATTTCTCAGACAAACAAAAACTGCGGGAGTTCACTACCACAAGACCACCCTTACAAGAAATCCTCAAGGGAGTACTGGGTTTGGTTCCTGAAAAAAAACTACCACTGCCATAAAAACCCAAGAAAAATCTAAACCCACTAGTATAATAAAAATGGCATTCATGAAGAGAAAACAAGCTAACAAAAACACTATCTACAACCTAAGGAACCAACAAACACAGAAAACAAACAGTAAATCAGAAAGCAAGGAACAAAAGACACTTAAGACAACCAAACAACCAACAAAATGCTAGGAATAAATCAACACCTTTCAATAACAACTCTTAATGTAAAAGGCTTAAATTCCCCAGTTAAAAGACACAGACTGGCTGACTGGATCAAAAAGCAGGACCCAACTATATGCTGTCTACAAGAGACCCACCTCACCCATAAAGATTCACACAGACTAAGAGTGAAAGGATGGAAAAAGATTTACCATGCAAACAGAAAAGAAAAACGAGCTGGAGTAGCTATTCTTATATTGGACAAAATAGACTTTAAACTAAAAACCATAAAAAGAGACAATGAGGGACACTATTTAATGATAAAAGGACTGATCCATCAAGAAGACATAACAATCATAAATATGTATGCACCCAATGTTGGAGCAGCCAGATTTATAAAACAAACTCTATTAGACCTAAAGAAGGAAATAGACACTAATACCATAATAGCAGGGGACCTGAACACCCCACTGTCAATATTAGACAGATCATCTAGGCAAAGAATCAGTAGAGAAACACAAGATCTAAACAAGACTCTAGACCAATTGGAATTGGCAGATATCTACAGAACATTCCACCCAACAACCTCAGAATATTCATTCTTCTCATCAGCACATGGATCATTCTCCAGGATAGATCACATATTAGGTCACAAATCAAGTCTCAATAAATTCAAAAAAATTGGAATTATCCCATGTATCTTCTCAGACCACAATGGATTAAAACTAGAAATTAATAACAAACGAACCTCTGGAAACTATACAAACACATGGAAATTAAACAGCATTCTACTTAATGACATATGGGTCCAAGAAGAAATCAAGCAGGAAATCAAAAAATTTATTGAAACTAATGAAAACAATGATACATCATACCAAAACCTGTGGGATACTGCAAAAGCAGTATTGAGGGGAAAATTTATTGCATTAAACGCTCACTTCAGAAGAATAGAAAGATGGCAAGTGAACAACCTAACACTTCACCTTAAAGAACTAGAAAAACAAGAACAATCCAAACCTAAAGTTAGCAGACGGAAAGAAATCATTAAGATCAGAGCAGAACTGAATGAAATTGAAAACCAAAAAACAATTCAAAAGATCAACGAATCAAAAAGTTGGTTTTTTGAAAAGATAAATAAAATTGACAAACCATTAGCATGGCTAACAAAAAAAAGAAGAGAGAAGACTCAAATAACAAAAATTAGAAATGAAAAAGGCGATATTACAACTGATTCATCTGAAATACAAGGAATCATTCGAGACTACTACAAACAACTATACGCCAACAAATTTGAAAATCTGGAGGAAATGGATAAATTTCTGGACACACACAAGCTCCCAAAACTGAACCGTGAAGACGTAGAAAATTTGAACAGACCAATAACAATAAAGGAGATTGAAGCTGTTATCAGAAGGCTCCCAACAAAGAAAAGCCCAGGACCAGATGGATTCACAGCAGAATTTTACCAAACATTCAAACAGGAATTGACACCGATTCTTTACAAACTATTCCAAAAGATTGAAACGGACGCAAATCTCCCAAACTCATTCTATGAAGCAAACATCATCCTGATACCAAAACCAGGTAAAGATATAACCAAAAAAGAAAACTACAGGCCAATATCCCTGATGAATATAGATGCAAAAATCCTCACTAAATTACTAGCAAACAGAATACAGCAACACATACGAAAAATTATTCATCACGATCAAGTGGGATTCATCCCAGGGATGCAAGGTTGGTTCAACATACGCAAATCAATAAATGTGATACACCATATTAATAAACTCAAACACAAGGACCATATGATCATCTCTATAGATGCTGAAAAAGCATTTGATAAAGTTCAGCACTCATTCATGACAAAGACCCTCTATAAGTTAGGTATAGAGGGAAAGTATCTCAACATAATTAAAGCCATATATGCCAAACCCACAGCCAATATCATCCTGAATGGGGAAAAGCTGAAAGCTTTTCCTTTAAGAACAGGAACTAGACAAGGATGCCCACTCTCACCACTCCTATTCAACATAGTGTTGGAAGTACTAGCCAGAGCAATCAGAGAAGAGAAGGAAATAAAGGGCATCCAGATTGGAAAAGATGAAGTCAAACTGTCCCTGTTTGCAGATGACATGATCCTATATATCGAACAGCCTAAAACCTCTACAAAAAAACTCTTGGAATTGATAAATGATTTCAGCACAGTAGCAGGATACAAAATCAACACACAAAAATCAGTAGCATTTCTTTTCTCCAATAGTGAACATGCAGAAGGAGAAATCAAGAAAGCCTGCCCATTTACAATAGCCACCAAAAAAATAAAATACTTAGGAATTGAGTTAACCAAGGAGGTGAAAAATCTCTATAATGAGAACTACAAAACACTGCTGAGAGAAATTAGAGAGGATACAAGAAGATGGAAAGATATCCCATGCTCTTGGATTGGAAGAATCAACATAGTGAAAATGTCCATACTACCCAAAGTGATATACAAATTCAATGCAATCCCCATCAAAATTCCAAAGACATTTTTCTCAGAAATGGAAAGAACTATCCAGACATTTATATGGAATAATAAAAGACCACGCATAGCCAAAGCAATGCTGAGCAAAAAAAATAAAGCTGGAGGCATAACACTACCTGACTTTAAGCTATACTACAAAGCTATAATAACCAAAACAGTATGGTACTGGCATAAAAACAGACACACTGACCAATGGAATAGAATAGAGAATCCAGAAATCAACCCACACACTTACTGTCAGCTGATCTTTGACAAAGGCATCAAGCCTATTCAGTGGCGAAGGGACTACCTCTTCAGCAAATGGTGCTGGGACAACTGGATATCCATATGCAGGAGAATGAAACTTGATCCATACCTCTCGCCGTATACTAAAATCAACTCAAAATGGATTAAGGATTTAAATATACACCCTGAAACAATAAAACTTCTTAAAGAAAACATAGGAGAAACACTTCAGGAAATAGGACTGGGCACAGACTTCATGAATACGACCCCAAAAGCACGGGCAACCAAAGGAAAAATAAACAAATGGGATTATATCAAACTAAAAAGCTTCTGCACAGCAAAAGAAACAATTAAAAGAGTTAAAAGACAACCAACAGAGTGGGAGAAAATATTTGCAAAATATACATCTGACAAAGGATTAATATCCAGAATATATAAGGAACTCAAACAACTTTACAAGAAGAAAACAAGCAACCCAATTAAAAAATGGGCAAAAGAGCTAAGTAGGCATTTCTCTAAGGAAGATATACAAATGGCCAACAGACATATGAAAAAATGCTCAACATCACTCAGCATTCGGGAAATGCAAATCAAAACCACATTGAGATACCATCTAACCCCAGTTAGGATGGCTAAAATCCAAAAGACTATGAACGATAAATGCTGGCGAGGCTGCGGAGAAAAAGGAACTCTCATACATTGTTGGTGGGACTGCAAAATGGTGCAGCCTCTATGGAAAATGGTATGGAGGTTCCTCAAACAATTGCAGATAGATCTACCATACGACCCAGCTATTCCACTGTTGGGAATATACCCAGAAGAATGGAAATCATCAAGTCGAAGGTATACCTGTTTCCCAATGTTCATCGCAGCCCTCTTTACAATAGCCAAGAGTTGGAACCAGCCCAAATGCCCATCATCGGATGAGTGGATACGGAAAATGTGGTACATCTACACAATGGAATACTACTCAGCTATAAAAACGAATGAAATACTGCCATTTGCAACAACATGGATGGACCTTGAGAGAATTATATTAAGTGAAACAAGTCAGGCACAGAAAGAGAAATACCACATGTTCTCACTTATTGGTGGGAGCTAAAAATAAATATATAAATTCACACACACACACACACACACACACGCACACAAACCGGGGGGGGGGGGGAAGAAGATATAACAACCACAATTATTTGAAGTTGATATGACAAGCAAACAGAAAGGACATTGTTGGGGGGGAGGGGGGGAGGGAGAAGGGAGGGAGGTTTTGGTGATGGGGAGCAATAATCAGCCACAATGTATATGGACAAAATAAAATTTAAAAAAAAAAAAAAAAAAAAAAAATACCTGAGCCATGCACCATACCAAATAAGCAAGACTATCAGAGGCAGCGGGGTGGGGGGTGAGAGGTGCTCATCAGTTTTTTTTTTTTGTACAACTCTCCAAACCAATCCAAAGTACAGCCAAGAATAAGAATGGCACTGATCACCTAATGCTCCTAGGACCTTGAAGGCAGCATGCTGGCACCTGGGACACGACACCTTGCCCTACAGAGCTTCACAGCATAGACCCAGGATCAGGCAGCCTCCATTGCTGCATCTTCCAGTCCTGTTTCTGTCTCATCCTGTATGTCTAGTGCCCCCTGCAGGTGGCAGCCCCAAAAGAGACCCTAAGATGTAGACACTGGATATGTCACTTAGGCTCATTATTCACCGAACCCAAATGAGTGTTTTAGCACTAAGTGATTTAAATCTTTATGGATTAATTTTGTTATTATTATCACTACTGTTAGAACTGTAGTTTGTCAAGCATCTGTTATATCCCAGATTCCCTGACAGTACTCCACATTTTACCCCCCAGACAATCCAGCAAGATGGGTGCTATTATCCAAATTCCGCAGGTGAAGAAACTGATGCAGAGTGAAAACTCACATGGCTTCTAAATGGTGAAGCCTAAATTTGAACCAGATCCAAGCTCTGAAGGCCCTGCTCCCTCCACCAGATCATGGTGTCTTGGCTAAGACTCCCTAGCCACCATAAGGATCTTTAGCAGCATCTTCTCAGGTCTGGACTTACCCCACATTGTCCCTAGTCTTGAGAATAATAGATCAATTTTGGTTCCTGAGGGGAGGGGGGTCAGGCAGGGACTACGAAGGTTTTGGAAACACTAGATATTCCCAACAGGAACTTTATTCAAAGGTGAAGGAGAAGACAAAAGGTGCCTATGGTCTCCATGAGCCTGAGGATTATGGCTCTTTAAGTTCATGGAAAGATTCACAGTATCTTTCAACTTTGTGAAATACCGTCTTATCCCAGCCCTCAGGGGCCCCCAGTAAATGTTCAGAAGTAAGCAACTTTAAACATTCTGTCTGGGCCGAGCCCGTGGTGCACTCGGGAGAGTGCGGTGCTGGGAGCGCAGCGATGCTCCCGCCGCAGGTTCGGATCCTATATAGGAATGGCTGGTGCGCTCACTGGCTGAGTGCCGGTCACGAAAAAGGCAAAAAAAAATAAAACATTCTGTCTAACAAGCTTCAGTAGTCGCAGTGTTGGTCAGCATATTTCTGCCCCTCACCCCTCTTGGTGGAATTCTAAATAACAAGGAAGTGAGGGAGAAGGGAAAGGAATAAGAATAAAGACAGACAATGAGAAAGATCCCACCATCTTCCCTTCCACCATCTTCCCTTCCACCATCTTGCCAGAATATTCTAGAATTTAGCTTGACCTTGTTTTGAATCAAAGTTTTTTGTTTTTAAATCAAGACTTTGTGGTTTTAAACAAATCTTTTCACGGGAATTTAAATGGGAATTCAATCATCGAACAACCAGCTTGTTGTACATTAGGTATCCAGTACTTACGAATCTTATAACTGAAGTTTTGCACCCTTTGATCAGTATCTCCCCTTTTTCCCTACCCCCCAACCCCTGATAACCCTCATTCTACTCTCAGTTGCTACAAGTTTGACTTCTTTCAGATTCCACATATAAGTGAGATCATCTGCCAGTAGAGTAGATCTCTGAGTACCACACACACACGCACACACATGTACACACAGGTAACCATGTGAGGTGATGGGTACGTTAATTAGTGTCTTTGTGGTAGTCATTTTACATGTATACATACATAAAACCATCACATTTTACACCTTATATATACAATTTTTATTTGTCACTTATACTTCAATAAAGCTAGGAGAAAACAATCACTGCCTAACTTGCCACATCATGATGTTCTCAGTATAAAGTTGGAGAAGAAGTGATTAACTAAGTAAGTTAATAAATATGTAACGTTTGAATAGAGAAATTAAAGGACAGAGAGGAGAAGTGATTTTCAAAAGTCCTAAAGAGAGAAAAAGCCAGCCCGAGACACTTTTGAAAAGACCCGAGGGGAGGGATGCCTTAGAGTTGATTTTAAAAAGGTCCTGAGTTTCTAAATGACAGTCCTGAGTTGTACCCAGAAAATAATTTCCTATATAACTCTGGGTCTTTCTTTGAAGCTAGAAACCAAAGCCAAGGACTTAGGAAGTCCATTGAACAGTGATGAGCAACAGAGCCCAGGGGGAGATAACAGGAGTGGAGGATGCATTTTCTCAGTGTCTGTCGAGTGCAGAATGCACAGAAAAGCAAAACTGGGAAGTGATCAGAATGGAGTTGTTCTCCAAGGGTCCAAGGAAATAGGAGAGAGGCCCCTGACAGGGAAGTGACTTTAATCCCAAGAAATCACAAAGAGCCTCACCTCCCTGGACTGACAGTTACTATAAGACCTGCATGGCTGGATAGAGTCTTTTAAGAACCCCACATCTCTCAGGCTTTTCATATTTATAATAATCATATCATTGTCATTTTCATATTTATCAATTGACTTCGTGGCATGCGATGATAAATTCCCCCTTCATTTAGATACTCAGATTCTCCAGTTTTCATTTCCTCTAACTGAGAGGATGTTAGTAATTGTTCAAAATATCCTCTACCGTCTCCTACTGGATGCTCCGGCAACACCTAATTGCTGGTCATTCCCGGCTATCGCCCTTTTCCTCCTCCTTTTGTCTAGACATCTCTTACTGACTATTTAAGATATCTCTCAGGTGGTACTTTCCCGGCGAATTCCCAAGGTCAGGTTCCATCTCACATGGATATATAAATTTCTGTGCATAATGCTGTCATTGGACTTACCACATTACGCATTAATTATCTATTTATTTGTGTCAACCAGCTAGAACTGTGAGCTGCTAAAGGGGCGGGACTAGATCTTGCTCATCTTTAAATCCCCATCAGCTAGCACAGAGACAGCGGCCTGGTAGAATCTGGTAAATGTCCATTGGTTTAATAACTGACCGAATGTTTTTAAACAAGTGAAAATGTATAGGAAAGCTTTACAAAAAGTTATCTAGTAATCAATAGCAATAATCAAGGGTTAAAAATAATTCCACCTTCTCCTTATGACTTGGCAGAATACAGCACGATGGGGCCACAAATCAAAGAAATCATCGTATGCTTTGAGATACAATTAAATGTTGGGTGTGCTAAAATCCTATACTGTATAGAAAATTCCTAACTTGTGAATAGGTTAGGTTCCATTCCATTGAAAATCTCATTTATTTGAACCTCAGGATGTATTTTCTGAATGGATCTGTGCTGTGAGTGGCGGCTAAGTGCCCACCACAGCCCACCAGCCACAAAACCCTATGTAACCCATAATGCAGCTGAGCTTCTCTCCCCTGAGAATACTTCTCTGCTGTTTCTCTTCACTCGAACATATTACAGGCCCTGGAGGCCTTGTCAATATTCTCCCATCTCCCCATTGTCACTTCTAGAATAATTTCCATTACCACACAGAACCATTCTCTCTCAGTTATAGTTTTCTATCATCCTCTTTTTCATTCCCTCCCCTCCAGCGTAAAACATGTTGACTCTGCAACGCTGTGAGCCCAAAGCGAGAGGAAAGGCCATCTCCTTCCTGGGATGCTGCAGAGAAAGGGTCCTGCAGGGGTACCAGCTACCCAGATTGGTACTGGCTAAGTAGCCAAGTCTTGCTAATAAAAATCCTGCAAAGGGTCCATCTGTGCAGGGGGAGGGCTGTGGTGGGGCTGCTGCACCGAGGAGTTGGCTAGTGACAGAGGAGCTAGGAATTTCCAACGGATATTCTCACTTGAGCTCTGCCTGCCATGACCAGCTGATCTTCTCAATTGACTGCAGGTCGGAGTGCCAAGCTTTGGCCTCAGAAGATTTCTGGGGAGAAATTCATCACCTAGATGCACATGTCCCCTGGCCGACAGCCCTTTCCTTGGGGTCCCTGCAGACCTGCTACTGCAGGGTTCACCTGCTCGGGCCGGACAGTGGGGGCCTCAGTCACGTGCACAGCCTTCAGGCTTGCCAGTGTAATCTGTGTTATTGTAGTAGCCTTAGCCAGATTTTTACACAAGAGCTGGGCCTTTTTTTTCTTTCTTTCTTTTTTTTTTTTTACAACTTTGGAAGGAGGACTGTTTACTTATTCTTTAATTTTTTTTAAAGGATGTTAGAAACTGGAGTTACGGGAATTTGAACCAACTTCCACCCTGAGCAGTACAGCACGGGAGAAGAAAAGCCATCAGAAAAATTTTTTAAATAATAGTAATTTAAAAAATTACTGGAGACGCCAGAGCTGGCTCTTCTCCTCTGGAGGGGGAGAGGGGCCTGGGTCTGGGAGGGGATCAAGTGAAAAATGAACAAAGCGAGACAATGGAGTCATGAGGGCAGCGGTGAAAAGGAGCTACAAACTTTCATTTTTTTTCTTTTTTCTTTAATTTTTAATCTTATGGATTAAACATAACTTGAAGATATTGGATAAATTTGAGCAAGAAAAGAAACACCATTGTTTTGTAGTAGATTGAAGTGATGATTTTTAAAAGGAAGAAAGCAGAACTAGAACATCTTAAATTTTCAATCCTTTCTTTGCAGATTACCTAGACCACTTTTGATGAAGAAAACTGCGAAAAGTTAGTAATTGTCATGAGTGAACAGCAGCCAGGTGGTGGAACATGCCAATTTTCCACAGAGTCCTGCTTTGCGGGGTGTCTGAGTGCACCGCTTGGGGTCTCTGCTCACATTTGCTGGAATCAATTGCAGCACGTTTTAGTCCACAGGTCACTTTTCCCCATTTTTTTTTTTTTTTTTTTTTGTAAATTCAGCATTCCCACCAAATTTTTTATGGTCCGTAGAGTGTTCTTCAGCAAGGTCAGCTGGAAGGGCATGCTCAGCCTGAGGACTGTTCAGTGGTGCCAGGAGGGATTGGATTACTTGGTTTGGATTGCTGGCTTCCAGTTTTTAGTACTAATCACCTGAAAACAGACCTGCTCCTCCCCCCCTTTCTTTTTTTAATCAACGTTCAGGTGATAGATCTTTGTGAAATAAAGTGATCTTTGGTGGTTTGAAAGTTGATTTCAATTCTGAAAAACCCTTTATCATGTGGAGGGTTGTCAGGGACAACAAGCCTTTGCCAAATCCATAAATGAGCTTCATCAGCCTGGGTGTTCTGAAGTTTTTCACTCCACATTTGCAGATATCTTCAAGCTCTTTAATCAGTCTCCTGCTGGCCACCAGCTTAGATCTGCTGCTGCTTTCACAAATTCCTAACATAAGTTCTGGCTTCTTAATCCTTCTTAAAAGTGTCCCCTCCATTCCATCCCTGTGACTACTACTGGGGGCATGCTCATGCATTATTTGTAGGGCTCTCCTAATTGGTCTCACTGTTTCAGTTCTTGCCCCCTTCAAATTAACCTCTGCCTTGCACACAGAGCTAGCAAACACGCCCATTACTAGATACACAGAGTAAAGGCTGGTGCAGAAGCATTGACATGTGCGCAGCAGGCAGACAAACCTGCAGGTGCTGGCCTTTTTCAAGCTCTGTGTTGGCTTCCTGTGCACCCAGGGTAGCATCTGCTTTTCTTGGAGTGTCATTTGTGGCACTCTCTGATGGGCTCCTCTGATGTTCCTCACCAAACTCATGTCTTGTCACCTCCCATCTTGTGTTCCACAAGATGATCCTATCTCACAACAATGAAACTCTCTCCATGTCTGTCCCACCTCAGTCTCTCTCTTTCCCAGGTTGTCGTGCCCCCAGCCTTCTTCCTACCTCAAGCCCACCACTCATCCCCTTGTAAGTGTCTGCTCATTCTTCACAGTTTTCAACCTGAAGCTCTGCTTCTCAGCGAAGGCATTCCTCGTTCCCACTAGTTGAATTGCTCCTGCCTTCTGCTCTGTGGGGGTTTGGGCCTTTGTACAGCTGTGCCATAAACAGCCCTTTGATATGATTTTCAATGGGGAGGTCAAATAGCATCATGGTTTAGAGCATCGGCTTTGAACTAGATTTTCTGGGTTCAAATCCCAAATCTCTACTTACAGGCTTTCCTATCCAGGACAAATTGTTTAACCCAAAGCGAAGCACTTTTTATGGCACTTATATGGTGAATAGAAAAATGTAGTCTAGATTATCTCAAGATGGGGGGATCAGAGGTGGGACCATCACTTTCTTTCTTTTCTTTTTTAAGTTTTAACTTTTGGCAGCTGGCCAGTCTTGGGATCTGAATTCTGCTATCACTTTCCGATGAAGCCACCGCTGCAGCACAGGGGTGCACTGTAGGGGTTTCAGTCACAGCAAGCCAGGCCCAGACTTTGCTTGGGCAACATCAGCAGTGCCTCGGCAGGGGCTCAACCCAGGTGTGGCCAGGCACTTACTGGGCTGTGACTTTAATGGCAGCAGCCTCTTCCATCCAGCCAGGACAAATAAATTCCTGTGCGTAACTCTATCATTGAACTTGCTACATTATATATTAATTGTTTATTTCTGTTGATCCGACAGAAACTGTATAGTCCCTGACTGGCAGGGACTACAGAGCCCCTCCACCTCAGGAGCCAGAGACAGGCATAGTCATGACTGTGTCCTTTGTCACAGAGTATGCAAAACTCAGTACCTCCTGCTTGCTTGCTGTCCTCACAACATTAGAACAGTGACAAAAACCCTAGAAAGAAATGTTGGTAATGGTGACAGAATCCATGGGTCAACTTTGAGGTATATGATCTGATGGCCCATTTTTAAGCTTTGGAAAGTTACATGGGCTCTATATTTATAATTTCAGGATAGATGTATTAGGTTATTTTTAGTTTTCACCACATTGAGAGGAAACGAATATTTTTATAGCACAAATATGCTAAACCCCATTAAAAACCATTCATTCATTCATTTGGCTGATGTTTCTCGTGTACCCACTGTGCTTAGGTAGTCTCCTGCACTTGAAGATATGTATGTAATAGAGCTTAAGTGATAAATATTTGGCATCAACTTTTTATGACCTTTTATTCTATGCCAGGAAGTTTGAACTTTATTTTTTTAAGAGGGTGAAGCCAAGAGCACAGGGGACTGAATGGAACATCACTTTGTGTCCCATACAGGATCCTGGCAGTGGTGCTGATTATGGGGTGGAGGGAGAAAGGTGGGGCCTCAGAAAGATCAGTTAAGAGTCTGTAGCATTTGTTCAGGGATAAGAGACTAAATCTAAACAGGGTGATGTCCTGGGAAAAGAGAATAGGGAATGAATTTGAGAGCGATTCTGGAAGTCGACTTGAGAGATTGAATGACAGATCAGATATGAAGCCTGCTGGAAAGTGTTCCAGCTTGATTGAGCAGGAGATTGAAAATGCAGTAACTGATTTATGAAATATGGGTGGGGGCAGGGCTGAGTGATGACAGCAAATCCATGTCAATTAGGAAATAGTTGTAGGCTCTTTAGTTGACAGCATGCAGTACAAAGGAGAATGTCTGCTTAGGAGTAAGATCAGGGCTGGAGATGGAAAAAAATTGGGGAAATTGTTGGTCTATAGTTAAAGCTATGAAAGAGGATTAAATCACCCAAGAGGAATAAAACACAAAGAGAAAATACTGAGTACAGAGTCCAAGGCCCCTAACATTTACAAGGCAAAAAAACAAGAGCCCTCAAAGGAGAACTAGAAAGTCAGACAAGCGGAGAATCCAGTGACACTGGTAGTGTGGGTGCTCTAGGAGAGGAGAGCTCAAGAAGGGGAGGTAGACATGGAAGTCAAGATGGAAAGGACCTCAATACATCACTATTTCACTAAAAGAAGCATCTTTTGAGGGGTTAATTCATTGCATGCTGAGCTCAGGGTCACAGGGTTTCTTTATTCTTTTTTTTTTTTTAACATTTTCTTTATGTAAATTCTTTCATCTGAATATCTAGTGCTCAAACAGTTAATGTATTAGCTATTCAAAATGTTTCCCCATGGTAATTCAAAACTTGCTTGCACGCAAGTTTTTTCTCTGGTACAGCTAACCACAAGCTGAGTGGGGCATCTCTGTCCTTTGCCTTTGATTTTGGACACAGTATCCTTCACCTAGGGCAACGTTAAAAAGTAATATCCTTTACTACAGTTTCACTAACAGAGAGAGAGAGTTTCTGACACACACCATGGACTGGAAAAGTGAGAAAGACATTATTAATCTTCCCAGGGCAGTTCTCCTGCCATTCTTATTACTGCTCATGACTGTCTTCGGGCTCAGTAAATGGTGACTAGCAACAACTTCATTCTGCATCCTTTTTCCGAGGAAAGACTGCAAAGTGGAAGAATGAAAGGAGTCAGGTGGGGGCCGTTTGGAACAGGGTTTTGGCAGTTTCTTGCTATAGCTGAGATGTCTGATGGTGCAGTGAAATGGGCCTAGCATTCTGACAACGCCGGTCATCTCACGCAGACCCATCCTGAATCTCATGGACACTGGCCTCTCTCACACCTCTGCTTTCTCATTTTTCAATGGGGCAGTCACTGGAATGCCAGATCCCCTAACCATGCCAGATCAGAGAATCCACCATAATCAAACTAAAGGCTGAACATTTCAATGATCACAAAAGGTACTACTTACCCTCACTGAGGACCCACCTGCCCTGGCCCCCTACCCCAGCTGAAGCAGTCCCTGGCCATGGTGCACTGATGAGCTTGAGAGGCAGAGCAGGTTTTCTGGCATGCTGGATTTGGTTTCCAAAATGGAAGGGCTTATGCAAAGGAACTGAAAGAATGAGTGCTTCCTTTGCAATCAGCAAAATCTCAGAATTACGGAGGTCCCTCCCCAGATAAAGGATAGCACTACTCATGAATGGCAAAGGCTCAAGGAAATATCACACACGGAGGTAGAGAGATGAGGGGAATGTGGACATTTACATTCTTGGGTCTGATTTCTAAAATGGAAATGCACTGTTGTTTTTATTTTCAGAGGCTAAGACAATGTTGAATGTTGCAATTTCAACAGTGATGTTATAATGAAAAAGCATGGTTGAGTTCCTATGTTGGAACGATGGCTATGTTATACCTTAATGTTTTAATGATACTTTCATTTGAAATATTTTTGAGTTTTGAATTCTACATTGTCAAATATGATCACTAAATACATGTGATAATTTAACAAATTATGACAAGATAGAAGGGGATAAATCCATTAATAGTAGTGTCACTCAATCCTGTTATCACTACACCTTCTTTAAATCGATCGCATTCTCTTGCCATGTGTCCTTTGCCATTCTTTATAACAGCTGTATTTTAGGCTGGTTTCATTGCCAGCTACAAATTACAAGTGGGAGTGGAGTTTGGAGTAGTATAACAGGAAAGTGACAAGGAGTAAATCTCTCAAGGAGTCATGATGTTGTCAATAAATAAAGGGGAGAACTTCACTTTTGTAACTTACAAGACTTCTAGGAAGACAGCTAGATCCTTGGGGGAATTTATTAGTCCAGTTCATTGTTGGTAATGTTTTACCTTAAAATCTAATTTTTATTTTTATGAGTTAAACATTGTTTCTTTTTTAATGTAATTTTATTTTATTTTACTTCTCAAAATACAGTGTACTTGATTTTCATGCCCTTTTAACCGTTCCTCTCCACCCCTTCCTCACCCCCCCCCCATCAAATCCGTGCACTTGGCTTAAATAGTTCAAGGAATTTTTGTGGTTATTCTGTCTTCTTCCCCCTACCCTTTATTTGTTTGTGTGTCTATTTATTAATTTTTAGCTCTCACCAATAAGTGAGAACATGTGGTATTTCTCTTTCTGTGCCTGACTTCTTTCACTTAATATAATTTTCTCTAAATCCATCCATGTTGTTGTGAATGGTAGTATTTCATTCTTTTTTATAGCAGAGTAGTATTCCATTGTGTAGATGTACCACAGTTTCCCTATCCACTCATCAGATGATGGACATTTTGGCTGGTTCCAGCTCTTGGCTATTGCATATAGAGCTGCAATAAACATTGGAGTACAGGTATCCTTATGGCATGATGATTTCCATTCTTCTGGGTATATTCCCAGCAGTGGGATCACTGAGTCATATGGTAGATCTATCTGTAATTGTTTGAGGAACCTCCATATCATTTTCCATAAAGGCTGCACCATTTTGCAGCCCCATCAACAGTAGATAAGAGTTCCTTTTTCTCCGCAACCTCTCCAGCACTTATCGTTCTCAGTCTTTTGGATGTCAGCTATTCTAACTGGAATGAGATGGTATCTCAGTGTGGTTTTGATTTGCATTTGCCAGATGCTGAGTGATATTGAGCACTTTTTCATGTGTCTGTTGGCCATTTGCATATCTTCCAAAAACACATAGAACAGTATGTACAGTGGCACCAAAGTAAGGTGGAGTCTGGAATGTTTCCAGAACACTAAGATATTCTCTGTGGGTGAATGAGGACAATCTGGTGAGGAGGTAGTGTCTGTAGGATAAGAGGAGGTTAGGCTAAAACTTGGTTGGGTTGTTGCCAAATTCATTACAGCACTGGATGCTATTCAGCTGACATGATCTAACTTTATAAAATTTCAGTTTAAAGAAACCATGTTTAATAGTGTGGGACTCATTGTTTCTTTAAACTGAAATTTTATAAAGTTAGACCACGTCAGCTGAATAGCATCCAGTGCTGTAATGAATTTGGCAACAACCTAACCAAGTTTTAGCCTAACCTCCTCTTATCCTACAGACACCACCTCCTCATCAGATGGTCCTCATTCACCCACAGAGAACATCTCAGTGTTCTGGAAACATTCCAGACTCCACCTGACTTTGGTGCCACTGTGCATACTGTTCTATGTGCTTTAAAGGCATTCCTCCTTTCCCCTGCCTAATCCTGCCCTATCTATCAAGGATGAGCTAAGTGTCAACTTCCCTGTGATTTCATAGCACCCGTGTGCTTCCTTATTATTATATTTGCCTTATCAGTATGTCTAATTATTCCACTGCCTCATCTCCAATAGGCACCAAGTTTTTTGAGAGCTAAAATTCTTTTTTTTTTTTTTTTAATCTTTATATTGTTGTGAGTCTACCGCATGGAAAAGGAACCAGAACACCCAACTGAGAATTTAAAAGGGGGTTTTATTGGCTGGCCAGCAACTGTCCCTCTAAGAAAGTCTTGGAAGGAAGCAGCCCTGAGTTTAGGTTTAAGGGGTCTTTTAAAGGCACATAGTCACACAGGTAAAAAATCATATAGTCACGCAATTACAGTTATCATATAGTTACACATGTACACACATACCTTCCCGGTGGGAGGAGGGGCTTGGGGAGGCCTAGTGCAAGCTGATAACAGAAGCTGAAACAAGCCTGTTAATCACTCAGGGGCAGCTCGGGTGAGGAACATCAAACAAAATTCAAACTTCTCTAAGTGCAGGCTAATATTTAGCTCTTAACTTCTATCAAGGGAGGCTAAAAAGCCAAGGGGGATTTTAAACAATAACATTTTTTAAGCAATTCAAACACTATTTAAACTTAATTAATCTACCTTGTCACACAGCAAGCAGTTTCAAAGAAGCAAATTGCGTATGTTATGAAAGTGGGGGTCACCCTATCTCAACATCCGCATTGCCTAGTGTATTAGTCCATTTCCATTTCTTGTAACAGAATACCTGAAACTAGGTAATTTCTAAAGAAATGAAACTTATTTCTTACAGTTTTGGAGTCTGGAAAGTTCATTGTTGGGGGAGGCACACCTGTTGAGTACTTTCTTCTTGGTGGTGACTCTCTACAGCAAAACAGGTGTCACATGGTGAGAATGAGCTGAGCAAGAAGCTAACCTTCTCACTTGATCTCCTTATAAAACCATCAGAACTATGCCCATGATAACTCATTACTTCGTGAACACATTAATCCATTCACAAGGGCATAGTCCTCATGATCCAATCACCTCTCAAAGGCCCCACCATTCATTATCATAATTAGATTTCTCACCCTCTTAGCACTATTACAATGGAGATCAAGTTTCCAATGCATGAAGTTTTAAGGGACACATCTGACCCATAGCGCCTAGCTGAATGGGTAGCACATCATCCCAATAAATACCTATTATGAATGAATGAAAATGTGCAGTAATGACAAATGCATGCTATTTACTGCAGGTCCTGTTCTCTTCATTCTATGGAAAGCTTGTGATAAAAGCTATGAGTGTGTAGGCTTCTTATGAGCCTGGATTCAGTAGAATGGCATCAGTAGAAAGAGCTAAAGATATCTGAAGAGGCTGCTAACCATAGAAGAGAACAATAGACTACTGTGAGCAAAATAAAATCTTTGCAAAGCTTGAGATTTTGAGGAGTAACTCTGTGTAAGGCTGCACTACTCAGAGAGGTAGTTGGCTCATGAGGCTAAGAACTCAGGGTCTGGAGTCAGTCAGTTCTTGGTTCACACTGTGGCTCTTCCACATGGCAGGTGTGCATACTTATCCTGCCTCTTCCCTGTCTCTGCCTCCTAAGTTTTCTGGGAAGATTCAATTATGTTCTATGTAAAGTATTCTAGCAGAATGGCAGGCATGCTGTGTTCAATAAATGCTATCTATTATTATTATTCTATTTATTATATGATGATTATCTATGTGTTTGATTTGAAATTTTAAAGTTAAACACATATTAGTCTAAGTCTTTAAGTAAATTATGCATTCAAAGCCATTAAATAAGGAATGTACCTTCAAATCTTTAAAAATCTGTATACGTTTAAATTACAGAAGCACAGTAACTTCATTGATTATCTGTTCTATGTTATATAGGAAAACATCTGAGAATGAATGAAAACTCTAAGGGTCTCTGAGGGTCTTTGCAGCCCTAGGCTCCTCTATGCCTTGCTTCCAATATCTGGATAATAGAGATTTCTAAAATATCAAGCTCAATTATAGATAGGTTCTAAGGAATAACAAATTTAAAAAATGATGACAAGACACCTAGCATATTTAAAAGAACTGTGAGGTTGCATTTTATTTCAATTAAGTTCTTTGTTCATAACAAATATCAAAGAGGCAATCAATAGACCAAATACTTAATGTATTGAGTTTAATATAGCTCATAACAGTTGTCTGAGACAAAACTTCTTGCCTTATAAATTGAAGTTTTACCATCATCTCTTTATGAATACCATCTGGTGCCTTTGGTGAATAACAGAAGCAGTGACCTCCATCAAGTTGTTCTGCCAAGGGCAGGTAGTGACCCCAGAGGGCTGGCTTCAAGTGCAACTCCACCGTTTTCTTATGTGTGACCCTAGATAAGTCATCTGAGCCTCAGCTTTTTCTTTCATAAATTGGGCACAACAAGCCCTTATTCAATTTTCTCAGAGTAGTTTTGAGTACAAGATGTTAAGTAATTTGAGAACATGTAAAGTACTATAATAAGTATTATTTGATCCTTGTGTTTGAGTTTATTAATGTGGTGTATCACATTTATTGATTTGCGTATGTTGAACCAACCTTGCATCCCTGGGATGAATCCCACTTGATCGTGATGAATAATTTTTCGTATGTGTTGCTGTATTCTGTTTGCTAGTATTTTAGTGAGGATTTTTGCATCTATATTCATCAAGGATATCGGCCTGTAGTTTTCTTTTTTGGTTATATCTTTACCTGGTTTTGGTATCAGGATGATGTTTGCTTCATAGAATGAGTTTGGGAGATTTGAGTCCGTTTCAATCTTTTGGAATAGTTTGTAAAGAATCGGTGTCAATTCCTCTTTGAATGTTTGGTAAAATTCTGCTGTGAATCCATCTGGTCCTGGGCTTTTCTTTGTTGGGAGCCTTCTGATAACAGCTTCAATCTCCTTTATTGTTATTGGTCTGTTCAAATTTTCTACGTCTTCACGGTTCAGTTTTGGGAGCTTGTGTGTGTCCCGAAATTTATCCATTTCCTCCAGATTTTCAAATTTGTTGGCGTATAGTTGTTTATAGTAGTCTCGAATGATTCCTTGTATTTCAGATGAATCAGTTGTAATATCGCCTTTTTCATTTCTAATTTTTGTTATTTGAGTCTTCTCTCTTCTTTTTTTTGTTAGCCATGCTAATGGTTTGTCAATTTTATTTATCTTTTCGAAAAACTAACTTTTTGATTCGTTGATCTTTTGAATTGTTTTTTGGTTTTCAATTTCATTCAGTTCTGCTCTGATCTTAATGATTTCTTTCCGTCTGCTAACTTTAGGATTGGATTGTTCTTTTTTTTCTAGTTCTTTAAGGTGAAGTGTTAGGTTGTTCACTTGCCATCTTTCTATTCTTCTGAAGTGAGCATTTAATGCAATAAATTTTCCCCTCAATACTGCTTTTGCAGTATCCCACAGGTTTTGGTATGATGTATCATTGTTTTCATTAGTTTCAATAAACTTTTTGATTTCCTGCTTGATTTCTTCTTGGACCCATATGTCATTAAGTAGAATGCTGTTTAATTTCCATGTGTTTGTATAGTTTCCAGAGTTTTGTTTGTTATTAATTTCTAGTTTTAATCCATTGTGGTCTGAGAAGATACATGGGATAATTCCAATTTTTTTGAATGCTGAAAAAGCATTTGATAAAGTTCAGCACTCATTCATGACAAAGACCCTCTATAAGTTAGGTATAGAGGGAAAGTATCTCAACATAATTAAAGCCATATATGCCAAGCCCACAGCCAATATCATCCTGAATGGGGAAAAGCTGAAAGCTTTTCCTTTAAGAACAGGCACTAGACAAGGATGCCCACTCTCACCACTCCTATTCAACATAGTGTTGGAAGTACTAGCCAGAGCAATCAGAGAAGAGAAGGAAATAAAGGGCATCCAGATTGGAAAAGATGAAGTCAAACTGTCCCTGTTTGCAGATGACATGATCCTATATATCGAACAGCCTAAAACCTCTACAAAAAAACTCTTGGAATTGATAAATGATTTCAGCACAGTAGCAGGATACAAAATCAACACACAAAAATCAGTATCATTTCTTTTCTCCAATAGTGAACATGCAGAAGGAGAAATCAAGAAAGCCTGCCCATTTACAATAGCCACCAAAAAAATAAAATACTTAGGAATTGAGTTAACCAAGGAGGTGAAAAATCTCTATAATGAGAACTACAAACCACTGCTGAGAGAAATTAGAGAGGATACAAGAAGATGGAAAGATATTCCATGCTCCTGGATTGGAAGAATCAACATAGTGAAAATGTCCATACTACCCAAAGTGATATACAAATTCAATGCAATCCCCATCAAAATTCCAAAGACATTTTTCTCAGAAATGGAAAAAACTACTCAGACATTTATATGGAACAATAAAAGACCACGAATAGCCAAAGCAATGCTGAGCAAAAAAAATAAAGCTGGAGGCATAACACTACCTGACTTTAAGCTATACTACAAAGCTATAATAACCAAAACAGTATGGTACTGGCATAAAAACAGACACACTGACCAATGGAATAGAATAGAGAATCCAGAAATCAACCCACACACTTACTGCCATCTGATCTTTGACAAAGGCACCAAGCCTATTCACTGGGGAAGGGACTGCCTCTTCAGCAAGTGGTGCTGGGATAACTGGATATCCATATGCAGGAGAATGAAACTAGATCCATACCTCTCACCGTATACTAAAATCAACTCAAAATGGATTAAGGATTTAAATATACACCCTGAGACCATAAAACTTCTTAAAGAAAACATAGGAGAAACACTTCAGGAAATAGGACTGGGCACAGACTTCATGAATACGACCCCAAAAGCACAGGCAACCAAAGGAAAAATAAACAAATGGGATTATATCAAACTAAAAAGCTTCTGCACAGCAAAAGAAACAATTAAAAGAGTTAAAAGACAACCAACAGAGTGGGAGAAAATATTTGCAAAATATACATCTGACAAAGGATTAATATCCAGAATATATAAGGAACTCAAACAACTGTACAAGAAGAAAACAAGCAACCTAATTAAAAAATGGGCAAAAGAGCTAAGTAGGCATTTCTCTAAGGAAGATATCCAAATGGCCAACAGACATATGAAAAAATGCTCAACATCACTCAGCATCCAGGAAATGCAAATCAAAACCACATTGAGATACCATCTAACCCCAGTTAGGATGGCTAAAATCCAAAAGACTATGAACGATAAATGCTGGCGAGGCTGCGGAGAAAAAGGAACTCTCATACATTGTTGGTGGGACTGCAAAATGGTGCAGCCTCTATGGAAAATGGTATGGAGGTTCCTTAAACAATTGCAAATAGATCTACCATACGACCCAGCCATCCCACTGTTGGGAATATACCCAGAGGAATGGAAATCATCAAGTCGAAGGTATACCTGTTCCCCAATGTTCATCGCAGCACTCTTTACAATAGCCAAGAGTTGGAACCAGCCCAAATGCCCATCATCAGATGAGTGGATACGGAAAATGTGGTACATCTACACAATGGAATACTACTCAGCTATAAAAACGAATGAAATACTGCCATTTGCAACAACATGGATGGACCTTGAGAGAATTATATTAAGTGAAACAAGTCAGGCACAGAAAGAGAAATACCACATGTTCTCACTTATTGGTGGGAGCTAAAAATTAATATATAAATTCACACATACACATACACACACACACACACAAACGGGGGGGGGGGAAGAAGATATAACAACCACAATTATTTGAAGTTGATACAACAAGCAAACAGAAAGGACATTGTTGGGGGGGAGGGGAGGAGGGAGAAGGGAGGGAGGTTTTGGTGATGGGGAGCAATAATCAGCTACAATGTATATTGACAAAATAAAATTTAAAAAAAAAAAAAAAAGAAGACTTGGCGAGGCTGCTGGGGGAAAAAAAATAATAAGTATTATTTGTGTTTTAAAATTAGTAATAATAACTGCAATAGTCGTTTTGGAGTGTCAACTTGGCTTGTTACAGTCCATAGTTATTCAAACACTAATCTAGGTGTTGTTGTGAAGGTGTTTTGTAGAAATGATTAAAGTTCATAACCAGTTGACTTTAATTAATCCTGGCTGAGCCTGATTCAATCAGTTGGAAGGCTTTAAAAGCAAGGCAGAGACATCCCTGAAAGAAGAAATGTCACTTGTTCCCTGCTTGTGGGTTTTGACCTGTCCTTCCTGATGTCTTCACTTATGAAGTGCAGGTTTTCTTGGCTGAGCTCCACAATTGTATCAACCAATTCTTTGCCACAAATCTCTGAACATGTATCTCTTGGTTCTGCTTCTCTGGTTGATATGTTAGCAATTTACATGATGACCCTTCGTTGGGAGCAAGGAATAATAAAGTAAAAAAAAAGAGAGATAATAAGAGAAACAGCAACCATATTATGTACCTCTAAGATTCGGAATGGTTAATAGAAAGCTTTAGGAGGTCTGGTAGAAAGGAGGGCCATGGGAAATAATAAGTACTCTTCCAGAAGTTTAGAAATACAGGAATGTGTTTATTCGCTAGAAAACAGAAATTCGTGAATGTCTGTGTGTGTCTCAGAAGACATAAAGTTGGTCCTTGGGTGCCAAAGGGAGGTCCAACCCATCAATCAACTCATCACAACACTGGTATCATGGAAGAGGCCCTGTATTACGTCACACTGGAAAGAACACGGGCTTTGGAGACAAACAGACCTGGATTAGAATCATTGCCAGTTGCCTGATCTTGGGCAAGTCGTTCAACCTCGCTAAAGCTCAATTATGTTACTTTTTAAATGTAAATGTGGAATAATACTTTTCTCTCTCAGGTCTGTCATGAGAATCAAAAGAAATACATGCAAGTGTAGTGCCAGCATAAAACAAACTCAACAAATAGTAACTAACAGTATTCCCTTGGGACTGTGGGTTCTTAACACATTGTACCCTTTCTCATTTTCTGAACTTCTTAACTAAGATCCAGTACTGACTAACAAGCATCTTCAGTAGTGGTCATTGATTCCTATTTATGACAACTCATGTGTTTCTTATCTGTTGTGCCACAGGAATGAGGAATAGTAAATACCCAAGGAAAAGTTGTCAAATCAAGCTTCCCAAACTGTAGAAATATTTATTATAAATCTCATCATACTTCCTCCTAAGAAATGGACCCCAGGCACCTCCGTTGGCAATGTATGGTTTCTTCTACATCATCAGACACTTCTAATTAAAGGCACACCACAAATAGATCGGACAAGTCAATGGTCAGCTGTTGTTCTGACCTTTGTCCCTGTGGTCTACTTTGTCATTTTGCCTAGATCACTTTTTGACTCCTACCCATTCAATAATGAGATGCACTGGAAGTAACTGAGTGTGAGAGCTTCCCTTGCTCTCTCAAAGCAACAGCTGCATGTGAATTGTCTTTTGAAAGAGTTTGCTATCCTTTTCTTCTAGACTTTTCTCCTTTCCTTATTTCTTGATAGAGGCAAATGCAAATAGTGGCCTCGAGGAGGTTAATACACAGACAGAGATTAGCAGTTTGCTGTAGCCTAGATAAAATTTAAAAAGCATTGAAAATCATGTAAATAGAGAAGGAAGAGCAGGTGTGGACATCAGGGAGGGTAAAGATGGTGGAGATAATTACATATGGGACTTTAAGTCTTCTTTAAGCAAATTAAATTGTAGGCTAAAGAGAATTATCGGAGCATTATCAGCATATCCTTGCTTAGTTAGGGAGGGTGTCTTAAGTGGAGAGAAAGGAGGACTGAGTATGAAACTTGGGGAATACCAAATATGAAGCTGTGGGAAAAGAAAGACAAACCCATGAGGAAGGTCTCAAGAGATGAAAGAATGTGACTGTTTCACAGAGGGTGAGGTCTCCTGAGAGGGTAACTCAAGAAAACCGGGGACTAGGGTTACCCATTCTATTTCTCGATTAAGAGATCATGAATCACCTTAATGAGAACAACTTCATTGCAGTTGTGAGTATAGAAGCTGGATTGCAATAGCCTGAGTCAAGGATAGTAGCTGAAGAGAGGACATAGCAAATTGTAGGAAGCTTTTTCAAGAAGTTCAGTTAAGAAGCAATGAATGAAGAGAGGGTGGTGTCAGAGATTTTAGTAGACCTTAGTGGTCCAGGGTAGTGTTCAACAAAAAATGTGACACAGTTGCTTCTCTCCAGAGGTGAAGAGGGTGGTGTTTATTTAGTAAGTATAATGTTGGAATTTGGGACCATATGGGCTTGGTGATACCCCTAAATTGCCTGTGAAACTCTGCAAACATAGATGCCCAAGCCCCACTTCAAATCTACTGAGCCAATATCTCAGGGATGGAGTGGGTCTTCTTTGATCCTGGTTTTCTTTTTATCTTACCAGGTATCTATGGCCCATGCTCTACCATACCAGATTGTTTTCTTCTCTGTATCAGAGCTAACATACTAATTGCAAGATGTTACCTAGCTCTGTCTGCAATTGCTCAAATTTTAGTCTGAACAGTTATCTTCCAACTGTTCTATTATAGCAGCTAGTTCAAATGTTCTGACTTATTACTTCAAAAATCTGTGAAAATGTCAGAAATATGATTTTCTACCAATTTTGCAATTATGCTTTTTGCAGCTGCACATGAACAACAGAAAATGTTATCAGTAATTAATTGGTAGCAGTTTTGGAGGCAAAGAACAATGTCTAGACTAAGGGCAACTTGGAAATCTCTCCCTCCATTATCAGAAGCTCTTTATTCTATGCATGCTTCCTGTCTCACTATCCACCATCATACCCAGCTACAGCATTGATAATTAGAACTGTTTGCTTGCCGCACTCCAATTTTGCTTTAACTGTGTCACGCGCAATTACATGTAGGTTGTATGAATGAATCCTCATTAAATACTTCTTTGAATCAAAAATTAAGAATAAACTTTAATGAGGGATTAAAATTACTAGAATAAAAATATGGTTAAAAGGTTAGAAAAATGGACACTCTACCAGCAAGGGAAATCTATAGCTGTGTACCTGAAATAAATAAATGAGTGCAGAATGTGAACTAAATGTTAAAAACAGCACTGTGTTTGAGAATTGCACAATGTCTTTTGCAAACATCTCTTCAGTGCAGAAATGGCTTTTTCCAAGAAACTCAGGTGGTCCATGGTGCGAGTGTTATGGAGGATACAAAAATGGAACTATTGTCCGCTTGTGGGAAACCATGAGATAAGAGAATATATAAAAACTATGTAAAAAATATATTTTTATCAGACAAGAAGGATCTTAGGGACTTTTTTTAACTAATGAGGAAGAAAAAATAAAACTCAATTATGGAGTTAATTGAAAAATATAAACATTTTATACTATCATTTATTGACTTGTATTATGCTAAGCCATTTACCCAATTTCCTAATTTAATGTCTCCACAACTCTATGAACTAAGAGTCCTAACTTTTAATAAGAACTGAAGCTGACCAGTTAGTTCAGTTGTTTAGAGCATGATGCTGATAACACCAAGGTTTTCTGTTTGATCTCTGTACCAGCCAGTGCCAAAAAAAAGAAGAGAAAAAGAACTGAGAGTCACAGGGGTTAGGTAACTTGTGCAAGGTCACACAGCTAATAAGTTAACCCAAGGGCTAACTGCCAAGCCCACTCCTCTCCACCAGGAAGCTCTTAGGCAACTGAGCTCCACTCAAGCTGACTGCAGCCTGGGGCTCACTCCACAGCACAGTCCCACCACAGCTTGTCCCCTCTGACTTGGTCTAAACAAGGAACATTGAGTATAGTAACTGAGCACTGAATCATCGGGCACCTTTTATGTGTAGGTGTAATTCATGGGTAGATACTTTTATTAAGATCATCATGCCTTATTAATTTAACAGCTTTTAATGATGTGCTTACTGTTGATAATACCTGAACATAAAAGGAAAGGCAGAAAATTATAAATGCGTACAAGAAGAAATAAGCTATTTTAGACTAGCTTGTTAATGGCACTCCTCTTATCCTGCCTTTCAAATGTCATGCAAAACTGATAGACCCAACATTCTTTCTGTGGCTTACTATGTGGGGAAAAGTTGCATGCTTTAATAACTCCCAGAGTTTCTGCTCTACACCTAAGTCCTATCTAAATGTTGTTGAAGGCACTGAATATTAAAGCTTGTCCAGAGTGTTCTTGCTAGGTTGTCAGAAACGAATAGAGCCCCTGTGAAAGGAGCAGTACTATAGGAAAAGCAATCCTATGGATCTCCATCTTCCTCACTGATGCTGGTTGGCACATAAAGCTGCTGCAATAAGTCCAGTAGGAAGTCGCTCTAGTGTTGTTTATTTCAATGCTTAGATTCATCATCCATTCATTAACTTATTCATACATGCATTTATTCAATAGACTTCATGACTGAGATAATATGAAGAGTAGGTTTTAGTGGTGTCAGGGAATATGGGAAGAGTTCTGAAGGACTACTGGAGACTCACTTTCAAAGAATCAGAGCTAAAACGTATTGTGTAACATGCTTAGAGTAGATTGGACTGACTTTAACTCCCTTTCCTGGGAACAGAAGTTTCATTTACTCTGCATTGTGTATGCCATTAATTTCTTCACGGGAATGTTTTAATTTCAGTCTGTGGCCTTTTATTTTCCTGCCTCCTTACTGTTTCAGTGGTTCCCTAGTTTCTTATTAACTACAACGACTATGTTCTGCTTAGTGGGGATGAGCTTTAGAGACTAATGTCTCTTCTGAACACTTAACGAGTTTCATAATTAAGAAGGCATTGAAGTTCAAGGTCTTAAAATAAGAAACATTTCCCTAATGATATAACTGCCATCAAAAGAGGTGATAATCTGGAAAATGAGCTGTTTCTTCTGTTTTAAGTCTAATTTTTTTTCTTACGTTGACAAAATTTAAAGTATTTGATATGCTTTTTGACTGATATCACAATAATATCAAAATATACAATCAATACTGTTTAGTTATAAAAATAAAGAATTTAAGAGAAAGAATGAAAATTATAGAAAATGACATTAACATAGAATGTTTGTTTCAGTTATAGACTTGAAAAATAAGTAATAGTAGAAAATAAAATACATATTATCTCAGCAATAAAAACAAATGATGATAATTAAAGCAATGTTCTGTGGAATATGTGGGGTATGTGTGAAGTGACTTCCAGGTATACCCTGAATTTCCTTATCAAGCCCCTAGCAGAAGGTGTTGATAGCCTTGCAAGCAGTTTAATTTAGAATAAATTCTTACTGTGGGGGTAGACAAAGATGTGCTAATAATATTATTCACATCTTACCTACAAGTTCTTGCTTGGTTCTAGATCTATGTTCAACTGAGACATTCTAGAGAATTTCATCTTATTTTAGAGAGTTTGATTCCAGTTCGGAGAAGACCCTAAGTATCAGCTTAGTTTCTTTGTTTTGTTTTGTTTTTTTTCTTTTTTTTTTTTGGCTTTTAGAAAGATACCAGATGTGTACATGTGTTTACCAATGTACATTGATTATGTTTGTAGACTACCATCACAGGCCAGGAAGGCTGGTAATCATCCAGGCTTTGGGAGAGAATAATATTTAGCTGGGGTTGTTATATAACACATTGCAAAACTAGATCCCTGGTTGCTTTGTCAAAGAAAGTGACATAAAGATAGCAGATTGTGACACTTGTTGAGCAGGGCAGAATGGGTCTGAAGAATGCTTTATTGTTTTAGCTTCTAGTTTCTGGTTTATCTTATTCACCATTGTAAACATTCGATAACGTAATTACTTTTCTTCTCAGGCTCCCTATTGAAAGGTAAGGTTTTAAATTCGGTTATTGAGACTGCTACCCAGCTGCTCTTTCTTCACTTCATTTCCTGCCTCTAACTCAGCTCTCTTTGACACATTCTGCACTATACTGCTTCAACTTAGTTTTGTCACTGTGTACAAGTGCCTCTTCAGCTCTCACACTCTACCGTCATGTACACTCTGCTGTGTGTTTCTTGTGATCTCGGCAGAAGCACGAGATTCAAGACAAGCATGTTTTAAGCCTCTGCTTGGATCACATCTACTATAATCTTGATGAAACAAATCACATGGTCAAGTCCAAAGTCTGTGAGTGGTAAAGTATGCTCTACCTTTTTAGGGAGAAACTGAAAAGTTACATGGGAAAGGTCCTGGACACATAATGAATAATAAACTGGGGCCATTAATTCAGTCAACCAAGTGATACATGTCTTTCCCTCCATTCAACCTGTATTACCACCTATTACGACTTGGAATTGTAGCCATAAGGAAGACAAAGTCTCAGACCTCATGGATCATATGATGGAATGAGAAGACTGACAAGGAGCTCCCAAATTACAGGTGTGATAATTACCATGATAAGACCTTTCTGGCCATACACTATTCCTTTTTTTTTTTTCCCTCCCCGGGATGTCTTTCTCTCTTAAAACCATTTATTTGTATCTCAATTACAGATTCAAGACTGACTCAAACATCACCTTTCATAGTGAGTTGATTTCCAACCACAATCCTTTTTACTCCATGTTCTCTCACCTTTATCAATCTAGTCCTCTAGTGTCGTGAAAGGTTTCCTTGTCAATACAGAGTTCTGCATTAGTTGTCAGATTGTGCCCTATTTTCGTCTAAACATAAGTGAAATGAAGGTAACAGCAGAATAGGACTAGGCACAGAACTGCCATGGATGGGAAAACTGCCACACCCTGGTCCATGGTAAGACCTCAGGAAAAGCCAACTACAAGTATCACACTCTTTGGAGATAGAAATTGTATTTTGTGCTTCCTTTCTTGCCTGGCTAGGACAGAATGCCATTGAATAATTTCCAAAACTAACCTTACAATACTCATGGTATCTCAAATTTATTAGAAAGGTGTTTCACTGAAGTTCTCCAAGTAAAATTAAATTTTATTTGTAAATTTAAAGGAAAAACATGTTTCATGTGGCACTGTGTAGGAGAAATGAAGGGACAAAGGATACAGCATCATATCTCCCAAGGGGTTGAAAGTCACTGTAAATAGCTTAGCCAAGGTTAGCTAGTGACAAGATTCAGACTTACATATTCCGCAGTAGTGTACCTCTAAGGATGGAAGCTGGTGTCCCACTAATAAAATCTTGAAACTTTTGAACAAGGACTGCAAAAGAATGCAGTGGCCAGGTTTCTCTCTCTCTCTCTCTCTCTCTCTTTCTTTTTGTGTCCTTGTCACTGCAAGGATTTTTCAGTTCAACAATTAATCTTCCTTTTTATTATGTCTTGTCATGGTTGAAGCACCTTCCAAGAACTGGTAACAGGAGGGGAGAACTGATGATTTATTTTAAGAGGGAGATCAGACCTCACATTTTAAGGCTGACACCAACTTCAGTGAAGCACTTCCCAGGAGTGTGTTGGGACAGCTCTGAGTGCCTGCACTGCTTGTCACTGAGCAAGGTCGTGGGGCCTTCCAGTCACAGAGCACCAGAGAGCTCTATCATCCTCAGCCCCAGAATTGTGCCTGCAAGCAATCTGAGGCCCAGAGAAGTTAAGTGTCCTGTTTCAGAGAATACAGTCAGCTGTTGGCAAAGCATGGATTTGAACCCAAATATTGTCTCTAATCCTGTGCTCTTTGAATCCTGTTTATTTCAGCAGTTGGAGGCCTTAGGTAATGATATCATGTCTTCCTTAACCAAGGACAAATGCTATGTGGGTTTAAATCCCAGAAGAAAAAATACAGTCTTTATTCTAAAAAAAGAAATGACCAGAAGACAATTAGATGTGACCTCTGTGGCACCACCCAGATGTGGGAAGGACTGAGGAGAAGGGCTCAGCAGTGGGGGGGACTTCATCAAGGAAATGACACTTTAGTTGTCTCCTGAAGAATAGGCTCTATTTGATGTCCTTGTGGAGGGAGGGAGATGGGTTTGGACAGGGAGGAGAGGGATATCGCTGGGAGGGAAAGGAAAGTAGATTGTCACAGACAACCAGAGAAGGCAGAAGGTGCGAAGGTACCAGGAGGGGACTATGGCTGGATCAGTGTGCATCCAGGGAGCTGCAGGTGACGCATATGCCATCACTGGGGGGAGACTGGGGTTTGCTATGCCAAATGTGATCGCTAAGCAGACGTTTCAGTTTCTCAGAAAAATTAGAAAATATGTCCATTATTCTTTTATTATGCTAATTATATTCACATAAACATATTCTTACACATGTTCTTTTTTTCTAGTCATTCCATTCATGTTATTTTAAAAAAAAATCCAACTATATTGAGTTGTGAATTTTGGAAAAGCAAAGATTATTTGTAATTTGATATTATCCCCAAATCTCCTAGTACTATGAGAAGTTTTATAAATACAATATGAAAATACACTGAATATGTGAAGGAACGGGAGGGAGAGGAGGACGTTGCACCTGACTCTGCCTCTCCATGAGGGCTGGCTGTGGGGGCCTGTCCCCTCCTCCAACCTCACACCCCTACTAAATCCTCTGCAGTCTGTCTCTCCTTTCTCTTTTTAAAAGTTCTCTTCTATGGACAGAGGAATTTAGGATGCGACATAGTTCTTGTTCCTTTTGGGCTTTCCCTCCAGGGCTGGTGTTCTTTTCTAGAGTACCTTTGCATTCTCAATTCCCTCCAAGTTACAAAGCTTTCTATTCACTCGTGTCTTTTCCCGGTCTCCTCATTCCTCATGTTTGCTGCTGATTCCAAAGATTCTATGGCTCTTGTTGCTCCTCTTAGAGAGTCAAATGATGTTCTGCTCTCTCCACCCTCTATATCTGGTCATTATGTAAAATGTGCATTATTGCTAGTGTGCATTCTGTATGACATAAACTAGACCAAACAGCCAGAGACTTTCGCAGTTATTCTTAAATGCTTGCTTATGATAACTCACTTACAAGCTGAAATCGATGTCTGTAGCAAACAAGCCACTGGACTTACATTTCCTGTGTGTAAGTACTCAGATCAGTGCTACTGTATGCATGCAAAATAGCATCATAAGCTGGAGTGACTATCCTTGGTATTTGCTAACAACATAACTATGCTAAATGATGAGTCATGTCCAGGATAAAAATATTTTTCTCAGTGGATGCATTTTAAATAACCAACAGAGCCTAGCTGGATATTATGTTTAAGTTAAAGACAGTTTAAGCGGTCCCAGTTTTCTAGGTGTGCCAAAGAGATGCCCAGAGCTCTGTCTGCAGCCCACTCTGTCTGCAGCCCACTCTGTGGCAACCCATGTGGTCACAGCAGATGGTCATCGGAAGAGTTCGGCCCAGCACTAAGAAGTCATGCTTTGCGCTGTTACCACATAATTTACCAAAAGCATGAAGAAAAGTTGTCTCTTTTTTTTTCATTGCAGTATAATTGATTATACATATTCATGGGGTACAAAGCTGACTATCAACACTTGTGTACAATATGTGATGGTCAAATGAGGATGTTAGCTTATTCATCATTACAATACATAATCATCCTTTGTGTCTATTAACCAATTTCTCATTAACCACCCTCCTTCTTTCCCTACCCCTTTCCACTTCTCATAAGCACAGTTCTCTTTCTGTTGTCTCCTTCTGAAATTTCAGTGCATTGTTGTGATTGTTGTGTCTTTCTTTCTCTCTTTTTCTTTCTTTCTTGTTTGTTTGTATATTTATTTATTTATTTATTATTAGCTCCCACTTATGAGTGAGGACATCCAGTTTTTCTCTTTCTGTGCCTGGCTTGTTTCACATAGCATATTTTTCTCCAAGCTCATCCCTGTTGCTGAGAATGGCAGAATTTTTTCTTTTTTATGGCTGTGTAGTATTGCGTTGTGTATATATACCACATACTCCTTATCCAGTCATCCATCAATGGGCATTTAGGTCAGTTCCATAACTTGGCTATTGTAAATAGAGCTGCAATAAACATGAGAGTGCAGGTATGTCTTTGACATGATGATTTCCATTCCTTTGGGTATATACCCAGCAGTGGGATTGCTGGATCATATGGTAACTCTATCTGTAGTGGTTTGAGAAACCTCCTATTGCTTTCCACAGTGGCTGCACTAATTTATATTACTACCAACAGCGTATAAGATTTCCCCTTTCTCCACATACTCTCCAGCATTTGTCATTCTCAGTCCTTTTAATTATACCCAGTCTAACTGGGATGATATATCTCAAAGTGATTTTGATTTGCATTTCCCTGATGATTAAGTGATGTTGAGCTTTTTTCATATACCTGTTGACCATTTGTATGTCTTCTTTTCAGAGATGTCTACTCAGCTCCTTTGTCCATTTTTAATTGGATTATTTGCTGTTTTACCATTAAAATGCTTGTGTTCCTTGTATATTCCGGATATAATTCTCTTGTCAGATGTACAGTTTGCAAATATTTTCTCCCATTCTGTACATTGTCTTTCCACTTTGTTGATTGTTTCCTTTGCAGTACAAAAGCTTTTTAGTTTGTCATAATCCCATTTATTTATTTTTTCTTTTGTTGAATGTGCTTTTGGGGTTTCATTCATAAAGCCCAGCCCTACATCCTGGAATGTTTCACCTATGGTTTCTCCTAGGAGTTTTATAGTTTCAAGTCTTATATTTAAATCTTTAATACATTTTGCATTGATTTTGGTATGAGAAGAGGTACAGGTCTAGTTTCATTCTTCTACATATGGATGTATAGTTTGCCCACCACCATTTGTTGAAGAAGCTGTCCTTTCCCCAATGTATGTTCTTGATGTCTTTGTCAAAGATCAGTTGGCTGTAAGTACCTCTGTTGATTTTTGGGTTCTCTATTCTGTTCTGTTCGTCCATGTGTCTGTTTTTATGCCAGTGTCATGCTGCTTTGGTTACTGTATCTTTGTAGTATAATTTGAAGTCAGGAAGTATAATGTCTCTGGCTTCATTTTTTTGCTCAAGATTGTTTTGGCTATTGGGGCCTTTTGTTGTTCCATATGAATGTTAGGATTTTTCCATTTCTGTGAAGAAAGTCATTGGTATTTTGATGGGGATCTGATCGAATCTGTAGATGGCTTCGAGTAGTATGGTATTTTCACTACGTTAATTCTTCCAATCCATTTCCATCTTTTGGTGTCCTCTTTAATTTCTTTCAGAAATGTTTTGTAGTTCTCATTGTAGAGATCTTCCACATCCTTGGTTAAATTTATTCCTAGGTATTTTATTTTTTTTGGTAGTTATTGTAAATGGGCTTGCTTTCTCGATTTCTTTTTCTGCTAGTTCATTGTTAAAGTATAAAAACTTTACTGATTTTTGTATATTGATTTTGTATCCTGAAACATTACTGGATTTGCTTATCAGTTTTAAGAGTTTTTTGGTAGGGTATTTAGAGTTTTCTATATATAGGATCATGTCATCTGCAAACAGAGACAATTTAACTTCATCTTTTCCTATTTGGTTGCCCTTGTGCCTTTCTTTTGTCTGATTGCTTTGGCAAGTCCTTTCAATACTATGTTAACTAGCAGTGATGAGGGTGGGCATCCTTGTCTTGTTCCTGTTCTTAAAGGAAAAGCTTTCAGCTTTTCCCCCTTCAGGATGATATTGGCAGTGGGTTTGTCATATATGGCTTTAATTATGTTGAGATACTTTCCCTCTATACCTAACTTATAGAGGGTCTTTGTCATGAATGAGTGCTGAACTTTATCAAATGCTTTTTCAGCATCTATAGAGATGATCATATGGTCCTTGTGTTTGACTTTATTAATATGGTGTATCACATTTATTGATTTGCATATGTTGAACCAACCTTGCATCCCTGGGATGAATCCCACTTGATCGTGGTGAATAATTTTACATATGTGTTATTGTGTTGAGATGCTTTCTTTCTATACATAATTTGTTGAGAGTCTTTATCATGAAGGGATGTTGAATTTTGTCAAATGCCTTTTCTGTGTCTATTGAGATGATCACATGGCTTTTGTCCTTGATTTTTTGATGTGGTATATCAAATTTATTAATTTTCTTATGGGCTGGTGGGTTAGCTCATAAGTTGGTTAGAGCACAGCCTTGTAACCCCAAGGTCAAGGTTTCATATCCCTATACCGGCCAGCAGCCAAAAAACCAAAAAAGTTGTCTTTTTCTATGTATTATTCTTCCCTCTCCACCTTTTTATAACCAATCAAGCCTTCCTACAGACAGTAAAATAAATAGAAAAAAAAAAACCCTCCTTTGATTCTTCTTGTCCTGTATCCTCTGTCCCTTGTCTAGTTTCCCTGTCATTGTTAAATGACATGAAGAATAGCCTTCATGTCTTTACTACTTCGTATCACCCAACCCTAGGATCTGGCTTCCAGTTCAACCAATACCTGCTAATTGACACAGTGCTGCCCTTCCAGAGTTTCTGATGAATGTCCAATTGTAAAATCCATCCTCATGTAATTTTTCAGTTTTTTCCAGCTGACTATCCTTGATATGCCCCCCTTGACTTCTATGTCACTACATTCTTCTGTTCATTTGTTACTTTTCATTCTACTTCTCAGTTTCTGCTTCTAATATCTCTTTCTCCACTTACCTTTAAGTGTAAAATTCTTGATCTTCTCTGTTCCCATATGTTCTCCCTAAATGATCTGAGACACTTCCCCAGCCATCATCTAACCTCAGATGATTTGAAATCTATATTGCATCCACCAGTTATTCACCTGGAAACCACGTGCACATTTGCAACAGCTCGCTAGGTGCAGATGTTCTTCTGGACTTCAAATTCAATGTCTCTGAAGTGCAATTGGACTGTGCAGGGTAGCACAAAGAGCATGGCCTTTGTACTCACGCACACTAGGTTTAGATTTCTGACTCTTAGTCACTGCAGGACTTTGGAGAAGATACTTAAACTCTTTGTGCAGCTGTAAAATGAAGGCTATAAAACCTACTTTGCAGAATAATTGTGAATATAAAAAATCTGAACAAAACCTGGCAAATTGTTGTTGTTCAATACATAAGATACATTCTGCTTTATTACCTTCACTTCAATGCCTCTTCCTCCTGTTGTATTCCTCTTGCTTTAATCGCAACATCATTATCCCATGGTCATTTTCTCTTCCTGTCTATCCCCATCCTCACATCCAATCAATGGTCATGTCATGTTGATTCTACTTCTCTATGTTCCATTGAATCTATGCCTAGTTGTCTGTGTTTTGCTCCTTATCATTTGATCCCTGAATTGTTGCAATAACATTCAAATTGATTTCTCTGCTTCAGTTTTCCATTTTTCTAAACCATCCATTATATCATCATCAGGGTTTTGCTCTGTTTTTGTTTTCCTGAAACAAAGCAATAGTCAGATTAGTCTTCTCAAAGCCCTTCAGTAGCTCCTTGTTGCCTATGGAATAATGTGATAATTCCTTAGCTTAGGTGTTGTTTATAGTCTTATTCCTACTGCCTTTCCAGATTCTTCTCCCACTGCTTCTCTTTGAACTTTCTGCTCTAGCAGCACTTGATTACTCAGTGTCTCCCAAACAAGCCACCCAGCTTAATGATATCCCTTCACTTCGGAATGCCCTTCTTCCCTGAAAAAAATTCCAGTTACTTTTAAAGATTTTTTTTCCTTTTGGTTTCTGTAATACTAACTTGAATCTCTGTTCAGTGTTTTTCCATTCTGTGTATTGTGTTGTATTTAGTATGCAAGTGTTCTTTTTCCCAAAGTCCTTTGAGAGAAGACAAGATAAATGCAATAAAGCTAGTAAAAAAGAAATTAAAATGGTAAAGGAAGAACCAAGAAAAGTAATTATGACAATAATAAAGTCAATACAGCAATAAGGGCAGTTACTGTGGCTATGCACAAAACCTAGCTCTGAACCATATATCATCCAAAAACTAATCATTATTTCATTCACTACACAAATAATTATTGGATGAATTCTTTGTGCCTACCAGTAGGTATTGAAAGGCAGCAAGGAAAAAGACAGATTAGGCTTTACTCGCAAAGAATTTGTAGAAATAGGTTTTGTACTTCAAATGATATTAGAGTATATGCAATGGTTCATCATGAAGAGCAAACTTTCTCCTGGTGATGTCAGAGACACAGGTTCTTGGATTTCCTGAGGGAAGAATCCTGTCAGGAACCCACACTAACTCCAAGCTCACATGGCAGAGTCACACTCACACTTAAAGTTTATTCCAAACTGAAAGTACACACAGAAGGGTGTGTGGGCATTTCCTCGTGAGTGGAGGAGCTCACTGTGAATTCTTCCAGAAGGGTTTACATGTTGTTCTGGGATGGGGGTGTTTCTCTATCTTAACTAGGGGGAGGAATATTCAAAGAAAAGGTGGTAAAAGGAGTTTCAGTTCATTTTTGCTTGATCAAGCTCTCTTCTGAGAATCAAAGAAAAAGGGGGGTTTTGGTGCTGTTTGTAAGTGTAAGCTCTTTTCTAAGGAAAAAAAAAAGGTGATTTGTTGGTTTGTTTCTTTGATTTTGGTGGTTGTGATTTTGTTTCCTGCTCAGAAAACCACAGAGCTCTGGAGAATGATGAGCTGACTGAGAGGGTGTTCAAGCTGCTGCTGCTGCCTAGCTGCTCAGCCTGAATATCCACAAACAGCCTCTCCAGGGCCAGTCCCTGTTCTATCCTGCCTCACTGGTATTAAACTTTGAGAAAAATTTCCCACTTGGGAAAATACGTAGGTTATACTGAATGAAATAATGTGTATGATCCTCAATAATGGTTTTATAATAAGCATGACTTTATATGACTGTTAATTAAGGCATAACATTAAAAAGTAATTCATATCTCCTGCTATATAGAATGCCTTCATTTAGTAAGGACTTGCTATGTGGTTGTTGAAATCAAGCAGTGTTATCCAAGTTTGTCGGTCTTTTTATCAACTACAGCCAGACCCATATCCAATAGCATCATTGACATGCTAATAAAAATGTCTCTGTACATTTATTTGAGATATTGGCAACAAGGAACCCTTATCTGGCAGCTTATATGGATTAGTTTCTTATTATTGCTATAGCAAATTACCACAAAACACATGGCTTAAAATAACTAAGTTTATTATCTTACAGTTCTGTAGGCTGGCAGTCCCATATGGTTCACACTAGGCTAAAATCAAGGTCCTGGTAGGGCTGGACTTCTTTATGGGGATTCTAGGAGCAGAACCTGTTTCCTTACCTTTTCTAGCCTCAAGAGCCCACATTCCTCGGTTCGTGGCCCCTTCCTGCATCTTTAAAGCCAGTAACATCACATCTCTCTGATTGTTACTATGTAGTCACCTCTCCTTCTCACTACAGCTGGAAAAGATCCTCTGCTTTTAAGAACCCATGTGATTAGATTGGGTACACCTGAACTTCTACATCCTTAACCACACCTGCAAAATCCCTTTTGTTGTATAATGTAATATATTCACAGGATTCGGGGATTAGTACAAGGACATTTTGGGGGGTCCATTATTCCACCTGCCACACCATCCTACTGACATGTTCTAATTTACAACAGAGATTGTGCATTCCCAAGTACCTGTTCAAAGGAGCAAGTTGCATGATGTAATTCTATACCCTTTCCTAAAACAGCAACAACAAAAGTTAAATTTATTAGTTACATTTATTACATTTGTACTCTCTCCATCTCTCATGCTATGTTTTATGTTTCTGGACGCCTGACATAGAGTTGGTAATGAGTTAAAAGCATCCACTTCATTTCTTTGACTGGAGCAAAATAAAGCAATAGAAATATCTATCAACCCTGGGAAGCTCTTGCATAAATGACTGGTGTTTAATGCTAATGTAAAATGTTTTTGATTGTGAACACATTGCTTATGTGATCTTGTGAATGAAGATAATTTTGCACTGTGTGAATGAATAATTTCCCGTTGTGTTCCAAAGTATATGAGTAGTTAGAAAAAATATTTCTATTATGTATCTGTCAGTTCCACTATAGAAAATTGAAACAATCTTGGATATTGTGGATACACCAGATGGATGAAGATTTCTGATTGGAGTCTGGAATGTGAACAAAGCATACAATAGTGCTTGTGGGTTATGAGTTATTCGCTGGGATTTATCTAACACCAATGCAATCAGTACCTCAGCAACTATCTATTTCTGCACATAGCAGGCACTCAATAAATGCTTATTTGAATAAGAGAATCATATTTCACTTTTTCTCTCTAGTCAATATTTCTTTGATTGAATTCTTCCCAGTCAACTTAATTTGAATAAGACAGAAATGACTGACAAGACAGTCAGATTAGTGCCTCATCATACAGTCATCCAGTCCATTCCTAAATTTAATGCCAACTCCCAAATTCCTTACATTGCTTTGTGGAATACATGATCTCAAGTTTTCTGCTGAATGCTATTACTTTCTCAGAAATATTATAATTATACTGTTAGTTGAAAATCACAAAGCTGCCATCATTTATTTCTCTCTCTTTTTAAAAAAAATAGTGCCTGAGGATAGACGGAGACATTACTAATGTGACACTCCCTTTCTGTTACAAACTTCTCTCTCCCACAGTTGGAACAAATTATTCAGCAGATTAAAAGCCTTTTCTGGTGGTAAAGGCCTTTTCTTGTAGTATATGCAAAAGAAATGATTCCTGGGTGAGGCTGCACACTGCAAGGGCCAGCCATAGGGTAAGGATTTGCAGAAAGGACACACAAAGAAAGACATGGGGGCTGAGACTGTATCAGACAACCTTTGGAAAAATTCTGCTAGTTCACACACTGGTGCTGACAGTGCCATGTTTTAGTTCCACAGTATAAAAGTACTGAAAAATGCCTTGGTGTGTTGTTTTTCAGGCTCAGCTGAGACAGACATCGGTCAAATTTAGTGATTGGGCTTCCTAAGGGAAGATAATATATTATCACTTGTAGGAAATAATACTTTATGTGCCCCATTCCCTAGATAGCCATTGAAAGTTGTGTGCTGGGCTGGGGAGAAAGTACATTTGTGCAAACCTGGGGAAAATCTGATTAGAGAGTGGTGAAGCCTCTTTGCAAATGCAGAGGTGGAGGAAGTGGGGCCTGAGCGGCTCCAGGCCAAGCCTTCACAACCTAACACATTTTGCTCAGTTTTAGTAGGTTCCCCAATTTCAGCCCTTCGCTTCACATCCATTCTTGCCCCTCTTTCCCCCACCTGTTCATCATGTTTTGGATCTTCATTTTACTTTCCAGCTCACTGAAACCAAGTCACAGACACCAGTCTCCCATTGTTGCATATCACAAAAGCCCCATCCACTGTCACATTAGGCTGTGGCTTCTGTTTGCCAAGACCCTCGTTAGACGTGCCTCCTTGGTTTGCCTGCTTGATTTTCTGGGAGGACCCAATAAAACAATGTGTTTTGAAATGCATGGTCAGCTCTGAAGTGTTCTTCCAAGATGATATAATCAATTTCTTATAAAGATGGCGATCTAGTCCTTCACTATCCTCAACTCAGGTGGGTCCTTGAGTTCATGTGGGTTTTATTATGGTCTTATTTCAGAGTAGAGATATTTCAGCATGATTTTTTCAGTTTTTTTTAAGTTAAAATTTATTGAAGTGTAACATACCTACAGAAACATACACTCATTGCAAGTGTGTAGTGCATTTAAATTTTTAAAAGCAAATGCTCCTGTGTAATAAACACCCAGATCAAGAAACGGAACATTCCGTTGTCAGTCCCGCAATGCCCACTTTACGCCCCTTCACAATTCCACAGGTTTTTAAAGAAGGGTCCTTCTGGAACCCACTGACTTCTCTCCGCAGTTATCTATGCTTCCTCAGAGTATATTCATCTCTGTCCATCTTTAGTGAGGAGATGGCTTTCTCTACAGGGTCTAGCCTACAATCTTACTTGGAGAGCCAAAATACCCAGAAAAAGTGAAGGATAATTAAAGGAATACACTCCAATGCGTGCAAGATCAGCATGAGCTGAACATGTAAGGATGTTGATCAAAGAGAGTAGGAGAGGAGAGTGCAGGGGTCTTTGTCGAGCAAAGTTTTGTCAAGAGCTGAGGAAGGCACTTAGAGAGATGTTTCTTCTTGTCCTTCACCTCGCTTTGTCATTGGCACCCCAGTTCCTGTATTGCTGTCTCACAATAGCTTTGACCACCCTCAGTACCCTGTGTCCAGGAATGGTCCCATCCAGTGAGACCCATGGCCCCTGCTGTTCTCGACCTTACCCACCACCGCCGCATATGGCTGTGCTCTATATTCTTCCTGCCATTATTGCCAATGCTGCATATCCCTGGCTAAACAAAAACAGCCTTGGGTTTGGTATTTCTGATCTATGGGCTATTAATGAAATGCAGCAGTGGTTGCTTCCTTACGTCTAAACACATTAATCATCCAAGTGCCAGGAGTGGACTGTGATCACTAAAGTACCATGAGAGACGGGTCCAAAGTTCCAGGAATGTGCCACTTGTCGTAAGCTGTTTCTGAAATTCCTATTAATAACAATTCCTCTGACTTTGATCCCTCTACTAGGGATTTTCTTTCTTATTATAACTCTTCTAAATATTATGTTATTCATTTTTCTCTATTACTAGCCTCATTTATATAGAAACATTTTAAGATATTTTAAGTCACTCATTCCATAAGCACCTACTATAGCAAAGCACCTATTATAGACAGAGCATTTTATTAAGCGCTGGGAAATGAAAATAATTTGGACATGGATCTTACCATCATGTAAATTAAGGTCTGGCAAGGGATATAGGACACGTGCATACTTATATTTTAAGTGGCCAAAGAGATTTGCAGAAAGTGATATGGATATTTGAGGGATGAGAAGGGGGGAGTAATTCCTTAGGACTGGGAGGAAAAGAGAAAACTTGGTGAAGGAAGTGACACTAAAAAGGGACTTCAAAGTTGGGTTTATTTGGGATGTATGAAGATTTGGTAAAGGATTTCTTAGCAGTGAAATCAGAATGGATATAGAGAAAAGTCAACAAAAAATGGGGTTTGTATAAGAAACTGTGAATAGGCAGGTATTACATCTGTTAGAAATGCTTTCAGATCAAAGGAACATCAACGACAACAAAAATCCACTACAGTGGTCCCTCCTTTCCCTCCAGGGATACATTCCAAGACCCCTAGTAATGCCTCAAGCCTCAGATAGTACTGAACATTATATATACTGTTTTTTCATATACATACAGGGGGACTTCAGAAAGTTCATGGAAAAACAGTATTGAAAGACAATAAGTATCTTTCCATGAGCTTTTTGAAGTACCCTTGTACATATCTGTAATAAAGTTTAATTTATAAATTAGACACAGTAACAGATTAACAACAATAACTAATAATAAAATAGAGCAATTATAACAATATGCCAAAAACACTACTCTTGCACTTTGGGGTCATTATTGAGTAAAATAAGGGTGACTTGAGCACAACCACTGTGCTTCTGTGACAGTCAATGTGATACCCCAGCCAGCTGCTAAGTAGGTAGGGAGTGCGTAGCCCATACAGTGGATCTGCTGGACAAAGGACGGATTCATGTCCCAGGTGGGACAGAGCAGGTTTGCATGAGATTTCCTCTGCTACTCAGAATGGCATGCAATTTAAAACTTAAGGGTTGTTTATTTCTGGAATTTTCTATGTAATATTTTTGGGCCATGGAAAGTGAAACCACACATAAGAGGGTATTACTGTAGTAAACCAGCTTAAACTAAAAGGGCATTCAGGGTTTACTTTTCAAAAAGCCTGGAGGTAGTTGGTCCCATGCTGGTCACCTTCCTTCTATGTCATCAACGACCTGTTCTCTTCTTTCACTCCTTCATTCTGAGCACTCTTTTGTCAGCCTGCCCTGACAACTCAGGTCAGGACTGAGTCACATGTCCATCTCTAGGCCAATCCCTGGAAAGACCATGGATTTGCTCTGATTGTCTTAGACCAACTGTGACTGGGTCCCATATAAAAAACAAGGTTTGCTAGCAAGGAGGAGGAGGAAAGAAGAAGCAGGTGGAGGAGAATATGGAGGGAAAAGAAAAAGAAGACAGAGGAGGAAGAGGATGAGGAAAATGGCTTAAAAGTTGAGTTTTGAGATCAGTTTAGTTAATATTCGGAGATCATATTATGGATAAGCCCTTAGATCCTTTTAGGCAAGAAGCTTCCAGTGTTCTGCTCCGAGGTTTCTGTCCAGTTCCTCTCTTCTTCTCACACCTGCTAAGAGAACCACGTAAACCTACCAGCTCTAGCCTTACCCCTCTACACCTCCAGCAGAAACCTCTAAGGGCTCTTCCCGCCTTTGATCTGGCTTCGCCACACATTTCAGCCTCTGTCCTTTCTCAAGCTTCCCCCGCCCCCTGGAATTCCATCCATCTCTGGTTTTGTCCAACAAAGCATGTTTCGTTTGTGACTTCATTCAAGAGGCATTTTTTTGGATACCTTTCTGTGGTCCAGTTCCTACAACCCTCCTCTGGCTTCCCATACCCTCAGCCCACCTCCTCTAGTGCCTGTCACTATGCTTATCTCTCTGTGCTTAGTCATCCATTCAGTGACCTATGACTCTCCAGGTCTCTGTAAGGCCACTGCAACCTGTCCACTGCAGGCCACCATCAGCTCCCACCCAGGTCACTGGAATAGTTGCCTTATTAATTTCCTTGCATGCCTCTGGCTGTTCTCCAAATTGTACTTCATGGTGCACCAAAATGGTCTTTCCAGACTGAAATAATATGACTGTTCTCGGCCTAAACCCTTTCAAAGCGTTTCTGTTATTGTCAGGAGAAAGACCAAGGCCCTTCCGCTGTATACAAAGCCTTACGTGGGGCCCCACTCTTCATCTTTGATATGCATTTGTCTTCCTCTTGCTTCCTCTGCCACAACCCACTAACCGTTCTCTCCTTTACTCACAAGTGCCATGCCATCTCCTCTCTCCACAGGACCTTTACAAATGCTCTTTCCTTTGCCTGCAATGTTTCTATTTTCTTCACCCACTTCCTCGGGGAAGCCTTTCTTAACATTCAGATCTGTGTCTGCACAGAGGTTTCTCCCACTCACTTATTGTGCTTGATTTTACTTATGAGCACGGAATTGTTTTTGTGGTTATTTGGTTAATATCCATTTCCCCCTCTAAACAGCAATCTCTGTGAGAGTAGCAGCTGGGTCTAGTTTGCAGACTCTTGTATTCCCAGTGTCTTGCATGGTACCAGCAAGTAGTAGATGGTTAATAAGTATAGTGCTCTTAGCAAAAATGAATTGACTTTCTTTCTATTTTATACCATGAAATTGTGGAGAACTGAAACAATCCTGATTTAATGTGATATTCTCAGGACTTGGATGAGTTCTTACCTCTGAAAGTTACCAAAATTATTGATGGATTATTGGTTTAATAAATGAGTGACTGTGAATATCAGGCTAATGAATGTGTGGTTATTGATGGGAGACTGTGGATTTGTGAGGAGTTTCTTACCCTAGCCTGCTAATCCCTGACAGTCTTACCTAGCACTTCTCTCTGATGGCCCTAATCCATTTCTTCTACCCCAGTGGTCTCTTTTAAATGATTAATGAGGGCCTGAAAGCATGTTCTCATTTCTACCTCCTGTGATCAGACCAAGGAAACAGTACCTCCCCACTATATTTTCCTGGTTTTAAGGGATTTGATGTTTTAGACCCTTCTGTCTTCTTTTCCAACTTTGTAGTCAGTTCTGTTTCAGCCTGTTACTTATTTCAGTTTTTTAATCCTCCAAACTGCCTCCTTGATCTTCAATTCCCCTGTTAGACTTGCTCAGTACTTTATCTGGAAGCTGCACTGGGGGAATAGGCACTTTGCAGCACCCCACGGACTCAGGTCCTAAATACGAGCAGTGTCTACTCTGCAGTTACCGATGCTGGAAGTCTTCACTTAGCAATGAGCAAAATGTGTTAGTCCTGCTGTTTGTATCTGAGCTGCTGTTGCAGAGAAAACCATGCCTTTCACCTGGGAAGTCTATTGATGTAACCACATGTTTAAGCTCAGGTAAAGCCTCAGTTTCATGTCAGCTTTCCTTTCTGATCAGCAAAACTTTTATTTATCACGGTTTTCATTTTCTCTGAACAGATGGTACATTACTAACAAGTGACAAATAACTATCCTCCAAACAAATATTTAGAAACAAATAAAAATTAAACCACAAAAAATATGGCAGCTCACTAAGGTGTATGGGAAACTCACTAAGTAAATGAGTTTATCATATTATTTGCTTTCCTACTGGTATCATAAGACCCACTATTGGAAAAATATATATAAAGTGTCAAAATAAACTGATTTAGACAGCTCAGTTAGCACTATATGCATTTTCTTTGGAACATGATTACTGAGAAAAGTAAATAATATATCCTTGTCAAAGCATTTGCATTCCTAGAAAACAACAGTCCTGTTTCTCCTCACGTGTGTGAGTGGTGGTAACGCATTGTGATAAATAGATGCCTCGTACCTTTCTAGGAAAAAAATACTAAGGCCATTGACTGCACCTAAATGTAATGCAGTATTCAGGCAACACATCTGCAGAACCGCATCAACCCATTACTCATTGAATGGATCAATCCATTCACAAGGGCACAGTCCTTATGACCTCTTAAAAGTCCTGCCTAATGACCTCTTAAAGGCCCTGCCTTCTACCACCACATTGGGGTTAAGTTTTAACAGGATCCTGGGGGGACATTCAAGGTTTGTGGGTTGATTTCTGGGTTCTCTATTCTATTCCATCGGTCCATGTACCTGTTTTTAAGCCAGTACAATGCTGTTTTAGGAACTATAGCTTTTTACTATAGTTTGAAGTCAGGTAGTGTTATGCCTCCAGATTTTATTTCTTTTTGCTTACTATTGCTTTGGCTATTTGGGGTCTTTTGTTGTTCTGTATGAACATTAGGATTGTTTTTTCTATTTCTGTGAAGAATGTCATTGGTATTTTGATGGAGAAAGCATTGAATATGTAGATTACTTTGGGAAGTATGAACATTTTCACAATGTTAATTCTTCCAATCCAGGAGCAAAAAATGTCTTTCCATCTTTTTATGTCCTCTTTAATTTTCTTCAGCAGTGATTTGTAGTTTTCTTTGTAGAGATCTTTCACCTCCTTGGTTAGGTTGACTCCCAGGTATTTTATTTTTTCTGTGACTATTGTAAATGGGTTTGCTTCCTTGATTTCTTTTTCTGCTAGTTTGTTGTTGGAGTATAAAAATGCTACCGATTTTTGTGTGTTGATTTTATATCCTGCAACTTTACTAAAGTCACCTATCAACTCTTAGAGTTTTCTTCTAGAGATTTTGAGCTTTTCTATATATAGGATTGTGTTATTTGCAAACAGGGACAATTTGACTTCATCTTTTCCAATCTGTGTGCCCTTTATTTCTTTGTCTTGCCTGATTGCTCTGGCTACTACTTCCAGTACTATGTTGAGTAGGAGTGGTGAGAGTGGACATCCTTATCGCATTCCTGTTCTCAAGGGAAAAGCTTTCAACTTTTCCTCAGTCAGGATTATATTGGCAGAGGGTTTGTCATATATGGCTTTTATTATGTTGAGATAATTATCTTCAACACCTTATTTGCTAAGTTTTATCATAAAGGGATGTAGAATTTTATTAAATGCTGTTTCTGACTCGACTGAGAGAATCATATGGTTTCTGTCCTTGATTCTGTTGATGTGGTGTATCACATTAGTTGGTTTGCATATATTGAACCATCCTTTCATCACTGGGATGAATCCCACTTGATAGTGTTATATATCTTTTTTTTTATTTTTGATTTTTTTAAATTTAAATTTAAATTTTATTTTATTTTGTCAATATACAAAGTGGTGGATTATTGCAGCCAATTACCGAAACCTCCCTCCCTCCTTCCTCTCCCCCCTCCCTCCCAACAATGTCCTTACTGTTTGCTTGTCAGATCAATTCCAAGGAATTGTAATTGTTGTGTCTTCTTCCCTTCCCACCCCCCCACCCCTGGTATTTTTGTGGATTTATTTATATATTTTTAGCTCCCACAAGTAAATGAGAACATGTGATATTTCTCTTTCTGTGCCTGACTTGTTTCACTTACAATAATTCTCTCTAGGTCCACCCATGTCATTGCAAATGGCAGTATTTCATTGTTTTTTATAGCTGAGTAGTATTCTGTTGTGTAGATATACCACATTTTCTATCTCCACTCATCTTATGATGGACATTTGGGCTGGTTCCAACTCTTGGCTATTGTAAAGAGTGCTGCGATAAACATTGGGGAACAGGTTGACCTTCGACTTGATGATTTCCATTCCTCTGGGTATATTCCCAGCAGTGAGATCGCTGGGTCATATGGTAGATCTATCTGCAATTGTTTGAGGAAACTCCATACCATTTTCCATAGAGGCTGCACCATTTTGCAGTCCCACCAACAATGTATGAGAGTTCCTTTTTCTCTGCAACCTCGCCAGCATTTATTGTTCACAGTCTTTTGGATATTAGCCATCCTAACAGGGGTGAGAAGGTATCTCAGTGTGGTTTTGGTTTGCATTTCCTGAATGCTGAGTGATGTTGAGCATTTTTTCATATGCCTGTTGGCCTTTCGTATACCTTCCTTAGAGAAATGCCTATTTAGCTCTTTTGCCCATTTTTTAATTGGGTTTCTTGTTTTTTTCTTGTAAAGTTATTTGAGTTCCTTGTGTTTTCTGGATATTAATCCTTTGTCAGATGTATATTTTGCAAATATTTTCTCCCACTCTGTTGGTTGTCTTTTAACTCTGTTAATTGTTTCTTTTGCTGTGTAGGAGCTTTTTAGTATGATATAATCCCATTTGTTTATTTTTCCTTTGGTTGCCCATGCTTTTGGGGTCGTATTCATGAAGTCTGTGCCCAGTCCTATTTCCTGAAGTGTTTCTCCTATGTTTTCGTTAAGAAGTTTTACTGTTTCAGGGTGTATATTTAATTCTTTAATCCATTTTTAGTTGATTTTAGTATATGGTGAGATGTATGGGTCTACTTTTATTCTCCTGCATATGGATATCCAGTTATCCCAGCACCATTTGCTAAAGAGGCAGTCTCTTCCCAAGTGTATAGGCTTGGTGACTTTGTCAAAGATCAGATGGTTGTAGGTGTGTGGATTGATTTCTGGATTCTCTATTCCATTGATCAGTGTGTCTATTTTTATGCCAGTATCATGCTGTTTTGGTTATTATAGCTTTGTAGTATAGTTTCAAGTCAGGTAGTGTTATACCTCCAGCTTTATTTTTTTTTCTCAGCATTGCTTTGGCTATGCATGGTCTTTTGTTATTCCATATAAATGTCTGAATAGCTTTTTCCATTTCTGAGAAAAATGTCATTGGAATTTTGATGGGGATTGCATTGAATTTGTATATCACTTTGGGTAGTATGGACATTTTCACAATGTTGATTCTTCCAATCCAAGAGCATAGGATATCTTTCCATCTTCTTGTATTCTTTCTAATTTCTCTCAGCAGTGGTTTGTAGTTCTCATTATAGAGATTTTTCACATCCTTGATTAACTCAATTCTTAAGTATTTTATTTTTTTGATGGCTATTGTAAATTCCATCATTCTTGATTTCTCTTTCTGCATGTTCACTATTGGAGAACGAAAATGCTACTGATTTTTGTGTGTTGATTTTGTATCCTGCTACTTTGCTGAAATCATTTACCAACTCCAAGAGTTTTTTTTGTAGAGGCTTTAGGCTGTTCGATATATAGGATCATGTCATCTGCAAACAGGGACAGTTTGACTTCATCTTTTCCAATCTGGATGCCCTTTATTTCCTTCTTTTCTCTGATTGCTCTGGCTAGTGCTTCCAACACTGTGTTGAATAGGAGTGGTGAGAGTGGGCATCCTTGTCTAGTTCCTGTTCTTAAAGGAAAAGCTTTCAGCTTTTCCCCCTTCAGGATAATATTGGCAGTGGGTTTATCATATATGGCTTTAATTATGTTGAGATACTTTCCCTCTATACCTAACTTATAGAGGGTCCTTGTCATGAATGAGTGCTGAACTTTATCGAATGCTTTTTCAGCATCTATAGAGATGATCATATGGTCCTTGTGCTTGATTTTATTAATATGGTGTATCACATTTATTGATTTGCATATGTTGAACCAAACTTGCATCCCTTGGATGAATCCCACTTGATCATGGTGTATAATTTTGCATATGTGTTGCTGTATTCTGTTAGCTAGTATTTTATTGAGGATTTTCGAATCTATATTCATCAAGGATATTGGCCTGTAGTTTTCTTTTTTAGTTGTATCTTTACCTGGTTTTGGTATCAGGGTGATGTTTGCTTCATAGAATGAGTTTGGGAGAAGTGCCTCTGTTTCAATCTTTTGGCATAGTTTGTAGAGGATTGGTGTCAATTCCTCTTTGAATGTCTGGTAGAATTCTGCAGTGAATCCATCTGGTCCTGGGCTTTTCTTTGATGGGAGCCTTCTGATAACAGTTTCAATCTCTTTTATTGTCATTGGTCTGTTCAGATTTTCTACATCTTCTTGGCTCAGTTGTGGTAGTTTGTGTTTGTCTAGAAATTTATCCATTTTCTCCAGATTTTCAAATTTGTTGGCATGTAGTTGTTTATAGTAGTCTCGTATTATTCCTTGTATTTCAGAGGTATCAGTTTTAATATTACCTTTTTCATTTCTAATTTTTGTTATTTGGATCTTCTCTCTTCTTTTTAGTTAGCCATTCTAATGGTTTGTCAATTTTATTTATCTTTTCAAAAAACCAACTTTTTGATTCATTGACCTTTTGTATCATTTTTGGGGTTTTAATTTCATTCAGTTCTGCTCTGATCTTAATGATTTCTTTCCATCTGCTAACTTTGGGTTTGGATTGTTCTTGTTTTTCTAGTTCTCTAAGGTGAAGTATTAGGTTGTTCACTTGCCATCTTTCCAGTCTTCTGAAGTAAGCATTTAATGCGATACATTTCTCACTTAGTACTGCTTTTGCAGTATCCCACAGGTTTTGGTATGATGTATCATTGTTTTCATTAGTTTCAATAAATTTTTTGATTTCCCGTTTGATTTCTTCTTTGACCCATATGTCATTAAGTAGAATGCTGTTTAATTTCCATGTGTTTGTATAGTTTCCAGAGTTTCGTTTGTTATTGATTTCTAATTTTAATCCATTGTGGTATGAAAAAATACACGGGATAATTCCAATTTTTTTGAATTTGTTGAGACTTGTTTTGTGATCTAATATGTGATCTATCCTGGAGAATGATCCATGTGCTGATGAGAAGAATGAATATTCTGAGGTTTTTGGATGGAATGTTCTGTAGATATCTGCCAAGTGCAATTGGTCTAGAGTGTTGTTTAGATCTTGTGTTTCTCTGCTGATTCTTTGCCTAGATGATCTGTCCAATATTGACAGCAGGGTGTTCAGGTCCCCTGCTACTATGGTATTAGTGTCTATTTCCTTCTTTAGGTCTAACAGAGTTTGTCTTATAAATCTGGCTGCTCCAGCATTGGGTGCATATACATATTTATGATTGTTATTTCTTCTTGATGGATCAATCCTTTCATCATTAGGTAGTGTCCCTCATTATCTCTTTTTATGGTTTTTAGTTTAAAGTCTATTTTTATCAGATACAAGAATAGCTAATCCAGCTCATTTTTCATTTCTTTTTGCATGGTAAATCTTTTTCCATCCTTTCACTTTTAGTCTATGTGAGTCCTTAGAGGTGAAGTTGGTCTCTCGAAGGCAGCATATAGTTGGGTCCTGCTTTTTAATCCAGTCAGCCAGTCTGTGTCTTTTGATTGGGAAATTAATCCTTTTACATTAAGAGTTGTTATTGAAAAGTGTTGATTTACTCCTAGCATTTTATTGATTTTTGTTTGGATGTCTTAAGTGTCTTTTATTCCTTTCTTTCTGATTTACTGTTTGTCTTCTGTATTTGTTGGTTCCTTGGGTTGTAGATTAACTTTTCTTTTTCTCTTCACTGTAGGCATGTTTATTTTACTAGTGGGTTTTGATTTTTCTTGAGTTTTTATGGCAGTGGTAGTTATTTTTCAGGTACCACATCCAGTACTCCCTTGAGAATTTCTTGTAAGGGTGGTTGTGTGGTAGTGAACTCCCACAGTTTTTGTTTGTCTGAGAAATATACTATTTGCCCTTTATTTTGGAAGGATAGCTTTGCAGGGTAGAGTATTCCTGGCAGGCAATCTCTGTCTTTTAGTGTTTTGAATATATCATCCCATTCCTTTCTGGCTTTTAGGGTTTGTGATGAAAAGTCTGATGTTAGTCTGATTGGGGCTCCCTTATAGGTGATTTGGTGCTTCTCTCTTGCAGCTTTTAAGATTCTCTCTTTGTGTTTGAGTTTTGCCAATTTGACTATAACATGTCTTGGAGAAGTGGGTTGAATACATTTGGGGATCTTTGAGCTTCCTGAATGTCAAGATCTGTGTCTTTTCCTATACCTGGGAAATTTTCTGCCACAATTTTGTTGAATATGTTTTCAATGCAATCTCCTTTTTCTTCCCCTTCTGGAATACCCATGACTCATATATTTGAGCACTTAAGGTTGTCTGATATCTCTTAGGTTTTCTTCAATGCCTTTAAGTCTTTTTTCTTTTTTTAGTCACCCTGTGTTATTTCAAACAGCCTATCTTCAAGGTCAGAATTTCACTCTCCTACTTCTGCAAGCCTGCTCGTAAAACTCTCTGTTGTGTTTTTTATTTCATTGAATGAATTCTTCAGTTCAGCAAGCTCTGCTACATTCTTTTTCAGGGCATTGATTTCCTTGTACATTTCTTCTTTCAGGTCCTGTATACTTTTCCTCATTTCATCATGTTGTCTAGGTGAGTTTTCTTGTATCTCATTCAGTTTCCTTAGAATTATCATTTGAAGTTCCTTGTCAGACATTTCAAGGGCTTCTTGTTCTATGGATCAAGGGCTTGAGAGTTATTACCCTTTGGTGGTGTATTCTTGATGTTTCACATTTCTGGTATCTTTCCTTTGATGTTTAGTCATTGTGACAGGGGGTTTCACAGTCCACAGGTTTTACACTATTGTCTGGCTAGGATGTTGCTGGGTTTGTCAATTTGGTATGGCTACCTCAGTGTCTGCTCAGTTGGCCACTAGTGCCTTACGTGTGTGGTTGCCTCAGGTCTTGGGCCTCTCCAGGGAGCCACCTCTCTGGTCAGCATGCACTCCACCGGGCTGCTGGGCCACATGGCAGCACTGCAGGGTGTATGGTCTCTGCCAAGCTTCCACCTCCCCTGCTGGACGTCTTTCTGCTCTGCGTGCACTGGGCCAGGCTGCTGGGTTGTGTGGTAGCACTGCAGGGGAAGCGGTCTCTGTGGAGCATCTGCCTCCCTGCTGGATGTCTCCCTGCTCTGTGCCCACTAGGACGGGCCATATAATTTTATTTTATATGTTGCTGTATTCTGTTTGCTAATGTTTTTGAGTATTTTTGCATCTATGTTCATCAAGGATATCGATTTGTAATTTTTGTTGTTGTTGTTGAATATATCTGGCTTTGGTATCAGGGTGATACTGGCCTCATATAATGAGTCAGGAGAATGACCTCTGTTTCAATTTTTTGGAGTAGTTTGATAAAATTGGTATTAATTCCTCTTTAAATGTTTGGTAGAATTCACCAGTATAGCCATCTGGCCTTGGTCTTTTCTTTGTTGAAGGACTTCTGATTACTGTTTCAATCTCTTTGCTTGTTATTGGTCTGTTCAGGCTTTATATTTCTTCTTGGTTTAGTCTTCGTAGTTTGTGCGTGTCCAAAAATTTATCCATTTCCTCCAGGTTTTCAAATTTGTTGACATATAGTTCCTCTTAATAGTCTCTAATGATCCTTTTTATTTCTGTAGTAGTCATTGTTATATCTCCTTTTTCATCTCTAATTTTGTTATTTGGGTCATCTCTCTTCTTTATTAGTTAGTCTGGCTAATGGTTTGTCTATTTTATTTATCTTCTTGAAAAAACAACTTATTGTTTGATTGATCTTTTGTATTGGTTTTTGGGTTTCTATTTCATTTATTTTATCTCTGATCTTAATTATTTATTTCTGTCTACTATACTTGGGATTGGATTGTTCTTTTTTTTTTTCTAATTCTTTAAAGTGTAGTGTAAGGTTGTTGATGTGAAAACTTTGTGTTCTTTTGATGTAAGCATTTAATGCAAAAAACTTCCCTCCTAGAATTGTTTTTGCAGCATCCCACATGTTTTGGTGTGATGTTTCACTATTTTCATTAGTTTCAAGAATTTTTTTTATTGCCTGTTTAATTTGTTTTTGGACCCATATGTCACTCAGGAGTATGTTGTTTAATTTCCATATGTTTACATAGTTTCCAGAGTTTCACTTGTTGTTGATTTCTAGTTTTAATCTACTGTGTTCTGAAAAGATTCTTGAAATGATTCTAATGTTTAACATTTTTTTAGTTTATATTTGTTACCTGGCATACAATCTATCCTGGAGAATGTTCCATGAACTAGTGGGAAGTATGTATATTCTGTAGTCATTGGATGAAATGTTCTGTAGATATCTGCCAAGTCCAGTTGGTCTAAAATATGGTTTAATTCCTATGTTTCACTATTGAATTGTTGTCTAGGTGATCTGTCCAATGTTGAGAGATGGGTTTTTAGGTCCTCTGCTATTATAGTATTGGGGTCTATCTCTTTCCTTAAGTCTAATAGTGTTTGCTATAAACTTAACAAGTTGATTTATGTACTTCTTTATTGTTTTAATTGACAAAAATTATATATATTTATGGTATATACAACATGATGTTTTGATATGTGCATGTATTTTAATATATTTCTGACATCTGCTTGGAGTTCCGTAGCATAAACCTTGCACATTTTACTTCTCCTTTCCCTATCTCTCTTATGCCATAAACAACACTATGGTGAGTATCATTATGCACATCTCTTATTTTCATAAGAGAAATGTATTTTGTATATCTATCCAGGAGTAAATCACTTATTTCATAGGTTGAATGAATAATCAATTTACCAAGGACTGACAGATTGCTTTCTAGAAGAACTATATTAATTTATACTCTCAACAAGAATCCAAATACATTTCTGTTTTCCCACATCTTCACCAACACTTGCTATTATTTGGGCTATCTAATTTTTGCCAATTTCATGGAAGTAAGGAAGTCATATGATTACTAGTAAGACTGAACATTTCTTCATATACCTGTTAACTATTTGGATTTCACAATAAATTGTCTATTTATATCACTTGCTTGCTTTTCTATTGAGTTTCCTGTTTTCTTGATTTGTAGGAGTTTTCTTATATTTTTAAGATATTACAAATTGTTTACTTAAATTGTAAATCTTTCCCAGTCTATGATCTGTTAGTTTTGTCTAAGGTGTTCACTGTTAAATAAGAAACATAAATTTAGATGTTCTGAGATCCTTAAGTATTTAGGCCATATGGTTTGTGTGTTTGGAAGTCTCAAAATGTTCTTCCATATATTCTTCTATTAACCTTATAGTTTTACCTTTCACATTTAAGTTTCTCTTGCATCTTGATATCCTTTCTGTGTAGTATAATGTAAAAATTCAGGGTTGTTGTTTATTTTTTCTTTAATTGATAAACAAGTTTGTCTCAATGTCTTCTGCTAAATAATTACCACTTCATCATTGATTAATTACACCAGCATTATCATATATCAAGTTGACATAGTATTTTCTGAGTTCTCTATGATTCACCAGTACCATACATCTGTTTATTAGTAGGACTTTGAAATGTGTCTGCATATATAGTCAAGATCATTGATTTTGCTCTTCTTTTTTCTTCTTCTTAATTTGTTTCATTCAGGTCACTTTTAAGTAAGTTTTTTCCAAAGTTCTGAATAAGCTTTCTGCAAATTCTATTGGCATTGTGTCAAATTTACACATAAATTGAGAAGAATAAAGATCTTTAAAGTGTGAAATCATCACATCCATTAGCTAACTTTATCTCTCCCTTTAATTATAGGTGTCTTTCCCATCCTCCAACTGAGTTTTAAAAATATGCTTTGTACAAATCTTGTGGGTTTTTGGTTAAGTTAATTCCTAGAAAATTACTAATTTTGTTGCTATTGTTGTAAATCTACATCAGTGTCAGTAGTCCACCTCTTTCTTTTGAGATTCATCCATGTACACATCCCAGACTACCAATTTAACATTTTCACTTTGGAAGTGTCTTATTATCTAAAACTTCATATGTACCCAAATGAGTGTTTATCTTTACACCACACCCAAAATGTTTCTCCTTCACTTATCTACATTTTAATAGTAGGTATCACTTTCAGCTCCTTCCAGATAGCTTATGATAAATCCTTTCCTGATCTCTTACCTACACTATACTCCTTTTTGCCATCCCATTTATCCCATCATTAAGTTATCTTTTAATGCTAGAGTTATTTATAAGAGCAATCTTCTCAAAATTAGCACATAAATATTGATTGAATAAATGAGTGAGTTGTTATGATAATTTCGTTCCTCTGATGGCAGGAGTTAATGATGACTTTTAGATGCGGCAGCAATATTTTTCTTACTTAAGCCTAAAATAAAATAATGTTGTCACAAACTCAATTGTTTTTCTAATAAGCTTACCCTCAAAAAATGCAGTGGGTTCCAATAATAGTCTAAAAACTCTGTAGTAACAAATATCCTCAAATTCTAAAGATTTATTTCTTCCTAAGCAAAGTCTGCTATGGGCAAAAGCAATTATCTAGAGCAATTCTTCTCCATAGAGTTTTGTAGTCATACAGGAGAATGGAGACTTCACCAACCTGTAGCCTTCACTGACTTCAAAGGGAAAGAGAATGCTTTAGGGTATTTCATCAGTAGTGAGCTTTAGATGGAAGTGACACATTTCAGAATAAAATAGAATAAAATACCTAGGAATAAATTTAATCAAGGGTGAAAAGATCTCTACAATGAGAACTACAGAACACTTCTGAAAGAAATTAAAGAGGACACCAAAAGATGGAAAAACATTCCATGCTTTTGGATTGGATTCATTGTGAAAATGTCCATTCTACCCAAAGCCATCTACAGATTCAATGCAATTCCCATCAAAATACCAATGACATTCTTCACAGAAACAGAAAAAAACAATCCTAACATTCATATGGAAGAACAAAAGACCCAGAATAGCCACAGCAATCCTGAGCAAAAATAAATAAATACATGAAACTGGGTGAATCATGCTACCTGATTTCAAACTATACTGCAAAGCTATAGTAACTGAAACATCATGGTACTGGCATTAAAACAGACACATGGACTGGTGGAATAGAATAGAGAACCCAGAAATCAACCCAGATACTTACAGCCAACTAATCTGCAAGAAAGGCAACAAGAACATACACTGGGGAAAAGATAGCCTCTTAAGTAAATGGTGCTGGTAAAGACAGATAATCATGCATAGAAAATGAAACTAAACTTGTACTTCTCTCCATATACCAAAATCAACTCACAATGGATTAAAGACACTATAAAACTCCTAAAAGAAAACATAAGACAAACACTTCAGGATGCAGGATTGGACAAAGAATTTTTGAATGTTCACTATGGGTCTATTTCTAATGTTTGCTTTTCAGAATTTCACTAGAAAGAAAAACTAGCCAGAAGAAATCAGTATCTATATATCTATACCTATATATTTCCCAGTTCAAATGGCCTGGGGATCATAGTGTATGAGCTCACCTCACAGGGTCATATTCAGACAAGTGAGTTGATAGTGAGAAAAGATGTTGGAGACTCAAGTAAAACTCAGCATCTGCAAATGTCCAGTTGATTCCATCATTGAATTAAAGTTTGATTTGAGGCTATTTAGGTGACCTCTCTGTGTATCTGTTTCCTCATTGCAAATTATTGATAGTCGTAGTGCCTACCTCCTAGGGATGCTGGAAGATTAAGTAAGATATGTGAAGTGTCTGGCATGGTCCCCAGCACACAATAAATGCTAAAGGATTCTGGGTATTGAGGATATATCATGTCATCATGTTTTAAACGTTTGGTTTTAACTTTTGGCATCAAGCACATAATGCGTAAAAGGTTTTAAAAAATTGTTTTTCTAAAAATACAGCAAAAACTGCTTTTTAAAACCATGTTTTTTCAAAGTTAAAAGGAGAGACAAAAAAATGAACTTTGAAACATCTTGTCTGTGTATTTGAGTTGTTCGTAAATAATCTCAACTGTTGCTAAGATAGCATATGGAAGCAAATCTTTTAGTGACCTGGATTCTAGCTCAGTTTTCTGCTAATTAGCTACAGGATTCAGAGGTGGCTTTAATGCCTAGGCTCCAGCTTTGTTTGTTCTACCATGAAGGGATTTAGTAGGCAATCTCCCAGAGTCATTTTAGCACTCAAGTTCTAATATTGGATAGCTTTTGCCATGTGTGAAGTGGACATATTTCCCCAAAGATTAAAAAAAAAATACTGCATAATATTTTATGTAGACCTTTGTGCCAGATCGTGTACAGAGTAGGAACTAGAACACACAAAAGAAGTTGGAAACACAGTTCCTACTTACCTTCAGGGAGCTTCAAATACCAGTGTGGTTAAATTCCTGGCAGTGTAGCATCTGGCTACATACAGATAAAATAACAAGAGGCTAGTGTTTCAAAATGTTGGAGAAAAGACGGAGGGGAAGTTGACTTGCCAAAACTCTCATGATGATTTTTTAGAATATCTGGAAGCAGAAATCTCTTGTCTTCTGTCTTTATCCTCCTGAATGTCCCTGTGTCAGTACAGGCGAGATTCACTTTCCTGACAATTAAAATGGTGCCATTATGAATAAGTGTCACATCAAAGAAAAGCCACTGGTTAGTGCACATTTTCCTTTCTCAGAAGCTCAGAATTCATGAACAAATTTGCAGTACTAGTGCCTAAAGTTACAGGGGGTACATGCATGGCATCTGCCTATGGTGTCATTAAAAGACACCTGAATGGGGATCCCAAGAGGAAATAAAAAGAGGCTTTCAACTCAAGATGGTAGAAATCAACACTGACTCCAAAAAGTCAACATTCTGTGGGCATCTGCATGACCATCTCTTCTGGACAGAGTCAGTTCTGACGATGGGCCATTCCTCAGCTCTAAGTCATGAGTTAACACTTTTAAACAACCCTGTCGTGTTGTAATGCAGCTCATATTTTCATAGCCAGTTGCATTCGAAATAGCTTTCTACATTTTCAAATTGCCAGGGTCTCTTAGGTCCATGAATGTGGCCTTTGAATACAAGTCTCGAGCCACGATCTCACGCACACACATCACCCCACATGAAGTGCAGCACAGCCCTGTGCAGAGCGGCCAGTCCTTGACTTTCCCAGACCAGCAGGGCATCTGGAGGACTTGCAAAATTATTTTTTCAGGATTTTCCTTAATTTACAGACTCCCAATTTCACATCTCCCATATGCGAAATTTGATATAATTTTTTTTTTTAAATTGAACAAACAAAAACCTCTTAAAACTGTGTGTGTACATTTGACATATGTCCCCCTCCCTTACATTTGTAACAAGCTGGGGTGCTGAGACCATGGAGATTGCCTTAAATCCTCTTCCTTGAGCTGCTTCTAAGCACGACCTGTGAAACTCCCTTTAAAATCCTGCCGTTCTGACTTCCTTCTTTTCCTCTCTCAATCTTTTAATGCTGTGTCAGATGTATGATACTTATGAGGAGAAGTAGAATAAGAGATAGTACGTCCACTAAGGGATTCTTTTCAGGATTGTGATTAGTTACATGAAAAAGAGTAAAACAAAAATTAGCAAAATTAATTTTGAAAAATATTTTATCTAACCTAATATACTAAAATATTATTTCAACATGCAATCAATATTAAAATATTAATGAGATATCTAAATTCTCCATGTTGTGTTAAGTTTTTGAAATCCTCTGTGTATTTTACACTAAAACGCTTCTCATATCAGATCCTAAATTTTCATCAGCAATACTTGAGCAATATTTATATGTTGTAAAATTTACATTTGAAGAAGTAGATTAACAAACCTAAGTTGTTGAAAGACATACTTAAAGTTTTCTCAAAACTCAAGTAACTACCAGTCTTTAGATCTAAATTTAAATTAAGTAAAATTAAATTACAAATTTGGCTTCTCAGTCACAACAGCCACCTTTCACGTGCACCTGTAGCGAGTGGCTACCATTCTAGACAGTCAGAAACTTTTTGTTTTGCTCAGCTCTTGCTAGACTTCACTGGAAAATATGTCCACTTGGGCTTGAGAGCTAAGAAGAGCTAGGGAGAATTTTGAGAGACAAGTGAAGTGTCACAAAAATTGTATTAAAATATTTTTAAAGTTTTTGAAAACTCTGATCCACAAGGAGGAAGCCAACTTCTGCTTGTGTGGAAAGAGCGTGTGACACAGCAATTGTCAGAGGCCCTTCTGCGTCTCAACGAGAGCCAGACGCAGATAATAGACTTTGGCTCTAAAGGGAGAGATGGTTTAGCTACAAGAAAAAAATTTCTCTCTGTTTAGAATAGGACGTCTTGAGAGCTCTGTCCCTGGAGCTTGTTGAAATCAGGGCAAATGTGCCTCTGTCTGAGGTGATTTAATGACAGGCCTTACTGAAGGACCGGGAGGAAGTGGCACCAATGTTCTCTCAAGGTCTCTTCCTGCCTGATTCTATGACTCTAGGACAACCCATGGGTAGAGGAGCCACACTGCCAGGTGTTTTTAAATGTTGTTGCAAGAACAGCTCATCTTTGTGATTGCATGACTAGTGCTAGAGTTTGTCAACTTTAACTTTTCTTGCCTGGGAATGTGTTGATAATTGAATAAGTGCTTAGCTGTGAATGTTGTGGAGTGGTAGAATTCTTTCTATGGTCATAAGTGTGCTTCATGGGCAGTTAATCCTTTGTATATCTCTTAGTGGCACATGTCTTCCCCATTTAAATAGCCTGCTGAAGACCACTGAGGTCACGGACACATCCATGTTGTGTTCGATGCCAAGGGCAGATCCGTATCTCTTTGGAACACCTTAATTGTTGGCAATGTAGCTGAATTGCGGACAACAAGAGCATCTTAGATCTGGAACTAGATTGCAGATCTAGTTCTCCACAACATCATTTCCAATTTATCTCAGAAGACTAATTTATGCAGAGTACTTAAGGGCTGTCAATTCAAGAAAGAATGATTCTACAAAGTGGAAAACATCGCGAGCCGAGCTATTTACCATTTTCCCTAAATCGTTTTATTTCTTAGTCCGGGGAGGTCTGAATTCTTAAATGCTATAATTGCTTTTAAAACATTAGAAATGAGGGACTTGACGCTGTCATCATGGTGGGTGAGTTTAGGCGTGTGTTCCCTGGACCAGACAGTGGTGGCAATGACAGCCAAGTTTCCTGGCTACTCCAGCCCTCTCATGGGGACGAGAGTGAATAGGGAGCAAAGAGCCTCCAAAGGCAGTGGTCGGGAATTTGCTCTGAGGTTAGATCTCATCATGTTCATACATGAAATACGTTTCTATTTGAATACTGCGCTTGGTGAGAGAGGACTGGAGACTGCTAGCTCTTGGGCCAGAACACAGTGACCGTGCGTCTCAATATTGACCACGTTTCTCAATATTCTTTAATGACTTGCCTTAATGGACACAAAATGTTAAGGCAGCTCATTGAGAAGAGAACAGGTAGGCAACGTTGTAAGAGAAAGTAATTAAACAGCCAACTGGTTTTCACTGTTGTACACCAGAAATCAACACGTTTAGGTGTGGGAAATATTTCCCTCATACAGAGGAAGGAAAATGGAACAGTCCTCACTATCAGGTACAGAGCACGGGGCATTGTGGGGCACCCAAGATACCACAGTGAGATTTCACAGGACCACAAAGGCACCAGGACTCTGAATATTGGAAGAGGAGAAGGAGGCAATGCACCCATAGCAAGTTTGTTTCATGCTGATGAGTCAGGTCTACTCAGGAGTGTGCAGTGGAGCCAGGGGCAAGAGTAATGAGTTCTGATGAGATGCCAGTAGCGCCCCACTGGGGCTAGGACTCGTCCAAGCTTCACAGAGAGGAGGATGCATTAGCAATCCAGCTGCCTTCCCCAGCCTTATTATTTTATAATTCATTATTTTACAGAGTTTTGGCTTAGCCACAAGGAATTCCTACTTTGTGGCTTTGGTCCTCAAGGCTGATGATCTAGTCTTATAGTAGCGATAGTTCCCTTCTATAATATTCTTTGTAACACAGAGCTGAAGATAAGACTCTTTACGTTAAGGACATTGATAAATCCACTACTCTAGAATACTAGCCATGCATGTATATGAAAAACAAGGAAAGATGAATAAAAGAAGTATTAAGTTCATCAGACTAAGTCCATCAAAAAATAATCTAGCTAATATGCCTTGGCCAAGAAAGATTTTAAACCAACAGAGATTCAATTAGTTTTAAGAATAATAAACAGGCTATGTCTCTGATTTGCCTAAAGATTCACGTTGTCATCTTCATGGTTTTCCATCAGAGATTTATGCTGTCATTGGATCTAATTATGAATTAATCATTGATTCATTTAGGGAATAACTCAACCAAATAGCAGTGAATTGAAAAATGAGCAGACCCTGAAGGGACACATTGGCAGTGATACCTTATTCTGTCTGCTGATGGGAATCAGCATAGGTCACTCAGAAAATAGCCCTGGATGGAACCAATTATTCACCTTCATTCTGCAGTGAGTGGATTCCTCAGCCACGCACTAGTGACATCAATTAACCCTCATGGCATTGTTCAATAATTTGAAATCTCCAGGCACACCTCATCCTTCTAAGGTAGCTTTCCAGAACATTTTAAGTTTGTTTTGCTTTCTTTGCAAGGATTTTAAGCTGAACAGCTGTGCTATTTCCACTCTTTATTCTTAAAAGCACTCTGTCCATACATGTCAGTTACTTGCTTACTCTGTGCTCACTACTGAGCACATCCTGACATTTTATAAATGAATACAGGTCTCCAGAGAATTCTTGAGGTACTGTAATTTAATAGCTGCACTGGTTTGGTGTTGTATATGGTCATATTAAAGATGTAATAATTGCACATCAGGATTGATTTTACCGAAGGTTCCGTGAAAAACAGCCTGCACAGAACCATCTATTTCTCTGCTGAATTTACAGAGGCTTCTGTGGAGGGGGTTGGTGCCGAGAGACCCTCAAAGGGTAAATGATTTCATATAAATTTCTTCAATTAGCAACAGCTTTATAATTCCTGCTGTGAGCCATCAACCACACTTAGGTTAGTTTTAATGGGAGAGCCGTGTACCAAGAATCCTGCCACAGAATCCCCTAACGAGAGCTGATTACATTTTTTTTTTCAAATGCTTATATAAGGTTGCATACTTAAGAGTGAATTGTAACCTTTTCGAAATTGACATTTCGAAAGAAGCAAATATTGAGTAGTGGGAAGGGGAGGTGGAGGTAGAAGAGGCAATTTCAAAACCAGAGGAAGAGATAATCCCAGAAGGAGCCAAGAAATTTGTGCCAAGACATCCCAGGCAGCAATTACTTCTTTCTCTTGTTTCATACACCCGGTCCTTTCTCCTCTTAGGAAGAAAAAACTGTGAGCCATGGTCCTTGTATGAGAATGTGCCAGATAAGACAATGCAAAAGAAGAATCAGTTACATTTGGTTACTACAAAATATGTAGCGTGAGGGGTGAGTCAAAGATGATCCCAAGATTGCTTAAATTTCTTAGAGGGCAGAGATTGTGTCTGCCTCATTTTGTGTCCCTAGCAATGAGCAGAGGATGCATATCACATCCAGACACTGAAAATTCATAGTCACCAATCTGTTATTCACACTTGTAAGGAGATTGAGATATACCTCAAATTTTTATATAAAATAACAATGTGTTATAGGCAAGGTTTTGAGAGGACTAAGGGAGGTGGGACTACTCCTTCCCCACCATCTACCATTGATAATAATATGCATGGTTACTTTTATCATTAAAAACAATCAATAAAACATTTTGACAGGATAGCAGAAGGAGGAGGCTATTTTTGTGAGGAAGATGACGGGATGTATTTTAGAGTTTGAGTCACTTGGAGATCATCCAAATGGAGGTGTCCAGAAAATAGTTTAAAAAGCAAGACCAGAGCTTCAGACTGTGCTAACACCTGGTGACAGGTTTATTTACTCACTCACTTTTTTTTTTAATGTTCCATTGACTCATTTTTTCTTTCAACTTACTGTATTCCAAAAGGGATTTGAGGCAGCTCATAAAAATACCAATACTAACACTAGATGAAATAAGTTAATTGGAAAATTTGGTTGAAGAGAGGCTATGAGTTGAAATTGAAAATAGTGCTGAGCACAAGTTTAGGCTGCCATTCTGTTTTGCCCTCTTGCTAAGGATGGATCACACATCTGTGTGGTCAGAGCTTCCAATGGTCAGAACAAAGAGTATAATACCAGCAATTTTTTAAAATTTACAGAGTATGCAGAGTAAAGTAAAACCAGATGTCAAGATGTACAGCTTTCCCACAGTTTCATAAAAGAAATCTTTCCCATAGTATCCAGAAAGGAGCCATTATATAATACAATGAACAACAATTACGATAGCGTTTCTCCCTGTACTGAGTATAGTGGAGAACGTCAGAAAGCCTTTTCTTATAATGTTCCTCAGTGCATACATTTGACTGATAGTGCCTTATAGTTTGAACTTACCTTCCTAAATTATTTCTGATTTGCTGTGTGCTGAAGTTTCCCCATAGGTTTATTGGAAGTAGAGTATACAGTACAAATATAAATATTTGATGGATTATTACAAAGGACAGAATGAGGGAAACAAAACCTTTGGATTTGACAGAAAACCAGAGTTCAGCTCAAATACATAAGTACCTTTGAACTTAGGGATCACCAAAAACGGAATGCGCTCCCTATAGCAAATTTTCATCATAGCATGTAGCTGGCTGTTGCTTAGTAAAGAGAATTTGGAGTAAATTTCTGCTTCGGAATAGAGGTTGAACTAAATTGCCTTTGAATGTTATACATCTATTTACTTACAAGGCAACATTTAAAATAGTGACTTGCTTGTTTGATTGCTTTGTTCTATTTGACACGTTTCCCAGAAACCAGATCAGTTTCTAAGAGAGTCATTCAGAAATGTTTATGTAGCATCATAAGAAATCTCAAAACCTTACTAGATGGAGAAAACAAAATGCCATGACCCTGCGTAAATACAGAATCATGAAACACTAGATCTAAAATGGACTTCATTGTACAGGTGAGAAGTAAAGGCTCAGAGAGTTTTAAGCCCTTCCTAAGGCTACATGATCAGTAGTGGGCAGAGCACTGTCCCCTGATAACACTCCACAGCTCCTTCCACTCACTGGACTGAGGCTCAGCCCACAGTAATTTGTAGCTCAGCAGCAACAACAATAACAACAAGTCTCTGACACCACCCTCCTGTGCGCACCCACCACCCACCTCGTCCCTGACTTGCACACCTAGATGAAGCAACATTGGGAATCCAGCCTCGACATCAAGAACTAATTCCAATTTTCCTTCCACTCCATTGCAGCTTCTGTCTTTTCTATATTCTTAGACCAGTGTCTCTAAGAGGTAAATCTAAGTTTTTCTGGCCCCCAGACTGGAATGCCATTATAATTCCCAAACCAGAGACAGAGGAGCTCACAACAGGCTGCTTGCCAGTCCTAGGCTGAGGTGAACACCAGAATTTTCCCCACTCAATGTCAGCCACATGACTCAGCATTTCAGTCTAATGACTGGCCCCTTGATTGAAGCTTTCCAAACAGAGACGTCAGACATGATTGAGCATTGCTGTGAGGTTTACTGTTTCCTCTATTATGGAAAATTGAAAATAAGTTATCTGGCTCTAAAGGATAACATATTAACTCACTGTTAAATAAAATTTGAGGCTAACCAAACCTTCTTCGTAAGAAGAACAAATCAGAGAATGTCAGGAATCATAACTTTAGAAAATAATAATGGAGATAGAGCATCCATTTGAAAATAAGGTAAGGTTTTAAAATTTGTGACTTTTTAAAAAGTTTAAGGACATACAGTACCTATATAATTAGCAAGTAATTCATTGACCTTCAGTTTTCTTTCCTGTATTTCATATGTAAAGAATTTTTGCTTTTTGGTAAGCACTATGGACAGGTTAAGAACTAATGCTTTAGAAAATGTATTCATGTGTGTAACTCTCCAATCCAATCAAGATCCCATAATAAACATTAATCAGAAGTGTTCATGCTTTACATATAAAACTGTTTCAGAAATGTCAAGAGTATAATGAATTTCTAAGGATTCTTGCTAGGTCTGACTTGTGACTTAATGATATCAATATGAAATTTGTTGCTTATGAAGGAATTAATAGCTTTTTAAATTTTATTGTGTGTGAGAGAGATTTAGTAAGGAAAATACACCTAGTTACTTCTTGGCCATTATATCTATTTGTGTGATTCTACATAAAGATAAAAACAACTGGATGACCGCTAAAGAGAAGATAACCACTATCTTTGACTCTCACACTTCCACTCCAGGAGGTGATGGGGCTATATCAGAGTGGGTGACCCGATTCACAATTTGTCTCTACTCTCCTTTGAGTAAAATCTTCTCCATATGTCACATAGTGTTTTAGTGACATTAACATTTGACAATACATCTAGTGATTCATTCTCTCTCTCTCAAGCTCATAGCCCTGGGTATTACAGGCAGCCATCCCGGAACCAGCAGGGCAGTTAAGCTCTGTTGAAAGGAGAGTTGAGGGGAGAAAAGAGCTAGGTCTCTGGTGACCCCTCTTAGCCAGTAGACACAACATCCCTGAAGCCTGACCTTCTAACTTTTCAGTTATTGGGGACAATATATTCCATGTTGTCTACAACAATTTGAGGTGGTTTTCCTGTTATTTACAACTAAATCTTTCTAACTGGTACAGTAATTATTCAGAACACTTGGGGAAGAAGGGGGAACTAAGTAATATATGCAGTGCCTACACTTTGTATCATTTTATCCCACTAAATGGTATACGCCATTTTCCCAGTGTTGCACATAAGAAAACCAAGGTGCACGGAAGCTAAGTAACGACCAAAGTTACAGTAGCGGAAGCAGAATTATAATCACGTCTGTCTGAATCCAAGGTCCGTTTTCATTCTGCTAGACTAGCAGTTCTCAACTGATTTCTTCTTTATCGTACATAGCAGATGACGTACATGATAAACACACTCCCTCGGGTGTACCTAGAGATGAAGGTGATTCCTGTCTAACCCGTGATTCATCTTGTTTATCTGCTATTGAAGAAAGCAAATCACGATGCAAGTTGGAGTGGCATTCTTGGATAACTTTGATATTTCTTTAATTTAAAAGGCAAAAAATTATCCCAAACCCACTGAGGACTTCTCTAGTTTAACTTCAGACTATCTTTGACAAATCTCATTGACAATTCCTCTTTTCTGCCTATCACTGTACTTTGTTATAGACTGACTGTGTCTCCCCCATATTCTATGCAGAAACCCTAACCCCCAATGTGATAGTATTAGGAAGTGATTAAGTCATGAAGGGGGATCCCTCCTGAATGGGATTAGTGCCCTTATTAAAGAGACCCCAGGCAGCTAGTTTGCCCCTCCAACATGTGAGAACACAGTGAAAATATGGTTGTCTATGAACCAGGAAGCAGCCCTCACCGGACACTGCATCTGCTGGCACCTTGATCTTGAACATCTCAGCTTCCAGAACTGTGGGAAATAAATGTTTGCTGTTTATAAGGCACGCTGTCTATGATATTCTGTTATAGAATCCCAAACGGACTAAGATGATGCTAATTACGTAGATGTGCCCTCTCGTACTTTCAGAGCACACTGAAGCGCTACGTTATGACCCATGCAGAGAATGGGTACTAGGGGTCAGAGGTGTCCTGTTATCTTCATATGAAGGGGGAAAACTCCACAATATCTCTGGTAGTCTTTGGCAGTAGTACTATAGGCTTTCCCTACCGGTTCCAGCACCATCCAGTCTAGATTTCTTCTGTCTTGGGTGTCTGCCCTACTATGTTGACTGTGCACTGACTAGGTTTGCTTTCATTAAATATACTTACTCACCATATTCAAAAAGGTTTGCAAAAACTTACAATAAAGTCATAGAACTTCTCATTGAAAATAAATGGAACCACAGTAGGAAGTTAAGAATTAAGCAAAAAAATAGGGACAGGGAATGACTAGGAACCTGAAGAGAGTCACTCAACTCCAGGACAGAGTTTGACTCTGAAATGTGACTCAAACGCCAGAACCATTTTCTGTCTCCACTTCACAGCCCCAAAGTCTTCAACAAGATGCTGTAATAAATATATTCTATACACAATTTCAATTAAATAGGTTGGCAAGCCAGAACTCAATCACAACTCATACTCAAGTAACTTTTAAAAATTAGGAGTTTATCGTGTGATCTCAAGAACTGATTATCTTGGCAGTCTTCTGGGGAAACATATGAATCTGAGCTCAATCTTGATGATATTCACTGACTCTGTTGCTGTTGGTTCCTGGATTAGGACTAATTTTTAAAACAACATAAAAAAATTCATTGATTTCCTCTGCAAATAAATTCCTCTCAGAAGTAAGAAAATGTGAAAAATATTGCATTCTGCTTTTTTTCTCTACTCTGCATTTCTTGGTTTGAGTGTTTGCTTAAATTCAGTCTCTCAGTAAGAACAGGCCGTTCACTTTTAAACAGAGACTGCCTCCAGGAATCCTGGTTTGAGTCATGTTCATGTGCTCTGTCTCTCTCGGCCACGTCGGCCTTCTCCTCTGATGGTGTAGATCCCAGGACTAGGGGCAGGGGACCTGAGACAAAGAGTGCCTGAGCTTAAAACACGTGCGTGCTGTCTCTTGGGACATAACAGCAAATACTCCCGGTCACACCTACAGCTCACCAATGACCTGATGATGCAGCATGTCATTTTAGTGTGTCGTAAATATTAGGTGATTATGAACATTAGGAGACTCTTATTCTTTCCATTCCTCTTTACCCGAAGTCACCACACCACACTCTACTAAATCTTTGCCTAACGTGTCTCATAGGTTGGAACTAACTTATCTGTCCTTAAAACATATAAAGTCTGCCTGTGTTTCATAAGCTATTTCCTTTATCCTTTGTTTAGGACTTAGATAGTGTTAGCTGCCCCTTCCTTGTGCTCACACCCCATTGAGGGATGTATTCCCTGCCTCCCTCCCTCCCTCCCTTCCTCCCTTCCTTTAAATCACAATGGCAGCACTCACACACACATTGAAAGAACCTAATCACTTGCAAGTTTTTCCAAGTAGACTAGGCTTTTCCAGGGCAGGGATGTGATTTCTTTTGGGTCACCAGCCTCTGTCTGGTGCAGAGTAATTGGCTTATGCATTTTTTCTGAGTAAAGAAAAGAAGGAATGAATGGACCCACAATGGAGTTGAAGAAGCAGCGACATAGAGACGTGTGAATAATAACTGGCTGCCACTCATTTCTCCCACACTCTGCTCAGATGCTGCCGGGTCTGACGGGAGATGAACAGACAGACTTGAGGGAAATCCCTAGACTTGCTGTACTGTTGAGCAGCCGCACCCCACCTACCTTCCTGGTGGGAAAGCGGCTCTCAGCTGCACAAAATCATGCTCCATCCCGGGGAGCGGGAAACCTGGATCGTGCCCATGTGTCCAGCTTGCTGCCAAGTATTATCGTGGCTGCCCAGTTCTCTCAAATGGCAGTAATGGAGTAGGGACTTAACACAGTTCACCTCAGCATGTCTGGGGAACCACACTGTCATTTAGAATCCCTCTGTGAGCCTCAACAGATGTGTTCTCTTGACTAACTTTGGCACCTGTTCTTTGGTTAAAGCTCCTGGTCTGATGCTTTTTTTCCTTAAACATGACTCGTTTTGGCCTGGGGCTCTATTAAACTATTGTTTGTCAGTGGTGTCCATGAGAAATGAGATGATCATCTAACACGTACCAGGTCGTCACACTGATCAGGACTGTCTGTTGAGAACAGTCTTGGGATACCAGGATAGATGACATCAACAGCTGGCAGAGAAACAAAGCCACTCATCCTGTGCCAAGGCTGTTACCTTGTTCCACTGAACATCGCCTGCTCGGTCCCTCAAGCTGAGGCTTCGTACCTTCATGACCCAACACAAACTATAACATCTATATTTGTACTGAAGACCCAAGGGAGGAAAACTGCATTACATTGAATGTGTGCTTTGTTAGCTACAGCAAAATAAACATGATGCTGTAATTATCCGTGTTTTCATTGAGCTGGGAATCTAATCTCTTTAAGAGTTAGTGTCCCTGGCAGACAGGCTCAGCATTTTGCATTTGTTTTGTGATGATACATGGCCTTGTAGTGTGTTCGTGTCAGCATTTTGACAATTTCTGGGTGAACACAGTATTGGAAATATGTTTGTATGTGAGTCTGATTAGGAGTGAGTATTGTTAAAAATTGTTTTATGATCCAACTCTGTCTTGTAATTCCACTTTATGGGAAAGATTAATGTAACCTAAGATGATGATAGCTTTCCCCAGCAACTGCTGGATTCTCCTCCTCATTCCAGGTTAAGTTTACAAATTGAGGTAGTGAAATGTAAGGGACTAGGAAGAAAAATTCTACTCCATATTCTGTATTATTGTTGGGTTTAGCACTGTACATTTCAGCATTAATGTGTCAGTGTTCTGGATCTACAAGGCATTACCTTCTAGAATATTCATTTGTTCATTCATTCAGCAAATCTTTGAGTATTTACCCTGTGTCACTTACTCTTCTAGGTGCTTTTGTAGAACAGTTGACCAAACAAAAATCTCTGTAATTCTACCGGGATGAGATAAAAAATAAATCATATAAACACATAAAATATATAATTTGGGGATGATGATATGTACTCTAGAGAAAAAGAAAACAGGAAATAAAGAAGGAATTTGGAGAAGGAGCTGTAGTGAATAGTTTGACTGGGAAGGCTTCACTGAACATGTGACTTTCAGTAAACATTGTCGAAATGTGATTGTCTCAAGGGGAAAAATATAAAAAGATGGGATTTTAATGAGTAATAAATAAAGCTATTAACAATTAACATTTTCTAAAAAAAATTAATATTTTCTGGGCAATTATCTTGTGTGGCTTTGCATGGTTATCTTCTTGCCCTGCCTCCTAAACCAGGGTTTTGGGATGCTTGGACTGAGAGAACCATCCTTTGAAGAACATGAATTACATTTGGGAGACAGAGTTCTCTCTACTTGAAGCCCCAGCAAAGGTTTCTCTTCCCTCTACTGCTTCTTTCCTCTGTAGATAGTTTTTAGAAGTTTCTTAAGCGTACAAAATTGCTCCCCTTTTCCCTTGAGTCCTTCATCATTAGTTGTATGTAGAAAAAAAAAAAGCCCATATGTATTAACTGGTGGTTCTTATCATATTCACAGAATCAGGAATTATACCTGGAGTTCTTAAAAGTTTTTTTTAAGACTCAATAAATAGAATGCCTCCACCACTGAATTATAAAAACAAGGTTGTGATATCATGCAGACTTGCAAGTTTTAGACATGAAAGAAAGGCAGCAGGTTAGAATTGAAAGCTTGTGCATGCTGGTGAATGTGGGTTCTGCAGGAGGCACCAGAAGTCCCTGGGCTGTGGTTGTCCCTGACTTCAGGTGTATTGTTGTCATGGCAAGTTCATGAAAAGGAGGAGGATAGGCTGAGGTCTGCCCAACTACCGAGTGTTCTGAGGCTCTCTCTTTTCTGATGGTTTTTCTGCTTTGGATCTGCCATTCTTTACTAAGCAGCATGGCCATGAAATGAGAGCTCTTCCCTGAGGAGGCGGGTCCTGATGGGTGCCTTCCAAAGAGTGTGCACCTAGCCTGGGTTTGAGTTAAACAGCGACCACATGCAGGAAGAGTTGAGTTGCTTCCTTTGTGGGTTAATGACAACCAAGCTAGGTGGGATGACACACCTAGACCTGCCTGAGGGAAATGCCAGACAATAGGGATGCTGATAAATAAGAACAGCTCACCCTCTGGGCTGACTACATAGTGCAGCTTTTCTCTTGTGATGCTGATATTGCTGACTCATGAAATCATCCCCACCCACACTTTGTTAGGTGGAAATTATGTAACTTTAATCACAGTTGAATATATTTTTTCACCCTCCCAAAATCAACACAGGGTGAGTCTCACATGTGAACTGTAAAAGTCGTCAGCTGATTCGTATCCTTGATAACCTAACACAATTGTTTTCATACTTCAGCATGCATCAAAATTACCCAGAGCGTTTGCTAAAACTGAGAGCTGGTCCCCACACCCAGACTTCCCTCTATAAATCTGGAGCGGCGCCCAGGCATTTGTATTTCTAACAGAGTTTTGGAGAACCTGAATCTGTTGATGCAACTGTCCCTCCCTGTCAGGGAAATTCTTCTTTCTCCATAGCAGAAATGTAACAGCATTACATTTGTTGGTTTTTTTCTTTGTACAGTTTCTGATTTTCTGAAAGTACCAGAGAATGATCCCAAAGGAAGTGTTCATAAGCTGCTTCCTGGGAAACACAGCTGGACAAGTAACAGTCGACCCATTGCAGATGTGTAATTGGAATTCAGATTGTTTTGTGTGCTTGCTTGAGTTTCATATTCACCTCTGTTACTACTTGGTATTTTGTCACTCAATGATAATCAGAAAATTCTTTTGTGGGGATGGGAGGTGTAGAATGATAATGAAGTCATGAAACTTGAAGAGCTATGAGACAAATTAGTCTTTCTATGTCTCTGTTTTTCTTGTTTGGAGTTTTTCCCACTTATCTATAGAGATTCATTAAACTTGGTAATGAATGAAAATATAATATATATAATGGAAATAATATATCCATATACTGTTTCAATCATATGCATATACCTGTCATATATGCCATATATGTATGTATATGCATGTATAAAATGCAGAAACACACGTATATATAAATCTGAAATATCCCATATAAATATGCATGTAGGAATCTTTAAATTCCCTTGGACATGGATGAAAATTTTCAAAGAAATGACTCTATGTACTTTTGGAGCATGATTGTAAGTGGATCCATTTGGGACATGAATAAAGAATGCTTATAACATTTTTAAGAGTAAAGTTTATTTTAAAATGAATTTATTGTAATAATGCCTTCAGAAAGCAATGCTGGCAAATTTCCATGAGGACAGAGCTCTAATTGATAAAGGGAAGGTGACAAGCTGCTCTCTCTATTAGATCGTCCTAACATATGGAACATTATATGCATTATAGGTGTTAATTTTAAAATGTTGTGTAATGTATGTTCTTTCTCTCAAGGAGAGATAGGATCTAACCAAGTGGATTACTGAATTACATTTGCTTTCAGTATACTCCCTGTTGAAATTGGATAAGGAGACAAGTGGAAGAGCAGTGGGTGTTTCCTAGACTTTCCAAGTGGTTGATCCAGGGTTGCATCTAGTAGGACCTGGGGAAAACACTGCATGCAGGAACAGACTGTGTGACCATGAAGATGTCTCTAGAAGAAGAGACAAAAACTCTCTTGAGATGTTTGCTACTTTTTCTTGTGTCCTGAATTAAATTCTTTTGAAAAATGAAGTAGTTAGAGTTAAGTTTACTTGCTTATATTCTCTTAAATTTTACTGGAATCCTGGCAATAAACCTCAGTTCACTTCTCCCAGTGTGAAATATGCTTTTATGTACAATCCAAATACTCCAACAATATACCAGACACTTACCGTGGGAGAATTGTGATCTGTGGACTCAGTTCAGTATCTCTGAAAGTATCTGCTTTCCCATCAGATGAGAGAGAATTCAAAGACAGCCACAATTCTCAAAACTGAGGACCATTCATCTCTGTGGGGAGCAAAGACATGCATGCATGTCAGTACATACTCAAATGTTGGATTTTTGCATCAAGCGCTACAGCATTTCAGGAAAAAATAAAATAAAAGACCACCAGTTAATTGCCCTGTGTCTTTACTTGGTAATAAAATGTGTGTAGGAGCACATTTTGGACTATAAGGTAAATGAGGACAAAACACTAACATATCCTGGCGATTAGACTTAGAAAGAACTCATTAGGTAATTGGTTGTTGTTTAACCAAGCAGGGGCTACTGCAGAATTTCCATAGGTGGGGTTCAGAGACAATAGCGTAATTAGAAGGAAGAGCTAGGGAGCTAATTTTGAAGCTGTGTTTTCTAAATAATGCACTGATTTTACTTAGGGAATACCAGCAAGGGTTATATTTGATGTAATTTTTTTTTTTTTTTTTTTTTTTTTTTTTTTACTTAAGTAGTTCTTTGTTTATGGTGGCTGGAAAACGAAACCGATATAAGTTACTGAGGATCTAAAACCTCTCACCCTTGGTGCTGCCACTGTTGTAACATGCCCAGAGTCTTTCTAAGGGGCCACAAGTGATAGGTTGGTTTTGTTTAGGAACAATTTCTTTTTCAGTCTTACTTCCCAGGAAGATTCTCTTTTTCTTAGCTTGACTTCATAACTCTCAGCTATTTCTTCATAATTGCATCTTGTTACATCTAATAATGCCCTAATTTATTTCCCTTTTTTGTTTTTATGTTGTTCATCCAACAACTCTTTATCAGTAATTCCTTTGAGCATTAATGTGAACTTTCACATAACAGAGAAAGTTATGAATTCTTCAGGAACCTAAGAAAACAAATCTTATTTGAAAAAATGCAAGAGCCTTAAAGCTGACTTTCTTTCTTCTTTCTTTCTTTTCAAACACAGTAAAACATTGAACTTTCAGAAGGAGAGAATAGAACTGTGATTTCTAGAGGGAGGACGGGGGGGTGGAAAAACTGAGTGAAGGACGCAAAGAATTTGTATATTTTTAATGCTGAATATGATAATTATCCTAGTCTGATCATCACATATTGCACACAAATTCTGATAGTCAACTCTGTACCTCACAAGTACATATAATCAATTATGTTTCAATAAAATAAATAAATAAATGCTCAAGAAAAAAAAAATAAATAATGACATACTTTCTGTGCCTTGATTAGATAGCTTTTGAAAGATACTCCTGCTTAACACTGAATTTGCAGAGCCCCGTGCAGGGTAATTTTCACTTTTTGACACAATCTCATAGAAGTCAAGTTCAATGACAATCCTGTGTGATCTCTGTGTCTGGCCCTCCAGCGATGGCAACTGTGAATATTGCACAGTTTCCCCAGAGTCCAGGGTCTCTGCCAGGAGCTGCTTCCCCTGACAGAAAGCAGGTGTCTGAGCCCAAGCAAGGGGGACAGGAAAACAGAACCCAGAGGAGCTTCAGAAAATAGTGGGTCTGACTTGCCCTCTACTCATGTACTTTGGAAAGGTAGTACTTATTACAAAATAGCTTTAAAGATTTCTTTTACTTTCTTTTTTCCCCTACAAAGTAAACCTTAAACAGAGTTCCAAAGGAAAGTGGTTTCAAACTGTTCATTGCCATAAAATTCACATTAGTTAATTTTAACAATAAAAATGAGTCTTGTGTTTTATGTTATAAGTGGATTTTCTTCTAGCCACAAATTTCGGATATCTCGTGCCACTAAATATAATTTCAACCTCAGTGGTCTCAGTTGAAATTACTGGTGATTTCTGCTTTCTTGTTTCATCAGCATGTTCTTCCACATTCCATAACACCTTTACTAGAAAGAGTTTTTCCTACCACCTTGAATCCTAATGGATCTCTACTTTTACTAATTTTGAGAAATTGAACTGGTGCAAGTTCATATAAGCAACTAATGAAATATACAATACCATCTCGCTTAACATTTTATCCCCTTACCCTCTTCTATTTTACTTGATATCGTCTTATATATTAAATATTTATCTGCTTGTTTATTTCTCTGCCCCCACTATCCTCCAAGCACCTACAAAAGTGTCTGGCTCTTAAGAGACACTCCGTGAATGTTTGGCAAATGAATAAACGATGTTGCTAGGGCTTCCAGTTCCCCTGACTTTCAAGACTGATCCTCATCTATCACCTCCTGTATCTATGCCCTGAAACATGTATGCCATTCTAACATCGGCTCTTGTACTGTCCAAATGATCGTCAATCCCTTTTGAACTTGAGTGCAAAATTAGCAACATCACTTTACATATGTGACATCATGAAGAATTAATTTCTTGAAAGATATCTCAGTAAGAATAATTGCATCATTAAGGGGAAATAGAAACTGCAAAATATAAACATCCAGAACAAAGAAGAGAAGCTAATGGCTTTACCTTAAGCAACTGAAAATTCAATTGTAAAAGTGGCAGAAAACAAGTGGAATAATTTATTTCAGCTTTACTCAGTATAAAATTGGCTAATTGTCAAAGACTCTTCCTATTAATTACCAAAATTAGAGATATATCATGTGCAGATCATAAAAAAAGGTTTAAAGGGGGTTCTTCTGATCAATCACACTAAGACGTCAAACCATCTGGGGTGCATTGCCTTTTTTCCCCATATCTCTCTTAAGTAAACATTCTAAAGTGTGTGTGTTTAGTCAGTCAATCACCTTCAAAACAAACAGCAACAAATGGTCTGTGCATTGTTTCATTTTGTCTTAAGTACTGTGTCAGCTTTAAGTCAAGAAGATCTATACTGTTCTTGGTGACTATTATGGTATTTTATTATTTTTTATTTTTATCAAAGTTATATATTAACATAATTTAACAATCAACTAGTTCAACAATTATGAAAAAAAAATGTCAGACTCTTGACTGCCCCCCACTCCTGATTCCTGCTTTCAAAAGGAAATAATTTACAACCCTTCTAGTTGTTGCTTTTGGCATTTGCTTTCAGATCACTCAATAATATGCTTAAGCTGCTTTTTCTTGATTTTTTAACTTTATTTAATTAACTATTAAATTTCCAACATGGAAGAAAATGATTTATCCCCTACCAGTCTCAACCCCACCCACTGTGATTACCACCTGCTGTTTACCCAGTATAAATAAATCATAATTTTTTGAATAGATCAATATTCAGAGTTTACCAGACTATGAAGGCACCATTTATAACTGAACCGTGTAGTATACTACAACAAGATTTCCATTTTTGTGGTCTTATCTTTTTGCTTATAGTTTTCTACTGACTTGTCTCTAATTAACCCCCAACTCTCATCCATAGTGTAAATCTGTCAGTGTGTTCAAACACATTACTTATTCTTTCAATTTTATCTTCTTGAACATATGTCTCTGAGAACCCTCTTGCTTGGTTGTTCTCTAGACCTGCTCTTCAGCTGTCTTCTGAAGAGCTCCCTCAAAACCATCATTTTGCATGCGTTTTTTTGTTAGTTTATTTTTTGTTTTGGGGGGGGTTGTCTTTCTTTTACAAAGAATCCCCTAGATTCTTGTCCAGATCCCATATCTATTGCACTTTTTGTTTGCTTTTTTATTACTTCCTCCAGTAGTTCCATATTGTTTTTGTTGAATCTTCTTCTCTGTGCACAGTCTTTCTTCTCAGTTGCTTTTTAAATTTATTAAATGTCTTTTAATATTAAAGGTGTGATCTGATTCTTAGTTGTCTGCTCATATAAGAGTGAGCTAATACAAAACTTCATGCATGTGAGTGGGATTGCTGCTTGTGGGCTTTGCTGTGAACCTGACTAGGTTGTTTCACTGGAGAAGACCCAGGTGACAGTACTGGTAGGTCTTTTCTTTTGTTCTGGTTAGATCCCTCAGAGAGGCTCTTGTCATGAGAGCAAGGGAACAAATCCCAGTCTTCTGGAACCCCACTTGGAAAGAGAGCAGGGGAAGTGGCAGTTCATAATATCAACCTTGTAGATTTTCGGGTAACCTTCTACTTTTCTTTCTTTCTTTTTTTTTTTTTTTTTGGTCTTTTTCGTGACCGGCACTCAGCCAGTGAGTGCACAGGCCAGTCCTATATAGAATCCGAACCCTCGGAGGGAGCGTCGCCGCGCTCCCAGCGCCGCACTCTCCCGAGTGCGCCACGGGCTCGGCCCAACCTTCTACTTTTCTTATGGAAGCTTTACCCCCAATTAGGTTTTGTGTGACCAAGTCTAAACTCTCTCTGGATCACCATATCCAGAGGGTAAATATCCATCTCCTGCCAGAATTGAGAAGGACAGACATTCTACTTCTTAGAGTGAGGGAGAAGATCTAAAGCCTGTTTTAATTTTTAATTACTTATGCAATATTTAAAGCACACAGAAATATGTTAAAGATGATATCTTATGTACCCGTGTACCCACAACCAAACATATGGAAGAGCACTCAATGCAGCTAGCTGTTCCTCTTGTATCCTTCCACAAATCACCCCACTCTGGCTTTTTTGTTAATTTTTACTACATGTGTATTTACCTAAGCAATGTATAGCATTTCACATACTGTTAAAAAGGCAAGTTTTCTCTCTCACCATTCACCGTTTCTCTATAAGATAATCCATACTTGAAGGGGTGATCTCTTCAGCAAAAGACATACATCAGAGGATATTGTTAAACTGTCTTTTTGCCTAAGACTGCTAGAGTAGCTACTACCTAAAAGGAGCCAGTTCCACACTTGTGGTTTTTTGGACTGGTTTGTCACCTGTTGGCTTTTCCTTGCATTCCAGGCTCCTAGCCTTCCATTGGTCCACCTTACTCATACATGTCCCATTTAATGTCCATAGAGAATTTAGAGATCATTTATTTTCCTTCCATTCCCATTCTAGAGTAACATGTAAGAGACTCACATAAACTTCAGTGGTACCTGTCTTCGGTATCTACATAAATAGTGGCACAGATGATGTTGCTTACAATAGCTTTCATGTGATGCCTTTGAGGGCCCTGTAGAACACTGTCAATCACTTTTGCAGAACAACATTGGGATTAGTAGAAGCATGGAAGATATCTAAGCACGAATGCCCACAAATGCCCTGAATTGTCTATGACACTCGGTGTGGCAGTTCATGAATGCCATACTATTAGCACTCAGAGTAAATGCTAATCTTTTATCTGCTTTAGATTGGCTCATTAGCTATTGGATGTTTGGGCAGAATCTTTGGAAACTGCAAACCTCAGATTGGTTTTCTGAATCTAATTTCCTTCCACTTTTGGTGTGCCTTCTATTTTGGGTGTTTGGTAATATATAACTGTTTTGCTTGTTATCTCCCAGGGTTTGGACAGTTTTTATTTTTTGTGTTTATTTTTTATCAGTGCAAAGGCAAATTATGCATTTTTTTAAAAAGTCCAGTAAAATAAAAGGAACATCCAAAAAGTAAAATTTATAAAACATTTTTTAAATGCAGTAAAGTAAAAGAAACATCCAAGAAGTTTTCTAGAGTCCCGCTAACCAAAGGGAATTGCCGTTAATATTTGTGTACCTTTTTCAAGTTATTTTATCTTCTGCCTATGATAATAAAAACAAAATTGAACATGCTAAATTTAATAGATTATTATTTTTGTGATTACAATAATGTGTTCACTATAGAAAATTTGGAAAATACTGTAAATATATAAATAATTTAAACCCAGAATCTTACTATTTAGATACAATCACTTTAAAACTTTATATTTTCATATTTTATTTTTTAGTTTTAATCACAAAAGTAAGAAATTCTCACTTAAAAAATATAGATAGCACAAAGTTATATAGCATAAACAATTAAGATTCCTTTCTCAGCCCTATTGTTTCCTAAAACTCTTCAAAGGATAGACTCTTTAAAGTTTGTTTTATATTTTCCCAGTTATAAAGTACATATTTCCTAAGTTCCAAAGATACAACATATATTATACACACTACCACAAATGGATGTGCACGACAAACTTTAAGGTTTCTTATATAAATAAAATTATAACATACACTCTATTTTATAACTTATTTTTTAAATTTGGTCAATTAAAATGCACACATCTTCTATCTCAGTGAATATAAATCTATCTCATTCCTTTCTAATGACTGCGTGGAACTAATGTGCAATAATTTGTGTAAAAATTCCCCAACTGACAGACATATTGTTTCCAGTTTTTCACTATTACACAAAACACTGTTGTGTGTATCTTTGCATACAAACAATTTTGCATATGTATCCATAATATCGTTTTAGTCAAATAGATTCTTAGAAGTCAAATTATTCAATCAAAGGATATATAAATATTTGATGTTAATGGAGGGTCCAATTGCTTTCTATAAAGGCAGTATAGTTACAACCAAAAATATATAAAATGCCTGTTTCTTCACATCCTCACCAGTAGTGAATATTGTTGATCTTTAAATGTTTTGCCGATGTGATCAGTACAAAACTAGTATTTTGTATTATAATATATATTTCTTTGAATTTGAGCATTTGGCCAAACCTGATCTCCTGCAGGCAGTCAGGCTATTAGCTGGTCTGACGTTCTGTGTAGTAGATGAAAGCTACATTCCCCAGCATGCATTGCTTCCAGGGCTTGTCCTATACCTACCTCTATCTATGACAGGTTAATGCATTCCTTATGTGCTCATATCAGAATTCAAGGTTAAGATTCAAGAGACTTTCACCAGATGATTCACACTGTAGTCTCATTCATTTTCTAAACATCATAGTTGGAATGGATAAAAGAAAAATCACTTATGGGGCAAAGCCGATGCAGTACATTGACTACCTAAAAAGGCAGAAGCTAGTTTCAGAGTTGCTGTGACTCTTGCATTAATCTCGGGAGCACATACTGAAATACTGAAGTGGTGGGGAGGGGTGGCACATTGGTACCTATATTCATAATTTCAGGCTGGCTTGGTTTCCAAATAACAAAGCACAAGTAGGCACCCAACTCATCTAGTTTTTGGTCTAGTTATGTCAGTGATTATTTCTACCAGATTCTTCAGTTGGCCCATTGCTTGTGTTGTACTTTGCTGAATTTTCACTGTTTTGGTAGAAAACTTCATCGTAATCATTTTGTGAATTTGGAAAGGATGTGTCATGGGCATGAACCAGACACTATTTTGAACAAGAAGTCTCTGGATTGCCTCTGGAACAAATATTGTATATGTCCACTCCTATTTAAACATAGCTTTAAAAATGTTGGAAAGAGTAAGAAAAGAAAATGCAGTAGTAGCTGTCTCAGACTTGCCACACACTTAGCATGCTATCCCTGGGATTCTAACAGAGGGTGCACATATTGAATGATGGGATTTGTGCCAATGTAGCATATGGTTTTATGTGAACAATGAATATTCTATTATCTTATGTGTGATGCTAGGGAGGAAAGTGGAGACCTGGTGCAGCTGAGCCTACACCAGAGACAGTCCTTTTCATTATTGGTGTCTATGGTCTAAAGATGGATTGGGGGACTTGCTTGAGGAAGGCAGACCAGGATGAGGTTGTTAATGAGTCACAACTGTGCCCAAAACAGGCATCAGCAATTGCAATGATCAAATAAATTTTAATGAGTTGACAACGTCCCTAGTGATTTGTGTTTTATCTGAGCTGCCTGGGTTTTCTTACACTAATAGCATGGTGATTTTATTCCTTTCCTTAGAGAGTTCTTCACTGGTATAGCTCCCTCTTGTAGCTCCTGACCGGTTATTAATGGAGGAGCATATCTCCTTTTCTCCAGCCCTGAGATGTTCAATTTTCTTCTGTATGAGCTTGAGAAAAGCAAAGGTAAGTAAAATAACACTTGTGTAGGAAGGAATATCATTAATAACTACTAAAAATAGGATCCTGCCTTAGAGTGACTTCAGTTGACTATCAGGGGCTCTTTCTTGTTTATATTGATCAAAATGAGAAACTCAGAGGCCAGTAATCTGATGGTGAGGAGGATAGAAATCTATATTCCAGGACTTTAGTAATTATGAAAAGTTCCTTTGTTTGAATCTGCTTTAAAATACTTGTAGGATTTCAAGGCCATTATTTAAAATTGCTACTGGCCACCAGCTCAGTCATAGTCTAAACACGTGACAGATTTGCTCCCCCAATTTCCCGCATTGCAAATACTAAGTGATGGGGTGTATTAGTCCATTTTCTGTTGCTTGTAACTGAATACCTGAAACTAGGCAATTTATAAGCAAACTTTATTTCTTACAGTTTTGGAGGCTGGGATGTCCCCCTTCGAAGTGGCACATCTGGTGAGGGCTTCTTCCTGGTGGGGACTCTAAAGAGTTTGGAGGCAGCACAGGGTGTTACATGGCAAGAGTGCTGAGCATGCTGATGTGCTTCTGCCTCTTCCTATAAAGCCACCAGTCTCCTCCCATGATAAACCCATTAATCCATCCACATGCTAATCCATGAATGGGTCACTCCATTCAATCACCTCTTAAAGGCCTCATCTTTCAAATGCCAGTCAGATTACACTCTTCATCCTGTTACAATGGAGATTAAGTTTCAAGGTGAGCTTTAGAGGTGACAAGCATTCAAACCATAGCATGCGGTCAGCTATCACTAGGCTTCAGGCTGTGAGAAGAGATCCGGGTTGACCATTCCCATTGCGACATTGGTTGGCACACAACATGGCATGCAGTTGAGATGAAGGTGTCCTCTAAGGCATGGCTCCTAAAATGTGAATGTGCGTACGATCCCCTGGGGATCATGTTAAAAAGCAGATTCGGATGATGCAGTTCTCCACGAGGCCCAGGGTTCTGCATTTCTCACGAGCTCCCCGGTGCTGCTGATGCTGCTGCTCCACATCCCACACTTTGAGTATACAAAGCTTTGTGTTTTAAATCTTTTAATTATGGCTGAAGATATAAACACAGCTTCTGTGGCTTGTGATCCCTTGCGGTGTTCATCTCATGGGACCTATTTGTTCCCATGCCCTCCTGGCCTCTTACAGGTAAACGGAAATTCAGTTTCTGCAAAGACAACAAGGTGATTAATATATTTTTTTCTGATAATGCCTCTATTTCCTGTTGTTTTACAAAGTAAACTAGCTCAAGTTAGAGTTGAATTTTAATACATAAAGTGAAAATACATTTAGTATTTTACTGTTTGAAATGTATTTCACATTTTGCTAAACTGTAAAATGTAGTACTTGGAATATTTGTTAATGATGTAGTGTTGAACAAATTTTGGTCAATTTGGTTTTACAGTTTCAAATCTGTTACTTCCCTGTCAAGACTCAGTTCAGTTCTTCCCTCAGGCCTGGGGTTTTGTCCTAAGAGTGCCACGGCTCCCCAGGTGTGGGGTTATCACACTGTTCTGAGGGCCAGTGCAGACACCATTCGTCCCTGTGTCCAAACACCACACGAAGCACCTGGCACCTGCAAGTGTTCGGAAAATGTTAGTGAAAAAGCAAACCCTTATTGGAATAAATAAAGCAAATTATGGTATGTATGTCAAGCTAATGGAATAAAATGTTCCTCAGAAAACAATAATTGTGATAAATGTAATGACATGAAAATTTTTATCGTGTTAAGTGAAAAAGAGCTGAACGTAAAAATGTATTTTTTGTGTTTACAATTTTTAATATATGCATAAACAATGAAAATGAAAACAGTAGGGTAAAGTATGGATTATGGATGATTTCACTTCCACTTAAAATTATTCTTTCATTATATTACAATTTGTAATAAATTGTGTATGAAAAAGAAACCCCAATGAGTAACGTTTTACTATCATTACGTATCATTCTTTCTTCCCTCCATGTGCTTAATTGCAAAAGCCCACTAGACTTGACTCTCTTTAGAGAAATTGAAGAAAGATTTTGAAAACATTTAATTAACTATGAGTGAATGGGATTTTTATGATCATTTTCATACTTTCATTTTACTTGTAAATTCTGCAGTATTCCCTAAAACTTGATGAAACTCACAGGACCCTTAACAAAGAGCTCTTGCCTACTTATTTCATGCTTTCCTCATCCAGACACTGGGTAGAAGAGAAAATAGGCTGTTAGGAATTGACCCTAGCAAACGGAGTGCAGCAAAATCCCCACATCTTCAAAACCAATTGTTTTCTCCACTGTACTTTTCTTTTTGCTTCTGTAGCACTTAGTTATTTTTTTCTTTTCTTCTAATTTAAAACTGTTTCTTTGTTATATTGTGTAAAATCCAGCCTCAGTAACAGTCCTATCCCTTCATCTTTCTGCCTACAATTGATACATTTGAAAACGTTACCACATGAAACCATCTAGTGGCTGATAATATCACTGTAAATTTTGCATTTTACCTGAGAAGTAAAAATTCTGCTTAGAAATTTGACAGCATGAGTCCCTGTGGAAATAGTTTAGCTAAAGGCAAAAGATAAATTATTTTTCTTAGTCTAGCCTATTGATTCCTTTCTCTCATCCAGGTGAATGCTCTTCTCGTCTCTCTCCCATTCTTCCCCCTACCAGTTTCTCTCTCTTCTTACTTCTGTTTTATTTTCTCCCTTAAATGATCTGCACTTCTAGATGAATGTCTTAGAGTTAATTTTTATTCAAAGATTTTAGAAGTTATATTTATGTAGCCAAAGACGCACACACACACACATACCCAAATGTGTATGTTGTGACATCGTTTTACATTTTTAGAGGTGCCACATTCATGAAGAGAAAAGGTGCGTCTCCCTTCGCTCACTTTGTACCTTGAGAGCCTAGCAGATCACTGCACATTGAGCATGTACTTGATGTATGCTTATTGAAAGAATGAATGCATGAATCAAATAATGAATGAATGCTATTACTAGTGAGATAAGAACTAGTGCTGAAGACCAACAAATCATTAGAAACCCATACAATTACGATTTGCAGGTGTTTTTTGCTAGTATCTTCAATCACGAAGCTATGTTGATAAATATTTCTCCTTCTCCTTTGCTTTGCTCTTTACTGTCAAACCATGGCCTTTAAAGGGTGTTCATGTTTTTATTTTTATACAAGCTCTCTTTTTTCCTTTGAAAAATGTGGACAACACTCAAGAAGCTAGAATCCATCTTTTTCTTTGAACTAAGACAGCACTTGGTTTATGAGTCTCGTGTCACTTGACGTATCCTGCTTTGTCAAGTGGGGGCTTCACTTATCACCCCTCCTAGGTTTTAAGCTTTTTTAGGAAAATAATGATTTCTCTGTTTTGTTGTTCTTGTGGTGGTGGTGGTGGTTGTTATGGGTTTCAGTTTTTAGTTTTTAGGGTTTTATTGTTTGTTTTCTTTAATGCTTGGCAGTGCCTAGATTGGTTCCTAGAAAATCACTGACATTGGTTGAATTGAATTTAGAATTTGAGACATACTCTTTGAACAATAGGACACAGTTACTTTAAACAGTGTTTATCCAGAAATGGAGAGTAGAAATGATTTTAAAAGAGTACAGTTCTCAAGGAAAAAGTTATATTTATTAAACCTCTCTAGGCAAAAATGAGCAGTGGATTTTAACACAAATAAAAAGACTTTGGTGCATTTAATGTGTTCCAATAAACTTAGAGGTACTACACATTGTGAGAAATTTTACAGACTCTTGGAAGAGAATCTTCTTTGTATAGGAGATGGGGAGGGGAGTGAGTGCAAGAGAAACTGTTCAAATATGTCTTTGGCTGACACAAGGAGAAGAATGTAAATTTCTTATTTTATTTACAAATCATGACTCTGGTGTACTAGAAGCACTTTAGAACCACCTGTTATCTGCCAGGGGTCCTGATGTCATCTCTTTTACTGTCTTCCCTCTGCCCTTCACTGGACACAATATTTTTGTGGCTAAATTACTTGCCTATCACTCCAACGTGATGGTGGGTTTTGGGTGGGCTTTGGCCCCACTCTCACACTTTGATACAGAGGAGATAACTAAATATTTGTATATGGCATTGTTTATGCATATTCACATAGTGAATAGTGACTTAAAGAACAGGAAACTTGTGTTGGGAGGTTGTTGTGGAATGTAAGAATATAATTTCTATACCTAATATTTTTCAAATGATGCGTCTCCCTAGTGGATAAAGGAGAATGGAGTGGAATGGTGGAAGGGAAAGGGCAGAGGTTGAGTCTCTAGGCTCCCTAACTTGACTTTAGCTCAGTGTCTTTTTTGTTAGGACTCCTGTCAGTTGAGCACTCATATGGCAGTAGTGTTCTTGTTTTGTTTTGCTTTTTTCTCTTGTTTTCTAAGAACTGACTGGTTTAGTCTGACGTATCGGTGCAATTGAACCATGATGAAGAAGCGAATCCAAGGCGTTGTGGGAATGATGCCCATCTGTGCCTTAGTGATTATTTTAAAAGAGAAAGATAGGGAAGAATCCTAAAAATGGAGATAAAATGGCATTTGCATTGTTTGAGTGTTTGGTGCTGGTTTAGGGCTTGTCCCTGACTTACAGACTTTTGACTCTGCCCTCAAAGTTCAGATAGGCCAAAAAGCTATCACATTTGAGTAGTTATTCTGAGACCTTTTAAAATTAGTTTGCAGCTTGAGTTACATTCACAAAGAACAGGGGTATATCATTATAAAAACCAACGAGTCACTTTGCTAGAATTTCAGCAAGAAGATTTTCAGTTGCAGAATTCAGGCGAGAAATATGCAAAACGTGTATTCTCGAAATATTGGTAGAAAAACCTTCATATCAGAGAGATTGCTGGCTATTTACATTTTATTTGATCCTGCATCTTTGGCTTGTGTAATCTTTCTGTGAAACACTTGCTATATATTTACTCTTCTTGGATGGAAAAATGACCTCTTTAATCACATTTCTTGGCAAATTTTTTAACAAATCTTATTACATGAGAAATACCAAAGTAGTAAGTACATGAATCTTTCCATTGAGTTCCTTATGCCTTGATCCAGGACATAATTCATTTATTCAGCATACAACTATTGAATTTAACATGTTCTAAATACCATGTAATTGTTGCAACATATATGTAATTGTGGAGGAAGTACAGAGAGGAATTCATTGAACGTTTGAGCTAAATTTACAAAGCATGATCACTCTAATGTTTCCTGTGTTTTACCTTCTAAGTATGACTTCCATTTATTACTTATTTTAAGATTTATTTTGATTGACTAGGTAGTTATTAGAAGAAAAATAGTATTCTGATGCCAGGTTTCCAGTGGAAAAATACTAAATTATATTTTTGCCAAGTTGCTCACAACATTAATCTGATAATCCCTTGATGGAGAGTTTAATGATTTCTTTGCACTGACGATCTAGCAAAATGCAACACCTCCAATGTCTTCTTAGCCGAACCACAGAGATGAAAGATAAAGTCTAGTCTTGGTGGGCAATTGATTCACATTTTCTGCTCTTATGGATATGACTGCTCAGTGACTGAAGGAGCATCCAGTTATTATTGAACTGTATCCTGAATGGTACTATGTGGACTGAATGAAAGAAAAAAGAAATGTGCTATTTCTGAGCTTGATGCCAGTTCCCCTGATTCTCTTTTGTCTGGTTTGATATGTTGAAATCTCAGTTAATGCTGTTGACAAGTATGTATACACTGTCAGTTGCCAGCCAGGTCTTAAATTTCACAAAAGAACTGCTGGAGAGGTTTTGGCCCTGAGACAACTGCTGGGATAAAAGGTACCTTTCATTAAAAAGATCACCTCTCCCCTCTGTGTTATGTGCCCTAAAATGCAACCACTGGAAGGTGACTGTTAAAGTAGAGGTAGAAAGAGAAAATTGCCAGATTCATGGCTAGCAGTGTGGGGTTACAGGAAGTTGGCCATACAATTGTAACCATGCTGTTAAATCAACGTGTTGCCACGGAGAGATGGCTGTAAAAGGAAAAACAGATGTTGGTGGTTGTGGTGGAGACAAAGAAATAAAAGCACCAAATCTTCTTCTGTGTAAAAGTTAAGTAGAAGTCAGCAATTCAGGGAAGAATGGCATTCTGTATACTTAGAAGTGTTACATTGCTAGTTTTATCAAATTAATGCAGAAATAAGTCATCACATTATCCATCTACTTTCCCAGGTCTGGAGTTAGATCTTCCACTATACATGCCAAACCTTCTCTATTTTTCTTCTTCTTTTTTTTTTTTCCTGTGCTAAAATTCAAATTTTATTTTATATTATTTTTAAATTTTATAATTACCCAATGTAAAAATTTGTTATGGCCCTTTACCAATTTCTCCCAAACCCCTCTACCTCCTTTCCCACCTCGGGGTAAGTTCAAGGATTTATTGTGGTTGTCGTACCTTTCTTACTTTCCTTTTTAAATTTTTTCTTTCAGCTCCCATTTATGAGTGAGGACATGCAGTATTTCTCTTTCTGTATCTGGCTTATTTCACTTAACATAATTTTCTCTAAGTTCATCCATGTTGCTACAGTATTCTATTGTGTATATATACCATATTTTTCTTATCCAGTTATCCATCGATGGACATTTAGGTTGGTTCCAACTCTTAGCAATTGTAAAAAGAGCTGTGATAAACATGGGAATGCAGGTATTCATTCAAAATGATGATTTCCATTACTTTGAATATACACCCAGTAGTGGGATTGTTGGATTGTAAGGCAGTTAGTTCTACCTGTAGTTGTTTGAGGAACGTCTATACTGTTTTCTATAATGGCTGCACCAGTTTACAGTCCCACTAACATTGTAGGAGGGTTCCCCTTCCTCCATATCCTCACAGCATTTGTTATTCTCTGTCTTTTTGATATTGGCCAGTCTAACTGGGGTGAGATGGTATCTCAATGTGGTTTTGATTTGCATTTCCCTGATGCTAGTGATGGTGAACATTTTTTCATGTGTCTGTTGGCCATTTGTATATCTTCCTTTGAGAAATTCCTATTTAGCTCCTTTCCCCATTAAAAAATGGGGTTTCATGTTTTATAACTGTAAAGTTGTTTGAGTTCCTTATATATTCTGGATATTAATCCCTTGTCAGATACATAGTTTGCAAATATTTTCTCCCATTGTGTAGGTTATCTTTTTTGCTCTGTTGTTTCTTTTGCTGTTCAGGAGCTTTTTATTTTAATATAATCCCATTTGTTATCTTTTTCTTTTGTTGCCTGTGCTTTTAGTGTTTTGTTCATATAGTCTTTGTGCAGTCCTACTTCCTGAAGTGTTTTCCCTATGTTTTCTGTTAAGAGTGTTATAGTTTCAGGTCTTACATATGAGTCTTTAATCAATTTTGAGGTGATTTGGGTATATGGCAAGAGGCACAGGTCTAGTTTCATTCTTCTACATGTGGATTTCCAGTTTTCCCAGCACCACTTATCAAAGAGGCTGTCCTTTCCCTGATACATGCTCTTGTTCTCCTTGTAAAGTATCAGTTGGCTGTAACTATGTGGGTTGATATCTTGGTTATCTATTTTTCTTCCATTGGTGTGAGTGTCTATCTTATGCCAGTACCATGTTGTTTTGGTTCCTATAGCTGTGTAGTATAATTTGAAGTCAGGTAGTGTAATTCCCCTGGCTTTATTTATTTATTTTTTTGCTCAGGATTGCTTTGGCTATTCAGGGTCTTTTGTTGTTCCCTATGAATGTTAGAATTATTTTTTCTATTTCTGTGAAGAATGTCATTGGTATTTGGATGGGGATTGCATTGAATCTATAGGTCACTTTGGGTAATATCGACATTTTCACAATGTAAATTCTTCCATTCCAAGAATATGGAATGACTTTCCATCTTTTCGTGTCCTCTTTAATTTCTTTCAGCAGTGATTTGTTGTTCCCATTATAGAGATCTTTCACCTCCCAGGATAAATTGATTCCTAGGTATTTTAATTTTTAGGTGACTACTGTAAATAGGCTTGCTTTCTTGATTTCTTTCTCTGCTCATTCATTATTGGAGTATTACAAAACTACTAATTTTTGTGTATTGATTTTGTATCATGCAACTTTACTGAAATCGTTTATCAGCTCTAAGAGTTTCTTGGTAGAGTCTTTAGCTTTTTCTATATATAGGACCATGTCATCTGCAAACAGGGACAGTTTGATTTCATCTTTTCCAATCCAATGCATTTTATGTCTTTCTCTTGTTTCATTGCTCTGGCTAGTACTTCTAATATTATGTTAAATACAAGTGAGAGAGGGGGCATCCTTGTCTTGTTCCCATTTTCCCCACTCAGGATGATGATGGTGGTGGGTTTGTCATATATGGCTTTTAGTATGTTGAGACACTTTCCTTCCATACCTATTTTGCGCAGAGCCTTTATCATGAAAGGATGTTGAATTTTGTCAAATTCTTTTTCTGTTTCTAGTGAGATAATCATATGGTTTCTGTTCTTGATTTTGTTGAAGTGGTTTATCACATTTATTGACTTCTGTATGTTGAACCATCCTTGCATCCCTGGGATGAATCCCACTTGATCATGGTGTATAATTTTTTTGATGTGCTGCTGTATTCTGATTGCTAACATCTTCTTGAGGACTTTTGCATCTATGTTCATCAGAGATATTGGCCTGTAGTTTTCTTTTCTTTCTTTTGTGTGTGTGTGTGTGTGTGTGTGTGTGTGTGTGTGTATCTTTGTCTGGTTTTGGTATGTGTGATGCAGGCCTCATAGAATGAGTTTGGGAGAATGGCTTCTTTTTCATTTTTTTGTAATAGTTTGAAGAGAATTGGTAACAATCCCTCTTTAAATGTCTGGTAGAATTCAGCAGTGAAGCCATCTGGTCCTGGACTTTTCTTTGTTGGGCGATTGCTGATTACTGCTTCAATCTCTTTGCTTATTATTGGTCTCTTCAGATTTTCTATTTTTCTTCCCGGTTCACTCTTGGTAGCTTGTATGTGTCCAAAATTTATCCATTTCCTTTCCAGGTTTTCAAATTTGTTGGGGGATAGTTTTTTATAATAGACTCTAATGATTCTTCACGTGTCTGTGGCATTGGTGTAGTGTCTCCGCTTTCATTTCTGATTGTTATTTGTGTCTTCTCTCTTCTTTTTTTAATTAGCCTAGCTAATGTCTTGTCTGTGTTGTTTATCTTCTCAATCAGCTTTTTGTTTCGTTGATCTTTTGTATAATTTTAGGGTCTCTATTTCATTTGGTTCTGCTCTGATCATAATTATTTCTTTCTGTCTACTAATTTTGGGAGTGGATTGTTCTTGTTTTTCTAGTTCTTTGAGGTGTACCATTAGGTTGTTATTTGAAATCTTTCTAGTCTTTTGATGCAGTGTTTGTTGCAATGAACTTCTCTCTTAGTACTACTTTTGCTGTATCCTGGAGGTTTTGGTATGACGTGTCTTTATTTTCATTAGTTTCAAGAAACTTTTGATTTCTTTTTAAATTTTTCTTGGACTCATCAGTTGTTCAGGAGCATGTTGTTTAATTTGTTTGTTTGTAGAGTGTCCAGAATTATCATTGTTATTGATTTCTAGTTTTAACCCATTGTGGTCTGAAAAGATACTTGTAATGATTTCAATTTTTAAAAATTTTGTCGAGACTTGATTTGTGACCTAACATGAGAAAAGAATGAATATTCTGTAGTTGTTAGATGAAATGTTCTATAGACATCTGTCAGGTCAGTTTGGTCCAGATGGCTTTACTGCTGAATTATACTAAGCATTTAAAGAGGAATTAATACCAGTTCTCTTCAAACTATTCCAAAAAATGGAAACAGAGTGTATATTGATCATATACGCTATGATCAATGAGATTCATCCTAGGGATGCAAGATTGGTTTAACATATGCAAGTCAATAAATGTGATACACCACACCTAAAAAATTAAGGACAGAAACCATATTATTATCTCAATAGACACAGAAAAAGCATTTGATAAAATTCAACATGGCTTCTTGATAAAGACTGTCAGCAAATTAGGTATAGAAGGAAATAACAACACAATAAGAGCCATATATGACAAACCCACCACCAATATCGTCCTGAATGGGGGAAACTGAAAGCTTTTCATTAAAGAATGGGACCAAGACAAGAATGTCCCCTCTCACCATTCATATTTAATATAGCATAGGAAGTACTGGACAGTGCAATCATACAAGAGAAAGAAATAAAGGGCATCCATATTGGGAAAGATGAAGTCAAACTGTCCCTGTTTGCAGGTGACATGATCCTATCTGTAGAAAAACCTAAAGACTCTACCAAAAAATTCTTAGAGGTGATAAACAATTTCAGTAAAGTTGCACGATACAAAATCAACACACAAAAATCAGTAGTTTTTTAAAAAAATATGTATATGCCAGTAATGAACGAGCAGAAAAAGAAATCGAGAAAGCAAGCCCATTTACAATAGTTGCCAAAAAATAAAATATCTTGCAATAAATTTAACCACAGAAATGAAAGATCTCTACAAGACTACATGTCACTGCTGAAAGAAATTACAGAAGACATGATAGATGCAAAGACATCCCATGGTCTTAGATTAGAACTGACATAGTGAAAATGTCAATACTACACAAAGCGATTTATTGATTCAATGCAATCCCCACCAAAAATACCAATGACTTTCTTCACAGAAAAAGAAAAAAAAATCCTAGTATTTAAATGGAACAACAAAAGACCCTGCATAGACAAAGCAATCCTGAGCGAAAAATAAAATAAAATAAAATAAAATAACGCTGAAGGCATTACACCACTTAACTTCAAATCGTAGCACAAAACTATAGGAACCAAAGCAGCATGGTACTGGCATAAAAATAGACACTCAGGCCCAATGGAACAGAACAGAGAACCCAGAAATCAACCCACATACTTACAGCCAAATGATTTTTGACAAAAGCACCAAGAATGTATGTTTGGGAAAAGACTGTCTCTTCAGTAAATGGTGCTGAGAAAACTGGGCATCCATATATAGAAGAATGAAGCTAGACCTATGCCTCTTGCCATATGCCCAAATCACCCCAAAATGGATTAAAGACTTAATTATAAGACCTGAATCTATAATGCTCCTAGAAGAAAACATAGGGGAAACACTTCAGGAAGTAGGTCTGGGCAAAGACTTAATGAATAAGACCCAAAAGCACAGACAACAAAAGAAAAAATTAACAAATGGGATTATATCAAACTAAAAAGCTTCTGCACAGCAAAATAAACAATTAACAGAGTGAAAAGACAACCTACAGAATATTAGAAAGTATTTGCCATGCATGCATCCAACAAGGGATTAATATCCAGAATATGCAAGGAATTCAAACAACTTCACAGTGAAAAACACAGCAACATGATTAAAAAATGGGCAAAGGAGCTGAATCAGCATATCTCAAAGGAATATAAACAAATGTCCAACAGACACATGAAAAATGCTGAACATCACTAATTATCTGGAAAATGCAAACCAAAACCACACTGAGATGCCATCTCACTCCAGTTAGACTGTCTATTATCAAAAGACAGAGAATAACAAATGCTGGTGAGGATGCAGAGAAAGGTGAACCCTCCTACACTGTTGGTGGGACTGTAAATTAGTTCAGCCATTATGGAAAAAGTATGGATGCTCCTCAAACAACTACAGTTAGAACTGCCTTAAGATCCAGAAATCCTGCTGCTGAGTGTATACCCAAAGGTACAGAAATCATCATGTGGAAGGGATATCTGCACTCCCATATTTATCACAGCTCTATTTACAATAGCTAAGAGTTGGAACCAACCTAAAAGTCCATCGACGGATGACTGGATAAGGCAAATGTGATATACATACTCAGTGGAATACTGCCATAAAACGGAGTGAAGTTCAGCCATTCACAGCAACATGGATGAGCTTAGAGAAAATTATGTTAAGTGAAATAAGTCAGGCACAAAAAAAAAAAAAGAGAGAAAAGAGAAAAAAGAGAAATATCACATGTCCTCATCATAAGTGGGAGCTAAAAAAAATAAACAAATAAGAAAAGAAAGATACAATAATCACAATAATTTGTTAAACTTTCAAAAGGAGAGAATGCAACTGAGGTCACCCGAGGTGGGAATGGGAGGGGATTACCATTAGCGAATGGTAAAGGGCCGCAAAAAATCATTACACTGTGTAATGATGAATACACTAATTATCCTGATTTGAGAATCACATATTGCACACAGGTACTGATATTCAACACAGTACCCCACAAATATATACAATCAATTATGTTTCAATTACAAAAAGAAAAAGAAAAAAAAAACTTACTTCAAGTACCCATAAAACCATCATATTTTTTACTTTCAGTACAGTGTTTAATAAATTATATTAGATATTCAACACTATTATGAAATGGGCTTTGGGTTAAATGATTTTGCCCAACTGTAGTTTAATGTAGGTGTCCTGAACATGTTTAAGGCAGACCAGTCTAACTGGCTAAGCTACTTCAGTGGGTTAGGAGTATTAAATGCATTTTCAATTTACCGTAATTTCAACTTAAACTGAGTCTATTGGGACACAACCCCATTGTCAGTCAAGGAGCATCTGTAATTTAAAAATCCACCATCCAATTGGACTATTTTAACATACATGGTATAGCAATTGAAAGATTAAGTAAATAACAACGGAAGTAAGAGTATTTATGTAGAAGATATAATATATTTACATGGCACCTAAATGTGTAGAATACACTTTTTTTTCAATCACATATAGAATAGTTATCACAATTGCCCAGGTATTGAGTCATAAAGCAACTATCATTTTGTTTCATTGGTTTTCTCTATTGTTTTTCTATTTTCAGTTTCATTGATTTCTTATTATGTTTACCATTTCTTTCCTTCTGCTTGCTTGGGTTTATTTTGTTTTTCTCTTCCTAGGTTCTCAAAGAGGTCACTCAGATCATTGATTTGGACTGTTCCTCTTTCTAATGTATGCATTAATTTAGTCCTACAAATTTCCCTCTCTGCGTGTTTTAGCTGTGTCCCACAAATTTTGATAGGCTGTATTTTCACTTTCATTCAGTTCCATGTGTGTGTGTATATATATATATATATATTTTTTTTTTTTTTTTTTAATTTCCCTTAAGGCTTTTTATTTGATGGTGGATTATTTAGAAGCATTTTGTTTAGTTTCCAAGTTTGAGTAGATTTTAAAAATATTTCTGCTATTAATTTCTAGTTTGATTCCATTTCAATGAAAGAACAGACGATGTCTGATGTCAATTCTTTTTTGAATTTGTTGATATTTGTCTGTGCCCCAAAATGTGGTCTATCTGAGTACATGTTACACAGGTACTTGAAAAGAATATGTGTTCTTCTGTTTCTGAGGAATGTTTTATACACATCAGTTCGATCCTGTTGTTTAATTACATTGTTTATTTTTTCCACTATTCTTGCTGATTTTATGTCTAGTTGTTATAGACTCCCTGACTGTCCTTGGTTGGCATGGGTGAAGAGGTGGCCACCATTTTTTCTTTTTTCCTCTGGTGTTTGAGTAGAACAGAGTGGTCATGGTCTAAAAATCTTCTCTCTTGCTGGGCTGCCCTTTTCCTGATCCTTTGGCTAAAGAGAGCAGGTTTGGGGAGGCACTTTTGTCTGTACCCATTGGCATTTCTGTGTTACCAGCTTCATCTGTTCCATATCTGAAAAATAGGAAGCAAAAAGAAAACCCAAGGGAATTACCACTTCATCGTTCCTCAGGATGCTGAGCTGCTCTGCCTTCTCATCACCTTTCAGAGGTGGTGACGTGTTGTCCTTAGCAGGAGGAATACAGAGAAGTATGTCTACTCCATCTTCCCGCAGGTGGATGTCTTCTTTGTGTTTTGTTAGATTTATTCCTATAAATTGTTAAATTCATTCTTACAAACTTGTCTCATCACCTTTCTGAGTCTTCTTATTTTGTTTTATACATGATGTACTTAGCAGGCAGAATAGGGAAAAATATGTCTACTGCATCTTCCTGCAGGTGCACTTATTCCTATAAATTGGGTTTTGTTGGATTTATTCTTATAAATTGTTAAATTTCTTTTTACAAGCTCTCTATTGCAGATCAAAAAATAGGTCAATGAATAGCACAAGTGAAAAGATACCTCTGAAAGCATTTTATTCACTGTACATACAGTTTAATAAAATATCTATGCAATGTAGGAATTAATGTAAACCTTTGGGAAATGCCATACCATGGGGTAAAACATCTGGGCTTTGGAGTTAAGGGAGGTTCTCATGGTGGTTCCAATCCTCATTAGTTGTGTTTCTTCAGTGCGTTAGGTATTTTTTTTAAATCTCTGTAAAATGAATGTAAAAATATCTACTTCATAGGGTATTTATTAGGATTAATGAGTTACCATATGTCATGCCTACCACAAAATAGGTAATGGGCAAATATTAGCTCTCTTTTTCCCCTTTTCAGAAATGGAAATAGATTTGTAAAAATGTTAGTCTTTCCTTTACATTAAAATATGAGGATTTCTGCAACACAGATCATAGCATCATAAATATGTTTTTCTGTAAAATTAACATCACCTTAGGCTGAAGTATGGAACATTAATTAATTATACTTATTGCACATAAAATTGTGATACAAAGCATTATCCCTATAAAGAACTTGACAAATACAGATCCTCTCTAGAAGCAAGGGTGTGGGTGTGGCTGAGGTATAAGCTCAGAATGTTGAAACAGTGTATTTCCATATAACTAAGGTGGCTGCATCAGAGCTCAAAATTTTAACACTTAACCCCTGTCACTACAAGAGGACCCAGAAGATAGATCATATGATAGCTTATGTTTTATTTAGCCTGGTTACATAATTACAGTCTAAACAATGGAAAACTGAGAAGTTGATCAAGCTTCACTGGTCCATTGAGAAATATTGTAATATCTACAAAGAATGAGCAAGATTAAAAGAGATGAATTTGGTTTGTCCCTTGAGGCTCTAAAGAGTAAAGACTCCCACATCAAGTTGATGAAGACCATTTCTTTAAGTTAGATCATAGCTATTGGTTAATGGTAAGTGTGAAGAAGAAGAGATTAAAATACAAGTTACACTAGAAACACTTCAATCATTGTTCAAGGTTTTCACCAGTTCTGCAACCAAGGACACATTCCACTGTCAGTGGTTTACTGCAATTTCCAGTGCTTCACCCCTCCCAGCATATGAACAGTGAGAGGATTCCCAAGCAGATGCTACATAATGAACTCAGGATATGAGGAGAAAGGCAAAGAAAACCATCCAAAGAAAAATAAACAGTTGATGGGGTTAACTCACCTTAACACTATCAACTGTTTATTACTCGTATTATTCCATTTCTGTTGCTTGTAACAGAGTACCTGAAACTAGGTAATTTATGAAGAAATGAAATTTATTTCTTATGGTTTTGGAGGCTGGAAATTACAAAGTCCTGGGAACACATCTGGTGAGGGCCATCTTGGTGGGAGCTCTATAGAGTCCCATGGTGACCAGAGTGTCACGTGTTGAGAATGGGCTGAGCAAGAGAGAGTTAACCTTCTTACTGGCTCCACTTATAAAACTGTCAGAAACACACCCATGACTCCATGAATGGATCAATCAATTCACCCGAGGTACAGTCATCACAATTTAATCACCTCTCAAAGGCCCCACCTTTCAATTACCATAATAGGATTTCTCACCCTGTTAACATTGCTACAATGGGGACTAAGTTTCCAATACATGAATTTTAGGGGAGCACATTTGACCCATAGCATTACTTATATATTTATTGTACATTCTAATTTTCAAATGAGAATGACTTTTCTATAGCATAAATTCTTTGACATATTCAAGGTTTTTTTTTCTATATTATTTTCTAAAGAGGAGACATTTAATTTCATTGCCAAATGAAATATCTACTTTTTGCTGAAAAGTGTACTTTAAAGGGATGTTTTAAAGAAGGAATTCTTGCACAGGGTCTCTACTACAAATAAAAATGAGAAAAGGACCTTAACGAAACTTGTGGCACATAACCGTTTCTTCTGTCTTTTCATGCTGGGTTGCCATTTACGTAAAACCACCGTGGGAGTCTTAAATGCCATGGTAGGTATATTCCTGCCAGTTGTTTTGGGGATTGTATAGGTCACCCAGCCTACGGGTTCAACTTTAGTGCTCTGGGATCCATTATGGCTCCACTGGAGGGTGGAAATTCAATCTTCAATCACTGTTCTGTAACAAATTGGCACTTTGGGCTTTTGCTAACATAGTTGCTTTTTTCCTGGTTTGAGTTATTCTTGGACTGTAGCTGCATTTTTTAAGGTTGCTTCGGCTTGAGAGTTCAAAGGAGGAATCAGATTATGGGATAATTTCTGGCAGGGCCAGGATACTTAGAAGATAAATATAATGATAAAATCACCCTCTTTAGAGATTAAGGGGCAACGCTGAGCAAATATTAAAAGTTTATTTCCTTTTGTGTAATTTTTGTGGAATTCTTACCCAGAGTATTATTGAGTTAGTTTGGAAGAAGTGAGAATATTCATCCCCTGGTTGTTTTATGTCTCTATCAATGTCTTTAGTGCTGCCAGAAAACAAATAAATACAAAACTCTCCCCTTGATGACAATTTTTTGGTAAAATATAAGATTATTTTTTAAAATGTGTGCCACCAAATGATATATTTTAAAAGTTTACTTAATTTTAAGAACCTCATTTTCTGTCATTAAACCCCACAGCTTGAAACCCTCTATATTTAGTTAAACTAACAGGGTTGATATAAGAGGAGTAGTGATTAAAATAATCTCTGACAGTGAATAACCCCAAAAGTATTTTTAGTAGGCTTTAGGTTTCCTTATAGGATGTTCTATGCCCAATCCTTACCTACTGTTTGAATTATTCTAATTGTATTTGGTTTAACTTAGAAAAATACTTGGCTTTCCAGCACACATATTGACAGGCAGGGAGGAAAGAGCTTCCATACCCAGTACTGAGCTCAATGGGAAGTTCAAAGCTCCTTGTTTTGAGGAGATATCAAAGTTCGCAATCCACAGGTGAACCATCCACACTAGGTTTTAATTTGTCTTAAATCAAAGGATAGGGAAAGCCCACAATTGGAATCTATAATCTGATGCTGTGTAAGATCTTCCATAGGGATTCAAATGCATTAGCTCTGAAACTGTAATTTTCCTCCCCACTTTTAATGATTGTAACAGTATCTAGCCAGCAAGTTTGTTTTTGTTTTTGTCAGAATGAAGATGCAAGCTAAACTGACCTGATTTATTCTTCACTTCTCACAGATAATTGTTCTTCAGAGCCTAATTCCACACTGTTCCTGTTGTAAATTGCTTTGGCCACAGTCTTAGTTCAGGTCCCCATCTTCTGTCACCTGATGAGTGCAATAGCTTCTACCATGTCCCTACCTTCAGTCCAGGTCTTGTCCTTACCCCCATCACCTCCCTACTCCCATTACAAAAGAAGATCAAAACCCTCCAGATCTCTGACAGAGGGCTTCTCTAAAGCATAAGGCTGTGTATGAAACTCCTTCATGCAAGAAATAAGTCCTTAAATGGCTTCCCAAGACCTGCAAGGTGAATCCTGAAGTCCCTAACCAGGCACACCTTACTCTTCCCCTCATGCAGTGCCTTCCACAGCATGCACTCTGCACCATCATTTTTCAAACTAGAATTCTTGGCCCATTGGTAAATTGGGAAATCAATTTAGGAAAAAAATCATGTGCATATACATTATGGAATTCTATTCGATAACAAGAAATTTATTGTTCTAGGCTAGCCTTGTATAACAGATTATAATAGAATTGACTGGACTGTGGGACACACAATAAAGTTAAGTATTGCTTCTTGATATTTTGTTTCATTATGTAGATGGTAAAAGGTGTAAAATGTATTTCCTACAGTGGATTGAAGTAAAACACACACACATGCAAAGAGAGAGAGAAAGCACCCACAAATCTCTTTTTCGTAACACAGGTAATCTATGTTTGTTGACTAAAATATTCAGAAAAATTAGAAGAGCTATGCTTTTTAAGCAATCAATATTCCACTATTCAGAGATAATTTAGATAGATTTAATATTGTATGTTTCTACACACACACATGCACATACATGATTTACATGCACATCTACACAAGCATTTCACGCACTTAGAAGGGTCTCAAAATATTTGTTGATTGAATGAATAGATATAAATTTCTTGTTATCATATAGAATTCCATAATATAGCTACACATGATTTTTTTCTAAATAATATATTGTGATCAGATTTTTATGTCAATACAGATTGAGATACATTTTTTTATGGATATGTTGTATTTTACGGATATATCAACATATACTTTTTAATATCCCATAATATTGGACATTTAAACAGTTTCAGTCACCCTCATTATAGACTTCACTTTTCTGAGCAACTTTATATAAAAGCAACTTTATATATGCATATGTATGTATATATAAATATATGTATGTATATTTGCATATATGTGTGTGTGTGCGCCAAGCATGGATTTAAGTGCATTATATGTTTATTAACGCATTTAGTCAGCAAAACAAGTGAAGCAGGTTCTATTATGCTCCTGATTTTATAGGTGAAGAGCAAAGGGATAGATTTTAAGGATATTGCTCAGGATCACTTGTTAGAATAAGTGGCAGAGGGCCGGCCCCGTGGTGCACTCAGGAGGGTGCAGTGCTTGGGAGTGCAGCGGCGCTCCTGCCACAGGTTCGGATCCTATATAGGAATGGCTGGTGCGCTCACTGGTTGAGCGCGGTGCGGGAGACAACAAGCCAAGGGTTGCAATCCCCTTAACGGTCACAAAAAGACAAAAAAAAAAAAAAAAAAGAATAAGTGGCAGAACCAGGATTTGATACCAGACAGTCTGGCTCAAGATTCTATGTACATAACACTACACAATGTCACCTCTACAATTTGTGCAATTCACATAAATTCTGGGAAGTGGACTTAAATTTAGTGGAGGTAAAATTGAATTTTTTACTGTAAATTGACAACTTATAATTGTATTAATTTATGGAGTACAAAGTGATGTTATAATTCATAAATACAATGTAGAATAATTCAATTAAGTTAATTAACATATCAGTAACCTCAAGTACTAAACTTTTTTTTTTCTTTTTTAATTGGCAGCTGGCCTGTATAGGAATCCAAACCCTTGACCTTGAGCTAACCAGCTATCCCTGTACTTAACATTTTTTTTGTGGTGAAAACATTTGAAATTTACTCTGTTAGCAGTCTTCAAATGTACAATGCTCTATGATAAACTATATTCACCATGCTGTGCAATAGTACAAAAAGAAAAAAAAAAACTATTTCCCCTATGTAACTGAAATTCTGTACCCTTCAACCATCGTCTCTCCTTTACCACCCCCTCAACCTGTGTAACTTCCATTCTTCTCTCTACTTCTTTAAGTTCAATTGTTTTAGATTCCACACGTAAATGAGAACACGTGTTATTTGTCTTTCTGTGCTGGGCTTATTTCATTCAGCATGATGGTCTCCAATTCCATTCGTGTTGTCACAAATGACAGAATTTCCTTCTTTTTTTAAGGCTGAATAGTATCCCATTATGTATAAATAGCACATTTTCTTTATTAATTCACCTGTTGATGGACTTTTATGGTAATTCCATAACTTGGCTCTTGTGAATAGTGCTGCAATGAATATGGGAGTGAAGACATCCCTTTGACATACTAACGTCAAATATTTTGGATAAATACCCAGAAATAGGATTGCTGGATCATATAGTAATTCTATTTTTAGTGTTTTGAAAAATCTCCATACTATTTTCTATAATGGCTGTACTAATAAAGGGGTAATATCCAAAATATATAAGGATTCCAAACAATTCAATAGCAAAAAAACAAAAAACTCAATTAAAAAATAAGCAAGAGATCTGAATAGACTTTTCTGAAGACATACAAATGGCCAACATGTATATGAAAAAATGTTCATCATCACTAATCATTAGGGAAATGCTAATTAAAACCACAATGAACTATTGCCTCTCACCTGTCAGAATGGCTTTCTTCAAAAAGATGAAAGAACAAGTATTGGAGAGGACGTGGAGAAAAGGGAACCTTGGCACAGTGTTGGTGGAAATGTAAATTAAAATTGAATATTTTTAGTGCATTTGTTTCAGAGGAACATTAGACATTTCACGGCTCTTGGAAATGCATTTCTCTGCTTTTAGCTTTAATTGTTCTGCCCCGCCTTTCACTGCTGGAAAACCTTTGACCATTCTCTGAGAATCCGGTTCAATATCAGCCTCTTTGTAAAGGTGTCTTGAATATGCTAGTCATATCAGGCGGAAGTTAAAACACGTTCCTCTGTTCTCTGTTAGCTCTTCAAACACTCCTTTACCATAGTAAACATAATATTTTATTACAACTATTTGATCTATGTGTTTCTTTTCCACTGGAGTATGAACTAGCCCTTTCAGACCAAGAATTCTGTCAATTCCTTTGAACCCCGAGTCTACCTCACAGCAATTATTAAATGGTACTTGTTGAAGGAATGAATGAATGAACAAAAGAAAGAAAAAATAAATTAATGGTTTTAGGTTAATAAAACTGAATCTAAAAGGAAATAACTGACTACATTTTAATGGTTAGATTAAAAGTATTTTTCTTAAATATTTTAAGCTTGCGTCTCAATCTTTCTACATTGCATTAATCATTACTTTAACTATATATAAAATATAATATTGTATATATCTATCTGTCTATTTATAATCTTTTACTTTGTAAAATCATTTGGTATCATGTGATTGTTGTAATGCCTGCCACAAGAAAGCATACTTCCCTGGACTCTATAGAGACAGACTACAACTTCTCTTTCAATTGATTCATCTTGAAAAAGTCAGAGTATCTTGAGTTCGATTAATGTGAGTAGAGTGGCTTGAAAATCAAAATTGCTGCATAAGCGCTGAATGTCGCTATTGACCATTAAGTACCACTAGACAGGACCCAAATGATTTTCCTCAGAATTGACATGAAAGTGATTTTCTCTAAGCAAAGAATAAGGACTTATTCATAATATTTTCATTTCAACAGTGAATTACTAGGATCTATTCATATGATATATACTCTAGCATATCTACTGGAAATCTTTATCTTTTTTTTTTTTTCATTATGCCTTGTTGGCAGAGCTTTATAGGTACTTTTGTGGAGTTAAAGCTATATTTATTTATATCAAAGTTCTAATACCTATATCACAAATTTTGAAATGTAATTCTACTTCAATGAATTTTTCTGGAAAGAAACCTTCCAGTGGGTGCAGAATGGTTTGGGAGAAGTTCTAGTCATGTCAGTAATGGAATTGGTCACAGCAGGAGCTGGAATAGATAATGACACTTCCTCAGATATGGTTTTCTAGGGTTGAGAGCAAGGTACCTGTATCCCCACTACAGCACAGGCTCTCATCTCTGAGGGAAGCTGCAATTGAGAGGGCTGGAAATAACAACTGTGTAATAGGCAGAATGTTGGCTCCCAAAGATGTCCGCCTCCCAGTTGCTGGAACATGTTACCTTATGTGGCAAAGGGGAGTTAGCATCACAGATAGCATTAAGTATTTAGCTATTTTGAGATGGAAAGGTTTTCCTGGATTATCCAGGAAAGCTCAGTGTAATCACGAGGGTCTTCATTAATGGAAGAAGGAGGTAGGGAAAAAGGAAACAGAGGGATGGCAGCCTGAGGACTCAACCCACTGGCTTTGAAAATGGAAAAAGAGAACCCCCCACCGAGGGATGTGTGCAGCTTCTAGAAGCAGGAGTATTCAAGGAAGGGAAATCTCTAGGGCCTCAAAGAGGAATGCAGGCCTGCCAGCACTTTGATTTTAGCCCACTGAGACACATTTTGGAATTCTGAACTACAGAAGATAATAAAAGGTTGCAAAATTTGGTAATTTTGTTAGAGCATTGAATAGGACCAGGAAATTAATACGCAACTATTGCTACTTACTAATTTCCATCTATGTCCTTGATGTGCATATCTTGCTATTTATCAGCAAAGATAAATATTTATCAGTGATTACTACTACCAACTTTGGATGAAGAAACTGAAGATCAACTAAGCACAGCTGGTAAGTTTCTGAAAGATGCAACTTGTCTCTTCTGAAGAGCGAAGAGAGGGATTGAGAAATGGGTGCGGCAGAGAAGAAAGAGGACTAAAGTGTGAAACACGGCACCATGCTTCCTATGTTATTACTACCTCTTGCCATAAAGCTTATTTCAGAATTTAATCTCATTAAACAACGCATGCTTTGTTGCATGACTTCAGAGTGCTGTTGTCAGTATACAGAGATACTAGTCCCAGCCCTGATGCTAATTAGCTGATTGTTCTAAGTTTCTTCATATACCCAATAAAGATAATAATACCCATCCTGTTTTTCTTAGCATCGAATTAGAAGAATAGGTTCAGAAAAACTGAAGTATTAGATGCCATATCCCTGGTATTGCTATTTTTTCAGGCTTTAGAGCATTTCTTTAATACACCGGCTTATTGAGAAGTTGGTGAAATAGTTGTCACTGTGCCAGTTGATATGCTGAGTCAGTGCACAAGATATACAAAAAACCTTCCTGAGAAAATTTGTGGTACATAGATGCGCTTCACACACACTCTACTCACCAGCTTCCGGAAATCTGTCCATTTGCAGTGTAATGTCTATTCCTCTCTTAACTGGAAACTTTCCTTGATATGTTACCCACATTTCCTTATTTCTTCAAAAATTAGATTTGCAGGGCAACAGGTAGTGGTTTTCTGAGATTCTGTATTGTTTACTTGACCAAGTAGTTTACACCTTCATTATTGAATTATAAGAGTAGAAAATGCCCAGTCCATTTCCTTGAGGTATAGGGATTCAAAATGTATAGACAGGATCTAAAAAGGCTTTTCAAATGTCTGGAGACAGTTGCTTCACCCAGTAAAGCTAGTTCAAGGAACAAATTAGACAATCACACTTGGCATTAAAGCAAATACTCCTCCTCTGAGCATTCGTGATCCCACCTCACTTAGCCACATAAGCACTAAGGGTCACTCAGGCCACTGGAGACAGTACTAAAAATCAAGTGACAGGAAAAGTAGGTGGTATATTAAACTATTTTAAATTTTATTCAACTTTACTAATTTCAGTAAATGGTTGGTTTCAGGCTTCATCAACATAGGCTTTGCCATCCACCCCTTCCAAAAATAATACAAAATCATGTAGCACAGTCAAGTCTTTACCAGTAGTACTGCCTTTATTGAATGAACCATTTCACAAGCAAGCCAAATTTAGAAATCCTGAATCCATTTCAAAGTCTGTGAACATCCTAAGGCTTGTTCACCTGTCTATAGACACATAGAAAACTTTACCAGAATAGCACCTCCTTTAGCAAGTGGTAAATCTCGAGGCTATTAGAGCTTTTGTGGTGTGTCACTATGAGGTAGGGTCATGATACAAATGCTATTGATCCTTTTTGTTTTCAGAGCCATTGAAAAAATATTCCCCAATTATAGTTTAAAATATAAGATTATAATTGGCCTGGGCCACGTTAATGTACATAGAAGTTGGACATCATCAATCTCAAGCATAAAAAGACCCTTAGAAGTTGAGTAGATAAGAGATTTCAGAGCAAAGGAAGTGATGATAGTGGAGCTTGGGGCTACATGGATGTTTTAGACATAAAGAAACCAACTTCAATAACCCAAAACTTACTTGAAGTGGCCTGGGAAAGATCACTTTAGCTAGTAAGAATGTTAACCAGACCTTTAAATCCTCACTTTAAGGAAATATTTGATTTTTCATGGTTATAAAATATTTATCACATAAATTCCTAGGCTAGAGGTTACACCAAAGAGGGTTGTAGTCACACAACACACTTTGATTTCATAGTCTTCTGTGAAACTACTCTTTGATCCAATGCTTTCCTATGATTCTGCCAACATGAGTGATCCTGTTTTATCTTTTTCATTGTGTCTGTCTCTAGTGAGCAGAGGAAAAGTCCAAGGGGAATGAGAGTAAAAGGCAGCTCACTTTTCTTACTGTGAAGTTGAATCTCCAAGGGCATGCACTCGTTCAGAATGAGGCTTCTTACCTGGCTCTTATTTGGGCAGAAGCTTATTTTGTAGACGAGGCCTAGGTAAATGCCCAGAAACATGTTTGATCACCTGAAATTTTTACAGCTTTTTAATTAAATGTAAATTAACTTTCACAATTAGGTATAATTTTTATGAGTGATTATGCAAAATACCATGTGAAGCATTAGTCACAATACCATAGATCAATAAGAAATCCACTGTATTTTAAAGGCCCTCTTATTTGTCTCTGCATACATGGCTTGGGCATGAAATAAGAAAGAGGCGTTTCTTGAGTTATTGAGAGTGTGGGTGGTTAATGTGGGACACGGTTAATGATTCATAAGAGTAGGTTTATAGAAAATTTTCACATTGGAATCTGATGAAATGCCTGACCCTGCAAGAAGAATTTTAAAACACACCCCCTCCTCCTTGCCATAACACAGAGCATTCAGCCTCTCCCAACCTCTGTTACATATATTTTCTATGGCCAAGTTATACTAACATTTTGTTCAATAACTATAATGAAGACTTTCAAGCTTTTTACAATTTGATTCTGAAAGTTACAATCCAACACAACATTTCCATCATAATGACTGTGGAATATTGTTCATGCGGCACCTAGCGTGAACTAGAGTTACATTTCTCTACTACAGCTACAATGTGGCCTTCCCTGTGCCACTCAAGGAGGCTGTTTCAATGGCTTCTCCATATTCACATTCAAAACCATACCCCATTTTAATTCTTTGATGTTTTTGATCCATGCTTTCCTTGCATAGCTGATTTGTTTGGTTCCCTCCGTCCTTTCCTCCCTCTCTCTTTTTTCCTTCCTTCCTTTTTATCAAGATTCTGATTGCCTTTATTTTTAACTTGTTAGGAAAGAAAACATATTCTTTTTCATCATACTTTTTATAGCTTCCAGATTCTTACCTACTTTAGCATTCACTTATCAAAAATTCAATTGTTCTTTAGGTCTGTGTTTCCGGTATGACTTTAAGCTGGTGATTGATTGGTTTTGCTTTGTCTGACTGTCTTGTTTCCTTTACACTTTCTTGATTTTTCTACCTTTATTTAAGCCTTGATTTCTTCAGATGTCTCGTTCGCTCTCTTCTCTGCCACAGCACCCCTGCAGGGATTCCTTTGGAACCCTCCACCCCCCTTTCATCTGCAGTGGTCACTTTCTACTTATGCTGCATTACAAATTTGGGGGCTTCCTTTCTCTGCTCTCCTGAATCGCAACCATGAGTTTCTAGGAGTTTTACCAAGCAAGGGGCTCACTGCTCATGCACTTAGAAGGCAATACTATGGCACAGGTTTTTGAGAAAAGAAAAAGCTTTTATTGCAGGTGGATCAGCAAGGAGATGGGGGCATGAATCAAATCTGTCTCTCTGAAGGGATCAGGGCAAATTTAAGGGGTGGGAGGAATGAGGAAATTTGAGAGAATCTCTATGCTTGGCAGAAGGTGATTGGGTAGCTCTGAATCAGTCAAAATATGGCAACCAAGCTGCTGGATGCCAGATTTTCCTTTTTGAAGAACCTCTGGCTTCATAAAGGGCTCTGGCAGCAACATTTCTGATACTTGGGTTCTGGAGGCAGGTGGCTCTTGGTTCCAAGGTTATCTTGTACCAAACAAGATCTCTTTCTCTGTGCATGTTCAGCTGATGTCCTGAAAAACAGCCTGAAACTCTGTTAACAGTAGCAATGCTCTCAAAAAGTGAAATTAGCTGAGACCAGTTTTTGTCCTTGATAAATGTGGTTACAGGTGCCAAATTCAGTGCTGTGTAAGTAAATGTTTAATAATAGGTTTTCAAAACATGCAAACAAACGAACCAACCTGATTTATAGTGCTTCCTGATTTCTGTGTTACAAATATTCTCATTATGGCGGATATCATGTTCCCAGCCTTGACATCACTGACCGTGGGGTTGGGAAGCGATGAGCAGGGCCGTGTCCCCGGCCAGTGCCAGCAGCTCCAGCACAGCACTGACTAGAATCACTTTGACAGATATTTCTAAATTACATTTATACTTTTTCTGAGCTAAGAAAGCAACCTGGACATCATTTAATTCCATTGGGTGGCTCGGATCATTATTATTAATATCATGCTCTAGGGTGAAAAGCGGTGTCTCTAGAGATTATGACATTTAGAGAGGAGGAGATATTGGTTGGTAAACTAAATAACTAAATAGCTTAAGGTGGAAATTAGATAAAATAACTAAGTAGAAAATGACATGGTGTTTTGTTTATTTATGAAGTTTTTCGTAGTTATAATCAGTTGGCTTTTTGAAACACAATACTGCAACCCAGTTCTCATAGCTCACCCGGCTGTCACGGCTGCTCTTCATCTTGTCCTTCATGTGATCCTCTCCCTGTTGCTGATGGCTTTTATTTGTGCTGTTATTTCAACCCACCTAAGGTCTATTTTTTAAGTTTTCAGAAAATAAATATTAATAAATAGAGAGATAGAGTGTCTTCAATAAAGAATGCAGATTTTCCATAAGTAGCATTAATTTGGCTTCTGTTTTATTATGTGGGTTTTCTTCAATATAGTAAAAGAGAACGTTGTCCCTGCATCTTCTGATAGAAAACAAAATGGGTTTTTCTCTGTTTGAAAAGTTCACTTTAAAGGTTTGTATGATGAATGGCAGCTTTAAAATAAGGTTGTTTTTCAATGAATTGCCTACAGCGGCTGATCAGGATTTCTTCTCTTTTTTTCTGAACATATTCTTCCTGTTTCGATACAAAAAGCAGTGTATATTTGTATCACTAGTGGGCCAATAAATAAAATGCTGCTTTTCAGGGGAAAGTTCCTGAGAACTAATTAGAGTCCCAAGCAGAGACAAACAGGGGACTGAAAACACTCTGTCGTGTCTTCCATGGCTCTGATTATTTTGTGTTTCAGCCATTCCTTTGCATTGTGGACGCAGGATATGGTAACAAATCACTCCATGACCAGGAAATACCCATGAAATGAATGTGGATTTGGTGTGGTTGTCTTTAAGTATTAGCTTTTTTATCTTTTCCTCCACAGCTTGCTAAAGGCAAATCTTAAGCAAGGTAAATTCAGCTTATTGGATGGAGGACATTTCTTTACCTCCAAGGAAATTAAAGCTATTCAGTCATATGCCTGCCACATAGCTGGAAAAAAATACCTAGGGTGCCATTTTCATTTCAAAGCTGTAGTTTCTAGTCCCATCATTATGGATAATCACTAGTTTTATTAGAATTACTGTTTTATCATAGTAAACCTAGAAAAATTAATCAGATGTATAAAGGTTAGTGTCTAAATAACTACAGCAGGTGGAATTGTAAAAGTTTCAGATATAGAAAAAAAAAATACCATCTATACATGAGAATGATGTTGGTATTCACTGGAGCATATGAAATTCACTTTTCATCATAAATGGCTTAAGTGTATATATTGATACATTTTAGAATTGTTTAAAAATGTAGTTGTATATGATGAAAATATAATAAACTGCGGCATGTCTAAAATTTTAATGACCCCATAACTTTCATCTGGGTATTCAAAAAGCATTTTACCTGATCTGAGGTGAATTTTCACGTAGGTATATGTTCTCAATATAATGTGGTTCAAAGAGACTATTTAACTCTAGTTTTACATCAGGCCTTGAGCCTAATGTAAGTAAATAGTAAGCTTTATTTTGAAAAAAAAATTGTGAGTCATTATCATCATTGGCAGTCTAATGAAAGGAAAAGAAACCAAACAGATTTGGCTAATGTATATTTTACACAGGAAGGTAGGGATGGCTAGGAGTTTTTGTTCATTTGTTTGTTTTCCAAGATGATACTGGTTCTATTTTTGTAAACATGGAGTTTTACTAGCTTTTTTTCCAAGTATGTTATACTAAGCTAAACCTCTTATTAAAAATAATGTTGACATTAAGTCAAAAATGTCTGTCTGGATTTTCTACTGTAGATAATGATTTAAGGAGTATGTCTCTGGCTTTCCAGATTGGTTTAAAACCTATACACAAAGTTATAACATTCAAAGTTATCTTAGTAAATTTTCTAAGAAAAGTCCTATAACACATTACATGAAATAGGTGTCAAAATTCTAGTGATAATGATGTTCAAAAGTATGATTGAAATTCAATATGCAGACTTCTCCAGCCATGAAATGGAGATTAAAATGGTATGATGATGCTTGGATTAGATGCCAATGAAGTCTCTTTGCTTTGTTGTAGCTCTCAGCATTAGAGAGGCAGATCTTTGACTTCCTTGGCTTCCAGTGGGCACCTATTCTTGGAAATTTTCTACATATAATAGTTGTCATATTGGGTTTGTTTGGAACCATTCAGTACAGACCTCGATACATCATGGTGGTAAGTCTTATTTTTATCATGTCTTTTCATACAAACACTACATGATATGGAATTGCTATTCTAGTTTTCAAATATTTGATTACCTTAAGAAATTATTATCTGTGGAAAAAGCGAAATAACTGTTTTATAGTGAGAACAAAGCAACATGCCCATAAGTGTGAGTTGACATAGTGTGACTCACAATGTGACTAAAGTCAAGTTTCACAAGGAAATTCAAAATAGGATTTAAATAGAAGAGGAAGTCTTGTTATGATCTTGATGTTATGATCGGGTGCATGTACATTAGCTATCAATGTATTATTTAATGTATTAATCTATCATTAACTTTCAGTAATTGCTATCACTAACTCAAAAAAGCAAACCTATCTAGCATAATTGTTTAATTATTATACACAATAATATAATTTAATTTTAATTGATTTAAGACATTACAAATGCACACTCTGAAGGATATTAAGTGCACACTCCTAATGTATTTCATAATGTATTTCCTACTATACAAGATATTATTGAATGTTTCTCCATTTTGTCTAGATAAATCTGAAACATAAATCAAACTCCAAACTATGCCAAGCATGGTCAGCACAAGCCCCACTGAAGAACATTTTCATGAGGTGTGTGCTGTGATCCACAGTATATGGAAATTATTTACAGGAAATAGTTGCCTTTTCTATAAAAAGAGTGCAGTATTGTAGGCTACATATGTAAGAAGGTTGTGAGAAATAACGAGCATGAATAAGTACACAATGTTCAGTAGAATTACTATTTTCTTGCAACGCAGTGACTCTGTCTCGCTAGAAGAAAACCATAGATCTAAAAACATACATCTTTCCGTTTTCATTTAATCTAATCACATCTGTCTAAAAGTATAAAGTTATAAAGCTTTCTGTAAATGCACCAATTCTCTATTTTAGATCTCAAAATTGGCTTTTTGATATACTTTTTCATATCCCAGAGGTGAGGGTAACTGGTCCTCAGAACAGACCCCACACTAGAATATTCTGAGAGCATGTGATGTCACTCAGTTTGCTGCAGGTGTGAAACAATTTCTGCTTAACTTTTCTTCTCTTAAAGATACCTTCTGCTAAGCCACTGTGTTATCTACTAGAAAAGTGTCTCATGGAGTTGAACCTGCAGCATAAGATGCTTTCATATTATGCATAGTATCAAACTATTACTGGATTATAAATACGTTCAAGTTAGTTACTATGACTATAGAGCACGTCTACTCATGAAAGACTTTTTATTTTATGATGCTGAGGTTCTGCTGAGGCACAAAAAGCCAGATGGCTATGAAATGGCTTCTGCAGAATGAAGCTTTAGATATACATTAGAGACATCGTCTAGTCCTGTCACTTCTACCCACTTAAATGTTAGCCCTCTACGTTATTCACAGCTACTGTTTGGTTGAGACTTATGTTTCTCTCTCCTATATATGAACTTTCCCACTTGCTTTCAGCCTTTCTTCATTCCGATGTATTTTTACACTGAATCACTGGCTTAAAACTTTCACTGGCTTTTTAGTAGGAGAAGATCTAAGAACATTCTTGCCTTATGCACCTGAACGCGCTCAGTTCTTACAATCCTTCCTTCCTTCCTCCTTTCCTTCCTCCTCCTTTCTTTCTAATGATTAAACGATCATCCATTTTCCAATGGGTTATCATTTTACAGTGATTAAGTTAATCATCCATAAATGTTAAGTTGCAACTGTGATAAGTGATATAAAGCAGTATGTTGTGCCATGAGACTTTTAACTGGGGATCTGACCTTAGCAGGGTAGCAGGGTAAGGTGCCCTGCAGAGTGGCTGGGTGCTTAGGTCTGCAGTGTGAGTGGCAGAGTGAGTTCACCAGGGAACAAGGGGGAAGGAGATTCTGGGCAGGAAGCATCACAGGGCACTCAGTAGGAGCCCAATAGCAATAGTTACCATTCACTCATTAAGCATTTATTGAGTACCTACTACACTCTACTAGAGCAGAACAAATAGAAAAGAATGCAAATTACAAAGCACCTTCTCTGCAGGAGCTCATTATGTAAGGAATGAGGAGGTGTAGGGTGCAGGGCTGTCTGGAGTTGGAGGACCACCTGCAGTGAAAGGGGACCAGACTAGGATGGGGCAGAGGCCTGGGGAGGGCATGAGCCAGGTGCAGGGACTGGAAAGAGCAGAGGGTTTGGGCCCTTCAGTGTCACATACCTTCTGTTCCTACCTGCCTCACCAGCCTCTTGCTCTTGTGGGCTTGCCTGGTGCTTGCGCCCCGGCTCTAGCCTCTTTTTTCAGTCCCCCATGCACACCTCCTTCCACCTATTTTAATCATGGCTCACTCCCTGCTCCTTTTGCCTCTGTGTCTTGAGCATGTTTTATAATTTGCTCACATTTGTGTCTTCCCTACTAGGCAAGGAGCTCTTTGAGAACAGGAAGTGTAATAGGTGCTCAATACATATTTATTCACTGCTTTTCCCATCCAGTGCCCTACCAGTCTACAGAGTCCTCTCAGACAGAGCCGGCATCTCTCTCTCTGGCATCTTTCCTTTGCTTCCCTCTCTCCCTTGTCCATCCCGCGTGTAGAGGATGGAAGCTTTAGGTCATTCAGAATCTTCAGCGAGAAGCATCTACAGGATAAGCAATCCATGTTTTTGCTCATCTTGGTTGTCTCTTTTAAGGCACGATGCCAACCAAATTGCTATCATTTTATCTGCTATCTTATTCAAGACCGTCTGCCAGGAAGGCGTGAGAAAGAGAGCAGTGAATTGGTGGGACAGTCCTCCTCACCAAACATACCATTTGGTTTAATCTTCACAAGTATCGTACAAGTTGTGCATTAGCTTCCCTACATTTACAGAGGAGGTTAGAAAGGTTAAGTGATTTGCTCAAGGAACACAGAGAGTAAGCAGCAGGGCTGGGTGTGCAGTGGCCTCACTCTTGGTATCGGGAGAGTCACAAATTTGCTTTAGCATGATCTGCACTTTGCTTCCACCACTGGATTCCAGATGATACATTACCATTGTCAGTTATACATTTTGACATTGCAAATGGCCTTCCTCCTCAGCCAATTATAAAATATTGTTACCTTGGTGGGATTTCAGATTCCCTCTTATTCTAACATGGGTATAAATTGTCTATTTGGGAAAAATGCCTAAGAGTGATGAATCCACAGGCATGGGAAATCTGTTCACAAAGAGTGCCTTTTTGGGGAAGATCATATTGTTGTTTGGGAAGGTGGTTATACAGTGTTTTTGTTGTTTGTTTTTGCTTCTTTGGTCACACAACAGGCAGCTCATCTGTGAGTTGTTTTCATGAATGCTTTGGTTTGAAGCTACAATTGGTAGCTTGGAATTAATTCTGGTATGAAAAAAGCCTGAAAATGAGTGTGGCACATGTCACATTAATCCAGGTGTGCCTCAAGAGGCACCAACTTTTTTCAGTGGCCGTGAGAGGAGAACTGGATCAGAAATCCATACTGACTTTTCACAGAGCAGGGAAAGAGCTTTTTGATTGCAAGAGATTTTCTCCCCAAATCATTTCTGTTATACTTCGTACTGGCCTGCTTTATTGGCTGAAACAACCATCAATATATGCCAATTAAACTTAATCTGTTTCAAACTAACAAACATTTTGGAGCACCAGGTATATGCTAAGTGCTCACCCAGAAATTAACAAAATATGTCTGTTCACTGCAACAATTTAATGGAGTTCACAATCTCATTTTGCAAGAACACGGAAGGTAAGTCACTGCCATTTTTGACAACAAACGGGATTTATCACAGTGGACTTTAAAGAATTAATCACCCTTATGAAAATTATTAAGGTAAAGGACCGTGCAGCGCAGGCTGTCCAATGTCTATAGGCAAACTGCCCAACTCCTTAGAGTATAAATCAAAGCCTATAAAAATTGCTCCTTCACTAATCTCTCCTGCACCTCCTGCACTCCCCGCTGGCCTACCTCATGCCAGCCATGCTGAATGATTTGTATTTTCCAAAGTCCACATGCTGTTCTTGCCTTGTCAGTTTGCATATACTGCACCTCCTGCCTGGAATGCCCTGATCTCCTTATCCCGTCAGAAAACTCTTAATAAACCTTCAACTAATGGTTACCTATTAAACGCCTTATCTGACCACCCTGCTCAGGAGTAGGTGCCTCTTCCTCTCCGGCTGCCATAGATATTGGTGACTTTCTGCCCCTGCACCCAACCCAGTTACCATCACCCTTTCCCCACCCAGCTCCCCCCATCCAACAGTGCTCTCCTGGAAGGCAGGACTGAGCCCACCCATTGCTGAATTCCAGGTCTATCCCTGTGTGTACAAACCTTTAAAGATGCTTAATATTTGATGGAATGAATAATAAATGAATTCAAGGTGATAAGATGAAATGATTTTACAGGATGGACTGCAGGATGATTTCTTATCTCAGAACACATCAACAACAGTTCAGCAAGAGAAACTGACCTCACTGGCTTGCTTATCTCAATCTGAACCTCAGTTGAGGTATTACATCATCAGTACGATACTTGCGCTACCTGCACCTACCATCAGCCAAGTTACTCCTCAAGACTTATTTTTTTCTGAGAAATAGAATGTTTTAGGCTCCTGCCACTGTAATTGAGGAGGTCTCACAGCAGAGACTATTAAAAAATTTCACCCAAATCACAAAATGAAAGAGCAATAATTCCCCTTCAGATGCCATCACCACTGATAATGTGCAATCTACTATTTCTATGTTTATGTTTAGAATACAAAACAACTTGGTCATAGGATACTCCTTTACTGATTAAACTTTATTTTGGGTAAGGTGCAGGGTGGGATATATACACTGGGGGATGCCAGCTTCAGTCTTGGGGTTTGAATGTACCTTTTGTGCTTCTTTGTCAATAGACATTATGAACCTGTGAATCATATTTAACAGTCATAAAGTACTGCTGTACAATCAATTGTTTCCTATCTGTTTACTGCTACATCAAATATTTAAAATTTTTATTTATAAATCTCAAAATAAAATTCTGCCCTAGAATTATTTAAATCTTTATTATTTCATGGATGATAATTTAATCAAACATATTTTAATTTATTTAAATGCAGGAGAATTAGCTAGTTTACTTGACATTTTTGAAATAAGATTAACTTTGGAGTTAAAATTAATTCTAAACTGCCTTTAAAAAATTTTTTTTTAAAAAGCTGAGTAAATTTGCTAGGACCACAATTTAATTATTTGGACTTTTATGCAAATGCTCATGTGCAAAGAACAACTTGTTTTAATTTGAATTGTTATATAGAAAAATTTTTCTACTATGTTGGTCCCAGATTTAAATCCCTCTCTGCTAATTATCAGCTGTGAAGCTTTGGGACATTTATTTGCTTTCTGTGTGCCATAGTTACTTCATTTGTAGAAACCTGACCCATACATCATTTTTAAGAATTATATAATGTATGTGACTCGCTTACCATAGCCTAAAGCAGAGTAAGTGCTTGACAAATGATTTTGCTGTTAATGTCTTTTTTTCCCTCATCACTATGCTTTCCTTGACATAAAATGTAAGGATGGTAGGTTGCTCTTAAAATTCTTTTGCATCCTTCTTAGGAATATGTAGTCAAATACTGTATTTGGCAGCTGGCCAGTACAGGGATCCGAACTCTTGACTTTGGTGTTATAACTCCATGCTCTAACCAGCTGAGCTGACTGGCCAGCCCAAATTACAGTGTTTTTTGTTCATTCATTTTGGCCACTGGCCTGTACTGGGATCTAAGCCTGTGACCTTGGTGTTACCAATACCATGCTCTCCCAAGTGAGTTAAACTGCTGGCCAAAATTCTTCTGAACATGAATACTACACTTCAGAAAATGTTATAATCATGAGTGAACAAGAAACCTACCCTGTTTTTTAATTACATGTCTAGCATATTGTGCATAAGATTGTAGCTGACTGAAACACATATGAAAGAATGAATGAATGAATAAATGGCCTTTGTCATAACTGGAAAATAAGCAAGCTCAAAAAGTGAATGTAATTTATGTTATAAAGTAATTGCTCAATGGGTAAGGAACAGACTAGAAGTAGTTTAAAGTTCATTTCAATTAAAAAATGCTAAAATATCCTTATAAAACTAGGAAATATTTAGGAAGCCACATAGAACACATGAACATAATTTTTCATTGTTATAGGCGTTCTCTAGTTGAATTAGAATTTAAAATATGTGTACTGAACACAAGCAAATTAGGAGAGAGAGAAATTATGCAGAGCAATATTTTTTTTTTTTTTACTACGTCAAAAGGTTAAGTCTTCTATTGCATATGTACGAGGGTACGTCAAAAGTTCATGGAAAGAGTCGTGTTACTTTCCAATTCTATTTTTCTATGAACTTTTGATGTATCCTTGTATATGTAATCTACCTGGATATATGAGCATGTAGGCATGTCCATAGTAACCAAAGAGAACTTGTTAAAAATAGAGGGTCTTGACTCTTTTTAAAATTTTTTTCAATTGAATTATAAATTAAATAACCCACCTGAAAAGAGGTAAGGGAAGATAGTCAATCTCTTAGGTCAGAGGTTGTCCTAATACTTCCTGCCTAGCTACATTTATATGGATATATTTTTATTTGAAGTGTATAGTTTACATCTCATAACAACACAAAGTTCAATAGCACATGTATTCTTTGCCCTCAACAAACCAACGTATTAGAAGAAACTCTGCAATATTGCTGAAATAAATAAAAAAACAAATTTGAAAAAAACCATGTTCATTTCATGCATGACATATTAATTATAAAATACAAAATGTACTGTTTTTCCAGAAACATTGCCAGTTATAGAACATGTATATAGGAAATGAATTTTTGGTAAACTGGTAACTTGGTGAATTGGTTATTTGACAAATTAGGAAATTTGGTAAAGGATTCACTTGCAATTAATCTATAGTTATTTTTCTAAATTCTTTTAAAATAAAGCTTACCAAGAAATGCTTAAGCATCCCAGCTCTGTAGTCAACCTGTAAGTTTTCAAATCCTACCTCTGAAACTAAATAGTTGATTAAATGATTACCTCTCTACCTCAGTTTTAACTTGATCACTGAATGCGATGATCTATGTAAAGTGCTTAGCACAGTTTCAGGAACACAGAAAGGACCAGAATAATAACCTTGTTATTGCTAAGAATGTAGGAACTGACAGTTTATTTAGCCTGGTAATTTTACCTTTGAAAGTTCAGAAGTAGCATTAATAGTACAACTTGTGACAGCTCCTGAATACAATTCAATCATTAAGTTCATGCTATGATTTTTAAATAGATTTTTTTGTTATGCATTTCTTATAACTAGGGGTTGATTGCCTTTCCTAAAAGAATAATTCTGGGTTTAGGATTGAGTCCTAATAGTTAAGAATCATATGGTTTTATAACTAATTTAGTCTATTTCCTTACTTTAGTCTTTCTTTATTTTATGTTCATTCCTTAACCTTTGTCACTGACTTTTTTCTCACCACTTAGTGGTCAGCACTGGTCTCTCACTCCAGTATACTTATAATGATTTATTTAGAATGGAAAATATCAGACACTAGATGCCATCTTATTATATAGCATGAGCTGCAAAATTTGTTGTAGTTATTGTGACTTGCAAAAAGCATACGTTAAGGATGTAGGTTAGCTATTCTCAATATTCATAGGAACATTTTATGGTTCAGAAAAGTCTGTTTTAATGAATTTGGCATATTTTTATAAACTGTCTAAGGTCACTCATACTAGGACCATTCATAGATGAGTCTTAATCTAGGGATACCTTAGTTAAGATTGACTAATGCTTTTCAATACATAATATATTAATAAAACCAATTAATCAGGAAGGTCAGCAGGTTTAAAGTTTGTTGAATATGACTGGAAGATATTTTTCTATTATGGAAATCTGTTGTTCATTTGTTTATTCTTAGTCCTATTTATTCATCACTGTGCTTTAAAAATATTTTATAAGATCATATTTTTATTATGTGATTATATTAGAAGCACAAGCAATACTCTTAATAAAATAGTCCAACACATGAAAGTTTGTTAATTTTACTCCACATATCCATTTTCAAACATTTCTAACATGGTGTGTTTATTCAGGCATCTGGAAGTTCTAGATTTTGACAAACATTACTAAAAATTTGACAATTTAATATTATAAATTAAAGATGATAGAAAGATAGATAAGAGGTAGATAGATCACAGAAAATTTGCATAATTGTGTTCCCTGGAAAAGATAATATTCAGAAAATAGAAAATAAAGTCAGCCCTTGGATTTGACTTGTACCTGCAAGCCAGCAAAGCACTTTAAAAATAAATCCAGATTTATTGGCATCTGCTGAAAGCAGTAGAAACTATTGGATTTTTAATTTCAGAAGACCTTAGGGGGCCTCGCAAGGAGTGCTCTTTTCTGAGTGCTCCTTGTCTTCTTCTTCCCAGAAGACTTAGACTTATTGACATTTTTATTATTGATTTATTTAGTATGCGTGCCTTTCATCTCCACATTTCTGTTCTCTTTCTCCTTCCCCTCTCCTTTCTAGTATACAGTATGGACTGCCCTCTGGGTCACCTGGAATGTGTTCATTATCTGCTTTTATTTGGAAGTAGGTGGGCTTTCTAAGGTGAGTTTATCATGCTTTTAAAGTACACTTTGAAAGGAGCACACTTATAAATAACTATTGTGACGACATATTATTATATATAAGTAGAGTAATGGGATGCTAGTCAAAAAAAAAGCATTTGAGTACCATTCAGGAAAGATAGATCTTTGGAGCATGTCAGTTTAATGGAATTTCAAAACAAGTGCCTTCTGTTTGAGCTCATCATGCTGAAGTGGCACTAGGCTTCCAATGTGTCCTCATGCTCTTTTTAAAAAGACAGTGTCACAGTGACCACAGCCCCAAATGTTAATTGAGAAATGGTTTTGAAAATTCTTGTGTTTAAAGGAGGAAAAGGGATTGACTAAGATATTAATGTAATAAACATGAATAGCAAGTTACTCTCTTTGCTGGACTATTAATTATAAAAAAAAATTTGACAAAGAATGAAATTCTTACATATGTAAGTGCAGCACATGTTTGTTAACAAGTAAGTGCATCAGTGTGGTGATTCCTATTTTGAACTCTGATCACACAGAAGAGAGTTGTCTTAATGCAGCATAATCCACAAATTATTTCTGTCTGTCTGGAACTGTCAGCAGAGCACATGATTTCATTATGCTTCCTGCAAAGTCTTTTGATTGCTGTCAAAATGTGAGAACAACACGAGTTAAGTTTACAGTTGTGTTTCATAAATGGTTTTCTTGTAAAGCAGCACAATTTTCACAGTAAAGACAAAATTTAACAGTATGAATTACAAAGAAGCATAAGAAAGCTGTCATTATTTTCTTAGGTATCTAATAATGAACTATAGTTGCGCTAACTTATTGTGTTACTTTATGACGGTCCCATATTTTCTAAGTAAGGTAATGGCCTTCTACTAGCACTTGTGGTTTAGATCTTAGAAAATCTGACTTGATTAGTATTGATACTTTTAGAATTGTTAGGCTCCACTGAAGTCCCTATGGTAACAGAGCATACTTGATTCAACTAAGCAGCAAAAATTCCTGAAAGATTTATTCTAGAACCTCCAGAGGTGATTACTCTTTTTTCTATACTTTGACAACTATAATTAGAATTTGTCATTTTTTTTTCACATTGGCAAAGGTAATCAGGAATCAGAAATGACATTTCCAATACTGAGTTCCATACATATGTACTAACATGTACCTTAAATACTTCTGCTATTGATCACACTTCACCACTTGTTTCTGAGACAGAAAAAAGTACTTAAATCAGGGCCCAGTTATCTTCTGTAAATTCAAATATTATAAAGCAATTAATTTTAAAATGCAAATCTTATGAATAAAAGAATTACGAATAATCAGTTTAGAATAGCATTTTTAACCCATAGCATTTTGTATCTTGTGATTTGAATTGTCATTTTAAATCATTTTTGGGCCAGTACCGTGGCTCACTCAGGAGAGTGCAGCACTCGTAGCGCCAGAGGCCGCGGGTTTGGATCCTATATAGGGATGGCCGGTGCGCTCACTGGCTGAGCGTGGTGCGGACAACACCAAGCCAAGGGTTGCGATCCCCTTACCGGTCAAAAGAAAAATCATATTTTTATTTCATTGGGTGGAAATTATCTATTATTTTTTCCTTTATAAACTTATTTGGAATAAATTAGACCAGAGGAAATCTGTCCCATAGAATTGGCATCATAGTGTGTTGAAAGAAGACTGAATTTCAAATCATAAGTCTTTAGTTCAAATCTTGTCTCTAGCACTTACTATGGGGCATTAGGCAAATCACTTAACCTCACTGAGTCTCTGTGAAATATAATAACAGGACCAGCTTTGCCAATAATGATAGTGTTTGTTGAGTGCTTAGCACTGTTTACCCACATCATTTATGGTAATTCAGATAAGCTTCAAAATAACTCTGCGAAGTGGTAAAATAAATAAATGACAGCAGTCACTTGTTCCATACAAGTCTGATTTCCCACCGCTGCTCAAGGTTATTTTTGTGATCTGCTTTCTGTGAGTACTTTTTAAAATATTTTGCACGTCAAAGGGTTTTTTTCTCATTTGGGGGGTTCAAGGTTAGAATAAATGTAGTTTAAATGAGTAGTCCTGGTTACTCATTTTATTACCCATTCAAATGTCATTAAGCATCAACCAAGTGTTCTAGATCATTAAAAAGATAGATGACTCCAGAAGGAGCATCCTAAAGATTTTCTGTTGGTCTTTTATTTATTGCCTCAAAACCTGCTAACATCTCACTGGTTAGCCACAATTTAGCCTCAGTTCCAGTCTGTAAGAAATCTATTTTGAAAAATAGATCATAGTTAAGAACTCTTGACAAGCAAAGATACCTCTGTTACCCTTCCCAGCTGGAATCCATTGTGTAAGAAATTTCTTGGTCATGTGTTCTGGTCTATGTATTAGCTTTCTAGAGCTCTGCATCTCCTGCTAGTTCATGAAGGCATTACTAGAAACTACCCACTTGGCTATACTAATGGAAGTCTCACTATACCTTGATTTTTGCCCAAAACATCTATTCTGGAATAGTGAATCTTTCTCCAAAAACTGAATTCAGAATAATTTTCAGAACATCTCTGTGAATTTGGGTGTTATTCCAATGACAGACATGCCTATCAATGTTCAATTTGTATTCCATAGTGCTCTTTTCTAACATAGCACATCCATGGAGTGAAAACAGTCCTGGTTCACCTAAAAGGTAATGAGCAGTTCCACAGGCAGGTGGGCATGGAAACGGGGATTCTAACAGTGCTTAGAAGATTAATGGCGCTTATGTTCCCTCATGTTTTAAAAAGGTCTCATTTTAATTTCTAATAAGATAAATACTTATAGATGTAATCCACATAAGCAAAAGCTGTCTGTGATCTTCATTATCTTTTAAGAGCACGAAAGAATACCAAAGCTGAAAACTTTGAGAACACTAACATAGAGTAACCAGTAAAAGTCAGTCAGTCATTCAATCAATCAATAATGCAAACAGTAAGAAACCAAAGCAAATGGTACAAGTAAAAAAAACAAGTAATAATGTGGCAGATTAAAACCCAACCATATCAATAATTATATGAAATGTAAATAGATGAAACACTCCGATTAAAGACAGGAATTAGAACCCGGATTTTAAAAAAAAGACAATACTCAATGTTATTTATATAAAAACACTTTAAAATGAATATATATATATATAAATTAAGAAGATGGAAAATATATGCTATGCAAAAAATAATCTAAAGAAAACCTGTGTGGTCATATTAACATCAGAAAAAAAGTAGACTTCAAGTCAAGGAGTATTAATAGAGATAAACATGTTTTATATTGATAACAGGGTCAATGTCTCAAATAGACATAATAATGTCTATACAAACTAGCAGAATTTTAGAACACATGAAGCAAAAATTGACAATACTAAATGAAGAAGCTGAAAAATTCATAAACATAGGTGGAGAGTTTAATGCTCCTTTCTTGGTTATTGATAGAGAAAGTTGACACAATTCAGTAGAAAGAAATATTTGAATAACACTGTCAACCAATTTGTCTAACTGATATCTTTATGACACTATACTCAAAACTACAAATGCATTTCTACTCCAGTGCTGTATTCATCCATTTCTGTTGCTTAATATGAAATACCTGGAATTGGGTATTTTTATAAAGAACACAAAATTTGTTGCTTACTGTTTTGGAGGCTGGGAAGTCCAAAGTCCAAGAAACACATTTGGTGAAGGCCTTGGTGGTGACAACCATGAAGGCAAGGTATCATATTGCAAAAATGGCAGAGCAGAGAGAGGGCAGAGAGTAACTTCATCATTCATTCTGTTTTTAAAACCCTCCAGACCATGACCCTGACCACCATTATTCATCCATTCATTACAGCATGGTTCTACAATCCAATCACCTCTTCAAGTCCCCACCTTTCAATTACTATAATAGGCTTTCCCACCCTCAACAGTCACAGTGGAAATTAAGCTTCTAATATATGGACTCTGGGGGACACAGTTCAATCAACCCACAGCAAGTGCATATGGAACAATGAGCAAGATTGTATTCTGGGCCATAAAAAGGTCTTAATAAATGCCTAGTGACTGAAACAATACAGAGAATATTCTCTAGCCACAAACACAACAGTAATTTGAAATCCATACTAGTAAGATATCTGGAAAATCTATAAATATTTGAAAATTAAGGCACTTACTTTTAAAGAATCCACAAATCAAAGAACAAATTTGAAGGTAAATTGAAAAATATTTTGAAGTACATAATAAACAAAATGCAAGAAATTAAATATTTGCTTGTGAACCCAAACCAGAATTTAGAGGAAAAAAAAAAATAGCTTTAAATTGATATTAGGGGGCCGAGCCCATGGCACACTCGGAAGAGTGCGGCGCTGGGAGTGCAGCGACGCTCCGCCGCGGGTTCGGATCCTATATAGGACTGGCCGGTGCACTCACTGGCTGAGTGCCGGTCACGAAAAAGACAAAAAAAAAAAAAAAAAAAATTGATATTAGGAAAGAGGAAAAGTTAAAAATCAGTGATATAAACTTCCATCTCAAGAAATAAAAAGAATATCAATGTAACTGAAATTCCACTATTGGTTCTTTAAAAAGATTAATAAACTGACAAGCACTTTGTAAGATTAATCAAGAAAAAAGAAGAAATGATACAAATTTTCAATATCACTAAAGAAAGAAGAGACCTAACTACAGATTCTACAGAAATTAAAAGGCAGGTAGAAACCAGTTGTTAGGCTTTCAAGATGGCGGCGGCTGTGGCGGCTGGCGCGGAGTAGCTGAGGTGGAAAAGGTGGCCACTGGGCCTCAGGCAGCCGGGAAACTTGTGGACCTTCCTCTGGCCATCTCTTAAGGGAGGACTGCTGCTGCTGGCCGGTCGTGGGGGCTCAACGCCACTTTGCCCCCGGCAGGAGAGGCTGCCTCATTTACAGGCAACAGCTTTGAAGTGTGGAGCAGGAAAAGAACTGATTCTTAGCTGCAAAAGTGAGTCTTGAAACAGGGAACACGGCGCCAGGGCTGCTGTGGATGCAGCCAGGATCCCGGAGACCGGGGCCGCGCTGAAGAAGGCGGCCAGCTGCCCTATTCAGGATTCGAGGTTTCAGGCCGGCATTAAAGAAGATTCCTGGGAGCGCCCGAGCGGCGCCGCGACTGAACAGCCCGAGGCGGCAGCGCCGAGAACACGGAAGGCAACAAACCAGAGACAGAGCGAGCGCCCGACCTGGCACAGCACTGTGAGTGATCCCTGGCACAGCTCTGTTCGGGGGGGGGTGGATGCCCACGCGGCTTCCGCCTGCACCACCAGGCCACTCACTGCCACGGTGCTGCCTCCATTTTCCCAGGTGCGGGCAGCTCCGCCCTGCTCGGCCATCACTGAGCCCATTTGCTTGGCCTGGCGCCAGGCTTTCCGGACCCTGCGGGCCGACCTCCTCTCCCACTCCCTCCGCGGTTCTCTGGCAGGGCTGGGGGTGTGGGGCGTCCCGACCAGTTTTGGGAGGGCTAGCAAGTACGGGCGGGCCGACTGTCACTCCACCACACCCTGGACTCCGCCCCGGTAAACTTCCTGTTACTGGGAGGCAGATACCATCTCTGCGACCACCAGTTTGGAAAAAAGCCTAACGAATTTCTGGTTGGGAATAGTGTGGTAGGAGAGTTCCCAGGTCCGCTTGAACCTGCCGGAGAGCAGGCTGCAGGCGGGCACTAGACTCGGTTTATACTGGGGGGATACAAAGGTGAACAAGACCCGAGAAAGATCTACACAGTGCTACAAAGGCACCCAGAGAGACCGGTCGTCTGTGCCTAGCAGAAACCTGGTAGACTTCCTGGGCGAGGCGGTGCTGAGCAGGGTCTTGAAGGCCCAGCTGATAGACGAGGGGTGCAGAAGACACGCCCCAGCCCAGCACAGTGTGCACAGAGGGGGGAGACGTGCGGCCAGGGAGGCGGAGACTCGACAGGAACCACACACCCGGTGGGGTCGCCACTGCACGATCTAACAGCCTGGGCCAGAGCACACGGAATGGGGAGAAGTCCTGTACAGAAAGTGAAAGCTCAACAGAGATCACACACCCTGTGGTACGTGATCCACCAGCCCAGCAGAGTACAAGCTGACCAGAAAGGTGGCTCCCCGGAGAAGCCCAAGACCCGAGGCAACCACACACACAAGACACTAGAGGCCAACTGAGCAGTCACGGCGGGAGCCATACCAAATTGTCAACCACAGCAACATCCTAGTTAGTCATTAGTCTCAAACCGGTGGACTGTGAAACCCCCTGCCACAATGAATAAACACCAAAAAAAAGACACCAGAAATACAAAAAATCAAGAAAGTACACCACCAAAAGTTAATAAATCTCATACTCTAGATCCTATAGAACAAGAAGCCCTTGAAATAACTGACAAGGAATTTCGAGTGATAATTCTAAGGAAACTGAATGAGATACAAGAAAACTCAGCTAGACATCATGATGAAATGAGGAAAAGTATACAGGATCTGAAAGAGGAAATATACAAGGAAATCAATTTCCTGAAAAAAAATGTAGCAGAACTTGCTGAATTGAAGAAGTTATTCAGCGAAATAAAAAACACAACGGAGAGTTTAACCAGCAGGCTTGTCGAAGTTGAAGAGAGAACCTCTGAACTTGAAGATGGGCTGTTTGAAATAACACAAGCAGACAAAAAGAAAGAAAAAAGAATCAAGGACATGGAAGAAAATCTGAGAGAGATATCAGACAACCTCAAGCGCTCAAATATCCGAGTCATGGGTATCCCAGAAGGGGAGGAAAATGGAGATTCCATTGAAAACATATTCAACAAAATAGTGGCAGAAAACTTCCCAGGTATAGGAAAAATCACTGATCTTCAGATCCAGGAAGCTCAACGATCTCCAAACGTATTCAACCCAAAAAGGCCTTCTCCAAGACATGTCATAGTCAAATTGGCAAAACTCAGAGACAAAGAGAGAATCTTAAAAGCTGCAAGAGAGAAGCGTCAAATCACCTATAAGGGAGCCCCAATCAGGTTAACATCAGACTTTTCATCACAAACCCTAAAAGCTAGAAAGGAATGGGATGATATTTTCAAAATACTAAAAGACAAAGATTGCCAGCCAAGAATACTCTACCCTGCAAGGCTATCCTTCCGAAATGAGGGGCAAATAGTATATTTCTCAGACAAACAAAAACTGCGGGAGTTCACTACCACAAGACCACCCTTACAAGAAATCCTCAAGGGAGTACTGGGTTTGGTTCCTGAAAAATAACTACCACTGCCATAAAAACCTAAGAAAAATCTAAACCCGCTAGTACAATAAAAATGGCATTCATGAAGAGAAAACAAGCTAACAAAAACACTATCTACTACCTAAGGAACCAACAAACAAAGAAACCAAACAGTAAATCAGAAAGCAAGGAACAAAAGACACCTAAGACAACCAAACAACCAATAAAATGCTAGGAATAAATCAACACCTTTCAATAACAACTCTTAATGTTAAAGGCTTAAATTCCCCAATTAAAAGACACAGACTGGCTGACTGGATCAAAAAGCAGGACCCAACTATATGCTGCCTACAAGAGACCCACCTCACCCATAAAGATTCACACAGACTAAGAGTGAAAGGATGGAAAAAGATTTACCATGCAAACAGAAAAGAAAAACGAGCTGGAGTGGCTATTCTTATATCTGACAAAATAGACTTTAAACTAAAAACCATAAAAAGAGACAATGAGGGACACTACTTAATGATAAAAGGACTGATCCATCAAGAAGACATAACAATCATAAATATGTACGCACCCAATGTTGGAGCAGCCAGATTTATAAAACAAACTCTATTAGACCTAAAGAAGGAAATAGACACTAATACCATAATAGCAGGGGACCTGAACACTCCACTGTCAATATTAGACAGATCATCTAGGCAAAGAATCAATAGAGAAACACAAGATCTAAACAAGACTCTAGACCAATTGGAATTGGCAGATATCTACAGAACATTCCACCCAACAACCTCAGAATATTCATTCTTCTCATCAGCACATGGATCATTCTCCAGGATAGATCACATATTAGGTCACAAATCAAGTCTCAATAAATTCAAAAAAATTGGAATTATCCCATGTATCTTCTCAGACCACAATGGATTAAAACTAGAAATTAATAACAAACAAAACTCTGGAAACTATACAAACACATGGAAATTAAACAGCATTCTACTTAATGACATATGGGTCCAAGAAGAAATCAAGCAGGAAATCAAAAAGTTTATTGAAACTAATGAAAACAATGATACATCATACCAAAACCTGTGGGATACTGCAAAAGCAGTATTGAGGGGAAAATTTATTGCATTAAATGCTCACTTCAGAAGAATGGAAAGATGGCAAGTGAACAACCTAACACTTCACCTTAAAGAACTAGAAAAACAAGAACAATCCAATCCTAAAGTTAGCAGACGGAAAGAAATCATTAAGATCAGAGCAGAACTGAATGAAATTGAAAACCAAAAAACAATTCAAAAGATCAACGAATCAAAAAGTTGGTTTTTTGAAAAGATAAATAAAATTGACAAACCATTAGCTTGGCTAACAAAAAAAAGAAGAGAGAAGACTCAAATAACAAAAATTAGAAATGAAAAAGGCGATATTACAACTGATTCATCTGAAATACAAGGAATCATTCGAGACTACTATAAACAACTATACGCCAACAAATTTGAAAATCTGGAGGAAATGGATAAATTTCTGGACACACACAAGCTCCCAAAACTGAACCGTGAAGACGTAGAAAATTTGAACAGACCAATAACAATAAAGGAGATTGAAGCTGTTATCAGAAGGCTCCCAACAAAGAAAAGCCCAGGACCAGATGGATTCACAGCAGAATTTTACCAAACATTCAAACAGGAATTGACACCGATTCTTTACAAACTATTCCAAAAGATTGAAACGGACGCAAATCTCCCAAACTCATTCTATGAAGCAAACATCATCCTGATACCAAAACCAGGTAAAGATATAACCAAAAAAGAAAACTACAGGCCGATATCCTTGATGAATATAGATGCAAAAATCCTCACTAAAATACTAGCAAACAGAATACAGCAACACATACGAAAAATTATTCATCACGATCAAGTGGGATTCATCCCAGGGATGCAAGGTTGGTTCAACATACGCAAATCAATAAATGTGATACACCATATTAATAAACTCAAACACAAGGACCATATGATCATCTCTATAGACGCTGAAAAAGCATTTGATAAAGTTCAGCACTCATTCATGACAAAGACCCTCTATAAGTTAGGTATAGAGGGAAAGTATCTCAACATAATTAAAGCCATATATGCCAAACCCACTGCCAATATCATCCTGAATGGGGAAAAGCTGAAAGCTTTTCCTTTAAGAACAGGCACTAGACAAGGATGCCCACTCTCACCACTCCTATTCAACATAGTGTTGGAAGTACTAGCCAGAGCAATCAGAGAAGAGAAGGAAATAAAGGGCATACAGATTGGAAAAGATGAAGTCAAACTGTCCCTGTTTGCAGATGACATGATCCTATATATCGAACAGCCTAAAACCTCTACAAAAAAACTGTTGGAATTGATAAATGATTTTAGCACAGTAGCAGGATACAAAATCAACACACAAAAATCAGTAGCATTTCTTTTCTCCAATAGTGAACATGCAGAAGGAGAAATCAAGAAAGCCTGCCCATTTACAATAGCCACCAAAAAAATAAAATACTTAGGAATTGAGTTAACCAAGGAGGTGAAAAATCTCTATAATGAGAACTACAAACCACTGCTGAGAGAAATTAGAGAGGATACAAGAAGATGGAAAGATATTCCATGCTCTTGGATTGGAAGAATCAACATAGTGAAAATGTCCATACTACCCAAAGTGATATACAAATTCAATGCAATCCCCATCAAAATTCCAAAGACATTTTTCTCAGAAATGGAAAAAACTATTCAGACATTTATATGGAACAATAAAAGACCACGAATAGCCAAAGCAATGCTCAGCAAAAAAAATAAAGCTGGAGGCATAACACTACCTGACTTTAAGCTATACTACAAAGCTACAATAACCAAAACAGTATGGTACTGGCATAAAAACAGACACACTGACCAATGGAATAGAATAGAGAATCCAGAAATCAACCCACACACTTACTGCCATCTGATCTTTGACAAAGGCACCAAGCCTATTCACTGGGGAAGGGACTGCCTCTTCAGCAAGTGGTGCTGGGAAAACTGGATATCGATATGCAGGAGAATGAAACTAGATCCATACCTCTCACCGTATACTAAAATCAACTCAAAATGGATTAAGGATTTAAATATACACCCTGAGACAATAAAACTTCTTAAAGAAAACATAGGGGAAACACTTCAGGAAATAGGACTGGGCACAGACTTCATGAATACGACCCCAAAAGCACGGGCAACCAAAGGAAAAATAAACAAATGGGATTATATCAAACTAAAAAGCTTCTGCACAGCAAAAGAAACAATTAAAAGAGTTAAAAGACAACCAACAGAGTGGGAGAAAATATTTGCAAAATATACATCTGACAAAGGATTAATATCCAGAATATATAAGGAACTCAAACAACTTTACAAGAAGAAAACAAGCAACCCAATTAAAAAATGGGCAAAAGAGCTAAGTAGGCATTTCTCTAAGGAAGATATCCAAATGGCCAACAGACATATGAAAAAATGCTCAACATCACTCAGCATCCGGGAAATGCAAATCAAAACCACATTGAGATACCATCTAACCCCAGTTAGGATGGCTAAAATCCAAAAGACTATGAACGATAAATGCTGGCGAGGCTGCGGAGAAAAAGGAACTCTCATACATTGTTGGTGGGACTGCAAAATGGTGCAGCCTCTATGGAAAATGGTATGGAGGTTCCTTAAACAATTGCAAATAGATCTACCATACGACCCAGCCATCCCACTGTTGGGAATATACCCAGAGGAATGGAAATCATCAAGTCGAAGGTATACCTGTTCCCCAATGTTCATCGCAGCACTCTTTACAATAGCCAAGAGTTGGAACCAGCCCAAATGCCCATCATCAGATGAGTGGATACGGAAAATGTGGTACATCTACACAATGGACTACTCAGCTATAAAAACGAATGAAATACTGCCATTTGCAACAACATGGATGGACCTTGAGAGAATTATATTAAGTGAAACAAGTCAGGCACAGAAAGAGAAATACCACATGTTCTCACTTATTGGAGGGAGCTAAAAATTAATATATAAATTCACACACACACACATACACACACACACACACAAACCGGGGGGGGGGGGAAGAAGATATAACAACCACAATTATTTGAAGTTGATACGACAAGCAAACAGAAAGGACATTGTTGGGGGGGAGGGGGGAGGGAGAAGGGAGGGAGGTTTTGGTGATGGGGAGCATTAATCAGCTACAATGTATATCGACAAAATAAAATTAAAAAAAAAATAAAATAAATAAATAAAAGACATAAAAAAAAAAAAAAAAAAAAGAAACCAGTTGTTAAACAACTTTATTCCAAGACGTTTAACAAGTGAAATGAAATGAACAAATTCCTGGGCAGAATTACTTACCCAAGCTAACACAAACAGAAAGAGAAAATATGTAGAGCCATAATTTATAATTAAAAAGCCTCCCACAAAGAAAACTTCAAGCCCAGATGGATTCAATGATGAATCTAGCAAACATACCTGAAATCATGCTAATCTCACATGAACTCTTACAGAAAATAGCAGAGGAAGCATTTCCCGAATAATTTTATGAGCTAACATAATCCTGACACCACATTATAGACAAGGATTAAATTGACACTTAAGTCCTAGCAATTTTTGTCCATCTCCCCAGGAAACTTCTCATTAGCCATTCTGCTTAGAGGACCTCCAAGTGGTGACTGGTTTGTCACCACTTGATCTTCTCTTCTCTTCTCTCCCAGGCCACTTGCTAAGATCAAAATTCCTGCTCCTTTATAGAGCAAATCACATCAGCTCTACTTTTGTCTTGACCTCACCAATACAGGCTATTCCTAGGAATTCTCACTTTTCTTATCCACAAAGGCTCACCCAAATGTGTTCCTTAAAAATGAAGCCTCAGCCCTGCAGATGAGAAATATTATTCTCTTAGATGACAGAAGCATCTATAGTCAGACCATATTTAAAGACTGTTTTTTAATTCCCATTACTTTTTATTACATTTTGAAGTGATAGTTTCTATTAATCCTCAAATAGTTTGTTCTATTGAAAAGAGATAATGACCTCAGATTTTCTTCTTTTTCTTTTTTCTTTTTTTTTTTTTTTTTGCCCAAAGGTAAGGATTTTTCTTCTTATTATAAATGTAAAAATACAAAAGTTACATATAAAGGTTGCAGAAACTAGACAGGCAAGAAGAAACATCACTTTTGCTTCAACCATTCCAAGACCACTGCCATTAATATTTTGGGTTCAAGTTTATTCTCACTTTCTTGTGTCTCCATGGATTAATAAAAGACATTACCATGTTCTTACTAAAGTCTTGGTTAATACCTAACTTTTGCATAATATTGCATAAAGTGGGTGTAGTTTTTTCTGCTTTTTTCTATTATAAAATGTTAGAGGCATCTGATACATTTTGCTAAATCTCTTCACCAAAAGGCATTCTGTTAGTAGCAAAATATAAGTATCCTGAGTGTCATTAGCACAAATTAACCCCTTTTCCTATTTATGTTTTCTGACTATTTTCCAGTGGGAAAAAATTTTATTTCCTCAGTTGAATTAGAATTTGTTAAAAATTGAGTATCTCCCAATGTGCTCAATAATCATAATCAGCTTTTTTTCTCTCTCTCTCTCTTTTTGTTAATAGCTTTTATCTTTTTACATTATGTGTTTTAATAACTTAATATTTTTGGTATTTAATCCCCCTGGAGCTTAATTTTGCTGTATTGTGTAAGGTGATGATATAAATAGATATTTTTACCACTAGCTGACCAATGTTACAAACAATATTTATTTAGTAGACTTCTTATGACATAATAAATTCTTATAGGATCTATTTCTAGAATATCATCATTTTGGGCACAGTACTATTTTAATTGTGTTAGTTTTTATACACCTTATTTATAATAGGAATTATCTATCTGCAATTCAATATTCCCAACTCTCTATGATTTGACCTCATACATTTGTTTTATCAGATAATGTTTAGAATAAATCTGCTTCAAATATATATATTTATATATATACGAGTATATATCTCACTTTAATGTTTTACTTTTAATTAATTTAGAAAAGGTTTAGAAACATATTTATTAGAGAATTCAGGAAGAAAGTTTTGAGTAACAGAATCAGTTGCTGGTAGGAGTTTACACAAGACAAGAACTAAAAAAAGTTTAAAAATCAGATTCCTTCAAAAATCCTATTTCTTATAACTTAATAATCATAGACTGTGTCAGGATTCCTGGGTTACATTTGACAAAAAACATCTCCATCTAATTCTTGTAGAAAGGACTGCATTGGAAGGACAACAGGGTCTCAGGGAACCAACAGGCTGGAGAACTGGGTTTGGGAAGAGCTGGGTGCTGGGTAGGTCCTGGAGGCCCAATAGGAGTGACAGAAAGTGTCAGAAAGCTACTGCTTAGATGTGAAGAGGATCCAGCAGTTGTCCATCTGCTCACATTTTAAATTTCTAGGGTGCCATAGAGAAAGTGTATAACTGGATCGACCAGCTGCCTCTTTGCCAGGGGAGAATAGGGTCCCAGACTAGAGATCTAACTGATTCCATGAACTGGGGAAAAGCTCATTTCAGTAAAGAAAATTGGGATAGTCTCATGAAAGGAAAACAATCGTGGCCATCACAGAGCACTACCTAAGCATTCTTACTAACAAATAGTGGACATTCTCATGGGCACGAACAATCACACCGCTGTCCTGTTATAGTTTCTTGATCCCAACCTTTAAATTTTCCCTTTGTTTTTATCTCATCTGCCAGCCCTTCCTGCATCAGGCACTTGTCACTGTGGTATTGAGTATCTTGGTTCTCCCCAGCACTTGAAATCTTCCAGCACTTGAAGGAAATGGATGGGTTGTTCTCAAGGCATATGGACAAGTATGGTGGGATGGGTAGGTCACTGAAAGGATCATCTGCACTTGGAGCCTCAGTCTCCTTTTTCTGCAAAATGAGAAAAAACACAGCACTAATTTTATTGGATTGGTGAAAGAATTAAATAAGATAATGCACATACAGGGCTTAGAAGGGACCTTGGCACATTGTGAAGTTTCAATAAATAGTGTCTCTCATTATTGCCGTCATTATCATCTTTATTATTATTAAAGAAATTAACAGACATCATGATCCTCATTCTGAAAACCTTCGGGACATGAATTTATTGCTATGCAAGGGTTGTAAAAGAAAAAAAATTGTAGGATTGAGTGACTTGTTTAAAAAATATAAAACAGTCTCTTGTGATTGAACCTCAGATCTGCATATTAACCTCCCAGCTGTAACACTACTAATTAAATCCTTCTCTTCAATGAGTAAATAGGTTTTTGATGTACATTTGCAGCCAGATTTTCCTGGTGTCCCCTACTGTCCCCCCAGGAGTACTTTAAGCATCTTTGGAAGTCTCTAAGGCTGTTTTTCATGCCACACTTTAAGATCACCAAGGGCACATTAATAAGTTATTGCTGCTGCTTTGGAAGTTACAAGACTTGAAATAATTTTTTCTTCCCTAGGAATACATTCAGAATTTAAATATGAAAAGCCATCTCATTTGCTACATTTAAAGATACTAAAAAGTAAGTTATGTTGAGAACTCAGTTGTGCTTTTTTTTAATTCCAAAGGAATTAAGCTGATGTCTTAATTACATCTTTTTGATTACTCAAATTATAAAAACATCAGGCTAATATTTCTTCTCACTGACTTGTCTTGAAGGATGTGTGGAACTTACATATTAGTGATCTTAGAGAATTTTCAATGTGTTACATTTTCATAGAATTGCAAATTTGTATGGTTGTGCATTAGCATTACTTAGATGGAAAAATGAATTTAAAGATATTCTTTCATGATTCATCTTATATTAATCATAAGCTTCAGTCAGGGGCCTTTTAAAAACTCACAGGCAGAGGACAGGGGAGGGGTATGGACTAACTCTTACTGATTTCCTATAACATAGGTGCTTTTCATTGGCTTTTTCCATTTTATCCTTACCTCTAAGGAAGACAGTATTTTTATTTTATAGATGAGAACCTCAGCTAGGAGAGGCTTATCTGCTCAAGGCACAAGCAGTAAAGGGAGATGTCAGGTCTTGAAGATTCCCGAGGCTATCTCTTTTCTCATTATATCACATCGCCTTCCACACAAAAGGAAAACCCACCTTCATTTGTTTCTCTATGTCATGTTTTAACAACTGCACTTTTTCTCACGCATGGGTATTTTGACTCAAAGAAATTTAAACCATTTTTCCAAAAGGCAATCATAGCATTTTCTTGAGCTCTTTTGACTTAAATTGACACTGTTGTTCACGAGGGTCCTCTTCTCTCATGAAAATCTTCAGCTGAATAATTCACCTGAGCAGCCAGCCAGCATCAATGAAATAATTTTTCTTTCTCAAGGCTCATTCTTACTGCCTAGACTGAATTGTTCTTCTGTACTTACTGGGAAAATTCTTTTTTCTTGATCAAGATTCACTTTCCTTCAAGGTTGGATTCTTTCATCAACTTTGGCTTTGGGCAGGCACTTTCGAGTAGGAAGATTTTAGATGATCAATTCAGCGTTCTGTATAGGAATAATTGCTTAGAAAACAGAACTTTCAGTTCCCTTCAGCTGCTTAAAATCGATCCATTATTTTTTGCAAAGATTCTAAATATTTTTGTGGCTAATAGTGTTCTTTTTCTGATGGCAGTTTCAAACTAAATCAATGATGTATAGTATATTTTCTTTATATTTAAATAATTATAACTTATTGAATCTGCTAATGAGTTTTAAGGTAACATTTACCTTTTCCTTTTGATGATCTCTTTCTATCTGGACATTTTTCAAAAGAAATCTTGAAATGTGATGTTTATAGAGGGTTGCAGGTAGGGTACAAAATATCTGAATTCATGTGTCTGAATAATGTGTCCAGCAAATGATACAGAAATAGCATCTTAGAAGCCCAGCAAAACTATGCCTACTTTTGGAACTGTAAGAATGATATCCTGTTTACTATATCATGAAGTAAATGGGATATCTATGTCAATGAACACTTTGGAAAAATATATATTCAGTTCATTATAATAGCAAAGGATTTCAGGTTCTAGACTAACATATTAGTATATATGTATCCTGCTGTCCTGAAAAAAATATTTTTGTCTGTAGTATTGACTAGGGGTGGTGGTGGTGGTGAGTATCTGCCCAGTTATTAAGGATCTCTAAAGGAAGAACCATCACAAACTCCTTTCGGGTATTAAATCTGAATGAGACCCACAGGTTCGCAAATGTTTATTTTTATGTTTTGTTCCTATGTAAGCCTTTTCCAAAGTGAAACAACTATGTTCTTTAAAAAATAGCAAGGTAATGTAAATATAGCTGTGCATTTCTTATTCCAAAAAATTTAAACTATACATTTTCCTTTGGCATGAATCAAAGTGAATATAACTTTGAAAATAAAGTTCCCAGTGTCCTTTTCATAGTGAGATGATCAATTCCCCCTGTAGCTTTTCCACAATAAAGAAAATTATAACCAAGTTTAAGCTTAGTTTTATGTTTTTTATAAATTTCATCAAACACAAACACTTTGAAAATCTCTACTCTAAAAAACCAGTTTGGCACTACGTTATAGTCCAATGATATATAAAAATCACAATCCAAACTGCTAAGTAATTGCTGTGGACTGGATGGTATTAGGAGTTTTTAATAAGAAACCTGTGTTGTACTCATGACTTTTTGTAGAGGTTCAAATAGTTTTTCCAAAAGAGCAGATATATTTTTCTATCAATACTTAGCTGTATTTCTTGTTATATGATTAGAATCACTGTATTGAACAGGGCCTGTGCAAATATAATTGAATAAGTATCCAGAAATATGCTGTCTTTGCTACTTATATTTCATCACTTCTTTTCTTCTAATGAAAAAATATGCCTGAGATCATTTTTTAAAGAAAAGTAAACATTTTACCTGTTTATCTAGTTTATTGTCTCAAATCATTGGGTTATATAATCATGAAACGGTTTTATTTATTTGAATAAACTGTCTCCCAGATCTTCTGTACCAAATTCTCTTCCCATTCCTTGGAATTGTGTAACAATGTTGGTCATGAAAAATTAGTCTCATATCTGATTCAGATATGTTCTTTTCCCCTCACCAAAGCTGACCACACCTGAGGCCTTTACGCACCTTTCTCTCCCTGGTCCAGACTCCACTCTGGGGAAGGACACAGGAAGCAGTTGTGTTCCCTCATGGCCAACCCTGAGCTGATGCTGGAGCTTTCAAGGGATCCTGACCTCACAACTGGGGCCTTGTGTCTGCTGCTAGTGGTCTCTGCTTGTGAATCTCCAGATATGGCAAATTCTCCCACTAATTTCAATAAACCAATATTTATTTTTAGTAAGTCTATATTTATTTTAATACATAAATGTTTGTTAAGCCATTGGTTATATAACATTAAGCCACTCTCAGTAGACAATGGTTGCTGAATCTCCATTTAAGCATTATTATCAAGAAAATGTTGGAGCTGATGAGAAACCACACTTTTATAGCTTATATTCAAATGCTTTGCTGTGTTTTCTCAAGACAATTTAAAAATACTGCCGGCAGGATTTTTGATACAGTCAATTGAATGTAAGATTATTTTAGAAGAACTATGTGTACAACAAATAGAATAGGAGTAAAGGCCGTTAAGATTTCAGATTTTCTTGTTGTGATGTTAATTAGTTTGTTTTGAATACTCAATTTCTTTGTTGTGAAACATCAATTAAGAGTACAATCTTGGTGACAAAGTCTTCCAAATGACATTTGCAACTATCAACAGTTCACAAGATTACAAAAGAGAACCTGATAAGCATGTTTAATTGCAATTATTTACTTTTTTGAACCAGAATAGCAGTATATATCACAGGGTAGCCTTATAAAATAAAATCACACTATACAGGCAAATTATGATTGATGAACAGTGAGCTGAAGAGCCCTGCAGGAACAGAGGGGCCTAGGATAACAATTACCAGTACTCCCAAGCACATTACAGAAGCAAAACACCAGTGCTTTATATCAAATTTTCCTATGTAGCTGAGGGGGTGTGGGGGGAGAGAGGCAGAGAATCATAGAAAACAATAGTCATATTTTAAGAGTTCTTTTTGCACAGAGAAAGTTTCTCTCTGAGCCGCGATGCTATGATGACATGAGGAATTACAGATCTGAGGATGCACTCTGAACTAGGTTAGCACCTTGAACTCAGATGGCCGTAATGTATCTGTGCACCTGATTTGTGATTTGCCACTGGAAGCTTCAGATTCCACCGCAAGCTGCCTTAGCACAAGAGATCTTGATTCCTGGCTCAGACAGGATAAGTCTGAGAATGCAAGGTGAGCAGAATGAGAAGATCAAACCAGACCTATAGGGAAATATGTGAAAAATGATTGGGCAGAAGATAAACATCAGAGGTGAAAGGTAAAAAGGAAGGTAGGTTTTGCTTTCTTTTGATGCAGGGAGGTGCTAACAAAATGACAATTGAAAAATCCTTGTAATGGGACTCCCTTTGCTATGAAGGTCCTAACAAATCAGTGTCTGACCACCAGCAGGGCTGATTCAGGTGCCAGCTGTAGCACGAACCTGCCCAGGGAAAAGAGTCAGGAAACTTGAGAAATTCCAGCCTCCAAGTCCTATCTTGGAGGAAAACAGAGAAAAAGTGCGTAGAGTTGAAATTGCACAGAAAATCGGCAGAACTGGCTGGTCCCTGTACAGGACACTGAATGGAGGCAATGGGGTGACAGAATTAACAAGAGAGGGGCATAGAAAGATCCCAGTATTTGCTAATCAGGAATGAGCTGTTGTCTCTGCCCCGTGGAAGCCCTCAGCACCTGTTCACCTTTGCCTGTTTGCTGATTCAGGAATAATAGAAGTACAGCAACAAGTGAGAATTCAGTTACGTGTGCAGTAATTGTCAGTGCGCTTGCGTGTTTAAATCAGCACGTTGAAGCACCCAGCTGTCTACACTTCTTGAAAAGTTGGCTTTTGTATGGGAACTTTCATCCTGCTGCAGAAACCAGATGGAATATCTCACAACCAAATAACAAATGAAGCTGAAAAAAGCAAATGAAAGAGTGAAAAAAGTAATTCTACTTTACTCTTGTAGAAGCCACTTTGACTCAGGTCTCTGAGACCTTATTTATGGAACCCAAATACCAATAGTTCTTAATTTCCTGAAAGTTCAGAAACTTAAAAAATATATATTTCTAGATTAAAATTAGAAATATATGAAAAAGTTGAGGGAAAAGTTCAATGACATTTAGCTGACTTAAACAAAAAGGAGAAATACCCATTTGTTAGATAATTTACAAATGAGGAATATAGCTTTCTATAAAAATCATATCACTTTTATAATTTTCTGGGTGTTTGACTACATTCATCTAATATTACCCCATTAAACAAATGATGGAAGGAGTTTCTGGTTATCTTCTATTACCTATTTCTCCTTCTTCTGGTCAAGAGTCTAGGATAATGCCGCTTTTATCTAAAATGGCAGGGCTAAAAGCTATATTTCTTTGACTCTGTCTGAGTAGGTGTGGTCATCTAAAACGTTCCGGCCATTGAGATACATGCAGAAGAATTGTTACAGACTTCTGGAAAGACTTCTTAAGAGCTAGTGAATTAGAAGCAGGCCCATACTTAGTGAGTTAATAAGCAATATGAATTTATTATCCTGCATTCCTTCTATAGGTCATAGGTCTGACATGGGTCGCGTTGGGCTAAAAGCTAGGTGTCAGCAGGGCTGCATTTCTTTCTGAAGTCTCTAGAGTGGGAGCAGTCACTTGGCCTCCTTCACCTTCTAGAGGCTGCCCGCATGCTTGGCTTGAGAGCTCCTTAGTCCTTCAAAGCCAGCAGCAAAGGCCAAGTCATTCTCGTGATGCCATGTCTTTGGTTTTCTGCAGCTGGGAAGGTTCTCTGCTTTAAGGATTTGTGTGATCAGATGGGGCTCACTTGGGTAATACAGGCTACTCTTCCATATCAAGTTCCTTCACTTCAGTCACATCTTCAAAGTCCCCTTTGCCATGTAAGATAACATATTCATAGGTTGTGAGGATTAGAAGCTGGACATCTTCAGGGGCCAATATTCTGCGAACATGATGGTAGCAGCCATTTTGGCCACTGAGGTGATCTCGAGGACGTCACCCATGCATAAGAATAGCAGAATCAAATGGAAAAATGAGCCTGGGACTCTAATCACTCTGTGCAGCTTTCATACCAGCCCTGAGCTACCCACGTCCAGAAGCTTTCATATTAGAAAATGTGTTCTAGCCACTATTTGGGGGTTTGAAACACGCAACTGCAAGCAATGCCTAACTAATTCTGTATAATTCTGCAATCAATTTTACCTAGTACAGTATTTGCTTGGTATAAAGAACTGTGCCAGGAACTAGAGCTACATCCAGTTGGTGCCCTGATAAAATGGTCAGTGTAATAGGAAAGACAGACATTAAATGAGTAATAACAATATACTTAGTGAGTGTTATGATAATGGAAGGAAAGAGAACTCTGAAACCATAGAGCAGGGAACACAGTGTTTACCAAGATCAGGGGAGACCTGCTTAACAACAACGGGGTTAGGATTATACACACTCAAGAAAGAACAGAATTTCAAGTAATGCACTAACCTTCACAAGATTCTGTAATTGGCCTCCCATCAGTGAGAAAAGTTCTTTGAATTTAATTTTTTTTTTAATTCCCTATAATGAATATCTATCCATCCGTCCCACCCTCTTTTCCTAGGCTTTCTTTCAGCAAGCATACCCTGGGGAGAGAACGCCATGGGATTACATAGATCAGGTCGAAGGTCGCTACTTGGGAGGTGATCTTGTAGGGACATGTTCCAAACAAGGGTGCTATCAGTTACAGACCCTGACAATCAGTTGCCTGGAAGTATTTGTTCAGGCATAGTTAGGAGAATATGCCAGTCTACTGAGGGTCCTTTTGAGGTTATTTGGAATTAATCTTCCTGAGCAAAAATAGACAAATGTGCTCCTCAGCTATAAGACTGATTCACTGCACAACTGCACCATTTAGCTTAGAGTCCATACCGATTCAAAAAGCATTTCAAGGAAGTATAAATATGCTTCCTGCAGAATCCCCTTAAGAAGGTATGCTGCTGAAAGAAAAATGGTGTTGAGTTACAAAGCCCTTTTAGAACAAGCGCTATCTCCCCACACTTATTTCAGCAACAAAAATTCAATTTGGTTGAGTTGTCTGGGGAGTTGATTTGACCCTGTTTCCAGAAAAATGTGCAGTGGTTTGATGGCATTATTTCTAAATGGGACATCCTATGTTTTAGTTTGTAGATATAATTCATCATTTATTCTTGTTCTGTAATTATAGAATTAATGAAGAAAACACTTCCTCTGTGTATTTGAAATATTAGGGGCATTAAGTCTATTTTAAGCATTAGTCTGTCCTGCTTCAGGGCAGCATAAAATATCAGAAGCACTGATTGTGTAGTGAACTGTGCTCACCATTAACTGAGATACCGAGACAGAGGGTATAGTTATTATTTCTTGCATACAATTAATCTTACAGGCCAAGAGCATGGTATGAATTTCGGTTCAGTATAAAAAGCTGGTAGGCTACTGGTCCCTGAAATCAATGACCGTCAGAGGAGCCTAGACATTGGGTGATGAGCATGAATAATTGAAGACTGATTTGCTAACTGCAGAAGGGATGTTAGCCACGCAGGAAGACACATTGTCAATTGCCAGCAATTTACTATGTTTTTGAAAACCACAGGCAGCAATTTACAGAGAAGATTAGGCCAGTTTACTGTACACATGTGACATTTTCTTGATTTAAGATGTCAATCTAGAAAGCTGTAAACTGATACCTGGAGTTTGGAATGAGGTTATAAAGTTTAGTGATGAAGTGCTTTTTCCTGAGAATGTCTATATTTCTGCTCTGGGAGACCCTTGAATGAACACCTCCTGCTAGGGCTAAATGGTATATGCAAATGAGCCCTGTCGCAGGGGCGATGCACCTTCTGTCTGGACCATTAAGCACCTTTGCATCACTCAGTGCTCTAATGCACTTGGCATCCACGAGAGCATAGCGATGAGCTTTTATTTCTTGGAAGAAATCGTTATCCATATATTTCTTTAGTCCTGTGCCATCCTGAGAGTTATAATCACTTTTATCCTGCACCATGAATTTACTTGGCAGTTCTTCATAAGGAAATGATTAAAGGAAAATTCCCTTTTTATTAGTGTAATTTCTTTCCATGGCTTTTCCCTATTGGTATTAAGTCAGTAACAATGATTTCTTCATATATGAATTTGTAAAAAACTGAAATGAAGGTAGTAGCCTTAGCCCCCAGTGGAATTTGAAACCCTAGGGTATCCTGAAGGATGATTGCTGTTAGAAGAATATTCATGAATTACAGCACCTCATAATTTAAACACAACAAAGTATAGCCTAGGATTGATCATTTTTGGAGCTTTACCAAAAATGGGCTTTTGATATACTTTGAAATTTATTCTTAATATTTACATTAATTTATCAACTTTTCCAAAGATTCCTAGCAAGCTTAAATCTTGCAAATCAGAATTATAATTGTTGTTCCTAATCTGAAATCACATATACCAATAGTAACTATTTTTTTAAATTGGATTCAGCTTTCCATATGAGAAGCAAATCAATACTTCCTATGTATGTCCTTGTTAGTGATAAAACCAGTCTGAAAACGAAGATACATACCTTCTTTCTTCTTCTTTCCCCTTTCTCTATTTGCCTGTCTGCCTGGGTCCTTTACAAAGTGATAGCAGTTCCTGTGTTTTGCTTTAGTCATTCTTTTTCCTCACTTTTTGTTTTTCAAAAAGAGAAAAAAAGATGACCATTTCATAAATTTTTTTTATCTTGTATGCCAAATATTAAAGGGAAAGTGAAAAATGCTAGACACTGATCACAAAAGCCAAACATTGAGCTGTTTAATAAATAGAGATTAATGTTAGACCATAATTCTGGCTTTACCCAAAGTTTTTTTTTTTTTAATTAAAAAAAAATCAGTAAAATGAAAATCTATATGAATGAGCTAGTTTTTAAACATTACATTGAAGATGGACACAGCTCTAAAGTGGCTCAGCCATCTTTATTGTTTTGCCATCAAAGGCAAACAAAATTGTCTTTACTATTGGCAAACGTTATTTTACCTGATAGATTTAAAAGCATAATTTTTGAATGGCAATGAACAATAGCATTAAACTTTTCCAAAATACTCTCCTCTGTGTGATACTAAGCATCTATAATTAGGGCAGGTAAACGTAGAATCTAATTTCCTTAAACCTTCATATCATAAAAGTAACAAATATATTCATAATTATTACAGATTTTAATTATTTATAGTCTTGCCTTTGAAAGAGTCTAATCAATGAAATCATATAGTTTTTCTGTTCATTCTTTGTCTATAGTTTTTTTTATTGAAACTTAATGGATCATACATATTTGTAGGGCACAGAGTTGAGTATCAGCACCTGTGTACAATGTGTGATGGTCAAGTCAAGATAATTAGCATATTCATCATTACAAAGTGCAACCATTTCTTTGCATTGAGGACACTCGATTTCCTCTCCTCTAGGCATTTGATAATATGAAATAAATTAATGTTAATTATATTTTTAATGTAAAATATACATATACTTCTAGAAGAGAAAAATATTGATTTCTTTACAAATATCTATGTACTATAGACAATGAAATTGGTGTTTCTTCTGTTTAAAGATTAAATTGGGATATAATAATGGTGGCGGGCTAACATAATGTTTTCAACATAGTAGGCTTTCAACTTTAGACAAAAAACATTACAACATGAATCTCTAATGTCTAAATTGTGGTAGGTTTTATTCTAAAGCCTCTTGCTGCTTGGATCAGACTATAATGATTTTACTTGATCTGTTTCTTTACCTTTAGAAACTCTGTACTTTATTTTTCACTAAATACTTCATATACTTTATTATGAGTACCAAACATAGAGGTGGTTTATTATTAGTTTGAATTTATATTGCATTTTCCTTTAAGTAGTTCAAGGTGCTTTACAGAACTTGACAGCAGCCTTCCAAACACTTTGTCAGGTGTGTAAGACAAGAAGCAATGCTGTTATAAATGTGCCAAAGGCATAGTGCTTACTGGAAAAAGTTCGTTTTCTACATTTTTTTAGAGATTTTATTTTAAATGAGTTACAACTTTCTTAAATGTTTTCATTTCTTGGCTTTAGAATAAGACACATTTGTTCAACACATTTATTGAGCATCTACTCTGTGCCAGGTATTATTACAGGTGCTGAGAATATAACTGGGGGATAAAAAGAACTTGCTCTTACAAAGCTTTTATTCTAGAGGAAAAGACATGATATATAAACATGCAAATGCACATATAATGTCATGTTGCATTAAATGCCATCAAGAAAAAAATGTAGGCTAGGGGATGAAGAGTGACCTCACGGGAATGGACGGAGTTAAGAGGCCTGAGTGGCAGAAGGTAACAAGTCACTCACAGATATGTGGGAACTCCAAGGCTCCAAGATGGGAACCTGTTGGTCATGCACAAGGAACAGCATGTCATATTTCCAACATGCCATGAGCAAGGTGAAGAGAGCAGGCCACAGGTCTGGAGATCTGGGCATCGGCAAGAGCCTGTAGGAACCTTGTAGGCCATGGAAGGATTTGGATTTGGCATGCGTGTAATGGGAACCCACTGGAGGACTGAGCATAGGAGAGCAACAAGACCAAAAATCACTGCATAGGGGACAAGAGTAGAAACCAGAGGACCCAGAAAGAAATGTTCGTGGTGGTCCAGGTAAGAAATAAAAGTGGCTTGGACTAGCATGGTAGACGTGGCTGACATGAGAGTAATCAGATTTGAAATATAGCTGGAAAGCAGAGCTGACAGAATTAGTTAATGGACCGGACATGGTGTATGAGAGAACTTTAAATGCTGTCTCCACTATATGTGCTATTGTCTCACACTCAAAGTTCTTTCACCTGTAAAAGTGCAAAATAATACAGCAGAGTGGAGCCAAGGAGACTGAGATCTTCTGTCAACACGGAGTCTACTTTAGGAGTTTTAAAAATGTTTGCTCCCAACAGCGAAGGAGCGTTCCCTTCTCTCCATATCCTCATGCTCTCTCCCGCTTCTCAGCTTGCCCTTTTCTTCCTTACTTTCTGTTCTAACTTCACATTCCTTCTTTTTCTCTGGCCTTTGTTTCCTACATCTCCTTTGTCATATGTTATATTGTCTTTGCACTCTAAATGTCTTACTTCAGGATGCCAAGATTTTGCCAATGGTCTATCTTTGAACATGGGAAGGGGTTGGTTCACGTGAGGGGTCCCAAGCCTATTTTTCCTAGTTTCATGATAAATCCACTCTGCATTTTAACACTCTAAACAAAATCCTTGGCTTAATAGTTGATGTACTTCTAAAAAATACATCTGCAACTTCAGTGGGAAAAACAAGATGTGCGGTATTTGCTTCCTGTCTTAGCCAAAAACAGCCTTTAACGCTAAGAACATAGAAAGGAAAAGCTTTTGAAAATGAGAATCAGTTCTACCAAGTTGTATATTTTACCTTGAAATTTTTCTAACTTCAGTGAGGGTCAGTTATATGTAAATCCACACTTTGGTCTGGTAAAATTCTAATGATGTGGTTCTTTACTGACAATTCTACAACACCAACTGGATGTCCAGCAACTCAATTCAGTTCTGATATGACCCAGAGTTTGTGTAGACCCCATAAGGGCTCAGTGCTGTAAGACTGCTCCCATATCACAGGCCAACTACAAATGGGTTCCCCAAGCCACCCATACTCCTCCCTAGCCAACGACAAATTCAGAGGTTTTCACAACACCCCTCAGGCTTGATAACTCCCTAGAATGACTCAGAGAATCCAGAAAAGTGCTATACTTAGGATTATTGACTTATTATAAAGGATACAACTGAGGAACAGCCAAATGGGGGAGAGACCTAGGACAAGATGGAAGGGGTTCCATGCCCTCTCTAGGTGCACCACCTTCCCGGCACTTAGATGTATTGATGTGTTCACCAACCCAGAAGTTGTTCAAGATTTTTTAACAAAGTTTCATTATATAGACATGATTGATTAAGTCATCAGCCATTGGTGATTGAAATTAATCTCTAGTTCCCCTCTCCTCCTACTTGGGGAGTGGGCTGAGAGTTCCAACCCTTTAATCATATGGTTTGTTCTTCTGGTTACCAACCAGCTTTCATCTTCAAGCTATCTGGGTGCCCTCTGCCTACCAAGTCACCTCATTAACATAAACTCAGGTAAGTTCAAGAGGATAACAAAAACACTGTCACAGTTCAAGAAATCTAAGGGTTTTAGGAGCTGTGGGGGCAATGACCAATATATATTTTAATAATGATGTATATATTTTATTATAGGCACCAATCGTGGCATTTTTAATTACTAACCCACCAAGAAAAGAACTTTTGGAAGGACCCCAACACTAGGTGCTGAGGTTAAACCAGAATGAGAAAGACATTGTCTCTCAGTTCAAAGAGCTTGAAGTCAAGTAAAAAGAAACAAGTGGCCAACAGCTTGAAGGTCTACTGAGTACCGCACAAGTTCTTATAGGGAGTTCATTTCATCCTAGCATCCAACTCCCAAAGAAAGCATCCTGTCCCCTATTATATACACAAGAAAATGGAAGTTTATAGAAGATAAGTAATTTACCCCAATCAGCCAAATGATATCTGGCAAACTTCAATTTTAATCCTGAGCTATTTTCTCCAAGATTAAGATCATATCCTTTATTGACAGTTGCTTCTGGTATGTAAGAGAAACACAAAATGGAAGAAGAAAGAAAAACCAGGGCAACATACAATTGTGTTCATACTTCCCTCTCCTCCCCCAGGAGGAGTGTTCTACCTCATCTAAGCAACAGGAAAGCCAGAGTCATGAGATATTTATGAGAGTAGCCAACACCAGAGCTTCAAAACACAAAATGATAGGAAGACTTAGCACAACAATCCTATGAATTCAAGCCTCAAAGACTGTAAATCAACATTTGCATTTTCAGATTTGAGCAAAGCTTTGGCCCTGAATTATCTGAAAAGTTATGTTCTCGGGGCTGTGTAATTTGGCCACCCCACTTGCTGTCTTCCTTAGTGATCCTTATTGTGACATTTACAGTGGAGCCTTGCAATTTACATCAGCTCCATCCACATGGCCCTGTTAGTCCTGCCCAGTGATGCATGGCAACTTTCGTCCCATTCTGCAGACAAGGAAATCATCCCTATGAGAAATTCAAATCTCTACTGAAGACACACCAAATGAGTGGCTAAAGGCAGAGTTCAACTTAGATTCAGGTTTAGGGCTGGAAGCATCCCAATGACTTTTCAAGATCTGGAAGCTACCTCTGAGTCCATCCAGTGGGAGGCACTGGGAACAGGGCGCATCATGAGGTTGAGCCACTCAAACCTACTGTCTAGTCCATGTGTCTGAGAACTGTGTAGCCCCTTGTGATTGCTTCCTGTGGTGAACAATTAGTCATGGTGGCTTCTCTTCCCCCCCCCCTTTTATTTATTTATTGTACATCACTTTCCCCTTCATTAAAAAAAAAGCAAAAAAAAAAAAAGGAAAGAAAAGAAAAAGAAAAAAGAAAGAATAAAAAGGAAAAAAAAATAAAATAGATATCCTACATTTGTTTCCACAGGGGTGCTGTTACCCATAGTGATTTAGTGGTAATGTTGTTTGTTAGACTTCAGGTTGCAACTTGGAGAAGCCATATCCTAACATACCCAGTGAAATGTAATGTTAATGGTGACATTGTGGTATATAGGGATACAGACTCATCCTTACCTACTTTGTCACAGAGCAGTCACATGGTACAAGTATTTATGTACTTTGACTGAATGGAACTTGGCAATTTCCATACATTGATGACCACTTACATCAATGAGCGAGTGAAGCATTCAAGCCTGAAACAGCCAATGTGTATTGTAAACCACCGAAAGAGCATGCCAATGGTTTTATGGGTCTTCTTAACTATTGACAGGTCAGTGAGATGCTTGTTAAGGTGTCCAAGAAAACAGTCAACAACATCCTTCAAAAAGAAAATGAGTTAATTAAGGGTTAGCCCTGAAATGAAGAGTTACAGGGATATGCTATCTACAGTAAGGGAGAAAAAATATTTTTTCCTTCTACTCATTTTAGGTTCATGGATGGGGATCCTGTGACAAAAGACAGATTAACAAGAGAATAATATACATATTATTTAATAAGTGTTACATGACATGGGAGTCTTCATAAGGAAATGAAGACTTGAAGAAACAGTTAAGCCTGGGTGTTTTAATGCTTGGTTTGGTGGAGAAGTGCATAGTCATGGAAAAATATAATCAGACTTGCTAACTTTCCCCCGGTTTATACTACCATTAGCCAGGCCTGTTCATTCAGATCCCTCTCTGTGTTGCATTGTCTTCAGAGATACAGATGTTCCTTTCTTCCGCTCACATGAGGGTCATATGACCTGCTTCAAGTGAAGGTCAGAAAGCCCTTCCTGTATATCTTGTTTCTCAAAGTCCTTCAGCTTAAAATATCTAATATGTCAAGGTGCCATATATTCAGGTAGTGTGTCCTGTGAGAAATGCCCTCACCTGTCCAATGCCAAAGCATGGACATGGACACATGAGCTACAGCGAAGTGAGACTTTAATGGTGGTCATGCAAGATCAGGTGTCTGATGAACAGGCACACCCAAAAGAGTGACATAGAGCAATTCATTCCCTAGTGCTCAAGTCCCTCCCCCAGTTCCTCATTGGCTGAATGCTATGGGGTATACAATCTTCCTGAACATTGCTTTAAGTTTTATTACTTCCTTATAAGATATTTATTGTCCTCTTCCCTCTGGTGGAAAGGGGTAGGCTCAGGGCAAGCCCATGAAAAAGGCCCACCAGAAGTCCTGAGGAGGAAGAAGATCCAGGAAGTAAAAGAACAAGGTGACCAGCCGCCTTCTTGGGAAGTCACCCTGTTATAGTGTGTTACAGTGAACTCTCCAGGAGAGGCAGGACACGGAGGCTTGCAACAGGGAGCAGAGTTTATTAATGACAGCAGCAGCTCAGCGGACTCGTGTCACAAAGGCTGAGCTGCAAACACAGCAGGGCTGTCTCTTTTATATTGTTACATGTCCAATTTTTTACAGGGGGGTAAAGGGTGACCTTATATGGTTATAACTCTCATTTAGGTGGGAAAAGTTCCAAGTCCATTAGGCATTACAGAAGGGTGGGAAAGTCAAATGCTATGTCAGCCATTGCAGCAGAGTGGGGCACAGCTGGCCATATATGATAGCAGGGCAGGGCATAGTCAGGAGAGCAGTCAGGAGAACGTGGGTGCCCCATTCCCCACTTTGATTCATTGACTGTGGCCAGACATGGTCCTGTCATACAGCATCATTATTATAACTTTCAGGGTCCTCCTGGGCTAATGTCTGGTATCACCATAGTGAGACCATTTTGGCTATTGTTTTTCACTCTCTTATGGCCTCCAGGGAGGATGTGATCATGAGCATTTCCAGAGGCAGCAGGCAAGGGAGGATGAGACAGGTGCCCATTGTGGAAATGACCATGATAATAAGGGTTCTGAACCCTCCAAACATGTTAAACCAGCCTCCAATGAGGTTTCCTCGGTTCCAGCCTGACCATTTTTGTACAAGGACATGAGCTAATTTTCTCATTTTGTGGCTTTTTCAGTGACTACCTGTTGGTTGCCATCTTTTTGTAAACAGCAGTCTGAAGAATTAAATTTTCCACAAACTCCTCCCCCCTCCACTAGGAGGTAGTCTAGTGCCAACCAATTTTGGTAAATGGCTCTTCCAATTTGGGCTTGCTGGTTGGCCAGGAGTTCTAGAGCCATGGCAGTTTCATTGGTAATTATTTCCAAAACTGCCTGGAGTCTTATGATATGGTTTAGCATGTAGATGTGGGTTCTGTATCCCCCGAGACCAGGTGGCAGGGCCATAATATTGTATTATGCACTGAGGTAGCCATTCATCTTCTCCCTACATTTGTGTTCCTCCCAACTCAATAGACCACTCAGACCTCAGGTCATCATGTAGGGGAATTCCCAGTTGTGGACCTTGCTCCTATGGCAACAGGAAGAAGCCTGACTGAATAATTTCTAGAGTACAACATCCACTCCATTTGGGCAGTAGGTAGGTATAAGCCCTTTTCCCACAGATCCAGAAGAGCCCGTCAGGTGCTCCCCAAAATTTCAAGATCAGTAGAGTTCAAATTTTTCCAGGACTGGTTGATTTCTGGGATTCCCTGGAAGGGCCAAGATCCTGTACAGTTCGTTAACTGGAGGTGCTTGGAGTCTGGTGTACAGGACTGGTAGTGGGTAGTCTCATTGGTCAGAGATCGAGCCATATTGAGTGGTGGTGCTAGGCCACCAGGTGTGGAAAATTTCATTTATGGAATACACCTGTTGGCAGAAGGTTTTTCCAACCCATTGAGTGAAATTTTGGTCTTTTGTACTTAGGCAATTCCATCCAATGACCTCTGAGGACAGGACCCAACTGCACGGAGGGGATGATGCCCATTGGACTATGGTCTCATTCTAAAGGAGGATTTCAGAAACCTCCAGGCTAGATCTCTCCCATGACTATTCCTCACTCATTCAGGCTCCCCCACATACCCAACAGTTTGAAACATTTAAGGTTTGGGTTATGTTTTCTGCCAAGTATATAAACAGATTCTGGCTGACCATGGGCAGGTCTAGGGCAGCCTTTTTAAGGGAGGCCTAAAGTAGGGTGTAGAGTCCCAAGTCTTGGCCTGGAGAGGACCCAGGGCTGGTGAGGGGTTGGAGACAGTCATGAATCCTACCCACTGGGTTGGTTGAAGTGCACATGGTCCAGGTTCTGCCATCTATCTCATCCCCATCATTGATGACTATGCACTTGGTTGGGGATGGTTTAGGAGGGGATAGTTTTGGGGCTCTGGTTGGGCCTTTTGGGGCCTGCCAGGAAGCGCCCAGCCCTCCATCCTCTTCATCTCCCCTCTTTGTGGGGAGCCCAAAGAGGAGCACCAAGGCAAGAGCCCAAGCTAGAATCAGGCTAGGGTTCATGTTCCCTCAGGGGATGTGAAGTATAGCTTGTCTGGAGGTCCCCAAAATTGTTAACAGGGGAACAAGATAATGTGATACATGCAACAGAAAAGCAAAATAAAAGTATCACCAGTCCCAAAGAGCGAAGTCCAACAATTTCTGTAGGGGCACATTTTTTCACTAGAGATCCTCAGGCTTCCGCTGTGCATAGACTAGTCAGCCCTCGGAGTGACTAGGCCAAAGCTGGTGTTGTCTAGGGTCTCCAAAGCAGGAGTGGGTCCTTGTTTCTGGAGAGTCAGCTTGCATGGTAAAGTGGGGTGAGGAATGCAGTCCCAAGCAGTCATGGCTGGTTTGAGTCTGCTGTGATGTATACACGGAATGACCTCAGCTACTTTGACTGCATTTGGGGTAGACAACAAGATAGTAAAAGTTCCCCTCCACAGGGATTTGAGGGTCTGGACGTTCCATTCTTTTACCAAAACAGAGGTACCTGGTTTGTAGCAGTGTACAGGGGGGTTAAGACTAACTGGAAGTCATTCTCCTACCCAGTAGTGAATGGCCCACATGGTTTTTCCTAAGGCTAGGAGTTATTGCAAGGCCGTATGTCCAACCGCTGTCAGATCACGTTGAATAGCCTTTATGAGAGGGGGAGGCCTTCCATATGGAATTTAAAAGGGAGAGAAGCCTATGCGCTTGGTGGGATTAGATCGGATCCAGAACAAAACCATGGGAGGACTTTGTTCCAGTACAGGTGGGTTTCTTGGCAAATCTTTCTGAGATGAGTTTTTATAGTCCTGCTCATGTGGTTGGCCATTCCTGAACTTTGGGGTCGATAGGCAGTATGCAGCTTCCAGGTAATTTTTAAATTCTGGGCTAGCAGTTGAAGAATTTCAGCTACAAATGCTGGTCTGTTGTCAGATCCAATGACCAAAGGCAGTCCAAACCTAGGGATGATTTCTTGCAGGAGTATTTGGGCTACTTCGTGAGCCTTCTTGGTTTGGGTAGGAAAGGCCTCAATCCAACCAGAATAGGTGCACACCAAGACCAGGAGAGATACTGATAGCCCTGAGACTTGGGCATTTTGGTGAAGTCCACTTCTAGGTTTTTGAAAGGAGTTGCATCCATGGCTTGAATTCCTGGAGGGGCACTAGAGTGTGTTTTGGTGTTGCGTGCACACAGAGTACATCATTAGCATACGGTCCAGATCAGACTGTCAAGCTGTGGAATATGGAAGTACTAGCCCAAACTGGCTTTGGATGCTGTTTGTCCAAAATGGGAATCTTCATGGAACTGTTCAACTATCTTTGGGGCCAAGGTATTAGGGATAACAACCCGTCCATCAGGCAGTTTCCACCATCCTTCTGGGAGAAGTGATCCATTTTCTGTCTTGAGCCAGGTTACCTCCTGGGGAGTGTATGTCAGGGTACAGTTGAGCAGAGAAGGTGGGAGCAAGGGGGCTATTAATTTTTGTTGGCCCTCTGATGTGAGAGGCAGGCCCGTGGCAGCTAGCCTGGCTGCTTTGTCCACCTTGCGGTTTCCTCTGACTTGGGAACTATTTCCCTTTTGGTGGCTTCTACAGTGTATGACTGCCACCATTTTTGGAGCCCAAACTGCCTCTAGGGGTTCTAGGACTTCCTCCTGGTATTTTATGTTCTTGCCCATTGAGACGATTAAGCCCCATTCCTTATATAAAGCTTCATGGGCATGGAGGGTAGTAAAGGCAAACTTGGAGTCTGTGTAAATGTCGACTTTAGTTCCAGCAGCCAGCTGTAAGGCATGGGTCAAGGCAATTAACTTAGCTTTCTGGGCCAAAGTCCCTGCAGGCAAGGCCTTGGCTTTGATGGTGTAGTTGAGAGTGACTATGGCATACCCTGCTTGGAATTGGCCATTGAAGACAGAGCTGCTCCCATCCATGTAGTATTCAACATCACAGTCTGGGAGAGGCTGATCTTTGAGGTCTAGCCAGCTGAAGAATACTTCATTGAGCACTTCTATGCAATCATGGTCTGCAGATCCTGGCCCAAGTGGCAACAGTGTAGCAGGACTGAGAATCGTACCTACTTCCAGATGTATGTGAGCGTTTCTGCATAACATCCCTTGATATCTAGTTAGTCGGGCATTAATGAGCCAGTAATGTCCTTTAGAGTCCAGCAAAGTAAGGACAGCATGGGGCACCCACACAGTGGTTTCTTGTCCAAGGATTAACTTGTCAGCTTTAGCAACCAGAAGTGCCATGCCCACTACTGCCCAGAGACAGGGCAGCCAGCCTCGGGCCACTGTGTCCAGCTGTTTTGAAAGGTATGCCATTGGGTGGTGCCAGGAACCCAGAAGCTGAGTTAGAACTCCCACCACAATGCCCCATCTCTCATGGAGATATAGAAAGAAGGGCTTTTCCAAGTCAGGCAGTCCCAGTCCTGGGGCACTTGTAAGTGCCCTTTTTATGTCCATGAAGGCCTTTTGTTGAGCTGTTTCCCAGATCAGGGGTTCTTTCTTCTCCCCTTTGATTGCTTCATATAGGGGTTTGGCCAGCACTGCAAAGTTAGGGATCCAGATCCTGCAGAAACCTGCTGCCCCCAGGAACTCACAAACCTGTCTTCAGGTGTTGGGATGGAACCAATAGCCTGTTTGCACTCCGATCCCAGTTGGCATTGTCCTTGGGAGATATAGAACACCAAACATTTGATTTTTTTGTGGCATATTTGGGCCTTTTTCTTAGATACCTTGTATCCTTTTTCCCAAAGCAGGTTGAGGAGGAGTTCAGTCCCTTTTATACATTCTTGGTGGGTCCTTCTGGCCAGCAACAGGTCATCAATGTATTGGAGCAGAGTACATCCACTTTGTTTGACTGGGAAAGCCTGTAGGTCAGAAGCCAGGCTCATGCCAAAAATGGTTTGGGAGTTCTTGAATCCCTGAGGCAACTGAGTCCAAGTTAATTGTCCTTGGGTCCTCTTGGGACTGTTCCATTAGAAAGCAAAAATGAGTTGACTCTGGGGAGCCAGTCTGATACAGAAGAAGGCATCATTAAGGTCCAGACAGGTGAAGTAAGTGGCACCACCAGGGATTAAGCTCAGAAGTATGTATGGGTTAGGAAGGGCAGGGTGCAGTGTGTCGGTTTCTTGGTTAACTGGCTTGAGATCTTATACCAGTCAGAAGTCATTGGTCCCTAGTTTTTGAAGTGGCAGCATAGGTGTGTTCCAGGGAGACTGGCATGGCCTTAAAAGTCCATATCTGAGGAATCTGTCCAGATGTATTTGTATCCCCTGTTGAGCCTGTTGGGGGATATAGTATTGTTTTTGTCAGACCACTGTTGCACCTGGTTTCAGTTCCACCAGAACTGGGAAAATGCTGTAGGCTAGACCTGGTGGGTTGTCTTCAGCCCAGACTCCAGGCACTTAGAAGGGAATCTCCAGCAATCTTTGTGTTGTGGCCTCTAAGTTAAACAACCACCATTTTTTCCCCCTGGGGAACAGTGAGGGACAGGATCTGAGCCTCTGAATCTCCCAGAGTTACAGATATCTCTCTGGTCTTTAAGAAAGTTATTTGGGCCTGTAATTTACTCAGCACATCTCATCCAAATAGAGGTATTGGGCAGTCGGGCAGGCAGAGAAACTCGTAAATGACCTCTCTTTTTCCTATGTTGCATCTTCTGGGCAGTAAGAAGGTGTGTTTCTGTCGGTTTCCTGTGGCTCCGACTATGGCGGTTTGTTTCTGAGAAAGAGGTCCAAGAGGCTGTGTGACTACTGAATGTTTGGCTTGAGTATCCACCATGAAATTTATAGGGTGGCCTCCTACCATCATTTGGACCATGGGCTCCCGGGGGCCCAGGGAAAGGGAGTCTGGTTGGTCCTGTTCACTTTCATATTGTTCAACTTCAGCCAAGCTGATGAAATCTTGTTGGGGTGCCTTGGTGGCCAGTTTGCCTGGGTTGCGGTCTCCTTGGGAGGCTTGTCCCTTTCTCAGTTGCTGGAATTTGCCCTTAGTGGTGGCCTGGAGTTGGGGACACTCATTCTTCCAATGACCATCTTCATGAGAGAAGGCACATTCATTGAGTCTGAGGTGGTCTGGAACTGGGTGCACCCTGTGGCTGACAGGCTTTTAGCCTTGGCCCTGGGGCCCTTTCAGAGATCCTGACTTTTCAACCAGTGCAGCAGCTAGGAGGTCCACCTTCTTCTTCATTCTCTTGTCTGCCTCGCAGTGGGCTTCCAGGTCCCAGCTGATGAACACCTTGGTTGCAATTTCTAGGAGGTGGGCAATTTTCATGCCAGCAAACCATTCCAGCTTTTGCAGCTTGTGGTGAATATCACCCTGTGTTTTTCCCACAAAAGTGGCATTGACTATCCTCTGGTTTTCAGGCTGTTCTGGGTCAAAGGGCATGTAGAGGCAGAATGCCTCACAGAGCCTTTCATAGAACTGACTGGGGCTCTTGTCTGGCTTCTGGAGGACTTCAGAGATCTTACTCATGTTGGTCAGCTTCTCCCCCCACTTCTTTGGCCTCTCAAAAGAGCCTCTTGGTATTGCTGCAGCATCCATAGGCCCTGATCTGTGTTGGGGTTCCACTGTGGTTCCTCATTGGGGAAATGGGTCTGGGCATACGCTTGGGCATTCAGCATCCTGGACAGGGCATGGTCTTGGAGCCATTTTAGAGCTGCCTGGCTGATACAGCATCACCCTTCTGTATTGAAGAGCGTCATTAGGCGCTGCCTGTAGTATATCCAGGTGGGCCAGTGAGTCTGGATTATGGACTGGACCAGATCAAACATGGCTTTGGGCTTCTTGGTATAGGAGGGCATGTGATGTTTCCAATTCAGAAGGTCAGTCATTGTGAATGGCTGATATATGCAGGTTTTGGTTTCCTCCCTGTAGGTGCCCATCCTGATCATAGTATAAGGGACCTCGTGTCTCTCGGAGCAGCATCTGGAGAGCCATTCCCCATGGTGACCCAGTTGAAGGCTGGGTCTGGCTTGGACCATACGAGGTCAGGACAGGTGGCAGTGGGGTCTCTGGAGAAGTGGGGGGTGAGGTTATCTCATCTGATGGGCCAGGAGGAGATGCTGGAGTCCCCACTGGAGTGGAAGGCAGTGAGTAGGACTGTGGGAGTGGTGGGGCAGTTGGCCTGGTCCCATAGGGAGATGGCAGATCCTCCAAATCTGAGGGCAGAATGGCTGGCTTGAAGGCTGCACATAGTGGTCACCTTTGGGCATGAGTCTGACCTAGGACTGGCATTTCTCAGGCCAGGAGAATTTGGCTGTGCTTTTCCATGCAAGCCTTTAACCAGGAGGGTGGAGAATGAACTAAATATTTCCAAGAATCAGTATACGGATATTGGTCAGGGTGGCCCTGAGGGTCATTTCCATGTTGGCCAGTAATAACCCATTTGACTCAATGGATAAGAGAGAGATCAAAGGACGCCTCAGAGGGCCATCCTACATTTAAAGACAGCCAAAACACCTCACAGAATGTCCTGAGTTTATCAGGAGATAGTTTGACAGCATAGTCTCCAGATAAGCCCTTTTTAAAATTCCTCAGCATACAAGCAAGGGGAGTTTGTTTGCTAGGTGTCCTGTCCATGTTTTCCACCCATGATCGGTGTCACAACAGACACTCTATTCCAATTGCTTTGCCCATCTCCAGCTGTTCACCTCCTGGGGATATTTCAGGTGCCTCTTGGCTTTGGGGAGATGATATAAACCCCCATCAGGACCTCTACTGTGAGAGTCACCCTTAACCATTTGAAGTTTGCCACGGAACCATGGATCAGGATTCTGCACTCAATTCATTCACTCAAATACAACCACATGCATTCATTCACCACCTGAAAATTACTGAAATTCTGACCTGAGAATGTGGTTTCCTCCATGAAATGGAGTTCACCACTCAAAAATTACTTAAATCTTGAGCTGACTGGGGAATGTGGTTTCCTCTGTGAAACAGAATACTAAGATGTTCCCCCTTTGGGAGGTGATCAGGCTCCCCTTCTACTCTCACAGGAGTAGGAACTTAGTGGGACCTGGGTCTTTACCTAGTCCAGTGGGTGGAGCTCCTCTGGTCTGGTTCCTGCACCTCTTTGGGTTCTGTTGTGCTCAGGGTTTGACCCTCAGTCCCACTCACAGAGAACTCTCCATTGGCAAACAAGTACAGTCCACATCATCGGGTGTCCCACGGGCTGAGACCAAGAGACAAGGGAGGCAGTCAAGCCACCATCTCCACCACCCTGAAAAGCCCCCAAGAAATGTTACAGCATGTGACAGTGAACTCTCCAAGAGAGGCAGGACGTGGAGGCTTGTAGCAGGAAGCAGAGTTTATTGATACTGGCAGCAGCTCAGCAGACTCATGTCACAAAGGCTGAGATCTGAATGCGGCAGGGCTGTCTCTTTTGTATTGTTACACTTCCGGTTTTTTACAGTGGGGTAAAGGATGACCTTATATGGTTATAACTTCCATTTAGGCGGGAAAAGTTCCAGGTCCATTAGCTGTTACAGCAGGGTGGGAAAGTCAAATGTTGCATCAGCCATTGCAGCAGAGTTGGGCACAGCTGAGCATATATGATAGCAGGGCAGGGTGCAGTCAGGAGAGCAGTCAGGAGAATATGGGTGCTTCAAGCCTAGGGAAAGTGTACTTTCAGGGGATATCACATCACAAGTTAGTCAAGCAACCCTTGTTAAGCTATTCTTGAAAATGAATTGCTTAGGCTATTTTCCCACATGTCCTGAACCCCATCAATACACATGTATATTAGTAATATTCTTTATGGACAATTTAAGGGATGCCAGGGGTGATTTTGAAAACATTATACTTTATTTTCACTATATATGCAGACTGTAGACCCAGACCTCCCCAAAAGAGGCAACTACCATTTGCTTCTACGTGTCAATTCTTAGAAACCTGATAGCCACCATTTATGCTACATCTAACACAAGAAGAAAGGTGGTAAGGAAAGAACTCCAATTTTCTCCTAGAAATAAAAACAAAAATAAAGTTTTACTTATTCCTCTCCACCTTCAGTCTCCTACCACTTTTTTATGTATCAGGTCCTATTCTCAGCTAAGAAAGATGTTAATGATCTTATTAACATATTAAACAATGGCCTAAGAAAGGCTGACATTTTCTGAAGCTTTCGGTCAATGATTAAAGCAATGAAAGTTGCCAGTTACTCAGACCAAGCCCATAAACCCCTGAAATTCACTTACTGCCTGAAAGGTCAGGTAAATTAAAGGAAAATATAGGGCTGGCCTTGAAGAGTCTGAATGTGGTGGTCCTGAATGCTCTTAAAAGTGGCTGAAACTAGGAAGCATTAATTCTAGCCAGCTTCCTGGTATTGATTAAGGAGTAACTGCAAATGCTCATTTGTGGGCAAATTAAGAGATAAGTCCATTTCGGAAGGTCATTAACATGCCATTTTTCTAATTAATATTACTGACTTAAAGAGCTGCAGTTAAATTTTCCCAGTAATTATAAAAGTCATCATTCTGAAGAGTAGGAATCATTTATTTAATACCAGATCCAGGTTTTCAATAAATAGCCATTTCTTCTGACACCCTACTAGAGAAGGTCTGAAGTTTTGAATTATGAGTTGAAGGCGTGAACAGTTCTGCTTAGTTGATACTGGTTAGAAATGTAATGTACAAAAATTTTTTTAAACTAGAAAATACATTGAATTGTATGGAAGAAAAAATATATTATTCTTTCCTCCTCTACCACTAAAAGGTAAACCTAACATTTTAGTGTAAACTTTGAAAAGCAAGTTTTGTGTTTTTTCCCCCAAGTGAAAATGATCTTTGTATTACAGCCTCTAGAAGTGGAAACACAGAATGCGGTGGGATTCCCTCAGGAAAAGGGGGTCCAGCCGGCATCCCCTAGGACAGACTGTGACAATGCAGTCAATTAAAATACAGAGTTTGCTATAAAGGCAAAGGAAAGCTTCTTTTGAGCTACAAATAAGAGTCTAAAGAGAAAAAGCAGCAGCCACGTGTGAATGGACCATCTTAACAAGAATGGCAAGGTAGGTGGAAATGGGATGCTAGAAAGGAAGACTGCCTCCCACTGATGGCTGAACAGAACAAAGGTGGATAAATAAAGGGTGGATGAGTCTTAAATAAGTCACCACTTGTGTACTAGTTCCTGCTGACCAGGCGGCCACCTCTCAAGGCCTGGGAGGAGGGGTTGTCTTTGTTGTGAAGGTTTCCTGACCGATTCCTGAGCAAGAGTGGCTGGAAGCCTCCTGGGCTTCCCCGAAAGTGCCTGCGGTCGACAGCAGCACCAACTCCCAGGCCAGAGCTGCCCTGAGAACATCCAGACTGTCTTGCTATTAGTGGCCCCGCGGGGCCACATGCTTTGGCTGGCTTTTGTGTGTGTCACACGCATGTGCCCCGTGTGCTCAGAGCAGGCTGCGTGTGCTAGCTGCACCACGCTGGGCTCAGTGTCGGGTGCGTGGCCCCACGCTCCAGTGCACGTGTAGCTACTGGTGACTGAGAAGGGATGTGTCACCCATGGTGCTTGGTGGGGCAGTGAAAAGCAGAAGTGGTGGTGTCACTTAAGGAATTCCTTTTGTTCTAGGCCCAGGGCTCACCCTCATCCCTGAGGTGTCAGGGAGTGTGTGGGGAGAGATAGACCCTCTGCTGCCCCCCCCAGAAGGGTGCTGCCTGTCCTGTCCTGCGGGCCTGGGCATGGCACCTGCAAGCTGAGAGCACTATCATGGAGGGAGAGAAGATGCCAGGGCAGCCACATGAAAGGACAGGATGGTTTTTAAACGGGTCATGAGCACCATCTTCAGAACTGCCTATTGCGGTGGGTAAGCTGGGGCATCTGAGCAGGTTTCTGGGGGAGGGGGCACCACCATTCTAGGGACAGGCATGGTCCTTCCAGGCCCCCTACCCTCTCCTTCTGCCAGCTGGAAACCAGGGATCGAATCGGGCTTCCCAAATGGAACCAAGGACGGGCTCTTCTGAAGGGCACCTGTTGTGGTGGGGACACCTGCATTTGTCCACCCTATAGCTGTAGTCTGGTCTCAGCCTGGGCTTAATGAGTCAGGCTGAATTTTCTAGAGCCTTTCCGTATCTGCTGGCCAGAGCTCCCTGCGGTGTCCACAGGATTTGTCATGAGCACTGAGATGAGCTGTGCCTCCTTGACAATGGTGAGCTCCCTGGTGCTGCCTTAAGGGCGGCAAGCACTTAATAGTGGGAGCCCCAGCCATCTTCTGGTGCTCCCACCTTAGGGATCCAGGGCACCCCTGCCAGGACCTGCTGCTGTTTAATTGCCCCATCATGCGGCCTTTGGCCAATGCTGATCTGTTTCAAGGGACCTAGGGCTCCTGGACACCACCTTGCAGAGAGGGCACAGAGGCCACTGCTCAGACAGCCGAGGGCCAGAGACTGACCCCAAACTTCTGGGAGCACTTGGGGCAGTCCTGCCTCTCTGCCTAGCCCTGACTGCGGGAGCTAGCGTTACCTGCAGGCCCAGGGTCAGAGGCTGACTGAAAGGGACTTGGGGCTGGGCAGCAATGGGGCACGTGCAGCTCTGGTCTGTGCTTCTGGGGGCTGCAGCGACTACGGGGTCTGGTCTGAGGACTGGCCCCTGGGGCCAATGCCATTTTTTGTGCACTTGAATAAATTAAAATATTTACTAAAAGCAAGTTTTAAACTTTTTTTATTGAAACATAATTGATTATATGTACTCATTCATCTCTACAAAACTTAATTATTCTTTATGTCCATTACGCAATTTCTCCCTAACCCTCCACCTCCCTGTTTCCCACCTCTAGTAACCATAGTTCTGTTTTCTCCTTCTGAAAGTTCCAAGTATTATTGTGGTTTCTTTGTCTTTCTTTCTGTCTTTCTTTCTTTCTCCTATCTTTTCCTTTCCTTCTTTTTTAGCTCCCACTTATGAGTGAGGACATGCAGTATTTCTCTTTCTGTGCCTGGCTTGTTTCACTTATCATCATTTTCTCCAAGCTCATCCATGTTGCTGTGAATGGCTGAATTTCAATCTTTCTTATGGCTGAGTAGTATTCCACTGTGTGAATATACCACATTTTCCTTTTCCAGTCATCCATCAATGGACATTCAGGTTGGTTCCATATCTTGGCTATTGTAAACAGAGCTTTGATAAACATGGGAGCGCAGGTATCCTTTTGACATGATGATTTCCATTCCTTTAGAAATCCCAGTAGTGGGATTCCTGAATCATATGGTAGTCCTATCTGTAGTTGTTTGAGAAAACTCTATAGGTTTTCCATAATGACTGCACTAATTTATAGTCCCACCAACAGCTTAGGAGGCTTCTCCTTTCTCTGCATCCTCACCAGCATTTGTTCTTCTCTGTCTTTTTAATAGTAGCCAGTCTAACTGGGGTGACATGATATCTTAATGTGGTTTTGATTTGTATTTCCCTGATGATTAGGGATAGTGAGCATTTTTTCATGTATCTGTTGGCCATTTGCATGTCTTTCTTTGAGATATGTCTATTCAGATCCTTTGTCTACTTTTTAATCACAATATTTGTTTTTTGCTGTGAAGTTGTTTGAGTTCTTTGTATATCCTGGGTATGAATCCCTTGTCATATGTATGGTTTGCAAATATTTTCTCCCATTCTTTAGGTTGTTTTTTCACTTTGTTGATTGTCTCCTTTGCTGTGCAGAAGCTTTGTAGTTTGATATAATCCCATTTGTTTATTTTTTCTTTTGTTGCTTGTGATTTTGGGGTCTTATTCATAAAGTCTTTGCCCAGTCTTACTTCCTGAAGTGTTTCCCCTATGTTTTCTTCTAGGATTTTTGGAGTTCTGGGTCTTATATTTAGGTCTTTAATTCATTTTGAGTTGATTTTCGTATATGGCAAGAGGTGTGGTTCTAGTTTCATTCTTCCACATATAGATGTCCAGTTTTCCCAGAACCATTTATTGAAGAAATTGTCCCTTTCCCATTGTATGTTCTCAGTGCCTTTGTTGAAGAACAGTTGGCTGTAAGTATGTGGATTGATTTTTGGGTTCTCCATTCTGTTCCATTGATCCATGTGTCTGTTTTTATGCCAGTACCATGCTGTTTTGGTTACTATGGCTTTTTAGTATAATTTGAGGTCAGGTAGTGTTATGCCTCTGGCTTTATTAATTTATTTTTTTTTCTCAAGATTGCTTTGGTTATTTAGGGTCTTTTATTGTTCCATATGAATGTTAAGATTGTTTTTCCTATTTATGTGAAGAATATCATTGGTATTTTGATGGAGGTTGCACTGAATGTGTAGATAGTTTTGGGTAGTATGGACCTTTTCACAACATTAATTCTTCCAATCCATGAACATGGAACTTCTTTTCATCTTTTTATGTCCTCTTTAATTTCTTTCAGCTGTGATTTGTAGTTCTCATGGTAGAAAAGGCTTTCACCTTCTTGGTTAAATTTATAACTAGATATTTTACTTTTTTGGTAGCTATCATAAATGGGCTTGCTTTCTTGATTTCTTTTTCTGCTAGTCTGTTGTTAGTGTATAAAAGTGCTACTGATTTTTGTGGGTTGATTTCGTATCCTGAAACTTTACTGAATTCATTTATCAGCTCTAAGAGTCTTTTAGGTTTTTCTATATATAGGATCATATCATCTTCAAACAGGGACAATTCGACTTTGTCTTTTCCCATGTGGATGCCCTTTATTTCTTTCTCTTGCATGATTGCTCTGGCTACTACTTTCAGTACTATGTTAGATAGGATCAGTGAGAGTGGGCATCTTTGTCTTGTTCCTGTTTTTAAAGGAAAAGCTTTCAGCTCTTCCCCATTTAGGATGATATTGGCAGTGGGTTTGTCATATGTGGCTTTTATTGTTTTAAGATACTTTCCTTCTATACCTAATTTGTTGAGAATTTTTATCATAAAGAGATGTTGAATTTTATCAAATGCTTTTTATAGGTCTACTGAGATGATCATATAGTCTTTGTCTTTCAATTTGTTGGTGTGGTGTATCCCATTTATTGATTTGCTTATGTTGAACCATCCTTGTATCCCTGGGATGAATCCCACTTGGTCGTGGTGTATAGTCTTTTTCATGTGCTCTCATATTCTGTTAGCTAATACTTTGTTGAGGATTTTTGCATCTATGTTCATCAAGGATATTGGGGAAAAAATGTTTTCTTTTTTTGTTGTTGTTGTATCATTGTCTGGTTTTGATATCTTCTTTTGTTGTGTCATTGTCTGGTTTTGGATGCTGGCTTCATAGAATGAGTTTCAGAGAATGGCCTTTGTTTCAGTGTTCTGAAATAGTTTGAAAAGGATTGGTATTAATTCTTCTTTAAAGGCTTGGCAGAATTCAGTAGTGAAGGCTTCTCGCACTGGGATTTTCTTTGTTGGGAGGCTGCTGATTACTGCTTCAATGTCATTGCTTGTTATTGGTCTGATCAGGTTTTCTGTTTCTTCTTTGTTCCATCTCAGTAGCTTGTGTGCTTCCAGAAATTTATCTATTTCCTCTAGATTTTCAAATTTGTTGGCATATAGTTGTTCATAATAGTTTCTAATGATCCTTTGTATTTCTGTGGCATCAGTTGCAACATTTCCTTTTTTCATTTCTGATGTTTTTTTATATGGGTTTTCTCTCTCCTTTTTTTAGTTAAACTAGCTAATGGTTTGTCTATTTTTGTTTATTTTCTCCAAAAACAAACTTTTCATTCTGATGTCATTGTAAATTCACACATACAGTTGTAAGGAATAATACAGAAATCTTATGTGCCCTTTACCAGTTTCTCCTAATGGTAACATCTTGCAAAACTGTAGTGAAATATCACAACCAGTAAATTGATATCAATACAGGCAAGATCTGGAACATTCCCCTCACTGCAGATCCCTCCTATTACCTTTTTATAACCACATATATTTCCCTTCCATCCTATTTTTAAACCCTAGGAACTAATAATCTGTCTTCCATCTCTATAAATTTGTCATTTCAGGAATATTATGTAAGTGAAATCATACAGTATGAAACCTTTAGGGATGAGCTCTTTTCATTCAGCATAATTCTCTGGAGTTTCATCCAAGATGCTGCATATATCAATACTTTATTGCTTTTTATTACTGAGTAGTTCTCCATTGTATGGATGTGCCACAGTTTGTTTAACCATTTACCCATTTAAGGACATCTGGGTTATTTACAACTTTTTGGCTATTATGAATAAAATTGCTATGAACATTTGTGTACAGGTTTTGTGTGAACAGGTTTTCATTTTTCTTTGACAAATTCCCAAGTGTGTAATTGTTGTGTCTTTCAGTAGTTCATGTTTAGTTCTATAGGAAACTGCCAAATTGTTTTCTAGAGTAACTGCACCATTTCACGTCCCCACTCTCAAGGTATGAGTAATCTAGCTTCTCTATATCCTTGGCAACTTTTTATGTTGTCACTATTAGTATTATTTTAGACACTCCAGTAGTCGTGTGGTGATTTTTCATGGTGGTTTTAATTTGCATATTCTTCATGGCCAATGGTGTTGAGTGATTAATGTGCCTCCTGGACAAGACCATGGGCTTCAGTGCTAATTTTCAACAGTAAGTCAACCACTCTTGCCTCTATATTGCCAAATTTAACTCTGTTCATCATTCTAGTGAAATACAGAGGAATATTTAGTAAGCTTTCAAAGGTGTTTGCCAAACTGTTAACTGCATGATTTGTACATGCCACAGCTCAAAGGAAGGATGTGCTCCTAGCTAGAAGTAGGAAAGAGCCACTTAAAAGCAGAACAAATTCTGAGTCAATTACTTTCTTTAAAACTTAGTTTCCCTATTTGAGAAAGACAGATGACAGCACTCCACCAAAATAAACATTCTTTAAATGTCTTTGTGAGCAATAGTGCCCTATGCAAATACTAGTATTACGTGCTACATTGATTCAGTGGTTCAAGCTCACCTTAAAATGCTTATGTTCTAGGAGGTTCAGGTGGCCCAGCCGTTATTCACAGCTTGTTGTAAATTACTTCACAAGGGCAATCACCTCGAAAAAGACAAAAAATGCGGCGCTGGGAGCGCAGCGACGCTTCCGCCACGGTTCGGATCCTACATAGGACTGGCCAGTGCACTCACTGGCTGAGTGCCGGCCATGAAAAAGAAAAAAAAAAGAAAAAAAAAAAACAAGGGCAATCACCTGCTTTCCTCTCACACATGGCTGGGACCAGGGATGGTGGATGATGGGAGTTTGCCTTGTGTGCATTGACAGTGAAGAGTCACACTTGTTGGAGCACAGAGTCCTTGGGAGCTGGGATGCAAAGAGATCCAGAGAGAAAGACGGTAGACTTCAGTGAGTTTTCACCCTTTGGATTGTGACTGATGGAGGCCCTGATATAACTGTTCATCAAGATGAGGAGGAGAATGCTGATTACAAAAACTTTCCTTTTCACAACATTCTCTAGTTTAAAAAGCTCCTTATTCCATGAAAACATCGCCACTCCCTGGTGAAAGAGGACTAGAAAGGGTAAATTCTGCCTCATCCTTTGGCTGCTTGTTACATGTTGGACTGAAGGAAAGGCCAGATTAGTAGGAGACAGTGGGACACGGGAGACAGAAGCAGACACTGGAGGCAGCGAGATTGCTCCTCATTCCACCTGTTACTGGCCATGTCTCCTAGACTAGTTCCCGAATTCCACAGGGACATGCTTTCCTCATTCTTACCAACACCAGTTCCCACTTCAAAGGTTGAGATAAGGATTAAATAAGATGCCATGTCCAACACTCCTCCAGGACACTTGGTAAGCAGGGTCCATTGTCATCACAACCCATGAGTCTGCCAGGGCATCCTGCCCTCTGAAACACTTGGGGACGTATGTGAATGCCAGTTATCATTCCTTTCCTGTGACCTGTGACTGTGACCATTACCCTGTATCACAGAGGGGGCCACTGAAGCCCACTGTGGTCAGAGGGCTTGCTGAAGACTCCAGAGCGATCTCACACATCAGCACCAGGAGATGCCGCAAGAGGCAGGTGCCCAGTGAGGAGAGTGGGCCCACGTCCAAGCTTGCGTCCATCAGGTGCTAGAAGGTCATTATGTCAACACTGAATCAAGCACTTGTATATGTTGCCGCACAACATACACATTTTTGGTGTGCTCATGCTTTCCCGCTGGGCTCCCCGGTGGTTTGCCTAGCAAATCTTGCATATTTTGTCATCACCTATATTTGAAGATAGGATGTTTCTTGATGAATTATCCCATTATCTAACCAGTTTTATCATTATCAGTATTTTTCATTTCCAATTCAAGTTGACACCTATCCATCTATTGGGTCCCTTTATACTAGAACTTTCTATGACATTGAAAACTTTTAACCACACTCCTGTCAACTTTTCTCAAAATCCACATCCCTAGAGGGACATGTTTCCTGGCCCTCAGACTGGTATCTCTGGCTGTGCGTGGGCATTTCCTCCTCGATGTCTCCTCTGTAGTGTCTTACCATGTCAGAGGCTGGCCTTGCAACCCCTCTCTCCATCTTGCTCCTTCTCTGATATTTCTCACCTTGGTGATGGACATTTTGCCCGTATCTTAACCCTGAAGCATGAAAAATCTTTCTATACCCTTCCCATTGTCCATGGCCACAATTTCTCATTGTCCATGGCCAGAACAACTTTCCTAAAATGAAAATCTGATTATATCAATCCTGTATTTGTAAACCCTTCAGTAGTTTCTCACAGCTTGCAGAAGAAAAGCCAAAATATTTAGGCAGATAATCAGAGTCTTCATGAACAGGCCTTGGCTGAATTTTCCACTTCTCCTCTTGCCCTGCCCTCACAGGGATTTTTCACTCCATCTGTTCCAAGCATATTTAAGTTCTCAAAAGCTTCTGTGTTCTCACATCACACTCCCTCTGATGCCTAGCTAACCCACGTCCTCAAAACCCAGTTCAAGTGTCACCTCCCGTGGAAACCTTCCTGCTGAGGATTTCCGAGCTCCCAGAGGCCCCTCCCTTCCTCTATTTTAACATCTGTGCATTAAGCTTGCCTGGCTGGTTTGAAAGTTTCTCTCACTAGATTTTAAGTTACTTAAGGTTGGGTACAATATCTTATTGATATTTTAATCACGGAGTCTATCACAATGTCTGGCACAGATTAGGCATCAGGTACTACCATTTGTTGAAATTATAACGTTATGACAATGGCCCTGTGAACACAGAAAAGACAAGCACAGCATCCCTTCTGGTCATTGCTGAAATGCTGCAGGTTGGTCAAACCCAGAGGGACCTTGGTGCTTCCCTTTGTGGGGTGGTCCCTCCATGACTGCCTCCTTTTCTTACATGCAAATTATCCCCTATCTATTTTTAGCATAACATGTGTTTTTACTATAATCTGCTAACATGAAGTTTTATTTTGTTTTTAACTGAAGCACCTATCAATCCTTCAGGAAGCATAACAGAAATGCTGGACTAGGGTTTAAAATGCAAATACTGAGATATGTTTTACAAATATTAATGGAAACCTTAGATTGTATTCTCCTTTCAGTTCTAATCAGGAAACTGCAAGTTTTTGTAGGGTTGAAGTCAAAAGGTATTTCAATAATAAGTTTCTAAGACAATTGATTTACAAATATCTTTAAATAGAAATCAGGTTTAAATGGCCCTAAAAGACTGTGCATTTCACAGAACTGGAGAGTTAATTCACACCCTGATTTTTAGGGAAGTTATTAAAAATATGCCCCTAAGATTTTTCCTGCCAAGAGGAAATGCTCCATCTACATTGTACCTGCAGTGGTTGGCCTGGGCATGGAGGCAGAGGGGCCCTTGGCTGCAGAGGCAGAGCAGGAAAGTGCAGTGGTTCCTTGGATGCATGGAGGATGTGAAGTGGAGGCTTGGGAGCCTAAAACTTCCAACTCCAAATCCTTACTCTTCCACCTAGTAGCTGGTGACAGCAACTTACCTAACCTATCAGAGCCTCAGTTTCTGCATCTGTAAAATGGAGAAGAATTATGGGCATTACTATTTCAGAATATTCTGAAAGTGGGAAAATAAAAGTATTTATTAGGATATGCCTTCCTCCTCCTCTTATGTTACATATTCCTGCTTCTTTTGTGTTAGTACTTATAACCCCATCTCCCACCACAGTAAGGTCCTACACCTGCAATACCTGCTATCCTCATGTATACATACGTAGTGCTGATTTCTCTCAAAACAAAAAATCCCATTGCATGACAAAATACAAGAATAATAATAATAATTGTAGAGGTCACTATTGCAGGCCTCTGCATATATATAGATATATATTTTTTAATTGATGAACTTATTTATTTATTTATTTTTATTATTTTTGGCCACAAAACAAGTCTTAATACATTTAGAAAGACTAAGATCATATGTTCTCTGACCATAATAACAGAAGCAAATTTAGAAAATTCACAAATATGTGGAAATTAAATAACACTCCTAAATAACAGGTGAAAAGAAAAAACACAGAAAAATTAGAGAGTACTTTGAGATAAAAATCAAAGCACAACATATTAAAATTTATAGGATGCAGGGCTCATGCCATACTTGAAGGAAAATTTATATTTGTGAACACCTATACTAAAAATAAGAAAAATCTCAAATCATTAATGTAATCTTATATTTAAGAAAATAGAAAAAGAAGAGCAACTAAACCAAAAGCAAATATAAGTAGGAAATAACAAAGATTACAACAGAAATATATGCAATAGAGAATTAAAAAACAATAGAGACAATTAAGAAAACCAAAAGTTGATTCTTTAAAAAGATCAACAAAATTCAAAAAACTTTGTCTAGACCAAGAAAAAAAGAGAAGACCAAAATTATTAAAATCAGAAAAAAAGCAGGAGCATTTTTACATTTTCATTATGTTTTCTTGTGGTGGTAAGATTTAGTTTCTTTCTCTTTCTCATTTGCATTTTTGTTCCACTAGTGGGTTTTGTTCTTTCTTTTGTATTCAAGGTAGTGATTACCTTTTTTCACATTCTAGATATAGGACTCCCTTGAGGATTTCTTGTAGGGCTGCTCACGTGGTGGTAAACTTCTTCAGTTTTTGATTATCTGGAAAATACATATTTCTCCCTCGTTTCTAAAGGATGGCTTTGCTGGATAAAGTATTATTGGCTGGTAGTTTTCTTCCTTTTAGTGTTTTGAATATATCACTCCATTTTCTTCTGGCCTAAAGAGTTTTTGTTGGAAAGTCTGCTGTTAGTCTGATAGGGGCTCCCTTGTAGGTGACTTGTGGCTTTTCCTTTGCTTCTTTTAAGATTCTCTCTTTGTCTTCAAGCTTTGCCAGTTTGACTATAATGTGTCTTAGAGAGCATGTTTTGGGGTTGAATCTGTTTGGGGATCCTTGAGCCTCCTGGATCTGAAGGTCCTTGTCTCTCCCTATACCTGGGAAGTTTTCTGTTATTATTTCATTTAATAATATTTCCATGCCTTTACCTTCTCCTCTCCTTCTGGAACACCCATGATTTAAATGTTTGTGTGCTTAAGTTTGTCTGCTAGCTCTTAGATTTTCTTCAATTTTTTTTTCATTCTTTTCTTCTTTTTTTGTTCTACCTGGGTTATTTTGAAAAGACTATCTTCAAGATCAAAAATTCTTCTGCTTGTTCTAGCCTGCTACTTAAGCCATTGGTTTTGTTTTTATTTCATTGAGTGAATCTTTCTGTTCCATGGATGCCATTAAATTCTTTTTTAAGGTATTAGTCTCTTTGCAAATTTCCTTCTTCGTATCCTGAATTTTTTTTTCTCACTTTGTAATGTTGTCTGAGTCTTCTCATTTCTCAGTGAGTTTCCTTAAGATTGTTTCTCGGAATTCCTTTGCAGTCATTTTAAGGGTTTCCTGCTCTACAGGGTATGGAATTGAGAATTACAATATTCTTTTGGTGGTGTCATATTTTCTTGCATTTTCATATTTCTATTATCCTGATGTTGATGTCTGGTCATCTGGTAGAGCAGTTGCTTCTTCTATTACTCTAGAGTGGGCTTTGAGGAGAGAAACATCTTCTGCTTTTTCCAGTCTCCACTGGTGACTCTTCTTGTGTCGATGCAGTCAAGTGTCTGCTGGGTCACCTACACAATGGCTGTGGCTACTGCTGTGGTTTTGAGCTGCTTTTGTGGCATGCATGGCTGTGGTGGTAGCTGTGGTGGGCCACTGTGTGGAGGTGGTATTTTCAGTATGCTCTCTTGCCTGCTTCCAGGAGGAAGGGCCATTTGCCTCTATTATTTCTAATCTATACAACAGCCCCACAGAGTAGGTGTCAGTCACCTGCAGCAGAGAGAGGCACTGTAAATAACAAAGACAGATAGGGAGCAGGGGGACAGTCCATAGAATCCCTGGTGTGGTCATGCCCACAGCCCCTTGGGAACAAAGCTGCCAAAGTGTGGCTTGTCCCTGCACACAGCTGCCACACTCTCTGCCATGTAACTCTCCAAATTCAGCCACATGGTTAGAGGCCGATGTGCCTGGCCAGGGACACAGACAGGAACCCTGCCTCGTAGAAACCCAACCAAACCTGTCCTGAGCCAGTCTGAAGGTGAAAGGACATGGAGAGGGTGTGAGCCTCCTTACAAAAGGCACCTGTCATTCACAGTCACCTCCCCCCCTTCTCTTCCCTTCACATCTGATGCAGGGGCAGGAATGCTAGTGTTTACTTATGGAGTGAGACTCTCTCTCTTCTCAAAATAAATAAATACACACACACACACACACACACACACACACACACACATATGGTTGACTACTTATGGATGTATGCTCAATTTAACTAAAACCAAGGAATTAGAAGTGTAATTGCATAGAGAAGTGCTCTTCTTCTCTGCAAATTTTGTCCAAGGAAACTAGTAGCTGTGCTTCATCGAGATGGGAAGAGGTGGTCCCTGGTGGGGATATGCCAGAGACAGTGGGAGGAAAGGGACAGAGCTGTGAAGAACACGACCATGTTAGCGTAGACACTTCATAAAAAGTCTCACATCATCTTTAAAGAAAGAGAAAGTGCTATAGATTGGGTGCCCTTCCAAACTTATTGAAGCTTAATCCCCACTGTTAACTTCTGATGGTGGGAAATCCTATTACGGCAATTGAAAGGTGGGGCTGTGAAGAGGTGAATGGATTAATAATGGTGGTCAGGGGCATGGTTCTGAAGGCTTTAAAAAGGAGAGTGAATGAAGAGGTTGGGCCCTTTCTGCTCTGCCATTTCTACCAAGTGAGACCCCTGCATTGCTGTAAAGCCAGCACCAAAGAAGATCATTACCAGATGTGTTCACTGGACTTTGTACTTCTCAGCCTCCAAAACTGTAAGCCATGAATTTTGTTTTCTTTATAAATCACTCAGTTTCAGGTATTTATGGTATAAGCAACAGAAATAGACTAATATGGTTAAGAAGAGAGAGAAAGGGAAAGAAGGGAGGCAAAAAGTAGGAGATGAAGGAAGGGAGAAAGAGAAAAATCAGGCTGCTGTTTTAAGTAGGAAATTCAGAGAAGCAAAGGACAAAAGGCTCAGAATCCAGACCAGACGAGAGAGAATCCGGGGATGCTAGTTTATCTGGTGGGTCAGGTGGCACTGGGTCAACCATGAGAAACTGCATGAGGGAGGACACAAACAAACAAACAAACAAACAAACAAACAAAACACATCTACAGAGACCTTAGGCATTGCAGGTGTTGTGAGAGAGTTCAGACTGTATGTGAAGGATAATAAATAAATAGATAAATGATCAAATAAAACAACATAGCAAAAAAAGGAAACACCTGAAAAACAGTGTTAAGTGCTTTAAATATATGCCAAGCTACACAAGAATGTGACTAATTGTGACTTCTCTCAATTGTATATTCTCTTATTCTGAGTTTCCCATTAATTGTAGTATGAAACACAGATGTGCAGGAAGAGATTCTGAGGATGCAGTAATAAAAGGCTTGATTTGTGAAGTCGAAAGTAAAAACTGCAAAGTCAAAGCCTGTGGTTGTTGAAGAAGGATCTTCCCTTCCCCCACAGGTGACCATGGGAACATCTCTCTGCACAGCACATGTGCATGGATTTATATCTGGGAATTGCTTAGGAAAATGCTATGGTCAGTATATTTGTGTCCCCTCCAAATTAATATGTTGAAATCCTAACCACAACATGGTTACATTAAGAGGTGGGACCTTCAGGAGGTGGTTAGGATTCATGCCCTTATAAAAGAGACACTGAGAGACTTCCCCCGCCCCTCCCACCATGTGAGGACACAGTGAGAGGGCGCCATCTGTGAACCAAGAAGCAGCTGTCAACAGACACCAAATCTGCCTGCACCTTGGTCTCAAACTTCAAAGCCTCCAGAGCTGTGAGAAATAAATTTCTCTTGTTTCTAAGACACCCAGACTCTGGTATTTTGTTATAGTAGTCAAAACATAGCAAGATAGACAGTCTCATCATATTCCCAGATTGTCATCTGTTAGTGACACTAATCAGAGATAGAGTTTTAGCAGAAGCCACACTGTAATTTGGCAGAATGCAAGAGAAAATATCTGCCCTATCTACACAGAATAGAGCAATGCCCAAACAATCCACACGCACAGGAATCGGCACCACGTGCACAATGGAACCACATGAGAAGGAGCTCCAATCAAAGTGATGCAGGCTGAAGATGGTTCTAGGCGGAGATAAGAAAACACACAGGACTGATTTTATTCCTTCCTACCGTTTCAGAAATAGATTAAGGTCAAGATGTGTGGTTTGAGAAGGCCAGATTTCCAATCCTATTAGTAATTAACTTATTCACAGTACACATTTACCAATCTGTGCTGCAACAATACACAAAGTATTCTATATCAGTGTCTCATGATGAATGATTCAAGAAAAAGAAATATTCACTTTTTTTCAGGTTCCAAAAATTATAGAAATAAGATAGCCTATGAAGAAACACACAGACACACACACTTAACCACACATGCATGCATACATCGCAATAGCTCCTGTCAGAATTTTCCTAGTGGGCTTTGAAAACAGTGGTTTGAAATGGACAATAAAGTTTCTTTTTGTACCCTCAAAAGATGAAATTTACTATAGTAAAAAGCATATGTGAAGTAGAAATCTCTGAACAGTATAAAGTTCCCTACTTTGAGACTAAACTTGTGTTTGTGTGTCGTAATTATCTCTAGAAGAGCAATTTACAGGGCAACTTTTGTTGATAAAAAACTTCTTTCTCTATTCAGGACTTTCCTCATACTTAGAAAACCAAATTAATTGTACCAATATTGTAAACAAAAGGAAATCATGTCACCGGTTAAATTTTGCTACAAACAGTCTCATTAGAGAACTCAGAAATCCCAAGATTAATTGGAATTAATCTTATGTTCATAATGTATAACAGCAGTAATTAGTGATGGTAAATTAATATTTGGAAATTCACAATAGTTAGCTAACCTTATTTCATTATGATGAATTCTAAACTATATTTTCCCACTTGTAATTGTTTAAAAATTGAACTTTTTGCTTTGTCGTAGTGAATGAACTTCTTTATTTTACATATTTTTAAAAAAATTTTTACACATATCAATAGCTATAAGGTATCTCTAAAAAGTGTGAATTAAGTAATTTTTTCAAAGTGTGGCTTTGAGTTTATGACTCTTGTGACAAAAAGGTTTTACATGACAAAAGCTACTAGCAGACATAATCGGGAATGAAACAAACGTTTTCCTTTACTTAACAAAGTTCAGTAGATACTGAAGAGACTTTTTCACCCTTTTCATCACCTGGAGTCTTTGAAGAGCACCGCTGAGGCTGCTCAGAGTTCCTCTGCGTGCAGACCACGCAAACTGTGGCAGGAACAGCACCTGTGCAGTAGGACGCACGTGCAAACGAGCCTCCTGTCTCTGCAAACCCTGCTGGACCAGGTGACGTCTGCTTTTTTTCCCACCCCACAGGAAAACTCCAGTAGGGAGACACTAATCAGATTACTGCTGAGAAATGGGAAGCCCTTTCAGCCTGGAGTATCCTGTGCAGAAAAAATATAACACAACCACGCAATACTGCCCCCAGGGAGTGTGCTCCTTGTCTGCAAAGTGTTCCACCGCAAAGAATCCTCAGTCCTTTGGAATCACCATTAGATGAGCCTAAATGGACTTCCAGGCCTACTTTGTCTGGCTCAGGGGAGTACTGTAAACCCGTACCTTGTCGTTAATTCATTTGAGAGAGTCAAGATGCATAAGGATGGTGCAAACAGTACAGCAGAAAGAGGCTCCCGGGAATTGGCTGGATGCCCCAGCGGCAGGGGGCCTGCAAGTGAGGTCCTCCTGTCCTGCACGTGGGAGCGAGGCCAGCGCAGGGAGATGAGGGAAAAGAACACACAGCAGAATGTGAGGGACAGGTTTCCATGGTGTGAAATGTGCCACCCATTCTATGCTGACACCCTGTGCACATTATAAACACCATCCTGGAAAGGCATAGAAATGTTTTTATGGCAGTTCTTGATTCAGTTCAAAAGGAATTTCCAATAGATTCACTAACTCCGGGGACTTTGATTAATATTCTAAAGCTATAGGACAGTTCACTGTATACTAACAACATATTCTGCCTTATGGAAATATGTAAAATCTTGGATATATGGCTTTCTCCAAATCGGAGTGTCCCTAGAGTGTTCGACTCTTGGTCAAAGACCCTACAAGAGAAGTGAATAACTGACCCATTCCAATAAGATTTGCAAGCAAAACAAATTTTAAAAAGCAGTGATGGTAGGAAGAAGATTAATTTTGAATAAAAACCCATTTTCAGCATTTTTCTCACAATTATTTTTTTAAAAAACACTTTCTCCATTCTTCCTATTAATCCTTGGCCTGTGCCAGATCTTCCACAACTGAGAATTACATCCTACAAGTCAGGGGCTGGTGGTGGGGAGCAGTAACTGGAAATGAGGGACACAGAGGAGCAAGTAGAGCTAGAGACATAGGAGGACATGTGTCAACAACACATGACTTATATCCACACCTCAATACCTTCTGAAACCAAATTGGCCATCTTCTCAGTTACCAAGAAAACCTTCTGATCTGAAGGTCTACATGCCCTTCAAGGAGTAGATTTAATGAGCAGAATAACTACTACACAGGTACTATATTAGTCCGTTTCTGTTGCTTATAATAAAATGCTCAGAACTAAGTGATTTATAAGAAAACAAAATTTATTACTTACAGTTTCTGAGGCTGGAAAGTCCAAAGTTCATCTGATGGTAGCAACAGTGACCCAGGGATCTCCCATTGCAGGACGGTGGAAGCAGAGAGAGCAGAGAGAGAGAGCAAGACAGACAGATGCTTCTCCCTCTTCTTTCAAAGCCCTCAGAACCACACCCCTGACCACCATTTTTAATCCATTCACTACAGCAGGGTTCTACAATTTAATCATCTCTTCAAGGCACCACCTTTCAATTACCGTAATAAGATTTCCCACCCTCAGCAGTCACAGTGGGGACCAAGTTCCTAATACATAAAACTTGGAGGACACAATTCAAGCTTCAGTGGGTTTGGGGGGTACATAATTCAACCCACTACAGGTGCTGAACCAGTGTGTATTTGGGTCTTTCCTACCCCAAATGCCAAAAATGGCAATACCCATTAATATTGCTCATGCTATTTCTTATTTATTTGTTTATTTTTAATTTTAACATTTACTTGCACATATTTGTGGGGTACAGTGTGTTGTTTTAATACATGCTCATACTGCACAATGGTTCACTTAGGTTAATAGAATAATTTTGTACCCATTAGCTCACCACTTCTCGTCCCCCCATTCCACTCCTCTCCCAGCCTCCATAAACATTACTACTCTCTACTTCTATGAGAACCACTTTTATTTATTTATTTTTTCAGATTCCACATATGAGTGAGATCATGCTGTATTTGACTTTCTGTGCCTAACTTACTTAGCATGATGGTTTCCGGTTCCATCCATGTTGCTGCAGATGATAGGATAGCATTTCTTTTTATAGCTGAGTAGTATTCCATTGTGTGTGTGTATATATATATATATATATATATATATGCCACAGTTTTTTGTCCATTCATCCGTTGATGGGCATTTAGGTCAATTCCATCTCTTGGCTATTTTGAATAGCGTTGCAATGAACATGGGAGTGCAGGTATCTTTTGGATATATTGATTTCGTTTGCATATATACCCAGTAGTGGAATAGCTGGGTCATAAGGTAGATATATTTTTAGTTCTCTGAGGAATGTCCGTACTGTTTTCCACAGTGGCTGTACCAATTTACAGTCCCACCAACAATATAGGAGGGTTCCCTTTTCTCCGCATCCTCACCAGCATTTCTTATTTTCTGTCTTGTTGGTTGGTAATAGCCGTTCTAACTGAGGTGGGATGCTATCTCATTGTAGTTTTAATTTGCATGTCCCTGATGATTAGTGATTTGGAGCACTTTTTCTTGTGCTCATTGGCCATTTGTATGTCTTCTTTTGAGAAATGTCTGCTCAGGTCTCTTGCCCATTTTTTAACACACTTATCTGTTTTTTGTTTGTTTGTTTTTATTTCCTGTTGAATTGTTTGAGTTCCTTATATATTCTGGATATTAGCCCGTTGTCTGATGTGTACTTTGCAAACACTTTCGCTCATTCTGTAGGCTGTTTCTTCTTCAGTTTATTGACAGTGTCCCTTGCTGTGCAGGTTTTCAGTTTGATGTAATCCCATTTGCTGATACTATTTCTTTTTCTTGAGACCACCCAATTTAATGCTCATAATAAAAGCCAGCTCATTTCTAATGCTATTCATGCAACCCTAATCTTACAGCCATATGCTATCTTTTCTTTCCCTAAACCCCAATATAGTTTTTGTGTACCTCAACCACCAGCATTCTCAAGTGCAGCAGTGTGTAATTTGTGTAGTCCCAACTGTGCATGCAGGAGGTGGGGTGCTCCACAAATTCTGTGCTCCTCCTAAAGTCAACTTCTGCCTCATTCTTTGTTCTCTTAATGATAAAGTCTGCTAAACCAGTCCCAGCTTCCTTAGAAGACAGCCCTGGAGAAGCTGGTAACTTTGTTCTCTGCAATGTACCATCTCAGCACTCTCCTTAGTCTCAGAATCAGGAAAAAAAATCTCAAAATCCCACACTGTGCCCTTTAGGTTGATGTAAAGTCAGCAAACTGAGTGGGATCCCTGTGGACTTAGGGAGATAGAAATAGAGAATTAGATAGAGAAAAGAAAGGGGCACAGTCTTAAGCCCTGGGAACTCCAAAATGTGGAGGTGGCACTGGGAAGAAGCTTCCAGCGACATACATGGAAAACTGAGAGTGTTGATATGGAGACCAAGAGAAGATGCTTCTGGAAGAAGAGAGGTGGTCAACAATGTCTAAAGCTACTGGGTGTTCCAATGACATAGGTCAGAAAATAGACCACTGGATTTGGAAAAATGAAACCCATGTTGATGAACAAAAGAATTAATGTAGTTTACTTACAGGTTTGGAGGGGAGGAATCCCACACAAAGGGTATAGATGAGGAGAAAGTGAAAAAAGAATAAATTGCTTCAAAGTGTTGTACTGAAAGTGAGTTGGAAATGAAGCAGTGACCAGAAGACATAGTATCTATAGAGTTTTGATTTTTACTTTTTTTAAAGTCTAGACAACATTAAGGCATATTTTCAAGTCAATGGTAAAGGTTCCTGTTGAAAGGAAGAAATTGATCTTGCAAAAGAGAGAGGGGAAATTGCAAAAGCAAGATACTTGAGTGGACTAGAAGTGATAAAAGTAGCAGAAATGATAAAAGTAGAGAGATGGGGCATAGATAGGAGCTGGAACATGCAAAAAGAGGGGGGGAGGATGCAGATGCAGGCAGTGTAGTTTGAGTCGATTTGGTGATGGGAAGTGGATTTTTTCTTTTCTGATCACTTCCCTTTTTATCAATAAAGAATGAGGGAGGTCATAGCTGAGAATGAGAAAAAGGGCTTTTGGACACTGGAGTGAGAAAAATAGAACAATAATTATCTTGGAGAATGGGAACACAAGTGTACTATGGAATTACAGTAGGATGCTTAGGCTTCACCTAGCACCCATTTGAAATTTGTAGTCATAAATTTAGCCCTTATCTCTAATTTGGCATTTAGCATATTTTGCATCATATTATTAGTAACGAATTTTATGTGAAGATCATATTTTCCCATGTTGTTTGCAAGTTTCTCCAAGGTGGAATCCCAAGGTTATACTACATGGTATCTTCTCCAAGGCGTACTTTAGTGTCCTGGCAAGTAGATACCTCACAAACATTTGTGGAACTTAAGATTGAAGAATGAATTTAAGACTGTGAGTGAGGCACTTCAGGGAATATTTCTAGCCCTTTTATCCTTTCCCCTGTACCTTATTAATATAGGTGTCCATAGGTGTCATTGCTGTCTCTCCTCTGCACAAACCCAACCTGGCGATCTCTCAGGGTCTGGCTTAGCCCTCAAATCACTAAAGGAATCCACTGGAAACCCTCTGAGCACCCCAAAGATGGGCCATTCAGAAATGGACCAGCCATTTCAAGATGGCTCTGCTTATCAAATCTGGTATAGAGTGTGAGGAATCACCATCGTGAGATGTCTGTTTCTAGTTTCTTTCTTTGCAGCTGGAAATTAGGGCCAGTTCCATTCAGTCATATGCTGATATTCAACTTTTTTACCTCAATAATTTCTGACTTTCAGCATTATGGTAGCAAATGTCATAGTCTGTGCCTAGAAATACAAGAAAAGACTTCAATTTTTTCAACACTTGCTTATCAAAGTGTAGTCCTTGGATCAGCTCCATCAGCATTACCTGAGAGCTTTTTAGAAATGCAGAATCTTGGTTTCACTCCAGACCCATTGAATCAGAATCTGATTCTGATTCATAAGCCATCAAAAATTGATAAGTATTCCTCTAGATGATAACGGAAGCAACCAAATAAAGTCATGTAATTGTGCTAACAGAATGCTTTGCAAAATATATGAAAATTCAAATAATCACTTTGATTTTTGCTTGTGAATAAAGTCACTCTGTGTTGCTGTGTATCTACTGTACCAAAGGAACAGAAAGATTGTTTAATGATTTTCAAAAAAGCTAAACTCTGTTTTATAGAAGCTGACTCTTCCAAGTGAATTGTAGCTACGAAATTAACCATGAGGTACCTAATCACAATAACAAAAATGTTCTCAATAACCCATTAATGGTTTGTAGCACATTTGCTCTTTGTAAACTTTTGATCAATGGTTGGAAGGAGAGCTGGCCATCAGGAAAACAGCACTGGTGTCACTCAAGAGCCTAATTCTGATCAGGCTCAAAATGCCTAAGCACAGAGAAATATTTCTTTGGCTGTGAAGTACTGCTTGGCAAATTAAATACCTTATTGATAAAGTAAGATGCAAGTCCAAGAGGGGTTATTTATCTGAATAACCTATTCTTGAATATGTAAATCACAGAATTATTTTCAAGAAAATGTGTATGAGGATGAATAATTGGAAAATTTAGATAAAGCTTTCTTCTATGGTACAAATCTTATAAGTTCTTTCAAAGTCTTAGCATTTGGCTAAAATGAATTTAAGAAATTCTACCTATGTTTTTAATCTCAAAAAGAAATGAATAGCAGCAATAGAAGAATTCCAGAAAATTACTCCAACATCCATCTGCTCTGAGATGACTGCTTGGAACCCACTTTTGAAATAAAAACCAGTTTGTCACTGATAAGCTTGACATTCCAACACATAATCATATTACATGACATAGCAAAACTGTCATTGAACCACAGTCAGAATTCTGTTTTTCTCTACTGAACATATTCCTGTAGGATACTGATAGGTACAGTCCATTAGACAAAGACAATATCATTTTCTATATTTATTTTCATAACACATTCTCACACTCATTGAATAGTTATTTTTAAAATATTGCCTTTTAGGCTTCTAACTTTATTTGAAGTTGGATAATGTTGTTGCTGAACTCTGACTGCCAGGCTTTCACAGGACGGCCTCATCTTTGTGATTTATTTTCTATTTCTTGGTCTGTTGGGACAATGCTAAACAATAAAATACATGCTATAAACAAAGCAAATGACTGAATTTACACCCTGTTGCTTTTTCTGGTGAACCAAATATATCTCTCTGAATTCACACCTTAATTTTCTAAACAAAATTGCTGATCTCTTTTCTTTAGCAGCTTGCCACTTGGTCCCTTTTTCAGCAGAGAAGGTAGGCAGTTTATCAAAAGTCATGTCAAATACATATTAAATAATGATGAAATTTCTGTAGGCATATCTCTTTCTCCTTTTTTATATCACCCCTAAGCGAAGCTGCTTTTGACACCCTGTATCACCGTTTTTCTCAGTTCAGATGCCAATATATTATAAACAGAAAGATTTGTTTGTCAATGCAAAAGAATGCATTTTCTATAATAACAAGATAGAATAAAATCAAAATTTCCTAGCAATATCAAATTTATACATTTGGCACAAAAGGGTCACCTTCAGAAGTTTTGTTCAGATTATAGTTTTAAAGCATTTTCCTACATTCTAGAGATAAATAGAGATGACCAAGATGTCAGTGCTAAAAGAATCCTTTGAGATCATCTTCTTCAACCCTTCTTTGTTCAAGGTAACTTAGCACCAGAACAATAAAACAGCTTAAGTAAGTCCATTCAATTAGAGTCATTACTGTGATTTAAATGCACAGTAATTTTTTTTTATTCTACATTTTAAGTAGTACTTTACAAATTTGATGTGGTAAAAATAGAAATAATATACGATCAGCTAGAAAGTTAGCACAGAAAAACATTACCTACAGAGGTGAACTTTAACTTATCCAAAAATGATTCCCCGTGGGCTGGTATCCCAGAGCAGGAGCTGACAACCTGCAAGGCTACAGGAAAATTGGCTAGAAGTGAGTGTCCAAAGCACTCAATCCTTGTAGCATGCTGATGTGAAAAGTCAAGCCAAAAGCCTAGCATATCTTATGAGCTGCAAGAGTCAAGCTTTGACCCTGACCCTGATCATCCTAGAAAAGGAACTGTTGATTCTCCAGTTGTTCAGCTTAATAGACCCAAAGCCCAAAGCCAGGATCCCCTCCTAAGTCTGATGGTACTGGGGATTCCTGCGTACTATCTTGGAATGCAGTGGGCAGAAGGGGACCTGATCCAGTACAACTGATCCCCAGGTAAACATTCTTCAGAAGTCCCATTGTGTGTGCTGTGGGGCTTTTTGCCTTCAGTGCTCAACATCCACCTGTGGAATCTTCCCATCCGCATACCAAACATGCCCTCCTATCTAGAGAGAAAGAATTGTTCCTGTCGTTGCACATACGTGGTTAGATCCCTTATTGTTCTCATGGAGTAGTTAGGTGAAGCAAAATTTCTTTCAATGCAAAAATGCCTGATATCTTCTATTTGACTTTCCACCCTTCTCTTTCCCATAAATGACCAGACTACCTTTATGGGGACTCTAGTAAAGGACTCTGTGCTCACTGGGTCCTATTGATTCTGGCAAGTGAAAAGACCCAGTATGTGATGGAAGGGAGGGAGAAGGGTGAATTCGGGGATTTTATTCTCCTGGCCTCCTCATGAGGCCACCTCAGGCTGGCGGGGCCCCTTCACTTCGCGTCATTGTTCTACAAGGCTTTTCTCTCTGGTTGATCTCTGTAGTAGATTTAATTATGTTCCCCCAAAACTCATTGAATCTTGAATTGTGTTCCCCAAGCTTTGTGTATTAGAAACTTAGCCCCCACTATGATTGTTAAGAGGGTGGGAAAACCTATTATGGTAACTGAAAGGTGAAGCCTTGAAGAGGTGACTGGATTGTAGGACCCTGCAGTAGTGAATGGACTAAAAATGGTGATCAGGGATGTGGTTCTGAGAGCTTTAAAAGAAGAGGAAATTCTGTCTTGCTCTCTCTCTCTCTCTCTCTGCTTCCACCATCTTGCAATGTGAGACCCCTGGGTCACTGTCACCACCACCAGATGGACTTTGGGCTTCCCAGTCCCAGAAACTGTAAGCAATAAATGTTGTTTTTCTTTATAAATCACCCACCCAGTTCCAGGTACTCTGTTATAGCAACGAAAAAGGACTAATACAACCTCCCACTGCCCTGGTCCCTTCAGTTCTGGGAGGGGCAACACCCCCACTGCCCAGCTGGTGCTGGGTTTCTGCACCATTCTTTGTAGTTGTCCTAGATCTTTCCTTCGTCTTTGTAATAATTTCCTTTACAAATAAAGACCTCCTCAAATATCCTGATTTGATTGTGCCAAGTCTTTCCTTCTGGGACTCTGATAGATATAAATCAGGTACAACATTCTGATCAAGGAGTATTGCTACATTTGTTGTTTGAGACCACCCAAAGAATAAATCCCTATTTAATCTCTCTTTCTTCATATCTGTCTATACGCCTGTATCCCAAATATTCTAGAAATTCAGAACTATGGCTTCAAGGAATCTTTTTCAGATTAAGTGAATCAGATGTTTCCATACTAAAGTGTGTGGGAAGGACAACTATAAATAACTTATTTTGGATTGTGACCAAAGGCTAAGTAATGGCTGCATATTGATTATAAATATTGATTTTGGCATTTTCTATATGAGTATTTTTGCTTTTTAAAGTGGCTCCTCAGAAATTAATATGTATTTGGAGGGTCTTTATTCTTCTTTATCCACAGCACCTAACACAGTGTCAAGCAGAAAGCAGATGTGTAATAATTGGTTGATTATTCATTTGTTTGCATAATTAATTGCTTATGCAGTTATCTATGTTCAGCTCTGTAGTTTTGTAAGCAGGCAGGCCATCCATAGCGATATTATCTTGGAAAACATGAACTTTGTTGCATTTTCTAATTAGATAGATTAAAGAAACACCCAGAAGGGAATTGTGTAGCAAATGTTACTTGTAGGAGAGGTCTTTAACTTTGCTTGATTAGGTTATCATTCACCTAAGTCAAATCACAGCAGTCTCTTCATGGTCTGATTCCAGTGCTCATTAAGAGGCGGCAGAGCAGGAGAAGGCAAGGGATATAAGAATAGAGCTCTGGTGACTAATAACAGGGAACCACTCATCAATGGATGAGGATCACATAGTTGGATGGAAAAAAAATAAAGTTAGTTCTGTGGGGGAGCTGAATCTGCAACTCTTTTGAAGGTATTGCATGTTTATACTTTGGACAAAACCTTTCATTTACTCCAAATTTCTACTCTACATTTTTGCAGTTTTTAAGGAGAGAAAAATCCTACCAGGTAGTATGTGACTGACAGTATAATGTAATAAAGCCATCCTGCTTTTGGAAAGGGACAGCGGTAGAGAAAGTACTCAGTTTTGCTGAGGTTCTAATTGAAATGTGAGTGAGAATAGCTATGCTTAAAATAATCAAAAGTGGAGAGATTGCCCACACAACAACAAACACACACAACTTTTAATTTTAAATGCCCCTCTTTTTAAGATCAAATATCACACTGGATTAAAGACAAAAAAAAGTAATCAAATTTATATGAAGAGATGGATTCTCTAAAAGCTCAATGACTTTCTTTTCTAAAGTAGAAGTTATCCTATCCATACAACTGTACAAAAACATTTTCTTTCTTTATATCCTTGTTCTGTAAGGTTTTCCTATTTTTTAAATTTTTACTTTTAAACTTTCTTGTTATAAACTAAGACACAAATATACTCATTATCCTAGGCCTACACAGTGTCAGGATCATCAATATCACTGTCTTCCATCTCCACATCTTGTCCCACTGGAACATCTTAGGGGTAGTAAACATGCATGGAACTGTCATCCCCTGTGATAACAATGCCTTCTTCTGGAACACCTCCTGAGGGACCTGCCTGAGGCTCTTCCTGAGGAGGTGCCACTCTTTTCAGAAACATATCCATGGTGGTCTGCATCGTTTGTTTCTCTTTTTTTAATCACACATTTTTTTTTGTAAGCAGATAATGCACCATGAACATTCCTCTCTATTAATGAAAACCTTTTGGTGTTAGGATCCTTGTTTTCTAATTTTTTAAAGGTTGTGAGGTCTGCAAAATCTTCTGCTAAACCCTTCACTGTGAATTTTCCTGGGGCTTCTTTTTTTTCTTCTTCTGCAGTTTCCTTTATTTCTTGCCTCTTCTTCAGTTACTCTTCAGCATCCCAGTTCCAGTTCCAACAAATCCTTAGTCTATTTATCAGGAAACACCTCTAGGAGCTCCTCAAAGTTATTGTCATCCACAACCAGGTTGAAATTGTTTGCCATCTCTACCACAGCCACGTTGATTTTTGCAACCTACCATCCTTGGCAAATCATTTGACCGTGAACCTCTTGAACGTCTTCTTCCAGATGCCATTTACACACTCCTTGATGAAATCATCCCGACCCCAAGCAAGGATCTTTATGCAGTTGTAGACATGGTAGTCCTTCCAGAATTGCATCTGTATCTTCTCAGTGTCTTCCTCTGTTGTAGCAATAGCCTGAGCAAAGTTCCTCCTCAGATCATAATCCTTAAAAATTGCTGTATCTTCTGATCCATTGGTTGGGTCAAAGAGGTGGTATTTGGAGGAGAAACACCACTTTGATATTGGCATGAAGATCACCAGTGAAAGGGGGGTGTAGAGGAGCATTATCAACAATAAGCAATATCTTGAAATGTATGTTACTCTCCAAACAGTACTTGTCCACTTCTCTGGCATAGCAATTCAGAAGGGCATCATGGAAGAGGAGCGGGTCATCCATGACCTCTTTCTGCTCCTGCAGCACACTGACAGTGGGTGCTACTAATATGCTAGAAGGCCCTGGAGTTCTCACTGTGCTATATCCCAAAGGGTTTCAATTTGTAGGCTGTAACATTGCCCCCAAGCAAGACTGTTATCTTGTCCTTAAAATCCTTGAAACCTGGCATTGACTTCTCCTCATGGATGAAAGTCCTTTCAGACATCTGTTTCCAGAATAAGGAGGTTTTGTCCACACTGAAGGTATACTCTGGCAAGTAATTTTCCTCTACCATCAGTTTATCTAGAGGAGTTTCCAAAAATTCTTCAGCTGCCTTCACATCAGCACTCACCACTCACTTTCACGTTATGCAATAAATAACAAGTTTTGAATCATCTAAATCAGCCAAAGCTATTAGTAAATTTACTATCATAACCAAGTCCAGCCTTTTCTTTTGTCATCACAAACAACATTTTTGCTTTGGCCATGATGACATTATAACAGCTATGACATCACAGGTGATAGGAATTTTTCAGCTCCTTTAAAATCTTATGGGACCAATGTCGTATATGCGGTCCATTGCTGACTGCAATGTCATTAGGCAGTGCCTGTGTAGATGTCTAAACATCAAAGAGCAGTTTTTTTCTCATCCGATTAGAAAGCAGATGTAGTCTTGTTGAATGCTGCCTGGACATTGTGTCCACTAGACTAGACAGCTTTATCCTCCCATCCCCCTTACCAACCTTATCAAACTTAATTAAGAGGTCAAATAAAATGAGGCTTATATGGTGATTTTTTTAGAGAGTTAATCCACTCCTGGAAATAATTTACAAGGCATCCATTTACATTCAAAACTGCACAACAGGGCACAGTTAGGCTTTGAATCTGTGCTTGAGTAGCTTTTCCATCCTCCCAACTCCAAGCAAGTCATTTAAGGTACTAAAGAAAACTAGTGTGGAAGATGATACAATAAGACATACAAATGTTCTTATTGAGCATATAATTGCTTGTTCTAAACATAAAACTCAAATGTAAATGTTAATTTATATATTTCTAATGTTTATAATAAGCCATTGTATTTATCCATTTTGGACAGGCTTAGCTTTTACATCAAGTTAATTTCTTTGGGAATCTGTCCCATTAAAACCTTCTCATTTATGACATGAGCCCATATTACATTTTATAACCCTAAAAGTCGCCATCAGCATCTTCTATCAACAGAAAATAAGCTGTAGACAGAGCAAAAGCTTTTACAAAAACAATGCATGTGTTCACATAAAGTAGATCAGTCTAAAGCAAAATTTAAAAATTGATTGATCAAAAATATTTTTAAAGGTACAAGAGGATAGACCAATTACAGAATAAAAATTCCAAGATAGAGAGCCATGAGAAGAAACATCAATGAATGTCAGCCCAAAGAGGCATAAACTAATAAAGAGATGGCATATGTCCTGAGCTTCCTGCACACAGTCCCTGAGAAGCAACTCTGATAGGTGTTCAATTTATTCACTTGCTATGAAATCAATTCTTAATGACTATGTGTTTTTACATTCTGTGTTTCACCAAATCCAGAATGTAAGACAGAAAGGAGACAAAACAATTGCACTCACATCTAAGTGTTCTTTCTTAGAACTAGTCAGTGATATTCTACCTTAGATTTCATGTCTGTCTGATACCACCCCTTGAGATTCTGTAAGGAAAGCTGTTAAGAGAGTTTGCAGAGGCAAGACTGCACACAACAGTTGTCTACAATTCTGGGGAGAAATACTGTATGTTCTGGAACTGATACAAACAAACAAGCCCTTCCTGTGGTCTCCAGGGTTCTTATCATTATTTTCATCACACACTTTTACTCATGTAATCCAAGAGATTACAGATAACTAAAGAAAGTCTTTAAAATGAATAGTGACCCAAACAAAGCAGAAATAAAACAAACTTCAAGGAAACAGAGATGGTATAGGAAAAAGAAAACAAAGGGGGAAAAGCCCTATCATTAACATCCTATGAGAAATAGGAAAAGATTTTGCAATACCAAAACAAGAATGAGATGCTTAATGTAAAAACAAAACTGAAAATTGTTTAGAAATTAAAAACATTAAATAAATGTTACTAATTATTAAGCAGAAATAATGAACTTAATAAAGGAGTTGATAAAATTTCTTACCCATAAAGAAGACTGGAAAGGAAAGAAAAGGAAAATAGAAGAGAAAAGATAAGAAAGTTAAAAGAATAGGTAAGAAAGTCCAACATCTAAATAATAGGAGGTCTTGGCTGACCAGTTAGCTCACATGGTGGTGGTAACACCAAAGTCACAGGTTTGGATCCCCATACCAGCCAACTTCCAACATAAAGAAATAAATAAGTACATAAATACATAAATAAACAAACAATTGGAATTCTAGAAAAAGAGAAAGGAGAAGGAAATTACTCGCGAAAATTTCCTAGGACAGAAGAACATGAGTTGTCAGACTGGAAAGTTTCAATGGCCTAAATAAACCCACAATAAAGCACATCACTGTGAAATGCCAGAGCAATGGGACAATTTGAAGATGCTACAAGCCTCTAGAAGAAAACCACAGGTCGAATACAAAACATCAAAAATTAGAATAACTTCATATTTCTTAATGCAAAGTAGAAACTAGAGGACAATGGAGAAAAGCTCCTGAAATTGAAATTTAGATGAAAAATTACTTCCTATTTAAAATATAAATCAAGTTTAACTATCAATAAAAATGACAGTATAATAAAGACATTTTCAGGCAAGCAATATCTCTAAAAATTTATCTCACACACACACACACACACACACACACATACTTTCTCGTAAAACATAGGAGGTTTTGTTCTACCAATCACGGGAATGGTGAAAAATGAAACAAAGAGGAACTCATGAGAAATAGGAAACAGAAGATGTCAAACAGGAGAGGCAATGGTAATCCCCAGAGCCGTGGAGATGGGAGATCCTAGGATTATTGCTATGCACAGGCATAATTCAGATTGGATCAAGCATGAAGAGTGTGGCCAAGGTCAGCCCAGGGCTCTACATTCACATCACTGTTCTCTCTAAATTCGGATGTGGCACACATAAACTTGGAGATGCAGTTAGTGAGGATGGGGAGAGATGAGACAAATCAGAATAAGGGGATGATAGAGCTTGGATGTGTTGTCTCCCCAAAGCTCATATGGAAATCTGATCCCCAAGTTGAAACTGTCACGAGGTGGTTGGGTCATGGAGGCAGATCCCTCATGAATAGATTGACGCCCTTCCTGGGTAGGGGGTGGTGGTGGTGGTGAGTGAGTTCTCCCTCTATTAGCTCCCAGAGAGCTGATTGCTTAAAGGACTCAGGCACCTCCCCTCCCTGTCTCTTTTGCTTCTTCTTCCACGTAATCTTGCACCTGCTGGCTGCCCGCTGCTTTCTACCATGAGCAGAAGCAACCTGAGGCCTACAATAGATGCAGCTGACCAGAATTGTAAACCAAATAAACCTCTTTTGTTTATAGATTTTCCAGTTTCAGGTATTCTATTAGAGCAACACAAAAACAGACTAATACGGGGGGGTTAAAAAAGGGGGCTTAAGGCTATGCTGAGCGCTCAGCTGTTTGCAAACTCCATGGAGTGGGTGAAGGAGGGGTCTAGGGTGAGACTTAGCTGAAAGGGATTAGGGATTCTGCCCCTCCACTTCAAGCAAGTGGACTCCACTTCTGTCACATGGATATACATGAATGAACTTTTAATGGCAAATTACTGAAAATCACTACTCTATATTACAGATTGTCATTGAAGTATTTTAGGCAGTAACGTGTTATGATAAGATTTGAATTTTAGAATATGGCCTTGGCTCCAGGTTAGGAAATAGATTAGAGGAAAGTAATATTAGAAGAAAGGAGACCATCAGGAAGCTGTGGTAGTACAGGCCAAATGTTATAAGCTCCCAAATTTTAAATAGTGACAATAGGGATGAACAAAGAGAAAAGGACAGAATAAATCCATTAAAAAAATAGGTAGAATCAATATAGAACTTGTGAGACAGTGAGAGAGAATGACAATGACTTCTAGATTTCTGGTTTAGACAACCAGGTTGGTGGTACTCTGCCTGCCAAAATACAAGAAAAATACAGGAGAAAAAGCAGATTGGTAGTGGAGGATGAAGATGTCCATTTGGACACAAAGCATCCAGGTGGAGAAGCCTAGCAGGTGGCAGGATATATGGGTTTGGAGTTCAGGAGGGAGATGGAGATATTTTGGCATCTTAAACAACAGGTGATTATTTGCAAACAGGCATGGAAGAGGTCACCTATGAAGAATATGTAAAGTAGGAAGAAACAAGAAACATGAAATTATGGTGGATCGTGAGCAAATATTGGGTATGGAAAAGTTATGAATACCAAACTAATTGCTGTTTTGGAAAGGTTGTGTTGGAAATAAAATAAGCCCCATTTTCTTTGAATATGCAAGTAAAATTAAACAAAAATCACTTGCTCAGGCCAAACCTCATGGCCTTATCTTCAGAAAGGCCAGAGGGATGGCTCTGGGAGGGGGACGTCAAGGAGAAGGTGCAGCTGAGAGAAAACCTGAGGGGCTTTCCCTGAGCAGTGCCTTGCCTGCATGGAGTCGATTCTGCAGCCATTCTGAATGGTGGCTAATTTTGATTCCCCTTTACACTCTCTGATTTCCAATTTAGATAATCTGATTCAGCAATTTATTCTGATCTGCACCTTGAAAATCAGGGCATAGATTTTTAAGCCTGAGAGTCTGTTAGTGGCTTGCAGAATTTCAGCAGCTGTTATTTCAAATGCCAGGAAACATTTAGCAAACTAAAGAAAAGAAGTAAACAAGGTGCATAGAATTACAGAATCCTGTGTTTGGAGTTCTTCTGTGGCTTAGGGCAACTGGTCTTATAAATTAGACCCTCATTTTGTAGATTGTTTATATTTTAAAATTATACTTTTACTATGTTATCTATATTTAAAAATTGTACTTTTCCAGTGTATGAGGTATTTTAGGCTTTGAATTTGTGAATTGGAATAAGAGGTTTTTTTTCATGCTTCCTCTAAAATGTCTAAACCCAACTACTGCCCTAGTCCAATCTAAATAAGTTCTCATTCTCCCTACAGCTATTTTGTGACCTTGGCCCCACCATCTTTTTCTTTTTTAGAGAGAAGCCTGAACTGGTGTTCTGTAGTCCAAGGTTGTCTCCTGCTAAGACTGTTCAGGGCAGATACAGAAACCTATAAACAAGAAAAGACAATGCAAGTGACTTGTAAATCAACATGTTACCCAACAACTGAAAATTTTATTAAAAATCCATTTGTGTGAAATGAATTCTTTTTAAATGAAAGAGTTATTCTTTGTGTTTTCTAAACTCAAGGATCAATTTCCAGTAGGGGTGGCTATGTTACAGTTTATATCGTTTATAACTCTCATTGCTTCAGCTATTTTGTTCAGGCTAGAAACAGTCTCTAAAACATTTCAACTTTCATACTGTTTAAAAAGTCTGCCTATATCAGGAATTCTACCTTCAAAATACTTGTCTAAACATATCTGAAATTTGCCATTATTTATCAGCTGCTCAGAACAGTTTTGTAAATATTTCATAGGTTTACAATGAAACCTCTTAAAATGTCAGATTTTATTTTAGAAACTGAAATAATGCAGTATTACATATATTCAATAGTATTCACTTTAATAGACTGGTTAGTCAATGTTCTACATTTAATTATAGTCATTTTGATCCACTTTACCTATGCATTATACAAAAAGCAAATTATATCCCATTGTGTGTCCACAGCCAATTCTCAATAACAGGAAACCAGAACTCTCACAAATAAGTAAGCAATCCTCTTTTTATCATCTTCTGTGTTCAAAGTCCATCCCATAAATGCCTATGGGTAGAAAGCTGAAAGAATAAACAGAATAAAACTTTGGGGTTTATATACTGCATTGTCAATCCCTTAGTATCATGAAGGCAGGGGCTTTATGTTGTTAATCATTCTGTGCATGAGCTCTTGGGAAGCACTTGTTGAATGAATGAGTGAATGAACAGTCTGTAAAATACACCATGGAAATGGTATAGCAGAAAGAGTGCTGTACTAGGAAATGGGGGCTTTGAAATCTTTTCTGGTTTTTACTCCTTTCTGGGTGACCTTGGGTAAGTCTGTGTCTCTTAGAGCCTAAGGTCCCTCATTTGGGGAATGGGGATAAAACTACCTGCCCTGTCCCTTAGAGGCCATAACGTGGAGCAAACCAGAAAAGCTCTGTAAACATCCAAATAAGCAAAAGGACAAAAGAAAAAAGAAAGACAAAGGCGATGCAGAGCTCTTGGTTTATCTCAGCAGCCCATGTGCCTGTGTTGACAGTCAGCTTTTAATTATTTGCATTAATGAAGGGCAGCCAATGCATGAATAATCCCAAGCACTTAGTTTGGCTTTGGCATTGAACTGAATGTGCTCTGTGATTTTGAGAGTATGCTCACAAAAATCCTGAAATCATGCTTTAAAGATCTAGTTTTATGACACTGATTTTGGGGTAAACTTGTGACGATCTCTTAATCTTCCCATGCATTAAAGATGCATATTTCATGCTCAGCCCTCTGACAGTTGTGAGGCGGATGTCATAAACATAACACACCTTTCTTTGGCAAAATTTAACTTGGTTGTGAAGGATTCAGTGCAAGATTCTTCAGTCAACTTTGGGATCAGTCATTTTCTTTCCTTGTCTTCTTTATCAGGCAGAAATTAGTTGAGTTTATTACAGGGGAACTGAGGCACTAGATGTTCATAGTTCTAATTTATCAATGCTTGGCATGTCATATGTAAATGAGGCTTACCCATTTATATATTGTGATGGTTCACTTTTGAATAAATGAATATATCACACCATAAAGATATTGAATCATATATGAGTCGTTAAAGTAAGTAAAGTATTCATAGCTTCTCTTCCTTTCGGTGATTTATCATCAATGAAACATGGGTTTTTGAAATAGTGTTGAAATAATTTGCTTTCTAGCCTATGCATTTGTTGACTTGGGTAGTAATTTTATCCCCCATGCACCAGTGGGCTGGTACACTATTCTTGTAACTTCAGGAAGTGAAGTATTACCTACTCAATTCTCTCCCTTAGGCCTCCATGCTACACTGTAATTCTAACCTGTCCTACTTTGCTGTGGACATATTTTTAAGTGTCAGAATGTTTTGCATATTTACACTGGAGTATAGATCTGGAGTGCCGTGGTTATTTCAGGCTCTTAGAACACAGCAGTAATGAGGAGAAAAAAGTGACAAAAAATGAGAGAGAGGTACAGCCCACTGGAGGGGCATGTCCGTATCCCTTCTCCATATGGAAGTACATCATTTTCTAACCTCCAAGTGTCCATTTCAGTCCGAAATCATTCATAGGTCTATAGAATCACTTCAAGACTAGGCTTGAATATGCCAAGGTCACAAAGCTAAATTAGTACCACAGCCAAGTGTCATCCTGAAGGATGCTCATTCCACTTCGTCTCCTTGTTCCTCCTGGTTTGCTTGGGTCTGTCTCCCATCCCCACAAGTATCAGTGACCTGCTCTGTGAGGACCCACCTTCAGGCTGCCTTTTGCTCTAACAAGGGTAACCTGGAGGTAGACAGAGTAGAGTTCACCCTTCACTCTGTCACTTCCTTGTTCTGTGTTGGGGTGGTTATAAGTACCCCGTGGTGTACATGGGATGATGCATGAGAAATAACTTAGGTCCTTGTGTGTATAAAACTATGTGTTTTTCATAGATTAATATGACTGATGGGTATGTAGCATCTCTGCTTTTGCTGTCACTGTAACGGCAAGAGGGTTATAACACTGAGAATGCTCCATTGCTCAGGATAGAGATGGGGGCTGCTTTGTCTGGCCTAAGGGGAGGAACAGATTTGGCCACATGTGGTTGCATCTCTCTGGCTAGCCGAATGTGTCAGAGGGAGGTCTGCCTGCTTGACTGAACAGAAGCCACTCCTAGGACAGCATCACAGTTTGGGAGGCCACAGGGCTTCCTGGGTTGAGCACAGGAACAGGAATCATGGGGCCTGGCTTTATGCCACTGGGTCCCAGCACTAACTTGGTGAGTGACCTTGGGCAAACCACTTTCCTCCTCTTCTTTCTATTAGAGGAAAATAATTGATCTTATAGGCCACCTCTCAAAGATGCTGTGAAGATGAATGTAGACTATCTGGAGCAGCTTCCAAGGGAAACACTAGAGGACATAATTAGTTTTTTATTCTATGATTAAGTCTGTAAATAGTGAGATGGTATCTGAAAGAAAGTGAGCCCAGATGTCAGGTACTGTTCAAGCTTTATTAAAGAAAGAAATCCGCTGGGCTATGCTCAAAGTAGCAGGCAGCCCAGGGCTGCCCTGAAAAGGGGACAGCACCGGGTGTGGGGGTGGTAGAGCTTATATAGTGCGCCAGGGGCCGGCTGATACCATCAAGGAGGCTCATAATGCTAATGTGGATCAGGGTGGGGAAATGTTTCCTTGTGGAAGCAAAAGAGGTTTCTGTTTAAGTCAGGAGGCTTCTGTAAAGGGAAGGGGGAGGGGAGGGGAGGAGGTGGGCAGCGCCATTTTGTACTTGGGCTTGTCTAAAATGGTGCTGGTTATGATGCAGATCTATTATTCCTGCCTTTTCAGTATAGGAAAAAGGGAAAAAGGGCAGAGGTCTCATTCTTCTGAAGCTACTTCCTGCTGGAGATGGGCAAAGATATGGAAAAAATAAAAAGATTTAGGTGGTGGGGTATTGGTTTCACATGGGGAGGTTGTATTCTTCCAGGGAAGGGTCGCTGATTCTGAGGGGCTGATATTTTCCTCAGGAACAATTTGGCAACCTTTTGGTTGGTGAAAACCTGCATATGTTCCTGAAAGAAATTAGAGAAACACCAAAGGAGACAGGGGCCAAAAAGTAGGATGGGTCCCAGCACAGCTAGGGGTCCTAGTAAGGGCATAAGCCAGGGTATCCAAGCGTTCAGTGAAACGGTTTAAGTTGTCTTGGATCAACCCAGACTCACTTACATAATAACAGCATTCCTCCCCCAAGAACAGGCAGATGCCTTCCGTCTCAGCTGTAAGGAAGTAAAGGGCCCATTGGTTCTGTAAAGTGACTGTCGTGAGTGAGATGACCTGTCACTGGAGGGAGGAGATGCTGTCTATACTTAGTTTTCTGAGACTTTTTGATAGAATTGAGAGGTAGTAGCAGGGCCCGCTATGCCAGTTCCAGTTGCAGAAAGGATCCCTGCCCCAATTAAAAGGTACAATTAGTGCCCTATGGGAGCAGGGGCACTTCCTGAGAGGAGAGGGCTGAAGTTAGTCCCAGTCCCATCTCCATCCCTTCATCTATCTGGATGGTGATGAGCCAAACAAATATGCAAGAAATCACGTTAGGGGGCAGGCAGCAGGATAACGTAGTTTTACAAAGGAAATATATTTTGGTTTTAAGGCATGGATGAGGAGGGAGTAAGTGAGGGTAGCACTTGGTGTTAGTAAGGCAGAGTGTGGGCAGGCCCTGCACAAAGCTGACAGTCCCCACTGAGGTGAGATGAGAGGAGAGTGAAGAGATGTTTGTGGAAATGTTGTGGGCTGCATCAACAAAGTTTCTTGCAAAGTGGGAGAAAGATGAATCACTCAGGGGCCAGTCTGATTCACTGAGGACTGCATCATCCCTGTGTACCTGGAAACTCCATGTTCCAGGTAAGGGGGAGCATTGAGATAGGAGGAAAAACAAGGGAAGGATGCAAAGGGTTAGGGAGCCAAAAGAATTTAAAGGGCACATTGTCACAATGAAATTGCTAAGAAGCATCCTACCAATAGGAGGTAAATGAGTGCCAGGAGAAGTCTTCCTATGATGTTACAATCTTTTGGGGCAGCTGATGCCAATCCTTTAGTAAGTACTAGAACAGATAGTGTGATAGTAGCTCTTGTGCAAAGGATGTGGAGCAGGCCTGCAAGAGTGAGAGGATAATCACTGGGGGAAAGATCATCCTTCTTTTGGGATTGGGGGAAGAGAGGCGGTCCTGGAGATTTTCAGTTTTGTGGGTCCTAAAATGGACAAAGTGTAAGGAGATGTCAGGTTGGGGGTTGAGCAGAGGGACCCCTCTGGCTTGGTTAACAGATTTTTGGATAAAGTCTCAGGTGCTAGTTTTACCAAGGATAAGCAATACCAAGGGGGCTTTTCTTAGTACTTTTACTGCTGTGGGAGTGCTGAGAAGTACTGTATAAGGCTCTTCCAAGCATGGTGAAAGGGGCTTTAGGATTCGAGTTTTAATATACACTTGCTGTCCCAGGCTCAGTTTAAAGTCTGAGAGGGTATTGGGGAAAGGGTGAGGAGAAGGTTGGCCTGTTCCCTAAGATACCTAATGAGTGAAAGAGTAGGGAGATACTGGCCTAAAGGTGATGAGCTGGAAGGGAGAGGTGTGAGTGAAGGGCCTACCGTACATAAGTTCAAGGGGGCTGAGGCCTGTGGGCCTGCGGGGGGCAGCCTGTAGGCAAGTGAGTGACTGCTGGGTAGGCCAAACTGAGGGATGATTCCTGAAGTGAGAGCATGTGATACTGCTGTAGCATCCTCTGAAGTGCAGGGAAAGGCCTCAATCCAACCAACCTGAAAAGGTATCTACTATTGTTAGAAGATAGCGTGTCCTTTTATGGAGAGAGTAATATAAGAGCTGAGGAAGGCATAGTAGGAATTTATAGCCTATATGAACTGAATTATGGAAATCTAAAAGGATTTGCTCAGCTTGTGTGATAGGGAGGACATAGGAACCGGAGAGAGTATATCAGTTGTCCTTTCTGTGTGCCCCTGTTGGAGGTGTTGTATTTCCTGAAGCATGGATTGGGATAAGGGCATAGGGGCCATGAGAAGGACCTGAGTGGGAGAGGAAGAGTGGGGGCCTTGTGATTAAGCAGCCTGTTTTGCGGTTAGATCCACCAGTTTGTTTCCCTGGGCTATGGGGTCATTGGAGGTTTTGCTGTCCTCTGCAGTGTATAACCCCAACCTCCTTTGGGAGTTGTGCAGCCTCAATAGTTTGTGTTAGATTTACTACAGGATAACCCACCCAGGGGGTGGGCATGGATGTGGTGCTCCCATCTATGAACCATGTAATGGGATTCAGGGAGATGTATGGAAACGGATTGAGAAAGAGTTCTAAAGCCACCATGCAATTGCGTTCTAAGGGTCATGAGTGTTTAGGGATGAGAGTGGCTGGATTTCAAGGTAGGGAGAAGTTTAAAGGAGAGATGGGAGTTTTCAATGAAAGTAAGGTGAATAAGTTGTAGGTGGGAAAGGGAGAGAATTGACTTGGCCTTATGGCTGAGAAGGTCTTGACTGTTGTTTAAAAGTTAGTTTAGTTTAGAGTTTTCTTGTGGTAAAGGGACAGCTGCCACCAAGGCCCATAAACAGGGGCCCATTCTCAAGATGTGGTATCTAGTTATTTAGAGAGGTTTGTAACCAGGGAGAAAATATCTGCTGCCTTTTGTCCCAAAACCCCGACTACCAATATTTGGGTTTTGGTGATGTATAGGATAAAAGGATGAGATAGGTTTGGGAGAGACAGAGCTGGGGCTGTGAGGAGAGCAGCTTTTAATCACTGGAAGGGAGAATGAATGGGCTTTGTGGGATCAAAAGGGATGGCAGGATCACCTTTGGCTGCCTCATAAAGCGGTTTTGCTAGCACACCAAAGTTAGGAATACACACATGGAGATATCCTGCAAGCCCGAGGAAAGAAAGAATTTCACTCTTTGTAGAAGGAGTAGGGAGTTCAGAAATTAAACTCTTGTGATCCACCATTATTCCTTTAGTGTTGGGGGTGAGACAGACTCCCAAATAGGTGACCGATGGGGAAGAAATTTGGGACTTACTGGGGGATACTCAATATCCCCTGGATGCCAGGAAATTAAGGAGAGCAGCAGTGTGTACCTGTGAATCCTCATAGGAGGGGCTAAAAAGGAGCTGGTAATTCATATATTGTATTAAAGTGCTAGAAGTTAGGGAAAGTTCAGATAAGCCTTGAGCTAAGGCCTGGCAAGAAAAGTGGGGGCTATCCTGAAACCCCTGATGCAGTACTGTCCAAGTAAGTTGTTGGGAATGGCACATGTCAGGATTAGTCCTGTACTAAATGGTATGAGCCCTTAGGCTTTATAATTGGAAGAATAGGTGCATTGAAAGGCAAGTGGGTAGGCCATGAGAGATGAGAAGAAAGGAGTTTGTGGAGTGCATGCTGATCAGAGAGGTGCCCAGCCAGAGAAGCTCAGGATCCGTGGAGACCATGCACCCTGGCATGCCAGCATGTGACCCAGCAGGTAGGCCTTGCACCACTGCCTGACTCCATCCCCAGCCCAGCCAAGTGCACACTGATCAGAGAGGTGCCTCCCCGGAGAGGCCCAAGATCCAAGGCAACCATGCATCAAGGCACTAGTGGGCAACTGAACAGACACTGAAGAAGCCATGATAAATTGGCAGCCCCAGCAGCATCCTAGCCAGACACTAGTGTCAAACCAGTGGACCATGAAATCCCCTGCCACAATGACTAAACATCAAAGAAAAGATACCAGAAATATGAAACATCAAGAAAGTGCACCACCAAAAGGTACTAACTCTCAAGCTCTAGATCCTATAGAACAAGAAGCCTTGAAATGTCTGACAAGGAATTTTGAGTGATAACTCCAAGGAAACTAAATGAGATACAAGAAAACTCAGCTAGACAACACAATGAAACAAGGAAAAGTATATAGGACCTGAAAGAAGAAATGTACAAGGAAATCAATGCCCTGTAAAAGAATGTAGCAGAGTTTGCCAAGCTGAAGAATTCATTCAATGAAATAAAAAACACAAGAGAGAATTTAACCAGCAGGCATGTAGAAGCAGAAGAGAGAACTTCTGACCTTGAAGATGGCTGTTTGAAATAACACAAGCAGACAAGAAAAAAGAATTAAAAACATTGAAGAAAATCTAAGAGAGATATCAGACAACCTTAAACACTCAAATATTCAAGTCATGGGTATTGCAGAAGGGGAGGAAAAAGGAGGTTGCCTTGAAAACATATTGAACAAAACAATGGCAGAAAACTTCCCAGGTATAGGAAAAAACACAGATCTTCAGATTCAGGAAGCTAAAAGATCCCCAAATATATTCAACCCAAAAAAGTCTTCTTGAGAACATGTTATAGTCAAATTGTCAAAACTCAAAGACAAAGAGAGAATCTTCAAAGCTGCAAGAAAGAAGCATCAAATCACCTATAAGGGAGCCCCAATCAGACTAACATCAGACTTTTCATCACAAACCCTAAAAGCCAGAAAGGAATGTGATGATATATTCAAAATACTAAAGACAGAGATTACCAGACAAGAATACTCTACCCTGCAAGGCTATCCTTCCAAAATGAAGGGCAAATGGTATATTTCTCAGACAAACAAAAACTGCAGAAATTCGCTACCACACGACCACCCTTACAAGAAATTATCAAGAGAGTACTGGGTTTGGAACCTGAAAACAAACTACAACTGCCATACAAACTCAAGAAAAATCAAAACCCACTAGTAAAATAAAAATGCCAACAATGAAGGGGGAAAAAAAAGTTTATCTACAACCCAAAGAACCAACAAATACAGAAAACAAACAGTAGATGAGAGAGAAAGGAATAAAAGACATTTAAGACATCCAAACAAAAATCAATAAAATGCTAGGAGTGAATCAACACTTTTCAATAACCACTATTAATGTAAAACGATTAAATTCCCAAATCAAAAGTCACAGACTGGCTGACTGGATTAAAACAGAGGACCCAACTATATGCTGCCTTCAAGAGACCAACCTCACCTCTAAAGACTCACATAGACAAAGAGTGAAAGGATGGAAAAAGATTTACCATGCAAACAGAAATGAAAAATGAGCTGGAGTAGCTATTCTTATATCTGATAAAACAGACTTTAACTAAAACCACAAAAAGAGATAATGAGGGCCACTACATAATGATAAAAGGATTGAACCATCAAGAAAACATAACAATCATAAATATATATGCACCCAATGTTGGAGCAGCAAGATTTATAAAGCAAACTTTATTAGACGAAAAGAAGGAAATAGACACTAACACCATAGTAGCAGGGGACCTGAACACCCCACTCTCAATATAGGACAGATCATCTAGGCAAAGAATCAGCAGAGAAACACAAGATCTAAACAACACTCTAGACCAATTGGACTTGGCAGATATCTGCAGAATATACAATCAAACAACCTCAGAATACTCATTCTTCTCAGCAGCACATGGATCATTCTCCAGGATAGATCACATGTTAGATCACAAAACAAGTCTCAACAAATTCAAAAAAATTGGAATTATCCCATGTATTTTTTTCAGACCACAATGGATTAAAATTAGAAATCAATAACAAATGAAATTCTGGAAACTATACAAAAACATGGAAATTAAACAGCATTCTACTTAATGACATATGGGTTGAAGAAGAAATCAAACGGTAAATCAAAAAATTTATTGAAACTAATGAAAACAATGATACATCATACCAAAACCTGTGGGATACTGCAAAAGCAGTACTAACAGGGAAATTTATCACATTAAATGCTTACTTCAGAAGAATGGAAAGATGGCAAGTGAACAACCTAACACTTCACCTTAGAGAACTAGAAAAACAAGAACAACCCAAACCCAAAGTTAGCAGATGGAAAGAAATCATTAAGATCAGAGAAGAACTTAATGAAATTGAAACCCAAAAAATGGTACAAAGGATCAATGAATCCAAAAATTGTTTTTTTGAAAAGATAAATAAAATTGACAAACCTTTAGCACAGCTAACTAAAAAAAGAAGAGAGAAGATCCAAATAACAAAAATTAGAAATGAAGAAGGCGATATTACATCTGATTCATCTGAAATACAAGGAATCATTCGAGACTACTATAAACAACTATACGCCAACAAATTTGAAAATCTGGAGGAAATGGATAAATTTCTGGACACACACAAGCTCCCAAAACTGAACCATGAAGACGTAGAAAATCTGAACAGACCAATAACAATAAAGGAGATTGAAGCTGTTATCAGAAGGCTCCCAACAAAGAAAAGCCCAGGACCAGATAGATTCACAGCAGAATTTTACCAAACATTCAAAGAGGAATTGACACCGATTCTTTACAAACTATTCCAAAAGATTGAAACAGACACAAATCTCCCAAACTCATTCTATGAAGCAAACATCATCCTGATACCAAAACCAGGTAAAGATATAACCAAAAAAGAAAACTACAGGCCAATATCCTTGATGAATATAGATGCAAAAATCCTCAATAAAATACTAGCAAACAGAATACAGCAACACATACGTAAAATTATTCACCACGATCAAGTGAGATTCATCCCAGGGATGCAAGGTTACTTCAGCATACACAAATCAATAAATGTGGTGCACCATATTAATAAAATCAAACACAAGGACCATCTGATCATCTCCATAGATGCTGAAAAAACATTTGATAAATTTCAACATTCATTCATGACAAAGACCTTCTTTAAGTTAGGTAGAGATGGAAAGTATCTGAACATAATCAAAGCCATATATGATAAACCCACTGCCAATATCATCCTGAATGGGGAAAAGCTGAAAGCTTTTCCTTTAAGAACAGGAACTAGACAAGGATGCCCACTCTCAGCACTCCTATTCAACATAGTGTTGGAAGTACTAGCCAGAGCAATCAGAGAAGAGAAGGAAATAAAGAGCACCCAGATTGGAAAAGATGAAGTCAAACTGTCACTGTTTGCAGATGACATGATCCTATATATCGAAAAGCCTAAAACCTCTACAAAAAAACTCTTGGAATTGATAAATGATTTCAGCACAGTAGCAGGATACAAAATCAACACACAAAAATCAGTAGCATTTCTTTTCTCCAATAGTGAACATGCAGAAGGAGAAATCAAGAAAGCCTGCCCATTACAATAGCCACCAAAAAAATAAAATACTTAGGAATTGAGTTAACCAAGGAGGTGAAAAATCTCTATAATGAGAACTACAAACCACTGCTGAGAGAAATTAGAGAGGATACAAGAAGATGGAAAGATATCCCATGCTCTTGGATTGGAAGAATCAACATTGTGAAAATGTCCATGCTACCCAAAGTGATATACAAATTCAATGCAATCCCCATCAAAATTCCAATGACATTTTTTCTCAGAAATGGAAAAAACTATCCAGATATTTATATGGAATAACAAAAGACCAGGCATAGTCAAAGCAATTCTGAGCAAAAAAAGTTAGGCTGGAGGCATAGCACTACCTAACTTTAAACTATACTTCAAAGCTATAAAAATCAAGACAACATGGTACTGGGATAAAAATAGACACGCTGTTTAATGGAATAGAATAGAGAATCCAGAAATCAAGCCTCACATCTACAGCCATCTGATCTTTGACAAAGGCACCAAGCCTATTCATTGGAGAATAGACTGCCTCTTCAGCAAGTGATGCTGGTATGACTGGATATCCATATGCAGGAGAATGAAACTAGATCCATACCTCTCGCCGTATACTAAAATCAACTCAAAATGGATTAAGGATTTAAATATACACCCTGAAACAATGAAATTTCTTAAAGAAAACTTACGAGAAACACTTCAGGAAGTAGGACTGGGCACAGACTTCATTAACATGACCCCAAAAGCACAGGCAACCAAAGGAAAAATAAACAAATGGGATTATATCAAACTAAGAAGCTCCTACACAGCAAAAGAAACAATTAACAGAGTTAAAAGACAACCAACAGAGTGGGAGAAAATATTTGCAAAATATACATCTGACAAAGGATTAATATCTTCAATATACAAGGAACTCAAACAACTTTACAACAAAAAAATGAGTAACCCAATTAAAAAATGGGCAAAAGAGCTAAATAAGCATTTCTCAAAGGAAGATATACAAATGGCCAACAGACATATGAAAAAATGCTCAACATTCGGGAAATGCAAACCAAAACCACACTGAGATACCATCTCACCCCAGTTAGGATGGCTAATATCCAAAAGACTGTGAATGATAAATACTGACAAGGTTGTGGAGAAAAAGGAACTCTCATACATTGTTGGTGGGACTGCAAAATGGTGCAGCTTTTATGGAAAATGATATGGAGGTTCCTCAAACAATTGCAGATAGATCTACCATACGACCCAGCTATCCCACTGCTGGGAATATACCCAGAGGAATGGAAATCATCAAGTCGAAAGTATACCTGTTTTCCAGTGTTCATTGCAGCACTCTTTACAATAGCCAAGAGTTGGAACCAGCCCAAATGTCCATCATCGGATGAGTGGATACAGAAAATGTGGTACATCTACACAATGGAATACTACTCAGCTATAAAAACGAATGAAATACTGCCATTTGCAACAACATGGATGGACCTTGAGAGAATTATATTAAGTGAAATGACTCACGCACAGAAAGAGAAATATCACATGTTCTCACTTATTTGTAGGAGCTAAAAATTAATAAATAAATACGCAAATAACCTGGGGCAGGAGGGAAGAAGACACAGCAATTACAATTCCTTGAAGTTAATACAACAAGAGAACAGAAAGGAGATTGTTGGGAGGGAGGGAGGAGCGGGAGGAGGGAGGGTGGTTTTGGTAGTGGGCCACAATAATCAACCACATTGTATATTGACAATATAAAATAAAATTTTTCAAAAAGAAAGGAGTTTGTGTATGACAGGTTTTAAGCCTATTAGGTGTTTGTTAGTGTTGGGGTACTGTGGGACATCAGGGAACAAAGAGGGGTTCTGCAATTTAACAAGGATAGGAGAATGGTGCATAGCAATGGAGGTAGAAGAAGCATCCCATACTAGGGATTAACCTTGTCCGAGGGGGAGGTGAAGGTGGAAGCCCCAGGGGCCAGGTCTGCGTGTGGCCTGTAACAGGAGTATTGTAGCAGGAGTTAAAGTGTTTAGGTTAAGAGTAGCTTTGAATTTGAAAAGAATGTCCCATCCCAGTAAGGAGGCTGGGCATTGAGGCATTATTAAGAATTTGTGTGTGAACTGGGTGTGATGTAGAGTGCAGAAAAGGGTTTGAGTGATCCGTGGGTGGTATTCTGATCCCATGATCCCTATTATTGTGATAGAGGATGGGGTTGTTGGTCCTGCATATTCAGGAAGGGTAGAGTAAATGGCCCCTGTATCGATGACAAAAGAGATCGGCTTACCTGCTACAAGGCGAGTTACCCTGGGCTCATGTGTGCTGGTCTCCATGGGGGCCTCAGACCCTGGGCATCATCAGTCCTCCTCCTGGGCAAAGCCTAGAATCTCCAGTAGGGATGGCCATGAAGCCAAAGGCTGTAGGTTGGGAACTGGGACACTCCCTCTCTGGCGAGTGCAACATTCGATCCCCCAGTGACCTGGCCATTTGCAGTGAAGACGGGTTACAACAGGCCCATGCTGAGTGGCTTCCCATGCTGAGTGGCTTCGTTGACTGCATTTGAAGCAGTTCCCAGGTGGCTTGCCCCCAGAGGCAGCCAGCTTTGGAGTATGTGAGCCTCGGATGGCATTAGCCAGAAGCTGGTAATTGGCCTGATCTCTTTTATAGTTTTTTGAATATCAGGGGCTGATTGGTTAATGAAATCAGAGTGTAAGAGGGCCATGCCTGCAGGGGAGTTTGGTTCTATATGTGTGTATTCATGTAAAGCCTCAGAGAGACAGGTTAGGAACTCGCTGGGATTTTTAGTGGATCTCTGTGTGATCTCTCTAAGCTTGTCATAATTGACTGACTTGTGAGTAGCCTTTTGGAGGCTATGACGTCGGTGTGTGATCATATTGTCCTGGAGATCCTGATCCCCATGGCCAGCCTGGTAGTTCAAATTTGGGTCCGTGCAAGGAACAGCAATGGTTCCGACAGGCTGCCTATTATTTTGAGCATGTACCTGAGTCACCATCTAGACCTGCTCCCTGCACATGGACTTGAACAATTCCTTCTGTCCCAGCCACCTCACAGAAGGGTTGTAAAAAGCCGGAGCTGAGACGGGGTTGTTACCTGGTGAAGGGGGAGAAGGGGAGGAGTTGGGCTGAGGACGAGTGTCTGGAGGCCAGGTGTGGGGAAGAGAGAGAAATGTGGAGGCCTGATAGATCAGAAGATTGATCTGAGTCTGGAAGGAGAGGTAGAGCGTAAGCTAGGAGAATTTGAGACATAGGACAGCTTTGACAGAGAGAAGAATGCGTTTAGAGATAGGAGAAGGCCTGAACAAGGAATCTCTACAGGTTTTGCCAATTTGGTGAGCGTCTAAATCAAGTGCCGTCTTGTGGCCACTGGGATCCATTATAATGAGGCATTCGAGTTTTAATGTCTCCCTGGAGGCCAAGAAATTGGCCAGGAAACAGTCTAAGGGCATATAACGTGGAGGTTTGGATCATGAGGATCCCTTGTAGAAGTTGAGAAAGGTCAGTCAGTCCTGGTAGAAGAAGAATGCCAGCAAAGGGCATCCCCTTTGGTGCCCATGTTCCTTTTGAAAGGAAAGCCACTGACCAGCTAGAGGAGCATCCTCCAGTAGCTGGGGGGCATGAGAAGAGTTCCCTCGGCCAGGCACCTGGGTTTCATAGAGACCAAAGTCATAGAGAGAATAGTCAGGGGAACTTAGAAGTAGGCAGGACAGACCCACGGACTCACCCTGAATTGAGGCCGGTGTTGGATGCATTGGTATGAAACGGCAAAAGTAGAGAGTCCCGAAGGCATCCAGTTTCAGCAGGTCTGGGAAGGGTGGCCGAGGGCCAATCACTCCAAGAGAGAGGGGATCATTTACAACGTTGTCCAAACCCTTCCCGGGTTTCAGCACCATAATGAAAGAAAGTGAGCCGAGATGCCAGGTACCATTCAAGCTTTATTAAAGAAAGAAATCTGCTGGTCTGTGCTCAAAGTAGCAGGCAGCCCGGGGCTGCCCTGGAAAGGGGACAGCAGCAGGTGAGGGGATGGTAGAGCTTATACTGGTATGTTGGTGCCAAGAGCTGGGTGATACCATCAAGGACGGTCATTATGCTAACATGGATCAGGGTGGAGAACTCTGTCCTTGCGGAAGCAAAAGGGGTTTCTGTTTAAGTCAGGAGGCTTCTCGTAAAGGGAAGGGGGGAGGCGAGGGGAGGGGAGGAGGTGGGCAGCGCCATTTTGTACTGGGGTTGTCTAAAGTGGCGCTCGTTATGTTGCAGATTTATTAGTATCCACACGTAGATTATACATATGATAACTAGAACTTGCTTTTTTTCTTTACCAAGAAGAATGAAGAGCCTGATTATGCTGTATCTTACATTAGTACAGATGAGCTGGATAATGTTATAGAAGGTCTTAATCCATCAGGAGAGATGATACCAGAGCTGCTAGAGAAATGTCTTAAGGTAGATCAGTTCTTGATTCACAAAGGAAAGGAATCTAGTCAAAGGGGATTACAGAGTAATGTTCAGGTTCTTAACCCAATTCTCGATGTAAGCATGTTAGGGGACGATAGTAAACAGTGCACTAAAACCCTCTGAGAGCCCACTCCACAAGCCTTCCTCCACCCTCCATGACCATGTTCCTTAGTCAAAGGTAGGAGACGACTGAGAGTCTGACCAGCTGCCAAACAGCCTCCAGCCTGATTCAGTCAGCCCTGTGGGGACTGTCCTCTGGGCCCCTCCAGGCATCAAGAGACTTTCCTAGCATTTGCAGGTTTTTCCACCTCATTCAGCCTATGGAGTGCTCACTACAGAATGGTGGGGATTGCCTCCACAAAGTATTCTCACCACCTTTCTAGTGCATCTCCATCTATGCAGCATAGGCATGTTGGGTAAGACAGAGCTCCACAATTTAGGGTCAATACAGAAGCACACATTATTCAGTTTGTCAAAAGCAGATTTGAAGCATGGGTACCATTCTTCCCTGGCCCTTCCTGCTGTTTCTATTTCCACCCTCACAGGCAGGCTGTGCCCTCCTGGGGCCACTGTTAGCCTGTTCCTTCACAGGGGCCTCTTGGTTTCCTGTTCTTCTCACAGCACTTTGAACTCCAGGTTGACAGGTCACAGTTCTAACACACTGGGCTCATAAAAACAGATGAAGTCCCACTCTTTATCCTCTCTAGCTGATCTAATTCTCCTCAGTGGTCTCTATTTCTCTGGGCTAGAGCCAAGAGCACGAAGGAGATGTAAACATGGCAGCTCTGGCTTATTTCAGTCCAGGTCATCTCTATTTGGTAAATAATCTGATAATGTGGAGTCTCACTCCAACAGACCTGTTCCTCCCTCCCTGTACACTCCTTCTGCAGATGAGTGCTAGGTGTAGGGGAAGCTTTGTAAGACCCGTGCACCATGCCCAAGTCCCGCACATCAAGATGGCTCACCTCACAAAGACCATGAGCTAGAGGCCATTGCAATAAACATGAGGTTTAATTATTCCAGCATGCTGGGGTCGCTTCGTCTCCAGGACAAAAGCGGCCCCCAGTTTACAACACAAGCATTTTTTATACAGTTTTTCCTGAACAGATCCTTATGACAGGATGAGTTGTCGGTTATCTGTGGTGCCTTTGGATTTATGGGCAGACTTTAGCAGTCTGGCACCCTGATAGATCTGTGGTGCCTTTAGATTTACAGGTGGGCTTTAGCAGGCTGGTACCCCCGATAAGGAACGGCGCTTCTCTCAATCGTATATCTTCCCTGGGGCCTGCCTGGCCAGGAGACACTTAGATAAGGTACTAGTCAGTTCCTGGAGCTGGGTGGGGGCCATTTCTTTCTTGGAATGTTTACTTGGGCCCACCTGCCCTGCCCTTTGTACAGCCTCTTTAGAAGCTGCTTAATAGCCCCTTAGAAGCTGCTTTACATCTTAATAGGCCCTTAAAAGCTGCTTTAATTAGAATGTCATTAGCAAGCATTTGTCACAAAACTGTGTATACTAAAGTTTATATTTTCCTACAATCCCTACAATTTCCTCCCTTTTTTTTTCTTGTGCGTATTTCAATCATGAAATACTTATTTCTTGTTGGTTTACTTCCCGATATTGCTGTCTTAACATCATAATCTGGACAGTACTAACACATTCTTTAACAAAAGCTACTAAGCAATTTAAAATGCAGGGACCAAAGGTCAGAAGTAACATTAAAATTATTAATGGTCCTAATAAAGTAGACACAAGGGTCGTGAACCATGGGGAGGAGTTGAACCATGATTCAAACCATCCCTGATTTTGATCTCTTTCTCTTTTTCTTTTAGTCAAGCCTTCTCTGATTTTAGCCATGGAGTCTTTAACTACTCCTGAGTGATTAATATAAAAACAGCATTCTTCTTGTAATGAGGCGCACAGCCCCCCTTTTTGAAGGAACAAGAGATCTAGCCCCCTTCTATTTTGCAGGACCACCTCAGAAAGGGAGGTGAGGGACTCTTGTAGTTTAGTAATAGAATTTTCTATTTCTTTAATATCAGCATCTATGGCTGCCTGCAAACTTTGGTAATTCTGATGCTGAATTACTAGAGCTGAGGCTCCTGTTGCTGCCCCAGCTGCTCCCAATCCTAACCCTAAGAGGACAGAGAGCGTGATACTTAAGGGCTCTCTTTTAGTCTGGTAGATCCCATTATTTTTATCCCAATATGATAATAGCTCTTCGTAGGGATGATAAATGAGCCAAGGTAGCAGCTGAACTAGGACACAAAAATCCTTGGTTTCTTTCAGGACCTTTGAGCTAATGCAGGGTGTAATCCCTGTAGCGCAAGCCCACTATCCCCCCGGAGGGGGCAACAGATATTTGTCACCTGAACACCTAGACAAGTTAAGTGTCTGATTGCACAGCTGCTTGTGTGAGGAGGGGATCTTTCCCGCACATGTTCCTTGCCCCGTGACAGCTGACAGAGTGAGTCTGACTTGTTGTTGCTGCCAATGACAGTTGGAGACATCAGTTGTTGTTTTAATTCTGTTCCTGAAGGCTATTCCTTCATAATATGGGGGAGCAACATCATAACAAAGCCAGCAGGAGCGGGTAGCATTGGGGTTGGTGCTATTTAAGACCTTAAAGTCTTCAGAGATTATGCGGAATAACCCAGATTGTTCTTGAAGCCTGCCTAGGTTTAGGAAGCTCAGGCCTTTTCTTTTGTGTCCTGGTTTTTGACCTTTTAGTGGGGGCTAAGGATTCTGGTCAGGTACCCAGGGGTGCTGGGGTAGTCTTCAGTTTGACCATTGGAGGTCTCCCTGGAGCTAAATATTTATTTGGGCCTACAGCAGTATACTGAATTTCTACCTTAAGTTTGATGGTGAACAATAGCCCATCATCATATCTCTCTTTATAAAACCTTAAACCCCATGTAAATCCTTTGTCCCATCTGCTAGCCTTTTTTCCTGAATCCGTGAAGGACACTTGGAGGGGGTGACACCACCCATCACAGGCAGGGTTATCTTTCCACTTAAGGTGGCTGCTTCCCAATCGGCCTGCCCACCCTGCAGCAGGGGGAGAGAGGTGGGTATAATTATCAGTTACCTTTATATAGTCCCAGGAGGACGAGGGATTCCAATATGTGTCTCCCGTGGTCTCATAGCCCCAGCCTTTACAGAAATAATCTGCTTTGTCTCCACACTGATAGTTTAGTGCTCTGTTATGGTGGAACCCAGGGCACACACAGAAGGTGAGGGCACTCAGCATACTTCTCCGATCTTTAGTAGAGCAGCGCCCCCATGGATCGAGCCCGAGGCACCCCGGTGGGGAGGGGGTAGAAGGGGGCTTGTGAGCATCAAAGTATCCTTCTAAATCCCAGTTGCTTGGGGCTCCTAAAGCTAGTTTACACACATCTGGAAATAAGTCAGGCCACTACCCTCCTGTAGTTACCTTAGATTGACTCCAGATTGTCTCTCCTACCCTATTTATAACACACTAAGTTAACTTTCTAGGGGTATGTGGGCTGTTAGCTCTTGCGCCCTGGAAGAGAATGGTTAGGCATAGGAGAAAGAAGAGAGTGTTCATCTTATAACATTTAGGGTGTCCAAACAATTTTCAGTCTTAAGGGGTGCTCTCTGGAACTCTGGACTCTCCAGGCGGCGTCCCCTGATCCTTGGTCCTCTGGCGGCACTGGTTTCATGTGCGAGGTGTGGATCCAAGCGGAGATCCCATCCACTTTTACAGCCATTGGGGTTGTTAAAAGCACTAAGTAAGTTCCTTTCCAGCGGGGCTCTAGGGTCTGGGAGCGGTGCTGTCTCATGTAGACTGTGTCTCCAACCTGGAACTGGTGGGAAACTTTGGGGGTCCCAGGCTCATAGGCAGCTGCCAGCTCTGTCCAAATTTCTTTCTGTACCGCTTGTAGTCCCTTCAATCTGGCATATAAGTCACTGTTACTGTGGCAAGTGGGTTCAAAGGTGTTCCCCAGTAAAGTCAAGGGGGCAGGGGCACCATAGAGAATTTCAAAGGGGGTCAAGTTGAACCAGGAGGGGGTATTCCTAGCTCTAAACAGGGCCAAGGGAAGGAGCATCACCCAGTCTATGCCAGTCTCCGTGGTTAATTTAGTCAGAGTCTCTTTTAGAGTTCTGTTCATTCTTTCTACCTGCCCTGAACTCTGGGGTCTATAGATACAATGTAATTTCCAATTGACCCCTATGTGTCTGGCCACTCCCTGACTTACCTTGGCAATGAAAGCGGGTCCATTGTTGGACCCGATTTCCTTGGGCACCCTGAAGCACGGGAAGATTTCTTCCAGGATTTTCTTGACCATGATGGTGGCTGTTTCTTGTTTTGCTGGGAATGCTTCCACCCATCCGGAGAAGGTGTCTATAAAGACTAGGAGATACTTGTAACTGTATCTGCTTGGCTTGACTTCTGTAAAATCTATTTCCCAATTCACCCCTGGTCTGTCTCCCCTAAGTCTCTTGCCAGGTCCCGCCGTATGTTTACAAACATTTACTTTTTGACAAGGTACACAGCTTTTAACTATCTGCTCTGCTAATTGTCTTAGCCCTATGATATGGTATTCTGTCCTCAGGGCAGTCTGGGTCAGTTTGTTTACTCCAAGATGAGTCCACTGGTGCATTTGTTTGATCATGGCGCAGGCTTGTTCTTGTGGCAAGATAGGCTTGCCTGACGCTGCATGCCAATGCCCTTTTTCCTGATCAAAATGGTTATTAGAGTCCCTTGAGATCACTGCTACATCCTCCTCTGAGTATTTAAATTCGGGCTTTTCTGGCTTGGGGACGTTAACCAACAAAATAGACGAGGACCCGTGGGCTGCCACCCTTGCCTCTGAATTGGCCAAATTGTTTCCCCTGGCGATGGGGGAATCCCCTTTTTGGTGGCCCGGGCAGTGTATAATACTCACTTTTAGCAGTCTGTGAAGGGCCCATAGCAGGGCTACGATCTCTGCCTTGTTTTTGATTTCTTTTCCTTCAGAAGTTAGCAGACCCCATTGTTGATATATAGCACTGTGCACATGGGCAGTGGCAAAGGCATATTTGCTGTCCATATAGATGTTGATTCTTTTGCCCTCTCCTAGTTCAAGGGCTTTCATGAGTGTGATGAGTTCTGCCTTCTGAGCGGACGTTCCAGCAGGTAAAGTCTGTGCCCACATCAGATTCTGGCCGTCTACTATAGCAGCTCCTGCCTTTCGTACTCCTTCCTCCAGGAAACTGCTGCCATCAGTAAACCAGGTGGCTTCAGCATCCATCAGAGGCTGATCTGACAAGTCTTTTTGCCACCCATGTGCCTCAGCAAGCACTTGTTGGCAATCATGAATGGGAGGGTCAAGGTCCGGGTCTGGTAGCAACGTGGCTGGATTTAAGTTCTCAGGCGGAGCAAAAGTAACCTGGTCTGAATTTAGTAACAGAGTCTGATAGTGAGTCATGCAAGCCTTTGTGAGCCAGCGGTGGGGGGCTGGCGGACGATACTCTCTAGGGCATGAGGTGCCGAGATTACCAAACTCTGTCCCATAGTCAACTTGTCAGCATCTTTTACTAAAACTGCGACTGCCGCTATGATCCTTAGACAAGCTGGCCACCCCGAGGCTACTGGGTCTAGTTTTTTAGACAGATATGCTATAGGCCTTTTCCAGGGCCTCAGTCTTTGAGTCAGGACCCCCTTCGCAACCCCCTTATTTTCTGCTACATACAGGTGGAAGGGCTTAGTTATGTTGGGGAGCCCCAGAGCCAGCGCAGACATTAAGGCTGTCTTAATGTTGTCAAAAGCCTGTTGCTCCTCTTTTCCCCATTTGAAGGGCTGACTATCCTTAGTGAGGGGATATAATAGGGCTGCCATCTCAGCAAAACCAGGTATCCACAGGCGGCAAAACCCAGCAGTACCTAAAAATTCTCTGACTTGTCTTGGGTTAGAGGGTGGTGGAATTTGAAACACTGTCTCTTTTCTGGCCTCAGACAACCATCTTTTCCCATCCTTAAGAAGGTACCCCAGATAATTGACCTGTCGCTTGCAGATTGGGCCTTTTTGGTGGAGGCTCAATAGCCCAGCTCTCCTAACTCCATGAGGAGATGCTTTGTTCCTTCCAGACACAGTTCCTTGTCGGCTGCTGCCAGGAGGAGATCATCCACATACTGCAACAGAGTTACCTGAGGGTTAGAGGCCCAGAACATAGCCAAGTCTTGGTGGAGGGCCTCATCAAAGATTGTGGGCAAGTTTTTGAATCCTTGAGGCAGGTGGGTCCAAGTGAGTTGCTCTGCTAGGCCAGTCTCTGAATCTTTCCACTTGAAAGCAAAGTAATCTTGACTTTTTGCAGTTAGCGGCAAACAGAAGAATGCATCTTTGAGATCCAGTACCGAATACCAGGTCCTGTCTGGAGGTAAAGAACTTAAAAGGTTATAGGGATTAGGGACAGTGGCATGGAGGTCGGCCACACGTTTGTTTACTTCTCGGAGGTCTTGGACCGGTTGGTAGTCATTAGTCCCAGGTTTTTGGACCGGCAGCAAGGGCGTGTTCCAGGCTGATTGGCACTTCCTTAGGATCCCCAGCTGGAGCAAATGGGCAATGTGGGGTCGGATGCCTTCGTGTGCTTCTCAGGACATTGGGTATTGTCGGACAGCTATAGGACTGGCTTGAGCTTTCAGCTCTACATGGACGGGGGGCCTGTTTTTAGCCTTCCCTATCCCTGCTGTTTCTGCCCACGCCTGGGGGTAGTTTTTTAACCACCAGTCCATCTGTCCAGTCTCCTGCTCTTGCTTTTCAAACAATTGGTATTCATCTTCTAACCTGAGGGTTAGTATCTGGAGAGGCTTTCCTTGCCGGTTTAGCACCCGAGGTCCCTCAGGGTCAAAATAAATTTGAGCACCCATTTTGGTGAGGAGATCTCTTCCCAGCAGTGGGTAGGGGCACTCAGGAATAACTATGAACAAGTGGGATACCCGGCCCATGCCTAGGTCCACTGTTCTTCAGGTAGTCCATGGGTACTGTTTGTACCCTGTTGCCCCTTGTACCCCTGACTTCTTCTTGAGAAGAGGTCCATTTCCTCGTAGCAATACTGAATTTTTGGCTCCAGTATCTACCACGAACTGAGTAGGCTTCCCCTCCACTTAGAGAGTTACCCTGGGTTCGGGGAGGGGATCCAAACTCCGTCCCCTCTAGTCATTGACCTCCTGCAGGGCCAAGACTTTGGGGCCCTTAGGCTCTTTCTTTTTCCTGGGGCAGGTTCAAACCCAGTGCCCTCTCTCCTTACAGTACGTACATTGATACTTTGCCAGGGGTCCCTTTTTGCTCCCTGTGCTGTCTTATTAGGCTCCCTAGCTTCCCTAACTACAGTGGGCAGAATTTTGTGAAAATTTCTTTCTTGATGCTTTTCTCTTTTTATTTCTTTTTCTTCTTCCGACTCTCTATTATGATAAACTTTTTCAGCCACCTGCACTAATTCCCTCAATGACTTATCTTGCAACCCTTCAAGCTTCTGCAGTTTCTTCCTGATGTCTCTACTAGACTGGTCAATAAAAGCAACCGTCACTGTAGCCTTATGCTCTTCACTACCAGGATCATATGGGGTAAACCGACGGAGTGCCTCGATGAGTCTCTCCAGAAATGCTGATGGAGACTCATTGGGCCCCTGAATTATCTCTCTTACCTTAGTCAAATTGGTGGGGCATTTTGCTGCCCCTCTGAGACCTGCCATTAGAGCCTGGCGATAGACCTTCAGGTGCTCCCTACCTTCTGCCGAGTTGAAATCCCAGTTTGGTCTGATCAATGGGAATCCTGCATCTATAACATCAGGGAGGAGGGTGGGTTGCCCATCGTCTCCTGGCACATTCTTTCAAGCCTCCAGGAGGATCCGTTGTCTCTCCTCGGTGGTGAACAGGACCTGGAGAAGCTGCTGACAGTCATCCCAGGGGGGCTGATGAGTAAAGAGGAGGGATTCTACAAGGTTAGTGAGACCCTGGGGGTTTTCAGAAAAAGGGGGATTCTGAGATTTCCAATTGTAAAGATTGGAGGAAGAGAAAGGCCAGTACTGCAAGGGCTGGTTGCCCTCTTCATCAGGGGGGCCGTAGACCCGCAGGGGGAAGGTAGGAATAGCATCTGGAGGGGCCACTCATTTACTGCGTGTCCCTTGAGCAGGCCCTCCCTCAGATTCATTTTCTGATGGGTCCTCCTCTGGTGGAGTGGACGGCCGGGTTGCCTGTGATCGGAAAGAAGGAGGATAGGGAGGGGGAGGAGGATCAGAAAGAAGCCAGTCCGGGTCGGTGGATGGCAGGACCTCCGGTTTCTTTTTTACTTCTCAGAGAGCAAACACAGCTGTTGGGCTTGTTAAGGGAACAAAGGGACGGACCCATGGAGGAGGATCCGTGACTAAATCTTCCCAGACAATGATATAAGTTGTCTGGTCTAGGTGATTTTCAGATTTGAAAATTTTTCTTTTTACTGCTGCGATGAACAGTGGAGAGAAGGAACCTTCAGCAGGCCACCCAAGCTGGAAAGCTGGCCACTCCAAAGAACAAAGTGTTACCCATTTACTCTTTCTAACTGGCACAGACAAATCATTAGCTATGTCCTTTACATCAGTCCAGTATTTTAGAGTCAGACTTAAAGGGGGTGAGGCAGTCTACCCCATGTCGCCCCAGAAAATCGTCAGTCCCCACACACATGCAACCAGACAAACAAAGAACAAAACACTGACGTGCCCCTGCCATGGGTGCCACAACCAGATTATCAGAGAACTCGGGAAGGGTTTCTTTCCTAGAGATCTCCCGTGGAGCTGAACTTGTTCGACCCCCACAGAGGAATCTGCAGTGTCCTCCCGTATTCCTGTGGCTGCGACGTGCTGGTACATCTACCCACCGCTTGGCCACTACAGATGGCTCTGCCTCAGAGCCTCAGAAAATCTCCTGGAGCCGCCAAAACCATATTATAAAAGACAGCTTACAGCAGACAACAAAAAAAACCAGACACAGTCAGACAGACAACCACGGTACCTTGCTTCAGTGATCCTCCATCCTCTAGTCTCTGGTCCCAGAGAGAGTGAGCCCAATCCCGGACGAGCCCCCAAAAGTGTAAGACCCATGCACCCTGCACAAGTCCCACACGTCGAGATGGCTCACCTCACAAAGACCACGAGCTAGAGGCCATTGCAATAAACATGAGGTTTAATTATTCCAGCATGCTGGGGTCGCTTCGTCTCCAGGACAAAAGCGGCCCCCAGTTTACAACACAAGCACTTTTTATACAGTTTTTCCTGAACAGATCCTTATGACAGGATGAGTTGTCAGTTATCTGTGGTGCCCTTGGATTTATGGGCAGACTTTAGCAGGCTGGCACCCTGATAGATCTGTGGTGCCTTTAGATTTACAGGTGGGCTTTAGCAGACTGGTACCCCCAATAAGGAACGGCGCTTCTCTCAATCGTATATCTTCCCTGGGGCCTGCTTGGCCAGGAGACACTTAGATAAGGTACTAGTCAGTTCCTGGAGCTGGGTGGGGGCCATTTCCTTCTTGGAATGTTTAGTGTACTTGGGCCCGCCTGCCCTGCCCTTTGTATGGCCTCTTTAGAAGCTGCTTAATAGCCCCTTAGAAGCTGCTTTACATCTCAATAGGCCCTTAAAAGCTGCTTTACTTAGAATGTCATTAGCAAGCATTTGTCACAAAACTGTGTATACTAAAGTTTATATTTTCCTACAATCCCTACAGCTTCTCGTTCTCCTGATGTCAGGATGGAGGGGCCCTGGTCTCAGGTGAGGTCTTTGGTTCCCTGGTCCCAGCTCTTTGGTCCTTGCTGTCCTCTGCTGAGACCTGGTGGGTCCACCCCTAACTAAGGAGCCCTGCCTAGATTCCTGCTCAGGTGCTGGCTGCTGCAGCTCCGGTGTCTGCTCAGCCAGCCATGCTCCTGGACGTTCAGCATCTATCGCTGCTGATTAGGCCCCTCTGCAGATCTCACATTTGTATTCCACCAAGGTCACTCTGTGAGGGTTCTGAGAGGCCATGCAAACCCTGGATTCAGGGTCATTTATCCTCTGCCAATATGAGCCCCCTGCATGCTCCCTGGCTCTCATAATTGTCCTTCCCCCACAGGAAAAAATAATTTCTGGTTCTTTCTGTGCTCACAAGAGTTGCCAAGTTTACTCACTGCAGTGTCTGTAAATTCATGCACCTCAGCCTCTTCAGGTTGTTACCGACAGGCCAGTCTTGGCTTGCCTTCTCACATTAAACAAATGACCTGAAAGTCCAAAAGTTGATGCAAGGATTGGAAGGTTTATTCAGATTACTGGTACTCAACTAAATGTCTAACGAACCTATCAAACAAAGAGAAAAGAGGAGCAGTGGGGTCCCATTTAGCCTCATCCCAATCAGCGAGGCCAACCTATTCCATTAACAGTAATTGATAAAAGCAGTTCTCCCCGCTGTTTTCAGTGTAAAGAAGAAAAGTATCAACTAGATTTAAATCAGAAAAACAAATCATAGCCAGGAGCCCTCCAGGGTGCACCTATAAGGAAGTGGATAAAATCCAACTAAACAGAAGAGGGCTCAGAAAATCAGATAAAGGTAAAGAGAATAAAGCAATGCCTTGTCAGAATTTAGGCCAGGGACTCCAGGAGAGATCTACCAGCAGAAGAGACATGGGAGCAAAATAGGCTGTGGCCACTTGCCTCTTGCAGCTAGAGTCCTCTCTGGTGCCCAAAGCTTTCCAATTTTGCCAGTGATTAAATTAGGCTCTCAGACCCCAAAGTCATACAAATGAACAATGTACCCAACAGTAAAGCAAGCAACACTTTATTAAAAGAGGAGATAGACTTATGCATAAGGCGGGTAGCAACAGTAAAGCTAGCCCCCCGAGGGGAGCTGTTCAGGGTCTCTTATAGGGAAAGAAGTTAAGGAGTGGCAGACCAGTGTCACTGGAGGTGGTCCATTCTGTTCTTCCTGGCTGCGTCATGGACGCATGCTCAGTAGGTCCAAAATGACAGTGGTATTCATCATTGTCACCCCAGGAAGGTCATTGTAGCAGTCACCTTGATGCTTTGTGCACATGTGGGAATTCTTAAAGGGGTCTTAAAGTTAATCTGTAACTTTTACAATTATAGTAAACAAGCCTTGGTAAGGGGTTTTACAACTCAGTAAATATCTGTTTCTTCCTTTATCTCAGTCTATTTTGTCAGGGCAGCCCATGGGGTAATCATTTGCCCTGGGGGTCTCACGACTGAGGAGTGAAAAGTAGCAAAGTGTCCTCTGCAGGGAAAATGGAGTCAGTTTGGTTCACAGGCCTAGCCTTACTCTGTTTTAAGGTGATCCGAAACAGGGAGTGGACAAAAGCATCACAGTTCAGATCTTCTGTCAACCTTCTCACAGTGACCAAGAGCCCTCTCCTAGTCAGGCTGATGTTCACAGTGTCTTCCTCAGTTTCTCCAGGAAGTGTGTTTCTCCTGGACATATCAGCCATTGCTAACCCAACTGTGACTGGTTCCATAATCCTATGGTTTCTCTTCCCTTTTGTTCAGAAATTATTCTTGTTTTACTACAATTCTCACTAGAGTCATCCTTTCCCCCTAACCTTCCGATGGGCTCAACACACATTCATTCTTAGAAATTTTTGACTTATTCCTGCAACAAACTTTCATTGAGTTGAGCTTTGTTCTTTGTAGTGAGAATGAAAAAGTTAATAAAATGTTCTGCCCTTGTCGGACTTACAATTTAGTGAATGATTCAAAGTTGTCTTTATTTCACTTTTTATGAATTTCTTGATAGATTTGTTGGTTGATACATTCATGAAAAATTCTTCAGACACCTACAGTATACAAAGCACTTTGGGAAACATTGTGTAAATGTGTTTGGGAAATTATTCAGTGATGAATAAACACTGTCCCTTTCTGCAAGAAATTTATAATCAAGTATGGGAAATAAACACGGAAAAGCATAAATCTGCCACACAAGGCATAAGTAGGTACTGTAATGGCTGTACAATTTAGCTCCTGTGGAGATGCAAAAAAAAAAAAGAGAGAGAGCAATTCATTCTGATTTGGAATATTCAGAAGGCTTTGCAGAGAATATACAATTTTTGATTGTGATGTTTTGAAACATGTATTTGGTCTTGTCAGAGTCCTTTTCCTCACATAAAGCTCCTACAATTCTTGGAACCTCCAAAGTGGTGTCTTTTTGTATGCTAATGAGTTGACTGATGGCTGGCAGCCCCTAGGTAGCTTCAGGGTGAGGGTTGATCACCTGAAAGACCAGGGCAGGGTTGGAGGGCTGGGACTTTCAGCCCCAACCCCAACCTCCAGGGAAGGGAGGGGGCTGAAGGTTGAATTAATCACCAATGGCCAGTGATTTAATCAGTTTTGCATGTGTAATGAAGATTTCATAAATACCCAAATGGACTGAGTTTGGGGAGCTTCCAGATAGCTGAACACATGGAGGTTCCTGGAGGGTGTTGGGCCAGCGAGGCCACGGAAGCTCTGTGCCCCCTTCCCCCACTCTGTGCCCCCTTCCCCCGTACCTCGCCCTGTGCATCTCTCTTCTGGCTGTTTATTTGTATCCTTTAAAATATCTTTTGTAATAAACTGGTAAATATAAGTAGGTGTTTCCCTGAGTTCTGTGAGTTGCTCTAGCAAATTAATTGAACCTGAGGAGGAGGTTGTGAGAATCCTGATTTATAGCTGCTTGGTCAGAAGTTCCAGAGGTTTGGACTCGTGACTGGCATCTGAAGTGGGGGCAGTCTTGGGGACTGAGCCCTCAACCTGGAGGGTGTGACGCTGTCTCCTGGTAGGTTGTGTCAGAAGAGATTTGCATTAGAGAATACAAAGCTGGTGTCTTCTGATCGCTTGCTTGCTGGAGGGGAAACATCCCCACACATTTGGTCACAGAAGTCTTCTGTGTTGATTGTTGCTGAGTAAGACTGTAGGAAAAACACTCTGGTTTGTTCATTTGAAATAATTTGAAAGGTTGAGACAAGGTTGTATTATATTTCAGACTAAAAAAAAAATAGGAGAAGTGAGAGAGGGCAGGCAAGGGCACAAGAAGACATAAAAAAGGCATGAGGGTCAAGTCAGCCTGTGCTGCTCAAGCAGGGGGTGATTTGGTGGGTGGAAGACGAGGTGAAGTTAAAAAATGTCAGATCTGGAAGCTCCAAATGTCATGTTGAGTTTAGGCTTCCTTTAAACGGCAACTTTTAAGAAGGAGAGTGGCATGATCTGGCCTCTGATTTAGAAAACAGTAAGAAATGACCAGTGTGAGGCAGCAGCATGACCAATCGGTGACTGTCACAGTAATTCATGCAGTAAATTATAAGAGGCCAAGATACAGAGATAGGCATAGAAATGAAAGCGAGAGGTCAGGTATAAGAAACCTTGGGAAAAGTTCAACAGCATTATAGGGTGAGATGATTTAATAAGCAGCCGAAGGAAGGGCCAAGAGTTTCCAGGAGTTTTCCAGGAGGGATGCCTGGGAGTTAGGTGGCGCTGGGGCACGGGAGATTATGAGACACCCAATTACCTCCAACTGTCCCATTACATAGTATCTTACACTCCTGACAACTCTGGGTTTATCCACCCTTTATCCCCACATACAGGGATACTGAGATCAGAACTCATGCTCCCACATCTTTATCTTAAGCAGTGCTTTTTATGTAATATCACCTGCTTTCTCTTTTTCCTACTTTTTTCCAGTATTCTCAAAACAGCCAATATATTTCAAAACAGCCTCAGTGAATAAGGCAGGACATTAAAAGAAAAGAATTTTCTGTGGATGAACCCAGTCAAGTATGTAAAGCAAAACTGCTTGATCCTCCACGAGTGTTTGCTCCATGAGTGAATTGAAACTAGGCAAGAGAATCTTAGTTTTTGTGTGGCGCTACATGTGTGGTGCTAAAGGGTGCTGCAGAGGCTGGAGAAATTTGGTCTTGAGGAGGATATCTTTCCTTTGTTTATATTTTCACTATTTCTCTTCATGTTATCTGGGCCCTATGTCTGAGACCATATATTCTGCCTCCTCTCCTTTACAATGAATGAAACTTCCGTGTTCTTTACTAAGGCCACCCCCTCTATTTCCTATTCAATCCTAGTAGATCCCCTTTCTTCTAGAAGAAGGTTTTACTTCTATGTTATTTCCCAGTTCTGAATTCTCAGTTTTTCCTCTCTACTACATCGTTTTGCTTAACATACAGAAAAAAGCTGCAAAAGCTCTCATCTTTTAACAAAAAACCTTTCCACCCCCCTCCCATTTGGGTATCTCACGAGAGCCCATTTTTCCACTCTTTATGAAAATGTGTTTATACCCACCATCTAAATTTCCTCACACTTCATTCTCTCCAGAACCCACTCAAATCAAACCTCTAATTTCCCTCTTCTCTGAAATTGCTCTTGTAAAAGTCAACTCAACTTCAGTTTTGTGGGAGGCAGGGATGATAATCAATGGTCTTTCCTCATTTTCTCTGGTCTCAACAACATTTCTTGCAGTTGACCACTGCCTCATTCTTAATACATTTTTCTTACTGGGTGTTGGGAAAATAGAATAATCAGGCCCCCTTGCCTTAGTTCCAGTTGGGGGTGGTGCAGCACATTCTTTGTAAATGAGTTGTGTGTGGGCGCAGCTACCTGGCTGGTGTTGACTACCCTGGGCATCTGACATGCCTGGCCATGCTCTCAAACCTATGGTTCCAGGGATCTTTTTGCTGGTTACCTAGCTCACAGACCTGCATGTGAGGGGTCTGGTGACCCAGCCTGGCATATGAGGGGTATGGGGACCCAGCCTGGCATGTGAAGGGTCTGTGACCCAATCTGTAATGGGCTTAAGGGGTCTGTGAGCACCAGACCCAGCCCTAGCCTTAGCTCAACAATTGGTGCAGTCAGCAGGATTACAAGCAGGAAAAAGAGCTCGACAATTGGTGTAGTCTGTGACAGGATTCTGAGCAGGTACAGGAGCCAAAAGCCCTTGGAAGGAGGAAATGCAGCTACTTATGAATATGTTGTGCCCTATGTCCACCTTCCTGTTGACTGGGGTCAGGTTTCTGCACACTGTTTTTTTTGTTTGTTTGTTTTTTCGTGACGGGCACTCAGCCAGTGAGTGCACCAGTCATTCCCATATAGGATCCGAACCCGCAGCGGGAGCGTCGCCGCGCTCCCAGCACTGCACTCTACTGAGTGCGCCACGGGCTCGGCCCACTGCACACTGTTTTGCATGGCAGCATAAACCAGGCACTACAATGCAAAAACCCCTTGGGAGGGGGAGGAAGTGTGGCTGTCCTTGAGCTTGTGGTGCCCAGTGGCTACTTTTCTGCTGACCAGAGCCTGGCTGCTGCTCTCTACACTGCAAGTTGATGGAGATTTGAAGTGGAAAGCAGAGTTGTTGGTGGATGATGTGCAGTGACTGGAAGATTTGAAAAAGAAAGCAGAGTTGTTGGAAGCGCAGATAAATGTCCTGGAGGGTGATGTGCAGTGACTGGCCACTCCTGCTTCTCACACCAGGGAAGACAACAAATCCAATGGTGAGTGGGGGGAGACTGTGTGTCTCCGGGCACGACCTGTTGTGCGTGAGAAATTGAGACATGAGCAGCCTTTTGGACCAGATGGAAAAACCGGTGGGCGATCCACAGGTTACCCAGTTCACCACCTATGTCCCGTATACCCAGGTTGAACTGGTTGACTTGGGAAGACAGTTTACGCAGAAACATGGGGAGCCCCTGGCTGCTTGGCTGCTGCAGTTATGGGACCTAGGGGTGGATAGTGTGATGTGCTCTGGTGAGGAGGGGGAGAAGTTGGCCTCCATTACCATACACCTGTCCCTGAGGCAGCGGCTGCAGAATATCCGCAGATATGCACAAAGGCGAGGTAATCACTCCTTAATGGAATGGGTGAGTGCAGCTGCCTGAATCATGTGGGCAAATGCTGGGGAACTGCCCAAGATTGTTAGTAAATGGCAAACATATGCTGAGCTGGTCCAAATCATTCGGGAGCTGGGGATGCGGCAGTCCATGTTTAATGTTAACACTCGTGGCCCAGATGATGAAAATTTTACAGTCAGCATGAGAGACATAGTGCTGCAAAATGCCCCCATCAACGTCCTTTGGGTCACTGATGGCTGTACTGGCCCCATACATTGATCATCCTATACCTGAGGTAACGACCATGATAGCTGGCTTGGGTGAAGTAGAGGGCAGAAGACAAGCAAAAGGGGTCCGAAAGTTGGCTAAGACCAAACCCCCAAGGAATACTCGGGGTTTTATCCCAAAGAGACCAAGCAAGACTAGCCATAAGCAGATGTGACTTGAATTGCTTGCAGCAGGGGTTGATAAAAAGAAAATTGACCGGCAGCCAGATGCAGTTCTGTTTGCCTTGTGGCAGCAACTGTGCCCTGAACAGCGTTTCACTTAACGTCCAGAAACAGGTAGCAAGGTGCGCTCAGTGGATTTAAAGGACTTTTTGGTTGCTCCCGAGGAAGTGGATGAACTATTCCATTCTGATTAGGGAACAGGCTAACGTGCTTGTCTTTTGGGGGCAGGCAAGGACCAGAGGCCCCATGTTGAATTGGCAATATATTGGTAGAGGACAAATGTGCAGCGTGTTTTGGCATTGGTGGATACAGGTGCAGAATGTAGCCTGATATATGGCAATCCAGATAAGTTTCCAGGGGCCACAGTTCATATACATGGCTATGGAGAAAATACGATTGAGGTCAAAGCTATGTCATTGCCATATAGGAAGATTACATCCTCAGGTATATACTGTATATATATCCCCCATAGCTGAATACATCTTGGGTATGAATGTACTTTATGGTTTGCAACTGAAAACAACCATTGGAGAGTTTCAGCTGCGAATATGGACAGTAAAGCCTGTGTTATGAGGTTATGCTAAACATGACGCAAGTGGGCTAGGCCCAGCACGGTTACAGTGTTTCACTACATTGATGATGTGTTACTAACCTCTGATTCTCTTGCAGATTTAACCCAGGCAGCTCCAATGCTACTAAGTCATTTGGAACATTGTGGGTGGGTCATAAACACAGCCAAAGTGCAAGGACCTGGGCTGTCAGTCAAATTCCTAGGAGTGGTCTGTTTGGGACACTTCCCCTTAGCCAGTCCAGGAAATGATGAAGCTGATGCCTTGGCTTAAGTGCTGTGGCTGCAGGCACTGCACCAGAATCACGTGATCAATGTGTCACCCTTCTGAATGTACATTGAACTGCCCATCAGTATGACTGCAGGATTTGCATGGAGGATCACACCAATGGTGACTACTAACTGGACATATGTGGCTAATAGTTAAAAGGACAGAACTACAAGCCTTAAGGCATATTGAACGGACAATAGGTTATATGAATGTAAGGGTCATCTATCCTCGCTAAGGGAACATAGTGGAAAATTCTGAATGTGTAGATTGTACAGTGAGGGACACTGAAGGGGTGGATTGTTGGGAAAATATAATAATTTAATCAGGCCCCCTTGCCTTAGGTCTGGTAGGGGGTGGTGCAGCACATTCTTTGTAAATGAGTTTGTTTGTGGGTGGAGTTACTGTGCATGTGTGGTGCCACAACCAGGCTGGCATTGACTGCCCTGGGCATCCGCCCCATGTGTCCATGCATTGACTGCCCTGGGTGTCTGCCCTGCATGGCCATGCTCTCAAACCTGTGGCTCCAAGGACCTTTTTGCCAGTTACTTAGTTCATCGACCTGTGTGTTAGGGGTCTGGTGACCCAGCCTGGCATGTAAGGGGTCTGGGGACCCAGCCTGGCATGTGAAGGGTTTGTGACCCAATCTGGAATGGGTTTGAGGTGTCTGTGAGTGCCAGACCCAGCCCTAGCCTTAGCTCAATACTGGGTTTCTTTGAAGCCCTAGGCTTCTAACACTACTGCAGCTGCCCAGCCAGTCAATCCCAGTCCACTCTAATGAATCATTTCTCCTTTTCCCATATTTTAAGTCACTCTTTCTCAATCAGAACTCCCCAGAGCATGAAGCCCTAATGCCCAAAGGATTCCATTGATATAACCTCTCCCCTGTGCATGTAGAATGGGTTAATTAGGTACCATCCTTGGGATGGAGAAAATAATCACTCAGATCATTTTCTGCATTCTGTGGTTCAGATGAGGAACTCCAGTTGAGAAAGTCCACTCTAAATGTCAGTGTGACCTGAAGTTTACTCACTGGCCCATTTCTCATCTCTAACTACTTTTACAGCTTAGATGATCTCTTATGGATGACACCCAAAATCTCTATGTCTAACCCCAACTCTTCTTTGAATTCTATAGACTTTTGAAATCTCCATTTGAACTACTTCTAAAATCTTGTGGCTCAAAATGCAGTCTTAAGACCAGTGCTGGGAACACCTAGAAACTTGTTAGACATGCAAAATCTGAAGCTCTGCCTCAAAACTGAGTCAGAATCTGCATTTTAACAAGATTCCCAGGAAATTCACATGCACATGTAAGTTTGAGAAGCATTGGGATAAAACATCTCAATCTTAATATCCAATAAACAGATTACTTTTCCCTTGTTCCTCCTTAATATTCCAGGAGATTCTTGGTCAAATTTCTTCTTTATGAGTCTCAAGTATGTATAGTTTGCCACTTATTAGGACATACCAAATGTGATTCTTGACTAAAATAGGATTTATCATTAAAAAAGAAATATATATATAATATATATATATATATATATACACACGCACACACACGCACATATATGCACAGGTACTTTTGCTGGGAGGGGTCCTAGCAATGTGTTCACATGATAACATATTTTTGTACAATTTGCCCAAGTAGTTTATGCAAATTAAGATCACTGTCTCTTATCACTCCCGGTTTTGTCACACTTCTGGGTGACAGGGTGGCATTGGAGTAAACGTGGACATTTCAGTGATTTGGCTATAGGAAAATTAAGTTGAGAACGCATTTAGTTTTAGTTTAATAAGGTATATTTGTGAGGTTCATAGATCATCTTTGTGCTGCCTTCCCAGTGTAGGAATCAATACTCTGATGGCTCACTGTGCCCCCTCTCCCGCATGCTGACACAGCCATGTGGGACAGGACTGGATTGTCATGCCAGGTGTCTGTGTGCCCGGCCCTAAACATCCACTAGCCAAGGAGAAGGAGGTGAAGGGTTTGGAGCTAGAAGCTAGTCTTTCAAACTTGTTTCAATCATCAAACCACAGGATTTTTTTTTTTACAGAAATGATTTGAAATAGAATAAGAATTCCTGTGTTTGTACAAATTCTCCAATTCTCCAATGATTCCATGTGTGTGAGGAAACATGTGTTTTATGATCAACCCTGCCAAAGTAAAAACAGAATTACCTTTATATCCTTTCTATCCTTTCTATTTAAAAAATTAAAAATAATTTTTAAGATGTTTTAAAATTATATAATTTATTATTACAAATTGTGATTTTTCATCCTTAGGTTTTGTTTTCCATTTCTGAAAGTATAACTTATTGTTTTGGTCTTTTCTTTCTTTCTTTTTTGCCACCCAGTTATAAGTGAGAAGATGTGGTATTTCTCTTTTCTTGTCTGGCTTATTTTACTTCACATAGTTTTCTCCAGACTCATCCATGTTGCGGTAAATGGCAGAATTTCATTCTTTTTATGGCTGAATAGTATTCCATTGTGTATATTAACCACATTTTCCTTATCCAGTCATCTGTCGATGAACACTTATGTTGGTTCCATGTTTCGGCTATTGTAAATAGAGCTGCAATGAACATGGGTGTGCAGGTATCCCCTTGATATGATGATTTCCATTCCTTTGGATATATGCCCAGTAGTGGGATTGCTGGATCATATGCTGCTTCTATCTGTAGTTGTTTGAGGAAACTCCATGCTGTTTTCCATAATAGCTGTGCTAACTTACAGTCCCACCAACAGTGTAGAAGGGTTCCCCTTGCCCTGCATCCTCACCAGCATTTGTTGTTTTTGGTCTTTTTAATAATGGCCAGTATAACTGGGGTGAGTTGATATCTCAATTTGGTTTTGATTTGCATTTCTCTGATGACCAGTGATGTTGAGAAATTTTTCATATACCACTAGGGCATTTGTATGTCTTCCTTTGAAAAATGTTATTCATCTCCTTTGCCCATTTTTTAATTGTATTATTTGTGTTTTTTTACTGTTTAGTTGTTTGAGTCTTTATATATTCTGGATGCTAATCCCTTGTCAGATATATAGACTGCAAGTATTTTCTCCCATTCCATAGGTTGTCTTTCTGCTCTTTTGATTGTTTCCTTTACTGTGCAGAAGCTTTTTAATTTGATATTAAATTTGTTTATTTTTTCTTTTGTTGCTTGTGCTTTGGGGATCTTATTCATAAAGTCAAAAATTATAAAATTAGTGTTTTGTGTTAAGGCAATTAAAGTCTATGTAACCAAAAAAAAAAGTATGGAAAAAGTATTACAGAAGGATGTCAGGATACTCATTTATTATAAAAAAGATTGTTATTTGTGCATATTATGTGAAGTTTGTGGTCTTATCAGCTTTAAATATCATTTTGTGATTTTCTTATACTAAATAACTTCTCATTCTAACTTTCGTATTTGCAATTATTTATTTTTTACCTTGAAGAAGGTTCTGTAACTTCTTTAAGCCTTACAAAAAGCTGGTCTGTCCCAGTTCCCGAGTTATTGTTCTGAAGGATGTCCTGCCACTCTCTCTGTCTGCCTTTCTCAGAAATTACATCATGTTGTTAAATACAACTTTAATGCTACCAAGTTCCTACAAGAAACCCTCATGTAAGAATTGTGTCGGCTTATGCTTTAATATTATATCAAAGAATTGAAAGAGACTTACTCATTACAACCACCTTAAATGGAGTGTTGGATTTGATTAAATGTCATCACTGCCAATCAATGCTATCCTCTGATGCACAAGCCCAATTATGGCCTAAATGGCCTCCATCCATCTCCCCAATATAGGATCCTGTTGGATATATTAAAATTTTGATTCATATCCAAAGTCAAGTACTGTGTTGCTGAGTAAAGAATAAAGTAGTGAGAAAAAAAAAAAAAAAAAAGGACAACATACTCTTTTCCATGTCCTGAAATTTTCACTCATTGCTTATGATAATAGAACCAAAACTGAGCACTAACCCCTAGAAGGCTATTGTCCCTGAATTTTGGCAAATGCCTGATAGCAAGTTTGAGCTCCACACTTTAGGCAGTAGCTCAGATTAGGATTCATTCCTGATCCCTCTCTGTCCTCACACCTTACATCCAATCTGTCATCATTTCAAGACAACTCTACTTTCAAAGCATATTGTGGAGAAGACTATTACCCCCATCGCTGTCTAAGTCACCTTCATCACTCACCTGGGCTTTCATTCTCATCACCCAAAAGGTGCTTTCCCCTCAGCAGCCAGAGTGATCTTTCTGAAAAGTAAATCAGATCAAGCCATCCTGCCTAAAATCATCTGGGACCTCCCTTCAAGCTTAGAACGAGCGTGAAACTCCTTGCCATGTCTTTACTGTCCCACACCATCTGCCTCCCTTCGCCACCCCACCCCTCCAACCTTCTCTTGATCCATCCACACTTACCATCAGGGGGTTCGTCCAAGCAGCTCAGCTCATTCCTGCCCCAGGGTTTTACCCTTGCTGTTCCTTCTGCCCCCACATCTTCTCTGTCTTTCTTTCCCTTTCACATAATCCACATCTCTGCTACAACATCGTCTTCTCCATTAGAAGGTGACCTTAACCTGTCTCTCTGAATCCAAACATGCATCCCCCCCCCCCAGTCACACTGACATTCCCTACCCCCTTGGCATGCTTCCTTTTTCCTCACGGCACTTAGTTCTCCCCCAGTTGCATTTTCATTTTCCTGATGGTTGTTTGTCTCCTCCTCTGGAGCATAAACTCCAGGAAGACATGGACTTTGCTTTGTGTCCCCAGAGCCTAGAACTGTGCCTCGCTGAGGTTCTGTACTACGTAAATACTGATGAATAAGTGGAAGTATGTCCTTAAAGACTAAACACTTTTGATATTGTCTACTGTTAGGCTGATAAAGTAAAATCCACAATGGAATGTTTAATACAAAGTATTGAACCATCACACTGCACCCCATAAATAGGAATAATTATTATGTGTCAGTTAAAAATTTTAAAAAGAAAGTAAATTATTTTTTGAAACTTAGAATTTAGATATTAACTGTTAGGAGAGAGTTCAAGGCCAGAGCTGCAGTCTTCTCATTGTCTGCCCAGTATTATTTCCATTACACTATGCATGCTGTCTTCCTAGATGATATGTTAGGTGAAAATAAGTATATTCAATATTCCACATATTAGTTTAAAGATCTATAATAAAAATTCTGAAATAAAAACTACGAATTTAACACCAGACCACATTGGCTACTGATACACTTAAGCAATTTACTTAAAAATAAACCTGTGAAAGGGAAAGAGAAATTATCAGTTAAAACTTATTAATTATATATATATATATATATCTGTATTTTAAAGAATTTAATGCTTTTGTAATTTTTAATTGGTTTACAGTAAATCCATAAATGCTTTCTTTTTAATAGAATAGTTGTCATAATTAATTGTTTTCCTTCAACTGGCCTACAAATTTAGGACTGTGCTTCTTCATAACAGTCATAAAAATGACAAAGTAAATAGATGAAACTTATTTTTTTCAATCACTGCAACTAATTCTGCAACTAATTCTTAACGAACCATTTCCTTCTCTATGCAGTCAATAGGTCCACCACTCCCTTCAAGAAAGCACTTGCTGTTTACCCACAAGGAGCACTGTAAGAAGACAGTCTCCTGCAAGATTTGCTTCATCTTTAGAGCAGAGGCTTGGCACACCCCAGGAGCCCCCAGCCACTTCTTTAGAGCCAGAGGCTTGGCACACTTAGTAGCCCCAGCTGGGCTGCTAAGGCTGGCCACTTCTGCCCAACACAGAGTTCCTCCAGCAACTAATTCTTGCTTTAGAGCTCCCTGTTTGGTTGGCCCCGACTTTATGAGATCTGCATTTCAGTCTGAGGGCTTTCCTGCTTTTAGTTCTGCTTTCTCCTTCTTTTATCTTCACAGGCATTAACCCTTGATAAACCTCTTGAACGCCTAATTTTGGTTCAGTGTCTGCTTCCAAGAAGACCAAAATGACACATTTTCTAAATTCCTTTCTTGCTTCCATTTTAGGGAAATGTGTTTCATCAAATGACTTTGTGCATAGTGTATAATCATGCTGGCGTGTATAATCATGACTACACAACGATAACAAAAGGCATACAGAGGACACTCATTACAACATGATGTCAAAGGACTTACGTGGCTTCACAAACTATTCACCTTTTTTTCCTTTCAGCTCATTAGAATGGCTGTGCTTTTGCAGCCATTCATCTGGGCCAGTGACACATTGAGGGCTGAATTGTGATGGATGGGACTGTCAGAACCCACTGAGTATTTAGATATTGCATTAGTGCATTGCACTTACAAATAGCTGCACTACAGGAAGGTGTGATTGCCTGTTCTGCGTGCTCTTCTGCATGTTAAGGAAATCAGCTACTATTGAGTCACTTGATAAAAAAACAATGATATATTTTCCTTTCGTCTTACCACCAGTTTTGTGCTACTTAACTGTAATGGAAGCAAACTCCTAATGCTTTGTCCACAAAAGTTTTAGTCTAAGAATGAAATCTCTCTTTTTCACTTAGTCTTAGATAATCCAAAAAGTCAGTACAATTAGTATCGGGTCTACACTATAAACTAAAAACAAAACAAAATCACCATTGCTGAAGAAAGAAAGAATAAAGACTTATAAAAATGCTCTACTCCATTTCTTGTTCAGAGATTAAAGAAGTTAACTCTTCTCTCTTAGGAAAGCCATTCTGTACTAAATGTGTGATTTTAGGCTCTCAGTGTCTTTAAATGGAAGAACAACAACAGGACAGAAATCTCCAAGCATTGTCCTCTACCTGTAGCATAAAGAACATTTTACCCTAGATATTTCCTTTGATGAATTGCTTTTACTCAGTCTCTGTGCCTTGAAGAGTGTAGTTGTTTTATCCTTGAGATGTGAAACTTCTGACACAGCAGAAATCAGTTACCACACTGTTAGCTCCTTTGGCATTCTCTGTCTCTCAGAAGAAGCAGGAATTTACTTCAAGATCCCTGGATTTATAGACACTGTAATGGAAATGTGTGCTGCTTTGGCTGGACAAGTGATAGTGCCTTCTTAATTGCCCCCAATCTTCTTTTATAAATGGACATTTCCACCATTGCACATGGTCCTCTTGAGAGGGCGATTTCAGGTGCTCACTACCCACTGGAGAAGTGAAAGAGACCAGGACCTTCCTCTCCTGGCCAAGCATGTGGCCAAAAGGAATTTTCATCTGGGACTTTAAGACAAGTAAGTGAAGCCTTGACAGAGGTGATTGTTGCAGATATGGGTGGGGTCCCAGTGGTGAGGTCCTAGACATGGGAACTGCAGTTGCTGTCTTCTATTTTGTTGTTATTATTTCTCCATAGCTTCCTTGGTTCCCACCTGTTTCTAAGCCTAGTCTCTAGTCTCCAACTATTTCTGTGAGGCCCCTCATGTGCTCTCTCTCTCTCTCTCTCTCTCTCTCTCTGTCTCTCTCTCTCTCTCTCTCATACACACACACACACACACACACACACACACACACACACGCACGCATGCATTCCAATATCCTTCCAAGTAAGTAATTTTTTGCTTAAGTTGCTGCAGTTGCTTTCTCCTGCCTATAACCAAGAACTCTAATTATACTGAAGCCATCATTGTTAATCACATGTATAATATATACTGTACATTGTAAGTCTTTGTCCTACTCCTTGAACATTTACAATTACTTGTGTGAAGGATGAGTGGCATGATAGATGTTCTCATGTAAAAAGGCAGCTATATCTAATGGCTTCCTATCAGTTCATATTGTTTTCTTCTAGACTCCCATGCCTTTTGAAATGTTTTGGTGCGCTGCCTTCATCCTCACGCATTTGAACTTTTGAGTCTGTGCGGGAGACGGGTCGGCCACAAGGAGACCAGATGAGAACAGACAACCTCTTATCCTTGATGAGTTGAGATTTTTGAGAGGCTGCCTGACAATTCTTTACTTTAAAAAATACCTATTCATGCCCAAGAACATTCTATTATATTCTTCAGGTGCTCTTGACAATAGTTTCAGATTTAGCTGCTTAAAACTGGAAATTTAGTGCCCAGATTTTATTGACGAAAGAATAGGGATAAGTCAGCACTATAAACATCTCTTCCTCATAAATCAGAAAGTGGCTTCAAGTGTGGGAGAATCCTTGTGAAAGAATGAGAATATAAATTTCACTGTAAAATTTTAATAACAGAAAGCTACATAGTTTATAATTTTATTTATTCTTTTTAGGATGTTTATTTTTAAAATGAGAAAATAAAAATTATTTATAATGATGCACCAGGTACTTTTCTATTTGAGTCCTTTCTTTTGCAAGTAGCATAAAACTCAACCAACCTAAATGGTAAGAAAGAATCCATTATGTATATGCTATACTTGTACATGAGTCAGGCTGTAGGCACAGTTTGAGTCTCAGGACTATGATACATACTACTGAGGTTCTGTTTCTGCCTCTTCACATTTTTCTTAGTTTTTCTTCCCCTCGCATGGTATTTTCTTTAGGACAGCTTCCCTAACAGTAGAAAAACATGCCTGCAGCTGTCCCAGCCATGACCATACATCATCTAGAGGAAGGTAACATTCCTATGTCTCATGAGCCAAGAAGAAGACCTGAGACTTGGTCTGACTTGACTGGATTAGTTCATGTGCCCACTGCAGACCGATTACAGCAGCCAGAATCCTGGGATGTGCAGATTGGCTTATCTAGGTCATGCGTTCCATCCCTGGAACAGTGGGGGGCTCAGTTTCTCCAAGATCACGAGTTCCCAAAAGCAGCTATTAGGAACAGGGAAATGGAGAATAGCACACAGCACAGGCGACCAACAAGTGTCCATTCACACCCCTCCACCAATTGGACTGCCATGGTAAAGGAGAAACAGGAACTGCTTCACTGTGGACTATGGTGCCAAGGCTCATCCAGAACATCCGTGACTTTGTACAAGGCTTTGGCATGTGAAGCAACATAAAGATGCTTCACAATGGGGTGGACTGTTCAATGTGGCATGGACCTGAATGTCTTAGAATGTTGGCCTTCTGAGTGTCCTGGAGCTATTGAACCAAGAAATATTAATCCCCACTGATAGAACTTGTAAGACTGTAATATGTAACTCAAAAAAAACAGTTTATTCTATAAAATGAAAAAATCCTTTTTTCAAAGTGACCAGACACTTGCCTGTGAGCAAGGCACAGGGAAAGACAAATGATTACTGAAAGGAAGTCTAGTATATATGGGACCAGAAGGAGCACGGTTAGTTTTATAACTTAAGTATTTAGTGGCATTGGGCCATTGTAGTCAGATGCCTTTGCCTTCTGAGCAGGATCTGAGATGGTGAGTCCTCAGCTGGGCACAGGACTTAGATGGGTACTGACCACATCTGCCTTGTTGGCTTCCTCTTTACTATGCTTTGTGGCTGCCAATACCTTCTCCTGAATGTCTCTTTCCTCAGATAAATGTTAAATTAACTTTTTAAGTCCAGGAGCCATTCTATTTATTTAAAATATATTCAAATATCATTATGTCAACTTGAAGTTTAATTCTATAGGCCAATCTTATTGGTAAAAATCCAATTTTTGCTCCCCAAGACCACATAAATAATATTCTTTACTAGGTTTTCATAGAATTTATTAATTTATAGATGTAGATGGAAAAAATACTTGAGCATCTATAATACACTAGTTATAACATCTTCCTCGGGTTATCTTATTTGTAATTGTAACAGCCATGTGATGCAGGAGCCATACATCTAATTTTATAGAAAAGGACACTAAACTTCAAAGAGCTGTAGCACCTTACTCAAGGTGAATGATGTAGTGGATTCAACTCCATGTCTGTCTGATTCCAATACCAATGGTCTTTACACATGTAACAACTATAGGGGAATATTAAGATGGGCCTGTGTTTTCCCCATTTCATTATTAAAACTTTTAAAAAGAAAAATTCTTCATTATCTAGAGACAATAAAAAAATTATTATTTCAAATTTTATTGAAAATTACTAATTTATTTTATTTATTCTATGCCTGGAGTAGGCAAGTACCTGTATATAGCAGAATGTATCGTAATAACCAGACACCATCTTTATTTACAATGAGGCCAATTATACACCAGTATAAATAACTATGTGATCTGCGATTATTGATGCATATGAGATGATGGTTATCAAAAAGATATAAGAAAGGTATAAATGTTTGTTGAGAGGATGCTCTCTACAAAGAGGAAGTCACATTGGTTGGGCAATCAGAGAAGGCTTCATAGAAGAGGTGGCATGTAAGCCAAACCTGGAAGAAAAATGAGAGAAATTTAAGCAAGCAGAGATTAAGGAAACTTCTTCTAGTATGAACAAAGCAAAAAAGTAAAGAGGTTATTTAAGGGACATAAGACAGTTCCAGTGGACTGAGTTGAAGACTTCCAATGGCAGACTGAGATGTTTAAAAGTTCAGTAAACAATAGGGAGCCATTGAAGGTGTCTGAGCAAAGGAAAGATTTGCTCAGATTTACAGTTTAAGATTAGTGGGAGTGGGTAGAATAGATTGGACATGAGTCAAGAGAGACTAGAAGCATAGAAAATCACCAGCTAGGCACATTGAAATACATCAAATAAAAATGAAGTGCTGAACCAAGGCGCAAATAATGAAAATGGGGAAGAAAGAAATGGTTCAAGACAGCCAAAGGCACAATCTTATAACTTGCCAAATATGAAAAAGGAAAGGAACAAAAGGATGGAAGAGACAAAGTAAATAGCTGAGGTTCTTCTCCCTCTTAAATAACCTCCATAGCAGTGGGGGCAGGGGGCAGACATCTAAGTGTGTCACTCTTTTGCTTAAAACCTAGAAATCACCTGTGGATCACCTCTGGCATTATGAAAAGTGATTGAATCCCAGGCTCCAATGGAAGGATTAAATCAGTCTCTTGTGTGTGGGAGGGTGGGGGGTCGGGGGTGGACTTGTTATTTAGTAAAAGCCCTCCATGTGATTCTATTGTGCAGTTGTACAGCCACGACTGAGCACTGGGCTGCAAGATGGTGTCCACCCTCCTTAGCAAACATGTGCAGATTCCTATATCTGACCCCCACCTGTCTCTCTGGCCTCATCCAGACATGTGGAAGGATAGAAAGACCCATTTAAGCCTGTGCCTGGGCTCACACTGTCTTCCTCTGGCTGTCTCCCCTGCCTGTCTGCCTGGTAAATGTGGATGCAAGAGCCAGCTCAGAAAGGCATTGTTCACTGCAGCAGAAGCAGACGTAACTGCTACCTTCCTCGTAGTCTCCTCACTGCCCTTTTGGCAGACATCTAGCTTCTTGTTCTTATTTGTCATGTGTCAACCTCCCTCTATTAATGAAGCTCTTCATGTCCAGCAGTACCCTAATTCGCATTAATTAAGTGGATGTTTTCAAGTATTGTTCTTGGGACTGGGAGCAATAGAATGGTGTCATTATCATCAGAAACACAAAAGATAATAAATGGCAAGGAAGCAAGGAATGAACTGTTTAATTGCAATTAAGTGACTTGTGTCTTAGATAAATTTTGATGGGGATGATTACTAATTCCATTTGGACATGATCAGTTTTAAGTACCAGCCAACAACCAAGTGGAGATGCCCAGCACGCAGGCCACTGTACGTAGGAAATGAACCCAGTTGTGGAAGATATTCCAGTGAGAGACTCTGTAAACGGAAGAGGCAATAATAGGACTGTGAGAATCCTCTAACGTCATTACTCACTTCACAGGAGAACAAATGTTCCTGCTGTTGCCTTCCATTAGAGCTTGGCCAATTAGGCACAAAGAAAGCAGGAGGGGGAGCAGACCGGGCTTCAAGCTGTCCCCTTGGGCACTCCTGTCCCCTAATCTTGGGGCAAGCTGTAAGTCAGGCAGGCTGCTATGGGCAGCTTCTTTCTGTACAAGCTTCCGTGAAGCGCTATGGAGCAGAGTGGTCTTTGCCTATCTTTTGTCCAGGAGCGTGGAAGTTAATTATTTGTTCATGTTATGTTTCTGAGTTTCAGTGTGATCATCTGCAAAATGACGTCACGAAGATGTGCCCTTCCTATCTTAAAGGATTATCATGCACATTAATATATGTGAAGGAGCTTTATAAACTGCAAGGTGATGTACAAATGAGAAATGACTTTTTTCTGTCTGTTGTGAGACCTTTATCTTATGTCAATTCTATTACATTTTCAGATGCCCAGTGCATGGGCACAAAGCACTGAATTTAACTCTTTTTCATGATATTTCCATATCACCTTAATAAGTTTTCACTAAAATGATTGAATAATTTATTACAAATCAAAGTTAATATTTTTTCTTATGACCTTTCTATTCAGGCAGAGTATATGCATTTTTCTTCTAAGGCTTTAGAAATTCATCCAAAATTCACAGTGGCCCAATTTATGCAGGCAACGGGAAGTAGCAAGAACCAGGCTGACTTTCCTTCCTGGAAGAGCAGCCAGATTTCAACCACCCACACCAGTGGTATGCTCGACACCTGAGGAGGCTCTGTGCTGGACTGTGAGGGTCAGGGATACGGGTCAGGGATTCGAAGCTTTCAACATGAGCTAGGAAGGACAAAATCTGATCCAGCAGCTACAGTCCCCGTTCTTGCTCATTAAAAGCTGCAAGGTGCACTCTCAGGACCACCAGGCACCGGAGATGATGGTGACCTGGTAGGAAGTCCCCCTGGGCATGTTGTCTCAAGCTCATCAAATCTGCCTGGCATCATATACAGACCACAGTCAGGCCAACCATTCATTTTAGGAAGAACATACAGATCTTGTTATTTTGAGTTTGTTTTTGAATTAGAAAAGATAGGATCTATTTGACATTGTTTTCCCTATTCCTCTTCATATCACCTCACTTACTTAAAGTACCCACTCACAAAGAACACGTTGCCTGCTATTTTGTTGCAATTATTCTCAGATACCTTTGTGGGAAATGGAAGAGGAAGTAACACTGGTAAATTGCCTCTTCCGTGACAGGCAGAGAACTGGGTTCCTGCATGGAGGATATTTCATTTAATGTTCATAACGATCTTGTGAGGTAGCTAAGGTAACATTCACACCCACTTTACAGAAGCTCAGAGAGACTAAGTAACTTGTGCAAAGGTGTGTAGTTAATAAATGGAGGACAGAAATTTATAACCAGGTCTGTCCGACTCCAAAGAATACATCTATTAGCTTAGGACAGAACAGATACTGAAAGTACACTATCTTGCTGGTCAAATTAAATTACCAAAGATTTCTAAACCTAAAAATGTCTCTAACTTTGTGGCTGTTATACAAGGTTGTTATATTTGTAACCCAATCATGCGATAGTTCAGTGTATAACAGTCTTAAAGTATGATACGCAATTGAACAAATCCTAAGGCTTTTGTATTTTTGTATCTTTCTTTCCTTACAGAAACAGTTTTTAGTTTTTAATGAACCTGTAGCAAAAAAGCTACCACTTCAAAATAAAAACAAAATCCCAGATCATATAGATGTTTACAGTGATCACATTTATATAAGCAACATACATACAGGTTCAGTTGTAAGGTGTTAACTAAATTTCTGTGACAAATACGCTTTTTTTTTTTTTATAAGAACATTATACAGTTAATGCAGAGTCCTAAGGATAACCTAGTAGTCACTAAGTTTTTCTTAAGTGTTCATTTTAGGCACCATTATTTCTAGCACAGGTGCAGACAGAGTTAACTACTTTGGGTTGGTTGGTTGATTCTTGTATTTTTCAAAGATTCAGTAGGTCCAATTCCCCTTCCATGACTGTGAGGTGGTATTTCCATGCTGGAGGACCACTGAGATATGTTCTCAGGGATGCTGTGAGAAAGGGAGGAAAGCAGGATGGCCAGAGGGTGACAAGTGAGCCAGTTGCAGTGACCTCTGCAGCTGGCACAATGCTTCAAAATGATCCATCGAGGCAATGAGGCTGGGCCTCTGTGCTCTCTCGTGGAGCACTGGATGTGAGGAGGAGGCATCACCCTGGGTGACACTACTCCTTACACAAAAGACAATTCTTAGAAAAGGACTACACTGAGAGGTGTCTGGCTCAGCAGAGCCAGCTACTGTCTTGGTCATGAAGGGGTACCTGGCTGGCTCCCTGCAGTGTGCAATACAGTCAACTCCCATGTCCTCAGCGTCCATTTGATTCATCCAATAAGTTCACCTGATATGGGATCAGCCAGCCCCTCCAGGATACCAGATGGTCTCATTTCCTGGGAAAACTTATACAAGGAAGGCTAGTGATGTAAGCTGCACCCCCACAGCTGCACTGGTCTTGAGGCCACAACAGATACCAATCACTCTCCATTCTGAAACCCTCTCCCCCTGGCCAGCACTTCTGCTCTTTTCATGACATCCCTGGTAAGGGGACCTAGACGTGCATCTCGGATGACTTAGCCCTTCCTGAGGCCGTGGCACTACACTTGCCTTGATGTACCCCCAACACTGGGCCTGACCACAAGACACTAGAACCCCCAGGTCATCACCTGGGCACAAATTCCCAGACATGTGGTTTCCTCCTCTCGCCCACTGCCAAGGTTGAAACATGCAAGACGCCCTTTTCTTTCTTTCTGGTGATGAATTTTTTCTGGATTGTGTCTACCCTGAGGGTATAGTCCTTGTCTACACTTTATGTTGGGGGTCTCCTAGTAGACTGCCAAAGTAGGGTACTTTTCCTCTTTACTGGTAACTAAATTAATAGTGTGTATATACATCACAATCAATGGATCCATGGATTCAACAAAATATTATTTTTGTTTCCCCCAGTGTAGTGGGCTTAATGGTGTCCCCAATAGATAACAGGTCCTAATCCCTGAAACCTTCAGGTGTTACCTTATAAGGTAAAGTGTGTGCAAATGTGACTAAGTTAAGGCTCTTGAGATGGGCAATTTTCCTGGATTATCCAGGTGGGCTCTAAATGCTATCTCAAATGTCCTTAAAAGAGACAGGCAGAGGGAGATCAGACTCATATAGCAGAGAAGGTTGTGGGAAGACAGAGCATAGAGAAATTTTAAAAAATTGGCCTTAAAGACGAAAGGGATGTGGCCATAAGCCATGGAATGACAGCAGCCACTAGAAGCTGAAAGAAGCAAAAAATGAATCAACCTCTAGGGCCTCTGGAGAGTGCAATCCTTAGGACACTTTGACCACAGACATCTGGCCTCTGGAATTGCAAGAGAATAAATTCCCATTGTTTTAAGCCACCCAATGTGTTACCAATCTGTGGTAATTTGTTGCAGCCACCACAGGAAATTAATACACCCATAGTACTATTCTCAAGATCCACCTCTCTGTTGAATCCATTTTCTTTTACATTTTTATATGAAACTTCTAGATCTATTAGGAGCTGGGCTGAAGGCTCTATGGCAATTGTAAGGTTATGCATGCCAGCTCTGGAATCAGACAGCCTGGACTTGACACATGATTAACCTTTTTAAACCTAAATTACCTCATCTACAAAATGGGAATAATAATCATATCGCATAGGCATACTGTGAGGATTAAATTAGATAGATGATCACCTAAAGTAATAACAAAGCATCAGGTGCAATGTAATGCTTATTAAGTATTAGCTGTTACTAACAGTGTATATTTTAACCATATCATATATATCAAAATATATATGATTTAATTGAAATATATGCTAATACAAATAATTATGTTAGCTATATATTTATTAGACTTACTAGGTCTGAGGGTTAAATGGGGCACATTAAGCACCTAGCACATTGCAGGGCATATAATAAGTGCCAGGTGTCATTAGTACCTCTGTGCCTTATCTCACTTAATCCTCACCACAGTCCTATGAAATTAATATCATTATAACCCCCACTTTATATACAAGAATTGGAAAAAATTGCTCAAGTGCACAAACCTAGTGTTTTCTGAGCCAGGATTCAAGCCCAGGGCTCTCTCAGATTACACTCCAAGAGTCCCACCTGCCAATGGAAAGTAACTTTTACCATTTTAGGCTTTATTTTCTCAGAACAGATGGTAAGTGTACTCTCTACAATACAGGAGATCTCTAAGTGATCTCTCTACAATACAGGAATGTCTCGATATTTAGAATAATAAGGGAGCATATTAGCAATTATCCTGTTAGGATTTTTCAGGCAGGGGAAAACTAATAATTACCTAACTCTTTTATTTTCCAAACTACAGCATCATTGAGAAACTTCCAAAATGTCCTTGTTTCATAATAATTAATCATGAAGAATGCTATACATTTCTATATGTCAACTGGTAAATATATTTGAAAAGTTAATGACTCTACATTTACCTAATATTCCCCATACTATTACCTTGGAACCTGGAAATATAATACTAAACACACAAATACTTTGGAAGTGTCTTAATGGTGTTTAAAGGTGATTATTAATCACTAAATAAAGCTAGTTTTGTTTATGAATAAATCAATATTATTTCCTAATTTTTAGTTTTATTTATTCATTCATTTATTCAGTACTTACTGGGTATACGGCTAGGACATGCTGGACATGTGATGAAAAAGACTAAACATGTTCCTTCAAATAAAACCTACCTCTGGTCTTTGGAGGTAGTCATTCAATTAACCAACCAATTAGGAAATATCAACTAATTTTCTCTAAGTTCATCCATGTTGCTGAGAATATTTCATTTTTTATGGCAGAGTACTAGTCCATTGTATATATATACACCACATTTTCCTTATCCAGTCCCCCGACAATTGACATTTAGGTTGGTTCCAACTCTTGGCTATTGTAAATAGAGCTGTGATAAACATGGGAGTGCAGGTATCCTTTCAACATGATGATTTCCACTCCTTGGGCTATATACCCAGCAGTAGAATTGCTGGATCATATGGCAGTTCTATTTGTATGTTTGAGGAACCTCCATACCATTTTCCATAATTGCTGCACCAATTTTATAGTCCCATCAACAGTGTAGGAGTGTTCCCCTTTCTCTGCATCTTTGACAGCATTTCTTATCTTTCTTTTTGATAATGGCCAGTCTAACTGGGGTGAGATGATATCTCAATGTGGTTTTAATTTGGATTTCCCTGATGTTGAATGATGTTGAGCATTTTTTCATGTGTCTGTTGGCCATTTATATATCTTCCTTTGAGATATGCCTGTTCAGCTGCTTTGTCCATCTTTTAATTAGGTTATTTGGTTTTTTTACTATTAAGTTGTTTGAGTTCCTTGTATATTCTGCATCCATCCTTTGTTGGATGCATAGCTTGCAAATACTTCTCCCACTCTTTAGGCTGTCTTTGCACTCTGTTAATTGTTTCTTTTGCAGTTCAGAAGCTTTTTTTGTTTGATATAATACCATTTGTTTACTTTTTCTTTTGTTGCCTGTGTTTTTGGTGTCTTATTCATAAAGTCTTTGCCCAGTCCTACTTCCTGAATTGTTTTCCCTATGTTTTCTTTTAAGAGTTTTATAGTTTCAGGTCTTATATTTTAGTCTTTAATTCGTTTTGAGTTGACTTTGGTATATGGAGAGAGGTATGAGTCTAGTTTCATTATTTTACATATGTATGTCCAATTTTCCCAGCACCATTTAATGAAGAGGCAGTCTTTTCCCCAGTGTATATTCTTGGTACCTTTGTCAAAGATCAGTTGGCTGTAAGTATGTGGGTTGATTTCTGGGTTCTCTATTCTGTTCCATTGGTCTAAGTGTCTGTTTTTATGCCGGTACCATGCTGTTTTTGTTACTATAGCTTTGAATTACAATTTGAAGTCAGATAGTCTTATGCCTCTGGTTTCATTTATTTACTTATTTTTGCTCAGGATTTCTTTGGCTATTCGGAGTCCTTTGTTGTTCCATATGAATATTGGGACTGTTTTTTCTATTTCTTGAAGAATGTCATAGTATTTTGATGGGGATTATACTAAGTGAAATAAATCAGGTAGATGTCTTCAGTCATAAGTGGAAGGAAGGAAGGAAGGAAGGAAGGAAGGAAGGAAGGAAGGAAGGAAGGAAGGAAGGAAGGAAGGAAGGAAGGAAGGAGGGAGGGAGAAAGATATGACAATCATAATAATACTTTGAACTTTCAAAAGGAGAGAACAGAGCTGAGGTTATCAGAGGTAGGAAAGAAGGAAGTGAAGACGGTAAGGGAGGATTAGTGAAGGGCTACAAAAAAATGATTACATTGTATAATGTTGAATATACTAATTATCCTGATTTGAGCATCACATTGCACACTGGTAATGATATCCAACTTTGTATCCCACAGATATGTGTAATCAACTATGTTTCAATTAAAAAAAAAATTCTGATATCTACAACATAAGAAAGAAAGAAAATATTAACTAATGAATGTCTGTTTTGCAGAGAAGTAAAACAGGGAGGGACCAGGTAACAACAGTCTATTCATTAAACCATTACTGGTCAGTTGTTAGTAACCATCATGAGGACATAGAACAGAAAGATCACATACTCTTCCCCCAAGGAGCGTGAAGGCTGTTTTAACTTTATAACTGTGAGAGAGTATGAAATGTGGTACAGAAAAAGTACAGAAAAAGTTAAAATGGGTTCAATGTAGACAAAAATCACTTCCAGATAGGAGGACAAGGTGTGGAACTTTCTAGAAGCTAACAAGGTGAATCTTTAAGGATAGGCCAGGCTCCATGCATAGGAAATGATAAGAGGAGGGTGATGAGACAGGCATGCCAAGACAGAGAGCAGTGTGGGCATGGCAGGATGCGAGGCAAGCCAGCGGGCTGGCCACTGCTCTCTGTGCTCTGGTTTGTATTTCTTCGTTTGACTAGACTGCTGCTTTCACTCCCTTTCTAACTTCAAATATGTCATGATTCAAATCAAGTGAGAAGCTCAACACATTGAATAACTCAATAACATTTACGAAGTGCCTACCCTAGACTCAGTACTACATACGTTTCTTGACGGTGGAGTCATTTTTTTCTCTTCTCGGTTCCTTTAATGCTCCGCCTGTGCCTTCACTAGGGCACTTATCACTTTCGCCTTGAATTCCAGGTAGCTGCTACCTCCTGTAATAAGCTGCAAGTGTCTCGAAGGAAGAATCCATATCTGTCTCATTTGTACCACAATGCATTTCCTTTGGACTTTAAATAAATATTTGCAGATTGAGCTTATGAAGTTACATAACTGCTGAAATAATCTAGCAAAAAATTTGATGAGGACTACCCTGTTCCACCCAATGCCCACAATTAGCTCCCCTCCCCTCCCCATTGTCTAATAATCAATTACCAAGCATCTTATTAGATTATTACAATATTAATACAGCTCATTTATTAAAATGACCCAAATTACCAAGATGAATATTTTACAGCTCAGTAATTTAAAGCATATTAATATGATCAGTGTAACTACATCATCATTGAATAATTTATCAAAAATATCTAGCAAATAGTTGATCCACGCTGTATACCTTTTTTTCTGTTAACTTAGATGTAAAATATTTGAAAAATAATTTTGAATTTGTGTTGTGGATTATCACAAAACACATAGATACTAGCTTTGCTAGTAAATGTTTCATATATCTGGTGAATAATGCTAGAACACAGACATTTTTGCAACATTTTATAGCAAGTGCTAGGTCTTAAGAAACATGAAAAAGGAGGGCAACAGTACCTTTGGTAAAGGATGAGTAGCTCGAGCCAAAATCAGAGAAACTATGGAAAGACTTGAGACCTTGCAGAAAGACATATTTGGAAATCCCAAGTTGGGACTGACAAGTTTGGAAGCCAGGCCGGTCAACCAGGACAGAACAGAGGACAGAGATAATCAGATATTCCAACATCAAGACTAACAGCAGGGAAGAGATTATCTGTCACAATTGAATATGCAGCATAAGACTGGAAGAAGAGTAGATTTGAGGGTTCAGTAAGAATGGGGATCTTGGAAACTGAGGCCATTTCTGACAGAATCGTTGTATGCTTCCTATACAGAAGTAAGCAAAGCCTCGGAGACACATCCAGGGTTTGCAGGTGGAGGTGAGAGGATGCATTTGGCAGAGATGAGAGATAACAGAGAGAAATAGTCAGCTCTTACAGTATAGTAGGCACATGGATCCGTCAAAGATGCCCACACCCTAATCTTTGGGACCTGTTATGGTTACCTTGCATGGCAAAAGGGACTTTGTAGATGTAGTAAAGTTTAGGGACTTTAAAACAGGAAGATTTTCCTGAGTTATCTTGGTGAGCTCTATCTAATTGTCTTCAGCTTGGAGGAGAGGTTGCCGGGATGAGGCAAAGGGAAGGTCAGATAGATTCTAAGCATGAGAGGAACTTGATCCACCATTGCTGACTTTGAAGATGAAGGAGACCACAAACCAGGGAATGCAGCAGAAACTGAGAACCACCCCAGCCAACAGCCAGTAAAAAGACCTGGACCTCAGTCCTACAACGATGTGGAGCTGAATTCTACCACCAACCTGAATAAATTGAAAATAGATTCTTCTCACAGTCTCCAGTAAGGAACACAGCCATGCTGATATTTTGACTTCAGCCTTGTGAGATTCTTAGCAGAGTTCCCAGCTGAGATCATCTGGTCTTTTGACCTACAGTATTGTGAGATAATAAATTTGTGTTGCTTTAAGCCACTCAATTGTGGCAACTTGTTAGGGCAGGCATAGAAAACTAACACAGATATTAAAAGACACCATAAAATTGTTGACACACGAATGCCTTAAAAAGGATTTTGGCTATCGCCCTTTCTTTTACTTTCCTTCCTTGTTTAAAAGGTATTAAATTTTCAAGATATTGAGGAATTCAGCATATCCCATATCAGAGGTGGGAAAAAAAAGTAACTTCATTATTTCACTGGGCATATTCTATAGAACTCTGATGTTATACAATAGAACTTTCGAGTCATGAGCACTAAAATTTAGTAAAGAAAAATATAATGTGTGGTTTGAGTTAAAACTTTTGATGGCTGGTGTTTGCGTGTGTGTATGTGCATATCTGTGTGTGTTTTAATGTCTACAAAAATGCTTCACCACATTTTTATGTTAAATTATTCTAGGGAAATCATTATTCATTCAGTTATGTAAATTTTCCTTGCTATTTACATTCAATTATAACCAATTTTGCCTCAATTATAGGAATTGGAACTTTAGAAAGAAGTTATAAAGACAAGTAAATATTTTTAGTGAGTCGAATATCATCATATATATTGTAGAGCTCTCCCAAGTTTTAATGAAGTAGTAGGAACTGAACATGAACTTAATGAATATGAAGTTAAAATTAGAATAAATTCAATAAATGAGAAAGGTTTTTTTTTTTTGTTTGTTTGTTTGTTTTAGCCCCTTGATCTTGAAGCATGGCATACCACACCTGAATCATCCTACTTGGTGGAACGACCATTCAAGATACTCAATGTTGGCCCTTTCCAAACAAGCCATACTTGCTTTGAATGCCCATTTTAAAAGTAAATAATATGCTGATGCTTTCAAAATTGCATTTGTAATTTCAATGTTATTAAATGACGCCTCAACTGGCCAGATCCATTTTGGAAAGAACTTTGAGATTATTAGATGGGAGATTATAGCATATGCAATTTCACATTCCCCTTCCCTTCGTAAAGAAAATTTTCTATTTTATGTAGTCAGTCTTCCTTCAACGGTCTTAGTCTCTTCTAGGCATTCTAGACATAGAGTTGATAATTAATTTATCTTTTATTCTCACAACCATTGACTTTAAAATTGAATTTCTTCCACCTCTACAATTGTGCTTTATCATTAAAACTATTTTGGAGTGGTATAAGGAAAAAAACATTATGTGGACATTTTTCTTTCTTTCTTTTTTTTTTTTTTTTTTTGACTCAAAGTGATAAGGAGAGTTGAAGGTGGGAGAAATGGACTTCCAAAAACTAGTATTAGAAAACCACATACCTTTACGTATTAGTTCTACAAATAAATTTGTTCATGATAGCTACAAAAGGGAAAATCATTCTAATGACTTTCTATATCATTAGAATATGACTTTAAATCAACTCCCAGATGACATGCTTGAATCTTGGCCATACCACTTAATAATTGTACAATCTTGAGAAGTTATTTAAACTTATGTTGGTCTTTGAAATGAGGATTAGTACCCTACCTCATAGTACCTACCTCATCATTTGTTATGAGGATTAGATGGGATGAGGTAATGTTGATAAAGTGCTTAAGAAAAACAGGTGTAATGTAGTAAGCTCCCAATAAATATAAGCAATTTTTATTTAAAATGGCAATTAACAAGGAGAACAAAGCAAACAGAAAGATTAGGAATCTGCACAAAGATGCTGGGGTTTGTTTTGGGTGGTTGGGGCAAGAAAAAGAAAATTTCTGCCCCCACTGGACAGTGGATTTGATTGCTCAAGGATGCTCTGAAGTCATGCATGGTGGTGCACACAAATATTGTCCCCAGTCACACTGTCATAGCTGCAAATATTTTTCCAATCCCTTTTATATATGAGCAATGCCCACAAAGAGGTTTTCTTAGGTTTAACTAAATGTTTGGACTCAAGACTATTACAGGCCACACTTGGCAAAGGATTTTAGGAAGGAACCAGAACTTGTCAGTGTCAGATATTCTTCTTGCCGAGAGTTCTTGAAGCAACCATGTAGCAGTCTGAGATGGGTTTTACACCAAACTGGTCTGGAGTTGCATTGACTTAAAAACTTCATGCACCAGGGGACCCAGCATCTCTTGCAACATCTTCAAAGGCATAGCTTCTAGAGTCCCCACTAGGACATGGCACTTACTCAAGGAAGTCAAATATGATGCTTCTTATTGGCATTTATAAATGGTCGTCCCAATCCAGATGCAAACATGGGTCAGTTTTTAATCATACTCAGTGTTGCTTCATAATGTAGTTGGCACATGTCTTTATCAAGTTATCAGGGGAACAATGCTAAAGAGTTACCAAAGGTCAAATTCTTGTGCAGCGGGAGAAGAGATACTATTAGCCCTTTATCAACAATAGGTAACTGGTTTCTTGTGAAATCATGATGGTTAGGGTATAAAAAATGAAAGTATGTTCTTATTTGTCAATAACTGTCCCAATGGTGCTCTTTTGAATGCTACTTTTTCTACTTGTTGGGTGAGCTCCAATAATAGAACCGTAGCTAGAATCTTGACTTTTCAGTTTCATGAGTTATTAAAGCAGTCACTTAGAGTTCTTAAAACTCAGAGCCTCTTAAACATTCCACAACACTCTCCTCCATTCTGCCCCACCCTCCAGAACACAGAATGGGAGGGGTTTAGTCTGGCTCTCACATGCCTCTGCCACAGGTATCACCCAGGTGTCAGCAAAGGGAAAAAAGAGGAAGTAAAATGGCTCTTAGAGGCCTGCCTGAGGTGAGGTGGCAGGGGTGTGTGTGTGTGTGTTTGTTGGATGGTCACACAACTGATCTGCTTGTGCACAGTTTGACAAGGATGGATGGGTGTAGCCACATAGTCCCGCTGATGAGAGGTCCACTCCTTAGCTTCTCTCCAGGGTATTAGTGGTTCCATGTGAGGCCTCATCTTCTGCCCAACCCCCACTGGCAGCCTTGCCTTGCATTCTTCTAAATTACAGACTGTAGCGTCCAATCTTTTTAAACATCCACTACCAACGTGAGGCCCACAGGTGTGTTCAGGATCCATCTTACCTCTCAAGAACTGGGAACTCAAGCACAGTCAAGCAGAAGGTGGTCTGGCACCCATCTCTGCCTGGCAGAAGCCACCATGCCATCTCTCCCCAGTGTTCTCTTCCCCTACTCCACTGGCACAGGAAGTGTCCGGCATCAATGCACAAGTCCAACGAGGGAAGAATGTTGCCTCCTCTTCTTGTAGGAATGTCCAGCTTTAGTGAGCTAATCCCTTGGGATCATCCCTTCTTAAGTTTGGGAAGATAAGGTATCCCTTTCCTACCCTCACAAAAATCTGCTCTCCTGAAAAAGTGACACCTCCTCTCCCTCCACGTCATCTTGCTAGTCTGGGTGTATGTGTGTTGGTGGTGAAGGGGGTGAAGCAGAGGGATGGGATGGGAGAAGTATAAAGCCAGCACTGCTGAGCCAGCACCTCCTAGCAAAACTGGATGGGACATAGTGGGCCCCACAGCTGTCAGTCCTGTAAGAGAAGAATGTAGGGCTACTTAACATCTTTGTTTTCATACATGAGTCAGTGTTATTGGCTGACTCGTGTCCTTCCAAAACTCGTATGTTGAAGTCCTGAACCCCAGTACCTCAAAATGTAGCTATATTTGGAGTCAGGATCTTTAAAGAGGTGATTAGGATTACATGAGGTCATTGGGGTAGGCCCTATAAGAAGAGGAGATTAGGACACAAACATGCACAGAGGGGAGACCATAATGAAGATATCAGAAGAAGACAGTCAACTACAAGCCAAGGCGAGAGGCCTGAGAAGAAGCCCACCCTGCCTACACCTTGATCTTGGATTTATAGACTCCAGAATTCTGAGGATATAAATTTCTGTTGTTTAACCCACCAAGTCTGAGGTATTTGTTATGGCAGCCTTAGCAAACTCCCAGTCAAGAAGACAAGATTCTACTCTACACTAACACCCACGTGTTCTAGTGTGCTAGAAGACAGTGCTGGCAAGTTGTTGTAAAGGCTTTAACCTTCAGAGATGGTTTTCCTCCAAAGCAGGCCTCATTCACCATCAGTGAGATTTATGACAAAACAACAGGTAGGAATGGTTTCCAATATTTTCTCTGTCTGGGGAACACGTTAGCTTCAACTCACCAGAGCTCAAGGGAGCAAATTTGGACTCATGAAAACTGGGACTTAAGTGCGATCTTCTAGTCAGTCTCTATTATTCTGTCACTTGGTTTAGAAAAAAATATTAAAAAGTGTTCAGTCCTCATTTTCAGTCACTGACTTATAATATGACCTCCCTTTTATTCAATTTCATTAACTTTCTATTCCTCACAACAGAAGAAATTGAATTTAATAAGCTCTACTTCTAAGCCACCTGCTTGGTTCATTCACTTTGGAAAATTAATCAATAACAATCATTTTAAGTAAATCACTAAGACTTCTCTTATTCTTCCTTTTAGCAAAGCAAGTTCAGGAACCTTAATTTTACTATGCTTATCCTTTTAGTCAAGTGGGAATTTTACTTTTTCTGAGCTTCATTGCTATCTATAGTCACAGTGGTGTTCAAACACTTGCCCGAAGAGCTTTAATTGAGATGATCATGGAATCTATATCAAGGATATATGTAAAACTGTACATATGAACAACTAAGTTTCTCTGTTTAGTGGGGTGAGAAAAAATGACTCAGCTTGACAGTGTGACTGTTAAGTCATTTGAGTAAAGTGTTCTCATGATTGGCAGATCATTTAGGGTGGGCACTTCCTGTCTGTACTGGTAATCCCATCCCTTTTTCTAACTTTCCCCTCTCCAAAACTGTTCTCATGAACCTACTCCATATCCATATCCATAAAATGTTAAGAATTAATTACATTTTTAAAACTGAACTGTGGTGATCATGGAAGCCGTGGTGGTATGGCACTCGGATCTCCTTTCAAGAGAAAATCCACATTGAAGAAGTCAGTGAGTGGGCAGCCTGCAGCCACCAGTCCTTCAGGATCTGCAACCACATTCTCCCCAGGCTGCTTCCACCTGGTCACTGAGAACAGTGACTTGGCGAGGGTACTAGAGCTGCACCACTCCCGCCTGATGAGCTTCTCCTTTAAGAAATCATCATTGCTCTGGGGCTCCTCATCAGCCTTTGTTCAGACTGCACAGCATTCTAAGGCCTTCCCCACCTCATGCTCCTGCTTCCTTCTCTCCTTTCCAAGGTGTCAGACCTGCGTCATGGACTGACGGGTCTCCCTGCCTATTCCAGCTCTCCTGCACCTCATCTTGCACAGACATTTCTCTTATTAAGCCTCTTGAACTTTTCGTGTCTGCTTTACAAAGGACTCTGACTGACATGACAATCTCTGTACAACCTCAAGAAAAGCACATTAATAGAGAAAGGGGTAGAGAAGTTCTCCTCCATTTCTCCTACTGCACCAAACCATTACCTTCTGGGGGAAACAGAAGTGTGTAACTTAATATACGGGAGTCTTTTTTATGTTTAGGACTAGGAGAATTAATGAAAAATGGATGAAGACAGTCTCTCAAAATAAGCAAGTTAACACCTTTAAAGAGTGAATTCAATCACAGGATCATACCTGACCATAACACACATGTTAACCTCTTCTCATTGGAGTGATATGTGTGTTTTCATTTTCAACTAGCTGGAAATAGCAGAAAAACACAGGAATGACAAGTAAAGGATTACAAAGAAACCTTCAGTCTTTGATTTGATTAGTCTTCAGGTTTCAGAACAAATCTTCAAGCCCCCTGTTCCATTATTCTTGTCCCTTCAGGGTTTCCTCCCTTCCCCAGAGCTGTGTTTAAGCCTGGGAGTCTCCTGGACAGCCAGGGTCCTGAGTGGGAGTGTCCCTTCCATCCTGGGTCCATGTGATGCTCTCTCTAGCTGGGGCCACCGGAGTACTCCTTCCAGACAATGTTTTGCTGGTTCCTTCTCTCTCCCCACAGTTTTACCTGAAAACAGTCTCTCATGATCTCAAGCCCCTCAACTCCTTTCTGGATAAGTTTGACTTCCACATAGCTCTACCCACGAAGGCAGCTAAAAGCTTTTCTTTCTCTGAAGCATCGAGCAATCTGCTTGTCATTAATTCCTCCACACTATGTTCATCTAATTCTAATTCACCAGTCCAGATTACCTTTTTAAAATTTGTTGGGAAGCCCTGCTCTCTTTTTTGATTTTTCTCTCAAATGTTTTGTCTGTGCCCCTAGCTTCCAGCTTCCCCTGAAGGCTTAGGCTTTTGGAACAGAGAAGCCAAAGATAGCAGGCTTTTTTCTGATTGTTTTTCTGTACATCCTTCTTCTGGGCAATAAACACAATAGCAACCATCTGCTTTAAAAGGAAAAGAAAAGGAGGGAGATACTAAGAGAGGGAAAGAACCATGTTATTCTGCCAATTCGGCATATGGTTGGACAGGAGATTAAAGTTTTAGAGTTGAAAGGAACGTTAGAGGTTTTCTAACTCAACCTCCTCTCCTGTCTTCTCCGTTATTTGTTCCTGACAGCAGGTCAGGCAGACTCCATAATTTCAATGGCAGATAACTCAGTTGCTCATAAGACAGTGCATTTTTAAATTGTTAGACTTCTTAGAAAGTCCATCCTTACATTGAATTGGCATCTGTTTCTGTGGGCAGCAGAGGGGGATGGATGGAGCATTGGCCTTGGACCTAATCAGACAGAGGTGGCTCAAATGGTCTCTAGAAGCTTCGGTGTTTTCATCTACAAAATGGAGCATATAATATCATAATATCACAGGGAAGATTGAGTGAGATAAATATACATAAGTAAATAGTACAGTGTTTGTTATGGTAGATGCTTGTTGAATATTATTTCCATGTGCCCTAAAACATCCAATAACAGTCCAAACTCATTCATTCATTCATCTATTCATTTATAAAACATTGATTGAGCATTTATCTTATTCTAAACCCTGAAATAAACCCTGGCAATATAGCAGAGAATAAAATACATGTATACCTTGCCTTAAGGAAATACAGTGTATCCAAAATAAGCATTGTAATACAAATGTGAGAAGTTAAAGGAAATATCAGGGTACTGAGAGAGCATTTATGAAGGAAAACATAAAAAGCAAGTCTACTTTCTATTTCACACACACACACACACACACACACACACACACACACACACACACACACACACACACACACACGCACACACACACGCACATGCACGCACACAAGCATAATGTGTTATTGCCCCCTATGGAGACTTCTTACATCAGGAGTGAACATTCCAAGGTCCTCATCCATTCTTCAGACAGTGTGGCTATGGGATGGTTTCATTTCTCCTATTGAAATATGTAACATTGAAAAATCTGAAGATGGTGGAATAGACAGTCCCCAGCATCACTCTGTCCCATAAATCAACCAATTTACAACTATTAAAAAGCAACAACAGCCAAGCCGGGGCTGCTAGAGCTCAGGGGAAGAGGAGGAGAGACCTACAGAGTTCATGAAGGCAGGGGAGGCCATGGTGAGAGAAAGAAAAAAACACTCTGATAGTTTCATGCCACAGCCTCTTTAAGGCTGGAGCTGCTGAGAACGTGGAGCAGGAGCTGGCAAAAGCCGCAGCTGTGCCCTTCAGATGAAGTTGTTTGGAGGGGGCAGGGGAGAAGAGGGTCTTGGTGGCCCCCAGGCCAACAGTACCACCAACCGTGTTCCTGTGGACCCACATAGAACCAAGTAGCCACAACAACTGAAAAAAGGAGCCACTCAGAGGCTGGTGAGTCATCGCAAGGGACTGGAGCATGGCCCATCCCATGAGAAGTGTTTGCAGCATAGGCAGTGGGGGACACAGACCTACCAAGGGAACAATGGGGCACAGCAAGGACAGCTGATCTGCCCTGCAATCAGTGCAGTACCACTCAGAGGAGATTGGTCAGGAATATAGTATTTCATGGGATGCAGTTTGATGAAAAGACTCAGGCCCAGACCAGTGTTTTTATACAATCCAGTTGCATCAGATTTCACCAGATCCAGAAGTACCTATAAAGCCAACTATTAAAACCTGAGCTGCACAAGAAGCCTTCTCTAGGGAATCAGCAGCAAAGCAGCAATTTAGCCCAAACAGAGCTCAAGTACTATTCACCACAGAAAGTTCCCCCATTTTAGAAGTAAGCAAAGGACAACATATTAGTTCCAGTGCAGAGTTTAAGTGGTGGGAAGAGCAAATAATCCAAAACAGAACTGAAAGAACAAAGTACCCACAACTAGAGACAAAGTTTGATAACTAGCAAAGGTCTCATTTGACCAAAGAACACCTATAACACCTAGAAGGACCAGAAGTTCCCTGGGCTACAAAATCAGGAAGGGGGAAAGGCCAGGGGCCTCAGCCATGCCCTCCAACACTCGCAACCAGTCCCAAGGATGGGGGCTGAGGGCCTCAGCCACACCCCACCCCAACAAACGCAACTACCCCAGCGATGACAACCAAGCCCCTGCAGGAAAAGCCCCAGGCTCTCTCCAGCTGGGGCAGTGGGAGACTGAGGGCCTCATCCATGCCCCTCTCCCACACGAGCAACCAGCCCTGCAGTGACCACTGAGCCACTGCAGGAGGTGCCCCAGACTCTCCTGAGCCAGGGTGGCAGGGGTTCGAGGGACTTGTCCACACCCCCCGTACAAGACCAACCAGCCCAGCAATGACCACCGATCTGCCGCAGGAGGCGCCCCAGGCTGTTCTGAGCAGGTGCAGTGCCCCCCCAGTTTTGACCACGCCCCTGCCCAAACTAGCCCAGTTTGGACCACCACTAGGACCACCAAGCCTTAGCAAGAAGGGCTGCAGATTCCTGAGCTGGGGTGGTGGGGGTGCAAGGGCTTTTGCCACACTCCCTTGACATTTGCACCAGCCTGGCAATAATCAAGCCACTACTGGAAGCCCCCCAGTCTCCTCTGTGGGAATGTGAGGGGTGCCTCAGGCCTCAATCCCACCCCTCCTCCTTCCTCTTTCTTCCATCCCATTTCCTTTCCCTTTCTCCTCTCCCCCTCCCTCTCCCTCCTAACTGCTCTACAACAACATCGTAGAATGTCAAAAAAAATAATATTAATAACAATTTTTTAAAAAAGAAAAAAAATCCTATGTTAATTTTAAGCCTAATGATAAAGAATTTATATTATTTTAAATTCTTCATCATATCTCAATCTCTTCAACCATGTAAAGAACAACTGCAAATATGTGTATTTCTTTTACAGTTTGCACATGCTGTGTGCTAATCTTTATTTGCTATTATATTTGTTTCTGTTAACATTGAGGGGGGAAATAAGTTTGAAGAGAAACTACAATTTATTTCCTTTTTGGAAACTTATTTTAGAAGCTACTTATGAGGTATCTAGATAGGTTTTCTAAGTCTCTCCTCGTCACTATCCCTGCTGCTGTTGTGCAGTGACCAAAAGTGCCTGCGCCTCATCCTGAGCGACACGCCTCTAGTCTTAAGCAGGTTCTGTCCAGCTGGCTGGAGGCTTTTGCTCGTAGGGCACACCCCGAAACGAGCTCCCTTCCTTTCCCTCCTGCACACTCCAGCATTTAAGCCATCAGACTGATTTTATCTCACGTTTTTCATTTTCTTCTGGTTTTAAGAATAATTTACACTTGGGCATTGCCAGTACATTTTGCATTTCAGGCAGGCATGGATTTGACCCCATCAGAAATTCCCAAATAAGCAATGAATTTAGACCATTTACCTCATGAATATACATTCAACAACTAAGATCTTCTGATAAACCTGGTTTCAAAACCTCACTAGATGATGTACTTGTTCTTGAAAGACTTTTTCCCTTTCTTTATAAAAATGCATCTCATTGGAGCTCATTACACCTTCAAATTAGAAGAGCACATTTTAAAGAATGTTCAGATATTCCTACTAACCTCTCACAGGTGCCCATCAGAATTTTCTCTTCCTTATCTTTGTCTCTTTGATCCTGAAATTACATAACATTTGAATATAAAACATGAGATTTAATCATTGGGTCACGCGAGTTACCCAGTAAAGAGATTTACAAAGTACCAGTTGGACCTGTACATTCCCTAAGGGAAATTACAATACATTGAATCCCAATTTCCTGAGTTGGTACCAAAAGAAGTTCACCAGCATCGGGCTACTTGGCCACACACTGAAAAATAAACAAACAAAAAACAAAATAAGAGAAATAGATACCATGAGATGCAGAGGAAAGATAAGAGGGAAAGAAGGTTACGTGTATGACTTTGTTTCCCTTCCTGACCCGTCCCACCCATCCTAAGGAGCTTACTTTGCACGAGCCAGATGGGCTGAGGCATCTGTCGCAGGGGCTCCCCCAGCCGGGCTTGTGCGCCACGTGGGCACTTCCTGACGACAGAATTCACCAGCAGCTACAGCGCCGGGGCCAGAGAGTAACGAGGCAGGCACTTGTCCCTGAAAGAAGGAAGAAATGTCACCCTCCCTCTGTGAATAGATGTGGCTGTTCTCATTGCCTCCCTTGAAAGCCTTATTCTCTGACGTACAAGCTATTATGCCAAGGCAGATGTACAATCTGGGAACTCTTCCAAATTCATCACGGAAAAGCACAAGGTATTCAGCAGCATCAGCGCCTCCGTGGAAGGTTCTGTCTCTGCCTCAGTCTGCCTGGCTGGCAGCTCTGCACAGTAGACCGCGGTCCGGAGGCGGGGTAGGCAGGAGCCTTGGGACAGAGGCACTCCCAGCCGGGCTCTCAGTTTGCAGAGCTGACGGGGTTTTCCCTGACAGCTGGGCACATTTCCCACCAGCGACACGTCCCACAGACCAGGCAGCAGCTTGAGTTTAAATGAGCTACTCTGGGAAAATGCCAAATCTTGAGCTTCCCCGCGCAGCGCCTGCGAGGGAAAGCACCAGGACAGGTGCGGTTGTTAGCGCTCCCGCACAGGTGGCAGGAGACACGGCGCTTCTCAGCTGCCGCCCCAGTTTCTGCTGTGTTCTCTGATGCTTCCGATCCTGACTAGAAGCCAAGGAATAAATTATGAAGACGACGATTTGTTTCCTTGTCTTATTGCAGGAGAGTATCTGGCTCATACTCCTCGCCGTCTAGAATACAGGGTCAAGTTGTCCAACTCTCCAAGGCTAGTAAACACATCCGCATATCTCAGAATCTTCCACGGGTTCAAGGAAGCATTCAGTGCTTGCTTTCTAAGCAGTTCTTGAAGCTAAGGAGCAAAGGCGCTTTTCATCTCGCATTACCCATTACGTCCAGCTTCGCGGAAGTGCTTTCAGCCATGCAGCAGGTGTCATTGCAGAGAGGACGACTAACATGAAGCCGCGACGACAGTCTGAAGCACCTTGCACGGGAATGACACCTGGGAAAGAGCGTGAGAGCAGCACGTTCCATTGTCCCTGCGACCACCGCTGTTCCAGATGTGTGGCTTAGACAAGGAGCAGAGCCGGGCGGCGTACAGCGGTGGGAGTCCTCACGTGTCCCAGCCTGAGTCGCAGGAAATGGGGGTTCTTGAATGTTTTCATGTAGATTTCCAATTGTCCAAGGATTTCAGAACTTTTTAACATAATGATAAGAGTTTGCTGTTGCTGTTGGTGGTTGTTCTTAATCAAAGAGAGAAAAAAGAATCTGGTGTATTTGAGAATGTTAAATTCTGAAATCCTTAACCAGGCCCCTTAAGTCCTTCATGTTCTAGGCTCTTTCTTCCTCCATCACCTCATCTCAGGCCACTCACCTATACGAAAGGAAGGAGACTACAGTTGTCCCTCGGTACCCGTGGGGGATTGGTTCCAGGATCTCCCTCAGATACCAAAATCTGTAGATGCTCAAGTCCCTGATATAAAATGGCATAGTTATATGCACGTAACCTACATGCATCCTCTCTTATACGTTAAATCACCTCTAGATTACTTTAATACCTAATACAATGTAAATACTCTGTAAAGAGTTGTTATACTGTATTATTTAGGGAATAATGGTGAGGGAAAAAGTCTGAATTCATTCAGTACAGACACGATTTGGGGGTAACATTTTTGATCCACAGTTGTTTGAATCCACGGGTGCAGAACCCACAGATGCAAAGGGCCGAATGTATTTTGTTTTGTTTTTGCTTTTGCTTTTTTTCCTATCAAGATTCATCAAGGCAGTGTTCATGGAACTGATGAGATATGAGCTAAATCACTCTATCAGTTAGCTATTGCAGTATAACCAGCCACATTAAAATAGAATGGCTTAAAGTAATAAACATTTGTTACTGCTCATAAGTCTGAAGGTCAGCCAGTAGGTCATCAGGTCTCAGCTGGAATTATCCATCTGTCTGTGGTCAGCTCCAAGTCAGGCAGGCAGCTCCGCTGATGTTAGCTGAGATCTCCTCCAGGTTTGGGGATGGCACTGCTGTTAGGTGGCCTGTGATGGACTTGGATCTTCTCCACATGATCTGACACCTTCCAGCAGATCATTCTGGGCTTTTCTCAGGTTATGGCAGGGTTCCAAGAGAGAATGGAAGCTCTCAAGGCCACTTGAAGCCTATGCTCAGAACTGGCATGCTTCTCGTTGCTCATTCTGTTGGCCAGAGCAGGACCAGAAGCCAGCCCAGATGTAAGAGCTGGAGAAATAGACTCTATCTCTTAAAGGATGGATCTTCAGAGTCACATTGCAAGGGGCATAGATAGAGGGCCCATTTTTGCAATAAAGCCACCACAAACTTCAAGGACAGCTAGGAGCCCAGGTGGCCAAGATAATGCGCAAGAATGCTTCCAAATATAGGAGCAATATGAGAAAAACACATGACACGTTCTCTAAAAAGCAAAGAGAATTGCTGTTAGAACAAAGATTTTTGTATGTGCAAGCACAGAAGATCACTGGGGGGGGGGGGGGGTTATGACAAAGGGCTAAAAATGGGTTTGGGGAGGACTTTCCATTCCACACTAAAGAAGCAGAGCTTTGTTCTCTGATCAGTTGAAGAAACCAAGAATTACAGCAGAGAAATGATTGCAGTATTTATCACTGATCTCCATTTCCTTTTTCTTGAAACTCTATCCTATGGATTTAATGATAACTTTTTTTTCCTGGTTTACTTTTTATTTCTCTAATTTTTATTCCTCACTTTTCTTTATTAGCTCTCTTACCCTGTCCTCCCTTAGTTTTGAGCACCCAACATTCCATCCCTGCTCTTCTCTTCTCATTCAAAAATTCCTCCTCGGCACTTTCATCTGCTTCATTAATTTTCACTAATGCCGTATTGATGGCTACCAAGCCTATAACCCTCCCAGACTCTCTGCTGAGCTGTAGACTTGTTTATCTAACTACTCCTTGGATGCTACACATGCATTTCCAGTTCAACTCGTCTCAAAGTGGATCTCATTCTCTTCCCTCCTTTGCTCCTATTCTCCTGTGTATTCTTTTAAAGACCACCGTTGTCCATTCAAATGCACAAGCCAGAAGGTCAGGAAAGACCTGAACATCCTCTCTCTCCATCACTTCTCATATTTGGTTTTCAGATTCTGTCAATTATATTTCCTAATGTATTATCAGTGTCAGAGTGCTGTATTTATGAGCTGTGACTGTGCTTCCTTGGGTTCTCCAAATCATGTAGGAAGGACAGAGATAATTTGGTTCACCTAGTTTTAATTGGAAGATGATTGTATCAATGCCTTAATGATATCTTCACCTAGTCAATATTTAAGTAGAAAACCTTATCTCTCTTGGAAGCATTTTCTAATCTGCTCCCAACAACCTAAGAATTTACACACCATTACAAGAGACAGTTGTATTATCCTGAAAGACTGAAAAGATCAAGCTCTCCAATGCAATTTCTGACCTTTACATATACTTAGCTCCAGAAATCTCATCTTCATGTCATATGTTCATCTTGCAGTTATATGGCAAACAGTATTTCTCCATGGTCCCTGCAAAGACTCAGTCCAGCCTTTCTCTACATCTTGGCAAACAATGGATTGGATCTTCCTCCAGTTCTGACATCAGTACACACAATGAATACTAAAATTGCATAGGTCTCATCCACTACCTTGAGCAAAAGTTGTTAAGCATCTTTTTTCAAACAAACTCTTATGTGGAACCTCACACATAAAGTAAATAAAAGCAGAGCTGGCCTTGCTGTAGTGTGGGGTGAGGGTACCAGAACTTTGCCACTTGGATCCCACCCATCCCTTCCAAGCACCTCCTGCAAGGCCCCTGAAGTAATTCTACTAATCTTAAGGCCTGAAGAATCTAACTTAAAAGTCATGAGCCTAGGGAAAACATGAGGCCAATATAGTCTAGGAAAACAGAAAATGCCATTTATACAGAAAAGCAATGATTGGGCTATATATGATATGCTAGTCCTAGAAAACAAAAAAGAAAAATGTTGTATTAATTGGAAAAGATATGATGCAGAATCTTGACCAGACAAAATATCTCCCCCAGTCCCAGTAAAAATCTCTGCATGTTACAACTCTAGAACAGGGCTTTTCTCTCCAACCGTATCATTGCTTCCCTAACCCGGACTGCCCTAACCATCTTTTACCTGCATTGCTGCAATAGACTAACTGACTGCATTGCTGCCAGTCCCTGAACCATCCAGTAAATGAGTAGAACACTTTCCAGAGGCATTTTCTTAAAACCAAATATTACCTCACAGCTTCATTATCTATGATATTTGAAATAAAGTCCAAAATGCATAGCCTGCCACAGAAAACCCACCCTAGAGAAGTCCCTGATCAAACTCTCTGGTCAATTCTCCTGCCTTTCGTAACCCACATTATATGCTTTACCAACACTGAAAAAATTAGAGATCTTCAAACTTCTATATTTCATATCTCCATTTCCCTGTAAATATTGTTCTCTCTGCCTAGAATTAGCTTTACTTTAGCATCTGCCTCATGCAAGCTCACATGTCCCTCAATATGGGACATGTTTCATATTCAATATGGGCTATATTTCATATCACCATCTCCCCTTTGAAGACTTTCCTATTTCCTTTCACCTAAGACAGCCTTGGTCCCTCCTTATGCCTATTGCCACAACACTTTGTAAATACTCATAGTGTTTCGCTAATCATAATGTATTATAATTATTTAATGACATGTCTCTGTGCAAAACTTAATTGCAATTTCTGCAAGTGAAAGGACCAGGTCTTACTTACCTTCTCATCACTGGTACCTAACACAGTATATAGCATCAAGCAACAGTTTAGTGGTACATGATGAATAAATAACAGATGCAAAATTTGAAGGAAGTATGTACAGGAACAGGATGGAGAATAAATTTGAGAGGAAGCCATATGCAGGGGACAAGAAAGGTATGGAGATAATCCAGGCTGGTAATAATAATAATGAGATGAGCAAGAAATTTTCAGTGGATATTGAGCAAAGAAGAATATTGGGTATCATTGAAAGTGGAATCCACAGTACTTAACAAAGGCTTGAAAAGACAGAAAGAGTAGCTGACAATGCAATGCAGTGAGTCCCCCTTTCCCATGTGGAATACATTCCAAGACCCCAGTCGATGCCTGAAACCACGGATAGTACCAAACCCTATTTTTCCTATCCATATGTACCTAGGATAAAGTTTAATTTATAAGTGAGGCACAGTAAGAGATCAACAACCATAACTAATAATAGAATAGAGCAATTATAACAATATACTTTAATAAAAGTTATGTGAATATGGTGCATCTCTCTTTCTCTCAAAGTATCGTACTGTAGCACAGGTAATTGAAACAGCACATAGCAAAACCACGGATAAGGGGGAACTACTATTAGTCCAAAATTGAGACTGGAATCAAAAATAAATGCTTTTAATAATAAGCCTTGGGAAAGCAGGAGGGGAGCTGAATAACTCAGTTTCAGATGTGATGAACACAGACTGTGCTGTGCTGTGCACAATGTTGGTTGTTGCCGACGTGTTACTTTTGTGTTCTCTCCTCAGTTTTGAAAACAGAACTCAAGGGACAGTGGGGCTCAGGGCTTGTTGGCTGCATGGCTTGTGTCTAAGAACACTCAGGGTAGTTATGGTCAAAACTACAATTTCTGCCGTTGCTCTTCTCTGACATTGGAGACCATGAGATGTTTGAACTTTCAAAAATCAAATGGGTTGTTTTCCAGCACCTTAAGATGAATGGTTCCAAATAAAATACTTTTAAAAGATTTATATTATATATTTTATACACATACATATATAAGTAGATATACAATGTTTGTTTATTTCGGGAAACTGAGTTATTGACTTTTAATTTTTAGTGATCTTCCAGTAAATTTTCACTTCGTCAAATATCTAATTTGATCACTGTGTTTTAACACCTTAAGTATATATTTTTAAGGGAATTTATGTTAGCTGCACTGAACTGTTTTGTTGAACTTCTTTTAAATTACTGTAAGGATTTTTTCCTTAAAGTTCACCCATTGTAATAGAGCAAGAATGGATCTAAATCTGGATTAAAAGCTTTTGGTGAATTTAGAGTGGGTTTTTCCCCCCCGACTCAGAATTAATGACTTAATGCTCCCTGGAGATTTCGTATCTATAGGCAACATGCACCATCTTGCTGAGTTAAAATCCTAGTAAGGGATTGGATAATTTTTCATTTCTAATGAGAAGAGAATAATACTAACAATGATTCTAATTATACCTTTGACTTATACAGCTCATTTCTTCCAAGCAGCTAAGGGAAGGTCTACATCTGTTACTTAATTTATACATGCAAAGTGATTTGACTAAGGTTACACTTTATGCCAGTGTAATTAGAATCCAATGTGCTTAGAAATCTGGGTTTTTGATTCTACATTTAGTACTCTTTGCTTTAAGTTCCCATTTTTTTAAAAACAAGAAAAGAAGAAGAAATTTGTAACTTATAAAATGAGGAATTTTAACTTTACATAAGGAAGAAATTTCTGAAAGAGACATTTGTGAAGCTTTGGAGCATGGTTTATAAGAAACTATGAAATTTCTTTTACTAGAAGTGTCCTAACATAAAGCAGATTCATATATATCTGAAATCATTTATTGGGATACTATCTGATTGAAGCAAGGTAGAATAGATTATTTTTCAAAGTTTCTTCCAGTTATATAATTCAATGATTTCTCTGTGATGTACTGTTACATTTTATTCCTAATAAAACTCAAAAATACATATAATGTATATAATGCAACATGGCGTGGTTACATTGCTTTCTTTTTACTAGATAACAGATGACAGAGACTTGGTCTCAATCTTTCCATGCTTGCCCCTTTGCAGTCTATTTTCAAAACTGTAGCCAGAGTGATCCTTTAAAACATAGGACAGACCATGGCAGTCCTCTGCTCAACATTCTATGTCACCCTCCATTCCACGGAGCAAGAGCCAAGTCCTTACAATGGCCTACAGGGCTCTACGTGAACTGTAGATATCCCTTCTCCACTTTCCCACTACTTCTCTGTCCTAATACTTGCCCGTTCTCCAGTCACACTGGCCTCTTTGTGGTCCCTCTGCTGGGAAGTCCTGCATCAGGGCTTTTGCTCGTGCTGTTCCTCTGCCTGGGATTCTCTTCCATGATTTGGTCTCATGACTATCTGCCTCCCCTTTTACAAGTCTTTTCTCAGATGTCACTTTCTCAAAGAAACTATCCTCTTCACCCCCTACTTAAAATTTCAAACCTCCTCTACCCCCGATGAACCCTATTTTTATAGCATTTGTGTAATAAATAATTTGCTTATTTATTATGTTTCTTTTTTGTTGTTCTTCTCTTCCCTCCTCCCAACCTCTAGGACCTTCCACCTGCTAGACCATATGCTCCCGAAAGGCAGGGATTTTTGCCTATTTTGTTCACTGACTCATTTCAAACACCCACAATAGTGCCTGGCACCTATTAGGCTCTCAATAAAATGTTTGGAACAAATGAATTAATACTCACAAACCCAGAGGGACAATGATTGAAAGTGACTAATAGGTAGTTTTTACTTTTGCAAAACATATAATTTATATATAAGGACATTTATAGTCAGACAAGCAAAAAGTTGCCATTCCTGAAAAATTACTCAAAAATATATTCTAGCAAATTGAGAGATCATTCAAAATAAAGTGGAGAGGCAAAATTAAAAAAGAATCAAGTCTATCAATACCAATAAAATGCAGAATTAAATCTTGATCATTTTGTTAACATTATTAGAAATAATACACATTTCAAATATAAGTATTGAAAGAGAATACATAATCTAATAAAATAATTTAATCATAAATTGGATTTTAAATAGATTAAATCAATACAGACTGGTAAATGGAAAGAAAATAAAAAGGATAAAGCAAAAATGGGGAGAAAAGTTCCCATTTTTTACAGACAGAGTCAATAGAATAGACATTGTTTTAGTGGTGATGATGTCATTAGAAGAAAAAGGTTCAAGTACTTCCCTTAAACCTTACTTTTAAATAACAGACCTTCAAATATTCGAGGAGAGTTATCACGTTCCACCCAAGTGCCCAATATATCAGAAGCAGGATAAACATTGAACTGTTCCACATATGACATAAGTTCAAGTTCCTCTATGGTCTGAGTCCCTTCTTCTATCTCCTTGTGGGGAGTGACAGCCAGAATTGGACAAAAACTCCAGCTGTGGTCTCTGCAGCACAGAGGGGAGCTCAACCATCTCGCACTCCTAGATGCCTTGCTTCTATTAATTTAGCCTAAGATCATGATTTTTTGCTTGTTTGTTTGTTTGTTTTGAGGCTATATTAATGACTCATATGGAGTTCCTACTAAATTTAATTCTCAGGATTGTTAGGCTACATATCTCTCCACTGTGCACGACAAAATGTAAGACCTCATACTTTTCCATCTAAATAGCAATTTGGTAGATTTCAGCCCATGGTTACATCATGTCAGTACAATTCTGATTCAGCATTTGGGGATACTTCAAAAAGTTCATGGAAAATGGAATTAAAAGGTAATATGAATCTTTCCATGAACTTTTTTTTTTATTGATTATACACACTCATGGAGCACTGAGCTGACCATCAGCACCCATGCCCAAGATGTGATGATCAGATCATACTATTAGCATGCCCACCACCTCAAATTGCAAATTGTTCCATATCCCCCACCCAACCTCTTCCGAACCCCTTCCTCCCACCCCCATGAGGTTGTTGAAGGCTCCTCATGTTCACCCATCATAAAGTTAATTTCAACTACAAATTTTGGGAGTATGCTCTCTATTTCTTTATATAAGAAATGTAAGTAATTGGTAAAATGCTGAAAAGGACAGGTGGAGAGACGGAACTTTGCAGCAATCCACTAGAAAACCCTTTGTGATTGACATCAATTCATTAGTAAGCAGCACTGAGGTACTATGATTTAAGTAGTGATTGAGCCATTTATCTTTTGTGGAAATTTCATATTTGTCTATTTTAAGAATAAGAACATTGTCTAAGATTTTGCCAATTTAAGAACTAGTCCTTGACTATTATTTTTTGCATTCTCCACCTGCTGATCCTATCACAGAAATAAATCCTGATATGTTATTATCATTAGATACATGCTGGCATTCTGTAACTTTCTTTAGGATATTTACACAGCATCTCTTAAAAATTTATTCTAAACTCTTTTTTAAGATACATATCCACAGTTTGCATAATTTTTCTTGCTACTTTTTGAATCTAAGAAATTAATTTGATACAGCTACACAAAAGGTTTTCAAAAAAGGACAAGCAAGTTCAAAGACATTATTATGATATGCTGTATTATTATAAAGCACACTGCTAGATTTCTTGATAATATATTTTTAATTCTAAATCAATTACATCGAGAATCTGTATTAAACCATGAATGATGACCAATTAAAAACATCTTTAAATGGCAATGCCCTTCAAAATGGAATTAATGCTAATGAGATAAACTGCTTTTGATATTGTGAAAAGTCTGATTAAATGATTGCTGCTGTAGCTAATTGGGAAACCCTGTATATCGAATGCTTTTAAATATCTGATTCTCTTCCACCTACATTTCTACTTTTTTACTCCCACTTACTTTTTTGGAGGGGTGCGGGGATGAGGAGGAAGACAAGAAGGGGTTTCTTAGCTGAATTCAGGATCTTCAAAAGCCTATCCTTTTTTCCCTGGTTTATTCATCTTTGTGCTGTCATTTGGTGTTGTTAAAGGAAGATCTCTAAACTTGCTTAACTGTTATTAACATTCCTGAGTTATGATTAGTTAGTCAAACTGTGGTCTTTGTGGTAGAACACCATGGAAAGGTAAATATTTTGTTACTCAAATTTATCCACTATGCAGAGTGAAAAAATAAGTAAACTATGAATTATTACTTAGAATCCTGATATTTCTAGAGCAAGATGTTTTTTTTTTTTAATTTGGTTACTTAATTCCTTGCTGGTGATTTTGAAATTCAGGATGACTTTAGGTAGTTGAGGCTATGTCTCTACTATGTTAACTTGAGGAAATATAAGGGATTGGGGAAGAAATCTCCCTAGCAATTTTTTTTTTTTTTTTTTTTTGGTCCTGCTGCTTAGATTCTGGTGCTTTGGGTCAGGTTGTTACAACTCTCTGCATTGTGGTTTCTTTAGCTAAAAAATGGAGAAATAATATTTTCCAGAATTGCCTCGGGGTAATTTCACTCAAATGTGGAAGTGTCTTATGAGCTACGAAATACTGTGCAGACTCCCAGAAATATAATGTCTTTTCCCATTCATTCCCGAATTCAATCAGAATGGTCAATTTGGTAGACATGTATTATTTAAACCTTGTATCACCTATTAATCATCACCTTTGGCAAAGAAAATGGAGATGCAAATCGAACAAGTTCTGTATAAAAAGCTCAAATACATGATCTGCAGAACATGTATTTATGCAGATTTTTTAAAAATTATCTTGGAAGCACATTTTTAAAATAATAATTAATTAGCTGTTTTGTGTTGTTCAGTTGATTTATTCTTCAGCAAACATAGTTTGAAGAGACTAGACTTTCTCTGTTCTATGCAAAATAAAATAAATAATCATCAGGCGATATTTTCCAAACTGAAAAATATCGAATTTTAATACTATTTTCTTCCATCCATTTACTTTATGGAGCCTAACTGCTCCATGTTGCTCTTGGCCAGACACAAATTGTTTCTAAATATTATGTTTGCATTTGGATCTTTTATCTTAGCTGTAAAATTCTACATAGCTAGTCTTTTCTCCTATAAACCCATCTGTGGTTGCTGGAAGGTAAATTATTTTGTTGAAGGTCAGCAGCATTAAATCCGGCCAGATTTACCTTTTATTAATCCTCGTGCGTGGCTTAGGTTGCAAGCTTTTTATCACTGCACTATAACCACTTTTTGGCCCCAGAATCTTTTCTCTCAATTTGATTCATAAAGCCACTGTAATGCAATAGATGTTAGGATTTGGCCATCTGGGCGTTTTAAAACATGGCCTCAGACCAATGGAGTCTGGGTTTGGTGTAGCGTCTGATGTTCACCTCTTTATTCCAGACAAGCAGCCATTTGTCAAGAATGCACAGCCTGTAGTAGTAGTTACTGTGGCCATGGAGGCTTTCGTCATGCTTTCTAACTCTCAGTTAGAAAAATCTCAAATATAGTCATTACATGTTTTATGGGTTGTGGAAACACAGGGGTCCTTAAAACGGACAGACCGCTGAAAAACTTGGCGGGCAATTAAATGTGGATCAAGTGACACTCCTCACAGATCGGTGATTTACTGTCACTCCTGTGCTCAGTCTATGTCAAAATAAAAGTAAAATCCTATTTTCAGCACTGAGTCGGTAGGGGACACTACACGTGCCAAGTCATATGTCGCAGAGTCATATGTGAAAAGATGATGTGAAGGATACAGTCACCTGAGCTGTTCAAATTAGCTCACCTCAACACCAGTCTCTGGCACCCTGTTCCCGTCATTTGGAGATGGGCCAGAGTCAGAAACGGACTGCACTTCCGAGGCTTCTCTGTGAACTGAGATACTGCATGTTCTTAAAAATCCAAATGCCACCTCTCTCTTGAAGCCTCTCTGTGCATGCCCATTTGGAACTGATTTTTCTGTTGCAATTCCAAAGCACTCACTTACTGGGCTGAAGTCCAAGGACACTTCACTTGCCCAGAACATAGGATGCACAGTGCTGCATCTGTCCACACAGGGCATCTTTTTCTTCCAGTTCCACGAAGGCATCCTGTGGGCTAACAGCAGCCATGTGTGCTCGTGTGCCCATTATAGAACGTTTTCATTCTCCTTTATTTAATGGTTTAGTTCTTTATACACCTGTCTTCACATCTGCACTACAAGCATCTTCGGGCCAGTGCCCATACCTAACTCCTCTGGTAATCCCCATGGTGTCGTCACACTTGAAGACTTGAGAGCAAAGAATGCTGAAAGTTGAGTGAATGAATTAAATTATGCAATGTTCAGTCCTGCTATGGCTGCATGTGTTCATTATTAAAATTTGAGCATGTCAGCTGGGTATTATATTTGACATAAATATATAACTTCTAAACAAATATTTTTGGTATCATTCCATTCAGAAAGCATTCAGTTTAAGACAGGAGAGCATACAATTACAATGTTTAAAAAAAATAAGAGGAGGTCAAAGGCACTGGGAAAGTATTTTATTTTATTTAATTTATTTATTTATTTAGACCAGCAAGGGGATCGCAGTCCTAGGCATGGTGTGGTCTGCACCACCCTCAGCCAGTGAGTGCACCGGCCATCCCTATATAGGATCCAAACCTGCGGCCTCAGAGATACCAGAGCCTTACTCTCCCGAGTGAGCCATGGGGCCAGCCTGGGAAAGTATTTGAATATGGGGAATGTGGACATTTCAAAAGCAAATGTTTGAATATTTTGATCTTGAAAGTTAGATTCTTATGCAGATAGTATGTATAGAAAGATAAAATTCCTGTGGAAAATTGTTTCCTAATCAAAATAATAATTTTTTTTTTTATTGCCAAGGATAAACACCAATAATTGAATGAAACATCTTTTGTGGTTTGCTAGATGGTTTACATTTCATAATTTACAGATCAGGAACCAGCCCTCTATTTTAATGACTTGTAAATTTTTTCACTAACATACTATTATTACTCACAGATACATTTTTAAAATTCTATATGGTTTGATTATAAATTACTCTCTTAAATAGTTCTTTTGTTTGTAGAACCTACTTAGCAACATTTAAGGTTTTGTTTCCAGAATATTTTTCTGCAAAATTTTGTCTGGTCGTTTCATTTTGATTCCCAAGTCAAATTTAAGATGGCTCCTGTAGAAATAAGACCCCACAACATGTCAATGTAAACCTTAATGAAGCCATATAATAACAGAAGAATTAAAAATAAAAACCACAGGGAATTATGCTGCACTGAATCAAATTGTCAGCATTAATGATTGCCTCCATTTACACCAATATTTCATTCCTTTCATTCTGAAGCATCATGGGAATGAGCACCATTAGGGTAATATATTCCAAAGGAGCTCATTATGGACGGGGTAGGGGAAGAGGGGCATTGTTCCACCGCAGCACTACTAAATTTAATTGCCTCTACCCTGCAAGCAGTACACATATTCATTACTTTAATTTATTAAAAATATATCACCTAAAACCACAGTTAACACAATTGCTTAATTTCATGATATATGCTGTTTTTGATCATCTTTCACTAGGTACTCTCTGAAACAAATTCTCATTTTCATTTTAATAATATCAGTTTCTAATTTGGATTTTTAAAATCCACAGTCCATTTAAGCAATAGAATCTTAGCAAGGTGAATTTTATTATATTTTATTTTACTTTTTTATTATTCAATATTTATTTTATTATGACTGTGAAAAAAAGTATTCACGTCTAAGATATGTTGTAAAATATGGATTTTTTTCCTTTCCTGAGCAGCTTTTTAAACTTCTTCGGAGTTTCCAATTGTCTTTGGTTTACTGAATTTCCTTGCTTTTTTTAATTTTTATTGAATCAAAATTGATTGTACATATTTTGGGGGTTCAACATTGAGATTTGTTAATCAAATCAATATTACTAGCATATATATTGTTACAAATCGTAATTATTCTTTTTTCCCTTTGTCCAATCTCTCCCCATATCCCTCTCCCACCCCCTCTCCCCTGCCCCTCCCCCCTCTAATCACCCTTCATTTCTTCTCTCCTTCTGAAAGAATAATACTCTGTTGATTTGTTGCCTAGATGATATGTCTGATGCTGAGAGGTGTGATCAAGTTCCCCAATATTATCATAGAGCAGGTGATTCTTCTGTCACTCTGAAATGGGCTTTGTGGAGAAAGACATCCTCTTCTTTTCTTTATCTCTGCTGGTGACTTTCCTTGTGTCAATGCACTCCAGTGGCTGGCGGACCATCTGCATGGTGATTGTGGCATCTAGCTGCTTTTGCAGCAGCCATGGTTATCATGGTGGCTGTGGTGGGCCAACCACATGGACGTGATGTTTTTGGCATGCTCTGTGTTACTGGCAGTGTGCCTGGTTGTGGGGGGGATCCAGTCCCTGGTTCCATGCCTCAGGTTCCTGGGTGGGGCCCAAAGCACTGGTGGTGTGAGTGGTTGTGGGCAGGGGGGGAGGTGAGTCCCCAGATCCACGCCTCAGGTTTCTGGGTGGGGCCCAAAGCACTGGTGGTGTGAGTGGTTGTGGGTGGGGTTCCAGTCCCCAGCTCCATTCCGCATGTCCCCTTGCAGGCCCCGAGCAGCTGGTGGTATGACTGGGCTAGAACAATTTTTTGTCCTTTGCTTACTTCTAAAATGGGGGAACTTCCTGTGGGAACCAGTATTGAGCTGTGTGGCTGAGATAAATTGCTGATTTACTGATGTTTCCCTAGGGAAGGCTTTTTGTGCAGCTCAGGGTTTAGTGGTTGACCTTAAAGGTAATTCCAGCTCTCCAGAGACCTGGTGCACCTGGGTTGTGTAGAAACTCTGATCTGGGCCTGAGTTTTTTCATCAAACTGCACCCCATGCAATTCTATATTCCTGACCAGTCTCCTCTGAGTGGTTCTGCACTGATTGGGGGGCAGATCAGCTGTCCTTGCTGTGTCCCAGTGTTCTCCTGGTGGGCACATCTCCCCCACCGCCCGTGCTCCAAACACTTCCCATGGGACAGGCCCTGTGCTGGTCCCTTGTGGAGACTCACCAGCCTCTGAATGGCTCCCCTTTTTCAGCTGTTCTGGCTCCTCGCTCCTATGTGGGTCCATGTGAACCCTGTTAGTGGTCTTGCTGTCCTGGGGGCCACCAAGGCCCTCTTCTCCCCTGCCACCTCCAAGTAACTCCATCTAAAGGGCACAACTGCAGCTTCTGCCAGCTACTCCATGTGCTCAGCAGTTCAGGCATTAAAGCGGCTGCAGCTTGAAATGCTCAGAGCAGTTTTTTCTTTTTCTCATCATGGTTTCTCCCACCTTCATGAACTCTGTAGGTCTTTCCTCCTCTTCCCCTGAGCTCCAGTGGCTCCAGTTTGGCTGTGGTTAGATTTTTATAGTTATAAATTGGTTGATTTGTGGGAGAGAGTGATGCTAGGGACCGTCTATTCTACCATCTTCACCGGAACTCTCATCCTTGTATTTTACTATTAAATTATCTCCAACTCTCTTCCCATTTCAAAATATTTAGACAATTTTATCCTAATTTTATCAGTTGGTTAATTAGAAATTAATTCTCAATTTCATTCATTGATGATACTCTCCTCAAATCTTTTGAGATAATCTGGATTTGTTAACCTATATGCCCAGATCTCATTAAAGGGTCTCCCTTCAAACCTTTCTGAAGATTTCTTTTGCTTCTCCTCTGTATTAGTCCTTTTTGTGTTGCTATAAAAAAAAATACATAGAACTGGGTAATTTATAAGAAAACAAAATTTATTGCTTACAGTTTCTGAGGCTGGGAAGTCCAAAGTCCATCTGGTGGTGGTAACAGTGACCCAGGGGTCTCACATTGCAAAATGATGGAGACAGAGAGAGCAGAGAGAGAGCATGACAGACTCTCCTCTTCTTTTAATGCCCTCAGAACCACGCCCCTGACCACCATTTTTAATCCATTCACTACTGCACAGTCCTACAATTTAATCACCTCTTTAAAGCTCCACCTTCCAATTACCATAATAGGATTTCCCACCTTCTTAACAGTCACAGTGGGGGCTAGGTTTCTAATACATAAAGCTTGGGGACACAATTAAGCTTCAATGAGTTGGGGGGGGGGACATAATTCAATCCCCTACATCCTCTGTGCTGAATCTTCTTTTTTCTGTAATCCATGTCTTGTTCTCTCTTGGTTTACTCTCTCACCTTAGTGGAGCACAATCTCAATTGGCACATCTGTAGTGATGTGTAAATGTGCACAGGAAGTATGCTTTTTGAGAACTTTCATGTCTGGTAGACTTTCATTCAAACTTTGTACTTGATCTATTATTTTCTGGGTATAAAATTCTAGACATGAGATTATTTTTCTTTTATATTTTCTCCATGTTCTTCAGCAACCGGTGTCACTAGTGAGAGGCTAAAGCCATTTTATGTCCCAAACTTTTGTTTGTGATTGATTCCCTGTCCTGGGAATTTGTAGCATTTTCTCTTTGTTATGTGTTCTGAAATTTCTGGATGATTTAATTCGATATTGATCCATTTTCATCCACTCTGCTGGACTATAGTGGACTCTTTCAATATGAAAACTCAGGTTCATACATTTGAGAAACAGTCTTAAATTATTTTACTCCTTATTTTCCATTCATTTCCCTCTTCCTTGTTTCAGGAGCACCAATATTTGGGTACACATCTTCCCTGGTTGGCTCTCTAATTTTCTTACCTTTCTTATTTTCCATATTTTTTTAAAGTATGTCTTCTGGGAGATTTCTTTGACTTTATTTTCTAAAATTTCTAAGTGAACTTTCTATTTACACCATAAAATTTGTCCTAACCAAAAGATCATTTCCCCCCTAAATTTTCCCTTTTTATGGAATCTTAATCTTACTTCATGGTTATAATATTTTCTCCCTGCTTTCTGTGGATATGCATGATGGTCTTTTCCAAAGAAAGGGAGCTATCTTCTCCATCATAGTATCTGTTTCTTCCAAGTACTTTGTTTTTCCCTGTTTGTTATGGTCTCTGTCCCCCACCTTAGTGGCTTTATTCAAATGTCTAATAATCCTTAGTTGTAGGCTCATATTTTAAAGGTGGAAAAGGGATTGCTTATAGCTCTTAGCACATGCTGTGAGTCTTACTGGTCATCTCCTTCATGTTAGAGTGAGATACTTGGCTCAGCTGTCCAGCTGGACACATATCCCAGAAGAGAGCCTTCTAGCCTCTTGCCTGGAAGGTGAACCCTGGCTTTATCTTCGAAAGCTTATATACGTTTCTTAAAACTCTTATTGATATTTTAATGAGGTCTGAGGAAGGAATCAAAGTAGATATGTTCAAACCACCATCCACAACAAGAATTCTCTTTCAGTTCTATGTAGTCTTAGCAGCTATAGCACAACTTGAAGAAGTAGGTATCAATTAGATAGCTGTTGAGTGAACAGATAGTTACTGGAAGCAATCTAGGAAGTTAAACAATGATTATTTTGCTACTCTTTTTTCATGATTTGTTCAGGAAAGGTTTTGTTTTGAATTCAAGGCCAAAGTGTCTGAAAGTTCTAAAAATTTTTTTACGTGACTCATTTGTTCCTGAGATCAATGATTGGTCAAATGGAATGAAATTCTTTGACAATCATCCATTTTTTATTGACAACATCTGGCACAATTCAGAACCATGAAATGCCTTTTTTATAGAAGTTAATAGCCCAGAAGGTGCACTACATCTTGATATGGATGATGAATATTCTAAAATATTGCATAACTGTGATGTTATGGATAAATTCTCTCTCCTGTTTCTTTTTAACATGCTTATTAAATAACATTATATGGTCAGGGGACTTTCTTTACACTGCTTTATTATTTCTCAATTAAATTATCATATTTCAAGGAACTAAGAGAGTTTAATGAGGAGAAGACAAACTGATCAGAGCCCCTGAATCATGTTCTGGCTTGAGAGATTTTAAGAGCCCTTTAGAGACATCACTGGACCCTGAAATTGATGAGTTCTGGGAAAGAGGGCTCTTTATGGAAGAGGCATCTCCTGCTGGACATTTGAGAACCCTCTCTTTCTGGAAACTCATGACCTATGTTGGTGGAAATTATTCTGAAATTGTTTGTTGGTAAATTTCTCCCCTCCACGTTCTGTGTCCTCTGCTTTCTAATGGGAATTACTGCTACTGAAATATTGGGTATTCTGGACTATTCTGTTTCTTGCCTTTTCTCTTCCATTTTCCATTCTTTTGCTTTTTTATTCTTTTTGGCAGATTTCTTAAAATTTTATCTTCCAATTTTCCTACTGAATTTTTCATTTGTGCTATTATATTTCTAATTTCAAGGTGGTTTTTTTCTTATTATTTGAATGTTCTTCATTAATAGCATCCTCTTTTTAGTTTGTTCATGTTACCAATAGTTTTTCTCTGTGTATAATGTTTTTCTCTGTGTCACTTTATTTTTATTTGCTTTTCTGCTTTAATTAATTAATTAATTAATTAATTTTATTGAAACATAATTGATTATAGATATTTGTGGGGTACAGATTTGATTATCAGTATTTGTGTACAATATGTGATGATTAAATCAGGAGAGTTGGCATATTCATCATTACAGTCATAGTCATTCTTTGTGTCCATTAACCAATTTCTGTTTGTTTTGATCTTTATCTTGAGAGTCTCTCCTCAGATTTTTCTCATCCTTGGCTTTCTGTGCATGACTGTGAGTAAGGGATTTAAAAACCTGCTGAAAGCACAATGAGGCTTCTCAACTCTGAACTTCACTGTAAGGTGACCTGTGGGGATCATTTGTTGGGGAATCTCAGGTGTCTGTGTCTTTGTTTTTTCTGCTTTGGGGTAGATCAAATTCCCCAGGAAAGAATCTTCCCGTCTCTGTCTAGGTAGGAGTTATCCGGGAGTCAACATTCTGAGAACAAAATAGGGGAAGGAGCTGAGGGTCCTTGCATTCAGTATTCAGCATGCCTGTGATGATTGTTCCCCACGTTGTCAGAAGGGTACAGACACCCTCAGCTCTGTGCAGCATTCTCCAGCTCAAGATCCTCTGGGAACTCTCTGTAGTGACCACACCTCCAGACTTCGGGAGGAGGAGGGACATGTAGAAGTGAGAGGCAGAAGACATCAGAGGTGTACCTGGTTCTCAGACAGATTCTACGCAGGCTGCCTGAGTTCAGAACCATTCCCTTCACCTCCATCCCAGTGACTAATGCTTTCTATAATCCCTCAAGTGTAACAATGGATCTGTCCCCACTTTGTCCTATTAATATCAGTTCTTAATTATCCATTTGTTTCCAGCTTCCAAAATTGTTTGCCCTTTGCCTCTCCTGTTTCCCCATCCTTGTGGGTTTATGTCTTTAAAATATATCCCTTTACTATAGTATTTGTGAGTATGCTTTCAATATCTTATCTTAATAAGAGACCAAAATGGTACAGTTTTGATTTTTGACTCTCTTATAGCATCTAATGATGTCTTGCACATAGTAGACACTAATCTGGTATTTGTAGAATTTAACAGTTGGATACTTTATACACATCCAAAACATAATACTACAGCATTTTCACATACTACAGATTTATGTATTTCACAAATTAATAAAACTAAATGTCTTTTTCCCCTCCGATAATGCAACATATAGATAACTTCATAAGGATAAAAGTATATATTGGAAAAAGTTAATAATCTGAGTGGGCATTTTATCTACTACTGTGTTCTTATCTGTTCAACAAATATTTCTTGAGCAATTGCAATGTCACTTTAATAAACACTGAGATTAATGTTTGCATTTTGTTCATAGCATGTGTATTGTAAGTTGGATATCATTCAATTAGTAGGATGTCTCCTAAATTAATTTTATTGGTCAAAATTTGTTAGCCCCCAAATCAAGAACAGATTAAAGTAAACTCTTCTATGGTTTATATGTGTTAGTAAATACAAGTTTGATATATAAATTTCCCCATTCTATTATTAAATTCAACAATGAAATGAATTTTTAGTTTATTGTTTCTGTGTAAAGTTTCATCTGGTTCATGAGAAAGCTGGAAAGCTAGTTGTAATTTATTTGGAATTTGTTTAGAATAACTTTGCTTTTATTTATATTTCTTTCAAAAAGAATTATACTTAAACCACTAGATTTTTTTTTTTTTTTTAATTTTATTTTGTCGATATACATTGTGGCTGATTATTGCTCCCCATTAAACCACTAGATTTTGATAGATCAGGTTCAGGTTATCCAGACAGTATAATATTTCCTTAGGGGCAGAGTATTAGCTATTAAATTTGTGTACTTGGATATTTGATTATACAAGTTTATGGATCAGCAGGCAATGTAATTTGCCATACATATCTCCATTTTTCATTTAAGAAATAGTCCAATTTCTTGTGTAGTAGATGGTATTTCTTACATAACAGTTTGCACAGACTGTAATTGCTTTTCATTTATAAAGAAAATATAAAGTTTATATTCAGACAGGTTTATTGGGGGGTAAATCTTTCATAACAGATGACAGAATTATTTACAAATGTATGTGATATATTTTTAGAAGTAAAATAACATGCTAGGGTGGCTAACTCAGAAATAGAGGGTACTATTTTTTGGTTGTAAGTTTTAGCATTTATTTGACCTTTTACAACATGTGTATTATTTTAATTAAAATTTTTAAATAATTGGAAAAAAATAGCTAATATCTATTGAACATTTTCTATATGCCAGATATTCTGCTAAACATTTTTTTTTTTTTTTAAGATGACCGGTAAGGGAATCTTAACCCTTGATTTGGTGTTGTCAGCACCACGCTCAACCAGTGAGCTAACCGGCCATCCCTATATAGGGATCCGAACCTGGGGCCTTGGTGTTCTCAGCACCACACTCTCCTGAGTGAGCCACGGGTTGGTCCTATCTGCTAAACATTTTATATGGGTTGTTTGATTTAATCCTCATAACAGCCCTGTAAGTTATTATTATTTACATTTTACAAATTAGAAAAATACCCAGCTTAATAATGAAAAATAAAATAATCAGGTAATACTATTAACAATAACTAACATTTAACAAATATGAGCTATATTTGGGGCACCGTTTGATCCCCTCTGCACATATGAAGTAGATGCCATTACTATTCCTGTTTTACAAATGAAGAAAGGATGTTGAGAGGGAAAAGTAACCAACCAAAAGTCACAAGACCAAAGTTTAAGCACAACTAGCTGCATCCATAGCTGGTGCTAAAATATGACTCCAGATGCCTCCAGCAATAGGGGCAGTTGCCTTCCTATCACAGAACCCCCAGAAGGACAGTGGTTTCCAGGTTGGTGGGCTGCAGTGATGTCATTAGGACCCAGGTTCTCCCCATGTCTCTGTTTGGCTTCCAAAACCAGATCTGCTCATTCCTAGCTGCCAGTTGAAGCTAGTTGTTTAAACTTGCTGAGCCTAAGTATATTCAGACTTAACTGGAGATGACAACCTTGCAGTGTTAATTTAGGACTAGAAATAGGAAGGCAGGGCAGTTCCAGCTTCATATCTGCATACCTCAGTTTCCTCCTCCACAAGGTCAGCATGATATTACCTATCCCATGGGTCTATGTCAGGATTAAGTCAGTTAAAATACATAACATGCTAAGAACTGTGTCTGTCACATTGTAAGTGCTACATATATGTTAGTGGTTATGTTGTTGTGACAACATCCAGAAGAAATTATGGCATTCTCTTAGATGCAAAGAAAATTGTTTAGTCCTTAGTGAAGATTTTTCATGAATTTCTGCTTGGTGGTAGTTGGGGTTCAAGCCAATACCTGAAGCAGTCATCAAATGGGATAATAGATTTACCCTTAGACTAACAGCTGGGACATTCTGGAGGTGAGGGTACAATCACCTTCCCTGAGGCACGGGGCCATGAAGGGATGGGGCATAAGAGGCAGAGACTTGCAGCCGCCTCTCTTGTCTACTCTGAATACAACTTAGCACAGAGAGTCCAAAGAACTCAGCAGCAAGCAGGATGGAAGAAGCAAAGAGAAAGTCAGCTCCTGATCTCTGCCGTGGAAGTGCTGTTAAGCTGACACACTGATTCCTCATCCAAAAACTGGGTCCTTTTGACTGACTGGGTGTACTTCCTTCTCCTCCCTCACCACTTCCATGTCCCTCCTGAAGCTGCAGTCAGTCAATGACCTTCCCAGTAGGAGACCCCCTCCCATGGCCCTTTTTGTTCAATGATGCACAAGTCATCATGGTTCCCCACCAGGCACTACAAACAAATGAAAACAAGAATATGTGTCATCCTGACTTTAGAGAATGGTTTTAAGAATCAAATATAGTGTATATGAAAATGTTCTGTAAACCTGTAAGACACAATACAGCAGTAAAGGGTAGGGTTAATATACAACTACAAGACTTCTGATCTACTTGCTGGGGCAATAGATTAGTCCTTTCCCGATAATGGATTCATGGCAGAAATACAACATTAGAAGCTACTGGATCATTTACCCATGACACCAGCATCTTAGTGACAAAAGCGAGCAACTTTATAGAGCCCATATTAGTGAGAACATTAACAAAATGATCAGGATTTAATGTTTTCTAATGGGCCATTATATCCTTTGTGTTCTTGAAGTAGATGAAAAAATACATGAATCCGTGGCATAGGGATTAATGTCATTCTAAAGAGCTGGCATCAGAATGCTGATAGACACATGGGGAGTTGCTCTCTTTGGCATGGAAACTGGAGTTCTGAGAAAAAAACTTAGAGAATAACAGCTGTTAGGAATCATCACTCAAGAAGCCCAACCAAAATTTACCTAAAAATTAACACCTGCTACTAAAGGTTCCCGATATCCTAATTCAGCAAGGAGGCTACATCAACAGCTGGATTATCATGGTTTTAATTCTCCTTTAAAAGTTACTATAGCAAAAGGGCTTTTGATCAGGAGGTAGCACTGAATTTTACTACAAACGGGGGCTTGATTACTGCTGAAAATAGTTTTACACCCAGAATGTGGAGTGGAAAGAGGCCACAATTCAATAAGTTGTCATGTGGCTTGTAATGCTAAATGGTCACATGTATTCATAGAGTATTCATTTCCTATCTAAAAAAAATTTTTGATATTTTGGAAATTCCTCACTCAATCGTTTTCTTATGAGCATTAAAGTGTCATCTGTAACATATTAAGAGGCTCAAATTTGGAAGGTGATTTTTTTTTTACATCTGCCTATGTTTCACTCTGCTTTTATCAATTAGTCAATTAGTGATTTCTGCCTGCCAGACTGATATCATAACACAAAAGACTTTTAATAAAACCGAAGCTGTATGTTTTCTTTTGTCTTATATGCTTTATTGTAGTTAAGATTGTATCTTTCAATATCAAATAATGAATAATCATTATACAGCTAATTTGATCAAGTGCTAATTTTGCATTCTAAATTGGTCAAGTTAATTTTAGAAGTATCCAATATTAATATATACATAGATTGAGATTCTTGTTTAAAAAATATTTAGCTTTATTAGTTTATTATAAATGTCTGTTTCTGTGTGAATATAGGAAATAAGCCTTATAAATAGAATTTTAGACTTTTAAAATTTTCCTGACAAACAATAATTCCTCCCAAAATCTTTGTGATAGCAAATCAAATGGCAAAAATTATAAGAATAAAGTATGTGACTTTTCCAGAACTTGACTTTCCTTAGATTATCTCTTAGTATCCTTAACCATAGGTGAATATTCTTGGTTAGCATGGCATACTACTTGTAAAACAATCTCAGTGCAAAAGACTATGGTAAATAAAAGGAACATTTCTTGTTATATCCCTGTGGAGTTGCAAAACTGTACATATTTAGCTCTAAGTAATTCCCTAACACTTTAATTCTGGGACCATACCTAAGGGACACCAGGTTAATTGACTAAACTTCAAGAAATACAGTCAAACCAATTATTTGTAGATGAGTTTTTAAAAGACACTTTAATGCATGTTGTTTAATTCATGTAGCATTTTTCCTTAATCCATTAAACCAACTTATCTGTGTAAACACAGTGTTATTTACATGAATATTGTTCCTTTTAACATGTGGTTGATAATATTCAATTGTGGTAAAACCATTTTTCAAAGTAACTTAGCAGAACACGGCTGGGAGGCAGCCAACTCTTGATTTCAATGCTAATTCTACTTCTCATTAGCTGTTATTTAAAGCAAATTTGAATCTCTTTTCAATTTTATTCTTTGCTTTCTTCCTTTATTTTGTTTATAAAGTACTTCCTCACCCTAAGATAAATACACATGTTGGTTTTCTCTAATACTTTTATAGTTTGTATTTTCTGTTTAACTCTTTAATACATATGGAATTGAGCATTTGATTTTAAAGTGCACATGTTATTGATTTTATTTAAGTACTGATAATTTATTCAATGAACATTTGTTACATGCCCACTATATATCTGGCTCTGTGCTAGGCACCGTGTATAGATAGATGAATTTGTGGCAGCTCTTCAGAAATGTAAAATAAGTGGGGAAGACAGGCTATACAAAGATAAATTACACTATGGTATGAAAAGGTCCATGGAATAAGGAGACATGTAGCTATGTCAGTGGTGGTAGTTTCTAAACTGACTAGGGTTCCACTTTTTGGTGTACTACGATCTGAGTTCATGGTGAACTCTGACTACAAAGCAGGAAAAGAGCAGGTGTGCTGTTGACTGTGGACTGGCTCCATACCACTAGCCAAGACTGGCCAAGGACAAGAGACAAATGTCATTGGGGAGGTATTGTTGCTGCCACTCCCATCTCAAGTCCAAAAAGATTAGAATATCATGATGGCTTCCCAAGAAATATTAGGCATAGAACGGTCCCCAGAAATCTTGAAATCTATTGCTTTATTAAAAATCTAAGAACCATAAGACCCAACTAACTTACTAAGAATGGATCTAATTTTGCTGCTAAAGTTGCGTTGGTTAGATTCTCTTGGGAACTAGCCTTCAAGAGTTTAATCCACTATGAGAGGCTTTGAAAAGTTTGGAAATGAGCTCGACCTATGAATCATTGTCCTACAATCAGCTGAGATTTTTTTTTTTTTTTACTGTGAGCATCTTCATTCCCAATTAATTTTTCAGTAAAATGTCAACAAATAATTCATTTGTTTTCTACTTTGCCCGACAGATAAGTCACAACCATCACCAATACTAATACAATGGGTTAGTTAACACTTCCTCTAATCTTCTGCATACATTTCTGTCAGTTGCAAGAATTGACATAACTCATAATTGTCACAATTCAGACAGACACTAAATGAAAGCCCTCATTTTATGTGTAATTATGGCAAAATTGAGTATTTATCAAACTAAGAAGCTGTGATATATAATTCAAGGTAGAACCTTTTTTTTTTTAAATGGAGAATCTTTATATAAATGGACTAGAATGTTTTCAGTAACAATTCCTGATATTTTATCATGAGAGGATGGCCCTAACACATTTATGCGTTTACATTAAATTACAGGAACACTTGTATTTCTAGATGTTAATAAATAAATACGCATTATGTGTGGTACATTCTATTATGAGCCATACGAATTTGGGAGCAGTATTCATGGTCATGAGTAAAACAAATGACCAAAGAATAATACCATGAATCATTAAATATACGCCAAAATTCTCAGTGGATTTATGATCTTGTAATTCAAATTCTGCCTTTTGTTAGCTGTCTGTAATGCATGGATCTGACCCATGGATTTCAGGTTGACTGAATACCTCCATAAAATTCCCTTTTTTCCTGGGCCCAGGCAGTCAGTCTTTCTCTGACAATAGCAGCTTTTGTTTAATTTTTCCTCCTTCTAGTTTTTTTTCTACACACTATTCCTCAAAGCCAGCCATAGCCCAAGCCATCAAGTTGTCTGGCTTTTTACTGCAAATTGGTCCCATTTGCTGGATGACTCAGGAAGAAGCTACTATTTCAGTCCTGGGCAAGGGGGAGGAGTTGAGAAGAAGAGAGTGACCCTGCCCACTAGAAAAGGTGGGTGGTATGTTTTCAGCCCCTTCCACTTACCTGTACTTCTTTGGAGTTATGTGATGTCAGCCCAGCCTAACCCGAAATACATCTGCTTCTTCCCTTACTTCATGGATTGTTACTGAAGACCATGTAATAGCATGCACTGGTCTCTGGGATAGTATGAAATGATGGGGAGGAGATACCTGGAAAGATCTCTGCCGTTATAGAATTTATGTCATACATAATCCCCAATGCCAGCTACTTTCTACATGGCCTAGTCTGTCCTGGAGTAAAATATCCCTATCAGAGTCTCATATAGAAGATGAAAATTTAAAATATAACTTTCCCCAAATAGAGGTAGATGTACCAGATATCATAACCCTTTGATAAAGACTGCCTCAGTTACAAAATATAAGGAAACTACCTGGACCTTGAAATTGAAATTGAAATTTTAACTTGCCTAAGGTATTACCGTACTGCTACTTGGCACTTGGCCTGACATTAGAGAATGTTAAACAGGTGTGAAAATTAAACTCCTCAAGGATATATAGAGAGAGCAAATTCTTCTATTTTAATTCTCCTTTGATGCAAGTGAGAAAATTTAGCCAGTAGCCTGCTACACAAACTGAGATTTATTTTCCTTGTTAACAGTGAGATCGTGATTAGAATACAAGACAAACTATGCCTTTTAAGTCTCACTCACCAGGTCTGCAGTACGACTGCTGCCTTTGAGGGCTACAAGTCCCTCTTCAGCCAGATGTTGCCCTTAGAAACATTGCCCTTCACTCAGGAAGCAGACTTTTAAAGAAATGATAGTTTTGACAGTAAAAAAAAAAAAAATCTTCTATTTGATCTATTACTGGAAAGTTCCAGACTAACTTTTAAAGTGCCAGACTTCCTCAAAGATTGTATATCTCATTTGCAGAAAAAGAGTTGGACCGAGGACGGATGAGATTTTCCAGCTTCAGAGACTGTGCAGTACATCCTGGTTACTGAGTGGACCACCTGCTGTTTCCCCAAATTGCAGCCCTTATACCAGGCCTCTCAGAATACACAGAGCTACTGATGCACAATACATATCCTAAATAACAAAGAAGATGCCACCAGGTCTTATCACTGGTGGACAAGATGCTGAGTTAAATTAGCTCAAAATACCTTTGTTCTGCATTCCCCAATATAATTTAATTGATGTAGTCTATGTATTTTTAGATTATAAAGTGCTAATTAGGAAAACATGAAATATTTTGCACTGCCATGAATAGAAAACCATGAGAGTAAACAGTTAAAGAGATGAGCAAGGAAAAATTCACACATTCATTCTCAGAGATCTTGTAACCTAATGAGATTTAAACATTTATGATAATCTATATGTGTAGTGAGATTATTACATTCATGAGGAGGAAACCTGTACTGTTTGCAGTTTAGACAAAGAGAAAAGAGGCAGGACATAGACAAGCACTTGTGGGCTCACACTGTTGTTGCTTCAAACACCCCCAAAGATGCAGCCACAATAACCTACCCAACACCCTTGAAAATTCCACCTGGCTCATCTCCCCCCAGAAATAATACCAGCTCATGGTAGAAGAGTTGCTTCATGACCATAGGCAGATCTATGAAAGGGAGAAGTTTTTCCACTTTGGATAATAATACGTATATTCATCTAGGCGCTTATCGGAAGTATATCTAAGGATGGCTTTGGGAAAAAAAGGATGTTTTGTTTTAAGAGTAGCCACTATCTGTAAGGAGAACAACCAGAAATTGACCAAGGCCTCAAGGAAGAAGTGATCTACAAACTGAAAAGAATTTAGATTTAATTTCTGGGACCCAAAAAACGATACCCCAAAACAAAGGTCTGAGAAACAGCCTCAAAAATAAAATTTTTCTCTGACCTTCTCCTGCCCTCCTGTTTCTCAGCCTCTTTCTCCCTGAGGCAAGCAACAGAAACTAGAATCCCTCTTCCCTAAGGCAGGTCATAGATATAGTCTAATGTCCTCCCCCATCTTTCTGTCTTGGAACAGGCCATAAAGAAATTCTCTGACCTACGTTGTTTTATTGTAGGTCATAAGAGCCCCCATCCAGAAAGTATCCTGCCCCATACCCTAGAGAAATGAATGCAGAGAGAGAGGGAATGCATGGAGAAAGACCAAGAGGAATCTGAACAAATAGACCTTGTTGGGTTTTTCCACTTGGTCTGTTAGTACTAGATCTTATATTTCTTGTCCAATCACATTTCTACATGGTTGTGCCTGCTTCGTAGAACCTAAGCATAAATATGGACAATTTTCCCTGCATCTTTGGGTCTTCATTCTGAAGGCTTCTATGTCACATATAATAAAATTTTGTATGCCTTTTCTTCACATTAATCTGTGTCTATCAGGTGATTTCTCAAAGAGCCTTTGTGGGGTTAAAGGGGATATCTCCCCTAGCCTCTATACTTCAATTTCAACTTTAATTAAAGTTGAGCTAAAAGTGCTTTGCTTCATTTAGGGAAATTAAAATTATTGGGATTAGTCATTTGCTAGTAAGAATGAAATCATTCACTTTCTAATATACATTAAATTAATGGCTTAGAAGTATCCTGAGCTACTTATCACTTATCTTAGGAAAGATACGTCCATGACTCAGCCATGGGTTAAAAACTTTAAAAAAGAAAATTACCCTCATTATCATTCCCTCCAAAAGAATTAAATAGTAATAAAATATAACAGTGTTCATTATTTGAAACTCCTTTGTGGCCATTGGACTTTATACTCTCTTGGACTATCTAGCTAGTAAAAGCTTAATCTTGTTTAGATTAAGGGCATCGAGCTAATGTTGACATGAAGAATCTCCAAACTTGGTATGAGTATTTATAGTCAAATCAAGGGGTCTCTGGAGACATGAGGAAAGGCAGAATTCTCAAAATGAATGTGGCTACAATCAGCAGGTGTGGGGCTTTAGTCTCAGTTCCTCCCCTTCCCTACAGCAACGTGAATAGCGCCCCCCACACATGTACACATCAAGATTTTCATGGAAACCTAAAGACCCTAATGAGGAGTCAGGCAAAAAAATGAGCTAACACACATCCCATGACTATGATTAAATTCCACCCAAAGAGTTGTATCTGAGACATCCAGACTCAAAAAAAAAAAAAAAAGGCTGTCTCTTGCAAGCCATCCAAGAGAGTCACTCAGTGACTTGAGGTTGATGGTGACAGACAAGCTGACAGAAAGGTTTTTACGACATCCGACTTTGCAGTTAATCAGACCTCTTTCCAGCCTTCACAATTATTTTAGCAACGGAAGCAATTAAGAAAAAAACAGCCTTCATTTGCAGAAGATTTTAAACCACACCAGCTGCCACATCAGAAGGTCAAAAATACCTATATTGTTCTATTTATCCAGCCACATTTCAAAAAGGGAATTAAAAGGATTATATGGCTTTTTCTTTCTTTTTTTTTTTTTTAAAGAATCCTAGTACATTAAAACAAACATTTTTTTTTCCCCAAACAAAAAATTTTCTTCTACCTAAGTTGAAAAATAACACAGGATATTCTTCTAGGTGGTAAACTTAACAAAAAACAGATATGAATAGAAGCATTTCTGTTGTGCAAATTAGGCAAGATGTGTGCATACATGAATAGGCATACATGATTTATGAATAAACCAAACTATAAACATAACACATTAGTGCCAGCCTGAAGCACAAAGGTAACACAATTTTATGATCTCAAAATCCTAATTAGCATAAAAGGTAAAACATTGTAATCAAATATTATTGATTAACACAAAGCCAGATGTGTTGTATGGGCTTGGTAATTAACTAAGTAAACTACAGGTGTTTAAAATTCATAGATTACAAATTAAAGGTACACTTATTTTTTAAAAAATCATATGTAGGCAAATCTTAGTATATTCAGGTGCAGCAATAATATATAATATCTGCAAATGAATATTATACTGTCACAAATAATTAATACTTGTGGCATAACTGGCATGAAATGCTTTCAATATCCAAGTCCTTTGAAGCTTTTAGAAGGCTGTTTTCACAGGAAGATCCCTGATGCTGCCTTATGGACCTGACAAACTTCAAACATAGAAAAGACAGTCTAAAGGAAGGCATGGCTAGTGAAAGAATAACTAAAAAAATAAGCACATGTAAGAGAAGGGGAGCTTGACACTGAAAAGAAAAACAAAAGTTTTCCTACAAATTGCAGATGTTTGCTAACTTTTCATGTTGCTTCTCCTTCACCCCTTCAAGCTGGTCCTGCAGCAAAAGTGGGCTTCATACATGTCATTTGTTCCTATATGACTAACAATTTCTTCAGAGTCATTACTAGGAAACTGGGAGTTTTTGTTTGGTTCCTTTCAGCAGAATCAAATAGCATAAACAAGCTAATTTTAAAATGAGCCATTCACTATAGTTCTTTCCCTCCTAGTGTTGCACTTTGTCTCAGTTATTTTAATTATACATGAGAAAGACTGCTGATTCCCTCTACACTTATTTTTCTTAAGATGTATTTGATAAGACTCATGTGAATTCCAAAAGAAATGAGATGGGGAAGTAAAAATCTTAAAAATTCTGTAATACCAACTTTCAACATGAAGAAATTTTCCAACACCACGTAAATTCTAGTTTCAGCAACACACTCACCCCCTCCCCCCCCAAATAATAATCGCTGTCACTATTACAACCTTCATCACCACAGACCAGTCCTGTCTTTTTTAGCACCCCATAGAAATGTAATCGTATAGTGTATACTCTATTGGTCTGACCCTTTCACCAATGTCACATGTATGAGATTCAGTCATGTACTTTTGTTTCTGCAGTTCATTCTTTTTCATTGCTCTGTGATTTCCATTATATGAATATACCACTTTTATTTACCTATTCTACTGTTGATGGACATTTTGATCACTTTCAGGTTTGAGCTATTAAAAGCTGCTAAGAACATTCTTGTACAGGTCTCTGGTAGACATAGCCACTTATTTCTCCTGTCTGCATGCCCAGAAGTAGGACCACGAGGTCATAAGGCATACACATATCTAGCTCTAGTGGGAATACAAAACTTTTTCCAAAGTGGCTGCACAAATTCACTCTCCCACAGTTGTGGAATGGAGAAGCAATCAGACTCAGAGGGCTGGAGAGTCAGGTAATTTATTACACCAGAGAGCTCCGACAGGCTAGCACTCCAAGCTCTGAGCCTCAAGTTTAGGTCTTGCAGGGTTTATATAGGTGGACTCTTCAGGGTTCTTTTAAGTTCTATTCTCTCAGCATTCATGTATCTAGTATAGTGGCCATTGCTATAAGCAAGCACATTTACAAAGGGGGGAGTAGAATAGCTGATTATCAGTAAAGCTGATACAATAAACAGGTTCTACTTTAAAGGCAAAACAAGCTGCTGAAAGAATTAATTTTGAATTTTCCCTACAACACTAGCAATAGAAGAGGCACTACAATAGATGAGCAGTGTCTTTCTGTTATTTTATGTTTTCTCAATTACTAAATGAGATTGTGCCTCAAAAATCCAACAGTTAAGTTCATTCAGTCATTTGATTTAAAAAAAAAAGTTATTAAGTTGTTATTGTGAGTCTGGCACTTGGAAAGCAATGAAGGTTATAATTGGTTTCTAAGCTGATCAGGTGAGTCAGAACATTGATTATGAGAGAAATAATGTGTGATCCCCACTCATATAAAAAAAATGCAATTATGTGCAAGAACTGGCTATTTAGGAACACATAGAAGGGTTATATTGCCCATATGAAAGGGCTTGAAATGGCTTTCCAGAGCAAGTGATTCTCTGTTAAAACCTAAAAATAAGTAGAGGTTAGCCAGATAACTGGGATTAGGAGGCTTTGATTGTAGAGATAGAGGAAGGAGATGAAGGGAAGAGTGAAAGACAATATTCTATGAAGGTAGAACAGAGAAGACTGACAGTTTAGAGAAAACAGTTCATTTGGGGAAAAGAAGAAGTTCAGTATGATTAGAGAATGGAGTGTGAATGGAGGAAAACCAAGTCTCAAGAGGTGGTTTGAAGGAAGGTGAATAAAGACCTGTTAAGCTATGCCAGGGAGTTAATCTTTTATCTTCTGGTAATAGGAAGGCATGGAAGTGTTTTATGCAACTAACTGGCATCAACACATTAAGGTTTAAAAAACATTATTCTGGTTGTAATAAAGAAAATAAATTGGAGGACAACAAAAGAAGATGACAGGAGTTAGGAGACAATTCGAATCAAGAGAACCACAAGCAGAATAAATACCCACCTCCCACAACCCCAGAAAAGGAAAGAAAAGAAAACACACCTAGGCATATCATATTCAAACAACAGAAAATCAAAGATTAAAAAAAAATTCTGAAAGACTCCAGAGGGAAAGAAACATTTACCTGTAGAGAAGCAAAAATCAGAATTACACCCAACTTCTCAGAAATAAAGCAAGCAATAAGAGAGTAGAGTGAGTACTTAACATGTCAGAAAAAAAAAAGAAAAAAAACCCAACCTGGAGTTTTATACCCTGCAAAATTATCCTTTAAAAGTGAAGAAGTGAAGACTTTCTCAGCAAATGAAAATTGAGGTAATTTGTTTTCAGTAAACTGTCTTGCAAGAAATATGAAAGTTCTTTAGAGAGAAGGAAAATGTCATAAGTCAGAAACTCAGATCTACATTTAAAAAAGGATGAGAATCAGAGAAGAAATAAGTGAAGATAAAATGAAAAAAATTTTAATTGATCTAACATAAAATTTTGCTTATAATAATAGGAGCAACAATGTATTTGGTTACATATACTTACATATGCTTATATATAAGTAAAATGAATGACATCAGAGATATAGGGATGGTAAAGAGAAATTAGGATGGATTTATTTTTATAAAGTACTTTCACTACCCATGAAGCAGCACAGTGTTATTTGAAAGTAGACACAGATTTGTTGTAAATGTAAATTGCAAACTAGGACAAACTCTAAAAAAATGTTTAAAAACAAAGTGTATAACTGATAAACTAAGAAAGTTGAGAATATGGAATCATATAAAATGCTAAATTAAAACTACACACAAAAAAAGAAAGGAAGACAAAAATAGGAACAAAAGCCAAGAGAAACAAATAGAAAACAGTAACAAATAAGGAAGATATTAATTCAACTACATAAATATTCACTTTGAACATCAATGGTCTACATGTACCAATTAAAAGATGAAAACTGTCAGAATGGATTAAAAAATAAGACTGAACTACATCTTGTCTACAAAAACTAACTTTAAGTAGAAAGACACATTAGATTAAAAGTACATAAATGAAGAGAGATATACCATCCTAACACTGATCAAAAGAAAGTGGGAGTAGATTCATAGGAAGGAAAGTTATCAGGGATAAAGTGGGGCATTTCATAAGAGGGGTCAGTTCTCTCAGAAGATTTAGTAATTCTTAATGTGTATGCACCTAACAACAGAATATCAAAATACCTGAGGCAATATCTGGTAAAACTGCAAGGAGAAATAAATGAACCCACTGGAGACTTTAACATCCCTGTCCATAATTGAGCAGATTGAGCAAGCAGAAAATTATTAAAAACATATTTAATGGTACACACCATCAATCAAATGGATATAATGGACATCTGTAGATAATTTTATCTTACACCAGCAGAATACACATTCTTTTCAAGCTCATGTAGAACTCATCAAGATAGACCACATTCTGGGTCATGAAATATACCTTAACAAATCTGAAATGCTAGAAATTATACAATGTCTGCTCTTAGACTGCAATGGAATTAAACTAGAAATCAATAACAGAAAGATAGCTAGAAAATTCCAAAATACATGCAGATTAAACAACATATATCTAAATAACACATGAAGCACAGAAGAAATTTAAAATATTTTGAGCAAAATGAAAATTAAGCACAACTTATCAAAATTTGTGGAATGCAATAAAAACAGCACTTTAAATTTTTGTAGCATTGAATGTATATATAAGAAAAGAAGAAAGATAACCTAAGCTTGCACCTTAGGAACCTAGAGAAAGGAGCAAAGTAAATCCAAAGTAAGCAGAAGAAGAGAAATACTAAAAACTAAAGCATAAATCAATGAAATTGAACATAAGAATTCAATAGAGAAAATTAATGAAACCAAAAGCTGTTTTTTTGAAAGATCAGTAAAATTGATATGCCTCTAACCAGGCTATCAAAAAAAGAGAGAGGACACAAGTTACAAATATCAGAAATGAAAGAGGGGGCATTATTAAAGATCTAATCACATTAAAAGGATAATAAAGATATACTGTGAATAATTTTATGCCCCCAAATTATATAAGCTAGATGAAATTAACCAAAATCCTTAAAAGACACAAACTGCCAAATCTCACAGAAGAAATACACCATTTGAATAGGCCCATATCTATGAAGAAAATTAAATCAATAATTAATAACTATCTTAAACAGAAAGCACCAGACCCAGATGTGTTCACGGGTGAATTCTCTCAAGCATTTAAGAAAGAAATTGTGCCACTTTCCTGCAATCTCTTTAGGTAGAAGCAGAGGCAATCCTTCCTAACTCATTACATGTGGCCAGCATTTCCCTAAAACCAAAACTAGATAAAGATATTACAAGAAGACTACAAACTAATATCTCTCATAAACATATATGCAAAAGTCTTCAACAAAATATTAGCAAACAGAATTCAACAATGTGTAAAAAGAATTAAACACCATGACCAAATGGGATTTATTCCATTTATATGAGGATGGTTCAACATTAGAAAATCAGTTAATGTAATGAACCACATCAGCAAGCTAAAGAAGAAAAATCACATGGTCATATCGATAGATAGATGTAGAAAGAGCATTTGATGGAATCCAATACCTCGTCAGGTAAACATTCTCAGCAAACGAGGAATAAAGGGGAACTTCTTCAACCTGATAAAAACATTTACAAAAACCCTGCAGTTAACATCATACTCAATGGTACAAAACTGGAAGCTTTCCCATGAAGATCAGAAACAAGGCAAGAATGTCCCATTCACCACTCTTTTTCAAAATCATACTGGAAGTCCTCAATGATCCAATAAAACAAAAGGGAATAAAAGGCATAATGACCAGGAAGGAAAAAATAAAACTGTCTTTGTTCACAGATGGCATGATCATCTATGTAAAAAATCTGAAAGAATAAAAAAAAAAATTCTCGAACTAATAAGCAATTAAAGCAAGGTTGCAGGATACAAGGTTAACATACAAAAGTCAACCACTTTCCAATATACTGTACCAGCAATGAACAAATGAAATTTGAAGTCAATACCATTTACATTAGCACCCTCCAAAAACTAAATGCTTAGGTATAAATCTCACAAAATATGAACAATTTTTAGAGGAAAACTACAAAGCTCCAAGGAAAGAAATCAAAGAGCTAAATAACTGGAGGGATATTCTATGTTAATGGATAGGAAGACTCAATATTATCAAATTGTCAGCCTTTTTCAAGTTAATCTATATATATTCAACGAAATCCCAATCAAAATCCCAGCAAGATATTCTGTGGATATTAACAAACCATTTTTATAGTTTGAATGGAGAGTCAAAGACATGAAAAAGTCAACACAATGTTGAAGGAGAAGAACAAAGTTGGAGAACTACCAGACTTCAAGACTTACAGTAAAGCTACGGTAATCAAGACAGAGTGGAACTGGCAAAAGAGTATAGACACACAGATCAGTGGGACAGACTAGAGAGTGCAGAGCCATATAAATATAGTCAACTTGTCTGTTACAAGTGAGCAAAGGCAATACAATGGAGCCAAGATATGTTTTTCAGTAAGTGGTCCTGGAATAACTGAGTATTCACATGCAGAAAACTTAAATCTAGACACAGACCTTATGCCCATTACAAAAATTAACTCAAAATAGATCACAGACCCAAATCTAAAACACAAAACTATAAAATTCCTGGAAGACAACATATGAGAAATTCTAGATGACCTTGAGTTTGGCAATGACATCTTAGATACAACACCAAAGGCACAATGCATGAAAGAGCAAATTGATCAGCTGGATTTCAATAAAATTAAAAACTTATGCTCTGCAAAAGACATTGTCAAGAAAATGACAAACCACAGCCTGCAAGAAAATATTTGGAAAATACATATTTGATGAAAGACTGTGTTTTAGTCCATTTTGTGTTGCTATAACAGAAATACATGAGACTGGGTAATTTATAAAGAAGAGAGGTTTATTTGGCTTACGATTCTGGGACAGCTGCATCTGGCACGGGCCTCAGGCTGCGTCTACTCATGGCGGAAAAACAGCAGGCAGCCGGTGGATACAAGCAGATCACATGGCAATAGAGGAAGCAAGAGAGAGGAAGCAAGAGAGAGAGAGAGAAAGTGCCAGGGTCTTTTTAAGCAAGGAGCTCTCCCAGGAACTAATAGAACCGAGAAGTCACTCATTAATTCCCCCTCCCCCAGAGAGAGCATTAATCCATTCATGAGGGATCAGCCCCCATGACTCAATCAGTTTCCAGCACTGCCACATTGGAGATCAAATTTCCACATGAGTTTTGGAGAGGACAACACATCCAAACTCCATCATTCCGCCCTTGGCCCCCCAAAACTCATGTCACTCTCACATACAAAATACAATCATTCTATCCCAACAGTCCCAAAAGTCTTGGCTTGTTCCAGCACCAACTTAAAAGTCCAAAGTCCAAAGTCTCATCTGAGACCAAAAGCAAAAGTCCTTCCACCTATGAACCTGAAAAACAAAACCAAATTTATCTACTGCCAAGATACAGTAGTGGAACAGACATTGGGTACACATTCCCATTCCAAAAGGGAGGAATAGACCAGAAGAAAGGAGAAACAGGCCCCAAACAAGTCTGAAACCCAGCAGGACAGACATTATGTCTTAAAACTCCAAAATAATCTTTGACTCCAAGTCCTACATCCTGGGCACAATTGGGCATCTGGGCCCCCAAAGCCTCAGGAAGGCTTGCTCCCACATCTCTGCCAGGCACAGTCCATTGGGCTGCGCTGGTGCCTGCAGCTTTTCCAGGCCAGTATTGCACGTTACCAGTGGCCCTGCAGTTCCAGGGTCCTGGAGGCAGCCCTGCTGCCTTGGATCTACTAGACATTTCCCTGGTGGGGGCTCTCTGTGGGGGCTCCAACCCGCATTCTTGCTCAGCATTGCTCTAGTAGATGGCCTCTGTGGTGGCTCTGCCCCTGCAGCAGGTCTCTCTGCCTGGGTCCCCAGGCTTTTCCATACATCTTCTAGAATCTGGGTGGAGGCTGCCACACCTCCACTGCTCTCATGTCCTGCCTGCCTGCAGACTTAACACCAGGTGGGTGCCACTGAGGTTTCAGGCCTCTACTCTCCAGGGCTGCTGCACGAACCACACTTGAGGCCACTCCAGCCCGAGCAGCTGGGATGCAGGGAGCAGGTTCCCGAGGGCAGCTGTGCCCCAGGTCTGTCTTCTGGGACAACTCGGTCCTTCTAGGCCTCAGGGCCTGTGATGGGTGGGGCACCCTTCCAGACTTCTCAAATGCCTTTAGGGCATTTTCCGCGTTGTTCTTGTTCTTAGCATCTGGCTGCCTCACCACCAAGATAATGTCTTTAGCAAGCAGTTTATCTGCTTCACCCTTGCATTGTTTGCCTGCTCTCTGCTTCTTTACCGCATGGCCAGGCTGCAAATTTTCCAAACCTTTACGCTCTGCTTCCCTTTTAAATTCTGGCTTTACATCAAGATTTTGCTGCCATAAATCAGAGTAGGCTCTTAAAAGCATCCATGCAGCTTCCTTAATGCTTTGCTGCTTAGAAATTTCTTTGGCCAAATGCTCTGGTTCAGAACTCTTAAGTTCCAGCTTCCACAAAGTCCTAGGGCATGGACACAATGCAGCCAAATTCCCTGCTATGGTGTAGCAAGGGTTATCTTTTTTCCAATTCCCAATAAGTTCCTCATTCCTATCTGAGACCTCATCATCCCCATGGCCTTTACTATCCACATTTCTATGAGCATTCTGCTCGCCACTACATAAGTCTCTAAGGCATTCCAAACTTTCCCTCGTCTTTTTCTCTTCTTCTAAGTCCTCCAAACTCCTCCAACCATTGCCCATTACCCAGTTCCAAAGCTGCATCGACATTTTCAAGTATCTGTTTAGCAACACCCCACTCCTCGGTTTTAGTTTTATTTCCTGTTTTAGTCTGTTTTGTGTTGCTATAACAGAAATACCTGAGACCGGGTAATTTATAAAGGAAAGAGGTTTATTTGGCTTACAATTCTGGGACAGCTGCATCTGGCATGGGCCTCAGACTGCTTCTAAGGAAAGTGGAAAGCGGCAGGCAGGCAGCGGGTACAAGCAGATCACATGGCGATAGAGGAAGCAAGAGAGAGGAAGCAAGGTGCCAGGGTCTTTTTAAGCAACGAGCTCTCCCAGGAACTAATAGAGCGAGAACTCACTCATTAATCCCTCCTCCCCCAGGGAGAGCATTAATCCATGCATGAGGGATCAGCCCCCATGACTCAATCAGTTTCCAACACTGCCACATTGGAGAACAAATTTCCACATGAGTTTTGGAGGGGACAACACATCCAAACTCCATCAGACTGTTATCCAAAATACACAAAGAACTCTTAAAACTCAACAAGAAGAAAACAAACTGATTTTAAAAAGGAGCTCAAAGATCTTAGTAACACCTCAACAAAGATATACAGATGGAAACAAGCACATGAAAAGATGCTCTACATAATAGGTCATCACAGAAATACAAACTAAAAGAAGAATGAGATAACACTAGACACATATTAGAATGGCCAAAATCCAGAACACTCACAAAACTAATACTGGGAAGGAAATGGAGTAACAGGAATTCTAATTTATTACTGGCAGGAATGCAAAATGGTACAGCCACTTCAGAAGGCAGTTTGACACTCATGCTCCTTAGTATTTACACTGATGATTTGAAAACTTATGTCCGCACAAAAACCTGCACATGAATGTTTATAGCAGCTTTATCCATAATTACCAAAACCAGGAAGCAACTAAAATTTTCCTCCGTAGGTGAATGGATAAGTGTTGTACAAACAAATAATGAAATATTATTAAGGATTATAAAGAAATGAGCTATCAAGCCACACAAAGACATGGAGGAAATGTTAAGTATATATTACTAAGTGAAAGGAGCTGAGCTGAAAAGGCTACATACTGTGTGATTCCAACTAGATGACATCCTGAAAAAGGCAAAAGTCTGGACACAGTGAGAAGATCAGTGGTTACCAGGGGCTGGGGGAAAGAAAAAATGAATAGGAGAGCACACAGGATTTTTAGGGCAATGAAACTACTCTGTATGACTCTGTAGTGGTGGTTAAATGTCATTATACACTTTCCAAACCCATAAAATGTACAACACAAAGACTGAACCCTAGTGTAAACTGTGGACTCTGGGTGATAATGATGTGTTGATGGAGGTTCACCAATTGCAACAAACGTGGCACTCTGGTGGGGGATGTCTCTAGGCAGGAATAAAGGGTATATGGAACCCCCTCCGTACCTTCTGCTCAGTTTTGCTGTGAACTTAAAATTACTCTAAGAAATAAAGTATATTTAAGAAAATGTGTATATATATATTACTGTTGTTCAACTTTTTAATCTTTATATAACTAAAGTCACGCAATATTTGTTTTTTCCACAACTTGATTCTGTTTGTCAACACTGTGTTCGAGAGCTCCATCTCTTTTGATATATGCAGCCCTGCTTAATCTATTTCAACTTCAAATAGCATTTATTTGCACTAATATGAATTTATTAATTTTTGATAGACATTTAGGTTGCTTCCAAGTTTTTGCTATTGCAAAATATGCTGCTATGAACACTCATACATGTACTGGCTGATATGTAACAAAGCAAGGATAAATGCAGAGGAGTAAATTGCAGAATCATAATGCATGCCCATTTTAAACTGCTAGATGTTATCACATTGCTCTGTTTAAGACTGGCCATAGCCCTGTATACGAGTGACCAATATGCCACACTTGGACAATAACAAGTAATAGCAACCTTGATCACTTACTGAGGTGGTGTTAATTTTATTAGATTTTTAAAGAACCAACTTTGTGCTCTGTTGATCCTTTCTACTACGTCTTTGATATTTTTTATTAATTTCTGCTCTTATATATACTTCCAACGCCCTGATTGCACTCTTTTTAAATAGTTCTCATCTTCTAACACAAAATAATTTATTTTTTGTTGTATTTATATTCTATCTTGCCCTACGAGAATCTGGCAACAGTAGAGCAGGATTTTTGTATGTTTTGTTCATGGATTAATTCCAGACCACAGAACAGATTAGGCACATAACAAGTATTTGTTAATTATATCTGTTAATCTTTTCTTTTAATATCATCAGTCTTCTTTAAAAATTTTTAAACTGGGTTTTCAGCTTATTAATTTCAGCCTCTCTTCTTATCTATTATAAACATTTAATACTATAAGCTTTTCCCTAAATATAATTTATATGCACTTCACCAGTTCTTAAAGGTAGTAATATTATTATTATTATTAATATTATACTATTATTCTGTAAGTATTACTCCCCATGAAAAAGAAATCTGTGTCATATACAGTGCTATATGAATTAACCATTAACTTAATTGCTTTAAAGCCATTTGCTGATACTTATAAGAATCAAATAATTTCATTTGAATTTGAAAAATGTTTTTTATAGAAAAAAAAATTCTACTTCTTCTATATTTATTGCCTCACATTGTTCAGTAATGTAGAGCTTTCCTCATCAATTCAGTTATCTTAATATGGAATTTCTACTGAAAAGTCTAAATAAACGCTTCTTTTCCCTCAATTACCCATTTTTTAAAGTAAGGTGTTATTTTAACAACTGCTTTAACTATCAGCAAATGAGTTTTTCTGCCTTTCTTTTTGAGTATTATGAAATCATAGATTTTCATTGATTCAATGTGTTTTGGTCTTCTTCAAACATTCTTCTGGATACTCAAATTATTACAACTTTGGCCAATGATAGAGCCTTCATAGTGGCATCCTTTTAACATGACCCATGGCTGTTTGAAAATGTTCTTTCTTTCTAGCACAAAAATATATCCTACACGCTCTTTGTTCCTCCCTTGTACCACACCTAGATTTGGTAATTCTCCAGGGAGGAGCTGATTTACTAAAATACCTATTTACCAATGACAAATTTCCATATGTACTTATTAAAAGAATGTTTATAAATCTCATAGCACATTGTATATGATGGTTTTTAAGGATATCTGAGAAGTTTTCATTAATTAATTAATATTTTATACTCGTGGTAGGCACAATAATGGCCCTCCAAAAAATTCTCCAAACCTATAAATATATTACTTTTTAAAAGGACTTGGCAAATGTTCTTGAATTATGGACCTCAAGATGGGGAGATTGTGTTGGATTACCTGAGGGCGCCCTGTCTAGTCACAGGTACTTTTATAAAAGGGAGGCAGAAGGAAATGTGACAATCAAAGCAGAGGGTCAGAGGGAGAAAAAGAAGTTTTTGAAGATGCTACACTACTAGCTTTGAAGATGGAAAAAAGGAGAACAAGCCAAGGAATACAGGCAGCCTCTAGAAGACAAAAAAGGCGAGAAAATAGATTCTGTCCTATAGACTCCAGAAAGAATGTAGCCTGGCAGAAACCCTAATTTTAGGATAGACATATGACCTCCAGAAGGTAAGATATTAAATGTGTGGTTTTCAGCCACTAAATTTGTGGTAATTTGTTATAGCAGCAACACAAAACTAACACAATTCATGTCAGTGTTTTAAGAAATATTTAATTTATACCTGTTAAAAAATTACTCAATAATATTTGTTAAAACCAGTAAGAACCATCATGATAAGTATAGGGACCACTGCAATGGGATTTGCAGTGGAGGGGGGAGAGATTGGGCTCAACTCCAAATACAGCATGGGGGAACTGGGAATTTACAGCCAAGTAGCAGTGTAGGGGTCAGTAGGTGGAAAGTTACTAAGAGGAAACATCAGGGTTAAGGGGGATTCTAGCTAAATTGACCTAACAGGATTCTTGCTGAAGACAGGCCCAGGCCAGGGTGATCAGACATCACCTGGGGGATGGAAGAGAATGAGGAACCCGTTCAGATATTAAGGGTGGTGGGTTCTTGCTAAACTGACTTAGCAGGGTTCTTACTAAAACTGGATTTTAAAAGGAAGTGCACAGATGGGCCTAGAAGAAGGTTCAGGAGACTGACTACGGTTTGGTCCAGCAGAGAATCTTTTTTATAACCAGCTCAAGTCACTTCATACAAGGAATAAAGGGCTCCAGACAGCAATATTTCAAATGAACCATCTTAATATCATCCCTTTCATCAAATATAAAATATTATCAGCTTTCAACCCGTTCTGCCAGTCCTAGAAATTTCCCCTCTCTTGGCTTGCATTCCCACTGTCTTTGTCTCCCTTTTATGTCACTGGCTGCCTCTTCTCAGTCTTTTTTGCCTGCTCCCCTCATCTATCCAGACTTTCAATGCTGGATTTACTCAAGGCTTTGTCCTGTCTGCTTTGCCTCCCTACGTGATCTTCCCATTCCTGTGGCTTTAAATTCCAACTATATGCTGGAGACTCCCAAGACTGTACTTTTCCTTTGAGCTCCAGATTCATATACAACTTGATAACTCATCTGAATGCCTATGAGACATTGCAAGCTTAAGAGACTACTTTAATTCTAGATTTACCTACCCCCAACACTATCTCATCTCTATTCTTCCTCATCTTATAAAATAGCTCCACTATCCTCCTAGTTACTCAAGCAGAAACTTAAGAATCATTCTTCTCTTATCTTTTCTTCTCATCACCACATGCTATTCTGCTTCTAAAATATAACTCAACCTCTATTCTTACCCTCTCTACAGCTGCCACCTCTGTCCAAGTCACCTTAACTACTACAATAACCACCTAACTGGCTTCCTCTTTTGCCCCAGTCAAATAAATCCATTCTTATACAATTCTCAGAATGATTTTCTTTTAAAAATGCAAAGCATGTGCTATCAGTATTTGGCTTCCCACTGGACTTTGAATAAAATCCAGACTTTTTCTTTTTTTAGCATAGATTGTGCTGTGGATTGAATGCCCCTCCCCAACTCACTGAAGCTTAAATTGTGTCCCCCAAAGTTCCAAGTATTGGAAACTTGGCCCCCACTGTGACAGTGTTGAGAGGGTGGGAGGTCCTATAATGGTAAATGAAAGGTGGGGCCTTGAAGAGGTGATTAGATTTCAGGACCATGCCATAGTGAATGGATTAATAACTGTGGTTAGGGAAATGGCTCCGAGTGCTTTAAAAGGAGAGCATGTGAGAGTCTCTCTCTCTCTTTCTGCTCTGCCATTATCCGTCATGAGACCCTTTCATTGCTATCAAAATACCACCAAAGAAGACCCTCACCAGGTGTGTTCCCTGGACCTTGGACTTACCAGCCTCCAAGACTGTAAGCAATAAATTTTGTTTTCTTTCACATCACCCAGTTCCGGGTATTTCGTTATAAGCAACAGAAATGGACTAATACAGCTTGTCTCCTGACACTGTCTTCAACCTCCTTCTAAGCCAAACATCCTCATGCCATCTTCCCTCCATCTACGTGGGCCTTCTCTCAGTTCCTGGAATATTTAAACCTCTTTGCTGTCTCAGGGTCTTTGCACTTTCAATTCTGTTTGCTTGAAGCATTCTTTCCTCAGATCTTCACATGTTTAGTTACTTCTAGTCCAAAAGGTCTTAGCTCAAATATCTATCTGGGAAGTCTTCCCTGACCATTTTATATACAGTAATTCAATTCCTCACCCCAGTCATTCTCCATTACATTACTTTCTATATATTACTTTTGTGATATATTTATGTTACTATATAAATATACAATGTATAATTATTTTTGCCTACCTATTTGTTTGCTTTATTACCCATCTTTTTCACTAGAGAACGCATTCCATGAGAGCAGGGATAAGACCTCTTATCTTCACCCTTAAATCCCAGTGTGTAGCTCATATTAGAAACTCCATAAATAGCTGTTGAATGGATGGATAAGGCTTCATTACTTCCTGAAGTCATCTAGTCTAGGGAATTAAGCCTCAGAATGAAGACAAGAGACTTGATTACTTTTAGATCTGTCTCTGGCCTGTGATCAATAGCAAAGAATTGAAAAGCCCCAGCAATACCTAGTTGTAAAGATTAAAATCAGGAGATCAAAATGATCAACGGCCAATCCTCAGTTTGCAGACTGCTCTTTATATTCAACACCAAGGCACATGCCTAAATGATTATGACTTGCTGATGGCTTGCAGAAAGAATTCTCTGAGAAAGCAACAGCAAATGACAGATACTTCCCAATGGAAGCACGACTACCTTTTAAGCCTATCTGTAAGAGCTACTTTTAATATAGGAAAATAACATATACTTTTAAATATATTTGAATGTGTGCTAAGAAAGACTTAGTGTTACAGGCTCTAAACACTTAAGCCTCACTACCAAAGTACTGTGTTTGCCATTTATTACATAGATCCACAGTGCTCTGAAATGTTTAGTATTTCAGTGAAAAGAAAATAATTAGAAATATAAGACAGTTGCTTTAACTTTTCTAATTCATATTCTGAGATGAACAAGTGTTTCAAAAAAAGCTTCAACTGACAGGAATTCTATTATATAAATAAATATAAGCTCAAAGGTAATATTCTAAAATCGAACAAAATCTTGCTTCTTATGTACGTATGGACTTTTCTCCAAGGTCACATTTTTACTTCCAGTGGGGCTGGCTTATGAAGAAAGAAAGTGAAAAGACAAAGAAAGTAGGCAGCTATATAAAAATGAATAACCCTTTGAGCTGCAACTAAAAAGAAAGAAAACCAGAATATTATTAGTAGTTGGAAGTCCATTTCTAATAACAGAAAGGATTAACTAAAGTTAAATTAGACACTTACCAAAAAAGCAGATAATTAAAAGAACAAAGAAGAGTGAGACTAGCTCCTCAATTCATGAGAAATTGTATAGTGGTATACTATAAAGAAGTGACTACTAAACATTTTTAGTATGTGAGCTGATTCCAGTATTGTGGCTATACTCACTGTGAATGAAACGGGGCCAGGCATGTCCACTGACACAGTTAATGCACAACATTTCAAAGAACTGTGGGAAAAAAAATTTTTTAATTCAAGTATTTGAAGAAAATGGGAAGAAATTTGGAATTCACATTAATGAGATAAAAGAACTCAAACATTTAATATTTATTTGAATAGATACTAGGAAAAAGGTAGATATTCTGGAATAAATGTCTTTTAAGTCCAACTTTGTGAATGTGAGAAGATATATCTCACACCTGGTTCTACACACATTGACTCTTCCTCTCCTTGGCCACCCTTAAAGCCACCATCCTATGTTCTTACTAGCTTTACTCCCAAATTTCACACACACACAAAAAGGAACTCACACCAAAATCCTCTTCTCTTGGTCCCCTCAATTCCTTGTAATCCAGTATTTTACTCCCAATACTCTCTTGGAATTGCATTTTGTAAAATCCCCATTGCCCCACTAATCAGCAAATTTAATAGTCACTTTTTAGGAGACTTTGAGTCTATGATATTGACAATTTCTTGAAATTCTCTCCTCTGCTGGCCTTGAAGTAGTTCAGAACACAGCATTCCAAAATATGCCACTCTGGAATATTGATTGTTTTGAGTTAAAGAGAAGAAAGAGAGAGAAAAAGAGAAAGAAATAAAAGAAGGAAGCCTTGTCTTATTTTCACAATTTACTACCCTTTGTCCAAATCAGTAAATAAGCTGTCAACTCTAATTTCTTCTTTGAGTATTCATTTCCTTTGAGGGCTCCATGTCATGTAAAACAGATATTAAATAAATTTGTGTGCTTTTATTTCCTGTTAATGTGTCTAACATCAATTTAATTCTCAGGCCTAGCTGAAAACCCTAAAAGGGCAGAGGTAAAATTGTTCCTCCGCTACAGCGCTGACACGCTCTCTCTCTCCAGGCTGACCTCACACCTCCCAAGCCCTTCTACTTCATCTAATTTATGGTTTTTTTTCCTTCTCTCTCCACTTTCTTCTTTTTTTCTTTTCTTTGTTTAGTTTAGTTTAGTTTTGTTGTTGTTATTTTTGCAGCTGGCCTATAAGGGGATCAGAACCTTTGACATTGGTTTTCTTCTTTCTTCCTCAAAAATCTGTCCCTTGCTTATCACATATGTAAGACAAATAACTTTCCCTCTACCCCTCTGAGCTCTTAGCTTGCACCCCTCTCCATAACAACGGACAGATTAACAGGAGAAAAACAAACAAGTTCATTTTTTAATGAAAAAATTATTGTACTTTTCTGAGTTGCATTTTCTCTTACATGCCTTGTATAGGAAATAGAGTTGTCATGTGTTAAGTTTCTTTCTTTTTTCTTTTAATGTTTGAAATCAAGCACCGAAAGGAATAGAACTCAAACACAAACTTAAGGTAAAAACTTATAATGTAGGGATGAAAAGGGTGTGATATTTTTCCTCCCCATCATCAGGGCTACAGCTGACACTTCTATTACAAAAGATACATTAACAACAGAAAAGCATAACAGATTTATTTACTGAAAGTTTTACATGACACGTGAGCCTTCAGAAATGAAGACCCAAATATTTAAGTTAAACTGTCTATTTTTATGTTTAGGTTTTATGTAGAATAGACAGCCATGTAGAAATGTAATAGACAGAGTGGGGAACCCAGCAAGGCCTGTGTGTTCAGATTCATCTTGGCCGCTCTGTGTAGTCTGGAATGAGGGTCCTATGATCTTTCAGACAAGAAGGTCAGAGAATTTCTTTATGGCCAATCCTTACACAGAAAGTCAGGTGATTAGAGTAATATTTTTAGGTTTTATGGATGGCTGTGGGAGAGAGGAATTTTGGTTTCTATGACCTATTTGGGGGAATAGGAATTCTAGTTTCTATGGCCTGCTTTGGGGAGAAAAGGGACCAGGAGAAAAAAGGGCTAGAGAATGTCAGAAAGTGACAATGCTTCTGGGGCCCTTCCATTGTCCTTCAGTTCTAAGTACTCATCACACCTAAGTGCCATTCTTTAGGGTGTTATTGTCTGAACCCTAAGAACAATGAATTAAAGGAGTGAGAAATTTAAGTATAATTTGGTAGTATAGATGTTCTCATTCAAATTTTAATACTGTCATTGCAAAGAATACTATACTTTATAAATATATTGTAGTTCCAACAAATTAAGTGAGAACTACACTGAGAGATTTTATGAGTGCAACAAATTTGTATGATTAGTTCATAAATTGACGCTTGTTTTATTTGTACAATATATTGAAAGGAATTTCATACTGAAAGTCTGCAATAGAAAAGGTCTTTGGATAAGAACGCTTAAAGAATAGAAATTGCTGTGAATTTTGAAATCATGCTAGTTCATCCTGAACCTCATGAATTCTATTTAGATGGGATATAATATGGAATTCTTCTGTAGTGATCAGGACTAGGTGTAAGAGATTAAATCTGGTGACCAGGAAAGAGAGCAGTCAGTGCACATCTCTGAAGTTCGACTGCAGGTAAATTGCCTTCTGTTAAACTGAATTCACTAGCTAAAGCAGTTATTTTTACGTAATATTTTCCCTTCAGAGGGTAACTGCAAATGATACATGTAGCAAACCAACAACCAAAAAATGATGTAAAATGTTTTATTATCAATAAAGTGCTGTAACTGTGAAGGTAACTGAATAACAAACCAACAACCAAAGAAAAATGTAAGATGTTGTATTATTGATATAATCTGAGGCATACTTCCAATGGCACTTTGAATTCCTTGAGCTGAGGAAAATCTAAAAATGAGAGTAAACGAGCCTACTAACATGCACTGAGAATGTTTCTAAGCTCCTGATTTACTAACCACATACAGCAGACTATAAGGGAGGGTTTCCCCACTGTCCTTACTCAGAGAGTGCTACACTGGTTAAGTGCCAGCCATGTATAAGCTCAAGGGCTTCCTATTTCCTGCTAACTTCCACTAAGTTTTAAGAGTTCCAGTCTCAATTTCACACACTTAGGAGTGTCCTAGGCCACTGAGGTGGAGACTGTCCTCAAAGGGACCTTGGGATGCACAGACATGCACAGACTTGCATCATTTGTGCTGCACGGTCAGCAGGCAGCCTCTGGCCTCTCAGCAAAGGCCCTGAGTGCTCGCTCCAAGGAGGCCCCCTGGCACTCATGACTGTTGCACTTGCTCAGAGTGAGTGGAGGCTGGGAAATCAACAAAAGCTGTCTCTGCTCCTGCCGCACAATGCCCTGGTCCAGGGACCACCCTGCTCTCTCTCCAGCATCTTCCTTCTCCTTCCTGCTCAATAGGGGCAGTTGTAGTTATTTAGAAGTCAAGAGCCTGGTTCCTTATCTATTCTTTTCAATGTATTGTTTTTGACAGAAACATTATGATCTTAGTCTTTCAAAGCTGACACTCTGAAAATACTGAAGGGCATCTCTTGAAGATCTGACACCTGTTCCACTAAGAGCTCTGAATGTGTGTTTTGATATGTAAAAGTCAACGATTGCCTTCTTTGTTCTTTTGATTGGCAGTGGTACTCTTTTCTGGTAACAAGTGAGGAGAAAAGACCTAGCTCCATCCAGGGTATGAGAATGGTCAGAGGTCAGGAGGTAGAAGACATCAGGTAGTGTGAGAGAGCACCACATCATAGCCAAAAGCACAGACTGTGTCGGATCAAGTCCTAGCTCTACCACTAACTAGCTGTGCTACCTTGGGCAAATTACCTCTCACTTTCCTCACTTGTATTAGTTTTTTATGGCTGCTGTAATTAATTACCACAAATGATGGCTTAAACAACAGAAATTTACTCTCTCAGTTCTGGAGGCTGGAAGTCTGAAACTGGTTTCACTGAGCTGAAATCAAGGTGCTGGCAGGGCCATGCTCCCTCTGGAGCTTTGGGGGAGACTCCCTGTCTCTCTCCACTTCTGGGGCCTACTGGCATACTTTGGCTTATGTTCACATCACCCCAATCTCTGCCTCTATGATCACATTGCCTTCTCCTCTTCTTCACTGGGTCTAACCTTCCTCTGCCTCCTTCTTATAAGAACATATGTAATTGCATTTAGGGCCCTCCCAGATAATCCAGGATAATCTCCCCATCTCATGATTCTTAATTTAATCACATCTGCAAAGTTGATTATTGTCACGTAAGGTAAAATTCACAGATTCCAGGGATTAAGAACATATGTATTTGGGAGTGGGGGATAATTACTCAGCCTACTATTGATTAGGTTGATAATAACACCTACATGAACATTAAAGGGTAAAATGTATAAAATTTACTTAGAACTATGTCTACTATACAATAAAACACTCAGCAAAAGTTAGCCCATGATGGTGATGGCAACGATGATGCAGCAACAAGAAAATGCATCAAATATAGTAACGAAAGCAGCATGGTACTGACATAAAAACAGACACACAGACCAATGGAGCAGAACAGAGAACCCAGAAATAAACCCACATATATACAGCCAGCTGATTTTTGACAAGTGCTCCAAGAACATACATTTGGGAAAGGACAGTCTCTTCAATACATGGTGCTGGGAAAAGTGGAGATCCACATGTAGAAGAATGAAACTAGACCCATATCTCTGAACGTATACAAAGATCAACTCAAAATGGATTAAATACAAATAGAAGACCTGAAACTATAAAACTACTAGAAGAAAATAGGGGAAGTACTTCAGGACATTGGTCTGGGCAGAGATTTTACAGCAAAGACCTCAAAAGCACAGGCAACAAAAGTAAAAATAGACAAATGGAACTATATCAAACTAAACAGCTCTGTACAGCAAAGGAAATAATCAATAGAATGGAGAGACAACCTGAAAATGGAAAAAAAAAATTTGCAACCTATTCATCTAACAAGAGATTAATATCAAATTATATGAAGGACCTAAACAACTCAATAAAAAAAATTAGATTTTATAATGGGCAAAGGATCTGAATAGACATTTCTCAAGAGAAAACATACAAATGGTCAACACATATATGAAAAAACATTCAGTATAACTAATAATTAGGAAAATGCATATCAAAACCATACTGAGATATCATCTCATCCCAGTTAGAATGGCTATTACCAAAAAAACTGAAAATAACAAATGCTGGTGAGGATGCAGAGAGAAACTCATATACACTGTTGATAGAGTGTAAATTAGTTCAGCCACTATAGAAAACAGTATAGAGGTTCCTCAAAAAGCTAAAAATAGAACTACTATATAATCCAGCAATCTGCTACTGGGTATATACTTAAAAGAAAGGAAATCAGTATATCAGGGAGTTATCTGCACCCCCATGTTTATTTCAGCATTATTCACAATAGTGAAGATATGGAATCAACCTAAGTGTACGTCAACAGATGAATAGGTAAAGGAAATGTAGTAAATATACACTGGTATACTATTCAGCCATTAAAAAATAATAAAATCCTGTCATTTGAGGCAACATGGATAAGCCTGGAGGACATTATGCTAAGTGAAATAAGTCAGGCATAGAAACATAAATACCACATGTTCTCACTCACATGTGGAGGCTAAAAGTTTGATCTCATAGAAGCAGAAAGTCGAATAGTCATTACTAGAGGCTAGGAAGGGCAGAGGAAAGAGGGGGGAGGGAGAGATTGGTTAAGGGACACAAAATTACAGCTAGATAGGAGGAATAACTTCTAGTGTTGCATAGCACTGTATGGTCACTAAAGTAAACAATAATTCATTGTAGTTTTTCAAATAGCTAGAAGAGAGGATTTTGAATGTTACCAACAAAAAGAAATGATAAAGATTTGAGATGATAGATATACTAACTATCCTGATTTGATCATTACACATTATATACATGTATTGAAATATCATTCTGTACCCCATAAAAATGTACAATTATTTTGTGTTAATTTAAAAAAATTTTTTTAAATGAATATGCAGCAAAAAAGTTTCAAAATAAACAAAATATTTTATGTAAACATATATGGAGGGTCTTGTCTCTGGATTTTTGGTGTGTGCTAACCTTAAAATTTTAATATTATTTGAAGGATGAATCTCCACATTGAATGATTGTAACCCAATTGTTTAGGTGTATGATATATTTGAGCCATTTTTGGCTTTGTCTTTTGTTACTTTTCATTTGAAATTGAAATGATTTCAGCAATTTCATCCCTCCTGAATTCTTCCTAAGGTCAAAATCAAAGACATAATATGATGATCATCTCCTTTTGCTCTTGTTTCCTGCCCACCTAGGACACAGATCTAATGACATTCAACATCTCTGTACATCGGTCATGGTGGAGGGAACATGGGCCGGGTTGTGTCCGGAGAGTGCTGCCTCCGTCAGCCCACGGCATGATGAACGATTACACTTATGTCTCTGTCACAGGCTGCATCGTGGACTTCCAGTACCTGGAGGTCATCCACAGCGCCATCCAAATACTACTCTCCGTAAGTGTCACTTTTGTGTCATTATCTGATCAGGACTCTTCTTTATTGGCATTTTATATCTCAACCTTCTCTCCACGTCTACCTGGTAGATACTGCCACAGATAAGCACACAATGGAAATAGCAGCAATTATGGTATCACTAGTTATACTTAATGGCAGGCTACATCTTTTCCCTCTTGGTATCCAGATGTTTTATCTTTAAAACCAGTTAGTTGCTATAGTTTCCAACTTGAGATAGGGCCACTTATGTGAACCTTTGATTTGGGAGCTCTGCTGGGACTGGAAGTCCAAGGAGGCCTCAGTCACATGTGTGTGCTGGCTGTTGGTCCCCATTGTCTTCCACATGGCTTCTCTTTCTGCAGAAAACTTGACAGGCTTTCTTACAAGGTAGCTGTAAAAGAGGTGGTGTGGAATTGACAGCAATTGCCGGGTTTTAGGAGAAGAAACTCCAACATGCAAGCATTTATCAAGCCTCTATTGAGTAATGCATGCTATTGACCCATTGACTACAGCAAGTCACACTACCAAGCCTAGAGTCCTTGTGGGAGGAGCTAGAGAAATGTGAGAATACCAGAAGCCATGGCTTATTTAGGGCCACCAATGTAGCAGTCTAACCGCATTCACTCAATCTATTAATTATTGTTCTTTAACCTTCATGTCTCAAGTTTTTAAATGGTGTTTTAGAAAACATCTGAATTACAATTTTCTAGAAAGACTAAAGATTAGAATAAGAAAAAAATCAATCATCTTTTAGTGTTCTAGTTCAAAAAAAGGCAAATTTGACACTAAATTCAAAGAAAGGGATTTACCTCAAGGCCAAGGAATTTCCTTTCAGACATATAACAGGGAATCAGATCATTCTAGGTTTCTATAATCTTATTTACAGGCATAAGAATAATATGTTGTTATTTGTCAGTATATATTTACTAGTTTTTCCCTGTTCTCTGATCTTTCTTTAATCTAGCAGTTTCATATGAAACTTTGGTAAAATATATATCTAAACCTTTTGTTTGTTTTTAAAAAGTGTGGAGACAAATTTTCTCAAAAATTTTTTGTCTGTTTTAAAATATAAAAGAACTCTATTATCATATACTAGATTCTAAACATTCTTATTAATTATTTTAATATTCAAAACATTTTGCTAGGAACCTTCTTTCATATATAGACAGATCACCCTGTTTTTAAAAATATATATTCATAGTAAATTGCTAAACTATCTTGTGGATTGATGGCATGGTGTCCAAATCTTCACAATGCAGCTGAATGCCATAGAATCAAAAAGTCACTTCCCCATAGTAACTCCAATTCAAATGAATAGCAAAGCAAAAGTGTTTATTTGATAAGGAGCTGGACTGTCACATAAAAACATACCTAAAGGGAAATCTAAATAAACTGTATATGCTGACACCTAAAAATTCTTATTACTTATAAATAAATTTCTTGATATATTATTTTAGTGAACATGCAAAGCTGTCAACGAGCATACATAGTCCTGACTATACTATTCAGCCTTCAGGAAATAAAAGATTAGTTGCTGCACTCTAACTTTTCTTGTGTAATAAACCTGCAAGATAAGATTTTTAATATTTTATCTTTTTATATTAAAATAAATATATCCTGAAATTGTTTCACAACTATTAAATATTATTGTTGTTATGGTTGATTTTATATGGGTTTCCTGTATTTTCCACTTATTTCATGTGATTATGCTTACCATTATTAGAAATGTGATTTTTTAAAAGCTGATGATATGAGGATCATTTCTGTTCCTGTTGTCTAATATGTACTGAGATGTCTCCCTTACTATTGAAAAACAGGGGTGATGGTTGCAATATTTAACAGACCGAGGGGCACGGGCAACAGCCAGGCAAACAGACGGAGAGCTTTGAGATTGGGCAGGGTCCTGGAGGCTCTGCTGCACCAGCGGTTACCCCTTTAATTACTGGGGGCATAGAAATGTCCAGAAGGACCTAGGGAAGGGACTGCAGGAGGTGGCCAGGATGGTGGAGGTGGGGTCCCTAGGGATTTCAGGGCAGCAGCTCTCTACCAAGTGAGAGGGAAGTATTTGAGTGATTTACCCATGGATACAACTGTGCTGGTGAACACTGCCTGAACAATTGTCCTGCGTGAGAGTAGAGCTTGGAACTGGAAGAAAGGAAACCCCAGTCGTAAGCATTCCATAGGAACTGTGCACGAGCTTGAAGGCAACAGAGAAAACAACAGAACTCAGAGAGGCGCCGATGGGCGGGGTTCTTCTAGGGGACTGTCACGCGGCTCTGGGCGCATCCCGCCCCGCCCCCACGCCCCAGCGCAGGAGCCCCGCGCACCTGCCAGGCTCGCTGCCCCCTCACAGCAGCGTGTGCTTCCTTCCTTGGCTCCCAGGCGGAGCGGGAGAAGAGAGTGCAAAGCTGAGAGCAGGTCCTGGTCATTATCTCAGCGAGGCCTAGAGCAGGACTCCTGCAAATTGTCAGCAACGTGGAAGATCAGCGCGAAACCCAAAGAAAGGTTGTGGACAGTATGAGGGGAGGAGGAACGTGTAATCCACCTAGGACGTGAGACGTCAAAGACCGTAGCCAGGACTGTGCTGTGGAGTGATACGAGCCCTCCAAGCCTTACACTGTACATATTTTCAAATCATATTTGTACTTCAGGAATTTAATACCACAGATTTAAAGATGTGTGTGTGTGTGTGTGTGTGTGTGTGTGTGTGTGTGTGTGTGTGTGTGTGTGTGTGTGTGTGTGTGTACAGTTAAACAGTACAACCCCAAATATAGCATTTTCTTCTGCTGCTAGAGAATATTGATAAACTATTTCTGCTTGAAAGAATCTATTACCATTTAATCTATTTGATAGTACTGTATGTTACTCATTTAATCCCCAACCATCTAAAACATGAAATCTTACAAAACTAAAACAAATAACTTTAATGTTAGCATCACGTAAAAGTAAAGGGTCATTATCCATAATACAAAATGTGATCATTTCAATGAATACTAAAAACATGAAAATGTAATAATTTAACCAGTAAATGATATGAATAAATGTGTTCGTATGAAGCAAAAATATCCAAATTGTAAAGAAATATTTTATATTTATATTTTATACAATTATCCTTGATAGTAACCAGAAATGTATAAATTAAATTTGAAAAATTATTTTCACTAATATAGCAAATTTTAAAAATAATAAAACCTAGAAGTGCAACTCACTTATTGGTTAAGGCATTCATTATTGCAAGGACCGTAAAAAGGTCCATACCTTTGGGACTTTAAGCCCCACTCAATGGAATTTCTCCTAAGAAAATGATTCAACAGAAACAGACAGTCTGCATGGTGTTCTTTTCAGTGTTATTTATAATGGCAAAACTGGGTATGTCCAAACATATACAATTTAAGACATGATATAGCAAGTTATAGTACATCAACATCATTAATGGGTGGATAGTGATAACTATGCTAATTCTTAAAACCACATATAAAACATGGAAAGGTTTTTATGATTTAAATAAGTAGTAAAGGAAGAAACTTAATATGCAAAATGAAATGTAGATTTATGGGTACGTCTTCCCAAGAAATGTTTTTAAATGTTGTATCACATTTAAAATAATGCAGTTTAATCATCACATGATTTGTATAGAAGAGTAGAAAAGGTGTTATGGTTGTTTTTCTTATATTATTAAAAATCCTAAATCGCATAATATTTATTTGATTATTTGAAGTCACTCTTATATATTAGCTATTACTAGATATTCCATTTTAGTGGACTGCTCAGTTCTGGGGTCAATAGATCAGTAATAACAAATATGCTATTTAAGGTTCTTTTAAATTTTCAGTGTTAGTTATTTGCTGGTAAACATGAATTCATATACTCATGTTAATTATTAAAATATACGTGTGTGTGTGTGTGTGTGTGTGTGTGTGTGTGTGTGTGTGTATAATGGAGCTCATTTTTATAATTAATAGAAAAATCCTAATCTCTAAACCTGGAAGAGATCTTTAAAATGTACTTTATTTATCTCTTTGGAGCTAACTTTACACATATATTGTCTTGAATCCTCACTGTCAAGATATTCTTCCTCATATCTGATAGGTGACAAGTCTCATTCTTTAACATCTTTGGAGGTTGTCACCATGGTCAGAGCTGGAGTTGTAGAACCCTGAGAAGTGGTTTTCAATCATGCGTTCAAGTCCTTTGCGCTGTGTCTCTCTACTAACATCAGCATTCATCACTGTGCTCTGCCCCACGTATCAGACACATTCAGCTCAAAGATAAGCTAAAACTCAGTAGAGAAGGATGAAAGATAACATTAGACTTCAAGGTATCCTGTGGAATCTTTATCTCCAATAGGCTGTATGGATATCTGCTGTTCCGTCTGCTTTTAGAGTATTTAAGTGCACAATCACAGGAGCAGATAATACTATTTCTAATTCAGGAACATATACTCACAGAGTATATGAATGCAAGTCAAAAGATAAGTGAAATTTAAGCTTTTGAAATAAGTTCCAGTTTCTGTCACTTGTACCTCTCCAAAAATGTAAATACAGTTAAAAGTTTGCATATTAATTTTTGTGTTGACATTTAAATAACAAACTTTTAGTATGTGCTTAGAGCTGCTCTAAGTGCTTTGCAAATATGAACTCATTTAATTCTCAAAATGACCCAAAAGGTAAGTATTATTATAGTAATTTTACAGATGTAAAAACTGAGACACACAGAGAAGTAATTTGCCCAGTGACATAGCTGTGAATAAGTGAAGATGGACCTCAAACCCAGGCAGATGAACTCCAGAGTCCACGTTCCATGTTCTTAACCACTTTGCTGAGCTTTCTCATGACATGAGAACTGAGAACCTCCAATTTGCTTGCACCCCTTTGCTGAGCGCTGAGTTCAGTGGCAAACCCTCTCAGAGCAGAAAGGCTAGGAATCTCCTGTTGGGTTAATTAGTTTTATGTGTCAGCTTTAGTATTTGAAAGTAACAGTAAGAGTTCAATTATGTCTGATAATTACAAGATTTGAAGCATGAATAGTTCAAAATGTTTCTTCACCCTTGAAAACATCTCTCAACCACCTTTTTGTTAAAAAAAAAAAAGAAAGAAAGATTTCAGCACTTGCAAAATGCTAAGTATATCAAACTTTTTCTTTTTTTTTTTTTTCCTTACTGGGGTTTTCTAGGTGCTGGTAAAAGGAAGGAAATCATTCAACCATTCCTGCCCTCAATTCTTTCCAGAATTACCATTTTCCCAGAGAATCCATTTTTATATGAAATAGATTACTTCTGCCCATACCAAGTTTGGGGCAACTTCTATGTGCTGCATAGAGGTATTAAGGGTTTAGATCAGTTACTCCCTATACACATCTCTGGTCTCTGTATTCAGTTCCACCTTCTGAAAACTGAAGCAACAGTTTATCTAAAGTTCCACTCACTCAAGGAATCATTTATTAGAGCATTGAAATGTTGAGTGGGGTTTGTGGTTGTGGGGGAAGAGTTTCCATGCCAACAATATTCAAAAGGCTTTGGCACAGACATTTGTGTTCATGAGCCAGAGTATGCCTGATCAATAAAATTGTTTGGGCTTGACAGTGTCTGTTTGGTGAACTATGATTTTAAGTCATTTGTGTCTCAGTATTCATGTCTATGCAATGCACTCTGTCTGTGAAATATGTGTACATTTTTAACGGCTTTATTAAATATAATTCACATACTATACAATTCGCCATTTTAAAATGTACGATTCAGTAGTTTTTAGTATATTCACAGGTATGTGCAACCATCACCACAGTCACTTTCAGAACACGTTCATCACCTCACAAAGAAACCCCCACCCTTTAGCTGTCATGGCCTATGCCCCTTCCTCCCCAAACCTAAGCAACTACCAATCTGTCTCTATAGATTTGCTTACACTGGGCATTTCCCATAAATGAAATCACATGGTGGTCTTTTGTGTCTGGCTTCTTTCACTTAGCATAATGTTTTCAATGTTCACCCATTCATGTGTATAAGAACTTCATTCCTTTTTATGGTCAAATAACATCCTGTCATACATGTACTTGTAATACTTGCACCTGTTATAGACACATGCATAATATTAAGCAAAACTTTCAGAGCTACAATTAAAATGTATACAGACCTCTCTTCTCCACTGATAAAGCCCTAGAGGAATTCAGGCAATTCGCCATATATTTTGTCTATACTACATCATATATACATCTTTTGGAAACATCTGGGTTACAGATAGCAATTCTCAGCAATTATATAGATGTTTGGACTTACATAAATCTAATAATAGTGTTGTCTGTCATTTGTACATAGCATGCATGGGTTTTAACAACTTAAAGCAAGTGAACATTTAAAGTTTCTATTCCTCTTATACCATAACATTCTCCAGAATGGTATGTATATGATTGGATTTTATTATTATGTTCACCAGTTATCAGAGAAATTTTTTGTCTGCAGCAACAAATTCCATATCATTTCCAGATGAATTCAGTTCCCCAAACCCCAATGCTCATGATTACTCTAGACATGATTGCATGTCTTCATAAGTTATTAGTCCCCTATTAGCTTCAAATAATCTCCTAAACATTGATTATTAAATGTAAAAGTAAGTTATGACATTTGGTAGACTGAAATACCAAATGTCAGTTTGGTATACCGGTTTTATCAGAGAAATGCAAAGCTTAATTCAAAATCATATCTAGTGCAAATCCTTTAATATAGAAAATCTGAGATATGTTTAATAATTAATCAGTATAAACATTGCAACTGTAGGATTAAGAGATATCAGAAGCAAGAAAATTGATTTTATTGATACTTAGGGTAATTTAATGTCATTCAGATATTGCAGATGTTTTCATCTTTAGCTCAGGTTAGAATAATTGGGTTGAGAAAAGCAGCTTTTCATAACAAGAATTAATTAAAAACCATTACCCTCTCCCTTGAAAAGACCAAATTTTGTATAAATTCCAAGAAAATCTTGTCATATCACTTTTAGTAGCCTTCCTAAATGAGAATAGGCAGTTTCATTCATTCAGAAAAAAAGACTCAGCAAGCCCCCTACTCTATACAAAGCACTAGGCTTTGAGAAGATGGAAATCACATAATTGGATCTGTTGTGGTGCTGCTCATGGCATCTCCCAGTCTAAAAGGGAAGATCAGGTGAGCAAAGTGCCATTATTTTAGGCACTCAATTAGGACAGAAAAATGAAAGTTCTGAAATTAGTTTCTAAGTGTCGTCAGGGCTCACAGGAGGAAGTAGTGTGTAGGGAAGTTGTGATATTTAACTCTTGTCTAAAGAGTTCACTCTGGGATGAGAAGAGAGGAAAATGAATTCTATACAGGAGGAACAGCGTTAGCAAAAAAAAATCAAAAATAAGGCATGGGGAAGAGTGAGCAGTTCACTTTGGCTTCAGCAAAGGGCATATGCACCAAAGTGGAGGCTTAAAGCTGGAATGTCAAGTTCAAGTTTTGGGCCTCTACACTGAGTGAAGTAAAAGCTATTTTTGGTTTGTAAACAGGTAAGTGGCATGTAGAGAACTTTGAATTCCGGTGGCTATTCTGGTAGGCATGTGCAGCATGGATCAGATAAGCAAAGACAGGTATTAGGATATTCTTGCAGTAGTCTGGGTCCATACTCTCCAGAGTGTCCTTGGAATACCTGTCCTACAAATTGAACCTCAAGAAGGACTCCATGGTGACATTAAGTTTGACTAATCTTAAGGTATGTCAGCTACTTTGAGATAATACTATGTAAATTAGCATATTAAAGTTTCTGAGAAATCCTGCTGTTAAACAAACAAACAAACAAACCTCATGGAAAATAATGAAATACTGAGGGACTCTTCCAGATTAAAGGAAACTGAAGACATGTGACAACTGAATGAAATGTATGATCCATGATCAAAAATCAGACATTAGTGAGACAACGTTGAGATTGGTATAAGGTCTGTGAATTAGATAACAGTATAATTTTCTGGTTTTTATAATTGTACTGTGGCTATGTAAGATGCTAACAATTGAGGAATCTGGGTGAAGGGTATTGTTTGTACTTTTTTTTTTTTTTAATTTTCTGTAAGTCTGACATTATTTCAAAATGAAATTTTAAGGGTTTTTTATTTTTATTTTTATTATTTTTTTCAGTAAAAAATCATTCCCAAACAATTTTCTAGAGAAAACACTTTGGGAAATACTGTAAAAGTTTAAGGAAAAGTTATGAAGGTTATAAAAGTATCAGTGGGGATGAAAATCAAAGAATAGCCCCCAAAACATTAGTGAGAGTTGGCAACTTGACAAGAACAAAAACGTTCAGCCTGCATGCTTGAAACGGGCAGGGGAATCTTCAGCTCCACTGAGCAGTTAGGAGAAACAGCTGGGTTGGCAGAGAGAATAAATGAGTTTAGATCTGGGCACATAATGAGTCTTAACTTCATTCTTGCACTTAAAATTTCTCAGGTACAGATGAGTACATATTTTTAAAACCTAACTACCTGTTCACGATAAAGGACTACCCTCTCCTGCTCTTTTGTCAAAATAGCCTCCCCATTGCAGAGGATGACTTGGGAAATAAATTAGAGACAAAATTATCCAAAAGAAATCACAAGAACCCCAATATAAACTTTTGGGGAGCATGAATTTATTTCATATCTCCCTATCATTCAGAACTAAATGATAAAGTTGGAATTCCCTACTTAAAATATGTTTCCTGGAGATTCTCAATTGGTTCCCCAAATTCTGGCACTTACATATCATCAGTAAAGAATGGTCACTCACATTTATTTTTCCATAACCTATAAAACAATGATAACACAAAGTGATTTTTAAAAAAATTTTATTCTCCTTTCCAAGTAGTCGGACACATTCCCAGGCCAAATGTCAGATGAAAAGTGAAAATAATGAGCTTATGGCTAAAGCACCAAGATTACTGACTGAATGTTTAGTTTTAATATAGATGTTTATTGTTGTGAAAACTATTCAATATAATACCTTACTAATTTAATTGTATAAAACGTTCGGATTGGGTTCTTCTGAAAATCTCAATGTAGAGGGTTAGTCTTAAGTGTTGAAACTTTCTAAATTTTAATAACGTTTAATTTAGTAAAGGTAGACACCAATTGAATGCTCTTCCTTAGAGGAGTAATATAATCAGAAATGCTCCCACAGAAGTTGAATTAAGTAGCAGTTGGAGACTTGAGTTCAGGAGAAGACTTAGAGTAGGAGGACAGGTGCAGGCAGGTGAGAGATTATGAAGACCTGAGCTAGAATAATGTGAGGGATATGGAACTGAAGAGACATACGTAACAGAGATCGAATCAGAAGGACTTGGGCACTCATCAGACAACAGAGAATAATAAGGAAAATCCTAAAGATATCACTCAGATTTTGAGACTGGGGCTAAATAAAATTGTGGTAACATTCCAGAACGAGGAGAATAATGAATAGAGGGTCACCAGGAAGTAGACTTAAGTCATTTCATTCAATCTGTCACATAATAAAGAATAATTAAAGAGTTTAATAGTAATTTGAAGAGGAGAGTAAAAAAGTGGTTCCTGCAGTCAGGGCGCTCAGCTATTGCTGAGCAGTATAAAGCCTCTGCAGCTGGCAGCAAGGCGTGAGGGATGGTCAACTCTGAATGGGCAGTGTCACATACTACTTAGAACTTTATATCTACTGGTTTCTACTATTGCTTACTCTGTACTTATCTTTCCTATTTCTCCTAGCCAGTCTGTAGCGGGGGGTGGCTCACACTTACAGTACCCAAATCAGAAGGTAGTTTCCCAGTTGAGAGACTGAACAAAAGCCATGTGTCAGAGGCAGCTTCTGAAAGTCTCTGGTATCTTTTCTCTGATCAGCACCAGAAAGTGTTTACTTGGCATACTAGATATTTGAAATGGTGTAATACTGGAGAAATGAATAGTTCTCAAGTTATGTGAATTGGCTAGAAATAGTCCTCAGGCACTCCTGGCTGGTTTGTATGCCCAGAGCACTGGAATCTAGTGAGTTCCTGGCCCTACATGCTCTGTAATGGGCTCCAGGGTTTAGGTCCTGACCAGCCCCTTGTTCAGATATTTGAGAATTTTGTTGTTTGACTCCAGTTCAGAGTGTGGCTGCATCTTGCTGCTAGAATACTGGCAGAAGCAGCATTTCGGATTGCCTAGAAGGACAAAGAGCTGGGACTTCATCAAGCTTACAGAATGGATTTTGTAACTGGTTTTATGCTATTGGCTAATACATATTGGAATGTGTGAGGCAGAGTTTATACTGAGACTTTTTGGATTTCTGGTGGCAAGTTTGTGGGAGAGGATAACTTTGGTCCTTGTCTTCCTCTAAATATCCCCCCAAAAAGACTTCATGATTGTAAATGATCAAATTGGTTTAGGCAATACTTAGAGTAGCTCAGGAAGACTTCTTTTAGGAAGTGACATTCGACCTGAGATGTGATGAAGTCATTTAAAGAGTGGGGCTAAGAATATTTCAGAAGAAACAAAGATTTACAAGGCTATAGCTTAGAGAATAAGAGAGAGTGATTAAAGATGAGATCAGGGAAGCAGACAGAGGTTAAAGAAGACGTGACACAAAATTTGAGTTTGATTCTAAGACACTGGGACAATGTTACTGTGTTTCAACAAGGAGAGTGTCATCATCTGTATTTAGGAAAGTGACTCTGGAAGTGCTCAGAGAATGAATTGGAGAGAAAAAGAGTGGAAGAAAATAAGCCAATTAGTAGACTATCACAATAGACCCCTTGAGGGAAGATGGAGGCTCAGACTTGGGTGATAGCAGTAGAATTAGAAATGCCTAGACAAGAGTTCTTGCGGGAAGAGAGGAAGAAGTGGTAGGTGAAGAGAAGAAAGAAATAGGGATGGAGCTTAGGTTTTGGATTTGAGCAATAGGGGAGATGCTGCTGCTAGTTACTGAGATGAGAGAGTACAAGAATTTTGCTGGTAGCTTTTATCTCTTCTTGACTTGTAAAAAAAATAGCAAACAAACATAGATTATTTTTAAAAAATAGTTTCAATGATTAGATAAATTTTCTAGATATGTCATAAAACTTACATAGTCAGCCTAAAAGAAGCCTCCTCTACAAGTAGAAAGTATGCCTTCTCAGACTGGAAAACTCTACCATTCCAATGGTTCAAAGTTGATTGTTATTTAATAATGACTTAAAGCAATTAGTGCAGTATCAGCCATTCACATTTCACTAAAAGTAAAATTGCTGTCAAGAAATCTACAGGGAAGTGGTATTCTTAATTTAAGTTGATTAATTTTAATAGCTCTTTTATTTAAAATTGCTTTACATAAAATTTAAGAAAATATTTGCAGTGCCTAATTATTACTTAGTATCAAAGATAATCAGGAAGTACCATAGACACTGAAACATGAACAATTAAAATCTTCAGGATTCACAACAGCTTTTAATTAACGAGCTAAACTAATCAACAAACAGGGAACTGTTGTAAGGCTTGGCTGTAAAGGGTTTTAAAGCCAATGATCATAACAAGAAAAAGAACCATAGCTGTCATTTACTGAACGTATTCTATGTGCCTGTCATCTTCCTTTGAAGTACAATCTTGCATAATCTTCTTGAGAGTAATGCAAAGTAGCCTTTAGTATTCCCTAATTTATATATGAAGAAACTGGAATATGAGGAGAATAAGTATCTTGTCCAAGGTCCTATGGTCAGCGACTGGGGAGGGGGCATTAACCTTGGCTCTATTGTATCCCAAACCTGCTATACTTATTGAGGATATTTTGTTAACACATAAAACAAAAGGCAATATAGATATAAGTGTATCTTTTAATATGTACTTTGGAAAGATGTTAAAGTTCTAAAGTGTCAATTTGCAAATTTTGTCTACTTGACAATTTCATGCAAGTCAAAATCCTCAAATTTTAAGATTTCTGTGCCCCACATGTACCAAACAAAGAAAATAAATTCTTTTCCAAACTATTCCCATTAATGGAATTAATCATCGAAACAAAAACCCAAAATACTAGACAATTCTTCTAGGTGGGCTTTGAAAGATTTTTCTATGTTTACATGTGAACATGAAACTATGTCAGGTTCAGGTAACACATGAAAAACAAATAGGGAAATCAGTATATAATGATGCAATTTATAGAAAGATTTTAGTCTCTTATTCTAGAAGCCTTTCTCAGCTGCCAGTACTTCCTTCAGCTTCTATAACTTTCAGATGATGGAAAGGCCCTGCCTAAGCAGAATTCACCTGCATCTAATCTAGAAGTGTGCTCTCATTTTGACTCTCTTTCCTGGAGTAGACATGGTGAATTCAGTTTTGACCTTGTTTCCTGACCACTGAGTCATAATTTGTATTTGTATAGGAGCTAGCTTGTAAGAAAGGATGAATTCATAACAAATCAATACCTTTTATAGAAGAAGTTAGTTACATTAATTTGGTTGATCCTAAAATTTGTCTTGCTGTTGCAGATGATTCTATTAGACTTAAATGAATGAAAGTAAGTTTTAAATCATATTTGGGTAAATATGTGCTGAAAGTAAATTTTCAACATATAATTATATACATATAGTTACCATTAAGTGAAATTCTTTCATCTAATAAATTAAATTCAATATTTTATATTTCACTTCAGTACAAGACTTTTTTCTATAGGATTAGTATTAGCATTCAATTAATATCATTTAATTATTCTTTTTAAAATATAGTTGGGAAATGCAATTGAAATTTTACCAAGTCAGGCCAAAATATTTCTGAATTGTTTCAATAATGCTTTGCAAATGATTTGAATCTTCATTGCTTGCCTGATTGCCATTGCAGTTATCAACAACAAATATTGAGCACTTAGTTTCGGCCCAGTATTAAACCAAGTAGATTCTGTATCTCAGTATAACATATTTGAGGTATGTTGTACACTGATGATTGTTGGTGACTAAAGATGATTAGAGAAAAAGAGCAAAAACTAATCACACACAGCTAACAAGTGGTGGAACTGAGATTTGAAACCGGGTACTCTGGCTCCAAAAGATGTGTCTGCTCAACACCTCTGTAATTCTGATCCTCTGGCAAGATTACCTTCAGAACTGGCTTCCAAAGAGATATAAAAGACCTTTCAAATCCTCTCTATAATTCGAGGGTGAGAGGTGTCCTAGTTTCTGTTTCCATGAACCAGATGCTGGAACAAGGACTTGAGTGCAGATCATTGATGTAGGAAGTGATCCCAGGGAGCACAAGTGAGAAAGGAATGAGAAAAGCTGGTAAAGGTGGGTTGTTGAGCAAGTTATCACTGTGAGTGACAGGGCTCAATTCCCTGGAGATTTTCCTCCTCAGTTCAGAAGGTGTTCTATACATCTCAGCAATTCCCCACTGAAGGCCAGAGAAGCTGGAGTATTTGTTCACCAACCCATCCCTCTTTGGTTGAAGGCTTCCTAAGAACATTAAGTCCCTGATATTCAAGGATGTCCTGCCCTGTCTTTGAGCAGACTCCACTTGGGCCAGAGAAAGCCCTCAGGCCAAGAATGGCCGTGGTCATTGTGTAGAACTGCCCACCATAGCGTGCTCCAGTAAGGAATAGCAGACTTCTATGGTCCTTGCTTATTGGCTTTCATACCCCCAACTTTTGCTAGTAGCAACTAAATTCCTTTTTTGTTAGAGAGCTACACATTAACCCTTTGCTCTCTGGGTTGTTAAGGTAGGCTCTCTTTAGGGTAGGGCTGATCCCACTACCCTCCAGCCCCAGGATTGGACATGAAACTCAGGAATGGTCAACCAGCAAATTCCTTCCCCTGGACCCAATGAATTTTTTAGGGATAATCATGTGAGGTAAACTGGTCCCTGAGATTCAGCTCAATGATGCTTAACTATTGGGGAAAATAAATCCCTCTCTTCAGGCCTGCTGAATTAGGAAGTCATACACCTATAGAGGCGGGGGGGTCACCTTATGGAGACTGCTAACCAGAGAGGAAAGCAGAACTATAAAAAAGAAAAACACCCAGAGATAAAGCCAGGTGACCCCACTATGCAAAACCAGCTCTTTCCTTGGACTTTCAAATCACATCAGTCAATAAATTCTCTTTTTATGCTTAAATCAGTTTGAGGAGAACTTCTTTTAACTAATATCACTTCATCATTTTTTTTTTTTTTCATAAAAGATGACTGGTGAGGGGTTCTTAATCCTTGGCTTGGTGTTGTCAGCACCATGCTCAACCAGTGAGCAAACCGGCCATTCCTATATAGAATCCGAACTCGTGGCCTTGGTGTTCTCAGCACCACACTGTCCCGAGTGAGCCATGGGCCGGCCCTTCATCAAAATTTTTTGAGTGCCTTAACAGTTTCTTAATTTCTGAGTGTTTATTTTCTACTTACTTGAACGTTAGCATTTTTAATTGAAAGGGACATTTGAAGTAGTCTTGCCCAATCTTCTCACAGTGCAAGAACACCATCTATAGTTGTGTTGTCTAATGTTTCAGCCACCAGCCACTGCCCACACTCTGGGGCAGATGGAATGTGGCAGGTCCAAACTGAAATGTGCTGTAAGTATTAAATATACACTAGATTTTGAAGACTTAGTACAAAAAAAGAATGTAAAATACATTCATAATTTTTCCATATTGATTATATGCTGAAATAAAAGTATTCTGGATATACTAGGTTAAATAGAATGTATTATTAAAATTTGTTTCACCTGCTTCTTTTTATTTTTTAATTGGGCTACTGGACAATATAAAACCACATATGCAGCTCACATTATATCTCATAGGCAGTGCTAGTCTATGGCATCCCTGACAAATGGTGATGCAGCCTCTGCTTAAACATGCAGCTTGTTACCCCTTTAGGCAGCCCCATCCATTACTGGATGGCTCTAAGTGCTAAGAATGATTTTTTGTCTGTACCTTCCAAATCCATCACTTTGCAACTTCCATCTCTTGGCACTCGCTCTGCCTCCTGTGTATCACAGAGTTTCCGCTCCTCAGTCATATCCAGCTCTTCTGATTTGTTGCTGGAAGGTTGCCATCCAACCCATCTCTCACAATCTCACGTAATAGGTTATTTTTGACTGGTGCTTTGCTGATGGGATTCTGTATGTGCATTAGCAACAGTTGTAGGTTTATTAGCCATGGTCTTTTGTGCATAATCCTAAACCTGACTCTATTTCCTTGTGAAGCTACAAACGAGGTATAGATTTCTGCTGGAGACCCAGAAACTTCTCTCTGCCCCATAAGGTGTGACCCAGAGAGAAGCAGAAGTTAAGATGACCATCCAGCAGGAATTTCATTGCAATGTTATGGGCATCCATGCTAAATTAAGCCTTTTTAATGGGGATTCTTTTCATTTCAGGAAATCAGCACTCTTGAAAATAAAAACACATCTGTCCAAAACCAACTATTTTTTCATTTCTTGTTTCAAATTAGATTGCATCACTAATCCTCAGGATCCGCATTTTAGTCTAATGATCAAATAAAAATTTCTCTGGTCTAGGGAAAACTTTTTATTGCAAATAAACTTCCTAATGAAAAAATTAAATAGGACAAGTTCAAAAGTTTATGTCAGGCACTAATTAGAGCATCCAGGATTTATGGACACAATAATATGCCCAATTATCCAGACATGTAACTTAAGAAGTAATAAATCGTGTAGTGATGAATCTATTTCAAAATATCGATAGATGCTAAGGCATTCCATGGCCCTTTTAACCCTCACAATTATCTTGTTTCAATTATTATCAACAGTCACAGATTGAAGTTCTGTGTACATGATGCCCAAAACATTCAGTTAATTCAAGTTGTTCAACCCAGCTCATTCAATATTTAAAAAAAAAAACACCAATGAATTGAGAAGCTAACTTTTCCAAAAGAGTTGATTAAACAGTCCCAACCTAAGAAGGTTCTATAGAGACAGTCTGAAAAGCCAACGCTACCATTTCATCTCATTATTCCTTCAAAAAATCATTTTGTTTCTTCCACAGATCATTTTGTTCCTTCCTTCCCCTTAAAATGCAATAAACTTTAACATCTTATGATTTTTCTCTTCCCCTAATTCGATGATCCTTTTCCATTTCATCAAATCCAAAATTTCTAAAATCTTATTGTTTCTAGACCATTCCTGTACAATTAAAAGAGTTTAGATAATTCCTCTAAACACTTTACAGATTCAGTAATCCTCTGAAAAGTTTCCAAATTTATACCTTCTCATCTTTTACCATAGCGCACATAGGCACTGTGATCCCCTATGATCTTTCTCTATATGGTAGATGGACACTAAGGTTCCTCCACTAATTCTCCCCTTCTCATATTCATGGACTTGCATAATCCCCTCCTCTTGATTGTGATCAGCACCTGGGACTTGCTTCTAACCAATAGAATATGGCAAAGAGGATGAGACGTTCATCCAATGATACAGCACATTATATGGCACAAGTGCTGGGAAGTCACTCCCATGATTATTTTATGTTATGTAGGACTGGGAGGCTGCCCATGTGCAGGGGTGAACTGAGGGGGCCCAAGCTCTCCAAACATCCCTGGCTGATCACGTCACTTGCATTCCTATGCAAGAAAGACCTGGAGAGCACAGAAGAAAGTAAGAGCCAGGGAAGATTTAAGAATTGCCTGAATGTTTAATAGATTGCATAACCCACACAGAGATGTATCAGCAGAGTATAGGAGATTTACTAGCTTTAGATGTGTCTTAGCTTATAACAATATTGTCTTATAACAATACCATAGATGGGTGGCTCGAACAACATACACTTGTTTCTCACAGCTCTGGATACTGGGAAATCCAAGATCAAAGTACCAACAGACCCAGTGTCTGGAGAGGGCCTGCTTCCTAGTTTGCAGATGGCTGTCTTCTCATTTTATCTTCACATGGTGGAGAAAGAGAGAGACCAAGGTCTCATATCTCTTCTTATAAGGGCACTAATTACATCCATGTGGGATCCACCCTCATGACCTAATTACCTCCAAAAGGCCCACCCCTAATACCATCACATTGAGGGGGTAGGATTTCAACATACAAATTTGGAGGGGATGTAAACATTCAGTACAGAGCAAGGTGTTTGAGCAAACCTCTAACCAATCACTGGCCAGTCACTAAGTTAGGCAGCTATAGAGGTGACCTCTAAGATCCAAGGATGAAAAATAAAAATAAGACTTTTTAAAAACCTAAGCAGAGTCTTAAGCAGCCACATACCAAGATTAAGTCCAGACAAGTTATGTTAACACAAAGCAAAGCAAACCAACAACAACCCACAGGGGGAAAAAAGAATTAAGAGTTGCTGTAATATATTACTTAAAATGTCTATTTAAAAAAAAATATTGAAACATATTGATTGTACATATTTATGAGGTACAGAGTCATATTTTAACACATGTATAAATACAATGTGCAATTAACATATTCATCTTTGCAAAACTTAATCATTTATTTGTGATATGCCCGTTTGGTCTCCTCTCTTCTAGTCATTTGATAACATGCAATGAATCATTGTTAATTAAGGATTTATGGGTCAACTGTACACCAAAAGAAATTAATTTTCCTACCTAGCAATAATTTTGTGTCTATTAACCAGTTCTCACTATCCCCTCCTGCCTCGTCCCCTTTCCCGCCTCTAGTAACCACAGTTTGTCACTCTCCTTTTAATGGTTCAACTTATTATTATTATTGTTGTTTGTTTTTTTATGTTTGTTTTCTTTTGTTCTCTTTTTTAGCTCCCACATATGAGTGAGAACACGAGGTATTTCTCTTTCTGTGCATAGCTTATTTTACTTAACATAATTTTCTCCAAGCTCATCCATGTTGCTACGAATGGCTGATTTTTATTCTTTTTCATGGCCGAGTAGTATTCCATTGTGTATATGTAGCACATTTTTCTTTATCCAGTCATCAATCAATTGACGTTTAAGTTGGTTCCAACTCTTGGCTATTGTAAATAGGACTGAAATGAACATGGAAGTGCAGTATCCCTTCAACATGATGATTTCCATTCCTTTGGGTATATACCCAGTGGTGAGATTGTTAGGTTGCTGTGGATTGAATTGTGTCCCTCCCCTCAAATTTTAATATATTAGAAACTTAATCCCTTATTGTGACAGTGCTAAGAGGGTGAGAAATTCTACTACAGTAATTGAACAGTGGAGCTTTAAAGAGGTGATTACATTGTGAGGATCATTCCCTAGTGAGTGGATTAATCTGTTGATGGTCATGGGCATGGTTCTGAAAGCTTTAAAAGGAAAATGCTTGAGAAGCACTCTCTCTTTCTCCACTATCTGCCATGAGATACCCTGTATGATACCCTGTGTGATACACTGAAGTCACCACCAATGAAGACCCTCACCAGATGTTCCCTGAACTTTAGACCTCCCAGCCTCCAAAACTGTAAGCAATAAACATTATTTCTTTACAAGTTACCCAGTTTCATGTATTTATAAGCAACAGAAACAGATTTATACATGAGTCATATGGTAGTTCTATATGTAGTTGTTTGAGAAACCTCCATACTGTTTTCTGTAATGGGTGTGCTAATTTACAGTTTCACCAACATGTGTGTTTGCCTTTCTCTGCATCATTGCCAGCATTTGTTATTCTCTGTCTTTTTGATAATAGTCTAACTGGGGTAAGATGTTATCTCAATGTAGTTTTGATTTGCATTTCTTTGGCGATTAGTGATGTTGAGCATTTTTTCACATACCTGTGGCTGCTCTGTATGTCTTCTTTTCAGAAATGTCTATTCAGCTCCCTTGCCCATTTTTTAGACTGGTTATTTGTTTTTTTACTATTGAATTGTCTGAGTTCCTTGTATATTCTGGATAGTAGCCCCCTTGATGCGTAGTTTGCAAGTATTTTCTCTCATTCTGAAAATTGTCTCTTTGCTCTGTTGATTGTTTCTTTTGCTGTGCAGAAGCTTTTTAGTTTCATGTAATCCCATTTGTTAATTTTTGCTTTTCTTGCCTGTACTTTTGAGGTCTTATTCATAAGATCTTCGCCTAGACCTACGTCCTGGAGTATTTCCCCTGTTTTTTCTTCTAGAAGTTTTATAGTTTCAGGTCTTACATTTAAGTCTTTGATCTATTTTGAGTTCATTTTTGTATATGGTGAGAGATAGGGGTCTAGTTTCATCCTGCATATGGATATCCAGTTTTTCCAGCACCATTTATTGAAGAAGCTGTCCTTTCCCCAATGTATGTTTTTAGCACCTTTGTCAAAGATCAGCTGGCTGTAAGTACATGGGTTTACTTCTGTGTATGTGGGTTTAATTCTGGGTTTTCTCTTCTATTTCTATTCCATTCCAATTGCTCTGGCTGGAATTTGCAGTACTATGTTAAATAGAAGCAGTGAGAGTGAGCATCCTTGTCTTTTTCCTGGTCTTAGAGGAAAAGCTTTCAACTTTTCCCCATTTAGGAAGATGTTAGCTATGGATTTGTCATACAGGGCTTTTATTTTATTGAGATACTTCCCTTATACACCTAACTTGTTGAGAGTTTTTATCATAAAAGGATGTCAAATTATCTCAAATGCTTTTACTGTATCTACTGAGATGAGCATATGGTCCCTGTCTTTCAATTTGTTGATATGGTGAATCCCATTTATTAATTTGCATATGTTGAGTCATCCTTGCATCACTGAGATGAATCCTACTTAATCATGGTGTATAATGTTTTTCATGTACTGTTGGATTTTGTTTGCTAGCACTTTGTTGAGAACTTTTTAAGTTCAAGGATATTGGCCTTTAGTTTTCTTTTTTGGTTGTGTCATTGTCTGGTTTTGGTATCAGGGTAATGCTGTCCTCATAGAATGAGAAAATACTCCCTGCTTCAATATTTTGGAATAGTTTGAAGAGAATTGATATTAAATCTTCTTTAATAGCTTGATAGAATTCAGCAGTGAATCTACCTGGTTCTGGGCTTTTCTTTGTTGGGAGACTGCTGAATATTGCTTCAATCTCTTTGCTCATTATTGGTCTGTTCAGGTTTTCCATTTATTCTTGGTTTAATCTTGGTAGTTTTTATGTGTCCAGAAATTTATCCATTTCTCCTAAATTTTCAAATTATTTGGCCTGTAGTTGTTCATAATAGTCTGTAATGATTCTTTGTATTTCTGTAGTATTGGTGCAATGTCTCCTTTTTCATTTCTGATTTTTGTTATTTGGGTCTTCTCTTTTCTTTTTTTAGTTAGTCTGGCCAATGGTTTGTCTATTTTGTTTGTCTTCTCAAAAAAACACCTTTTTGTTTCATTGATCTTTTGTGTCATTTTTTTGGTCTCTATTTCATTTATTTCTGCTCTGATCTTAATTATTTCTTTCTGTCTACTAATTTTGGGATTGAATTATTTTTCTAGTTCTTTGAGTTTCTAATTTTTTCTAGTTCTTTGAGGTGCAACATTAGGTTGTTTATTTGAACGCTTTCTATTCTTTTGACATAAGCATTTATTGCAATAAACTTCCCTCTTAGTATTGCTTTTGCAGTATTCTGTAGGTTTTAGTAAGTTGTGCTTGTATTTTCATTTGTTTCAAGGAATTTTTTGATTTCCTGCTTTATTTCATCTTTGACCCATTGGTCATTCAGGAGCATGTCATTTAATTTCCATGTATTTGTATAGTTTCCAGAGTTTGTTGTTAATTTCTAATTTTATTCTACTGTGGTCTGAAAATATATTTGGTACAATTCCAATCTTTTAAATTTGTTGAGGCTTAATTTGTGTTCTAACATGTGGTCTACCCTGTAGAATGATCTATGTGCTGATGAGAAGAATGTGTATTCTATAATTATTGGGTGAAAAATGCTCTATAAATGTCTGTCAAGTCCATTTGGTCTAAAATATTGTTTAAATCCAGTATTTCTCTGCTAATATTTTTTCTGGATGATCTGTCCAATGCTGAGAATGGCATGTTAAAGTCCCCAACTATTATTGTGCCCAGGTCTATCTCTCTCTTTAGATCCAGTACCAGTTGCTTTATATATCCAGGTGCTCCAATGTTGGGTGCATATATATATATGATTGTTATATCTTCTTGCTGCATTGATCCTTTTATCATTATATAATGTCCTTTTGTGTCTCTTTTTATAGTTCTTGGTTTGATGTCTATTTTATCTAATATAAGTATGGCAAATCCTACCTGTTATTGTTTTCCATGTGAATAGAATGTTTTTTTCCACCCTTCACTATTAGTCTATGTGTGTCTTTATTGGTAAAGTGAGTTTCTTGCAGGCAGCATGTAGTTAGATCTAGTTTTTTAATCCATTCAACCAGTTTATATCTTTTAGGTAGTGAATATAATCCATTTACATTCAGGGTTGTTATTGAAAAGTATTGCCTATTCCTGCCATTTTATTAATTTTTATGGCTGTTTTATATATTTTTTGTTCCTTTCTTTCCCTTCTATTGTTTGTCTCCGCTGTTTGGTGTGTTTTTGTAGTGTAAGATAATTTTTCTTTTTCTTTCTCATTTTTATATCTATTCTACTAGTAGATTTTATTCTTTCTTGTGTACTTATGGTGATATATATGACTCTTTTGATTTCATAAGTAGGGCTCCCTTGAGGATTTGTAGAAGGGCCAGTCCTGTAGTGATGAATTCCTACAGTTTTGTCTGTCTCTGAATGATACTATTTCTCCTTCATATCTAAAGGAAAGCTTTCTTGGATATAGTATTCTTGGTTAGCAGGTTTTTTTTCTGTTAGTACTTTGAATATGTCATCCTGCTGTCTCCTGGTCTATAGGATTTCTGTGGAGAAGTCTGCTTTTAGCCTGATGGAAATTCTCTTATAGGTGATTTGACACTTTTCTCTTGCTGTTTTTGGAATTCTTTCTTTGTCTTTGACTTTTGACAATATGACTATAATGTGTCTTATGGAGGTCCTTTTAAGGTTGAATATGTTTGGGTATCTTTGAGCTTTTTGGGTCTGTGAAGCTGTATCTTTCCCAATACTTGGGAAGGTTTGGGCTATTGCTTCATTAAATAGTCTTTCAATGCTTTTTTCTTTCTCTTTCCCTTCTGGTCCACCAATAATACAGATGTTTTGTATGATTAAGGTTATCAGAAAGATCTCTTAGGCTTTCTTCATTTTAAAAAATTATTTTTTCTTTTCTTTCTTTCTTTCTTTTTCTTTTTTTTTTTTTTTTTTTGGTCCAATTGTGTTAATTCAAAAAGCTTTTCTTCTAGTTCAGAATTTTTTTCTTTTCTTTTTGTATTTAATGTTTAGATAAAAAATTATTTTTTGAACATACAAAGAAAGGAAAACATCACAAATTGAATTTAAAGTCAATTGATAAGGAACAAATTTAATACACAAAGATTAACATCCTTAATGCATCCTTAACATCCTTAACTCTTAAAAATGGATTAGAAAAATCTTAACAGAAATTTGGTGAAAAACATGAACAGATAAGTTATACACCCCAAAGAAACACATGTGGCTAATAAATGCATTCTAAGATGCTCTTATGGGTGGGGGTGGTGGCCCATGGCCCTTGCCTCGGCATCCCAGGCAAGCTCCATTGCTTGCCTGGTTGTGGGAGGGAGTGGTATGTGGGGTACAGAAATATTTTCTTCTGCTTGTTCTAGCCTGCTGCTCAAGCTCTCCATTGTGTTTTTTATTTCATTGAATTTCTTCCATTCCCAGATTTCTGCTTGATTCTTTTTGATTATTTCTATCTCTTTGTTGAATTTCTCATACATGTCCTGAATTTTTTTCTTTTTTACTTCATTGGGATTTCTATCTATTTTTTGTCCATCCCGTTGAGTTTCCTTAATATTGCTATGAGGGATTCCTCTTCAGGCAATTCACTGGTTTCTTGATGTTTGGGGTCTGGTATGGGAGAATTGTAGACTTCTTTTGGGAGAGTCATGTTTCTCTGTTTTTTTCATGCTTCTCATATCTGTGCATTGATGTCTGCACATCTGGTAGTATAATCACTTCTTTTAATTTTAGGAGTGGTTTTTGAAGGGAAAAACTCTTCCCTGTCGAAGTATTCATGTTGGGTATTTTAAGTGTGGATCTGGGTGAGTGAGGTAATGTAGAATTCATGTGACTTCCTCCACTGTATTTAATCTTGCAGTTGTCTATAGGTGTCTTTGTGGCTTAGGCAGTGGGGCCCTTGGCAGTTTCTCATTGGGATGGGTGTCCCTAGCCAGGTTACTGTGGCTGTGGGATTAGCAATTCTGTAAAGGTCTGCTTTGGAGGGACAAAGCCCTTGCCTGACCCTCTGTCAGTCACTGAGCAGGTGTACACTGGTGCAGCAGGGCCTGGCAGCTCTTTAGAGGGCCACTGGATCAGTTGTTGAGCCTAGTGCAAGCATGCATGGATATTGCAGGGTCCAACAGCTCTCTAGAGGCATGCTATGGAGAGGAAAACTGCTACCCAATCTGCTGTTGGTCAGGGAGTAGGCATATCCAGTACCACAGGGCCTGGAAGCTCTGCAGGTGGCCGCCTCATCAGCTGTTAAATTTGGTACAAGCCTTCAAGGGTGCAGCCAAGCCCCACAGCTCTGTAGAGGCCTGCCTTGGAGAGTCAAAGCCCCTGCCCAGTATGCTGTTGGTTTGGAAGCAGGTATACAGTGGCGCAACAGATTCTAGCAGCCCTGTAGAGATCTACTGGATCAGCTTTTGAGCCTATAGCAAACCGACAAGAAAGCAGCAGGCCCCAACAGCTCTGTGGAGGGCTCTGGGAGGAAAAGGGCCACCACTGGGCTGGCTGTTGGCTGGTCTTGGCACACATGGGCTCAGTAGGTCCACAGGTTGTGCAGGGTGGGTGCACGCAGACATGGGGAGTAGCTGCTTACTGGCGCCTTCCTTGCCCAATTGGTCTCCCAGGCTGCTGTGGTGGAAGGGGAGGGACTGTCATGTTGGCTCAGATACTGGGGCCTCACTCCCTTTGTCTGGCCTAGGTTTCAGACAGCTGGGGTTGTGGTCCTGCTGGCACCCATGGAAACATGTGGAGAATTGCAAGGGGAGGCAGGGCTACCACCAGGCTGGTTGTTGGCCAGCGCGAGTACCTATGGATTCAGTGGGTCCACGGGCTATGCAGGGCAGGCACCCACTAAGGTAGGGGGCCGCCATACCTTGTAGCTTTTCCACTCAGCTGGTCTGCCTATTCAACTGGGTTGGGGGAGAAGAGGTGCCGCATGGGCTCCGACAGTGGGGTCTCAGTCTTTTTGATTGTCCTCGGCTCCAGGCAGCCCATGTGAATGCAGTGGAATGGAGGCAGGGCCTCCAGACAAAGGGAGTCAGTATCACCAGGACCAGGGCAGGGTGCACTCCAGCTGCAAGTTCAGCTCAAGACAGCGCTGCACCACAGCTGCTCAAGGCAGGAGGGGGTTTCCTCTCCTTGGGCTTCCACTATGAGACTGCGTAGCTCCACTTTCTCCCAGCTACTTTCCAACTGAGCCGGGGTCCCCAGAAGCCTGGGGGACTCAATTGTAGAAGGGATCACAGGTATTTGTGGCAGCAATGGACACAGCTGGGGTCTTTTCCTGCTTATTCTCTCTGCCTGATTCTGAGCCAGTCCCTGTGTCAGGGCAGAGGCTGGATGCTTTGCTGTTCTCTTTATCATGCCCATCCCATCTTCTGCACTTCACAAGAATCTTGTTACTCTCCTGGTACTCTGCAGTGTATTTCCTCAGTCATTCCAGTCAAAATATATTTGTTTGTTTGTCTGTTGTTTTGGTCTCTTTTTCTGAAGGGGGGAGGACTAGCACCAGACCTCTGTAGTTGGCCATCTTGGGGAAAAAAAACTAATTTGGGGTTTTTATTGTTCTTGCTTTTGTAGTTCCTAGAGGTGTAACATTAGATTGTTTATTTGGGATCTTTCAACTTTTTTGATTTAAACAATAGACATTCAAAGAAACACTCCAGGGGGAAAAAAGTAATAAATAAAAATTGTCTCTGAGTGGGTTCATATGTTGAATCTAGCAAAGACTTCAAAGTACCAATTATAAATATATTAAAAATTAAAGAAAATTATACTTCAACAACAAAAGGAAAATATCATGACAATGACTTGATGATAGGAAATCTTAATTTAAAAAAATAGAAATTATAAATACAACCAAATGGTTATTCTAGAATTGAAGATTACAATAACTGAAATAAAAATTCAAGACAGGTTTAATAATAGATATAAAACGGCAGAAGAACAAATCTTTATTCTTGAAAAAATAAAAATAAAAATTATCCAATCTATGAACAAAGAAAAATATTGAAAATAAAATGGACAGAACCTCATAGATCTGGGGAAAATTTGAAACACAACAACATAATTGTAATTGGGATTCCAGAAGAAAAGACAAGAGAGGAAGTGGCAAAGAAATTTGTTGGAAGAGCTAATGACTCATAACTTATCAAATTTAATAAGAAATAATTATCTACAGATCCAAGAAACTTGATGAACCCAAAGCAGGATAAACACAAGGAGATTCACACCTAGATGTACCATAGCCAAACTGTTGAAAGTCAAAGAGAAAGACTTGAAAGCAGTAAAAAAAAAAAAAAAAAAAACTAATCACATACAAAGAAATCAAAATAAAAATACAATTGACTTATCAGAAACAGTGGAGGCTAAAAGGCAATGAAATGATGTATTTAAAGTGATAAAAGAAAAAAAAAGTCAACCAAGAATTCTATATCCAACAAAACAATGGTGAGAATGAAGATGAAATAAAGATACACATGTAAATCCTTAATCAAATATGGGCATACCAAACCCAGCAACATGGAAAAGTTTTATTTTCAAGTGACAACCACAATGTGATACTCACTTCTCACTTCACAACTACTAACTGGGTTATAATAAAGAAGAAAGGCAATAATAAGTATGGATGAAGATGTGTAGAAACTGGAACCCTCATGCACTGCTGGCAGAAATGTAAAATGGTATAGCTGCTTTGGAAATTATAATCTGACAGTTCCTCAAAAGACAAAATTCAGAGTTTCCATATAAACCAGAAATTTCCCTTCTAGTTATGCCCAAGAAAACTGAAAACATAAAGTTGTACATAAATGTTCAAACAGTTTTACTTATAATAAACAAAAAGTAGAAACAACCATAAATGGCTATACAATGAAATATTATTTAGTAATAAAAAGAAATGGAGTAATACATGCTACAACATGGATGAACCTCAGAAACATTTGGCTAAGTTAAAGAAGCCAGTCACAACTTATATACTTATTATCTAGTTCCATTTATATGAAATTCCCATAATAGGCAAATCTAGAGAGACAAAAAATAGGTCGGTGGTTGACTAATACTAAGAAGTGAGGGGTGAGGAAAGGGGGAGGAATGGAGAGTGACTTAGTGGATATGGGGTTTCTTTTTGGAATGATGTAAATGTTCTGAGATCAGATTGCGGTGATGGTTGTAGAGCTATGTGGATATGCTAAAAATCACTGAAGAGTTCACTTTAAAGGAGTGAATTAGGTGCTATGTGAATTATATCTAAATAAACCATTTTTTAAAGTATTATATACTGTGACCAAGAAGAATTTACCTCAGGAATGCAAGGTTAGCTAACATCTGAAAATTCAGCCTTTTCCAGTTTGTTTGGGTTTTTTTTCCTATTAAAAAGAATACTGCAATGAATAGACAATGAAGATATTTTCATCTTTTTAGACAGTTTTTTTTTTTTTAGTTTAAAATCAAGCCAGAATATGACACAGGAAACAGGTAAATGGAAATCAGAATATGAGCCTTATTCCACATAAATCCAATTGAAGAAGATGGCTTTGGATAGGCAACTAAATTGGTTTTCTAATCCTTGACTCCTAAATTTAGCACCATCACAACCAGGGACTAGAACTGAAATAAGTGACAGAGAGTAGGCCATGCTTCCTGCAGACAAGCTGGTTCTCCCATCACCCCCTCCACACCACTGACCCCCCAAAAGGGAAAAGGGATGGACACAAATGTTCCCAAACTCACCAAAGAAATTTTAGTCCCTCCAAATATATACACAAGGAATAGAGATAGGTGTTCCCCTTACAAATTCAAATAGTTTTACAGAGCTACTTACTGTATATAGACATATGAAAATGATAATTAAAACATTCTATTATTATAAATATATGTTTGTGGAAGGAATAAATTGATTATGAGTAATTGCATTTAACATTATTATGCTGAACTGCTTTCATCCCAGCTGGGGTAATTTTTTTAAAAGTGCCTTCATTTTTACATAGTAGAGGGGAGGGACAGCTTGGGGATAATCAGGACTTTGCAATAAAACCCTCCTTCATCCCAGTACTCCTATGGGATTGCCACCTGCTTCCCAGAATAGACAAGTTCTGCTTCACTACACATCTACTCATACAGAAGGATGCATGTTGAATTACTTAGCAAAGTTGAATAAAAACACCTACAGAGGGTCCATCATTGGTGATCCAGGGAGAAGTAACAGAAGGACACAAAAAAGAGAATTGGTCTTGCAAATGCATTCTGTCAAACAGCTAGATGAACAGCCAGTAATTTTGCATTAGAATGCATTTGGATACCCTATTTACAATGGGCTGGTAATCTCATAAATATTTATTGGTGAACTGAAGAAAGCAGCATAAGTCTTTACCCTTTGAGAAAGGTCTGTAACATGCATGGTGTCAGTGAAGTACGAAACCCTGATGATTTGGTTACTTCTTAATATGTCGAAGACTGGACTGTGCTTAACACATGTAAACAGTGTGAACGTAATTGTCAGAGGCACATTCCTGGAGGGCGATTGTGAGCATGTGCTTCAGAGAGTGAGCTATCAAACCCACAGCTGCTCTCCACCCCTCCCCAGAGCCCTGAAGTGGGATAATGTGGAACCCACGGATTAGCAAATTTAACCTTGAACCATTGGGAATAGGGATCAATACCTTTGAATAGAATGAATACAAGAACAGAAGGAGAAATATTGAAAAGAAAACACTTTCCACTTTCCTTGAGATAATTCTGTATCTGGGTACATTACATAATTTTCATCCTTCACTGTTGCTTGGAGGAAGTAACTGATTCTTTCTTTGAAAGTCACAGCACCACTTAAGCAATAAATATGTTCCATTTCCAATTCTATATGCTGTATGTGTCAAGTAAACAAATATTAAATATAGAACACATAGTTTTGCAGATATTTTCACATTCTGTCTACTCTCTGAAAGATTTAGGCAGCTCATAATAAAAGCACAAAAATAAAAAGACCAAAAAACAGCTATGAGTAAAACAAAGAAAACAGTCAAAAATAAGAAGGGAAAGGTAGTGAAAGAGATCACAACCTGCTGGCTGAGAAAATCCACAATAATTAAACATGATACTTAATTATGAACTTCCTTTGCAACCAAAGCAGAGAAGAACTCGTTTTGTACTATCATTCTCTTGTTTTAAAAAATTATGGGAATTCCTCAAAACTGCACATCAATATACCATTTGCTTTTCTCGCTGCCTTGGTATGATGATGAGTATCAGTAGGCAGTGGGCAATGGGCTCGTTTGTGTGTGTGAGTGTGCATGCGTGTGTGTGTTTAATTAGTACATGAACACTTCTGCTAACACTCAAAGGGAAAGCTAAGAGGCTACTTGTGAATTTGAAGATTGTGATCTTTAAAACTGGAATTCTGAAAGGGAAATAATAATTCTCCCTTTAACATCTGCTCTATGTGTGGTATCTTTCCAGGCAGGGGATATATGCAGAGAACAAGGCAGGCATGGTCCTGTCCTCACTGCACTTAAAAGCTGTTGAGAAAAAACATACTTTTGAACAAGTAATTGCAACTCTGATAAGTGTTACCCAAAGTGATGGCTGCATACTTCTCTTGTCACAAATAGCAAGGAGATTCTACTTGGCTCTGGTTAACCAGAGCATTTATCTCTGCCTAAGTGTGGAAGTTAAGAGTGCCAGATCTGGAGTCAGAATGCCTGAGTTTAACTCCTACCTCATCCAATGACTAGCGCTGTAATCTCAGCCACATTACTAGCCTCTTTGTGTTCCAGGTTCCTCATCTCTACAGTGTGGATAATAGTAGTATCTGCCTCCTAAGTAATTATGTTATTGTGGGGATTAAATGGGTCTTCTTCTCGTGACAGTCACATGGCACTAAGAGCATATTGACAGAAGTTGCAAGGCCTCTCAAGTCCTAGTCTTGGAACTCTTCAAACCTCCCTTACTCCACAGCATTCTACGGGACAGAGTGAGTTACAAAGCCAGCCCAGATTCAAAGGATGGGGACATAAGTTCCAATTCTTGATAGGAGTTGCTGCAAAGTACTGTGGCTATTTTTGCAATCTGCCACCTGGCAGTGAGGATGAACTGATCTTAGTGTTTGATTGAATGTGGGGAAATGGAAGAAAAAGGAAAGAAAGGAGCTAATGATAACTCTACATTTTCTATCCAGTGCAAATTAGGTGCATATTTTTGCAAATCACTGGTACTGAATTCAGAATCAGCTCACAATTTAACCTATAATTTTATAGTATTTTGTCATTATGTGGGGTTTTTTGAAAGTCCAAATCAAAACTCAGGTTGCTATGAGAATCATTATCTTCAATGTTGCTTAAATATTGCTGAATTTATTTTGACTTTGTACTTCAAAATCTAAGAATGTTCTTCACTATGCAGACCAAGACATGAATTACTCGTACTAGTTCCATTAGAAGAAATTCTACATATACCCTGATTTATACCAATTATGTCATAGTTATTTATGACTTTAATTGATACAATGAAGCAATATCCAAATAGTGATTCTTGCTACTCCCCATATATGCCCTGTTCACTAGCAATTGCAGCAAAGGATGTGTTGGCATCATCCCTTAATGGGGTACTCCTAACATTGTAAATAACTATTCCACATGTGTGAAAGAACTAACTTATTCTTTTTTTTTTTTTTTTTTTTTTTTTTTTTTTGCCTTTTAAAATGTCACAAGTATATTTTGTCTTGGATATCAGCTTACATTAGTTCTTGAATCTTGGCTTCCAGTTGTTTAGCATCAGCTCCACAAATTTCAAAAATCTGTTCACATTACATAAAGGTGAAATATTTATTTGATAAAATATTGCAAAAATTACTCCTCATTTCTCTCATCTGCATGACACTTTAAATATAAATACACATCAAACATGTTAAATTTATGATATTTTAATATTGGACACCCTTTCAAAAGTGTTTGTGCTAATATTTTGCCATATCTATAATTTTATTTTATTTTATTTTTTTTTCAATTAGAATAATAAGTCCTTTAATATTTTATTCTATTTTTTATGTCCTTTTAAAAAGTTATCTTTATAAATACTTTTTTTTTTAAACTTTTATTTTTTTTTTATTTTTATTTTTTTTTTATTTTATTATGTCGATATACATTGTAGCTGATTATTGCTCCCCATCACCAAAACCTCCCTCCCTTCTCCCTCCCCCCCTCCCCCCCAACAATGTCCTTTCTGTTTGCTTGTTGTATCAACTTCAAATAATTGTGGTTGTTATATCTTCTCCCCCCCCCGGTTTGTGTGTGTGTGTGTGTATGTGTGTGTGTGAATTTATATATTAATTTTTAGCTCCCTCCAATAAGTGAGAACATGTGGTATTTCTCTTTCTGTGCCTGACTTGTTTCACTTAATATAATTCTCTCAAGGTCCATCCATGTTGTTGCAAATGGCAGTATTTCATTCGTTTTTATAGCTGAGTAGTATTCCATTGTGTAGATGTACCACATTTTCCGTATCCACTCATCTGATGATGGGCATTTGGGCTGGTTCCAACTCTTGGCTATTGTAAAGAGTGCTGCGATGAACATTGGGGAACAGGTATACCTTCGACTTGATGATTTCCATTCCTCTGGGTATATTCCCAAAAGTGGGATGGCTGGGTCGTATGGTAGATCTATTTGCAATTGTTTAAGGAACCTCCATACCATTTTCCATAGAGGCTGCACCATTTTGCAGTCCCACCAACAATGTATGAGAGTTCCTTTTTCTCCACAGCCTCGCCAGCATTTATCGTTCATAGTCTTTTGGATTTTAGCCATCCTAACTGGGGTTAGATGGTATCTCAATGTGGTTTTGATTTGCATTTCCCGGATGCTGAGTGATGTTGAGCATTTTTTCATATGTCTGTTGGCCATTTGGATATCTTCCTTAGAGAAATGCCTACTTAGCTCTTTTGCCCATTTTTTAATTGGGTTGCTTGTTTTCTTCTTGTAAAGTTGTTTGAGTTCCTTATATATTCTGGATATTAATCCTTTGTCAGATGTATATTTTGCAAATATTTTCTCCCACTCTGTTGGTTGTCTTTTAACTCTTTTAATTGTTTCTTTTGCTGTGCAGAAGCTTTTTAGTTTGATATAATCCCATTTGTTTATTTTTCCTTTGGTTGCCCGTGCTTTTGGGGTCGTATTCATGAAGTCTGTGCCCAGTCCTATTTCCTGAAGTGTTTCCCCTATGTTTTCTTTAAGAAGTTTTATTGTCTCAGGGTGTATATTTAAATCCTTAATCCATTTTGAGATGATTTTAGTATACGGTGAGAGGTATGGATCTAGTTTCATTCTCCTGCATATCGATATCCAGTTATCCCAGCACCACTTGCTGAAGAGGCAGTCCCTTCCCCAGTGAATAGGCTTGGTGCCTTTGTCAAAGATCAGATGGCAGTAAGTGTGTGGGTTGATTTCTGGATTCTCTATTCTATTCCATTGGTCAGTGTGTCTGTTTTTATGCCAGTACCATACTGTTTTGGTTATTATAGCTTTGTAGTATAGCTTAAAGTCAGGTAGTGTTATGCCTCCAGCTTTATTTTTTTTGCTCAGCATTGCTTTGGCTATTCGTGGTCTTTTATTGTTCCATATAAATGTCTGAATAGTTTTTTCCATTTCTGAGAAAAATGTCTTTGGAATTTTGATGGGGATTGCATTGAATTTGTATATCACTTTGGGTAGTATGGACATTTTCACTATGTTGATTCTTCCAATCCAAGAGCATGGAATATCTTTCCATCTTCTTGTATCCTCTCTAATTTCTCTCAGCAGTGGTTTGTAGTTCTCATTATAGAGATTTTTCACCTCCTTGGTTAACTCTATTCCTAAGTATTTTATTTTTTTGGTGGCTATTGTAAATTGGCAGGCTTTCTTGATTTCTCCTTCTGCATGTTCACTATTGGAGAAAAGAAATGCTACTGATTTTTGTGTGTTGATTTTGTATCCTGCTACTGTGCTGAAATCATTTATCAATTCCAACAGTTTTTTTGTAGAGGTTTTAGGCTGTTCGATATATAGGATCATGTCATCTGCAAACAGGGACAGTTTGACTTCATCTTTTCCAATCTGGATGCCCTTTATTTCCTTCTCTTCTCTGATTGCTCTGGCTAGTACTTCCAACACAATGTTGAATAGGAGTGGTGAGAGTGGGCATCCTTGTCTAGTGCCTGTTCTTAAAGGAAAAGCTTTCAGCTTTTCCCCATTCAGGATGATATTGGCTGTGGGTTTGGCATATATGGCTTTAATTATGTTGAGATACTTTCCCTCTATACCTAACTTATAGAGGGTCTTTGTCATGAATGAGTGCTGAACTTTATCAAATGCTTTTTCAGCATCTATAGAGATGATCATATGGTCCTTGTGTTTGAGTTTATTAATATGGTGTATCACATTTATTGATTTGCGTATGTTGAACCAACCTTGCATCCCTGGGATGAATCCCACTTGATCGTGATGAATAATTTTTCATATGTGTTGCTGTATTCTGTTTGCTAGTATTTTAGTGAGGATTTTTGCATCTATATTCATCAAGGATATCGGCCTGTAGTTTTCTTTTTTGGTTATATCTTTACCTGGTTTTGGTATCAGGATGATGTTTGCTTCATAGAATGACTTTGGGAGATTTGCGTCCGTTTCAATCTTTTGGAATAGTTTGTAAAGAATCGGTGTCAATTCCTCTTTGAATGTTTGGTAAAATTCTGCTGTGAATCCATCTGGTCCTGGGCTTTTCTTTGTTGGGAGCCTTCTGATAACAGCTTCAATCACCTTTATTGTTATTGGTCTGTTCAAATTTTCTACGTCTTCACGGTTCAGTTTTGGGAGCTTGTGTGTGTCCAGAAATTTATCCATTTCCTCCAGATTTTCAAATTTGTTGGCGTATAGTTGTTTATAGTAGTCGCGAATGATTCCTTGTATTTCAGATGAATCAGTTGTAATATCGCCTTTTTCATTTCTAATTTTTGTTATTTGAGTCTTCTCTCTTCTTTTTTTTTGTTAGCCATGCTAATGGTTTGTCAATTTTATTTATCTTTTCAAAAAACCAACTTTTTGATTCGTTGATGTTTTGAATTGTTTTTTGGTTTTCAATTTCATTCAGTTCTGCTCTGATCTTAATGATTTCTTTCCGTCTGCTAACTTTAGGATTGGATTGTTCTTGTTTTTCTAGTTCTTTAAGGTGAAGTGTTAGGTTGTTCACTTGCCATCTTTCCATTCTTCTGAAGTGAGCATTTAATGCAATAAATTTTCCCCTCAATACTGCTTTTGCAGTATCCCACAGGTTTTGGTATGATGTATCATTGTTTTCATTAGTTTCAATAAACTTTTTGATTTCCTGCTTGATTTCTTCTTGGACCCATATGTCATTAAGTAGAATGCTGCTTAATTTCCATGTGTTTGTATAGTTTCCAGAGTTTTGTTTGTTATTAATTTCTACTTTTAATCCATTGTGGTCTGAGAAGATACATGGGATAATTCCAATTTTTTTGAATTTATTGAGACTTATTTGTGACCTAATATGTGATCTATCCTGGAGAATGATCCATGTGCTGCTGAAAAGAATGAATATTCTGAGGTTGTTGGGTGGAATGTTCTGTAGATATCTGCCAATTCCAATTGGTCTAGAGTCTTGTTTAGATCTTGTGTTTCTCTACTGATTCTTTGCCTAGATGATCTGTCTAATATTGACAGTGGAGTGTTCAGGTCCCCTGCTATTATGGTATTAGTGTCTATTTCCTTCTTTAGGTCTAATAGAGTTTGTTTTATAAATCTGGCTGCTCCAACATTGGGTGCGTACATATTTATGATTGTTATGTCTTCTTGATGGATCAGTCCTTTTATCATTAAGTAGTGTCCCTCATTGTCTCTTCTTATGGTTTTTAGTTTAAAGTCTATTTTGTCAGATATAAGAATAGCTACTCCAGCTCGTTTTTCTTTTCTGTTTGCATGGTAAATCTTTTTCCATCCTTTCACTCTTAGTCTGTGTGAATCTTTATGGGTGAGGTGGGTCTCTTGTAGGCAGCATATAGTTGGGTCCTGCTTTTTGATCCAGTCAGCCAGTCTGTGTCTTTTAATTGGGGAATTTAAGCCTTTAACATTAAGAGTTGCTATTGAAAGGTGTTGATTTATTCCTAGCATTTTATTGGTTGTTTGGTTGTCTTAGGTTTCTTTTGTTCCTTGCTTTCTGATTTACTGTTTGCTTTCTTTGTTTGGTGGTTCCTTAGGTTGTAGATAGTGTTTTTGTTAGCTTGTTTTCTCTTCATGAATGCCATTTTTATTGTACTAGCGGGTTTAGATTTTTCTTAGGTTTTTATGGCAGTGGTAGTTATTTTTCAGGAACCAAACCCAGTACTCCCTTGAGGATTTCTTGTAAGGGTGGTCGTGTGGTAGTGAACTCCCGCAGTTTTTGTTTGTCTGAGAAATATACTATTTGCCCCTCATTTCGGAAGGATAGCCTTGCAGGGTAGAGTATTCTTGGCTGGCAATCTTTGTCTTTTAGTATTTTGAAAATATCATCCCATTCCTTTCTAGCTTTTAGGGTTTGTGATGAGAAGTCTGATGTTAACCTGATTGGGGCTCCCTTATAGGTGATTTGACGCTTCTCTCTTGCAGCTTTTAAGATTCTCTCTTTGTCTCTGAGTTTTGCCAATTTGACTATGACATGTCTTGGAGAAGGCCTTTTTGGGTTGAATACGTTTGGAGATCGTTGAGCTTCCTGGATCTGAAGATCTGTGATTTTTCCTATACCTGGGAAGTTTTCTGCCACTATTTTGTTGAATATGTTTTCAATGGAATCTCCATTTTCCTCCCCTTCTGGAATACCCATGACTCGGATATTTGAGCACTTGAGGTTGTCTGATATCTCTCTCAGATTTTCTTCCATGTCCTTGATTCTTTTTTCTTTCTTTTTGTCTGCTTGTGTTATTTCAAACAGCCCATCTTCAAGTTCAGAGGTTCTCTCTTCAACTTCGACAAGCCTGCTGGTTAAACTCTCCGTTGTGTTTTTTATTTCGCTGAATAACTTCTTCAGTTCAGCAAGTTCTGCTACATTTTTTTTCAGGACATTGATTTCCTTGTATATTTCCTCTTTCAGATCCTGTATACTTTTCCTCATTTCATCATGATGTCTAGCTGAGTTTTCTTGTATCTCATTCAGTTTCCTTAGAATTATCACTCGAAATTCCTTGTCAGTTATTTCAAGGGCTTCTTGTTCTATAGGATCTAGAGTATGAGATTTATTAACTTTTGGTGGTGTACTTTCTTGATTTTTTGTATTTCTGGTGTCTTTTTTTTGGTGTTTATTCATTGTGGCAGGGGGTTTCACAGTCCACCGGTTTGAGACTAATGACTAACTAGGATGTTGCTGTGGTTGCCAATTTGGTATGGCTCCCGCCGTGACTGCTCAGTTGGCCTCTAGTGTCTTGTGTGTGTGGTTGCCTCGGGTCTTGGGCTTCTCCGGGGATCCACCTTTCTGGTCAGCTTGGACTCTGCTGGGCTGGTGGATCACGTACCATAGGGTGTGTGATCTCTGTTGAGCTTTCACTTTCTGTACAGGACTTCTCCCCGTTCCATGTGCTCTGGCCCAGGCTGTTAGATCGTGCAGTGGCGACCCCACCGGGTGTGTGGTTTCTGTCGAGTCTCCGCCTCCCTGGCCGCACGTCTCCCCCCTTTGTGCACACTGTGCTGGGCTGGGGTGTGTCTTCTGCACCCCTCGTCTATCAGCTGGGCCTTCAAGACCCTGCTCAGCACCGCCTCGCCCAGGAAGTCTACCAGGTTTCTGCTAGGCACAGACTACCGGTCTCTCTGGGTGCCTTTGTAGCACTGTGTAGATCTTTCTCGGGTCTTGTTCACCTTTGTATCCCCCCGGTATAAACCGAGTCTAGTGCCTGCCTGCAGCCTGCTCTCCGGCAGGTTCAAGCGGACCTGGGAACTCTCCTGCCAGACTATTCCCAACCAGAAATTCGTTAGGCTTTTTTCCAAACTGGTGGTCGCAGAGATGGTATCTGCCTCCCAGTAACAGGAAGTTTACCAGGGCGGAGTCCAGGGTGTGGTGGAGTGACAGTCGGCCCGCCCGTACTTCCTAGCCCTCCCAACACTGGTTCGGACGCCCCACACCCCCAGCCCCGCCAGAGAACCGCGGAGGGAGTGGGAGAGGAGGCCGGCCCGCAGGGTCCGGAAAGCCCCGCGCCAGGCCAAGCAAATGGGCTCAGTGATGGCCGAGCAGGGCGGAGCTGCCCGCACCTGGGAAAATGGAGGCAGCACCGGGGCAGTGAGTGGCCTGGTGGTGCAGGCGGGAGCCGCGTGGGCATCCACCCCCCGACCAGAGCTGTGCCAGGGATCACTCACAGTGCTGTGCCAGGTCGGGCGCTCTCTCTGTCTCTGGTTTGTTGCCTTCCGTGTTCTCGGCGCTGCCGCCTCGGGCTGTTCAGTCGCGGCGCCGCTCGGGCGCTCCCAGGAATCTTCTTTTTTTTTTTTTTTTTTTTTTTGTCGTTTTTTCGTGACTGGCACTCAGCCAGTGAGTGCACCGGTCAGTCCTATATAGGATCCGAACCCGCGGCGGGAGGGTCGCCGCGCTCCCAGCGCAGCACTCTACCAGGTGCGCCATGGGCTCGGCCCCCAGGAATCTTCTTTAATGCCGGCCTGAAACCTCGAATCCTGAATAGGGCAGCTGGCCGCCTTCAGTGCGGCCCCAGCCTCCGGGATCCTGGCTGCATCCACAGCAGCCCTGGCGCCGTGTTCCCTGTTTCAAGACTCGCTTTTGTAGCTAAGAATCAGTTCTTTTCCTGCTCCACACTTCAAAGCTGTTGCCTGTAAATGAGGCAGCCTCTCCTGCCGGGGGTAAAGTGGCGTTGAGCCCCCACGACTGGCCAGCAGCAGCAGTCCTCCCTTAAGAGATGGCCAGAGGAAGGTCCACAAGTTTCCCGACTGCCTGAGGCCCAGTGGCCACCTTTTCCACCTCAGCTACTCCGCGCCAGCCGCCACAGCCGCCGCCATCTTGAAACCCATCGAACTAACTTATTCTAATAAGGTATTTTAGCTTTAGCTCATATAATAATTGAAAACTTCTGTATGACAAAACTATTGTCCATATTTGCAATACAGATTCCAGGAATATTAATAGCATCACCTTACCAAAAGATCTCAAAAGTAAAATTATTGACCCCCTACACCTGGATTCAGGTAAGAGAGCAAAGCCCAGGGTCCTAGGCAGGAACCAAGGGCAGAAACCTCCTCTGCCTGGAAGCTGGCAAGAAACCATGCTAAAAACATCCCTTTTGCACAGGTGGCCCACCACAGCCACAACCACAGATGCTGCAAAAGCAGCTTGAAACCACAGCAGTGCCACAGCCACCATGCAGGCAGCATTGGCACAAGGAGAGTCATCAGTGGAGACTAGAAATAGAAGAGGATAACTCTGTCCTCAATTCCCACTCCACAGTGGTAGAAGAAGAAACTGCTCTGCCAGATGACCAGACATCAATGTAGAGATACTAGAAATATGAAAACCCAAGAAAATATGACAGTACCAAAAGAATATAGGAAGTCTCAAATACCAGACCCTATAGAGCAGGAAGACTTTGAAATGACTAAAAAGGTATTACAAGCAGCAATCTTAAAGAAACTCACTGACATACAAGAAGACTGAGTTAGACACACGATGAAATGAGAAAAAAAAAATCCAGTATTTGAAGGAGGAAATTTACAAAGAGTTTAGTACCTTGAAAAATATTGTAGCAGAACTCATGGAACTGAAAGATACACTGAATGAGATAAAAAAAAACACAATCAATAGCTTAAGCAGCAGGCTAGAACAAGCAGAAGAAAGAATCTCTGATCTTGAAGATAGTCTTTTCAAAATAAACTGGGTGGACCAAAAAAAAAAAAAAAGAAAAAAGAAAGAAAGAAAATAGAAAGGACTTTTAAGAAATGAAGAAAATTTAAGAAAGCTAGCAGACAACCTTAAGCACACACACATTCAAATCATGGGTGTTCCAGAAGGGGAGGAGAAAGAAAAAGGTACGGAAAACCCATTCAATGAAATAATAATGGAAAACATCCCAGTATAGAGAGATATAAGGACACTCAAATCTAGGAGGCTCAAAGATCCCCTGAAAGATTCATCCCAAAGATCCTCTACAAGACACATTATAGTTAAACTGGCAAAGCTCAAAGACAATGTGACAATCTTAAGAGAAGCAAGATAAAAGCATCAAATCACCTAAAAGGGAGCCCCTATCAGACTAAGAGCAGACTTCTCAACAGAAACTCTACAGGCCAGAAGAAAATAGGATGATATATTCAAAATACTAAAAGAAAAAACTGCCAGCCAAGAATACTATACCCAGCAAGGCTATCTGTCAGAAATGAGGGGGGAAATGGTATATCTTTCAGAGAAACCAAAGTCTGCAGGAGTTCTCCACCACACAGCCAGCCCTACAAGAAATGCTCAAGGAAGTCCTGTATCTGGAATATGGAAATGATAATCACTACCACAAATACACAAGAAAGAACAAAACCCAGTGGTAGAACAAAAAATGCAAATGAGAAAGAGAAAGAAACTGAATCTTACCACCACAAAAAACCATAATGACAATGAAATAATGCCCCTGCTTTATTTCTGATTTTGGTAGTTTTGGTCTTCTCTCTTTTCTTGGTCAGTCTTGATAAACGTTTGCAAATTTTGTTGATCTTTTAAAATAATCAACTTTTGGCTTTGTTGATTTTCTCTATTGTTTTTTAATTTCCTACTTCATATATTTCTGTTGCAATATTTGTTATTGCCTAGATAAAATTGCTTTTAGTTTAGTTTGCTCATCTTTTTCTATTTTCATACAGTAGAGTTTACATTACTGATTTGAGATTTTTCTTATTTCTAATGTAGATGTTTACAAGTATAAATCTTCCCCTAAGCACTGCATGAGCCCCTCATCCTATAAATTTTGATATGTTGTGCTTTGATTTTTATTTCTCTAATTTCCGTGTGATTTTTCTTTTTACCCATCGTTTATTTAGGAGAGTGTTATTTAATTTCCACACATCTGTGAATTTTCTAAATTTCATTCTGTTATTGTGGTCAGAGAACATACTTTCTATTATTTTCTATGATCTGAGTCTTTTTAAGTGTATTAAGACATTTGTGGCCAAAAATAAAAGTGAAAAGTTTATGGAAACATAGAATTAAAAAATAATGTGAATATTTCCATGAACTTTTTGAAGTACCTTTCATACCAGCTAATTTGAGAAGCATGAAACTGAAAGGCTTCCTTGGCACAATGTGGCCACAGCTGGTGCTCAATGGAAGAAATATATGTTTAAAAATAATTATCAAATCGTACATTTTAAATATGTGTATTTTGCCAATTATACCTCAATAACTCTATTAAAAATGTGAAAATAAGTAAAATTACTGAATACATGTTTGTTTATTTTTGTGCTAATTATATTTTTTCAGCTTTGTTGGGGTATAATTGACAAATAAAAATTGCACATATTCAAGGTGTACAATATGTTTTTATGCATGTATACATTGTGAACTAGTGACCACACAAAAGCTAATTAACATATTCATTATCTGCTATAGTTCCACATTCACCACCTATTGAATTGAATTCATGATCACGGTACTAATGTAAAACTTACAATAGTCCAGGACCTCTCTTAGCATCAACTGTACCCATGTATAGGAACATTTGGTGGCTTTACTGTGAATACTCCTAAACATCTCTCTCTGTCTTCCCTTCTCCATCTCCACAGCCACTGCTTTCATTTAGACTCTGAGAAGTTCCTGACCAGGTCTTCCTGCCTGTATGTCCCCTTCTTGGGCTTATTCTCTACATGTTTCTAAAATGCAAACACAATTATTAACTTCCCTGCACAACAAAGTTAATACCTCTACCTTACCCAGAGTCCATTCCAAACCAATACTTTCAAAGGATTCCAGAATAAGTTAACAGATTAATTTAGGCTATTCTCGACTGTTCAGTGAGAGAAAGGATACATTTACAAAGAAATTGGATTGTTATTCCAAAGGCCAGACTATTTATTTTCTTGGCTATAATTCAAGCTACAAGTTCAACAGTTTTTGAGTGGAGACCTTGGATATAAGCTATGCATAGTGCCTTCAATTTCAAAATATTGGGGTTTATTCCTGTTTTCCAGGCTTATTTCCCTCCACATGTCACAGATGGAGAAAAATGGCTGTGATGTTACCACATGACAATGGCTTCTTGGTTTTTGAATTTTCAAGTTGTTTAGGATCCTCTTCTGAAGTTCCGTGTGTCTTAGGTCAACGAAAGCATACATGTAACGAGTGCTGGCTCATTCCAGAGAAGGAGAGAAGGATAAAACATGGTCCTTGTTCTCAAGGACCTCATGACCCTTTAGGTGAGACAGAAATAGAACATGTAAGAGTAGTTCAGTATGAAACACATTAACATAACATTAGAAGACTGATAGAGTTTGGATGTGTTTTCCCACCAAAACTCCGGTGGAAATCTGATCCCCAATGTGGCAGTGTTGGGAACTGTTTGAGTCGTGGGGTCAGATCCCTCATGAACAGATGAATGCTCTCCTTGGGGCATGGGGGTAGTGATTGAGTTCTCACTTTATTAGTTCCTGTGAGAACTGGTTGTTTAGAGGACCCTGGCTCCTCCTCTCTCTCTCTTGCTTCCTCTCACCATGTGATCTGCTGGTTCCCGCCAGCTGCCTGTCATGTGCAATGAGTAGAAGCAGCCCGAGGTCTGTGCCAGATGCAGCTGTCACAGAATCATAAGCCAAATAAACCTCTGTTCTTTGTAAATTACCCAGTTTCGGGTATTCTGTTATAGCAACACAAAATGGACTAATACAAGGACCAAGGAAGAGTTTATTGAGGAAGGGATTACTAAATATGGTGAAATCAGGGAACATTTCACAGATGAGCTGCACATGAATAAGTCTTGAAAGGTGAATAGGAATTTACAGGTAGAAAAGTTAGGGAATAATATTCCAATGGGAGGGAACAGCAAAAACAATTTTATGAAGATGTGAAGTAGCATATGTTCAGGTAAGTGTGATGACTTAGGTCAGCTTAGCATTTGGCAGGAGAAGTGGTGGAAGATGAGGACAGGTGCTGAACCGTGGAGCACTCCCTGTTCTGTGTGTGCCCATGGTGCACGGAAGGCCCAGTATTCGGTTGAACTGTATGGAATTGACATTTCTATAGGTCAAATGAGGCAAATACTGGAATTTCAGAGATTCACATATTAAAATTTATCTTTGAATTCATAAGCTACCTTCAACTTTGACATTTTGAAGTGAGTTTGTCTAACGTGACACATTTGTTTGTGAGAAAAAGAAGCCCACTTAATGTTTCTCAGGTAAAGAGTGATTTACTGAGTGGGAGCAAAAACAGATCTCCTAGGAGTCCAAAAACAAGAACTGGGCTCAGCCAAGCCTCGTGGGAAACAGAAATGACCCCCACACTGCCCTCACCATGGCATTGCTGTTCTTTTGGTTGATCTGCTTTTCTTTCTGTGTCACTTGATTTTCTTGACTGACTCATGGTTCCTTCTTCCTCATGCCTTCAGCTTGCTGTAGACATGGCACCCCCAGCCCTTCTCCAGGTCATAACACTTTGGCCTTGACTTTCTCCATCAGCTGAGAACTTCCCAGCATGTTCTGAAATTCTGAGAGGATGAACCTCACTGGCCCAGCTCATCTTTTGGTACTAGGCTGTAGGTCACTGGCCCATGTGTAAGCTGGCTTTCTCTCCACATCCACTACCCACCAGCCAGTCAATTATCCACGACTGTGGGAATAACATGGCTACTTAATGGCGGGAGGTGTGGTGTGGCCACTTTCCTCAGAGCAGGATGTGGTGGACAGGTCCACCGAGGCTGGGCAGCACTGCTCATTCTCCCAGTAAGGCAGGCTGAGGGTCGCTGAGTTGGTTCTTGAGGTCTCAGAAGAACTAATCACCAAGATTTTGTTTTCAGCTCTAAGAATATTTAAGAAATGTGTCCTTGATATCATTGCCCAGAATAACTCTGATCTTCATCAAACTTGACATTTCTGCATTAAATAATTCCTATCATTGCTGGAGTTTGAGTCTGCAGGGGGAAAAAATGCACTAATTAAGTTTTGACAGCAAGATCCCCTGTTTATTAACTGCATCCTTCTGAGAATATAAGCAATATTTGACAGTCATTCCTTTCCTACCTGCCCACGTTAGACATACTTGAATATCTGCTTTTTGGCTTTTAAAACAAAAAGCCTGTCTTACAACACCAGCAGCTATTGGGGAGCAAGTGAGCTGCGGGGCTACAGGAGCTCTGTTTTATCTTCTCATCCCCTCTCATGCCTTCACTCTGCCACCGCCAGTAGCCTTTGCCCACGTAGCATGTTATTTCTCTACAGGAAGTAAGGTGGCCCAACTAGCAATAAGTGGCCTCATAAAGAGGTGATTAATTTTAACATGTGTAGATTCTAGTCTGGCTCCAATAAACATCAAATAGAGCATGAGACAGATGTCATAGAAAACCCCTTTTTCACTTCCTATGTGGTGTCTCAGAACAAGAAAAATCTATTCAACTGTCACTAATGAATGCTATTAATAAATACAATATCATCAGGCAACAGTGGAACTCAGTAACAGAACTTACAAAATAGTCCTCGACCCTGGAGCTAGTCTCAGGAATATCTATAGCTCTCCTCCTGACCTCAAGACCAGTCATATCAAAATGCCTGGAGAGCAAGGTCCAGGAAGTTGTATATTTAACAAACTCTAAAAGTGATTCTGATTCTCAGACACGTCCGAATACCACTTGTTTAAAGGCTACAAATATGTATGACTTGGATTCTTATAACCATTTTAGAAAATTGATTTTATATGAACTCACTTTAACCACATCAGCAAGTTTTTTCTTGGGTTGAAATTACTATTTATTAATCACATATTCAAACAATATATAGGGGTTTGTGTGTATGTGTGTATATGTTTGTATAAAATGACCTTAACCAAAAAATTTATGATTCTTTATAAATCCACTGAATACCCAGATCCCAAACAAGCTTCAAACCCTTTCAAAAAGTGTATTGAGTAGGCCAAAAAAAAATGACTGCCTTTAGTTCTTCACCTTTAGTTTGAGGCTCACCAAGTTAGATGTAACTGTTGATTTTAAGGTCACACTGGATGACAGATACTGCCACTGGTCTCTGCAGGGGGACAAATCTCTCAGTTCGACCAGATGACTACACTGTGCACAGGCACACAGAATGCTCAGCACTTATCTAATCGCAGACAAGCAATCTGAATTCCTTACGTGTAGGCCATTGATGACTAAATGTATCCAGAGATCTGGATTTGCAGAGAATGTTTTCTCAATACTTAAAGCTCAGTGAATCAATTGAGCCAGGGACTCCCAGCCTACTTTGTACTGTGCAGAGAAACAAATACATACAGGATACCGAGCACTGTGTAATCTAATTTTGTAGAAAGAAAGCATGATTTTTATGATGAGAGAATTCTAGTTCTTATTTCACACACACACATTGAACCTAACAAGAATTTAAAGATTTAAAGCCATCACTCTGGGGAGACTGCCATTCTGAAAGCCATCTATTAGCACGTTTAGTGTGAGTTTATCTTGAAATGCTGGTCCTTTTGAAAAAGAAGTTTATCTGATAAGTCCCTTGAGGTTCTTTAAAGAGAAAACAGAGCACTGTCTGATGCAATTTGTCTAGAGAATGCTAACTCCACTGTGATGTCACAGGAATTGGGTGAAAATATCTTCTACCTTTTGTTTCTTCTGTATTTTTCATTTGACTTGATCTTTAATTTATTCTCTAGAAAAGGCAAAATGTTTTGTTTCAGAAATGGATCCATCCTGAGGAGGCGTAAAACTCTTTTCTCTCTGTTCTTTCTTTATCAGAAATCACTTTCATAGCTAAGCAATAGCATGGGAAATAGATTTTTCAGACCCTAAAACATAAATGAGCCCTCTTGTCCACCCAAAGTTCTGGAAAATGCAGTTTACAAATAACAAATGGTGAGGCATAGTACAATAGACTCATTGGTTGTAGGTAAATTGAGTGAAAAGCACTCTAGAAAATTTGTAGACTTGTAAGTTAAACAATTGGTTCTACTGAAATTCAGCAGATCAAGACCAGTTAAAATGGTCTTGGGATAAACAAGTCATCCTTGTTACACTTGTAATGAAGAATAGGTGATGGAGCACCCTTCTGTTGATCTCCTGTGTCCCCTTCAGCTCTCACTGCCTTGCTTGTTTCTTCTAATGTCCAGCAGAGTGTCTGACATATAGCGAACTTGCAATAAATATCAGTGGAACTGAATGAATGAACAAAAGAATGAATGGAAAAATTTAAAAATGAGTAGCAGTGTCTCAATGGGTTATAGAAACATAATGTGATGGGCTGAATTGTATCCCTCATAAAATTTGTATGTTAAAATGCTAACCCTCAGAGCCTTAGAATATGACCTTATTTGGAAATAAGGTCAGTGCAGATATAATTAGTCAAGATGAAGTCATACTTAAGCAGGGTAGGCTCGTAATCCTATATGACTGCCATCTTTATAAAAAGGGGAAATTTGGAAATAGACCTGCACACACAGAGAATACCACATGAAGAATGGAGTTATGCTGCCACAAATTAAAGAACTACCAGAAGCTAGGGGGAGGCCTGGAACAGATCCGTCCCCAGTGCCTTCAGACAGAGCATGCCCCATAGATGACTTAAAGACCTCAGACTTCTGGCATCCAGAACTGAGGTAATAAATTTCTGTTGTTTAAGCCACTCAGTTTGTGGTACTTTTTTTTACAGCAGCCTTAACAAACCAATAGTCATAGCAATTAAGAGTTTGGAAGTAGGAAGAGTACCCCCAAAGTTGAAAGAAGACATCAAGAAAACCAGAGGAAGTGTCACAACCACTACTTAGGATTCAAGAAAACGAAACTCTGCCTTGGAATGGACAGGCAGAAATGGTGGTCTAGGGTGCCAGGCAGTGACCGGATGCAACTCAGGAAGAAGAACAAGCAGCCGCCAAAGGAGGCTGGAGATGCAGTAACATGAGGGTTGGTTAACCAAACTCCTTCGTGGTCAGAATTAAGCCTGGTTAAATGTCATCTTCAATGTTTAAATTCAATGATTAAATTGATGTGGGGACTGGGAATGGAGCAGAATTGGAAGTGGGGATCCGAGGCATACAGATGTGGTAAGGAAGAGGATGTGCAACCTGGAAACTAGTTGGCACAAAAGCATGTCATTATGTTTGGGCATATTTCCTACTTAAAGTTAAATTGGCTACACCATATGCAAGGAAAGTAGAAAAGTTTAGTCAGGATCTCTCACCTTACATCTGTTACAAATGGGCAAGATTCAGCACATTCACTAGAAACAATTATAAAAGTAGTGTAACTGTGCATGTGTGCCCATTTACTGATTCAGCATGATTGTTTTAATTATGTAATGCTTGGCTTATGGCTGCTATTGTGTACTAAGAGTATAAAGATAACTGGTCTGCACTACTGGATGGCAAAGCATGGAAGGTGGGCAGAGCATGGAGGGTCAGTGGAGAATGGCAGAGCTCATGTCTGTGAATAAAGCATGTCTGTGAAGCTTACATCTGAACAATAAAGTTCATCTACCTTGCATAAAGCTGCCAGGGTCTTCTTTCAATTACGTGACTCACAACCTGCACAAGAAGGGGCAGAAGGATCTGAGATTTCTGTATCACAATTGGTGTAGTCTCGAAAGGATGAGCAGGTAAAGGAGCCACGGGCCCCTTGGGATGGGGAGAAGATGTGGCTGCCCTCAAGCATCTGGTAGCTGGCGGCAGTGTTCTTGTAGACTTGGGCTCCACTGGAAACGTACAACTTCGTGGATGGGTCCCTGAGCACGTAGAGAAAGTTCTCGAAGTGCTGGCTCCGTGGTGAAAGATGAAAAGTGCCAGTGTGCAGCTGGCCAGATGGACTGACTACTGTCCACTGCACTTGGAGCCAACATAGACCAGGCACTCCATGAGGCAGCATGGCCGAAGGTACACCTGTTGGAGACTGAAGTACAGCAACAGGTCACCCCCATTCCTGAAGCTGAGGATGATGATGACCCTGAGGGTGAGTTGGGAGAATCTGTGCATCTCCTTGCACGACCTGTTGTGCATCAGAAAATGAAGCCCTAGCTGCTTGGCTTCTACTGTTGTGGGACCTAGGGGTGGATGGCAAATGTGCAGCATGTGTTAGTGTTGGTGGGTACTGGTGCAGAATGTAACCTGATACCTGGCAACCCAGATAAGTTTCTGGGGGCCACAGTGACTGTTGATTGCTATGGAGGACAGACTATTAAAGTCAAAGCTGTGTCTTTGCCGCTGGGCATTGGATGATTGCCCCCTTGAGTATGTGCTGTGTATGTGTCACCAGTAGCTGAGTGCATCTTGGGTGTCGATGTGCTTTGTGGTTTGCACCTGCAGACAACAGCTGGAGAATTCCAGCTGCAGATCCAGACAGTACAGCCTGTGTTGCAGGGACATGTGAAACAATATGGTTTGCTGGGAGGACATACAGAGATAAGTGCCACTATCTTGGTGTTAGAAAAGTTTGGCATCATTCATCCTGCACGTAGCTTCTTTATGCCCCAGTGTGGCCAGTGAAAAAAAACTGTTGGTACATGGAGAATGACTATGGACTATCTGGAATTGAACAAAGTACTGCCTCCTTTACGTGTGACTGTACCTTCAGTTCATGACCTGATGGATCAGCTGATGACCCAGCTGGGAAACTTGTCATTATGTACTGGATATTGCAATTTTTTTTTCTCTCAGCTGATAGCCAAGAACAGTTTGCCTTTGCCTGGGAAGGAAGACAATGAACTTTTCAAGTGTTGCTCCAAGGTTATCTGCATAATCCAACTATCTGTCATGGTTTGGTGGTTAGGGACCTAGCCAAGTGGACTAGACCTGGCACAGTTACATTGTTTCATTATTGATGATGTTACTAACCTCTGATTCTCTTGCAGATTTAACCCAAGTGGTGTTGGCACTGTTATGCCATTTGGAACAATGTGGGTAGGCCATGAACACAACCAAATTGCAAGGACCTGGGCTGTCTATCAAATTCTTGGGAGTTGTTTGGTCAGGTGAGACACCAGTTATCCCAGGACCATATCTAGAACAAAGAAGCACTGTGTCTACAATTCCTTTGTCTAATGATTTGCAAACTGTGTTAGAACCAGTAGAGGTTGTGGAGGGAACTTTGAGACAACCTATACCCAAGGAGGTGCAGACCACATCTTTCCATGAGGGACAGGGACCTATTGCAGAGCAGGCTTGGTATGCAGATGGCTCCAGCATGGGACCCTCAGCATCGGGGATGGATGTTGCTGTCCAGCCCTTAACTGATACCTTGTGGTATGAGAATGGTATAGGGCAAACCAGCCAGTGGGCTGAACTAAGAGCAGTATGGATGGTGGTAAAAAATGAGCCAGGGCCATTAACCTTCTGTACTGACGGCTGGGCTGTATTCAAGGGTTTGACCCCTTGGATCTCTACTTGGAAGCATCGATGGTGGCTGATAGGTCACCAGTCCTTGTGGGGGCAAGCCATGTGGCAAGAGTTATGGGAATTAGGACAGGAAAAGGAAGTAACTCTTTTCCATGTCACAGGACATCCCCCCTTAGCCAGTTCAGGCAATGATGAAGCTGATGTGCTAGCTTAGGTAAGGTGGCTGGAGAGAGCTCCAGCAGCTGATGTAGCTGGGTGGCTACACTGAAGAATGCAGCATGCTGGCTGCAAGAACATGTGGTCAATGGATCACTGGGTGCCGCATAAACCCAAGAAAGAATGCTCCTGATGGGAAGATGTGCTCCTAATGAGAAGATGGGTGCCCCTGATGGGCAGATAACCTGTGTGAGAGTGCCCCTGACATGGTGGCAGGTGGATTTTGTGGGACCACTGTCAAAGTCAGAGAATTACTGGGCTTCTGATTTTATGGCCTTGTGGGGCCCCAGACCAGGTAAGCACTGTGAAGGCATTGAGGAGCCTTATGGCCACGTATGGTCTTTTGAAAAGGGGATTAAGGCTGTCTGTCAGCCCCCCATCTTTGAAAGGATGGACATTTTGGTTGTGGCCCCAGTCAGGATCCTGAATGAGAGACCCTGCAAGGGCAGGTCCTCTCTGGTGCAGGCTCTGCTGCACAGAGCTTCAGCACCTATTCAGTTGTAGGTCACTACTAAAGATGATCTCCTGAAACCAGGATATGGTAAGAATGAAAATAATCTCTTTCTGGCCCCAGCTTGTTTACATCAGGGGCAGATAGTACAATGGGAATGACCATGGAAAATAGAAGCCCCCACTTATGCTGGGTAGGCCTAATTGGACATTGGGGGAAAGGACTAGAAGAAGACTTGCAAGTCTCACCTTAGATAACAAGTACTTGGCCTCCCCGAGTAAAATTAACATGGCCTGGAACAGATAAATATTCTATCTTAAAGGGTACATTTGTACTATTATTGTGACCTATTATGAGTTCCCCTATACTGTTACATGTAGAACCTACAAATCCAACAGGGTTAGCTGATAAAATATGGTATCATAAACCAGGTAAGATACCTGTTCCTACAACCATTCTTTCTCAAGATGGAAATGAGCTGTACTGGCAGGGAGCACTTGTGTTTTAGTAGCATGTTGGTACAGTCTATATTGCTTCTATGGCCTACGGATGCAAGGGTCAGCTATCCTCACTAAGGGAACATGTAGAAGATCAAACACGTAGATTACATGGCAAGTGAAGGGGTAAACTGTAAGGAAAGTAGAAAAAGTTTAGTCAGTATCTCTCACCTTATATCTGTCATAGATGGGCAAGATTCAGCACATTCACTAGAAACAAGCTGTAAAAGTAGTGTAACTGTGCATGTGTGCCCATTTACTGATTCAGCATGATTGTTATAATTATATAATGCTTGGCTTATGGCTGCTGTTGTGTACTAAGAGTATAAAGGTAACTGCTCTGAACCACTGGATGGCAAAGCATGGAAGGTGGGCAGAGCATGGAGGGTCAGTGGAGAATGGCACAGTTCATGTCTGAGAATAAAGCAAGTCTGTGAAGCTCACATCTGAAGAATAAATTATGTCTACCTTGCATGAAGCTGCCAGGGTCTTCTTTCAATTACCTCACTGATGACCTGCACAGGAAGGAGCAGAAGGATCTGAGAGTCCTGCTCTACACCATACATGTAATTAGAATATTATTTCATACATGTCAGTGGCTGATTCTTCCAATTACACCTCTGTTTGTGGTAGGTAGTTTGTGTGAATCTCTATTTTTGACATAAAATATTCTAGCACAGTGGTTAAGATCACTAGCAGTAAGGTGTAAGACCAAAGACCAAGCACACCACCCTACCATTTACTTATTATGATGGAATTCCATTTAATACTGAATTTTGTTATATAATCTCAGATCTATTCTTAAAAGAAGGAATGTCCAGTACACAGAACTGAAAATCATTGTGTAGTTCATGAGACAGATAGCCTGTAACTTCCAGGGATTTTCTCCATCACCAATTCACTATGGAAAATTTTAGTAAAGCTATCCTATCTCTTTTTAAAAATCACCAGACATATTTCTTGCTTATTTCCAACTGTCTTCATTAGACCAAGCAGGAGTTGCACTGTGGACTAACACCTGTCCTCTGAAGAGTGGAGGGTTTTATGCAGAACAGAATGGTACATTGATTACCGTATCCAAAATTATAACTAGAACATTACCTAAAATATATATTATTCTTTTACTACTTCATATATCCAGTATTTAGTTTATTAAACATTTTTACTACAAAGTATAGAATTTTTTTGTTAGTTTGTACACGTATGCACTTGTGAGCATCTATAATTTAGGGATATCATGTATATTATAATTCAAATGAACAGAAAATAATATAACAGATACACTTGAACCCAAATTAAACTAATATTAATATTTTTCCATTTTGGTTTTAGGTGTGTTTTAATAAAACCTGACTGATGCCGCTAAAGTGTCCTCTCACCTTTTTTTTTTTCCACTCCTCCTCAGAGGTAGCTATTATCCTAGAGTTTGTGTGTATTCCTCCCCACGTGTTCTTATCACTCACAACAGGTACATTATAGATCTTTTAAATTTGTTTTGTGTCTATTTGCTGTGCTTTTTCCTGGCTTTTTGTCTTCTCCTTTCGTACTTTCTGTGGGTTTGATCAATTTTCTTTTCTAGTCTCTTTATTTCTCTTCTGCTAGTAAAGGAGTTATGCATCTGTTTCTGGTCTTTCAGTGGTTAACCTTAAAATTTTACATACACACTTAATTTTAAAAATATAAATTTATATTTTTATTTTCCTTTCGATCACAGTAATGACTTTATAACACTTTAATTCCAATCATCTCTCTCATTTTCCATTTAATTTTGTCCAGCTTCTAGGTGCCCCTTTTTTATAATGGGCACAACTTAGTAACTATACTTTTATAGGAACTGCTTATTTTGATGTGCTCACAAGCTTACCAATGGATTTGGTCACTGTTGCTTCTCACATACTATCTCTTGCACTGGTTTCAATTTCCCTCTTCCTTGAGTACATGCTTTAGTAGCTCTTTCACCAAGAACTTGTGAATTCTTTAGTAGTTCTTTGTTGGTCTGAAAATCTTTTTTTTTTTTTTTTCAGTCTCATTCTATAATAGTAGCTTGGCTTCACAGTTATTCTAAGTCAATGGGTGCTCTCTTCAGCACATCATCTTCTGTCTTCTGTCACTGTCCATGGTTATTAATCACGCTTGTTCAGTAAGCCTGCCCAGAAGCATGTGTGTATGAGGAAAACACTTCTTCTGAAAACAATTTAATAGGTAATTAAGTAGTTTCACTACTACTACATTTAAATCTTTTCAAAATAATTCAAATTTTTTAAAAAATGTATTGAATGATTATTTGTAAACCAGGGGCTTTTTATAGGTTTTACCCATTAATTCTCACAATCTTAGAAAATTGTTTTAATAGCTCCACATTTTGCAGATGAAGAAATTGAAGCCCAGGGTGGCCAAACAATTTCCTCTTGATCACACAGCTAAGAAATGGCTTTCATAGGATGCAAACCCAGGTCTTCTAATTCCAAATCCAGAATAGTTGCCTCCAAAGTCAATAATATTTATTTTTATCCCCTCACTTATTTTTACAACAGTGAAAGGAAATAGAATAATATTAATTAAGATACAGAGACTTTGGTCACTGTCCTTTAGTGGTCACATAATTTATGATGGAGTCTTGCTCACAGGGTGGAAGTCAGGCTCAAGGATCAGAAAGCCAACATCCCCCTGCAGTTGTGGAAGTCCCTCTGCTTTAGAATGAGGAGAGGTAGGAACTCAGCTGCTCACCTGACTAATCATATTCATGAGTTTTAGATTTGGGGTATTTTCCTTCAGCCATATGTTGAGAAATGGGAAAATGGCAACACTGAAAAATAAATGACCTTTGAAATACAGAAGAGCTTTTACTCTGGAGAAAAATGTAATTCAGTTTTCAGGCACATTCCACTTTTATGATTTGAGGATATAACAAAGCATCCTGGCAAGTCTGAAGTCTAATGGGATATATTTGGAGGAGTAGCTCATTTCTGGTGGAAAAGGATTTTTGTTGTTGTTGTTCTTTTAGTATTATTATTATTATTATTTAAAGAATGCAAACATGAGAATTAGAGGGACTGGATTTCAGTCAGGATCCTGGATCCAACTTGCTTTGAGAACATCCACAAGTCATTTAGCTTCCATGGGCTTCAGTTCTCTTATATATAAAATATAAAAGTTGAACTAGATATCTGTCTTCTAATATGTGACTTAAATACTTTTCTATTTATTGCACAAACTTCGACCTTTTTATTTTATGTTTTTATTTACCAAAGTACATATGCATGTATGTAGGTAGATAGTAATGTATTTGTTTTGCTTTCTTTTTTATTTTTCCAGACTTCTGTTAAACTGACAAAGTTTTAAATATTCTTGGTCTTATTTATGTAGGGATGTATTTAATTTGCTGCTCCCTTGGAACAAGTATATCTATTTTCTTCCATTAAAGTTTACCATTAATTTCTTTTTACTTTTTAAATTAAAATTTTTTTGAGATAAGTGCAGATTCACATACGGTTGTAAGAAATTACAAAGAAAGAGCCTGCATGCCTTTATTCACTTTTGCCCAGTGGTACTATATCTTGCACAATACAGCACAATATTACAACCAGAACATCGACATTGTTATAGTCGAGATACAGAACAGTTTCATCAGCACAAGATCCCTTCTATTGCTCTTTCATAACCACATCCACTTCTTCCTTTCCTTTCTCCCCGTCCCTGTCCCTGATCTCTGGTGATCACTACTCTGTTCTCTATTTCTATAGACTCATTTGAAGAATATTGAATAAATGGACTCATACAGTACACAGACATTTGGGATTGGCTTTTTTTTTTTTACCCACCATATTTCCCTGTCAATTCATCCAAGTGGTTGCATATATCAATTATTCCTTTTTACTGCTGTACTAGTAGTATACCTGGATATGGGTATGGCACAGGTTGTTTAACCAGCCACCTGTGGAAGTACATCTAGGTTATTTACAGTTTAGGGCCATTACAGATAAAGCTACTGTAAACATTTGTATATAGGTTTTTATGTGAACTTAAGTTTTCTTTTCTCTGTGATAAATGCTTAAGAGTGTAATTGCTGGGTTATGTGGTATTTGCATATATACTTTTAAAAGAATCTGTCAGACTGGTTTCCAGAGTGGTTGTACCATTGTGCATTCCCACCAGCAATATACAGGTGATCTAGTTTCTCTGCATCCTCACCAGCATTTGGTGTTGTCATTATTTTTTATTCCACCCATTCTTATAGGTATATAGTGTTAGCTCATGTGGTTTTAATTGGAATTTTCCTGATGGCTAATGATGCTGAATATTCTCCCGTGTGCTTATTTGTCATCTTTATATCTTCTTCAGTGAAATGTCTGTCTGTGTCTTTTGCCCACTTTTGATTTAGATTGTTTGCTTTTTCATTGTTGAATTTTGATAGTTCTTTATATTTTCTAGATACAAACTCTTTGTTAGATACGTGCTTTTCAAATATTTTCTCCCAGTCTGTAGCTTATCTTCTCATCATCTTAACAGGGTTTTTCACAGAGCAAAAGTTCGTAATTTTAATTAGGTCCAATTCACCCATTTTTCCTTATATGGATCATGTATGTGGTATCAAGTCTAAGAAGCCTTTGCTTAGCCATAGACTACAAAGACTTTTTCCTGTGGTTTTGCTTCCTAAGAGTTTTATAGTTTTACACTTTACATTTAATATCCATGTTGAGTTCATTTTTGAACTCGATGTGAGATTTAGGTCAAGCTTCATTTCTGCCTGTGGATATTCAATAGCTCCTACACTATTTGTGGTATGGCTTATCCTTCCTCCATTGAATTGCTTTTGCTCCTTTGTCAAAAATCAATTGGGCATATTCGTGTGACTCTATTTCTGGATTCTGTATTCTGTTCATCTAATTTATGTATCAATCTCTCTATCAATAATATGCTCTCTTGATAACTGTAGCTATATAGCCGACCTTAATATCAGGTAACGTGATTCTTCCCACATTATTTTATTTTCAGGATTCTTTTACCTATTCTACAGCTGTGCATTTTCATATAAATTTTAGAATAAGCTTGGCTATGTCTACAAAATCTTTGCTTGGATCTTGTTAGAAATTGCATTAAATCTAAAGACCAACCTTGGGAGAAATTATAGCTTTATTGAGTTTTCCAATGCATGTTATGTATGAGTGTTGTTTATTTGTGTAATTAATTACAGCTTGTTTAATTTCTTCTATCAGCATTTTGTAATTTACAGTCCATTTCTGTTGCTTATAACAAAATACATAGAACTGGGTAATTTGTAAGAAAATGAAATTTATTGTTTACACTTTCTGAGGCTGGGAAATCCAAAATCAATCTGGTAGGGGTCTTGGTGGTGGCAATAGTGACCCAGGGGTCTCACATTGCAAGATGGTGGAAGCAGAGAGAACAGAGAGAGCTAGAGAGACAGAGAGACTCTCCTCTTCTTTTAAAGCCCTCAGAACCACACCCCTGACCACCATTTTTAATCCATTCACTAATGCACGGTCCTACAATCCAATCACCTCTTTAGAGCTCCACCTTTCAAGAACCATAATAGGATTTCCCGCCCTCCTAACAGTCACAGTGGGGGCTAAGTTTCTAATACATAAAACTTGGGGGACACAATTCAAGCTTCAATGAGTTGGGGGGGGGACATAATCCAACCCACTGCAATAGTATACAGGTTCTGTGCATGTTCTGTTGAGTTTATGTTTAAGTGTTTCACTTTCTTTAGAGTGATTGTAAATCTGTTGTGTTTTCAAATTTGGTTTCCACAAATTCATTATTATTGTATAGAAATATAATGAATTTTTGTGATAGTATTCTGTGAACTTGCTGCACTCACTTATCAGTTCTAGAAGGGTTTCTTCTATTCTTTGAAATTTTTCATGTACACAATTATTTCATCTGCAAATGGGAAATTTTGTTTCCTCCTTACCAATCTGTATGCTTTTTATTACCCTTAATTTAGAAAAAAATAGAGAGAACCATACATTTTAATAGAGTCTAAATTTATTCAATATATCCATTCTCCTCCCTTAACAATAAGATCATATCACACTTTAGCCCCATCTCAATATTGTTCCCTAGAGATTTTTGTCTTACCCGTTTGAAGGGCATGCTCAAATTTTGGTTGATGTTTTTTTTTTTTTTTCTGATAATCAACAGCTTATTAAAATTATTGATATATCTTTTCAGTTTCTGTGTTCATCACCTTTTCTTGCAACTTACACCTTCTCCCTAAGTTCATTTTTCTTTTCGCTTAAGTACAGTCATGCCCCACTTAACAATGTTTTGGTCAGCAGTGGATCACATATACGAAAGTAGTCCTGTAAGATTATAATGGAGCTAGAAAATTCCGATTGCTTAGTGAGGTCATAGCCATAACAACATCGTAGTGCAATTACTTTTTAAAAATAAATTTAGCATAGCCTAAGTGAACAGTATTTATAAAGTCTAAGGTATCTATTTTATTGCCTTTTTTGATATTTTATTGCCATATATTTGAAACAGAGGATATGTATCAGAATTTGAACTGCACTGCTTGACCAAAACATGAACTAGAATTAGTATCATTCTATCTGTGTGACTTCATTTTTTTTTTAAATTTTATTTTGTCGATATACATTGTAGCTGATTATTGCTCCCCATCACCAAGACCTCCCTCGCTTTTCCCTCCCCCCTCCCCCCCAACAATGTCCTTTCTGTTTGCTTGTTGTATCAACTTCAAACAATTGTGGTTGTTATATCTTCTTCCCCCCGCCCGGTTTTTTTTTTGTGTGTGTGTGTGTGTGTGTGTGTGGATTTATATATTAATTTTTAGCTCCCACCAATAAGTGAGAACATGTGGTATTTCTCTTTCTGTGCCTGACTTGTTTCACTTAATATAATTCTCTCAAGGTCCATCCATGTTGTTGCAAATGGCAGTATTTCATTCGTTTTTATAGCTGAGTAGTATTCCATTGTGTACATGGACCACATTTTCCATATCCACGCATCTGATGATGGGCATTTGGGCTGGTTCCAACTCTTGGCTATTGTAAAGAGTGCTGCGATAAACATTGGGGAACAGGTATACCTTTGACTTGATGATTTCCATTCCTCTGGGTATATTCCCAGCAGTGGGATAGCTGGGTCGTATGGTAGATCTATCTGCAATTGTTTGAGGAACCTCCATACCATTTTCCATAGAGGCTGCACCATTTTGCAGTCCCACCAACAATGTATTAGAGTTCCTTTTTCTCCGCAGCCTCGCCAGCATTTATCGTTCATAGTCTTTTGGATTTTAGCCATCCTAACTGGGGTTAGATGGTATCTCAATGTGGTTTTGATTTGCATTTCCCGGATGCTGAGTGATGTTGAGCATTTTTTCATATGTCTGTTGGCCATTTGTATATCTTCCTTAGAGAAATGCCTACTTAGCTCTTTTGCCCATTTTTTAATTGGGTTGCTTGTTTTCTTCTTGTAAAGTTGTTTGAGTTCCTTATATATTCTGGATATTAATCCTTTGTCAGATGTATATTTTGCAAATATTTTCTCCCACTCTGTTGGTTGTCTTTTAACTCTGTTAATTGTTTCTTTTGCTGTGCAGAAGCTCTTTAGTTTGATATAATCCCATTTGTTTATTTTTCCTTTGGTTACCCGTGCTTTTGGTGTCGTATTCATGAAGTCTGTGCCCAGTCCTATTTCCTGAAGTGTTTCTCCTATGTTTTCTTTAAGAAGTTTTATTGTTTCAGGGTGTATATTTAAATCCTTAAACCATTTTGAGTTGATTTTAGTATACGGTGAGAGTTATGGATCTAGTTTCATTCTCCTGCATATGGATATCCAGTTATCCCAGCACCATTTGCTGAAGAGGCAGTCCCTTCCCCAGTGAATAGGCTTGGTGCCTTTGTCAAAGATCAGATGGCAGTAAGTGTGTGGGTTGATTTCTGGATTCTCTATTCTATTCCATTGGTCAGTGTGTCTGTTTTTATGCTAGTACCATACTGTTTTGGTTATTATAGCTTTGTAGTGTAGCTTAAAGTCAGGTAGTGTTATGCCTACAGCTTTATTTTTTTGGCTCAGCATTGCTTTGGCTATGCGTGGTCTTTTATTGTTCCATATAAGTGTCTGAATAGTGTTTTCCATTTCTGAGAAAAATGTCTTTGGAATTTTGATGGGGATTGCATTGAATTTGTATATCACTTTGGGTAGTATGGACATTTTCACTATGTTGATTCTTCCAACCCAAGAGCATGGAATATCCTTCCATCTTCTTGTATCCTCTCTAATTTCTCTCAGCAGTGGTTTGTAGTTCTCATTATAGAGATTTTTCACCTCCTTGGTTAACTCAATTCCTAAGTATTTTATTTTCTTGGTGGCTATTGTAAATGGGCAGGCTTTCTTGATTTCTCCTTCTGCATGTTCACTACTGGAGAAAAGAAATGCTACTGATTTTTGTGTGTTGATTTTGTATCCTGCTACTGTGCTGAAATCATTTATCAATTCCAACAGTTTTTTTGTAGAGGTTTTAAGCTCTTCTATATATAGGATCATGTCATCTGCAAACAGGGACAGTTTGACTTCATCTTTTCCAATCTGGATGCCCTTTATTTCCTTCTCTTCTCTGATTGCTCTGGCTAGTACTTCCAACACTATGTTGAATAGGAGTGGTGAGAGTGGGCATCCTTGTCTAGTTCCTGTTCTTAAAGGAAAAGCTTTCAGCTTTTCCCCATTCAGGATGATATTGGCAGTGGGTTTGTCATATATGGCTTTAATTATGTTGAGATACTTTCCCTCTATACCTAACTTATAGAGGGTCTTTGTCATGAATGAGTGCTGAACTTTATCAAATGCTTTTTCAGCATCTATAGAGATGATCATATGGTCCTTGTGTTTGAGTTTATTAATATGGTGTATCACATTTATTGATTTGCGTATGTTGAACCAACCTTGCATCCCTGGGATGAATCCCACTTGATCGTGATGAATAATTTTTTGTATGTGTTCCTGTATTCTGTTTGCTAGTATTTTAGTGAGGATTTTTGCATCTATATTCATCAAGGATATTGGGCTGTAGTTTTCTTTTTTGGTTATATCTTTACCTGGTTTTGGTATCAGGATGATGTTTGCTTCATAGAATGAGTTTGGGAGATTTGCGTCCGTTTCAGTCTTTTGGAATAGTTTGTAAAGAATCGGTGTCAATTCCTCTTTGAATGTTTGGCAAAATTCTGCTGTGAATCCCTCTGGTCCTGGGCTTTTCTTTGTTGGGAGCCTTCTGATAACAGCTTCAATCTCCTTTATTGTTATTGGTCTGTTCAAATTTTCTACGTCTTCACGGTTCAGTTTTGGGAGCTTGTGTGTGTCCAGAAATTTATCCATTTCCTCCAGATTTTCAAATTTGTTGGCGTATAGTTGTTTATAGTAGTCTCGAATGATTCCTTGTATTTCAGATGAATCAGTTGTAATATCGCCTTTTTCATTTCTAATTTTTGTTATTTGAGTCTTCTCTCTTCTTTTTTTTGTTAGCCATGCTAATGGTTTGTCAATTTTATTTATCTTTTCAAAAAACCAACTTTTTGATTCGTTGATCTTTTGAATTGTTTTTTGGTTTTCAATTTCATTCAGTTCTGCTCTGATCTTAATGATTTCTTTCCGTCTGCTAACTTTAGGTTTGGATTGTTCTTGTTTTTCTAGTTCTTTAAGGTGAAGTGTTAGGTTGTTCACTTGCCATCTTTCTATTCTTCTGAAGTGAGCGTTTAATGCAATAAATTTTCCCCTCAATACTGCTTTTGCAGTATCCCACAGGTTTTGGTATGATGTATCATTGTTTTCATTAGATTCAATAAATTTTTTGATTTCCTGCTTGATTTCTTCTTGGACCCATATGTCATTAAGTAGAATGCTGTTTAATTTCCATGTGTTTGTATAGTTTCCAGAGTTTCATTTGTTATTAATTTCTAGTTTTAATCCATTGTGGTCTGAGAAGATACATGGGATAATTCCAATTTTTTTGAATTTATTGAGACTTGATTTGTGACCTAATATGTGATCTATCCTGGAGAATGATCCATGTGCTGCTGAGAAGAATGAATATTCTGAGGTTGTTGGGTGGAATGTTCTGTAGATATCTGCCAATTCCAATTGGTCTAGAGTCTTGTTTAGATCTTGTGTTTCTCTACTGATTCTTTGCCTAGATGATCTGTCTAATATTGACAGTGGGGTGTTCAGGTCCCCTGCTATTATGGTATTAGTGTCTATTTCCTTCTTTAGGTCTAATAGAGTTTGTTTTATAAATCTGGCTGCTCCAACATTGGGTGCGTACATATTTATGATTGTTATGTCTTCTTGATGGATCAGTCCTTTTATCATTAAGTAGTGTCCCTCATTGTCTCTTTTTATGGTTTTTAGTTTAAAGTCTATTTTGTCAGATATAAGAATAGCTACTCCAGCTCGTTTTTCTTTTCTGTTTGCATGGTAAATCTTTTTCCATCCTTTCACTCTTAGTCTGTGTGAATCTTTATGGGTGAGGTGGGTCTCTTGTAGGCAGCATATAGTTGGGTCCTGCTTTTTGATCCAGTCAGCCAGTCTGTGTCTTTTAATTGGGGAATTTAAGCCTTTTACATTAAGAGTTGTTATTGAAAGGTGTTGATTTATTCCTAGCATTTTATTGGTTGTTTGGTTGTCTTAGGTTTCTTTTGTTCCTTGCTTTCTGATTTACTGTTTGCTTTCTTTGTTTGGTGGTTCCTTAGGTTGTAGATAGCATTTTTGTTAGCTTGTTTTCTCTTCATGAATGCCATTTTTATTATACTAGCGGGTTTAGATTTTTCTTGGGTTTTTATGGCAGTGGTAGTTATTTTTCAGGAACCAAACCCGGTACTCCCTTGAGGATTTCTTGTAAGGGTGGTCGTGTGGTAGTGAACTCCTGCAGTTTTTGTTTGTCTGAGAAATATACTATTTGCCCCTCATTTCGGAAGGATAGCCTTGCAGGGTAGAGTATTCTTGGCTGGCAATCTTTGTCTTTTAGTATTTTGAAAATATCATCCCATTCCTTTCTAGCTTTTAGGGTTTGTGATGAAAAGTCTGATGTTAATCTGATTGGGGCTCCCTTATAGGTGATTTGACGCTTCTCTCTTGCAGCTTTTAAGATTCTCTCTTTGTCTCTGAGTTTTGCCAATTTGACTATGACATCTCTTGGAGAAGGCCTTTTTGGGTTGAATACGTTTGGAGATCATTGAGCTTCCTGGATCTGAAGATCTGTGATTTTTCCTATACCTGAGAAGTTTTCTGCCACTATTTTGTTGAATATGTTTTCAATGGAATCTCCATTTTCCTCCCCTTCTGGAATACCCATGACTCGGATATTTGAGCGCTTGAGGTTGTCTGATATCTCTCTCAGATTTTCTTCCATGTCCTTGATTCTTTTTTCTTTCTTTTTGTCTGCTTGTGTTATTTCAAACAGCCCATCTTCAAGTTCAGAGGTTCTCTCTTCAACTTCGACAAGCCTGCTGGTTAAACTCTCTGTTGTGTTTTTTATTTCGCTGAATAACTTCTTCAGTTCAGCAAGTTCTGCTACATTTTTTTTCAGGACATTGATTTCCTTGTACATTTCCTCTTTCAGATCCTGTATACTTTTCCTCATTTCATCATGATGTCTAGCTGAGTTTTCTTGTATCTCATTCAGTTTCCTTAGAATTATCACTCGAAATTCCTTGTCAGTTATTTCAAGGGCTTCTTGTTCTATAGGATCTAGAGTTTGAGATTTATTAATTTTTGGTGGTGTACTTTCTTGATTTTTTGTATTTCTGGTATCTTTTTTTTGGTGTTTATTCATTGTGGCAGGGGGTTTCGCAGTCCACCGGTTTGAGACTAATGACTAACTAGGATGTTGCTGTGGTTGCCAATTTGGTATGGCTCCCTCCGTGACTGCTCAGTTGGCCTCTAGTGCCTTGTGTGTGTGGTTGCCTCTGGTCTTGGGCTTCTCCGGGGAGCCACCTTTCTGGTCAGCTTGGACTCTGCTGGGCTGGTGGATCACGTACCACAGGGTGTGTGATCTCTGTTGAGCTTTCACTTTCTGTGCAGGACTTCTCCCCGTTCCGTGTGCTCTGGCCCAGGCTGTTAGATCGTGCAGTGGCGACCCCACCGGGTATGTGCTTTCTGTCGAGTCTCCGCCTCCCTGGCCGCATGTCTCCCCCCTCTGTGCGCACTGTGCTGGGCTGGGTCGTGTCTTCTGCAACCCTCGTCTATCAGCTGGGCCTTCAAGACCCTGCTCGGCACCGCCTCGACCAGGAAGTCTACCAGGTTTCTGCTAGGCACAGACGACCGGTCTCTCTGGGTGCCTTTGTAGCACTGTGTAGATCTTTCTCGGGTCTTGTTCACCTTTGTATCCCCCCAGTATAAACCGAGTCTAGCGCCCGCCTGCAGCCTGCTCTCCGGCAGGTTCAAGCGGACCTGGGAACTCTCCTACCACACTATTCCCAACCAGAAATTCGTTAGGCTTTTTTCCAAACTGGTGGCCGCAGATATGGTATCTGCCTCCCAGTAACAGGAAGTTTACCGGGGGCCGGAGTCCAGGGTGTGGTGGAGTGACAGTCGGCCGGCCCGTACTTTCTTGCCCTCCCAACACTGGCCGGGGACGCCCCACGCCACCAGCCCCGCCAGAGAACCGCGGAGGGAGTGGGAGAGGAGGCCGGCCCGCAGGCTCCGGAAAGCCCCGCGCCAGGCCAAGCAAATGGGCTCAGTGATGGCCGAGCAGGGCGGAGCTGCCCGCACCTGGGAAAATGGAGGCAGCACCGGGGCAGTGAGTGGCCTGGTGGTGCAGGCGGGAGCCGCGTGGGCATCCGCCCCCCGAACAGAACTGGGCCAAGGGTCACTCACAGGGTTGTGCCAGGTCGGGTGCTCGCTCTCTGTCTCTGGTTTGTCGCCTTCCGAGTTCTCGGCCGCTGCCGCCTCTGGCTGTTCAGTCACGGCGCGGCTCGGGCGCTCCCAGGAATCTTCTTTAATGCCGGCCTGAAACCTCGAATCCTGAATAGAGCAGCTGGCCGCCTTCAGCGCGGCCCCGGCCTCCGGGATCCTGGCTGCATCCACAGCAGCCCTGGCGCCGTGTTCCCTGTTTCGATACTCACTTTTGCAGCTAAGAAACAGTTCTTTTCCTGCTCCACACTTCAAAGCTGTTGCCTGTAAATGAGGCAGCCTCTCCTGCCGGGGGCAAAGTGGCGGTCACCCCCCACGACCGGCCAGGAGCAGCGGTCCTCCCTTAAGAGATGGCAAGAGGAAGGTCCACAAGTTTCCCGGCTATCTGTGTGACTTCATGATTTAACTAATTTTAAACTTGAAGACAAATTTGCTATCAAAACTAGGATTCTATCAGATTGCATAGGTCTACACAAACACAAACTAAGTTAATGTAAATACTAGAGAAAATTGAATATGGTCCATAATAATTAACAGTGTTATACCAATGTCAATTCCTTGTTTTGATGTTTAAGACAGTTATATATGATATCACAGTGGGGGAGAGAGGGTGAGTGAAGGGGTTCCCAGGATTCAATGTACTATTTTTGAACTTCCTGTGTGAATGTAATTATTTTAAAATAAAAAGTAAAAAGAAAGAAAGAAAAGCTAGTGTAAAGTCATACAAATAGCAGAATTTTTAAATCATTTTTTCATGCTAGAATTAGTTTGAGGAAAAAATAAGAAATATGCCATAGAAAGTCATTTAGCCTGTACATGATGTACAGAAAGCACTAGTTAAATTTTACTTTATCTCCTTTCCTGATGATCATATCCCTATGCCAACTTCCGTTTCCAAATATGACCCACCTTTTTGTTCATTTATTCACTTAATAAAAATTTTTGAAGCACCAGTTACATGTCAAGTACTATATTAAGCCCTAGGAAATCAAAGATAAATAAGATAGGGTTTCTGTCTTAAAGGGTCTTCTAATCAGAAAAGAAAAACATGTAAACAATTATAAAATAACCTGACAATTCTATGAACTAAGAGCTGCAGGAACACAAAGGAGAGAAGAATCTGTCTTTAGGAATCAGTGACAGCTTCCCAAAGAGGACATGTGAGCTAGATCTTAAAGAGTAAGTAGGGATTTTTTAGAATGTGAGAGATTCTATGGTCTAAATGGTCTAATGTCTTCAATAAATAAATGATATAAATAAAAAAGGTGTTACGTGAATTGTTATAGTTTAAAAGATACTTAAGAAAGAAATCAACCAATTGTAATATATAATCCTCATTTGAATAAAATAACTGTAAGGAGATATTTATGGTATAATTGAAGGAATTTGAAAACAGATTGGATGGAAAGTAAGGAATTATTGTTAATAATGATTTATTATAATAATATGGATAAAGATAATATTGGTAATAATAATGTAATTTGAAATTATTGTTGATTGTGTTAGGTATTATAATGGCACTGTTTCACTAAAAAACAACAAAACAAAAAAAAACCTTTGGGTCAGAGATACGAACTGAAGTGTTCACAAATAAACTAGCGTGATGACTAGGATTTGCCTTAAACACTCCAAAAGCAAAACAAAACAAAAAGCTGTGGGGGATAGATGACACTAGATGACACATAATTGACAATAAGTTAGTAAATGTTGAGGTTGGTTGATGGGTGAATGGGAATTCATTAACACTATTCTCTCTATGCTAATTCTATGTTTGGAAATTTACATAATAAAAAGTAAAATATATTCCTCAATCATTAACACTTCATAACAGCTTCAGATTATTTAGCACCTAATTTTATTTAATTTATTTTGAAGCATTGATTAATTTTTTTCAGTCACACAGTAGTAATATTTTTTTCTTCTGCATCATAGTCCTCGGTATTCCAATTAAGTACCAGCCATGGCATCAGGAATAAAAACAATTTATCAAAGTTATTTGTGTTTCTCCATGGACTGGATGAAGATAGAATTATTTTCAGAGAAATTAGTAGGAAAAGAGCACTTTACCTTCATTTATCATTAGACTTAGGAATGATTTCTATCAGCTCTGAAATTGTAAGCCTGCACTTTTGACTGTGAAAATAAGCTGATAGGATTTTAAGACTATCTATCCTAAAGATTGCACAAAATTTTAAAAAATTTCAAATAGTCTCAGTAAATATATTTTATTTTTTTAAAAGGAAGTAAGATATAAAAAGTTTGGGGGTGGGGCTGCTGGATGAAAGAAGAAAAGGAAAGTCATTTCAGGAAGGGCAAACAGTATTGATTTTTTTGAAAACGTTTATATTAGGGAAATATTGAAATATTGGCTGGAACCAAGGGTAGACCAAGATGGAGATGGGAAGAATATGAAGTTGAAAGATAGGAACCACATGGCTAAGGATATTTCCTAGCTAACAAATTTTTCCTAACAAATTTGTGTTTAATACCACAGACAAAAGAGAAACAATGCAAGTTTGCAATGAGGGGATGACAGAGTTGCACTTGTATTGCATGAATTCAGGTAGTGGTATAAAGCGTGGAATAGAGGAGGAAGGATCTGGCATCAGGGACATCAAAGAGGAAGCTTTTAAAATGATTTTGACATCAGGCAATGAGGGCTTGAATGACATTGTGGCACTGGGAATGGAAGGAAATGCTTTGTCTGTGACAGATTTTATTAAGATTTGGGGACTCAGTAGAAGAGTAGGGAGGAAGAGAAATAACTTAGTTGATAGTAACATCATCAACCAAGTTCGAGAATATAGACCTTAGAGCAGGTTTAGGAAGGGAGGACATAATAAGTACAGTAGTGGACATGTTAACCGTGAAGGTCTGTGAGACAACTAAGCAGAGCTTAGGATGACAGCTCAGGACGAGAGGTTAGCTATCTCTCGCTGAAGCAAAAGATACTGTCCTGGGAGAACATGCAGAACAAGAAGACTAGAACACCAAAGGCAGAACTCCAGTGAACTATAAACTACTAAATGTGAAAAAAGGAGTTGCAGGTTAAAAAATAATGGGCAGAGATGATGAGAACCATAGGAATATGTTATCCTATTTCAGAAAAGTTTCATGGAGTAGGTGAGGTTTGAGGAAATGTTTGATTAAGTTAGAATATCCTATTAGGGAGCGCTAACGATACATGAAGGAGAAAAGTCTAAGTAAACAAACATAAACATGAATGTGCGTATTTAGCTAAATAATTTGAAGCAATCTGCGTCTACAAAGCCTTTATTTTTTGTTTAATTATCTTTCTAGTATTTGCTTCCTGGTAGTTTATATTCTTCTGAATCTATCATGGGCATAATTATAAGCAGGAGTATTTTAATTAATGCTGATTGCATTTTACCTTAAGACATTTGCAGAATTTAAAGCCCAAATTATCTTTGTAATAAGCTGTAGAGTTTGAGCTTTTGGTTTTTTGAAAATGACAGTTTAGGTAGGAAGGACACCAATTATTCCCTAGTATCATGCCTTTCCCTTCTTTATTGAGAGTAAATGTTTCCTTTAATTTTGTACCTGGCAAAGTCAACTCTCAAATATCTCGCTGCCAAACATGTGATAATCAGTGGCAAAATTTTATACTTCACAGTGCATTAGGATAGAGGCAGGGTGATGGTAGGATTTATTTTCTCTTTTGCTTATTTGCTTATTTCCTCTTTCACTATTTCAAGTTTGAGGTCGTATCTCCATACCAAAGTTCAGCTCTAATGCTCAAATACTTAAATGTCTTTCCCATCATTGGGAAAAGTTTCTATCCAGAAACATTTCAACTTTAGAGGGAAAAGAGCAGTTCATTATTGACTTTTGCTTTCCATCAATGTAATAGGTAATCTCGTGTGGAATAAGGATGATTTTTTGAGCAAGAAACAGAATTTGGGAGATAATACTGCTTCCTAGTTCATTTTTAATCATGTCATCATTTTTGAAGTGGTTATGAATTCCTAAATCATATACCAAAGTAAAGGACACATACCTATATGTCCTAATTCACATCTTCAACACAGAAACATGAACATTAATTTAGATTATAAAATATAATATATAAGCTTGCAAAAAATGACCTTCCTGGTCTGCATTCATGTGCTGAGTGTGAATTTTACTAAGCGACGCTTTATCATTGAAAAGGGAAACTTGGAAAAGTAATAAATGTCTTATTTGCTGAACATTAGAAAAAGAAACCCACAGAAGCTATACTTCTTGATGCAATGTTCCCATAGCTTTGCTATTGAAAATCCATTATATAGAGGCTGGTGACCAAAGCTGCAGATTAGGTCTGGAAAAAAATTCTCTCCAGGATGCAACTGTGAAAATCTAGTTTCTCATTACCAGTTTATAACCCTGTGTGAAGTTTAAATTGGGTTGAGCAAGGTGGCCAAATCCTTCTGTTATCAAAATGAAGCATATTGTCAAAAGGGAAAGGCACCGACTGATCTATAGTGGTTGTCCTATTGCTGATTTTATCTTCTAGATGGTAGGGCATAGTTTATTTCCTCTCACTGTGATGGAAGAGAATATTTGAAGGATTCTGAGTAAAAGGCATCAAAAGGAAAATTCTATTGACAAAAGTACAAAAATAGAAATCAGGTGAAAAGATTTTTTAGTAAAATAAGAATGTTTCAATAAAACATTAATATGAGGCAAATTATATGCTAATCAATTTTTAAGGTATTTTACCTTAATCTGACTTTCATGTACATAATATACATGCTAATTCTGTGTGGTTTAGTATCATAACAAAAGTATCACAAAATACCTACATGCCTAAATTAACTAATTTAGGGAGACCTAAATAAGGACAATCAAAGGAAGATTTATGTCTGAACCAAATTTGGGAGATGACTCTCATCTCTCTCATTTTCTGCAGTGATGTGGGAGGTCGCTGGTGTTACATTACACCTACCATCCACGGGCTAAGTATTCAACTTGCACTATTATGTGTATCCTGAGAAGTCCCAGAGACAGTCTCCAGGGGAATTCCTTCTGCTGACAGTTTTTCCCAGTGAATGAATATACAATTGCAAGAGAAACAATAGATCATTTCCTCCTTGACATTGTAATGCTAAATACAGATAAACTGCATACATAATGCCAGACAGAAAAACTCATAGGATATATTTCAAGAATGTTATGGAGTTGAAGCCTGATAGCAAATTCATGTATAACATCTATAAAATTAATTATTGTTCAAATTTTTTTTAAACCTAGCATCATATAAGGCCCTCAGTCTTCAGCAAAAATGAGGGCATCATACTGAGAAGATTAGATCTATAGACTGATTGATAATTCATAATCTGGCACAAACTTTACCTTTCTACTGAAGACTGCCACTTTCTGTTGCGCAGCCCAACAGAAAAAGTGTCTTCCACCTTTATAATCACCGTAGGCTTGTATATTTAGGGCAAAAATTTTATGACAGATGAGAAACAGTGACTATTTCTAATTCTCAGAAAAGTGTCATTTGGGCTTAAGGCAGGGTTGTTCCAATCTTATTCTCTACAGTATCCAAAATTAAACTCCCACACCAGCTGTCTTAGATTGGATTGCATGAAAAACAAACTCTGAGGTGAAAATTTGCATGCAGGAAATTGAATGGAGTGCACCCTTGGATGAACACCTGGGTGACATAAAGGAAACCTGATTGAGGGGAGGGGAGAGCTGAACTGCGGTGGAGTCTCAACAAACTCATCAGCCAATTCCACGAGAGCCCTTGAGCTGTGATGTCCCTTCAAAATTGTTCACTTTGAGAGAAGGAGACTGAAATTTTATATTACTACATAGACCAGTCATTGGATATGAACCCCTCTTGGGAAGGGGACATGACCTTTGGTGAGACAACATGGCATTTGGCGAGACAGCTTTTTTTCAGCTGAGAGCAATTTACAGAAAGTTACTGAGCAGGGAGCCATGAACAAATGAGTACTTGGTCCTGCCTTAGGGATCTGAGTGGCATGCTGCACCACCCCTGCACCAGCCCTACCTCACTAGTATTCTCATTGTTTCCCCCATCCATCATTGTAACAGATGCTTAGTAGGTACCCAACCTACTGGATACAAGATATCTGCTGAATCTTGGCAATAGAAAGGTGAATGTAAAATGATTCTACAGTCTAAGGAGGAAAAAAAAAACACACAGGAAAAAAATTGGTGGTGAATGTGCATGCTTTGAAGACACAGGGATGGGAGAGCTTGACTCACTGGAGAAATTCAGGCAGGCTTCATGGGAGATGGAAAGCTTGAGCTCAGTGTATAAATATTCCAAGTTCCACGCTTCCTGCATGACCTGGAATGCCCTCTACACTCTTTTTCACCTGTTTAGATCCTCTTCTTTATGGCTCTGATCCATTCTAACTACCACAGTTCCAACTCTGCCACTCATCAACCTATCCTATGATCTTAGTGAATTCTGCTCTGTACTACTGTACAGTTAGCCCCTGATGCCAAATGCCATCCACCATCTCAGAGAGGTGTCATGTCTCCCTACATAAATGGCAAATACCAATAGGACAGGGCCCAACACAATACTTAGGAGCTGATTGTCATAATCACAGAATGTAGAGCCCAAAGAGACTTTGGAGATGATCTTGAACAAGCATCCCAAATGGAGGAGGAAAAAGCCAAGAAAGGAGGTTGTGACTTCAAGCTGGTGAGGCTGAAGTCTAAAATTAGGACCAAGTCCACAGACTACCATCCACCGCCTTACACTATCTCCTCTGATAAATGAAACAATTCAGGAGTCTCAGGCTTAGCAAATTTAAAGAAACTTTGAAGTACACATTAAAAAGTAGATTTTTCCCCCAAATAATAAACACTATCACGCTGAGTGATCTTAATTATAATTCCTGTGCATCGTTCAGTTTTACTAGATATATATTTAAATAAACAACATACATGTCTTTTATTGTAGATTCAACAGAAGGTTGGGACAAATTTTTTAAAAATTATATGCATCCACTGAGCTTCTATGGAGAAACTGGGAATATTTTTCTTATCTCTCTAATCTCTACAGCCTGTCTTCAAAAATGCCCAGGTACTAGATTAAATGAACCACTAGTTTGATTGCTTATAATAATCTTGGGGGGGGTGTGCTTGTGCTATCCTTATGCATAGCTGTATTTAAACCAGTCGAACAAACTGAGTAAAACAATGGTCCTGACTGACAATCACGGATTGTCGATGCCAGGGATATTTTAAAAGATTCCTGTGTCCCACTCTCTGGAGATCTTCACTAACTGGATATAAGAGGAGGTTCAGAGAGTTACACATGAGAAGCTCCCCAGGTAATCTTCATGTGTAGCCAGGTTTGGAAATTATACTGTTGTAAACTCTGAAGTGACAGAGTTCAGTCCCTCCACAGTACTACTACAGTGGGTAAGAAGGCTCAACATTCTGGCATATGGCCCCCTACTGCTGGACAGCGTCACATGGCCCTGTAATCACAGGGAGGTCTGCAGTGAGAGAATGAAGGACACAGAAGCCATGCCTCAAAAAATGACAAACGTATTTTATCTGCCATACTGATAGCATCCTTGAAGGTGAATTATAACAACTGCCTCACACTAACATCAAAATACATGCTCCTGGGCCGGCCTTCCCCCCCCCCCCCCCAGTCATAGCCATGCCACCAACTCTAAACCCTCATCTGCTCACCTCTAAACATCATAACAAAAACTGCCTAAATACATACTGCACTTCAATGACCTAAGTAACTTCAACTTCATTTTCTAACTTAAGGGAACAATAGATAATTGAAAAGACCATGAAGGCTATTTGAAGCCATAAGGGCATAAATAAAATAGGTATTAAAAGAGTTTATTTATCTCTAACAAGTGTGTGTGTGTGTGTGTGTGTGTGTATGTGTGTGTATGTGTGTGTGTAAACTTTTAAAAATCTAGTCCAGGAAAGAAAGTGAACAAACTTGCATTTATTTAAATTTGCTTGAGTAAGGCTAAGTATTTATTGCAATAGCAGACAAAGTCCTACTCAAAAATGTGATCAGCATCTCTACTGACTTCTTATTCTATTTAATTCAGAATTATTAAGTTCTCTAAGGCAGTACATACTAAAATTTCCTTAGAGCAAGATTCCCTTTTCTCTAACTTTGTTAAATAAGATTTCCCATGTAAAAGAATTTTATCCATTCCATAGTAACAAGGTTGACTTTAAATGGATGAACCCATGGAAATTGAGTTTTATTCCCTAAGCACTTCATAATTACAAAATAACAGGCATTGATTGCTCCAAGACAAAAACCTGATCTCATTAGTACCTGCTGTTTTGGTAGAGAGAAGACAATTATATGTGAAGGGTATTATGCTTTTGGAAATGCTAATTAATTATACATTATTTATTAGAAATACAATGCTCTCCTTGTACTGTATCTAGAAAAACAGAGGAAGTAAATGAGAACTTAAATAGCTGAGACATGCTGAATTGTAATGAACTATAGTCATTTGTTTCAAATCTGGGCTCCTTTGCTGGTATGAATACAACTCTATATCCCTAGTCTCAAAGTCGTTACCTTTATCAGGATGTGCTATCAACGTCTAAGAGCGTAGAAGGGAAGTTACTGTCATCTGGCAGGTTTTAGCTAAGCTAAGCTGGTCTGGATAGTTCAATTTTCCTTTTCCGAAGGGAAATAATAAATAAATAAACAATGATAAATAGTAGCTAAACAATTTTCCAGCCCAAACCAAGTGGCCGATGACAGTAAAGAGGTAGCAGGTTGGCATGTCCAAGTTTCTGATAAATTAAATTCCTTTATATCTATGTTGTTGAATTACACCCATGCTAAAGTCTATCCATTGTTTTCTGACATTAGTTACAAAAGGCTAAGAAGAAATAGGATCTCTCTGCACATGAGCAAAGAAAGTGAGGACTTCCAGTTTCCACAAGCCTAGTAATTTGCCTTCTCTGCAGTACATGTGTCTAGTGTGCCATGAAAAGAAAATAATCCTAAAGATCCAACAGGAGCAATGTTGCTGACCTTGATTTGCTCTCATGATGTGATTTTTAAATTATCCATCAATTCTTTCAAATATGTGGTGAGCAAGTGCTAGAATGTGAAGAATATGTACTGCTAACTTAAAATTTTATGTAATTTATTATTTCAACTGGTTAATGGCATGACATATTGGTATGAGGCAGAAGACCTGGGTGTCTCTCTACCGTCTGCTCCTGCGTCCATTAATACCCTCGGGTCTCTATCACGTGAGAGAGGTAGACCAAATAGAGGTCTACAAACTTTTAAAAATTTATATTAAGTAAATATATATTATGTAAATATAAACAAAGGAGTGTTATGAAGCCCCATGTATTCATCACCCAGCTTCAACTATTAGCAACACAGTCTCCAAACTTTGATAACATATCCTATCATTAAGCTAATGAGCACTCACTGGAAACTTGTACATAAATTATAAGGCTGTATTATTGTACCAATATATTAAGCATATTTTAAAACATACCTCACAAGTATGAATTTTAAAATGTGAATTAAAATGTAATGAAGTTCTATACATGAAAGTTCATAACAACTTTATTTGTGGCAGCTAAAAGCTGGAAACAACCCAGATGTCCTTCAACAGGTGAACAGATAAGCCAACAGGTATATTCATACAATGCAGTGCTACTCAGTAGTAAAAAAGAACAAACTACTGATAATATGACAACATAGATGAATCTCAAAAACGTTGTAAGCATCCAGTCTCAAAAAAATACCTTGTTGCTCCATTTTTTTTTTCTTGACAATCTCAAAAAGACAAAACTATTGCTATAAAAAATTAATCAACATTTGCCAGGGGTATAGGAAAGGCAAGGGTGAAAATATGAAAGGATAGCCTGAGAGTGTTTTTTGAGATGATAAAACTGTTCTGTATCTCAGTTGTAGTAGTGGCTATACAAATCTATACATGTATTAAAATTCATAAACTGTAAAGCACATGCCAAAAACAGTCCATTTTATGATAATATACAAAAAAAGTAGTGAAAAAAATACATTGAAGTTCTAATGTTTTCTCTTTCCACCCCAATGGTTCATCATCCTCCTTAATTTGGAAGCCAATAGACTAATCTAAGTTCCTTTCAAGTGATTGTAGTCTGAAATAAAGTTACTGTGAGTTTAAAAATAGCCAAAAATTATTTAGCACTTCTCCCATGGAGAAATAGGGTCTATAAACCCTCTCCATGAATTTAGAAGAGTTCTGTGATTGTTTTAACAAATGATGCTCTAAAGAGACCAGGTCTTTTTTTAGATTATTCTTATTTATTTATGTATGTATTTATTACTGAAATGCAATTGATTATACATATTTTTAGGGTACAGAGTTAAATATCAATACTTGTGTATAATGTGTGATGATCAAATCAGGATAAATAGCATGTGAGCTAGGTCTTAAGAAATTGGAAGCTTCTACTTACTTCCTCTTGGAACCCGGCTACCATTCTGTGAGGAAGCCCAAGCAGTTCCACAGAGAACCCCATGAAAAAAGAAACTAAGGCTCCTGGCTGTTAGTCTCCTGGCTGATCTTCAGCCAACAGCCAGACCCAACTTGCCAGCCATGTGAGTGAGCCATGATGGAAGTGAATATGCAGCTCCAGTCAAACCTCCCCAGCTGACACCACATGGACAGAGCTGAGACGTTCCCACCAAGCCCCACCCAAATTGCAGATTCACAAGCAAAATAAATTAATGTGGTTGTTTCAAGCTACTAAGTTTGGGGTTTGAGGGTTGCAGTACAGCAATAGATTATACAGTAATAGATAGGTTTATTATGTAGTAATAGATACTGTAGAACTGAAACAGTTCCTCAAGAAAAAGTCAGCCTTAGAATCATGAGTCCTTGCCTGAATGCAGAGTGTCTTATGGTGTCAGACTCGACAACCTGGATCAGAATGGTCTCAAGTGTTATTAAAAAAAAAAAAAAAAAAAAAAAAAAACCTCTACCCAAACTTAGTGAATCAAAAATCTCTTGAATTGAGGATCTAGAAACCCACACATTTAACAAGCTGTCCACATGATTCTTGTGCATCCTAATATTTGGCCCCCAGCATTTCAGCCACACTAAAAAGACTAATAGGAAGTAGCTTAGACAAGGGGGTAAAGTCACATGTCACTATCAGAAAAGGTAAAGACACTCAGAGGGAAAACAAAAAGCTACAAGAAGACCAGGTAGGGAAGAAGTCCCTGAAGTATGCTTGTTCTGCAAGGCAAAATAGAGCCCAGCAGAAGATGGCAGAATAGACGGTCCTCAGCATCACTCTTTTCCACAAATCAACCAATATACAACTACTAAAAAGAAATGACAGCCAAGGTGGGGCCACTAGAGATCAGGGGAAGAGGAGGAGAGACCTACGGAATGCATGAAGGAAGGAGAAGCCATGATGAGAGAAAGAAAGGATCGCTCCCACCATTTTGAGCCCCAGCCACTTCAAGGCTGGAGCTGGTGAGCCCATGGAGCAAGAGCTGGCAAAAGCTGTAGCTGTGCCCTTTGTATGTAGTTGCTTGGAGGTGGCAGGGGAGAAGAGGGCCTTGGTGGCCCCCAGGTCAGAAAGACCACTGACATTGTTCCTGTGGCCCCACACAGGAGTGAGGGGCCACAGACAACTGATAAAAGGAGCCACTTAGAGGCCAGTGAGTCATCACAAGGGACTGGCACACAGCTTGTCCCAGGGGAAGTGTTTGGAGCACGGGCAGTGGGGGAGATGGGCCCACCAGGGGAACACTGGGGCACAACATGGACATCTGATCTGCCTTCCAATCAGCACAGGACCCCTCAGAAGAGATTGGTCAGGAATATTGATCTGCAGGGGTGCAGTTTGCTGAAAAGATTCAGGCCCAGAACAGAGTTTCTATACAACCCAGGTGTACCAGACCACATGAGACCTGGAAGTACATACAAGGTCAACAATTAAAACCTGAGCTGCACAAAAAGCCTTCCCCAGGGAATCAGCAGCAGTGAAGCAATTTAGCTCAACCACAGGGCTCAAGTGCTGGTTCCCACAGGAAGTTCCTCCATTTTAGAAGTAAGCAAAGGACAACAAATTAGTTACAGTGCAGAGATTAAGTGGTGGGGACAGAACTGAAAGAAAAAACAAAATACCCACAGATCAGAAACAAAGTTTGATATTAACTAGTAAAGCTCTAACACCACCAAAGAACACCTATAAAACCTAGAAGGATTGGAAGTCCCCTGGGCTCCCAAGTCAGGGAGGAGGGAGGGATGAGAGCCTCAGCTGTGCCCCCTGACATCCGCAGTCAGCCCAGCAATGACTATGGAGCTGCTGCAGGAAGTGCCCCTGGCTCCAGAGCCAGTGCAGTGAGGAGCCAAAGGCTTCAGCCACACACTCCTGACATCTGCATGTAGCCCAGCAATGATCGAGCCACCACTGGAAGACCCCTAGTCTCCCCTGCCTGAATGGGGGGCCATGGGCCTTGATCACACTGCCCCTACTTCCTCCTCTTTCTACGCTATTTTCCCTCCCCCTTCCCTTCTCCTTCTCCCCCTGAATTGCTCCACAACATCTTAGAATGAGGCATGGAGCTTGAGGAGGCCGCACCAGGCTGCAACTAGGCAAGCTGCCACCACCACCACCACAAGACCCCACCGGGGTGGGGGTGGGGAAGCCAAATGCAGCCGCAACCAGGTAAAGAGCACACCAAAAACACCATTTTCACAGGGGTAGTCCTCCATAGCCACTGCAATTGCCCTGGCTGCCACAAAAGTGGCTAGTCTCTATAGCAGCAGTCACAGCCACCATGCAGGTGGCACGCCAGACTCTCAATTTCATTGACACAAGGAGAAGCATCAATGGAGACCAAAAAAAAAAAAAAAAGAAGAAGAAGAGATCCTCTCTCTCTCCACAAAACACACTTCAGAGTGATAGAAGAAGCATCTGATTTATGACAATAGGGGAGGACTTGATCACACCTGTCTCTGTACTACACAGATCATCTAGGCAACAAACTAACAAACAAACAGTTGATCTGTCAGATGGAGAGAACAAATCTATGGTTATTAGAGGGGGGAGAGAGAAGGGAAGAGATAAAAACTGAAAAAAAATAAAAATAAAAATAAGATACAGAAAAAAGAAAAAAATAGAGCCCAGCAAAGGATAAATTCTAAATGAACATGAACATGAAAACTAAGACATAATAAAGCCAGATATATTGCCAAAAAATGAGTAGGACATTCCTTAACCAAACACATCATATTAATATGGTATTTAAGTCCTATGTTTTATGATTTTTGACAAACTAAATAAGAACGACTTAACATGGCAGGAATATTAACAGGGCTAATTCTTTGCTCCTTTGTTCTGTAGTTTAGCTTAATGACTACATCGATAAATAGTTATAGATTTAAAAGGAAAATGATTTAAAAACTGTAACCACTTCTCTTTATGTAAATACTTTTTTTATTTAGTAAGCTTTTTGTGCCTGAACCAGACTGCTGTAAGATATTCTTCCTACCTCCCTTCACACAGTGAAAAACAGAAAGAGAAGCAGAGAGAGAAACAATTGCTGCATCCGCTTCAAACTGACTTTGAAATGAAGTGGAAAACGAATAAATGGAAGAAGCAGTCATTGTGTTCCAGTTACTGACAGCAAAAGCACCATCTCAGGAGAAGGCAGAATTCTATCGCAGACATGTATTTGAACCTCGAGATGCTCAAAGTAGTCTCTGAAAGGCAGAAATGGAAGGGAGCTAAGAGTCAAGAAAGAACGTAAAATTTCTAGATATGCCTTCAGAGTATTCTCTTTGTCTTTGTTTTTTTTTCTTCCATGGTATAAACACCTGGTACAATATTTTCAATAGATCTTTTGGTGGCTACATATCAGGTAGTATCTCAGATTCATGTTTAATTATTACTGATCTCTCCCACTTATACAAATTCAGACTTTTCTCTCTGTACAGTATTCAATAAGAGGAAGTGTACTAGGATTAAATCTGAGTTTTTAATAGTAAACTCAAGAGTCCATGTAAACAGTAAGGAGCATTAAGGGATTGAATAATGAGATAAATGTGAACAAACTAGATCCCTACACATTGTATGGGCTCAGTTAACATTATTTGCCTTAAATCTTTCTAAAGCTAAATGAATTTCTTTTGCTTCTCTTAATATCTATTATTGATCTTTTTCTGATTTTTTGAATGCATGCTCTCTCTCATATCTTGATGCTACTATAAAAGCACCTACATGTACAAACAAAAAAATAGTTATATTACTGGCAACCTTGTGCTAGAAAATAAAGCATAAAATTTCCACTCAACCCCATGTCTAAAATAAATGTTTTAATATAACATACCCTTTTGTTTTAGATAACGAATATAATACATGGTGTCCTGTGACAGTGAAATAGGAAGATTTAGCAAATTTATTAAATATGATCTTTTCCTTTGCAAATTTCAGCACTTTTTAAGTTGTATAATGTCAGTCTGTCCCTTTCTGATCATCTTCAAGATTTCCTTTTAGCAAAACCAAAAGACAAGGCAGCAGCTGTTCTTGTTAGGTACCTAGAATTACGTTTTTTTCCCAACAGCGATGACAGCAGGGAACAAAGTCGCCAGTACACATCAGACACGGTTCACTGATGCAGCTGGGCAGAGCCTCTCCCTGTGTCTACCTCATAGGCTCTGGCTCCAATGGTCTCAAGATCTTCATGGTGAAGTCTACATTGGAGATTACTCTGGTGTGAACCAGTGTCCAGAGATGATTAAAGAAAGGACTCAGGGACCTGCATAAACCTTAAGCAGCATTTAGTCTATTCAAGGAGTTAAAGATGCAAGCATTTGCATGAGGAGTCGAGCAGAGTGAAACATAAATCTTTCAGTAAGCAAAAAAATAAGTTTGTCTAGAAAGTTGAAGCGTGATAGGTACATTTATTATTAAAGAAAGTAAATGCCATTTCTGTTAAGTTCACTCACAGAAGAGTCCAGATTCACCGACCTGCCTCCATTTGACATTTCCACAAGATTCCACTATTTGTTTTCTAAGAAAACATTAGCAAGGAGTTGCTGGTTTCCCCAGTGTTAGGACCTTGTAAATGACATTGTGTATAATGAACTGGCATTTATTTTTGATGAACGTTATTTTCTTTCTGTCTTCATAAACTTGTAATTTACTTAAGTTGTTTGAAGTCTGTAGATTCTATACCTTTTCTTGAGATAGGGAAGGTAACACTATCTCAATTTAAGGTTAAAACATTACTTCATGATTCTTCTAAATCAGCAACTGATGGTTTAATAATGTTTACAACTGCTGATCTGTATAGTGGATATTCAGTAATACAGAGGCAGAGGAAACACCCCCACACTAAATATCAGGCAATTTAGAAAGTCCTTTCCTATGTCTGAAAATTTCAATGAGATTTTAGTTATCTCATAGTGATTTTTAACTATTCTGTGGAAATTTTTTTTCTGCATATGAAAACAGTGTAGATGACATTTTATTATAGTGCCCACATACAGTGGCTGTTTTAGTGAACAGAGAAGAATATTTCTGCTTCAGCTTTGTAGCTCAGTATTTCCCGTTTTCCCATATGTCTACTGATTTGTAAGAGAATAATTTTTGGAGTAGGTAGATTTGACAAAATAAGATACACTATCAAATAAAATTCCCACTGTTTTTCTAAACTCAATATGCTTTAGGGTTAATGAGGAAAATAGACCCTGAGCTAATTCACTTTGTCTCTCATCCAAAAGCAATTTGAAATTGTAAAAGCAATTTAATTAAATATGATCCAATATATTCCCCCTCCAAAGGGAATCCTGTTGTAGGGAGCTCCAGTATGTTTGGGGGACTGATACCAAGAAAGACCTCAAACTTAGTTGAAATTGGTTTGGCTGTACAGTCTCTGTTTATTAAATATCTATGATGTGCAAGGTACATACTTTTGCTGATAGGAATGATTAAAGAAAGGATAAACTCTCTTGAATCTTAAAAACTTGTTAGGAAAATGAAGAGATTTATAACTTCGGTGAAAACTTAATTAGAATAGGAAGATACAAACAAGTAAAATCGTGTAGCTAAGATAGTTCTCAAGTTACCCCTTAATTGTCTGATGTGATGTGTAAATGTTATTCTGCTCTCAGGTATGGTCTACGTAAGTTTCAACCAGAGAAAATTCATTCTTCAGGTCAAGCAGACAGGGGTATTGACTACATACAGGAAGCTTTTTGCATTTGTAAGACATAATTATTATATATAATAGCTAGAAATGCATTTACATGTTTATTTTAACTTACACAAAATAATCAGCGACCATATCTAAGGGAATAAACTTCTTAGCATTTGAGAAGCCAGTTTCCAATCATCCTAGTAAAATGTAAACATTTACTGTTGAAGTCTTTCAACTAAAGCCAGACAATTGTATTTTTGTTCCTGGGGCTCACCTGGACAATGTGGACTCTTCCAGTGGGAACAAATGTAATTTTTATTAACTATGCTAGTTTTGGATAACTAGGGGAGAAGTTTCCGCACACACCAGGTCTTCTCCCGTCTTGCTTTTGAGTACAAGTGAGATAGGGATTTGACTCCATGGCTGAACACCAGAGAATGTAGATATTTCTGACATAATTTCATCCCCCTTCTAACACATACCCACTCACCTCTCCCTAACAGGCAGAAATCCAACATTGATAGTTTCTATGTCAAAATGTTTTTGACTCTTCTGTCCTCCTTCTAAAGGTTTAACAACATGAATTCCTCATCTATCAACTTCATCTCCTTTATGCACACTCTCAGTTTTCTTTCTTTAACCAACCTAAAATAAGCTAAGCTTGACAGAATATCCTATTTAAATATATTAGGGAGTTTTGTCTACATTTAAAAAATAGACTTTCATACTACCACATAATGACAGTCATGCATTGCTTGGATACATTTTGAAAAGTGCAATGTTAGGTAACTTAGTCATTGTGTGAACACCACAGAGTGTGCTTACACAAACCTAGACAGTATAGTCACCACACACTTAGGCTATATAGTACAGCCTATGGCTCCTAGGCTACAAACCTGTACAACATGTTACTATACTAAATATTGTAGGCAATTATAACATGATGGTAAGTATTTGTGTATCTAAACATGCCTAAACAAAATAGGTACAGTAAAAATATGATTTATAATCTTATGGGACCATTGTCCTATGTGTGGTCTGTCATTGAGTCATACGGATTGTTTGAGGAACCTCCATACCATTTTCCATAGAGGCTGCACCATTTTGCAGTCCCACCAACAGTGTAGGAGAGTTCCTTTTTCTCTGCAACCTCTCCAGCACTTATCATTCTCAGTCTTTTGGATATTATCCATCCTGACTGGAATGAGATGGTATCTCAAAGTGGTTTTGATTTGCATTTCCCGACACTGAGTGATATTGAGCATTTTTTCATCTGTCTGTCGGCCATTCGTATATCTTCCTTTGAGAAATGCCTGTTCAGCTCCTTTGCCCATTTTTTAATTGGGTTATTTGGTTTTTTGCTGTTGTTTGAGTTCCTTGTATATTCTGGATATTAATACTTTGCCAGATGTATATTTTACAAATATTTCCTCCCAATCTGTTGATTGTTTCTTTTGCTGTGCAGAAGCTTTTTAGTTTGATATAATCCCATTTGTTTACTTTTTCATTAGTTGCCTGTGCTATGGGGATCATATTCATGAAGTCTGTACCTCTCTTACTTCCTGGAGTGTTTCCCCTATGTTTTCTTAAAGGAGGTTTACTGTTTCAGGATGTATATTTAATTTTTTAACCCATTTTGAATTTATTTTGGTATATAGTGAGAGGCATGGGTCTAGTTTCATTCTCCTGCATATGAATATCCAGTTTTCCCAGCACCATTCGCTGAAGATGCAGTCTCGTCCCCAGTGTGTAGACTTAGTGCCTTTGTCAAAGATCAGATGGCTGTAGGTGTATGGGTTGATTCTATTTATCCATGTGTCTGTTTTTATGCCAGTACCATGCTGTTTTGGTTATTATAGCTTTGTAATACAGTTTAAAGTCAGGTAGTGCTATGCCTCCAGCTTTAGTCATTTGTTTTGCTCAGGATTGCTTTGGCTATGTGTGGTCTTTTGTTATTCCGTATAAATGTCAGGATAGTTTTTTCCATTTCTGAGAAAAATGTCATTGGAATTTTGATGGGGATTGCATTGAATCTATAGATCACTTTGGGTAATATGGACATTTTCACAATGTTAGTTCTTCTGATCCAATAGCATGGGATATCTTTCCATCTTCTTGTGTCCTCTTCAATTTCTCTCAACAGTGATTTGTAGTTCTCTTCGTAGAGATTTTTCACATCCTTGGTTAACTTTATTCCAAAGTATTTTATTCTTTTGGTGGCTATTCTGAATGAGTTAGCTTTCTTGATTTCTTTTTCTGCATGTTCTCTGTTGGAGTACAGAAATGCTACTGATTTTTGCATGCTAGTTTTGTATCCTGCAACTTTGCTGAAATCATTTATCAAATCTAAGAGGTTTTTGTAGAGGCTTTTGGCTGTTCGGTATATATGATCATGCCATCTGCAAACAGGGACAGTTTGACTTCATCTTTTCCAATCTGGATGCCCTTTATTTCCTTCTCTTCTCTGATTGGTCTGGCTAGTACTTCCAATTCTATGTTGAATAGGAGTGGTGAGAGTGGGCATCCTTGTCTAGTTCCTGTTCTTAAGGGAAAAGCTGTTCAGGATGATATTGGCAGTGGGCTTATCATATGTGGCTTTAACTGTTTTAAGATACTTTCCATCTGTACCTAACTTGTAGAGAGTCTCTATCATGAAAGAATGTTGAATTTTGTAGAATGCTTTTCAGTGTCCATAGAGATGATCATATGGTTTTTTCTTTGCTTTTATTGATATGGTGTATCACATTTATTGATTTGCATATGTTGAACCAACCTCACATCCCTGGGATGAATCCCACTTTATCATGGTGTATAATTTTGTGTATGTGTTGCTGTATTCTGTTAGTGAGTATTTTATTGAGGATTTTTGCATCTATATTCATCAAGGATATTGGCCTATAGTTTTCTATTTTTGACACATCTTTGGTTTTGGTATCAGGGTGATGTTTGCCTCATAGAATGAGTTTGGGAGAATGGCCTCTGTTTCAATCTTCTGGAATAGTTTGTAGAGAACTGATATCAGTTCCTCTTTGAAGGTTTGGTAGAACTATGCAGTGAACCTGTCCAATCCTGGGCTTTTCTTTTGGGGGAGCCTTCTGATAACAGCTTTAATCTATTGTTATTGGTCTGTTCAGATTTTCTATATCTTCCTGGCTCGGTTTTGGTAGTTTGTATGTGTCCAAAAATTTACCCATTTTCTCCAGTTTTTCAAATTTGTTAGCATATCATTGCTTATAGTAGTCCCTAATAATTCCTTGTATTTCTGGGGTATCAGTTGTAATATCACCTAGAAATATTTTCATTTCTAATTTCTGTTATTTGGGTCATCTCTCTTCTTTTCTTAGTTAGCCTTGTTAAAGGTTTGTCAATTTTTTTATCTTTTAAAAAAACCATCTTTTTGTTTCATTTATCTTTTGTGTTGTTCTTCAGGTTTCTATTTCATTTAGCTCTGCTCTGATATTAATTATTTCTTTCCATCTACTAACTTTGAGTTTGGATTCTTCTTGTTTTTCTAGATCTTTAAGGTAAAGTGTTAGGCTGTTTATTTGCAATCTTTCCATTATTCTGAAGTAAGCATTTAATGTGATAAATTTCCCCCTTAGTACTGCTTTTGCAGCATCCCACTGCAATGGGGACAATGATGTGTCATTATTTTCATTAGTTTCAAGAAATTTTTTGATTTCCTGTTTAATTGCTTCTTGGACCCATATGTCATTAAGTAGACTGTTGTTTAATTTCCATGTGTTTGTATAGTTTCCAGAGTTTCGTTTGTTATTGATTTCTAATTTTAATCCATTGTGATCTGAAAAAATACATGGAAAAATTCCAATTTTTTTGAATTTATTGAGATTTGCTTTGTGACCTAACATGTGGTCTATCCTGGAGAATGTTGAGAATGAGCTGATGAGAAGAATGAATATTATGAGGTTGTTGGATAGAATGTTCTGTAGATATCTACCAAGTCCAATTGTTCTAACGTGTTGTTTAGTGCTTGTGTTTCCCTATTGATTTTTTGCCTAGATGATCTGTCCAATGTTGAGAGTGGGGTGTTCAGGTCCCCTGGTATTATAGTTTTTGTGTCTATCTCATTCTTTAGATCTATAGTGTTTGCTTTATAAATCTGGCTGCTCTGACATTGGGTGCATATATATCTATGATTATTATGTCTTCTTGATGGATAGATCCTTTTTTCATTATATGGTGGCCTTCTTTATCTCTTTTCATGGTTTCTGCTTTAAAGTCTATGTTATATGATATAAGAATAGCTACTCTAGCTTGTTTTTTCATTTCTTTTTCCATCCTTTCACTCTTAGTCTATTTGTGTCTTTACAGGTGAGGTGAGTCTCTTGAAGGCAGCATATTGTTGGGTCCATCTTTTTAATCCAGCCAGTCAGTCTGTGTCTTTTGAGTGGGGAATTTAATCCCTTTACATTTAGAGTTATTATTGAAAGGTGTTGATTTACTCCTAGCATTTTATTGATTTTTGTTTAGATTTCTTAAGCATCTTTTATTCCTTTCTTTCTGATTTTCTGTTTATCTTCTGTGTTTGTTCATTTCTTGAGGTGGTAGATAAACTATTTTTTTTCTATTGTTAGCATTTTACTGGTAGGTTTTGTTCCTTCTTGAGTATTCATGGCAGTGATCATTGTTTTTCAGGTATCAAACCCAGGACTCCCTTGAGAATTTCTTGTAAGGCTGGTTGTGTGGTAGTGAACTCCCACAGCTTTTGTTTGCCTGAGAAATATACTATTTCTCCATTTCAGATGGATAGCCTTGCTGGGTAAAGTATTCTCAGCTGGCAATTTTTGTCCTTTAGTATTTTGAATATATCATCCTATTCTTTTCTGGCTTTTAGGGTTTCTGATGGAAAGTCTGATGTTAGTGTGATTGGGGCTCCCTTATAGGTGACTTGCTGCTTCTCTCTTGCAGCTTTTAAGATTCTCTCTTTGTCTTTCAGTTTTGCCAGTTCAACTGTAACATGTCTTGGAGAGGACCTTTTTGGGTTGAATATGTTTGGGGATCTTTGGGCCTCCTAAACCTGAAGATCTGTGACTTTCCCTATACCTGGGAAGTTTTCTGCTATTATTTTGTTGAATATGTTTTCAATACCATTTCCTTTTTCCTTCCCTTCTGGAATATACATTATTAGGATATCTGAGCACTTAAGGTGTCTGTTATCTCTCTTAGATTTTCTTCAATTTTTTTCTGGTTTGCCTGTGTTAATTCAAGCACCCCTTCTTCAATGTCAGAAATTCTCTCTTCTGCTTATTCTAGCCTGCTGGTTAGACTCTTTGTTGTGTTTTTTATTTCACTGAATGAATCCTTCAGCTTCATAAGCTCTGCTACATTCTTTTTCAGGGCATTGATTTCTTTGTACATTTCTTCTTCCAGATCCTGTATATTTTTTCTCATTTCATTGTGTTGTCTAACTGAGTTTTCTTGTATCTCATTTAGTTTCCTTAGAATTGTTGCTCTAAATTCCTTGTCAGTCATTTCAAGGACTTCCTGTTCTATAGGATCTAGAGCTTGAGAGTTATTATTTTCCTTTCATGGTGATATACATTCTTGATTTTTCATATTTCTGGTATTTTTCCTTTGGTGTTTAGTCATTGTGGCATGGGGTATCATAGTCCACTCTTTTCACCCTTATGTCTGGCCTGGATCCTGAAGGGACCACCAATTCTGGGCAGTGGGAATTAGCCTGGGCTGGGGGTCCCAAAGCTCCTGCCTGTTCTGGCATGGCTGGCTTGGTGCATGTGGGTCTGGCAGCTCTTGGGTCTCTCTGGGCAGAAGAGACTGACCTGGGCTAAGGGACCTGCAATGCCTGCCTGTTCTGGTGCAGCTGACTTGGGGATTGTGGGCCCAGCAGCTCTCAGGACTCTCTAAGCAGGGGGGACTAACCTGGGCTGGAGGTCCCATGGCACCTGCCTTTTCCAGTGCAGCTGACTCAGGGCATGTGGGTCCAGTGGCTCTCAGGCCTCTGTGGGTGGTGGGCACCAACCTGGGCTGAACGTCCCACAGCACCTGCCTTTTCTGGCATGGCTGACTCAGGCCCTGAAACTTTATACCCTTTGACCAGCAACTCCCCATTTCCTCACTCCCTCCACTCCAGCCCCTGGTAACTATCATTCTACTCTATACTTCTATAGATTCAACTTTTTTTAGATTCCACATACAAGTATAAGAGAGATTATATGGTATCCGTCTTTCTGTGCCTGACTTATTTCACTTTCATAATATCCACTAGATTCATCCATGTTGTCCCAAATGACTGAATTTTGTTCTTTTTTAAGACTGAATAGTATTCTATTATGTATATATATGACATTTTCTTTATCCATTTATTCATCGATGAATCCAGGCTGATTCCATATCTTGGCTGTTGTGAATACTGCTGCAATGAACATGGGAGTGCAGATATCTCTCTGAAATACTGATTTAATTTCCTTTGAATAGATGCCCAGTAGTGGGATTGCTGGATCATATGGTAGTTCTATTTTTAGTTTTTGGAGGAACCTCCATCCCATTTTCCATAATGGCTGAAATCATTTACATTCTCTCCAACAATGTACTAGGGTTCCCTTTTCTCTGCATCCTCACGAACACTTAACATGTTTCATATTTTTGAGAAAAGCCATTCTAATGGGTATAAGATGGTATATCACTGAAGTTTTAATTTGCATTTCCCCAGTGACTAGTGATGCTGAACAGTTTTTCATGAGCCTATTAGCCATTTGTATGTTTCCTTTTGCAAAGTGTCTATTCAGGTCCTTTTCTCACTTTTTTATTGGGTTATTTGTTTTCTTGCTGTTGAGTTGAGTTTCTTAAATATTTTGGATATTAAGCCCTTATCAGATGTATGAGCTATCTGAAAAGGAAATTAAGAAACAATCCCACTTAAGAAAATAGAAAATATATCTACACAGTGCTACAAAGGCACCCAGAGCGACCGGTCATCTGCACCTAGCAGAAACCTGGTAGACTTCCTGGGCGAGGCAGTGCCGAGCAGGGTCTTGAAGGACCAGCTGATAGACAAGGGTTGCAGAAGACACGTCCCAGCCCAGCCCAGTGTGCACAGAGAGGGGAGTTGTCTGGCTAGGGAGGCGAAGACTCGACAGAAACCACATACACTGTGGGGTCGCCACTGCACGATCCAACAGCCCGGGCCAGAGTGCAAGGAACAGGGAGACGTCCTGCATGGGAAATGGAAGCTCAGCAGAGACCACACACCCTGCAGTACCGCCCCGTGATCCAGCAGCCCAGCAGAGTCCTAGCTGACCAGAGAGGTGGCTCCCCGGAGAGGCCCAAGACCCGAGGCAACCACACACACAAGGCACTAGAGGCCAACTGAGCAGTCACGGAGGTAGCCATACCAAATTGGCAACCACAGCAACATCTTAGTTAGTCAATAGTCTCAAACCGGTGGACTGTGAAACCCCCTGCCACAATGAATAAACATCAAAAAAAAGATACCAGAAATACAAAAAATCAAGGAAGTATACCACCAAAAGTTAATAAATCTCAAACTCTAGATCCTATAGAATAAGAAGCCCTTGAAATGACTGACAAAGAATTTCGAGTGATAATTCTAAGGAAACTGAATGAGATACAAGAAAACTCAGCTAGATATCATGATGAAACGAGGAAAAGTATACAGGATCTGAAAGAGGAAATGTGCAAGAAAATCAATGAATGTCCTGAAAAAAAATGTAGCTTGCTGAACTGAAGAAGTTATTCAGCGAAATAAAAAACACAATGGAGAGTTTGACCAGCAGACTGGTCGAAGTTGAAGAGAGAACCTCTGAACTTGAAGATGGGCTGTATGAAATAACACAAGCAGACAAAAAGAAAGAAAAAAGAATCAAAGACATTGAAGAAAATCTGAGAGAGATATCAGACAACCTTAAGCGCTCAAATATCCGAGTCATGGGTATTCCAGAAGGGGAGGAAAACGGAGATTGCATTGAAAACATTCAACAAAATAGTGGCAGAAAACTTCCCAGGTATAGGAAAAATCACAGATCTTCAGATCCAGGAACCTCAACGATCTCCAAACATATTCAACCCAAAAAGGCCTTCTCCAAGACATGTTATAGTCAAATTGGCAAAACTCAGAGACAAAGAGAGAATCTTAAAAGCTGCAAGAGAGAAGCGTCAAATCACCAATAAGGGAGCCCCAATCAGGCTAACATCAGACTTTTCATCACAAACCCTAAAAGCTAGAAAGGAATGGGATGATATATTCTACAAGACAAAGATTGCCAGCCAAGAATACTCTGCCCTGCAAAGCTATCCTTCCGAAATGTAGGACAAATAGTATATTTCTCAGACAAACAAAAACTGCGGGAGTTCACTACCACATGACCACCCTTACAAGAAATCCTAAAGGGAGTACTGGGTTTGGTTCCTGAAAAATAGCTACCACTGCCATAAAAACCCAAGAAAAATCAAAACCCACTAGTATAATAAAAATGGCATTCATGAAGAGAAAACAAACAAACAAAAACGCTATCTACAACCTAAGAAATCAACAAACACAGAAACCAAACAGTAAATCAGAAAGCAAGGAACAAAAGACACCTAAGACAACCAAACAACCAATAAAATGCTAGGAATAAATCAACATCTTTCAATAACAACTCTTAATGTAAAAGGCTTAAATTTCCCAATCAAAAGACACAGACTGGCTGACTGGATCAAAAAGGAGGACCCAACTATATGCTGCCTATAAGAGACCCACCTCACCCATAAAGATTCACACAGACTAAGAGTGAAAGGATGGAAAAAGATTTACCATGCAAACAGAAAAGAAAAACGAGCTGGAGTAGCTATTCTTATATCTGACAAAATAGACTTTAAACTAAAAACCATAAAAAGAGACAATGAGGGTCACTACTTACTGATAAAAGGACTGATCCACGAAGAAGACATAACAATCATAAATATGTACGCACCCAATGTTGGAGCAGCCAGATTTATAAAACAAACTCTATTAGACCTAAAATAAGGAAATAGACACTAATACCAAAATAGCAGGGGACTTGAACACCCCACTGTCAATATTAGACTGATCATCTAGGCAAAGAATCAGTAGAGAAACACAAGATCTAAACAAGACTCTAGACCAATTGGAATTGGCAGATATCTACAGAACATTCCATCCAACAACCTCAGAATATTCATTCTTCTCATCAGCACATGGATCATTCTCCAGGATAGATCACATATTAGGTCACAAATCAAGGCTCAATAAATTCAAATTGGAATTATCCCATGTATCTTCTCAGATCACAATGGATTAAAACTAGAATAACAAACAAAACTCTGGAAACTATACAAACACATGGAAATTAAACAGCATTCTACTTAATGACATATGGGTCCAAGAAGAAATCAAGCAGGAAATCAAAAATTTATTGAACCTAATGAAAATAATGATACATCATACCAAAACCTGTGGGATACTGCAAAAGCAGTATTAAGGGGGAAATTTATTTCATTAAATGCTCACCTCAGAAGAATGGAAAGATGGCAAGGGAACAACCTAACACTTCACCTTAAAGAACTAGAAAAACAAGAACAATCCAAACCTAAAGTTACCAGATGGAAAGAAATCATTAAGATCAGAGCAGAACTGAATGTAATTGAAACCAAAAAAACAATTCAAAAGATCAATGAATCAAAACGTTGGTTTTTTGAAAATATAAATAAAATTGACAAACCATTAGCGTGGCTAACAAAAAAAAAAGAAGAGAGAAGACTCAAATAACAAAAATTAGAAATGAAAAAGGCAATATTACAACTGATTCATCTGAAATACAAGGTATCATTCGAGACTACTATAAACAACTATACGCCAACAAATTTGAAAATTTGGAGGAAATGGATAAATTTCTGGACACACACAAGCTCCCAAAACTGAACCATGAAGACAGAAAATTTTAACAGGCCAATAAAAATAAAGGAGATTGAAGCTGTTATCAGAAGGCTCCCAGCAAAGAAAAGCCCAGGACCAGATGGATTCACAGCAGAATTTTACCAAACATTCAAAGAGGAATTGACACCGATTCTTTACAAACTATTCCAAAAGACTGAAACGGACGCAAATCTCCCAAACTCATTCTATGAAGCAAACATCATCCTGATACCAAAACCAGGTAAAGATATAACCAAAAAAGAAAACTACAGGCCAATATCCTTGATGAATACAGATGCAAAAATCCTCAATAAAATACTAGCAAACAGAATACAGCAACACATACGTAAAATTATTCACCACGATCAAGTGGAATTCATCCCAGGGATGCAAGGTTGGTTCAACATACACAAATCAATAAATGTGATACACCATATTAATAAAGTCAATCACAAGGACCATATGATCATCTCTATAGATGCTGAAAAAGTATTTGATAAAGTTCAGCACTCTTTCATAACAAAGACCCTCTTTAAGTTAGGTACAGAGGGAAAGTATCCCAACATAATTAAAGCCATATATGATAAACCCACTGCCAATATCATCCTGAATGGGGAAAAGCTGAAAGCTTTTCCTTTAAGAACAGGAACTAGACAGGGATGCCCACTCTCAACACTCCTTTTCAACATAGTGTTGGAAGTACTAGCCAGAGCAATCAGAGAAGAGAAGGAAATAAAGGGCATCCAGATTGGAAAAGAAGAAGTCAAACTGTCCCTGTTTGCAGATGACATGATCCCATATATCGATCAGCCTAAAACCTCTACAAAAAAACTCTTGGAATTGATAAATGATTTCAGCACAGTAGCAGGATACAAAATCAACACACAAAAATCAGTAGCATTTCTTTTCTCCAATAGCGAACATGCAGAACGAGAAATCAAGAAAGCCTGCCCATTTACGATAGCCAACAAAAAAATAAAATACTTAGGAATTGAGTTAACCAAGGAGGTGAAAAATCTCTATAATGAGAACTACAAACCACTGCTGAGAGAAATTAGAGAGGATACAAGAAGATGGAAAGATAGCCCATGCTCTTGGACTGGAAGAATCAACATAGTGAAAATGTCCATACTACCCAAAGTGATATACAAATTCAATGCAATCCCCATCAAAATTCCAAAGACATTTTTCTCAGAAATGGAAAGAACTATCCAGACATTTATATGGAATAATAAAAGACCACGCATAGCCAAAGCAATGCTGAGCAAAAAAAATAGAGCTGGAGGCATAACACTACCCGACTTTAAGCTATACTACAAAGCTATAATAACCAAAACAGTATGGTACTGGCATAAAAACAGACACACTGGTCAATGGAATAGAATAGAGAATCCAGAAATCAACCCACACACTTACTGCCATCTGATCTTTGACAAAGGCACCAAGCCTATTCACTGGGGAAGGGACTGCCTCTTCAGCAAATGGTGCTGGGATAACTGGATATCGATATGCAGGAGAATGAAACTAGATCCATATCTCTCATCGTATACTAAAATCAACTCAAAATGGATTAAGGATTTAAATATACACCCTGAAAAATAAAACTTCTTAAAAAAAACATAGGAGAAACACTTCAGGAAATAGGACTGGACACAGACTTCATGTATACGACCCCAAAAGCACGGGCAACCAAAGGAAAAATAAACAAATGGGATTATATCAAACTAAAAAGCTTCTGCACAGCAAAAGAAACAATTAACAGAGTTAAAAGACAACCAGCAGAGTGGGAGAAAATATTTGCAAAATATACATCTGACAAAGGATTAATATCCAGAATATATAAGGAACTCAAACAACTTTACAAGAAGAAAACAAGCAACCCAATTAAAAAATGGGCAAAAGAGCTAAGTAGGCATTTCTCTAAGGAAGATATCCAAATGGCCAATAGACATATGAAAAAATGCTCAACATTATTCAGCATCTGGGAAATGCAAATCAAAACCACACTGAGATACCATCTCACCCCAGTTAGGATGGCTAAAATCCAAAAGACTCTGAACAATAAATGCTGGTGAGGTTGTGGAGAAAAAGAAACTCTCATACATTGTTGTTGGGACTGCAAAATGGTGCAGCCTCTATGGAAAATGGTATGGAGGTTCCTCAAACAAATGCAGATAGATCTACCATACGACCCAGCTATCCCACTGTTGGGAATATACCCAGAGGAATGGAAATCATCAAGTCGAAGGTATACCTGGTCCCCAATGTTCATCGCAGCACTCTTTACAATAGCCAAGAGTTGGAACCAGCCCAAATGTCCATCATCAGATGAGTGGATATGGAAAATGTGGTACATCTACACAATGGAATACTACTCAGCTATAAAAACGAATGAAATACTGCCATTTGCAACAACATGGATGGACCTTGAGAGAATTATATTAAGTGAAACAAGTCAGGCACAGAAAGAGAAATACCACATGTTCTCACTTATTGGTGGGAGCTAAAAATTAATATATAAATTCACACACACACACACACACAAAAAAAAACCGGGGGGGGGGGAGAAGATATAACAACCACAATTACTTGAAGTTGATACGACAAGCAAACAGAAAGGACATTGTTGGGGGGAGGGGGGGAGGGAGAAGGGAGGGAGGTTTTGGTGTTGGGCAACAATAATCAGCCACAATGTATATCTACAAAATAAAATTTTTGTAAAAAAAAGAAAATAGAAAATATAAAATACTTAGGTGTATATTTAACTAAGCAGGTATTTTGTGTATTAAAACTATAAAACACTGATAAAAAATAAAGAAAACACAAATAAATGAAAATATATCCTGTGTTCATGGATTAAAAAAATTAATATTGTGAAAATGTCCATATTGCCCAAAAGCAATTTACAGATTCAATGCATTCCCTATCAAAATTCCAATGTCATTTTTCACAAAAATAGAAAAAACAATCTTTAAATTTCTATGGAACCACAAAGACTACAAATAGCCAAAACAATCTTCTATAAAAAGAACAAAACATATCCTAAGGCAATTTTAATGAAGAAAGCATGGTACTGATATAAGAACAGACTCATCGACCAATGGAGCAAGATAGATAGCCCAGAAATACACTTACACATTTGGAGTCAATTGATTTTTGACAAAGGTGCTGTGAACACACAATGGGGAAAGAACAGTCTCTTCAAAAAATGGTCCTAGGAGAACTGGATATCTACGTGCAAAAAAATAAAATTAGACACTTATCTTCCATCATGCACAAAAATCAACTCAAAGTGGATTAAAGATTTAAACTTAAGATCTGAAACTGTAAAACTACTAGAAGAAAACAGAGGAAAATCTCCACAACACTGATCTGGGCAACAGTTTTTTGGACAGGACCTCAAAAGCTCAAGTAAAAATCGCAAAAATAGTCAGATGAGTTTACATCAAACTAGAAAGCTTCTGCACAGCAAAAGAAACAATAACAAAGTAGAGAGACAACCCACAGAACAGGAAAAATATTTGCGACTCACAGTCTTTAAAAGTGGAAGAAGGGCTGACCGCTTAGCTCAGTGGGTTAGAGCGTCTAGTCAGTTGTAAGGCCAAGGGTTCATATCCCCATACATACCAGCCATCCACAAAAAAAAAAAAAAAAAAAAAAAAAACCGAAAGAAGGAAGCCCAAGAGCGAGTGAGTCAGGGATGAGACGCGAGAATTCAACCAGCCACTGCTGGCTTTGAAGATGAAAGGCAGCACAGAAACAGGGAATAAGGCAGCCTCTAGAAGCTGGGAAAGGCAAGGAAACGGTTTCTCCCCCGGGGGCGTCCAGAAGGAACCCAGCCCTGTTCACAACTTGACGTTAGCCAAGGGATTCCCATGTTGGACTTTTGATTTCCAGAACAGTAAGATAATAAATTTGTGTTGATTCAACTGACAAAGTTTATGATGATTAGCTACAGCAACAATAAGAAACTAATAGAGTGCTTTTTCATGCTCTTCCTGCGGACCTGCAGTAGGAAAGCTCTCTGTGTCTCCTTCCGAGGGAGCTGCTGCTGTCAGAGGGAGAACCGGCCCTGCAGCCGCCCTCCTCTCCTCTGCTGGTGCCTCTTCCAATTCATGACCTTCCCTCTCTGTGCGATGAAATACCATGCAAGAAGAGAGAGAACTTGGGGACTAGCTTACTAGTTAGCAGGGGTCCAAAACTTACAATAAATGTCCTAAAACGTGTAACTAAGAAGTGATTTGAGGCACTTTGCAATTTCATGATAAAAGGTTATTTGCATGCCAAATTGCTACTGTAGTAACAGTTAACTGCCAGGGCAAAAGCTGAACCATGAACTTAAATGCCCCAAATATGCGGATCCTTGACCTGGCTGCCAGGATGGGGCACCTTTGGCCTTAAAGGTTTTTTTGCAACTCAATGTATTTACATTTCTGCCTTGAGCTGTTAAAAGAAAGGATTCCATTATTTGTAGAAGGCATAATGGGGGAACTCTCCAGGGTTACTGAACGTTAAACTGAATAGAAAGTGAGAGTATCTGCAGAATTAAATAAGTCCTTAGGAACCGTCCGTATTCATGTTCAAGCAAGAAGGATGCTTTATTTCTGGAGATTGTAGGAATTTCAGATTCCTTTCAGAAAACTTCAGATGAACTTCTTACATTTGGAAGTCTTACTTAAGCTTTAGGTTAACACTTACCAGGAAATGTGAAATCAGGATAAAAGAAAATTTGTATTTTTCATCCAAGAATGGAGTGGAGGACTATCACATTAAGCAAGAAGGTTCTCACTCCATTACCCTTACCAGATACTGTTTTAATTCCCTCTGACTTCAGTATTATCAGATACTCACAGTCAGGCCTTAATGTAAACACTTTGTTTTCTTGTTCTATATTAGTTTTACCAATACAAAATGCTGATGCATTAGGATTGAATGTGATCTTCTTGAAGTCCAGTTGAAAGGAAGACTGAAGCAAAAGCCAAGAATGAGAAAGAATTTGTGGTCAAAGGAGCATATTTCTTTTTGGTGGTCCCCACTGGCTTTCCCATGAACACTGATCACTGCCAGGTCTGTCAGGGGCAAAAGCATTGGGCGTGGGCACTTGGTGAATTACAGCACCCCTGACAGTCCCTGCACCACACTCTCACTACCCAAGGAGGCCTCACAACCCGGGAGGGTCTTGTGATGCCCTGTGTCCAACCATGCCACTTACCTTCATGTTTCACACCTGAGAGTATGTGTGGATCAAATAATGCCTGTTTTACCCACCAAGTATATTTTACTCAATATACCATAGAAAAGCCTTGTACAGACCTAGAACATATTTAAATATCACTGGGGAAAAAAAGGATATTCTATCATGTATTAGATCTTTTAGTGATAATATAAAGGCAGATATCCAAAGTTAGGGATGCTTTACTGTTTACATATTTTCAATTCTCTTGTTCCTACATTGGTTATTGGTTTACAAATCTTCTTCATAATGTAGATTTGTAGACTTGCTGGTTAACTGATAAAAAACAGTGCTGTACCTAACAGAGCTGACTTCATGCCCTGTACTTATTTAGCAAACACCACCTCCCCCAAACAAAGTTTGACAGAAAGAGATCCAGGACTTCTTTAGCTCACTTGTCCCCAACATCCCATGGGACCTGAATGTGCACCCTGTTCAGGAGCAGTCATGAACAGGAACAGAGTGAATATGGCACCCACAATGAATGGTGTAATGGGATAGGGTCAAAGTGAAAACTTTCTAAGTGACTGGTGCAGCATTTTTGTTTCTTACCTTTGCTTATCACAGTTATCCCATAAGATGTGAAGTAAAATCAGAGCAAAGGAGTTTTAAGCAGACATTATTACCATAATAGGCCACGCAGATGTGCTGACTGTGACCAGGGACAATATTCTGGCAGGCAGGACTAGGGGTAAGAGGAAACTGCTATTATTTAAGCAAGAATTGGACAGTGTAAGAGAAAAAAAGGGAAGGTAGGGGGCCAGGGAAAAGGCAGGTATTATTCAATCCTTTTTGTTTACTACGCACTCAAAATGCTACCAGATTCAATATAATTTTACTGAATACAACAGTCACCGTGTTTTCTGTATTCTATTGTTTTATTTAATGAAAACACACCTGCTCTGTGATTCTTAGCTACATACAACTAACCACAGGGCCCCCAGTCCTTTCAGAAGATGTAGAGTGAATTCAGAATGTCAAATTTCCAAGACTTGATTGTTACCACAAGGTAGGAAAATTTCACTCAGTACCCAAGTTTGTTTTTGTTGTTCCAAATGAATATTTGTTTTTATTATTTTAAAAAATGTATTAGTAATATTATTTTTGATTGCCAAATTATAATTGTATACGTTTATGCAGTACAATGTGATGTTTTGACATATGTATATAATGTGGCATGATTAAATCAAGCTAATTAACCTACCATCACCTCACTTATCTATCATTTTTTTATGGGAAACATTTGAAATTTACTCCTAGTTATTTTTAAATGTATGATACATTATTATTGACCACAGTCACCCTTCTGTGCAATACGTGTCAAAACCTATTCCTCCTGTCCATCTGATGCTTTGTACATTTTGATCGATAGCTCCTCATTCTCTCCTTCCTCAACCCCCTCAGCCTCTAGTAACAATCATTCGACTATCTACTTCTGTGAGTTAAACTTTATTAAATTTCACAGAAGAGTGAGATTGATCTGTTATGGACACTTAAGTTATTGTGAATAATGCTACAATAAACCTGGGAGTGCACATATCCTGTTGACATACTGATTTCAGTTCCTTTAGATATACACCCAGAAGTGGGATTACTGGGTAGTATGGCAGCTCTGTTTTTAGATTTTTGAGGAACCTGTAAACCATGCTCAATAATAGCTGTATTACTGTATATTCCATCGACAATTGTAAGCATTCCCTTTTCTCATCCTCTACAACACTTATCTTTCATCTTGAAAAAAGCCATTCTAAAAGGTAGAAGGCGATATCACCCTGTGGTTTTAGTTTGCATTTCCCTAATGATTAATGATGCTGACAATTTATTTGTGTGCCCAATGGCCGTCTGTATGTCTTATTTTGAGAAATGTTTGTTCAGGCCCCTTGGTAATTTTTAAGTCAGGTTATTTGTTTGCTCGCTATTCAGTTGTTTGAATTCCTTGAATGTTTTTGGATGTTAACCCCTTACCAACATACAGCTTGCAAATATATTTTTTCCCATTCTCTGGGTTGTCTCTCCTCTTTGTTAATTGTTTCCTTTGCTGTGCAGAAGCTTTTCAGTTTGATGTCATCCCATTTGTCTTTTTTTTCTTTTGTTGCCTGTGCTTTCAGGGTCACATCCAAAAAATTATTGCTCAGGCCAATGTTGTGGAGCTTTTCCCCTATGTTTTCTTCTAGAAGTTTTACAGTTTCAGGTCTTAGATTTAAATCTTTAATCCATCTTGAGTTACTTTTTGTATATGGTTAAAATAAGACTCTAATTTTATTCTTCTGCTATGGATATCCAGTTTTTCCAACACCATTTGTTGAAGAGACTACAACTTCCATTGTGCGTTCTTGGCAGCTTTATCAAAAATTAATTGACCATCAATGCATGGGTTTATTTCTGGGTTTTCTATCTTGTTTCATTGGTCATTGAGTCTATCTCTATGCCAGTATCATGCTGTTTTGATTACCATCACTTTATACTATGTTTTGAAATCAAGGGGTATGATGCCTCCAACTTTGTTCTTTTTGCTCAAGATTGTTTTGGCTATTTGGAGTCTTTTGTGGTTATATATGAATTTAAAGAATTTTTTTTTCTGTGAAAAATGACATTGGAATTTTGATAGGGATTGCATTAAATCTATAGATTGCTTCAGGTGGTATGGGCATTTTCACAGTATCAATTCTTCTAGTCCATGAACTGGGATATCTATTTGTGTTTTCTTCAATGTTTTTCAGCAGTGTTTTATAATTTTCAGTATACAGGTCTTTTACCTCTTTGGTTAAGTTTACACTTCAGTATTTTTTTGTTGTTGCTATTGTAAATGGGATTATTTTCTTAATTTCTTTTTTGGGTAATTTGTCATTAGTATATAAAAATGCTACTGATTTTTGCAGATTGATTTTGTATCCTGCAACTTTTCTGAATTTGTTTATTAGCTATAGTAGTTTTTTGGTGAATTCTTAGGGTTTTCTATATATAATATCATGTCATCAGCAAATAGAGACAACTTCACTTCTTCCCTTCCTGTTAGGATGCCTTTTATTTCTTCCTCTTGCCTAATTTCTCTGGCTAGGACTTCCAATACTATGTTGAAAACAAGTGGTCAGAGTGGGTATCCTTGTCTTTTTCCTGATCTTAGAAGAAAGGCTTTCAACTTTTCACCCTTGAGAATGATGTTAGCTACAGGTTTGTCACATATGGCCTTTACAGTGTCACAGTGCATTCTTTCTATAAGTAGTCTGTTGAGAAATTTTATCATGAAAGAGCATTGAATTTTGTCAAATGCTTTTTCTGCATCTACTGAGATGATCATATGGTTTTTATCCTTCAATGTGGTATATCACATTTATTGATTTGCATCTGGCAAACCATCCTTGCATCCCAGGGATAAATCCCACTTAATCTTGGTGAATGACTCTTTTAATGTGTTTTTGAATTCAGTTTGCTAATATTTTGTTGAGGATTTTTGCATCTATGTTCATCAGGGATATTGGCCTATAATTTTCTTTTCTTGTGGTGTCCTCCTCTGGCTTTCGTATCAGGTAAAATGAGTTAGGAAGTATTCCCTCTACTTTTTTTGAAAGAGTTTAGAAGAATTGGAATTAGTTCTTCTTTAAATGTTGGCTAGAATTGAGCAGTGAAGACATTTGGTCCTGGGGCTTTTCTTTGGCAGGATACCTTTAATTATTTATTCAGTCTGCTTGTTATTGGTCTGTTCAGATTTCCTATTTCTTCATGAGTCAGTCTTGGTTGGTTATATGTTTCTAGGAATTTATCCATTTCTTTTAGGTTATTCAATTCTTGTCATATAATTGTTCATAGTTGTTTCTTTTGATTATATTTTGGTGTTATCAGTTGTTATGTCTCTTCTTTGATTTCTGATCATATTTATTTGAGTAGTCTCTCCTTTTCCCTAGCTAGTCTCCCAATGTTTCCCATGGGAGGAGACAGGAGTAAGTCACCTGTGGAGAGTCTCAGAACGAGGGGAAGCAAATGTCTACTTCCAACTCACTTTTCTCACTGTAGAAACCATGGGTGCAGAGGAATTCTGTGTGTGGTGCTATGCCAGCTTGGGGGAGAGGCAGCACTGTCAAACGGAACTATTTCTCCTATTCAATCACAATGTTTCTAGGTTCTGCAGTCCAAGGAGGGTGTTTCAATCTCACTCCATAGTTCTGTAATATTTGGATAGTATTCTTCCCTGTGAATAGATGCTAGTTGTATTTCTGAGGGGAACAGTAAAGTTAGAGAACTCCTATTGCACCATCTTGCTGATGTCATTCCTCAGTACTTGAGTTTTTAAAAATCTATATATGATCAAACAGCTATCAAAGAACAAGAAAGATCAAAAGCACTAATGTAATGTGTAAAGGGCAGGAGAAAAAGACTGTGTGTGCTTTCAGCCCAACACAGGATGAACGTGTAACAGAGAGGCATGAACGAAAAGATCTTTGACAAATGAATTTTCTCAGAAATCAATGACTAGACAGCCAGGGCAAGATTTATCAAAGCATAAGTGCGGCAAGTCATTCAGCTTTTCAGTTTTTAAATGTGAAGAGTTGCTTCATTTCCTCTATTTATATTCATATTTTAACAACTAGTATTATTCCTATACAATTTTTTCATTAGTGATGGCATGGTTTAATTATATTTAGCATGCATAGTTTATGAAATGGTGATGCCAGTGAAGAAATGTCAGATTTATGTAAGAAAGCATAATTTTCTTGCTTTGTCTTCAAAGTTAAAAGAATTTTTCTTTTTGAATAACAGACTCCTGGTCAGATCCTGGTTTTCTTTTTTCAATTAACTTTTTCTATACCCTTAGTCCAAGTAAAAAAATACTTACCAGAAGGAGTCTAGTTACATTTAACCAAAATCAAGTAAGTATACATATATGTTTAAATTGCTTTAAAGATAATGAGTTCTCATTTTCCTATTCCCACCCCCTTTATGGATCATAGTACGAGATTGACTTGATCTTTTCTACAAATCTCCAGAACTAAACAAGCTATTTGTAGGTCTCACTCTAGTTAGATTCATATTTAAAGAGACAGTTTCTGTGTCCCAGGTAGTGGTAGTAGACACTGCTTCTGATGGTGCTGATTTCAGTAGCATAAAGAGGATGTAGCCCAGTAAACGGAAGGGCAAAGGAGAATGAAATTTTTAATAGCTTTGCTCTCTTGGTGCTTTGTCTGAAAGAATTATTGTTGCACTTGACATTTGTTGCCATTTTGCTTTTTCATTTTGAATTGTGGAGCCAGACTACATCTCTGTGTTGGAGGGAGAAGGAGTGACCTCAGAAATGTCAGAATGACTATTAATGGCAGCCTTTACACTTGGATAGGTGGGCAATAGTGTTTTATCAGTCTGCTTAAATGCTGACTGTAGGGTAGGCACCTGAAACAATAATGAGAAGCTATTTAAAATTTAGAAGAAGGAAATTATGTGATATGAAAGATGTGGCTTTTTTCCAAGCACAGGCCATGTGGTGTGTGAGAAGCAGATGCCCTAAGGAATGAGGGCAGCATCTGAGCAGAACTAAATGTGACCTCACCTCTGCCCCTTCCTACTTGTGACCTTGGGCAGGGTCCACAGTCCCTATGAGTTTTACCTTTCCCATCTGTAAAATGAAATCATACCACCCACCACATGGGCTGTTGAGAAAATTAATAAGATTGTGCGTGTAAAGTGCCAGGCTCCATAGATGCCAGTTTGCCATTTCCTCCCCTGCTTCTATTTTATTTTCACATTGCAAATAATTTCAACTAACAAGTGATCAAGAACTAAGCCCAAGGCCCTTGTGAGAAACTGGTCCAGCCACATAGACCTTTAAGAGAGTCTCTACTTCACTGCAGAGGGCTTGCTCCCACTCTCTGCTACTGAACAAGCTCCTGGTCAGATCCTGTAGAGGTCTAAACAGGCGCTGGGGATAGTCAGTGGCACTTGTCCACATTTACTTGCCTCTGGACTTGAGGTCATTAGTCTATGATGGGATGCTGTCAGATGAATTTATCTATCTGATCCAGGGTGGTCTGAGCTCAAGTGCTTGACTTCAGGTTGCAAATGGTAACTAGGAGCAGTGGTCCACAATGACCGTGTTCTTGCACATGGCTTGCAGCCAAGAATTAGACAGCATCCAATCCATACATCCTATATATGAATCTAGATATTTCTACCCAGACTAATTTTTCTCTATGGGGACACTGGACCTTTCCTGGAACTGGGCCACCAGTCTGGACTCATTTCAGGTCAGGCAGAAGGCATTATACTGAATGCTCACTCAAGGGCTAAGGTAGGTAGGGCAAATAGACATGCCATGTGTGACAACTAATCTACTTAGAGTGACTGCCTAGATATCTGTGAGTAGAAGAATTTCCAGGCCTCTCCTAGGTGCAGCATAAATGTGTGCTTTGATCAGTGATAATGTCTTCCATGGGTGCTGGGAGGGATGATGGGGGCACATATGACAGAGCTGGAAACCTCATTCCCTGACAATCCTCAAAGTTCCGCTTTAGTTCAATAAGGACACTGGCCATTGTTCATCAGCTGGCCTTATCTGCACACACGGAGCATTGTGTAATTCCTTGAGCAAGGTGAATCCAATATCCAAAGGCAACTCCAATTTTTGGTCAATGCTTCAAGAGATTTCAAACCCACTAAAATTTTGAGTGTCACCAGGGATATACATTCCAGCATATTACCTGGTCCTTCAAACCTTATAATTCTGGGGATTCAGGGGCTTTCCCGGCATCACATAAAACCACCAAAAGCAATGGCTAGCTCTGGCACTTTCTCCATCCCTTCCAGCAACCTTGCTCAGGTTGGCACACATACTGGAGGACAAAAGAAAACAAAATGTTCTGTTACCGACACAGAAATCTTGGAATTTTGAAAAATATTTAGAATTTTTAAGCCAAGAACCTGACTGCTTTCTACCCTTCTCCCTCAGTTATTGATCTTCTGTGATCAGTTGAAGGTGGCATCCCATGGAGAATTTAATGAAAGAAATCTACAGAAGGGCCCCATGTGCTCATGTATCGTCTCCCCTCCTTGTCAAGAGGAGAAGCAAGGATGCACATCTGTGCAATGAGCACCAGGTGTTAAGTAAAATCATTATCCAAAATCAATACCTTCCCATTGACTTTAAGCATGCAGTATTAGCACAAGCGAACTATGGTTTACATTGAATATGGATTTCTGTGGGCACACAACTGGTCAGAATCATGAAAAGAAGAAGAAAGAGCCTATTTTGAATATATTATGCCCATTTTGAATATACATAAAGACCACTCTTTCTGATTCCATTAGGATGTTACATAATCTGATTGTTGGGTGACATTTTTATTTTTCTTCTCTTGACATATCCAAAACTATATAGTACTAGCCTCACTATGAAAACACCAACTTGATACCCATGTCAGGAAGTATGCATTTGACTTTTCTTTGGTAGGGTTTTGGGACATGGAAGTCTGTGTCCTTTGAACAGTACAGTTCTGTATTGGAAGCATCCACAGGCTCTACCTGACGATCTCTCTCTAATCCTATAACTTTCATATATTTTTAACCTCAGAGCACTTTGTGCTTTGTTTTTCAAATAAAATTTTACCAAGAATCCTTTATTGACTTCCTAGGACTGCCACAACAAAGTACCACGCTGGGTGGCTTACACAACAGAAACTTATGGTGTCACGGTTCTGGAGGTTAGAGGTCTGAGATCAAGATGTTGGCAGCGAGGGCTGTGAGGGGTAATTTGTTCCATTCCTTCCTCCTAACTTCTGGTTGTTTGCCGGCAGTCTTTGGTATTCCTTGGTTTGTGGAAGCATCACCCAATCTCTGACCTCAAGTTTGCCTGGTGCTTTCCCTGTGTGTGTGTTTGTCTCTGTGTCCAAATTTCCCTTTTTCATAAGGACACAAGTCATATTGGATTAGGGCCCACCCCAGTGACCTCATTAGGGTGGAGCAATAGCAGAGATTGTCATGGTATCTTACGGGAGGCGCAAATTTGTTCAGACACAATGCTAGCTACAGACATAGACACACAAGCCTCCTGAAAGAATGAGAGCTTAGCCCTAGGACTGGGGGACTCAATCAGCTATAACAGATCCTATAACAGGGTAGGCTTGGTTGGGTCAATTGTTGGACTGCCTCCAGAGAAAAGAAACTTCCTTTAAATTTTGTTGCATGTACCTTGATCCCTCTTGCATCTTGACCCTTCCTCCTGCCCTAAACCAAAGTTAATGTCCCAGTGGCTTCTTTGCTGGATCTTTGTACTTGTATGTGTGGCTCCTGAATGTATCTTTTTCTTAGCCTTGTCACGATAGGCTCCACCCAACCCTCCACCATATCTTATTGACTTTATCAAAGCTTCAATTTCACAACTAATCTGCTGAAATTCCAGTTCCTCTTGCCTCACTGTTAACTCAAATCCCTTGATCTTCTATTCCACCCCAAACTGCATCTGCCTAGGTATACCAGCAGTAAGATCAAGGAAAGGGGCATTTCTCTTGGTCATGAACCCACAGGGGTTCATGGGTATCTGTTAGACCAGAATGAGAACAACCTCTTATAATTTTTTAGTTTACATCATTTTCAAAACATTGTGAGAATTCATTGTACTATTTGAATGAAATCAACTTAGTCGCTGCCTTGTAGAAGAATTGGCATATTCATTCTTTCTAAATAGTATAACTATAATGCTATTTTGTAATTTCTGATTATGTTAGGATATGCGTAATCATTTATTCATTGTGGATAAATTATAGTGCTATTTTCATTAGTAGTTTGGTATTTAATTAAAATTTCATTTAATAGTGAATGATTTGGGGATTAAATCATAAACAGGTTTGAAACAGCAACCTTATCTTCATATTCTAAGACAACTTTAAGTGAATGAATGTATTAAGAAGGCAGATACATGTCAATGTGTATGAAGGAGATAGCATGGAAGCTTTCTTCATTGATTCTTTTGTGTCACTTGTGAAACAAATTGACTCGTGTGATACCCATACGGTGCTTTTAGGGCTCCAATTGTTTCCTCGCATTTTACAGCTGTGCTTGTGCTAACTAAATTTCTACATTTATCATATTCTATTTATGACAATCTGAAGTTCAGTTTAGCTACTGATATTGATTACAAAAAAAATTAATTTGTCATCAGGAATCCAACTATAAAAACAATGTTAATAAAACCAGACAGCTGCCCCTCTGTATTTTTAAGGCAGTGAAAATAAGACTTGGCTTCCCACTTGTATAGCAGATCCAATGCATCATGTAAAACATAGTCAAAAGGAAGGAGAAATCTTCCATGTGGGTGGAGTGTGCAAAGCAGTCCAGCTCTAGAAAGAAAGTAGTAATTTGCAAAAAAGAAGCATGCCTTGGAACCAATGAATAAGACCATAACAATGTCATATAGGAAATCATGATTCTTTGTAGGTAAGATGAAGTAAAAATTTAAATACTTTAATATTTAAAACTAAAGAGATTAAAGAAAACTGATTTATTGAAAATAAAATTAGGTATTAAAAACCTGAAAGGATGCAATTGTAAAATAATTTAAAACATTTTCAGGGACAAAAGAAGGGAAATATTTAACATTCATTATGATATCTGAGTTTCCCTTCTTTCATGAAAAAAGGGTGCTAAAAATCATGAAAAATTCAAAATTCTAAATAAAATACATCCAAGAGCTTTTAAAGGTCAGTGAAAATCATTTTGGAATTAGAGAAAATAATATTGTGTGATTTATAGCTTTTAGAAGAGATAGGACACAATTCAGTGACTTGAAGAAATGAAAAGAATAAAGACTCAAGAAATAACACAGAGACTGAAAAGAATAATATTTCACAGAGAAGTTAGATAATACAAGTGGCAGCTTTGGGAGCTCAGATCAGGAAGAAAGGCGTTAAGAGTTTTTGTTGTTGTTGCATAAACTTTAACATGAGTTTAAATATAGTTTACTTTTCCATCCTGCAGTGCAGGAGTGATTAACTCCAGGTTTAAGTGTGTGTGTGTGTGCATGCATGTAGGTGTTTGACCACATTGTGTACATATAAGTATATGCATGTGCATGTGTATGTTTTTAAACACCATGGAGATTAGATGTTTCAGTCCTCCGTGTCTTACATCTCTGAAGTCAAGGAAGGGGTAAAGTAAAGAAAGGGTAATTACGAGGCCTCTGTTTTTTTATTCAGGAAGAAGGCAGAATAGCCTAATGGTTGAAAACATGATCTTTAGAGTCATATACATCTGGGTTTGAATTCTGATATGCCACTTCTACACTGTGTCTTATCAGTCATTTAAATTAGTCTTCCCATGGCTCAATTTCTTATTTACAAAATGAGAATGGTACTAGCTTCTTCATAAGATTGTTTTAAAGATTAAGTGAGATCACGTATAAAGCACTCAACATAGTGCCTAACACAAAGTGTACAATCAGTACATGATATTTGATTTCGTTTAGTTCCCAGTACATTTATCAATCAGGAACTAAACCAAAATGAAACAAACCAGAAAGTCCAGCAAGAAAATAGGAGGTAGAAGGAGGGAACTGAGAATTGACCGACCAGTGTCTGTCCTACTCAAAAGACTTAAAAAAGAACCTACAGCCTCCACAAATTTAGATCCTACATCCCTGACTGCTCTTTCCTCAGCAAGCCTATGACTACACAGTCAACTTAGAGGACGGGAAAGTAATGCTTCATAATAAATTTCATGCTAAAGCACACTGCCCAGTAGCAAGAAACATTAGTTGGTAATGACAAATCCAATAGTCTAGTGTTTAATTTAAATATTTAAAGCAGCACATTACCTACTTTTCATAACTACCCTTCACTAGCAGACTAAAAACACAGAATAAAAAGCTTCTTTCTGATTGAGCTATGTCCCCAAATGAAATAAATCACTTGGTTGTATTTGTATGAGTATATTTACACTGAAAACGTATACATCTATTCACGAATACATGCACAAGAAATGTAGTACCTCCAGCTGTGTAAGAATAAGTGCCTTTAAAGCGTATCAGCAAAACAACAACTAAATCATTAAGCTGACAGGAAAACTTGTTTGCAATTCCCATGTCATTCTGCAAAGAATACACTAGCTATGACTAGAATGCAGTAAGAAACCAGGGTGTCTGGAGTTTGAAAAATATCTTTACAGGAAAAGGAAGAGAAGTGTGACTATTAGAATAGGAAGCAGATGTTCTCACTAGAATAAAAAGCCAAATTACAAACACTTGAGCTTTACAACAGCTTTAAATAACTCTCTGGGGTGCAGCATAAGAACTTTAAACTTTAATGAAAGCAAAAAACATTTTATCATACCGATGATAAAGTTTTTTTTTTTCTTTCATGTTTTCTTTTCATTCATTCTTGGTTCATTTTCATTTTTTCCCTCACAACCTGGTATTTGTTTCTATTACAGGCTAGGATTATACTAGCAAAGGGAAGTGGACCAAAAAGGCATTATCCAAATAATTCAGGCAGAAACAATTTATACCTGAAATAACAAGAAGTTTTGGACAAAAGAAAATTCTTGCTTGAATTAACCCCAGACCTGGTTTGAATTCAGACATGAAATAATGATGACACCCGCAGTGATGTAACTTTGACTCATCCAGTGTACTGAGTCCGACCTGGGCTTTGGCCACATATGTGAATGCTTTCTTTTGAACATCATTACCCAACTCTCTGATTCTGAAAAACTTAGTAAGGGGAAATTACATGCATTGAACATTTATAAGCCCTGATAAGCTCAGCTTGTAAGCACTTGAGTGAATGCTGACTATGAGGGCTGTCATCAGGTGTTCTGACTCATGGCAACATCTTGGATAGCATTTCCATAACCTGCCTATAGACTACAAGTGATGGGTCTATAAATGGACAAAGGCTGCTCCTACATTAGTATTCAAGCCTTTCTCACTTTTGCTCACAGTGGAGACAGGGGAGAAAAGGAAAAGATTTGAAGCATTAGATCGTTTCTTCTTGTCCCTGTAATTTTCTTCCGACAACAGACTCAATTGATGGGAAATAAGCGCATGAAAGAAATGGATAAGGGCAAGAGAATAATAAACCTGATCATGGAAACTAAGCAGATGGGGAGAGTAGTGTGTCTTTGTTGGCATGTCCTCTAAAATGACCTTGGCTAAGAATGCTGTGGAAAAGAGATGTTGGTTCTAAAGAGAAGACATTTGTAACTTTTTATAAAAGTATTTTTAAGACGAAATATTGGGGGAAAAGAAAAGTATTGATTCATGGTGGTGTTTTTCCAATAGGCAAATTAATTGAGAAGAGAGATTAATGATATCTAACCTGAGAAATAAACTAAATACACCCCATCTAGGGAACTGAAATCAAACAGAATTTTTTGAATTTAGAAGGGATAAAAGGAAGAGTCAAAACATTTTAAGGTAACAAGATAAAACAATGCAAAATTTAAATTGGATTTTTAAAAGAAATAGATTTTCATTTGAGAATAGAATGAATGAAAATCACTAAATGAAGCCATCTACTCTTACTTTTTACCTTTGGAAAAGTGGTTAGAGGAAAAGGTTTATTTTTTATTTCTTTTCTTTAGCACAACAAAAATCATATTGGAAAAACTGGAGCCAAAGATTTTTTGTTTCCTTGAGGTAAAATTGACAAATAAAAATTGTGTATTCAAGGTGTTTAATGTGATGTTTTGATAAATGTACATATGGTGACATGATTGTCACAATCAAGCTGGTTAGCATAATCCTCACCTCACATAGTCACCATTTTTTGTGTGTGGTGAGAATACTTAAGATCTACTTTCTTAGAAAATTTCAGTTATACAATTCACTTTTATTAACTATAATCGCCAGTACAATAGATCTCTAGAACTTATTCCTCCTAACTGAAATTTTGTACCAATATCTCCCCATCTTCCCCACCCCTCGGCTGGTAACCACCCTTCTACTCTCTGCTTCTATGAGTTTCATTTTTTTAGATTCCACATACAAGTGAGATCATGTGGTATTTGTCTTTCTGTGTCTGGCTTACATGTCTTAGCATAATGTCCCCCGTTTATTTATGTTGTCACAAATGACAGAATTTATTTTTTTAAGACTGAATTATATATATATATGTATATACTACTATTCTTTATCAATTTATCCATTGATGAACCCTTAGGTTGATTCCATATCTTGGCTATTGTGAATAATGCTGCAATGAACATGGAGCACAAATATGTCTTTGAGATAGTGATTTTATTTCCCTCTGTTTTTTTTTTTTTTTTTTTAATTTTATTTTGTCGATATACATTGTGGCTGATTATTGCTCCCCATCACCAAAACCTCCCTCCCTTCTCCCTCCCCCCCCTCCCCCCCAACAATGTCCTTTCTGTTTGCTTGTCATATCAACTTCAAATAATTGTGGTTGTTATATCTTCTCCCCCCCCCCGTTTGTGTGCGTGTGTGTGTGTCTGTGTGTGTGTGTGTGTGTGTGTGTGAATTTATATATTAATTTTTAGCTCCCACCAATAAGTGAGAACATGTGGTATTTCTCTTTCTGTGCCTGACTTGTTTCACTTAATATAATTCTCTCAAGGTCCATCCATGTTGTTGCAAATGGCAGTATTTCATTCGTTTTTATAGCTGAGTAGTATTCCATTGTGTAGATGTACCACATTTTCCGTATCCACTCATCCGATGATGGGCATTTGGGCTGGTTCCAACTCTTGGCTATTGTAAAGAGGGCTGCGATGAACATTGGGAAACAGGTATACCTTCGACTTGATGATTTCCATTCTTCTGGGTATATTCCCAACAGTGAGATAGCTGGGTCGTATGGTAGATCTATCTGCAATTGTTTGAGGAACCTCCATACCATTTTCCATAGAGGCTGCACCATTTTGCAGTCCCACCAACAATGTATGAGAGTTCCTTTTTCTCTGCAGCCTCGCCAGCATTTATCGTTCATAGTCTTTTGGATTTTAGCCATCCTAACTGGGGTTAGATGGTATCTCAATGTGGTTTTGATTTGCATTTCCCGGATGCTGAGTGATGTTGAGCATTTTTTCATATGTCTGTTGGCCATTTGTGTATCTTCCTTAGAGAAATGCCTACTTAGCTCTTTTGCCCATTTTTTAATTGAGTTCCTTGTTTTCTTCTTGTACAGTTGTTTGAGTTCCTTATATATTCTGGATATTAATCCTTTGTCAGATGTATATTTTGCAAATATTTTCTCCCACTCTGTTGGTTGTCTTTTAACTCTTTTAATTGTTTCTTTTGCTGTGCAGAAGCTTTTTAGTTTGATATAATCCCATTTGTTTATTTTTCCTTTGGTTGCCCGTGCTTTTGGGGTCGTATTCATGAAGTCTGTGCCCAGTCCTATTTCCTGAAGTGTTTCTCCTATGTTTTCTTTAAGAAGTTTTATTGTTTCAGGGTGTATATTTAAATCCTTAATCCATTTTGAGTTTATTTTTTCCCTTTGTTTTTAACAAGTTTTCTTACACAGAATGTTTCTGGTACAACACTCTGCTTTGGAATAATTCTATATACTGAACACAACAGGGGACTCACTTTACCCTAATGGTGGAACGTCTACTTTTGCTATTTCAAACAGTGACCAGGTAGAGTTTAGAAAATATTCATAACGAGAGGAAGAAAATGCTATTCCCCAGGCTTCACTGTGAAAGGAAAGGCCAGATCTGGGGTTGGGGCTGCAAATAGAGTCGGGGCCTGGGATGCATTTCTCAGGGGCCAAGTCCAAGGGAGAGTGTGGCAGGAGAGGAGCTTGGGCATTGTGAAAGGAGCAGGGCACGGAACTTCTGGAGGTGGCAGAAGATGAAAGACAAGGTCTCTTCCTGTACTTTTCATTCTCTTCAGTCAAATTACCAGTTTTCTTGTGGAAAAAACAAGAACTCACAGATCTGTGCCCCATCTAGAATACCTTGGCTGTGCTTTATCTAGGAGGCAAATTAATTTAGAAGGAAAATTAGTAACATCTAACTTTAGAAAAATATAAATAGAGTCCATTTAGGGGTTTGAAATACAGCAAATTTGTACCTGCAAACAGGACAGAGACCTCTGCAGGTGACATGTAGGGCAAGGAATTTTTTGAAATGTTGGGAGGACTTAAGGCTCACATCAGTTTTAGCCAAGTATCCTAAACTTCTGAGAGACAGGGAGATCCCAGTGACATGTGGGGCACATGAAGCTGGTGTGCGGCAGGTGGGGCCCCTCATAGCAGTGGCTGGAAGCACACCTGCAGGAACATGCACAGACTAAGCTTAGGAGTCAGATCTGACAGTGATTTATTGCATTGTGGTACCAGTGGGTGGTTCGGTTTTTGAATGAGTGAGAAAGGGATAAACCTGCCAAATGGCGTTGTGGGCAGAGGGGCATTTCTCAGAGGGCAAGCAGTGAATACCATGAGTCAAGAGAGTGTGAGCGCTGAGTGGCCAGGTGGCCAAGGGGTTGATTAGGACAAGCCAAACTGAAAGTCACAGGCAAGCCTCTATTCACTGTGATCGTGTAAGCAAGAGACCAGAGAGAGGGTACCGGCTCCCCTAATGTTCCATATGGATAGGATGGTCTCACTGCTCAGGGAGACCTGCCATTTTATGGACCCAGGTGCTGAGGGAAAAAAAGAGGGAAGGACTAGAGTGAAAAAATATTAAATACTGAGTTAGAGCAAAGAGAAGTATCTTCCTTTTCTCAAGGACCCCACAATCAGGTGGTCTCAGCTGAAGCACCTGAGGCTAAGGCCCACCTAATAAGGAGCCCCAGCAGAGGCACCCAGGGTAGAAAGCAGACATGCGTAAGACCATGGCCAGCTGCAGAGTAAAGCCTGAGTCCCTGACTGCAGTTCCCTTCAGAGACTGCAATACACTGTCTCTGGTGTGGGGAAGGCCCCTCATGAAGCCTGCTGCAAAGCCTTTGAAATCTCCCACGGTTGGACGTGAAAAGTCACACATAGGACTTTGGCCTGGAGCCAGACTCTTCACTCCTTAGCTAAAATTTGTAATGCTAAAACTATAATCTATTTAGTCCTACCCAAATCTGATATTTTTATGTGAATGTAAAAACCACAACATCCTTTGTTTCCCTAATGAATAAAGGGAACAAGGCATATTTTTCTGTGAAGTGATGGTATCAACATATTGAAAGATACAAAGAGATCAACTCTTTACAATAGCCAAGAGTTGGAACCAGCCCAAATGCCCATCATCAGATGAGTGGATACGGAAAATGTGGTACATCTACACAATGGAATACTACTCAGCTATAAAAACGAATGAAATACTGCCATTTGCAACAACATGGATGGACCTTGAGAGAATTATATTAAGTGAAACAAGTCAGGCACAGAAAGAGAAATACCACATGTTCTCACTTATTGGAGGGAGCTAAAAATTAATATATAAATTCACACACACACATACACACATACACACACAAACCGGGGGGCGGGGAGGAAGAAGATATAACAACCACAATTATTTGAAGTTGATACAACAAACAAACAGAAAGGACATTGTTGGGGGGGAGGGGGGGAGGGAGAAGGGAGGGAGGTTTTGGTGATGGGGAGCATTAATCAGCTACAATGTATATCGACAAAATAAAATTAAAAAAAAAAAATAATAATAAAAATAAAAAATAAAATAAAAAAAAAAAAAAAAAAAAAACAAAGAGATCAAATATGGGTCCTTACATTTCAGCCAATAATCAGATATGTGCCAGAATTTGTTTTGTATCAGCCTTTCCGTTATTTTTCTGGTGTCTTAGAATGTTAAAAGAATTTTTAGTAAGGCAGTAAATGGATCAGATGTGTGAGGAAAAGGATGAATTGCTTTGTGAGTTTTACATTTCTTTCTGTGAAAGAATTTAGCCTACAAAATCCCAATGGAGATATACCCTGATTACTCTTCTGTTGTCTTTGCTCACCTGGTTGGAGGCATTGGATGGTATCACGGAACTGTGTGAGTTCAGTCCCCGTGCTCCACTTGGAGAAGTGTTTGCTGTGCTGGTTAATTATCCAGACTGCTTGGGCTTGCCACTTATTAGATGTGTGACCTTGGGTAAGTTTTTCCCTCTCTCTGTGTCTCTATTTCCTCCTCTACAAAATGAGAGTGATAATAATAATATCGAGCCCATGAATGGAATTTCTCTTTAGATGAAATGAATTACAGGTAAAGTGCTTAGACAGTGTCCTAGACAAGTGCATGTGGAAAGCGTAACTTACGCATTTTAACATAGGGACTGGAGAACTCTGACTTTGAGGAGGCTCTAGAGTTTAAGGAGCTGTCGTGACTTCTATTTGTGAATGGGATTACAGCTAACATCATGCTTAATGGTGAGAACCTAGAAGCTTTTCCACTAAGGGCATGAACAAGACAAGTATGTCCCCTCTCACTACTCCTTTTCAACATTGTACTGGCATTCTTAGCTAATGCAATAAAACAACAAAAAGAAATAAAAGATATACTGATTAACAAGGAAAAAATAAAACTGTCTTTGTTTACAGATGACATGACTGTCTATGTAAAAAATCTGGAAGAACTGACAAAAGACTCCTGGAACTAATAAGCACTCACAGCAAGGTTGCAGGATACAAGGATAATATACAAATATCAAACACTTTCCTATATACTAGCGATGAACAAGTGGCATTTGCAATTAAAAACACAAAACCATTTACATTAGCACTCTCAAAATGAAATACTTAGGTATAAATCTAATAAAATATGTGTAAGATCTTTATGAAGAATTACGAAGTTCTGATGAAAGAAATAAACTAAATGAATGGAGAGATGCTTCATGTTCACAAATAGGAAGACTTAATATTGTCAAGATGTCAGTCTTTCCAGCCTTAATCTATAGATTCAATGAAATCACAGTCAAAATCCCAAGAAGTTATTTTGTGAATATCGACACACTGAATCTAAAGTTTAACGGAGAGGCAAAAGTCTTAGAATAGCCAACACTGTGTAAAGAAGAACAGAGTTGGAGGACGGTCACTACCCGACTTCAAGACTTACTATTTACACAAAAGTTATAGTGATAAAGAGAGTGTGGTATTGGCAAAAGAACAGAAAGAGACATCAATGGAACAGAATAGACAGCCTGGAAATAGTCCTACACAAATATAATCAACAAATCTTTGACAGACGAGCAAAGGTAATACAGTGGAGCAAAATCAGTCTTTTCAACAAATGGTCCTAGAACAAGTAGACATCTATATCCAAAAAAAATGAATACATTCTTTACAAAAATTAACTCACAATGTATTATAGACCTAAATGTAAAACAAAAAACTGTAAAATTCCTTAAAATATAATATACAAGAAAATCTAGGTTACCATGTATATGGTGATGTCTTTTTAATACAACACCAAAGGCACAATCCATGAAAGAAATAATTGATAAGCTGAACTTCATTAAAATTATAAAGTTCTGCTTTGCCGAAGACAATTTCAAGAGGAAGAGAAGACAAGCCATTTTCTGGAACAAAATATTTGCAAAAGATACATCTGATAAAGCACTTTTATCCCAACTGTACAAAGAACTCCTAAAACTTAGAAATAAGAAAAGGACCAAACCATTTAAAAAATGGGCAAAAGACCTGAACAAACAACTTAACAAACAAGATCTATAGATGGTAAATGAAAAGATGCTTAACATCATGATATTAGGGAATTGCAAATTAAAACAACAATATGATACCATTATATGCCCATTGGATCAGTCCAAAACCAAAAACATTAACACTACCAAATTCCGATGAGGATGTTATGAGGATTCTGAGTTCAACAGGAACTCTCATTTTTTTCTGGGGGAAATACAGAATGGCACAGCCACTTTGGAAGACAGTTAGGTAGTTTCATGCAAAACTAAACATATTCTTACCACATAATCCAGCAATCATGCTTGTTGGTATTTACACAAAAGGATTTCTAACTTATTTTTATTATGAACAGGTATTGAATTTTGTCAGATGATTTCTCTGTACCTGTTGATACGATCATGTGGTTTTCTTTCTTTAGCCTGCTGATGTGATGGGTCACATTAATTGATATTAGAGTAGTGACCCAGCCTTGCATAACTGGGATAAATGATACTAAGTCATGGTGTATAATTCATTTAATACATTGTTGAATTCAATTTGCTAATATTTTGTTTATAATTTTTCTATCTATGTTCTTGAGAGACATTGGTCTGTGGGTTTTGGGTTTTTTGTTTGTTTGTTTGTTTTTTCTTGTAATGTCTTTGACTGGTTTTGGTATTAGGGTAATGCTGATCTCCTAGCAATGAGTTAGGAAGCATTCTCTCTGCTTCTATTTTCTGGAAGAGATTATAGAGAATTTATATCATTTCTTCCTAAATGCTTGGTAAAACTTATTTAAGCCTAGTGCTTTCTGTTTTGGAAGATTATCAATTATGAATTCAACTTTCTAAATAGATATATGCCTATTCAAATTGTCTATTCCTTCTTTTTTGTTGTTTTTTTAAAAAATTTTATTTATTCTTATTATACATACATGTGGTGTACAATGTTGATTTTCAGTAATTGTGTAGAATGTGTGGTGGTTAGATCAGTATAGTTAGCTTCTTCATCATTACATCACGCAGTCATTCTTTGCGTCCATTGACCAATTCCTCATTAGCCTCCCTCTCTCTCCCTGTCTCTTCCCCTTTTCCACCTCTAGTTTTCTAAAAGCTCGATGTATTACTGTGATTGTTGTTTGTTTCTTTCTCTCTGTCTCTCTTTATAGTTCATTTGTTTATTTATGGATTCAGCTCCCATTTATGCATGAGAACATGCAGTATTTCTCTTTCTGTACCTGGGTTGCTTCACTTGAGTTTTGGCAAACTATGTCTTTCAAAAAATTGGTTCATTTCATCTACGTTATCCAATATGTGGGCATAGAGTTGTATATAATACTCCTTCATTATCCCTTGATTGCCCATAGATCTGCACTGATGTCCACCATTTCATTTTTGATACTAGTAATTTGTGTCTTCTCTCTTTTTTTCTTAGTTAGCCTGGCTACAGCTTATCATCTTATTAATATATTTTTAAAAATTTCTATTCAAGATTTTTCTATTGAAACTTATGGTTTTGTTCATTTTCTCTATTGGTTTTTTATCTTCAATTTCATTGATTTCTGCTGTAATTTTTACTATTTCTTTTCTTCTACTTACTTTGGATTTAATTTGCTCTTCTTCTAGTTTCCTAATGTACAAGATTAGATTTTTGATTTCATATCTTTTCTAATATATGCATTCAGTGCTATAAATTTCTCTTTAAGCAAAGCATTTTCTACATCTCACAAATTTTGGTAAGTTATACTGTATTTTATTTAATTTAAAATATTTTTTAAATTCTCTGGAGATTTCTTTCTTTCATTAAAATTAACTTCCAAAAAAGTGAATATATTCATTGTTTTGCATATAGACATCCATTTGTTCCAGGATAATTTGTTGAAAAGACTGCCTTTGCTCCATTATATTACCTTTGCTCTTTTGTCAGATTAGTTGACTATATTTGTGTTGGACTATTTCCAGGCTCTTGACTATTATTTTTAGAAGTGTTATTTAGAAGTATGTTTTTAATCTCCAAGTATTTGGGGATTTTCCAGCTATCTTTCTATGACTGATTTCTAGTTTACTTCCATTGTGGACTAAGAGCAGACATTGTATAATTTCTATTCTTTAAAATTTGTTAAAGTGTGTTTTATGGCCCAGAATGTCGTCTATCCTGGTAACCATTCCGTGTGAGTTTGAGAAGAATTTGTATTCTGCTGTTGTAGTAGTCAATAGATGTCAATTATGTCCCTTTGGTGATGGTGCTGTTGAATTCAACTGTGTCCTTACTGATTCTCTACTTGCTGGATCTGTCCATTTGTGATAAGGGATGTTAAAGTCTCCCAGCATAATAGTGCATTCACCTATTTCTCCTTGCGGTTCTATCAGTTTCTGCCTCACATATTTTGACACTGTGCTGTTAGGCACATACACATTAAGGATTATTATGTTTTATGGAGAACTGACCCCTTTATGTAATGCCACTCTTTATCCATGATCATTTTCCTTGCTCTAAAGTCTGCTCTGTCTGAGATTAATGTAGCCACTCCCTATTTCTTTTTATTAATGTTAACATGGAATATCTTTCTCCATCTCCTTACTTTTTATCTATATGTGTCTTTATATTTAAAGAGTGTTTCTTATAGATAACATATAGTTGGATCTTATTTTTTGATCCACTCTGAAAATCTCTGTCCTTTAATTAGTGTGTTTAAACCATTAGCATTATAGTTGGATATATATCTATATAGTTGGATTAATGTCTACCATATTTATTACTGTCTTCTATTTGTTGCCTTTATTCTTTGTTTCTATTTTTGTCTTTCACTCTTTTTCTGCCTCTTATGGTTTTAATTGAGCATTTTACATGTTTCTATTTTCTCTTTTTTCTTAGCATATCAATTATATTTCTTTTTTAAAATTTTTCTTAGTGGTTGTCCTAGACTTTGCAATACACATTTACAACAAATTAAAGTTTACTTTCAAACAATACTACACAACTTCCCTGGTAATGTGAGAACCTTATAATAATAAAATAATCCTAATTCCTCCCTTCCATCCCTTGCATAGTTGCTGTCATTCATTTCACTTATACATAAGAACACATAATCAAATACATTGCTACTATTATTACTGTGAATAAAATGTTATTTATCAATTAAGACAACAGAAAATGAAAGTTTTTATTGCACCTTTACTCAATCCTTCTCCAATGCTTTTTCTTTTTATGTAGATCCAGGTTTCTGACCTATATCATTTTCCTTCTCTCTAAAGAACTTGTAATGCAGGTCTATTGGCAACAAATCTTCTCAATTTTTGTTTGTATGAAAAACTCTTTATTTCTCCTTCACTTTTGAAGGATATTTCACAGGGTACATAATTCTAGGTTGGTTTTTTTTTTTTCTTTCAACCCTTTAAATATTTCATTCCACTCTCTTCTTGTTTGCATGGTTTCTGAAAAGTCATATGTAAAGATGTAATTACTAACTTTTCTACTCTATCAGTAAGGTGTTTTTTGGGTCTGGCTTTTTTATGCTATTTTTTTTTTTCCTTTACCTTTGATTTTCTGTTATTTAAAAATAATAGGCCTAGGTGTAGTTTTTTCCTTTGGGGTTTTTGTTTTTTGTTTTTTGTTTTTCATTTATCCTGCTTGGTGTTCTCTGAGCTTCCTGGACTTGTGGTTTGATGTCTGACATTACTTTGAAGAAATTCTCAGTCATTGTTACTTCAAGTATTTTTTCTGTTTCTTTCTCTTATCCTTTTAGTATTCTGATAATGTATATATTGCACCTTTTGTAGTTTTCTCAAACAGTTTTTGGATAATCTGTTCTGCTTTTTTCAGTCATTTTTCTCTTCCTTTTTACATCTTGGAAGTTTCTACTGATATGTCCTCAAGCTCAGAAATTCTTTTCTCAGCGATTCTTTCCCAATCTACTAATGAGCCCATCAAAGTTATTCTTCATTTCTGTTGCACTATTTTTAGTCTCTAGCATTTCTTTTCTGTTTTTTTCTTAGAATTTCCATCTCTCTGCTTACATTGTCTGTCTGTTCTTGCATGCTGTCTACTTTTTCCATTAGCACCCTTAGCATATTAATCATAGTTTCTTTTAAATTCACATTCTGATAATTTCAATATCCCTGACATGTGAGTCTGGTTCTGATGCTTGCTCTGCCTCTTCAAACTGTGTTTTCTGCATTTTAGTGTGCTTGTAATTATTTTTTGATATCCAGACATGATTTCCTGGGTAGTAGGATTGTGATAAATAGGCCTTTAAGAATGTGGTAATTAGGCATGTGTGGAGGGGAAGTGTTCTATGGCCCTGTAATTAGGTCTTGGTTTTATGATACTGTGCATCTCAACCGAACTTCACACATGCTTCTCTGTCACTCCTGCCCCTCAGATAGGACAGGATTGCTATAGCAGGTGGAAGTCGGGTATTTCTCTCCCCCAGCAAAAAGCTAGAGGGGGCTGGCATTGAGTTTCTCTTCCCCCAGGTCTTTAGACTCTGAAGAAACCCCAATCATTTAGGCTCTGGAAAGAAAAAGTTTATCTTGAGGGAAGGCCAGGTTAAGAAGAACAGAGTGCTCTGGCATATTTCAAAAATAGTTCCTTCCCCTCCCCCTGTCAGAAACACAAGGGGATTTTTCTCCAATATTCACTGTGAGAACATGGTGGAGTGGCTGGAGGTAAAACTCATGAAGTGTGGAGGCCCAGTGACTGGGCTCCCTTTGAGTTTTTAACTTTCAGACTCTCCACCCTGAGACTCCAGCAATTCATCAGTTATGGTTCAGGTTTTCTACCCTGGTCCTCGTCCCTGCATAGGTCCCTGCTCCATTAACTGTGATTCTCTGCATCTCCCTGCATATCTCTCCAATTTCAGAAGCAAAGGTTTGCCCTGCAACATCACTTCTCTGATGTATTTAAGAAGAGCTGCTGTTTTTCCAGTCTGTTCAGCTTTTTATCATTGTTAGAAAGGAGTGATGACTTCTGTGCTCATTACATGCCAGATCACAAACCTGACCTTTTTATAAAAAAAAATTTTTTGCTAATTTTAGGCATCCTCAAGAGTGTATATCTTTTGTGATTTAGTTTTTTAGCATCATTTTTAAATCTTCCTCATCAAATTTATTTCAGCCTCTGTTTTTATCAGTTCCTATAACACTTTTGGGAGATTTGCAAGATGGACATGCTTCTCAGCACATATCAGTCTTTCCTACTTGCAGAGCAATGAATTACGTATTTATTTATGATATTCTGTATTCATCAAACAACTTTTTAAGGAGCCCCTCTTACCCTACATTGCACTCATCTGAGGGATTCAAAAAACTTATATTCGATTTTTTAGCATAAGTGCCTTACACAAATGCTTTGTGTCCTCAATGGACTAGTCACAAAGTACAAAAAAAAGGTAAAGTGACTGCACAATAAAAATATAAAATCCTGTTGAACATCAGAAGAGGTCTCTCAAAAGACTGCTGAAATACCATAATATATGACGGGTGATAGACTAAGGGTTCAAATAGTGAACCCTATGGTTCTACCACAGAAGGGGCCATCACTTCCCACTAATAAAATCTAACCATTATTGAGCACCTGAGATGGCACTTTTGTATAATTGTATTTTTAGCAATTAAGAAGTACTCACGGAAGAGATGGAATTTGTTCTCGCTCTTGAAAATTGAGAAAAATGAGTAAAATTGTGTGTCATTGAGAGATTCAGAAGACACATGAAATGGAACTTCAGAGAAGACCAAGGTGGGCTCAGGAAACCTTCACAGCAGAGCACTTGAGAAAGGCCTTGAGCAACGGCCAGGATTCAGAGAGAATCTGGTGAGCAAAGGCCTGGCACTGGGATGAGAGTAGTGTGGCTTTTAGTCAGGTTTGGATCTGAAAAAAAGGAAAATGTACTTTATTAATATGTTTAGTTTCATACTGAGAAACCACAGTGGAGAGGTATAATAAAAACTAAAATAACTTATTTAATTCAACAAGATTTTGGCTGATTTCAAGATGGAGAAAATGTATATTAAAACACATTATAGGGCTGGCCCCGTGACGCACTCGGGAGAGTGTGGCACTGGGAGCGCAGCAGTGCTCCCGCCGCGGGTTCGGATCCTATATAAGGATGGCCGGTGCGCTCACTGGCTGAGCACGGTGCGGCCGGTCACAAAAAGACAAAAACAAAAAACAAAAAAACATTATACTCGTATATTCTCCTTTCCAACAAAAGTGTGGTGTGTAGAAATAGCTGCGAGACCAATTTATTTTAAATATGTTCTTCAGTTGAATAGATTTTTAGATCTGCTGACAGTTCTAGCTATTGGAATCCACATTACCCTTCTTGAATTAGTTGATCTGAAACAGCACTAAAATGTTTTAATAAGCCCCCTTGGAAAGATAGCAGGCCAACATTTACTACATTTTTAAAAACACTGCCCTTCAAAGAGGATTATTGAAACATTTTTGTGCTCTGACAGCAAGTAAGTATACTCATCACCAAATAGATCTTTAGCAAATAAGCACTGATAGCTCTTTGTTTCTAATTTTCATTTTGGCTGTGATTTTAGTCTTTATTACCAATGAGGCATCTGAGAATATCTGAAAGGGAGGAAGGCAGGAGCATCCGAGACACTGGACCCCTCTGCAGGTCAATGACAGAGGAGATTGCTGCTGGGGTCACTAACTATTGCAATACTCTTCCTGTTTAGCCTTTTGAGCAAAGTCAAAATTCCTTTCTTGTTTACCAATTCACATGGAAATTTGCTATTTCTAAAACACAGATAAAAATCTTTCCAAAGCCCCCCCACCCTCACCCCCCACCACCATAGGGTTTCGGCCTTAAGAAGGTGACTTCCTCCCTGTCTCCTCTTTCTCTTCATCCCTCCCTCTCTCCTCTTTATGTTCATCCCTCTCTGCCTCCTCAACCCCCTGTCCTTTCTCTCTTCCATCTTCATGCAGTAAATTCCAGTTGAATAAAATGAGTGGAGACGGGGTGTCAGCAACGTCCCTGCCGAGGACTATCTGAGAATCCATCAGTAAGTGGACTAAGGCCTCAATTCCTTCTATTTGCAGGATTAAAACTGGTAGCAATAGCAAAAATAACAAAACTAAGACTGATGAATATGCATGAGATGGAAGTTATAACAGATTCCTGAGGCTATTTTTATTCATTTAGCAAGAATTAAATATAATAGTTCTTTGTTACACAACTATTTAATTACTTTCCTGAGAACAGAAGGATAATCATAAACAGAAATAAAAAGGAAAGAAAGCAGCAGAGTACTCCAGATAACATTATTTCATAGTCAGAGACCAACACAGACAGGTTAACATTTCAAATGACATCTGTAAAATCTCTTCCTAAATCTGCTTCCATCCTAAATCTTAGATAAACTTCTCTTTACATTAGCACCATGGTGGAAGGAAGGCAGACATGTTTAAAACTATCATCACATTAACTGATGTGAGAAAATGTTTCTTGATCTAATGAAGTGTGAATAAGATTTATCTTAACACATTTCAGGCTGTGGTTATTAGCTCTCTAGTAAAATGCTCAAACTAAATGTTTGAAAATATAGACATAAATATACTTCCAAAGAAAATAAGTAAACAAAACCAGATTTGTCACTCTGATTCAGGCAATAAAAAATTCCAATATAAAGACATGGAGATCTTAAATATAAAGATTAGGAGAAAAAGATACTCTCATGTCAAGATCCCAGTTGTTTAATTTGTAAAACTTATTTAGGTCATTGTTTATTCACATACTTGTAAATTTATTCACGTGGCCTTCTATTAGCTTCTAACAAGTAAATTTTAAAAAATTAAAAAAGAAAAAAGATACCTCTCCTGCCATGATTCTATCATTAATTTGGAATGGTCAGACATACAGGCATAAAAGAGTGAAAAAATGGCAGTGGGGTTTTTAGGTAGTGATAACTAGCTCTGTGGGTCAGTTTCCTGACCTGCAAAATAACAGGGTTGGGGACTCTATTACTCAATAGTCTCCATTCCATTCTAAAACTGTATATTAGTTGGATTAGAAGTTCAGCATAAGGAAGTAACCACTTGAGTAAAAGCCAACCTGAAAGTGTATATTAGTATAAAAAGTTGGTTTAATAAGAGGAAAATAAATTCTGCAATATTTTCACACAGCTGGAGACCATCAGTGCACAGCTGTGTGCACAGGAGTGCGTGGTTCTAAATGTGATTGAAGCAACAGACTCTGTCTCCAGACACATGCAGATACCAACACGTGTTGCATAGAAGTTTGTGCTGGGTCACCTTGCTCAACTCAACCTACCTCCCAGCCATGCTTTTATACCCCACTTTAAGGCTCCCCCATACCCATATGACAAGAGGAAAGACTCAAGTGGCTCAGGGGCCAGGCAATAGGGTGTGAGGAGTCCAGAAAATGTGAGACTGCTCTCTTTCGAGGAGAGCAGTTATTTAGTTTGAGCTAAATGTTGACATGCAAAATTCGGGTTCAGATTTTCCTCCAATTTCATAAGGGAAACTAGAAATTTGAATTTTTATGTGAAATCTTCCAAAACGATTTTCCAAAATTACATTTTATTTTTGGCACCCATCTTAACATTTTAAGGAAACATCATATGAACCAAACGAAATCTATCTGTAGAATGCAGGCTGAAAGCAGCAGGCTAAGGACGCCGGTTTGCGATGTTCTCTCCAGTGATGCAGTGTGGACCGCAGAAGTCAGGGAAAGCCTATGGTGTTTGCTGGCAGGGTTCAAGTTACTTGCTAATGCCTTTGTACACACGAGGACATATACAACTGGAAAGTTAAAAAAGGAGGTGGCCATTCGACACTGGAATGTCCATGATCAAAGGGTTGGAATGATGATAAAGTATGAAATGTTTGCGCAACAGAGGAAAAATTTTTCCTAGCTAAAAGAGAAAAAAGACTGACTTTGTGGCAGAACAAAGCATTGAAAGGCAAGTGGAGATATTTGTGTAAACAGAAGAGTCTTGAACAATCTTGATTAACTGTATTTTGATCATACGTAAGGGTTTGTGCCTCTCAGGATATTTGCCATAAAATGACACTACCAATCATTAAATAAATTAAATTGTATCAAGTTCCAACCAACAATGAAACTTTCAAAACACATTTCTTTCTCAGTCGTTTATTACTTGGTATCAGTCATAAACGTGAATTCCAAATCTTGAAGATCTGATTTCAGTGGCAAAAATACTGGGGTTTTGATTATTTGGATAGTGATCCTGATATAAATTTCTCCAGTACGCAAGACAGAAACTCAGAGTTGAGCTCAATGTCAATTATGCATGCTAATTTCCATTCATGTACAAATATCTGATTAAATTTGTATAATGCAGCTGGGCCCACTTTCATCTTTAATGAAAAGAAAATATCACTCAAAGGATGTGAAAACAGGGATTAAAAATTCAAAGTATGTTTTTCTTGAACACGTATGAGAACTCAAGCTTCTCACATTCCTATGGTTTCTGTTTCACTTGTTGGCTTCTTTCATTTGTGTTTTGTTGTCGTTACTGTTTGTTTATTTATTGCTATTTGTTTGTTTATTGTTGTTACCTCCTTGGAATAAAAACTCCAAAAAGGGCAGAAGGGCTGTAATAGTCCGTTTATGTTGCTAATAACAAAATACCTGAGACTGGGTGATTTATAAAGTAAACAAAATTTATTGCTTACAGTTTCTGAGGCTGGGAAGTCCAAAGTCCATCTGGTGGTGGCCACAGTGACCCAGGGGTCTCACATTGCAAGACAGTGGAAGCAGAGAGAGCAGAGAGAGAAAAAGACAGACTCTCCTCTTCTTTTAAAGCCCTCAGAACCACACGCCCCTGACAACCATTTTTAATCCATTCACTACTGCACGGTCCTACAATCCAATCACCTCTTCAAGGCCCCACCTTTCAATTACCATAATAGGATTTCCCACCCTCTTAACAGTCAAAGTAGGGCCTAAGTTTCTAATACATAAAACTTGGGGACACAATTCAAGCTCCAGTAGTTTTGGGGGCGCATAATTAAATCCACTGCAAGGGTATACTATAACATTTAAACTTCCCTCCCAGAATTTAAACCAGAGTGTATCAATTTCCTTCTCTGGAAGCAACAGCTCATATCAGTTCTTTGTTTAAACTTTCAGAAATATTCTGTGCATACTTATAGTATCAGGTGGTCATTAAATTTAGCTACATATAAAAGAAAGACCAAATAACAGTTATTTAAAAGGTAGGTATTTGTTTTTCTCTCATGAAAGAGGAATCTGGAGGCAGACACACCAGGCCTGTAATAATAGCTCCATGGTCTTGGGCCCTTGTTATTTTGAGGGGGCAGCTGGCTGATATGGGGATCTGAACCCTTGACCTTGGTGTTACCAGGCTATGCTCTAATGAGCTGAGCTAACCAGCCAGTCCTTAGGGTCTCTTGATCTTTCTTCCTCAACATTCTTGGGATGTTCTTTTCATGCTCAATGTCACCTCAAGAGCACAATATTGTTGCTAGAGTGAAATCTATCACATCAACCTTCCAGGCAAGAAAGAACAATGAAAGGATATGCCTCCCGGCAGTCGACTCTCTTTAAAGAGCTTTCCTGAGAGTCCCAGACCACATCCAATTGTCTAGCCCTGCCTGAGGTAGCAGATTTCAAGCTGGACAATTTGCAACTGCCAAACATAGGCATTCTGCTGGTAAAGAAGAGAGGAAGAATGGACATCAAATAGGCAACTAGCAGCCTATAATATTGAAGCCTATAAGTATGTGTATCCCCTTCCTTCACATTTTTTTAAACAAATGGTGGAATGCTATACCCAGGCCCATTGCTTTTGAGTCTATCCTCCACATTCATTAGGTTTCAATAGAACCAAAACCAAAGGACCAAACTTGGGACTGATTTCTCTAAAAGACAAGTTCTGCCCTACCTCAGCTGCTCACAATAACAATTGCTTCTTACCCTCCTTGCTACTCAAAGAGCCTCCAGTAACTTCAGTGTCACCTGGAAGCTTGCTAGAAATGCAAAATCACAAGCCCTACCTCAAATCTACTGAATTAGAATTTGCAGTTTAAAAAGATCTGAGGTAGTGTAGATGAACATTTGGATTTGAAAAGCAGTGCAGTGCATACCCTCAGCCCTTCTAAGGTCCCATATTAGTGACAGCCAAGGCTGACAGTACATTAGAAGCCCCCTTCCAACTAGTTGTTAGGCTCTGGAAGTAATTCCTGTCCTAAGCTGGGTATCTGTGAGAACCCTGGACTAAATCAGAGCCAGTGTGGGCATCAACCTACATGCTTACTAACCTATTCTTAATTGTCCCAACAGTCAGAAGTTCTGGTCCTTGTGCCTTCATGTTTTGGGCTGGGCTCCTTCCTCCCATTTCCAGCCCTCTCTCTCACGCTGGAAAGAAGGTAGCTTCCAGCTCCAGCTGCCTCTCTTCCTGGTTTCTATCTCCCCTTTTCTTTTGGAGCTATTCTTGCTTCCAGTTTTCTTGATTCTTCTGAAGTGGGCCTCATTGGGTTTTAATCTGTAAAACCGACAGCTCTATAAATTTATTACCACCCTGAAGCCTGGCTTTTTTTCTTTTCTTTTCTTTTTTTTTTTTTTTTTTCTTTCTTGAGTCAGGACAAACTTGGTGTCTGGGTCAATTTGAGCTATTATAATAGAATACCATAGACTTAGAGTGGCTTAAACAGCATAAATTTACTTCTCATGATTCTAGAGCCTGCCAAGTCCAAGATCAGGGTGCCAGCCTGATCAGGTTTTGGTGAGGGCCCTCCTCCTGGTTCACAGGTAGCTGCCTTCTCACTATATCCTCACATGGCAGGGGAGAGAGAAAGAGCATGTTCTCTCCTTTCTCTTCTTACAAAGGCACTAATACCATCATGAGGGCTGCAACCATATGACCTAGTTGCCTCCCAAGGAACCCATCTCCAAATACCATCACATTGGAGATTAGAGTTTCAACCATAGCACTTGGCTATTGAAGACAGCCAGGATCAGAGCTGACTCTGATACCCTCCTAACATTATTTTGGAGTCAGTCCTGCCTTTCCAGATCCCAGGCAGATTTTTCCCACCTAAGTTTGTGCCAATCCTGGATTGTTCCTGATTGTTCTCTTTTACCAAAGGGGAAATCAGACTAACACGTACACAGGGCCACACTACTAGTGTCAAAGAGAAACTTGATGCTTTGTCTCACCATTCTTTCAGTCTGCTGTCACCACAGCAAGAATCACTTCAGTGCTGGGGCCAGGGTGAGTACAGAGGTAAGTGAGGTGGCCCTGGCTGAGATGGAGACATGGGAGCTTGGCAGAACCTGACACAGTCTAGTTGGAGCATAGTATCAATGCTATTATTTGAATTTTCATGGATAAAAGGGCATTAGATTTGACAAAATGTAGGCTGTTAACCTTTAAGAGAGCAGCCTCAGCAGAAAAGTAGGGCCAGAAGCCAGATGGCAGTGAATTAAGGAAGCAATGAAAAGCAGAGGAAAGGAGGCAGCTGATAACATTTATTTCAGACAGTTATGGGTGGAAGGAAGAAGCTATGAGGCATAACAGAATCAAGCGACATTTTTATAAGGTAAGGGAGAACTAAACGTTTTTGAAGGAAGAAGGAAAAGAGTCTGCAAAAATCAGATGTTGGAGACAAACTCAAAAGAGTAACAGGAATATCTTTGAGAACCAAGATGAGGAAAAAACATTAAGAGGAGGGGCCCTCTCCTCAGACACATGAAGAAAGCAGGAAGAAATAAACAGAAACGAAATACCACCAGGTGTGTCTGCAGATTGTTCACTTTAAGTGTCTTACATGCGACAAAGTAATAGGCAAGAACAGGGGTGTTTTGAATTAGATTTGAGACTTTCATAGAATGAAAGATTTTAATTGTATGAAAAGCTTATGGAAACAATATTCTTTTCATTTGAAGAGATGGGAAATGGTGAATGAATAAGATAAACTGACTTGCTATGATGGGTTTAAAGGAATCTAGTGGCCGTCAGGATTTGACACCATCTGGAAGAATCCCAGAGACCATGAGCTAGAGATGAATACAGGATTTTCCAAGTACAGTAGAGTTACCCCTTATCCACGGAAAACAGGTTCCAGGGTCTCAGTGGATGCCTGAAACCACAGATAGTACCGAACTCTATGTATATTATACAAATTTCCTTTCTGTTCACAATTTCATGGATAGAGACTTGTTCTTACCATAGATCATAGCAACCTCAGCATAACACTTTTCTTCTTTTTTTTTTTTAATTGAAACAGAATTCATTGTACATACCTATGGGGTACAGCACTGAATATCAATACCTGTGTTCAATGTGTGATGCTCATATCAGGATAATTAGTATATTTAGCATTACACAGTGAAATTGGTTTTTTGGCTCTTTATCAATTTCTCGCTAACCCCTCTCTGGTAGCCTCAGTTCTGTTCTCTCCCTTTGAAAGTTCAACAAATTATTGTGATTGCTGTATCTTTCTTTTTAAAATTTCTTTTCTTTTTTTTTTTAGCTCTCACAAGTGAGAACGTTTGATATTCTCTTTCTGTGCCTGGCAATTTTCATTTAACATAATTTTCTCTAAGTTCATCCATGTTGCTGCAAATGGCAGCTCATTCTTTTTTATGGCAGAGTAGTATTCCATTGTGTATATATACCACATTTGCCTTATCCACTCATCTGATAATGGGCATTTAGATTGGTTCCAACTCTTGGCTATTGCAAATAGAGCTGTGATAAACATGGGAGTGCAGGCATCCCTTCAACATGATGATTTCCATTCCTTTGGGTATATACCCAGCAGTGGAATTGCTGGATCACATGGAAGTTCTATCTATAGTTGTCTGAGCAAACTCCATACTGTCTTCCATAACGGCTTCACTAATTTACAGTCCCACCACCAGTGTAGGAGGGTTCCTCTTTCTCCACATCCTCACCAGCATTTGTTTTTCTCTGTCTTTTCGATAATAGCCAAGAACTTTTCACCTTTTTATTTAAAGGAAGAACTTTACAGCTTCTCTTTGGCATATCCGAATTGCCACCATCACTACTCTTGTGCTTTGGGGCCATTACTAAGTAAAATAAGGATGACTTAAACATAAGCACAGAGATACCATGACAGTCAATCTGGTCACCAAAATGGCTACTAAGTAATAAGAAGTGGGTCACACACACAGCATGGACACTCTGGACAAAGGCATGATTCACGAATCAGGAGGGATGGAACAGGACAGTGAAACTTCATCACACTATTCAGAACAGCCTGCAACTTAAAACTTAGGAGTTGCTCATTTCTGGAATTTTCCATTTTATATTTTCAGACCACAGTTGACCACAAGTAACTGAAACTGTGGAAAATGAAACCATGGAAAAGGGGGCTACTATTCTGGAAACAAAACTGAGGCTGTGGTCAAGGCTGAGGCCGAGGGTGAGCTTGAGAATGGAGACGAAGGTTGAAGTTGAAGCTGAAGAAGCTAAAATTAATTTGTTCCCATTTGCAGGACCCAACCATTGTAGCTCTGCTCTACGCTGTGGTCCAACAGCAGGGGCAGAAAAAGCAGAAGCAGGAGCGACACAGGTCATCTGTGAGCAATGACGAAGCAGTACCTGGGCTGAAGGGAGGCAGCAGGGAGCCACCTACCACAGTGCCTCAGGTGGGGGGTCTCCAATACAGTTGTCCCTCCCTCGCTATCCACAGGGGATTTGTCCCAGCCACCCCTGCCCCCTACAGTTGCCCCAGTCCACAGATGCTCAAGTTCCTTGGGTGGCTGTCCACATGTGGCACCCGCAGATGCAGAGGGCTGGCTGTAACAAACTTCATCCTCTCCGACCTCGCCTGCTGAACATCATTAAAGGCATAGGCCTTTGGAGACTAAAGATTTGCGTCTGATTCCTGATTCCACCGCTAACTAGCTACAGGACCTGAAACAAGTTATTTTGATCCTTGGTTTCTTCATCCACAAAAGAGAGAGGATAATACTCACTTCACAAATATGATGTGAAAGTTAAATTACCGAGGACTTAGCATTAAGTAACAGGGAAATACCTAGGTAATACCTAGCCCCAGGTGAATATTCAAAATGTAGCCACCAATGGTTACCTAATTCTTTTTCTCCTAATGAAATGTTAACATGCATCACAGTATATAAAAAAAATATAATCTGAAGTATTAGCTTATCACCAGAGAAATAGCAGTGTGATATATGCCCACTTGGGTATTCTCTATAATTCTCTGTAATGAATGTGATCATCCTCTCAGCTCAGTTCCCATCGTGTTGTGAAACAGAAAATGGTAAGGCTGGATGGGGACTATGTTCTCTCTGCCAGGGATTCTGAGGCAGACAGCCTTGGGGGATCTTGAACGCCATTTTAAGATGCCATATGTTTAAAGCTTATTGAACACAATTCTCTCCCACTGAGTTTACATGGCACCAAAGCTTCTTTCCACACAGTCCTACCTTTCAGGGCACAGCAGGGACTCAAGTTCTAATAACCACTGAACCAACCGTAATGTCTTGCTGGCCTGGTCCACGCAGCAGAACAGGTTCAGTCTGATAGCTGGTAAAGAACAGAAATAGGAAACCAGCAGTCAGACCTATTGTCAACTGTTCTCATTTTTAAATATCTGAAATAGAAGCAGAGGTGCCACTTATTTTCACTCACAACTATACAAAATACAGTCTATTTTTTATTTTAGAATTATTGTGGGATATGCTATATCTACAAGGACTTTTTCTTTAACAAAAGTACAAGTTATATCTTTAAAGCATCTAGAAATTTCACTGGTTCTTGAAGTAAAATAATATTTTAATCCACAAAAAAATAGTTGAAAAATCGTTTTTAAACTACTTTCTTTCAGTCCAAATATCCTTTTCGAATGATAGCATTACAACTCCCAAAGTTCCTTTGGAGTTTTTTCTGGAATGTGGTTCGCCGTGAAGATGCTTCACTTTGATGGAGGTTGGTAGTTGGGCCTGAGATGTCTTCACTGAAGGGGGCAGCTCTAGGATGACCAGGTCGCTAAGAGCCAGCTCTAGAACCACAGAAACACAGCTGCTCCTGTGAGAACCCACAGCCAGGTCTCACTGACCAGCGCTGGTAGTATGTGGCTCTATTTGAAATATTCACATCATAACAGCTTGGATGTGGCTCCTACAACCCAGAGCTCACTTGCATCTTCCAGAAATCACACAACTGGCTTTCTTCCATGGTAGAGAATGAAGATTGCTCCCAGGGTGGCTCCTTAAGATTTTCTTCTTGGACCTGGGCAACTATCCCATTTTTTTCCAAAAGAGAAATTCCAAAAATTACAGAGCAGGAAAATTAACACCATTCCTTCCCCTATCCCCAAGTAGAATTAAATTATTAAACACATTATTTAAAAACTGTAAGTAACAAAGATGTTAGAACCCTTAGAAATCAACATAGGCACTCTATGAGTAAGTCATAATGAATTGCTCTCCCTTCATTTTTAGACATGGTTTCTAGGCTATTCTTGGATCTGAATACATGGCACACCTGAATTTCAACAAATCATACAGCAATTAATTAAACTCCAACAGTAATGAATTTGATGGACCATGATAGGTACCAGTATTTCAAGGGAAATGTCATGGCCACATAGTTCTGGGATCATTCCAAAACCATCTTGGATCTCTTAGTGTGGGCAGTAGCAAAATAGGTATCATTAGTGAAAAATTCCTCATTTCTATCTCCACATATTATTAAGAATAATGATGGTTGTTGCCCATTGAAAAGGTATACAATACAAAGTCAAGTCTAAGAACTTCAGATTATTAAACACAAGCATCTTGGAGCTATTTTGTGTTTTTGACTCAAATTGTGTACTTCTCATGCTTAAGAAAAATGTTTTTAAAAGTTTTAACTACCATTTAAAAAGTACGCAGTATACAGTGAGTTATGTGCTGAGTGGATAGGCAGATAGCACTTAATTCGGTGTAAGGATTACTATGAAGAATTACACAGTCTTCATGGGGATTATAGTATAAAGGAGTTTGCAACTGCTTTGCTAAATAAATGTGGCTTTGGATTATGGATGGAGAACTACATACTGATCAGCAGTAAGCAGAGGGGTTAACATCATGGGCTCCAGAGCCAGCGTGTCACTTCCTACCTTTCAGGACAAGTTTATTAACCTCTGTGCCTCAATTTTCTCATCCACGGAATGAAATTAATAATGAAATTTAGCTCTTAGAGATATAATGACTTAAGGAATTAGTGTATATATAGTGCTCAGAATAGTGTCCAGTAAAGCCGGTGCTAAGCACTAAATATCTATTATCTCAATAATCCTCACAATAAACAGTGAAGTAGTATTGTCATCCCTGTTTTACAGATGAAGAAACTGAGGCTCAGGGCTCACTCAGATAGTAGTGGCAAAGCCAAAATTTGAACTGAGATCTCTCTGACCACAAAGCTTGACTCTTGGTCACCATTACATTAACTGTAAGGTAAGCATTGAATCCCAGGTAACCGGCTGAACCTGTCCTGATACCCAGATACATCAGAGCAATGCTAGTGGCAAGAGTGGCCTCATGTTGATTCCAAGTGTTAGATGGAACCCCTTGAATCCCTGCCACCTAGGAATAGCATGGGTCCTGGGGACCAAGGTGAAGTTATTTCAGCAGTCAGGAGAGAATAGGTACAGAATCTCAGATCCGAAGAGGGTGCAGGAGCATGACACAGGAAAAGTGGTGGCACTCAGTGTCCATTTTACCAAAGTCATCAGGGGAGGTCCAGTAGTCAGCGACATGGGATCTTCTCCCCTTCTCGACCCTGGAGTGGAGGGTCTGTGATCAATTGCAGTAATGATAAAGTATAGGCAGGTCCTAGGCTACACATTTGGCTTCACTCAAAGGTCCATTAGATAAAAAAAAAAGCAGTTACAATGACCAGCATCTCACACAAAATACCTGGGGGCCTTCTCGGACCCTACAGCATCAGCAGTCTCCTTCTGACTCCTGCTCAAGGCAGCAGAATCAGGTGGAATTGAATCCATCTACTAATTCAGCCACATAGATCACAGTGTCTACCACATTTCACTAGGTGGAACTGCCAAATATGTCCCTCATACAAGTTAGGAAGCCTGTGAAAACTCCTTTAAATCACAGATAAGCAGGCTTCCATATTATAAAGCATCCCCCTCAACTTCCACAGACACATACGAGCAGAGGAATGCCTGTCTTTCTCCCAGGTTCTCCTAAGAACTATAAACTATATTTCCTCATACTACACCATCTGCGACAAGGGGCTGAGCAGTCTACTAAGGTTACCATGACTGTCACTGGATGGCAGGAGGAGTGTCCACAATAGACAGGGCTCCAGACATCACCATTTGCAAAAATGTACCCTCAGCAGCTCCATACTGGCTGAGTCAGCTGCTCAGTAAGAAGCAGACCGGCAGGTGCCCGGCCACCCAAGCACGGGGCTCAGAGCTGCTCTGCCATCTGCTGCCTTCCAGTGGGTGCTCTGCGGACCTCAGTTCCTGGCACATAAAATCTGGAGATGGACATCTCAGTGTTGGGTCATGTGGTCCAGGAACAAGCTGGATGTGAGTGTCCATTAGCAGAAATGTCTCTTCTGAGACACTGAGGGTGCCCCAAAAGGGAAGAGGCACAAAAAGATTTAATATGCTCTAGCAAGCCAGACAGCAGATTCAAAATGCGTCCTAAGAGCAAGAGATTCAAGTAGCTAAAGAGCAGTCAATAGCTCAAGATGGAACAAAAAGTCAAACAAGCAAGTCTGAGGTTTGTCTGAATGGACACAGGCAGAAGGCTCCTGCCCAGGCCCAGCTTTTACTCCACTTTACTGGTCCTAACTCCATTTAAAGGGCCAGGTGTGGTAAAGGCAGAGCTCAGTGTAACCTGGATGGTTTATAAATCCCCATAGCCACAAAGACATATACACTCAACACAAGTCCTTACCTGCCACATTCGGAACCATTACAAAAACAACTCTCTACCCCAAAAATACGTTTGTAGTCATCTCACACATTTACAAGTACTGTTTCAGTGTACACTTTAGGACTTAAAACAGGTAAAGATTAGACAAAATCTTCCCTGATAGAAACATTTTTCTTCAAATGACCTCATAACACTCAGGAATAATGACCTTATCAAACTATTCACATAAGACCATTGAAGACTTATTGAATTTGGCAATGAACACCTAGAAAAGTTGAGATGAAATGATCTACTTAAGTAAGCACCGTTCTAATTTTTTTTCTAGACAATGCTCTCCTTCCTCAACGACTTGCCACCAGAAATGCATTATCTGAGAACAAAGCTCTTTGTGAGTCAGAGTAACATTTGTGTCCTCGATGATATTGCTGAGCTGGCTTGTGCAGAGTGTCTGCATCACCAGAGCATGTTGTTAACAGTCTTATCTTCCTTGGTAGAGGCCAGCAAATCATTTGTTTTCCATTTGGAAGCTGTCTCCACAAGTGCTTCCCACATACATAGGGCAGTAAATCCCCAGAGCCCGAATAAATGTGATGCTGTTGTTGTTGTGCATTTTTGTGGTCATCATGGAGAAAAAAACTTATTTCCATATTCATTGCTTTATTTGGAGTCCAGGGTGCCAGTGGGACTCTTAGGAGAGTGAACCAAATGTCTTCACATAATTTTAGGCTTCACTTGGCATAGTACACTTCTGTAAACAGACATAACTCTAATTCTGGATTCCTAAAGGAGCATTATGAGCAGCTTGATTAAAAACAAACAGGTTAGGTATTGAGAGGATTCCTACTCTCCCCAGAGTGATCCAAACAAGAAGCCAGTTCCTCCTAGGACTTATTCCTCTGAGGATCCTGAGACCCTAGACTTCTGTTCTGCAGGGCATGCAAGAGAAAACAGATGTGCCTGGGTGACAGTTGCACACAAAGGGCCTCCCAGGAGTTGTAGAGAAAGAAACGTGTCCACAAAGTGCTGTGAGATGAAACTGTCCACCTGCTACCTGTTCTTCAGTCTCAGAGGTTTTTGATAGACCCCCTAGAAAAGAAGGATAAGCCTGCTGTCCAACCCAAAACCGAGGGTGAGCTACTGGACAAACCTGAATCCCCATGCCCCTAGGAGATGGGGTCAGAAGTTTCCCAAATTAATACTTGTGCTTTAGCATTATACTGTCTGCCACCCTGACTTGTGACAAGAGGGAATGCTGAATTCAGGTTTGCTTTGAGTTAAAACACTACCGTGCCTGATGAAAACTACCATATCAGTTGAATAAAGTGACTGCAATATTCTTACCCCCTTGTATTATTTCTCCCCTCCCTAGTGAATGAAGCAGCAGATATTCTGGAACACTCACAACTATTTTTCAAAATCCTTCAAATGTTTGGTGTCATGTAATACCAATCAGTAGTGAACTCATAAGTGAAAAATGCCTAACAACCCTTTTCCTTCTACATGTTTGTTTCCTCCATCTGTCTAAGATGGTATAACCATTAGCTTGTTCTCACATTTATTGCATGCGCCAGACAGTATTAAAGCAAAGCAGTAAAAATCTGTGGAATGTGGAACTTATTGAATCAAGGCAATAGCTGCAATAGATGTGAGCAGAACTGGCTTTTACTCTGGCTGAGCAACACGGTGACCCATGTGGGAACTTCAGGGTTGTTAACATGCTAGAATTCTGAAATTCACCTTTATTTCAAACATACTGTTTTCCCACCCCCACCTCACTTTGCAGTACAATGCTGCTCATCATTTATTCATGTGAAAACGTTTGATGAGTGAGTACCTTCTCCTTACCAAAATGCTAAGTGTCAGAAATGCAAAAGGGAATTGAGAAAAAGCTCTCACCTTGAAAGAGCTTGGTGGTAGAGACAGACGTGTACAGAGATAAGTATAATGGTGTGAAATGTGCCTTAATCGAGACCTATAAGGCAGTGTCAAAGTAGAGGCAGAAGCGTACCCTCTCCCCAAAGGAACAGGGCAGGACCTCTTGAGAAAATAGCAAATGCACACATAGCTGTGGGACACAGCAGTACCTGGGCACTGCCGTTAGAGATACAAGAACAAAGTGCTGAGAGAGACAGTTCAGACTAGAGGTGAGTCAACTGGAGAAATCAAAGGAAGTGACCTTGACAACCGGGCTTGAAGGATAGGAAGGTTTGTGCAAGCAGAGATGTGAGGATGGGGTGAGGGGCCCTGGGCAAACAAAGCATGCATGTGCTCAGGGAGGGGAGCCCAGGCTCATGGCAGAGAACAGTGGAGGATACTCCTTGGAAGCCAGGTTGCAGTAGGATTATAGAGGGCTTGGGAGTGGGTAAGAAGGGCATGTGTGCTTGGATAAGTAAAATAACCTTTTTTGACTTCTCTCCAATGCCTAAATACCATAATCCTCCAGAACTTCATCCTTGGACTCTTTCTGTGACTTCACTCACTTCCTTGGTGATCTGATCCAGCCTGATGGCTTTATAAATCATCTGTAAAGGCACAGACAACCTCTACATTTGTCACTGCTCTTTACTTAAGCAATTTCTCAGGGTTGTGTTTTCAGCAAGCAGCCTTTAAGGATGAGAAACTTCTTATTCATCCTACCCCGCCCCCCAAAAAGAAGGGTTGCTCCCTCTTACTGTAAAAGTAGCTCAATGCTCCCATCCTGTAATGCAACCCACCAGGCTGGCATCTTTCATGGCGCCCAAGGGGCATGAAGCTCATGCTGCCTGCTGTGCTGTGAGGAATGAAGTCCTTTGTGTTTGACCCATCATCCAAGAAACAGTCACAAGCTAATCTGTTAACTCGTAAGTAGGGTAAAACCCCCAACCTACACAGTTCTGACATTAGGTAGGTAAGTAACTTAACACCTTAACTCAAATAAATTGCATACAGAAGCTTTCTACCCAAATGTTCAACTTAATGGCTTTCAAGCAATCAAGCTCTATACACAGAGAAGTGTGTCAGTCTCTGCCTGCCTCCCATCGGCAGCCTTGGCCAAGGACTTTATGCAGTCATTTTGAACTTGAGGAAAAAATCAACGAACAAAGAGCATTTTAGAACCTGTGCATTAAATAGAAAAGCTTCTATCATTCCTTAAGGATTCTTTTAAGATGTAAGTCTTAAATGTTCATGTGAATGATGGGAAATTTGGAAAAGTGCTTGGGGAGTTACTTTTGTTCAAGAATCCTTTTGGCTTACCTCAAACTCATCAATTCTCTCACCTAACACCTCTCCTGAGTTTCCTAGATGAGCTTTTCTCATCCATCTATTTCACTTAAAAGAGGTCCCTTAAGACACTCATGATTTCAGAGATGACTCAACTCTTTGATTAATTCTTAATAGGATTCACAACCAGCAGGACACACAGCCAATGGTTGTCATCCTAGTGTCTGCATGTGTGAAACCTAATCCTGTCAATCCTTATACAAGGCTTGCAGGTCAAAACAAATCAATCTTATGTACAAATCTTGCAAAAACTAATCAATCCTTACAAAAAAAGTGATGTTGGAATCTAATCTTATGTCATTTGCATTCATTAAATACATCAAAGAAGATGGAATTTATATAGTCAGAATTTACAATACAGAAGAGAAAATAATTTTAAATAATACATAACTATGAAAACAGGTGGATTTAATGGAAGAGGAAAAAGATGTCTTTAAAATAAATGACTCTTTCAAAACTTTATTAAAAGCAGAAATACTCAGGATTATTATGTTGATGTTATTTACTTTGCTATTGGCAAGAATGCATTTTATTCCCTTTCTTGTAGACAAGCAGAAAGCCACAGGGACTATTTCAAGTCATATTCTGGGAAACTAAGAATTACGCAACAATTGGCCATCTACAAATTGATAATTAACATGATGTCTAGACAGGTTCTCGTGAGAATAAGATCATTAATTAAACAGCAGTTTGGTTAATCACGGTAGCAAAAGTAATTTTTGGAATAAATATTTTATTAGTGTGCCCATCAATAAAGCAAAAGTAAAAGGAAATATTTTAATTAATTCATTCATATTAATATTGAGATTATGGCTAGCAAATTCTGTTTGAGGGCCTGGAGAATGATCTCATATTTACAGTATGGCATGTCTTAATCTTATTGTTTCCAGTTAATGGTACTGTATATTTCAATTACCTGGCCAAAATTCCTTTCATGCCATCTATTGAGACAATATTAAGATCCATTAGTGAAAAATTGGATCTGACAATTTTTTTGTTACTATACATTGCTCAGTTATTTTTAAATTATGCATTCCAACCTTTCATCAGTAAGAAAATTTTCAGTGGAAAATTTTCAGTTGCTGTCACTATGATTAAGAACCTTACTTTAATTTCTGTAAATTTAAAGACAGTTTATTTGGAAATGGAAAAATGAGTAAATTGACTAGTTCTCTTCAGCACATAGGCAATGAATCTTATCAGAAAACACAGTTAACCCATTACTTTTAGCATAATCCATGGCCTTAAACTTATAGGGAACACTATATACAGCTTAAGTAAATACATATCATCTCTATTGCCTTCATATGTCTTCATAGATAGAGAAGACAATAGGAAGGCAATAGAGAAAATACATATGAAGGCAATAGAGAGCAATAATCCAAGGAACTGGCTCTCTATTGTCTTCATATGTGTTCATCTATGATATCTTCTTATGCATTACTTCTAACTTGCTCAATGTCTCATGCTACCCCAAACCTTTCCTTGAATTTCAACTGCACTTACTTGAATGATATAATCAAGACAACACTTGCATTTATTTTTCGGTGTTAGCCATCTGGTCAACCTTTTTCTCTTTAGAAGAAAGTTTGTATTAGAATCATATAAAAGTTTTCTTCAAAAAATAAAATTGTATTTAATATTATTAAGATTCCTTAAAGGTTGGTTAGAATTATATCCTTAAATGTATAAATTTGTAACAAAGCTATTAGCAGCTAATTATTAGCAGTTAATATTTCCCAAGTCTCTTAAAGCAACTAGAAAGCAAACTAGAAGTGAGTGGTGTAGAGTTAAGTAGGTTTCTCTATCAGGATGAGATTTTTTTCGAGAGAAAATGGTCACCTGCTGGGTTTCACCTTCTAGGCTCACCTTCATCAAATTTACTCTACATATTGACATGTGAGAACAGTGTTTCAGCAGAACTGAGTTTGCTCTCCAGGGGCCTTCTCATCAATCCTCTGGCCTTTCTTCCAGTAAATGCCAATGAACCAACCAATAAATGCTGATGGACCTACCAATAAATGCTGATGGGAGCTCCAGTGGCGCAATCGGTTAGCGCGCGGTACTTATACAATAAATGCTGATAGACCCAGGCATGCCAAATTGAGTGAGCCAATATTAGAACTCACCAAAATATGTCAAAGAAGCTAGCAATATGTTAATATATATTTAGACCTTATTCTCACCTCAAAAGGTATCAATAAAGACAAAATAATAATTTAGCTTACTTTAAATCAACATAAAGGTATAGGTAGAAGTGTTATAATTTTTCTGAAAAAATATAGTCTGTTAGTACAGTAGAAAAATGATATTCACGGTAGCTCGGAACTACCATGGGAGCCTTAGCTTTACAGTAGAAAAGTATTATAGGACTCAATTGAAATATTTTTATGTATCTTTGTTTACTTCTCACCTAAATAGATTTAAAAAATAGTGAGTTGTGAGATTTAACTTACCTGAGTTTGCTGTGGAGAAAAAATATTGAAATATGAAAGCTATCAAGTAACTATAAGCTTACTATCCATAAGCAACTTCCAAGACAGAATGAGCAATGCAACATCTAAACTTCTGTCTGTATGCAAAACAATATAACTAATTCAGAAATTTTTCATCTATAGCATGATTCATTCATTCTGCTACAACCCTTCTCCTTCTTTGCAGTGCTACTATAAGAGACCTAAAATGCCAGTCATTTTAGTCACACTGGATAGGAAGAGACTCTCGATCAGTTTGGCTGCAACTTGACCTAGCTCTTTAGGGTTCAAAACAAATCTGATCTATCAATGTTTATGTCACTAGAACTGATGTCACCAGAACTCATTAAACTAGTTTTTAAGCAAAGGGATCATCTTCCAAGCAAGTTCTCCAAAGTAGGGCATATGCATTTGAAGAGGTACACAAGATAACCCAATGTAGAACACGTGCATCTAAAGATGTGCACAAAATACTCCATGGGAGCAAGGGAATGAAATGGTACATCTTTTTATATTTATTTTTATCTAAAAACCTAGGAAAAGTTAACTTTTAACAATATCTGACTTATGGTTTAACATTGGTAGCCTCACTAGGCCTACACGTCAAAAGGTCACACGTGGTCCTGAGGTACTAGCAGTAGCCTGTGGAGTACAGGCACTCCACAGTGTGATGGGATTAACAGTGACATTCGTGTTGTGTGTATCAAGATGAGTTACAATCTGTGTGCTGGGGTAAGTCAATTTACAGATTATATTCTCTGTTTTTTTAGAAAACAAATGCTCACAAAATTTCAAGCGGTGTTAGATGTTTTCCTGCAAAAATCCATTGGTTGAAGATAAAACTAATTACAAACACATGCATGATTTTTTCTTTTAAATAGCAGAGCTGACATATATCCTCTTAGTATAAGCCCTCTGTCAGGTACAACATAAGATAAAAAGGATGATGACCTAATCAAAGTGAAAAGACAATAATACTCCCCAAATTTGAAATTATCAAGAAAACTATTTGAAATAAGTGCTGTTTAAAATAATTATGTTCTGCTTTTAGGATATCTATTTGTAGTAAAGGTATAAAAGCATGGATTAGATGTACAAACATCAAAATGATGATAGTAGGGTTTTTTTTCCCAGTATTAAAAGATGGCAATTGTGAGAGGAATGGATTGATAAGCAGTGTGACTTCTCAAAGTTGCCTTTTCTTTCTTAAAAAAAAATTCAGGATGTTGTCATCATACTACGTACGTTGAAACTTAAGTAATTTACTTAATATCATTCCTCCATCTCCACTGTGGCATAAATTATGCAGTGAGCCTGTTGAAAGCCTAAATTATAAGTTCACAAATATGGTAAGCAGAATAATAGATCCCAAAAGATTTCCACCTCCTAATCTTCAGAACCTGTGAATAAATTGCTGTGTATGACAAAGCGGAATTAATTAAGGTTGCAAATGGAATTAAGGGTGATAACCTGGTGGCCCTGTTATGAGAAAATTGTCTTAGATATTCTAGGTAGGTAGATACAGCATAATCACCAGCATTCTCAAAAGTAGAACAGGGAGGCAGAAGAGGAAGAACTAGAGGGATGGCAGCATGAAAGGGCCCGATGTTGCTGGCCTTGAAGACGCAGGAGAGAGCTGGAAGCCAAGGAAGTCAGGTATCTCTAGAAGCTAGAAAAAGCAAGAACACACACTTTGCCAGGTTTCCAGGAGTGCAGCCCTGCTGACACCTTGATTTTAGTCCAATAAGGCCCATTTCAGACTTCTGACCTCCAGAACATTAAGATAATATGAGGGTATTTCACAAAGTTATGTAAAGATTCATATTATCTTCTAATTCTATTTTTCCATGAACTTTTTGAAGTACCCTCATACATTTATGTTGTTTTAAGCCACTAAGTCTGTGGCAATTTGTTATAGCAGCAACAGAAAACCGATACAAGAGAGTTCTTGATTAACGCATATGCACATGTGGGGGTACGCACACACACATACACACACACATGCACACACACACCCCTAAGAGAGAGCCCACCAAGAAGCAGAATATGCTAGATTCAGTAGAAAAGTCAATTTTATTCTTTCTCCCACTGCCCCTTCAAGTACACTCTATGGCCTTGCTCTAGCTCACCCTTTGGATCATATTTCAAGCAGAATTTACAGCTCTTTTGATCCATCATAGATATTAAATGGTCCAGTCCAGGACAGTGTAGACTCTCACCCACTCAAAAACTCTCCTTCTCGGCTTGGGCCTGATTTCAGACTGCAGATCTGCAGTGAGGAATGGACATACAGCTGCTTTCTCCTCTGCTCACTCCATTTCTGTCACTCTTTTGGGTTGTTGCAGGGATGAAGTGGAAGGGGAGTGGAGGAGAGGTAGGAACAAAGTTGTAACATGACTTGTTTTGTTGTAATCTGGCAGGGAATCCTCTCTGTGTGAAGTTTCCCACATGCTGATACTCTTGTGGGATGCTTTCGTGGGTTCTTCAGAATCCCACCCTACCCCCTCTAGCATCCTCACTGGTTTCTCTGAATAATCAGCCTCCCTGGCTGGCCACGTAACACCCCTTCTGGCCTGCTGTGTTCGTTCATTTCTGTTGCTTATAACAGAAATACCTGAAACTGGATCATTTGTAAAGAAACAATATATACTGCTTACAGTTTCAGAGAGCGGGAAGTCAAAAGTCCAGGGAACACATCTGGTGATGGCCTTGGTGGCAGTGGCTCTACCATGACACAGGGTATCACATGGCAAAATGGCTGACAGAGAGAGAGAGAGAGAGCACTTCTCACATGCTCTCCTTTTGAAGCCCTCAGAACTGCACGCATGGCAACATTAGTCCATCAATGGATTAATCCATTCACTAGGGGTGGTCCTCACAATCTAATCACCCTTTCAAGGCCCCACCTTTCAATGATCATAATAGGATTTTCCACCCTTTTAACACTGTCACAGTGGGGATCAAGCTCCAACGAGCTTGTGGGGGGGACATCCAATCCATAGCATATTCCATATCCGAAGTACCAGCATCCTCCCTCTGAGGTCACCTGCCTCTGGCAGGAAGTCCTCTCAGGTGGAATTCAACTCCAGAACAGCACAGGAGGTCTCTTCAGAGGCTTTGCTCCTTGTCTAAGGGCACACATACACAGCCCTGCCCTGCCAAGCCCACCCATCCTGTCTCTTCACATTGCAACCAGAAGCACCTCTAGCCACAGCCCCTTGTCTTTTAACTCTCCCAAGTGTGAGTCACATCCCAAGCCCTCACGTTCCCCAAAGCACAAGAAACTTCAAGCTCCCCAAGTGCTACTCTGAAGCACCTCCTCGCTTGGCTGTAGAAGAGGCGAGGAGAGGTGCCCTGTGGGTAACAGGACCCATTAAGCCTCCGGCAGTTCTCTCTAAAAGTCTGTCTTGTAAGACCTCACTTACTAACCACTCAGCCTCTCAGCGCTTCTTGGCCTTTGTGTAGATGCTCTTGAGGTTGATTACAGGCTCAGGGTCCTAATCCGCATGAGCAGTCGGAAACCCCAGACATACTCTTCTCTGCATTGGGAACTATAGCCTTTGACACCAGAACAATCAGAAAAGTTTCCTTTTCAAATGTTATTTTATAATGGGGGTACGGGGAGGAAACAATAGAGAGAAAGGCAAGAAGCTAGACTGTAACAGCTTATTGAGGTGTCTATTTTTCATACCTATCAAAGTATTCAGAGTAATTTTAGACTAGACTAGATTCACTGACAATTTTGTCCTCCAGGAATTGCAGTGCCTCTGGCTCCATAGAATAAAAATCATCTTCTCAGTGCAAGAAGTGTGGGAAACCGTATGAAAAGCTAGAAATGCTGCACTCTGCACCTGTGTTTATTCTCTGACCCACTAGTATCCAAAGTATAAATTATCTCTTCCATTGTATTTTACCACTAACTAATCACTGGAAAGTTAATGCACTGATAATTACATAATTAACAAAACAATTTAGTAACTAAATAGAATTTACATTCTTAGAGTATTTTAAATAATTAAATAGAGAACTGGTATTTAATTTATAAGCGACATGTTTTGATTCTTTTTGTAGCTGTTAAACATTAAAACAGTTGTAGTAAAAATGAATGCTAGTACAAATTGCCCTGTAAATAATCAAAACTTTAAAATACATGTTCTGAATAATTTGTACTGATTTTAAAATTTAAGAACTGCAAAGCCCAAATCAAAGTCTAAGTGAAATTGTGTTTTTTCCCATTCCTGTGTATATTTTAGAAAGCTATTAAAGCTATGAGAAGGCTCTTTTAAACCACAGCTGTTATTTAAAAACAAGATTTTTTCTAATACAAATTTATGAAAATTACTACTATATATTCTTTATCTATTGAGTTAAATAGGCTCTTTGATTATAGACATCTTGCATAGTTTCTTAACGTATGTATTTTTTCTCCTTTGCAGTTGGTTGGTTTTGTGTATGCCTGTTACGTGATCAGTATTTCCATGGAAGAAGAGGACACCTGTAAGTACTGTTATCTGTGGGTTCATTTTGGCTGAGATATAGCTTCCCAAACTAATCATTACCAGGGCTATGAAATCTTCCATATTTGGAATCTAAGATGATTGATCTCAGCATAGTAAAGTTACAATCAAAAGTTGACAAGCTAAACTGCACACAAATAAGGTGACACTAAATATTGAAGATCTCGATTCAAGTTGATTGGGAGCATACACAGAGAGTTGAAGCCTAGAGACTGCTGCCATGTTATGTCTTAGTAACTTTTCATCAGAGACCTAAACATCATGCTGCAGAATCAGGGGTTGTTTTATCCATCACCATTTGTAAGTATGTTGGTGGCAGAATTCTGAAGTCTGATTAATAGTAATAAAATCAATACAAGAATATATTACAGCAAGATATGTGTATATTAACTATATAAAATGCTATGAGAAAACTAAAAATTGCATCCTTCAAAATGAGATGTAAAAAAAATACAAAAGATGCTAAAAAAGAATTAATGGGACCCATGGAAGCTAAGCAATGTTTTAGCAGAACATCCAAGTGAAAGACATTATCACCTGTGAAGCTATATGATAGAGATCTAGCAACATAAATCAACACATGGAATTTATTGAGCACTCGCTAACATATAAGGCATTTCCTGGCAAAACACTGTTGTGGGTTCATGTAATACCAAAGAATAATTTAATTCATTTTTAAAAAAATAAATTATTTTAGATCAACAAATCACACCTAACCAAACCAGAAACTTGGTTATATTTGTGCAGTTACTGTCTGAATTGTAAAATGGACGCTGAGGATAAGTAGCTAGACATTATAACTTCTTCCTAAAGCACGACTTTAAAGGGGTCTGATAAATGCTCCCCACCAAATAGATGCAGTGCGTGAAATACACCAGTTGGCAACGGGATCTCATCTCTATTTAACCAAAGGGAAGAAATATTAGATCCTGAGATTAAATGTATAAGGCAATGAAAACATGCAAAGGCACTGCATCGTATATTTTATGCTTAGTTTGGGGAACTTTTTTTTTTATGCTAGATGAACCCAAATGTTTTTGACACTGCAAAAGTACAGTTGTAATTATAACACTTCTTACTTTCAGGTTAACTTCAAAAATTATATTTTCAGGAGTTCCATTAACAGTTCCACAATCTGATAAAGTTAATGTATGGAAAGTTAGCAGCATGCTTCTGCCTGACAGCTAAGACAGGCTGCATAACCAAAGCAGTGTTTAGGAAATTTTGAACAATTTTAACTGGAATTGGGTTCCAAAGGAAGTTATTGGTTTGGGGCTGATTAAATATTTCAAAAAATTGTTACAGCCAAATGTCTTTTAATGTACTTTTGAGTAGGTACCAAAAAAAAAAAAATTCTCTTTCTTTACCTCCTCACTGAAATGTTTGGAGACACTCAAAAGATACCAGTGCTCAGTCCCACGCTATAGTGGGAGAAAAGGCAGATCAATCAATAGTCTTCTGTTATCTAGTAGAACAAATGTGTAAAAGACTTTTCCTTGAGACTTTCCATTGGAAGCAAAACAAAATGACATACAAAATAAAAGGCTCATTAAACTGGATGAATGTTTCTTTGACCTTCTATCAACCTTCTTTCAGAGTAATAATGTCAGTATATATGGAGTGTGTTGCTACTGGCAGATATTGTAGTTCCATTTGATGTCTTTAATTAGCTTAAGTTTCTCTATAGAAATCTCTGAATCAGCTATTTTAATGTCCATCAAACTGAGATTGAAGCAGCTGCTAGCAGCCTATTGTATTAATGGTTTAATTCTAGTCTTTGTTATTAGGGTCATATATTAAGTTACCAAGAGACATCTGTAGTTGCCATCAATTCAAACAACACTTACAGTCAGAATGAGCCTCGGGTGCTCAAAACAAAGAAAACATGCCCAGGACCAACTTAATATGAGAATCCACTGGAAGAGAGAGAACAACGAAAAGTAATCACAAATCTTTTAGTCTGGTAGTTCTCAAGGGAGGATAAATTTACATTTTTTATTGAAAGAAGTAGGAATCAAAAGTACAGATATAATTAAATTGTCTCAGGGTTTTCAGATGGCAGATGTGAGCAAAAAGCAGTTTCTGAATCCAAGTGCAACAATCACACAGACTAGTACAATCTGTGCCAACATTTGGCTTTCAGGTGCAATAATGAACTGCCCTTTGGATGTGACATTGCCAGCCCACAGTCAGGAAGAATTGTTCTTTGAATTGTTTTTCCAAAATTTACATGTAAAATAAGGAAACAGTACTAGTAGCTTTCCAATTTGTCTGCATATACTTCTGGATAGCTTATTCTGAAAGGTAACTGCTAATATAATGTAATGCCACAGTATTTTGGCAGACAATATGTCATTTATAATTTTGATCCCTATTCTAACTCATGAAAATCTCTGCATTATTCAAAATGCAAAGTTAAGCCTTGTTTTTGGACTGAAAGCTGTCAGCCAGCCTTAAAAATTAATAACAGCCTCCACCTCTCTCTGCATTGCTTAAGTGGTTCTTTGGGAATATTTCTGAAGGGTAATAAATGCTTGAGAAAACATTTATTTTTTCTGGGCATGCATCTTCTTAGTTACCTCTCAGACTCATTTACCAACTATTTCTTATAAAGATTATGATTGCAGGTCAAAGACAATGAAATAAAAAGCTCACAAAAGGCAGAGTGAGAGGTGGGTCAATGCTTTCCATCATTTGTTCTAATGAAAAAGCCTATTCGTATCTCTTCCTTCCATTTTTTATTTCTTTTTTGATATATATCTATCAATCTTATGAACCTTTGTTAGACTAGGATCTTTAGAATCTGCAGTCATAAAAATCTGTCAACATCTTGTTTGTGAATCATCTACTGATGGAAACAAAATTGTCAGCTTGTAACTATCTTGTCAGACACTGAAAAGAATGTCTTTAATTCAGGGAAGTGTGGAGGCGAGGCAAAATATGCTGGAAAATAGTATTTAACTTGCATAAATATTTCCCAGCTTTTTCAGAGGCTTTTTCAAATTGCAACTGAAACATTTATTGGGGCTCACAAAGGCTAGTTTGGGTTGTACAAGGCTACTTCAAAAAGTTCATAGAAAAATAGATTTGAAAGATTATCACTGACTCTGTTTAAAATTTCACCATGGGTTCTCCTCTGGCATAAGGGAACTTTAGATTTGAAGAAAAAAAAAAAAAAAAGAATTGAAAGATAATACAAATCTTTTCACCACCTTTTTGAAGTACCCTCATATATGTTGAATGGTGGGAGAGAAAAGTATGAAAACCCTGTTTTTGAAAAGGAAATAAACCCTTCGGATGTGGGCTCAATATTTTACATTGAAAAGCTCAAAATCTGTATACAACCGTTTGACCCCTGCTAGTGCACTTTTGGGGAACTTTTCATTGGGAGGAAGCACGACTACTGGAGAAACATCCCATGTCTCTGATGTTCCTAAGGCTTCCTGCTGGCTAGTGTTTGTGCAGCTGCCTGTCTGCGCATGATCTCCTAAGAGAATAAGGTGATATTACCATAATTATGATGGGACTGGGAAATTTTTTAAAACCCTGTCTCTGAATGATTTAATACAGAATCTGATGGGAAAGACATTGACTAGTTTGAATATTAATTTCCAGATTTCTCTTTCTTGATGTATAATGTATGGGGAAGTCTTCGAGAAGTAAAGTGACCACAAGGCCAGGTACTAGGGGATGGAAGCATCAGAAGCTTGAATGATCCTCACAATAGAAAACCTGTTCATTGTTTTGTGCCCTTTGCAATGTATGGATATCTGAGGGTGAGGGGACAAGAGAATGCTGTGAGAGTCAAAGACAGAGAAATGCAGAGACTCAGGTAAGGGTGATCCTGAAGTCATAGCCAGCATTTCAAACGAGTCACAGTGTTACCAGTAAGTCACTAAGAATCTACTGGTTCTCAGAGCATATAATTTTCTTTTGGTAACTATCTGGTTGGTTGCATGTAACTATCCTAAAGTCTGGTTTCCCCATCAGCCTCACCAGAGCTTAGATTTGGAACCTGAAGCATTTCCCCTAATTGGCTGAGATGGCTCTGCCAAATAGCTGTACAATTACTAGCTAATCTTGCCACTAAACAGAAGATCTATGAGGACAGGATCTTTGTTTTATTCCCTTTCCTAACCCTACAGCTTGGAAAAAAGCCTTGCACATAGCATGCAATAAAGAAACGTTTGTTGAATTTACATTTTTAAATTAATTCTCTGGGCTCAGCAACTCATTGTTTTCAAAATGGATTTCAAAACCCACAGGTCCTCAAGTTTGATAAGCTCATACTGCCATATGTTTAGAATTGAATGTGATGCCTGATGCAGTTAGCAAACATTCATGTTGGTCAAGTGGAGGTCCTGCATTTCTTTAACATGATTAGATGGATTTTTAGTAATTTTGAAGGTCAAGACATAGAGAGATGAATTAAACTCCACTATACTACATCAGAACAAGAACTTCATTTTGTAGACTCCTGGACAAGACATCCCTGGGAAACTGGGATTCGGAAGGTAGATGATCTCACAGAGTGCATTTGGGAGTAAACTCACCTTGCAAAATATGGCCAAGGAGACAGTACTACTGTCAAAGAGTTGGGACCAGCAGGATGGTGAGCTTAGCAACCCACACATGAGAAAGTCAGGCAGCACAGAATAGGATCCTAGCTGCAGTGCTATGGCTGAGAGACAAGATTCCAGTCCTTGGGTAGGTTATCAAGACTGTCTTCCTTAAGAAGAATATCGTAAGCACCCAAATACCCAAACCAGTGAACTAAGTGGGGACTCTCCACAGAGGTAAGAGAGAGAAGCCCTTTTACTGGAACCATCTCCAGAGTCAGCCCTAAATTGACAGTGGAGTAGCACCTAGACTACTGCTTAACTCATTAAACCAGAGCTCCTATCATTTCCCTGTAGACTAGGGACTATCTACAGCCGTATATTCTACTCTCCTTGCTTACTCGTCCCCAGACACATCTGTTCCTAAATCCTCCAAGCTCTTTCATGCCACGCCTTTGAGAGAGGCCTCCTCCGTCTGTCCACCCACTAACATACACATCCTTCAGGTCTCAGCTTAACTGTCTCTTCTCACATTTGACCACCTGCCTCCCACACTCCCCAGGCTAGATTAGGGCACCGGTGATATATTGTTATATGTTTTCCCCTTTGAAACGTTGAACATACTGTAACTTTCTAAAGTCATGATTTCCAGGGCCAAGCCCATTTCCTGGCATAATGGGCACCTTATACAATATTCAATGAGTGACTATTGAATGAATCAACGTAGGAACAAATGGACTCAAAAGGATGATTGGGATTTCCAGTGGCAGAGACTGTGGAGACAGCTCTTCCTTTTCTATGCTGTATCTCCACTTATATAAATGACTACTCTTCACACAAGCTAGAAACTTTGGCACATTTCTTGGCTCTTCCTTGCTTCCCACATCTAGTCAGTCACCAAATGAGACATCTTTACCTCCTGCCTTAGCTCTTTTAAGCTGCTATAACAATACCAGAGACTGGGTAGCTTATAAACAACAGAATTTTATTTTGCATAATTCTGAGCTGGGAAGTCCAAGATCAAGGCACTGGCAGATTTGGAGTCTGGGGTGGGCCCACTTCCTGTTTCACAGATGGTCGTCTTCTCACTGTGTCTTCACATGGTGGAAGGGACAAGGCAGCTCTCTGGGGCCTCTTTCATAAGGGCACGAATCCTATTAATGAGGAGTCCACCCTCATGAAACCACCTCCCAAAGATCCTACCACCTAACACCATCACAGTAAGATTAGGTTTCAATATAACTGAATTTGGGGGGGGCACAAACATTCAGACCATAGCATCTCCCTTCAAGTATCTAACAGCTCCTACATGCTCTTCAACATTCTTCTTACAAACAACATCTTCCCACAAATATCCTCTTCCCTATGCCTCAGTAGACACTGAGCATGTTCCTGAACCTTTGTTCAATATATTTTTTAATTAGCTACATCCCCCCACTCACAGAGGGTAGGGATTATGTCTTAGTTACCCTAGGATCCCAGGACCTACTTCAGTATATGAAACATCACAGGAAATTCATGTTAGTTATACAAAATACATAGCATGAAAAATGCACCATGTCTTTACATTATCTCTGCTATCTCTTTCCACATTCCTTATGAAAATTTAAACTTTCCATTCCCTGTACTACAGGAAAAAAAAAATCTGATTAATTCTCAATAAGGTATAAATGGTTTGTGCACTGATATTCTCTGGAAATTTCCACTTGTTTTGACAGAAAATTGACACCTGCAAGCTGATAATGCCTACACCCCAGAGAAGGTTTTAAGTTTTTGTGTTTCCACTTGATGCTGGATATTAGAAATTATTTAAATGAAGACAGTCCTAACTGCCAATATCTAGTTCTGTGACTGTTAACAAATCATATCACCTCTTTGGGGATGTTCTGCAGCAGTTCTATAGGTGATGCCCACAAGTGGGGGTGATTTCAAGGTGTAATCATGTATGTCACCTTTTCTTCCTCATTGATTACAAATGGTCAATATCAGGAGCTGTTTTAAAACATACTGATCTCTCTGCTCCAGTTACGGTAATGGGGTGTGAAGCATTAGCCTGAGCCCTAAACGAAGCCCTCCACCCCAAGGCCTGCCCTGCTCACAGAGGCAGAGGCACAGCCCGTACTGCCCTGCTCCAGGCAGGGCAGAGCTCCCAGGTGCTCACTGTCATCAACAGCCCTGACTGTGCAGCATCAGAAAGAGGAATGAAGAATCTGCCATCCAGATGGTACAGAATGGAAGATGAGGGATTTGGGATCCAGAAGTGATAATGAGGGAATGGAGTAACAAATGAAAAATTTTTTAAAACCACATCCTCATGGCACCCTGAATGCACAGAAAGAAAAAAAAAAAAGTAGGTTGTAAAGACTTTATGAGGATTCTGTGCAATGGTTTTATCCTGGTTATTAGTGATAAAATTCAGGAGCCCAGGGGCAGAGCAGCCAACAATGTCCTGCCCAGATCTCCTGTGTTTCCATTTTAAATCTAAATTCAATATTCTAGTCCCAACCTCCCTCCCACCCTTTGTGATCCTCCCTCAAGGCTGGCTCTGCCAGTCCTCCTGAGGCTACACTGATCCCCATTTCTCTACATCTGTCCTTAAGCTGCTTAGTGACACTGAGGGCAGCACGTGCCCTGATGCAACTTCACGATGTCACATGTGAGCCGGCCACCCCGCCACACGGTCCTGTCACTTGTTCCCCATCAGCGCCTTCTGCAGTTCCCTTAAAAATGAATTATTTGGCTGTCCAGTTAGCTGAGTTGGTTAGAGCACGCTGCTGATAACATCAAGGTCAAGGGGTCTGATCTCCCTACTGACCAGCTGCCAAAAAAAGAATTCTTTGAGTTGTCAGTGCCTTCGAGAAGCTGACCCTTATTTTAGAAACCTTAGAGTCCCTATCCTTTAATAATGAGCAATTGAGGCCCAAAGAGGTGGTTCCTGGCACCCTTCTCCTCTTCCGGCCTGAGCTCTGAGCATGAATTTATCCCTAGAATGTTCCCAACACAAAGAAATGACAAATGTTTGAGGTGATGGATACACTAACTACCCTGATGTGGTCATTCCACACTGTCAATGTCCCCAGATACCACATTGTACCCTGCATATATCACGCGTCAATTAAGAAAAAGTAAATTTAAAAAAAAAAAAAAAAGGAAAGAAGAAGAAAAAAATTCTGAGGCAGAAGAAGATTGGAGGTTACCAGAAACTGGGGGGAAGAAATAATGAGTTATTGTTAAATGGGTATAGAGTTTGTTTAGGATGACAGAAAAGTTTTGGAAATAGAGGTGACGGCTGCACAGCATCGTGAATGTAATTAATTGTACATTTAAAAAGGGTTAAAATGGCAAATCTTATGTTATATATATTTCACCACAATAAAAAAAGTTTAACAAAATAAAAGAATGTTTGGGAAATTCAAACAAAACAAAAGAAAAAGGCTCGATTCTTAAGACCTTGTCACAAAGAGAATAAAAGCATATAGGCACGGATTCCCTCAAGTCCCCAGGCTCTCTCCCAGCAGAACCGTCCGTCTTTACCATCTGCAGTCACCACCTTCCCAACGTAGAAAGAGCGGCCTTCGCTCTGTCCTGCGGCTTGTGTGGCCTTCTGTCCCTCCCTCCCGCACATGTAGACACTTTGCGTCACTGGTTATCCTCTCGCCCCACCCCCACCCAGTTTCTTCCTCACTCTGGCTCTTTTCCTCGGCTCATATGCAAAGTTATGTAAAACCAAAAAAAAAAAGAAAAGAAAAGAAAAGAAATCCTGACCCTTGACTGTCCACCTGGAACGCGTCTAACGTGCTTCCCTCCACGCCCAGACGTTTCCACATCGTCCAGATGGACGGATGCTCCTTCACTCACTTCCAGTCACTGTCAGTCAGCTGCTGCTGGGCCTCCTGTCCTGTGCTGTCACTGAAAATGCCTCACAGGCCACCAGTGACCTCCTAATTGTCAAATTCTCTTAGATCGTACCAAGGTTCGTTAGCAGTGATAGCTTTGGTCACTGTCGACTGCTCCCATCTTGAAAGTTTTCTCTTCTGGGTTTCCAGGCAATCCCGTCGCTTGAGTTTTGTCAGGCAATTCCATCTCTTGAACAGCACGTATTTTACCTATTAAACATTATTTCTAATATCCTTATGCAAATTAAACAGATTTCTGATGCCGATGTAGGTAACAAGTTTTGAGGCACTCGTTTCAGCTACTTGGGAGCGGTGATTTACCATGAAGTCCTTACAGTGTGAACCAGCCATGCCTAGCGCCTCGCTTACACTCACACTCTTTCACAGAAGCATTTTAAGTAAGATCAGATAACAAACCAGAAGCATTTTAAAGCAAGACTAGACAATAAAAGAGATGTTTACCCCTTTTGGATAACAAATTGGCATATGATATTCTCAAGAGCTGTGGTCTTAGACCAAATATTTAAGATTTCATGGAGTTCTGATTTTATAGTTCCTTTGAAGAAATGTCATACAAGTAACCAGCAATAAAAGGCATGTGTGGAACACTCGTCTTCATGTTCTGTATACTAAGTACTTTACTAAGTAAAAGTAATAGTTTAGTGGGGGTTTGGGGGAGCAGTATTTGAACCTGGAACCCAAATGAGGTATTAGGGAGTATCCACATGACCTGGATGCCAATGTGAGAAAAGTAGGGGAGAGGAGAAAGCTTTTGTCTCTCCTTCTAAATTGCATGAGGTACAAAGTCAGGTAATTCTACCTAAGGAGCCTTTCTGTTTTTATTTTGTCCACATTTTTCCTCATAGAAGGAAACAGCTCCCTCCCTCTTCCTCATTTCTCCCCTCATCTCTGGCCCCCCATTCACTCTAGCTCTTGCTCTGTCTCTTTGTGATTGTAAGAACAGGAGGTCTAGATTAGAGTTAACTCTGTGTTCTGAGTACATCTTTCTTTGCCACGGTTCAATCAACTGCAAACCTTGTAATGTTTCCCAACCCTTGTTCATTTAATTCCACTTTCAGAAATGTTGTAATAGCCATGTACAAGCTTCTGTCAGAGACTGCAGCTACTCACTAAACCCATTTGTGTGGTCTTCTGCCAGGCACGCAGCTGTACCGCATGTCCCAGCCTCCATGCAGTTAGGTGTCCCATGAGATTATTTCTAGACTGTGGATTCCAGGCCCATCCCTTAAATAATTTCCACATGCATTTCTTCATGCTCTCTCCCTTTTCACCTGTTGGACACAGACAAGCATAGAGGATTTGGAGGCCACATTATTAAATGGTGGAGCACAGTGATGAAGGGGCCTGGGTGGCTGAGTTGTTGCTTGGAGGAAAGTTGACCACATAACTTGAGAATAAGGTGTCATAGTGCCTTTGAAGCACAAGGTGCTGAGTAACACCCAAGAGGCTCTGTCAGTGAAGGGATCCCAGATGGGAGACCTCTGAATAGAAAGTCCTCCTGTCACTCATGCGGGAATTGAGCATTTCAGTCATTCAGCAGACATAGGAGTGCCTCCTACGTGCCTGGGAAGGTCTCTTTGAGGAGATGGCATTTAAGCTGAGACCTAAAGGGTGAAAAATTGCCTGAGAGGCAAAGGGCCAGGAGAAGAGCATTCCTGGCAGGAAGAGCATCAAGCGTATAGGAAATCACTTCCTGGAAGAGGCTCCCAGCCAAGCAAAACAAGGGCTTTGACTTCAGAGTAGCTCCATCTAAATGCCCCGGAAGGTTCAAGAGGTTACCTGGGCTTTCTTAATCTGCTGACTCTCAAAAGACTAGTGAATTAAAGAGCAGATTTAATTTTAAACCCTGTATGGAGCAAGAGGGCTATGTGAAAATGACGAGAAGCATACCATCTTGTCACATGTGGTGAAAAAAAGTGCATGGCTTGGACTTGAGTTTTGTTTTCTTTTCCTTTGCTCTATATTTACCTCATTTTCTATTTATGCATCTATATGTTTACTTGGAAAAGTAAATTAAATGTTTCTTTTCTTATTTAAGGAAAACAAAGACTCTTTGTCACTAGTGCTAAAGTGGAAGCCAGGGTGTCCCACTAACTGTGTTTTCCTCCTAACTGAGACAACAAAGGTGCAGGGAAACAGGTGAAGACCAACGTTGCTTCAGGACTTTATCTCTGTGCATTTTCTGATGTTCATGACGGGGCTTTTCTGAACAAAAAATTAAATTTATACCAATTTAGGGTTTAAAACCACTAACAATTTCTTAAAGTGACAAAATTTTTAAAACCTGCTTTTTTTAAGCTCTAATTGCTACATAGAATTTAGTACTTTATAAGTCTAGCAGGTTTTAATAATCACTTTTGGGATGGGGGTTGTTTCTTTTTTATCATGGTAAAATACACACAGTGTAACATTAACCATTTTAACATTTTTAAATGTACAATTTAGTGGCATTAAGTACATTCACAATGTTGTGCAACCATCACCACTATCCATTTCCAGGACTTTTTCATCATCCCAAACAAAATCTCTGTATCATTAAACAATAACTCCTCATCCTCATCTCTCCACAAGCTTTGATAACTTTTATTCTTCTGTCTCCATGAATCTCCCTATTCTAGGTACCTCATATAAACACAATTACACAATATTTGTCCTATTGCATCTGGATTATTTCACTTACCATAATGTTTTCAAGGTTCATCCATTTGTTGCATGTATCAGAATTTCACTCCTTTTTAAGGTTGAATAATATTCCACTGAACCTTCGTTTACTATTTGATCTATTTAAATTCCATGGTCTAAGTTCCTTTAAATAATCTGTTCCATTTACAACCTTAAACATTTAACACGCATTCATTAATTCACTGTAAGTATCACTTTTTTGCAGTCCTTCAAATATTCATCCTAATAAACAAAATATTTCCTGGTTTTTAAAGTACCCCAGCGAATTTAATTAATCTAATAATATAAGCTTATACATAAGTTAAATCTCAATTTTTCTTAAACATTACACAAATTTAATAAAATTTTCCCATATCTTTCAACCTAAATTCACAAGTGTAAAATCCATTACCCAATTAAAATTTTGAATTGGTTTTTACGGGGTGAAATCTGTCAGATCTAACAATCTATCTGACTACATTAAGAATTACAAAAATTTTACATAAAAAGTAGACACAGATTCTCCCAATCATTATAAAATCCTACTCTGGGTTTTACAAATGAGTACTAATACTACAGGATTGGCTTACTTTGTTCTCTGTATAGTCAATTTCCGGTATTGAACTACACTTCTCTAATAAATAAGCATCTCAAACAATTTGAAGTTGCTGTGTCCAGGAATTTTCATCTGGGAAGCAGGACCTAAATTCCAAGAGGATTCTAACTTTCCATTAATGGATTTAAAGACCTTTTTTTATAGTTTTTGGATCAAGAGGAAATCTCATTCCATACATTGTGAATGTAATTACTGTAGCAGCCCACAACGCCAGGATTCAGGTGACATTAGATCTGAGTAGACAGAAGTCTTCACTCCTATTGAGTCTCTTTTTGGTTGGCTTTTATACTTGTTAGCTCTTTAAAATGTTTTAATATCTTCTCATCTGGCTTGACTAACACTTTGTTGACATTTCATTTACTTCTTTAACCATATCGCCTGATGAAATTCTGTACTCTTTTCATATTCTAGGTAGGATGCCAACTCTTATAGACAATTAAATGTTTGATTGGGCTGCATTTCTCTCATATCTTTTTTTTGTTATGAGGTCGCTGACCTATCCAGATCCAAAACTTTTTATAGCCAGATCCAACATATTATTGTTTAATTTTAGATTTTGAAACAAGCTTAAATAGCTAATTTTTCATCTATGTATTGATTCATTCAGTAAAGAAACAGCTGTTGAGAAATTTCTGTGTTTTAGACCTCAGTGATACAGAGATGAACAAAATTTTGTCCCTTTCCCAAGAGATTTTACATTCTAATAAGTGAGCCAGATACATGAATAAAAAATCACGGAAGGAAGTAGAAGCAGTGGTCTGTGTAAAGTCAATCAGCTGCACAGAAAAAATAAGCAGAGACTGTTTGAGTTAGCTGCTCAGAGCATGTGAACATGGCTTTGTATGAAGGATGGCACATCACCAGGAAAGGAACAAAGAAAATGTAATTTAGATACCCACAAAAGATTGGAAAAACCATAGTATATTCAGGAATACCTGGAAAACAATCTGGACCACTCAGAAGGTCATGAGTAGTTGGGTATGTTCAGTTCACAAAGTGAATGTTGAGTCAGCCTTTGAGGAACCTTGCATTCAGTTTTATGCCAGTGATTTTCAACCTACTTCATACTTGGCACTCGGAGAGAATGCAGACATTTATAGGCACCAAGTAGTAAATAAATTACTCTTCTCCCAACAAGAAATGACTGGCCCAGAGGCCTAACTATCCAAGCCTCACTCAACTCACGGACACACACAGAGACGTGCACATACACACACAGGCCAGGGAATGAGGGAATTGATATTTGTCACATGTGTTCCCACTCAGGTCACACAATTTGAGATGCTCTGCTGGATGATGTGCAGCCAATGAATGAATTGAATCTTGGGAATGATATGATCAGATTCAATTTTCTTCAAATAGTAATTCATACAAAGGATGAAAAGAAAAGATTTATAAAAGAGATCTCAGTGAGAAAATGGCATTTTAGAAGGAGCTTGTCCAAGGAAAGGGAGAACCAAAAGTAATAATAGAGACTATTAAAAAGAAAATATATCAGAGGGAAAAAACTCTAATTTGTGAAAGCAGACAGTAGAAAGGAATTATAGAGAAACTTCAAAGCCAACAAGTATTTGTTACTTGGTTTACAGAGCAGAGTAAAACACTGGCTAGAGTTAAACAAGAATGATAAAAATATATTGGGAAAAAACTGTATAACTAAGAAAAATATAGGAAAATAATCTATCTACAGTTATTTAGACAAAGTCTCACAATTGTTTTTAACCCCATACCTTTTGAACATGATTTTTCCCCTCAGTCATTCTGTTTTGCTTCATTGATTCCAAAGAGATTTTAGAAATTCCTTATCCCATTATTTAAATATCATATACTGTTAGAAAAATTTTAAGTGGGAAGAAACTGTCAGCACTGATTGTGGGAAACAAAAATAGAAAAGGGAGGTGTTTTCAGGAATTTTTTAAAATCTTGTTTTCTCCAGAATAAAATATTCCTCCAATTGAGCACAGCAATACAAAGGCCTTCAGTCACCAGTGGATCTGAACAGACAGCAAGTGAAAAATTACAAAAACTTTGAAAGGGCCTTCAGTAGAGCCGAACTATAGTTGATATAGTTGATACGCAGCTATTCCATCTAATTACTGAGCTGTTGATGAAGATTAACTGAAGGGTTAAGGGCACGTCTGCTATAGTGAAATAGAGCACAATTTGTGTGGTTTTAAAAGAGCTGAGTAACTTTAAAGAGAACAGAAAATGTACTATTAAAGATGGAGACTAAAGTAAAAAAAAAAAAAAAATGAATCATTGCTCCTTTCTCCCAGTATGAGAAAGTCAGCACTAAAAAGCGCATGTGTTGTAGGGCGACGGGGAGAGCAGGTGTGTTGCAAACACCTTTATGGGCATCTTCACAGGATGGTACAAGTCTTGCAGTACAGAGTGATGAGGGAAGCCATGGTAGCAGGAGATGTTTATTACCATCAAAGCTCCCCATAGGGACACGACAACCAATGCAAGAATCAAAGATAAAATACTGTAGTGAGCAAAGTGGTCTGGGGGATCCTCACAGAATAAGCATATCACTGAATCTAAAGAAATAATACTGAAAACACTAGAAGAAAGTTACTTTGGGCACTTTGCCCGAAGGGGGTATATCATCTACAAAGACGCCCATGGAGTGATTTGAAATACTAAGAAAAGAGAGAGAGATTTCCACTTAGGTTCTTGCTTCTGGGGGAAAAAGGAGAATGAAAAATGAAAAGTGAGTGAGATTGTCACGTGGGCACGTGTGTGGCCAGTGTGGCGGGTCACGCACACGCCCATGGACCACTCAGCAACAGCTCTGGAGAGAGGCGAGCCAGTGCTCCCCCATGACATGGCACCCCACAAATCCTGCCTCCACTGACTTTTCTTTTCTTTCCTGAGCAACATCTTTATACAAGGATAAAAGCCGCTCATAGAATATAAAAACTCTAGGCTTCAAAATGTGGCAGACTAATCCATTTCCCCTCCTCCAAGCTAGCAGCTCTTTCCAAATTTGAGAAAATCAAACGAGGGTCAAGTTCACTGCACATTCCACAAGGACAGAACACTCTTCTGGGCAACAGGGAGAAGTGAATGTCAGGATTCTCACAAATCATTATGTAGTTCTAAACTAAACAAACCTTTGGAAATTTTGGAAATGTGTCATCAAAATAAACGTCTAGATAAAATCACTGACAGCTTGCTGCTTACTGCATGCTCTCTGCGCCAGCTCTCCTTGGCCGTTGTTTCACTGAAGGTAATGGCATTCCGCGAGGCAGTCGTTGTCCTCATTTTACAGATTAGTAAACTGAGATTTTTCTCAACTCACGCAGCTTGTAAGAAGTGGAACTAATTTTTGATCCAGATGTTTTGTGTTTGGGGTACCAATTTCCATATGTTTTCCAACATGCAGTAGTGCCTTTCTGTCCAACAAGAATAACAACAAAATTCTTCATCAATAGTAAAAAAAAAAAAAAAAAAAAAAAAGAGGGAGAGAGACATTGGTCACTCACTAGATTAAAACCAGAACATCATTTATAATTAAATACTGAGTAATGACGTAAATCACTGGCACAATTTAGGGAAAAATAATGGACTAGCCCACTAAAATTTACGTGGATATGGGAGGCACATGTAATGTAACATACCCACTAATCTTGCTCCAAATCAATTACCTTGTTCTAGCACAGAACACTCAATGTGTGAAGCTTATCATTAGAATAACAGAATCTCAGGATACAGTTCAAAGACTACAAAAGTGTGAGAAAACAACCAAAAATAATTTTAAGCTGTTTCATTTTAATAGCTGTAAAATTCTGTATGGCTATCCAATGAATTTAGAAGCATCCACCATTATCGCAGTCAGGCTCAATACAATGTAAGAGAATATGATATAAGACAAATGTTATGGGTATGATTTTTAAAAAGAAAAAATATAATTTCCATTATTTTCAGAAAAGCAGACACAGTGTTTCTTCCTTCAGCCATCTCAGTGACTTCTCAGCCACGTCAGGTGTAAGCACAGGAGAGTTGTCTGTGAGGTCAGGGTTGCTGTGGCAGCACGGGCTGTGACAGGTAGGGGTAGACATCCACTTCTTCTCCTGCCTTTCCTGCTGGCATCCACTGAGCTGTGCCACTGTCCCACTGTGGTCTCAGTTGTCAAGCTCTTGGCTGTCAGCACTCCGTGTGCAAGTCACGGGGGAGCCTGGGACTCCCGAGCACAACAAAGGCTACTTCGCTTCTCTCTTCTGTATCTCGCACGAATGTCTCTGTGGCTAACTCAGAACCGTATACAGAACCATACACAGAAGGCAATTCTGGGACACATAATTCAAGCGTAGATAAATTGACACAGTGTAATAATCACTATAATTTTTAATAATAAAACTGAGGCATTACTCTTTTGAAAGTATCCCATGGAATCTAAATGCCATAGCAATTTAATACTCATTAACATCCATTTAAAACATACCTAAACAAGCTTAAGTAAAGAGTTGAAATTTTAAATCATTCCATTTTCTGTTTGAACTTGTGTCTCCGTTCTACTTGCCCCTTAAAATTCTGTTCTGTGTAATGTGTTTATTCTTTAAAGCTTTTTCTTAATTACTTTATCTTAATTAATTTACATTTCTGCAGGAAAAAATTATTGTGTAGATTGAAATTTCATTCTCAATGTTATCTTTTCATGAATTAAGGTTCTAAACTTACATAATTCAGTTATCAATCTTAAATCCTAAAATAAGAAATTTTGTTTTTAGTGTTTTTGGCATGCCATTTAAGAAGTCTTTTCCTAAACCAAGTTCATGAAAATATTCTCCTATACCATATCATACTATATCCTATCATATTTAGCATCTCATATTTTGATCTGTTGGATTTTTATATATCAGGGAGGTAGTTATCAACATTCTTTTTTTTTTTTTTTACTTCATATATATATCCAGGTGACCCAAACCATTTACTAAAAAAAAACTATCTTTCCCTATTGCCCTATGATGGAAACTTTGTCATAAATCAAACAGGTCTATTCTTGCACTCTACTATGTTTCATTATCTATTGTCTCTTCTTGTGCAAACAGCATACTCTCTGAATTACTATAACTTATTTGAAATAAAGTTGTGATTTCTGGCATAAGTTCTTCAACTATGCTTTTCTTCAAGATTGTTGAAGATTAATCTTGAGTCTGCCTTTTCACATTTGATAATTAGCATTTTGATTAAACTGGTGAAGTTTTTACTGGGATTGCTCTGAATCCATAGATTAATTGCTCTGCAGATCAACTGGTATCTTTACAATATTGAGTTTCACAATCCATGCATGTTTTAGATCCTTCCATTTTTTAAGACATCTTTAATTTCTCTCAATCACATTTGTTGTATTCCGTGTAAAGGGCTTCCAAATCTTTTTAGATTTATTCCCATGAATAAAAATTTAACTTTATTCTGTGACCAGGAAATTTTTAAGTGCTAAAGTTTTTCTTCAGATGGGGTTATAGTTGCAACTATTGGCTATCACCATGATTGAGCAAACATAAATGTATTGCAAATCTTGACGAATAAGTCCTAAATATAAAATGAAATATTTATTGGAAAGGCATGTCTTAATGAAATGGGTGGTGCAGTTTTATTTCAATTAGTTTACGTATTCGTGGATGAAAATTAGTTATTGCTAGAATGGGGACGGCAACTTCAGGTACTTTCAATATTTGGTGCTAGTGTAGAAATCCTGTTCATAGAAAAAAATATGAGCATGGGAAGAAATTTGTTACCACAATGTCACTCAATTATTTATTTATTTATTTTTAACTTCTCAATATACGTTGTAGTTGATTTTCATGACCCTTTACCTGTTCCTCTTTCCCCCTCCATCTCTCCCTCTCCCCACCCCCACATCATATCTGTTCACTTGTCTTAAAAAGTTCAAGGAATCACTCAATTTTTTAAATTCCTTACTTTTCCAAGCATTTTTGAGGACCTGTCTTATACCAGGCACTATTCTAGGGGCTGAGGATATGGCAGTGAACAAAACATATAAGATCAGACAAAAATTCTCACCTCATAAGGCTTAGATTGTAGTTAGGTAACCTGACAACAAATGAGGGTTTTTTTACATAAAATATATAGTATACGATGGTAAACAGTGATAAATACAAAAGAAAAAAATGAAGAAGGGAAGGAAATAGGACATGTGCAGAGGGTGGCATTGTAGATAAAGTGGCTGAGATACATGCCACAGAATAAATATGATCTATTATGAAAATTATTTCTGAAGTACTGCTAGTCAATGAATCAGATAGGTTCTTCAATGTTTTTGGAAGCAAAAACTTAAAAACCACCTACCTCATCATTAATAGTGATTACCTAATCAACATCATCATAAAAATTAAAACTGCCATCCTGTTTGGTGCCCTGAAGACTTTTACCCACAGAGTGATGCCCCAAGGTAAGATTCCAGAGGGCTGAGATAAATATCTGTCATTGCAAAGTGGAAGGAAGACAATTGTGCAAGGAGATGACAGAACCAAGGACCACAATGGCCACAGGCACTTTTTCAAGGCACATACATTTTGGAACTAAGGCTCTTGTCATTGACCACTAGGCATGCCTGCATGCCATTTGGGAGGTCTTACATTCACCTGGGCACACATCCCCCAGTTTGAAGACCACTGGTCTCTTATTGCCTCCCCTGTCACTCCTCAGGGTGAGGAATAACTGGGGGTCCCAGACAGAAGTGGGATTGCTTCCAGACACTCCAGACTCTCAGTGATTTCTCCCAGTGTTTGCCAGACCAAATTGCCATGGGAGACAATTTACCTATATCCTTTGTCCACATCAGTACCTGCGACTGAAGAGGACAAAAGAGAAGTGAGAAGAAGAGCTCATTTTGAATGGCTGTTACCACGGATGAAGAGGTAAAAATGTAGGAAAGCTCTGATCTGGACAATGGAGCCTCTGAGACTGCATCCTCCTCTCTTCCATCTGGAGCTGGCTTACTGCCGAGCCTCTCATTGGTCCCACGTGCTTCCCTTCTTCAGTTTCACACGCTTTCTGAAAGGTGGAGGAAATTTTAAACTTCCTGAACCATAAAGAGAACAACAACAAATAGCCATCAAATTGGCACTAGGGTGTCATCAGCCTGCTTGGATGATTCTTAAGGCTCACAAAGTTGCTTTGGCAGGCAGCAGCACAGCCCCAACCACCCCGTCTGGGCATCAGCAATGTTTTAGGGCACTGTCAAGTCCACCATGCCCAGCAGACCCATCACGGCGCCACCATGGCCACTTGGTGTGCTGTGAGCAGCCCTGACCATGGCCTGCACTTTGGCACAGCAGGCCGTGCTTTCTGAAAGCTCAGATTCTTCTGACAGGGGCCAGCAACAGATCAGTGACACTGCAGAGTAGCTCGTCCTTAGTAACACAATCAGAGTTTAGTTGCCAACTACCTCTGAAATAACTGGTCTCTCCTAAAAGCCCTCATTACCAGTAGGGTGCTGCAAAATCCTCTCTGTGGTCTTTTAAGGGTCTCTCTGCATGAAGTAAGTTGATGTCAAACCTCTATCCCAGCTTTTTTCGCATGAATTTATATCACAGAACAAGTAAATCACAATGTAATGGCCTCAATGCCTCAATATTTGAGTTCTGCAAGGCCTAAGCAATGCTTCCTTACGTGTTTATTGCTGGATTTGGCAACTTGTAAAATGAACACTCATTAAAAAGGCTAATAACTACATAGCACGAACGATGATAGAACAGAAAGCAAGCTCAGGATGTTAATTGGTCCTCATTTTCCTCAGTCTTGTCTTTTCTCTGAGCTAAATACAGTGCTACAAAGGCTCTGTTCCTCAGTTCAGTGACAAGGCAGCACACAACATAGCTGGAACAGAAACAAAACGCCTGCGTTTTGGTTAATTATTTGGTGAATATAGTCAAACCTGGGACAGAATGACAGCTTGAGTGCTCACTGGAAATGGCATGTTTCAGCTTTAAGTGTATCAAAGTTAAAGGTGAAACTCTAAATGTGAGGTTCTTACTCTGGGTCCGTAATGCAAGGGGCTGTGAACCCCACAAAATAATGTGGAAATTATTAATTAGATATGGAAGAGCACAGTTTTTTACAAAGGGGTTCCATAAGTTTTATAAGATTATAAAAGAAGTCTGTGGTCCTAAAACAATAAGAGCCATAAATAAATGCTTTCAGAACCTTACCATTTTCAGTTCCCTTCCCTCCTCATTCACAGAGCAGACTCTTACTGAGGGCCTAGTACCTCCATGGTGCTGTGTGACATATGCTTTGGGGAAACAAACAGGATTCAAAGATCAAAAATTTTTCTTCTAATGAAGAAGAAGAAAAGTAATATACATGAGCCCCTACCAAGGGCTGGCTGTGCACTATCCAATGTACTATATACATTTTCTTATTAATCTTTGTAATAAACCTATTGGAAGTCACGATTAACCTTTGTGGAAGAATTTAATTTCTGACAATAGTCACACCAATATTTCTTGTCTAACTTCTCCATCAAGAAGTGGAGTTTCTGTTCCCTTCCCTTGAACCCCATCAGGCTTGGCCACTGTCCTGAGTAATAGAGTTTGGCAGAAAAGTCTCTGTGAGACTTTACAGGATAGGTCATAGAAGGCAACACAGCTTCTGCCTGGCTGTCTGTCTTAGGTCACCAGCCCTTGGAACCCAAGTACCATGCTGCAAGGAAGCCCAGGCCACATGATGAGGCCCATGGGGAGAATAGCCGTCTCCAGCCCTCAGCCCCAGCTGAGCAAGCAGCCAACCACCTGCCCCGATTCACCAGCTATGTGAATGCCCCATCTCAGAAGCTGCACCTCCGGGCCCTGTAAAACGCCCCAGCTCATGCTGTGTGGAGCAGACATAAACTTTTCCAGCTGAACTCTGCTCAGACTTGCCAATATGTGAACAAAATAAATGATGATTATTATTTGAAGCCAATATTATTATGCAGCAACAGATAACCAGAGCAAGCAACTTGCCCATTTGAGCAAACTACCGCTAAGAGGTTAAATAATTTCTCCACAGTCACAAAACTAGTAAATGGTAAAGCTAGAATTCAAAAGAAGATCTGCCTAATATGTAAAATCAAGTCAGGAGGATGGAAGAGGGAGTTTCACCTGTATCTGTGACTTCATATTTCTTAACATAAAAAGAAATTTGAAGAAAATATGGCAAAATGTTAACATCTATTTAATCCTGATGGTGGAAACATGGGGGTCTGTTATTTTATGTTTTTCTGTATATTAGAAGTGTGTTATAATTTAAAACTATCTTTTCAAAGGTAAAAGCAAAGAATACTTATCAATTTTTTAAATGTTTAATTAAAATCAAACATGTATATAATTAAGACCAGACACAAAAAGGGAATTAAACACCAAATTGTGTAAAGTTGCCATACTTTATAAAATCAGAAGTATAACTAATGCGATATCTTGGTGATAAAGAAGAGCTTGTTTCTATTTGTCCAATTCTAACTTTTCCCTCTTCTAACCTTGTTAGTTCACGTCTTCATGTATGTGTTCTGAGCTTTGAGCTCAGAGGAATCTTGAAAATCCAAAAACAAGTGCATAGATGTAGAGAAAAATAGACTCCGGCCCACAGAAGATCCATATATCAGTTATGGATTTCCAGTAAGCACCAGAAACATCTCCATAGGTGAAAGAAAGCATTAGCACCCAGAAGGCGCCTGAGAAGCAAGGGAAATTGTCAGAGCTGAGGGGGCAGGATTGCCAACTTCATGTGACACGTAGAGAATTATTTCTCGTAGGAAGCCCCGGGTGGACAAGCAGCCACCGTGCACGTGTTCTCTCCTGAACGACGGCACAGGTGAGGGGAATCAATTGCCTTAAATTCCCCTTGGCTTCAGTGTAGTCAATCAGGTTTGCAGTGGCTGAACGAGCAACTGAGTCAGTAGTAAAGGATTATCTAATGGAAACTTTATCTATGCCCTAGTGTGTCCTATGGGCAAATAGAAAAGTTGCAACTGGTTGTGTATCTTTCACAAGTGGAAAACAAGTCTGTATTTGTACAGCTGGATGTTGCTCTAAGTCTAGAGTAGCTCTGTAATTCCTTTGGTCTGGTGAGAATCCTTGTCAGGAATTTCCAGTGGCTCCAGTGAGTACCTGCAAAGACACTTGGTTAGAAAGTGCTTGGCTGTGCTGTTGGAAGTGGCACAGGAAGTACATTTGAAAAGACTGCACAAAGGAGTTCCTGGAGGCGGGCTCTCCCTGCAGGATCTTTGATGGGAACACCTCAGTCTCCAAGAATGAGTGTGGACAGCAACGCTCTGCCCAGCTGACTTTTCGGAACAGTTGCTACCAACTCTGAATCGTCTTAATATTTTTCTAAAATATATTCCACACTTCTGGCTCTAGTAACGAGAGTTCAGAGAATTCCGTTTCACTATGCTGCAGGTCCCCAGCCAGCTGTGCTGTGCCCTTGATGCTTCTTTCTGTGTCCCCATCTCTCCCCCGTCCACTCGTCTGCTGAAGATCGCTACATGGAGTTCTGCTGTTATAACTACAGATTTTGTGGGATATTTCCATCCTAACCATTTTTTTCTAACACCTTTGAAAACCTGTTTGTGCTTCTTCTATTCCTTCTGGTGTTGCATTTATATATATCCTATTTCCACTGAAGAAATAACTTAATTCAGCATGTTCTCTTCTATCTCATGAAAATGAATTTGAAAAAGCATACTTGCTTTACTGTCTTTTCAGTGTAATATGACTGCCTTTCTGCAAACTTAATTAAAAACTAAAGGTCTTTCCTATAGAGTTGTTATCAAGTCTCAAGTCTTTTGTTATGTCTTTTTTAAAAAAAACTCTCTTTCATTTAAAAAAAAAAAACTTCAGAATCTGTAAACTTGCCCTTTATTTACACTTCAACTTACCCCTTTACTGTAACTATCGCTCCACTCTAGCAAATGGAAAGTATGGGTACACGCATAACAAACTATTATTTTTATATGACAACATCATCACCTTATGGACTTGTAGGCTTCTCTCACCAAAATATCTCATTGCTGTGTCCCATCCACAAAGAATTCTTGATGTTTTCCATTTCTTTGTTACTTGCTTTTCAGTAATTCCTCCTTAACAGTCAGATTTTTTTTGTAGTGTTGTCTAGTTCTGGAATCTTGATAACTTAAGTTTTATCTATATGTGATATTTTATTTATAGAAATTTGCAAAATTTACATTGCATTAGAATTCTGATATGCAGAGAAAGTGTAGCATCTGTAGAATAATGTAATTCTTCATTATTCTAAATGAAGAATGCTGTTGACTGGGGTGACCGTATGTCCTAGTTTGGTTGAAGCAGTCCCCGCTTACACATGTTGCCCTGGCATCTTACTGTTTTAGACTTTGTCCTAAATTTTTTAGTTCTCAAATGAAATATTGTTATTAAAAGTTGTATAAGTAGAATCTAGAATGGGTAAGCAGGCAATACTTTCAGCTTCTACCATAGTCTCGTCAAGGTATGTGAGATATATGGGAAGTGAGCAGAATTCTCCTTTTAATATATGATTAAATCCTTAAGAAAACCAACAACAATACTCTCTTTTCCCCAAAACTTAAAGGACACAAGAGCACCTTTCTTTCAAGGACAGTGTGCAGTCTGTTCTCTGGTTTAAAAAGATAGGTGCTTCTGCACAGCAAAAGAAACAATTAACAGAATTAAAAGACAACCAACAGAGTGGGAGAAAATATTTGCAAAATATACATCTGACAAAGGATTAATATCCAGAATACGTAAGGAACTCAAACAACTTTACAAGAAAAAAACAAGCAACCCAATTAAAAAATGGGCAAAAGAGCTAAGTAGGCATTTCTCTAAGGAAGATATACAAATCGCCAACAGACATATGAAAAAATGCTCAACATCACTCAGCATCCGGGAAATGCAAATCAAAACCACACTGAGATACCATCTCACCCCAGTTAGGATGGCTAAAAATCCAAAAGACTCTGAACGATAAATGCTGGCGAGGTTGCGGAGAAAAAGGAACTCTCATTCATTGTTGGTGGGACTGAAAAATGGTGCAGCCTCTATGGAAAATGGTATGGAGGTTCCTCAAACAATTGCAGATAGATCTACCATACGACCCAGCTATCCCACTGCTGGGAATATACCCAGAGGAATGGAAATCATCAAGTCGAAGGTATACCTGTTCCCCAATGTTCATCGCAGCACTCTTTACAATAGCCAAGAGTTGGAACCAGCCCAAATGTCCATCATCGTATGAGTGGATATGGAAAATGTGTTACATCTACACAATGGAATACTACTCAGCTATAAAAACGAATGAAATACTGCCATTTGCAACAACATGGATGGACCTTGAGAGAATTACATTAAGTGAAACAAGTCAGGCACAGAAAGAGAAATACCACATGTTCTCACTTATTGGTGGGAGATAAAAATTAATATATTAATTCACACACACACACACACACACACAAAAATAAAAATAAAAAACCGGGAGGGGGGGGAAGAAGATATAACAACCACAATTACTTGAAGTTGATATGACAAGCAAACAGAGGGGACATTGGAGGCGGGGAGGGGGGTACGGAGGAGGGAGGGGGGTTTTGGTGTTGGGCAACAATAATCAGCCACAATGTATATTGACAAAAGAAAATTTAAAAAGAAATAAAAATAAAAAATAAAGTAGTTTATTTTAGCACCAAAAAAATAATAATAATAAAAATAAAAAAAATAAAAATAAAAAGATAGGTGCTTGGGCAGGGGTGGTGGAGATGACTAACGCCTTCTGGGCTCAGGTAGATGTGGGACAAGTACCAGATGCTGCAGTCACCACCAGCTCTTAGAGCACCTAGGAGTACAGGTTAATGCACTGATCCATTGGCAGAATTTCTCAAGAGAGTTAAAGTAATGATACCAGCTTATATAAGAGTTTGTAATGCCAGTATTATATCAGTTCATCAGATGCTTTCAACAGAACACCAGTTAATTTATTTTCAACAATGATTTAAAATTTTTAATCCAATTCATGTAATCAGAGTAAACATTTTAGATGCTTATCCTATCGAATGTAAAACTCTGACATTATTTTAAATGCTGTGGTAATTCAGTTAAATAAATATTAAAGATGAAAGTATTCATTTTGTGGAAAAAATACAAATACAGATTTTGGTGGAGCACAACACATGGGTAAAAAAAACCCCACAAAAACCAAAAACAGTATTCTTACTAAGTTAAGAAACTTTTGAAGCAGAAATGCATTCAGAATTCAGGTTCACAAGTAATTTGTAACTGCATCCCAATAAAGCTGCAATATTTTAAGAATGAAAATAGAAATTCTAGTTTTCAGGATTTATATACATATGTATACAAGGTATTTCAAAAAGTTATTTATGCAAAATTAGAATTGAAAACTAATACAAATCTTTTCTTGAACTTTTTGAAGTATCTTCATACACACACGTGCTTAGGGTAGGTAAAATAGAATATTTTTGTGATGAGGCTGATGTTGAAAATGAAAGAACTTCAGTAGGACAGAATATATTCTCTCTTTTTCCTTCTCTTTATCAATCTGAGTTAGGAATATTTCAGCCTTTGAAGAACTACTTCATAAACCAATCAAAATTGTTTTCAATGGTGATGAGTATTTTTATAAATGAATCTTCTACATTTTTAGTTGTGTTACATTAAAGATCAATTTAAAAAGTTAAATTGCTCATGCAACAAAATATCAGCTTTCTAAGCCTTAGTAAAGTGCAATAATTGAAAGATTATAAAAAGTAAAACATTGAAATTTATCCTCACAAAAGCGAAGGAGGATGAATCAAATAATGAGAGCTCAAATGTTATACAAGATTTAATTTTGCAATTTTATAAATTCCCTTTCAAATATCCTTACTTGAGAAAAGACTTGTTTGATGGAGCTCTTGTTCTTAGTTGGACAAATGTATATTCTGTACCAGAATGAAAACAAGTTGATTTGACAGGCCTCAAATTTTGCAACACCTATATTTGGTAAAAATAATTATAAATTCATGTTTTTTGACGTTTAAAATGTTTGCCAAAGAAAGATACTCTGTATGGAGGAAAAATGACAGTACATGGGAAAATATCTGGGCTAAAATACATTACACATTTCCCCCATTTAGCAAATTTGTCTGGCACTTTCCAGCACCTATAGGGAGAATACTTCCTCAGTTGAAAATACTGTGGTTTACAGAGTAAATAAAGCGGTCAACAGTTTCAAATTTACTAGCCATACAGAGAAAATTTAGAGAAGATTGTAAATAAATTTATGAAAAAAATAAAAATAAGAAAACTATATTGAATATATATATATATATATTCTTCCAAAAAATACCAGTGATATGATGTATTAGAGGCAGGAATGACTAAGGAGCAGATTAAAGTACGTGAATTTATATGAAAAATAATAATTCTGTTAATGCTTGTTTTAATGTATATGGATATATGCTGTTTTATTTTTAGAAATAATTTTAGTTTGAATATAATTTTCAAATTGAACCATTTTATTTATAAATGTACAGAGTTATAATTTTGCATGTTTTGAACAATCTCTCTAATTTCCAAAAGTATCTTATAAATTATCTGGTCATTCAATTTTTAATCAATGTGATCTTCTTTCTAAAATTCCACCCATTGATCAACATAGAAGGGGCATAGATGTTTGATAAAATATCTAACATGACTAAAAAGCTTAGTTCAATCTGACCATTTAAATGATCCCTTTAGGCACTACTTGCTCTCTAGGGGGAGATTTTTTTGGTGTCTCAGATTGATTCTCTCCTTACTGCTTCTCTCCTTAAGGTGGTATGTGGGTGACTTAAGTGACCTGGTAGAAAAAGGATAGGCTTAGGGCTCATTTGATCTCCAGGGGGATTACCCAGAGATGGTTCCCTGCCACCTGGTTGCTGGATACCCCACAGGCCTCCAAAGCTCACGTCCACACAGTGAGTTGGTGAAGATTTGATTGTCACAGGAGTACTGCAGCTCCTCCAAAGGAGGTCAAAGGATAGAGCAGGTCAGGAATTGACAAGAGTACCTATACTAGTTAAGGCTTCAATAGAACTAGCCTCATTCATCTCTCTCTAAATCACAGTTCACTGAAATGCCTGTCTCAAACTGAGTATATGTTAAAATATTTGTATATGTAGAGCTAGGGTTGGGTCTCTGGTGCTCACAGACCCCTCGAGCCTGTTCACAAACCCTTCACATGCAGGTCTATGAGCTAGGTAACCAGCAAAAAGGTCCTTGGAGCCTTGACTGAAGTAGGAATAGTCTTTATTTAGCACACACAACACTGTGATCTAAGCAGTCCACAGAGAAACTCAGAAACTCAACTGCTAGGGGCAAAGTCCAAAGAAAAACTGAAAACTGAGAGGCTGCCAGCAGAGTAAACATGCTCTATTTTTAGACGCGAGCTCTCTGCCACCAGCCTGCTTCACAAACTGCAGAACACACAATAGCTACAAAACTAAAAAGATACATTGGTTCACATGCATGCTAACTCCACCCACACACAGCTTGCTTACAAGAAATGTGCTGGACCCCCGAGCTAGACCTGAGCTGAGGGAGCCTGACTAAATTATTCTACTTTCCCCACAGTGTACTTTTACTTGAACACACACACACACACATCCCTCAGAGTTCAGTGTTCCTATATACCTATGTATCTGTTTATGTTAGAGTGCTAGAATACAATCAAAGTTTGGCTTTAAGCAATGAATATTTTTAATCAACTATAGAACCAGAGAAACAAATAAAGACTATCCATGCACATTAGAATTGGGGAAAAAAGAGTGAGGCTTTGATCAAAACAAAAAGAAATTTTAAAGAATATTACAAAGACTCGCAAGTCTGCACAGACTGCGAGACAAGTGTGATGCCCTCAGGGAGGGGACGAAACCTTTGCAACAGGCCGATGCTTATTTCCTAGCGGTGGCTTGAGGACAGCAGGTATGGAGATAGATTATATGACTTCTCAAAGGCCTTCCTAATGATGCAATAAATATCCTTAAGAAGAAAGCGGATTCTGGCAACAAGAAGAGAAAGAATATATTTTGATATATAGGAAGAAAGGACATGTCTGTATGTCTTCAGACAAACACATTACTTAAAATCTCATGCTGTTTCATATCACTTCGTTTTTCACTGAAACCAATAATAACTGTGATGTTTCAGACCCTAAGAATCCAGGTTCCTTGTGTGTTTCTTAATATTTCCCCATTCTTTTGATTACTGACAATGTTTTTAGTAGTCCTTTATGCTACATATCCATTTTTCCGTTTTATGGTAAACAGATATTTTTGTCAATCTTATTCTTATGTATTCTGCTTTAAACATTTATTATTATGTGTATTTTTATTTACACATTTATTCATATTGGGCTATGTTATATTTTCAGTTGATTTCATAGGTGGACTTGATACACACTCCTACTACCAGGATCATGTTGAGTTAAAGCCTGTTAAACCTGTAAGTAAAGGTGTGAAAATATGGACAATATTAATCCTTCTAACGTGACCAAAACTAACCAAACCTGAAATAATTTGGACCTACTACTACTAATCATTGGTGTGATTTTCCACTCATGTTTAAAACACACCTTTCACATGTAACCCAACATCATCATTGCTAGTCATTCTAAAAAGGATTGGAAATAGGTGACATGGTGTCTATTTCTAAAATGATATTTTCATCTTATTTTTCTTATCAATAGTTGATTGCCAAATTGAAAAAAAAAGATTATTTCATCTGCAGAAGTGAAGATTAAGTTTGTGTCCTGGGGCAGCACAGCACAATGGAAAGGGAAGAAAGAGGCAGGGTAGAATGCAGTCTGTCCAGGTGAGGCATCAGGTGCCTGCCTTGATGTCTCTGAGACTTGTTCCATCATCCGTAATATGGTTTCATGGTAGGGGGGTAAGAAGGGGCAGGGAGGATGGATCAAATGGGATAATGTGTGTATAGTATGTGTAAAGTTGCCTGTTATTCTTTGTAGTATTCAAATATTTGACTAACAAGCTCAGGAACAAGTTTTCTATGTCCCTAGAAGACCTGGAAGGAAGTCAACAGCAACAACAGAAAAAAGCCACCTAAAACCAAACAGATTTCATTTGAGTATAAGAAAGTGTATTAGTCCGTTCCTGATGCTTATAATAAAATACATGGAACTGATTATTTTATAAGGAAAACAAAATTTATTGCTTACAGTTTCAGAGGCTAGGAAGTCCAAAGTTCAGGGAACACATCTGGTGAGGGTCTTGATGGTGGTGACAGTGACACAGAATATCACATTGTGAAATGGTGGAGCACAGGGAGATCAGAGAAAGACAGACTCTCCTCTCTTTTCTCTAATGCCCTCAGAACCACGCACCTGACCCCCATTTTGAATCCATTCACTACTGCATGGTCCTACAATCCAATCACCTCTTCGAAGGTCCACCTTTCAATTACCACAGTAGGATTTCCCACTCTCTTAACAGTCACAGTGGGGGCCAAATTTCTAATACATAAAACTTGGGAAAGATGTTTCAAGCTTCAGTGAGCTTTGGGGGAACATAATTCAATCCAGTATACTCTGCCCCTGCCCCCCCAAAAAACTCATGTCTTTTCACATACAAATACATTCATTTCATCCCCAAAGTCTTAACTTTTTTCAACTCAAAAGTCCAAAGTTCGAAGTCTCAACTGGGAAATCAATACAAGTTATCTACTTCCAAGACACAATGGTGGGACAAGTATAGGGTACATATTCCCATTCCAAAAGGGAGAAATGGGCCAAAAGAAAGGAGAAACAGGTCCCAAACAAGTCCAAAACCCAGCAGGGCAGGCATTAAATCTCAGAGCTGGTGAATCAGGTACTTTGATTTCATGTTCAACGTCCTCTGCATGCTGGTGCAGGGGTTAGGTCCTCAAGTCCCCAGACAGCTCCGCTTCTATGACTTTCCTGGTCTCAGGTGATGCTTTAGCTCTCCCACGCTGGGGTTTCACTCTGGTAGCTCCGCAGATCTGGGGTCCCCGTGGTGGTCCTGCTCTCATGGCTCCACTGGAAATGGCGCTGTTGAGGTTTCTCTGCTGCAACTCTGACCCCACATTTCAACTCGGCATTGCTCTAGCGAAGGCTGTCTGCAGTGACTCCACCACTGCAGTAGATCTCTTCCTGGGCCCCCTGACTTTTCCATACATCCTCTGAAATTGAGGTGGAGGTTCCCAAGCCTTCCCTGCTCTGGCATTCTCTGAGCCTGTAAACTTAACATCACATGGATGCCACCCAGGCTTCTGGCTTATATTTCCAAAACTGCAGGTCCACCCACACCTGGGGCTGATTTGGGCACAGCTGGAGCAGCCAAAGCAGCTGGGGTGCTGGCACTAGAAGCAGCTTTCCCAGGTGGCCCTGGGCAGTGAGCCCATGGAGGGTTCGTCAGTCCTGTTCCCCAAATTATTCTGTCTCCCTAGGCATCTGGGTCTGAAATGGAACGGCTGGCCCCAGAGGCTTCTGCAATGTTTTCAGGGCCTTTTCCCCTTCTCTTGATAATCCCTTTCTTTTGTGCTAATCTTCTTAACAACATTGCATTTTGCTTCTGAAAATGCTCTCTGCTTCTGTACCACATGACCAGGCTGCAAATTTTCCAAATCTTTATGCTCTGCTTTTCTTTTAAATTCTGGCTTTACATCATGCCTTTGCCATCATAACTCACCATAGGCTGTTGCAAGTAGACATACAACCTCCTGAATGTTTTGCTGCTTAGAAATTTCTTCTGCCAAATATTCTGGTTCACAATTCTTAAGTTCCACCTTCCACAAAGTCCTAGGGCATGGACACACTGCAGCCAAGTTCCTTGCCAGTTCATAGCAAATTTGATCTGTGCCCCAGTCTCCAATAAATTCCTTCTTATTTCTGTCTGATACCTTCTTAGAATGGTCTTTACAGTCCATATTTCCATAAGTACTCTCGTCACCACCTCTTAACCAGTACCTAAGACATTCCAAACTTTCCCTGGTTTTCTTGCCTTCTAAACTTTCACTGGCATCAAGGCCTTTTCTATCCTGTTCCTCCAAATTCCTCCAGCCTTTGCCCATTACCCAGTGCCAAAGCTGATCCCACATTTTCAAGTATCTGTGAATGAACACCCCACTTCTCTGGTATCAATTTTCTGTATTGGTCCGTTTTTGTGTTTCTTATAACAGAATACCCAGAACTGGGTAATTTATAAAGAACAGAGGTTTATTTGGCTCATGATTCTGGGACAGCTGCATCTGGTGCAGGCCTCAGGCTGCTTCTAGTCAAGGTGGAAAGTGGCAGGCAGCCTGTAGGTATAGCAGATCACATGGTGAGAGGAAGAGAGACAGAGAGACAACGAGACAGGGAAACAGAGAGAAGAGGTGTCAGGGTCTTTTTAAACAACCACCTCTTACAGTAACTAATAAAATGAGAACTCACTACCCCCACCCCCAGGGAGAGCATTAATCCATTCATGAGGGATCCATCCCTATGACTCAAACAGCTCCCAACACTGCCACATTGGGGATCAGATTTCCATATGAGTTTCCAGGGGAAAACACATCCAAACTCTATAACAGGAAGGAATCTTTGTCACCTGATTGATATAGAAAATAAGGAAATACAGTGACTCCATTTCTAGAAAATTCTATGTAGCAAATAGACAAATGTATAAAAAAAATAATAGTTATCATAGGCTAAGCACTTTGCATGTATTATCTGACTTAATCCACATGATAATATTTTAATGTACCAGTTAATATTACCACTCTCTAAGTAAGGAAACTTGGGCTTATAGTGGGTAGGCTACTTTCTCAAAGTCCCACTATTAGTAAATTGTGGAGCTGGGATCTCCCCTGGTAGTAAACCATCCCCCAGCCTTAGATGGCGGACTTGCTCAGATGATCTTCCTGTTCTTTCAGCCCACTGTTCTGTAATTCCATGGCGATAGAGGAAATTATATTAAACAGCTGCTGGTTTAACAAACACATAAACACGTATGAAAGGCCTCATCTGCTGCCTCTTTGCCACAGTGGTTCCTGCCCAGATTTGCAACACTCACACAGAATCTTTGGGGACAGCAGCCCTGAGAATCCTGCACTGGCTCCTCTGTCTCCCCAGGTTAAATTAATTTTATTCTGGCACAATGACATAAACACAGCTCACAGGCTACACAAATCAGCACTGTGCCTACTACATAATAAATTCAGGTTTCTTAAAGCAAATCCACTTTGGGAAAACATTCACGTTATATAACACCCCAGGACCAAGGAGTTGCCATCTCCATACTCACGCTATTGAGTGCTCATAAATGATGTGCTCCAAAAGTTGATATTTGTAGATATGCAGAACTTGGCAGGGATTGTGACAATAATAACAATGATCAGTGCATTGGAAGTAGAAAGGAACTAAAACAATTCCCAGTGGTGAATTAGAGAGTGTTTATATATTTCTTATGTGATAAAAGGATGAAAGGTTTCTTTCATCACGGTGAAAAAAAAAACTCAGCAGGGAAATCTCAATATGAAAAACATTACAATGTAAGAAGAGATCTATTAGGGCAGTTTATTAAAAACTATAATTGATAAATGTTGGTAATGGAATCTCCTTTCTTAAATGACTTTAAAGAATGGACAAACATATACCCTTGTACCTCAAAAGAATGTTCTGCGGCATGACCCAGAAGCAAGTGACTTCCACTCGTGTTCTCTAAAGTCCCTTCCAACTCTGGGAATAAAGATAACCTAAGAGGCTTTGATCAACTCCACCATCTCCTCAAAGGGCTTTCTCAACATCCCTGTTCACTGCTGAATTTGCACCATTTTAGCTGAATGTAGCATAAACTGTAGGCTATTGCTTTACAGAAAACAATAGAACAAGTTTCTGCTTTGACAGATATTCATATTATCATGTCACATGAATATGGAATGCCTTTCAACCACGAAGGGAGCAGGAATCTGAAAGATCAAACTAAGCCTGAATTGAAATCATTGTGCATGAAACAATTTAAGAGGTCTGTAACTGTGCTCCCCTCCAGTATGCAAATACTGCTGCATTTATCCAGTCGGCATCTGTTAGCCTGCTTGATTTCTTTTAATAAGGGCTTTATATTAGATTCTATTGTACCCAGATCAATGATGCTATGTCACCATGCAGCAACAGCTTGGATAAAAAGCCAGCTTTCTGTACTAAATTGTTAGAGAGGGGAGTGAACACTAGTTTTTAACTTTCATCAAGCCTCTTTAATTTCCATGGAGTACAAAGCCACTTGATTAAGGGGATCAGAAGAATCCTTGGCATATTGCCAGACACGTGTGTGAACAGGTAGCTTTCAACTCTAAATGCGTCATTGTGAGCCACGGTCCATTCATAGGTAATACAGAAAGCCTTAATTCTCACGTTTGAGCGTGTCATTGCTCGTAACCACAAAGTTGAAAGTGTACCTTTCAAGTGCCCACAGTCAAAGAGTGTGGATGTGTATTGTGGGAGGGCAGTTGTGGTAAGAATGAGGCTGTTCACATACAGATTTGCTCTTTCATGCTTAGCCTCTTTCTTTTTAAATTAATGATATCAAGCTATCAAGACCCACTGATTGATTAAATAAATCAGTTTAGCTCAATTTACAGCCATTGATTGATTACCTACAATGTGCATGCTAGGCACTAACCTGGATGCTGGAACTATAAAGATAAATAATGCTTGAGCTTTGACCTCCAGCAGCCAATGATCTAGGAGGCAAGACCTAATGAGTAGATACAAAACAATGTCCCCAAAACCATTTTATGCAGAAAGGGAAATGGTTACTTCTTACAAGTGAGGCAAGGTTTTGCTGGGAAATGATGCCTGAGCCAACTTTGAAAGGATGATGTGGAGTATATCAAAAGCAAAAGTACAGCCACTTTGGAAGACAATTTGGTGGTTTCTTATAAAAGTAGACATACTCTCGTCATATGATCCAGCAATCGAGCTCCTTGGTATTTACCCAAAGGAGTTGAAAAATTAGGTTCACACAAAAATCTGCACATGGATGTTTAGAGCAGCTTTACTCATAATTGCCAAAACTTGGAAGGAATCAGAGTGTCCTTCAGTGGGTGAATGGATAAACTGTGGTACATCCAGACAGTGAAATATTATTCGGTGCTACAGAGAAATGAGTCATCAATTCATGAAATGACATGGAGGAAACTGAAATGCATATTACAGAGTTAAAGAAGCTCAACTAAAAAGGATACAAATTGTATGATTCCAGCTAGATGACATTTTGGAAAAGGCAAAACTATGGAGACGTAAAAACATCAGGAGTGAAGTAAAGGAAGGATGAATAGGTGGAGCAGAGGATTCTTAGGGCAGCAAAACTATTCTGTATGATACTAAATGGCGCATACATGTCATTATACATTTGTCCAAAGCCATAGAATATACATCACCAAGAGTAAACCCTAATGTAAACTCTGGACTTGGAGTGATTATAATGTGTCAGCGTAGGTTAATGAATTGCAATGAATGTACCACTCTGGTGGGGGATGTTGATAATGGGGGAAGCCATGCATGTGTAGGGGCAGGGAGTTTATGGGAAATCTCTGTACTTTCCTCTCAATTTTGCTGTGAACCTAAAACTCCTCTAAAATAATAATAATGATAATAATAATAATGTCTTTTTTTAAAATAAAAAAGCAGAAAACAGGTGTCCCCAGCATGGAGGCTGATATGCATTTCCAATCTACAGTGGACAAAGTTGAAACTCATGACTATCCAACTGTAGTTCCCACACAAAGTGAACAAACCTGTAAGGAAGCAGATGCTTAAGCAGAGCAGGGGTCTTGACAGCTCCTGGTGAGGACTAAGAGATCTTCATCAGCCATTGCTCCACCATCTAAACAATATCTCTCTTTATGCCTAAAGCTATAGAAAATCTTTCAATGGTGGTTGTCACAGTCTGGTTTGGAAACATGTGACATGCAGGTCAGGGGTTTCCTATGCTGGGGTCCATCAATCTTGCCATAGCTGCCAGTGAGGGGGGTGCAACTCTCACCTACAACCTGGGTCTCCACCAGGATCGCCTCTGTCACTGCTTCCACACAGTGATGCCACCTTCCATGAGGGGAAAGAGCAAGGACTGCTTTTATTATAAGAGCACAGAGCCACGTGGCCAGCAGTGGCTTTGAAGAGGACACCTACACAGCAGCTTATCGGCTTACAGTGGAGGCAGCAATAATGCCAAGGGGAGAGGGCTAACAAAAGCAGATTTACACCTCTGGAAAAAAATAGCAAGGCATAAACTCGTACAACTATGAAAGAGATACGGAATTTCAGAGAACATCACAGTGAGCAATTAAGTTAAAAGTGTGTCAAAATCATGACTGGTATATTTCCATCAAAATAGTTTAGCAACTGGGTAGTGGAAAAATTAAGCTCCATGTAGCAGTAATTCTTTACATAAAAATAATTAGACCAAAGCATTTTATCAAAGAAAGACAGCCACTGAATTCCAGAACTGAGTTCTACAGCAGAGGTGGAGCAAGATCTGATTATATTAGCAATTTCCATGAGGAAGACACCCCATGACTACAGCTAAGAAAGACTTCATGAGAAAACCTAACCCTGAGCTTTCCCCATCATTTTTAGCTAATCTTTTTCCAAGGCTTCCAAATGAGAACTTGACTTTTCTTTGGTATCCTGACTTGTCTGATTGCCTTTGCTGGAGGCTAATTTTTCTTCACAAGAATTGCTACATGCTCTGTGGCCACTGCTGATAGAGTGGCTGTTATCGCAACTAAGCACTAGAAGGCAGATGAGGCTGATTCTCACTTCAGGCCAGCACTGCAGCCAGCTCCATGCAGCTTTCCCTGCCTGTCCTTCACCTCTCACAGCTCAGAACTACAGGAAGCCCACCTCTGAACTCATGATCAGGCTGCAGGATGGTCTGTCTGCCCCCTTCCTGACAACAGTTGCTTTGTATCAGTATCCCCGTATGTAAATTGGTGCCATGTCATTTTGTTTTTACAGCATCTAGATCAAACACCAGCTAGAAGAACAAATCAGGAGCATGTGTGTGTGTCTGTCTGCATGTCTGTCTGTCTATGTAGGAGTTGGGAGGTGAAATGATGTGCTTTCAAACCCCAGTTTAAAAACCAGCAATCGCCAGCCATGTGTTAGTAAACCTAAAGACAAATAAGATGATAAATGTCTTTATCCTGTTTTCACTTGTCCCTGATTGGCTTTCACACTTTAATAATTATCTAGACAGAGGGGGTGCTGAGCTACGTGAAATTCTGCGTGTTGTCTGTCCCCCGTGGCACACAGAGTAAGGTGACTGTGATGTGCTCACAGTGATGGCTAGTTCACTGTTCCCGTTACTGAGCATGAAGTTCCATCCCCAGAGGGCTGCCATCAGTCCCTGGGAACGGCAGGCTCTCATGGAGGCATTGCCTGTCCAGGGCTGTCTCGAGAGCACTACAACTGTAGTGCACTCAACGCCTTCTTCACTGTCCCAAAGGAGAGCCAGGCTTCCCTGTGTGCCTGCCTGGCTAGCACAAATGTGACGGCATTAAGGGCTGACTGCTCTCCCTAGCTTTGGAGCTCTTGCCCTTTGGCACTGGCATTAGAAACTTTTGATCCACCATAAGAAAATAGTTATGCCCTTTCAGGGGTTTCTACAAGAGCACACACTTACATGTAGTCATTCGGCCATGTAGCAATGGAATGCTGTGATGGCCTATGCAGTTCAGATTCATCACTACAGTGGTCAGTCCTGTCCTTGCGAGGAGGGAACAATACCACCCACAGTGTGGCCTGCCACACACAATAGGGTGTGCCATGACCACTGGTCAGTCATCCTCCCTATTCTCACTGGAGACACAGAGATCTCTTCTTTTGACATGTGACTTCACTCTTTCTTCCTAGAATCTTGTGAAGCCTGGTTCTCATGTTGCCTCATGAAGCACATGAAGCCTTTGTCCAAATGTCCAATCTGAACGTCATGCTCCAGAGAGATGTCAATTTCTGACTCTCCCAGCACTCCCAGGACTTTTCTTGGTATTTGTCATTGATGCCAGTGGCAAGAAAATACATTTATGCAGTGGTGTGGAGATATGGTCCACCACTGCCACTCTAAAAATTAATCAACAGCAACATAAGCAAAAATAATTTTGCCTTGTTTGTAAGAGAAAGTATCCTCTGATTTTAAAATTAAAGGCAATAAGTGTAAAGCACATTTCATGGTAAATACGTATTTTTTTCATTTTGAATTCACATCAAAAAGTATTTATAATTCCCATGTTTTGACAGGTTCTGGGAAAAAACAAGACATAGGAAAGAATATGCAATGCACAAAGGAACACACACACACACACACACACACACACACACACACACGCCAGAAGTGATTAGAAAAGCAATAAAAAAGATGTTTACAGGCCTATCAGAAGACACACTTGATTTCATTCTACTTTGAGGACAGGTATCCTCAGTTAACTACTAACATATTTGCAAACAGTTAAAAAAAAAGAAAGAAAAAAGAGAGAGATGATCTTAAGGATTTCAAAACTCATACTGTTCTACCCCGACCCATTGATCAGTCACAGAATCATTACAAGTGAGACAACCAGACAGTTTGTGTCCCCAGATGTGCTGCAATGAGAAATCCACAGAACCACCTCTGGAGTGTTGTTGTCGAGCCCGATCTTGGGCTGATGGTGTAGAAAACACAAGAACAGCGTAATAAGTGAAATCTCACCGCAAGGAAGCAATCAGCCAAATCTAGAGTATGGGAAACAGTATAGGGCCAATTTTTTTTAAAAAAGGAGAAATTGTTATCAATTAAGAGATTTAAGATACAATGTGTACATCTTGCTTGGATTCTGATTTCAACTAGTCAATTAAATGTGATGTTTCTAGACAATGGGGAAATGTAAATATAGACCATATATTAAATGATATTAAGAAATTATTGTCAATTTTGATAGGTATGCTAACGAATAGGTTTAAAAAAAAGAAAGAAATTCTTACCAGTTAGCAGATCCTCTCAACCACTGCACTTTGGACCAGATAACTCGTTGCAGGGAGTCTGTCCCATTTATTAGCCTCTGTCGCCTCTGCCTACTAGATGCCAGTAGCAGCACTCCCTACCGAATTGTAACAACTAAAACTGCTTCCAGACATTGGCAAATGTCCCCTGGTTAAGAATTGCTGAGTTAGAGATGCACAGAGATGTGAATGAAATAACATAATGCCTGGGATTGGATTTTAAATACTCTAGCCAAAAAAAAGGCGGTGGTGGATAGATGAAACTTAAACAGCATAATGTTTATTTTAGTTGAAGCTGAGTGATGAATACATAGGGATTCATAACACTATTCTCTCTACTTCTGTGTATGTTTGATTCTTAAAAATCAATCTGTTCATAAAACCTAATGCAAGGTTGCCAATAGGCTTTCCTTTCAACGCTTCCTCTCAAAGTTGCTTCATGTCTCCTCACAGACGTATTTCTTAACATCCGAAGTAACCCTCCCCAAATTCCTACCTACCTGGCTCAGGCTGCTTCACTGCTTTCTGATCCATGTTGCTAAAGCCTAGAAGCAGAAAATATTGGCTAGAAGCAGAGCTGACATTAAAGATAAATGTAGTGGATACCGAGAAGTTTCCCTATACCCCCACCAATACTACCACTAATAAAGAAAAACATGTTCCCTTATTGCTTTATCCTCACTGTTGAAGGGATTCATGTGTGCGATTGATGAATGAGCTCAGGACCTTGAATCTCCCTTCTAGCTTAAAGGTTGCATAAAACTATAAATTCCATCATTACAGTCTCATCCCTTTATCTTTCAATTTAAATCCCTGTTAAAATGCAATAGAGTAAAATGAATGACATTTAGGCTGTCATTCAGAATGTAGAGAAATAGATGGGTAGAGGAAACGTGATAGGAAGAGAGGGAGAGAACTCCTGGGGTGTGCAGGGGAGATTTATAGGGAGAAGCGTGGTACTGAAAAATGAAGCTGGAAAGTTGGGAATTTTTTCACCTATTTCTAATTATAACCAAAAACTTCGTTCCAAGCTATAGAGTCATTAAACTGAGTTAATAGATGAAAAGTTGCTAGATGGGGCTATAAAGTAAGTGTGAAACAGAGTCTCTACTAGTATAATGCTTATAATTTAGTTGGAGGGGAAAAACTTACGTACCTGAGTGAAACACTTAGAGCACAATTGACTGTAAAGCCGGATGCCATTAGCTCCACACGGGGTGCAGCTGGGAGCAGACGAGTTGCCATTAGCAGGATGAGAAAGCAGTAGGGCTAAGGTGGAAGTGGAAGTCTGCACAGAGGAGAAACTTCAATGCAACCTCAAGTGAGTCGGATTTGGATCAGCTAAGACTCTTCGCATGAAACAGTGAGAGAAAAATATTCAACAAATATTCATTAAGTGCCAACTATGCAGCAAGTACTATGTTGAGGCTGACACTGTCCAAAATACATAAGCCAGAACCTTGACATTCCAAAAGCTTACTGCTTAGTATAGAAGAAGGAATATGCACAGAATCTTTGTCAAAAGTGTGGAGACAAAAGTGACTGGAGATGGCAATGTGCATTGCTTGGGGTTCTCCAGAGAAATAGAACCAGTGTGGAGTGTGTGTGTGTGTGTGTGTGTGTGTGTGTGTGTGTGTCTATATATCTGTATATAGATATATATAGAGAGAGATTTATTTTAAGAAATTGGCTCATGCAATTATGGGGGCTGGCAAGTCCAAATCTGCAGGGCAGGTTGGGAGACTGGAGCCCCAGGGAAGAGTTGATGTCGTACTTGTGTCCAAAGTCAAAGGCTGTCTGGAGGCAGAATTCCTTCTTCCTCAGGTTGGAGGGTCGGGGGGCTCAGTCTTTTTCTCTTAAGGCCTTCAACTGATCTGATGAGGTCCACCCACATTATGAAGGGTAATCTGCTCAAATGATTTAAATGTTATTTTTATCCAAAAAAAAAAAAAAAAGGCTTCAGAGTGACATTTAATCTGGTGTTTGACCAAATATCTGGGTACCATTGCCTAGCCAAGTTAGCACATGAAATTAACCATCACAAGACAGGATAGATGTAAAGGACATAGGTCAGTGGTTAGGTGCTATAAAAGCCAGACTAGGATGATTCTCAAGCAGTCAGCCAACAGGAGGCTACAGGAAGATTAAGCTTGGAGTGTATCTAGTACTTTGGAGACACAGTACTACTCTGCCATGTTTACCTCCGAGGCAACCAAAGACAATTACTCCCCATCACCCAGCAATTGCTATGTGGTTGGTACTTCTCTCCCAGGAAATCAATCCCACACTCTAACAATTGGTTATGCTTGATCATCACGCCCTAATCTGAAAAGCAGAAAGGCCCATGTTTCCAGCTTTCTTGTGGCTACAGTCAAACAGCAGCAGGCACACCTAGAGCTATTCTGCATTTCAAAGGGCATGGATGAATAGACAGGGTATTTAATTTTCAGTTTTGACGTTCTTTAAAGCAATTCGTACTTTCTGTTCTAGGTCGAAATAAGTAATGACATTGACTCTGAAATGCGGCTGCTGAACTTGACTTAGGGAGCAAAGCACCACTGACAGCGCCTTCGTGGATCCGACACATCTCACGTTCCTTCCAGAGCATGGACTGTGCCTCCCTGCTTTCCCACAAATCTTGGACTTCTTTGGTCACAGCCTATGTATCATTAGCATTGTTCACTAGATGAGTTCTAGGTGCTTGGGTGGGTATTTTTTTAGTCATTTTCTTCTTATATGAATACTTGTAAATTGTAAAAAAAAAAATTTTGGTTTTTAATTTTTTAACAATATTTAATGTGGAGCATGCAAGATGAAAAAAAAATTCTATGAAAACTTCTACAGTCAATTTTAAGAGAAATATTAGTATGTGCTGTTGAGGTGTTAAGTCAGTATTGCTGACTGCTGAAGTTATTCTAGGCCTGATGGATTTGTGTTCACAGACATTACCTGTTGCTATCAGACACATAGGTAGACCCTGTGACAGCTGATAAATGGGTATGAATAATAGATCTGGCTTGCAGATTGAACATGAATCATTTTTCCAACAACACAAAACAAGACATGGACTCCTCCTTTGTTCTCAACTTCTCAAAACCCAGATCAATATTATGGCCATCTAAATTTCCAGATTCATGCATGATATGTCATTCTTCCTGTATTCTGATCTTACATATATATGCCTATACACATCATGGACACATGGAAGAGTGAAATAATTAGTAGAACCCTTTGCACCTTTGGAAGGAATATGGGTGTGTCTAAAGTCCATATTTTCTACTCTTTATCCCACTCTTGACACTGGTGTCAGACTAAACATATAGCTCATGGGCTTGTAGGACAGAAATCACAATCACAAATCTGTAATCAGGAACTTTGCTCTTAGGATATTCAAAAAGAGCTTTAAAATAGTATGGAATTCTCTATAAATACTTCTGAAGAAGTTATTTATGCTTTAGCCACATCAACTTTTTTTCTCCCACCCCATCCCAATAATCAAGAAAATGATATAGGAAACATAATTTTTCAGTAGAAAAAAAGACTGTCTTGAAAACACATCACAATTAGTTTTCTTAATTGGCATAAAATTTACATACAGTGAAATGCACAGATATTAAGAGTACAATTTGATTTGTTTTGAAAAGTGAACACACTCATGTAACCGATGCCTCAATCAAAATACAGAACATTTCCATCCGTTTAGAAGATTCCCCCATGCCTTCTTTCATTCAATTCCCACAGACAACCACTGTGCTAATTTTCATCATCACTGATTCATTTTGTCTGCTCTCAATATTAAGTAATGTACTCTTTTCACATCACATTTTTCCATATCTCTCAACTACTATTTCCCATATGAAAATAAGTTTTGCTCACTTTATGTAAAAACTGAAGTGAAGCCTCCCATAGGTCGCAAAGTTGTGCATATGTACACTATTTAATTCAGAGATTGTTAATTCGGTCCATGCATCTCTAAGCAGTCAGTCTATAAACCTCCTAAATTTGTTACAAATTTTTGTATGTGTGTAGAGGTCCTTTTTCTTCATTTTTTGGAGCCTATAGATGTCATGAGACTGTTAAGAATCAGAACTTAATCCAACAAAATTTACTCTGGTTCCTTCAAATTCATGACAACCACAGTGAGCTTCCAAGAGGCTCATTTTACTCCCTAGCCTCTGGACTGTGCCCCTCAGTCAGCTGACACCCACTAACTTCCATCACGTTTTATCCTACTAAATAAACCCAAACTCAAAAAGGAGCTGGTAGGGACCTTGGAGACGGTGCAATCTGAGCCACTGTATTGCCATTGAGGGGATTTCATGGACTTGTCCAGAGCTCGGCGGTTGTACAGAGGGGCAAGCACTATGGCCAAAGGGAAGGGAACATGGAGAGCAAAAATTGGGGTTTCGGTCCTGGTCCTCCACTGTGGACAGTATTGAACGTCTCAGCACTAGAGTTTTTCTCATCTGTGAAGTGGAACTATGACCCTTACCTCCCACGGTTGATGAGGATTAGATAAAAGATGCAAAAAAACACTATTTAAACTGTGAAGCATTCTGCAATTGAAAGAGGCAGTTATTATTAGTAATCAGAACAGTAAGTTAACCCTGTCTGGAGCTCTTGCTACCCACCCAAGTGCTAGGAAAAGCCCTTGAAAACATAAACTCTTCTGTTTTATAAAATGTGTTTGGAAAAAATTACCCACATTTAATTGATTTGAAATAATGCAGTCTAAAAATTGCCTTTTTACTTACAAAATAACTTTTGTGTTCAAATTCCAAAATAATAATAATACATATTATTATTATTATTATTATTATTATTATTATTATTGGAAAAATTAATAAAACATCAAAAATGTAGAGAATCAGTAAGAGAAGGATAAAATTAATATTTAAGTATTTAAAACTGTCATTTTATTACCCTCACACACACACACAAATAAAAACATGGTTAGCATTTCACAAATTAGTACGATACTAACTTTCATTTTTATTTTATTCATATGTAAATTCGATGGTATGAATTTACATACTTTTAAGATGCTCTGCAGAGTCCTAGACCTTGTTTCATTGCAGTTAACAGATTTCAGGAGGAAACCCTTACATTACTGATTTTTCTATAATTTTCAATAGAGGCAACTACTTAATATAGTACATGTATGTTTGTTTTGAATCTTTCTTCGCTTAAATAATGAAGTTATAACTGTATCAGTCCTCAATCCTAGCAATCCACAATGATCATTTGAAAGTTCTGGAAAATCTGCCACTTGTCAGAAATAAGTTAGATAAGTCCTTCACCTTCACTCCTCTCTTTTCTTCTCCCTGCTTCTTATCTTCTTGGCTACTCTTTAGAGGCTCTGCTTACTCAAGACAAAGGGATAAGAACAGAGTTGTGCAGTGACACTTGGTAGTTACCTGTTAATCTGGATAATACCAGCGTGGTACTCTCATGGTTGTGACTCCACAGGAGTGACGTTTCCAGTTCTTGCGACTTTTGTCCCCTTTTTAAGAAAGTCCACTCTGTACTGTGCATACCTAGTAGGTTTCCAACAAAGACACGTTCCCCATATGTGTGTTCTTGCCAAATCCTGGCTTCTCCATATGCAAGTGTATGTCCAGTCAGGGTAAGGGACAGTGAATGCATCCCTCAGCCTGTACACATTTGCTTGAGGTGCAGCTCTAGGCTCAAGAGCTCTCCTCAGAAGTGGTTCTGGAAAAGCTTAACGTAGGACATCTGGGCCCTTCAGCCTGTAGTGCTGATTGGAATACAGATGGGAAAACTTAAATGTTTTTTTCCTCTTTGAGCCACCTTGGTATCGAGTCTTGTAAATCTTGGCCAACCCTTCCGCAGGCCATGCCTTCTGTCTTGTGTGAGTGACTTATCCTTTCTAACGTGTCCTGTGCTGATGTGGTGGAGTGCCACAGGAAGCCATGGTGTTTTCCAGTTTACCTTTTATTTATTTGAGCTTTCAGTCATGTTTCAAAGCCAGCAAAGTTAAGCAAGGGATTAACAAGAGAGTTAGAGAATTCCAAGAGGAAAGGGAATGTCCTAGGGTGTGGAACAGTCCACATCAGAAAAATCTCAGACATCTCTCTTAGGAAACTCTCTAAGCAAGTATGTCCCCAAGTAGCTTAGCTTTCTTCCTGCCATACATTGAGAGAGTATGTGTCCAGAAACAAAAATGTATGTCCGTAACCACTCCAAATTTGGAGGGGGTTGGCTCATTTGTTTTGAAGAAAACTCACCATCTTGCCCTAGCAAAATACTGAATTATTTCCTTTTTCTTCGTGGAAAATAAGTCCTGCTATTCCTATAAACCTAAATAAGGAGGGCAGCCAGCTTCAAGAGGCTGGTTCTGATAAAACATGGCAAGGCTGCCATCTGTCTCAATGAATGGGACATTCCTGATTGAGAGGAATTTGTCTTCATTAGAACCAGCTAAAATGTACATTGCAAAGCTGAAGAAAGCCATCATGACTCTTTGCTAAATCAAGATACAAATAAAAACCAAAATTGCTCTTTTCAATCTTTGAAAATTAGGAAGTAATCTTGCTGAAAATAAACAGATCTTCATTTTATACCTAATTGAAAAAGTAATGGTGTCCCAAAATGTGGACTAACTATGGAGTGAATGTTTTGGCTAATTACTTTTTAAAGCAAATACTCACTTATGATTTCTGAGTTACTTTAATATGTAAGTAGGAGAAATTTTATAGTTGATTAGAATTCAAATGTTCTTACTTGACATTTTAGCTCATGGTAGTATCTGATTTCTTTCAAGGCATAGCTGAATTAAGTAAGAAAAAATACAAATAATTGATCTTTTAAAATTTAGAGACCTTAAATATCTGGTGGTTTTTTTCATATTTTCTTCCAATTTAAGAGTGATCTATAGCATTTGTTTGATAGATGGTTTGTTGAAGAGCCAGGTTCAAATATTTGTGATAAACAGTCCCACAGCTTAAGGTGTTATGCCCAAAAGTAGAACTGATATAGGAAATTACTGCTCATGTAACTGCATGGTGTGAAATTCAGAAAGGAAACAGATGTATTTTAAATATTGGAAGAATGAGTTTATTAATAAAGAATTCTCAAAATACTAAATTATCAAAAATAAAAAATAAAAATTTGTGGGTAGCATCTCTTCTCTGCCTGAAAAAACCTTAGTTTCTTTACTAAGGGAAGAAAAATACCATTTCTAGAAGGTAGATAAAGCTTCTCAAATATTTGTTTTTGTAGAAAACTTTGGTATCAGGTGAAAAATGTACTTGAACTTGCATTCCTGTGAAGGGCAAGAATCATGCTAAATACCAAACATTTAAAAATGAGGTATTTCAAGAATACAAAATATGCTTTGGCTTGAACTTGAGAGCTAAATTAAGTAAAAAGAAGAAAAGAATAGAAGGTAGGGATGGAGAGAAAGAAGGAGGGAAGGTAAAAGAAAAAAGAAAAAAAAAGGAAGAAAGGCAGTGGAGAAGAACAGAAGGGAAGAATCCAAAATTGAAAGTCTACCTAATTTGGAATTGGACATCAATCCTTAACTCAGAGTTTTTGTTCTTGTTTCTTTGATTGATTGAAAATATTGAATCATTTTCCACTTAGGACATGCTTTTCCTTTGCTCTTCAGAGTTGTTAAGAAACAGTTTGAAGAAACCATTAATCTGCTTTGGTAGACAACCTTATTAGTTTATATTATTTAGGATTATGTTTACCTACAAAGGACAAAAAGAGAAAAGCAACAGTGGCTTGAATAAGATACGAGCCTATTTTTCTTCATATTTCAAAATTCTGGAGGCAGTCAGCAAAGAGCTGGATGTGGGTCCCCCAGAGACAGGGGCCAGGCTCCTGTTTTGTTCCTTCATCCTCTGTGGCTGCCATTCTCAAGATCATAGTATGACTCAAAGTGGCTGCTGGAGCTCAAGCCATTGTTTTTGTATTCCAGCCAAAGAGGAGAAAAAAGGAACAAAGAAGAGGGCTTCTTTCCTTTAAGGATATGTCTCAGAAGTTGCTCAAACCACTTCCACTTGCATCCCATTGGCCAAAACTTTTTTCACCACATACCTTGCTGCAAAGAAACCCGGGAATTATAGTCTTTTTTCTTGATGGCCTTGTGCCCATCTAAAAGTTAGTGGCTTTTTTTTTAGCAAGGAGAGGAAGTGTATGCAGAAGAAGGCTTAGCAGTCTCTGCCACACAATTCAAATTAATTGGCATGATTTCTTGGAATAGTGTTTTCATAGATTTTAATTGTAATACATTATAGAAAATATATGCACATTCTTCAATACTGTGAGAATTTAGTCATCACGTGTGTAAAATGAGAATTTCTGCTTTATCTTGTTTCCTTATCTGTTACCTATTCCTTATGGTTAGAAAGGAAGAAAAATAAATCTATGGCTCTAGATCCTTTTATGTTTCCCATAATTCTACAGAGTATATTTTAGCTTTCCTTCTCTGGAAATTGAATCAAAAATTCAAGAGTCAGTCTAACATATTGCTTAGTCCTCACTGTCCTGCTGCAATAATAAATCAATTCTATGGTCAAAATTTTTAAACTATTTTATTTTGGTAGAACCTTCGTTTCTCAACTGATTAGTAGTATCATTATTTTCTTATTATTCAATTCAACAAATACATAATGAACATCGGTGCTTAGGAAGGTGGGGCAGGAGAGATAGGTGAGAAGTATATGATCTTCCATTTTCTCTTGTAAAAGCTGGGCCTGTTTTCCCCTTCGTCTGTTTTACTTCAAGAAAATAATATTGGCTGAAGGGGAATGAGTATTTAAAATCTTCAAGAAAAAATACAATTGAGGGAAATCATAATTTTTTTTTTAAATTAGATTTTATTGTACATTCTCTCTAGGCTGGCTGTGTGTGTGTGTGTGAGTCTGTGTGTGTGTGTGTGCTGGTGTGTGTGTTTAAGAAAGACAGACAGACAGACAGAGAAACAGAGACAAAGACATCTTCCAAGTACTACTTATTAAACAGTATCTCGTGATGTGATTTCAGTCACTGAAAAGTGTTGGTTATATTCTCTTAACATCTTGCGCCTGCACATCTGGAAGCTGTCACTCATGATTTAAACAAGATAGGGTGACTTATTCATGCTGTACACACACACACCTCAACGGTTGCATATACCCTTTTCTATACAATCACATTATTAAAATATGCCATATTACCCATTTCTTTAAATGATAAATAGTATATAATTATTTTAGGGAGTGAACGGTAAAAGAAATAAGATGTCTAGTATGATGTGCTATTTCTCTGCAAGATAAAATTTTAGCATTACAGATAAGGACACTGAGGCTGATAGTTGCAGTGGCTTTTGCTCCATGTCCGATTGGGTCTGCTACGCAAGTTCCCAGTCCAGTCTTCTTTCCTCCACCTTTGGTGGCCATCAGCTGTACCAAGTCTGGACTAAAGCAGACCTCGCTGTTGACTGCAATTTGATGTCTTCTTGCCCAGGCTGTCCTGGATGCAGGGCAGCTGCAGGGGACACCTGTCGTTGCCTCCTCCCTCTTGACCTTCCCTCTGCTTGGGTCTGAGCAGCAGAAAATTGCCTTCCACTGGCCCTTAGTCTCGCTTTTGTCTTGGCTGTGTTGTATCTTTACGTCTGTCTTCTCAGGGCAAATAAGAAATCCCAGACCTCTGATCACTGTTCTTTCCCTCCCAAAAGACAGAACATCTCAGTCCTGGCTACAACCTTCTTCTTTTACTCTCAGTTTAAACGTAATTCCACGTGCCCTAGACAAGCCTCCTGATGATTTTTCACCAAGCAGCATGAAGATAGGTTACTTTTGAACTGCTGGATGTCAGCCCCTTCTAAAAAATTTTGTTTCAGAGGAAGTGATTTTGCAACTAATTGCTTAAAGTCACTTTTTAACTACTCCACATAGTTTTATTTCTTCTAAGTCTCTTGAATGCAGTTTTACAGAATAGTTAACTGGGATCACCTATCTAACGTGAAACCAAGAGCCTGATCATTACAGTTATTCCTACTGAATTCAGATAACAATAAGACCAATAGAGTATTATATGTGTAAATGTTAATTAACTTTCTGATTCCTTCATCAAAACTTGCATTGTGTTGTATGGCCTTTTCTTTACACTGTCTAGGGTTTTTATTATTATAAACTGTCATATTTAACCCATTTATTCAACCAATATCTATAAATATTTATTTAGGTTCTTCTATAGCTTTTCATTTTTTCCATGTCTCTAAATAAGAAAAATTGTTCCCTGTGCACAACATCTTTAGCCAAAATATAATATATTCAGCACCACGTTAAATATATTCAGAGAACGGAATTTGGGGCAATATGTGTGCTTTGCTTAACTTTTTCTCACAGGCCAAGGAAAGCTCATTAATTCTATACATTATTTTAAACCACTTGTTTAGTGTTATGGATTTTTAAAAGTCAGTTGATTGGTGTTAGATTTTTTAACATCACAGAGAAAGGCCATTGATTATGGAACTCAAATTATCTAAAGTTCACCCAGAAATTGAAACTGCTTGCCCCTCTGTAAAGTTCTCTTTGTGCTTCTAGGCCTGCAAAGTCTCTGCTTTGAAGTCTCTGAGCTTGAGTCACATTGGTTCCATTAATTTTTTTCGAGAAGGAAGCGGTTTCAGGGAAGTGTTGAGGACAAACACCTGGTCATGTTTAATTCTTCATTTGTTTCAGAGCCCATGGCCATCAACCTTCCTGGCTTTATTCTGCCCGAGCCTCACACTTCCATATCTGTAAATATGGGGCTGCATAATAATGGCGACCTTTAAGAAAATGGAGAGTTTTCATTCAAGTTTCCCTTTAAATCTAAGATGCTATATGACAGATGATGCAAGAAGGCCAGACTACTGTTAGCATCAGTGATACCTGTAATACAAATATGTCTCATTTTCTTTTAAAGATATAGACATTCCAATGTTTATCCTATATAACTCAAAGGGAATTTGAGTATTAACACTTCAAAAATACTTTTACACCCTTAGGGGAAAATCTGAGATGAAAAAAGTTAATATCCACATCAGTTCCTACAGCAAATTCCTGACACAGAATAACAAAGCTGTTTCTCATCCTGTGGTAGTCACTTAAGGTAAGAACTTGCTCTGAGAACTTCTGCTCTGAAAAGTCTCACGAATGTCTGCCATTGGAAGTTTAAAAAAAGGTTTTCTCTAAAAAACATTCTTCTGAGACGTCCTATGTGTGACAGGTGCTCTGCTACCTGGCCACCTCACCGATCCACAACGGAACTGAGACCCGCAGAACAAATGAAAAAGGTTTCTGACGATCCCAGTAGATTTTATAAATCATACTCAGAAACTGCTAGGTTTTGTTCATAGGAAAGCTCTTTGACCCTTTATTTAAATCCTATTTACTCCTAATTGATACACAATTCTAGTTGTCTTATTGAAATAGTTCTCAAGCACACAACAAATTAGAAGCAGAAAATGAAAAAGGTAGATATTGTATAAAATAAGCAGAAATACTGTTGAAAATTGAACACACACCATCTCTAACTAAAAGAACGGAGACAGAAGCTAATATAAAAAATCAAACCACAGTTGTATGGTTTGATTGGATAGGCTCCCTATTGCTCAGGACCTTGAAGGAAGAATGAAAAAACTTAGAAAAGCCTGTGAGCAGCACTGTTTTGCTTCACAAAACAGCATTTTATTTTTATTATGTTGAATCCAGATTATCGATTAAAAGAATTTATTTGTTTGAATTAGGAATAGGTACCCCTTTCTCAAGAAACTTTGCTTTCAACTGTTCTGAAATTATATTGATTACTGAAATTATATCGATTATTTATTTAGATGAGATGCTTTACATTCATCTGCTGGAATTTTTTTTTTTCTAATAACCATACAGATCTTCAACATCTACAATTTGAATGCCCTTTAAGTGTGGCATTGCTGCACAACCCGCACAACAATATGTGGTGGCCCTGTCCTTCCAAAATGGTTAAAATAAAGATGCTTAGGTATGTGAAATGGCAAAGCATCAGTAATACCACAGCCCTATTCCATGCACGTTATGAATAGGAGCATGAATGGTATCGTGAGAAGCTATCTCTGGAGAAAATAAATAGATTGTCAAGATCTTGGGCCCTGATATTAGTTCTCTGGAATTTTCCCGTTTGATAAATTTTTGCCCACCTGGCAGTTGCCAAATTGTCTCTTCTGGTAGAATGCCCCGATTTTCTTCAGCTGCAAAGATGTCGAAGTCCTGGGATATTTCACAGAAGAAGGAAGCGTTTAGAGAAAAGCACAGGTGAGGGATGCTTCCTCCATGGGAAGTAGTCACCCTCCACAAACCTTGCCTACAGTCACCTAAATAAACTTGCTTCCTGTCACCTTCTTGACCTGAACACATTCTGTAAAAGGAAATCCCCTCTCCGTTGACAGTACCAGCTTATATCAAACTAGGACATGTTTCTTCCTGATTCATGGATAATTCTGACTTGCTCTCTGGTGTGTAAAACTGACAATACCCAAAAGGTACTACTGATCTGGAAGTTTCACTACAGGTAGCTACCATACTAGCATTCAGCAAACCAGCTACATGGGTGAGACAGGATTAGATGACCTCCTTCAAGCCACCCCACGTGCCAGTATCTGCTGAGGTCAAGTTATGGCTGCTGCTTCTTTCTTTCAGAATACCCCTACTGAGTGTCATGGGTGAGGCACTGTGCAGGTACTAGCAAAATAATAACAGAGAGTGTGCCCACAGGGAGCTCACAGTCCAGTAGTGAAGAGGTGTCTTAACCCTCAAGTCCCTGAGCAAATGCCTGACCATGTTCTGCACAAGCCGGGGCCCAAAGGGAGATGCCAGGGCTTTCCTTCTTCCAGATACTGAGCCCCAGGAGTTTCAGGAGGAAAGAGAGCCCATTTGCAACCTTCCTGTAAACCCTTAGCGAGGATTTTGATCTGCTTTGCTCAGGATGCTAGGGAAGTGATAAAAACAAACCAAATACACATCTTTTCCTTAAGAAGATTATGACAGAAATCCTAGAAGCTCTCAGTCAGTTGATGAGTTGCTTTCTTTGGGTGCAGCCTCTGCAACCAACACCTGTTCACTCTGTAACACTAAAGTCCCACTAGGCCCTAGACCACCCCATTCATCCAGGCAGGTGTGCGTCACATTTGTTGTCGTGACTTTGTATGAAAGAGGAAATGGACAAAATAGACTCCCTATTGCTCAGGACCTGAATAACAAATCCCAGAACTGCAGTCAGCCATTTCAAACAAACCAAAGCAAGTCTGAAGCACCTCTTAATTTGCATTAAAGATAGCAAGTCTACAGCTCCTAATGTTTAAAAACAATGATTTACTTCAGCGATACCAGCAGACATTTTCTTGTCACATCTGTGGTGACCTGAGATTGGTGCTATAGGGCTTAGTTTGATGGGTTAGTGTTTAAATAAAACCCAGAACAGACAACTAGAGAAGTAAGAGAACTCACTAAAGGAGCAAAAGCAATGCTCAAAGGAGAAGGGATCCCCATATGCCTATGGCATAATTGTAGATTAATTCATAATTGCTTCTTTGTTTTGTTTCTGACAAATTGGATATTATTGTTATTATTATTGTTTTTGAAAGCACGATAGCAATATTGGAATTGGAAGAATGTCTCTAAGCTTCTTTTTGCTGTGACCAACAGAATGAAAGTGGGTTTGTTCTCATATTTGTAATACCAACTCTGCCACCTTGTGGAAAACACTCGAAGTATTTCAAAGGCAAGGATCTGCTGGTAAGAAGACAGAAAGACAAAGATATCATACCTTCTGTCTATTTCTACATGTGTTTAGCCTTTAACATTTTTACCGGCAGAAATCATTTTTAAAAAATCGCTCAGTCTTCAATAATTATGAGATTGCTTGCCAACCAAGATGTCTCTCGAACTTACACTGGAACTCAATGTAAAAATCTTGAATGATATTTTGTACCAATATGAATTTCTACTGTCCCATAACACTGTGTGGTGACTTCACTGTATATTAACTTCTTTTCTACAGATTTTTGAGCTACCCGGTTAACTAAATGAAAAAGTTGAATTCTGTCAGGAACTATCCTGTAGTTGGTAAACTGTGAAAAAAAATTAATGTCTCTTTTCTTATGCAAACTGGTAACAAGACTTGTTTTCACGATTACTTTTTACATTTTTGTGTGTATAATACCTGGATATTATTATACTCATATGCTAAAGTGACCAGAGAGTGTTATTTAATAGAAACTACATACATTTTTTTATGTCCCTCTAGACATTTTGATTCTGAGGAAATTTACAGTAAGTTAGCAGTAATAGGTTATTCTTTTCAACTATGAATAAAAATGTACATTGAAGTAGAAGATAACTACTGTTTTTAATGTTTTTCCTCATTATATGTATTTATCACAGTAAACATGGAAAAGACATGTTTCTTGAATGTCCCTGCATTCTTTAGATTTCAGGGGGTTGCCCCTCTTTTTTATACACAATGTAAGTGTCATGTTACATGACGATAGAAAACCTAGTCCCTTACCCAAAAATTTTTGACCAACCTGGGAAAGGGCTTTTTTTTTAAGGAATTTATTTATTTAATTGAAATGTATTGATTGTAGATATTTATGGGGTACACAGTTATATTTCAATGCATGCATGCAATGTAGGATGATCAAATGAGAGTAGTTAGTAAACTCATCATCACAAAACTTTATCATTTCTTTGCAACGCTCTGCACATCCACCGGGGTGACTGACCTCAGCTCTCTGCAGACAGCTGCTCCAGCTTCTCTGCCCCTGACTCCTGCAGCTGCCTCTTGCTGATGCAGCTCACTCCAGGTTGCCTCTCCCCAAAGCAGGAACCCTGGCTCTGTTTTTATTCCCCAAGCAAGACAGAAACAAACCTTTGTAACAAATTTTATTGAGGTTTGATGATAAATATGGGGGGTACATTACAGAAAAAGAAAGCTTAATAGTAGGGCTCAGGTACCAATGAGCCAAGAGTCTTTCTGAACCCACCTTTGCAGGCTGATCCCCACCAGCCCCTCTCCTCTTAGCCACTGCCTGCTGCCTTGTTGCTCCCAAGGAGACATGCCCACTTTTGGTTTCTTCATTGCCTCTGGATCAGGGCCCCAAAAATACCCTCCACCCCAGTCTAATCTGGGAGTTTAATGCCCTTAACGTCAGAGGAATCTCCGTAGAGATTATTTAAGAGGACACTGTGTTATTTACATTATTAATCAGAACATTTAACATCTGGCCTGAGTCATCTGCACTGGAATTCCAATCCCAGATCAGGCTTCCCCCAAAACAGTGACTGAATTTGTCTTGAGCCGATTGCTAGTGCTTCACAGTGCATTCAACATGGGAGAAAAGGAGGGGGAGGGGTGTTAAGGTATATCAGAAATTTCTGTACTACTTTTGCAATTTTTCTGTAATTCTAAAAATAAATTTATTAAAAAGGGCGAAAGCTTGTTTCAGTGACATATTCCAGATTCTACCCTTAGATATGCAAGCTCAACAACATACAAAATTATAAATGTTTCGTCCCATTTCCATTTATCAAAGATTGAAGTAAAGCCTAGTTTCAGAATATCTACCTACTTACAAGCAAAATAAATTTTAAAAAAATTTAAATTGCTGATCTTGTTGCCTTTTCCCTTGAATGGGCATTTGAATTCCTATGCCTAGTCCGGCAAATGGAAATCATGTCAGATATTCCTCTAATCTAATCATGGCCATGAATTTAAACTGTAGACTAGTGAATATTTTTTTCCTGATCTTCTATTTTTTTACCTGCACCAAAATAACTTAAACATCATCTCTTAGCTCTTCCTCTCCAACCCCACAGCCACTGAGGAGTTATAATTCTCATCATCTTTTAACTAAATTGCCTCCTAACAGAGTTTAGACCCTCCACTTTTCCCCAGGAACATTGCTTTCAATAGTATATTTCTAAAATGACAAATATGAGCTTTGTTTTATCATCTTGCTTAAAACCTTAAAACAGAATAAAGAATCAGATTCAAACTCCTTCGGTTGATATACACGCTCTTCCATTATCTAACCAGACCTGTATTAACAGCCTTGTCTCTTACTACTCCCTTTTTGGTATTCTGTGTATCCCTTTCTTGCTTTTGTCCAAACATCTTTTTTCCAGAAGCTATGAATTGTTGAATAGGGCAAGAGTTAGAAAGTAATTATTGTTGCCAAATTATTCACATGCCTCTTCAGAATTTAGGATGATGCACCATAATAGAGGTGCATTCTAAAACTCAGACTCCTCATTTTCCTAATCTTTCTAGAGTAGTCTTTTTTTTTTAAGATGACCAGTAAGGGGATCTTAACTCTTGACTTGGTGTTCTCAGCACCACACTCTCCCAAGTGACCCACGGGACGTCCCTAGCGCAGTCTTGTAAGTTAATTTAATGAAAAAGAAATAAAGTTTCTCCAACCTGAGATTGGTCTTTGAGACTTCATATTGGTTTCTAAAGAACATTGTTTTTTGTAAAATAATATAAATTATATTTTAGTATCTTACCTAGGATTTTCACTAAATTCATCAGTTCATGATTTGTGAAATCTTCTTTCTTCCACTTTTCGAAAATTTTCATGTTGATTGCTTTTTTTCAGTCTTCTGGCATTTCACTCTTCCTCTAAGATCTTCCAAGTTCACCAGGAGCAACAATCTTACCTGCATTTTTATTTATTCAATCTTTCAGCAAGTGGTTATTGAACCTCTGTAATGTGCCAGACACTATGCTGGGCTCTGGTGTTCACTGTGAGCCAAATAGATATAATTTGTCCATTCAAAAAGTTCACATTTTGATTCTGTATGACTTGAAAGATTACGTATTTGTGGGCCAGCTAGATCTGTTCTTCATCTATATGGTACTTCTACTAACAATTAACCAGTAGTTGCTGGTAAGTTATCCTTCTTACTAGAGAAGGTGAAGAAACACCAACCATTAGTCACTTGCAATTTTAAAATTTCCAGTGGCTTGGTCTCTAGCAGCCCTCGGGGAGCTCACTTAGTGAGAAGAGCAAACCCAATAGTTACATGAAATGTAAACCTGGAGCAAACAAGTAAACAAATTAAAAATAAATACATACTGTGATAAGTGCCATGAAAAATTAACAGAACGATGCAAAAGAGGGTAAATGGGTGTGGGATGATGGGCTCTACCTTGCATGGATAGAGTGGCCCAACAGCACCTTTCTAAACAAGTGGCCTCTGAGCTAGGACCTGAAGAATGAGGGCTCAGTGATGCAAAGAGCCTTAGGAAAGACCTTCCAAGTAAAGAAAAGAGCAAGTGCAAGGTCATGAAGTGGGAAAGAGGCGGACACATTCCAGGAACAGAAAGGAGCCCATGGTTGAGTACGGTGAGTGTGGGAAAGAGGTGTGAGAAGAGGATGTCCAGGTAGGAGGTGGACGTGCCAGATCATTCAGAGCCTTGTAAGTAAAGGCAAGAAGATGAGATTTTACTCAATAGGAAACTATCTGTTAGGTATTCCTTGGCAGTGGGTAAGTCTAATCACCTGTAATGTTACCTCTTTCGGTAACAAATACCAGCAAATACAAGGAGCTGCATGTATCTTTAACAACCAGAATTGTTGGCAAAGAACAAGAGTACTGCATTCTTCCTCTCATTTAAGCAGAAATTAAATTTAATTTTTCCCTCCCTGCTTTTGCCATCTTGGTCCTTTGAGAATACATCAATACCAACACAGAACAAGGTCTGTGCTTGTTCAGCTCACTGTGACACATAATGATCTGACACTAGTCAGTATCCTGGAAACGGAAATTCCATCACAAAAGACATTTCTGCTTCCAGATTATGCAGAAATGACTTCGTTAGGTTTGCTTTCAAAAAAATATTTTTCCCAAAAGCTGATGTCTCCTTAAATGGTTACATTAAAGGGCTCTAATGAAGACTTACATGAGCTGAAATATCAGCACTAATGGTCCCTGATTCTGTCTTTGTCATTTCGGTGATAAGAAATAAAAGACTGGATATCTCTTGTTAATGTGGTCCTTTTAGATGTCTTTAATTGAACACGTTCTTAAGCGACAAAGTGTCCCAGGGAATAAGAAACAGCTAAAGCAATTTCCTTGGATGGTAAGCATGGCAACAGAACAAACACCTTCAGAGGAAAGAGGGGTCGGTAGTTAGAGAGGAGGTGTCACGGCCAGTCACACCAGGTCGCATACCCCCTTTCGGTTCTTTTCTTCTCTACCTTTCCTTCCTCTCATCTCTAATCATTCTGCATTTCTTATACTTGGGGATCCCCCTCCTTATGTTATTTTAGTCCCCAGATCCACCAGTTGTTAATCCCATGTCTTTGAGTCTGAGTTTCTCAGAGCCTGCATTTCCTTATCTGTAAAGGGAAGCTGGCACCTGACCCATTTGATCACTAAGTGAGAAAGCACATGTAAAGCAGATAACACAGGCCCTGACATATTGACAAGTCCTCTAGAAATGCCAGTCATCCCTTTCTCCTGCCCCCTGCCCACGCAGGTCAGCAAGCTGTTCATGGCGCCATCACTCTCTTCGCCGGCGGCTCTCAGGCTCCAAGGGCTGGAGGCCACCAGTGTAGAGTTCTAGACACTCAGAAATATATTTTGGCATGCAGAGAAAACGTCTATTTTGCTTTTTATTTCAAGAGGTTTCAAAAAGAATTACCTGACCCCTCCTGCTAATTAAAGGCAGGATTTTTTTTTAAGTTGGAGAAGGCTAGATAGTGAAGTTTAATCCTAAACTTACCCTCATGCCTTCTTACCCAGAGATGTGTAAGAACCTGGACATTGCAGCAACCTGCCAGCAGAGGCCAATCCAAGGAAAGAAACAGCATCTAGTTAATCAGGGCATGAAATCTAAGGTTTCCTGAGCAGCTCTCCACCAGGCAGAATTCAGGGACTCAGGTTGTATTAGTCCGTTTTTGTGTTGCTATAACAGAATACCTGAGACTGGGTAATTTATAAAGAAAAGAGATTTATCTGGCTCATGATTCTGGGACAGCTGCATCTGGTGTGGGCCTCAGGCTGCTTCTGCCCATGGTGGAAAACACCAGGACTGCTGGCAGATGCAAGCAGATCACATGCAGGGCGGGGGAGAAGAGGTGCCAGGCTCCTTTGAACAGCCAGCTCCCTTGGGAACTAATAGAGAGATAACTCACTCACTACCCACCCTCCCCACCCCCTGAGGGCATTAATCTATTAATGAGGGATCTGCCCCCATGACCCAAACACCTCCCAACACTGCTACATTGGGGATCAGATTTCAACATGAGCTTTGGGGGGACAAACGTATACAAACTATGTCACAAGTTCATTCTGTGTCTGGCTTTGTCATCACCTAGGGCCTTGGAGTCTTTTGCCTCCAGGTGTAAAAAAGGAGAAAGGAGAGGAGTGAGTGAATGGGGATTTTGCTCAGGCCAGGCCTGGAAGTGGTGCACATCACTTCTGCCCACATTCTTCAGGCCAGAACATAGTCATAGGGCCCCACCAAACAGTAGGGAAAGCAGGAGAATAGATCTAGCTCTGGCCCACAAAGAACAGGTAATAAGATATGGTCAACATATAGCAAACTCTGGCACAACAGCCTCTTAGTACAAATAGTTTTATTTGTTATTTTTTCCATTGTAATGGGTATTTATTATATTAGGATTTTACTAAATTATAAGAAAATTAGAAGATAGGGAACAAAAGAAAATGTCCTCTCACTTTAAGTTCCCAAAGAGTAATAGTGATTGTCTTAATCTGAGTCTTTCCACACATCCTACAAAAACCACACAGGTCAACCAGCAGAGTAAATGATGCCACCCATGACATTCTCTGTGTCACTACTCACAGCCTCCCGTCGGCTGTCAGTAGAGAAATAGCTCATCATTGCTCCTTCTCTTTTATCTACCTTTCCATGACCCCTCGGCCTTTTTAATCTTTTTGCTACCTACCCACTCCTTGTGCTCAGCCTCTGGCACCTGTTCTTGTTGATCCAGATGTTGGGGTTAGGAAGATGGAGGTGGGGAAAATACTATTTGAAAGGAGTCTTGGTCGCTTTCTGTTCCTTGAGTTGCATTACCTAGGGCATCCTTGTGTTACCTTCTGACTTAGACAGGTGGAGGGTGTGAGGCAGGTGAGGGGAACGAAACAACCACCCCACCTTATTGAGATAGTTCCTGCTCTGTGAAAGCAAACTGAGAGCTAGGAAGGAAAGCATTCCTCTAATGGATCACAAACTATGAAGGATAATGATAGCTCATAAACCTTATCATCTAACTTCAGGTTACTGCTTTATGTCTCTACATTATTCCAGGGACTTTTATAAGCTGTTATTAAAATGCATTCATTACTTGTGTGTGAGGGGAATGAAATTGGAATATCATTAGTATAAATCTGGCACTATCTGTTAGCATTAAATATGAGCATATCCTTTGGCCCAGCAATTTTTTAAAAGTTGTTCTACAGGTATACTCACATATATGTAAAAAAGTTATTCATTGTTTTCACTGATCATTTTGACAGTAAGAAAAGATAGAAACAACCCAAATGCCTATCAGTAAGAAACTGCCTAAATAAATAATGAGACAGCCAGGCAACGGGTCCTTATGTAGTCCTGGGAAGGAGGACTGGGTGTCTGAGAACCATAGACTAAAGAAGAAAACTTTTTAGACTTTCCTTATATAACCTATTTAGGAAAATTCAAGTTGATAATTAATTAACTAGATAACTAATTAAACGTTCTGGTCTTAAATCAGCAGTGTCAAGTGCTAATGAGAGAAGAGTCACAGCTGCTCCTGTGAGCTGGAACATTCCAGGAAAGGAGCATCTCCTTGCAGCCAGTTTGACTAAGGCATTACCTGGCAAAAGGGAAGGAGACACGTGGTCTGCATTTCCTCCATCCCATGTGGAGAGTCCCTTTCAGGTGCCATCTGTGGAGAATCTAGATTTTGCTTTTACTGAGAAAGGTGGCATTTTCTTTCATGGACAGTTAGACTCTGTGTTCTTACAGTTTTTTCAGCTTGGCTAAACCTCAGGAAAGTAAGCAACAAAAATAGGTGAGCCATAAAACTAAGCCTACATCATTGGGGTGTTAACTAAGGCCATTAAATTTGTCATTTTGGATGTAAATATTGGAGGAAGACTTTGATGATATTGTGAAATTGTACCTAAAGCAGACTAATCCAGAATAATAATCCAGCAAATACCATGACTGAAAAATTTGAGAAACTACTCAAGCTTTCCAATTGGTATTTACATTAGCACATTCCCATCCTTAATGACATAAAGTGAAATAGCTGTACAGATGTTTAATGCACCAGGGCTCAGTAAATGTGGAGGAAACGCAGATGGGAATGTGCTATGGATATCTGAGAGCATTTTAATATTAAGCAAATAAACCACTATTAGATGGGCGTGGCAAGGCATATCCTGTTGCATGCTTAATCATAGGAAATGGATATTTTACATGTTTGTCTTCTGTACTCTTCAGGGCTGGTGAACTCAAATAAGGTAGGAAGCCAGCAGAGGAGTGTGCATTCCCACCATGGCACAGATGAGTACAGAGAGGAGGCTGCTCAGCCCGATCCCAGAAGGGACAGGAGGACCTTTGCTCACACTGCTCCGCCTCGGTTGTGCAGAGTGGGACTAGGGATGTTGCTGCACTAAAAACTGAGAAAAGCTAAGCTGATCTGTATTAGAAATGTCGTGGAGATACGTGGTAGAAAAAGACTGGGGAAGTGATAAAGATCAGGAGGAAGAGGGAAAGGTGGTTGAGAGCTTGGAGAGGCACAAAGGAAAGGAGACTGGAGTAATATAAGGACTTTAAGAAGAGCAAAAAGTCATTTCACAATGTGTACATGTATCTAAACATCAGGTTATTCACCTTAAATATATACAGTTCCTGATTATCAACTATACTCCAATAAAACATTTAAAAAAAATTTTTTTAAGATTAGAATAAGTCTGAGAAAATCCAAAAATGGTCCCCAGATCAGAAGCATTAGCATCACATGGGAATTTTTTAGAAATGCACATTCTCAAGTCTCACCTCTGATCTACTGAATCAGAAACCCTGGGGTGGACCCAGCAGTCTGTGTTTTAACAGGCCTTCCCGGTGAGTCAGATGCACTCTCAACTTTAAGAAGCACTGGTCCACATCTTCTATTTAACATGATATCCAAATTGACCCACATTATCAATACTCCCATTGAACATAAAAGTGATGTAAAATTGCTAGAAGCTGTCTTGTACAGACCAGCTAGATGGGCAATAGACCCATTCACTAAAAGAAATAAATATTTTTTAATCCCCCCCTTTGAAAAAACAAACGAACAACCATTCATTTCAGGCACAACATTTCTAGAAATTAAGCTCCAAATAGAATTTGCAAATTGGTGGATGGAAAAGGAATAATAAGAACAGGCAGGTAGTGATAAGGGTGTATCTGGATTAAGTTTTGAGGAAAAAAAATTGTGTGGATTTTTAAGACATAGCAGTGGTAAGAATTGAGAGGTAAAAAGAAAAGCCAAATTCGGGGGAGAGGGGGTAATTTAAAAATAAAATGAAAATCAAATCAAAAGTATTGGAGCTTGTGATCCACCTGGGAGTCACATTGGTGCTAGGGTGGGGTAATGGGGGGAGATCTCGTGGTTTTAGTCCTACAGCCACGGTTTAGTGCTCCAGATCCATCAGTCACAAATTATGTCAGTCTGAATAATTCACTAAACATTGGGGATTTACATGCTCTCATTTGTGCTGACTTTCCTTGCTCTGTCTTGGGAAAGTTGACATAATAAATATGAATTGTTCAATCATGACCATTATTAATTTTCAACTTACCAAATAAATGGGCTCTTTTCTATAGAGAAAAAATGAGGATGAGGAGATGCTGGATGAAAAAGAGAAGAAAAAGGAGAAAAAGAAACAATGTGTAGAGAGTATATTAGAAAATCTTTGTGTATTCTCGATAATGCCATTGCCCCCTCTTCCATAACCTCATAAAAAACTAAAATAAAAATTTCAACTAAAGACCCATATTGATCCTCAGTGCTTTGGGGAGTCAGGTTTATAGTTTTTTCTGTGTATAGTGCTAGATTGGTGTGGGTTTAGAGTTGGAAGCAAGAAAGCCTCATGCTATTTAGGTTGAGTTATTAAAATTAAGACTATGAGCCCAGTACAGTTTTTCAGTGTATTTGATGTTTGAGGCCACAGACATTGGCACTTGTTTACTGATTGTGGTCAGAGGCTTTGAAAACCTTCATGTTTCCAGGTTCTTGTCATTTACTTTATGAAAAAGCCACATGGAGGCCATCTTCTATAGTAGGGTCAAATCCTACCCAGGGAGTTAAGTTGTAAAGTGAGTGCATAAAGCAAAAGCTAAGTGTAGTCAAAATTTCTATTAAATATACTGTAATTCACCCTTGAGTACTCTCACATTCAGCACAGTCAGGAGTTTCCCTGGCATTGAATGAACAGCTCTTTATCATTATTTAAGCAGCACCTGCCACATGCAGGCAGTGATGTAGGGCAAAATAAAGTCCCTGTCTTCATCTAAATTACATTCTAGGTAAGGAGGCAGAAAATAATTACATGAGCAAGTAAATAAAATTACATCAGATGGTTTTATGTGCTGCAGAGACAAATAAAGTAGAGGGAGGGTCCAGACCAGAGTCAGTATTTATGTAGAGAGCTCAGGAAGGGCCTTGTTGGGAAGGTGACATCTAAGTAAAGACTGGAGGGAAGGAAGGCATAAGCCAGGCAGCTCTCTGCCGAAGGGCGTTTCAGGCAGAGGGAGCTCTGAGTGCAGGAGCCTGACGTGGACTCATGTTTGAGAGTGGGAGACTCCAGAAAGAGGCCAGGGTGCTGGCATGGCATGAAGAGGGGCAGGGTAGGAGGGGAGAAGGTGGAAGAGGCTGCAGGGGCCAGATACCTGAGACCCGAGTCCGGTGTCACAGTCAGAAGCTACTCCGAGTGAGTCAGGCATCCACTGGAGAGTCTGGGGCAGAGGAGTGATATGACCGGACCCGGTTTTTAATGGATCACTCAAACTCCTTTGTAGAGAAGAGACTCTTGGGGATCAGTAGCAGAAACAGGTGACAGGTGAGGAGACTGTGGCAGTACTCCAGGTGAGAGATGATGGTGGCTTCCACCACAGCAAGGGTGGCAACTCTGGTTAGAAGTGATTGAATTCTGTGGTCACCAGAATTACACAGTCACCTGTCAGATGAGTTAGTTGATAGAGGTCTCCTGTGGTATGAATGTCCCCCCAAATTTGTGTGCTGAAACTTAATCCCCAATGTGATGGTATTAAGAGGTGGGGCTTATAGGAGGTGATTAAGTCCTGAGTGCAGAGCCTCATAAACAGAGTTAGGGACTTTATAAAACAGGCTTCACACAGCGTTCAGCCCTTTTTTGCCCTTTTGCTCTTCTGCCATGTGAGGACACAGCAAGAAGGCCCTCACCAGACACAGGACCTCCCAGCCTTCAGAACTGTGAGAAAGAAATTTCTGTTCTTTATAAATCACCCCGTCTGTGGTATTTTGTTATAGCTGCACCAATGGACTAAGACAAGGTCTTTACACTGGAGGGATCTAGCTGTCACCTCTGGACCTACTGGTCAATCTTCCCACCACTCAAAGTGGGCAACCAGACGTCAGGTCCCTTCTGAAGTGACACAGGATGTGGTACTCAGCCAGCCCTCACATATAGGATTTCTGTCAAAGAATCGAACCTGTTTCCAATTGAGCATGCAGAGGTAACTTCTGGTTTTCAGGAAACATAGATGGCAGAGGAAAAATAAAATGACACTATGAGGAAGCAAACAAAATCAGAATGGGGGACATTCTATGGTTCAACTGCTACAGTTTCTTCAACACGATGGAAGAACTTTAAAAAGTAAAAATGAAAGGATGAGGGTAGTTCAGGAAGGTTTTCTGCCTCCAGCCCTGTTTGCACTTTTGTTCATTAGCACCTTCTGGAATCCACTTCCCCTGATGTCTATTCCCCACCCAGCACTCCACTCCCTCAACCTTCTCTGCTCCTTGCACCTTGGTTCCTGTCCTGTTCAATGCAGTTTCTGGTTCCGGTTGTTCTCCCTAAGGGTGATGCTGTGAACTTAAAGAAGTGACTATTTGCTGGATATGTCTGAGAATTTCAGGACATAAACATCCATAGCCCTCTGTGTTTGCCCGCAATCTGCACACAGTTTTCTGTACTCACTTGCAGCTTGGGATCACGTGAGAACTTGGGCTCACCCAGTCGTTCTCATAACCATTTACTTAGGTCCCTCCCACTCACGGTGGCTTTTCTATGTTTAGGGACAAGGTTTTTGGGGTAGTATTTGGGTTTTCAACTTGTAGGGCTTGTCATGTTTGTTTTTCATTTTTCTACCAATTCCACCATACAACTGCTGATTCCTCACCACTCCTATCACGGGTGAGGGTTTGGATGGCAAGCCTGAATTCTGTCACTTGTAAAGATTTTCTATCATCCAGTTTTTTTGAGGATGTTTTTCATGAGCATTTTTTTCCTTTCACTGTGCTAGTTGGTTTACTTGATTTTCAGTAATGATTTGAAAGACGTTTTTAAAACTACCACTGCATCATGATCCGACCACCTTAAATGGGACGGAATTTGCTGCTGGATAAACCAATTAAGGAGACTAAGCAGTGGCAGTTAGTGGGGTCAGAAGAGAATCAAAAAAGTGTGGCTTCCATTTTAACAGGCATGAGATGATATCTCATTGTGGTTTTAATTTGCATTTCCCTAGTGAGTAGTGATGTTGAGCATTTTTCCACGAACCTGTTGAACTTTTGAGAAGTGTCTGCCCAGGTCCTTTGCCCATGTTTAACTGGATTACTTGTTTTATTGCTGTTGAGTTGTTTGAATTCCATATTGGATATTAACCCTTTATCAGATGTATGGTTTGCAAATATTTTCTCCCACTCTGTGGGTTATCTCTTCACTTTGTTAATCGCTTCCTTTACTGGGCAGGAGCTTTTTAGTTTGATGTCATACATTTGTCTATTTTTGCTTCTGTTGCCTGTGCTTTTGGGGTCCTATCCAAAAAATCATTGCCCAAACCAAGACCATGAAGCTTTTCCCTTACAACTTCAAGTCTTATATTTAAGTCCTAAATCCATTTTGTGTTGATTTTTTTTATACGGTGTGAGATAAGAATCCAATTTCATTCTTCTGCATGTGGATATCCAGTTTTCCCAACACCATTTATTGGACAGACTGCTCTTGCCCCGTTGTATGTTCTTGGCACCTTTGTCAAAAATCAATTAACTATAAATGTGTGGGTTTATTTCTGGTGTTGGAGAGGAGGTGAAGAAAAGGGGAGCTTTGTACATTTTGTAAATTACTACAGCCATTATGGAAAATGGTGTGGAGGTTCCTCAAAACACTAAAAATAGAACTACCATAGAATCCAGTAATTCTTCTGGGTATATATCCAAATGAATTGAAATCAGTATTTTGAAGAGATATCTGCACTCCCATGTTAATTGCAGCATTATTCACAATAGCCATGATATGGAATCAATGTAAGTGTCCACCAACTGATGAATGGGAAAAGAAAATGTGGTTCACAGGTAGTTCAAAAAGTTCATGGAAAAATGAAACAAATAAATAAATAATAGTGGTAATAAGCTGAACTGTTAAAAGGAGAAAGAAGAACTGTGGTTACTAGAGACAGGAAAGGGGAGGCGGACGGGGAATAGTGAGAGGCTGGTTAATGGACACAAAATTATGACTAGACAGAAGAAATAAGTTCTATTGGTGTACAGTTGACCCAGGAATCTATAACTAACAATGATTTACTGCACTTGATCAAATGACTAGAAGAGAGGAGATCAAATGTTCACATCACAAAGAAATGATTGTTTTGCAATGATGAAAATGCTGATTACCCTGATTCGATCATCACACATTGTATACATGTATTGACATGTAACTCTGTACCCCATAAATATGTACAATCAATAAGTTTCAATAAAAAATTATTTTAATAAAAGATAATGCAAATTTTTCCATGAACTTTTTGAAGTACACTCATACATATACATGATAGAATACTATTCAGCCTTCAAAAAGGAGGAAATTCTGTCATTTGCAATGACATGGCTGAAACTGAAGGACACTGTGCTAAGCGTAATAAGTCAGGCACAGAAAGACAAACACTGCATGATCTCACTTATATTCATGGAATATAAGTAGAATCTATATTCATAGAATCTTAAAAAGTTGAACTCATGGAAAGTAGAATAATGGTTATGGGGGGTGAGAGGGAGGAAGGGGGTTGAGGGGGGGTTGTCCATCAAAGGATACAAAGCTTCAGTTAGACAAGAGGAATACGTTTTTGAAATCTATTGCACAACAGGGTGATTATAGATAATAACAATGTACTGTATATTTCAAAATAGCTAAGAGAGTATATTACAAATATTTTACCACTAAAAATAATGACATGATGAATATGTTAATTAACTTGATTTAATCATTCTATGGTGTATACATATATAAAAAAAATCACATTGTGCTCCATAAATGATTTGTCAGTTTAAAATAATATTAAGAATTTTTTTGAAAAGAGCATGTCTTCCTGATGCCAAGTGAAGACAGTGTTTTCAGAAGGAGAGAGGGACAACCACACCAAATGCTGCTGATAAATCAAGTTAGATGGAGACTCGGGACATTGGATTTAGCCATGGGGAGGTCACTGGTAACTTTGACAAGAGTAATTTCTATGAACATACGGGTGAAAACACCTAAGTCCAGTGGAATCGATTTGAGAGAGGCCTGGAGGGGGGAAACTAGAGACATCAAATATAGATAACTCTTTCAAGAAGTTTTATTGTAAATAGGTACAGCAAAACAAGGAGATAATGAGACAGAGTGTGAAGTCAAGAAAAGATTTTTTCCTTTCTTTTTTTTTTTTTTTTTTGGCACTGGCTGTTACAGGGATTGAACCCTGGACCTTGGCATTATCAAGAAAGGATTTTTCAAAGGTAAGCAGATAGTATAGCATGTGTGATGATGGAATGATTCTGGTGATGTAGGGGGAGGGAAGCATCTGCTACTGGGACGCCCTTGAGGAGTGGAAAAGGGAAAGACCTCGTGCACTGTAGAAGAGCCAGTCTCAGATGTCACAAAGTGATGGGCCAGGGCTGCAGTTAGGGAAGTGAGAGAATACATGTGCAGATGGGGGTGGGGGGAGAGCCGAGCAATGGGGCTTTGCAGGAGTTCTCTTCTCGTCCTTTCCGGTATCTCTGAGTTAACAGAAGCAAGTTCGTCAGCTTGCAATGAGGAGAGAGGGAAGGTGTTGGAGATTTGAGAGGAGGATGGGAAACAGTTAACTAGGAGCATGGAAGAAGGAGCAGACCAGGAAAGCGTATTGGGATTGTGCTGCAGCACTGAGGGCTGCTTAAAGTAGTGCCAAGATCAGCTCTCTCCCTCTTCAGATGAGCACCACGTGAAATAGTTGGTTTGCATTTAGGGGTCATGTTATGCACAGAATACAGCGTTTTGTTTTTGTTTTGTTTTTTTTTCATCATTATAGCATTTTGTTTTTAGTTTACAATCGAGTTTAAGGAATTAAGTGCACATCTGATGGCATCCCCTGGCCTTCCTTCTCACTCAGCTGCGTGTCCACCTTTCTAAGCTTCATGGTTCTAGACCCACATTATCTTGCCCTCAGCAGCTTAAGTACACAGAGGAGAGGAAAGCAAGTACCTGAAAACCTAACCATTTACCCTTCTGCTGCATGACACTTAAGGAGGACAGACATTCATTAAAAAGACTTGACTTTCCTGGGAGCAGGCAATTGTGCCCATTTGTTTCACAAAACTTGACAGGTGAAAAAAAATCATGAAAGGATTAGTCCTGGCTCTCTTTTCTCTCTTGAAAATGATTCATCATTTGTTTCCAGTTCACAAATTAGAAATTTTAGAAATTGTTTGAAATTTCAAAATCCAAACAGCAGCGTGAGTTCGCCAGGCAAGAGCCCACAGTGGGGAGCCCCCTGGAGCCTTTTTTGCTGGGTGGTGCTTGTGCTTACACCCTGCACAGGGCATCGGGACAGCACCAGGATTCAGGCAGAGGGTACATTCCTGAATATGGACCATAAGAACATGAGTGTGCAAGAAGCATTTCTTATTCCTTAGACTTTTTATGCTCAAATGCTTTCATTCAGGAAATAGGGTTTAAGTTCCAGGCTTTGAGTCAGGCACAAGGTCTACAAAGTGAATAACTTATGGTCCTTCCTCCTCAGTAGCTAACTCTCAGTCCAGTGGAGAAGAAAAGTAATAAATTAGTGACCACCATGGAAAGCCAGAGAGCCTGCAGAAATCAAGGTCTGTATAGAGCCAAGTGTCAGGGAGGGCCCTTTCAGGAGGTAGGGTTTAAGGGCCCTTTCAGAAGGAGTGTGGTAAAGTGGAGGATTTGGACTACAAAATGTTCCAGCTCCAACAGTGTGACTTTAGGCAGGTCACAATCTCTGAGCATCCATTTCTTCATCTGCAAAATGGAGGTAATAGTAATAATAATAATATATGTTACAGAAGGATGTGCTAATAAAACAAGATGCTTATTAACTGCCTAGCACAGGGGCTTTGCAGGTGCTCAGCAAATGTCAACTCCCTTCCCCCATTTCTGCACTTGTATGTTTGAGTTCTTTGGTCATAAATCGAAAGTAAATGTCTTCAGATTAGACACAGAAAAATTAAGATGACCAGAACTCAATTGCAAGTTAAAGGTCATAACTTTGGAATTAGTTGAAGATTTAAAATTAAAAGAAAGTTTCCACAAAATAACTTGTCTATAGTCTTCACAAATGTCAAGGTCATAAAAGACAAAGACTGAAGAACAGATTAAGGGAGAATAAAAAGACATGATAATTAAATGCAACTTGTGACTCTGGATTGAATCCTGAACTCGAAAACATTTTTTCATTTTCTTATAGAAAAATTAAGTGGTAAAATTTTAATAAGTTCTGTTGATATTGATATTATATAGTTTTTTAAAAAATTTATACATATTTATGGGGTACAGAATTGCCTTTGTGTACAGTATGTGATGATCAAATCAATATTACTTGCATGTTCATTATTACAAATCATAATTACTTTTAGTGTCCCTTTACCCAATTATTCCCTATCCTCGCCCCCTACTTTCCCACCTCTAGTAACTAGATGGCTGTTCTCTCCTTCTCAAAGTTCAATGTTTAATTATGGTATTTCTTTCTTTCCTTGTTTCTTATCTCCCACTTATGAGTGAGGACACATGGTATTTCTCTTTCTGTGCCTGGCTTATTTCATTTAACATAATTTTCTCCAAGCTCATCCAAGTTGCTGTGAATGGCAGGATTTCATTCTTTCTTATGGCTGAGTAGTATTGCATTGTGTATATGTACCACATTTTCTTATCAAGTCATCTGTTGATGGACACTTAGGTTAGTTCCATGTCTTGGCTATTGTAAATAGAGCTGCGATGATGATAGGGGTGTGAGTATCCCGTCAACATGGTGATTTCCATTTCTTTGAATATATACCCAGAAGTGGAATGCTGGATCATATGGTAGTTCCATCTGTAGTTGTTTGAGAAACCTCTATATTGTTTCCCATAATGGCTGTGCTAATTTACAGTCCCACCAACAGTGTAGAAGAGTTCCCTTTTCTCCACACCCTCACCAGCATTTTTTATTCTCTACCTTTTTTGTAATAGCCATTCTATCTGGGGTAAAGTGATACCTCGATGTGGTTTTGATTTGCATTTCCCTGATGATTACAGATGATCAGCATTTTTTCATGTACCTGTTGGCCATAGTATTGGGTAAGAGAATGTCTTTGTTTTAGGAAATACACATTGAAGTAGTTAAGGGTAAAAGGCAACACATCTGCAATTTAATCTCAAGTGGTTAAAGAAAAAGGATATGTATATATGTGTATGTGTGTGCATGTGTGTGTATATGTACACACATACCCCACAGAGTAGAGAAAGAGAAAGACAATGCAAATGTGTGAGATGTTAACATTTGAATAACATTTGGTGAAGGGTATATGTGAATGCTTTATTCAGTATTTGTGATTTTTCTGTAAAACTGAAATTATTTCAAAATAAACAGTTTTTAAAAAGATAAAGTTTCCATTATAGAAGGCAAAGTAAATTACTTTTATGTCATAATAATTCAGGAAATCCAACAGAGAAAAAAAAAATCAAAATTAGCAGCCAGTCTTTAGAATGAGAACACATTAAAACAACCCAAGCCAGAGTCCTGGCAAGGTTTGTGGAAGTCTGGAGGCCCTAATTAGAAGCGATGAGACCTGAGCTGGTAATATCTTGACACTCTCATTAGCTCAAAGTCAGTTCTTTCTTTAAGGTACAGTTCAACACAAGGGCACCATTTGTGTGGGTTGTGAGACACCCTGAAGGCACTACATAGTTTGTCAGACCTTTCTGTTTGAAAGCAAAGAAACGGTAAGGACTTAATTGTAGTAGCAGATCAGCAACAATCCACACACATCTGATTTTACCCATAAATAGCTGATTTGGGATAATTACATATATAATTCAGAAAATTTCATACTATGATTACTCTACCACCTCATGGAATGCTTTTATTCATGTAAAGCAGAAGTCTGTAAGCCTTAACCATGCTATTTTAATAGCTCTCTTTCAATATCAGACTGATTCGTTTTCCCCCCACCTCAATTTAATGTGTGCATTCAATTCTTTATTTCTGGAAAAAAATCATCACATAGAATATAGAAAATGCATATATGTACAAAAAGAAAATGTGAATTAGTAATCTTAATATATTATATACCATGTTTAGGTATAATGTATAATTATATATTTATATTTAAATATGTTACATATAATAAATAAAATATAATAAGCCCTTAGGAATCAATTAAAAAGTTCCTAGAATTAATAAGTGGCTCAATAAAAAAGAACAGGTACAAAACTCACAGACAAAAATTAGTGGAATGCTAGTAAGGCAATTCCCCACCCCCATCCCCCCTACAAAAACTTGTTAAAAAGTTTTAGAGAAATCGTATTTTGATGTGTTCAAGGGGTATATGTTTAAAACTTCGTATTTAAGAAAATAAATAAATCCCACTGAGAAATAGCAATAGACAGTGAAATAACTAATCATAATGAGAAATGTATATGAAAAGACTTTACTAAATTAAGAGATATAGAAGATACATTGTATATTGCTATATTGAAAAAGCTAAACATTTTAAAGATGTGAGTTTTTCTCAAATTCATATATATAGGCTTACTGTATTTCCAATAAAATCCATGTTGAAAGTGAGAGGGAGAGGGTGGGTTTTCAGGAAATGATCCTAAAATTCATCTTAAAATATAAAAAGGAAAGGATATCAAAACAAATTCTTTAAAAGAAGACCAATAAGGATCAACCTTATATTAAAATGTATCATAAAGATATTGTAATTAAACTAGAAGTAGTGGCATAAGAATAAGCAGAAATTAATAAAACAAAATATATGGTAGAAAATAGCTAACAGTGTTTACAATACTTTAGTATAGTCTACAGACAGCATTATGAATACCTGGGGAAGGAAAAGATTATTTGACAATAGTGCCAGAAAAACTGGTTGTAAACATTGAACAAAAAACTAACTAACTAAAAACTGACTTCACTTCATATTCCAAAATCAACTTTGATTGGATTAGATTTTTTAAAAAATCATACCATAGAAAATCAGGGAAAAAATAGAAAACAGAAATAAAAAGAGGGAAGGACTTTCTAGGCTTAAAGTGAGAGATAGACATTGAGAGAGAAAATTTACAAGTTTGACTGCATAAAAAGAAAAATTCCTTTATGTCAAGGGAAAAAATTATGTAAAGTCAAAGGAGACTAAAAACACATTTTCTCTAAAGATGACAAATAGTGGTGAAAGAACTACATATCAAATAAGAAAAACATTTAGAAACTAATAAAAGGCAAAAGGAGAGGCTGGCCAGTTAGCTCAGTTGGTTAGACCACAGCCTCGTAACACCAAGGTCAAGGGTTTGGATCCCTGCAACGGCAAGCTACCAAAAAATCCACAAAAAACAAAAAGGAATGCATAGTTAATTTACAACATAGCTGAAACAAATTTCAAGCTCATTTAATATCAGTAACAGTCAAAGAAATGAAAGAAACAGTGATTAACACAGAATGAAAGAGTTTGTCTTAAGTCTGTTCAGGCTGCTAAAAAAACATATCATGGACTGGGTAGCTTATAAACAACAGTAGCCCAAGCTCAAGGCTCCTGCAGATTTGGGGTCTGGTGAAGGCCTGTTCCCTGGCTCATAGATGGACGTCTTCCCGTTCTAATCTCACACAGTAGAAGGAGTATGGGGTCTCTCTCAGGCCTCTTTTACAACGGCACTAATTTCATTCATGAGGGCTCTACCCTAATCATCTCCCAAAGCTCTCACCTCCTAATGCCATGATATGAGGAGGTTAGGATTTTCACATATGAACTTTGGGGGGACACAGGCATTCAGACCATAGCAGTATTCAATTATAATATTCAAAGCTACTGAGGGTCTGGTAAAATTAGTGCGATAATACTCGTATGTTGCCTGATACATTGCAAAATATTTTGGTTCTTGTGGAAAGCAACTTTGCAATTCAATCAAAACCCAAAAGTTTCCCAGTAATCCCATTTTGGAGATTCTAACTAAAGAAATTATCCAAAAGATGAAGGAAAAAAGAAGCACAAAAATTCTAAACACAATGATTTATTATTGTCAGAAACTGCCGATTCAGTTCTGACTTCCAGGAGCCTGCTCAGGAACCAGGGCAGGATGTCACTTGGCAATGGTGAAACCATCTGTCAGATGCCACAGTACCCGTGGAAGATGCTGAGTTAAAAAGCAGGGCTGATGTCCAATCCCTGATGTGTGAAAGGCATCCTGGAGGTCCCTCTGGGTGACTCTCAACCGTCCCAGACAGTAAGCAGCAGCTGGGGTATGTACGTATGTCATCAGAGCAAGTGAGGAGGTAGTCATGGCGAAACCCACCATTCCTGTGAAAGAGCAGTGCCCTTCCCTTTCTACCATGGTGGTGATGGTGGCAGACATGTGCTTGATCAGATGCAGATTGTGGTGGGACCTAATCTGAAAGCTCAGTTTGGCTTTTGGTCTATGAATAAGGAACAGTGAACAGATGAATCTGACTCTTGAACAGAGGCTCCAAAGTCCAGGCACAAACAGAGAGCTGTGACCAGATGTCTGCGGACTCAGTGGTCTTTGGAGGCATCTGCTTTCACGGGTAATCAATGGAGAAGAGAATGCGGAGCTACACACAAGAGGACAGTATCTACCGTTTTTTGTGAAGGTGTCACATAAATCTCACAACCATAGGGAAAGGCAAATAGGAAGAGAAATCTAACTAAGAACTTCCTTGGTGCCTTTGGAGATCAGAATTTGGCACACAGCCACCTGGCCTAGGCACAGAAGACACAGGTGACCTGTTTTCTAGCTTCTATATTGGATACTTTGGCATCTGGAGTCTTCCTGACCAGGAAGGGACTGCCTCTCCCAGGGCCAGCTAATTCTTAAAGGTAACAAGCTCTCTTAGAGGCACCTTTCATAAGCAAACTAACCAATTCAGAGCCCACGCCCCATACACACACACACACACACACACCCCAGCACCCCACTTTCTGAGCTCTCACATTGCAGGATACTATTTCCCTATCATTGCAGGGCCAGGCATCAACAACTAATTATGCAAACTAGTCAATCCTAAACCTGCTTAGCCTGCTTACCTGGCCTCACCCATTCCTTCCCACAAAAACCACAATAAAGGCTCTTCCCAGAGTTCCCTTCACTCTCAGTGCCTGCAACCAACTTCAGTGTTCCTCCTATGGCCCTGAGTGGGTGGCATGGCAGGCTCCCCTGCTCTTGTGAACTGTAGTAAACTATCTTTTCAATGACAATTATCTCCTGATCTGTTGGCCTCACCATCCCTGGATTAAAAAATGAAATCTACATTGTAAAACAGTGGCTGATGAGCAGATTGACATCTTCCTGGTTGGCAAGTTTTATCGGTCCTATCTGAATATTTTGAGGAGGCCACAGTATCTAACAGATCCAACACTTGGACAAAGACAGTCCATGAGTGCAGAATTGAATTAATTTCCTCTTGGTGCACTCAGTGCCTCGTGGGTTTGCTCTGGGAGGATCTGGGTCTCAGGCAGGGCACACAGGCATCTGTCTACAACCTGCCCAGACTACAAGGACTGCTCAGCAGACCCACAGCATCAGGGGCTAAATAAAGAGGTTATTTTAAACCACTAAATTGGGGAAGGAAAGGGTTGTTATATAAAAAAATCTTCTGAAACACTGCCTGACATCCCTGAGGTGAGCACTCCTTCAACTCGGGCTCTGAACCCCTTCCTGTGGCAGAGAGCTGGACACAAATTATATGGAGCCTGGCAGACACATGTCAGTGAGACTCCCGCCAGCCAGAAGGAGTACCTGGAGGCACACTCAGGGCATTCTGAGATAGGCAGTGAGGTGCAGCCCAGGAAGCTGCTGAGAATGACCATAAACAGGAGCCCACGAGAAAGGGGAGCAAGGACCGGACCGTTACATGGTTTGCCTTTGAAGGTATCTGAGGAAGCCGAGTCCTCCACCTCCTATACACAGGAAAGAATTGAAAAACAGTCATGGATCACTGCTCTTTAAAGCTGCATTGGAAATCATAGCTCAAGCACGAGACCAAAATTGGGCCTCTTATCACTTCCCCCTGAAATAAACCTATCCAAAGAAAACAGGACTGGCCAGTCTTCCCCACACGTGGGGATGTTCTCCTCTTGCACACTGACCACAAGGCAGCAGACCCTCACACTGCTGAGGCCAAGGCTGGAGCTAGAGCCAGACCTTGTATATCACTTGGTGAATCACAAGGCTAGACAGACCATCCCAAAGACCTGCATACCTGGGGACTGGGTAAGGAAAAAAAAAAAAAGTGACCTAAATACCAAACCCCCTGTGGGGAAGAGACCAGAGAGGCCTCTACAGGGAGCCCACAACCTGGGCATTGGGAGAAGAGGGGTTAAAGGGTCAACTTGTGCTGGCTTTAAAGTAACCATCCTATATACCCAAACTAGGCAAGTTTTGGTGGCTTTTACAGATGGAATGTCTTGCAGGCATTGAAAATAGTGTCGTTCTTTTTTTTAATTAATTTATTCAAATTGACACATTATAAGTGTACATATTTATGGGACACAATTTGATGTTTTGATACATATGTATGTTAGTGCATTCATCACCTCATGCATTTATCATTTATTTGTGGCGAAACGTTCAAAAGCCTCTCTCCTAGCTATTTTGTGGGGGGAGGATGGGGAGAGGTTGGCCAATGGGTAGAAAATTAGTGTAATTCTTGAAAGCCTATCTCCAAGATAGAGACATGCCCCTAGTAACCCTCCTGAGCACTAAAGTCACTGCAGTCTCCTCCTGGAGACTGGGGCACTTATTGTGGGCTCTCCCAGCTTGTTAGGAACCTGCTTGCACTTCAAGCTCTTTACAGTTCAGTCCCTAATTCTACAGTAGCTCTGTAGAATTATTTAACTGCTCTGGTCTTTCTTGCTCTTGCACTTTCTGATTGCCCCTTTGTACTCTGGCTTGCATCTGCCTCACTTTGAACCATGTCAAGTAGAATTCCTGCCCTGTCTGAACCCACGATCCACCTCCTGCACTGACCAATCAAGCCTAACATGCTGCGCTTAGTTACCCAACTCTCCAAAGGCAAAGATCCACCAACCAGGATGACTGTGCAACATGAAACATGCTTTGGATGCAGTTAAGGAAAAGGAACAGAACACAAATTGTATTTGCAACTGTGTGAAAATATGCCAAGGGGAAATAACAGAAGGACTTAATTCAATTTTTTTCTGTTATCGTTGTTATATTGTTATTGTTCTAAAGTCTATTCTAAGACCATTCAAACCTTGTTTTATGTAGCTATTTTCCCTCAAAATTGGGGTCAATCATTATCTTTAATTATACTAACAGATTTGCATATATTAGCTCCTTTGTCCCTGGGTAAAGACTAGTAAAGAGGAGCCATGTAATTTAGATTCTTTTGACTAGAGAAGAAAAATATGTAAATGTCCATCCTCACTCCAATCTGCTTTATGAAATTGAAAGAATAGTTTAAACTATTGGCAAAGTAGAATTGCTACTGTAAATGCTTAAGTCAAAAACATTTATTGGGCTATTTAACTTTATAAAAAGTACATGAAATAATTTTTTATATTATCAGGGACTATAAAAGTACCTACTCTAGTTTAAAAACTTGAAGGACAATTTTAAAGAATCTAAAGTACTTAGAGTATAAATAGAAATTTTTATAGCTAAGTGATTGTGTGATTTGCTCAAGGTCATACAGTTAGGAAATGGCAGAAAGAAGACTTGATTGTCGGCATCCTGACTTCTAGTACTCTTTCCTCCGGGGAAGCTGGGTGGAAGATATGACATAAGAACTGGACGAGGGGCCGGCCCGTGGCTCACTCGGGAGAGTGCGGTGCTGATAACACCAAGGCCCCGGGTTCGGATCCCATATACGGATGGCCGGTTCGCTCACTGGCTGAGTGTGGTGCTAACAACACCAAGTCAAGGGTTAAGATCCCCTTACCGGTCATCTTTTAAAAAAAAAAAAAAAAAAAAAAAAAAAGAACTGGACGAGAAAGAATAGTGATTTTTAGTTTGTGGACAGTTCAATGTAGCCTGGGGGTAATGTGGTTGACCTAAAACACTGTTCAGGCTTCATTAGTGGAAATACAGTCTTCCCACTGCCCACCGTGATACCCTAAATTCTCTTTCATTCTAAGACTCTCTAATTCTCTCAAACTTTTGAGTTTCTCCCTGAAAAACTTCCAGGATAAATTAACTTGAATACTCAATGATAGCAAAAGACATTAAAGTGGTATTTTAAAACTCTAAAGACAATCTGTATTATGAAACAAACTGGCTCTAAATGAGATTTATGAGAAATTATAATAAATGTCAGAGAATAGGAAGCCTAAACTCACGTCAAATGTATGCAAAAAGGAACAAGTTCAGTAGGAAAACTAATGATTAAGGTCTTTTCCTTAAATTAAAAGAGGAAACCATGACAAGATTTAGAGTACATTATGCTGAGAAGCTTTAATCTATAGAAAAAAAAAAAAATACAAACCATGTCCATGTTCATTGAAAGCACGTCTCCTACCCATTTCTTTATATATGATCAAGGAATACTTGAGTTGGTGCCTTCCCTGCAGGCCTCCCTGGAAGCACCTCTTATTATATGAGGCTCTGGTTCTTTACCCACTCAGAGAACACCCTCTAGCCTAGATTTTGCCCAGTTAGGCAGCAGGGGAAAGGAGATTGGAATTTTATATACAGACCACAATTTATGTACATGAAAGTACCTGACCCTTACTAGCTGCTTAAAACTGTTTGTTTCCTTCCTATTTACCTAGCCGTTCAGGACCTCCCCATAAATCAGAGTAGAAAACATCCAGTATTAAGTATAAGTCTATATTTATACAACCATTAGGATTTAAATAAATACAATCATTGAACTAGTTAATGTTCTTTAGGTTTCTAGCAATTTTCTAAAATCTACTACTCTAAATGGTTGAATGCAAACACAACCGGTTAAACATTAGGCTAGCTGGTTCTCTCCTGACATCTAGTGTTCCTGATACATTACTGCAAAATACCACTGTTAATTGTAAATTACTGTTCAAATGAAAATGCTATATGAAATAAAAACCTTATCCATTTTAGAGAAAAAATTAAGTGGGATAAAAATCCAAGTGAAATAAAAACAAAGCTTTTGTTTCTAAGGAGTGAAAGATTTTTTTTTAATTCTTCCCACATGAAAAAATTCTTAAATGGTTTATTTTCTTGCAATTCTGATAAAAACAGGAAAACCCAGCATGTATATGCAGGGCTTTTTGATTCTTGCAGTGGAGGGACGGAAGATGAGGAAAGGGCACTTACTGAGGTCCCACCACATGCCAGGTTCCGCACTTGAACACTTCCACGCGTGTTGTCACCGTGCCTTTAAAAGCTGCCGGATGATCCTAACCATGGAATCTCAGCCTACTGACAAGGTTTGGAGGATTTCCCTACTCTGCGATGTGGAAATGTAGACACACCCAGTGTCCCCTCATAAAGCATCTTGTGCCAAGCCTCAAGATATGGAAAATTGTGGCCCTCAGAAATACGTGGCTGAATAAAAATGAGTGCAGGGCCTGCTCTTTAAGCCCAACAATTCCATTCCACTTGGGATATCCCACATAGGTAAGAGAATGGTAAATGCTTGAAGGTAAGAACTTTGGCAATTGTACTCCAAAAACCTTTAGACACTGAAATCGGCTGCAGCCTGGGAAAGGGTACACATTATGTCTCTTCCACGCAGAAAGAAAAGCCCAATCCTTCCAGCTTTTGTTTTCTTCCTATTCCTTTTTCTAACCCACACATGCGCCCTCAGTCAATGTTTCTCTTTCAACCTCTGCTCCTCTCCTGCTGACAGAGAAGTATGTGACCCCACCTTCTCCCCAGGCTCCAAAGGATGTCAAGCAGTCGTCCAGAAGCAGCCACCCATCTCCTCCCAGGGTGTTCCAGACTTGCCCAACTATATCGACAGCACATCTAGTCGATGCCCTCTCTTACTCCCATTGACACAGTGATGGGGACAGGCATTCTCCGCCTCAATGGGACTGCTCTCACTTGCCCTCCAGCCCCTGCCTAGCCTCCTTCCTGCTGGTGACAGTGTGTGGAAGGCAGGGGTGTGGGCAACTTTGAAAGAGATTCCATTCTTGGAATAAAACGATTCCAGCTAAAGGCTTCAAAATAATACACTGTTGGAAAAACAGTAAACGGAACGTGAGCAGAAAACAAATGATCATTAACGTTTACGTGCATTTGTGGTCATCAATGAAACCCAGTTAGATCCTTTGGGAGCAACTGGAAGCCAGTATTCCCAGGCGGAAGGGTGGGTGACAAGCATCATGAGTAACTAACATCATGGGAAGAATTATTAGGGAACTGCAGAGACAAGCATATCCATATGGTTTCGATACACACAGGCTGGGAAGGGCCCTGGCATTATGAGTAGGAATAGGGTCACTACCTTTTTCTAGTGGAGACATGAACTTGGCCAGGATTGGGACATTCAACAATAAAAGACTCAAAAAAGAACCTGCACATTCATGGGTAGAAACCAAATCTGTCACATTTCCATTAAAGTTCTTCCTTGGCTGACTAAATTTGTTAATCCCTTTCAATTTTTATGTTCCGTTTGTCCTTGTTGCACAAAGATTATAGTTTATCTCAGTATCTTCAGATTATTGCTCTTATCCTCCTGCATGTAAAATCATTCATAATCTCCTCCCTCTTTCCCAATCACTGTGTTTCTACTTCTCTACCAGCAGTTTTGGATGGCCACAGAGAACAGATGCATAATTACCATTTATTAGTTAAAGCTCAACAAATCCTTTCTTTCTCTTTTAGTAGTTTGGTTATCCTCAAGGAATTCCTATATATCAGACTTTTGAGGGTTCACATGGAATGGTAAGCGGTGGAGGAGGATAGCACAGATTGAGAAATATATTAAAATGTATCAAGACAAATGTATATCAGCTTTTAAGTTATTTTCCACAGGAGAAAAAATGTTCATTTATAAGTAGACACAAATATTTTTTGAGGTCCTACTATGCTAGACATTGTGGAAGAGAAAAAGTTCAAGATATAGACTCTGCTGTCAGGATGTGTGCACTTTAACTGTGGAGCTAAAACAGAGCAGAAAATGAAACATATATAAAATATATTACACACACACACACACACACACACACACACACACACACACACACACAGAATATTCCTGAGACTCAAAGGAGGGAGATGTCACCGTGAACTAGAGGTAGGATTTAAAAACTCTTTGCAAAGAGGATGCGGTGGGTGGGTCAGGGAGGTATTTATTTCTAGAGTCAATTAGAAAAAATATTTGTATTTGCAATGAATTAATTGTTTTCTAATCTTCAGATGTAGGAAGACTTTTCCATGAAAAACACTATAATTATTTCTTTGTCTCACTGTTTAGTTATCAAATGTGATATAAATAGTCACGTGCTGAATAAAGAATCAGAGCCAGTCACATCACAGAAATTTCTGTGGCTTTATAATTGACATGAGCAGCAAATTATTCTAACAGTTTAACCGTGAAATTATTCAGAGCTGCTCGGTCAACACATCAAAGACTTTCAATCAAACATATAACATTGCTGAAAAGAAGAAATATTTGCAGTATAAACTGGACGGAACTGATAAATCAGTACTTCCTTCTCTATATCTTCAGATTCAAAATGATGATTGTTTCTCCGGGCTACAAGAAAAACAAATTGTTAATTTTTAAAAAGATTGGATGGCAAAACTTCCAAAATACTACTTCATATTTCTTCCTGCAATAAGCATTAAATGGAAAATATCAACAAGAAGAGACATGCTTTACAAAATTTCCCCCAACAAAGCAGCACCTGCTTTACAGCACATTACCCAATGATCCAGCAGCTGGATTTGCCCTGCCCCAGATCCAATGTGGTGCTCGCTCCCCAATACACACACTAAATGGCTACATGTGCATATGACTTGAGACGGAGCCTGGGGATGGAAACAGGACAAGGCCCTCACATTCAAGACGTTTAGCCTACTAACCACACCACATCATATGATGTAAAATGTTTTTATAGTACATCTCCACTGAGATACTGCAAGAGTAAAAAGGATGGAGAAACTGGTGAAGCTGGGGCAGAAGAAGTAGGGCTTTTTCACAGATCAGGCAGAATTGTGAAAAACAAGGAGGCATGGTGAGAAGTTTTGCATGGCTAAAGTTTGGATGCGAGCAGTGAGAGCTCAGACTTTGTCCTAAAGTCAAAATAAAGTAAATGCAGGCTGTTACGGCATTTGTAAGAAGAAAGACACTGGAAGATAAAGACCAAATAGCCTGCCATGTGACTAGCACTCCAGCAAACTTTGCTCTGCCCATCGCTGTTCTCGTTTACTTTCAAACACAAGAAAATGTTTCTTTAGACTAACAGTGCATATGGACAGTATTTTTTGCTTTTTTAAAATTTGGAGTTTTTGTCATAAAATCATCCATTCGACTGCATGTAATTCTAAGTGAACTCAGTAGGAGGTACCTGACTTCCCAGTAAGGGCAGGAGGTGTGATAAAAACTTGGGGCAAGCTTGGAGATGGAATAAAAACAAGGCTCACTGCCAAAGTGATGCACTATCCCTTGCAAGTTGTGTCTGTACCTGTGTCTTATCCCCATACCGCTCAACTAAAAAATAAGCAGCTATAACCAAATTCTCAACTTTATCCACAAATATAACATAGCATGAAAATGTGTTTTTATCATCAAAAAGCAGGCAAATATTACTTTCTCTCCAATGTGCCAACGCCTACAGACAGGTACCCTTAAAAATCACAGACTTATGGGTATATATGCAATTTATATTATTCTCTTGGAAAAATAACATCTAATTCTCAGAGAATATTATAATTAAAGCATTATTTCTAAAAAGAAGAGTAATGGGAGATAATCGAAATAAAAAGTATTCAAGGAAAAAAGAAGAAAGGAACCAACACTCTTTACGCTGTTGTTTGAGAATTCAGCCCACTCTAGCGTGCATGATACTGTTGACTGAAATAACTGTCATGATTTTACTTGAATGCCTAATATCTCAATTTCAGGGCTTTCATATCATTTAACATTTTAAAATTATTTTTTTAAAAGTTAAAACCTACAGAACTTATAGAGCATTTATACAGCAAGGGAGTATACAAAAGTTCAGATGAGGGCAATTTCTTTCACAACTACACCAGAGTGATGAAATTACATTACCTTCACCAACAAAGAACTCTGATAAATAAAATGCAGTCTTCACAGAATTAGGTTCATGGGAAATGCCTTTTAATTTTTTCCACTCATAAGGTGCTTTCTCTGGATGCCACTGAACACCATATACTGGATACTTATATCCTGTATTAAGGATACAAACTCGTAAGTATTAAGAATGGTTTAAGATGTTACTTAAGATTAAATTGTTTCATATTCTATATAAAACATTTTTAACTCACTACATCAAAGTAAAACTGTACATATTCTCTCAGATACAAAATGATTTCCATTCACAGATGATGTGAAAATTTTCAATAACATATTTCACTGATTTCCAACTTTTTGTAATTCATAATACGATCCACTTTTCCAGATAATCATAAAGTAAAATAGTTGAGCCTAGGAACAGATCCCAGTTTAACAGCCAAGTGCACATTTTGTTAGAGACACGGTTTCTCCCACAATGGGTCTCTTTCTTCCCTCTTTCACACCATGTTTTCATGCCCTTTCAGGATGACTAATTCAGATCAGAATGAACTATGCTAGCACTTCTGGTGTCCTTTTACATAAGCCAATTTTTCCCAGCCTAAATTGTGTCTCTCTCCATCTATGTAATGATTGACCACTTCATGGTGTCAGTTTTTAAAAGTTTAAATGTTGGTGTGAAAGAATCTTGGTGACATAATTCAACTATTTTTAGAACTCTTATATATCAGTATAGATAAAATGATATGATCCCTGAGATTTGCATCAAAAAATAGTACAGTGTGGGGAGAAAGCAGATATGAAACAAGAAAATCCACGTACATACTGACCACTGTCGAAGCTGAGAGGTAGGTATCCAGGGGCGATTATATTACTCTCTCTACTTTTACATATGCTGGAAAAATTCCACAATTTTTAAAAAAACATGAATATGCATAATATTTACCTTCTGAAAAATGTACATGCTCATCTCTTTTCTTCTTCACGTGCTTTTCCTCATTGTAATAGGAAAAAAATATTCCTCTCTATTATTTTTCGCTTTGGAATTGTATAATGATTACCATCAAAAAGTACTTGAAGAAATGAAGAGAATTAGTTGAAAGTAGAGATATCCAGGGGAAAGAGCACTGTCCTCTCACATCCCATTTGGCTCTTCCGCTAGGCAGCATGTCACAAGAAGGGAAAATTTATCCCAGCCTTGTGGGGGTCCAGCAGGCAGCTCCAGGTACCCTGCTCCATTTCTCCAGGCTGTCTCTGCCTGGTACCTCCTTGTGACTTTGCTCTTTCTTTCTCTCTGGTCTGTGACTACATGTGGAGCTACCAGCAAGAGACTAAAAGGCTGGGTGACTAGGGAATCAACTGGTACACATAGTTAACTGAAAGTCAGATACTCTACTATATTTCTTTAAGATATAAAAAGCATTATTGAGGATTTTAAAAATGCCTCAAGTGATACATCATAAGGAGGATTTATCCTATGGATGGATGGATGGATGGATAGATAGATAGAGACAGAGATAGACACATATATACTGACATTCAGAAATAAGTGAGATTTACTTTTCTTCAGTAAGCTGTATTACCAAAAGACCAATGCAGGTTCCTGACAGCTGTAGGAATAATGCCCTGTCTCACTAATTTAGAACAAAAGTATCGGAAGTGGAAAGATAACATGAAAATAATAGAGTATCTCAAATGTTCCTATCTTAAAAGTGTCAGGAAATTTTCAGAAAAATTTTTTAGGTGATAAAATTTTCAAATGAGCCTGGTATGATGACACAGCCAGAAACAGAAACAATGGAAAATTCCAACCCAATACTCTTCCACTTAAATAGTCATTCATTCAGTATCGATGAGGATTACACAAAGCCCTGGAAACACAAAGGAGAATAAGACACAGTACCAGCTCTCAATGAGCTCTTAGTTTAGAGGGAAAGATAAAACATGAACAAATATGTGCAATAAAAAACATTCCCAAGTAGCACAAAGCAAGTGGAACAGAAGAGCACTGCAGATGTGAAGAGGAGGAACAGTGGCAGAGAAGGCCTCTGGGAAATGACAACTGACTGGAGTCTTTCAAGGTGGCTAAGGGTCCATCAGCAGAAGGGAGTGGGGAGGAAGGGGAGCTTTTCAGAGAAGAGGAAAGAATATGAGAAGCAGCAGAGGTGAGAAACACTGCTATGTGGAGAGCTTTATGTACCAAATAGCTGCTCAGGAACACAGGCTAGAGGTGAGCAGGGAGGTAGCGTGGAGTAAATGATCTGGTAAATCCAGATTTTATCCTCCAATGCTGAAGAGCCACTGAGGAGTTCTGTTCAAACAGCATGATCAAGGGCCGGCCCGTGGCTCACCTGGGAGAGTGCGGTGCTGATAACACCAAGGCCACGGGTTCGGATCCTATATAGGGATGGCCGGTTTGCTCACTGGCTGAGCGTGGTGCTGACAACACCAAGCCAAGAGTTAAGATCCCCTTACCGGTCACCTTTTAAAAAAAAACAGCATGATCAGAACCACATGGATAACCAGTGGCCGGCTGAAAGACGGATTTGTGGAATGGTTAGGAGGCTGCTGCGGCAAATCAGGTGGAAGGTGGTTAATGCTGTAGTCAGACAGGGGCAGGCTGGATAGGGAAGAGGAAGCATAATCAAGAAGGATCTGGGAAGAAGAGACTAGCATGAATTTTTAGACATGGAGAATAAGGGCAGGAGGCCAAGGACAATCCCAAGTTTCTAACTTTGGATGATTTGGTGAATGCAATATAATCAACTGAAGTAAAACATACAGGAAGGGAAGCAGGGTGACAGAGAAGATTACAAGCTCAATTCAGACTGGGTTGAACAACCTTCCCCAGAATTCCCTGGATATTGTTTCTAAACCCTGAGATGTTTGACCTCCCCCCTCAAGCAAGCTAGTGATATGGCCAATCTTTGAATAACATATACTACTTCCACTTTTTTCTAGTTTATTCCAGTACCCTGGCCTCTCAGGTAGCACTAACCAGCCTCACCAATTCAAAAGTAGGGCAAGGAATCCACCTGACACACAAAGCAGATAAGAGTCCCCTCCTTCTCTTGGTTCCTTTCCAATTTCCAACTTCTCCCAGCACTTCTTCCCCTGTCTGCTGCATCTTATCAAGCCTTGCTCATCACAGGAGGTCACATCTAAGTTTACAGTCATTCAGTCTTTACCTCCTGGGAGAGACAGGAGACAAAATCTGTAAAATGACATTTCCTCTTATGGCTTCTGGCCAATCTGTCACCTTGCATTGCACTGCAAGATCTTTACTGCCACTTAGTTAACTGTGTGTGACTATCTATGCTGATCAGTGATGGGCATTTCCTACTTTTTCTGTAGCTTGCTATTTACACATGAATGAAAAATACTCTAAGACAGATATGCAAAAGATATATCCAAAGACTGGTGGACATCTACTGAGAAAAACATATCCATACACCAAAGACAGGCACTTATTTAATGGAGAAAAGAAAATATCCATATATGTCAACAAAGTTCAATTCACACCATGCCCACCAGTCACCCTAACAGGCGGGTTGTTCTGCATCACTGGAAACTACCAGGGTATGGTATATTTATCTATATTAGAGTTTACAAACATTTGTCACTGCTTTTACAGGCTGAGCATCCCTAAACCAAAAAATCCAAAATCTGAAATCTCAAAAATCTGAAACTTTTTGAGCACCAAACTACACACACAGGAAATGCTCATTGAAGCATTTCAGATTTTCGGATTAAGGATGCTCAACCAGTAAGTACTCTGCAAATATTCCAAAACCTGAAAAAATCTGAAGTCTAAAACACTTCTGGACCCAAGCATTTCAGATAAGGGATACTCAACCTGTAGTTGACATTCTAGTCTGAAAAAATGTTAATGTCATAAACTGAATTACCTTTATTGAAATATAAACAAAACAGCTACCATGGCAACTCTGCAAGTTATCGCCACCTATTACTCTTTTCTCCTTTAATCCTCACCAGGACTCGGAGACCTCGAAAAGTTAATTGGGGCTAAAAAGCTCAATGACCTGGCTGCCAACTCACATGATGACCAAACTGTTCGTTCTACGTTTTTCTCTCTACTATTATTCACTTGTCAACATTTCTTTCTCCATCTACAGTTTCTAAAATTGCAAAAGAAAGAAAATGAGTACCTGATTATTCATCACCCAGACTAAGACATAAAACATGACTAATACTTCCAAGGCCTCTCGAGTCTCCCTCCCAAACTATATTCCCCTCCTTTCAGCCCCAATGAGGATGACTCTGGTAAGTCATTCATCACCCCGTCCTTTCCTTAGATTTACCAACAAACAGTATATTGTTAATTTTTTGCCAAGTTTTGAACATCATATAAATGAAAACATACAGTATGTATTTATTCCCTTGTGACTTGCTAATCTTTAATTCCAAATTGTTTTCATAATTCATTCACAGTGACACATGCAGGTGTGCTCATTGATTTAACAGCTTCATAGTATTATCTATCTTTTGCACCATTGAACGTTTGGGTTGTTTCCCATTTTTTGCTAGTATAAACAATAATGCCACATACATTTCTATGTACCTAAGAGGATGTCACTAAGGTATTTTTTAATCAAGGAATAGAACTGCTGGGTAATAAGGCTGAAAAATGTTCAATTTTACTAAGAAAGGCCAAAATGTTTTCCAATGTGGTTGTAGCCATTTACACTCCAATCCTAAATGCCTGAGAGCACCCAGTGTGCCACGTCCTGGGTAGCATTTGTTAGCAGCAGACTTCTTAATTTTGCCAAGCTGGTGGGTATGAGATGGGTTTTTCACTCTGGTTTCCATTTGAAATCGCCTAATTAGTACTTACACTGAGCAACTTATCTCACTGAGCCATATGTGTACAGGACAATCAAGTTTCTTTTGCAAGGTACCTAGTCAAATCTACTTTTAACAGGCTGTCTTTTCTTAATTCATAGTTTTAGTTTAGATAAGCTAGACACATAACTTGTGTCAGTTATATGCATTATAAATATCTCCTTTTTTTTTTTTTTACCCCATGTGCTATTTTTTTTTTTTTAATTATGAACACAACTTCATAGTTTGGTTGAATTCATCAATCTTTTCCTTTATGGTGTTTCTTGATGGTTTATTTTTGTCTTCAAAACTCCTTCCCTTATACAAGATCATAAAGACATTCTCCTTTATTTCCTCTAAAACTTTTTTATAGTTTTCCTTTCCATTGAGGTCTTTCATCCCCTTGAATTTACTTTTTTATATGGAAAACAGCCTGTCTCTGTCCCACTTTCTCCCCGTCCTTTCACAGTTCTGGTTAGTATGTTAGAACTTCTCATTCCATCCTCTAAATTCCAACCTTTCTTTCAACACATTTCACATGTTTGGTATTGGATTCTGAATGTTTCCTTCAGATCTACCTTCTATTCTAGTGCATTAATCTCTCTTCAACTTTATCAAGCCTTCTGATTAACCTGTTAACTGAGCTATTTATTTCAATTACATTTTCATTTCTAATAGCTGGTTCTTTTCAAATCTGATATATCATAATTCTACTATTAAGGTTTGTGCAGGTTTGCGTCTGCATCTACTGTTTCTGCAAGTTCTCACTCATGGTGCATTACTTCCTAGTGCATTAGTGATTTTTTTGGCTGTGAATGAATGTTTCATTTTCCTTCAAACCTCACATGTGAAAATTCTTTGAAGCCTGAGATGAACAGTTTCTTCTATGAGAAGTATTTATATTTGTTCCTGCCATGCACATGTAGGCACTATAAGTCTGAAACAACTTTAAACCAAATACTTGACTTGAGATTTGTCCAACTTCCCAGTTAGCATAACACAGGCCTCACTAGACCAGCCTGTCATTACAAATGCTCAAGGCTTATTCCTCTTCACCACACCACCATCATCCCCCGGGCCCCCATCTCACTCCTTAGTGCCAAGGTTCAAGATGGGCAACTTTCCTTGCACTTCCACAGGCAGGATCCCAGGTATATTCTGAGTTTACCCTTACATTGCAGGTATAGCCTTTCAAGTCCTACTTCATGGGGTACTCTCCATGTAGGGGGGGGGTCCTGAGCTGTGTCTCAGGTTCTCCTGATTCAACAATAATGCTGGCAATGCTGGTTTAAATACTCCACTCAACTCTCAGAGTTTGGGCCTAAGTATCTTCATTTTCTTGACGCTTTGTCAATGTTTAGGAAGAGGTTTTTATGTATCAACCACATTTTTGTTGCTGTCTGGAAGAGAACCTGTCAAGGTACTTTATCTGTAATATTACTAGAAACAGAAGTCACTTTCTTCACTTATTTCTTCATCCCCTCTTTACTTTTTTTCATCGCCCCATTCTAAAAAACACCCAGGTAAACTGCAACAGATTTTGAACATAAATAAACATGTCTCCTGCCTCCAAAGATGCCCTACCTTCCATCTTCAGGCTCCAAAGTAACATGATATTATTCACAGGAAAAAAAGATACAAAAAATCAAAATTAATAAATATATGATTAAAAAGTAAAATAAGGAATACATGCTACAGTGATATATACCTTCCATTGTTGAAATAAACTCAATCTTGCCATCTGTATTTGTAGTTAATACATTGAAAAACTTCTTTAACTTTTCATTCATCGTAAAATTCTAGAGTATAAAAATAAAACAAAATGATTACTTCTGTAGTTATTCTAAATGTATTAATTTCATCGTGTAATTAATGTGATACCTTCACAGAAAGGCTCCATTTGTGGAAATTTGCAGTCAGCGGTTCTATTGCTAATGACAGCAACAAATCAGCAGGAAAATTCTGGAACATTCTGCTCTGCAACGTACCTGAAATAATTTAAGTACACACAAAAAATAAATAAATAAAATCCACTTAAGTCACTTATCTGTAGCCAAAGAGAGTCATTATTAAGACATAATCAAGATTACTAAATAAGCAAAACACATGATTTCTACAGAAATATTCCAATCAAGCATAAAATGTGGTCAACATAAATTCAAATATGCTCCAGACTTATGTACTTTTTCTTCTAGAATTTAAGAATAAATAAAATTCTTCTGATATGAGAATTAGCAGGCTAGACACAGAATAAGCAGAGAATCTTAACCGGAGTTCCCTAGACAGCTCTGAAAAACAGGTAAAATTTTCCATATGTATATATTTTTCTCCCCAGGAAGGGATCCAGAACTTTCAACATATTTTCAAAGGTTTCTTGGACTTAAAAGGTTAAAAATACCAACAATGTAGAAAAGAACATTAACCAAGCCAAGAAATGTCTACTCAGTGAACAGATCAAAATAACCAATATTATCAGGGTGGTCAACACTGAAGGCTCTGTTGTCAGACACACAGACTCAAATACCAACAAAGGGATAAAAAAGATTCTGATGTGCTCATGGTTCTAATGGCAGCTGTTCCAAACCAGGCCCCTAATTCCTGATAATGGCTTCCATGAAAGCCCCAGTGCCTCCAAACATTCCTTTTTTGAATAAACTGGGTTTTTGCCACATACAACCAAAATAGTCAGACCTAACACATATACTTCCCACAGCGTTCTTGCATTGATTCAGTGAGATAATGGAAGAAAGTATAAAGCATTCTATCAGTCCTATGAATGACTATTGCCATCTGCCTTCCAAAACCCTTATGAGAACAGGAGTAGTTGGTAGCATTCAATTCTGAAGATTCAGAGATCATACAACCTAAAAGAATCATTATCTACTTATACCAAGAGGTATAGTAAATAGTTTGTCTGGTCTTTGTCCTGAGTTCCTGACAGGGAGCTTCTAAAACCCTTGGAATTTCTTGAGTGATACAAGTCATATTGGGCCCCTAGATTATTTCAGAATGGGGGCTGATCACCAAAAATACTAACTGCATGATTAGAAGCTGGGACTTTGAGCCAGTCCAACCTCTGGGGATGGGAGTGGGGCTGGAGATTGAGTTCAATCATGTGGCCAATGATTCAATCAATCATGCTTTTGTAATGAAACTCCAATAAAAATTTTTGACAACAAAGCTCACTGGAGTTCCTGGTTGGTGAGCAAACACAGCATTTTCCTGAGTTCTGTGAGTCGTTCTAGTGAATTATCAACCATGAGGAGTTCTAGCAGTTGGTAAGAAGTGTGGGTGGACAGGGGATGTGACTTTTAGCTGGCATCTCAAATAGAGCAGTCGTGTTGAGGTCTGAACTAACTCCAGATGGTTAATGCCAGAATTATGTTGCAGTATACATAGTTGAGGTTGAAACAGAGTACACAACCAAGGGAAAAATGTTGACACTGTAATAATAATGATTAACATTTATAAGAGTTGTATTTAAAGTACAGTAATGTGCTGCATAATGATGTTTTGGTCAAGGACAAACTGCATACACAATAGTGCTCCCAAAGATTATAATGGCTGTAAATATAGCCTAGGCATTTAATAGACTACCATGTAGGTTCGTGTAAATACACTCTGTGATGTTCACAAAACAACAAAATGGCCTAAAAAATGTCATCTTACTTATTTCTCACACACACAGAAAAAAACCCTAAAAGGTAGATGTTTTTGCAAATGATGACATTAAAGCTGAGAGAGGTTAAATGATTCCCCCAGGCCAAAATGAGAAATCTTGGACTCAAACAAGGTCCAATTTCAGAGATCTTAATCACACACGGTCCTGATATCACTAGAAGCAACAAATTATCAAAACTCAAAACTCCTGAAGTCATCCTCAGAAATGAGGACACAGGTGGTCACTCACATCTTCAGGCTATGTAAATAATTTAAAAGCCTAATGTTCAGAGCATTTTTGACTTTGATGATTGCTATTTACTAATCCTGCCTAGTAAATATTTTTGAAAGGGTTGAAAAGAGTATTCTTACCTCCAGTGAAGTTCAGTGGCATTGCTATTCCAGTAGTATCTGTGTGAGTCAGTAAGTATTCTCCACTAGTCAGAAAAGAAATCTCTTCAAATCCAAGGCATGTGCCCCACACAGGAAAATAGTCTCCATCATCAAAACTCTGCAGAGTGAGAGAAAGAAAAAACTAAGCTTATCCAAACTTTTCAGAACAAAAATTACATGTATAGCTTGTCATCACTAGGCAGGCATCTGAGTAATACATGAATTTCTAAAGAATTTTCCAGGATCCAAATGTATGCTATCACTTAATCTCTCTTCAGAACAAGCTCTCACACAGGGTAGAAAAGGTAAGTTGTAGACACACTATATATGTGGACCCAAAGACTATAAAAAGCTACAGGTTATTTAGCCTAGCTATTAAAAGCTTTTAAACAAGTATCTCATCTGTTAAAAGCAGTTATTTAGGAAATACAAGTATTTAAGTGGGGGTTGGCAAAATACTGGGGTCAGCAAAGGTAACTAGAAAATTGCTGTTAATAGCTGCAGAGAGAAATAGTAAGGGTCTGAGCTTCAGGGCAAAGACAGGCCCAATGTGAGATGTTACAAAGAGGTCAGAGGCTCTGCTTGGTAAATGAATGTAGAGTCTAAGGCCACTGTGAAGAAAGATCAAATGGGATTAAATGAATTGGGAAAAAGAGAAGATTTCAGGAGGAGATAAGAATAATGCAGGAATAATGTCCAATACGTAATAAAAAGATAAGAGGACAGCTGACCAATCAGATTCATACATGACCCTACCCATGATTTTGTTCTATAAATGCTTGTGATTCTAAGCCATCAATGAGTCCAGGGTCTTAAAAGCTCCCTTGGCTACCAACTGCTCTTTTGAATAGAATGCAAATAAATGCTAATCTTTAACACTGCAACAACAACAACAACAAAAACAAAATAAGATGAGGACAGACAGAGATACTAAGATTACTAAGCCACATGAGGATGAGGTTCACATGAATGCGCAGTAAGAGAAAGGGCCAGACAGCAGAGCTCTGGGGTTCCCTGGAAGCCCAGAATTAGGTGAAGCCCATAGAAAACGAGCAGAAGCAGCCACTGCTGCTGAAGAACAGGTGCCCCAAAGGTTAAAGGGGTGACTGGGCTACAGTAACTATGAAGGAAGCATTGCCATGTGCTTTAAAAAAAAAATTCTCACAGAAACTTGCAAAAACCCTTCTGGAATAATAAACAATAACTGATATTTACCTGTAAGGCCAAGTCATAAAATATTTTGGCTGCGTGGGCATAATCTGAGTGCCTGAGGTTAGCACTTCCTCCAGGGAAAAGGACTCTGAAACAACATCAAATGAGGTGCACTGTACCCCCTGACACACACAGAAAATTTATCTTCTACTTTTAAGACAATTTTTCCTTATTATATAAGCAGTAAGATCATTAAAGAAAATTAGAAAACTAAGACAACAAAGAAAATATTTACAATCCTGGCCATTCAGAAACTACTGCTGTTAACATGGTAGTTCGTATTCTTCCAAAACTACTTCGATAAACATGTTTATTTAATAAAATAGAGTGTGGACCAATTAAAGGTAAGAAAATGGGGGAAGGGCAGGAGAGAACACAGCACTACCAATCAAATAGAGACAAAATTCCAGGTATAGCTAGGTTTAAACTACGGTGATCAGTGATGTCAAATCAACTGGGTGATCAGTGATGTCAAATCAACTGCAGGTCCATAACTGTGAGTGGCTTTTAACACATAAATAATTTTTTTTAAACGATAAAGAACAAACTCATCATAAAAATGTATTTAGGTTGGAATTAAATACCTTTAAGAATTTAATTATTGATTATCACCTGAGATCTCTTCAGAAATAAGTACAGTATTAGAATTTTTCTTAAATGACAAAATTACACTCTAGAAAAAGCCAAGAGAAAAAGGGAGGAGTCACAAATGTTTGACTGTATTTTACTCAGCCATAAAGGTGAAATGAAGAAAAATATTTACCATGTTTTTATACAATTTTATATTAACTTCAAATTTAAAACTTTATAACAGGTCTTGAAATAACTAAGGATATTTCACAAGAGGTTACAAAAGTTGGATTAAACATATTAAAAATTTAAAGATATTTAAATTTTAATTCCAGGTATCTGAAATATTACTCTTGAGATTGTTGTTTATTCAAGACATACATTCTGCTTCTTCCATGAGCCAGGCTCAGCACTAGCCCAAGGGACAAAGGTGAGTAGTTTTTGCTGTTGGGGAAGATCACAGTCTAGTAGAAAACATAAACACCTGTGTGGTAGAACATCTGCCTCAAAACCATGCAAAAACTCTACAATTAAAAGAGGCTTAATGAAGACTCGATAGCAGTTCTCTCTTTTCATTAACTTGGTATTTAAAAAGCTGCTTCTAACCAAATTTGATATGGCTAATCCCAAAGTCCTTTCCTACAGTAAAACTTGACTATCCCTCCTAGATAAGAAACTCCTTTTCATCTCTGTATTCCCCCATAAAATAGCATGGGGTCCACTGCATACTAGGGGCTTGATATGGGTTGAATGTTTGTCCCCACCAAAGCTCATGAGGAAGATTGATCCCCAAGGTGACAGTGTTGAAAGGTGTGACCTTTAAAAGGTGATTGGATCATGACGACTATGCTGTCATGAATGGGTTAATGGTTTATTGGGTTATCATGGGTATGGGACTGGTGGCTTTATAAGGAGAGCAAGTGAGCAGTTAACAAGAATTCTTGCCCCTCCTCACCATGATACCCTGAGTCACCACAGGACTCCGAAGAGAATTCCCACAAAGAAAAAGGCCTCACCAGACATGCCCCTGGATCTTGGACTTCCCAGCCTCCAAATTATAGAAATTAATTTTGTTTTCTTATAAATTACCCAGTTTCAGGTTTTCTGTTATTAGCAACAGAAAATGGACTAATACAGGGCTCAATAAAGGTGTTTTTGAAGTTGCATCAGAGTACTGTTCATTTTCTGATGACACTCAGACACAGCAAGTAAGGCCGCTGGTTTTCCCCATGTTCAGTGCCTGTGCTGGGGAGGAAAGGGTGAGCCTATGGGAGAGAGAATTGGTGGTATCAGCAAACTTGTGGGGAAGATACAAAATGGACTCCCTTATTAATTTAAGAAACATAGCTACTTTCCATGAAGATACACTGAGCATCTGCACAAGCTGGCTACCAAAAATATTTATTTCTGTCTATAATACTACTATTTCAGATTCCTTTCCAAATAGAAATGCAGCTGGAGACAGCGTAGGAAGGTATGAAGTGATCCAAAAAGTGTATTTTTGAAGCTCTACCATTATATTCTAGCCTGGACTTCTTTATCTTTGTCCATGCCAAAGTACCATGTACATACCAGCTGTTCTCAATGTTTTACTAAATTAAACTGATTTTACAGTAAATATGTACTGAACTGAAGGCAAATAATTTTTCTGAACATAGCTTTGAAAAAAAAGCAATAAATGAACATGGTTTCTAAAAGTAAAAAATAATAGTAATAATAATAATAAAGCTCTTTTTTAAAAAGCTTGATAGTAAAAAAGACTCCCTCCCACCCCATTCCCAATCAGAAACAACTACTATTAAAATCTGTTGTGTTGATTTGGTAGAAATATGCATATCTCCTCACTCCTGTCTTTGTTTTATTTTTTTAGCAGCTGGCTGGTACGGAGATCTGAACCCTTGACCTTGGTTTTATAACACTGTGCTCTAAACAACTGAGGTAACTGGCCAACCCTTCATCCCTGCCTTTAAAATAAAAGTAAATGAAGACTTTACTATACACACCATGACTTGCCTTGCTTTTTTTACTTAACAATATTGCATTTTATATGACAATAGTGATCCAAAGCTGCATCTACAAATATCCTCATTTTTTAACCCCTTCATAGTATTCTATTAAATGCATACAGTCTATTTTACTTAACCAATTCCCAACTGATGGACTAGTGGGTGACTTCTAAATTGGGGGTCTGTCAAACAATACTACAAGGCATATGTCTGGGCCTAAGTCTTCATGCAAAAGGGAAATTTATTCATTAAGTAAAATTTCTTGTCAAGTTCCCCAGTCAAAGGGAATGTATATTTCTAATTTCAATAGATATTGCAAAATTGTCCCAGAAAAGAGTATATAATTTACATTTCCACTAATAAAGTATGAGAATGCTTCTTTCCTCACACCCTTGCCAGAGTGTTAGCAAATTTTCTGATCTTTGCCAATCTGACAGCTAAAATAGTTTTTAGTTGCTCTAATTACCTTCCTTAAATTAAAAGTAATGTTGAACATTTTTTTCATATGATTAAAGGTCATTTTCTTTGAGCTAACCATTCATATCTTTTGTGTTAAAGCCAGTGGATAGAAATTTTTTTTCCAAGTTCTATTCAAATTACCTCTGAAAGATAACTGATCAATATCTTTAGACTTTGGACTTATAAATCCCCTGGCAAGCAGTATGCCATGCCATTCAAAGTGGCTTCAAAACATTTAAGACACATACTAAAAAAACAAAGATTATACCACACGGGCCGAGCCCGTGGTGCACTTGGTAGAGTGCTGCGCTGGGAGCGCAGCGACGCTCCCGCCGCGGGTTCGGATCCTATATAGGACTGACCGGTGCACTCACTGGCTGAGTGCCGGTCATGAAAAAACGACAAAAAAAAAAAAAAAAAAAAAAAGATTATACCACACATTTTTTTTTAAATGGTATGTGTCTACTACATAGCAATTATTTATTTCCTAAACTGCCTCCTCTTCTTTGCAGGACTTTTACATCTCCCTACAAAACATTTCCTAAAAAAGAACTCAGAAAACTAATGTTACAACACTCTAGAACAGTTACATAGAAGCATGCATGATACTTATATGCAATTTTGCAAAAGAAGACTTACTTGTAGACACTCAGACACTGTATCAAACGAATGTTGAAAACTTACCCGTTAATAGATTTGAAAAGTGTTTCATACTCGTAATCTCTAAGATCAAGCCTGAAACAATAAAAACAGTTAAAAAAAATCTATTTCTCAAACTTAAGAAAAAAAGTAAGCCTCTAAATGAAGTCATCACATAAATTTTAAAAAGCCAGGTTAAAAAATAATACTTAAATACTAGACACTATTACCTCTCTACCTACCGAGAGGTTTTTTTCAAACTACATAAAAGCCACATAATTATATCCTTGTTTTGCTAATCAGACAAGTAAACATGTTTTTCTGTGGTCTCATGTAACTTAATATTGTGAAGTTGTGTTAATACACAAAACATTAAAGACCATGAGATTGGGCACCAGTAATTTCTCTGCTAGCCAAGAACTATAAAAGAAATGTAAGACTATTCAGTAGTTACACGTAAAAACTAAATAAAGAACTTTATTACTATGTCTAGCTTAACTACAGGCAGTTTTAGCAGATAAAAAAAATACACTTAAGTGCCAAGTTCCTGCTTCATCTCACCCCCCCACCAACCAGTTGGAACAGTCTGGGGACTAATTGTGTATTCAAGTCAGAACAGTTCAGATCTAGTGACAGACTACAGACAAATCACTGCAGACTGGCCTAATAGCCCAGGTAATTATTCTGAAGCACTCTTGATCCAACACCCCTCAAGAGCCTCCTAACAATCACCAGGTTATTGATGATTTTATCCCCTTTCTCCAAGAAATTCAATTGGATTGATCTGTGACAATTGGCAACAACCTTCAATTAAGTCACAGTGAGATGTCTGCTCTTCCAAGAGTTCAATAAAACACAAGAACAAGGGGAGAGAGTATCACGTTCGGGAAATCTTTGTAAGAACTCTCTACATTCAGCATTCTTCAGTTTCTATAAGAGAATAACAAGGCATGTGACCTCTTAAACTGCCTCAAAAGAAACAAATTTATGATCCGATGTCAACTACAGTCCTTTTCTGCCTCACAGAAGTTTCAGGAGTTAGCACATCTCTCCCATTAAGTAGACACTTAACAATGATGCTCAGAACTTGGCTATGCCAAGCAAACCCCTCTAGGCTCTCCTCTCAGTCCAAATAAGCTTTGCAAATCCAGGTCTGTTGTTCAGAAGTTCACAATAAATCTCCTTCTGGCAGAAAGCCACAAAGCAGTGGGTGATACTTGAACGGTGCTTACCCTTGTCTTAAATGGAGAATAAACTGGCAAGCAGTCCTGCCTTGGGACGCGATAGGGAGGTGACATGTGAGTCCACATGTTCCTGGTATTCTGCCAGGCCAATTTCCCCAGATTGTGCAACAAAAAGGAACCAACCAGTCAGAACCCAGAATGCTCCCCATGGATATTTAAATCAGGATGGGCCACCACCACCACCGTCAAGGACCAGAATGGATTTAGATCACTCAGCCACACTCCAAGGATTTCCTGACAGCTAGCTGTGAAGGCTAGTTTTGCCTAGTTTCAGTCATTTCATTAATTTTAAATAAATGGCTCCCACACTGTCCATGACTGGATTTTGGGGACCCACTTATCACTAATAAGGGTGGGGGAAGAGGTGGTGTCATGAACTCTAGTGCCTCACTGCCCTGGCAGAGAAAACAGGCCAGGTCACATGTTTTGAACACATATTAGTTACATGTTGTGTTTTAAGCCCCTCTCAACAGGATATGAGAAATAGTTTCACTCTCTCTGAGAGTAGCTTAAGCCTGGTAATGATGGCAAAGGAGACTTAGCTTCATCAGCGTAAAAAGGAGTGGCGGGCATGGCTGTCAATAGAGAGTCCTCACCCCATTTAAAATCAGATCCAGATCATTGTCTTCAATAGCACAGGAATTCAGAATTGTATGAACTCTTCTGATTTGTAAATGTTTAAAAATGTTTTAAAACACTATGTGAACAAAACCCATTTTCAAGCCAAAAGCAGCCCTTGGCTACCTCTGAGGAGGCAGGACTCTGTGTTTTTCACTGATTCAACAATAGGAATTTATGTTAACCTGAGAGTACCAAGCACCTGAGAGAGAAGGTAGCAAAAAGAAAGCAGGAGACTAAAGACAAACTTCACCTATCTCAGAATTTTGCCAAGATCTCCCATCTCCTTTTCCTTTCTTGGCCCCCAGCATCCAGAAGTCAAAAATTAACATAACATTATCATTGTGATCATTTCAATCTCATTCTACATCAGGTAATCCTTCGTAGGCTAATCTAGAAATTTAACCCCCACGGTACATTGTTTCTACAGGATCAGGTCATTCCAATTCCAAACAATATACTTTAAAATGAACTTTGGGAACCCAAGCTGGAAATCCACCTACATGCTAACAATCACGTTCTCAGCACCTTGGTCATAAACACTAGAATTTCACAAGTCATCCGGTTTCAAAGCTTACCTAGTTTCAAAACTTCCATCATTCTCAGATGTCTATTTCTTCATGCACGTCCCCTTTTATTTTATTAGTCATCATGACTTGCTGATTCTTTTTTTTTAAGAGCATTTACATATCAACCCCACAACCACTGCTGGGAGCCAAGTCCTCACCACTTCACACCTAGCCTATGGCCTCTGACTGGTCTACCTGCCTTTCATCATCCACATTACCAGTACTCACATCCTAAAACAGTGTGCATTAAAAGCTTCCATGATCCAAACTTTCAAATACGTTCTGAAGACTCTTGATGGATTTTGGACGTGGCCAGTACCATTGTGCACACAATAAGCACCAGCACGCACACAATACGCACCAGCACAAAACAGCCGCCAGCCTTGTCTTCCACTCCAACATCAAGCCCCTCCCCGCTTCCCTTTACAAGAAGCCTCCTGACTTAGAAACAATGTTCCGGCTTCTGCATTGGCCCAGTTCTCCACCCAGTTACATCAACTTAATGGTCCTTCCCCCTGTACATTTAGTGCCCAAAAGCTAATATAAACTCTCACAAACCCATCGTTGGGGCTGTCCACATTTTCAGGGCAGCCCCGGGCTGCCTGCCACTTTGAGCACAGCCTGGCAGATTTTCTTCCTTTAATAAAGCTTGAATGGTACCCAGCATCTCAGCTCATTTTCTTTCATTATGGTGCCGAAACCCAGGAAGTATTTTGGCCAACACTGTGGACAATCCTCTCTCTCTCGGTGTGATTGGCCCTCGGCCACCCTTCCCAGACCTGCTAGAACCAGGTACAGACAGGACTCTCTCTACTTTCGCTGTTTCAGACCAACACATCTAACACCAGCCTCAATTCAGGGTGAGTCAGTGGGTCAGTCCTGTCTCGTCTCGGGTTCCCCCATCTCGCTCTCTTGTTCTCAAAGCCCAGGCACCTGGCCAACGGAACTCTTCTCGTGCCTCCCAGCTACTGGAGGATGCTCATCTAGCCACTCACTGGCTTTTCTCTCAAAAAGAAGGTGGATAGCAGAGAGGACGCTCCTTGTTGGCACACTTCTTCTACCAGGACTGACTGCCCTTTCTCACCCTCTAAATGGGATCCCCACAATCCAAACCTCCATGCTCTATGCCCTTGGGCTGTCTCCTGGACAATTTCTTGGCCTCCAGGGAGACATTAAACCTAAACATCTCGTTTTCTACTGTACTCGGCACTCTATGCCTCTGGGCCGTCTCCTGGGCAATTTCTCGGCCTCCAGGGAGACATTAAAACTCAAACACCTCGTTACAATGTATCCCAGTGGCCACAAGATGGCACTCGATTTAGACACTCACCGAAGTGGCAAAAGCTGTAGAGATTCCTTGTTCAAGCCTTCTCCTATCTCTGAGCTTGTTCTTCTCTCTGTCAAAACTGTCCTATGTCTCAAATTCTCCTAGCTCATGCTTGACCTCTCCTTCCAGACTTGGATCACTCTTCTGAACCATCAACCCTCCACATTTCTCTCTCTTCCCCACACCTGGCCCCCAGACACTCGTCCTCAGCCCAACTCCTCCCCTTCTCTCCCTTCATGAGGTAACAACCCCATCTCAGATCTGGCTTTTTATAACCCTTCCATGAAGTGGCTGGGATGAAAGGAATTGCCTGAGTCCATGTACAGGGAGCAGGTCTGGATGGCGGCTCAGGTACATGCTCAAAATAATAGGTGGCCTGTGGGAGCTGTTGCTGTTCCTTGCATGGACCCAAATTGAAACTACTAGGCTGGCCATGGAGATTGGGATCTCCAGGATAATATGATCACACACCTACTTCACAGCCTCCAAAAGGCTACTCACAAGTCAGTCAATTATGACAAGCTTAGAGAGATCACATAGAGATCCACTGAAAATCCCAGTCAGTTCCTAACACACCTTTCTGAGGCTTTACATAAATACACATGTATAGATACAAACTCCCTGCAGGAATGGCCCTCTTACACTCTCATTTCATTACCCAATCAGCCCCTGATATTCAAAAACTATAAAAAGAGATCAGGCCAAATACCAGCTCCTGGCTAAATGCCATCCATGGCTCACATACTCCAAAGCCGGCTGCAAATGCGGTCAACCAGGCCACTCAGCACAGGCCTGTTGTACCCCAGGCCCCCTAACTGGGACCTGTCCTCACTGCAAATGGCCAGATCACTGGGGGATTGACTGTGCCACTCACCAGAGAGGGAGTGGCCCAGTCCCCAACCTACAGACTTTGGCCTCACAGCCATCTCCACCAGAGTTTCTCAGCTTTTTCCCAGGAGGAGGACTGATGATGCCCAGGGCCTGAGGTCTCCACGGAGATCACCACGCATGAGCCCATGGTAACTCGCCTCATAGTAGGTAAGCTGATCTCTTCTGTCATCAATACAGTGGCCATTTACTCTACCGTTCCTGAATATGTAGGACCAACAACCCCATCCTCTATTCCAATAGTAGGGGTCATGGGATCAGAATACGGCCCACAGATCAGTCAACCCCTTTCCTACACCCTACAACACACCCAATTCACACACAAATTTTTGATAATGCCTCAATGCCCAGCCCCCTTACTGGGACGGGACATCCTTTTCAAAGTCAAAGCTACTCTTACCCTAAACACTTTAACTCCAGCTACAATACTCTTGCTATAGGCCATACCCAGACCTGGCCCCTGAGACTTCCCCTTCCCCCTCCCCGTCAGGCAAGGTTAATCTCTAGTATGGGATGCTTCTTCTACCTCCATTGCTATGCACCATTCCCCTATCCTTTTTAAACTGTGGAACCCCTCTTTGTTCCCTAATGTCCCACAATACCCCATAGCTAACAAACACCTAATAGGCTTTAAACCTGTCGTACACAAACTCTTTTCTTCTCATCTCTCACGGCTTACCCACTCGTCTTTTAATACATCCATCCTTCCAGTTATAAAGCCTAACGGCTCATATCGTTTAGTACAGGACTAATCCTGCCATGTGCTGTTCCCAACAACTCACCTGGATACTACTACCTCAGGGGTTTCGGGACAGCCTCCACTTTCCGGCCAGGCCTTAAACTCAAGACGTACCCAAACTTCCCCCACAACCTCTAGCACTTTAATACAATATGTGGATGACCTCCTCCTTTGCAGCCCCTCCTATGAGGATTCACAGGCCCACACTGTTGCTCTCCTTAATTTCCTGGCCTCTAGGGGATATTGAGTGTCCCCCAGCAAGGCCCAAATTTCTTCTCCTTCAGTTCAAGAGTCTAATTTCTGAACTACCTACTCCTACCACAAAGATTGAAATCCTTTCTTTCTTGGAATTTGCAGGGTATCTTCACCTATGGATTCCTAACTTTGGTGTGCTCGCAAAACCACTTTATGGGGCAGCCAAAGGGGATCCTGCCATTCCTTTAGATCCCACAAAGCCCATTCATTTCTCCCTTCCAGTGATTAAAAGTTGCTTTCCTCACAGCCCCAGCTCTGTCTCTCTCAAACTTATCTCATCCTTTTATCCTATATGTCACCAAAACCCAAAAATTGGCAGTTGGGGTTTTGAGACAAAAGGCAGGAGATATTTTCTCCCTGGTTACAAACCTCTCTAATAACTAGACACCACATCTTGAGAATGGGCCCCTGTTTACGGGCCTTGGCGGCAGCCACCCCTTTACCACAAAAAAGCTCTAAACTAACTTTTGAACAACAAACAGTCAAGACCTTCTTAGCCATAAGGCCAACTCAATTCTCTCTCTTTCCCATCTACAACTTATTCACCTTACTTTCATTGAAAACTCGTAGTTCTCCTTTAAACCTTGCCTTCCCTTAAAATCCAGCCACTCTCATCCCAAAACACTCATGATCCTTAGAACACAATTGCATGGAGGCTTTAGACCTCTTTCTCAATCCTTTTCCAGTCTACGGCCATACCACCCTGAACGCGCCCGATCTCGTCTGATCTCAATCCTTTTCCACACATCTCCCTGCATCCCATTACAGGGTTCATAGATGGGAGCGCCACCTCCATGCCCGCTACCCAGGCAGGTTATGCCATAGTAAATCTAACACAAGCTATTGAGGCTGCACAACTCCCAAAGCAGGTTGGGGTTATACACTGCAGAGGACACCAAACCTCCAATGACCCCATAGCCCAGGGAAACAAACTGGTGGATCTAACTGCAAAACAGGCTGCTCAGTCACCAGGCCCCCACTCTTCCTCTCCTGCTCAGGTCCTTCTCATGGCCCCTACACCCTTATTCCAATACACACTCCAAGAAATACAACACCTCCAACAGTTGACAGCACAGAGAAAGGACAACTGGTATACTCTCTCTGGTTGCTATGTCCTCCCTACCACACAAGCTGACCAAATCCTTTTAGATTTCCATAATTCAGTTCATACAGGCTATGAACCCCTACTATGTTTTCCTCAGTCCTTATATTACTCTCTCCACATGGCCAAGTTACTAAAACAAATCACTCAAAACTGTCCTTTGTGTACTCGTTGCTCCAATCCTTTCCCACCCACCAGGCCAGAGGGTACAATCCTGGCCAGGATTGGCAAACTGACTTTACTCACATACCTCCTCACAAAAGGACACGCCATCTTCTAACCTTAGTAGATACCTTTTCAGGTTGGATTGAGGCATTTCCCTGCACTTCAGAGGATGCTACAGCAGTAACGCATGCTCTCACCTCAGAAATCATCCCTCATTTTGGCCTCCCCACCAGTCACTCACTTGCCTACAGGCTGCCCCCCGCAAGCCCACAGGCCTCAGGCCCCTCGAACTTATGTACGGTAGGCCCTTCATTCTCACACCTCTCCCTTCCAGCTCATCGCCTTCAGGCCAGTTATCTCCCTACTCTTTCGCTCAATAGAGATCTTAGGGAACAGGCCAACCTTCTATTACCTCACCCTTTCCCCAATACCCTCTCAGACTTTAAACTGAGCCCAGTACAGCAAGTGTATATTAAAACCCGAATCCCAAAGCCTCACTCACCATGCTGGGAAGGGCCTTATATAGTAATTCTTGCCACCCCCAAAGCAGTAAAAGTACTAGGAAAGGCCCCTTGGTATCATTTATCCTTGGTAAAACTAGCACCTGACACTTTACCCAAAAATCTATTAACACCAAGCCAGAGGGGTCCCTCTACTCGACCCCCAACCCAACATCTCCTCATCCTTCATCCATTTTAGGACCCACAAAACTGAAAATCTCCAGAACCTCCGCTCTTCCCCCAATCCCAAAAGAAAGATGATCTTTCCCCTGGTGATTGTCCTCTCACTCTTGCAGGCCTGCTCCACATCCCTTGCAGAAGAGCTACTATTATACTATTTGTTCTAGTACTTGCTACAGGATTGGCAGCAGCTGCCCCAGAGCAGTGTAACATTATAGGAAGATTTCTCCTGGCACTCCTTTACCTCCTATCAGTAGGATGCTTCTTAGCAATTTCATTGTGGCAATGTCCCCTTTAAATTCTTTTGGCTCCCTAACCCTTCGCATTCTTCCCGTGTTTTTCCTCCTATCTCAATGCTCCCCCTTACCTGGAACATGGAGGTTCCAGGCCCACAGGGACGATGCAGTCCTCAGCGAATCAGACTGGCCCGAGTGACTCATCTGTCTCCCACTTCGCGAGAAACTTTTTGTGGTCACCCCCCTCCCTGTCAATGCAGCCCTCAATGTGTCCACAAATGTCTCTTCACTTTCCTCTCATCTCACCTCAGTGGGGACTGTCAGCATTATGCGGGGCCTGCCCACACTCTGCCTCACTGACACCAAACACTACCACTCACTCACCCCGTCCTCATCCATGCCCTAAAAATGGAATATATTTCCTTTGTAAAACTACATTATCCTGTTGCCTGCCCCCCTAACACGATTTCTTGCATATTCTTTTAACTCATCCCTGAGATCACCCTCCAGACAGATGGCGGGATGGAGATGGGACTGGGACTAACTTCAGCCCCCTCCTCTCAGGAAGTGCCCCCTGCTCCCGTAGGGCACTAATTGTACCTTTTTAATTGGGGCAGGGATCCTTCCTGCAACTGGAACTGGCATAGTGGGCCCTGCTACTGCCTCTCAATTCAATCAAAAACTCTCAGAAGAACTAAGCATAGATAGCATCTCCTCCCTCCAGTGACAGGTCACCTCACTCGAGACAGTCGACAGTCAACAGTCCCTTTATAGAACCATCGGGCCCTTTACTTCCTTACAGTCGAGAAGGAAGGCATCTGCCTCTTCTTGGGGGAGGAATGCTGTTATTATGTAAATGAGTCTGGGTTGATCCAAGACAACTTAAACCGTTTCATTGAACCCTTGGATACCCTGCTTATGTCCCTACTAGGACCCCTGACTGTGCCTCATCCTACTTTTTGGTCCCTGTCTCTTTTGGTGTTTCTCTAATTTCTTGCAGGAATGTATACAGGCTTTCACCAACCAAAAGGTCGCCAAATTATTCCTGCGAGGAGGATATCAGCCCCTCAGAATCAGTGACCCTTCCCCGGAAGAATACAGCCTCCCCACATGAAACCAATACCCCACCACCTAATTATTTTGCCCACCAACATAAATCTTTTATTTTTCATATCTTCGCCCATCTCCAGCAGGAAGTACCTTCAGAAGAATGAAACCTCTGCCCCTTTTCCCTTCTTATACTTAAAAGGCAGGAATGATGGATTTTGGACCTGACCAGCACCATTGTGCACACCATAAGCAACAGCACAAAATAGCCACGGCCTCGTCTTCCACTCCAGCACCAAGCCCTTCCCCACTTCCCTTTACAAGAAGAAGCCTCCTGACTTAGAAACAACTTTCTGGCTTCTGCATTGGCGCAGTTCGCCACCCAGTTACATAAACCTAATGGTACCTCCCCCCGTACATTTCGTGCCCAAAAGCTAATATAAACTCTTGCAAACCCATTGTTGGGGCTATCCCCATTTTCAGGGCAGCCCTGGGCTGCCTGCCACTTTGAGCATAGCCTGGCAGATTTTCTTCCTTTAATAAAGCTTGAATGGTACCCAGCATCTCAGCTCACTTTCTTTTAACTCTCAGGAGCCTCTTCCTCAACTCTAAAACTATGGTATTATTGGGTTCTAAATAAGATTTCATTTAAAAAACTGAAGACTAATGAATGTCAAAAGGAAATGTTCATCTTGAGGGTAGAGACAGTTAATTTAAATGTAAAAGATCAAACAAGGAGACAATTCTTACATGTTTAAACATAAGACCATTTTTTGATACAATTCCCTAAACTATAATATTTGCATTTCGATTTTTATTAATATTATATTTGAACAGTTCTTTTTTTGTTATACTTTTAATGAGAAATTATTTATAAAAAGGGGTTGGGCAGGGTATATAGTTGTGTTTTGTGTGAGAAATCATTTATAATGGATTAGATGAAGATGCTGGGAGATTCTAAAATACACTAATTTAAGCTGACAAGATATTATAAATACTTATATGATTTTGTTTGTTAGCTCTCAAATGAAAACATGAGTAGATTCAGATCCTTCTAAATGAAAGTATGAGATAAATATTTTTAATCTTACTGGGTTATTTTATCACAAAAATAATGTAGATTCTTTAAAACTGCCAATACCTATAATTTAAACTCAAGCAACACTGCTGCGTTAGTTATTTACAAACATTTAAAGTAGAATGTGAAGATATTTTAAAAATCATCTTCTAAACATCTCCTTCATTCCCTAACTATTCTTTTATCCTAATATTATGGAATAAACCTGGTTAAGTTGTAGATTCTTTTTATCCATTATCTATGAGGACCACTTTTTCTGGGGTAAAGACAACCAACATCTCTTTCTCAAACTAATGTGTCTGATGCATACAACAGGCACACCTTTAATGATGTTACAGATACACATAGCTTCATACATTAAACAATTTAATGAGAGACTCTAAGCACTAACTTTGTGGCAAAAATCAGGTGCAGTGTTACTACATTTAACTGATGTAATCATAGGAAGAGAAAGCATTAATTTTAGAGATAAAAGAGCAATTTTTTTATACAGTGTAAAAAACATCAAACCATACCTTACAGGCACAACTCTTGCACCTGCAGCCTCCAGATACTTTACATAGGATGCAGCAATATAGTATTTTCCAAGCATTCTCATTTCTTTACCATGACATCTTTGCATTAATATTCCTAAATAACAACAAAAAAGCTTTAGTTTCAAGCAAATTCCTTTTTTTCTTGCTCAGAAACTGAATTACAGTAAAAATAGCTATTTTATTCTTTCAATTCACAAAGTTAAATAGGAAGTTTCTCCTGCAAGTCTATCAATAGACTTTGGGAAAGGAGTGGTGGAGGCTGATCTGAATTTCAAGTAGCCTCCTCCCTCTCAACACATCAGGGAGGACAAATTAGCCCCCAGAGTAGGTTTACAATAGCACCAGCATTCTTCTCGCAACCTTAGACCTGGAATCCATCTCAGAGTACAGATGCTTAAATCTTACAAGGCAGCCACTCCCTTCCCACACACTCAAAGACACAATGATTCCTTGATGACAAAGCAAAAGAGTGAAAATAATTTCCCTCCAAATCTCTCCACAACCACCAAGATCACCTTAATCCAAATAACCATTATCTCACGTTCCCCCTCCCCCTGCTATTATAATAGTCTCTTACAGGGTCTCTCTACAACCTATATTAAAAAACAAAAAACAAAAAAAAAACTAACCAGAACACCACATGGAAGCATATCTGATCCTATCACCATTCCTTCATTTAATATATATTGTTGAATCATACTATATGCCAATGAACTAGGTACTGTGGACATGTGGGTGAACAAAACAAAATCCCTGCCCTGGAGAGGAGGAAGAACAAACAATAAACAGATTAAAAGGTGCAATATGCAGTGAGATAGCTGGCAGTAAGTGCTAGGGAGAAAAAGAAAAGGGGGGATGGTCCCCATCTATCAAGGGGAAGACAGTCCCTTAAACAGAGTGGCCAGGCAAGTTCTCCTTGAGAAGGTTGAACATGACATTCGAGACAGGACTTCAGAGAGGTGAGGGGGTATGCCATATTCAGAGGGAAGAGCAATCAGGGCAAGTTCAAAGACTGTAAGTCAGGTGTGTGCCTATCATACTGCAAGGAGTCCATAGAGCTAGAGCCATGTGAGCAAAGGAAGAAAGCAACAGGAAATAAAATGAGAGAGATACAGATCAGCAGGGGCCACCACCTTGCTTAAGCACCTCAGCAGGTTCCTAAACTTTAATAAACTCTGGAAGATCCTGTGTGATCTGCCCTACCCACCTCTCTCACCTTCTACTACTGAAATTCCAGTCCCAGCATAGTACTGGCATCCAGTATGCATCAAAACACGTCTGTCCAGTGAGTACCTGGGCCTTTGTCATTCAATACCTCACCATTTGGAACACCTTGTATGTCTCTGCAGGCCACCTGACAGGAAGAGCTGTCATCTATATTAATCACTTCTGTATTCCAAGCTTCTTACAATAATTGGCATTTACCAGGTGCTCAGTTAACAAATGTCAAAATGCCAAAATTTGTTCAGTAAGTCTGTTTTTCTCCTCGCTGGTAGGTAAGATCATCTTCACTAAGGAAAATAAAAGTTTGGCTAGGGAAAAAAGAACTAGGGAGTGCCATAGGAAATGCAGTGGTCCGGGGCAGGCAAGGGTGAGGTGCCTGGGGGAGGGCCCCTCAAAGGAGGGCATGGGGCAGCATGGGAACAGAAGGTGCCAGAAACAGAAAAGCACAAGAGTAAGTTCCAGCAACATCACCCCCTCTCCCTGCCCCACACATACTCACTTTACCCACCTATGGGAAAAGAGCTCAGGCTGTACTCCCTGTCCCTCAAAATGTCACCAAAATTCCACCCATACTTTAAGCCCATTTCACAACATTTGTGGCTACCTTCTCTTTAAATCCTTTGCACTTCTTAGAGCAATGCCTTGAACATAGTAAATGCTCAGTTTACTATTTTGTCTTAATTGATAAGGGTAACCAAAAGCATATTCCCTTTTTCTATATTTAACCCAGGGCTACCCTTGCTTCTAGGAAAGGAAAAAGAATCCCCTCTCTTATTTTTTTTTTTTCTTTCTGGACCCACAATATACAACTCACTGCATATAATTATATTTTGAGTTAATTCTACTTGGAGAATCTAACTACCATTTAAAACAGCTATGAAATTAGCTCCAAAATTCCAAATATTGGTAAGCAATTCATTTGAAAATTGGGTACCATATACATGAAAAAATGTTCATCTACTTTCTGTTTAGTTACAGAATACAGTGCACATCTTAGTAGAAGAAAAAATTAGTACGAATAGCATAATCCTACAGCTAAAATGAGGATGCTGAGAAATTCTAAAACACAATCTTAATTGTCAACACATAAATTTATTTTGACAAATTTTAATCCCAGGTTATTTCTCCTGGGTAGTTTTCCCTGCCCCTGTCTCAAAGGTCTGTTCTGGTAATGTAAACTGATGTTACTCTCTTTTTAAAACAGAAATGTGTTTTAAACAAAAAATTACATGCTTCACTTTAACACCAAACAGAATTGACATTAGGTTCATACGAGCCACTACCGCCCTCCACTGCTGAAGATGACAAAATCCAAGGTATATCTTAATTTCTTGATTACCTAGTCTATTCCCATTTTATACATATAATGCACTGTCTTTTGAAATACACCCTCAACCAACGAAATTTTAATGAATACAATGCATGTACAAAATTTGCACATACAAAACAGTAGAAATTCTCAGCTATGTGCAAAAATAAGGACATTTTTCTTTTAGTAGAAATTCCTAGCCATGTACAAAAAAAAAGAAAATCCGCGAGATTCTTCACAGTGCACCCTCTTCCCTCCCAACTTTAGGTGTCACATGAGTTTAAGGAAATCAACCAGGCATCTGCTACATTTCGGTACGAACCAAATGGTGTCAGCCGGCTACTCTCCTGTACGCGAAGGCACACATCGTAACCCTGAGGTTTTTCCGAGGAGCGAAGTGCCCGCTGCAGCCGGCCAGCGGCAAGCGCCGGGCGCTGAACCCGCCCCGCCCCCGTCCCCCAGCTGTGGCCCCCGTCCCCCAGCTGTGGCCCCCGTCCCCCAGCTGTGACCTCCGTCCCCCAGCTGTGGCCCCCGCATTGCCTTCTTACCAATAATGGGTTTCTTGGAGCGGCCGTGGTGTCGGGACAGCCCGGGGCTGGCCGCCCCGCAGAGCAGCAGGCCCAGCACGCACAGCAGGCGGCCCAGGCTAGCCATCGCACTTGCCACCTCCCGCCGCCTTTCAAAGGCACTGCGGCGGCCGGGCGGGGGCCGAGTGGCGCGCGGGGCTCGGACGGGCGGTGCCGCGCCGCGCAGGCCTATGGGAAATGTAGTCCCGGCGCGCGCGCGCGGAGACCGCGGGGCGGGGGCGGGAGCGGGCGGCTCAGGGGCCGCGGTCGGCCCTCCCGCCCCATCGCCCGGCCCGCGACCCCGCGAGACTGACGCGCTGCCCCGCGGCCTCTGCTGGGACTCCGGAAACGCCTAGGGAGGGCTCCGGGTGGTCTCGCGTCCTCGGTCTTCCTCTTCAACTGTAAGGTCGATGTGGCCTGAAGTCACCGGTACAAAGCTGGGGCGGCCAGCCCAGCTCCTCGAAGGGGAAGTTCTGGGCCCGCCTGGCCGCGCGTGGTAACCAAGCAGCAAGGGGGCCTGGCGAGGGATTCTAGAAGTCGCCTGAGAACTTTGCGCCTACTGTACCTCCTGTTTAAAAGCTCCGGGGCCTGTGTCCGGGAATGTTGTCAGCCTGGTCGACACCCCAGCGTTCTCGTAAGGACAGTCTGTGACTTCGGAGGTAATTTCCACAGCTTGCTATTTTGGGGGGGGGGGGGTCCAGGCATCTGGAGGAGTGAAAAAGGGGAGAAGGATGGACGTGAACACATTCACCGGTGCGTCACCTCTCCTCACCTCACCTTAGAACTGGATCGGGGAGTCGGCCGACTCCTGGCTTCTACTGCAAAAGGGTAAGTCCAGCCGCACCTGCAGACGATGGCTTCTCCTGATAAAACTCGATGTTAGCACCAGCCGTGGACGACCACAAATTGTGTCCTATGATCAGGGGCAGAAGTGATGACTGGTTCCTACTCAGTCAGTAGAAGTAGTTTGAGGGTTCCTAATCGCTTGTAATAGGTGGAAGTTCCCACCTATAAAGGCCAAGTTAAATTCAAAATAAAATTGTTTTCTAAAGAGTATTTAAAAACCTACTGGATCAATGCTAAGTACAGAAGATGAAAAGACGAATTGGACAATGTTTTTTTCACAAGAGGAATACAATTTAGTAAGGAAAGAAGAAGACAGGCACAGAACATGACTTGTAGAGAAAACAAGTGCAAAGTTTTGGCGTATTTCAAGAAGAGTGAATGCAATAAGCAGTCTGGTTTAACAAGAAGATAATGATGCTGTAGAAAGGTGTAGTGAGAGATAAGTCCCAAAGGATGTGGTGAAAGATATCCTGAAAGTGTGCAGCTGGTTTTGAGCATAATTGAATAGACAAGGATCCTTTATAAATACAAATCTGTGATGCTGGAGCGATTGACTGTCCACGTGGAAAAAAAAAACTTAATTAATTCCTGGCGTTACACACAAAAATAAACTCCAGGTGGGGTAAAGATGTAAATGTAAAAGGCAAAATTTACACTTTGATGGAAAAATATATACCATTGGTGGTTGGAAGAATTTCATCAAACATTATAAAAAAAAAATGTTAATGGAAAAAATTGATAGATTTGGCAATGTTAAAATTTTAAAAACTTTTTATAACTCTGAGTGAATTTAAAGTAAGGCACAAACTTGTAAAATATATTTACAAAATATAAAATTTTTAAAGTATTCATTTCTAGAATATACAAAGAAATAAAATCAATAAGGACAACTCACAAGAGAAAAATGGGAAGAGAATATGAAAAGCGAACTAAATTTTCATATTAAGACAAGAATATTTATATCTATTAGATTGATAAAAATGTAATCCTTTGGTAATAACAAGTCAAGGTTGTAGTGAAATGAGAATTCCCTAGTGTAGCTAGTAAAATTGTAAATTACTACAGCTGTTTTGGAGAGCAATTAGGAAATATCTGGTAAAGATGAAGTTTCACATCTTCTGTAACCCAGCACTTTTCAGATGTAGAAATATACCCTAGAGAAACATGAACTTGTAAACAAAGAAACATGTACATGTATGTTCTTTGCAGCATGTTTTTGTATTAGTGAACTATTAAATACAATGTAAATGATTATCAATGAGTGAATGAATAAATTGTATAATTAATAGACTATTAGGAAGCATGACAATGAATGAATTGGAGCTACTTATTAGCAGAATTATATCTCTACTAATAAGAAATAATAGAAATAAATTCATCTAGAGGATAATTTTAACTGCCTGAACCAGAACCTCTCCACACATCTTCTCCAAAAAACTATGAGATGTACAAAGAGTGCAAATAAAACTACGTATGATCAATGTCTTTGGCAATACTAGAAGACAGAGGATACTGCAAATTGATAAGTACCAAAATCCAACAAAGCTGCCTCCACTGCTGTAAAACTGGTGCAGAGAGTGGGGGAAGCAAAGCTTCAGAGAATCTTTGAAAAAGTATAGAGAGGTGTGTGATACAGACAAAGCATAAGCAAAATTGAACCCTAAAAGAAAATGTTAAACATTAAATGCCAAAATACTCAAAAAGCCTCAGTCTTGGTAGTTTACAGCACTGGCTACAAGGAAAAGACTCGAAAATGAGTGAGACCAGAAGTGGCAGCTTCAAATAAGCACTGCTTCTGAGGTTGAATCAGCTATATTGACAAGGGATAGTGCCCTTTAAAGACAGAGCAGTGAAGGTAAAGAAGAAAGTAAGAGAGAATATTAAAGACCCCATAGAAGCAAAAGAGAAGTCATGCCAGCCACCCCACCTCACCCTCACATACACACCACTGCCACCACTAAAAATTTATCTATTAAGAAATTGTACTTCACTATACTGACAGAAGAAAACATTTTTCAACTAGGAGTGTGTCCACAGTTGGCCTGTAAAAACAAAAAATAAAAATTTAAAAAGCAGCACTTCAAAGAAAGAAAGAGGAAAGGTGAAGTCTAACAATTCACCTAATGAAAATTCCTTCTCAATAAAACAAAAAAAACTAAGACCAACTTCCAAACTAATATTAAATATCCTCAAAAACAACCTTTAGATTGTGTGTGTGTATGTATCAAATATAGAACAAAGATTTCAAAACCTAAGAATAGAAATGGACAAAAACAGGAATATAGCTTCTCCCTCTTACTAAACACCAACAAACTAGAAAGGAATGCCAGAAGTCAGAAATGAGGAATAAATTAATACTGTCCAACTAAAGCAGAAAAGATTCAAATGGAAATTTAATAAAGGTAAGTGAAGAAAAAAAGGAGTCAATCAAAGAAATTAAAATGATATAATGAAAGAAGTAAAAATGGGTCAGAGAAAAAGTGTTGGAAATGGATGTCAGGCAAAGGTTTGACATATGTATTATGGGAGTCCTGGAAAAGGAAGAAAAGAAAGCAATGGAACAGGACTCGTATTTGTAATGATAATCCAAGATAAAAGAAAATTGGTCAAAATTGACCTGGAATGATCAACTCTGAGACTTATCCTAGTAAAATTATAGGACATTTAAAAAAAGAAAAAATTGTCAAGGCCACCAAGCAAAATGATCAATTTCTTTATGAGGGTATATTGGTCTGTCCCTTAGAATACCTGAAATTGGGTAATTTACAAAGAAACAATTTATTTCTTACTGTTTTGGAGGCTGGGAAGTCCAAGGACATCTGATCACAAAATTCCTCTTGGTGGGGACTCTCTGCAGAGTGTCAAAAGGTGACACAGGGTATCACATGGTGAGAGGGCTGAGCATGCTAATGTGCTTTCTTCATCTCCTTGTAAAGCCACCATTCTACTCCCACAATAACTCATTAAACCATTAACCTATTAATCCATGAATGGATTAGTCTTCATCATCCACTCACCTCTTAAAGCCCCCACTTTTCAAATACCATATTGGGGATTAAGCTTCAGTATGATATTTGGAGGGGACAAATATTTGAACCATATCAGAGAGTAAGAATATTAGAATGGCCTCAGACTTTTCAATAACAATGTAAAAATCAAGGCAACAATAGAATATTATTTTTAAAAAAAGAGAAACGTGGGTAAATTCTTAGTGCTATATGCAGCCAAACTGTACTTAGAGTATGAGGGCTATAAAAACAGTTTTGAGCATGGTATAACTGAGAAAATAATCACATACCCTTAGTGGAAACCAATGAAAAGATGAACTTTATCCAAACCAAAGGTGACTGGGAAAATTTAGCAAAGTAATTGAAGATGAGCATATATTTAATGGTAGAGATAAGACTAAAAGGTGAGGACATGGGTCAAAGAATAGGCTGTAAACATTATATGCTCTGCCAAATAGAATGCAATTCAAGAAATGAGAGGAGAGGGGAGAGAGAAAAAGGAAAGTAAAATAAGATTATTGACTGTGTATAGGTAATAGGTGGAAGTCAAAAAGTACCGTTTAAAACTAACCAGAAAAAGTTAAGAAAAGAGGGATAAAAGACAGGATAAAATTTACAAACATCTGTACTTATACACATACATAAATGATTCATTGATGTAGAGAGAAATCCTAGCTCAAACAGATTCTACTGGGCAAAAGATAAATTAGTGGAGTTTTTGTAGTTACAAAGGACTGGCAAAAAAGGATTGGAAACTATAAAGCACATGGTTAGATTTTCCCATAAGATGTGCTGAGTTCCAGGATGGTACCAGAGATTGGCAAGGCTGAGCAGGAAAGATAGAGCGAAACCTTCAACTTTTGCAGAACTTGCAGACAAAGTCCCATTAGATGGCGAGGACTGCAACAAGCACACAACAGATCTCTTCTTCAAGACACTTGCCAGATTTTGAACCTACAAAGGGTGGAAACTAAGTTTAAGACCTGAAAAAGGCAGAACTTTCAAGGCTGGAAAAAAAGAGAATGTGCAGGATATCAATCAAAAGCCCAAGAGAACCAATCCTAAAGAATGGCAAGAGATGGACTGAGTCTTACTAAATCCATAGCTGAGCCCAACCCAGCTTGAGGCCTGATTGGATTGACTAGCTCTCGCTCTGTCTGACAAAAGGAAAGAAGAACTATCACTGGAAAATATTACCTGGAGCCTCTGCAGTTAAATGCAATGCCCAACATGCAATGAAAGATTGCTGAAAATATGAAGAAGCAGAAATATGTAATAGTAATTTTAAAAGAAAAATAAATTGGAAGACCCATAGATTATCCCGATACTGGATTTGGAAGACAAGGCTATTATTCTAAACAAAATGTGATTCATTTTAAATAAAATAGAGAAAAGGGCAAAGTGGATGAGAAAAAATTTTAGAAGAGAATCAGAATCTATAAAAAATTTTTAAATTTTCTCTGATGTACCTTAAGAATAAGGTCTCCTTGTTTGGTGTAACAGTTTTAACTGCAAGACATTATACCATAAGAGGATCCCATTTTACTAGTACAGTTGCACCTAAGACTGTAATCACTGTACGTTAACAAATAAAAACAGCTAAGCAAAAGCCTTAAGTAAGTTTAATGGTCATGCAAAACAAATCAAAATGGATACCTAGAGTAAAACACATTGAATGCAAAAAAAGAAAAAAAAGTTCAAGGAGGAAGCAAAACACAATTACCATTGAAATTTCAAAGAATAAAACAAAGACCACCAGAGCTAACAAACAAAAATAAAGCTGAATCTCTTAACTTGCCAGGTGAGGGACCACCCACTAATGAAGAAATCCACTAATTAGTTCACTGAGAGGGGTTTTAAGTGCTAGAAAGATGTTCCTGGTGGTTACGCTATTTAAGGATTGAAAGCTAGCACTCAGGAAAGGACAGTTGGTTAAAACATGCTCCGTTGTTTATTGTCAGTACACAGACTTCAGGTAGGTCCAGAAGAGTGCAGTAAGTTCTAGAAGTGAGTCTGGTTTCCAGGATCTGATCTGTTGAGTACGGATGCAGAGGCTCCAAGTTCCACAAACTTCTTCAAGTTCTACATAGCTAATACAGTTGCCAAGAGTATGGTGGATTCCAGCCACTTTCTGACTGATACCTCATTCTTCCTACTATATTGGTATTTAGATGTGATAAGGAAAGTTTCTAGATTGACCTTTTGCAATCTGTTTAAGAACTACTTGAAATAATAAGATTTATTATCAATAATTTGTTTTTCTTAAATAAGTCTAATAGTATTATAACATCTGACAGGGCCTAGGTTCAAAAAGGACATTTTTTGTATTCTCCTCTAAGTTTAGATCTATTTGTTAACTGAAAATTCCATCCTAATTTTGCATCAATTTTTTATCTAAAATAATTCAAGTTTTTAGGCTAATGTTTTGCCTAAGGATCAGGGCAGGGTTTTCACCACCGTCTACTTTTATATTCTTTATTACCTCTAGGGGAAAGCACCAGTAACAGTGTTTGACTCCAAATGCTTGCAGCCATTTGTTGTTAAAAATACCACCAACTGTTACCCAGAGTCTTGGGTGCTGTTCATCTGAATGCTATAACATATAGGTCTCTGATCAACTGCCTGCAGATCACCCCTGGCTCATCCAGCAGAAAGGCATTCGGCTGTGCCCCAAAATTTGCCTAACCCCCTCTGAACTGTTCTGGATGTCAAGGCTTATGAAGAGCAGGAGAAAAGGAAGAAAATGTCCGAACAGAACATAAGCCTTGACATCCAGAACAGTAGTGGTGGTATGGAAAGGAATACTCCAGCATTAGTCCTTGGGTAAAATTAAAAGTGGCATAAAGAATTTTCATTACAACTGCTCTTGACTCACCCTTTGGTCTGAAGAGGGTTTGGGGAGACCACATATGGCTTATCTCTTCAAAGGGAGAGATCAATGCACTTAGTGAGGCCCCCACTAAGGAACTAAACAGGTCACCAGAGGAAGAGGAGATAACTGAATAAATTAGGACATTTCATTATTACCAATGTGACATATATCCAAAAGTTTAATGAAGTCATTCTTCAGACATCTGTTTCCTTTTTGTGTGTGTGAATGATTGTTGTGTCTTTTTTCCTGCATGTATTTATTTATTTATTTATTTTTATTAGCTCCCACATACAAGTGAAAACATGTGGTATTTCTCTTTCTGTGCCTGGCTTACATCTATTTCCATTTAGTGAAATCAGTAAGTTTAGTAACAACAGGACATACATTTCTGGGGGAAGGCCAATGCTCATTATCACAAAAGAAAGGATGCTTCTCCAACATCTTCCCAGGCAGAGCTCTATTTGCTGAAAACAGTACCCCAAAACTTTTAGAACTACCAGCCAAAGAAACAACTATAATCTCTTCTAGCTAAACTCTGTTCTAGCTGATTCTCCTTGATTCACAAGGGGATAGAAGGAAGAAGGTAGGAGCAAATCTAAAGGGTTTTCTCTTGCAATGCTGTTGAAAAGGTGAAATAAACCATTCTAGTGCTTAGTGAAATGAGAGCAGCAGAAGTGCCCAGAATCTGGCTGAAGCATCTCTACTCTGTGTCACTTATTATGAAGGTGTAACAAGAGATTCCTCACTAAAGTCAGAAAAGGGTATTTCTTTGCAAGTCTTTCACTCATGACATTCTTAGATGGCAGGAAATTAATGTAATTTGCCCAAACTCTAGTGAGAATATACGTGCTATAGTTTGAATGTGTCTCCCAAAGTTCATGTGTGTTGGAAACTTAATCTCCAATGCAACAGTGTTGAGAGGTGGGATCTTTAAGAGGTGGTTAGATCATGAGGGCAATGGATTAATGTGGTTATCATAGGATTGGGTTTGTGTAGAGCTAGGGCTGGGTCTCTCTGGTGCTCACAGACCCCTCAAGCCTGTTCACAAACCCTTCACATGCAGGTCTACGAGCTAGGTAACTGGACAGAAAGGTCCTTAGAGCCTTGATTGAAGAAAGAGGAGTCTTTATTCAGCACACACAACACTATGAGCCGAGCAGTCCACAGAGAAACTCGAAAACTCAATTGCTACTGGCAAAGTCCGAAGAAAAACTGAGCAGCTGCCAGCAGAGTAAATATGCTCTATTTTTAGAATTGAGCTCTGCCTGGCCAGGGCTGCTTCCCAAACTCTAAAGGACACACACAATAGCAATTAACTAGAAAGACACATGGGTGCACATGCATACCAAGTCCACCCACACACAACTTGTTTACAAAGAGATGTCTAGGGAGCCTGACTAAATTTGCAAACATGCTCTTCTGCCTTTCTTCTACCATGGGTTGGTGCAGCAAGAAGGCCCTCACCAAGTGCCAGCAGCTTAACCTTGGACTTCCCAGCCTCTAGAACTGTGAGGAAATAAATTGTTGTTTTTTATAAATTACCGAGTCTGAGATATTTTGTTATAGCAACACAAATAATCTAAGACAATATATGAGAACAAAAAGGGTTTTTTTTTAATTTAAATTAAATTTTAAATTATATAAGTAATATATGAATACAAATTTGATATTAAAAGTTCTAATAATACAAAAAAGACCAAAGTTTCTTTTCTTCCAATTTCCTCTAATTTCCCAGCTTCTTTTTTATGTGTTTAAATAAGGTGTTTGTACATACATATTTTTCCACATCAGTAGATATTGATGTAGTCTACTATTTATAACTGCTCCATAGTATTTCATACTTTTGGACATATCACATTTAACCATTTCTCTCTTTTTCTACTGAGTTGTTCCCAATTCCCAGTTTTCTAAAAAATGTATTAATATTATTTTTGATTGGCATATCAATTGTATACATATATGGGGTTCAATGCAATGTTTTGATATATGTATACAATGTGGCATAAATAAATTAATATACCCAACACCTTGCTTATCTCATTTTTTATGGTGAAATACTTGAAATTTACTCTTTTTGTTATATCTGAAATATATATTATTAACTATAGTCACCCTGCAGTGCAATAAATCTCAAAACCTATTTTTCCTGTCTATCTGAAACTTTGTACCCTTTGGTCAACAGTTCCTCATTTCCTCCCTTCCCAATCACTCTTTAGCATCTGGTAACTATCATTTTACTCTCTACTTCTATGAGATCAACTTTATTAGATTCCATGTATAAGTGAGATCACGTTGTATTTGTCTATCTGTGCATGGCTTATTTTACCAGCATTATGTACTTCAGATTCATCCATGTTATTGTGAATGACAGTATTTCTCCCCTTTATAAGGCTGAGTCGTATGCCATTATGTATATGTTCATATTTTCTTTATCTGTTCATTTGTTGATGGACATATAAGTTATTTCCATATCTTGGCTATTGTAAATAATGCTGCAATGAACATAGGAGTGCAATTGTCCCTTCAACATACTGATTTTAGCTTTTATGGATATACACTCAGAAGTAGGATTATTTGGTCATATGGTAGTTCTATTTTTAGTTTTTTGAGGAACCTTCATATTGCTTTTCAAAATAACTGTACTAATTTACACTCCCACTAACAATGTGCAAGAATTTCCTTTTCTCTGCATCCTCTCCAACACCTGTTATCTTTCATCTTTTTTATGTAAGTCATTCTAACAGGTGTCAGGTGATATCTCATTGTGGTTTTGCATCACTAATTGTTAGTGATATTGAGCATTTTATCACATTCCTATTGGCCGTTTGTATGTCTTCTTCTGAGAAATATCTGTTCAGGTCCTTTGCACATTTTTAAACATTGGGTTATTTTTTTTTCCTGCTATTCAGTTATTTGAGTTCTTTATATATTTTGGATCTTAACTTCTTATCAGATGTATGGTTTCCAAATATTTTCTCCCACTCTGTGGACTGTCTCTTCACTTGTTAAATGTTCTTTTGCTGTGCAGAGGCTTTTTTGTTTGATGTAATCCCATTTGTCTATTTTTGCTTTGGTTTTCTGTGCTTTTTCATCATACAAAACATCACTGCCCAGTCCAGTGTTGTGGAGAAACTACTTCCAGTAGTTTTATAATTTTAAGTCTTATGTGTAAGACTTTAATCTGTTTTGAGTTGATTTTTGTATGTGGTGTAAGATAAAGGTCTAATTTCATGCTTCAGCATGTTGATACCCAGTTTTTCCAACACAGTTATTGAAGAGACTGTTGATTTCCCATTGTGTGTTCTTAGCAACTTTTTCAAAAATCAGTTGATCATAAATGTATGGATTTATTTTATGGGTGTTTCATCCTGCCAATCTGCAACTGAAATCACCCCAAAAGCATCAGTAGAGGTGTTCCCACAATAAAGAACCCTAAACTGTTCAGAGATAGAACCAGTTGAGATTCCAAAGAAAGACTCACTAAATACCAAGTGGTCAGTCCAAAGTATTTATTAAGGGAACTTACAGAGTTCTGCAGCATATATTCATGACAGACAGTGAGAGAAAAGAAATTGTCTACCTAGGTATGTCTGCAGAGGAGGGTGAAGTTATGGTATTCATATGAGAGTTTAAATAATTTGGTTCAGGGCCAGGGCCAATTTCTTGCAGTGCTTTGGGTAACAACCTAGATAACTTTATCAATAGCTGGGAATGTTTTGTTTCAAGCCTGATGGGAGGAACCTGCAGCTGGCTGGGTCACAGAGGGTTCAAGGCACTCCATGATTTTCTGTCAGGTTGCTAAAAGAAAGTGAGAGAAACTGGGGAATCCTACAATTGGTTTTCTATTCTGTTCCATTGGTCAATGTGTCCTTTTTTTTTTTTTTTTTTGCCAGTACTATGTAGTTTTAATTGCATTTGCTTTATAATTTATGCCTATTTATTCTTTTGTTACTATTGTAAATGGGATTTTTTAAAAATTTCCTTTTCAGATAATTGTTATAAATATAAAAATGCTAATGATTTTTACGTGTTGATTTTTAATTCTGCCACTTTGCTGAATTCATTTATCAATTCTAATGTTTTGATGGAGTCTTTAGGATGTTCTATATATAAGATCAAGTCATCAGCAAATAGAGACAATTACACTTCTTTCTTTCTTATTAGGAGGGCTTTTATTTCTTTCTCTTGCCTAGCACTGAAGGCAAGGACCGAAGGCTAGGACTTCAGGTATTATGTTGAAAAGAAGCGTTGAGAGTGGGCATCCTTGTCTTATCCCTGATCTTAGAAGAAAAACTTCCATCTTTTCACTACTGAGAAGTATGCTAGCTGTGGGTTTGTCATACATGAGTTCATGAAGAAAAAAAAAGTTCATGAAAAAGATTCATGTTATCTTTCAGTTCTATTTTCTATGAACTTTTCGAAGTACCACATATGATTTTTATTATGTTGAGGTGCATTCCCTCTATACATAATCTGTTGTGAGTTTGTACCATGAAAGAATGTTGAATATTATCAAATGCATCTATTGAGATGATCATATAATTTTTATGCTTCATTTTGTGAATGTGGTGTATCACGTTTATTGATTTGCACATCAGTATATGTCTGTTAGGTCCATTTGGTCTAAGGTATAATTCAAGTCCATTGTTTCTACATTAATTTTCTATGTAGATAATCTAGCACTGTTCAGAATGAGATATTAAGGTACCCTACTCTTACAGTGTTGCATTTTCTCTCTCTCTTCAGGTGATTTTATAATTGCTTTATGTATTTAGGTAGTTTGGATATTGGGTGCATATATATTCACAATTATCGTATTATCTTGGTGAATTAGTCCCTTTATCATGATGTGATTACCTTTGTCACTTTTTTATAGTTTTTTACTTGAAGTCTATTTTGACTTATGTAAGTATAGCTACCCCAGCTCTATTTCAGTTTCCATGTGCATGAAATATCTTTTTGCATTCCTTCACTTGCAGTCTATATGTGCCCTTACTAGTAAAGTGGGTCTCTTATTGGCAGTATATGATTCCATCTTGTTTTTATCCATCCATTTACTCTAGAAAGGCCTTTTTCTTTCTCTTTTCCTTTATGAACTCCTCTTACATGAAAGTTAGTCTGCTTAATGGTGTCCCATAATTCCCATAGAACTTCTGTTTTCTTTTTGCTCCTCTAATTGAATAATTTCAAATATATTGTCTTTAAACTCATTTGTTCTTTCTTCTGCTTAATCAAGTCTACTGTTGAAGATTTCTATTGAATTTTTCAGTTCAGTTATTGTATTCTTTATCTTTAGGATTTCTTCTTTTTATTGTTTCTATTTCTTTTTCAAACTTCTCATTTTGTTCATGAATTATTTTCCAAATTTTATCTCTATTTTCTTGTAGTTTCTTGAACTTATTTAAAAGTATTATTTTGAATTCTTTGTGAGTCATTTCATAGATCTTCATTTCCTGTTGGTGGGGATCTGGTTGCTGCTCATTGCACTGCAAGTCAGCATAGACCAGGCACTACAGCAGAAAACCCCTTGGTAGGGGGAGGAAATGTGGCTGTCCTTGAGTGTGTGGTGTCCGGTGGCTACTTTTCTGCTGACTGGAGCCTGGCTGCTACTCACTCTGCTGCAAGTTGACCAAGATTTGAAGCAGAAAGCAGAGTTCTTGGCAGATGATGTGCAGCTACTGGAAGATTCAAAGAGGAAAGGAAAATTGTTGGAAGCACAGACAATTATCCTGGAGGATGATGTGCAGCAACTGGAAGAGATGAAGTGGAAAGCAGAGTTGTTGAAAGCACAGATAGATGTCCTGGAGGATAACGTGCAGTGACTGGCCACTCCTGCCTCTCACACCAGGGAAGATGACAAACGCAGTGGTGAGTTGGGGGAGACTGTGCATCCCCAGGCACGACCTGTTATGCACCAGAAAGAGAAATGTGAGCAGCCTATGGGACTGGGCAGACAAACAGTGGACAATCCACAGGTGACCCAATTTACTACCTATGTCCCATTTACCCAGGATGAGTTAGTTGACTTGCAGAAACAGTTTTGGCAGAAACAGGGGGAGCCCCTGGCTGCTTGGCTGTTGTGGTTATGGGACCTAGGGGTGGATAGTGTGATATGCTCTGCTGAGGAGATGGAAAAATTGGCCTCCATCACCATGCACCCATCCCTGAGGCAGCAGCTGCAGAATACCTGCAGGTATGCACCAGGGCTGGGTAATCACTCCTTAATGGAATGGGTGAGTGCACCTGCCCAAACCATGTGGGCAAATGCTGGAGAACTGCCCAAGATTGTCAGTAAATGGCAAACGTATGCTGAGCTGGTCCAAATCATTCAAGAGCTGGGGATGCAGCAGTCCATGTTTAATGTGAACACTCGTGGCCCGGACAATGAAAATATTATGGACAGCATGAGAGACATAGTGCTGCAAAATGCCCCATCACCGTCCTTCGGGTCACTGATGGCCGTACTGGCCCCATACATTGATCATCCTATACATGAGGTAACGACTATGATAGCCAGTTTGGGTGAAGTAGAGGATAGGAGACAAGCAAAAGGGGTCCAAAAGGTGGCTAAGACCCAACCCCCTGAAATACTCAGGATTTTATCCCAAAGGTACTAAGCAAGACTAGCTGTAAGGAGATGTGGTTTGACTTGCTTGCAGCAGGGGTTGATAAAAAGAAAAATGACCTGCAGCCAAATGCAGTTCTGTTTGCCTTGTGGCAGCAATTGTGCCCTGAAAAGCATTTCACTAAACATCTGGAAACAGGTAGCAAGGTACATTCAGTGGATTTAAAGGACTTTTTGATTGCTCCTAAGGAGGTGGATGAAATGTTTAATTTCAATTAAGGAGCAGGCCAAGGTGCTCATCTTTTAGGGGCAGGTGAGGACCAGAGGCTTCATGTTGAATTGGCAATGATGAAGCTGATGCACTGGCTAAGGTAAAATGTCTAGAGAGAGCTCCAGCAGATGATGTAGCTGGGTGGCTACACTGGAGAATGCAGCATGTTGGCTGCAAGGCTGGGTGGTCAATGGCTTGCCAGGTGCCACATTAAACTGAGAAAAAGTGCTCCTGATGAGCAGATGGGTGCCCGTGATGGGCAGATAACTCATGTGAGAGTGCTCCTGACACTGTGGCAGGTAGATCTGGTGCCAAAGAGAGTTACTGGTTTTCTGTTTGTATGGCTTCTGGGGCCCCAGCGTGGGTGAGGTGCCTATTCCTGCAACCATCCTTTCTAAGGATGGCAAACTGGCATGTATCTTACCACAGGGGCAAGAACTTCCCCTATTGGTACCAATAACCCTTCTGTCTTTTCACCCATAGTGTTCTGGCTGCAGGCACTGCACCAGAGTCAACTGGGTACATACACACGTTGGTGTGATCATCTACTCAATAAGCACTGAACTTCACATAAGTATATCTGCAAGATTCCCATGAAAAAATCACACCAATGATGACTACTAACCAGACATGTGCGGCTAAAGGACGGAACTATGGGACAAGCCTTAAGGACATGCCTTAAGGCATATCGAACAAACAATAGGTTGTATAAATAAAAGGGTCATTTATTCTTGCTAAGGGAACTTCTCAGAAGATTTTTAATGTGTAGATTGTACAGCAAGGGACCCCGAAGGGGTGGATTGTCGGGAAAACAGAATAATTTAGTCAGGCTCCCATGGCTGAGGTCTGGCTGGTGGGTCGAGCAGCACGTTTTTTGTAAACAAGTTGTGTGTGGGTAGAGTTAGTGTGCATGTACACTAATGTATCTTTTTAGTTTTATAGCTATTGTGTGCTCTGCAGTTTGTGAAGCAGGCTGGTGGCAGAGAGCTCACGTCTAACAATAGAGCATGTTTACTCTGCTGGCAGCTGCTCAGTTTCAGTTTTTCTTTGGACTTTGCCAGTAGCAGTTGAGTTTCTGAGTTTTTCTGTGGACTGCTTAGCTCTTAGATGTGTGTGTGCTGAATAAAGACTATTCCTACTTTAGCCAAGGCTCCAAGGACAATTTTGTCCAGTTACCTAGCTCTTAAACCTGCATGTGAAGGGTTTGTGAGTGGGCTCGAGGGGTCTGTGAGCTCTAGACCCTAGCCCTAGCTCTAAAGGTACTATTGTTTGGAATCTGTAGTTGGACAGGGCCATGTGATGGTCTCCAAGGCTGGGTGAGGTCTTCTGGGTTGCTGTATGGCCACATGAAGTGGGAAGGGCCAAAGGCTATATGTTCCACAGATGTGTGTGGGCTTGGGCTTGCCTCTTGGTCTAGGGTAGGCTTAAGAAGGGCACCAAGGTTTGGTGGAGTCACTGTTCTTCAGCTGAAGTTGGGTAGGGTCACTATCCTTTCAGTGAGTAATCACTGGCCAGTAGTTGCCTTTTGGCTTGGGAAAGACTTAAGAGGACCACAGCTTAATTGGGTTATATCTCTACCACTAGGATTGGCTGAAAGCCAGATTCTCCCTTTACAGGTAATTGCTGACCTGCAGTTGTTTCCTGGTCTGGGGAAGAGTTAATATGAGCACTGGAACTGGGTTGGGTCACCTTTCCACTGCTAGGGCTAGACAGGGCCAAATATTACCTTGGTAGGTGATAGTTGACCTACAGTTGTCTCTTGATCTGGAGAAGATTCTATTAGTCTATTTCTATTGCTTATAACAGATACCTGGAACTGGGTAATATATAAAGAAAATGAAATTTGTTGCTTACAGTTTCTGAGGCTAGGAAGTCCAAAGTCCAGGGAACACAGCCAGAGAAGGAATGGTGGTAGTGACATTGGTGGCAGAGTATCACATTGTGAAAATGGCAGAACAGAGAGAGCAGAGAGGGAGAAAGGCAGACTCTCCTCTTCTTTTAAAGCCCTCAGAACCATGCCCCTGACCACCATTTCTAATTCATTTACTACTGCACAGTCCAACAATCCAATCACCTCTTCAAAGCTACACCTTTCAATTACCATAATAGGATTTTCCACCCTCTTAAGAGCCACAGTGGGGGCCAAGTTTCTAATACATAAATCTTAGGGGACACAATTCAAGCTTCAGTGAGTTTGGGGGGGACATAATTCAATCCACTACAAAGATTTAATAAGAGAACCCAGGCTGTGTGAGGAAACTGACTAGAGATTTTAGCCTGGAAGAACATGGACCACGTTTCCTACAACATGGTGCTGTTGCCTAGTGTCTCTGGAAGGGCACCTCTCTTGGCCAGAATGCAGAGTTACCACCATGGTCTATGCTCTGGCTGTTGTGAGCCCCACCCTGGTTCTTTGTTTCTAACTGACCCCAGATAGTCTAGCCCTGCTGGTACTCCCAATGTTTCTTGTGGGATGAGATAGGAGTGAGCAATCTGCAAAGGATTCCAGAATGGTGGAGAAGTTGAATGTTCACCTCCAGCTCACTTTTCCCACTGTAGAAACAATGGGTCTAGAGGAAAGCTCTCTGTGTGGCACAATGCCAGCCTGGGGGAGGGGTGGCGTGGTCAAAGAGAATCATTCCTCTTATCCCTCAGTTACAGCTTTTCTCAGTTCTGCAGTTTAAATGGGTGTCTCAGCCCCACTCTGAGTGCTGGGATATTCAGAATAGTATTCTTCCCTGTAAATAGCTGCTAGTTGGATTTGTGTGGGGGAAAGTGAAACAGAGAACTCTTATTCTGCTCTCTTGCTGATGTTGCTCCTCAAGGGAACAAAAGTTTTTTAAATAGTTGAGAAAAAAACAATGAAAATTTGGATTTGAAATTATATAATGTTCAATGTAAATTATAAGGAGCAAAAAATAAGGATTAAAATAAGGTAAAACCTCTTAAATAAGAAAATAAGATTAGAATTAAAACTAAAAAAAATAATAATAAGGTGAAGAATTAGTTATCATTCATCCATCTCACCCTACTTCCATACTTTTTAAGAAGTATGGATCCTGGAAGACATGTTTTGTTTTTCTAAGGCAGGGGGTGGTTATGGATTTAGGAAAACCACAAAGGAAGGCCCTGAGGTGAAAAGGGAGAGGGAGGGAGAGAGGGAGGGATAGACCGAGTGGAGAGGAGAGAGAGAGAGAGAGAGACAGAGAGAGAGAGAGAGAGAGACAGAGAGAGACAGAGAGAGAGAGAGAGAGAGACAGAGAGAGAGAGAGAGACAGAGAGAGGACTCAGGTCAAAAAAACCCAGACAGTTAAAAAGACATTTTGAGGTTTTGCTGGATCAGCTGCAATTTCGCCCTTTTTTCCATTTCTGTATGACAGCCTTTCTAGAAGTCTATATCATTTATTAATGTTTTATAGGGTGTGTGTGTGTGTGTTGGGTGTGAGATTTATCTCAACCCAACTGGTGAGGGCAGAGTTGGCGAAAGGAAGCCCATTTACATCTTGTTGCCTACGTAAAATATGCATGTAGCAGGGGTCTAAACAATGCTGTGGTAAGATGTTATCTTACCACCCTTTGCAGAATTCCTCTATTGATTCCAGACAGACCACCTGCTTAATTGTCAGAGAAGATTTGGGTGACCTCTATCAAAGACAAAAACAAGACAAGTAAAGAGATTGATTTTATTCTGGCTATTGCAATATAGGCAGTACCACAGATCTAAAGATCAGAGTTTTTACCTTAGACTTTCACAGAAAAGGGCAAACACATGGCAAATTGGGGATTTACGTGAGGGGTTGTTTTGCAAACAAGAGCAATCTCAGATAGCTGAACAGAAAATATTTTTTTCTGTAGTTAGTAAGTTTCACGGGATCAAACAGTTCTAATCTTAACTAATCAATCATGACAATTAGTTCTAATCTCAGCTAATCAATTATAAAACAAGAGTGGGAAGTTGGAGAACCTCTGTCTGGCTTTGTCAGCAATTTCAGGCAAAAGAGAAAGGTCTCTATGGGGCCTTGTCAGTCTCTATTCAAGACAAACATCATTCGTCTTAAAACGATATTAGGGATTTAGATTCATTTCTGTGGGGTTTTGGTCAAGGGTCTATAAATTAGTCCACAGGGTCAGCATTTCTTGGTGCTATTTTTGTGCTCTGATGATGGTCTGAAAATGAGAAGGGTTCTGGAGACAAGGCATTCAATCGGGGGATACTCATAAGAATAAGCAGAAAAATAATTATTAGAGATGTATTAAGGAGTAAGCCCAAGACTTGAGACTGGACAAAAAATAGTCTAGGGGCTCCCAGGAAATTTGTGTGGAGGGGGCCTTTGATGATGAAGGTAGGTCTGTGGTAGCAACAGAGTGAATTTCTTCATCAGGAACTTGAATATTTTTGTTTGTGATGTAGGGGTGTTGGGAAAGTAGAATAATTTAATCAGGTCCCCTTGCCTTAGAGATGGTTGGGGGTGATGCAGCACATTCTTTGTAAGCAAATTGTGTGTGGGGGGGTGGAGTTAGTGCGCGTGTGCATTGCCGCAACCTAGGCTGGTGTCTACTGCCTCGGGCGGTCATGCTCTTGAATCTACAGCTTCCAAGGACCTGTTTGCCAGTTACCTAGCACATAGACCTGTGTGTGAAGGGTCTGGTGACCCAGCCTGGTGTGTGAGGGGTCTGGGGACCCAGCCTGGCATGTGAAGGGTTTGTGACCCAGTCTATGAATAGGCTTGAGGGGTCTGTAAGCTCTAGACCAAGCCCTAGCTTGATAATTGGCCCAGTTGGCAGGATTATGGGCAGGTAAAACAACATGACAATTGGCGAAGTCTGCGACAAGATTCTGAGTAGGTACTGGAGCTAAAAGCTCTTGGGAAAAGGAGGAAATGTGGCTATTTTTGAATATGCTGTGCCCTATGATGGCCACCTTCCTATTGACTGGGATCTTGTTGCTGCACTCTGTACTGCAAGGCAGCATAGACCAGGTACTGCAATGCAAAACCCCTTGGGAAGGGGAGGAAATGTGGCTATCCTTGAGCATGTGGTGCCCGTTGGCCACTTTTCTGCTGACTGGAGCCTGGCTGCTGCTCACTATGATGCAAACGGAATGAGATTTGTGGCAGAAAGGAGAGTTGTTGGAAGCAAGGATGATTATCCTGGAGGATGACATGCAGTGACTGGCCACTCCTGCTTCTCACACCAGGGAAGACAACCAACCCAGTGGTGAGTTGGGGGAAACCGTGCATCTCCAGGCATGACCTGCTGTGCTTGAGAAATTGAGACATGAGCAGCCTATGGGACCAGATGGATAACCAGTGGGCGATCCACAGGTGACCAGTTCACCACCTATGTCCCATATACCCAGGTTGAACTGGTTGACTTGGGGAGGCAGTTCAGGCAGAAACATGGGGAGACCCTGGCTGGTTGGCTGTTGTGATTATGGGACTTAGGGGTGGATAGTGTGGTATGTTCTGGTGATGAGATGAAGAAGTTGGCCTCCATTACTATACACCCGTCCCTGAGGCAGTGGCTGCAGAATAGCCGCAGATATGCACAAGGGTGAGGTAATCACTCCTTGATGGACTGGGTGAATGCAGCTGCCCGAACTGTATGAGCAAATGCTGGAGAACTGCCCAAGATTGTCAGTAAATGGCAAACATATGCTGAGCTGGTCCAAATCATTCGAGAGCTGGGGATGCGGCAATCCATGTTTAATGTGCACACTTGTGGCCCGGACAATGAAAATTTTACAGTCAGCATGAAAGACATAGTGCTGCAAAACGCCCCATCAACGTCCTTTGGGTCACTGATGGCCATACTGGCCCCTTCATTAGTCATCCTATACATGAGGTAACAACCATGATAGCCATCTTGGGTGAAGTAGAGGATAGGAGACAAACAAAGGGGGTCTGGAAGGTGGTTAAGAACAAACCCCCAAGAAGTACTCAGGATTTTACCCCAAAGGGACCAAGCAAGACTAGCCATAAGGAGATGTGGCTTGACTAGCTTGCAGCAGGGGTTGATAAAAGAAAATTGACCTGCAGCCAAATGTAGTCCTGATTGCCTTGTGGCAGCAATTGTGCCCTGATCAGCGTCTCACCAAACATCTGGAAACAGGTAGCAAGTTATGCTCAGTGGATTTAAAAGCCTTTTTGGTTGCTCTTGAGGAGGTGGATGAACTGTTCCATTTCAATTCGGGAGCAGGCCAAGCTACTCATCTTTTGGGGGCAGGTGAGGACTGGAGGCCTCATGTTGAATTGGCAATTTATTGGTTTAGGACAAATGTGCAGTGTGTTTTGGCATTGGTGGATACAGGTGCAGAATGTGTCTTGATATATGGCAATCCAGATAAGTTTCCAGGGGCCACAGTTTGTATACATGGCTATGGAGGACATACTACTGAGGTCAAAGCTGTGTCATTGCCATTGGGCATAGGAAGATTACCTCCTCATGTATATACTGTATATATATCTCCCATAGCTGAGTACATCTTGGGTATGGATGTACTTTATGGTTTGCACCTGCAAACAACAGTTGGAGAGTTTTGGCTGCGAATACAGACAGTAAAGCCTGTGTTATGAGGATATGCTAAACATGACCCACAGGTGTTGCCCAAGCCAAGACATGTAGTTAATGTAAAGCAGTATCGGCTACCAGGAGGACATGCAGACATAAGTGCCACTATATTGGAATTAGAGAAAGTTGGCATTATTCATCTGGCTCAGAGCCCATTTAATGCTCTGGTATGGCCAGTGAAAAAGCCTGATGGTACCTGGAGAATGACTGTAGATTATCAAGAACTGAACAAAATAGTGCCTCCTTTGCATGCAGCTGTGCCTTCAGTTTACGACTTGATGGATCAGCTGATGACTCAACTGGGGACTTATCATTATGTATTGGACCTTGTGAATGCTTTTTTCTCTATTCCAATCTTGGCTGATAGCCAAGATCAGTTTACCTTCACATGGGAAGGAAGACAGTGGACCTTTTAAGTATTGCCCCAAGGTTATCTGCATAGCCCAACCATCTGTCATGGTTTGGTGGCTGGGGACCTAGCCAAGTGGACTAGGCCCAGCACGGTTACAATGTTTCGCTGCATTGATGATGTGTTACTAATCTGATTCTCTTGCAGATTTAATCCAGGCAGCTCCAATACTGCTAAGTCATTTGGAACAATGTGGGTGGGCCATGAACACAGCCAAAGTGCAAGGACCTGGGCTGTCAGTCCCATTCCTAGGAGTGGTCTGGTTGGGTAAGACAAGGGTCATCCCAGAAGCCATTATAGATAAGATACAGGCATATGCTCAACCCACAACTGTAGCTCGGCTAGAAAAATATTTGGGACTTTTGGGGTATTGGAGAGCTTTTGTACCCCACATGACCCAAATGGCATGCCCAGTATATGCATTGACAAAGAAAGGAGTCCTCTGGGATTGGACTGAAGAAGTAGAACAAGCTTATCAGACTACAGAAAGGGCAATACAGCAAGTACAAGCTTTACAAGTGGCCAATTCCACTGAGCCATTTGTGTTAGACATACGAATAACCCAGGAAGGGTTAAGATGGGATTTGTGACAGAGACAAGACCAATTCTGCACACCTGTAGGATTCTGGTCTCAGTTCTGGAAGGGTGCTAAAGTGTGTCATGCTCTAATAGAAAAGCAGTTAGCAGTTTTGTATTCTGCCTTAGCCACTGAAGCTATCACAGGAACTGCCAAAGTCCTAGTAAGGACAACATACCCCATAATAGGTTGGCTGTGCACGGGGGCAACCAGCTCTAAAATGGGTGTAGCTCAGACTCCCACTTTGTCTAAATGGGGAGCATATATAGAACAAAGGAGCACTGTGTCAACGAGTCCTCTGTCCAAAGAGTTGCAAACTGTGCTAGGAACAGTAGAGGTTGTGGAGGAAACTTTGACACAACCATTACTGGTGGAGGTGGAGGCTGCACCTTTCCATGAGGGACAGGGACCTATCACAGAGCAAGCCTGATATACAGATGGCTCTAGCATGGAAACTTCAGCATCATGGACAGCTGTTGCTGTCCAGCCCTTAACAGATACCATATGGTATGAAAATGGTACAGGGCAAAGCAGTCAATGGGCTGAATTGAGAGCAGTATGGATTGTCATAAAAAATGAGCCTGGGCCATTAACCATCTATGCTGATAGCTGGGCTGTGTACAAAGGTTTAACCCTTTGGATTTCTACTTGGAAGTATCAATGGTGGATGGTAGGCCACTGACCCCTGTGAGGACAAGCCATGTGGCAAGAGTTATGGGAATTGGGACATGAGAAAGAAGTAACTCTTTTCTATGTCACAGGACACTTCCCCTTAGCCAGTCCAGGAAATGATGAAGCTGATGCCTTGGCTAAGCGTTCTGGCTGCAGGCACTGCACCAGAGTCAGGTGATCAATGTGTCAGCCCACTGAATGTGCGTTGAACTTCCCATCAGTATGACTGCAGGATTCCCATGGAGGAGCACACCAATAGTGACTACTAATCAGACATATGCGGCTAATAGTTAAAAGGACAAAACTACGAGCCTTAAGGCATATTGAATGGACAACAAGTTATGTAAATATAAGGGTCATTTATCCTCCCTAAGGGAACATCACGTAAGATTCTGAATTCGTAGATTGTACAGTGAGGGACACTGAAGGGGTGGATTGTTGGGGAAATAGAATAATTTAATCAGATCCACTCACCTTAGGGATGGTTGGGGGTGGTGCGCACATTCTTTGTAAGCAAATTTTGTGGGGGGGTGCAGTTAGTGTATATATGGGGCACCGGAACTTGGCTGGCATCTACTTCCTCAGGTGCCCACCTGCGCAGCCATGCTCTCAAACCTATGGCTTCCAAGGACCTGTTTGCTGGTTACCTAGCTCATAGACCTGTGTGTGAGAGGTCTGGTGACCCAGCCTGGCACATGAAGGGTTTGTGACCCAGTCTGTGAATGGGCTTGAGGGGTCTGTGAGCTCTAGACCCAGACCTAGCTCAACAATTGGCCCAGTTGGCAGGATTATGGGTGGGTAAAAGAGCACGACAAGGGGTCGGAGAAGTTCTGGGGAACACAAGTGCAGCATTTGCTTCCAAACAAAGCACATGTTCCCCCTCTAAATGCTAAGATCCTATTGAGTGCTAGTTGATTGTGGAGCACAGTGAGAAGACTGAAGTTCTTGTCCTGCTGTTTGTGGTGATAATTATCACCTCCCAGATTACAGCACTGAAGACGTGAAAATTTTCTCTCTCTCTTGAGCCAATACTGTGGCTGGCTTAAGCACAACGGTGGCCTAAATGAGATTAGGTCCAGCAGTAAGTCCTTGATATCTCCCACCCAGCTCTTGGCTTTTTTTCAAGCATGTCTTCAGAACCAGCAGTGAAAGAAAGAATTCAGTAACCGTTTGGCGTCAGCCTCTGCATTTCCGGGGGCACTGTTACTAGTGCACAGTTGAAACCAATAATGGGTATAGAAGAGAGCAGAAAGGATTTGAATAGTTTAAGAAGGCAGTTGAGCTGCGTTGGTAAGGACAGACAAGACTGGATAGGTACTGTCCAGTGTGCTAGGAGATACCAATAGACTTTTCTTCCACAAATGAAATGGGCATATTTTGAGGCTAACCAAGTGAAATGGGGGCAATTCTTTCCCATAAGGTTATCCTTTTTACAATACAAAGTTGGGAATAGGGTATGGCTGTAAGAGAAATATCTTTTTTAAAAAAAAAATTTCATATTTATGGGGTACAGTGTGTCATTTTAATATGTGTATATAATGATTGTATAATGATCCACTCAGGATAGATAGCATATCCATCACCTAAACATTTATCATTTATTTGTGGTGATTATATTCAATATCCTCTTTTCTAGCTATTTAGAAGTGTACAATACAATATTATTAGCTACAGTTACCTTTGAACACCAGAACTTAGTCTTCCTATCTGCCTGTAACTTTGTACCCATTAACAGACTCTTCTTCTCTCTCCCTGCTCCCTCCTTTCCTCTCCAACCTCTGTGGTAACCACCATTCTACTCTCTACTTCTATGATGATGACCACTTTATTATTATTATTATTTTTTTAGATTTTGCACATGAGTGAAATCATTGATATTTGTCTTTCTGTGCCTGGCTGACTTCACTTAACATGATGGTCTCCAGTTTCATCCATGTTGCTGCAAATGATGGGATTTTATTCTTTCTTATAGCTGAATAGTATTCCATTGTTTATATATACAACCTTTTTAAAAAATCCATTTATCCATTGACGGACATTTGGATTGATTCCATCTCTCGGCTATTGTGAATAGTGCTGCAACAGACATGAGAGTACATGTGTCTCTTCAATATACTGATAACATTTCCTTTGGATATATACCCAGTAGTGGGATATATATCCATTATTTACCCACTTTTGTAAAAGTGGTCCAGATTGAATTTGGACACTTGTTTAATTGAAATAAAATATAAGAAGAGTTTCCTAAAATTATGTGAAAGAAAACATCTAAATTAATAGGTATGGATATTTGAAGAATGTGAAGAGGGGTTTGGGGGAAATGGGTGAACCAAGAAAGGAAAGGGTAAACAAAAACAATAATTTTAAGAAAGAGTTTAAGATTGAGTGATCAGTTCAGCAAAAGCCATCCAAAAGTTTTGGGAGTCCTGAATGTAGGTAAATGAGAAATAGGAAAGAAGGAAATGGTAGGGAGGACCCAAAGGAAAAGAGAATACATGGCTCCAGGAAGTTTTGATACTTATGGGTGACAGAAAAATAAAAAGTGGATAATGTGAAGGATACAAAGGAGACCATGAAGAGGATTTAATGCAGAATTCATAGACTGTCTTGTTCTGGTGTCTTGGTTGGAAGCTGACCACTTCATAGTGTCGTACAATTGTTCTTGGAAAAGCAGTCTCCCTTGTGTCATCATCTGCTTCTAGGGACTTTTGAAAGAACTTCACTTTAAGATTTCCTGTTGGGGTGAATTTCTATGTGAAGTAAGGTTTGTATTTTTTTTAATTGTGAAACATGAACCCAAGGTTGTACTTTTTGTAGTTTTACAGCAGTTTTTGGTGGTAAGAAGGAGAGTTGTGTTGTGGTTGGGAACCCTCAAAGTGTATTCATCCCTTTCATATATAAAAAGGGAAAAAGGTAATGAGTAATTGGGGAATAAGAGTAGAAAAAGAGGATAGAAAGAACTTAAGGTTTTGAAATGCAAACATAGAAAGAGAGTCCCCATAGAAAGACAGTCTCCTAAGTTGTGGTTATTAGGAAGAAGCAACAGCAGAAAAGTAAGGGATCCAGTTTTGGCAATGGCCAACTAATCCCAAAAACCTTCAGAGTTGTCTTTTGGTCTTAGGGAAAGGGAAATTCATGATATTAATTCAGGGGATAAAATCTTTCCTTCAAGGGTGATACCATATCCTAGGCAATTGAGTGCTATTCACTGCATTTTGTGTTTAGACATGTATGTCCCTTGTGGGCAAGAGTTTGGAGTAAATCCTGAGTGTTGACAATCATGATTGAGCTGCAAAGAAGGTTACCTAGCTACTGAACTCATGCAATATTGGGGCTCAAACACTTTCAGAGGTGACTGATAGACTGATGTTTCTCAAAGGAGGCTGGCTTGAGTCGTGAGTGGATGATATTGAGCAGCAGGGAAGAAAGGGAGAGCAAAATGTGGGGCTATGCCTGACCATTCCCCATCCCAGACCCGCACATCTCCCCAAGTTCACGATGCTCTGAGAAAGAAATGGATGTAATACACGATAAAGCACTGCTGTGGGAAACCTGCCCAAACAGCTGGACACAGCAGCAGCATGTGTTTTTGTTTGTTTGTTTGTTTGTTTGTTTGTTTCCTGACTTCATGAGAGTCAAATTGCAACTAGATTTTATTTATTTGGCAATGGTTAATGATTCTTCTGAGCAACTCCATAGGGGCCAGCCTGTATGTATGTATATGAAATTAAAGAATTGAAATTTAAAACAAAATTTAAAAGGAGAGCTGATTAGTTAAGATACATAAAACAGAGAAATTGAAGTGAAGTTTGAAACAAAAATAAAGCCCAATGGGTAAGAAGTTATGATTGTAATATAGCTAACATTTAGAATGAGAGAGAAAAAGCAGAGGGAGGACTCAAGTCTGAGATCAGCCCAGCTTCCCAGTAAACAATATTCTATTTAGCACGGTGCCACACAGGCCCTGTGGCTGTTCTCCTGATGACTGTAACCAGTCTTGCAGCAAGAAATACTCCTGGGTCAGGTCTGTCCTCTGTGAGTATTGACCCTTTGCTAAACACTGTACAAGGATGAAAAAAAACTGTCTGCACTGAAGAGCACTTTCTAGCAGGGAGACAAGCAGGTGAGCAGCTATATATCCAGACAGGGGGACACATCAGTGGGAGCAAAACATTCTTGCTGAGGAGGGTTAGAGAAATCTTCTCAGAGGTGACAAGTGAGCAGGACTGTGAAGGTATGTGAACAGAGAAAAGGCATCGAGCAGAAGAAACAATAAAAGCAAAGGTTCAGAGTACAAAATACACACACCTCACCAGCTTTCCACCCTACCCCTCTGCCCCTTGCTACCGATTCTGATATGTCTTGTGTGGAAGGGGCTGTATTTTCAAAGTGGCAAGAAGGTTAGTGTGCCTGGAATACAGGTGAAGCAAGGAGTCCTGCAATGCGAGCATGGAAAAACAGGTTGGGCCTGGGCGTGAAGGGCCTTGGGTGCCAATTAGTAATTTAGCCTGCACGCAGTGCTGCTCTTTTGAGATCAGGAAATGAAATCTTACAGAAAGATAATTCTGGCAGTGTAGAAGGGGTGGGTAAGAGAGGAACAATGGGAAACTTGTAGTCCAAGAGGATACTGCAGCACATTTGATGATCAGGGTCAGATGTTTCCAGGTAGGACTGATAGAATCTGATGGCCATTGATCCCTGGTGGCCTGTGGAATCAGGTCAAATAGGTACACTGTGGTGTTGTGGATCACATGGACTTTCAGCCAGACCAGCCAAGTTCAGTCTGATTCTGTCATTTTCTAGCTCTGTGATTCTGAACAAAGGAAGTAAAAGTGGGCATAATGCCACTCAATTCAGTTTTTTTGCAGGGAGCCCAAAGATTAAAAATGATGCAATGTATGTGAATCTAAAACAGTGCCTGGCACAAAATAAGTAATCAATACATTTTAGTGCCCTTCTGCTGGTACTCAAGGTCTATCATAATTTAATTTACATGGATCCTTCTAGGAAAATGCCCTACTCCCCTGTACTCATCACCTCCGTCCAAAAATATAGGGTTATTTACTATTTCTCAGACATGCTCTATTCTTTCTTATCTCCAAGTCTTTGCTCATGCTACGTCTTTTCTGGGAATATCCTTCCTCTCCGCAGTTCTGATTGATACCTAGGAAAGTTAATTCCTCTTAAAGGTTGTTCTTCAAATAGTACCTTCTCTAAGAATACAACCTCAATTACCCAAAGTGGAAATTATCTTTCCTTTCATTAAACTCCCAAAGCACTTAAGATCACTCTAATGGCCCTTACAATACACTGCATTTTAACTGGCTATTTGGGATATATATTTTTCTCTCTCCTAGGTAGCATTGGTTAATTTTTCTATTCACTATAGTACTTAATTCTATGTACAGTGTTATCAAAAGTAGATATTTAATAGATTAATATGATTGACTTGAATAGAAAAGAGGAGAGCAATCGGTCACGTATGAGGTATGGGGGCAGGAGGCGGATGGTATATGTCCTTGCTAACCAGGAAATTACTGGGGATGTACCACTGCCAATCCTAATTTTATTATCCTCATTTCTAGTTCCATCTTTGTAACTTATAGTTCCTCCACAGCATCTAAGTATGGCGAAATTCAATATACAAGGCCAGCAAGAAGTGTTTCAGACACCACCACCTTGCTAGTTGGCTGGGATTTTTGTTTGCAAATTTGACCTGTTTCATGATCTATAGTATTAATTTAGGTGAATAGGAAAAATAATATTTGCAATAGGACTTCAGTTCTATTTCTGCAAGAAAAATCTGTTTTGACAAAGAAAATCATGATCTAGGCTAACAGCAGATTGTTTCAAAATTACATTATCTATCCTGTACTTTGCACTCAATTTTTCTGTGAACCTAAAACTGCTCTAAAAAAATAAAATCTATTCAAGAACATCAAACTGTCCGATGAAGTGGCACCCTATGACTTTTTGACTTAGAATCCTTAATTAACCTCTTAAGTGTGCATGGCTTAGCTTTATGATACTAGTTTGTAGTTCCTTCATGTACAGCAAAAGACATAAGGGGAAGATGGTGTTGAACTAAGCAGCAAGGAAACCCAGGCTGCATTGAAAACTTATAAAGAAAAAACTTACATTTGTGTAATGGGCAACTGGATATGGTAAGTTTTTCTTAAACTTTTTCTGTAAGGAAAAGCAGTTTATGAAAAAGAATGCCTAATATTCATATTTTAAAATAAAGAGAAGACTGCATACTATGGTTTATGTGAAAGATGTTTATTTCCTTTTGAACAATATTAAAACAAATAAATTATTGTGCAGTTCAGTAACACAATGAGCACTTCTGCTACAATCACAGTAAAGTCATGCAGACAATTAGACAGTTACTTGCCTCAGCACCTCATAAAATTGCCAGCTTATTTCACATTGTACTTCTAATGTTTTTCAGTGAATTATTTCATTTTATAAAAATTTCAAATCCTGTCATAAAATGTACCTATGTGATTGACTTATTTTAATTCTGTTTACTGTTATAAATGTTATCCTTTATTCATGTGCTAAACTAATTGTTCCTTCATCAACTCATAAGAAAGTGCTTTAAATAAGCCAAATGTAAATGAAGTGGAACTTGTGATGTAAATCTACTTCTAGGTATAAAAGATGGATAAGCTAGAGGCTCATTTATTCTTTATAAATGATTTTGTTCTGTTATTATTTTAATTATATGATTATTAAATTGTATGATTTTATAAAGACTTTCAATTTTTTTAAAAAAAACAGGCAGGACCCAATTTTTTAATAAAAATTATCATGTAAAGTTAGCTTCCCAATGCTAAATCAAAATCAAACCTGTTCTCTAAAGAACATCCACAATTATTCTCAATTCTGTGATAGATGTATGTACAGAGAATCATAAGCATCAGCTCACCTGATTAGACTAAATTTCTTATAAAGAAAAACACTCTTCACAGATCCTTGCACAAAGATACTGTTATATGATTAATGTTGAGTCTCAATAAGCTGAACAAATGTTCAGCAAATTTTGTATCCCCTGTTATTTCATTTTCAAGTTTAAAATTAAATTAAGAAATTATAAAATACTAAGTATAAAATTTACATCATAAATTGGAAGCTATTTGAATGCAAGGGCGGAAATTTTATCTCTTCAATAAATAAAAAATTCCTTGATATAAACTACAATACCAACAATACATTTTAACTACGATTTTTTTTTTAAGTAAACATGAATTGTGGGATTTGGTTAGAATATCCTGATATATAATAGTAAAACCCAAATTGTTTCATCCATAACTGAAAAATAGCAGGTGTAATAAACAGTGCTTTTAAAAATGTAAACATTTTCTTTTCTTTGTGTAATAGTGTTATTGTTTAACTAAAAACAGTCCATGTGTATGGCAACTAAATATAATTCCACCTCTAAATCTCTATGAATTCATGATAAGAGACATAAACAGAAGTCAAAATTACATTCTTGATTTGATTGAAAACGCAAAACAGTATGAAGACATCATACTGAAATATTTTCTAAATTATTTTTATTTATTTATTTATTTATTTTTTAAAGATGACTGGTAAGGGGATCTTAACCCTTGACTTGGTGTTATCAGCACCGCACTCTCCCAAGTGAGCCACGGGCCGGCCCTAAATTATTTTTATTAATCAATAATATCAATATGAGTAATTTCATAAAGACCTATAGATGCTCATACAATAGTATGGCATATAAACTCTTCATTCAAAAGTTTCTGTTGTGCAAATGTGCTAAAAAAAGAATTTCTCTGAGATGAACTATCTTGCAGACCTACAGAATTAACTGTAAAGCTGTATTTGGTTTTTAATCTGAAATATTATCTAATATAACACACACCAAAATGAGTGTTAATAGGTTTTTTTTACCATCAGTTGATTTGTGCTAATATTTCTTTTCAGCGGACTATTTATAAATTTATTACTAAACCAATGTAATCAGAGAACTTGTTTAAAATGAAACCTTCTGGAAACATACAAAGAGGCACATAAATAGCTACTTTAGAAATAACTTTCTGTGTTATCTCCTCAAGTGCAAAAATTGGCAATCTATTCTGTGCTTTAAAAGTGCACTAACATTTAATTACTTTAAAAGTAAAAAAGAAAAATGCATTTAAAAAGTAAAAAAGCTTCCCAAATACCCATGTTGCTCTTGTCAGAAGATTTTTACATTTTTCAACATCAGACAAGCATTAGTTAGCTAACCAGGTAGGATCTCATTCACATATTTTTAATTAGGAAGTCATTCACATGAAATAACTTCTTCTCATTGAATAGTCTCAGAAATGCTGCTGAGATAATCTTCAGACTTCATTATAAAATTTGTCCACTCCTGACAAATGTTCTCCATGGAGAATTCTTCACCACCATATTCCAGAGGAAGAATGTCTGGAAAATGCTGAAGTAAGCTTTGTTTATAATTGCTTCCATGCATATGAATCTGAAATAGCCAAAATGTTTTAGAAGGCAGCCCCTTTGCCTCTCACTATATTAGATGCATTACCAATGTAAAATCAACCTCATAAAACAAGGTACTCTAATAACTTCCAAGACAGGACAGTATGTATAGATATTACATCCTTTATTCCTCTGCTTATAAATCTAAGAATTTTACTTACGTTTAGATTGTGCTGCTGTGAATCTAAAAATCTTTGTTTTCTTATATTTGCATTCTTATAACTGTACAAGATTTTTAAAGAGATTCTTTTCCTCTTTCCAAGTAGATTTTTAAATACTAAATAAAATTATTTTATAAATTATATTTCCTGATACACAGGTGATTCTTACCAAAATATCTAATATCCTGGAACTATGCTATAGATGATAAAAATGTACTACCTGCTATTAATCCATATTAAATAGAAGCATGTATATCTGAGCACACAATTAGGTATATGAGGAATAATTTATGTGGTACAGTCAATGGATATCCTTGTACAAAATTAAGAGACAATTACGATGGTTGAAAACTTCAAATTTTCAAATATCTTAAAGTATAAAAATTGATCTTAGAATGCCCTGAAGTTAAGATAAAGCCATAGAAACTTAAACCAAAAGCACATCTTGCTAAAATAAATAAATTACTAACCTTTTTCCATTTTCTTGGGCAAAATGTTCATCTACGCATTCAACAATCATTTAACAAACATCTACTATGTGCTAGAATATGAGGACTGATAAATGAAATGGGTATCCTACACTCAGGAACCTCACAATCCCAATCCTTGATTTTTTTCTGAAATGTTTAAAATATTATCAGTTAATTGAGAAGAAATTCTATCTACTTAGGAAGGGGAAAATAAGAAAGTTTATAGGGCATCGCCAAAAAGCTGAAAAGGAAAAAGTGGCTGGATTGGTTTTTTCCCCCTGTTTTGTCAAGTCTGTTTCATATCAACTAATTTTCCCTGAAATGCTTCACCTAACTTCTCAAGTTTTTAGTTTTCCTTCTTTTTTGTCCATGTTATATTCTCCTATTTATTCGCTTCAGTTTATTCCTGGTTTTGTTTTCATTTGTCCAGAATATAGCCCAAAATAAAAATACTTATTTTTAGAACAAAGGGTGGCTAACTATTATCAAGCTACACTGAAGAAAGAAAAAAATGAACAATAAATGGACTTTTATAACAATACTAGAATGAACAGTAGCCAAAAGTGGCCATCTTTGCTAAAACAGATAATTTAAGGATGGTTCTTCTTGAAGACAGATAGAAATAGCCATTGGATAATTTTTAAAGAAGCTGTAGGGTCATAATTTTCTGACCAGGTATAAGATGTTACATTTTCTTACGATGAAAGAATAGTTTCTAAAATTCCAAATATTATAATTCACATTATCACTATTTATATGTAAGTAATTTTTGAGATTTAAATTGTCAAAGCCTTTAAAACCCGCCTTGTGTTCAAGACATTAGATGATGCCAATGTTTGTCTAAACGCTCTAAAAATTCTCCTCTACAGATTAATGTAAAAGAGGCTGAAACTCTTGAGAACTCAGACTCTATTTTCAACCTTTCAAAAATTCTAAGAGATACTGAATATTCACCTGAGATAAGGCTCTACAGGATAGGTTAAAAAATAATCAAATTTATTTACTTTAACTAGCATGACATCAAGTCACATACCTTGGGTACTGTGATTTTTAGTTAAACATGTTGAAGAAAAAAATTATTTTTTATTTGCATTAATAACACATTTACATGGTTACAAATCAAAATAAGATAAAAGATACACAGTGAGATGTCAACCCTGTCATTTATTCCAGTCCATATCTTTGTTCCCTATAGGTGCCACTTATATTGTTTCCCTGTATATCTTTTTAATGTAATTTTATGCAAATATAAGTATATATTATGATTTATCTCCTTTTTACACAATAGGTAGCATATCATAAACATTATTCTGCATTTCGTTTATTTCACTTTATAATATATCCTGCAAATCTTATATTCCATAGTGTGGATGTTTCATAGTTTATTGAAACAGTCTCCTAATGATTAACACTTGGTGGTTTCCAAGTATTCTATAGAATAAAATCTGCATCTGTAGGATAAATTTTCAGAAGTGTAAAGGCTGTAATTTTGATAACTATTACCACACTGCCCTCTGTAAGGAATATACCATTTTGCACTCCAGCCAGTAATGTGTGAGAGCCTGTTTTCCCACAGTCTGACTTTTTAAAATTAAAAATAAATTTTAATTTATAACAGTACCTGGCTTGTTAAATATTCAAAATATTGATCTAATGGTGTGAATGGCTTGGTGGGGGTGGGGGGAAGATGATAAAGCAATCCTTAAATGAAAAAGGGTTGGAATGTTTGGTGTAAAGGAACAGTGACTTGAATATGTTTTACTCACCCGATTCTTAATTTTTTCAGTCAGGAATGGTTTAATCATGGAAAATACAGCATGAAAAATTACTGGCTCATTTATCAAATGGATGCCACGAACTTTCAGTGGAAAGGAATCCTTTTGAAAATAAAGAAAAAGCTCGTTTTCATAGCAAAACATAAATGCGTATTACAATTACATTCCTAATGATAATTCTCTTCTTTGAACACTTGCTAAATTTATAGCAGTACCCAAAGTGTGGTTTTATTTTCAAAATTATTTATTGCATTAACGCAAAAAGTCTGGTTTGCAGTTTACTCACTACGTTAAGAAATGATCTCTAAAAAGGTTTCTCCTCATAGCATAGGCAAAGTATGTTAAAAAAAAAAAAAAAAATACAGTACGCTTTCACCAGAAAATTCCTTCTCCAATCACATATAAATGTCTTTTAAGGAACCAATAAGTAATTTGACATTTATATTTAACTTTGTTCCCAAATTTTTATTTTCAGGAAAAAAAATCAAACTTTCTTAAAAATTAAAGGAATAGTATAATAAACATACATTTTAAAACTTTGACAGTATAAGTCTTTAGCATCAAAGTAATATAGGCTTATTTAGAAAGTTTACAAAGTTAAGAGTTGAAAGAAAAAACCTCACCAAGTTTCCCTACCCAAAAGTTGTGTTGTTAATACAGAGACTTTTCCTACCAGAGTTCTTTCATGCAAAGTTCTTTTTTTTTTTTTTTCTATTGCATATTTTAGAGATGTGTTGTTAACTTGGGGCTTTTCCTTCCAGGTTCTATGTATAATTTTATTTTAAACATAACTGCTAATATGCTCTCTAGATTATTTTTATCCTGGTTTTTTCCATTGATACAGTACAGTTTTTGTAAATATTATGAGTTTTAATATTTTGTAAATATTATGAGTTGCAATAATCTATCAAACAGATGTACCATAATTTAAGTAATCATTTTCCTATTTCTGAACAAATAAGCTGTTTCTAATTTTCTTGTATTAAAAGTGATGCTGCAGTAAATATCTCTATATATAGGAGGAGTGGTGGTTAAAAGCACAGCTTTTAAATTCAGATGACCTGGACTGGAATCCTTACTTCACTGCTGACAAACTGTGTGTTCCTGGGTATTGCTATGTACCTCTCTGACACAGTTTATTATTTTGTAAAACAGGAAAAATAGTCATATGTCATAGACTTGGGGTGTGGTCATTAAGTAGTAATGCATTTGAAACACTTAGCAAAGTACCTGGCACATAGTCAGCTATTATTATCGTATATGAAGTTTTTACTATATTTAAAATTATTAGGTTCCAAGAGGTAGAATTACTGAGTCAACAATGATGGCCATTTAAAAAAAACTTTTGTTTTCTGAAAAAAGTTGTATCAATTTGTACCTATCAAGAATTATGTGACTTGTTACTGTGCCTAATTATAAATATTTTTAAGTCAATTTTTTAATTTAGAAAGAAAAATTTAATGACAGGAAGATAAGGTCACTGCATTACTGGGTTTTTGTGTGTGTGTGTGTGTGTGTGTGTGTTTTTTTTTTTTTTTTTTTGCATTATTGTTTAAATGTATAAATTCTGTGGTTACTAATTTTGAACATATATTTGCAGTTTTTTCTTTTATAAATTAATAACACTTTGCTTCCTCTTACCATTATTGAATTATATGTATCATTTCCAAATTTGCATTTAATTTTCTAGTAAATGTACTATCACTTCTCTTTGTCTAACATACAGCAAAAATAAAAATTATTATTTAGAAGTATTATCCCTAACAGTTAAAATATACACTTACTGTAAGTACAGCAGCAATTTTCTTGGCAACAGATGGGGTAATTTGAAAAGCATGAGAAAACTGCCAGCCTTCCAGGTCAAATACAGCCTTGATGCCATTTCGTTGAGTTTCTACCTCCTGTACAATAAGCTCGGATGTGATTAGACTTACACGAAATACATCATAAGCTGTAAAAACTTTTGGGTCCCAGTGTGCTAAAAAAATAAAGCATATCATATCTCAGCACCATGTAAAGAATTAGAAAGGTTTTCAAGGGGAAACAAATTATTTTTAGGTTTAAAGGATGGGCAGAGATAAAATCATGTACAAAGATGAATTGAAAAATCAAATTTGGGTCCAAGAACGTGTGCCTGCTTCTCCCTTCCTCAAATTCCTAGCAAAGGATGTATTTTTAAGAGTATGGGGAAGAAAAGAATACATGTAGGCTAGATTTGACCAACAGATGAAATCATGACATCACATACACAAGAGGTCTACGGCTAAAGATGGAAATGCCTCTGGTATACTCCAAGCTCAGAGACGATGGAAATGGGAGAAGTGAGAGCCTGGATTATGAGGAGCAAGTAAAGTCCCATGGTAACCAAAGAGTTTGCTAAAGGACATGCATGAGAAGCAGACAGGCTGGTTGGTCCTCTGCTAGCCCTCAGTGACAAGCAGCACATAGCACAGTCATGTCCCTACAGGCTAGGACAGTAAGCATGGGCTTGGGAAAGAAGAGCCAGGGAAGCACCCAAGTAGCTGTCCACACCCAAGGAAATCAGGGAATACCTGTGCCGAGAGAGGAGGTACTGAATCCTTGTCTACACACACACACTGCTCCCCTGCCATCTATGGGAGAGGCCATGGCATGCAGAAATGACAGTAATGAACAGACAAGCAGGAAATCTTAAAAATAAATATACATCCATTAAAAATTATAATATTAAACACACACACACAAAGAATAGAAGAACCAAACTCAATAGACAAAGGCACCAAAATGCAAGGAGACAAAAAAGCAAGAACCATTAAAAGAAGCATAGTCATTTCAGCAGGGGGAATAAGATACTGTAGGCTATTATCAGAAAATAATATTAAAAAGAATCAGTTGAGATCTTAAAAAAAAAAATAATAATTCAACAAAAAAACTCAGTCAATGGGACAAATTGCAGAAAAGATGCAGCCAATAAGTGACTAGCAGTTTGGAAGATCAAGTTGAGGAATTCTCTCAAACTTGGCACAAAAGAGCCAAGAGTTGATATGTATGAATCTAAAGCTAATAAACACATGCAGCTGGATCCAGAAGTTCCAACATCCCACTAATAAGAGTCCTCAAAGGAAATAACAGAGGAGAGAGGAATAGTAAGTCTTCAGACTGAAGGATCCATGGAATGCCTAACAATGAATGGGGTGTGGGGGAAGATTCATAACTAAGTAATGGTAAAACTTCAATAAAACCCGTTTCTGTCTTGGGCAACTGTGTAGAATGGTGGTACCATTTACTGAGGCAGGAGAAGAGAAGTGTTTGGGGTGGAAAAGATCCTAAGTAAGTTTGGACATGTTAAAATGATGACTGTGAGACAGCCAACGGGATACAGCCAGAATAGGGGCTGGTTGTATGAATCTGGATTTCCAAGAAGATGGGGATGAAGATACAAATCTGGGGATGTTGGTGTTTATATGACAATCTACAACAGAGATTGTCTTAGATCCATATTTTTCTCTGTTAGAGAGAGAAAGCAGCGTAAAAGAAGGCTGAGACCAATGTTCTCAGGAATTTCAGAATTTAAAGGGTAAGCAGAAAAGATGGTGCCACCTAAAGAGATTAAGAAGCAGCAGCCAGTTAAGTCAGAGAAAAACACCAGGGAAAAGTGGCACCAAACAAGCCATGGTAAGTAGATTATTTCAAGAAAGAGGCAGTGGTTCTCTGTGTTGAGAGGTTAAGCAAGATGGGACTTAACATGTCCATTAAATTTGGTGAAAAGAAAGTTACTGACGATTTGTTAAGGTTATTTCAGCAGAGGTGGGAGTGAAACCAGATCAGGCTGGCTGAGCAGGCACTGGGAGAGAATGTGGACATCACTAACTTAAGAAGTTCGGCTGAGAGGAAGAGAGGAGAAATGGCTATAGTGGAGGCTGGAAGGTTTTCTGGAATTGAGGAGGAGTTTTTATTTTGTTTTGAATGGTTCACATTAACAGATTTCAATATTAATTGGTAGTCTCTGTGCTATGGGTCAAATGTGTCCCCCAAAAGTTCTTGTGTTGGAAAGTTGATCCCCACTGTAACATTGTTAAGAGGGTAGAAAATCCGATTATGATATTTGAAAGGTAGAGCCTTTGAGAGGTGATTGTATCGGGACAACTGTGCCCTCATGAATGGATTAATCCATTCATGGAGTAATGAGTTATCATGGGTGTGGACTGGTGGCTTGATAAGGAGCACATGAGAGCGTCCTGCCTTTCTCTCCCCATGTGGTACACTGCATCGCCACAGCACCCAGTAGGGAGTTCCCACCAGAAGCAGCCCATCACCAGATGCGACCCCTGGACTGTGGACTTCCCAGCCTCCAAAACTGTAGGAAATAATTTCATTTCTTTAAAAATTACTCAGTTTCAGGTATTCTGCTATAAGCAACAGAAATAGACTAAAACAATCTGGTAGCAAGGAAAAAGTTGAAGATGTAGAAAGAGAAAGGATAATCAGGTGAATTCCTAGGAAGGCACAATGGGATATCCCTTGCTTTTTAAAAGCCTCAGATTCCTGGTAAGAATCTGAATAATCAATACAGGGATAACCCAACTCAAAAATACTATACTACCCAGACATTGGCTGAATGCTACACTGATGAAAAATATGAGCAGAACAAAGGAAGTTTTAAATCAGAAAATAGTTCTCACCTAAATTTCTGAGCCAGCGAACATAATTGTCTGCCCTGTGCTGTCCAATATAGTAGCCATTAGCCACTTGTAGGTATTCTAATTTAAATTAAATATTATGTTTCTCAGTTACAGTAGCCACATTTCAAATGCTTAATACCCACATGTGACTAGTGGCTACTACAGAACAGTTTTGTCATCACAGGAAGTTCTTTTGGATAGCTGGCTAGACTTTAAGCTCCCTTAAGGCAAAAGAAAAACATACCTTAAATTTTTAATTCCATTTCCAGCAACTACCTACCATTTATTGAGTGCTTACTGTGTAGCAAGTAATGCTCTGTTATATTTATACCTGGATACATAATATACAATATATACACATATATGTGTATATACATATATATACATAATATACATATATGTGTATATACAAATATATGTATTATCTTTAATTCAATTTGTCCATGAACTTTTTGAAGTACCCTTGTATAGTATCTGTATATATGTATGTGTATGTATATGTATGTATATATGTATGTGTATGCATGTATATATGTATGTATATGTATGTTTGTATGTATATATGTATATATGTGTATAGAGAGAGAGCTGACTCTTGAATAACATAGTTTTGAACTGCTGTAAGTGAATTTTTTTCAATAAATACTGTAAATTTGTTTTCTCTTCCTCATGATTTTCTCAGTAACATTTTCTTTTCTCTAGCTTAATTTATTCTAAGAATACAGTACATAATACATATAACATACAAAAGATGTGTTGATCAACTGTATACGTTATTGGTAAGCCTTCCTGTCAACAGTAGGCTATTAGTAATTAAGTATTTGAAGAGTCAAAGCTATACTTAGATTTTTGACAGTGCAAGTGTTGGTGCTCCTAACCCCAACATCGTTCAAGGGTCAACTGTGTGTTCATAAAACAAGATTTAATGCTAACAGCAACCCCATGTGATAGGATTTTACTCTGCCCATTTTACTGATGATAAAATGGAGTTATAGCTACCCAACTTACCATGAAGCTAGAATGTAGCAGAGCTAGATTCCAACCCAAGCAACAAGCCTCAGAATCTATATTCTTAAGCCATGGTCAAAACTTAATACTCACTGTTACAGTTTACTTTTGCTGCTTTAATATAGTAGTAGGTCTCAAAGGCATAAAATTATATCCTCTGGCATGTAGGCTAATAAAGTCCAAAACTTAGTTTCACCTTGGGTTGCCCTGCCTGGATGGAGGAAAAGTCTCCATGCATTTTCTCACTGCTTTTACCACACCGAAATAGTATATAGAGGTGGTTATACTAAGATTCTATCAAAAAGCTCTATCCAGATTTTTCTTTAGCTCCTCCCATTAATTCAATTAAACTTGGAAAGTTTCTAAATCTTTATCTTATCCTTTCATTTTACTCATAAAACTTCTCAGATTTTTTTTCTGATCACACTAGAATAAAGTGACACACAGGAGATTTGCTGCATACCTTCCTGTTCTGACCATCACTAAACCTACATGTTTTAATTTTAAAATCTCTCTGAGTTAAGCAATACACTCATAAATTAATTTACTACAAGAGGCCTAGGCTAGACAATAGGCCTACTGGTTCAGTGTTAAGATATTTATGATCAAAGAAACACATCTACTTTCTTATTGTCAAAGTGTTATTTTTACTTCTTTTATGAACAAACTTCATTTTGTGAACAAACTAGAGAAAAACTCTAGCTAGACACTGCAGAGCCAAGACATTTGTAGAAACAATCAGCTGCAGATTTCAGTTTTATGTTTCTGGGACCCCTGAGTAGAGCTGTCAGATAATATAACACACCAACTAAAGTTGAATTTCAGATAAACAGGACATAATTTTTTAGCAAAAGTATGCTCCATGTGTACTAAAAAAGCTATTCGTTGTTTATCTGAAATTCAAATGTAACTGGGCACCCTATGTTTTTATAACATATGGATTTATTTGCTAAATAAAACAAGTATTTTGCTAAATCTGGTAAACCTACTCCTAAGGAGCTCAAGGAACTTCATTGCTATGAGCTCATTCAACCTTCTCTGATACTGCTGGCAGAGCAATAAAAGAACAGAAAGGACATTATGATGTCTGTTTTAGTAACACAGTTTTACTTGTAAGTTAGGACAAAAAAACCCCAGAATCATTCTAGTCAATCTTTTCATACCCTTTGAAGAATTAAATATAGTATCTTTTTGTAAGATAGGAAACAGTTGAGTCACAAGCAGGTATCTTATCAATAAGCAGATAAGAAATGCAAATATATAAATATTTTAAATATTTAGAGATGCAGGAGTTTCTGTACGATTATAATCCACAAGATTCTGTTCATGAAATGTTGGTTATCTTTGTTCTCTCGACTGGGCCATGAAGTGATGGGAGCAGCATGAGTCTTTCTCCTCTACCTGCCATTTTCAGTCATGCACAGGTCTAAGGAAGGGGCAGAAGTTATAGGCCACCAAATGCTATGGCCTGAATGTTTGTGTCCCCCAAATTCATATGCTGAAATTCTAACTCCCAAGTTGATGGTATTAGGAGGTGGGGCATTTGGGAGGTGATTAGGTTATGAGGGTGGAACCCTCAGGAATGGGATTAGTGCCCTTATAAAAGAGGCCTGAGAGACTCCTCACCCCTTCCACCATGTGTGGTTAGAGTGAAGAGACTGCCATCTATGAGGAAACCCTCACCAGACACTGAATCTGCCAGCATCTTCATCTTGGACTTTCCAGCCTCCAGAACTGTGAGAAATACATTTCTGGTGTTTGTAAGTCACCCAGTCTATGGCATTTTGTTATAGCAACCTGAATGGAATAAGACATCAACCTACGAAAAACACCAGGAACACCTAATAGCGAAAAGGGGAAGCAACAAAAAGAAAGAAAAGCAAATGGAACACAGCATTTATGACAATTGCCAGGGGTGCTGTGTTCCCATTGCACCCTCCTCACTCCAGGGGAGCTTCCTGCTCCTCAGCCTAAGGTGTTATTGAACTAGTCATTCACTTAGTCACTCCACAAACATTTAATGAGATCCTGCCATGTATTAGGCCCTGTTTTCAGTGCTTGGATACCTCAGTGAACAGAGCAGACAAAACCCACCATATCCTATAGTTTATATTATTATACTTCAGAATTCTTATTTGTATTTCCTACTAAGCATTTTTTAAACACTTTACCTTGATCTTTTTTACCTTCTCCCACTATTTCACTTCTCTGCTTCTCTTATTTTATATAGTTGACTATGTGGAAGAATGGAAGTAGGATTTTCACTGGTTACTGTGAATTTTCTCATAACTGCCAAACTTGTATTATATTTGGGAGACATTCAGACCTAAATTAAACCTAAGTTAAAACCTAAAAGCCTAAATTAAAACCTAAATTCTTAAAGATGCACTCTGATGCTTTCTATATGGCAAGCAAGGTAAAAGAGAGAGAGAGAGAGAAGAAAGAGGAAGAGGATAAGGGGGAGGATAGGAGAAGAAGAAGGAGGGGGTTGAGAAACAAAAGAGCTGGGTATGACTTACCAATTCTGTAAATAAGAACTTTGCTGCCAGTGGGATCCCTGGATCTCAGGACTCCGTGGTAGCCAGCCTTCAGAAGGCCAAGAATACTTCTGGGGTGTAGATCTGCACTTATTTCTGGACATTCCTTTCTCCACTTATAATAGTTTTTTAGCAACTGAAAAATAAAATTGAAATTGTCTACAGATAACATACATGGTAAGCACTTTGCAAAAGTGGTAGGAAAGCCTTGGCATTGTATATAAAACTTACTATCCATTATGTCAGTAGTTTAATCTGTGGTATCGTTTTAGCTGTAAAACCAAATTTTCCCTTCCATCAAGGATCTGAGGTGATAGGAGTAAATCACAAATTCAACATTGATCAATTTTCATTTGCCACCTATGGTGGATCATTTCCAAAGACAGCCACCAACAATTCCTCCCCTCCCAGTATATACATGCCATTCCTCCCATCAAGTGGTAGAATTTGTCAGATTTCCTCCCCTTGAATATAGGCTGGCCTTACTCCTTGTTTTGACCAATAGAATGTGGCACAAGTGACATGGTACCAGGCTTTAAAAAGCCTGGTACCTTCTGAATTTGCTTTTTGAGATCCAGACACCATGTAATATTCTTGAATGATAACAGTCCATGTGAAGAGATGCTATCCCGGATAGTCTGACCTCAGCCAAGTTCCCATCTGATGCCATGTGGAGCAGAGATGAACCATCCCCACTGAGCCCTGCCCAGACTAGAGTATCACAAACAAGTAAATAGTTGTGTTTAAGCCACTACGTTTTGGGGTGTCACCACATTTTGGGGTGTTTTGTTAGTCAGCAATAGATATCTATAGCACCACCTTCAGTCTTTTTTAAATAAGGAAAAAGATAAATCAATCAAATAATTTAGCAGAGCCTAAGGAACAATACACCTGCAGATTAATCCTTGGCAAAGTAAGGTTGGAAGAAATCCCATTTTCTTTTTTTCCCAAAAGAACCACCAGAAATGGTTAATCAACATGTAGAAATAATACAAATATTGCCAGCATACTGGGGAGAATACTAAAGCAAATTATGCATTTAAAAATTATTGTATTTTAATTTCCCTCTTTACGATTTTCAGCATTCTCAATTTTTCTAAAACAATAATATATTTGTTTGGGGTTTAAAAGCTCTATTAGCAATGTGGGACCACAGTTCAGATGGAAGGAAAGGACAGATTTTATATTTGAGTGTCATGAGAGTAAACATGGTAATTGTAACCACAGAAATAGTAATGATCTGGAGAAGAAGCTACAAATAATAAAGAAAACAAGTAGAGGGTGAAGTTCTGAGCCTTGGAAAATGTCAGAGACTGCAAAGGGCTGGGGGAAGAGAAAAGCTGGCTGGACTGTAGGAGAACCAACACCATGGTGTATGGGAAGTGAAGACAAAGTCATCTTCTGCATTGCTCTGCCCCCTAGACTGCTCTCCCTCCCTCCTCATCTCTCTTTCTGATTTTCTCTCTCTTTTCTGTCTCTCTCCCTTTCTTTCATTTCTGCATTTAATAAACTTTTCTGAACTTTAGAAAAAGAGAATGTTGCTAAGAGTTAAATGCAACCGAGAGGTAAAAAAGAAAAAGTCAGTCAATCTGCCAACAAAGAAATAATTGGTGGCCTAAATAGCAGTTTCCAAAAGCAGTAAGAACAACAGGCACATTGTAGGTTCTGATTTATTCATTCTCTTCTATTAGACACATTTCTCTTCTTCCTCATGTCTTAGGGGGCATCAGAATAAGTACAAATAGTATTTTACAATGCTCATTACTTTTTGGATAGTTTCCTCAGATATTAAATACAGCCCTTCTTCCTATTCAAGCAAAACGCTGGAAGCAGCATGCTAGTAACTATATAGAAATAATGGTTTTATTTTCCTATTGAATGATAAAAGTTGTGGCTTCATTAAATAGGATCTTTTAGGTAATAGACGCAAGGTGCTCAGCTTATTCATCTCTGCAGAGTGCTGGGCATGCAGGAAATAGATGGGTTGAATGGAAATATAAATTAATTAACGTAAACCAGCTGGACCCACACACTTGAAAAAAATGACTTCTCTACAGACACACAAATTACTCTCATGCCTCTGACACTTAACTTTTGCACATCAAAAGATCTAAACCTGGATCTTTGATCGTTACTTTTCCACTGATAAATAAATCCACAGATCCAATCAAAGTAAATGACGTAAATAAACTGGTACTGAGCAATTCTCAAACAAACCACACTATTTACACAACAACAAAATAACTGACTGCAAATGAATATTCACTATGGGGAGGCACCTGTTTTGTACAACATTAGAAGTAAATAAAGATATAAAATGTTACAGTTTAACTATGCTATTGTAATAGAGAGATTTCTTCTTACACTTTTCATGTACTTTCAAACAAAATAGCAACTGTATTTCTGCCACTTTTATATATCATTTCAATTCCTCCTCATGACCACCTGAGAGGTAACTATTGTTACACCATTACGTGCTTAAGAAAAGTAAAATTCTAAGAAATTACACATTTGTTCCAGGGCAATAACTAACAGAAGAGTGGAGACTGAAATTGACACATGATATGATAAATTATATAAAAGAAGCTACATTTAGAGGGAAATTAGCAGGGAGAGTCCATGGAATTTTGAAAGCTTTGAAGTCTTTGGGAAAACCATAAAGATAATTAAAGGATAAAAATCTTATATGGAACAAAAATAAAAGGAACGGGGCTATTCACTTTTGATAGACAGTTATTCATAATAATATGTACAACAGACAGAGAAGTTAACAGTTGTTTTTTTTTAATGTTCATTGTTGTAAGCTGAAGGGGTAAATGCAATGTTTTTGAGAGCACAGGCTCTTCTGAGTTCCACCCAAGTTCAAATCCCTGCTCCACCATTTAATAGCTATGTGATTTCAGACAAGTTACTTACTCTTTATATTTCAGTTTCTTCTAAAATAAGGAAATATTGAGATAATCCACGCAAACACTACTTAATGAAAGTACCTGGCATTCCATATGCATATAAGCTATTAGGATTATTAAATCTTATTCATTATAACTTCAAATACAAAACTAGAATACTGAGAAACTTCATTATAACTGAGGTACTTGTTGAGCTTTCTTCATACACACACTGTAGAGCTTATTATATTATGAACAAGAGAATTTGAGTTGAATTAACTGTGGAGGAAAATGAAATGATAGTTTCATGTTCCTTCCTCTTCCCTTTCCTTTCCAGTTGGCAAGAAAGTAAGGCAAAGAGGTCACAGACAGAAACTTGATGTCTATCCAGTAGATTTAGACACAGTCCTGCTAGCCAGTTCCTCAAGTAATGGTGCAATGAAAAAAAATTCAGTGAAATAAGGAACACAGAAAAATATATATGTAGGAAAGGCTGGAGGTAAATTTTATTTCTTTTTCTATTTAGACATTTCTTTAAAAGCAGCTAAAATGAAGTCAGTAAGTCATACGCTTTTTATTATTAGTTATCTGTAGGCATATATATATGTATATATGCTTAATGGCTCATTGAAACGGCACTTTTCATAGGACCTGAGATTGTGTCTTCATGTTCAGTAGCTGCTAAGTACATATTAGTTTATTACTCATGATGTTGAGACACTTGCAGAGCCATCTGACATAATGGAAATAAATAAAGCTGGATTTCTATTTCACTCCTAATATCAAAATAAATCCCAATAGACCAATGATCCCAACATAAAAAAGAGGAGCCATAAACTACTAGGAAAATTTTTGGATAGAAGAAAAGTTTATAAAACCAAGAAGCAATCAAAGAATAATCACATCAACACGTGATTACTTAAAAAATTTTAAATTCTGCACAGAAAAAAATAGTATAAGTGTCAAAATACAGGCGACAAAGACCTGTTTTCTTTTATACACAGAGATATTTTATAAAACACTAGGCTGGTAGTGAGCTCAGTTGGTTAGAGTGTGGTGTTATAACACCAAGGTCAATGTTTCGGAACCTGTACCAGCCAGCCACTAAAAAAAAAAAAAAAAAAAAAAGATATTTTATGAAACAATACAATAAAACATGAAACGGACAAATGTCAAAAACAGGCCATTTTCGGTTAAATGGAAAAGAATTTAAAAATTTTAGATATATAAAAAATGATTAACCTCACTTGTAGTTAAATAAATGCATATTATGAGAACAACAAAATAACGATATCTCATCTAACAGATTTACTCACAAATCATAATTTTTGATAATACAGTGTAGGTGATAAAGAAAAAGGGCATCATTATGTAATTATCAGGGTGCTAAAATCAGTGCAAACTCTTTGGATGACAGTCTGCTATATTCTTGGACACTGAAAAGTGCACATTTCATTTTATCCAAGACCTTTGCAAGTTGAACTTATAAGAATATATTCCTATTTATGCAGAAAGACGAAGTACAAAGACGTACTAGAATGCCCACACGGTGATGGAGAAAACCACAGCCGCTTTGTTTACTGAATCTCGTGTACAACCAAGCAAATTGCAGAAGTACAAAAAACAATCATTGAATGAAGGAATGAAGAGCGTGCACGGCAGCACTAGCATCAGCCGGTAATAACATCCAATAGCAGGGGACTGGTTAGATAAATTTTAGTGTAAAGTATCCACCCAATGGAGCAACAGCAGCCCATTGAAGAAAAAGACACTTGCTGATACCCGTGATTCCCGTGATACCGGGTAGAAAGGCAAAAATGTAAAAAAACCGCACGTGCTTATGTGAGCATATACTATGTCTGGAAAGATAAACAAGAAACTGGTGACAATAATGAGTCCCTGGGTACATGAATGGCAAAGTAAGGTTTGGGGTGGGGAAATTTTTCCTTTAGCAAGTTACTTTTAAAAGCTTATTTTGCACTTTTTACTATTTTCTATTATATGGATTGTTTTTTTTTTTTTTTTTACCATACTCATTACTTTTTCAATAAAAACTAGTTTAAAATAACACAAAAAAATCTCCTACTGAGACACACTGGAATTCAGTACTACTTTCCTGCCACCCAACTTGCAGCGTGACATTGAGCAAGCCACCTGGAGAAAAGGCTAGACCGGGTCAATTGCTGTGTTCCAGGCACTGTGCTGTGCACATCTTGTTCTGTTAAACGGGTTAATGTTCAGCCCACAAAACCGGTCAATGAGGTGACCTTCTCACCGTCTTTTAACAGAAAAGGACGCTGAACCCGAAGAGACAGAACTCAAGGTCGCATCCGTCTTTCTGATTCCTGTCTTTCCACCGCCCCTTCTCTCAACCAGGTCTAACACCCGGAGCCACAAAAGCACCGCGCCATCCTTTTCCCCACCGGGACTCAGAACATAGCGGGCCGCTTTACAGTCTGCACACTTAGTAGGATTGCTATTAATAATGCCGTTTTGCTAGGGTACGGCTTCGGACCCGCGGTTTTACCGGCAATTTCATCTTCCCAGCCACAGTAGTTACAGTAGAGTCATCTCTCAGATGTGACAGGTCTGAGCTCCCTGCCTCTCAGCTGTGACTCTGTTTTATATCACGGGCTTTCTTCCAGGGAGACTCAACTAGGGCGAGAGTTCCAGTGCTTGGAATCAAACGGGCCACCACACCGATGGCTCCAGCACTTCCTAGCTTTCCGTTTCCAAGACCCGGAGAAACTGGAAGGACCGACGCCGGATTTCTGGGGGCGCCGAGAGCCACAGCGCCCGCGCCGGGTGCGGTAGGGCGCGCCCCGCCAGGCTCCCGCCTGCACCCGGGGCAAAGCCGCAGCGGCCGGGCCCGCCGGGGGCACCCACAGCGCGGCGGCCGGGCACGCTCGCTTACCCGCCAGGCCAGGTCCAGGTCGAAATCCCGGGCGCGCAGGAAGCGCAGCAGGAAGGCGTCGGTGAGCGGCAGCGGCGCCCGCGGGACGCCCGCCTCCCGGGCCCGGCGTCGCAGCTCGGCCAGGCCCGGCTGCAGCAGCGGCGAGTGGTCGGGCAGCGCGTTGAGCTGCGGCCCCGCCGGCGGCCCCGACCCCGCCTCTGCCATGCCCGCCGCCGCCGCTGCGGCCGCCGCTGCCTGGGCGCCCGGGAAAAGCGCGGGCCCCGCGTCACCTCTGCTCCTCCTCCGGTGACCGCGGCCAGCGCACGCCCACCCTCCCGCCCCGCGCGGCCGCCCCGGGCCTCGCACCCCGCCCGGGCTGGGGAGGGGGTGGGGAGCTGCTCCTGAAATGACACAGCCTGGTGTCCCCTCGGGGGCTGATCTCGGCTTTAGTAGCTTTAGGCAGTAACCCCAGTGAGGGAAGTCACGGCTGTGTTCAATGTCAAGGGGACGATGGCAAAAAGTTAGTTGGGATGTTTAAAAAATAATCTGCTAGAGAACTTTTTTTTTTCTCTCTCTTCCTCCTTCCGTCCCTCCCTCCCTCCCTCTCTTCTTTCCTCCCCTCCTTCCCTCTTTCCTTCCTTCCTTCCCTCCCTCTTTCCTTCCTTCCTCCCTTCCTTCCTTCCTTCCATCCTTCCCTCTTTCCCTTTCCTTCCTTCTCTCTTTCCTTCCTTCCTTCCATCTTTCCTTCCTTCCTTCCCTCCTTCCCTCTTTCCTTCCTTCCTTCGCTCTTTCCTTCCTTCCTTCCATCTTTCCATCCTTCCCTCCTTCCTTCCTTCCTTCCTTCCTTCCTAGAATCTTGGAGCTGTAAGAAGACTTAGAACAATCATTTAATGACCCTGTGTCAGACACACTACTAAGACCTCCTCGGTCCTCCCTGCTCCTTGCATAGGGCTGCAAACTGACTCCCTGCCTCAAACTGTATTACAAAAATGGTTTCTAAAATCCACATTCCTTATTGCCACCTTAATGGACTCACGACTCCTCTCCTTTTTCCCAGTATAGGAAAACTCATTTCCTGGCACCTGGCCCTGTTAGTGACATACAAAAGTAAGTAACTAACAAGTGCCAAAAAAAGATTTTTTAACACCATAAACTTACTGTGTTACACTCCACCACCACTGAACTTTCAGCACATCTAGCTCCTCAGTGGAGTCCAAAGCCCTTATGTGATGGCATCTCTGTGATCCTGGGTAGTGAAGGTGAGACAGGGAAATGATGTGCAAACCTAAAAAGTTGTTAAATTGGCCTTTTCTTGATTTCTACCCATTGAAACTATCCTAGAATTGACCTGTGTCCCCAAGAGGGAATCCGTGAAACTAATTCTTACTAAATTTATACTGTGTGCCAGGTCACACAGCCTTCTGCAATGCCTTCAGGGCCTTTTTCTCCCTCTCCTGATAATCCCTTTCCTTTGTACTAATCTTCTTAGCTAATGTTTGCTGGTCTGCACCATTACATGCTCTCTGCTTCTCTACAACATGGCCAGGCTGCAAATTTTCCAAATCTTTACACTCTGCTTCCCTTTTAAATTCTGGCGTCACATCATGCCTTTGCTGCCATAACTCAGAGTAGGCTTTTAGAAGTAGCCATGCAGCTTCCTTAATGCTCTGCTGCTTAGACATTTCTTCTGCCAGATACTCTGGCACACAACTCTTAAGTTCCAACTTCCACAAAGTCCTAGGGCATGGACACAATGCAGCCAAGTTCCTCATCAGTTCACAGCAAGGGCGATCTTTGCCCTAGTTTCCAATGAACTCCTTATTTCTATCTGAGATCTCCTTAGAATGGTCTCTACAGTCCATATTTCTGTCAGCATTCTGCTCGCCACCATATAACCATTCTCTAAGACATTCTAAACTTTCCCTCATCTCTTTATCTTCTTTTGAGTCCTCCAAACTCCTCCAACCTTTGCCTAACACCCAGTTCCAAAGCTGCTTCCACATTTTCAAGTATTTGTTATAAGCAACACCCCACTTCTCTGGTACCAATTTTCTGTATTAGTCTGTTTTGTGTTGCTCTAACAGAATACCTGGAACTGGGTAATTTATAAAGAAAATGAAATTTATTGCTTACAGTTTCTGAGGCTGGGAGGTCCAAAGACCATCTAGTGGAGGCGACAGGGACCCAGGGGTCTCACATTGCAAGATGGTGGAAGCAGAGAGAAAGACAGACAGACTCTCCTCTTTTAAAGCCCTCAGAACCACACCCGTGATCACCATTTTCAATCCATTCACTACTGCACGGTCCTACAATCCAATCACCTCTTCAAGGCTCCACCTTCCAGTTACCATAATAGGATTTCCCACCCTCTTAACAGTCACAGTGGGGGCCAAGTTTCTAAAACATAAAACTTGGGGGACACAATTCAAGCTTCATTGAGTTTTGAGGGGACATAATTCAATCTATTACAATCTGCTTCTTTGAAATTGGGCAGAAATTTCAGGAAGAGATCAAGGACAATTATCTAGGTATAGCAATAATATTGCTTCTTAGAAGTGAGCTATGTGTGGGTACAGAGTCTATATTATTTCTGCATTTTTGAAACTCATAGCTATAAACACAAAATAGTATTGATTGATTGATTGACAGGAAATTTAGTGAAAATGAAGCCAACTTGGAGCCCAGATGGCCAGGTGAAGTGGCTCCTAAATACACGAGATGGCCCTGGGAGCAGGATTATCTATACCCCTATATCTATATCTATGCTTTATGTCTTTATAGAATGGGAAGCAATTCCAGTGGTAGCAGTTAGTCCAGTTGTAAAAAAGATGGCACAATTAAGGGAAAGAGAAAGAAAAAAAGTTAAGTGGTGGCATAGACACTTAAAGTGAGAATTTTACACTAATACTTGATTACTTTTTAATGAAGAATGCAGACTGATATGGTGTGAATGTTTGTCCCCTCCAAAGCTCATGTGGAAGTTTGATCCCCAATGTGGCAGTGTTGAGAGGGAGGGCCTTTGGGAGGTGATTGGATCATGAGGGCTATGTCCTCATGAATGGATTAATCCATTTTAATGAGTTAGATGAGTGGATTGTCACAGGAGTGGCACTGGTGGTTTTGTAAGAGCAAGTGAGCATGTGCACACATTCTCAGCCTGTCACTATGTGATACCCTGTGATGCCTGGGGACTCTGCAGAGAGTCCTCACTAAGAAGGCCCTCACCAGATTTCCCCTTGCTGTTGGACTTACCAGCCTCCAAAACTATGAGCAGTGAATTTTGTTTCTTTATAAATTACCCAGTTTCAGTACTGTGTTATAACCAATAGAAAATGGACTAATACACAGACCATGCTTGTGTCTTACAATGTCTCTTGGATCTGTGTAAGAATTTTAGAATTCTTGGCACAAATTTTCAAGAGACATTGCTCAGTTTTTGTTCTGAAGTATTTTCAAATTTGCTATGCTCATATTTTACTCTGGTGAGCTCACATGCTTACTGAAAATGCATGCCTTTAGTATAAAGATTCCTAAGATGTTTCCGGAACTAATGGTATGAAGAAATAAAAACAAAAATGGAACAAAAAGTTAGGATTTGTTCAACTAGCTTACAATTTACTCAGGAATTATTTTACAATTAATTAATTATTAACACATAATAATTCATAAGTATACCAATTTATTTTACTTTCAGCTTCACAGACAGCACATAAATATTATTTATCACTGTTGAAAGATAACATTTTTGAAAAGGTAAAATTATGACTCATACAGATATAAAAATGAAAATGTGTTAAAGATTTTATTTAGCTCATAAGAGGCAACCAGGCAGATGTTATAGCAAGTTCAAAGAAGTCAAAAAAATCCCACATTTAGATGGAGTAAAAGATGTTGAAATGAATTTGCAAAGGAAGCAAAACTAACTTTTTCCACAGTGAGGGTAGGAGGTCAATGGAAACTCTGCCAGGCAGGACACAATTTGCAACGTCTTAGATGAGAGTTATTTGCTATCAATTACCTACAGTTATCTAACTGCTATTAGTTCTCTACAATTTACAGAGTTGTGAAATAGCTTTGAAAGAATGAGAATCAGATTATCCAGGAGGTGTCACCTAGAGTGTGTACAATGTACAATTTTCCACTGAAGCAAAAATTTTACTCTACATCACTTGGGAAAGCTTGTTTTTTAAAGTTTTAAATTATTTATCATGGAAAATTTCAAACATAGGTAGGAAGAATAGTAATGAATACCAGTGTACAGCCTATCTTGTTTTATCTACCCCTTCAACTTTTTTTTTTTTTTTTGACCAGTAAGGGGATTGCAACCCTTGGCACAGTGTGGTCTGCACCACACTCAGCCAGTGAGCACACCGGCCATCCCCATACAGGATCCGAACCTGCGGCCTTGGTGCTACCAGCACGGCACCCTCCTGAGTGAGCCACGGGGCTGGCCCCCCCTTCGACTTTTTTAATAAGCAGAAATATTTTAAAGAAATACCCACACATATGTTACTGGTAAGTATCACAAAATGCACTTTTTTACATCACTACAATACCGTTTTTTCACACTTAAAAAAATTAGCAACAATTCCCCAATATCATCTAGTACCCAGTCTATATTCAAGTTTCCTCGATTGTCTCTTTTAGATTATTCAAATTAGAATCAACATAAAGTCCACACATTGCATTTGGTTGCTATGCCTAAACATCAAGAATGTCAAGAATAGTCCCCCTGTTTTCTTTTTAAGTGCTGTTAATTTCTTGGAATAACCAGGTCAATTTTCCTTAGGATTTTTCTGATTGCTTCTTACTGGTATCATTAAATTGCTCCTTTTCCCCCTGCATTTCTGGTAAACAATAGTTAGATCTAGAGATCTAATTAGATTTAGTTTCAGTCTTACTTTGGCAAGAATGTTTCATGAGGTGACTCTTCTTTGCATCACATGTAGAAGTATATAATGTCTGTATTGTTTCCGCTCAGTATACTAATAGTGATAGGTTGGTTTAGGTGCCTTCACCCTAATCCATCCATTTTAAAGTTTTCCTTTTCCCTTTACATCAGAGGTTTCAGCATTTACTGATGACAACCTTTGCTTGGGTTCATTACTTTATCAGGAGTTGGAAAATTGTCATTTTCTGACTCTTCTTATTATTCCCTCCTCATTTATTAGAAGGAATTTTTCTGTAAATTGGAACTTGCCCTTATCAATTATTTTGTTAGCTGGAAATTCCGTTTTTAAAAATTATAGCTTGAAGGAAAAATAAGTTCTAGTGGTGTACAGTAGTGCTAGGCATCTATAATTAACAATAATTTATTATATTTTCTCAAATGTCTAGAAGAGAGGAGCTTAAATTTTCTCATCACAAACAAATGATAAATATTTGCAGTTATGAATTTGCTAACTACCCTGATTTGATCATTGCACATTATATACATGTACTGAAATATAACTCTGTACCCCACAAATATATACAATCTATATGTTTCAATTAAAAAATAAAGTTCCTTAAAAAAAAAAGAAATTCAATTTTTGTAGAAAACATAAGATAAACGCCTGATTGTTTTCATTAACTGGTTACCAGTATTTACTAAAGCTGTAAATATTAACTCCTACATATATGTACATATGATCGTATGTATAACATATGTACCATATGCTCAACAAAAATATACCATATGTACGATATATTCAACAAAAGACATGTAAAAAATGTTCATAGAAGCTCTATTTGTTATATCCCAAATTGGAAACAATGAAAATATCCATCAATAGTAGAAGAGTTTAAAAAAATAGTGGTATATTTATTTATACAGTAGAGCACTATACATAATGTGAATGAACAAATTAAAAACACACACGGCATGGTGCACCTCACAAACATAATGCTGAGTTAAAGAAGACAGACACAAAAGAGTTTATGCTGTGTCATTCCATTGATAACAAGCTTAAAACCTGGCAGAGCCAATGTGTGTTAGAAATCCGGATAGTGGTTATCCTGGAGGGCAGGCACTGATTTGAATGGGACACAAACTCCATTTCTTGTTTATTTACACGGGCTTGTCTGTTTCTAGATGTTTTCAATGGAGAGAACTAGAAATGAATTTATAAAAGAATATATACATGATAAATTCTTGTTGATTTTTTCAAATCAAGCTTGATAACTGTGCTTTTAGTAACCTTTGATTTTATATTTGTCTCTGTTTTCTTACACTGAAAAATCTTGCTGCCTTTTAATATTAACACAATTACTCATTTACTTTAATCATATAATTTAAATGTAATAGTTTAAAAATAGTAGTACCAATAATCTACTGAAAGTTAGAATATTAAATGCTGCTAAAGATTTCTTTGTGGTAGTTTTTGTCCTTAGGATATGTTTGTGGGGAAATAAAACTTCCAGGGATTGCCCAATATTCCTGTAAAAAGCCCTTATCTCCTAGATACATCTTCATATACCATGAGAATTAGATATGCAGACTTGTGTTTAGTTAAGTTGCTCTGACCTGGAAAGACAGTAAAACTTCTCTTATCTGCTGGAGAGAGCCAAATGATTACAGCTTAGTTTCTAGTGTAAGTCTCCAATGTGCCAGGAAGACTGGCCTAGCTATCCTCCTAGGAATTTATATTTCAAGGAAGAGTGAGGTCTGAGAACTAGGAGACATCTCTAGATAGTAAAAGCTGAGAGTCAATAGAGAGGAGAGGATCTACCCGGCTCCTGGGGAGATTTTATTTACATACCAAATGTATGAAGGCAGGTAAGGGGGAGACCCTTTTTGGAGGGGTGGGGGACAGAGGCCTCTTTCCCCTTTACAAGCAGAGAAAAATAATTTTTCTTCAACCCTCTCCAATAGGGATGTTTGGCTACTCATGTAGAAAAATTTCTCTTTGGCTCACATTAAGTCACCCTATCGGCAAGAACAAGTAGTAAGGGGCTAATGCACTTATTACTTACTGAGAAGTATGCAATAAGAACATTGTCTCTGACCCAGAACACCTCGTTGCATATTCAGGATAAAATTAATAAAGATGAATATTAAAAATCTAAAAATATTTTATTGGGAATATATAGTCAAAATTTAAATTCACTTAAAGAAATGCTTTTCTCTGTGGGGTCATGCAACCAATTTGATACATAGATTCATTTGTTCCTCTCTCTATTTTCTTTTCAGTTTTGAAGGATTATTTCTCCTTTTTTATAATTTAATATTGATTTTTAATTACGTAAAACAATAACTGGTTCCAGAGTCAAAATATAGAAATGAAAATATATTCAGAGAAGCTGCACTTTCATATCTGTCCCTCCACTTTGTTCCTTCACTATTTTTTCAGTACTGGTTCATACGCTGTTTTCTCTTTTTGAAAACAAAATCAGTAATTGTAGCAAGTTTTATTCTTCCCTTTTTATGCAAAAGGTAGAGTAATATAGATAAATATTTTTCACACCTTACTTTCTTCACTTAACAATATTCAAAAGACTGTATCAGTTAGGGTCCCAGCAGGAAGCAGATGACACACTGGAAAGCAATGATTGACTGGAGTTTAAAGAAGGTGACAATTTAACAGATGTAGGCAGAGAAAGCAACAGAGGAAGGCGAAACATACCAGAGTCAACGACAGTGGGAGCTACCATTGCCTCTCACCTGAAGGAGCAAGGGGAAGGAAGATTTATAGAACCCAACAAGATCTGAAGCTTAAGGAGAGAACTGTTTCCGGTTATCACCCATATTCTCATACCCACCCTGTATCCATGCCTTCTGCATGTGGGTTTTCTGTACTTCTCAAGTAAGAGGTGAAGTACATATCCTCAACCTTTGTGTCTGGGCTGGTCAGAAGAAAGGAGGAACAATGATTCGTCAGTTCTACACATAGGTCTCAAAATGTCTTTTGTGCTTTTGTTTTTTCCTCTGCATTTCTGCCATCACCATAAGAACATGCCCATGCTACCTGTTGGAGGATGAGTGACACCCACAGCAGAGCCAAGTCCCTGTTATTCCAGGTCAACCAAAAGTCAGCTGATTCTCAGACCCATGAGTGAGCTCAGCCAAGATCAGCAGAGCCAGTGAGACAATCTCAGCTAATCCTGGACATGTGAGCAGTTAACGTTGCTGTAGTTGCTTATTTTACAACACACTTTGGCAATAGATAATGGATTCACTGTTTACGTGGCCTGAATTGATCTTCACAACCGCTATCCATTCCATGGTCCCTGTATTCTCTACCAGTGGAACAGAATCATTTACTTGATGGAGTGGCCCAAACCTTTACTTCTTCAAGCTCAGAGTCCTTAGTGGCCCTGACTTTGTTAAATTCATGGAACAAAGAGCTCCTAGGTGAATTCTACAGGTTGCAAACATAGTCTTTCTTAACCCTTGTTATGTAGGAAAACCCAATTTTTCTAAATTTTAGTAATTCAGATCAATTTCTTTGGCCAGTACCATGTGCCCCCTTTTCTGACAGTTAATTCAGAGGCAAGAAAAACCCCAAATGGCTATGGGACAGTTTCCGTTTCTATTTTATTGGAGCCATAACTGTGTTCTCTAATGAAAGAGTTCTTCTCTTGGGCACTTGGATCTCCACACTTTCTGAACCAAAGCTTTTGGGTATAGTACACAAAACATTTCTTGAATAGGTTATTAGATGTAATAGTATGAGAGACTGTGGTCATTTCCACCATTTGTTTCCTGACCCTTGCATTATGGCAATGGTGTTGATGCACATATATTGGCCATATGTTCAAGATAAATCTATATCCTCTAGGATAGGTCACAAATATTTCAGTATGTTGTCTTCCAGGTGGCACCATAACTAAATCTCAGGTTGGTTCTTTGTCAATCTTTAGTTGATTCTAAGTCAATCAGCTGCTTGTAGGTGGCGGGGAAGGTGGCAAGACAAGTGAGTTATGTTGGCATGAGCCCTTTCCTACTCTTCCACTGCCATAACTTGAATTCTGCAGTCAGAAGAAATGATGTGTGGGATACATTAATGATGATAAGGCATCTATAAATCTACCCATAGTGGTGTTTCAGTAAGGAAAGCAAATCTAATCTGAAATATGTAACTTTTCTATGAGGACATATTACTGTTCCTCCCTGATGGAAGAGGCTTAGTGTAATCAATGGACCAGCAGCTGAATTTTCTCTCCAGGCATTAGTACCATATTGGGGCTCAGTGTTGGCTTACATTGGTGACAGATAGGGAAAGAGCCAGGTCAGCCTTAGTAAAGGAAAGTCCATGTTTTCAAGCCCATATATAACCTACATTTCTGCCACAATGTAATGCCACTGTGTATTTTAAGCAGACTGTGGGATGCCTGGAGAAAGAGGGTAAGAATCACCCACAGGATAGGTTATGTTATCCTCTTGATCGCTGAGAGACTCCTCCACAGTAGAGGCCTTTTGTGGCACTTTATCTTCACCTTTGTACCAGAAATCCTTGTCACCAAAGGGCATTTATATTCACAGTCTGTGCCCATCTCAAGAGGTACACCCGCGCATGTTTACACCCATCTGCCTGATTGCCAGTTCTCTAGTACTGTTCTTTCCAAGTCCCTTATTCCAACAATCCATTAGCCACTGCCCGCAAATCAGAGTAGATATATATTTCAGGCCTTCTGTCCTCCAACATGAAGTACACAATCGGATATGCCTGAAATTCTACCCACTGGGAAAATTTTCCTTCACTACTGTCTTTCAGGGGTAAGCCCGAGTGGGGCTGTCATGTAGCAGTTGTCCATGTCCAATTGGTGCCATCATAATATAGGCGCATTCATAAAGTGGACCTTGCTTTTATTGCTCTATTAACTGGTTATGGAGGTATAAGGAGTCTTCATAAGACCATAGATGTGAGTTACAGGAGAGGTGGCAAAGTACGGTCAGGTACTATGGCCATTTGGGCTATATGCATATAAAATTTATCTGTTCTTCCTAGCCTGTTAGGGCCAGGCTTTGTATATACTTTTTCCATTTGACAACAGAATGCTTCTGTACACATCCAATTTTATGATTCAGTAGATCAGAGAACACACAATTGATGGTGGGCAATTCAGGTTACATAGTTACTTGCATTTAGTCTCTACCAGGGCCCAATAGAAAGCCAGAAGCTGCTTTTTGAATGAAGAAGGGTTGTGAGCGGAATAAGATATGCATGGCCTTAAGAAAAGACCCTGGAGGGCTGTGCTGTGATTCTCCTAATGGGGCATCTCTGTCTGCCATAGACATTTACACCACCACCAGGTGGGTCATAAGGCTCAACTGGAATGGCAGTTAGTTCTGCAGCCTTGACCTACTGCAAAGCCTTTTCTTACTTCACACCTCCTTCAATGCTGGCAGCCTGACAGCTGAAGGCTAACTGGGTTGACGCAGCATGCTCAAATGTGGTAATATGTTGCCTCCAAAATCCAAGGAGCCAATTAAACATTGTGCTTCTTTCCTCGGTGATGTGACAGCACCTAAACTAATGTGGGATTCATCTCCTGTACTCTGGCATGCAGCATCTTACTAAGGCACTTTGTTTATTGGCCATATTCTGCTCACCAGGCCCAATAATGTATACCAATGTGCTGAGTACTTTCCATTTTCACCCCAAATGCATTCTTCACTCTTGTCCACTATTCTCTGGGTGCCAGGAGACTGACCTTTATTCATTTCCTCAATGTGCTCCCTTGCCCTCTGACTTCCACTTGTGTTTGGTCAATGGGAGACACTGGCTGGAGATGGGGATAGTTTGAGGCCAGAGTCTTATTCCCGTGGCTCCCTCTCCATGGGGTTATAGCAGGTGGACTGTACTCCTCTATACATTCCTTTGTTTGTTTGGATAGTATTCCATTGAATGTATATGCCACATTGTTTAATCCATTCGTCTGTTCATGAACCCTTTGGTTCCTTCCACCTTTCAGCTATTGTGAATGAAATTGCTATGAGCATATGAGCATTGGTGTACAAATATCTGTGTGTGTCCCTGATTTCAATTCTTCTGGATATATGCCAAGTGTTGGACTTTCTGTGCCAAATGGTAGTTCCACAGTTAACCTTTTGAGAAACCAGCAAACTATTTTCTACAGAAGCTTCTACAAAGAAATATTTGCAAATCACAATGGGTTGAAGGAACCATCAAATCACTTAGGAAATGTGGCTTGTGACTTTAACTTTGGCCCACATGGCTCTGTTTCTTAGTAAATAACCAATTTCATATGCAAATTATAATTAAGATAGAGATTATAATAGAATGACTAACACTAACATCCTAACTTCAACCAATCTACTCCTCAAGAAACTGTGTTTGCCTTAATTCAACACCATTGGAGTACAGAACAGATGATAGCTGCATAGCTTGGGGCCCATTGAATGCTGGACTGAGGAATGGTGTTTCACATTACATACATACACTCACACCAGCTATGTGTCAGTGATCGTACTAAGCACTTTATGTGTTATGTCTCCTACGTGTTGGAAGTCCCTTTTGAGAGAAATCATTTAAACATTTTCATTATTCAATAAACATGATGAATTAAACATAAACATTAAACATCTTCATTAATAATTAATTTATTTTACAAATATTCATAAAGTGCCTTCTGTGTGCTAGGCACTGTGCAAGATCATATGAAACTTTATTTTGGAATCACCAAGCTAATACAGCTTATTTCAAAACTTAAGTGACAGAAAGTCTTTCAATCTATCCTCTTTATCTAAAAAGGAGAGGAATCAGACTAGACACTTTCTTAGGTATAACAGTTACAGCTGTAAAAAATTGAGTCTATCAACCTAAATTTTGCTTTTTTCTCCTATAATATCTTAAATGACAGCAATTCTGTGGCTAACATTATATCCGTTAGAAAATATAAACAAATTCTTTGTTGTTAAAGAGCTTCTATGTGACAGAAAAGTAAAATAAACATAAGTAGCTTTCTCTATATAGCAGGTGGCCTGCAGAACTAACACTAAGAAAAGCCTTTTCCCTATGTGATCACTTGTTCCCACCAAGGAGGATGATAGCTATAGAGTGGTAATTGAGAAAGGTGTTTTATATGAAGAAAGCCATTTCCTGTAAGAATATGAAAAATACCAATTTGTATTGTGTCCTAGATAAATGTTAGCACACAATTCTTCTGTTACATGAAAATCATTTATACAGATTGTCGTATTCTGGAAATAGCAATAAATATCTAGATGCAAAGTTTTTAGAAGAAATGAGGCAACCAGGCATGTGTAATCTGTTTATTCAGCGGTGGCCTTTAGTACACCACCCAGTGTTGTAAAGGTCCAAAGACCAGCTCCGTCCAGCATGTGTTTACTTAGCCTTGCCCTTTGAGTTAGTTCTGGAGATTACTTATGCAAATCAACTTTCTTCCTATTAGCCAGTTTCAAATAATACTTCAAAATAGTATTCTCTTAAGTTTGTTCTATATAAAGTTAATTGTTTCCTGATTTAAGTGTTTCCAAAATGCATTTCTATACAACTATATTCATATACCTTTAAGAAGCCTGCAAAAACCATAATCAAAGAAATAAAACAATGAAATACTATTTGTAATACATCAGATTGGAATTGGTTAAAAAAAGATCACAGGAGTGTTGATAAAAGCATTAGGAAACCAATACTCTCACACATAGCTGGTGGGAGTATAAATTGGCACAGCCATTCCAGATTGTTTGGCAATTCATATTCAAATGCTCTGAAAAACAAACAGTACATGCAATTTGACCCACAGATTTAACCTGAAGAAATAATCAGAAAAGAATACAAAGGTCTATACACAAGAATGTTTGTTGCAGGGGTGGTGAATCAGAGATTTCTCACTAAATATTTAAAAGTTAAGGCCTGAAGTCCCTGTCTGTGGAGTCCCCCTAATTGGAGAAGTGGGGGAGGAGTCTATCTCCTGGCTCCAGCTCCAGGAGAGCTGACTGAGCTGCGTCATCTGTGGGAAGGGAGAGTCCTGGCGGTGGAGAATGTACAGAGTGCGACACCTCTGGGGGGCAGATGCTCAGGCAGGGTAGTGAGGGCCAGCAGTGGCCTGGCTTGAAGCAGTAGACACATCAAGGAGAGCAGCTGCCCCTGGTCTGCGGGTGCAGGCATCACACGCCTGAGGGCACTAGGGAATGCTTAGGGATGGGGAGGGGCTTTTCAAGGGATTGGAAGATTCACATGATAATATGACCCAATTTGTATCTACTAACAGGGAAGATCTGGAGATACGGGAATTGCATGTATATTATAAGCTTTTAAGTACACAATTGGCAATCACAGATATAACTTTTCTGGATTCAACTATTTCTTTTATTTGACAAACATATATTAAGTACCTACCATGTGTCAGAAACTATTCTAGGCTCTAGGGTCACAAATGTTGGGGTCTACCATTCTAGTTTTGTAACCTAAAGCTTAATAGCATATTAAATTACTTTTTGTTATATATAGATCACATTACACAGTTTTGAAATTTAAAAAAAATTAAGCCACCACCGGAAGCACTCTGGGCTTCTGAGCTGGGTTGGTGGGGAAGCTGAGGGCCTCAGCCATGTCGCCCAACGTCTGCACCCAACCCAGTGACAACCACTGAGCCACCGGTGGAAGGCTAAAGGCCTCAGCCATGCCCTCCCAAAGTCTACATCCAAACTGCTGCTGGAAGTACCCTGGGCTCCCCTGCTGGAATGAGGGGGGGTGCCATGGGCCTCAACCATGCCCCCTCTTCTTCCTTTTCCTACCCTCTCCTCCTCCCCTTTCCCCTGTTCTCCTCCCCCCAAGTGCTCCACAACACCATCTTAGAATGTAAAAAACAATAATAATAATTAAATAAAAATTAATTAATTAATAAATCTAACAGAAATAGTAATAATTTGAAAATACCAGATACTGCGATTGACCAATATTATTCTTGAAAAATATCTAAATATATTATTTACTCAAGTTTTGAATAGATGATTTTATTTTTCCTATAAACACTTGTAATATATGCCTTGAACTTTAGAAAATAATCTAACAATGCAAATTTATTGTCTAAGCAATTGATACTTTTCTAAAGTGGGAATACTTATGTTTAGAACAGAGCAGAAGAAATATTTATAAATGTATGAACAGAGTTTCAAATTATGATTTTTGTGTATCATTCCAATTTTTACTATGTCGTGGTCAATGTGATAAATGATGCTTGTGTTTCATTTCAGAGCAAATATTATTTAGGCTATTTTTTTTTTTTTTAATTTTATTTTGTCGATATACATTGTAGCTGATTATTGCTCCCCATCACCAAAACCTCCCTCCCTTCTCCCTCCCCTCCTCCCCCCCAACAATGTCCTTTCTGTTTGCTTGTCGTATCAAATTCAAATAATTGTGGTTGTTATATCTTCTTCCCCCCACCCCAGTTTGTGTGTGTGTGTGTGTGTGTGTGTGAATTTATATATTAATTTTTAGCTCCCACCAATAAGTGAGAACATGTGGTATTTCTCTTTCTGTGCCTGACTTGTTTCACTTAATATAATTCTCTCAAGGTCCATCCAAGGCTATTTTTTTTTTTAATTTATTTTTTATTTTATTTTTTTAAATTTTATTTTGTCGATATTCATTGTGGCTGATTATTGTTGCCCATCATCAAAACCTCCCTCCCTCCTCCCTACCCCCCTCCTCGCCTCCAATGTCCCCTCTGTTTGCTTGTCGTATCAACTTAAAGTAATTGTAGTTGTTATATCTTCTTTCCCCCCGCCCCCGGTTTTTTATTGTGTGTGTGTGTGTGTGTGTGTGTGTGTGTGTGTGTGTGTGTGTGTGTGTGTGAATTTATATATTAATTTTTAGCTCCCACCAATAAGTGAGAACATGTGGTATTTCTCTTTCTGTGCCTGACTCGTTTCACCTAATATAATTCTCTCAAGGTCCATCCATGTTGTTGCAAATGGCAGTATTTCATTAGTTTTTATAGCTGAGTAGTATTCCATTGTGTAGATGTACCACATTTTCCGTATCCACTCATCTGATGATGGACATTTGGGCTGGTTCCAACTCTTGGCTATTGTAAAGAGTGCTGCGATGAACATTGGGGAACAGGTATACCTTCGACCTGATGATTTCCATGCCTCTGGGTATATTCCCAACAGTGGGATAGCTGGGTCGTATGGTAGATCTATCTGCAATTGTTTGAGGAACCTCCATACCATTTTCCATAGAGGATGCACCATTTTGCAGTCCCACCAACAATGTATGAGAGTTCCTTTTTCTCCACAACCTCGCCAGCATTTATCGTTCAGAGTCTTTTGGATTTTAGCCATCCTAACTGGGGTTAGATGGTATCTAAGTGTGGTTTTGATTTGCATTTCCTGGATGCTGAGTGATGTTGAGCATTTTTTCATATGTCTGTTGGCCATTTGTATATCTTCCTTAGAAAAATGCCTACTTAGCTCTTTTGCTCATTTTTTAATTGGGTTGCTTGTTTTTTTTCTTGTAAAGTTGTTTTAGTTCCTTATATATTCTTGATATTAATCCTTTGTCAGATGTATATTTTGCAAATATTTTCTCCCACTCTGTTGGTTGTCTTTTAACTCTGTTAATTGTTTCTTTTGCTGTGCAGAAGCTCTTTAGTTTGATATAATCCCATTTGTTTATTTTTCCTTTGGTTGCCCGTGTTTTTGGGCTTGTATTCATGAAGTCTGTGTCCAGTCCTATTTCCTGAAGTGTTTCTCCTATGTTTTCTTTAAGAAGTTTTATTGTTTCAGGGTGTATATTTAAATCCTTAATCCATTTTGAGTTAATTTTAGTATATGGTGAGAGGTATATGTCTAGTTTCATTCTCCTGCATATGGATATCCAGTTATCCCAGCACCATTTGCTGAAGAGACAGTCCCTTCCCCAGTGAATAGGCTTGGTGCCTTTGTCAAAGATCAGATGGCAGTAAGTGTGTGGGTTGATTTCTGGATTCTCTATTCTATTCCATTGATCAGTGTGTCTGTTTTTATGCGAGTACCATACTGTTTTGGTTACTATAGCTTTGTAGTATAGCTTAAAGTCAGGTAGTGTTATGCCTCCAGCTTTATTTTTTTTGCTCAGCATTGCTTTGGCTATGCGTGGTCTTTTATTATTCCATATAAATATCTAGATAGTTCTTTCCATTTCTTAGAAAAATGTCTTTGGAATTTTGATGGGGATTGTATTGAATTTGTATATCACTTTGGGCAGTATGGGCATTTTCACTATGTTGATTCTTCCAATCCAAGAGCATGGGATATCTTTCCATCTTCTTGTATCCTCTCTAATTTCTCTCAGCAGTGGTTTGTAGTTCTCATTATAGAGATTTTTCACCTCCTTGGTTAACTCAATTCCTAAGTATTTTATTTTTTTGGTGGCTATTGTAAATGGGCAGGCTTTCTTGATTTCTCTTTCTGCATGTTCACTATTGGAGAAAAGAAATGCTACTGATTTTTGTGTGTTGTTTTTGTATCCTGCTACTGTGCTGAAATCATTTATCAATTCCAAGAGTTTTTTTGTAGAGGTTTTAGGCTGTTCGATATATAGGATCATGTCATCTGCAAACAGGGACAGTTTGACTTCATCTTTTCCAATCTGGATGCCCTTTATTTCCTTCTCTTCTCTGATTGCTCTGGCTAGTACTTCCAACACTATGTTGAATCAGAGTGGTGAGAGTGGGCATCCTTGTCTAGTTCCTGTTCTTAAAGGAAAAGCTTTCAGCTTTTCCCCATTCAGGATGATATTGGCAGTGGGTTTGGCATATATGGCTTTAATTATGTTGAGATACTTTCCCTCTATACCTAACTTATAGAGGGTCTTTGTCATAAATGAGTGCTGAACTTTATCAAATGCTTTTCAGCATCTATAGAGATGATCATGTGATCCTTGTGTTTGACTTTATTAATATGGTGTATCCCATTTATTGATTTGCGTATGTTGAACCAACCTTGCATCCCTGGGATGAATCCCACTTGATCGTGGTGAATAATTTTACGTATGTGTTGCTGTATTCTGTTTGCTAATATTTTATTAAGGATTTTTGCATCTATATTCATCAAGGATATCGGCCTGTAGTTTTCTTTTTTGGTTATATCTTTACCTGGTTTTGGTATCAGGATGATGTTTGCTTCATAGAATGAGTTTGGGAGATTTGCATCCGTTTCGATCTTTTGGAATAGTTTGTAAAGAATTGGTGTCAATTCCTGTTTGAATGTTTGGTAAAATTCTGCTGTGAATCCATCTGGTCCTGGGCTTTTCTTTGTTGGGAGCCTTCTGATAACAGCTTCAATCTCCTTTATTGTTATTGATCTGTTCAAATTTTCTATGTCTTCATGGTTCACTTTTGGGAGCTTGTGTGTGTCCAGAAATTTATCCATTTCCTCCAGATTTTCAAATTTGTTGGCATATAATTGTTTATAGTAGTCTCGAATGATTCCTTGTATTTCAGATGAATCAGTTGTAATATCGCCTTTTTCATTTCTAATTTTGGTTATTTGAGTCTTCTCTCTTCTTTTTTTTTGTTAGCCATGCTAATGGTTTGTCAATTTTATTTATCTTTTCAAAAAACCAACTTTTTGATTCATTGATCTTTTGAATTGTTTTTTTGGTTTCAATTACATTCAGTTCTGCTCTGATCTTAATGATTTCTTTCCGTCTGCTAACTTTAGGTTTGGATTGTTCTTGTTTTTCTAGTTCTTTAAGGTGAAGTGTTAGGTTGTTCACTTGCCATCTTTCCATTCTTCTGAGGTGAGCATTTAATGCAATAAATTTCCCCCTTAATACTGCTTTTGCAGTATCCCACAGGTTTGGTATGATGTATCATTATTTTCATTAGTTTCAATAAATTTTTTGATTTCCTGCTTGATTTCTTCTTCGACCCATATGTCATTAAATAGAGTGCTTTTTAATTTCCATGTGTTATTATAGTTTCCAGAGTTTCGTTTATTATTAATTTCTAGTTTTAATCCATTGTGGTCTGAGAAAATACATGGGATAATTCCAATTTTTTTGAATTTATTGAGACTTGATTTGTGACCTAATATGTGATCTATCCTGGAGAATGATCCATGTGCTGATGAGAAGAATGAATATTCTGAGGTTGTTGGATGGAATGTTCTGTAGATATCTGCCAATTCCAATTGGTCTAGAGTCTTGTTTAGATCTTGTGTTTCTCTACTGATTCTTTGCCTAGATGATCTGTCTAATATTGACAGTGGGGTGTTCAGGTCCCCTGCTATTATGGTATTAGTGTCTATTTCCTTCTTTAGGTCTAATAGAGTTTGTTTTATAAATCTGGCTGCTCCAACACTGGGTGCATACATATTTATGATTGTTATATCTTCTTGATGGATCAGTCCTTTTATAATTGAGTAGTGTCCCTCATTGTCTCTCTCTTTTTTTTTTTTTTTTTTTTTTTTGACGTTTTCGTTACCGGCACTCAGCCAGTGAGTGCACCGGCCATTCCTATATAGGATCCGAACCTGCAACGGGAGCGTCGCCACGCTCCCAGCTCTGCACTCTCCCGAGTGCGCCATGGGCTCGGCCCCCTCATTGTCTCTTTTCATGGTTTTTAGTTTAAAGTCTATTTTGTCAGATATAAGAATAGCTACTCCAGCTCGTTTTTCTTTTCTGTTTGCATGGTAAATCTTTTTCCATCCTTTCACTCTTAGTCTATGTGAATCTTTATGGGTGAGGTGGGTCTCTTGTAGGCAGCATATAGTTGGGTTGTCCTTTTTGATCCACTCAGCCAGTCTGTGTCTTTTGATTGGGGAATTTAAGCCTTTGACATTAAGAGTTGTTATTGAAAGGTGTTGATTTATTCCTAGCATTTTATTGGTTGTTTGGTTGTCTTAGGTGTCTTTTGTTCCTTGCTTTCTGATTTACTGTTTGGTTTCTGTGTTTGTTGGTTCCTTAGGTTGTAGATAGCGTTTTTGTTTGTTTGTTTTCTCTTCATGAATGCCATTTTTATTATACTAGTGGGTATTGATTTTTCTTGGGTTTTTATGGCAGTGGTAGTTATTTTTCAGGAACCAAACCCAGTACTCCCTTGAGGATTTCTTGTAAGGGTGGTCGTGTGGTGGTGAACTGCTGCAGTTTTTGTTTGTCTGAGAAATATACTATTTGCCCTTCATTTCGGAAGGATAGCCTTGAAGGGTAGAGTATTCTTGGCTGACAATCTTTGCCTTTTAGTATTTTGAATATATCATCCCATTCTTTTCTAGCTTTTAGGGTTTGTGATGAAAAGTCTGATGTTAGCCTGATTGGGGCTCCCTTATACGTGATTTGACGCTTCTCTCTTGCAGCTTTTAAGATTCTCTCTTTGTCTCTGAGATTTGCCAGTTTGTCTATAACATGTCCTGGAGAAGGCCTTTTTGGGTTGAATACGTTTGGAGATCGTGGAGCTTCCTGGATCTGAAGATCTGTGGTTTTTCCTATACCTGGGAAGTTTTCTGCCACTATTTTGTTGAATATGTTTTCAATGCAATCTCCATTTTCCTCCTCTTCTGGAATACCCATGACTCGGATATTTGAGCGCTTAAGGTTGTCTGATATCTCTCTCAGATTTTCTTCAATGTCTTTGATTCTTTTTTCTTTCTTTTTGTCGGCTTGTGTTATTTCAAACAGCCCATCTTCAAGTTCAGATGTTCTCTCTTCAACTTCGACAAGCCTGCTGGGTAAACTCTCCGTTGTGTTTTTTATTTCGCTGAATAACTTCTTCAGTTCAGCAAGTTCTGCTACATTTTTTTTCAGGACATTGATTTCCTTGTACATTTCCTCTTTCAGGTCCTGTATACTTTTCCTCATTTCATCATGATGTCTAGCTGAGTTTTCTTGTATCTCATTCAGTTTCCTTAGAATTATCACTCAAAATTCCTTGTCAGTCATTTCAAGGGCTTCTTGTTCTATAGGATCTAGAGTTTAAGATTTATGAACTTTTGGTCGTGTACTTTCTTGATCTTTTGTATTTCTGGTATCTTTTTTTTGATGTTTATTCATTGTGGCAGGGGGTTTCACAGTCCACCAGTTTGAGACTATTGACTAACTAAGATGTTGCTGTGGTTGCCAAATTGGTATGGCTACCTCTGTGACTGCTCAGTTGGCCTCTAGTGCCTTGTGTGTATGGTTGCCTCGGGTCTTGGGCCTCTCCAGGGAACCACCTCTCTGGTCAGCTTGGACTCTGCTGGGCTGCTGGATCACAGGACGGTACCACAGGGTGTGTGATCTCTGCTGAGCTTTCACTTCCCGTGCAGGACTTCTCCCTGTTCCGTGCCCTCTGGCCCTGGCTGTTGGATCGTGCAGTGGTGACCCCACAGGGTGTGTCGTTTCTGTCGAGTCTCTGCCTCCCTAGCCGGACGTCTCCCCACTCTGTGCGCACTGGGCAGGGCTGGGACGTGTCTTCTGCAACCCTCGTCTATCAGCTGGGCCTTCAAGACCCTGCTCGGCACTGCCTCGCCCAGGAAGTCTACCAGGTTTCTGCTAGGCACAGACAACCGGTTGCTCTCGGTGCCTTTGTAGCACTGTGTAGATCTTTCTCGGGACTTATCACCTTCCTCCTGGTATCGGTTATTTGTGTACTTGTCTTATCTCTCACACCAGAGCGTGAGCTCCTCGGGGGAGGAGCCCGCAGCACACGGTTCACCTTTGTATCCCCCTGGTGCGGATCGAGTCCGGTGCCCGCCCACAGTCAGCTCTCCAGCAGGTTCAAGCGGACTTGGGAACTCTCCAACCACACTATTCCTAACCAGAAATCGGTTAGGTGTTTTTCCGAACTGGTGGTCGCAGAGATGGTATCTGCCTCCCAGTAACAGGAAGTTTACTGGGGGCTGGAGCCCAGGATGCGGTGGAGTGACAGTGGGCCCCACCCATACTTCCTTGCCCTCCTGATGCTGGCCAGGGACGCCCCACGCCACCAGCCCCACCAGAGAACTGCGGAGGGAGTGGGATGAGAGGCCAGCCCACAGGCCCCGGGAAGCCCCATGCCGGGGCAAGCAAGTGGGAAGGCTCAGTGAGGAGCCGAGCCGGGCGAGGAGGACAGGCTTGGCTGAGCTGGGCCGGAGCTGCCACCACCTGAGAAAATGGAGGCAGCCCCAGGGGCGGTGAGTGGCCCGGTGATGCAGGCGGAAGCCTGGCGGGCGTCAGCCCCCTGAGCAGGGCCGGGTCGGGGGTCACTCACAGGGCTGTGCCAGGTTGGGCGGCTCCCTCTCTGCCTCTGGTTTGTTGCCTTCCCCGTTCTCGGCTCCTGCCGCCTTGGGCTGCTCGCTTGGTCCCACGGCATGGCTCGGGCACTCCCAGGAATCTTCTTTTATGCCGGCCTGAAACCTCGAATCATGAATAGGGCAGCTGGCCGCCTTCAGCACAGCCCCGGCCTCCGGGATCCTGGCTGCATCCACAGCAGCCCTGGCACCGTGTTCCCTGTTTAGTGACTCGCTTTTGCAGCTAAGAAACAGTTCTTTTCCTGCTCCACACTTCAAAGCTGTTGCCTGTAAATGAGGCAGCCTCTCCTGCCGAGGGCAAAGTGGCGGTCAGCCCCCACGACCGGCCACCAGCAGCGGTCCTCCCTTAAGAGATGGCAAGAGGAAGGTCCACAAGTTTCCCAGCTGCCTAAGGCCCAGTGGCCGCCTTTTCCACCTCAGCTACTCCGCGCCAACCGCCGCAGCCACCGCCATCTTGAAGATTATTTAGGCTATTAAACACACTTTAAACACTGTATAATGCAAGTGTTGGACCATTAGCTTAGTTAGTTAGAGCACAGCCTTGTAACAGCAAGGTCACAGATTCAGATCCTTGTGCTGGCTACCTACCAAAAAATGAAATACATAAATAGTATTTAAAAACCCTGAAACATGATATGTTTCTTATATGCCTTATCTTCCAGGAATCTTAGAGCCACACTTGTTGACCAACATAAAAATCAGCTCATTCCAGATCTTTGGTTATATATACCTAGATTTTGTTTAGACAATTCTACCTCTTTTGGGTTTTGTTTGTGTGTTTGTTTTTGTTGTTGTTTTGAGTCTCCTAATTGCCTTGGTTTGCATTATGGTCAACTTACTATGTGCCTCATTAGGCAGTGGGGAAAAGACTAGTGATACCACCCATATCTGTGTTCCCCTCTTTGCACATGCAGCTGGGCCACATTTCCCAGTACACTCTCCTCTTGTAGTTGGGTGGGACATGTGACTGAATTCTTGCCAATGGAATTTAAGCAGATGTGATGTGTATTGTCAGAAGCCAATCAGGAAAACAGGCATTACTCTAGGCAGTGCCAATAAAGAAAAGTTGATATAGAAAATTTAATTGCTTACACAGGTGTTGGAAGGGCTGAGGGAGTAAAAAGAAGAAAAACACAGTGATGAAATCCAGAGATTAGTAACTTCGGAAAGCACCTACCACCTCTCAACTGGAAGAATATTGAGAAGAGGTGGTGTCACTGGAGATCAGAACTGTGGTGGAGATGCCTCCTAGGCTGGTGCTGGGACCACAGAGGAAGAGTCCTTTAGCTGGTGCTGGATCCACTGAAAGGTCGAGGAGATGCCACAGAGCACTGCTGGGATCCTGGGGAAGAGGCTTTTAGCAGGCACTAGGACCACAGAGTGCAATCTGATTGCTGATGCTGGGACTGAGGAAGGGGCTGTGCTTATGGAAAATATAGTCTTCCATAGCTGACTGCTGCTGCTGAATGAATATTGACAGGATGAAGGATGAGTCCCTTGTCTCTCCTATCTTCTAATCTCCCACTAGCATCTTATTGGTAGAAGCTGACCAGAAGTCAGCTGACAAGGGAATCTGATAAAAAACAGCTTGCAAAGTTTCCACCTGAAAAATACATACCAAGCACAGAAAGGACTGGTGGGCATAGGGACTGGGAGCAAACAGGCAGATGACATGCAGGAGGCCGACTGATGAGAGTCTGGAATCCCTAGTGAGGTTTGCACTTTGTTCTTCAGGCAATGAGAAGCCTTCCAATGAAGAAATAAGTTAAATCTCCTGGAAGTCTAATTGTACCTGAGTTTTAAAAATACTTCAATTAAAGAAGAAGAAGATGTGAATATGACCAAACTTCATTTTATTTTCACGTCACATCTTTTTTTCTGTTAAAAAAAACCAAGGAGTGCTTATAGTAGAAAATTTGGGAAAAACACAAGAGTATTAAAAGGAAAATAATTGTTCCATCTAGAGATTGTCACAAATAATATTTAAGTATATTTCTTTCTGGTCTTTTGTCTAGAAAACTGTAGCTTTTAATATTAAAATTGTAAGGTAAAAATAGATTTTACAGCCTTTTCTTCAATCAACATATGATGTGAGTATTTATTCGTAGTGTAGTTTTTAATAGTTGCATAATATTTTATCAGATGAAACACACTGTAAATTATTTAACCATTCACAACATTGTTAAACATGGAAAAGGATGATACGATAGAGGTTTTACTAGACCCTAAGGTGTTTAGACATTAGATACCAAAGTGAATTATAAGACAACTACTCTGTAGGAATATCAAGGTGGCTGTCTGAAAACTGGCTCATAACTTTTGAATGCCTTGTCCCCATCTAGGGCATAAAAAGGTCAAAAGTGAAGATGAAGGGAAGACTTATACAGAGGAGTTCTCTGGAGAGATTCATACTGAGTCCCAGCGGGAAAGGTTCGAGGGAAGATTTCTCTCTTTCTCCACACATCAAGAGAGCTAGCCGTCATCAGGGCCAATCCAAGAGTTAGTATGATTCCCCTGTAGTGAGGGAGTCCTAGTAGACTAGTATCTGGTTCTTGGTTGGAAAACATGCAGGACACAGACCTGCTGGCTAGCCACTTGAATGGCAAGAGGAAAGGAGAGCAGCTGGGCGTCCCCACCCTCAGAGCCTGTCAGGGTAAAAGATACCGAGAGCTTCCTGTGAAAGAGGTCTGGGGCACACTTGTGAGAAAGAGTTAGCCTGGAGCTGCTTTAAATTCTGTCCAAGAGGGGCTGCCTGGAGAGACCAGGGTCCCAAAGAAACCTGTATGGAGTAGACCATGTTATGGGCTGAATTGTGTGTAACACAGACCACAAATCAAAAACAGGAGCTGAGAAAACAGAGTTCAGCAATTGGAAAATATGTCTATACCAGTGGCTTCTCAACCAGGGATGATTTTGCACACCTGGGGACATTTGGCAATGTGTGAAGATACTTTTGGTTGTCACATGGTGGTGGGGGCAGGGGGGTGTGTACTACTGACCTGGGTAGAGGTCGGGTATACTGCTAAACATCTTATAATGCACAGGACAACAGATAATTATCTAGACACAAATGTCAAGAGTGCTGAAGTTGAGAAAACCTGATCTATAATATGGAGAAAGAGGGAAAGTGTCAGTATTAAATGCCTATCAAAAAATTTATTGTGGGGTGGTCACACAACTCTGTGAATATATTAAAATACTAAAAACTATTGAATTGTACACTTTAAATGGGTGAATTATATGTGAATTATATCACAATAAAGCTGTTATAAAACAGTGGACATTGTAACATTATAGAAACAAATTTATAACAGAAAAAAATTTAATATAAGAGGATACTTGAAAAAGTTCATGGAAAAATTGAATTAAAAGAAAATACAGATCCTTCCATGAATTTTTTGAAGATCCCTTGTCTGTAACCAGTGTGTTGAATAAGCAGGGTTCATGGAAGTTAATCAGAAGGAAACTATTTTTGTGTCCCACTGTGACTTTACCATCTGTTAATTGAGAGAAATCTTTCCCCTACTCCTGGAAGATTTTTTTAAAAATCAATCTCAGGTAATAAAATTCTTATGATCACTTAATTTCACCAAAGCAGTCTCAACTTAGAAATTAGAATGTTTTGTCCTATGTACTAATCAAAATTATGAATTTGATTTAAATTTTCATCTGACCCCCAGCTGGGGCTTTCTACAGGTAGAAAGAGGAGAATGAACTGACAATTTAACCCATCCAACACTTCTTTCTTGTAGCTCTCTCAGGGTTTAAGGGAACCAGGAAGAAAGAAGGGTTGAAGGATGAAAGGTGAGGTCAGAGAAAAGAAACATTCTTGCTTAACTGCTATTGATGTAGCTTCATGCTTACATCTTACGGTAACTTTATGTTTAACCTTTTGAAGTACTACCAAGCTGTTTTTCAAGGTCGATGGAACATTTTATATTCTCACCAGAAGTGAGGCTTCTAATGTCTCTACATTCTCACCAACACTTGTTATTGTCTGACTTGTTGGTAATTGCCATCCTAATAGGTATGAAATGGTACCTAATTATGGTTTTGATTTTCATTTCCCTTATGGCTGAAAGGACTAGTTGACACCAGTTGACGATCCACCTGAGAGAGCTCGTTTATTAGGCGGCACACACACACACACATATAGGGCTTTTAGGGAAGGCTGATTGGCTTAAAATACAATCCCTACTTAGAGAAGGGCAACCAGCGCCATGATGGGGTGTGGCCGAGAAGGACTTATGTGATCAGGGTGTGATCCCTTGGGGCATTTGGGTTCTTACATTCCTCGGTGTGATCCCTTGGGGCATTTGGGTTCTTACAATGGCTAATGATGTTGAGTATATTTTCATGTGCTCATTAACCATTTGTATCTCTTTTTTGGAGAAATGTCTGTTCATATCCTTTGCCTATTTTTAAATTGAGTTATCTTTTTATTGTTGAGCTATAAGAGATACCTTGAGGTAAGTCCCTTATCAGATACATGATTTGTAAATATTTTCTCTCATGCTCTGGATTGTCTACTCACTTTCTTGCTGGTGTCATTTGAAGCACAAGTTTTTAATTTTGATGAAATTCAATTTACTTTTTTCTTTTGTTACTTGCACTTTAAGTTTCATATCTAAGAAGGCTATGCCTAGCCTAAGGTCATGAAGAATCACTCCTATTTTTCTTGTAAGTGTTTTATAATTTTAGCTTTTACATTTAGGTCTATGATCTATTTTGAGTTAATTTTGTTCATGGTGTAAGGAAAGGGCCCAATTTTATTCTTCTGCATGTGAATATCCAGTTGCCCCAGCACTATTTGTTGAAAAACTTATTCTTTTCCCCATTGAACTTCTTGGCATCCTTTATGAAAATCAACTGATCATTAATTAAAGGGTTTATTTCTATAATCTCAATTCTATCCCATTGATTTATATGTCTATTGCCTGTACCACATTGTCTTAATTACTATATTTTTGCAGTATGTTTTAAAATTTGGAAGCATGAGTCTTCCAACTGTGTTCTTTTTCTGATTGTGTTAGCTATTTGGGGTCCCTTGCATTTCTATATGAATTTTAGGATCAGTTTGTAATTTCCACAAAAATGCTGCTGAAATTTTGATAGAATTGCATTGAATCTGTAGACTGGTTTGTGGAATACTGCCATCTTAACAATATTAAGTCAGTGGATCCATAATCATGAATGTCAGAGCTGGCCGGATAGCTCAGTTGGTTAAAGCTCAGCCTTATAACACCAAGGTCAAGGGATCGGTTCCCCACGCTGGCCAGCTGCCAAAAAAAAAAAAAAAAAAAAAAAAGGAAATGTCTAAACATAATCATGAATGTCTTTCCACTTACTTAGGTCTTCTTTAGTTTCTTTCCAAGACGTTTTATAATTTTCAGTGTATTGTCACCTCTCACGGAGTGACGGAGATGCCAAAGATCACTCAGAGCCCATGTATTCAGAGTAATGAGAAGCCTGAAGGGACTGCAGCAAGGGAAAACTCCTTCAAGAGCCGAGAGCCCAGGTACAGCCCTGAGTCAGGTTTTGCTTCAGTTTTTACTGTAAATGCAAGAAAGTCACAGAAGAAAAACAGGTGGTTAATCAATCTTAGTGAAAATATAAACAAACTGGCTACGTGACAATCTTCATTAAAGCAGATGTAACTTAAAATAGTTCAAGCAATTTACTATGAAAAAGAGTCATAAAACTAAGCTATGTGATGTACAAGAAGAATCAATGAGATAAGCACCAAAGCACTTAACTCCACCCAAAACTCAAAGAAACAGCTTAGGGCAAGGTGTGGAACATTCCCCAAGCACTAACTAGCAGAATATCCTTGAAGATTTTAGCTCACATACACTCCCATCATTTAGATTTAGCTGCACCAAGGGCAACTGCCCCCAGAGCAATCACTTTTCGCTGTGCTTCAATTCTCTTATCTACATCAAAGGCTTTAGTCATGTGAAAGTTCTCTGTTCTTTCTTAATCTTAGCATTTCTATGTGTTTTCCTAAGGGGTTGGGCTTTGGCCCCCTAAACTAGAGGTTTTGGCCTCCTAAGCTACAGGTCTGGGCCTAAACTAATGACCTTGGTCCTCTAAACTACAGGCTTTGACCTAGACTAAGGACTTTGGTCTTCTAAACTGCAAGCTTTGACCTTCTACACCTAAGGACTTTGGTCCTGCAAAGTACATGCGTTTTATTTCTATCTCATTAATAACTTCTTAGTCAATATCCTCTACAGTGTATGAGTCTTACAATTCTTTCGTTAGATTTATTCTTACATATGTTATTCTTTTTGATGCTATTATAAATGAAATTTGTGATGAAAACATGATGTTTTTGTTTTCTTAGTTTCATTTTAGAATTACTTAGTGTGTAAAATACAATCAATTTTTTATATATTGATTGTGTCCTGCAACCTTGCTGAAGTTACTAGCTCTGATAGTATTTTTGTGATTTCCGTAGGCTTTTCTATATACAAGAACGTGTTATCTGCAAGTAGAAATAGTTTTAGTTCTTTCCTTCCAATATGGATGCCTTTTATTTCATTTTCTTTTCTTTAATTATCATGCCTAGAACCTCCCATACAACGTTGAATAGAAGTGGTGAGAGTGGACATCTTTGCCTTGTTCCTGATCTGAGGCAGAAAGCATTCAGTCTTTCACCATTAAATAGGGTGTCATTTGTGGGTTTTCTATAGGTGTGCTTTAACAGGTTAAGGAAGTTTATTTCCAATTTTAGTTTATTGAATATTATTTTACCATGAAAGGGTATTGGATTCTGTCAAATACTTTAATACTTTTTCTGCATCTATTAAGATTATGTGGTTTTTTTTTCTTTAATCTATTGATATGATAATTACATTAATGGATTTCTGATGTTAAACCAAGCTTGTGTTCCTTAGATAAATCCCACTTGACTATAGGGTATAATCTTTTTTATATTTTGGTGGATTTGGTTTGCTAATTTCTTGTTGACAATTTTTGCATCTATATTCATAACGTGATATTGGACTGTAGTTTTCTTGTGACATCTTTGTCTGATTTTCATGTCAGGTAATACCAGCCTCACAGAATGAGTTGGAAAGTGTTCTCTTTAATTCTATGTTTTAAGTAGAGTCTGTGAAGTATTGATATAAATTCTTCTTTAAATGTTTGATAGAATTCACAATGAAGCCATCTGGGCCTGAGGTTGTTTTTGTGGGAAGTTTTTTTTTTTTTTTTTTTTTAATTACTAATTCAATCTTTTTATTTGCTAGATCTATCAAAATTTTTTATTTCTCTTTGATTCAGTTTTGGCGGTTTGTGTCTTTTTAGAAATTTTTCCATTTCTTTTAGGTTATCTAATTTATTAATTTACAATTGTCGTGGTATTCAATTTTAACCAATTATGTTTCTGTAAGTTCCGTAGTAATGTCCTCTCTTTCATTCCTGGTTTTAGTAATCTGAGGCTTCTTTTTTTCTTAATCAATCTAGCTAAACTTTTGTCAATTTTATTGATCTTTTCAAAGAACCAACTTTTAGTTTCTTTGATTCTCTCTATTGTTTTTCTATTTTCTATTTTATTTATCTCCCCTCTTATCTTTATTATCTTTTTCCTTTTTCTTTTTCTTTTTTCTAGTTCCTTATGGTAGAAAGTTAGGTTATAGATTTGAGATATTTCTTCTTCTTTTAGTGTAAGTATTTACAGCTATAAAATTTCCTCTGGGCACTCTTTTCAATGCATTTTATAAGTTTTGGTATGTCATGCTTTAGTTTTTATTGATTGTAAAATATTTTCTAGCTTCCTTCGTGATTTCTTCTTTGACCCATTGGTTGTTGATAAGTGTGCTGTTTAATTTCCACAGATTTGTGAATCTTCCAGTTTGTGTTGTGTTATTGATTTCTAGTTTAATTCCACTGTGGTCAGAGATGATACTTTGTATAATTTGTTTTCCGTCTTCTTAGTTTATTAACGACTAATTTGTGGACTAATATCTGGTCTATTCTGGGGATTATTCTGTGGGCAATTGAGAAGAAAGTGTATTCTGCTGTTGTTGGGTGAAGTATTTTATAGATATGTATTTGGTCTGGTTCAGTTATAATATGTTCAAGTCTTCTATTTCTTATGGATCTTTTGCCACACTATTCTATTCATTATTGAAAGTAAGATATTGATTTTGTTTATTTTCTCTCATTTTTCTATTTTTTTATTAATATCTGCTAAAATCTTTATTATTTCCTTGCAATGCCAACTCTTGTATCTAGGTCTTTCTATGCAATACAAGTTATTTTCTTAGATATCTAGAATTACTGAGTTGAGCAGTATAAACATTTTTAAAGATCTCGATACATGGTGCTCAACCTTCTTCCAGAAAAATTGAACTAGTTAATAAGTCCGCCAGAAGTAGCCCCTATTTTTCCAGTAAATTCAACTTTATCTTACAATAAAATAGACAAGTTAGGATTCTGAAATAGATTCAGCAATTGGGATAGATAACTGAGCATATCTGATATGCGACTGCACTAGTTCTGAGAATCTGATATGCAAATGCACTAGTTTTCTATTGCTATTATAAGAAATGCCACAACTTAGTGACTTAAGACAACACAGATTTATTCTTTTATAATTCTGGAGGTTAGAAGTTCAAAATCAGTTTTACTAAGCTACAGTTGAGGTGTTTACAGGGCTGATTTGTTCTGGAGGCTCTAAAAGGAGAATTTACTTCTTTGCATTTTTTCAGCTTCTAGCCCGTATTCTTTGACTTGTGGCCCCTTCCTTCGTCCAAGTCATGTCATTCTAATCTCTACTTCTGTCACCACATTGCCTCCTTCTCTGACTTGGACTCCTCTTGTTTTCATCTTATAACAACTACTGTAATTATATGAGGCCCACCCAGATAATCCAGGATAGTGACTCCAGCTCAAGATCCTTTATTAAATCACATCTGCAAAGTCCCTTTTGCCCTATAAGGTACCACAAGTTCCAGGGATTAGGGCATGGATATGTTTGGGGTCCATTATTGAGTCTACCACATAAACCTTTTAGAGATATTCCATAAATTGATTCACAAGCAATAAACTTTGATATATTTTTAATTGTGACATCAATTGAATGGTATGAAATTACAATTAATGGCATTAAAATTCATTTGTGTTTACTGATGATACTATCAAGAAAAAAATGCTGAAGAGTATACATTACAGTGAGATAATTTTGTGATGTCAGTAGCCGCAAACCAGAGAGATCCCTGGGGGACAAATATAGAGTGAAGGGGGGAACTTGCTGAGCCTCAATAATAAAGGACTTCTGGGCCAGAGCACAGAGGGAAAAGATTTCAAGTTATGGTTTTTGCTCAGACTACTCTACATGCCATACGTAGTCATATGCATGTGATAGCAGTGTGCCATAATTTTGGATTACTGTAGCTTAATATCTGAAAGGTGAGAACTGCTGGTAATCAGAAAATTACTGATTCAAATTTCTTAAAGTACTACATTATATTTTAAATTAGTGGCTCACAAGTATGGTCCATGTATCTCCTGTTGTTTCCAAGGACCTCGCAATTATAAGGGTTAGATATATGCCTGTTAAATATAATACACTATTGCTTATAATAGACTATTCCTTACATTATCATTTAGCATAAGTCAATTAATTTTCTATAGTATTTAACAGATGTCACCTCCTTAGTATTATATTAAGTCAGCACAAGACTTGCAGTGAGTTGATCTGCTTTTGTTAATCAGTAGCTACATGGTGAAGAAATTGAGTGGGGGAAACGAATGACACCTTGAACTCCAAAACAGGGTCAAAAGTTTGAGAATTAGTGGATTTTTTTAAAAAGCCATTAATTAATTCCACTGTAGCACCACCTAGTGGAAATTTAGAAGAAATCAATTGTTATTTTCTACCAGTCATTCAAACAAGGAAAAATGTAAAATGAACCAGGGTTCATTTAAAAGTCAGCTTAATATAAATTGCACTTTCTAAAGTGATCAAGCAGGCCAATATTCTCTTTAAAAATAGGAAGCAACTTTATATTTGTAAAACTTCTATTTTTTCAGGCTATAAATGGAGACATACTCATTTTACATATTTTACAAAATTTTTTAAAAGTATACTAGGATAAAATTCATTCATAATCCCACCATTATAGAATGTATGTAATTTCAGACATTTTTCTATATACATGTGAATACATTTATATTTCAAAATGGAATTTATGTTGTAGTACTGTTTTCATTTAACACGTCTTTGGTTACATCAAGCTATTAAATATTTATCTATAACAATGTTTCGTGGATGGAACCAATAAGAATAAATATAATTTGAACATGTATTTTGGCAAATTAGCAAGAACAAATACTTTGAAAAAGACATACTCAAATTTGAGTCTGAACAATTCCACAAACTAAATATGCAATCTCGGGTTAGTACTTAAATTTGGTGAAGGGCATTTTCTTCTCAATAAAGTGGGAATAAAGTTAATTTTATAAGGTTGATAGAAATAAATGACATTTTATACAAATAAAACAACGAGTACACAGAGAGGCAATCAAGAAATAGTAACTATACTTATAATTTTATTGATGCAAACTTAAGTAGATATAAAAGTCATTTAGTTGTGCCGGGAATTTATTTTATGATAATTCGAATTAAACTGGCTATCATGACCAAGCCTTTAAACCTCTTCATTTTCAAGAACATTCATAGAATTTGCTTAAAAAATAATCAAGTCAATAAAATGTTAAATTTTTATAGAATATATATTTATTAGAATCTGTCTAAAATTAAATAAAAATGAACCAAGTATATAACATTTTATGGAGTTGTAAAAGTAATGTGGCTTCAACTTTCATCTCTATGCATTTAATTACCATATCAACATATAATGTCATGACCTGTCGTGACATATTTCAGGTATCTTCATCTATGAACATACTAAGGGCATTTAAAAGATGAGATTAAACAATTAAACAATATGAGTATATTGTTATATAGGTTTTAAAAATTTAACTAATATATATATATGGTATTTATACAATTTCATTTTCTTATTTCTGAACTGTTATAATCATTATCTACATTTATACATCTTTGCAGGTAAGTACAATTATTTCCTTAGGATAAACTCCCTAGAAATGAAATCATAGAAATAATAAGTTCAGAGCAGAAATTATGACAAGTTTCACAGGGTTGTTCTCTATGGCATCACTCCACAAAGGCAGATGTAAGACTCCTCAAAGCAAATTAAAGTAAGCAATTCTGTGGTGGCCAGTAGTAAGCTACAAAGACAGCCATCTCTCTGGCCATCTAGCTGGCTCCAGAGGCGGAGTCTACGTTATCTGAAAGAGTATTTGAAGTATGTCTTAGTTCAGGTTCTCTGGAATAGTATCTGAAAGGGCCATCTGCCTGCAGGAGGTTTATGAGGGTGCGTGCTCAGGAATGATACCTCTGTGGGAGCAAGGTAAGTAAGAAGAAGTTGAACTGTGGGGCAGCAGCTGGAGACACCTCAGTCAATCCCAGAGCGAGCTGTGGAGCCGGATGACATGCCAGAGATGGAGGAAGCAGGTGGGCCTGTGCGCCCATCCCAGCCAGTAACTGGATGCAAGCAGTCTCTAGGGAGGGGGTGAAACCTCATGCAAGGCAGTTCCTTCTGCCGAGGGCAATTTCTGGAGAGGGATTGGGAGTCATCAGCAGCTGGGAAAAGAGTACTGAAGGGGGTCTATAAATTCTCTGGTCAGTCTCCCTGAAACATCACTTCTCTCAGCTAAGACATTGACAACATCGGGGTAAACAATAAGTTGATATTTTATGCTTGATCATTACCTGTCCTGCAGATTTTCTCCACTGTCAGTTAAATATAGATTCATAGGCGTTACCAGATCATTCAGAAGTCTGACATCCTCTGCTAAAACTAACAACAAAAAATTGCATCTGAATGAAGGCCACTATCTCTCCAAGGAGTTAGAATATCCAAAGAAGTATGCTGAAGGCAAGATTCAGATTCTGTTGCAAGTTTTTTTTTTTTTTTTCTTTCCAAAGTATAGATGAACAAGGCTTTGAAGCCCTAAAATTACACTCTATGTAGCATGGGAGTATGGCTACAAAAACTTCAGCCTGCAAAATGAGAAGGTACCTCTTGGGTTCTAAGCTTTATTCAGGTTGGACAGAAAGTAGTCAGTCACTAAAGACGTGTAAATAATTGGCAGTATGTATAGAAGGAGACTAGTAAATTAACGGCTTTGCTATTACCAAGATTGACACTTGCCATAAAACGCACCACAATCATAAAGGTTAATGAATCCCTGAGGATTCATTATCCCTTAAGGGGATATATTTTACTCTTAATCCTTGCAAATGAGTTATATCATTTAAATTTGCAAAACAATTGTCTTCTCTGCTTGATGTAATCACTATGAATTCCTCTAAGTGTCAGCTGTTCTCAGTGCATTCCTGGCCTGCTAGATGTGTCACATCATCCTGCTGTGCTCCGGCCAGGCTCGCTGCCTCCAGCTGCCTCTCAGGGGCTCATTTCCATAAACCAGAGCAGGTAAGTCAGAGCTGCTCAGCAAATTCTGAGTGTATTCGAGTCTAATTCTATACAAGAGCCATTTCTCCAAAGAAGCAACATAATTCTGTCTAAAGCCGAATCCTGATAATTTATATTATTATTATTTAAATTTTACATTTCTTAAATTACTTATGAGGTTGAGCATTTTTACATGTTTACTAGTCATTTGGATGTCTTCTGTGGTGAATTCCTGTCCCTTGTCATTGCCTGTTTTTCTGTTGGAAATGTGTTTTACTTCTTATGATTTGTACATGACCTTTATCCATTAAGGACATTTTCCCCAATACACGATTTACTTTTTAATAAAAGGTAGAGAAAAATCATAACTGACTGTACTAAAATTACTTCAAATTTAACTTTTGCAACTGACCTCACCATTCTTCTAACACAAACTGGCATCCTTTTAGTGTGTTTATAAATCTGTACATCTTACCTTTCTTTTAATCTCTAAAGTTAGAAGTTTCTAAATTATTTTTAACTCTCTGTAACATCCTTGTCTTAGTCCATTCAGGCTGGGTGGCTCATAAACAACAGAAATTTATTTCTCACAGCTCTGGAGGCTGGAAGTCTGAGATCATGGTGGGGTTCTTGTGAGGGCCACTGCTGGGCTGCAGACTGTTGAATTCTCCTTGTGTCCTCACATAGCAGAAGAGCAATCAACTCTCAAAGGTCCCACCTCCTAATGCCATCACCCTGGGGGCTAGAATTTCAACACATGAATTTTGAGAGGACACAAACCTTCAGTCCCTTACAATCTCTTATATCTCCATCCTATTACCATGTTTTATCGTTTCTTTCTTCAAAATGAATGTCTCTGTCATTCTCCATGTCTGCTTTATTTTTTCATTACTGCCTTAAGTACATCTCTCCTCTCATTCCTCAGTCATATTGGGACCATCGAACTGGTCTCCTTGCTTTCAGCATTTCCCAACAGAAAAGAAAGATATTTTTTACCTCAAAAAATACTTGTGCAACTTTGGAATTGACGTCAGGCACAGGGAAGTGAGCTGTGTGAATTCCAAAGAAAATACATGTTTTATGTGTTTTAAAACATGTGAAAGAAGCCGATGATAGTATTATTTGTATCTACACAATGGAATACTACTCTGCTATAAAAAAAAAAGAAATATTACCATTTGCAGCAACGTGGATGGACTTAGAGAATATTACTTTAAGTGAAATAAGCCAGGCACAGGAAGAGATATGCCACATGTTCTCACTTACTAGTGGGAGCTAATAAAAATAAATAAATAAATATACAAATAAATAGATGGAGGGGGCCCAAAAAGAGGACACAACAATCACAATTTCTTGATTTTGTTAAGACGTGAACAGATATGATGTTGATTTGGGGGATGGGGGAGTGGAAGGGAGGAAAAGGAGGAATTGGTAAAGGGACATGAAAATCCACTACATTGTATATTGATAAATTAAAAGAAAAAAGAAAAAAATTAAAAAATTAAAAAATAAAAATATAAACATACAGGTCAAAACCAAGATCTCTAGGAGTAGAATTACACAATCAAAAAATTTTCAAGAAAGTTGGGCAGATTACACAATCAAAACCATTTGTTTTACACATGAGAATAAAGCTGCCTGAAAGACTGAGTGATTTGTTCAAGGATGCATCTAATTCTTAGACATTTATATGCTTATAAATTAAGTATATTATAATATATAAACAAGCATTCTATAGTATGATGTGAAGAATAAATAAAACATTTAAGAATCATTTTATTTTATTTTATTAGTAGTATAAAAATTCTTTTTGTTCTTACTATCAATATATTTGTTGGTGATAAGTACACATCATAAATCATTTTTAAAAAATTTTGGGTTATCACTTTATGAAACAACAATCCAAAAGTCAAGTTGTATGTTCAGCTTATTTTGATGCTTGGCTATAAAAAAATATTCAATTCTATACACTTGTTCAAAAGTTTTTCCTGAAAGTCAGTTAGTAAATTTCCACCTTTCCTAATGTCAATTAACTGCTCTTGACAAGTATTAGAAGGTGCTGTTCTTTCAAATATTAAAAAAAAAGTTTGAAACCCACTATTGTGCTTCATTTTAAAGTGGAAGACCTCAAAATGTGTTAGAAAAATCTGTTCCAAGTTTTCTAATAGTGTGGAGATATGAGAATTTTTACCTGTGATTATTCATATCTATTTTGAATATAAAATTATTTGATGAATTCCAAACATTTGTTGTCAAAATACTTTTGTTTCTTTTTTGAAAAAAAAAAAATACTTCTGTATCAATTGCTAAAATGTCATATGAACTGACAGATTAAATGTGACTGTTTAAATATCCACTAGGTGGAGTAATACTAATGGTAACATATCAAAATACAGGTCAACAAAGTTGGAACTCTTTAAAACTTTTTATTGAAGATTAACATATACACACCAAATACAAATAATTAAATTAAAATGGATAATAGATATAAGTGTTAGAACTAAAACTATAACACTTTTATTAAAAAGTAGAGGAAAATCTTTGTGATCTTGGTTAATGCAAATTTCTCAGCTAGGACACAACAAGCATTAACCATAAAGAATAAAATTAATAAACCAGCTTCATAAAAATGAAAAACTTCTGTTCTTTGAAAGTCACTACTACAAAAGGAAAAGAAAAGCCATAGACTGGGAGAAAATATTTCCAAACTACATATCTGATGAAGGACTTGCATATGAAATGTATAAGAAACCCTTACGAGATTAGATTGTTATCTTATTGACAATCTAATGATAAGAAGCAAAAGATACGGACTCACATTTCACCAAAGAAGATATATATACAGCAAATAAGCACATGAAAAGATTCTCAACATGATTAATTTCTAGGAAAGACAAATTAAAATCACACTGATATACCTTTACACAGCTACTAGAATGTCTAAAACTAAATGGGCCAATAATGACAAGTGCTGATAGATACAAAGCAAGTTGCTGGTGGGAATGCAAAATAATATTGCCATGTCAGAAAAACAGTTCAGCTGTTTCTTGTAAACTTAAATATATACTTACCATACAACCCAGCACTCCCATTCTTACATATTTATTCAAGAGAAATAAAAATACCACAAAGATCGATAGGTGTATGTTTATTCATAATAGACAAAATCTGGGAAAAAATCAAATGTTCTTCAGTTGGTAAATGGATAAACAAATTGTGGTGCCTCTTTATAGTGGAATACTATTCAGAAATAAAAAGGAATAAAGAACCAATATGTGCAATAACATGGGTGAATCTCAACTCATATTACAAATAACACTACAATGGAGTTTCAGTCAAGATGGTGGAATAGACAGTCCTCAGTGTCACTCTCTCCCCAAAATCAACAAATTTACAACTATTAAAAAGCAATGGCAGCCAAGCTGGGCCACTAGAGCTCCGGATAAGAGGAGGAGAGACCTATAGAGTACATGAAGGTGAGAGAAGTCATGAAGAGAGAAAGAAAGAACTGCTCTGACTGTCTCAAATCCCAGCCACTCCCAGGCTGGAGCTGTTGAGCACATGGAGCAGGAGCCAGCAAAAGCCACAGCTGTGCCCTTCAGATGCAGTTGCTTGGAGGTGACAGGGGAGAAGAGGGCCTGGTTGGCCCCCAGGCCAGCAAGACCACTAATAGGGTTCCTGTGGGCTCACATAGGAGAGAGGAGCCACAACAACTGAAAAAACTGAGCCACTCAAAGGCCGGTGAGTCATTGCAAGGGACCAGAGCTCAGCCCATCCCATGGGAAGTGTTTGGAGCATGGGTGGTGGGGGAGACGGGCCCTCCAGGGGAACACTGGGGCACAGCAAGGACAGCTGATCTACCCCCCAGTCAGCATAGGACCATTCAGAGGAGACTGGTTAGGAATGTAGAACTGCATGGGGTGCAGTTTGCTGAAAAGACTCAGGCCCAGACCAGAGTTTCTACATAACACAGGTGCACCAGATTTCACTAGAATTGGAAGTAAGTATAAAATCAACCATTAAAACCTGAGCCACACAAAAAGCCTTCCCTATGGAATTGGCAGCAAAGCAGCAATTTAGCTCAAACACAGCTCAAGTAATGATCCCCAGAGGAAGTTTTCCCATTTAGACATAAGCAAAGGAAAACAAATTAGTTCCAGTACAGAGTTTAAGTGGTGGGAACAGCAAGTAACCCAGCACAGAACTGAGAGAAAAAACAAAGTACCCACAGCCAGAGACAAAGTTCGATGGTAACTAGTAAAGGTCTCATTTCACCAAAGAACATCTATAACACCAGAAGTCCCCTGGGCTACCAAACCAGAAAGGGGGGAGGTCCAGGGGCCTCAGCCATGCCCCCCAACACATGCAATCAGCCCAACAAGAACCACTGAGCTGCCACAGGAAGCACCCTGGGCTCTCATGAGACAGGGTGGTGGGGGCCTCGGGCCTCGGCCAAACCACCCTGACACCCACAGCCAGCCAAGAGACAACCACTGAGCTGCAGCAAGAAGGGCCCCGGGTTCCCGAGCTGGGGTGGTAGGGTGTGAGGGCTTTTGCCACACCCCCCTGACATCTGCACCCAGCCTGGCAATGACCAAGCCACCACTGGAAGCCCCCTAGTCTCCTCTGTGGGAATGAGGGAGGTGCAACAGACCTCAATCCCACCCCTCCTCCTTCCTTCTTCCATCACATTTCTTTCCCCTTTCCCCTCTCCCCTTCCCTCCCAACTGCTTCACAACAGCATCATAGAATGTAAAAGAGTAACATTGATAAAATAAAAATAATAATAACCCCCCCAAATTAAATAATGCTACAATGAATAACCTACATTACATATCATTTTGCAAATGTACAAATATATACATTTATATATGTAGGATAAATTATCATAAGGGGAATTACTGAGTCATGCAATGGGCATGTGTATTTAGATAGATATTTCAAAATTGCCTTCCTTAGGGCCTATACCAGTTTACATTCCCACCAGCAGTGTAGAGGGTTCCTATTTTCTCTCAACCTTATTAAAAGAGTGTGTAGAATTTTTGGATTTTTGCTAATCTAACAGGGAAATGACATTTCAGCATAGATATAAGTAATATTTCTTTTTACATGGAAACCTTAATATTTGAGGGCATTTCAAAAAGTTCATGAAAATAGAATTAAGAGATAATATGAATCTTTCCATGAACTTTATGAAGACCTCTCATATTACCTGGTACTCTGATTATCTTACACATCCCCTGAAGTACACATACAGTACTTACTATAGTACCCCAGTACTGCCACATACCTCCGAGCTTGGAAAGCCTTCAAGCCCAATCTTTTGCCCAGTGAACCTGTGCTTATCTTTCAAAGCTCTCACCACATTTGTGAAGCTTTCCTTGATTGTCTTAGATTGAGGTAATGTTACTTCCTGGAACTACTGTTGTACTTTGTGTCTACCACCCTATATGTCTTGGTAAATTACAATTATTGGTTTTCCCAAATTCACTGTGAGCTCCTGGGCATATTGGAGGGTTTATCTAAGTTCCAAAAGACAAGGGCTGCAATTCATTCAACTCTCTATCCTCTGGAGCTAATATGATGTCTGGCACAAAATAAGACTATAATAAATGGGTACTGAACTGAAAGGAATGGTCTGTGCAGAAACAAACACGTTTCTGTAAATACATGTGCATGAATGAATGCACATCTATAAAAGAAATTTTCTGATGAATAAATCTGTCCAACAATATAATGTATCTAATAGTGATTTGTCTCAAACCTTCCTCCCTGAGAACTCACATTTTAAAAATTAAAATTTATGTCATCTGACAAGTAGTTCCCTATGGTCAAGAAATAGCCAGTGGAATGAAAAAGCCAAGCATCTTCATTTCATGTTGGGCTCCATTTGTTCTTAATGGATATAAAAGACAAGATCGGGCCGGCCCGTGGCTCATTTGGGAGAGTGTGGTGCTGATAACACCAAGGCCACGGGTTCGGATCCCATATAGGGATGGCTGGTTAGCTCAATGGGTGAGCGTGGTGCTGACAACACCCAGTCAAGGGTTAAGATCCCCTTATCGGTCATCTTTAAAAAAAGTAAATAAATAAAAAATAAAAGACAAGATCACCTGAAATGCTGGCACAGAAGGAATTTGTTACATTCTGTGGTTCCTAGAGGCAGGGGAAATCCTTCTGGTGGCACCACAAAACAAGATCTGAGGTATGCAGCAGATATTCAAAAGTAGATGCATATCCTGGAATGTGCCACTTGGGGAACCAGTGTCTGCATCTCCATTTTGGGCAGCTCTGCCTCTGTTGTAAGGGCATTATAGGAGGCTTTACATTATGAGCCTTTTCTCTATACCAGGCACAAATCTGTACACTGCTCCAGGCCTTAAAAAATAGGAAAACTTTTCATTATCTACTCATGAAAGAATGAACAATCAGGCATAATGCCTGGAAATAAACTCTACACACCAACACCTCACAAACTCAATGGAGAAGATAAATATCTCATCCTCATCCATGGTGATCACAGAGATTTCTGCAAAATTTGTGGATAATAGCTTAACGAAGACAGGAAGCATTACTTAAGATCCATGGCCGCTCCTGAAGAATCAATACAAGGGAAGACAGAAAAGAACTACTATATGTTATTGAGTTTATGTTTATTAAATAACTATGTGCTTGCTGGATATCATATGAGGCAATGGGGACAAAAGGTTGAATGCAGTGTAGTCTCTACCCTAAAGGAGTTTACATTCTAGTCCTGAAGATGAAACAACAGTAATGTACTATATTTCTACAGTGCTTTTCAGCTTACAAAGTACATATTGCAAATTCACTGCTCTGCCCCCTTTCCACACTCCCAGAACATAGAGGTCATGAACAAACACAAGTGCTATGGAGGTTCAAAGGAAAGAGACACCTTGTCATTGGGTGGCAGTGTTGGGGTGGGAAATGAAGACTTCATGGATTCAGGTGAGCTTTGAAAGGTGAACTTATTTCAATAGACGATGATTGGTGGCAATTGTTCTAGAAAGCAATTTATGTGTAGACATAAAGTCAAGAGAATTTTAGGGAAGACAATTTAGGGGAAGCATGAAAGGCATAATTTGGCCGCAATAGAAGAGGAGAAGAAAATAAGGCTGAAAACAGAGTGAGGAACATATGCATTATTTATCCATATTTTGGGCAGCCGAATAAAATAAACAAATTGTACTTTATTCTGAGGTAGGAATATCAGTTTAACTACAACTAAACATCATCACAGCGGGTACCCTCAGCAAGCCTGGGCCATAGGCATTTTCACTATCTCTCAAAAATTTCCTTATTTATTTCAAGCTATCCTTTCTACATTCGCATCAAATTCACTCAGTCTTCTGTGTTCTCCTCCAAAAATCTTATCAAGGATACCCTTTTCCTAATCAAGTCACTCATCTTCAATTTGTATATATGTCAACCCTCCCCCATTTTCTCCCATATAGCAGTTGTTACTAGGATGGTGAAAATCTGACTGTTATTTATTTGCTTGTTGGTGGTTTCTGATCTTCTGTAAAGATCAGGAAGTGTTTTAAGAATGCAAAACTATTTTTGTAATAAAATAAATTTATCAATACCTTAGACTATATCCTCCAAGATTCTTAAAGCATATGCGGCATTTTCTACAGCCTAACATCATGCATACTTTTTTACAATCTACCCAATCTACCAATTATTGGACATATAGGTCGTTCCAAATTTTTGAAATGACAAATAGTGAAGAGCAGTTAAAATTACATGAAAATAAATTAGAATTAAAAGATATACACCTGCCACTGGGGGAAAAAGACAAAACAGAAAAATGGACAACAATGCTTAAAGATGCAAAAGCATTAGAAAACCATCCACATGGATCAAAGGACATGTTGATCAGCTTGCTTTCCTCCAAAATACCTTTGGCCAAATAGTTTTCAGCCAAATAGTAATGTTACACTATGTGCTGAGTAGTACGCCAGCCAATGACAATATTAAAGATGAAATATCTGATCTTTATCTACAAACAACTTTAAGGGACACGGGCAATATAAAGCATTCCAGTGGTGCTATGGAAACAGAGAAAAGTACCCAACCGTATCTGAGAAGATCGAAAAAGATATCCTTGGAGATAGTAATAGAAATGAGCCTTGAAGGATGAGAATGTGTTAGGCATAGAAGTGGCTGGGGATAATCTGATGTAAAGGGATTTCCACATAGAAGGAGCAACCTGTGCAGCAATACAGAGCTGAGAATGAATATGGTATGTTGAGGAAATTATAAGTGCTATGTTGTGGCTAGAAGGTGGAGCATATGTGCACGTGATTTGGTGGAAGTTAGGAGAAGACGAGAAGACAAGTTCACAGAGTGGGTGTGCTCCATATGGGTACTCTAGAGTGAGGGGAAATTACGGTTTTTATTTATTTTTACTTTTAGTTTGTTTTTTAAAAATTTCTTCTTATGATAGAATTTATATTAGACTGAATGTTAATACAATGATACAAATATATAAATTATAAGAAAAAGAAATGAAGCTATCTGGGAATGAATGCTCAAAATTGTATTTCTGGTTACAGGTTCAGGGAAGTTTGGGGACAGCTGCTTAAGGTAAAGGGAAGCCATGAAGGGTTTTAAAGAGGGAATTATGGCAACCAGATCTGAAACTTCGGCAGCAGGGAGGAGGAGAGTGGATGGCAGAGAGCATGGAAGCCGTCCAGAGACAATAGTCAAAGCGAGAAACGAAGAGAGCTGGAACTAAGCAAGTAGCAGTGGGAATGGTGAGAAAGTGACATATTGGAGAGAGATTTAGAAGTAACAGAGATAGGGCTTGACAAACTAACACTTTGTGCAATGCAGAGGAAAAAGAACAGAAATAACAAACAAAAGAATAGGATGGGTCCCTTGCGAAGTAACGACAATCAGAAGTCAAGGACAGAATAAATTAGTTCAGCAACATTACAGAATGCGTAATCTTGCATAAGCCACCATTTATAATAATAGTTTAAAGGAATAATGCATTTTAAGTTCCAAATTTCCAACCCACATAGATAAAGCACAATAAACGTGTTGCTGGAGACCACTAGCCCAGAAGATAAACAAATGATCATATTCTGAAATATTTGAAATGTAATGTGTTCCAATGAAGTGGTTTCGAGTTCTGAATTCATTTATACTTGTAAACACCATAAAACATTTCGAAAGACAGTGACATAATTACAAGAGGGCTTAGACTCTAAAACCTTAAGAGAACCCCCATCTGGACACAATGTAAAGCAACAGATAATGTCTAGAAATAGGCGCAGGGTGTAGGAGTGAGAATATTTTTACTCTCAAACTCTCAGTCATTGCCATTTAATTTGGAACATTGTGATAGAATGCTATTTTGAATAATGGTTACACTTTTTCCCTGTTTTAGACCTAAATATGCTACATTACCCTGTTTTCCAGCCAACTTCCCTAGCAAAGAAATAATATAATAAAAATCTAAGAGCGTTTTTGAGCCCTAGCTACTAATACTCTTCGCTTTGCCCTCTACGCTCCCGCAGCACTGGGTTCACTCTCCTGATTCTGAAACATGCTCTTCCCTCCTCTGCCCATCTGCGGCTCTTCTCCCTCTTACACATCGCCTTGGGCATCTTATTCTTCATGTGTCACTTCAAACCTGATTTCTTCAAGGAGGCATATACCATACCACTATCAAGTTTAAATATTTTTGCTATATGCTGCCATGCACTTCCTCTTTGGTAACATTTATTTACCTTGCAATTGTATTTAGTACCTGCTTCCCACTGGACTATACACATCATAGGATGAGGACACTGCCTGGCACATGATCTGCACGCAATAAATGTTAATCAAATTAAATTGAGCAGTGTGGGCCAAACATATATATCAGGTATGCCAGAATCTCCATCTACATATTCAGATATGTGAGAAATACAACTTGATTTCTACAATTCAACTTGATTTCTATTTCAAGGCATCATATTATAAGGCTGGCAGAAATTTTGTCTTGGTCAATTCAATATCTTCTCCTCTTTGTACTCTCATGACAAGAGAGCCAAGGTACTGAAATGAAGCTCATTTATCTTTGTGAATGATATCTATCCCCTCAGTCACTTGGGATATCCGTTCCCCATTTGGCCATTTTTAATTCATCCAAGCAGGTTTCTCTGGAGACTTCTTTGTTCCTATTTCACGATTCCTTTGAGCCAGGGTCTCTCTCCTCTACTTCTCTCCCTTCTTGGGTCTGTGGGACTCATTGTGCTACTACTGTTACCAAGCCAAAGTCCAGCTGCCTGCCTCCTTTCAAAAACAAACCACTCAAAAGTCAAATGTTGGTGAAAATGGAAATCAGCTTTCATTCAGGAATATATCAGTGACCTCAGGAGAGATGTTAGGCTAACCCATCTCTCCTGTAAACCTGAAGGAGAATGGCCAAACAAAAGCCATCTCAAACACTCAGATTTACTGAAGGGTTTTTAAACAGGGGGCTGAAGGAATGGAATGTGGGAAATGAAAAGCAGGAGGGTGGGGGACATGAGCCACAGGGGCTCTGTGCAAGGAGCCAGGTGCAAGGTCTCAGCAAGGCTCTGTCTGGTTTCTGTTCCCATCCTTGCTATTATTTCTGGGTCCTGCTGGAGGTGTGGAATTGGCATCATTTTATTGATGTCTTTCTTGTATTCCCAGTGTCTGGATAGTATGTGCAAGTCTGCAGCTCCAGGCTACTGGAAAATACTTTCATGTAAACAATGTCACCTTGCTCCATAACCAAGGTTCAAAATATCAAACAACCATGGGAAAAGAGGGAACCAGAAATGTATGTGAAGAAAAAAACTTTCCGTTTAAACACTCCAGGAAGTAGGATTGGCTAGAAATTTTATGAATGAGAGCCCCAAAACACAAGCAACAAAAGAAAAAATAAACAAATGGGATTTTATCAAACTAAAAAATTTCTGCACAGCAAAGGAAACAATCAACAGAGCAGAAAGACAACCTACAGAATGGGAGAAAATATTTGCAAACTATACATCTGACAAGGGATTAATATCCAGAATATATAAGGAACTCAAACAACTGTACAGTAAAAAACAAAAACAAAAACAAATAATCCAATTAAAAAATGGGCAAAGGAGATGCATATGCATTTTTCAAAGAAAGACATACAAATGGCCAACAAGTACATGAAAAATGCCCAGCATCACTGATCATCAAGTAAATACAAATCAAAAGCACATTGAGAGATCATCTCACCCCAGTTAGACTGGCCGTGATTAAAAAGACTAAGAATAACAAATGCTGGTGAGGATGTGGGGAAAAGGGAACTCTTCTGCACTGTTGGTGGGACTGTAAATTAGCACAGCCATTATGTAAAACAGCATGGAAGTTTTCTCAAACAACTACAGATAGAACTACCATATGCTCCATCAATCCCTCTACTGGGTATATATCTAAAGGAATGGATATCATCATGTTGAAGGGATACCTGCACTCCCATGTTCACTGTAGCTCTATTTACAATAGCCAAAATATGGAACCAACCTAAATGTCCATCTGTGGATGACTGGATAAGGAAAATGTGGTATATATACACAATGGAATACTACTCAACCATAAAAAAGAATGAAATTCTGCCATTTGCAGCAACAGGGCTGAACCTGGAGAAAATTATGCTAAGTGAAGTAATCCAGACACAGAAAGAGAAATACCACATTCTCACTCATAACTGGGTACTAAGAAGGGAGGGCGGGAGGGAGGGAGGGAAGGAGGGAGGGAGGGAGGGAGGGAGGGAGGGAGGGAGGGAGGGAGGAAGGAAGGAAGGAAGGAAGGAAGGAAGGAAGGAAGGAAGGAAGGAAGGAAGGAAGGAAGGAAGGAAGGAAGGAAGGAAGGAAGGAAGGAAAAGACCATAATAATATGTTGAACTTTCAGAAGGAGAGAACAAACCTAAGTATACTAGAGATGGGAGGAGGAAGGAAGGGCAGTTGGGGGTGATGGTTCAGTTAAAGAGCATAAAGAAAAATTATGATTTGTAATAAAGAATATGCTAATAATATAACAATTAAAAATAATATGTAAAATTTTTTTAAATGAAAAATAAAATGTTTTAGATACCATGCAGTTTTAAGTCCCAACATGCCTTGCTCACTCCAACACTAGTGTCCTGCCACTGGGCCCAGGGGCACTCCTCACGAGGCTGTCTAAGCCCACATCTCTCACTGACATACCACACAGCCACTTCCTCTGAGTCTCACTGCCTCCCCGGAGCCTATCCCAATAGTAAGGACATGAGACCTTGAGCACCCAGCTGGGTGCTGAGCTCACAAGGTGCAGCCTCTTTCTCTAGGGCCCTCCTACACCTCTCTTCTTGGACTCTCCAAACTTCTCTTAACCGTAAGGATTCTTGTTTGTGAAGAGAGTATAGAGATGTGGAAGAGGAAGAGGAAGCTGTATTCCTACTGATAATATCTTCCAAGTACCTCCCAACCCTTTTGTCTATTTATTGTTTTTTTTTCTTTTTATCTTTAGACCTCTGCTTTTAAAACTGAAAAGCCAGGAAGAGAATCCTCCCCACCCCCTTTTCTTTTTGTTTTCTGTAGCCACATTCCTTCCCTGAGTATAAAATGAAGAGTCTAGCTGCTGCTTACATATGGGAAAAGGATCAAGAAGCAAAGGGAAAATGTTGAGAAAAGAAAGGGTTTAGATAAAAACTGATAAATATTGCAGAATCAGTATTCTGCTTCATATTTGTAAGTAAAATTTTGACTGCTGAATGAAAGATTCATGATAGGTTACTAAAGGGGAATTTAGGATTATTTGCATATTCTTACTGTGAGAAGGTAGTAAAGTACAATCACCACGCTCTGTCTAGAACATCTCTCACATCCTCTCAGAGAGAACTATCATCCGGTGAGTCCCTGTGGGGCACCAGGAGCTGGGCACACGATTCCCAACAACCCTGTGAGGGAGGAACAATGATTCCATTTTAAAATGAAACTGAGGAAATGATAAATCACTTATGGCTACATGGCTATGGGGTAGCTCTGCAAGGATTTGAAACCAGATAAATAAGTGAAAAATCTACACATTCTCATTATTTTTTACTGCCTCTCATAGAACTCTGTACTCATAGTTTGGTCCAACATAAAATTTTATCATTCTTTCTCATCTTATTTTTTTATGATTTAAAAAAATTTTTTCAAGATGTATTCTTACTTTTTGAAAATTAAGATTGTCTGACATTCTTGAAGGAGATCCATAAGTTATTGTGTTAGTTTTCTAGAGTTGCCATAACAGAGTACCACAATCTGGGTGGCTTAAAACCACAGAAACTTATTGTCTCACAGTTTTGTGCATTATAAGTCCAAAATCAGGGTGTCAGCAGGGCCACGCTTCCTGTGAAACCTGTGGGGGAAAATCCTCCTTGCCTCTTCCACGCTTCTGGTGGCTTGCTGGCAATCCCTGGCATCCCATGGCTCAGAGATACAGCACATCAGTCTGCTCCTATCATCTCATGACATTATCACCTTTTCTATCTGTGTCTCTGTGTCTTGTCTCCTCTTCTTATAAGGACGCCATTCATATTGAATTAAGGGCCCACCCTACTCCAGTGTGACCTCAATCTTAACTAATTACATCTGCAACAACTCTTTTTCTAAGGACACATTCTGAGGTCCCGAGGGTTAGGACTTCGATGTTTCTTTTTGAGGGACACAATTCAGCCCATAACAGCTATGTTCTAAGTACTTTAACATTAAGTTGTTGTAATTTAAACAGGAATAGTCACTATTTTATATACAGTGAGCTAAGAACTGGTGATTAACATCCCATAAAGCTAGAAGAAAAACAGGTATTAGTAAATAGCTAAACTTTTCATACAGCCACATACTTTCGGATTTAGTAAGTTTTAAGACTAAGTTTGCAAGGAGTATATAAAATGTTAAATACTTAAAATTTTAGTATCTAAAGATTAGTTTATAATAAACACTATTGATATATGTTTGTAAAGTATTTAATGATTTCATGAAGTGTATTTGGATGCAATTTCTCACTTAACCCTCAAAATGAACCTAACATATTTTTATCTATTTTAAAACTTATGAAATTAAAATAGGCAGTGTTAAATACTTGTTCAAATCATACAGTCTGAAAAAGCAGACTTGGGGCATGAACCTAGATTTTCTTAGTAAAATTCTGAAGCTCTTACCAGACATCTTGGCACATTTTAATATTTAATGATGAAAATAATGATAACAACTAACATTTATTGAATGCTTACCATGTGCCAGGGAGAGTGCCAAGCATTGAACATACTTACAGCTCATTTAATCTTTCCAAGAACACTAAGAGGCAAATACAAAACCAAAGCACAGGGCCGAGCCTGTGGCGCACTTGGTAGAGTGCTGCGCTGGGAGCGTGGCGACGCTCCCGCCGCGGGTTCGGATCCCATATAGGAATGGCCAGTGCGCTCACTAGCTGAGTGCTGGTCACGAAAAAGACAAAAAAATAAAAATAAAAAATAAAATAAAAAAATAAAAAAAATTATTAAAAAAAAAAAAAAACCAAAGCACAGAGATGGTGAAGAATTAGCCCAAGGCCACACTGCTAGTAAATGCTAAAAGCCAGGGTACGAACTCAGATGGTCCTATTCCAGAACCTGCCCTCTTTATCGTTTATATATGACCTCCCTGACCTTGTGAAGCTTTCTGAGACAAGTCTCTGTTCCAGAGTTCTTGTCACCAGTGTCCTTACTACACCATTACTAACCATCATCAGAGTGATTATCAGCACATCACAAACCCATATATGACTACCCAGTGACTTTAAGCAAGTTAATATCTCCAAATGTCAGTTGTGTCATGTGTAAAATGAAGGTATACCTGCATGAAAGCTAAATTAAATAACACATGTTAGTGATCTAACACACATCAGCCATATGATAGGCACTCAATCATATTTTTGAGTCCGACTGATATGATAGTTTATTGTTTGAAAAGTACTCTGGGTTTTTAGAGGAGAGAACAATTAATTTTGACTGGTAAGATCACAGAAGCTTTTACGGGAAAAGGAATGGTTAGTCCTGGAAGAATGGAAAAATGTTAACAAGTGAGGCAGGGCATTCTAGGCAGAGAAGCTGCATAAATCAACCATTCCACAAACTGCCCCTGCCTGGAAGAATGATAGAGATCACAATATTAAGCACTTACATACAGAATTATGGGAACTGTAACTCCCAAATCTGTTATTTTCACTACTGTTGCTAAGTTGTTCCAAAAAATGTCCTTTTTGCAGCTGTCAACAGTTTGTAATTCTCTATTCACATATGTGAACCACCGCCATCTACCAATATATCACTTTTCCTTTTTACCAATGCACTGTCACTCTTGTGGTGGCAGAAATAGCTGTAGTGACTGCATCGGTCCCTCTGGCACTCTCTATCCTAATCTTGAGGCATCTGATCCTTTTCTGCTCTAAGGACTGTCATTCCTGCAGCCAGTGGGCTACCCTGGCCACGAGGAGAGGTGAGTGCTTTGGTTTGGAGCTGGAGAGGAGGGCAGCTCCCGTATTTCCACATCTGCCCTGCTGGTCTGAGGGCCATGGTAGCTCACTTTCCACTATCCATGCTCCAGTGACCCTGGGACAGAACTCTCTAGTCCAGTATCCCATTCACTATTGGGGGTGTGGTGGGGGACAGAGTCAGGGTAAGGTGACTTCTCTGTCAAAGCTCCCCTAAGGTCACTTGCAGAGAATTAGCATCTCTTTACAAGACCACAATTTCAGGATTCGTGCCACCCTTTTCTCCCCATAATACTGATGAATTTCTTTTTCCATGCTCCTTCTCATGATGTTTCCACTATTTGGACTTTTCTTCTTCTTTGCCATATAAATGCCATCCATTCTTCAAGGCCACTTCCTAAGCTGTGTTGATTTCCTAAAACTACTATGGCACTTAGCACATGAATTTTATTATTTTGGAAAAAACAGAGTTCATTCCAAAAAGCTGCCTAAGACTTATTCAGGAAACTGGCCTAACTATCTGAAAATCTGTGTTCTAATTCTAGTTCTATCACTCTATCACTTACCGTCACAATCTAAGTCTAAATTTCTTCTTTTGCAAATGGGTTATGTACTACCTATTCTGCCTCAGAGGACTGAGACAATGCTCATATAAGATGCATGTAAAAACATTCCTAAAAACTGTAAACAATTATCCAACTGAGATATTAATATGAACATATTTTATCTTCCTAACTAGACAACAAGTTCTTTTGAGTATAAAGATCATCTCATGTCTTTTTTGCACGCATCTCCCCCAAATGTCTCAAAATGTGCTAAGACCATAGAAGGCATTCAATATTTGTCGGTTAATAAAACACATATTATTTTTACCAAAAGGGTCTTTTAGCAAGTTTCAGGATCTTTATACACTCAATTTTATTAAACAATATTTAATATAATCAATGTTTAAAAAATCCAATGATTTTTCTGATTTTGTGAATAACAATTACAAGTAAGGTCTTTCTGTACTCTTTTACAATGTAAATCTAATTTTACTGCTTATGCTAGCTTTATTAGAAATATCAGTATTTGTCATTTCAAAATTACAACAGGAATTCTTCACCATTTCCACCTAAAAAATTTTTTAAAAATATTTTATTTGATGTATATATGAAATTCAGGAAAGTACAAATCTCATTTAATAGCACATAATCTTTGAGTTTTTGGTGGATTTAGTATCAACAAAAATGTTGCAATTTTAAAACATTTAAGTTAGATTTGTTTTTCTCATGGGTTGAGAGGTTGTATCTAACTTACTATGACCCAACCACCACTTTTAATCAGCTACAGATGACATATTTGTTGAATGTACATATTGCTTTGTAATATATTTAACTCACTAAAAAAACCACAGAATTTATATAAAATTTTACTTAATAATTCACTGTCATAGTCTGTACCAAGATGGAACACTCATTTACAAAGTGTCAATCACTATGCTTGTAACTTAAAACAATTGATCCTCATTATTCTCGAACTCTGCATTTGTAAATATGCCTACAATCGTTAAAATTTATTTTTAACCTTCCAAATCAATTCTCCAGTGCTTTCATGGTCACAAACATACATATAAGCACAATACAGCAAAAAAATTTGCGTTGCTAGAGGAGGAAGACCATCTCAGCTGAAGTTGAACCAGGAAAATGCTCTGTCTTTTTGTTTTAGCTCTTATACCATAAGCCAAATTTCCTTTTTGTGGTCTATTTACTGCCACGTTGTTCATGTTTTTTATTTTTGGTTGGTGATTTCATTGTTTAAAATGGCTACCAAGCATAGTGCTGAGGGCCGCCTAGGTTTTCTAAGCTCAGGAGGCTGTGTGATGTGCCTTAGGAGAAAATAAGTATGTTAGATAAGTGTGGTTCAGGCAGGGGGTAGAGTACTGTTGGCTGTGAGATGAATGTTAATGAATCAAAAATTTATATTAAATAAGGTGTCTTTAAACAGAAACTGACATAAAACAAGGTTATGTAATTGATCCAGTGATGAAAATGTTTTAAGTAGAGGCTTGCAGGAACCTCTCCTATGCAGTCATCCTGTGGTATTAGTGGAGTGTTGGGTTCCAGGAACCTCAAGGATACCCAAATCCCCTGATATAAAATAGCCTATGATTTTCATAAAACCCATGCACATCCACCAGTATACTTTAAGCCATCTCTGGATTGCTTATAATACCTAATACAATGTAAATGCTATGTAAATAGTTGTTACACCGTATTGTTTTATAAATTTGTGTTTTTTGTTGTTGTATTGTTATTTTTTTGTTTTTTTCCTTCAAATATTTATTTATTTATTTATTTTTTTCCGTGACCGGCGCTCAGCCAGGGAGTGCACCGCTCATCCTTATATAGGATCTGAACCCGCGGTGGCGGGAGCGTCGCCGCGCTGCTAGCGCAGCACGCTACCGAGTGCGCCACAGGCTCAGCCCTTCCTTCAAATATTTTTGATGAGCAGTTGTCTGAATCTGTGAATACAGAACATGCTGATATGGAGGGCCAACTGTACTACCCCTGGGAGTAATGGTTCTGTAACAGCTTATTCAGTGTTTGAGGGGACTTTATAGAATCTAACTGCTGTGTATAACAAGATCGATTGTACATTTGCTTCCTTTTATAAGCAAATTCTTTTAAATTTTTTTATTATGGAAAATTTCAAATAGATAAGCAGAGAGAATAACATAATGAATCCCCAGGGACCTATAACCCAGCCTTAGCCACTCTTAGCCACTCTTGTTTCCTCTTTGACCCCCTGGCCCTTTTTCCCCTGTGGAATTGGACACAAATCCCAGACATTGTATCATTTCAACATTATCTTTTATAGGTTACACTCTTGTAAACTTTTTGTTTTAATTATAACAGTAGAAAATCTGGAAAATAGAAAGCTAGAGAAGAAAATAACCACATAAATTAATACTAAGTTAACATTTTGATTTATTTCTTCTCAGACTTTTTACTAACGAGGATTGTGGAGATTTCTTCTAGACTTTTTATGTATAAATTAAAAGGCTGGAATCATACTGATTAGATTCTTTTTCCATTTAACACTAAAATATTTTTATGTTTAAATATTCTTCAAAAATACAACTCTACACATTCTCATTTAATGAGTCATATTGTTTCTTCAAGTCTGCCTCTTTTAAGAGAGGTGTGACTGCTTATTTATTTTAAATTATGCCTTTTGAGATCATTGTAGATTCATGTACATAGCAAGAAATAATACAGAAGATACAGTATACTCTTTTCCCAGTTTTCCCCAATGTTACCATTTTGCAAAACTATTGCACAATATTACAACCAGGATATTGTCATTGATACAATCAAGACACAGAACTTTCCATATGACCATGAGGAGCACTCATGTTGCTCTTTCATAACAACCTCCTCTTTTTTCCTGTCCCCAACTCCTCCTTAAACCCTAACAACCACTAATCTGTTCTCTATTTTTTTATAATTCTGTCATTTCAAGAATGTTTTATGAGTCAGTTTTGCATTGCTATAACAGAATACCTGAGACTGGGTAATTTATAAAGAAAAAAAAGTTTATTTGGCTCATGATTCTGTAGGCTGGAAAGTCCACAACCAGCTAATTGCATCTGGTGAGAGCTTTATGTTGCTTCGACTCATGGAAGAAAGTAGAAGGGGAGCCAGTGTGTGTAAGATGTCACATGGTGAGAAAGGAAGCAAGAGTGTGCTAAACTGCTAGCTCAGGTCTCTCTTCCTCTTCTTATAGAGCCACCATTTTCACTCCCATGATAACCTATTAATGGATTAATCCATTCATGAGGGCTCTGCCTCCACCAATCCAATCACCTCCCAAAGACCCCCACCTCTCAATACTGCAACATTGGGGGTTAAGTTTCATAATGAGTTTTAGAGGGCACATTTGAACAATAGCAATGTAATATAATCATCATACAGTACATAAACTTTTGGAACTGGCTTTTTTCACTCAGCATAATTCTGTGGAAATTCAATCAAGTTGATACATATGTCAATAGTTCTTTCCTTTTTATTACTGAGTAGTATTCTGGGTATGTATGTAACACAGATTCATTAGCCATTTACCCACTGAAGGACATCTGAGTTTCCAGTTTTGGGCTATTACGAATAAAGTGACTATAAACATTCTTGTATAGGTTTTTGTGTGAATATAAAAGTGCATTTATCTCTTTTTCCTGCTGTAATAAATTAGTACAAAGGTAGTGGTTTAAACAACACAGATTTATTATCTTATAGTTATGGAGGCCAAAAGTCTTTACTCCTTTTGGAGGCTCTAGGGGAGAATCTGATCCTTGCCTTTTCCTTCTGGAGGTTGCTGGCATTCCTTGCCTCGTGGCAGCATTAATCAAGACTCTGCTTCCAATGTCACAAGATCTCTGACTCTGACCCTCCTCTCTCTGTCTTATAAGGGTCCTCGTGGATTACACTGGGCCCACTCAGATCATCCAGGATAATCTCCCCATCTCAAGATCCTTAATTTAATCACATATGCAGAAAACCTCCGCTACGTAAAGTAACGTATTCCCCAATTCCGGGGATTAGGATGTTGGCATCCTTGTGTAGCTACTACGTAGCCAACCATGATGAGTTTTCCTTTCTTCTGGGATAAGTGCCCCAAAGTGCAACTACTGGGTTGTATGGTAGTTGCATGTGAAGTTCTACAGAAAATTGTCAAACTGTTTTCCACAGTGACTACACCAGTTTTCAACCCCAGCAGCAATGTATGAGTGATGCAGTTTCTTTACAACCTCACCAGAATTTGGAGCTGTTACTATTTTTTATTTTAGCTGTTCTAATACGTGTATAATATATATCATCATTGTTTTAATTTGAATTTCTCAAACAACTAAAGATGTTGAACATTTTTTCATGTTTTTTATTTGCCCTCTGTACATCCTTATCGGCAAAATATCTATGTCTCGTCTGTGTCATTTTTAATGCAAATTATCAGAAGTTCTTCAGAAACACTCTCACTATGGGTAATAAAAGAATTAAGGGGTTCTTTGGGTAGTTTTTTGAACTGCATCTTTGAGGAAATTTTAGTGTAGTGGTTCTAAAACTTCAGTGTGTGCCAGAATTACCTGTAGGGTTTACCTGATTTAGTAACTATGGAATAAAGCCCTAGAGAATATGCATTTTTAATAAACTCCCTGGTGATACGGATGCTGTTATCCCAGGACCATACTTTGATATGCATTGCTTTAGGGAAAACTTACGGCTACCTGAAGTGTTTCCTACTGCCTTTTTCTTACTGTAAATTTCCCTGTAGTGGAATATGACAATAAATTGAGAATATTGTCGTACTCAAAAGCGAAATTCTGAAAAAGATAGTGCCTATTGACAAATCCCTGGAGTCCATTCTTCCACTTTCCAGTTACTAATACTCATATTCAGAGCCAGAGGTTCTTGCAGAAAAACATGAAGTTTGTGCTACTTTTAAGATGGCAATCAATATCAATATTCTCTCCTTGGAATTTGTTCCCACTCACAAATATTTAGAATATTTTATTTAGTAAGTGATTTACTAAATTGGCATACATTATCCTTTATACTGTACTTATTAGTGTTTTATGTGTAATAAATTACTGAATTGTCAACTCAAAAAAAAAAGTGAAGTTCAAGAAAGAAAAAATAAAATAAAAAGGGGGAGACATGTCAAAAGGACACAAAAACCAACCTGAGTTCCCAAAGGCCATACTGATATAAGTAAATGGGGGCGAAGGGACAAATCTTTCTTACACATTAATTCTAAATAATGCATGTAGGTACTCTCCCACCCAAGATGTGGAACTTTAACTCCCCTTGAATGTGGGCCAGATTTAATAACTCACTTCCCAAGACCAGAGTACAGAAAGGGGAAAATATGTACTTTGTCATAGAGAAACCTGGCAGACACAACCTTAACCAAATGATCAAGATTAATATCTCCAGCGATAAGTCATAGTGATGTTCTGTAAGATGTATAATGGGATGAGAAAGGCCTTCCTTGTGGTATTGCTCCCCCAAAGCCATAACCCCAGTCTAGTTGTAAGAAAATATCAAACTAACCCCAAATGAGGCATGCTCCACCAAGTATATGCCTAGCACAGTTAAAAAGTGTTAAGGTAATGAAAGACTAGGAAAGACCAAAATTGACACAAATGGGAGGAGATTAAGGGGACATGATGTTGAAATGTAACATAGTATTCTGGAACAGAAAAATAACATTAGTGGGGAAACAGTGGAAATCTGAATAGTCTGCAGTTAGTAATATTGTGCCAATGTCAGTATGGAACCAATATCAGTTACATTGTTGTGTAAGATGTGGACATTAGGGGAAGCTTAGTGAAGGATATATATGAACACTCTGTACTGTCTTTGTAACCCTTCTGTAAATCTATAATTATTTCAAAATAAACAAGATTTAAAAAAAGAAACACAGACTTCTGGCCTCAACCCTAGAGTTTCTGATTCAGTAAATATGAGCTGGGACCTGAGAATGTGCATTTGCAATAAATTCCTAGGAAATGCTACTGTTAGCCCTAGGACAACACTTTGAGAAACACTGCTTTAGGGAAACCTTAAAACTACTTGATGTCTTCTGCTGCATTTTTTATTTATTTGATTTTTTTGTCATTGTAAATTTCCCTGCAGTAAACATAAGAATAAATGAAAAAGTTGCTGGCTTTTCTGTTTCAAAGCAGGTTTACTTACTTATTTATATATTTTGGCTTTATTCAGTATCCTTCTCAGCTGTTAGCAGTTTTACCTTAAGCATGATATTTAAGGATAACTTTCTTTTCTTTTCTTTTCTTTTAATAAGGATGCCTATCTTAAAAAAATCCAACTGTCAGTCTTCAAGTTGAATTTTCCATGTTTAATTTACTTACTATTTATTTATTTACTGTTTTTGGTGGTGGCTGTACAGGGATCGAACCCTGGACCTTGAGTGTTACCAGCAACCACACTTTAACCAACACAGCTAACCCGGCCAACCCCTATGTTATTTAAAGATAACAAAAAGGCTTAGTAATTTTGGCTTAAATACTTGCAAAATTCAAAGATAAGTTTAATGCTGCTAGGCAACAAAGTGAATCTGGGAAATTACTATGCACACAGTTTATCACTATCTTTCACCATCCACTCTCCCCTTCTTCTCATTTTTAACTGAGAATCTGGCCACCCAGAATACATTTTCCAGCTTTCTTTCAACTAAGCATTTTCAGAAAAGTATGTTTTAGTTAGGAAGAAGTACGCGAAAGTGGGAAATACAATTTCTACAAAATATCCTTAAAGGAAAGATATGTGCTTTCTTCACCTTGCCTTCTGCTGATGGAAATGTGATGGCTGGAAGTTGAGCAGCCATCTTGGACCATACGCGAAAAGGTGATGATGGTTGAGTGACAGGCTAGAAAAAGCCTGTATATCTGACACTGCAGCAGCCCAACCCTGGACTGACTACCTCCAGACTGCTTCTGCATGAGAGAAAAACGGACTTCTATCTTAAGTTCCTGTTATTTTGGACCCAATGTCACTTATAGCTGAATCTAATTTTAACTGATACAAGTAGTCATACAGAAGTTATAGTAGTGTGTAATGGAACTTCACTGCATGTACCAGGGTTGGCTTAGGGGCAAATGGGGGCTTAAATTCAGCCTGCCCTCTCCTTTCTAAGCTTTGCAGTGTGTTGTGTTCACCATGAAGCTGACATTCTAGTGGCCCTATACAAGAGTGCAATTTTGCCTAGAATCTAGACGAGAGCAGCATTTTACAAACTGCATACTCCTGGAGGCATTGGAGATGGTCTTAGGTAGTTCCCAGATGTATTTCAAAAGTCTGTTAATATTAAATTTAATGGGTTTATAACTGAGGGTGGTTAGCATTTCATTCAGCAAGTTCAGACCTCATTGCTAGGAAGAAAGGCCTCAAGAAAGGAAGGAGTTTGTTGAGGGGCAGGAATAAAAGAGAACTGAAGCTTATCGGAACATTACGTTGTTAGGCAGTATTATATGATGGCTAGAGCTCTGGAGCCAAACTGCCTATGTCTGTGTTATTTTGGTTATGTTTCTTAACCTCACTGTCTGTCAGCTTTTACCATAGCATGTTACCATACAAGGAAGCTGCAAGGATTAAAATGATTATTACAGTGATTGACACATAACGAGAACTCAATAAATGTAAACTATTACTACCATTCTGGGAATCATTGAGCAAAGGAACCAGGAACTAGCCGTGTACAGCCACAATTTGTTGAAAGTTACTGTGCCAGTAATTGTACATACATGACTTTATTTTACTCATAGGAAACTAAGGCTTAGAAATATTCAGTGACGTTCCCAAGGTTATAAAACTAATTCTTGCCCAGCTAGAATACAAACTCAGATTGGCTGGACTCCAAAGCCATGTTTCTAACTAAGATAACAAAGGAGCAAAGAAAAGGCCTGCAAGATTTCATAAGGTCCCTTTTGTATATTATCTCTCAAGTTTCCCTGCTCATAGCACGTTACCAGCAAACACTTTAAAAAGTTTTGTACGGGAGCGGCGTCTGGGGAAATTGGAGCGATCAAGAGCAACAGCTGAGAAGGTGGGGGCGTCTGGGAAAGTGCCAAGGTGCTCTGCCTGTGGCAAAGAATGGGAGAGCAGGGGAAGCTGCACGGACCAGATCTTAAAAATGCCTCTTGATTTATATGAAAAGTGGCCTCTCAAGATAAGTTTTAGTTCTATTATTCAGTGCTTCTAAAATATGGTTGCTCTGTAAACCATAAATTAATCCTATGATTCGGCAATTTTATACTTTGTAAATTATCACTTATTTGATGGCTTTGAAGTAAAAAAAGAGACATAAACCATTTTCCTTACATGGAGTGGAAGTCACACGTGTAAGGCAAATAATCTTTGCCTTTTTTGCAAAGATATTTCAATAACAATTTCAAATTGCTGCAAATTGGCTTCCTTTGGCATTGCTAATAACGTAGACAAGTAACTTTACCAGTTTCTATCGAAACTAACTTTCCCTCCTGCAACTGTTTATCTTTCCCAAAGCAACTTTGCTCATTTATGAAAATCAACGGAACCGGAATGGAGTGGAACGAAGTCAAAACAGAAGTCCATGAATTGGGTGGCGAAATTTGACTCCAGAGATTACGACTGCATTGAGCAATTCCCTTCGTTCCTTGGGTTCGAAGGGAACTACAGGGACCGGTGCACCTCTTACTACATGTTTCAGTGTTAGAGCTCTAACCTAGCCACTTTCGCTGCACGTGTTGACTCTTTGGGACAGCCGAACAACTCTGTCCCGAGGGCGGCTGAGTCAGCCAGCCGCCCACGCGGGTGTGGATGGCCTTGGGAGTCTCCTGCAGAGGCAGGGCCACTGCGGCCCGCTCACCGGGGTCGTGGGCAACTGCTGCGCCTCCGTCCACTTCGCAGCCAGGAAGGAGCCACGGGTCTCGCGCCTTCGGCCGAGCTCTACAGTCTCCTCCAGCCGCCACCTCCCGCCCCTCTTCTCGCCCCGAGTGCGACGGAACCTGGCTCCCGAGGCCACCTCCGAGCGATACAGAAGGAACCCGCCGAAGGCACCCAGGAAGTTGGCACTAGCAGCCCCCAGCAGCCACCCCCAGCAGCGCATGCGCCCAAGCGCTGGCCGCGTGAGGCCGGTCTCCCGTGACGTGCGATGCGGAGGCGGAGCCAAGGTCGGCGGCGGGAGGGTGGGGTAGGCAGAGCGAGGTGAGCGCGGACGTCAGAGTGGAGAGCGGAAGGTCAGGGAGGCTCGGAGCGGAAGTGAGACCGGGGAGTCTGTCCGCCATTGTGGACCCGAGAAGCGGAGAACCTGAGGGGGAAGAGGAGCGTGCAAGCGGAAAAGACGGGCCCCTTCCGCCGACTCCTGAGCGCGAGGCCCTCTTTTTGGCTTTTCAGCGAGCGGCGGCAGCGGCGGCGGCTGCTGGAACAATCACTCGGCCGAGGGCGGCAGACAACTGCTGTGAGTGCACGGGGAGAGGCCCAGTCGGCGGCGGCGGCGGCGGCTCTCGGGTTGCGGTGAAGAATGTCAGCCACTAGCGTGGATCAGGTGAGGGAGCAGAGGCCTCAGGCTCGGCGAAGGCCCGAGCCGTGGAGCTCCACCCTCCCGTAGGGCTTCGGCTCCTCCCCGTCGCCGCCGCCGCCGGCCCCATAACGGTGCCCTGGGCGCATGTTGCTGCGGCCCTGCCGCCCGGGCTGGGGCGTGCGCCCTGGGCCGGAGCCTGCGGCCCAGGCGGGCGGGCGCGGTGCCGCGGTGCGTGGGGGCGAGGACCGCTTGTAGGGGCCTTAGGACACCTCCTGAGCGCGGCAGACGGGCTGAGACGCGCGAGCTGTGGGAGACGGATTGTGAGTGGCGGGTGGGAGGTTTAAAGGCCGGAGGTGGTTGGGAAACTGGTGGCTGTGGAGGATATGGTGGGTTTTACTCCTACGCGGATCGTTTAAAATAACTTGTCTTTGATAATGTCTTTGATTAACACACTTTCCCTCTCTTTGCTTTTTCTCTTCTTTATCACACCTTTCGTCTTGCTGCACAGAGACCTAAAGGGCAAGGAAACAAAGGTGAGTTTGGATTTTTTTTTTTTCTTCTCAATGTTGCCTTGATGTCACTTTTTCAACGGTGAAGGCTCTTTTCGTTTTTGTTCCATTTTTTTTTAAAATTTTTAATGTAGGATTAGAGAAACATTCCTTACGCCTAAGGCAGCCAAGTGCTATCCAAAACTTTTGTAGTTCCTTGCTTGGAATCCACTTTTCTAGAAACCAAAGGTAGTACAAGAAACAGCTTTCTTACTTGCATTTCAGTTAAGCAGATATTTTCGTGAATGTAGAGGTATTTCTTTAGTTTCGCAGTTTATCGGTGTTATATAACTTCTGCCACAAAAATTTCTACATATGTTCTCAAAGTGTGTTCTCCGAGTGGGCATTTTGTTTGACATGTCTGGATTATGTTGGAGCTTGCAACTCACATAGTGTTACATGTCACATTAATGAAAAATGTACTGTTATTCACCGATTCTGTTGAAGTCAGATGCAATGAGGCAACAAAACGAGAGACATTAAAACTGAACAGACATGTCATCTTGCTGTGTAGTCCTGATTGCAAGGTGTGACTCCACCTGGTATTTTATAAAGGTCTGGGAAGGAAATAATTTGTGAATTTTCTGCCAGGATTATATGATTTACTCTTTAAAAAGTACCATTGAAAGTAAAACATTTAAATAAGTGTATTTTGAATTTGTTAATATGGAACTGCAGTCAGCTGACTGAAACATGAAATTTATCATGTGACATTAAGTGTAGAACAATAACTGCTTTCTTGGGACAGTGCCAGTTACATAACATTACAGCGAATTATATATTTATAACATCTTGTAATAGGGCTTGAAATTACACTAAATAGAATTATGCTTCCTGTTTTTTTGTTTCAGTAACAAAGTGTTACTTAGTAAGATCTACAAGAGTACTTCAAAAAGTTAGTGGAAAGATTCCTATTATCTCTTAATTCTATTTTTCCACAGACTTTTTGAAGTATGCTCCTGTAATAATAGCCTCAGTTCAATGTCTTTGTTGGTTCTCTTTAAATTCTTCTAGCGTTTTTATTTGCTGTTGCAAATTTGGTTAATTTGAAAAGGAATAGGTTCTGTATATGTAGATGAGTTAATTTCCTTTGAGTTGTAGTACTCAATTTATATAAGAATTTGTACATACCAAATACATGGCACTGTATTAGGTAACAAATTTATTGCTTTGTTTTGATTAAAGAGGTGTTTTCTTGCAGTATATAAACATTTAAAATTTTGGAATTTCAGTTTTATTTTTATAATTATTTTATGTGTTGTAATCATAAACCTCAGAATTGGACATTTTGATTTATTTTAAATGAGTTTAGAAAGAATGATCCATTAATTTCTTTTTTTGCTAGTCTGCCCATTAGGAAGTATATAGACTTGGAGATATGTGAAATCTGTGGTCATTATTGCCTAGCATAAATTATTTTATCCTAGATCTGTGGGGAGGTGGCACTTTGCAAGGCTTTTTGAAATGCTAAGTGTTTTGTGTTACCTGCTTTAAGGTAAGTACACAAGTTCTATGAAGTTCTTTGATAAAACAAAATAGAGCATCTACAGTATTATAAGCCAGTACTGTGTTGTTATGTTTGTTTATGACATGATTATTTCACTTAGGTGTGACCTAGTGACATCTTTGATATTATAGGTATAAATTATCTATAAACTACAGTACGTATCCACTGTTTATAAATATTTTTTGGTTATCTAAAAATTTTTAATCCATTAGTATCACTTCTTTTAGGTGTATTTAGACACACACATGCACACACAAAAAGTGTTAATTTGGATACTTCTTTATTCCAAGAAATTTTACTTCTTTCTCCCTTAGTGTTCAGTTCAATAATAGTAATTTTATCGAAGGGTAGAATGATGGTCTGGGATTCCTAGTATTCCTGAGTTCTAGCACTTCCTGTGGCTACTGACTTGCCAAATGGTCTTGAACACATTACACCTTTTTGTCAGAATTTTCCCTCTATAAAATGAAAGTAATAACTTTAGCTATAAATCTTATCATATGTTATGAGGATTGTTGTAATTACAATAGTCCACTGCTCTAGTAGCCATTATATTTTCTGTATTTCTTTTCACCTTTCTCACTTCGTCTGTTTTTAAGGTACAGGAAGACTCCATTGCATGGAGTCTTGTCAGGAGGGAAAAAATGCTATTGGCCTAAGAGTATTGGAAATCATTTCATTGCTTTAAAATGGTAGATGCTACAAGTGCACAAATACACATACATTGCTTATATTTTTATACCTCTGCAGAGAGAATTACAGGGTGAAGGCAGCACCTCCAGTGAACTGATAGAGTGGCTATGTGTGTATTTGAGAAAAACAATTCTGCCTTAACTGACTTGGTTTTCAGGCTAGTAAAATTATTTTACAATTCTGTTTACTTTTATGCAGCAGAAAGCCAAGTTACATTTTTCAAACTACAACCTGAGTATTCTGAGAATATGAGTAGTAATCTTGAATTCAGAACTTAGCATGCTTACGAAAAATACATGTCCCTGAGAAGTTGGGGTTAGTTAAAATTTTGAAAGCATAGTTTTTTTCAGTTGACTTAATATCATTTCAGAGATGCTGTTTTCGTTTTCTGAATTACCTTCAGTTGACAGCATTAGCCTAACACCTGGCTTTACTGTCTTCAACTTTCCGCCAAGTGTTTTTCTGTAAGTCCTTAATGACTTAATGCACTAAATGAGCTAAAAGGAATTCTGTGTCAGTCTCTTTGTTAAGGCAAAAATGCTTTTGTAGTATAAATAATAATAGTAGGTTTACTTGTTTATAAATTTGACTTCTTTTTTAATTAATAGGTTGTCCCTATGTTAAATACCAGAATTTTTTATTGTCTTTGGCAAGGGTAATACCAAAGGATAGTAGAGATTTAAGGATAATTATTGACCCTTGGTCCTTAATGTAATACTGACTTTATGTTACTTTTACTTATTTTTTAACAAGCAGAACTTTTGCTTGTTGAAATAAAGATGTGCTGTGCCTTTACTTATGAGCACTACGGATGGAAGTGTCAGATGCCATACTTGTAGGCTTAGGCCTTGCTGCCACCTTTCTCCTGTTCCTCAGTTTATAAATAGGTAAATTCATGGAAAAGAATTTATCTTTTCCCTTCTCTCCTCTTCCTTCCCCTTCCAACAGAGGGACATGTGCATCGTATTTTACAACTGCAGTTGAAAATAATTAGGTTGAATTTCTCTAAGTTTTAATGTTTTAGAAAAGTAGTGGGAAATGCCTTGTATTTAGGCAATATTCTGTTGTATCCTTTCCCGGTCTTCCCCAGAAATGATTTCAAAGCACTTTATTGTCATTATTTTAGATTTCATTTTATTATTAATCCTCAGAACATTCCTATAAGGAGATAGAGGGTATATGGTATTGTCGCTGTTTTTGTAGGTGGGAAAACATGATGCACAGATCTGTTGACTTTCCTAACTTGATGTAGTCAGGACCAGAGCAAAGAATCACCTGGCTCCTAAGGCCCATGTTCTATCTTGATTTGACTCTGCTTCATAGAGCAGAGGAAACAGGCGAAGAATCATGTAAGTCATCTGTTCTTTTTTCCCCTGAAGAACTTTTACAGACTATGGAACTGGTTTGGATTTTATTACTATTTAATGGCTTTCAGTCTCCAAGACATTAGATTGTATTAAGTGGTATTCAAAAACTTAAATCTTTAAGACAGTTGAATTTTGTAAAGAAGGTATGCTTCTGAAACTCAAGGGCTAGTTATTGTCTTATTTGTAGTCTAATTTAATACAAATTGCTTGTCAGTATATGTGAAATACTTTTAATTAAACGTTTTTTCATTAGATTTGACTTACTGCTTGTAAGTCAATGACTTTTTAGACAATTATGTGTCATTTAAACATGTTTGTAGACTGTATTTACTTAGTGTATGAAAATATTGAGCTGTTCTTAGTGTTGCTTTCTTAGAATTAGGAGAGAACAGAAGAAATGAATTAAGAATAGTAGTATGATATATATTCAGATAAATTTGAAGTAAGCATTTTATTGACTATTAGTATGACTAGATTTCTCAGGATTGAATAGATGCAAGAGATAGATGGTTGTAATTTTGAAATGGTTAGCTGTTTCAAATATTGACTAATGTGTACCAGTGTAATAGTCTGATAGTGAAGAGTTATTTTTTCAAGAATAGACCATGCATAATCATCTTTGACAAAGGAGCTGTAAAGCCAGTGGTGAGGGAGAATAGGTATGTCAGAATCTCTTGACTTGAAATGATTAGCCCAGACTTATACTGGCACCAGAAGTAACCTGAGGAGTCCTGTTTATTTACTTTTCTAGTGGCTGTTACACATTTAAATTCTGGGGAGCGCATTTAGCATTTAACCCTAGCTCTGATGGCAGTCCTTATCAAATACAGTTAAAACTATATCAGTGGAACCAGGATCAAGTTGACCTTTGGGTGCTTTTGTGGCCTCTGAGGGGCAGTGCAATATCATAAGAGGTCTACTTTCGAGGCTTCACAGAGTAACATCGTATCTTTGAGTGATCACTGTTACTCATTGGATGGCAAAAGATTAAGGGATTTCACGTATCTTTGCTCCCAAGCCACTGTTAACTGAATATTACATTTCAGGTGGTCTAAACTTACGGGAAAAGTAGGGGTAATCAAAATGTTCTGGAGGAATATACAACTTAAACTCATCTCTTCCAACTTTAATTTATAATGTTGCAACACTATTTTTGAGCAGTAAATCTTCAAATATTGAGTTTTGTTTTCCTGAGACATTAATTGACATCCATCAGAAACTTTCAACTTTTTTTGTCTCCTGTGTTTCAGTAGTATATTTGCATAGTGCCACTACATCAAGTTTTGGCCTAGTGACACTTCTCCATTAATGTGGTTCTAAAGTCATTTTTAATCCTATTTGGATCTTGTAATATTTCATGTCATATCCTAGATTATTGAACACTGTCATTTAATTCTCAGATGAGATGAGGTAAGTACTATTAATAACCTTTTTGAATAGAGTAGTTCTCAAAGGGTTAGAGAGGTTAAGTCACTAAATGCAGATAACCCATCTCCTCAGTGGTGGACTTAGGATTCAAATACAGTACCTTCTTTCTTTTGGAGTCTTTGGTCAAAAGCATTCTGAGATAGCATCCAGAGAATAACAACTTTATAGAAAGTTTATTGAAATGACCTCTGAACAAATATGGCATTCTAAATTATTCTCTGACTCGTTTTCTCATATATTGCAAGAGTAATCATGGTTATCTTTGGTATCTTAATTTTATTTGTACTTTTATGTGAAAGTCCTCATATTTTTTGGGTTTAGAATTAAGGCCCTCTTTATTTAGATTTTTCATCATTGTAAATATTTATTGTGATATTATTTCAAGTGAATTTTAGCTACTTTCTTTAACTGGAGACAAATGGCATATATTATAACTTCAGATGAATTCTTTATTTACCTTTTAGCAGAATAAGTAATAGGTTTAATTAAAGGTGGAGAACATTCAGAAATCTCTGTATTGTCTACAATACTACATGACATAGTTATTTTAGATTCAAATATAGAATTAGAGAACCCTTTCCAACATTTTTGCATAACAGTTTACTCACTACATTTTTTTTTTTTTTTTTTTTTTTTTTGTCCTTTTTGTGAAGGGTAAGGGGATCGCAACCCTTGGCTTGGTGCCGTCCGCACCGCGCTCAGCCAGTGAGCGCACCGGCCATCCCTATATAGGATCCGAACCCGCGGCGGGAGCGCCACTGCGCTCCCAAGCTCTGCACTCTCCCAAGTGTGCCATGGGGCTGGCCCTTACTCACTACATTTTTGAAGTTGGGATATTTACTTTAAGTTTTTGGTAAGGAGAAGTGTATATATGGCTTGTGTTTATATAATCTTGGGCTTATACAAGAGTACTTAAAAAAGTTCATGGAAAAATAGAAGATAATATGAATCTTTCTATGACATTTTTGAAGTACACTTGCATATATCACAAGATTTCTAACTTTTTTGTGGCACAGAAATATTTTTATACAAAATAAAGTATATCTTTAAGAGCATTCTTAAATGCAAAGAACAAAGAACTCAGGATTACTTTTTCTGAGTTGGCTTGAAAAATATTAAAAACTTCAGGTTGTGCTATGAGTTTCGTAAAGATAATTACACCACTTCTAATACAAGCATGTTTTTTAGTTTCAGTACAAAACGGTTCGATTCATCAAAAAGATGCTGTAAATGATGATGATTTTGAGCCATACTTAAGTAGCCAGACAAATCAGGTAAGTCTTCTGACAGTTTCAGATTTTAGGAAATTAAACTTTTATTAGTGTTAATTGATTTTTCAAATAGACATTTTAATTGAATGAGACTAACCATAACATTAATGAATTCATTCGGTGTGCCTGAATGGTAGTGAATAGCAGTTGCAAGTTTATGGCACGGAGAGTTCTCTTTTAGAAATTATAGGTAGTTGAAACTAGATTATGAAATATAATAGATTTGAAGATGAACATTATTTGTATATTATGGTTTTTTTGGAATATTAAAAGAATTTAATTTTTTAATGTCACTGCCATACTTCATAGCTAAAGCAAGTTAGAAGGCTTAGCTAGAAATTTTTGTACTTGGGGGGGGGATTAGTGTGTGTGCAGCGAGGGGGATTAGTTGCTGCTTGAAAGTTTTGGTTAAATGTAGTATTTTTTACAAGGGATTCTAATTTGATTTCATTGATAATTATTGAAAGTTATAATTTGGTAATGCTAGGGAATAGAATTAAGGGTTTTATAAACACTTGCTTCTATATTGTGTGCATGGAGAATCTCATTGAATCAAGTAACTGGTTTTTGCGAATTTGTGTACAGGAGTAATTTAGATTTAAACATTGAAAAACAATAAAACAATGGTATATCGCATCTGTATACCATTTCTGCTTTCATTTTTCTGTCTTATTAAAAATATGTCTCTGTTAGAAACAAATTAAATTTTCAGAATTAACCAGTTTCTTTACAGAGAACATTCTGGAATAAAACTTCTTTTGTTGTTTTGCTTAGAAAGTGATATATGAAAAATATACTCCTAAATGTACTCTGAAATTGTAACATAGACTTGAAAAAACAAGGAACAAAGTGTTACTACAGAAGTTAACAGTAACAGTTACAGAGAAAATGTGAAAAAGGTAGTTCCCAATTTGTGGAATGTAGGATTATTTTATGACTTTGGAGAGTGGTGGTTGTGTTCAACCTGATCTAAGTCCTGGTCATTTCTCCTTAACCACTCCCTCCTTTTTGCGGAGCTACATTCCTAGCATACATTGGAGGGGGATAAATAAATGAGAATGAAAAACTGGTGACAGAATCTATGAAAGTTGGGCTACTTTTAAAGTAATTAAAAAGTTTATTTCATATTTATATAATCTAACTGTATAATGTCAATAACAAATTAACTTTTCTACCTAAATGTTGTGAGGAGGAGATGTTTTGTTAAGAAATATAGTGCAAGTTTTAAAAGAAATATACTTTTATTATATTCTAGTCCATACAGTAATCTCAGTTAACCTTTATGGTAGTGTTTCCCAACCTTTTCAATGAATTCTAATATGAGGTATAGTAAATGTTCCCCCAAAAGGTCTCCATGATCAGATGAGTTTGGGAAATTCATTGGTCTAAACAACCGTACTATTTTTTGCTACTTGATTTTATAGTTTATATATTATAACGTATAAATGAATTTTTTAAGATAAAGGTATAGTATGAAGGTTCTCTGACTTGTTCAAACTCTATTTTTAAGGAGTTTTAGTGGACTGTAAATGACAGTTTGGGAATTGCAACCTGAAAGAATCCTCTAACTTGTCTTACTTGGTAACAGAAACTTTACAGTTTTTATTATTTGTCACAAGGACTTAGAAGGGTTTTTTGTCACAAGAAAAGTTTTTGTCACAAGGGTTTTTGGCATTCCACAGAGGCACTCCAGGGGCTACTGAGGGGAGGCCAGGGGTGCGGGAATGGTGTGCCCTGGATCCCATCAGTGTGGCCAGAGCCATGCTCCGCTTTTTATCTGTTTTATATATTACAATTCTGCATGAGATTTCACTGTTAAAAAAGTTTTAAAAAGTGTTTGAAAACCTTTTTTTTTAAGGATATAAAGGCATATTTACCTTAGTGAACCCAAATGAATTTTTCAGTTGCACCATTGCACTTTAGGGCAAAAAATTTGTATTAAAAACAAAAAAGTTTTGTTTTAATGTTATATTCAAATGGAAAGATCTTACGTTTTTATATTAAATTATTTTAACTCATACTTTTTGAATCAACATATTCTTATCATAGTTGAAAACCCATTCAGTTTTCAAGTTTGATTCCAGTAAGGCCATATTACCTCTCCGTGCCAGTGTTCAGTAGGTTTTAAGCAGTCATCTTTCTGTGGTACTAAAAATAATGATCCCTAATGAGGCATGTATTTATGTTTTAAAAACCACTAACACTAGAATATTGGAAACTGGGTTTATTATAGAGAAAAATTGAAAATGATCTAAAATCTTAAAGCTTAGTTATTTAAGAATTAGTTACCATAATTACCTAGCTAAAATAAAAAATTTAAAAAAATTTGACTGTAGTAGTGGATTAGTGAAAACTGAATTTATTGATGAAATATCTCGAGTAATTATTGGCAGACTTAAAGTTGTGCAAGTATTTAATAAGTTCCTTGTACAGTGACCTAGCTGAAATAATTGTTTAATAAAAGAGATTTAAATGCCCATTGTTTGTAAAATTAAATTCCTTTATCTGATTTTAAGATTATAAATGAAAACGAATCTTTTGACTGGAAAGTGTTTAAATTTTTGGCTAATGATTTAAGTTGTATACTTAAATCTAATTCACTTCAAACCCAGGGATACTTTAAAACTAGTTGTTGGCCTTTCTACTTCTGTGGCAGCATATTTCTGCCATTTTATACTGTACAGTTTCTTTTCTTTTTTCAATTTTAATTTATCAAAATACAATGTAGTTGATTTGCATGTCCCTTTACCAATTCCTTTTCCCCTTTCCCTCTCTCCCCCTCATCAACATCATATCTGTTCATCTTAGTGTACAGTTTCTTAAGGAATAATTTTTATAGTAATTTTAAAAGTAAATCAGTTTTTCATGTCTTAAAATTAGTTTTCTGTAGTTCTTCAGAATAACTTGATGATTAAGTTTATTGGGAAATTCAGGTTTTAATTGGCAGTGTTAATGATGTCATGTATTTTGTGCATATAAATTTGAAGAGTGAATTGGAACGCTGAAGTTTAAGCTTCTCTGCTTGCATATAATGGGGAAATTAATTCCTTGGTATGTTTATCAGAGAAGTATGGAGAATTAGGAATATAAAGTAATATTTTCAATTTTGTTATATTTTGTCCCTGCCGTCACTGCCCTTAGTTAAGGTTTTCATTATCTGCTTGTTAGAATGATTTTCCTAACTGGTGGTTCTATACTGCCACTCAGTAGTCTTTTTATAATCCAAGTCTGTTTGTGTCAATGTCATGTTAAATAAAGAATTACCACAGTTTCACAGTAGCAGATGCATTTATCTCATGAATCCACTTAAAGTGGCTTCAGTTCCCTTTCTAATCCATCTTTTGTTAACTTTTTCTGTCTAACTTAGGGAAATAGGACTTACCACTATTTTCTGAAAATATAAATATTTCCTGAATATTTCTTTCAGAATCTGTCTTTGTATTTATATGTACATTTTATACACAAGCATAAGTATGTGTACACACACACACACACACTCTCTCTCTCTCTCTCTCTCTCTCTCTCCTATGTATCACTTTCTCCATGAAGTCTTCTCTGATTTCCCAGTTACTTGCTGTCACTTCTTTGTACTAAAGTGTTTTATTTTGCTTTCTTTGTACTTCAGTTACAGTACCTATCACATTGTATGGTAAATATGTCTTTCCCACTACCCCTGTGAAGTGCTCCAGGTTGGAGACCCATGTTTTTTATCTTTTTGTCTCCAGTGACTGGCATCAGTATCTAGCACATCCACAGAAGGCATTCATTAAGTTTTTATTAAATGAATGAATGGATTAAATTATTTGATAGAATTAGAGAATGGTTGATGAAATACTCAGATTGAACATTATGAATATCATATGACATTTTTGTAATTAGATATGCTTGAATTATACTTTTCAAAAGTATTAAAAGGATACTTTTGGTTAATTCTGAAGTCAGTTCACAGAACAAAACAGAAAAACAAAACAGAAGTCAGTTCAGGACTTTAAAGAACCTTACGTTCTAATGGAAAACCATTTTAATTTTTTTCTATGCATAAGTGCTGTGATTGGTCAGTAATGCCTTAACCATTTTTATTGAACCTTTAAGTCATGGTCCAGTTCTCTTTCTTGGAAGTTTGGATAGTTATGGAGTAAAAGTGGATATTAAGTTTTATAACTGAAAGATTGAGGTACAATATTAAAATGTCCTCAGGTCAAGACAGTAACAAAGAACTTTTTCTTATTATTCAAGTTTTCTTGAATTAATAGAAAAATGATTGACCTACATCACAAGGCTAAGGAATAATAGTTATGAATGACTTGGAAATACTAAGGAAGCACACGTTTAGTCTTTTTTTTTTTATTCTAGTGTTCAAATTGGGGGAAAAACATGGTAAAAGGTTTTCCTCATATACATTGATATAACACTTGGCAGTTAACAAAGTTATTTTAAAAAAATCTTCACAATTGAGTTAGTGGCAGGTTTTATCCCCATTTTATTAAAAACGAAAGGGGGTTAGAGAAATTAAATGATGTGATAAGATCATTGACTTAGAAAGTCGGAGAGTAAAGAATTGAGCATGTATTTTCGAGACTGCTATATCACACTGTGACTTGATACTCAAGTTTGGACTAAGTTTGAAATTATACCCTTTGTGGTGATTAATTTGCATATTAAAAAGGCAAGTAAAGTATTAATAAATATAATTATTGTTTGTTAAATGCTTAATGTGTTCTAGGCACTGTATATTTATTTCCCTTTAATAGATGGGAAAGCAATTTAGAGTGTAAGTAACTGGCATTTTTACATAGCTGATGAATACCCGGACTGGGATTAGAACCTATGTACCACATGGCTTCACTTTAACCTTACCTTAGCCTGTCCAGATTGTGTTTCTACATTTATGCTGTGGGTAAAGGGTCTGTGAATCTATTCTCACAGGTATGTTTAATTATATTCAGTGATTATTGTATCATTTTTATATTTACATATTACTGTTATTTTTCCCCTTCCAATTAGTTCTTTGAGTATGGGGAAAATATGAAACATTTCTCATTGCTGTGTTTAAAGAGTAGTATATCTTTAAAAAACATAGTAAAATTTACTATTACTGAAGAATTTCCAAATTATGAATAGACTAAAGAGATTGTTGGACATAAATTGTTAAGTTGACTACACATCTATCATTATAACCAGCTTTGAGGTAAAAGGGTAAGAAGTAAGTTTTGAAATATTATTTTCCATCATCAATGAGTAGAAATTTTATTCCTTTTCACTACCAAGGAGCATTCCTCTAATTGATATTCCACTTAGTTAGCAATTAAAAATTTATCTTACATTTAGTAAAACATACATTAATTTACAATTAATACAAAAATTACAGTTGAAACCTTACTGATTCAAAATTAGTTGATTATATCTTTATCAACTTTCTAGAATTTCTTACAGCTGTTCTTAACTAGAACCAGAACCAAAGCCTTGACTCTTGAAAGGAGATTGCTGAACTTTTATAGAGTTAAGAAAAAAAATCTTCCTTAGCCAAAACTACTAGAAGAATTGAGAAATAAATGGTTAGAAAGCAGACCATTTATACCTATATACTTGATGACTCTAGGTGGTAGTAAGGCTTTGAACATCTCTGTAATCACATAGGGATAGGAGTTGTATCTCTGTTAGCCAAAGCTGATAGACAGTTGTAGCTAATGAGTACTTTTTAAAGAAAGTTGAACTATTTAAACAAAATCACTAATTTAGGGCTGAAGTAGTGAAAATCATTACCCCTATACCCAAGAGGGTTTGGGCCTGTTCTAGCTTCCATGTGACAGAATTGACAAAAATTTGTTCCCCATTAATTTAATAGTATGGGTTTGGGGTTTTTCTTTTTTAGGAATTGGTCCAGATTAGGTCATCAGTTAAACCTGGATTGGTAAACTGTGACCCAGAGGCAATAGCCTGTCTTCTTTGAGAAAACCTTTGAACTGACAGCTTTTTAAAGGGTTGTGGAAAAACAACAAAAACAACAGAAAATAATATGTGATAAAGACCAGCCATTGGACATGGCTTGCAATGCCTAAAATATTTACTCTTTCTCTTTTTAGTTTGCTAACTTCTGAATTACACTATGGGAACTTAGTGTAAACAACTAATTTATTATTTTTTATTATTTATATTATATAGCTTATATAATTATATGTATTTATTATATAATTGTTATATAATTTATTTTTTATTAATTACTATAATGTGTAAACTAATTTATTAGGAACTTAATATGTAGCTGTTGTGTTTCAGCATTTGTCATGGTGAAATAAGAATATTCAGTATAAATTACTAGTATAATTTTGTGGATGCTTTATTATAAAGAATGACTTAAAAACTTTCTGTTTGGTTTGTTTTTTCACTTCCCCATCCCGATAAAGACTTACTGAGTCCAGATTTTAGTGCCAGCATTCAAAATTAAAACTTTGAAACAGATTACTTCTGTCTTTAGCCCAGCTCTCCTCCTCTTCCCCCTGTGGAAATTATTCACTCTCCTGTGTTATTTGTCTTCTTTTCCACTGAACTGTAAGTTTTCTTTCAGAATGAGTATCTCATATCAGTGTTTTTCACAATGTAGACATTCAGTAAGTGGTTGAAATAAATAGTAGGATTATAAATAAAAGGATATATTTAAGTAACTGTTTAAAAAAGGATGAAGGCAGTTTTTTATTTTTCAATCAATTGTATACGTTCATTTATATTGGCTGAACTTCTGTTCATTTTTATTAAACTTTTAAAAGTTTTATATCTAGTGACTTTCTTGACAGTATGAAGCACCACGAGTACTTTTATTTTTAGCAGATACTTCAGTGATCGAATTACGTGTATGAGTGTGTGTGTGTGTGTGTGTGTGTGTGTGTATTTATGGCTTCTCAAGTTTACTCATTAATTTCAAGATTTTTTTTCTTTAAGAAGCATTGTTGGTGTATTTGAGCTTCCCTTGGGCTTCTTTATGTAGGTATATTTAAATATACCAGTCAGTATTTCTAATGTTGCTCTTTGCAATGATGCTACTATTGTGGTGCTTCCAAAAATGCTCTTACTTCCCTTCATGATAATATTGAGAGCAGTCTTTGAATATATTTTCATAAATTATTGAGTATTGTTAAAGAACGTTCAATTAAATAGTAACACATGAGTTTCCAGTTTTGAATACAGTTAAATACACTTAATATCAAGTATATTTGAAAAATCATTTTGTGGGTTTTTTTTTTTTTTTCCTTTAAACAGAAATAAGTGACAGAATTGGGTTTTTTTGTTGTTGTTTTTAAGTCTAGGCTTTACCGGCAGTACTAGTAAACTTTGTCAGAATTTGAATGCAGCCTCTATTTGGTTTTTAAGTTATGTTTGTTTTAGTTATATCAGAGAGTCATTTCAAAAGATAATATGTTAAATTAATATTAAATTTCTTATAAACAGTGGACACTTGCAAGGTGCATCACAAGTTACTTAATAATAATGACATCTCAGTTTTCAATGATAACCTTTAAAAAAAGTAATTTAAATGAGTTCTAGGTAGTATTTGTGATGTTATTGTCACACATTTACATTGGTACACTTTCTTGGGTGGAAAAACAGCCACAGAATAGTCCTAAGAGTGTAATAGCGGAAAAAAATGTGTTAGGAACTTTACTTCAGGGAACTAGAATGTTTATGTAAATTAAGTGAATAATTGGTCTTCAAAATGGTATTGACCCTTGCAAGTGAATACCAGTTGCCCTGATCAGGTATTAGCTAATATTTTTCGTCTTGCTTAATTCTACAGATACTAAAGCTGTGGTCGAAGATTTAAAATTATACCCAAATCAAAGATTGAAAATCTATTGTCAGACTTTTTTTGGCATCAGAAACCCATTTTCAAAGAAAATCCTTAAAATATTTTTTACATTGGCTACTAACTAATCTGAAGTTTTCTTTTTCTTTGATAAAATTTGGTGACTTGATTTTTGGCAAATCAGTAAATGAGTGATTACTTAATGTTATTCAAAATGAAGGTTGATGTAATTGCATTAATTCTGGAAAAAATTTACAAGAACTCACTATTTCTAAATTCAGAAAAAAATTCTGATAAAAAAGTGAGAAGTTTTTTGTGTAAAATTAAAAAAATAGTATAAAGAAAAAAGGTATTTGTTATCCAACCATTAAGAAACCATGATAAGTATGTTTTTTTTTTAAATTTCTTTTTTGAAATGAAAAAGGCAAAGCAGAAAAAAATTAGGATTGTGCTGTAGGCATAATCTTCAGTCTTTTTTTCTTCTCAGGATGTGAGCATTCCTCCATTTACATTTTTCTGAATGAAAACACAAAATTGAATGACCTGGATTTCATTATATAAACTGTAATTTAATTTCTCTATTATTTGAAATTGTTTCTAGGTATAATCTTTGTATGTAAATTGTTGAATATACATCAATTGCTTGAAAAACGGTTGTCTGTAAATGGTAATTTTGCATCTGCAAAATTTATAAATCAGCTTTTTGTAGAAATTAGGGCCTGACTCTGTAATCCCCATGCCACCCCGACATAGCCTTTCTTCTAAAAGCCTTGTAACAAATATATGTACACACACACATAATATATATATATAATATATATATATAATATAATATATATAATATATATATAATATAATATATATATATATTATATTATATATATATATTTCTTTTTGTTGGCCAGGACAAGGATCAAACCCTGGACCTTGGTGTTATTAGCACCATATTCTAACCAACTGAGCTAATTGGCCAGCCCTTATAATAAATATTTTAAAATATGAATACTCAACAGCTGATTTTTTTGTTTGTAAGAATGGATTTGAAATTTTAATCTTGTTGATCTAGAACAGATGCATTTTTTTTCATTTACTTAAAACTACTTTGTTTTAATCTTTTGGTTGTCTTCTTTTCCCCTCTTGTTAAGAGGGCATTTCGCTACTGATTGCAATCTTTTGTTTTGCAGAGTAACAGCTATCCACCAATGTCAGATCCATACATGCCTAGTTACTATGCTCCATCCATTGGATTTCCGTATTCTCTTGGGGAAGCAGCATGGTCCACGGCTGGAGACCAGCCTATGCCATATCTGACAACCTATGGACAAATGAGTAATGGAGAACATCATTATATACCAGATGGTGTGTTTAGTCAACCTGGGGCATTAGGAAATACCCCTCCATTTCTTGGTCAACATGGATTTAACTTTTTTCCTGGTAATGCTGATTTCTCTACATGGGGGACAAGTGGATCTCAGGGACAATCAACACAAAGTTCTGCTTATAGTAGCAGTTATGGCTATCCACCTAGTTCTCTTGGGAGAGCTATTACTGATGGACAGGCTGGATTTGGCAATGATACCTTGAGTAAGGTGCCTGGCATTAGCAGTATTGAGCAAGGTATGACTGGACTGAAAATTGGTGGTGACCTGACAGCTGCAGTGACGAAAACAGTAGGTACAGCCTTGAGCAGCAGTGGTATGACTAGCATTGCAACCAATAGCGTGCCCCCAGTTAGCAGCGCAGCACCTAAACCAACCTCCTGGGCTGCTATTGCCAGAAAGCCTGCTAAACCTCAACCGAAACTTAAACCCAAGGGCAATGTGGGAATTGGGGGTTCTGCTGTGCCACCACCTCCTATAAAACACAACATGAATATTGGAACTTGGGATGATAAGGGGTCAGTGGTAAAGGCTCCACCAACCCAACCAGTTCTGCCTCCTCAAACTATAATCCAGCAGCCTCAGCCATTAATTCAACCACCACCATTGGTGCAAAGCCAACTGCCTCAACAGCAGCCTCAGCCACCACAACCACAGCAGCAACAAGGACCTCAGCCGCAGGCCCAGCCTCACCAAGTACAGCCTCAACAGCAACAGCTGCAAAATCGCTGGGTGGCTCCTCGGAACAGGGGAGCTGGCTTCAACCAGAGCAATGGAGCAGGTGGTGAAAACTTCGGTTTAGGTGTTATACCTGTCAGCGCTTCACCTTCTAGTGTAGAAGTGCATCCAGTGCTGGAAAAGCTAAAGGCCATAAACAACTATAATCCCAAAGACTTTGATTGGAATCTGAAGAATGGACGTGTGTTTATAATTAAAAGCTACTCTGAGGATGACATACATCGTTCCATTAAGTACTCTATCTGGTGTAGTACTGAGCATGGTAATAAGCGTTTGGATGCAGCTTACCGTTCCTTGAATGGGAAAGGCCCACTCTATTTACTCTTCAGTGTGAATGGCAGTGGACATTTTTGTGGAGTGGCTGAAATGAAGTCTGTTGTGGACTACAATGCATATGCTGGTGTCTGGTCTCAGGATAAGTGGAAGGGCAAATTTGAAGTTAAGTGGATCTTTGTCAAAGATGTTCCCAATAACCAGTTACGGCATATTCGCTTAGAAAATAATGACAACAAACCAGTTACCAATTCAAGGGACACTCAAGAGGTACCCCTAGAAAAAGCTAAGCAAGTGCTTAAAATAATTGCTACTTTCAAGCATACCACCTCAATCTTTGATGACTTTGCACATTATGAAAAGCGTCAAGAAGAGGAGGAAGCCATGCGTAGGGTAAGAATATAGTAATTTTTGTGTGTGTGTGTGTGGGGTCTTTCTATTGGGGATGGGGTGCCAGCTGGGTATTCTTCAGTGCCTCTTAATATTACAGTCTGAGTTTAAGAACTTTATTCTAAAGGAAATCAACCACTTAGCTTAAGAAACATAGCTCTGCAAACACCCTTGAAGGGTTCTGTATTTGCCCCATATCTATCATTTCCTCTTTCCTTCCCAAGGGTATCTAACCTTCACACTGAATTTGTTTCTCACGTGTTATACTCCTCAGATAATAAAGGTCATTGAGTGTTCATGAAAGCTGAATGAATTCGGTATTTATAGTTAAACAGACTTTTATGGACTGGCCATGAGCTCTAATTACTAATCTTAAACATTAATTTTATGAGAAAATGTGTTTGGACTTTGAAAAAAACAGCTTTTAAATAAATGTTTGGCTATTATTCATTTTATATTTATGAGAAATAAAACATTTTTTTGCAGTAAAACTCCTGAAGTATTTTTATAATTTGCACACTTAAAGCAGTTTTTCAAAATACAGTGAGGATTTGACTTTAGGAAGGCAGCGTAGGGTTGGGAAGACATGGGCTATAGAATTAGACTGCAGAATTTAATTTCTAATTCTTTTATTTACTCTCTGTGAGACTCAGGGAGACTTCCTGAAATTAACACACCCTGTTTATGCTTGCATCATATTGGCCAGAATTTGTTTTCTGTTCCTTACTGTAACATAAAATTGGGGTCCTATTTTTAGGTAGAAAGAGAATGGGTAGAGTACGCGACTAGCAGATTTTTCCACAGACAATACATTTTTTATTTTGAAAATAAATGGGTAAATTTAGAAGCTTCTCTAGTAAATAATTTGTTACTATGGAAAGTTCCTGTGTAGAAATTAACATAAAGCAGGAACTGTTTCTGTGTGTGAACTTAAATATCTTGTGGCTTCTTGGTTGTGTGCAGCAGAGGAAACCACTTCAACTAACATTTCTCAGTGGAGAGTGATGTTGAAATAATGAACCTAGAGCAGTAGTTTCTAAACCTTAGGGAATATATAGTCATGTGTCACTTGAGAAATGTGTCATTAGGTGATGTCTTCATTATGAGAGTATCATAGAGTTTACTTACACAAACCTGGATGGTATAGCCTACTATACTCCTAGGCTACAAAGCTGTATAGCATGTTACAGTACTTAATACTGTAGGCATGTGTAACATATTGTGTATCTAAACATATCTCAGCATAGAAAAGGTACAGTAAAAATGTGATATAACAGATAAAAAATGGTACACCTGTATAGGGCACTTACCATGAATGCAGCTTTGCAGGAGTGGAAGTTGCTCTGGATAAGTCAGTGAGTGAGTGGTGAGTAAATGTGAAGGACTAGAACATTGCTGTACACTACTGTAGATTTTATAAACACTGTACACTTAGGCTGCGCTAAATTTATAAAAAAAAATAGTATTGTGCTATGACGTTACGATAGCTACGACATTACTAGGTGATAAGAATTTTTCAGCTTCGTTATCTTATGGATGACTGTTGTATATGTGATCCATTATTAACTGAAACATCATTATAGGGCTCATGACTGTAAATATCATTTGGGGTGTTTCTTGAAAATGGGGATTCTTGAGACCACTCCCTGATGTATTTGATAAGGGACCTGGTAGTGTACATTTTTTTTTTTTTTTTTTCGTGACCGGCGCTCAGCCAGGGAGTGCACCGGTCATTCCTATATAGGATCCGAACCCGCGGCGGGAGCGTCGCCGCGCTGCTAGCGCAGCACGCTACCGAGTGCGCCACGGGCTCAGCCCGAGTGTACATTTTTAATAACACTTCGGGTGATTCCTGTGCTAGTGATAACTGCGCTGAATTGTTGGAAACTTTGCTTTGGAGTATACTAATGACTAATTAAGGCTCTGCTGAGTCTTTTAAATGGATTGCTGAATATAATTGAATTTTCTCCCAGTTAAAAGTGAAGTGAGGGGAAAAATGGAAGGATCAAAAGTTGATAATGAGTTTTTGAGCTTAGCAGTTGAATAAATGGTCATATTGTAACTGGTATTACAAATAGTGGATTAGGAGATATGATTTGGAGTATGAAAGGTGGAATGCAGATAAAGATTTTGTTTTGGTATGTGCTGATTTTAAGATACCTTTGAGAAATATAGGCAGTGAAATTTCTTTGACTAGGCAGTTAGAGAGATAGGGGAGTCACAGATTTTGGGGCTTTTTGTTCTTAAACAGTTGATTCTGTGGAAGTGGAATGAGGTTACCCAGAAGAAAAGATGCATGACAAGGATGTTTTTTATCAACTTTTCTTTCTCCCACTACTGAGACAGTCACCCGTGTATGTCTTTTCACTTCTGAAAATTTAGTCCTAGTTTTGTTATTTTTAATATTTTAATGTTATATTGTCTAATATTTTATGATAGTTATATATTGTAGTCATATTATGAGATATTGTAACCATATATACAACAGTGATTAAAACTTTAATTTTATATTTATATAGTTTCATTGTTTACTGCCAGTCTTTTTATAATGTCTAACTTGCTTTTGACATCTTTATTTTGAATCTTATTTTATTATTATTTTTAGGAAGAGTAATTTATTAATATGTCTTTAAGACCTTCCAGATCCAAAAAAAGTCTTTCCTTGGCCATCATAAGCAAACAACAGTTTAGTTGGGTATAGCATTCTCAGGTCGCAGTCTTTTAACTCAAAGTACTGTAGGTTTTGCTTTATAGTTTAATGAATTTATATTACAGAGAAGTCTGAGGGCAACTTATATTTTTTGTGTTTATAAATGGCTGTTTCTGTGTGCATAAAAGGTTTTCCTTTATTCTTGCAATATGAACATATATGTGGAATGTGTATATAATGTATGTCTCTTATTTTCTTTAATCCTTTGTCTACAGGTTAAGATTTTATTTTTGTTTTTTCTTTTCTAGTAATGTCAATATGTTGAAATTGAGTGCTATTGTTTCTTATCTTTATTATTTTTTCATTATTTGGAGAATTTGAATTTCCATGTCCATTAATTTTCCATGTCCATTTGATTTCCTTTGTGTGATTCTTTGATTTGTGAGGTTGTGCATTCTTCAGTGACAGTATTTTGATTGTGCACATTATCACATCCAATTCCCCTTTACTTCTGTTGATTGTTATCTTACCTGTATCCCTTGATCATCTTGATTTTATTGAGCATAAAGATGACTATGTTTAAAGCTTACTTCTGCTTCCTGTAATTATCATTTTTAGAAACTTTTATATCGTTTTTCATTTATATTTTTAAAAATTTATGTATATTAAAATTGTAAATTCCCTTGACCTGCCCCTTTGTAGTCAAGCTCTCCTTCTACCCCTAATTCCTGCCAACCACTGATCTGTTTTCTGTCCCTGTAAGGCATTTTCCATAGTGGCCCATCAATGGAATTATACAGTGTATAATCTTTTAAGACTGGCTTGCTACACGCAGCATACTATCTTTGTAATTCATCTACTGTTGTGTATATCAATTCTGTATTCCTTTTTATTACTAGGTAGTGTTCCATTGTATGGATGTACCATATTGTGTTTATCCAATTCATCCTTTGAAGGATATTTGGGATGTTTCCTCTTTTGGGGAAATGTAAATAAAGCTCCTATCAGTATTTGGGTACATATCTTTAAAGAAATTTTTTAAAAAATCATACACTAAAATCCACTTTTTTTGAGGTACGTTGTATAGCTCATGTAGATTTTATGTAACCACTATTTCAGTTAGGGTACAGAAGAGTTCCATCATCCCCTAAAACCTCCTTGTACTATCATTTTGTATTTACATCTTTCCTTCATGCCTAACCCCTGGCAGCCACTGATCTGGACTTACAGTTTTGCTGGTATCCTTTTTTGTGGAGGAAAAAAGTGCCTCAAGACTCTTTTGGGGCTTTTTGTTTCCTGTTTAGTCATTGAACCAGCGAGAGGATCATCAGGGTCAGTATTTACCTCAAAATAGGTAGGTTTTGTCTTTTGTTTAATTCTTGGTGCTAGTTACATATACTTTCCCCATTGCAAATGTGGAAATGGGAGAGTCATGTAAGTTAACTACCTGCTAATTGATTTCATCAGCTTCTGGATAGTTAAGAGGTAAAGCCAGTACAATGGGTACTGCTAGGTATTTGACTTTTTCTTGAGTTTGAAATCACTATATCAGGAACCAGTTTTCCTTGTTTATTAACTGGTTAGCATATGGAGTACCATGTGTCTTTCCTCAGTTTTCTTCCTGGTTCCCTTAGCTCTTATCCAGGCAGAATTTGTGGATTTTCTCTTTGATACACTTGTGCTTGTACTTGGGCTTTCCAGCATAACTGCTGTCAACTGCTCTTGTCATCTGAGTGATGAAGGATGTGTTCCCAGTCTATTCTAGGTCCTTCCTGGCTTCATCAAAAGGACAATTTAATGGTGTTTTGCTACAATTTCCTTTACTTCTTATGCCTGTATTTTTAAAGTAAAATCCGTTGTAAGTTATTATTATTGTTTTCTTATAATATGACCTCATCTGTTTTGTATTTAGCTGAAGTTTCTCAAAGCTTCTGGTACGTGGAGGTCACATTTTCCCAGCTGTATATCTTAACCCAGCTACAAACAGCACTGATTATAACAGAAAAGATTGATAAGTTTAACTAGATTAAAATCTGTTCATCAAAAGATGCTTTAAAGAAAGTTTTAAAGACATGCTTTTGAAAAGACAAGAAGAAATTTGAACATAGCTAATTAAAAGGTTAGTATCGGGAATATACAAAGAACTCCTGTCAACCAATTTAAGAAAAGATAACCCAATAGAACAATAGGCAAAAGATATGGATAGGCATTTAATGAGAGCAGAAACACATATGACTAATAAGTATATAAAGTGATATTTAGCCTTATTAAAAATTAAGAAATGTAACTACATGAGAAGATATATTCATTCATTTGGCAAAATTAAGAAGTTTGACATTATCAGGTATTGTATTGGTTTTAGATGAACAAGACCTCTTACACATTTGCAGATGGGAGTATAAATTGATACAGCCACTTTGGGAAGCAGTTTTGCATTTTCTAATAAAGTTTTACATTCACATACCATGTGATTCAAGGCCAAATACCTGGGAAATATGTATAAGAATTTCATTAGGAGCACAATCAATCACAGCAAAAAACTGGGAAGAATCCAAATGTCCATCAAGTAGGAAATGGCCAGACACATTGGTGCTTCTGACATAGTAGAATGATTCAACTGTAGCTACATGCAATGGTATGGGTGAGTCTTTTTTTTTTTCTTCTTTTTTATTTGGAAATGATTTTAAATTCCTTTGGGAGAATAAGATTTATATGTGGAACACTCTTACCTAGATTAACCTGTATTAACATTCTTCCCCATTTGCTTTATGTTTTTTTTTTTTTGAACTCCTTGATAAGTTCCATATGTCAGTGCTCTTTCCCCCCAAAACTAGTGTATATTTCATAAGAATAATGATATTCTCTTATATAACCACAATATTCTGCCAGTTGATCCAGAGTCTTTTATTTCTTTTTTCTTTCCTTTAGTAAAATATCCAGTCTAGGATCAGGTTAAATAGAAGTGAAAACAACTTTGAATAGTAAGAATGAGTTTAGAAGGCTTGTACTAACCTGCTTTCAAATCTTTGCCTTCCCTAAGTTTAGGAGAATTTTTTCCTGTGCTTTTAGAGAAGTTTCATAGTTCTAAATTTTACATGTGGGTTTGTGATTATTGTAGCTTTCTTCATTTCTTTTCATGTTTTTCTTTTAAATTTTTGAGCCTGTTTATTATAGTAGACAAGAACTTCAAAAAACTAATTCCATCTCTCTTTATTGCTGGATCTTTCTTATTGACTGCACCCCCCCCCCCCCCCCCCCGATTATTTTGGCAATGGGAATTCCTCAGCTTCCCAGCCAACAAGATTCCTCCTGTGGAGGAGCCAACCTGACATATCCTGTTTGTTTATATAAAACTTAGAATATCAGGCCCTCTATTAGAGTGAGGTGTATTGTTGAAACTTCAAACCGCAGGAGGAATTCATGCATTAGTATTTGTGTAGTTAGTATTTGTGTAGTTCTTCATGCTTGGGTTTGAAAACATAATTTTGATATATTTGAGTAAAATCAAGCTTGATGAAAAATCAAAGAAGACAAACCCATTAAAAGAAATAGATGATTCAGGGAGCAGAAGATAATTTAAAATATCAAATGAAATTGTAATTTGTGCTGTTCAGAAAGATTCCTTATGTAAAAAGAACAGAAAATCAGAAAGTATTCTTGGAAATTAGAAACATGGATGTCAAAATAAAAAATCCATGAGCAGGCAGATTAATAAAATGCTTATGTTTTCGATCCAGTTGATGATCTGGAATTTCAAATCAAAGAAAGTTTCCAAATGTAGAGCAATAGAGATGAAAATAAAAAAAGGGGAAAGATGTGATGGTGAAAAGAGAGGTTGTTTATTATCTCTATAAAGGAGTGTTACAAAGAGTGCAGAAAAAAATTGAAGGTAAGAATAATTAAAAATTTCCAGTGCTAAAAACATGTTCTCAGATGAAATGGCCTCACCAAGTGACCAATAGGATAGTTTAAAAGCTTCCTGAGCAAAGGACAAATTACATACAAAGGAAAGAGAATCAGACTGTCATCAGAATTCTCTCCTTTACAACCCTGGATACTCAAATGTAAAATCTTATTTCATGGTGGAGGGGAGTGGGACACAGAACCTCACCTGTAAAGAGGAGTGCTAAATTGTATCAGTGAAGTGGGGTGGGAGATGGGAGGAAAAATAAAGTTCAGGCTTATAAGAACTTAGCCACATATTCTTCATGAAAAAGTTACATGAAGAAGTATTTCAGCAGAATGAAAAAGGAATTCAAGAAAGATAATACCTGGTAGGACCTGGTTATACTAAAACAAATATCTCAACAGAAACTCTATATGCAAAGTCAGACAGGTCTTCATTGTTTATAGACTAACTCAAGACTTTTGGCATCTCACCCTCTCTACTAATTGGCAGTGTGGTCCTTGGAAGTCTGACAAATGAAATGGGTCCTTGGTTGGGAATCACTGATGGTGGGGTGGTGAAGGAAGCTAGAAATAAAAAAAAATCCAAAAACTTCTAGATAATCTTTGTTTACATTGGAACAAAGATTTCTATTGAAGCAGGACTTGCTTTGCTCTCTGTGGATTCTCTAGCACTCTCTAGCACCTAGAAAAATGCCTGTCACATAGTAGGTTCTAAGTAGACATTTTTTTTTAATGAGTAAATGCTTTGAAAAATCTCTTTCCTTTTGCAAAGTTTGAATGTCGTTGAATTTTTCCTTCTTCATTTGTCTAATCACTGTACTATTTATTTGGTCATTCAAGTTATATAATAAATGCTTCCTATTGTTTTTTCATTTGTAGAAATGGACAATAGAATATAAAAGATTTCCTAGTTAGAACAGAATATTATAAGATGAAGTGGGAAGGAAAGATTTGAAGAAGGGTAAAGAAATGAACTTATTTTCTCATCTCTCTGAAAGTAACAGATAATTATTTGTTTAAAGAAAATATGGAGTAGTGCCTTGAGCATATTAAAGTGGTAAGCACAGCCACTAGAACTAGAAATAGTGTGACTTCTAGTACAGGAAGAAGAAAAGAAAGGTATATAGTACATTTAATGTGACAAATTACTCATCATATGCAATGGGAATTGATAGTGCCTGAATTGATAAAGAAATTTTTGTATTAGTATGCTCTTTGGTTTATTGGCAGCTCATCAGAGGAACTTAAAATAGAAAAGGTAAGAGGAAGATAAGAGATATTTACTAATTACCTTAACTTGACTTCAGAGGAAATTATTTGTATGTATTATTTCTATGGTAAAGCTAGTTTAATTGGAAAATGAAAGAAAGCAAAGAATTAATGAGGTTCTGAGTATTTTTGTCTAGTATAAATTCAAGTAATCTTCATGGCAGTAGAATCTACTATTGACTATTTAGGTAATTCTTTTTTCCAAAATTTCCATTATACTGAATGTTAGTCATTTAGATCCTACTATATCCTTTCATTCTTGTAAATCCTTATTGATCAGGAAATGTAAATAGCTCTTTCAGTTCCACATAGGAATAACTTGTTCTCAATTACCTATAACTTCAAGATGACCAAAACATGGCATTTACCTATTCCAGAAAAAGATTGAGCTCTCTGCAGCTTATGCAGAAATAAGCAAGGCATAATTATGATAAAACCCCTATTAAATAGTTTTAATTTTTAGAGTCTTCTATGTATGTTACTCATGTATGCTATTATTATATCTTTAGTATTTCCAAAGACTAAATTTTAGGGCCCAATAAAATTTTTTTTTTCATGTTTGGAATAACTTTGATTCTGAGCCGATGTTAGATCTGTCTCAAAGTACTCAAGGTGGTGTTAATTTAAAATACATTATTTCAATAGTAAGTATACCTGTGACAACATAAGTAAGCATTTCCCTTGCCGTTCTATACTTATTTTTAATAATGTGGGTTGAAGATTATTTGATTACCTTTTGGTAAGCTTTTCTGTGGTTGTAGTTCTCTGTGGCTTAGTTGACTGATTAACAGAAACATTCAGTACATAAAGTCTACTTTTCCTTTGATCACTGTAAAATTTGAAGAATATTTCTTTGGAAAATAGTTTTGGGCTCAGGATTTAACATATGTGATCCAAGAAACTTTATATTACATGTTCAAGTAAATTTCTCTGGCAAACTTTGTGCTATTTTAAATAGTCAAGATGATTCAATTTTTATTGCAGTAACAGTCTCTCCTGAACTTGGTAAATATTCTTTATAAGCCACAGTGGTGCTTCAGTGAACATTTTTTGATTTTGATATGTTTTTATTTTCTTCCCCAGGTTCTTAATAGTGGCTGTGTTATGTTTCATGGCTGATAAAGAATTTTATGAGTTTTTAGTAAATGAACTACCTATAGCTTATCAGGTTAAACATAGATCTTTGGGAGCTATTTCTCCCATACTGTAATTGTGAACATTCATCATTAAATTGAACGGAATTTTAAATTATTTTATTTTTTTCTTCAGCTAATGCATAAGGACTTAAGGGACCGTATATATTTAACTTAATGTGGATATCAAATATCTTAAGTTTCAGAAAATAACTTAAAGTATTGAATTATTCCTGTTTAATAGTTTATGACATGCAGTTTCTTAATTTAAAATAGATGTGTCTAAGAAAAGAAAATATTATTTCATGAAAAGAGATGTAGTTATTGAAGATAAGATTTATTATTCCGTAAGTGAATACTGAGGTGCTCAGCTGACTTCACATGTTCCTTGGAATGGCTAAGACATTTTTGTTCATCTATGAAGATTTCTCTGTTTATTTTACCCTACACATACAATGAATATTGATGAAGTTAGGAAAAGATGCCATAGCTCCTTTTCCTGACAGTTCTGGATTTATGCTAATATTACATCCTCAGGGCTTTGCTACTGATGGATCAGTGAGTATACGTAGTGCTTGTTCTATTGTGAATTGCTGTATTAGTTACCTATTACTGCCTTACACATTTCACCAAAACTCAGTGGCTTAAAACATACGATTTGCAGCTTCTGTATGTCAGGAATCTGGACACAGCTTGGTTGGGTCCTCAGCTTCAGGGTCTCTTACAAAGCTGCAGTCAAGGCTGGGTCTAGAGTTTCATCTGAACACTTGACTTGTGAAGGATCTGCTTCCAAACTCATGTTGGCAATATTCAGGTCCTCCTCAAGAGTTGTTGGACTGAAGCTTCTCAGTTCCAGTTGACTGTTGGCCAGAGGCTACTCTCTGCTCCTTGCCACATGGGCCTTTCCTACAAAGAGGCTTGCTTCATGAAAGTGAACAAGTTGAGGGCCAATTGCTAGCAGGACAGAAGTTACAGTCTTTTGTAACCTAATTACAGAAGTGATGTCCTATCACCTCTGCTGAATTCTGTTGATTAGAAGCAAGTCACTCATTACGTCTAGCCCTCGCTCAGGGGAGGGGATTATACAAGGGTATAAATATAGAAGTTGCCCCTTATCCAGGGTTTCAGTTTCCGTACTTTCACATTCCACAGTTTCAGTTACCTGCAGTCAATGGCGATCCGAATATACTAAATGAAGAATTTCAGAAACAAATAATTCACTAGTTTTAAGTTAGTTTTCTTTCTTTTTAAAAAGAGGCTTAATTAGCTCTATTTTTCTTGTATAAAAACACTATGTTGTTACCACAGCTGGAGCCTGGATCGTGTGCACAGACTCTGGTGTGGGTCTTTACAAGATGGTCAGTGAATTTCTGATAGGGAGACTTGGTGAACACAGTCTCCTCCCAGTGGTTGGGACTCCGATATGTAGGTTTTGGAGAATAGCACCAAGGGTGGCTTTGGCTAGAGAACAGGAAACATCAGGAGGGGTTTGGTACAGTTCTCCCACCTCAAGGCCAGAAGCTGTCGCACTCCTAGGAACAGAGAAGCCACTTTGAGCAGATGTGCCGTGCATTAGGAGGGCCTTCCTTTCTCTTCCTGAAAATAACCCAAGCATGCACTGGGCCTGTGTGATCAGTGTTAAATTAGTTTTCAGTAGTAGCCTAACACTGTGTCATGATGCCTATATCATTCACCTTATTTTATCTCATCATGTGGGCATGTTATTACCTCACATCATCACAACAAGAGCAGTTATTACAGTATAATAAGGTATTTTGAGAGACCATGTTCACCTAACTTTTATTACAGTGTATTATTATAATTGTTCTATTATTACTTATTGTTGTTATTTTCTTACTGTGCCTAATTTATGAATTAAACTTTTATCATAGGTGTGTATGTGTAGGAAAAAAATGTAGTGTATAAGTTTGGTACTATCTGCAGTTTCAGGCATCCACTGGGGTCTTGGAATGGATCCCCTGCAGATAAGGAGGAACTATTGTACTGGAAGGCAGAGACCATGGGGCACCATGTCTAAAACTGCCTGCCACAACTACTTTCAACATTTTCACAGATGGACCATTGATTATATCAAATTGTGATATCTGATTTGAATTTGTGGTATTCTGGGCAATATTTTTTGAGATCACATCTTCAAGTTTTTATGTGTAAACCAAAATAATTAGACTAAAAGTTTCGTATTTGTCCCTAGTGAATATAATTTTGATTGGGAGTATCAGGAAGTCAAGGTAAATTTTTGAGATGGTCCTTGAAAGATCGGTAGGATTTCATAGTAAAGTCAAGAAAGGCATTCAGAGCACAGAATATTGTGATAAGTTGAAGTAATCTAAAGTAGCTAAAATTTGGGGGAGGGGACAGTATAGAAAATGATAATTTTGGAAAGGTAAATCACGAGTTGACGAATTCTTTATTCAGCAGGCATTTTTGAATAGGTTACCATGTTTTAGACACTAAGGGATAGAGCTCATTATTCCTGTCTTCAAGGAGCTGAATGAAGTCTGGTAGTATTGAGGAGTCATTTTTAAAGTTTTAAGTAGGCAAGTTTTATATTAAAGGTATTTTAAAGATTCACTTTAGAAATATTCAAGCCATTGTGTATATTTATATAGATATGCATTGTTTTCAATTACATGTGGAATAATGAGAATGTTAGTAAAACCTTTATTTTACTACTGTTTTTCCATTTTATTAATAAAAGTGAAATTATGCTTATGTTGTTTATAGCTAGTAGATATAATTTAGCAGATGTTAATCCTTTTTCATTGTAGAAAATCCTCACCAAATTTTACTGACTTCATGATTCTGAGTGAAATTGACTTTACTGTCTCTTGGCCGAAAACTGAATTTATTGAAAGATGTTTCAATTCTAGTATCTTACATATTTGACACACTCAATATTGATGTGCTTTCGAAATAACGTAAGAGAATGGGAAAAAAGCATAGTAGAATCTATAATAAAAGCTACTAGTGAATAATTTTACTTGTGAAAGACAGTCTAAGATATAATAATATAATTACTTTAATTTTATGGTAAAGAATCTAAAATCTGACATCCAAAATGGACTTGTATATGGATTTCTTTGCTTGGCTTTTTAAGAGCCTCTGTTATCAGGCCTTTTTTCCTGAGAATTCTGTAGCACACATCTTGTATTCTAGTCAGCCTGTATCACCATATATTTTGATCCTTCATGTTCTTTTCTTAACTGTGTTCCCTCATTCATTCAACAGATAAAGGTTACCAGTAAGCCAACAAAGATAAGTAACTCTTACTGTAGAATTCCAGTTTGCTTGGAGAGACAAACGTATTTCCTCTCAGGAGAGTTTTGTAGTTTTCAGTGTTGAAGAGCCTGTATGTCTTTTGTTAAATTTATCCCCATGTGTTACATATTTTTTTTGATGCTTTTAAAAATGGAATTATGTTTTGTTTTTATTTTCAAATTGCTTGCTGTAGTTCACAGAAATAGGATTAATTTTTATATGTCCTTATATCAAGTGACATTGCTAAATTCACTTATTAGTTCTTGTATTTCTAATAGAACATTCTTAGGATTTTATATCTAACAGTCATGCCATTTGCAAATTGAGGTTGTTCTATTTCTTTTTGATCATAATGCGTTTTTGCTTTTTTTCTTGATGTTTTATTTTTTATATGGTATTACTTAAACATGAAATTAAGTAAAAACCATAAAAACAAGAATACATATAAACAAAAATTGTGTGATGAGTGGTGTTATTTTGAGCTAAATCACAGCTCAGACCACAAATTTAATTTTATACTCGTGTTCTTGGTTTCATTGAGCCATGTAAACTAACATGTTATGACTGTTCTCCACCGTTTTTCTCTATTTGAACTTCTTAACTCTTCCTTTTTTATAGTACATTTTGAGTTTATTTAATCTTTGGCAGAAATGAATAATTTATGTATTAGACTACATCTATTTTTTTCTTAAACCTGAAATACTTCTTTATTTATAAATACAAACTTGGGCACTGGAGCAGAGAAGATAACATTAGAGTCTCATTAAAATGGAAACGTAAGTTTAAAAAATTTGGAGAGTTGACTTCCAAAAACAGAACCTTTCTATTTCCAAAGCCAAATCATTATCTTTTCCCCAGAGGACTGTATGGTTTTGAATTTGTTTGACAGTGCAGAATTGATTTGTTTTCTTTACAGTCTTTGTCTTTTGCTTTCTTAATGCAAAAGGATCTGTCATGTTGTTGGGACAGTGCATGCTGGAAGTTTATCTCAGTATTATAGCTCTTTAAGGGCTCTGGACTCATGCACAGATGCACAGTTTTTTGAGCAGCTGGGTTTTTTGTTTGTTTTTTAATCCATTGGGTACTGCTCTCTTCTGCTCTTTCGCATGAATTTTTTTTGGGGTTTCGGCCACTTATGCAGATTTTGTTCCTTGTTAAGTCATTAATTTTCCTGAAGAATAGAATCTATTAGACGTTTCAACTTCAGTGATTGTTTATTTATAAACTTCATCTTTTCTTGAAACAGGCACACAGTTTTTTTTGTTTTTGTTTTTAAATAAGTCTGATATATTGACTGCTTTTAGCATTTGGGTGGGTTTAAGTAACATTTTTATCCTCATCAACAATAAAGAGAAGCAGGGCAGTCATTAAATAACATTACCCTATAGAATATATATTCGTATATGTATTTTTCATTTATCTGCATTATGCCATTTGGTATTTGGGAGTTGTATGCAGGTTGTATTTTTCTAACTTTGGTGATTTTTTGGTGGGGAGGGGGTAGTTAGAACCCAAAAAGATACATTCCTTCATTTAATCAATGGTCAAAAGCCATATTAAACAGATATAAAGCCTACACATTACTTATATTTAAGCAGAAATACAAACAGCTTCATTAAAAGTTTACGAACATACCACAAAATATATTTTTACTTAAGCAATTATGTGAATGAGGCTGTTTTTAATTTTCTTCACCAGCAACCCTGTTTTATCCATAGAACAAATATTACTTAACAGTAGCAAAAATGTAAAATTAAATTTTAAACATGAAAATATGCAACAAAAAACAGGAAGTATTTTTATTACTAAAGAGATTAACAAGTTCTCAGGCGCTCAGATACTTTTTGAGGCATATCAAAACACCTACATCAAAAGTTGCATTCATTTGAGAGGTTTCAATATATTTTCAGTACTGAGTCTATTTGTAGCACTTATAGTATATACACAGCAGCATTATATTACTGTTGTTCTTTTTTTTTTTTTGGTGACTGGTACTGGGATCTGAACCTCTGACTTTGGTGTTACTAACACTGAGCTCTAACCAGTGGTTCACATTTAATAAAGACAGATTTAAGTTGTATTCCAAAATTTCCCAGTTCAGCATAAAGCTAATACAATGACAATTACTCATTCTATTTTTTCTTCTGAAACTGAATAAGGAAATTGTCATTTAATCACATAGCATAATGCCATGTTTTCTTTCTTATAATAATAGCATGTTTAAAAAAATACTTTAGATCATGGGTCTTGACTTAGCTGTACAAAGGCTCCTAAATACAGTCCAGTCAAAAAGTTTCCTCTTTGCCGATTCCATTAATTTATAGTTACTTTAGTAGAGATAAATATAGGAACCTACTTCAGATTATTGGACAATACAAATTTCAGTGTGTCGCAATTTATAGTGGTGCAGCACACCACACCCATGGCAAGTCCACATGCTCACCTCTTCCACTTTTTTGAAGGTCTTTTTGGGGGTCTTTTCCAGTTCTTAGGAGGTACTTTACAAGGATACTTTGGGTTTTTAACCCATCTCTGAAAGTTTCTTTACTAAGAGTTTTGGAATTTAACTAGTGAAACATATACAGTTCCAGTCACCCAGTTTTATTTGTCATTAAATAGTTCAAATACAATATGTAATGTTTACAGTTTTTATAAACATCTTAGATGTGTTTTATTAAGATGATTAATGGAATACTGTAGCTTTTCTAGTTATGAAAAAATTGCTCTCTGAAATACTCTTTAGTGATGACGTTTAAAAACTTTATTTTGAAGTAATTTTAAATTTACAGAAATGTTGCAAAGATACTACCAGGAGTTTTTGTATATCCTTTATGCACTGTCCCTTAATGTTAACCTGTACATAATTATAGAACATTTATTTAAACTAAGAAATTAACATTGGTACAATCCTGTTAATGAAATCTGGCTTTTTCGGATTTCCCCAATTTTCCCACTAGTATTCTTTTCCGTTTCAAGATTCGGTCTGGATACCAACATCACATTTAGTTTTTGTGTCTCCTTAGTCTCCTCCAAGCTATTGCCGCTTCTCTATCTTTGTTTGTCATTACATTTTTGAAGAGTCTTGGCCAGGTATTTTGTAAGATGTCCCTCAATTTTGGTTTGACTGATGCTTTCTCATTATTCAGCTGAGATTATGGATTTTGAAGAATACCACAGAATTGATGTGTCCTTCTCATCTCATCATACATAATTTATTACTGGTGATATTAACTTTGATTGCTTGGTTAAGGTGGTGTCTGCTGGATTTCTCCACTACAAATGTCCTTTTTTCCCCTTTGCATCCCTAGAAGCAAATCACTATGTGCAGCACATAACTTGAGAAAAATCAAACACTACCTCATGTAGGGAGGAATATCAAAGAATTTGTGAAATATTTTGTTATTCTTTGTTTCCTTTCCATGTTCCTTTTCTTCTAGAATTTTCAGTTTGTCTTAGATCTGTCCTCCAGTTCACTTATTTTTTCCTTTGTGTATTTCATCTCTTTTTTCCTGCTCTGTGATATATTTCTTGGATTTAATATTCTACTCCAGAAATTAAGCAGTGACTATATCCCCTTTTATTTCATCTCCTGAATTTTTCACCTTGCAAATCAGGTTTCTACGCTACAAAAAGTGTATTTTGTGTTTGTTACATTTGGATCTCAAGTGTCTGCTTGCTTGTTTTCTTTGTTTCTTTTCTTTGTTTCTTTTCTTATCAAGTGTTCCTTCAGTTTTTTATTGTATTTGTGTTCTCAGTGCTTATCTATATTTTCTTTATGGATGTTGTGGCTTCTTAGGCACATAGTTACTTTTTCCCTCTGGCTCATTTGGGCTGAGGTCTGGTTACAGAAATATTGCTAATGGTGATAAACCTACAGATGATTAGAAGGAAAATAAGTCATTTACCTTTAATGTTAAGGGCAAGGTGTTGGTTTCTCTCAGGACATTGAAGAAAGTCTTTGTTTTCCTGTTCTTCCTTAGCTTGAAAGGTAGGGAAGTCTTGGCTCATCTGTTAATGTCTGTCAAAAGGGCTTGAGTTGGAAGTCCTCCTGGGTTCATTTCCATAGGCTAAGTTCTAGTCTTGGCCCTAGGATCTGATGTTGGTCTTCAGTGTATTTATTTTCTCAGTTCAGGGTGGAGAAGAAGCCCTATCCCACCACTTTTTTCTTAGAGACTCAGTAGCCCTCAAATCTTAGAATCTGCATGGTTGAGGCATACTAGTGCTGTAATTGGAAAGGGTGGGGGGACAGTGGGGGGTGATGGATTCTTCTGTAAATCATTTTTGAAATGTTAGTCATTATTAAAAGTAAAAATTGAGTTCCGTGAATCACTTTGGAAAGTTTGTATTCTAAAGAGTGTGTGTCTAAAGTGCCTTTTTCTGAACCATCAGAAGGGGCTTCGTCCTTTGCTTAGGTGTACTGGCTCATGGCCCTTTTCATGTAATTCAGATTTTCTTTATCCCTCTGTTACTTCCCAACAACACACCAGTACACATAATTATGCCAGCTGTGTAATGTATACCTTGTTTTTATAACACCAGAAATTAGTGATACTTAGAGCTTATCATTTCTTAGTCTCACTTGGTCTCTTAGTGGTCTGTAGCTCATAGCATGCCTAGAGGTACCTCATTATATAAAAAAATTTTTTTAATAGTAACAGTGTCAGGCACAGTTTTATATCTTGGTAATATAAATGGGTTTTGTTTTTGGGTTTTTTTGGTCTTAAAGCAGAGATTTAAAAAAAAAAAAAAAAAGGACCATAGACTCCTGGAAGACTTCGTTCTGTTGATGTACATTTACCATGCACTTAAGACTTCCAAATTTGTATTCCCGTGCTGGACCTTTTCTCTGATCCCCAGTTGCCTATTTGACACCTTCATTTAATTGTCTCTTAAGTATCTTAAATTTAGTGTAACTCCTGTTCTCTTTGCCTGCCCCAAACCTCCATTTTAGTGGAGGGTATGATTACCACTGTTCTACCGGATGTTTAAATCCCAAAATCTTGGAATCATCCTTGGTATTTCTCTTTCTTACCCCTTATCCATAAGTAAGTCTTGTTGGCTTTGCTTTCAAAATGTATCCTAAATTAAAGCACTTCTTACTAGCTCTACCTCTTTTATAGTTGTTTATTTTGTCTTAACCTTTCAGATTTATTGACATATTGGCATTAATAGTGTTTCTGTTTTTATGCTAATCAGTCTTCATGATGTTATTTATATTTCATTTCTTTGTATATATATATGTATGTATGTATTTGTTTATTTGGTGGCTGGGCCAGTAGGGGATCTGAACCCTTGACCCTGGTGTTATCAGCACCACACTCTAACATTTCTTTTTTTAAATCAGTCAGTTGAGAGATTTCTCTGTTAATTTTTTTCCCCCACAACACCAGCTTTTAATTTTTGTTCTCTTTGATTCTCATTTTGTTTTCTGTTTTCTTATTTTCTGTTGCTATCTTATTTTGTGCCTTCTGCTTTTGGTGGGCTTACTGTTATTCATTTTCTGATATATTAAGTTGGATGATGAGCTCATTGCTTTTTCACTTTTTAAAAATTGTACACATTATTTCACTATTGTACTGATGTAAACCTTTTCTAATTTCTTTTATGATTGTTTTTGGAGGTTTTTAGAAATATGTTTTAGAATTTCCTAATGTGGGTAAGTTTTTCCATGTTATCTGTTTGTTTTAATTCCAAAACTGATGACAGAAAATGTGATCTGTATGATACTGATTCTTTGGCATTTATTGAGATTTGCTTTCTGGTCTAGCATATAGTCACTTTTTGTGGTTGTTTTGTGTACCTGAGTAATATGTGTACCCTGTAATTATTTGTCTCAGTTTTTTGTTTTCTGTATATTCAATCTATATATAAATATATTATATTTTACTAACTTGTCTGCTTTACCAGTAACTAAGAGAAATGTGAAGTTCTTTTGCTATCATTACGAATTTGTCACCTTCTCCTTGTGATTCTGATATAAAGTTGTAGTTTTAGTTTAATAGAGTTGTCCCTTTATTTGTGGGTTCTGCCAACTGTGGATTGAAATATTCGGGGGAAAAATTGGGTTTGTACTGAACACGTACAGAGTTTCTTTTCTTGTCATTATTCCCTAAACAATACAACAACTGTATACATAGCATTTACGTTGTATTAGTTTTTTTAAAGTAATCTAAAGTTAAAGTATACAGGGGATTGTGCTTAGGTTATATGCAAATTTTGTGCCATTTTATATCAGGGACTTGAGCATCCTTGTATTTTGGAGTCGGCAGGAGGTCCTGGAACCCAGTCCCTCACAAATACTGAGGGATAACTATATTCTAGTTTTTCAGAGACTGACTATTTTTATCTCCAACAATGGTTTTTGCCTTTTAGTCCATTTTGTCTGATATTAATACAATTAATTGCATGAGTCTTCATTTGGTTTGTGTTGTCATGTCTCCATTGGTTTTAACTTTTCTATGTCCTTATGTTTTAGGTTTATTTCTTGTAAATAATGTATGATGGGAGTTTTAAACTTTCTGAGCTGATATTTTGAGTTTTCATCAATGAGCCTACATTTATTGTAACTCCTGATAAAAATGTATAAATGATATAAATGTCTACCCTCTTATTTTGTGCTTTCAAATTAATGTAGATCTTTCAAGTTCTTCTCCACTGCCTTTTCTCTCCTTTTGGATTAATGGAATTCTCTTTATTCCTTTTTTCCTGTCCATTAAGTTGTAAGTTATGCATTATTATATATAGATAGATTTATTGTAATATATATGTAATTATATATTTTAGTGATTCAGTTAAAGTGCTGCATAGTTGATTACAGTTCAAACAGTGGATTACAGTACAACTTCCACTTAGATAACACATGATCCTCATTGTTATGGCTCATTATCTCCTTCTGTTTAAACCTCTCTGTCTAACTTATCCTTAGATAGAGTTGCATTTCTTTTCCTGTAGTTTCGGGGGCTCTTCATGAAGTTGATGAATTTATCTAGTTGTGATCATTCATTTTATGGGGAAGAGTGGGCAGTATGTTCTTGCCTCTTCCTGTATGTATGTATTTTATACCTAATTAGAGCATGCTTTAAAATTCCTCAGATAAATCTTCTGCAGGTGAGAACTAAATTTTTTTTTATGAATTTTTAGGCCCTTTATAAAATTAGACTTTGTGATATCAAACTCTTGTTTTGTATTTTTTCCTTTGTTGATATTGTTGGATTTTTGGTTTTGTTTATCCTTTTGAAACATGTAATTAATCTAGCCCTGTGTCTGTTTTCATTTTTGTTTTATTCTTTTATTTCAGCATATCTCACTAATACTTGAGAGTCTATGAAATAATTCTATTTGTAGTTAGTATGTGCTAGGACATTTATTTCTGCATTAAATGCTATTTAAGTATATGAGGGGTCTTAAAAAGTTAGTGGAAAGATTTGTGTTATCTTTCAATTCTGTTTTTCTACCAACTTTTTGAAGTACTCTTATATTGAAATGAAGAAGAAAGGACTTTAGTAACAGAACTTGAAGCTCTGTTTGGAATTTCAATGATAGTTTTCTGATGGTGTCACAGAGGGTGGGAAACTTATTTGACCGCTTGAAAAGTATATTCATATTGAATGAGTATTAATCATGCAAAAATGAAATGGGAGTAGCAAAAACGAAATGAGAGAGTCCTAACATGCGTTAAACACCAGTGGTTTTCAAAGTGTGGTCCCTGGACTGACTGGCAGTCCAAGATCACCTGTGAACTTGTTAGAAATGCACATTCACAGGTTTCACCTCAGACCCTGGAGTCCAGCAGAAAATCAGTGTTTGGACAAGCCATCCAGGTGATTCTGGTGCTTGTTAAAGTTTGGGAACGGCTGAGTTACACATTAAAATAAGGTGGTACAAACTACTTGATGTGTTCAGTTGATAGGCATGTGCATTGGTAGTCATCATTTTTTCAAAGACAGAGGTATTAAAGATAAGTATTTGACTAATAATAAACATCATGAAAGCATCACTCAGTATGACTTTTGTTCAAGTGGTTTCTGCTTTCTTAGATAGAAGGAATTGTTATATTTCTCTGAATAATGTTGTAAACCAGCAATCAACTGAATCTACCTAACACTCATCATGCTTCTTGACCTGAAAAGTTATAATATGCTCATTGTGAGACTAAGATATGGAGGCTATTTGTGATTCCAACTATTTTTTAATACTGAAATCCTAATTTAATATAGCTTTAGTGCAGTTTAATGCAACTCTTCATCTTTTCTCTTACCCTCACCTCAGCCAACAGTTTTTTAGTCTGTTTGATAGCTCACAGAAACTCATTGAAAGAACTCTAAAGACATTATTATAATAATCTCACCTTAAACTAAATCCCATGGGAAAATAGGGCTGAGGAGAAGACCTAAAAACTCTCCCGAAATAGGTATTTTTGTTGGAGTTCTGCATTTAAAATATTTTGTGGTAATCATTCCACTATGATATATTGAGGTAATAGTAAATCGTTTTTAACTAATTACTTGAATTTGTAATTGAAGAACTTTGTATGGAGATGATTTACATTATATGTACATACAGTTTAAATCTTTAAATAATGGTGGTATTTTGTTATAATCCTTATTATGTTTTTCTTTCAGGAGAGAAATAGAAACAAACAATAACCATATGGAGCTGTCCTGTTAAAATCACAACACTAATGATGTAGACTCTGGAAATGCCTAATAAGTCAAAGAAGACGTTATTAAAGCTTTTTTTTCTGCTTAAGGTGACATCTTTGAACACTTTAACACAAAATTGACTCTTCTTGTAATGGTTTTCTTCAGCGCATCTGCCCTTATACTCTCACCAAACACACTTGAGAACTGTAACTTTGTCAAGCACTTTCTGTCCTGAAGCTTTTACCAGTATCTGCTGTCTTTTGTAATTATGCATCCTAGCTAAGGCACAGAAGACTGAATGAATGCAAAGATTCATTAACTCTTTGAATTTGTTAAATACTAACAGTTAACCATTAGAAGTGGTTCAATGATGTAAGAGTCACACTGCTTCAACTTTTTCTTTGTTGTAGTTTTTAAATTGTCAATTTTTAGCTATTTGACAGATTAAAAGCAAAATAATCATGCCATATTTAGTCCTGGAGTTCAAGTCTAAATGTTTATGTGAAAAATTATCGTAGTAAACTTTTAACATGGCAAAGCAACCTTAAGCTCTATTTTAGCCAAATGAAACATAATCTGAAAATATATTAGAACATTTCCCTTGTCTTCAAACTGTTTGGTGTAACAGAATATTGATATGCAGCTTGGTGGATTTCACCAGTTAATGCACATTCTTCTCCCTTCCTTCCCCCAATAATATGTATACTGAAAAATGTGCATTTGTCTGAGGAATTATTTTGTTTGCTACCACTTAATGAATCTCAAAATTTTGAGTAAATGTACCTCAGTCTAATCAGACTTTTTATGACCTTTATAACTACATTTAAAACCCTAATTCCTGTTTCTGGGTGTTTGCGAGCCTGATTGCTATCATGAAGTAAAAATTTATTACTCTAGGTATTCACTAGCTAAATAAACATAGTTCTTGTTTAGCAAGCATATACTGTTCCTCAACTCTTTTCTCCAGCTTTTGCAGTGTCCTGGCATCCTTAAAATACTTTGAAAATATGGCCTTGATCCATGGATTAAATCAGTATCTAAGTGATGAATGTGTTGATGTTTTATTGATCAGATCTATATAAATGGGAATACAGCATATATCTGGGTATTCTTATAGTTATCTTTTTAACATTTTTTTCATTAATTACATATCAACATTAATTTTGTATCTTGAAACAAATTGATTTTGTATAATTCAATGTCGAGCATCTGTATTAATTGATTTGATGGCATAAGGTTATAAAAATAATGTACTGCCCCTTATATTACTGTTCCAAAAGGAGAAAGCTATATAGAAAAATATGTTAAAGGTGAAAATAGCAATACAGTAGATTTGAATACCTTGATGGTTTGCATTACTCCATTTATGTTTACATCATGTTTAGAAATGTTTTCGTTTACTGTGGTCTTTGGTCACTTCAACTCAAATTCCTAGGGACAGATATTTCTTTGAGGATTTCATTTATATAATTTTTATTTGTACAATGTTTTCTTAAAATGAACAAATACTGTATTCAAGTGAGAAAAAAATACAGTATTTGTAGATAACCATAGCTACTTCACAGTTCTTTGGTAGTCCCAGTGTAGTTATATTAGTATTTACTGAAGGGAACATCAAAATGTTTAATGGTATATTATAAAATAAAGACTTTCTTAAAGGAAAATTGCACCTATTTTACCTTCTTAAGTGTAAGCCATGAAATCTTGTAACATGTCTCTTAACTGTTTATAATAAAAATTGGCATTTGGGTATAGTCACCACAGCCATGTTCCACATCCCTAAGATTATACAGGTAGGACATGTCCAAGATGACTGTTGTCATTCTGGAGGTCCCACTAGAGAAAACTGTAAATGGGTGACCTTGTAGGAAGGATCTGAGTCCTCCCCCTGAGGTTCTCTTTTTCTTGGTGCTTTATTAGCAACTCTGAATATTTTTATAAAACTAGTTACATTATAAATGGTTTCAAACTTGTTTAATTTATATTAGGTTTCTGTATAAGAATTGTGATGGAAACACCCAACAAACAGGTTGATTGCAGTAGACTCAGACATGTCAAATGTGGATGAGATTCTATTAATGATGAGGAGTACATCCCAGTGCCTTTAACCTGGATTTCTAATCTTAGTGAAATGGGTGCAGCATTCCTTTGGGAAAACAAAACAAAACAAAACAACAACCTTTTCTTTTCAATTGGTAATTTTGTGGGTTTTTTTTCTTTTTCTTTTTATGTAAGTTTTCTCCAGAGCACCCACCTTCTCTTCCTTCCTGGTCTGTCAGTGTATTGCAAGATGTTTTTTTTCCCTCCAAATGAAATTCTTAAAGGTTGTCTCAAGAGCACAACCAACTGAAAGTCTCTTAACTGTGGGGACCAAAAGGAAGAGAACCTGGGCTCAAGAGGAGGAGACATATAATCAGATGTCTGAATAATCATAAATTAAGACATTATTGACCCAGTAAATTTCTTGTTTAATGTTTTTCCAAGTTCTGGTTTGAATGTTTCTTATTAAAGTTATTTTATGTGGGTATTTTATTTTGAAAGGTATTATAGTTTGTATATTTAACAGTAAGGGGGAAAATGTAACCAAAATTAGTATTCTTTCTCTATACATATTGGTACTTGAAGATTCCTTTCAAAAGAAACCCAGCCTTTTCCTAATTTTAGTACTTAATTCCTCATTTTAACTTGTGATCTTTCTAATTCAAAAGCTGTGTTCTTTTTGAATACCATGCATGGGGGTTAAGCTGATGTTAAAACAGTTTGCAATAAAAAAAGAATCAGCTTAAATTATTTTAATCATTTCAAGTGCATTCTGCATCCTTTAAGTTTGAGAAATTTAAGAGAATTGTGTTTTCATTAAGTTTTGCATATCTTTTGTTATACCATGTAAATTCCCTTTTTCGTATGATTAAAGGAAGGTTATGATAAAATGATTAGTTCATTTACATTCACTTGTAGCAATTACATGAGAATTTGAATTTTGTCGTGTTTGGGTTTGTTCATTCCTGTGAATGATGGTACAGTTAGGTGAGATTTTCTGTTATGGTACCCAAACTCACCATTTGGTCCTCTTTAATCTTTGAGGGTTTCAATAAAAATTGTTCACTCCTATCTGTGTTCTTTTTTTCCATTTTATCTTTGTAAATATGTATCTATTGCCAGAAAACATAACATTTTTGTCCACTCTATCGATTTCCTGATTGACATATCTTTCAAGTACAAACAGAGTATATCACTCCTTGTAGTTGGCCATTTAAATTAAGTGGGGCAATTATAGAGAGGGATGATAACAGTTTATCCTAATCTTTATCCATTCCAATGAGCTTATTGAATTACATGCTCTTAATACTAAACTTGGAGCAAAAAAGAAAGAGAGCCTATTTATTTTTATGTAGTAAGAGGAGGTAGTGGCACCAGCTGTCCAACAACTCTGATCTTCCACTCTTGGTACCAAGGAAAGCTTTTCCAGTAGTCTGTATATTACCCTTTGGGATTGATAGAGTTTATGTGAGTAGGATCATGGTAACTCTGGGTGGTGCATTGATTATCGCTGGGCAGGATCCATACAACACTGTTGCCCTGCAACCAGGGCACAATTTTAAAGAACCCAGGTGTAATACACTGCGGCATCGTCAGAAGCTTCCTTTTTATTGGTCATCTCTTCTTTTAAAGGGAAGGTTCATGTCTCATCAACATACTTACAATTGAGGCCAGTCATTCGTAGTTCAGACCTAATTCTTACCAGCTTGGTTTTATCTTACATACAGATACTAGATATAGTAATCTTAGCTTAGGAACTAAAATATTTTTGATGTCAGAAGTTAACTGACCAATTCAAGGTTATCATCTTTGTTTTCTCATCACAGTGCTTTCCATTGCTTAATCTGATGTATTTCCTCATTTCTCTTGGTGAAATAGTGAGAAACAGACTCTTCATGTATATCACTCACACTTAGTAGTGGCAGTCCACATAGAGTTTATTTATAAATATAAGCAGTGCACCAAATTTGAAGTTTAGTTGTTAGTGTCCTTATTAATAAAATCAGGAGATTGGAGTAGAATGCATCTAAAGTTTTCTGCAGTTATGAGATTTTATAATTTATGAATTAAATACTTAGCTTTGTAGGCTTTGTCTTATTCCAGGAAAGGCAAATACTTTAAAGTAACTTTGGAAACCAATATGATTTTTAATGGTCATCTTTATTTTATTCAGAGTATAAGAAATGAATACCCCAAATATTTTATTGGTTGAGCTTGGTCAAATGTGATGACTACTTTTTTTCAGTGATTTTGAAGTCTGGTGGTACAAAATCCCCATCTTTTCTGTGGTGTTAGTAAAGAGAAGCAGAGAATGTGTGTCCCAAAGAAATCCAGGTTTTTTTTCCTACTGCCATTTTATATTCTTGTATTTTTTTTTTAGTAGACTATTTTTTAGAACAGTTTTACAGAAAAATCGGAAAGACCATACAGAGTTCTCATATACCCTGTACCCAGCCTCCTCTATTATTAACCCCTTAGTAATTAGTGAACCAATATTGATGCATTATCATTAACTAAAATACATACTTTTTTTCAGATTTCCTTAAGTTTCTACCTAATGTCCTTGTTCTGTCTCAGGATCCCATCAAAGATACATTACTTTTAGTTGTCATGTCTCATTGGGTTTCTTTTGGTTGCAGTGGTTTCTTGGACTTGTTTTTTTGGTGAACTTGACAGTATTACTTGTTTTTTTTGATGACCTAGACAGTATTGAAGAGTACTGATTGGGTATTTTAAAAAATGCTTGTTTTTTGGAGTTTGGCTGGTGTTTTCCTTATGGTTAGATTGAAATTATGAGCTTTTGAGAGGAAGACCATGTAAATAGAGTGCCATTTCCATCACCTCATATCAAGGGTACCACCAGCATTATACAATTGTTGATGTTGACCTTGATCACTTGGCTGAGGTAGTGTTTGTTAGTTTTCTCCACTATAAATTTACTCTTTTTTCCTTCTTTCCATACTTCACTGTTAGGAAAGATGTCACAACCCACAATTAAGAGGGGATTTATGGTCTCATGCTTCTATTTTTAAAGGGGAACATAGGAATCTGTTTTATTACTAGTTATCCTTATCCTAGCTGGTTTGTGTGCCAATACATTTTCATTTTTGCTTGTATCTTTTCAGAACCCCCACCTCATCACTTTGCCCATGACAGTTGGATGTTAGAGGAATTCTAAGCGGACTCATACCTTACCTACTCTTTGAATTAATTTTAATGGTGTGTAGAGGGGCAGTGATTCTAGTAAAGGGATTGAAGATGTAGTAATAGAGATTTAGATGTTGGCATAAAATCTGATCTGATGTGTGTAGGTAGGAACTGATTGTCATTCAGACTTGGCTGGGGAGAAAAAAACCTGAGTGAGGTATGGGGTGTACAAAATGAGTATATTATGGTTAGAATGATGCAGTCCTTTTAAAAGGATTTTAAGTAAATTGGCTTCTGATTTTTTTTTTTGAAACATTTCTGAGGCTGCTGTGCAATATAATGGCCAAGTGAATAGACTCTGGAGTTGATAGACCTGTGCTGGAATCCTGGGTTCACTACTTAACTAGCTCTAAAACTAGATTTCCTGGTCGATTAAAAATATAATTAAAGAATGAGGATACAGTCTGTTTCAGAAGGATTATAATATTCGTCCATGGGCCCATAGCATACCTTAAGATTTAGTTGTTAATTATTGATTCTTATGGAGAATTTAGAATTTATAGATTGCCATTGAAGATTTCTTAGTGTAATCTTTACTGCTTAGATGCAGCTTAGAGGCTGTAGTCAAAGTTGATTACTTTCAATTTGTGTTGTTTTATCATTGAGATAATGACAACAGTTCTGCCTGAATAAAACTTTGTTACATTATCATTTATTTTTGTTTTTGCTACTTTTGGTTTTCAGTGTTTTTAGTGGCTGTCAACCATGCCTTTTCTAAATAAGTAAAATATAACAATATAGAGTTTATTTATCCTGCTAAAGCAGATGGCAGAACCAAAAGCGAATTAGACTAAAGGGAAAGCAAATATAGGGGCATAGCAAGGAAACCTGTGAACAATAGAAGAAAAAACAGCCAAAGATGAAAATTAAAGAAATATTTTGCTTTGCTTATTATAAATGTCTCCTCATACTGAATGCCATTTAAACATATAAGTAAATTGTAAGCACTTCATTATGACTACTTAGTAACATTTTAGAATGGAAACACTAATAATGCACATGTATTACCTTCCTATTTCATCAGTGAAATCATGCAACTTTAAAAGGAAAAGAGGTATTTGGTATGCATAAAATAAGGTGGCAGTTCTAACTATCCTAGTATATAGTTGACCCTTGAACAACACAGGTTTGAACCACATGGGTCCAATTGTACATGGATTTTTTTCAATAATTGCAGTACTGTAAATGTATTTTTCTTATGATTTTCTTAACATTTATTTCTCTAGCTTTATTGTAAGAATACAATATATAACATGGAATAAGTGTTAATCAACTATATCAGTAAGGCTTCAGTTCACTAGTAGGCTATTAATAGTTAGGTTTTCAGGGAGTCAAAAGTTATACTTGGATTTTCGACTGTGTGGGGAATCTGCACCCCAACCCCTGCGTTGTCAAGGGTCAACTCTGTATTCAAAAGGAAGATTATGTCTTGAGATAAAACGTTTACAAATTAAATAAAGTTAGCTTCAACATACTGTCGTATACTATTAAATTAAAGCTATTATCCCTAATAAATATATTAAGCTTATTATTTCTACTTGGATTTGCTGAATTAACTGACTCAGTGTCCTCTGGAAAGCACCCTGTGCAGAGATTACAATTAGTACTTGTATCTCCCAGGTATTTTCTAGTTCACTCATGTTTGTATGTTTATCAAGCACTTGTGCTGCTTTCTAAACGTGTTTATTCCAGTTGTACTTGTTTCTTTTATTATGAGAGTTGTTTCTAAGGAAACTAAATTGACTGCTTTGGAAATACCTGATAAAGGTGAGTAGTCTAAATAGGTAGCTTTGAAAAGTGTAAAAGCTTGTGGGAAAATCTAAGTGTAGAAGTTTGCACTTAGTTTGCAAGCGTTTTTCTAGTTTTACATTCCACTGGGAAATCTAGATGATGCATTGGAGGTGTGTTTCTTAGAAGAAAGATACCAGGGAATTTGAATTAACAGATTCCTTATTCAAAGAAAACGTCTTGGACCAATGTCAAATAATTGAATTAAATAAAGTATATGTCTGTTTTAAATTAAAGTGTTTATTTTGTATCACTTTTTATAATCCATTCCTTAACTAACATGTTTCATTATTTAATGTTAATTTTTAAGATTTTAACCTAAATTATACTTTTTAAAGTCCAAAAACTTTTTTTTTTTTTTATCTATATTAAATAGTTTGACTATTTTCTGCATGTGGTGGCATGTGTAGTGATAGGCTATTATACGATCATTGCAAGTAAATGCAATAAAGAGAAGTATTCATGCCACTTAGAAAAACATGATGTGTTAGCACTTATGTATTTATTTCATGTATCTAAACTGTAAGAAATGTTTCCTATATGAAATGTTGTAGAGAAGAAATGTACCCAGCAACAATTCCTGGTATCTAAATTTAAAGCCACTAAAACATGTCAGGTCTTGGGAATTGCGGTGAGTAAACCATTCCCCTTTTGGAAGAGCACATATTTTGTTTCACAGAGCTTGTATAAACAGTTCTTTCCCCAACACTCCCTCTTAATAAGGAAAAAAAAAAAATGCCCAAGGAAGAGGAAGTTAGCCATTAAATACCTAACTTGGAATTATGTTGCCTAGATTTTCCAGCTAAGCTTGTTTTCTTTTAATTTCCTGTTATTTTCCAGGCAATATTTGGAAGGTCATACATTAAAAACAAAAAAATGAATGGAATGCATGTCAATAACATATATGTATATGCCACTTATCTGGATCAGTGTTGATTCTCATGAGCAACCAGATTTTAAAAAGTGAGATTCCACAGAAGACGTTTTGTACAGCTTGCCAAAGAAGGTTCAGATTTGAAAAAGACACATTAATGCCATATTTTATTCACATAGAGACACACAGCTGCTGCTTCCTTTTTAGTACCTGTTTATACTTTGGTGAGGAAACTACTCCATGAAGTTGTAACTTTCGTTGTTTTCAAGGAACACCTCAGATGTTTCATTATTGATTTTTTCTTAAATACAATTCAGGAGTGTTGCAGAGGCCCACTGTAGCCACAAATTGTCTACTGCCTTAGAGTGATCCTTGAGTGTTTTTAATTATTGTATCTACTATCCTAGGTATCTGGTCTTAATGGACTCTCCTGATAATTTATTAATAGTAAAGTTATCAATAATGTTAAATTTGTAATATTTACATAATAGGATAATATATAACATTAACAATCTCATTTATTAACAGGTTGGGCAGCAGTTTTTAAATTTTTAGTCTCAGGAACCCGTTACACACAAATTATTGAGGAACCTGAAGTGCTTTTTCAATGTGGGTTATATTTATTGATATTTACCATATTAGAAATTAAAACTGAAAAATTGAAAAGCATTTATTGTTTCATTTAATAGAAAGCAGCTGGGTTTTCATCTGTTTCCACATTCGATTTGTTGCAATGTCACTTGTCATGTAAGCCTCTGGAAAACACTATACACACGTGAGAGAATGTGAGTGAAAAAAGTATTATTACGAGTATGAATTTGACATTGCGGAATCCCTTTGAGGGCCACTCTTCTGCGGTGAACGTGTAATGGACTATTTGATAGTCTGTGTGAATGGATATTCTTTTGTTCTTGACAGCTGGCTGGTACGGAGATCTGAACCCTTGGCCTTGGTGTTACAACACTGCGCTCTAAACAACTGAGCTAACCAGCCAGTCTGGATGGGTGTTCTTAAGAAGTGGTTTTGAATCACTTCTTGGGCAGCTCTGTCTTTGGCAACTCCACCATATACACAACCTCTCACTGTCCTACAAATGCACACCAATCTCTTTCCTTCTTGATCTTACTAGCATAAAGTCAAATTCACATCTCAATGAACATACTCATTCCAAGAGATCTATTGAGTCATAGCTTTTGTCACTGAATTTTCTTTCCCCTTACCTTCAGATCATTACCTTAACTAGTGTTTCTTGCATATAGCAATAACAAGATGAGTAGTTTAACAGAGTTAGTTTTGATTTGTGTTTGACTGTGCCACAAGAATAATTTTGATTATATCTTTAAAGCGACTTTTGTGAGGATACTTTTTATCTGAAGGGAAATGTTTGTTTTTAACCTTGGTCTTCCTTGCCTATTCTATAACTCCACTCTCCCAGTCAGTATTCTCTCTTCCTTTTTCCCTTTGCTCTTATTTACAGTACCACTAATTTATTAACAATCAAGCTCCAAGCAAAGGTACAGATAACCAAACTGGGGGAAATTGTTAGGTAATTAATGATTCTTTTTCTCCACTTTCCTCCGTGTTTCTCTTCTGTCCAAAATAGCACTCTTCATTCCCATTGTTAGCCAGCTTTAGACCCTCTCTCACATCTCACCTCCCACCATCTTCTGCTTTGTTACTGTGCTCCTGCCACACTGGCTTTGTTTTTCGAACAACTTTCCAGGTATATTTCCACCTCAGTGTTTTTGTGTCTTCGCTGCTTGCATCAGATTATTTTCTCTCTTCTACAGGGCTCTGATAAAATAATACATTATCAGAGACTATGTTCCTGATCACCCTATCTAAAATAGTTACTCTGTCCTCTTCCATTACCTTCTATTTTCTTCATAGAAATTATTATCTAAAATTATTTGTGTATGGCCTTGTCTCATTCTGTAAAATGAGATTCATGAGGGAAGGGACTTTGTCTTCTTTATTGCCATAAACACTGCCTGGCACACAGACTCCTCAATAGCTACTGGTTGAATTAGTCATTGATTGTTCTCCGAGCCCATTCTTAGGTTGTGATGAATGGAGTCTTTACTCTTGATGTTGCAATGATGTTGATGCTGCTGCAATGGTAGTTTTCATTGCTTGGGAGCCAGAAGTCAGTCTATGAACTGGTGATGCATAGAATGGGAAAAAGTTGGTGCTGCTAATTATTGCTTGAAAAAAAGCCATGTGACTTTCGTTTTCCTTACCAAGAGGAAAGTTGATGGCTTGATAATATCAGTTCACCTTTAGTATTCTATTTGGCTGCTCTTTTGAAGCCTTCCTTCCTTCCTTCCTTCCTTCCTTCCTTCCTTCCTTCCTTCCTTCCTTCCTTCCTTCCTTCCTTCCTTCCTTCCTTCCTTCCTTCCTTCCTTCCTTCCTTCCTTCCTTCCTCTCTTCCTTCCTCTCTTCCTCCCTCCTTCCTTTTTTCCATAATTGTCTTTGAGTCTCACTTAAACTGAATTTTGTCTAGATTAGAGAAGGTGGCAGAGGACAGTATGATTTACCCTGAGATTGTTCAGAGTGCTGGAAAGGAGAGGTCATTTAATCTCATCATCTAGTTTATAGATGAAGAAACAGGTTGAGAGGCTATAACTTTCCCAGGGTCCCAGTTAGTGACAGAACCAGGGCTTTAAGCCCAGATTTTCTAGTTCCCACTTCAAAGCCAAAAACATCTAAATCTGTGCTCCAAACCTACTAGTTAGTTGCTGACCTATCCAACAATTAAGTGCCTCTGTCTGTTTTCGTATTTGTAAAATGAGAAACATCCTAACTCAGAATTGTTTGGAGAATTAAAGTGCACATTTCATGGCAACTTGAAGACTTCAGTGTTTGTCAGCCTTTGCTGTTCCTGCCCTCTTCTCACTCTAGCAGTTTTAGCTATCCTTATGTAGAAGGAGATACTTTCTTCCCTAATTTAGCTAGTGCTTTTTTCTTCTCTGCATTCAGTTGTAGATCCTCTAGATCTTCCTCAAAGCTGATGTCTTTTAAACTTTCACAAGTGAAAACTTTAAAGTTTTATTTTTAAAAATTAGTCTAATATTTAGCGATTGATGTTTCCTTGCGATTGAAGCATATATATATATATATATATATATAGCATTTTTCATTTCAGAAATTTAATTATTCATGATATAGGAATAATGCTTCCAATTTTAAAGTGGTAAGGATTTCATCAACCACACTTTTATACTACCCAGCTTAACTGGCTCCTAATTGAATTACAAAACTAAAAATTACACGAAAGGACAGCAGAGGGAGCTATTGAGATTTGTTTACTACATTTTCCATTCTGCTAGCTGGGTTTGTGATATTTTTTCTTTAAAGAAATGTTCAGTAATGTTCAGACTAGACTTTCTCATCTCAATTATCAACATGCAGGAAAAGTTTTACCATATTGAGGAAATACCTGGACTTCCAAAAATGAGGCTCCCCAACCCCACTTCAATTTCATTATCACCCCTATTACTCCTATAAAAGTAGTTGGTATAAGAAAAGAAAGGAAAATTACAGTTGTAATTCTGGAAATGAGTTTATTCCATTAGTGTCCATCTGGGTCATCAAGGCCAGCTACTCATTGGCCATTGTCACCACTTGTGCTTTTGCGGTGCCCTCTGGAGACCTCTGTGTGCATCCAGGGTCTTGTGGGGGTTTCTGGTGTGACAGCCATTGCTCTGTCCCACCCTCCTGTGATGGTTGGAGATTATGAGACCCAAACGGGTTACAGTTCACAGTGTTTATGAAAAACTCTCATTAGAAAGGGGAAAGGTTGTACCTAGATTAGCTCGCGTGTGTGTGGTGTACGAGTGGATGGATGGTGGTTACGGGGAGGGAAGTAGAAAGTTTGTTTCAGGCCTTTCTCTGCTGTGGTCCTCATGCCACAGTCATGTGTATGACCCACTTTGCTCTTGCTATTTCTGTCTCTCTCCATCCCACCCACCATCCCTATGTCTACTAACTGGTCCTCAACCTCAGAGTCGTCCTCGCTGCAAGTCTATGCTCCGCACTTCAGCCACAGCCATCATGTCTTCAACACGACTGAATTCCTCTTCTAGGAATGTCTCCTTTTGTGTGCAGGTGCACAGAAAATGTCTGAATACATGGGGATACTACTTGTAGTATTGCTTGTAATAGCAAATTAAAACATGGGAACAAATCTGTTCGTCTAAAAAGTAAATTGTGAAACTTCCATATAATGAACTACTATATACCTAATGTAAGAAGATGTTAATGTATGTTCTTAAGAACTCATATAGTGATCTGTACCATCAGTTTTAAAATTTAACACACAACTGAAATATAACATTTACATTTAATTTTACTACATAATTTAAATTTACAGCAATTTTTAAAAGGAATTTTTAGGTAGAGAAAATTTCTGGAAATATGCACAAGACACTCATAAACAATGGTTACCTCTGAAGTATGTTGCCAGACTCGTTGGCTGCGGGGACGGACAGAGGAAAGATTTCACTTTTTGTCTACAAAGACAAAAAAAATCTACAAAGTTCAAAACTGTCTAGTATAAGTATAAGTTCTTAAAAGCAAATTTAAATTTAAAAGGATAAATATGATCTTCCAAGATTTAGTTCTAGCATCAGCGTGTCCCCTAACCCTTTCACAATCCCACTGGTGTGATTTAGATGGTGTCCTTTGTGGTCACTGACTTATAATCCTCTTCTGTATTTGAGGCAACTTAATATAGTGGAACCAATAATGGCTTTGATGTCAGGCATAACTGGGCTAAAGTATGACCCAGAAATTTACCTGCTGTGTAATGTTGGCAAGAAACTTAACCTCCTTTAGCCTCAGTTTCTTTGCTTTGACAGTGGGAATATTGATGCTATTTTTGTGAAATTGTTGGAAGGGACAGAGTGAATTTATGCAAAGTGGCATAATATGACGACAGGCAGATGTAGGTGCCCACTAAGCAGGAACAGGTATTATTGAGAGTGGAAATTGTTTTTTCCATTCTTAAAGGCTTGAAGCTTTATTGAATAAATGTAGTAATGCTTCTTACACTGAGTTTTCCTTGTGGCATGACATCATCTCCAGGCTTCGGTATCATGTTGTATCTGTATTATATCTCACTCACTCCAAGCCATCTCTCAGCTGGTTGTTTGGATGAACAGTCCTGATATGGCTTAATACTAAAGTCTGCTGACCTGTTCCCAAGAGCCCCCTAGTGACTTAGCTAGAAAGTGCGTCTAATGGTGGCAGCCAGGCACCATATCAGGAAGAGCACAGTTACTGAAAATTCAGAGTGAAGATTTGGCATTTTCATATCAACTATATAGGTAGTTTCTAGTCATACTATCTACCCATGATGTGAGTTTTACCTGGCCAGCATGAAGCAGAGAAGAGTGGTCAAATTGGTGTTGCTACTAAGAGTATCACCTGCCTGCATCAGATAGTAGGTTGTCTTGTAATTTTAGCAGTGTCAACCCTTGTTATGAATTACCTCTTTTTAAAGGCAGTTTTCCCACACTGCCTTTTATTATGCTTTCACTTTGAAATTATAAGCAGCATTTTCCCTGTACCAGAGTCTTGTCTACACAAAGTTTTGAATGAATGAATGCATCAATCCATGACTTTTGCCCAAGTGTGATAATAATTCCAAATACCTAATTGTATGTCATTTATTTAATGAGATATCAGACTATTTCTTTGGCTTCTTGAGAAGCATTTAGATGGTAAGAATCACTGATTGACTTGATTGTTCCACAAAGATAAACAGTACTGCTGGAGTTCACTTGTCTAGAAGATGCTTCTGTCACCTGGTACTGCAATAATGTGATAAGGTGATGCATCCAGGTAAGTGAAATGCATGTCAGAAATTGATGCTATAAAAATGCAGTGCTGCCTGTCTCTTTTACTTCCTTTCAGTAACAATTTGGAAGTGTGCTTGGTTTTAGCCTTTGTTTCTTTTGATACTTTGCTTTTTATATACAACAGATGTGTTGTATCTTCTATTTTAAATCTCTATTTTAAACCTTACCCCTTTTTCCCCCTAAGAACAAATAAAGGTCTATTTTTCTTTATATCCAAGATTGTTATCCCAGAAAATGAATCCATGAAAATGTGTCTGCACAAAATAACAGTAGCAAAATCTGTTCTCAATGAAATGTATTGTCTTAGCAAGAGGTCAGATGATTCTCCCAGATCACCGTGGCCAAACCTTTGCCAATCTAGTCAATATACTAAGTTATGTACCTGGTAGCAAGTACTTTCTAAAGTACATCTCCAGTAAGCCTATTTGAGGTGGATAAAAAATGGCCACAGTTCTTTTGTCATGCCCTGTGACTTTTTAACCAACAGAATGCAGTGGAAGTGACACTCGCCTGAGTGGCTTAAAGCCTTAAGAGACCTGGAAGCTTCTAGTTTTGCAGTTTTGAGAGCCCTGAGTGGTGACATAAAAAAATCTGGCTACCCTGTTGGAGAGACCAGAGAAAGACTGATACATCCCAGTGTCCAAGAAAAGCCTCTAAATGACTTTGGTCTCATTCCCGTCTGAAGGCAAGTGAGAGACCTGCTGGCTCTTTCAACTTACAGACATATGAGAGATAATAAAATGGTTGTTTTTTAAAGTCCCTAAGTTTTGTTGTGGTTTGTTACACAGAAAAAGAAACCAAAACAGAAATCGTTTCTTGAAACTGGAGTGCTGCTGTAACAAAAACTATGACATGCAGGCTTGCCTTTGGGATGCGTGGGAAGCTGGATAGAATTCAAGGAGATTGTTAGTGAAGCTTGTGAGGATAGGGAGGAAATTGTCAGTAGAGGCTGAAGAAAAGGTCACTCATGGTACTCAAGATAGAAACCTTGGCAGAAAGTTGATAACATGGAAAGTAGAAAATATACCTAATGAACTTGTGGTTATAGCTCATTGCATGTATTTGCTATACTCCTCTCCACAACATGGAAACGATGGCATCAATATTCCCTTTAGAAGGTGAGGAAATTCAGACTAAAGGAAGTTAAATATCTTTGCCAAATATCATACCTGGTAAGTTGCAGAGTCATGCTTTTAGCACAATTTGACTAGGGATTTTCAGGCAAAACAAAAAGTACCAGTGGGTTTCATTTGGCTGTATATTAAAAGGTATCAATAAAGAAAGGTGAATGAAAGAAGAAACTATTTAGTTTGGAGCAGAACCTAAAGGAAACCTTTCCAAGCAGGGAGCTCGTAGAGACTTGGCAGGTGTGTCTGTGTGACGAGGAAGTGAGAAAAGTTATGCTGTCTGACAGTGAATGGCAGCAACTCGGCCAAATCACATGTGACCCAATGCCTCAAGCCATTATGTGGACCATTCAGTTGGAGCAGAAGCATCCTCTGCAGAAAGGCTTTGGATTTCTGTTAAAATGAGCACATCATGGCCAACTCATGGAGATTTCCTCAAGGCTAACAAAATTTCAGGAAATACTATGGAACTGGATGTTCAAACACAAGGGTGATAGCTTCTCCAGATTGGTTATATAATGGACAAATTGGCAACTCTAATAATGAACCCCATACCCAGAGAATAATTGATGAGTTTTTAAAATATGCCCCTCACTGTGGAGAACACTAACTTTGTTGTTGGTACCTGGAGTCATTGTGCAACAGGCTGAGATAATTGCCCAGGATAAAGATTGACCCTCTCACCCCTAAACAAAGCAATGTCTCTGTAACCTGAGAAAAAAACAAGGATAGGAATAAAAACAACCCCCCTTCAGAGGAACCCAGCAATAAGGCAATATAGATATGGGTCAACAGGAATTTCCCAAAGAAGAGATTGGAGGGGTTGGCACTGGAGAAATTTGGTCCAGATATCAACTAAGGAAGGCAGGCCCCAGCAGCCAGATGTCCACTCTGTTGAAACAGAAAGTGCTTCTCTAGAACCAGATGCCTCCTTGGTGATCAACCTCCAGCCACTGGAGAAAATAAGTCACGGGGCTGCTTGGCCCTTGCCCCTGCATCCTGATTTGACAGCCTGTAAGGAGAAGATAGATGAGGGGTGGGACCAAGGTCTTTCTCTCTGATCCTAGAAGTAACTGAAGACCTTATACTCCCCTGAGGGTACAATGGGATAGGATGGAAGGACTGGGGGAACAAAATTTATGGCTCTTTTTTTATCAGTGTTCACATGATCAGGTTCTTTTGAGGGGTGAGGACCATCCATTCAATTGGCCAGATTTGAGAAAGGAGCAAAATGTGGAAGGCAAGTAACAGACACTATCTGGGGTGAGCTGTTTAAACCACCGTTAGGCACTGCTATCGCTCTTATTGCCGAATGCAGAGTTGGTCCTGATGTTTTGCGATACTTCTACTGTAAGTACTCATTTATATCAAGAAGTTTTTCTCAATTAAGAGGAGTTGATTATAGAGAGATGATAGTGGGATGAATGCACTAAGTAGGCCTCCAGTTCCATTCATATTATACAACAAAAACAATATAGAATTACAGGAGGAGAAAAGGAATTCAAAGCCATGATTAAGAATTTAAAGGCAACAGGGGTATGAAGAGATGAAGATTTATTACAATTGTTCAGTGTGACTGTTGAAAAGGCTAATAGAAGCTGGAGGCTTATGATGGATCATTGCTATTAATGCAATTGATATAGCCCTGGCTGTTCCAGACATTGCATATCAAAACTGTTGGCACCTGGAATCTCATCTTTGACATTGCAGATGGCTTTTATTTTAATGCCTTGGCACAAAGAGATCAAGATCAGTTTCCTTTACCTGGCTAGGGCTTCAATACACATTTACGGTACCACAACAGGAGTATATGAATTCTCATGCTACTTGCCACCAATAGGTGGGCTGAGACATGAAAGAAATCTCTCTTCCTTCAGGGAGCTTAGTTTCAGTGCATTGATGACATTATGCAGACAGGTCCTTTATTAGTTATCTATTTCTAGGTAACAAATTACTACACACTTAGCAGTTTAAAATAGCATATTTAATATCACAGTTTCTGCATGTCAGGAATCTGGCATGACTTAGGTGGGTCTTCTGCTTCAGAGTCTATCAAGAGGCTGCAGTCAAGGTGCTGGTGAATGCTGGGCTCTTAATTAGAAGTTTGACTGGGAAAGGATCTGCTTCCAAGCTTACATGATTGTTGGCAGGATTTAGTTTCTCTAAATTCAGTTGTTGGATTGAGGGCCTCGGTTCCTTGCTGGCTCTTTGCTGGAGGTCCCCCTCAGTTACTTGGAATGTGGGCTTCTCCTTTCTTCTTGAAGCCATCAAGAGAGAGAGTCTGCTATCAAGATGGAAATGACAATCTTATTATGAAGTGACACCTCTTCAGTGCTGAGGGATTCTATTGGTTAAAAGCAAGTAACTCAAGGGTAGAATCATACACGGCTGTGAATACAAGGAGGTGGGGATTATTAGACACTATCATAAAGGCTTCCCACCATAGACCTCAGTAAAGAATAAGTGACAATGACTTTAGAGCATACACTGACTCATGTGACAGCCCAGGATGTCTTATTAATCCTGATAAGACACGGGGAACAACCAAATTCTTGGGAGCGATGTGTTATGAGGCTCAAAGATTGACCCCTGGATGGAAAAGAAAAAGTTACATTCTGGTTCCCATACCAAAAAGGGAGCTCAGCAGTTTGTGTGATTATTTGGATACTGGAGACAATATCATCTTGTCCGTTTGGGCTGTTACAACAGAATACCATAGACTGGTTTATAAACAACCAACATTTATTTCTCACAGTTCTAGAGGCTGGGACATCCAAGAATAAGATGACAGCAGATTCAGTGTCTGGCGAAGACTCCGTCCCTGGTTCATACATTGCTATCTTCTCACTGTGTCCTCACATGGTGTAAGAGGCAAAGGACCTCTCTGGGGTTTCTTTTATAAGGGCACTAATCCCACTCATGAGGACTCTGTTGTCATAACTAATTACCTCCCAAAGGTCTCACCTCCAAATATGAAATATGATCACATTGGGGATTAGGTTTCAACATATGAGTTTAGTGGAGGGGAGGGAGGTAAACACTGACTATAGCATGCCTCATTTAGGCATTTTGTTGAGCCCAGTGAATACTTTGACCAGAAAATATGCCAAATGTAGCTGAGGATCTGACCAGCAAGGAGAGAGAGAGGCAGGGTAGCAGGCTGTTTTAGCAGCCCTACTCTTGGGGTCCAAAAACCCCAGAATCTCTTTGAACTACAGGTATCTTACTCTTAACTATGCTTATTAGAGTCTTTGGCAAAGAGTAACTGCTTTTCTGATGGCTGAGCTGAATTTAAAGCTAATAGTGTCTACTGGGTGGCAGCAGCTAGTCTAGACCCAAGACAACATTGGAGATTGACTGTGGTAAGGAAAGGTCAATACAATGGCCTAAATTAAAAGCTACTACTGTTGCTCTAGCTGATACTCTTATGGACCATATATATTTGTTTTACTGCATCTTGAACTGTGACTAACAGCATAACTGTCTGTTTGGGGAACCCAGGTGATTGGTATACTAAAGACACATCTCTATGAGGATGTGGGCTCTGGAAAGCCACTGCTGCAGCCAGTTGGGACGTTTATTTATTTATTTATTTTTATTCTTATTTTTTTAATTGAATCATCATTGATTATACATACTTTTGGGGTTCAATGTTGACATATGTTGATCAAATCAATATTACTAGTATGTATATTGTTACGAATTGTACTTATTCTTTATGCCCCTTGTCCAATCTCTCCCTATACCCCTTTCACTCCCCCCTCCCACCACTGATAACCCTAGATTTCTTCTCTCCCTGAAGGAGTAATGGTTACTCTGTTGATTTGTTGCCTAGATGATCTGTACAATGCTGAAAAGTGTGTTCAGATTCCCCAATATTATAGAGCAGATGCTTCTTCTGTCACTCTGGAATGGGCTTTGTGGAGAGAAACACCCTCTTCTTTTCTTTGGGCTCTGCTGGTGACTCTCCTTGTGTCAATGCACTCCAGTGGCTGGTGGACCATCTGCATGGTGGTTGTGGCGTCTAGCCACTTTTGTGGCAGCCATGGTTACTGTGGTGGCTGTGGTGGGCCACCCACATAGAGGTGATGTTTTTGGCATACTCCTTGGCTCTGGCAGTGTGTGTGGTTGTAGTCAGGGCATCTGGTCCCTGGCTCCATGACCCAGGTCCCCTGGCGGTCCCAAGGCACTGGTGATGTGCCTGGGCCACAACTAATTTTTTGTCTTTTGCTTACTTCTAAAGCATGAGAACTTCCTGTGGGAACCAGTACTTGAGCTGTGTGGCTGAGCTAAATTGCTGCTTTGCAGTTGTTTCCCTAGGAAAGGCTTTTTGTGTAGCTCAGGGTTTAATGGTTGACCTTATAGGTACTTCCGGCTCTCCAGAGACCCAGTGCACCTGGGTTGTGTAGAAACTCTGATCTAGGCCTCTGTCTTTTCATCAAACTGCACCCCATGCAATTCTGCATTCCTGACCAGTCTCCTCTGAGTGGTCCTGTGCTGATTCAGGGCAGATCAGCTGTCCTTGCTGTGTCCCAGTGTTCTCCCAGTGGGCCTGTCTCCCCAACCACCCGTGCTCCAAACACTTCTTATGGGATGGGCCCTGTGCTGGTCCCTTGCAATGACTCACTGGCCTCTGAATGGCTCCCCCTTTTCAGCTATTCTGGCTCCTCACTCCTGTGTGGGTCCACGGGAACCCTATTAGTGGTCTTGCTGTCCTGGGGGCCACCAAGGCCCTCTTCTCCCCTGCAGCCTCCAAGCAACTCCATCCGCAGGGCACAGCTGTGGTTTCTGCTGGCTCCTGCTCCATGCACTCAGCAACTCCAGCCTTAAAGTGACCGTGGCCTGAAATGCTACGAGCAGTTTTTTCTTTCTCTCATCGTCGCTTCTCCCACCTTTATGAACTCCGTAGGTCTCTCCTCCTCTTCCCCTGAGCTCCAGCTGCCCCATCTTGGCTGTTGTTACATTTTTATAGTTGTAAATTGGTTGATTTGTGGGAGAGAGTGACGCTGGGGACTGTCTATTTTGCCATCTTGACTGGAACCTCCAGTTGGGACATTTATGTAACCTATGTGAACACTCTTGGGAAGAGTCCATGCTGAGATAAGACCAAACAATATGCTGATCAGGCCGGCACAATCTAGGCAGGCAGCATCAATACCTGATTTTATCCTTATATACTAATTTCATTATCATTGTCATTTTCTGGATCTGTTTTTACTGACTGACAGTTTTCCTGGTTATAGGTCATATTTCCTGATCCTTAGCATGTTTGGTAACTTTTGGTTGAAATTGTAAATCCTATGTGTTTGAGTTCCTGGATGTTTTTTATAAGTACTGGAATTTTGTTTCAACAAGCTAGATATGATACTTGAGGGTTAACTTGATTTTTTTGAGGCTTGCTATTAAGCTTTATTAGGGCAGGTCTAGAGTAATCTTTGTTGTAGGGTTAATTTAACTCTATTATGTAAAGACTCAGATAGGTTTTTTAAAAATGGAAAAAATATACTATAAAAACACAAAGAGTGCGAAAGCTGGAGTGGCTATATTAAAATCAAAGTAGACTTAGAACAAGGAATAGTACCAGAGGTAAAGAAGGAAATTTCTTAATGATAAAAATGTCAATTCATGAAGGAGAGCTAACAATACAAAAAGCAATAACTGACAGAACTGGAAGAATAAATAGACAAAGCCATAATTATTGTTGGAGATTTAATGCTCTTCTCTCAGTAACTGAGAGAACAAGGAAACAAACAAAAAAATTATAGAGGTATAGAAGACTTGAGCAACACTATCAACCAACCTGGATCAATTTACATTCATAAACAACAACATAATACACATTTTTTTTTTCAAGTGCACATGCAACATTTACCAAGATAAATTTAACAGGATAAATTTGTTGGATCATAAAATGTCTCAACAAATTTGGGGGATTTTAAACCATGCCGAGAACAAAAAAATCTGTGCAAATCTCCAAATATTTGGAAATTAAACACCATTCTTCTAATGACCCATGGGTCGAAGATAACATCAAAAGGAAAGTTATAAACCACTTTGAACTGAATGTTATAATAAACAAAATCTATTAAAATTCATGAAATAAAACTAGAAGAATGCTTTAGAGGGAAAACTATAGTTTTGAATACTTACACTAGAAAAGAAGATATGTGTCTTTGTTTTCTGTTGCTTATGACAGAATACTTAAAACTGGGTAATTTATTTAAAAAGAGGTTCATTTTTTACAGTTTTGGAGGCTGGGAAGTCCAAGGTTGAGGGGGGTGCATATGGTGATGGTCTTCTTATTGGCAAGAACTCTCTGCAGAGTCCCAAGGCAGCACAGGGTATCATGGTGAAGAGACTGAAGCATGCTAGCTCAGGTCTCTCTTCCTCACTGTATAAAGCCACTAGGCCCACTCCCATGATAAACCATTAATCCATTAACCCATTAATCTGTTAATCCATAATGGACTACTCCATTTATGAGGGAAGAGAGCTTATGATTTAGTTACCTCTTAAAGACCCCATCTCTCAATACTGCCTCATTGGGAATTAGATTTCAATGTGAGTTTTGGTGGAGCAGGGTGTGGGGTATTCAAACCATAGCAATATGTTTAAAGTCAGTGATCTAAGCTTCAACCTTAAGAAGCCAGAAAAAGAAAAAAAACTAAACCTAAAGTTTAAAAAAAAAAAGAAAGCATATTATAATAATAAAGGGAGGAATAAAAATCAACAAAATAGAAAACAGTTGAGTAAACTAAAGAATCCCAATACTGGTTATTTGTAAAGATAAATAAAATTAATTACCATCTAGCTAGACTGATCAAGAAATAAAAAGATAATGCCCAAATAAACCAAAATAAAAGAGGAGATATCACTATATAGACCCTACAAATTTTACGTGTATAATAAAGAAATTGTGAATATATTATGCTCATAAATTTGATAACTTGGAATGGATAAATTTCTTGAAAAAAATGAATAAAGGAGAAATAGAAAATATAGATAGACCTGTGTTTATAAAATAAATTTGATTCATAATTTAAATCATTCTCACACACAGAAAATTTATGCCTAATGATTTCACTGGTTATGTCAAACATTTAAGGGGAAAAAAACCACCAATCTTACTCAAGCTCCTCTTAGAAAACGGAGGAGGGGGAATATTTTTTAATTTGTTTTATGAGGTCAACGATACACTAATGCCCAAAACAAAGGCTTTATAAGAAAAGAAAATAGAGACCACTATCTCTCACAAATAGGCTTAAAATCCTTAACAAAATAATTTCAAATCTAATTCTCTTGAATATATATAAAATTTATAGATTGTGAGCCAGTGAGGTTTACCCCAGAAATGTAAGATTGGATAACATTCAAGAATCAGTGTAATTCATCATACAGAAGAAAATTATGTAATACTTTCAAAATATATATAAAAATATTGGACAAAATCCAATCCCTACCTGTTATTAAATACTGTCAGCAAACTAAGAACTTCATCAACTTCCTCAAAGGGCATCTATGACAAACCTTTGTCCAATATACATAATGATGGAAAGCTAAACACTTTCCCACTAAAATTGGAAACGAGGCAAGACTATCTGCTCTCACCACTTGTTTTCAATATTGTACTTGAGTTTTTAACCAGTGCAATTATTCAAAAACAAGACATAGAAATCTTCTCAGTTTCAAAGGAAAAAGTAAAACTTTATTTATTTGCAGAAGGCATGATTATCTATGTAGAAAATTCAAAGTAGAGCTGCCAAATAAGCACAGGAAAAGACGCTTAACATTATTAGACATGGGTAATTAAAATTAAAGTCATAATAATATACTTCACACTTGTTAGTATATCTAAATTAAAAAATATTGATATTATCAAGTGTTGATGAGGATGTGAAGCCACTAGAACTCTCATACATCGTTGGTGGGAATGCGAAACAGTACGATCACTTTGAAAAACAGTTTGGCATTTTTTATAAAGTTAATCATATATTTAGCACATGTCTCAGCAATCTCATGCATGGGTATCTCCAAGAGCAATAAAAACATATATCCACCAAAAGATCTGTGTGTGAATATTTATAGCAGCTTTATTAATAGTTTTAAGAAACTAGAATTAACCCCAATGCTCATCAACAGGTCAATACATATATAAGTTGTTATACATCTATGTAATAAAAATGTCAGCAATAAAAAGAACAAACTATGGTATATGCAACATCATGGATAAATCTCAAAAACATTATGGTAAGTGGGAGAAACCAAATACCAAAAAGACTACACACTATGATTTGATTCATATGACGTTCTGAAAAAGGCAAAGCTTTTAGGGACAGAAATTAGAGATGATTTGTTGTCAGGGCCTGAGGTCTGGTTGAGGATTTCACTATTGGGATTGATCAAAAGATTTCATATCTTGATTGTAGTGGTAATACACGACTATTTATTTGTCAAAACTCATGAAATTTTACATTTCAAATGATGAATTTTATTGTATGTAAATTATATTACAGTAAATGTGATTTAAAACACATTTATGTTTATCTTTCAAAAGGTCTACAGTGATCATATTTTTTTGGTCATTTTTTACTTTTTTTGTTATATAAGTAATTCCAGCACTTGGAAAAAAAAATAACTCAAGCAATTCTAAAGAGTATCAGCGAAAAGTAAAGGTCTCCTACTTTGTCTGTCTCTCCAGTTGTCCCACCTCCTGAATTAACCACTTTTAATTGTTTTTGTTTTTAGCTGTCTAGTACTTTCCTCTCTAAACCTATATAAAATACTTTTATCTATAAAAGCTGATTTATTACAGTATACAGTACTCCTGCTCTGAGAAATAATTAACTTATATTGCCCCACCTTTATAACTCTCATTTTTATAATTTTGTCATTATTAATTTTAATTCTCATTGATTACCATTGTAGATTTTTTTTTTAAAGATGACCGGTAAGGGGATCTTAACCCTTGACTTGGTGTTGTCAGCACCACACTCTCCCAAGTGAGCCAACCAGCCATCCCTGTATACAGATCCGAACCCACTGCCTTGATGTTATCAGCACCACACTCTCCCAAGTGAGCCATGGGCTGGCCCTTACCTTGTAGATTTAATGAATACTTAAGATACAAGCTTCAGACTGTTTCTTTTGCCTCCCACTATGTAAGGTGTCAGCATGCCCACACTGCCCTGGACCTCCTTTTTTCCTTCTACCTTCCCTTCTTCAGACTATTTTTCCATAGTCACGATTCGTAACAATTATATTCTGTCCCAAGTGACCAGGTCAAATGTATTTACCTTTTCTTACATACTAACCAGTTTAAAACTATGCAGAATTTGAATTTGGTACTATAATTTTCTCATACAGCTATTTACTTTCTCTCTTCCCCTTCCCCTGCTCAATGGCTATCTTTTCTCTTGATGATAGAAGTGTATACCTAACTTACCCATATGACTAAAATCTTCATGCTTCTTAATAGTTCCATCTGTTCAATGGAGTTTATTTTCTCCTTGAAGGCATTCTCCTCAGAGCCCTCTGGCTTCCTGCTTTAATTTGGGTTGATTGCTTTCTGACTCCTGCTGCTCACTTGTCCTCAGATTTATTTTAATTGCACTCCTTGTTTAATTCCATTTGTTTTTGGCTCTGCTATTTTCTCTTTCTTGGAATCGTTTTTCATTTTGCTGGATGACATAATCAAGTAAATATTTTTTCATGTAAATATTTCCAAGTTAATATTTTTTTCATAAAGGGTAAGTACAGGGAAGTTTCTGAGTCTTTGCACGTGTGAAAAAGTCTGTTTTCTATATAACATTTGTTGATAGTTTAAAAGGACGTAGAATTTTAGTTTAAAAACTGGAAATTGCTTTTGTTTCAGAATTTTGCTTTATCTTCCTAAATCTAGTGTTATTGGTAAGAATTCCAGTGCCAATCTGAAACTTCTTTCTTTGAATATAACTCTTTTTAATTTTTTTTACAGGATTTCTTTCTGCCTTGGTACCTGAGTCCTACAACATGTTTACATATGGGACGTTTTTCATTCACGGTGAGGGGTACTTCCAAACTGAGGATTCATGCCACTCTTTAGTTTTGCAATATTTTCTTCTTTTATTTATTTGGTTATCTCCTACCTTTATTTTACCTATTCTCTTTTATTTAGATTTGTGTTAGATGATTTGAACCTTCTGGAATAAGCCTCTGTGTCTCTTAACATTTTTTATTTTATCAAAATTTTATTCTCTTTGTTTTCAAGGTCTATGTTTTGACAGATCTTCCTACCCAGTACACCTATGAATTTTTTTCTGCAAATATATGATGACCCTTGGTTGCTCATTTCTGTTTCAGAATGAAGGACTGGGTGTAGTTGGTGTGGCGTTGCTCTATCAAGCTTCCTCCATGAATGCACAAGTTCAGTGGGAGCTCTGTGTATGCTTGCTCACTTATTATCAATTCAACAAATATGTAATAAGCACCTATTGGTTGTTCTAAGAAATATTGACCATGGTGAGGAAAATAAGACATGATTCTTGCTGTCATGGACCTTACTTTTTAGAGGGGGAGATAATTAAAATGCAAATAAATAAATAATTACACTCTAATATATGAGAAATGAACCACAGTTATGTGAAAGCATGCAGTAAAATAAACTGATCTATTAGGACACTCTTGGCTGCCAGTGACAGAAACCAAACTGAACCTGAACTAATGAAAAGGAAACTTAATGACTCATTTAGTGAAAGTCCAGGTATCCAATGCTATTGTTAGGACTCTCTCTTTTCATCACTTTTCTTTTGTTTCTTTTCATTCTCAAGCGGATGCTACGCAAGTGCTAACAAAGATGTCCACTAGTGGTCAGGACCTACATTCTATAGCTTAGTGACTTCATTCTAGACACCAAAGCAACTTACAACACCTAACTTAACTGTCTCTTATTACTTAAGTAAACCCAACAAACAGATGTCTTTGTCAATATATAAATTCACACACACACACACACAAAAAAAAAAAAATGGGGGGGAAGAAGATATAACAACCACAATTACTTGAAGTTGATACGACAAGCAAACAGAAAGGACATTGTTGGGGGGGAGGGGGGGAGGGAGAAGGGAGGGAGGTTTTGGTGATGGGGAGCAATAATCAGCCACAATGTATATCGACAAAATAAAATTTAAAAAAAAATATTAAAAAAAAAATAAATAAAAGCCTATTCCAACAAAAAAAAAAAAAAAAAAATTTTGTAATGGTCCCAGGATTGTGTTTTATTGACCTGGTTGTGCCTCCTGTCTTCCGAAATTGTTACTATGTCTGAGAGCATGAGTGCTTTGATTGGCTAGGTATATGATATGTGTATCCCTTGAGTTGGGGGATGGAGTCATGCATAATGCCTTAGATTGGAGGAAGGTTGATTGCACAAAGAAAAATCAGTCAAGACAATGGATATGTAGTGGGAACTGCGTAACGTTTGATTTTAGATAGATTTATGTTCAAATCCCACCTTTTACTGTTACGTGCTATGTGATCAGGGGAAAATTAATCATCTCTCTGGGCATTTCCTTCTCCTTTAAAGCAGTATACTTATCTTGCATAGTTTTGAATATATTGCATAATGGATGCAATATGTCCTGCATAAAGCAGCTGCTCAATAAATAATAGCATTACTGCTATGGGTTAAATGTGTCCCCCAAAAGTTCATGTATTGGAAACTTGACCCCCATTGTCACAGTGCTATGAGGGTGGGAAAGCTGATTATGGTATTTGAAAGGTGGGGCCTTTAAGAGGTGATTAGATAGTGAGGACTATGCCCTTGTGAATGGAATGATCCATTCATGGAGTAATGGAGTGACTCTGATGGCTTTAAAAGGAGAGACGTGAGGTTAGCTCTCTTTTGCTAACCCATTCTCTCCATTTGATACCCTGTATCTCTACATGGGACTCTGCACCAAGACGGCCCTCACCAGATGTGCCCACTGGGCTGTGGAATTCCCAGCCTCCAAAATTGTAAGAAACAACTTTCGTTTTCTTTATTAATTATGAAGTTTCAAGTATTCTGTTATAAGCAACAGAAATGGACTGATTGGGATTACTTTTAAAAGAAGGATGTTATATTTGTTATAAACATATGCTCATAAGCTGACTTAAGAAAGAAAATATTCCAATATAGCCAATTTCCTGTGTGTACTCTTCCCTGGGCACATCCTCTCTTCAGCTTCCAATAGGAGATCACTAACCTGAATTTAATGATTAAATTAATGGTTAAATTTAATTTAAATAATCCTTATTATTTAGTATTGTTTTTCATATTGGTAAACTTTACACAAATAGCATTATACTGCATTTTTCTTCTGAAACTTGCTTTTTCGTTGTTGTTGTTCAAGTTTATATTTGTGAAATTCATGCATATTGATACATGTAGCTGTAATCCATTAACTTCTACTTTTACATAATGTCCCAGTATATGAATACATTGCAATTTTTTATTGCCTCCTTTCTTAATGAATAGTTAGGTTATTTATATTATTTTGCTATTAGAGATAAGATTGCATTGAACATTCTTGTGCATATCTTCACATAAATGTGCAAGAGTTTTCTCTAGAGCACATATATAGGAATGGAATGACGGGGTCTTAACGTATGAACATTTTCAGCTCCACTAGAATTCATCAGTTTGTTTTCAGAGGTTGTTTTAATCATTTACATCCCTAGCATTGTTTAAGAATTCCCATTGTTGTTCTTTATTTGAAAACATCTTTACCATCTTGGAGGGATGGCAGAAGATAGAAATGTAAGAAAAATAAGATAGTACAGTGGAATAAGTGTTTCAATTTGTATAGTAGAAACACAAAAATAATAGAGGTCTTCTGGATCTGGAAGTATAATAAAGTACATGGAAAGATGGGCCGGTCCTGTGGCTCACTCGGGAGAGTGCGGTGCTGGTAGCGCTGAGGCCGCGGGTTCGGATCCTATATAGGGATGGCCGGTGCGCTCACTGGCTGAACGTGGTGCAGACCACACTGGGCCGAGGGTTGCAATCCCTTACCAGTCAAAAAAAGAAAAAAAAAAAAAAAGTACCAGGAAAGAAGGGACGGTTGGGAGCCTCTTCTCTTTGAAATAGGTCGGGTGAAATTCCTAAGTGTCTAGCCACTAAGTTGAGGCTGCAGGACCTTGGTGTTTCTTCCACAGTCAGTAAAATGAAAAAGGGTACATTTCTCTAACAGATTTTTCATTATGTGCCTGCCTGTCTGATTAGCAAAGAATCACTTTCAGATAACTTTGTTCATGATATGTAAGTAATTTTTACCAGTTCTGATGATATAATTCTCTTTGGTGTCCTGGATCTCTGCTAACTATGGAATACTATGTAGAGAGAGGATTTTAAGTGATATATTTAGAGTCAACAGAAACTTTAACACTATATGATGATCTCTCTCTCTCTTTCTAAAATTTATTTATTATTATATATACCATAATAATAATAATCTCTCTATATACTATATATACATAATTATACATTCAGCCCTCTGTATCCATGGATTCCACATCTGTAGATTCAACTAACCATGGATAAAAATATTTTAAAAAATTGCGTCTGTACTGAACATGTAGACTTTTTTCTTGTCAGTATTCTCTAAACCGTATAGTATAACAATTATTTACATAGCATTTGCATTGTATTGTGTATTAAAAGTAATCTAGAGATGATTTAAAGTATTCAGGAAGATGTTCACAGGTTATATGCGAATACTATGGAACTTGAGCATCCAAAAATTTTGATATCCAAGGGACATCCTGGAACCAGTCCTCCATGGATACGAGGGATGACTATATATATAATTTATATATCTATCTATTTATGCACTTTTTTATTCAATATATTTTACATTTTTTAACAGTCAAATATCTTCAGCAGTCTAAAATTTTAGCAGTGAGGCCAGGACCTGTGTTTATTTTATTTTATTTTATTTTATTTTTGAGAAATGAGTTTTGAGCTAGATTTCAATCTCCCATAACAAAGTATGTCAAAGAAAGTGAATGATAGTTACATACTTAACAAGTTATATAATATATAAAGGTTATTATCCCCTAAAATAATTATGTAAAGTTAATGTTTGATTAAAATGTTTACATCAATGGTGCTTTGTAGACTGTTTAATAGTCTTTTTTATTATTCTTTAAAAAGATCAACAAAATTTGCAAAACTTTATCTAGACTGATCAAGGGAGAAAAGACAAAAGACAGAAATTACTTAAATCAGAATTAAAGCAGGGACATGGTAGAGCAGGTGCTTTTGTTATTATGCTGGAGTGGGCTTTGAGGAGAGAGACATCCTCTGTTTTTTCAGTCTCCACTGGTGACTCTCCTTGTGTCACTGCAGTGGGGTGTTTGTCAGGCCACCTGCACGGTGGCTGTGGCTACTGGTGTGGCATTGAGCCACTTCTGCAGGAGCTGTGGCTATGGCTGTGGCTGTGGTGGGCCACCCAAAAGGAAGTGGTGTTTTTGGAGGGTGCCTTGCTTGCTTCCCAGTAGGGGATGCTGCCCTTGGCTCCTGCCTATGACCCTGGGCATGCTCTGTTCCTTGCCTGCATCCAGGTGGCCAGGACCTATGATAATGTAAGCTGATGTGACAAAAACAGAATTGTCTACCTCACTAAAGTTAATACTGACTTAAATCCAAAGAAAGTTTAAAAAAATTTTTTTTAAGTCTTATTACAAGTAGCTGGAAGATAAGTGAATGTTTAGTTTTGCTTAAATATAACTAAAACTGGGGGACAGAAAATGTGACATTAATATTTGTTACTGGAGTAGAATTAAATTTCTGTATTTGAGGAAAAAGGATGTTAGAATAATTTAGATATCAAATAAGCCTTTTAAATAGGTTTTTTTTGGGGGGGGGCCTTGAGAGTTTAGGAATGATTTCTCAAAGAAACATGGAGAGACACGTGTGATTGCTCCCATTAGAAATGCCATTAGCTAGTTTCTTGAAGGAGACACAGTGAATAACTGATTTCCCCATTGTGACAGCCCTCCTCAGACTTTGGATTGAAATAATCTACTATCTTACATTAGTGCATCATTTTGCAGTTGTGAAGTTTTGCACACATTTTCAGTAATGGTGACAATAATCTGCTTCATGTTCCCTGCTCTGAAAAGAAAGTTAAATTTATATTGAACGGAAAAACCATTTCAGATCAGAGTTTGCAATAAGAGCAACAGTTTGGAGGTGATAAGTATAACTGAATTGAAGTCCCTGAGGAGCTCATATTATGTGCAAGTGTGGAATCTTCCAAACAAATGACCCTAAAGGTGCTTTTTCATATCTCCCAAGAGATGAGTTAAAGCTTGTTTGCCAAAGTTGCCAAGGTAGCAAGTGGAAAAGTTTAAGGATATTGGTAAGTCACCTGTGGTCAAAATCCTTCTAAGGAAAATCAGTGGTGACAGCTGTATCAGAAAATCAATGAGGGAAAGGGCAATGGAGGAGGAGATGAGGGTGTGGAAAATGGGGGACTTGTACACTTGTGTTGTGCAAGTCAGGGAGACAGAGAGAGGGAGAATAATTTGCTTTTCCTGCTTGAGAGTGAATCTTTGGAGAGAGCCCAGTGTCAGCTGTGGAGGGGAGATGGAAGCTGACGTGGCAGGTAGGAGAGAAGAAGGAGCTGCTTTAACCTGTTGCAACTAAGAGAGCTTCATCCCTCAGAGGAGGGAAAGAATCCCACAAGCAGGCCTCATTCAAGTGAGAGCTGGGGACCAACTCCAGTCCTCGCCTGAAAGTACAGAGCAATTGCTGGTCCAGGCACCAGTGGTGGTAAAAGAGCTCTATGTGTAGCAGAGTCCACAAAGGGAGAGGCACATTCTCAGAATTTTCCAGATCTGGCAAGACAAGAACTTGGATTCTTCAGGTCGACCCAGCAGCAGCAGTGCCAGAGTGTATAGGTAATCAGGAGAGCCCAAGACAAGCCTGCTGGGTGGGACCGGACAGGCAGGAGGCCCTCGGGTCCACCCCAGCCTTCTGTGGGGCCTGAGGCAGGAGAAAAAATGCAGGCATACGTGCCATTTGCCCGGACATTTAAGTTATAAATCAAGAGAAAACATTTTGTAGTAAAATCAGTCTTATCCTCCTGCCATGAAAAATACACATTTATAATGACCTAGAAGATCAGGCTTACTTGGAATTCTTGGATTTCTCAGAATTTCTTATCAGAATGTGGCTGACACATTTCAGGATGCCCCTTTTGCTACACCATGCCCCCCTCCCAGCTCCACCCAGCACGGGTGGATTGGTGTGTATGTGTGTGGCCCTCTCCACTTGCAGTCCAAACCCTGTCCGCACCCTTTCCTGCAAATAGCCATGCCTCAGGCATGTCTCAGGCTTAGAGAGGAGTACATCCGAGGAGAGTTTGCCCTCAATGAATGTACCAGGGGAAAAGGCTGTCCTGGCCCTGTTCTGGAGGTCTAGAGTGAGGTCTGGGGGTGGGCTCTGCCCCCACACTCCTTGCCTGGTGGGAAGGAGCCTGGCTACAGGAAGGCCAGAGGCAGGATCTCTAAAGCACAGGGCTAGGCCAGGGACTGGACTATGGATTAAAAAAAGCACTCAGTGGAAAGCCCACAGTACAGTGGCTGGAAGTAGTTTGGAGGCTGCTCTGGTTGCTCCTCAGTTGGCGAACCAAGTGAGGTGATTTGCTACAGGCAGGTGGGGCGTTAGCATGCCCCTACGCTTGTATTTGGGGAAAGTCCCCATTACACTAACTTCACAAGTTCTCATGAAGACAATGAGATGTGTTTGACTATAGCGGAAAATCCTATTGAGATTTGCATATTCCGGTATTTCATTTTACTGTTTCCTTTTCAGTTCCCCCTAGTCTCTCCCCCAATCTCTAATTCACTCCTTGTGATTCACATTCTCCTGAGACTTATCCCCCTCCTTCATCCCCAATAGCAGATGATTTTTGCTCCTGTTTCATATAAAACACAGAAATGACAGGGGCACCACCTCACACCCCCCCCAACCATGCTCCGTGTTCCGTTTGTCCGTCCTGGTCTCTTTCTGCTGCAGTGCAGTAAGAATCCCCCCTGCCGAGGCTATTTCCACCATGAGTGTGCTGGGCCCGTGTTCTGCTGCTGTCCCAGAGGCTTCGTCCTGCCAGTTGTCCCACCCTCTCCAGTCTGCAGTCTCTCCCTCCTTTCGGGCTCTTTCTAACAGCACTAGAAAGTATTCAGCCTCCCCCACTATAGACATCGACAACTTCTCCTTACCTCCTTCCTCTCAGCCACCTCCTTATTTTTCTCCTCCTTTGTCATAGCCAGACTTCTTCAAAGTGCTCATTTCCTACTCGGTACTCAGTCTCCTGCACCTGTCAATGGAAGCTGCTTTCAATGAAGCTACCAGTTACCATTATCATGTTGCCAAATCCAATATATACTTTCTAGTTCTCTCCTTTCTTAAAGTTCCAGCGGCCTTGATGATTGCATCCTCTTGCCAGAAACATTCTTTTCTCTGGCTTATACAACACCAAATTCTAGTGGCATTAATTCTGCTCTCTCCAGTAGCATTTCCCCCAACTTCTGTGCTGCCCCCTGTCTCCTAGGCACCCCTTTGATGTTGGCTTCCTTTGGGATTGTGGTTGATGATATTCTCTTTTCTTACTCTCACCTCCCTTGCAACATGTCTCATCCCCCTGCTTGGAGGATGAAAGAAGGAAGCATTGACTCTTCAGCTTTCACCTGCCCCTCTGCATGTGAAAGGTGGTCCCGTGGGTGCTAACACCCTTACATGTACGTCCAGGTGAAGCACGGAGGAATGTCGAGGTGGTTCCTATAGACGTCCCACAACTAGGTGTCTGAGAAGCCCTGGTGCAGGAAGTGAGAGACAAGGGCAGGAAGGGCCCTCACAGATCACACAGCGCCAAGCAGGTCAACACCTGCACAGACCGAGTGCTGCCGCGGGGCTGCGGCAAGAGGTGGGTTGGGAAGATGTGAGGTAAGGCTGTTCTGCAGCGTGCCGTGTTCTTCCCTTCTGCCTGCCTTCCCACACGATGCTCCCTCCTCCTGAACACTGGACCACTTTTGTTTATCTGCCAACTTGCTTATCTGTTGGAGGCAGTAGAGTGGAGTGCAGTGATGCTTGGACTTTAGAGTGCATCATGATCACTTGCAGGGGTTAACACAGACATTGCAGAAATATCTTCCCTATGATATTTGCTTCAGTAGGTCTAGGGTGGGACCTGAAGATCTGCATTTCTATCAAGTTCTCTCAGTTCTGAGATGATGCTGATGCTGCCTGTGGGGCCACACTTTGAGAACCACAGGTGTAGTGCTTATGAGCAGACTCTGGAGCCTGATTGCTTGGCTTTGAATCCTAGCTCCCCCAACTAAGGGATGTGTGATCTTGGGAAAGTGACTTAAACCTCTGTTTCATCATCTCTAAAATGGGGATAATAGTAATGCCTACTTCATACAGTTGCCAGGAATAAATGAGTGAAGGTCTACAGTGTGTTTGGAAGAGTGTCCAGCATACAGTAAGAGCTCTATAATGGTTTACTTTTAGACTCAGCTTCAGCAGTGACACCCCTGACCTCCTCAGACAGAGCTGCTGTCCTTTGCCTGGGTTCATGTAACCACCTCTATTCTAGCACATGTCGTATTGTGTTGGAAAGGGCTGGTTCTGTCTGAAGAGACTAGTAACTGTCAGATGGCAGAAACCATATTCATTCGTCTTTTCATTTGCAGAATGTCATCAATGATTTTCACACAATAAGATGCTTAATAAAAGTACACTGAGTAAATGAATGAGAATTATCATTTACAAACATTTATCAACCTCCATCTGCTATCTACAAAAGCTCTATTGGGTGCGCTATTCAGAGACATGAGATGATTTCATTAATTCAAGGCTTCCCTTCACATTCCAATACTTCAGCCCAGATGTCTCCACGTGGATCCACTTCCTCAGCCACCACTTACTCTTCACCCTTCTCGGATCCTACTTCAGTCTCTATCACTGCACTCAGACTTCTTATGACGTGGTCATTGACAATCTCCATCCTGCTGAACGTGAAGGACAGTTCTCCATGTTTAGGTCGGGAACATTGGATGCCATTACTCTTTCTTAACGTGTTCTCCTCTCCTGGGTTCCCTGGCACACCCTCCTGGTTTTCTACCTACTTAGTCTCTACTGTTGATTGTTCTTCCTCCTCATCTTCTTTTATCCAATCTCTATATGCTCCAACACCCCAGGGCTTGCTCCTGCACACTCTTTCTGCTCCATCTACAACCTCCACAGGTATCTGCTCTCATGGTTTGAAATGCCACCTATTTGCTGATTACCGGGAAATTGATATTTCCAGCCTGGTTTTGTTGCTTGAGCTGCAACTTTGTAAATCTTACTGCTAACATCTCCACTTGGAGGAGTCAGAGGCATCTCAAATTGAACATGCTTAAAATAGAGCTACCCACCCCATACGCCACTGCCCGCCTGCTCTCTCCAGACCCTGCTCTACTCAGTCTCAGTAAATGCTCAGCCCCCAAACCTGGGAGTCAGCCGTGATTCCTTTTTACATTCCACCATTCACATCTAACCTCTCAGACATATTTCTTAACAACAGTCACTTCTGTCCAATTTCATTGCCACTGGTCTAATCCCAACCACCATTGTCTGGCACCTGTCCACAGGGACACCTTCCTCACCAGTCCTATCACTTCCTCTTGGTTTATGGGCTCATGCATTTACCACACAGCAACCAGGGAGAATTAAAAAATATAAACCAGTTTATGTCACTTCTGCTCTTTAATCCAAAATCCTTTCTCTAGCCTCTGAGGCCTTGCATGCTGGGGCCTCTGCCCACCTCTCTGAGCTATTTCACATTCTGTCCTCCTGCATCATCGCACACAGGCTCGCCATCTCCTTTCTGTTTCTTAGTCACTTAGTCTCTTTGCCACAAGGGTCTTTGTGCTTGCCTTTCCCTCTGCCTGGAATACTCTTCCTTGAGCTCTGTGGAAGTCTACTTCATTCTCACCGTTTTGACCTCAGGTGGTCAAATATCACTTTCTCAAAAAGGTCTTTCTTGACCATGCTTCATAGGATAACCTCTGTCAGATATTACATAACCATGTCGATTTTTTTCATAGTACTTATCACAATCTGTGATTATATTGTTCAGTTGTTTATATATTTATTGTCTAGCTTTCCCAGCACAGAGGAAATCCTATCAGAGCAGAACATTTATTGTCTTGTTTGCCACTGTATTCCCAGTACCTAGTGTAGTTTCCAGCACATAACAGGCATTTAACAAATATTTGTTGAATTAACGTTTATTTAGTATATCATTTTCTGAGTATCTATTGGCCTGGGAAGGGTGCTGAGAGTAGAGAAGAAATTGTAATATAAGGTTCCCGCCCTGCTGCCACATCTGTGTTTAGTCATATCAAAGTTAAATCTTTTAGAATGTGAACTGCTAGAAAGTAAGACCCCTTGTATGTGGACGTAGAGTGGTGGACATAACTGAATGCTTAATACTCTTTCACCATGATAATAGTGTTTTGTCGTCAATTCTATTGGGTAGCTATAAATACATAATGGAAAATCAAACTTTTGAGAAAGAATTTACAAATGCATGACTGGGATGCATATCTATATATATTATATAAAATATATAGATATATATTATTAGATATATATATATATCTTTATAGATCTGTATCTATCTATCAAATTAATTTAAGAACTAGATTTATCTAGTGAAACATTTCATCATTTGTTTCAAATGGTTCAACTTGCTTAACTTGATTGGTAGTCAATGAATCAGTTGTAAAGCATTTTCTTTTTCTTTCTTTCTTTTTTTTTTTTTGCTACTGGTTTTGTATTTGCTTCTTGCATGATCAAAGCTGTTTAAATGTTATCTAACCAAAATAAAATATTTAGATTTCTAATAGGGCTTTAAAAACAATTATATATTCATGTATTAATTTTTATCTTCTTAAGGGAAAATAGTGAGAAATAACAAGCAAAAGGTGACAGGTCACTTCTGCCAGGGCTCGCAAGTATCCCACCTCCTGGTATTCCTGTCCTTAAGACATGCTGGATTTAGTGACATGATTCTAATGAATGGAATTTGGTAAAGGTGGTAGAATTAGGCTCTAAAGGTGACTTTGATCTTGTTTCCACTCTCTTTGGCTCTTCTCATGTGCCTGCACTGATGAAACAGACTAGAGAGGCCCATGTGGAAGAAACTGAAAGTGACCCCAGCCAGCCACCATCGAGGAACCGAGGCCTCAGTCCAACATTCCTGAGGAAGCAAATCCTGCAACAACCACCTCAGTGAACTTGAAAGCAAAGTTTTCCCCAACTGAGCCTTAAGACGAGGCTGTAGTCCTAGACGACACCTTGATTTAAGCTTTGTGAGAGACTCTGACACAGAGTTGGCCTGAACTGGGATTCATAATGCACAGAAGCTATGAGAAAGTAAATGTATGTTGTGTTAAGCCACTAAGTTTTGGGATAATTTGTTATACAGAAATAGATAACTAATATGACAAACTTTTATAACAATGTAAAGGGACTGGGTAAAAATATTAATTGAAAGTCCATTGTGCTATATCTTTATCTGTATTATCTCATTCTTCAGATCAACCCTGCTATTCACTTTTGAGTGGCATTTTCCCTGGCTTTCACAGAGTCAGCATAAGCAATTATTGCACCCATGCATTTCCATTTGGGCTATGTGCCAGTCGTCAATTTATTGCCTGTCAGCTGCGAATTCACCTTTCAATGCTTGCTCTGCAGTAGTGGACAGACTGCCTTTACACATTTCTTTTTGACAGGAAGCATGATGTTAATCTTTCTCATAGAGGGCGCTGAAAGGACATTTCAGGAGGAAGGAGCTTTTCTTGTTGCTTCTGGTGGCTGCACTGTCAGTGGTGTAGGGGTGAAGACTTCAGTGGTGCTCTGCTCCAACCAGGAGGTCCCTCTCCTCAGTGATTCACAGAAGCAGAGTAATAGAGAGAAGAATACCTGGGCAGGGAATCAGGGAGCCAGAGACCTCTTGATTCTATGATCAGTTGACAGGATAAGCTCAAACAGGTCATTCTTTTCTTCAGTATACAAGTATGGAGAATCTATACCAAAATTTCAGCCTTGGTATTGTGCTAAATGTAGGAACTACTGCTAAGAATAAGACACCATTCCCATTTGCCCTTAAGGAAATTTGAGTCTGAGGAAGAGAGGAAAGATAACAAAGTATTAAAATGCAACATGAATATTTCCTTGATATATGTACAAAGGTAGCCCAGAGGAGGAGAAGAAAGCCAGTAACTGTTCCTAGAAAACAGAGGGAAGGCTTTACAAAGGAGATGATATTTTGAGTCATAAAGGATAAATAAGATGGGGAAAGGCATTTCCAGCAGATAGAAAAGTGTGTACCAAAGTGTAGAGGTGTGATAAGGAAACAGTAATACTAATAATAGATCACATGTTTACAGAGAATTTACTATTTGTCAGTTACTAGGTTAAAAATTTTACATGGAATTTAATCCTAATTAATAAATTCTAATGAATTAATCCTCCTAATAACCCTATGAGGTTGGTTAGAGAGTTCCTGGCACCAGTGTGTCTCAATAAAAATGTGTTGAAGAACTGAAAGTTGAACTATCCTTATTTTGAAAATGAAATGGAGGTACAGAAACGTTAAGCAACTTGTCCATTGCACTAAACAGCTCTGCTCTGAGGTGGGAGTATGGATGAGACATGCACGGTGGCAGAAGAGCATGACATAAGGTTGGAAAGGTAGGCAGGGCTGGATCATGAAAGGCCTAGCCTGATGTCACCTCTAAGTGCTGGACTAGAGACCTCTAGGTCAAAGAGTCTCTGAGTGCTTCAACCGTGATGTTCTCAGGGATAAGATTCCAGGGCCTTATTTTAGTCATCCATTAACCTTTCACATTCTTTTTCCTATGTGAGATTTTCTGAGCTTAGAAGGACAAAATGTGTATGTCTCCCAAGAAAAGAGGATATGGGGTATGGTCATGACTAATTTCCTGAGGTCACTTGCCTGTGAGTCCTAGGAGTTTGGGATGTTGATGGAGGTGGGGTGGGCTGGGTGTGTGCACTGATTGGGGCAGGTGGGCTGGGTGTCCCCCCACTAGATAAATGCCTAAGAAATAAGAGGCTAATGGGGGTGGGTAGCTGCACCATCTGACCCATCCCACAGGTGCTGAATGAAAGAACAGCAATGGCCTGCTATAATACTGACTCAGTGACCAAGCTAGATAGCTGTGGATATGATGGGTTCTCTGTGTGAGGTTATCCTTAGGACAGGGTTGACTTAACAAGAGGCCATGGCAGTGCAGCAGAAAAGCTCAGGTTTGAAGTTAGCCGTGCTGGGAGTCCCTGCTCTGCCACTTCCTAGCTGTTCAACCTTGGTCATATTCATTTTGCCTCTCCAAGCCTCAGTCTCTTCATCTTAAAACAGTGAAATAAATACCTATTTCACTAAATTGTAGTTGTGCTTAAATGAGATTAGATATTGAGCGTGCTCCTTACAGAGTAGGGGCTCAACAAAAAGAAGTTGGGATTATTATTCATCGAGGAACTTCAGGGTCAGTCCTCTATTCTTACTAAAGCAGAAAAGGGTGCGGGAGGCAGGTTAAATGAATGACGAGATGAAGATTGAACATAAAATTTTAAGGGCCATAGATTATTTTAATAATACTAAACTGATTTCCAGTTTTATATTAATTTTACTCTATAGACTCTGCGTCTATATTAAAACCTCTTTCCACAGCATTCGTATTCCTCATCCGCTGTTCTCTAAACCTATAACATTGTCATCATTCTTAATTCCTGGTGACACCTTATGCTAACCTATACGCTCCAAGAATGACCATTGTAATTACTTTCCTAAGATATTTGGTGACAAGTTTGATTTCATTATAAATTGTTGGACGGTTACTGAAACCAATTCTATTGACCTTGATCTTTTGAGAAATTGATGTCCTTCTTTGTTTTCTGATCGTCTTCATGGTGTTCTCACAATTACTGAGATTTATTAAGGTGTTTCAGAAATTGTTTCTTCTGTGTTGGCAATATAGCTTCTAGTCTCTCGTAACTTAGACGATAGTGAAGCTTTTACTGTTGTTTTGCAAAAGCAAGCTTTTCTTGGAATTGAACCATTTTACTTTTAAGAGAAGCCTCTCACCTAATAGATTATTTGAGGCGTCACACATGCTACAAAATGCTTAGAAAACCATCAGGTAGACATAAGCGCTTAAAAGATTTCCACGTAGTTAGGTAAAATTCAGAGCTGGTAGATGACATTCAACATTGGTTTCTGCTTCTAAAAGGGGCAAGAGATAGGGAGGGAAGGAAAAAGAAAAGGAAAATTACAAAAACTAAAAATGCCCACATATTTTGAACTGAAGTTGTTTAAATATCTGATATTGTTGAAAGCTGTCCACGTTGAGTCTTAAGTCACTAGCAAATGAAATAGTTGATGTGATCTAAGTCTGAAAAGACTGGTTCCCAGTGCCAGTTTCTGCTCTCTCTGTCTTTCCCTCTCACTCTGTCCTCCGCTGTCCCGCCAATCCTCTCCTTTTCTGTCTTTTAAATTTGAAAACTTTATTAATTTTTTTATATATATGCACACATACATATATATGCCCATACGAAGGTACTTCAAAAAGTTCATGGAGGGGTTCATATTTTCCTTTAATTTCATTTTTCCATGAACTTTTGAAGTACGCTTGTATATATGCACATATATGAGTATATGTATGTTTGCATATATATAAAGAAAAATTCATATAAAATTTACATAAATGCTTAAATGGAGTCAGATCATAATTTTTTTCAGGGCTGTAATTTTTTTCATTTTGTTCGATTCCTCTTGCCCCTCACCTTTTCTCCTCCCCCAAATCAGGCAGACCTTACCTCCGATGAATCCATTTTTCTTCATGCTCTATAATTATAAACAAATTATATGTAGACACAGTCATATGTGCACAAGTATACAAATAAAGGCAATTCAGTTGTTTTTAAAACAGGCTTATATGATTTGTACTTTTCTGCATTTTCTTTTTTTTTCCACTTAAAAAAAAACTTCAAAAAACCTCTCCAAGTATATGGTAAAACTCAAACTCATTCTTTTAAGTGATGCAAAATATTTCATAATGTAAATTAATCTTGATTAACTACAACTATTCCCCACATTGATGGGCATCCACTCATTGACCGTTATCAACAATGCTACACTAACCTACTCTCATGTATTTTTAGATACTGATGCTTTTATTTTTAGGTGATATAAAATGTGATATATTGTTATGTGACCAGTAGAATTACTAGATCCAAGAGGATAAGGATATTAAAGTGTAACAGATGTTGCTGCATTGTTTTCCAGAAAGAGTATAAAGCTGACATTTCACCCAGTAGTGTAGGAGAGTCTCCTTTTACCCACATACTTGTCAGTAGTAGGTATTTATTTTGCTTTAATTTTTGTCAAATATGATATCTCATGTTAATTTGTTTTTGTGTTTTCTTGGCTACTAATGAATTTGAAAATCTTTTTATGTTTTAGCTGGTCACTTAGATTTGCTCTTCTATGAAATGCCTATTTATATCCTTTGCCCGTGTTATTGTACATTATTTTGTAAGATCCTTTTCATATATTATAGATGATAAGTTTTGATAATCTACTAAGATGCAAAATGTTTTTTTCCTAAAAAAAAACTGTTTATATATATTATGTATTGACTTTGTTTATGATACTGTCACCCTAATTAAAAAAATTATATTGTTAAATGTTTTTCTTTCCTCCCTCCCCCCATCCCTCTCTCGCTTCCTTCCTTCCTTTCTGCCTCCCCAGTTGTTTTTTCTTTCTTTAAGCTTTTGGTTTTTCTCACTTGGTTAATACATTTGCCTCTATACTTAGATTGTATATGTAGTCTCTTACATTTTCTTTTAATATTTTAATTTTATTTAATTTTAGTTTACTATTAAATGTTATACATCTGGAGATTGCTTTGTATAAAGTGTAAATAGAGGCCCAACTTTACCTTCTCCCCAGTATCATGCCAGTACTCTACATTAAATCATCAATTTGTTATTCAAAAAATTAATGTATCTCCTTGTCACATCCACACTAGGATCTATTTCTGTGTTATCCATTTTATGTCACTGATTTATTATTTTAAATCTATTCATGTCAATCCATACTAACTTTATTGCAATAACTATAAAGTAACAATAACAATAAAGTAACTATAAAGTAACAATAAACTAACTTTATTGTATATGCTATATCTTTGCATTTGTTCCAATTTTGTCTTGTGTCTTCCAATAAAACTTATACGGTTCTTCATATATGTGGGGTGCTTGTATTGTTACTACTTTTTAGTTTGCATTAATTTTGTGAATGGAATATTTTTCCATTTGCATTTGTAAGTGCTTATTATTACTGCAGAGAAAAGCAATTGATTTAAAAGTCTGTATCTTGTACCCAGCAGTTAGATAATTTTGGTGAGTATATAGATCATATTTACCATTCATTCAACAACTACTTATTGAATGCTGTTCTAAGCACCAGGGATATAGCAGTAGACAAAACATACAAAACTCCTGTACTGGTAGAACTCACTTTCTAATGCTTATAATAAATAACCAGAGTGGAATATATGGTTTAAGACATTGAGAGTGAAGGATATGATAGGCTGAAGGAGCAAACTCAGAGTATTTATATGACTTAATGGCATTCTTCAGGATATGACAAAGTAGTGGTGACCAAGATACTGATTCTCCTTCCAATCTGACTTTTCTGAATTCTTGCTACCACCTTTAGAGGTGTCGACCATTTTCCTTCTCAGTGTTCCTCTATTTCTCAACCACATCTTTTCTTTGATGCGTCACGTGCTCTCAGTTTAGGTGCTCTGAGACAGAACTTTTAATTTATGAAGTTAAGACATGTATAAAATCTGTGTTGCCATTTGGAACTCAAGTAGAAAGATAATAGGCGAAAGGACTGTTATTTATCCAAGTCTTCTAGAAACCAATTATTTAATTACTATGTCAACTTCAGCTCCTTTATCCACATATCTACAGACTTTGCCTGGATTTTCATCATAAAACAGTGTTGGGTTGCTTTGTTAAAGTCTAAATAGATTATTGTTACTCTGGTATTTCTGTGTAACCAATTCAGTTATGTCAAAAGAAATGACGATGTGGTCTGATGTGGTTCAGGCCTTTATAAATGTGTACTGATAACTTGGCTGTGTGTCCTTCTTTCTGAGATAGACAAAATTAATTACTTTGTTGTGTTTTCAAGTAATTTTGAGACACCAAGATACAAGTCACTGTAGTGATTAACAATTGATTCTTTGTCTCTTCTGGAATTTAGCTCAAGTTATTTTCTAAAGCTCTGGAATAATTCTTTTGATGACTATAATAAATCAAAGATATCTTTTCCAATAATTTTCTGCCTCATAATCCTGATAAGATTGTTAATCTTTATTATTGCCTGTCTAGACGCTTATATCTAGGGGCTGATTATGACAAACTTGAATTATACATTAATTTCCTTCTCATTTGTTTTCAAGCTTATTAACTCAAATTTATAAACCAACTTCTGCTTATATGCGCCTAGACCAAGAATATTATACTGAATTGTTTCAGAAGCTCCATGTACATAGTAATTGATAATCAATAAAAGGTTCTTTAAGTGATTTAGCTATCAAAACCTCCTTTTTGGCCAAATTTAGACTAGAGATGAGCTCCATGACAGACAGAAGTGTGCTGAGCACCTGATAATCACATTTATTGTGAGTGGGAGACACTCAAAATTAAAATCATGCCAGTTGGTAGGCTCTCCATGTTGCAAAGAACCACATAGTCTCTCTCTGCATTATATTAGAGAGATTTGTTAATATTTATCTTGTTATGCTTGGATTCTCCCACCTAGACACTATGCTCCTTGAAAATAGAGATTATGTCTTTATATACTTTCGACCAATCGTTATCCCCTAGTCAACGCAAGCATACATGTGGCACTTAATGAATGTCACGACTTGCAGGTTTGAAGGGTTATCTGGTCAGGCTGTCCTGGACGGGGTTATGCAGTCACGTGGAGTGTGCCACATCAGTGAGATGACACTTCCAATGCTCTTTTCCCACTGCAAACATCCTAATGCAGAAATAACAATTTTAGGCTAAACATCTGAGTCAAATTCTTTGGAAAATCAGAATGTATAAAGCAATTTCTGATGAGTCAATGTTAGCTCCCAGGCGGCAAATTACTTCTTTGAGGGTACAGCAGGGGGTAGCAACTGGCTGTTCAAATGACACCCGCTTCTATTTCAGAGTGCCCATGCAGGTGGAGAGCTATCAGAATCAGAATGCCCCTCTTAGTTATGTCACCGTGTCTAGGTTAATGGGAGGAATATCTCTGTACTCAGAACTTTACCCTTTAAGGAAGTCATTTAAAGGTGTAGGTTGAATTCAGAGGCTATTTCCCATTCTGCTCATGTTTGAGTATGGATTTCATTGAAATTTTCAAAATTTTGAAAATACCAAGAAATATTTTTCTTTTCAAGAGGCAGAACTAATAGTAGGAGCAGTTACAAAGAAACTCCTCTGAAATGTTTGCTGGGAAGGTAGAAAGTGAGTTGTGCTGTAGGTAGAGGGTGACTGAAAATTCAGGGTTAGGGACAGACACCACCTGTACATTCTCCTTGAATCTAATGTATGTTTCTATTTAGAACAGAAATGCTAGTAATTGCCACCAGTAAATACATGTTTACTAGTGTCAGACACTTTATATACATCCACAGTTAAGCCTCACAGAATATTTGAGTAAATTTAATTATCCCCATTTTGCAGATGAGGAAATGAAGTATAGAGCAGTTAGGTTATTTGTTAAAAACGACTTAGCTAATAAATAGTAGTACCTTATGTGGCTTGGATCTATGGCAATGGAACTCTAAAATCCGAGAATTGTTAAACTCTATACTATACTAACAAAACAACGCGAAGTGGGCTTAGCAAAGACTATATTCCTTATTGTTTTGGTGTTGTATTCATTAGGCAAGAACCTTGTTCTATACAGTAATTCTCTATAGAACGAATTCAAGTAAAGAATTTTGGGTGTATATTATTGATATAAATGCATATTTTTTACAGGTAATTATTTAATTCTTGACTTGCATTTTCTTTACGACAGTACATTTAAGTTTGCAACAACATGAACACCGTGGTAGGGTTCAAATTGCTAAGCATCTATAAAGATAATCATGATTTAAAAAATAACAGTAAGGAAGCACATTTGACCACCAGATGGCAGCATTGTAGGCTTTTGAAAGCCTTTCAAATAGAATCTCTTTCCAGAGAGCAGAATCTTAAATTTCATTACTTCAGCACGTGTTCTACTGAAATACACCTTTACATTAACTTGGAAGAAAAATATACTTCATTTTGACACGGAGAAAATGAGCTTAAGGTCTGAATTATTGGAAACCTGGATTAAAGAGGTAGTAATATACACACACGTGTATAATAATTAATAGGATAAATTATTTTTTGAGGAATTTAGCACTTTAGTCATAGCATGAAAATATGTAATTTCAAGTACAATGTTTCTTATCCTGCGGTAGGACAGACAAAAACAGTGTTTGATTTTACTCTAACAGTAACACTGAGTTAGACTGCAGACTTAATGAAAACATCAATACATTTTAATAATATTGTGTATGATTTGGATTGTTCTCTCTCAGTTAGTATAAATTAGTGTTTATTTTACTATATATTTCAACACCAAATTCAAATACAGCAATAGTAGAAGTAGTAATAATGATGATAATAACAATATATCACATTAAAAGAGTTCTGAATAGTTGACCAAGCATTTTCTTATACACTCTTATTTTATGAGTAAAAGCTGGTAGACTGATTTACATATAAATACAGAAATATATCACAGTATTAGTTCAGGAAATACTTTAACTCTTTCTTACTTTCTTAGATAATTATTTAGGGGGAAATGTCATTTTGTTCGATTAAGAACCTGCTGATTTATGAAGGACAGTATTTTATTACTACTAAACCTGACAAGACAATCTGAAGGATGATAGTTGGGATAATTGCCTAAAGGGGGCCCTTGGATCCCAGAAGTGTCCTGTGATGGGACAGATGGGTCTTGGATCAAGATCCACAGGGCCTGTGTTGTCACTGACCAGTTGTTGGACAGTAATATGCCTATTTCCTTGCCTTTTAACCTGAGATATTGGATTAGATGATCTTTCTTCTACCCCCAAAACCTTATGACCTTGCAATGTGGCCCTCCTGACACGCATAAGCAGCACAGTTAGAAATATATGCAGGAAAATAGATTCATGATTTCATGGAAGATCACCCTTGTCCTAAACTCTCAGAAGATTGATTCCTAGGGGAATCTCTTTGGTGGGAGTTAATATGTCCCACACGTGTAACCATTAGTGAGATTTTGTAAAATGACAGACAGCATTCTTGGATTATATTCAATTTTAAAATTGCAATTCAAAAAAATTAAAAATCACTTAACTCCACATCTAGTGTCAAACCTAGGACTTAACAGGTTTGCAACACGTCTGAGAATTCATTAGCGTTCCTTTTCTTTTGTTCTTTGACTTCTCTTGACTTCACGCTCTGTGTACTGATTCTTCCTCAGCCATGCAAGAAGATCTAAAAGTATCTGTCTACAATACTTATTTTTTAATGCAGAGCAATTCCTCTCCCCAGGCTAGTGTTAATTATGCTGTCAGCATGCAGTGGTAGAGTTAGCTCAGTTAAAAAGAAAGAAAGAGAGAAAGAAAACCTACCGATAACTTGAGGCAAAGTTCTGTGGGTGAGATCACAGCAGAAACATGTGGTGGACAGGAAATTAAATTTTCATATGACCCTGTATATGCTGTGTGTAGATGTGTGATGATCGGTGATTCAGAGAGGTTAAAGATGATAATTTTTTATTTGTGTGGCTCTATCTTTGAGGCTCTTCAACTGATTTCTAATTCTGGAGAATGTACCTGTCTATACTGAGAGGGTGGGGCAGACTTCCCTCTATTCTTTGTTTGAGAGTCCTATACGCTGGGTTTCTGTGACCCACCCACTAATCCCACTGTCTCTAAAGATCACCCCTAATCGGCGACATCTGTCTTGTCCTGCTGCTGCTGTGGGGGCTTCTTCCACCATATCTATCCATACTCTCTCCCTGCAGAGCCGTTCTAGCCTCTCTGAAACTGATCAGTAACATTGAGACGATATGCCTACATCTGATCAAATGTGTAAAAAGCCCTCACTTATCTCCCAGTGTGTTACTAAAGCCTCTTGCTTCTTTCCTGTCTTCTTAACCTCTCCTGACAGTCCTAATGCTTCCTGCTTCCTGCTTTGTGATCTTTCTCTGTAGATTGTCCTAACACAATGATTCCAGACTTTTGGACTTGGTGAGCTTGTAAAGTTATCAACAGTTTTGAGGGCTGAGATAAAATTGAAAACATTTTATTTAGCCAAGTACATTAAAAACAACAACGAGAACAAAACAAAACATCTACCATTTACTGTTACCATCATTTCATAAAAGATATGATGTCTTAAAATCAAAAGCAGGGAGTATATCATGAAATAAAGGACAGTCTCTAAATGTGATCAGTCTACTATGGTAGGGATGAAATCAGAGCAGCTGCCCCCGTTCCGTGAGGAAGGAGCCTGTGTCATGGGTGGTAAAAGGCCAGGATGTTGTGTCCTGTCATTGGGGTAACAAAGCGCCTCTCCCCAGCGTGGACACACACCCACCCCCTGGAGAAGCTCAAGAGGGTGTGGGAAAGTATATTTGAAAGGTCATGAGCCCCTGGAAGAAAGCAGAATGATACAGAAAGGGTGAAGGGGCAGGAGAGATGAGGAAGGGAGTTGAGATTCAGAAGAGAAAACCTGAGTGGAGGAGAGGCTGGAGGGTAGGAGAACGAGATGGGGGAAGGAAGGCTTTAAAATGTTTTGGTGTTTGTTTTTCCCAGAGACTGAAGTGAAAACTAAACTAGTTTTCAACAATTTAGGGTAACGGACTCATTTAGTTTTTCTGAATGAATCTGAGTAACAGCAGGCTGTCCCTGCTCTGTGCAGGTCACAGTCACGTCCTGTGAGTGTTCCTCTACTTCGCCACTTTTCTTTTCATTTGCCATGGATAGCTCTGGGTGCTGGTGTGCAGGAGAACCGCCCTGATCAGCGCCAGGGCGTGGACACGGGGCTGCGCCCCAGACCTCACCTGCTCTCCCGGTGCCCCATCCGACCCTGGGCAGCTGTCTTGTTCCTGGTGACTGCTGCAACTGCTGCTCTTGACTCTACAGACTTGTGGCTCCAACAAGGGCCAAGGAGAAGCCTGGATGTGGACACTACATTTGGAATTAAGTGATTTTTAGTTTTTTTTAAACTGTAATTTTATAATTGAATATAATCCAAGAATGCCACCTGTCTAAGTCTTCCAATAGAGGAAGCCTCCTCCCTTTACTTCACAAATTATGCATCATGTTCTCCAGAGAGTTGCTGGGGTTTTTAGTTTTCAGGTCTCCAGAGAGTGCTCCAGAGAGTACTTGGAAACCACCCGTAAGAAGTTCCCTTTGATGCTGCTAAATGTTTGGGGCCAGAGTAGGAGCTAACTCATTCCTAACTCCTGTCTGGCTAGATTTTCTTCTAACCCGACGTCAGCTTTTCAAATGCTGGTATCTTGGTTTGGGTTTCCAAGGAAACAGACTCTGGGATGAAGTTACTTGGGTGCAGAAATTTTCCTGGGGATGATCTCAGGATGGACACCTGTGGGGCGTGAAGGCAGCAGGACTGGGCAGCAGGAGGTGACCTGTGATGCAGTCTCAGCCCAGGCTTCCCCCAGTACCGGGGGTGCTCTGGACAGGGACAGCCCTGCGGCCTTTCAATCACACTTGGCCAGTCATGGATGCAGGCTGCCCCAGGGAAACTGTAACCTCAGCCACATGACTGCAGTCTGCCACCAAAGCTGTCAGCATTGGCACATGAGTGCTCTAGTCCTCCAGGGTGGATCTGGGGGGTGCATACCTCACTATCCACTGCAGTGAGGGTTTACCCCTCCTGCCTTTGCCCCTGTTCAGGGCTTTAGGGCGTTTGCAAGGCAGGATCACTTGAGTTCCATAAATCCCAAAGTCCTTGTTAAGTCGTTGTCACTATTTTATTTTTTAGTTTTTTTAAAATAATAGACTTTATTTTTGTTAGGTCCCTGGAGCTCAGAACCTGACTTTTAGAAAGCCCCCACCCTTTAGTTTCGTTTCTCTAAGTTTCATTCCTCAAGGTCTCTGCTTCCATAGGTCTCTGTCCCCACAAGCAGGCTGAGCAGGCTGTACCAGAGTGTAACATTGTAAGTCTTTCCCTCTGTTAGCCCAAGGTTTCTGTCTCCCCAAGTCTCTGTTCCCATGAGCAGGCTGTACCTGACATGGAACATTGTGACCGTCTTCCTAGGCTAGGCCAGAAGCCAACCTTAACCCTGTAAAAGAAGACACCCAACGCCTGTCTGAGCTGATGCCAGTTTTCGGCTCAGCCTGGCAGGTCCTCTTGCCACTTGCTAATAAAACCTGTTTTCTTCCTTTGCCCGGCTAGCATCTCCTTCCTTGGTGACCTTACAATTTTTAGAGCAGTTTTAGTTTAACAGAAAAATTGAGGAGAAAAACTTACATTCATATGGTGCATGTGTTACAATTATGAACCAATATTGATACTTTATTATTAACTAAAGTTTACATCAGGGTTCACTCTTTGTGTTGTACAGTTCTATGGGCTTTGCCAAATACATAATGTCATATATTTACCATTATGGTATCATACGGAGGAGTTTCGCTGCCCTAAAACTCCTCTGTGCTCTGCCTATTCGTCCTTCCCTCCTGTCCCCCGCCCCTGAAACCCTGGCAACCACTGATTTTTTTCCCCCCAATTACCTCAACATTTATCATTTCTTTGTTTTGGGAACATTCAAAATCCTTTCTTCTAGCTAATTGAAAATATATAGCATGTTGTTAATTATACTGCTATGAACGCTAGGCCTTGTTCTCCCTGTTGTACTTTCATGTCTGCAAACCACGTTCCCTATCCCCATGCCCCCACGCTTCCCAGCCTCTGGTAACCACCATTCTACTCTCTACTTTGATGCAATCAACTTTCTTAGCTTTTAAATTTTGAGTGAGAACGTGCAGTATTTCTCTTTCTGTTCTGGGCTTATTTCACTTAACATAATGTCCTCCAAGCTCATGCACGTTGCTGCAAGTGCTTGACATCATTTTTTAAAAGGAAGCCCCGTTGAACCTATGGAAAAAGGATTTTAGGAGGTGTTAGGGTAATTTCTGAGAGGTCCTTAGGTGGTTTAGCCATTCCTGTCAGTCTGTATTAATTCTTATCAAGGCTTCTGTAAAAGGTGTGGTGTACGTGCCTGTTGCTGACAACTACTTTAATCTCAATGGTCTTTTGCATTTGTACAAACGAGGAAACTGAGGCAAAGTAAACAGTTTGTCCCAGTCTCACCACCAGTGTCAGGATCAGAATAATAACTCTGAAACCACGTTCTTTCCTCCAAACCCTCTCAGTTTCTTCCCACCCACGTTCCTCACCTCACCTTCTATGAAGTGAGCATTGTGTTTGTTATATGTCTCTGAAATGGCTGACCCTCAAGCCACTGGTGGTCTTATTTTGGCAAATCCAAAGTTTTCATACTTGATTTCTCTTTAGTACTTGACTATTGATCAGTTCTTTACAAAAACCATGTTCTTCCTTTGGCTTCTGTGATACTGTACTCACATGGTTTTTCTCCTTTCTCATCTCGTTTCTAACTCACCTTTCTCTGTCTATACATTAAATGTTTCTATTTCTTGCAGTTTGGTTTTATACCATCTTCTCAACTCACTCTGTGCCTTTTCTCCAGATGATCTTATTTACTCTCATGGATTTGTTACTTTTTGTAGGCTAGTGTCTCTTAACCCCATATTCTATCCAAGATTCTACTGTTGGACCCAGGTATCCGCCGGTTGCCTGCTGAGCGTCTCTGCTTCTGGGCTGCAGTGGTCCTACCAGTCAGCAGTGATGCTAGTCAGCGTTCTTTGCTCGCAAATTCATATTGAACAAAAATAAAATTTGAACTGAGGCAAAAATGGGGAATTCATTGCATTATGTGACCAAATCCAGGACTCCCTGAATCAGGAACTCTGGTGCATTGGACCTTGCTCCGATGACTTATCCTGGCTTCTCTTGGTATATTGGCCTCAATGTGACTGCCGGCAGCTCTTAGGCTCCTGTCCCAGAGTCCCATAACACGAGAGGAAAAGAACTCTTCTCTTAAGCCCCATCTCAAAAATAAATCAATTAACTCAAAAAAAGAGACTCTGCTGGCCCATCCTACATGTGCTCATCCCAAAGACCAATCGCTGTGGCCATGTACTAATAATAATGATAATAATTTTAAAGATAGCTAACATTATTGAACACACTTCATATGGCGGTCACCATGCTCACCACTCATGTGTGTTATTTCATATAACCTTTGTGATAACCCGTGCGGGTTCTATAATTATTTCCCTTGTGTGGACAAAAGCTGACTTATGAAGAACTTGTGCAAAGTCACACATCTACGAAGAGGAGGAGTGATGACTCCAATTCAGGCAGTTGGACTCCAGAGCCTGTGACAACCACAAGAGAGATGCTACTCCCTTCAAAGTTGCAAATACTGCTCTTCAAAGAAGGGAGGGGACGTATCAGTACTCGGCTTTCATTGTGATAAGATACATATAAGATAAATTTACTATTTTCAATGTACAATTAAGTGTACAGTTCAGTGGCATTAAGTACATTCATGAGGTTGTGCAACCACTGTCTCGTTCCAAAACTTTTTCCTCACTCCAAACAGAAACCCTGTATCCACTAAGCAGTAACTCCCTCTTTCCCGCTCTCCATAGCCCCTGGCAACCACGTAATTGCTTTCCATCTCTACGGATTTATCTATTTTTGATATTTCGCATAAATGGAATCATGCCATATGTGGCCTCTTGTGTATGCTTCTTTCACTTAACATTCCATTTCCAAGGTTCATTCGTGTCTCAGTGTGTGTTTCATCCCTTTCCATGGCTGAGTAATATTCCGTTGTATGGATTGTTTCACAGATCGCATGTGGTTGTGTTTATATGAAATGTCCCAACTAGGTAAATCCATAGAAATAGGAAATGGATTAGTGGTTGCCAGAGTCTGGGAGGAGGGGAGAAAGTAGAGTGACTGCTTAATGGGTATGGGCTTTCTCTGTGGGTTGATGAAAATGTTCTGGAATCAGATAGTGGTAACAATTGCTCAGCATTGTGAATATACTAAAAGCCATTGAATTTCACAGTTCAAAATGGTGAACTCCATCACAGTGACTAGCACAGCCATACGTTTGGCCGGCCAAGTCAGAGAATGCGTGCCGTCTTTGACCACTTCTGCTTTCTCGTCTCCTACAGCTGAATAACCATCGTCTGTGCTAAGTGCTATAATTCAGACCACCCTTAGTTTTTACACAGACTTTGCACTTGTCTCCTAATTGCAACCGGTCCTCATTTTCACCTCCCTCTATGCTTTTCTTCTCACCTGCAGAATGATATTTTCTAAATCGTTAGTCTGCTTATGTGACTCCCATTCTTAAAACCTTTCAATATCTCATCAGTACCCTTAGGCCAAAGAACAAAGTCCTTCACCATGCTGCAGAGGCCTTAGCTTTTCATTTGCCATTCTCCTGGCTTCCAGGCCTTTCTCTCTCTGTTCCTCCCCGCTGTCCCCAGGCATCCCAATCACTTGCTGCTCAAACACACCAGGCCATCGCTCTGGTCTCGTGCTTTTGTGCTCCGTGCTCCCTCTGGGCACGCCTCACCTGGTGTTGCTTCCTAGGCCTTCAGGTCTCAGTTCACATGGCCCTTCCATTGGGAATTCATCCCTTGACCCTGTGTGACTAGGTTAGGAACCCTTCTCGTGTGCTGGCCTAGAACTCCTGACTAATCCTATTGTCATGCTTACAACACTCTGTTGCAGAGGCCGGTCTGTTGACTGTAAGCTCCTTGGGCCTTGACTCCTTCACGTGCCTTTCCCCACACCTGGAGTGACACAGGCTCATGTAAGTGCTTTTGAACATGTTATGAAGCTGTCACTGAACTCTTGGGAGCTGAATTGGGCTCTCTGGGTAAAAGCAGGGTGCCACCAGGATAAGGGCTCATCACCAGGCCTTGGCCTGCCTCAGCGTCTCCGTGTGTCCACGGAAGTGGAGATGAGCATTCATGGAGTAGGTTTCCTGGTTCATATTGTGACTCATGCCACTAATAGGAAGCGTATGCAAATTGGTTGAGAACAAACGATAATGTTGCAAGGGTTTATTTTAATAGGTATAGAATTCTTGCTCACTGATTGCGGTCAAGGCCTTTTTCTAGTCTGCCTTTAGCTCTTTGAAAGAAGACATTTCAGAAATGTTTACCCCCCTCCTCATCACCACCATCAGTATTGCCACATCACAAATCTCTATTATTTCCCCTTCACTGAAAGTAAGTCAGTCTAAAGACATCCATTTTGTGCACAATTATTACATATTACACTGATGCAGAGCACATTTAATGACAAGAAATAAAAAGAATTGACTGTCACTGCAGACTTGTCACATTTGATAGTCTAGAGACTTTTATTTCCCCATTGTGTGGTGAAGACAGTGTAAAGTCTGAAATATGAGCCACCACATTCATTATGTAGCCAACTCTTCATCCATTTGCTTCCCTACGTTTTTGAGGGCACATCAAGGTATAGAAGAGGTTTCTCCAGGAAAAACAAAAACAAAAACACAACTGTTTACTTTTACTTTGGTTATAGAAACAACAGGAAAATTTTCTGGCAGGAAAAAGGAAACATAATATTGAGTGTTCTTACGGGCTTATCTCAACCCCTTCCATAGACCATCCAGTTGAAGGGAGGTAAGACATTGACATTTTTCTGCTCATGAATCCTGTGACCCAAGGAGGCTGAGGAGGACGTGGAGTAGAATCATTTTTTTATTTCATGAGCAATCATTTCTGCTTTGTCCAGGGAAGCTGCTCTTGCAGGGATTATTACTGGTAACTTGGATCACTGCAGTCAGAAGTGCTGCCCCGATTTCCCCAGCTTCTAGTAACAAAAAAGAGAACGCTCTAGCTGGTGGTGCTGGCCAACAGCCAGGCAGCTGCATCATCAGCTACAGAAGACGAGAGTTCTTGGGCTGCTTTTGGAGGAGCAGCGTGGTATAGTAGAAAGGAGACAGGCTTCAGAGCAGCTGTACCTGGCTTCTCTCAGTTCCTGGCTGTGCAATTGTTATTGGAAATTCCTGAGTCTCAGTTTCCTCAGCTGCAAAATGGTCTCAGTAACTTCCACTTGAAGTGTTATTGTGGGGAATAAATAATAATAAAAATAACTAACAAATATTGAATTCAAGTTCTGGTCTAGGTGTGTCCTTTATAAGTATTATTGCATTCATCCTCCTGACAAACTACCAGGTTGTTTGTTATTATTTCTATGTTACAAGTGAAGAGACAGGTTTAGAGAGGTTGACGAACCCAGGTAGGTGGGTCTCAAAGTTGTGACCTTAACATTGACACAAGTTTTTCTCAAACTTAAGTCATATACTAATTAACCCTTTGAAGGGGAAAAAAATTCTTGGGTCCCTACTATGGACGTAAATTATTTTTGTTAAAAGTTGCTAATTTTGCATAAACTGAGATGTTGCTTTCTTTCACTGTGTAAACATGGTGCTGACTCCTAAAGGCACAGGAGCTTTTGAGGTCAGCATAACTCTCCTACCACATGCCCCATCATGGCTCAATCCTCCCGCCACTTTTCACCATGTGAACGACCCATAAAGTCTTTTGTCTTGTAGCTCATGGTGTCATTGGGTTTTCATTTGGCTGAACAGCAGGATTTCCATATCAAACTCACTTCTGTTGATTTCGTGTTAGCCATAGAGGCAGAGCGACTGGGTGCTGACACATTCATAAAAACAAATGCTGAATTGGCAGGCCCTTTACCAGTGTTCTCCAATTTAAGTAATAGACAGGCCCTGTTCAAGGAAAACAGTATTTCTCAGCCTTATTACATCATAAGGTTGTTATCTATATAATTAAAAATGTGCTTTTATCACTTTAAAAAGAGACTATTAGTTTAAAGGAAATGCAACATTTAAATGTTCTGCTAGGAATCCTCATGCTGTCAAGAATACAGGAGAGGGTCCCCAGCTGTCTGTGGGCCCTGCATGGGGAGACACCAGTCTTCACACTGCTGATCTTCACAATGTTACCTCAACAGTGGAGGATGCATGGAAAGGGTTTGGCTGAACAAGTGTGCATCGAGTCTTGTGAAATAAATATTTATTACATTTTTAATTAAATTTTTTGAATAAGCAATATATTCACACGGCCCCAAATTTTAAAATTATAAAAAGGAGATTCAATGTTTAGATGTACAGGTTTATACACTATGCATGGGTTGGTTAATATTTGTACTATTTTTCATCTCTCTGTTGATCAAAAATGTGAATGACCTTAGAATGGTATGTAGAACATACAGATGACTGTCTTTTTGTGTTTCTTGTCAGAGTTGACTTCAAATGCCAGGGAGGCAATTTTTTAGAATCATGGATAAAAAAGCACAGTATAGTATACACCTATATATATATGTACATGGATTCTCCCTTTATAGCAGAAACTGAATTTTGGATGGAAGATTCCCAATATTGATGAGAAAACACATGATGTGTTAGAATGAATGGATCTTCAGTAAGTCATAGGCATGTTGCTTGCTGCATAGCATAACATTTCAAGATACTGAATCCAGAAATTAGATTTTTGTCACTGGGAAGCCTTCAGAGAGAACAGATGTGAAATGCTAAGCCAAATGAGTGTGTGAGTTTTCCACATCTGTCCCTTTAATTTTCTGTATTTTTGCTTCATTATCTGCGTCATTGGAATGCTGTATCTGTCATATGCCAACAGATGGCAATATTATAAGATCATTTTTTAAGATGGCTAAAATGAACGACATTCTCTGCTGCTCCCAGATTAGTCAGACAGACGAAACAAGATCTTTATTGGTTGTCTCTTTGGTGTTACACAATCTTGTTTTTCTAAGATTTTCATAAAATATCAGCAAAGTTTTTCACCCCACTGCTTTCTCTTCTTGACTAGTTTTCTTTTTGCTTAACTTTTAACTTTGTATCTAAATTCATCTTTGCTATATTTAAATACAAATCTTGATATATCTGCTAATAATGAAAGCAAAGTGTGTAACTATTGGTATAACTATATTTATAAAGTAGTACTGAAGTTATCCTTAAACATTTGAAAATGTTTACACATTTGAAAATTTCTTTGCCTTTTTAGAGAAAAAAATATAAGCAAAACAAACTCATACTGCCCCCCCGCCCTTTTTTTAAAAGACAATTTTTAGACTGGCAGAACTTTTTATTTTAGAACCATGTGTTTGTTCAAAATTCGTAAACTCCTTCAGGAAGTGAATGTTGTATTTTAGGATAAGCTTCTCTTCTTAGCAAGTTAAGAATCCTGTAAAATCTGACCCCCTGTGATAAACCCTCTAAAGACATTTAAGGAGCTCTGAGGTCTGGCTGTTGGGATAAGCTTTGAACAAAAGGTTTAAGATGGGAAGGAAATGAGGTTGAAGGAATCCAACCTGTATCGTTGCCTGGAGAAGGAGCCCTGTTATCCCATAACTCCTCTCTATTTGTCACTTTCCTGATCCCTTTCCCTCTGCCTAGCAACCTCCTGGGCCCTCAGAGCATCTCACATGATACCTCTTCCTGAGGGAGGTAATTCATGTCTATCCACAGATTTTCAGACATCAACCATATGTCAGAGAATTCAAAATATATCCCCAGGCCTGATCACACTTGCAGTGTCATCCCTGCATTTCAGCTGCCTGCCGGACTCTTGGTGCCTGATGGATTTACTCACTGGCTCCTCCAATTCAATATGCCCAAGAGGTGTAATAGCTCCCTATGCTACATAATCCATTTCCCACAAGGTCCAGGCTAGAAAACTTTTCTATGGTGAGTTCTTTAATATCTGAGTCCAGTGAGATGCTCCACAAGAAAAGGTTTGAGAAATTCTGTATATTCATCACCCCCCTTGGAAACTCACAATGCTTGCTAATGTAGGAAAAGCTCAGAGAAGACTTGCAGAATGAAATGGTTTTAATTCAACTTAACCCAGAATTTCCCAAGCTTATCTGGACACAAATAAATGTAACCCCTGTTGGCATCCTGTGAAACTAGTGCCTGGTGGAAACCTTGAGAAACACAACCAAGGAGCCATCTTTGACGTTTTCTTTTTCTCTCTTCACTTTGAAAATTGAGGAATACTATGCCTACAGTAAAGGGCACAAATATTCAACATTTAGCTTGATTGTCTATATGCACACCTGTGCAACTACCACCCAGATCAAAAAATAGAACATACTCTATGATTCCACTTATATAAAATTTAAGACTAGGCAAAACTAATCTATGGTTGCAGGAATTAGGGTAATGGTTACCTGTCATCGTGTGCGTTGTGGGGGTGGGGAGGTGAGTGGGGATGCACACACAGACAAGGAAGGAGCATGAAGGAACGTTTTGAGTTTCTGAAGCTATTCTCTCCCTTCCCACTTGCACTTCGTGGTTTGAATGCTCTGACTGCCTTCCCACTCTCTGTCCCCAGTGAACACCCTTATACACCTCTGGGACGGTGGCCCCTGCTGTCCTTGGATTATGCTTCTCTCTCTTCCTGGACCATCCTCCTGCATTAGTTACTGGTGCTTCTCATATCTCCAGTATCAGGGTAGATGTCACTTTCAACTAAATCTGATCTCAGAACCTCTTTTTTTTTTTTTTTACACCAATTGTATTCTGTGTGTGTTCCATTTATTGCATTTATTACACTGTGCTGTCATGGCCTCTCTATGTATGTCTGTCCACTGGACTTTCACTTCCTTGAGGGAAAATATCTTGATCACTGTTTTAGTTTGAGTACACGGATGGCATCTTTCTTTTGAATGAATCCAAAACATTCTAAGGAATCTCCCTTCTTTCTGCCTGATTCTCAACTTTTCATCCATGCTCAAGTCCAACTCTTTTCTAAATTCAGGCCTTGTTGTGTTTATTACTCTCCCTATCAAAAATCCCCAGTGGCTCCCTGAGCCTTTGTAATGAGGCCAGACCTCTTCACCTGTCACTCAAGGATTATGCGGACTTGCTCTACTCCACCAGTGAACTGTGTTCCCACCACTGACTCTTAGTCACCCTCTGGACAGTGACCAGGGCTCCTCCCCATCCTTAAGCACCTCAGGTCCTCTTAGGCTTCCAAGCCTGCATCTATGCATTTCTCTCCACTTTTAATGCTTCTGCTTAGGTGCTTCAAGGCCCAGTTCAAACATTCATTCATCCAGCAAACATATTTTAGTTTCTACTAGTTCCCAGGGATTACCATGTGCTCCGAGATACAGAGGTGAGCAAGATAGATGTGATCCTCACGCTCTCAGAGCCCACATTTGAGTGCAAAGGAAGAAACAGTAATAATTAAATAAGCAAAACAATGAATAATTTCTGGAAAATATTGAGAAGTGATTTTACATGTTAAAGACTAACTTTGTAGAGCACTGTTTAAAGTAGTGCAATCATTGGCAGATGTTTTAACTAACATTATCCTATTGGCTTTATTGAGCATTGAAGTTATATTCTGGGACCTCCCATTTCAGTATCCCCTATCTTTTACATGTTGATTCTTTCATTGGTATAAAAACTATCCCACAGCCTTGTTTTTAATATGAGTTTTACAAGCTTTTAAATATGGGAAAGCACAAATAAATCAAGCTTCAGGTAAGAGATAGCGTTTGGATTACCATCGCCACAAGACTCATGTGGAAATCTGATCCCCAATGTGGCAGTGTTGGGAGCTGTTTGAGTCATGGGGGCGGATCCCTCATGAATGGGTTAATGCTATCCCTGGGGATGGGGGTCCTGAGTAAATTCTCACTTTACTAGCTCCTGCAAGAGCTAGTTGTTTATAGGACCCTGACACTTCCTCTCTCTCTCTCTTGCTTCCTCTCACCATATGATCTGCTTGTACCTGCTAGCTGCCTGCCACTTTCCACCATGAGTAGAAGCAGCCTGAGGCCCAGGCCAGATGCAGCTGCCCCAGAATCATAAGCCAAATAAACCTCTGTTCTTTATAAATTACCCAGTCTCAGGTATTCTGTTATAGCAACACAAATCTAACTAATACAGAAAATTGGTATTGAGGAGTGGGATGTTGATATACAGACACCTGAAAACATGGAAGCAGCTTTGGAACTGGGTAATGGGCAAAGGCTGGAGGAGTTTGGAGATCTCAGAAGAAGAAAAAAAGATGAGGGAAAGTTTGGAACATTTTAGAGATTGGTTAAATGGTTGTGACCAGAATGCTGATAGAAACATGGACAGTAAAGGCCATGCTGATAACAAAGTCTCAGAAAGAAATGAGAAACTTATTGGGAATTGGACAAAAGATCACCCTCGCTACACCATAGCAAGGAACTTGGCTGCATTGTGTTCATGCCCTAGGATTTTGTGGAAAGTGGGACTTAAGAGTTGTGAAACAGAATGTTTGGTGGTAGAAATTTCCAAGCAGCAAAGCATTAAGGAAGTTGCATGGCTACTTGCATCAGCCTATGCTGAGTTATGGCAGAAAAGGCAGGATGTAAAGCCAGAATTTAAAAGTGAGGCAGAGTGTAAAGATCTGAAAAATTTGCAGCCTGGCCACATGGTAGAGAAGCAGAGAGCAGAAGAAAAATACAAGGGTACAGTAGATAGACTAGTTGCTATAGACCTTAGCTTGGTGATGAGGCAGCCAGATGTTAGTAGACAAGACAATGGGAGAAAGGCCCTGAACGCATTTCAGACATCTGCAAGGGTGCACCCCCCTCCCATCACAGACCTGGAGGCCTAGGAGGCCCTAGTTGTTCTGGAGGACAGACCTGGGACACTATTGCTCTCAGGAACCTGCTCCCTGCCTCCCAGCTCCTCTGGCTGGAGCAGCCCTGCCTCAAGAGGCCTCAAGTATGGTTTGTGCAGCAGCTCTGGAGAGCACAAGCCTGAAACCTTGGTGGCATCCACATTGTGTTAAGTATGCAGGCTGGCAGAACATGAGAGCAGTGGAGATGTGGCAGCCTCCACCCAGATTTCAGAAGATGTATGCAAAAGCTTGGGGGCCCAGGCAGAAACCTGCCACAGGAGCAGAGCTGCCACAGAGGCCATCTACTAGAGCAATGCCAAGCAGAAATGTGCAGTGGGGGCCCCCACAGACAGCCCCCACCAGGGAAATGTCTAGTAGAGCCAAGGGAGTGGGGCTGCTGCCAGGAGCCCAGAACTGTAGGGCCACTGGCAATGTGCAATGCAGGCCTGGAAAAACTGCAGGCACCAACGCAGCCCAGTGGGCTGCACCCAGCAGAGCCAAATAAACCTCTGTTCTTTGTAAATTACCCAGTCTCAGGTATTCTGTTATAGCAACACAAAATGGAATAATACAGAGAAGTTAGCAATACTTAATACTGCTATACCACCATTTAGGATTTTTTAGTCACCCACGTTGAAGTAGGAAATTCAAAAGGTAGTATGATGTCGTAGAAAGAGCAGTAGGTCAAGAAGCTTTAGTCTCATTTCAGTTCCTAACTCTTCTATTACCTATGCGACCTTGGATGACTCACTTAGCTCATTGTGTTCATCTTAAGTCCCCAACTTAATGATGGTTCAACTTATGATTTTTTGACTTTTATCATGATATGAAAGTGATGCACATTCAGTAGATACCATACTTCAAGAACCCATACAACCATTCTGTTTTTTCACTTCAAGTACAGTATTCAATAAGTTACATGAGATATTCAATGCTTATTATAAAGTAGGCTTTGCATTAGGTGATTTTGCCCAACTGTAGGCAAATGTAAATGTTCTGAGTACATTTAAGGTAGGCTAGGCTAAGTTATGATGTTTGGTAGGTTAGGTGTATTAAATGCATTTTTGACTTAAAATATTTTCAATTTATGATAGATTTATTGGGACATAACCCCATGGTAAGTCAAGGAGCATCTGTATTTGAAGCTGAAAATCTATATTCTTTTCTAGTGTTAAAATTTTATGATAAACTGAAGTAAACATGAACAGGTAAAACCATGTCTTACATAAAGTGAACCTCATTTATGAAATCTTGGCTATTTTATAAAAGAAGTTAGGGTTTACTAGCAGGTTTTTGCCCTGCTAGTCTTATAGTGTTATTAGATTAATGATCTCAACATTGCTAATTCTAATGAAAAATTCTTAGTACTCATCATATTTGACTTATCAGTAGCATTTGACCAGTTGGTCATTTTCTCCTCCTTGTTCAACTGTTAGTCAAACAGTCTCTTAGTTCCCCCTTTTATTTCACTGGCTGCTCTCAGTCTTTTTTGAACATTTTTATTTATCTTATTGACTTCTAAAGGGTGGTGTGACCCAGGGCCAAGCCCCAGTTTTATTTTCTATCTACATTCATTCTAATTATCTTGTATTAGTTATCTATTCCTGCATAACAAATTATCCCCCAAATTAGCAGCTTAAAACAATGCACATTTATTATCTTATAGTTTCTGTGGACAAGGAATCTGTATGTAACATAACTTGGTCCTCTAAGGGTTTCTTATAAGGTTGCAATAAAGGTGTTAGCAGAGACTAAGGTTTTATCAGAAGGCTTGACTGGGGAAGGATGGGTATCCAAGCTAACATGGTTGTTGGCAGTACAGAGATCCTTTGGATTGTTGAAATCAGGGCCTCCTTTCTTAGCTAGCTGTTGGCTGAAGGCCACCCTCAGTTCCTTGCCACGTGAGCCTCTCCAACATGGAAGCCAGGGTCACCACTCTCCTTCAGTATATCTTTCTACCTATTCCTGCTTGCTGTAGTTAATCATAAAATTAATGATGTCTAATAGGCATCTCAAATTTAAAATGTCCCAAAATGAATTCCTGACTTGCAATCCATTTTCTCACCCCAAGTATGCTCTCTGTGCAGTTTTTGCCATTTCAGTAAATGGTAACTACATTTTTATAGTTTCACATGCCAAGAAAGCTTGCATTCTTCTATGACTTCTCCCTCTCTCTCTCTCCCCCTGCATCAATCCATCAACAAATCGTACTGACTCTAGCTACCAAAGACTTATATTCACAGCTCAATCATTTCTTGTTGTCTTCCCTACTACCCTCTGGTCCAGTCTACCAACATCTCTTGCCTGGATTATTGTAACAAATCCCCAAGTCATTTCTCTGCTTCTGCCATTGCCACTTTTCTATCTATTATCAATGTAGCAGCCAGATGGTTCTTGCTGACATGTAAGTCAAATTGTGTCGTTCCTGTTCTGAGTCCCTCAGTGGTTCTCAGTTTTACTCAGATTAAGAGCCAACATCCTTGCAATTGTCTCCAAAGCCATCTAGGGGATGGCCTTTTGTTTCCTTCTCCTGTATCCTCGGCACACTCTCTCTTTTCCAGCCACAATAACCTTCTTGCTGCTTTTTGAACACACTAGGCATATGTTTTAAAATGTACCTGGGGTTTGTTTTGTATGACTCATAGACAAAGAAATGACTGTCTTGAAACTCACGGCCCCTAGAAGCAGGAGGCCATACAGGGCCCCCAGGAAGCACCAGGGTCAGGCAGGAGGAGAGAGGGGAGCATGGGCTTAAGCCTTCAGGGTGGTTTCCAGTGGGCAGGGCAAAGCAGGCAGGGTAAGTAGGCTTGCAGTGAGCTAGCGTGACTGACTTCAACAGGCTCTGGGGTAGGAGTGGCGTCTAGTTGTCTGATTCATGGCTCTGGGCTGATAGGACACGGGAATATTGGCTCTTAGTGTAAGAACTCAATAAAGGAAGTGGCTGCAGACATGGGCTTTAGATAAGTTGGTTTGCATCTGAAAAGTGTGATCCTGGGCCAGTTAGCTAACCCTGCAAGGGGCAGTCTCTCCAGGATCAGCAAGGCCTCAGGTGCCAGAGCATAAAGAATATAGAAAATAAGAAAATAAAGCAATATGACATGCTTCCACCCACATACAATTGCACTTCTTGTTCCTTGTGTGTGGATTGTCATTTCCATGGATATTTGCATGGATTGCTCCCTCACTGAGTCTTTATTCAAGATCACCTTGTCCTGCAGTACTCCCCTGACCTCCCACTCCATGTGATGTGGCCCTTCCTCACCTCAGCCTCATCATTTTCTGCATCCTATCCTGCTTTTCTGTTCTTTTCAGCATTTATCACTTTTGACGTATATTTACTTATTATTTATTATCTGTCTCCCCCAATTGGGATGTAAACTTCATTAATATAGAGACACACACATGTACATACACACAGTAGGCCCTACATATCCATGGAATTAAAATAGAAAAAAGAAATTCCACAAAGTTCCAAAAAAGCAAAGCTTTGATTTGCCATGTGTGAGCGCAACATTGAATCCATGAGGATAAAGTGATGTGTAGGCATTGGATTAGGTGTCATAAGTAATCTAGAGGTAATTTAATGTATACAGGAAGATGTGCATAGGTTATATGCAAACACTATGCCATTTTATTTCAGGATCTTGATCATGAGAAGATTTTGGTACCCATGTGGGATCTTGGAACCAATTCCCTATGGTTATTGAGGGACAACCAAGTGTCTGCATCCTCGGGACCTGAATAAATGAATAAATAAAATGCTTAATTTAAGATACTGATTTGTGGGTTTAAAAAAAAATAAATGGATTAGAAATAGTGTTATACTGGACAGCATGACATGGCCATTAAAATGTTTTAATTCATATGGTATTTCCAACAAGATAAAGCAGTTAACTCTTCCCCCCCAATCTCTCTCCACATGCAAGACTCCCATAAATGTACCTCTGAAAGTGAGAAGCAAGTGGGGACCACTGTGGAAGGACCACCAGGGTTCAAGACTTGGCCGGCCCATGCTTTCTGTTTGGATAATGCCCTGAGGTGATCACACACATCTGTCCCCAGGAGATGACTGTGTGTGACCAAGAATACCCTGGTCTGTAGCCAGAGATGGGAGAATAGAGGAGTTGAATGGTTCATGACTCTCTTTTTGTTCACCGGACAATAAACAGCCCTCTTTCTTTAATAAGAGTTGGAGTTAGGAATGCTCAGTTTGGTTAGTACAGGTGCATTAAAGCAGTGCATTTTTAATTACCCTGGCTCATCGAGATGCCATTGTACAACAAAATGTGTGCAGCTTTAGGCTGTAAATCTGTCCCTTAGAAGTTGTGTGTAAGAAATTCCAAATGCATTAATAAATAAATAGAAGAAATAACTAACTTTTTAATAGTGGTTTACATCTTGGAAAATTTCCAAGTATTTTTACATGTATGACTTCATTCAGTTATTCAACATATATTTATAAGACACCAACTGCATGTTCAACTCTGAGCTAGGTGTAGGCACTGAGGATAAAACAAAGAACAAGGAAAGTGGGTATGAGGCTCACTATCTAGGGAGGGAGGTGGTAATGAACTGCTGTATTAGTCCGTTTCTGTTGCTTATGACAAAATTCCTGGAGTTGGGTGATTTGAAAGAGAACAAAATATATTGCCTACAGTTTCAGAGGCTGGGAAGTCCAAAGTCCAGAGAACACATCTGGTGAGGGTCTTCTTTGGTGGTGGCTTTACAGCAATGCAGGGGTCTCACATGGCAGAAAATGGCAGAGCAGAAAGAGAGAGAATCTCATGTGCTCTCCTTTCAAAGCCCTCAGAACCACGCCCATGACAGCCATTATTAATCCATTCACTATGGCATGATCCTACAATCTAATTGCCTCTTCAAGGCTCCACCTTTCAATTACCATAAAAGGATTTCCCATCCTCAACAGTTACAGTGAGAATTAAGCTTCTAATATATAAACTTTGGGGACACAATTCCATCAATCCACAACAACTGCCATCCCCAACAGAAAGAAATCTTATGACATAGGAATGCAGTGGTTAAGAAGGAAATGGGCATGTGAGAAGGTTGGAAAGAGAGCCTGGGCAGAGAGGCCAGGTGGAGTGTGGATATTATTATAACAGCAATGAAAGAAAGTCATTGAAATGTTTTAAGTAAGAAAGTGACACGATCCAATTTGTGACTCTTATTCCTCCTTCTAAACATTGTTTAAAACATCTCCCACACAATGTATTTATTTTTATGTTGTTTTTTTGACTTATTTTCTTTTTATATTTACCTAGCTAATCATGTCTCTCATGGGAAAAAGGAGTTACTAGATTAAAGGATCTCTTTCTACTCAGCATAATAGCAAGAGAATCCTTGAGTAAGAGTTTGAATCTTAATTCCACCACTAATTATTAGGGAAAATTTGATATACCTTCCCTATCTCTCTGTTTACTTGTCGGTAAAGTAAAAGAGTTGTTTCAGAAAATTAAAAAAATATATTTCAGCTGGAAAGTTTTTCAGTTTTGCCTTGGGAGACCTGGTTATACTTCCAGCAAGTTCTTAAAAAATATATAGACATCTGCTTAAGATAACGCCCATTTTCACTTTATAATCTTTCTTATTGGGTCAATCTATACTCACCTGAATTTACCTACTGACATATACACCTGTGAACTCTTGCCTTTCCCCCATACCTCCAAGCTTTAAAATATTCCTGTGCGCGTCTATGCAATTAGAAACACAAAAGGTTGAGAAGACATAAAGAAGCTGTTCCACTCTGTTAACATGATCAAGCTTCATGATATCAATGGAATTTGGCTGTTGGCTAAGTCTTATAATTAATTGGCTTGCTGGCTAATTAGAAGGAATACAACAACTTGGATTATTAAATAAGGTCACATCGGGATTAATGGTGGTGAGAGTGGGGTTACCGCTAGGATCAATCCTGGAATCTTTGCTACTCACAATCATTGCAAGTGTCTGACTGGAGGTAATCCTAATTTCCTGCCACTTTGGCTCTGCATTGGGTAGACCATGAGGAAGAGCACCGGCCACTTTCCCCTTGATATGAGCTTCTTTGGGCAGTTTAGGTTTTAACCTGCTGCCTGCTTTGCCTGCTTCTCTCTCCACAAATTGATGATGTAGACCAATTCGGCTTGGTTATATATCCATTTGCCTTTTTAAAAATTTTGCAAAATGTTCTTGTGCATGGTTAAAGCTGAAAATTGGCACTTGGGCACAGCAGGGGACACATTTGCTCCTTTGAATTTAGATTTTCGCTTTATCAAGCAACACAGTCCCCCTCTCTCCTCCTAAGCAGCTTGGAGGATGCTCCCTAGAGTCTGTGTTTATTGCAAAAAATAGAGCCGTAGGCCAGATTTTAATTCTGTTAACTTTCCTATGCAATGGATGTTCAAAAGAGAAGTGATATGTAGAAGCTAGAAATTTGGAGGCAGATGTTTTCTAAGCTATAACTACTTCTTTAGACGTCATTGCTCTGAGGCTTTACCTAATAATTTAGATCAGAGGCTCACTTTGTATTTTCCATTTGCCCATGTGGATTTTTATAAACAGTTTGTTTATGGAAGCTATATGTCTTATTTTTAAATACCATTGTTATATTATTAATGCTCATGGCAATCTCTAGCCTTATTTAATAATTCGCATGGTACAATTTCTCTAATTAAATTGTGTCAGTCGCAGACTATGTGAGGGGCTCATAGCTACCTGTTGTCCCAGAGCTCTGCTCCTTCCCTCTGAGCTGGAAGCTGAAGTTTACAGACGGATCATTTGGTAAACAAGAATTTAAAGAAACACACGCTGAGACCAATGAGGACTGTTAAAAGCTTAGATAATGTAATAATGTCACCCATAGCTCTGGGTGTACAAACTGCAGATTTATGCATGTAATTAATAGTATCTTGCCAAGAGAGTCGGTAGGCTTTTCAAAAGGAATCTTTCTTTGTGTCTTTTGATATTTAAAGAGCTGTAATTACAATGGCAGAGCTTTGAATTCTTTTTTTCCCCCATCCTCTTATACACATTAATTTATGGACCAATCCAATATTACAGACAAGCTAATGAAAGAACCACACACTCCCTTTATAATTTTTTTTTACAGTTTCACTTGTGTGGATGAATGTAAAGTAGTTAATGCTATAAATAAGCATAATGATGTATCTCTTCTCTCAATTGCCAGTTGTTGATGCTGTAGTCTCACACAATAGAAGAATTGAATTTCAATCTCTACTCATCTTGCTTTCTTCCTCTCTCTTGTGCACCAGTTAAGAAATTCAAATGTTTCTGCCATTATGAGGTGTTTAAATAAAAGACTAAAACTGGATTTTCCTCCCTACTCTTTATTTTTAGAGTGAGGAAAAAAATTATATAACTTCTGCAGTCAGCTTAGGATTTGCCATTTTCAAGGTTTAGCATCTTAGCTCCTCAGTAATATCCTCTTTCTCTCTGGTCAGGGTTGGCAAGATGATTTTCGTGGTTAGAGCACGTGAATCCCTGGCCTTTGTTATGCCATACAAGGTGGGATACACTAACAGCGAACCTTCAAATGCTCACCAAGTTAGTTCAACTTCTTATGGGAGCACTTTGACCAGAACACATGAATTTATTATTTCTGGAAATTTTTGAAAGTCCCTTTGAAGACTTTGAAATGGCTTTTGCTTTTCTTGCAAACATGCCATTTCTTTTTGTATTTGACCTAACTAAAAGTATAAAGCCTATTAGAACATTTTACTTAAACAGCTTGCTGAGTACAAGGCTAAGGCCAGGGCTCATAGCCTTCCAATAACTGGGAACCAAACTCTGAGGCACAATCATATTATATTTATAGAAGCACCAGAACCAAAACATATCAAGTTCTTTTTTCCATGCCTATGATATTTAATAAAGGAAAGAAAATGTTCTTTTCAAGCAAAATATTCATTGGGACTTAATGACACATTCCATAATATCAACATCATGAATGCCAGTTTTCTTCATCTATTTGCTTTATGTATTTCCTCCATGAATTTAGACCTCGAACAGACCTGTGCATCATCTCATCCAAATTTTTTTTATTTCATGGATGACAAAACTGAGACCCAGAAAAAGGGAGTGATGTGCTAGGGTCCAACAGACAGAGGCAGAGCCTGGATTTAGCTCTCCATCGCTCACGGACAGCACATCCTCTGTAGTCTAATCTTTTGTTTTAATGACATCTATCGGTTCAGCTGGGCCAGAGTGGGAACAGGCATTTTGCTGATTTTTTAGTATGTTAACTCTTTAAAACTGTAATTTCCTTTAGGGAAAAGGTCTTGTATATTTAATTTGCTGTTATGGTACCTGGGAGAACTTTATAAAAAATAATGAGAGTGCATGATATGCCCTGCACTCCAGTAGCAACACAGCATAATTTTTAAAAACCAACTTTGGGTATCATAATTTTGACACTGCAAATGTTTTGGCAGATCACCTGGTTCAGTTTAACAATTCCAAAAGGCAGTCATTTGAACTATATTAATAACAATGAGACTTGTTGAGAAAACTAGAACCTGCACAATAGGTACAATTTAATACATGTTTAATTTAAGCATAACTTTGTAGACAGCAATTACAAATAACTTATAGTGCTAAGGGCATTAGCTCTGTGTCAGTCCTATCAAGGCCATGTGTTTGGTTGTCTTTTGGCACATTGCTTACTGATCTGTCTTGCTATTTCAAATTTATGCTAGTTGGCTTTGGAAAGTACCTTCCTTATATCAAGCTTTTGCACTAATTGCAAAGAATTGTTAGATACTTTGTTGATATTTGCTTTAGGTTTAAACTCTAAGTACTGGGTGATTGTTAACTATATTTTCATAGAAATAGTTACTGCTATTTCTAATCTGTCACTTCACAAATCAACACCAGGAGGAGGAACATGGCCTGTGATCTCTTTCTCTTACTTTATTGGGAATGGGGGTGCATGCCCAAGAAGAAAAGAAGACAGGGAACCAGGTATATTTCTGCTAACATGTTAATAGTCAACCTAACTAATGCTATTTTATAGAAGGGGAGTCCTTATCTGTGGAATATTTTAGCAAGATGTCTCTGGTTTGAAAAGCTTATAATAAACCTAGAATCTATGGATATATGGGATATAGCTTTTTAGAAAATGTCACAGACATAAATTTCCGGGTATGGTTCAGAGAGGTTTCCTAACCTGAAATGCTGCCTGCTGTGAGAGAAAACTGTACTTCACCTGGAGGACTCATCTATTACTCTGAGCCAGAGTTGTAACTGATGCAAAAGCAGGGACCTGAAGATCTGTACTTGGAATTTCAGATGTCTCCTTGCTGTGCCTGGCATCTTAGTTACCTCTATTCTTGAAATTATTAGTAAGCTTGGTACTGGGTAATATCCTTGATTCTTGTGAATGGCTTGATAACCTGATCCTTTGGGTTAGCTCATCTATGATGTGGGAGAGTGTGATTTACTCTCCTTTAATGTTCTTTTTTTTAGTGAAACCTACTGAAATAGTACCACCCAGTGTCTGGTCCCTAAGGATCATTACTCTATACGTCCTTTGGTGGAGAAGGTTGGTCTATGTACATCTTTTCTTTACTTAGGGACAGAGAGACCAACTTGTGGATTGAATATTAGCTGAAAAATTCTCTTCACTTGTGAAGAAAACACTAACTGTTTGGAATTCCCACTTTTGAATCCTTCAGAAATTCTCCTCTTACCTCAGCCACCCAGATTTTTACTGTTTTATAATTTTATGACCAACATGTTTGGGAGCTATGGGTAGATGGCAGAGAGTGGCAGCAGTGTTGGGTTCTCTTTGGCATAATTGACACTGCCTGTTATTTATATTGTTCTTAAAAGAACAATGATTTTTCTAGTCATGAACTGAACATTACACTGAAAGTCAAATAAAGGTCTCATTCTGCTTCAAATCACCTTTCTGGATTTGACTGTGTCATTTATTTTATGGCCTTCACTCTCTCTTCCAAAATGAAGTGAAATGTTTTCTTTAAGTGGTAAAAGTTCACAAATTATTTGTTTTTGCGTCTGGGCATATATGTATGTGTGTATAGGTGAGAGACAGACTATAAAATCTTGTTGAACTTGGTTCCATAATATCAGGCAGCAAATATAATAAGTGAATACCTTGTAATTGATTTTTAAATAATAGCACAGCATACTTTATGAGTAATTGAGCTCAAATATTAAATATACACTCAATAAGATAACAATAATTCCATTAGACTGATTGGCAGAAAGCTCTCTGAAACACAGTCTGCAAGTGAACCAAATCCGTATTAACTGTATCAGTCTTCATGACTGTCTTTTATTAAATTATAGCTTTAGAGCAAGTGACCTTTTATTTCCATATCTTTTTGTTCAATAAGAAGAAAACTTTTTAAAGCTGGAAAAGGATTGTAGCTGATATGTGAAATTCTGTCCAAGGTCAGAAAAAATCAATTCATTGGCTTCTATAGAGGTACAAAATTGAACCAAAGTAAATTAAGAAAATATATTCACCATATTTAAACTCTAGCCTTTATCTTATATCTGTCTTTTTTCCTAGTGTGTAGCAGAATGAATAGTGTGTAGTCTTCAGAATATGTAAAAGTGACAAAAGTCAAGGATTATAATTTTAAAACTATGCAACTTTAATGACAACTATTTTGTTTAAGAAAACAAAATTTTCCCCCACATTGATTAATACTATATTAGATGTTAAAATTTACATTTGAATTCACTTCAAAAATCATTTATTGAGTACTGCTACCTACTTTCCTTGGTGCTAGAGATATACCAGTAAACAAAACAGATATTCCTTGCCCTCATAGCTTGCATTCTAGGGCAAAAACGAAAATAAATAAATTTAATATGCAACTTTTAAAATACATTTAAAACTGATCAGAGATAAAGGGAAAATCGAAAGCAAGGAAGGAGGTGTCATGGTCAACTTGGGCTGCTATAACAAAGTACTTTGGACTGGATGGCTTAAAAACAACAATGATTTATTTCTTACAGTTCCAGAGGCTGGGAAGTCCCACATCAAGGTGCCAGCAGATTTGATGTCTGGTAAGGGCCCACTTTTTGTTTCATAAGTGGCAACTTCTTGCCATGTCATCACATGGTGGAAGAGGCAAGGCAGCTCTCGGAGCCTCTTTTATAGGGGCCCTAATCCCACTCATGAGGATTCAGCCCTCACGACCTAGTCACCTTTCAAAAGGGACTCACTTCCTAACCCTACCACATTGGTGATTATGTTTCAGTATATAAATTTTGCATGATCACATGCATTCAGACCATAGCAGGATGCTAGCAAATTCTGGGTGTTGGACACTATGTGGATTATTAAATAAAATGATCAGGATAGACTTAAGAAGATAAAATTTGAGCAAAGGAGGTGAGGGAGTGAGTCCTGTGTTATCTAGGGAAGAGTATGGGAATAGCTAGTGAAAAACCTCCAGAAGGAGGTGGATGTCTTGAATGTTTGAGACTCAGCCAGGAAGCTGGTATAGATAAGAGCAGAATAAAAAAAGAGAATAGTAGGAGATAAGATCAGAGAAATAACATTGTGTGTGTTTGTGCACATTTGCATGCATGGATCTGTGTACATACAGATCATGTGAGATCTCATGGACCATTGTAAGGATATGTCTTACTCTGAATGAGTGGGGACTCCATTGCAGGGTTTTAAGCAGAGGTCTAATATAATGACTTTATTTTTTATTTAAAATTATTTTTTTGTCTTTTGACCTTTTTTATTTGTAGTACTAATAAACATATACAGTGTTTTGATTTTTTTCCCCATACATTGAAATCACTTGAGGCCATTAAAGATTTCATTAACAGTCCTAACACGGGGACCTATTTATAGAGATATCATTATCTTGCACTAGTATTTTAATTTTGTCCCCCAAAATAATTCCTATTGTTTTAAGGCCAGGAAATACATTTTTTTTTTTTTTTTTTTTTTTTGCTTAGAGGAAAATTTATCCTTGTAAACACCCGTATTAAAAATAAGAAAAATCTCAAATAAGTAATGTAAACTTCTATTTTAAGAAAATAGAAAAAGAAGAGCAAACTAAACCAAAAGCAAATATAAGAAGGAAATAACAAAGATTACAACAGAAATTTATGAAATAGGGAATTAAAAAACAATAGAGAAAACCCAACAAAATCAAAAGTGGATTCTTTAAAAAGATCAACAAAATTTATAAGCCTTTATCTAGACTGACCAAGAAAAAAAGAGAGGAGACCCAAATTACCTGAATCAGAAACAGAGCAGGAGCGTTATTACATTGTCATTATTTTTTTTGTGGTAGTAAGATTTAGTTTCCTTCTCTTTCTTGTTTGCGTTTTTGTTCTACCAGTGCATTTTGTTCTTTCTTGTGTATTCATGGTAGTGATTATCTTTTTTTGGATTCCAGAAGTAGGACTTCCTTGAGGATTTCTTGTAGGGCGATTGTGTGGTGGTGAATTCCCGCAGTTTTTGTTTGTCTGAAAAATACACTATTTCCCCTCATTTCTGAAGGATAGCCTTGCTGGGTATAATATTCTTGGCAGGTAGTTTTTTTCTTTTAGTATTTTGAATATATCATCCCATTTTCTTCTGGCCTGAAGAGTTTCTGTTGAGAAGTTTGCTGATAGGGCTCCCTTGTAGATGACTTGATGTTTTTCTCTTGCTTCTTTTAAAATTCTCTCTTTATCTTTGAGCTTTGCCAGTTTGACTATAATGTGTCTTGGAGAAGATCTTTTTGGGTTGAATCTGTTTGGGTTTCTGTGAGCCTCCTAGATCTGAAGGTCTGTGTCTCTTCCTATACCTGGGAAGTCTTTTGTTATTCTTTCATCGAATAGGTTTCAATACCTTTTTCTTTCTCCAACCCTTCTGGAACACCCATGATTCAAATATTTGTATGCTTAAGGTTGTCTGCTAGCTCCCTTAGATTTTCTTCCTTTTTAAAAATTCTTTTTCCTTTTTGTTTTTGTCCACCTGGGTTATTTCAGAAAGACTATCTTCAAGATCAGAAATTCTTCTGCTTGTTCTAAGCTGCTGCTTAAACTATTGGTTGTGTTTTTTATTTTATTGAGTGACTCAGTTTCATGAGTTCTGCTACATTCTTTTTTATGGTATTAATCTCTTTGTAAATTTCCTTCTTCATATCCTGATTTTTTTTCTCATTTCATTATGTTGTCTGATTGAATTTTCTTATATCTCAGTTTCCTTCAGATTGTTTCTCAGAATTCCTTTTCAGTCATTTCAAGGGTTTCCTGCTTTATACAGTCTGGTATTTGAGAATTACTGTATTCTTGTGGTGGTGTCATATTTTCATAGGTTTTCATATTTCTAGTATCTCTATATTGATGTCTGGTAGACCAGTTCTTTCTTCTATTACTCTGGAGTAGGCTTTGAAGAAAGAGATGTCCTCTTCTTTTTCTGATCTCACTGCTGACTCTTGTTGTGTCAATGCACTGACTGGTGGACCACCTGCGTGGTGGCTGTGGCTACTGCTATGGTGTTGAGCCACTTTTGTGGCATCCATGGCTGTGGTGGTGGCTGTGGTGGGCCAGCCACACGGAAGTGGTGTTTTTTGCATGTTCTCTTGCCTGCTTCTAGGTGTAGGCGGTGGCCCTTGGTTTCTGCCTAGGACCCTGGGTATGATCTCTTGCTTTAATCTGACTTTAAATTGAAGTATTCGTTGTTGGAGTAGGATAGGCACTTCATAGGTAGACACTTGAGACATAGATTAGCAAGACTAGAAATGATTAAAAGGATCATTTTGGTTGCAGTGTTGAGAATAGGCAGAAGAAGAGAGACCCTTCTAGAAGATATTGCAACGATCCAGGCAGAGTTGATGGTGCCTTGAACTAGGGTGGGAATGATGAACTTAGTAAGGTGTGGTTAAATTCTTTATTTACTGTGAAGGTGAGTCAACAGAATTTGCTGACAGATTTGATGCGGGGTATTTAGAAAGAGAGGGTTTAGAGATGATTCCAAGGTCTTTATCTTGTGAATGAATGGATGGAATTGCCAATAACAGAGATGGGAATGATTCTAGAAGAAGGAGGTTTGAGGCTCAGTTTTGTGTATGGTAAATTTGAGATGCCCTTTAGACATTCAAATGAAGAGATCAAGTTGGTAATTGATTACATGAATCTGAAGTCCTGGCTTGGAGATATAATTATGGAATCTCAAATTAGTAGTAGATGGTTAGTAGATGGTATTTAAAGTCATGAACTTGGATGGGATCAATGAGGGAACAAGTGGAGAAGAGAAGCAGCCAAGGAAAGAGTCCTGGGAAACTTCAATGTTGAGAAGTTGAGAAGATGAGGAAGAATTAGGAAAAGGCATGGAGAAGGGGCACCTAGTGGGTAGGGGACAACCAAGTGAGGGTTGTGTTCTGGAAGCAAGCAAAGACAGTGTTTCAGGGAGAGAAGTGGTCAGCTGCACCCAAACGATCAATTGACTCTTTTGGAATATGATCTATTGAGATTCTATTGTGAGGACTTAGAAATTCTTTAATATTTTCCATTTTATATACTAAAAAAAGGAAAAAAAGTTACCACAACATAAACATTATTTAAAATCAAGCACTTTTCTTCTAGGAAGGGAATAGAATATTCTTTTTGTTTTTCTTTATTATTCTTAGGGAGAAATATTAGAGTGAACTCACATACTTTGTATCTTTTAATTGATGGGCTGTATATATATGCACATACACAATTATTTATGTAATAAATATTTAATTTGAATTGGGTCAAAATGCAATATTTAGTGTTTAATAACCAATTATGAGCATAACCTTTAGAATTTGACAAAAAATACAAGTAGTATCTTTTCATCTGCATGCTAATGTAGAAGATGCTTGCTATTTCTACATATCAAATTATGCACTTCTGGTTCTCTAAGGTTATTTTTTTACTTTGCTGCACATTTGGAAAAAGAAGTTATTCATTTGCAAGTGTGTGAAATTCATGAAGCAAATGGGACATTGTGCTAGATGATCTTTAAAGCCTCACCCAGTTTAAGGGTTCTAAGAATAATGCTTATATCTACGGCCTGTGTTAAACTAAGCTGGATGGGGTGGGAAGCTAGCAGCCCTTCAAATAAGCTGAATTAACCCCACTGCCATTTCTCTTAAGGAAAAGGCAGCTCAGCTTTTTAGAGCATATAGGTCATCAGAAAAAGTTAGATTATAAAATTCTTCAAGTCACAATCACTCCACAGAGTAATAGAATTGAATGTGATTTAAGCTTAAGCATGAGGAAAATGAAGTTTTAGTTAAGAGCCATGAAAATCAGCACTATTTTATGTAGTTTAAATAGACTGCTATTCTTGGTTCAATATAGGTATTCATTCAGTTCAGTTTCCTTAAGTTCAGGGGTAATAAAAAGATACACATTTTTCTACAAATTCAATCCATTTTGGAAGGGCCTATAATTTTTAAAGCTATTTTTTGTTTAAATTGCATAACTACTAATTTTTCACTGCCAATTTCGAAGAGAAATATGACAACCCAAATCCTTCCATATCTGTTAAGACTTCACAGAGGAAGCGGAGGTGATACGACGCTAGAGCGGTCTTTTCACTTTTCAATCCTTTTCTAATGTTTCAAAGAGATTTCTAAGTTGGGCAGAATCTTCACAGAGTATTGGACGAGAAGTTTCCTGCTCAACTGTGACTCCTTTGTTATTAGTATATTGTAAAGTGAATATATTTGGAAAAGTTCCATAAGCTTGCCTCATTTAAAGGAATTTTCCTCACAGTTGAAACTAGTAATGAATTAGGTTTATCAAAACTGTCTGAGAATGAAAGCTGATTTTATGGTCAAAATGGAGTAAAGTAAATTTGAAGTATTCACTGTTGGAGTAGCAAAGAAACTTCACAGGTAGATACTTGAGACATAGATTAGCTAAACCACATTAGTTAGCATCTGAGATTCCAGAAGAGAATCCTCAGGCTTATTTTCCACCTTAGTTTTGGGGAGCAAGGCGTGTGCTCTGCACGTGACTAGATGACTACAAGGTGAAGCACCTGACTGATAAGACAAAAAGTTATATGGGTGTGGGAATCAAACAGCAAGGGCTGAACTGATAAATGTTCCCTGTAAGTGTCTATGAAGTGCTGCAGCTATTTAGAACCTATGATTGCATGAATTACTTTCCTCTGCTTTTATAATCCCCACCCTTCCAAGTTAGGTAGGAAAACCATCTTGTGTTTGGGTTTTGGTGTGTCTGTGTACATGTTCTTGCTGGAAAATGTGTTGTGAAATGCCCAATTACTTGTTTTTGGAGCCTGGGATTCCCTCTTGAGGAGCTCATCCTGGTGAAAGGAGCCTTGGGGTCTAGGTGATGTGGACCGCTCGCTGGGGAGGCAGCAGCTGTTTTGGTTGGAGTGCTAGAATCTAAACACTCCTTTCCTGAGGGGCTTCTGGGATGTGCAGCGACATTGTTCAGTTTGTCCTGATGCCCCCATGAAAACAAACACTTTCAGTGCGTTCGTACATTTTTTCCTGCAGATCCTCTGACCAGAATCCAGCAGAGTCCAGAGCAGAGGCAGGCTTGGTAACAGGAGGCTGCTGCCAGGCCAGGCAGGGGGAGACCGACTGTGCACCCTTCACCCAGCCTGTGGCCTCCACCGCCAGTCCTCCCCTTCTGGCTGGGCTGACAGTGCTGGTCACCACGGAGGGTCTGGGTGAGAGCTGTGTCGTCAGATCCACATTCCTGACATACCACTCCCGCAGTCCAGGAAGAAACTATTTAAAAATAATAAAAATTACAGAGATTTTAGAAAAAGATTAGTACAAAGTTAAAATATCCCTCAAATCCACCCACCCATGCTCACCATTTGGTGTATTTCTTCCAAGTCTTTTGTAAGTGTTTGTCCATAGATAACTGTCCTCCTACCTCCCCTCTCTCAGAAGCTGGCCTGGCCACCTCCTCCACAGAAAACAGGAACAGGCCTCGGTCTCTCCCACACCGAGCTACACATTCTCCTCCAGCTCTGTGAGCAGCCCTTCCTCCAGTCTCAGAAGACTTAGGTCTTCTCTTCCTCAAGGCTAATTTGTCTCCTCGGTGTCCTCCACACCCTGCTCTGCAATCCAGTCTCCCCTTCGCCTGGTTGTGCGACGTTTCTCTCACCTTGGCCCTTCCTCGTTGGTTAGAAACACAGTGGCCTCTCATCCATCCCAAGGACGGCCCCCACCAGGCTCCTGCTGTCCTCACAAATCTGCAAAAAGGATCGGCCCTGCAGCCTCACCCACCATTCATTCTTTCCTTTTTTTCTTTCAATGACTTGTCTTATTTTTCAATTAAAAAGGAAATGCATGCATATAGTAAAAAAAAAGAAAAAGAAAAAAAAAAATCAAACAGCACAAGGAGGTATAAATGAAGATTAATTTTTCTTGCTCCATCTCTCTAGTCTCCCAGTTCCTCCCACAAGAGGCAACTATGTTATGATCGTGTTCTCCCAGAAACAATTCTGTGCATTAGCAAGTATATATGCCCATCTTCCCTCCCCCACGCCCTCGAACCATCCGTGTTTAAACAAAGAGAAAGCGATGGAAACGTGCTAAACCCACTATCGCCCGGGACTTGCAGCCCGCGTTGCGTCTGGTCCCCTCGCCCCCCACACACCTGCCGGCCGCCTCCTCGTGCTCCTCCTCTGCTCTGCCCCCAGAGGTCGGGCGCAAGTCCCAGCCATGTCTTGGGTGGGGTGTGACCGTGGCTGTCCTTGTCCCAGGCTAGTGACTAGGGTGGCCGGCCTCTTCTCCATCTGCTATCCAGGTACTCAAGGGTCTAGGTCTGCAGGGTCCATCCCTCGGGGTCGCTCATCTGCTGTGGGTCGGGATAGGTCTGTGGGGAGGGTCGCTAGCTCTTAGGCTGGTGGAAGGGGAAGCTCCGCAGTCGGTGGGTCACACACACACACGGGCCCAGTCACGGGGTGGGTCTCGGGGCCCTGCGAGGCTCAGCGCTCATCCATAGTGTCCCCGTTTTTGAAGAAATGCGACTTTAAATAGCAAAAAACCAAAAAACAAAAAAAACAAAAACAAAAAAAAATCACGGACAGGTCAAAAGAGAGACCATGGAAATAGGAAAAAAGTCATCCATTTCAGTGTCGTTAGTGGCCCTTTTTTTCTGCTTTTTGAACAAAGCGCCCCACATTTTCATTTGGCACTTTGCCCTGCAGGCTTTGCAGCCGGCCTTGATTGCAACCACCATAAACAAATGGCCAGCCACCTCAGTGGGTGTCTCAGCACAGCCGCCAGGCAGGCCTCAGGTGGCCTCCAGCCAGCTGTCTCCCTGTTCACAGCGCCTAAGCAGTTTTCACGCTTCCCAGATTTTTGCTCCTTCTGCCTCCACTTTCATCGCAGCAAACAGTCATCTCTTACTTTACAGAAAAAGAAATGGAAGTCACCATCCAAAAACTCACACTCCTGACCTGCATCTCTCCCACCCCTTCTGTACCTTGTGTTGCATGGGAGGAGGTGCGCTCCCTCCCGTCCAGTGTTTATCCCTCCCCTGCACTCTGGATTCGGTCCCTTCCTGCTTTCCTGGGACTGGGCCAGACGATATCCCCCCCTCAAGAGGTAGCTCCGAGCAGGAGCCCTGGAGACGTTGCCTAGGACTGGATCCCGGTCTCATCTCTTATTACGGTGGGACCTGGACTACTCTCTTAACATCCCATGCCTCAGTCTCCCTATCTGAAACTGGGATAACAATAGTGCTTGTTTCATTGTGTTGCTATGAAGATTAAATAAATCAATATTGATAAAGTGATTAGAAGAGGATTGGCACATACTATGTGCTCTATAAATGCTTGTTTAATAGAATTAAAGACAACAGTTCTGTCTTTCATCTGCAAACGTTTTTCTTCATGACTCTTTTTAACATACTCAGTTCTCAACCATCTTAAGAGAAAATAACCCTTCCTTGACCCTAAACTCCTTCCAGCTACAGCCGCACGCCCTCCCTCCCTCTGTAGCTAAGTCGCTTTGCTGCTGTCTGCGCAGGTCTGCTTCCTCACTGCCCACTCGCTCCTCAGCTCATTACAATGTGGTGTCTGTCCTACCATCCACTGATGTTAATCCTGCCATAAAAATCCATGTCATCAAACCCAATATACACACATATGTATATTAAAAAAATCTTATTTGATCTTTCCTCTGCACTTGAGATTTGTGGCCACTTCTTGGAAATCTCTTTTACAGAGTTTTCCAGGATGATGCCTTCTCTTCTTTCCTCCTTCTTCTCTAGAAGTTCCTTCTCAGTTTCCTTTGCAGAGTCTTCCTTCTGTGACCACAACTGAAGGTAGGTTTTCTTCAGGGTTCTCTCCCTCTTTCCTTGCCACTTGGCACACTCCTGAAATGATTCCGTGCACTCCCCTGGCTTCAATTACTGTGTATAGGTTGAAGACGCCCACATATGTACAGTATTGATAACTCAGATTTCTCTCCTGAGTCCCAGATTAATGTATCCATCTGCCTATGGACATAGTCATTTGGATGTCCCAAAGATATCTCAAAGTCAGCGTGCCTAAAACTGAATGTACCATTCCCTTCACCTCCTCCAACTTGCTGAGCACTAAGGGTTCTGTTTAATTATTTCTCTTGCCTTCAGGTAAACGCCATTCTCTTTTCTATATTTCATAATTGAGCTTGTGGCTGTCTCTCTAACTCTTTCTCTCTTCAGGTCCCATCTTGACCTGTGGACCACAGCCCAAGTCAACCCCTGGCAGTCCTGTAAACACACAAAGCTCACACTTCAGAGCCACTTCCCTTCCTGGCTGCAAGGTGACCACCTAGTCATCCTGAGATCCTCTGTGAAGTTTTTGTAACTGCCTGCAAACTTTGATGAGCAAGTACTGTCACTTAATTTCTTTTCTACACCTCAAGGCAATTTCTGTTTCTATGTTCCATTCTAGCAGACTAATGGAAACCCCATCACAGTACTTGGTTCTTGGAGTAGCCTTCCTTCTCTGGAGTTAAGACACTCATTTTGGGATGTCACCTGGTTACCACAGGTTGCTGACAAGTATCTATGTCCCTTTCCTGATAGCCCCGGCAGCTCTGGCAGCTGTCTGATGTTTTTGTGGCACTCTGGGGCATAGAGGTTTTGGTCAGGTTGTCAGAGCTTCCTGACTACAGACTCGCAGGGATAGTCATCTTGAGCAGCACGGCCATGGAGAGGGGCTGCATTTTTACTGCTCTCAGATGCCACAGACTGCTCTTCTGTTCCACTCATACCCAGGCAACCCCTCTTTCTACGATGAGGTGAGAAGTCCTAGACTTGCTCATATTTATCTATACTCTAGAATCCTCTTTTCCCATTTAACTCCTCTGAAAACCCTCTCAGTTATTCTAAGACACGCGTTGAAAACTCAATGTCTATGGGGTGAGGTGGTTAATGTAAAGAGTGAAGCAGGTGAATGCAGGAGTAATAGGGAATGGTGGGGACTGGGTCCACCTTAAAGGGGCAGCCACTGTTCAACTCCAGCTTACTGATGGCATAAAACATGTGGACCTAAAGTTTGCAGAAGTTCTAGATTTTTAAAGAGAAGCTGGAAATTTAGTCCTATATGAAATTGACAAATTTTTTATGTTGGCAACTAATTCTAAATTGATAAAAAATAGTGTTTGAGTCAAAAAAATTATATCCATAGGCTGTACATACCCCATGGACTGCCGGCTTTTAACCTTGGTCCTATGGGCTTAGACTTTTGATCAAGAAAATCCATGAAACTTATAAAGCATTTCTGTTTACATGGGAAGAGAATGAGAAGGAGATATGAAGGAGCAAAAAATCCTCAAGTACTAATGTTTGAAAATATTCTCCTGCCACACCTTTCCTGACTGTCCTGCCTACCCCCAAACAGAAGTGACTGACCTCCTTCTTTGGGTCCATGTGGTTTCCTGGACAGGGATCTACCAGAGCCCCAGCAGTACCACTCTAGGCCAGCAGTAGCTTCATGTTTTCATCCTGCTTGCTTACATCTCTCTCCATCCAGCTTAGTCCTTTGAGGTGGGAACCCCATTATTATTATTATTTTTTTCTAGTGCATGGTTTGGCATGCAATATATATGCTCTGAGCAGGGATTTGAAGGCAAGAAAGGGAAAGAACATTCTATACAGGAGAGAACAGCACATGCAAGGACAGAGAGTCATGAACCACTGGTTTTTTGTTTATTGCTTTTAAAAAATGCTTTAGTTTTCTAGGAGTATGACATAGTAGCAGGGAATGAAAGGAAGGGAAGAAGATAAAGACTTGCAAAGGGCTTACGTGCCATTTTAACAGCTCATATTAATCTTTAGGTAATAGGGAACCCATGAAGTTTTTTTTAAAAAATAGGGGTAAAATAATTATATTTTATATTAAAAGACTTGTGAAAGGATGGGTGGAAGGGTATATCTAGTGGTTTTTTGCTTCTACATTTTGGCAATATCCCACACTGTGAATTTTATCTTCCCAACCTTCAATTCAGGAAACTCACATTCTTAGGCTTCCTGGAAGCTAGAATTCAGTCCTGTGACCTCAGTTCCACCATTCAGGTGAACCTGTGTAAGACATGGATTTGGAACAGAGCAAGGAGAGGAGTTGTCTAAGTGGGGGAGACTGCTCGTGTGGCAAGTACAGAGATAGACATCTGGTTCTTCAGAAGCAGCAGTGGTAGAGTCCCCAGCTCTCAGTCTCCATCCTCCCAGGTTCTGGGTGGGGGTGGCACTGGAACTTTCTCTGAGCAGCCCCTGTGGTACGGTTGGGCATTGTTTCTGGATGCACAGCTCCAGAGCTGAATCCCTGGCCCTTCTGGAGATGCTGTGAGTTGCCCATCTGTGAAGATTCTGTTACTTGCAACTATGAACGTTGACCAATAAAAGATGATCTCAGTGAACACATTTCCATTGTTCCAATGAGAGCTGACCAGGGCTTGCACTGGGGCAAAGCATAGCGTTGCATACAGAGCACAGATTTGAAAGACCTTAGGAAAATTCTCTCATCTAGGTGTCATTGATTAGATAAGAAGGAGGTTGAAGGAATGAGGGAGACAAATCAGGGCAAATGTGGAGGAGGAGAAAACAGAAAGAAGTTGGAAGATTTAATGCTGTATAGCCTCAGGTTTCCATAAAACCAAGTGTACTAATCTGTTTTCTGTTGCTTATAACAGAATACCTGAAACTAGGCAATTTATTTGTCTATTTATTTATTTATTTTCCAGATACATTTTTTAAAAATTTATTTATTTATTAATATTATTATTTTTTACATTCTGAGATGTTGTTGCAGAGCAGTTGGGAGTAGAGGGAAAAAGGGAAGGAAATAGAGTGGGAGAAGGAGGAAGGAGGGGGGCATGGTTGAGGCCCATGACATCCCCCTCATTCTTGCAGGGGAGACCAAGGGGCTTCCAGCAGTGGCTTGCTTGTGTTGAGCTGGATGCAGATGTTGGGAGGTATGGCTGAAGCCCTCGGCCACCCACTGCCCCAGCTTGGGAGCCCAGGGTATTTCTAGTGGCAAATTGGTGGTTGTCGCTGGGCTGGTTGCAGATGTTGGGAGGTGTGGCTGAGGCTCTAGGCCCCTCAACACCCTGGCTTGAGAGCCTGGGGTGCTTCCTGCAGTAGCTGGTGGTTGTCACTGGGCTGGTTGTGGATGGTGGGTGGGGCATGGCTCGGGCCCACTGCCCTCCCTCATCCCTGGCTTGGGAGTCCAGGGGGCTTCTGGTCCTTCTAGGTTTTACAGGTGTTCCTTGGTGATGTGAGACCTTAACTAGTTAATATCAAACTTTGTCTTTGATCTGTGGGTATTTTATTTTTTCTTTAAGTTCTGTGTTGGATTATTTGCTGTTTCTGACACTTGAACTCTGCACAGCAACTAATTTGTTGTCCTTTGCTTACTTCTAAAATGGGGGAAATTCCTATGGGGACCAACACTTGAACCCTGTGGTTGAGCTAAATTGCTGCTTTGCTGCTGATTACCCAGGGAAGGCTTTTTGTGCAGCTCAGGTTTTAATTGTTGACTTTGTATATACTTCTGGGCCTCAGAGGACCAGTACACCTAGGTTGTATGGAAACTTTGAACTGGGCCTGAGAATTTTCAGCAAACTGCACTCCCTGCAGTTCTGTATTCTTGACCAGTCTCCACTGAGTGGTCCTGTGCTGACTGGAGGGCAGATCATCTGTCAATGATGTTCCCTCACGTTCCCCCGATGGGCCAGTCTTCACCCCCACTCTCCCCACCACCCCTGCATTACAACGCTTCTCATGTGGTGGGCCATGTGCTGGTCACTTGCAATGACTCACTGGCCTCTGAGTAGCTCCTTTTTTCAGTTGTCCATGGCCCCTGACTCCTATGTGGGTCCACAGGAACCCTGTTAGTGGTCTTGCTGGCCTGGTGGCCACCAAGGCCCTCTTCTCCTCTCCTGCTTCCAAGCAACTTCATATGAAGGGCACAGCTGTGGCTTTTGCCAGCTCTTGCTGCATGTACTCACCAGCTCCAGCTTTGAAGCTGCCAGGATTTGAAGTGGTGGGAGCAATCCTTTCTTTTTCTCATCGTGGCTTCTCTTGCCTTCATGAACTTGGTAGGTCTCTCCTCCTCTTCCCCTGAGCTCTAAGGCCCCAGCTTGGTTGTCGTTGCTTTTTAATAGTTGTAAATTGGTTGATTTGTGGGAGAGAGTGACGCCAGGGACCATTTACTACATCGTCTTGACTGGAAGCCCCTGAAACTGGGTAATTTATAAAGAAATAAAATTTATTTCTTACAATTTTAGAGGCTGGTAAGTTAAAGGTCCTAGAGCACACCCGATAAGGGCATCCTTCTTGGTGTGCACTCTCCACAGAGTTCCAAGGAGGCACAGGGTATCACATGGTGAGGGGGCTCTCTTTATAAAGCCTCTCAACACTGCTACATTGGGGATCAGGCTTCCACATGAGTTTTGAAGGGGACAAACTTTCAGACCACAGCACTGAGGGAGGTTGTGGTGAGCTGCTGGCACAGGAATGAGCTTGGTGCTAGAGGACTATTAAAAATATTGAGGCAGTCACAGGGCCTAGTAGCCTGGGAGTGGGAAGTGAGGAAGAAGACAATTGGCTGGCCCTGGCTTTTTAGGGAGGCAAATAAATCCAAAAGAGGATGGGTAGACTAAAGGAATAGAAAAAAATCAAGTGGCCAGAGCAGGGTATCCCTGTCATTCAAGTTCATGTCTGTATCCTCAGATGCTCAATAACTATTTGAAGTAGAAATGAATGAATCAGATGTTACTGGAGGTAAATAGAAAGATAGAGAAAAGTACGAAATTTAAGATCTTGCATCTAATGCTAGACCTTTGCTTTCGCTCATTTGCATACTAAATGTAGGGTTGCAGATGGCTTCATGTTATTACAGCTGCTGAATCAACTTATATTGGCTGCAGAATTCTGTCGCCCTTGCCACAGAAAATGACCTTGATGTATTGAAGAATTCTCTGGGCTTGTTTCAGAAGACAATAGCAAAAGCAAGATTAATTCAGATGATGGGTTAATATGTACTTTAGGGCCTGTCAAATAATTTCAAGGGCAACTAGAAACCTTTTTAAAAGTCAGAGTTTAGATTTAAAGTCTCCACAGATCCCTTACTCTCAATTTCATGTTGTCATTTTGTTATTTAGGCATTACCAGCCTCTTTTCTATTTTTGATTAGATTGCTTCACATTTTTGTGGTCTCTCTTCTTTTCTGCTCTCCACACTTCCATTTTTAATAAAAAAGATTAAAGATTGTCTTTCCTACCTATTAACATAATTTTACCTTAGCATCATCGTGTTTCTCTCTTTTCATAATTTGTGAAAAATGTAATGATTATTACAGAAGTGCACAGCAGCATGTCTGGAAATCTGAGATCACAAAGCCTCTCGTCACATTTAGGAGATCCCAAAAGACCAATGAAAAGTACTGAATGAGTCGAATAAGAGCTTGTGAGGAAAGGTTAAATGGATTGGGATTATTCATTCTGTATCATAAGGGAATTTTCTAAAAATAATATTAATTTGTCTTAGACAAAGTGATCTGTTAAAAAGAGAAACTATAACATCTTTTAAAAATTTCCTTTCTGTGAATCTTAAAGAGACATATCTATCTCAGCTGAGCGAAGGGTAGTCCCTTTGGAAGTGTCTGATTTTAGGGCTGTATCAAGGTGTAACCAGGAGAGAGAAATCACACAGAAATTTGAACAGGGAAAGTTTCATATGAAGAATTATTAATTATAACAGAGAACTGGAGTTACAAGGGATTGGCTAGGAAGAAGTAAAGAGAACTACAAAGAACACAGGAATGGCAGATATATGGAGCAGCACTATCCTTAGGGCTGAGGTAGGGTACTAAAGAAACAGGCCTTCTCCCTGTCCCCCAGGTTTATAGAAAGCCCTTGCTGAAGAAGTCATGGCTGTGGTTCATCGAATGGCAGGGAAGTTGCTGGGGTCCTACTGTGGTGGAAGTTGCTAGAAATCCACCCTCTGGAACTTCCTAGAAATCCATCCTCTAGGGTACCAGGGAAAGCTGTTGATGCAGAGGTGTCTCAGTAGAGGCAAGGCACTCTGCTGCAATGCCTCCTGGAGAGGGGGGTGTTAAATGAAGCTGCTGGCTGCTGTGCATTGCAGAAGTTGGCCATAAAAAAGTTGTGGGTGCTGCGTGAGCTTGGCCCTGGAGATGCTATGAGTCCTGCAAGAGCTTGCTGGAGAAGCCATCTGTGCTTTAGGAGGCTTCTGAGAAAGCATATCTGAACCAGGATAGAAAACCACATCTTCCCATGATGTCTTTTCAGTACCCTGTACTGATTTTTTTTCCCCTCTACTGATGAATGAAGCTTAGTATTCTGTCCTTTGGCAAAGAAAAGGTATTTAAAGAATCTAGATCCATTTTTGCAGAGCAGGCAATGAAGGGTGATTTTTGGAGATAAGGCAATAAATTGAGATGGTAACAGGTACGGTCTAAGATGGGCTAAGAGGAGAATTCTGGCCATGGTTCCAGCTGTGTGGTCTCGCAGGATGCAACAAGGAGTTTGGCATGACAACATAGATCCCACACAATTCCAGACAGTCTTGCTTTGTTCTGCCAGTTCTTTATTGAGCTTGCATTTTCTTTGAAAGAGTCCATTAGCCCACTGGACTAGATGTTGTTTTTTAGTATGGAAGAGTGTTGAGGATGTGTTTATTACTGTTATTTTTGCCAATCTGAGGAAAAAAAACATTCTTTACACTAGGTTAAATTAGATTTTATGATTAAACCACTTCTGAATCTTTTCTTTGTACTTAATATATAATAAATGAGGCCTTAGATCCTTGCTCTGTATAGCTGGGGTTGTGGTGTTTAAGCGGACAATTCCACCTCTAAAACTTGGCTATTTACATTTAAAAATATTGTTTTATAGTAGTCATAGCTGGGCAATAAAACCTTTCTTTCTTCGCAAATTTATTTGTGCCCCTAAATTCTTTCCATTGCTTTTCATTAGTGAAAGAGTTACAGGTGTGGTAAAGTTACTTGATAAGTCCTGTAAAGTTTTTCTGGCATATGTTCCAGAAGTTAAGAACAAGGATGACTGGGTAAAGAATCCTATTGCAAGTCAGATGGTTTTTAATTCTTTGCTTTCTACAGAATTGAAGGAAACCCTCAATGTTTAGTTAATGCATCATTTAAAAAAAAGAAAGAAAAAAAGGATTTCAAATGGTATATCACTTAATGATATTTTTGAAGAATAATTTAAAAGATATTTAAGACTTCAGTTCTACTGCTACAACAAAATTCCTTCCATTCCCATCTACTTATTTATGTGAACAAAATTTCTCAGCACTTACATATATTTTTTTAGATTTATCAGCATCATTGATTTATTTATTACTCTTTTAAAAAAAAGATTACTTGTTATATATATTGGTGAGGTACAAGTTGACTATCAATAGTTGAGCATGATGTGTGATGGTCAAGTCAGCATAGTTAGCTTATTCATTATCACAATACGTAATCATTCTTTGTGTCCATGACCTAATTTCTCATTAAGGCCCCTCCCTCTCCCCTTCCCCTTCCCTTTCCACCTCTAGTAACCATAGTTCTGTTCTCCCCTTCCAAAAGTTCAATGTATTATTGTGATTGTTGTTTCTCTCTTTCTCTCTCTCTTCCTCTTTACTGTTTCTTTGTTTGTTTATGGATTAAGCTCCTGCTTTTGAGTGAGGGCATGTGGTATTTCTCTTTCTGTACCTAGATTGTTTCATTTAACATAATTTTCTCCAGGCTCATCCATGTGCTATTAATTGCAGAATTTCATTCTTTTTTATGGGTGAGTAGTATTCCATTGTGTATGTATACCACAGTTTCCTTATCAAGTCATCTACTTATGGACATTTAGGTTGGTCCCATAGCCTGGCTATTGTGAATAGAGCTTCATTAAGCAGACATCCCTTCAATATATTTCCATTCCTCTGGCTGTATACCCAGTAGTGGGATTGCTGGGTCATATGGTAGTTCTATCTGTAGTTGTTTGAGGAAACTCTGTACTTTTTTCCATAATGGCTTCACTAATTTATAGTGCCACCAACAGTGTAGATGGGTTCCCTTTTCTGTGCATCCTCACTAGCATTTGTTATTCTTGGTCTTTTTGAAATAGGCAGTCTAACTGGGGTGAGATGATATCTCAGAGTTTTGAATTACATTTCCCTGATGATTAGTGATGCTGAGCATTTTTTCATATACCTGTTGGCCATTTGTATGTTCTCCTTTGAGAAATGTCTATTCAGCCCCATTGCCCATTTTAAAATTTGATCGTTTTCTTACTGTAAAGTTGTTTGAGCTCCTTGTATATTCTAGATATTAATCCCTTGTTGGATGCACAGTTTGCAAATATTTTCTCCCATTGTGTAGGTTGTCTTTTCTCTCTGTTGATTGTTTCCTTTACTGTGCAGAAGCTTTTTTATTTGATATAATCCCATATTATTATTTTTCCTTTTGTTGTCCATGCTTTTGAGGTCTTATTCATAAAGTCTTTCCCCAGTCCTATATCCTGGAGTATTTCCCCTGTATTTTCTTCTAGGAGTTTTAAAGTTTCAGGTCTTATATTTAAGTGTTTAAATTTTGAGTTGATTTTGGTATATGGTGAAAGGTATGGATCTAGTTTCATTCTACATATGGATATCCAGTTTTCCCAGCACCATTTATTGAAGAGGCTGTCATTTCCCCATTGTATGTTGTTGGTGCCTTTATTGAAGATCACTTGGCTGTAAATATGTGGATTGATTTCTGGGTTCTATATTGTGTTCCATTGATCCATGGATCAGTTTTTATGCCAGTACCATGCTGTTTTGGTTACTATAGCTTTGGAATATAGTTTGAAGTCAGGAAGTGTAATGCCTCCTGCTTTCTTCTTCTTCTTCTTTTTTTTTTTTTTTTGGTCAGGATTGCTTTGGCTATTCATGGTCTTTTGTTGTTCCATATAAATGTTAGGATTGATTTTTCTATTTCTGTGAAGAATGTCATTAGTATTTTGATGGGGATCATACTGAATCTGCAGACAGCTTTGGTAGTATGGCTATTTTCACTGTGTTGATTCTTTCAATCCATAAATGAGGAATGTCTTTCCATCTGTTGGTGTCCTCTTTAATTTCTTTCAGCAGTGGTTAACAGTTCTCATTGTAGAGATCTTTCACCTCCTTGATTAGATTTCTTCCTAGGTGCTTTATTTTTTGGTGATGATTGTAAATGGGCTTGCTTTCTTGATTTCTGTTTCTGCTAGTTTGTCATTGGAATATAAAAAAGCTACTGATTTCTGTATATTGATTTTGTGTCTTGCAACCTTACTGAATTTGTTTATTAATTCTAAGAGTTTTTTCATAGAGTCTCTTGAGTTTTCTATATACAGAATCATGCCATCTGCAAACAGGGACAGTTTGAATTTATCTTTTCCAGTTTGGATGCCCTCTATTTCTTTCTCTTGTCTAATTGCTCTGGCAAGTACATCCAATAATATGTTAAGTAGGAGTGGTGAGAGTGAGCATCCTTGTGTTGTTCCTGTTCTTAAGGGAAAAGCTTTCCGGTTTTCCCCATTCAAGATGATCTTGGTGATGGGTTTGTTGTACAACGATAAGTGCTGAGATAGAAAAGTGACATTTAAACTTGGGTTAAATGAAGTAATGTGTTTGGTAAAGGGCAGGCTGGGCACTCGGACAATCAATGTCCCCCTTCCATTCCTATGTTGAGATAGAACATTTTTGTGACCTGTCTGATTTCTCCCTGCTTGTGACCACCCTCCCGGAATCTACCTCATTTGCTGAGGTAGTGGTAAGGAGGGCTCCAATGCTTGAATGGTTGGCACATGAATGCTTACGTCTCACTTTGTTTGCACAGGAGATCTTTCTATTAGATAATTGAGAAAACCTAGCTTTTACAGGTATTGTCACTTTTGTGCCTTTAACAGTTTGTTACATTTCAAAAGCATCAACTTAGTTCTGTTGTTCACAATGGCTTGGAAAAGGTGTTAAGGCTTCTGGAAATTCATTGAGGGTTAGTGGTGTCTTTGCCTGTGCTTTTTATTTCTAAATAATAGCTGATTTCTTTGGCAAACCTATCATTTCTAATTTAATGGGTAGTACTTCGGTAATTGAACTAGCTTTTTGAAAGCTACAATGGCAGCTAAGGAAATCATAATAGAGGACTGAAATAAGAAAAATGGGGAAAGGAACATATTACCTCTTTTTGCTCATCTGGTTGTTATTATTGTTAATAATAATATCCTTGGAAATGTCATATGAAATAGCAGTTGTAGCAGTGTGATGTAAATTATAGTACAGTTAAAAAAAATTGGCAATGGTGGGTTCTGCCTGAGAATTGCTCCCTGATATTTTGAAAGCAAAATTGTCACAAATGCTTTTAGATCAATTCATGAAAAAAAAAAAAAAATCACACTTTTAAGTAATTTTTACTCCTGTTCTCCTCTCTGATTGTGATTTATTTATTTGTAATGGGTGGCCAATATGGGGCAGCAGGACAACTGTAAGATGGCCCTGGTGACCTCTGTCTTCTGATGTCCAGTCTCTTATATGATGCTCTCCTTCTGAGCATGGGCCTGATTTAGTCACTCGCTTCTAACAAATAGGACGTGGCAGAAGTAAGGGGACATCTCTTCCAAGATTAGGTTGTAAATGATTGTGACTCTCATCTTGGGTGTTCTTTCTTGCTCTCTCTTAGATATCTCATCTGGAAGAAACAAACTGCAGTGTTGTGAACAGCCCTGAGGAGACCCCATGAGGAGGCTCAAGGCTTGCTAATAACCACATGGATGAACCTGGAGACAGATCTCCCTTCCCCCAATTGCCCAACTGACAGCTTGACTGTTTCCTTGTAAGAGACCTTGAGCCAGAGGCATTTGGCTAAGTGACACTCAGGTTTCTGACTCACAGAAACTGTGAGATAATAAATGTGTGTTGTTTTAAATGCTAAATGTTGGGAATATTTGTTATCTAGTAATAGATAACTAATACAGATAGAGAGTACAATGGGAATAATAAATACTAGAGTGGACCCTAAGTCTCTGAAAACAGGAGGTCATAGCAATGTGACTCTGAGGCTCCACTGTGGCATGGGACTGAGAGGACACCCCAGGGTTTATTCTACCTCTTTGTTCTGAGTTTCTTTTCATTTTCCTAGATAAGGCCAAATTGAGGTTATTCACTGACAGCAATAGACACAGAATCTAACAAAAGCAAAGGGAAATTTATTGGAGAGATATCCAGGATGGGGTGGATGGTGTGTGTGTGAGGCTGTAGAATCAACTGGAGGCTTCAAGGCTTGGCTTGGGAACAGGCAGGAGCCCACAGAGTTCCAGGAACTACAGAAGGGAAGCCTGGCGACATTCTCTTAGCATCAGCAGGGACCAGCACACCACCACTGCAATATATGGCCTCTGATGTGACTCCTTCCTCACTTCCCTCACTCAAGAGTCAAAGCCCTGGCAGAGAGCATCCAATTGGCCATGCCCAACCCCAGGATGTACTGGTGCTGGGAAAGAAAGGATGGGGCCCTTTGCTTTCATAATAGAGGGCAGGCACCAGGAATTTATTCTTTGTGGCAGATATTGTTCCCATGTCCCCGCTGTCTGATTTCCTCTTCTTTAGTAATAATAGTTTTAGCTGAGCTAAATGCTGCATTTTCCCAGCCTCCCTCACCCAAAATATATATCTTAATTCTAGTCAGTGTTATCACATGAGCAAAAATGGTTTATGCAGCTTCTGGATTATATCCTTAAAAGGAAAGGCGCTCATGCTCCCTTTTTCTCATTCCTTCTCTTTATAACCGAATGTAAAGATTATGGAGAGACATCTTTGACCTTGGGGATAAGGGCCGTACCTTAGGGAGGGCAAAGCAAAATAAATAGAAAAATAAAAGGAGCCTGTGTTCCCAAGACTACAGAACTGCCACTCAGGCCTAGGCCGTCATCTCAAATGTTATGAGAGAAACCTATCCTGTTTAAATGAGCTCTCCTTGAAGCAGTCCAGTCTGTATTCAGATGTTACAACCTGGAGGAAAGGTGAAGCCCCAAAGGGAAATCAGGGTGCCACCAGGAAGGGGAAATGCACGCTGGGCAGTTGACAATGGTAAATGCCGTCATATGTATGTGTAGAAAGCACATACTGAGATAGGAGGTGCTCAGTTTCCCAGAGTCTCAGTCTCAGACCACTTCTCTGAGTCTCAAACCACTCCCTGGAATCTCAGGTCCCTCCCCTGGGCTCTGAGCTAGGAGAGAGTTACTGCTGCATGTTGCATCTATTTTCAGCACAACACAGGGAGAGACCACTGGAGGCGAGCTTCATCAATTTCAGTGGTCAACATGCCTAATAAAAAGGAATTTGGCTTTGAATGACTCTACACTAGAAAACATCAAGTATATTTTAAGTCTGCTTGTCGTATGTGGTGGAATTTGATCACTGTGCAGGCACCAAAAGAAACAAACAGTGCATGCTCAAGGCTAAGAGTTCCATAACCAGGAACCATCCCTTTAGTTGAATATTCATAGATAGCATGAATATGTATAGATAGCCAACTATAAAAGATAGAATTCAGGGCATCAGTGGGACTGCTGCTCAATCCCAAGCCAGCCTACACTTTGCCTGTGAAATGTGTAGTCCTCCTCTACATTAAACCTGCTTTTGCTTTCTACTCTGCCTCTGCTCTTGAACTCTTTCCTGTGGTGGAGTCAAGAACCTGGTAGGGGACAGGGTTGAGGTAAGGTAGCTGACCTCCCCAGACCCTCTCCTCTGGTAACAATACCATTTCCTGAATTAAAGGTTTCTTTAATTTTTGATGATGACACTAATAGATTGGCAAAGTAGAATTCCTATGCTGGACCTGTGCCTAGGTAAATCAGTTTCATGTTTATCAATTTCTCTGCCAATCAACGTTCTGTGCTGTGCTCTGCCCTCAAGTTTTCACACCTTTTATCCTTTCACCATCACTGGCAACTTTTTATGCAAAAGAACTCTTAGGATCATGGAATTTGGGGGCTGTAAGGGCCTTTGTGGGCAAACAGCTAGAACTGGGGGTCCCAAACCAGTCTGTGTAGCATGGTCTCTGGGAAACCTGTTGAAAATGTGGGATCCTGCCCCCACCCCCACAGCCTCACTCACTCAGCTTGGTGAGAAGTTCAATATTAGTCGTTCTTGGTGGGCTTTCTCTAGTTCTCTGAGAGATAAAAAGAAGTCCTAGGTGCTCCTATGTACCTTGTACAGGAGCCTCAGAGGAAATTCTGCCATTTTCTTCACAGTCAATGAGCTACCCTTGGGATGTTGGTCATTTGTGATGTCTTCATGGGGACCAACATGGCTGGCCATTCTACTTGCTCAGGCCAGTAGGATTCCTTCAGTAGTATCTTCCAAGGTTGACACCTCCCCTAGATATTACCTAGGCTTGCAAGACCTAGAGTCTTGTTATCAAGTCCTTCCCTGATTCCCCAGGAGGTTCTGGTGTTTGAGCATCCTCCCCCAGGGTTGCCTGGGTCTCATGTCCCCGTGGAAGGGGCAACTCCTCACTCCCCAGGGTTCTACATCTAATCACTACCTTGGGTGGTTTCACGCACTGCCTGCACCACTCTGTCTTGCCCTTGGTACACTAAAGTTGCCGTATCCTCCCCATCTGAGGCCATCCATGCTGACTCCCTTCAGAACGTCAACCACAACAGCTGGTAACTTACACCTCAGATAGCACAAATTGGAAAGCCCTCAGGGGCCAGTGAGGCAACAACATGCCAATGAGCTGTATGTCTGGAGAACTGCAGAGTGCATGCTCAGTCTAAAAGGGCAGTGCAACTACTGTCCTATGAAAGATCTTGTACATCTTGACTGGGAATAAATGCCCAGTGTTGCCCAATCTTCTGATCTTTCAAGAGAAGTTGAAAATATGGATTGTTTTTTTAAAAAGACTTAAACATCTCTAATTTTAAATAGAAGTAACAAGTAATTTATATTAAAAAATTATACTGATGGCTTTACATTTGAAATCCAGATTTATGCTGTGTGTCAGTTATAACCTCTGGCTAGAATTTAGCAATACAGACCCTGCTGACTCTCCTGATGGGGAGAAGGGAAAAATTGCTTTTGATTATATTCCAGAGAGTATAAAGCAAGGAGAGAAAACAAATAACAAGACACCCATTACATTCTTAGGAAATCACCCTCTCACATCAATTATATTATATTGCAGGGATTAATGATAAATTTAATAATGATAACACACAAAGCAGAGTAGTTAGCACATGTGGAGTAATTAAACAATGTTTAGCTTTTTGCTTATCTTTTTGGGTCTTTTTCTGTGCTTTCTGTTCTGCTTGCCTATTTCTGCACTAGCACCAAACTCTCCTAGTGTGGCTGTATAAGATATTTGATAGGATACATCTTAGAAATGGTGCAGGATATTATTAACGTAAGTTATTTTAATATACACTTACACATGCACATGGTTAGACAGATGAAATCAGAATCACTTAGCTTTTCTTTTGAAGGAGTCTAACTAGCAATTCTCAAATGAGGAAACCGAGTCCCAGAAAGATTAAGTGTCTTGCTTAAAGTTTTCCAACTAGTTGGAGGTTGCATATAATTGGAAAGGATGTGTTTTAACTTGTCCAGGTCTTTTTTCTACACTGAGCTTCTGCAACTCCCTGATATCTTATCAGAGTACCTGATATTTCTACCCTCCAAGTTGTTGGTCATGATGAAGGTGTTAGGTACAGAAGGATCCTGTATGCATGTCTCCCTGGGGTGTAACATATCAACATGTTTACCCATATTAGGTTCTTCAAGTTACCCTAGTGTGTAGGGAGTGGGAGGGAAGTGGGTGTCAGGCCCACATATGCGGTGCCAGGTGAGCACCCAGCTCCTGGTACTGTTGAGAGACATTGCAGACAAACTTCACCATTTTCTGCACCTTTCCTCAATCTGCTTTATCACCTTAGTAAAAGCAGGGTGACAGGAGAAAATGTTGGATGTCAGAAGCAATTTGCTGGATGCTTAACCAAAGGCCACAATATGAACATAATTAAATAACAATAAGTAAGCATAGAATGTATTTCTATTCAAAGAAATCAAAGCTAATTCAAACTTGATTTTTTAAAAATAAAAATATGTTGATGAGGATGTGTAGAAATTGGAACCCTCATGTGTTGCTGGTGAGAATGTAAAATGGTGCAGACCCTGTGAAAAACAGCATGGTAGCTCCTCAGAAATCAAGCCTTGAATTACTATATGATCCATATTCCACTTCTGGGTCTATACCCCAGAGAACTGAAAGCAGGGGTCTTCTAGTCAAGATGTCCCCAGTGTTACTCTCTCCCACAAATCAACCAATTTATAACAACTAAAAAGCAATGACAGGCAAGCTGGGGCTAATAGAGCTCAGGGGAAGAGGAGGAGAGACCTACGGGGTGCCTGAAGGCAGGAGAAGCCAAGATGAGAGAAAGAGAAAACCACTCCAACCGTTTGGAATCCCAGCCGCTTCCAGGCTGGAGCTGCTGAGTGCACAGAGCAGGAGCTGGCAAAAGCCACAGCTGTGCCCTTCAGATGAAGTTACTTGGAGGCAGCTTGGGAGAAGAGGGCCATGGTGGCCCCCAGGCCAGCAAAACCACTAACAGGGTTCCCATGGACCCACATAGGAGCGAGGAGCCAAAACAACTGAAAATAAGGAAACACTCAGAGGCCAGTGAGTCATCACAAGGGACCAGCATATGTCCTGTCCCATGGGAAGTGTTTGCAGTACACCTGTGGGGGAGATGGGCCCACTGGGGGAACACTGGGGCACAGCAAGGACAGTCGATCTGCATCCTAATAAGCATAGGACCACTCAGTGGAGACTGGTCAGCAATATAGATCTGTATGGGGTGCAGTTTGCTGAAAGACTCAGACCCAGACCACAGTTTCCACACAACCCAGGTGCACTGGATCTCACAAGAGCTGGAAATACCTATAAAGTCAACCATTAAAACCTGAGCTGCACAAAAACCCTTCCCCAGGGAATTAGCTGCAAAGCAGCAATTTAGCTCAACCACAGGGCTCAAGTACTGGTCCCCACAGGAAGTTCCCCTTTTTAGAAGTAAGCAAAGGACTTCAAATTAGTTCCAGTGCAGAGTTTAAGTGGTGGGAACAGCAAGTAACCCAACATAGAACTGAAAGAAAAACAAAGTAACCACAAGTAGAGACAAAGTTTGGTATTAACCAGTAAAAGTCTTACATCACCAAAGAACACCTATAGCACCTAAAAGGACCTGAAGTCCCCTGGGTTACCAAGCTGGGGTGGGGGGAGGGCTAGGGACTTCAGCCATGCCCTCTGACACCCACAACCAGTCTCAAGGGTGGGAGCCTCATGCCTCAGCCACACCCTCCAATATGTGCAACCAGCCCAGCAATGACCACCGAGCTGCTCCAGGAAGTGCCTGGACTCTCCTGATCCAGGGTGATGGGGGGCTGAGGGCTTCAGCCATGCCCCCCCCCGACACCTGCAAGCAGCCCAGCGATGACCACCTAGCCACTGCAGGAAGCACCCCAGTCTCTCCTGAGCCAGGTTGGTGGTGGGGGCCTCGGGCCTCAGCCACATTCTCCTGACAGGCACAACCAGTCCAGTGAAGACTACCAAGCTGCCGCAAGAAGTACCCCAGGCTCCTGAGCTGTGGTGGTGGGAGATAGGGCTTTAGACACACCCCCCGACATCTGCACCTAGCTTGGCAATGACTGAGCCATTGCTGGATGACCCCTGGTCTCCCATGTGGGGAAGAGGGTGCTGTCACAGGCCTCAACCCCACCCCTCCTCCTTCCTCCTTCCATCCTATTTCCTTCTCCTTTCTCCTCTCTCCCTCTCTCCCAACTGCTTCACAACATCATAGAATGTTAAAAAAAATTATTAATAAATAAATTAAAAATGATAATGTAAATCTTTCCATGAACTTTTTGAAGTACCATTGTATATGCATTTAACGTATTTCCAGGTAGTAAGATGTCTTTAGACAAGTTCATGAAATACAAGAAATATAAAATTCATGAGTAAAAAAAAAAAAAAAAAAAAGAGAATTGAAAGCAGGAACTCAAATGAATATTTGTGCACCCATGTTCATAGGAGCCTTATATGCAATAGCCCAAAGGTGGAAAGAACTTAAATGTTCATCAGCAAATGGATGAATAAACAAAATGTGGCACATATGAGAGATATTAAAAGGTAATTCTACTCTTTCCATGAACATTATGAAATATCCTCATACACATTGTGGAATATTATTCAGCCTTAAAAAGGAATGAAATTTGGATATATGCTACAATATGAGTGAAACTTAAAGATATAAAGCGCAATAAGCCAGACATAGGAGAACAAGGGTGTGATTTCACTAACATAAGTTATCTAGAGCAGTCAGATTCATAGGCAGCAAATGGAATGGTGATTGCCAAGGGCTGTAGGGACTGGGGCATGCAAGGTCATTGTTTAATGGGTACAGAGTTTCAACTTGGGAAGATGAGAACATTTTGGAGGTGGTCGCACAACAATGTGAATGTATTTAATGCCACTGAATTGTACACCTAAAATGGTTAAAATTGTAAATCTTATACAGATATTTTACCACAATCAAAAAAGGAAGTATTTATTTCCCCTGCCTCCAAGTAAAATTCTAAATCTTTGAGCATCGTAGGCTTTAATTTGGCTTTCTTCACCAGAGGACTCTAGAACTTGGACTTAATATACTAATTTAACCTAGTAGATCTTTATAAGGAAGAATTGGGTTATTGTAAATCCTGCCTAGACTTTGAAGTCCTCTATCAGTGGACACTTTTGGAGGAACATAAGAAAAAATATGTACCACAATAATAATCTCATAATAACAACATAACAGTCCACAAAGTTAGGTAAGGAATAAGTGTAAACTCAGTTTTCTATAATTAAAGGTAAATTTTAATTTTGTGTGCTAATGTTTTAGGGTTTGTAAAAACTTAATGTTAACCTGTTTGGAATTTTTCTCCTTCTCCTTCTGTTTCCATCATATTTCTGGGGGACTTAAATTATGCCAAGGAATTGGGAGGAGGGGAGACATCTGGTCCTCAGCTGCCATCTGTCCACATTTGTATCTACTGAGATGTCATTTAACCCATCTGGTCCTTGGCTGATGGTCCATGAAAGTCACTGCTGAGTCATCCTTAGTTCTTGCTCTATAGGCCTCCTAAGGTTCAGACTGCTGTTGCGGGTCCTTCAGTGCCACTCTCGAGGGCACACGATCGTCAATTCCCAAGCCACCCTAGGGCCCTGGAGACTCTGTGAGGCTGGCCATTCCTGGGCACAAGGCCCTGTTTACCAGGACACACCTACATGGGGCTCAGGCGAGATAGTGAGACCAGGCCATGTAGGACCCACAACATTACATAAGGTTTAATCTTATGCATATTAAGTAACCTTACTTACTCCTTATTGTAAGTCCTTCATTTCTACCATGAAAGATCTGCCTGGGCGAAGGAGGAAGTGATAGATGAGAGAGGCAAGAATGCTAGACAGTGCTGAAGTTCGTCGAGACATCCTAGACAGCCTGGGGCAAAAAACACCTCCATCCTGGATTAGAAGTCACTTTTATTTGCTGGGATAAAGAGAAATAAACGTGGCAAAATGATAGTTTTGAAATATTGCTTAATCGGCTTGACTATTCCAAGTTTGTTTTCTTAGGGATATTAGAAAAATATCAGAAAGAAAAATAAAAGGGGATCAATTATTAATTTTTGAGTGTCAAGGGCTAGGCTTCTGCTGTCCAACTAGGTAGCCACTAGCCCATAGGAATGTGGCTGTTTACACTTTAATAAAATGAAGTAAAATGAAAAAGCCTGTGTCTTAGTTGTACTAGCCACATTTAAAGCGTTCAGTAGGTAAACGTGGCTAGGCTACGGTTTTGTATAGCTCAGAATTATAGACCATTTCTACCATGGCTGAAATCAGATAGTGCTAAGCTAAATCATAATACACAATGAGCAAAAGCCAAGTTTTCAACCCTTGGGACTTGAGAGGATTTCCTTGGCTGAGGGAAGGGAAAGAGATGGAGGGGGCATGAGGAAGGGAAGAAGACGGTGCGGCATCAGGTCGGGGTGGAGTCCACATCTAGAGGTACCCAGTTACCACTGGGGAATGCTGCTCACTGATGGCATCCTGGGGCTGTGTGAAATCCATCTGGTCCCCATTCAAGATTTCACTGTATGTAGCCTGCCTTGAGGAGATGTGTCAGGTATTTCAGAATCATAGGATGATCGGTTGTTCATGTCTGGCTCCAACGTATTGACAAGATTAGTGTGAAGTGTGATGTTGTGGACGTTATAGAGGATACTGAGGTTAATGGTGTAAATGCAGAGGATGGTAAGCAAGTTGCTTAGAGTGGTTTCTTTAAAAGAGCTAAGCAAAGCCAGCAAGGTCACCATTTGAAACTCTCTTCCAGATGTTCCCAGAGGGTCTCATTTAGTTGGCTAGCCATTACTGCATCCGAGGGTTGTTGGGATAAAAAGTAAAAATGCCAAGTGGTGGGTGGATGTAACCCTGGGAGGGTGTCTGTCCCTCTGAAGCTCCATCCCAGTCAGTTCACTTGAGTTGGAATGTTGCTGGATTTCAATGCAGGGAACAAAATTGATCTCAGATTGTCCCTGGGACACTCCTGCTTTCCCTAATCCACATTTATCTGCCCCCCTCTTCTTCTGTTCCAAGAGGCCCACTACCTACCGTGACAAGTGTTTGATTCTAATCTCTACAAAGCCAGGGACTGCTCCCTGTCCTATTCATCCCACTGCTATCAGCTCAGTGCCGTACTCTGTGTCTAGTGGATGACAGAGCAGAAAGGATGCAGGTGGACAAGAGCTAATGATCAGCCTGGGCCAGCTTGCTGAGGACAAAACAAACAAGCAAAGAACTGAAGTTATTGTCTAAGAACCATTTGCAGATGAATGGAAAGGCCAAATATAATATTTCTGAATGATTTCAGATTGAAATTATTGTGGCCTTGGCTTCTCATTCATCTTTGGTAGAACTGACCCAAAATTGCTCTGTGAGATAAATTTCATCTTTGACTATGATCCTCCTTTGCATAATTTCATTTTGAAAGTAGTGGTTTTTTATTTAGAATTTGTCCTCGTTAAGCTTCTCAACATTGACCTAAGGATGTCTCTGCATTTACTGTTGAAGAGCCCAGGTCTGTGCATTAACCAGAAACATACAACGTCTTTGCTGGAACTTAACACAGCACTATGTGTGTCAAAGCCTCACCGAAGAGCGTTAGTATTTACAGAGATTATCTGAAAGTCACGGAGCAGTCTAGTCCTCTTTAGTGTATAAACTAAAAATTCTATTGCAAATGTTTCAATTAATCTCTCTGTCTCTCTTTTTGTGTTGCAAGCAACAGTAAACCACTCTATCTAAAAATTAAAAGCAGGATTGATTCAAATAATTCTAGGGTAGCTCATGCAATTGGAGAAGATGCTGAAAAACCAAGCTCCAGGAAGGGCAGGAACCAAGGAAGCTCATGAAACTTAAGCAGCAGAAAGTAGGGATTTCTCTTTAGGGTGCTGCAGTACGATCATTAAGTCCCTATACCCTGAAGACTCTGTGTGTCTGCTCAAGATAGAAATTCAGGGAGGAAAATTTTGTTGGCTTGCTTGAGTCAGGCATCTCTATCCTTGGATCAGGCAACCATGGCCGGTGAACAGAGGTGTCTGTTGAAGAATGTGGTCAATGGGGGCCTCGTGAGCCACCACCTAATTGTGTCTCATTCTCTGGTGTACTGGGTATGCTCTCTCCTTTACTCCTTCAGATCCATTTTCCATCCTTCCCTTCTTGCTCTGTGTCACAGGAGGGTGACCACTACAGATTGCATCACTTATTCATCTTTGTCAACTCTTACAGCACCAGCAGGAAAATCAGAGGGTAGGAGAAAAGAGACATCAGAATGTTTCTTTCCCACCTTCTCTTGGCTTTAGGGCTGCGTCTTTGGGAGCAGGAACTTTGCCCCACAACTGCAGCTCCTGCCAGGCAGCGCCTCCTCCATGCTCCTCGTGCAAAACCATATTCCTTCTGCTCTAGGAGTTTTAACAACTTCCTAAGCTGCTGGATTCTGGGTGCCTAAACACCCTTCATGTGTGCCTTACCCACTCCCATGTCTAAGTAGCTTTTTTTCTGAAAGGTTGTTTATTTAAACCATCTGAGTGAATTCTAGTTTATTCCAGAAATCTGAGACCTAGAATCCAACTAAGCAATAGCAAGAGACAGTTGTGAACCCGGATGACGCTGTGTTGACCTTCTTAGAATTGAAGGGTTTTCTTGTGAGAATATTATCCCTGTTAAGGGGAATCTATAAGAAACAACGTTATTAAAGAAATACTTAACTGTTTTGCTATATGTATTTCATTGGGATGTGTGGGGAACATGATTTTGCCTGGTTAGGATTCCTTTAAGGAATCTGAGTCCGTGTGGTTCAAGCGCCACTGATTCTACTCCACGCCCAGGAAACACAAGAGCCTTACCTTGACTAGGCATGTGATGGAAGCTGGGACAGCAGAACCAGTCTTGGGACTTTTGGGAAAGGGCTCGATTCCTCTTGGAGTTGCTGATCTGGTATAATATACATCTGGAACTGCTGGTGGCCATCGTTGCTACTGAGTGGGGAAAGTCTTTTTGAAAATGAAGTCACACAGGAAGGCAGGACTGAGGCACAGGGAGTGTCCTGACAACGTGCCTGAGTGCCCGAATTGGGCCTTACCTAAAATCATAGGTTAGCAACTTAATTTTTAATTTGTGTAGTGATGGAGTTTGGATGTGTTGTCCCCTCCAAAACTATGTGGAAATTTGATCCCCAATGTGGCAGTGTTGGAAACTGATTGAGTCATGGGGGCAGATCCCTCATGAGTGGATTAATGCTCTCCCTGGGGAGGGGGGATTAATGAGTGAGTTCTTGCTCTATTAGTTCCCACGAGAGCTCGTTACTTGAAAAGACCCTGGCACTTTCTCTGTCTCTCTTGCTTCCTCTTGCCATGTGATCTGCTTGTACCCGCTGGCTCCCTGCCACTTTCCTCCATGAGCAGAAGCAGCCTGAGGCCCGTGCCAGGTGCAACTGTCCCAGAATCATAAGCCAAATAAACCTCTGTTCTTTATAAATTACCCAGTCTCACGTATTTCTGTTATGGCAATACAAAATGGACTAAAACATGTAGTCTACCCATTTTTAGTTATGAGTCAATAAGTTCCCTTTTCTGCTTAAGCCAGTTTGAGTTGGGCTTTCTATCATTTGCAACTAAAAGAGTTGTGACCAATTCTGAATATTAACATATTTCCCTTCTATTTTGAGAGTCCTCAAGTGAAAATTTTTTGAGGTCTCAGATCCAAGAATGGCTTTTTTCCTTCTGAGCAAATGGTTTATTTTATAGACACTGTATATCATGTAAACAATTCTGCTTTGGGTGGGAAGTTCAGGACCAAATTTTGGATTTACTTCTGCCAGTGACTTGGGCTTTACCAGTTTTTTTTTTTTTTTTTTTTTTTAATGTACCAGCTTTACTCCAAGCTCCCTCCTTTGTTTCCTACCATTAATATCCATTTGCCCTGATTTCATTACCTCTTTATCTTGCTTTATTTTGTCTCTGTAAGCTTGTCTAATTTATTTTTTAGCAAAGGCAGTATATAAATAAGTAAGTAGGGCCAAATGATGCGAAAATTCTGTAAGCTGATGTTTACGTTTCTATTGTCAACCAAGAACATCTGTTTCTTTTGAGAAGATATGTCCTCAGTGTATTACAAACATCACTGCCTGCCTGTAAGAGATAATGTGTATAATCTTACATTTCTTAATAGGCTTGTGGCTTGACTTAATATCTTTGCCAAAAAGTTATTGTTTTTAGGGGAGAGCATGGGGTCATATTTAGGTGGTTATATAATTTTCCCTCACAATAAACATGTAAACAGGACACAAATGCATGGATTTGCTGTATGCGGGCCACCACGCAGGGATGTCAGCCTGAATTACTGGTTTTGGCATTTATCCTGTAACATGATAAAGTTTTTTATATGTCATTTCACAAATGTAAGATCCTGTGGTCAGAGATGTTTCTTCCTCAATCATTCTTTTCTCTAAGGGTTCTCTTGTAGTCTAGTCTTGTTCCTTGGTCTGTTGCTTATAACAGAATACCTGAAGCTGGGTAATTTATAAAGAAATGGAATTTATTTCTTACAGTTCTAGAGGCTGGGAAGTCCACAGTCCAGGGAGCCTGTCTGACGAGGGCCTTCTTCTGGGTGGGAGCTCTCTACAGGGTTGCAGGGCAGTGCAGGGTATCATGTGGTGAGAGAACAGCAAGAGCTGTCTCCTGCTTCTTGTAAGTCAGCAGTCCACACCTTGATAGCTCATTTCTCCATGAGTGGATTAATCCATTCAGAAGGGCACAGTCCTCATGATCCAATCACCTCTCAAAGGCCTTACCTTTTGAATACCATAATTGGATTTCCCACCCTCTTAACACTGTTACAGTGAGGATCAAGTTTCCAACATGTGAATCTTGAGGGATATCCCACCCATAACACTTGGCTTCTGTAAAGGTCTGTGCCTCCTTTCTGCAGGGTGCTCCACACATTGTTGCCAGAGCAATATTTTTTAAACCCTTGGACAGCCATGCTATGGCAGGTTCAAGTCCCTACTGTGGTTCTCTAACTGCTTATGATTTTAGAATCACCTATGACGGGGTCCCATGATTCCATACATCTACTTCCACCATTCCTAACTCCAATTTTCTTTCTCAATCTCTTCAGTGTGTTCAGAAGATCCCTTGGAACATCACGGAACAGAGTGCCTTCACACCTCCCCACTGTGAGGTAAGTCAGAAACTGAGAATTCAGGGTTTGTTTATTTTCTGAAAGATAGCTGGCATTGTTTACCCTAAATGATACATGTTTTATGGGCTAACTAGAAAGTGCCTCAAGTGTATAGGCACTAGAAAGTGTTTATGAGTTTTATTCCAACTAGCTGAGACAACTTCTTCTACCTATGTGATTGCTTCCCGGATTTTTGCCTAGTAATTAGAAGGTTTAGGTCACTTAGAGTATGCAACACCCTAGGCTGCAAGCTCCCTGAAGACAGAAACCATATCTGCCTTACTCCCACTGTATCCTTAACACTTACCATAGTGCATGGCACATAAGAGGTGCTCAGTATGTACTTTTAGGATGAAACAGTCCCCAAGTGACCATGATGTAGGTGTGAATTTTTATGGTCCACTTTACATCTGTTCTAGGTCATATATACTCACGGACTGGAAATTTATTAATATACTCTATTATGACAAACTGAGAACTCTATCTTTGTTGACTAAAAGTGAGAAATATTAGTATAAATGGTGAATTATTTTAAAATGTTAAATAATTTAAAAATATTAAATATGAGGGGGTGACAGCACTCATAGGACTGAGGTAAGAATCTGTTTTATTACTTGGTCTCCTCGAAAGAAAGTAATATGTAAAGACAAGATATTATATTTACACACACACACACACACACACACACAGAGCTATCACCATTATTTCTTTAGTGCTGTAAAACCCCTGCCTCTGGGGTGGACGGTAATAAGCAAATAGGCAGCGATTAACTCAGTAGGGAAAGGAGGCTCTGGGCTACCCTCACATTCATTTAATTTTATAAAATCTTCTCCTGGGCCTTGGCCAGTATGTAGGACACTGGCTTTTGAGTAACTGCACGACCCTCATTTTTTCCAGCAAAGATTGAACTTGCAGTGCAGTTAGCTGAGTTAGTTCCTGGATCCCTGAGCTATGATACCAATGGTTTCCATGGAAATAACAGTAGAAATTGCTCTACATAACAGGGTTGTTAGAGCTACCAGCTGGGCTCTGAGGGGAGTGCTTTCCCCTTGGTACCCAGAGCCCATCACCAGCATGGAAAGAACTGCAGGGGCCATCACCTCTGGCCAGGCCCTCATGCCACAGTCATTCAGATGATTGAGGAAGTCTGACATTCTGACTCATAGTTCTGGTAATTAACTGAAAACTTTTTCAGAAACTTATTACTTATTGGATATCTTTCATCTCCAGGTAATTGGATCACGTATTAACATTCTCATTTTATTTAGACATAGATCTGATGCAGCGGGTGAATTGGTCCAGATTGTTTAAAATTCTCCAATCTTTTATATAGGGAAAAAGAAAACCTAAATATTGTTTATCTTAAGAATATTCAATGGGGGCCGAGCCCGTGGCGCACTCGGGAGAGTGCGGTGCTGGGAACACGGCGACGCTCCCGCCGCGGGTTCGGATCCTATATAGTACTGGCCGGTGCACTCACTGGCTGAGTGCCGGTCATGAAAAAGACAAAAAAAAAAAAAAAAAAAGAAAAAAAAAAAAAGAATATTCAATGGGAAATATGTTCATTTCTTATTTCATTTGTTTCCTAATTTATTAAATAAAGTTGCAGTGAACTGGGGTGGTGGAGACTGAGGTCTACTCTGATGGAAATAGTTATAAAGTTCCTGATAGAGTGTGATTACTAAAGTATATCAGCACGTAAATATAACTAACATTGAGCAACTACTATGAATAGTCACAAATTGGGCTGTTCTGGAAAAATAAATGCTCTGCTTTATTTATTGTTGAAATACAGTCCATATATGGCTCATTAAATTTCAAACTACTTAATACAATATGATAGATTCTAAAGTTGTACTGCACACAATTTAGTCTTTGGTTCAGAAGTCATTATTTTATTGTGTAATGTGCACAGTATATTATAAAGATCAATTCACAGAGTACAGCACCATAAACATTAAAAATGGGCGAGATTGTACAGACATCTCTCCTTACCTTTTAAAATTATTATTTTAATTTAATTTTTAAAAATTAATATTTGACACCTTTATCTTTACCACAAAAATATTGCTCATGAAAATCATTCTAGCAGTTTGACTGTTTCACTGGCTTAGGCTATAAATAGAAAAGAAACTAATGAATTATAAAAATAAATATGATAATACTAATAGATAAATCTCATTACTGAGAAAAAGACTTTAAAGATTTACTCATGTACTTGGAGGAAAAAAACCTGTTCTGATCTTACGGTTAAAATGTTTGCATGTGAATCATAACAGGAAAAGTATTTAGCCTACACTCACTGAGGAATAGATATGTATGTTAACTGGAGCTGGGCAAATCAACAAGGGCGAATGTGATCATATCACCATTTTTAAAAACAGGAAATAAGATATTTTGAGTGGGTTTAAGGTTTATTATAGAATTTGGAAATTCTGACCAGAAATACAGTTAAGTTCATTGATATTTTCCATGCCACTTGATTATCTTATCCTTCATATGATATGCCAGTTTGCTTTCTTTTTTAAAATTTTCATGTTAGCAATTATTTTTTATATTCAAGTCACAGTGCTCAGGATATTACAGCTTTTGATATTTGAATTTAATATCCTTATAGGACAACTGCTGAATCCATTAGTTAGCCATCTGGTTTAGGGTAGCTTGCCTGCTATTTCTTTAGGCTTTCAAATTCTTGAAATGTTTTGTACTTATGATCATTTGCATTTTAAATGTGTGCATGCATGTTCACGTATATACTGACATCTTGCTATAACGGTTCACTCTTTTAAAGATGAGTGAAATGAAATAATGACTTCCAAGAAGGCTTAGTAATTGAAATGCCAAAGTAATCTCACTACAAATTTTGCCCCCAAGTGTATTAGTTTCTTATGGCTGCTGTAACAAAGTGCCACAAACTAGGTGGCTTAAAATAAGACACATTTATTCTTGTAATTCTGGAGGTCAGAAGCCTGAAATCAGCTTTACTGGACAGAAATCAAGGTGCTGGCAGGGACATCCTCTGTCTGGAGGCTCTAGGGAAGAAATCTTTTCCTTGACTTTTGTAGTGCATTCCTTGCATTACTTGGCTCATGACCTCTGAAGCCATCAGCTTTGCATCTTGCTTTGGTCTTCACATTGCCTTCTGTCTAACTGTAGTAAATTATCCCTCTGCCTCCCTCTTATAATGACCCTTGTGGTTACATTTAGGATCCACCCAAATAAACTGGGATAATTTCTCTATCACAGTATTTCTAACTTAATCACATCTGCAAAATCCCTTTTGGCGCATAAAATAAGATTCAAGATTCCAGAGATTAGGAACTGGATATCTTTGGGAACCATTATTCAGTTGTGCAGGAAAGGGTAAACTCAGCAGGCCTTATTTGCCCAAACCCTGCATAGTCCCACTGTCTTCAGGACTGGGCTGTGGCCTGGCCCCTGAGAGATGACTTCTGAATTTTTAGAGTATCCTACCTGGTATAACTGATCTTTGTACAGCTGACATCTTGGGCCATGCCAGATAGTTCATGCTAACAATATGATTTATGGTGAATACCTGCTTTTGTATGTTTCAGGCTGTAGGCCACACTATCAGTTTGAGCTTTCCACAGTAGGACTGGAGACTGAATGGCTAAGGTCAGTCACGTGGGTGCTGCATGCTTATGTGACTGACCCCTAGTAAAATCTATGGACCCCAAGGCTCAGATGAGCTTACCTGGTTGACAACACTTAGCACTTAGCACATGTCATACTTGGTTAGTAATTATGTGCTGTCTGTTTAACTCTACTGTGTGAGGACAACTGAAAGCTTGTGTCTGGGTTCTCCTGGACTTTGCCCTATGTGCCTTTCTTCTTTGCTGATTTTAATCATATCTTTTCACTGTCATAAACTGTAACTGTGTATATAACAACATTTTCGAGTCCTAGGAATCCTTCTAGTGAATCATTGAGCCTGAGGGTGGTGTTCAGGACCCCCAACACATCAGCCTACCACACCAAATTAGTCCAATAACGTAGAAGAGAAGTGGTGTTAGAATGAGACGTGTTTGTCTGCATATGATATGTTGTGCAAATATAATATATATAACAGAAAAGACCATCTTTAGTAAAATATTAACCTTAATTAAAAGTTGAAACATCACTAGTATATATAAATAAATTACTGAGAGCCATCGAAATCAGGTGCTGTATCACTATTGCAATGAAAAATACGGAAAAAACAGTGAAGATATTTTAACATTATATCCAAATTTATAAGCCCAAACCTTGGAAATATATACAGAAATACTATGCTTGTTTCAAAGTTTAAAAATAAAATTTATTCTTATATGCCTTTGAGAAATAACAATAAGTGAATGGCATTTAATTTACTGTGCTTTCATTGCCAGTTCACTCAAATCTGGTGAAAAAGTGAGAAATAGGACATGAATTAAACTGTATTTTTCTGTGTAAAACAACCTCTGTCTAATGAGCAGAAAAAAAATTATGGCAGAAATTATTCCCTTCTTCTTGGAAAAAAAATTTTGTGTAGAAACTCCTTGAGCTGATAAATCAGACCCTGATGGGATCTGAATTTTGGTAAATGTTAGTGAATGTAAAGAAAGGCATTGGTTTCAAGTATTTCTCATTTTAACATCCCTGCTCTCAAATTTTCAGTGAAATTACTTCAGCAGTCTTTTTTTTTAATTTTAATTTTTTGATGTGTGTGTTTGCATATGTGTTTAGTGAGAATTGGTAAATGGCTGGACAATATATACCTAATAAAATTAGGGCAGAGCTAAGACAACCCATGCATATGTGAGAACAAGGAAACAGAGCAAAGCCTTAGAAAATAATCCTGGGGAACACAGAGAAATCATAGAAAAAACTATAAACTCCAACAGAACCACAGAAATACAATTTGTTGAGTTTCTAGATTGTTTTAGGAGGCCTTGGCTGTTATCTGGCACACACTTTTTGCATGGAATTGTTAAGCAGATGAACCAGATGGGCCCCATATTGAACCAGAAATGTACACTCACTCTGACTGTCAACTTGCTGGATGCTGATGCAGGGGAACGGAGTCCACCATGCCGGAGACAGATGCCCTGGGAGGACCACTGCAGCTTTCCAGGAAGTTGTGTGACTTGTTATGAGTCAATTTGTATGGATTTGGTGAAATGGTTAGTTACACTCTGAATGTTTCTGATGGAAAACCATGCATACTCAATGTTTTGCAATGTTATTTTTGAAGCCCAAGAAAAACGTTCTTGGGAAAATTTTTGTGGAGAAATCAAATGCAGAAGGATGCTAGGAGTTTGACTTAGGCTTGATTTACATTCATTTTCATTTGGGAAAAAAAATAAGAGTCTTAGATGGGCCATGGCAGACATGCTTCTGCTGAATCCAGACCAGAGTCCTCGGTTTTATTTTATTTTTATTTTTAGTTACTTATTGAAACATAATTGATTGTACATATCTGTGGGGTACAGCATTGACTATCAATACCTGTGTGCAGTATGTGATGCTCAAATCAGGATAATTAGGGCCATATTTTGTGACCCTTTACCAATTTCTCAGTAACCTCCCTCCCCTTCCCCCTTCCACATCTCTGGTAACCTCAGTTCTGTTCTCTCCTTTTGAAAGTTCAACATATTGTTGTGATTGTTGTATCTTTGTTTCTTTTTTAGTTACTTGTTTATTTTTTAGGGCCACTGGTTTTAAATTCTGTTAATTTTATGTTGTACAATGTCAGGGGTGGCTATAAACTCTGGCTCTGTCACTTGAGAAACCTACTTAACTTCTCTGTGCCTTGGTTTCCTCACTTGAGAAATAAAGATGACACCAGTAAATACCACATAGGGTTAATATGAGGTTTAAATGATATAATACATGTAAAGTCTAACTAATTTTTTCCGGTATATAGCAAGCTCTTACTATTAATTCCTTTAGGTGATGAAACAGAATTTTCTGAAGACCAGACTGCATGTAAATAATTGGGACCCCCTTCCAGCACTCAGAGCCATTCTGAGGACTTAAGTCTTAGATAGGAGAAGGTAATTCTGGGCTTTAAAACATGCTACTGAAATACTGGTATATAGCACAATAGAGCATGGGAGGCCTTGGGTTGGAAAAGCATCAGTAATTAAAGACAGCATGTTGGGTCTAATATTATGGATTATATGTGACTTCCTGCCTTCCAGTTTCAGTTTCTGTGGCAGAATACCCGACACTGTTCAAACCAATATTCGGTAAGCTAGAAGTTTCAGGAGTATTTTTTTGCTCAATTCCTGACCACATACTGAGAAAAGACTTCTTCGTACATGGCACACATTTGAGAATTTTTTGCAGCAAACTGTGCCAGAAGATACTATGTAATGTCATTTGGAAAAAATCAGTCTGTGCTAGAACATGCTGTGGATGTGAAAAGCTAACAGCAACAATTACTGGAGAAGCTCATGCTTTTAAGAACCCTCAAATTCTTGCTGTTGGTGAAACTCATTACAGAAGAGGGCTGAAAAGAGGCAACAGGGCTTGCAGGGGACAGAGCAGCAGGATTGTGCTTTGGTCCCCTGGACTAGACCTGGGAGGCAGAGGTTCGTCTCAGAGTGGAGTCTGAGGAGTATTCCCCAGAGCTGTTCAGATCTGCATGCCAGTCCAGGGCCCTGCTTGGTGACCAAACCTTTCAACTGCTGCCAGTGAGAGGGGAGACTGTTCACAAAAAGAACTTCTGGGACCACTTGCAAACCTACCCCTGGTAGCTAGCAAGGTGCAGTATATATAGGATGGACTGAGGAGGAAAAAAACTGAACGAAGGGAGGGGATTCATCTCAAAGCTGCATTTGGTAAATGACTCAATTGTTGTTACTTAAATTGCATGATTATTTGGAGAAACTTTGGTGGAGGCACCGGAGCTTTGGAATTTAGGGATGATGCCAGTTCTCTCTCCCCAAGCCATCCCTTGGCACACACAGTCAGTCCCTGGTTAGAAGTCAGTGTATTTTAATGTAGAATCCAGGAGAAGGGTAAGAGGTTGGTTGTGCTTCATGCCCAGATTGATGGGGATGAGAAGCATGAGGAAGGATCCTGCAGGAGTCATGAGAAGGACTCTATTTTATAGGGCCAGGAACTGGGATTTGAGATTCCCAATGGAGAGGAATCTCACGGTCAATACTTGGAATCCAATAATAATGGTAAATACAGTACCTCCTAACTTAAAAATAGAATATTCTCTGTATTTGAGATTCACTGTGTTTATGTTGTTTGACTTAATCCTACCGGCAAATAAATATTATTATTTCCATTGTTACTAATGCTAAACTTGAGATTCTAGGTGGCTGAGCCAGATTTCACACCAGGGTGGGACTAATTTGAATTTTGTGTCTTTCCCAGTATGATAAACTACTCAAAAGGTATGGTTTTTCAGCCAGTGCTGATATATGCTGACTGGTTCACAGAATTTTCTGTAGAGTACAGCTATTGCTTTTTCCAAGGGAGCCACTTACTGGTGCCATCTTTTCGGCATTGAGTCATGGATTTGCCCCATGGCTCCTCTTACACTGCTGCCTTGAGATTTATGTCTGCAAGTCTTTCTCTTCAACAAAGCGGTCCTCATCTTGAGGGTAGGCACACATTTCTGTAAGTTACCCAGTGCCTAGCCCAACACCACCTGCATCATGTCCTTACTATATATTTGCTGATACTTTTCTATCATAGTGTGAGAAGGAACTGTCTTTGATGTTATCCTGTAAATTATATGTAGATAGCACACTTTAAAAATGTGTATACTGTATGTGATATTGCTGTCATTTCTTTTTACTAGCACGTGGTAAATACTTATCTAATTAAGAAAAGCACACATATAGGTAAGAAATCCCTGATGTTGGAAAATCCACCTCTCCCTTGGTGATATATTGTTTTGTAAAAGGAGGTGAGCAAAAGTCAGCAGTAGTTGGTTATGATCAAGGCAAAAAGTTATCTGAGTGGCCCTCGAATTTCTGGTTTGTTGGATGTTGAGAGCCTCAGGGGTACAAGAGAAGGACTTCTGAAGAGGATTTCAGGAGTACTTTCACCGTGTCTGAGACACTGTAGGAAAACCATTTGCTAAAGGATCCAATGACATTGAATGTGGAATTCACGTCTAAATCAAGAGACTTTCTGATTTTAGCTACTGCTTTAATCCTTATTTCTCAGGTAATAGCACTATTCGCTTTCTTCTATTGGGAATGATGTAGTTAACTCCTCCATAGTTAATAACTTAGAAGGACTTTCTTTCCCTACTCTCCTCACCGTTTTTCTTCTTTTATTAAGTCAGGGAAAGAGAACAGAATGAGAAATTTCACATATAACATGACTTTTTTTTTTTCCTAAGAAAATTGCTTCCTTGAAAACACGAACAAGAGTGAGTGACTCCCTCCCAACATCAAGTATTGATCATTTCCACCATGACAAACAAATAACTAAAAAAATTCTGCCTTTGAAAATATGTTTTTATGTATTTGACATGAAGGAAAATATTGATTTTGTTTAAGCTTTCAGAAGAGTGTCTCACTTGAGAACATGAGTGAAAGGCTGTAGTAGAAAGGCAGAAGCAGAAAAACTGATATCTTTTTCCTTTTTACCCATTATACACTTAATTTTGTTTTATTCACACACCTGTATGCACCCTCACTTTCTGTCAGATGTTCCCTTCAGACTTCTCAACACTTAGAGAACACTTGCAAGACAGAAAACGTTCCTATCTAAACCATGCATTAAAAATTTTTTTCCACAGGTAAGAATAAAACCATTCTCATTAATTTTAATGAATATTTAATATATCATAGAGTTTCAGGGAGTTTTTAAAAAAAATTCTCTTAATAATTGCTGCATGTCAGCCTTAGTATTTTCTCTGCTTCACTCAGCTTCTTAGAGCCATTTCAGAGAGTCAGAGAAGTGAAATGTGTTTTTTTACCTCCTCATTTTCTAAAAGATGAGTAAATGATCAATTGAAAGGGAAATCAAAAAGGAAAAAAAAAAAAACCTGTAAATAGTCCTACTCAAAATAGAATCATCAAAAATAAATAAAAGAAGACGTGAAAAAAAACCTTTTACCAAATTTTGCACCAAAACAAAAAAAGAAAAAAAAAAAGTAAGAAAGAAAAAAAAGAATTTTGGCTAGAAGGAAATTATAGACTGTTGAAATAGCACCACTGCTATTTAACTGTTTTTTTCTTTGCTCCTGAGACTCTGTTTTTAAAGGCAGTGCAAGAGGTGTCATTGCAGTCTCTGCTGGGGTGATATACTTTTTTCAAAGAGTCATTAGAGGTAGTTGATGGTAGAAAACTTTTATTAAGATTTTAAAAATTCTTCATGTTAACTTAGACGTCTTTTCCCATAATATCAACACCTTTATTAAAACTATTTTTACAAAGAAAACATACAAAATACAGAGAAATAGGAAGAGTATAATGAATCCCTAATATGCATCATCTAGATTTAACAATTTATTAGCATTTATTAATATTTTACTATATTTATTTCATGTTTTAGATTTATACAACTATGTTACCCACGGGTTTATTATTTTTATATTTTTATTGCAGTATAATTTACACACAATAAAATTCTTCAGTGTAAGGTGAATATTTTATGAGACTTGACAGATGTGTACAGTCAGGTAACAAGCACCAGAATCATGATAGAGAATATTCCATCACTTTAAAATATTCTCATAGCCGTTTGCAGTCAATTCATTTCCTCCACCAAACCACTGATTTACTTTCTTTCTTGACAATTTTGTCTTATTCAGAATTTCATATAATAGGTAGTATTCTGTGTCTGGCTTCTTTCACATAGTGTAATGCTTTTGAGATTCATACACATTGTTAAACATATCAATAGTTTTTTCCTTCTTAGTACTTAGTGTTCTATTGTATGGATATAGGAAAGTTTTCCATTCTGTAGCTAATGGACTTTTAGTTATTTCCTGTTTTTTGCCTACTCTGAATAAAACTGTTATGAGCATCTGGGTACATGTCTTTGTGTGGATATGTGTATATAATTTTTCTCTTGTGTGAATACTTAGGAGTGAGATTTTGGGTCATATGGTAAGTGTATATTTAGTTTTATAAAAAAACTGCTAACTTATTTTTCAAAGTGAGCATTTTGCATTCCCACCAGCAATGAATGAGAGTTCGTTGTTCCACGTTCTCACCAGTGTTTGATTATGTCAGTCTTTTTAATTTTAGTCATTCTGGTGAGTGTGTAGTGATATCTGTGGTTTTAATTTGCATTATTCTAATGACTAAGTATACTGATCATTTTTTGTGTGTGCTTCTTTGCTATTTGTGTATCTTTCATGAAGTGTCTGTTTAAATCTTTGCTCATTAAAAAAATTGGGTTGTTTGTTCTCTTAGTATTGAGTTTTAAAGGTTCTTTGTATATTCTGGAGGCATTTCCTTCATTAGATATATGTCTTGCAAATATTTTCTCCAAGTCTGTGACTTGTGTTTATAGTTTTTTAATAATAAATTTTGAAGAGCAGAAGTTTTTAATTTTGTTGAATTCCAAGTAATCAATTTGTTTTTATAGCTCATGCTTTCTGAAGAATAGCAAAGAAATTTTGACTAAGCCAAGATCACCAAGATTTATCTCCTATGTGTTCTTTAATAAGGTTTATAATTTTTCATTTCAAGTTAAATTATGTATATGACATTAGGTAAAGATCCAAGATTTTTTCTTTCTTACATATGGTTATCCAATTGTTCTATTACTGTTAGAAAAAACGATCCTTTCTCCATAGAATTATTTTGGTGTCTTTGTCAAAAATGAATTCACCACATATGTGTAGGAATATTTCTGGACTCTCTCTTCTGCTCCATTGATCTACATATCTGTCTTTTATGCCAATACTACAACTGTCATGTTTCTGTAGTTCTATAGAAAGTCTTGAATAAGGTCGTGTAAGTCCTCAACTGTGTTCTCTCTCTTCAAAGTCATTTGGCTGCTCCAGTTCCTTAGCAGCTCCGTATAAAGTTTTAGAATCAGTTTATCAACTTCTACGAAAAGCCTGCTGGGATTTTGGTTGGTATTATGTTGATCAATTTGGATAGATTTGACATTTTAACAATAAGGAGTCTTGCGATTCATGAACAGGGTATTTCTGTACATTTATTTAGGGCTTCTTTAATTTGCTCAGCAATGTTCTGTAGTTTTCAGTAAACAACTATAGCACATATTTGGCTAAATTTATCCTTAATTTTTTAAAATAATTTTTGATACATTGTAAATGATACTTTTTAAAATTTCAGTTTCCAACTTTTTATTGCTAGTAGAGAGAAACACAATTAATGTTTGTATATTGTATTCTGTGACATGACTAAACTCACTCTTTAGTTACAGTGGTAGATTACTTAAGATGTTTTACGTAGATCATCATGTAATCTGTGAACAAAGACAATTTCACTTCCTAACTTTCAATCTGTCTATTTTTTAATTTATTATTTTGCCTATTGCCCTGGCTGTGACCTCCAGCACAATGTTGAGTAGAAGTCATGAGAGTGGACATGCTTACTTTGTCCTAATTTTAGGAAAAAAGCAAAAAGGCCTTCAGTCTTTTATCACTAAATATGCTGCAAGCTATTGGTTTTTTTATTTTTTAGTAGATGTTTATCAAATTGAGGAAGTTCCCTTTTAATCTCACTTTGCCAATAATTTTTATCATAAATAGATGTTAAAGTTTTGTCAAGTGCTTTATCTTTATGTGTTGAGATTATCATATGCTTTTTCCTCTTTATTTTGTTTATATTTGCATTGATTGAGCTTTGAACATTAATCCAATCTTGCATCCTGTGGTAAAGCCTAGTAAGCAACGATGAATTATTTCTTTTGTGTATTGTTTGACTTGCTAAAATTTTAAGAAGTTTGTATTTATGTTCATGAGGAATATTGGTGTATAGTTTTATTTTTCTCATACTTTTTAGCCTGGTTTAGGCTACATAATGCTAGCCTTATAAAGAGCTGGGAAGCGTTTCCTTCTGTATTATTTTCTGGAAGAGTTTTTTGGACTTGATATTATTTCTTTCTTAAACGTCCAATAGAATTCACCAATGAAGTTTCTGAGCATAGAGTTTTCTTTGTGGAAAGTTTTTTTTTTAAATTCTAAATTTAATGTCTTTGATAGATATATACTTTCCAAATTACTTTTTTCTTAAGAGAGCCTTGAAAATTTGTGATTTTCAAGGAATGTGTCCATTTAATCTATTTTGATAAATTTGTTGGCATAAAGTTGTTCCTAATTTTTTTTTATTATCCTTTAATTTATGTAGGGTCTGAAGTGATATTTCCCCTCTTTGTTGGTAATTTGTTTCTATTGTTTTCCTTTTTTTTTTGATCATCCCAGCTTTAAATTTATCAATTTTATTTGATTTTTGAAGAGAACCAGCTTTGGCTTCATTGACTTTTTTCTACTGTATCATTGATTTATTTTATTACCTTTATTATTTTCTGCCTTCTACATACTGTAGGGTTAATTTGCTCTTCTTTTGATAGCTTTAAAGATGAAAGTTTAGATCATTGGCTTAAAACCTCTGTGCCCTTCTATCATAGCATCTGATGCTATATTTTCTCTCTAAATGTTGATTTTGCTGTATATCTCAGCAAATGCTTATTTAGTTAAAATTTTTCTAATTTGTTTTTTGTGTTTGTTTCTGACCCATAGGTTGTTTAGCATAGAGATGCATAATTTTTAGATATTTGAAGCTTTTCCAAATGTTTTATTTTTGCTAACATTTAATTTATTTTAAATTAATTAATACTTTTTAATTGTACATTTTTATGGGGTACATTGTGTTGCTTCAATACATGCATGTATTATGTGATGATACAATCAGAATAGTTAGCATATTGTCTCCTAAACATTTATCATTTCTTTGCGGTTATAACATTCAAGATCCTCTTTTCTGGCTATCATGAAATACACAATAAAATATTATTAATTATTGTCACCCTAGGGCACCAGAGCCTTTTCTTCCTATCTAACTGTAACTTTGTAACTTTGTACCCATTTCCCATCCTTTTTCCTTCCCTCGACTCCCCAGCCTCTGGTAAGCTCTGTTCTGTTCTCTATTTCTTTCCTTTATTTCTTTTTAAACTTATTTTTTCTTAATTGACCTATGTGATTGTATATATTTATGAAGTTCAATGTGATATTTGGGTATATTTATGCAGAGTGCAATGATCATATTAGGGTTGCCTTAGTTTGAATGTCCCCCCAAACTTAGTCCCCACTATAACAGTGTAAAGAAGGTGGGAAATCCTATTATGGTAATTGAAAGGTAGGGGTGATTAGATTGTAGTACTATTCTGTAGAAAATGGATTAAAAATGGTGGACATGGGCATGGTTCTGAAGGCTTTAAGAGAAGAGCACATGAGAGATTAGTCTCTCTATGCTCTGTCATATTCTGCCTATGTGAGACCCCTGGTTCACTGTTGCCACCACCAAGACCCTCACCAGATATTTTCCCTGGACTTTGGACTTCCCACCTCTGAAACTGTGAACCATAAATTTTGTTTTCTGTATAAATTACCCAGTTCTATATATTTTATTATAAGCAACATAAACAGACTAATACAAGGGTATTTAGCATAACCATCACCTCAAACATTTGTCACCTCCTTGTGTTGGGAACATTCAAAATCCTCTCATGTAGCTACTTAAAGTTAGACAGTAGTTTGTTCTTGACTGTAGTTTCCCTATATTGCTATAAAATACTAGATCTTACTCTGTCTACAATTTTGTATCCACCGACCCCCCCTCCCATCCTCACTGCCCCTCCCGTTACCAGTCTCTAGTAACCACTATTTTATCCTCTGCTTCTGTGAGATCCACTTTTTTGCTTTGACATGTGAGTGAGAACATGCAGTATTTTTATTCGTGTGAGTAGCTTATTTAACTTAGCATAATTTTCTCCAAGTTCATTCATGTTGTTGCAAATGGCAGGACTTCATTCGTTTTTTATGGCTGAGTAGTATTCCATTATGTGCATACATTACATTTTTTAAATCCAATCATCTGTTGAAGAACATTTAGATTGGTTCCAAATCTTGGCTATTGTGAATAGAGCTGTGATGAACATGGGAGTGCAGGTATCCCTTTGGCATGTTGATTTCCTTTCCTTTGGCTATATACCCAGTTGGGATTGCTGGGTTATATGAGTTGTTTGAGTTCTTTGTATATTACGGATATTAATCACTTGTCAGATGCAGAGTTTGCAAATATTTTCTCACATTCTGCAGGTTGTCTCTTTGTTCTGCTTATTGTTTCCTTTGCTGTGCAGAAGCTTTTTGGTTTGGTATAATCCTATTTATTTTTGCTTTTGCTGCCTATGCTTTTGAGGTCTTATTTATAAAATCTTTGCCCAATCCTATGTCCTGAAGTGTTTCCTCTAGGTTTTCTTCTAGAAGTTTTACATATTTGAGTCTTAAATTTAAGTCTGCAATCTATTTTGACTTGCTTTTTGTGTATGGTGAGAGACAAGGGTCTAGTTTCATTCTTTTGTGTATGGTTCTCCAGTTTCCCACCACCATTTATTTAAGAGATTGTCTTTTCCCCAGTGTATGTTCTTGGCTCCATTGTTGAAAATTATTTGACCCTATGTACATGATTCATTTCTGGATTCTCTATTCTGTTCCATTGGTCTATGCATTTATTTTTGTGCCAGTACCCTGCTGTACTGATTACCACAGCTTTGTAATATAATTAGAAGCCAGGGAATGTGATACTTCTTGCTTTTTTCTTTTTGCTCAGGAGTGATTTGGCTGATCAGGGTCTTTACTTGTTCCATATAAATTTTTGGATGGCTTTTTCTATTTCTGTGATGTATGTCATTGGTAGCTTAATGGGGAATGCATTGAAGCTGTAGATTGCTTTGGGTAGTATGGTCATTTTGACAATATTGATTCTTGTAATCCATGAACATGAGATGTCTTTCCATTTTTTTTGTATCTTCTTTAATTTCTTTAATCATTGTTTCATAGTTTTCCTCACAGAGATCGTTCAGCTACTTGGTTAAATGTATTCCTAGGTAATTTATTTTTATTATTGCTATTATAAATGGGATTGCTTTCTTAATTTCTTTTTCTGCTAGTTCATTTTTGGTGAATAGAAATGATACTGATTTTTGTAAGTTGATTTTTCATCCTGCAACTTTAGCATATTTGTTTTTCAGGTATAGGAGTTTTTTGGGTAGAGTCTTTAGGTTTATCTCTATATAAAACAATGTCATCTGCTAACAGGAAAAATTTAACTTCCTCCTTTCCAGTTTGGTTTCTCTTGGCTAATTGCTCTGGTTTGGATTTCCAGTACTATGTTGAATAAAAGTGGTGAGAGTGGCTATCATTGTCTTGTTCCAGTTAAGTATGATGTTAGCTGTGGATATGTCATAAGTAGGCTTTATTTTGTTTAAATACTTTCCTTCCATATCCAATTTGTTCAGAGTCTTAATCATGGAGGGATGTTGAATTTTATCAAATGCTTTTTCTGCATCTGTCAAGATGATCATATAGTTTTTTACTCTTATTCTATTGATGTGATGTATCATGTTTATTGATGTACATATGTTGAACCATCCTTGCATCCCTGGGATAGATCCCATTTGGTCAGTATGAATAATTCTTTTGATGTGCTGTTGGATTCAATTTGCTAGTATTTTACTGAGTTTTTTTGCATCTTTGTTCATCAGGGATATTGGCCTGTGAATTTTCTTTTTCTGGTGTGTCCTTGCCTGGTTTTTGTATCATGGTAATGCTTGCCTCATACTATGAGTTTGGAAGATTTCATCCACTTCAATTTTTTGAAATAGTTTAAGAAGTATTAGTATTATATTTAAGAAGTATTAGTATTAGAAGTATCAGTATTAGTATTAGTTCTTTAAATGTTTGATAGAATTCAGCAGTAAAGCTATCTGGTCCTGGGTTTTTTTGGGGGACATTCTTTATTACTGATTCAATCTTGTTACTTGTCATTGGTCTATTCAGGTGTTCTATTTTTGGTTTAGTCTTGGCAGGTTGTATGTATCAAGGAATTTATCCATTTCCTTTAAATTTTCAAATTTACTGGTGTATAGTTGTTCACAATAGTCTCTGATGATCCTTTGGTGGTATCAGTTGTAAGGTGTCATTTTACATTTCTGATTTTATTATTTGGGTTTTTTGTCTTTTTTTCTTGGGTCTAATGTTTTGTTGATTTTGTTTGTCTTTTCAAAAAACCAACTTTTCATTTGATTGATCTCTTGCATTGTAGTTTTCATCTCAATTTCATTTATTTCTGCTCTGATTTCTATTATATCTTTTCTTCTATTTATTTTGGGTTTGGTTTGTTCTTGCTTTTCTAGTTCTTTGAGGTGGATTGTTCAGTTGTTTATTTGAAATCTTTCTATATTTTTTCGTTTCTTTTTTTTTTTTTTGATGCAGGCATTTATTGTTATAAACTTTCCTGTAAATATTTCCTTGGCTGTATCCCATATTGTATGTTGTGTTTCTTTCTTCATTTATTTGAATAAATCTTTTCATTTTATTCTTAATTTTTTCTTTGATCCATTGGTTGTTTGGGAGCATGTTGTTTAATTTTTGTATATTTGTGTAGTTTTGAAAGTTCCTCTTGTTATTGATTCTAGTTTATTCCATTATGGTCAGAAAAATACTTGATATGGTTTTGATTATTTTGAACTTGTTGAAACTTGTTTTGTGTCCTAGAATATAATCAGTCCTGGAGAAGCTTCCACATGCTGGTAGAATGTGAACTCTGCAGCTGTTGGATGAAATGCTTTGTCAATGTCTGTTATGTCCAATTTTTCAATGGTACCATTTAAATCTAATATTTTCTTGTTAATTTTCTGTCTTGATGATCTGTCCAATGCTAATAGTGTGGTGTTAAAATCCCCAACTATTATTGTGTTGATTCTGTCTCTCCCTCAAATCTGATATTTGCTTTATATGTCTGAGAGCATTGATGTTGAATGCATTTTATATATATGTATATATAAAATGATATAGTAATAAATGTACATATATTTGTTTGCTTACTGTATTGATCCCTTTATCATTATATAATGCCCTTTTTTGTCTCAGTACAGATGTTGATTTAGTTTGTTTTATCCAAAATAAGTAGAGCTACTCCTACTTGATTTTGTTTTCCATTTATCTTTTTCCATCTTTTTGCTTTCAGTCTATGTGTGGCCTTGAAGGTAAGGTATATTTCCTGTAGGCAGCATATAGATGGATCATTTTTTTTTTCTTTTTTATCCATTCACCCAGTCTATGTCTTTTAATTGGGGTATTTAATTCATTTACATTCAAGGTTATTATTGATAATGTGATATGTGAGGTCTTCTGCCATTTTGTTGGTTGTTTTCTGATTGTTTTGTGTATCTCTTGTTCCTTTTTTCCTCTCATATTGTTCATCCTTGCGGTTTGGTGATTTTCTGTATTGAAAAAGTTTGATTCCATTCTCTTTCTAATTAGTGTATCTACTTTAGCAGTAAATTTTATATTTTCACATGTTTTCATGATGTTTGTCATTGTTCTTTCTCTTATAGATGTAGGACTCCCCTAAGCATTTCTAGTAAGGCCAGTCTGGTGGAGATGAATTCCCTTAATTTGTGCTTGTCTGAGAAAGACTTTACTTCTTCATTTCTGAAGAACAGCTTTGCTAGGTGTAATAATCTTGGTTGGCACTTTTGTTCTTTTTTCATTCAGTATTTTGAATATATCATCCCATTCTCTCCTGGCCTGTAGTGTTTCTGCTGAGAAATCTGCTCTTAGTCTAATGGGGATTTTTTCATTAGTGACTGGACACTTTTATCTTGTTGTTTTTATAATTCTTGCTTTGTCTTTAAATTTGGACAGTTTGACTATAATGGGTCTTGAAGGGGATCTTTTTGGGTTGAATCTATTTGAGGACCTTTGAGCTTCTTTTATTTGTTTGTTTGTATCTTTCCCACAACTAGGGAAGTTTTCAGATATTATTTTGTTAAATAGTTTTCAACATCTTTTTTTCTCCTTCCAGAATTTGCTTGCTTGATAGTATCTGATAGATCTTGTAGGGTTTGTTCATTCTTTTTTATTCTTTCTTCTTCTTTTTTGTCTTCCTATGTTATTTCAAGACAGCTGTCTATAAGATCAGAAATTCTTTCTTCCACTTAATGTAGTCTGTTGTTGAGACTCTTGGATGTATTTTTATTTCATTCAATGAATTCTTCAATTCCAAGATTTCTGTGGCTTTTTAAAAATGATATCTATCTCTTTGTTGAATTATTCATTCAGATTATGAATTGTTTTTCTGATTTTATTGAATGTTTTGTCTGTATTCTCCTTTGTCTTAGTACATTTTCTTTAGATTGTTAACTTGAATTCTTTTTCCAGCAAGTCAATGACTTCTGATTCTTTGGGATTAGTTACTGGAGTACTATTGGGTTGCTTTGGTTGTGTCATATTACCTTGTTTTTTCATGTTTTTTTGTTTCCCTGCATTGATATCTATGTAGCTGGTGGAATAGTTACTTCTTTGAGTTTTGGAGGATGGCTTGCATGAGGAAAGACTTTCATCTGCATGTGTATCCTAGGATGTTCATTGGGTAGGGTACAATGGTTTTTTTCTGGATTGCTGCAGTAGTGTAGACTCTGTGTTGTTTCTTTGGCCATAATTCATTTTTGCTATGTCTGCAAGTGACTCAGCAGCCTATTGGGAGGTTTGTGGTGGCAGTGGCAGAGGTTTGTCAGAGGAGGGTTTGCTGGGTTGGTTCACAGGCTGGGGGTGTATGTGTGTACCCTGTGAGTCAGTTGTCTTGGGAGCTGACTCACTGGGATAGGGGGCTGGATTGATTCTCAGGCTGAGGGTGTGGGTGTGTGGCATGTCAGAGTCTCTGGGACTGGTTTGCTAGTGGTAGGGTTTGATTCTCTGACCAGGGTTGGGCTTGCCAAGGGCATGACAGCATCAGAGATGTAACAGATCACCTCAGTCAGTCATCTAAGGTGTATATCAACACAATGCTAAGTATCCTCAGGTTTCTATGTTCCTAACTCTTCTGCAGCTATGCTTTATAAGTCTCTTGCTTCTAAAAAAGTAGTAATTGTCATGCTAATAATTTGCCCTTTATTTGTTTCATTTGATTAATATAAACAGCTACAGTAAAAAAAATTCAATACAATTAAAAATACCCATTTAGGACTGGAGTTACTAATATCTATTCTCTTGAGCTACTATTTATTAAGTGTTGGATTCCTGAATCACAGAAAACTTCTTTTTTTTTATATTTTGCAGCTTAAGTCAATTCTTATATACAGTATTAGATTATATCAACTTGATTAAATTTTCTTTTATATATTTCAACTGGCAGTCATTTCCATGGGCAAAATAAAGACCTTTGAATTTTCTTTTTATTTGATTAGGACATGCTGTATTTCTTTAAACCTCTTTTTCTCTCTTTCTAAATCAAGATTAAGTCATCTTAATTAGAACTGGTAGGCCCTACAGCCAAATTTTAAATCAAGGCAACAGCCCCAGTTTTTGAAATGGCAGTGGACATTGGTATGCAGGGCCTCTTTTATTACCATTTGCTATGGCAGAAGGAAGCAGAGCAATTACTATTGTGGAGTAATTTAATACTGCTTTATTAAACATGGTCTCTCATCTTGGTAAGGAGTTCTGGGATCCGTGAGAACGTCCATTTTCTGTGAAATACTATTCCATTTAAATATATTACTTTTCAATGTATAGTCATATTATAAAAACATAAAAGAATAAAGATGAACTAAAATCTGAGTAGCAAACAAAATGTAAGAATCAATTAACTTGCATCCTTTTAAAAAATTATTTTAATAGTTAGATATACTTTTCTTCCTTCTTACTTGAGCTAATGTTTTTTTATTTTACATCAGGTACTTGACATGTTAGGCAAGAGAAGAATAATTAAAACTTGATTAATTGTCCTAAATAGACTTTAAATCATTTAGATAAATCTAATTGTATAAAGACATGTTGTTTTTAAGTAGTGGGTGGTTCTTTTAGCAGATGTTATTTGGTGTTTAAATTATAGTTTACTTGTTTGCTTAGTAAGTTTCCTGGAGGAATGGCATTTTTGGCATTTTAGAGAACTTATATAAGAGGAAATACTTTTATGTAATGCTTTCTGTGTAAAATAGCCATAGAAACATAACATTTTTCTCACAATACTTCTTTTAACAGCAAACTATTATTTCTCCCAAAGGGAAATAAAACAATTAAATTACAAAGAAGTGAGATGACTTTTACTAATACCAGATAAATAAAGCTTTTAATTCAGTTGAATATTCATTTTATTCTTTATACCTGAGTAGTCCTTTATTCCTCCAGATCAAAGAATTTATATTATTTCATGTTTTTTGTATGTTTTTTGCATATATTTTATGTCTATGTGTCTATGTTTTCACATGTATGTAACAAATTTGCTCTCTGTCATTTAAAGTATGAAAAAGCCACATCCATTTATTGTTCTGATTTTGAGACAGTGTTTGGCTCAGGCCCCACTTAACCACAATGTTTTCAGTCCTCAGAATTATATTCTTCTCCCATCCTCTTATTGTAAATATGAGCATCTCAGTTTAATACTCTCCTTGCCATCTCTAAAGAATTGTTTGGATGCAGGGTGGAGTAGTAGCTCATACAACTATGGCCAGTTTAACCCCAGCCTGCTGTCCATTACCAGATGGGCATGTAGGCTTCGTTCTTTTCCCCTACCTGGTTCTTGGTGGTAATACTGGAGATGAATGTCAGAACATCTACTTTTTTTTTTGTTGTATCAAGAGAGGACCTCCTTCAGAGCTCTCTTGATTTTCCATGATCCCCAGTGAAACTTGAGATTTCACGTCAATTACAGTGGATTCTTTTCATGAGTACCATGAAATGTCTGCGAAAACATGTGCACTTTATACACAAGCAAAGCAGAAAGGAGCACTTTTGCTTCCTTAGAGGGTGGTTGATGTCTTTAAAAGACACCACTGCTGTACCTGGGCAAAGCAAATATCTTTCTCATTTTTCTAGAGATTTAAATCCTCACTGCCTGGTCATGCTGTCTGCTCGTGGCCACCACATTGTTGGCAGACCCAGGAATACAACCAGGTGGCCAGATCCTTCATTCAGCAGCCAGTTCTGGGTATTGTCCCAAGCTGTGACATAGTCACGATCATTTTCTCAAAATCATTTTGCTCCAACTCTAGAAGCTATCGTACACATTGGGCAATATACTCAGAAAGATTCTTAGAATCTGGAGGAAGATTCCCATTATACAATATAATGTATTTGCTTCAAACATACCATAACTTTATTAAAAAAAAAGAAATCAAAGAAAACCTGGCTTGATGTTTACTCGTCAGGGTTGTCATAACACTCATTCTCAAGTTATTTGGGGTTCACTTCTTCCTCAGGATGATACAGGATCTGCTGACCTTGCTTAGTCTAGCTCAGAGTTTCTCAATTTTGACATTTTGGACCAGATACTTCTCTGTTGTGAGGGGCTGTCCTGTGCATTGTAGGGTGTTTAGCAGCATCACTGGCCTCTACCCAGTAGGTGCCAGAAGCCCCATCTGGGTGCTTAGGTGGGGAAAGTAGATCCCTCCTCCCCCACGTGGGACAACCAAAATTGTCTCCAGGCATTGCCAAATATCCCACTGGAGGGTAACTGCCCCTGCTTAAGGACCACGACTTTAGAACAACTGGGAAGAGTTCTAGTTTCGATTCCAGTTTTTATAGCTGCTATTTGCATTTGTCTCTGACAGTGTCTGCTTGTCATTGCCTGAAGTCTTGTGCGTCTACTTCCGCTTTGCTGAGTCGGGAGGATCTTTGTACAGGTTCCCAGGCTGTAGCTCTTACTGCCTGAACTCTTCAGGCACACACACAATGATCCTTCCTAGAGGTCTTATAAACCCTGGAAGTGCTGTGTCCAGAGGGCAGAATTCTTCTTGGGAAACCCTGTCTCTACTGTTTGGGGACCCGGTTCTTTCTGAGTTGAGATCTTTTCTATCTCCTTCAATTCTATAGCTCTTCTCATCTTACAGAATCTTGTACAATGATGTGATGAAACTAGTCTTGAGAACAATTCTTAATTATCTTGGAAAAGTAGAACCACAGCACCACGATACGAAGTCCTGGTTTTCTTGCCAATATCTTCTGGTATGAAAGAAAGTGTAATCTACTTATGCTCTTTCACTTGCTTACTTTTGAAATTTATTTTTTATTTTTATTTATTTATTTTTTAAAAAAATGACCGGTAAGGGGATCTTAACCCTTGGCTTGGTGTTGTCAGCACCATGCTCAGCCAGTGAGCAAACTGGCCATCCCTATATAGGATCCGAACCCATGGCCTTGGTGTTATCAGCACTGCACTCTCCCTAGTGAGCCACGGGCCGACCCTTGAAATTTATTTTTTACTGATGTTAAATTCCTTCCCTTCCTGCATTTTCTTTTCAACTCATTTTCTATATTCTGTTTCCCCTTCTATTTTTCCTCTAAAGACAGCAATTATAGGTACAGAAAATTCAGGTGTATGGGAAGAAATGGGAACCATATCTATCCAAAGTCTCTGTTGATTCAGAGAAGTGTTAAGACAGAGCTTGGAGGTTACAATCATTTTCCTGGGAGTAAAACAAGTTGTATGTTTTTGCAGGGGACCCCAAAACAATATATTGTAAAGAATAAAATGGAATATTTGAAAAATTTAAATGCCAATAAAATGGTATGCTTCTTTCTTTCTTCGTTTTTTCAGATTCATTTGTTTCTCTTCTTCAGCTGCCAGCAAACATTGTCTGAACCTTGAAGTCAAGAGCTCTGGCTTAGCTCCAGAGGTGAGAGAGACAGCTGAGGACAGCAAAGCATAGCTTAGTGGAAATGTTTTGCCATGAGAGGGGTGGCTATTATCATTTCTTGGAACATTAAAAAATAACTTTTGAATCAACTTGAAGGTTGGGGCAGGATTGGGATTCATTCATGTTTGGAATGGAAAAATACCTGGCAGAGTTTCCAAGGCTGGAAAATCACTAATTCTCCTTTTCTTTATCCACAAAGGTCAGAAAGATCATTTAGCTCCCGGGTAATATAGTGACCGCATTCTCAGCCATTCCCCAAACCTGACCATGTTCCAGGCCACCCTTTCTGCACTTGTCTCCAACCAAACCATCCCTCCCAAGATCCTCCCCACAGGCCTCCGGAGACTGTTGATGAGGTCGTTCAGGCCTGCCCTCTGACTCTCTCCTCTCCTTTTATCTTGACTTGAGGGCACTCAGGCATTCTCTATGGTCACTGAGGGGGTCCCAGATGTTGGAGGCCTAATTTTTCCAAGGACATGTCATGGTGATGAAGTCAGTTCTCCAGGTTGAGTGAAAAAGGTTATGGGCTCTGAGCCAGGCTCTCCTCCAAATTTGACAATTAGTCAGCTGTCTGAAGTGGTCTGCACCAGAAGGAAGTGCCTGATAGCTCAACTTCTGTGGTCCTTGCTTTTCTCAGTTCATTTGGATCCTTCTTAGGATGTAATCTGGCACACCTCATAGAAAGTTGCTAGATATTTCTACCTTCCTGTGACATCTGCTCTGAACTGTGTGGCTCCAAATATTTGAATCTGGATTTTTAGAGGCTTTATTTTCTTACCACCATGATCAGTGCTAGAAGGTAACCCTCTAAAGGACAGCTGGATTCTTGCAGTTGTCTAGATTCATCGTTTTTGATGCTAAACAGCTTGCCCAAACTGTAACCTAATTTGTACCCAAATCCGTAAGCCAATAGTATCCCAGATGATGTTGCCATATGTAATAGCATTTTAAGTTAACTCACTATACTTAGATATGCAAAGAAATATAGCTATCTAACAACTTTAAGTAAAATATTCCATATATATTGGATAAAGAATATAAATGATAATATGAGTATGATAAACATCACCAAACCTAAGAAATGAAATAACATCAGTCCTTAAAGCCCCCCTTCTCCTTGGTCTGTCTACTTGGCCCTATTTCATTGCTTTCTCTGTTCTCATAGGTAACCATTTATTTTGAATTTTGTCTTTATCATTCCATATATTTGTCTATATTTTTACTTCGTATTTATAGAGTATTAGAGGCAGTGAAGCACAGTGGTTAAGAGTCTGGAGTCGGACAGCCTGGATTGGAACGGGGATCCCGTTTTCTAGCTGTGTGACCTGCAGAAGTTATTTAACTTCTCTGTATGTACTTCAGGTTTTTGGTTTCTTTCTTTTTTTTTTTTTTAAATGTGTAAAATGGAGATAATAATAGTACCAATCTCTTAAAGTTATGAAGAGTAACTCATTCAGTGTATGTAAAACCTTAGAACAGCACCTGGTGCATAGGAAACTCTATTAAATGTCTGAAATTATTGTTATCTTACACCAATGATTTGAATATTTTTAGACTTTATATCAACCATATCATACTATGTATACGTATTTTAATGCAACTTTTATTCTTTACTTAGTATTAACGTTTGTGACATTTATGAAGGTTGATGCATGTAACTTTCCTTTATGGTATTTCATGGTGTGATTTGACCCCAATTTATTTATCCATTGTGCCATTGAAGGACATTTGGGTCATTCTCAGTTTTTTTGTGATAACCAATAATTCTACGATAAATGTTTTTTATGTGTCTCTTTACTCTCAGGAGCAAGATTTTTTTCAAGGGTCTTACACAATAATAGAATTTGTGAGTTTTAAGTTTTGTTTGTTTATTAAATAATGAATACATTTCTTCACAATCCACCCTCCCCATCCTCATCCTTTCCAAGAAATACATTAATCGCTCTATACAGTGGGAGAACTTGAGCTTGTTGGTTAATGATAACCTGGTCTCTTTTGGATGACTCTTATTTTAGGGTAGATGCTAAGTTTTCCTATTTCATCTTCTTCCCAGTCCCATGCTGAGGTGGCCTCTGGGGCTTCATGATCTTGCAGCAGTGGGGGGACGTGGGGGGCCAGAGCTTTGTTCCACTGGGGGCATTGCTGACTCTGGGCCTTCTCTCTGGGTTTGTTTGTACTAGTCAGGAAGTGGTCACATATCGAAGCTGTTTTATCCTAACCGCAGACCTCTGCACTTTCTGTTTTCTCTGCACTTTCAATAACTCTACAATCCCTACCCCACAAGCAGGACATGTGGAGACTGTTGTGCTTTTGCAGGAAGTGGACAGCCTCCAGTCTTGGGAGAGCCTTGTGTGCTGCCTCCAGCTTGTATAACCTCACTCCCCCCAATCCCCAATATTGCCCCTGCTGCAGGCTGGCTGTGGCCACACATGGGGAACCTCCTGCACCCCCCCCAACCTCTCCATCGAACATACACTGGTTAGACCCCGGGGGCGCACTGTGACCTCACTTGATGTTCTCTGGCTTCTTCCAACTCTCTGGAAGCTTTTATTATCCATCTCTTTGGGATTCCATCCCAAGAGGGAAAAAACACTCATATTGTATTTCTCAACTTTATCTCTTTCATCCAGGCCATTTATGCGAGCAAGAAAGGCCATGCTCCCACCTCCTTTCCTCTTTGGAAGGGACGTCCCTGAAGTCCACCTTCCTTCAAGCTCGCTGTTCTTGCCCTGCCCGGTGCCTACGTCCACAACAACGCGTTGGTTACAACACCGAGCCTGCTACGTAAATGCCAGCATAGACCTTTTAACAAGTGTTGAGGTACTGCTGGCAAAAATTGGACAGAAAATTTACATCCGGATTCTGACAAAAATCAGAATATGAGGTTGGTAGTGTTCTTATTCACTGTGGGACACTCAGAAGCCATATTTGAAAGAAAACTGCTGGGGCCAGAAATCTGGGTTCTTTGGCTAATTATTATGTACAACAAAGAGTGCTTTTAGCAGCCCCATAGCTTCCAGCTGGAGGTCCCTGTGCTATGGAGCAGTGTCAGAGATTAGCAGAGGCCATGGAGGTGTCATCCCAGCATGAGAGAAGTCCGGAGTATAGAGGAGCAGAGGCACAGGGACTGTCCACTGTGTGGCCGGCGGACAGGGCTGGCTTCACAATTCCCCCGCGGGATCTGCCACCACTGCCTGTGGACAGCAGGTGCTGCTTCAGTCAGGACTCCGTTATGATGTCTGTGCCAATGATTTATGTGCTTCTCAGAATACAATATTTCATATCTTTTGCCTCATAATAACAGGTTAAAAGAATTGAGGGACGGGGAGAAGTCAAGGTGACCCTTTCAGATGGCCATTACTTTGCTCATAAAAAACCCTATAAACTTGCCAGTATTACGATAGGCTAGTTAGTTTAAGCAATCACTGCATTTTAGGAGTGCCTGGGGTGAAAGGCTGTATATCTCTCTTTCATACCCAGGTATGGCTGCTCTCACAGAGTATTGATGAATTGATTCAGGTACAGTCAATGAGAAGGACATTCCAAGTATTCCACAGCAGAAACAATTTCACAAGAAGAAAGCAGAAAGCTTATTTAGGAAGCTCTTGGTTTTTGTGAAAATCCTCTTCTAAGATATTAGTTACAGTTAAGAGGAGTTAGGACCTAATAGTCTAGCTACTTGCAGGAAAGGTGCAGATTAGGGAAAGATTCACCATTTCCACCCCTGACTGCACGATGACGTTAGCTAACCAAGTGATCATTTCATAGATGGGGCTTAATGATTTGATAATGAGCCATCCTGGAATTTTGACCAGTAATAAGATGACAGAAGAGAGGCAATAAAGTTAGCTGGGAATGAAGAAAACACAGACCGACTTTCTGGAAGACATTTTAACTCATTCTCACTCTAATAAGATTGCCTGAATTTTTGGAAATGGGCAGATCCTGGCAAGAGTCAAAAGTCTTATAAAAAGTTTATATGTATATTTATGTACATATGCATAAAACAAAGGAATAAAGCCGAGAATCGAATGGATAAATTAAAATAGACCACTAAAACAGATTCAAATAATTTTGAAAGAACAGAGAAGGAAGAAAAGAGAAATAAAAATTATAGAGGACAAAAAGAAAAATAGTAAAACAGACCTAAATCCCAGCACATACACTCAGACACACACAAAAACACACACACACAGTGCTGTTTCCTGAATTAATATGATGAATAGTTTTGGCCACGTTTCTTAACCTGTTAGTATTCCATTTCCATATTTTTAGAGCCAAATTCATATTGCTGGTTCTTTATCTCACTGAAGGATTAGGAGGGCTAATGGACTCTTATGTTGGCCTTGAACATCAACCTCCCAAAGTGCAGCACCAAACTCTGTTTTCCGTTCCAGACCATAAAAATCTACTAAATGAGAACTAGTGTATAAGGAGCGCTGCATTTTCATTCTCTGGCATTCTCACACTTCACCCATGGCATTTAGCTCTAATACTGCAGATCCACTCCTTAGCCATAACTTTTTTCTGATTTCTAAGAATTCAATTGGACTTTGGAATTGGCAGCCGTGGTGTATTCTACTAACTGGTGTTGACAGATTTTTACTGTATTGAGACCAGATAATTTTCTTAGCAGCATGCATGTGAAAGTGTAGGCAAGACAGAGAAAGAAAAAAGAATGTGCTGGAGTGTAAGACAATAATGCGTAGCCTGGAATACACACGGTGCAAAAACAGGACAGGACCCAGGAGTAATATTGCACAGAAGAGTACAAGTCTCCAGTGAGAAATCCAAGCCCCTGTCATTAGCATCAGTAGGAGGAAGACAAGTGACCTTCAAAAAGAAGAGGTAGCTTGAAATTTTCCATTGTTTGACTATGAGTTCCCTGCTGGTCCTTTATCAGTTTTCTTTCCCTGGGTATGGAGGTTCAGGGCTAAATGTTTTTAGAGGACAGCTTTCCTTCCCAGCTCTCTTGCCCACAATGGCACTAAAGGGCTTCAGTTATTAGCAGCAGGCTCTTTCTGGGGAAGAGCTACCTACTTTTTAAGGGGACCTAAAATAATTTAGTCCAGCAAAATACCATTATGATCGGCCAGCTCAAAAAAAGTGCTGCTGAGCTGGCTATAATTCATTTGCCTCCTTTAACAGCTACCATTTAAATTGCATTTGAACATTGAAAACAAGTATGCTTTCACTGTATGGCTGAAATCTTTAACACAGCTTCAAAGTTCCAGAGGAAAATACTGCATTGCAGCTCCTGTGTTTTTGCAGCGAAGCTCTTCTGCCATGTGGCTGCAGAGGAGGGGCCTCCACAAAGGCAGCCTGTTTTCAGTTCAACTCAGCAGATCCCTCAGCTCCAGAATGTAGTGAGAAGAGTGTCCTCAGCTTGCCTGGAAGCAAAGGAGGCTGGGAGAAAAGGCTAGATACACAGGTGCTCATTGAACAGCTTTGATTATCTTCATTTATTTATTTAAAAGAATTATTGGGTGTTTATCAGGTAATTTTTTAAAATATATTTTTTCAATAGCTAGGCATTTAAAAAACTTCCAGAGAATTTAAGAAACAGATTCAAGATGCTGGATATATTCTGGCCATTTCTACAGGCCTTGCTTAATTTTAACCACAGCAGAAGGACACTTCACGCCTTGGCCATCTGCAGACTGGCCAGAGAAAGGCCCACTGCAAGCTAAGCAAAATTTGGTGAAAGATTGATGAGGTAATAATGTTCATTCATTCACTCATGTGTGCGTGCATTCCCCACACAATTACTGAATATTTCTACCATATCCTAGGCACTGGAAATGCAGAGATAAACAAGACCCAAATCATCAGCCTCAAGAGTTACTTTTTAATCCACGCTGAATGGCACTTCTCAAGTGTGCACAGAAGTCCCCTCGATCACTCATCTTTCTTTGCTTCCCAGAACCCTGGCTGGCTCCACTGCAGTTTCTGTCCAGTGCTGTTTCATACCACTTTTCTTCATTTCTTTGCTGCTAAATTCCATTTGTTAAGGAGTGGAGTTCACATAAGACATATAAACATCTCTCTAGCCAAAACTGACATCTGAATTAAGTAATATTATTATCCTCATTTCACAGACGTGGACAGTGATTTAAAGTGACTTGCTAAGGGTCACTCAGCTCATGAGTGGCAGACTAGAGTCCCACTCAGTCCTTTTCTGCTGCTCCTTCTGTCTCCAGAGGGTCCAATAAGAGCTTGCTTTGGCTTGGACAGAGTGAAACCAGAGTGAAACCAGCAACTTTTGGCATCCATAAACACAAAGCAGAGGCCTGTTAGAGATAGCTTATTTTACACTTGGACCTCACTTAGGAAATCCCTTCAGTCTTTCCCGGGTAGTACTTTAGGCTTGCAGAGTACTTCCTTCTACGAAGGAACTAGTTTGCCAAAGGTTTGCTCTTTTTTTCTCTTTCCTCTCTTCAGTGAATTGTGTTATTGGCTGTCCTTATCATGGTGTTATCTACTTGCAGCAGTTAGGATGGTTTCCTCCTGAAATACATCCATCCACAATTCTGCTTTAGCAACCCAGAGCATTTTTCCTTTAATGGTATAAAGACAATCACAAAAATGTTACTGTATGAGACTCGTGTTTTTTCACAACAACATGCAGCTTCTAAAAATCATGCCTGGAGTTTAAACAGAGAAGCCTTGACTATTACTCCAAAGAAGGTTTGTCTGGGAAAAAAATGCCTTGCAGCTGAGAGTAGTTTGAAAGAGGCTCTTGGTGAGCTTTTGTTCTTGCCTGTTTAACAGCTTAAGGTTTAGAGAAGCCCATGTGAGTTCACCTTTTGCGTTTGAGTCCAAAATCTGAATCCATTAAAGGGCTCTCTTGAGCCTGCAGTGAATTTTAGTACTCCTAGGGGGACGCTCCAGGCTCACTTAACCGGTTTGAAATCGCATGGCCTCGGGCTCCACCCGCTTCATTTGAAGGAGGATGGGAGTCAGGGAATTAGTTCAAAAGCCACAACCACTTTCTTTTCCCTTTTGTCTCTAATGTCTGTTGTTCAGCATTGTTCCAAACCATTTGCAATATTTTAGGAACAATTCCAGAGGACTTAGGTCATAGCAGTTAGAATTAATATCATTATAACCTTTTCTATTACTTTTCATATTTGTACCAGTGTAATCCATATGTATGTGGTTTGGAAATTTGGAGGGTAAAAAAATACTGCAGACCTTCTCTCCAGCCTCAGATGGAACTTTTATTTGTTGCTTGTGGTTTTTGAGGGGTGTGTGTGTACGTGTGTTTGTGAGAGAGAGAGAGAGAGAGAGAGAGAGAGAGAGCAGGATGGAGGGAGGGAGAACTTTGATCTCTGACAACCAGATCATGCAGAATGCAGAGATGGGGGGCAGGAAACATGATGCTCCCATTGAGGATGATGTCTATGGTTGCCTAACTGCTCGGAAGTGATTTTTCCCCCTAATTAATTCACAGGTTGTGTATATAGCGTATCTGTCCCATTAAGCAGAGCAGGACCACCTGAGCTTAAGCTCTACTTGGAGCAGATTTAGAGAGGGGCTGCTCATACTAAAACCTGTTAACTGTGTTTTGGTGTAGAACAATGACTAGTCAGTTCAGCTATACTGGCAAAATCAGGTAGGAAGAGTTGGCCTAGGAAGCAATCAGCCACCAGGTCCTGGGGCTCAAGCGTGGACCTCCATAGAGGTAGACCAGAGGGCGGGTGGCTGAAGACACTGGTTGTCTGGACTGTGGCTGCAGAACACAACTCCAGGAGCAGTGTCTGGGCTCCAATCCCAACTGTGTGCCATGGACAACGGGATGACCCTGGTTAAATTACTTACTGCCTCAGCCTCAGAATCCTCATTTATGAGATGTAATAGTAATGAGACATAGGTTTTAGGTTTTTTTGGAGGATTAATGAAGCAATAAGTTTCAAGTACTTGGCACAATGACTGGTATGGAGAATTATTCAATAAATACTAAATATTAATTGGGTTTATTACTACTCTCAAGTGACTAGATGTGGTAGAGACTGGCTAGTCTTTCTCCAATCCCATTTTCCTTTCCTCTTGTGTGCACAGCTACTGCACATCCTGGCCTTCATTGCAGTAGGTGAGGCCGTTGGGCTGGGCTATGGGAAATGGCCTGTGGGCAGATCGACTGGCCACAAGTCAGATGGACTTCCAGGACTGGCCTACGAAAGCCTCGTGTGCAGTCTTCATGCTCTCTTTCACTCTCTTCCTCCATCTGCTGGATGCTGTGATACAGCAGAGGACCCCATAGCATCAGGCACAGAGGAAGAGCAAATGGGAGGAGCCTGGGTCTCTGGGTGACTGTGTGGATACGAGCACCCCTTCTCTTCTACCCCTGCCACCAATTGCACCTGAGCTGGAAATAGATTTGACTGTGTGAAGCCACTGGGATTTCTGAGTAATGTGTTCAGCAGCTAGTGACTTTCATCTTCTGACACAGTACGTGGTAATAATCTGGAAATCCATGTGTGATAAAACTTCTTTAATTTTGAAACAAAGTTGGCTGAAAATTAATAAATAAATCAATATATGGTGAAGTGAATGAAAGAAAAATGCTGTGGTATCAGATGTGAATAATCAGAATCAGGACTAATCTAGTACCTAGACAGAGTTGCTTACGTAGGCACATTAGGAGCTTTTAAAAAAAACAGTCCTTAGGTGAGCCATGCTAGTCCGTGTTGGTGGTCTAAGCATGTGCTCTACAGCTGGCACTCGAATGGCCATTCCTCCTCCTGGAGTGTGAGTCAGTCTTTACTGGCACCGAGAGCAACAGAGAAAGGCAAGGGCTCCTTTTTTTTACACGTCTTCTGTATATAACACCTCTTGTAAACTGAATCCAACAAAACAAAATAAAACACAATCCCACTTGTCCCCTGCCCCCCCCGCCCCCATCAGTGCTGGAGCTACGTTGCCTACCTGGTCTAAGACTTAGCATAATATTTCAAAATCTCATAAATGGTTTATCAGAAGAAAAGATGAAGGAGGTGTTAAGTGGGAAGCTAAGTTAGCATGTGGAAGGTTTGGCTGCTTGGAGTGTTTGATTAGGACACTGCTGTCCGTGGCTGGAGGAATTATTCTGCTCTAGTTTCCTCGGCCATCAATGTTTGATGCATGTGGTTAAATGGAATTCAGAGCATCAAAACTGCTAAACAAGAAATGGGACAGGTAAAAGACAAGGGTTTGAAAGTAGAAAGAGAGAAGAAATTTAATTCCCTAAGCAGAGCTTGGATGTGTGAGGAGTGAAAAGGGTGCTGGGGAAAGGAGCAGATCGTTATTCTCCAGTCCTCCCAACACCTGAGCTCTGGCTGGGAATTTGAACAAGGCACTTACTTTGAGGCTTCTCCTCCCAGCACTCTCAGGTCTCTTATGTAACTCAAGAGTTTTCAGATTGAGAAGCGCCTGATTTCTATATTGTCGCCAGCATGAATCAAGCTCTTGACTGACTTTAATAGGCATTTTAAGCACCTTAATTTATTTCCAACCATCAAAGTTGTTTTCAAACCTCTTGTTTAGTTCAGAGATTACTCTCCCACTTAAAATTTGCTTCAGATTGAAGGACAGAGAGGTAACACTGGTTAGCTTGAATCTCATGCTCTCGGGGAGCGAGTCTGGCTGTGGTGATAAAGAGTATATGTTTGTGGTGTGATGCGTCTATGTATCTGATGTGGGTCCATATATCTGATGTCTGCAAAGTCAGGAAAGGCTCTATGTTACTGGTCAGACTTACAATTACTTCTGAAACCAAGTGAATGGAGCCCTGAAACTGCAAATTAGATATAATGCACGCAATTCAGCCTTAAAGAGATGGTTTGTCAACTGACTATGCTGAGCTCTGTAAAGTAACTCTAATTTCTGTACTCAGGTTGCTCTCAATTTCCTTGCCTAAATTTCTCAACTGCTTCATCTCTTCATTCATTTATTCATCTATTCATTTATCTGTCCATTTATTTAGTCAATGACTTATTGAGTTCCTACTATGTGCCGGGCACTGTCCAGATGCTGGGAATACTAGTCCACTGTCATGAAGTTGGTGATCCTCACAGCCACCTCCAGTTCCTGTTTCACCCATCTTTTCATTCATGTTCCATCCCCTTTCTTGTCTAACTCCTATATTGTCCCCTGCAAGACTAGTCGCTCAGTATCAGCTTAGCAATTCTCTTCCATGTCCCACCACCATCTTGACATTTCGAGTTGCTGCATCTCATCCCACCAAGCACCATGTTTTTAGATTGATGACGGGATGGGGCTCGACTACTGAGGTCGGGGTGGAGACATTAGAGCAGTAGCAGATGATAAAATATAGTTTCATATTTGAAGTAAGTACCAGGGCACCTGCATATGATTGAAAATTTATCCTCATAAGACAGTTGGAAAGAGCTTAACAGATTACCTCATCCAATTTCCCAGGAACAAGAAATCTTCTCCACTACATTTTTATTTGATCAAGATCTGGCCTCTGCTTTAATGTTTCCAGAGACAGGGAGCTCAAACATCAATACGTTTATGGATTTCTCTAGTTATTATACAGTTCTTCCATACATTGCACTAATATCCACCTTTGTACAACTTTCTGTAACATTGGTCCTCATCTTTTCCCTCTTTGGAAACAGGAAGAATGTCCTTTTTCTTTTCCTTCCATGTAACAACTGCATTAATATGGACTTTTTCATTTGTAAATAAGCAACACTTCACCTGAATTAGCCTAAGAAAAAAGGGGAATCTAATTAGAAGGATAAAGAATTGTTTTTCTTATGGGACCCAAGGACAGAAACACAGGTTTCAGCAATGACCTAAAATCAGAGACTCAAAGCATCAAGATTCTCTTGGTTTCTCATCTGTGCTTTAACTTGTGCTTCTGTTTCTTTCCCCTCCACTCCTTTCTGCCTCTTCTGACTCTTTCCTCATTTACTCTCTTCTTGAGTTCATGTTGCAGAAAACATGGTCACCAATAGCTCCCAAGTTTTACATGTTCCGGATTCTGCCATCCAGAGGATCTCTTTCTCTCTCCCTTTTTCTCTTTTTCTTAATTCCTGGAGAGCACAGTGATTGCTATGGTTGAATCAAGCTCTACTCCCAAACAACTCTACTGTACTTGCAGGCTGTGCTGTTTACAAACTTGGTCATTCCTGCTGCAATCATGCGGGAAAAGGGGAGGAAGAGGAGCAACTTCTAGAAAAAGAGCATGAGGTAGGCAATTGTGGATGTGTCTTTTGCAAACACGATATGAGTACTCGAATTTAGATACTAGTCTCCCCTAAATCATCTCACCAGACTGTACACCTCAAATATCCCCAAGCTTTCATCAGATGATTCAGTTTGCATGAAGACATCTCCGTCTTGTTCTCTTACTCTTTCCAGATATATCATAAAATTGTGCCTTCTAGAACTCATTCCAACAGTTAGATCTGATCAATACAGAGTTAAGGTCACCTCAGCAAGAGTTGGAGGCCTCCAAAGAGGTCACTTTCCTTAGAACTTACTACTTCATCTGCACTGGAAGTTTCCGTTATTGGTAGGAGTTATGATTCCAAATACATTTTTCTAAATAGAGACTTCAAGATGAAAGACTGAATAATGACATTGGCCAACGATGATCTGAATCCAAAGCAGAGTGAAATCCTATTAATAATCTAACTGGAAAATTTTGCCCTGAGAACATTTAGCTATTACTTATACCAAGCTTTTAGAAATGTATTGTCTCCTTTAGTAGTTAAAATTGATGAGCTATGACTGGTAAATGCATATAGCAATTTTTTCTTTATATATTATATATCTCATAATTACTTTAAACAACTGGTTTAAGTTTTATTATTTCTTAAATAACAAAATCATCTTTACCATTGCACTATTGTATTTAATTCAATAAATCATTTGTTGAGAACCAACTAAAGGTAAGTATAAAATGTGCTATGCTGGGTATTAGGCTGTGAAGGTGAATATGGCTTTTGAATTTCAGAAGACTATAATCTAATACACACATATGCACTCACAAATAATATTGAGAGGTATATCATAGGCTCACTTAGGGCTGGTACAAAATCAGAAAACAACAAATATCAATATAGGGCGATCTGGAGGGGTAATGAACTGTAGGGCTTCAGGGTTAGATAGACTTGCTTTTCAACCTAGTCTGTGAGTTGCTTGAACAAGTTAAATATCTTCTGAATCTTCCTTTTTTCCTCTGTAGAATAAGGACAATTTATTTGACTGTGTTCTTGCGAGAATTAAATAGTATCATAAAAGTATACAACATGCTATTTCATTTGTTCACCCCCAGAAACATTCAGAAGCTTTCACAGTGTTGGAGGATTCAGATAAAGGAGCAGCTGGCCATAATGCAGTGCAGTAAGTGCAATCAATCACAGAGGACTAGATTTAAGAGTTTGGACTTGTTTTTTGTTTCATTTTGAAGAGAGAAGCCATTATTAAGTTTTAAGTAAAATCATAAATTTTCAAATTTCCATTTTAAAGAAATAACTCCAATTGTAATATAGTGAGTGGATCTGAGGAGGCTGAGTCTGGAGGGCAAGAGGCTTGTTTGTAGCTGTTGCAGAAATCCTAGGCAAGTGATTATGGTAGACATTATTGACAAAGACAAAATAGGACTGAAGTAAAATACAAAGACAACAAATTAGGATCGAAGAAGAGTGTCCTGACCTAGGATTTATTAAGCAGTGGCTTTCTGATGGACTGGATTTAGGGAGAGAGAATAGCATGGCTCTGAGACTTAGATAACAAGGGGAACAAGAAAAGAAGTAGGTTTGGGGTAAGGATAAGGAATTCTCTTCTGGATATGTTAAGTTCGAGGTGCCCATGGGACATCTAGGTGGAGATTTTTAAAAATATATTTGGATCTTGAAGAGAGGAGCTAAAGAGGGAAAGAAGTCTGACCCAGATGTATGGGTTTGGGCTGTGTGAATGGGCTAAGTAATGCCTTCAGCTGCACGCATGAGATCCACTCCCCACGGCCACAGTGAGCAGTAAGCACAAAGATTGAGTGCTGGAAACTGTAATCAGAATGGTGAGATGGTGACCTTGCCTTTTATGAGTTTATCCAGAAGTTTTCCTATTTGGCAGAACACCACTCACCTGACCATTCACTCACTGCCGTCTAGCACAAAACAATTGGCAACAGATTCTACTTAGGTAATAGACTTGGAGACCAATTAGTTAGGTGTGATTATATTGCATCCAATTCATACCAGGAATTGGAAAAGAAAGTTTCTATTCCAAAAACTGTCATAGAGATACTACTACTACTGAGCAAAATGGTAAAAATTGTGGTTTATAAATTTATTGTTGAGAGATTTAGTAATTTCCCCCAAAATTCCAGGAAATCAGAGGCTTCTGGTAATGCGTGAGTCACAGGGAAGGGGTACTTCATCTGCTGGCCAAAGGTTGATTATCTAATGATGAAAAGTCATTTTTGCCTCCTCTCCGCTGAACTCTGAGATCCATCAGTCGCCAAGCATCAGTAATTTGACCTCTTAGATGATTCTCATCTGTCTCTCTCTTCCTTTCAATTCCTTGATTTGACACTAATTATCTCAACTGGAGTTTTCACACTGGATTCCTTTCTACCCTCAAACCATTCTGTACACTATACCACATTAATCTTCCTAAAGCTTCCTGAACTGGACAAAGCCCGCACTGGCATTTGGATTCCTCTAACAGTATACCCCTAACCTGGCTTTCCTACCTCATGCATTCAACAGACATTACAAGTACAATTGAGAAGCTGGAACTTTTCTAAACACGTCTTGCATTTTCTTTGGTTTGCAGTTTTGCTCTTACTGTTTCTTCTTCTCTTTTTAATTTTTTTTTTCTTTTTAGTGGCTAGCCAGTACAGGGATCCGAACCCTTAGCATTAGTGTTATCAGCACCTTGCTTTCCCAATTTTCTTTTAACATCTTATTCTGTCTCCATCTTCTTCCTTATCCATCTCCCCTCCCCATAGAGCTGCTGCTTATCTTCAACACCCGGCATAAATACCTCTTTTCTTAGGATGAACATTTTAATCATACTAGTTGGAAATTCCTCTTTTTTTTTTTTTTTTTTTTTAAAAAAAAAGCTTTATTATATAGAATTTATCATATGCTATTTTGAGAGATTTACTTAAAAATGTTGTTTTCTCTACTCAAACATAAACTCTGTAAAGGTGGGGAAATGTTATTCTATCTTATTTTTGTATCTGTACAGTGCTTTCCGCAAGCAGGTCCTTATTAAATGGCTGTTGGACACATAACTGAGGCTATATGTCATGAACCTTCCTTACTTTAAATTTATCCGCTTTAGCATTCCTCAGACATCTCTTTCCTTCCCTGCTAGGAACAGTCAAAGTTTGTCCAGAGAATTATTCTGACAAATTTTCTGTTACAAGTGAGTCTTAGCCTTTGTTTAAGTAATCCAAATTCAGTTATTCAGAGAACAATTATTGAGAGTTTATTAAGCCTCAGATACTGCGCCAGGCTATGAGGTTAAAGACTTGAACAAGAAACAGTCTCTACCTTAGAGAATTACATGGTTCAGTCTTCTAATAAAAGCATGAATGTAATGCTGAGGGAATCCTGAGGAGGGAGCTCTAACCTTACCTGGGGAAGGTGAAAAAGAGCACATCACCTTGTAGAACATTTCATTTACTTGCCAATGCAGGTGTTTCCTTAACATTCACTCAATAGAATTTATTTATCGAGTAACCCAGGCTGTGTTTATGCACTGTCAGTAGCTAAAACATGTTAATTTTTACATAATAAATATTTACACAAGATTAAAGAATCTTTAGCTTATTGTATCAGGCATTATTCTAAGCACATTATTCTAAGAAATAGACAATATTGCATTTAATCCTCATGACACTTTTATGGGCTGTGTACTATTTTATTTTATTTATTTTATTAAAAAAATTTTTTTTAAAGAAAATGTAATTTAATTAATATTATTTTTTACATCCTAGGATGTTGTTGTGGAGCACTTGGGAGGGAGGGGGAGAGGGGAAAGGGGAAGGAAATGTGGTAGAAGAAGGAGGAAGGAGGAGGGGCAGGATTGAGGTTGGTGGCACTCCCCTCATTCTTACAGGGGAGACTGGGGGGCTTCCAGTGGTGACTTAGTCATTGCCAGGCTGGGTGCAGATGTCAGGGGATGTGGCAAAAGCTCTCACCCCCCACCACCCTAGCTCAGGAACCCGGGGCACTTCTTGCTGCAGCTTGGTGGTCATTTCTGCATGTTTCAGGGGGGTGTGGCTGAGGCCCTCAGCCCCCCACTTCCCTGGCTCAGGAGAGCCCAAAGCACTTCCTGCAGTGGCTCAGTGGTTGTCACTGAGCTGGTTGCAAGTGTTGGAGGTGGGTGTGGCCGAGGCCTTCGGCCCCCACAGCCCTGGCTCGGGAGAGCCTGGGGTGCTTCCTGTGGCAGCTAGGTGGTTGCTGCTGGGCTGGCTGTGGGTGTTGGGGGGCATGGCTAAGCCCCGAGGCCCCACAGCACCCCAGCTCAGGAGAGCCCAGGGTGCTTCCTACGGCAGATTGGTGGTCATCGCTGGGGTGGTTGCACATGTTGGGGGTTGTGGCTGAGGCACTCATCCCCCACCCTTGGGACTGGTTAGGGGTGTCAGGGGGCATTGTTGAGGACCCTTGCCCTCCCCTCTTCTCATGGGATTGGTAGCCCACGAGACTTCTGGTCTTTCTAGGTGTTATAGGTGTTCTTTGGTGAAATGAGACCTTTACTAGTTAATATCAAAGTTTGTCTCTGGTTGCAGGTACTTTGTGTTTTCTTTCAGTTCTGTGTTGGATTTTTTGCTGTTCCCACCACTTAAACTCTGAGGTAGAACTAATTTGTTGTCCTTTACTTAGTTCTAAAATGGGGGAACTTCCTGTGGGGATCAGTACTTGAGCCCTGTAGATGAGTTAAATTGCTGCTTTGTTGCTGATTCCATAGGGAAGGCATTTTGTGCAGCTCAGGTTTTAATGGTTGACTTTATAGGTACTTCCAGGTCTAGAGAAATCTGGTGTACCTGGGTTGTATAGAAACTCCGGTCTGGGCCTGAGTCTTTTCATCAAACTGCACCCCATGCAATTCTATATTCCTGACCAGTCTCCTCTGAGTGGTCCTATGCTAATTGGGGTGCAGATCAGCTGTCCTTGTGCCCCAGTGTTCTCTGGGTGGGCTCATCTCCCCAACCATCCATGCTGCAAACACTTCCATGGGATGGGCTGAGCTCTGGTCCCTTGCAATGACTCACTGGCCTCTGAGTGGCTCCTTTTTTTCAGTTGTTGTGGGTCCTATGTGGGTCGATGGGAACCCTATTATTGGTCTTGCTGGCCTAGGGGCCACTAAGGCCCCCTTCTCCCCTGCCACATCCAAGCAACTTTATCTGAAGGGCATAGCTGTGGCTTTTGCCAACTCCTGCTTTGTGCACTCAGCAGCTCCAGCCTTGAAGTGGCTGGGGCTTGAAATGGTCAGAGTGGTTCTTTCTTTCTCTCATCATGACTTCTGCATTCATGAACTCTATAGATCTCTCCTCCTTGTCCCTTGAGCTCTAATGGCCCCAGTGTAGCTGTCATTGCTTTTTTATAGTTGTAAACTGGTTTATTTGTGGGAGAGAGTGACACTGGGGACCGTCTATTCCACCATCTTGACCAGAAGTTGATGTGTACTATATTATATCCTTTTTGTAGGTTAAAAAAACTCCATAGGCATGAGGAGCATAAGGTGATTGCTCCCAATCACATTAAATGGCTGGACTGTGATCAAACCACAAGTTTTTCTAATTTGTAGTCCATTTTTTAAATGATCATATTATGCATTAAAAATAATCTTGGAAGACCATAAATTTGGAAAAGTTTTGTAAAAACTTCCCTAATAATTAGACATTTAAACATATTAAAATTGATTAAAGAAAGCCTAAAAAGACAGTGACTCTTCCCTTATGTCCAATGTAATAAAAAAGCACTTCAGGTACTATTTAAAGTACAAAGCAATTAGTAAGCCAAACTCTTCCCCAAATTGTTAGGTACATGTAAATATTGAATTCTTATAAATATGAGAGAACAGAACCACCTTATATTTCCTTTCTGAAAATGATAATATCATTTCACTTTGTTATATTTACTTACCGTATTGTTCAAGACAACTTCTCTTCAGAACTGTTTTGGAATAGGATTTATGCTTTTGAAAACCTTTAAAATCATCATTATTTCTTGCCTTCCCCCTTAGGTGTAGTTTTGGTGGGAAGGATGTCTTTAATTATGAACATTAAGTCAAGACTGTCCCACGTGAGTTCCAACATCTCAGAATCCCCCTTATTAGCCCTATGACAATCAATGTCTAATAACAGGGCTTGGTTCTTAATACTGTAGATTTAGAAAATTTTATTTTCCCCCCAATTTTTTATTGTGGCAAATACACATAACATAAAATATACCTACCCTCTTAACCATTTTCTAGTGTATAGTTTAGTGGTATTAAATACATTCATAATGTTGTACAACCATCACCAGCATCCATCTCCAGAACTTTTTTCATCCTGTAAAACTGATCCTCTATATTCATTAAACAGTAACTCCCGGTTCCCCTCTCCCCCTATCCCCTCCACCCCTGGTAACCACATCTACCTTCTGTTTCTATGATTTAGACTATTCAAAGTACCTCATTTAAGTGGAATCATACAGTATTTATCTTTTTGTTACTGACTTATTTCACTTAGCTTAATATCCTCAAGGTTCATCCATGTTGTAGCATATGTCAAAATTTTCTTCCTTTTTAAGGCTGAAATATATTTCATTGTATGTCTGTACCACATTGTGATTATCTGTTCATCTGTCAGTGGACACTTGGGTTGCTTCCACATTTTGGTTACTAGGGTAATGCTGCTATGATATGGGTGTACAAATATCTGTTATGTCACAGCTTTCAGTTCTTTTGGTTATATACCCAGAAGTGGAATTGCTGGATCACCTGGTAATTCTATTTTTAATTATTGAGGAACAGCTCTACTGTTTCCCACAGGGGCTGTACCATTTCATATTCCTACCAACAGTGCACAAGGGTGCCAATTTCTCCACATCTTTGTCAACATTTGATATTTTTTGGTTTTTTTGATAGTAGCCATCCTAATGGCTGTGAGGCGGTATTTCGTTTTTGCTTTGCTTTACATTTCCCTAATGATTAGAAATGTTGAGCATCTTTTCACATGCTTATTAGCCATTTGTATGTCTTCTTTAGAGAAATATCTATTCAGGTCCTTTACTCATTATTGAATTGGGTTTGTTTTGTTGTTGTTACTGTTGAGTTTTAGGAGTTCTCTATGTATTCTGAATATTAATTCCCTATATGATATATAATGTGCAAATATTTTATCCCATTTTCTGGGTTGCTTTTTTACTCTGTTGATAATGTCTTTTGATGCACAAAATTTTTAAATTCTCATGAAGTTCAATTTGTCTATTTTTTTCTATGCCTTTGTTTTCATTTTTGAGAATTTATTGCCTACCTTAATGTTGAGAAGCTTTTACTCTACATTTTCTTCTAAGAGTTATTACAGTTTTAGGACTTACATTTAGGTCTTTGAAAAATTTTGAGTTAACTTTTATATATGATATTAGGTAGAGGTACAACTTCATTTTTTTTACCTGTGAATATTCAGTTTTCCTAGCACCATTTATTAAAAAGACTGTCCCTTTCCCTGTTGAATGGTTTTGGTACCCTTGGCAAAAGTGAGGACCATAAACGCAAACGTTTATTTCTGGGCTTTCTAGTCTATTCCATTGGTCTATATATCTATCTCTATGCCAGTACCACACTGTTTTGATTACAATAGCTTTGTAGTAGGTTTTGAAACCTGAAAATTGGAGTCCTTCTGCTTTGTTCTTTTCCAAGATCATTTGGTTTTTCAGGGTCCCTTGAGATTTCATATGAATTTTTACATTTGTTTGTTTGTTTCTGAAAAAATTGTTGAGATTTTGACAGAGATTTGATTAAATCTGCAAATCATTTTGGGTGTTATTGACATTTTAACAATATTAAGTCTTCCAATTCATGAACATGGAATGTGTTTCCATTTATTTGTGTCTTTAATTTCTCTCAGTAATGATTTATAGTTTCCATTGTACAAGTCTTTCATTTCTTGGTTAAGTTAAATTACTAAGTATTATATTCTGTAAGTATTATATTCTGTTTGATGCTGTTGTAAATTGAATTGTTTCCTTAATTTCCTTTTCAGATTGTTCATTGTTAGTATGTAGAAAAGCAATTGATTTTTATGTCTTTACTTTATATTCTGCTACTTTGCTGAATTCATTTATTAGTTCTAACAGGTGTGTGTGTGTGTGTGTGTGTGTGTGTGTGTGTGTGTGTGTGTGTGTGTGGAATCTCTAGGTCTTCAACATATAAGATCATATACAGAAATAATTTTGCCTTTTCTTTTACAACTTGGATGCCTTTTACTTCTTTTCTCATCTAATTGCTATGTCTAGACTGTCTAGTACTGTGTTGACTAGCAGCGGTGAAAGCAGGCATTGTTACCTTGTTCTGATCTTAGAGGAAAGACCTTATCTTTCACTATTGAGTATGATGTTTGCTGTGGATTTTTATACATGACTTTTATTATGTTGAGGTAGATTATTTTACATATTCCAAGTTTTTTGAGTGTTTTTTTTTTTTTAAATCATGAGACAGTGTTAAATTCAATGTCAAATGCCTTTTCTGCATCAATTGAGATGATGATGATGATGATGTGTGTGGGGGGAGGTTTCCTTTTGTTAATGTGGTAAATTACATTTATTGATCAGGGTATTGCTGACCTTAGAGAATGAGTTTGAAAATGTTTCCTCTGTTAGTTCTTTAAATATCTGCTAGAATTCAACACTGAAGTCATCAGGTCCAGGATTTTGTTCTTTGTTTTTGGTCAGGACATTTTTGATTACTGATTCAATCTCTTTACTAGTTGTAAGTCTATTCAGATTTTCTATTTCTTCATGATTAAGGCTAGGTAGGTTTTGGGTTCCAGAAATTTGTTCATTTCATCAAGGTTACTCAATGCGTTGGTGTATAATTGTTCATAGTTTTCTCTCATAGTCCTTTTTATTTCTGCAGAATAAGTAGTAATGTCCACACTTTAATTTCTGATTTCAGTAATTTCAGTAAAGAGTCTTCAATTTTTTTCAGTCAGTCTAGCTAAATGTTTGTCAATTTTCTTGATGTTTTCAAACAACGAACTTTTGGATTCATCGATTATTCTGTATTGTTTTTCTATTCTATATTTCATTTATCTCTGCTCTAATCTTTATTATTTCCTTTATTCTGCTAACTTTGGGTTTAGTTTGTTCTTCTTTTTCTAGTTTCTTAAGTTGTAAAGTGAGATTGTTGATTCGAGGTCTTTCTTGTTTTTTAATGTAGGTATTTATAGCTGTAAAATTTCCCCTTAGCACTGCTTTCTCTGTGTCCCATAAGTTTTAGTATGTTGTGTTTTTATTGTCATTTGTCTGTAAGTATTTTCTAATTTCTCTTGTGATTTCTTCTTTGATCTATTGGTCATTTAAGAGTGTGTTGTTTAATTTCCACATATTTATAAATTTTCCAGTTTTTCTTCTGTTATTAATTTCTAACTTCTTCATTCCATTGTGGTTGAAGAGTTGTACGATATCCATCTTTAAAAGTCTATTGGGGTTTAATTTATGGCCTAGTATAAGGTCTACCTTGGAAAATGTCCCATGTGCACTTGTCTGCTGTTGTTGTTGGGTAGAGTATTCTGTATACATGTATTAGATCTAGTTAGTTTATTGTGTTTCATCCTTTATTTCCATACTTATCTTCTATCTGATTATTCTATTCATTATTGAAAGAAAGTTACTGAAGTCGCAAGCTATTATTGCAAAAATGTCTATTTCTCCCTTTAATTCTACAAGTTTTTGCTTCATATATTTTAATTATCTGTTATTATGTACATAAATGTTTATAATTGTTACATCTTGCTATATTGAAACTTGTATTAATGTATAATGCCCTTCTTTGTCTCTTGTAAACTTTTTAAATTTAAAGTGTATTTTCTCTGGTATTCATATATATAGACAGCTCTGCTCTCTTTTGGTTACTATTCACGTGGAATATCTTTTTCTATCCTTTCACTTTCAGTATATTTGTGTCTTTGGATCTGAAGTGATTTTCTTATAAATAGCATATAGTAGTTGGATCGTGTTTTTTGTTGTTTTTTTTTTAAAATTCATCCTGCCAGTTTTTGTCTTTTAATTGGAAAGTTTAATTCATTTGCATTTAAAGTAATTTCTGATAAGGATGGACTTCTGTCATTTTGCTTTTTGTTTTCTATATGCCTTATTACTTTTTTTGTCCCTCATCTTCTCCATTACTGTCTTTTGCATTTAGTTGATTTAGTTTAGTTTAGTTTTGACTTAATTTTTTGTAGTGAAATGTTTAAATTTCTCATTTCTTTTTGTGCCTATTCTACAGCTATTTTCTTTGTGATTACCATGGGAATTACATTTAACAACTTAACATTATAACATTCTAATTTGAATTTATACTAGCTTAACTTCAATAACACAAAAACTCTGTTCCTTTACAGCCTTGTTCCATCCGCTTTTAGTTCTTGAGTCACAAATTACATCTTTATGCATGTGTGCCACAAAACATAAATCAATAATTCTTTTAAATGCATTAGTCTCTTAAATTATGTAGAAAATAAAATGTGTAGTTACAAACCGTAGTTACAATAATACTAGCTTTTACAGTAATAATTGTTTTTTTAAATGTATTTGTCTCTTAAATCATGTAGAAAACAAAAAAGTGAAGTTACAAACTGTTATTACAATAATACTAGCTTTTATAATTGCTCATGTATTTACCTCTATTGAGATCTTTGTTTCTTCATACAGCTTTGAGTTACTCACCCTGCAAGAAATGTCTTGAGCATTTCTTGCAGGGCAGGTCTGGTGATAATAAACTCCCTTAGCTTTTGGTAATCTGGAATGTTTTAATTTGTTCTTCACTTTTCCTGAATAGTTTTGCCAAATACAGGATTTGGCAGTTTTTTTTGGGGGGGGGGTTGTTTTTGTGTTTTGTTTTGAGTATATCTACCCACTGCCTTCTGACCTCCAAAGTTTTTGATGAGAAATCTGCTGATAATCTTATTGAAGATCCTTTATATCAAGTTGCTTCTTTCTTGCTGTTCTCAAGATTCTCTCTTTGTCTTTTCCTTTTCAAAGTTTGATTATAATGTGTCTTTCACCAGTCTTCTCAAATCTGCCTTTGAATCCTTTCAGTGAAACTTTTATTTAAGTTATTGTACTTCTCAGTTCTAAAATTTATTTTTGGTTTTATAAAGATTTTTCCATTTCTTTATTGATATTTTATTTTATTCAAACATTGTTTTCTTTGCTTTCTCTGTATCTTCTTTTAGTTCTTTGAGCACCTTTAAGACCATGGTTTTAAACCCTTTGTCTAGAAGATCTGCTCTCAGGTTTTATTTAGGGACAGTTTCTATTGACTAAATTTTTTCTTTGAGAGAGCCATACTTTTCTTTTTTTTGTATTCCTTGTTATTTTAGTTGAAAACTGGACTTTTTAATCTAATAATGTGGTACCTCTGGAAATCAGAATCTCCCCCTTATCCAAGATTTGCTGTTTTTTGTTATTTTAATTTTATTTTTTTTAACATATTGTTGTAGGCTGTCTCTGTGCCAAAAATCAGTCTGAGTCTGAGGTGGAAGCTTAAGGTCTTCCTAGGTCTTTTCTGAGCCTGTCACTTTCCCTGGGCATGCAGAGTCACTTTTTAATTCTCTGCATATATGCAGTTGCTTTTGAATATCCTAGTCCTTAATGTCTGGCTCCCAAAATGGGAAAAGGAGAAAAATGAAGGGGTGAGTGAGAGTGTCAGCCATTTAAACCTGCTGGAAGTCACTTCACCCAGAGGAGGAGAGGCTTGCAACAATGGTCTTGGTCTGCACCTCGGTGATCAGAAGCAGAAATCAGCGATCAGAGATATTTAGTAGATAGGGTGTCTTTCACCCACACTGACTCTTACAAGCTGAATATAAGCTTCTCCTTGAAACATATACAGCTTCCTGCCATGGAGCTGGGGTTGGGGTGCATGTCACAGCTAGTGTGCTAATTGCTGAAATTGACTGAAATTAATTACAATTACCTTCTGCTATGGTCTGAATGTTTGTGTCCTCCTCAAACTTATATGTTGAAACCTAATCCCCTATGCAATAGTATTAATAGATGGGTCTTTGAGGAGGTGATTAAGATGTAAAGTGGAGCCCTTATAATGGAATTAGTGCCCTTAAAAAGAGGCCTGAGGGAATGTGTTTGTCCCTTCCACTATGTAAGTATGCAGCAAGAAGGTGCCATCTCTGAGGAAGGAGACCCTCACAAGACACCACTGGCATCTTGATCTTGGATTCTCAGCTTCCAGAATATGAGAAATATATATCTGTTGTTTATAAGTTGCTCAGTCTAAAGTATTGTCTTATGGCAGCCCAAATGGACTAAGATATCATCCCAGGCTTTCCTTGGAACTTTTAATTTTTCAGTAGACTTCAGAGTTCCAAAATAGTTTCAGCAGACAGATCGCTGATATTTCCTACTCTATCTTTCCAGAATCCTCTCAGAAAATTTGATTTTATTTATCATATGTAAGAGTAATTGGACCTGGTCACTTGTTGCCCTTTTGATTTTTAAGGGCTTTTTAAAGAATTAGTTTCCTCTGTGATGATCAGACCCCAGAATCTGAATTTACTTCATTTATTTATGTATTTTTAGACTATTCCATAGATAACTTGCTTATTTTAATTATTTATTTACTTATTTTTTATTGAAATGCATTGACTGCATATTTGTGGGTTACGGAGTTGAATATCAATACATACATACAATGTGTGATGATCAAATCATCATTAAAAACTATTTTTTTGTTATGTGGACATTTGATCTGTCTTTTAGACATTTGAAAACATGCAGCAAATTATTATGAATTATAGATGCCTTGCTTGACTATACAGCAATAGAACCTCTTTTTCCTATCTAGCTGCTTGCTGCCATTTGCCAACCCCTCCCTATCCTGTTTCCCACTTCTTTCCCACCTCTAGTAACCATGGTTCCAGTCTCTCCTTCTGAAAGTTTAATGATTATTATTATTTTATTTGTTTTTTTGTTTATTTATTTAGCTTCCACTTATGAGTCAGAACATGTAGTAATTGTCTGTGCCTGGCTTATTACACTTTATATAATTTTCTCCAAGCTCACCCATGTGCTGTGAATGGCAGAATTCCATTCTTTTTTATGGCTGAGTAGTATTCCATGGTGTATATATACCACATTTTCCTTATCTAGTTGTCCATCAATGAACATTTAGATTGGATCCATATCTTGGCTCTTGTGAACAGAGCTGTAATAAACATGGGAGTGCAAGTATCCCTTTGACACGTTGATTTCCATCCCTTTGGGTATATATCCAGTAGTGGGATTGCTGGATCATATGGTAGTTCTATCCGTAGTTGTTGGAGGAAACTCCATACTGTTTTCCATAATGACTGAACTAATTTACAGTCCCACCAACAGTGCAGGAGGGTTTCCCTTTCTTTGGATTCTAGCCACTGCTGGTTATTTTCTGTCTTTTTGATAATAGCCAGTCTAAGAGAGGCAAGATGATATATCAATGTAGTTTTCATTTGCCTTTCTCTGATGATTAGTGAATTTGAGCATGTTTTCATATACCTGTTGGCCATTTGTATGTCTTCTTTTGAGCAATATCTATTCAGCTCCTTTGCCCATTTTTCAGTCAGATTTTTTTTTCAATTAAGTTCTTTGAATTCCTTGTATATTCTGGATATTAATGCCTTGTCAGATGTATAGTTTGCAAATATTTTTGCCCATTCTGTAGGTTGTCTTTTCACCCTATTAATTATTTCCTTTGCTGTGCAGAAGATTTTTAGTTTGATATAGAACCATTTGTTTATTTTTTCTCTTACTGCCTGTGCTTTTGAAGTCTTATTCATAAAATCTTTGCACAGTCCCAGATCCTGAAGTGTTTCCCTTGTGTTTTCTTCTAGGAGTCTTACAGTTTCAGGTTTTATATTTGAGTCTTCAATCCATTTTGAATTGATTTCGGTATATGGCAAGAAGTAGGGGTCTAGTTTCGTCCTTCCACACATGGATATCCAGTTTTCCCAGCATCATTTATTGAAGAGGCTGTCATTTCCCCAATAGATGTTCTTGGTGCCTTCATTTGAGATCAGTTGGCTGTAAGTCTGTGGTATGATTTCTGGGTTCTCTATTCTGTTCCAATGTTCAGTCTATTTTTATGCCAGTATCATGCTGTTTTGGTTAGTATAGCCTTGTAGTATAATTTGAAATCAGGCAGTGTCATGCCTCTGGCTTTATTTATTTATTTATTTTTTACCAAGGATTGCTTTGGCTATTTGGGGTCTTTCATTATTCCATATGAATATTAGGATTGTTTGTTCTATTTCCATTAAGAATGCCATTGGTATTTTGGTGGGATTGGCACTGAATCTGTAGATTACTTTGGGTAGTATGGACATTTCTGTGACATTAATTCTTCCAATCCATGAACATGGAATGTCTTTCTATTTTTTGTGTGTCCTATTCAATTTCTTTCATTAGCATTTTGTAGTTTTCATTGTAGAGATCTTTTACTTCCTTGGTTTATTTTATTCCTAGTTTTTGTTTGTTTGTTTGTTTGGTAGCTATTGTAGATGGGCTTCCTTTCTTGATTTCTTTTTCTGCTAGTTGGTTGTTGGTATAAGGAGATGCTACTGATTTTTGTATGTCGATTTTGTATCCTTCAGGTTGACTGAATTTGTTTATTAGCTCTAAGAGGCTTATGGTAGAATCTAGGTTTTTTGTATGTAGGATCATCTCATCTGCAAACAGGGACACTTTGACTTCAAGTTTTCCCACTTATATGTACTTTAGTTCTTTCTCTTGCCTGATTGCTCTGGTTAGAACCTCCATAACTATGTTAAATAGGAGTGGTGTAAAAGGGCACCCTTGTCTTGTTCTTGTTCTTAAAGAGAGACCTTTTAGCTTTTCCTCATTCAATATGATGTTTTAGCTGTTGGTTTGTTACATATGGCTTTTATTGTGTTGAGATAATTTTCCTCTATATCTAATTTCTTTATCATGAAGGGATCTTGAATTTTATCAGATCTTTTTTCTGCATCTATTGAGGTGAACATGTTTTTTTGTCTTTCATTTTGTTGATGTGAAGTATCACATTTATGGTTTGTGTATGTTGAACCATCCTTGCATCCCTAGAATGAATCCTACCTGATCATGATGTATAATCTTTTTGATGTGCTGTTGAATTTTGTTTGCAAGTATTCTGTTGGGAATTTTTGCATCTATGTTCATCAAGGTTATTGGCTTGAAGTGTTCTTTCTTTGTGCCTTTGTCTGAATTTTGTATCAGTGTGATGCTGGCCTCATAGAGTGAGTTTGGTAGAATGGCTCTGCTTCAATTTTCTGAACTAGTTTAAAAATAATTTCAGTTAGTTCTTCTTTAAAAGTTTGTTAGGATTCAGCAGTGAAGCCATCTGATCCTGGGCTTTTCTTTGTTGAGAGACTGTTAATTACTGCTTCAATCATGTTGCTGACTTTGGTTTGTTCAGGTTTTCCATGTCTTCTTGGTTCAGTCTTGGTTGGTTTTATTTGTCTAGAAATTTATTCATTGCCTCCAGATTTTCAAGTTTGTTGGCATATAGTTGTTCATAATAGTTTCTACTGATTCTTTGTATATCTGTGGTATTGGTTGTAATGTCACCTTTCTCATTTCTGATTTTTGTTATTTGGGTCTTCTCTCTTCTTTTCTTAATTAGTCTAGCTAATGGCTTGTCAATTTTGTTTATCTTCTCAAAAAACCAGCTTTTTGTCTCATCGGTCCTTTGTATTTTTTTTGGCCTCTATTTCATTTAATTTTGCTTTAATCTCTATTATTTCTTTCTGTCTACTAATTTTGGGATTGTGTTCTCATTTTTCTAGTTCTTAAGGTATAATGTTACGTTGTTTATTTGAAGTCTTACTATTGTTTTGATGTAAACACTTATTGCAATGAACTTCCTGCTTTTTACTGTTTTTGCAATTTCACATAGTTTTTGGTATGATGTGCTTTTATTTTCATTTGTTTCAAGAAAATTTTTGATTTCTTACTTAATTTCTTCCTTGACCCATAGGTCATTCAATAATATATTTTTTAATTTCCATGTATTTGGGTAGTTTCCATAGTTTCACTTGTTATTGATTTCCAGTTTTCTTCCATTGTGGTCTGAAAAGATACTTGAAATACCCTCTATTTTTAAAAATTTATTGAGCCTCAATTTGTCAATTTGTGGTCCAACATGTGGTCTCTTCTGGAGAATGTTCTATGTGCTGGTCAGAAGAATATCTATTCTGTAGTTGTTAGATGAAATGTTCTGTAGATGTCTGTTAACTGCAAGTGGTCTAAAGTATCATTTAAATCCAATATTTTTCTGGTGATTTATTGTCTAGATCATCTGTCCAATGCTGAAAGAGGGATTTTGAAGTTCCCAACTTTTATTCTTTTGGGGTCTTACTCTCTCTTTAGATTCAATAATATTTATTTTATATATCTGATGTTGGGTGCATATATATTTAAGACTGTTATATCCTTTTGCTGAATTGATCCCTTTATCATTATATAATGACCTTCTTTGCTCTTTTTATAGTTTTGTGTTTTAAAGTCTGTTTTATCTGATGTAAGTGTAGTTACTCCTGCTTGTTTTTAGTTTCAATTGCATGGTACATCTTTTCTATCCCTTCACTATTAATCCGTGTGAGTCTTCACAGGTTAAGTGATTTTCTTGCAGATGGCATATAGTTGGGTCTAGTATTTTAATCCATTCACCCAGTCTATATCTTTTAAGAGATGAATTCAATATATCTACATTCAGGGTTTTTCTTTGAATTCCAAGTGTAGGGCTCCCTTGAGCATTTCTGGTAGGGCTGGTCTTTGTGGTGGTGAATTTCTGCAGTTTTAATTTTTCTGGGAAGGACACTATTTCTCCTTCATTTCTGAGAGTAGTTTTGTTGGATATAGTATTCTTGGCTGGCAGTTTTTTTCTTTTAGCACTTTGAATACATCATCCCATTCCCATCTGGCCTGTAAGTTTTCTGCTGAGAAATTTGCTGTTAGTCTGATGGGGATTGCCTTATAGGTAACTTGACACTTTCTTGTGCTGTTTTTAGATTCTATCTTTGTCTTTGACCTTTGAGAATTTTACTACAGTGTGTCTTGGAGATGATCTATTTGGGTTGAATCTGTTTGGGGATATTTGAGCCTCTTGGGTCTGGAAGTTTATATCTCTACCAATACTTGGGAAGTTTTCAGCTATTACTTCATTAAGTAGGTTTTTATTTTGTTGAATAAATTCTTTAGTTCCAAGAGTTGTACTTGGTTCTTTTTAAAGATAAGTATCTCTTTATCAATTTCCTCCTTCAGATCCTGGATTGTTTTTCTCATTTTGTTGTGTTGTCTGTCCAAATTTTCTTGCATCTCATTGAGTTTTCTTAAGATTATTGTTTGGAATTCCTTTTTAGGCATTTCATAGGTTTCCTGTTGTTTGGTGTCTGGTACTAGAAAATTACTGTGTTCCTTTGGGGGTGTCTGTTCTTTCATTTCTTTAATATACCTATATTGATGTCTGGGCATCTGGTGGAGTAGATGCTTCTTCTAATACTCTGGAGTAGCTTTTGAGTTGAGAGACTCCCTCCTGTGGATGTGTTTTATAGTGACAGTTGGGTAGGGTATTTTAGGCTTGGTTCTGGTAGACACAGTAGTATAGTGTCTGTGTTATTACTTCAACTGTATTCAACATTGGAGCTGTCTGTGTATACCTCCGTGGCCTAGGCACTGGGGCTGTTGGTAGTTTCTTGCTGAAGTGAGTGACACTGAGTTGGGGCATTGGGGTCATAGGTGAGGTCTTGAGCTCTTGGTAGAAGTGTTGGGCTACCCTGGGACTCCTTGGCTGAAGTGGTTGGCTCTGGCTGAGCTTGTTGGCACCCAGGCAAGGATCCCATGACCTTGATAGATGCACTGGCATGCTCTGAAACTCCTCAGATTAAACGGGTGGCCCTGGGCAGGAGTTTTGGGTGTCAAGGTTAGGACCTTGTACTTTCAGGGAGACAACGAGATGCTCAGCAGCTTCTTATGTAGAGTGGGCAACTAAATGGCATCACTGTTACTTGGGGGCTGGGCCCTGCACCCCAAAGAAGGCACTGGGGTTCTCTGCAGCTCTGCAGCTCAAGAGGGTGACACTGAGGTGAGATTCTTGAGGCTGTGGCTTGGAATTTGTGCCCCCAAGAGAGATGAAGGTGTGCTGTACAGTTACAGCATTGAAGTGGGTCACTCTGGGTGAGATGGTAGCAATTTGGGGCAGGATTCTTTGCCCCACAAAAGAAATACTAGATCACTCTGCATGCCCTCAGCTGGAGTGGGTCACTCTGGATAAGAACTCTGGGGTTCTGGGTGGAACCCTGTGCCCTCAGGAGGGATGCTGGGGACCTCTGTAGATGTTCACTTGGAGTGTCCACTCTGGTGAGACCACTGTAGCTGTGTGCTGTACCCCGTGTCTCCAATAGAGATGTTGTGTCTCTCTGAAGCTACTCAGCCAGAATGAGCCACTGTGGGTAAGGTTGCTGTGGTCATGTGTGGGAACTTGCACCCCCATGAGAGATGGTAAGGGTTTCTCAGATGTTTGGCTAAAGTGGACCACTTTAGGCAAGGCTGCTGTGGTTGTGGGCAGGCTCCTGTGACCTTAAGAGAGACACTGGGTTACTCTGGAGCTTCTTAACTAGGTGGGCTTCCCCTAGCAAGGTCACTGGGGCTGTGGCCAGGTTGCTGTTACCCCAAGAGAGATGCTGGGTCCCTCTGCAACTCCCCTGCTAGGGCAGGCAATCTGGGTGGGCTCATAGGTACTGTAGGTGGTGGTCTGTGCTCCTGAGAGAAGCATATGGGGCCTCCGTATCCTCCGCACTGGGGTGTGTGTGTCTGTGCAGGTTTCCTTGAGCAAAGTTGTGACTGCACAGCTGTGAGAGTTACAAGAGTGCTTCAGTGAAGAGGGTGGGGCTAGTGGCCAAAGGCCCTGATCAGTTCTCTTTCTGGCTCTGGAAAGTGCATGCATTGACCCCCTTGCTGCTCTGGATAGCCTGTTTCCATGGTGCAGGATGCTGCACGGACTTGGATGTAGGTGACCAAGCATGATGGAGCCTCAGAGATGTGAAATTGTTGGGGCTATTGGGCCTTAAAGTAAAGTGCACTCAGGTGTTGGGTCCAATCCCAAAATGGTGATCCCTGCAGCAGCCTGAAACCCGGGAGTGGGGGCAGCTCATTGTGAACTCCCTCCCTGGATCAATGCAGTTGCGTGGGCTCCCAGAAATTCCTCATGGGGTGCATGGCTTGCAAGGGCAGCATGACTCTCCTCTCCTGTGTTTTGGACTGCTGGTGGTGCTGTGGTACAATGCTCACTCACCTTTCTCCTGCAGGCAAAAATTCTTCTTGGTCCTTGCTGCTCCCAGCCAGGGTATGGGGTGGTGGAGGCAAATGATTTTCTTTCGTTCTCTATGTGGCTATCTTGAGTTTCTGCACTCATCAGCCTTTCTGCTGCTCCTTCAATGTGTTCCAGCCCTCCCCTTTAGTTATTTTTTGTCCAAGTGTAGTTGCATATTCATTGTGATCTCTGTCTTTGGGGGAGAGACAAGAGGTGGATCCATCTAGTTGGCCATCTTTCTCCACCCCTTTACTTTATCTTTCAAATCACAATGTAATTGTATTCATTTATGCCAGAAAAACAGATGCTGAGTGATCTCAAATATCCATATTTCATATTCATTGTTTTGTCTTCATAAGAGGTAAGCTTGCTTCACGATAAATTTAAAAACCTGTAAGTTATTTGGTAGATTATGAAATAGTATATATGAGAAGTTTTTAAAAAGTTCATGGAAAAATTCATATTATCTTATAGTTCAATTTTTCCATGAACTTTTTGAAGTTTGTATGATACAAAGAACTCTATGGTTAGATAAATTTAGAAAGTCTGCAAGGTATATGCCAAATTGTTAACAGTGCTTACATCTGGAGGTTGAGATTATAAGAGAACTTCCATTTTATGTTTAATTGTTTTAAAAGATCCTCTATTATCAGAAAAAAAACCCTTTCAATACACATATTTCCATTTAGAAAAAAAATTCTCCTAAGTATAACCAGAATAAAGGGAACCAGATATCATTTAACACTAGTCTGCCTGGTCTTCTTCTTCCCAATAGACCAGGTTAATTGTGCTATGCAGTCAGATGGTCTTTCCTTTGGTCATATTTGTTGTATTCCTGATATGTGGTATTCTTTTTCAAATACCCTTTATCAGTTACTAAAAATTTCAGTCTAAAGAGCATTAACAACTCAGCTCACACATGGTAGAAGTTAAATAGACATATTGAATGAATGACTGTATGATGACAAGGACACACTTTCACAAGTGACTTTCAGGTGGACAGCAGTTGTTACATCTTTCTGATCAGTTATCCAGCAAAAGTTTGGGTTATACCTTGGAGGCTTAATTAATCTGTGGTTTATCGATTCTTAAGTCTATTTTTTTTTATATTTGGATATACAAATTTATTTGAGGGTTTCCAATGCCATATCCATTTATAACACGTGATGTCTGTGCATGGGTGGGGAAATTTGCACACCAGGATCTTCAGTAGCATGAGGCAGCTGTAGTCGGTAAAGATTTTGGGTTAAGAAACATGGTACCAAGCTGACATGAAAGATCAAAGTGAGTAGAAGAGTTGCTAGACATCAAACTTTTAAGCTTTGACAGCTATGAGCTTCATAGCACTTGGGATGCTAACAAAGAATAAACCACTTCCGTGAAAAAAAATCACTAGGTGTGTATTGATAGCGTTGTAACCGGAGATGAGGTCTGAGTTAGTGGAGGAGAGAGAGGGAGAGGAAGAGAAAGGAGAAGAATAAAGAAAGAAAGATGAAGCAGAAAGAACAGAAGAAGGAACAAATAATGACCTACATCTCTATCTAGAGAGAACATTTTGGTGTAAGCATAGACACACAAATACACACATGGTAATTACAGCACTTTTGTAAAATTGGCAAATGCACAAAACTTGGATGGGATCCAGTCAGGCATAGTATGTCAGTTTTGTCAGAGTCGTGAAGCATTTAGGAAGACGTATTTAAGAGACAGTGATTAGGCCCGACTTTGAAAGAAGGGGAGAGAAGCAGATAGGTGAGTGATATTTCTAGGAGTTGTCAAGCTCCCGGGAATCTTGAAGTGGATATCACAGAAGAGAAGGAACTGACTGAGAAGAGTTGAGAGCATCAGTATAGAGTAAGGCAAGAATAAAAATGGCCTTGTGAATGGGAAAGTTGAAAGAAGAAATACTCTGATGGGAAAAAATAGGTTAAAACTAGGAGAAAAGGAGCTAAAGATGTTAAAATATAGTCTCTTAATTATTAGGTAGAATATGTAAAATATATAGCATTTTTAAAGTTGGTAGTTGTGATATTGAGCCTGCTTTGAGAGGGGGTCATGGGGTCACTTTAGTCATAGGCAGTTTTGTCTGCCACTTATATCGTAGCATTGTTCTGTATTGTACATCTTGTGTACTTAGCTCAGTTCTGGTTCTTTGGCTTCTAATGTTGGACTCATCATGGGCTGACATACATGTATACAACATAGGGCTGGTGTCTCAAAGAGAATGTCGTGTGGAGGGTGTGTAGACAGAGGGGTCATGAATGGTTTCTGTGAGTGCTCTAAAAGGAAGAGGATAACTCCACATCACACTCTTGAATTTGCTTATTTTTCTGCCTTTATTCCCTTCTGATCACCACACATGAGTCAGCTATAAGGATAAATGGTAAGTTTAATATGACAATGATCAGGTACAAATATTTTGTCCAATAATTGGATAGCATACAAATACTGTTGGGTTGGATCACAGACCCCTCTGCCCCATCCTGTGCAGGTCATGAGTCAGGTAAGTGAAAGAAAAGTTGGGTAGCTATTGGTGAAGTTGACATGCTTTATTCCAGATGTGAGCTCTGCTGCCAGTGGTTGGAAGCCATTGTCTTATATACCAAAGTACACAATAGTGCCAACAAGCCAAGGGGTACATGGGTGTGCATGCACAGTCACACCACTCTTATTTAACTTGTTTATAACAGATGTGCTGAATCGTAACCAGCTGTATATAAGGCTAGGGGGCCTGACTAGCTCCATTTTCCTCAAACACAGTATGACAATATGATATAATAATAGCCTCTGATAACTGTATCAGTCAGTTTTGCTGTGTAACATTCTCAAAATTTTAATGATCTGCAATGTAAACATTTCTTTCTTTCTCACCTTACATAAAGGCTATGATTTGGCTGCAGATCTTCTCTGTGCTGAGAGCCACCTGCAGTTCCACTCCATGTGTCTTCTCATTTCTTGACAAAGCCAAAGGGAAGCCCCTATCTGAGACATGCTATTGTCATGACAAAGGGCAAGAGCACAGGATGCCGTGCTGATGGATGTAAATCTTCTACATCTATTTAAAGCCTAACGGTGGGCAGAGATATGTATTCTACCTACAAGTAGGCACCACAAGGTGGAAGTGTATAATCTGCTTACAGGGGAGAGAAGGAATAATTGTGAACAATACCAAGGTGCAGCATATTAATAATTAGCTAGAGCTTAGTTATGTTATACTGGTCTTTGGGGTACTTGGGGTACCAGGGGAAGGAAAGAAGGCTTTGAATGCAGTTATGGCAACGGAAAGTCTCTGAAAGTGTCCCATGTCCATCCATTCCTAATTATATCGTATCATTTTACCAGTGAAATTAAAAATGAATTCAATATTTAAAATGCAAATATAATTAGAAATGCAAAGAATATAACAATATTAAAAATGCAAAGGAGTGCAAATATAAATTATGTAATTTATCTTTTTGACATTCTTTGTCTACAGAGACTTGTGTTGACATGATTTCATTTTGTTTAGTATGCAGATAAAAAGATAATCCCCAATACCCTGTAAATTGTACCATGGAAAGTTCTTCTAAACTATGTTATGGAGGAAAAATAGCTGGGCATCTTACTAACACTATCTACGGGTATTAAAGGGAATGGAAAAAAAATACAGTTTGACCTACCCAGGTCTTTCATCTCGCTTGAGTCAGCAATTTACCTTTCAACATATTTTTCTTTGGACTGCTTACTTAACCATTTTAAAGATGACAGGCAGCAGTTTTACTTCAAAATTACACTATCGACAGTCTTCTTCTTAGTAACCGTTCTCTGTAACCAACTTCCCACTGCCTGTGATTGAAAAGTTTAAGAGATTAACGTCCGAAAATTGAGGTTTTGAATTGAAAGGAAAACACCTCAGTTTTAACTATAGAGCAGGACTTTGGCTTTTTAACATAGTTTTATAGGAATCTTTGTAAGGGACGTTTTCAAGTTTGAGGTTACTTTTACCTTAATTATTTCAGTAAATGAAATGGGAATAGTAAGCTTAAAATACTGTTAAGGTTAATGTAAATATAAATGCATATTCTGCAACTGTAATTATTTTTCACTGGATGTCTTTTACAACCCCCCCCAAAATTAATGTTACCATATTATGCCTTTGTTGATTGCTGTGTTTGGGAATTAATAACTAAATGGGATTTTATCATCCTTTGTGGAACACCAAAGTCGAATTCCACCCTCATCTACAAGCCCTCTCCAATTACTCCAGTCCTCAGTGAACTCTCTAAACTGTGACATTGTTTTTATCCTTCCCACAAACTCTGTTATGTATTCTAGATTGTACGATTCACGGGGCACAGGCAGGCCAACCCTATTTACCCTCTCCCAGCTCCCAGCACAGGCTTGGCAGGTCATTGGCTCTAAATCTCTATTTGTTGAAGGAATGGATTTGCATTATCATCTGATTGCATATGTGAGTGTTCCTGTCTTCATAGGATTGTAAATTCTTTGCTATAAAACATTCCTCATTCAGCTTTCTCAGCACCCTGCAAAGTGCTGGTGGGACACACACGGGCATTTATGTGATATTTGTTGAAATGATTCTTCAAGTTCAGTTATGTTTGAGTATTCTGTGTCATCATCTCTAATAAAGTCAAGTTTAATTTTTTAAGATGATACATCTATGAATGCTTTGAATCAAGGACTGTATGGTATTTGCATGTATGGTATTCATTTCAATATATTTGCGTACATTCGCATATGTGGTATTCATTTCAATAAATTATTGAGTGCCTTACATGGTACTTGTACACAGCAGATAAATTGTTGAAATGAACTGAACTATTAATTTTAACCACAGTTTAGTACAGTCCAGCTATGTTGACAAAGTCTCCAGATACTTAAAACTGAAATGAAATATTGAATAGTAAATGAGAAAAAGAAAGAAATGGGACGATTGATTAGTTTAGTAAATAAAAATAGCAATCAATGTTCAAAGAATATCATATTTAAGTCATGGAATCTTTAAAATTGGAAAAAGTATTTGAAGTCTTTCCAGACATCTAGGGTATTGCTGGAGAGATGTCAAATTGATTATGGACTCTGATGTCACATGGCCTTGATTTCAGTTCTGACTCCTCCATGTGTGTGGCCATGGTCGATTTATTTAATTTCTCTTTGCCTCCAATTCCTCACCTCTAATGGGCATAATAACACTATGTACCTCTCAGGATTGTTGTGAGGATTACATAAGATAATCAAAGGAAAACACTTAGCACAGTACTAGGCAACGTAACATGGGCAAAACTCAAAAAATGAGGAGTTTCCATCCCCTCCCAGGCTTCCCATTTTCAAACGAGGGCTTCCAAATGTTAGAGAGAAAGGAAAAAAGTCAGAAATGTGAACAGATTAGAGTACAGGGTTTCTGGGAAAATGAGAATTAATCATTAATGGGATGAAGTTCAAGAATAAATTACTAATGCCATGATTGTTAATACATTAATATAGGCATTTTAAGTCAGTTTTAATATGTCTTTTTCTTTTTAAGCAATCTATGTAAGATATAAGCAAATGATTTAATTAAAGCTGTAAGGAACAGTAAGGGAAACAAAGATATTTCTACAGAGTTATTTAAAGTTTCCATGAAACATTTTAGGAGTAATCTAGACACACAACATTGATTATTACAAGAAGGGATGTATATCAGACACAAATAACACTACAAGAATCCCTTTGGCTTCAAATTACCAAGAAGGTTCTTTGACACAAAAGTGTAAGAATTTTACCCCACATATGAAAAGGAAAATTTTGCATTTTTTTTGATTGGAAAAATAGAGACCAAAGTGGGCATTTAAGGACTATCTATATTTCCATTTTTGGAATAGATTTATGTACTTTGCTGCCCTGGAGTGATCATCTATCTGGAGCGTTAACACATCTGTACTGCGCTTTGTTCTGAACTGGCACAGCCTGTATTGCAGGAACAGTTCTTCAGAAGGCAGCATGGCTGACATTGCTCACAAAGAATCCCAAGTACGGACCTTTTCCACCCCATCCACTTCAGGCCCCAAGGGCTCTTTTAAACCATCCCAAAGAAGCTATGTTTTATTTCTGGAAACTTCTGGAGATGAGGAAAAGACACTCATGTCTACTGACACTGTTATATATTGGGCAATGGACTAGATCCTTTACATACTTCATTTTATTTAATCTCTCAACAACTTATTTACTACGACTATTGTTATTATGATTATGATGATGATTGTTATTTTTACCCATATACAATTGAGGGCGTAGAGAAAAAAGAGGCCTAAGGTCTCATCATTTAACCTGAGCCCTGGTCTTGCTAACTCCAAAGCCTGTTTTCTCTGCTTTATATCATAGTGCCTTGTAGTCAGATGTCTCCTGCCTCACCTTGGTTCCCCCATTGCAATATCTGACAATTTTGCTACCGGTATTGTCCCCATAAATCAGTGGTTCTCATTCAAGGGTGATTTTGCCCTCAGAGGATATTTGGCAATGCTGGGAGATACTTTTGGTTGTCACAGTTGGGGGTGGTACAACTGGCATCTACCCAGCTGAGGCCAGAGGTGCTGCTGAAGACCCTGGAATGCACGGGACAGACCCCACAACCAAGAATCATCCAACTCAAATCGTCAGTAGTGCCAAGGTTGAGAAGTTCCGTCCCGAATCCTACGTGCTTCTTAATCCCCTCGCCCATCCCTGTATTTCCTTGTTCTAGAAATTTTTGCCTATCTTCTGACAAATGATTTTTATATCTAGACAATTAGAAAAACTGAATAATTAATGTAATCTTCTCATTATTAAACTTTCATTAATATCTATTTGTAGAGGTGATTAGTTAGACACAGCACAGTGAATTGGATCTTGTTTCTTTCTATTACGAGTTTGTAACCTTAGGCAGGCTTCTTTACTAAAGTTCAGAAGAGAAACCAGCAGGAATATAGCCGTGCTAAAGTTACATGCATCAATAGAGGAGGCTTTACATTCTCACAGGTTAATGGGAAAGAATAAATGTTTGTCAGGTGAAGAATGAGGGTAACAAGGAGGGCAGTGCTATATCCCTTTGTGGGAGCCCAGGAAAGTCACCACCTTCTCCCTGCTCAGTGTAGGACACTGGATTTCAGAACCTATCAACAGTACGAAGGAATTTGTTCTGGGGACTGTGAAGAACAACACGAATCATACATAATGCCAATATATATACAGATATATACATATTTTTCTTTTACGGCTTGTTTCTGGTTTTACTGATGAATAATCCTGAAAAGGATCTAATCTCTCTCTTGTAAAATTTTGCTCTGCCCGTGTAAACACAGCTACAAGCAAACAGCGATTGAATTATCCTCCAGGTACTTGCAAGTCCCCTTAACTGTTTTAAATTCTTTCAACAAAAGGTTAATATTTATTTGCTAATTTTTTGCAAAACAGCTTTAGTTGGGAAATACTCTCACAGTCCTTCTAGAAAATATAGCTCTATAAATTTCTACAAGTCCCAAGGCAAACATAATTTATGGGAAGACAAGCTTCCTGAATCCTGAATTCTTAGATTTCTAGTTCCCCAGGTGTGCCTTTAGTATGAATATGGTCTAAGGCCTTTCCTGATTGCATTATCTCTAAGTAGCCACAAGAGGGAGTGTGAAGAACGCAATCCTCTTTGGAACTGGGATTCCAGAAACCGTGTCCTTTATTGCACAGAGGCAAGCATCTGCAGCTTCCTGTATCTGGAGCAGGGGAATGAGACCCTTAGAACAATCACTTGTATGCCTTTTTAACATGCTGTCTACACAGAAAAGGGAGAAAGGGAAGGTTCTGAAGGTTCCTCCAGATTTACTGTCCTGGGTTTCTGAATGACGCCTGGGGGGGATTCGACAAAATTGGCTCACTCAGCATTGCACTCTATTTGATTTAAGCTGAAATCTCACCATGCCAGAGATGGTCAAGGCTACTGGGGTGACTTGGGGTTTTGAGCAGAATTAATCACTCCAAGCTTGAGAGATTTTTCCTCAGTGATTTATTTCTGTCAGAAAGGATCTTCTTGATGATTTAGTTTGCCTTTGGCATTTTCAAAGAAAGAAAAATCATCATCCTCTCTTTTCTTTAAAAATAGTTAGAAAAAGAAATGGGAAGTCAGAGCCCCAGGTCCCCCTCCCCTGCCCCCACTCTGTTTATATGCTACTGCTAGGTGGGTGTCCCATGGGATTAGGAGAGCTCAATGCTTCCAAGGATACCCAGGAAATTGCCATCAGGTAGGGCATTCTGGAGATAGAGGACACTGATCGAGTACAGGGTCCTAGAGGGCAGTGGTCTGAAACTTTGGCAGACGTCAAAATCACCCAGAATGCTGCCACCTCCAAGTTCCTGATTCAGCAGGTCTGAGATGGGGCCTGACAATGTGCATTTTATACCAAGTTGTCAGGTGGTGCTAATGCTGCAGGTTGGGGAGCAAACTTTGAGAATCACTGCTCTGGGGAGTATTCTAAGGTTCCTAAGACTTTTCCATTACTACTGAGTTGGACCTGGGAATCTGCAGCACACTGGTCACAATAATGACATGCTTGTGTGTGGGATTGGTGCCTGAGATTCTGATCCTGGCTTCTAAGGGACTGAACCTATTCCATATTCAGACCTCCTTGCAGATGCTAATGCCCCATGAAAGCTAGACTTCTGAATTGAACAAAGCCCCCAGACTACTCCTCTTCCCCAGAGTTCTTCAAACCACTACCCTGTGAACAACTTCATGCAATACTGCTGATAGCTGTGACCTCTATTTTTAACTCTTAATGCATGGCAGATGTATGGGCAAATGTATTCTGTACCAAGTGGTTGCAGTTTGACAGAGTTTATGGATTGACTCCATCAGTGAGTGACCTTGGCAAGTAACTTGACCTCTGTGTACATTCATTTTCTCATCTATGAAATGGAAACTATAGCTGCACCTACCCTGCAGGATGGTTGTTTGGGTTGAATGAGTTACATTGTTCTCAGTAAATATCAGCTACTGTTGTTATCCCTCACTTTTACTTCAAGTATCAATTTTCTTATCTGGAAACTTGAACTAAGAAGCTTCTCAATTTCTGGGAGTGTGTCTTCATGCTGTGTTATTGGGATGCTGGAAATATTATGGCATTACCTTTAAAACTTTCACCTGGTTGAATGATACAGCTTGGCTGCAATGCACAGGCCAGCCATCAGGTTTAAAGGTCAATTATAATTTCTCAATGGTAAAGGTATCCAAACCATAAAGCCAATTGATTTTGAACAATTTGTGGTGCTGCCTCTACTACCCTTGTAACAGTTTAGAACATTCTAGAACATATTAGAACAAATTAGAAAGTTCTTTGTGCTTTACATAAGAACAGGAAGGAAACATCTTCCTGGTCAGATAGAAGTTTTTCCTGACACACTATTGTGTGACTTGGGGCAAAGTGCTTCACGTGCCTGTATCTGTTCCCTCAAGGATAAAATGGGTGTGATGATTAAAAGCTGCTTCACAATTACCAGTCATGTTTCCCACAAATAATATATGACTATTATTCAGTCACTTGTAAATTTTATTTTATTATTATTTTTTACTTGTAAATTTTAAATATCTTTGATGTGGATTTTCATCTTTATTTTTTAATTTCTTAAAAATTTATTTACTGAAGAGCTAATATTTTCACCATGCAAAATTCAAAAGTTTGAAAGGGTGAACAAGGAAAAATAAACCTCCCTTCCATACTCGTCACCTGTCTATATAATGTCCATTATTGAGACTTTGTTTTTTAAAATGAATAGACACTATTTGTTTGAGTAGTTTTAGGTATACAGAACGATTGGGTGGAAAGTACAGGGAGTTCCCTTATATCGCTTCTTCCACACATGCACAGCCTCTCCCTCTATCAACATCCCACGCCAGGGTGGTGCATTTGTTACAATCAATAATCTGGCATTGACACATCATTATTCCCTAAAGTGCACACTTACATTAGAATTCACTCTTGGTGTTGCATGTTCTGTGGGTTTTGACAAACATACAATGATATGTATTCACCATTACAGTGTCATACAGAATAATTTTCCTTCCTTAAAAATCCTGTGCTGCACCTATTCGTCCTTCCCACCCACCAAACCTCTGGTCTTTTACTGTCTCCAAAGTTTTGCCTTTCCATCCCGTCATGTATTGAAATGACACAGTATGTAGGCTTTTCAGATAGCTTCTTCCATTTAACAACATGCATTTAAGTTCCCTCCATGTCTTCACTTTTATTCTTGTTTGTATTCAGCTTTACCGATTTGTATTCACCTATTCAAGGACATCTTGGTTGCTTCCATGTTTTGGTAATTATGAATAAAACTGCCGTAAAATTCAAGTACAGGTTTTAGGGGTGTAAGTTTTCAGATTAAGACTTTTAAAACAATAGCTTTGTGCTATAAGGAAATCTTAACCGCTTGGGGCTAGGACTGTTTTAGATCTCTCACCTGCGTCCTGTATTGAAATTGGTATCAAGCAGCAGCTGAGCCAGTAAAGCATTGGTTAGGGTGTTCCCCCCACCAGGAGGCAGAGGTGAAATTGAAATATTTCCTATTTGATCACTCTTCTCTTCTGCCTCCCTCCAGGCTTCTCTTCTGCCTGTGGCCCTAGGTAAGGCTCTTTGCTATTGACATAACCATCATTCCAGTGTTCCAGTTTGGATCATGTTCAGTCTGGCTTTTTCTGACACACCCAACATGTCCACCTGCCACCCCTGTACCTACATCTGTGGCTATGTTGATCGATACCCATCTTTCTATTTCTCTTACTCCACAATAAGCTGCCATCTTCCTCCCCAACCTCCAGAATGTTATACAATAATTTGCCTGTAAGAGGTGTTTAGTAAACAGTTATTGCTAGCACAAAGCACTGTTTACATTGTTGCAGTTAAGGAAAATGCCGATTTCTAAGAGGCACTGTTATGAAAGTAGCAACAGCGAACATTTTAATATTTAGTATGCAATAGATACAATGCTAAGCATTTTCCCACAGGTTGTCTAACATCCTCATAAAACTCTCCATTTGTTATTATTATTCCCATTTTACATATGAGGAAACTGAACCTTAGAGAAGTTAAATAATTAGCCTGCGGACCTAGGCGAATGGATCACGCACTACAGGAATTGTAGAATTGCATATCAGAGCCCATGGCACACAAACACAAAACAAATTTCAATTTAATTCACCTGTTACTTTGAAGTGAATTATTTATTGGAATATAAGTTCTAATCAATATCAATTTGTGTGTGTTATTTGATTGGTGTCTTTCTTTCCCCACAGACTGTAATCTTCATGAGGATAGGGCATTTTTGCTCCATATATCTCCAGGTCTTAGCGAACTGTTTGAACCATTTTAGGTATTTTAAATCTATGAATGATCTTAACCTTCCTGTGGGTCAACGAGTTCATCTCCTGACATGTCAACCTGCTTGTAGGAATAATGTGTTTTGGAAGCGGAGCACGAGCAGTCATCGTGAGGAATGCATCATTATCATTTCCTAGAACGGAGGTGCCCAACCCTCTCTTTCATTCCTCAGATTAATTTCTGGTATAGATCTGTGATAGAGAAAGAGAAAAAGATGCATGACTGTATGAAAGAGATAAGTGGGTCTGGGAAAGCACACTTTCTTTTTTTTTTTTAAATTTTATTTTGTCGATATACATTCTGGCTGATTATTGCTCCCCATCACCAAAACCTCCCTCCCTTCTCCCTCCCCCCCTCCCCCCCAACAATGTCCTCTCTGTTTGCTTGTCATATCAACTTCAAATAATTGTGGTTGTTATATCTTCTTCCCCCCCCCCCCCCGGTTTGTGTGCGTGTGTGTGTGTGTGTCTGTGTGTGTGTGTGTGTGTGTGTGTGTGTGTGAATTTATATATTAATTTTTAGCTCCCACCAATAAGTGAGAACATGTGGTATTTCTCTTTCTGTGCCTGACTTGTTTCACTTCATATAATTCTCTCAAGGTCCATCCATGTTGTTGCAAATGGCAGTATTTCATTCGTTTTTATAGCTGAGTAGTATTCCATTGTGTAGATGTACCACATTTTCCGTATCCACTCATCTGATGATGGGCATTTGGGCTGGTTCCAACTCTTGGCTATTGTAAAGAGTGCTGCGATGAACATTGGGAAACAGGTATACCTTCGACTTGATGATTTCCATTCTTCTGGGTATATTCCCAACAGTGGGATGGCTGGGTCGTATGGTAGATCTATCTGCAATTGTTTGAGGAACCTCCATACCATTTTCCATAGAGGCTGCACCATTTTGCAGTCCCACCAACAATGTATGAGAGTTCCTTTTTCTCCGCAGCCTCGCCAGCATTTATCGTTCAGAGTCTTTTGGATTTTAGCCATCCTAACTGGGGTTAGATGGTATCTCAATGTGGTTTTGATTTGCATTTCCCGGATGCTGAGTGATGTTGAGCATTTTTTCATATGTCTGTTGGCCATTTGTATATCTTCCTTAGAGAAATGCCTACTTAGCTCTTTTGCCCATTTTTTAATTGGATTGCTTGTTTTCTTCTTGTACAGTTGTTTGAGTTCCTTATATATTCTGGATATTAATCCTTTGTCAGATGTATATTTTGCAAATATTTTCTCCCACTCTGTTGGTTGTCTTTTAACTCTTTTAATTGTTTCTTTTGCTGTGCAGAAGCTTTTTAGTTTGATATAATCCCATTTGTTTATTTTTCCTTTGGTTGCCCGTGCTTTTGGGGTTGTATTCATGAAGTCTGTTCCCAGTCCTATTTCCTGAAGTGTTTCTCCTATGTTTTCTTTCAGAAGTTTTATTCTTTCAGGGTGTATATTTAAATCCTTAATCCATTTTGAGTTGATTTTAGTATACGGCGAGAGGTATGGATCAAGTTTCATTCTCCTGCATATGGATATCCAGTTGTCCCAGCACCATTTGCTGAAGAGGCAGTCCCTTTGCCACTGAATAGGCTTGATGCCTTTGTCAAAGATCAGCTGACAGTAAGTGTGTGGGTTGATTTCTGGATTCTCTATTCTATTCCATTGGTCAGTGTGTCTGTTTTTATGCCAGTACCATACTGTTTTGGTTATTATAGCTTTGTAGTATAGCTTAAAGTCAGGTAGTGTTATGCCTCCAGCTTTATTTTTTTTGCTCAGCATTGCTTTGGCTATGCGTGGTCTTTTATTGTTCCATATAAATGTCTGGATAGTTTTTTCCATTTCTGAGAAAAATGTCTTTGGAATTTTGATGGGGATTGCATTGAATTTGTATATCACTTTGGGTAGTATGGACATTTTCACTATGTTGATTCTTCCAATCCAAGAGCATGGGATATCTTTCCATCTTCTTGTATCCTCTCTAATTTCTCTCAGCTGTGGTTTGTAGTTCTCATTATAGAGATTTTTCACCTCCTTGGTTAACTCAATTCCTAAGTATTTTATTTTTTTGGTGGCTATTGTAAATGGGCAGGCTTTCTTGATTTCTCTTTTTGCATGTTCACTATTGGAGAAAAGAAATGCTACTGATTTTTGAGTGTTGATTTTGTATCCTGCTACTGTGCTGAAATCATTTATCAATTCTAGCAGTTTTTTTGTAGAGGTTTTAGGCTGTTCGATATATAGGATCATGTCATCTGCAAACAGGGACAGTTTGACTTCATCTTTTCCAATCTGGATGCCCTTTATTTCCTTCTCTTCTCTGATTGCTCTGGCTAGTACTTCCAACACTATGTTGAATAGGAGTGGTGAGAGTGGGCATCCTTGTCTAGTTCCTGTTCTTAAAGGAAAAGCTTTCAGCTTTTCCCCATTCAGGATGATATTGGCAGTGGGTTTGGCATATATGGCTTTAATTATGTTGAGATACTTTCCCTCTATACCTAACTTATAGAGGGTCTTTGTCATGAATGAGTGCTGAACTTTATCAAATGCTTTTTCAGCATCTATAGAGATGATCATATGGTCCTTGTGTTTGAGTTTATTAATATGGTGTATCACATTTATTGATTTGCGTATGTTGAACCAACCTTGCATCCCTGGGATGAATCCCACTTGATCGTGATGAATAATTTTTCGTATGTGTTGCTGTATTCTGTTTGCTAGTAATTTAGTGAGGATTTTTGCATCTATATTCATCAGGGATATTGGCCTGTAGTTTTCTTTTTTGGTTATATCTTTACCTGGTTTTGGTATCAGGATGATGTTTGCTTCATAGAATGAGTTTGGGAGATTTGCGTCCGTTTCAATCTTTTGGAATAGTTTGTAAAGAATCGGTGTCAATTCCTCTTTGAATGTTTGGTAAAATTCTGCTGTGAATCCATCTGGTCCTGGGCTTTTCTTTGTTGGGAGCCTTCTGATAACAGCTTCAATCTCCTTTATTGTTATTGGTCTGTTCAAATTTTCTACGTCTTCACGGTTCAGTTTTGGGAGCTTGTGTGTGTCCAGAAATTTATCCATTTCCTCCAGATTTTCAAATTTGTTGGCGTATAGTTGTTTATAGTAGTCTCGAATGATTCCTTGTATTTCAGATGAATCAGTTGTAATATCGCCTTTTTCATTTCTAATTTTTGTTATTTGAGTCTTCTCTCTTCTTTTTTTTGTTAGCCATGCTAATGGTTTGTCAATTTTATTTATCTTTTCAAAAAACCAACTTTTTGATTCGTTGATCTTTTGAATTGTTTTTTGGTTTTCAATTTCATTCAGTTCTGCTCTGATCTTAATGATTTCTTTCCGTCTGCTAACTTTAGGTTTGGATTGTTCTTGTTTTTCTAGTTCTTTAAGGTGAAGTGTTAGGTTGTTCACTTGCCATCTTTCCATTCTTCTGAAGTGAGCATTTAATGCAATAAATTTTCCCCTCAATACTGCTTTTGCAGTATCCCACAGGTTTTGGTATGATGTATCATTGTTTTCATTAGTTTCAATAAATTTTTTGATTTCCTGCTTGATTTCTTCTTGGACCCATATGTCATTAAGTAGAATGCTGTTTAATTTCCATGTGTTTGTATAGTTTCCAGAGTTTCGTTTGTTATTAATTTCTAGTTTTAATCCATTGTGGTCTGAGAAGATACATGGGATAATTCCAATTTTTTTGAATTTATTGAGACTTGATTTGTGACCTAATATGTGATCTATCCTGGAGAATGATCCATGTGCTGCTGAGAAGAATGAATATTCTGAGGTTGTTGGGTAGAATGTTCTGTAGATATCTGCCAATTCCAATTGGTCTAGAGTCTTGTTTAGATCTTGTGTTTCTCTACTGATTCTTTGCCTAGATGATCTGTCTAATATTGACAGTGGGGTGTTCAGGTCCCCTGCTATTATGGTATTAGTGTCTATTTCCTTCTTTAGGTCTAATAGAGTTTGTTTTATAAATCTGGCTGCTCCAACATTGGGTGCATACATATTTATGATTGTTATGTCTTCTTGATGGATCAGTCCTTTTATCATTAAGTAGTGTCCCTCATTGTCTCTTTTTATGCTTTTTAGTTTAAAGTCTATTTTGTCAGATATAAGAATAGCTACTCCAGCTCGTTTTTCTTTTCTGTTTGCATGGTAAATCTTTTTCCATCCTTTCACTCTTAGTCTGTGTGAATCTTTATGGGTGAGGTGGGTCTCTTGTAGACAGCATATAGTTGGGTCCTGCTTTTTGATCCAGTCAGCCAGTCTGTGTCTTTTAATTGGGGAATTTAAGCCTTTTACATTAAGAGTTGTTATTGAAAGGTGTTGATTTATTCCTAGCATTTTATTGGTTGTTTGGTTGTCTTAAGTGTCTTTTGTTCCTTGCTTTCTGATTTACTGTTTGTTTTCTGTGTTTGTTGGTTCCTTAGGTTGTAGATAGCGTTTTTGTTTGTTTGTTTTCTCTTCATGAATGCCATTTTTATTATACTAGCGGGTTTAGATTTTTCTTGGGTTTTTATGGCAGTGGTAGTTATTTTTCAGGAACCAAACCCAGTACTCCCTTGAGGATTTCTTGTAAGGGTGGTCTTGTGGTAGTGAACTCCCGCAGTTTTTGTTTGTCTGAGAAATATACTATTTGCCCCTCATTTCGGAAGGATAGCCTTGCAGGGTAGAGTATTCTTGGCTGGCAATCTTTGTCTTTTAGTATTTTGAAAATATCATCCCATTCCTTTCTAGCTTTTAGGGTTTGTGATGAAAAGTCTGATGTTAACCTGATTGGGGCTCCCCTATAGGTGATTTGACGCTTCTCTCTTGCAGCTTTTAAGATTCTCTCTTTGTCTCTGAGTTTTGCCAATTTGACTATGACATGTCTTGGAGAAGGCCTTTTTGGGTTGAATACGTTTGGAGATCGTTGAGCTTCCTGGATCTGAAGATCTGTGATTTTTCCTATACCTGGGAAGTTTTCTGCCACTATTTTGTTGAATATGTTTTCAATGGAATCTCCATTTTCCTCCCCTTCTGGGATACCCATGACTCGGATATTTGATCGCTTATGGTTGTCTGATATCTCTCTCAGATTTTCTTCAATGTCCTTGATTCTTTTTTCTTTCTTTTTGTCTGCTTGTGTTATTTCAAACAGCCCATCTTCAAGTTCAGAGGTTCTCTCTTCAACTTCGACAAGCCTGCTGGTTAAACTCTCCATTGTGTTTTTTATTTCGTTGAATAACTTCTTCAGTTCAGCAAGTTCTGCTACATTTTTTTTCAGGACATTGATTTCCTTGTACATTTCCTCTTTCAGATCCTGTATACTTTTCCTCATTTCATCATGATGTCTAGCTGAGTTTTCTTGTATCTCATTCAGTTTCTTTAGAATTATCACTCAAAATTCCTTGTCAGTCATTTCAAGGGCTTCTTGTTCTATAGGATCTAGAGTTTGAGATTTATTAACTTTTGGTGGTGTACTTTCTTGATTTTTTGTATTTCTGGTATCTTTTTTTTGGTGTTTATTCATTGTGGCCGGGGGTTTCACAGTCCACCGATTTGAGACTAATGACTAACTAGGATGTTGCTGTGGTTGCCAATTTCGTATGGCTCCCTCCGTGACTGCTCAGTTGGCCTCTAGTGCCTTGTGTGTGTGGTTGCCTCGGGTCTTGGGCTTCTCCGGGGAGCTACCTTTCTGGTCAGCTTGGACTCTGCTGGGCTGGTGGATCACGTACCACAGGGTGTGTGATCTCTGTTGAGCTTTCACTTCCTGTGCAGGACTTCTCCCTGTTCTGTGTGCTCTGGCCCAGGCTGTTAGATCGTGCAGTAGCGACCCCACCGGGTGTGTGGTTTTTGTCGAGTCTCCGCCTCCCTGGCCGCACGTCTCCCGACTCTGTGCGCACTGTGCTGGGCTGGGGCGTGTCTTCTGCACCCCTCGTCTAACAGCTGGGCCTTCAAGACCCTGCTCGCACCGCCTCGCCCAGGAAGTCTACCAGGTTTCTGCTGGGCACAGACGACCGGTCTCTCTGGGTGCCTTTGTGGCACTATGTAGATCTTTCTCGGGTCTTGTTCACCTTTGTATCCCCCCAGTATAAACCGAGTCTAGCGCCCACCTGCAGCCTGGTCTCCGGCAGGTTCAAGCGGACCTGGGAACTCTCCTACCACACTATTCCCAACCAGAAATTCGTTAGGCTTTTTTCCAAACTGGTGGCCGCACAGATGGTGTCTGCCTCCCAGTAACAGGGAGTTTACCTGGGGCCGGAGTCCAGGGTATGGTGGAGTGACAGTCGGCCCGCCCGTACTTCCTTGCCCTCCCGAAACTGGCCCGGGACGCCCTCCGCCACCAGCCCCGCCAGAGAACCGCGGAGGGAGTGGGAGCCGAGGCCGGTCCGCAGGCTCCGGAAAGCCTGGCGCCAGGCCAGCAAGTGGGAGGGCTCAGTGATGGCCGAGCAGGGCGGAGCTGCCCGCACCTGGGAAAATGGAGGCAGCACCGGTGGTGAGTGGGCTGGTGGTGCAGGCGGGAGCCGCGTGGGCATCCACCCCCCGAACAGAGCTGTGCCAGGGATCACTCACAGTGCTGTGCCAGGTCGGGTGCTCGCTCTGTCTCTGGTTTGTTGCCTTCCGTGTTCTCGGCGCTGCCGCCTCGGGCTGTTCAGTCGCGGCGCGGCTCGGGCGCTCCCAGGAATCTTCTTTAATGCCGGCCTGAAACCTCGAATCCTGAAGAGGGCAGCTGGCCGCCTTCAGCGCGGCCCCGGCCTCCGGGATCCTGGCTGCATCCACAGCAGCCCTGGCGCCGTGTTCCCTGTTTCGAGACTCACTTTTGCAGCTAAGAAACAGTTCTTTTCCTGCTCCACACTTTAAAGCTGTTGTCTGTAAATGAGGCAGCCTCTCCTGCCAGGGGCAAAGTGGCGGTCACCCCCCACAACCGGTCAGCAGCAGCAGTCCTCCCTTAAGAGATGGCGAGAGGAAGGACCACAAGTTTTCCGGCTGCCTGAGTCCCAGCGGCCACCTTTTCCACCTCAGCTACTCCGCGCCAGCCGCCGCAGCCGCCGCCATCTTGAAAAGCCCCTGGGAAAGCACACTTTCTAAATAATTTGTGTAATATTCTAAAGTATCTGGAAATCTATTCTTGAAATCCTAGCCACATTTATGCATGTTGGTTGCTGGGATAAGATTATTGTGCCTACCCATGAGTTATTAGTTACAACCTAGGAGAGAAGAGTTTATGTCCTCATAGTTAGTGGCTCAATGTACCTCTGAATCCAAAATAGCTATTAGAGATGGGTGTGTTATCAGAAAGGACAATAGAAACAAAAACTATTGTTGTACTCTTTCCAAAATCGCTGTGTTTTCGCTTTTGACTTCTTATTGCTTAGAGTTGTAGATTTTAACTTCTCAGCCTGGCATTAAAGAAATTCTGTTTTATGACCCTAGCCTATATGTTCACCTTTACCTAATAGTCCTCAACAGGGATTCTGGTCTGCTGGAATGGACCCTGCTGTCCCTCTCATATGTCAGGATCATTATAATGTTCACTTTGCTCAGATAGCATGATATGCTCACTTCTCCACTTATCTGTACTTTCTCTAATTCCTCAAACCCAAGGTTAAATGTCGCTTTCTGCTTTCTTCTGATGACTTCAATATGTACTATGATCTTGATCACAATTTAGTAGTGTGACTAAGGGCTCAGATTCTGATTTAGATTGAAACAAGACTTCATCATTTGCTATGTAGGTGATCTTGAGGGAGTCATCAACTTCTTCAAATCCAGTTTTCTCATCTGTAACATGTAAATGGATAAAATTACCTTATAGAATTGTTTTGAGAGTTAATGAAACTCTGCATGTAAAACACTTGCTTAACGGAGTACTACATAGAAATCAACAACTATAGACTGCTTTAAATTCTTAATTATTTCAAATGTTAGCTTCTCCAATTAGATTGTGATTTCCTATGTGAGAACAGCAATTGTGACTTTCATTTTAAATAAGCACAGCCCTAAGTACATGATAAGTTCTTTTAGACCCCATGTAATCGGAGAACAGCATGAAGTTAAAGGAAGACATAACAACTTTGGTATATGGTGCTCTAATCAAGACTGCATGATGTTTGAATTTATTTCAGTGGAAAACACAAGAAGAGGACTTCTATACTAATGGTGGTGATGAAGCAAGGAGTTTGAGTTCAAATTTTAGAAATGTATGGATGATGAAAGTTTGAGACCTCCATTAAGAAGCAAGTAGACAGTAGAATTCAAAGATCTGGCGATCGTAGGAGACTAGAACAATCAATTTCCAAGTCACCTGTGTCTGGGAGGTAATTGAAGCCATAGATATGTGTGGCATCATCTGGGAGAAGAGTACAGAGTGCAAAGAGGAAGAAGATCTAGAACCAACATCTACAGACTTGCTTATAGGCTGCATAGAAGATGATTAGTTTGCAAAGGAAGTGGAAGAGTAAGTGGAAAGATAAAAGCAAAACAGTGGTCATTGCTATGTCCCCAGTGGAAGAGAATATTTCAGAATAGGGGCATGTTTGATGCTGTCAAGTGCTTTTGAGGATCGAAATATGCTGAGGACTAAAATAAACGTTGTATTTATCTACAGGAGGCCACTGTTGACCTTTGTGTGAGCTACTGGAGAGTTATTTGGAGTGGATCAAGAAAAGAATGGAAATACAGAAATGGAGACATCAGGTGAAGAAAATAAAAAAATGCTAGTTAAAGGAAGAATAGAGAGATAGAGACAGGGGCATAATTTAGAAAGAAATGTGGAATTTATTGATTTTTTTAAGGGAAGAGTTTTGAGAATGTTTAAAAGCCAATGGGAAGGATACAGATCTGTTAAATACAGGATGGATTCCCCTAAATTCACAGGTTGAAGTCATATCCTCCAGTACCTCAAAATGTGACCTTATTTGGAAATAGATTATTGCAAATGTAATTTGTTAAGATGAGGTCATGCTGGCTTGGGTTGGGCCCTAATCCAGTAGAACTGGTATTCTTATTAAAAGGTGAAATTCAGATGCAGAGAGACACACACAGGGAGTATGCACGTGAAGATGAAGGCAGAGATTGGGGTGATGTTCATACAAGCCAAGGAATGCCAAAGATTGGCAGCATGCCACCAGAAGCTAGGGGAGAGGCATGAACATATTTGTCCTTGCAGCCCTCAGGAAAAAACAATCCTGCCAACACCTTGATTTCAAAGCTCTGGCCTCCAGACCCTGAGACAATAACTTTCTGTTGTTTAAGCCACCCAGGTTTTGGTACTTTGTTCTGGCAACCAATACATGATTATAGGAAGAAGATGAACATACAAAGGATAGTTGATAGTGTAAATTCCTCAGAAGGTAAGTGAGAATTGGATCCAAGGTGGTAAGAAATTTGATAGAATGAGCTAGAGTTTGGATGTATCCCGCAAATGTTCATGTGTTGGAAACTTGGTTTCCAATGCAACAGTGTTGAGAGGTGGGACCTCTGGGAGATGATTGGGTCATGGGGATTCTACTATCATGAATAAGTTATTCCATTCACGGATTAATGATTAATGGGTTATTGAGTGAATGGTTTAGTTATCACAAGAGTGGGTCTGTTATTTTATTTTATTTTTTAAAAAATTTTATTTTGTCGATATACATTGTAGCTGATTAATGCTCCCCATCACCAAAACCTCCCTCCCTTCTCCCTCCCCCCCAACCATGTCCTTTCTGTTTGTTTGTTGTATCAACTTCAAATAATTGTGGTTGTTATATCTTCTTCCCCCCCCCCCGGTTTGTGTGTGTATGTGTGTATGTGTGTGTGAATTTATATATTAATTTTTAGCTCCCTCCAATAAGTGAGAACATGTGGTATTTCTCTTTCTGTGCCTGACTTGTTTCACTTAATATAATTCTCTCAAGGTCCATCCATGTTGTTGCAAATGGCAGTATTTCATTCGTTTTTATAGCTGAGTAGTATTCCATTGTGTAGATGTACCACATTTTCCGTATCCACTCATCTGATGATGGGCATTTGGGCTGGTTCCAACTCTTGGCTATTGTAAAGAGTGCTGCGATGAACATTGGGGAACAGGTATACCTTCGACTTGATGATTTCCATTCCTCTGGGTATATTCCCAACAGTGGGATGGCTGGGTCGTATGGTAGATCTATTTGCAATTGTTTAAGGAACCTCCATACCATTTTCCATAGAGGCTGCACCATTTTGCAGTCCCACCAACAATGTATGAGAGTTCCTTTTTCTCCGCAGCCTCGCCAGCATTTATCGTTCATAGTCTTTTGGATTTTAGCCATCCTAACTGGGGTTAGATGGTATCTCAATGTGGTTTTGATTTGCATTTCCCGGATGCTGAGTGATGTTGAGCATTTTTTCATATGTCTGTTGGCCATTTGGATATCTTCCTTAGAGAAATGCCTACTTAGCTCTTTTGCCCATTTTTTAATTGGGTTGCTTGTTTTCTTCTTGTAAAGTTGTTTGAGTTCCTTATATATTCTGGATATTAATCCTTTGTCAGATGTATATTTTGCAAATATTTTCTCCCACTCTGTTGGTTGTCTTTTAACTCTTTTAATTGTTTCTTTTGCTGTGCAGAAGCTTTTTAGTTTGATATAATCCCATTTGTTTATTTTTCCTTTGGTTGCCCGTGCTTTTGGGGTCGTATTCATGAAGTCTGTGCCCAGTCCTATTTCCTGAAGTGTTTCCCCTATGTTTTCTTTAAGAAGTTTTATTGTTTCAGGGTGTATATTTAAATCCTTAATCCATTTTGAGTTGATTTTAGTATACGGTGAGAGGTATGGATCTAGTTTCATTCTCCTGCATATCGATATCCAGTTCTCCCAGCACCACTTGCTGAAGAGGCAGTCCCTTCCCCAGTGAATAGGCTTGGTGCCTTTGTCAAAGATCAGATGGTAGTAAGTGTGTGGGTTGATTTCTGGATTCTCTATTCTATTCCATTGGTCAGTGTGTCTGTTTTTATGCCAGTACCATACCGTTTTGGTTATTATAGCTTTGTAGTATAGCTTAAAGTCAGGTAGTGTTATGCCTCCGGCTTTATTTTTTTTGCTGAGCATTGCTTTGGCTATCCGTGGTCTTTTATTGTTCCATATAAATGTCTGAATAGTTTTTTCCATTTCTGAGAAAAATGTCTTTGGAATTTTGATGGGGATTGCATTGAATTTGTATATCACTTTGGGTAGTATGGACATTTTCACTATGTTGATTCTTCCAATCCAAGAGCATGGGATATCTTTCCATCTTCTTGTATCCTCTCTAATTTCTCTCAGCAGTGGTTTGTAGTTCTCATTATAGAGATTTTTCACCTCCTTGGTTAACTCAATTCCTAAGTATTTTATTTTTTTGGTGGCTATTGTAAATGGGCAGGCTTTCTTGATTTCTCTTTTTGCATGTTCACTATTGGAGAAAAGAAATGCTACTGATTTTTGTGTGTTGATTTTGTATCCTGCTACTGTGCTGAAATCATTTATCAATTCCAACAGTTTTTTTGTAGAGGTTTTAGGCTGTTCGATATATAGGATCATGTCATCTGCAAACAGGGACAGTTTGACTTCATCTTTTCCAATTTGGATGCCCTTTATTTCCTTCTCTTCTCTGATTGCTCTGGCTAGTACTTCCAACACTATGTTGAATAGGAGTGGTGAGAGTGGGCATCCTTGTCTAGTGCCTGTTCTTAAAGGAAAAGCTTTCAGCTTTTCCCCATTCAGGATGATATTGGCAGTGGGTTTGTCATATATGGCTTTAATTATGTTGAGATACTTTCCCTCTATACCTAACTTATAGAGGGTCTTTGTCATGAATGAGTGCTGAACTTTATCAAATGCTTTTTCAGCATCTATAGAGATGATCATATGGTCCTTGTGTTTGAGTTTATTAATATGGTGTATCACATTTATTGATTTGCGTATGTTGAACCAACCTTGCATCCCTGGGATGAATCCCACTTGATCGTGATGAATAATTTTTCGTATGTGTTGCTGTATTCTGTTTGCTAGTATTTTAGTGAGGATTTTTGCATCTATATTCATCAAGGATATCGGCCTGTAGTTTTCTTTTTTGGTTATATCTTTACCTGGTTTTGGTATCAGGATGATGTTTGCTTCATAGAATGAGTTTGGGAGATTTGCGTCCGTTTCAATCTTTTGGAATAGTTTGTAAAGAATCGGTGTGAATTCCTGTTTGAATGTTTGGTAAAATTCTGCTGTGAATCCATCTGGTCCTGGGCTTTTCTTTGTTGGGAGCCTTCTGATAACAGCTTCAATCTCCTTTATTGTTATTGGTCTGTTCAAATTTTCTACGTCTTCACGGTTCAGTTTTGGGAGCTTGTGTGTGTCCAGAAATTTATCCATTTCCTCCAGATTTTCAAATTTGTTGGCATATAGTTGTTTATAGTAGTCTCGAATGATTCCTTGTATTTCAGATGAATCAGTTGTAATATCGCCTTTTTCATTTCTAATTTTTGTTATTTGAGTCTTCTCTCTTCTTTTTTTTGTTAGCCATGCTAATGGTTTGTCAATTTTATTTATCTTTTCAAAAAACCAACTTTTTGATTCGTTGATCTTTTGAATTGTTTTTTGGTTTTCAATTTCATTCAGTTCTGCTCTGATCTTAATGATTTCTTTCCGTCTGCTAACTTTAGGATTGGATTGTTCTTGTTTTTCTAGTTCTTTAAGGTGAAGTGTTAGGTTGTTCACTTGCCATCTTTCCATTCTTCTGAAATGAGCATTTAATGCAATAAATTTTCCCCTCAATACTGCTTTTGCAGTATCCCACAGGTTTTGGTATGATGTATCATTGTTTTCATTAGTTTCAATAAACTTTTTGATTTCCTGCTTGATTTCTTCTTGGACCCATATGTCATTAAGTAGAATGCTGTTTAATTTCCATGTGTTTGTATAGTTTCCAGAGTTTTGTTTGTTATTAATTTCTAGTTTTAATCCATTGTGGTCTGAGAAGATACATGGGATAATTCCAATTTTTTTGAATTTATTGAGACTTGATTTGTGACCTAATATGTGATCTATCCTGGAGAATGATCCATGTGCTGCTGAGAAGAATGAATATTCTGAGGTTGTTGGGTGGAATGTTCTGTAGATATCTGCCAATTCCAATTGGTCTAGAGTCTTGTTTAGATCTTGTGTTTCTCTACTGATTCTTTGCCTAGATGATCTGTCTAATATTGACAGTGGAGTGTTCAGGTCCCCTGCTATTATGGTATTAGTGTCTATTTCCTTCTTTAGGTCTAATAGAGTTTGTTTTATAAATCTGGCTGCTCCAACATTGGGTGCGTACATATTTATGATTGTTATGTCTTCTTGATGGATCAGTCCTTTTATCATTAAGTAGTGTCCCTCATTAAGAGTGGGTCTGTTATAAAAGCCAGTTTGGCTGTCTCTCATGAGCCCCCTCACCATATGATGGCCTGCACCCCCTCAGCACTCTGCAGAGAATCCCCAACAGCAAGAAGGCCCTCACCAGCCACACCCCTCCACCTTGGACTTCCCAGGCTCCAGAACTATGAAAAATAGATTTCATTCTTTTATAAATTGCCCAGTCTCAGTTATTCAATTATAGTAACAGAAAATGGACTAAGACGTGGGAAGGCCTATGTGTTTGCTATTGAGAAGGTAAGGAATTCCCATCCGATGACTTCTATTTCCTCTGTAAACTAGGAGGAGGCATATCTGATGAAAGTGAAGGAATAAGAGTGGGAGTTTTGAGGACCTGTGTGGGTTGGCCATAGAATTCAAGTTGGTGCTAATCAGCTCTGCTGTGCAACTCTCTAGCAATGCTCAACTGCGGGGTAAAGTCACAGAGAAGATGAGAGCTGAGCCACTCAGGGCTGGGGCCTAGCAGGACAGAATAGCTGAAATATAGAGCATCAAGAAATGTTATTAAAGCAATATTCTAATTCTATGGAATCTGAGCCAACAGAATTCCCTACTTGGATTTGGGTTTGAAGGATAGGGTTGATGGTTTGGGGAAAGTAAAGGAGTCCTGATGAGTCTGAAGAATGTGTGTGATGGGAGAAACTGAATGAGCCAGGAGTGGAGAGAAACGATGGGGTGGAAGTGTTGATTACAGGTGATGACAAGTTTTAGGATGTGACTGTTGGAATGGCTGAGCCACGGCAGAGAAGGGGAGAAGGATTAAAAACAGAGAGGCTAAGAGCCATGATGTGGGATAAAGTTTTTAAGTTATTCAACAAATGATAAGCGAGTGCTTAGTATGTGCCAGGCACTACTCTAAGTCCTGAGAATAAAACTGTGAACAAAATAGACATAAGTATGTACCTTGCAGGACTCTCAGTAGAAAGATTTAAGCATTAAGAATATGCAATATTTCAGATATGTCAGATTGTAATAGTGCATTGGAAAAATTAAAGTAGGGGTACTGAATGAGTACTCTGTGTGTGTGTGTGTGTGTGTGTGTGTGTGTGTGTGTGTGTGTGTGTGTGATACTATTTTAATAAGAGTGGTGAAGTCATACTCCCTGATAAAGTGATATTTGAACAGAGATCCAAAGCGGGTGAGAAAGAAGGCTATGGGCTATGTGTCTATCTGGAAGAACATTTCAGAAAAGGAAAAAGGCAAGTGAGAAGGCCCTGAAGGTGTATAATTGCTACATGATCTCATACTAGCTCACTTGATAAAAATGGCTGTTCCTCAAAGTGTTTCCCAACATTTATGTGAGTTTCCTCGTAGAAGGTGGCCTCATGGGGGTCCTCATAGGGGAAGCCTCACAGGCGTCCTCATGGTAGAAGGTCTCACAGGTGACTATAGCAGAAGACCTCACAGGTGTTCTCACAGTGAGCCCTCACAGTGCAGGTGTCCTCAGAGGCCTCACAGGGGTTCCCTAACATACCTGTTGGTGGCTTTTGCTCCCACCTGGCCATCCTGTTGCCACACTGCTCTCTTGGCTGCTGAATCCCCTGGTGGCTGTGTTCTGTTGGGCACAGCTGGCCTCCCTGTGATGGTATTGATTGTTCTGCTGGCCTCAGGGAGGGGACAATTCCCATCTTAAATGCAGAGCGTCAGTGTCCTGACTCTTGCCATGCCCCTGTGCAGCTACAGGACCTGATGGCTGCTGTCCCAGGTGGTGGCCTCCCCATCAACCCCACTTCTCTGCGTGGTTCACATTGCCACCTTCAACTCTGGTCAACAGCAAAGACTTCCCATCTCTTTCTGGAGGTTTGGGGCAGGTCATACCCATTGCTGGAAACAGATGTCCTTCTAGAGGGAGGAGGGAGGTCCTTGGCCAAAGTCTCATCTAATTTCTAGCTCCAGGAACAACCATTTGGCATATTGACTGTCACCACATTTATCAGGAGAGAACCCAACCACGCCCACCAGGGCATGGTCGTGCCATGACTCTAAAGAAAAAAGTCAAGATAGTCTAACATTGGGACATTTTTTTCTCAAGGCCTAGATTATTTGGTCTTATTCGTAGTCACCTTTCTTATCATGGGAAAGAATTAAAACATGTTTAGCCATTTTTAAAGGGCAAAACTTAATTGCATAGGTAATCAAAGTTTTATTGTATATTCCACATCATAACAGGCCTGGTGCTGTGCTGAAGATGTAGTGGAGAGAGAGCAGTGAGATGCTATGTAAATCAATGTTTATAAATTAATCATTTTATAAAGACTCATCATATAAACTCAGTATTTAGAGGGATCCTATAATGGGTAAGTTTGTAAAGTTAGATTGAGAGATTAGATATCTTTTTATTTGCTGAGTTAATCTATTCTTTTCATATTTTAAGTTACAATAAATCACATCTTCATGTTTATTTTTACACACGTGAGCACTCATGTGGGTCCATTTGACTAAGTTTAGTGGGAAGTTTGCTAAAAGAATAAATTGTAGTTACTACAAACAGTATGAAATAGAGAGAAGAGTTGAATTTTTTTTTTTCATCTTGAGAGAAAAAAGTAGGGGCCTGTTTAATTCACTTCCTAGACGATGGAAATTTTGGAAGACCTTATGTTTTTTGAGAGGTTAAATATTTCAAAAATATTCTAACTGCCATAATCTTTATACTTAAGCTGCAAGTTTTAAATGGCCAGAAAAAATAGACTAGCTCTATTGTCACCAAAATCTAAAATGTACAAGACATAATACCAGGCACTGCACAACTCAAGCCAAATTTCCTCACAGAGAGGTAGCTAGTGAGTCCTGGGTTCGAGAGTTATCCTGTTACATTCAGCTGTGTAAACAGGGGTCACGTACAGGCGTTCTTCTCACAGGGAGTGTATTGATATTTCTGGTCTAGGTCATTCTCTGTTCCCAGAGCCCTCAGTGTTCACTTGCATGAGAAAGTTTTTTTAATACCTTCTGTTCATCTTGTGGTCCACATTAATCTCTTCCCACTCTTGTGACTTGCTTGTTTCAGAGTTTGAGGACCACAAAGCCCACAAAGTCTTTTCTTTTCATAACCTGCCACCCAAAGACATTTTTGATGCTTAACAATTCCCTGCTGTTTACAACTTCAGAGGTGTCCTCCAAATAATTTTACCCTCTTAACTTCAATAGTATCATTTCTACTTTTCATCTGACTTGGTGGCTAATAAATCAAGAGACAAGAGAGGGAGAGAAAGAAAACTACCTTTTTTGTAGATTCTTTTATTTTTCTATTTTTCAGGGACTATTTGCTAAAGGATGGTCTTCAATATGTTCTTTTATATTTTCATTTTTTTTAGAACTGAAATGTGTGGATTTCTTCCACTTCTCTTTTGAAAAGTATTCTACAATTTTATAGAAAACATTATTGAAAAGTATTGTAATCATTGGCAAATTTCTTGTTATTAAGCTTTTCTAGTCACCTTGATTTCTATTTATAAGCTCTTATATATGTGAATATATGTGTTTCTCACAAAATAGGTAGGCACAGTATTTTAAAAATATGAGAACTCTTGAGAAGGTTTATGTTTTTCATGGATTTGAGTTTACAATAGTTTGATCATTTCCCCAAGTCATGGGACTTGTATGAGGGTACTTCAAAAGGTTCATGGAAAAATAGAATTAAAGATAATACAAATCTTTCCATGAACTCTTTGAAGTACTCTCATATATATCAGTAAGGCTACGTTTAGTGTCAGCAAGAGAAAACCTGTGCTCAAACTGGCTTAACAATGAAAAACTTTATTATCCTATGTAATAGGAAGTTGAGGAATAGGGCGGGCTCCAGAGGAAGTACCGAGGGCTCCTGGTCTATGAGGGTACTTCAAAATAGAATTAAAAGATAATGTGAATCTTTCCATGAACTTTTAAAAGTACCCTTGTATTTGGGTGCGTTCCCTTGGTTCTGCCCTGTTCATTCTTAGGCAGTGAGGAAGATGATGGGTACAGCAGTTCTAGACACGGCAATCTGGGGAGTGAAGGAAGGGCTGTCTCTTCTTGTGTTTCCTTCTTAGGACCCAGGAACACGTTCCGGAAAGCCCTCAAACAGATTTTCTTTCACTTTGAATTGACCAGAACTGCGTCACATGCTTATCCCTGGACCAGGCAGGGGGAATCTGAAATACCACAATTGACCTAGGCTGTTTATTTGGGGGGCCTTGACCCTGCCTCTTGGGTTTTCCCTTCACTCACTCTCAGTCGGGCTCCTCATTTGGGGTGGCCACATTAACCACTCAGGTACACCAAAACTTATGTGACTTGGTATTATAAGATTGCTATTCATTTCGGGTTCTAATTCCAGATTCACTAAAAATTCAACTGCCTTCTGCGCAGCCTGTGCTAGTGCCGAGCAAAGTTGGAGCTGGAGGAGAGGAGGTGCAGCTTCTTTGGGATATTATCAACTCCCAGGGTTACTTTACCAGGTTCATTTAATACTAGATGCCTGCTGTCCAGAGAGGAGAGGGGTCCAGGGATGACTGCCGCTCTCCCTTTCCTTTAATCAGTGTGAGTCAGGGTAGCTCATAAAGCAGTCTTCCAGATTAGGGACATATAACTCTATCAGGATTTAATTTACTGTGAGGTAATTATTAACAGGAAAGTCTCTCTGCATAGACCAATAAAAATTGTACAGATTATTCCTCATGAAACCAGCTTCTCCCCAGTCTTTCACTTCTATTCATCTCTGTTTACCTATCTGCCTGAGTCACAAATGTGGCTGTCATCCTTGATTCTTCCCTATCCCTGCAGTTTTAGTTCGTCAGGGAGACTTGACATTTTACTTCCAAATGAATCAGAATTCCTCCACTTCTCTCCAACTGCATGCCACCTACCTGGTGTTAGCTCTAGAGTGGGCTTTTAAATGGGCTGTCCAATGGTCTCCCCTCTTCCCCCAACTCAACCTACGTTACTGCTCAACCTTCTGAATGGGAACTTAGCCAGAGAACGGCCATCTTTGGGGTAACTAAGACCAACTGGAAAATTTCAGTTAGCCATTAATTTAGGAATCGATAATCATCAATTCCTTGAGGTTAGCAGAGGAATTGAGAAACTGACCATATGGCTGAAACTACTCAGGGATGAAATCATTTACCAAAAGGATCCTTCTCAAAAGTTTATTTCTGTTTATCTCGCATTACACTCTTATGTTGATTTACTTAGATGTTGTGCACTTTAAACTAAAATTGAAACTAAGTTTTTCTTGTTTTTCTTACCTTTCCTAATCAACTGCAAATAAAGGAATTACAAGAGAAAGCCAAAGCACCCTTAGCTGATTATTAATTCACCTTCTTGCTTCAAGGGAAATTGCATCCATTTTAGGTAGAGGTAGAGTCAGGTATTTTTATGTTCCAGTGATGCTTGACTGAGGTTATTGTCTTTGAGCTCTCCCTAGGAGATAAGGACCCTGGCCCTGAGATAACATCAAGGGTTTGAATCTGACCAGCCCACCAACTGTAGACTTCATGATGCCAAAGCACCCAGTCCATCATGGGACCCTGGCATCTGACTCAGACCCTCTGCTGATCCCGTGACCAGCCTCCCCGTTGGCCTGCAGGACAAAACCCTTACCTCACTTTCTTCCCCTTTATAACCACTAGAACAAGCCTCAGAAGGCAGGGTGATTCTAGCCTGGTCATCCCCCAACGCTGGCTATCTGAATAAACCTTCCAATCCTTGCACCGATTTTTGGACTTTTAAGTCATTTGTTTAGTGTGGAAGGGCAGCTGAAACTATTTATGGTAAAATTTCCAGCTCATTCCAACACAGTGTCCAGTGGAAACTTAAGAAAATTTAAATCACATATCACTTAAAGTTCTTTATTGATTTCCCATTGCATTAAGAATAACATAACATACATACATAATCTTGGCCATGGCTTATACTGCACATGATGGTGCTGCTGCTTGACTCTGTGATCTCATCGTATATCCTGCCTTTGCTTTAGACTTACTGAGCTACTTTCTCTTACCTGAACACAGTAAAATTATTCCCATCATAAGACCATCACTCATACTCTTTGCTGTGGATTGAATGTTCCCCCCAAACTCACTGAAGCTTGATCCCCATTGTGACAGTGTTAGTAGGGTGGAAATCAGACTACGACAACGTTGAAAGGTGGGGCTTTTAAGAGGTGATTGGACTGTGAGGACTATGCTTTCATGAATGGATTAATCCATTCATGGAATAATGGGTTAATGGTTTAATGGGTTATGAGGTAGTGGCTCTAGTGACTTTATAAGGAGAGCAAGTGAGCACACTGGAGAGCTTTTGCCATTCTCACCAGGTGATACCCTGCATTGCCACAGTACTCTGTATAGAGCCTCTATCAAGAACAGGGTCCCCACCAGATGAGCTCCTGGACTTGGACTTTCCAGCCTTTAAAAGTGTAAGAAATAAACCTCTTTTTCTTTATACACTATCCAGTTTCAGGTATTCTGTTATCAGCAACAGAAAATGGACTAATACACTGTCCCCTCTGCTCTGGGCACCTTTCCCCTTGTTCTCTGATGGCAGGCTCCTGAGCTGGTCTCAGCTCAGTCATCACCCTCTCGTGGTGGCTTTCCCCCCTCACTCCATCTACACAGACTTCCTTCCCTGGGGAGAGGTGGTGTAATTTTAACTTGCTCCTTGCCCTCACGAGCCTTTTCTCAGTTTGTACTTATGTGCTTCTTTCTTTGTTTCCCTACTTACTATCTGTCTCCCTCACCAGACCTGATGCTCCATGAGGGCAGGGTCTACACTGGTTCCATCCACCACTGTGCCCCATTCCTAAGAACAGGGACTGCCTCCAGTGGGCACCCTATGTATAGAATAGAAGTACAATGAGTAAATCCCTGTGTGATGGTGGTTCTCTTGAGTATGGGTAATGTCTCTGCATTGCTAGTACCTAGCAGAGGGTTCATCACATACTGTGTCTTTAGTATGTGTTTATTGCGGAATGAATGGCTACCTCTTGTTGGAAGAATAAAAATTAGCATTTGACTGCAGGGTCAGGAAATGCAAAAATGGATTTCTCACTATTTGGGGAACTTCAACTGTATCATTAGTAAACATTTAGCAGGGTGTGAGATATTTTCAGGTAAGTTTAGTACTGTTTTTGCAAAATAGTGCATCACTATTTCTTTAATGAGGAAAGATAACACTTGAAGAGTCAGAAAGCTGGAAAAAAAAGTATTTACAAATGAGCAGAGTGGGAGAATCACTTCATCCAAATCTAATGAGATCATGTGAAAGAACCTCATAGACTTATGAAAGGTTGAAAACAGCTATGGATAAACCTCTTTGGTGACATATAATAAAAAGTAGGACTTGTATGTGTTAGCATCCCATTTTGGACTACCCCATGACTAGCTGAACCATTTTAGACATACTGATTATAGTGCTAAGCACCATGCGAGTATAGTATATTCTATATGCCAAACATGGTTCTAGTGTTTTCACTCATTTAACACTTCCACAACCTTATCAGATAGATTCGATTATTGTGTCTGTTTTACTGAATCATGGAGAGGTTAGGTGACTTGCCAAAGATCACACAGCTAGCAAAGTGGCAGAGCTGGGTTCCAAACACAGGCCTGTAATTTTCAAAGAGCAAAAGACTTCCTTGGAATTACCACAGCCAAGAATCTGATGACGAATGTAAATTAGAGCTGTAAATGTTAATGATCGTTGTCTTTCATTCTGATTACAGTTCACTGGGTCTCACAGAAAATAGCTCTGTCACCAATTTCTTTTTCACTTATACCTTTACGCAGGCACAATGTAATACATAAACATACGAATGCACAAAATATAAAATTAAGTGATGATTTGTTTTTTAAGAAACTTAATGCTTAGTTCCTTGAAATAACATCCTAGTGGTACTATTTGATAGCCAGTCACTAATTCATTAGTAGAGTGGAGAGAGATAAAGAGACAAATACCTGGCCTGTTCTGCCTTGCTTAGCTCTGTGATCTTTACCTTCTCCGGGTCTCAAATTCTTCAGCAAACTAAGGACACTGGGTTAGATGCCATCTAAGTCTAACCAACTCTAGCCTCATGTATTTTTATACAAAGCTACCAATATGTTAACAGGAAAATAAAGATGGCATAACTATCCCTTTAATTTAGACATAAGTTTTCAGGAAACCACCTCACCCAGCAGTTCTACCCTCCATAACGCTCTACCTCCAACTAGACGATTGGTCCTAATCTTAACTCCCTCTCAACCCATTCTTTACACTGCTAGCAGAGACATTTTCCTAAAACAAAATTCTTGGCTTTGTCGTTCCCTGCTCAGTACCCTCCAGCAGCCGCTCTTCATCGACACAGTACGCCCGTGGTGGGACTCTTTTCTGTTCTGTCTTGAACCCTGTGCTCTTCTGCACCAAACTATGTGCAGTTCTTTGAACACTGCAAACTATTTCGTATCTTTTTGCATTTGCTCTGGTTGTTTGTTCTGTCTGGAATGCTACCTCTCTCTGTCCCTTGTTTGTGTGACGGACACTTTTAAGACTCAGAAAAATGTTATCTCTTCTATGAGTCTTTCCTTTCTGGACCTCCCTCCATATGGCAGGTTCCCTTTCACCCAGCCCCAAACAGAACCGACTGTTCCTTTTCTGGTGTTTCCACTGCCCCCAAACCCACCTTCTCTACCTGAGACACACTGATACTTACGGTCTATGTACTCCTCCTAATGCTTTTGATGGTAAAAACGTGTTACCTCCGTTTTTGTATCTCCAGCATTTAGCACAGTACACAACATATGGGAGCAGCTCAGTAAATATGGACAGATGAATAAAAACATGAGTGCAATTTGAATGGGTGATAAAGTATCAACTGTCTAAAAAGTGCTTCTTGCTTTTGAATTCTAAAGTTCTTGGCTGAATGCATTCAGAGATGGGGATGAAAGAGAAAAACTGTGTGTGAAGGGTGGAAGAATTTTGTAGGGAGGTCTCTCATTCTATTGTCCATATTGTTTTCAGCTGCTTCTGATAATATTATCTCTCCTGGCTCTTGTCAATACAATTTTTAGAATTTTCTGGCACTTGGTATGTTATCAACACTCCAATATGTCTTTTGAAAATACTCCTAATTTTATTTGGACAGAAAACCAGAAAGGCTGGATGAGTGCTGCAGTGGGAATAAATTTAGAGCACAGTGGCTCAGAATATAGTAATTATTTTAGGCTGCCTTTTCAAATTCAAAGAACCCAGACACATATGATTTTGCAATATTGCAGCAAACAGACCAAATCACGGGCTCCAGTGTGTGAAAGATAGATTTTATACACATGCTTACATTATTTATTTATTTATTTATTACTCAACCTACATTCATTGAGTACCGTCTTCTGCTGAGCTTTATACTAGAGGCTTTGGATTCAAAATGGTGGATAGAAAACAGCTCTTTGATTATTCTGGACAAAGGTCTTGATGCTTGGAGAATGTTTTACATTCATTTGTTATCGTGCTGATGAGTGCCCCACACAAACTGTCCAGGAGCTGGGCTCCTGCTGGACATCTGGCCCTCTTCACAGCCTCTGAAGCAGTCCTTTCCTAGTTGCTCCAATGCACCATCTATTCTCCCACCTTTAGGCCTTCAAATAGGTTTTTTTTTCTGTGCTTGAAACCCTCTCATCATAGAATTTGACTCATCTTTCAAGACTTGTTTTAAGTGTAAGTTTTTCAGGGAGTTTCTCTGATCCCATGACCAGATCAGCTCCTCAGGCTGTAGTGGTGCTGCACAGGCCTTATTGCAATCCTAAATAGTTAGTAATACATGCAGTTGATTAACATCTGGTCTTCTTGCTGGAATATAAAGTATACGAAGAGATGATCTGTGTGTCTCTTTACCATGTACCTCCAGAGTCTAGCACTGTGCTGGTACACAGTGATTTTCAATAAACAGTTGCTGAATGAATAAGTGAACTCATAATGGCAGAACTGCTAGAATGGATTCCTTCCTCTTTGCCACCTCACAGTGTATGTCCTGCCCTTCCTTTTTCATACAGGAATGCTTGGTGGCATAATGATACCCAGAGACCCTCAGCCATTTATTTTCCTAAAGGGAGTTGTTATACATTTGAGCTCCTATGGTGCATAAGACCCTGTGGCTCCTGTGGAAACTCTGCTCTCCTTCTCAGTCTTTCTCATGTGGAAGGAATGGAGAGGGTAGCTGATTAGTCTTCTTCAGCGAACCCAATCTTAGAGGAATAGGAAAGATCAGCTTTTGGTATAATAATAGCAATCTCTTTCCCTGCAGAGATAGAATCAAGTTGCTCATTTATGGTTAAAGCAGGACTTTTAATATAGCCAATCTAGCTAAGGCAGTGAGAATCAGGAGCAGAGACCAAAACATGTAACAATTCATTTTAGAAAAATGTCCTACAAACTGATTTCACAGTTGGAATTTAAAAGGCCTCAGATACAATCATGTTCGGTAGAGGCCTTGAAATTGACTCTGGCACTAAAGAGATCCTAAGCAATATTACCCAGGGAGGAAGAGGAATGGAGCATCCATCACCTTGTCATGTTCTGCCCTGTTCTCAAATTACAAAGTCGGATGCGGTCCAGAGTTGAGGGATGGTGCTCTTATCCTGCTTGCGTCTACCCTTTATGGGTTACCAGGGTCAGCTGGGCAGTGTGCTCCTCCAGCTTGTTTTCGGAGCACCCCATCTCTCTTGATTACGTTGGCATCCCTTCCTCCTGGACGGAGAGATTGTCTTCCTGCATGAGGTCTCTTCCTGCATGTTGTCTCATTTCTCCATATCAGGCTGCCCTAAAATCCCACCAAGCCCACTAGCAGAACAGAGCATCTCTTTACTCCACAGAGATATATAAACTCAGTATAACATAAGTTATGCTGAAGTCTTGTCTGCTTACATGACTTTTGGAAACCATATTCTAATGAATATCCAGTGATACTGTTTCTATGAACCTGATCAAAATATGAACTGTACCAATTCTTATAACCCATATTTTTGTATTCCCCAAGGATTCTGAGTGCCCATATTCTTTAGGTAGGTTTTTATTCTGCCTTTGCAAACTAAGTCCTTTTGTTTTATCTATACCAACAGCATCAGTTTTACTTGGGAAACTGCAAATTCTTGGGCCTCATCCCAGAGCTAATGAATCACAGACTCTGGGAGAGAGGCCCTGCAATCTGTGTTTTAACAGATTATGTAGGCAAGTTTGGCTGAAGTTTACCTTCACATTGACTGAGAACAAAGAATGGGCTTATTTATCACATTAATAGTTCAAAAAGATGATGACGTAATGGCTTAAACTTCCCAGAAAAAAATGGAATAACATAGTTTAAAGAAGCATTGCTTATATGTGAATAATAAATAGACTAACAATATATGGTTTATTAAGTGGGTCAGTATTTTAAAAAACTTAGAATAGTACCTGACATATAGTAAATGCTGTAGAAATGTTAGCTAGTATTAAAATTATTGTTTTTTGGTTTCACAGGATATTCACTAATTAAATATAGTCGCCCATCTTTTCCCAGAGTATTTAAAGGGCCTTACAAAGAAACAAACTAAACAGCAGAGAATATATGTGACAGTGAAAAATCATCACTTTAAAAAAATTTTAAAAATGAAGTTTAAATGCATGCCATAGAAATATCCATAATCAAGTCTTCTCATTTTAATTATTTCATCTGCTTTGCATTACTGCGCATACCTAAGGTAATCAAGACTAGGTAGCTGTTCACCCAGTCCTTTGCTTTTTCTTCCCGGACACTGCTCAACCTTGCTGGGGAAACCCTCCCTTGCGTCCTCTGCTCTTTCTTTGCAGGGCTCCAGGCTGCGGGTTGACACCTATGATGACTTTGCAAGATGTCAGAGCCCACGACCATCTGGGCCCCTAAATGCACGAAGCTGATCTTCTTCCCACCCATTCCCTACATACTGCTGATGGGATATTACTAGAATAAAGCAGAATTCTCTTTTCTTGAGCCAGAGGATATGAGTTCCCTGGAAATAAAATATGACACAATTGAATTCTGCACATATTTAACTCTTATGCAGCATAAGTTTTAATATAAAGTTTAGTATGCCAGTGGTCTGCTTTAAAGTTTCACCCATACACAGTTCTGTGGCAAGGGTCAAAGACAAGTACATAGAGACGTAGATATATGAAAAATGTCATCACTTTCCAGAGCATCACAAATACCCAAATGATATCCTTAGATAAGGTGTGAAAACATCTACTTCCTCTCCATCAGAATAAAAAAACTGTGTTACAATTGGTGTGGTGGTAAATGAATGGATTCTGTCTCCAAATAGAGATGCATTTAAATTCCACCATTTACCAGCTGTATAACCTTGTGGAAGCGACTGAGCATTTCCAAGGATTAGCTTCTTCATTAGTAAACAGGGACAGAGTTGTGCAGATTAAATGAGATGAATGTGTTGGAAAGTGCTACATCAGTGCTTAGCACCTAGTCAGTGCTGTTTTGTTACTTTGTGCAGTTCAGGAACTATGAGCAGGATAGATTAGTACCTTGTTTTAGAGACTCTCACTGAGTTGGAGAGGCTGCACCTCACACCAGAATCTTATTGCAAGATGGAGGTCATGTGCTAGTCATGAAGGGAATGAATCTGCAGGAGAGATGAGAAAAAGAGGACGGGAAACTTTATCTTTCCATATGCAGACACTTGCATAACATTTCCTTCTTGAGTTCTTGAATCCCGATGAGAGAACTGAGCGTATGTTTGGGACGAAGACTCATGAATTAATATTTTTCCCAGTGGAGAAGCTCACAGAAACTTTGAAGTGTTTATTAAAGAGTTGATAATGAGGAGAAAACTTTTTGAAAATCATATTAAAAGTACCTCCCAAACTGCTTCAATAATTTAACCTTGGAATCACAAGACTCTACTGGAATAGAAAGAAAGCATTTTTCTCTCCCCCACCGTCCCTAGTGCATCGCGTGCATGCTGATAGCTCTGATGTCCTCCTTCTAGGAGTAGGTGGTGGAATAATACTCTTTTTATGACCAATCAAATAATTACTGAAGTTGAAATTTGTACTCTCAATATCAAATATTTCATAATGACATCAATTTAAAGTTAATACTGCTCTTATCTTTTGACAAAAATAAGGTTTAATATGTTTTTCTCCTAGAGGGGGTGAAATAAGGAAAGACTTTATTATACAAGATAATTAAAATTCTTCCTGAGGTTAAAAGTGATTTAAAAAGAATCACAACATGAGATAATTAGGCCTTATTAGACACTTTATCTGCTTCACTGAAGTCACTTTTCCAGGATGATAAAATGTGCCTTTGTCTTTTTTTTAGAAAGCTGGATACCAAATTTGGGGGAAAAAAATGATCTTTCCTCCTCCTCTTAAACTCAGCACATGACTGTGTGAATGGATTTGTGGAAATAATTTAATGACAGGGTTACAGTTTCCAAAAGCTAGACCTTTATAGAATGTGATGGCTTTCAAGTACTTATTCATTTTTCTAGTGAAATAACATTTTACCCTCTATTTTTAGTTGGTTAACAGAAAATGATATGAATTTGTGTTTTCTGATTTTTTTCCCCCCTGACAGGCAGAATAATAACAGTCTAGTTTTGGGATATTTAACAAAATCCTTTTGTTACTTGACAGACCCGTTTATGCTTCTTGTGCCATAACAGGTATGGCAAAGAATGTCAGTGTTTGTGTTTTTAGTGTCTAATGAACATATAATAACTGTATGGTAGTGGATGGTATTTTTTAGTGAAAAGCGGTTCAGGCATTTAAAGCACCTGATGTCTATGTAAGAGAAAGCAGGTACCCTAGGAGCATGGGAGTTTTGCCAGCGTTCTAAACTGTATCCCTACGTGAGGTCTAATATTGCTTTTCTATTCTGCTTTTAGGCCCAGTGACGGTGATGCTGTGACTGCCACCCTCTGCTAATGGCTCTTTGGGCTTCCAATGGGCTTTTAACAATGTTCAGTGTGACTAACAATAAGTGAATCAAGTAGTACTTGTTTGTGCTCATAAATTTGTATCCAACTTATTTTTATCTATTGATCACTGGATGAAAAGAAATTGTTATATGTTGTCTTCAAGAATACATTTCAGTTTTATTGACAATGACTTGCTATCTAGGTTTTATCAAATCGTTCTTTCCTTTGGAGTGACCCTTTCCTTCTAGGAAAGGCTTACGTATAAATCAGTGTGGAAGGGCAAAGTAAATTACAGAGATCTCTTTGAAAGCTAGGAATATTAAATTGTTAAGTAAATGTCTATTTTAAGGTGAAATATCTAGAAGAGAAGTCTTATGGTTTGATGGAAAAATAGCTTCTGTTATACTTTTGAGGGGTCTATTGTAAATGATATAAAGGAAATTGTTGCTTTAAAGAGAAGCTCAAAAAGTAAAATAGGAATGGAGTGAAGCCAAAATTTTGAGCATAGAGACTGTTATATTAAAGGTATTCAATAAATAAGGTTTTAAATGTTTTTATATAAGCATATTGCTGCTTTTCAGGCTATGAGTGCATATACTTTTCCTCTCTGTCAAGCTGGTAGGTCCTATTAGGAAGAGAATGACACCTTCGGAGTCCTAGTGATGGGTAAGAGTTAGTAAAAAAGTGCAGAAAATATGAATGTACAGCTTAACAAATTATTACAAAGCAAGTGTGCATATAATCACTACCCAGGTAAAGAAATAGAACATGGCCAGCACAGTTGATTTTCGTGTATCGATTTTGAATCACATAGACTTGCTGCATCTTTATTATTCTTAATAATTAGTGGAATGATTTGAATTTTTCTGTACACACCTACATCAAGTGTGAGTAATGACAGTTTGGTTTCTTTCTAACCCTTTTACCCTTTATTCCGTTTTTGCCTTCCTGCACTGGCTGGGACCTCCAGCATCATGTTGGGTAGAATGACGGCAACCTCATCCATCCCAGTCTCAGAAAGAAATGTTTAAAGCTTCACCACTAAATGTAATTCTTGTTTTTCTCGGTCATTTGCTAACATTTATATCGACAAGATGTTGAATTTCATCAGATGTCTTTTCTGCCTCTGTGCAGATCATCATAATGTAATACGCAGTAAATGCACTGAACTACATTGATTGATTTTCTGTGTAAAAGCAGCTTCGAATTCCTGGAGCAAACCAAGGTTGGTCATATTGTATTATTTCTATGTATAGCTAGATGTAATTTGCTAATATTTTATTTAGAATATTTGAATCTCTGCTCATAAGTGAGATTAACCTGCCATTTTTTTTCTTGTCACACTTTGGACTAAGATTATTTTGACCTCATTCAATTATGTGAGAATTATATCCTCTTTTTCTGATCTCCTGAAGATTTCTTACAATATTGGAATTATTTCTTTCCTAAATATTTAGAACAACTCACTGGTGAAGCCATCTAGGCCTGCAGTTTTCTTTATGGGAATGTTTTAAATTCTATTTATTTTTATTGCTCCCCATCACCAAAACCTCCCTCCCTTCTCCCCCCCCCAACAATGTCCTTTCTGTTTGCTTGTCGTATCAACTTCAAGTAATTGTGGTTGTTATATCTTCTCCCCCCCCACCCGGTTTTGTGTGTGTGTGTGTGTGTGTGTGTGTGTGTGTGTGTGAATTTATATATTAATTTTTAGCTCCCACCAATAAGTGAGAACATGTGGTATTTCTCTTTCTGTGCCTGACTTGTTTCACTTAATATAATTCTCTCGAGGTCCATCCATGTTGTTGCAAATGGCAGTATTTCATTCGTTTTTATAGCTGAGTAGTATTCCATTGTGTAAATGTACCACATTTTCCGTATCCACTCATCTGATGTTGGACATTTGGGCTGGTTCCAACTCTTGGCTATTGTAAAGAGTGCTGCGATGAACATTGGGAAACAGGTATACATTTGACTTGATGATTTCCATTCCTCTGGGTATATTCCCAACAGTGGGATAGCTGGGTCGTATGGTAGATCTATCTGCAATTGTTTGAGGAACCTCCATACCATTTTCCATAGAGGCTGCACCATTTTGCAGTCCCACCAACAATGTATGAGAGTTCCTTTTTCTCCGCAACCTCGCCAGCATTTATCGTTCATAGTCTTTTGGATTTTAGCCATCCTAACTGGGGATTTGCATTTCCCGGATGCTGAGTGATGTTGAGCATGTTTTCATATGTCTGTTGGCCATTTGTATATCTTCCTTAGAGAAATGCCTACTTAGCTCTTTTGCCCATTTTTTAATTGGGTTGCTTGTTTTCTTCTTGTACAGTTGTTTGAGTTCCTTATATATTCTGCATATTAATCCTTTGTCAGATGTATATTTTGCAAATATTTTCTCCCACTCTGTTGGTTGTCTTTTAACTCTTTTAATTGTTTCTTTTGCTGTGCAGAAGCTTTTTAGTTTGATATAATCCCATTTGTTTATTTTTCCTTTGGTTCCCTGTGTTTTGGGGTCGTATTCATGAAGTCTTTGTCCAGTCCTATTTCTTGAAGTGTTTCTCCTATATTTTCTTTAAGAAGTTTTATTGTTTCAGGGTGTATATTTAAATCCTTAATCCATTTTGAGTTGATTTTAGTATACAGTGAGAGGTATGGATCTAGTTTCATTCTCCTGCATATGGATATCCAGTTATCCCAGCACCATTTGCTGAAGAGGCACTCCCTTCCCCAGTGAATAGGCTTGGTGCCTTTGTCAAAGATCAGATGACAGTAAGTGTGTGGGTTGATTTCTGGATTCTCTATTCTATTCCATTGGTCAGTGTGTCTGTTTTTATGCCAGTACCATACTGTTTTGGTTAGTATAGCTTTGTAGTATAGCTTAAAATCAGGTAGTGTTATGCCTCCAGCTTTATTTTTTTTGCTCAGCATTGCTTTGGCTATGCGTGGTCTTTTATTGTTCCATATAAATGTCTGGATAGTTTTTTCCATTTCTGAGAAAAATGTTTTGGAATTTTGATGGGGATTGCATTGAATTTGTATATCACTTTGGGTAGTATGGACATTTTCACTAAGTTGATTCTTCCAATCCAAGAGCATGAGATATCTTTCCATCTTCTTGTATCCTCTCTAATTTCTCTCAGCTGTGGTTTGTAGTTCTCCTTATAGAGATTTTTCACCTCCTTGGTTAACTCAATTCCTAAGTATTTTATTTTTTTGGTGGCTATTGTAAATGGGCAGGCTTTCTTGATTTCTCTTTTTGCATGTTCACTATTGGAGAAAAGAAATGCTACTGATTTTTGTGTGTTGATTTTGTATCCTGCTACTGTGCTGAAATCATTTATCAATTCCAAGAGCTTTTTTGTAGAGGTTTTAGGCTGTTTGATATATAGGATCATGTCATCTGCAAACAGGGAAGTTTGACTTCATCTTTTCCAATCTGGATGCCCTTTATTTCCTTCTCTTCTCTGATTGCTCTGGCTAGTACTTCCAACACTATGTTGAATAGGAGTGGTGAGAGTGGGCATCCTTGTCTAGTTCCTGTTCTCAAAGGAAAAGCTTTCAGCTTTTCCTCATTCAGGATGATATCGGCAGTGGGTTTGGCATATATGGCTTTAATTATGTTGAGATACTTTCCCTCTATACCTAACGTATAGAGGGTCTTTGTCATGAATGAGTGCTGAACTTTATCAAATGCTTTTTCAGCATCTATAGAGATGATCATATGGTCCTTGTGTTTGAGTTTATTAATATGGTGTATCACACTTATTGATTTGCATATGTTGAACCAACCTTGCATCCCTGGGATGAATCCCACTTGATCGTGATGAGTAATTTTACGTATGTGTTGCTGTATTCTGTTTGCTAGTATTTTAGTGAGGATTTTTGCATCTATATTTATCAGGGATATTGGCCTGTAGTTTTCTTTTTGGGTTATATCTTTACCTGGTTTTGGTATCAGGATGATGTTTGCTTCATAGAATGAGTTTGGGAGATTTGCGTCCGTTTCAATCTTTTGGAATAGTTTGTAAAGAATCGGTGTCAATTCCTCTTTGTTTTTTTTTTTTTCTTTTTTTTTTTTTCTTTTATTTTTTTTTAAACTTTATTTTGTCGATATACATTGTAGCTGATTATTGCTCCCCATCACCAAAACCTCCCTCCCTTCTCCCTCCCCCCTCCCCCCCAACAATGTCCTTTCTGTTTGCTTGTTGTATCAACTTCAAATAATTGTGGTTGTTATATCTTCTTCCCCCCCCCCCCCGGTTTGTGTGTGTGTGTGTGTATGTGTGTGTGTGAATTTATATATTAATTTTTAGCTCCCACCAATAAGTGAGAACATGTGGTATTTCTCTTTCTGTGCCTGACTTGTTTCACTTAATATAATTCTCTGAAGGTCCATCCATGTTGTTGCAAATGGCAGTATTTCATTCGTTTTTATAGCTGAGTAGTATTCCATTGTGTAGATGTACCACATTTTCCGTATCCACTCATCTGATGATGGGCATTTGGGCTGGTTCCAACTCTTGGCTATTGTAAAGAGTGCTGCGATGAACATTGGGGAACAGGTATACCTTCGACTTGATGATTTCCATTCCTCTGGGTATATTCCCAACAGTGGGATGGCTGGGTCGTATGGTAAATCTATTTGCAATTGTTTAAGGAACCTCCATACCATTTTCCATAGAGGCTGCACCATTTTGCAGTCCCACCAACAATGTATGAGAGTTCCTTTTTCTCCGCAACCTCGCCAGCATTTATCGTTAATAGTCTTTTGGATTTTAGCCATCCTAACTGGGGTTAGATGGTATCTCAATGTGGTTTTGATTTGCATTTCCCAGATGCTGAGTGATGTTGAGCATTTTTTCATATGTCTGTTGGCCATTTGTATATCTTCCTTAGAGAAATGCCTACTTAGCTCTTTTGCCCATTTTTTAATTGGGTTGCTTGTTTTCTTCTTGTAAAGTTGTTTGAGTTCCTTATATATTCTGGATATTAATCCTTTGTCAGATGTATATTTTGCAAATATTTTCTCCCACTCTGTTGGTTGTCTTTTAACTCTTTTAATTGTTTCTTTTGCTGTGCAGAAGCTTTTTAGTTTGATATAATCCCATTTGTTTATTTTTCCTTTGGTTGCCCGTGCTTTTGGGGTCGTATTCATGAAGTCTGTGCCCAGTCCTATTTCCTGAAGTGTTTCTCCTATGTTTTCTTTAAGAAGTTTTATTGTCTCAGGGTGTATATTTAAATCCTTAATCCATTTTGAGTTGATTTTAGTATACGGTGAGAGGTATGGATCTAGTTTCATTCTCCTGCATATGGATATCCAGTTATCCCAGCACCACTTGCTGAAGAGGCAGTCCCTTCGCCAGTGAATAGGCTTGGTGCCTTTGTCAAAGATCAGATGGAAGTAAGTGTGTGGGTTGATTTCTGGATTCTCTATTCTATTCCATTGGTCAGTGTGTCTGTTTTTATGCCAGTACCATACTGTTTTGGTTATTATAGCTTTGTAGTATAGATTAAAGTCAGGTAGTGTTATGCCTCCAGCTTTATTTTTTTTGCTGAGCATTGCTTTGGCTATTCGTGGTCATTTATTGTTCCATATAAATGTCTGAATAGTTTTTTCCATTTCTGAGAAAAATGTCTTTGGAATTTTGATGGGGATTGCATTGAATTTGTATATCACTTTGGGTAGTATGGACATTTTCACTATGTTGATTCTTCCAATCCAAGAGCATGGGATATCTTTCCATCTTCTTGTATCCTCTCTAATTTCTCTCAGCAGTGGTTTGTAGTTCTCATTATAGAGATTTTTCACCTCCTTGGTTAACTCAATTCCTAAGTATTTTATTTTTATGGTGGCTATTGTAAATGGGCAAGCTTTCTTGATTTCTCCTTCTGCATGTTCACTATTGGAGAAAAGAAATGCTACTGATTTTTGTGTGTTGATTTTGTATCCTGCTACTGTGCTGAAATCATTTATCAATTCCAACAGTTTTTTTGTAGAGGTTTTAGGCTGTTCAATATATAGGATCATGTCATCTGCAAACAGGGACAGTTTGACTTCATCTTTTCCAATCTGGATGCCCTTTATTTCCTTCTCTTCTCTGATTGCTCTGGCTAGTACTTCCAACACGATGTTGAATAGGAGTGGTGAGAGTGGGCATCCTTGTCTAGTGCCTGTTCTTAAAGGAAAAGCTTTCAGCTTTTCCCCATTCAGGATGATATTGGCAGTGGGTTTGTCATATATGGCTTTAATTATGTTGAGATACTTTCCCTCTATACCTAACGTATAGAGGGTCTTTGTCATGAATGAGTGCTGAACTTTATCAAATGCTTTTTCAGCATCTATAGAGATGATCATATGGTCCTTGTGTTTGAGTTTATTAATATGGTGTATCACATTTATTGATTTGCGTATGTTGAACCAACCTTGCATCCCTGGGATGAATCCCACTTGATCGTGATGAATAATTTTTCGTATGTGTTGCTGTATTCTGTTTGCTAGTATTTTAGTGAGGATTTTTGCATCTATATTCATCAAGGATATCGGCCTGTAGTTTTCTTTTTTGGTTATATCTTTACCTGGTTTTGGTATCAGGACGATGTTTGCTTCATAGAATGAGTTTGGGAGATTTGCGTCCATTTCAATCTTTTGGAATAGTTTGTAAAGAATCGGTGTCAATTCCTCTTTGAATGTTTGGTAAAATTCTCCTGTGAATCCATCTGGTCCTGGGCTTTTCTTTGTTGGGAGCCTTCTGATAACAGCTTCAATCTCCTTTATTGTTATTGGTCTGTTCAAATTTTCTACATCTTCACGGTTCAGTTTTGGGAGCTTGTGTGTGTCCAGAAATTTATCCATTTCCTCCATATTTTCAATTTTGTTGGCGTATAGTTGTTTATAGTAGTCTCGAATGATTCCTTGTATTTCAGATGAATCAGTTGTAATATCGCCTTTTTCATTTCTAATTTTTGTTATTTGAGTCTTCTCTCTTCTTTTTTTTGTTAGCCATGCTAATGGTTTGTCAATTTTATTTATCTTTTCAAAAAACCAACTTTTTGATTCGTTGATCTTTTGAATTGTTTTTTGGGTTTCAATTTCATTCAGTTCTGCTCTGATCTTAATGATTTCTTTCCGTCTGCTAACTTTAGGATTGGATTGTTCTTGTTTTTCTAGTTCTTTAAGGTGAAGTGTTAGGTTGTTCACTTGCCATCTTTCCATTCTTCTGAAGTGAGCATTTAATGCAATAAATTTTCCCCTCAATACTGCTTTTGCAGTATCCCACAGGTTTTGGTATGATGTATCATTGTTTTCATTAGTTTCAATAAACTTTTTGATTTCCTGCTTGATTTCTTCTTGGACCCATATGTCATTAAGTAGAATGCTGTTTAATTTCCATGTGTTTGTATAGTTTCCAGAGTTTTGTTTGTTATTAATTTCTAGTTTTAATCCATTGTGGTCTGAGAAGATACATGGGATAATTCCAATTTTTTTGAATTTATTGAGACTTGATTTGTGACCTAATATGTGATCTATCCTGGAGAATGATCCATGTGCTGATGAGAAGAATGAATATTCTGAGGTTGTTGGGTGGAATGTTCTGTAGATATCTGCCAATTCCAATTGGTCTAGAGTCTTGTTTAGATCTTGTATTTCTCTACTGATTCTTTGCCTAGATGATCTGTCTAATATTGACAGTGGAGTGTTCAGGTCCTCTGCTATTATGGTATTAGTGTCTTTTTCCTTCTTTAGGTCTAATAGAGTTTGTTTTATAAATCTGGCTGCTCCAACATTGGGTGCATACATATTTATGATTGTTATGTCTTCTTGATGGATCAGTCCTTTTATCATTAAGTAGTGTCCCTCATTGTCTCTTTTTATGCTTTTTAGTTTAAAGTCTATTTTGTCAGATATAAGAATAGCTACTCCAGCTCGTTTTTCTTTTCTGTTTGCGTGGTAAATCTTTTTCCATCCTTTCACTCTTAGTCTGTGTGAATCTTTATGGGTGAGGTGGGTCTCGTGTAGGCAGCATATAGTTGGGTCCTTCTTTTTAATCCAGTCAGCCAGTCTGTGTCTTTTGATTGGGGAGTTTAAGCCTTTTACATTTAGAGTTGTTATTGAAAGGTGTTGATTTATTCCTAGTATTTTATTGGTTGTTTGGTTTTCTTAGGTGTCTTTTGTTCCTTGCTTTCTGATTTACTGTTTGGTTTCTGTGTTTGTTGGTTCCTTAGGTTGTAGATAGCGTTTTTGTTTGCTTGTTTTCTCTTCATGAATGCCATTTTTATTATACTAGTGGGTATTGATTTTTCTTGGGTTTTTATGGCAGTGGTAGTTATTTTTCAGGAACCAAACCCAGTACTCCCTTGAGGATTTCTTGTAAGGGTGGTTGTGTGGTAGTGAACTCCCGCAGTTTTTGTTTGTCTGAGAAATATACTATTTGCCCTTCATTATGGAAGGATAGCCTTGCAGGTTAGAGTATTCTTGGCTGGCAATCTTTGTCTTTTAGTATTTTGAAAATATCATCCCATTCCTTTCTAGCTTTTAGGGTTTGTGATGAAAAGTCTGATGTTAGCCTGATTGGGGCTCCCTTATAGGTGATTTGACGCTTCTCTCTTGAAGCTTTTAAGATTCTCTCTTTGTCTCTGAGTTTTGCCAATTTGACTATGACATGTCTTGGAGAAGGCCTTTTTGGGTTGAATAAATTTGGAGATCGTTGAGCTTCCTGGATCTGAAGATCTGTGATTTTTCCTATACCTGGGAAGTTTTCTGCCACTATTTTGTTGAATATGTTTTCAATGGAATCTCCATTTTCCTCCCCTTCTGGGATACCCATGACTCGGATATTTGAGCGCTTGAGGTTGTCTGAAATCTCTCTCAGATTTTCTTCCATGTCCTTGATTCTTTTTTCTTTCTTTTTGTCTGCTTGTGTTATTTCAAACAGCCCATCTTCAAGTTCAGAGGTTCTCTCTTCAACTTCGACAAGCCTGCTGGTTAAACTCTCCGTTGTGTTTTTTATTTCGCTGAATAACTTCTTCAGTTCAGCAAGTTCTGCTACATTTTTTTTCAGGACATTGATTTCCTTGTACATTTCCTCTTTCAGATCCTGTATAGTTTTCCTCATTTCATCATGATGTCTAGCTGAGTTTTCTTGTATCTCATTCAGTTTCCTTAGAATGATCACTCGAAATTCCTTGTCAGGTATTTCAAGGGCTTCTTGTTCTATAGGATCTAGAGTTTGAGATTTATTAACTTTTGGTGGTGTACTTTCCTGATTTTTTGTATTTCTGGTATCTTTTTTTTGATGTTTATTCATTGTGTGAGGGGGTTTCACAGTACACCGGTTTGAGACTAATGACTAACTAAGATGTTGCTGTGGTTGCCAATTTCGTATGGCTACCTCCATGACTGCTCAGTTGGCCTTTAGTGCCTCATGTTTGTGGTTGCCTCAGGTCTTGGGCCTCTCCGGGGAGCTACCTTTCTGGTCAGCTTGGACTCTGCTGGGCTGGTGGATCACGTACCACAGGGTGTGTGATCTCTGTTGAGCTTTCACTTCCTGTGCAGGACTTCTCCCTGTTCCGTGTGCTCTGGCCTAGGCTGTTGGATCGTGCAGTGGCGACCCCACCGGGTGTGTGGTTTCTGTCGAGTCTCCGCCTCCCAGGTCGCATGTCTCCCCACTCTGTGTGCACTGTGCTGGGCTGGGACGTGTCTTCTGCAACCCTCGTCTATCAGCTGGGCCTTCAAGACCCTGCTCGGCACCGCCTCGCCCAGGAAGTCTACCAGGTTTCTGGTAGGCACAGACGACCGATCGCTCTGGGTGCCTTTGTAGTACTGTGTGTAGATCTTTCTTGGGACTTGTTCACCTTTGATTCCCCCCGTCATAGACCGAATCTACAGCCCACCTGCAGCCAGCTCTCCGGCAGGTTCAAGCAGACCTGGGAACTCTCCTACCACACTATTCCCAACCAGAAATTGGTTAGGCTTTTTTCCAAACTGGTGGCCGCAGAGATGGTATCTGCCTCCCAGTAACAGGAAGTTTACCGGGGGCCAGAGTCCAGGGTGTGGTGGAGTGACAGTCGGCCCGCCCGTACTTCCTTGCCCTCCTGACACTGGCCGTGGATGCCCCACACCACCAGCCCCACCAGAGAACCGTGGAGTGAGTGGGAGGGGAGGCTGGCCCGCAGGCCCCAGAAGCCCCGCACCGGGGCATGCAAGTGGGAAGGCTCAGTGATTAACCAAGCAGAGCCGGGCCGGAGCTGCCAGCACCTGGGAAAATGGAGGCAGCCCCGGGGTGGTGAGTGAACCGGTGATGCAGGTGGGAGCTGGGTGGGCGTCAGCCCCCCAAACAGGGCTGGGCCAGGGGTCACTCACAGGGCTGTGCCAGGTCTGGCGCTCACTCTCTGCCTCTGGTTTGTCGCCTTCCCCGTTCTCGGCCGCTGCCGCCTCGGGCTGTTCAGTCGGTCCCGCGGCGCGGCTCAGGCGCTCCCAGGAATCTTCTTTTATGCCGGCCTGAAACCTCAAACCCTGAATAGGGCAGCTGTTGCCTTCAGCGCGGCCCCGGCCTCCAGGATCCTGTCTGCATCCACAGCAGCCCTGGTGTCGTGTTCCCTGTTTAGAGACTCGCTTTTGCAGCTAAGAAACAGTTCTTTTCCTGCTCCACACTTCAAAGCTGTTGCCTGTCAATGAGGCAGCCTCTCCTGCTGGGGGCAAAGTGGGGGTCAGCCCCCACGACTGGCCAGCAGCAGCGGTCCTCCCTTAAGAGATGGTGAGAGGAAGGTCCACAAGTTTCCCGGCTGCCTGAGGCCCAGTGGCCGCCTTTTCCACCTCAGCTACTCCACGCCAACTGCCGCAGCCACCGCCATCTTGAAAAAAACCTAAGTTATATTTTTCTAATAATTAGTCAAAATCATCGAAACTTTCAAATATTTGTCATAATGTTGTTTGCCTTTTCTTCCTATTATTATTTTTAATTTCTGCATCAACTGTAGCATAGTCTCCTTCTTCCCTCCTGCTATTATTTTTGCTTTCCCCCTTTTTCCCCTCGATTCATCTCTCAAATTGTTTATAAACTGGGCGTTTGTTTTTCTTCTCATTTGCATATTTGTTTTCTGTTACAATAATTTATGGCGTGTCTTTATTATTTCCTTCTTTTTTCTTCATTGAATTTAACTTACTCTTCTTTTTCTAAGTTACTGATCTAGATGCTTAACTCATTAAATTTCAGCTTTTCATCTTTTCTAATATATACACTTAAGCATATGAGGATACTTCAAAAAGTTTGTGGAAAATAGAATTAAAAGAGAAAACGAATCTTTCCATGAACTTTTTGAAGTATCCTCACATTTTCTTCTAAATTCTATTTTTTCTGAGTTCCATGAGTTTGGATATTTACTAGTTTTATTACCCATCAGTTCAAAGAGTTTCTAACTATCTTTATGATTTCTTCTTTGATTCATTGGTTAGTTAGATGTATACTTCTCATATTAAAACATTTTGGGAGAATTTTAGAGTTATCTTGTGTGTAGCAATTTTTAGCATAATCCCATTGTGATCAGAGAATATACTCTTAGATTTCAATTCTTTTAAATTTGTTGAGACTTTCTTTATGGTCTAGTATATTGTTATCTCTAAGACTGTTTCATGTGTTTTTGAAAAGAACATGTATTCTGCTATTACTGAGTTTGGTTGTTCTCTAAGCCCAAGGGTTCAGGTATGTTAATCATGTTTCTGTGTAATTTTCTGTGCATTTCTGTCATTTATTGTTTTGTTTTGGAGTTGTGTTATTAGGTGGGTAGAATTTAGAATTGTTATTTCTTCCTGGTGGATTGGACATTTTATCATTATGAAGGAGTTTCTTTATTAGTGCCCTTTTCCCTTGTTTTATTTTGTATGGTATTTATATGATACACCAGCTTTCTAGTGGTTAATGTACAATAATTTGTAGAACTAATTTGAAGACTGGGATGATGTTATCTTCCTACTTGGGTGATTTTTATTTGTTTTCCAGGTTCCTGGGTGTGCTGTCTTTCAAGATAAACTTAATTCAAGTTTAAGGAATGGAATATCATGGTTATCCAGGTCAAAGAAGATATGCTAATAACTCTTCCGATGCTGGTCTTAATCTGGTTGACATTTACTATTTGGATGCAGCCTTTAAGAGCCTTGGTTCAAGTGGGTTGGAGGTTATTTACCAAGATTTCCATCCTTGACTTCCCATCATTTCCAAGATCTTGACTGTTGTCTTTCAGCCCCAAAAATCCAACCAAAGTTTGTCTCAGTCCCTTAGCCTCCTGTTTTTAATCAGCAAAAGCAGCCTTGCATGCTTTTCTCACCTTGCTGTGTTCTTAGTAGGCTGGGTCACTACTTGCTAATTGCTTCATATCTTGTTAGCTTTTGGATGCTTTTCCCATCGTGTTCAGTTTTTCAGTATCCTTAGAGAAAGGGGCGGCCCAAGTTATCCAGTCCACCATCATTGAAAGCAGACCCCCCTTATTTGTCCATTTTTGATGTAAACAATATCTTATTTGCCTTCTTAACTGGGACTTTAATAAGTAGTGATTTGCTTATAAATAGGCTACAAATTACTATTTTCCAAATTTACCAAACAGTTTTTTCATTTATATTAATTAAACCATATAGAAAAGACGAAGCAAAGACAATAGACTAACATAAGAAACTGGTAAATCTTCTCTAGCTATAGATTCTTGGTCACTGGCATGGTTTTGCCACCCTAATTTATTGTTTTGTTTTTTTCCCAATTTGTTCCCTTCTGTCCTCTTTTGTCATCTTCATACCTTTGTTGCAAAGATCTTACAGACTCAGTTGACTCATCTTATTCTTGCTCATCCTCACTGTACATGCTCACTTCATACTGACCAAGGCTGAAGGAACATCCATACCACCTATATGTAGGGTCTGTAAGCAGCTCCCTTCCAGGTTATCTTGTTTCTAGTGTGCCTGGTCTCTATATAGGGATAGATCTTTCCCTTCAGTTGCCTCTTGCTGCTCAGGGTCATGTAACAAGTGGACTGAGTTCTTGGATCCATGACATCACTTCTGCTTGGAACTTTCTATTGCTTTGCCCCACCTCAGAGGCTGAATTTCTACAGCCATTGGATCTGTTTTGCACCAAGGTGATATTACTATACCTTGTTGGACCCTGTGATTTGGATTGTTGTGTACCTGCCCCTCCCTCACTAAAACTGTCTTGATTTGGTTTATTTCCCACTATCCTAGGCCATTAAGGGCCCAGGAAAACAACCCAAGTGTTATTTTTTCAGACTTGGATTACTACAGTTTTGTTGCTGCTGGCATTTTTGCACTCTTATCTTTCTCTTTTCTTTTTCTTTTTGTCATTTCTCTCTTGCAACTTTTCTGTTTCCTATGGTTATATTCCTTACCTTGCACGGCATTGTCTATTGGATGTTTTCCCTAACATTCATTAATTGCAATTTAAGCAATTTTTATGTTATTTCTGTTCTTTGCATTTTTCTGTTTTATGTGGGTCTCCCTGCATGTGCTTTGGCCACATGTTCCTTGAGAACAGGTAACTTGGACTGCTAAGGTATTCCACACTGACAACCTGATTACTTGGGCTACTGACTTCCCTGTCTTGTAGTTATCACCATGACTTTTTTAGGAGGAAATTGGCCACCATGAGGACTTTCCTTTATGGAAACAAACAGTCCCACTATCTGGATATCACCAATGTTCTCATTTTATTTTATTTTATTTTTTTATTTTTTTATTTTTTTTTTTTTGAGGGAAAATATGTTTATTACCAGAGTAATATTCTATTAGATCACATTATTGGTTTAGCCACAAAACATTCCTTGGTCCTCAGTACATGTGGAGACTGTTTTGGGAATTGGCAGGAAGAGGTTGAAAGATCTTAGCAAAAATGTTTTAGAGATTAGAATTTGAATTGTCTGTGGGATTTCCACCTTTTCAATTTTCAAAAATTTGTCTTTACTGTTATTTGAAAATTGTCTGCATACCAGCATGCATTCTGTTGACTTAATAGAAAACTCAGTTACACAATTTACCCACATTTCAACATCTTTCCTCACATCCTATAAACTTGACATATCTTGTTCAGGAGTTCCTATTTATGTTGTAATCATACCATTATCAATCTTTATCTTGCACACATTTTTGCAAATATGGTTTGATTGCCTACCTAACATTAAAATATTATCATAAAAAAAAAAACAAAAAACAATTATCTTGGTCGTCAAGCAAACAGTTAGTTGAAGGAAGTTTTTTTTTTTTTTTATTTTTATTTTATTTTTTTTTCTTTTTGTTTTCTTTTCTTTTTTTTTTTTTAGACTTTATTTTATTTATTTATTTATTTTTTAAATTTTATTTTGTCGATATACATTGTAGCTGATTAATGCTCCCCATCACCAAAACCTCCCTCCCTTCTCCCTCCCCCCCTCCCCCCCAACCATGTCCTTTCTGTTTGTTTGTTGTATCAACTTCAAATAATTGTGGTTGTTATATCTTCTTCCCCCCCCCCCCCCCGGTTTGTGTGTGTATGTGTGTATGTGTGTGTGTGAATTTATATATTAATTTTTAGCTCCCACCAATAAGTGAGAACATGTGGTATTTCTCTTTCTGTGCCTGACTTGTTTCACTTAATATAATTCTCTCGAGGTCCATCCATGTTGTTGCAAATGGCAGTATTTCATTCGTTTTTATAGCTGAGTAGTATTCCATTGTGTAGATGTACCACATTTTCCGTATCCACTCATCTGATGATGGGCATTTGGGCTGGTTCCAACTCTTGGCTACTGTAAAGAGTGCTGCGATGAACATTGGGGAACAGGTATACCTTCGACTTGATGATTTCCATTCCTCTCGGTATATTCCCAACAGTGGGATGGCTGGGTCGTATGGTAGATCTATCTGCAATTGTTTAAGGAACCTCCATACCATTTTCCATAGAGGCTGCACCATTTTGCAGTCCCACCAACAATGTATGAGAGTTCCTTTTTCTCCGCAGCCTCGCCAGCATTTATCGTTCATAGTCTTTTGCATTTTAGCCATCCTAACTGGGGTTAGATGGTATCTCAATGTGGTTTTGATTTGCATTTCCCGGATGCTGAGTGATGTTGAGCATTTTTTCATATGTCTGTTGGCCATTTGGATATCTTCCTTAGAGAAATGCCTACTTAGCTCTTTTGCCCATTTTTTAATTGGGTTGCTTGTTTTCTTCTTGTAAAGTTGTTTGAGTTCCTTATATATTCTGGATATTAATCCTTTGTCAGATGTATATTTTGCAAATATTTTCTCCCACTCTGTTGGTTGTCTTTTAACTCTTTTAATTGTTTCTTTTGCTGTGCAGAAGCTTTTTAGTTTGATATAATCCCATTTGTTTATTTTTCCTTTGGTTGCCCGTGCTTTTGGGGTCGTATTCATGAAGTCTGTGCCCAGTCCTATTTCCTGAAGTGTTTCCCCTATGTTTTCTTTAAGAAGTTTTATTGTCTCAGGGTGTATATTTAAATCCTTAATCCATTTTGAGTTGATTTTAGTATACGGTGAGAGGTATGGATCTAGTTTCATTCTCCTGCATATCGATATCCAGTTCTCCCAGCACCACTTGCTGAAGAGGCAGTCCCTTCCCCAGTGAATAGGCTTGGTGCCTTTGTCAAAGATCAGATGGCAGTAAGTGTGTGGCTTGATTTCTGGATTCTCTATTCTATTCCATTGGTCAGTGTGTCTGTTTTTATGCCAGTACCATACTGTTTTGGTTATTATAGCTTTGTAGTATAGCTTAAAATCAGGTAGTGTTATGCCTCCAGCTTTATTTTTTTTGCTGAGCATTGCTTTGGCTATTCGTGGTCTTTTATTGTTCCATATAAATGTCTGAATAGTTTTTTCCATTTCTGAGAAAAATGTCTTTGGAATTTTGATGGGGATTGCATTGAATTTGTATATCACTTTGGGTAGTATGGACATTTTCACTATGTTGATTCTTCCAATCCAAGAGCATGGAATATCTTTCCATCTTCTTGTATCCTCTCTAATTTCTCTCAGCAGTGGTTTGTAGTTCTCATTATAGAGATTTTTCACCTCCTTGGTTAACTCAATTCCTAAGTATTTTATTTTTTTGGTGGCTATTGTAAATGGGCAGGCTTTCTTGATTTCTCCTTCTTCATGTTCACTATTGGAGAAAAGAAATGCTACTGATTTATGTGTGTTGATTTTGTATCCTGCTACTGTGCTGAAATCATTTATCAATTCCAAGAGTTTTTTTGTAGAGGTTTTAGGCTGTTCGATATATAGGATCATGTCATCTGCAAACAGGGACAGTTTGACTTCATCTTTTCCAATCTGGATGCCCTTTATTTCCTTCTCTTCTCTGATTGCTCTGGCTAGTACTTCCAACACGATGTTGAATAGGAGTGGTGAGAGTGGGCATCCTTGTCTAGTTCCTGTTCTTAAAGGAAAAGCTTTCAGCTTTTCCCCATTCAGGATGATATTGGCAGTGGCTTTGGCATATATGGCTTTAATTATGTTGAGATACTTTCCCTCTATACCTAACTTATAGAGGGTCTTTGTCATGAATGAGTGCTGAACTTTATCAAATGCTTTTTCAGCATCTATAGAGATGATCATATGGTCCTTGTGTTTGAGTTTATTAATATGGTGTATCACATTTATTGATTTGCATATGTTGAACCAACCTTGCATCCCTGGGATGAATCCCACTTGATCGTGATGAATAATTTTTCGTATGTGTTGCTGTATTCTGTTTGCTAGTATTTTAGTGAGGATTTTTGCATCTATATTCATCAAGGATATCGGCCTGTAGTTTTCTTTTTTGGTTATATCTTTACCTGGTTTTGGTATCAGGATGATGTTTGCTTCATAGAATGAGTTTGGGAGATTTGCGTCCGTTTCAATCTTTTGGAATAGTTTGTAAAGAATCGGTGTCAATTCCTCTTTGAATGTTTGGTAAAATTCTGCTGTGAATCCATCTGGTCCTGGGCTTTTCTTTGTTGGGAGCCTTCTGATAACAGCTTCAATCTCCTTTATTGTTATTGGTCTGTTCAAATTTTCTACGTCTTCACGGTTCAGTTTTGGGAGCTTGTGTGTGTCCAGAAATTTATCCATTTCCTCCAGATTTTCAAATTTGTTGGCGTATAGTTGTTTATAGTAGTCTCGAATGATTCCTTGTATTTCAGATGAATCAGTTGTAATATCGCCTTTTTCATTTCTAATTTTTGTTATTTGAGTCTTCTCTCTTCTTTTTTTTGTTAGCCATGCTAATGGTTTGTCAATTTTATTTATCTTTTCAAAAAACCAACTTTTTGATTCGTTGATCTTTTGAATTGTTTTTTGGTTTTCAATTTCATTCAGTTCTGCTCTGATCTTAATGATTTCTTTCCGTCTGCTAACTTTAGGATTGGATTGTTCTTGTTTTTCTAGTTCTTTAAGGTGAAGTGTTAGGTTGTTCACTTGCCATCTTTCCATTCTTCTGAAGTGAGCATTTAATGCAATAAATTTTCCCCTCAATACTGCTTTTGCAGTATCCCACAGGTTTTGGTATGATGTATCATTGTTTTCATTAGTTTCAATAAACTTTTTGATTTCCTGCTTGATTTCTTCTTGGACCCATATGTCATTAAGTAGAATGCTGTTTAATTTCCATGTGTTTGTATAGTTTCCAGAGTTTTGTTTGTTATTAATTTCTAGTTTTAATCCATTGTGGTCTGAGAAGATACATGGGATAATTCCAATTTTTTTGAATTTATTGAGACTTGATTTGTGACCTAATATGTGATCTATCCTGGAGAATGATCCATGTGCTGATGAGAAGAATGAATATTCTGAGGTTGTTGGGTGGAATGTTCTGTAGATATCTGCCAATTCCAATTGGTCTAGAGTCTTGTTTAGATCTTGTGTTTCTCTACTGATTCTTTGCCTAGATGATCTGTCTAATATTGACAGTGGAGTGTTCAGGTCCCCTGCTATTATGGTATTAGTGTCTATTTCCTTCTTTAGGTCTAATAGAGTTTGTTTTATAAATCTGGCTGCTCCAACATTGGGTGCGTACATATTTATGATTGTTATGTCTTCTTGATGGATCAGTCCTTTTATCATTAAGTAGTGTCCCTCATTGTCTCTTTTTATGCTTTTTAGTTTAAAGTCTATTTTGTCAGATATAAGAATAGCCACTCCAGCTCGTTTTTCTTTTCTGTTTGCTTGGTAAATCTTTTTCCATCCTTTCACTCTTAGTCTGTGTGAATCTTTATGGGTGAGGTGGGTCTCTTGTAGACAGCATATAGTTGGGTCCTGCTTTTTGATCCAGTCAGCCAGTCTGTGTCTTTTAATTGGGGAATTTAAGCCTTTAACATTAAGAGTTGTTATTGAAAGGTGTTGATTTATTCTTAGCATTTTATTGGTTGTTTGGTTGTCTTAGGTGTCTTTTGTTCCTTGCTTTCTGATTTACTGTTTGGTTTCTTTGTTTGTTGGTTCCTTAGGTTGTAGATAGTGTTTTTGTTTGCTTGTTTTCTCTTCATGAATGCCATTTTTATTATACTAGTGGGTTTTGATTTTTCTTGGGGTTTTTTTAGTGCAGTGGTAGTTATTTTTCAGGAACCAAACCCAGTACTCCCTTGAGGATTTCTTGTAAGAGTGGTCTTGTGGTAGTGAACTCCCGCAGTTTTTGTTTGTCTGAGAAATATACTATTTGCCCCTCATTTCGGAAGGATAGCCTTGCAGGGTAGAGTATTCTTGGTTGGCAATCTTTGTCTTTTAGTATTTTGAAAATATCATCCCATTCCTTTCTAGCTTTTAGTGTTTGTGATGAAAAGTCTGATGTTAACCTGATTGGGGCTCCCTTATAGGTGATTTGACGCTTCTCTCTTGCAGCTTTTAAGATTCTCTCTTTGTCTCTGAGTTTTGCCAATTTGACTATGACATGTCTTGGAGAAGTTCTTTTTGGGTTGAATACGTTTGGAGATCGTTGAGCTTCCTGGATCTGAAGATCTGTGATTTTTCCTATACCTGAGAAGTTTTCTGCCACTATTTTGTTGAATATGTTTTCAATGGAATCTCCATTTTCCTCCCCTTCTGGAATACCCATGACTCGGATATTTGAGCGCTTGAGGTTGTCTGATATCTCTCTCAGATTTTCTTCCATGTCCTTGATTCTTTTTTCTTTCTTTTTGTCTGCTTGTGTTATTTCAAACAGCCCATCTTCAAGTTCAGAGGTTCTCTCTTCAACTTCGACAAGCCTGCTGGTTAAACTCTCCGTTGTGTTTTTTATTTTGCTGAATAACTTCTTCAGTTCAGCAAGTTCTGCTACATTTTTTTTCAGGACATTGATTTCCTTGTATATTTCCTCTTTCAGATCCTGTATACTTTTCCTCATTTCATCATGATGTCTAGCTGAGTTTTCTTGTATCTCATTCAGTTTCTTTAGAATTATCACTCGAAATTCCTTGTCAGTTATTTCAAGGGCTTCTTGTTCTATAGGATCTAGAGTATGAGATTTATTAACTTTTGGTGGTGTAGTTTCTTGATTTTTTGTATTTCTGGTGTCTTTTTTTTGGTGTTTATTCATTGTGGCAGGGGGTTTCACAGTCCACCGGTTTAAGACTAATGACTAACTAGGATGTTGCTGTTGTTGCCAATTTGGTATGTCTCCCGCCGTGACTGCTCAGTTGGCCTCTAGTGTCTTGTGTGTGTGGTTGCCTCGGGTCTTGGGCTTCTCCGGGGATCCACCTTTCTGGTCAGCTTGGACTCTGCTGGGCTGGTGGATCACGTACCACAGGGTGTGTGATCTCTGTTGAGCTTTCACTTTCTGTACAGGACTTCTCCCCGTTCCGTGTGCTCTGGCCCAGGCTGTTAGATCGTGCAGTGGCGACCCCACCGGGTGTGTGGTTTCTGTCGAGTCTCCGCCTCCCTGGCCGCACGTCTCCCCCCTCTGTGCACACTGTGCTGGGTTGGGGCGTGTCTTCTGCACCCCTCGTCTATCAGCTGGGCCTTCAAGACCCTGCTCAGCACCGCCTCGCCCAGGTAGTCTACCAGGTTTCTGCTAGGCACAGACGACCGGTCTCTCTGTGTGCCTTTGTAACACTGTGTAGATCTTTCTCGGGTCTTGTTCACCTTTGTATCCCCCCGGTATAAACCGAGTCCAGTGCCCGCCTGCAGCCTGCTCTCCGGCAGGTTCAAGCGGACCTGGGAACTCTCCTACCACACTATTCCCAACCAGAAATTGGTTAGGCTTTTTTCCAAACTGGTGGTCGCGGAGATGGTATCTGCCTCCCAGTAACAGGAAGTTTACCGGGGCCGGAGTCCAGGGTGTGGTGGAGTGACAGTCGGCCCGCCCGTACTTCCTAGCCCTCCCAAAACTGGTCGGGACGCCCCACACCCCCAGCCCTGCCAGAGAACCGTGGAGGGAGTGGGAGAGGAGGCCGGCCCGCAGGGTCCGGAAAGCCCCGCGCCAGGCCAAGCAAATGGGCTCAGTGATGGCCGAGCAGGGCGGAGCTGCCCGCACCTGGGAAAATGGAGGCAGCACCGGGGCAGTGAGTGGCCTGGTGGTGCAGGCGGGGAGCCGCGTGGGCATCCACCCCCCGAACAGAGCTGTGCCAGGGATCACTCACAGTGCTGTGCCAGGTCGGGCGCTCGCTCTGTCTCTGGTTTTTTGCCTTCCGTGTTCTCGGCGCTGCCGCCTCGGGCTGTTCAGTCGCGGCGCAGCTCGGGCGCTCCCAGGAGTCTTCTTTAATGCCGGTCTGAAACCTCGAATCCTGAATAGGGCAGCTGGCCGCCTTCAGTGCGGCCCCAGCCTCCGGGATCCTGGCTGCATCCACAGCAGCCCTGGCTCCGTGTTCCCTGTTTCAAGACTCACTTTTGCAGCTAAGAATCAGTTCTTTTCCTGCTCCACACTTCAAAGCTGTTGCCTGTAAATGAGGCAGCCTCTCCTGCTGGGGGCAAAGTGGCGTTCAGCCCCCACGACCGGCCAGCAGCAGCAGTCCTCCCTTAAGAGATGGCCAGAGGAAGGTCCACAAGTTTCCCGGCTGCCTGAGGCCCAGTGGCCACCTTTTCCACCTCAGCTACTCCGCGCCAGCCGCCGCAGCCGCCGCCATCTTGAAACTCCCAATGTTCTCATTTTAGAACATCCACTCTTACTGCTGCATGGCAGAATTAAAGGAAACACCTACTATGGGACTATAAGGACTAACAGAAGAGTTATTATTATTATTTTTTTTAACATTGTTTAAAACAAATATGCAAATAACCAAAACAAAACCCTACTAATCACTTTGTGTTACAGAAGCCATGGTTAAACTAGAATGTTTGGGGGGTACCTTTTGGAATGATATGAAGAAACCATGAGTAGAGATTATAGTACAATATTATCATTCTGGGTCATTAACATCAGTGAGGAGCTTGTGCAGTGATGTTGTTACTCATAAAAGTACGTTTCTAAATGGTAAAAAAAAAATGTTGTGGGAAGGGCACTAGAAACAATGAAAACATTTTTATTTAAAAATTCCTGCTTCACCCAGATAATGCAATTTGCCCTGTCAGAATTAGTTGCTTATAGCCACAAGGAGTGTTGGGGAAATTTTCTCTCTCATTTAAATTTGTATGCTCACTGTCAAACAAGTTGAACAATGGTTCAGATGAGAATGATTTTTCTTAGTGTTTTATAACTCAGCTCCTTCTGACTCATTGGGCAATTTCTAGACAAGTACATATTTAACAAGAGTCTTACCAACCTTCTAGAAAAAGCCTCTAAAAAGTAAAAATTGAGGCTAAAGAAGAAAAATGTTCCCAAAGAACTCTAAAATTTTGGTATCATCAAGAATTACTGTTGTGATATAGCTTCTCCTTTAGAGGGGGGAGGACATTAACTTTCTGGGGGGAAGTAGATAAGAAGGTCACAGTAACCACTTATAATTATAGGCATACTACGTACTATTGCACAGAGCAGTGAATTAACTAAGGTTTTACCACAGAGCGACACATACAAGGGTACTTCAAAAAGTTCATGGATTTATACTATCATTTAATTCTATTTTTTCATGAACTCTTTGAAGTACCTTCATATGTGCCAAAAAAGAATCATCAATACAGTGAATGGTGATGAAAGTGACATTAAACGTGGATAAAAGAAAAACACCTAATGAAACCTAATGAAAATGGTTCAGAGTATCATTGTCTCTCACGAAGTTTTCTGCAGAAGAAAGTTAAACCTGATTGGAACACAGGTGAGAACATCTGGTAAAAGGTAAATTGAGAGAAAAACAGATGTGATGTCCCTACTGCGGATGACTGAACACTTAGAGGACGGGAATGACGCATTCCTCATACAGTTTATAAAACAGGTGCAGAAAAATGATCTGGTTGTGATAGGAAACTTGAACTATCCAGACATCTGCTGGATGCCTTATTTTGTTAAAAGTAGGGCTTTGATAAACTCCTCAATTGCCTTGATGAGACTTTGTTCTCCAGACTTTGTTCTCCAAAAAGATAGAAGTTGTAATATGCAGAATTTTGGAGCTAATTCTTACCAGTAAGCAAGAACTCATTGGTGATGAAGAAGTAATAGAAGACATCTCAGATATCATAATAAGAAAAAAATAAGGTAATTCCCAGAATTATAAGACATATAGATTTGTGTTGAGGAAATCAAATCAAAACAAAATTAGAAAAAAGTATAGTTCATTGGCAGGTGTTATGGAAGAGGTGCTTAAAATAGGTAGAAGGCCCTAAAAGTGGAAATTCAGAAAACAAAATATAGTCCCAATGCCCTAGAAAATGTAGAGACCTATAAAGATCCCAGTGTGGCTGCATAAAATGCTCTCTGCTAAGCTCCAATTTTACAAGGAATCCACTAATACTGAAAGGAGACTTATGTAACAAAGCGTGCAAGAAGATAGAAAGCTAAAATCCAGAATTTCCACAGGCTGAAGATGAATGCTAAAGAAACAGAAATAAATGGTATCTATGCTGAGCCAGGGCAGGGTGGGGAGAGGTGGTCTCACACTCACTGTTTAGCATCATTCCCTAAATACACGTGGAAGGGCATCTCCTTCTAATGCTGTCGTTTACTAGACTGCTAGGTTCCATCTTCCTTTATGTGAGTTTATAAATAGGCTGGAATGTTGCAGGGGTAATTTGGACAGGGCCAAGAAAATATCAGGTAATGGATAAGAATTACTTTGTACAGTTACTGGAAAAGATGCTGGCTCCTGACCAAGGGATGCCCTCATAAGCCACTGGTGGTTAGGATAGTGCTATGGTTTGAATGTGCCCTGCAAAATTCATGTTGAAATTTGATTTTCATTGTGAAGGTATTAAGATGTGGGGCTGTTAAGAGATGATTAGGCCATGAAAGCTCCACCTTCGTGAATGGATTAATGCTTCTATCATGGGAGTGGGTTAGCTATTGTGGAAGTTTGACCCCTTTTTCCTCTCTGTCTTGTGTGTGCCTTATGTCATGGGATAAGGCAGCAGGAAGGCCCTCACTGGACACCTGTGCCATGGTCTTGGACTTCCCAGATTCCATAACCATGGACCAAATAAATTTTGGTTGATTAGAAGGTACTCAGTCTGGTATTCTGTTAAAGCAGTGGAAAATGGACTAAGAAAGACATCCAGCATAGGAAAGAGATGGGTTGCAGTCACCTTAGAGAAGATTGGGTAGTCTGTGGACCACAGCTCAGTCATCATATAACTCCTGGTTGCTCAGGCATTTTTGTCATAACAAGAACTTTTGCTAAAGCATTCCTTTTTCCTGTCCCAAGTGTCTGGTGCTGTGTAAGGATTCTTCACTCTTTCTTTTGCTTTCTATCTTTTCTTTTTTTCTCAACTCCCCTCACCCCACTTCATCCCAATGAGGGCAAGTTATGCTTAGATTAGGGGGATATTTCTTTCTCTCCAAATCCTATTGTCTTCACAGCTTGCCTCAAACCTTTCCTGAATCAAAGAAGCAAATTGAAGAGGAAAATACAAGGGAGAAAACATCCTTTTTTATCCTCAGAATTATCTTGCCTAAGTATTTTTTTAAATTAAACTTTTTATTTTGAGATAATTTTAGATTCACATGAAGTTGTAAGAAATAATAGAGAGATCTCATATACCTTTTACTCAGTTTTCCCTAATGGCCACATCTTGAAAACTATGGTGTAATATCACAACAGCTTATCAATATTGATACAAACCATCAATCTTAATTCCAATTTCCCCAATTTTTCTTGTACTAATATGTGTGTATGTACAAATGTGTGTTTAGTTATTTGCAATTTTGTCACATGTGTAGGTTCATGGAGTCACTCCCATAGTCAAGGTACACAACAACCCCATCACCATGCAGTTGCCACATGTCCCCCTTTCAGGACCACACCTGCCTCCCTCCAGTGCCCCAGATCCAGACCCTCACAGACATTCATCTGTTCTCCATTTCTAAAACTTTGTATTTTCTTGTCTTTTAAAAAATGTTGTAGAAATGAAATGATTTAGTATGTAATCTTTTGGGAATGTGCTCTTTTTTTTTTCTTTTTCTTTTTCCTCCTCTTCAGCTTAGTGTGTTTGAAGAAATAGGAAAAAAAGAGATAACCTCTATTTTGGGGACAGAGGATCACAGAAACACACACATTATATTTGGCTCTTCTTTACTGAAAGTAACATTCAAAGTGAAAAGGCTAGAATGGACCATATGTTGCCAAATGTATATGGCCAGTTTCAACCTCTCTTCTATGCTCCAGACCCAGATTTACACTTCCTTCTGGAAAGTTTCACATTGGATCACTTGAAGAAAACTCAAATGCTGCATATTCCAAATCAAATATGTCATATGTCATCCTTTCCCCAGAAAAAATTATCTGCTTCACCTGTACTTCCTGCCTTAATTATAGGTGCCCAAATCCCTAGATTCATCAATCTTATCCTCGTGTCATAGTCTGTATCTCCTACTCCTGCCACTTATTCCATCCCACCTCATTATCTTATTGTGATTAGCACCTTGCTTTTTACCTGCCGTTAATATCTCTGCATTGTGTTTCTCTCCATTCCCATTGCCTCCTTAATCTCTCATCTAAACTATTGCAAAGTGTCTAAACTTCTTTCTTTCAGCCCCTTTTCTTTCAATATCTCATTAACCCCATTGTCGAGATTATCTTTCTAAAACATTATCTGGTAGTAGTATATTCCCCTGATGTAGTCCAATATGTAAAGGAAACAGACTGTTTCAAAATGTCATATTTCCCATAGAAGCCCAGTCCTGGAGTTTGTGACTCCTGGTCTCTTTCAGGGGTCACATTTCATGAGCCTGCATAAGAAACACATGTGAATTCCTGGCCTACATCACGCTTTGAAACTGCAACAACCAGTAAGGACTGAAAAAAGGAGAAATACGTCATTTCTTCTAATGGGGAGGAAGAGGCTTACTCTAGTGGTAAAGAGTTCCATATGAACTTGATCCCTGATATGTCTTCCACAATGTACCTAAGTCAAACTTCAGAAGGCCTGCTTGTTCTCAGTCTCCTTCGGATGGATTCTTTCCTACCCTTTTCTGCTTTCTGAGGGCTCCTTTCCCATTCAGTCTTCAGGCATGCAGGGCCATTTCCTATATCCATGGTGTCCAGTCCTTCCTTCTCCCTTACTCCTAGACACATTTTATTAGAATGGAACTTCCTCAAGGACCGGCAGTCCCAGGCAGCTAACAGCATTTGAGAAGGCCTCTCTCAGGAATTTGACCTAGAGATATAGGAGGAAATTAAAAAATTAAGTGGAAAGATACATACAGAAAAGAAAACACACAGAGGAAGAGCTGAGCCAGGTCAACTGATGAACACTAGATCGAGCAAATTACAATGGAAAAACATCAAGATAAGCTGGCTTTTGGGGATGCCTGGATCCTAAACATCCATTTTCTTCCTAGCTTTCTTCCCCTCTCCAAGAGGCCTGTCTGCAAGTCTGTTTCTAGATACTAGAAGATCCCTGTCTCCATTATTAGTTAGCATGTGTATCATGTTAACTATGCATGAGGTGACTTGAATGAACCTCTGTTCATTTCTTTAAAATTGCCTGTGGATAATTAATATTCCTCTCCAAAAGTTACCGGGTGAGGTTGAAACATTAAAAACAGGGACATGTTGGCTTTTCTAATGCAAAAACAGTGTAGGGAGTTGGCCCAGGTTTTGGATTTCAGAGCAGATAGAAGTTAATGTTTCCTCCACCCACTAACTGTGTGACCTTGAAAACTTACTTTATATTTCCAAACTGGATTGTCCTTATCTGTAAAATGGAAATAGTAGCAGTCACTGTCAGGGGGGCAGTGGTGAAGTGTAAAGGAGGAGACACAGGCAAAGCCCTTAGTAGAGGGTTTGGTACTTAGGAATCACTCACTGAATGTTGAGTTGGGAGAGGAGGACCTAGCAGGTAACTTTCACTTTTGTGTCTTGGTACCATTCACCAGGAAGGAGATTAGAAAAGGAGAATCTGGGATGACCCTTTGGAGTTATTCCAAATTGAGGCAAGGTGGCTGGTCTTTATACCTCCCACATCAATGAATTATGGAGTACAGGCCACCCTGGGAAGCCCTCTTGCAGATGTTTGTCTCTCTTGGGGGAAACTATAAAAATCTTATAAGAAAAAGATAGTAGCCCTTGTTGATACATATGGTTTTGTGTCCACAACTGATACTCATCTCCTTCCTTTTTTATCTATTCTACACTCTCCTAACCCTTCACTTTTGTCTCTTGTGGTTTATTAGCTTACCCCATGCAGAGCACAAACCTCTGACCCTGAAGGATTCTAGTCCCTGGTTACTATACCCATTGAATCAATTGCCCCAGCTAAAATGGCAGTTCTTCTTGCTTGCTGGTCCCTTGGCTCAAGGTGCCTGAAATGAGATGGCAGGAGCAGCTTAAAGTTCAATGAGACTGTGGCTGTGTATCTCACGGAAGGGTGACCCCTTTGGGAAACAGGACCTCTAAATGCACGGAGCTCAGAGTTAAGATGATGGGAAGTGCAAGTTCCCTGAGTGTCACTGGGAGTGATGGTAAACATGACAACTCCTGCTTTAACTCCTTGGTTCCCGGACCCATATATTCTTCTTATTAAGGACATAGCTCCATATGATGGTCATTGATTTAGTATATGGAATATGTCCTGGAGGATGGCACTATTCTTATAGGGTATCATCTCTGATTTTGTGCCTCAGCTGAGCCTTTAACAGGCTGCTTCATTGTTCTATTAGCCCAGCAGGTAGCTGCTGGATGGTGCAGTATGTGATGGGTCCAGTGGAAACCCTGTCATGTGCCTTTTGCTGACAAGTGGATTTCTTGCCCTGATGTGATGTTATGTGAGATGCTGTGTTGGTGGATCAAAACTTCTAGAAGCCCTCAGCTTTCTTCAGCCTCCTTCAGCTTCCTCTGTAGGAAGGAAAGACTGAATCATACCCAGAATATGTATCAATTCCTGCTAAAATACCTTCTAGAAGAGAAGGGAACCAATAGAGTCAACTTGGTACTTGGTGTCTGGTTGTTCTTCTTGAGGTATAGTTGGGCCTCTGCCTTGGTATCTCTTGCTGGCAGGCTGAATATGCAGCAGCTGCAAAAGCTACATTAGCCTTAATAAGTAGGAGCCCATGGTCTTGGGCCTATGAATAGCATCCATCTCTGCCACCATATCTGTTCCATTCATATACCCCTGTGTCAGAAGCTGGCTCATGTCAATTTGCTGAGTCTTTGTATCTGTTTGGCTTTCTGGTGGCTCTTCCATGTTGGACACCCTCTGGTGAATGTTAACATGTAACATTAAGACCTTCCCACTTTGTGTCTTCTGCGTGGTCCATCACATGCCTCTATACATACATGTTCTATTGCATCCATCTATGCCTCTAGATTTCCTAGTCCATGATCTTCTAACTGATTTCTTTCTAGGCAAGTGACCAATCAGTTGAGGCATGTGCCACTGCCAAAAAATTAATATAAATTCTGGGCTAACCTCAGGACACTTTTCCTTTCCTTTCAAAGTGGTTGACTAAATGCAGTGCCTGAAAATCTGGAGGATTCCCCCTTAGCACTGTTTTTTAAGGGCACTTTAAAGTTGAAGTGGGGTTGCATCACAACTGCTGTCCATTTTCAGTTTGAACCCAACTACTGAGCTGACCTATTCATGAACACCACTTATTTCTTCTTCCCTTTCTCTTTGGTCCTCTCCACAAATGCAAGCATAGGTCTTAGCAGAGGAAGGGACACAGGGGCAACAGTGGTGGCCACCTGGAGGTCTGGGTTATGGGTTCGTGCAGCCTGCTTTTGCCCTCCATCCTGCTTCTGCTCAATCCCAGTTGTACCACTTCCATTTTACAGTGGATTGCTGTTGAGATCATCTGATTTTATGACTTGGTAGATCTAATAAGATCCAGCTCATGATGGAGAATTCTGGACACAAAGACATCTGGTCTCTTATGGGTAGATGTTCTGTCTCTATCAGAATATCCAACACTGCCATATTGGGGATCAAATTCCCACATGAGTTTTGGAGGGGACAACACACCCAAACTCCATAGTTCTGCCCCTGGCCCCCCAAAAGTCATGTTCCTCTCACATACAAAATACAATCATTCTATCCCAACAGTCCCAAAAGTCTTAGCTTGTTCCAGCACAAACTTAAAAGTCCAAAGTCCAAAGTCTCCTCTGAGACCAAAAGCAAAAGTCCTTCCAGCTGTGAACCTTAAAAACAAACCCAAATTTATCTACTGCCAAGATACAATGGTGGAACAGGCATTGGGTATACATTCCCATTCCAAAAGGGAGGAATAGGCCAGAAGAAAGGAAAAACAGGTCCCAAATAAGTCTAAAACCCAGCAGGGCAGACGTTATATCTTAAAACTCCAGAATAATCTTCTTTGACTCCAAGTCCTGTATCCTGGGCACAACTGGGCATCTGAGACCACAAAGCCTCAGGAAGCCTCACTCCCACATCTCTGCCAGGCACAGCCCATTGGGCTGCACTGGTGCCTGCAGCTTTTCCAGGCCAGTGCAGCACATTAACAGTGGCCCTGCAGTTCCAGGGTCCTGCTGCCTTGGCTTTACTAGACATTTCCCTGGTGGGGGCTCTCTGAGGGGGCTCTGACCCTACTTTCCTGTTTGGAATTGCTCTAGTAGATGGCCTCTGTGGTGGCTCCACCCTGGTGGCAGGTATCTGCCTGGGCCCCCATGCTTTTTCATACATCTTCTGGAATCTGGATGGAGGCTGCCATGCTCATACTGCTCTCATGTCCTGCTGGCTTGCAGACTTAACACCAGATGGATGCCACCAAGGTTTCAGGCCTCTACTCTCCAGGGCTGCTGCACAAACTGTACTTGGGACTACTCTAGCTGGAGCAGCTGGGATGCAAGGAGCAGGTTCCTGAGGGCGGCTGAACCCCAGGTCTGTCCTCTGGGACAACTCAGTCCTTCAAGGCCTCTGGGCCTGTGATGGGTGGGGCATCCTTCCAGAGTTCTCAAATGCCCTTAGGGCATTTTTTCCATTATCCTGGTTCTTAGCATCTGGCTGCCTCACCGCCAAGATAATGTCTTTAGCAACCAGTTTATCTGCTTGACCCTTGCACTATTTGCCGCTCTCTGCTTCTTTACCACACGGCTAGGCTGCAAATTTTCCAAATCTTTATGGTCTTCTTCCCTTTTAAATTCTGGCTGCCATATCTTTATGATTCATTCATCATGATTTTGCTGCCATAAGTCAGAGTAGGCTCTTAAAAGCATCCATGCAACTTCCTTAATGCTTTGCTGCTTAGAAATTTCTTTGGCCAAATGCTCTGGTTCACAACTCTTAAGTTCCAACTTCCACAAAGTCCAAGGGCATGGACACAATGCAGCCAGGTTCCTTGCTATGGTGTTGCAAGGGTTATCTTTTGTCCAATTCCCAACAAGTTCCTAATTCCTATCTGAGACCTCATCATTCGCATGGCCTTTACTGTCCACATTTCTATCAGCATTCTGCTTGCCACCACATAAGCCTCTCCGACATTCCAAACTTTCTGTCATCTTTTTCTCTTCTTCTAAGTCCTCCAAACTCCTCCAACCTTTGCCCATTACCCAGTTCCAAAGCTTCATTCACATTTTCAGGTATCTGTATAGCAACACCCCACTTCTGGTACCAATTTTCTGTTTTAGTATGTTTTGTGTTTCTATAACAGAAATACCTGAGACTGGGAAATTTATAAAGGAAAGAGGTTTATTTGGCTTATGATTCTGGGACAGCTGCATCTGGCATGGGCCTCAGGCTGCTTCTACTCATAGCAGAAAGTGGCAGGCAGCTGGCGGGTACAAGCAGATCACATGGTGAGAGGAAGCAAGAGAGAGAGAGAAGGTGCCAGGGTCTTTTTAAGCAACGAGCTCTTGCGGGAACTAATAGAGTGAGAATTCACTCATTAATCCCCCCTCCCCCAGGGAGAGCATTAATTCATTCATGAGGGATCTGCCCCCATGACTCAATCACTTTCCAACACTGCCACATTGGAGATCAAATTTCCACATGAGTTGTGGAGGGGACAGCACATCCAAACTCCATCACATGTCCCTAAGCAATGTTGAGCTTCCTGGTAGTCTTTCTTGGGAAAGGTCCCTAGATGCTGCTATAACATCTGTCTTAAAAATGAGTTTTAGGTTATGGGAAATAATAACTTCTTGACTCCCATTGGCAGGTAGTAATCTTCTGGGTTGTCTCGGACAGCACTGAATGAAGCACTTACTGAAAGAGCAAAAATTCCCTTTTGCCCTTGGGCAGAAAGCTCTGCTACTCCTGAGAAAGTTCTTGGGGCCCATGGAGACAGCTGAGTTTGGGCTTCTCCAATACTTCCCACTATTTTTTCAAAGGAAAGATTACACAATTTAGAAGGTAATCTGACTAAGACTTAAGGCTGTAGGGTAGATTCTCCCAGTCTCATGTAAATTTCTTCTACTGGACTTCTCACTTGATTCACTTAGAGGATTCGAGCGATCAAGAGGTTCTTCTCTCAATGGAACCTGTTCCACTACAAAATGACTTTTTAGTGTTCACTAACAATCCATTCTAAAGAGACCATCCTCCCTTTGCATGGTGTGTGGAATATAGAAACGACTGTGCAAGCTGAATCCATGCAAAGCAATCTTGATAAAAAAAAATCACAATTGTTCCTCAGTCCTTAAAAATCTCAAAACATTAAAACTGTCTTCCTCTTGATTGAAAATGTATAGCAAAGTAAAAAAATAGTAAAACTGGTATTTATTTATAACACCGTAATTTAAAACATTAAAATATTGAGAATTAAAGTGTTAATTCTTTGTAAAAATCTTATCAAAAATAGTTTGAATGGTGCTTGTCTTCTTGTCATGTAACTTACGAGACAGAACGAGCATCTTTTCTATGCCTTGGTGAATTGTCATGCTCCTTTCTAAGCCTGGATCAGCTTCCAGCATTTTATTCTTCAGTTTTCAATGTCATAAAATACCTCCAGGAGTTACTATAATGTGACCATTTTTGTTGGCATCATTTCCTCTGGGACATCTTTATGTTTTTTGTCACGAATGCTTTTTTCATTTTTGTTGGTCGGTTGTTCACCTGTACTGTCTCTGGTTGCGAGTCTAGAATTTCTTGAGTGGCGACTGTGTCAGTGTTCCCAGTCAGCTGTGTCTTCTGTACCATTTATTCTTGATTCAAATTTCACTTCCAGTGTTAACTTTTCATTTCACTGCACTTTCCTCTTTGTCGGCTGATTCTCTTTCAAGTATCTATTTTCATATATTGTCACACAAGTTTATTACTAAGAGACAAGGAGGTAACCCAACTACACAACATGTGAGCTGAGTCTCCAATCTTAGTAGCCAATCACCAGCAATTTGAGACAAGTGACGTCACTTGTCATGAGTGCATCTGTTATTTACATAGTGATTTGTGGACTGAAGAGTTAGCAGCGAAGTGTGCGCTTTAAACAATTACTCAGTTAATATATCGTGGTAACTTAAATTTGAACTGTGTTGTTGGGAAACTGGTTTCATTTAAGTAAACTGTTTTAACTGAAATTTGTGCATATTGGGACCATGCAAAGTGAGAATTTCCTGCAAATAAAGCAGTACTTTCTAGATTATCACCTTCCTCAGGGCTTAGAACTTCAGGGTGACTCAATTTCTTTTTCTTTTTTCTTTTCTTAAATTTAAGTAAACTTTACAGATAATAAATGCACAGTTCTTAAGAGTACAATGAGATGAATACACTATTGTAACTGCTACCCAGTTCCATTCATTGTTTTACTTCTCTTTCTCCATATGAAGTATTTTCTTCTGGAGTCCGTACTAATCACTACGAGACACACTCCAGTCTGGGTTTTATGGTGTAAAAATACTGTAGACTATCTCATGTGACTAGATATATCCAGGTTTGATGAGCTTGGCCCTTTTTATTTGGGCCAAGTCACTCAACAACAGCTGCGGTGTTAGAGCCATTATATCTTAAGAAAAAGACTATATCATTTTGATTAGATTTCTTGAAAATTGCTATTTATTAAGATTCTTTTCTTGAAATGTAGTTAAATGGGGTTCCACAGATAAGGATCTGGATGAGTTAGCTTTCCTGGTAGATTTTAATATTATCACAATTTTAATAACCGAGTTTTTATATCCATGATTTCAAATCTTTTGTTTAAAGGGCAAGATGACAAAAATAAACATAAAGGTGAGCAAATCACTGCTATGCTGTTCATTCTCAGGACTACCTGGTGCTTTGTCTAATAGGAAAACCCAGAAGCATTTCTTGGAGAAGTTGTACCTGGTTTACATGGACTACTTGGATGTCTGGCTTGATACTAATGACCTTCCAACCATTATTTATTTTGGGTACTCCATAATAAAAGTATATATCTCTGGACATCTGAATGACTGGATTAGGGGGGCAGACTTGATGGAGCACTCCTGGGACCCACCCTAGAGGGAGAGGATTGCATTTCTGGGATCTTTCCCTTAGGTGAGTTGAGTAAACATGAATGAGTAATTCTTCACTGAAAGAAACTGATCTGACTGAATGGAAGCCTGAAATAGAGGCCTAGAGGTGATCTGGGAAGCAGAACTCTAATTACTTCCTCTATTACTGCCATACTTAGGAAGGATTCTTTGGACTAGGCAAAAAGTGATCAATTTACTCTTATATTAACCTCAACCTAAGGGCTTATTCATACTCATGATTGAACTATTGAGATTAAAAGGTTAAGAAGAGCAAAATGGTTGGAGGGAGCTTTTGAATTTTAATGACAATTCTTTGGTATTCCTGGATCTGCTAAATGCCATTTTGGTTGCCTCAAGAGAGAAAAAATTTCTCCCACACTATAGAGTTCTAATTCTTAGCTTGATAAAAACTGATGGAAAATTGAAAACTACACTGGTAAAGTTACTAGTGCAACATGAAATTGGGGACTCAGGAGATCTTACCTGGGTTCTTACCATATTTAGATTATACTGTTGAATATTATTTTTCCTAAAAATCTCAAATAAAATCATGAGATATAACTTGTGTTTGCCACTGAGAACTAGAAATAAATATAGATTCTGGGAATGTGTTTTCCTTAGGTGACTATGGTGAGTGAGGTGCTGGAAACCCATATCCTAGTTAGCATTTGTGATAATTATTTTTTATTATTGCTAGTGTTATTATAGTAATACATGCCCATGGAAAATTTGAAACAGTGAAAAAGAATATGAAATGAAAAATCTGTCATGGTATCACTTAACTGAAGTTCCACTTTTCAGATATAACCACTTTCCACAGTTCCTGTTGTTAGTTCTACTGTGGTTTAAATCTTATACATCTCTTCCTATATTCAACAGCTGTAAACAGCATCTGTTTACACCCCAGTATGAAAAGGAGACATTGACTTAATTCTATTACCCTCACACCTTTCTCTCTATTCATAATTTTTAATAAATATGTTATTTTTTGTTTTTGCACATTCATAACTTTAAATATTATACTGCAACCTGTATTTCTTAATCAACTAACTTCAGATAATATATTTCGATTCTTTTCTATGCAAACGAAGAATAAACTTCAGTATTTTTAAAATAAATTTTCAATTGTTTTAATGTTTCTATTCAATTTTATAACTACACTTAAGAATTCTATTTTGTCTTTAGGTTACTTTTAAACACTAATTACCTAACCATTATTCAGGGAACAATGAAGTAGTAAGACATTGACCATAGAAAAGGAAATGTATTCTTGTAGCTTCAAAATTTTGTCATTTTACTACTAGACGTCTTCTGTGTTTTGTATGTGTAATATATTCAGCTGTCAGTATTTTTTTGAATAATTGACTTAAATACTGCTCAATTACCTCCTGCAGTAGTTTTTTTTTGTTGTTTTTTTCACATATGGTATATCTGTGAAAAACTTTCAAAGTTTTTGTATTTCTAAAGTGCGTTTATTTTGTCTTTGCATGTTATTAATAACTGGGTTGTATAGAGCTCTAGAGCTCTAGGGTCAATATTGATTGCTCCCCTTTGGAACTTTGAAGACATTGCTCCATTGCTTTTAAGCATCCACTATTTTGAATGATAGATATGATATTAAAATGATTGTTCTTGGTTTTTGGTTTTCTCTTTCTGAAAGCTTGTATGATTTTCTATGTATCCTTGTTTTTAAATTTTACTACAATTTGTCTATGTGAAAGCCTTTTTCGATAATCTTTCTGGTACATTTAATCTAATAATTTTCTTCAGCTCTGAGATATTTTCTTCTAACATATCTTTGATTATTACTTCCTTCCTATTTTTCTGTAGTTTCTTCCTCTTAACTCCTCTTATATGAGAATCACATTTTTCTACTTTTTTTTTTCTCATTTTTATCTGTTTTGCTTAAGACTTGGGAGAATACCTTAAATATTTATCCCAATCCTTCTATTCATTTTTTTCTAGTTATGTTTTTACTTTATAAGAACTCTTTTTTTGTTCTTTGATTGATACATGTTTTGCTTTATGGATGGTAAAATGGTTTTGTTTTGGGGTTATCTGATATTCTAATTAATCAAGTAATCAATCAATCAAATATTAGAATTTTTATAATGTTGTCTCTGTTCTCCCAAATAGTCTTTTCATTCAAAATTATTTATTATTTTCATCTTTTCATTATTCTTTTTACATTGTTGATTCTCCTTAAATGTTGACCAGCTCCTTATTATTAATTCATACTTAAAGTTACTTATGAGGAACCAGGCTGATTATTATAGGTAGTTGGCATGGGTCTTCTTCCTCAACAAGAGTCTGCTCTAAGAAGAAAGTTGATTTGGGGCTCTTTGAACCTGGCCAAAACATGGCAATTGGCTAGCTTAATTTCTGGCCTACCAGGTAAAGGAATGGCAGCTAGATACACCTACTCTGTTTAGGTATAAATAAGATGGGCTTTACTTATACCTACAGCATTTGTGCTAAGAGATATTGATCTCATTCCACACATTTGTTTTCTCCTTTATTCATTCTTTCTTTTTTCAGCCCTTCTATGGATACTTTCTATTTTATTTCTCCCATCCATACCAAGCTTTGAGTTTTCAAAAAATATAGCTCTCACATTCTGAGGTAACCACAGGTATTAAGTAAACCATCATAAAGTACAACAAAAGATGTCAATTTAATTTGAAGAGAACTGCTTGAACTTTGTAGTCTCCAAATCTCTTTCAATGTCAGATAATTTGAAATTGAGTTCCTGTTTTGAAATTCTGAAAGCTCGAATGTGGAAAAATACCATTCATTAAATATTTCTGTATTCATATCAGCAGGGACTGGCATGTTAGAGAGAGGGAAAAGGGTGTGAGGGGGATGTTGGTGAGTGGGCTTTCTGGGCCTCTCAGCCAGGAGCCAACCAGATCTGTTCCACATACAGTTTAACATGAATACGAATTTCTAAAGAGTTTGAAAATCATTGACCTAAAGACATTCTAATCCTTGGCTCTTAGCTGTCAGAGAGCTGCATGGTAAGACTAGAGTCTTTGGTCTTTCATAAATTGCTCTTACAGAATGGTGTTATGGTGTCATTACTTTGGCTTTTAGTTGAGCTTCATTACAAGAAACAGTTAAATGAAGATCACTAGTATATTTTTGGTGAGGTAATTGCTGAGGACATCACCTTCCATGACACATATGATGCCCCTCTATGAAAACCTGTTAAAGAATTTACCTCTTGACCTGGGGCCCTACTAAGCAATTGATTTTATTTAATTTCATGGCCATTATGCATTTCACAACTATTAATTAATTAGCCATTAGGAATGACCTGAATTTGGACTTCTTCCCTATAAAGTAATTACATGCAGTTTTGCATAGTGGGTTTACATGTGACTTCATCTAAGTATCTTTAATTTATTAATAGTATGCCTCAATGTCTCTATTTACTTTTATCTGGATAATTGATCGTATTTATTTGGATTTATTTAAACTTATTTTGGATTAAATGACACTATCAGACAGGATTCTGTTACAAGGGAGAGAAAATTTAACCCAAGGTGGCTTAAACAATAAGGAAGCTTATTCTGTTATGCAACAACAACAACAACAAATCCAGGGATATGGTTGCTTTCAAATATTACTTGACCGAGGGTTCAAGTAAATATCACAAAGATCTGGTTTCTCTCTCTCTTTCTCTCAGTGTAGTCTTCTGCTGTGTTGGTTTTCTTCTCAAATTACCCCCTTGTTTGACAATAATAAGACATCCAGGAGAGCTCCAGCTTAGATGATTTGCTTTCCTGGAAGTGTTAGCTAACATCTTAGAATTAAATCTCATGTGGTATGGTTCAACTGATTTTTATAGTGTGTCCACTTCTGACCTGTATTTGAGGCTGGAGAGTAGAATGTGTTGTTTTTGAGGCCTTGGTCACACACTGCACCCTGGCCACGGGTGGTGTCAGAAGCATAAGAGGAGGCACAGAGGGGTGCTTCTCTCAAATCCAAAGTGGAGCATGTTTTTCATAGAGAAAGAAGTGATTGTAGGAGCAGAACAAGGAGAAAAAAAAATCAACATTTGTTGGGATATAATTAAAAATGTAATGATAGTGAGTTTTTTTTCAGTACTCTAAAAAAACAAATGCATTGAATTATCCTCCATGGTCTCTGGAATGGTAATTTACAAAGGATGACCATAAAATAATGGGACTGTGCTTTTTAACAAACATAAAAGAATTCATATATTCAAATAAGAATAGCATTTCAAGGTCATTACCTTGGAGATCTATACACACAATGATAATGACTACCACTAAATGAATGTCTGCTCTTCCAGGAATTCTAGGAATGTAGCTAAGAGAAAACATTACTTTAAATACTGACCACCAAATTCTTCTCAGAAAGTCTCTCTGGGCATAACAAGAATGTCCTTGGGAGGGAGAATAAGCAGTAATTAAACCAATTTTCAAAAGAAATAAGACAAATTTTGGAGATTGGGAGCAGAGGGAGAGATATGAGGAAAATGTTGGTAGTGAGAGGAAACTATTTTAGTAGGAAAGTTTGTTGGAAACAGGAAACAACCTCCATGGATTCTAATATTCATTTAATGTCTATTAATATTTTGTTAGGTCTTTGTGTGCTTTCCTTTATGCTACAACACTTACCCTTATTTGATCTTTGTTCAAAACTGTTTTTGTGTGCTCACCGTTTAGATTTGACTTAACAGTTATTTGACATTTATAATAAAATATATAACTACCACTGGACTGAAACACGTATATTTGCATGGTCAACACATTCTCTTCCTAAAGAAAGATCAACATAGAAATCTAATTAAAATCAAATGGGTACTTGGAGAACATCAAATCATAATAGGAGAAGTTAGATAAGGTAAATATTCATTCGTACCAGGTTAAGATGACCTGGCATATGTCTTCTGCAATAGTGGATAGACTTGCTTGCAGAACTGGAAATATTGATTTCTAACACTCTGCATCTGTTACTCATTAGGGATGTCTCTATTCTTCAGTGTTAAAAAACAATTTTTACACACAAATAAAGGTGAACTCATGACTCAGAGATATAAAGATGAAAAAAATAAACACATGTTAAAGAATTTATTTTACTCATTCAATGGAGTAACCAGGCCAACATTGCAACTGGATGAAAGGAAAAGTAAAAAGGCACAAATGTATTTGGAATAAAGGAATTAAATTGCAAGTGGAGAAAAATTTGTTTTTTCCATAGCATGGAAAGGAAGTCAATGGAAAGTCTACTGGATAAGATATAATCTGCCTGCTTATCAACTTACAAAGAGCTGTAAAGTAGCTCAAAGAAAATGAAAGGCAAAAATCCAATAACCTAGAAGAATGTGCTATGTGTAGACATGTGTAGTGTTTCATTAAAACACATTTTTTTTTTTTTTTTTACCATAATAGGCCAGAAGTACTTAAAGCTTTGGCTAAAGCTTTCTCTCTGCTAGGAGGAACATGTTGAGGCATGTTTGTGGCATGTTTGTGCATGTTTGTTCTCTGTATCTCCCATGTTCATGGCTGATCAACCCTCCTTCATCTGTACATTCTTTCTTAAAATATATTAATAAGTTAAATCAGGTTTAATCAAGTCTTGCTGGCCTTGTTAGCCATTATCTCCTTTCCAGGTGGCTCTACAACTTTGGTCTAGTAAATATCCCTCAACATCTTAATCTATTTGGTTTCTGGGTTTGAATAGCAAGAGCCCAGTTGCTGAGATCTGATGGCTGGTAAGAATGCATTTCATTCCAGAGTTTTGGATAGTGAGTAGTGAGAATTTAGAAAAGGGGGGATACTAATCTCAATTCAAAATTTCTATCTGGATCTACTCATATAGTGCAAGTTTGGAAACAAAGGGCTAACATGCTGACCATACAGTTTAATGTCAGAGAACAATCTTATTTCCCTTACTTCCAAGCTCTTGTACCCTTTAAGTGGGATCAATAACAGTTTCAGTTGATGTCACATAGTGAATGGTATGATTAGGTATGGTTTCTGTGGGTCATTGGTAGATGCTGTGGCTTTGAGATAAAGGAAGGTGGAAGGACCCTGAAGGCTGGCGCAATATGGGACATACTTTCTGACATGGCCCCTGTAACTGGATACCGAAAGGGTATCAACTGAAGCCCTCTTGGTAAGCCTGTCACCCCAAAGAGATAAATATGTGAAAATAGTATATTGAGGATATTGGGACTTGAGTCCTCAAGGACGCTGGTGAAGTGTAGGCATGAGCCCTGCAAATCATGGTGTAAAAGCACTTGGATAGTAATGAGAGGTTTAGATGTTCCAGATAGATTAGGAATAGGTGAGCCTTTGGAAAATTAAGGGAAGGGGATTGAGTTGATCTTATAAATTTGGGGGATGTAGGACCTTGAGTTAGATCACATGGTAGGAGTGATCTTCAGTTTATGCATTGGGGCAGGGATGGGAGTTGTGTTCTTGGACTCTGTGAAGCTATTTTTGAAGGAATGAGGCCTTTGATGTGTGAGAGCCATGGAAGTGGATATGAGTCCTGCAGTCCATGAGACATCAGTGAGGCCTGGTTTGCAGGACCCAGGGTGTGGGAGAGACTTGAGTTCCATTGGTCTATGAGCAGAACAAGATGTTTGGCAATGTGAGTTTAATTTCATTAAACTTAATGACTTTGTCTTGTTTCTAAAACACAATTTCATTCATAAAGGTTAAGGATTTGCCACTATCAAGAATGTACATGCAGAGTATATTTTGAGCATAATTACAATAAGGGCATAAACTTACACAGTGACTACTTTGGGGTGGCTAAAAATCATATGTATATATTTGTAAAATTCAGTCACATTACTTGAATACTTTATATCATTTTATGCATTACATTTCTTTATGCATAGCATACATACTGTGGTCTATTGATGATGGTCTGAAGTAAAAATCAAATTAATGCATCTGTTTAAGATTTCCTATTTGTTATAAAATCTCCTTTTGTTGTAAGGTACCTTTGTATAAATTGCATCTATATTATTTTAGTATACTATTAAAAGGCACTGCAATGAAAAGGAAACCATTCTTCAAACCCCTCTTATCATTTTAAAACAAAGCTTTAAACATAAGGCATTGACCTGCTCTTGTAAAAATTGCCTTGGAGGATCAGGGTAACTGATTCATAGAATTGACTATAATAGCTTCTCCAGTGCCATTGTATCCTGTCAGGAATAAACTTCTTCACGGACTTCTGAGAATGCACACGACAGATTCAATTGTTTAAATACATGCTTAGTAAATTTCTCAGATGCCTTTGCTGGATCAGAAATAGTGGGTACTCTGACATTAAATCCTGCGTAATATGTTATCAATGTCTTACAAGGATTTATCATAAAGTTACATAACATTGGGAGTATTCATGGTCTTCTGTGCCAGTGAGTATCCAAACTTGGGACACTGAAGAACAGTTCTTTACATTGTCTCTTTGCAGATTCATCTTATACGGTAAAATATTAAATTTTTAAACTTAATTTAAATATATTAAATTTACATTCCTTATTCCCTTTTAACAAAAAGTCTTGAAGTGTTGGTTCAGTGGTTCAAAGATACCATCAAGGACCCAGGGTTTTTCTGTCTTTTTGGTCTGCTATTCTTACCTATTGGCATAGCTGTAGGCATCACATTCTTTTACCAATATTCCAAGCTGTGAGGAAGGGATAGGAGTATAGTGTTTTCTCCCATGTGAGGCATTGTCATTTTATTCAGGAATGAAAGCCCTCAGCTAATTTTCTCTTGAAGCGATTGGCCTGATCTGGGTCAAATGCCTAACCCTAGACCATCAATTGGTTTTGACCATGGTAAAGCAGAGGAGGGGCTGATCTTCTGTAAGATTATAGGATCTCTCCTGCCACTAGAATCTAAAATCCAGTACTTTCATAGCAGCAGTGATGGGATTTGTTGGATGAGTGATGCATAATGTGTGCAGATATGTGAGGAGGGGGTCAAGGAAAGAACAAGGCTGTAAGGGATTTGTTCTCAAACAGCACGGATGATGCACATTGTAGAGGGATAACTTAGAGGCAGTCAGTGGAGTTAGAGGGCTGTTAGGGAAAGCTTAGGCATAAGGGCAAATTAATGAGTGTCCACATCAGTCTGCGGTGGTTAAAATCCAGAAAAAGGAAGAAGTTCAATCTTTTGATGGAACAAATAACGGCACCTCATGAGGACATCAATAAAGAGATTAAGAAAAGATGATGAAAGAGTGAAATAGATCTCCAAGGTTTTTATCCAGGGGACTAGAACAGAAGTGCTGCACTGACTACCATGTGTAGTTAGGACGGCATCTTAGTCCATTTTCTGTTTCTTTAACAGAATACCACAGACTGAGTAATTTATAACAATGGAAGTTTATTTGGCTCACAGTTCTGGAGGCTGGGAAGTCTAAGACTGAGAGGCCACATCTGGGGAGGACCTTCTTGCTGCATCATGACTGGCAGAAGGCATCACATGGTGAGAGAGCAGAAGGAAGGGGGCCGAATTCATCCTTTTTTTTTTTTTTTATCAGGAATCCACTTCTGTGATACCTAACCCACTCCCTCAATAATGGCATTAATCCATTCATAAGGGCAGAGCCCTCATGACCTAATCACCTCTTAAAGGTCCCACCTCTTAGTACCATCACAGTGGCAATTAAATCTCAACATTAATTTTGTAGGGGACATTCAATCCATAGCAGATGTGGAGTTGATTTGAAGGAAAGGAATGAATCCAGGGATAAGGCATCATTTATTGAGGACTGACTATGTGATGGTACTGTGCTATGGGATCTAGGCAGGGATTCTCTGCATGCGAGGAAGAGAGCAAATATATATACTTTATCCATTGGAGAAGAGATAAATCAACCAATACATGACTCATAAGAAAATTAAAAAAAAAAAATTTATTAAGAATGTTCATAAGATACAAAGCTAATTGTTACCCCTCGTGCCCATGATGTGAGGGTCAGGTTCATACTGAGGGCATACCCATTACCAGAAATTACTTTTGTACCCCATGCCCCCACTCAATTATCCCCCAACCTCATTCCCTCTCCCCTTCTCACCCCTACTCTGCTTTGCAGCCCTAGGAATGTTCCTTCTCTCTGTAAGACCACCTCACTACTGTTATTTTTCCTTCCTTCCTTTCTCTCTTAGCTCCCGCGTATGAGTGAGTATGTGGTATTTGTTCCTCTTTGCCTTGCTTATTTCACTCAATATAAGTTTCTCCAGGTTTGTCCACATTGTTACAAATAGGAGTATTTCATTCTTTTTTATGGCAGAGTAGTATTCGATAGTGTATATATACCACAGTTTCCTTATACAATCATCCATTGATGGACATTTAGGTTGGTTCCATGTCTTGGCTATTGTAAACAGAGCTGTGATGAACATGGGAGTGCAGGTATCCTTTTGACATGATGATTTCCATTCCTCTGGGTATGAGGGACCCAGAAGAGGGATTCTGGATTGTATGGAAGATCTATCCGTAGTTGTTTGAGAAACCTCCATACTGTTTTCCATAGTGTTTGTACTAATTTACAGTCCCACCAACAGTGTAAGAGTGTTCCCTTCTCTCCACACCCTCACCAGCATTTGTTATTCACTGTCTTTTTGATTATAGCCAGTCTAACTGGAGTGAGGTGATATCTCAATGTGGTTTCCTAAGAAAAATTTTTAACACAATTGTGTACCAAGAAGAGTTGGCTTTAGGTAGGAAAAGTCTATAAATATATGATTTCTTAAAACAGCCTTGTTTTGCTTATATATATATATATGTATGTGTAAGTAGATCTGGGTCCTGTAGTCCATGAGACATTGGTGAGACCTGGCTTGCAGGAGCCAGGATGTGGGAGAGACTTGAATTTCATTGGCCTTTAAGGAGAACAAGATGTTTGGCAAGGTGAATTTAATTTCATTAAACTTAATGGCACACTTATATATGTCATATATACATATGTCTCCTTTTCTGCTTATTTTAAAATGAAAAGTCCTTAGAGGGGAAACTACTGAAATAATTAACAACTTGGGGTGGCTGGGAATCAGAGAAGTAAAGGAGAAATAGGAAAGAACCTGGGTGGGAGGTGGTGAGAACATTCCAGCTTGGCTGAGGGAAGCCTAATATTCAGGCCCATTGTCCCTCTCTAGTATCTCAATTATGTGGCTTGACTGTCTACAATCAACAAATTCCCCACATAACTTGTAGCTCTCTACTTATATGATATAGATCCAGCTCAAGGAGAAGGTCCTTGGACAATTTAGTAGAGAAGAAAGAAAATCTTGATGAGAATAGGTATTTTTAAAGACAGAGAAAAAAATCCTGGCATTGTAATTGGGTTTAGCTGAATAAGACTGGAACGTCAGAAGAAAGCTAGAGACAAGCCTGAGACAAAATCAGAAACAGCATTTTTTTTATTGGTGTGATAAATTTGGTAAATAGCCTCTCTGCATCATCGGGAGGAAAATCCACACCAAAAGAAATCTATTTTGATTTTAGACATTTTTTAGAAGGTTATTTTAATTTAATTAATGAGAAATCATAGGTTAATTGACTTCAGCTTTAATATGAGGATATTATGCATGCAGGCATATTTTATTTATATCTCTGTTTGATGTACACAATCAATTCAAAAAGAGATAATGAAGAGGTGTTCTGTCCTGTGTAGAATAATAATTAGGGACTCTAGTACAGAATATTTTTTATTAATTGTGCAGCTCAGTAAACATTTTTGACATAATACTGAGAAATGCATTTGTCAAATTTTACCAATTTTTTTCTGCTCTTTTGTTTTGCTTTTTCTGGCCTTTTTCCCCCAGAATCTTTTCTATACTGACCCCCTTTTCCCAGCTAAGAGCCTAATGGCTTGGTTTAGAGACTTAAGACCACCTGCTAAGTTAGCTGCATTATGAAATTCAGGAAATCATGTTGGACATCTGGCTGCTGTTCTCATCAAGATTCACCTATGTTATTGGGGAAATGGGAATCTGATTTTCTTTTCCATAGATGGGTAAAGACCAGAACCATCTATAATGAATAATAAATCACATTAGTGAAATCTTTTGGATCTTTTGATTATCGTATAATTTTTTATATGTGATCCCCTACTCTCTTGACAATGTTTTCTACTTTACTAAGTATTTGGATGTAATACCTCAGGTCTGTTCCTACCTATGAAATATAACCATAAATTCCCTTTTGTACAAAATGAAAACCATGTTTCCAAAATTGTTTAATAAGTTTCACTTTATAACTATTCTGTGATGCTTTAGGTATCAGCCAATTTAACAGAATATTTTGTTCAACCCTGGGAAGTGATTTGAATTCTTGAATATTCTCTCAACCTCCTAGTGCCTATTTATTGAAAAAGTTGTATTTATACCTCTTTTGCCGGCAATAAGCATGTTTAGAAATTTCTAGAATGTTCTTTTTAAAAAATCTGTATGGCCAGAAGAAAATTTGGAGGCTTGGAATATATTGCCAAAAACGTGCTTTTCTGGGCTTCTCTCACTGCTTTGGCACCTGTGTGTTCTGTCAACCATTTTTCACTTTTCTATCAACCCCCAAACCCATCATCTCACTCAAGTCTTTTCCTGTAGCTAATTTTTCTGTATTTCTCCTCCCCAAGCTTTCCATATGGGGATCTCAGGAGGTGTAATAAGTATATCTTGGTTAAGCTAATTGTTTCTAATTGCCACATGATGCAGAACTTCAGCTGGGCTACCAATGACCAGGAATGATTCTTCAGCCCCAAGTGCATCATACATGTGAGATTTTTAGAGAAACATATTGTTCCAAAAACTAAATGTGAATTTTACAGCTCTTTCTCCTAATGTCCGGTTCAAATAGAGCTGAGGTGAAAGTGACTGCATTCAAATGTTGTTACCATCTGGTGCCTGTTTAGTGGCCTATGTTACATGAGCAGGTGGCCCTAGTGTATTTTCGAGTGGCCAGCTGTCCACGTCACAAAAGCCACTGTCACATTTAATGTTAATTGGCATTTTGGTTGTAATGATCTGTGGAGAAGCCAAACCTGAATAGACCTCAGTATATTATTCTTTTCTGTCATAAGAGCTTGGGGTCAAGGCTGACAAACATTTTTCCTCTATCTTCTTTGCCTTATTTACTCTATGAAAAAAGGATCTCGTAGAAGCACTATCTATCAAATCAATCTATAGAAAGGCAAAAACTCATGTTGCTAAGCTAGTGGTTCTTATCAGGGGTAAGAGACCCACACAGGAAACTTCAAGGAAACCATAGAATTTAGAAAAGGTCGATTGACTGTTTTGATTGCTCTGGAGATAAATTATCTACCCTCAACTTTAAATATTAGAATTTTAGAAATAAAAGTAGCCTTTGTAGATTTAATTCTTTGGCCAAGTTTGATCTATAGGTAGTTGCTACCAGGAGAATCAAGCTGGAAAAGAATCTCAAGCTCTGTTGCATTATACAAAATTGCTGGTATTTTAACCTATTCAACTGGCAGTTTCATGTAATTCAACTTAATACTTCTTTTTTTTTTTTTATATAGCTTTTTAGGTTTCTTAGGAAGTATCTTCTTCCTTTAGTGAAATATCCTTATATCATAAATTCTTGGCAACAGTATTGGTGGTCCATTGCATGAAGGATGGTCATCAGATACTATTAATGCATCTTCTAAAATGGTCATGTCTTATGAGTTCAAGTTACTTGCAAAAAATAGAATTTTGCTTGTATAAATTTTAGCTAGAATAATAAGCACTGTTCAAAATTATACATGTACACAAAAGTGCTGACATTTAGATCCAACTTTCAAAAGCAAGCATTAATCTTTTTATCTTATTCCCATCACACAGGGAGAACAAAAATACATACCCAAGAAGTTAAATAATGTTCCAGATGCAGTGGAAATTTTTGGTTTTTATAGTTAATAAATTGGTTGAAATGTTTGCATCAAAATAACCCACAGGTAACTCTACAATCACATCTTCGTTCACTAAACTTTCCAGGATACTCCAGCCCTTGTTTCTCTTTTTTCTTTTCAGATTTCTTTAAGTGCCACATAATTCTTTGTGTCATACAATGTAACCTTGATTATTAACTATTTCAAATATTTTTTATCATTTCTTTTTTAAAAATTTTATTTATATTTATTTTTGTTGGGTACAGTGTGTTGTTTCAGTACATGTGTATACTGTGCAATGATTCACTTTGGGTAAATAGCATAGTTTTGTACCTGTTAGTTCACCCCTTCTCCTCTTCCCCATGCTCTTCCCTCCCAGCCTCTGGTAACCATTATTCTACTCTCCACTTTTATAGGAACCACTACTTTATTCTGTTTTTTTAGATTCCACCTATGACTGAGACTACACAGTATTTGAATTTCTATGCCTGACTTACTTCACTTATCAAGATAGATTCCAGCTCCACCCATGTTGCTGCAAATGATAGGATATCATTTCTTTCAATAGTGGAATAGTATTCCATTGTGTGTACATACAACAGTTTTTTAAAATTTATTTTTATTTATTTTTTATCTATTCATCCATTGATGGACATTTAGGTTGATTCCATCTCTTAACTATTGTGTTGTGATAAATACAGGAGTGCAGGTGCCTTTTTGATATATTGATTTCATTTCCTTTGGGTATATGCCAGTAGTGGGATAGCTGGATCATAAGGTAGATCTATTTCTAATTCTCTGAGGAATGTCATACTGTTTCCCACAATGGCTGCACCAATTTACACTCCCACCAACAACGTAGGAGGGCTCCCTTTTCTCTGCATCCTCCCCAGCATTTGTTATTTTCTGTCTTGTTCATAATAGCCATTCTAACTAGGGTGAGATGATATCTCACTGTGGTTTTAATTTGCATTTCCCTGATGATTAGTGATTTTGAACATTTTTTTCATGTACTTGTTGCCCATTTATATGTCTTCTTTTGAGAAATGCCTATACAGTTCCTTTGCCCATTTTTTAATTGGGTTATATTTTTTTTATTTTATTTTTTTCCTGTTGAGTTGTTTGAGTTCCTTATATATGCTGGATATTAGACCCTTGTCTGTTGAATAGTTTGCAAATACTTTGTCCCATTCTGTTGTCTCCTCACTTTGTTGATAGTGTCCCTTGTTGTCATGTGCACATTGCTCCTGTCTCTTATCTATATTGCCAGATATTTGGAATGAGGGATTATATTTCAATTGTTTTGATTCCTCCAAGAACCTAGCACTGTGCTAAGTAGGAGGAAGCTATAAACACTAAGAGTTTAGTAAATATTCACTGAGCAAAAGTGAAAATGGGGCAGTGAGTTCTGTAAACAAATTAAGCTTCCTAGGTCAGGTTTTAAAAATGGAAACGAACAAAATAAGCACATTAAATGTCTTCAGGATATTGATCTCTGTATAAAAAAGTTAGTATTTGGCATAAATTGAGCCACTACAAGCAAAGTGAAAGTTAGACTGTCCATCTTTTATGCATTTCATTAATTCTGAGAATTTCATAGTTTTGAATTAGAACCAACTGCATTAACAAATTATGTATGCTGTATTAGTCACATTACTCGAGTCCTGTTCTTTCTCCTCTGCAGAATATTTGTCACACAGATACTTAAATGGAATCAGGGCCGAACATAACCATGACATAATACTCTGTCAAAAAGAGAAAAAAGTTAATCAGGTTGGTGAGTAATCATAAACCTCCTTCCTTACCCCATCTTACAGACTCTCAAGAATTAGACTCTGAAAGAATAGATCATTTTAAAGGCAATAGAATCTGAGTACCTTAGTAAAATATTGTAAAATCATAGTCATTAGTCCACGTAGGATATTTTAACTTCTTTGACAATTAAGCACCCTTTATTATATAAAAAAAGAGGTTCTATTTAGTGTCTGCCAAATACTGTAATCCCAGAAAGAAAAATAAGTATAATATTTCAATATGAAACAGAATGACTCACAACTGGCATTCGTTAAATGACTAAATTAAAATCAAGTTCCAAATTGTCTTATTTGAATCTTCATCTTAGGGAACTTCTTGAAAAGGCAGATTGCTGCTCTGGAGACAATGCAAAGAAGAGCATAGAATATTATATTTTGACTTTTTATATTCATCCTTCTCCTCAAGAAGCTGAAGCCCTTGTTAAGCTGAGGACTTCTTGTAACTGGAGAGCTGAGTTGGCCAACAGCATTCCCACTAGTCAAAGACCCTGCGAGGTGGCGGCCATACAACCCAGGCAGTAACAAAGGGAAGTTCAGGAACAGAGTTGTGAGAGCAGACCGTGGTGCGGATGTGGCGGAAAGTGGATGACACTGGGAAGGAAGAGACTGGGGAGAAACATGGCTTGGCATTATTGAGGGGAAATGAAAGTCTTAGGGTAAATCTTGAGGTTTTAAAATTATGAAAAAGTTACATAATGGAAAAAATAAGAAATTAAGTAGAAACTCTAGGAAAAACAGAAAGCTGTACAGAAATAAAATAGAACCATATATTATACTATTTGGCTCTCACGCCAACAATAATTTTATGGTCATCGTTAAGTAAAAGTGCCTGGAATTTTCAACTGTCAGGATAAAGCTTTCAGGATCGAATATGCACCACATATTTATGATTGAGAACAGAATGTAGCTGTCGTCACCTTGGCAATTTGAAATACTGATGACAATATTTGGAGGACTGAAGGTGGACAGTGAGCTGCGGGAAGAGCCAGGACAAGAACATTCTCATCACACAGAGTGGGGAGTCAAGAGATGCTGTATCTGTTGATGGGCTAAGAAATAAAGATGAAAACATGTTATTTACCATTATGAACATAACACAAGGAAAACCTAAGTGGTGTAACAGTGGGAGGAGATGGGGGGGTGGTATAAGTGAGCTATACCTTTATGCATCATAGGCAGGAAGTAAGTGGTTAATGTATAAAGTCCCTGAAGCTATAAATAGCTGCATAAACATACTATTTGTCAGCACAGACATATCATGGGAAGAAAAATATTAAAAATGGCTTCCTCTGTGGATCCATTCTAGATAGCTGTTGGTGGATGGGGTAACATTACTTTTCATTATAATCCCTTCCCTGTGAGGTGATTTTTAATTCGTGTTTATGTATAGGTTTAACACGTATTTTTAAAAAAACTATTGGAAAAATGGAAAACCCTCATTCACCGAGGATATAACCACTGTACACTTATTTGCTTCTGTGTGTAGTCTTAAGTTATTTCAAACTGGCCAGGATCAGTTCAGTACCACATCTCTCCTGGAAAAGCTTTCTGTAGATGCAGACCTGCAGAAATCCTCCTTCCTTTTCATCCTACTTCAAGACATTATCAGTTTTAACAGGGGGAATTTAAAAAAACTGCTTACTAATAAATAATGTAGTCACATGACTCAAATTCAAAAGGCCCAGAAGGAAGTAGAGTGATGTATGCCTGCTATTTGTGTTCCCCGTCCACTCAATGTTACATTTCTTGTTACCCTTCCAGGGCTTTCCAGAGTTATTTTATGTGTACAGAAGTTAATACACACATGCATATACACACACAAACACACACAGACAAATACACATTTCTGAAAACCTTCCAGGTTGCAAATTTTTTGATAGTTGGAGTTTATAATCTATTATTCCTAAAAGGAAAAATGATATATTACCAGGCAAAGATCCCTTTTCTTTCTCCAATTATTATATACTAGTTCACCAAGGATATATGCATAATAAAACACCAAGAACCTAAATATTTAACAATGTGCAGTCTTCAATAACGAAAGTTTGCTACTCAAAATGCGGTGTACGGATCACCAGCATCTATATCAGCTGAGAGCGGTCAGAAATGCATAAATCTCAGACCCAAATGCAAACCTACTAAGTCACATGCTGCATTTTGCTGAGATCTGCAGCTGCTGTATAGGCACACTAAAGTTTGAGAAGCACTGCTCCATAGGGTCAGTTGTGCATTATATTTTCTTTTCATGAGTTTACCTCTCTCAGTATGATTTATCACTTCACGCTTTTCTTCTTATGTGTAAACATTTTTATGTCTTTTAGGCTCACCTATTTTCTTCTTTTCCACTTTCAGAAGATATTTTTACTTAAGATGTGGGAAGATGATGGCAATAATGTGGAACCTGATTCGATATCAGCAGAGACTCAGTTCTACCTGGAGAACACCTGAGAAATGATTGAACCATCCTCTGGTCTTGCCTGGTCTTGCATAACATTTGCTGCTGCTTGTGATAGATTTATTATAGCAGTTTATTAATTTGGATGGGGAATTTTGAAAATAAATTTTTGACAATCATTATAGTGACTCTTCTGAGACTGAGAATTCAGATAGCAAGGAAAATCAGTGATTCTCTCCTTTGGCTTTTTTTTTTTTTTTTTTTTTTTAACACAAATAGTACAATAATATACAGACTGTGCTGTACTTTGATTTGCTTCCTTAGAAATCATTACATGTCAGTCCATAAAAAAACCTTCCTCAATCTTCTTTTATAGCAGTCAGGTACTTAATTGTGTGGCTCAGCCATAATTTAATAAAACGGACTCTTTCTGACAAACATTTGGGTTATCTTCTTATTTTACTATTACAAAAGTGTTACACAAATAACTTTGTACATATATCTTTTCGTATGTGTGAAAGTATGTCTACAGAAGTTGCTAGGTTGAATGACACAGCCTCTTGCACTTTTGATAGCTGTTGCTAAATTGTCCTCGATAGGTATTTGATTTACCCTCCACGTGAGAGGGGCTTGGTTCCCCACACCTTGTCCAATAACAGTGTGCTGTCAAAGTTTGGGATTTTTACCACTTTGAATCATGAAAAGATATTTCAGTGTCATTTTACTTTCCTTTTTGTTATGACAAATGTATCTTTTTATATGTTGGTGAGCCATTTGCTATTCTTGTCCTATGAACTGCCTAATCTAATCTTTTGCTCATCTTTCTATTGGGTTGTTGGCTCTTATTGATTTGTTGGACTCTTTTACATTACAAACAACTTTTTAACTGTCATATAAGTTAAACATCTTTTCCAGTTTGTTGTTTATCTTTTGCCTTTACTTCTTATGTATACAGTTTTTATATTGCTGTAATAATCAATCTTCACCCCCCCAAGGGTTTTAGCTGTCTGCATTCTGAGGTAATAAAAGAATTCTCCCATAGTTTCTTCTTTATTCATTTACAGTTTTATTTATTTTTAGGTTGTGATCCATTTAGACTTTATTCTGTTTTAATGTGTAAGGTATGATTTTCAGCTTATGTTTTCCCCCAGAGCTTCTAGTTATCCAAATCCTATTTACTAAATAATCTATCATTACATGAGGAACTTTTCAATGACACAGATTCCTAGAAGTTTCCCCCAGATATTATTTAGTAACTTTTGTTGGGACACCAAAAGAAAGTCCCAGGCTATTTAGATGTGCAGCCGTATCCGTGAATCATAGCAAGGAGATTCAGTCTGGAGGTGAAGGTGGAAGCACTTTGTTTCTGATACTGAATGTTATCCAAATGGTTGGTTGGAAACTTACCTTAATTTGGGAGAGGACAGCTGTTCTCCAGAAATAGTTTGATATTTGCCTGGATTTATTTTTGTTGATAAGACACAATATCAGCAAATTTATACAATGCCTGATGTTTCCTGAAATGGTTCTTTGGGCTTCACATAGGATATATGGGTAGCTTTATCTTTTTGTCCAAAATATTTAAGCATATTATTTTGCATATTGGATAACATTTCTCTCCTTGGAAAAGCATAAGCACCCTTCTTTCAGGGAGAAACTCAGTTTACCAAACTTTTCTTTCCTAGTAAATTGGAAGAGGTCTAGATCTATGACATGCTTGAGTTCAACCCTAAATACAATTAAAGGAGTGGACTCTGTGGCTTTTGGATTATTTTGTACCATCCCTTAGGCCCACTTACAGCCAGAAGGAAGAAGGATAAGTGTTGTCTGAGCTAGGACTAGTTTCCAGGTAGGCAGAATGGGGGATTTGAGAATGTTCTGAAGATTCACCGACACGCAGGCTGCTTTCTCACTGGCCTGCCGAGGAACCCAAACACTCATACTTGGGCACTTACTCTTTACACTGGGTTTCACAATAAACTTATACTAATGGAAAAAGGAGTTTATCCATTTGCTTTCCAGCAGGGGTTCTAGCTCAGTATTACTGCTGTCAGTTAACAGCAAGTTAGTTCTCAACCCTAGTTGCACATTAAGATGGTTGGGAATCCTTCAGAAACACTGATGCTTGAACCCCGTCCGTGATTCCAAACCACTCAGACTTAGGACCTCTGATCTCAAGTTCAGGCCTTCTTCCTCAGTATGATGAGCTCATTTAAAATAGCAGAATAGAACAGAAGAAAGTGTGGGCAAGAGGAGGATGAGGAAAAAGATCTGGTCTTAAGGCACCAAAGTAGTACTAGGAAACTTGGGGGTTCCAAGAGCCTGCAGAGGGTGCTAAATGTGCCAGGAAAAGCAGGTAAACTTCACATTGAAATATTTTTTTTTTCTCTATCTGAAAAGGCAAGTAGAATACTGCTAAAACTTATGTGGTAGAGATAATTGCTCCTTCACCAGGGGACAAAGTGTAGGAGATGCATCAGAACTTTCAGAGGAAAATGCTGATGTACTCTGTGCTCTTTTCTTGTGAATGGTGTGCTTCCTTAAAGTCTTGCCCTTTCTCCATATACAGCCCCATAAATACTGAGAAGCTTTCAATTCCACAGTTCCAAGGACTTGTTTAGGTTTTCTGTGGGGCTAGATGCCCTCATTTTCTTGAGGAAAAATAATGAAATTTTGCTAATTCATAATTTACAGGCTAGAATATTTGCTAAGATTTTGGATGCTATAAACAAAGGCTTATCTTGGCTTTCCAGCTTACATTTATAAGGAAGTCTCTAAAGCTTTTTACAAACAGTCCTTGGGCCTAAGAAACAGTTTAAATCATGCCATTCCTGGCAGGTCACTGCCTTGTCCCAGGGATGAATTTGGTGTTGCGTGCCGAGTAAACATTTATATTGCACAATTGTAAGCATTTAATGAAGCTGAAGTGCTTTTTGATTTTAGAGGCCGGCTACTTATAAGACATGTACTGCATTATGAACGCACTCTGAGAAGCATAACCAGACTTGAGGTTGAGCAGAACTTCTGGACTGAGCCTTCAGTGCTCCTCAGTGCAGAGCTGGGGGAAGCTGGGGTGGGGTCCCAGGCAGCCTTCTGCAGGCGTGGGGGAACTGATGTCCCCTGACCTGGGACATGGCTGGAGGCATCTCCCTCCTAATCCTCTTTATACTCTCCTAAAGCAGCACCACCTCCAATTCTTTCTTTTCTTCTTCTGTTCCCATGGGTGTCTGAATCAGCACCATGATCCCTTAACAGTGCCTGTCTTCAACAGCTGGTATGTGTGGGGACCTTTTTCTTCCTGTTGCTCTATTAGCAGTTCCATATCTTTAGCTTACCATAAAGATTGAGGGACCCTATCAGACTTCTAAAATGCGGACAGATGCATCACGGTATCAGGGACTGATTAATACTGCATGGATCCGTCATTTTTGACTTTGCTCCAGTGCTAACGCCATTTGTAGCACTGGCAAAATGCAGCCACTTTTCAGTTATGTGTTAAATAATAGAATAATAAAAATGGGAATAAGTCCATTTAGAACCAGAAAGAATTCACATGTGAAAAAATTTTTATAAGGCTTCTCTTTAATAATAGCCTCTCTATTCATATAATCCCTTTTTGCACTTAATATTTATAGTTAATATAAGAATTTCCCTCTCCAATTGTGAAATATGAGGGTAAGAATTTTATTTTCATTTTAGTATCCCCAGCTCCTAACATACAGCCTGACAGATGAAAAGTGCTCAATATTTGTTCAAAGAATAAAAGAGAGATGGGGCTGGTGTTTTAGTGTTTTGGATCCCGAAGGCTGAATTTCGAACACAGCCATTAGCTAGGAGCTCCTTGATGCTGCCTGTAGGATGGCTGAGAAAGTTAGCGCAGTGCGTGACAGGGATAAGCCACTCAATCCATTCTATTTACATTACCACCATTTCTTGGGTGCATACCACGTGCAGGTTTGGCCCTGGCACCTTCTATACGTCAATTCATGAAGTCCTGCCAACAGCTGTTGGTCTAGAAAGTGATCTTTTCCCTCTTTTAAAGAGCATAAAACTGAGACCCAGAGAACAGCAACCTAAAAATTCTACAATTGTTAAGAGCAGAACCAGCATTCAAATGTGCGAACATAGGAGTTGAGAACTCCTGTTTGGCTTTACTCCTGTGTTCCCTAGTTTTTAAGAGCAGCCAAAGACTGTTTCCCTGCCGGCCAGGGAAGGGGAAGGGAAGGATGGGTGGGGTGGGCGAGGGGCTCCTGTGTTCACCAGTCGCCCCTCTCGTCTCTTCCTAGCTGGTTGTTTGCGGCTTTCAAAAATCACTTAACGAGAACATTTGAAAAATTACTTAGAGCACGATAATCTATAGAATGTGATGTAATTATTGCTCACTGCAGGGCTGCCCTGAGAAGTGACAAGGGCCCGTATTGAAGCGGCTTGTGAAGAGGACTTAAACACTGTACCAGCTGCAGAGCCCTGGCTTCCTCCCAAGAGCTCCTGATGGGATATTCTCCATGATTTCTAAGACCACCTGGGGTTATTAGTCCCTTGAGGACCCCCATAAGACCCATTATTATCCTTTCCTTTGCTCCCCAGGTGCCTTAACTTGGATCCTTATTCGTTGTGAGATTGGAAAAAACATGCAGTGCAGGTTTTGTCTTAGGTAGCAATAAAATGCTATTACTACTGATCGCTAAATGTAAATGACACTGGAAAGCTATTTCTTAACGTCAGTAAATCCAACGTCTGTGTCATCAGGAACCAGAAATCTGCACTCTACCTTTTGGCTAACTCATAATCTGTATCCTTGTGGTAATTAGGACCCAGTTCTTACTTTGTCCTATTGTAGTAAGTGCTATTGATCGTTTTTAAATTTTTTTAGTTTTTATTTTTGGAGTTGAGTCTTGAGGCGACTTTAAAAGTTTGTTCCTGAGGAGACAAGAATCGGGTTTAAATCATAAAGTGAAGACTTTGAGTCACTGGCGTTCTTTTCCATGTGTATTTCCCAACACTGGAATATTAGAAATATTTAAAAAAGACTTTTGGAATAAAGGTATACTCCTAAAAAAAGCACTGATGGAAAAGATATGAATCTATGTAGAAAGAATATTTTAATAAATGTATAGAACTTTTCACCTAGGGCACACAAATAAAATAATTGGCTAAGAACATGGTCATTTTCAGTAATATTATACTAACAGTTTCTAGCTTAGTATCTCCATGTGCACTTTAAATTTTTTATTAACATGAATTCATTATGGAACAAATTATTGCAGTAGAAAGAAACATCAAAAGCTGACTATTTATTTATTTTTGTCAGTTCTCCCTCTTCCATGGAAATTATGTTTCTGAATATGAGGAATAAAACCAGGGGCGATTTCACTGATTTTGGCTAAGTCTGCCTAGTACGTGAGTGCCATTTTCAAAGTTACAATTCTTCCTCTTATGGGATAGAGAGCACCAAGGCGCAGGAGAGGGGAAGGCAACCACCTTTGCGTTTCTACTGTGTCCGCAGGTCATACACTTGATGTGTAATGTCGTCCCCAAGGTTCTTCAGAGCCATCCTTGAGGTGAATACTCTCACCCCCCCCTAAAGGAACACTGGATTCAGAGCCACATCTGTTTGATGCCAAAGCCCCAGTTTTTCCTACCATCCCTCCATGTCTTCATGGGATGCTTCTTTACAAATCTAAAGTAGAAAAGGGAATCATAAGAATTCTAATGAAAGTAACTATTTAGTTCAAAATAGCATTAATAAACCTGAATTTTAAGATGGAGTTTGACAATAGTTTACATATCTATGTTTTAACTAAAATTTAAAATTCAGGGGGCATAAATATAATAACTGTCATAGAACATAAAATGCTGGCAGCCACATAAAGACAAGGGGCAGGTTTCAGAAACAAACAAACAAACAAACAAACAAACAAACAAACAAACAAACAAAACCTAGAAAATACCCAAGTTAGATTCTATTTGAGTTCTATGCTCTGTGGTCTTTTGGTTTAAATGCAAGGGCTTTTGGATATCTTTTGGATTCACTTCCAAATCTGATGGAAGCAATGGAAATTCCCTCCAAAAAATGTCCATTGAGACATAATCATTTTTGCATAAAAATGTTTTTGATGTGTCAAAGATTCCTTAAAGATTCCACCCAACTTTTACCTTTTCCTGTGGTCCATGAAGTCAACCTGGAATACATCTTTGTTTAAGTCATATTATAGATCTCATTTTGTAAAATATTGGCTGAACTTTGTTTATTAGAATTTTGTAAGGTCTAGAAATGTAAATGAACCTTACATTAATAGTTTAACTAGAACAGGATCCATGTTTGAGGAAATGTATAATTGGGGAAATAGAAAGATATGGAATTGCAGGTTGGATCAGGGTTCTACTAAAAGCTCACACTTACGTAGTACTTAAGGACAATTTCAGTGAATTAAAGGCCTTTATGTATTAACCATCATAATGTCACCAGGCAGGGAAGTTCTGAGATGTTAATAAGCTGTCCATGGCTTTACATCTTGAGATAGTTGGAATTTGGCCCTTAGCTGAGGTGCCAAAAAAATGTTATAAATGAAGAAAACTAAAATTACCTAAAAATGAAGAAATTACCTATAAATTTCTTTAAAATTTTTTATTTCCTATAAATTGCCTATAATTTATATTTACCTTTAATTTATAATTACCTTTATTTCCTATAAATTACCTATAAATGAAGAAAACTCAATTACCTAAAATTTCAAAATATCTGGATGTTTGGTTGTATATCTGACTAACTGACCAGGTTTATTAGATTTCTATGAGGTGTTGAGCTTTGAGTGGTGTAGATGGCATTATGAAAAGGGCACAGAATTCCCAGGTCAACCAACTTGTGGACCAGGTGCTGCTGTTCTCTTTAATAGCTTCCACATGCTCCTATATCCTTGAGTGATAAACGCCGGAATGGCATTATTAAATTTTAAAATGACAGCTAACTTAAATGGAATGTTAAGATTTTTAAGTTTAATTTCAGAATTATGTCCCTTAGTAAAAAAATAATTTTTAAAATAAATATTTCTAGAACTCATGACTAGAACCTGAAAGCAAAGTCTTCACTTCAGCACTGGGAAGTGTATGAAACAGTTTCCTGACCATACAATGATGTGAGCTCATCGCCGATAATTAGTCTGCAAGGTCTTTTGAAGGGCAGGCTATTTGTAAACTCCTTTTGACTTAGCTGGCAATACAGAAAAAGTCCTTTTTCCATGGCTAAATGATACTTGAGAAAAGAAAAAAATGTGGCGAAGCTGGGTATATCTAGTCAAAATAAAAATGACTTTCTTATTTCTGCAAGAGCAAAATCTACCACTTATAGAAAAAAAAAAAGAATGTATAAATAGAAATAGAATTGGGTCACAGTGCATTTCCTTATTTCCCACTGGATGTTATTACTCAAGCACTGTGTTTTTACCTCTTTTATAATACCTGTCATTCTTCCTTGTACTTTAGATAGCAGTTCATCAACCCGTGCTGTATTCTTAGCTTTTTTAGGGTGATTATCATGTCTTTATTTATCTTTGTATACACTTCCTGTGCCCTGCCCCCTTTCTTGCACCAATTTCTGCTCCACTTGGGATTTTGTACCCACAGATGTGCCATGAATATTTATGAGATTAAAGAGAATGGTCCTATATCAAGTCAGGAAATTTCTGACCCATCTGTACAAATTACTTAAATATTCTCTTTCTCACTGAGGTAGCGAGGACTCTAGATTAGTGCTCACTTTTCCCCTCTAAACATGACAATACCAATAGGATATTCATTTCTTCTAAACCAACGCTATTACCTCTCATTATTCAGTGTGTCTGCGCTGATGACCACAATCATTGCAGTCTGTCAACTTATTCCTGTTAACACACCCATTTTGGAGGCTGTTATGACACCTCATCTGTTGATCTTCTTGCTTAAATAGGCATTAACCTAAATAAGAAATTGTTCATTTCTCTAGTGAGCTAAAGAGCACAGAAATCTGGAGACTTCTTGTCATGGAGAGTGGTGCTGGGTCACTAGAAGGATTTCACAATTGTGGTGTCTACTTTTCAAACCAATCCTTCTTCCATGTCGTGATGCTTTTATATCATTTGTTTTGCCTGCCTTCCTTTCTTTCTTCTTTCTTCTCTTTCTCCCTTCTTTTCTCCTTACTTCCCTCCTTCCCTCACTTTCTTCTTTCCTTTGTGGAGAAAGCCAGCCCAATTCCTTCAAGTTGTGGTTGATTTTAGAGTCTTTTATTGACATATATTGGTGTGCTAGGGAGTATCTGAAACATTTTTTTCAGATTTTTAAAATGTTTATATTATTTTATTACCTTTATATTATTTTTATATTAAAATAATCCCCAAATTTATATTTTAAATTTACATTGAAACTTTAAAGAAATCATTTCTAAATTGTCTTTGAACTATGTATCCAGAAAGATTGGAGGCACAAGAGCTCTCTCTCTCTCTCTTTTCCTGTTAGGAATATTTCTGTGACATTTTTGAGAAGTATTCGAACCTCCTTTTAAGACAAACTTTTCTTTGCAATCCTACTGTCTTCATCTTATGTCTTGGGCTCTAGGTGGAATCCCAGCATTCCCTACTCAAAGCCCAGCTGATCTCTGGAGGCAGGTGGGCTGTGCTGGAGAGCTATTGTATGGGCTCTTGGGAATCCATTTTCAGCATTTCTTCCTAAAAATCAACTTGGTAGTTTGAAATTGTCCATGGTGGAGGGTCACACCATAGAAATTGGCAAAGGCTACAAATAAGCCCCTTTGCTTTTTTAAAAAGACCTGGTTGTTGAGTACATACCAGCATACCTGTAAGGTTGATGCATGGGCTAGGTGTCTTTCTTATGCTTCATATGTTACTGCTGCGGCCTCATCAGCTATTATGTGTTAGTCTCTGGGATAAGGGAAGCAATCAACCCTTGTCCTAGGTCTCACAAATAGCTTGATTATTAATCAAGTGGTCATTTGGCCTAGCTCCCTGTACTCAGTCCCATGCTTGGAAGTATGGATGTGTTAATTCTAGACAGAACCATAGATAAGGGAGCTAAAGGCCATAGTGATTAATGACTTACAAGGTCACAATTCTAATTAGAGGTAAAGCTGGGACAAGAATCCAGGTTTTTTTAGTCCCCAGTAGGTTTTGTTCCTGCTATACGACGCTGTCTCCCATAACATAAAAAACCTTAAGTCATAAGTGTTCCTTTGTAATGAACTTAAAGGCATTGCAGGCTAAAGAATGTCACTAGCTCAAATAATATTAATCTTTCTTTCTTTTTTTCTAATCTGAAGGATAAGATACAACAAACAAAAATAGAAAATGTAAAAATATTGGTGAAAAAACTAATAAATTAATATGTTAAGAGACATATGCTTTTAAACAATTTACCATCATCATCTGTCAACTTTTAAAGGAATGCCTGGATCTAGCTCTCATGTCTCTAGACCAAAATGGCACAATTTTCTCAGTAATTTGAATGTTTGTTTCCAACTCACTTGTTAAGGAAACTGCCTCTTTAGTAGGAAACAGAAAGACAGAGGGCAGCACGGGGCCGGGGTGCCAGCTGCCCTTCAGAACAGGATGGCATCACTTGCGCATCTGAAGAGGTAGCCAGGAAAACAAGAATGTCAAGTGCATCTACCCACGTCTTCTCCCCCACCCCTCCAGAAAGAAATGCAGTGTATCTTTCTCATTGTTTAAGAAGAAAAGGGGAATCTTGGAGACAAAACCATGAAGGATAAATGAGTGCTCTGCCAGTTCAAAGTCAATGTGAGATTGGACCGGGGGAGCGTGCAGAGCTCAGAAGGTATTATTTTTAGAGGGTGTGAACAAGAGAACTCGCCTGGCAGAAGGGTTTTGCAGGCCCTTCCAGCCCCAGTAATTGGATAGGTTTGGCAGCCTGCAAGAGGGGCTCGTGGTTCCTGATGAATGCTGCACTTGTGCACGGCCGTGATTTAGCGGGCTGCTGAATAAACACAACCCGGGCACGGGAAGGTGATAACCACCAGCCTCAGCAGAAAGAGAGAGCCTATAAATATGCCAGGGTGTCAATAGACGTGATTGCATCCGCCTTCACAAGACTGCTGATGAGGTCTGACGGGGCAGCGCTACTTCATTAATGCGTCACAGTGGCGAAGAGCGCCTGAAGGGCACAAAGAGCAGCAAGCAGCCACAGCCGCAGGCTGTCACCTCTGCTGCAGCTATCTGCAAGGCCAGCCTGGAAGAAAGGCAGCCATAGGCCAAGGAAGATCTCATAGGCTGGGGCTTCCTCCTCTTGCTCCTCTGTCCATCCCTTTGTTTTCCCTCTCCCTCCATTTCTATCCCTTGGCTGTATCTAGAATCTTTCCTCTTGCTGGGCAGAGCATTTGTAACAAAGGAAAGATAAGGGGCTTAGACGCCCAAGTGGAGAGTAGAGAGCTTTTAACTGCAGGAGCGTTAGGATGTGAACACTCCTGTTAGGACCGAAATGAGAAAATCCCGAGAGTGCGTCTGCTCAATTGTCCGGAGGGGAAAAATCTTTCTAGGGAAATCAACTATAAAACAATTCCAAAGCCGAAATAAAGCTGTTTTCCTGAACTAGTTTTCTTTTTTGCTCCAGGAAATCACAAATGAATGTCCCCAGGCACCTCCTGGCTACCCCACTCTTCATGTCCCCTTCCCTAGGCTCAGATGCTTCTCTTTTCCTGTTGCTCCCAGACACCCATTTGCCCCTTGAAATTATGTCTCCTTTTCCAAGGCCAGAGCACATAACTCATGCTCACCCTCCTGCTCAGCTCTTTTGGGCTCTGTCCTTTTCTGGCTGATTTTGATACATGGAACAGAGCCACTCCACCCTGATCATTCAGTCACTGGAACCACATTTTCTGATTGCTGTGTTATCGATTTGGCTGTGGCCCGTCCAGAGAAATGGAAAGGACAAATGATTGGGAAATAAATTTAGTAGTTCTCTTTGGCACTGTCCTCTTCTTCTCTACGCAGTGCAACACTACAGCTATTTATTTCATCTTTGCAATTTTCAGGAAAATGAGGAGGTCAAGAAGAGGTTTTAAAGCAAACTGCCCTATGTTTCCCTAGATGGTCTGCCTTTTACAGCTACGCCTATCTCAATACTATGAATCATTATGAATAACATATTATCAACAAGTATTATAATATTTGTTGGAGACTACCTTTCTTTCACAATAATTTTACCAATAGAAAAAGATAAGCAGATACCTGAGAATTACCTGTATTGCTTAAAGCTAGGTTTGTTTCCAGAAAGAGAATCTTCTACACTGTAGCATCCTTTTTTCTTGGCCTGCTGCCTTGTACCAGATTTCTAAGTTTCAAAGGTTTGATGTAGTCCTAAAGATTTTTTTTTTTTTTTTGGTATGCTATATTTTTGATGTTTGGTTACACAGTTTATATGCAATAATGCTAGTTAAGGCTAAAACTTTTAAAGCACCATTTGAAAACTTACATACATTCATGATTTCATGAGTCCAAGCCCGAATTCTGCCCCAGCTGATGTTGAATGTATTCTCAGCAAGGATTTTGTGAAGTGTAGTGTTTTTTTTTTTTGTTGTTGTTGTTTTTGTTTTTTTGGTATCTGGACAAACTATTCAGAAAAATACCCATTGATAAGGAAAGTACTTACGATGATTTGGCTTGGATTTTACTTGGTTTGGTCTTGTCTAACTCTGCCTCTAGGTGACAGACTCCCTCTGGGAAGCAGCGACATCATTTGTCTTTAATACCCTCCAGAAGGCCTTGCTTGGTGTTTATGCATAATAGGGTAGAATAATTGTTAGCTGAATAAACTCTAAACCATATTTTAAGTATTTCCTTTTTTTTTTCATCGGTAAGGGGATCGCAACCCTCGCAACGAGCGCCACGCTCAGCCAGTGAGCGCACTGGCCATCCCTATACAGGATCCAAACCCGTGGCCTCGGTGCTACCAGCGCTGCTCTCTCCTGAGTGAGCCATGGGGCCGGCCCAATATTTTAAGTATTTCAACTTCAGTTAAAACATTATTTTGATGTATGGAATGGGGAAAGAGGGCACACAGGGATACTCCTAAAAGTATGCTTAACCTGATAATAAATTTAATTCAACGTTTTTACCAATAGTCCCTTTTATTTATTATCATTTAGAATAAAAATACATGAAATCACAAAAGAGGCAAAATCAAGCTAGGAAATTAAAAGATTCCTTAAGAAAAACAAATGAACACGGATATTCATCAGGCAAATAACAAAAGAATAAGTGTAGTCAAGTGTGTGAATGATAAGTGCTGAGAGAGTAGCTGGATCTCCTACTTCACAAATGCAAAATGAGCAAAAGGAAAGACAATCGATAAACCTCTTTGACTTATAAGCTTTGGAAATGACACATATCCCATCCCCCAGCATTTTTTTTTTTCAGGGCAAAAGAAAATCCAGTGACCAAAGAAGAAGAAAAACACATGGAACGAGATAACAAGCCTAAGAAGAAAAAATTAAGGCCTGAGAGGAGGAAGGCAGGCTGGAGAAATAGAGAAGTGGAAATACAAACTGTGGACCTCTGTGCTGGCTACCTGGTCAAGTTCACTGTCCTCAGACACGTGGGCTCGGCAACAGGGGTTAAGTGTGTGAAGTGTAGAATATGTTATTAAGGATGTGTGGTAGCATCTCTGCCTTCATGCCCGGGTAGTTATTTCTCCTCCTGCTTTCACTCCCAATCTATTCCTTGACGATCTATGGTGTGGCTGCTTCACATGTGATAAATCTGCCCATTGTTACCCACCACAAACTTGTTATATCATGAAGACAGAGCCAGGTAAATGCTCTGAGTTTTAGTTTCTTTATCATCAGCAATTTGATTAAGAAGTGCCTTGGTGTAGTTTTCTTTATATTGCTTGTTGGATTTCACTGGGCTTCCTGCAACTGTGGGTTTCTTACTCTCATCAAGTTTGAAATAATTTCAGTCATTATCTCTTCAAATATTTTTTCTTTTTCTTCTCCTTTGAGAACTCCAATGACACGTATATTAGTCCACTTGAAGGTGTTCCATAACTCCCTCATGCTCTGTTCATATTTTTGTTAATCTTTTTCTTTTTTTCCCCCCTGTATTTCATTTTGGGCTGTTTCTATTGCTATGTCTTCAGGTTCCCTGATCTTTTTTCTCCATTTTAAAATTTACTATTTATTCCATCCGGTATATTTTTCCACTCAGACATTGCTGTTTTCATCTTCATAAGTTTAATTTGGATCTTTTTTATATGTTCCATGTCTCCACTACTCTAGCTTTTTGAACATATGGAATACGGTTATAGTAACCAATTTCATGTCCTTATTTGCTAGTTTTAACATGTGTCAATTCTGGGTCACTGTGGATTGCTGATTTTTCTCCTCATTATGAGTTGTACTGTCTAGCTTTTTTGCATGCTTGGTAATTTTTGATAGGATGTGAATTTTACCTTGTTGGGTCCTGAATAGTCTTATTCTTACAAATCTTCTTGAGCTTTGTTCTGGGACACCTTTAATTTATTTTAGACATGGTTTGATCCTTTCAAGTTTTGCTTTTCAACTTTGTTAGGGGAATCCGGAGCTGCATTTAATCGAGTTAATTTCACCCCATTATTGAGGCAAGACCCTTCTGAGTACTTTATCCAATGCCTTGCAAATCACAAAGATTTACAAGGTGACTGAGGGGTGAGGAGGAACAGACACTATTCCTGGCCCTATGTGAGTTCTGGGTACTCTTCCCTCTAGTTCTCTAGATAGTTCTCCCTCTGGCTTAGAATAGTTTCCTCACAAGCATGAGCTGATCGATGCTCGGATAAACACTCATGGGGGCCTCTGCAGATCACTGGAGCTCTCTCTGTGCAGCCCTCTCCTCTCCTGTGGTATGTTCCTCGAACTCTAACCACCTTGCTCTCTCCACTCCCATCTCCAGCTGCTCACCTCAGGGAGTCTCTGGGTTCTACCTAATTCTCCTTCCCTTCTGCATGGCCTGGACCCCTCTCTCAAGGAAGCAACCATGAGGAATGGCAAGCTCTCTTCATCCCGTTCCATCTTTCCGGGGATCTCTGTCCTTCACTGCCTGATGTTCAATGTCTTAAAAACTGTTGTTTCATATTTTTGGTGTTTCAGATGGATGGCCTTTCAGGTATATCTCATCTTTGTTATGCTTTCTTGACCAGAATCACATGCTATTAATTTTGTTATCTTTAACATGACCCTTTAATTTTTTTATTTACCTACAGAATTGTAAGGATAAAGTAAGAAGATGTATTTTTAAAAGGCATTTACCTAACATATTTATAGCCCATTTTCTATTAAAGATTTACAGAGATAAATACATAACCAACAGATAAGATGGTATGTTGGAAAATAAGATAAAACCAGGGCCAATATTCCAAATGCTTCTCTTAAAATTTCATTAAACTGAAATTTGTTGAGGGCTTGCTTTGTGCCAAGCTGTGGCAAGCTGCTGAATAGATGCCTGCAACACTGTACTGTGGACAGAGGGAGTGCAAACTTCGTCATGTCTCCAAGATGACACTCACCGACTGCTCAGGAGAGGCATGACTTTACCTGATGTTAAGAGTGGAGTTCTTCCTGACGCTCCTCAGAAGAAGAACCATGTGATGCAGAGACTGGCACCCTCATGCCGTCTCTCACTTCTCCTTTTGCACCCATATCAGCAGCTTGGCACTCTCTGAACTGCTTTAGGCTTTCTTAGGACTGTGTACCTTCATTCCTCTTGTACCTTCTGCCTGGCTTTCTCTCAGTACTGCTCTCACCTCTTCCAGGAAGCCTTCCTGGGTTCCCCCATCAATGCTTAATGCTGTCTTAAGAGACCCCAAGTCTTTAATACTTAACTCTGGCACAATTCATGTGATGTTAGGTTATCATGGTTTGCTTGTCTGTCTTCACTCTAAACTCTAAGCTCCTTAAAGGGAGGGATAATAATTTTTTATTCTGTATTCCCAGGGCCTAGAATACAATGTCTGGCACATAATAGATGATAACAATGTTGAATGAATATATGGAATAAATGAGTTAATACTAAAATAAATAGAAGAGACAAATCCAAAGGCCTAGTCCTCACGAGTTCTCTCAATATTTGTTCACAGGCTAATGCCAAAGCACAATTCTGGTGAGGCATATAGTAGTTCAGGTATTCAATTAACTGATGGTCCAGCAGAAAATAATGTACGTGAAAATGTGAAACACTATTATTCTGCTACTTCAAAGTTTTGTTCAGGGCTGACCCTCTTACTGTATATGATCCTTACATAATTTTTCATGCTTATTTTATTAGGGACTGAATATTTGTCTCCCTCTGCCCCCCCCCATTCACATGTTTGTTTGTTTGTTTTTGGCAATTATGATCTGGCATTTTATTTTATTGAAACATAATTGGTTGTACATATCTGTGGGGTACAGCATTGAATATCAATACCTGTGTGCAATATGTGATGCTCAAATCAGGGTAATTAGTATATTTAACGTTACACAATGTGATCAGTTTTTGTGGCCTTTTACCAATTTCTTGCTAACACCCCCAAATCATGTGCTGAAGCCTAAAACCCTAATGTTATGGTACTCAGAGGTGGGGACTTTGGGAGGTAATTAGGTCATGAGGGTAGAACGTTCCTGACGGGATTAGTGCAATTACAAGAAGAGACACTAGAGACGATCTGTCTCTCTGCCATGTAAAGATACAATTAGAAAGACAGCCTGCTGTAAACCAGGAAGAGGGCCCTCCCCAGGTACTGACCCGTTCGTCTTGGGCTTCCAGGCTCCAAAACTGTGAGAAATACATTTCTGTTGTTTAAACCACCCAGTCTGTAATATTCTGTTATGGTGGCCCGAACTAAGACAGCACTATTATATCTTATTTTAGTAATAATAATTATTTTACTAATAATAAGTTCCCTGAAAATAGCTCCTCCCTTACCAGCACCCATTTTTCTCTAGTATCTAACTACGATGCTGATTATACAGAAGCTGTTAAGTTGAATGAATAAAAATTTGAAACCTTCTAGAGCCCTGCGATCTTGTCTTTGTGTTTCATTCTACTGCACATGTGTGCTTACATTATTGATATGATGATAACAATTCTTCTCATGGGAACATTTAGAGATTATTTCATTTGAATGACTAAGTCGTTATTTTTGTGGCATAATGTTTGAAGAAACTACTTGTGGATAACAGAAAATTACCAATTTTACCTTAAAATAGTGACTAAAGGGATTTTGGTTTGCTATGAAGAGAACTAGGTATTTTTCTCCTTATATAATTAGAACAGGGGAAAAAAGGGCAAAGTCTAAGGACTCTTCTCGGATGTGTAGTTGTTTCCTCCTGTTTTCAAGAAAGGGACCTGCTCCTACACTGGGCAATTTGCCTAATTCTGCCATTGAACCCAGTGAGCTGTACTTGGCCAACATCTGCTTTTCCTGTTCTCTGGATCATGAGGCCACTTGCCAAGGGCACTCATGTCACAAGACATGACCTCCATCCTCAGGGAGAGGAGGTGAAATTGCTGGTCCCTGAGTTGGTGGCCTCGTCTGTCCTATCCACTTTTTTCTCTCCAGTGTCTGACCTAGGGAACAAAGTTTAATAACTATTTATCAAATGAATGGATGGATTCTGTCATAGTACAGCAGTGACATAATGGAAGCTTCACCAAATTAAGAAATTACAGAGTGAGTTTGATTAGTTCTGCCATTGTCCGAGTGTAAGGTAAGGAGGTTTCTGAGCAAGACTATGTGGAGGAGGTGACATTTGAGTTGGGACTTTGAACACAGTAGAATTGTTTCAGACAAAGAAAGTAGAAAAGGTATTTTAGTGGATGTTAAGACCAGTGGCAGGCAGATCTAAGGAACTGGTCTACTAAGCAAGGCAAGAGAAGGCAAAGACCTGGCTTGGGGATAATGTCAGTGGGACTGGAGAGGAGGAGCAGATTGAGGATTTACATGAGAAAATCAATCAATGGCAGTTTAATGCTGACTGAGGAGCCATGTGAAGGGCATCCCAGGGTGGGGGGAAGGGCCACCGTCTTATTCTGTTTCTGTTGCTTATAACAGAAATACCTGAAACTGGGTAATTTATAAATTTATAAAGAAATAAAGAAATAAAATTTATTGCTTACAGTTTCAGAGGCTGGGGAAAGTCCCAAGTCCAGGGGACACATCTAGTGAGGGCTTTGTTCTTGTTGGTGACTCTGTTCGGAGACTCAGTGTGTCACATGGCAGATGGTGGAGCAAGAGAGAGAGCTAACTCCTTCTCTTTTTAAACCCTTCAGAACCACACCCCTGACCATCATTCAACCGTAAACAGATTAATCCATTTACTTCTGCAGGGTCCTACAATCTGATCACCTCTTTAAGGCCCCACCTTTCAATTACCATAATAGGATTTCCCACCCTCTTAACACTGTCACAGTGGGGGTTATGTTACTAATACATGGATTTTAGGGAACACAATTCAATCCAAGGAAGCACTGCATCCCCTCCCTTCCCCCTTCTACTCTACCCATTTTTGCTCTCCCAACTAGAACATGAGCTCCCTAAGAGGGACCTGTCTCTGTTCACTGCTGAGTCTTCTGTACCTAGAACAGTTCTTGGCACACTCAGATGTTGCAAATGTCATTCAAGGATGACAGTATTGCCTGGATTCTACCTACCATGGTGAAATCTCACGGCTTTGTGTGTGGTTTATATTCCAGCAGGGAGGACTTCTATGTCCAAACTTTGTCAGTTTGCTGTACTTGTCCATTCTACTTGTGCTGATGTTTTGCAGCAAGTCGAGAGATCAGCATAGGATACTGTGTGCTGGGATAAGAGGTGGAACAGGTAAATGTGATTAGACGTTCACAGTGGAACTCCCATATCACATTTTCATGACCACAGAAGGGGCCTTTAATCATGATAATTTTAACAATAACTAATATTTATTGAGAATCTAGTATATATTAGGACCTCTGCCTAGCACTTTATGTGGATTATTTCCTATAATCTTCATAAAAACCTTGTTTTATTTAATCTTAACAACAACCAATTATAATTTTTATTTGGAGTTTACAGATGAGAAAACTGATGCTCAGGGGTGTTGTACAACTTTAAAAGGTTCCATAGCTAAGAAACCACCTGCTGGTTTCTAATCAAAACTAAGGAGCCAGAGGCAAGGCTGAAAATGGATGTAAAGAAATGGTGGTCCAGCGCCCAGGCTAGGAGAAGAAGACCTGAGGAAATTCCTTCCGCTGTATGCTACCGTCCTTATTTTCATGCTCCTCATTATACCTTCTCAGTTGTTTTTGGGACACACGGTCAATAGTGGATCTCAATGCATAGTCACGTACTGAGATTCCTTTGTTTGATGGCGTAAATTCATCAAGCAAATGGAAAATATTTCAATTAATAAGTCTGAGTTAAAGGTAGGCAGTGACCAACCAATCAGTCAACTTGTGTCCCTTGGCATGAGAAAGTCAACTTTGTGTGACACTCTGGGTTCTCAGGCCTGAACCCAAAATGTTAATGTCAGATATCTGTGCTTCTAACTGAGACCAAACTCGAGGTTCCAGAGAGCAGAAGGTCAGAGCACTAACATGGGTGCGTTATAATTAAGCAGGTTTCCAACACAAAGCTTCATATAAATAGACACTGGCTCTAGAAGATGCTCAATGTTTGGTTTCTGAACCTATTAATATATAATGAGGATACGATGTAATTAATATCGTTTGTTTTGATTTTCTGTTAAATCTGCTTTAGTAATAAGAATGCAAGGCAATTATTCAGAAAGCCTTTTCAACAAATGTCAGTTTTCATTGATTAAAAATCAAGTCAGTGCTTCATTTGAAATGATATTTACAAGCATGCTTTAAGCTGAAATGAATAATTATCAGGTTATTGAACTGCAAGTTATCTGCAAAGAATTGTCAACTTTTTTTTCCCTTTTTTTCACTAAGGCTTGATCTCAAATAACAATAGAGGACAAACCAGAGGGTATTGAGAAGAAGTGTCACTCTTTTGCTTTGAGGGATTTAATTTTCTTTGTGTAGTGTTGAAGCCACAGTTTCTCTCCCCTGTTGGTTGTAGAATTTCCAGATACTGAAGTTTTGGGTGGTCAGAGACAGGCTTTGTTGCTTGGGAGGGACTCGAAGTTGTTTATCATGCAGTGATCTGAAATTCCTCTGCTTTCCTGTGGTCCCGCTGCAGCGAACGGTGGTTATGCCGAGCTGGCTGAGGAATTTCTTTTCATTCTAAAGTGGCTTTTGTTTCTATGTATTTCTTTTTCATTCTTTTGCATGAAACAATGGTAAAGCTGTGTGTCATCTGTTATTCACAGAGTCGTGCTGAAGGTAATGTGGGTTCAGAGCCATTTGTTTTTTCTTGGATTGAAGAATGTGCACAACAAATGCCAGCAAATGCAGACTGCACTGTGTTCACATTTACAAACAGACACATACGTGTAAATCGAGTCACCAAAACTATGCACTGAACGGATTTTAAAATAGTGTTCTTTGTGTGACTAACTCTTATTTGAAGTACTCCAATGAAATGACAAAAGCCCATTAATATATGCTCTCCTTATTCACCTACTCATCCTTTGTACTGGCCACTCTTGCAAGGGCTTGCAACATGACAACTACAATGCTGTCTCAATCCCCTACCTTGTGGAACTCACATTCAAGCCAGGGAGACTGAAAATAACAAACACACACAGGAAGTATTGGAGTTTGTCAGATGGTGACAAGCCATCCAGGAAAGTTAAGCAGAAAAGCGAATGGGTGCGTTGGGCAGGGAGTTTTAGTTTGCAGTTGGGTTGTTAGAAAAGCTTTACTGCAAAGGTGATAGTTGAGCAAAAGCTTGAAGAATGTGAGGAAATGAGCCATGTGGGAATCTGGGGAAGCAGAATTCCAGCCTCAGGGAACAGAACATGCAAAGGCCTTGCAGTGGTGGGTGGCTGGCTGTAGAAGCAGAGCAAGGAGGCCAACGTAGCTGGTACAGGGTAAAAGATGAGGAAAATAGCAGAAGAGACAGCAGAGCCAATTGAAGAGTCACATAATGATATCCCTGGTTCTGGATGCCCACATCTGTCATAAAAGAGAAATTTTATAATAATGGGAGGCTAGGAGGCTGCTGATCTGACAGGTAGCTCACGTCCTTCTTTCTGAGATTTTCCCTGTGGGATCATTGGGAACTAAGCTATTTGATCAATGGCCACCATAATATAAATGGGAATACTTCTGCAACCCTGGGTTCTCGGGTCTGGTCAGAATTTAGCCCTACCATGTCAATGAGTCCCACGTGTATTGGAAACATTTCTTTTTTTAAGAGAGAAGTTAACAAAGAGAAAATATGTCAAAGATGAGAAGGGTGAATAACCATTTAGTTGTAATTGAGAGCAGTATTGAATACAGACATATGAGTTAATTGTGGCAGGGTTTTCAGATGCAATTCTGAGTTTTCTTCTAAATTGCGATGTTTTGGTAGTTGTCTTCATGTGAAAAATGGACTGAATTTTTAAATACCATGTCCCTGATTCCTACCTCTCAGAATGTTCTCTCTCTCCCGTTGGTCTTTCTTGGGCTCTACCTAAATAGCAGGAGAAAGTCAAGTAACATGTCTGGTTGAAATGACTAGATTAAGACAGTGGGGTGGGAGGAGAGAAAGAGAACTGGAGTTCATATGGTACTTACTTTGGTCAGGCACGTTACTTCTTTTGGTCCTCACAACTGTCTCTGAGGTAGACGGAGAAACTGTTCAGCAAGCTGAGCAAACTTCTCTGTGCTTCTGACTCCATCACACGTCCATGGAAGGGGGTTCCATTAAGTAATAAAGTAGAGTGTGGGAAGATGTCGAAGTCAGGATCCTCACATGCAGGCTAAGGGAAATGCTCCTTTAGAGACTGAAACCATCTCTGGCATCAGGGAACACTGCTTTCTTAGGTTATCCATTGTAGTCTGCTGGAAATTTAAATATGACCAGAAAATATTCAAGGATCCAACCAGTAAATGATCAAAAAAGTGTGTGATTAGGGTGGATGAAAACCTGGGAAATGTGAAGACCCTTAGTAATTCTATGGCATCAGAAAATTAAATTTGTATAATAACAAATTATGATATAATGAGGTCACATTAGTGGAATAAGAGGCCCAGATGCCTCAATGATTTAATCTCTCTCTCCGTGTAAGCTTGCATCAAATTTTAATGAGTATTTTGATTGATAACATATTTGGTTCAAAATAGGTCTTTGAAGACAGCTGTAAGAGAGCATTTTAAAGATGCTATGATAGAAACTCATTTCATTAAGTAGCTGATAAGAAAAAAATCACTGTATAAACCTGCTAGTGTCAGACATACTGTTATGACCCATCTACTCCTATTGAGAAAAAGGACAGTAATGTATCTTTATTGGTCTATTCTTTGAACACTGTAGAGCTCATTTTCCTTATTGAAGAAAAATACCAGTGAAACAGGTAGAGTAAAAGCATTAAATTTAAGAAAAAAGAACTTCAAGCACAAGCTGCCTAAGTATAAAATAGCTTTGGTTCCTCAGCTTTTGGTAAAATTGTAATGGCTTTGAGGGCTCAGGGATTATCTCCATGGGGCTGAAAGCTTAGACCAGTGCTGTACAATAGTAATATAACGCAAGCTACAAATGCAAGCTATATATATATATATATACACTTCCAGAATTTCTAGCAGAAAAATTAAAACTATAAAAGGAAACAGGTGAAATTGATATATATTATTTAACCTCAACTATCTAAAATATTATCATTTCTACATGCAATCTATATGAGCATTATTAATGAGATATTTTATATATATTTTTGCACAATTCTTTGAAACAAGTTCTGGTTCTTCCACCCAAAAGAATGGAGAACAAGTCTAATTCCTCATCCACATGACAGTCTTTCACATTTTGCGAAAGGCCTTATTTGCTCCCTAGGTCAACTTTTTGACATGCAAAACATTCACGTTCTAATAACCTTTTTTTTTTTTTTTTGCCTCTTCATATGTTCCTGGTCACTGTCCTCTGGATGTCCTCTTGTTTTTCACAAATGTCCTTCTTTGATTCTCAGAATTAGTGTTATAAGCATAATGGGAGTGTCCATTCTTCTTCCTTGTTTGGAATTTATGCCTCTGTTAGTGAGACAAGCTATTAGATGAATCTGATAGTTTACTAGATCGGACAATAGACTCAATTAAAGGGTTCAGGACGAAACTGCCAATTTCTTCTGCCTGGAAATGCCTTGAAGCTAGGGGTATATTTACTGTAAAACCAATGAAGCTCTAGCTTCAAAGTCCTGTCTAGCATTGGCACATTTAAGGCCCTGGGAGGACCTTAGCAATGTGTTCATATGGTCATTTGATTTTGTAAATTTTACAAAAGTAATATATTTTACTGTCTCTTACTACTCTGACAACTTTAGATTTCTTGCCTATGTTGGGAATGACTGTAGACTGTTTTTGAATTGAACTAGGGATGGAGCTAAGTTGGGAATATATTTAGTTTGGATTCAGTGGGATAATTATGGGGTTTGCAGCCATTTACAGATAGTTATTTCAAGCTCACCCAGTACAGGAATGAGTTCCAGAAGTCTTTCTCTTTCTCTCTGGGTCTACTCACCAGCATTAAAACATAATGGCAGGGTCAGATGTTGTACGTAAGTATAACTATTTCCTATGGATTCCAGAACCAGAAGCTGGTCTAAGGAAAATTTTTTCAATTATCCCTGAATAATTATAGTAGATGACTTATTGATACTTAGTTGAAACAAAAGCTCTCACTTGTCAGGTATATAACTGACAAGTATAAAATTTTAGTATAAAATTTATCACAACATATACTTTTTTTGATGGACTTGCATAAAATAGAAATTATCAGATTTCCTGTGTTTTTAGGATACAAACGTGTAGAGTATTAAAAACAGTGAGGACGTCTTTAATCAGGAAGTATTTTGGAAAGATATTTCTACAAATTTGACAGCAGTCCAAAAATTTATGTGACATTAAGTGTAATGAGTTGTGAAATCAAAGGAAATTTTCTACACTGTAAATAATGAAAAGCAAATTTTGATGTTATATCAATAAATGGCTGAAAGATATTTCTCTTTTCTCTAGAAAAAATATTACAAAATCAGCAACATATAAAGAAATTATTAGAGAGTACATAGCCAAAAAAACTGTAGGAAAATTGTATTGCTCAGGTATGTCAGGTAGTAAATTAATATAAATACTATGTTATTTTCTGGATTTTGTGATGTGTGTGGTACATGTTAGCTTTTTAAAACTTGTGCTGTTTTAATTTTCATTAAATAATTATATTTAGTGATTATTTTAAAAAGCCTTTATTATTTAATGAATAGTGAAAAAATACTTTTCTGTTTGTAACTTTGTATTTTGTGATAGCCTCACTTTTCTCCATTTTTATAGGTTTCAGGATCCACAAAATCTGTATATACCCCTGCCTTCACCAATCCAGTTGGTAAAAACTGTTCATCACTGAAAACCAAGATCTTATGTCACTTTCTTTATAGACTATTTCCTGAATTCCTAATAAGTTGAGAACCACGTTAGAATTGTACTGTGATTGTTTTCACACCTTACCTCTTTATCAACATGGGTCTTGTTCTCTTTCTCTCTGAGTGTTCTGCAATTACTTGTATAATTACATGTCTTTTTTATTGGAGAAACACAAATCTTATTTGCAGGAAAAGTATAATATAGAGGGCACTGGGACCTAGAGGCTAATACACCATATGGATTCCCAGAGACAAACTCAGGAGCATAGTTTCAGGTAGACAATGACCTAGAGAGGCTGCCAGTGCCAAAGAGGTCTAAGAGGCATCACAATGGGTAAGTGAATGACAGCGACATTAAGGTGAGCTTGTTGTAACAGGGGGCTAAGCACGTGGTCATTCTCAAGACAATTTGTAACACTAGCCTAGAAGGCTCCAGCAGAGTTAGAATTCAGGGTAGCAATGAATCTCCCCAAAGACAGAAGTATGCAAGGCAAGAATCCTGGAGCCTTAATCATTGTACCTAGAAGGAGTGTAATTCCTAGCTGAAGGGCAAATAGTTACAGGCACAGCACTGGGCGAGCAGACTTGATCATCATTTGGACACTGAGTTCTGCCTAAGCAGGAGGAGGATAAGAGCAGAACTTGGGGTGAGACTGAGGCTGCTGGGGGGACTGAGTTGGGCAGAGCCTTGAGGAGGTCAGTGTGGCTGGGGCGTATGCTGGGTCGTTGTCCTACTCCTTGAAGGCAGGGACTATGGGTTCACCTGATTCTCAATGTTCCCAGAGAGTGCTGAGCACATGGTAGATACTCGATATCTGCAAAAAAAAGAAAAAAAAAAAAAAAAAAAGACCCATTTCTAGACACCTCCTATCCTGTGGTTACTCCAGAGTTTGTCACTGTTTTTCCTAAAATGTGGCTCCCAGAAATCAACAACTCTGGTGTGTGACTGTAAATTTTTAATTCCTATGATATTGTTTGTTTAATGACCATTGTGTAGTAAGTACCTAATAAACTTGTAGCTAAGATTTCTTTGTTTTCCATTAAGTTTAATTTCAAAATTGTTTCTGTTATTTCAAACATGCAACTGTTTTCGTTAACCAAAAATACAGGATTTTAAGTTTATAAATGTTAAATTTTATTTTATAGACTTTTGTTTGAGCATTATTGAATGTCAGGAAAATCATAAAATGAGTTTTATTTTTCATATTATATATTCCTTCCGGTTTTATATCAAGAAAATTTTAAAATTTTATTTATGTCAATTTATTTTTAGCTATTTATTACTTAAATAAACATATAGATTTTCTATACATGTAAGCCCTTGTGTGTGTGTGTGTATTCTGTACATTTTTTTACACAAAAAACTTTGATCGATGTTCCTTTTACTTATTTAACCAAGGGTTTTTTTTTTTTTATTTTTTTTATTTTTAGGAATGTTGGTTGTTAATTAGCACATGGCTCAAGGGAAGGCATTGATAAATTCAGAGACCACAACTTTGTAAGTATCTCTTTACTATGGTTCTACTGGCCATTTCTGCTCCATACCAAACACCTAAATCAATTGGTCTTGGTATCTGTAGTTTTGTTTGTATGCTCGTTTGTTTATTTTCCAGTCTTCCAATTATTCATTCCCCACCTTCCCCCCCTTCTGTTCCCTTCCAACACTTGTATTTCTTCCTGAATAACACCAAGGGATTATTTTCCCAAATTTCAGTTTTTAGGTAGACCCCTGTAAAATAATTTTATGTCCAAACTTTTTAGCTGGGATTTAATGCTCGGTTCTTTTCACAAGTTCACAACATATATGAGTATTACTCCAAGAAAAGATTTCCCTTTTCCACAGCTAATCTCATTACTGACTCTGCCATCCCAGTTTCTTCTGTGCCAATCTGGTAAAGTTCTCAATCATGACATATTCCTTTTTTCCGAGAAAATGAAAATGACGGCTGCACGAGTCGCCTGAACTTTTCGGGAACCAAGCTGTTGGGATCTGAGGACCCCTGTACGGGGCTGCAGCAGAAGCGCACGCGCCACCTCTAGGGCGCCGCGCTCAAGTGCAAGCATCTTGCTGGTCTCTTCTTCTTACGCCTGCGATTTTTTTTTTCTTTTTTTTCTTTTTTCTTTTTATTTATTTTTGCGATTTTTCATGCTTTGAGTCTTGCACTGCTGCTGTCGCGTTGCGAGCTGGCAATCTTCGTAGTCACCTCCGACTCTGGTTGGTCATTTTTCAGGCTTCGAGGGAAACTTCTTCTGAAATTATTTTGAGCAATAACCTTTACAAACAGCTCCAGGCCTCCAGTGAAGGTGTTGGAGCTGGATCTAGAGAGGCGGTGCTTTGCTGCTGCAAGGTTGTGGCACAGGGGACTAAAATCCCCACTCACAGCCAAATTCTCCAGAGGCTGGGACTACAGGAGGCAAGCTGATTGTTACCGTGCAGTTGGGGTCCTTCTAGTAACTCCTCTCTAGATGTCATTTTGTGAAATCATGCTAATGTCCTTTTTTTTTTTTTTTAATGTATTTTTCTTCCATCTCAACTTTCAGTTTCGGAGGCTGGGAAGTCCAGAGCCCAGGGAACACATTTGATGAAGGTCTTCATTGGCGGTGGCTTTACAGTAATGCAGGGGTCTCACATGGCAGAAAATGGTGGAGCAGAGAGAGAGATAGTTCCTCATGTGCTCTCCTTTTTAAGCCCTCAGAACCATGACCCTGACCACCATTACTAGTCCATTCACTGCGACATAGTTCTACAATCTAATCATCTCTTCAAGAACCCACCTTTCAATTACCATAATAGGATTTCCCATTCTCTCAACACTGTCACAGTGGGGACAAGTTTCCAATACCTGGAACTTTGGGGACACAATTCAAGCTTCAGTGAATTTGGGGGGGATGTTCAATCCATAGCACCTTCCACCAAGTATCCCCCCTTGCATTTCCAGTGCAGGGGTCCATAGGGAGAGTTCTACAGAGAAGGAATGGCTTATAGTCTCACAGGTGTTCCCCTGTCACCTCTGGTAGGCAGACGATGAGAAGAAATCTTCTTGCTTCAAGACCACTCAGTGGAATTGGCCGTGTCCCCATCTTCATCTTCAGACCCACTGCTGGAGCCTGAGGAGTCACTGCCATTGTCCTCTTCCCCATCTTCCTTCTTGTGTTAATCCTCATGAGGGATAATTTCCCCAAATTGTCTCTGATGAATCTTTCCCTGGAGCCTGCACCCTCTGCACCTCTCTGAGCCCTTTGTGAAGACTCCGTGCTGATTGGGACTGCAGATATGTCCATCTAAACTCGGGGTTTGGGCCTCCCATCATGTTTATGTTCATGCTTATTAGAAGTGAACTCTTGTTGCACAACATATTCCTCAAAAGGTATATTTTCGAATCAGAGATCCAGGTCCACTTTATAGTGTTTGTGTAGTTCCTCAGCCTGGCTGTTATAATGTTCCTTCAGGCCCTGCTGGATACACTGCTAAAGTCTGCCCACTTTCACCATGCGCTCTCTAACCAAGGCATTAAATAAAATTTTGAGAAAAATAGAACCAAGGGCAGATTTTTCCAGGCCTTTAAATTATTTAGAAAATGTTTTGAGAATTAAATAAAATGATATTTAAAGAAATTTTGGAACATGGAAGCTTTTAATTAATGTTAATTACCCTTGCAACTGTTATAGATTTTACTTTGATTTTTAGCTTGTAAAACTTTTTATTTGGAAATAATTTGAAACTCATAGAAAAGTTACAACGGTAGGAATAGTACATAGAACATCAATATATCCTTTAGCCAGATTTACCTATTGTTAATGTCTCACCCCATTTGCTTTAATATTTTTCATTATTTTCTGTCTCGTCTCTCTCTGATAGTTATGAATTTTAGTAAAATTTACATTGATAGAATCATTTTATCTAACCTACTGCCCATGTTCCAATTTTGTTACGTGTCTCAATACTGTCCTTTACTGTTTTTTATTCTTTTATTAAAGGATCTAATTTTGGATCAGTTACATTTATTACATTTATTTGTTATGTTTCTTTAAATTTAATGGAGAAAAATGTTTACAGCTTTTATTAATTTTTTTGGTGACATTGGCATTTTTGAAGAATTTAGTATCACTTCTTCCTTGTTCATGTAACTTTCCTCATTTGGGGATTGTCTGATGTTTCCTCATGATTAACATCAGGTTATACATTCCAGGTTGGAACAGAAAAGATGTTGTATTCTTCTGAAGACTTCACTTCTGGAGGTACACAATGTTCATCTGTCTCTCAATGGTAATATTAATTTTGATTATCAAGATGATCAAAACCAACATTATTAATGATGTAAGATTATACAAATATCCTAGTTGGTCCTTCTCAATTTTTTGCTCTACCTTTAGCATTTATTGATAATCCTTTTTTGAAACAATCTTCACCCTGATGGTGATAAGTGGTCGTTTTCTTACTCTATCTTTCCCACATTTACCTGTTGTCTCTTGGGATTCTTCTGTAAATGAGACTCTTCCCTTCCGCACTATTTATATATTTATTTAGATAGCTGGTTAGTTAATTATCTATTTGTTATCACTACAGACTCATAAATTCCTATTTTTGCAATGGTCTATAATTAATTTCATTTCTTCATTTTTGGGGGAGTTAAATTGTCCCAGATTTGGCTAGTGGGAGTTCCTTCACATCCTTGTGACATATTCCCATCGTTCTGTAGTTGTTGGTTGTTTTAGAAGGTCCTTTTTTGGGGGAATAAGAGGAAGCTGCAGGTTCACTTTGTTTCTACCCTAACACAGGCCTGTAGTCAGCCATTTCTCTGAAAAGCCCTTTTTCTATTTGCTTTAGAAACCATGTTATTGATTTATGATAGAGATCGATATTACTTTTCTAAAAAGTTATTTATTTTTGGAATCTACTTTATGGCTTTTTTTGAAAACCAGAATATAAATCCTCTCCAACTTCAGAGTTGCTTGCCAGTAGCTCTGAGATTATATTAACAGGTACCTTTATTACTTTAATGTGTACTTTATCTAGACCAGTGATCTGAATTCATTTTTTTTGTTGTTGGATACTTATCTTTTTAAAAATTTCACTATCTTCATTACAATGTAGTTTTCTGTCTTTTCTGTCCTAAATGCATTATGTTTCATAATAAGAATACAAAAAAAAAAAAAGACATGATTTAATTAGTTCTTTATTTTTGGCATCCTTTAAAAATTGAAATATATGTACAGTAAAGTGCCCAGATCCTCACGTGTACAACTCAAAGAAATTTTACAAATTAAATACACCTGTGTAACATCCACTTATATCAGGATATAAAAACAAACTTACAAGCAACCCTGAACTGCCCTCATGCACTCTATCACTTCCCACCTTCCACAAAATATTCAATATTTTTCTTTCAACAATGTTTTTTAGTTTCATTGTAGAAACACTGCACTTCTTTTGTTAAATTTATTCCTAAGTATTTTAATTTTTGATGCTGTTGTAAATGGAACTGTTGTTTAATATTATTTCATTTGTTCAATGCTAGTGTATAGACACACAATGAACTTTTTGCATATTGATCGTATATCCTGAAACCTTGCTGGACTCATTTACTACCTTTACTGATTTTTTTTTTTTGTAGATTTCTTCGATTTCTTTATGTATGATATAATTTCATTTGCAAATACAGCTAGTTTTACTTCTTCCTTTCCAATCTGGATGCTTTTATTTCTTATATTTTAACTGCCTTGGCTAGAACTTCTAGTTCAATAATGTACTGAAGTGGCAAACTAGCGCTGTGTTCTTCCTGATCTTAGTTGGAAAGATTTCAGTCTTTTGTCATTATTTGTGACATTAGCTGTGAGTTTTTTGCAGATGTCTTTTATCACATCAAGGAAGTTCCTTTCCATTCCAAGCATGCTAGATTTTGTCAAATGCTTTTCTGTGTCTATTGAGATGCTCATGTGGGTTTTGTCCTCTATTCTATTAATATAGTGTATTACATTGATTGATTTCATATGTTCAACCAACCCTGTATTTCTGGAATAAATCCCACTTGGTCATGGCATATAATCCTATTTATAGGTTGCTGGATTTACATTTTATTGAGAATTTTTACATCTATATTCATAAGGGGTATTGTTCAGTAGTTCTTTTGTAATGTCTTAGTCTGGTTTGGGTATCAGAGACGAACTGGCCTCATGAGATGAATTAGGGTGTGTTTCTTCCTCTTCTGTGTTTTGAAAGAGTTTGTTAAGAGTGGTTATTAATTCTTCTTTAAATATTTGGTAGAATTCACCAGTGAAGCCTTCTTATTTTGGGCTTTTCTTTGTGGAAGGTTTTTTGTTTTGTTTTTTAAAGTAGTGATTTAATCTCTTTACTTGTTGTGGGTCTATTCCGACTTCCTATTTTTGACTTTGAATGTATAATTCCCAACTACCCTCTGGTCTTCATGGTTTCTGATGAGATAACAGCTGTTAATCTTATTGAGAATTCTCTTTATGTAATAAATTACTTCTCTCTTGCTGCTTTCAAGAGTCTTTGTCTTTCAAAAGTTTAATTATGATATGTCTAGATATGGCTTTGTTTGTTTATCCTACTTGGAGTTTGTTGAGCTAAGTGGATGTGTAGATTTATGTTTTTCATCAAATTTTGAAAGTTTGAGTGGTCATTATTTCTTTAAATATTCTTTCTGCCTTTTTTGTTTCTCTCCTCTCCTATTGTGAGTCCTTTCATGTGTGTGTTGGTATACGTGATGATGCCCCACAGGTATTTGACATTCTGTTTATTTTTTTCTTCTATTTTTTTTTTCTGTCCCTTGGACTGGACAGTCTAATTGACCTGTCTTCAGGTTCACTGATTCTTTCTTCTGCCTCCTCAAATCTGCTGTTGAAAACCTCTAGCAATTTTTTCATTTTAGTTATTGTACTGTTTCAGAATATCTATCTGGTTCTTTCTTGTATCAGTTTTCTTTATTGGTATTCTACATTTGGTGATCTGTTGTTCTACTTTCTGTTAGTCGTATAGTTCTTTGATAATATTTAAAATAGCTGATTAAAAGTCTTTGTCTAGTATGTCTAATACATAGCCTTCTCAGGAAAAGATTCTATTGACTGTTTTTTATCCCTGTGTATTGACCGTATTTTCTTGTTTCTTTGTATGTCTCATAAAAAGTATAGTATGCCAACTCTGGAAATTATATTCTTTCCTTCCCCAGGGTTTGTGGTTGTGGCTGTTTTGTGTTATTGTTACTGTTGTTGCTGTTTGCTGTTTAGTGACTTAGCTGAACTGATTTTAAGATTATACTATTTGTTGTGTGTGCCACTGAAGTCTCTGGTCAATTAGCTTAGTGGTCTGCTAATAGTTGGACAGAGATTTTCTTAATTGTCTGAGATCGGTACATCTTCCTGTCTTTGCATAGGGGATCTTTATGTGTGTTGGGACATGTCTTAAACAGTCAGCTAAGCAGTTTACAATACTTTCTTAGCCTTCAGTTTTTGCTTACATGGAAACTCGAGATTAGACAGAGGTGATAGCTTAGGGCCCTCTCAGATCTTTCCCAAGTGTGCATAAAATTCTGGGCTTGTACACAGCTCTGTACATTCATGTGGCCTTCTAGATTGCCATGAATATGTTGAAGTTTATCAAAATTTTGTTTGGAACCAAGATCTTCCTTTTAACTTTTTGGTTAACCTGTGGTTTGTCCCAAGTGTTATTTACCACATAAGGGGCCACAACATTCAATTGTCTCTGATTATTTTGAGAAAATGCCCTTGGTGAGAAGTCTGGTCAAGTCAGGTTAGATAAAGACAGCTTTGTGAGTGGGGTCTTCCAGGAAACCACTAGAGGTGTCAAATAGTGACAGTTCTCTGGGACTGGGACTTTGTAGGACCTTTAACCTTTTTCTGCTTCCTACATGGGCTGCCAGTCTTCTGGTTTTATTGTGATCATAGACTACTGGTTTTCAGAGTTGATGCAGAACAGGGAAGGGATTATGGAGATAGGGAAGTTAAAAGACAACAAGACTCACTATACTTATCAAGATACAGTTTATTTTCTTAAATAAATATCCCCTGGTTTGCTGCAAGCCTTTGGTTAATTTCCAGAGCTTTGAAAATGTCGATTTAGATATTTTCTCCTTTGTTTTTATTGCTTTTATTGAGGAGAGAAATTGTATAGGTCCTTGCTGCCATCTCTCTCTCTTTGTCTCTCTCTCTTTTTTCTGAATATTTATCTTTATTTTTTAGAGCAGTTTTAAGTTCACAGAAAAATTGAGGGGATAGCACAGAGTTCCCATTCATCTTCTGTTCCCACATGTATACAATCTCCCCCATTATTTTTGGTGATGGGGAGCATTAATCAGCTACAATGTATATCGACAAAATAAAATTAAAAAAAAAATAAAATAAAAAAAAAAATAAAAAAAAAAAAAGAAAATGAAAAAAAAAAAAAAATCTTGCACCATCGTTGTGCATTTGTTACAAATGATGAACTTACAGTGATACATAAGCATCACTCAACGTTAATAGTTTATGTTATGGCTCATTGTTGCTGCTGGACATTCTATGAATTTTGTGAAATATATAATTACATGTATTCACTATTGTAGTACCATACAGAATAGTTTTACTCACCTAAAAATTATCTATATTCTGTCTATTCATCCCTCCACCCTCCCTAACCCCTGGCAACAACAATCATTTTACTGTCTTCATAATTTTGCCTTTTCTAGAATGTTAAATAGTTGGAATCATACAGTATGTAGCTTTTTAAGTTTGACTTCTTTCACTTAGGAATATGCATTTAAGTTTCCTTCATGTCTTTTAATGGCTTGATAGCTCATTTCTTTTTAGCACTGACTAATACTCCATTGTCCTGATGTACTGTAACTTACTTCATTCAGCTCCTGAAGGACATAATTCCTTCCATGTTTTGGTGAGCATGAATAAAGGTGTCAAAAACAGGCTTTTTTTTGTTTTGTTTTTTTGTTTTTTTTTGCAGATGGGGATTGGAGCCCTTGACCTTGGTGGTGCCAGCACCACTCTCTAAGCAGTGAGGTAACTGGCCAGCCCTATGTGCAGGTTTTTCTGAGGACATAAATTTTGGATTCAATTGCATAAATACCATGGAGTATAATTTCTGGGTTATATGCTAAGACTATGCTTAGTTTTGTAAAAAACTGTCAAACCATTTGTCAAAGTGGCTATACCATTTTGCATTCCCAATAGCAATGAATGACTTTCTGTTGCTTCACATCTTCACCAGCATTTGGCGTTGTCAATGTCTGGATTTTCACCATTCTAATGGGTGTGTAGTGGTATCTCATTGTGTTTTGATTTGCAATTCCCTACTTGCATGGATTGAACATCTTTTCATATGTTTACTTGATATCTGCCTATCTTGTTTGGTGAAGTGTCTGCTCAGGTCCTTTACCCATTTTTTCATCAGCTTGTTCATTTTCCTATTGTAAGTTTTAGGAATTCTTTGTATATTTTGGATAAAATTCTTTATTAGATGTTTCTTTTGCAAATATTTTCTCCCAGTCTGTGGCTTGTCTTCTCATTCTCTTGACATTGTCTTTAACAGAGCCAAATTTTTTAGTTTTAATGAAGTCCACCTTGTCAATAATTTCTTGTTCATGACTTTGATTTTGTACCTAAAAATTTATTGCCATGCCCAAGGTAATCTAGGATTTTTATGTTATCTTCTAGAAATTTAATAGTTTTTCATTTTCAGTTAGTTCTATTATACATTTTGAGTTAATTTTATGAAAGGTATAAGGTCTGTGTCTAGATTCATTTTTTGCATGTGGATGTCTAGTTGTGCCAGCACTATTTGTTAAAAGGACTATCTTCTCTTTATTGTGTTGTCTCTGATCCTTTGTCAAAGATTGGTTGATATTTATTTGGGTCCATTTCTGGGCTCTATATTCTGTTTCACTGTTTGATTTGTTTATTCCTTTTCAAATACCACTCTGTCAATTATTGCAGCTTTTGAGTAAGTCTTGAAGTCAGGTAGTGTCGTTCCTCAAACTTTCTTCTCATTTTTTTAACTCAATGTTGAGTTGGCTATTCTGGGTCTTTTATCTCTCCAAACAAATGTTATAATCAGTTTGTTGAAATCTACAAAAAAATTTGCTGAGATTTTGGTTGGGATTTCATTGCATCTATAGCTTGCTATAATTGCCTATTAGTTGCAGGAATAATTTGGTTAAAGTTCACTTTTTCTTGATTGCTAATAATATTGAGCCATTTGTATTTACTGTTGTAGTTTTTCCCATTAAAAAAATGTGTTGCCTCTTTTTTTATTGATTTGTAGAAATACTTTATATATTCTAGTTTGAGCCCTTTGTCTGATATACATATTGCAAATATCTTCTCTCATACTGTACCTTATCTTTTTACACTCTTCACCGTACTTTTGACGAATAAAGTTCTTAGTTTTAAAGAATAAAATTTATCAATGTGTGTCTCAATGCTTTTTTGTACCCTGTTTAAGAAATCTTTGGTTACCCCAATGTAAACATAATATCCTACGTTGTCTTCTAGAAGATTTTTCATGTTACCTCACACTTTTAGGCCTACTAATTGGGAATTTATTTTTTCTGGTAAGCTATGAGATGGTGCCAAACTTAATTTTTCCCCATATGAATACCAAATTGATCCATCAACATTTACTAAAAAGACAACCCTTTTCTAACTGCATTGCTGTGACATATTATAAATCAATTGGCAGTATACTGGTGGATGTGATTCCATATTTCTATTTTTTCTATTGTTCTGTTTCTCTGTCTTTGTGCCATTATCACAAATGGTTTAGTTACTGTAGCTTTATAATGAGTCTAGTTATATGGTAATGCAAGGTCTTCAACTTTGCTCTTATTCAAGACTATTTTTGCTATAGTTATCACTTTGCATTTCCTTGTAGATTGAATCACCTTGTTGATTCCCACACAAAGATTCTTATGGGATTTTCACTGGGGTTGCATGAATCTATTATCAATTTGAAAAAATTGACATTTCTACCACAGTGAGTCTTTTAATCTGTGCGTATTCCACCATTAGTAAAGTCTTCTTTAATTTATCTCAGTAAAATTTTTATAGTTTCCTGTGTGGATGATTTGCTCATCTTTCATTAAATTTATTGCTAGATATTTGATGTTTTTGGTGCTGATGTGATGTCATTTTTAAAATTTCATTTTTAATGTTTATAAATACAATTATTTTTTGTTTATTGAACTTTTATCCAGTCACCTTGTTAAATTTATGTACTAATTCTTATAGTTCATCCACATATTCTTTCAAGTTTTCTAAATATATAATAATATATCTTTGAACAATTGGGGTTTTATTACTTCTTTTTTAATTCCCATACTTTTATTTCTTCTTCCTGCCATATTTTTACTAATTAATTCCTCTGGAACATTATTGAATTGACATGACTGAAGATATTGTCTCATTTTTGACTTATAAAGAAAGCTTTCAACATTTCATCATTATTATGATCTTTGGGTTTTGGGAAATGTATTTTATACATTACATTCCTAGTTGTTAAGACTTCTTTTGATTTTTTAAATTCAATGCATTTATTCAGGATTTAATTTTGTCAAATGTTTTTCATGCATAATTGAAATTACCATATAGTTTTTCTTCTTTATTCTGTTGATATGATGATTTTTACTTATTTATTTTATGATATTAAACCGACCTTGCTTTCTTGGTATAAACCCCACTTTGTCATGATATATTATCCTTTGTGTACATTGTTCTAATTTATTTGCTGATGTCCATGTTTTTAACACGTGCTCATAAGAGAGTTTGGCCTCTGATTCCTTTCTTTTAATGTCTTTGACAAATTATAGTATCAAAGTTATGCTAGCCTCATAAAACATAGTAGATAATGTTTCCTCCTTTTTTTTAAATATATATTTTCTGGATGAGTGTAAGATTGGTACTTTTTCTTTCTTACATGTTGAAGAATGTACCAGTTAGGCCACTGAAGCCTGGTGTTACTTTTGTAGAAAGATTTCGAATTACAAATTTGGTTTTTCTAAATAAGAATAGTCTTATTTGGATTTCCTCCCCACGCTGTTTTGCCAACAATTTTAGTAAATTGGGTTTTCAAGGAATCTATCTTTTTTCTTTGACTTACGGTTATTTAGAAGTATTTTAATGTTTCTAATTTTTTGATATTTTCTGGTTATATTTTGTTATTGATTTCTAGCTTAATTCTGCTGTTGGAGAACATACTGTATTTAACTTCAGTTCTTTAAATTGATGCTTCTTAAATTGATTTCTCAAACCTTCCACCTCTCTTAAGTTTCTGACATTAACACACACATGTGCACTTGTGCACGCACACACTTTTAAATGATATTATGGAAGGACAGAGCATAGACTGAGAAGCCCACTTGTCCTTGGGTGCACTCTTAGGAACAGCAATGTTTAGGAGGAAAAAGAAGATACAACTAAGGAGACAATTAAAAATCAGTTGGAAGAAAGTGCTTCTCACCAAAAAGCTAAGCAATTACAACTTTAAAAAACAGCACAGACCTTTGCCCAAGTAGATAAGTATTGTTGGGCCAGCGGGATCAGCAGGACCTGAAAGCGGCAACAAAGTAGTGAGGAGGCTCCATCTTGCGAACTCCACCCCTCCCCTCCATCGTGTTAAGCTCCACCCCCTTTCTCTCCCCCCTCCCTCCCCAGAAGGGGGGAACCTGAAACTGAACCCTGCTCAATTCCTTACCATAAACGGGCAAAAAACTCACCAGCAGTCCTCCCCTATAAATACCAGCTTGTATCATCTCTGGGCATGACTTCCTGGGCCTCACTTCCTTGCTGGGCCGTGGAACCTCACCCGGGAGTATCGCCATTAAAGCCTACCTTAAATTTACTGCCTGGCTCCTGGTTTCCTTTGCTTTGGTTCGAGACTACAACCTTCAAGATTCAAATCTAACAAGTATTAACTGGTTATAATATGACTCGTTCCTGTAATAATGATTTGTAAAAAAATCATGTGGCTAAGGCAGCATTCCTACCCTGGTGAAAGCCTTTTCAAGTTCATATCTTACATCATAGCTCTTCAAACCATGAAAATCCTAATAGGCAGGATGTTAGAATGCAGGAAATGAAGGAAAGGGGACTCTGGAGATCAGTTCTCCCTCTTTCAAAAGACAAAAGTAAGCTACAAAGAAACAAGCAAAGAAACAAACAAAACACGTAAAGCAGAAGCTAGTTTAAAGCTTGGTTTAAAGGAGAAAATAAGACCAAACTGTAGAGAGAGTTCCTAGAGCATAAAAGATCAGAAAATGGGCAAGGATAAGGTTGGACTTAGTTTACATGAAACACCAAAGTGAACTTTTTTCTAAAGGCTTTAATAAGCTTTTTCCAAGGTCTGGAGACTCACACATTTCCCAGTTTGAAGTCATTAGCATATCACAGGCATGCCCCTTTTCTGGAATGTTAAATTGCGATAACATTTCAATAGAAGAAGTGGGAACCTGACCTGCTATTTTTCACTTTTGCCTCATTTACATACTTGAAGTTTCAGGAAATAAATTGAAGAAGCAAATGGCATTCTAATTTACTTTTCCAAATTTGCAACATTTTCTGGTAGCTTTTAGGTACACTTTCTTGGAGAAACTGCATTGCATTGCAATGTTTGTATAAGACACATGTGGAGAATATGTCTAATGCTTTTTATAAAGACTAACTTCTGTTTTGCTAGATTTTCACTTTGGGGTTTTGTTACATTTTAGGGGACCGAATTTGACCTGGAGTGAGCAGTACATTACAGAACTCTGGGGTGCTGTCACAGTGAAGGTAACATGTGATCTGTCCTCATCTGCTGTCTAGAGGGAATGGTCATGTTAGTTCTCAAGCCTTGGTTCCACCAAGGGTCTTGATGACTTTGTGTAAGAAAGTTTGGTGCAGGCTGAGGACCATACTTTCTATTTGTGTTAAGATTTCAGGGGAACAGAGAAGCTACTCTGCCTGAAGGAACTTGGAGGTTGGGATATATAGTACATGTTCTGGAGGGAGTGGATGGAAAGCAAAAGAGTGGAGGTAGAAAGATGTGATGTGACACACCCAACAACCGGAAATATCTTGAGTAAATTATTTTAAAACTGGTGAAGTACTTGGAGTGAGTAGACTTTTAGAAAAACTGTGAAAAAGGCTAAGCTGCATGCCCAAGGGATCTATGAAAGAAAGCAAGACAGGCTGTAAGAATAACGCAAGTGGAATTTACAGAACAATCCTCAAGATCAGCAGTTCAGGCCAAGTTAGCCTCGGTCTCCAAGGGCCAGACAGATCTGATATCTATCTCTATTATGTTTATATGGCATCTCCTCTCTTCTTTTTTATTTCTATCTCTTCACCCTTTTAAGCTGATAATTTCTACATCTCTAACTTCAGTTGTGTTCTTTCCCTGAACTCCAGATTCATATTTTCAACTGGCTGCTATAGAGATCCATAATCAGATGAGCTTCACAAATTCATTAAAGAATCCATTGTTTCTTATAACTCTCAAATTTTAACTCCTTGTATATACAGACTCTATATTTTGTTTAGTGGTATCATGTCCAACCCCTGATACGTTGGGTGCAGTGGGGATGGAAGACTATACCCTTGGCTTCTGATTGGGTTTGACCAATAAAAGGAGGCAGGAGATAAAAGGGCAGAAGATTAACAGTTGGATTACCCTGCTACTTCTGTGTTCTGGAACTGCTCTTCTGGCAGTGACTACCTCCACAGCTGTAGCTCTTGCCAAGGGTGCTCTCTTCCATTGCTCCAGCTCTCATCCAGCTCATGTAAAAACATTTCCTCTTTTTGTTGATTTAGTCCTAGACAATGACTTCCTGCTATTGCTTGTCCCTGGGTATCTATCTCCTGCTATTTCCTTTAATTTGCCCCCCTACCAGTATATATAGTCTCTTCATTAAAATCTCTTCAAATTCCCTGCTGAGTGTGCTTTCTGTTTCTTGCCAGACCTTGACAGTCATCTTGGCATCTCCCACATGCAACATTGACCAGGCCCATTGGCTCCTGTAGCTCACGTTGCCTTCAATAGAAATTCTCTGCTCCAGCCCCAACTCCTTGGGATTCAACTCTGACTTGAGTATCCTGTCTTGGATCACTCAACCTCAATAAGGGTTTCAGACATTTTAAAATTTATAAACCTTTAACTAAGAAAGACACCTAGAATTTAAAGCGTTATCTTGGCAGGCTCCACCCAACTGCCCAACTTCACTTTCATTCACTCATTCATTTATTTTTTATATATTCGGTGAGGTCAGGAATTCATTTTGCCTTGTTACTGGCTCAATTTCTGGAATTTAATAAAGTACTCATTACATTGTAGGAACTTGATACATGTTTGTTAAATGGTTGAATGAATAAATGGATGAACAAATGAAATTTCCAAAAATAATGTTTGACTGCCATATAGTAGTGTTTTAATCCTGTGTTGGGGTGGTAAATTGTTAGTAAGGATGGTTGCAACTTTTCCTCTTATCCCTGGATGCGTGCCAATTTGCAACGTGACTTTGGCAGTCCTCCTACCGCAAGGGGCATCTATCTTACCCACCTCTGTGCCTGGTCTAGCTCTCTGACTTGCTTTGACCAATACAACTTAATTGAAATGTTGTTAGGTGAGAGAAGGCTGTAAGATGCCTTGCAGTTTGGCCCTGCGATAGTGTGTAGGAAGGCTGTCTAGCCAATGGGAGTATGAGAGTCCATGTAGAAGACTGAGGAATCTCAGCTGATGACCAGCACCTCTGACTGACCTGTGAGTGAAGCTGGAAACTTGCAGCCTGACAACCATTGTAAGATGAATGGAGGCACGTAAGTGAGTCCAGGTGAAGGCTTACGAGGAGCCACCCAGCCCACCTCAGAATCACGGATGTAATAAACGGGTGCTTTTTTAGGCATATGACTTAAAAGATGGCATGACTGTAAAGATAGATAAGTCAATGTCTTTTCTTTTAAGGAGCTTATAATCTACTGGGAAGACATGTCACATACACTAATAATTCCTGGTTTTTGTTTAAGTAGATTGTAGATATAATTGTAAAAGCTTCCTACTGGAGTTGTGAATAAATCTTGGCAGCTAGAAAAAAGAGACATCTAACGAAAATAAAATGAAGACAAAAAGACCTTGAAAAAATCATATTTGGCCTAATACACATGAAATATTAGAAATGGGGGAGGTATACATGCATAAAGCAGGGAAATTAGAACCATTAATTTTATGCATTATTTGGGAAGGTAGTATGAATTCAGTACTGTCCTAAACATCTTAGCTTTTCTCCATGTATGCATGCTGGAAGAATGTATTTACACTGGGTTCTATACAGATATCACATATATTTTATATACAGGCTCCGACAGACTCAATTCAGAGTGAAGAGTAATCTTTCGGATACTTTTCATTGCAATTATATTATAAACTCCATTTGGTGGGCGAATATCACTGAAAGCCTCAGCATTCATATGCTAATGTTATAAGTTTGGAGTTGTCAAGAGAATTATGCACAGGCTTGAGTACATGTGTGTGTGACTGAGTGATATTTGTGTTTGCCAAAGCAGCATGTGCTCCTGAAGGGAGAGTGTGTCTTATCTTACTAGCTGTCTGGTCTCAGTTTCTCTCTATAATGTGCCAGGAAGAAAATGTCTTTATCACTGAATATTTTGGTGATGCAGAGAATATTCCAGAATGCCCTCCAGTGGTATGAGATACTTGTGTGTGTATGCCTGTAAGTGCCTTTGTGGATATATAAAAGGGTACTTCACAAAGTTCATGGGAAAATATAATTGAAAGATAATACTAGTCTTTCCAAGGACTTTTTGAAGTACCCCCATATGTGTGTGTACATACATTTATTAGGAGTGGGGGGGGTAGGATGCTTTATGCTTCTGAATTCTCCTTATGTCATGGGATATCTATTAACATTTTCTCAGAATTTTGAATTCTTTTGGTTTAACGATATTTATGAGGCAATATAACAATCCACACACAAAAGGAAAATGCTTTGGGATTTCCCTCTTAACACTTAAATTGATCCTATATTTCTATATGAACAATAATCTTATTTAACTGGATATTCCTAGTAGAAAACCTTTAGTGTGTGTCTTAAATTTTAATATCCTTATCCTTATAACGAGATATAAGAAGAAGCAAAATGATGGATTTTAACATAATTGGAAGATGGAATTTCAGCAATGAAACCAGAGGCAAGGGCGGGGTTGGGGAGGAAGGAGAGGTCAATTCAAGTCAGGCCAGAGAAGCTCTACTACAGCCTTAGGCATTATTCTCTAGGAAGTGGATGTCACTGATGGATTATAAACTGAGAGGTAACATGATCTGATTCGACAGGAAGGGGTATGAAGGCAAGACCTGTCCCCATAGGAGTGGCTACTCTCTCTCATCAAGCCTAACAAGGCATTTTACCCAATATCAAATACTTATGAGCAAGTCCTTCAAGAACTAGGATGTAGAGTGATGTTTCTCAAAGTGTGGCTCTGGGTCTACCTGCATCAGAATTACCCAGGGGAAGCTTCTTTAAGAGGCTAATTCCCAGTCCCTATCTCCTACCTACTCAATTAGTATGTTTGCAGATTGTTAATATTTTTCTGACTTTGCTCAAACTGCTCCCTTTGTCCAGAACATTCTCCCATCTTCCATCTATTTGGTTGAGCATGTACCCATTTTTTCAAAACCCAGCTACAGCATTGCTTTGAGGAAGTCATCTTGAATCCACGTAGAATTGGGCACTTTCTCCACTGTGCTCCTACAGTTCCCTTTAATTATTTCTGTACAGAATATATAGTGGCCCATTAAGAAGTGAAATTTTTCTTGGTTCATATTTGTGTTCTTCCCTTTAGATTTTTAGAGGACAGTGATGAGATGACCACATATGTTTTTGTGTCTCCTATGCCTACCACAGTAGCTTAGGTGCTTCATGAATATATGAACATATTAAAGTTTCTTGAATGAACATATGATAAATTAAAGTTTCTTGAACTTATCTACATTTCTTATTTTTTGCTGGCTAGTTGTGTTTAGTTGACAAGTATTTATTGAATGTTTATTTTGTGCCTAATTCTGCACTTACTGCTAGTGGAATATGGATTCTAGTCGGACTGATATGACACATCTGGTTAAAGCCAGTATGCTGTGGATAGTTCCCAAGTGAAGAAATCAGCTTTGCTTGGTGATATCTCACATGTGAGGTGAAGGATTTGGGATTTGAAATGGACCTTAAGGATCTAGCAAAACTTGGAAAGGTGAGGAGAGACAATGCCATTCATAGTCAATGTTCAACTAGGAATGCATGTGAAAGAAGTCAAAGTCCATAATAAGAATTGAAGGTGAAAAAAGATTGTTAAATTCAAAAGACTGACAATGTATAAGTATGGGAGAATAAACAGACCATTCTTGGAGAAGAATAAATGAAATCCCTGACAACATCTATGAAAATAATTCTTTTCTACAAAATAGAAGAAATAGGATATAAACAGCAAGAAGCCAAAAGAGCAAACAAAAATATTCAAAACCATGAACTTGTCTAAATGGCCCCAGGACATCTTGTCTAAAAAAGGAAGCTATACATGACATGTGGACAATGGACGAGGCCACTGAACTTAATTTAACTTTTTTTTCATGCTTGACTATGACCTAAAAATGGATCTAGGACCTGCAGCCTTGCCCCACTTCTGATAAGTAGGACCTGTCCTTCAGGTTACCCCAGAGCTTCTGGCCTCAGTGTTTCCTCCTGAAAAGCAGCTCTGTGAGGAACTGTGTCTTCATGATGCGAAGCTGGTGTAATCTACCATGTAATGCAAAGGGGCTCACTGGTCACATGGGGAACCATTCGAAAGGTACAGAGTGATGCCTAATCGAGGTCCCTGTCACAGATCTTCAGGCATGGCTGAACTCTTATTCTGTCTATGAATTTCTTGACAAATTTGCTACTTTTATTACTTGTGTTTAAATTTCTGTTGTCTGTAAACAGCATTTGGCGATAGCCTTCTGTTGGCCTTTGCTCATAAGAACTTTAACTCCAAGAATGAGCCAAGATTGAGGTTTATTATTTTTTCTCTTGGCAGACTCATCTGTAACTTTGGTCTCTTTAGGCTTGTGACGACAGACCCCTCCAGTATGTGAAGCAGTCTGGGACCTTCTGCTTCTGTGCTTCCAAAGCAGAGACTTGAAGTCAATAGATACCAAAGGGCCAGAAGAGTTGTGCGGGGAAGAAAACTCTGAGGCAGGTATGTTTGGCTGGTCAATGCCTCAAATCTAAAGAAAGTTGAATTGTCTATGACTAAGATATCACACAAAAAAATGACATATATTTAAACTCTGAGAAAGAAGCACTGAGCAAACATGGCTTGTGGTTTGTGAATTATGGGACTAGTTAAATGAGGACTAAATTGTCAGGACAACTTGGGAGATTTCTGCCTTGTGAAAGTTCCCAAAGATTCATTATATTTCCTTTTTCTGTGATGTATGACTCCATAAATTTTGGACAAAGGCAGGAGGAGACCTGCAGTATAGGAGTTTTGTGCCTACCTTAAAGAGTTATAACTTCCAGTTATAACTTGGAAGCTGTTATATGTCTTCTGGGTTAGGAAGGGGATTCTTGCAGAATGGCCTGGATAGATTTGGGGGTGGGGGTTTTAAACTGATGTGCCATTTGTGGCGGGACTTCCTCAGATGACCTCATTTAATATTCATTCTTCTGTAAAACTGGGATTTGGCTGACAAGCGACATGAATTACTACATCTTTTCATTTGTGTGAAGTAGAGACTGGAAATTTATGGAATAGGAAGTGATAAATCAAAGAGACAGGAATGAATAAGAAATGGCTCTCTTAAACTTTTGTATTTATTGATGCACCAGCAAAAGATAAACAACCTGGAAAAGTGAAGACAGTAAAATACTTCTGAGTTCCTTCTAGAAATGCACTATATAAGTACAATGCATTATATTCATTCATGCTCCTAGAAGGCACAACTTTTTTTTTTTTTTTGAGTGCTCAAAAGAAAGGATGATTTGATACATGGGAAAAGAGTGCTAAAAGACTTTAAAAATATTTGCCACTAGAACATCATTTCAAACCTGTCATAAATATTGGAAGAAAATAGAAAAATTTCCTCTTTGACAATGTTTTTGGGAAAATGGGCCAACTAAACAAATACCATGTGAAGGCAGTAAGGAGCAAAATGCTCAGAAACACTATTCTATTTCCTTTTACAAATTCTTCCCCAAGAGTTTTAGTCACTCACAAAACAGATGTCATTTTTGAAAATGCAGAATTGCAAAACACAAAAAAATCAGCATCCTTCAAGAATACTGTTGTACTTTCTTTTTATTTGCTGGTAGAAAACATGTGTGTCTTGAATACCAATTATCTTTTCAGTTCAGTATTTTCTTGGGAGAACAAAAACTTTCTGGTACAGCTGCAGAGCACAAACAAAATGGTATCACAGAAGAGCAACTAGCACCTTGGAGGCAGCTGTTTATGCTATTTTGTCATCTTCTCTTTAACCCTCTGTGTCCTGAAAGAGTGTGAGGAACATTCTGGCACATGGTTAGTTCTGTGTACGTGTGTGCACGTGTGTTTAAAGCTTTCTTGGTTTGCCTTGGAGGGTGGTATGAAGACTAAAGACCTGCGCTCTAGTTCCAGCTCTGCCACTTGTTAGCTGTGTGACGTTGGTGAATCTGTTTAACTTTTTGAAGCTTCATTTCCTCATCTGTGAAATGGCTGTAATGATATTTACTGCATTGGGTTACTATGAAAATTGAGTAAGTCAATGCATGTTAAGGTACATACCATGTGGCACATAATGTTCTCCATGGATGTTAGTTATTATGAGATTGCAATCTATTTGAGGGCTCATGTTTGAGCCCTGCTCTTGCTTCTTTTTATGGAGATAGGGACAAAAATTATTTCATATCCAGGTGATTGTTCCTCTGCAGAATTCCATAAGCATCTGAGCACCTCCTGCGTGTCAGCACTTTTGTTATGCTATGGTAATTTTCCAATAAACCTGTATAATTGCATAATTATTGCCATTTTCTAGATGGGAAACTTACATGCAGAGAGGCTTAGGAAATTGTTCAAGTTCAAGGCGATTAGTGGTAGAACTGGGGTTCAAATGTAAGTCTTCACATTTTAAGTCCAGTATTTTTTCCAGAGAGACTTCCTCAAACAAGCAAAACAAAACAACAACAAAAACAGCAACAGAAAACTGAACTTACAAGGTGGAGGATACGTTAGTGTATCACATTATGCACTCAGTAGAAAAGTAAGTCTGCAAAACCTGGGCAGCCTCTGGGGCTCTGATTTAATCAAGAAGCCTCAGAGGTACAAATGTTCAAATGGGAGATTTACTATGATCTGGCAGTATGGAGCTGGATACTGCTTCCAATTGAAATTATTTCATCTCTCCAGTCCATGGAAAGTACATTAGCTATAATTTATGTTATTTTTAGTCAGGCTCATATACACCTTTGGTGTTTTGCAAGGTTCCACTAACTTCCAGAAAAGAAAATTTAAAGGAAGCTACATAATATGTGCTGTACTTTTACTGACACATTGCCAGGAACCACAAACTTTTCTAAGAAAAGCAATTTTTGTATTAAAAACTTGACTCCATACATTTTAACTCCATGTATACAAAGAGAGTTTTTTTTTTAAAAAGCAAAAAAGTAAACTAATAAGTAAAAAAATAAGATATTGTAGTTTCTTTGGTCTGAATGGAATTGACAATTTTTTCCCCACAAATTCCTTTAAAATAAGATCAAAGGGGAGAATAGCGCAAAGAATAAACAACTTATTTACTTCCCAGAAGGAGGAATATTTTCATACCAGATGTTGAGTCCAGGGACAATACATCATGATATCCCCCTTGTTGTCTGTTTTCTCAGGGAGCATTTCTTTTTTACAAAGTCAGGGAAGCTTAACATGGAATTGAAATCCGTGCACAAGAGGTGGGGAAGCTGAGGCTTAGACCCTCGGGGTTGCCTGGGCTTTGGCTCTCGGAGCTGCGTCCCTGATGGATGCAATGACCATGAGGAAGAGAGGGCTGGACTGCCAGGGACAGTGTCCGCCAGTAGCACTCAGACCCAGCTGAGTGGAGGAGTGAGGCCTGGAGACCTTCTCCCAGGGTGGAAATCACCTCCCTTTGTGTGAGGCCCCTCGATGCTGGGTGACACCGGCCTTTTCTTACCTAAATATTGTCTCTGCCTGTTCCCCAAGGGAAACAACGTGACCTTACATTTTCCTTTCTGTTTTGCTCCAGCCAGAACATTCAAAAGGACTTACTTGTTGATTCCTGGTGACTTTGGAGAGAAGAAGGCAGGTTAATTTCTGTGAAGTTTATATGTTTGTTTGCTTGTTAGTTTCAAGCATAAACCACAGTTTTCTGAGGTAATGGTGGGAAGCAAAAGTGGCCGGTGTCAAACTCCACTCTGACTTTCCCCTCTGAAATATTTTTCTAGGTTATAATTAGTCTTAGAAAAAGAAGACCCTCTGCAAATTTTTCCAATGATCTGGTTGCCCTAATATGGTGGTGGTGGTAGTGGTGTGTGTGTATCAGGAGGGTTGATAGCATACCCTGAGACTAACATCAGGTATTCCAGTCACAGGTGAGATTGGAAAATGACAAGTTTCTTACTCCTGTTTTACTACAGTGCCATGAAGACAGCACTTCTCATGCTAAGGCTACTCTTTATTCTGCAGCTGTTTCAGCCAGCCTATTCCATGGTGAATGTTTGCCATGATGAGCCATGAAAACTACTCTTTTGAAGGTTATGGGAATATGAATCATAATTCCTATCTCTGTTAGTGTGACCAACCATCCTGGCTTGTCCAGGACTGAGGGGTTTCCTGGGTCATGGGGTTTTCAATTTTATAACCAGGATAGTCCCAGACAAACAGGAACATTTGATCACCCTGTCCTAGAAGGACAGCAGGGTGTAGAGCTCTGAACTGAGCATTAGGAACCATGGTATTAAGTGCTGGCTGATTAACTGACCAGCTGTTTGGCCTTGGGTAACCTTTCCAAACTGCAGTTTCTTCAGCTGCAAAATGAGAGTTCTGACCATATGATCCATGGGATTCCTTCCTGCTCCAATAGTCCATAATTTCAGGACTATTTACAGTGACTGAAATGAGAGCAAATTATCAATATTTCATATATGTCTTGAAAAGTTTTCATTTCTAGCTTAGATAGAGGCTCTACCCACCCTAGAAATCCGGAATGCCTTCCTCTCTGCTCCAAAGAGCCCTGTGCTACCGCATCCCCCTGCAGTCACCTCTTAGAGCCTCCTGCACCCTGTGCACCTGCTCCACTGAAACTCTCCTTTGTATTGGGCCCGTTGTTCCCACTGCCATGGCCATAGTTCAGCCTGTCATCACCTCCCATTTGGACTTAACTTCTGCTTTCATGTTCTTTAAAGTAATACGACTACAATAATTATATTCTATAGATCAAACTTTTTATTTATTAGATTAGCCTTTTTCCACAACTCCCAATTAATTTGACCTACTGAGGCTTTACATTGTCAAACTATAAATAAAAAAATGTGGTTACACACTAAATTTGGAGAAATATTGTGGCAGAAAAATTAGCTTACTTAGCTTATTTCTTAATCATGGTCTTATTTATACCTCTATAATTAGCTCTATTTTATAAATTTAAAATGAGCTTTTCTGCTGCTATAGGTATCACAAATATAAGTTGAATTCTTACTTGCTTGAAAATTTTTAACTTGAACTTAAACTTTGCATATTTTGAGGTGGCTTATATGATTAAATAATGCAAAACAGAACAATTAAGTATAGAATTAGAACAGAGACTGTCTATAGCAACAGATGAAGGAAATATCACCTGGTACTTAAAATAAGATTATAATTGTTATAACAGCTAATAATGGGAGCTAACTGCAATTGAGTGCTTACATGCCCAGCACAAGCACTTGACATGAATTATGTCATTGTTTCCTAATAGTTAAAGCACAAAGGAAATATTTGGGGCACATAACTCTCATTGTCTGATCAAAGAAACTATATACATTAGATTTGTAGAGAGCAACTTTTTGCTGGCCTAAATTAAAGGGACATTTTTATTATGTGTGTACTTTTTAAAAGCACTTTTAATAAAGTGTGAAAAACATTTTTTTCTTCTCTAGTTATGGTTTTGCAAAAGCCAGAAACACTGTTCAAAAGAGTATTATTTGTTCTGATCTATAACATAAAATTGTAACTTAGCAGAATACTGAATTTATCATCAAGAGCTGAGTACTTTTCTTTTTGATAATCTGTATTAATATAGGGATAGAATTTAGTGAGTGCCAAGTTGAGAGTGGGCACGCTCGTTTGGACACTCTTCAATACTAGATGTCTTGAGTAAGCCGTTGTGAGACTCTAGCTCACAGTTAGATCATGGTCAATTTCTTTAAACATGGGGTGGGTGTTCTGTCCTTCTGTGGTTAAGCTAGGACCAAATATCTCATGCACCAAATGTGTAGGATGGAAAATGGATATTTTTGGTTGGTTGCTTAAGAACCTAGTTCTTTTTTTTTCCTAGGCAGAAGGCCTACCTAGTTCAACATGAGCAGTGACACAGGAACACCTGCAGTAAAGGTAGTGGTTTTCCCAAAGAGGCACTTTAAATCTTCTCAAGCACTTGCACAATGACTTGGCAGAGATCCTGTACCATATAGCATGAAGGAATAAATTTTAGAGTGACATAATCTTAAAGACATTCATCACTGTACAAACCATTTTGTCTGAGAAAGAACTACAACCTGGCCAGCTAGACAGAATAAAACTAACTGTAAAAGACATTTTCTTATATTTGAAATAATTGATGCATTGTGTAGAGTAACTTAAAATGGGTGGAGTTTATTGAAACATAATTAATGTTGGGAAATGCCTTTCAATTCAATGAGTTTGCATTTATGCTTGATGTTTGATACTGATTTGTATTTCCTGAAAGTAACTAGGAAGTGAGTCGATTTTATATGATAATTAAAATTTGTTACTAGAATTAAAAAAAAAAGAAATGTGTTCTTCTGTAATTTCTGTGACTGTGGGGGAGGGGTAAAACAGATATTCAAGGTATCTATTAGCTATACCAAGTAGTTTGATATAAATTAATAAGAGACGGAATTAGGATATGATCATGGTTAACACCATTTACATTGATATTTATATATTCTATGATAAAATTTTGTTGAATCTGATTTTAGCTTTAATATCAAGGTGCAGGAGTCTCTAATATCATGACTGTCTCAGATTCTATAAACATTGGCATTATTGTTCATGATAAGAATAGAAAACTCTGAATCATACTTATTAGTTGCTGTGCACTATGTTAAGGGCTTTACACATATAAACTCATTTGATCTTATGTTCCTTAATCCTAGAAAATATGTATTTTTATTATTATCATCATTTTACAGATGAGAAACTGCAGAGAAATTAACACAGCTAGTAACCGGAGAATCCTGGATTCAAACCAGGGCAGCCTGAGTCTTGAGTCTCTCTGCTCATAACCATTGTATAATATTGCTGCTGTGATAGATTGGTGAATTTCATAATGGTTTTAAATTGCTTTGATCTGATATTTCATGGAGATAAAACACTCTATAAAACTGATCATGGTGAGAAAATTATGCCTAAAATCGTCTTACTCCTCATAAAGTTATTCCTTCTGGAAAAAAAAAACAAAACAAAAGGTGGTCCTAAGATTTGTTTAGCATTAGTCTGCCATGTTATTTGGAAAGAATGTTTAGTGGTCTAATAGTCTGAATGAATAAACCATTTTTCTTTTGCAAGACAAGGCAAACTCTTATTTCATACTTTTCCTGAGAGCATTATGCCTCTAGAGCTAATGAGGGTACATAATTTTAAGAAATTCAGTTTCATTAAAATAAACTTTTAAATTTCTTGATAAGAGACCTTTTCCTGGGGCCATTTTTCCAATATTAAGTGATTGATCAGATATGTTAGAGTGAATGGAGTTCCAGCCTCCCCACTGGGTTAGTTCCTGGAACCTACAAAATGCAGAGACCATAATGGCTGAGTGGAGTGAGTTGTTCAGTCATTGATAGAGATAATAGAAACAATAGAGACAGGCACTTCCAGACTCCTGCAAGAAAGTCATGCAGTGTCTCAGAACCTGCACTTAGCTTCTCCTCACAGCTGAGCCCAAAGCCTCCCACTGGGGTCTACTGTGATTATTATACTATAGGATTTTTTTGTTACTGAAATAAATTGTTGATAAAAGCATCTTTTGGCAATATCAAATAAAATCTACATTTTATTTATTCCTATTTATTATATCAAGGCATACATTGGCTCGTTCTCTGTTCCCTTCTCCCAAGTAATGGTGTAATAAAGTTGATTCAAACCTATTTATGATTAAGATCATATATAAAAAAGAAACTTTTCCCAAAAGACAGGATGAGTTAAGTACTGTCAAATCAAGCAGAGTGATTAAGAGTTAGAAAATTCTCACTTGACTGAACTTCACATTTTTGTAACAAATGACTGTTTAAAAGAAAAATTATTAGAAATGTATTATGCCATCAATAATTTTATTACCAAAAGCCCTTTTTTTTCTTGTCTGCCCTTAACTCCCAAATGATTAAACATGTTTTCAAGTTATTGGAGGCAGGCAAAGGTATTCTGATAGTCCAAGGAAGTCAGAGTAATAGTTATAAGACAGAAAGAAAGGCTGTCTTGTGTGCTGAGAAGCAGAGACACATGCCATAAGGAAGCTGGATGTTTCCTTCCATTGTTTTCTTGGACAAGATTCACTCATTTGTTCATTTAACAGTATATATTGAGTCGCTACTCTGTGCTGGGTACTACACCTGAAATTGTTTCATAAATGCCACGGATAGAAGCAATTAGTAAACAATAGTGATAAGATAATTAAAAATGTCAATTAGTACATAGTTCTTTTGATATCATAATTGATTTGCTCTTTCCTCTCTGTGTTCAGTCCCAAAGAGAATAAACATATTTGACTACCTAGATTTTTTTTCCTTCATCATCTTCAGCATATTTACTAGTGGAAAAATCCAAGCATTAAAACTTTATAACTTAGTTTTTAAAATTCGTAACTGAAGATAATAAAGTAGCATACCTGAAACGTTCATAGATGTCATTATATTCTTTATTGTGGAGGTACTCAAAATACATACTATATATTCAAATACACAAATGTGGGTTTTTTTTTTTTTTTTTCCTATTTTAGTTTTCTTGTCTAGGTGATCTTTTGACCTGTCTCCAAAGTTCTCTCAGACCTTTGTAAAATAGATAGTATTATCCAAATGCCTCGCAGAAAGATTATTGCATGTGAAAGAACTTACTGTTTTTGCATTTATTCAACAAAAATGTGTGGTGTGCTTATTTTATACCAGCATTATTGTACACACTGAGCATAAAATGATGTAAAGGTGCATTTTGGTTTTCAAAGGGTGCACAACTCCTTTATTTATTCACCTTTCTAGGCACAATCAAGTTGAGAGTCAGACATGAAAATGAACCCTCTTGATATGTAGTGATGAAGTGCTATAAAAATAGAAATAAGTAATGGTGACGTGTTACAAAATCAGAGGGAAGAAAGCATCTGTATTTGAAATTATTGATCTGATAAAGAAGAAAACTCTCACACTTCCAATTAAGTAGCCCAAACATTTGGGATAAATTATTTGTGCCAAAGCCTAGGCAGTTTCATTTTTATCAACTTGGACTTTTGAGCTTATACCATAAAGTTCTACCTAGAGTAAGAGAAAAGCATTGGAGTAATCTGCTATTGGCTTCTCTATTTTGGTCTATGACATCAGGGACTTTGTGGGGAGAGTGTGTGAATATGTAATGCACTGTCCACGGATTATGTTTTACAGTTTTTGAAATCAAAGTACTCAATCAGCATTAATTAGGAGATATTGTGCTGTAATTTCTGAGTGCATGTACAATGGGTAGTCTTCTAAATTGTGTGCAATTTTCCTTTTCTTTTGAATTTATACATGGAGCTTTTCCTATTATATATTAAATTGAGAGGCAGTTAGTTTCACATTCTGGGCATCTAAACATTAGGTTTTTTTTTTTTTATTGTCATGTGTCATGTACAAAGGGAGCCTACTTCTGGAAAACATGAACCTTGTTTTCTTTGCAGCACATCCTTTGTGGGTAACAAACTTGGATCTGTTCCTCTTGGTTTTATAAATCATGTCTAAGGGATTTTAAACCACATTTAATTACACATGACAGAAGAGCTTCATGTGCTAATGTTCCTCTGGTTCACCCACCATAAATTTCTGCTAAAATTTTTATAAGCCTTGGAGACAATTCTCTAGAGTATCCTCTAGAGCATTTCCTGGACACCAGTGATGCAAGAGTTTACCATCCCATTGATGGGTGTCCCAGAGCACCCCACAATGAACACTCCTCTTCCCTGAGAGCTGCTCATGGACCGAGATGCTACTATAAATGGCTGAAATGCGATGCAGCTTCCCCTCCAACTTCCTCCAACTCAGCTTAATGGAGATTAAGATCCATTAAGAGCTCTTTGCTGCATGTGCAATTTCTATTGATCAGATTGACTCATTTCATTTTAGCCAATGATCCTATTACAAAAGCTGCCTTCTTCCAGTACTTTACTGGCACAAGGAAATCTAAATATGCTCTGTACTGTAACACAGTACAGAGGAGGACAGCACTTAAGTTGTGTTTTCCAGCACCTGCTAAATATCATTTGCAGCCTATAATCCTTAAAAGTTTTCAGGAGCTATTTTCATTCATGCTCTTACTTAGGGTTGAGGTAAAGGGTGAGTCTGTGCAATTCATTTTAAAAATAAACATCTGATTGTGAAAGTATGTTAACCACAATACAGATGTAGACAAAGTCCAGTTTGCACAACACTGTGGCTTAGAAATGAGGTTTCCCTGAATTGGAAACATATGAGGGAAGCAGTTAAAGGAAGGAAATATTTTCTTAAATGACTGACTATATTTAATTAATAGTCATCTTTGTTTGTAAAAGGAGGTGTTAAATAAGTGGCAGATGTTGTTTTAGTGGTCGACACTAAGTGGAAATATGATTTTTAAAAAGATGTAAGAAGTGGAGCTTCTAGGAGTTTATAGGAAAGGATAAGAGTAGAGAAATGGTTTGGACAAAGTACATGTAACTGTGCCCACATCCTGAGTGGAGTTCTTCCTTGCCTAATTACATGAATATATTACATGATGGTAATGACTGGCATTTGCAAAACACTTCATATTCCCAAAGTATGTTCACATAGGTCATCAATAAATTCAAACTGCCATTTATTGAGAATGTATAATGTACTAAATTTTGACATATGTTGTAACATTTAATCCCTTTAACAATGCTTTGAATTGCTACTATTTTTTTTTTTTTTTTTTTAAATATGAGGAGATACAGATACAGAGAAGACTTGGCCAAAGTCTTGACCCGGAACTAGCACAGCCTGGTTTCAAACTCAAGTTTGACTGGTTTTGTAGGCAGTTTCCTTTCTTCCTTCCTTCTTCCCTCTCTCCCTCCCTCCCTCCCTTCCTTTTTTATCACACCACGTCCTGATTGGCTAGATTCTCTCAGTGGCTTTGCTCAATGGGTAATGTGTTGTTACTAATTCCAAAGCACAGAAGATATAAACAGCCTGTCCTAAGCATCACGAATGGGTGATACCAGAGTCAGGATGAGATCCCATGTTGCCCAGCATTTTATATTGCCTTCTCATGCACTGTCACAGTCAAAATTTAGGTAGAGCTGTGGTATGTTATATGTCTTTTTGCATTATTCAGTAATCATGAAAGTGGACTTTTAGAGGTGAAACTCATTACCAGTCACTGGAATTCTAGTTTTAATTCTATTATATTTATCTCTATTTTATAACTTTTACCCCAGTTTTTTTTTGTAATATAAAATGCTGTAATAGTTATTGAGCTTCTACAATAAGGTTGGTGTAGAGCAATGTATTAGCCCAAGTTAAACAGAGAGAGTATGGGAAGCCCATTTACTGATGTAGTTTTTACTTATTTTGAGGCAGTCGGGATCCCTTGAATTGTTTTTCTTGACCAGAAAACTCCTTGGTGTAAAGTTGGAGTGAGCCCTACATGGTGATAAAGTAATTATTAAATCTATGCCTCTTTTTTTATCTCTCTTCTTTCATTGTCTTACTTTGTTTTGTTTTGCTCTATTTGTGTGTGTTTCTATAAATTATGACAGACTTCTTTTGAGGTCCATTGAACTGATTTCAATTATGTAAAGCTAGACAGGCATGTGTTATCTTTTGGACAAGTGTGTCACAGTTTGGAGGTGAATTAGAACTTCAACAGATTTTTTGCTCTTAAAATCAAGAAATAACATTTGATTTTTAACCAAAATTGTATGAGAAACACAAGAAAAAAATGCATTTAGAATGCTCTCAAGCAGTAATTAATGTGGTGGCGATCAGGTTCCAAGAACATCCTCACTGTAAAAGATTCAGAGTATGCCCAAATCCTAGCTTCTTATAGCTTAGCTCCTTCATGGTGCTACCTTCTCCATTTCACACATGGCATGAAAAGTGATTTAAAAGCATAAGGAGAATATAAATCTATATAATTGAAAAGTTTAAATGCTTTTGGGAAGATGTGTGGATGTGCATCTACTATGAATAATTGATTGGTAATAGAAACAAGTAATATTTGGGTTAGGAAGTCAGCTAATATCAGCAAAGAATTTTTCTTGAAAAGAGTAGTTGACTAATCTGGATTATGCTAAATTTCTTATAGCTTTTACAAAATGTTCCATTTATATTTATTGACTGTAAACAGAAAATATTTTGCTTATTTACTCATGTCTGCATAATATTTCAAGATAGTTACTGAAAGAATATGTATTTTTTGAGACACTATATTTGGGCTTATGAGAACTCCAAATGATCATGTCCCTTTTCCTTTCTTTGAAAGTGACATTAAAGGAAAGATATTCCTTGATCTGGTATATATTGAGAGGAAACAAAATGTCAGAATCAAGAAATATTCTTGAATGATGTGAAATATATAGGTTTATATATTGGGGTGATGTCACCAAGGTGTGTATGAATGGCACCTCTAAGAAGACATTCAAGAGGTTCATCCACGACTTCAGTGGATTTGTCAAGGATGAGGAAGTTGCATAAAATCAACAAGGCTATGGTAGAGATGGCAAACAACTTCAACCTGGCTGTGGATGAGGATGACATTGAGGAGCTCCTGGAGATGGTTCCTGAGGAGGTGACTAATGAGGAGTCATTAGCACTGGAACCAGAACTCATAGCTAAAGAAGAGGCAAGAGAAAAGGACATTGTGGGAGAAGATAAAGAAAGAGAACCTCCAAGAAAATTCACAGTGAAAGGTTTAGCAGAAGCTTTTGCAGAACTCAACAAGCTCCTTAAAAAGATCGAAAACACGAACCCCCAACACCAAAAGGTTTTCATCAATAGAGATGAATGTTCATGGTGCATTATCTGCTTACAAGCAAATCTGTGATTGGAAAAAAGGAACAAACCAAACAAACCGCCATGGATGTGTTTCTGAAAAGAGAGGTTCTTCCTGAGGAAGTGTGCTTCAGGAGGTATTCTAGAAGATGGCATTGTTATCATTGGAGATGACAGCTCCATGTGTGTTATTTCTCCTGAAGATGTTCCAGTGGGACAAGATGTGGAGGTGGAAGACAGTGATATTGATGATCCCGATCACGTGTAGGTCTAGCCTAATGTGTGTATTTGTATCTATCTTAGTTTTTAACAAAAAAGTTGAAAAAGCAAAAGAAAAATTTAAAAATAAAAAAAATCTTATAGAACCTTAAGTCCTCAAATACCCTTATTATGGGTATTCCAGAAGGGGAGGAAAAAAGAAAAGGCATTGAAAAGATGTTCATTGAAATAATAGCAGAAAATGTCCCAGGTATAGGGAGAGATACAGATCTTCAGATTCAGGAAGCTCAAAGATCTCCAAACATATTCAACCCAAAAAGGTTCTCTCCAGAACATGTTATAGTCAAATTGGCAAAACTCAAAGTCAAAAAAGAGAATCTTAAAAACTGCAAGAGAGAAGTGTCAAGTCAACTATAAGGGAGCCCCTAGCAGACTAACATCAGACTTTTTCATCATAAACCCTAACAGCAAGAAGAAAATAGGATGATATATTCAAAATGCTAAAAAGACAAAAATTGTCAGCCAAAAATACTTTACCCAGAAAGGCTATCCTTCTGAAATGAAGGACAAATAGTATATTTCCCAGACAAAGAAAAACTGCAAGAGTTCACCACCTCACGATCAGCCTTACAAGAAATTCTCAAATACTGGTTTTTTTTTGGGTGTGAGAATTCTCAAATTTTCAGTACTGTGTTTGGTACCCGAAAAACAACGATCACCACCATGATGAATACATGAGAAAGAACAAAATGCACCATTAAAATAAAAATGCTAACAATGAAGAGAAAAGAAATTTATCTACCAACACAAGGAAACAACAAACACAGAGGGCAAACAGTAAAGCAAAAAATATAAAGAAAAATACTTTTGTACAGCTGTACAATGCCTTTCTTTTAACCTGTGTTATTACAAGAGTCAAAAACTTAAAAAATTAAAAGTTTATAAAAAGCTACAAAGAAAGAAACAAAGAAAGAAACAACAAATAAAACAAAGAAAGAAACAACAAATACAATCATACATTGAACTTTCAGAAGGAGAGAACAGAACTGCGGTTATTAAAGGAGGAAGAGAGATGGAGAGGGGGTTAGGGAGAAACTGGTGAATGGACACAAAGAATGAACACATTTTGTAATGATGAATATGCTATTTTGATTTGATTATTACATATTGTACCCCATACTGATAGTCAATTCTGCACCCCACAAATATATATAATCAATTATGTTTTAACTAAAAAATGAAGGCAATAAAAAAAGAATGAAGCACTATGCAGATATCAGAAAAGTTACAGTAACCTAAGCTAATTTATTGTTGAAAAATTTTTTTTTATAAATTTAGTTCAGCCTAAGTGTACAGTGGTTTTAAAGCCTACAGCAGTGTGCAGTAATGTCTTCGGCCTTCACACTCAGTCACCACTCACTCACCAATTCACCCAGAGCAGTTTCCATCCTGCAAGATCCATTCATGGTAAGTGTCCTATACAGGGGCACCGTTTGTTATTTTCTATATGGTATTTCCATCGTACCATTTCTGTGTTTAGTTATGTTTAGATACACAAATATTTACCATTGTGTTATAATTGCTTATAGCATTCAGTACAGTTAGGTTCTGTACAGTTTCATAGCCCAGGAGCAGCCACATATACCATGTAACCTAGTGTCTAGTAGGCTATACCATCTAGGTTTGTATAAGTACACTCTATGTTTGCTTACAATGACAAACATAGAGTGTACTTACAATTTTGTTACAATGACAAAATTGCCTAATGATGCATTTCTCAGAAAGCATCCCCATCATTAAGTGATGCATGACTGTATTCACCAAGCTGAGAGAACATCAGTTCCAGAACACAATACTACAAGTCAAGTAAGACTTTCCAGGGGCTTTACCTTGCCTCCCTTTTCTGGCTCCAAACCTGGAAGAACCAGAGTCAGTCCTGAAAGAAGCAGCATAGCAGTGTGAAGAGAAGTGCCAGAAGAGAAGCTGAGGAGACGCCAGCCCAATCTCACTTCCCCACTGCAGCTGCCCATCTGTAGCACTTCGGACCAGAGGAAAACAACAGCTCTAATCCTCAATAAAGTTTTGAATTGTCATTATTACAATAGACTAGGTAATTTTGCTGCTAAAATAAGATATATTTTGTAATTGGAGGTACCAGAAGATTTTATTATCTTCAAGCATCCAGAAAAGGTAGTGGACCTACAAAATATTCTATCCAGGGGCAGAAAAAAAAAAAAAGAGCTGACTTGTTTGATTGGGCCATGGTGACAAAATACAAGCTGCTTTAGAGTTTCATGCCTAAAATTTTGGTCTTCTAATGTACCATTTTGAAAGATATGTTATTCTCCCAACAGTACTTGTCCATTTCTCTGGCATAGCAATTCAGAAGGGCATCGTGGAACAGGAGCTCGGTCATCTGTGACCTCTTTACTGCTCCTGCAGCACACTGACAGTGGTTGCTACTAATATGCTAGAAAGCCCTGGGGTTCTCACTGTGCCAGATCCCAAAGGGTTTCAATTTGTAGTCTGTAACATTGCCCCCAAGCAAGACTGTTAGCTTGTCTTTAAAAGCCTTGAGACTTGGGATTGACTTGGCCCCCTTATGGATGAAAGCCCTTTCATGAATCTGTTTCCAGAATAGAGAGGTTTTATCCATACTGAAGCTTTTCTCTGGAAAGTGATTTTTTTCCATGATCAGCATATCTAGCTTTTCCAAAAATTCTTCAGCTGCCTTCACATCAGCACACACACCCACAACTGACTTTCACGTTATGTAATGAATAATGATTCTTGAATCATTTAAACCATTCTGATCTAGCAGTAAATTTGACATCATAGTCAGGTTCAGCCTTTTCTTTCAACATTGCAAACAAATGTTTTGCTTTGGCTGTGATCGTCATAGTGCTGAGATAGATATGCTCCTATATCTGGTTGTCAATCCAGGTTATTAGAAGTTTCTCCATATACGATTTAGTCCCTTCTCAAGTTTTTGTTAGTCTCGTTGGCTTCAATGAAGCATATCCTTTCACAGCTTCCATCACTTTGTTTTTGTTCTTTAAGATCACAGCTATGGTGGAATGGTACATGCCTGACTGGCGAGCAATAACTATCACTGATTTTCAACCTTCATAGCACTTAAAATCACTTTTAATTTTGTTTTCAGGTCAATCACTCTATGTGGCCTCTTACTGGGAGCATTAGCAGTAGATTTTGTACACTTAGGGGTCATGATAAATAAAAAACCCACAATATTAAATTAAGCGCAAGAGAAGTGGTGCAATCAAGAGAAGCATTAAACACAAGATGCATGAGCCTGCTGCTGGCGTATCACTCGTACTGCCCTGTAGGAAACTATTTTTTATAAGAAGGAGTACACTCTAAAATAATGGTAGAAATTATAGTATAGTAAATACACAACCAATAACATATGTACTTTACGTAATTGTGTGTGCTGTACTTTTATACGATGGGCAGCACGTGGATTTGTTTACACCAGCATCACCACAAACACGTGAATAACGCACTGCCTATGACATTGTAATGACTTTTACATCACTAGGTGATAGGGGTTTTTCAGTTCCATTATAACCTTATGGGACCATTATCGTATATGTGGTCTGTCATTGATCAAAATGTGGTTATGCAGTGCCTGATTGTACTTAAATGGGGAAAGAGTATTTCTGAGTATACATACATTCTCCCGTAAATTGCTTTATGAGATCCTCAGAAATACTCTCATTGCCACAGATATTTCTTGGTCTTTCCACTCAAGACTTTTAAAGCCCTTAAGGGGACTATGTGCAGAGTCACTCTAGAAGGAGTGATTGATCATTGCCTTTACAAGTTCTAAGTAGTTAATCTAGCACCCCACATCATCATGAGAGAGGTTCTTGGTATCTGTCATTCTGTGCTCAGATTTCTGGGAGAGCCAAAATTGAGAGAGAAAGTCACTTGAATATTCTGCTACATGCATAAAATGAGCTGAGCAGCTTAGTGTACTGGAGAGAATACTATGATGACAATCATAGCAGGCTCTGCCTGGCTCTGTGCTCTTCTGTCTTCCCAGCCACACTGTTAAATACCATCTACCTTCCGCTCTATTTTACAGATAGGGAAACAAGGTTGAAAGGAGTCATGTAAACTTCTCATGGCCCAACAGCTAATAAGTGAAGGTGGATTAAAAACCATTATACCAGTACAGTGTGGGAACACGTAAAATCTTTTAGAAATTTAAAATCTTGGGTTCCATCCCAGACCTACTACCTGAAACTCTGGGGAAGGGCCCTGCAATCTAAGTTTAACATGCTCTCCAGGTGATGCTGAGGCCCAATGCTCAAGTTTGGGAACCCCTGCAATACAGTAGAGTCAGGGAAAACAGAATTTTAATTTTTTCTTTGACATTGATTACATACTAATAGTCACTGACTATATACCAATAAGCCTGCTTTCCAGGTAGCTATCTATTATTGAGAGTGGATAAGGTAGTTTGAGGAGCACCTTCTTTTCTTTTTAGTCAACCCAGTTCTAATGACCTGACTGTATTTGTGTCTACATTGAAATGGCAACATGACAAATTGGACTTTGTTTCTTTTTTTTTTTTTTTAAAGTAAAAGTTCAAAACCACTCTTCAAACCCACTCTTCAAACCCACTCTCTATCAAGACTTCTAAAATGTTGGAACATCAACAACAAAGAGAAAAACACATTTGTAGGTTTTACCTAAAGAAAATAATTGTTCCATCCTTTAGATACTCTAAAATTTATTCTGGATTAAACCAAAGGATCATGTGAGTTTGCATGCTTGTAGATATATTTTTAAACTTCATTTTGAATGTGTCCCTCAAATCTCCTGTGTTGGAAAGTTGATCCCCCAATGCAGTGGTGTTGGAAGGTGGGACTTAATGGGAGGTGTTTGGGCCATGGGGGATTAATTCCACTATTGAAGGAGTTTCTTATAAAAGGACAAGTTTGGTCCCCTCTTCCACTCTCTTGCCCTTTTGCCTTCCACCATGGGTATGATGAAGCAAGAAGGCCCTCTCAAAACCTGGAACATTGATCTCGAGCTTACCATCCTCCAGAACTGGGAGGAAATAAATTTATGTGATTTTTAAAAATAAATTACCCAGTGTTGGATATTCTGTTATAGTACCAAAAAACAGACCGAGACAGAATATTAGTACCGAGGAAGTGGGGTCTTACAATAACAAGTACCTGAAAACATGAAAGTGGCTTTGGCACTGGGTAATGGACAGAGGCTGAAAAGGTTTGGATGAGCAGGCTAGAAAAAGCCTGTATTGCCATGAACAGAAGTTAAGGGAAATTTTGGTGAGGGCTCAGAAGAAGAGAAAAACTGTAGGGAAAGTATGAAACTTCTTAGAGGTGACTTAAGTGGTCATGATAAGAATGTTGGTAAAAATATGGACAGTAAAGGCCATTCTGATAAAGTTTAAGACAAGTGAGAAATATCTTGGAGCAAAGGCCACTCTTGTTATAAAGGGGCCCAAAAGTTGGCTGAATTGTGTTCATGCCTGAGGGCTTTATGGAAGGCAAAATTTAAGGGTGATAAACTAGGATATCAGATGGGAGAAATTTCCAAGCAAAATGTTAAAGGAGCTGTGTGGTTTCTTTCAATTACATACAGTAAAATAAGAGAAGTGAGAAATGATTCAAAGATGGTATTTATAATTAAAAGGGAAGCAGAACATAAAGATTTGGAAAATTCACAGCATGATTCTGTAAAAAACAAAAAGTGTGTGAGGATGTGACCAAGTGACCTTTTGATAAAGGGATTAATATGGATGGAAGGAAGCCAGATGTTCATCATTAAGAGAATGGGAGAATGACTTTAAAGGCATTTTGGAAATCTTTGAGGCTGCCCCTCTTATCTTAGGCCCAGAGCTCTAGGAAGGAAGAGTGGTTTTATGGGACCGGACTGGGGTGCCCTCAGGACTCTGTTACCTGCATTCCATTCAAGTTGGTCCAGGTGTGGCTCAGGCCATCACTCCAGAGGGCACAAGCAGTGAGCCTTTTTTTTTTAAAAAGTAAAACTTCAAACCCACTCTTCAAACCCACTCTCTATCAAGACTTCTAAAATGTTGGAACATCAACAACAAAGAGAAAAACACATTTGGAGGTTTTACCTAAAGAAAATGATTTTCCCATTCTTTAGATACTCTAAAATTTATTCTGGGATTAAACCAAAGGATCATGTGAGTTTGCATGCTTTGTGATGTTCATATGGTGCTAATTCTTCCAATATGCAGAGTGCACAGGCTGTGCACATCTAGATTTCAAAGGATGTATCAGACAGTCTGGGGGCCCAGACAGAAAATCATCACTGGGGCAGAGCCACCACAGAGAGTCCCCACTAGTGCAATACCTCATGGAGCTGTAGGGATGGGGTTGCCCCTGAGACCTCAGAATGACAGAGCTAACAGTGTGCAATGCTAGCCTAGGAAAGCCTCAGGCACCAGGATCCAATTCATGAGCCCAGCAAAGCCATGGGAGTGGGGCTGCCTGAAGTCTTGGGGGCCAAACTCCTGACCCAGTGTTTCCAGGAGGTGGGATATGGAGCCAGGAAGATTATCCTTGAGGCTTAAGATTCAATGTTGTTTGCCCAATTGGGTTTTAGACTTACTTGGCACCAGTTACCCTTTTCATCTTTCCTATTTCTCCCCTTTAGAATGGGAATGTATTTCCTATGCCTGACTCACCATTATACTTTGGAAATAGAAAACTTTCTTGATTTTACAGGCTCATGACTGAAGGGGTATTTGCCCTCAGGATGAATTATGCCTTGATTCTCACCCATATCTGATTTAGATGAGACTCTGGATTTTGAACTTTTGAATTGGTGTTGAGATAAGACTTTGGGGATATTGGGATGAAATTAATATATTTTGCATGTGAGAAGAAGGACATAAATTTTGGGAGCCAGAGGTGGATTGCTATGGTTTGAATGTGTCTTTCAAAGATCATGTGCTGCAACCTTGATCCCCAAAACAGTGATGTTGGGACATGGAGCCTAATGGGAGGTGATTGGGTCGTGGGGGTACCACCCTCACAAATGAATTAATGTTGTTGGGAGTTTGTTCCTCATAAAAGAGTAAGTTTGGCCCTCTCTTGCCCTCTCACCTTCCTTGATCTTGGATTTCCCAGCCTCCAGAAATGGGAAAAAATTAATTTGTATTCTTTTCAAATAACCCGGTATGTGGTGTTCTGTTGTAGCAGCACAAAATGGACTAAGACAGCCATTGACATACATTGAACAACATGACAAGAAACAGTGCTATGAAATGCACTGCATTCTCCATATGAATATTGCTAAAGAAATTGCTCACCCTGTTACTTAGTAATCTCTTTTTGAGAATCTAAATGAGCTACTTTTTCAGCTTATTATCCTTGGTAGCAGGAATAAACTTGCTTTTCCTCAGCATCTGATTTATTTTTGTCTTGTGAACATAGAAAACCATATAATTAATCATGTTTCTGCCTTTGTGTTATGGGCTGAGTTGCATACCTCCAAATTCCTTTCTTGAGGTCTTAACCCCAAGTACCTCAGAATGTAACTGTATTTGGAAACAGGATTTTTAAAGGAGTAATTAAATTAAAATTAAATCATTAGGGTGGACCCAAATCCAATATGACTGTCCTTATAAAAAGAGGAAGTTAGTACACAGATGTGCACAGAGGAAAGATCAGATGATGACTCAGGGAGAAGACAACGATCTACAAGCCAGGGAAAGAAGCCTCAGAAGGAACCAGCCATGCTAACACCTTGATCTTAAACTTTTAGCCTCCAGGATTACGAGAAAATAAATTTCTGTTGTTTAAGCTACCCAGTTTATGGTAATTTGTTATGGTAGCTGTATTAGGGTTCTCCAGAGAAACAGAACCAATAGAACACATATAGATATATAAGAGGAAATTTATTATGGAAATCGGCTCATACAATTATGGAGGCCTAGAAGTACCATGATATGTTACCTACAAGCTGGAGAACCAGGAAAGCTGGTGGTGTAGTTCAGTCTGAGTTGGAGGGTCTGAGAACCAGAAGCCCTGATGTTTGAGGGCGGGAAGAGGTGGATGTCCCAGCTCAAAAGAGAAAGCAAATTCACTCTTCGTTTGCCTTTTTGTTCTGTTCAGGCCCTCAACAGATTGGATAATGTTCCCTCGCTTTGGTGAGGTTGAATGTTCTTCACACAGTCTATTGAATTAAATGCTAATCTCTTCTGGAAACATCCTCACAAACACACCCGGAAATAATTGTTACCAGCTGTGTGGGGATACCTTAACCCAGTCCAGATGGCACATAAAATTAACCATCACAGTAGCCCTAGCATCTAAAACATTTTATGTTGACTGTTATAAAGCTACATTCATAAACCACATCTAACAAAAGTAGAGGATCTCTTATCATTCCTTTCATATGTTAACCATACTTCTGACTTCATCTACTTTTTCCTTTTATTGTTTTCTCTTTACCTATTTCCTTATTTACTGATCGTCTCTCATGCTGCTGACATCCATGTTCAGTACCACCTTGTGTCTGGCTTTCTATTGAGCTTACTGTTGCCTCTGTTGTACAGCTTGCTTGTAAGGATGGGCAGAATCTGACTGCACTCTTCCCAAAGCCCGGTGAGATGCATGGGCTGTACCTCCAGGCTTGTGATGGTCTCTCTAGACATGTGTTCCCTGTTCATCCCACGTGTGGCCAGGCCACCCAGACTCTGCCCTGTCTCTTGAACCCAAGCTATAACACTCACATTTTCTGCTTGGAGGCAGCCATCCCTGTTGCTGGCATCTGTCTTGAAGTTGACTCACATGACTGCTACCCAACTAATCCCCCATCAGGTATTCTTCCTGTTTTGAAATTCAACTCTTCTGAGTGCAGAAAACCATCAGGCCTGCTCCTGTATTTTTGCAGTAGATATTTTTTGCATATCCCGGATGGCAGCTTTTCTATATGGCTGTATCTTTTCTTTGCAGCTTTCTATCTTATTTCTGTTTTTCAGGAATTTCTCTCTGTTTGAGTTATTGTGAGCTCCTGTCATTGTTTCATACATACACATTTAATTTTTATACAATTTAAATATATAGATGAATATATATTTAAATTTCATTTTGCATAATTAAATTGTACATGTAAATATAAATATAATGTATGTCTATATTTAAATTTTGTTCTGAATTTTTTTGCTTTACCACTTTTAAGATTTATCTGGGGAGAGAGAGATTGTTGAGCATACTTAATCCACCAAGATAAAATGAAAATTTACTTATCTATTTTATTGTGACCTGTATATTACTTTGTGAGTTACCTTACTTTCCATTTGAAGTGAAGTCATTCACATATAAGGAATGGAGCAGACCATATGCATGACTTGGACTAGCTTTTCTCACCTTTCCATGCTTGTTTCCTTAAGCACAAAATATGAGAGAGAGATTCCTAAGGTCCCTGCCAGATGTAAGTGAAACCCAGAGAAACAGTGGACTATTGCACCTGTCTTAAGTCCTACCTTGGTGTGGTGACTCGTATAAAAGACACAGTCCACTCCCAAAATATTGAAAAATGTGGTAAATTTCTCATTGAGGGGGCCGTGAAAGGGTTCACACTTCTCAACACAACACCAAAACGTCTTCACTATCCTCTTTAGATATTTCCTCCACTAAAATCTCCCTCGGTATGCTAGCTGTTCTCCCCAAACCTCTTCTCCATCTCTCTCAAAGCCTATGCTCACTCCTTGCACAGCCCCTCCTCCTGCCTTCCTCTTCCCTTCCAACATGCCCTTTCTTGTTTAGTTGATCAAGTCTCTCTCAGTTTGTTTGTCCTTCTCCTAACTTATTACACTTATCAGCATGGCAGCACAAATACAGAATCATCTTTAGAAGGTGGATAAGGCAAAGGCTTTGGAAGCTTATATTTTAACATCTTTGTTCCTGTCATATGCTGTGATTCCATATAGACATATAATGCAAACTATGGGCTTGGTCAGAAGTGCCATTTTCAAGAGGAAATGTACAAGGAGGCAGGAACAAATTGAGCTTCCTCTGCTGTCCTCAGAACAGTTTGTACTAAGAGGCATTTAAAGTCTGTCTAATGATCTTATTTTCAGATTCCAATTGGAAAGAAGCATGCAATTAAGACTTACTGATTTATACCTGGAGACATTAATTGTAGTTCTTGGTGTGTTCTACACAGATGATGCCCCATTGGCATGTGGTGATAGTTAACTCACCCTGCTTGCCATCGTCATGATGTGAATTAAAATTCTTGGAGTTGAAGTATAAAGTATGGGTTAAAGACATGGATTTGGTGTCTCACAGAGCTACGTTCCAGTCTTGACTCTTCATTTACTTGATGAGAGACCTTGAGTAAGTGACTTGATTTTTTTGAGGCTCAGCTTCTTCATCTGTACCAAGGGGATAATGTCGATACCTCCTTTAAAGTGTTACTGAAACACTTAAATAAGATAAGGCATGTGAAGAACGGTTTAGGTATGTGCTTTACACACTAGTTGTAGTTAATAACCTGTGTGTGGGCTAGCTCTGTGTTTGGAACAGTACTATTCCCTGGGGATAAAGTGATGAAGAGACAGGGCTCCTGGCCTGGAGGCACATTTTATTAGGGAGCAAGAGGCTCATAAACAAATTAGCAATCCTGATTGCTGATCATTAAATCAGTGGTTCAACTGTTAAGAAAAAAGAAAAGAAATTAATTTACTAATTAATCTAAGAGATTAGCTACTAATTTTGTGGGGTAGAAGGTGGGTGGAAAGAAATATAGTCAATCTGGACAATTAGCTGTTTGTCACAAGGTCATTAACACCCTACCCCGTGACCTTATCTAACCATAATTACCTTCCAAAGGCCCACCTCCAATCAACATATGAATTTGGGGATTAAATTTCTAACATGAAATTTGGCAGTCACATTTAAACCATGCCTCAGCACATGTCTCAGCTCTGAGCAGGTGCTCTGAGTTCTTTCTAAACAGTGTATTTTTGTTACTATGTAGAGGTGCAATACCACTGTGACATAGTTCAGTGTTCTCAGGTGAGAGCAAGGTTTTCTTCCACTGTTAGGCAGCGTTAGACGTAGTGACTACTCTGCTTACAGTCATCGCACATCTTTCCTGCCTTAATATCTTAGCTCACTTTGTATCCTTTCCCTGGAATTACCTTTCCACTATTTCCCTCTTCAAGATTCCTTCTTTCCCTCTACTCTATTATCACCATTAGGCAATGACTGTATCTTGTGATCTTTGTGTCTGTAAGGTCCCTCACATTCATTAAGGACTTAGCAAGTGCTAGCAGAATAAATGTTGCACAGCATGAACCTGAGAGGTCCGAGACCCTGGTGAGGACACCAGGGGAGGGGGCGTTATTGGAGCTCTCTGGACTTGGCATGATAAAGGCTTGGACCAGGGTGGTTTCTGAGAGAAGGAAGAAATGGTTTGTGTCACTTCTTCTTAACAAAAATTTAGTGTATTTACCATGGTCACCAGACCAAATATGAATTGTAGTTCTGATTTGAGTCCTGAACATGAGAAGAAGTACCCATTTATCTGCAAGGTAGACTGACAATTCCCTAGTTACCCAGACTCAACACTATTGCTCAAAAAGCTGTCACAAATTAGATATGGGGCTGAATTTCCAGGAAATCTGGGAAAAAATTAAGTTATTTTGGATTTGTTGGGCTATATGTACTTGAACAAGTATATCACTAGAGTCGACCCAAGAAGGAATATAATAGAATTCTTTAATCTGTTTAAAAGCAAAAATGACAATATCACCACCCAAATTCTGGTATTAGAATGAAAAAACAAACCAAAGTACATGTTCTGATCTGCAGAGTTGACATGAACAGTTCCTGCCATTGGTACCATGGGGTGCTTTGAAAGCAGCAACATCTCAGCTAAGATTCCAAATTTTTACTCTGTTGCTAAGCCATATTGTCTTTGTTGGATGTTTATAAACAGTCCTGATTCTCTCAGAGCAGTAAATACACTACAATAATACTAATCTGGTGAGAGAGTTCTGAAGCTTCTAAGTGACAGAGGTGATACAGGTATAAGAGATTTGAAGTTTATCTTTTTTTTTTTTTTTTTTTTTTAGTTTGTAATCTGAGGAGACAAAGTACAGAAAAAATCAAAAATTGCTATGGAAATATAAAAATGCATTGAGTAAAATATTTACTTCTAAAATCATTTCAGCGAATTCCCCAAAGTGAGAATTTTATTTTTTTTCTGTACATTACAGTTTCAGTATTAAAACAAGAGAAAAATACTACAAAACAAGCTAGTAACAAGGATTTATTCTCAAAAGCAAGTGTATGTACATTCTGTGATCAAAAGAAAAGGAACCCAAGTTCTTATTTTACTCTGCAATAAAGGACAACATTCATGATGACAACATTCAGGCACTATAAGATTTTCAAATACAGAAGACTTTATTATATTTATGGCATAATGTCCATTAAAACATGGGGGAAAAACTCAAACTCAAGTCAGGAGGATATCAATGTAGCTTGAAATAAAAATTTTTTCCTGTTTAATAATTGTTAAGAAGATCTTCCGATTATTATGATGTTCTATGCCATGAACATTTCAGTTAATACAGGCTTTTTATTCTGAAGTATCACTAAATACCAAATCATACATGTACATATAAATACATATATTTATATATATAGTATATGTGTGTGTCTAATATATATATAAATATATATGAATACATATTTGAGAACATATATATGAATATATATATATACACATATGTAAATATTATATATAACATTTATGAAACAGATGAGTAGCGGGTGTGCTTGCTTTGGGAACCCTGAGTTTCAGCATACTTGAGATGGTATATATCCAGCACCCTTGAGAAGAGCCATATAATGGTGTTTGCAAAAACATTTGACTTTTCTAGTTGGATATACCAATGGCACTAGTTAAAAGAGTGTTAATTAATTCAGAAAAATTTATTGCCTTCTCTGTGCCAGGTACTATTCTAGATGCTAGAGACGCAGTTGTGAATAAAACATGGGACTTGTAGCCTAGCGGTTATGCATTTGGTTGTTTGACAAGCCCGACATGAATAGTTCTACAGCCAAGGAACCCTAATCAAGATATTATTCCATCTCCCAAACCTAGATTTTGTTTTACATTTGTAGCTGGAAGTTTGTCTTGTATAACATGTGGTGAAATATTGAGCAGTGTTCATACAGAGTGTGAAGAAGGGGGATGCGGATGAATTGTCACATCTAGAGACTTGCAGACAAAAAAACCTTCCTAATGTGACTTTTACAAAGCAACAACAAAGCAACAATTACAAATAGATGCCAAGAGGCACAAAATCACCTGTACCATGATCTTTCATTAATAACAACACTTTAATTGTGAATAAAAAGGACTTTTAGACACATTCCTCATCCTGTGAAGCTGTCAGGGAAGATATTATCTCCATGTTACAAATCTAGAGACTGGGGTTTCAGTAGGTTTTCAAACATAACACAGTAAGTTGTCTAACTAAGACAAGGATTCAAACCCTACAGTAATTAATCCACCTTGATTTTCTGGGCACCTTGCTATCACTCCTTTTCTAGGATTTGCTGGTTTAGGACTGAACCGTGATCCCTAAAATTTTGACTTTCTAAAATTATCATAATCAAAGTAACATATGCTGATTTGATAGATATTCTCATGTCCTGATGCTTAAAATTCTAGAAGCAAGGTCTTAAAAGAGAATATAAAGAATTTGCTGAATTACTGGAAGTTCTAGCATTTGAATTTAAATTAATGTCCAAGGTCTGACCTATTTTATTCATTAACAAAATGGAGGGCAGATTTTATAAGAGCAGGACGATGAATTGCAAAAATTGTTATTCTGGCCAAATACCAAAGCGGGCAGTCATAAAATGGCAACATTCAAATGGACAAAATTAATTCTTAGAGAATAAAATCAATACCTAGATAGTACTTTCTTTAGATCTCAAAACGCTTGGATGGATATAGCTGTGGACTCTCTATCAGGCAGTACATATGGGCAATGCTAAACAGAATTTTACCTGAAAGTTTGGTAGAAAAAATGAATGTTCAACTAGAGAAAGCATGAGACAGCATCAGTTTCTGAGAACATTTGACACACACACACACACACACACACACACACACACACACACACACACACACACACACACACACGGCATGTGAATTTCTAAGAACCCTCAGAGGTAGGATCTAGACTGGATTATCTCAGCAATTACTTCTCTCATCTGGAATCACGTGAGTGTGTGAATATTTACATGAATGAATGCAGAGTACATGTGCAGGCTGGTTAGTTGTGATGTTGTTCTGTCTATCACATGATTTTACAAGAAGAAATTTAAAAAATAAAAAAACTCAGGAAATAAGATTGAACCACCATCGATCGTTCTTTCAAAGTGAAGAGACCCATTTAAACCAAATGCCAATGGAGTTGGTCTAGTTGCTTGTCTGAAGTCTGAAAATGATTGCAGAGTTGCCATTGCTTTCAGAGAAGTGCTTTATATGTCATTTCTTGATTTTACAAATGCTTTACTATTTTCAAAATGCTTTCACAATTTTTAATATTTTTCACAAAAATCCTATGTGTCTGTGTTTGCGGGAGGGTGGTTATAATAATTCACATTTACGAGTAGAGACTTAAACTCAGAAAAGATAAATATCAGACCCAAGGTCAAAATGAGCTCAAATTCAGGTCTTTGTGTTTCAAATTCAGCTCTTATATCTCTAGGCCTTATCTCCTTGAGATACAGGAATCTTCCCCCCTCTCTAAATCAGTTGCTACAGCTTCAAGCTGGTGTAGTGGTTTGAATAGCCACTGGGAAAGCCAATAGCTGCAAAGCAGGAAGTAAGAGAATGTGACAACTCTGACCTCAACATTAATTATGCATCAAATAGTAAGACGTGGGTCAATGGAAGAGACAAAGGCACTCATATGTGATGCACCACTCACTGTAAGAGCTGACTTTTGGTCTTACTAGAGACATTCTCACTTAGAAATTATTTTCAAGTGAATTTGGTTCTGTTTCACCCCCTTCCAGGCAGACGGATGTCTGTAAAGTTTGCCGAAGACTGGCCTAAGATCTTTGTGTTCCATGAAACACAAAGCTTCTGGTGGAAGAAGCTCGATGGTCCTAAGGATTCAGGTGCTATCTAGTCATGGGAACACAAACTACCTGGGGACAAGTTTGCTGATCGCTACATAATGGCGTTGCGCTAGCTACAGTTCAAGTCAACTTAACTGATACACAGTTTGATAAACAGCCTTAGTTGTAATTCAGTGTGCTTTGCCTTTGAATATAAATCAGGGCAAAGATGTTTCGAATTAGACTGTGCAAATGTTTATAAAATATACTGGATCATATTAACTGTAACTTTTCCCACACTGTAACATTTGTTTACCCAGAACCAAAAAAGATATTAAGAAAAAGCAAAAACCAATGAGTGGAGATTTGCTTCTGTTTAGAAGATCCTCCTCGAGATGCCAGAAACAAACGTTTTGAACCAGAGATAAAGACCAAGGTAGAAATAAATAAATAAATGATTCCCTGGTACTTGTCATGAACACATGCTTAGTCTTCTAGACTGAATTTGAGGAGAGATGTTTTGTATGTTTTTTTTTTTTCAACATTCCAAGACATGCTAAATTTATTAAACAAACCCAGTTCTCCTCCTCAAAATGTATGAAATTTCTGTTCCATTGTTTAGGGTATCTGCACACAGTTGGTATTTCTGCTTGAACTGAAAAATTGTTTCCTGTAATTTCTTTTTCTTCATGTATTTTACTCTGTGCCAGTGTGTCAGTTTTGTAACATAAGTATATAATGTCCATACCACATGTGGTACATGCCACGAGTGAGAAAAAATGTTGGTAGACTTAAGTGTGTTTATCATTTGATAAAACAAACAAAACAGCAAAAAAGCCTTCAAGAATATCCTTTTGCGATTTTCCAAAATGATTGGGACTAAAACTCATTAAAATTTTCCCCCGAATATGAGTTGTGTGGCTTATACGGTTATTTTAAAATGTATATTTCAATATCTGATATTTTAGGCCACTGTTATCAATAGGTTCATTCTGGAATCCTGATGCCCCATATCTAATCATATACCAGACACTATTGATTTACTCTAGGGAACAACTTTTTAGTCTACCCTCCCTCTTCTCAGTGCCATGGTTCAAGCTTTCGTTTTCTCCCTTGGAGTGTTTTAATTGCTACTTTCTCTCCAGTTTCCATGACCCTAAGATTACGCCACTCCAGTCCTTTTTTTCACGTTGCTGCTGGGTTATCTTTTTAAAAGACAATTATGGCCATATTGCATCTCATCCAAAACCTATGTTGGATCTCTCTTGTCTTTGGAAGTACAAACTCCTAGAATAATATAAATAATAACAGGAGCTAAGTGCTCCATTCAATCATCTAACAAATTTGTAAGGTGGTTATTAGCCATTTTAGTGAGTATCTAGTGGTGTCTCATTTTGCATTAATTTGTATTTCCTGGATGACTTGTGATTTTCATGTGCTTAGTTACCATTCATATATTTTCTTTGGTAAAATATTAATTTGGATCTTCTGATATTTTTTTTTCCTGTGGGAAAATATCATTTTTGATGTACCAATATTAAAAAATATGCCCTTTTTAAATATCAGGAACAAGGCAAAAATGCCTACTATCTCTGATTTTACTCAAAATTGTATTGGAAGATCTGGCTGGTGCTAGCTACAAACATGGATCCTGGACACATAACAGGCATATGTAGGGAAAAAACAGACCATTTAATAAATAGTCTGTGATAATCCATTTGGGGGAAAACAAACAAACAAAAAAAAACCAAACAACAACTTCGATTTCTGCTTCACTCTATATGCTAAAATCAATTCGAGTTGAATTAAAAAATTTAATCTGAAAGGTGAAAATTTTAAATTTTTAGTAGAAAATATACTATCTTTATGACGTTTGGGCAGAATTTTCAGAAGCAAATATAAATCATACTAACCTAAAAAAAATTGATACACTAATTACATTAAAATATGACTCGGTTCATTAAAAGACACCATAAAGTGATTCAGTTTACAAAAAATCTGACAGAAATTGAGAAATAAAGGAATACACACCAATCTCACTTGTAAATATTGATGTAAAAGTCTGATGTAAAATATTAGCAAACAGAATCCAGCAACACAGTAGAAGACAAAAGCCTACTATTACTGCTTTTATTTAAGATTTTTCATGAAGAACCAGACAAAATAATTTGAAGAGGTAAAAGAATCAGAGGTACAAAAATTGCAAATGAAGAGGACAGTTTATAATTATTTATAGATGGTGTTATTGTAGTTCTGGACAGCCTAAGTTAATCATCTAAAATTCAATTAGAAACAATGAGGGAAATTATTAATGTGGCCATCTACCCCTTTAACATAAAATCAATAGCTTTCCAGAACCCAGCCACCAAGTGAGGCAATATAAAAAATTCCACTTACAATGTCATGCACGATGATAAAATACCTAAAAGTTAACAGGAAATATGCAGGACCTATATAATTTTTTTTAAAACTCTATTTAGGTATATAAATGAATCCTTAAATAAATGGAAAGCTGTAACTTGTTCTTGAATAAGAATACTCACTATGGTAAAGATGTAAATTTTTCCTAAATTAATTTATAAATTTAGGAGAATCACAACAATAAAACTATTAATTTTAGATTATTTTTGGAACTAGTCAAGTTAAGTTTAAAATCCATTGAAAATTTACAAAAAAGGAAATAGATTTTTTTATGTTCACTTTCCTTTATTACTTCGTTTGTGTATATTTCAAATAAGCGTTCTCCTAAAACAAACTTTAAAGGCAATAAGATAGAATATCTAATACTTTGCTCTTTTTAAAAAATAGACTTTATTTTTTAGAGCAGTTTAGTTCCCAACAAAATTGAGAGGAAGCTGCAGAGATTTCCCATATATAAACTGTCCCCACACGTGCATAGACTCCCTCACTATTAATATCCCCTACCAGAATGTTATGGAAATGTATTGAGATCCAGAGTAGATACACAAGATAATTTCGAATCTGATGCAAAAGGAATTCCAACCAGTTGCCTCTCAGGGGGAAAACAAATCTAGATTTTTTACTTTGTTTTTATTCTTGAAATGAATTCCAAATTTGTCAACAACTTAAATGTTAAAATTAAACCTATTTTTCATACTGCATCCTCTAAAACAATTCTGTGAAAATACTGGAAGAAAATGAAAGAATGTGCTTGTATTCATTGTAATAATGGAATAAAAAATATTTTATTTTCTAAACTGGATAAAAATTCTTAAAAGCCATCATTTCAAAGAATAAAATAACAATTACATAGAATTAAATACAAATTTGTTGAACAAATACTATTAACAAAGTCAGACTGGGAAATATATTTCAAATTAAGAATAAAGAACCTAATTTTAAAAATGGCAGAAAATAGTTCATAGAGAGTAGTATGGGTATCTTATAAATATATTAGCTCTGTTTTACTCATAATAAAAATAAATCTAGGGGATGCCTTTTACATCACGTTTGTGGAGATCAAAAATTCTGTACACTGTATTGAAGAATGGGACAATATGCACTATTACATATTCTTGGTGGAACTGCAAATTGATATGATATCTTTGGAGGGAAATTTGGCACTATCCAAATTTTATAAGCTTCTATTTTTGATGAGAAAATTCCATTTCTAAGAATTTACTCTACAGACATATTTTCACATATTCTTGAGAATATGTGTCTTTTGTGTATGGATGGTACAGGAATTCAAACCCTTTACTTGGTGTTACTGCACCAAGCTCTAACCCACTGAGCTGAATATATGTCTTAAGTTAGCAATAGCTTCACAGTAACAAGGAATGGGTACAATGTAAAAGTTTATCAATATGTGACTAGTTAAACAGATCTGATAGACACAATGGAATGCTGGGAAGCTGTTAAAAGGATGAGGTATATTCAAATGCACTGATGAAGAAAAAAATTCCCCAAGAAATATTATTAAATGAGCAAAATAAGATGCAAAATAATACATAAAATATATTCCTTATATAAATGCTGATATGTGCATTCAAATTTTTTTCTGAAAATATGCATAAGAATCTAGTACCAGCGATTGAATCTACAGATGGAGAAAGTGGATTGGAGATGGGGAAACGATTTAATTTTTATGGTATCTTTAGCATTTCTTAACTTTTAAAAAGGGTCATATTTGTGTATTATTAAAAATTTTAGATGAAAATAAGTATTTTGACAGGTATTATATAAAAATAAGATGGAAAATGCTTTGTGCATCTGTCCGATGATGGGCTCCATGGGTACCTTGATGGCTGATAGAAGTTCCTGAACTTTCCCGGGTCTCTGCTTCAAACATGAACTGACCTTGATTTGGGAAACTTTCCTTTGGTTTACTTATTTTGTTCTGCCTGTAGAACAATGTCTCACATTATCTGCCTTCCTTTGCTCTCCAATTTTTGTGACTTCCTGGCTTTCTGCTTAGACCTTGTCTTTCTCGAGACTCTCTGTTTCCTTGTTATCTTTGCCTTCCTGCCCACCTGGTTCCTTCCTGATTTGTTGCTCAGCCTTACAAATCACATGCTTTCCTAGACTCCTGACTGCTGGTCTGGTTTGACCACATATTTTCTGAACTGCACACTTACCAGGTAAGATGATAAATTTTACGTGTTTTATACCACAATTAAAAATTTTAAAAAATCCCCTTATTCTTTTGTGTTCCTAGGCACTGCAAAGAACCAGCCTTCCCTGTTTGACTTGGATAAGATAGGGGACGTCCTCTTTGTTTACCTCCAATAACGCCAGACACAGACCCTCCAAAATCCTATTCTTTGCTTCAGATGATTGATTAGTCGAAGTGTTTGTCTCCACTGACCAATCTGGACAAGATAACTGCCAACTTTAAATGACCAAACTTTGGTCTGGCTTATCCCCTCCTCACAGGACCTTGGACCTTGAACTCTAAACAAGCATTGGAATGTGGAATAGCCCTCCACCAGAACCCCTCCCGAAGGTTGACTGACCACAGGGAAGGACATTTCCTGGTCCAGTCTCCAATTATGCTGCCTGTATACCCACGTCCCCATATTGTCTGCTCCTTCCTGTGGAAGAAGAAGACTTTCTCTTGACCTTTGAGAAGCTTATAGATACTACTGTTGGGGTGTTCTCCCTATTGCAATAGACTTTCTAATACAGTCTTTTCTTACCTAAGTCCAGATTTGTTTTTAATTGTCACTCACAAAGTATGAGAATAATGTTTGTCTCATTTAACATATGGAATCTAGTGAGAAGATATTTAATGCATGAATTGTTTATATACAGTAGGAAACACATATAATTGGAATATGTGAATCTAATTGTGTGATAAATATGTATACATATGTAAGTGTGCTAGCTAAACTTCATTATGATACTACTGAGGGTATTATAATTTTTCTTTATAGACCTTTTATTTGAAAAATTGTTATTACTCTGTTTTATGGCCTGCCAGATAATACTTTTAAATTAGCAGTTTAGTTCAGGAAAACATTAAATTGAAGACTCTTAAACACGTGTATAGGAGATAAAAACTAGGCTCAGCTGGTTTGGTTTTCTATTTGAGATTTTATCCTAGCCTATTCTAAAGTTGCCACTTCTTTGTTTGGACTCTATGAAATTATGAATTAGGAGTGAAAAGAAGTGTTCTTTGTAGTAAAAATTAAGACTTTAAACTATAACCAGTATGTCTTAGAAGTGCTCTGATTTTTAAATACACAGTATTTTAATTTAAATTGAAATTGTGTGCAAATCTTCTGCCAAAATTTCACTTAGGGAAATTAGGATAAATCAGTAACCATATAAATTTATCAAGCCAAAGTTCTTACCAAGAACACAGCCACAAATCTACCATAAGGGATTTCTAACTGCTGTAGATTAAGTGCCCCCTCAAACTCACTGAAGCTTAATTCTCACTGTAACAGTGTTAAGGGTGGGAAATCCTATTACAGTAATTGAAAGGTAGGACCTTGAAGACATGATTAGATTGAGAGGACCATGCTGTAGTGAATGGGTTAATAATAGTGGTAATAGGCCTGTTTCTGAGGGCTTTAAAAGGAGAGCACATGAGAGTCTCTGTCTCTCTGCTTCTGCCATATTTGCCCTGAGTTGCTGAAGTCATCACCAGAACAAGGCCTTCACTAGATGTATTCCCTGGACTTTGGACTTCCCAGCCTTTGAAACTGTAAGCAATAAATATTGCCTCTTCATAAATTACCGAGTTCCAGGTATTTGTTATAAGCAACAGAAATTGACTATTATACTGACATAGCAACAGACTTTCAAGGTCAAATCTAAATACTTTCTTTGCTTGATATAAAGAGAAGTCCATTCTAGATTTTTCTTTCTCTTTTTCAAACACCTTTCTACTTTTAACTGGTAATTTTTGAGGCAGATATGATGCTCTGCCATCATTAAATTTGGTATCTAGAAAAACAGCAGGTCCATGCTTTAAAAGATATTTATATTTTTAATTTTAAATTTTCCATGCATTTTGCTCACTCATTTATTGAGCCCTACCTGGCAGATAATGTGGAATATGAGATACACAGAAATACCTTCTGCAGTGATTGCTTCTTCTTGCCTCTGCTCCGGTCCTATCTCAGCTAGAACGTTCCAATTTCATAACTGTCCACTACCACAGTCCATGCATTTGACCTACTTTGCCTGTTTAACTTTCTGGTGCTTTTATGTTCTTACGTGAGATACGATGAATCTCAGGGGTGTGGAACATCACTTTTTTCTTTTCTTTTCTTTTTTTCCATTTTCCTTTGTTCTTAGGTTCCAGATCATCTAAACTCATCTATGTGTTGAATTGACTATATTTAGAAAGAGTTGACAGTATTTTCTGGAGAGTCAGCAAAAACCTTTTCTTCATTATGAACTTAAAATTTATTGCCCAAATCAGAACTGGTGACCATTGATGGTATGAGATCTAATCCCTTTACTTCCCAGTTGAGGAAGTTAGGCCAAGAGAAATTTAAGATTTATTCCATGCCATCTGAGTGACAGAGCAAGGCTCTAGACCCCTGGTCACAGCCACAGGCCCTCCTGATTGCATTGCCTCAGGTTTGAGCCAGGTAAAAGTCAGGCATGTTGTGTAGAAGCTAAATCATCAATCTTTCTACTTTGCATGTGACAGAGAACTTTAGATCCAAATAGCTACATATCTAGACTCTCTTGATAGTGACAGACTCTGATACTGTGGTACTGTCATAGGTTGATGTTATTTAGACAGGTGGTACCCAAGTGGAAATAGATATGTTTGAAAGACATTTTACTCATACCAGATCTTTCTATTTTCTACTAAATGTTTTCTTCTTAATGATGTGGGCATCTTGGTTATAGTTTCTTAACGTAAAACAAAGCATCCTGATTGGCTACCATCACTTAGTGGCTTCATGACGTCAGGTAGACAGAATGCACCAAAGAGAAACACTTTTGAGTGTCCACAAAATGCAAAACCAGCTTTCAAAATTATGAAGGAGAACTTTCATGAATGGTGGCATTGAGAACTATACATGTGCAGGCATGTTTTTCAGAGGAGCACCAGATTTAAATAATAAAAAAAAAATTCCTTTCCTTTTGATAATGAAAGTTGCACGATCAAAGAAGAATCTGGGAGAAAGCTGGGCTCTGGAAAGCTGGACAGCCAGGGGGGCCGTGTGGCCACCACCTACTCAGCTCTGGGGTTCATAGGTGGAGGGAATACCTGACCCTCCCATGGAGGTAGTTGTTCCTTCTGTAAAATAAAGCAATAGCATGGGATGCTCTTTGGGATCTTTCAAACAATAAGAGCCAGGAAATTAGATTCCAGAACAAAGTGTTTGTCAAAACTACTATCTTAACATTTCCCCCCCTAGATTTGTCCATGGCCTGAAAACGACATAGTAACTATACACTGTATTCCAAAACAATCTTATTTCTTGAAATCTGATAGAAATTCAGCAGGAAATTCCAAGAAACGCCCTACTTGGGTAACTTGGGTTACCTTAAATATCATAGACAGAGGGCAAATGCCTCATTTCGGGCCATGGCTGGAGCTTGTGAAGTCTGCTTGTTCATTTCTCCAGGAGACCCTTTCTGTTCCTGCATCCATTGCAGTGTGTTGTGATAAATAATGCAGTGCCTTCCCAACAGTTTCCTTAGCCATACGAGGGGTACATTTTAAAAAGAGAACAAGCAGACACAGAAATGGAAATTAACCCCAAGCCTGCCAGCCTCCATCAGGAATAATGGCGTCACATAATTCCAGGGTTAAATGAGAAGTAGGTGCCTTTTTACTGAGTTCGGCTCTTTGTCCTTGCTTTAGTGTGTCATTGTAGCAACTGTCATGTAAGGTTAATGACAGCCCCTCATTACCCTTGTCAAATATGTAATAATGTGGCCCAACAACGGGTCTGAATGGCTTCTGCTTGTCAGACCCCTATGTTTTGCCTAGCAGATGGTCACTGTGTTTGGAGAGGCCCTCGCTCAGATCCATCACACTGATATCCTGAGCACGTGTGTGCGGGAAGCATTTTCCCCTGATGGGACAGTGTGTGGCTTGAATACTAATTGAGCACAGCAAGACAACTGCAGACTTCACCCTCCCTCCTCCCCCACCCCTGTTAGTTTTCTGTTAGGCTCCAGGGGGAAAGAGAGAAGATAGGACCACTCTCGCCTCTCTCCTTCTATTATTTCCTGCGATACACAACGCTTTTCAGCTGTGATATGCCCCCGTTTTCAAACCCTTTATTTGGATCACTTAGGATGCAGCACCCATGAAATTTAGACACATTCTATTCTCGGAGACATGAAAACAAAGGGGGAGAAAGCCTCAGTGAGGAAAGTGGCAGGGGGCAGGGTTTACTGGAAAAGAGCTGCAATCCAGGTGGCAGGAAGCGAGAATTCCCCGCCTGTGACCTTGTGCAAAGTCACTTCCTCCCTCCTCTGTTTACTCCCCCGGGAAGGTCTCCTGGCTAAAGGAGCCAGAGCAGATTCAAGGAGAGTTCTCTGTTGTGCCTCAGGGCTTCTCCATGGGCTCCTGCTTCTCTTTCCCTCAGTGGTTTTTTACATTAAGTCACTTCCTTTCTCAAAAACGAAGAGAAGCTCCCAGCTCCTTCTAAAATCAAGTTAAACTGGAAATAACATCAGCAGACCTGTGTAGTTACAAGGTAAGCCATTCTTTTCCCCATACTAATCTGTTCCCACAGTTTTTCAGGCCGCACATTCCTCTTCAGACACAAATCTACCTGCTTTTTCTATGCACAAGTTTCCTTAGCTTTAAGTCTTTGCTTGTGCCTAACCTTGCATGGGGAGCTCTCTGACACTCCCTCTAATCAGTCCCTATTCTTCAAAAACATTTCTTAAGAACCATCTGATATTTTTCCACTAGCCCAGCATAGCTCTGGTAACCTCTGCTTCTCTAATATTCCTAATAAATAAGGAATTGCTTTCCTTCCTAATATACATTCAAAATAATAGAACTTGGGAACTTAGAAATCATTCTTGTTACCACTTCATTTTGAAGATGAAAAAGTCAAGTCTGCCATGATGAAGACCAAGTTCAAAGAGCTGTTGCAAGACCAGCACCTAGGTCTTTTGATTCTGGATTTAGTTCTTTATCCACTATAGTAGATTGCCCACTCCCTATCTTGCACCATTCTATTATTTGTGTTCATGTTCTCTCCCACAGTAGATCAAAAACTCCTTGAGGGCTGAGGTGTCTTCCTTTGCAGCTCTTTCAGACCCATACAGTTCTGTGGTCTCAGGCAATGGTCATCTCATGGGATATACATGGCTGCAGGGCACAGTATTGATGGCAATTCATTCCTTTTTAATCTCTGTGGCATTTAACACTTTGCTAAATTACCTGTTGGCACTTCTTTCTTGGCACTAACCTAACAAGTGACATTTTCTTTTTGATCTTTTATGTGACTCACTCAACTAGCGAGTCACTGTGAAGCAATCATCATAAGCAAAATCTCGCGTTAGGCCTTAAGGAGCAGAGAGGCCTACAGCTTGACAGTGAAGTATTGATTGATTGTTCTGTACTCCATTGACGGTGGAGAAAACCCTCTTCTAAACAAACCTTCTGATGATCTTGGGAGTGATGGTGAAATAAACTGAGGTAGCTGCATCCAGCCCTTCCAGGATGGGAAAGGAAATAAATCCTCAGGCCTTTCTAATTCAGTCTCCCAGGGGGAAGATAGTATTTCAAATGACTTTACGTTTGGCATTTGCTGGTGGTTTTTCCCCCCCCTTTCATTAAATATGTGGAAATTTTAGCTTAAGTGTTGAATAACTTTGCTTTTTATGTCAGATCTACATGACCATAGAATGCTTCTGCTTTCTCTTTGATTCTAGATATTCCTTCCTCAAAAGCTTTTCTTATATTGTTTCATCTAGTTGCATTCTTGCTCAAAATCATGCAGCACATGTGTACTTCCACAGCCTTTCTAAGCCATGGGTATTATTTCCCTTGAATGTCACAGAAGTTACACTCTGTAGTTGTCATTTGGCAATCACACTTTTCTCTCCCAACATTTATGGAGCACCTAATATGTCAAAGATCATTCTAAAATACAGAATGAAATAAGACAAAAGTTTTGGTATATAAACACTCATTATCTCACGTTAGAAGCAGTCGTATAGTTGTAAAAACAATAAACCTTATCATTCGAACTTATCCTCTTCCTACCCCATACTACTGATCTGATCTAATCCTCTCTCCCTTCTTATCCCCAGATCTTACCATCTGCCTTCAGGAGTCCTTGCTCCATACTCAGCAATCTTCTTTATGTTTCCAGACTCTTCTCCAAATTCTGTCTCCTTCTCCTGAATTATTAATTGGCACCCAGCTGTCCCATAAGTACATGGTTTTCTTATTGCTTATCTTCTCATATTGCAATAACTCACGAGCAGTATTTGAAGTCAGTGTCCTTAATCCCCATTGCCAATTTCAGGTCATTAGTTCTGCTAAACTGTATAAAAATAATCCAACTCTATTCTACTCCTTTTAACTTTATACCATCTGGTAAAACCACCTGTCTCTCCTCATTGTGTGGTCTGCTAATCTCTTGGTAACCAACTCCTCATTTATTATAGGTTCTAGACATCACAGTCACGTAGATGACATCTCCTAAACTCTGACCCCTAAGTTCCTTGACCACTTACCCTTAGTGACTCTTCTCTGCATCCCATCTTAGCCATCTTCTCCCATAGTCACATTCTGGATCTTTCCCTAATTAGGAATCATACTACATTTAAAATAACAAAACAAAATGGCCCATTTCCTTCCATCAATCTCCTCCTACTTCACTTGTTGAAATATGTCCTGGCAGCATCAATCCATGGATTTCTACCATCCATTTTACTTCCCGTTTTCTCCTGGCTCTACTTGCCTCTTTTCCAGTGAAAATTCAGTGATAAATCATTATAATCACTCCCTTGCAAAAGCCCTCAATTGCCTTGCCCCTGTTTTCATCCACCATATTTTCCATCCACAATATTTCTTGGCAAAACCCCAAACCAGGATAAATCCAACCATCTGTCTCCCCTGTGGCTACATCTGAGCAGTTGATTGTCACTGGTGAAAATTATAAACTGGGCAGACAGGTTTTCCTTCAATTTTATTGATACCATTTCAAATGGATACTTACCATAGCCCAGAAATCTTACTGTGTTTCTCTAGTAAACCGGCCCTACCACTTGTATAACTCTTCCTTTATCTTCAGTCCTGTCTCCATCTCCTTCCCCAGAACAATGCTTACCCAGTATTTCTGCTCCCACGTTGGACACCTCAAATTAATTATTCACACAGCATCCAGAGTGATTTTTTAAAAATACAAATAGATTATATTTGTCCCATACTGAAACCACTAAAATGATGTCCCACTGTACCAGAACAAAGTACAAGCCCCTTGAAGTGGTCTGGGCCCCGCCTGCCTGCCTGTTTGCGTTTCTCACCTCTCAGCTGCTCTCCGGCCAGGTGTGTGACAGCTTCTGTGCCTTTTGCTGTCACACTTGCTGTTTCCCTTTGACCAACTATCCCTCCTTCTGGTCTCAGGTTAAATGCGACTTCCTCAGAAGGGCATTCCCAGAACCCTCTATTCCAAACTGTTCCCCTCTCAGCTGCTCTTTTGGCATGCGGTTCTTTTGTTCCTCATGGCATCATCACAAAGTGTAATTTACACTTGCATTTGAGATTCCTTGTTGAATTTCTGTCTCTTCCAGTGGAATCCATGAAAAAGGAAATCTTGTGGGTTTGATTGATCGTTGTCTACTCAGCATGTGATACAGTCATTGCCACATAGTAGGAGCTTAATGAATATGTGTTGACTGAATTAAACATGTTGTGAATGAATTACTGTTCAAACGGGGCTTCACCTGAGAAAATGAGGGGCGTGGATTTTTAATTATCAGTTGGAAAGGAACTATGAGGTTTCCTGACAAAGACAGAAGGAAATGGGATTTCGGATAGAGGAAATAGCCTAGAAAATGTGTGGGCCCTGGGGGAAAGGGTGGGAGGTGGGGGTGGACAGAATGAGCCCCCCAAAGTTGTCCATATTCTAATCCCTGGAGCCTGTGAATATGTTATGTTACATGACAAGGTGAGTGGAGGTTGCAGATGTAAGTAAGGTTGCTGTTCAGGTGACCTTGAGAAGCAGAGAGCATCCCAGACCTTCCAGGTGAATTCAGTGTAATGGTGAGTGGACTTGAAGATGGAAGAAGGAGACAGAAGAGTCAGTGTCAGAGTGATTGAACATCAGAAAGTCTCAACTGTAGCTGCTAACTTTCAAGATGAAGAAGGGAGGACATGTGCTAAGAAATGTGGGAAGTTTCTAGAAGCTGGAAAAGGCAAGGAAATAGATTTGCTCCCAGAGCCTTCTAAAAGGAATGCAGCCCTGCTGACTCCTTGATTTTAGCTCGGTGAGCCCCACTTCAGATTTCTCACCTCTAGAACAAATGGCAAGATGATAAATTTGTGTGGTTTTAAGCCACTAAGTTTGTGGTAATCAATTAACAGCAGCAACAGCAAACTAATACAGAAATAAGACTATAAGTATAAACCAGAGCATGGCCAGCTTTGTTTTATGGGATGATTACTTGGTATCAGTGTGGAGGCATGCTGCCCTGGAGGCATATCGATAGCACAGAGACCCCTACGGAGACTTCTCAAATAATCCACATGCGTGATTAGGAAAACCTGAAAGAAGGCCCTAGAGACATTTTTTAAGCAACACACATTGTTATTTAGCTCCTCCATTTTCATAGATTTATGTTTTATTTCTCAATCTAGAATAAGAGTTCCTGAAATATAGTGGCCTGTAAAGGTACTGGTTTTGTCATCCTGAATTCCTAATAGTAGCTGCTCAGTAAATATTTGTTGATCCTGTAATGGAGTAAGATTAGGCAGATTTCCTTACATCTCTGGATCTGTGCAAATTCCTTAGACAAAATAGGAAGGAATAGTGTAAGGAATACTGATTGTTAATCGTCATTCTGCCAGAGACTGGCTCCACAGTTTTGGTTTCCTAGTCTATATAACAGGTATTACAGTGATTCCTACTCTCCAAATTTAAAAAATGAATAGGATAAAATTGAAAAGAACATCTATTATTGGGAGAGGCAGTCCTCATTCTGAAGCTCTAAATTCAAAGTAGAATCCTCACAGCATCATTGATCACACAAGGTCTGCCTGTCTAACTGGGGCTCCACTGAAATCTCTGGGACCTTAATTTTTGCCTGCTTTTGGAAAGAGGGTGACAGAGGGTTATAAAAAGCTGTGTGGTTGTTTAGTGTATAACTGCCTTCTTTTCCCCTTGTCTAAACTACTTCAAAAAAAGAGAGAGAGAATAGAAAGAAGGACAGCTGTGGAATGAGCCAGTTCAGCAATCTGCTTCTTGCCTATCATCCTGCCCACTCTCTGTGTGTTCCTTTGGGAAGGAGTCCTGGGGAATAGATGGCAGGAAATCACAGGCAAATTCTCCAGCTTTTGGGGGTGGGGATGGGCAGGGAAAGCACCATGTAAACCATCAAGTGCAATGGTGCAGCCAGATCCTTTCTTGGGGCTGATGGGAGGAAGCTGGCCTTCCTCCTTGGGGACAGAGGCATTTGAAATTAATTGTTTCCATTTTGTACAAATACTTCACCCAAAATGAGAGAAATAAAATACTGTAATGCAACCACAGACCTCCTTTACAAATACGAATATGAACACACACACACGTATACCAGAGAAATCAAACAATATTAGTGTGAATCAAATGATCAGTGTCTTAATGCCAGAACTTTCCTAGGTAATCACACTGTCCCTTGTGAGTGAGCAGTTTTGATTTTAGGATTTGCACTGGCTGCCAGTCCTGCAGCATCAGCACTGCTGTGTTTGGGCACACACGCCTGCAGGTGTCAGATAAGCTGATAAGCTTGTAGTATCCTGTCTGCTGGTGGTGACCCTTTTCTAGGAGTGAACGGATACCTGGTCCTTTTTGTCTGGAGCAGAGGGATTCAGTGTTTAGAATGCAGTACTGTGTGAGTGTCATCCACTCAACTGCTCTGAAACTTTCCCAGAAAATAATGTCCCAATTTCTTAGTATGACTTTATAGCTCTCGGTATTTGGGGCCTATCTTATTTCCTAGCCTTAATGTCTTCCTCCTATGTGTCCCCCATTACTGGTGCCATGTCCTGTCCCCTGTTCTATGCCCTGTTTTAGGAATACAAGTTGCTCTTCCACATTTTGTGCCACTACTTATCTTGCTTCCTGACCTGGCATACTTCCCTGTTTCCTTCTTCACTTGAGAAATCTACTCATTCTTCAAGTCCCCCCTAAGATGCCATCTCTTCTGTGAAGCCAGAAACACGTTTGAATGCCCTCTCCTCCCTAGATCAGTCAGATTACATTGCTACTCTCTGTGAGCTTCCATATCTACTAGTTTACACTTTTATTTTTAGCACTGATTCCACTTCTGACTTGTATAATTGGTGTTTTTGTCCATCTCTCCCACTGGAGTCTGTGAATCCCAGACTTCGGGCTTGGGGTCCTATCAATTTTAGTTTTGCAACCCCTGTAAAGACTAATATGATGCCAAGCACATAGTTGGTACTCATGGAATGTATGTGGCTGTGCATCAGATCTAAGTCAATTCCCAGGCCCATCAGGTCAACCCTCTGCTCTCCTCCAAGCATCTGTCTCTGGAATGAGTAATCTAAAGAAAGGCTGTGCCTTGTGACACAGCAACATATGGAAAGCACCCAGGTGAGGCCCAAGGTGAGGATCACGTGAAGCTCGTAGATAATGGGCTGCTAGTGTGTTGATTTCTCAGTTGTCCAAATGTTGCTTGAAAGACAATGCAGAAGTCAATACATATAAAGCAGAATGCAGTATTTGCCAAAAACAGAAGCTGAGAAGGTATTCTTCTTCATTGAAACTCCGTCAGATTTTGAATTTACAAACTGATGTCAAGTTAGTTCCCAGTCTCAATTTGGAGGCACACATTTTTATCCATTAGATACTATCCAGAGAGCAGGAAACATTATGTCAAAGTCATGTGCGTGTGTTCGTTTTTTGTCTTCCTCCTAAGGAGAGAGGCACTTACCAATTTGTGTATGAGGGTTAAAAAGAGCAAGATAATAACAACAAGGAAAAATTGCATAGCAATTTGCAGCCTAAAGCCCTTCAAACTGCTATTTCATTTAACCCTCAAGACAATCTTATGAGGCTGGTATTATTGCCCCCACTTTGCAGAGGAAGAAACTCAGGCTAATGATGTTTAAGTGACTTGTCTAAGATTATATAATAAAGCACCAAGACTGACAGAATGCTATTTATTCAGGGTAGCACAGAGTGAATTGAACTCCAGTATGATTATACCGGAATTTTCGCTATAATAATATGCAACTTACTGACTGCTGACAATGTACCAGACGCTCTTCTAAGTGCTGTACATGTATTACCTCATTTAATCCCCAAACCATCGCATGAGGTAGGAACAACTATTATTCCCCTCATTTTACAGATGGGAAATCAGAATTTTAGAGAGGTTATGTACCTCGATCTGGCTCACGTAACTATTAAACGGCAGAGTGAAGATTTGGGCCAAGGCAATCCGGCTCCCCAGTTCGCACTCACAACCACTCCTGTAGACTGCCTCTTGGGGGATGTTGTGCTAACACGAGGTGCTGACTCTACAAATAGAAATGGAATACTTTAGGGCTGGCCGGTTAGCTCAGTTCGTTAGAGTGTAGTGCTGATAACACCAAGGTCAAGGGTTTGATACCAGTACCGGACAGCCTCAGAAAGAAAAAAAAAAAAAGAAATGGAATACTTTTGTCCTTAAGTAATGTTTAATGTCTTCCAAAGTCAACAAGAACATATTAGAGACTGAATATGTTTTGGGACTGTAAGTCCTTACCTTGCTCCCAGGTATGACTTAACCCGTCCTAGCTCTTGGACCCCACCTCCTCCTCTCTCTCCTCTGCTTATCCACTGCCCCAGAACAGCACCCAGCACAAATGAGGGTCCAGGAAAATATCTGTTGAATAAATGAAAATAATATCTCCAATGATTAGCTATCAGTAGCTGGGGAAAAAAATCTTACTGACCAATTGGAGCACCAAATCATGCATTTATTCCAGACTCTATCTCTGCACTCAAGCTGAAACACTCTTTTCTTCTCTTTTTCTCCAGCAGTTCCTATTTGCCCTTCTGGTCTCAGCTTAGACGTCACTTGCTTTAAGTCTTTCCTGTCCTCTTTCCTCCCCTCCTGCCCCCAAGTCTGGAGTAGGTGCCCCTTTAAGGGAATATATAGCTCCTACACTTTCCTTTCATATAATATTTACTATTCTCACGTGAAGTTCCTCTCTAATACTCTCCATACACGCACGTGCACACACACACGGACTATGATTTCCATAGAGACAGGGATGGTGTGTTTCATTCATATTGTCTCTCTAGGGACTAGAATTGTGGATATTCATTAGGTATTTTTGGAGGAATAATTCAGTGAGTGAGTCAACTTTAGTAATAGTCACCCAGAAGTGTTCATTAATTAATAGGAATATAGAAACAGAATACATTGCCTTAGCTCAAAAGTCAGTTATTAAAGTCTCCTCAACACAGTTATCCTAGTGCTTGAAGGACTGATATCAACAGCAAGGTCCCCCCCCCCCCCCCCCCGCTCTTCTTTTACTTGAAAGGGCTCTAAGAGTGGTTATTGTGCCTTCTGATTCTTGGTTATTACCTCCTGTTTTGAATTTTTTTTTCTTTTTTTTTTCAGTATCTTGATCTGCTCTGACCTTGATCTGGCTTGAGGTTGTATATTCCTGGTGCTGCTGTGGATTCTGTTTTTCTCTTTCTTAAACTATAGAAATTGAAAGTGTTCACACACACCAAAAAAGACATCTTTTGATCAAAATTTCCATATTATCTCCCTCCATGAGTTCTTCTAGTGATGCTGCTAAGAGTATTTGTTTGTTGGGTTAAGGACTAGAGGTGTAGAAGAGAAAATAAAAGAAGCTATATTTTATTGTGACACCCACCAGAAATAAATAAACTTGGGGTATATTAAGTGAAAAATTTAATCTTGAAAGGTCCTGACTTTAGATGGTATTAACATTTTAGTGAGATTAATATCTTAATATTTATTTACTTTGCCTTATGTTTATTTTGGTCTCTGGCTTTTAAACTCTGAACTTGAGAACATACCTGGATTGGCAAAATTAATTTTCTCATAAACCATCCAAATTGTGTTCCATAAAAGTTGTGTTTCATCTTACATCATATTCTATAAAGATTTTTGCTTGAAGTGATTTACTTCTGAAGAGACTTTTTTTTTAAAAAATGAAAGCCAAATTAGAAGACTGGAAAAAAATTGCAGTTTTCAGTGACTGTTTTAACACAGTGTATCTCAGATCTTAAGTTGATTTCCAAACAAATAAAATCAAATTTACTTACTTTTATAAAACGTAATTTATAGCAATAATTCAACAAATAATTTATAGAAATTTATTTTTCTCAGTTATAGGATTAGTTGTGGTTGGGTCTTTTCTAATGATACGTAATTTATAATTTTCTAGGTGTATAATTTTTAGAAACCTATTGCACTCACATGGACCCAGTGGAGTTTTAGTCTTGAAGAACTCTTTGTTTTACAAAATATCTGCCATAATATATTTTTACAGATTTTGTTGTTTAATGACAAGTTTATAGTATAGTATGGTGTCCAAGTGAGAAACCTGAAATTGCTTTACTTAGTATCCTTCTCCGTCCGTATTTTTCTCTTGTTATATGACTATATAATTATAATATTTAACTTTTGGAATTCAGAAGGGTTTTAGGAGAGAAAGGTGATAGAGGCTGCTAATTATCCCACAATATTAGTTCTTTTCTTATTATTTATCAATAAAATCCCCTGATTTTTCACTGGCTACCTTCAATAAAGACCACATTTCCAAGGCTCCTTGATAGGTGTGACCAAAAGAATACATTTTTGCCATTAAGATATCAGCAGAAGAGTCATAGTGACTTCCATAAAGTGTTCTTGTGGGTAAGGGTCAGACTTTCTCTTAAACTCTCTTTCTTCTTCCTGATTAAAATGTAGACAGGAGGGCTGAATCTTGAGAAGGCCTTTCTGATCTTTGGGTAAAGTCATGTGCTGAAAATAAATAGCAGAGCAATAAGATAGAAGGTGAAATCCACCTGCCAGCCTTGAACTACCCGCTACTAGATTTTGTTTACCTGAGATAGTAATAGATTTTTATACTGTTTAAGCTCTGTTATGCTGTATTTTTTGCCATTATTTAAATCTAACCTTAAACAATAGAAGGAGCTAGACTGAATTTAATGAGATTTTCATAGGTGGGTGTTTAGAGTTGTGTTATGAAATGATTTGTCCTTGTGGAGGTTTTGGAGATGGATTCATGGGTGGCTGGGACCCCATCTTGGGAGTTGTGTAAAGTCCGGGGAGCCAGTGTTGTGATTTCTAAATTTGTATGTGTTGACAATTGCTCTCCTAGGAGATGATACTGGCAGACGAGGTGTGTTCAGCTGCCAAACGTGAATGGAACTGTCACTTCTGATCTCTATGTCAGGGATAGGGAGGTGGTTTCATGAAAGATGTCACCTATGCATTCCGGCTATCAACATTTGATATTCATATTTTGACTTTAAATATGTCTCTGACTTAAAAGCAAATATCAACCTTCCCTCAAATCCTAATAATTACCTAAGAACATTCAAGTATTCTTAAACACAACATTATTAAAATTCAGTGGATATTTGAAAATAATTCTGATGGAATTTGTTCTAGAGGAGGATTCAAAATTGTTTGGAAAGAAAGCTTATTAATATGGTGGAATAATTTTATGAGTATTACTTTAGAGATTTTTATTTCTGCCTTTAATTTTTTGATTGGAATGTTTTGTACCACTTCTTTAAAGTCTAATGGTTTAGTTTTAGTTTGCTTTATCTTTCTACATATTTTATCTCAAAAGTATAGTGAGCTAAAAAATAAGCAAAAATATTTATCTGAAAAATAGTAGTGTAACCATTGTTCTTATATCAGCTTATAAAATATATGGTGACATTAAAAGTAATATTTACATGGCCTCTATAATTTGAAGTGTTTTTGTGTGAGTGTGTTTCTAATATATAGAGAAGGTTCTTAAAGTTCTGTTCTAAATAATCTCCTTGGTTATTGAGAATCTGTCTATTTCTGATAGTGCAGCTCTTTATGATGTGAAAATAATGTTATTGGCTTTTGGTACAAGTGACTATTTTACACATGAGAATACTTTTGATGTTTTCCTCAAAATAAATTAATTCTTTCTTGTAATTTTTGTATTTCGAAAGAAAAGCTGGGAGATTTTTAGGGGAGATTGCCCCTGAAAGTCATCTGAATCAGATTAAAGACCTCTTCTCTAGTGTATTGGGAATAAATCAATAGATGTAGCAAAAGAGGGACTTAGTAAGTGGCTCCCTTTTAGAACTGTGCAATCATCAGAGAAATTATTTTTTAAAATTCTAATCATTAAGCACTGACAGTTATAACTCATATTATAATTAAACATTTTAGAGATATATATCTCTAGGTTCCCTTAACATGGCCTAACTCTTTAAGGTTATAGCAAACCATAGCAATTATTGGTAAAATTAAATTGCATTCTGATTGCCCATTTGGACAAGTTACTTAGCATTAGAGAGTTGGGGCTGAGAATGAGCTTGCATAAAATAATTGAGCTCTGAACGATTATTTTTCTGTGTTGCTCGATTGGATAGAAACAGTGCAAGCACCAGCATATTGAATTCTCTTGAAATCTCAAAATGAAGGCTCACAGTCTCAATGATATGTTATTTTCAGACAGTATCTGGAGTTTTTCTCCAGATGGGGGTTCTTCCTGAATTACTTGAATACCTGGGTTATTGCAGAAGGTCTGTATGAATTATCTCTTTTCTTCATTTTTATTTAGATCTAGCCAATATTAAATGCTAACAATTCTTTGTTTAAAAAAGAAATTCTGCTTCTTGTGTTTTGCAAAGTAGATATTCACATGGTGATTCACCTCATTTTTAAATTAGTTGTACATGTATCTTAATGTCCTTTGGGAGAAACAGCATCACTGTGTGATAGGTATGGATGTGGAAGCTTCAGTGTAGGGAATATACTGAAGGAAAAATGGGGGTAGGGCTTCTGCATAGCTAGCCTTGCCCCAGCCATCCCATCCTTACAGTTTTAAGTTCTGTTTTCATACCTTGTTCCCTATTTTATCTAAAGTCAAGTGGAGAAAGATAAATCTTGAAAAAATTGAGACATATATCATATCAGCCAGACAGAAGACTATGTATTTCTATTTAAAGACTTTAGAAAAAAAAAATTCCATGGTCTCCCCTTTCAATGTTTAACACCCTTTAGACTTCACAGAAGACTCTTGAATCCAGATTTTGGGAAAAAACATCTTTTCTCTCATATGTGACTCAAATTCCTTTTTTTGGCAATTGCAAATATCACCCCTTCCTTGTCTTTCCCATCTGTTGCTACAGTCTGGGAGGTGTATGGAGCTGAAGTCACTACTATATTTCTGTCTATCTGTCTGTCCATCTGTCAGTCTCTCTGCTTGGCTTTTGTGTGTTGTGTTCAAAATCTCAGGCTTTAGGTTTCTCCATGTTGTGGGGACGTTACTTTTGGGAAATCTGGGGACACATCTTTACAACACTCAGACCCAAGGGAAAGAGGTGCTGGTTGAGATGTTTTGATTCCACTCTTCATCTGGGTGTGGGGGGTTTGCAGCCCACTAGAACATATAGTGGGGGCAAGTCAGCACCTCGGTAGAAGGTAATGAGGTGCTATTTCCAGTGGGAGGAAAGAGATGTTAGAGAGACGGAAGTAACAGATGTCTACTCCAGGCAGAAAACTAGAAATACCTAGTACATTACACGTCTATATCCATGTTTCTATGTCTGTACCTATATGTGCATCTACATGTTTATATGCATGTCTATATCCATGTCTATGTCTACAGCTTCTGTCTATGCCTAAATCTATATCTTCACATATACATACATGTTTATAATATATCAGATTTATTTACTGTATAGCACTTTGGTATATGTTTCTATTAAAGATGATCCATTCTATCAATGTAGTCATTAAATATTTATTGAACACTGACAGTATGGTTCTAGGAATGTAAAAAATCAAGTTCAAATGGTCCTTGGCCTATATATCCTATTCTTCTCTCAACCATTAGAATATGCATTTGCTTCGAAGGAGATAAAATATTCTTACAACATTTTTCCCACAATATGCATGTATCATTTATTAACATTTCTTTACTTGACATTGGCAGGAGGAATACTACTAGAAGAAGATATGTGACACCTTGTATAATTTATTCTTCCATTGGATATATAAAATTTCTTCCCAGAAATCTTAAGTTTTTATTTTTTTAAAGATTGTAATTCTAGCCACTGGTTTTTTTTTCATTATTAAGGAAGATGCTATTCCTCTAGAAAATATTGTTGGTTTTATTTGCTAAGCTATGGATATAAGACTAATTTTTAAAACATGAGTCTGGCAAATAATCTTAAGATTAATGTAGAAAAATATTACGAGGTAATAAAGATGTTTATGTAAATAAGAGTTGTTTTATTATATTTGCAAAGTGTTCTGAATTTTTTATTTCAAAGAAAGCAATGTACTTTTGTTGAAAATCCTAAGTAGAATAGTTGGAGTCTCCGGTCTAAAAAGTGATTTGTAATGATGAGATGAAAAAGTTTCCATTAGTCAGAGCAGTTTGATAGTGGGCCACATATTTATTTTTAGTAATTTTCACTTTTTCATCTTAAAATGAATTAAACATCTTGATGGTTTGCTCTAGGGGTAACTGTGTGAAATTATGAGTCAAAATGATTATAGTGCAAATGAAAGACAGAGTTTATGGTTTTTCCAAACACTTAAGTCAGTTTCTGAAATAGGACTATATGAATTCTACTTCTAAAATGATTTTTTATATCATGGTACCTGATACATTACAAATTCTGTGGTGCAACTACACATATAAAAATAAGATACAGGCTTTATTCACTTCCAACTGATATTGATAGTGAGTAAAAACATTCCTCAAACTAGCTTGAGGGGAAAAAAACCCCAACAAAACAGAAAGGGGTTATTTATCAACCAATACATGAAAAGGCAGGGGTAGATCTAGCCTCAGGGTGGATAAAACCAGAGCACCTCAGCCTCTCTATCTGCTGGTCTGTTTTGTCTGTCGTTCCATCTCTTGGTCTCTCTACTTAGCTTTTATGTGTGGTGCTCATAGTCTCAGGCTTCAGGCTTCTCCATGGACTGGGGTTATTACCTTTGGGGAATCTGGAGTCATGTAGTGGATTGAATTATGTCCACCACAAAGTCATTGAAGCTTGAATTGTGTCCCCCAAGTTTTATGTATTAGAAACTTAGCCCCCACTGTGACTGTTAGGAGGGCGGGAAATCCTATTATGGTTCTTGAAAGGTGGAGCTTTAAAGAGGTGATTGGATCGTAGGACCGTGCATTAGTGAATGGATTAAAAATGGTGGTCAGGGGTGTGGTTCTGAGGGCTTTAAAAGGCTTTAAAAGAAGAGGAGAGTCTGTCTCTCTAGCTCTCTCTTCTCTCTCTGCTTCCACCATCTTGCAATGTCAGACCTCTGGGTCGCTGTTGCCACCACCAGATGGACTTTGGACTTCCCAGCCTCAGAAACCGTCAGCAATAAATTTTGTTTTCTTTATAAATCACCCAGTTGCAGGTATTTTGTTATAAGCAATAAAAACAGTCTAATACAGGTCACATTTTTACAATCCTCAGACCCAAAGGAAAGAAGTGCTCCTTAAACTATCATGAATCTGGGTGTGCAGGGAGGTGCTGAGCCTTTCGGCCCATTAGAATATGCAGTGGGGAAAGGTCAATTCCCCAATGGAAGGGAAGAGTGTGTTATTTCCAGTGGGAGGCAAGAGATGCTGGAGAGACAGAAGTAACAGATGTCTACTTTCAGAAAGAAAATCTTTTGGAGATTTTCGCTAGTTTGGAGCCTCGTGCGGATTTTGGAAGGTCTCAGGAATTGGTGTTGGAAGGTACTTATGAGTCTTTACGTGTAAGGCAGCACGATATGAGTGGAACACCTGGCATTACATAAATTTGAATTAGAACCCCAGCTTATCTTTTAGTAGCTGTATTAGTCTGTTTCTGTTGCTTATAACAAAATGCCTGGAGCTGGGTAACTTATAAGAAAATAAAATTTATTGCTTGAGGTTTTGGAGGCTGGGAAGTCCAAAGTCTGGGGAACACATCTGGTGAGGAGGTCTTCCTTGGTGGTGGCTTCAGTGACACAGGGTTTCTCACTTGGCGATGGTGGAAGCAGAAAGAGATTCCTGGATGCTCTCCTTTTAAAGCCCCCAGAACCCCAGTCATGACCACCATTATTAATGCATTCATTAGGACATGGTCCTCAGAATCTAATCACCTCTTCAAGGCCCCACCTTTCAATTACCATAATAGGATTTCCCACCCTAAATAGTTATAGTGGGGATCAAGCTTCTAATATATAAAATGTGGGGGACACAATTCAATGCATATCAGTATCTCTGTGGCTTTTGTGATAAATTGTGTCCCCCAAATTCATATGTTGACATCTAACCTTATTTCCTCCTTATTTGGAGAGAGGGTCTTTACAGAGGTAATAAAATTAAAATGAAGTCATTAAGGTGGACACAAATCCAGTGTGGCTGGTGCCCTAATATAAAGAGAAAATTTGGACAAAGTGGCATGCACAGAGAAGATGACATGAAGAGACACAGGGAGAAGAAGGTGGCTATTTACAAGCCAAGGAAAGAGGCTAGGAACAGATGCTTCCCTCACAGCCCTCAGAAGGATCCAGTCCTGCTGACACCTTGATTTTGGACTTTTGGCTTCCAGAACTTTGAGAGGACACATTTCTGTTCACACCACCTAGTCTGTGTTATTTTGTTATAGCAGCCTAGGAAACAAATTCCGCCGTTACTATCTTTACCAGAATGTATATGGTCACTCAGTAAATATCAGCACTTTTTAAAAATTCGCCTACTCTCTCACCACCTCTTTCACCCATTGTCCTGAAGTCCGGAAGGCTGCTGACAAACTTTGTGTCCTTCAGCCCTTCTCACAAATTAAAAGGGTTTTAAAAGTACCAGGCTACATCACTACAGATCCAGGTAAAAATTCAGATAAGAAGGAGTGGTGGTGGTAAGTGGTTTATTAAAGGAGGAAATAATAGCTATTAGTGTAACAACATAAAGAGTTTTAATTAAAACTTTATTAAGTAGGCAGACATCATATCTTGAAAGTATAATTGCTAGGAAATTAGGTTAGGAAGTTAGGTTATAATGTTAGATTATGACGTGTGGTTTGAATCCCAGCTCGGCCATTCCCTATGTCATCCAGGGTCATTTACATAATTATCCTGTGTCTCAGTTTCCTCTTCTGTAAAATGGGAGATAATAATAGCTAAATCGGGGCTAAATGTGTTAATAAATACAAAGTGCTCAGAAGAGAGCATGGCCTGCACAACAGGTTGCTTTTGTTATTAATTTACCTTGCTCAATTATTCACTCTCAAGATCCTAGTGGAAAACTGTTGTGAATGTCCCTGGGTGGGAAAAGTGTAGATCTTCCCGCCCCATAATATCCACTGTATGGGTATATTTCTAAATAGCATCACTGCTGCATTGGCTTGGGAAATCAGATTTTAAAGGGCTCTCCTGTGTATCAAAAGAGGCAACATATTCATGGAGCTGCTCATTGTCTCTCAAGGCAAAGAAACACAATGATCTATTTTTCTCTTGGCTAAAACTTCTATACAAGCATCTCAGAAATTAATGGTAGGATTACCCAGAAAGCACAGTAGAATCATCTTCTCCCTGCCTCATTTATCCATGAACACAGCTCTGACTGTAATTTGGGTCCTTTATCTTTACTGCCTGGGCACTGGTAGAATAAATGCCCTTTGTACAGGCAACACACCTGGGAAATGCTGCTGTAGGCTCCCTAATGAAAGCTATGCGTAGAACAAAAGGCAGGCGATGAGGCCTTCACAGAGACAACAGAAAAGCAGCGGCTGCACTTGTGATGATAATGCTGGAAAGGCTGCTCATACCTGAGCATACCTTTTAACAACTGCTCCAACACACACATTCCCCACTTTAAACTTATGCTTGATCGGTGGGACAATACTTTCATGGTAACCTTGCAGGGGGACAGACTAACTCAGTGATAAAATAGCCTGTGCAGTAATTTATAGCTTAGGTATGGGTGTAAGTCAGGCTGAAAGTGAGTTATTGTCCTTGGAAACTTTGCCTAGTGACCTGGAATAATGAAGATTTGTGCAGTCTGTTTTTAAATATTTAGGTTTATTTTGTGTGGGGCTGCATTTTAAAATTTTATTTAAATTTCCATTTTTAATTTGTTTTAGATACAGCCTTCTTTTCCCCACCCCCATACCCCCAAATAGGCCTGTGGACAAAGCAAATTTGTACAGTAGCTTAAAGGAATGATTTTACTTAGCAAGTACGTAATTTCCCCATTGCATCACTGTTATAGACCTATATATAATAGGTACGTATTTTTTATATGAATTCAGATGCCACATGGGGTCTGCTCTGAAATCTAACTACACGGGGAGACCAAATGATCAAGGCCAAGAAATCAGTCCCAGTTATGCCAGGAATAGAAAGGGGATTTCTATCATTATGCAACTTATTCAATCAATTCTATGTAATCTTGTATATATTTACATATTATATAGAATTATGAATACCAAATCATTTTTCAAAATTGCTCATACTTTTTATCCTTCTAACCTCTAAATGTGGTATTTCTTAAGGCTTTCTCACTTTTCACTTGTTTCTTAAAATTCTCAATTTCACTTATACATGTATTTTTCATTTATACATGAATGTTTCACAGTTTCTGTCTCAAGCTTTAGCTCTGCATCTCCAACCACTGCTTAAACAATCCGTGCACAACACATCCAGCAAAATATTTCAGCTCCTCCTATGGGCCAAGCACTCCTCACGGCCCTACAAGGATACAATGAGAAATAAGGCACAGTTCCTGTCTTCTGTGAATCTCTAACCATCACATATAAATAGCTTTAATAAGGCGTGTTGTAATAAGTGACTGATGAGTAAAATTAGGTATTCTAGTACCATAGAGAGAAAGAACTTGGTTTTCACTAGGGGAATTTGGGAAATATTACGGGATAAGTAGGATGGAGTAAGGTCAGACTTTGGCAGCTACAGGAAAAGAGGAAGGGAACTGGAGTAAGGAGGTGCTCATTTCCTATAAGGAGGAGACTAGACGAGGAACAAGGCCTGTTTAAGGAACAGCGAGGACAACAGGAGCTGCAGCCACTGCGGAGACGTGGGCATGCCTTGGACAGGGGGAAGGTGGAGCAGGGGAGCAGCAGCAGGTGAGGTACGAAAGGTAAGTCAGCCTCACTCTACCAGGTGGAGCTTCGAATACCAGGTGGAAGAGTTTGGGCTTCGTTCAGAATACAAGGAGATGGCATGGAAGGTTGAGTAGGAATGTGGTGTGAAGAAGATACCTTGGGGGATGGAGGGAAGGATGAACTTGACACCTACTGAAGGCACTGAGACTGGTCTACAGGTCATGGATGTGACCTTTGAAAGCATTTTATAGTTCAAGAGACTTGGGTTTGAACTCCAGCTCTAGCACTTCCCAGCCATGTGAGCACAGGCAGATAGTTAATCTCTCTGAGGGTCTTCTTTCAGTCTGGAAAGTGGGTCTAAGAAGGTGGCTGTGAGTCTTAAGTGAGAATGTGTATGAAGTAGTCATCACGGTGCCTGATGTGTACTTAGTAAGCCTTCCAAAAGTTTAGCTAATATTCTTCTTATTATCAGTATATCTACAGTTTTTGATAGATTCAATTCAGTAAGGGAAATATTTATTCACCTAGCGATTTATTCATTTAACAAACTATTCAGCATCTACTTTGGCCAGTTACCTTCTAGGCATTGGGGATAGAATTGTGAACAAAAAGTTTCTAATTTCTTGGAGGTTACATTTCACTGGAGAGAGACAAACAGCATGCAGCAAATGAGTAAATAAATAGTATGCTGATATGGACCGTAATCCTGGTGAGCCTGGGAAAGTCCAGGTTTATGTGTTACCTGTAGTGGTTATTAATAGTGCCTCATTTCACTTGCATAAATGTTTCTTTGGATTATAAATTATATGGTCACCCCGCATACAGAAAATAACTGAGCAGGGCAAGGGGGAGAGGGAATCTGGCACAGGTCTGGGGTGGGGGTTGCCATTTTATAATGGTTGGTTAGGGAAGGTCTCACTATTAAAGTGTCCTTTGAGCAGGGATCTAAGGAAGGAGGTGAATCATGTATACATCTGAGAAAAGATACTCCCAGGCAAATGCAAAGGCCCCGAGATGAGAGCATAGTTGGCATGATCAAGGATTGGTAAGGCGGGTGGCATGACTGGAGACAGCAAATGAGGTAAAGAATAACAGGAGATGAGGTCAGAGAGGCCCATCTTCTGTGTCTTTGTGGGCCATGGTGAATACAGTAAATAAGGACTTTGACTTCACTCTGAATGAATTGGAAGCCAGTAAAGAATTTGAGTGGAAGAGTGGTGTGAACAAACACATTAAACTTTTTCCCCCAGCTTCATTGAGGCATGATTGACAAATAAAAATTGTGTATATTTAAAGTGTTACAATGCAATGATTTGATATATGCATACACTGTGAACTAGATTTCCATAAACTAATTAATTTATCCATCACCTCACATAGTTACCCCCTTTATTTGTGTGTTACAAACACATAAGATCTATTCTTTCAGCAAATTTCAAGTATACAATACAGTATTGCTCACTGTAGTCATCATGTTATATCTCCAGAACATTATATCTCCAGAACTTATTCATCTTATAACTGATGGTTTATGTACATCGGCCATCTCATTTCCCCCACCTTCCAGCCTTTAGTAACCAACATTTGACTCTGTTTTTGAATTTAACTTTTAAAAATTTTATCCATAAGTGATATCATGCAATATTTGCCTTTCTGTATCTACCTTATGTCACTTATAATGTCCTCCAGGTTCATCCATGTTATCAAAAATGGCAGGACTTCCCCCTTTTTTAAGGCTGAATACACACACACACACACACCATATATACACACACATACACACATACACACACACACCATATTTTCATATCCATTCATCAATCGACAGGCATTTAGGTTGTTTCCATATCTTGGCTATTATAAATAATGCTGCAATGAACATGGGAGTGCAGATATTTCTTTGAGATAGTGATCTCTTTTAAAAAAATTTTCTTCAGCTTTTTTGATGTATGATTGATAAACAAATTATATATATTCAAGGTATACGATGTGATGATTTAAATATACATACATTGTAAAATGAATATCAAAAACAAATTAATTAATTGTTCACCACCATACATAGTTAACGAGGTGGTGATTTCATTTCCCTTGGATATACACTCAGAAGTGGGATTGCTGGATCATATAGTAATTCTATTTTTAACTTTTTGTGGAATGTCCCTACCATTTTTCAAAATGGCTATACCAGTTCACATCTTCATCAACAATGTGTAACAATTCCTTTTTTATTTTTTTGACCGGTAAGGGCATCGTAACCCTCGGCATGGTGTTGTCTGCACCACGCTGAGCCAGTGAGTGCACCAGCCATCCCTATACAGGATCCAAACTCACGGCCTCAGCGCTACCAGCACCGCACTCTCCCGAGTGAGCAACAGGGCCGGCCCCAACAATTCCTTTTTATTCCCCACATCCTCCCCAACACTTGTTATCTTTTGACTCTTTGGTGATAGCCATCCTTTCAGGTGTGAGGTAATGTCTCATTGTGATTTTGGTTTCCATTTTTTTTGACAATTAGTGATGTTGAGCACCTTTTTATATACCTGTTGTCTATTTGTATGTCTTATTTGGAAAAATGTCTGTTCAGGTCCTTTGCCCATTTTTTAATCCAGTTATTTGTGTTTTCTACGGTTGAGTTGTATGAGTTCCTTCTTCTGTATTTTGGATATCAACCTCTTATGGTATATATGGTTTGCAAATAATTTCTTCCACTTCATCGGTTGTCTTTTCATTTTGTTGATTGTTTCTTTTGATGGGCAGAAATATTTTAATTTAATGTAGTGCCACTTGTTTATTTTTGCATTTGTTACCTGTGCTTTTGGTGTCATGTCCAAAAAATTACTGCCCAGATAAATGTTAAGGCACTTTTCCTCCATATTCTCTTCTAGCAGTAAATGGTTCTAGGTCTTATGTTTAAGTCTTTAATCCATTTTGAGTTGATTTTTGTGTATGGTATAAGATAAGGGTCCAACTTCATTCTTTTGCATGTGGATATCCAGTTTTCCCAACACCCATTATTGAACAGACTATACTTTCCCCATTGCATATTTTTGGTGCCTTTTGTCAAAGATTAGTTGACTGTGTATGTGTGAGCTTATTTCTGGGCTCTCTATTCTGATCCATTTTTCTACATGTTTATTTTTCTGCCAATACCATGCTGTTTTAATTACTAGACCTTTGTAATATAATTTGAAACCAGCAAGTGTGATGTCTTCAGCATCATTCTTTCTCAAGATTGCTTTAGCTTTTTGGGTTCCATACAAATTTTAGGACTGTTTTTTACATTTCTGTAAAAAATCCCATTGGAATTTTGATAGGAATGGCATTGAATCTGTAGATTGCTCTGGGTAGTATGGACATTTTAACAATATTAATTCTTCCAATCCATGAACACAGGATATCTATTATTTGTATCTTATTCCAATTTTTTCTTGAATGTCTTACAGTTTTCAGTGTATAGATCTTTCATCTCCTTGGTTAAATTTATTTCGAGGTATTTTATTCTTTTTAAAGTGTACTTTGTAAAATGAGTTTGTAAATGTCCTCTTCTCTTCAGTTTTTGAGAATAGTTTGAAAATAATTGTTATTAATTCTTCTATAAATATTTGGTTGACTTTAACAGTAAAGCCATCTAGTTCTGGACTTTTCTTCATTGGGATATTTTTGATTACTGATTCAATTTCCCTACTCATTATTAGTCTGTTCAGATTTTCTATTTCTTTATGATTTACTCATGGTAATATATATGTCTAGGAGTTAATTCATTTTTTCTAGGTTGTTTAACTTGTTTGTATATAATTTTTCATAGTAGTCTCTTATGATCCTTTGTATTTCTATGGTATAAATTGTAATATCTACTCTTTTATTTCTGATTTTGTTATTTAAATGTTATCTCTTTTTTCTCAGTTAGCCTAGCTAAAGATTTGTCAATTTTGTTCACCTGTCCCAAAACAAACTCTTAGTTTTGTTAGTCTTTTCTATTGTTTTTCTCATCTCTATTTCAATTATTTTTGCTCTGAGATTTATTTCCTTTTATCTGCTAACTTTAGGCTTAGCTTATTCTTATTATTCTAGTTCCTTGAGGTGTATCATTACACCTCAAGATCTCCTTTTTTTCTTCATGTGGCTGTTTATTGCTATACATTTCCCTCTTACAACTGCTTTTGCTGCATCCCATAAATTTTGCTACATTGTGCTTCTACTTTTATTTGTCTGAAAATATTTTGTAATTTTCCTTTTGGTTTCTTCTTGGACCCATTGGTTTCTCAGGAGTATGTTGTTTGATTTTCACACAAATGTAAATTTTCCAGTTTTCGTCCTGTTTTTGATTTCTAGTTTCATACCATGTGGTCAGAAAGGTATTGTTTCAGTTTTCTCAAATTTGTTAAGATTTATTTTGTGGCCTAAGATGTAATCTATTCTGGCTATTGTTTACTGTGTAATTGAAGAATGTGTATTCTGCTGCTGTTGGGTGGAATATTCTGTACAGTTCTGTTTTGTCCATTTAGCCTAAAGTCCAATGCATCCATATTGATTTTTGTCTGGATGAGTTATCCATTGTAGCAAATGGGGTATGAAGTCCTCTACATTATTGGTTTGCTGTCTATTTTTTTCCTTCAGATATGTTAGTATTTGCTTTACATATTTAGGTGCTCTAATGTTGAGGACAAATATATTTACAATTGTTATATTCTCTTGACTTAATTGACCTTTTTATAATGACCTTCTTTGTATAATGACCTAACATTTTAAAACTAATTTAATTTTATATAGCTATTCATGCTCTCTTTGGTTTCCATTCGCATGGGATATGTTTTTTCATCCCTTCACCTTGAGCCTATATGTGTCCTTAAAGCTAAGGTGAGTCTTTCATAGGCAGCATATAGTTGGGTCTTGTTTTTTGTATTCATTCATCACTATATGTGTTTTGATTTGAGAATTTTGTTCATTTATATTTAAAGTAATTTGTAGATCATGACTTACTACTGCCCTTTTGTTAAATGTTTTCTCTCTTTCTAGTTTCTTTCTTCCTTTCTTCCTCTTGCTGTTTTTTCTTTGTGATTTGATGGTTTTCTCTAGTAGTATGCTTTGATTCCTTTCTCCTTATCTTTTGTGTACCTTTTATAGGTTTTTGCTTTGTGGGTACTGTGGGGCTTACATAAAATACAGTCGACTTTAAGCTGATAGCCACTTAACTTCAGTTGCATACAAAAACTCTACATTTTTACTTCTCCTTCCCCTACATTTTAAGTTTTTGATGTCACAATTTACTTTTTTTTATATTGTGTATCCATTAACAATTTATTGTAGTTATGGTTATTTTTTTAATACTTTTATTTTGTAACCTTTTTACTAGATTTAAAAGTGATTTATGCACCCATTACAGTATTAGAATATTCTGAATTTGATTATACACTACCTTTATCAGTGAGTTTTGTACTTTCATGTGTTTTCATGTTACTAATTAGCATCCTTTCATTTCAGGTTGAGGAACTTTATTTAATATTTCTTGTAAGATAGTTCTAGTGGTGGTGAAGTCCCTCAGTTTTTCTTTGTCTGGGAAAGTCTTTATCTCTTCATTTCTGAAGGAAGGCTTCACTGGGTAAGTATTTTTTCCTGACAAATTTGTTTTTTAGCACTTTCAATATGTCATCCCACTCTCTCTTAGCCTGCAAGGTTTCTGCTGATAAATCCACTGATAGTTTAATGGAGCTGCCCTTGTGTGTGTGACAAGTCTTTATTTTGCTGATTTTAAAGTTCTCTCTCTGTCTTTAGTTTTTGGAAATTTGATTATAATTTGTCTCAGTAAAGTACTCTTTGAGTTGAACCTATTTGGGGACTTTTGAGCCTCATATACCTGGATGTCCACATCTCTCCCAAAATTTGGTAAGTTTTAAGCCATTATTTCTTCAATTGAGCTTTCTGACCCTTTCTCTCTGTATTATCCTTCTGGGTCCTCCATAATACATATGTAATATCTCTTCATGGTGTCCTGTAAGCTTTCTTTATTCCTTTTCATTATTATTTTCTTTTTTATCCTCTTACTTAATAATTTTAAATGGCCTGCCTTTGAGTTAACAGAGTCTTTCCTTTCCTTGACAAACTGCTGTTGAAGCTCTCTCTATAGCATTTTTCATTTTATTCTTTGTATTTCTCAGCTCCAGAATTTCTGTTTTCTTTAGTGATTTTTATCACTTTGTTGAATGTCTTGTTTTGTTCATGTATTGTTTTCCTGATTTTGCTGAGCTGTCTATCCTTGTTCTTTTACAGCTCAATGAGATCCTTAAAGCAATTGTTTTGAACTATTTGTCAAGCAATTGATAGATCTTCATTTCTTTGGAATAAGTTACTGGAAAATTATTGTTTTTCTTTGGTGGTCTCATGTTTCCTTGGTGGTTTTTTTTTTTTTTTTTGTATGTGTTCCACGAAGTCCTTTATTGCTGTCTTCACATTGAAAGAAGTGGTCAGCTCCTTCAGTTTTTACTGACTGGCATTGCAAAGGAAACACCTTTACCAGGCAACGAGACAAGGGATTTTGAGGTTCTCTTAAAACTTTTCTGTGGATACATTTGCTCCAAACATCTTTTTTTTCTCTCAAAGGGGTATTCTTAAAATTGTGTTCCTTCTCTCAGTCTTACAAGGCCAGGTTGTGTGCTCAGTCTCCTGTTTTCCCTGTGGTGATGGCTGAGAGAATTCTCAAGTCTGTGTGCCTTCTCCCAATCCTGCAGAGTTTAGCTGGCTGACTGCATTTTCTTGTGAGCCATCTGCAAGGATTAATACTTGTTGTCCGGTGGGCATATATAGGGATCTGGCAATGAGAGGGAGGAGGAGGTGAGACCCTCAGAGAATTGGGGGAAACTGTGTGCCAACTGAGGGGGGTTTGAAGGTGAGGTATCCCAAGAAGCCTGTGAGTGGGCTTCCTGCTTGAGTCTGTGAAACAGTTAGTAGGATACATGGCCCTTTAATGAGTTTTGAGCCCTAATTGCTGTGAGTAACTACTTTTCTTCCATGCTCCCATCTTCTCCCAGCCACCCAGCTGTGCTGATCCCTTAGTATTTTCAGTTGAACCAGAAAGAGGTAGGATTCTGGGGCAGAGTTTCACACAGCTTGGGAAGCCAGGCCTCACTACCCTTTTGCTTTGCCCCATGGGAGAAATTCTGTGCCAAGGAGGTCTCTCTTGGCACTGAACTGTACTGCCTTGGCGGTAGGGGATGCATATAAAGTGAAACTATTCTTCCTACCCTCTTTAATATGTCCATTCTCAGATATTTTGCTCTAACTATGTGCTGGTACTTCTCCACGAGACCCCCAGACTCTTGCTTGTCAACACAGGTTCACTGTGTTGAGATGATGGTAGAAAACTCTTATTTCATCATTTGCTGATGTCACTCCTGAACGATCAGATTTTAAAAGGATTACCTTGTACTGCATAGAGTGTCAAGGTGGAAGCAGAGAGATGAATTAGAACAATGCTGTAATGATCAAAGGAAGAGAAGATGATGACTGGAAGCAGGGTGGTGGCAGTAGACAGGGTTAAATTACACACATATTTTGAGAGTAAAACTGACAGAATTTACTTCGGATTGAATGTGAGACAGGGAAAAGAGAAGTCATAGGACTGACTCCAAGGACTTGGGCCTAAGCAACCAGAAGAACCAACTTGCCATTTAGAAAGATGGTAAAGATAATGGGAAAAGCAACACCGGTGATACAAGAGGAGGGAGATAGAGACCTTGCTTTTATGGATCTTTTTCTCCTAGAGATCCAATGGGAAATGTTACTAAGCAGTTGAATGTAGGAGTTTGGAGTTCAGGGAGGAAGTCCAGACTGGAGATATCAATTTTTAAGCCTTCAAAATGTAAGCAGTATTTAAAGCCACAGGACTGGATGGGATCATCGATGGGGTGAGTAAAGCCGGAGAAGAGAAGAGGTCTAAGGATGAGCCTGAGTGTGTCAACATTTAGAGTCTGGGATGATGAGAAGCCAGGAAGGTGAGCTTTCTGAAAAAGAGTGTTTATGTGGTAAAAGGAGAACTCCAAATGTGGTGTCCCAGCGGCCCAGTGAAAGGTAGATTTCAAAAAGGAGGGAATGGTAGGCTGTGTCAAACCCGGCTGATAGGGTGAGTATGTCAACATGAACCTCAGTGGTGACAGTCCCAGGAATTTTTTGGTGTTGTTAAATGGCTATCAACCACATTGTAAATGCTAAAGGCATCAAAATTTCCATAGCATTTCATTTTCATCTTCCATTCTCATTTCCTATCCATTAACCTAGGACAGGTAATAAGTGGCCATTGGTCAGGTTCTTTCGAGCGGGTATCATTTTAGAAAGCAGGAAGATAACTACTTGTTTTCTTCTAAAGAGCTCCAGCAATGAACTCTCCACACTCTCTGCCAGCTATTTCTCTGTTTTTATAAACCTGAAGTTGAATACATTTTTTTTTTCAGTGTTTAACTGAACTCTATCTTTAGGCCCATTTCTTCCTGCCAGGTCTTCTGCCAATATGGAGAGCAATCAATCACCATCACCTTCATAAAAATGCCCTTTGTGTACTTGAAACTAGTAATCCGATCACCCCTTAATCTGCTCTCCTGTAGGATAAACAGCACTGCTGCCTTTCATCTTCTGCTTTTACCCTCTTCATGTGTATGAAGATAGCATATTAAGTAAGTTTGGTCTCCTCTAGGCCTTCTTGCCCCTGAGTCCTGCAGACATAATTTTTTATAATATTAATAATCCATGAGCATATCTTCTCTTACAAAAGGCAAAAGAATGAATTTCTTCTGACCTTAGATTCTGTCATAGACCTAATCTTAGTGGTGTGCACAACCGAAGAGTACAGGTGTCTGTGTGCTTCTCTGTGTACATATGTTTGTGTCTGTGTGTGCACGTGTTTGTGCGTGCACGTGTGTTTGTGTATATGTTTGTGGGTGTGTGTGTGCCTGTGTGTGTTTGTGTGTGATGGAGTTAGGATGTGTTGTCCCCTCCAAAACTCATGTGGAAATTTGATCCTCAATGTGGAAGGTTGGAAACTGATTGAGTCAGGGGGGCGGATCCTTCATGAATGGATTAGTGCTCTCCCTGGGGGAGGGGGGATAAATGAGTGAGTTCTTGCTCTAATAGTTCTCACAATAGCTGGTTGTTTATAGGACCCTGTCACCTCCTCTCTTTCTCTCTTGCCTCCTCTCGCCATGTGATCTGCTTATACCCGTCAGCTGCCTGCCACTTTCCACCATGAGTAGAAGCAGCCCGAGGCCCGTGCCAGATGCAGATGTCCCAGAATCGTAAGCCAAATAAATTACCCAGTCTCAGGTATTCTGTTATAGCAACACAAAACGGACTAATACAGTGTGTGTCTGTGTGTATCCTCACAGAAAGAGTGAGAGCACCTGACTCAAGTTAAGCTCAAAGAGAAGCACTTCACCTCTGGTGGCTGTTTCCCAGAGGTGAAGCTGCCATCATTTATTAGCAAGATTCCATATTTCAATATATCTATTTGCCCTTGACATGTCTGAAGGATTTGTTTTTCTTCTAAGACATATAATAAACTGTATATTTATCCAAGGAGCTTCATTTCCTATCACTACTATTCACCTTTGTCTTACTTCCAAAACATCCCATGTCAATTCTTCAAGTCTGAACCTTTGGGCCATGGGAGGTAGTGACAAATGGACAGAAAAGCAACCTCAGAAGGAAAGTATTTTAGATCATTGAGTATTTAGATCTGATAGCAGGTGCTCCAGAAATTGAATGGTGCTTAGTAGGTATATTGCAGCCTTATGGCTGAACAGGAGTCTCTAATGCACCAAGCTTTTGTTGAGTGATGAGGGGTTTTAGCTGGCTTGGATTTTACAGATTTTACAGCTTGTGATGTTAATAATACCTCATGTATTTAACTCAGTTTTGTCCACTCATCTTGGCTAGACAACTGATAGGTTAACTAACATCTAGGGTTTATAAACTACTTGACTTTAGTTTTCTCATATGTTAAATGGAATATCCCATAACCGTAAGCTAGAAATGCACTTTGATATGTTAAGATAAAAGAAGCTCTGTACAATGAGAAGCTTTATTTGTGTGGATATCCACACAGGATAGGAAACTAAGGCACTTCACAAACAAGATTTATAATTGTTTGGCTGCCTCCAGATGCCCTAATTGTATCCGTGTCTGCAATCACCGATGTGCTGATCCGATTCGATATTCTAAAGCCTTGATTTTCTCAAAGGTTAAGGCTGAAAATAAAAGCAACACTGCTTTGCAATGTCTATTGATCCTGAGTTTATAATAATGTCTTTGGCATTGTGGGGGATCATTGCTTATCCTGACATCCACAGTTTGCTTTTAGTATTAGCTACTGAAGCTATTAAATGAGCAGGTGGGATGTTCTCTGGAATGTTCTCTTTTCCAAGTGTTTCACGTTTAACTACACAAAATATGTTAAAATAATAGGCCTCTCCACAAAAGCAAGAAGGAGAAAATCCAGCTTCTCTATTCTTATCTCACTCCTGCTGACTACAGAGGTCTCTGAACAGTAGGGAGGCATAAACAAAATTTATCACAAGATAAACTTTGCAAAAGACTAGGAGGGTGAAAGAAAGTGTCTTTCTGTAGTTGGTGGTATTTTCCATAGGGTAGGGTAAGCCTCCCGGACTGTAGAGTCACCACAGTTCTCCCTTGCTGAGGTTGGAGCTAAAAAACACCAAAGCATGCAGTGGTGCACAAATGTTCACTGAAATTTTAAAAATGTTCACTGACCTTTTGGGAGCCTTCATGCTGTTTGAGAATCTACTGACCTACCGGCAATTACTGCACATAAATGCCTAGCTTCTGCTAGGAATTCAACTTTAGAAATTTGCCTGCTGCTTCTCTCCTTTCGCCCTTTCTCCAAGCAACCATGTTCTGCAGCGAGACCCCAACTGCTTCAGCCCACAGGGAAAGCGTGGGACCAGCCTTTCTGCCTGGGCTGGCTCTGTACTGCTGTTTGCTTGCAAACATTCAGTTACCAGGAAATGTGGAGTCAGCTCCACTCCTGCTCCACTTAATTTTCTTCGCCCCATGCAGTGGGTTTTTCTCTTCCGCTGCCCCAGCTGTTCTTGCTTTTCCCAGGGCGGCAGAGTCTGCCCCAGCTGCAATCTGTGCTTCTCACAAAGTTTCTTAGTTGCCTACTTGACCTCAGCTGCCCTGCCTAGATTTTTCATTTCCTGAGCCTTCTAAACCAACATTAAAGACACTGCAGTAACAGCTGCAGCAGCAGCAAGTGACAGCAGCATTAATGGAGATGATGGCATAATGTTGACTCAGGAGGCAGACCTGTGTTCAAATTCTGTCTATCACTGTTATCCTAGGTAAGTTGTTTAACCCTTCTGTGCTTTGGCTTCTTCAACTGCGAAGAGATGTTGTCAATCTGATATAAGGATTAAGAAAACAACATGTAAAACTTCCAGCATATGGTGGGCCCTTTCTTACATTCGCTTCTGTTTCCTTTCCTGAAAGTATACTCTGCTTTCTGTGGTCAGTATGCAAACAAACAAAATAAATAGCAACACTACCTTGTGGGACTTATAAACTGAAGATGTAAGACCTAAATATGAGAAAAGTTAAATCCTAATCCAGGTGTGAAATAAAATTTGAAAAGCAACCATGGGAGATAAACCACAAGGCAGGAGACAATTGATGTATTAATGTGAAAGACAAGGCGTTATAGTAATTGACTCTGGAATAATCAAGAAAGATTTTATGGAAATTATGCAATTTGAACTAGATCTTCAGGATGAGTAGAATTTTAGTAGAGTAAAGAAAGGAGGGCCTCACAGGCAGAAGAAACACTAAACAAATGCAGAGGCATCAGGAATGTGCAGGAGCATGTGGAACATGAGGGACGTGGTATTGGCTGGAGCAGAGTGTTTGTTCTGCAATGGCCGGAGAAGAAACTGACAAGAGATGTTAGGACTGGGAGGGTTTGCCAGATTTAGCAGTTAAAAATGTAGGATGCCCAACCAGTTAAATGTGAATTTCAGATAAACAACAATTTTACAGTCTAAGTATGTCCCAAATACTGTGTGTGTCATACTTATACTAAAAAAAAGTTATTGTCTTTTATGTGAAATTCAAATTTATCTGGGAATTCCACATTTTATTTGGAATTTTATCCAACTTTAAACACCAAGCCAAGGATTCTGCCCTTGACCTTGCAGCAGTTAAAATCCTATGTGAACTGATGAGTAAAGCGTTTTGACAGAGATCAACTTGATAAAATGCCAGAATGGCTTGAAGAGAGAGAGCCCGCAGGCAGGAAGGTGGGCTCTGGTGTAATCTCCCTTAGTTTAAACCCTTGGTCTCCTATATATCGAGAAAATTCTCCTGATAGCCAGGCAAGGATGTATTTGTTCTTTCTGCAACTTAGAGAATTATGGAATATGAGGATGCTGGGTGAAAGCTTAGTGCCTAACAGGATGGTGTGTTTCTGATGAACATTAATCCAGGTTCCAAGGATTATTAATACAACCCATAAAGAGCTGGCAGTAGGAATCCATCATATATCATCAGGGGAGGGCTAACACCCACAGCTCTTTGTAGAATTCTTCTGTTGGCGAATCTTAGTGATGGGCATGTTTCCTGAAACATTATTGCTTTATTTTGATTTAGACCCCAGGAAGATAATGAAGTTTAAATAGTAATGTTCTTCTTGGATGTTTCTTAGACAAACTTAGAAAACACTAGGACATGCCTTTTATTCATTTTTAGAGATCTATTTGGTCACCAATTAAAATTAGGTTTCCATATTGAATGCTTTTTTACTCTCTCAGTAGAAGAAAACAGATCTTTTTTTTTCTAGATAAAGAAATCTCTAAGGTTATGATTTTAGGACAATTTTCAAAATGGATTTATTTTCTCTTTTTATTTAATTTTGTGAAACTTATCAAATTTTATCTCATTTGCTGAAATTCAGCCTATTGAAAACTAATAGTATTTTATAACTTGGTGGCGGTTTTGATTATTTCCTCATGCAATTTTATTAAATATTTTCCCTGAAAGAGAATCAATTCTCAAATTGATTTTAGAAGGTACCAGGATATTTGAAATTATTATTTTTCATTAATTAAAAAAGGAGTTAAAATGAATACTTGCAGAGTCCCATTAATAATGCAGCCAATCCAAGTGCTCATCTCTGTCACCTGGTGCAAGGACAGGTAGAAATTAATATAAGATGCTCGGGTACTGGGGTCAGCTGAGATCTTATTCTCAAAGCGTTTTAATGACAACACTAGGTACATATCCCTTGCCCCTACCTGCTGTAGAGGCACAGGTGACTTATTTTACTTGTTGATGAGCAGTCTGCTTTTTCAGAATTGGGAGTTTGAGGTGGTGGGAAGCAAATTGTTTTTAGCATGTGATGCTTTCTTATGTATAAACAATGTGTAACTCAAAAGAGACATTATTCTTTTACTACTCCCTTAATCTTCCAAAGGTAACGATTCATGAAATTAGGACATTTAGGTACAAAGATGCAAATGATAGGAAGGCACCTCCATTTGATTCTTAGGCTGAAAGTCAATCCAGGAAACCTAATCAGTAATACAACCCATGCGGAGCGTCTAGAGTCATCCTAGAAAACTAATCTAGAAGGTCCACCAGTTCAGAATGCGAGACCTACGTCACCAATGACATCCAAGTCTGGCAAAATGCTAACGCAAGTATAACTGCTGCAGCGACTTGCCTGTGATGAACATGCTGCTGTCATTGCCAGTGAATGAATCTGCTCAGCGGGTAATGCACCCCTCCCAGGTTTGTGCTCTGAGCCCAGGAATTTGAGACCAAGGGGCCAGAGTCAGCTGATGGATATGTACTAAGTTCGCGAATGTAATTTTGGTGGAAGCTTTTGACCTTCACCCCAGTTTCATTGTCTTAAACACCTTGTATTGGCTTTGCCCATATTTACCAATATCAACTCCTCTTTCAGCAGCTATCCGTATGACCTTTACTCTTTCCTTTTTCAGAATAAAATACTATACATAAATGCCTGTAACAAAAAACACATGTGTTACTCTAGTATAAATTCCCATGAAAGCTAATGCAAAAAAGAAAGATAAATCAGAAGCAGAAGTAGTGTTAGTTTTTTGAGCTTATTCCCAAATTCTCTTCTCATTTTGACTTATGTTCCATTGCTTATTTTCATCGCTGCCTCAGTTTTGTTCCTCTGGCTGATGTTTCTTTTTTCATTCCCTCAAAAAAATATATAGTGATATGTATTATATAAACTTTCAGCTAGGTTTATGGGGAGACTAGGATGCTGGGATAAGTACTAAAGAAAAGCTCGTTTGGCTTAGGGGTAAGAAGATCAGCAGTTGCTTTCATGTAGGGGAGGTTTTGAAGGCCTACTTTCTGATATCTTCTTACATAATGTGGGATAATTGAGTCTTTTTAAAAATAGACCTAATGCCCTTTGCCTGGGGCTAGCAAAAAGCCTTTTTGAGGTGAATTAGTTCGACTTTTTTTATCTGTATCACATAAGCTAAGGATCCTTGGGAGAAGACAGCTGATGTGCACATACTTTTTTATTTTTTGGATGAATGACACATCAAAATTTGCCAAAAATATGAGTAAAATATGCATTTTCATATGATTGATAATTCTAAAAATTGTTGTGTAACCTTTTAGGGTTTTTCAAATATGGCAGTCTACTACATGCACTGAGGAAAAACTTTCATGAAGAAAATGCACTGAAAAACTAGTTGTTCAATGTGAACTAAGATGCTTCTTGACTCAGCAAAGACATCAGCTACATTATCCGTGAATGTAATTGCCATCAGCATGTAGAATTGATCAGAGATGAAGTTAAATGTGTCGTGATCATGTTGTGAAGGCAATGCTGTGTTGGGTCAGTGAAGATAAGGAAATGAGGCTGAAACTTAGGTTAGGCAGCCATAAGGATGGTGGGAAGTGATAAGAAACCTGCCACTGTTGAAACCAAATAGGAGTCTGGATACACTGAAGAAACCTGCAGGAGACCCAGAGGGATGTTTGCAGCATATGGAGAAATGGAGCTGTCTAAGGAATGTGACACCCTGGTATGCCAACAGTCTTCCTCCTCAATTTGATATTAGAAACGTGCAAAAAAGAGCCTTATTAAAAAAGCAAAACAAAACAAATCTTAAAAGTTTGGGAATCTTCTTTTTTTAATTACTTCTTTTTTAAATATAGGAAAATATTATTGTTGCTAATGAATATATAAATATTTTAAATGTTAAAAGCTCCTGGAACTCATTTAAATGATTACTTGTGAAATGAGTGAATTTCTTATTTCTAGATCACTCTTACAGGCTAAACCAAAGGATGCCTGTATTACTTCCCTTCTACGAAAACAGTGTCCAAGTATTTTACTGACTGAAGAATGAAGTGCAATAGAATCTGGCAGTTCAACATCATTCCCCAAACTAATGCATAGACCGGAGTTTCTGGAACAAAGGTGTCATATGCTTATATATTTATTTATTTTGGTACAACATTTTTTCTGCTGTTTTGGGAAGCTACAAGTAACCTGGTGTCCTATGCCTTCTAAAATAAAAAGTGTTAGCATAAAATAAGTGATAGCATTCCAAACATTTTCTGTGTTCCATATAGAGGCAGCACCAATGCACTCTGAAATCCTTCCAATAGAGGGCTCTATGGGTTTGATTTAGATCAAGAAGGAGAGCGAAAACTACTTCGGTTTAGGTTGCTATAGTAAATTCTGTATTATACTTAAAAATAGAACTGATAAAAATGGAGTCAGTTGAGTTGAACTGGAAGAATCATCCAAAGATGAAATGTAAGATCAACCCTTACAAGACAATATTTCTTAATTCTTTGAATTGATGTTCTTTCCAAAAGACAAAATATGTTTTACCTTCTATAAATAAGAAAGAAGGCAAATTAGAGATAATCCATGCTTTAAAGTACTATTAATATTACCTCATTCAGTTACATTTTAAAAGAAAAAAAGGAGCTACTGCATTTATTCTCTTTTTGGAGACATTTTATCTTTTCTGTTGGCAAATAATTTAATGTTGCTGTAAGCAGATGTATTATGCACACACAATGCACTGTAAATATTTAATACACAAAATATATGTTTGTATGCATGCACAATGGAACATGTTACTGAAATATTTTACAAAAACAAGTGATACTGTTTAAAAAGGTAAGGTTCAAAAGCATAAGAATAAGCTAAAGTGAAATATATTTCTTTATCTATGCATACTACACAGCTTACTCTTACATGGTAGGCCTAGCTTTTTTATCCTATTTTCAGATCGGAGAGACAATATAAAGCAAAAAATCAACTAAAGCAGTAAATTACTTTTGGATGCTAGATCTTTGTCTTCTGATGTTAGGGAATGTTTTATTTGATCTGATCTCTTTCAGTTTCTTTGAAATGCATGGGCTCATGTATTCTACGACAGATAGCTTTTTAAAATTTTGACCTGTCTTATGTCTAGTTGAAAATGTTTATTTCATTTGAGGTAGAGGTGCTTTAACAGCATAACTGATATTCTATTTAAATAAATAATTTTGAAGTCTGGATATATTTTCTAAAATATATTTACCTAAAATTCCAAAATTACCCTTTAAAATAATCTCTAAATGTAATGTAGAAATATTGGCATCTTAATAAATACCTACACTCACTACCAAAATGTTTTCTTATAGATCTTCTTGAACATGAATGCAGATTATAATTTAATATTCTGGATAAACCATTAGTACATAAACTATGTATTATAAATGCATTTTATGTATATATTTTTATGTAATACTATATTAATATATTCTGCATTTATCATCCATATTTTTCCAAAAGGTATATGGTTATTTTTAATATAATGGATTTGACTTGCTAAAATTATACTGTACATGATACTTTGATCTGATGACACTAATAAATAAATTCCCTGTTTATTTTGAATAGTATGTTTATAACATATGTCCCTACTATAAACTGTTATCAAACAGATAAAATTTGGTATGATTTTCTATAAAATCATTTTTGATGATTTTTATTTATAAAACTTTTCATGAAGACAGAATACTTTAAACACAATTGCAGCCTGGGTGTTCATATGCAATTGGATTACCAATTCTTATATTTCCTTTTATCGTTTGTTTTCTTTTTCTATGATTTGGGGAAAAGAGACTACTAATAAGATCCAAAGAAGATTCAAACCAAAATATTTACAGTCCTTTCAGATTTTTAAAAAATAAATATTGTTTTTAAAATAGTTTTCACTGAGGGGAAATATCTTTTCTAATTTTTGTTTTGTCTTGCTTAAAATGAAACTATCTGGAGCATGAATTATCACTTTCAATGGATTTTCTAACAAAGATTTAGTAGCAGCAAATAACTTTTGGCTTCATAGGGCTGGTGTTTTCATACTGTAAGATTTTACATGTACTTCTGGAATTATTTACATGTAATTTATTCCAGAATATTTTAATCCTCATGTGTAGGAAGATTTGTTTTATTTTGCTTATTTTTACTGGTCAACGGTGAACTTAAAGACATAGCACTTTTGGCCGAGAACTGAAAGTGCAGAGGACAGAAGGCGTAGGGAGCACATAGAGATACTACCTTTTGCTAAAAACATGACTGTCCTTTTTTTATGTCATGGGTCCAGATATTCATATAACTTGTCCAGGTGTTGGTTAACTTTCATCAATATTGTAGTTGTTTTTAATTTAAGAGATGATTGCATTGAAAACCATATGAAGTGCTGAGTAAGGATAATGTAGCCATATTTTGGACTCAATTTTGTTTAAAAGTAACCACTACCTGTATCTAAGTGTACTTTTATATAATGCCAACAACATGTATGTATAGATACAATTTTAAAAAGGAATCAAAAGTGGTATACCCCATCATGTTTTATGCCGAGGCATAGATCAGCATTATTTGCATCTGTGAGTATTTTTTTCATGGTTAAATAAAAAAGAACAAAAAACAATAATATTTTCTAAAACCAGCACACAAAGCTAACGGTTTGCTCCATGCACCTGTCAGTTTGGGTTGCTATTAAAGCCTCCCTGGAAATTCTCCTTTCTTTGTGCAATATTTTATGCTTTTCTTTTCTTCAGGGCAGATTGGTTCTGCCTGCACTTTATTCCTGAACCCACGTTCATTCAAAATGGATTGCTAGACTTAAATGCTCTATCTAGTGTTGCTGCTGCTGCTGCTGCTGACTAATAATGCTCCTCCCCCACCCCACTCCCACCCCATCATACACGGGCGATCTCTCTCATATGCAACACACACACACACATACACTCACACATATTCACAGGCACCAGTGGCCCTATTGTCAACAAAGAATGCATAATGGTGAAGTACTCAGCAGTAATTTTGGTGATGTTTTGCTTTGCATGTTTTGAAAGTATTTCTGAAGAGTATAAATAAATGTGCCCTAAACTCTCCCCCTTTCTCTATGCTGATATTTGGAGCTAAGCTCTCATCTAAAGGGACAGCCTCAGAACTGCAGTGGCTGGAATGCTTTCAGGGAACAAATGGTGACTCAATGGCTTCCTCTTATTCTTTAACAATATTAGCACCATATAGATTTAATAACAGGGTGACTGACAACATTTTGATGATAGGGCAGTTTCTCTGATCTGCCGAAGAAAGCATCTGATTTGCTCGTGTACCAATTAATTATTGAAGCAACTGAAGATATAGGCTTCTGTGCGCCCTCCTGTAAAGGGGTGGCAGTTTGGTGTGTGTGTGGCACATGTATGTGCTCTTGTGCTCATGTTCATACGTATGTGTATATTACTCAGAAGGGAAACTTGGCTGGAAATATCTTCATTTTGACCTTGAAAATTATTAGGAGATTTTCTGTTTATGTGTCTGGTAGGGTAGTATTTCAGTGTAATAAGATCACAATACTTTTTTTCTTTTCCCTTTTAATTTGTTTTTCCTCCATACCATGTAAATGGGCCTCACAGCCAAACACCACCTTTAATTTTAATTTCTATTTCTAGCCTGTATTTTATTAGCACCTTTTCTGTTTCACAGTCTACTTACTGAGATGGCACCAGATCTGTTGTGAGCAAACAATACGGTTTTGTTTCATGTTCCAATAAATACTGTTCTACTGAGTGTTGTATTCCCTGAATTTTGTACTTATTTAGTTTGGATAGGTTTGGGGGGACTATTTCATTATATTCAGACTTGGGTTCATCTTTCTTTTTTTTCAGAGACTAGGGCTCCCTCAAGTTTTAGGGTAAAGGGAGACCATATTCTTGGGTCATTGTAAAATTTGTTGCTTTGTATTGTGACAATAGTACTCATATGCCTGACATCCTCATAATAATATTAAGCTCTATTTTTTAGTGTGATGTACTTTATACATTTGTATAAATGTCACAGCCTGTAATCACTTCCTTTGTCATCGACGATTAATCTAAAAAAATCGAATAATTCACTGCCCCTTGCCATTTACATATCGTCTGCTGCCATCTGCTCTTCTCAGCAGCAGTAAATGATGGGTAATTAACTCAGTGCCTTTGTCTTTCCCTTGCTGAATGTCTGACACATATAGATTTTCCTCTGTGTGCGTGTGCATGTGCGTGTGTGTATGTGCATGTAAGAGGAAGAGGGAGGGAATTGAAGAGGAAAGAGCAAAAAAGAATGAATGATACTGCAAATTTGGAAGTCAGCACAAGATAATTTTAGGAGTAAAAGTCAAAGATATTGGTTCAGAAAAGGGACCATACCTCCTGACCTTAAGTCTTCTCAAGCCAAAAGAAAGAACTGCAGGAACAATGGCTGCCTTGCACAAGCAGGAAACGTTTCTCTAAAACCTTAGAGGTCAAAGTCACAATGCAAAATTAAGTAAAAGCTCTATAAGCTGTTCCTATCTAACAGTGCAAAGAGAGATCACGTAAATGAGACCAAGCAGAGAGTATCCACAACTCACATAAATGTTCTAACTGGCTTCTGAAGCAGTAGCAGAATCTGTTTTAGGAAATAGTTACAGAAAAGAAATCGAAGTTGATCTTGACTCCTGACATATTTTTAAAAATAGAAAGTAAGAGCTTATAAAACTGGGGAATATATTGAAAAGCTTATTTTACAGGAAAACAATCTCACTCTCTCGGAGGCCTCCAAACTTCATGTTAAATTATTCAGTTCTTCCTGATGGAGCCCAAGAGTGCTTTAGAAAGGAATCTTACCCTATTCTGGAGACTTTGTATGTAATATTACTCTAGTAATTCGTGTTCAAAACAAGTATCTTATAACGTGAAAATTGTTTAAAAGATGGCTAGTTTTGACAACTTTAAAAGAAAAATAATTAAAAGATAAAATTTTTAATTTTTTTTTATTGAAACAATTGATAATACATATTTGAGGGGTACAGAGTTGACTATCAATGCTCTTGTACAATATGGGATGAGCAAATAAGGCTACTTAGCATATTCATCATTACAGTATGTGATCATTCTTTGTGTCCATTAACCAAATTCTCGCTGACTCCCCCTTTCCTATCTCTAGTACTCTAGTAACCACCGTTCTGCTCTCTCCTTCTGAAAGTTCAGTGTATTGTCTTGTCTGTCTTTCTTTTAAAAGATAAAATTTTAAGGAAGATCAGAATCTGACTTGCTCAAATATTTTTTTTTTTTTGTTAAGGTTAACTATATAGGCTAAGTATCAGAAATCCACCTTTAGTCTTTTTCACATGGAATTACTAAAGCTGGCTTCAATTAAAGATGCCATATTGTTTCAGTTTGTAATTTGAGTAAGCTAAATCCAGTTTTGTTTTCAAAGAGTTGACCATTTATATACGTATATATGTTTATATACATATACATTTTATGTATATGTATACATATACATTTATATATGTGTGTCTATTTATATACATATGTTTTATACATAAATAGTATACATAAATCAATCAATCAATCAAAGAAATAAGATATAGGGATATAAGATCCTGACCTTATATGTTTTAAGATTTTTGTCACTGCGCATTCTCAAGGTCTGAATGATCTCTGAACTTCCTACCGACAGGAGACCATCAACAGAGAGTCTAGAGAAATTCTTGGAGCCATTTCAGTGTGTATGAGACTTTATATGTGATACTTTATCATGCATTTCTAGCTCTGTACCTCTACTTTTCTGTCCATACAATGGCTATGGAAACATTCTCCTATATATTTTTTTTTGCCATGAATGTCATGAAAGCTTAAAAACTTTTATCATTTGCTTTAATCTTGGCATTTGTGGTTAATCTTGCTTCAGCATTTATCACCACAGGACCTGTGAAGGTTAAATGATTTGTCCATAATCATAAAACAACTGAACACCACTGGAAGTCCATTGAATTATTTAATTACATTTTCTACATTAGTTTAAAGTGATTTTCAGAGATGACTGAATATATACATTATGTGATGAAATGACTGAAAAATGCACAATTACTAAGTCACTTAAATATAAGAAAAGAACATTTTAAATGTAATAACCTGGACTCTATCTCTCAGGGCTTGTGTTAACTGTGTGGAGTACATGCACTTTATGAAACTATTTAAATTTCATAAACTTTTTATGACTTACAGGTAAATTTGTCAGCATGTAATTGAGTAAGAGATTCTTGAAAGCTTTCACTGTAATCGTTAATTCAGCATCATTGTTCTCTCAGGCTGTTACGTGACCCAACAAGCTGGGAGAACAATATTGCTGAATGTAATTGGCATATGTCAGCAAAATATAATTAGTACAAGCCTCTTTCTGAAATGCCGTTTTTGTTGGTTAAAAAAACATTGACTATTTCCTCTTGGATTAAATTATAGCCTGGATTTCTCTCTCATTTGATTTCAATAGGTCTTCAAAATGATGAATAAATTTAAATTTTGATTCAAAAAGTATGGATTGATATTCTGTGCTACATAAACACTGGGAAGGATTTTCTTTCCTTCAATGGGTTTTTAGTTTAATTCTGGGCATGAGAGCTTTGTACAGGAAATATGGGACAGTGTATTATCATGGGTTATCATGCATACCTGGCCTAAATCAATCCTCCCACCCCCTTGAGTTTTGAAGTAGGTTCAGTGACAAGCCATTTGTCAAGGGTTGTGAAAAATCTGCCACAGAATCAGAGTCTGAAATAGCAGCTTCCTGCTTAGTAGTTACCGACCCCAAAGGCACAGAACTGAAGAAAGTGTTGCAATTGCTTCTCGCAGCACTTCCTATGTGTTCAGCTCCAGAGCTATTACAGCTAATGGTGGTCAGAGGGGCAAATGTGCTTCACTTGTCTTCCAACTAACATATAAGAAAGAAGATGGATAGCTTTCACTATAGGTGATTTTGTAAGAAAAAGTACCATAACATGTAACTTTTTTTTTTAAAGAAGAGAATAGAAAAATATTTACCAAATTATCCTTTTTGTGGGAAAAAGAACGTTGCAAATTTTTTTTCAGAAACCAGGATTGGACTGAAATATCATTGTAATGAAATGCTACTTTAGAATCACATTTAGAATGTAATTTCTTCTAAGAATGTTGTGACTTTGCAGTCACAGCTAAGTCTGAATAAGTGGTCCCATCTGACCCAGGCCACAGCTTCAGGGGGATGGCCCCAGAGGAGTAAGGAAGGTGAGGACACGAATGCCTATCATCACATTGGCCAAAACCTCTGCTGGTGGCCCATGGAGCGCTACATGTCAGAGATAGTCACAGTCTCATCCCCACCGCCAAGGTTTTACTCTCACATCATTAAGCTCACTCAGCCCCATGCCCTGAACTTCTTTCTCACTGATGAGTGCACCCTGGGTCTGAGGTTCCAGGACATTGCCATTACCTCCTAAGCAGCCTGTTCCTAATCTTCCTGGCCTAGCAGTCCTCACTTCCTTTTTCTTGTCCTGGGTCCTGGGTTTCTGGCAGGTTCCCCTTCATTCATCTCTCCTCCACACTAACCACAACTGCCTAGCATTTGTTTATATATATCATGTTCCACCATCACCCTTTACTGTGCAGAGATCATTTTAAACACAGAACAGCTGTGCATAGAAAATGAGTTTCGGGAGTGGAGGAGACAGGTTGGGAAATAGATCTACCTATACACACACATAATCTATTTCGATTCTTATGAGCAACTATAGTTGATTGAAACTTTTGGTCTTTTTAAAGATTTATGCAATGGGATATAACCTGTTAAGTAGAATTAGTTGAGTTTGGACAAAGGTCTGGAAAGTAATGAAAATAATCGCAATCATTCTAAGGAGACTTAGCATAAAGGCTATCAACAAATTTTGCTTTTACAGAGACACATCCATAAGAAATAATATAGACAGAGGCCAAATAATCTCATCACAAATAAGCAGGCTGTCACAGAGAGGCATAACATAGCAGCATCTTTGGGTAGATCAGGTGATAATGAAGTCTAGGCTGCATGGAAATTTGATAAGTGCCAACCAAACTTCCAAAGTAAATGAATCAAAAAGGTCACTGTCTGACATTACCAAAGAATTGTCCACTCTATTAAAAGATTTTTCAGCAGTTTCAATTAAAAAAATTAGTTTCTCTTGTTCTTGAATACTTGACATGAGTGTTTCAAAATAACAGTTTATATATGATCTTTTAGGGAGGCAGATTGATAGAGTGGGAAGAGATCTGAACCACAAGACAAGAGAGATGGTGACAAGGCAGAACTCTGAATCTTGACAGACCTCAGTTTGCTCATCTGGAAAATGGGTCAGTGATTTGCAAGTAACATCCTGTGGAGAAGTAGGGACATCACGAAGAGGCTGACAATCATTGTTCCTAGGTGTTTCCCCCTCTGGCTTTAACTAGAATAATGTTAATTTGTGTTTTCCATTTTTGATTCGCCCATGATTTTTGTTTCTTTTCTTTTTCTTTTTTTTAAACCAAGGGCTCCTCAGCTAAAAAAAGTTTGAAAACCCTTGCTCTAGATGTACTCAACAGGTATGGTATGGCATATAGAGGAAAGCAGTGTTTGGAACTGGCAAAATATCTTGAATCCTAACTCTGGCTCTGACAGAGTTGGGAGAGATAAGAACACATGTCAGGAGTTACGTTTTTGAAAAATGGTCTTGGTAGATGGGTGTGAAAGAACAGAGACTTGAGGCAGGAGAAGCATCTGGGAGACTTCTGAAATAGGTTAAATATGAAATAATGAGCCCAACTCAGGCAATGGCAATAGAGATTGAATTGGGCATATAGATGTAAGAAACAGCAAGGAAGTTAAAGTCTACAAGATTCTAAGTACAATTAAGGTGTACAGGACAAGGAAGTAGTCTAGAATGACCTCCCACTTCCTGGTGACATTGCCTGAGCTGGGAAATTCAGAAAGCAGAACTCTTGGGTAAAAGTATGATGAGTTCATGCTTACACGTATAGGGCTTGATGGACCAGCTGGATATGTCTACTAGGGTCTGGAGTATAGACATGAGATCTAGGTAATATATGGAGAAATGCAAATGTTTTATGTATGAGAATACAGAAGTCATTAGAAACCACTGCAAAGAATTAAGACTTTTTTAAGGGGGAAAGGTCTGTAAACAAATTAAGCCTGAATGCCTTCAGGTATCCATTATGTGTAATGAATTAATTTCATTACTTTCCATTTAGAATATTAGTTATATAACATCACTGGACTAATTAAAAAGATAGTCATCAAATCAACATGTATGTGTGTGCATGTGTGCACATTTACTGGTTCATATAAGGAACCCTAGATGAGAAGGTTGTGAAAAGAACCAAATTCAAATCCTAGTAAGCATGAGTGATGCTCTTGAGGAGCTCACAGTGTGTGATATGGACCCACTGACAGATAACACTAACTATGAGAGTAAATAAGTGTATGCTATCAGGGCAGCAAAGCAAGTCACAGTCTAGTCTCTCTCCGTCCCTGTCTGTGTCTCTCTCCCCATCTCTCCATCTCTATTTCTTACCCTCAGTTTGTCTTTCCTCTGTCTTGGCTTCTTGATCCAGCTGCCACTCTTCATAACACGTCTCCCAGCAGCTCCAGGTTGTTATAGTCCTCAATGCAGCAACCTCAGTGGGAAAAGCACATCTTTCCCACCAATAAAAAGTTACTGGAATAATTCATGTTGTCCTGGTTAAGGTCTTGTGCCCTTTCCACACCCAGTCACTGAGGCCATGGGCATGGAACACACCAATTACTCAGGCCTGTGGCACAAGCCACTGAAGGAGTGATATAAATTCCAGCAGAACCCCATGCACTGGAAGCAGGGGGAAGGACGCTCAGCCACAGGGTGCAGTCACTGTAAGAAAGAGACAGTGACATCAAGACAGCAAACCTGCTACCCCAACAGCACGAGGAACCGGTGACTGATATTTCCTTCAGAAGTTAAAGAAGACTTCATGATAAGCTGGACTGGAGAGGTTAAATAGGTTTTCACTAAGGACTTGCAGCAGTATTTAGAATCGTGAACATTCTTGGTGAGGGTGGTGGGACTAAACTATCTATCATCATGAGCTAAATATGGAAAAGACATAAGGTTAAACTTCAAATTTTAGCCAAATTTATAAACTTAATAATAAAGTTGCACCTTCCACTACAAAGAGCATATATACCATATGCCCTTTTGCAGTCTTCATCTTTGGGCTATGAAACTTTAGAAACATGAATTACAAATGAGATGGCACTCACGATTTAAACAAGGGGAGGGAGTGGAGAAAAATGCATTGACTCTGGAATACCAGACCAAAGTAGCTTTCACAGTTGGGAAATAGAGTTCTGGGCTGAGAACAAAGATTCCTGAGAGAAGGCAATCTCATACTCCACTCTAAGCAAAGACTTCTTTGGGGGCACTTATAAACTGAGAAGGGTGGAAGGAAGAGGAGATTAATAGAATACCATAAACTTATAAGAGACCAAGTTTCTGCATATAGAAGAAAAACCAGAGAGAGAGCAGAAGAACCTACCAAACAAAACAAAACTGTTCTGAAGTGCAGAGACTGTCCCTTTAAACAAAATAAAAATTTTGCCTAAGAAAAGATGGAATTATTATGAAAGTTCTTAAAAGTACATACAAATAATTCCAAAAGTAAACTGGATTATTTGTTTTCATTTTCATTGTGAATGTGATGTGAAATTAAGAAATCAGAATTACTTTATGCTTAAAAGGTTTATAGCAAATGATATTTGAGGAAATGCTTTTGGATTTCAAAATAAATTGCTGGGGCAATAAAACAGCAATTGTGAACATGTTAATTTTGTATAGTGATTAATATTTTTCTGGGGAACATTTAGGTAGTCACAAAAGAGTAAGCATATGTTATTACATTTAAACTATATATGTATAATAAATTATCTAAAACAATAAAAAATAAAATGCATAGTTTAATATTTAAGTAAAATATAAATCTTATATGTACACATAAAAATAAAATAAAATAAAGTAAAATAAAAAGTTAATGAGGAAAAAGTATTAGTGCTCCCCCAAACTAAAAAAAAAAAAATCCATGTGCTCTTCCCCACCAAACCCATTCAGCATTTTATTCATATAAGGAATACAAACTGAATACTAAAATACTATATGTTTTGCTGAATCATGTATTCGCTGTGATAGAAGAGTCAGACAGTTTTTACACATATTAATTTAATCTGAAATCCCATATTTAAAAATCAGTCCTCATCTCCTATAAATACGAAAGTGATTTGTACAACAAAATCTAGCCATCCGTTTACTTATCAGTCACTGATTCAACAAATATTTCTAGTAATTCTTTGTGCCAGGCACTTTAAAGAGTACTGGAAAAAGAAGAATCAATAACACAAAGCCCCTGATTTTGAGGGACTCACAGTCTACTGAGGGTGCTGGATGTGTACACAAATAATTACAATCCTTCATCCATGCTTGAGGAGTTCAATTAGCTTTGTTTCAAATGACAAACACTAAGATGGTTTGGTCTTGATAAAATGCTACATTCTTTTTTAAAACTCAATGTATACCCTACTTTTAAGTGGAGACTAGGGATGCTTCATCCATAGTGAACAAGGGTGAGTGAGTTTCTCTGGGCCTGTCCTGGAGAAAGGCCTGGAGCAAAACTCGGGAGTGAACGGCCCACTCTCCTCCTGCACAATCTCATATCTGCTCTGCCTTTCCAGAAAAGCGTGGCCCTGAATACATTCACTTAACACAAGTGAAGCAAAAGAGTAGCTGAAGAAAAAGAAAAGAAACAAAGAAAGAGAAAAAAGGTGAGAGAAACAATGAATTAAATATAGAAAGAATGCAGAAATGTTTCAGGAACAGTTAAGAGGCAATAAGCTTACGATGTTTGTACTATAGACCAAGGGATAGAAATCTTGAGCAGATAATCTAGAAGTTATTAGGAAAAAACTGAAAGGCAACCAGTAAAAATAGTCCATTTTTCATTCTATGAGAGCAGAATGAAACAAGATTTCAGCTGTAGGCAGCATTAAATAGAAATATAATCTTCAGATCATGGGAAATCATGTCATGTCCATTTCTGAGCACCATATTTTAACTCGGATATTGATAAATCTCATTGAACAGGGAAGGGTAAGATTAAAGGACTTCTAAGTTACCCTCTAATTCTAATTGTTAGAATCTAAGTTAATTTCAGGTTTATCACATAGATTAAATATGGTAACCAAGTAAAAGAAAGGAAAACAAACACCATCGCCCCTCACTGCTTTTTTCCTTATGAGAAGGATGAATTCAATACATCTACTTAAAAGAAATGTCAAGGTCTGTCCATGTGAGTTTTTACTTAAATGCCATCCTGGGGGAATTATTTCTATGTGAAGACTTAATCCAGCAGACAATGGAAGTTGAATGGTCTAGAAGTGGAATAGATCAGGAAGGAATTTTGAGGAATGTGGAAACAATTACCTTTCTTTTGAAACATATTTCTTCCAGCAAAAGTAAGCACTTGCCTTGAACAGTGCATGAGTTTTTGACTTGGATATTTCACTTTTAGAATTGTATTATAACAAAATCATTAAGGATATATGAAGAGGTTTCTGTAATGTTCACCTCAGTGTTATTTATAATAGTGAGAAAACAGAAACAATCTACATGCCAAATGTTGAGGAATGTGTTAAACAAATTACCCACACAATGTGATATGTAATGAATAGTTGGAATGGATAGCTAGTTCCACAATATTAAGGGGAATAAATCATATTAAAAATTGTATAGACACACATGCATTATTTTTTGCATTATTTTATGAATACATATGGAAGAAAAAATTTGAAGGAATGATGTAGTAATTTTGCCTCTAAGTAGAGAGATTATGGAAGTTTCATTTTAATTTTCTTTTTGCTTATTTTCTAATTTTTCTTCAATGAACTTGTATTGCCTTTGTGATAATAAAATGTGTTTTAAATTTAAAATAATATATACTTTGTGTTTAACAGGTAGAAAACATATATATTTTTATTAAGAGGTTATATATATTATCTATGTATTTGTAGCTATCCATAAAGTATATATAATACATAGAGATATATATGTATCAGGCTATATCCATCGTGCTCCATAGATAATCCATCATGGAGTATGGTCAGCCTTATGTTCTAACAAAACTGACTTTTTCTGATGCTTTTAACCGTCTTGGATTTTTTGTTGGAGCTCATCCCTCTGCCTTAAATGTTTTCTCAGATCTAAAAGGCTGTCCCATTCTCATCATTCAGGGCTTGGCTCCAGTGTCACCTTTATAAAAAGGATTTCTCTGACAACTTTGCTTCAGGTGGCTTTCACCAGTTTCTCCCTCTTATTTCTCTGTTACTTTTCTGTAGGACACTGATCACAATCTATCGTTCTCTTGTTTATCCATTTGTGTGCTTGCTCAATGCCTGTCTCCTCCTCTGGAATGGAAACTTTCAAAGGCAGAGACCTCATCAGTGGTTACTGTATCTTCCTTTAGTGCAGGGCCTGATACATGGTGGATATAGAACGAATTACTCATGAATACATTTCAGCATAGGTGACAGAAGTTAAGACTTTCACCAGGAAAAGCTGGAGAACCAGGGTTGGGTGGATATAAACTTAATTCAAGATCTTATTAATATAAATATGTTTTATATACATATAAACATATACACACAAATTTACATATGTATGCACATATTTATAATTTACACATTTAAAAACATATGTATGCATACATATGTGTGTGTGTATATATATGTATATATACATACATATAATATTATACAAAATTTCAAGCATGTACAGATGTAGAGAGAAGAGTATAATTAACTCTTCCCCATGGGTCTGTCAACCAGCTTTCACAGTTATCAGCTCGTGATTAATCGTGTTTCATAAATATAATCCTTCACTTCTCTCTCTGTCTGTATTGTTTAAAGCAAATTCTAGATATACATTTTTTTTCTATAATTGTGTGCACTCAAAAAATAAAAACTGTAATTTCATTATCCCACCTAATAATTAACAACTTATTAATATTTTAAATACCCAGTGTTTTAAAAATATATACTTAAAAAATTTATTTATGTAAAACACATGTCCTTGAACTGTTTTCCATATCCCATCTTGTTTTGAAATTAACCTTTAATTCTTAGGTTCCATATAGTTGGAAATGAAAGCCATTTTTTTTTTTCTTAACTTAGATAATTTTTTAGCTTTCAAAGGTGAACTCCTTTTCAAGTTGCCTCAGAGATAAGACAGCCAAACAGTCTTTTCTTACACATTGTTTTTCTGAGGGGGTGTCTTTTTATCCCTTGCAGTCTTCTCATTTTGTTATTCTGCCATCAGATGATAAATTACCTTCAAAGAGTAAATGATCCTGAAACTGTTCTAATGAATAGTCTGAATTTGTAGGTAGTCAATAAATATTTGTTGATTTTATTTTATTCTGATTTGGCTATTATGGACAACATAATTCTGATAGTAATTTGTGAGTTGCTATATAAAAGTAATCTTGATTTAGTTATACAAGAGTAATCTTGCTTTTCTTTTTCTATAATCTGCTAGAATTGTTGTGTTTCTTTTCTCTCTGTAACCTTAGGCTGGTCCAATTTGTTAAGGCAGTTCAAGATAATGTTAAGTAATTGATTGCATCATGAGTTATTAATAAGGACAAGAAACACATGTATTCTTCACTAGTTTGCAATATCCTGGCAGAAAGGCACAATTTAGTAGCAAAACAGAAAATTCCAGTGAGTTGCTTTAGATATAGCATCTTTAACTGTGCCAGATTTCTTGTTGTTAATAAATTATGTACCTGGTTTTCCTATCAGGATGCTAAGCTGAAAAGCCAGTGTAAATGCTTCCATTAGCAGTTCACTTGTTGGGTGAGTAAGAGCATGTTAACTAACCCTTACCAGCTGCACCCAACAATACACTCTAGATATCAGCCAAATGGATCACCAAGGTTGGTCTTTTTTTCTCCATTGCAAATATTCATTCCATCTATCTAACATTGTCACACATTCATCAGCTAGCCTCTGACTAGTAGATAAAGGAGTGCTGGAAACGTCCCTGCAGACTTGAAGATTTGACTCTGCTTTTGATGGAATATTATCCTCAGGATTCACACATTTATTGACCTCAGTGCTAGTGAGGTCAACATGAAAATGAAGTGTGTATTGATTTGGTTCAATTCAGGAATTGCTCATTTATTGCTTATATTTATGTAAATAAAGCACTGGTCTTTCATCTTCCAATTACAGCATGTTACTGAATTAATGTGATTAAAAATGAAACTGGACTAATGTTAAAGGGGCCTTTGTTTCTGTCATAAAGTGCAAAGGAACAATTATGTAAAATTAAAATATTCCTAAAGAGGTGAATATGCATTCCAGCATTAGTTATTATAATCTCCCTCTCCTTTTTTTTTCTTGTTCAAGACAATTTCATGCTAAAATACCTTGACATATTTTCTTTTTATTCCTGGCTTCCCTCTCCTCCGCCTCCCCAACCCTGTTCTATGCCTGCATCTACAAATTATATTATATGGTGAATTTTTCTATAAATTGAAATATGATATTTTGGAGATGAACAAAACAAGGTTGGCAGAAATTTAGTATGAGAAGAGTTTTGAATAGGCATGTCTGTCATTTTTATCAAAATATTTTCAGCTATCTATTTTTCTTTACATGATAATAAAAAAAAAACGTTTATTGAGTAGGAAATATGAGTTCATACATTCTGCAACTGAACTGCTTTCTCCTAGGTCATTGCTTTGTTGTCTAAGCTTGAAATCGCTTTTTTTGAGCCAATAATATAGAAGACACATTTCTATGACCCAGAAGATAAATCTTTTTTTTTTTTTTTAATGGGGGGAATGGGAATTTAAGTTTAAAAATGTTAGAGATTATATAATTTTTGCTCTAATTTATTTAACAGAACAGCTCTGGCTATTAAAGAGTAAGAAAGCCTATAGGTTATATTTATAATTGATTTGATATCTTGCCTTCTAGTGTTAAATAGAAAAATCATTTTACTGAAACACTGCAGTAACAAAGGGCCTCTGGTATCTGTTTCACCTCATCACTGATCCATTCAGTATAAAAATAAATTGAGAAGTGCATTCTGTAGGACAGAATTTTATAGAAAGTACAATATGGTTGGTATTGTGGTCTATTTCTTAAACTTATCAAAACTGCACCGCCACCGGGAGACATTCACTGTGGGGACAAGAGATTCCTTCGTAAGTACTCCCTTTGGCTGCCAGGTAAAGGATCTCCAAGAACTGACAGCAGCATAGCATTTAAGGGCATCAGTCTGGTACAAAAAATGAATATAGAAGAGATGGAATCACTGGGTATTGAGCAGCGGGAAAGGAAATGATTTGTGCTGCCTGCTGATATATAAAGGTATATTATGCACAATAGAACAGCTTAGTTCCCTCGGCTCCATGGTTTACCACACTCTAGAACTGAATGTACATAATATGCAGGATAAGTTTATCTTCCAGCATGACCTGAGCAATTATTTGGTATTGATTTTCTGAAAGTTTTGTCTTACATGTCAGCGTTTTGTTGGCAAACTTTGCAACATAATCCAATCAAATCGGTGCAGAGATGAGTGTGGGAAGAGATAAACCCTTCGCGAGCAAGTCCTTTGCGTGGTCTGTAGGTAGCCCCTTTACATTAAGAAAGCTCCTGCAACTGTGCCTTTTCCTCAGGGAAATTGTAATCTTGGGGAATCCCTGGGCCTGATTGCGCCTCTCCTCCCAATTGTGCACTTTTGACCTCTGTATTGATTCTGTTCTCTCATCAAAAGCGCTGATGTAATTCCATGTGCTGGGATCATGCAGTGATTTGCATTTAGGAGCTGCAACTGTGCGCTGACCCCAAACCATTTCATCAGAATGAAAGTAGACCAAACGGCAGATGTGTTTCCCCATAATATTAAAGTCTATTGTGTCATTTGGTGGGTTCCTTTATTGTATATGGAAAAAAAAAAAAAGGGCATACACCATTTTGATTTAATTCCAACTAGGAATTGGAAAGTTTTTAAAAATGTAACGGATCAAAAAGGATTGTACTGATTTCCACATTCAGGCCAATAAATAGCATTCCTATTTGTTAAAGCAAACACAAAATGATAAAGTATTTGGGTATCTGGATATGTTTTAAGAAATTCTAACGCCTTTAAAAATTACTTTATTATTTTAGTTTTTTTCAGTGCTTTTTTGTTTTTGTTTTTTTGTTTCTACTAATGTGTACCAATCATGAAGCCTGCTCACTGACTACCTAAATATACTAAGGAGAAATATCATATAGTAATTCTCTGAAGAAAATAGCAGAGATGCCACTAACAAATCTAATGCAATCTAATCATTGGCCATTGAATTATTTTGCTTCTCCTCCCTTTCCCCCTCTCCTTCCTTTTTCTCTGACTCCTCCATCTTCTTCAAGTAGGGTAGAAAATGGGGAGGAACCAACGTCTGAAACATTGATGCCTAAAGAGAACTTTATTGAACATCAATGTAAATTTATAATTATCTGCATTGTATTCTGCTTTCCTATCTCTTCTTTACATCCTCCTATTCTCTTTCTTTTATAAATTCCAATCAACAAATATTTACTAAACACTTAGGTATAGGTGCTAGGAATTTAGTGATATACAAAACATAGTCCCTCATGGAACTGATAGTTTGTCTAGAGGGAGAGACAGTCAACAAAAAATTGCACAAATATGAATATACCAAACTGGGGAAAATTTATATTAACAGCAGACAATAGAAATTATTCTATAAATGGAATCATAATTATTTGGACAAATACTGAAAAGAGCTTGGGGAGAGTGACAATGGAGATACTGAAGGTGCTGAGTTTGGGGGATCCATTCATTGCACCTCCCTTGGTGAAACGAAGGGAGGGGTTTACCAGTTGTCCTATATGGAAGAAGAGAGAAGGGACTTAGTGGATGTGGAACCAAAAAGGAAGCAGAAAGCTGTGAGATGCTCTGTATCCTTCAAACTCATAAAAAGCTTGGTATAGTGGATCTTCTGTGGAGAAACTATAACAGAACTGCTCACATGCCATGATCAGAGAGAGATTAAACAAAGACGGCACAGGGGGACAGAAGGGATGTGGTTGTTGTTAAATGCTCAGAGATTAGCAGAAAGTATGAAGAATACCCTGGATTTTAAAGGCTAGGAATTTGGAGGCTACAATCAATAGTCCATAAATATTTTTTTAAAAAAAATAATCTTCAATAAGTACTGTGAAGATAAATTACAGAGAATATAAAAGAGTGTAACAGGGGTTCGAGTTTAGATTGGGGTGAGGAGTGGTGTCAGACACGATCTCTTTTGTTTTTTCAGATCTTGAGGGCACCTGATTTCATTTCAAAAGGGAAATCGGGTACCTCTATGAGAAAATCATGGCAAAAATGTCTGAGTTTGCAAAACTGTTAAATTAGGAAATATTGATAATAATTTAGATGTCATAGTACATTTGTAGTTTACAATGGACTTTCATGTGAATTGTCTTAATACATCCTCCAATCAGGGCCGACCCTGTAGCGCACTCGGGAGATTGCGGCGCTGGGAGCGCAGTAGCTCTCCCGCCGCCGGTTCGGATCCTATGTAGGGATGGCCGGTGCGCTTGCTGGCTGAGCGCAGTGCCGGCCGGTCACCAAAAAGACAAAAAATAAAAATAATAAAAAAAATAAATCCTCCAATCAATCCTATGGAAAAGGTGATGTTATTCTCATAGTAGAGACGTGACCATTGAAATTCAGACAGTGGCTTGCTAAAGGCTAACAGATATTAAGTGGCAAAGGCAGAACTTGAATCCAGGTCTTATTTCTACAAACTCTGTGCCCTTTCCACTAACTGTCTCACACTGTTTGAAGTTGTGAAAGCATTCACCAGTAGTTTTTCTTTAAATAGTCATCTCTTTCAATAAACATAAAAGACTGCTCAAATAATAAAACAAACAAACAAACACATTTTATTAAAATTTCAGGAATGTTTGTAATGAACACCCTGACGTTCACCTGTAGAGACTCTTTGCACAGTGGCCGCTAGAGGGTTGAAAGAGGTTTCAGACAGGCTGTCCCATATTGCTTCTCATTGGCTTAGAAGCACAAGACATGGGACAGATCTTTGTGGGGTGAAGGAGGGAAACCTCTAAATTTCTATCTTCAAAAGACAGACTAAAAATAGCAGTAGTATTCTAGAAAAAAGTGAAAATAGTCCCACCCCTGAGGTAAGCTCCTATGGAGAAATAGTAGGGTGTAATTTAATAATCTCCGTGCTGGGCTGACCGCATGGCTCACTCGGGAGAGTGCGGCGCTGAGAGCGCAGAGGCCGCGGGTTCGGATCCTATATAGGGATGGTTGGTGCACTCACTGCCTGAACGCGGTGCGGGGGACACCAAGCCGAGGGTTGCCACCCCCTTACCGGTCACCGAAAAAAAAAAAAAAAAAAATCTCCATGTTGTTCGCTTTTGTCTTGGGGGAGGGTAGTTTAGAAAGCCTTTGACTAATCCCGTCTCTTCCATCATATTCCCGTGATTAGTATTTTATGGCTCAGGCTCAGTTCTATGAATCACAGTCGACGCTATGATTGTACTTATTAATCATTATTAAAATCAATAATTAGATAACAGATAACTGAGTGGACTATCCTTTATATTAGTAGAGGAAGCTGATTAGCCAAATTTAAGACATGTGCATTGCTCATTTATAATCGTTTATTATCTGTAGTTAAGTTAGGGGACAAGTCACTGAATTTGGAATTGGAAGCCCAAGGTTTAAAATAAAGATTTGGTCTCACCTTGGGTAAGTTATTTAAATTTTCTAAGCCTCAGGTTCATCATCAATAAAATCAGGTTAATGATGCTTAACTCGTAAAGTATTTTTTGGAATGAAATTAGGTTGCATATATGAAATAAGCCAATGCAGGCCTTGTTGCTCTATGTTTTATTCATTTGGGAGATGAACAGACCAAATTAGGGGTGCTCTCAGAATGGCCAGTGAACAGTATGGATTGGAGTGGACCAAGAAAAAATCTTATCAGGTGATCCTGGCAGCATCGAGATATTTGGACCCAGATCCTGGGATAAAGTTCTCCTGTATATGGATGCTGTGGTCTTTTTGTTCTGTAAACTTTCATTTGCCACTCGATCACATTCTCTTTTGTAGGAGTTAAAAGTTTTGATCAGAAATGAAAGGTAGAATCTATGATTTCAGACCCCAGGCCTTTTTAATTTACCTTAATGCCATGTGGTGTGTTCCTAACCTTGTTCATTATTCATTCATCCACCCGGAGTGTTCTTCAGAAAGTCAAAGTCCAACTTTGCATTGAGATGATGGAGCTTAATGAAACTGCTTCATCAGGATAGGAAGTACTTGCAAGAAAAAAGTGTGCGTTTTTATTCAGAAGCACAGATCTAACCTTTCCTTGGGAGCTGCGTAGGATGGTTTGAAGCTTATTCATGCTGTATATAAACTAGATATATTTATTTATTATTAAACGACATCCCACTTCATACTGCCTCATCTCAAATATTGACTGCAGCAGATAGTAATAGTTATGGGTTATGAGTAGTTTGGGTATTGGAGACAACACATTTTGGCCAGTAAAATGAACCTTTTTGAGTATGCATGATCTTAACTCTATTGTCTTTTTCTATCTGCTAATTTGTTTTATTTTCAGTTTAGAAGTCTCTTGCATGTTGACTGTCATTTTTCTTGCTTAGATTCATTTTAAGTAAAGAGCAAATCATCTTAAAATTATTTTGTACATTGAAAAACATTACCTTTGACAACTAGGTGTCTGATGAATACATTTTGATGTTGCTGCTAAGAGGTAAGGACTATGTCTATTGAAATTAGTTCATTCTGAGGCTTGATATGTCTGCATTTCCTGCATCAATTCTTTTACTATGACAAAATACAAAAGATTAGAAGACATACTAAAGATTGAAGATTTTCTCCAAGATTGAAATCTTTCGCATAATTTTTTAATGAGAAAAAAATCATTAGAAAGCAAATCCAGCAATTAAAATGGCATGCAGTTATTCCAGCATGTGGTCTGCACTAATTTATGGTATCAAAACCTTATTTGCTTGGGTTGTTCTTATGCGTTGTGAATGTGCATGTATGTGAAAAGGCTATATGTTGTAATTATTTTTATGGGCTAAAAGTATAAGTATATAAGTGTAATGTAAGATAAGAATATATTTCTTGCACTTTGGTAATGATTGGCTTTGCTTTTCATAGCTCGAATCATAATACCTTTTAGTATTTACAAAGTGTATTTAAAAAATTCCTTAAGTGTGTCCAAATCATCTCTTTGGTTAGAGTAGTCAGAAAAAAGCTCGTATTGTATTGCAGTACTATTTCCATTTCATAAGTGTGGAAAATGAGGTCTGTAGATGGTGAGAGAACAGTGGCACTATGGGGGTCACACAGATGACCATCGAGGGCTCCTGCCAGTGGGAGTCTTAAGCAAAGTGAGGGGAACTACCAGTTGGAAGTGTGGACATCTGCCTACCCCTCTCCCAAATGTGCTTGGAGACTTGGGCTTAGGACTTGGGCTTAGGCTGTGGAACCATGAACATCTGGCTGTTATTTCCGAGCTATTGAAACAGTCCCACTCCATGTTCACCTGAGAGGAGGCTAGCATCACTAATCCAGCTGCAGCTTTTCCCCCCTGTATTTTTCAACTGAATTGGTGTAAAGGATCTATTAAATAGAAACACTGTGACCACATCTGAGGGTTACCAGTAAGTATTTTTTCCAGGTGGATTAACCAAGTCCATAAAGTCTTTACCCCTATTCTACGTTGCATTTTGGTTGTATTCATAAATGGTGATTTTCCTACTGGTGGGTTTCTGCAACATCAGTGTATAAAGAAGCTGAACGTTTCAGCCCTTCCATAGTGACAGGTGATGCATCTGATTGTTTGCTGACGGTGATTTGGAATACTGATGCTTCAGAAAAATAACTACATCGAAGAGGCAATCTGCACAGCTCACAAACTACACAAAGAGCATTGATATAAATAAAGTGTCAACCAGGTACTGAAGCTTTGTGCAGAATCATTTTCAAATTTTCCTTTTTGAATTATTAAATAGACCATGTCAGAACAACTCTGATTATTATCCAATCCATATGCTTCAGCACCAACCTTTTATGTAATATCAAGTGACTGCAGTGTTCAATTGGACCAATCATGAAAGCTCCCTCATTCTGGAAATAATTCAAGCACTTCACTACACTGCAGCATCTCATGCAGATATGTAAACACCTGCTGCATGGCTTTGAGGGGCAGCCACAGCACTATCTGCCTTTAGGAATGTGTACAGGCTGTGAAAATATATTTAGTTCCTTATCAAGAAATTTAAGCATAAGCCCATCTTTTTGCAATTTTAAGCCTGCTTAGTTGTTAGATGTGGCATTATTATCCAACTATACTCTACACAGCAGAATTATATATCTAACCTATATTGTAAATAAAATGTAAAAGTGCATATTTCTGAAAACTGTTGTACAAAAAATATAATGTTGTCTTTTGTTTTTTAACAACTACACTATCTTCTGGAAGAAGAGACTCTGACATGTAGGCATGTAGCCACGTGTAATTTATAAAATATGATAAAATGATAATTTCTCACCTACACTAATACACAATTTATCTAGATAAATAACTCTTAAAATGAGTACTGTGGATGCCTTTAGGGTCTTAGGCATTTAATTAAAATAGAACAAAAATATTAACTGTCAGCTTTGGGATTTTAGCATCCTCCCTTGAAAAGAGTATTCTTTAGTCTGAGAACACATTTGTGACATTCACTGGGAATAAATGTGAGATATTTTTCTAGTCCTCATGAAAAAGAGGCTAAAAATGTACGGTATAGAAATCTCAAGACGAAATGGTTTCCTGAAGTTGCTTCCCTGTTCACTGGGGCAGCTCCCTTCAAGTGCCTGGAGTTGAGGGCGGGATTTGGTGGCCTCTCTGCTAATTGCCAGTGATTGGAGGTAGCACCCGTACTCTGGCACTTCACTGTTGTCCTGGCGTGTTGTCATCACTCACAACGACTGCTGAAGCAGAAGGCTTTCTTCCTATTGCCTGTGTGTGATTTTGACATTGGACACAGGGAGGCAGGGCAAAGCAATGGCAGAGACCAAGCCCAGGAAGAGCCACCAGAGGCCCTGGTGCATACCGCCTTCCAGAATGCAGAGATTATGGGAGCCTCAGCCACGGCCCACTTAACCCTAAAAATACATCCAAGGCTGCAGTGTGAGAGACGTATTCAGTAATGACTTCTTTTCATTTTTCTATTGTCTACTGAAAACTCATTTGGGTTTTCTCTGAATCAATGTTTCTAGAAAAACACGTACTGCCTTTATGTGACAAACTCTGTTTCTTTAAATACATTGCTTGCACACTTTGCCTATATATTCTGTGCATTTCTTTCATTTATTTCTGCTCTATTTTATAGAATTTGAAATACAAAAAAGAGAGGGGACCCCCCCCCACCTTGTATTGTAATGCAGTAGTAATCTATTGTTGAACAAATTAATCTGGACATTTGTCCACAATTTTGATAATACATGACATGCTGACAAAGCATGAAGTTATTACTTTAAATGAATGTGGTATAATGTTTCTATTTTTTGGTTTTTTACACAGCAGATTCAATGCTCTTTTGCTCTATTGCATATGTGTAGATTTTTAACATTCTTGAGAGAGATAAGAAATTGTCTAAAAATGAGAAAAAATAATGAGTAATTAGGTGCATTTTAAAAATACAATCACTTTTACTTCTTGTATGGAAAATTAATTTTTCCCTGGGATATCACTTAAATCTGGAAAATGGGATATTTCCTAATAGGAGAACTATTGTGGTGGGACTTAGTTGTTATAGTTCTTGAAATAATTTCATAGGCTTGGAAAGAAGATGCTATTCAAGTGGGGAAACATGAAATTATGTGTTCTTGATAAGTAACAACCTAGGGCAATAGGTCAGAGTCGTGTGTGTGTGTGTCTTTTCTTATTATACTTGGAGACTGATATGACAGTTTAAACCAAAATCAAAATATAGTCCTTATAATTTCAAGCGGAAAAAACATTCAGGCAGTCTATTGTTAATAATACAAGTCAATAAGCACATTCTTTGTTTGTTTTTTCCTCCAGACACATTTGAGCCATCAGTACTGGCAAACACTAGCCTGAAAAGGTATATTTCAACATTTTGAAATCATTGTCATGAAGAAAAAAAGAGAAGGGGGAATCTACTCTATATATTTTCCTCTTGGGCAATGGAAATAAGCTTTTATGGTTCCATAGTCTTTTAGCCTCCCTCCCCTCCCCCCTGCATTTGACCATACTATTCACACAAAGAACCAATGAGCCATTGTGCCATTACCTTAAAATCCTATATTAATGAGACAGCTACAGTTTTTAATCATTTGAGTTAAGCCTTGAATGTTCTGTTTGCTAATATCATGCATCTATTTAAAATGAGAACCAGTATTTTATTATATTTTCTTTGCTAATAGTATAAAATACTGATTTTTCTCGCTGTAAAGTTGTCAAACCTTTCGAAAAAAGCATCTTATTCTTAAGGAGTTAATCTTATCTCTAAAAACATGAATTAAAAAAAAAAAATGTGTCCAAGAGAGGATCCTAAAGAGATAAGGGTCCTGGTCTTTTGTTTTTCTTGGAAAATTTTTAGGTAGAAATAAAACCATACGCCAGTGTGTGGTAAGGCAATCTCTGTCATTTAACACAAATTGAAAGCATTTGAGATGACACTTAAGTAGTACCAAGAAAACCTATACTTAGCATCTCTGGAGATATAATTGTGTGAATGGAAAATAGAGTTTTTGTTTTTGCTTAATCTTTCATTATGGTAAATTTGCTTTTATTTATTAAAATAACTTAGGAAAGTGCTCTAAATGAAGTTTGTATAGCACCATAATTTAATGTTTTTTTTTCATTTTTTAGCGAATAACCATTCTCTAACTTAAAGGATGATATGTAGGCCACCTAGATTCAACAGATGTCAATATTACATGAGTTAGGAAAATATCTCTCTCACCTTTTAAGATTTCTATATGAAGGGACAATAGCATATTCAATCTTTAGAAAATTGCTGAGTGAATTATCTGTGGGCTATTATTTTTCTTTTACAATTTTTTTCTTGCTTGATAAAAAGTCTAATATTTGTTGGGATGCCATTAAAGGCAGTTTAAGCTACTGAATCTGAATATCTCAAACTTAGCAAATACATAGGATAAGCTATAAATATTTAGAGCGGGAAGAAATGTGTTATGTTCTAAAATGTAATTTGATACTATTTCCTTAATGCCAAATGATATTCACAATTGACATTTATGAACAAATTGTAGTAAAATTAAAAAAAATTCACACAAATGGAGTTTTAATGGCTAATAAAAATACCAGCCACTTTAATAGCTGTATTGCTTCCATATCACTGACATACACTTTAAAAATAAACCTAAGAACTTGTAGGGAATTTTCCTTGACTTGTGTTTCTCACATCTCAGCAACTACTTCATCTTTTATCTAAGTTTGTTTTCAGTGTTCATATAGGAATTACTGCACTGAAATTTTTTAAAATTTGAGTCTGTCTAAAGCTAAATTTCAATATCTGGGAAAAATGGCAATGCTATTTTATTCTGTAGATAAAGAAAGTAAATTTTAATCCACCTGAAATTACAGAGAACGCAGAACTGAGATGCTTTTTTTTTTTTTTTTTGGTAGCTGGCTGGTACAGGGACTGAACCCCGGACCTTGGTATTATAAGCACTAACCAATTGAACTAACCAGCCAGCTCCTGAGATGCTATTTAGGAACACTAGGCTTCCAATCCAGCTCTTCACTTAAAAATCCAGCTAATATCCCTAGTTTATTCTGACCCTGAACGTACATCGCTCCCTGTTCTCCTCGCTCTTGACTTGACCTACCCCTTATCCACATTCACATGCCCTCTTACTTGAAACCCTTCAATCGACTTCTTTTCCTTATCATAATAATGATTTCTGCATAATCATTCAACCAAGTATTTGATCCCATTACTTGGCCAAGGCTGCCCAAATTGCAAAAACTTGCTAAGTTCTGTCTCATACATTCTTCTGTAGAAGCAAATGTATCTTTCCCAAAGTAGTTATTAGACACCTTATTTTAGTTACTGATTTTTTTTTCTTTTTCTTTTTTTTTTTTTAGCAACAGAATCTAAGCAGCCTGATTGGAATTTCAAATGATCGTCGCACTGAATTTGAAAGTCTGTTTTACACAGAATGTAATATTTTTCTTATATTTTGACCAAGTAGAGGCAAGGAGAGGGTCTTTTTTATCTTTTTCTAGCCAAACGTATGCTCAATATTATTAATTCAAACAGGAAAAAAGATCATTCCAACTCTTTGACTATTAAATAAGATCTTTCATTCTTTTGTTAGGTTCCATCTTCAATAATAAGTACACCAATTTTTCTCACTTTCTGATTTGGTTTATTCTGAAGGGATGTGAAATCGGTATTAACATTCACCACAGCACACAAAAGCCAGTTTGTTAGAAAATAAGGCATCATGCCATTTTATTTATTTATTTATTCATCTATTTATTCTTAAGCAAGAAAATAAGTTTGAGTTATCACTTGATTCCTATTGCCTGTTTGCTTACCCCAAATTTTCCTTTCTTCACATACGAAGAAGCAAACACTGTCCCTGTCAAATGATAAATGAGGCAGAATTGGTGACATGCATGTTTGTCAACATAAGCAAGATCAAATGATTGCTCAGCAGGAAAAAGCCACAGGAAATCCAATGATTTTTGACTAATTAGCAAAATAATAATAATGTCTCCCTAATGATTACCTTGTACTGTGTTGTGGCCTTTATCAGACAGATATTTCTCTAGTGTAAACTAGTGTTTTGAGGACAAGCCAGTGATTTCATTTAAAATTATGGATGGGGAGCATTTCTAAGAAATCTTTTGAAGCACACTGTTCTTCTCTATCCCTTGAGTAATTGAGAAGGAGAATTCAGCCATATTTTTGACTTCACATTTTAATATAACCAATGTATGTTTTAAATAATTCTTTATAAGAAAAAGCAAGGCATTATTATCAGGACCATTTAAAGTTTAAGTTCATTCTGTCCATTCAGGGAATTTGACAAGAGATGCTCATGAGAAGTATCTTAATTGAAAATAAAAATTAAACAATTAAGATTTTTTTTCAACATGCTACTCAAGTCATAGTGTCAATTATTACACACCGCCAGATTTTTATGAATCTTTTATAAGACTTCAAGACGTTAAGGTAGGCCTAAATTCCTAGTCCTGGAAAATGTTGCTGTCGCTAATATTTTCTGTGGAGTTCAGTTGTCAACCACTATTTATAGGAAACACAGTAAAAACAGAAGAATCTTTCAGGTCACAGGGCCTGTGCTGAGCTCTGCGGTTTCTTTAGACTAGTATATATTCACAGGATTACTGGCTCAGGACAAAGCTACATATTTCTCACTTTTATGTGTGCCAGATTTACACCTTAAAAATAGAGATCAAGGACAGCCTTGGAATCAAGGGAACACTATATGGAGAACTTAGCTTGTCATGTGGCATCTGGCTCGGGCCTTGTTGATTTGGGCATTAAAACTGCTTGAATTGCATTAAATCTCACCAAGAGAGCTGGTAAAACTTGCAAATGATCAGAGGCAAAAGTTGCATCAAAACAAAGAGCAGACAAGACTCCATGATTTGAAGTTGTTATTTTTTTCAGACTAGTGAGCTACTAATTTTTCTTTTTTACCTTTTAATATGATATAAATTGATATTGTGATCTTTTAGCTGACATAAATTGCAACAACACCAACAACACATCTGTTTTATTTCTTTACATCAATATCACAAAGGAGCTTTATTGTTGGGTTCGTATTGTCTGTGCTTACAGTATCTGATACTTTGCCTGTGATTATTATTTTTTTTTTTAATTTTTGTTTTCTGGCACTCAAAGCCTGTCCAAGAAGTTCCTCTGGCCTCCCTCTCTTGACCACGGTCACTCTGCAGCCGCTTGCCTAGGAGCAGTGATTTCTATGATACTAACTGGAGAAAAGCAATAGTAGCATCCTTCCTTTGTCTAACCCAAGAGAGGTGACTAATAGGGAGAGACAGGGAACTAGGGGATGAAGTGGTGATGATGGGGACATGGTAACGAGGGGAGGAGCAGGGAGAGTGAGCTAGAAAAAGACAAGAGCAATGTTGATGATATGCTGGGGCGGGGTCAGGGGGTGAGAGAACAGAGATTACTTTAATGAGCCACATGCCTGCCACCGCCAAGCAGATGCTCGGAGGCTTCTCTTAAGTCTGCATCAACCCCAGTGAATTTGTCTATGGCTCTCTAGCTCTGCGCTCTTTCACAAAGTAGCCACTAGCCACTTGGTCCACACTGACAAATGCTTTAGGGGCAAAATGCACACTGGATTGCAAAGATGTAGCATTAAAAAGTATTTTTAAAAACAGAAAATATCTTATTAATAATTTTTAATCAATTATTGACACGTTGAAATGGTAAAATCTTGGATATATTGGGTTAGAAATAGTTATAATTATTGCTTTTTTATTTTTAAAAAATGATTACTAGGAAATTTAAAATTACATTTGTGGCTAGCTATAATAAATACATTTTCTAGTCTCTACATTTGAAGCTTTAACATCTTGGGGCTGCCCTTCCCAGAGCTAGTCAATTCCTAGAGATAGTAAGGTGAGATCCAAGCTGACCTTTCACATGCAAACCAATCAATCCAGAGCCCATGCTTCCAGTGGCCTCTTTATTAGGCTCTTACACTCTGGGCCACTATTTCCCTGCCTTAATCACCCCAGGGCCAGGAACCAAACAACCAGGGCCAGCTCCTAAGCTCCAGACATGCTGAAATTATTTAAACTAGTCAGTCCTAAGCCTGCTTGCCCTGCCTCACTTGTTTCTTCTCATGGAAACCACGATAAAGGCTCTCACCCCTTCTCCTCTCGCTCCCGCTGCCTCCTGACTGATATTGGGGCTCCCCACATGGCTCCTCCTCTCGGGATCTGTGCTGTACAACAAGCTATCTTTTCAGTGGTAGTTGTTTCCTGATCTGCTGGCCTTGCCATACTTGAATAATTATAAAACCTACACTTTAAAACATATCCATCCTATTTCTGTAGGATAATGCTGCTTTGGAAGCCTGTTTCTCCAATGTGATTCACTGACGACCTGTGGTAGAATCAACTAAGGAATTAAATACCCAGATTCCTGGGCTCTTTTAGACATAGCACAACTCCTGAAATATAGTTTGGCTCGATAAATGTTAGCTATGATTACTTTAACACCATAATAACAACAACAATAATAGTAATTATAAAAAGTGGTTTACTTCCAGCCGGAGAAGACCCTTTCTTCTCTCTTTGTTACCTTTTCTTATTATTTTGTTAACAGTAGCATTTATTGAGCATTTACATTGTTAAGTGTTTTTACTTATTATTTCATTTAATCTTCATGACAACAAATTGAGTAAGAAATAAACAAGAAAAGCAACTTGCTCACAGTCACACAGTTTGCTGGTGTGAGAGCATGCATTTATTTTTGCATGATACATGATTTATATATTTACTGAACACTGTTAGACACAATACTCACTCAAGAGGATAATAAGATATATGTACAAGTAAGAGATAATGAACAATTAATTACACACATGTGCACCACCAGGCTAAGAGAATGCCTGGGATCGTGGAGCTCCTTTCCCATTGTGTGTCTCCAGCTCTGTTCACCAGAGGTAACTCACCCTGACTTTTGTGACCATCATCCTGCTGTTTTCCTTGTATACTTACCACTCATGTATGTGTCTCAAAACAGTATCTTACTTAGTCTTGCCAGCTCTTGAACTTGAAAAACTGGGGTTCACAGCACATGCATTCCTCTGCAGTTTGCTTCTTTGCCTCTATACGTGTTATGAGATTCATCTACGTCGATGGGTAAGGTTGCAGTCCATTCATTTTCACAGCTGTACTGAATTCCACTATATGAATACTTTTTTTTCATTGAAATTTTTCTTTTTGATATTTGGGTTATTTTAGGTTTTCTGATATTAAGAACAATGCCACTATAGACATTGTATTTTTTTTCTCTCCCTAAACATTTTCAATGATGGATATTCTTTCTTATCTTAAAAATTAATATTAACTAATATTTATGATGAATATTAGACTGTCAGAAAAGTTGCAAAAATCATAGAGAATATCTGTATACTTGTCACCTTGCTTCTCCTAATGTTAACCTCTTACATAACTGTATCACAATGATCAAGATCAGGAAGAAAACTCTGGTTTACTACCATTAACTAACCTGCAGACCTCTTTGATTTTCACCAGTTTTTTTCTGCTGATGTCCTTTTTCTGTTCCCGGAGCTTATCGAGGTCCTGCATTGCATTTAGTTTTTATTTTTGGAGGCATAGTTTGACTCCAAAATTTCTAAGAGCAGTGTTTCAAGGAGGTTAATTAATGTGAAATAGATTTCAGGGAAGAGAGCTAAAAACAGGACTATCAGGAGACTCTGGCTATATTAAGACTGCTTAAGGCAGAGAGAGGAAGAGAAATGACAGTAAAAGGCCATCTATGGATAGGCACAGACGGAGTAACACAGACTGCTTTGCAATTAGGTGTTAATCTGTCTCCCATAGAAGCCAGTGAGTTCCCTGAGGGCAGGGAGTACTAAAGCTAATCCCTTTTAGTATCTTCTTCAGGTACTCAGAAGAGTGACTGACTGTAGAAGTGATTTGGTGAATGTTTGTCAAATTAATTCATATGAATAGAAAGGCAAGCTGAAGGTGAATCTGTGACCCACTGAAAGAATAAGCAAAGGCAAAGAGAAAAGGAGAACAAAAATAGAAAAGAAAGTGATCTGATCAGCTGATGGGCTGGAGGAGACAAGCACAGAAGGAACAGCATGCATAGCAGCAGACAAAGACACAAAGCCAGAAGTCAGAAAAGAGGAGCATGAAGATTTTGAGGTATAAGCAAGTGAAGGCAGTGACACTGTTTTCCCCCTGTGTCTCTCACTTAGATTCTGTATTTTCTCATCAATCACGTTCCTTTAAAACCTTGCCTCGTTTATTTATTGCTGTTCACAGCTCACAGACCTTTCTTTATAATTTACTCCCTCATCTCTCTCCTCCCTCACAAGATGCTGCTAAGAATAGTCTCTCCCCAGAGCAACCGACTGGCATATGATGCCTGTGCTTCACTGTCTCAGATCCACTTGTGCTCAGCCCTCCAAGGGGCTTCCTGCCCCAAGGCCTTTGCACTTGCTGGTCCCTCCTTCTCAGATTCTCAGCTCCCAGATTTTCCTAGGGTTGGCTTCTTCTCATCCTTGAAATTTTAGCCCCACTTACTCCACTTCTGAACTAAGGTGAAATCCCAAACGAATATTTTCTCTTAGGAAATTTAATACTTCAAGTCAAGATTTTTTGAATGCCTGCTAAATACCAGGTACTGTAGCAGAAATGGAGAACAACAAATTTATGTCCTTTAAGACCTTTTTGTCAAATAGAACTGTTTGATAAGCAATTAATGGGTTACAAAGCAATTGACTAGGAGCTGTCATAGAGAGATGCTCAGAGGGCTATGGCAGAGAAAATAAGGACAGAAGAGGACGACCTTAAAGGCAATTTCATATCTGTCTTCAAATGTACAAATTAGCATTTCCAAATAATGTTCTGAAGGATGATAACAGATGTTACTGGGCAGGGCTCAAGCAAGTGTGTGAATATTGGGTTAAAGATGCCAGTCGTCTCTCTAATGTAGAACTTAACAGTGTTTTCATAACTTGATAATGTGTGTTATAAATTCACATAGCAGGTTTTGGTAGGCTTCATTGCCTAAACTTGTTTGACCATAGTGCCTTTTTTCAAAGAGGATATTGTAGAACTAGTTTCCACTGAATAAACATTGGGAAATGATCACACAAATTTTAGAACTAAAGCAGGTGGGATGAATTTCCTTCATAATACATTTAGCTTAGGACTTCTAAGAAATAATTTCTTGATGTTCAGGGTTGAGAATTTTCCACCTGAAAATTTTAGAAATGGGATTTGGAAAGGTCTTCACCACTTTCCTATCTCTACACATCCGCTTCGCTTACCCTCCTATAGCTCCTACAAGGTCCCACTAAAATCCCACATACGTACATGGGTAAGAATTCACGGTCTACTTGGTGGAAGATTCCTGACAGCTCTAAAAAAATTCAGTAATTCTACATGGAGAAATGATAACAGATTAAGAATAAATCTTATCATTCTAGCACCTGATCTTGGTTTCTCATACTATTCTCTGGGAAAAGGAATTAGGCCTCCTTGACGTACTGGCTTATTCCGGGGCTATGGCAGGATAGAAGGCAAGCTGGACACATCTTATTATTCCACAAAGTAAGAAATTGCTAAAAAAAATAATTAATTAAAGGGGGGGCATATACAAGGACACAGGAATAGAAGGGGCTCCCACTGGCTATATCTGAGACAATCTAAGCATCAAAACAATTAAATACAGTAATAAACTATTGAAAAAATACAAATTCATGAGTTCTTGACAAATACAGAGATAAATAAATAAATGATGCTGGCCTGTTAGATCTGTTAGTTAGAGCGTGATGCTGGTAACACTGGTCCAGGGTTTGATCCCTACACTGGCCAGCAAAACATGATAAGAATAGGAATAATAGTAAAAATAAGCAAATGAACCAAAATTAGAGCTATTGCTAACAGTAGAATGCCAAGTGCTGACTGGTAAATATAGAAATGTAGTTAGAAAATCAACATTTTGCAACTGTCATGCTAAAGATTGGATTAGGCAAAAATCATCAATCCAGAGGGAAATTTTGATGAAAAGCAAGATACTTGCAAAGTATTAAAGCATCTCCCCACAGATTGCTTATAGTTGTAAGGGAAAAAGTAGTGCCAATGTAATAGTAACTACATAGTAGCTATCTATAGAATATGGCAGTTATATATAATTATACATTTTGTATATATTTTATACATAAAACATTTATGTAAATTATATTGTATTATATATTATATATAATATATAGTTATATATCATTATATAAAATTTAATTTCTATATAATTGTAACTATGTGATGGCGAAATAGGACAACCCTTGACTGAGTGATACAAATCAACATCACCAACAAAGTGTATGTGGACATCGTGGGCTTCCAAATATGATAACCTGAGGAGGACACAACATCACCTATGTATTATTTCAACCTGGACTACAAACTGAATTTAATCATGAGGAAACAGCAAGCAAACCCAAAATGAAGAATGCCCCCCCCCAATAATTGTTTTTCTTCAAATTTGTAAATATCATAACAAAGAAAGGTGTGGAAATGTTTTGACTTAAAGGGGGTGAAAGAGACATAATAATAAAATGCATTACCTGACTCTAAACTGAATCTTGCAAGGAGAGAAATTCTATGAAGGACGTCATTGGTTAAACAGACAAAACTAAAGTTCAGAGAGTGAATTTAAAAAAAAGATATTTTATCAATGTTGATTTTATTGAGGTTGATAACTGTGCTGTGATTTTTTTTTCTTTAAAAAGATCAGAAAATTTGCAAACCTTTATCTAGACAGACCAAGAAAAAAAAAGAGAAGACCAAAACTGCTAAAATCAGAAATAAAGCAGGGGCATTATTACATTGTCATTATAGATTTTTGTGGTGGTAAAATTTAGTTTCTTTCTTTTGCTCATTTGCATTTTTGTTCTACTAGTGGGTTTTGTTCTTTCTTGTGTCTTTCTTCTCTATTTGTGGTAGTGATTAATATTTTTCAAATTCCAGGTGCAGGACTCCCTTGAGGATTTCTTGCAGGGTTGTTTGTGTGGTAGTGAACTCCTGAAGGTTTTCTTTGTCTGGAAAATACACTATTTTTTCCTCATTTCTGAAGGATAGCCTTGCTGGGTATGGCATTCTTTTCTGGCAGTTTTTTTCCTTTGGTATTTTGAATATATCACCCCATTTTCTTTTGATCTGTAGAGTTTCTGTTGAGAAGTCTGTGTCAGTCTGACAGGGGCTCCCTTATAGATGACTTGATGCTTTCCTCTTGCTTCTTTTAAGATTTGCTCTTTGTCTTTGAGCTTTGCCAGTATTATTACAATGTGCCTTAGGATCTTTTGGGGTTGAATCTGTTTGGGGATCCTTGATCCTCTTGGATCTGAAGGTCTGTGTCTCTCCCTATACCTGGGAAGTTTTCAGTTATTATTTCGTTGAAAAGACTTCCATGCATTTTCCTTTTGTTTATGTGCTTAAGGTTGTCTGCTAGCTCTCTTAGTTTTTCTTCATTTTTAAAAAATTCTTTTTTCCTTCTTTTTGTGCTCCTAGGTTATTACAAAAAGGCTATCTTCAAGATCAGAAATTCTTTCTTCTGCTTGTTCTAGCCTGCAGCTTAAGCTATTGGTTGTGTTTTTTTATTTTGTTGAATGAATCAGTTTCAAGAGTTCTGCTACATTTATTATTAATCTCTTTGTAAATTTCCTCCTTCATATCCTGGCTTTTTTTTTTTTTTTTCATTTCATTATGTTGTCTGAGATTTCTTGCATTTCACTGAGTTTCCTAAAGATTGTTGTTCAGAATTCCTTTTCAGTCATTTCAAGTGTTTCCTGTTGTATAGGGTCTGATATTTGAAAATTGCTATATTCTTTAAGTGGCGTCATATTTTCTCAGGTTTTTGTATTTCTAGTATCTCTATGTTGATGTTGAGTCTTCTGGTAGAGCAGTTGCTTCTTCTATTACTCTGGAGTGGTCTTTGAGGAGAGAGATGTCCTCTTCTTTTTCTAGTCTCACCTGGTGACTCTTCTTGGGTCAATGCAGTCAAGTGTCCGGTGGGCTGCCTGCACAGTGGTTGTGATTACTACTGTGCTGTCGAGACACTTTTGCAGCAGCCATGGCTGTGGTGGTAGCTGTGGTGGGCCACCTGTGTGGCAGTGGTATTTTCAGTGTGCTCTCCTTCCTGCTTCTGGGCAGGGGAAGTTGCCCTTGGTTCCTGCTTAGGACTCTGGGAGTGCTCTTTTCTGGGCTGTATTTAATGTCAGAAAATATTCTATTTTTAGGACTTGGACATTGAAATATATAGGAATAATGAGCCCTTATATGTCACTCACCCAGTAATGGTTCAGAAAAAATGATATATATCTGCATCTGTACCTACATGAATAAATTTATATCTATTCATACATTTATCCATCCACCTACCTGTCCACTGATTTACCTCTACCTACTTACCTACTTACTGAGCCACTTATCTACCTATTCTATCTATCTATCTATGAGATCATAAATGGCAAAGCAATTGCCTAAAATTTTCATGATAGATGTATCATGTAAAGAACATATGAGTGCTCTTTGTACTATTTTTATTTTTACTATTCTTATTCTTTCAACTTTTATGTAAATTTAATGCAACTTCCAAATGACAAAAATTTAAAAATTAACAGCACTGGGTATAGCTTCTCTATGGCTTGGGGGTTAGTCTTACAGGCCTGGGAGTTACAGAACCTGTTTCCAATCTTGGCCTGGCTGCTTACGACCTGACCCTGGGGTAGCCCCTCAACCTCTTTATACCCCAGTCTCCTTACCTGTGAAATGATAATGAGAAGAGTGCCCTTTCTAAGTGTTACTGTGTGGTTAAATGAGATAATCCAAGTGAAGTTTAGTGCTGTACCTGGCACATGGCATTGTTCCATAAATGTTATTATTACACAGCGAGTATTCAGTAGAGTAGATGATTAAAGGATTTTGCAATTGAACCAGTTCCAAGAAGTAAGGAAAGAGAGCTTAAAGACACAATGATAAATTAAATGTGTTTCTGAAGTCCTTTTCATTGTTATGATTCTTTGGTTCTTTAAAAAAGGACCTCGTTTCTGATTTGAAAACAAAATGATTGAATTTTTAATAACCTTTGCTCTAGAGTAGTCTATATTTATCTAAAACAACTAACTAACTAACTAAATAAATAAGGAGGTAACACTGCAGTCCAACTGAAGATTGTAGTTGATTTCCAGAAGAGCCTTTGAATTAACAGGATAGAGCATTACATGCTCTTTCCTACCAAACCAGATATGTTATGTCTAATTCAATACAGCCAGTAGTTCCTGTAAAACAATTAAATTACAGTGCCACTCTCTAATAATGGCATCTTTCTAAATTTGTATATCTAGCTATATATAACTTTGTATATATATTTTTTTACATTGGCATAAAATTTTAGTTGCAAAACATTTGTTTCACTCATGTACTTGATTCTCTCATTTAAAAGGCTGAATCTTAGATCAGTTGCATTAACGAGCTCAATGTCTTCTGCCTTATAACTGATGGAATTCAGACTCTCTTCTGGGTCTGGTAAATTTCCTTCATGTCAGCACTGTTTTCTTGTTTGGCTCCTGAGCACATTTGGCAAAAGTGACCCTAAAGCAAGGCTTATCAACTTCAGTTTTTCCTACAGAGACTTTTCTAATTCTTCAACTCTTTTTTGTTCCAACCATCTGTTTTGGCAAGTTTCTGAAATACTCTTCTGGAGATGGAATGGAAGAAAATCATGCTTTGGAGTCCAGTGAGCTGGATACAGCACAACACCTTGTCTGCACCACATTCTCATTGTGTCCCCTCATGCTGGAAAGGAAGCATTGTACTGATATTAGGAGTGAGGTCTCTTAGGGCAGACTGCCAGGATTAGAATCCTGTTTAGTGGGGCTTTTTGTTGGGGAAGTGATTTTACTTTTTTACATGCCAGTTTTCTTATCTTTTAATGGGAATAATAGAGCTCACCCCACAGGAATGCAATGAAGGTTAAATGATATAATTATGTGAACTAATTAGAACAGTGCTTGGCATATAACAGGCACTGTTCCAAGTTTCAGTTTTCTCAACAAAAATTGAGAATCAAGCCTATTTTGTATTTTAACTTAAGCACTAAATAAGATATTGAAAAGAAAGAACTCAGCCTTGTGCTTGGTTCATTAGTGAACATTCCTTTATTCATTGACTGTGTGTTTATAGACATCCTATGTGTTTTTATTTTTGTTTTTTAATTTATTTTATTTTACTTTATTTTTTTCTGAAATACTGGTTTTATTTATATTTATTTTACACTTGAAACAATTGATTATACATATTTGTGGGGTACAGAGTTGAATATGAGTATTTGCGTACAGTATGGGATGATCAAGTCAGTATTGCTAACATGTTTGTCATTACAAATAGTAATCATTCTTTGTGTCCATTACCCAATTTCTCCCTAACACCCCCCACTCTTTCCTACCTCCAGTGACCCCAGATCTGTCCTCACCTTCTGAAAGTTCATATTATTGTGGTTCTTTCCCTTCCTTCCTTCCTTCCTTCCTTCCTTCCTTCCTTCCTTCCTTCCTTCCTTCCTTCCTTCCTTCCTTCTTTCTTTCTTTCTTTCTTTCTTTCCTCCCACTTATGAGTCAGGACATGTGGTATCTCTCTTTCAGTGCCTAGCTTATTTCATTTAACATAATTTTTTCCAGACTCATACATGTTGCTGTGAATGGCAGAATTCCATTCTTTTTTATGGCTGAATAGTATTCCATAGTGTATATATACAACATTTTCTTTGTGCAGTCATCCATTGATGAACATTTAGGTTGGATCCATATCTCAGCTATTGCAAATCGATCTGCAATGAAAATGGGAATGCAGGTATCCCATTGACATGATAATTTCCCTTCCTTTGTGTATATACCTTGTAGTGGGATTGCTGGACTGTATGGTAGTTCTATTTGTTTTTGCCTGAGAAACCCCCATACAGTTTTCCGTAATGGCTGTACTAAATTACAGTCTGACTAACAGTGTAGGAGGGTCCCCATTTCTCTGCTTCCTAGCCAGCATTTGTTATTCTAATATATAGCCAGTCTGGGTGAGATGATATCTCAGTGTGGTTTTGATTTGCATTTCCCTGATGATTGGTGATGTTGAGGATTTTTTCATATACATGTCCTTGTTTGAGAAATGTCTATTCAGCTCCTTTGCCCATTTTTAATGGGATTATTATTATTATTATTTTTAACCATTAACTTGTTTGACTACCCTGTATATTCTGGATATTAATCCCCTTGTTGGATATATAGTTTGAAAATATCTTCCTTCATGCTGTAGGTTGTCTTTTCACTCTGTTAATTGTTTCCTTAGCTGTGCAGACACTTTTTAGTTTGATATAATCCCATTTGTTCACTTTTCCCTTTGTTGCTTGTGCTTTTGGGGCCTTATTCATAAAGTCTTTCCCCAGACCTACAATTCATATGGAACAAAAAAAGACCCTAAATAGCTGAAACACTCCTGAGCAAAAAACAAACAAACAAAAACAAAAAAACAAAAAAACAAAACTAGAGGCATTATACTACCTGCCTCCAAACTATACTACCAAGCTATAGTAACCCAAACAGCATGGTACTGGCATAAAAACAGATACATGGCTCAATGAAACAGAATAGAGAAACCAAAAATCAACCCTTGTACTTACAGCCAACTGACCTTTGAAAAAGGCACCAAGAATATACACTGGGAAAGGACAGCTTTTTCAGTAAAAGTTGCTGAGAAAACTGTATATCCACTTGTAGAAGAATGAAACTAGACCCATATATCTTGCCATATTCCAAAATCAACTCAAAATGCATTAATGAGTTAAGTGTAAGACCTGAAACTATAAAACTCCTAGAAGAAAACATAGAGAAAACATTTCAGGATGTAGGAATGGCAAAGGTATCTTATGTGTTGAAGCTGGGCATTTGGAAATATCTCAGACAGACAAGAGTCTGTGCTCTTCTGATCCCTGAAAAAAATGTTAGTTGCTATTGTTATAATAGGTAAGCACTGAGTGTGAGCCTGATCTATAAATCTAAGTAAAAGCATGTTTGTTTTTCTTAAATTTTATACCCACTTCTGAAGATATCTAATTTCCTTTTGATTCAGAATTTATAATCCCATTCCCCCCTCACAAACAGCATTTGAATGTGTCTAACTCAACATTTAGCTAAGAAGGATAACAAACATTTGGGGGCCGTTTTCAAGTTTACAAAGGGCTTTCATGTCCCACTCTCCTTTGGTCCATGCCCTATGCTGTAAGGGACAGCTGCTGACCTATTATCTTCATGAAAGCCCCTACAAAATCATGTCAGCCACATTTTCTTAGTGATTAGCAGAAAAAAGGATTTAAAAGTAAATATATTCCTGTCTCTTTTCTTCAAAAAAGCAAACAGATTCTGAAATAGGAAAAGACTAGAGCTGGAGGAGGAAAATTGTCATTTTTTTCTTTGCATAATTTTTCTGACAAAACAAAAAGATTTCTACATCATTTTTAAGACAAACTGTACCCATATCTTTGGAATTTTTGCAAATTTAGCATCAATCATGTGCATTTTCCAGTCATTTTCATTGAAATTTCATTCTATTTATCTTGTTGGCAAAGTGAAAAGCAATTTTTGTTTGCTAACGCTGCCTGTACCCTTTCTGCATCAAAAAATGGCGATAGTGAAGGAGGGATGTTTTTCTTTTCTTCTGCAGGGAAGCCCCCAGTGTGTTCACTTGCATGGGTGGTCTATCATTACTATTTTAGCATATTTTCATTTTATTTATAGGTTTGAACCATTGTTTGCTTAAAAACATTTTGCCTAGAACTCTTAATTGGTACCTATGACAATTAAAACTTTATTTCTTAAATATTTGGGGGAACAGAAAAGAAAAGGTACCAAAACAGCATCATCAATTCAGCAAAAAACACCAAGTGTGGTTTTTTATTTTATTTATGACAAGGATTTTGTTCTAATGCTTCGTAAGTAGCATAGCTGCTCTTTCCAGTTCTACATAAATGAGATTCATGCCTCCAATTTTCAAAAACAATCCCTCAAATACAGTTTTAACTTGTTGTTAAGGATGTGTCTACCTATCACAGATGAGTGTTCAGGAAGGAATCACTGGTGCATGCAGGGTGTTAGTTTTTTTAATATGAGAATCAGTTCTGCCCTGAAAATCTTTTCAACAAAACTTTCCTGTAGAGAAGTGGCTCTTTCTCTTTTTATGGGATATTTCCACACAAAAGTGCCATCAAGTCTATTCCCCATTGATTTAACTTTAGCAGTCTTTTCTATAGACAAAATTTTACAGATAGATGAAAAAAGATTTTAAAAATAAACGTAATGGTTTGGAAATGTTTATTCAGTGTAGGCAGAGCATCTGTTGGTACCTTATATCCCTTGGGAAGATTTCTGAAAGACTATAATGAATAAAATGGAGAAAGTTGGAAATTTATAGAAACCCCAAAACTACTCAGAGAGTGATGAAAATTACTCTGAAAGTTCTGATGAGTAAGTAGTCAGCAAATGTACACGCATGCACACACACACACACACACACACACACACACACACACACACACATATTTGGAAGATGAGTCAAGTATTGTACTCGGCACTTTCACTTACATTATCTCATATATTTCCCACAGGATTCCACTGAAAAAGGTGTTATTATTATTCCATTTTTCAAGTTGAGGAAGCAGATAACATACACAGAAAACTGATAAGTTAGATTGGTATAAACTCACAAAGAAAAGACTAGAGAAGACAGGAATTGGCTATTTGGATGAAGTCTTAAGATTTCAGCACAGAGAGATCTGACACAGCCTTGCAATACAATGACTTAAGCACCTGCTCACCTTTTCCCTCACAGAAACTCAGTTCCTCTCCCTCGTCCCAGTCACTCAGAGGTATGTTTTCATAAGCTTCCAAAGTCTAAACTCCAAGAACCATCAAGGCTCTTTTCTACTTTCTGGGACTGTGGATTCAAACTTGGAAAAGTTCAAATCAATTCTTTATGTCAGTAAAATAAAAGAGTTTTGTAACTTAGCAAACAAAGAATTTCTCTGTACACTTGAAGACACGATTTAAAACCCATAATGAAATCCTAAGAGGGATAGCAGTTCTCTTTAGTGCTGGATTGGTTCATGTGGTAGGTTTTATTTTAAGGGAGAGAGACAGGGGGCACTCCAGGTTGTGTCCTGAATGTTCACCTACCTAACCTGGCCCATCCTGGAGGATGCTCTGTGAGTTAGAGACAGTTATGTTCATGTAAAGACAAGACAAACGAGGTAGAAAGAGGGTAAGTAGCTTACCAAAGATCAGGCAGCAAGTAAGAGAAGAAACTTGGATACAAGCCCCGGCTTGTTTTGCTAGTGTCTGCAAACTTTCCATTAAGCTCTGTCTGTCATCTCGATCTACAGTCATTGGCAAAGGTGTGGGCACTATGCAGCAAACCAAATGATATGCTTGTTGTTGCCTTACATACCAGTGTGAAGACAGTGGAGCCTGAACACATAGACGGTTCCATGTGAGGCTCTTTTAAATATGATGGTAAGAAAATAAAAAGATTTTATTTGTACTTCAGTTAAGTTTTGCTGTCTTTATGTAGCATCAATTCTGATGATAGATATTAAGGACCTTGTGGAAATCAGTAGGAAGCAGTCTTCTTTCCATACCATGACAATGTGCTTGATGTTGTCAGTGTGACAAGTACTTCCAGTTTGAATACTGAACCCCTATATCAGGGTGCAGATTTTAGTAATGAGTGAGAAAACCATTGATTTCTATAAATGAATGTAGGACAGATAATTTTATTGCCTGCTGAACATCCATACACACTTCTTCCTTTCTAACAGCCCTAAATTTGTTCAGAATGGCAATGTACTTTGTTACCCAGGATCTGATGTAGATTATGATTGGTTAAAGCTAATCGTGACAATCATTTGCTTTGCTTTTCCAGTCTACATGGTATAAAGGGCGGCCATACAATTCAGTTCTGCCAATGTAGCTTAAAAAGAAGGCTGTTAAGATTGTTTCTGGATGAGCTTATCCTTTTTGGAAAAAAAAAACAGACAGGGCTGACTACCAATTTTTACCTTTTTTCCTGTTTTGAATGCAAATGTGGTACCTGGAGCTGTGCAACTATTTTGAGACTATAAGGTAATAGACGGAGATGTCAGGTCAGGCATCACAGAGCTGTTGAACACACACCAGAAATAGCCATTTTTTTTTTTTGGTGGGAAAAACAAACACCTTTTTTGTTAAGATACTGTAGTTGGATTCTTTGTTACTTGTAGTTAAATCCATTTCTAACAGTTAAAGGAGAGATTATAACTGTACTCTTACTATAACCATCTAAATTAGCTACTAATTAAAAACATATTAGGGAAATCATATTTGTAGTAATCTAAATTACCAACTCAACCTTCCCCAACAATAATCTAAATTGGTTTAATATGAGTCACGTGGTGCTTTAGCCCATTTTGTGTTGCTATGACAGAAATACCTAAGACTGGGTAATTTATAAAGGAAAGAGGTTTATTTGGCTTACGATTCTGGGACAGCTGCATCTGGCACAGGCCTCAGGCTGCTTCTACTCATGGCAGAAAAATAGCAGGCAGCTGGCGGGTACAAGCAGATCACATGGTGAGAGGAAGCAAGAGAGAGAAGGTGCCAAGGTCTTTTTAAGCAATGCACTCTCACGGGAACTAATAGAGCAAGAACTCACTCATTAATCCCCCCTTCCCCAGGGAGAGCATTAATCCATTCATGAGGGATCCGCCCCCATGACTCAATCAGTTTCCAACACTGCCACATTGGGGATCAAATTTCCACATGAGTTTTGGAGGGGACAACACATCCAAACTCCATCACATTGTAATATAAAATATGGTAAATAAATGAAGTAAATAGATGCCAGATAGGTGAGTTAAAACTGTTTATAGGTCCTGGGTAATTTATAATGAAGGAATTATTTCAAGCTTACTCTATTTTATTTTAGAAATAAAATATGCTCTGCGTTACCACTGCTCCTTCTCCCCTCTTTTATCATGGCATCCCATATATATGAAAAATTAGTTTGTACTAATCATCTGCAAATGGGAAAGACTCACCACCACAGTGAAATCAAGTCTCTCCTTAATCCTAACCCAAATTTAAATGGAGCCTAAGTAACACCTGATGGGAATATGCAGAGGTCATGAAGTCCTAGCCTGTGAGAGACATTAATCAGAAAAAATGTCACTTGTCTTACTCAGTAGTTTTATATCAGAAAATTTATCTTAAACCTTGTGAAAAAGAAATATGAAATGAAAATACATACAATGCATTTAGAATAAAAGACAAAACTGTAGAGATCAAGCTTGATAAATTATCATTCAAAATCTTGCTCTAAGATTTACAGATTATTTTGGTCTCCTTGTTCTCTTACACTGACATTTTTTTTTTTTGAGAAAAATTCTCTCAGTTGTCTTTACATTGCTCTTCAAGATGTGATTACTAACAGCTTAGTAGTTCTAGTTTTTCCTATGAATTGGTTGATACTCCTAAGAACATATAATCATTTTGATAATTCTGAAAATATGAATCATTTTGTGGCTTCCAATTAAAAATATCTTCAATTTGCTTTTGCTTTTATTTTTCACACAGAAAAAAAAAATTACCTGTGAAGGGCTGGTTTCCATAAGCATTACTGTTTAGGGAATGATTTGTTACGTTCCTTTTCAATAATTTTTATTTTTGTTTATTTGTTTCTTTTTCCCTTTAAAGTTCTGGATGAGGAAAATAAATGATGTTTAGAGTTAGAGGAAAAGGAATTTTACAGAATCCAAAAGCCTCTCCAGGTGGCTAGACAAAGTGCCTGAATATCTTCATACAATTTGAGTTCAGAGCATCAATTAAATCATCTACTTTTCTAAAAAAACAAATTTCTTCTGGGATAAATTTTGTTACTCAGCTTGTGAATAACTTGTTGCAAGGCAAGTTTTCATTTTGCAAGTCCCTTGTTCATGCTATGACTTTTGTTGGTCTCTATTCAATAAAGTAGAGGTAAGCAGACATTTTCCAAAATTTTCCTCTTAGAATATTTATTTTTTCAGGAATCAGGTTGGGGCTTGATGAATTAAGGAACAGAAAAAAAAAATTCCCAAGTTACCCATTATATAACAGCAGGTAGTTGGGTTCAAGTGAACATCAAGCATGCACAGAAGTCAAATCAGGAAAGCTCCCTTATTAGGCTAAGTGAATTATCCCCAGGATCATACATTACAACAATACAGAAAAGCACTCCTTTTCTTTCTTTGATAGCCTCAAAAGAGTAAAAGACAATTTTTCCTTATTAAACCTGTTTGACACTTCCCACAAAGTCTTGGAGTCCCATAGTGAGGTCTTCACAGGTGGCTCATAGAAAAGGAGATTACATAATTAAGACTTTGAGAAGCAGGGGTCACTGGAAACCCATATAGGGTGAAGAAACAGAGGCTGCAGTTAAAGCAAAAGAGAAACTAATTATTTTCATTTAACTCATTATTAGACCATAAAAAACTTTATTCTCACTACTACATATATGAGGGTACTTCAAAAACTTCATGGAAAGATTCCTATTATTTTGCAATCTATTTTTCCATGAACTTTTTGAAGTACCCTAGTACTGTAGCCTGTAGCATAAAAAAAAAAAAGTTTGTAGCAAATCTCAGAAAGTTGAAAGTGTGCTGTGTACATGCATGTGTGTTCGTGTGTGTGCATATACATACATGTTTGCGTGTTTGTGCAGGTGGGGAGGGGCTGCCTTCACTATTCACCTACCCAGACTAAAATAGTTACCTAAACACACAGGGGATTAAAAGCATTGTTGAATACCTGAAGGCATTTCTGTATTAGATATCTTTCTTGATTGGCTCTGGCTGTTAAATTTGAAAATTATCCAATAGGTGAGTGGACTAAAGGTATTTTGTGCATATTTAAGAATGTCCTAATTGCCCAAAGAGCATTTGAAAAAAGGAGGCTTGAATGTGGAACAGAGCCAAAAGTATTTGACAACTCATTTTAACTATCTTTCAGATAAAGAATAAATTCAAGGATTCAGTCACTTGTGCTTACAGAAGAACATATGGCACGTTCTGCTGGAGCACAGAGTAACCCTCAACGTACCAGCCAAATTTTAGAGTTATTACAGCCTCTTTCTCCAAGGCTCCCTGTAGTCTTCACTTCCCAAGCGATGGGGCTGGATGAAGAGATGATTGTGCATAAAGTGGTTTGTGATCTTCCTAAGCAAAAGATGTGCTGAAACGTGGGCTCTTCTCAGGATACAGCAGATGTGCAGACTACAGCGAAAGCCCTGCTCGCTGGAAGGAGACTCAGCCATGAATCAAGCATTGTCACATTTCAGTTGGGCGGGCGGCTGCTGGGGAAGCAGGAAGAAGGGAACAGGAGGAGGGGCCCACAGTCTCCCCGGGCCTTTTATACCAGGCTCTGCAATAAACTTGGAGCTGAAGCTACAGGGGAGCTGTAATAATCCAGGTATCATCTCTACTTTTTGTTATTCACAAAAATTAAAATCACGGGGTCAAAAGGAGAAAGCTCGACAATGATTTGGACTGTGTAAGCAGCATCACACTCACTGGCTGGATGGAGAGATGTGCAGGCAGCTCAGACCACTGCTGAGAGTTCCCCTTTGAAACAAAGGAATTCTAGTCAAGTAACAAAGACCAGCACAGGGCAGCGTATTATTGAGCACCGTGCTGGGAAACAGGCTGGTGCTCCACATGGCTCACAGGAAGGAAAAGGAGGAGCCAGCATCAGGGGAACATGGACACCTTTGGCTTTTCTTCCCTTCTAGGCAGAAGGGAAGGCAGCTGTTCTCAATCGTATGTCTTCCTTTAGGGACACAGGGCTACCTGCCAGATTCAGGAGGTGACTCAGCTTTGCAGAGGTTTCTTCAAGGTTATTCATTCCATCTTTTCACCCAGCAAGTGATTGTCAAGTTGGATTGTGTGCCAGGCTCTGTGCTCACCAGGAGAGGCACACACCGACCTGTCCTCATGGAGCCCCCGGTCAAGACAGAGTGAGCAGAGAGGCCTGGAGAGCAAGAGCAATGTGGAGGTGCAGGGGTGGAGAGATGTGCTGCAAGGGCGCTACGAGGAGGACATCTGATCGACCCTAATGGTGCTGTGTAAATATTACTTCAGTTCCTTGCAGAATCCTAGCCCTAGTGTCAGCATTTTCCAGGGTGAGCTGGAGCTTGGCAGCAGCCTGCACATCTGCTGCTTTGCAGGAATAGCTAGAGGTTTATAAAGCTGTTCCTTTAGGAAGATCACAGCCTTTGACTTCCAATTTCTACCTAGGCTTTCAGTGGCTGGGGAAAAGTCCTCCCTGTGTGTTGGCAAAGCACTGAAATGAGATGCCCCCCTCTACTCCCCTGGCAGAGGAGCAACAATGCAATGTGAGTTTCAGTACAAAAATTAAAAGGACAAAATTAAGAAGATGCTGTAGATAATGCAATGTTGAACCATTTGAATGAGATTTGACTGACTACAGAATAATGTGACTCCCTGAAAGCACAGATTCACACAACCCAGGACAGGAATAGAAAGTCATGAAATTCCAATATTTTCTTTTCTTTTCTTTTTTTAAATGTAATGAAATTTTATTAAGATATGCCAAAGTATTTAGTTTTATTTATGTTTAGCATTGATTTCTGGGGTAAGTCCTCATACTGGAAGTTGCTATTATGACTTTATCAGCTAATCCTGTTTGTGTGTGTGCGTGTGTTCGTTTATGTGATAGCAATAATGAAAAAGAGGAATGGAATGTTAATACACACCAGCTCCCAAGAGAGCAGGGAAGCACTGCAAACATACACGGTGGCATCAAAGCAACATTTCTTTTGAACTAAATAATGCAAATTAGGTTTACCTCTATCCATCTCCCTTTTCATTGAAATATATTTTCAAAGGAAATGAAATATGGGATGTCCTTGTTTTCTTACTAAAAACTAGGTCTTACTAAACAAAATCAAGTTGTTGAGGCTATCAACACTTCTCACGAATGATAAATTTTTTGTAAGCATGTTAAACTAGAATGTGGAAGATCCTAGCTAATTTGGGCAGCTTGAGCTTCTTGGATGTTTGCATTACCTCCTTTCCTCGCTGTGGGAGCAAGTTCGTACTGACTGTCTCATCCCGCACTCTCACACAGTCCGTTCTTATCAGCACGTCAGCTGCGTACCTGGCCCACGCTCTGCATTCCCTTCGTTGTGATGTTTCCTGCAGGTTTCGCTTATTTTCCTCTCCTTCTCTTGTCTTCATGTTCGTATTCTCTGGGAGGTTTTCTCATTTGGAATCTATTCTAGCCCCACTATGGGACTATTGATCCTCAGTCATATAGACCACCTGCTTCCTGATGTCCCCCTCTTCACTATCATATGGGCTATTATTGCATGTGGTCAGTTTTCATTACTCCAGTGTTGGCTGCAGTTTTCCCAGCTGATGCCACAGAGCCTTCTCATATATCATCAGGAGCATCCAGCGGACTCCCTGGCCTTTTGCTTTGGTCAGATGGTTGACTCAGAGGCTTGGACTGAAAGACAAAAAGCAGCTGAATTGGCTCATTAACAGAAACATAACTTTGGGGGTGGGCATGGGGGTGGAGAACAGATAAACGAATAATTAAACATGATTTGGACACATGGCCAAAAAGACAGAAAAAGAGTATATATTTTCAGGCTTTGGCATACAGCAATTCATGTGGGCATGTCCATAGTGAGGACTTTAATGAATGGTTTTCCACCCCATCTCCCCACCCCCCATCCAGACCCACAAGGTGTCAAGGACTGAGTTGCTACCACTCTTCTAGCAGGCCAAGAAGCCAGGCAATCACAATTGTCACTCCAAATGTAGGGTTATTTCAGGAAGGTGTGAAATATGCTGAATCCTGTGAAATATATCTTTAGGCAGATCATATCTGGAGAATGTTGCCTTTGATTAAGGGAACTTGATAAAAATCATCTTGCTACTCAAAAGAATTGTTTTAGGTAAGATAGATCAGTGCAAAGATGCTTAATGGGTTTAATTAATCACTTTGGAGTCTTGGGGGAGGCCACACAAATGAAACTGCCTACATATAGAGGGGCCCAGACATTGTCTCCTACCCTGTATCCACTGCCTTTTCTTAATGCTCTTGTCAGGCAGCTGGTAGCCATGCACCAAACCACGAGGCTCACGACAGAACAGAGGAGGGTAGACTAGGAATGTGTCTTTCTTTCTTTCTTTTTTGGTCTTTTTGTGTCCGGTTAGGGGATTGCAACCCTTGGCTTGGGGTCGCCCGAACCGGGCTCAGCCAGTGAGCCCACCGGCCATTCCTATGTAGGATCCGAACCCGCGGCAGGAGCGCCACTGTGCTCCCAAGCGCTGCACTCTCCCGAGTGCGCCACGTGGCCGGCCTGGGATATGTCTTTCTGAATGTGTACTTATTGATTCCTTCTTGGGCTCCTTGGACCAAGATTCCTCTTTCCCTAATGGCGGAGTGAATGTATCTACCGATTGCAAAATGCCCCTCCCACTCCTGCCCGATATCTCATCATATATTATACAGAGCAGCAACCTGGGCTCTGTGATGGTCGCCTCAGAGGCTCCTTCCATGCTATAACCTTGAGATATAGGAAGTACAGGGAATTGTGCCTGCTTCCCTTTTATCTGACTGTCGTACTCTCAGTAGGCTACTCAAATGGTGTTGATTTGCCAAACCACCAATCCTTGAAGATTCTCTGGCCAGAGAAGTGAATGATATTAAAGAGGAAAGAGCTGCTATGGAGCAAAGGTAGGGAAACAACACACGTCTCTTGTTCAGAGACCCTGGGGGGAGCGTTGCATGCTGATTTCAGGAGGAGCACCCACCTACCTGTGAGCTTATGTCTACATGTTCTGAGGAAGATGAAGCAGATGTGGCATCACTGCCTTCTTTTCAACCTTTCTGGAAATAAGCATGTAAGAATTACATACTTTAATTCACGTTTTTATGGGCATAGTTTTCATTTTGGGAACAACAGAGATAAAATAAAATATCCGCCCCCCCCAAAAAATTAATGATAGCAACAAAATTTGAGCGTAGGAATAGATCAGATACTGTGCCTTTAAGAGTCTCACAAATGTTTGCATTTAAAATAAAAGCCTTTAAAACCACAAGTTTTATTCCAGTTTATGAAAAATGTGAATCCAAATTGGTATCTTCTTGATAATTCTCAGACATGAAAAATCGTTTTAAAGCTCAAGTTAAATGGTTTGTATATAATACACTGTCCCTTGAATAACTCTGCTTGAATTAATTTCAACCAAGAACGTTGCTTGTTATAAACGGAACTGATGTTTTCAATACCAAAATTCTCTCAGAAATATAGGTCTTTTGATAAAGCAAGAAATGACATGTCATTTCCCCTTTTAAAGGCTTACATAAATCCCACTTTGTTATCCTGTGAATTTTCCTTTTGTCTAACGTACTGTTGAAGCTTAGGCAGTAACTACAGCCATGGAGCATCATGATGTCTAACAGATGCTTCTCTTTGTTCTGGTTACAAACTAAGTCTCTGCTGTGGTCTGCGTCCTTGTACTTAAATCATTGAGTTAGTGGCAGTGGTACCAAAGTGGAAGAGCAAAAGATAAAACTGTAAAAATGGAAGCTGAAAAAATAAAGTCATAGTGAGGAGTCATTGACATATTTTAAGCAGAGGAAAGTGAACATATTTGATTTTAATAAAGATAAGGTTAATTTCAGGGTAGAGATTTCAATGCTGGAGGCAGAGCCATGCCTGGAATCAGGGAGACTGGTTAGGAAGACCTGGAAGGCTCCTTGGCCCAAGTTGCATATAACATGGAGTGCCAGACTAGTGTAGCAGTGGTGAAGGAAAGAGAAAATTCAAAGGTAAGATCTATATTCTTGCATATGTAACAGATAGTCAATTACTAAGCTGGAAAACCTAACAGGAGGCAATGCATTCAGTTTGAGACATGTAGAGTTTGGGACAACCAAACTTGTTAGGAGGCCTGAGCTTTAGATAAAGATTTGGGAGTCAATACATGCAAATTAAAGGTAATTACAGGTATGAAAAAGGATGAGGTTCTATATGGAAGAGGGCAAGGTAAAGTGAAAAGAGAAGAAGGCCTAGGATAAAGTAAGGGGAACATCAACACTAATATGACAGCATGAAAGGAACCAGAATCCAAGAGATGAGAATGTTTTAAGAAGGAAGAAATGGTCAATATCAAATGCTCCTGAGAAGATAAGGACTGAAAAGATCTGACTGGGTTTTGTTTCAGGGGAAAACGGAATAGATGGAATGGAAATCAGCTTGCAATGGGTGGAAGACAAGGAAGTATAGATGTGTTTTCCCAAAATTTTGACAATTTAATCAAAGGCAATGGGTTCTTTGCACAGATTTTTCAATCTTGCCAAATGTGAAAGCATCATTTATATATAGAGATCACAGCAAGTTTAAATTCTAACTTTGACTTGACATAACTATGGCAAGAAGACTGGCTTGAAGAGATAGAATCTGCTATAAGAATACCATCAGAAAAGAATGGTCAAGTCAGGTGAAACCACCGCTATTGTATAACTGTGAGTATTTGCCTTTGTCTCTGTATGTGTTTTGATTTGCAGCCATTAATAGCTTGGATTCCATGAAGCAGTGGTAAAGGGGAGTGTGTCAGAGCAGCAGGCCAAAATTAAATTACAGCAACCTCGCACTTTGCATTAAAACCTTCACTCAGAGATGGAGGCTGGTAATCACGTCCAGATTTTCCTTAAAAACAATGGCCCTCCATGCAACTGGCCACACTCAGTTAATTCATGCTGTCAGCTGCCTTTATTGGCTGTGGGGAATCCAGTATTGATTCTTGAACTCAGCAGTAGCATAAAGAGCCACTAGTGCATGGTCAAAATGCTCCAATAAAAGGCTGGCAGCTTGAGAAAAGCAGCCATTCCATTGCACAAACAAGGTCAATTAGAGGACAGTGCAGTGTAATATAAATAGCATTAGCATCCCTCTTCAACTCTGATGATATCACGCTGGCAGAATGACAGTAAGGAAAATAAGGTTTAATGCCGAATAAATATAAAGGCATTTAGTGTAATTTAATTTCAAGCTCTCTATCATTTTAAAAGTGCTATGAGTAGCAAAATATTTAGTTTCATCATGGGTAGAAATGTATGTCTGCAAAAATGATTTTCCAATAAAACTTTGTGTGAACTAGCCAATTAGTCATGTATAGTTAAACTTGTAGTATTAATTTTACTGAGAAGTAAACAATTTCTCATTCACAAATCCAATGTAGTGTGCATACCTGTCATTCATTACCCTTTCTAGTATTAGAATTTCAAAATCTCCAGAATGTGATGAAGAAGGAACAAAAGATATCTTGGTATTTTTAGTTTAAAAGATAGAGCAGTTTGAATTTTTTTTCTTTTCTTTTTTAAAAATTTGCTGGAAATTACTAGGACCTTTTGTTTAAACACTTGCATTCATTACTTTTATTTATGGGAGAATTTTTTCTACCTTCTTTGTCAGTTCAAAATTAATTACAAATGTAAAACGCATCATGCTGTTAACACATACTCTATGCGGGAAACAAATTATACTCTCAAAATAGATAATGGACAGCTTGGAGAGGTAATTGATAAACCTACACTGCCTACAATAACTGAATAGATTTTAGAAAAATATATAATTGTTAGGAATAGAAAGAATGTGTTTGAATTCTCCTTAGTAATGAATGTGCCCAAGGTTGACTAGGAGCGACTCATTAAAGTGCATGAAAGACTTTAAAGAAAGTTTGAAGCACAGTGACTTGGACATGTCCATAAACAACTTAGAGTGCATGTAGTCTCTTAGGTTGATGTTGTCCAGTAATTTGGTCACAACCATTTCCTAAACAATGAATGTTCTAAGTAACATAATGTATTTCCAACAAACCTGCTGTGTTCATTATGAATGGAATACAACAGTCTCAAGTTGCTTTCATAAACTTCCTTGAGTAAATGAGTTAATATATCCTGTTCTTACCCCATACCTCCTCCTCTATCAGCTAAAAGATAATATTTATTGCCACCCAACAAAGATACTGTGAGACCAACTACATAAATTTCTGCAGTTGAGTGGAATTCTTTCCATTGCATTATTTTACAAAAGAAACATATGTTGCAGTTGTACGATTGTACCATTCTGATAACTCAAGTAATAATTTTCAACAGAAAAAATTCAAACAATAGATACTGAAAAACTTGAAAAGTGAACATCTTCCATTATCTTAACTCTAAAAAACCAACTATATGCATTTTTCCATATTTTCATATGTATTATATATATATATGTCGTATATAAATTTTATATACCATTTTTGTATACCTTCTTTGGCCATATACTTTAGCCATAAATAAATTTGTCTATCATCTATCTCTCTGCATATAGTAACTTTTTAAAAGACGATGCACCATAGATAACTTTTTTGCCAGTATTTACAAGTCTAGCACACATCCTTTCTAATGGATGCATAACATTTCATTTTACAGTTATAACCTCACTTAGTTATTACATCCTCTATTCTGCAACCCTTGGATTTTTTCCAATTGTAATTAATGAGTAATGCATATCCTTGTATATATATTTTTATATTTGTTGAAGTATTTCTATAGGATACATTTCTCAGAAATGAAATTACCAGTTAATTGACGTTTTAAACAAACTTTGTATTTTGGGATTATTTTAAATTTACAAAAAAGTTGCAAAGATAACACACCCCTCAATTAGTTTCCTCTAATATCAACATCTTGTATTACCATGGTAATATAATAACTATGTGTAGTTGTCAAACTAAGAAACCAAAATTGGTACATTACTAATAACTAAGTTCCAGGTTTCAGTAGGGTGTTTCTCCTAATGTATTTTGTTGCTGTTGTTCCAGAATCCAATCCAGAACACCAAATTGCATTTAGACATCATGATTCCTTTGCCTATTCTGGTCTGTGACTAGTTTTCAATCCTCGCTTGTTTCCCATCACCTTGAGTACACCTCAAGACTACTGGCCAGGTATTCAGTGAAATGGATTGATTAATATTTGCACTTAAAATTTAATAGTTACTGTTTAATAACCTTCAAAATATTTTAACAATCTATACTCCTAATACTAATTAATGTTAGTGACTTTTTTTCTTAATAGTTTTGACATTAGAAGATATTTATCTCTTGTTAATCCACCTAAATGGTAATGAATAGAATTGCTTTTTAAATTTAATTCACATTAAGAATATTTTCAAAGATTTATTATTAAATATTAAATAATATTTCAAAGATCTATTATTTATTTGTTTTTCATTTCTTGTTAGTTGTTTCCTCATGTCCTTTGTCCATTATTCCAATGGGATGCTAGACTTTTACTATAAATTTGTTAAATTTTTATATATTAGTTATCTTGGCTATATAATTGCCAACTCTGAACAAATATTTATTTCCAGTTTATAGTGGGTTTTTTTTTCAGTTCTTTATGGAATATTTTTTCTGTAGAGAAGTTGTAAATCATTTTCTTTATAGTGTGTGAATATTTTGTCACGTTTACAGAAAGTACTTTTTTACCCCTAGATTACAAAATGTTCATGCATTTATTCTTGTATATTTTGGCTTTATATTTACAAATCAAACTTTCACTTATCTTCAATTTATTTCGAATGGGGACTGATGTAGGGATTCAGGATAGTTATGGTTTATTTTTCCTAAATAGTTAACCAGTTGTCCCGACTCACATCTGCTCTCATGCCTTTTAGTGGTTTGGTGAAACGAAACTGACAACTTAGAGAGTAGCAGTTAAAGTTTTTACTTTCAAAACACAATACTGCTTCATCTGAGGAAGAGTATGAGAAGTGAATTTCGCTGTATACCTACCTGCTACCTTTAAACCCTTTATTATTTGGATTTTGCTTAATCCTGCAACTGCCTGGGACACTTGCTCACTCCTTCTGCCTGCAACTCTCTACTCCCTTGGACTTCCTGCTGCCACGTGTTTATCTCCCATCTCTCCTTGGTCTACCCCATGCTTCACTTCCTCTCTACATCCTTGAATGCTGGTGTTCTATAGAGTTTGGGTTTTGTACCACTTACCTATTCGCCTTGAGTGCTTTTTATATATATATTGCTATAAATATATGTCGTTGTTGTTTATTGCTTGCTATTTCCCAGAAACTTTTCTAAACACATTCGACATATTTACACATAGCAATCCTACAAGATAGGTACTACCATTATCATTGCCTTTCAATAGATGAGGAGTTTGGTGTGGAAGGAGTGAAGAGCTTACCCAAGTTAACCTAGGTTCTAAACAGTGGAGGGGGGACTTCGCCTCAGCCACGTTGGCTGAAAAGCTCCTGCTCTTTATCAATATGCTGTAATGCTCCTTGACATCATGTGGCAGTACATTGGTAAAGAGAATCGCCCTATATTCCTTTCATGCTTGTTGGCATTGCTATTCACTCAAGCAAAGAACCTGGGATTCATTCTCTCCTTTACCTTCCATATATAATAACTCAGCACCGTGACTTTTGCTTTCTACATATTTTCAACCAATTTTCTCTCCTCCAAACCAACAGCTTCTATCCTATATGTGGCCTTTATTATCCTTTGTTCAGGTAACTGCACAGCACCAAATCTGTTTAGATAGATTACCAGAGTCATCTACGTGAAAGGCAACTCTAACCTTAGCACCCCTTTGAATAAGTTTCTCAGCAGCTTCCTTCACATCCTAGTTGAGCTCTAAGCTCTTTTATAGGATATATGAACCAGCTCTTTCTGCCCCTGCTGACTTCCACTCTCTGGCCTGTCCCCCACCTCAGACACACTACTCTGCTCCAAACTCGTTTGCTCAGCTGTGTCACTCAATAACACTCTCATCATACATCACTTTTTACAAGCAGTCACCTCTCCAGCTTCTCACTCCGAGGATGGCTGGATCTGGTGCCCCTTCTCTGTCACAACACTCAATTTTGCACAGTATTGAATCATTAGCTTGTTTGTCACTCTGAGCTCCTTGAAGGCAGGGGCTCTCCTGTCTTACCCATCTTTATCTTCCTATTACCCAGTAGTGCCTAACACCAATGAGAAACTTGCTAAGTGTTTGCTCACCTGAATTCTAGAGGCAATTTTATATACCCTAGGTACTATGCCTGCCTTATAGTCACATCAGAGGAAATTTTCTGAGCTCTTGAACTACTTTAAGCAAACATTCAGTCACTGAAGGAATAATTGTACATGAGTCAACTATGGAAATCATTGCTTTCAAACAGCAAGTAAAGGAACGTTTCCTGGATGGATAGATGCTATGTTATTATACTTGGTACATGTTATTAAAGAGCTGCTCTGGAAGACATTCCTTGACTTGCTATTAAAATCTGTGTTGTTCATTTCTATTAAAATGTAACTGCAGGGCCGCCCCGTGGCTCACTTGGGAGAGTGCGGCACTGGGAGCGCCGAGGCCACGGGTTCGGATCCTATATAGGGATGGCTGGTGCGCTCACTGGCTGAGCATGGTGTGGACCATACCATGCCTAGGGTTGCGATCCCCTTGCTGGTCAAAAAAAAAAAAAAAAATTCAACTGCAGTGGACCCACATCTCCCATATGCACAATGCTAAGGGCAATGTAGAAGTCGCTGTCTCTAATGAACCAGTGAAGAGTCTTTCTGACATTGGTTTATGATGGCATCAGGAATTTGGGATATTTAATTGAGGTCATTTAAATTTAAGATTTGGGGACTTCAAGGCAGCATGTGCTAAAATGAAAAGTCAGGATGGTGGGGAATAGGTATTGATAGAAAAACAAAAACCAGTTAGCTGGCATTTTCCATATGCCAGGCACTGTATTGCCTCATTTAAAATTTAGAAAAAATTTTCAGGTCATGGTCATCATCCTCATTTATGAGGATTTTGACTCAAGTGTTATAATTTTCAGAAAGAGGTACAAAATTTCCAAGCTCATGTGAGGCAAGGAAAGAGAGCCCATAAAAAGGATTTGGATGATGATCCCAGGCAGATAGGAGCAGTGGAAGAGATTGCTAGTTGCTTTAGACCATGAGTGTTAGATTTTGTTACTCAGTCACCTTCTCCTACTCATAATGGCCACTCTTCCCATGAGACTGTAGTCCGAGACTAGGGACTGCATGAAGGATGGACTGGGTGAAGAGTAGTTTTAGCAAAACAAACTCTGTGGAGAGCCCATATTTTAAGATTTTCTCGCTTATTTTCATTCTGAAAACTTAATTTTGTTAAGTATGTGCAATGTGGCATTAAAATTCCCCTTTAAAATGGATTGCCCCTGAAAGGATGGTGTGTGTACATATATATTTTATTCTTGTTTGACCTTATTTTTTTGTTTTCTTTCTGTTGGTTTTGGTTATTCAGAATATTGTCATTATTTCTATATTTTATAGTACTTCTATCTTAAGACACTTAAATAAAAGTATCTTTTATTAAGCTATAAAAGTCATTTTAACTATTCAGACCTCTTAATTATGCCTATGTAATTAGAGACATGTTTATATCTTAAAACACAAAAACAAAACAAAAACCTTCAACTATTTTCTCAGGGACAATCAAATCTAATGAATGAGAATGCATGTTGGTATTTTCTAAAAAAGTTTTGGAACTAGCATTAGCTTGTTTCTATAAGCATTCCTTTTCAGTGGATTTTGCTTACATATCAATGGCAACTGTGCCTGTGAAAATATAATTATCACCAGTCTCATCATACAGTAACTCTCAGAATCTTCTCAATGTCTTTTAAATAGATTTATTTATCTCTACTGCCTCTATTTAAATATGACCTCATTTTATCTTCTTAGCTGAGAATACTAGCAAGAAAGGAAGAAGGAAGAAAAGGAAGAAAAGGCTGTTGGTATATGTTTTTAAAATCTTTTCAACCAGTTTGTGGATTGCCTCTATGTTTTCTTTTAGACATTTTATAGTTTATCTCTTATGATTTGGGTTATAGTCTATTTGATTTCTGAATTTGATGCTAAGTGAGATTGAGGTTAGTTTTATTTTATTTTTTCTATGTGTATATCTAGTTGCTCTAGCACAATTTATTTAAACGATTATTTTATCCCTGTTGGATTACCTTGAATTACCTTGGCACACTGTAGAAAATCAGTTGGTTCTGAAGGGTCCAGTTCTGGACACTTTATTCTGTTTTATTGACCCATATGTTTATCCATTTGCCAACATCACACTGTTTTAATTATAGTAGCTTTACTATAAATCTTGAAATCAGGTAGTATAAATCATGCAACTTCATTTTTCTTGAAGATGCTTCTTAATATTCCAGTTCCTTTGTAATTCCCTGAATTTTAGAATTACTTTATCAATTTGTATTCTAAAAGTCAGCTGAAATTTTGATGGAGATTTTGTTGAATCCCAATATAAATCTGGGGAATTTAGACAACAACATCTACCTTCTGAATTCATTTATTCATCCTACTAGCTTGTTTTGTAGATTATCAGGACTTTCTACATAGATGGTTGTCATCAAATAAAAAAGTTGTACTTCTTCTTGTTCAATTTCTATGCCTTTTATTTTATTCTTTTAATGTATTTCTTTTGCCTTATTGTATTGTCTAGAGCCTCCAGAATAATGGTTAAAGAAGAAATCACAGAAGATATTGGAAAACATTTTGAACTGGTTTAAAATTAGAGGTGATGGCTGAGGGACTGTGGGGCCCCTCCATTCCTGCTAGGGAGCCTGGGGGGTTTCTGGCAGTGGCTCAGTTGTCACTGGGCTGGATGCAAACATTGGGTGGCATGGCTGATACCCTCCACTCTCCCCACCCCAGCTCAGAAGCCCGGGGGTCTTCTGAAAAAACACAACTTTAAATTTATTTATTCTTTTAAAATTTTTACCAAAAATATATACTTTAGTGTAGCAGATATTCCATGTTTGTCAAACAGTTCACTTGGAAATAGTACTAAGAAACCACATATATGAATATTACTGTTTTGAGAATAGCTATGGGGGAGTCCTGTTGGACAGTAACCAATTCATTTACTTTAAACAGTGCAGACATGACAGAAAACCTGCACTTTCTCTGATCATGATAAAATGTAAGTCCATGACCTGTCAATAAATAGAAAATCATTAATAAACCAAATAATATAGAATAAAATTAAACTAGAGATGATGAGAGTGGACATTCTTAGAGGGAAAGACTTCACTATTTTCAGTATAAGTTTGTTGTTGGCAGTAGGCTTTCTGTAAAGGTTCTCTGTCAGTTCTGAAGAAATTCCTTTCTACTCCTGGCTTGCTGAGTTTTTTTTTTTTTACCATGAATGAGCATTTTATGCACGCATTCATAGGATTATATGACTTGTTTCGTTTTAGTATGTTAATATAGCATAGTACATTGATTTTTGGATGTAAAACCAACTTTGCATTTCTTGAATAAACCCAAATAGATCGTAATATTTTACCCTTTATGTGACTACATGGCAGGATACAGTTTTTAAATTTTTTGTTATAGATATTTGCATATATGTTATGACAACATGGACCTATGGTTTTATTTTATTTTTTTAAGTGTGGTTTTTGAATAATAGAAATGCCAATGCCATAAAGTAGATTGGGTGTGTCTCCTCCTTTTTTATTTTTTAGAGGTCTTGGTGTAGAATTGGTATTAATTCTTTCTTAAATATTTGGTAGACTTTAGAAGTGAAGTATTATGGGTATAGAGTTTTCATTGTGGAAAAATATTTTAGCTGCAAATTCAATTTCTTTATAAAATCTATAAAGCTATTTAGATGATCTGTTACTTCTTGAGTTAGCTTCTGTGACTCACTTCTTTCAAAAATTTGTTCATTTCACCCAAGAGGCCAAATTTATTGCCATATAGTTGTTCATAATATTTCCTTATCATCTGTTTAATATGTGGCTGATCTGTAGTAATATGTCTTCTTTCATTTTTGAAAATGCCAGTTCATTTTCTTTTTTGTTTTTCTTGGTTAGTTAACTAGAGTTTTGCCAATTTTGTTAATCTTTTCAATAAACCAATGTTTTATTTTTCTTTATTTTTTTTATTTCATTAATTTCTGCTCGTCTTTATAATTTCCTTTCTTCTGCTTACTTTGGATTTAATTTACTTTTGTTTTCCTAGTTTCTTAAGATAGTATGTCAAATAGTGAATTTAAGACCTTTTTTTCCTTCTAATACAAGAATTTAGCTCCATCTACCAGGCTTTGTTATGCAATGTTTTCATTTAAACCAATTCAAAATATTTTCTCTTTTCTCTTGTGATTTTTTCTTTAAAATGTAAGTTATTTTGGAACATGTTGTTTAATTTCCAATTATGTGAGAATTTTCCATATGTCTTACTGTTATCTATGTCTAAGTTAATTCTACTATATTTCGAAAACATCCTTCGTATGATTTTAATCTTCCTAAATTTATCGAGTCTTGTTTTATGGACCAGACTATGGTTGTTTTGGTGTTTCATGTGCACCTGAAAAGATTGGGTTTTCTGTGGCTAGGTAGAGTGCTCTATAAATGTTATTTAAATAAAATTGGTTGATAATGTTTTACAAGTTTCTCTATTCTTACTGATTTCTATATATCATACTAATTATACAGACGAGTGTTGAAATTTCCAGGTATAATTTGGATTTGTCTCTTTAATCTTTCAGTTCTAACAGTTTTTCTTATATTTTGATGCTTTGTTGTTAGGTATAAACACATTTAGTATTGTTGCGTCTTCTTGATGAAACAACCCCTTTATTATTACAACATGTCTCTTTTTATTTCTAGTAATTGTCCTTGCTCTTTTTTTTTTTTAGAAACTGATGCTTATTTTCCATCAACCTTATTTCCATTTTGCTTAAGAGCTTATGGAAGAATAGCTTAAGACCACTCAGTGGTTGTTCTTACCCATTCAGTGGCCTGAACAGTGGAAGCTGCAGACCAGTCTTCAGTAGCAGGCCAAGCACTCCAGTCTTCAGTAGGGAACTGCTGAATAGACACAGAGGACACCTGTACAGACCAGTCTGCAACCTCAAGTCGAGTAGCAGTAATCTCAGGACCTGGAGCAGTCCATTCACTCTGAAATTCTTCCTTGGTCACAGCTTTTCAGCAGTGGCCTGCTCTTCCTTTTCAATCTCTGCAGGACCTCTGTAGAAGGAGAGATCAGGCTTGACCTCCCACAAGTGTTCACAGGAGATGGTGCCACGCATATACAGAATTTCTCGGGCCAGCGTCCAACACATCAGACCCACTGAATGAGCTCCCTTGTTGTTACATGGGATGGCAATGTCCGCATAGTGCAGAGGAGAATCTGTGTTACACAGAGTGATGGTAGGCGGGTAAATGTAACAGGCTTTTGTGAGAGGTTGGTAGTCAGCCCTGGGGTCAGTAACCACAAGAAGACGTGGCTCCTGGAAGGCTGCCTGGATCTGGTTAGTGAAGGTTCCGGGAGTGAAGCAGCCAGCAATAGGAGTGGCTCCAGTGACAGCAGCAAATTTCAGCACAGCCTGCTGGCCAGTATTCCTGGAGGATATGACAATGCCATCAGCAAGGTTTTCAATGGCAACGATGGCACGAGCTGCCAGCAGAAGCTTCTCCCAGGTCCTCTTCAGATTTATTTTGTAGATGCCATCCTCACCTTTCCTTTTGTAGATGTACTGTCCCATTTGGAAGTCAAGGATGGTGCCACCTAAGTGGGTTCCTGCTGCTGGAATTTGAGGACATCCTCTTCCTTCATTTGCAAGACATCAAGGGCTCCGGATATTGGGAAAAGTTCCCTTTAAGTTAGGACAGGAATCCAAAACAATGCCATATGGACCCCTTTCTGGGCAATGCGGAAAAGCGTCCTTGTTCTGAAATCTATTTTTATATCATATTAACATAGCCACTCTAGCTTTCTTTCAATTTATGTTTGATGTGTAGCTTTGTCTATAGTGTTCTTATTAACTTATCTAGGTCTTTGTATTTAAAGACGGCATAGAGTTGGGTCCTGCGATTTTTTTTTTTTTTAAATCTAATCTGACAATCTCTCCCTTTTAATTTGTGTGTTTAGACCTATGGTTCTCAAACTTTCTGGCCCCATGATCCCTTTACACTCAATATGATTTTATTTACATGGGTTACATATTTTTGATATATACTCTATTAGAAATCAAAAGAAAAACTTTAAAAATATGCTTCTTGCTACATTTAAAAATAATAAAATAGCATTACATGCTAACATATATATTTATGAAAAATAAAAATCTTATTTTTGAAAAAGTTAAAAGAGTGGCTTTACATTTTACAAATCTCTTTAATGATTTTTGGCTTCATAAAGGAAGACTGGATTTGGATATCTGCTCCTGCATTTAATCTATTGTGGTGTGTTGTGTGTGTTGAAGTACCTGAAGAAATCTGGCCTCACAGGAATATGCAGTTGGAACATGAAGCTTGAGACATATGTTCCCCTCTAACAGCCCATTAGTAGGTCCTTGTCTTCCTAACCCGAGATTAGAAACCATTCACATATTTTTCCTATCATTTTGTTTTTTATTTTTATTTCCTAAATTTATCTGGAATTAATTTATGTGTGCACTGGGAGATATGAGTCTAGCTTAACTTTACCCCAAATAGAGAGCAAATTTTCCCTAATAAATTTATTGAATGGACAATCATTTCTCAAATTATTTTTAATTTTTTCTTTAGCACAAACTAAATTGTTGATAGATGTCATATAAAGTGGTTTTTAGTCTATTCTATTTGTTAATTTATTTTTTCCTATGCTAATACCACACTGTTGCAATTAATTAGTTTACATCGACATCTATTAAGGCAAGCCCTTCCAAATTGTTCTTTTCTGTCAAACTTTCTTGGTTGTTCTGGCACACTTTCTTTTACATGTGCACATTCCACCCAGAATTCAGTTTCACTAAAAATGTTGTAATAATTCAGTAATTTAAATAAAATTTATAATTTTATAATATTGAGTATTTTCACCCAGAACATAGTGTAAATCTCTATTTATTTAGATCCAGATAATATTATAATTTCTTCATTTAAATTTGAATAATTGTTTTATTCAGTTTATTTTAGGTATTTTAGTTTTGAACTTTTATTAGTGGAAACATTTTCAATGGCATTTCTAATTAAAATACATTTATTACGATTTTATATATGCCACCTTGCAGAACTCAGTCACTTGTTACTGCTGTTACCAGTTAATTAGTTACCAGTTAATTCTCTTAGATTGTCTGAAAATTATGATTATATATGAAAATTACTTTTTTTTCTTCCTTACTTTCCCTAATACACTGTCTAGGACTTCTAATAAATAATAGAGAGCAGTGGCAATAGATAAATACATTGTTTAATCCTCCTTCTAGTGGGATTTTAAAATTTTTATGAAGATTTCTGAAAGAAATCCTTTATAACAGTTAAGAAATTTTTTTCTGATTTGTATTTACTAAGGATCTTTAGAAAGGATGGGTATTGATCTTTATCATCCTTTTTGATTATCTATTGAGAGGATAATCATTTTTCTTTATTCTATGCAGTGAATGACATTGACAGTTCTTTTCAGCACAAACCAGTGGTGCCCTGGAAGACTGACCCTTTGTAAAAAAAAAAGTGTCCTGATTTGTAACATTTGCCAATTTACATGGTTTACTTACTTGCAGCATAGCTGATTTGTAGCTATCAATGTTTTATCAATCGGCTCACAAAATTACTGATTATTTAACAATAAATTATCATGTGTTTGTATAAGTCAATTCCAACCCAACAGTTCATAAAACAACTTGACATTCTTGGCTAAATTTTACCTGGTCATTATGTAAAAATGCCAGGATCAGGTGCCTTTAAAATAAAGATGTTTTACTAGCTTTTCAAATCTATGTAAGATTATTAGACTATTCTAGGTTTCTATTTCTTTTTATGACAATTTTGTAATATATATTACCTGAAAAATCATTTTTTTCTGCATTTCAAATTTTGTCAGATATTTATAGTATTCTTTTATAATTTGAATCTTTTTTGTGTTTTCCAGGTCCCTGCTTTTACTTTCTAATGCTAACCATTTATATTCTCTCTTCATTTTTTCTTGACTAAGTCAAGAAGAATTTCTTTCTTTCTTTTTTGAGTTAATTTATTGGTTCTTGAGTTTTATACATTTATTTTTACCTTTTTTTGATTTCTAGTTTGAGTATTTAAAGCCATAATTTTGTACGAATTTATTAGGTTGTGACAGGTAGTGTTTTTATTACCATTATTCAGTGTTTCAGATGCACTATAGATTAAATTAAAGGCATGCCTTCCTCCCCACATGCACATTGCATTACATTTCTGAAGTATTTAGCCAAACATGAATTAACTAATTAGAAAGAAAGTGGCTACACAATGCTAAAGGAGATAGATCAGGTCTCAGCCAATTTCCTTGGTCACCAGAGTCCCTAATACAGTCACAAAACTACTGACGACACTTCTCTCACAAGATGATTGCTAGATGTGAAAAGCTTGATTCTTTTAAATTTTTTATTATGGACATGTTTAATCATACACAAAAAAGAATAGTGAAATGAATCCAGTATACACATCATCTAGAGTCAATATACTGGAAAAATATTTTGCCAAACTCGCTTCACTTATTTCTTCTTAATTTCCTTCCTACTTTTTTCTTCCTCCCATTCTTCCATTTTATTTTTATTTTTTGTTTTGCTGAATTTTTTAAAAAACAAATAATACATATCATGTCATTTATCTCACACATACTTCAGGAGGTATTTTCTTACATAACCACAAGGACGTTATTTCACTTAACAAAAGCAACAGTGGTCTTTGGATTTATTCAACACCCAGCCCAAGTCAAAATTTTTTGATTGCCTCAGAAAATGTTTACAGTTGACATGTTTTAATTAGGATCCCCCAAGTGTCCACCTATTACATTTAGTTGTTATATATTCTAAGTTTCTTTAGTCTAACACAGTCCATCTTTTCTTTTTTTTTTTTTTTTATTTTTTTTTTAAATTTTATTTTGTCGATATACATTGTAGCTGATTAATGCTCCCCATCACCAAAACCTCCCTCCCTTCTCCCTCCCCCCCTCCCCCCCAACAATGTCCTTTCTGTTTGCTTGTTGTATCAACTTCAAATAATTGTGGTTGTTATATCTTCTCCCCCCCCCCCCGGTTTGTGTGTGTATGTGTGTATGTGTGTGTGTGAATTTATATATTAATTTTTAGCTCCCACCAATAAGTGAGAACATGTGGTATTTCTCTTTCTGTGGCTGACTTGTTTCACTTAATATAATTCTCTCGAGGTCCATCCATGTTGTTGGAAATGGCAGTATTTCATTCGTTTTTATAGCTGAGTAGTATTCCATTGTGTAGATGTACCACATTTTCCGTATCCACTCATCTGATGATGGGCATTTGGGCTGGTTCCAACTCTTGGCTATTGTAAAGAGTGCTGCGATGAACATTGGGGAACAGGTATACCTTCGACTTGATGATTTCCATTCCTCTGGGTATATTCCCAACAGTGGGATGGCTGGGTCGTATGGTAGATCTATTTGCAATTGTTTAAGGAACCTCCATACCATTTTCCATAGAGGCTGCACCATTTTGCAGTCCCACCAACAATGTATGAGAGTTCCTTTTTCTCCGCAGCCTCGCCAGCATTTATCGTTCATAATCTTTTGGATTTTAGCCATCCTAACTGGGGTTAGATGGTATCTCAATGTGGTTTTGATTTGCATTTCCCGGATGCTGAGTGATGTTGAGCATTTTTTCATATGTCTGTTGGCCATTTGGATATCTTCCTTAGAGAAATGCCTACTTAGCTCTTTTGCCCATTTTTTAATTGGGTTGCTTGTTTTCTTCTTGTAAAGTTGTTTGAGTTCCTTATATATTCTGGATATTAATCCTTTGTCAGATGTATATTTTGCAAATATTTTCTCCCACTCTGTTGGTTGTGTTTTAACTCTTTTAATTGTTTCTTTTGCTGTGCAGAAGCTTTTTAGTTTGATATAATCCCATTTGTTTATTTTTCCTTTGGTTGCCCATGCTTTTGGGGTCGTATTCATGAAGTCTGTGCCCAGTCCTATTTCCTGAAGGGTTTCCCCTATGTTTTCTTTAAGAAGTTTTATTGTCTCAGGGTGTATATTTAAATCCTTAATCCATTTTGAGTTGATTTTAGTATACGGTGAGAGGTATGGATCTAGTTTCATTCTCCTGCATATCGATATCCAGTTATCCCAGCACCACTTGCTGAAGAGGCAGTCCCTTTCCCAGTGAATAGGCTTGGTGCCTTTGTCAAAGATCAGATGGCAGTAAGTGTGAGGGTTGATTTCTGGATTCTCTATTCTATTCCATTGGTCAGTGTGTCTGTTTTTATGCCAGTACCATACTGTTTTGGTTACTATAGCTTTGTAGTATAGCTTAAAGTCAGGTAGTGTTATGCCTCCAGCTTTATTTTTTTTGCTGAGCATTGCTTTGGCTATTCGTGGTCTTTTATTGTTCCATATAAATGTCTGAATAGTTTTTTCCATTTCTGAGAAAAATGTCTTTGGAATTTTGATGGGGATTGCATTGAATTTGTATATCACTTTGGGTAGTATGGACATTTTCACTATGTTGATTCTTCCAATCCAAGAGCATAGAATATCTTTCCATCTTCTTGTATCCTCTCTAATTTCTCTCAGCAGTGGTTTGTAGTTCTCATTATAGAGATTTTTCACCTCCTTGGTTAACTCAATTCCTAAGTATTTTATTTTTTTGGTGGCTATTGTAAATGGGCAGGCTTTCTTGATTTCTCCTTCTGCATGTTCACTATTGGAGAAAAGAAATGCTACTGATTTTTGTGTGTTGATTTTGTATCCTGCTACTGTGCTGAAATCATTTATCAATTCCAACAGTTTTTTTGTAGAGGTTTTAGGCTGTTCGATATATAGGATCATGTCATCTGCAAACAGGGACAGTTTGACTTCATCTTTTCCAATCTGGATGCCCTTTATTTCCTTCTCTTCTCTGATTGCTCTGGCTAGTACTTCCAACACTATGTTGAATAGGAGTGGTGAGAGTGGGCATCCTTGTCTAGTGCCTGTTCTTAAAGGAAAAGCTTTCAGCTTTTCCCCATTCAGGATGATATTGGCAGTGGGTTTGGCATATATGGCTTTAATTATGTTGAGATACTTTCCCTCTATACCTAACTTATAGAGGGTCTTTGTCATGAATGAGTGCTGAACTTTATCAAATGCTTTTTCAGCATCTATAGAGATGATCATATGGTCCTTGTGTTTGAGTTTATTAATATGGTGTATCACATTTATTGATTTGCGTATGTTGAACCAACCTTGCATCCCTGGGATGAATCCCACTTGATCGTGATGAATAATTTTTCGTATGTGTTGCTGTATTCTGTTTGCTAGTATTTTAGTGAGGATTTTTGCATCAATATTCATCAAGGATATCGGCCTGTAGTTTTCTTTTTTGGTTATATCTTTACCTGGTTTTGGTATCAGGATGATGTTTGCTTCATAGAATGAGTTTGGGAGATTTGCGTCCGTTTCAATCATTTGGAATAGTTTGTAAAGAATCGGTGTCAATTCCTGTTTGAATGTTTGGTAAAATTCTGCTGTGAATCCATCTGGTCCTGGGCTTTTCTTTGTTGGGAGCCTTCTGATAACAGCTTCAATCTCCTTTATTGTTATTGGTCTGTTCAAATTTTCTACGTCTTCACGGTTCAGTTTTGGGAGCTTGTGTGTGTCCAGAAATTTATCCATTTCCTCCAGATTTTCAAATTTGTTGGCGTATAGTTGTTTATAGTAGTCTCGAATGATTCCTTGTATTTCAGATGAATCAGTTGTAATATCGCCTTTTTCATTTCTAATTTTTGTTATTTGAGTCTTCTCTCTTCTTTTTTTTGTTAGCCATGCTAATGGTTTGTCAATTTTATTTATCTTTTCAAAAAACCAACTTTTTGATTCGTTGATCTTTTGAATTGTTTTTTGGTTTTCAATTTCATTCAGTTCTGCTCTGATCTTAATGATTTCTTTCCGTCTGCTAACTTTAGGATTGGATTGTTCTTGTTTTTCTAGTTCTTTAAGGTGAAGTGTTAGGTTGTTCACTTGCCATCTTTCCATTCTTCTGAAGTGAGCATTTAATGCAATAAATTTTCCCCTCAATACTGCTTTTGCAGTATCCCACAGGTTTTGGTATGATGTATCATTGTTTTCATTAGTTTCAATAAACTTTTTGATTTCCTGCTTGATTTCTTCTTGGACCCATATGTCATTAAGTAGAATGCTGTTTAATTTCCATGTGTTTGTATAGTTTCCAGAGTTTTGTTTGTTATTAATTTCTAGTTTTAATCCATTGTGGTCTGAGAAGATACATGGGATAATTCCAATTTTTTTGAATTTATTGAGACTTGATTTGTGACCTAATATGTGATCTATCTTGGAGAATGATCCATGTGCTGATGAGAAGAATGAATATTCTGAGGTTGTTGGGTGGAATGTTCTGTAGATATCTGCCAATTCCAATTGGTCTAGAGTCTTGTTTAGATCTTGTGTTTCTCTACTGATTCTTTGCCTAGATGATCTGTCTAATATTGACAGTGGAGTGTTCAGGTCCCCTGCTATTATGGTATTAGTGTCTATTTCCTTCTTTAGGTCTAATAGAGTTTGTTTTATAAATCTGGCTGCTCCAACATTGGGTGCGTACATATTTATGATTGTTATGTCTTCTTGATGGATCAGTCCTTTTATCATTAAGTAGTGTCCCTCATTGTCTCTTTTTATGGTTTTTAGTTTAAAGTCTATTTTGTCAGATATAAGAATAGCCACTCCAGCTCGTTTTTCTTTTCTGTTTGCATGGTAAATCTTTTTCCATCCTTTCACTCTTAGTCTGTGTGAATCTTTATGGGTGAGGTGGGTCTCTTGTAGGCAGCATATAGTTGGGTCCTGCTTTTTGATCCAGTCAGCCAGTCTGTGTCTTTTAATTGGGGAATTTAAGCCTTTAACATTAAGAGTTGTTATTGAAAGGTGTTGATTTATTCCTAGCATTTTATTGGTTGTTTGGTTGTCTTAGGTGTCTTTTGTTCCTTGCTTTCTGATTTACTGTTTGGTTTCTTTGTTTGTTGGTTCCTTAGGTTGTAGATAGTGTTTTTGTTAGCTTGTTTTCTCTTCATGAATGCCATTTTTATTGTACTAGCGGGTTTAGATTTTTCTTAGGTTTTTATGGCAGTGGTAGTTATTTTTCAGGAACCAAACCCAGTACTCCCTTGAGGATTTCTTGTAAGGGTGGTCTTGTGGTAGTGAACTCCCGCAGTTTTTGTTTGTCTGAGAAATATACTATTTGCCCCTCATTTCGGAAGGATAGCCTTGCAGGGTAGAGTATTCTTGGCTGGCAATCTTTGTCTTTTAGTATTTTGAAAATATCATCCCATTCCTTTCTAGCTTTTAGGGTTTGTGATGAAAAGTCTGATGTTAACCTGATTGGGGCTCCCTTATAGGTGATTTGACGCTTCTCTCTTGCAGCTTTTAAGATTCTCTCTTTGTCTCTGAGTTTTGCCAATTTGACTATGACATGTCTTGGAGAAGGCCTTTTTGGGTTGAATACGTTTGGAGATCGTTGAGCTTCCTGGATCTGAAGATCTGTGATTTTTCCTATACCTGGGAAGTTTTCTGCCACTATTTTGTTGAATATGTTTTCAATGGAATCTCCATTTTCCTCCCCTTCTGGAATACCCATGACTCGGATATTTGAGCTCTTGAGGTTGTCTGATATCTCTCTCAGATTCTCTTCAATGTCCTTGATTCTTTTTTCTTTCTTTTTGTCTGCTTGTGTTATTTCAAACAGCCCATCTTCAAGTTCAGAGGATCTCTCTTCAACTTCGACAAGCCTGCTGGTTAAACTCTCCGTTGTGTTTTTTATTTCGCTGAATAACTTCTTCAGTTCAGCAAGTTCTGCTACATTTTTTTTCAGGACATTGATTTCCTTGTATATTTCCTCTTTCAGATCCTGTATACTTTTCCTCATTTCATCATGATGTCTAGCTGAGTTTTCTTGTATCTCATTCAGTTTCCTTAGAATTATCACTCGAAATTCCTTGTCAGTTATTTCAAGGGCTTCTTGTTCTATAGGATCTAGAGTATGAGATTTATTAACTTTTGGTGGTGTACTTTCTTGATTTTTTGTATTTCTGGTGTCTTTTTTTTGGTGTTTATTCATTGTGGCAGGGGGTTTCACAGTCCACCGGTTTAAGACTAATGACTAACTAGGATGTTGCTGTGGTTGCCAATTTGGTATGGCTCCCGCCGTGACTGCTCAGTTGGCCTCTAGTGTCTTGTGTGTGTGGTTGCCTCGGGTCTTGGGCTTCTCCGGGGATCCACCTTTCTGGTCAGCTTGTACTCTGCTGGGCTGGTGGATCACGTACCACAGGGTGTGTGATCTCTGTTGAGCTTTCACTTTCTGTACAGGACTTCTCCCCGTTCCGTGTGCTCTGGCCCAGGCTGTTAGATCGTGCAGTGGCAACCCCACCGGGTGTATGGTTTCTGTCGAGTCTCCGCCTCCCTGGCCGCACGTCTCCCCCCTCTGTGCACACTGTGCTGGGTTGGGGCGTGTCTTCTGCACCCCTCGTCTATCAGCTGGGCCTTCAAGACCCTGTTCAGCACCGCCTCGCCCAGGAAGTCTACCAGGTTTCTGCTAGGCACAGACGACCGGTCTCTCTGGGTGCCTTTGTAGCACTGTGTAGATCTTTCTCGGGTCTTGTTCACCTTTGTATCCCCCCGGTATAAACCGAGTCTAGTGCCCGCCTGCAGCCTGCTCTCCGGCAGGTTCAAGCGGGCCTGGGAACTCTCCTACCACACTATTCCCAACCAGAAATTCATTAGGCTTTTTTCCAAACTGGTGGTCACAGAGATGGTATCTGCCTCCCAGTAACAGGAAGTTTACCGGGGCCGGAGTCCAGGGTGTGGTGGAGTGACAGTCGGCCCGCCCGTACTTCCTAGCCCTCCCAAAACTGGTCGGGACGCCCCACACCCCCAGCCCTGCCAGAGAACCATGGAGGGAGTGGGAGAGGAGGTCGGCCCGCAGGGTCCGGAAAGCCCCGCGCCAGGCCAAGCAAATGGGCTCAGTGATGGCCGAGCAGGGCGGAGCTGCCTGCACCTGGGAAAATGGAGGCAGCACCGGGGCAGTGAGTGGCCTGGTGGTGCAGGCGGGGAGCCGCGTGGGCATCCACCCCCCGAACAGAGCTGTGCCAGGGATCACTCACAGTGCTGTGCCAGGTCGGGCGCTCGCTCTGTCTCTGGTTTGTTGACTTCCGTGTTCTCGGCGCTGCCGCCTCGGGCTGTTCAGTCGCGGCGCCGCTCGGGCGCTCCCAGGAGTCTTCTTTAATGCCGGCCTGAAACCTCGAATCCTGAATAGGGCAGCTGGCCGCCTTCAGTGCGGCCCCAGCCTCCGGGATCCTGGCTGCATCCACAGCAGCCCTGGCGCCGTGTTCCCTGTTTCAAGACTCACTTTTGCAGCTAAGAATCAGTTCTTTTCCTGCTCCACACTTCAAAGCTGTTGCCTGTAAATGAGGCAGCCTCTCCTGCCGGGGGCAAAGTGGCGTTGAGCCCCCACGACCGGCCAGCAGCAGCAGTCCTCCCTTAAGAGATGGCCAGAGGAAGGTCCACAAGTTTCCCGGCTGCCTGAGGCCCAGTGGCCACCTTTTCCACCTCAGCTACTCCGCGCCAGCCGCCGCAGCTGCCGCCATCTTGAAACTCCATATGCAGAATCCAGTCCATCTTTTCTTACTGCTGATTTTTCATGCCATTGAACTTTTTCAAGAAACCAGTTCAGTTGTTACATTAAATGTCCTATAGTCTGTATTTGTTCATTGCTTTCACATAGTGTCATATAACCTCTTCTACATTCCCTATTTCCTATAAATTGGAAATTTTGCTTGATTTGATTCAGGTTCAACTTTTTGGGGGAACGAATATTTCATAGGTAGTTCTACATATTTTATATTGAATAACTTAAGAAAGTATGTAATGAATGTCTGATTATTTCACTTTATGAATGATAAAATTGATCATGGTTTCAGATGGTGACAGACAGATTCTTCCATTGCTACGTTTACTATCAAGCTTCTAGTTCATGTTTTATCTATTGATGATCATGACCTAAATCAATTATTTGTTTAGGGGTGGCAACATAATAATTTTTAAAATTCTGTCTTTTCTTCCACATTTATTAGCTGGATTTCTACTGTTTTAATAATTATTTCCAATGATGTTCAAGATTTGTTTTTTATTTTATTTTTAATATTTATTGATTTATGATTATATGATTATTGATTATATAATTATAGAATTTATGATTTATTATTATATGATTATTGAATTTATGATTATAATTTACTGTTTTCTTTTCTTTTCCTTTTTCTTTTTAACTCACGAGTTTTTCTAGTCGATCGATCTCAGTAAGTCGTAGACTTTTTCCTCTTAGGTGCTCATGTGTCCCATCTTCCTTTGTGTTGGTTCCTGTGTTATTTGGACATAACACCATTAGTTTGTGTTACTACCCTTGCTTTCTGGCACAAGATGTCTCAGACAAACTTTCTTTATTTTATGCTTCAGACAATGTTCTCTCTATAGTTGACATGTTTTAATTAAGACCCCCAAAGTGTCCACCTATTGCATTTAGTTGTTATCTCTTCTGGTATTTATGGAGTATAGTCTTCCTATAGGAGCTCTCATTGCTACTGAGTTGTCATCGCTTTTAGACAGAAATAGGAAATACATACTTTTGAAAGAAAAAAGTTATGATTTCATATTATTTCTAATTCAAATTTAAAAGTTTGAGTTTTTGCTCTTTTCTTGATTTTATTCCTATACCTTGTTTTCATATGCTAAAATTAACACCTAACAACACCAACATAATTACATACTTTCTATATCCTACTATATCAAAATGGATCACATTATTAATTATATAATTTATTTGCATTCTTATTCGATTTATTGATTTTTGAAAGATGTGCAATAAAATCTTTAAATATTGAGGTAGGAGGTGCTCAGTTTCACAGGGTTGGGGTTTCAGGACACATATCCAGGTTTCAAGCCACTCCCCAAGATCTCAGTCCCCTCCTTTAGGCACTCACCTAGAGAAGTTACTGTTGCTAGTTGGACCTTTTTTTGGCACCTACACAGGGAAACTGAGACCACAAGGGGTGGACATATGCAAATCCAGTGGTTGGGCATGCTCAGTAGAGAAGGCTCATATAACCCTAACAGCCGAGCATGCTCAGTAAAGTGGAGTTTACCCCGTGAATGACCTTCCACTAGAGGTGCTAAAGAGCTCGGAATATTCTTGAATATGTCTGGTACATGATAGAATTTTATCAATGAACATGCCCCAAAAGGAGACCAATTGAGCATGTGCAAGGCTATGTTGCATAACTGGGAACCACCCCCTTAACTGAATATTCATTAGATATCATGAACATGTATTGGATAGCAACACTATAAAAGCTGAATCCCAGTAGGAGGTGAGGTTGTTGCTCACCTTCCTGGGGCCAACCCACACTTTACTCGCTGAGGTATGTATGCTTTACTTTTGTGCTAAACTTACTTTTAGCAGGTGGCTGCTCACTCTCTTGAGCCAGCCTGCACTCTGTACTAAACTTTAAGTGTGTATTTCTTCTGTATTAAACTTGGTGTGGGCCCAGCTCAATCTTTGGAGCTGGGCCCCACTTTCTCTGTGAAGTCTATATTTCTTATCAGTTACATTAAAATTGTTCTTACTCTCTACTAACTCTTCTTTTGAATTCTCTCCTGTGGTAGAGTTAAGAACTCAGTAAAAGGATGGGATGGGTTGAGGCTGGCTATCAGGACTCCCGAGACTATTCCTACAGCATCACTATGATTGTAGATTTTTCTATTACTCTTTTATATACACACATATTTTGCTTTTACATATTTTAAAGCTCTGCTGTGAGGTGCACAAAAGTTCAAAACTGCTATGTTTTTATAATGGATGATACAGTTTGGCAATATGAAATATTCATCTTTGTCCTGTTTTATGCCTGTCACGCTGAATTTTGTCTGTCAGATAATACTATTGTTATGGTTGCTTTCTTTATTTAAACATCTTTATTTTCAGAATTTTGGTGCCATGTTTTAGGTGTGCCTTCTTCAGATGGTTTACTGTTAAAATTTGTGCATGTTTATGTGTGTGTATGTGCATATGTGCTTGTATCCATATATGTATGCACCATTGCATTTTTTCCCTTATTCTAACATTCTCAGCCCTTCAAATAGGGCACTACCTCTGCTATACATTTTATACTTTTAAAATGTATAATATTGGTTATTAAGGATTTGGAGTGGAAGGAGAGGTGAACAAATGTTCTTAGTATGCCATCATAACTGAAAATATTATTGACTCTTTTTTTACAAAAACTAAAAGGGTTTGAATTTGCATAAGAAGATTGAACTACAAGAAATTTTTAAAAAAATCACGGTTAAGAGTTCAGCTAACATTTAAAATGGATGCTTACATTAATTTGATATGTGGCCAGAAATATGCATATGAAAAATAAGTGTGTAATGAAATTAATATATTACTGAAAATACTATTCTCAGTCTCCAGGAGATGAAAAAAAGCAATGTCTGTTCAATAAACTAGCAAGTAAAAAAGAGATGTCTGTAATTGAATTGAGGAAAGTACGTGGCAGAGATAGTGTTAGAGATATCCAGTGTCAGAGTTTCTTGTGGGGAGGCTACTGCCCTTATCCAGAAGCCCCAATAGTTAACCTATTCTCTAACATCTATTGTATTCTCAATTAGCTGCTGGCAAAATGCTGCTAACAACTTAAAGCAGAATATTTCTTAATAAATTTTAAACTAGGTAAAGCTTGGACAGGTTGTGAAACTTTAGGCCCCAAGTCAAGGAGGATCATAAGATTTGGTGCTATGCACAGTTCTACTTATTTTTCACTGCTTACTGGTTCTGTGAGATAGGTACTATTATTCACAACTTATACATGAAGAAGCTAAAACACAGTTAAAGAAAATTGTCAAGTTTGCAACTACTACACAGGAAAGATAAATTCTAACTCATGCGTTTGAACACGTATTCTTTAGAACATATGTCTAACCACTATGCAACGCTGTTGAAGGGAAGAAGAAAGAGAAAGAGGAGAGAGAGAGAGAGAGAGAGAGAGAGAGAGAGAGAGAGAGAGAGAGAGAGAGAGAGAGACAGAGAGACAGAAGCTCAGCATCTTAGAAATTTATGCTCTATAAGCTGCCACCTATTCTGCCTAACTGAAAACCAAGCAGTGATGGGATCGTTCTTTCTTTGTTCAGTTCCTACTGTAATATGCATACTCTTGGGAGAATAGTTTCACAAATATTTTAGAATCATTTGAAGTGCTTAGGTGGGTATTTTCTGGTACGTGTCCTTGGCATTATTGAGATGAGGAGAGGTAAGAAAGTAGAGGGATGCTGATTGAGGACAGAACAAAGGAACTGTGAAGATCTTAGCGTCAACTCGATTAACTCCGTGTCTTCACTTATTGTTTGTGGTGTCAAAATGCACATAGGCACTTTTCTTGTAGAATTGTCACAGGTGAAAGACACAGATCACCATTCTCTGTAGACAATTTGTTGAAACAAAGCACTAACTACTTATCATGAACCATCTCGGACCAGGGGCATTTGTGAGTCCTCCTGTGGCCGGAGAGCATGTGGACTAAGTCTGGAGCACAGAAGAGAATGGCAGGGTTGGACCCCGGGGCAGCAACTGAAACCATGCACAGTTCATTTTATCTTACAGTGCCTCTGTATCCTTAACCATAAAGAAGGGCTCTAATATTACCAAGTTATAGGGGAGTTGTGTCAGTCCAATAAGTCTACTCGTGTGAAGTTCTTATAGTAATACCTGCAAAATGTTTAAGCAATATATGTGTCAGGAGTCAGCCGGGGAAATGTACATTATAGAGTTATGGACCTTTTAAGTATAAGAGTTTTCTTATATTCTATGTATAGCACCAGCTCTAACTTAGGTCAAAAGTAATTTTTTATCATAAAGTAATGTATATACTCATTCAAAAAAATTTAGAAAATTTAGAAAAAGAAAAAAAAAATTAACTGTCTAGTCCCAACAACTAGACTATGACTGGCTGTTAACCTTTTATTCTTTAATGTCTATTAGGAGTTTACTACATGCCTTTTGATATGCATCTGTCCACCAAGATTATATAGTTTAAATACAAGCATAAGTCTTTTTGTTTTGCTTCACTTTATTGCACTTCACAGGTATTGTATTTTTTACAAATTGAAGGTTTGTGGCAACCCTGCATCAAGCAAGACTATCTGTACCCTTTTCCCCAACAATTTGTGTCTTTTTGTCACATTTTGGTAATTCTTTCAATATTTCAAACTTTTTCAGTATTGCAATGTCTGTTATGGTGATCTGTGATCAGTGATCATTAACGTTACTATTGCAATTGTTTGAGGTGCCACCAACGGAGCCCATATAGGATGGCAAACTTAATCAATAGATGTTGGGTGTGTTTTGACTGCTCCACTGTCATATTGTTCTCCATCTCTCTCCCTCTCCTTGGGACTTCCTATTCCTTGAGACACAGCAATATTGATATTAGGCCATTTAATAACCCTACAATGTCCTCTAGGTGACCAAGTGAAAGGAAGAGTCACCTGTCACTCACTTCAGATCAAAAGCTAGAAATGACGAATCTTAGTGAGGAAGGTGTATAAAAGCCAACACAGGCTGAGAGCTAGGCCCCTTGTGACAGTGAGCCAAGTTGTGAATGCAAAGGACAAGTTCTTGAAGGATATTAAAAGTGCTGCTCCAAAGAACGCATGAATGATAAGAAAGTGAAATAGTCATTGCTGCTATGGAGAAAGTTTTAGTGGTCTGGATGGAAGATCAAACCAGCCACAACATTCTCTTAAGTCAAAGCCTAATCCAGAGCAAGCCCCTAACTCTTTTCAGTTCTTTGAAGGCTGACAGAGGTGAGGAAGCTGCAGAAGAAAAGTTTGAAGCTAGCAGAGGCTGGTTCATGAGGTTTAAGGAAAGAAGCTGTCTCTATAACATACAAGTGCAAGGGGAAGCGGCAAGTGCTGGTGTAGAAGAGGAGCCTGAGCATGTGACTGAATCACTGCAACCTCATGATAAAACTTTAATGGATAAGGAGCTGCTTTTTATGGATGAGCAAAGAAGGTGTTTTCTTGAGACAGAATCTCCTACTGGTGAAGATAATGTGAACATTGTTGAAATGACAACAAAGGATTTATTACATAAACTTAATTGATAAAGCAGAGGCAGAGTTAGAGAGAATTGACTCCAATTTTGAAAGACGTTCTGCAGTGGGTAAAATGCCAGCAAACAGCATCACATGCTACAGAGAAATCTTTCATGAAAGGAAGAGTCAATCAATGCAGGAAACTTCATTGTTGTCTTATTTTAAAGCCACCCCAACCTTCAGCAACCACCACCTTGATCAGTTAGCAGACATCGACACCAAAACAAGATCCTCCACCAGCAAAAAGACTATGACTCACTTAAGGCTCAGATGATCATTAGCATTTTTAGCAATAAAGTCCTTTTTAATTAAGATATGTTCATTGTTTTTTTAGACATAAAGCCATTGCATATTCAGTAGACTACTATAATGTAAACATAACTTTTATATGTACTGGGAAAAAAAATTTGTGTGACTTGCTTTGTTGCAATATTTGCTGTGTTACGGTGGCATAGAACTGAACCCACAATATCTCTGAGGTATGCCTGTAAAAATTAATAATAATGTATAAATTTTGTAGTGCTTAACTTTTGCCAAAAAATGTTTAAAGATTGTCTCACTTAATCCTCATAACAATTTTATGTGGTGGGTGTTATTTTAATCCAACTGCGAGATGGAAAAAGTGAGTTTTTTTTTAAATAATTTTTTTAATTGACAAAAATTTGTATGTATTTGTTATGTACAACATGATGTTTTGAAATACGTATACCCAGAAGTTGAATTTCTGGATTGTATGGTAGTTCTATTTTTAACTTTTTGAAAGACCTCCATATTGTTTCCCATAATGGCGGTACTAATTTATACTTGCTGCAACAATGTGTAAGGGTTCCCTGAGACAGTTAGCCTTAGAAAGTCCAAGGTGCCACTGTTAACATGACCTTGACAAATGGGTAGAATTTTACAGGCTGAACTGCCAGTGAGGCTAATTATTTTGGACTTCTTTTATGATATGGTTATGTATTAGTTCATTTTTGTGTTGCTATAACAGAATACCTGAGACTGGGTAATTTATAAAGAAAAGAGGTTTATTTGACTCACGATTCTGGGACAGTTACATCTGGCTTGGGCCTCAGGCTCCTTCCATTCATGGCAGAAGGCAGCAGGCAGCCGGCAGGTGCAAGGAGATCACATGGCGAGAGGAAGCAGGAGGGAGAGGGGAGGTGCCAGGCTCCTTTTAACAACAAGCTCTCCCGAGAAATAACAGAGCAAGAACTCAATCACAACCCCACCCCAAGGGAGGCCATTAATCTATTCATGAGGGATCCACCCCCATGACCCAAACACCTCCCAACACTGCCACATTGGGGATCAGATTTCAACATGAGCTTTGGCGGGACAATGTATCTAAACGATATCAGGTTATGAGAAAACACTAAACTGCAGAATTTTAAAAAGTGATATTTATATTGGTTAAGAATGCATTTGGTTGCATGCAGTAGAAGAAAACCCAATTATTATGGTTGAACCCAATACTTGTTAATGTTTTTATACAACAATAAGCTTGGAATCTGGTGTGGTACAGGACATTCTGTCTTTGTTCCATGCTCTTTCTTCCCACATGACATCCTTAGTGTGTAGTTTTACCCTCATGCTTGTCACCACATGGTCCCAGACTGGCTGCTTCACCTTGATCTTCATGTCTGTGTATCAGGCAGTTATAAGAAGTGGAAAAAGCAAAGGGGTATCACTCTCAAATGTAAGAAGTATTTTCAGAAGTTCACAGAAGCTTTCTGCTTCTATCTTATTGGCATAAACTTTGTCCCAAGGCTATTCCTATCTGTGATCAGGGTTGAGATATTGAGGGTTTATTTTACTGGGCACATTGCCACCTTAAACAAAATCTGTATTTTTTTCTTAAAGAAGAGGAGAATAGATAATGGATAGGCAATGGACAAAGTCCCCCACCTGGCCTATATTTAACAAATAGAAACTGGCAAATGAATTGCATAAATACATTCTGAATATAATCTTTTGAGACAAAGCTGTATTTTTCTTTGGGGAAAAGGAATATGGGAATATACAGTCTAGCGCTATAGCATGTGAAACAAAGGCCACTGCTGTTGAAGTTTTAAGAGACATAAAATTCATCCCACTGCAAAAAATTTCCCAGTTGTGTGACTTGCCCAGAGGATCAGATGCTTTCTGAGTGAAGCACTGATTATTCTGCATTTTATGAGTCTCTTCAGTGTCATTTCCATGGTTTGTTATACTGTTTGCAACTGCCTTGGCTGACCTTGAAGATGGGTTCAAAAAACCCTCTTGTCCTGCAATCAATTCTTCAGCTCTGCTTATTCTGACTAAGTCATCTAGGTTTACCTCCAATCACTAATTCATTAGGTAGAGCAGGCATTAGATGAAATCAGGATCTGGGGGATAAATGGATAAGAATAACTGTCATGCCTGCTATCAGTGACTATACCTGAAGCTTCTCACCTGGTTACTGCCATCCAATTGCCAGTGAGCCTGCTAGAAAGATACCACCAGCTTTTAATCCCTAGTAATGGCTAGTGGATAAGATAAAGCAGTGCTTCCCAGATTTTTCACTAAGGTATCCCCGATAAATGGAATTAAATCCGGGAAGGGTTATGTGCATATGGGGTGAGTTAAGTGGGCTCTGGTCGACTACTCTGTGTGTGTGTATGCATGTGCATGTGTGTGCATGTGTATCTGGGGGTGGGGGGAAATTCTTGCACTCTCATTTATAGACTTCTGTGAAATCCTGTGAAGTGCAAGGTTGGCCAATCAGAACATTATATAAGTGGCCATAGTGGTAGGTTCAGTGACAGAACTGAAGCCAGCAAGACTCAAGTTGTCTTTTTTCCTGGGTCTTTTAGGAAAGCTACCCTTGCTTTTTTCCCCGAGATTTGAAGCAGAGAAGATATAAATTTGAAACTTTGGCACTAATGTTTGGTTATAACAATAAAGTCAATATGGAGCAAAAACAATTGTACGATTGAATAAAGAAAAAAACATCTGCAAGGTGTCTTTTGAGCCTCTGAACAAGTTATATCCTAAAATCAGTCCCACCCATGGGTTTTCACTTACACAAACAAATACATTCCTTTTGTGTTTAGGCCACCTACGACACTTTCTGCCATTCAAAATAAAAAATAAAAAATAAAAAATCCTATTGATTGACTCAAGACAGATCCTGCATCCTTGAAATTCTTTAAAGTTTTTGGTTTTAGCCAAACAACTCATACACATTTAGCATTCTTCTCCACAATATAACTATATATTTTAAGTATAAAACATGTTTAAATTATTATTCAAATTACTTAACCTTCTGTCTCAAAATTTTCAAGTAAAATTTATTTTCCAGGAGGAGATGTCACATGACTATATACTTTCTCATTTCCTTGACACAATTCTGCATGTGCCAGGTGGTACATCTACTGCAATTTTAGAAACACAGACTTGAAGAGTTGTGGGTACATGTATAATAGGAAACTTCTGAGCACAAAAAGTTTCAGAACTCAAAGACATGGAAGTGTAATAGAAGTATAATAATTGGCTTTGTCACAAGAATACCCATTTGGGGCTTCACAAACAGGCAGTATTCACTCCATCCACAGATAAAGCTCCTTTGTAAAGGAATAAATAAATATAAAAATTCTGTAAGGCGGTGACTAGTGAGTTTCACAATCGGAATTTCAACCACTTTATGAAAATAACTCTGTGTAAGCAGAGATATCCCACGTTATAAGTTATGACATATGACATGGAGGGAAACCAAGTATAGTGTTCATGTCTCCAGAGAATGTGCCTTCGTTTTTCTTATTTCTCCAAGTTATTATTTTCCTGCAACACAGTACCTTATAGATTATGGACTACTGAATTCGGGTTTTTCACAATGTTAGTCTAAATACTTAGTATTCAAAGGGCTCAGATTTTAGGTGGATGTGAAAAATGGTACAATGCTCAATTCACAGTCTGTGAAGACACCACGTTAATACCCATTGGCAAATGTGCACAGGCTGAAAAGTTAGGAGATGATCAAGACATCAAATCTCTCATCAAATTTCTTTCAAGTGAACTCTTAAGCAGATGCTCACCCATCATTTATCAGAGAATAAAATTGATTAAAAGGAGATACTTCAACATCTGCACGATTCCAGAAATCCTGATGAAATGGGAAATATTCAGCCAAGTGTCCGGATGTCTTGTTCACTTGTTAGCTAACACCTCAGTAATTGAAGGCATATGGATTTTGTCTTTACATTTTCATCCATTGAATCCTTGCCTTAAATGAACTCTAGATATTGTGTAGTCTCTTCTTCGGCTGCTGATCTAAACAATCTCAGATGAAGGGTTTCAATGTCTCTATTGCTTTCTCCATATTTTATTTTAATGAGCTTTCTTCGCACACAGCACTCTGTAATGCTATACGACAGTCACAAAACACAGCAAATAATTTGATATCCCACCCCAACCTCGTGCAATAGCAAAATTTTAGCAAGAAAGGAAAATAACACTCTTGATCTTCAGCTCTCATTCATCTGACATAAAGGATATTGGCTTCAAAATTCGCTGTTACATTTTGCACTGCAGTATCACATTCAAACGTACAATGCGTGCCTTTTTCTTCCTCTCCTTGGGTGCACTCTTTTTTTGTTTCAAACAAATTAAAGAAAATTAAGACCACTTTGATGACCGAAGAATAAAAGGGCGAGGGAGGTAACTTTCTGAAGTTAGGAAATACTTATGGGGAGATATCTCTGTCCAAAATGTATTTGAACTTACTCTCATTTTCTGAAAAAAAAAAGAACGTGTCGTTGGTTGTGATAGCTCAGAAAAAGCTGTCCATAGCTAAGAAAATACCTACAATAACTTAATAGTCTCAGAAATATAGATAATCGAAGACACTGAGAGTTGTCTGTTAGAATCACAAGAAGTTTTTCTTTTTTCTCTTTTTTTCTTTTTCTTTTTGTTTTTTTTTTTTTGTCTCTGCATACAACCAGAGCAACAGAACCAAGGTATTCGAGAACTTTGAATTCTTATTTCTTGTTTTCTCAGTTGTCCTAATAGGATGGTGTTGACTTTGATCCCTGGTAGATTGTAACTATTTCAGAGCTCCTCATTCTTGGTACCCACAAAAACTATTAAACTTGCTTTCCAGAATCTCCTACAATAAAATAATTCCAACATATTTGTTCACTAAGAATCTACAAACAAAATGGAGAACTTATTATATCGTAATGCAAATCTGGAATGCAAATATCAGTCATGAGTTCTAGTAATAAGAGAATACCAGTTTAAAGGAAATAGAAGTGCTCAACTGTAGTCTGCAAAATTCAGTTTGATCATCTCTCCCTCCTTAAATCTTCCATTGAGAAGGAGCAAGTGTGTTAGACAGCACAAACAAAGAAAAGAAAATTTATATTTATTGGTTGTCTACCATGCTCTAGGTACTTCACATATATTAAGCTATTTGCGTTATATTTATAACATATTTATATATTTATAATAGCAAATGAAGGAAAAGTGTGCATTTATCTAAATACTTCTAATGATTCAAGAAGCACAAAACAAAATGGAAAAGAAGATGACTTAATTTATGGCAAATTAAGCTGTTTTGAAAAAAGGATGAAAAATCTGAACACTGACCAGCATGATGCTTGGGATTGTACAGTCCCTGGTTCCTTGGTCATCCCTGTCTCAGGCAACCATGAAACAGGTCACTTGATGGAGGGAGAAAATAAGATCTAAACTTTCAGTCGCTTCTTGACCTGTTCCTCTTCCTGAAAATACGTTATATCCTCATCACTATGTTTATTTCTTAACCACATATCTTCTTCTGATTTTGGTAAAATACACATTTTAGCATTTGGTTATATGTCAAACAGTTCAAAAGTCTCATGAAAAAGTTCCCCCACCCACCAGTTCTATGCTTACTTGCCAAAGTTTACTTTTGTGTCTGTTAGTTTTACGGGTTGTTATAACCATAATTTTAGGTAATATGGTTGTGCTTTTACTTCTTGATTTTTAAATACTATATTTTCCAGTGATGACATACTATGAAAGATAAAGTTAACTCACATCAACTCTCTATATGGTAAGTGAGATTGTGCAGCAATTTGCATTTCTCATACCGATATTTAGGTTACACTAATCTCATTCATGGGTTGGGAAGCATACCCTTTTCTTCTATTTCCTGGAAGAGCAAGCATAGTACATGAAAGATATCTACCTTTAAAATTCAGTAGAATTAATCGATAAAACTGCCTGTACTTTTATGTATGAAGATTTTAAGGCTCTATGTCTGTAATACTGATAGGACTTTTCAGGCTTTCTCATTCTTCCTAAATCATTTGTATATTATATATGTGTAGGATTTTGTTCATTTCATCAAAAATTCAAATTTGCTGGCAAAATAATCTCAGAATTTTCTCTTATAGATTATTATTTTTTGTTATTCTTGCCTTTTCTGTGCCATTTCAATCCTACTTTACTCATTTTTTTCCTCTTTTTTTCCCCCTTGAGCAATCCAACTAATGACTTTTCTGTTTTATAAGTATTTAAGAAATTGTTTTGATTGATCTTTTCTACTGGATCTTTGTTTTGTTTTTTCTTTTAAATTGCTGATTAGTATTCTTAACTGCATTTTTCCTTTTTAATTTATCTGAGTTCATTTTACTATAGCTTATACCTTTTAAAATTGGATACTCAATCAATATTCAGACTTTTCTCTTTTCTAATGTAAAAAATTTTAAACACTAAATTTTCCTGTAGATACTGTTTTTACTATAGGGCACAACTTTTGATATGTTTATTATATCAAAAGCTATTATTTTTTAGTTATAAAATTTCATCATAAATTAATTATTATAATTTAATTTACATTTCCATCATTATTCTATCTTTGACCCCTGAATTATTTAATACAGTGTTTGTTTTTTAATTTCCAAATGTATAGTGTTTTAGATTGTATTGACCTAATAGAATTGTGGTCAGAATATATGATTAGTCTGATAACAATTCTGTGGATTTTTGTGAGTACTGTTTTATAGTCTTAATGGTAAATTTTTGTAAATGTTTCAGGTTTTCTTGAGAAAATATGTATTCTCTACTTGATGACTATAGTTAGATCACACTTGTTAGTTACGTTGACATGTCCCACCACTTCAGACAAACCAGGGTGAATAGACACCATTGGTGGAAGTAAAAACAGAGGTTAAATGAAGAAATAAGGTGGCTCAAAGGGAAAACACAGAGTCAAGTGCTTGTTTTATAACATGAAATAAAAGAGAGCCTATAGTATTTTATTTTAAAAAGTAAAATAAGTTTCAGGTTGTATTCTCTGCCTTCAGATAAGACTACATATATTTATAATATAAGTGTAAGTAATTATGTAAGATGTAGACAATGATAAAATAATAGCTTTCTACTATATATTATACCACACTAAATTAAAAAATTTCTAGGAATTATTTCATTCAATCCTTTCAACAAATAAATGAGTTTAGCAAGTATTATGTCCCTTTCACAAATGAGATTTAGCAACTTGTATCACATAACCTAGCTGGTAAGCGATAGTTTAGAATCATCTCTGTTCCAATCTCTGAGCTTTGCTCTAAACCATTACACTCTTCCACCAAGTACTTGCTAGGGTCTTGGAGTGACACAAAAGAAAGGTGCGATTTGTTCTTGCCCTCAGTGGCATTGTACTCTTATTAGGGACACAAGTCTCATGTGCTAAAGTAACTAGAGGATGGTATTAGTTAGTGAAATAATATTCTAACTTGAAATTCATGTGTCAAAATGTACAGTACAACCTATATGGTATAATGGAATTGTCAGGAAGGAGAGGTGATTGTTGCTTGCGATTTTAGAAAAGTTTCAGGAAAAAAGTGGGATTTAAAATGGAATTATAAATACTGATAGGATTCAGATAGAGAAAATATGTTCAAGTGGACTGTCCAATTGAAGAAAGCATTGGTTTATATATTTCGTATAACATTAGCTGGTAGACTTGCTAAAAGGTGGCAAGATTTGCCTAAGTGGAGAAAAGAAGAAAGGGCCATCTACAGTAAAGGTGCAACAGATAAGAACAGATATTGTGTCTGTGGAGGGGAAAGAAGAGCTGAGGGGGTGTTGAGAGCTGTGGGAAGGACATTTGAATGAGTTACACAGTGTCAACGCTGCAGGACTGGAGTTGGTCTGAAGGAAAATGGAGAAACATTGTGATTTTCTTTTCTTCACAGGGGAATGATATGGAAAATAATCTTTCTCATTTATAATTCCTGGTACATAGGAAACAATATCATAGGAAAGAAATATTTTCTATTGTCGCACCCTCTCTAATACATTTAATTCTTCCCTAACCCACAAAGACTGGAAGATTTTGTTTCCGTGTGACTTATTTGAATCTCTTCTATTGGAATGTAAGTCCGTTTCTTATGTTGTCTTCCCTTCATGAAGGTGGGAAGCCAGCTGCCGTATTTTAAAGTATAATCATAGTTTAATTTTTAATCTGTTCTTAATTTCTGAATGGCATTATTGGAAACTGTAGTTTTAATTATCATTGTACTAGAAATCTGAGCACCCTTGTGACCTGACCTCATCTTTTCTTTTGGGGCAGGGATGACACACATACCACATTTCAATTTAATAAAACCAACCAACCAAACAAACAAAAAAACCTGTCCAATTCATTTGGCTTCTGGTGGATTGATTCACTTGATTGACTTTTGTACATTTGTGTTATTTTGGTGGTATGTAAATGAAGCCTAAATTTTGGACTCAAAACTGTTGAGTTCAGCAAAGACTTTTGAAAGTTAGGAGGCCTAATCATGAATTTTCTTTTAACTGTTGAACTTATGAGGATTTTGTTTCAGATAAAACTAAGTGACATTGTACTGAGAATAGTACCGACTTATACATTAAGATGGAAAAATAATAATCTTAAGATTCCTAGTGTTGTTCAGAGTTAATTAAGGGCTTGTGATTGGTCAGCACTAAACGAGCTACTGCAATGCGAACTGAGAAATAATGTAATTCTCCAACTCCTGACCTAACATCAAGGTGCACCTTGAGAACACAGAGTTCATATATAGACTGGTTTACACTATAAAACTGTTTACATGCCAGGAATCGATAAATACATGAAAGTGTCCATTGTTTCTTACCTGCCAATTATACTGGAGAATTTCTGAAATTTTTAGAAGAAAATTAATATCAATATCTACTGAAGATCTGATATAGCACTTTTGTATATACGGTTTTCCAATTTGAGAATTTATATATTTGTTGTTGTTGTTTCCTTCAAATTAACAATAAGGCAAACTGTCCTGGTTTTGCAACTTATGTCATACACAAGGGCTAGGCTGAAATGTGCTTGGAAAGTCTTCCCACAGTGTTGCAATAGCATGGGCTGGTCACTAATATATATATATTTTCTTCAAATGCTGATTGACACTGGTCCTCATATTACTGGGTATTTTAAGTTGTTTATCTAGAATCTGACATACTTTAACCCATATAGTTCTGGTGATAATTGTTGAATTTCCAAATTAATAGGAAAACTGGCACAATACTAGATCTATCAGAGTTTATTTGTGAAGTGCCAATTTTTTATAATTAAGGAAAATTGCTAATTATCACTGGAACTATTCATTAATATCTGAAGGAAGATAAAATTAATAGAAATGCCTTTTCAGTGGTTAAAGTTTTGAAAGGCCACCTGCTGTCCTCATTTTGATGAATCCAGCACTTTGTATCTTATCAAACAACTGGGCAGTTGTGAGGAAAGTAAAGGTAGCATTATTTTCCCAAGTGTTGTGATGGAATGTTTAAGGCAAAAGACTTCTACATTACTTAATCAGTATCTCCAGTGCTCAAGTAAAAACTGGGAAAGCCCCATACTTAATCATTTAATGCCAGTACCTTTTTATTAGGTCAAAGTGGCCCTGCTTCATTAGATAAAGGGCACAGTCCTCTATGTTTATTTAGTGTTATGAAAAGAGGCATTTGTTTAGGAGCTTTGCCTACAGCAATGCTAATTATCACTAGTATATCCCATAATTTTAGGAATATGATAAGCTTAAAAGCAACGGCATTGAAAATGAGCTATAATTCTCAAAGTTTATACAATATTTATTATAGATTGCCTTTTAAGCTGGATTTCTAAGCATGTTCTTTGACCCAGAATAAAAATAAGTACAAATGCAAGTAATGTTTGAAAACTCTTAAATCTGATAATTTTTTTACCTTGTCAGGAAGTGTTTAAAATATGTGTTCATTAACATGCAGGAAATATCAGAATAATGATAAACTTTTTCTTAGCCAATGGGTGTTAAACTCATTATGAGATCGTGAATTCTTAATTCATGAATTAACAAATATTTCCTCAGTCTCTACCCTAAGAAAGGTACTTGGGCAGCCATAGGAGACTACTGGGTCATTGGACCTGGTGGGTTGAAAGGGAAGAAAACAAAGTTGGCAAAGAAAGCTGGTGATCCAGGGTCAGGATGAAGCTGAAATGAGCTTGTCTGCAGGGGATAGACTGAGAAGACTGAGTGATTAAAGTCGTGCCAGTGAACTCAGGGTCAGGAAGAGGGTGAGCACAAAGTCAGGAAACCAATGAAGGTGATAAGCTGAGAAATTGGAAAAGATGGCCTCAGCTGAATGGGGCGGTGGATATAATTCAGCTCAGTGCAGTGCAGATTGATTGAGTTCCTACTAGATGTTTAATGTAGTCCACCATAGCTTTGAAAAATTAAGAAAGAAAACTTGGTGAACACACAATCTGTGATGTCAAATATTCCTTCTTCTTCATAGTAGATAGTGGTACTGATGATTAAATCCCATTTCTAGAGACCACTAGACATCATTTTACAACTTAGGTTTTCCAAAGCATACATAGCATCTCATAGTGGGAAAGGATCTTAGATGTAATCTAACCTAGCCTGTTGCCCCAGGCTGAAATCCCCATGGACATTTACTTTAAAAAAAGGTAACACTTTTAAGGATCATATTGCATTATCAAAGGGAAGCAATGCAGTTGCTCTGTGTTATTCTAGTTTGGAAGCATCAGGCTGGAGAAATATCTTTGGTATCTTAGTTATCGGATAGATTTCCTAGCATTGTTATTCTAGCTTTGCTCCTCTGGGATCAAGTTTTAGCTTGACGATATCTTTTCCAAAACCTGGCGCTCAGAGATTAATTTCTAGATTTGCCCTGATTAGGAAGAGTCTGGGGAATGCTGCTTAGGGTCATTTCACTTCAATTCATACTTTGCAAGGCTTATGAGAATCTCTGGCTCAACAGAGCTCTAATTTGGCCACTGTATCAGTCAGGATTCTTAGCTGTAAGTAGCAGAAACTCATTGTGATGGATATATAGAGAAAATTAATTAATTTTTAAAAATTGGGTAGCTCACACAATCTCTTCCAGAGCCAGACAGCTAGGCTCAGGGTTTATGTAGCCAGGAATGGGACACCAAACCATATTTCAATATGAATCCCGATGGAAAGACCACTGCTACTGGGCACCAGACTCCAGATCTTTACTTCCTACACCACCAAAACTGTAACCCAAAGCTGCAGCTAGAATCACCATTGCTGCTGCCTGAATGCAGCAGAGTGGCTGTCCAATTCTCCCCATGCAAGCTCTGAGTATGGCTAGGACGGGTGTCCATGACATGGCTGCAAGATTGGCACACTGTGCCAAAAAAGAGTAGAATTCTTCAAACACAGGCAGGGGGTTCAGAATCTGGGAAGTCAACAAGACCAGCAAAATAACCCTTAGTGTGCCTTGACTGCTTTACTTCATATGTTTTCACTTGTGCTCCTCCCGAGACCAAAAACTCTCTCTCAAATCAGTTACTTTTCTAAGATGTCCTGGAATAGGTAAGGGATTAAATGTTTTACTTTCTAAATAAAACCTTTTCTTACTAGTTTACATACTGACTGGATGCATGAATAAGAATACTAAGGTCATTATTTTTAAAAACAAGTTATGCTAGATGAATAAATCCTAGAGATCTACAGTACAGCATAATGCCTATAGTTAACAATACTGTATTGAATACTTAAAAAATTGCTCAGAGTGTAGATTTTATATTGAGTGTTCTTATAGTTAAAAAGTAATTATAGTAAATAAACAGAGGGAGAAATCTTTTGGAGAGTTATAATGTTATATAAGTTATAATGACAACACATTATTAAAGATTTACTGTGTTTAGCCCTGGTGGATAACAAAAAGCTCTATTTTCTTCATGTGCATGGAAATCATTGGCATGAATAGAAGAGAATGTGGAATTGTAATAGTTTACACAGTATGACATTGTGGAACTTCATTTATCCGGGAGTTGAGAATTCAGAACTTCTTCTCCACCCCAACAGTGCATTATTAGATCCTCTGGACAATACAGAATATGCTTAGTTAAACAGCTTCTTTAAAATACCTTCTCAGATTTATAATGATAGACTTAGATAATAATCATAATACAAAATTCACTAGCGCTCATGGTGCTGTCAGACAGCATCCTGAGTGCCTTGCGTGAATTAATTGAAGGCACTGCTGTTATCCCATTTTACATATGAGAACACTGAAGCAGAGAGAAGAAGTTACTTGCTCAGGACTCTACCTTTCATACATGGCCAGAGACAGGGATGGAACCCGGGCATTCTGATCCCTCAGCCCAGCTGCCTGTTAGAAAATTGGAGGCAGCGATAATATAGGGTTTCTCTATGCTGGATCGGAAGTAGAATCTCTGCACTAAGGTGCTCCCATGGTTGGCATGTCTCAGCTGAAATGAGAAGCCATTTTACTGCCAGCAGTACAGAAAAATATGCCGACCTTTTTTCCTCTCAGCCCAATCCCAACTGCAGGGTGCAGTGTGACTACCCAGTGTGAAAAATATTCCAAGCATTTCAGCTGAAAAATTCTAATGGAGCTCTGATGCCTTTTGTGACTTTGTTCAGATTCGTTTAGTACACCAAGCATAAACTGCTTAAATCTTTTACATGTAACCATTCTATTGCCTATTAATTAGAACTGTCTTTTAATTGCACGGGTGCTTCAGAATTAAGTCAATATAGTTACAGGGATAGTATCCCCTGGGGGGGGGGGTGCAGAAATTTCTTTATAGAAAGCTAGGGATGTTAAAAACAACAGAAGCAGCAAACAATAGAACCCCGAATAACATCTACAAAACATCCCCACAAAAACCTTCATAAATCATTTAAGGATAAAACTCCATTTTCCTAGCTGCAGATTAGAATACACGTGGTGCTTAGCTCCTTCCATGTCCCACTGAGTTGTGATGTCGTTGAAGGTTTCTTTGTGTCTTCTGCTCCCTCTTTTTTAAAAAAATTATTTCTTCTTCCCCCCATGTAAGGTAGTCAGTACACTCCTTCTGTCTTCAGACTCTCAAAACAGGAAAAGATTATACATCACTCTTTTCCATTTGATGGACTGGTTCTATTTTTTATTTCACTGATTAACCATTACCTCATCCAAGCATTTGCATTTTAGGTCATTTTATCTCTCACTGTCTAAAGGAATGTCAGCTATTGACAAAGGTTAGGGAAATTTGGGGTAAGGGAGAAAGGACTGAAATGATTCAAATGTAGGTCCTGAAGGCAAACTTAATTTAGCATTTTGGGGTGATGCTGAAGTTGAGCAGTGGGCTTAAGAGAGGTTCCCTTCCCCCCGACCTTCCTGTTCTCTCTGTTGGCAGAGGTTGGTGGAGACTCGGAGGGTCCTGGGCCTCATCTCGCCTTCCTGCACTGTGCTCCAGCAGGCCCACGCCCTTCACACTGTCCACCCTTCTGTCCCTGCTCAAGACCACTCCTCCTCTCCCCTCCCCTGGCCCCAACCTCAGCCACTCCTCTAACTTCCCCTCCCTCACACCGAAAATGCCCAGAAGCATATATGCTGATTGCCATCAAAAGCTCTTTTGGCTGATGTCATGAAGCTCCTGACACATATTCGTTAATGGATGATGACTATATTTAATGCTATTTTGGATAATGCTGCTTTGAAAAATAATCCCACAACCATCCTCACGCCGCATTCTGTGGCCTCTATTTCAAATGGTATTAGCTCCTTACTCTCAGGGGTTCTGAGTCAGGCTTTTTATAGTTCACACAACCTAGATTTGCGAGTCACTGTGCACAATAAATAGCATTCCCACAGCAGCCACGGGGTTTGGAATCAGTGTTAGGTGTCGCAGCCGCTAACGATAAATGAATTGTAGAATTCATGTTGTTCTGAGGCCTCAGTTTCTTCATACCCAAAATGAGAGAATTGGATGAGTTGCTACTTTCTAACATTTATTTTTAATCAATGGCACTTCTCTTACTTATCTTTTATTTCAAGTAAAAACTTTTTAGAAACTTGAATATTATCTTCAAATAACATTGTGCTTTTTGTTGAAGGATGAAGCTTACACTAAATTGGAAAAGAGCAAAAAGCAAAGCATACAAAGCTGGTGGGAGATATTGGACCATGTGCTCCTTCTCACGGTTACAAATAAAGAGAAAATGGGCAGAGGAGAGGGGCAAATAAAGAAAGATCTATCTGCTCATGTTGTGCTGCCATCCTTGGAAGCATGTTGACAAGACCTTGGAGATATCATTTCTTTTTCTTGTGACCTTCCTCAAGTCTTGAAAGGACGTGGTGTGCAACTAATTAGAGCCCCCATATTAGCCCAGAAGAAATTGTCAGTGAAGTTAATATTCAAGGACCAAATGAAAGCTGCCATCTGTAGCAGGATGTTCCAGCAGAGCAAGGGTGACCACTGGGATAATGTGTTCCAGGGATAGACAGGGTGACATTGAAGGACCCTGTTTTCCTGATTCTATGATAGTCAACAAAACACAGCACATATTAAATAGCTATGGTTTCTTGGTTGTGCTTTGTATAATCTGGTCTCCCCTGCCTCTTTTCCTCATATCTTAGTTCTGGGTTTGGAGTACTAATTTGTCATTATGTGCCTCTTTTTCCACCTCTTCAGCACCCATTCAGCCTCATTTGTTTTCTTATTTCTCTTCTTTCTTCTTCTACCTATTAAGAAACCTGTCATATGTCAACCCCTGGGGACTCAAGTGGTAGTTTCTTCAATTCATAGACTACCTAATTTTACCTACTACTTGGGAGATGGGGCTAAGGTTTCCTTAAAAATTTATTTATTTATTTATTTTTTTGTCTTTTTGTGACCGGTAAGGGGATCGCAACCCTTGGTGTGGTGTCGCCGCACCGCGCTCAGCCAGTGAGCACACCCGCCATTCCTATATAGGATCCGAACCCGTGGCAGGAGCGCCGCTGCGCTCCCAAGTGCTGCACTCTCCCGAGTGCGCCACGGGGCCGGCCCTCCTTAAAAAATTTTTAAAAAAATAAATACATAAATAAAAAATCATACGTGTGTTTATATCCCTAAGGCTTAAATAATTAAAAAGTGTACTGTTTGAGGAAAGATAGTTTCTAACGAGCAACACACAAAGAAGGAAATCTAATTTCCCAAGTGATATTCCTGACAAACCATGAACTCTATATAAGGAGGCAGAACACCTTTCTCTGGTGATGGAGCTACCACATCCCTACGCTGACATCATAGAAAAGCCTTTGTGCATAAATAGACTGTGTGTTAATAAAATAATATTTATGATTCAGCTTCCTTTTTTCTTTTAAGTATCAAGCTGTATCCTGGAGGAACAAAAATAAAAGAAGTTGATGTCTACAATATAACTATTAAGGGGAAATTTGCTCCACTGTTATTTGGATGTAATTGGTACTGAGCATCACAATGCACTTGTAATTGGGTCTGTACTTGTTCACTTCAAGGGTTCCATGCTATTTCTACTTGAACCCATTTTTTTGATACCGTTCAGCTCAGCAGTGCCAGCTAACTCTTGTTATGCAGTTGAAAAACTGTGGCCATTAAAAATAGGATACGGTGTGATTTTGTTTTGCAGCACTGCATGGAAAATCAGTTGCTGTTCATAACAGCTCTGTGGTTGGTTGATTTAAAGCAGGGGGGTGACTTGGAATTGACAAGCAGACAGTTTGTGAAAAGGGATATTGTATCTTTAAGGCTTTCTGACTGATTGTGTTTAACTGCGCCACGCAGCAGGCAGTAATTAGGCTCTAGCTTCACCGAGAGACTTAAAGCACTGGCTCTGGTTCTCAGTTCTCCAGATTTTTTTAAAGCACCGACATTTTTGGATTTGAATACATGATAATTGTTTTAAAATTGTGAGTGAGCATGTGAGTGAGCAAATGAAAAGCCAACCCCAGGGGCTTGCTGTGCAGACTGCCTCTGGGACCACCCTGTGCCAACGGGCTCTTGGCTCTTGGGAGACCAGGCAGCCTCACTGGGAAGCAGTGAGAAACCGATAGGAGCACATGACACCACTGCTGGAGGAGGTCTAGGTGCTCTTGAAATGAAGGGACGGCAGCTCTCCTAGTGTGACACGGTGTCTTCTATCCCAGTTCACAAAGTTCATGAGACTCTAGTTGAAGAATGCTACTAAAATTAAAAGACAAAATGCCTAACAATTTGTATTTAGAAGAAAGAGAAATTTCCCTCTCCCTAAGGTTATTAAGTAGAAAAGAGAGTATTTTAGAAATAAATCAAACATACCATCAGTTTAAGGAATATTTTTCATCCACCACCTTTCCTCCCCTACTCCCTCACTCCTTCTATAAAATCCCTTATTACTGTTTTGGAAAGTGGTGAACATCATCAATTTGTTACTATTTGGTAAAGAATGAGTTTCAGGTTTTCCATGCATTTGTTATCACAGAGGAGCTGTAGACAGATTTTACACTGACCTTACAAAAATGGACATTCAGTTACCGTCGGGTTGACCACGGTGACTGTCTTCATTATCAAGCAGGCAACAGAGAATGGGTTGCAACTATGTGCAAAATGCTGTACTGGATGCTGTGAGAGATAAAAATTGCTCTGAAAATGTAATTGTGATTTTTTTCCGAATTGTATGTATAAATCCCAAAATGAACTATCTTCTACTTTAAGAGCATAGACACAGTTTAGTATAGCTTTACCACATTAAAGCATGGATTAAAAGTCAAACATTAGCCACCAGAAGAGGATTCTGATTTTTAAAAGTTGTTTCTACCACTTTTAAGCTAATGTTTGTCCATTCTCTATAGAGTTTACAACAATCAGAAGCACATTTTTTTTTTCTTGGTCTTGATTTTTTTTCTGGACTGCCTTGAAGATAAATTACTTTAATCTGTAAGCTAAGTTGCATTGAAGTATTTATCTTTCTCAACATGCTTTGTCCTAAGGTCAGTACTTTGGAAGATTTGATCTAAATAAATTATAAATGTGTATCAAAGTCTATTTGCTATTAGAGCAAACACATTAGAAATACGTCCCATTATTACTTTAAATGAACCAAAGATGAATTCCATTCTATAGTTCAAATTTCAAGTGTGGATATGTACTTTTATATTTGTTTATGTCTAAATGTTCAGGTCAATATTTCTATAAATCCCTAAGGTTAGCTCATTTTATAGTGCTGATAAATGCCCCTTGGAATTAGGATATGTAGAAGATCAACGATAACATTGCATTTTTTTTCCAAAGTGACAATGAGCCTAATTCACTGTCACTTAATGCCAGGTGTTTCTCCCCCTAGTATTAAGTTCTTCAAAACAGTGGCTGCATAGGACACCATTCACAGAAGCTTAGTGCTGGGGAGAAAATGATTACATTAAATCGAATGATATGAATAATTCATGACATCACATTTTGTAATCCTGGTGTTAAGCATAAAACCAGTGGTTTATTTTTCAGCAAAATGTTTTTGTATCATTTTAGATAGAGCATCATGCAAAACAATAACTGCATACATAATGCAAGAAAGATGGTGGTGAACAGCATCTGTGATAGTGCTTGCAGTATCATGTGGGCTGTGATCACAATAAACGCATTTTGAGCCAATGCCCACGGGTGCCCAACGTTTGCTGGAATCTTCTAAGTCCAATAGAATGGCTGCCTTTTAATTTGTTTTTGAATATTACACCTGACCTTTAACACGGATTTGAAAATCAGTCCTTGTACATTGCTAAAACTACAAATACTTTTGTCCCCTTTCCTTTCAGTTTATTTGGAGGGCAATTCTATTGGGGGTAAACAGCTGATTTTTAAAATGACGTTTGATTTTCCAATATGGAGTTGGAAATACTGGAAAAATCCATAGAGTCTGAACTTATATTCTTCTATAAACAACTCAAATATTCTGGGATAAAATGTCAGTTATTTAGCAATTCAGCCAGGTACTTACTAGGAATGTCATTTATATCTCTGGGACTAAATAAATAATTTCTTGTCTTATTTGAGTCTTCTCCCTACTTTCTAGAGAAAGCATCTTTTCTTTGTAATTATCAAAGGAGATTGAGGATGACTGCAACCTTCATGAAACAGTTTCCAGGTCATGCACACTGTAGCAATACACGAGTCTGATTTTTCTGCTGCATTTCAGGCTGAAATAATTGTGTACCTGGACCATCTGCAACTGCCTTTTCCAGCACCTTCCTGTGGACAGCTCCAGGGCACTCTCCAGAAGCCAGAATGGACTCCTGCTGATTCGCCCACATATTTGTCTTGAATGAAAGAATGGCGTATGCCAGTGGATTTCAAAGCTTTTCACAAAACATCGCCACATCTGAAGTCTCAAGAGCTTATGTCAAGCGTTTGTATTACTTACAACTAATTAAATATACCATCCATGTTTTACAACATGAACACATCTGCTGATAATGTAACCTGTATTATTATTATTATTTATTTGAAACAACATATTAGTAATTAATGGTTGGTCAATAACCTTGAAATCCTGACCTATTTAGCGTAGACGTTAATTATGTATAAAAATAGTTTGATTTTAAATATTTTTCACAAAAATAATTCAGAAGCATGTTAAACTGTCTTGTTTTAAAATTTATTTACTGTGATACCAAGCATATTGTTTAAATTCCTACCTTTTAAAATTTGAAGCAGATTGCCAAAAGTGGTGGTCTTAAATATGCTAAGTGAATCAATGTACAGTATATGCGTGTATTGAAACAACACTCTGTACCCCACATATATGTACAAATAAATGTTAAAATTTAAAAATAAAAGATTTTAAGAAGACCGCCAAAAAGGGTAGATTATGAGTGTTGTTAGAGAAAAGTTAAGAGGGTTAACATTTAAATGCAAATTATAATGATTTGTTGAGAATGTTTAATGGCAAATATCTGATGACCCAGTTATTGAATTCAAATATAAAAATGCTGAGATGCACAATTTATGGTAGCCTGAGATCTATTCTTCATATCAAGAAGATATAAAATTACCCAGATTTAACTGAAAGCAGAAGTCAAACTCTAAGAAGAAACTGATATTCTTCCAAGGAGTGCAGGTTCTATGCTAAAGACACAAAGAGTCTTATTGTTTAATACTGTACCACAGTTGGATTGTGACAGAAGTTGGATTTCTACGTCATCCCCCGCCCCCTGCTTCTTATTTCTACAATCCTCTTTAAAGTTACTAGTTTTTGGATGACTGATTCTGGTGTTGACCATATGATCACTTGCTCATCCTGTTCTGATGTCATCACACAGTTGCTCTACAAGAGTCCGCAGATCTTGGGTTTCCCCGCTTCCTCCAATTTCTTCTTATCTGGTTTAGTAATACATAACTTATTTTTGGCAATGGCTATCCAAAACAAGAGAGGAATCGTCTGTAGTATAATTCCAAGTTTGAGTACAGAGAATTATAAAAAAAAAGATTGCTAAAATAAAATACTGTTTATCTAAATAATAATTATTTTCATTTTTTTTCTTTAATAACATAGCTATTCTATACTGGATAAAAGGAACACAAACTCCAGTGCCTGTTTGGTCACTTATCAGTCCCATAAATTTGGAAAAATCAATGAGTAACTCAGAATCTCATCTTTTTTATCTTTAAAATGGGAATAAAGAAAACTTCTTGGATTTGCTGTGGATAATAAATAAAATAAGGTACAGCAGAATATCCCGTAATAACTTTCCATGGAAATAATAATTGTTCTGGATGTTAAAAGAATTCCTTTTCCTTGTCAGTTAATATATTACTAAAGACTACTTTAAAATTTTTAATTTGCTAAAAAAACAAATAAACCAACACATTTGGAGGTTCATATGTACCTTTAAAAATACCCTTTTAAGATGCTAAATCAGTGATGTGTGTTTTCATGTGTATCTTGCCTTCACACACTTAAATGTGTAACCTTGAAAGTAGTAAAATTTGTTGAGCTGGCTATTTCCCTGCCTCCTCAGAACATATGTCAACTGAGCAGCAGAGAATTAGCTGTAGCAAAGAGAAAGATAGTTCAGTGGAAGCTTGTTCAATAATTAATTCGCTGAGTAAGTGTATGAATATTTGATAAATATTTACTCAACTATGTGTATCATGTAGCATCCGTTGCATACCAAAGAATTTGCAAAGGTAAAAACTGCCAGTCACAGGCATCAAAGATCAGGAGATTTCAAGATCACAAGTCGGAGAAGAGCAAATTATTTCACATAATATAAGTCTAGAAATGTAAATCCATGACTATGCACATGATGCTATTCTGGGAGGGAGATATGAGGCCTTGTCCTCCACTGTTCTTCTAAAGTGTATCTGGCATCACATTTTAATTTAATAGCTGCTGCATGTCCATGTGTGAGATAAAATATTCTGACGCACATATGAAATGGAATTGTAAAATATCGACCTTAGATCCTCTTGAAATTCATACTGTGGTACTAGGAAAGAAGCGGTGGGTGATCCATTGCTGTGCCCTTAATGGAAACAGTTTGCTTCAGCATCTAAAGATCAAGCATTGAAACTCAATAAACATTTGTTAATTCCCCTATTCAATGCACTGTGCACAAAGAGAAGAGAAATTAATGTTTGTGAATCTTTTGAGTGAAGAAAATGTAAAATTTAATTCTTGTGTAGTAAAAACAAATAAAATTAAGATGATCTCCAATTTCTGGAAAGGTCATTTTGTAGCTGGAATTTAAAAGTTTCCATTTTCCTATTTAGCTAATCACTCAGAAAGTGGGTTCTAACATAAATTCCTCACAAAATCCTCACGAATTCTTACCACTCTCTCCACACACGCTACCTCTCAGCTCGTTCCAGGTCCTTTGGCTTTCATGGGGGTGGGTGTGAAGTCACAAATAGAAGGTGGGAGTGGCTGCTCTTCTTGGCACCCCCTGCTGGCCAGAGTAGTACTAATGATGGCTCCGGCGAGGCCTCATCTTCTCTCTTCCAGCCCATATGAACTGTTGCCATGGCAGCCACTGCAATAAAAAGGAAGGGAGCCCAGGGGCTGCAGCATGTGGAAAAAAGAGATGACCCCAAATGAGGCGCTGGAATAGAATGCCTCCAGGATTTCCCCCTGAACACAGATGACTGATCTTGCAGAAAACTGTTCTACCTGGTTTTATTCACAAGAACCATATTCTGTTCCTTAATTATGGTTTTGTTGTTCACACCACTGTACTTCCATTCTCTATTTGCTTATTACACTCTTCTTTTACACAGGATTGATAAAGTAAAAATAAGCTGAACAAAGGCAAACAAAGAGAGAGTAAGACGTGGCTTTTACAATATTAGAAGCAGTTTATGAATTAGAAGACTTAATACTTTTATGACAGCAATGCTTCTCAGATTGATCTACAGATACAATGCAATCCCTATCAGAATCCCAGCTGGCTTCTTTGTAGAAATTGGCAAGCTGATTCTAAAACTCATATGGAATTGCAAGAGACTCAAAAGAGCCAAAACAACCTTGAAAAAGAAAAAGTTGGGGAACAAACTTCCTGATTTCAAAATTTAACTGCCAAGCAATGGTAATCAATACAGTGTGATACTGGCACAAAGGTAGACATATAAATTGATAGAACAGATTGGGAGTCCAGAAATCAACCCATGTGTCTATACTCAATTGATTTTCAACAAAGTCCCCAGACCATTTTATGGGCAAAAAATAATCTTTTCAACAAATGGATAGACAAATGAAAAAAAAAAAAAAAAAGTTGAACCCTCACCTCAAACCATACACAAAAATTAATTCAAAATAGATCAAATACTTAAATGTAAGAGCTATCTGTATGAAACTCTTAGAATAAACTAGAGGGGTAAATTTTCATGACCTTTGTTTTGGCAATGTATTCTTAGATATGACACCAAATGCATGAACAACAAGAGAAAAAAACAAATAACTGGGACACCATCCAAATTAAAAACATTTGTGCTTCAATGGACACTATCAATAAAGTAGAAAGACAACCCTAAGAATGAGAGAAAATGTTTGCAAGTCATATGTCTGATAAGAGACTTGTATTTATGTATATATGTACATGTGTACATATGTAATATGTACATATGAGAGACTTGTAATGTAAAAACTCTTACAACTCAATAATGAAGAGTAATAACCCAATTAATAATGACCAAAGGATCTGAATAGACACTTCACCAAGGATAAAAAAAATAACCAATAAGCATACAAAAACATGCTCAACATAATTAATAATCAGGGAAATGCAAGTCAAAACCAGGATGAGATGTCACTTCACACTTACTACAATGGCTGGAATAAAAATAGCAAGGTGCTGGCAATGACCCTCACACACTGTTGCTGGGAAAGTTGAATGATGCAGCCACTTTGGAAAATACTTTGGTAATTCCCTAAATGATTAACATAGAGTTACCATATGGCTCATAAACTCTACTCCTAGATATATTTCCAAGAGAAATGAAAACATTTGTCCACACAAAAACTTGTACACAAATGTTTATGGCAGCATTACTCACAATAGCCAAAAGGTGGAAAAAATCTAAATGCCCATTAACTAATGAACAAATAAAATGTGGAATATCCATACAATGGAATGTAATTCAACATAAAAACAAGAAGCACTGACACATGCTACAACATGGGTGAACCTTGAAAAGATTGTACTGAGTGAAAGAAGCCAGTCACAAAAGGCCACATATTGTATGATTTGATTTATATGAAATGTCCAAATAGGTAAATCTATAGAGATAGATAGTAGAGTAGTGGTTGCTTAGGACTGGAGGTAATGGGGGAATAGAAAGGTGATAGATAAATGGTACAGGGTTGATTTTTGAGATGACAAACATCTTCTAAAATTGGCTGTGGTGATGTTTGTACATATCTGTGAATATGCTAAAACCATTGAAATGTACACTTTAAATGTGTGAATTGTATGGTATTTAAATTATATCTCAATAAAGCTGTTAAGATATGAAATGACTTTTACAATACTAGAAGCAGTTTACATGGAGAGAGGGCCAACTTTCATCCAAACTGTATCCTCATGTTTCCACGACCTTCTGACAGCCCTCTTCTTTGGAGCTCCTTGTTTACGGGCAGTTGCTTCCCCTACAGACCATCCCAGGGGCTGAAATTTTCAGTCCCTTCTGGTGCTTACAGATAATTAGAACTATCATTGACATTTGACCTCTTCTAGTCTACAAACTCCTGGTTTCCTTAGGTTTGAAGCTTTGTGCTTTCCAAGAAAACATTTAGCTTGTTTAATAAACTAACCCAAACAGATGAGAAAAGGCTAGAGATCTTTATGGTTCACCTCTTCTCACAAATGCACTACATTTTGAACGTGGCCTCTAAAGACTGTGTGACTTAGAGCTTAGAAGTTGCCTAACTAAATAGCTACTACAAACTCATTCTCTTGTGCCTACCCCTAAAGAGGAAGGAAAACTAAAAATGCAATTTCCACGTCTCCCTCAAAGCTAGGGTGACCAGGCAACACAGTTTACATGAGATTCAAGCAGAAGAAAGCTGAGGTTTTCTCTTTCTTGACACAGCTGTCACAAATGCTCCTTTTTCTTTCATCTTGCCTTAAGTAATATCACTATAAGTAATATCACTACAGCAGCCACCTTGGCACTCTGCTCATGAGAATTACATAGATACTGCCTATGACACCTATGAGCCACTGAACGAATGTCAATAGCTACCTGTCTTCAGAATTCTTGGTAGGAAAAACCAAGTTGCTTAAGCTCCTCTTAATCAGGTGTTCTGTAACTGGCAGGTGATAATAATCCTTACTGAAGCTTTATCATTTTGTATTTGATGTCTATTTCAAAAGAGTGGTGGGAATTTCAGGATTTATATTGGAAAGAGAATTGGAATAGACAGACTAGTAGGAAAATATTTTGGGGCAAATGAAGTCTGATTGTGCCCTTGAAATCAAGAATACATACTGTATACACTTCATGTTTACATAGGCAACCCCAACATTATAATAATTCTTCTCCTAATAATTTTAGGTACATGAATATACTCTATATCAGTGTAAGGGAGTAGAAAAAGGACTGAATCTAGAGTTAAAAAGCTGGATTCAAATTCTGACTCTTCTTATTAGCCTGTGTTACCTTTTCTCCACCATATCCCTAGCTCTTAGAACAGTGCTTGAAAAAGCATGAATATTTGATAAACATGTTTCTAAGCATATTGAATATTATGTTTATAATAGATAAATATATGTAACTCAGTATAGATGTAAAAGAAAAGACATGTTATAAATACCAATCACAGAATTGTATACTCTCAGCTAAAATGGACAATTACAGATGAGAAAACCAGGAATTTAAAAATATAAGATCACTAAGACGTAGCTTTGCTCTTCTTGTCCAGAGTAAACACTGATGAAGAAGCGGGCTAACTTTGAGGAAGTCAAGTAAAATCAGAGGCCCCAAAGAGAAATGACATATGGGAGCTTGATGTAGAAAAGTAAAAGCTCAATGACAACTGCACATTAGTGTCACCTAGGGATATTGCTAAACACACAAATGCCAGTTCCTCACCCACTGACAGTCTGATTTAATTGGTCTGTGATGAGGTATAGGTATTTATATGTTTTGAAACGTCTCAACATTATTTTGATATGCAACCAAGACTGGGTGACACTGGCATAGAAAAAAAAATGACAGGCTTTGGAAAAAGATGAAGCTATGTTTGAATCTGTAATTGATCTCTTACTGGTTAGGGCTGGGCAGAATGGGGGGGGTAGAAAGTTACTTATCATTTCTTAGCCTCAGTTTTCTCACCTGTAAAATGGGGATGACTGTAATACCTCTCTCCTAGAGATGTGAAGATTAAATGAGATGATGTAGACCCTGTTCCTAATACACTGGTCATTTAATACGTTTTAACTATTGTAGGTAGCATTTTAGTGTTGATTCCTGCTGATGCTTTGTTGCAGGTCATAAGGGAACCTACAGCCATTGGGATTGGTGAGAGAAGGGAGTTGGCCTGTAATGGACGCATACAGTTTCTCTCTGGATTTTGGTGGCACAATAGCATTGATTAACAGCATCTTAGTTTATATAATCCTCAACTTTAAAATTTAATTTTTCTTAATTTGCTGGAAATACAGAATTCCCCCAACAAGCTAATATAGAACACAATGGAGGGGTCATCTGAGACCAGTTGCTGGCCATCTCGAGTCATCCCTCCTAGAGGGTGTTCAGTTTTAGAGTTTTAAAAAAGTAGCACAAACTTTATTTATTTATTTATTTATTTATTTATTTATTTATTTATTTATTTATTTATTTATTTATTTATTCATTGTGCAAGCTTTCAGGTTCTAGAATCACATTAAAATTATCCTGCTCATGGCTAATATAGTGCCTAGCTTATAATCAGCATTCAGGAAATATACTTTTAATTGAATTGGTTCCTTTTTTGCTGACAGTTCTGTTTGCCTCACTGTTCCTACTTGACAGTCTTCCAGGGTTAGCAGATGAGAACATTACTTCGGAGTGAAAATCCAGGTGACTATTGTCTACATGAGCAATATTAGGTCCCTGCTCCTTCCCTCTTCAATATTAATTTTACATTTTGATGAAACTCACTCAGTTGGTTTTTTAAAGCCTGGTTTACTTACCTTTTTTGTTCCTGGCTTGAAATCCCCTGAAATGTACTCCTTATTCTTCCATACGTCGATCTTTGTGCATATACCTTGTTCAAACTTCAAAATACCTATGGATCATCACCTGTTTTCCCTTCTCTCTTTTACAGAAGAAGAAGGGGCTCCCCTCACTTCCAGGTCTAAAGCTCTCTGGGGATGCTCTCAGCTTCTCTTCCATATGTCTTCTCCTCTGGGGTATGGTGCGTCCACTTAAGCTTTTCACAGTGGAACATTTAATGTGTCCTTTTCCATTTGTATCTCCTCTTCTGCTTTCAAATGTGCTCCATTTTCTCTGATTTTTCAGACACACACACATCCACACATGTGTGTGCACATTAATTCAATGCCACCTGAACTCCTTTCTGCCTCGACAGCCATTGCAGGCTACTGTTCTATTTCTCTCTTCCCTCGACATCCTGTTGTCTTTGTTCTCCTTTCATTTTCGTGGCTCTTTCTATTTACTTTTTCATTTGCCCATAGATGAATGAAAATTATAAGATTCAATTCTTATTTTTTCACTTTTCTCTTTTTGCATCTCTTTGTAGAATTCATGTATTCTTATGATATCAAATAACATATAACATCTGCAGTTCAATTCTTTATTTATTTATAGCATAAATATAGCTAATTCACCTATTTGCTTATTTGAAACACAAAACAATAACTATGTGCATGACCATAAGAACAAAAATTAATAACCTCATCCTTATGATAATTTTTAGATCTTCAGTCTGACTCTTAGATCTTATCATCACCTCCAACAAGGTGTCAAAAATCAAGCTAATTCTTTTACCTACAAAATATTTCTACCAATGCATCATCATTTCCATTATGACTTTGCCTTGATTGTTCGAAACCACATTTTATCCCTTCCTCTCCTCACACACGGTATTCAATTTATTTCTCTTCCATCATGCTCATTCCTTTTTCCTATTCTTATGGACACTCTGGTACAAACCTCTTGCCTGCAGTAGTGTAACAGAGTCTAACTGGCTACTTGGCCAAAGCCTTTCCTCATTTTAGTCTTTCAGCACGTGATTTCCAAGTTATTCTTTCCCAATGCACAAGCTACATCTCCTATTCAAAAATACTGTTAATGACTTTCTATTAGCAATAGAACAATGCTCAGACTTCTTAACCTATCAGTCAGCACCTGGTGGTCTCCCTGTGAATTATTTACATACACTATCCACTTCAGGTGATCATAATTTCCAGATATGTCAAAGGTATTTCTTCATCTCCCTTCCAGGAGCTAAACCTATCCTTCCTTACAGTCCAAGTTCAAGAATCTGATATTTCCAGCCCTTACTAACCACCTCACCTTTATACATACTAGGCAACACATTGGTTTTCAATAAATACCTGTCTCCTTAATGGTTAGTATATGTGCACTGCCCTTGGAAGAGAATGTAAGGACCTTGCCAGCAGGGAACACGTGTGTGCCATATAGCTGTAGGTAGAATATCCGAGGAAATTTTTCTATTAGCCAGACTCAAACAAACAATTGTTGATATCAGTGATTTTTTGTTTTTCAATTCCAAGTAGCATAAAAACTAAATATAAATTGTGAGCATTGCTGATTAGCCTCTTGAAATGACTATTTTTTTTTAGAGTGAGTAATAATGAGTGTTTTGCTGATGTGCTGATAAAGTAAAAGAATGGGAAAGAGCCACAGGGAGAGCGTGAGAGAGCAAGAGACAGAACTATATTCATTCTTTACATGTTTAAGTAGGAGAAACTAAGTACTTAAACTTTTGTGTTTCTCAAGCATAAGCATTATAGCATTTTACTGAAATAACATACAGAGATAGTGAAAAATAAACACATTATAATGCTTAGATCTCCTCTTCCGTAGTGATCATATTTTATCTGCTATGAGAGGAGCTCTTTTATTGTCTTAATTTTGGTAGCCCAATTCTGCTCAGAATTTTAGTGCTTATACAGGCACGGGGATTGACAGTTAAAAGGCACATATTTGCCTATGTTACATGTACATGGAAGAAAACCAGCAAAGAAAGGTATTAGAAGGGATAGAGCAGGTTGAGTATTTTTTGTTTCTGGCAGTTTCTCTTTCTATAGTTTTTTTTTTTTTCCCCTAGAACCCTCTCTTGCAGTTGGTTCAGAATCCATTTTTTTAAAAAATCTGGCTTCACTCTGTTACCATTTCCTGGCTATTTCCTAATCTGGGAGAAAGCCATCTATCTCCTTTCCTTATTTCTAGTAATTAAACTGAAAAAGACCCATTGCCTAAGGGCTCCTGAATAACAATGCATAGAGACAAAATTATCCCTCTACTTCACCCTTGACGCTCCAGGAGAGGAAACCTGGCTGGGTGCCTCTGTCAAGGGCCTGCCTGGCGCTAGTCTGAAGTTACCTGTAGGCTTAGGAGCAATGCCCAAGGCCTGCCATGTGGGCTGTGAGCCTCCCGTGCCACTGGCCAGCCTTCTCCAATGAACCTGTCCACTGCTAAAGCCAATTGTAACTCATTTTTACCTTTCCTTTAAGCAACAAAAAACCAAGAATTTAGTTGTTGTCTAGTTGAGTAGACATTTTCCTTAGTGGCAAAGTGGTGCAAATAATATGAGTCCTAAAACATTTCAGTTTGATGGATAGTGATGGTACAGCTCCTGGATTTTTGTCACCAGGAGCTGCTTTTATTGGCTCTCTCCCCTGGGATTTTAACATCCAACTGTGAATGATAAGTCATCTTTCCTCCTCTCACCCAAAAAGAAAATTTGAGCACTTTATGCTTACTGGGGGTGGGGTGGGGTGGGGTGGGGGGGTGGGGAGAATATAATTAATTTGTGGTTTTACCATGCAGGGACCTAACACGACTCTATCTCTAGGAAATAAATGACATCCCAGGTGGTAATGTTCTTGCTGTTTGAACGACTTACTTTCTCTGCTTTCTTTGCCTAATCACCCTTGTGACCCTGATATCTGACCTCCATCTAACCCCCCAGGATTAACCAACTTAACAGTGATCTTTAGGTATTCTCTAAAAGCACACACCAGGTTATACCTGCTTTTAGAAGCTTTCATTGTCACGTTTAGGACTTATTAATCGTATGAAATTTTGGCCCTAGTATCACTATTCTTCTCATATTGTTCTTTGACTCATCTAGAAATATTAGCATATTTTCTGCACACGTATATTTTGTTAGAATTTATTGACATGTTTTTATTTGTTTAACTTCAAATGTATAAAAAAAGCTCTGTAGATTTTTGAAGAGGGTTGGTGAACTGGATTGAAAATATTGATAAATTGATAATATGGGATGAAAGTACAAACAAGATGAAAAAAGATCTTTATTATTAAAGATTAGTTTACGTTTTATGGGTAAGTATAAAATATGCAGATATGGTGGAATTATTCTGGATAACCAGTATCTAGATATGAAGAGGAGACTAATTTTAAAGTGAATTAAATATAATTTATTTCTGGGTTATATACATACATGCAATAATATATGTATGTAGTGACGAATGGAGTTTCTAAAGTATCTGACTCAATTTACTCTTCATCTACTTAAAATTTCCTATTTAGTAGTAAATCTACTTTTCTCTAATGCTAACAGCAACACAAGAGCTGGGAACAAAAGGCTTTGATCAGTTCTCTGCTTTTTTAGTAGAATTTGAACTTAACCCTGCAAATGTGTATGTCTTTTGTTGCTTATACAATTTGATTTATACCCAATTGATGGGGAGCTGCTATGGATATTGGTGGTTTGGGCTTGTAATATGAAGAAAATGGTTACCTAACATGTGCTGTTGTTTTTTAATGCGGGCATACATTTAAAATTCTTATGGCTCTCCCTCTCTTCCCCCCACCCCGAAAAGCAAAATGCATTTAGCGTTGAGCTGAAGAGAGCTGCGGCTGAAGCAAGCATCTCCTGGATCACACCAGCATTAACATATACGGTCATTGTCTCTGCTGCTTCCCACTGCAGCTTTATATAATAAAACAAGCCGCGTCAAATAGGCTAGGCTGTAATATTAGGTAAAATCTAATTTCAGTTTGGTTATTGTATAGTGTTCATTTCCCTAAGGGAAGAAAAAAAAATTAAATTTGTAAGCTTAAGATTCCAGCTGAAGTAGTGGAAAGTATGAAAGGCTTCCCTCTGCCTTTTATTATTCACTTTATGAATTAGACTTAGTTTACTTGTTTCTATCGGTGTCGACATATTTCTGAATACTATTAGCATAGCAATCAGGGCTGTTCTCAGGTTATTGAATGGTGTGTTGACTTCCGAAGTAAATAGATATGCAGTGTGAAGGGCGAGCTGTCACTTTAGGAGAGCTTTCCTGATCTAAATTAAAAGGCACTTCTAATTGAAAACTATAATAGCAGGAGGGTTAGAGAGACAATGAAACTGCTCAGTCCCTTTCAATTTTCATGGGATTCTGTTAGTGATTGTAGGAGAAAAAGTAAAATGAAAATATTAAATTACAAATTGCAATTTAAGTAGCAATATTAAATTATACCTAAATAGCCATATTGCCATGAAGCAATTTTAGATGTTTGATTTAAAGACTCTCAGTGCATTTGAGTTTTTGCTATTATATTCTGATGTATCTGTTTTATCACTTTACATATAATTCTATGTTTACACTAGCAAATGTGTCTTTATCTATGAGATAAGAAATCGACCCTGAAAGACTTTTCATTTTGCGCTTGTGCTCACTAATTCAATGTTGCATTAGTTTTTATGTATCTTTTATCATATGTGAGGATATATATCAGGGGAAGGGAACCTCAAAGTCAGGACAATCTATACAAATCTAAAGCAATTATTTATGAGTTTTCTAAGTAAAATATTTTCAGAAACTAGTAACAGCAAATCAATTATGAATTTAGGTAATAGATGAAATTATTAGCTATTTCAGTTTGTGAATAGCTACCGGCTGACTGAGTCTATATATTTTGGTCCTTTAAGGGTTAACAATTGAGGCCTGTCTATAGCTCATTTCTATAGTAACAGCAAGACTGAGACTTTTTATGGGCACCTAATAATTAGAAAGTGCTAGAAGGTATAACAATATAATGAATCAAAACTGATAGACTTGTGGGTTTCCATAGAAACATGTATAATTATGGTAATCGGTCCCTGGCGTACCCTCAGAATCGTATACATTCAGTTAAATGCAATAAACATTAGGCACTATTTAGTGAGCTGTGATGCAGATTAACAGTGTGAGATACAGGGAAGCTATGAATAAAATTGCTGTACAGTTTATCTCAAACTAATTTCCCAGATTGCTTTAATAGATGTAGTGTGTGGATGTGAAAAATTGGAAGTGTGTTTTTGTTAGTGGTAAAGCTAACAAAGATACTATTTCATAAAGGGGCTGACTGATTGTTAATTTCAGTGCAGATCAAAATGGGCCGTGGCGAGTTATTCAGCATGGCATCCCAGACACCTTGGAGCAAATGACAGATTGGGCCTCCCTTTGCTGATTTATTTTAAAAGTAAATTATAAATCTTTTTATGGTTGTCCATTTTTCTTTAACCTTTTCTCTCCCCTACATCCCCGTTTTAAGGATAAATTTTACAGCCCTGTTATGGGGAGAGGAAATAACATAAGTGAATGTTCTCCCTGGCTCTGACACAGGCAACAATTTTTTCCAGCTCCTTTGCACACCTAGTTTTTTTTTTTTTTTTTTCTCTCCCAGCTTTAGATTTCACTGTACTGGACTTTAGCATCCACAGTGGCCCATGAAACAGCCAGAATTTCATTTAAGGTGGGGCAGAAAATGGTGTGTACATTGTGTGTATTCATGTACACGGGGGAGGGAGGTAGTGTGGGGGAGGCAGCATTACAGGATGTTAAATATTATTCCATTTGGATTTTTCCTGTTTCCTTACTATGAAAGTAACGCACCAATTTGGAAGATGCCAGACTGCTCTCCCGGGGAATAAAGAAGGCGGGATAAGGTGATGAGGGACGGGAGCTCTACGAGAATATTCCAGTAGACAGTGAGAGCAAGAGGAGGGGCAGCTTTCCAGCGTGTGTGCGTGTGCTCGTAGGTCTGGTTTATTCGTCAGTATTGCCCTCCTCTGCCAATGCCCACGGTCACTTCTCAAGCACATTTCACAAGAGAAACGTGAGTTTCTTCTGATGCGGGTGGGATGAAAACCGAGATACGCACGTGTGAGATCTGACAGTCCTTAGTGTTGGGGAGAGTTGAGCTTCAGGATGAAATTACACAAATGTGCTGTATCATCTCTTGTATTAACTTTTAAAAATAAACTAAATAAAAGCCTTTTGAGGGAGAAACGTTCCCCCTAGTCAGCTCCTGAGCTGCTCTGAGGCCTGACACTGTAGCTGGGTAGGTCCTTTCTCTGACTTCGCTCTGCCGCAGTATCCGGCACAGGGGGCCTTTTAGAGTCACAGGGCAGTGAACATGGAGCCTTTCTTCTCTCCTTCGTGATTGTGCCACTTTCTAATACTTTAATGGTGCTCTACAAAAGACTCTAGTTCCTGCCTGGCAGGAGCTGAGGTGTCGAGGGTGTGGGGGAGGAGCTGGCCATGTTCTCCCTGCAAGCATATCTCTCCAGCCCTGTCTCCAGTCCTCCTTGTTTTCCAAAGACCCACAGCTACAGGAGCAAGCTCATAGGTTTCCATTTGGAATGACAACTCAAGTGTTTAAAGATTTTTTTTTTTATTTTTATTTTTTAAAAAAGCTTTTTCATTTCTCTCTCTCTCTCATTCTTTCTCTGATCTATGGCCAAAAAAAAAATCTCTCTCTCTCTCTCTCTAAATATATATATATATATATTAATAGTATGGTAAACAAAAACACAATATATAGCCCTTTTTCTTTCAAGTTTATTTCACATGGTTTATCTTTTATTTTGATTAAACTTCAGCATTCTTTCCCCTTCATAATCTAATAGAGTGACATTCGGTATATAGCATTTACCACAGTGTTTGATATTATTCCACAATGTCTAAACATTTTTTTATATCTTGTTTTATATACACATATGTGAATATATTAATAAATTATTCAAGAAATAGTCAGCGAGGATCTACTTAACAAGCACATACACATATTCACACAAAACATACCTCTACATTTATGACATTATATTTGTAGTTATGTGCATGTATGAATGACAACTCAATCCCAGATTATTGTATTTTACAAGACTCCTACATTACTTGTTATGGTAAATTATGGATATATGTAGTCAGGCAATATAAGGTTGCAATATTTTATCTCCACAAAAACCACTGATTTTTCCAGATGAAAATGAGAAATATACTATCCTGCCATCTAAATTAGACATGTTCATGTATATATAGTGCTTGGATAAGAAGCTCATTTTAATATGTTTAACAAATATTGATTAAACGTTGATTATGTTCAGGGCACTATTGATTTTATATGAAGCTGTAAAGGTATATATAATGATACTATCTATTTATTTACAAATAGTTGGATGTGTTGTTGCCAACTATTTCAGTAACAAATGCTGGAAGCAGCTTTAAATGAAACAAATGTATAAGGCTTTTATTCTTTATTTCAACAAGTATTCACTGAGTCCCACTATATGGAGGCATATTTTTCGGTGGTAGAGATTCAGCATTGAATAAATTTCCTGCCCTCTGGTAGCTGGTGTTCTAATGGCAGAAAGTAGAAAACAAAAAAGCAAATGCATACCAGGTGATATGCTTGATATAATGCCATGAAATAAAATAAAACAGAACAATGAGGAAAACACAGATAAACTAAGGGGACACTTTGAACTTGCTCGAAAATACCGAAACTTAGGAAATGCCAAAATCCTAAAGTGTATTATACACCAACACCTGGGTGTCAGTATTTAGAGCAGAGTATTTTAAAAAGGAAGAGGCAAAACTAATATTTGTTACATATCTAGCAGCTGCCTGGTGCTCTGCGAAGCTTTGTCCCCTCAGCATACCATTTACTATTTACGTCTGCCCCGAGAGGTGGACAGGTATTACTCTCTTCATTCTGCAAGCAAGGAAGCTGACATTCAGAGTTGCTAGTCCAAGGTCGAACAGCTGGAATGCTGGGATTTAAACCGAGCTCTCCTCTCTACAAAGCCCATGTTCTATTAGCAGCACTGTACTTTTTTTATATATTAAGAATGAAGAACAATTAGTACTGTCAGCAGCACACAGTTTATCCCTCTTTCTATAGCTCAAGAATTCTGTTTCTCTGAGAGAGGAAGGGAGCAACAAGTTGGCTGGACACAACATAACCCAACCACGCACTGTTTTACTTTCTCCACTACCCCACATGCAGCCGTCATCCTGAACTTTCTTATTCAAACCCTTAGGGATTCGTAAGGTAGAAACTCTTCCACATTGCTGAATCTCTGCTGCTTATTTTTTGAGTACTGTTGCTGTGAGAATTCTTCTACACTTTCTCTTACTCTGTTCTATCAAAACCTACCAAGACTGTCAGAGTGTTGTCTATTTAAGGATGCTAGTTTAATTAACTTTCTTGAATTCACCAATGATTTCAGTCAAAGAAAAGGAGTTTGAGTTTTTAAAAATTGTTTACCAGTTGTTTGGTCTTGTTGAATGGTCTTACCTATACTATCCAGAAGGATTTCTATGGAGAAGAGCCTGGAATTTGTTCATCAGGTTTTTGGAAGGAGAGGTGATAGTCCCTAGCACTACTAATAGATCAGCATTTTTCTTTCAAATAGGAAGATATATATGCATTGGAAATGGCAAAAAGCAATTACACTATATACATATTTCACATACCCATATTTTTGTACACTGTAATCCTGATCACTGGGGACTTTAATCAACGCTGATGACCATTAGGTAATACCATTAGATTTAAGTAGTATTTTTTGTTTACTTGATTAAAAATTATTGATTGGCTTAATCACAAAATGCAATAAAATGTAGAAATTGTTTACCATACACTTACATGAACACAAGCACACTTTCTTCCTTTGAGGTTTTATCTGATCAACAGTAATGACCAGTTTGATGATACAGTTAAAATTAACCAATAGTTTGATAGACTTCATTAAATAAATGTTTAGTTTGGATGCTTTTGAAAAGAGTAAACTTTTCTATAAAGCTATGTACCTTCAGAAAAATGTGATAAATGAGTAGGTCTTACTCAGGAAAACGTTCTTAACATGGGATTCTTAATTTCAGTTTATTTTCTAAAGAGGAAGGCAAAGGAAAAAGTAAGAATTTCTGCCTTGTTTTGCTTGTGATTTCCTCTGTTGTCTTCTGAAAGTCATATCATCTTATGTCTATTTATTTTTTCCATTTACGGAATTTGGAAACAGAAAGTTATTTCAGACAGTTGCTATGAAAAGTAATTAGTTACAATGATCAGTGTGAGCGTGTATATAGACATTTGTGAAATGATGTTTGATGATGAAATGTTAAGTACCTCTCCTATTCTTTTCGGTAATTTGGTAAATAAAAGTGCTGTTATATAGGAGAAAGTGGCTAATACAGACCTTTCTGTTTGGGCAAAGATGGACTGTTTTGGATTAAAACTGCTGCTATTTTGTCAGCCTTCGTTTAGTAAGTCCTACTGTTAATAATTCAGTCAATGGCAGCAAGGCAGGTTTAGCAATGTTGGCCTTAAGTTAGGTGCAAGCACCAGTTGAATCTCTTGGGTCTCTAGTTGAAGACTAGATACTCCTATTACATACAACTCCCAATCGTGCACACACAGCCCTCAACTTACAACAACCTATTATTGAAAAAGTATTAGAAAATGGCCTTTATATAATTTAGACATCCTACAATATGTTGGCTAAATGATGGTACAGCCATTTACTGGAATGTTATTCTGCCATCAAAAGACATATTGTAGAAACACAGTTAATGATCTGGTCAGATGTGTATAATGTATTGTTAAATTAAAACAGTAGTCTAAAACAAGATGTAGAATATTGTCATACCTAAGTAGAAGGAAAAAATAGCCTGGAGCAAGATATCCAAATATATGGATAATAGAACTGTAAGTAATTTTTCTTTTTTAAAATTTTTGTCACCTTTTCTAGATATCCTACAAAAATCAGCTATCACTTCTGTAATAAAATAGAATTTTTAAAAGCAATCAAAATGTTTTCTACGTTATAATGTTGATAATACATATACACATATACACATGCAAGCAAAAAATGGTGAAATGGTCAAGGTTCTCTCCGGATTGTGAGATTATGTTGGTTTCTTTATTCTTTTCTATAAGCTCTCAATTTTTTAACAAAGCGAATGTATGACTTTTATTTTCTCTTTAAAGAATTTATTTTGCACCTATTATACTGCATAGCATATTTTAAACACTGACATATAACTCCCCAATGAGATAAAGCAAAAACAAAAGTTATCTTAGAAACAAGATATACCACCACTTACAGTCTTCAAACATTTTTGCACTTTACTTTCAAAATTTGACAAAGCATTCATGAAATAATCTGCAGATTAGTTTTAACAGACAAGTGACACCTTTAAGCAGACATGACTGCCCTAAATTGTTTATTTGGTATGAATTTTATGAACATTACTCATCTTAGTGGTAACAGGGGAGCTGAAAAGTATTGCACCTTCTCTAAGCTGCACACAAGAACCACCAACAGTTTGGTGGGACTTGTGGCCCTTTCCAGGGCCTACAGAGGTCAGCCCACACATCTCTCTGCTTGTGGACTGGTTTGGTGATCCACTGGGTATCAGGACTTCTTCTGATAGCTTTACAGAATGGATCAATGAGGATAATCTCAAAGAATTTATATGTGGAATCTTTACCAACCCAGTAAGAATTCAGGCCTCCCAGAGCCTCACAGCGGCATCCAGCTGGCTTCTGCAGCAACAGACTGAAGGCTTTGAGCAAATGTTAGCTGGTTAACACCATGAGGGACAGGCTTGCCATAGGTTGCACCCTTAGTAACTGGTGTTTGCAGCCACCATGGTGCACATGAAGCCTGTATATGATGCAACCTTGCTTGGCCTTATATCTCAGTCTTGCACTTTATCCAGCAGGGTGGGGCTGAGAGCCCTGTGGAGTGCAGAGCTGGTGGTGTTGCCAGCAGGGACCCTCAGAAGAAAGCACACCATGTCGGCCTGCTTCCTCCTCTATAACTCCTGGAGGTATGTGTGTGCACCCATCTTGGCTTTCCTGGTAGAATCAGACAAAAAATTGTTCACAAAAGTGAGAAGAAAACAGCATGTAATAATCTGTGTTGACAATTTGTTCCAATAAGATCAGAATATGATGACCTGCCTAATGATCTCTATATAGAAGACCCTGTGATATTCACGTATTCAGTCATGAGTTAGTATCAGGCCTCACGGAAATTTTGTATCGTACCCTAGTCCTGTCGGCAGATGTATTTGTATGAGTACATATTCCTCCCCATTGTAAAAAATCATTTCATAGTAAATTCATTTTCTGCAGCACTGTCGGACTCTCCTTTCTCCTACCGCAGGAAGGTCTGGCTTTCTTTGCACGGGCCTTTGCCTCTCTTTCCTCTTAGCTGGTGCCCTTGGTCATCTTGGCACAAGTTTGTTTCTAATCATCTCTGCTGATGCTAGATACAGTAACTAAATTGAAGCACTAGCTTTTCCAGACTGCAAACTCCCAGTTTTTCCTTCATGTCATTGAAAGGCTATTTGAAAACTACTTCCCCTGAATGCATACAAAAAAGTAAAACTTTAAAATTAGCAGACAGAGCCAACTGAAAAATGAAGAAGAGAAATAGGCTCAATTTTAGAGAGTCTGAGCAAGCCAGAGAATAATGATTCATTAATAATCCCCATATTCTGAATACGGTAAGATCATTAGTCACTTCTTGGTTTCTTCTGACTTTGAGTATACTAACTTTTTGTATAATTTTTTTGATATGGTCTCAGCCAAATTGTTTATTAAAAAATACAAACAAAGTAATAAATTTGTTTTTGGACCTGCAATTGTTTTGACACATGGACCCCTTTTCTTTCTCTCTCTCTCTCTCACACACACAAAAGAATAAATAGATCACTTGAGAGAAAAATGCTTCCAGATTTTTGTTTGATAACAGAAAACAACTAAATTAGCACCCTGTAGATCATTAGTGTAGATACAACTTAAAAAAATAATCTTCCTCCTAAAAAACACATGCATATCTTATATAAAAAAATAATTATTTTTTTCCTGTTTCCTCCTTGCAGAACATGAGAGAATAGTATTTTTTCATTTCCCATTTTTTCATTGATATTTCTAATTGAAGTCATTGTGTAGAGAAAAGGAGTCCAAAGAAGAAGTTAACGTCAGAAGCCACAGAAAAAAGCAGCACTTCTTTCAGGTTTTCGACTTATTTTTGTCACTGGTTCTTACTTGTGCTCAGACCAGAGGCTATACCTACTTAATACAGTCAAGATAGCAAACTGTACAGTACTCACGTTTAATTTTTTGAAGTATGGTAATTATTAACTATCACCTTGTTCAGTAATTAACATCTGGTAGCTTTAAGCTAACTTCCTGCATACCCCAGCCCTGTGGCTGCGGTGGAGTGAAGAGTATGTTGCTTAGTGGACATTTCATAATTTAACACCTATAAAGGCATTGGTACCCTGGGGAGGGGCATCCAACAGGAATATTGCAAATCCTAGATTTCTGCTTTACAAAGTTATTTCTTTATGTATGTATCTAAGAATTTGTTTTGTGTCCTGACTAAGGTAAAATGGCTTGAAAAATTTTCTTCTCCCTATTCCTCCAAATTAGTAATTTGTCCTTTCAATTATGTGTCCCACTTTGAAAATTCATATTCCTCTCAGTCTATGATTCCTTATACATCGGAAGTAAGGGTCTAATGTTACCGCCTTCACCAAGTCAAGTAACATACTACTGCCACTACCACTGCTGCCACTAATAACCATGGCAATGAAATGATAACAATACTTAAAAATTATAACGTGCCAAACAGTGTTCTAAGAGCTTTAAACATGTGCAGCCGTTCAATCTTCCCCCTCAAGCCTGTAAGATAGGTCCTATTCTTATTTCTGACTTCCTATTGAGAACACTGAGGACAAGAGAGGTTAAGATACAAAGCAAGTACGTGGCAGAGCTGTGGTGTGAACCAGGCAGTCGGGTTCTCGAATCAGTACTTTTCATAGTTCTAAGCCAATACTCAAGGTTAAAGTCCCAAAGGCGGTGCCATGCAGAATTAGTGCACAACAACCGTGGATTGGATCTAATTGCCCACATTATTTATATAAAGTACTCATTACCTGTAGTCATAAATTTTGAAGATCCCTCTATATATAGCTCTTAATTCTCACACTTGAGTTTAGAGTAGTTTCTTCATCTTCTTTTTTACTGACTATAGTAAATAAGACTTTTGCCATTTATGGAAGCATAGCTTATTAGCTTCTTCTGTTCTCTACATTATAGAATAAGAAATAGTGAGCGAAATAGATGACATTGAATATGCAAACATGTTCAATGTCTTGCGTCAGTTTATCAACAACATTTTAATTTTTTTTTAGTTAATCCCTTGAGCAAGGAAATCATCATATGAGCAAGGAAATCCTGTACATTCCTTTTGACGTCCCCCCACACCAACGGCTCAAGAGCCCCTGTGGGCCTGCTCCTTCTAAAGCAGAACCTCTCTTGTTCCGAATGCCTTATCTAGGAGGAACCTGACATTGCAGCACTGCAGCTTTCTGGTGCTGCCACGTGGAGTCACTTCTGTAGTCTGCACTGTCTTGAGACACTGCTCTACTGTGCTAGTATACCTGAGATCCTCAGTCCATGCCAGCACTGCAAGAACGCCCCATTCCAGCTCCCCCGTTCACATGCACAGGCTTGGCCATTGTTCCCCAAGCTCCAGATACTGTGCCAGAGTGGCTGGGTCAGTAGAAGTTTCCGGAATCTGGCATGTACAGTGGCAGCAAACAAACATACAAAAATCTCTCCAAGGAACACTCAACCTCTTGAAGAAAGAGCAGGACACAAACACAATTCTTTCTTTCCTGGAGGTCATTTTATTTGAGGGATCATTGCTCTTCCCTGCCATCATGCCCTCTGTGGACCTTCCTTCCCCCAACTAGGTTTCCTTACATCTGAAGGCTCCTGAGCATCTTGTATAAATTGGTCATTAGAACCCAGCTCTCTATACCAAAGGGGAGGGAGAGATTTTGGCATAGCATTTCAACAAATAAATTTCTGAACCTTCTTCTTTTATTGATCTCTCAGTACTAGCGGTGTTTAGCCCTCACATTCAAATAATTTTTAAAGTCATTTAAAGGAAACTCCCTGATAGGCATATTCCTAGTGATTGAAGAGCTCCATTACCAAACCCAACAGTACCCAGCATTTTAACCATTCACCTTCAGTGGAGTTCATTTGAGTTCTGTTTGGATGAGACACTCTCCCCTCAACCCCTGTGATAAAGCTTAAAATGGTTTGAAGAGTAATACATAATAGATGCACACAGAAAGGCAAGTAAACTAACATGTATGTCATACCTAATCATGTGCACGACATTATTCTACGTAAGTGACATGTGTAGCGAGGTGCCCTGCCAGGAGCTGAAGTTGAGTGTATACACGCACATTTGCATCCATATATGCATGTTACTGCTGTAGCAAGAGAAGTGGCCCAAGTAGCGCCTTTTGTTGCTGTCATAAGAAGGGTGTGTATAAGCTCCCTGGACATAAGTGTAGCCCCCGTTAGACAGGTGTGCTGGTGGTCCCTCTGTCTATAGGTGGCCGACAACCAGACCTCTTGCTTTAGGGTTTTTTAGAAGAAACCAGCAAATCAGAGTGAGTTTAGTAAAGGGAAGTTGTCAGGGCTCTTTGTATCCATGAGACGGCAGGTCCCTGAGCCAGCCATGTCCCTACCCTCTGAAACCACCTTCCTGCCCAAGGGGCTGTTTAAGACAGGAAGAAAGGAGGGTGTCATCTTCATACCACACTCCTGGCTCACTTCCAGAGGTCAATTGCTGCCCCACCATCAACAGGTAGTAGTGCCCAAAATGTCCTTTTGTTTAACATCAAGCTAGCAGCAGAGATTGAACACAGGCCTTTTTGATTCTAAAGCCCGTGTTCAGTAGTACTGTAATAAAGATACAGCAAGTAGGTTTCAAATCAAGGTTTAATTATGATCAACTCATAGCAACTGTATTTAATACTGTGTTAAGGAATATGAGGTGTCACTCTTAGGAGCCATTTTCAGGAGCACCTTGAGTGTTTGCCATAGGCTGGGGAGGAGAGAACCCAAATAGTGGGTCGGGCTCTTCTATTTCAGCAATACTGTGTGAGCTTCTCCAACTTAATCCAACAGATCTGCAGCCCCAAAGTGCTGCATGCTTCTAATTTATAAACAGATTGACCTGATTATCTCATGTTAGCAGTGTATAAAAAAAAATCCGAACTTCATTTAGAGCAAAACTTGCTTTTGACAATTTCTGTAAAAAATGTGTTCTCTTCCAGGTAATTAAAAAAAAAAATCTAGTTTAGTACGTATATAAATATTGAACTTGAAGCTTTACTGCTTTTTCTTCTTTTTGTTGAGAGGGAAATTTACTAAAGGCAGAATGTCCCTGATGGATATTTGTGTGTTCTGGTTAATACCTTGCTATAAGAGGTACGGTAAGATGAATTCCAATTAAGAAAACAAAGGCAATAGAGAGTGAATGAGGTGATCCATTTTAATTCTGGGAATATTCTGAAACAATTCATGTAAAATGTGGTGGCTGTGTGGTGGTGGGCAGCTGCATGTGGGCATTCTCTTGCAAGAAGTGAAAGGTCGTTTTGAACCGCAGAGCAGAAGGTGAGTACCAGGCACTGAGCTGAAGGTGACGACGCACTGCAAGTGCGGAAAACAAGCGATAGGCAGGAAATCACGGGGAAAGGACCTGTGAACATCATGAAACATAACTCTTTTTCTGCCTTGGGAATTATAGAGCTCAAAATTAAAATCACTGGTGTTTTTCTCCCTTACTGTAAGTAGTGTTAAATAATGGGAAATTCACTATTGCAATACATCCTAAAGCTATTTAGACAATTTACACGTGAACCTTTTATTGCTTACACCTCAATGCAAGATTTGTATAGATATTTGACAGAGGTTCTTAGCAGGTTACAGTCAAAACATTATATGTTTGAGGTTACAATGTTATTCCAAATATAATTCAAAACACAAGCAAAGAGAGAGTACGGAGAGGTGAAAGAAAGAAAACAACAAGGAAATAAAGGGTGGGGGAGAATTACAGCCCTCTACCTATCCATGTTCATTAGGTAGGAAGAGAAAAATGGAAGAAGGAAGGAAGAGAGTAAAGGAGGGAGGGAAGGAGAGAGAGAAGAGAGAAAACAATATAAAGATATTTTCTCCAACTGCATCTGCAAATAATGTTAAATCAAAATGTAGAGAGGTCACTGGAATTGGGCTTCTTAAGAAAGGTTAAGTGTTGTAACAGACACCCCCCCAATTCTCAGTGCTTTAATACAGTAAAGATTAACTGCTTGCTCCTGTTACAGTCAGTGTGGGTGGGAAGCTCCCTGCAAACAGGAGAAGCAGGGCCTTGGGCACTTTTCCTCTTGAGGTGCCACTGTCTTTACTTACTGTCAAAGGGAAAGAGCACAGTGAAGACCGCATGAGGCTGGAAGTGGCAAAAGTCAGCTCTGCCCCCACTCCCTTGGCCAGAACAGAATCAGATGACGGCCCACCTGATCAGCAACAGTCTGGGAAATATAGTTTATCTACACATTCAAGAAATGGAAACATTTGATGGACATGTAGGCAGTCTCTACCACAGTATGGTCACTCCAGTTTAAGGACAGAGGAGGACCTATACTTTCTATAGAATCTGAAGTTTCTTTTATTAAAAATGTTTAGACCTAAATTCTCATAGTAAATGCCCATACCTAGTGAGTTAAAATTAGCTGTGCTAAGAAGCTCTTTTGATTTTTTTCCCTAGGCTCATGGCTGTTCAGTGGTACCCCCAATGCATGTCATTGGGCCCCTTTAGGTCACTGTTCCTTAAAAATTCCTGGTGTGCTCTCACCTTTCCCTGAGAACTGGCACAGCAGGCAGAGTCTAGGTGCACTTCTTCATGTCCTCACTTAAGGAAATGCTGGGGATCTTCTAATGGAGATGACATAAATAAGGTAAGGAACTTTTCCATTAAGTTCTATTTAGATTATTCTGCATTCCAAACTTTTTTATGCTTAAATTTTGTCATTAACTTGCTTCTTGATATTCATATCTTACAAACTATTTCCTATTCATACACACACAGGTAGGTACATTTGTTCTCGGAAAGATTTTGTGTTTTTCTTCTTTAGATAATCTTCCTTTATTCCAAATCATTTACTAATGGCTTAAAAAATAACAAATTTGAAGCTTTCATACTTCACATCAGAAGCTGCACTTTTATATTCTTATAATTTTGCAGAAGAGTAAAGAAAATACAATTACTAGAATAAATTTAGCTTTTGTATAAAAGAAATCTATTGTAGAACTATAATTATTATAATGGCATAGTAAATATACAGACTGTAACATGTAGCCACTTTCCAGTATGGTTATTATAGTATTACTGTTACTAGAACCAATTTACTATTGTTTTACTAGGCAAAATATTAGTTACTCTATTTTTCATATAATAACTGTGGTTTGTTATAGTTTTATGACAAAACTAGAATGCTATTATAATGAATTTTATTATGTTGTATTTATAAGTGGTAGAGTGGGACTTTTTATCTTATTTTCTAACTTGGCTTTGCACTTATATAATATGTCCTAGAGCATGTTATTTGAGCTTCCTTCATCTTTGTTGTCCACTGTGAAAAAAGAGATATTCATTAAAAAATAATAGTCCTATTAAAAATATAATCTAAAGTCCATTCCTAATTAATAACACTTAGATTCACTTTGTGGATTAACTGAAGTGAAATATTAATCCTCTGCTGTTAAGTACATGTTGGGATACTTTCCTTCACTGTAAGTGAATTAAGTTACTCATAATGAAGAATAAGTTTGCTCTCAACAATTAGATAATAAAAACTGGACCAAGCCCCAGAAGGCTCTTGTCCTCATTTTTCTTTTGCCGTGAACTTTTTGCCTAGTTCTATCTCTCTAAGCTTTAGTTTCTTCCCTTCTAACATCAGAAGTCTGTGCTAATCGCCTGGGCATCCTAAGATTTCATGCTCCTATGCACTCCAAAGTAAGACGAAGTTATTCTTGGGGTCATTTGTGCTATCCATCACCCTTTTCAAGGTATTCCTCCATAACTGGTTATAACCAAAGTCAAACAGCACAAAGAAAAATAAAATTCTCAAATACTGTGCAATATATAAAAGCTGCTATTGTTTTCATTGTCTTGGACTTGCCAATGGCTACATTTCCGTCTGGGAGGGCGTTTATCACCTTAGGTGTGCATTGACTTTCATTTTGTATATTCATAAATTACTACTCTAGACAAATAAATACAATAGTTCACAACTATAAGGCCAGAAATACTCCATTTTGCCCTTCTGAAGTTCAGAACCATTAGGGAGAAAGGACTGAGATGAAGAGAGATCAAGATGTCAGACACATTACTGAAAATTTTTACTGGGGAAGTGATTTGGATCTATGGCCAAACCCTTCTAATATTCACTCCCTACAAACCATCCCCTCCGTTCCCCAGGCCTAGTCCCAGGCAATGCTGTGGATTCCCTGGCCAGTCAGGCATTTCTCACACAGCAGGGAGACAAACAAGAGCATTCTGAAAGAGGGCTGCTCCCAGAGGGACTGTGCTGGATGTGCTTGGGTGCCTCTTTCAAATTAACTAAGTTAACGAATTACTAAAATGAGTAATGGAGTGAAAATAGGGCAACAACTGCCTCCCCATCATTTTGGAAGTTCCCAGAAAAAAACAGCCAACTTGGACCTATCTGTGAAGAAAGAAATGATTTTAGGGTTAAACTACTTAGGTTTGAATTCTATATTTGCCTCTACTAGCTGTGAGATCTTGGAGAAGTTACTTAATGTCTGTTATCTTCTTTTGTAAAGTGAGTATAGAAACATCTTCACACAGCAGAAGTGTACTTTGTATGCAAAAACCCTTTATTTTTCCTCCTTGGAATGCAAAAAGACAATACTTCCCAAACCATGTGACTAAATGCTGGCCAATGACATATTGGCAGATGTGAAGTTGACTATTTCCAGTCCTGGCCCATAAAACCTCCTACACAACCCCTCACCTTCTATTTCCTTGTGAGCCAGACCCAAAGGAACCCATGGAGGAACTAGAAACCCCAAGAGATGGCAGAACCACTAGCTAGAGAGAATATGGGCCATCACTGAAAGCTTCAGTGGGATGTTACCTCCTTTATCCCATCCTTTTGATGTGTGTTGGATCATGATGTGAATGAGAAATAATTATTTATTACATTAAAGCCACTGAGGATTTTGGGTTGCTTGGTACAGATATCAGTGTATCCTGATTAGTACACCAAGAGTAGTCATGGAGATACAATGGAGCAAAATTCAGAAAATGCTGGGCACAGGGATTCTTAGCTCTCAGAAGGGCTACATTCAATCTCTTCATTCTAACTGTCTGGTATCAGCTATTAGCTATTAGGTGCTATTAGATTAGCACCTCATAGTAGAAGGCCAAACATAACTAAATGGGATCAAAAAAAGAAAGATATTTCTTATCATGATCTTTTGATTGTTTGCTTCCAATAAGTGATGATTAAAGAATAATTAAGCAATAACTACAAAAAGAAAAATGAATAATAATAACAATAACAAAGCATCCAATTGTTGTTTCAATCATGATTCTTTTAAACAAAACTAATTGTTAGCTAGTTATAACATGTTTTAGACTTGGTCTGCAACCTGCCAATGATTTTTTTTAAGATGAAGATAAATTTAAATGACATTTTATGCAATTTATTCATCTTATTCCAATATATTCAGGTTTTTTGAAATGTCTCTCATTTGTGTTCTTTGGAAAAGCCTGTACATAAGGTAGTACATCTTATTCCATAACTCAGAGTGTCATAACAATAATCCAACTTTGTAGTATATTTCATGTGGATTTTTTAGAGCAGAATATGTCCCACAAAAGATAAATTACTTCTCATAACCTAAAGGTAATTTTGTGTAAATTTCCATAGGAGTAAAAGCAGGAGAGAAAACAATACAATAATGAAGTAATTGAAACAAATAAACAAAATAAAAGATACCACAGACCAATACTGCCTATTATTATGTTTGATGGGCAAAATATAATCAGAAAGAGGTATTTAACACCCTTGTTTAAAGGTAGAACCATTTCTCTGGGCAAATGAGTTGAACAGACATTTTTCAAAGGAAGACATCAAGTTGGCCAACAGGTACAAGAAGATACTCAACATCTCTCATCATGAGGGAAATGCAAATCAAAACCACATTCAGATGTCATTTCATCCCAGCTAGACTATTACCAAAAGGACTGAAAATAACACATTCTGGCACGGATGTGGACAAAAGGGAACTCTTCTACACTGTTCATGGGGTTGTAAATTAGTGCAGCCATTATGGGAAACAGTATGGAGGTCTCTCAAACAACTGCAGATAGAACTACCATGTGATTCAGCAATCTCACTTCTGGGTGTATACCCAAAGGAATGGAAATCATCATGTTGAAGGGACACCTACACTCCTGTGTTTATATCAGCTCTATTTACATAGCCAAGATATGGAACCAACCTAAATGTCCATTGGCAGATGACTAGATAAGGAAAACGTGGTATGTACACACAATGGAATACTATTCAGCCTTAAAAATGAATGAAATTCTGCCATTTGCAGCAACATAGATGAACTTGGAGGAAATTATGTTAAGTGAAATAAGCCTGGCACAGAAAGAGAAATACTTCATGTCCTCACTCATAACAAGGAAAGAGAAAGAAACAGAGAAAGAAAGAAAGAAAGAAAGAAAGAAAGAAAGAAAGAAAGAAAGAAAGAAAGAAAGAAAGAAAGAAAGAAAGAAAGAAAGAAAGAAAGACCATTATAAAACATTGAACTCTCAGGAGGGAACAGACCTATAGTTACTGGAGTTGGGAAAGGGAGTAACCATTTAAGGGACACAAAAAGTAATTATGATTTGTAATGATGAACATGTGAATAATGCTGATTTGATCATCACATACTTTACCCAAATACTGATAGTCAACTCTGTACCCCATAAAAATGCATAAATAATAATAATAAAAAAGTAAAGTCAGAACCATTTCTATTTTCTTAAAAGTTTATATATAGAACCTCAGGTTCATACAGTAATAAACTAGAGTGTTCATTAAGTTACCTAAGAAAAAAAGCTTGACAAACCTTGAAGGTACTGGCAATGACATGCCTTCCAATAATTCTGGTGAAAATATGTTTTGAAAGTCTTAGATTACTTAAAATAATTTTTACTTTTGGCTCAATGGTATGTGTAGTCATGTATCTGCTTGCACAGAGAAAGCTGGAATTATACTCTGGGGTCATCCTTCCAAAATTTCTTTTGGCCCTAATGGGCATCTCATAGGTACTACACTCTAAGATCCTTGAGAGCGGGGAGAAAAAATTTGCCTTTTTTGCCTCTCTAACAATTAGTACATATAGAAAATGCAACAAGTGTTTGTTTAATAAAAAAATAGACAAAAGAATCTGTATGACATCTTTATTTAAGAGAGTAGTGTAATTGAATTTTAATTTTTTAAGTTAATATCATGTGTGTTCAAGAGACCGGTTTCCCGTCAGTGTGGAAGTTGGTAGAAGGAAATGGGTATTGAGTGTGGCACAGAAAAGAGTTAGGAAGTCCTTAGTAATCCAGACACATAATGTTTAAGGCTTTTAATAAGGTTGAGACCCTGGGGAAACAAAAGATGGTGCAAATTCAAGATGTTTTCAACCTATGTTCAATTGAAGATGAACAAGGGAGAGGGAAAAGTGGAGAACATCCTTCATATTTCTAATTCGAATGATAGGAGTGTGGACAATAATGCTACTGACCCAAATCAGAGAATCTGAGGTGACGCCATGAGATTGGAGGGGGAGGACAAAAATCTTACAATCAGCCATGGTACGTTCTCTGTAGCTGGAGATGAATGGTAGGAATTGGAAATATGAGTGAAGAATTGAAGATAGAGATTGGGAAGAGTGTAGATTTGAAAATCAACAACAGTCCTCATAGAACCACTTGTCATGTGGTTACTGAGAACTTGAAACAGGGCTCATTTGAAGTGGGACGTGCTGTAAGGTGATTTACCCACTGGATTTTGAAGACTAATACATGTAAAATATCTTATTAATAATTTTGATATTGTCCATACATTGAACTGCAGATATTTTGTGTATCTTGGGCTAAATATAATTTATTATTTAATGTGAGTTTCACCTGTTTCTTTTTGGTTTTTTTGGTTTTTTAATGCAGCTACCAGAAAATTTAAAATTATGCATGTGGTTCACATTATATTTTTATTGGAAAGTGTCAGCCTAGTATATGGACAGAAAAAATAATTGATGTTTTTCTAATCTATTTGATTTTCCCTCATTATTTTAACTATTCTAGGTATTTAAAAAAAAAAAAAATCCAGGGCCGGACTGTGGCTCGCTTGGGAGAGTGATAACACCAAGTCAAGGGTTAAGATCCCATTAACAGTCATCTTTAAAAATAAATAAATAGACAAGGGTGCCCACTCTCACCACTCCTATTCAACATAGTGTTGGAAGTACTAGCCAGAGCAATCAGAGAAGAGAAGGAAATAAAGGGCATCCAGATTGGAAAAGATGAAGTCAAACTGTCCCTGTTTGCAGATGACATGATCCTATATATCGAACAGCCTAAAACCTCTACAAAAAAACTGCTGGAATTGATAAATGATTTCAGCACAGTAGCAGGATACAAAATCAACACACAAAAATCAGTAGCATTTCTTTTCTCCAATAGTGAACATGCAGAAAGAGAAATCAAGAAAACCTGCCCTTTTACAATAGCCACCAAAAAAATAAAATACTTAGGAATTGAGTTAACCAAGGAGGTGAAAAATCTCTATAATGAGAACTACAAACCACTGCTGAGAGAAATTAGAGAGGATACAAGAAGATGGAAAGATATCCCATGCTCTTGGATTGGAAGAATCAACATAGTGAAAATGTCCATACTACCCAAAGTGATATACAAATTCAATGCAATCCCCATCAAAATTCCAAAACATTTTTTTCAGAAATGGAAAAAACTATCCAGACATTTATATGGAACAATAAAAGACCACGCATAGCCAAAGCAATGCTGAGCAAAAAAAATAAAGCTGGAGGCATAACACTACCTGACTTTAAGCTATACTACAAAGCTATAATAACCAAAACAGTATGGTACTGGCATAAAAACAGACACACTGACCAATGGAATAGAATAGAGAATCCAGAAATCAACCCACACACTTACTGTCAGCTGATCTTTGACAAAGGCACCAAGCCTATTCAGTGGCGAAGGGACTGCCTCTTCAGCAAATGGTGCTGGGATAATTGGATATCCATATGCAGGAGAGTGAAACTAGATCCATTCCTCTCGCCGTATACTAAAATCAACTCAAAATGGATTAAGGATTTAAATATACACCCTGAAACAATAAAACTTCTTAAAGAAAACATAGGAGAAACACTTCAGGAAATAGGACTGGGCACAGACTTCATGAATACGACCCCAAAAGCATGGGCAACCAAAGGAAAAATAAACAAATGGGATTATATCAAACTAAAAAGCTTCTGCACAGCAAAAGAAACAATTAAAAGAGTTAAAAGACAACCAACAGAGTGGGAGAAAATATTTGCAAAATATATATCTGACAAAGGATTAATATCCAGAATATATAAGGAACTCAAACAACTGTACAAGAAGAAAACAAGCAACCCAATTAAAAAATGGGCAAAAGAGCTAAGTAGGCATTTCTCTAAGGAAGATATACAAATAGCCAACAGACATATGAAAAAATGCTCAACATCACTCAGCATCCAGGAAATGCAAATCAAAACCACATTGAGATACCATCTAACCCCAGTTAGGATGGCTAAAATCCAAAAGACTCTGAACGATAAATGCTGGCGAGGCTGCGGAGAAAAAGGAACTCTCATACATTGTTGGTGGGACTGCAAAATGGTGCAGCCTCTATGGAAAATGGTATGGAGGTTCCTCAAACAATTGCAGATAGATCTACCATACGACCCAGCTATCCCACTGTTGGGAATATACCCAGAGGAATGGAAATCATCAAGTCGAAGGTATACCTGTTTCCCAATGTTTATCGCAGCACTCTTTACAATAGCCAAGAGTTGGAACCAGCCCAAATGCCCATCATCGGATGAGTGGATACGGAAAATGTGGTACATCTACACAATGGAATACTACTCAGCTATAAAAACGAATGAAATACTGCCATTTGCAACAACATGGATGGACCTTGAGAGAATTATATTAAGTGAAACAAGTCAGGCACACAAAGAGAAATACCACATGTTCTCACTTATTGGTGGGAGCTAAAAATTAATATATAAATTCACACACACACACACACACACACACACACACACACACACACACACACACACACACACAAACCGGGGGGGGGGGGAAGAAGATATAAGAAACACAATTATTTGAAGTTGATACGACAAGCAAACAGAAAGGACATTGTTGGGGGGGGGAGGGAGAAGGGAGGGAGGTTTTGGTGATGGGGAGCAATAATCAGCCACAATGTATATCGACAAAATAAAATTAAAAAAATAAATAAATAAAATAAATTTATTTAAGAGCATAAGGGCAACCCTTGAGATCTGGCATTCAATGCAAGGATGGTGTCACCATACCCAAAACATCCATTGTCACAACTAACCGTTAGCCCCAGGGAAATGCTTTTCTGCATCCTTGGCTCTATTTCTTTAAAACAAGAAGCACTGCATTCAAATGCCATGAAGGATTGTCTATAGCGCCCCTGCTAATCTTGAAAATAAACACCGTTTTGGAAAGCAGAGAAGGTTTCAGCATTGAAAACACTTACGTAAGGAAAAATACAAATTAATTAACTTGTCGCATTCTTTCTCTCAGATAATAGGAATGTAATATATTCTTAAAAATGAAGCATTGTTTTAAAATAATGCCAAGCATCCATTTACTTGCTTCCCATCATGTTTCAATTCATGGGTCCAAAGGCACTCATGAATTAGCACAGTATTTGCAAAGGCTGGACATGGCAGCTGAGAAACATTTTGCAATATTAAAAGATTTATAGTACTCTGAAGTTTGTGTATGTGTAAGTCTAGAATCCATTTATGGCAAGTTTTACATTTATGACAAGTGTGAAGCATATCTATTCTTTATATCAACAACTAGCTGGGCTTTGAATCCTAAAATTATTTAATGCATTTAAGTTCTTAAAACTGAAATAAATTTTATTTTTATTTTAAATAAATAAATAAATAAATAAACCCTGAAAATAATTTTTAAATTAAAATAATAATTTTAATAATATTTTTAAAATTAATAATAATTTTTAAAAATTAAAATAATAATTTTAGGCAGCTGAGTAACCATAAAAACACAATACAAAACTCACTTTACAGTGTGTTTTGTAAGGGAATTATAAGTTCTGTGCCGCCCTGGAGGGTCTTAACAGTGAAAAGATCAGGGATTATGCCATATTTGCATCAAGCATAAGATGTGTGTTTTTGTGTGTGTACACGCACACATGTGCGTGCATGCATGTTTGTGTACATAGACATGAAATCTGCTATTATCTTGTTATACGTTCTGTGTAAAACATTGCATTTGATCCTCCAAATTTGCATATATTCTTTCTAAGAAAAATGAACCCATGGTACAGCAGCAAAATTTTCTTCTAGCTTTTGACCAATGAAGTGAGAAAGTAATTGTTCCAAGTATATTATAGGAGGAAAATCAATCATTTAAAAATATGGTAGTCAAATTATACAGCAACTACAGCAAATGACAGAAGTATGATTACTACTTAATCTATTGTCTTTCCTCTCTCCTTTAAGTTAAATGTATAGAATAAAATAATCCAATATTTTCACTTTTTCTCATCAGAGAAGATTTAGATTGAATGTTATAGCATGGGTAAAATTAATTTCATCTCTTTACCCTTTCATTCGAAGTGTCCTTGTTACAAACCATTGTTTTATTCTATTGCCAATATTGTCTCATATCAGATTATCTCTTGTTCTAGTATGTTCTCACTAGCATATAGAATGTCATAAAAGATGAAATGGGAAGCTATCTTTTAAACTTCCTATAACATGATCTTTGGGAGAAGAATAATCTGATCTAATTCCTTTGTTTAAAAAGAAAAAACAAAAAAAACAACAAAAGGTAGATACCAGAAAACCAGAAAGAAAAAATAAAAGAAAAAACATAATTGTTAATACATGTTCTTCCTTTTTTATTCAACGTGTAAATTTTCTGTATTGTTGACAAGATGAAGGCACAATTGTAAAATATATGTGTAGCAGGAGATGTTCAATAGTGACTCAACATTTTCAATAATTTTGATTGTGACAGATTTAAATAAAACTCAGTTCAAACTACATTCATTAAAATCCTTGCCTTATAAGATTTTAATATTGAATTGGTTATGTTAGCTAAGAATTCCCAAACCCAATTGCTAACATACTTATCTCTTTTAAATATTAGTTATATGTCTATCAATAACAGTAGATGGCTGTAAAAAAGTACAAATACTTATCTACTTTACCATCCCATGAATTTGTTTCCAGAGAGTCATCACCTATTGATTTTTGTTTATTCCTTAATTTAAACAGGTAGAAATTGGCCATGAAAAGATGTATCATCAGTGTTCAACTCTTTGTTGACATCTCCCCTAAGTTATAGAGAATGGTGAAGTAGAAGCAGAGTTCAGTTTGGTTTGGGGGAAGAAATCAAATATTTATGGTTGTTTTATGACATAGATCAATGTCTACTGAATGCTGTATTAAGAACTCTAACTCATGTTACCCACAAGTAATCAAATATCAGTGATTTTTAGATTTTTCCAACGTTGATCAAATTTAAACCGTAGCCTAGTTTTTTTTTTTGTTGTTTTTATTCAAGCCCCTAAAAAACTCAATTCCAGCAGGACCTTAATTGAGATAAATCTAATCCAGTCACCCAGTACATATATAACTTAAAATGTTTTGAAACAAAATAGGAACAACAACAAAAAAATACAGCAAAATAGAAAAACTATTGTTTAACTTTATATAATGAATGCTGAGCTTGATTCTTAAAAGTGGGCCAGAAACAGGCAGCACTAGAAAGTTCAGCCCTGTGGATTTGCAATCAATTGTCACAATTAGCATTATATTTTAGTTTAAAACATTTTTATCCAATGTAATTACAAATGTTACCATTGAAACATGGAAAATATCTAGCATAACAGAACATTAAAAGGGCCATTTCATAAGGTGAATAAATTTACAAGAAAGTTTACTCATAAAGCTAGTCAAGATTGTGATATTTTTCTGTTATTCCTTTCGGAATCTTCATTCTGCTATGTTCTTCTGTAGGTATTAGTTACCCTCTTAATCTATTCCACACTTTTGAAAAAGAGATCATAATAGTAATGAAGAGATTTAGTACTATTTTTCTATAGTCTTTTAAACCTTCTATTTTCTGCCCTTAAAGATATCTACATAAATGCTAAAAGATATCTCTACTCTGAAATGTTGAGTCAGTGGAACTTCAGCAAGATATTTTCTTGTCAATGCTGTAAACAGCTTTGGAAAATTAAACTCTATTTTAAATCCTATGTTGTCTGAACTTATTTCAGGTAAGAAATATCTCTCAAGATGTACTTCACTTGCACTACTGACATAACTTGTACAAAGTATTTCTCTCAGTCCCTAAATACAGATAAGAGTCCATTCACACAACCCTCCACAATGGGATAGTATAACCCTTTCAAAGGTTACTGTTAAAGAAAATTTTATACAAGACCCTATGGATTTGTGTTTGTAAAAAAAAACCAAACAAATTATTTCGCAGTGCTGCCAATTTAAGTTGCAGCCTTTGACACTCTTTGAGATGGTGCCTGTAGGCTAGATACATTTCCAAGGCTTAATAAGTATATGGTAGTGGTGCTAAGATCTCTTGGTACTTCTTTACCCTCTGTTGAGTGTTTTGAGGCCTATAGGCTAAAGTCTGGGTCACAATCTTTCTCCTTCTTATTCCTAGTTTTGTATTTCTCCCTTTGCATGGTGTAACAACTAATGCAGCAACAGGTACTTTGATGGCATGAGAGATCAGGCCTCTCAGAAAGGAATATGTGTATTAGATCACGCCTGTGTGCCATGATCGATTATAGTGACCATTAGAGCAAGAGAAACTCTTATAGGTCTAAGGTAAAGATGCTTTTCTCATAATTGCATTGTGAATAAGTAAATATGTTTTGTAGTAGATGTGATGATAAGGTAATGTTATTGTTACTGTGTATTTCCACAATAAATCAGAATAACATTCTTGATATTCACTCACCACGCAAATTCTTCTGTTACTACCACTTATCTTAGTACATGATATTCAGTTGCTCATATCAGAAACTTAAGGGTAAATTTTTACCTTGTCCCATATCCAACCCACCAGCAAATCCTCTTGTCTCAGTCTACAAAGTATATTTCAAATATGGCCACTACTTACTAATTCTACTGCTACCACTCTTGTCCAAGATTCCAATATCTTTTACTTGGAGTCTTGTTACCAGGGGTTCAGACTGAGCATCAAAGGTCAATATCCAGGAGTGAGATTAAGTCAGAAATAGATCTTCTCTGACAGGGGTTGAAAATAAGTTTAGACCATAATTATATTAAGATCATCTGAGATTGCTAATGCCCATAGCCACCTTTAGTAAAGACAAATCTATTCTACTGGTGATAAAATAATTTTAGGTTTTAAGTTATTTCTACTGTTTTTTATTTATGGTGGTTGGCACTCAATTAAAAATAACAAGAAAACTGAAGAAACAAGTTCATGAAAAGTTAGGAAAAAAAGAAATATATAATAGAAAAAGATCCACAGGAGATTCTGATGATGAGATTATCTGACAAATATTTTAAATTAATTATGCCTAATATGATTATAAAAATAAAAACAAGCTGGAAAATTTTATATGAAATTGAAAATAATAAATAAGAAACAAACTAAAATGCTCAAACTGAAAAGTTGCTTGATTAAAATTAAAATTCAATAGCTGGGAATAACAAAAGAAGAGATATAGCTGAAGAGAGAATTAGTAAACTAAAAGATAGAAAAGAAGAAAGTCACAATGAAACAGAGACATAAAAGGATGGAAAAATATAAAAAGAAAAGAAAATATAAAAGACATGACATACAGTAAAAATGATTTATATACATGCATTTGAAGTCTCAAAATAGAGGGGATATTTAAAGAATAGTGAGTGGGGATTTTCTAAAACTGAGGAAAGCAAAAAGCTACAAATCAAAAAGCACTGTGAACTCTACTAATCTAAGCTTTATTAATGCAAAGAAAAACACAACTAGGCACATAACAGAACAACTGCTGCAAAACAACTACAAAGACAAATGTCATAAAAAGATGCATTAATTTGAAAGAAAACACAAGCAAAAGAACCATTTCTCAACATAAAACATAAAAACCAAAAGACAAAGGAATGCTATCTCAAATGTGCTAAAACATAATAATTGCCAGCATTAAATTCTATATGCATTGCATAAATCCTTAAAAAGAATAAAGATGATATTAAACCCTTTTCATATGAAGGAAACCTGGGAGAATTTATACCAGGAGATACAATCTGAGGAGCAAACGGGATATGTCTAAGGTGAATATTTAAAGATGAAGGAAAAAAATAAAAGCCAAAAATAATTATTTGGACAATATTAACAAATATTGACAGTATAAACACTAACCCCTGAACCTCAACCCCAACCACAGCTACAACCATAAACCATAAACCCCTAAACCTAAACCCTAAAACCTAAGCATAACTCTAGACCTAACACCTAACCCTTACCCCTATTCTTCAACACCTAACCCTAAACTTAAACCCTGAATTTAAACCTAAACCTAAATCTAACCCATAAACCATAACCTAAACCCTAAAATTAACCCCTAAACCTAAACTTAACTCCTAAACCTAAACCTAACCCTAACCCTTTAACCCTAACTCTAACCCAAACCTAACCCTCCTGCCCTTCCTCCTCTCCCTGTTGCCTCTTGTGGCTTCCCCCACCACCTGCCCCCACTGCAGCCCTACTGTACAGCAGCCTCCAGGTACTTCCATCTCACAGTCCCACCAGACACAAGATTAAATGGGGGTGGGTGGAATCCTGAATTTGGGGGCACAGGTTTGGGTTCCTTATGTCCGGCATACTGGGAGCCGCAAGCAATTCACTGGGCTGCCCAGAATCTCCTCTCAGTGAGGGGTAGCTGGCCCTATTCTCTGCCACCCAAGTCCTTCTCTCCACAGCACTTGGGCTGCCATCCCAAAGGAAGGATACTTTCTCCACCAGCCATCCCTCTGCACCTACAACCCCTTCCCACATATCCCTCTGCCCTGCACTCCAGTCCTGAGGAGATGAGAGAGACCTAGGCCTCAGGCTGCAACAGCAAGATCATCGCAGCTCCTCTTGCCAGGCAGCCAGGCACACTTAGCTAGTCTTATAAACTTTTATAATAACAAAAGGATTAAGTCACTAAAAATATATAATAATTTTAAATTAACATGAAACTAATAATGTGACCTCTCATTATATATATAAAAAATAACAGAGGCAAGAGAGGACATCTGGGGTCCTAAGCAGGAGGCAAGGGCAGTACCCTCTGCCCAGAAGCAGGCAAGAGAGCACGACCAGAGTCCTAGGTAGGAGCTGAGTGAAGCACCCCCTGCCCAGAAACAGGAAAGAGAGCATGCTGAAAACACCACTGCCACACATGTGACCCACCACAGCCACCTTCACAGCCACAGCTGCCACAAAAGTGGCTTGACACCACAGCAGGTGGCCTGCCAGACTCTTGACTGCATTGACATGAGGAGATTCACTAGCAGAGACAGGAAAAAGAAGAGGATGCCTCTCTCCTCAAAGCCCACCCCAGAGTAACAGAGGAAGGAACTGCTGAACCAGATGACCAGACATCAGTGTAGAGATACTAGAAATACCAAAATCCCAGAAAATATGACACCACCAAAAGAAAACAGTAGGTATCAAATACCAGGCTCTATACAACAGGAAACCCTTGAAATGACTAAAAAGGAATCCCAAACAATCTTAAGGCAATTCACTGAGATATAAGAAGAATAAGTTAGCAAAATAATGAAATAGGAAAAAAACTCCAGAACATGAAGGAAGAAATTTACAAAGAGGTGAATACTTTAAAAGAGAATGTATCAGAACTCAAGGAACTGAAAGATTCACTCAACAAAATAAAAAAGAAAAACAACCGATAGCTTAAGTAGCTAGAACAATCAGAAGAAAGAATTTCTGATCTTGAAGATAGTCTTTTTGAAGTAACCCAGGCAGACAAAACGAAAGGAAAAAAAGCACAACAAAAAAATGAACAAAATTTAGCAGACAACTTTAAGCACACAAACATCTGAATATGGGTGTTCCAGAAGGGGAGGTGAAAGGAAAAGCCATGGAAAACCTATTCAATGAAATAATAATGGAAAATTTCCTAGGTACTAGGAGTGACACAGACCTTCAGATCCAGGAGGCACAAAGATCCTCAAATAGATTCAACCCAGAAAGATCCTCTCCAAGACACATTGTAGTCAAACTGGCAAAGCTCAAAGACAAAGAGAGAATCTTGAAAGAAGCAAGAGGAAAGAGTCAAGTCACCTAGAAAGGAGCCTCTATCAGACTAACAGCAGACTTCCCAACAGAAGCTCTTCATGCCAGAAGAAAATAGGATGATATATTAAAATGCTAAAAGAAAAAAACCTGCCAGCCCAAAATACCATACCCAGCAAGGCTATCCTTCAGAGATGAGGGAAAAACAGAATCTTTTCCAGACAAGCAAAAACTGTGGGAGTTCACCACCATATGATCAGCCCTACAAGAAATCCTCAAAAGAATCTTGCATCTGGAATCCAAAAAATGATAATCACTACCATGAATACAAAAGAAAGAACAAAACCCACTGGTAGACCAAAGATGCAAAAGAGAAAGAGATACTAAATCTTACCAACTCAAAAAACTGAGAAACATCAAAGACAAACAATAAAAGGGGAAGAAATAAACAAAAGATATTTAAAACATCCAAACAAAAATCAATAAAATGCCAGGAGTAAGACAATAACTTTCAACAACAACTCAAATGTTGTTGAAAGAACAAAACCCATTCTAGAACAAAAATGCAGATGAGAAAGAGAAAGAAACTATATCTTACCATCACAAAAAACAGTAATGAGAATGTAATAATGCCTCTCCTTTATTTCTGATTTTGGTAATCCCAGTCTTCTCTTTTCTTCTTGGTCAATCTAGATAAAGTTCTGTAAATTTTGTTGATCTTTTTAAACAATCAACTTTTGTTTTTGTTTATTTTTTCTATTGTTTTTAATTCCCTATTTCATGTATTTATGTTGTAATCTTTTTTATATCCTATTTATATTTGATTTTGTTTTAGTTTTCCCTTCTTTTCTATTTTCTTAAGGTAGAAGTTTACATTACTGATTTGAGATTTTTCTTATTTCTAACACAGGTATTTACAAGTATAAATTTTCCTCTAAGCACTGCATGGGCCCTACATCCTATAAATTTTTAAATGTTGGCTTTGATTTTTATATCAAAGCACTCTTTAATTTCCTTGTGATATTTCTTTTTACCCATTGTTTATTTAGGAGAGTTGTTTAATTTCCACACATTTGTGAATTCTATAAATTTCCTTCTGTTATTGTGGTCAGAGAATATTTGTTCTATGATCTTCATCTTTTTAAATGTATTGACTTGTTTCATGGACAAAAAATTAACAGAACTACGAAAAGAAATAGGCATATTGACAATCACAAAAAGATGTTTTAATAAATTTCTCTCTGTAACTGATAGCATATTCAGACAAAATGTATATGGATTTAAATTTAAATAACATGATTAACAAAGTTGACCTAATCAATTTATATAGAATATGGCATTAAAAATTAAAGAACACTTTTTTTCCCCAAATGTGCATAAAGCGTTTTAAAAAATTAACCATATGTTGCACCACAGAAGAAATTTTAACATATTTCCAGGAATTAAAATTATACTTAATATGCTCTCTAATCAAAATGAAATTAGAAAGTTAATAGCATCAAGAAAATCCTTATACGCTCAGAAATTTTAAACATTTCTATGTGCCTAATGGGTTAAAAGATAAAATAGAATAGAAATTTCAAAAAAATTGAGTTATTTTATGTCAAAACATATGGGAAGTAGTTTAAACCTTAAATTTATTTATTAGACAAAGAAAAGTTTAAAAATCCATAATATAATCCCAATTAATGGTGAAATAGTTAAAGTTTCCCCTGCTGAAACCAGGAACAAAGGAATAATGACTATCCTATTTTTTGATATTGTATGGAGGTTTTAAATGGTTGGGAAAAGCAAGAAAAGACATGATAAGATAAGGATTAGAAACAAAGAAATAAAACTCCTTATTCTGAAACAACCTGAAAAAATGTACAGATAAATTATTAGAATTCACAAGTGATTTTACCAAGGTCTCAATTAACAATCAGAAAATTATATTTGAAAAATTATACAATTTACATGAACATCAAAATACATTAAATTTCTAATAATAAATCTAATAAAAACTTTGAAAGAGCTCTGAAAAGACAAGTATAAAACTTTATTGAAAGAAAGTATTGAAGCCTTAAGTAAATGGAGAGATGTTTATAAATTAGTAGACTCAGCATTAAAAGTGGTGAATTCTCAAACTGATTCATAAATTCTTTGAAATTTTGATAAAAGCTACAGCTGTTTTTGTTTGTGTTAGTGCGTGTGTGCTGTGTGAGTGCATGTGAGTGTGTAAGTTGACAACCTGGTTATAAAATCGAAGTGCAGAGAGTTTCAAGATGGCGGCGGCTGCGGCGACTGGCGCGGAGTAGCTGAGGTGGAAAAGGTGGCCACTGGGCCTCAGGCAGCCGGGAAACTTGTGGACCTTCCTCTGGCCATCTCTTAAGGGAGGACTGCTGCTGCTGGCCGGTTGTGGGGGCTCAACGCCACTTTGCCCCCGGCAGGAGAGGCTGCCTCATTTACAGGCAACAGCTTTGAAGTGTGGAGCAGGAAAAGAACTGATTCTTAGCTGCAAAAGTGAGTCTTGAAACAGGGAACACGGCGCCAGGGCTGCTGTGGATGCAGCCAGGATCCCGGAGGCTGGGGCCGCACTGAAGGCGGCCAGCTGCCCTATCCAGGATTCGAGGTTTCAGGCCGGCATTAAAGAAGACTCCTGGGAGCGCCTGAGCGGCGCCGCGACTGAACAGCCCGAGGCGGCAGCGCCGAGAACACGGAAGGCAACAAACCAGAGACAGAGCGAGCGCCCGACCTGGCACAGCACTGTGAGTGATCCCTGGCACAGCTCTGTTCGGGGGGTGGATGCCCACGCGGCTCCCCGCCTGCACCACCAGGCCACTCACTGCCCCGGTGCTGCCTCCATTTTCCCAGGTGCGGGCAGCTCCGCCCTGCTCGGCCATCACTGAGCCCATTTGCTTGGCCTGGCGCGGGGCTTTCCGGACCCTGCGGGCCGACCTCCTCTCCCACTCCCTCCACGGTTCTCTGGCAGGGCAGGGGGTGTGGGGCGTCCCGACCAGTTTTGGGAGGGCTAGGAAGTACGGGCGGGCCGACTGTCACTCCACCACACCCTGGACTCCGGCCAGGTAAACTTCCTGTTACTGGGAGGCAGATACCATCTCTGCGACCACCAGTTTGGAAAAAAGCCTAACGAATTTCTGGTTGGGAATAGTGTGGTAGGAGAGTTCCCAGGTCCGCTTGAACCTGCCGGAGAGCAGGCTGCAGGCGGGCACTAGACTCGGTTTATACCGGGGGGATACAAAGGTGAACAAGACCCGAGAAAGATCTACACAGTGCTACAAAGGCACCCAGAGAGACCTGTCGTCTGTGCCTAGCAGAAACCTGGTAGACTTCCTGGGCGAGGCGGTGCTGAGCAGGGTCTTGAAGGCCCAGCTGATAGATGAGGGGTGCAGAAGACACACCCCAGCCCAGCACAGTGTGCACAGAGGGGGGAGACGTGCGGCCAGGGAGGCGGAGACTCGGCAGAAACCACACACCCGGTGGGGTCGCCACTGCACGATCTAACAGCCTGGGCCAGAGCACACAGAACGGGGAGAAGTCCTGTACAGAAAGTGAAAGCTCAACAGAGATCACACACCCTGTGGTACGTGATCCACCAGCCCAGCAGAGTACAAGCTGACCAGAAAGGTGGATCCCCGGAGAAGCCCAAGACCCGAGGCAACCACACACACAAGACACTAGAGGCCAACTGAGCAGTCACGGCGGGAGCCATACCAAATTGGCAACCACAGCAACATCCTAGTTAGTCATTAGTCTCAAACCGGTGGACTGTGAAACCCCCTGCCACAATGAATAAACACCAAAAAAAAGACACCAGAAATACAAAAAATCAAGAAAGTACACCACCAAAAGTTAATAAATCTCATACTCTAGATCCTATAGAACAAGAAGCCCTTGAAATAACTGACAAGGAATTTCGAGTGATAATTCTAAGGAAACTGAATGAGATACAAGAAAACTCAGCTAGACATCATGATGAAATGAGGAAAAGTATACAGGATCTGAAAGAGGAAATATACAAGGAAATCAATGTCTTGAAAAAAAATGTAGCAGAACTTGCTGAACTGAAGAAGTTATTCAGCGAAATAAAAAACACAACGGAGAGTTTAACCAGCAGGCTTGTCGAAGTTGAAGAGAGAACCTCTGAACTTGAAGATGGGCTGTTTGAAATAACACAAGCAGACAAAAAGAAAGAAAAAAGAATCAAGGACATGGAAGAAAATCTGAGAGAGATATCAGACAACCTCAAGCGCTCAAATATCCGAGTCATGGGTATTCCAGAAGGGGAGGAAAATGGAGATTCCATTGAAAACATATTCAACAAAATAGTGGCAGAAAACTTCCCAGGTATAGGAAAAATCACAGATCTTCAGATCCAGGAAGCTCAACGATCTCCAAACGTATTCAACCCAAAAAGGCCTTCTCCAAGACATGTCATAGTCAAATTGGCAAAACTCAGAGACAAAGACAGAATCTTAAAAGCTGCAAGAGAGAAGCGTCAAATCACCTATAAGGGAGCCCCAATCAGGTTAACATCAGACTTTTCATCACAAACCCTAAAAGCTAGAAAGGAATGGGATGATATTTTCAAAATACTAAAAGACAAAGATTGCCAGCCAAGAATACTCTACCCTGCAAGGCTATCCTTCCGAAATGAGGGGCAAATAGTATATTTCTCAGACAAACAAAAACTGCGGGAGTTCACTACCACAAGACCACCCTTACAAGAAATCCTCAAGGGAGTACTGGGTTTGGTTCCTGAAAAATAACTACCACTGCCATAAAAACCTAAGAAAAATCTAAACCCGCTAGTACAATAAAAATGGCATTCATGAAGAGAAAACAAGCTAACAAAAACACTATCTACAACCTAAGGAACCAACAAACAAAGAAACCAAACAGTAAATCAGAAAGCAAGGAACAAAAGACACCTAAGACAACCAAACAACCAATAAAATGCTAGGAATAAATCAACACCTTTCAATAACAACTCTTAATGTTAAAGGCTTAAATTCCCCAATTAAAAGACACAGACTGGCTGACTGGATCAAAAAGCAGGACCCAACTATATGCTGCCTACAAGAGACCCACCTCACCCATAAAGATTCACACAGACTAAGAGTGAAAGGATGGAAAAAGATTTACCATGCAAACAGAAAAGAAAAACGAGCTGGAGTGGCTATTCTTATATCTGACAAAATAGACTTCAGACTAAAAACCATAAAAAGAGACAATGAGGGACACTACTTAATGATAAAAGGACTGATCCATCAAGAAGACATAACAATCATAAATATGTACGCACCCAATGTTGGAGCAGCCAGATTTATAAAACAAACTCTATTAGACCTAAAGAAGGAAATAGACACTAATACCATAATAGCAGGGGACCTGAACACTCCACTGTCAATATTAGACAGATCATCTAGGCAAAGAATCAGTAGAGAAACACAAGATCTAAACAAGACTCTAGACCAATTGGAATTGGCAGATATCTACAGAACATTCCACCCAACAACCTCAGAATATTCTTTCTTCTCATCAGCACATGGATCATTCTCCAAGATAGATCACATATTAGGTCACAAATCAAGTCTCAATAAATTCAAAAAAATTGGAATTATCCCATGTATCTTCTCAGACCACAATGGATTAAAACTAGAAATTAATAACAAACAAAACTCTGGAAACTATACAAACACATGGAAATTAAACAGCATTCTACTTAATGACATATGGGTCCAAGAAGAAATCAAGCAGGAAATCAAAAAGTTTATTGAAACTAATGAAAACAATGATACATCATACCAAAACCTGTGGGATACTGCAAAAGCAGTATTGAGGGGAAAATTTATTGCATTAAATGCTCACTTCAGAAGAATGGAAAGATGGCAAGTGAACAACCTAACACTTCACCTTAAAGAACTAGAAAAACAAGAACAATCCAATCCTAAAGTTAGCAGACGGAAAGAAATCATTAAGATCAGAGCAGAACTGAATGAAATTGAAAACCAAAAAACAATTCAAAAGATCAACGAATCAAAAAGTTGGTTTTTTGAAAAGATAAATAAAATTGACAAACCATTAGCATGGCTAACAAAAAAAAGAAGAGAGAAGACTCAAATAACAAAAATTAGAAATGAAAAAGGCGATATTACAACTGATTCATCTGAAATACAAGGAATCATTCGAGACTACTATAAACAACTATACGCCAACAAATTTGAAAATCTGGAGGAAATGGACAAATTTCTGGACACACACAAGCTCCCAAAACTGAACCGTGAAGACGTAGAAAATTTGAACAGACCAATAACAATAAAGGAGATTGAAGCTGTTATCAGAAGGCTCCCAACAAAGAAAAGCCCAGGACCAGATGGATTCACAGCAGAATTTTACCAAACATTCAAAGAGGAATTGACACCGATTCTTTACAAACTATTCCAAAAGATTGAAACGGATGCAAATCTCCCAAACTCATTCTATGAAGCAAACATCATCCTGATACCAAAACCAGGTAAAGATATAACCAAAAAAGAAAACTACAGGCCGATATCCTTGATGAATATAGATGCAAAAATCCTCACTAAAATACTAGCAAACAGAATACAGCAACACATACGAAAAATTATTCATCACGATCAAGTGGGATTCATCCCAGGGATGCAAGGTTGGTTCAACATACGCAAATCAATAAATGTGATACACCATATTAATAAACTCAAACACAAGGACCATATGATCATCTCTATAGATGCTGAAAAAGCATTTGATAAAGTTCAGCACTCATTCACGACAAAGACCCTCTATAAGTTAGGTATAGAGGGAAAGTATCTCAACATAATTAAAGCCATATATGACAAACCCACTGCCAATATCATCCTGAATGGGGAAAAGCTGAAAGCTTTTCCTTTAAGAACAGGCACTAGACAAGGATGCCCACTCTCACCACTCCTATTCAACATAGTGTTGGAAGTACTAGCCAGAGCAATCAGAGAAGAGAAGGAAATAAAGGGCATCCAGATTGGAAAAGATGAAGTCAAACTGTCCCTGTTTGCAGATGACATGATCCTATATATCGAACAGCCTAAAACCTCTACAAAAAAACTGTTGGAATTGATAAATGATTTCAGCACAGTAGCAGGATACAAAATCAACACACAAATATCAGTAGCATTTCTTTTCTCCAATAGTGAACATGCAGAAGGAGAAATCAAGAAAGCCTGCCCATTTACAATAGCCACCAAACAAATAAAATACTTAGGAATTGAGTTAACCAAGGAGGTGAAAAATCTCTCTAATGAGAACTACAAACCACTGCTGAGAGAAATTAGAGAGGATACAAGAAGATGGAAAGATATTCCATGCTCTTGGATTGGAAGAATCAACATAGTGAAAATGTCCATACTACCCAAAGTGATATACAAATTCAATGCAATCCCCATCAAAATTCCAAAGACATTTTTCTCAGAAATGGAAAAAACTATTCAGACATTTATATGGAACAATAAAAGACCACGAATAGCCAAAGCAATGCTCAGCAAAAAAAAATAAAGCTGGAGGCATAACACTACCTGACTTTAAGCTATACTACAAAGCTATAATAACCAAAACAGTATGGTACTGGCATAAAAACAGACACACTGACCAATGGAATAGAATAGAGAATCCAGAAATCAACCCACACACTTACTGCCATCTGATCTTTGACAAAGGCACCAAGCCTATTCACTGGGGAAGGGACTGCCTCTTCAGCAAGTGGTGCTGGGATAACTGGATATCGATATGCAGGAGAATGAAACTAGATCCATACCTCTCACCGTATACTAAAATCAACTCAAAATGGATTAAGGATTTAAATATACACCCTGAGACAATAAAACTTCTTAAAGAAAACATAGGGGAAACACTTCAGGAAATAGGACTGGGCACAGACTTCATGAATACGACCCCAAAAGCACGGGCAACCAAAGGAAAAATAAACAAATGGGATTATATCAAACTAAAAAGCTTCTGCACAGCAAAAGAAACAATTAAAAGAGTTAAAAGACAACCAACAGAGTGGGAGAAAATATTTGCAAAATATACATCTGACAAAGGATTAATATCCAGAATATATAAGGAACTCAAACAACTTTACAAGAAGAAAACAAGCAACCCAATTAAAAAATGGGCAAAAGAGCTAAGTAGGCATTTCTCTAAGGAAGATATCCAAATGGGCAACAGACATATGAAAAAATGCTCAACATCACTCAGCATCCGGGAAATGCAAATCAAAACCACATTGAGATACCATCTAACCCCAGTTAGGATGGCTAAAATCCAAAAGACTATGAACGATAAATGCTGGCGAGGCTGCGGAGAAAAAGGAACTCTCATACATTGTTGGTGGGACTGCAAAGTGGTGCAGCCTCTATGGAAAATGGTATGGAGGTTCCTTAAACAATTGCAAATAGATCTACCATACGACCCAGCCATCCCACTGTTGGGAATATACCCAGAGGAATGGAAATCATCAAGTCGAAGGTATACCTGTTCCCCAATGTTCATCGCAGCACTCTTTACAATAGCCAAGAGTTGGAACCAGCCCAAATGCCCATCATCAGATGAGTGGATACGGAAAATGTGGTACATCTACACAATGGAATACTACTCAGCTATAAAAACGAATGAAATACTGCCATTTGCAACAACATGGATGGACCTCGAGAGAATTATATTAAGTGAAACAAGTCAAGCACAGAAAGAGAAATACCACATGTTCTCACTTATTGGAGGGAGCTAAAAATTAATATATAAATTCACACACACACATACACACATACACACACAAACCGGGGGGGGGGGGAAGAAGATATAACAACCACAATTATTTGAAGTTGATACAACAAACAAACAGAAAGGACATGGTTGGGGGGGAGGGGGGGAGGGAGAAGGGAGGGAGGTTTTGGTGATGGGGAGCATTAATCAGCTACAATGTATATCGACAAAATAAAATTTAAAAAAATAATAATAAAATAAATAAAAATTTCAAAAAAAAAAAAATAAATAAATAAATATACTTTAGTTAGAAAAAAAAAAAAAAAAAAAATCGAAGTGCAATGGCCAAGAATAGTTAAGACACATTTGAAAAAGAAAAGCAAGGTGAAAAATCATTCTCTACTAGATATCGACTGACTATAGAGCCACAGGATTTAAGGCACTGAACATAAAGGAAAAGACTGATAAATTTCACTGTATTAAATTAAAATCTATTCATCACAAGATGCCAATAAGAGTGAAAATAAATGAGTGAGAGAAAATATTTGTAACACGTAACTAAAAAGAGACTGTTGTACAGAACATACAAAAAATTCTTTTTCAATTAGTTTACTCAGTAGAAAAAAATAATGGACAAAGACTTCGGCAAGCACTTAAATAGAGTACAGCAACAAACATGAAACGTGGCCCGATTTCATCAGTCATCAAGGAGATGCTAATTAATGTCACAATTAGATAACACTTACACCAAGAAAATAAAATTAATAAAATTAATACTAAATTTTGCAAGAATGTAGAGCAATAGATGCTCTCATACACTGATGGTGAGAATGTAAATGTAAATATCAATTGTCAGACTATTTTGCAAAATGGAATAGCATTTATTTAAACATATGAGTAACTTATGACCCAGCAATTCCACCTATAGGCATATTATCAAGAGAAATGCATGCTTATGTGCATAAAAAACATACAAAATGTTTATAGCAGCATTGTTCACAATCATCAAAACTAGCAGTCAATCCCAAATACTTTGTAATTTATCCATACTACACAGCAATAGAAAGAAATGAATACTAGATATATGCAATAACATGGATGAATCTTATAAACATTATTTTGAGTGAAATAAATGAAAATTACATAGTCTATGATTCCATTTACACAGAGTTCACAGAAGGCAACACTAATCTGTGGTGTTAGTGGTCAGGAAAGTGGCCACTGTTGGTCATGAAGATGAGGGTTGTGATAGAGAAGGCATGAAGAAGGATTCTGTGGTGCTGGTCCTATTCTAATGTTTTTGTTCTAACCTTAGTCACAGGGGTGTTTCCTTTGGGAGAATTCACTGAGCTGTGCACTTATGATCTGTGAAAGGTTTTGTGTGTTACATTTTAATAAAGATGTTATCAAAGCAGCTTTGTTTGTACTGCCTTAGTCTCTCAAGACACTACATTGTCTCCCCCCTTAATTTCACTGCCAAATGTCTGGAAAGAATAATCTATGTTTGATGTCTATCTCAGTGTTTTTAAATCTCTCTCATTCTCAGCCCATTACAATCTGGCTTCTGCCCTACTGCTCTGAAAGTGCTTTCACCAAAGTTGCCGATGACCTCCTAATTGCCAATTGTGTATTTTCAGTCTTCATCCTATTTGACCTCTGCATGCCAGATGACACTGGCTGACCACGCCTCATTTGTAATCCTCTCTTCCCTTGACCTCTTTCTTCTTCTCCTTCCTTTTGAACCATATCAATTAAGTGTTCCTCCTGCCTCAAATACTTGTGTTTTCTAGTTACACTAGTTGAGGTTGCTGTAAAATCAGAATTAAAACCTGGCTGGAAACATGTTTCCTATACTTCAACAAGTCTTTTTTTTTTTTTTTTTTTAACAAATTGTGAGTTATTTGCCACTGTGTAAAAATCAGCAGATTTCACATAAAAATCCAGTTTCTGGCACCAGAAAATTAACAGGTTTGGTAACACTGGATCTACCTTTTTGAGGAAGAAACAACCCTCTAGACCCAAATAAAAGGAGCTTTTTAGCCCAACACAGAACCCATCTTTACATCTCAAACAGCGTGTGAGAATCATTTGGGGAACTTGCTCAAATGCTTCTGCCCCTCCCCAGGGAGAGCAATTTGATGTTTGTTGGGTAGGATCCAGGCAAGGACACAAAAAAAGACGAGGTGACCCTGATGTCAATTGTCCTTGGAAGATACCATTTTAGGGGATTTCTTGAACTCCTATATCTTAAACTTCAACTGTACTTCTTGGTCTCCAGTGCCTCACTTGCTTGAGCAGTATGTGACACAGATATACAAAGAAGACACACAAACAATATATTATTGTATTATATATACAACAATAAATATGTCATCTTACCCCTTTCAGGCAGGCTGAGGCCTGATGTTCTGATCTCTGTGGAAGTCTATGGTCTTAGTCAGTGGTGGGATATCTGCCTTTTGTGTGTTGGGTCAAGGCATTATCTTGCTGAAGAGGAAAGATGTTCAACAGTTAATTGATAGAGATAGGCAGAAAGAGAGGTACCAAGCCAACGTGACAGAGACTGGGTGTATTAGTCCATTTTGTTTCTTATAACAAAATACCCGGAACTGGGTGATTTATAAGAAAATGAAATTTACAGTTTCTGAGGCTGGCAAGTCCAAAGTCCATCTGGTGGTGATGAGAGTGACCCAGGGGTCTCACATGGCAAGATGGTGGAGCAGAGAGAGTAGAGAGATCTAGAGAGACAGACTCTCCTCTTCTTTCAACGCCCTCAGAACTGTGCCCCTGACCACCATTTTTAATCCATTTACTACAGCACGGTCCTACAATCCAATCAGCTCCTCAAGGCTCCACCTTTCAATTACCATAATAGGATTTCCCACCTTCTTAACAGTCCCAGTGGAGGCTAAGTTTCTAATACATGAAACTTGGGGGGCACAATTCAAGCCTCAGTAAGTTTTGGGGGGACATAATTCAATCTACTGCACTGGGGAAGCCAAAGGACAGTGGAAAGTTTTGGAAGAGGAGTGTGAGGACCAGTGCTTGTAGCAGCTCTTTGAGGTACATGAAGGTAACTGCCTTTGAAATGAAGCTTTTGGAATTCGCTGAGAGGGAGTAGGTAAAAGTGCTGTCTCCATGTGGATAGTATTGTGACAAATGTTATAATAGAGTAATATATTGTGACCATAAAATGAAATTCAGTTAGCTCCAGAGTCTGAAAATAGCCTTGGTTCATTTAATGAACCATTTGGGGTAGAAACTATAATCTGTTTGTGTCATCAGTCTGTGTAACTATGTTGACTAGCAGCTGTATGGGTAAGGTGATGTTCACAGGCAGATACAGAGCTGATAGCTGTTTGGATCCAACGCCGGAGATGTGCTGGAACAATAGGGTATAAAAACAGGGGAGCAAAAAGATTGAGAGTAATGGTTAGTGATTCTAAAAATAGACCATGGGTCCACTGCTCAATAATGGGACAAGAAGAGGCTGATCAACAACAAATGAAAGGGTCGAGGAACTGGTGGCCTTGGTGACATTGAAGAATAGATGTGTAGGACTGAGAGAAAAACAAGGACTGGATAAAAGAAAGTTTCGTAAAAGAAGGTGCATTTGGAGATTAAGACCTCAGAAACCAATTCATTTAGGGAAAAAAATAATATTTCAGATCCGACCATGGAGAAGGTTGATAAAATGGAATAAAACTGAAGGTCTTTAAAAATAAGAAGATTAAAGAACTATAAAGAAGGAATACTATGTGTATGACACAAACATATATCCATATCTAAATGTCAGAAACAAGAGATTGTTTATTCTTATTACTTTTAAGTGGCTTATTTCTGCTATTGAATTAATGCACCTACACACCCTTGAGTCATGGTCGTTATCAATGTGATGAAAATACTGCACTGTCAAATTTTTAACCCTTGAAATGATCACATTGAGCCCAAAGTAATTCAGTCTAAATAAATGAAAACTAGCAATAATAATAACATATGCGACTGTGGCATTCTGTAGTTTTCAAATCACATTTTACATAAAGCATATCATTTATCAAAACAATTAAAAGGTAAACTGGGAAGAAATTATTATCCCTTTTTAATAAATAAGGAACATGAGAAGACTAGCCTAAGGTAACAAATTAAGACAAAAATGGCATTGGAATCCATGTTCCTCCATTTTATTTTTAATATTTTAGATATTTTATAAACTGATGAAATTATTGGAAAAACACTAGTTAATGCCTTTAATATTTCTGTAGCTTTTTCTCCAATTGTCATTTCAGCCTAACATACATTTCCCATTAATGCTCACCTAGAAAATATAGTCATTCAAAGTTATCGAAAAGTTGTTTAAATTTATTTAGTCATTAGGAAAACTACAGGAAGACTAAGACTTTTATTTCTCAGTATTGCATAGCTTATATTTACAGGATATAGTTACCAAATAGAATTTATAGAAATCTTAGTTATTACATTTTTAGGTTTTTGGTAGGAATAACAGAATGTATACATGATGCATGTGCATGTGTGTGCCTGTGTATGTGAAGTCACATATGTACATAGAACTAATTGTTTATATAAAACACAACTACTAAGAGCCACTTCTCAAATTTTCTGTCTATATTTAATGTTTCAACCCTCACATTTCAGTAGAGTTTAATACAAGAGGGCTCTTTACTGACTACCTTACAAGGAAGGTTTTATGTAGGAGTGCAAGTCTCAAGAATGAATCACGAAGGGAGAAAAGTCAACACGCCTGAGCCCTCTGTCCATTTCTTTCTCTCAGTACACTTTCATGTAATTTCCCATCTTTATTTTCTGTAGACTGTATTCCAGCAGAACAGAATGTAGGGGAGAGGAAGCAAAATTTCTATTTTGAAGGTGGGATTTCAGTGCTGTGCCTAGCACTGCTTAGCTTTGTAGCCATATACAAGTGTTTAATAGCTTTATAGCTGTTGTACTCAGTTTCCACATCTATGAAATGAATAAGAAAATGTATATAGAAGCATTTTATAAAATACAAATGATGTGTTTGATGTGGAAGAAAGCACATGGACTATTGGGTCAGATCTACCATTTCCTTGCTGTGTTACTCTTGGAAAATTACTTCATTTCTCTGAATATTAATTGCTCATCTGCAAAATGTGGATTACACATTATGTCAGATATTGCCTAATGAAACTTGAGCCCAAAAATCAGGCCATGGATAGAATCTATATTTCCATTTACGAATGATAAATTTTAACATAGAGAACAGAGAACAAGATACTTCACAGTGTCTGGGCTTTGTTATAGACTAAAACACATTTTCATTCACATCAAATTGTGCTAGAATGCTATGGCCACTAGATTTTTTAAAAATGTGCAGTAATATGCAAATAGATTTGCAATATCTGGCTGAATATGTACAAAGTATATAATAACCTTCTGATCAGATTTCTCCCTTTATATGAGTTGGTGTTCTTTTGTTAAGGCAGGGTTTTTTTTTTTCCTGTTTTTGGCAACATATATTTCTTCTTGGTAAACATATAAATACCATTGGAACTGGATACAAAGAGGGTAAGAAGCCAGAGCATATTCTATCTTTGGAGCAACATTTGACATGGAGTAAATATAAGACACGAAGTATAGTCAGATATGACTAAAATAGTTAACTCAGTTATCAAGACTAGTTTGCACGGTTCTAAAAAGGACAGGAAAATCACCCTTTTTTCAAGCTTACAAATAATTTTTATGTTTAATGGTGGTAACTACAATTTTCTAATTCTATAGTAGCTGTGTCAAGCTACTCCTTAGTGTATGAAGTCTCCCTTCTTCCAATCTGTTCTTTGCATTGCTGTCACAGTGATCTGTATCAAAAACATCTCTCTTTTTAAAATCCTTCAATGGCCCTCCACTGCCCTGAGGATAAAATTCATATTTCATATCAGTGCTCCTCTCTACTTTAATCTTCTCTCGGGATTCTGTTAATGTTCCTCCAGTCATAATAACATGCCAGCAGCTTACCCACAGCTTTGTTCCTTCACACACTCTTCTCCCCTATCAATCCTCCTCCCTCACCCTTCAAAACTTCTGAAAGTCATTCCCTGACCTTCTCAGTTTGAGATAGTTTCATTCCTCTACGTTCTTGTAATAGCATGTTCTTATCTTGATCATGTAGTGTCCCTTATCGTATCATATTTATTGGTTATTTCATCTGATAGGAAATAGATGTCTTAAATGTAGGAACCTTATTCCTTTTATAGATCTTTGGGGTGAAAAACAATGTAGGATATACAATAGGTGTTGAGTAAACATTTGCTGAATGAATGAATAAAGACAATGGCCATTAACCAAACACAGAAATTGGGATAGATTCTTGCAAGAGACAGATACTGACCAGGTTGAATTTACCAAATCCCTAGTTTAATTATTTGGAGGTTTGGAGTGAATACAGTGCTCCTTTTGTCGGGAGGATTGGGGAAAACATCAGGATAAAAATCAGTGGGGCTTTTCATTTTACCCCTCCATCCACAGTTAGAGAGAGGCCATGAGACTTAGTTAAAGTTATACATTTGCAAGGAAAAGGGTACCTCTGGAGTGGAGTTCCTCGCCGGTATTCTCTTTCAGCAAAGCATAAATCACATTTCCTATTTCTTCTTCTTATCCAAGGCACTGGCTGGCCCACCCCTGAGACTGAACCAAATACCAGGTGGCCCTGATGAAGCCCATGAGGAGATAAGCACAGCTTTTCAGGGACAGATGATGCATTTTCTCAAACTTCACCCATTTGTACACTGAGGATAATAGTACAGTCTGTCTCATAGAGATGTTGGGAGGATTAAGAAGCTCAGAGAGATAATAAACATGAAAGAGCATTGAGCAGCTGTTTCAGGATTCAGTCTGAGAACAGAGGGAGACGCTCTGTAAATGCTCCTTCTCATTTACCCATCCTTCATCTCCTGCCCACACTCTGAACATGCAGATTCTAAAGAGCAAATGTGAGAAATAGGGGGCAAGTGCTGGTTGTTTTTTTTTTTTTTTTTTTCAGGCCTATACTACTATATTACAGCCAGTTTTTGTAGGTTATCCATGCCAGTGACATTTCCTGAGCACTAGCCACTCTAACCTCACAGACATACAAGCCAGATAAGAGGCTCCAGATGCTCCTCTGCAGTAATATTTATTGGACCGAGGAAGCCATGATAACCCCCATAGCAAAGGATGTGAAAGCTGCCCCATTTTTGATAATCTGAATTGGGATTATCCATTTTGTGGACTTTTAGAGGCATGTTATACAAATTAAACTGCCTTGTACAAAATAGGTACTGGAAAAATAACCACTGAATCAATATTTTAAAAAATTGAACCAAAGTCCTGTCTTTTTCTCTCAAATATGTAGAAATTTTTGACTCTCTTTTCTCACACCATGTGGGTAGGTATGTGTTTGGGGGCTGCTTGTTAATGTCCATACTGCTGTATTGTGCTGTGATCAATGATAGCAAATATAATGGAAACTTATCTAAAAAATAGTAACAAAAGCAAAGAAAATTAAAATTGTAAAAAGTGTTCTGGGAAAACTGAAGTTAAACCATCTGCTAAGTATTTAGAAATGATTTCATAGACATGATTAATATGAACTACATTAATGTATATGTAAAGTCTCAAGGGTAGAAGAAGAATTCTGATAAGATCTTAGGAAATTACAAAAGTAATTCAGAAAATAAAAACATTCTAGTTTTTTGATAAAGATTTATATTTTTTCCCTTTTAAATACATTCATTCAGTTACTCATACTTTTTCTGAAAGGAAAAAAGATAGTAACTATCTGATGCAACAGTGGGACTCTTATGAACTACAATTTTGCTAAAGAAGCTTTCACATTTTTGTGAATTGAAAAGCAATTTTTCTCAATACTTCTGATTATACATTAGGATGTCTAGCCTCTTCCCTTTGAGTCACAGCTTTTACAGAACTCATATTTTAATGATTTTGATGCAAATTAAATAAAATTTGCAATATTTTTAGTTTTATACGTGGGGTAGTGCATTTATACTATGGCTAAACATTTTCTCAGTAAATCCTTACACAACATGCACAATGCGCAGTCTTTTCTTTCCTTTTTTTTTTGGCCACTGGCCTGTACAGGGATCAAACCCTTGACCTTGGTGTTATCAGCACCATGCTCTAACCAACAAAACTAACCAGCTAGCCCTACAACTGGTATTTAGCAAGCAGCTCACTTTACCTATGGAATTAACTTAAAATACATCAGTGTTATTTCAAAACTGAAAAGCTAATAGTTAATTTGGATCCATTGTTTTTCCTACTGTGGCCTGATTTGTTTTATTCAGGATTCTTTGATCCTGGCTTAAAAATATTTAATTATAACTTTATTTCACTGAATATCTTGCTTCAAGGGATTTTAAAAACTCATTCACATTTATGTATTTTTGTGAAATAAGTTATATACTACTTTTCCCGTTTCTTCATTGAGTCTGCTTTTCAGTTTGTTTTTGGAATAATTATTTCATGATTTCAGTAGATAATTTTCTCTTTCTATTTTATAGAACTTGTTTTGAACTTTAGAGTCATTTTGGACCCAGTGGGCAGCCCATTTTCAACTATACTGATATCTTGATTTAAAAACAAAGTGAGGCATGCTTTGTATTTTTGTTATGGGCAAATGTATATTTACTTTGTATGACAGTAATTGTATCTTTGATTTACAACATTTTGTTTTTAGGAATTTAACTCAGTGTCTCTCTGTAATTCCATATTGGGCTAAAGGCTAAATGGATACAATTTTGAATCAACATCTCAAATGTATTTCTAATCACTATGCTGGAGCAACTTTCTGTTCAGCAGATATTTACAATTTTATATTCTTTACTGGAAAGCTCATTATTTTGCATTTACTTATAGTGAACTATATTTGTCATGTATTAGCACAGACACTTAAATGTTCTCAATCTTGGTGTCTCCCTTACAATATTGTTCTTCCTTGCTTTTCTAGTCATTCAAAAATAATCTGCAAACAAGCAGGTTAGAGTTATGGTGAATTCTATCTGGTCTATTTTATTATTATTATTATTATTTTTTGCAAAGAGAGATGAATTCTGAAAAAAATTAATAGAAGAAAAAGAAATAATGATGGGACTGATCTGATGTCTTGGCCTTTTGGTTTTTACATGGCACCATTGTTTTACTACACATCACGATAATAGTAAGAAGAACACCAAATGTATGAGAGGAGCTAATAGTAGTTGTCTATAGTGACCCTCCCAATAAACATGTGATTATTATCTCACACCTCAAAACTGCAGGAGAAATATGTGTACACATTTCAGAGAATGGGTTCAAAGACTTTACTGACTTTAACTGTGTTAATAGAGGTGGCATAAAAAAAATGATTGCATCAAATAATTAATTGAATCAGTGAAATAACTGAGTTCCTAAAAATTAAATAAAATAATATTGAAAAAAAAGTATTTAGCAAGTTTTAAGTTTATATTCTACTTTGATGAGATTAATTGGCAAATACAATAAACCCATATAAAAATTTTATAATGGCTGGTGTTTATTGCTATTGGATGCTGCTATAGGCAGAAAATTTAGAGTGTCTACTTCCTTTCCTGTCAGTAAACCTTCTTAGAAGAATTACCCCCACAAGAAAGACTAGTTGAATAAGTATCCAGATAACTTTTCTGGCTTTTCATGTATTTAATAATTTTACAAATGGTTTCTATTAATATGGGATTAGAGAATGTTTCTTGGACCCAAGGACTTAAGTGGAGACTGAGTAAAAAATGATCCTCTTATCTCCCAATTCTCAATCTTGGAGCCAATCTCTGGAAGCAGAGAAGGAATAAGGGGGAAAAAAGAAGGAGAAATGAAAAAGCTTTGTGTCTAACAACCCATTCAACACTATGAAGTGGTAAAGGATGGGCCCCAAGAACTGGATACTTCCAGGCTCCACTTACCACATGGAGGTCAGAAAATATAAATTTTCAAGAGAGATAGAGAAAAGTGTATCAATTATATCTTTGTGTATTTTAAGATATCCAATATGGCCCAGTGAATTTTCTGGTAAGATGAGTAATAAAATTAAACAAACAAACAAACAATAAAAACCTTTTTTATCTCAGGAGAACACTAATAAAATGATGGACAGAGGTCAACCTGGTGTGAGGTTCTGATAGAACACTCCCTGGTTGATTGGTGTATGAAATACGGAAACTTATTCCAGTTCTGGGAAGGAATAAGGAAGGCATTCAAAAGGAGTTAATACCCACATTGTCTTGAAAGATAGTTAAGAGCTAGCCAAATAATAAAAGTGGGAAGAGGCCATTTCAGAGCAAAGGCACAGATGTAAAAAATTGTAGACTTTTTACTATGAAACTAAAAGCAGTATAAATTTGATTTGGCTGTATTGTATAGTGGAACACTCATGTATCAACCTTTCCCTGGGTAGTCCAGACAGAATGCTGTCAGATGCCTTTTAAAAACCTCATGATGAGAGAATACACCCTTCTCAAATTTCCCTGGGTATTTTCAACAACCTCACTGTGCCACTTTTGTGAGGCATGCATTTTGATCCGGGGTATAATTTTGGAAAGGTTATCACAACTCTTCTCTTTGTGTCTTAGTCCAAATGTATAATTAGGGAAAATATTATGTCCACTTCACAGGGTTGTTGGAGCGTGTATGAGATCATGTCAATAAAAAGTGGTCTGTAATCTGGAATATTCATTACAAAAGTTACTAAGCTGATAAGATTTCTGTCATGTCTTATATTTTGAACCATATAACAAAAACAAAATTTAAAAATCCTCAAAACACAATATTTAATAAATGCAAACCATTTATCTAAATATATGCTAATATTTTTTTTTCATATACTTTAACTCAGTAAAAGTGATTATGTTGAAGAAAAGCCTTGCTGGATGATGCAGCTGACCCACTCTGCTCCTCAGATTCTGGAGTTGGCTTACGCAACCCTGAAGCTATGCTGCCAGAGTGCTCTATGTGTTTCCAAGAGCAACAAAAAATGAATAAATATCTGGAAATTGCTTAAAAATGAATAGGGAAAAATGGATCTGTGCAGGAGTCATAACTATGTTTATGGAGTAGAACCATAGTTAATAGTTGGTTAAGAACAAAAAATGACAAGCAGGTAGTTCGTGGCAGCCATTGCCATTGTGTGGGTGGCCTACCACTGCCAAGCCACTGCTGCTATACAGGTGACCTGCTAAAGACACCTCTGCTGTATGGGCAGCCCACAGCAGCACCACCATTGCATGGACAGCCCGCCAACTTCTGAACTGCATTAACACAAGGAGGAACATGAGTAGAGCCCACAAAATGAGCACACACCTATGACCCAGTGGCCCAAACCACAAGGGGAATTACACTGCCCCTTTATAACACACCTGGGGGTGGGAACTACATGCACAGCCTACTGATTGCCTTGATCTAGGGAGAGACACACATGGAAACCCCGTAGAGTACTGAAACTCAGGATAGCCAAATACAGTAAGGAAGAAAATTCTGAACCACCGCTAACCGAACCCCCAACCAGAAGAAGCAAGGATCTAGTAACAGACACTGCCTGTAAGAAAAAAGAGAGAAAAACCCTGGCCAGTATCATCCACTCAACCTGAGGAGCACCAGTATAACCCAGTGCACTTATCAAGGTCATGGAATGCTAGCTGGAATGCCCATAAACCTGCCACAGTCACCTGCCCCAGCAAAATAGTGACAGGCATTCAGGTGCTTCTCCCAAGAACTCGAGATCTCACCCATGTCCTCAATGACCCAACACAGTATCACTTACCTCAGCAAGGAACCTCTAAGTGCCCCAGTACCTAGACCATGGGGGAACTCACATACAACTCTGATATTAATTATGGCCAAAGTACCCACACAGAGGCTACACTACTGTGTCTACCCAGAATGAATACTAAAACACCCTATTCAATGGTCAACATAAAGCACATCTACAGAAGGAGCATTTCTCTTCAAAAGACACTCCAGAGTAATAGAAGAAGTAACTACTCTACCAGATGACGAGACATCAACATAGAGATTCTAGAAATATGAAACAAACAAACAAACAAACAAACAAACAAAAACACCACCAAAGGAATTCAGTAATTCTCAAGTACTAGACCCCATACAGCAGAAAATCCTTGACATGACTGAAAAGGAATTCCAAGCACTAATCTTAATCAAACCCAGTGAGATACAAAAAGACTGAGATGACACGATGAAATGTGAAAAATTACTCATGATAAGAAGAAGGAACTCTACAAAGAGATAGATACCATAAAAAGAATGCAACAGCACTCCTAGAACTGAAGGATTCATTCAATGAAATAAAAAACACAGTTGATAACTTAAGCAGCAGGCTAGAGCAAGCAGAAGAATTTCTGATCTCAAGACAGTCTTTTCAAAATAATCCAGGTAGACAGAAAAAAAAAAATTTAAAACAAGGAGCTGAAGAAAATCTATGAGAGCTATCAGACAAACTTAAGTGCATATACATCCAGATTTTGGGTGCTCCTGAATCTGAATCATGGGTATTCTGGAAGGGGAAGACAAAGGAAACTGCATAAAAAAGCATATTAAACAGAATAATAGTGGAAAACTTCTTAGGTATAGGGAGAGACACTGACTTTCAGATCCGGGAGGCTCAAAGGTCCCCAACAGATGCAATCCAAAAAGGTACTCTCCAAGACACATTACAGCAAAACTAGCAAAACTCAAAGACAAAGAGAGACTACTAAAAATAGCAAGAGAGAAGTGTCAAGTCACCTATAAGGGAGTCCTCATCAGACTAACAGCAGACTTCACAACAGAAACCCTACAGACAGCAAGAGAATGGGATGAAATACTCAAAATACTAAAATAGAAATTAAAAAAAAAAAAACCTGCCAGCCAAGAATACTATACCCAACAAGGCTATCTTTCAGAAATGAGGGACAAACAGTGTATTTCCAAGATAAACAAAAACTGCAGAAATTTACCACCACACAACCATCTCTTCAAGAAATCCTTAAGGAAGTTCTGCATCTTGAATCCCAAAACCAAAATCATTACCAAGAATACACACATAAAATAACAAACTCACTGGTAGAACAAATACATAAATGAGAAAGAGAAAGAAAGTATATCTTACCATTTCAAAAACAAAAAAACAAACAAACAAAACCCAAAAGAACAGAGAAGACAACCAATCAAAGGGAAACAAAAGGACAAAAGACATTTAAAACATCCAAATGAAAATTGCTAAAATGCCAGGAGTAAGACATTACCTTTCAGTAACAACTCTAAATATAAATGGATGAAATTCCCTACTCAAATGACAAAAACTGACTGATTGGTTTAAAAAGCTAGACCCAATTATATGCTCTCTACAAAAAACTCACTTTCCCTGTAAAAACACACAGAGACTAATTGTAAAGGGATGGAAAAAGGTAGATCATGCTAGTGCAAACAAAAAGGAAGCGAGAGTAGCTATTCTTATATTGGATAAAATAGACTTTAAATCAAAAACCATAAAAGAAATAAAAAAGGCCATTGTATAATGATAAATAGATCTATCCAGCAATAGGCCATAACAGTCATAATATGTTTGCACCCAATATTTGAGCACACAGATATATAAAAAAAACATTACTAGACCTAAAGAGAGAAATAGTTTCCCCAATACAATAATAGTAGGATACCTCAACATGTCTCTCTCAAATTTGGACAGATGAGGTAAGCAACAAATCAGAAGAGAAACACAGTATTTAAACTACATTTTACATCAACTAGATCAGGCTTGTATATACAGAACATTTCATGCAACAACTAGACTATACTTTCTCCTCTGCAGCACATGGAATATTCTTCAGGATAGACCACATGTTAGGTCACAAATCAAGTCTCAACAAATTTTACAAAACATCAGAATGATTTCATATATCTTTTCAGACCAGAACAGACTAAAACTAGAAACCAATAGCAATCAAAACTCTGCTAACTATACATATACATGGTAGTTAAACAACATGCTTCTGAATTGCTTAAGGGTCCAGGAAGAAATTAAACAGGAAATCAAAAAACACGATTGAAAGTAATGAAAATAAGGAAACATCATTCCCAAACCCACAGGATACTTCAAAAGCAGTACTCAGAGGGAAATTTATTGAAATAAATGCTTACATCAAAAGAATAGAAAGATTTCAAATAAACAATGCAACACTACACCTTAAAGAACTAGAAAAACAAGAGCAGTACAATCCCACAATTAGTAGATGTAAAAATAACTAAGATCAAACCAGAACTCGATGAAAAGAGACCCCAAAATTATACAAAAGATCAATAAAACAAAAAGCTGGGTTTTTTTGAGAAGATAAAAAAAATGGAGAAACCATTAGCTAGGCTAACTAAAAAAAAGAAGAGAGAAGACCCAAATAACAAAAATCAGAAAAGGACACATTACAACTGATACTGCAGAAAAACAAAGAATCATTGGAGGTTATTATAAACAACTATATGCCAATAAAATTGAAAATCTGGAGAAAATGGAATAAATTTTTGGAAACATACAATCTACCAAGTCTGAACTAAGAAGAACTAGAAAAATCTGAACAGACCAATGACAAGCAATGAGGGTGAAGCAGTAATAAACAATCTCCCAGCAAAGAAAAGCCTGGGATTGGATGGCTTTACTGCTGAATTGTACCAAACCCTTAAAGAGGAATTAATATCAACTGTCTTCATACTTTTCAAAAAATTGAAACAGAAGCCATTCTCCCAAACTTATTCTATGAGGTCAGCATCACTCTGATACTAAAACCAGACAAAAATACAACAAAAAAGAAAATGTTAGGCCAATATCATTGACGAACATAGACACAAAAATCTTTAACAAAATATTAGCAAACAGAATACAGCAGCACATCAAAAAATATATATACCATGATCAAGTGGGATTCATCCCAGCAATGCAAGGAAGGTTGAATACATGCAAATTAATAACTATGATACAACACATTAACAAAATCAAGGAAAAAATCCATATGATTATCTCAATAGATGCAGAAAAAGCATTTGACACAATTCAACATCCTTTATCGATGAAGGCTCTCAACAAATAAGGTGTTAAAGGAAAATATCCCAACACAGTAAAAGCCATTTATAAAAAAAACCCCACAGCTGACATCATCCTGAATGGGGTGAAGCTGAAATCTTTTCCCTTAAGAATGTAAACAAGACAAAGACATCCACTCTCACCACTTCTGTTTAACATACTACTGGAAGTACTAGCCAGAGCAATCGGGCAAGAGAAATAAATAAAGGGCATCTGGATTGGAAAAATTGAAGTCAAATTGTCCCTATTTGCAGGTGATATAAACATAGAAAAACCTAAAGACTCTACCCAAAAATTCTTAAAGCTGATAAATGATTTCAGTAAAGTTGCAGGATACAAAATCAACATGCAAAAATCTGTAGCATTTTTTCCCCAACAATGAACTAACAGAAAAAGAAAGCAAGAAAGCAAGCCCATTTATAATAGCCACCAAAAAATAAAATACCTAGGAATATATTTAACTAAGGAGGTGAAAGATCTCTACAATGAGAAGTACAAATCACTGCTGAATGAAATTAAAGAGGACACAAAAAGATGGAAAGACATTCCATGCTCATGGATTAGAATAAGTAACATTGTAAAAATGTCCATACTATCCAATATGATGTACAGATTCAAAGCAATCCGCATCAAAACACCAAAGACATTTTTCACAGAAATAGAAAAAGTAAACCTAACACTCATATGGAACACCAAAAACAAACAAACAAACAAAAAACCCCAAATATCCAAAGCAATCCTGAGAAAATAAAATAAAATAAAATAAAATAAAGCCAGAGGCATTATGCTATCTGACTTCAAACTATATTATAAAGCTATTGTAACTAAAACAGCATGGTACTGGCGTAAAAACAGACACTCAGACCAATGGCACAGAATAGAGAATCCAGAAATCAATCCATGTAATTACTGCCAGCTGATCTTAAACAAAGGCACCACAAACATACATTAGGGAAAAAGACTGTCTCTTCAATAAATGGTGCTGGGAAAACTGGACATCCATATTTAGAAGAATGAAACTAGATCTGTACCTCTCTCCACACACCAAAATCTAGTCAAAATGTATTAAGGACTTAAATTTAAGACCTGAAAATATAATACTCCTAAAATAATACATGGGGAAACTATTCAGTATATAGGACCCAGCAAAGACTTTATGAATAAGACCCTAAAAGCACAGGCAACAAAAGAAAAAAATTAAACAGGGTTATATCAAACTAAAAAGTTTCTGCATGGCAAAAGAAACAATTTGCAGAGTTAAAGGTTAACCTACAGAATAGGAGAAAATATTTGCAAAATATGCATCCAACAAAGAATTAATACAATATATAAGGAATTCAAACAAGTTAATGGTAAAAAACAAACAAACAGAAAAAAACAACAGGTGATCTGATTAAAAAATGGGAAAAGAAGCTGAATAGGCATTTCTCAAAGAAAGATATACAATTGGCCTCAGTTCTGTTCTCTGCTTTTGAAAGTTCAATGTATTATTGTGATTGTTGTATCATTTATTTATTTATTTTGCCTCCCACATACAGTATTTCTCTTTCTGTGTCTGGCTTATTTCAGTTAACATAGTTTCTCCAAATCCATCCATGTTGCTACAAAAGGCAGAATTTCATTCTTTGTTATGACAAGAGTAATATTCCAATGAGTATATATACCACATTTTCCTTATCCGGTCATCTGCTAATGGACATTTAGGTTGGTTTCAACTTTTGGCTATTATAAATAGAGCTGTGATAAACATCGGAGTGTAGGTATCCTTTCAACACAATGATTTCCATTCCTTTGGGTATATTCCCAACAGTCGGATTGCTGGATTGTATGGCAGTTCTATCTGTAATTGTTTGAGGAATCGCCATACTGTTTTCCATAATGGCTGCAGAAATGTACAGTCCTACCAAGAGTATAGAAGTGTTCCCTATAGAGATAGGAAGTGCTGGAGGTAGCAAGAAATTAGTAAACAGTCACAAAGAATGATTATATTTTGTAATAATAAATATACTAATTATCCTGATTTAATCACCATGTATTGAACATAGGTATTGATATTTAACTCTGTACCCCACATTTATTGGGGTGTTTATGTTTCAATTAAAAAAAAGAAAAGCCTTAAGGCACAGATGCCAAATATATGGCATGTGTGACCCAATCCCTTGCTCATGCTCCCAAAGCAGATATCACTATTTGATAATGACACTTTTCCACCTCACCTGGAAGAGGCCTCAAAATTCTTCTCAAAATTCCAAGTGGCCAAAAACAGTATATAAGAGTTGGCTCTTGAAATCTAGTTTTCCTCTTAACCAAGTGATTTGTTGATTGGATTATAGACAGAAGAGGACAGAGGGCATTTTCTTTCCTGCAAGCTACCATTGCAAACAACTCTTTAACTCACACGAGAAAAAAAAAAAAACTCTGTTTTTAAATATCTTTAGGAATAAGAATGTGAAATGTATGGATTGTGAAATGAGTTTTCTTAACAATGAAATTAAGTATTCTTTCAAAAAGTTGGGTTGTTTTTGATGTTGCAGATTATTGATTGCCTAAATTCCTTCAAAATCCAACATTGTTTCATATCAATTGTGTTAGTTTTAAAGTGATGACTGAAATGACTGGGTTTGTGACAAATAATAAACACAAATTCAAGTAAAAATATCCCTAAGTAGACCAGAACAATTTTGTGAACAGTGTCTAAAATATAGGCAGATACATTAAAATGCTATAACTAGATATACACATAGTTACCAAGTCATTGTCAGATACTCTTTTCATGCATAATTTTGATGCTGCTTAATGCAGGATACGTTGAAAAGCTATTATTTGGTCTTTTCAAAAGTACCCAGTGAATAACCTTCTGCCCCATTACACTTTACTTGAGATACAAAACTGAGGCCTTTAAGATTTGTAATGGTTTTCTTCTGAATGTGTAGGAAAATATACAAAAAATCCCTCTTTTAAACTGTAAGTATTTGTTAACTGATATACATAGCGTGGATAAGCCACCAGTCAGGAAGAAGGAGACACAGGGTGTGGAGAAAAGTTCTTAGTTTTACACAAAGGTTTTGCTGTGGAGGGGCTCAACATGAAGATGTGGGCAAAATGCATATTTTTACTTCATCTGACTTGGGGCTCACCTTGCTGTGAAACTAGCACTCATGTGCCCCATGATCCCTCAGTCCCAGAGAGACCTGGCATTGTGGGATTTCCTTCTATTCTTAATACTTCCTGAGGAATGGTTACTTTTGTTGAGCCAGGTGACAGAAATTAAAGCACTAAGTTTTAAAGAATGTTGACTGTTTTAAGATCAGCTTAAAAAAAAATTCTAGTTACTGCCATCTTGTGTGTGAATGTAGTTTTGCCAAGAAGCTATATTTGTGTGACTGTGTGGGTGAAAAGGGCTGTTCTGTCTGCAATTTCAACCAATATATGATAGAACACTGGATTCAGATACATTCCATAATGAAGGGCACATTTGAGATTTCTCTTTGTCTGTGACTCAATAAATGGATACACTTGCTCTAGTGACCTAATTCTTTCAGTTTTATTCATTTAATATATGCAGTCTAGAGAGCTAGAGACCCAGCCCAGCAAGATGCCAGTTTTTTTTTTTTTTTTTGGACTAGACGGTAGGAGTTAGACAGAGGACTGATGACCCTGCACACTCAGGCGTCCTAGGGGGAGTTGTCAGATCAGATCAGATCTAAAAAGCAACCTGACAGAAATGCAAGAGAAAAATATTCTTATTCCAACCTCTGTCAAGCCTTCATCAGCTCTTTCAATTCTGTAGCAAGTGTATTAATACAGTTTATTCATTTAAAGTACGTAAATAATTTATTCCATTTATTCATTTAAAGTATGTAAATAATTCAAAAATGAGTAGAGATGGGCTTCCAAAGAAAATTTACAGGGGAACTATTCTGTGATTTGGGGATATAATTTTAACCCCAGTTAGTTACTTTCCCATGGTAACAAAACGGGAAGCAGTAGAACATTGTAAGTTAAACATCTGAACATCAGAATTGGACAGCCTTGATGAAGACCCGTTTTTTTGCACTTACTAGTTATGTAATGTCAAATTCTTAGTCTAGCAAAAGAAGATAACAGAACCTACCTCACTGGTACTACTGGAAAACAAGCTGAGATGATGCTTGCAATGTGTTATGTTTCTACATGTGTGACTTTTCTGCAAATACGTTATGAATAATTCAAGGTATGGGGACTATTACTCGTTTATCTTTTAAGCATTCAAGCAATCAATCACACACACACACACGCACACACATGTTGAGTGTCTACTATGACCCATGCACAGGATATAAAAATAGAAAAAAAATTCTAATATCCTCAGACACTTGAACTCGATGTCTTCACTTTTATCAAGACATTTACAATACAAGCAGCTTGCTTTCAATGGCTAAAGAGTAATGTACATAACTGGCATTGAAACCATGACAATTTGGCAACCTGGAGCTTCTCAGCAAACAACCAGCAGAGAATCTAGTGTTCAAGGAGAAAGTATGTTTTTTAGGTATCAGCTTCTTGAGACTGTTACTCCAAAGGAGGTCACTGCCCAAAGTAATGAGAACAGTTGGGAATCTCTCCCATTCTCTATCGCCTGAAGGTCAAGAACCATCTGGTCTAACCCATGCTGGCTTTCCAATTGAGAGTGAAAACAGATTTTCTATCATGTCCAAGAACAAAGGGCATGGCTGAATCGTGGAAAATGTAGATGACACACCTGCCTTCATCCATACAGAATGTGTATCTCAATTTTCTGTAAATGCATTCTTGAGCAAAGTGTCCTGTAATTAAAATGCAGAAGTATAGGGAGCATCAGAAAGAGGAAAAAGATGAGCCACACACTGGTATTCCCTCAGAATGAGAAGGCAGTTACAAAAATGAGAAGTTTGGCTGTGGATAATAAATCCAAGTACTATCTTTCAAATGCAGAGAATAAATTCACCAGTCAACAAGGTGCTTACTCTTTGCAAGTCATGAAAAAAAATTGTACATCTTCGCATAGTGTGCCCTGAATTTTTTCTCTAAATTTTCATAGAAGAAATCTGACATCCTGTACAGGTCACTGACCAACAGATTAAAATCACTGAATCTAAGTGTCCTTTTATTTTCTTGGTGGGCTGCATGCTGACCCAGCAGTCATCCATCTTTTCCTTTTTCCCAGATACTGATTAACAAATACTACCTATTGAAAAAACTGTCCAATTTTCTTATCACAAAAATTACAAACATTAGAAAAAAAATGGTGAGCTTGAGTAAGATACCTTAACTGTGTTAAATACTTCGGACACATTACAGAGCTTCAAGTACTTGGTTAAATGTTTAAAATAAATATCCAAGTGTCAAATACCTTGTTATTTTCAATTTATTTGAGAGATATTAAATACATTACAATTAATTTCATAGGCTGTATTAAGACATTCCATTCATATGCTCAAAACTACAGGGGTCTCCATAACAGCCCTAAGTAATTCCATTTTGCAGTACAAGGGATATTGTTAATGTTCAAAGATTAGAGAATACACCCTCTTTGATCTTTGCTCCTTATTGAAAGACAGCATTCAGATACCAGGAATGTATTTTTCTTCAAATGGTTGATTTCTCCTAGAGGAAGATATGATTAAATAGAATACTCCAGACTTAATAAGGCAACAAAAGAACTGGCAATTTCTTTTCAGTCCTCTTATTTCTAGCATCTCAAAGCTGTTTGTCTTGGGATTTTGAAATTGAGAGAGAACAAGTTGCTGACCCTAGAATTGTACAACCACATTAGTTATTTTGGTTATGGCAGTATTGAAATGGAACATGTGCCAGAAGCAGGCACACTTTGCAAAGTGGGCATTTTATACAGTTTATTTTAATTGATGGTTCAGTGTATAGGCTGGGCATGTGTATGGATGATTAAAAAAAATGAAAGGAATGATTAGATACTTGCAAGTAGTAAAACTGGAGATTTAGAAAGGAAAATGCCTTTCTCTGATACTTTCAGTATATTTCTGAGTGTCTCATTGTTTGTAATCCTTCTTTGTAACCCTTGATTCATTAAATCATTCATTTGGCAAATATTTATTAACAGTCTGCTATTGCTAGACGTAATGGTAGGTACTAGAGTTATGCTTATGTTCACAACCTCTTTGAATGAGGATTATAGTTCATTGTAAGCCTTCATTGCTAGAGATTTGGAGCCCCAAGCTAAACAAGTGTAGTGTATTATTCCCTTTAAAATAAGCTTTTTCAAATTTCAAATCACATATCTGTATATGCCTGTGAAAAAGAAATAGCAGATGGATGTGGCTGGGCTCTGTCTTATAAGCTCTGTCAAGTTTTGTAGACCATTGCACTGTCCTCACTTCACTTTGCAGGAACTGACCATGTGAGGACACAGTGGGAAGGCAGCCATCTGCAAGCCAAGGAGAGAGGTCTCAGGAGAAAGTAAATCTGCCGGCACCTTGGTCTTGGACTTCTAGCCTCCACAACTGTGAAAAAATAAATTTCTGTCATTTAAACCATCCCATCTGTGGTATTTTGTTATGGCAACCCTAGCAGACTAACACAGGGAAGATTAAAAATATAGACCATTTTTTTTGCAACCTATAACAACAGATAAAAATCCATGCCCTCTGATACCCTAAATTTTAGAGTAGAGAAATAAATAATATATATAGTACAAATAGTAAATTATATAATGCATAAGAAGGTGATAAATGCTATGAAAAAAATTTAAAAGTTCTGTAGGGTTAGGGACTTGGAAGTCCTGGGGATAGAGAGTGACAGGTTTCAGTATTAAGTGGGATGAACAGAGAAGGTGTCATTGAGAAGGTTCCAAATTAGGAAGCACTGGAAAGAGATGAGGAGGCTAGTCATGAAGGTATCTGCATTCCAGGCAGAAATAGGAAGAGTACAATGGCTCTGAGGTGAAACATGCCTCAGTTGCTGGAGGCACAGCAAGAAGTCAAGGTGGCTAGTGTGCGATGGGAGAAAAGAGGAAGTCAGTCCCAAGCACGGCAGCAGGTGGCCTGTATCACACCTTGCAGACCAAGAAACGACCTCGGATGTTGCAAGGTTATAGAGGACTTCCCCTATAACTGGCTCTTCCTTAATATCTTTTGCTTCTATTTGTCCTACAAATTTCTAGGTTTGGAAAGCCATCTTCTGATCCGATCCAAGATTTGCCTTTTTCCATAAGGTGAAAGATATTTGAATGACATTCCACATGCCGCTCAGATTCCACTCCTGATTCTGAAGTTTGTTTCATTGAAATGATCTTCTCCCTCAACTACCTAACCTTTGACTTTCCTAAGTTGGGAAAATAAATATATTGTAAGTTTCTTCATCAGATACAATCCCCAAATGCTAGTTAACTGAGCCAAGCATCATACTGAAAAAGAATTAGAGACATGGAACCATCATGTGAGGAAGAGCACAGACTAGGGTTACAGAGAAACACCCTGAGACTCCGAGACCTGTGAGGAAGGGGCTTTGCAGAGGGAGGTGGGGGACTGAAGGAGATCCATGGTGCTGTTTACCATAAAAATGAGGAATTGGGAGACCTGATGGCAAGAAACAGAACCCACTGAAGTAGCACACATAAAGCAACAGATATATGTCTAGTGTTCTGTGAACAACAGACACCCACGAGAAGTTCATCTTGTTTATATGCATTCTGATCGTCTCTAACTCTTTATTTATATAGTATCAAAAATCCACTCTAATTGTAATTCTTAAAAGAGAATTTGACTGTTATTGCCTTGGGTACCGATCTCTTAGGTAATGAGAGACATGAGAAACAGATATAAAAAGTCAAAGTGTCCTAAATCAACAGATTATTTTTATTTCCATTTGTCATACTGACACTCCGGATTAAGTGTCACTGACCTCATTTTGCAGAAATAAGCACATAAGGACGAAGTTACTTATCTAAATTTACATAGACACAGGAACTGGTTCAATCTGCAAACAGAATATATATACATATAATATGTATATGTAACTTCTACATGAAAATGTAAGACTATACCATCTTTAAGTTAGACAATACTTTAGGTTCTTCTTCTCTAATCTCTTTATTGTGTTAATGTAAAAAACACAGGTAGAGGGTATGAAAGCAGTTTATCTTTGGTGGTCTGAAGAATCAGCTCTCATGACCTTGACCAATGCTCTTTTGAAGGTATAGTGGTTCTATAGCCATAGAGCCTGTGTTCAAGTCTTAGCACCACTACTTACTTTTCGTGAACTTGGGCAAGTTACTATTCTTTCTGTTAGTTTTGTCATCTGTAAAATAGGGATGACAACAATAATACCTATATGTGATTGCTTGTCTAATGTAATGACCACAAATTCTTCCATCCCACTATACACTCATTTCTGCAATATAAATTTGCTAATTCCCATCTACAGAGGTGTAGTCACTTTTGAATCTGGGCTGGCCTTGTAACTTTTTCTGACAAATAAAATGCAGTGTAAATGATGTTATGTGAATGGTCTTGCAGATTCTGCTTTTGCCTTAAAAGCACCATGTTGTAAAGAAGCCCAGGTCTATAGAAAGAAAAGTCAGATGTCAGATATGTAAGTACAGCATCTTAGACTTTCTAGTTCAGCTAACCCTCCAGCTAAATGCAGTTGCATTAGTGATCCCAGGAGAAGCCAGGGAGAAACTACCAAGCAAGCCCGCAAACACAATAAATAATAAATAATTGTTGCTTTAAGCTTCTTGGTTTTGAGGTTTTAGTTAGATGGTTTTTATGCAACACTGTCTCAAAGGATTATTTTGATAATTAAATAAACTAATACATGTAAAGTGCTTTCTACTGAGTGCCTGGCTTATAGAAATTGCTCACTAAGAGTTAGCTATTATATTTCTTCAATAGTATTGCTTTTTGTAGGCCTGACAAGTTAGCTGATGGTTAGTGGTCAGCTTGCTAGCATACAGGCCTTTGGCTCTTTATCTATTGCTTATTCTAACAAATAAGCTTTTGTGGACTGATATGTGTGTCCTAATTTAGTATATATTTAAATTGTGTGTTTTTAAGCTACCTGTTTATAGATATACGCATAGATTTTGATTCAAACTTGTGCACACAACTGTTCAAATATGGTTTTCGAGATCATTCCTAGTTAAATCATGTCTTCTAGGTTATAAATCATGATTTTTATGTGTTTTCTTTTGATTCTTAGGTTACTTTTTATGTCCTTTCAAGGGATATCTATAAGTAAGTACTAGAGCAAGACTGCCAAGATAGTTTATTTTTCTTACCACTCACTTTACTTTGAATCAAGTTGAAATCCCATATAATTTCTTACAGATTAAAAATATTAATGGTTTCTAGCAAAAATGTTGGCCAGAAACATTTTCATGTTGTAAGTCAATAACTGCTCTATACTGTCATTGTGAACTAACATTGTAAATTTTGTTAATGTTCAGAAAGTATAGTTAAACCCATTTAAATATGCAGAATTTAGAAATTTAAAAAAACATGAATTTTCACGGATGGTGTTACATGCATTCATCAAGTATCTACCGAGCACCGTGTTTTAGGCAGGAGAGACGTGGTAATGAATTACACATAAGGTTTCTGTTCTCATAGAACTTACGTTTTCATAGGAGAGACAGATAGTAGATGAGTAAAGAAGTGAGTAGATCAATAAATAAGACAACTTAAGGTGGTAAGTGGGATGAAGAAAATGCTATAGAGAAATGGGTGTATTCATGAGGGAGTGCTCATAGCACCTGCTGCTGAGTTGGGTGTGGGTGGTGCAGGAATTAAGGAGAACGCCTGATTTTGACTTGCATGTAGGAAGGTGGAGGTTCTATTGACAGATACAGGGAGTCCCTGCTTACCAATATAGGGAGAAGGCTTGGGAAAGAAGGTAAGTCAAACATCCTTGTTTGGGCCTGTTAAATTTTAGCTACTTTTGAGATATTTATGGGAGTTAGATTGATCATCTTGTTGCTCAGAGGAGAGTCCGGGCTGGACATCCACGTTTATGAGTCATCAAGGAGCAGTGGATGAAAGCACTGAAATCTGTGCCATGCATGTGCAGTCAGTTTACCGTCTTGTGCATTTTGGGGGAACCCCAATAGTAGGACTCTGAAAGGTCAGGACACAGGAAAATTCTAACTTCTTTTGAGAACCAAATCAAATATTCTTTTACTGTTGCATTTCCTGTTGCCTTCCAGTCTCAGTCATCCTCAGCAGAAAGTCTTTTCCCTTGTAAGGGCTCATCACTGATTTCTTGCAGTCACCTGAATCTTATTGTCCTGTTATATGAAAATACCTGTATGTATCTATGGAATATCCTCATGTCCCAAACTCTAGCTGCTACTGTATTTGTACCACCCAGCTCCATTTTTGAACTCTTAGGCTTTGTCAAATCTTTTCACTGTGTGTTGGCCCCAGATTCTGTTTTCATGTGGACTGGTGAGGGCAAGGTGAGCAGCATAAAGAAGGGTTTGGTTTCTTCCCACTCTATAACAAGAACAAAAAACTGGGAGTGGTCAGATTGTGTAATACTAGCTCGTTGCTTCACACAATTATCTACACTGCCCTCCTCAGCAAGCAGGGGTCAGGACTCAGGGCTGAGTTTCCAGGACCAGGCCTGGGTGTGAGGTGTTTGGAGAGATGCAGGGTGGGCCTACTTCAACGCAGGGGAGGCCAGAAGCTCAACAGAGAAAGGTTCTGAAATAACCATTCTGATACAGCTTTTTTGCTACCATGGGTGTTTTCCAATCTTGAAAAGAAAATGTTCATACAAACAATTACCAAGTAATAATTTCTCCACCCTCAATTCTTATTCCAGAGCCACTAAAAGTTTGTAGTATCAACATGGCCCCTCAGAATATCACATAACAGATCTAAACATATCTTCAGGGTGAGGTTAACATCACAACCCCATAGTCCACAGGAAGCCTCAGTGTGAGGGCGTGAATTAGCTGGACCGAGACAAGGCACGTAGTATTAGGTTGGAAACTGGAATGCCAGAGCAGAGACAAGGGTTCTGAATTAGCAGATGCTGACTTTAATTTAGCACTGGAGGGACTGTCTGAGCTCCTGGGCCAGAGTCATGAAAGCTTTTGTTTGGCACCAAGGCCTTGGAGTGAGGCTGAGGAAACACTGGGAAGTGCTCAGCTCTGTCAGAACCCAGAATCCTTGTGGCTTTCTGACATCAAACTGCTTTTAATCCTACTCCTGTCTCTTCAGTCCAGTGCAGTGCTGCCCAGCTGGAAGAGAGTTCCTACTGCAGGGAGAGGCAGCTAGGAACTCGACAGCCAGCGTGGCTGCTTGGAAGTAATGGGATACCTTCACGAAAAGCACATCTTCAAGGAGAGAGGACTTATCAGGTGTATTCAAATCTATTGGCCCTTCCCGATCCTGCAGATTTACATGAAGAAGTAATACAGTTAATTAAAAGAAAAATGTTTTAAAGGATCTGGGGGTGTAGGTGATATCAACAGTTCATTCCTATTAAATACAGTGACTTTCAAGCAGGCCAAAGAGATGATGTCAGATAATAGAATTTGGCTTTTTGAATATAGATAGTGAACCTGAAACCTGGGTTCTTGGTAAGGAACTGGCAATGTTTCATGATGATCAGGAAAAGTGCATCTGGCAAGAGATTTTCTTACGTTAGCAGAAACCTCTTAATTGAGAGAGAAAAGTGCCCAAATAAAATTATTAAAATACTTCCTATGTAGCAAGGTAATTGTAACATGGAAAAATGCCAGTAAGAAGAAAGGCCCGTCAAATCTGAGGAGTACACAAGAGGAAAGAATATTGGAAGACACACAAGATATACCAGTCACACAAAACAAACCAAATATTTTCATACATACATAGAACAGTAAATGAGAAACAGAGTATTCCTTAATTAAAAGAAGTATTCGTATAATTCTTCCATAGTTTCCTTTTATTGGTGAAGTGTAGAAATAGGATCTGACAGTATATCTAGGTGAATTCACACCAGAGAGTGTGTATTCCTGTAACTCCAACAGAAGTCTCTAGTAACAGCTCAGAGATCTTTTCTTCATCTGGGGCTGTGCAAAATTTTGCTGAGGAGTTGGATTGAGACACGCATCACATCCTGTCCAACTTTGTGACTGACTCAAAGTTCATGATTAACAGCAAATATTAAAATAATAGAACTAGGATTGAAAATAATATGAACAGGCTAAAAGGAAGGCTTAAAGCCTGTGAGGTAAATGTAGCCATGATAAACATAATAAACTACAGTTAGCTTCACATAGTCAGCTACCTAAGGGCAGAAGGGAAGACCAGACCTAGAGCAGTAAAAAGATCTAGGAGGCTTAAGGTAAGTACAGGTTCAACGTGAGCTAACAGCATGACCTCGCTGTGAAAATACAGCACCTAATCTTAGATGGCACCTATAAAGCATAATGTGCTACTAATGGAAACAGAGTCTGTTGTACTCTTGACTATGAAATAATAACTATACCTAGAGTGCTATATCCAGTTTGGATACCAAATTAGTTTAAGTATGTCAATCAAGATGGTAGGGTTCTAGAAGTCCTATCATGAGAGGAACAAACACAGCAAAGGGGAATGCTTAGCTCAAGATAAAGGGGAACAATCATATTTAAACATGTTTGAGGACTTGCAGGCTATAAGGGGAAAAAAAAGTTCTGTTTTAGTTGGTTTTAGAGTATAATACCAATAGAATTTTTTAAAGGTAAATATAAAGCTGGTATAAAGGAGATCTTTCTAATAATTTCAGCTGTCCCATGATGCTATGGTTGGCTCATATATTTTCTCTTACCTGGCGAGTTTATGCTCAGGTTGAATTACCTCCCCACAGCATTGCTATTCAGGGATTCTGTGTGAGAGATTGGACTGGAAATTCTCAAATCTTGCTTCCATCTCTAGGAGTAATGAATCTATCCCCCCCACCCCCCAGCCCATTGTAAAGCTGCCAGTTTCAGTTAAAATGTAGCTATGTACCTAAAAGGAAAAGTGTGTGTGTGTGAGTGCATGTGTGTGTCCCTGTGTGAATGTGCTTGCACATGTGCAAATGCTCACACAGCACCCATGGGAGCCGGTGCTGCACCACAGAGAAGCACAGATGAAGAGAACATGGGTTTCCACCCACTTTAGTTCTCTGACTTATGACACGTCCTCTCTAGCTCTGTGTCTAAACCCACTGCGTCCTGTGCAGTTGAAACCATTCTATGTGCAGCGGAAAGTTGAGCTTAGTGACAGTGTGACAATAATATGAGAGAAACAAGAGGAACCTCAGACCTGGCAAAAATGAACTTAAACCTAAGTTGAGCCCCCAAAGGATCAAAATTTCTCCCATGTAATTCTTTGACCAATAACATTTTCGTAAGAAGCAAAAAAGGCATTCCGTCAAAATGCGAAACTGCTGGAAATAGGGATGTTCTGGGCTGGAGAACCCTGATCATTTTGCACTTTAAGCCAATTTCATTGTTTCTTCTGGAAAAAAATAATTAAATAAACCTACTTCCTTTTTTTCATACAGCTGCAAAATATTTTCCCAGAAAGCAGCTCAGAAAGAAAGGATCTTTCTGCAATTTCTCATTTCTGTAGAATTTCCATGAGGTTTTTATCTTTTCTGATTTCGTCAGAGGTAAGGATTTTTTTTCATATAGCTGCAATTTCAACCTTCTGAACATTAAGCAGATATAAATTATCTACAAGGCTAAAAAGTCTTTGATTAACAAGCTAGGGAATTGCAGGTATTAAAATTGCCCCCCAGAGGGAGCCCATATCGTTTCATGAATGCATTAGATATCTACTTTGAATTACAAAGAAAAATTAATTAAAAAGTATATGTTTATAAGTAATGTGTGTTCCCCTGAGTTCATTCTAAAAGCCACATATATGCAGAATCTAATAAAACTTAAATTACGTTAGCTGCATATTTTACTTCAGCAACATGAAGAAAGACATAACAGCAGGTGCAACCTAATGTTTCGATCAAGCGAGCTTTGTCAATGCCCCAACAGATCTGCATAGATTTTCTTACTAGACACACACTGGAGAGTTGCGTGTAGCTAAAACAAGGACCGCAGCTACCTTACGGAGGGTGATTCGGTGCTACTGTGAACAGTTCTGCTTCCATTCTATCTGTTGTTCTTGGAAGTTGGTGATGGTAGAAAGATTCAGCAGGCTTGATTTACAAGGCGTCATCTACGCTGGGAACTAGCAGGCAGCCCAGCTGACTGTTGGCCATTTTAACAAGTCCAACCTCAGGCACAGTCTTTCCTTTATGTCCAAACTATCAGAGTGGCCTTAGCATCTCTAGATGTATGTGGGTTTAGAAGCAATAAAAGTGTTATGACATCTAACACTTTCCCATATTTTGTTTATTCCATAGATATCCCATTTTGTTAGCTTTTTGTGCCTTTTTATCCCTCCCTGTGCTTTTTCCCTTTTAGTTACCATGGAAACAATTTCCCTGGTAGGGGAGGAGCCTAAAGGCATCCAGGAGTGTGAAGTAAAGTCAGTTCATATCATGGTTTGTGAAACATTGGGAGTTTGTAATGGTTGTTATCACTGCATATGGTAAATCAATCTCTGGAGCAAATTTCTAAATATTGATATGAGTACGGAAGTGATAGAATTATACAGAATCATGCATCTCAGCAACATGCAGGCAACATTGAAGATATACATTTCTATTTTGTTTTGCTTGTACAAATAGGAAATAAAATACAAAAGAGACAAAACGGACTATTTGTGTTTTTTAAGTCTATTTTAAAGTTATCGAAGGCACCAACTCGTTTGTAATATAAAGTATGAGGTTGTTTTCATTAGTGAAATTAAAAAGTCCTATCTGATCACTTATAAAGTTATGTATGTGTATAAATGAGTTATTTTTCACATATAGCTTATGTATAGCACAGTAGCTATGCCCTGTTTATTCCTAATACTGTCATTCTCACTTTTAATCAACTGGTATTTGGATAACCATGATAATGCAGAAAATGCAGGCTTTAAAGTTTGTCAAAATATGTGCACTTCACACAAGCAAGTAAGGTGATTACATTTTCAGGTTTTAAAATAGCCTAGTTTGTTCCCCTTGTCTAAACCAAAATTTGTTTATTTGGTTTCGCTTGTAGCTCGTTCTGCTTTCTGTTTTCTCTCAAAGAGCTGTGAATGATGAGACGACAAAATATTGGATTATTTGTGCTCTTGAAACAGATGCCACCTGAGTTGTGACAGGTATTTTAAGTATAATCTTCTGCATTCACTTAACACTCTCACTTGAAAATTTTCAAACCTTGGGCATATTCTTGTTCATTTACCACTGAAATGAGTTACCTCCCGGGTGTGAAGAGAGAGCTGGGAATAAACTGGGAACACGGAATACAGGTGTAAAGGTGAGTTAGAACTGTCTCAAAAAGTTTGGCTGGCTCCAAACACAGATGTAGAACAACCAGAGAAAGAGGGAATGTTTTGATTTTTTTTTCCTTGAAAAAGCACCCTATGCTAACTTCAATAAACATAGACATTATGGCTTAGCTGACATTTTTGAACAGCAACCATTCTTCTTAAAGTATTTTTGCCTGGGACTCTGCTCACATCTTGTCCTCTTGCAGAATGTGGTCAGACGCTGACTGCATCTTTGAAATGTGTGATCTCATCCCCTTCTTGGATTTGGGAACGTGTTTAATATTTTATCATCTCTTGAGATGAAAATTCTACCGCTTAAAAAGGGTAGCTGGGGAAGAAATTTTAAAGTAAATATTCCCAAAGATGGTTTGAGGTTCTTACAAATATAATTAAAAAACGGAGAAAATGGAGTTCTATGCAATTAAAGAGAACAGGGAGAATACTGGAGGGAGGGGATGGAAAAAAACCCAGGACAGTTGTTTGGCTTATTTTAAAAAGTGCCTTATGATTTCAGCAAAAATCCAGAGTCAGGACACTGACCTTCAGGGTTTCCCTTCTCTCTCCTCCCTGCTGTCCTCATTTGCCCCGAGAAATGCTGTTTAAAGAGGCACCACCATTCCTCCACTGCTTTGTTTGTGCCACATGAGTTGGTTTTACAATTGCTTCTCACTGAAAGAGCAAATTCAGTGATAGGTTTGCTGTAACATTAGGGACTCTCACACGCCCAGGGAGCGCGCTCAGAACAGCGGCTGCATCCTGAACAGGCTGCAGAAGTGACTTTCCGCCTGGAGAAGGCCCGAGGCTGGTGCAAAGAGCGCGAGGCATGCTGGCCTGGCTGAGCACAGGGAGCAACCTCTGCCTCTGAAGTCAGTTATTATGCAACTGGAGGCCTTTGTGATCCAATTCTTCTTCCAGAGAAGCACGCTTCCGAGCCGCCGAGATGTGCAGTGTGTGCATTTCCCCGGAGCAGACAGGTGACGTCCAGCCGTGTCCTTCATAGATTTCACAAGGCATGGTGTAAAACTAAAGAACCTATTTGTTAACATCACTCTTCTTTACCCTCTGCCTGTTTTCACTACTGGATAAATCAAGCTGTTTCTTTCACACACACCCTTTGTATTTTTAATTATTTATAAGCCTAAAGTTGTGACTAGGACAGAGGAGGGGTGTGGCTGGACTATTAACTTACTCTGGAGGTAAATAACGGGCAGGAAGCCATCAAGCTTCCTTGGCTCTTCTCTCTGACAGAACAAGGGCCATCAAGGAAACTTCTTGAAACAATGACATCGGCTCAGACCTCTCCAGGGAGAACGACTGTTTGTATTGGCTGGTAGCAGAGCACAAGTACTACTGCTATGCACGTTCTCATTGCTTTCAAGTCGGTGGAATCAGGGCACTGACCCTTGCCTCAGCACCGTGGTGTGTGTGATGCACACCAGGCAGGAGATAAGAGCTCAGTGTAGGGAATGTTAGGATCCATCGCTCGAGGTTAATGGAAGAGAGAATATAGGGTTATTTTTTTCTTTTTTTAAGCAAAAAAATTTCACTTTTGAACAGTACAGCATTTAATAGGTAAAATTGGAAAGCTTCTTTCTATGTTTGTAATTTGTTTGTTTGGCATTGATTTTGGATGGATAAAGGCTATGGGTGATTTGAGGAAAAGGAAATGTTCAGCAGCCTGAATATGGAGCAGAGCATAGTCCACTGTCTTGTTCAAAAACCCTTCTTCTGACCAGAGACCTGGGTAGATTCCTGTACAACAAGCAAGGAGGAGAGACCCTGTGTCTTGGATTTTCAGTTACTGTGTCTTGGTCATCTACACCTAATTTATGTCAGCTTCAGTTCTATGCCCCCTGTTTTAAAGATTTGCGATGTCTCTTGGGACATCTAGCTCCACCTACTGATTGGAACATCAGAGACCGTTTCCTCTGCCCATGGCTAAAGGGACAGGAATGGCCACATTTAGGTAGTAGGAGAAAGAGCATTGTGTTTTCCAGGAAATCACAAAAGGATGAAAACAGAGAAAGGATTTAAGTGGCGGGTATGAAGAAATGAGTCAGAATTATAAATGGGAAGACAGATCATAAGGGCAGAATCAGGAAAGTCTGGGAAACACAGAATGAGAAGAGTTGTGGACAGATGTGTGAGCCCAACGCCATGAGTACTACAAGGGTGTCCAGAGATGCTTAAATGGGTGTTTGCTGCGTGATCAGGGGCAGGCCCAGCAGGGATGGTGGGCTGAAAGGACTACGCCACTCCTCAGTTCTCATAATGTGTTCTCATTATTTGGTTAGACCTGACTTTTTTAATTAAACTTTTTAATATTGAGATAACATTAAATTCACATGCAGTCATATGAAAGAATACAGAAAGAACTCATGTATCCTTTATCCAGGTTCTCCTAGTAATGACATCTTGCAAAACTCTAGTACAATATCCCAACCAACATATTGGCATTGATACAGTCAAGGTGCAGAATATTTCTATCACTGCAAGATTCATCAAGTTGCCATTTTATAGCCACATTCATTCCCTCCTATCCTCATCCCTTTCTTACCCTTAATAATCACTAATCTGCTCTTTATTTCTATAATTTTGTCATTTCAAGAATGTTATATAATGGGAATATTATATGGTATCTAACCTTTGGGTATTGTTTTTTTTTCTCCCAGCATAATTCTCTGGACATTAATTCCGGTTGTTGCATGTATTAATAGTTTGTTCCTTTTTATTCCTGAATAGCATTCCATGGTGTGAGTGTACCACAGACTCTTTAATCACCCAATCATTCCCATTGAAGGACATCTGGGTTGTTTCCAGTTTGGGGTTATTATGAATTACTAGCCAAAGTAATTTATATTTAAAATTAAGCTTCTATAAACTTCATGTATGGTTATTTGTATGAACATAAGTCATCATTTCTTCTCTAGGATAAGTGCCTAGGAGTGCAATTGCTAGGTTGTATAGTAGTTGCATGTTCAGAATTTTAAGAAATTATATAACAATTTTCCAGAACAGCTGTACCTTTTATATTCCCACCAGTAATGTATGAGTGATCCATTCTCTGTGCATCCTCACCAACTTATGGTATTGTTAGCATTTATTATTTTAGCAATTCTGATAGGCATGTAGTAAAGTCTTGTTCTAGTTTTACTTCTCATTCCCCTACTGCTAACGTTCGTCATCTTTTCATATGCGCATTTTAGTTAAATGGCTCTTCAGGTCTTTTGTTTGCTGTTGTAATTACAGTGTATGTTTTTACTAAAGTTCCTGTTCTACATACTAGTCCTTTATCAGATACATGGTTCTCCCATTGTGTAGCTTGTGTTTTCACCCTCTGAACAAAGTTTTTCACTGGAAAATTCTTCAACTTGTCAGTATTTCCTTTTATGGATCATGCTTTCATTGCTGAATCTAAGAACTTCGTGCTTAGCCCTAGATCCCAAAGAGTTTTCTCTTGTGTTTCTTTCTCAGAAAGTTTCATAGTTTTGTATTTTGCCTTTTAAAAAATAAGATGTGAAACATAGGCAGAGGTTCATTTTTTGACTATGAATGTCTAATTGCTTCAGCACCCTTGTTGAAAAGCAGTCTTTCCTCCAGTGAATTGCTTTTGCACCTTTGCCAAAATCGGGTGGGGCATATTTGTGGGGGTCTATTTCTGGGTTCTTTTCTGTTCCATTGATTCATGTGTCTACCCTACTGCCAAAACCATACAGTGACTGTAGCTATATAATAAGTCTTGGAGTCAGGTAGACGGATTCCTTTCTTCTTCTTTTATGAAATTGCTTTTGCTATTCTAGTTTATCTTTCCATATAAATTTTAGAAAAAAAAACTTTGTATCTACAAAAATTACTGCTGAGATTTTCACAGAAATTGTGTTAAACCTGTATATCAGCTCAGGAAGTATTGACATCATTACTATGTGGAGTCTTTAAATCAATGCAGACTGTATGCTGCTCCAATTATTTAGATTTTATAAAACTTTTTTCATCAGTTTTGTATAGTTTTCAGCATGCAAGTTCTATACATATTTTGCTAGATTTACACTTAAGTATTTCATTTATTTTATTTTTTTAGCAATTGTAAATGGTATCATATTTTTAATTTTGGTACCTATACCTTCATTGCTAGTATATAGAAATATAATTGTTTTTTGTATTTTATCATGTATACTTCGCACTATTTATTAGTTTATTATTTATTAGTTTAAGCTTATTTATTAGTTGTAGGTGTTTTCGTACATTTATTCGAATTTTTTACATAGACATTCGTGGCATGCCAATAGGGACAATTTTCTTTCATCCTCTACAATTTGTATAATTTAACTTCCTTTTTTTGCCTTGTCGGACTGGCTAGAACTTAACAATACTATCTTGAAAAAGAGTGGTGAGAAGACATTTTTGCCTCGTCCCTGAAGCATTGAATATTTCACCATTAAGTATAATGTTAGCTGTACGGGTTTTTTTTTTAATAAATGGTCTTTATCAAATTAAGAAAGTTTCCCTCTATTCCTATTTTTTTGAGAATTTAAAATATTATGAATAAGTATTAAATTTTGTCAAATGCTTTTTCTGCATTGATTGAAATAATCATGTTATTTTTTTTCTTTAACCTGTTAATATGGTAGATTGTATTGATTAATATTTAAATATTGAACCAGCCTTGTATCCTTGGAATAACCTCCATTTAATCATGATGTGTTACTCTTTTCATATACTTGTGTATTCTAGTTGCTAATATTTTCTTAAAGATTTTTGTGTCAAACTTCATGGGGCATATTGGTCTGTGGTTTTCTTTTTTGGTGTTGTTTTTTTTGTAGTTTTGGTATCTGGGTAATACTAGCTTCATAAAATAAGTTGGAAAGTGTTCCCTTCTATTCTGTTTTCTAGAAAACATTGTATAGAATTGATGTTGATTTTTTAAAAACATGTAATAGAATTCTCTAGTGAAACCATCTAGATCTAGAATTATCATTTTGGGCAGTTTTTAAATTATGAATTCAACTTCCTTTATAGTTATATGGCTATTCATATTATGTATTTTATGTTATGAGTTGTGATAAATTTTGTTTTTTGAGAACTGTTATACTTCATTTAAGTTGTCAAATTGATGCGTATAGTTATTGCAGAATTTCTTTTTATCTTTTTGCTATCTGTAGGTCTGTAGTGATAGCCCATCCCCTGTTTCAGCTATGATATTGGTAATTTGTGTCTTCTCTCTTAGACTCGCTAGAAGATTGTCAGTCTTACTGATCTTTTTTAATAACTAGCTTTTTGTTTTATCTTCTCTATTGTTTTTTGCTTTTCAATTTCATTGATTTCTGCTTTGGTATTTATGACTCCCTTCCTTCTGCTTGCTTTGGATTTATTTTATTCTTTTTTTTTTTAAGTTCTTGAGTTGGCTGCTCAGATTATTAATTTAAGAGTTTTCCTTTTTTAAAATGTATGAATTTAGAGTGATAAATATCTCTCTCAGCACTATTATAGTTGTGCTGCACCAATTTTGATATATTGTTTTCCGTTTCATTCAGTTCAATGTATTTCTTTTTTTTTTTTTCATTTCTCTCGACCAATGGATTGTTTAGAAGAGTGTTAGTTAATTTCCAGATGTTTAGAGAATTTCCTGTTATCTTCTATTATCAGCTTCTAATTTGATTCCATTGGGTCAGAGAATTCACTCCTACAATTTCATTTAAGTCTACTGAGGTTTGTTTTATGAAAAAAAAAAGATGTGGTCTATCTTTGTGTGTGTTCTGTAAGTGTTTTTGACTTCTGCATCCTTGCTGATTTTCTATTTATTCTACCAATTATTGACAGAGGAATGTTAAAGTCTCTAACTGTAATTGAGAATGTGTTTATCATGTTTGTTGTTGTTTCATCTGTAATTGGCTCATTGAATCATTTTTATCATGGCTGCCTTAAAATTTTGTCACATTATTCTAATATCCTTATCAAACTGGTGGTGTCATCTATTGATCATGTGTTTTTTCATTCAGCTTGAGATCCTCCTAGTTCTTGGGAAGATGAGTGATTTTCTATTGAAAACTGGATATTTTGTATTGTCTTATGAGACTCTGGATTTATTTTTGCCTTCTCTTTCAGCTTCTTGACACTACTCCAGCAGGAGAAGAAAGGTGCTACTTTATTATTGCCAGGTGGCAGTAGGAGTCCAGGTTCCCCACGTGCTCCATTAACATCTGAGGGGAAGGTGTATTCTTTGCTCCTGCTGGGTGGAGCAGAAGTTCTGCCTCCCCAAGTGGTCACCATTGACACCATGTTGAGGGTGGCCTCACTGGTGGGGTTAGGAGTAGAAGTTCAGGATTCCCCTGTCATCTCCATCATCTCTACTGATACTATTCATGGGAGAGGGGAGGTCCTTACCAGCTAGTGAGTCTGAAAGTTCCAGCTCCCTACTTGACCTTCTCTGACACCACCCTGGCAAGCGTGTTGGGCCATTTGTTACAACTTTATGAGGGTAGAAGCCTGTGTTCCCCACCTGGGCTTTACTATCAGGGGTGGTGTTGAGGCCTCAGTTTTTGTTTGAGTTTTTTTGTTCTGTTTTTTTTGTTTATTCTTTTTGCTTTTCTAGGATGTTTGTTTAGCTGGAGTAGAATAAAAACTGCCTAAAGGTTTTCTGCATAGAGGCTGCTCCTTTCCTGGTCCTTTGGCTAGAGGGAAAAGGATCCTGGTGGGGCTTCTTTTGACTACGTCTTGGATTTCTGGGTTGCTGACTTCTTCAGCTTCATGTCAGAGAAAACCCAGGGAACTCACCTCTGTGTCCCGAGGTTCCTAGCTGGTCTGTCCTCTTGCCTTCAGAGTTTGTTTAACATATAATGTGCATAATGTTTAGTTGTACTTAGTGGAATGAACAGGAAACATAACTTATTCCATATTCCTGGGAGTGAAAGTCTTACTGACTTCCTATCACCAGAGTCTTTATTAAGGGCAGGGAGCATGCAAAAGCAGCGCTTGTGTCAGCCTCTGGAGGCCGTGGAGAAGAAGACCACTCTAACGAGATTCTGGGCCCAGGAGACTGCTACTCCTTTATGACAACACTGTAGCTATTCAGGAGTATTGGGACATGTTTCACATACATGTGAATTACCTTCTGTGCATATATTTTATAAAAGATGAACCAATTTTTACTACAATCTTTTAACCTGTTTACTCTCCCTCATTTTGACCATTAGATATAAGATCTCTGATAGTCCAAGGAGGAATGGAGCACTTCTAAGATTTGAGGATTTGAGAAGAATACATATAGATCCAGTTTTGTCTACACTTATCCATAGGGGGATAGTGAGGGAGAAGCCAAAGGAATTCAAAGACAAGCATAAGTAATGTTGGCAAATGTTTAATAATCAGCTTTCTGGTGATGACTCAGGGGTAGGGGATGGGAAGCTGCAATTTGTAGTGCTTTCCAATTTCTGTGGTATAAATACTCTTACCATGACTGGTTTCAAGTTACCATTGTGCCATGACTCAATGTGGAGTTGGGAAGAAATGCTAACAATTAGCTTTCACAAGTTGGTATGTGCCAATTGTTACCATTTCCCTACACCGCTGCAAGTCATAGTAATAGATAAAATTCTTTGAGGAGGTCTCACTGCCCACTTCACTCTGCTCTTTGGCTTCCAGAAATTATTGTTAGTACAAGTCCTGCTAAGTTTAGATATCTATGGGTAAAATAGAACAACTCTGTTCTGCTCTGCATAATCAAACTTGTTTCTGGAACTTCTGGGAACTCTATTCTACAACCATATTGACATAGGAGTAGTAAAAATGTCTGTGTGGGTTAGTGTCAGAGAAGACTGAGGAAATTTCACCAAGTCTCCTACAGAAACAGAGGAGAGAAGCTACACTTTCTTTCTGCTTCGGAGAAGGGCAAAACATTTGGCTATGTGAAAGCAGCCAAGAGACCAAGGGAGCTTTACTGTCATGAGAAGAAAATGTGAGAGAAGAATGCAGCAGAAGTTTTGCATGTGACAATCAAGTACGTTCATGGACTTCTCAGTTAATGTCCACATAGAGGTCAGTGAGCTCATAAAACAAAAGACAGCAATTGAATATCTCACTGAAAATCAGCTCAGGGCTGATCATGACCAAGGAAAAACCTCACTTTGTGCCTTTACTTGCTCTGTGCCTTTTGTCAGGTCACACAGTAGTAGTAAAATGCAGACAGCAATGTACTACTACTTCTAGTGTGTGATGATGACTAAATAAGAGCAAGTTTCCTAAAAAGAGTACGAATTTAAAAATATATGTTTAATTTTTTTTAAAGGACCTACATGTATCTTATAACTTCATCTCATTACTGAATCTTTTGCTTTTATGTATAAACTTCTGCCTTCAAAAAGGAAGAGGAACAGAGTTTTCAATTGCAGGCATATCTTTTTTATTGTGGACCCCTGGAGATTCAGAACAGGATCCCTGTTGGGATGAGGGATTCTGAGGAACAGGAAGAGAGCAACTGTGGCTCGAAAATAGATGACATCTAGAAAAGTCAAACAGCCAGCTGTTCATAGCATAAGCTAGATATAAGGTCATTTTTCATTGTTTTTCATTCTTCTTTTTATGAAATTTCATGTCCTTAAGTAATCCATTAGTCTGTTGTGCTTTTATTGATATTAATGACAACTTATGAAATGAATAAATTAGGTGTGAGGCACATATATCTGCACAAGTGTCAATGTGCTTGTATTCACAAAGGAATATGATGTGCGATACAATAAGGAACATTCATGAAGGAGAAGCATTGGGGGGCATGTTGTGAGAAATTGGGCCAGGGAAGGTTAGTTGTGAGAAAGATATACAGTCAACCCTGTAATAACACAGGTTTGAAATGCACAGGTCCACTCATACTCTGATATTTTTCAGTAAACTCAGTCCGCCCTTCCTGTACACAGTTCCACATTGAATCTGCTATAGGGAAGGCTGTCTTTTCCTGTCTGTGGGTTCCACAGGGCCAACTACCAGACTTGAGCATCCACAGATATTGGTACAGTGGGGGTCCTGGAACCAATCCCCCAAGATACTGAGGGTGACTGTAATATTTTTTGCCAGCTCTGTGACTGTGGCATTTATATTTGGTGGGAATTGGAGGCTAGATTACCTTTTTGTAGGAGGAGAGAAATAGACTTCTTAATTCCTCTGTGCTCTCATTGGTGGATTGGTTTCAGGGAAATCCTTCTGGGTGGTATTTTGCCTGTTTTGGTAGTTTTCTACAGTCTACTGCTGTCTTCTAAGCCAATCATTCCTTTAAACTGTGAGAGAAAAGATTCATTTAAATAAAAACATGCCATTGCTTTAGGGCCTCCAATGATGTGTATAAAATACAAATTCACCAATTAAATTACATTAAATTAAATTAACTCTGGCAGTTGTAATTTCCCTTAGAAAGCACAGCAGAGTATTGGGCATGAGAGAATGCCATGTGAAGCCTATTATTTTTTTCTGATAGTTTTAGTTATTTAATTTTTTAATTCCCAAAAGAATTAGGATGCTCAAATATACTTTTTATGTGATTTAAGTCTTTCATAATAATATTGATATAGCTATAAAGTTTTTCTATTTGGCAGTGTCTATCTATATTAATAACTTGTCTGTTTCAACTGAATTGTTAAAAAAATCAACAACATGTTAGATGGATATAACAACCTAGTAACTACCAATATGAACTAACTACTGCAATAAAAATTTGTTATCGTTATAACACTTAGTGTACCTTGTTTAAAATATGGGTATTTCATACTTTTATTTTTATGTAATATTCATTTAATATTATGAGCGTCTACAGCCTGGAACTACTTCATTTTCTGCACCCAGCAGTGGTTAACATAGCGTATTTATAGTTTGAGTTGAATTGTATCTGGGATGGTGATTTCTCAGTTTTAGTTCTTACCTTGCAGTTAGAGTACCATATTCAGCCAGATCATCTTTAGGGTTCTTTTTTTTACTTTCCTTTTTTTTTTTAGACTACCAATTCAGGACATAATTGACTTCACAAATGAATGATTGCCTAGGACTATCAAAGTTATAATCCAAAATAATCTTGGCTGGTATATACGAAGGTACTTCAAAAAGTTCATGGAAAAATGGAATTAAAAGGTAATATGAATCTTTCTGTGAACTTTTAAAGTACCCTTTTACAGCAGTAAACATACTTAAAATTTTCATTTAGTTTTCCAGTTTGTTTGAATAATAATGTTGAAAATTAGAGTCAGGCAACCTGGGTTATTGTCCTGATTCTGACACTAATTTGTTTTCTAAACTTGGGAAATTCAATTAATTTCTTTCTGCTTTAGTTTACTCATATGTAAAGTGGGGATAATACAATTATCTAAAGTAGTATAATTGTGAGGTTCTAAGCGAAATATATATATATATATATAAGTGCTTTTAAAGTAGAAATGCCATATAAATGTTAACTATTTTAATTATCAAGATTATATGTAAATTAATAAAATACATAATTAAATGTTTTAGTTCAAAGTATTGAAGTTATTTTCTTTTGTATAGATTGTCACTTATCTTCTAGAAACCTGATAGCAACGTGAAATATGATTTCATGCATACGATACTTAATATCTGTTATATGAAGTCATAAAGGATATCAGTGCTCTGTTTTCATAAAAAGCAAGTTTTACCAGATATCCAACCTGAGGGAGGCATTCCCTGTTCTCAAGGGCTTGAAGAACTGAAAATTCTTTATTTCTCAAAGCAAGCAGTTCCTCAATTACAAGGAATCATGCAATCTTCCACCGATCTCTGAAGAAGTTTTCTCACCACTTTCGTTGCCATAAAACTGTTTGGTACTGAATTCAGTCTCGTGTTGAGAAACATATTAGTAATTTTTCCTTTTAGTGATGTCTCTCTGTGTGTGTGTGTGTGTGTGTGTTTGTGTGTGTGTGTGTGTGTGTGAGAGAGAGAGAGAGAGAGAGAGAGAGAGAGAGAGAATCATTGACACTAAAATCTTATAGCTTTCTGTCCTTATGTATTTTCCCTATTCTGCGTTAGAAATTTTGGTGGGTTGGTTAAAACAGAATTTTTGGCCATCACAGCTGTGGGGCAAAGTATACTTCTAAGGCAGTCTAAGACTGTAGTTTTAGTATTTGGCCTGTCTCCATGCTAGGATTCTGAAGGACTTTCTGCACAATTCTCCATTGTCCCTGTGCTTATTATGCCCACCTGCAATGGCAAGGGAGTACGAAAGCTTTTCATTTTTCTGACATATGTTGTGTTTTTTCTTTTTGGGGTGGGATGGGGGTGGGGACGTGGCTGAGCCATGAGCAGGCCTTTTCCCAAATGAGAGGAAAAAGGCAATGTGCTCAGTATAATTTCCATAGAACTAAGATTTTTCTGAAGACAGAGCCCAAATTGACCAGGCTCTTAAAACAAACATCACATGTAGTCTGGGTCACAAAATGTATTGATTGGATAAAAGATCTTTTTAGAAAAACAGGAAGAAATCAAATCTGGAAACTATTATTATGAATCTCTTTGGGAATGGAGTCAGCTTTGGTGAGACCCTGGTTTAGTGGTTTAGACCAACTACTTAGTTATGTTACTTTTCTACTCTGAAACCTCAGATTAAATTTCACAAATATGAAGGAAAATCTTTGTTATGTATGAATTATGCGTACATGTGTAAAACTGTGATTATCAGATCCCCTGTAAATAAAGTTTTAATAACATTGACCTGGGTGAGGGAATTTGGGGAAGTTCTGGTCTCCTCGGCCTTTGGTCACAGCCCTGAGGGCTGGAAAGGGAGCTGTGTGGTTTCTTTCATAGCTCTGTTTTGGGTCTCAGATCCTCACTTGGCCGAGAAGACCACACACCGGGGTTCCTATAATCCACAACGCCTGGAGTAAGGGAAGCTCCATTGGGCTGAGATCACATAGAACAGTGGTTCTTGGACTTTGAGGTATCAAGAATCACCAGGAGACCTTGCTGTGACACATTTTCTGAAGCAGCAGTGGGGTAGGGCCCATGAACTCGCATTTCTAACACACTTACTTGATGCCAGGGCTGCTGGCCTGAGAATCAACTTCAAGAGACTCTCTGTCCTGGGGACAGTGAGCACATGACTTTTATATGCCCACAGTGTCAGGGAATCATCTTTCTCACATGGAGAAAAGCTTTTACCCTGAATGAAGGAAATAATTAACATAATAAAGAGAAGTAGCCAACCTAAGATCAAGGTGCTGACAGATTTGGTGACTGGTAAGGGCCCCCTTCTTATTTCATAGAACAGCACCTTCTCAACCTGTTCTCGCATAGCAGAAGGGGTGACCCAGCTCCCCTTGGGCCTCTATTATGCTGGCATAATCCCATTTATGAGGTCTTCCTCCATTACTGAGTCACCTCCCAAAGGCCCACCTCCTAATACCACTGCACTGGTGATTGGGTTTCAACATAAGAATTTTGGGCGGACACAAACATTCAGAACATAGCAAGCACTATGTGGGTTTTGGTAAAATAAGAAACCAGGTCCCAGAGAGGGAAAGTAAACACTCTCCAAGCAGCACAGCCAAGGGCAGACCTGGAGTTCACTGAGGCTCTGACTGCATTTCTAGAGCTTTCCACCATGAAAAGCAACCTCTCTCAGACCCCTTTCCTAGGAAGGATCCTCACATTAAATTTTTAAAAAATCAGACAGGAAAGTGTATTAATGGAATTCATCCCCCTCATTAACAGAGCCTTTATCCAACGTGCTTGGATTTGAGCTGGTTCATGGAAGTGACGCGAGTGAGACGTGTTGAATGGGGGTGGTCCACACTCACAGGCCACCTTTAGTGAAGAATTGTTTCTCCCTGTGCTGCCACCTTCTCTCCTCCTTTCCCAGTGGTCAGACCCTACTTTACTTGACTGCTTTGTCACATTTGTCTCTTAACTACTCTGACCCAAAGGTAAGAGCAGTGTGGTCCATAGACCCACAGTCTTAACATCACTATGTGAAAAATTTTCAGAAATGCAGAAGAACTTCAGGCCCCACCCCAGACCGACTATGGAATCAGAATCTTCGTCTTAACAAGAGATTCCCAGATGATTTGTACTCACTTTCAAGTTTGAGAAAAACTGGTGTAAAAGATGACAAGAAAAAAGAGTTAAAAAAAAAAAAAACACGCCTGTACTACACCACAGAGGTCTTTCCCATTTTTCTGACCTTGTTATCATCTGTGTTTTATGCTTGTAGTTTCCTTGAAGGCAGGGACTAGATCAGTGTCATCCAGTGAGATTTCCAGCATTTAGCCTGACATGTAGTAAATGACAAATGACTACTTGTTGAATAAATAACTCCAAAAATCGCTGCACCAGGTTCAGATTTCTCCTGAGCCTCAGAATCATGACTTCTATCTGGTCATTTCCATTTATTTTTTCCAGGTACCCCTAATTTAGCATATGCAAAATAATTTCTCACTTATATCTGCTGCACCTCGTTTTCCTTGTTTCTGAGGATGGCACCTCATTTACCTAGTCATATGATGCCCAATCTCACATTCAATCGTCATGTCTTGACCACTTAATAAATATGGAATCCATCCCATTCTTTCTAACATCACAACTGCCAACTCTATTCTTATTTGTTTGTTTGGTAATTTCTTGGCTAATTTATTTTAATGGCATCCTTTACCACTCTCTTGTCTATTGTTTTATTTCCCTTATATCTATTCTTTACACTGCTTCCAAAACGAATTGATCAAAACTTTTTTTTTTCCTTCTTTTTTTGCTTAAACAGCTTTTTGTGGCCTTCAGTATAGAATTTAAACTCTGTAGAATATTTTCCAAGGTGCTTCACTGTCTGGCCCTTGCCTGCTTTCTGTGCTCTCATACTTTACCTCTCTCCTCCTTGAGCTCACTCTATGGCTATAACCCAGCCTCACTCTTTGACCTATATTCTATAACAAATGCAAATTGCTGTCTCTTGCATCCAGTACTGGCTGTTCTTTTGCCACCCTCTCAACACCTGCTTATCTCAGAAACCTTGACTGTCCCTTCAAGATTCAGGCCAATGCCTCTGTGGTTAAGAAACCTGGTCTAAATTAAGTGTCACTTCTATTTGCTGCCACAGATCTTGTGCACATATTCATTATGGTACTTACTATGCCATATCACAATTGTGTTTATTTATCAGGTCCCCCTGTGAGCTCTTTAGAACAATTCCAGAGACCTTCATCTTTGTATCTCCGTGATGTATCATAGTGCAGATCTTCATTCTACATTTTTTGAATTGATAAATGAATAATTTGGAGGCAGCAATTCTCAAACGGGGGTTAGAGGGAAGTTGAAGGTTATAAACAATTCTCGAGAGCAGGAACCATGTCTTGTTTACCAGTGAGCTCTCAGAGCTTAGCAGAATCTTTGGAATACGGTATGTGTTCCACAAATATTTGTTGAAGAAATAGAGGGAGAGATGAAATGATGAATAGACGTTGTCAACAGAAGTATTATTATAAAACTTTGATTCTCTGCTTGATTAAGGCATTATTGTCATGTATTCCTTTCTCCTGCTTTTGTCTTCTACTCAGTGCAGATGGGTATGCTGATGATATTCCTTTAGGTCCAGGCCTGTGCTAGTTCTGAGCTAGGTATGACAGGGACAGGAGTTATATCGGTTCCCTCAGTCCTGCTCTCCTGGGATTCAGTTTTGTTGATTACCAAGCTCTGGTGCATCAGCAATAAGTTCTGTGACTATGTGTCAGCAACTTATTAATAACAGCCTTGGGTGAGCAAGGCACATTTGGCAGGGTTATTCCATCATCCCCTATCAGTTTCAATTTCCTCTGCTGGATGCCAGTACATCCCAATTCCCAGACTTGACTTCCTCCATAGACAGCTCGTAGGCATCTTTTCATGCCTTCTAATATCACACCCTGCTTCCTGCTATGTTTCTGAATTATTGGAATTATCAACTACTCAATCATTTCCGATGCTTAATCTATACAACTCTTTGCTTACCTCCCTCCAACACTACGTTTCATCAGGTAAGATACAGGAGTGATGATGCTCTTTTATTTTACATCTAATGAGGCAAATCTTGTGGTTGCTGGAGTAGTCCTGGTGAGCTCTTTTATCCATCCCATAAGCGATTTACCCTTCCTGCCTGTCTAAGCATACTTTCCTCAAATATTTTTCTTTCACAGACATTGCCAGTGTTCTCATACCTAAGTATCAATTCTTTTATATTGTGAATGTTTTGAGGCCTTCTTGTACATTATCTTTAGAATGAAATAAATATTCATGAGTTCATATTGATATAAATAAGTAACTGAAAAAGTAAATAAATAGTGGAGAAAGATAAGCTCTTTCTTACAGAAGATTTTCAATCGATAAATGTGGGAAAAAAAAAAATGAGGGAGGTTAAAAATCACCAGTAGGCAACTACTATAGCAATAATTATAGGTAAGTTACACCAATGGATGCTAAAATTAGTGGGCAAGAGCTTAAGGAGAAGCACTACTTACAGAATGTCAATGTATCTCCCCCTAAAATATACATTAATTACAGAAGGAAAAAGAGTAATTTTACTATGGAAAAAACTGGCAGATACCATCTTGCCAAATTATTAAGGTTAACATCATCCCTTAATATAATTCACTGAGAAAGGCATATCATGTCAGTGGTATTAGAGCCAAAAAGTGTGTAATCTTAAGGTAATTATAACATCAGGAAAGGAAACCAATTGAATGATCATGTACAGAATACCTGACTGGTACTCTTTAAAAGTGTCAATTCACAAGAAACAAAAGACTATCACAGATCAGGCAAGAAGAGACAAGGAATTGTCTCAGACTACAGAAAATTAAGGAGACACAACAACTTAGTGCAGAAAAAAAAGGACATTAGGAAAGAAACTTGTAAAAGTTTTAATAATCTGTAATTTAGTTAATAGTATTGGGCCTATGTTAATTTCTAAGTTTTGGTAATCATACTATTATTATGCAAGATGCTAATATTAGGGGAGGTGAAGTGAAAGACAGGAATTCTCTATTATTTGTATAACTGTTCTGTAAGTCAATATATTTATTTCAAAATAATATACTTAGGTAAAGGAATGTAAATGGCTTAGAATAGGGTCTGGCATACGGTGAATGCTTAATAAAGTGTAGTCAGCTTTCAATGCCATTGTAGCTTTGGTCTGTCCTGCCTTGCCAGGCCACACCAAGTAAGTCCATTGACTAGAACCCACCTGCATTCTGCCCAAATCTGAGACAAACCCGGTCTGTTCCCATCATGTAGTCCTCTCCAGACAAGGCATGGAAAAATTGGGCTCTAGTCCTCTGTTCCTAATCATGTAGGGAAATAAAACTGGAAATGCTTATTTCTTGCTTTGTCTGTCCTATGTCTACTTTAAGAGACTGCTTGGCTTTCTCTGAATGTAGACAGAAAACCCTAGCAAGATTGCTTGGAAAGAGTCGTGAAGGACTCACGAGGGGAGGCTGTATTTCTCTAATCTTCCAGAGCACTTGGACGGCACCACTGCCTTGATAGATAAGAAGAAATGTTTTCAAAAAGCATTTGACAAGGTTTCACAGTGAAGATTTATATCTAAAGCAGGTTGTGGGAATAGGAGGTAAAATAGCATATTGTAGCAAAAAACTAATTTAAGAGTAGTAGACAAAAAGCAGTTATAGAGGGCCAAGTCAGCTTCAAAGGGGGTTAGAAGTAACATGCTTTCCAGAGCTCTGGGAATAAAACCTACATATTCTGGGACATGTGCAGAGGAGAAAAGATCATTGAATTTACCAGTGATACTAAAATTGAAGTCTTGGAAAATAATAAGGTGCAATATTGTCAGATTGAAAAAGATTTAAATTGCAGGTGATTAAGGCAGAGGATGCCAAATGTAGTTCAGGTATGAAGATACAAACTAATAAGTACAGGATTAAGGAGCCAATTATGCAGAACATAGACCCAGAAAAGGATTTGGAGGATATTGTGGGAAAATCTGTAAAACCATCAGCATGCAGCACAACTACATTAGAAAAAGCAACCCAGATTTACTAGGTTATCTCATCAAAGGGAAAAGAGATGAGACAAGAGAGTGATAGTGCGCCTTTGTGGGGCATTAACTTGATTCCTGTTTTGAATATAGTGTCCACTGCTGGACTGAACAGGGAATGAAAGAGACTAGGCTTGGGAATGGAGAATGAGTGAAGGGAAATCTTTAATTGGGAAACTTTTTCCATTTTAGTGTCATTGGAAAACAGGGGATTTAACAGTAGAGATTTAAAAATTGGGTGTTCTCAGGAAAATTTTTGAAAAACGAAAAATGCTGACCAAATTATTGTTTAGAGGCAAGCACTGCAAGGCTCAAATATTTTTTAAAAGACTCAACTAAAACTTGACTGTACTAGCGATGTGTTGGTATGTGCATATGAAGGCAAAATTCAGCCCCAGGGTTAATATGGGGGAACCAGAGCAGAACTATTTAATGCTCCATACAAGCAAAACCCACCAGGAAAAGCTGGGGAAATAAAAGTGTAAATGAATTGAAGAGACACTTAAACTTATTTTTGGTAAAGGAGGTGATTAAAAATCATTGTTAAAAAAAAAATCACAGGGAAAAGGAAGTGAGAACAAATTTTAAATGACCAGTTTTGACAGGCCAAGTTTTCCTAATTGCAAAATCTTCATATATAAACTAGAATGTAGTTATGTAAACAAGCCTTGAAGTTTTCCATTTATTTATATTTGTGTGTGCTGCCGTTCTGATTCTGCCACAGGGGATGTGGAGCCATTTTCGTACGAGTACAGTGTGTGCCAGTTTCACAGAGCTCAATCTAACATTCTGTTCAACATGGCCTACTAGATTCAGTATGTGTGAGAGAAGTATGGAGCTCTAGCTGCATCCACCAGCACACACAGTAAAGTAAAAGCAGAGGCAATTGTACTGGTGACTGAGGATTAAAAACTAATTTTCATCTGACATATGCAGACAAGTAAAGCAAAATACTGAGCTTGTTTACCCTTTGATACTGCTATGTGGTTATCTCAGTTCTCCACTTTATTTTGTATGATAAAGAATCACAGAAACTTCCAGCTGGAGGAACCTTAAGAATCATCTAGAACAATCCTCTTAAATTACAGATAAGGCAAATAAGGGATTAAGAAACTTACCCAAACTTTCAAAGGTAGTTAGAAGAAAGCTCAAAACTAGATTCTTGATCCCTAATTCAGCTTTTAAAGTTGTGGTCTCCTAAATGTATATATGCTGTATTTCTGAAAATAATATTAATTTGTATTACATTTATGTTTTCACTTTCAATTTTCTGTTTTTGTTTTTTAGAGTTAAAAATCTAGAATTTATTGTGGCATTGCAGGCCAGTTGGGCTGTTATAAGAGGACAAGGAGGTAGATAGTTGAAAGGACGAGTTGACACCAGTTGACGATCCACCAGAGAGAGCTCGTTTATTAGGCAGCACACACGCATATATAGGGCTTTTAGGGAAGGCTGATTGGCTTAAAATACAATCCCTGCTTAGAGGGCAACCAGCGCCATGATGGGGTGTGGCCGAGAAGGACTTATGTGATCAGGGTGTGATCCCTTGGGGCATTTGGGTTCTTACAATAGTGAAGACGTCGGTGGACAAAGTCACACTTGGACTTTCTTTAGAGGGCACCCAAATGAAAATCTACATGTATTTCTTAATAAATCCAGCACTGCTGTTTTTTCCTTCTGAAGTAGACCATATTTGGGGGGGCCAGGTGAGGGGGTGTGGAAAGATGATCATTACATAAAAGAGATGTTTTGCATTTAGGGGCAATGTTATGTGAAAAGTATGTACTAAGGCATTAAAGTACAATCATAGTGTAGGAAGATGCTCACATTATGAGAAAAATCCATGCTTCTGAGACCAGCTGAGGGAACATCTCTCATATCATGCTTTCCAGGACCTAGGAAGTGGAAATATAGAATCAAATGTACCTTACAAGGTGAAATATTGGTACAACTCCTAATTAGGAAGGGTTTGCTTTATTTATCCTTTAAGAGTTTCCTCCTTTGACCTAATGGGTTTCTTTTAAGCCTTGATCACCTATTATTGTCATTGTCTCATGTTAAGTCTCTATCTTGTTAAAATCTCTAGAAAGAAAGTATTAATATAAATATATGATGATATATCTGGATTTGCATAATCATTCTTACAACATAGGAACTCTGTACCTATGGAAATCTTTTCATGCATATTCTTTAAATGCTATGTATGCCAGGAGAACGTCACTTTTTCTAATGAATATCTGTTCAATTATTCAAATAACGCTGGGTTACATGTTCAAAACAGGATCAGCGGAGTGGAATTTTGCAAATGGCATTTCATTATTTGGTACTGGAGTATAGGCAGCCTGACTTTGATTCATACTGTTACTGGAAGGTCTCTTTAGGAGTTGAGATTGCCTGCAATACCTGTGAGTGTGATTTGAAAATATGGTGATATAGAATTGAATTATTTCGTTCCAGCGATTCATAGACATTTTGGAATATGTTTACCACCAGGCATATGACAGTGGGATCCATTATTTATTCTGTAACAGTCTGGAAAACTGCTAAAAGATTTTTATAAAATATTAGGTTTGGTGTATTTTCCAAACAATGGAAATAAAAATTAAATAAATGAGGCAGTAAGGCCCCAAAGAAGCAACTTTAACTGCTTTTCTCCAGTATTTCTGGAGTTTAGAATCCAAATCTTTCAGAAGTAGCTGCTATTAATGACAATGTAATTGTTGATATATAGTCTCTTATTTTCTTGATTTTTTTTTTTTTTTTTTTTGTAATTTGTTTGTAAGTGGTAATGTTTTGATATTGCCTAAGGGAGATTGTTTCTTATTTATATGTGGCCATATTTGTATTACAAAGCTTATTCTATAAAAATACTTTTGGTGCATTTAATTAAAGAGTATTTAATAACAAGCAAGACCAGAAAGTATTTTGGCAATTATATGATAATAAAGAAATCCTTCTTGTGTTTAAAAGTGGTATTTAATATTTTGGCTATTTTTTTTGTACCCAAGAAATGGGCCCATTGATACCTTAAGAAAAGGTAGATAGTGGTAAAATGCTTGAATCTATAAATTTTAATGTTAATTAAACATAATGAATACATACCACGGATACTCAAATAACTGTACATGGGTACTTCCTTAGTATATTATCATGTGGAACATTAATGTAAAAACATGAATTTGACTAAATTCAGTAGTATTCAGCTATTTAATACAAACCAGAACACTTTTGACACCTTTAAATGTTAGAAAAATGCAAACATCTGTGAAATTATTCTTATTATGTTAAAGATAAGGCAGTCTATATATTTTTTATTGCTTTACATATTGATGTAATGACTTCCAAGAATATTAGTTGTGTGATTTCATTCAATCCTAGATTATCAGGCCAATGCAGAAATTAACCAGAATATAGGTTTTAAACAAAGAGTATAAATTAAACCTCAGAATTTGTTTTAAAATACGTATTTGGCATATAAAATAGGCACCTAATTATTAATTATATTCAAACTGATAAAAAAGAAAAGAAACAATAAAACTTTTGGCTAGAAACTTTTCACTTATCTAGGCACCCTTACCCATTTCACTCAATATTATTTTTACTAGAAATGACCATACCAAATACAGCCCGCAAAAAATAATAGTTTTGCTTCACTTGCTTCACCTACAGTGCCAGGGGGATGGATTTAATGATCTTATAGGTCTTTTCAATCTCTCTAATATTTGTGAATGGCAACTGTCAATGTTGAACAAGAAACTGCTGACATAGCACAACTTCTTGAAATGGATAATATCTCATAGGACAAGAGCCCAGAGATGGAAAGAACAACCGTAAACCTCACAGAAACTCATCTCAAGAGGATGCCAACCTTACTCTTCGGGTAATAAAAACAACTAACTTTAAAAATACGATCTGTCAGTGAGTCAAAATCAACCATTTTGAAAATCTCGGTACCAGCTGTTGAGTATGCCAAAGAGTACAGTGACTCTTTCTCAGGGTGCTAATTTTTCATTTTGACTTTTTCTGCTGCCTAACCATTTGTCTTTTACTTATGTTGGATTAAGAAGTAGGGTCAATTAGGTATGTCCTAGATTTAATTAAGTTTAATGTTGAGGCTCTACCTCGTTATTACGAGGCTCTACCTATTTGTTGTTTAATAAAACTATAAATTCTTGTAATGACATTTTAAAAGGTCTCTATAGAAACAAGAAACATAAACTAAAGCACTTTTGCATTCTTCTGGTAAATCAAACAATCAAAAATTCTCTCCATTTTATTTTCCAACATAGAGTCTGAATTTCTAAATATTATTTATATTTGACAATTGATTATTTTAAATGGCGAGTCTGGAGCATAAGGGAGAGAGGGAGGGAGGGAGGGGTAGAGTGAGGGAGGAGAGGGGAAGAGGGGGAGAAGGGAAGAGGGGGAGATGGGGGGAGGGGGGAGAGGGAGGGGGAGGGGAGCAGGGGGAGGAGGAGCAGGGGGAGGAGGAGCAGGGGGAGGAGGAGCAGGGGGAGGGGGAGGGGAGCGGGGGGAGGGGGGGAGAGAGAGAGAGAGAGAATGTACAGAGAAATGAATCCAAGGTACTTTCATTTCCCCCATAGGAATTTGACAAATGTTATGTTGTGCAAGCTGATAGACAACAAAATTAGGCAGAAGTCACTCAAAAGGAGTTGAATTTTCAGCAGTTTTCCAGTGCTGAGGATATATTAACTAGAGTTCAGGGCTTGCCAAAGAGGAAGGATCTTAGAACTCAGTAAGAACCAGGAAGAGTCAAACCTGAGAACAGGGAAGAAGCAAAGATAGAAAGACTTATAAAACTGCAATTCAGTTGATTTATTTTTTGGTCAGATTAGAGTGACCTGCCCCAACTCAAGCTGCCTGTCAGAAGATACAGAAAATAAGGTCGATGTATACTCCAGAGACTTCTGAAGTATTTCTTTTTTTGGTATAATATCTGCCATTCAGAAAAAAAGAAGTTACAGACATACCAATGGGTCAAGAGAAAAATAAAAAAGCTGATACAAAATTTCTAGATGACCCATTCATTGGTGTTATTGGATACAAACTTTAAAATAACTGTGATTATCATGTTCACAACAACATGTGACAAAATGAAATATTTCACTGGAGAACTGAAGTCCACAAAAAAGAATCAAATGGATATTAGACAATCACAAAATACCATAAAGACAATTAAAACTAGTGCATGGTTTGATCACAGACTGGATACAATAGAAGAATGGTTTTGTAAACCTGAGGATATAATAGTAGAAAATAAACAGGCACAAACATGAAGATCAAAAAAAATGGAAAATATATAAAGGCACAAGAGACATCGGAAATGTGCAAAGTTCTGACACATGTGCAACTGAAGATCAGAACAGCAGAAAAAAATATGAAGAAAGAATATTTGGAAAGATAATGACAAAAATTTATTTCCAAAACTGATAAAAGACATCAACTCACAAATTCAAGAAGAAACATAAACCTTAAGTAGAATAAACACAAACAAACCATCCTTGGATACATCATCATCATATTTCTGAAAAAGAAAAAAAAAGCAAAAAGTTAAACAAAGCCATGGGAGAATAAAATACGTTACCTTTAAGGAAACAACACAAGAAACACAGCTAATTTCTTATAAGTAGCAGTGGATTCCAGTTGGCAGTAGAATGACAATTTTAAAAAGCTGAAAAAATAGGTGACAACCTGAAATATCACACCTTGAAAATTATCTTTAAATAGTGCTAGCAAAATATAGACATCTCCAGAAAACACAAAACTGCGGGAATTAATGAAGAAACATGAAAAGGTAAATGTGTGGGTAAAAATAAATAACTTTTGATTAAACAAAAAATAACAATAGTGTTTTATGAGATCTAAAGTACATAGACAATTAAAAAGTATGCTAACAATGACATAAAATGTGATGGTAGAAAAGAGATAACTTTGCATATGAATCATTTATCAAAACTGACCATATGCTGGGTGTAGAACCAATCCCCCCAAATTTCAAAGAGTTAAAATCATTCAGAATGTTTTATGATTATAGTAGAATTAATCTTGAAAGTGATAGCAAAAAAAAACCTTAAAATCTCCAAATGTTGGAGATGAGGGAAATTAGAAGTAGTAATTGTCCAGCATATTAAAGAAGAATATTCAGTGAATTATAGAAAATATTTGTATTGTATAATAATGAAAATAGAGATATCAAAATTTGTAAGATGCAGCTGAACTGGTAATTAAAAGGAAATCTGTAGCTTTGAATGCCTTATATTGAACAGGAAAGGATGAAAATCCAATCTAAATAGTGTCTCAAAAAGTTAGAAAAAGGGCAGCAAAAGAAACCCCAAGAAAAGGGAAGGAAATAAAGATAATACATACATTAATAAAACAGAAAACAAATGAATGGAAAGAATTAACCACACAAGAAAATGATTACTTAAAAAGAATAGCAGAATTGATAAACATCTGCATAATTTATGGAGGAAAAAAAGGTACAAATTTCCTATCTTATAAATAAAAAAAGACACCACCACAGATTCTTTAGCTCATAAGAAAATATTATGAAAAACTTTATGATAATAAATTTCAAAATTTAAACAAAATGAAAAATTTCTATGAAAACAAAGTTTACCAAAATTGAAACAAGAACAAAGAAAACAAATTAAAAATAGTTTATAAAATAAATTGAATCCCTAATTAAAACCCTTTATAGAAAGATAATTTCAGGCAAAGATGACTTCACTAGTAAATTCTTTTAAACAGTAAGGAAGAAATAAACAATTTTTACACAACTTCTTCCAGGGCATTAAAATAGAGGGACCACTTCCCAAATTAAATTATAAGGTCATGGTGATCATAGTACCATAACCCGAAAGGAATATTAAAAGAAATAAAAATTACATTCTAATCTCAGTTACGTACATAGACTTAAAAGTTCTAAATAACATTTTAAATTGAATCCAACAACACATAAGCAGAATAACATATTATGTACTAGTTGAACTGATTTTAGGAATGCAAGGTTGATTAAAGTTTAAAAATAAATTAATATAATTCATGACATTAACCAAATACTGCAGAAAAAATACATGATAATTTCATTAAAAGTAGCGAAATAATTTGATAAATTCAATACTCAATAACTTTAACAGATAAACTAGAAACAAAATGAGAAATTTTTAAAGCTGATGCATAATATCTACATAAACAAACAAAAAACCTTTAACACACATAATACTTAAAGCTGTAATGTTGAATGCTCCATTCCTGGTACTGAGAATCAGACAAGGATCTTCTCTACAGTCTTGCTAAAATAAGGTTTGCAGATGGACAACATCTGCATCACCTGGGAGCTTACTAGAAAGGCAGAAATCCAGGCACCATTTCAGACTTACTTAATCAGAATTAGCATTTTAAGATCACCAGGTGTTTCTTATGCACATTGCACTATGAGAAGGACTACTTCTATTCATTATGGTGCAGGAGGTCTTAATAATTGCAATAAGACAAGATAAGGAAATAACATGTACAAGGGCTGGAAAAGAAGAAAGTAAGATGTCATGATTGAGGGCAACATAATAGTATATGTTAAAATACCTGAAGACTCTACAGGTAAGCTGTTAGAATTAGTAAGTGAATTTATTGAAGTTGCTAGATGAAAGTTTAATATACAAAAATCAAAATTATTTTTATATACTAGCAATTAGCAATCATAAATGTAGCATTTAAAAATGATATTTAGGAAAAAAAATAAGAAAAAATGTTCTTTGAAACCTACAAAACATTATTAAAAGAAATTACAAAAGCCTAAACAAATGCGAAGAGACATTATGTCTATGAAGTAGTTAAAGAGTCTTCATAGTGAAGTGGCTTAAAGAAAATGGAAACTTATTTTTCTCTAAGAGTCATGAACCAAACAATCTAGGGTCATGGGCAGTGCTGTTCTAGGGAATCACCGAGGGATCCTGATTCCTTCCATTGTGTCCTTCTCTGCATGATTGATGCTACCTTCATCATTCAGCTTACAGAAAAAGGAAAGAGCCAGAGGTTAGCAAAAACTATTTTCTTCTGAAGAAATGAAGCTAATAAATTAATTGCAGGATCAAACCTAGCTGCAAGAGAGGCTGGAAAATGTAGTTTCTCTCTGGATTGCCATAAATGAATTTTTATTCTATTACTAGAGACAAATGGGAGAAGGGAGAACAGATTTTGACCGACAACTTGCAGACTCTATCACAGGTTTGTAAATAGTATAGTCAGTGGATATCTAACAAACTACCACAGTCTAGGGTGAAAAATGGGTAGAGTTTGCATTGTGAAGAAAACAGCCTTGCACCAGCCCTGTCATTACAGAGCCTTTGTCTTCCTTGCTCATTCATCTTCAATGGGAAAAACTTACAGAATTTAACTGTAAGTTTCTCTGATAGACTTCCTCTCCCTTTCTGCAACAACAGTGTCTGTCATGAATTTAATGATACATGAACTAAATTTTAAATACAGAAGAATTCACTTAATAGAATGTTAAATACTTTGGGGATATAAAATCTTTTGTAATGTGACTAACGACTCTAATATAATTGCTCAAAATATAAAACTTTCTATATTGGTTCTGCTTAAAGTAAAATGTGGGTTATTTTGAAATGGGGTGATATTAACTTATACCAGCCATTGGGATCACTGCGGTGTTATTAATGAGTTGGCGTGCAGATATGATAATTGCTCAGAGATTAATAAATGAGTCTGTCTACAGGTTAGAATTAGGTTCTACTGATAGTAACAATGACCTCAAATAATTGTACCTTTAACAAGATAGAAATTTGTTTGCTTTCCCACAAAAGAAGTCACCACCATATTTTGAGGGTGAGTCAAATAATGTTCGCAAGAAGGGCTTTCAAATGCCAGCTATCACATCCTCACTTTAGACAGGAGGAAAGAGGGATAAAAGACTGAAACATCCCTTGTGTCTGAGCTGCCTCAGGACTCCCTATGGAAGTTATCTTAAAGCTCTATGCAATGAGGAGATTCAGGACTTCAGGACATGCTATCCCCAAATATGGCACCTTGGCATTTGAGAAAACAGAAGCAGGAAGGCCACTCTCACATTCCCCTGTGCTTCTCCCCTGAAGCAGGTCATAAGACCTTCACTAGAGAGGTGTCTTCTCTATACCTGAAGGAAATAAACATTCTTATCTCTGAAGACACAGGGTCACAGAGAAGAATCTGAGCAAATAGGCTTTGATAATTCACCACCAGTTTATTACCCTTATATCACACTTTATCTAATCATACTTCTATCCATAACTATCTACTTTATAAAACCTAGCATAAAAAATACACAAATTTACCCATTCTTTGGGTCTTCATTTCCATATAAAAGCTCTCATGTTATGTAAAACTTGTATTACATAAATTTGTGTGTTTTTCTGTTGTTAATCTGTCTTTTCCTATAGAAGCCTCAGCTATGAACATAGGATGGGTAAGGAAAAAATATATCTCCTCCCCTACAACCACATTGGCTCATACCTTCAAGGCAGACATGAAAAATGATGTTTCATTTCTGGCTGGGTATATCACTACCCTGACATGTAATGGATGCATTACTAAGAGAAAAAGGAGAAGGTGTAGGAATCTAGCCATCTATGTGCATCCTGTTCTTGGTGTTCTTTGCTGTGAAAACCATGACTGAGATATATGTACAGAGAATAAAGTAAGGAAAATGAACATTTAATCACTTTTTAGGTTATTGGTCCTCAAACCATGATACAGAATTCTAGTGATGTAATTTTTGTCCCAGCAAAGAGATCCTTTTCTTAATCTCAGTCATCCTGAATGTCTTAGAATGGAAAGAGAATGTGTTAGTTGGGTCCTCTGAGAAGCAGGCTTTGAGATGTAGATGTGCGAGAGATTTACTGGGAAAAGCTGGCATGAGGGAAAAAGGAGAGGGGACTGTAGGAGGTGAGGAGAGCTGTAGGTATTACCCCTGTGAATAAGAAAGAGAAAGAAGGAGGGTTGGATAGACTGAGTGTCAGACTCAGGCACACTTTCAAGAATATTTTGGGCAGACTGATAGGAAGTTTTGGAGCCAAGGTTACCTGTCACAGAGATCCCCCATTTTGCAGCAATGGGCTTGCCTTAGCATTTCTGCCATGCTTTCTCTGTCTTCCACTGAGAGCAGCTGTGAGAACATGGGCTTAGTGATGGATTCAGAACACAGCAACTGGAGCCATCTGTTCCTTATGCTCCTGCAGCAGGAGACATGAATGCCATGTTTTGATAGCCACAACTTCCACTTTGACCTAAAGACCTGTTTAATCTACTGCCTTCTCTAATTAGAGTCAGATATCAATGATAAAAGTTTGGGAAGAGCAAGAGATAAAGAACAGTAGCAAAATATATATATATATATATGTTTTTTCAAATTCATGGAGTGGAAAAAGCCCAGTATGATGTTGTCAGATTTTTTGTAGACACAGGAAAGACATCTTTTTGCCAAGTAATCTCATGTTCAAGTAAGCATAGCAAAAGGGGAGACACACAGAGAGTCAAAAAGAAACTTGGCTGGGCTGGGAGAATCAGACTCAGAGCACTCCTGTATTCTTCAGACGTTAGGAGTGAGTAAAAAAGGGGCTGAGAGAGAAGAAATGGTCACAGTATCTCTCCTTTGCTACCACTCAAGCACAGAAGAAGCAAGTTACACCAAAGAGAACACATACATATGCGATGACTTCTCACTTCCATTTAATTAATTATCTAATTAAATTGATTAGGTTGTGTTTTTTTAAACTGGTAATTGTATTAGTCACCTATTGCTGCATAACAAATTGGTCCAAGACTTAGCAGCTTAAACAAATGTTTGTTGTGTCAAATTTTTTCAAGGTTTCTCAATGTTGGGAAAACAGGAGGGTTTAGGGGAATGGTTCTCACTTGGGGTTCCTTACTAGATTGAAGTCCAGTTGTTGCCCAGGGCTGCAGTTATCTGAAGGAACTGGAGAAGCTTTTCTCATGTTCTGTCTGTTGGCTGTTGAATGAAAGCTTCAGTTGACTCCATGTGGGGCTCTCTATTGTCCTACTCATGCAACAGAGCATCTGGCTTCCTCCACTGTCAGTGATTCAAGAATGAAAAAAAGAGTGCCTAAGACAGATGCTGTGGGCTTTTTATAACCTAACATTGGAAGTGACATCTTGTTCTTCTGTCATTTTAATTGTTAAAAGCAAGGCTGAGTCCACACTCTGGGAGAGGTGAATTAAGTACCACCTCTTAAAAAAAGGAGCACCCCCAAATTTGTAGACCTATATTTAAACCATATTGGCCTTATATTCACATGTTACAAAATCCAAAATGTATCAGCCATCCTGAATACCTTAGCATGGAAGGAACCCCAGTTCTCTTTCTTGTGGTTAGATGTTTCCTGTGTGTCCTGGAGACAGTCTATAAAATTATGAAAAAAATACTGCAAATGGCTTCACTCCTTGGAAAGCTCTTTCCCCAGTGACTAAAGCCCAGTCAGTGTTTTTAACTTTGAGCAGTTCAAATCAGCACTCTTTTCTCTGTAGGGTATAAGGACAGAAATGGGGAATGACCTTCCCCATTTCTTCTTTTATAAACTCTTGCCAACTTTGACCCACTTGTAATTGTAGAATATGCCTTTTAAAACATTGGTTTAACAAAAGCCATTTAATTGTAGCTCCCCCCCCCTTTAGAACATTCTTTGTGGTTTTCTCTCACCATTAGCCAGTGCCTTAGGCAGTTACTAGAAAGAACTAAATTGAGTTGTTTTTGTTATTAGCTGTGGTTTGAGTCAGCTTACTGCTTCTAAAACAATTATAGAAGGAAGCTATTATTTTAAATAGAAATTTGAGCATATTTAGAAGAAAATGAACCATGTGTTTTCTTCTGGCTACCCCTGCTTTCCAATCTTATTTCGAGATGAAAAGACTAAAAAGATTGCAAAGAGGGAGGAGGAAGGAAGAAAGGGACAGATTGGAAGCAAAAGTAAGAGCTAAAGACAGAGATGTGGAGACAAAGACTTCAAAGGAGCATGACAATGCTCAAAGATTGGGAAAATGACATTTTAAATTTTATGTAACATACAGTTAAATTATTTTATTATCTTGAGATTTCCCAAAATGATAGGATTTGTGCTGACATACTATGCCAATCCATATTAGCCTAAAGAGATCAATTCTGAATAGCTTCGTCCTTCTCAAGATACGTAATACGTTCTGTGACTATTCCTGGGGAAATGATGCAGTATAATAAAATCATTGTTTGTGTATGTGTGTTTGTCCCAGATATGTCACACATGGTTTTGATTCTTAGTTTTTAAAAAATGAAATCTAAGCTGAAACTAAAACATAAATCATGTTTTCTTTGACCTAATTCATATCTGGCTAATAAGAGATGGATTTTCCCCCTGTGGTTCTTATATTTGAACACTGTGGATATGTCCCTTGAGGTGCAAGTAGTTCTGAGTTTTCATGTAAGTAATGCTCATGAAGAAATCATATTTTTGTTATTGTTTTGCTAAAGCTATATTCTAATTTAAGCTACCTTGCTTCCTTTTTGAAAGCAAGAGAATACAATTAAATTGGTAGGCAGTGAGTTTAGAATTTCACAGATTTAACAGACAACCTAAGAAACTTGTCATCAGGGATGTGTTTATGATAGGGTTTTAACCACTATGGCAGCCTTTCAACCATGTGTTTACTCTGCTTCATTTTGGAGTAATTCTACAAGTTAAAATGTAACCCTATACAATTAAGTATAATTAAACAATAGCTACAGAGTCAAAATGCAAAGTTAATCAGTTACTCTGAGAATTTTATCAATGTGAAATGCCAATCTATTACTAAAATATATAGCAGGATAATTTTTTCTAAAACATAGCTTTAGTCATGAATATCCCAATTTCAAAAACTCCCTATAGTTCACCATTTACTTAGCCAGGCATTCTTGGTGCTCCAGTCTGATCTTGACCTTTTACTCCAGCCTCCATACTTGCAGCTCAGCTCCTCCACTGCCTCTGACTCCTGCAGTTCAGGCAAAGTGCATCTCTGGGGTCCTCGGCATTGGTGCTCCTAAAGAACAAAAGCATTCTGCTGACCTGTCATAGCTCACTGTCCTTTCAGGTTGTCTCTCCTTGGATGCAGGATAAAAATGGCTTGTTGATGCTTTATTCTTTTGTTTTCTAGTCTTCTGTTATGTTAAACCTAGACCTAAACACAGAGGTGAAGACACAAAGGACATCCCTAAGTGAGTATTCATTTTGATTCTGATGCTAGATATTAGAGAAGTCTAAGTGTGATCTAACTGTGATGACAAGATATTGAGAGATCCCAAATGTACTTAGAGACATTTCTTGTGTTAATAGTTGGGTGATAAATGCCATAGCTACTTAGAGCTCTCCCAAAGATGATAAGACCACCTGATGAGAGCTCTTGGGAACCATTTCCAAATTAGAAATTGAAGGTCAATTTTCCAGTTTCACTCTTCCTGTATTAAATTGAAGTTAATTCTTATTATTACTGGAGGCATTTCAGCTGAGAAGATATTATAATACGTTTAAGATGACAGGTCTAGCCTATATAAACTGTTGTTATAACTTATTTCTTCGTGTGGAATTGGAAAGTAGTATGGCCTACTCCCACAGTGTTACTCCCATACTCCATAAATTCTCCTATGACTGCAGTCGGATAGGACTTTGCCCTCTTTCCATTGATCCAGTGATTTCAAGAGGCATAACTCCCAAAAGGTGTTCCTGGGTGCGCCTGGAGTTTGAAGGCCCTTTTAAGTTGGACCATCACACCCTATTGAGTTGTGATGTTCAACTGAACACACTCATGTGGCCTGCCTGGCCTTAAAACATTTAAATTGAAGGATACTGTTCTAAAAACAAGCAGCTTTGGTCAGTGAGCCAAATGAAAACATAGATATGAACATAACTCTCATAATAATAGGATATCTGGGAGGTAAAGGTAAATATTCCTAATAGTGAACACCAGAAAATTTACTCTTGTGAGTAACTGTGATAGATGGTGAGAGTGTGAGCATCCGGAGGCAGACAGCCAGCCACACCTGCACGTGCACTGATCATACGGCTCTGCAGCAGAAATTAACAGTAAATTGGGGATTGGTAAAAGTAGAAGGAAAAGAAAGAATTGAACGGTGGATCTTGAACTTTTTAAAACAGTATTTTTAATATCTAATAAAAGTTCTTATTGTGATACCTTTGCAATGTGGTTTACAAAAACTTCAGTCAAATCTGTCTCAAAAACAAATGCATTCTGGGAGGGGTGGGGGTGGGCATTTTTCCAGAAACTGAAGAATGTGGCAGCATTCCACTTCCAGGTTAAAAAGGTGCTGAACAGAGATGGGTTCAATAGATGGAATGATGATCTGCAAACTGGACTAATTCAGCAGAAGCAGCTCCACATTCACCTCCACTCCCGACACCTGGAAGTTCTCATCAATCCTTGGGAGTACAAAGGACTTCCATGGACTCTGAATGGGATATTCATATCTTCAGAGACAGGAAAATCTCAGCTGGCATGGATGTTAGCCATAGGCCCTCTGCAGTAGGGGTTCCCAATGAGGACAGCACAATCCACCAGGGAGCATTTTTAAAATTTATGGGGAAGATGTACCACATGTTCTCACTTATTGGTGGGAACTAAAAATTAATATATAAATTCACACACACACATACACACATACACACACAAACGGGGGGGGGGTAAGAAGATATAACAACCACAATTATTTGAAGTTGATACAACAAACAAACAGAAAGGACATGGTTGGGGGGGAGGGGGGGAGGGAGAAGGGAGGGAGGTTTTGGTGATGGGGAGCATTAATCAGCTACAATGTATATCGACAAAATAAAATTAAAAAAAAAAAAATAAAATAAATAAATAAATAAATAAAATTTATGGGGAATATTTCCTTACAGTGATGGGGCCTGCTGCTGATACTTAGAGGGACAGAGCCAGGCTAGTCCTACACAAAGAACATCCCTCAGTCCTCATAACTTTCAGCGTTTTCACCAGACATCTGATTAGGATGGATAGACAGACAGACAGATAGACAGATTGATCTAATTATTTATTATATTTATAATACATATTATATTTAAATAAACACATAGATACTTATCTAAGCCTAGAGCCTAAACTATTTTACATATAAAAAAGACTATTTTGGAACCATTTTAATAAGCATTAAGATTTCTAAGAATGTTACTATACTAAAACAGAAACAATTGCTTCGTTTTGATCAGAGCTTTACTAAAACTTATTCACCATTTCAGAAATTCATGTCAACTATAAGAGTGCTACTTGTAACATATGAATCACTAACACAATAATCTGTATCAGTCCACACAAGATGATTCTATCCCCAGATACAAGCATCTGACTACCATGTTTTCTAGTGTGGCCCTCCGATGCATTCACATATTGAAATGTCGTCACTTCTCTCTTATGTCACTTTTATAATATAGTTAGGGAATTTCGTTGAATTTTAAAGTTATATATGAAAATTATATTCTTTATGAAAGGAGCATTGTGGCATATTTGTTATAGAAGACATAAGGCAGAGGCTGCTGTCTACTTATCAAAATCCAGTTTTTTCACTGCCCTCCAAGCTCACAGATGGACTAAATTTCCCAGCCTCCCTGCCGGTAGATGTGACCTTGTGGCAGAGCAGTAGACAGTGAGATGCAAATAAAAATAATCAGCAATGTTTCCAGACCTGGCCCATAAAAACTGTCTCCATGTGCTCCCTTCTGGGACAGGATTGGAAGACTATAACCCGGACAACCTGGAAAGGCACATGTTGAAGACTGCAGAGCCTCCGTATGCCTGAGTTTCAGTAAGAAGACCCAAAGAGAAACGCTCTGTGCACCTGTTCACTCACACAGTACTGTCAATTGAACAACAAACACACTTTTACTGCTTTTGAACCATTCCAAAAATAGGAGCCTATTTGTTAAGTAGTTATACTTTCCTAATTCAGAGAGCATTGTGTATGATAGGATTCAGACTCATGTCCAATGTGCAGTGGATATGCAAAGAATTATACCTGAATTCTTCCTTTAATGTTCTCTTTGTTGTCCTGAGTCTATTTGTGTTCCATTTCCAGCCCTTCCCCCAGTCTACTCCTGTATCTCAGGAAGGCTGTTCCCTGTAGGCTGCAGTTCCCAGGTTTCCACACCAGCTGGCTTCTGACTAGGTCAGCTATTGGGATGGGCACTGGGGGCTGGGAGGGTGTGGGAATTGGAGAGAAGAGTGAATAGGAAAAAAAACAGAGTGTTTCTCCCTTCCCCCTGTGGCCCTGCTGCAGGTGGTGTTCTGGCAACAACTCCACCTCTTCCATGGCTGAGCTCTGTCTGCCCAGGTATACCATAGTTCTGGCTTCCACAAGGTCCCCGACTCCTGGGCTCTAGGAATACTGCGTCCTCTCTTTCATCTCTCCTGCTTGGGGACAGCAGCTCCCTTCTATTGCTACTCTCACTGATGTCCCCTCCTCAGGCTTGACTTCTCAATGACTTCTATGACCTACGTAACCAATTCTTTACCCTAAATTCTATGTTAAATACTTGAGTGATTTCTGTTGTCTTGGTTTGACTCTGACTGACACACCACCCCTGGTCCTTTATGTATTCAAAACCTAGTTGATTACATAATAGCAGAAGCCAATCTCTTATTAATCACATTTTCTTATTCTCACTTAATTATTTTTTTATTTAATATATGGATTTATTTATAAATATCTTTTCTTTCAGTTATTTTATGCAGCTGTGTTGTATACTTCCCAATGACAGGGAAAATCCTCCTGATTCTACACTAGCTCCATATTACTTACAGTACAATGCTTATTGCACAGTGCCTATTGATTATTGTTATTACAAATAGCATTCCCTGTATTTACAACATTCAAATTACCTCCAAATTGAAGATGTAATGTTAATATCATCATGCAACTCTCAATCAATTGAGGAGTGGATTTCATTCCCAAATTTTAATTAACACTCAGTAATTCAGCACTTTTAATTCATTTTTCTTCAGCCTCCTGTTCTGATTTTAGAAGTCTTGGAGAGATCCTGTGACAGGTTCTGTGGAAAAAGGGACAGGGGAACATTCCCTTAAACATCAACAGATTAGAATAGTCATGAATCTGAGAGCTAGAACTAAAACTAGTATTAGAGCTATAAGTCATCTCCTGTAAGATCCAGCGAAGAGTTCTTTCTATTCATTGTTGATATTTGTACTACTCCTTTGTCTAGATAAGGATTTCTTCTGTTGACTTTGTTTTTATTCTCTTCCACATCAACTCCTTCTCTGTCCCCTGTTCTTCATCTCCTCTTCTTTCAATCACTTTAAATATTGGTGTTCCAAAAATTATATCCTAGCATCCAGCGGCTTTCTGTAATGAGCAGAAACTGAACAGCAGTGGCACGCTTCTCAGTTCTAGATTGTCATAACAGCATTAGGAAGAGTTCAGGAAGAAGAGAGCACCTGGAACAGCATTTTTTAAAATCAATTTTTATTTACAAATTATAATCACGTATATTTATGGGGTACAAAATGATGTTATAGTATACAGTGGGGAATGATTGAATCATACTAATTAACATATTCATCACCTTAAATACTTATTTATATATTTATCTGGGTATATATGCGGGTACTTCAAAAAGGTTTTGGTAAAATAGAATTAAAAGATAATATGATTCTTTCCATGAACTTTTCAATGACCCCTTGTATACTAAGGATTTGAAATCAGTATGTTGAAGAGATGTCTGTACTCCCATGTGCATTGCAGCATTCTTCACAATAGCCAAGTTATGGAGTCAACCTAAGTGTTCATCAACAGATAAAGGAATAAAGAAAATGTGGCATAAATACACAGTGGAGGAGAGAATCAAGATGTTGGAAGAGATGGTCCCCAGTGTCACTGTCTCCCACAATTGACCACTTTACAACTATTAATAAAAGCGACAATTGCCAAGCTGGTGCTGCTAGAGCTGAGGGGAAGAAGAGGAGAGATCTACAGAGTGCATGAAAGCAGGAGAAGCCACAATGAGGGAGTGAAAGGACTGCTTCCACTGTTTTGAGCCCAGGCCACATCAAAACTGGCCCTGGTGGGTGCACGGAGAAAGAGCTGGCAAAAGCCTCAGCTGTGACCTTTGTGTGAAGTTGCTTGGAGGCAGCAGGGGAGAAGAGGGCTATGGTAGACCACCGAACAGCAAGACCACTAACAGAACTCCTGTGGACCCACATAGGAATGAGGGGCCACAGACAACAGAAGAAAGGAGCCACTCAGAGGCCAGTGAGTCATCGCAAGGGACCAGTGCATGGCCCATCCCATGGGAAGTGTTTGCACCATAGACAGTGAAGGAGACGGGCCTACTGGGGGTACAATAGGGCCCAGCAAGGACTGCTGATATGCCTCCCAATCTGCATAGGACCACTCAGAGGAGACTGGTCAGGAATATAGAATTGTATGGGGTGTAGTTTGATGAAAAGACTCAGGTCCAGATCAGAGTTTCTACATAACCCAAGTGTCCTGAGTCTCTGGAGAGCCAAAAGTACCTGTAAGGTCAACCATTAAAACTTGAACTGCATAAAAAGCCTTCCCTAGGGAATCAGCAGCAAAGCAGCAATTTAGCTAAACCACACAGCTCAAGTTCTGGTCCCCACAGGAAGTTCCCCCATTTTAGAAGTAAGCAAAGGACAAAAAATTAGTTCCAGCCCAGGTACAATGCCAGCGCCTCACAGCTGGCCCAGGGACCTGAGGCATGGAGCCAAGGACTGCCCCCCCCGACAACCAGGCACACTACCAGTGCCAAGGAGCATGCCAAAACATCGCCTCCATGTGGGTGGCCCACCACAGCCACCACAGTAACCATGCTGCCGCAAAAATGGCTAGACACCACAACCACCACTCAGATGGTCCACCAGCCACTAGAGTGCATTGACACAAGGAGAGCCACCAGCAGAGATAAAGAAATGAAGAGGATGCCTGTCTCCATAAAGCCCATTCCAGAATGACAGAAGAAGCATCTGCTCTATGATAATAGTGGGGGACCTGAACACACCTCTCAGCATTGGACAGATCATCGAGGCAACAAATCAACAGAGTAACCGTTACTCTTTTAGAAAGAGAGAAGAAATCTAGGGTGGTCAGAGCGGGGAGGGGAGAGGGAAAGGGAGACGGGGAGAGTTTGGACAAGGGGCATAAAGAATAAGTACAATTTGTAACAATATATATGCTAGTAATTTTAATTTGATCAACATATGTCAAGGTTGAACCCCCAAAATATGTTTAATCAATTATGATTCAATAAAAGTTAAAAAAAAAATTTCACAAGGTCTATTGTTACAAATGACCACAAACTTAATGCCTTAAAGAAATGCAAGTTTATTATCTTAGAGTTATGGGGTCCAAAAGTTTAAAATCAATCTTACTGAGCTAAAATCAAAGAGTTGGCAGGGATGGTTCTTTCTGAAGACTCTTAGAGGAGAATTTATTTCCTTACCTCTTTCAGCTTTCCTTACCTGTATTCCCTGGCTTGACCTTCCTGCTTCATCTTCAAAGTGCATCTTCCACCCTCAGCCTCCATCATCACATCACCTTCTCCTCTAATTCCAACTCCTTCTGTAACCCACTTTTTAGGAGCATTGTGATTATAATTAGGCCCAATCAGATAATTTGGAATAATTTTCCCATATCAAAATCTCTAATCCACAGAGTCCCTTTTGCTATGTAAAGTAACATTTTCAGGTTCTAGGAATTAGGACATGGACATATTCAGTGTACCACACAAGGAATGGAAAAAAAAAATACTAGCCAACAATGAACATAAAAAGTATCCTTCCTCACTGGTAATCAAAGAAACTTACATTAAAATTAGAAGATATTGGTCTGCTTCCAAATTGATGAAGCTTTAAACATTATAAAGCATGGTGCTGGCAGTATTACAGGGAAACAAGTACTCCTATACCAAGATTAGAATGAAGGACATCCGAGAAAAGTAATCCTCACTATTAGTGGTTGCCTCTTGTTAGTGAGGTATTACGGGTAATATTAATTTCCTTCCCCACCCCCTGTTAAATAGTTTAATATCTCATATTGCAGTAAATGCTATAACACTTGAGACCATTTTTCAAATCAATATTTTAATTTTTGTCTGTGGTCTTGAAGTATTTTCAACATTTGCTATTTAAATAATTAAAAGAGAGACAAAGGCTTTTCTTTAAATGCCATCCTTTCAACCCATAAACCAGCTGTATCCATCAGGTTTCTCCAGAGAAGAGTCAATAGGATATGTTTGTAAATATACAAGAGGGGATTTACTATGAGAAGTGGCTCATATGATTATGGGGGCCAAGAAGTTCTACATATGCAATATGCTGTCTGCAAGCTGGAGAATCAGGCAAGCTGGTGGTATAATTTAATCTGAGCCCGAAGGCCTGAGAACCAGGAGAACTGATGGTAAAACTCTCAGTCTGAGGCTGAAGGCTTGAGAAACTGGGGGCTGCTGGTATGAATCCTAGAGACTGAAGGCTCGAGAACCTGGAGTTCTGATGACTGAGGGCAGGAGAAGATGGATGTTCCAGCTCCAGAAGAAATAGAGAGATTTCACCCTTTCTCTGCCATTTCATTCTACCCAGGCCTACAAAGGATTGAATGATGCTCACCCACATTGGTGTGGTCAGGTCTTCCAAACTCAGTCCACTGATTAAGATGCCAATCTTTTCCAATAACACCCTCACAGACACACCCAGAAATAATGTTTCACCAGATATGTGAGCATCCCTTAACCCAGTCAAGTTGACCCCTAGAAATAACCATCACACCAAGCCACTTGAAAAATCAGTGAGATATTCTTTGCTATATAACCAGAAAGTATAAACAGTTTTCAACTGGAATATTGAAGTTGATGGTCCAGCTTCAATTAACACTAAACTTTGTGATTATTGTGGATATTGCATTGTATTTTATGGAACAGAGTTCAATTGATATAACTGTGCATATATATGAAAATATGGCTCTTTAGAAACAAATATCTTTTGCAAATGTTTAGGTAATATATTTTGTATAACGTTGTAAATGTATTTTCTACAGGTTGAGTATCCCTTACCCTAAATGACTGGTGCCAGAGTGTTTCAGATTTTGGATTCTTTGGATTTTGGACTATTTGCATTATACTTAGCAGTTGAGCACCCTAATCTGAAAATCTGAAATCCAACATGCTCCAATGAGAATTTCCTTTGAGCATGACCTTTAAGCATTATGTCAGCACTCAAAAAGTTTTCAATTTTGGATTTTTGGATAAAGGATGCTCAACCTGTACTACACTAAAAATGAAATCAGACTATACATCAAAAATTATAAAAATTAGAGTTATAGTAAAAATATACCCCCTATTTTATGAAGTAAAGTTTCTGGAATCATTAAATGCCTTCCTTGAATACAAGGCAGATTGACTTGATGATGAAAAATGTTCACAGATCTACCAGGGTCATAGGTCTTGGGATGCTGAATTATCTTGCCAAGATTTCTACATTGGCTTGAAAGAATTTCAGCTCATGTTGGAAGTTTTCCACAACAGAGAACTTATTTAAAGTTTAATTGCCTTTTGTTTGTCTTAATTTTAATCTTATACATAATGAAGTTTACTTGTGGGAAAATTTTCTAAGCAACTCTTTGAGGCATTAGATTTCTCAACTTATTGGAAGAGTAATAAAGGAGATATTCATTTATCTATTCAATAAAAATTGAGTATCTCTGTGATAAAGACTGTACTTACACCTGAAAAAGATTCATTTTCAGAATAGTTTCAAGACAATGTCCTTGAAACTTTGATTACATGATAACAGCTACTATTCTCTACAGTTTATTGTGATGAAAATTTCATTGGTGGTAAACCTTGGAAGTTGTAGCCATAACTTTTCTTTCTGTGTGAACCACTGGCATATCCATAATGACATTCATCACATTTGGCTTGAGGCCATTTAGCAGTGATTTTTCAGCCAATGGTGAATTCATCATTGTCATCCCTGGTCATCTGTGCATGTGCATTTCCCGAATTGCTCCTGTGGAGAGGGGCTGTCTCCCATTTTTTAGCATTGCATAGCCCATCTCTAGGATTCACTCCTATATGATAGAATTGTTTTCCTATACAACCCAAACTTCATGTGCCAGTTAAATACTTTGTTTCTTGACGAGCAAAAAAGTAAGAGTTTTATCCATGCCTATTCAGCCAACCTGACCTCATTCTTCTTAGCCTCCCAAACTTCCCTGGAAGTGTGAAAATTGAAACAGCCATAGATAGAAAATATGCAATAAGTATGGCTTATGTTGTAGATTAGTAGGCTGGCTGGAAAATATTTCAACTCAAATTGAAAGCACTGAACATTTCAAGGGGAATATATATTAAGAAATGCATGGACCAAAATCTTGAAGGCTAGTTTGCTCTGTAATCATGAATTGATGTGGGTTTTCATCACTGGTTAGAGTAGTCAGAGATACCACTCATGGTTGCTGCACAATGTCTACAGCTGGGAGTCGTCTGGGTAGAATCTGACTTAACAGTGAAGGCCTTAAGCACCTGCCCGCCTCTTTCACTCTCCCAGATCTGTGTAAGGAGATTCAGATGTCAGGACTCAGACTGGAAACAGTGCTGCCTAAAGAGATCTGGAGGATGAGAATAATAAAGTCTAAATAGCTTGTACCCTCTAGATCTCTCCCTAGAGGGAGAAATCAGATAGGTGTTTCCAAAGTGACCTAACGTTGTGAGTTGTCGTCTTGGAGCTGATGGTTCACTCCTTTCCCATCTGCTGTACTCTCAGCATATCAGCCTGGTTTTCTTCCCTTGATTCTGAGCATGGTATCATGACCACCATTTCTTTTCCCTAAAATAAATAAATAATAAAGCCTATCAGCAGGTGACCATGCCAGGTAAACAACAAGCTCTGAAGCCAAAATATTCTCAAAGGGCACAGTTTAATAAATGTGCAATAAAATCTGAGAAATATTTGATCTTAAACTTGTTAGTTATTATACTGAAGATACATGACATTTGTATAACTTATATAAGTTAGTGTGACTCCTACAAGTTATATCTCCATTTTTCTCCAAGTTTTTAGGGGGAAAAGAGAATAATAAAAGGATGTTCTGCTTTGCTGAAACCTATACTGAGTCCTCTGAACTCCCAGACATTGTGTTGCAGGGTCGCCTCACTGCTGGGGCTGGGTAGCCTGTGAGTATGTCCTGCGTCATGGGCAACTGAGCTTCTGGTGCATGACTAGCTGGATTTAGAGTAAAATCAAATCCCTTCCCTATGTTTTGGAAGATGCCTTGGCCCTGTGGCAAGGCAAAGAGAAACTCAGAGAAATCAGCTCAGCCATAGTGACAAGGTAGAAGAAGAAGAGGAACTTGAACTCTAAGGCAGTAGAGAGGTTGAACAACCTAAATGCTCCTTCCCCGGCCTTCTTCAGACTAATACTCAGCCCTTTGGGTTACATAGCCTGACATAGTCCAGGGCTTATATTACTCCATGATAGTCATAGGACTGTCTTGCAGGGCTCCACCCTTCCCTTCACCCTAAGAAGATGGATCAGAGAAGAGGCCCATAAACATCTTTATTTCTTTACACACACTTTAGCTGACCTTAGCCATTGACTGCACTAGCAGTGACTGTTGCTGTTTGAGGAGAAAATTTTTGCATCACCAAATTGCTCCCCCAAACCTGAAATTCCAACATTTAAGAATTTATTTGAATTAACAAACAGAAATTACTATAGTAATTAAAAGTGCTCACCATTAGGTGAATTCATTGAATCCGATTGCTTCCCTTATTATTCAGTGGTGGAAAGAAAGATAGGGAACTTTTGCTAACTGGTAGGTAAATATACCTACCTAGTATGATGGAAGAGAAGATTACATAAGATTACACATGGGAAGTACCAAACCCTGCTGGTACATTGTATAGATTTAGAATATCGTAGATGTTATTGTAACTCTAATTAGTTAACAAAAGGGAGCTGGAACTAGGGAGCTGACTATTCCTTAATGTGCTGATTGTTTTGTTTGTTTAGATTTATACTGCTGGTTTAACTTAAAATTGTAAATAGGTTTTTATGTATAGCCAACTTCTTTCTGGGTCACCTGTTTTGGCAGAAATAAAGAGAAGTCATATAACAGGGCTGGGGTGGGAATCTAGGTTGAGAAATCAGACAGATCTCCACAGACAAAGCAGGCAAAGGAAAATGCATGTTCATAGACAGAGGACAGATTGGACAGAGGGACTAGAATTATAAAGAAGTCCTGCTATTGCTACAGATGCGTTAGCATTTGTCACTTCTCAAATATATCAGATACGATGGGAAATTTAACTGTATTTTTCAGCTCTCTTGTGTACCACTTAATAATTCAAAAATAGTTACCTGAGGTACTGGGAGGACTGAATCCTTTATGTGTTGTGTTAACTTTGTTATCATAGGAACTAGACAACATAAGGGACCTTATTTAGCATCTTTAATTAATCTTGTGAACAATTTGTGACAGGAGAACAAAATCAGCTCACCTGAAGGAAGTGATTTAATCCTAAAATATAGCCACTTAACAGGCATATATTTCCACCATTCAATAGATATTAATAACGTGTTAGTATTTACATTTCTCTCAGTTCATGCAGATGGGAGTGGTGCTCATTTGCGGTGGAATTTGCATTGCATTAGACATTGTATCTACATCTGAAAAGTATGATGAGTGAAAAGTATGTGCACGTGTGCATATGGATGTATGTATCCATATGAGAGAAACGTGCCCAGGCTTCCCATTCCCAGCTTGAGTATCAGCAAAGGCAAATTAACATAATCACCAAAATCGTTGTGTGTGGCCATATCTATGTGACTGTAGAATATCAGAACTCCTGTTAAATTTAAACCAGCTACTTCTGAGAGTACCCAGGGATAAGTCACATGAAACGCCTACTCTTTTTCTCTCATTCTGATGTCTTCAGTGAAGTCCACTGACTAGAAGTCATTTGAGAAATCCTTTCACCTAGCCATGCTGCCCAGGTCTCCCTTAGCTCACTGCTGTCCTGGGAGGACTGCTTGAAGATTACCCACAGATGCTGTTGAGTTTCAGGTAGAAATGGAAAGAATCCCATTCCCCATTCCTAGGACTTCACCTGTCACTGGTGCTCCAAATCCGTATTTCCTGTATTTTAAATCTAACAAGATTCCTCAGGCAGCCCTCTCGTCACCTGTTTGTAGCTAGCTCTTTTCTTTCTCTATAGGGGCTTAGAGATAGGCCCCCAGACATGTTGAGGACCATTTCCCAAATAAAAATTTCTCTTCTTTTTATATTTTTCTAAATTTGCCCCAGGTCTCTGATAACTTAAGTAACCTTGGTTTGGGCTCAGCTAAGATACCCCAGCACATTTACAACTTAGCCTTGTGAGTTCATATCAAATTAGCTTTCAGCCATTGTGAATACTAACTTCAGAGTCCCACAGAGGGAATTTGCTGGACAAGGTATCAGGTACACATGGGTTCTCACTTCAGCTGAGTAGCAAGTTGCTGTATGATCAAAGATGGACCATTTCACCTCTCTGGGCTTCAGTTTTCTTATGCATAAAATAAAAAGTTTGGACCAAATCTATAGCTCCTAAACTTTTTGGTGATTATCGACCACTTTCAGAATCTAATGATGGTATGAAATCTCATGCTGTAAAATCCAAATAAACATGTTATGAACTGAATGGGTTCTACCCAAAATTCATATGTTTAAGCCCTAAGCCCAATGTGACTATATTTGGGATAGGGGCTTTGAAAAGGTAATTAAAGTCACATGAAGTTCTAAGGGAGGGTCCCTAATTCAGTAGGGTTGCTGTCCTTAAAAGAAGAGAAACCACACATGAGCACAGATTAAAGGCCATGTGAGAACACAGCAAGAAAGTGGCCATCTGCAACGTAAGCAGATAGGCAGGCCTCAGAAGACACCAATCCTGCAGCCACTTTGATCTTGAACTTCTAGAAAATAAACTTATGTTGTTTAACTCCTCCTGTGTGCAGCATTTTGTTATGGCAGCTCTAGCTGACTAATACAAAACACAGAGACACAAATATTTGCATACAATATTTGGTTGCTTGTAGACCTCAAGAGATCCATCCTCAGATCAAAACCTTTGAGATTACAAGTCTTCTAAAATAAAACTCCCCCTTTTCTCTAAGAAGTATGGATTACCTGAACAGTAGCTGGAAATATTTAGCTTCCTATTTCATATATGTTCTTTGGAAATATAGTGAGTAGGTTAAGATCACTACAAATGTGTTTGTTTTAAGCAAGAAAGCCCAATAGAAAATGAGAGAGAGACCAAAAGATGCATACGCAAGGTATATACAGAATAATGTTTGGAAATTATGCATGCTTTGAGACACTTAACCTAGTTTTTGCCTCATTTTCTTTATATATATATGTATATGTATATGTATGTATATGTATATGTGTATGTGTGTGTGTGTTTTTTAACATAGAGAACTTACGGAAAATACATGAGCTTTCTCAGAATACATTAGAAATTTTCTTTGTCTTTAGGGTATTTAAGTCTGAAATTGTGCATGATAGGAAAATATGTTTAAAGAAAAATGTAATTGTTGGAAGTGAGGAAAATCACAATAATTATATATGTCTTTGGAAAATTAAATGGTAGAGTATTTCACACATGGAATAATAATGCAGTTAGTAAATGGAGTGGTTTGAGTTGTGCATAAAGGATACTACAACCAATTGGCATGTTTTCACATAAGCCAAGTGTCAACTTACCGTCAAAGCAAACAATGACACCTATGCAAGGTCTGTTCGGGTCCTCAACAACCATCACACAAAAAAGAACACATCAGGACAACTGCTCCTCAACTTGGGATGGGGTTACATCCCAATAAAACCCATTGTAAAGTCAAAAAGTCATAAGTTAAACCACCATTGAGTAGAGCACTGCCTATATAGTATACTATTATAGAGATATTGTGGCTATAAGGTTAATGGTAGCCAAAGTCCCACTCAAGTGTCACACCCAGCTGATACCAAATGCCACTTAACAGGATGATGCAAACTGGCCTGGGGATTTCCAACTCTGCCCAGTGATTTCCAGGAAGCAAGACCACTTCAGCACAGATGCAACCTTCATAAACCTTAAAACAAAGCTTATCCTTACAAGAATAACTTGAATTCCCTTCAAGAAAGGTATACCCCGTAACTGACTCAGACTGAATATAGATATTTAGGTATAAGAAAAAGGGAAGGATCCCCAAAATTCTGAGAATGGTCTCTGTACAGAGTCCCTCCTGGTCAGTCAGTCATCTGACCTCTTGGCTATATCTGGCCCATGACACTGGCCTGCTCCTGCTGTCCATCTTGTAAGAGCATTGCCAGAATAAACTGCTTGAGAATCAGATGGTGTCTAAGACTCAACTTTGACTCGAATCAGATTGAAGAGGAAAAAAACCCTGGTGAAACTGGTTAACTAGGATGACCTGAAACGCCTGAACATGACACTCACCTTCAAGAATCAGTCACAAAAACCCTTTAATGGACAGCTTTTGGTTGTATCCCTATTTACCATCCCAGTAACCCCTATTTCCTATTCATAATCCATGTGGTTCCAGAGAAGGTGTCTTCCTTCCAGCTCCAGGTGGGGCATGTGACCTATGATAAGCCAAACAGAATATTCTAGAAGAAATGATTGGTTCAGTGGTGGGCATGAGAATTAAGGCATACCAATGTGAGAGAATCTCAGCATGTTTTGGAGAGTGCTAAAACTCAGTCTTGTCCTTGCTGAACATGAATACAGAAGCAGGCAGCCTCATGAGATGAAGAGAATCAGGCTTAGAGTGCAGTCAAAACAATAAACACAGGGAGAGATGGAAAGAAACGCAGTTCTTGAAAAATTTTGTCATCAGTCAGGCTCCTCTAGCCAGCCTGATTTCTGGACTTTTAGATACATAAGCCAAAATCAAAACAGAACAAAACAAAACCTCTTCATTGCTTACCTCAGTTTGAGTCAGAATTTCCATTACTTCATGAGAATAACCTAATTAATGGCTACTCTTACTTATTCCTACATTTATATACTTAAAGTCATTGCTCCCAAGGTTTAATTCTATAAGTAATCAAATGCCTGTTTCAAAGTTTAGTGTCTGTCTACAATATTCTCCCACCTTTAGTTATGTTCAGGTATCATTTATTCAGTCTAATTCCCAGTCAACAATGATCTATTTTAGTGTCAACAGTGTGCAAGCCATGGTCCTTAGACACTGTGGAGAAATTACATGTATACATATAACATGGTACCTGCCTTCCCAAATCTCCCACTCTAAGATGAGAGCTCAGGGAAAAGACATATACAGACAGTTCTAGCCTTTTTTCTTTTTTTTTTCTTTCTTATGTACTTTTGTATTTTTCCTACTAGAATCTGTACGGAATCTGTAGGGAAGGTGGATTATCATCAAGGCCCTTCTGATAGGAAGTGATTAAGAAGGAATCTAGTATATTGACTAAGAACACACATATAGCCTGGGTTTGAGTCTAGGCTCTGTTGTTTACCTGCTCAGCTTCAATTTCCTTATCAGTAAAATGGTACATACCTTATAGTACTGTTTTGAGTATAAAATGAGAAAACTATGGCACACAGTATGCACCAAACAATAGTAGCCATTATAAGCTCAGAAAATCCTCATTTCACAGGAAAGAACTGGAGGTCCTTGGTAACAGTAAATGTCAGACCCAGGTCTTAGACCAGTGCTTTCTTTAAACCCATCATCTGCTATGTATTTTTTTTTCATTTTATGCCATATATTTTCTTATATATCACAGTTATAGGCAAAAATATGTCAGTACCTCATAAAAGCATAGTTACAGCAACTTTAATACCTCCCATTGTTTTGAAAAGAACGAAATAATTGTTCAAGTCTGTCCATGCCAGTTTGTGAGTACCACAGACTAGGCTGGGGCTATGGCAGAATATGGGGGTAGCACTCAATCACATGAGCAAAAGTAATATGATTTTTATGATACCCAATCGGGCAGTCAAGGTCAGAACTGAAGTTTGGGGCCAAACAGATCAACACGTGCAATGTGCAATATCTGAGATGAAGGATGACTTTGGGAGTTGGGTCTGCAGGTCCTGAAGGGGAAGGAAGGTAGAAGAGTGAAGAGTCCAAGCATCCAGGCAATGGTAACCCAAGAGTGCAGAAATAATTAAGAGATAGAGACCAAACTAAAAGCCTGAACATATTACTTATAGGCATAAACTAAAGGTCACAAATAAAACACTTTGTGGTGATATACTTTGATTGCAAACTACTAATCATGAATTAGAACCAACTCATATTATGTTAAACTAAGTGCTCACTTTTTTTTTGAAAGACATGATGGGGAATCTCTATTGTTTTCTGAAACAAGACATTGCTATAATAAAACAATAGTACAGGATTTTGGAGGCCCTGAGGTATCCACGCCAGAGCAGGTAGGCACTGCCACAGGACTCCCACCCTGGCCAGTCCCCACAGCCCAGAGAGGCACGAGCCTCCTGCCCACAAGGAGCTATGCCAAATTGACAGTCCCTTCAGGATCCTAGCCAAACATTAGGGTCAAACGAGTGGACTGTGAAATCCCCTGCCACAATGACTAAACACCAAAGAAATATGAAAAATCCAGAAAGTACAACACCACCAAAGGGTAATAATAACTCTCAAGCTCTAGATCCTGTAGAACAGGAAGTCCTTGAAATAACTGACAAGGAATTTCAAGCCACAATTCTAAGTAAACTAAATGAGATACAAGAAGACTCAGTTAGACAATACAATGAAATTAGAAAAAGTATATAGGACCTAAAAGAAGAAATGTACAAAGAAATCAATGCTTTGAAAAAGAATGTAGCAGAGCTTGCAGAGCTGAAGAATTCATTCAACAAAATAAAAAACACAACAAAGAGTTTAACCAGCAGGCTAGAACAAACAGAAGAGAGAATTTCTGACCTTGAAGATGGGCTGTTTGAAATAACACAGGCAGACAAAAAAAAAAAAAAAAAAAGAAAGAAAGAAAAAAGAAAAAAGAGTTAAAAACATTGAAGAAAATCTAAGAGAAATAACAGACAACCTTAAGCACTCAAATATGCGAATCAAGGGTATTCCAGAAAGGGAGGAAAAAGGAAATGGCATTGAAAACATAGTCAGTGAAATAATGGCAGAAAACTTCCCAGGTAGAGGGAAAGACAAAGATCTTCAGATTCAGGAGGCTCAACGATCCCCAAACATATTCAACTCAAAGAGCTCCTCCCTGAGACATGTTACAGTCAAACTGGCAAAACTCAAAAAGACAAAGAGAGAATCTTAAAAGCTGCAAGAGAGAACCATAAAGTCATCTATAAGGGAGCCCCAATCAGACTAACATCAGACTTCTCATCAGAAACCCTAAAAGCTAGAAAAGAATGGAATGCTAAAATACTAAAAGACAAAGATTGCCAGCCAAGAATACTTTACCCAGCAAATCTATCCATCCAAAATGAAGGACAAATAGCATATTTCTCAGACAAACAAAAACTGTGGGAGTTCACTACCACAGGACCAGCCTTACAAGAAATTTTCAAGGTAGTACTGGGTTTGGTACCTGAAAAACAATCAGCACTGCCATAAATACTCAAGAAAAAACAAAACCAACTAGTAAAATAAAAATGCTAACAATAAAGAGAAAAAGAAAATTATTTACCACCCCAAGAAACCAACAAATACAGAAGACAAACAGTAAATCAGAAAGAAAGGAACAAAAGATACTTAAGACAGCCAAACAAAAATCAATAAAATGCTAAGAGTAAATCAACACCTTTAATAGCAACTCTTAATGTAAAATGATTAAATTCCCCACTCAAAAGACACAGACTGACTGACTGGATTGAAAAGGTGGACCCAACTATATTCTGCCTTCAAGAGACTCACCTCATTGGTAAAGACACACATAGACTAAGAATGAAAGTATGGAAAAAGATATACCATGCAAACAAATGGAAAACGAGCTAGAATAGCTATTCTCATATCAGATAAAATAGACTTTAAACCGAAAATCATAAAGAGAGATTTAAAAAGCCACTATATAATGATAAAACAATTTATCAAAAAGACATAGCAATCATAAATATATATGCACACAACATTGGAGCAGCCAGATTTATAAAGTGAACACTATTAGACCTAAAGAATGAGATAGACCCTAATACCATAATAGCAGGGGACCTGAACACGCCACTCTCAATATTGGACAGATCATCTAGGCTTAGAATCAATGTAGAAATACAAGATCTAAACAACATCTTAGACCAATTGGACTTGGCAGATATCGACAGAACATTCCTCCCAACAACCTCAGAATATTCTCATCAGCACATGGGACATTCTTCAAGACAGATCACATTAGGTCACAAACCAAGTCTCAACAAATTCAAAAAAATTGGAATTATCCCATGTATTTTTCAGACCAAAATGGATGAAAATTAGAAAACAATAATACATGAAACTCTGGAAACTATACAAAAACTTGGAAATTAAACATCATTCTACTTAGTGACATATGGGTCCAAAAATAAACTAAATAGGCAATTAAAAAATTTATTGATACTAATGAAAATAATGATATGTCATACCAAAAACTATGGGATACTGCAAAAGCAGTACTAAGGGGGAAATTTATCACATTAAATGCTAACTTCAGAAGAATGAAAAGATGGCAAGTGAACAACCTAATACTTCACCTTAAAGAACTAGAAAAACAAGAATGATCCAAACCCAAAGTTAGCTGACAGAAAGAAATCAGTTAGATCAGAGCAGAACTTAATGGAATTGAAACCCAAAAAATGATACAAAATATCAATGAATCAAAAAGTTGGTTTTTTGAAGAAAAAATAAATAAAATTGACAAACCATTAGCATGGCTAACTAAAAAAAGCAGAGAGAAGACCCAAATAACAAAAATTAGAAATGAAAAAGGTGATATTATAACTGATATCTCAGTAATACAAGAAATCATTAGAGACTACTATAAACAACTATATGCCAACAAGTTTGAAAATCTGGACGAAATGGATAAATTTCTGGACACACATAAACTACCAAAACTGAGCCAAGAAGATGTAGAAAATCTGAACAGACCAATAACAATAAAAGATATTGAAGTTGTTATTAGAAGGCTCCAAACAAAGAAAAGCCCAGGAACAGATGGGTTCACTGCAGAATTCTACCAAACCTTCAAAGAGGAAATCATACCAATTCTCTACACACTATTTCAAAAGACTGAAACAGGCCATTCTCCCAAACTCATTCTATGAAGCAAACATCAGCATGACACCAAAAGTAGGTAAAGATACAACTAAAAAAGAAAACTACAGGCCAATATCCTTGATGAATATAAATGCAAAAGTCCTCAATAAAATGCAAGCTAACAGAATACAACAACACAGAAAAATATACACCATGATAAAGTGGTATTCATCCCAGGGATTCAAGGTTGGTTCAACACATGCAAATCAATAAATGTGATACACCACATCAATAAAATCAAAGACAAAGACCATATGATCATCTCTATAGTCACTGAAAAAGCATTTGACAAAATTCAACATTCATTTATGATAAAGACTCTCTACAAGTTAGGTATAAAAGGAAAATATCTCAACATAATTAAAGCCATATATGATAAGCACTGCTAATATCATCCTGAATGGGGGAAAGCTGAAAATTTTTCCCTTAAGAATAGGAACAAGACAAGGAAACCTACTCTCACCACTCCTATTCAACATAGTGTTGGAAGTACTAGCCAGAGCAATCATAGAAGTGAAGGAAATAAATGGCATCCAGATTGGAAAAGATGAAGCCAAACTGTCCCTGTTTTCAGATGACATGATCCTATATATCAAACAGCCTGAAGCCTCTACAAAAATACTCTTAGAGTTGATTAATGATTTCAGCAAAATTGCAGGATACAGAATCAGCACACAAAAATCAGTAGCATTTCTATACTCCAACAGTGAACATGTAGAAAAAGAAATCAAGAAAGCCTACCCAATACAATAGCCACCAAAAAAATAAAATATTTAGGAATAAAGTTAACTAAGGATGAGAAAAATCTCTGCAATGAGAACTACAAACCACTGTTGAGAGAAATTAGAGAGGACACAAGAAGATGGAAAGATTGGAGGAATTAACATTGTGAAAATATCCATACTACCTAAAGTGATCTACAAATGAAATGCAATCTCCATCAAATTTCCAATGGCAATTTTCTCAGAAATGGAAAAAAAACTATCCTAGCATTTATATGGAATAACAAAGGACCACACCGTGCCAAAGCAATTCTGAGCAAAAATAAATAAATAAATAAATAAAGCTGGAGGCATAACACTACCTGACTTTAAACTATACTACAAAGCTATAATAACCAAAACAGCATGGTATTGGCATAAAAATAGACACAGATCAACGGAATAGAATTGAGAATCCAGAAATCAACCCATACACCTATAGCCATCTGATCTTTGACAAAGGCCCCAAGTCTACACACTGGGGAAGAGACTGCCTCTTCAGCAAACTGTTCTGGGAAAACTGCATATCCATATGCAGGAGAATGAAACTAGACCTATACCTCTCACCATATACCAAAATGAACTCAAAATGAATTAAAGAGTTAAATATACACCCCGAAAGAATAAAACTCCTTAAAGAAAACATAAAGGAAACACTCCAGGAAATAGGATTGGGTACAGACTTCATCAATGTGACCCCAAAAATACAGGAAACCAAAGGAAAAATAAACAGATGGGATTATACAAACTAAAAAGCTTCTGTACAGCAAAAGAAACAATGAACAGAGTAAAGAGACAACCAACAGAGGGGGAGAAAATATTTGCAAAATATACTTCTGACAAAGTATTAATATCCAGACTATCCAAGGAACTCAAACAACTTTACAGCAAAAAAACAAGTAACCCATTTTTAAAAATGGGCAAATGAGTTGAACAGGCAGTTCTCATAGGAACATATACAAATGGCCGACAGACACATGAAAAAATGCTCACTCAGCATCACTCAGCATTCAGGAAATGCAAATCAAAACTACACTGAGATACCATCTCACTCCGGTTAGGTTGACTAATATACAAAAGACTGACAACAATAAATGCTGACGAGGTTGTGGAGAAAAAGGACCCCTCCTACACTGTTGGTGGAACTGCAAAATGGTGCAGCCTTTATGGAAAATGTTTTGGAGGCACCCCAAACAATTAGTGATAGATCTACCATATGACCCAGCTATTCCACTGCTGGGAATATACCCAGAGGAATGGAAAAACATCAAGTTTAAGGGATAGCTTTACTCCCATGTTTATTGCAGCAGTATTTACAATAGCCAAAAGTTGGAACCAGCCCAAATGCCCATCATCAGGTGAGTATATAAAGAAACTGTTTTATATCTACACAATGGAATACTACTCTGCTATAAAAGAATGAAATACCATTCATAGCAACACGGATGGACTTAGAAAAAATTATATTATGTGAAATAAGTCAGGCACAGAAAAAGAAATACCACATGTTCTCACTTGTTTGTGAGAGTTAAAAATAAATAAACAAATATGCAAAGAGTAGGCAGGGTGGGGAAGAAGACAGAACAATCAACAATTCCTTGAACTTAAGACAAGTGAACAGATATTTATTGATGGGTGTGAGAGGGGAGAGGGAGGGTGGAGGGAGGGATTGGTAAACGGACACAAAAATCAACTACATTGTATATTGAGAAAACAAAATAAAATAAAAAATAATATTTTTTAATATAAAGAATATAAGATTTTTTTATTCAAACCAAAACCCATTAGGTTGAAATTGGTGTTCTAAACCTATTTTAGGAAAAAAAAAAATGTTCAAAATGGCTAATTTTTCTTTTATTCCAGTTTCCTTCTCACTGCAAATCATTAAAAACAGCAATTCAATGCGGAGTAAATGACTTCCTAAATGAAAATTCTTCTTACAAATACCACAGAACAGTGGTACTCACCACAACCTTCATTAATTTGGGAACTTAAGAAAAATGAGCATGCTTATCAAAAAATAAAAGTTCATTTGTTTCTGCCAAATCTCTTTTAAGATGTCTCCAAATTATGTCTGGCTTACATGCACAAGAGAATGTGTGGCTGAAAGCCCTATGTATAGCATCATCCAAACCAAGAACATTTCTCAAAGGAAGACATACTTCAGACTCTGGGAATGTTTTCAATTACTTATGTGCCTCATCCCAGCCTTCGAACTTATACTCTAAGTAAGCTGCCAATTTATAATCATGGTTTAGCCATTGTTGCCTGTCCCTGATGCAGGTAGACTTTTAATGGTCTTCGAGGTAAAGATAATTGGCTATTTGCATGCTTCTAAACGTATCAGTTAAAAAGGCACTTCAAGAAATAAACCCAGTGTATCTTAGAGTGAATATATTACGGATGCAGATTAACTGTCGTGTAGACCTGCACGTAAATGAAACCTGGAATGCCTTGACCTATGAATGTGTCTAGTGAATATACTATTACCTCAAAGCCTCCGATTTAAAATAAAAAGAAAAAAAAAAAAAAAAGAAAGGTAGACAGACCTAATTCAGCAGACTACTAGTAGTGGAAAAGTTGGAAAAGAGGTAAAAGTGAGCCTGACATCTATATTTCCTTACATTGAAGAATGAAAAGTTCAAATAAGCTTTAGGTAATGATTTAGAAAGGGAAAAACACAAGAGAATTGAATTAGCTATCCCTACATATTGATTAACAGCTTTTAAGTCCATCAGTCATACTTTAATTTTTATGCGTGGCATGTTTAACGTGTGCTCCCAATCCACCTGATTGGATTACCTCACCAATCCATAAAAGCATCAGCAGCTAGTAGTTAAAACTGTAATTAGAATCAGGCAGTAATTTGTGCTGGGAGGGTTTTGGGTGGTGGTGGTGACAAACTCTCTTGCCCCTGCTGTTTAAATTTTCAGTATATATGATGAATAATAATTATATTTCAGCCAATTACCTCCAAGATAATAGAAAGTGTATATATGAAGAAATAATCAAAGATTTTAGATATTTGAACTCTATTTCTTCCTTTTCCATCAAGTGGTTAGAAGGTAAGTTATTCACGCATTTCTAATTTCAATGGAATTGGAGAACAATCAGAGCTGGGTCCTATCTTGAATATCCAATATATACCCATCGTATTTTTCTTCTGTGGATGAATGGTCTTAAGAAAGAAAAATAGTAGTGTCTATATTAGAATATAAACATAACAAAATGTCTGTTTTTAAAACAATTTTAAAGCTTATTGTATTATTTTTCTATCATTTTTCTAAAATAGATGTTTTCTGTGGAGGTTTTATAACACATTACTGAGTCCATCTCAGTGCATGTACACATGTGTGAGCACACACATGCAGACAAAAACTGAACCAAAACCAAAAGCATGCCTGATGACGATGATGACAGCCATTGGCCATAAATCTCAAAGCATATAAGTGATTCATAAGTTATTTCATACTTTGCCTGTGCCCCAACATGAACCCCACCTCCCTTTGAGCAAGTTTTTCTCCTGAATCTTCCCTCTTTTCTTGCCTCTTCGACACACTCTGTCATTCCACTCCAGACTCACCTTCTTTTTCAGTCACTGCTAAAAACTGCTGCAGTCTGACTATGCCTTCCTACCTCTTTGTTCATGTCGATAGGGCACCTGTTTCTAAAGTCCAGTTCATTTTTTTTTTCCCTCATTTTTTGTTCCTATTTACACCTTGGTTTTTTAACTCCTTTTACTGGGATTAAAGCCTATATTGGTATAGTAGAAAGAGCCCCGGCTTGGACTTTTGTATTTGTCAATTACGAATGTAAACCTCTTCATATTTCTGGGCCTCAGGACCCTGATAAAAGTAAAATGAGGAGGAGCCTGAGGAGGCATTCAAGCTCTGAACTTTGTGCAATCCTTTCTATACAAATAGCTTAACGTTTTCATAATGTCTTGCTCAACAGCAGTTTTACATATGGATGCTCTGTCTCTCTGTTAGATGGTAAAGTTTCCAGGAGCATACACTGGGACTTCTTTTTCTGTTGTACCCAGAACAGTTCTAAGTATACTATACATATTCAATAAATGTTCATTGATTAGTTCACTGAAGCCCTTTTGGGCAGATTTTCATTTTATATCATTACCACCGACATTACTGTTAGCGTAGAAGTGGAGACATAAAGCAATTATCCAGGAAATTAACAGATAAAAATAAAACAAAAACAAACTAACAACAAAAATGACTCCACGATTTCTGTGTGTTACTCGATAATTATCCATGTTGGTCATTTGCTCCATGACCCTTATTAATTGATACTATTAATTTAAAGTGCATGGGGGGGGGGATAAAAACAACTCTGGGAATAAACCTAAAAGTTGATTTAAAGAAACGATTCTTCATTTAGTGCGAGGTAGGGGGAGGGTGAAGAAATGGGTCACTTTAAGAATCTGGTGACTGCTATGGGCTTTCTCCAAGAGAGTTCACAGATTCCTTACAACTTATTATATAAACATTGTGTTTTCCTAACGCCCATCTGTGGATCCCATGTTTTATTTTTAAGCATTTTTAAAGGAGTGTGTTGGAGAATACAGTTCATTTCCACTCCACCCAGTGCCCTTTTGAAATGAGAAACCCTCTTTTCTCAAGCATGTCTGATTAGAACAGAGGTAGACATGTCTTACGAACCTATGTAAGCCTTAGTTTAAACAAAGAAACGAAGGCCGACACGTTAAAATTGAGGAAAAAATTTAATTCGAGTCAGTTGGTGGTGCATTCTAGATTTAGAAGGCCAGCTGCTCTTGGGAGATGCAGTGGACGCTTAAACTAAAGAGGAAGCAGACGTTGGTGTTTGGTACAGGGACTGAAGAACAGAGAAACACACACAAAGAAAAATAATAAATAACATGTGCAAGCATAATATGCAAAATCAAAGACTCACATAGCCTTTAAGTAAAAGCGTGTGGCTCGGGTCCTGATACTTTTCCACTGTGCAGGAGACCCATTTACACTGCATTATTCTCAAATGCTGATCAGACTATGAGTCCATGACTATCTCTTCCCATCTCTCATGTCTACCGTCTCAACACACATACATACACACACACACCCGCACACACAAACTCATCATTTTCTTGAGCTAATTTGAAATTCGTCTGTTCCTCATTGCCAAAACCTCTTTGACAGAATAAATTATAATCTCAGATAGTATCAACCATGCTGTTTGTTTAAAGTAGAAGAGATGATTCTTTCTCAAAGTGGAAATGCTTACGATGCAGTTATTTTTCATCACATACTTAGAAGATGAAGTTTCTATGTGACTTTTAAAGACTTTAGTAATCTTAAATTTTTGATATTTAGCTTATTATTCTCTCTGAGGTATAACTTATAATTTCCTTTTTATGGAAATAAGAAGGGAAATGATATAGTAGCTCAAAGTCCATCAGTTTGCCAAAGAATTAAATAAAAAATAAACTTTACATGCTTCAAACATAAAATTTCTGACATAATTTCTTTTTAACCTCCCAAACAAGCCACTGCAGATAAAAAGATGCAAAATAATTTTCTCGCAAACACGTTTTATCAAATAAAATATTTATGTGGTAGCAACAATTATGTTTTCTATTTGAAGAAATACAATCTTTAATGGGAAATATTTTATGGTATTTGAAGGCTTTAGCTTTTTTATTACTGTCCATATTTTCTGCTTACAATATATTTACTTTGTTAATATATTTTTAGCTATTTGGTAGTGTTTTGAAGTTTTATCCCTGAAAGCCTTACATTGTCTTCAAGTTAACTAATTCCACAGTAAATACTCAAGTGGCACATCATGAATACTAACAAATCCTGCTAACTCGTAAAGGGCTTTATTTTTATTTATTTATTTATTTATTTATTTATTGGTCTTTTTTTGACCGGGAAGGGGATCCAACCCTTGGCTTGGTGACGCCCACACCGCGCTCAGCCAGTGAGTGCACCGACCATCCCTATATAGGATCCGAACCACAGCGGGAGCGCCGCTGCGCTCCCAGCGCCGGACTCTCCCGAGTGCACCAAGGGGTCGCCAGTAAAGGGTTTTTTATAGGCTGCTCCAATCTTCTACTAGGGATTACACTAAAACATGTGTTCCTTCTTAAAGAATTATATATTATACACTGCTTTTTAAAAAATGGATTCAGCTATCCCACTGTTGGGAATATACCCAGAGGAATGGAAATCATCAAGTCGAAGGTATACCTGCTCCCCAATGTTCATCGCAGCACTCTTTACAATAGCCAAGAGTTGGAACCAGCCCAAATGTCCATCATCAGATGAGTGGATACGGAAAATGTGGTACATCTACACAATGGAATACTACTCAGCTATAAAAACGAATGAAATACTGCCATTTGCAACAACATGGATGGACCTTGAGAGAATTATATTAAGTGAAACAAGTCAGGCACAGAAAGAGAAATACCACATGTTCTCACTTATTGGTGGGAGCTAAAAATTAATATATAAATTCACACACACACACACACACACACACACACACACACACACACACACACACACACACACACACAAATCCGGCGGGTGGGGGAAGAAGATATAATAGCCAGAATTACTTGAAGTTGATACAACAAGCAAACAGAAAGGACATTGCTGGGGGGGAGGGGGGAGGGAGGAGGGAGGGAGGTTTTGGTGATGGGGAGCAATAATCAGCCACAATGTATATCGACAAAATAAAATTTTTTTAAAAAATGGATTCATTTTTATTTGGGGAACTCTATTAAATGGATCCAGTGTAAACTCAAAGTGGTTTTGTGACAACTTTTCAGCACTTGCTTTCAGCAAAGAGCTGTCAGACGGTTGACCTACTCTTCCATTCTAGTTGGCGACGTCACCTTTCCTTGTCTTATCTTGCGGGGGAAGAGGTTGAGTTTTCTTTACACTTAATCCACAAATGCTTCTGGTTGCTGTGGAAAACACCACAGAACATAGGATGAAGAAAAATAGGAGAGGTCACGGATGGAGCAAGAGCCACACATGGGGAGTGACTTGCTAGCATATAAGACAACTTTTTGGATTACCATGAAATGGTCATAATCTGCCAGCCTGTGTGTTTTGTGACTATTTTAAGAAGGTAGAGAATTATTTTATTCCACACTTGCAAGTATGTGTCTTTCTGTGATTTTCTGATCATAGGAAAATAAAATAAACTTACTGGAAATAAAAGTTTACCTGATGGCTGTTTATTTCTTATACTGTTAAATATTTTTAGGTGTTTGAATAAAAGAGACCTTCCTATTTTTATATTTTATTGATAAAAATGTTATTACATATGTGTAAGACAACAGTGGTTCATCCCCTTTTCGAAAAAAAAAAACCTGTTGATTAAAATAGATAATAGTTTAATATTTAGAAAAGAAACAGATGAGAAGGCATGCAGTTGTATTTTCGACCCAATCTCATCACAAATTTGCTGTACATCTTTGTGCAAGTCACTAGTGTTCACTCTGCCTTTGCATTCACACTGAAAGTAGAAACAATAATATCATTCCTACTTCACAGGAGGGTTGGGATAATCAGAAGAGATAACATAACAGAATGCTAGAGATGGAAGGAATCATAATGATCATCTCAAGCCCATTCATTATTCCAGTAAAAAAACTGAAGTCCAAAAGCATTACATGATTGTTTCCTCTACTCTCCACGCACAGCTTGCCCTTCATACTGTTAGAATACAGTACTTATGTCACATGCAATAATTCTGTATTGTATATCTCACTGACTAATCTATATGATCCTTTAGTATAGATACAATGTCATATTTATCTTTGCCTTTTCGCACCCATTTTCTCCTAAGTAACTCTTGTTCAGCATTCCTTAAAGAGGATTTTTCTAATCCCTAGATCTATGTTGTATGTTTTCACCACATCCTATACTTTCTTTGGTAACACTTACTAGAACTGTAATTTTATACACACACACACAACACACACACACATATATGTGTAAGTTTGTGTGCTTGTATAATTTCTGTATATAAATTTGTGTAATTTTTGTATGTGTATTTGTAAAATAATTTAATTTTGTTTCTCGACTTAATCTATGTTGCAGTTTCCTCATCTATAAAATATGGATAATAATATCTATTTTAAAGAATTAGTATACAAAACATTTAGCTATTAACGTATGGAACACATAAAAGCAATTCAATGAATGTATTATTATTATCATTATTATTATTATTTAATTTCCAGGCAATATGTTTGTCAATGGCAAGGATGGTACAGATTAAAACATCTCTGCATGTCAGGCTGGGCAATAAGTAATTTTATGTTCAATAGGTTGTAAAGTTATCTCTGTGCCACACCATTGGTGGGTTATCCACAAGGTATCTCTTCATCTCTTTATTCAAGAGACAAATACACTATTCAGGTTTTAGTAACACTCAATGTATACTAAAGAGAAAACACATAGGGGACCAGAGCTATTTAGTGGGAAAGTAAATAATGTGCTTCTTCAATAGCTTTAAGAATATGTCATTGTAGTCTGGTGGCATCCTGCTGAACACATGCCTTCTAAAAGATTTTGTCATCCTCCTCTTAAATATATATTTTACTAAAAAGCTATAGTAACTAAAACAACATGGTTCTGACATAAAAACAGGATATAACCCTGTTTTATAATGGTGATATTTGACAACAACAATCAATCTGGAGGTATTGGTGAATCAAATATTTCCAGTCTTAGGAGATGGCAACTGCTATAGACACCCATAGAATAAAACTTTTTTACTGTACTCCATTTTCCCTGGAGTGTTTAAAACTATCTACAAGAGATCTTCAAAAATCTTATGGCAACAGTTTTTTGAGATGCTCAAGGCATTTAGCTTGTTAATTTTCTGGAGAGCCAAAGAACAATAACATCTGCTTATGATGAGAGTGTTTTGAGAAAGTTAGCCAAAATATTAACAGAAAAACACCTGTAGAAGCTTCACCAGAGAGTCCTTCTCCACCACAAGAATGCTCCTGCTTATTCCTCTCATCAAAGGAAGGGAAATTTTTTGAGAGTTTCTATTGGAAATCATTAGGCATCTGCTATCGACTGAATTGCGTCCCCCTAGTTTTATATATTAGAAACTTGATAACCACTGTGACAGTGTTAAGAGGGTGGGAGATCCTATTATGGTAATTGAAAGGTGAAGCCTTGAAGAGGTGATTAGATTGTGAGGATCATGCCCTAATGAGTGGATTAGTAATGGTGGTCCTGGGCATAATTTTGAGGGGTTTAAAAGGAGAGCACATGAGAATCTTTATCTGTCTGCACTGCCATTCTGCTATGTGAGGCCCCTGTGTTACTGCCATGGAAGACCTCAACGGATGTGTTTCCTGGACTTTGGACTTCCCAGACTCTGAAACTATAAGCAATAAATTTTGTTTTCTTATAAAGTTATGCAGTTTCAGATATTTATATTATAAGCAACATAAACAGAGTAATACAATATCTAAGCTCCAGTCCTTATTTAGCTCCTTCTGACTTCTTTTTGTTTCTTAATCTTAAAAATTCTGTAAAACACACCGATTTTTTTCTTCATTGAATAACGTTAAAAGGACTGGTTGACATTGTTAATTTCCCAGAACCCTCAGTTCTATAGGGATGAACTAAATGGCTGGTATCATCACTTAGAAAAGTGTCTGGAACTTGATGGAACTTATGCTGAGAAACGAAGTTTATGTTTTTAATTTTTATCTTTTCATTTTTCCATGGACTTTTTGAAGTCCCTTTGTATTTGCTTCTTACTTATAGAGAATCAGCTAGTTTGTTCCTGCATAAATTGTTTACATCTTGATGTTTGATATTATTTTTTTTACTTTAACAGAACAATATGCACTGTTTTTAATGAAGATATTGAGACATAACTAAAAGATAAACAAGAAATACAAATCACTGTTGAAAGAAATTAAAGAGGAAACCAAAGATGAAAAGATATTTCATGCTCTTGGATTGAAAGAATTAACACTGTGAAAATGTTCATACTACCCAAAGCAGTCTACAGATTCAATGAAATCCCCATCAAAAAACCAGTAGCATTCTTTACAGAAATAGAAAAAGCAATCCTAGAATTCATATATAACAACAAAAGACCTCAAATATCTGAAGCAATCCTGAGCAAATAATAATAATAATAATAATAAAGCCAGAGGCATTACAATATCTGACTTCAAATTATACTACAAAGCTATAGCAACTAAAACAGCATGGTTCTGACATAAAAACAGACACTTGGACCAAAGGAACAAAATGGAAAACCCAGAAAACAACCTACATACTTATAGCCAGCTGATATTTGACAAAGGAAACAGGAGCATATTTTGGGGAAAGGACAGACTCTTCAATAAGTGGGGCCAGGAATACTGGACATTCTTATGTAGAAAAATAAAACTGGATCTTTACCTCTCACCATATACCAAAATCAATTCAAAATGGATTAAAGACTTAAATATAAGACCCCAAGCCATTAAATTACTAAAAGAAAACATAGGAGAAACATTTCAGGAAGCAGTACAGGGCAAAGTCTTCATGAACAAGACCCCAAAAGCACAGGCAACAAAAGAAAAAATAAATGAATGGGATTATATCAAACTAAAAACCTTCTGAACAGTGAAAGAAACAGTTAAAAGAGCAAAAATACAACCTACAGAATGGGAGAAAATATTTGCAAGGAATTAAGACACAGAATATACAAGGAACTCAAACAACTGAACAGTAAAAAAATAAGTAACCCAGTTAAAAAACGGGCAAAGGAGTTGAATAGGCATTTCTTAAAGGAAGCTATACAAATGGACAACAGACACATGAAAAAATGCTCAACATCATTCAGCATCAGGGAAATGCAAATCAAAACCTCATTGAGATATCATCTCATGCTGGTTAGACAGGCTAGCATCAAAAAAATTGGAGAATAACAAATGGCAAGGATGTGGAGAAAGGAGGACCCTCTAACACTGTTGGTGGGACTATAAATTAATAAAGCCAGTATGGAAAATGGTATGGAGTTACCTCAAACAACTACAGATGGAGCTACCATGTGATCCAGCAATCCCACTGTTGGGTGTATACCCAAAGGAATGGAAATCATTATGTGGAAGGGATTCCTGCACTCCCATGATTATCGCAGCTCTATTTACAATAGCTAAGAGTTGGAATCAACCTAAATGTCCACTGATAGATGATTGGATAAAGAAAATGTGGTATGTATACACAATGGAATGCTACTCTACCATAAAAAGGAATGAAATTCTGCATTTGCAGCAACATAGATGAACTTAGAGAAAATCATGGTAAGTGATATAAGCCAGGCACAGAAAGAGAAATACCTCATGTCCTCACTCATAAGTGGGAGCTGGGGGAAAAAAAAAGAAACAAAGAAAGATACAACAATCACAATAATTCCTTGAACTTTCAAAAGGAGAGAAAGGAGCTGAGACTTCCATAGGTGGGAAAGAGGAAGGGGGGTCAGTTAGGCTGAAATTGATAAAGGGTCACAAAAAATGTTTACATTGTGTAATGATAAAATTTTAAAAAATAAACAAAATATAAAAATAAATAAATAAATAAAAATTAAAAGTAGCGAAGTGTTTTATCCATCCCTACAGATGTCAAAGGCAGAGAGCAAACAACTGTTTGAAGGGATACTGTTATCTGGAAAACATGAGAATTTTTGGACTCAGCCATTTGACTGAATAATTACAAACATTTGTTTTATCAGTATTTGTTTTAATTATCTTCTGTGCCGGGCATTATATGAGGTGTTGTAAGAAAACAAAAACTGAATGAAATGCATTTTTTGTTCTCAGGGCACTTCAAATCTAGTTGTGAGGATATGCACACACGCAAATAATTTTAATAAGAGAATATGAGATATATTATGATGGAAGTATAATAAAAAAGATATGTATTTAGAAAAAGATGAGTGTAGTCTAGGAAGGGAAAATGATTAGGTACAACTTCATGAAAATAGTAACATTTGAGGTCTACCTTGAAAACTGGGCAAAATTTTGGCATTAGCTTCCCAGTAGGAGTCAAAGGACAGTGGTGTGGAAATGAGAAAGCACAAGTCATATTAAAGAACTGCAGACAATGAAGTTAACCTGTCTGTTTCTTCAGTGCCTAATACTGCTCTGAACGTAAAGTAGCTTTTTATAGGACTAAATTGAAGTGAATTGAAATGCATCATCCATGAACCAAGAAACATTTGCCAATATAAGCATTACTAAGACAAGCACAGTTCTATAAATACAAGGTGTTTAGCACTTCCAGAAATCAACCATTTCAGCTTCCTGCTTTTAGGCCGGAAGGTACCTACAGTTTGCTTTGCTTAAATGACATATGGAGGAAGAACTTTCCACAATTTTCTTGTGGAGGAAAAAATTAACATATTCTGCTGGAACATAAGTGGTGGAAAGTCTTTCCACATATGCCATTTAAATATCCTTGGAATTCAGCATGGAATGACTAAATTCAGAGTCCATAGAATTAATTTTGTCATAATTTTTAATATTTTACTAGCATTAATATGTTGAGAAAACCATAAAGTAGTGAAGTCTTTTATGAGACAGCTAAATGCTTATAATAAAATACTCTGATCAAATGAGAATTTATAAAAGTAGCAGAGTCTATGAGTCTTTCACTTTGTTTCTTAAAATGGAAGCTCAGTGTCACTGAAACTGGATAAGTGGAGGCATGGACACAGCAATTGCAGGCGCATAGGGTGGGGGGTCTGAGTTTTGGACTTGGCTTTGCCACCCTTTGGCTGTGTACTTTAGGACAAGGGCCCTAGCAACTCTGTACCTCGGTTACTGTAAAACGGCAGTCTCTCAGGTCCTTTCCAACTCTTTTGAAATTATATGTTTTTAAAACAACAAAATGAACATTAAATTTTATTTTCAGGTTGAAACCCCTCCAGATTGTCAGATTAAAACAAAGGAACAGAGCCATAAATCTGAATGAAGACGTAAAAGTGAAAGGAATGTGTCAAAACAATATTGTTCTCCTAAATCCTTTTCTAAAGGTGTAAATTGCAATCTGACACAACTGCCATTCTGGGATGCCATACTGAGTTGTTTTGTTTAACAATGAGTTTAATCAGACAAATAGCTCTGGAGGACAGGAAAACAGATGGGCCATCAACTTTTAAATGCAGAAGCCCAGTAAAATAACCTGTTAGCCTGAGGCCAGGCAACTGAGAGCCAATAGCAACAGAAAATGTAGGGGAGAAATGTTTAGGAAGTTGTTTATTAGTATGGTGTCATGAAGCTTTTCTGTGAACTGAAGTAGATGTTACTTTTATCCGGGAGGAAAAACTTCTACCCTCTCAGGTTCAGTACTTGGGGTACTGTGAATTAAACTGATAAAAGACAGATTAGCAAAGAGAAAAGACAAATTTTTATTCGGAGAGGTAAGTACAGGAGTTCTCAGAAAAATGTGGCTCAAAGAGGCAGTTACAATTTGGGGCTTATATACCATCTTAATAGGTGGAGAGGAGGGAGAGAAGGGCACTTATGCCAAGACGAATGAATTTCAGGAAATATAAATGGGCCTTTAGGAGAACAAATGGGCAATACAACAGTTTTGTGACAATGTCTGTTTAGGTGTGGTATGTAGATGCCTCCTCTACAGTGACAAGAGTCAATCTTCCTGAGTTGCTCTCAGAAAGAAGAATGATCCATGACCATTGGGTTCTTTTGAGTTCTTTTGGGAGGCTCTGATTTTAGGCAGATAAAAGATTTCAGGAACTGAAATGCCTTTTTCTAAATATTTTTTCTTTTTTTTCTTTTTAATGTTGTATGCCGCATGGCATATTCTGGACTCCTTCGCTGTCCTTGAATGTTTAGTATTATCTTATTTATAGCAAAAATCAACAATTTGGATGTTACAGGTAAATGTCTGGTGGAATTCACTCAACTTACAATATCCATTTACTAAACTTTACATGAACTTATTCTAAAACTTTCTATTAATATCTGTGGAAGTGCAGTGATATTAAGATTCATCAGCTTGTTTCCATTCCATTTCTGAAGCGCAGTAGTTGCAGCTCAGCAGTTTTTCTATTTGAATCATTTGATTGCATGAGATAAAATCATGTAGTAGATGAAAAATTGAGATTTAAAATGTTTGCTCACCATATAAGTTGACTTCTTTTGAAATATGTGATTCCTAATTTAAACAGAAATCTTTAGTTTCCTATTTCCTACTTATTTTTTGTAACTATATTAGTCTCAAATTATCTATATTGAAAAAAATTTACATTTATTATATGTGTGAACATATTAATTTGAACCACAAGAAATTGCCATTTGTTAGGTAAAAAGCAGAGAAATATTGCCAATTACATATGTAATTTTTTGTAATTGGAACACACAAGTACACAAATTACTGACAATAACTTGGACAGAAGCTATGTATTCTACTTCTATTTTGCATCTATTTATTTTCCCCACAACTGAGCCTGCTGCTATTGACAGTTTAGTAAGTGTTTGATGAATACATGGTGACAAATTGTTGTCAGATTGATTAAATAGACTGTGAGACTGACTTCTAAATGGCTCAGTCAAATGTGGAGATATGAGAAGTGTTTAGCCATCATGGCCAAAGAATAAATAGACAAAGAAGAACCAGGTGCATATATATATGCATATATACATACACACATATCATCTACTACATATATATGTATATATGCATATATACATACACACACACATATCATCTACTACATGATTTTATCTCATGCAATCAAATGATTCTATATATATATATTTGGTGGAACTGTGAATGGAGAAGTAGGATTGGGATTCTAGGCTGTCTAAAAATCAAGAAAGAAAAACCAAGTGCAAATTTTCTATCCAAAGACACCCTGGAAGAAACATGGTGAAATATTTGTTGTCTTTGAGAAGATCGTTGCTCTAGCGCATATCCCTAATTAGTTCTTTCTGAGCTGAAATGCTAATTAAAAAATACCTCCACGGGCTGGCCCCGTGGCACACTCGGTTCGGATCCTATTAGGAGTGGCCGGTGCACTCACTGGTTGAGCGCGGTGCGGGCGACACCAAGCCAAGGGTTGCGATCCCCTTACCAGTCACAAAAAGACAAAAAAAAAAAAAAACTACCTCCACACTTCATGGAACTGATGCTGATGTGTGCTCTGTGATGAATGGGCACAACACGTAGGATTGTCATCACATTCAAACCCCCAAGGAGGAAAGATTCAGGACTCTGTGTGGTAGATACAATCCCAAAATGGTAAAAATTAGTAAATTAATATGCATACATATGTGTGAATCAAGATGAAGATGTCAATTTCAGGTAGTAAGAAGAATTTACCAGCACTGACTTCTGTTAGGCAAAAGCACTCAGGGGAGAGCAAATATAGACTTTTAAATTTAGACATTTATTTAGAGTTTCCTTTTTTTCTTTTCAAGTAGGGCTGCCAGGCAGTGTCTAATACAAAATCAAGCCTTTTCAAGTAAATAAAGTGATGAAAAAATAAAGTGTTCCAAACTCTCTCCTCTTGGCCAGGGAATATGGAGTTTCTGATAACCTGGGAAAGAAAAATCTCTTCTTCCTCTTGTGGCTTTTTTCAGGAGTTAATCTGCTTTTTTTTAGGATGAAATTGCTCTGGCCATTATTTTACTTTTGTTCCTTGCTGAACATTGATCTCTGCATACATTTAGGGAAAATGGTTTAGAGTACAATTAGCAGGTAATACTGTGCCCCACTGGAACAACTGGAAGGCACAACTGAGTTTATCAAAGAAGATAGGATAAGAGATTTGGGGATAAAGAGCACAGATGATAGAGTCAGGTGGGCCTGGATTTGAATTTTGGCTTCTCTACTTTCTAGCTGTGTGAGTGAGCACCTCACCTAATGAAGACTCACTTTTCTCAGTGAAATGGAAACAGTAATCTCTAAAGTAAAAAATTTAACACAGTGCTTGACACATACTAAGTGCCCCATAAATCGTAACTACATTACAAAAAAAAAAAGTCTTTCAGACAGTGGGCTTTGTTTCCAATACTCAGGAAAACCAACAGCACACAATAATCAGGGGCTGACGTGGACATATTTCATGCAAAGAAGACCTCAGTGAAGGATAAGTGAAATGAAGGCTCTTGGATGGGCGGGATATAAGGAAGAAGCTAAGCCCCAGACTGATGCCCAATATTTACTCTTAGCTAACCCACTGCAGAGTCCATTCACTAGACGGGGAACCACTTCCCACATTTAAGTTCACAAGCAGTGTTGCTTCTTTTTTTAACTCACCCTTTCTTTTACATTTCCGCCTTCTAGGATCTTTTCATTCTTACATTGATTACCAAAACTAAACTGTTGCTACCCCAAAGTAGAAGTACATGTCTCACCTCCTCCTCATATTTGTCCACATCTATGGCCTTTTCTCTTTCCAGTATTAATCTTGGGTCCTCACTGAATTGAATAAATATAATTCTATATAACTTGCTCCTTTCAAGACAGTATTATCACAAACACTATCCAATCAGCTAAACTCCTCTTGTACTTATTATTTGAGGGAAAGAGAGAATAGTTTTCCCCTTGACTAATGCTGTTTAGAAATAGAAAATAAGGTGACATTTTACTGTAATTTTTGCTTAAACCGTTCAATTAGATTCATCCACCCATCCATTTATCCATTCATCCATCTATCCATTTATTCATTTAATAAATACTTAATGATCACCAACTCTGAGATCATCTCTCAAGAATTGCCTTACCTCCCACCCGCTACCCCACAAGCTCTGGTGGAAGGTCAGCCTGACACTGTCTGTTTTCATGGAAGTTGTAAGAGATTGGCTACAAAAACAGATTTCACTAAATGTATGGATAAATTTGACCAGGGCATATCTAGATGTAGTTAGTTTATGCTTCCCTGATTTTTCATTCCATTTCTTTCCCTTATTTATATTAGGAGGTAACAAAGTATTTATCAATACAGAATAGATTATGACTGCTATGGATTGAATGTGTCCCTCCAAAATTCATATGTTGAAATTCTAATCCCAATGTGGTGGTATTAGAAAGTGGGGACTTTGGGAGGTAATTAGGCCATGAGGGTGGAGCCCTCATGAATGAATTTGTGCTTTTATGGAAAGACACGAGAGAGCTTGCTTTCTGTCTTTTTCTGCTCTCCACCATGTGAAGAAACAGCAAGAAGACAACCATCTGCAAACCAGGGAGCTGCCACTCACAAGACGTCTGATCTGCTGGCCCTCTGATCTCAGACTTCTAGCCTCCAGAACTATGAGAAATAAATGTTTGTTGTTTAAGCTGCACAGTTTACGTTAAGTTGTTACAGTGGTTTGAACTAAGACAATGACACAAAGGTACACTTTTAGAAAAATCTATTTTGTTTACATTTTCTGAGGCATGAATTTGGTAACAGTATGTTTTAGTCTTTTTTGTGTTGCTATAACAATTTACCTAAGACTGCGTGATTTATAAGGAATAGAAATTTATTTTCTCACAGTTCTATAGACTAGGAAGTCCAAGATCAAAGTGCTGGCAGGTTTGGTTGTCTGGTGAGAGCTGCAACTTTCAGAGGACAGGAACGCTGTGTCCTTGGTGGTAGAAGGTGAAAGAGCAAGTGAGAAAACACTGCCAAACACTGCGTCAAGCCTCTTTTATAAAATCCTTAATCCCATTCATGGCCTAATCACCTCTTACAGGCCCCACCTCTTAATAATATCACATTGGCAACACCTGGATTTTGGAGGGGACACATTCAAACCATTGCCCAGTATCTCTGTGATACAATTTAAATTCATGAAACCTGTAAAATATGTCTATTCCTCACTCTTGTAAATGTTTCTTTACTAAAATGTAAGTTCCTTCAGGGAAGGGACATGGCCCCTTTTGTTCACTGCTGTATTCCCAGGGCATTAAAAGTGTTTGGCACATTAAAGTCTCTCCATATAGTTCGTTGCATGAATAATTAAATGAATAAACACACACCTGTTCCAAAAATAAGTACTTGTTTTCTAAATTTTTATTCTGAATTATAAAAAATAACATCACTTATTTTCTCTTCTAACAACAGCTGTCCTTAATATCCATAATATCAAGTTTTTATCAGTGATGCATGTTCAGCAGCCCTCCTCTTAGATATGACCTTCCTGATAGAGAATATATGGCACCTGTACATTTGAGAAAAAAATGATTTGACCGATTGAATTTTTTTTTTGCGAAGATTATACCAACCTGCTGGTATATTGAGTATCTCAGACATTATATGCTTCTCTGTCTCAGTTAAAGAGCTGTTCACAAAAGCATAGGGGGTTGAAATCCAAATCCTTAAGATAATCAAGTGCTGTCTGATATACAAATATGCACAAATTCTCACTTCAACTTTGTCAGCATCTTTAGTATCTGAGTTTTCTCTTGTTCAGGTTAAACATTTCCATTCCCTTTTGCACACAACAGTTTTGCATCCTTTTAACACCCTTGTAATTTTCCTACCAATTACAATACAAATGGTTCCTGGTAAAGGTCAATTTCAGGGAAGGTCATTTTCAAATGTGAGTTTAGTACTTGAACATGGAAAGGAATCAAAGCTGTTTGGGTGGTTTGAGGGGTGTGGGTAGGAGGTGACTTCCAGGCTGCAGGATCCCAGAGGTCCAAGACTGGGGATACTCTGAGGAGAAGAGACCAGGACACACAAGCTTGTTTGACAACTTTTTCTTTCCCGCTTGTTTGACACTCTGTCAAAGAATCCCTGGGGAGAAATGTCAGGCCTTGAGTTCATGACTTGAGAAAATATTGAAGTTTGGGGATATAGCATTATTGAGGGCTTCACCTCTCCCTCTCTCCTGTTCTTAGTACTTCCAAACTGTTGATGTCAATATATCAAGGAATGAGTGACAGCAGATGTTGTATGACTCTTGGACAATTTTTTCCAGGAGTTGTGTGTCACCGGGATGTTGTCACTAGTGAAGAGATCAAAGACATAGAACTTTCTTCATCATCTATTTTCCCTTTAATTTCAATGGCGATGATCTAGTTTTAAAACCAGCAAACATGACAACCTGATTCCTTACATGCAGAACCAAATCCATGTATTTGGAGAGGGTAATGGAAGTGAAGACAGAACACAAAGTCTCTCTGCAAAAACTGCGTGAAGATATTCAGAGTAGTTTTCACTTCTTCCCACAAAACTTGATCAAAAACATAGAGAAAATAAGACTTTTGTGATTTAATTCTAAGTATTTCTTTAAAGGAGCCTCTGAAGATGGTCTACGAGCCAGATCTATTAACTCACTTTCAAGTTAATGCCCCCAAAGTGCGATGTGATCTCACTGTGGTTAGAAAAAAAAAAAAAAATCTGTTTTAAGGTATAGAAAAGAAGAATAACTATTGAATAGGATATTTAGAATGAAAAACTGGACACAAACTGTGCTGTCCACTTTGAAACCATATAAAAAGCAGTAATGCGGATGGCACTATTTGGCAAAAGCCTGACTGATATGCCTTCTCATTGAAGATAATGAAAATCCAACTGTGAGCGCCTGTCGGGGCCTCTTTGAAAATTCTGCATTTCCTCTGCACACCCTCAAGCACACTCATGTCTCATGGCCTTATCTGACACTGTGCCAGTCTTATAGAAATTGCTGGAGACGTGCTATTTATATGACATGACCACCTATCCCTAGCACCAATGTTTAGCTCAGCAAGGTATAACTGTGACTTTTTCTTATTGTTGCTGTTGAAACTATAGAGGATTAAAGATTTCCCAAAGTTCAATCAAGGTAACCCCTTCTATAGGATTAACTCATTGTATGGCTTTCTGGGTGTATTTGTTTCAGGAAAGAAATAGATTTCAGATGCTTGAATCTGGAGGTAGCATTTATTTATTGTGCAGATACCATCATTGATAACTTGCGAGTGTGTATTTGTGTGTGTGTGTGCTTTCTACATGTTCATAGCTTATCCCATGAGAAATCTCTAAATAAAAATTTTTAAAAAACTAGTTTTTCACAAGCTATAATTACTTTAATTACAGGAAAATTATATAAATAATGCATTTGAATGTAGGTTTCAGTTTTCTTTGTTTTCTAAATATTATCATCTTTCAGTGTTTTCAGACGTGTAAACAGGAAACATTTAAGTTTAGATGAAGAGCAGGTGAACTGCCAATGATACAAGCAGAGACAATCAAAAGATGATTAGGCTATTGAAAACTGCCTAACTAGGTGCTAATTTTTAAGTGAGCAGGTGTACTTAGTCATTATAACTTTAAAATGAAAATATATTTGAATTAAACCAACACCCCCCCCAACATTAAAATATCATTAGAGATCTGACTGGTACTGACTAAATCCGGCAAAGGCAAAAGAGGTGGAAATCTAACTGTGAGGCAGCCAGCTTCTCCAGGATGAGGAGGCCTTAAAGAGGAAACCGTAGGCTTCTGAAGAAATGCCAAACCCGTTTCACAACACTCTACTGACTTTCTTAAAATATGACCCAAACATCATTACCGTGTTAAAAAGATTAATATTTTAGTTATTGTTAAACGATGATTAACTTTCCACAGGAATTGCACGAAGTAAGAAAAATCTTGTAATTACCATCGGTGGAAACCAATTTTTTTTCTTTTTTTTCTGGATTCAGTTGTTTTTCTTGTTGCTGCTGAAATGCATCAGCGAGCTCTCAGCTGCTAACGTGGCACACACGAAGATCTGATTCCGAGTCAAAGGGAGATGGTAAACTTGTGACTAAAGCATGAACATTAAATTTCAAGGTGGTGTGACATACATAATACTCACTTAAATTTACATAGGGCTGCACCTAAAATTGAAAGCCTAGTTTTCATCAAAAATTAAGGCAAACAAACAAAAAAACTTACATAGTATTTGGTGTGAGACTATTTTAGATCCATTAAACAGTATGAAATAATGTCAGCTGTTTCTAAGTATCCAGGTGATATTTAGAACTTTTAGCAGTTTAATAAATTTGTCTTCAGTGCATGAAATTATACTTCATCGATCTGAAAGAGCTTAGGAGCTTATGAAAAGAGAACATACACTGCCACCAATTCAAACATATACTAAAAGAATCTGGATAAACGTGTGTAAACTATTTGAGTGGGTTTATGGTGTGACGTAATTAATTTCCACCTGTCTTTAGTGAGCTTTCAAATGGTGCTAATGGTCACATCCTTTGACTTCACTCTAACTGTTCTCCATAATCCATTACAAATTTTGTATTTATTTGTTTTCTTCTAGCCTCAAACCATTGTTCTAGGGCATGCACTAAAATGATCTTGCTCTACTGAGTACTTCATTAATTGCTTCAGATTTCTGTTCTATTATATAATGATATATCCATTTTCCTGGAAATTCTCAATGCCTTATCTTATTTTTTGTCTTGTCTCAAGAAAAGTAAAGCAGATTGTGTTTAATTCTATCTGTTTTGCATAGGTACACTGCATATGCAAAAAAGTGTTATTGGCAATATTTCAAAATCCTAGGGAATTGTGTCCATCAGAAGTCATAGTTAGTTTTCCTGTTGCTGCAAGAGTGTTTGCTGGAAGAACTAATGCTGGCATACAAATTATCATTTTGAATAAACTCAGAATGAAGAATGGATTTTGAGGTTGCAAAAGGATTAAGATAATTCACCAGTTTAGACTAGGCTAAAAATTCTTGCCATAGTCTAAAACTGGTGTCATGAATACAGCCAAGGAAATCATCACAGAAGAACTCAGCAGGGGCTGATTTTAGTGTCAATGATTCTCCATGTATATACATTTGGAAAAATTTAAGTAATTGATATGAATTGATATAACAGTTTCTGATCTCAATCAATGCCTGTTTGTTTTTGACATATCCTAAACTGACCTGTAATACAGAATTCCAATGAATATGTGTTGTTTGAAAGAATGAACAAGTAGATGTCCAACTCAAATGATCTTCTCTCAGTAGAAATTATGTTCCTCCACTATGACCATTTGACTTCTCTTCATCTCTCCCACTTTTTTTCTCCTAAAGTCCTAATATTGACTAGTTTGGTCTCTTTCCTTTCTTTTCCCTTTCATACCCAGACTGGTACAGTGTAGGATCTATGGAACTCTTAATTCCACAATAGAATTTTCAGGATATACATCAAATTAGAGTTTTATTTAAGATATTCACGAATCTTAATCCTTTCTGCACTCAAACACATTCCTGACATTGTCTTTGACCATAGAAAGGTAAGTGGATATAAAAGGGAGCCTTTTAATTCTTATTTCTTAACACTGATATCTTAAGCTTTTATGGTATACTTAATAAAGAAATAAAACAGACACTCATATTGTTTCTAACTAAAAAGCAATAAAATTTAAGCTCTGAGGGGTTAAATGCTCTGGCAAGATCAAGCTTCCAGTAAGCACTAAATTTGAACCTAAAATGAAACCTAAAACCAGGCTCTTTCTATTATATTATGCAATCTTCACACTGCACTGTTTTTTAAATAGAAAACTGCAAAACAATTACCAAATAAATGACAGGCAATAAAATGAGTAAAATATAGCCACACTGAGAAGACCTGGAGACAGGTCAGGACAAAGGTATGCATTCTCTGTTACTGAAGAAATGAACCTAGATCACATTCATTTTTTTCCTGTGGCCTTGCCTTTATTGAGTTATACTTCCATCTTTCCTTCACCTCTCATTCAGATGATTTAAATGGAATATTCCCATTAAAATCACACTTTATCTGGTTATGACTTGTTGAAGAAATCCTGTGTTGGAGCATGTATTAGTCTGTTTCTGTTGCTTATAACACAGTGCCTGGAACTGGATGATTTCTAAGAAAATGAAATTTTTTGCATATAGTTTCAGAGGCCGGGAAGTCCAAAGTCCAAGGAACACACCTAATGAAGGCTTTGGTGGTGGCAACAGTGACCCAGGGGTCTCACATGGTGGAAACAGTGGAGCAAAGAGAGGGATAGCTCCTCACATACTTTCCTTTTAAAGCCCTCAGAACCACACCATGACCACCATTAAACTATCAACTTAATCACCTCTTCAAGGCCCCACCTTTCAATTACCATAATAGGATTTCACACCCTCCCAATAGTCACAGTGGGGGTCAAACTTTTAATACATAAAACTTGGGGGACACAATTCAATCCATATCATTTCACCCCAGCCCCCCCAAATTTATCTCCCTCTCGCAGGTAAATACAATCATTTCATCCCCAAAGTCTTAATTTTTTTCAACTCAAAAGTCCAAAGTCTCAATGTGTGAAGTCAAAGCAAGTTACCTACTGCTAAGATACAATGATGGGACAGGCACAGGGTACATATTCCCATTTAAAAAGGGAGAAACAGGCCAAAAGAAAGGGATAATGAGTCCTAAACATGTCCAAAACCCAACAGGGCAGGCATTGACTCTGAAAGCTGGTGAACCATGTACTTTGACTCCATGTTCGACATCCTCTGCATACTAGTGCAGGAGTTGGATCCCCAAGTCCTCAGGCAGCTCCGCTCCTATGGCTTTCCTGATCTGAGGCCATGCTTTGGTTCTTGCAGGCTGGCATTGCATGCTGGTAGCTCCACAATTTTGGGGTCTCCATGATGGTCCCGCACTCACAGTTTCACTAGGCATGGCCTAGTGGGATTTTTCTGCTTCAACTCTGACCTCACATTTCCTTTTCGCTTTGCTCTAGCAAAAGTTCTATGTGTTGAATCTGCCCCTGTGGCAGATCTCATCCTGGATCCCCAGGCTTTTCTATACATCCTTTGAAATTGGAGTGGAGGCTCCCAAGCCTTCCCAGTTCTGGCATTCTGCAAGGCTGCAATCTTAACATCATGTGAACACTGCTAAGGCTTCCAGCTTATATTTTCCAAAGCTGTGGGTCCAGCCTTACCTGGGTCTAATTTAGCCATGGTTGGAGCAGTTGGAAGTAGCTGGGGAGCTGGTGTGGGGAGCAGCATCCCAAGGTGGCCCTGGGCAGCAAGCCCATGGAGGGCACCTCAGGTCTATTCCCCAAGACCATTCTGTCTCCCTAGGCATCTGGGCCTGTAAAGGAAGACATAGCCCCCAAGATCTCTGAAATGCCTTCAAGGATTTTTTTCCCTTCTCTTCATAATCCCTTTCTTCTGTACTAATCTTCAAAGGTTGCTGGGCTACACCTTTGAATTGTTCTCCTGAAAATGCTCTCTGCTATGCTACCACATGGCCAGCCTGCAAATTTTCCAAATCTTTACACTTTGCTTCCCTTTTGATTATAAATTCTGGCTTTACATCATGTCTTTGCCACCATAACTCAGCATAGGCTGTTAAAAGTAGCCATGCAGCTTCCTTAATGCTTTGCTGCTTAAAAATTTCTTCTGCCAAATTCCCTGGAGTTCCATATTCATAAAACTTTGGGGCAAGAACAGAATGCAGCCAAGTTCCTTGCCAGTTTTTTGCCCCAGTTTCCATTAAGTCCCTTCTCATTCACCTCTGAGATCTTAGCGTGGTCTTTATTGTCCATATTTCTATCAGCATTCTAGTTGCTACCACTTAACCAGTCTCTAAGACTTCCAAACTTTCCTCAGTAGCACCTAGGCTTTTTCTAGCCTATTCCTCCAAATTCTTCCAGCTTTTCTTCAACACCTAATTCCAAGGCCACTTCCACATTTCCAAGTATTTGCTATAAGAAACACCCCACTCCCTTGGTACCAATTTGCTGTATTACTCCATTTCTGTTGCTTATAACACAATACCTGGAACTGAGTGATTTCTAAGAAAATGAAATTTATTGCTTACAGTTTCAGAGACTGGGAAATCCAAAGTCCAAGGAACACATCAGGTACAGGCCTTGGTGGTGGCAACAGTGACCCAGGGGTCTCACATGGCAGAAATGGCAGAACAGAGAGAGAGAGAGAGCTCCTCCTGTACTCTCCTTTTAAAACCCTCAGAACCACACCCACAATCACCATTAAACCATAAACTTAATCACCTCTTCAAGGCCCCACCTTTCAATTACCATAATAGGATTTTCCACCCTACCAACAATCACAGTGGGGGTCAAACTTTTAATACATAAAACTTGGGGGATACAATTCAATACGTATCAGAACACTAGCGAGACTTTAAAATTTCTGATTGTGAGCATAACAAAACCATTGAATTTTCTCTTTTAATAGCTTGCTTTCTTTGTTTATTTTGCATTTTATTTTATTCATGTCTTTTATTATAAGGTGTCTGCCTTTGGTTGAGTGCTCCCCCAAAACTCGGGTCCTACTGTGACAGTATAAAGAGGGTGGGAAATCCTATTATGGTAATTGAAAGGTGGGGCCTTGAAGAGGTGATTAGTTTGTAGGTTCATGCTATAGTGAATGGATTAATAATGGCCGATGGTCACGGGCACAGTTCTGAGGGCTTTAAAAGAAGAGCACATGAGAACTTTGTCTCTGTCTCTCTCTGCTCTACCATCTTCTGCCATGTGAGACCCCTGCAGTACTGTCACCACCAAGGTCTTCACCAGCTGTGTTCCCTGGACTGTGGACTTCCTAGCCCCCGAAACTAAAAATAAATTTCATTTTCTTATAAATTACCCAGTTCCAAATATTTTGTTATAAGCAACAGAAATGGACTCATACAGTATCCCCAATCTCTTTATAAAAGGAAGTGTGACGTGTAAGTGAATGGATTTATTTTTGTGGCCCTGATGTCAGCTGTCACTCTGTCCATGGTAAGTTGACTAAATTTTGAATTCAGTGAGCCAGTGCTGAAAACTATGTCCTTGTTGAGTTCATATAAGGCATTTACTAACGATTAGCAAGTCCAAATATTTTTTACTGGGGATCTGGGGTACCTCCAGGAGGGTGTAATGTTGCACCTAGAAAAACCATTCCATCTCCCTTTCCTTTCTCCCTCACAGGTTCAAAATCATTCCCATTCTTTTAGGAGGCATAGATACCTCTTCACACAGGCCCAGAGCCTCATCCTCTGTCCCAAAGCAGATTTCCAAAGGTTTCTCCACAACTAAGACTGAAGATGAGGGTAGGATCTCTCATGGAAAGAATTCTCTGGCCTACAATAACAGAATAGCATTGCTATTGTTAAACAAATAAACAAATATATTATTTTAGGAGTGCTCTTGTGGGATTGTTATCCGTTAAGGAAATGATACTATCCCTCATGCCTTGTTTTATAGTGACCACTTCTGAAACATGATAAGGATTTTTGTTTATATTATTTTTTCACATAATTAATGTGTAGCATTCTTATTTATCAATCAGAAAATAGGCTCATTCTAGGAATATCTTTCTACCCACATTCAAAATGGAGAAAGTAGATGTTTGAGTTGATTGCATGATAACTGCAAATATTTGGTGTCCCATGTGAAAACATGTTGGGAAAAGAATTTTACAAAGTAGTTTTGAAGATGAGGAAATGGTGTGCCTGGGCCCTCTCAGGTTCCAGAGACCCCCAACAATCAACAGCTTTGACAGGCCTCCTGCTGTCAAAATTACACATCAGTCACCAAGAGACACCAACACTAGCCAGCATAGGATTTATAAGACAATCCGTGTGCACTTGTATATTTTCTGTTTGGATCCCCAATGCTATAAGTTTGTACACATAAGCACTGACATAAAACATGACACAAACTGAAAAATGAACAACATCAAAGACAACATCTCTTTTTAATTGCTTGCTCCTACTCACCCTGCTGAGCCTTCTCATAGCTGATAGGTTGAAAATCAGTCCAATTCTATAATCACAGAGCAAAAAAAAAAAGACAGTTCTTTTCTTTATCAATAAAACCCTGCCACAGGGCAGCTGACTTTATCTGAATTTTATTTTCCATGTTGCAAGTTGCACAACTATCAATTTTGTTTTGCTATGTGTTATGACTGCATTCATCCCTAAGGGAAAAATTGGGCAGTTGGTGCTTTTTTGTTTCAAGGAAAAAAAAAAAAAAAATCTGTAGCAGTCCCTTCTTAGTTGGTTTCTCAAATCATCAGCAATCCCCTACACTTTTAGGTGTTTGTGATCATAATTTGCGTTCATTATCTTTTCAAGTATGCAATCTACATTTAAAATCTTTCATAGCCAAGCTTCTCAGAAGTGTTTTCTGCCCACTTTCTCCACTTCCTCACCCCCCTAATCATGATTCCCTATGTTCTCTATGATCCCCGCCACCATTTCTGAACCACATATCACTTGCTGCTATGGATTGAATGTCCCCCAAAACTTATTGAAGCTTGATCCCCATTATAACAGTGTTAATAGGGTCAGAAATTAGACTATGCAGTGTTGAAAGATGGGGCCTTTAAGAAGTGATTGGAACATGACAACTATGCCCTTGTGAATGGATTAATCCGTTCATGTAGTAATGGGTTAATGGTTTCATGGGTTGTCGTGGGAGTCGCTATCATGGCTTTATAAGGGGAGCACATGAGAAAGCTCATGTCACTCTCACCATGTGACACCCTAGTCACTAAGGGACCCTGTAAAGAGTTCCCACCCAGAAGAAGACCCTCGCCAAATGTGCCCCTTGGGCCATGGACTTCCCAGCCTCCAAAACTGTAAGAGATAAATTTTGTTTCTTTGTAAATTACCCAGTTTCAGGTGTTCTGTTATAAGCAACAGAAAAAGGACAAATACACTTGCTAAGATAAACAATGAAGGTCACGCCAGAAATAAAGTGCACATTGTACTTGATGTCTCACTATCTTTCCACATGAATAAAATTTTCTCTTTGTGCAACTTATCATTTCATGACTTTTTCCATACCATCATACTTTCTTGTCTTCTCTCTGTTACTCTCTGGTCATTCTTTTTTTCATTTTCATTGCCATTTCCTTCTCTACCTTAGTTCTAAATCTGTGGTTTCTAAATATTACTTTCATGTGACTATTGAGCACCTGAATGTGGTTAGTTCAAATTAAGATGTGCTGTAAGTGTAAATTGCACACTGGATTTTGAACAATTAGTGTGAAAAGAGAATGTAAATTATCTTATCAATATACAGTTGATTCTCATTATTTGAAGGAATTATGTTCCATAAAGTCTTCAGGAACACTGAATTAGCAAATACTCAACTATTGCTCCCAGGGGAAACACAGAGTTAGGTTTTTGCAAGGCTCTGGTCACAACATTTTTTCAATGAATCAATACTTGGGTTTGTGTTAGGTGTGATTCTGTTTAAAGGTAACTTATTTAATTTATGTTGTTGATTCATTAGTATTGAACTCACAGCACACAGGACTGTAAGTCATGCCTGAATGAAGCTTATCCAAACACACGTTATTTTCTCTGGAAGGCACATCACAGAGTCTTATGCTTAGGAGCGCTAGACAGCATTTCAGCACTATGCTTGGGGGCCATTTTAAACAGTGAAATCATCATGGAAAAGCACAAAAATGCAAAACATGTGGCACTAAACTGATGTCACAAAGGACACTTGTTTCTCAGTTGAGAACTGAAACCAGGAAGGCAGAGCACCGCCTTGCGTAACTTCATCTGGGAACACGCACGTCAGAGGACTCAGTTTTTTGCTGCTCTGTGTGTGTCTGTGAATGACCATAAAACACTGCAAGTATGGATTTTGAGGTTACAAATAAATGTTAGCTAGCAAGCTAATTCGCAAATATGGAATCCACAAATAATGAAAACTGACTAAAATCAATGTATTTTACATTGATCATCTGTTGAGATGATGGTGTTTTGGAGGCATTGAGTTAAATATCTCATCAATAAATTGTATACTGAATGCATGTTGAAATAGTAGTATTTGGGGTGTATTGGGAAAGCAAAATAAATGCTAAAATAAAATTCTTCTCTTTATTTTGACATTACTTAAGGCTGCTGCTAGAAAGTCTTTGAATACACGTGTGGCTCACATCAGCTCATACTGTATTTGTATTGGACAGTGAGTGCTGTCATAAATTCAGGAGTGCCACAGGACTGGATGTTTACCACAGGCTGCCAGTTATACATCAGATAACATGCATAGGCCAAAGTTTCCCCAAACTTTAGGGTCACTCTTCAATATGCTGTTTCTCTTACACCCCAATTCACAGGATATTCTCTTGGATCTAGCTTTGGTATATATCCAGAATCCCATTAATTCCTCTCACCTCTTCTGCCTCACACTGCTCTAAGTCACCATCACTACTTGCTGTATCTATCTGAGTGCCTCCTGCATCCTCTCATACCCCTATACACAGTAGTCTGAATGATCCTTAAGTCAGATCATAATCACACTTCTGCTCAGAAACCTCTGATGGCTTCCCATCTCTTTCAGAACGAAATCCCATTTCTTTACCATAGCTGACAAGACTCACAGGACCTGGTCCAATCATTCCCTCTGGTATGGATCTCCTACACTTTCTCCATTGATTATTCCACTCCCTCCACTCTGGCCCCCTTGCTTTCTTTGAATTCACTGAGAATCTCTCTAATGAAGGACCTTTTCATGTGCTGCTCCTGGTGCAGAATGGTTCTGCCTCTGCTTGACCCGTGGCTCTTTATATCCATGACTTCTTTCAGAGCTTGGTTCAAATGACACCTGATCAGAGACGTCTTTGCTGATGATCTTTAAAAGAGACCACTGCATCACTCTATTTCCCCTTAATTTAGTGTATTTTCTTCTTTTTAGAACTTATCACTACCTGAAATTTATTTATTTGTTCTCTTCTTCCCTCACTAAAATGTAAACTCTGTAAGAATACAAACTCAGACATATTTATTCACAGCTATATCCCTGATGCTAGAAAAATGCCTGGCATATAGTAGGTAACCCATAAATTATTTTTGAATAAATAATTTTCTATCTACAATTTAGATTTCTGTAGTATCAAAGCTCACTTGACAAACTTCAATACCTCACATTCACTTTTTTTGTTTGTTTGTTTTATATATATATATATATATATATATATATAATTTTAACTGCTCAATATGCATTGTAGTTAATTTTCATGTCCCTTTACCCATTCCTCTTTCCCTCTTGCCTCTCTCCCCCCCCCACCACATCATATCTGCTCACTTGTCTTAACAAGTTCAAGGAATTGGTATGATTGTTGTATCTTCTTCTTCCTCCTGCCATTTATTTGTTTGTTTATTTATTTGTTTGTTTGTTTGTTTGTTTATTTATTTTTAGCTCCCACAAATAAGCGAGAACATGTGGTACTTCTGTGTCTGACTTGTTTCACTTACTATAATTTTCTCTAAGTCCATCCATGTTGTTGTGAATGGCAGTATTTCATTCTTTTTTATAGCAGAGTAGTATTCCATTTTGTAGATATTCCACAGTTTCCTTATCCACTCATCTGACAATGGACATTTGGGCTGGTTCCAACTCTTGGAAATTGTAAATAGTGCTGCAATGAACACTGGAGAACAGGTATACCTTCGAATTGATGATTTCCATTCCTCTTGGTATATTCCTAGCAGTGGAATAGCTGGGTCATATGGTAGATCTATCCGCAACTGTTTGAGGAAACTCCATACCATTTTCCATAAAGGCTGCACCATTTGCAGTCCCACCAACAGTGTAGGACTGTTCCTTTTTCTCTGCAACCTCACCAGCATTTATCATTCTCAGTTTTTTGGATCCAGTTAGCCATCCTAACTAGAATGAGATGGTATTTCAAAGTGGTTTTGATTTGCATCTCCCAAATGCTGAGTGACATTGAACATTTTTTCATGTGTCTACTGGCCATTTGTATATGTTCCTTTGAGAAATGCCTATTCAGCTCCTTTGCCCTTTTTAAAATTGGGTTATTTGATTTTTTTGCTGTAAAGTTGTTTGAGTTCCTTGTATATTCTGGATTTTAATCCTTTGTCAGATGTATATTTTGCAAATATTTTCTCCCACGCTGTTGGTTGTCTTTTCACTCTTTTGATTGCTTCTTTTGCTGTGCAGAAGCTTTTTAGTTTGGTATAGTCCCATTTGTTTATTTTTCCTTGCTTTTTAGTTTGGTATAGTCCCATTTGTTTATTTTTCCTTTGGTTGCCCTTGCTTTTGGGGTCATATTGATCAAGTCTGTACCCAATCCTACTTCCTGGAGTGTTTCCCCTATGTTTCCTTTAAGGAGTTTTATTGTTTCAACATGTATATTTAATTCTTGAATCCATTTTGAGTTGATTTTAGTATATGGTGAGAGATATGGGTCTAATTGCATTTTCCTACATATGAATATCCAGTTTCCCCAGCACCATTTGCTGAAGAGGCATTCTCTCCCCCAGTGTATAGGCTTGGTGCCTCTGTCAAAGATCTTATGGCTGTAGGTGTATGGGTTGTTCTTTTAATAATACTGTTTAGGTAGTCAATATCTTCAACTGAAAATAGCATCAGCTTAAGTTGGACAGACCTTGATTGAAATACTAACTGTGGCAATTATTTTCACTATAGTTTTGGACAGGCTAATTACTGTTGCTTTGTGTTGCTTTGCCCCATGGATTTGTCACCCCACTTCCCCTGGCTGACAGAGATGCAAAGGATTACTCAAAGCCCATCTCAACTGAGCAGTGAGAGGCCCCAGCGTGTTTAATCTCCCTTTGGGACCCTCAAGTGAGAGGCATCCCTTCCTTGGGAAATTAACGCCGAATTGGGGTTCTCTTCCTGCATTTATTTTCCAGACCAGGAAGAGACATAGGTGGGGTTATAGTTTAACAGTATAGGCTGGTAACTTGCAGTGAAATAAGCCAGATGACATTCAAGTAGACAATTAAGTGGTCCTATCAACAACAGTTTGATCTTAGCAAACATTCCTTCCTACAGCAATTTCTCAGTATCTTTAAATAACAATCAGTAACTAGTCTGTCTTTGAGCCAGCGACCTGCTGTGCCACAATTCTTATCTTGCAATAGAGACTTACACCCTGAGGGAAATTTCAAGTCCTCTGCAAGGTCGATATTTGAAACTCCAAGGCTTTGGAAAACCAGGCCCTGTGAAGTACATATGCTTTATAGTATATTCCACAATTACCACTCTAAGTCTCAGTTTTTTCTTTTTAGAGTGGGGCTGGTAATACTTTCCTTACAATTTATCTTGAGGATTTTAACAGATATTATCTCATATGTAGATTCCCTGCATGGTGACTAGCACAAATTAGGTACTCCATAACTAAAATTATCAAGCAATTATTTATTAAAAGCCTATTATATTCCAAGTGCTATACCAGACTCTGGAGCTGTAGACTCCAAAATGTTAACATGCTAAGAGGGCATATGATTACAATGATGTCACAGTAGAAGGAAAACTCAGTGATAATGGGGGTGAGGGGGGTCTCAGAACACATTTATAAGGGAAGTTAAGCTTGAATTGAGCCCTAAAAGACACATTGCATTTGGCAGGCAGGAAAATAGTGAAGGGAGTGCTTGGCAGTTGATAATGCAGTGAGCAAATGCCCTGAGGGGCAAATAGAATGTGGCACTCCGGGAATGACAACGAGTTTGGCATGGCTGAGCACAGTGTCCAGGGATGCTGTGGTACATCTTCCAGATGAAGATGAAGGGCTTTTGATGCTACATTAAGGAGTCTGAATTTCTTTTCTTATATGCAGATATAGTGGGTTAAGCAATGGCCCCCCAAAAGTTATGCTCACAGTGTAATTCCCAGAACATGTGATTATTTGGGGGGGGGGGAAGGATATTTGCAGATATAATTAAATTAAGGATATTGATACATAGAGATCATCCTGGATTTTCCAGGTGGGCCATAAATCCAATGACAAGTGTCCTTGTAGAAGACAGGCATAGGAGATTTACTGACAGATGAGGAGAAGGCTACGTAAGCATGGAGGGAGAGATTGGAGCGATACAGCCATAAGGCAGGGAACACCTGGAGTCATCCAAAGCTGGAGGCAGCAAGAAAGGACTCTCTAAAGATTCCAGAAGCAGCATGACCCTGATGACAATTTTTTTTTTATTTTATTATGTCGATATACATTGTAGCTGATTATTGCTCCCCATCACCAAAACCTCCCTCCCTTCTCCCTCCCCCCCTCCTCCCAACAATGTCCTTTCTGTTTGCTTGTTGTATCAACTTCAAATAATTGTGGTTGTTATATCTTCTTCCCCCCCCCCGCGGTTTGTGTGTGTGTGTGTGTGTGTGTGTGTGTGTGTGTGTGTGTATGTGTGTGTGTGAATTTATATATTAATTTTTAGCTCCCACCAATAAGTGAGAACATGTGGTATTTCTCTTTCTGTGCCTGACTTGTTTCACTTAATATAATTCTCTCAAGGTCCATCCATGTTGTTGCAAATGGCAGTATTTCATTCGTTTTTATAGCTGAGTAGTATTCCATTGTGTAGATGTACCACATTTTCCGTATCCACTCATCTGATGATGGGCATTTGGGCTGGTTCCAACTCTTGGCTATTGTAAAGAGTGCTGCGATGAACATTGGGAAACAGGTATACCTTCGACTTGATGATTTCCATTCCTCTGGGTATATTCCCAACAGTGGGATGGCTGGGTCGTATGGTAGATCTATTTGCAATTGTTTAAGGAACCTCCATACCATTTTCCATAGAGGCTGCCTGATGATTTGATTTCAGACTTCTGGCCTCCAGAATTCTGAGAGGATAAATTTATATTGTTTCAAGCTACCAAGTTTATGGTAATTTGTCACACAGCCTCAGGAAATTAACACAACAGGGATTTTAGACTCTTTTATCTATAAGCAGGATTTTTATGCAGGACAATTTAAGGAGATCTCTGGAGATATATGAGAGATGGATCCAAGAGAGACAGGGCTGGCAGAGCACTTATTTCAGGAATCCAGATAATCCAGTATGGGATTTTAAACTAAGAGAATATCCTTTGGCATGGACTAGGCGCTGAGGGCTAGGGGTTGGTCAGATACTTGAGATGCTAAAGGCATAGAAGCTGCTGGATACGTTAAATGACTTGGCAGGGTGAAAGGAAAAATGTTAAAAATGATTTCCGAGACCTAGCCAAGCTGTCTTAGTGGCAGTTAATGCCATTCACTGGCAGAGGGCTTCAGGAGAAATGGGCATTCTGCGTTTGAATTGCCACTGGACATCCAGGTAGAGAGAGCTGAGACACAGTTGAAAATTAAGGTCTTGCACTCAAGAGAGATCTAAACTTCAGATACTTTCTTAGGACTTGCGTGAATATAGATGGTAGCTGAAGCTTAATTGTTCTATGAAAGTGTATAGAATGAGATAGGAAGAGGGTAAAGACAATGTTAGAAAGCAGTAAGACTTGAGCGGACATAGAAACGTGTGAAAAAGACTAGAAAGAATCACAAGGTACTGAGAATTATGGAGAAAAAATTGAGACGGATGGCAAGAGAGGAGAGGGGTGGTCAATGGAGTTGAGTGCCACATAGAAATTAAGAACAGATGACAGATGAAGAGTGGCTTGGATTTAGCCATTAGATGGACATTAGAGGTATTGTCCAGAGCAATTTCTATGGCATGGTGGATAATGTGGCCAGGCTGTGTGGAGGTAAAATATGCAGGAAATACGGAGATCAACAGAAGAAAATTCTTCCCCTTAAAGGAGAAGGGAGTAGGGGAATAAATGATATGGTAAATCTAGAAAGATATGAGAAGATTAATTTATAAGCCCTGAGAAGAATCATAAACTAAAGAAGAGACACATTTTTCTGTAGGACTGAAGAGACTATGAGACTGCCTTCAGATGATTCTACGCAGTGAAGGAGAAGAAAATGGAGAAATTTCCCTTCTTACACCCCACTATTTTCTTTCTAAAATAAGAACAAATGCCTTATATTGGGATGGGAGTGGTGATTGGCAGCAGTGACAACACCCTTAAAAAACTTGGTAAAGATTTAGAATTGTCACATAGGAAGCTAAGCAGGGACTAAGACAACTAAGAGACTAAGACAATTTCTCTTTGCCTTTGCTGAAGTTCACTCATCTAAAAACCATCTTGCTGTCAATTCATGGCCACCTCAAGATCTGACTCAAACATTACTTCCTCCGTCCTATCTTCTCTGATAGAACTAGATTCTTTGCTTCCAAACTATGTATGTTTATCAGTTAGACTATATATCATATTTCAGCTTACAGTTTCTATGTTTTCATATTTGTTAAATTGTCCAAAGATTAGAACCTCGTCATACCCTTTTTTGTCTTCCCGATAGCTCACAAATGACGCTGAAATAAACAATGGCTTAGTTGATACATCAGGGCCCATGGCCTCTATGTAAAGTGTCCATGTGTCTCACTTTCTTGGTTTAAGCATCTGATTTATGCATCTTGTATTAGCATAATTATTATTAGCACTTCCTCTCATTTTCACAAGTGCCTTAGCTTGGAAAATAATTTATACTAAGCCCCCACAGGAATTTAGTTCCAACAGGGGAGATAGAAGCTAGGACGGTGTAGGCTGGGGAAAGGTGATATTACCTAGCCAAAGGACTGACAGTCAAAGGAGCCAAAGTCAAAGTGCTGTTACGGTGTTTCTGAAGTCTACAGGATGATAGGATTCTAATTCTGTTCATCAATTGCAGAGTGGTTAGAGAGCCTGTGGTACATTTACAATAGAGCCCAGGGCTATAGGTTCTTACACACAAGGGCATCTGACCTAGTCCCAACCAGTGGAAGAAAAATTAAAGCAGAAAAATTAGCCACCAACAAAATACATGCTCTTTTTCTACTGTCCCATCTCCACACCCCCTGCACACATCACTCCAGCTTAGTCAGATCCACTTTCTCATGTTCTCTTAGTAGAATTTTATTACCTTTCCTTGGGGAAGATAAGAAAATTTCTGATTCTGCCACTAAGGTCAATAAAGTCAACAAAAACCATTATCCCTTAGGAATCATGGCTGAGGAGATAAACTACAATCTACCAAGCCAAATTCTATAAGTATGTATGTGTGTATGTATGTGCTTTCTACTTAATCTAATAAAAAATCATGAATTAGGTAGCATACCATGCATTATGAAATGAAAGAGAAAACCAAAATTCAGAGATGTTGTGTCAACATGAAAGCCATCCAGCTTATGAGTAATGGAATAAGATTTGAGCCAAGATTCCTAGACTCTCAAGCCTGCTTCTTCCAAATATAAAGGCCTTACTTATGAAATTCAGATGTGATCAATTAAAGATCCTTGATATCAAAATAACTAGTCACCATACTTCGCTTGAACTTATGTGTATCGATGAATGTTGCCACTGCCATTTGCAGACACTCTGTGCTAAGACAGTGTAATGAAGAAGTAATTTCAAGGCACGCGAAATAACTGGGGTATAAACAAAGACTGCACTGATTCTTGTAGAGTGGTGGTTTCTCTTTGTTTTGTTTTATTTTTGTCTTGTTTGATTACGGACACTATGAATTATGGACACTACCAGGAGTAGTGACATGTTTCAGACAAAGCCTCTCTCTTCCTTTTCAGACATGGCTCTTAGATGCCAAGGCACCCAACAATTAACAACACCAAGTTGCTCACTGTAACCCTAAAATGTCACGTTTTTAATAAGGTTTCTCAAAATCTCCTAAATATAATAGTAAAAGATAAATCTTGGACATACCTCTACTAGGCATGTTCATGAATTATTGACAAATAAAATTTATTTGGGAGTGGCATGAATTCATTGATGAATGCTATATTTTCAACCAAGCATTTTTTAGCTTAGGGTACTCAGAAAGAGTCCATTTTTCCCTAGTGTTAATGTTGAAAGCTGTGGCAGTGACACAACAATAATACCCATTATTGTGACGTATAATATAGATGTTATTGCACATAATAGAAAGAATTATTTGGTGTAATGCATTTTTGTTGCCTCCATGCTGACACCAAGCAGATATAAATGTGCTTTAATGTGTTCTCTTTTAAAAGGCTAGTGTAGACGCACCCTCCGGTATATGTTTTGTATAAGGTTTGGTGAGCAGCTCGCTTTTAGTGACTGCTTTCTATATTCACTTTAGTACTCCTAATGGCTCTAATTATAAACTGCAGTTTTCTATTCCTTCCTTGCTGTTCTTTGTCATTGCACTGCTCATAGACATTTAAACAGTAGAAGCAGTTTATAGTACATTAAACACTTTAAGCTGTTGTTCTAAAGTTCTGTACTTTTTGTGTTTTCCAAGTCATTTCTCTCTGCTGTCATATGAAACCATGCAACACAATACAATAAAAAAATCAGACATTCACATTTTTTGTGGGTGATCAGCAGAGCTAATAGTCATATATGAATCAGAGAAACTGGCTATTTTTTACTGTGTTTGCTATGGCATTTGACACAGAATATTTAGACCTTTTTTTTCTCTTAAATGATCCTCTATAATTCTTTTTAAAGTTGTAATTTTGCCTCTTAAATAAAAACACTAGCCAAAAGGGAATAACTCATATTGCAATATGATACAGCATAGAAAATGTGACTATTGGCAAGCTGAGTATTTTCCTATAATATAACAGTAAGAGAATAAGGAGTAATTAATAAATGACCCACTAAGATGTTATTAAAATTTGAAGAAAGAGAGATTTGCCAGCATTAAGACTGTCATGGGACATGCAGGAGACCACAGTGGTATCAGAAAGAGGCTATTTGTTTTCTCTTAGACTAGCCTCATGGTGACTGTCACTTTTTGCTGCTCTCCTGGAACAGGCCCTGTGTCAACCAGTGTGTTGGAAGACTATATAGACCAGGATAATTTAGGATTCCTCCCCAAAAGGAGTGTATAATATTATTATTCTACGAAAAATGGAAGTGAGAGGTTAGGGATATAGTCTTTGCTATTCAGACTAATGAAAAATCATCCCCAATCACATTAATTTATAAGCAAAGACCCACTTACATGATCTCATTGAGTATGCTTGAGATACACGATTCTGTATTGGAGACAAAAGCAACTTACCAAGAACCAGATTTAAAATAGAGGAAATGTTACATAGAAGAAAAGACTCAAGATTAACATTGATTTTCTTTACAATGATTGATTCAAGAGCCTGGAGTAGTGCCTTCTTCTCCAGGAGCAAGCCATCTGACTTTTTGGGGTATCTAAGTTGCAACTGATCAGGTGACCTGTAGGAAGCATATCTCTCTTAAAGTCTGCTTTTGCAATTCTACAAAAATCATGAAAATTGAGTCTATTTCTTTTCCATCCCCCACCCATGCAATATTCTTCCCTCTGGCCCTTACTTTCACATTGTTCCTCGATGTTATGAGGTCAAATGATTTCCTAATAAGACCAAAACAATCACAGAATCAATCAATAATTAGAAAGGTTTATGATGAAAAATTCTATGCACATACAAAAATTAGCAAATCTCAGTTCACAAATTAGACTTTGTGAACCCTAAGATATCTGAATCTATATTTATAACTGGTGACAAATAATCCACTCCTTGTGAGCATTGTTTCCCTTGATTTTAATTCATGTTCACATGTGTTTAACTACACAATTTGCTGACACTATGTGTATGGTGTATGGAATGATGACCCAAAGCTAAAAAGTCACTTGTATTAAAATCACCATAGGGCCGAGCCCGTGGTGCACTTGGTAGAGTGCTGCGCTGAGAGCGCAGCGACGCTCCCGCTGCGGGTTCGGATCCTATATAGGACTGACCGGTGCACTCACTGGCTGAGTGCCCGTCACGAAAAAAAAAAAAAAAAAAAAAAACGACACACACACACACAAAAAAAAAATCTATAAAATCACCATAGTGTATAATCTTCAAGAATATTTTTTTCTCAGAAATCTGTGCTATATTTCCGAACTTGTCACTTACATTTTTGTATAAAATTGTATGAATTTGTCTTAGTATCTCTATTTATAAAATGGTGAAATTATATCTAACCCATAGGAATTATATAAGGTCAAGTGAATATTTTTTTTACATGAAAGACCTTTGTAAACTATAAAGTGCCACAAATATATGTTGTTATGCTTCTTAAAATTAGTAAACATATTTTCCCATTGTGCTAGAAATTTATTATCAGACATACCTTTTAACAAAATGAGTTGAAAAGAAACAATGAGAAGAAATACACAAGACCTGTTTTAAGGATTCAATGAGAATTGTTGTTGAAAATGCTACTTCTCAACTTCTAGCATACCATCCCATTTACTTATGTTTCATGTTAATTGTTTACTTTCTCTCTTCCCGTGCTAGAATGCAGTCTCTCTGAGGGCAGGCATATTTGTCTGTTTTACTTATTGATATACAGCAAGAGCCTAAATGAGTGTCCAGGGCACGTTAGGTGCTCAGTAAATATCTTTTGAATAAGAAAATGCATGGTATGATGTTCACCTGATTTTAAAAGGATAGAAAGGTGCCCACAGAAGAGGCATATCAGAAGGAATGTTTAAGAAAAGCCTGAAGACCAGAGCATGAGGTGACTCTGTGGAATGTTTTCTTGAAGGGGAAGGACCCAAACTTGGAGACACTAGTAGAGAGCTGGACTTCTGGCCTGGAAGACCTTGACTGTATCCATCTCCAACATTCTGTGCCTTAAGGAGTTCATCCAAGGAGCATCTGTTGACCACAGCACCAAGCCCACACTGGACGATATCAGGAATATAAAGACTAATAGCTGCAACTCTAGTTTTCTACAGGCTCACAACTAATTCTCAGCCTCCCTTCCAAGTGTTAGTCCCCCCATTTTTAAAACATATGATAAAGCTCTCACCTGGATTATTGCAATGGCTCCACCCCACCTCCACTTCCATGGTCTGCTCTCAAAGCAATGGCCAGAAATGTCAGTGAATTTCTCTCCCTTGCTCAAAAAAACTCTCATATCTTCTCATCTCCCTCAGAATAAAAGCCAAAGGCCCTCCAAGAGCTCAGCCCTGTCCTTGCCTCCTTTCCTGCTTCTTCCTTCCAATCACTCAGTTCCAACCATGTTGGCCTCTTTGCACTTTACCAAATATGCCAGTCCTGCTTTACCCCTAGAATTCTTGCATTTGTTTTTCTTTCTGATTGGAATGATTTTCCCTGAATGGTCACATAGCTCCTTTTTTCCTTTCATCGTTTTCAGCTCAACTCTTGCCTTATTGGAGAAATCTTCTCTGGCTACTCTGAGTAAGATAGCATACCCCACCACACTCTCTGTCTTTATCCCTCTTTGTCGGTTTTCATCACTGTTATGACTGACACATAGTAGCTGCTCAGTAAATACTTTTTAAAGGAATGAAGGTGCTGCTTAAAAAAATGCTGAAGTTGAAATTGTACAGATAGATTAAAGGAAGAATATGACCTAGAAAGAAGACCAATTACTTGACAGAATTTTATGAGTGAGAAAGGACAAAGGTATGGGGTATTCAATAAATGGCATAGAGAGAGCTAAAAAGTAATGTGGACAAATAATACTGAAACACAGTGTATCATTAAGGTTCTTGGTATCAAGTAATGGAAACCACTCTGAGGTTTATTGGAAAGGTATTGGTGATCATAATCAATAGGAGGCAGTAATATCAAGTAGTGAATGGAAAGGGGTCAGGGCCTCCGAGACTGCCATGAAGTAGGATGCAGAGAAACACAGACTCTCACTGAGCACACCTTGTCACCTCAACCATTTATTCCTGACCTTAAATATTCTCTCATAATACTTAAAGTGTGATCATTCATTATTAGTGGGCTGTAGAAGATGTGGCTCATTATTTATTGTTTTCTAGTGGAGGACTCCTGCAAGAAAATACAGTCTGATACAAGTACCCCACAAAAAGTTGCAATTTGTCTGAGCATTTGGTCAGTTTTTATTTAAAAGATAGAGAATTTGGGTATGTTAGCTATTGAGAACCTTACACCTCAATACAATAGTAAAAAATTGGAAACAACATACATATTCAAAAATAGAGGGTTGGTTAAAACAATAATATGCACATACCAAACACACATGTATGTATGCCTGTTTGTAGATATATAGAAAGAGATCCTGAGGCCAGATAACAAATCATATGAGCATCTCCTCATGTATAGCACAGGCAGTTATGACAGGAGAAATTTTTTATTACTCGAATATCTTATGGCAAGCACGCATTTTAACTACACATTTTATAAATTAAAACAAAATTAGATAATGTACACAAAAGATGTAAAGAAATGCAAAGGTATTCACAGTGTTTTAAATTAAAAAGTTTCAAAACAGTTTATATTGTAAAACATCATGTACAAGCATTAAACAAAGCCTACCTGAAAGTAGCAATGGTTATCTCTGATTGGCACGATTCTAAAATAGTTCTATTTTATTTCTTTTTCTTCTATGTATTTAATAAACATACCTCATGACTATATATTTCTTTACTAATAAAATGACCTTTTCAAAAGGAAAATTACAAGAAAAATACATAAATTTCTGAGCCTAAAATGTAATAAAAATTAAACTGTATTAGACTAGGAAAATTTTATTACATAAAGTGCTCATAAGATAGAAAAAGCGCTCAAAGATCTCAATAGATAAACAGTCAAAGATCACAAAAACACAATGCCATTTGAGGACAAACAACTATGGGTAACATAAGGAAATCAATATTCATCTTTAATCAACAAAATGCAAATTAAAATGAGGTAACTTTTATAGATGAGAGAAGCTAAAAGTATAAATAATCATACCCAGTACTTTTGAAGGAACGGTAAAACTGCAACCTTCATGCATTTGTGGCTACATGCATTTATAAGGTAGGTGTTTGTGCAGAGTGCAGGCTCTGGAGAGGGATGCTCTGGGGCAAATCACCTCCCACCACTTTCTTGTTGTGAATCCAGGCAAATGACTTAATCTCTCCTGAGCTGTAAAATGGGGATAATAATAGGACCTCCTGATATTTCTTATTGAGACAACTTAATGAGTCAGTACCCATAAATCTTTCAGAATGGTAAACATTCAATAATTATTAACTATTAATAATTGACTATATATCAACCAAAATTTTAACAGGAAACATATGACACTCACGAATTAGCATAATTCAATGAAAGTTTGTTTTCAAAAGAATTAATCAGATGGTGTGTGTAGGGCGTAAGGAATCCGCAAGACATAGTTGAGAGACCTGGGGCTAACAGCAGACAGCTGTTATTACCCCGAGTCCTGAGGGATGACACATGGGAGGAATTACTGAAACACAGAATAGTTATGTACAAAAGGAGTCCTGGAGAGAAGTGACCTTCCATCAAGGGACAGAGCCAGCCTGAGGCAAGCCCTTAAGTAGGGAGCCAGGGGAATATGTGCCCTGACCTTATTTTTCTCTTCTCTTGCCAGGGCTCCCCATTGGCTAAACCCAACTATCAGCTTGTGTGAAGCCAGCTGATGCAGCCAAGGCAGTTCAGCCTCCTGGCATAGAGAACAGGGTGCAAAAGGAAGAAGAGTAGATATGGAGTCTATCTGGCATGGGCTATGTACAAGGCCCTTTTAGAGAAAGAGGCAGAGATCAGATTAGGTAGAGGGCTATAAATCCCCGCCAGACCTTTCTGCCTTTTCCAAGGACTCTTTGGGGAAAGCAAATGCATTTCTTTTCTTTTTCTTGCAGAGCATCTCTACCACTGTCCTTTGATCCAAGGAGCCACTGGAGCACAGGCCCTGAAGATCCAGTGTCTCTGAAGCATTTCAAAGTGTTCAAATAAAGTCCCTTTTTAGGGGCTGCTCTCACACCCAATAATGCTGCTGATTAAGCATCACTAGGCTGGGACTGACATACTTTGAGGAAACGAGTGAGGGCAATCCACAAGCATCAGAAAAAAATATGATGAGATTTTAAGCCCCATGTAAGATAGAAATGCTTATGACAGGCGCTAATACTTCATCCTCTAGGACAAATCCTTTCCATGGCTGAACCCATGGTTAACGACCAATGATCAATTATGATAACTGACCAATGGTCACTTTTATCAGGTTGAAATATATTCTCATCAGAAGCATTTTCTAATATTTTACTTTCGAGTATAATCAAGGGATACAAAAAGCTCAATAAAACAATGGTAAATTACACAGATTAGTAAATATTTAATTAAATAATTCATATTTAATGAGAAGATAGATATAAATATATAGCAGTTCCATGGTTAAAATAACTGAGAAAATTTGAAAAATAATCATAATTCACCATTGCATGTATAGAGAGTTTTATTTTTTTTTGTTTTTAATTTTCATTATTTATTGACCCCTGACCTATCACTCTCCAAACCCCATCTCTCCCTCCACCCATCTCTAGTATCTTTAGGTTTATTCTTTCCTTCTGAAAGTTCAATGTATTGTTGTGATCTTTTTCTTTGTTTCTTTCTTACTTCCTTTCTTCCTTCCTCCCTTCCTTCCTTTTTTCCTTCCTTCCATCCTAGTACCCAGTTATGAGTGAGAACATGCAGTATTTCTCTTTCCTTGTCTGGCTTATTTCACTTAACATAATCTTCTCCAGACTCATCCATGTTGCTGCAAATGGCAGAATTTCATTCTTTTTTATGGCTGAGTAGTATTCCACTATGTGTATACTACATTTTCCTTATCCAGTCATCCGTCAATGGACACTTAGGTTGGTTACATATTTTGGCTATTGTAAATAGAGCTGCAGTGAACATGGGAGTACAGGTATCCCTCCAACATGATGATTTCCATTCCTTTGGATATATACCCAGTAGTGACATTGTTAGATCATATGGTAGTTCTATTTGTTGTTTGAGGAATCTCCATGCTGTTTTCCATAATGTATAATTTACAGTCCCACCAGCAGTGTAGAATAGTTCCCCTTTCCCCACATCATTGCCAGCATTTGTTATTCTTGGTATTTTTAATAATGGCCAGTCTAATTGGGGTGACATGATATCTCAATGTAGTTTTGCTTTGCTTTTCTCAGATGACTAGTGGTGCTGAGCATTTTTTCATGTACCTGTTGGCCATTTGCATGACTTCCTTTAAAAATGTCTATTCATCTCCTTTGCCCATTTTTTAAATGGGTTATTTGTTTTTTTACTGTGTAGTTGTTTGAGTTCCCCGTATATTCTGGATGCTAATCCCTTGTTGGACATATAGTTTGCAAATATATTCTCCCATTCCATAGGTTGATTTCTGCTATGTTAATGTTTTGCTTTGTTGTGCAGAAACTTTTTAGTTTGATATAATCCCGTTAGTTTATTTTTTCTTTTGTTGCTTATGCTTTTGCGGTCGTACTCATAAAGTCTTTGCCCAGTCCTACTTCCTGGAGTGTTTCTCCTATGTTTTCCTTTAGTAATTTAATGGTTTGGGGCCTTATATTTAAGGCTTTAATCCATTTTGAGTTGATTTTGATATATGGTGAGAGGTACAGGTCCAGTTTCATTCTTCTGCATATGGAAGTCTAATTTGCTCAGGGCAATTTATTGAACAGGCATTCTTTTCCCCATTCTATGTTCTTATTCCTTCTGTCAAAGATCAATTGGCTGTAAGTATGTGGGTTGATTCCTGGATTTATTATTCTGTTTAAGTGATCTGAGTGTCTGTTCTTATGACAGTACCATGCTCTTTTGGTTAACATAGCTTTGGAATATGATTTGAAGTCAGGTAGTGTTATGCCTCTGGCTTTATTTTTTGTGTGTTCAGGATTGCTTTGACTAATCAGGGTTTTTCGTTGTTCCATACGAATGTTAGAATTGCTTTTTCTATGGATGTGAAGAATGTCATTGGTATTTTAATGGGGATTGCATTGAAACTGTAGATTGCTTTGGGTAGAATGGACATTTTCACAATGTTAATTCTTCCCACCCAAGAGCATGGTGCATCTTTTCACCTTTTTGCATCCTCTTTAATTTCTTTCAGTAGTGATTTGTAGTTCTCATTGTAGAGCTCTTTCACCTCTTTGGTTAAATTGATTCCCAGGATTTTTTTTTTAATTTTTTTTTTATGGTGACTATTATAAATGAGCTTGCTTTCTTGATTTCATTTTCTGCTAGTGTGTTACTGGAGTATAAAAATGATAGTGATTTTGGGGTGTTGATTTTGTATCCAGCAACATTACTGAAATTGTTAATCGGCTCTAAGGGTTTTTTGATAAAGTCTATAGGTTTTTCCATATACAAGATCATGTCATCTGCAAACAAGGACAGTTTGACTTCATCCTTTCCAATCTGGGTGCCCTTTATTTCATTCTCTTGCCTGATTGTTCTGGTTAGTATGTCTAATACTATGTTAAATAGGAGTGGTGAGAGTGGGTATCCTTGTCTTCTTCCTGTTCTTAAGGGAAAAACTTTCAGCTTTTCCACATTCGGGATGATATTGGCAATTGGTTTGTCATAAATGGCTCTTATTGTGTTGAGATAATTACCTTCTATACCTAATTTGGTGAGATTCTTTATCATGAAGTAATGTTGAATTTTGTGAAATGCTTTTACTGTATCTATTGAGATAATCATTTGGCTTTTGTCCTTGGTTTTTTTGATACGGTATAGCAAATTTATTAACTTGACTATGTTGGACTAACCTTGCATCGCTGGGATGAATCCCACTTGATCATGGTGTATATTTTTTTCGGTGTATTGCTGTTTTCTTTTTGCTAATATTTTGTTGAGAATTTTTGCATCTATGTTCATCAAGGATATTGGCCTGTAATTTTCTTTTTTTGTTGTATCTTAATCTGGTTTTGGTAAAATGGCAATTCTGGGCTCATAGAATGAGTTTGGGAGAATGTCTTCTGTTTCAATTTTTTTAAAAGTATGAAGAGAAGGGGTATTAATTCTTTTTTAAAGGTTTGCTAGAATTCAGTAGTAAAGCCATCTCAACCTGAGCTTTCCTTTTTGGAAGATTTCTGAAAACTGCTTCAATCTCATTGCTTATTATTGGTCTGTTCAGGTTCTCTATTTCTTCTTGCTTCAATCTTGGTAGTTTGTATGTGTACAGAAATTTATCCATTTCCTCCAGGTTTTCATATTTGTTGACACACAGTTGTTTTTAGTAATCTCTAATGATTCTTCATATTTCTGTGGTATCAGTTGTAATGTCTCCCTTTTCATTTCTGGTTTTTGTTATTTTGGTCTTCTTTTTTTTTTGTTAATGTAGGTAATGGTTTGTTTCATTTTTCTTCTCAAAAACCAACTTTTTGTTTCATTGATCTTTGGTGTGTTTTGGGGGTCTTTATTTCATTCAGTTCTGCCTTTATATTAATTATTTCTTTCCATCTACTACTTTTAGGATTGGATTGTTATTGTTTTACTAGTTCTTTGAGGCATAGTATTATGTCATTTATTTGAAGTCTTTCTATTCTTTTGATGTAAGCTTTTATTGCAACAAACTCCCCTTTGCAGTATCCCATGGGTATTGGTATTATGTATCTTTATTTTCATTAGTTTCAAGACTTTTTTGATTTCCTGTTTAATTTCTTCTTTGATCCACAGATCATTAAGGAGTATATTGTTTAGTTTCTATGCCCTTGAGTATTTTCCAGAAAATTTCTTGTAATTGATTTCCACTTTTAATCCTTTGTGGTCTGAAAAGATACTTGAAATGATTTCAACATATTTGAATTTGCTGAGACTTGATTTGTGACCTAACATGTGGTCTGTCCTAGAGAATGTTCCATGTGCTGATGAGAAGAATGCGTATTCTGTAGTTGTTGGATGAAATCTTCTGTAGATATCTGCCAGGTCCAGCTGGTTTAAGGAGTAGTTTAAGTCCTGTGTTTCTTTGTTGATTTGTTACCTGGAAGATATGTCCAATGCTGATAGAAGGGTGTTCAGGTCAACCACTATTATTGTATTAGGAGCTATCTCTTTTTTTAAGTCTAAGACTGTTTGCTTTACATATCTTGGTACTCCCATATTGGGTGTATACATATTCATGATTGTTATGTCTTCTAACTGGACAGATACCTTTATCATTACATAATGGCTTTCTTTGTCTCTTTTTATGGTTTTTCGGTTGCAAGTCTATCTTAGCCAATGTACGAATACCTACTCCTGCTCATTTTTGGTTTCCATTTGCATGGTATACCTTTTTGCATATTTTCACTTTTATTCTGAGTTTGTCTTTATAGGTGAGGTTGGTCTTTTGAAGACAGTGTATAGTTTGGTCTAGCTTCTTAATCCAATCAATCAGTCTGTGTCTTTTGAATGGATAATTTAATCCATTGAAATTCATAAGAACCCATGGGTTGTTATTATAGGTTGTTATTATTTCATTTATGGTTTTATTGATAAATATTGCTTTACTCCTATCATTATATTGCTTACTGTTTAGATGTTTTAAATACCATTTTTTTCTTTCTTCCCTTTAATTTTACATCTTCAATGTTAGTTGGATTTTTGCAATGACATGATTTAGCATTCTCTTTGTCATTTGCATTTTTGTTTTAATGGCAGGATTTGCTCTTCCTTGTAAATCTGTGATAGTGATTATCATTTTCAGATTCTGGATGCAGGACTCTGGAGAATTTCTTGCGGGGTTGGTTGTGTGTTTATGTTTGCCTGGGAAACACACTATTTCTCACTCATTTCTTAAGGATAACCTTGCTGGGTATAGAATTCTTGGCTGGCAATTATTTTTTTATTTTAGTATTTCAAATATATCATCCCATTTTCTTCTGGCCTATAAGGTTTCAGTTGAGAAGTCTGCTGTTAGTCTGATGGGGGCTTCCTTATGGGTGAACTGAGGCTTTTCTCTTGCTGCTTTTAGAATTCTCTCTTTGTCTTTGAGTTTTGCCAGTTTGACTATTATGTGTCTTGGAGAGGATCCTTTTGGACTGAATCTGTTTGGAGATCTTTGGGCTTCCTGGATCTGAAGGTCTGCATCTCTCCCTATACCTGGTAGGTTTTCTGTTATTACTTCCTTGAATAGGTTTTCAATGCCTTTTCCTTTCTCCTCCCCTTCTGGAATACACATGATTTGGATGTTTGTGAGCTTGAGGTTGTCTGCTAGCTCTCTTAAATTTTCTTCTTTTTTGAAAATTAGTTTTCCCTTTTTTTGTCTGTGTGGATTATTTCAAAATGGCCATCTTCAAGGTCGGAAATTCTATTTTTCTGCTTGCTCTAGCCAGCTGCTCAAGCTTTCTGGTTTGTTTTTTATTTTGTTGAATGATTCCTTCATTTCTGGAAGTTCTGTTACATTCTTTTTTTAAGTTGTTAATCTCTTTGTAAATTTCCTCCTTCATAACCTGTATTTTTCTTCTGTAATTTTCTTATTTCATTTTGTTCTCTAATTGATTCTTCTCTTTTCTCTTTGAGTTTTCTTAAGATCAGTTCTTGGAATTCCTTTTCAGACATCTCAAGGATTTCTTGCTCCATGGGGTCTGGTACTTCAGAATTAGCATTTTCCTCTGGTGGTATGATATCTTCTTGTTTATTTATAGTTCTAGTATTTTTGTTGTTATTGTTTGGTCATCTGGTAGGTCACTTGTTTCTTTTATTACTCTGGAGTGGGATATGAAGGGAACGAGTTCCTCCTCTATTTGTAGGTTTTGCTGGTGACTCTTCTTGTATCAATGCAGTTGAGTGTGCAGTGGGCTGCATGAGCTCCTGTTTGTTCAGTGGGTGGGACTCTTAGGATTGGTGACAGCTGCATTAGGGTCAGCATGTGGAATGGTGCTCAATTAGGCACCCACTCTGTCAGTGGGCAGGCACCTCTGGGAATCAGGTATGCATGGGCAGGCCTGCAGCTATGTCAGAGTTGGCATTTATTTATTTTTTGCCTATGAATATTTCAAATGCTAAAGAATAAATGCACTAAAAAAATCTAATGAAGAATGACTGCATTAAACTAAAGATGGATTTTCTCCAAGCCATTATAAAAATAATGTTTATACTTCCTCCATAAAAGCTCTTGAATTTAAAACACAACAGACAATGACAGCAGTGAAGATGGCAAGCTCTTCTCATTTCCATCTCAGGATGCGTTTGGAGCCTGTTCCTCTCCTCTCACTTCCTTTCTCCCATTGTATGTTTTTGGCAGCTTCCTCTTCTCCTTTCTCTTGGTCTTCATTCAAATTGGCTCCAGAAAATGAAAGGTAAGAAGAGGTATTACATGCTTTTCATGTTCCTCCTTGCTGGGAATCTTTTATACAGGAAAAGCAGGGAGGACTCACCAACATTAAGCTGGCTGGAATGCATTGCCTTGTGAGTGAAGCAAAAGGAAAAGAAAAGCAGATCACTTGATAATACCCATAGCAGCTTCAAGGGTAAAGAACTTGCTATAATTATCTTTAGTCCAAGTTCCTTTCTCTGGCCTTCCCCATAAGTGATTTCTTTTTCTTCTTTATTCCAAATTACCAATAGTCTAGAAGACTAAAAAAAGAATAAAAAATTTGAAAAAAATCACTTTCATCCTATCAATATGTGGAAAAATATTAGTGTTCCCAATTTTATTAATCATACCTTTATTTAGATTTATTATTACTACTTATATTTCTAAATAATCATCATCATGTGGTTATATTTACTGAAGTAGATTATCAAAATGCATAACATAGCTTTTCCATTAACTCTTTCACATTAATGATTTGCTATTTAGTAAATTACTATTTCCCAGCACTAAAAGGCAGAAAGCCAGTGGCTTGAATGATTTTCCAAAGTGCCTATTAATAAACACCCAAGGCATATATTAAAATGCTAGAATGCAAGTTCTTTGGGAAGTACATAAGCATGTAAACTGAGATTTTTAGAAATGTGCATTAACACTTTCATGACTATAGCATACTGCTCAACAAGTTCTAGGTTTGCTCATCATTCCAAGTTTTGGTATATTTCTATTTGTGGTAATTTTGTAATGATTTGGACTGAATCAAAGCTTTCTAATTTCATTGCTGTATTGGAAAATGCTAAATGACCATTTGCAATTTTATTTCAAAGGTTTCTGATTATGTTACTCCATTTTTCATTTCAGTCTGTTAGAAGCAGTTAAAGATTGAAAGGACATAAAAACACAGGTGGTGAGGTTTTACCTTTTTTAAGTTCTTGAGATATTAATTAATCTAATTGTTAAAAAGCATCATCTATATAATGCAATGGTTATAATCTCTTTTTAAATGTTGGTAAGTCTAAGATTTTTGAAAGTTTTCTTCCAATTAAATAGTTCATGTAAAGATAATTATAGACTCACATAAAGTTGTAAGAAATAATGAAACATACTGTGTTACCATTACCCTTTTTCCTCCAATGACAACGTTTTGCAAAACTGTAATACAACATTACACCCAGAAAATTGGCACTAACACAATCAAGATGCAGAACATTTCCGTTATTACAAGGATCCCTTGTGTTCTCCTTTTATAGCCATGGTCCCATCCCTTCAGCCCTTATCCCCTCCTTTATCCCTGGCAGCATGTTCTTCATTTCTATCATTTTGTCTTTCATGAATGTTATATAACTTGAATCATACAGTATTTCATTTTCTGAAATTGGAATTTTTTATTAAGCTTAATTCTCTGGAGATTCATCCAAGCTTATGTCTGTATTAATAGTTCATTCCTTTTTGTAGCTATATAGTATTCCATGGTATAGTTGTAACACAGTTTGTTTAAATATTCACCCACTGAAGGATAACTGGGTTGTTTCCAGTTTTAGGTTAGTATGAAAAAGCTGAGATAAACATTTGTGTAAAGTACACATAAGTATTGTGCACATAAGTATTCATTTCTCTGGTATGAAAGTCCGGGAATGTAATTGCTGAGTCATATGTCAGTTGCATGTTTAGTCTTTTAAGAGACTGCCAAACTGTTTTCTGGAATAACTATGCTATTTTACATTCCCATCAGTAATATATGGGTAATCTAGTTTCTCTGCATCTTCACTTTCATTTGGTGCTGTCACTATATTTATTTTAGCCATTCTGATAAGTGTATTGTGGTGTCCATTTGTGGTTTTAATTTTTATCTCCCTAATGGCTAATGTTGTCAACACCTATTCATGTTTTTTTCCCACCTATTTTCTTTAGTGAAATGCATTTTTATATCTTTTGTCAATGTTCTAAATGGATTTTTGCTTTTTTACTGTAGAAATTGAGAGTTCTTCATATATTCTGGATGCTCCCTTTTGTCAGATAATATGGTTTGCAAATATTTTCTTCCACTATGTAGCTTGTCTCTTCATTCTTTAATAGGGTATTTGGATGAAGTCAACTTCAATTTTTTTCCCTTTTATTTATTCTGCTTTTTGTGTCAAGTCTGAGAATTTTCTGCTTAGGTTTAGATCCCAAAACTTTTTTGTTTTTTGTTTTTTTTTCCTAAAAGTTTTATACTGTTATGTTTTACTCTTAAGTACTTGAGTCTGTGATACAGATTGAGTAATTTTTGAGTAACTTTTGTATGTTATAAGACTTAGGTTGAGGGTTTTTTCTTTTCTTTTTTTCCTTTTAAAAAATTTTTGATGAATTATTAATCTCTTCAGCACCATTTACGGAAAAGGCTATCTTTCCTGCATTGAATTGCTTTTGCACATTTGTCAAAATGATGCACTCATACCTTTGTCAAAACTCAGTTGGGCAAATATTTTTGTCAAAACTCATTAGGGCAAATTTTGTGTAGATATATTTCTGAGTTCTATTTTCTTTTCCATTGGTCTGTATCTTTCCCTTCACCTAATCACACAGTCTTGATTACTGTAGGTCTTGAAATCAGAGACACTGATTCATCTCATATTCTTTTACAAAAAAATTTATAAAGTGTTTAGCTATTTAGTTTCATTGCCCATCTATAGCTACAAAAAGTTTTTCTGAGATTTTCAAAAGAAAGTATTAAACCTGTATATTAATTTGGGGAAAATTGGCATATTTTGTATGCTGAATCTTCCAAGCCATGAACGCAGTATATTTGTCTATTTAAGTCTTCATTGATTTCTTTCATTGTCATTGTGCAGTGTTCCAGATATAGGTCCCATACATGCTTCGTCAGATTTACACGTAAGTATTTCATTTACTTTGAGCAATTGTCAATTGTACTATAATTTTAAGATTTTCATTGTGTTAATTGCTAGTGTTTAAAAATACAGATACTTTTTGCATATTTATCTTGGGTCTTGCCACCTTGCTAAGCTCACTTATTATTTCCAAGAATTTTCTTGTAAATTCCTGAAGATTTTCCATGTAGATAATTTTGTCATGTGAAAATAAATAGCTTTATCTCTTCTCTTCTTATCTGTGTGTATTTTCTTTTCTTTTCTTAACTTACTGGCTAAAACTTCCAACACCATGCTGCATAAGAATGGTAAGAGCAGACATCTTTGCCTTCTTCCCCATGTTAGGGAAAACGTTGTCTTTCTCAATTACGTAATATTATCTGTAAGTTTCTTGTACATGTGCTTTATCAATTTGAGAAAATTCCTCTGTATTTCTATTTTTCTCAGACTTTTAAATTATAAGTGAATGGTGATTTTTCAAGTGTTTTTCTCTGTTAATTGGCACAGTCATGTAATTTTTCTACTATAGCCTTTTAGTATGGTGGATTACATTGATTGGTTTTGAACATCTAACCAACATTACATCCCTGGGGTGGGGGGAATAAAACTGTACTTGGTCATGGTGCATAATTATTTTTATATGTTGCTGAATGCTATTTGGTACTACATGAGTGACGAGTAGTGGTCTATAGCTTACTTTTATAGTACAGTCTTTGTCTGGTTTGGGTACCTGGATAATATTAGCTTCACAAAATGAATTAGGGAGTGCTCCCTCCTCTTCTATTTTCCGGAAAAGAATGTGTTGATACGATGTTACTTCTTCTTTAGATAAGTAGTAGAATGCTGCAGTGAAACAACGTGGATCTGGAGATCTGTTTTTTGGGAGTTTTTAGAATGATGAATTCAATTTCTTCAAAAGTAATAGGGCTATTCAAATTATCTATTTCATATTGGGTCACTAGCTGCAGATTGTGTTTATTGAGAATTGTTTCATTTCATATAAGTTGTAAAATTTATGTGTGTAGAGTTTTTCTGAGTATCTTCTTATTATTCCTTTGAGGTTTGCAGGGTCTGTAGCAATATTCTCTGTTGTCTAAGATATTGATAATTTGTGTCTTTTTTTCTTTGTCAATGCTCCCAGAGTCATTTTACTGCTTGATTTTTTAAAAAGCTAGCTCTGCTGTTTATTTCATTTAGAGTCTCTATTTTTTCAGTTTCAGGTTTCATTGATTTCTATAATTTATTATTACATTTCTTCTGCTTGCTTTGTCATTATTTCACTCTTCTTTTCCTAGGTTCTTGATTTGTATGCTCAGGTTATTGATTTGAGAGTTTTCCCATTTTCTAATATATGCCTGCAGTGTGATAAATTTATTTCTCAACACTGCTTTAGTTGTGATGTACAAATTTTGATATGTTGCATTTTTATTTTTATTCAGTTCTATGCATTTATTTTTGTTTTCCCTTAGACTCTCTTGTGCTGTAGGTTATTTAGAAGTGTGTAGTTTAGTTTGCACATGTTTGGAGATTATCTTGTTATTTTTCCTATTTATCTCTAATTTGATTCCCTTGGTTTAGAAATTTGTTGATGTTTGTTTGATGGCCTAGGATATGGCCTGTCTTCATGAAAGTTCCAAGGGCATTTGAAGAGAATTTTATTCTGCTCCTTTTGGATACAGTGTTTGATCAATATTGATGGGATTCTACCAGTTGATGGTGTTTGTGGGTTCTTCTAAATCCTTGTTGATTTCCTGTTTGCGGGTTCTATTAATTGTTGGTAGAAGTGTGTTAAAGTCTCCCTGCATATTACAATTTGAACATTCTCTCCAAAACTCATATTGAAATTTAATTGCCAATGTAACAGTATTAAAGGATGGGTCCCTTAAGAGGTGATTAGGTCATGAAGACTCTGCCCTCATGAATAGATTAATGCCTTCATTATAGGAATGGTTTGTTTATCATGATAGTGGATTCCTGATAAAAAGAATGAATTTGGCCTAATTTCCTCTCTTTTTTTGTGTGCTTGCTTTTCTTTCTGCCTTTGGCTATGCGATGACCTTTGCCAGAAGCTATGCTCTTGGACCTTCCAGCCTCCAGAATCATGAGCTAAATAAACTTCTGTTCTTTATAGATTGTCCAGTCTATAGTATTCTGTTACAGCAGCAGAAAACAAACTAAGGTGCTGCATAATTGTGAATTTGTCTATTTTCCCTTTCAAATCTATCAAATTTTCCTTCATGTATTTTGCACCTCTATTCTTGGTACATACACATTTAGGATTGCTATGTCTGCTTGGTAGATTGACCATTTTATCATTATGAAACATTTATCTTAGTCTCTGGTAATTTTCCTTTCCTGAAATCTACTTCATCTAACAGTAATAAAGCCTCTCCTGCTTTCCTTTGATTAATGTTTGCATGATGTATATATTTTTTTCATTCTTTTACTTTCAACCTGCCTATATCATATCTGAAATAAGAGTCTGGTAGATAGCATATATTTGGTATTATTTTCTTACCCACTGTTCTAATCTTTGTCTTTCAATTGGTTTATTTAGATCACTCACATTTAGTATAATTAAAAATTAAGCAAACCATTTATTTTTGTTTTGTTTGCTCTCTCCATTTTTCATTGTTTTGTTTTTTTGTTTCCATTCCTGTGGGTTACTTGTACCTTTATTACAATTTCATTTCAATTTATCTATAGTGTTTTTGAGTGTATCTCTTTATATAGCAACCACTAAATACACAATCTATTGTGTCATCATTATACAAATTCAAAGAAAGTATAAAAATCTTATCTCTTCTTACATCTCTTTGCCTTGCCCTTATACAATATAATACTCTCAAATATTTCCTGTACATATTTTTAGAACCACAACAGATAATTTTATATTTTTTTCTTTAACTTTCAAACATTATTTAAAAACTCAAGAGAAGGAAAGACATTTGAGTTTATCCATATTTTTGTTTACCATGTATTTTCCTCCCTCCAGATGTTCTATGGTTCATTTTATAATCTTTGTGTGTGTGTGTGTGTGTGTGTGTGTGTGTTCAGAGAACTTTTTTCTTTTGCATAGTATTCACATTGTATTGAGTTCTATAAGTAATCTAGACAAGATGCAAGGTATACAGCAGGAAGCACATAAGTAATATGCAAATACTACAGTACTTTTATATAAGAGACATGAAAAAGTATAATAAAATTTGAACATCTGAAAATTTTGGTTCTCACCAGTGGACTGGAACTAATCCTCTGTGGATATCCAGAGACATCTGTACATTCATAGGGCTTCTACTTTGTGTGAGTTCTCTGATGCATCTTGAGCTGTGACTTTGGGCTAAAGGTTTTTCCACACTCATTTTATTTATTTTTTATTTATCATTATACAATGTAATTGATTTTTGTGGCCTTTTACCAATTTCTCCCTTTCCTCTCTCCCTCTCCCCCTTTCCCACTCCTGGCAAAATCAGTTTGTTCTCTTCTCAACAAGTTCAAGGAATTATTGTGATTGTTATGTCTTTTTTTTTCTATTTATTTGTTTGTTTGTTTAGTTTTATTAGCTCCCACATGTAAGTGAGAATATGCAGTATTTCTTTTTCTGTGCTTGGCTAATTTTACTTAACATAATTTTCTCTAAGTTCAGAGAACTTTTTAGCATTCTCTTGGTGCAGATGATAAATTATTTTAGTTTTCCTCCTTCTGAGAATGTCTTGATTTTCCATTCATGACTGAAGTATATTTTTCCTGGGTATATCATTCTAGCTTGACAGTTCTTTTCTTTCAGCACTTGAAATATATTGTGCCTCTTTCTTCTGGCCTCTATGGTTTCTGATGAGTGATCCTCTGTCATTCAAATTATTTTTCCCCCTGTATGTAAGGTGTTTTTTGTTTTTTCTGGATGTTTTCAAATTCTTTCCTTGTTTTTAGTTTTCAGAAATGTAAGTGCAATGTGTCTTGGTATAAATATGTATTTTTTTGTTTTTCCCTATTTAGTGCTCACTCAGCCTACTGAAGCTGTAGGTTTATATCTCTTGCCAAATGTGAGACTTTTTAATGGTTATTTTTCAGATTACTTTTTCACTCCCACTCTTATTTGTATCTCCTTGTAGGACTCCAATGATATGAGTGTTTTGTCTTTTGTTACACTCCACAAGTTTCTAATTCTCTGTTCATTTCTTTTTTTTAGTCTATTTTCTCACTGTCGTTCAGATTGCTAATTTGTATTCTTTTACTTCTCTTTACTTGATTTCATTGATTCTTTTGTGTCTCCTACATTCTGCTCTTGGCCTTTCTCTCTATTAAGCTTTTGATGCCAACTATTGTATTTTTCATTTCTAAAATTTCCAGTTGGTTCTGCTTTGTATCTTCATTTTTTTTTTCTGAAGTTTTCTATATCTTTACTGAGGCTTCCTGCTCTTTTCATTTGTTTCAAGCATATTCATAATTGCTTATTGAAATGTTTCTATAGTGGCTGCTTTAAAAATCTTTGTCAGATCATTCCAAAGTCTATCATTTTGGTGGTGGCATCTATTGTTTACCATTTTTCATGCAGTTTGAGATCTTCTAAGTATAAAAGTAAGTTTCTACTATAAATTGGATATTTTCATATTATAATATGAGATTTTGGATCCCATTTAAACTTTCTGTTTTAGCTGTTTTTCTATTGCCCACTCTAGTAGGGGGAGAGACATGCTACTTCATTAGTGAAAGTTAGTCTCTGTTGACACCTAAATTAGGAGCTCATTGCTGCTGAGCAAGGGTGGAAGTTACATCTCTCTACATGGTTTCTACTGACATCACAGTGGGATGGCCTCATTACTGCTTGGTGATAGTGAAAATTCTGATGATCCACTGAGCCTCCTCTAACACCACCCCAGTGGTGAGTGAAGGTAAAACTTCAGGATCCCTATTTTGTCACCCATGACACTGGGTGGGAGGTGAGGGAACACTTATTACCAGATGGATAAAAGTTCTGGCTCCCTACTTGACCTTTTCTTATAACATCCTGCCAGAGGTTTAGGACACTTTGTTATAGCCTCATTAGCATGGAATTCTAGGCTCACCACTCAGATTAGCTGGTGTGGTTGAAAATGGCACCACATATTTTTTTCTATAATGTTTGTATACAGTGGATTGATTATTGTTTAAAAGGTTTCAGTCTTGGTAGGCTTCCCCTTTCCTGGTCCTTTGGCTAGAGACAGCAGGCTTTTCTTAGGACATTTTTTTTTTTTTTGGTTTATACCTGTTGGCATTTCCGAGTTGCCAGATTCTTCAGTACTTAGTCTAGGACATATGAGGCAAAAAAAAAAAAGAAAAAAATGCAGAAAATCTGACACTGTGTCATTTCTCCAGTCCCAAGGTCCCTGACTGATCTAACTTCTTTTCGCCTTTCTGAGTCCTCTTAGTTTGTTTTATATATAATGTCCAGGGATTTAATTTGTACTTAGTAGAAGAAATAGAGAAAATCACATCTACTTTATCATTCCAGAAGTGTCTCCTGATTTTATTTTTTAAAGATTCCTCTTCTGGTAGTGATTTTCAATTTTTTTTTCCCAAAGGAAAACTTAAACAAAAGTCATTCTTAGAATGAGGGTAAAACTAAAATTATTTAAAGAAAAGATGTTTTGGGCTTCAGACTCTGGGGTTCTTAACACTGTTGCAATAAAGCAAGAGTAAAAAGTGCTGGATTTAGGCATAGCGTAGTCCTAAATCTTGACTTTTTTCTATGGCTGACAGAAGGACAAGAGCAAGAACTCTTTCAAGGGTCTCTAATGAGCCAAAATGTGACAGTAATCACTATCACTGTCCCCTCTTTTATAACTAACAGGATACATTCTCATTGGTTGAGAAATATAAAGTGATTTCTCATCACTTGATAAATAACAATTGTCAAGATTGACAATGGCAGTTTCTTTAATGAAGGTTACATTTATCATCTATTAAAGAAATATATGTTGAGTACCTACTGTGTTCCTGGCATAATGTGCACTAGTCAGGGCTGGTTACATGATGTGTGGGTTCAAGTGAAAAAAAAATGTGGATCTGCTTATTCAAAAAGCAGGGGGGAATGCCATTAAAAATACTAGCACATACAACCCTTTTTTCCCCACTCTGTTTCTCGACCTGTCCAGGTGTATTGTACTCATTTTTGCTACTTAGTTTTGTGCTCCCTCAGGTAATGAGATACTCTATGTCCTAAGAATCTCCTCTGCCCTCGGAACCACTGCCACAGCTCACAGTAGACAAGCCACCCCAAGAGATCACAGCTTCTGTGCCAGGGCATGGCACCTGCTTCAGATGTAGGTGAGAAGTTTGGTAGTAACTTGTGAATGTGCCATGGTTCTACCAGCCTTGCATAGGGATAGCTGCCACCATGCCCTATCCTAAGACACAGGGGTCCATGCATCTAATCCCAACCCTCCCTGAACACAGGCACCCACTGGGGGCAGGGGCATCAAATAGGAGGTTAGGTAGTGCCCAGGGTGCAGGGATGGGGAAATGGACAGCCTAGATACTATGCCAGAGGGGCAAACAGGAGGCAGGATCATGTGTGAGCCAAGGCTCCAAGCCAATGACTCCAGCTTCATTGGACCATAGGACTTTACTTACAAAGCATAAATAAATTTAAAGATAAACTTAAAAATTTGAAGATGGCAGCCACAAAGCATTAAACCTTAAGCATGGGATCTTTCTCAGGACAGGTCTCCATGTGACTGCACTCTTCTCATGCCATGAAGCTGGCTCTGTCACTAGGACAGAAGGAGGTGATGCCTAGAAATTCTTTTCAGGACTTCAAAGAAAATAGTTAAAAATAAAAACTTTAGTCTTTTAAGCACATATTTCATGTGTTTTGTTAACACACACTGAAGGAATTTGACTATTTTTTAACTAAATTGTCATGTTGTTTTGACATTTGGAAGACACTAACACTTTCAATGGCTTTGAGGAGGTGGGTCTGTTGACTCTCTCTACTTCATCATATCTTGGTATTATGGTAAAGCCACGCATTTTACTCTCATAAATTTCTTAGTGATCCCATTATTATTCTGTAATTATTCCTTCAAGACAGAAACTAAGTTCCATTACTCAATAGGGACTATTTTATTTCATCTGGAACAAAGAAGCTGCAGCTTATTTACTGTCAGTGGTGAACTGAGAATCCTCGAATGGCTCTCATCAGCATCCTTATTCTTTTCTCTCATTTTGTTTTTTAAGTAGGTCTTATTTCTTTTTTAAACTTCAGTGACACTCAGCATTAATTCTGTAGGTTGAATCAGTGTGTTCATCAACACAGATGGCTAATGGAATTGAATAAATTGGGTTGGCTTCAAATTTCTATCTGATTTTCCAGTAAAAGATATATTTTTCAAATGATCGGATAAAACACTGAAGGTCAAAATATAGATTTTATAGTTGACTTTGAGATTTGGTCATAAATTCTAATAGTAATTTTAATAATGTCAATGCTAATATAATATTTTATTGAATGCTATCTATGTATCCACACAGTGTGTTACAGGATTTATGTATCCTTACCACATTAATGTTTACATTTAGCCTTTTAGTGTTGCAAAATAAGTATTATATTGTTTCCACTTTACAGATGAGGAAGTTGAGGCACAGCAGAGTTGAATAATTTGCCTTAACAAAGTGAGAGAGGTAGTTTCCTTAACATTCAAGTCTTTCCATCCTGTTATGTCGTATCCCTGAAATGTTTTTTCTTTGCAAAGAAAAGAATATCCCTATTGCTACAATTTTTTAAAATTATGTTTTAATGATAAATCTTTCTCATGGCTGAGTGAGTAATATGTCCCATTATTTGTTGTGTTGTTGTTTGGTGTTTCTGTTTATATATTTAGTCATTACTATATATAAAAACACTTTGTATCAAGAATAAAGTTAATTTAAATAAACATTTGAAAGAACTAGTTTAAGATACTCACCCACTTGTCTTAGAAATAACAAAATTTGCCTATAATGCTCTTGACAAACAGACTTGTCTATCTTGTAACTTACACATGAAGAGTTAATTACTGAAGGACAAAAGGGACCTATGACAACTGGAATCTCTAAATATATCCTTTGATACAAACCTCAAAGACAGCATATCAATAAGGTTGCAGAGTAGGTTATTTTTAACATTTACATCATAAAGTTAATTTGGAATTTGCTTACCCTTAAGCCTTTGTTCCAATGTTTCTATCAATTCTGACCAATTCTACAACTTTTGTGTGGAACATCTCTGCAATGTAGCTTGAATCTCTGGAAATAATAGACCTGTGATTACCACAGAGTCTCATCTTTCCTAAGTGATTAAAATATATTTGATGTATTCACTTTCTTATTTATTTGATACTATCTACCTCATAATTCTTCAATATTTAGAAAAAGTTTCAAACTAAATATGATATATGTATTAGTTAGGGTTCTCCAGAGAGACAGAACCAATAGGATATGTTTATAAATATATGAGATGAAAAATATTAGGGGAATTAGGTCAACCAGTTGTGAACAGAAATCTCACAATAGGCCATCTGCAAACTGGATGCTGGTAGCATGGCTCCTCCAAGTCCAAAGGCCCCAAACCAAGGAAGGCAATGGTGACCTTAGTGTTAGTCCTAGAACCCAAAAGCTGAAGAGTCTTGAACTCTGATGTCCACAGACGAGAGAAGAGTGGTATCCCAGCCCCAAAAGATAGAGTGAGAGATTTGCCTTTCTTCTGTTTTTGTTCTCTCGGGGGCCCCAGTGGAATGGATGGTGCCTACCCATATTGAGGGTGGGTCTTCCCACCTAGTTCACTCAGGCTCTCATGCTGAGCTCTTCTGGAAACACCATCATGGACACACCTAAAAAATTAGTTTTACCAGGTTTCTCAGCATTCTTTAATCCAGTCAAGTTGACACCTAGGACTACCTTCATAGTATATTTAAAGGAGTTTACTTACATTGTTTCTTTTTCTTGTTGTTTCCTTTTCCTACAAAGACATTATTTATGTTGTTGGAAGAAAATAATAGAAATCTTAGATCTTTTATTATCTGTGTCTTCTATAATGAGAGAATTCAGCCTATGGTTAAGAGTTCAGACTCAGACGGCAGTCTGTCTCATTTTGAATCCCAATTCCATCTCACTACTGTAAGATCTTGAGAAAGTCACCTAAATCCTCTGAGTCTGCTTCTTCATTTTTACCGAATGCAAAGTGCTAACAACAGTGCCTGGTAAAAATTAGTAAGTGTTAACTATTAATATTGCTTGATTTTGTGTTGTTGTTAAAGCTAAAATCAGCTTCCCAGGTAATCCAGTCTTATAATTAGCTTCAGCATAAAGAGAGGGAGACTAGAGCTGGAGTTTCAATTGTTTTTGTGACCCTAGACTCAGAGTCAATCAAAAAATACATTAGGTCTAAAATTTATCACTTGATTCTTAGGCAAGATCTCTCTCTTCTTTCTTTCTTTTTTTGGCAGCTGGCTAGTACAGGTTTGAATCCAGACCCTGATGTTATCAGCACTGCACTCTAACCAACTGAGCTAACTGACCAGCCCAGTCTCTTTTATTTACTCAACATGACTACATAATTCATGTTTTCCCACTTATCTGAGTACCAAGTTTTCAGTAATTTTAGGCCCTTCTTGGGTTGCCCATTCTTTCATGGAAAATGATTTAAATTCTTCTGTATAAAGCATTCTTTCTCCCAAAATTGTTCTGGCTGCTTCAATACCCATTCCTCAGGATTTAGCTTTCTCTACGACTGCTTATTTGGAAAGCCTTTCTTGAACATACTCTCAACTTCCACCTGCTCCAAAACCAGTTTATGTCTTCTGCTAATTCCTTCCTCAATCTCTGTGTTTAACCAAATCATCCCACTGGATAGATTTGCTGTATTTCTTATTAGCTCCTTGGGGCAGAAACTGTATCTTCTTCAATACAGTGTCTGTCATTTAAAAGAGATACAAAACAAAGAAAAAATAAATGAATGGGATTATATCAAACTACAAAGCTTCTACACACCAAAGGAAACGACAGAGAGGAAAGACAACCCACAGAATGGGAGAAAATATTTGTAAACTGTATATTCAGTAAGGGATTAATATCCAGAATATACAAGGATCTCAAACAACTACACAGCAATAAAACAAATAATCCATTTTTAAAATGAGCAAAGGAGATGAATAGACATTTTTCAAAGGAAGACATACAAATGGCCAACAGGTACATGAAAAAATGCTCAGCATCACTAGTCATCAGAGAAATGCAAATCAAAACCACATTGAAATATCATCTTACCCTGGTTAGGCTGGCCATTATTAAAAAGACCAAGAATAATAAATTCTGGTAAGGATACACAGAAAGGGAAACACTTTACACTGTTGGTGGGACTATAAATCAGCACAGCCATTATAGAGAACAGTATGGAGGTTCCTCAAGCAACTACAGATAGAACTACCATGATCCAGCAATCCCACTACTGGGTATATGTCCAAAGGAATGGAAGTCATCATGCCAAAGAGATACCAGCACTCTCTTGTTCACTGCAGCTCTATTTACAATAGCTAAATTAAGGAACCAACCTAAGTGTCTGTTGACGAATGAATGCATAAGGAAAATGTGGTACATATATATATATATATATACACACATACACACACACATATATATATACACACACACACACACACACAATAGAATACTATTCAGCCATAAAAAAGAATGAAATTCTGCCATTTGCAGCAACATGGATGAGGCTGGAAAAAATTATAAGTGAAATAAGCCAGGTAAGGAAAGAGAAATACCACATGTCTCACTCATAACCAGGTGCTAGGAAGGAAGGAAAGAAGGAAGGAAGGAAGGAAGGAAGGAAGGAAGGAAGGAAGGAAGGAAGGAAGGAAGGAAGGAAGGAAGGAAGGAGAGAGAGAGAGAGAGAGAAAGAAAGAAAGAAAGAAAGAAAGAAAGAAAGAAAGAAAGAAAGAAAAAAAGAAAGAAAGAAAGAAAGAAAAGAAAGAAAAGATTACAACAATACATTGAACTTTCAGAAGGAGAGAACAAACCTAAGGACACTAGAGATGATGGGAGGGAGGGAGAAGATTTGGTGAGTGGTAGGTTGGGTAAAGGGCATAAAGAAAAATCCTGATTTGTGATGATGAATATGCTAATAATAAATAAATAATAAAAACTAAAAAATAAAAAATTATAAATGAGATACTATTTGGAGGGTAGGAGTTGAAGACTAGAATGGGCTACCATTCAGCTACCTGTGACCAGCAACCTTCTCTACACCCAACCTTTCTTTCCTTTTTCTTTCGCCATTCTCACCTTCTCTACTTGCTCACTAAGAATGGTAAGGTCATTGCACACAGCAGCAGAAAGAATTTTTTTTTTTTCTCTTCATTTTCCTGCATTTGGGCCAGATCCTGGACTTAGAGCAGAGTAAACTCCAGGACTATGTGGCTGGAACATGATTTATCTAACGCTTCTTTTGATGGTGATTACAGTGTTTCCACGCTATAACTTTCCAAAGTATTTTTAATGAAATAGTATGAGGCATTTTGTGAATCAAAAATAGAGTCATAGAAAACTAGTGATAGGTCTGAATAAAAAGAATCTCATGTTTAAATATGGGCAGGATATGCTGTATGGTATTGTCCTTTCTGGCATCACATATTAGAAGATCCATGAAGATCTGTAATTAACAACAAACAATTCTTTACATTACATTTCATGTTTAATTCAGTTTTGTTTAAATTATTTGACCCTGGACTCTTAGGTGCAATGTCCCATGGCACTTGTGGTCTTTGGTTCATGCCTAGGAAATTAGGTTCTTCATTAAAGCCACAACTGAAATATGCTGACAACTGCCAAAATCTACACAGATGACAATCTATACTGATTCTTTAACAAATAGGTGTTTGTGTTTGGATTTTTTGTTTGTTTTGTTTTTTGAGGATTTTTTAGGTTCTCCTTTGTGATTTTGTCCTCTTATCTCCAGTGGCCTGGGATATCATTTTAACTCATCCTTGAAATTTTTAAAGAATATCTTTTACATAGAGGCACTAAGTAAATGAATGATACTATAATCTTTTTTTTTTTTTTTTTTTTTCGTGGCTGGCCGGTATGGGGATCCAAACCTGTGACCTTGGTGCTATAAGGCTGTACTCTCACCAGTTGAGCTAACTGGCCAGCCCGATGACACTATAAAGAAACTATGAATTGTAGTATTCATCAATAACATTATGGCTCATTTTCTTGAGTCTTGGGATACCTTCTTCCTGTGAGCTTTCTATTTATTTACTTTTTAAAATGAACTAATTATTTGCACTTTGTTTGAAGGTTATGGAGTTTGTAATTAATTTTTATTATTGATTTTTTTTGTTTGAAAATTCTTCATATGTTTTTTATTTGTAGCCAGGACAACCGGGGAGACACACTTCAGCTTATGTAGCCAATGGACATTTGAATTTGGTAGTCAAAAAACAGTATGTTTGTTCTTCAATGTGTTTGCAGTACAGTGTACTTTAAATTTATTTGTAATTTTCCCCTTGTATTTTTGTTAAACTCCCTACTTATTTTCTCATATTTTTCAGACAACAGATGGGCTCCTTTCTCTTGTATGTGTTTCCATTGCTAATATCTGTAATTCAGTAGTCAGAAAAAACAGAAATTATTTTGCATCACATTTTCAATAGAAATGTTTTCTTCAAGCTGTATTTCAATTCTGAGATAAAAGGAAACATAATACTTTTACATAAACAAGTGACTTATTCGCCAGAGAAAAAATAAGAAAACCATGCTTCAATGATAAAAATGATGGTGGTACTTTTCTGCTAGTCATGGGAGCCTAAGTCAACACAAGGTCACTTCCACATCCCTCTCTTTGACTGCAGTCATTATTTGTATCACTCATATAGAGAGTTTACCCAATTGTAGTTTTCTTACTCAGCTTGTGGATTTAATGGATGGTATGTTTTATGAAGACATGACAGAATTCAAAATTAAAATTTGATTATGGCAGTTGTGTAAATAATTAAGTCTTGCAATGTAATATTGATACCTCGAGGGAAAAACACTTTTCTATGCAGTTCTCAGTCCAATAATCCTCCCAACCCAGAGATGTTACTTTGCATCTGGAAGCTATCTTGTCCTGAGCACCATCGAACAGATCTCACCAAACCAGCTCTTCATCCTTCTGTAAGAAATGTGTCCTGTGTATGTTTTTACCAAAGCTCCATAAGCTGTTCCTGGCTTGGCACTTTTCTGGTTAGAATAAACTCTTTTCTCGTGAACTAGGTGTGAGGCTGACTGAATATTTGAGGTCCAGAAGTTCACCCAGGGACTGCCATGTTTTCTCATCTTCACTCTTAAAGAGGCACGGTGTTCCTTTCAAACCTAAGTAAGGAAATCAGATAAATCAAAGTTGTCTACATCTACAGGTGCTGTAGATTGGATACCCCCCCAGCCCCCACCGCCTCATTAAGGCTGAATCTCTACTGCAATTGTTGACTGTGTGAAATTCTATTATTGCAATTGAAAGGTGGGGGCTTGAAGAGGTAATTAGGTTGTAGGACCATGCTGTAGTGAATGGATTAATAATGGTGGTCAGGGGTGTAGTTCTAAGGGCTTTAAAAGGAGAGTGATTGAGTAGGTTAGGCTCTCTCTCTGCTCCACCATTTTCACAATGTGATAACCTGCTGTCACTGTCACCACCACCAGGACCTTCACCAGATATGTTCCCTGGACTTTGGACTTCCAGCCTCTGAAACTGTAAGTGATAAATTTCATTTTCTTTATAAAGTACCCAGTTCCGTGTATTTTGTTATAAGCAAAAGAAACTTACTAATATAACAGGCCATGACAGGGAGGCGCATGGAAGTTAAAAGCCCTGTTAAATCGTACAACAGTTACTGATAATACCAAGAACAGAACATTCTATTTGCTTATCCCAAATGTGGGCCTGAGATGTAAATGCTCAACTGTATTTAAACTTTCTTCATTTCTTGCTTCTGCTATTCCTCACAACCAATTACATACAGAAAATATGCTTGGGTATTCAAAATACAATTTTCTTGTTTCTGCCTGTGCATTCAAACAGTCCTCCTTTTCCCCATCACCAGGCATAATCTCTTTTCTTATGATTCACATTTCCCCTTTTCTTCAGTTGACATTCCAAATTTTCCTTCTTCTTAAAACCTTCCTAGTTTAACTGCTTCAATATCTGATTGTAGTTTTCCTTCTCAGGTGGATTTTTGTACATTAATTTACTCATGCTACAATGTTACTGTGACCTTTTATATTTTCATCTTCCCATCTAACCTCCTCATCCCTGTCAGATAGTAAAACATCAAGGGTTCAGATCACAACTTCCATTTTCCTTGAAATTCTTTAAGGTGTTTAGTGGGACAGGGATTCAGTTTCTCTTTTCTTTCTTTGCTGCACTAAAAAATTTAAATGCAAATATTTTACCTCCAGGGACGTTTTGGGAAGAAAAGTGAGTTTTTTGGCAGCTAATGATTTGTGCCCTGTGTTTAACAGTCCAGGAGGAAAGAAGGGTTCCAAAGGAAGGTAGAAGGGGATAAACCAGAATAAGATAAGTAGTTTCCCTGAGACTACAGGGAGGGTCTAGGAAATTGGACCAGGAAGGATGGTGTTTACAGAAGAGGAGCCTGGGAGATTAGGGACAGGTGGGAGGAGGGTGACTAATATGGAAAGGGCTCAGGCACAGCTGAGAGGCTGGGCATAGTATAGTAAAGACCTCCAGTAGAGGCCTCCTTCTCAGGCCCAGAAGGCACCAGAGCTGTGTTATAGCTACAGTCACCCCCAGTGCAAGCCTTCACTGGAGCACCGGGCATCTCTCCTTCCCTCTGCTCAGGGACAAGTGGCAGGTCTGCTGCCGCACCGGGCATCTCTCCTTCCCTCTGCTCAGGGACAAGTGGCAGGTCTGCTGCCTGGCAGGAAGTTTACCTGGACAGCACTTGGCACCTCAGCAGTACTCCTCCTTCTGGGCCTGCCACCCAGCTGGCCGCTGACATCCATCTGTGTGTGTCCGCAGGTGCTAGCATATAGCAGCTCGGTCATCCCTGAAATTCAGCACAGATGTCTCTTCTGGTTTCCATTTCCTGTTTGTACATCTACTCAAGAGTCATGGACATCTCAAACTTAGTATAGCCTGAACCAAACTCAGATCTTTACCTACCCAGTTTCTTAAGCCATAAACCCGGAAGTCATTCCAGACATAGTCAAGTTACATGATTTAAAGAGGTTTAACAAAGAATCGTTTACAAAAGTGAGCATGGCGTTTAAAGAAACCACCAAGTAATAAGAAACTGCAATATTTCTGAAATAATGACAATCAGAACCAAGAGCCCATGTTTTGGCCTGAAGGGGCAGCAGGAGGGAGTGGTTACTGGAAACTGAGTCAGGGAATCTGCTTGGAAAGGACCTGAGAGCATCTGTGTCTTTCAGTCCATGTCAGTGGCCTGCCCTCAGGCATGGTGTGGGAGGGCAGGAGGAAACAATTACCTGCTGTCAATAACTTCCACATAATGCTGTAATGTGTCCTTAAACTTAAAATAAAGGGGGTGGGGTGGGTGTGGAGCACTAAACAAAGCAGAATTTAGAAAAGACCAAGCCCAAGCCAGAGACTCTGGCTGGGGCAGTGCCTGAAGGTCTCCCCACTGCCTTTGTCTGGTGGCTGCACACAGTGGGCCAGGTAGTGTTCTTGACGGCTCCGACTCTCAACCACCTGTAAGCTGACATTCTTTCTGGCTTGTTCAGTTCAGTGAGAGCCTGAAGCACCTCTTGAAATTGGTTCAGTGGTGCTCACTCACTCACTCTGACACGTAATCAAATGTTTGACTTTGGTTCCATTATCTTTTCATCAAAACACTTTGAAAAAATGATTGACACTACCAAGTTGATTCTGTTGAGGACAAACAATCTTCAAAGCAGTGTCATCTCTCCCTGATCTGGCTCAATAGTTTGCAATATTAAATTCATAAATTGAATTACTTCCACCTCTGACTGACTTTTCTTGAAAGCACATATTATTCTCTTTCTTTTTACATAATCAATCATGGATTAAAGTAGGTAATACAGGTTGTTTGCTACAGATCAATTTCTCTATAAAATCATGAAAGGAAATGCCAGAAAGAGTGTGAAGACTCTGGATTGCTAAAATAAAAGCTTTGCAAAGAAAATGTTAAACCACTTTTTCCTTTGGCTCCTCGGAAACTGCATTCTCCTCCCTTCCTAAGTTATTGTGGGGTTTTAAACCTTGCCTACACCTTCTTCAACAGTCCTCTCTTCAACAGATAGAGTCTAAATTTTCTTCTTTTGAATATTGGCTGGGCTTAGTGACTAAATTTTAACAAATAGAATGAAGAGACATGAGACAACCTATGTGACTTCCGATTCCAGTCCTAAAGACTGGCTTGCTCTCTTGAGACACAGGAGACACATACTTTTGGAGCCCTGAGCTGCCGTGTGGGAAGTCTGCCTGTGCTGAAGTTGCTGTGCTGGAGAGATCATCTTGAGATAGAGACACACCAGAGAGCTTCGCCTGGTCCGTCTCCAGCTATTCCAGCACCATATTCAGCCTCATCATTGACTGACAGAAACCACATGAGAGACCCTGACGAAGAAATGTCCATTGAGTCCAATCAGCCCCCAGAATCATGAGACATAATACTAGTAAATAATTGCTATTATTTTACATCACTAATTTGTGTGTATTTTGTCACACAGCAACAGTACCCAGAGCACTGGTCTATTCATTCATTACAATTTAAATGTTGGATGACCCTTGTCCAAGTCCTGGACCTTTTTCTTTTATCTATTACACTCTTTCCTTCAGTAATCTCATCCTCCCCCATGGCTTTAAATAGCACTTATATGTCATCTCTGAAATCTTTATCTTCAGTACTAATTTCTTTTCTAGGTTGCAAATGTCCATTTGTGTATCTGCTCAAGTGTCATGGACATCTCAAACCTAATACTGTACATCTCCAAACAGACCCTTGATTCTCCTCATCTTAGTAAATGGCAGCTGTATCCATCTTTTCCTTAAGCCATGAACTCAGAAGTATTCTAGACTAATCCATGTCTGTTATGTCCCTAAACCAACGCATCATCAAGTTCTAGCAATTCTTTTTCTACAGTTATGGAAAATGTACATTAATTTTGTCCCAACTGCTACCACTCTAGTCCAAGTGATAGTTATTTCTCACGCAGGTTAATACAATAACTTGTCAATATTTTCTTTGCTTCTAATCTTGCCACCGCCTTTGCTAGCATTCCACTATCTGTTCTTCCTACAATAGCCAGGCTAATTTTTTAAAACGTAAATCATATAACTTTACTCCACCCTGATTAAGAATATTCAGTGAGGGCTAAAATCCCATATGCCTTAACTTGGTCTAAAAGACCTAGATGATTCCACACTGCTTTCCTCTTCCACCCCATGTTGATTCACTCTTCCTTCTTCACTAGATCTGGTCACACTGGCTTTTTCTTATTTGCTCAGAAATTCTAGCCCTTTCTGGATGGTCTGTTGAATATTCTGTTTTTTCTGTATGAAATACTGTTCCTCTCTTCTCTGGCTCTACTCTCACCACCAAAAACGTCCCTTGTTGGTGCATATTCATCTTTCTGGTTCCAGCTTAAATGTCACTTCTCTCTGCCTTTGATCTTATTTTCATCTCTCTGTTAGTCCCGTTCAAAAAATGCTCTTATTTTCACTTACAAGTATTATCACATATATAATTATATCATATATAATATACATCATATATATTATAAATAAACATTATCTATAATTATAATACATATATCATATATAACTAGAGGTTATATTCACAAACTTTTTTTGTTGAATTGATTTACAGCTTAGCACTACCACTACTCTGTAAGCTCCATGACAACAGAGATCGAATCTCATTTATTCACTGCAGAACAACCAGAATTTAGAGATTTCTAGATTATAGTAGGTGCTTAATATATACATGTTAAATGAATACATGCTAAATTTGATCTTTGGGTCAATGTTTCTGTGATACTTGGAATTTTTCAAAAGCTACTCTATCAGTGACCTTGTCACCATGTAGATAGAAATGTGATCATGTACATGGACATCTCAGAGGGAGAAATCTTCACTGAAGGATAACATTTTAAGAACTTTATTCAGAGGTAAGCTAAAGTCCAAGACTAGCCTTTAGAAAAGTCATAAGACCTTAGATTACCTCTAGTTAAGAAATCTGTTAATTGATGTCTTCATTTTTCTATGAGTTCTATGCAAAGCTCAACTTCTCTTTCTACAGAGTCCACTAGAGCAAAGATCAATCAGGCCAAAAAAAAAAAGAAAACAAACAAAAATCACAACAGTATTAGTAGGGATGATTTTCCTCAATTTTATTGAGAAGCAAACCATTATCTATTACAGATAGAAATTGAATCCTATTCCTACTATTCCAAATATTTTTACCCCTGGCTTTATAACGATCAAGAGCAACAAAATAAAAACAAAACAAAACGAAATCAAGTTTTGTAATTTAGATAGTATATTGTTAACTCTCTGAATATTTCCATGGACCAATGAGCAAGAATTCTGAGAACTAAACAAAATATTTTAAATATTAAAATTGAATATCTAAGAAACAATACCGAAAACGTTCACAGGCCAGGCAACATGAAATTATCTTCTTTATACATATATGTATGTGTGTGTATATATACATACATATATACATATGTATATATATATATAGATATATATACATATGTGTGTGTGTGTATATATATATATCTTCACAGTTCTGGCTTTAATCACAAACCTAACAAAAATTCAACCCTAAAAACAATATGGGTTTGCAGAAAAAGCCTTTGGTGAATACTTGTCACATGCATGAAGCTCTCCACCAGTATTGTGGCATTCATGACAAATCAGAATAAAAATAGGTCAGATAACCATCAGTCAATCACATTTTCCTTTCATCCTGGGATCAGAAAGATCCCAGCCTTTTCCTGCTGCCCTGAGCCTGATATCAGCACCTTTTTTTTTTTTTTTACCTGCAAGATTGTGATTAAACATTTTTCCCTTCTGTCAATACTTTTAGTAATGAATAAACTAAATAAATTAAATCAACAGATAAAAGAGTATAGGAATAAATTAGGCAGTGCCTCCTCTCATCACTGTCCTTTCTGTAAATGACAGATTAGCTGCTCATCTAAAATCTGTCAAGCAAATACTTTGAAAATCCAGATAAAATAAAAGAATTATAAAACAGTCTTGTTCAGTGAAAGTAGATGACAACATTATGCCCTTTAGATGCATTTATTGAGCTAAAGCCTGAGGGCAACAATCTTGAATTTTTGAGATGAGTGTTTTTCAAAATTTTTTTTAAATACGTATTTGTTCATTGTAATAGTATCTTTAAGTTGTACTCCCTAATATGTTTTCTTTCTTCCTTATTTTTTTTCCAAAAACAAATTGAACTAGGAATAGTTCATGGCTTATATTCATATTTCGATATAGCCTTTCCAAAAATAGTACTGTGGGATGTTAAGCTTTACGTTTAAAAAAATCTTCCTGTTTAAAAAGGTCTTAAAATATTGGTTTGATATAAATAGGCTTCTTAAAAATTTAGAAACTTGAATAAATGGTATTGAGCATTTGGGGGTCTCCAAATCATTGTACAATGTGCAATACATTCAGATTCATTTGATCTCAGAACCTTTTTGTTTCTGTGAACATCTCAAGGGACTAGTGTTTAATTAAACACTTCTTGGGAAACTCTGCTCCCCCCAAAATTTCTGTGAGCATAAGGCAGTCCAGAGGCCACTTACTAAGGGCACTAATCCCATCAAGAAGGTGCCACCTTGAAAACCTAATTACTTCCCAAACAACCCATTTCCAAATACCATCACGTTGGGGATTAGGGTTTTAACATATGAATTTTAGGAGGACACAAATATGCAGTCCATAACAGCTATAGAGTATAATCATTCTTTCACCTACAAATCATTCTATCTGTGGATATATAAGAGGAATGAAAGGGATAGATTTCTTCCAAGGAGTTTCCAGTTAAGAAGGGGAGAGCGAGCCTTTATAGAATTAACTAAAGTATATTTCAGTATCTGCAACCTTGTTTTTCACCTTCATGGAGATTCTAATCTAGGAGGAAAGGGAAACAAACATACACTTATAAAACCAGGCGCCAAGTGCTTTGATTGGGGAAAGGTACATGCAGAGGATATCAAAGGAGGAGTAAGAGTGGGTGAGAGAAAAATAATCATGAGACCTAGTCGCAGCAGTGTAAGTAACTACCTTCTGCACCCCTAGCTATTCACCTAATTTTTTCAGCTTCAGTTTACTCATAGCAAAGCAAGAGGGTGGGACTCCAGGACCCCAAAGTCCTGCGTCTAATAGAATTTATTGTCCTGTATGTTTGCAAGAGGAAGGTTTAAAGAATTCAGGCAGCCAAGAGAAGAATTAGCAGGCAATCTGCTTCTTCAACATTGGTTTTGGTTCTTCTTTATTTTATTATCTGACTTACATTGAAACAAGTTTAGTAATTGTTTGAAACAAAAGATTATTACGGAGAAAGCATCTCAGCTGTGTTGTGATTAAAAGACTTTGGAGAGCTCAGGAAGTATAGTTTTCTCCAGCATTGTTTTTTTTCTCTCTTCTACAAAGACCTTTTTGTGCAGGTTCAAGTGCAAGATTAGATACTAATTTGATTCTCTACATTATAGAACAGTCTTTAACTCAGCATTGAGATATGGGCTTATCTAGAGGGACTGTTTTCAAAAGAAATGCTGCTATTCAAAATGATAGCTTTGTTTTTCTAAATTATTCAGAACAGAAATAACTGGCTGATTTGCTGATATGCAGATAAATATCAGGTATTATTTAGCTAGCACCAACCTGCTTGAATATCTGAATATCTTTCCACCACTCTGGGAATACTGAACCTATGAACAACAAAAAAAATCAGAACTTTTGTTTGCTAGAGACAAAATATAAGATGTTAGATAGTACCTCTAGGAAATAGGAAAATTAGATAAGCTCCACTTTCATGCACAAAAAGAAATTCGTCCTCTTCAAATACTGATGGAAAGTCCTCTCTGGGTGGACCTGTCAGGGTTTCAAAATGGAGGCACTGAAAATAAAATAAATGATTACCTGGTTATGACTACTAGCAAGGACATTGTCTAGTCATTTTCCAAATAGAAATAATAAAATTACAATGAACCTATGTGAAGATGTAAAACACAGCTTTCCTTTAAAGTCCTGATGCCTCTCTATCTGACCTTTTAAATTCTCTGCCTTATTTGCACTTTTCACTGAATTCACTACTCAAATTTAAAGAAAAATTCCAGACAAATATGTTTGGTTTTGTTTCGGAATAGCCTTTCCTCTGACACCATTTTGGTTTTCTAATTTTAAAACCAGCCTGTTCCCTGTTGTCAGTTTCCCAAACTGCTGACCCCTAAAACCATGCTTTCTCTTTTGTTACTAAAGCCACCAGTTGCTCTAACTACCCTCCACCCAACTGGGATCCACCTCTTGTCTTTCATTCTTTCTGCACTTCCATCTATTTTGTTAATATTACTATCGGTCTTAGCTAATACTGGCTAAGAAAATATTCTCATGTTTTTGAATATGTTATGTTAGGAAGCATAAAACCCTGCCCATATTGGCCCTTGTAGGAAAGACAACCTATCTCTAGAGGTTGCTGCTCAAGGAGCACTCTTGAGCTTTCACCGCCTCCCACCCTGTTTGCTCTACTTTCCTCCATGTGAAGAATGAGCCCTTCTAACCTGTGACAAGGGCAATTGCTTCTTTTGCCCATCAGCCTCTTCCTGCTGTGTGTTTCTGTTGGCGCTGCCAAGTTCTGGGCACTACGTAGAAGGGGCCTGCGGCATCTGCCACAGAGGTATTGGAGCCCAAGAATAGCAATACATCTGCCTGCAGCTTCTGCACCAAGTCCTAAAAAGATACAGCTCAGAAGAGCAGGATTAATTTAATACTAACCCCCAAACCCACCAAAGTCCATGTCAATTGGTTAGTACTTTGAGATATAGGAAAGAAGCACATGATAAAATATTCTCAATTACAAAAATTTGCTGGAGGTAGGATTTCAGGTGGTGAAGGCAGATCTGAGCACCAAATACAAAGAGGGTTAACCTTGCAGGCGGGCAGAGCAGGTGTATATCCATGTGGAAAAAAACACAGAGGTCCTGGAAAATCCTTAAGTCTAAAAGCAATCTACATGAAATGTTTAAAATGCCAGTGACAAAGATTCAACTCTTTGCAGGTCTTCTGCTACCTGATACAATGCAAATACCTCCAGGAAGAGATATATTTTTAAATGTGTTCATCAATATAACCATGGTGAAAAAGAATTTACAGTAAGTTCACCTAGTGAAATTCAGCATGTTCTTATCAGTAGAAATTATTTTTTTTTCCTCAATAAATGAGGAGGAAAAAATGAGAGGGGAAGGTTGAAAGGAAGGGTAAGACCATTGAAAAAACTTTGGCTGGCACAGTCTGGTACCAGGACAGTTCAGTGTAACGAACAATACAACTGTCCCCTGAGTTTTAATATCTTGATCCTTTTCTTATTCTATTCAAGTTGCACTAAGTGTAAACATTGCTAAGAAACTTGAGTTCTCTCCATTTCCCAAGGATTCTATATCCTTCTAAATCCACCCCCGCTCCAAGAAAACCCACCATAGTATACAATAAGTTTCACATCCATAGAGAAAAATAACATTTCCATTATTATTTGAGGTTTTAAGTAAATTTCTTAAGACTTTGTTTAATTATTTCCCAGAGTTCTCTATATGACTAATTATGTAGAGTAATATAATTTGGCCTTGAAAAATCAAAACTCCAAAGCACATTTCTTCAATAACTAGTATTTATTTGTTATGTATTTTAAATTATAATTAGAAATTAATGAGTTTCAAACATAGATAAATCATGCAGTATAAAAGAGAAGAAAAAAAAGAAACCCTGCTAAAATCATGGAATCATGGAAAATTAACGTTCTTTTAGATATATTTTTCTGACATCAGTCTAATTCAGAGGGCTCATTTTCAACTTTTTGTTGTATAATCAGATTCCTGGTATTTAGTATTGCAAAATAAGATTTGTCTCTTTTTAAAAAAGAAATTATAAATCAGCAATCTCACTGAATTTAACAATCTAATTCTTTCTGGTTTTTAAAAATAGTTAGAATCTATCAGAGCTGTAAGTCCTCTAAGTCAACCTTCACTCTCAGTTTCTTCCGTATTAACCTCTGTGGTATTATTTCCTGTTGGATTTTTACTGTCTTATATAGTGTGTACTTAGGATAGCATAGTTTCTGCCATAGATGAATCTCTTTTGCAGTGTACAAGTGAACAAGTTAGAAAATTGGCCATTTTTTTAAGAATACAAACTATAATATAAACAATTAATTTGAGAAGAAATAGTGAGGTTAGGCTTCTGATCTCACCTGTGTGACCCAGAAAAAGCAGTTGGGTATATCTGGTTTCCTATCTTTTTCAGTTTGAATATGAAGAGGATGAGCAAACTTAATGGGTAAAATCTAGGTCCTTTTCAAGTCAAAAATTCTAGACCAAAAAGCAAGTGATTAATCTCAGGGACAACACGTTAAATTGGAAGTCTGAAACAATCTGTATTGTTACTTAACATAAAGCTTCAAAATAGTAATTTGAAGGTAGCACAAAAGTTAATTTCCTGCCACAAAAAATGAATGATAAATCATGAATTTTCTTAAAAGCAACAGATTAAAATTATTTTGAAATAAGAAAATGATGCCACTTCTTCTGAAGAAATGCATATTTACCTTACATTCTCTCCTATAAAATATCTACACTAAATGAACAAGGAAAAAACCCTTTATTTTATATTTGAAATATACTTATTTTCTGCTAATATGCAATTCTAGGCATATTAGTTATTTATGTACATTTTTCATAGTACTGACTTCACAAGCTCCATGGAGGTAAAAATTTACAACAAAATTCACTAATTTTAAGTCTACATTTTGATGATTTTTTTAAATTGACAAAATTCACATAATATTTATCAATTTAATCATTTTAAAGTGTACAATTGAGTTGTTTTAAATTTACAATGCAAGCATCACCACTATATAATTTCAGTATATTTTCATCATCCAAAAAGATTTTCTGTACTGATTAAGCAGTTGGTCCCCATTTCTCCTTTGTGATGGTTAATTTTATGTGTTCCTGTGGATCGAATGACCCCCAAAACTTACTGAAGCTTGATCCCCATTGTAACAGGGTTAAGAAGGTGGCAAATCTGACTATGGTATCTGGAAGTTGGGGCCTTTAAGATGCGATTGGATCATGAGGACTATGCTGTCACGAATGGATTAATCCAATTCATGAATTAATGGGTTAATGGTTTAGTGGGTTGTCACAGGAAGGGCGTTGATGGCTTCATAAGGAGAGCAAGTGAGCATGTTAGAGAGCCCTTGCTCATGCCATTTTCTCTCCAGGGATACCCTGCATCACATTACTCTGTACAGAATTCCCGCCGAGAATAAGGGCTTCACTGGGTGTGCTGCCTGGACCTTGGACTTCCCAGACTCCAAAACCGTTAGAAATAAATTTTATTTCCCTATAGATTACCCAGTTACAAATATTCTGTTATAAACAATAGAAAATGAACTAACACATGTGTCAACTTGACTGAGTCATGGATGTCCAGATATTTGGCTAACCATTATTTCTGGATGTGCCTGTTAGAGTGTTTCTGAAGGAGATTAGCATTTGAGTTGATGGATACGGTCAATCAGATTGGCCTCCCTAATGTGGGTGGGCATCATACAATCCGTTAAGGGCCTGAAAATAGAACAAAAGGCTGAGAAAGAGGGAATTCATTCCCTTCTGTCTGACTGGTGGATCTTAAACATTGGTATTCTCCTGTCCTCAGGCTGATACTTACACCACTGTCTCCCCCGGTTCTCAGGTCTTTGGACATGGGCAGAATACACCACCAGCTTTCTGAAGTCTCCAACTTGCAGATGGCAGAGTGTGGGACTTCTCAGACTCTGTGATTGAATGTGTCAATTCCTCATAACCTCTCTCTCTCTCTCACTATATGTATATATATATATATAGATATATATATACACACACATATATATATACACACACACACATATCCTATATTACTTATAAGATATAGTTGTACATATACATATAACATACTTATATATGCTATATATCTTATAGTATGTGTTTCTGTGTGTGTGCATGTGCATGTACTATAGAATACATATATCATATAAATCTCCTATTGGTTCAATTTCTCTGGAAAATCCTAATCACCTTTTCTCTAGCCCCTGCCAACTACTAATCTGTTTTATGTCTCTACTAATCTGCATATTCTGCACATTTCATATAAATTGAACCATACAGTATTTGAACTTTTGTGCCTGGCTTCTTTTAAGGTGCAGCCATGTTACAGCATATATCAGTATTGCATTCCTTTTTATGGCTGAATAATAGTTCATTGTATGGATATAACACGTTTTGGTTATCCATTCATTAGCTGATGGACATTTGGACTATTTTCATCTATTGACTATTGTGAATATTGCTGCATGGACATTTACATACACATTTTATCTGGACAATTGTTCCAATTTCCCTTGCGTGTATATGTAGAAGTAGGATTGCTAGATTATATTGTAATTCTATGTTTAACTTTATGAGGAACCACCAAACTGTTTTTCATATCAGTTGTACCATTTTGCTTCCCCACCAGTAATGTATGAGGGTTCCTATTTCTTCACATCCTCTTCAATACTTTTTTAAAAAATTTTGTTCAATATAGCCATCTTAGTGGATGTGAAGTAGTATCTCATTGTGGTTTTAGTTTACATTTTCCTAATTAGTTAAAACCATTAATTAATGGTTTTGAATATCTTCCCATATGCATATTGGCCCTTTCTTTTTCTTTTTTTTTAAATAAATGTTTATTCAAATCTTTAGCCTATTTTTAAATTGGGTTGTTTGTATTTTTGTTGTTGAATTTAAGAATATTTATGTATTCTGGATACCAGACCCTTATCAGATATATGATTTGCAAATATTTTCTCCCATTCTGTGGGTTGTCTTCACTTTCTTGATAGTATTCTTTGATGCACAAAAGTTTTTGATTTTGATGAAGTCCAATTTATCCATTTTGATGAAGTCCAATTTATCCATTTTTTTCTTTTTTGCTTTTCGTGTCATATGTAAAAAAAATGTTTCTTAATCCAAGGTCACAAATATTTTTACTTATGTTTCTTTCTAACAGTTTTATAGTTTTAGCTCAGTTAGAAGTCTTTGATACATTTTTGGTTAATTTTTGTATATAGTTTAAGGAAGGTGTTCAAATTTATTCTTTTGAATGTGGACATGCAGTTGTTCCAGCACCATTTGTTGAAAAGACTATTTTTTTCCATTGAATGGTCTTGGCACCCTTGTCAAAAATCAATTGACCATAGACATATGGATTTACTCATGGATTCTGGATTCTACACTATTGAACTCTATGTCTGTTCTTAGACCATTACCACACTGGTTTGATTATGGTATGTAAGTTTTGACATCAAGAAGTGTAAGTCCTTTAACACTGTTCTTTTTCAAAATTTTTTGACTATTTGCGATACCTTGTAATTAATATAAATTATAGAACCAGTTTGTCCATTTCTGCAAAATGGCTGTTAGAATTCTTATAGGAATTTCAATGAATCCATAGATCAATTTGAAGAGTATTGACTCTTAATATTAAGCCTTTCAGTAATGAACACAGGATATTTTTCCAGTTATTTAGGTCTTCTTAAGGTCTTTCAAACATATTTTGCAGTTTTCAATGTATGCATCTAGCATTTCATTTATTAAAATTATTTTAAGAACTTTTTGATGCTATTATAAAGATCATTGTTGTATATAGAAACGTAACTAATGTTGTATGTTGATATTACATCCAACAACTTTGCTGAATTCATTTTTCAGGTCTAATAGTTTTTTGTGGATGTTTTTAGGGTTTTCTACATATCATCATAGCATCTGTGAATAGAGATAGTACTATTTCTTCCTTTCCGATATGGATGGCTTTTATTTCTGTTTCTTGTAATTGCCCTTACTAGAACTTTCTGTATAATGCTGAATAGAAGTGGTGAAAGTGAACATTGTCTTATTCTTGATCTTAGGAGAACAGTTTTCAGTATTTCACAATTAAGAATGTTGTTGGCATTAAGTTTTTAAAAATGTCCTTTGCCAGGCTAACCAAGTTCTCTTCTCCTAGTTTGTTGAATGTTTTTATCATAAAAAGCGTGTTGGATTTTGTCAAATGCTTTTCCTGCATCAATTGAGATGACAATTTTTTCCCTTTTTCCTACTAATATGGTGTAATGCATTTGATATGACAAACTTGACATAAATCCTTACAATATATTCCTGAGATAAATACCATGTTGACATGGTGTATAATACTTTCTGTATGCTGCTGGATTTAGTTTGCTAGTACTTTGTTAAAGATTTTTGCATCTATATTCATAAGTAATATTGGTCTGTAGTTTTCTTTTCTTGTGATGTCTTTGTTTGGTTTTGACATCAGGGTAATACAGGCCTCAGAAAATGAGTTTGAAAACAACCAGATTGAATTCTTCTTTAAATGTTTGGTAAAATTTGCCAGTAAAGCCATTTGGTCCTGGTTTTCCATTGTTGTGGGTAACGTTGTTGGATTTTTTTTATTATTGATTCAATAAATTTACTTTTTATAGGTCCATCTGTATTTTCTATTTATAGTTGAGTCAGTTTTGGTATTTTGTGTGTTTCTAAAGATTTGTTTATTTCATTTAGGTTATCTAATTTGTTGGCATACACCAGTTCAAGGCATTCTCTTATAATCATTTTATTTCTGTAAGATTAGTAATAATGTCCGCACTTTAATTCCTGATTTTAGCAAGTTGAATTTCCTCTTTCTCTCTTTTTGTTTTTCTAGATAAGTCTCACCAAGTGTTTGTCAGTTTTTGATCCTTTCGGGCCACCAAACTTTGGTTTCATTGAATTTCTCTACTGTTTTTCTATTCTCTATTTCATTTATCTTTGCTCTGATCTTTATTATTTATTTCCACTGGTTTGCTTTGGACTTTGCTCTTTTTCTTCTACTTCCGTAAGGTAGAAACTTAGGTCATTGATATGGGATCTTTATTCTTTTCTAATGTAGGCATTTTACAGGTATAAATTTCCCTCTGAACACTGTTTTAATGCCATAAGTTTTGCTATGGTATGTATTTTTTTATTTATTTCAAACTATTTTTTAATATTCCTTGTGATTTCTTCTTTAATCCTTTGGGTATTTAGGGGTGTGTTGTTTAATTTCCACGTGTTTGTGAACTTCTTATATTTCCCTTTGTTGCTGGTTTTTAATTTCATTCCATCTTGTCAGAAAGTTACTATGCATTATTTTAATTTTTTAATTGATTGATATTTGTTTTATGTTCCAACATATCATCTATCCTAGAAAATATTCCATGTGTACTTGAGAAGAACATCTATTATCTTGTTATTGGGTGGAGTTTTCTATATAAGTCTGTTAAGTCTATTTGGTTTATTGCATTGTTGAATTGCTACATTTCCTTGCTGATCTTCTGTCCAGTTTTTCTGTTCACTATTAAAAGTGAAATATTTATGTTTTCAATAACTTTTGTTGATTGTTTATTTTTCTCTTCAATTCTGACAGTTTTATACATTTTAGGGCTCTGTTGTCAGGGCCTAACACCCAAGGTGATGATATTCAGAGATGAGACCTATGGGAGGTGATTAGGTCATAAGGGTAGAGCCCTCATGAAAGAGATTAGTGTATTTATGAAAATTTATTTACCATATGTTTTATAACACTTTTGTATCGCTACTCTTCCCTTACTTCCATCTTTTCATTTTAACTTCCTTGTGACATTTTCACTATATACTTTTGGGTTACTTTATTTTTATTGCCCTGTGGATTACAGTTGATATTGTTAAATATAATTTATAGGAGGCCACTGATTTGGACTCAGCTCCTGCACGAGGCTCAACAGATCAAACCAAAATGGAGTCACTCACGTGAAAGTTACATGAGACAAGGCCAAAACCAAATTGTTTATCTGACCTTCCAGAAAATCAGTAGAATTAGAGATATAGCCAAATACCCAAACAAGCCAGTTTTAACTGGCATGATAAAGGAGTTCCCTCTGTTTTAATCTTTGCAAAGAAAGTGACTTTGAAGTAACCAATCTACTTTTTGTTTTCTGTTTTTCCTTCCTCACCCCTTCTGTGTCTGTAAAATCAACCTATTCTGCTCAGTTCATCAGAACACTCATTCTATTTTATTGAATGAAGTGTTGCCCAATTCTAGAATTGTAAATAATGGCAATTAAGGTGTTTAAACTGAATTTGTTGCCATTTGGTCTTTTGACGATTTATTTTTTAACAGTCTAGGTAATACCAATTTAGCTTCAGTGTTGTTTGAAATCTTCGTTCCCCTATATCCACAGATTTAGGGTCTTCTCAGCCCTTTCCTGAGCATGCAACCAGCCCAGGGCATGCATTCAACCTTCTAGATTCCCAGGAATATGTCAGAGCTTTTCACATCCCTTTCCTCTCAGCTTCTCATTTTCCAGCTGTTCTTCCTAGGCATTTGGTTAGCCTATTTTTCATTCCAATTGTTATCCATTGCTCCAGGCAGGAGAAAGTAATACATTTGCCTTTCATTGTTCTCAACAAATGCCCTCCTCCCCACTCTCACCCCCTGACACCCCTAACCCCCCCATCAGCACTGAGAGACTTCAGAATTAGGTGACATAAAGCAAGTCCTTTGAGTCAGTTCTCCAGAAAGCCACTCAACCTGTTAAAACAAATCACCACAATTCTTTGAGAATAAGGTTCTCTCTGCTACTGGCACTTGTACTGGCTATGGGCTCTTGTTCAATGCCACTATCGAGCTGTGGGATGAGGGACATAACCAGGGCAATTTAAAATGCTATCAAGCTGTCTTACGAGGATTCAGAATTTTTAAAAAATTTGAATGAGAGTTCACTTGGTTGCTGTAAAGCTTCTGGTTAATTTCCAGATCTCCAAAATTGTTGAGAAAGTTTTTGCTAGTGTATTTGTTGCTTTTGAGGAGGGATAGAACTTTTGCATTCTATACTCTCCTATTTTTACTGAGTCACTCAATTTGATGATTTTTAACAGTTTGATGATTTAACATAATCATGATAGGACATTTACATCACCCCAAAAGATCTCTGGTGCCCTTGTGCAGAACATCCTTTTTCTCACTTTCAGACCTCTGGGAACCATCAGATTCTATCATTATACCTTTTCGTTTTACAAATTTTTATATACAGTAAATGAGATCATTGTGTAGTCTTTTGTGTTAGACATTTGTTTTAAAAATCAAGTCTTCCGGGTCATATGGTAGATCTATCTGCAATTGTTTGAGGAACCTCCATACCATTTTCCATAGAGGCTGCACCATTTTTGCAGTGCCAACAACAATGTATGAGAATTCCTTTTTCTCTGCAACCTTGCCAGCATTTATCGTTCACAGTCTTTTGGATTTTAGCCATCCTAACTGGGGCAAGATGGTATCTCAGTGTGGTTTTGATTTGCATTTCCCGAATGCTGAGTGATGCTGAGCATTTTTTTCATGTGTCTGTTGGCTATTTGTATATTTTCCTTTGAGAAATACCTATTTAGCTCTTTTGCCCATTTTTTAATTAGGTTACTTGTTTTTTTTGTTGTAAAGTTGTTTGAGTTCCTTGTAAATTCTGGATATTAATCCTTTGTCAGATGTATTTTTGGAAATGTTTTCTCCCACTCTGTTGGTTGACTTTTAACTCTGTTCATTGTCTCTTTTGCTGTGCAGAAGCTTTTCAGTTTGATATAATCCCATTTGTTTATTTTTCCTTTGGTTGCTCATGCTTTTGGGGTCGTATTCATGAAGTCTGTACCCAGTCCTATTTCCTGAAGTGTTTGTCCTATGTTTTCTTTAAGAAGTTTTATTGTTGCAGGGTGTATATTTAATTCTTTAATCCATTTTGCATTGATGTTAGTATATGGTGAGAAGTATAGTCTAGTTTCATTCTCCTGCATATGGATATCCAGTTATCCCAGCACCATTTGCTGAAGAGGCAGTCTCTTCCCCAGTGTATAGGCTTGGTGCCTTTGTCAAAGATCAGATGGCTGTAGGTGTGTGGGTTGATTTCTCGATTCTCTATTCTATTTCGTTGATCAGTGTGTCTGTTTTTATGCCAGCACCATGCTGTTTTGGTTATTATAGTTTTGTATATAGTTTAAAGTCAGGTAGTGTTATGACTCTAGCTTTATTTATTTATTTGCTCAGAATTGCTTTGGCTATGTGTGGTCTTTTTTATTCCATAAAAGTGTCTGGATACTTTTTTTCCATTTCTGAGAAAAATGTCATTGGAATTTTGATGGGGATTGCATTGAATTTGTATATCACTTTAGGTAGTATGGACATTTTCACAGTGTTGATTCTTCCAATCCAAGATCATGGGATATCTTTTCATCTTCTTGTGTTCTCTTTAATTTCTCTCAGCAGTGGTTTGTAGCTCTCATTATAGAGATTTTTCACATCCTTGGTTAACTCTATTCCCAAATATTTTATCTTTTGGTGGCTATTGTAAATTGGCAAGATTTCTTGATTTCTCTTTCTGCATGTTCACTATTGGAGAATAGAAATGCTACTGATTTTTGTGTGCTGATTTTGTATCCTGCAACTTTGCTGAAATCATTTATCAACTATCCCACTGCTGGGGATATACCCAGAGGAATGGAAATCATGAAGTCAAAGGCATACCTGTTCTCCAATGTTCATTGCAGCACTCTTTACAATAGCTAAGAGTTAGAACCAGCCCAAATGTCCGTCATCAGATGAGTGGATATGGAAAATGTGGTACATCTACACAATGGAATACTACTCTGCTATAAAAAAGAATGAAATCCTGCCACTTGCAAAAACATGGATGGACCTAGAGAGAATTATACTCAGTGAAATGAGTCAGGCACAGGAAGAGAAATATCACATGTTCTCACTTACTTGTGGAAGCTAAAAATAAATAAATAAATACACAAATAAACTGGTTGGGGAGGGAAGAAGACACAACAATTACAATTCCTTGAAGTTGATACGACAAGCAAACAGATATGAGGTTGTTGGGAGAGAGGGGGGACAGGCGACGGAGAGAGGTTTCGGTAACGGGCCACAATAATCAACCACATTGTATATTGACAGAAAAAATAAAATTTAAAAATAAATAAATAAATAAATAAAATCAAGTCTGCCAAAGGTAACAAGTCAATTCATTTTGACTTTTGATTGATTAACAGTAAGCTTAAGTTCCCTCCAGAAGTTTTAAAAGTGGTGAAAAGGAGTCAGAGTCAATTTATCTTTCTAGTTCATTTCACAATAATCCTAACACTCTCATAAAATATGGAGTAACAAGATGTACATAAATGGTAAGTACCAAAGAATTTTTAAAAAGAACAAATATCATAGTTTGGAAAATAGTGCCCAGGAGAATTATGTAAAGGTCATAGAATATGAATAAATATTAATTCACTTAGCATGCAAAATATTTTTAAAATGTGCTGTTACAACTGAAATATTATTCAAAGACAAGCATTGTAATTAAGGTTTTTCTTTTCCCATGGCAGTAGTAGAGAAATGCAGGTTTATTCTCGCCTTTAGCCAGTTCATAATCATTTTAAAAATTCATATGTAAGTCTTGTTGCAACAATACTTAAAGACTAAATGAATTGCTAGTTAATTCTTCAAAAGCATGGCATTTGATCTGCTAAACATTCTTATTTCTGCCTAGCACGTTCAAAAGTTCTGTAGCATAGGCAGAGGGGCGACTGTCTCAGTCTTAGTCTCCTAATGAGCCACCTACAATAAGATTGGATTCAGAAGTCATATTCTAATGCTAATTTATTTTCTCTACTTCATTTTGCATTTTAATTCTTGCATGTAGCAAAAGTACATATCAAAAGAAATGCATTTGTATTATAAGAAAAGAAAATGAGCCTATAATTTTATATTCTTTTTCTATACTAAATAGCCACAATTTGTAAGGGTGATATGATTAACCTTGATTTTCCTTAATGACTGAAAAAGTGAAAAATAAATGGGAGATTCAGAAAGATCCTTGGCTGATTGACGGAATTCCTTAGTTTCCCGTAAATAAATATTAAGAATAAACATGAAAATAATGCACATGAGGCATATCTTAAGCTTTGCAGTTTGGAAAGTAAAAGGCCAAGCCAAATTAGGTCATGGATAAAAGAGCATTAAAGAATGCATGTTAATACATCAAAAATACCTTTTCACATGAAAATTGAATTATGAGGGATATAAATATAAATATATAAAAACATTTATACAAATCATTTCTTTTTATATTTTAATGTATTTTAATAGCCAACTTACAGGAAGAGCACAGAAGACAGACAACACTAAAACACGTATTTGCATGTAGGACAACTCAGTTAGAAAAGTATAGTGAATGGATGGAATCTACTGTATGGTAAAAATGCTACAGATCCCATTTAGTTGCCATCAATAAGAAATTTACTTGTTTTAAAAAAATTCAAATGCTGGCATTGTCCAGAAAAATTTAACAGGTTTATTTATAATTGTTATAAAGTTGAACTGCTGAAACTTGTTTACTGAAACATTTTGAATTGCATCAATACTTTACGTCCCTGCATTTATGTTAAAGATGCACACACAAATGAAATGGAAAAAACTGCCAGTACTTGATTTCTGTCCCCTATTTTTCCCCTTGCAATCATATACATAGGTACTTTTGACCCTCATGGAATATATATATAAAACGTTCAGAACTACCAATAACAGGAAGAAGAGAATTTCTTTCTTTCTTTTTTTTTTAGAATGAAATGTTTCCCATCATAGTGGAATCTTAAGCACGTAGTCCATGTATGCAGCGTGCTAGCTGGATGTCTTTTGGCGTAACTGTTCCACGTTTGGCATGGATGGCACACAGGTTAGTGTCTTCGAAAAGGCCAACCAGATAGGCCTCACTTGCTTCCTGCAAAGTACCAATAGTGGCGCTCTGGAAGCGCAGATCTGTTTTGAAGTCCTGAACAATTTCTCGCACCAGACGCTGGAATAGGAGTTTGTGAATCAAAGTTCAGTGGACTTCTGATAACGTCTAATTTCATGGAGTGCCACAGTACCAGGCCTGTTAACGATGAGGTTTCTTTACCCCTCCAGCAGAGGGCGCACTCTTGAGAGCGGCTTTTGCAGCCAGTTGTTTCCTGGGTGCTTTTCCACCCGTCAATTTGTGGGCAGTCTGCTTTGTAGGAGCCATGCTACAGAGACCTCCTTCCTTAACCCCCTTCTCCTCAGGCTGGAGCTCCCACATTATTTCTTCAACGATAAAAATGATTCAATAAACAACAGGGGCAGATGAATTAGAGTTTGGCAGTGACAGCCGAAGAGGCTCATTTTTCTTATACGTACTCCAAGTTTGAAAGTTTTAAGCTCTTGAGGATAGAAACAAAGTTTTGCTATCTTTATATCCTCCACAAAAGTATGCACCTTGTCAGGCAAATAATGGCTTCTCAGAAAGGCTTACAGAATTAAGCAAAATTTAGATTCAAGTCACATAATAACTCTAAAAATAATTATTATTTTGAACTGTAGGGAAGGGGACAAATTTCTATGATGAGAATGTCTTAAACTGAAAACAAAAGAAAATGTGTTTCAGAGATGCTTACATACATAGTAATGCTAAGGCAAACATCCAGGAGTTTCAGATTGGTGTGGCCTCAGACACGGAACTACTTATTCACCACACCATGGTGCTTCTCGCTTTTGTGTCTTTGATCATAGACTTCTTTTGACAGGAAAGAGTTTTTCTCAATTCTTTGCCTGGTTAACTGTTATTCATTCTTCAAGACTCAGTTAAACTTTTACCTCTTCTAGGAAGTTTTACATTATTCTTCAGGTTCAGTCAAGTGCCCCTCTTGCATCAGGTTTTGTCTGTCTTCCCAATAGCCTGTAAGTGCTTTAAGAAAAGCAATAATGCAGTAATGATACTGGTTTTTCTTGGGTGTATTCTAGTCTTTGAAACATAGTAGACACTCTACTAGCACTTGTTGAATAAATTGAAAACTTTATGTTTAAAAAAGAAATCACTATTCCATTTTATAGTTATTCCTATATTTAAATCTTGTAACATATTTAATAGTAAAAGTAATATTGCCTTATATTAAATATCATTATCCATCAATAGGACACATATTATTGTTTTGGGGTTTGTGTCACTTCTGGAAATGTCCTAAACTTATAGTTCATAGGGAAGTCTAAGGTGGGTGAAGTAAATTTAGCATTACTCTCTTCTCATGGAAAATACCCTCAAATGCCAAAAAAATATGAATCAGAAAAGCACTTTTGATTTTCAGACAAACTAGGAGACAGCTAAAATTTTGCAGCATACAATCAGAGTAAGAACTCCAAAAACAATGAAAATTTAATAATGGTTTGAGAGCATAAAGAAAAAAAAATACCCATTGCAGCAGATCGCAGAAAAAGCTGACACATTACACTTATTCAAAGTGATGTCTAAAATCAGAAATCTCACTGTGACAAGAAAAATTACCAATATTAGCTGGTGAGCATACCTGGGCTTGGTTTGGTCTTAAGGTGAAATTAAGAATCACACAGATAAACCATATTTGCAGGAAAACATCTGTCAGTGAGGCCAGGCAGAGGAATCTCCACAGGCTGTGAGCAGCCTAATAATGCCAAATTTGGGGCTAGGGTGAAATAAAAACAAAACAAACAAACAAAAAATACACCATCATCTTCTGCTATATGGCCCTGGAATTGTCTGACACAAATCTCTTAAAAATTGATGGTGAGGAAGACATTATATCCCTCAATAATTAGCAATAATAAAGAATAGAATTTATAGAAAAATAACACACACACACACATGTAAAACGAGAGGCAAGGAAAGAAAAACAAATGACAGGTGAAAAACATGTAAAAAGCAAAACTCTTGCCACAAGACAGAAAAATTACAATCAAACATTTTCCCAGGAATTTAAAACTTAAAGAGTAAGTATGTTTTATAACAGAAAATCACTAACCAGAGATAAAATAGCTCTGGGAAGAAAAGGCAATCGGCAGAATATAATTTACTTATCAGCAGAGGTCAAGAAAAAAGTAAAAGAAAAATAAATTAATGTAGAAACCAATAGTCTTTATACAAAAACAACAGCCACTTTGAAGATATAATGGAAGAAAAGTCTCCAATTTCAGTGGTAGCAATGTGTATGAAATAGGACTGAATGTAAAAAGCAATATTCATGATAAACAATAAACAATTTAAAAAACAATCTGTAAATTGTTACTATAGAACCCAGAAGATTTAAAGAAAGTCTATTTTTTTTTAATATTCACTGTCAGACATAATACTCATTGATACACAGATGTCAATCCTGCCTAAGTAAATATATAAAGTAAATGTGACCACTAAAAAAAAAAAATGGCATTTTTTAAAATTACATAAGCTATTTCTTAAATTTGTACAGAAAAGTTGAACTAGCAATAATAACCAAAACACTCTGAAGAGTCCTGAGAGGTGAATTGCCCTGCTAGATATCAAAATGTGGTATAAAGTGGTAACAATTAAACTCATTCTGTACTGGAGCATGAGTATACAAATCAATGGAACAGAATAGAAAATATACTAATAGACCCACACATAAAAAACATTTATGATACACTTAATGTTTCAAAACAGTAAAGCAATATTATTTTAAAAATAATGGGAAGACAACCAAATAGAATAGCTATTGAGAAAAAGAAACAAACAAAAAATCTGGATCTTAATTCTACTTTTTATTTAGAAATGAATAACGGATGGAACAAAGACATAAATGTGAAAATAAAAAATGCAACCGTAAATTACTACGACAAATGGAATTTTTCTGAGACTTTTAAAGCATGGAACCAGGCTAGCCTGTTAGCTCAGTGGGTTGGAGCACAGCCTTGTAACACCAACGTCATGGCTTCAGATCCCTGAACCAGTCAGCCGCCAGGAAAAAGAAAAAAAAAAGGTATGGAATCAATCCCTGAAGTCATTAAAAAAAATGATTGCTTTAATCGACTGCATACAAATAATTCCTTTGGGGTTAAAAATAAATAAAGTCAGAAGACAAATGTCAATCTAAGAAAAATAATTGCAATTGATGTAATATAGAAGGGATAGCCCCTTAAAATGGAAAAGTTTCCTACCAATCCATATGTAGAAGTCTGACAACGCAAAGGACAAAGGTGAAAAGATATGAAAAAACAATTCATGGAAAAGAAAAAAAAAATACTTAGCCTGATGAAATAAAAATTTATATTAAAACTAATATGACATATTATTTTTACCTTTTAGATGCTCAGAGCCCCAAATGTGCGTTGGCAGGGTCTCAGGTTGTACTGTGCTGGCCAGGAGATGGGGGAAACACACATGTTGCTGGTGGGAATGTAAATTAATACAACCCCCTGTAAAGGACAATTTGGCAATAAAAATTAAGATGAGTGGAGGGAGAGAGGAGGTTTGGAAAGTGATAAGCTGGGCAAAGGACATAAAGAAATATCATGATTTGTAAGGATGAATATGCTAATAATAAAAATTTAAAATAAAAAACAGAAGTTTTTTAAACTCAGGATTTCATTTCTAGAAATGTATCTAACTGTAAAATTCACAGATGTGTAACCTGACCCTGACATGTAAGACATGATGCATTTCAAATTATTTGCAACAACTTAATTGTATAATTTAGTTGAAGATAGGTCAAAGTTTGTTACACTCATTTATGAGAGAATATTCAACCATGTAAAAAGAATGAAGCAATGTTTTATAAACTGATTTTAAAAAGCTGCATGATTAAGTGGGAAAAAAACCAAGATGTTAAATAATGTATATAGTAAGCTGAAATTTGCATTAAAAAGGGAAAAATGTATGTATGCTGTGTTTATTTGTATTTACATCGAATAATTCTGAAAGCATCCTCAAAGATTCAACAGCAATGCAATGGTTACTGCTAGAGAGAGAAACATGAACGCTGGGGAAGAGGGACATGAAAAAACTTCCTTTCACAGAATATTTTGTACTTTGAGTTTTATACCATGAGAATATTTTATTTACTTATTCATTTATTTATTTTTAAAAGGATAGTGTGGAGAGCAGCCTAGCACAGTAGGAGTTGGTTGGCATAAACAAATGGAGAGGGTGGGGCATGAATTCAACTCAGGGGTCTTGCTCCGAGTGGAGGCTTGGGCTGCCCACAGAATTCTTCTTCATGGCTTTTGCTGCTATTCATTGCAAGGGCAGACTCCCAATGCTTTGTTTCTTTATATTCTACCATTTCCCATCCTTGACACATTTTTCACACTGACGTATAGTGAGTGATTTTGTGTGTTTGGTTTTTTCTCTCCAGGACCTATCTCTTCATCACCTCTTAACAGTTATTACTGGGTTTTTTTGGAAATGGAAAAAAAAATTGTTTGCTTAGGTCCCAGTTTTACATTAGCCTCTCTGGTCTCCTAACTCAAAGTTGCCAATCACCTATTGTCTCAGATAATCTCCTTTTGTCAACATAGACAGAGGCAAACAGATGTCTGTGACTGAGGGGGAATAGAATTGCTCATAGGAATGAAAAGAGCAATTCGGATGTTCTGAGCATAAAATAATAAGAAAATAGGTTTTCAACTTTATCTAGCCAGCTGTACACTCCAACTCACCTCCCTCTCCTTATAATACAATCTGGTTTGGCCGTTCAGCAAATATCTGAGCCAGCAAATTAAAAATCTTAGTTTCTAAGCAATGGTGGTTTTCTTTTCTTTTTCTTTCTTTCTTTTTTTTTTGTTTGGTGACTTTGGAGTTCTGTAAAGGGTTCTATAGGATTATTACAGGAATTGCTGTTTGAAGCTTTCTTAATCTGGAAAGAAGTGGTTATGAATAAGGATGTACCAGTCACTATCAATTTTTCTCAAGCGGGTCCATGCCTGTTTATCCTTTAGCTGTATGTGATGACACGCATTGCAGTCTATGTGAAAATGTCCTATCCACCGGTAGGAAAAGCTTAATAATTTATTTGCAGTCGATCTTCCTCTAGACAAGTACATGCCATGTATTTGCTGAGCTGTGTAAACGCTCTTAGAGAAGGCACATGGTCATCTGCAAATGGTTCTTCTTGACATCTTTCCATTTTTCATGGTATTGACAGTTAGCCTCTGAATGCCTGTTTTGCATTTGCAAAACAAAATAGAAGAATCAATTGTGTGTTGTTGGGAAGAAATGCTGTGACCTGGATTATAACTGTCACTTTTGAAAGGTAAATTGTAGGTGTGAAATTCATCAGGATCAGATCCAGCACATAGTACATCTGATTTAAGAGGGCATTTTCTGTTCTGTAGCTAAGTTCTCAGAGTCCTCAAGACTAAATTGAGAAGAAATCCTTCAGTCATTTCATGTGCTGTGGTCATACCTCTTTGATCCCATGCTAGGAGGACACTGGGGGCTCCTTACATTGGATGAAGGGAAGATGTATTCATCAACAAACCCAATTAATCTGACCTTGAAAAAAGTTAAGGAAATTATTGAACTTGTAGAAGTTTCTCTTTATCCTGGTTTTGTTTTTTGTTTGTTTGTTTTGGTTGTTGTTGTTAACTCTGCTTCGATTTACAGACATCTTGGAACTTATCAATGTGATTATCTTTTGCTCTAGAATGGATTACAGCATAAACAAATGAACACTTACCCACTGAATATTAATTTAGAAACTACACAAATAACCTCATATAAAAGCCTTTTTAATCTAGTCTCATTGCAGAGACCGCAACAATGACATTATGGGCCTTTATGTTCTCCTGTAGTCTTCACCTTCCTTTTTGTCTTCCTGAGACAATAAACTCCAAAAGACTAAGAGTGGGAAATCCAACAGAGTCTCTAAAGTATAAAGCCAGAAAAAGCTAAAAGAAATTCCTGAGCATATAAAATTACTTCATGGAATGTTCTGATTAGTACCACCTTGGTTTTATTCAGACTCGTTGCTAGTGCTTATTTTCATGGCTCAGAGGAATTATTTGGCAGAATAAAATTGCATCCTTTCTCCCACCTATTTTTTTGCAGAGATTTCACACATTGACTAAATTTAATATCATGCCACACTGAGAAGCATGCTGTTTGAAACTTCTCCACAATGTCTGTACAGAGTACTAAAGACCAAGGGGCCAGTGTTTTTCTGAGCTGAAACTTGTTTTTGTACTTTTATAGTTAGTTTTAGGAAATCACAGAATTACATTTCCATATGTTGAACCACCATATGTGAATCACCTTGAGGTGACATCTCAAGTGTGGCTTGACATGTGTCTCCTGTAGTCAGCTGTGCAACCGATACAGGGATTTTCCATCCTGAGTGACTTTCTAATATCTGTTCCCATACTTATAATTCTATGCAACATCTGGTTCTTCTTGGTCATTATATTAAAATAAAAAGAAAATAGCTCTAACCCTCTGGAAGGCACATGGCTCATTTTGTGACAATGCACTACCTCTCTGAACAGTTAAAATCCCACCCAAAGATTGCGTTTTTCTTCTTGTCTAGACCAATTGGGTCTTTGATGGGAGCCCTGCAGAGCCTGTTGAGAGAGCATGGAACCATCTAATCAAGAGGGAAAAACATTATAACCCGATTGAATTCTTTACAATTGGTGTTGTGAGAGCACAGGCAGAGTACAGAGTGTCAAAGCACATACTGGTCTAGTAAAATCTGTCAGCAAAGACCTTAATGAGCTTAGGGAGCAGTATGTATGGTACAGAAAATTCATCAATCAGATGTGGAAACAGTGAAACACACAGGAGAAGGAGAAGAAAATGTGGAAGAGAAAGGGCAAATTTAAAATACTAGGAAAATGTAGGCTAACTGCGTTAGTTTAGAAAATAAGAAATTGTACTTACATAACCCTTTTCCACCAAAATTCCACATGGACGTGTCAGTGCTGTGAAGGGTCTGAGATTTTGTCTTCTCTACACTGACAGGTTAGCTGGCTACTTTCCTGCATCCCAGGACATTGTTTCTTACTGCACAGCAGCAGCATGAACCTCACGTTGGGCTGCTCCTGTCCCTCAAGTCTCCCCAGGGTGACAGACGGATGTTGCACATACAGTGGGTTTACGTAACAGCTCAGGAATCCTGAATAAGAACACTCAAATCTTTCACCAAGCGAACTTTCCCAAACTTTGCCCCAGAGGGACACATTATTCTTATTCTACTGGACAGCAAACAAATCTGCTGTTTGCACCAGAGAGAGGTACTATCTCTTAAAAGAAATAAATAAGGTGAACTCTACTTCTAAATAAGGCAAAGTCTTTCTAGATTTACCTTTGTCACTGCCATCATCTTCACAGTCACCTAAACACCCGGCATAGTTCTGGCAATGTCTTCGTTATGGGCAGATACTCAGTAAAAATTTATAAGATACAGCCATAAATCTTAAAACGTTTTAATTCTTTCTGCTTCAATTAACATTTTAACAAAAGCTTGCCTTCTTCTAAACCCATCGTGTAACCTCTTGTTTTCCAGACAGTATGGAAGTATATGACAAGCTTCTCATTTCAAAGAAATTAAGGTTCACATACCTTTTATCGGCATGTTCACTAATGCATCACTTGGGTTATTATTAAAAATATATTTTCTCCTAGACAACATGTTAATTTTATAATCACGGTAGAAAAATATGTACTTGCATTTCAAGTACTCATTGACACATCTATCTTTGTCACACAGGAAAGACAAATGTCTTTCTTTGAATTGCACATCTGAACAATGGTACAACGGAATTAATTCTACTTTTAATAAAGATGAACTACTGAAGGGTGGTGACATCTTGAGGTACCCCACACTTAGCATAGGGAGTAAGACAGATGAATCCACAAGTTTCCCGCATCCTTATTTTGCAGCACACTCTATTAGCAACTGGAGGATAACAAACTGGCCTAACAATTAGACCTGGTAGCAACATCAATAAAAAGTGTTTTTAGTAACTACTCCATGGTGAGCAGTGCTCTCTGAAACCAGATAGTGGCAGTGGGGATTAGAGGATAGTCATTTGCCTCACTTAAATAAATGCATTATGTCAATTGGACAGAAAAAAGTCACAAGAAATTGTTTCACAGCATGAGTTTTGAAAAAAAAAACACTATTATGATCATCATTCATACAAAAACTATTTAGAAAAGTTAAGCATTCCTTAAAAAATGCATTAAAAATACATGTAATGGATACGTCTTTTGACTGAGAGAAAAGAAAAAACTTGATACCTTAGAGCTATGGGGTCTGAAATTTCCTTCATCATTAACACTGATTCATTTTGCTTTTATGTTTAGTGCTGAAAAAAACTCTGGGGTTAATTATTAGATTATTCTTATTTACATCAAAGATGTTTCATTGCTCCTAGAGCTTTAGAACTCAAGATATTTATTTGAGAGGAATAGGTAATATGAATTAAAATTAATAAAATGATGTTTTCAAACCTCTCCTTTATGTAGTGCATTAGTTTAAAACTGTGTTATTTCCATTGAATCAATATGTTGAAATTGGGAAAGTGAAGATGGGTCAAAAATATAACTACCAAAAATATTGTAGGAAATGCAATTGGTCAAAGAGAAATCTTTTCTTCAAAGATTGCCCAGTGCCTTTAAATACCAAAAAAATACAACTAGGCCAGTTAAACATGTAAATTGAGAGATCAAAATGTTTTCAGCTTTAGGGTTCTTGTTTGTCATTATTGTCTTATTCTCACATAAAACTCTAAGTATCAGTAGACCTCCCTCTTTTCCAACCAACCCAGCCAAGATGTTACACACATACATATGAAGAAAAAAGTGTAGCTCAGGTGACTTCAGCAGCATATGATATAATGAATTTGACTATTTTTGTCATTTGGAAAAATAATTTTGAAAATGTGTCATGTCAAGGCTCCATAAGAGCAGAGGCTAGGCTTGTTATGTTCACTTCTATTTACTCAGTGGGTGGCATGGAACAGAAACAGATTTTGTTAAATGAACTAATGTAGTGACCCTGTGGTCAGTGGAATTCTGCTTAGAAGCAGAACATTTTAAAGGCCTGAATCTCTTCATCTGAAATCTTGAATCTAGTAATTCAAATAGTCTAAATAGTTCCACATTTCTTTTCTTCTATTTTTTTCCCCAAATGTATGCCACTGTAATTTGAATAGACTTATTCTTTGTAGTGCATTTCAATGCAAATACTGTGAATGGATAACTATTTCACTAATAAGTTGTCTCCTTTGGGGATTTCAGAAGAACATCTCATCCTGACTTTTAAAAAATGCTGGTGTTGTCATTCTCTCCCTGTGATAAATGACTTTATTTATGGTAGACAAAGGAGAATCTGATATATTGCATTAAAACTTAATTTGAAATAATTTAACTGACATAGAGACTGAAAGATAATGTTTAGTTAATTTTGGCAATGATTTATTATAATTGTAATAAATTAAACTTATTTTAAACCTAGACAAAAACTTAATCAAGTGCCATAGGATCAATCTACCATAGAATTACAAATTCCTGTACAACTAGTTTCAGTATATTTGAAACTGCTAGCTACTAAGATATGCCAAGAGCTGTGGTTATCCCAGATGTTTTACTAGAAAGGATAGTGAAATAAGTATTTTCAACAATATATGTGTGTGTTTTTGTATTTCTGTATTAATAAAGTCTATACATTCCTCCACAGCACATCTTTTTCTCCTTGCAGGTGGTTTGATTCCAAGCATAAATCAAATCATGTGTGAAAATGACGTGGACTACGGATGCTAACCTGCCTCTAAATTGTCTCAGTAAAATTCAAGGAGAGTAGAAAAACAGATTTCCTTCATTATTTGAATTACTGGACAAAACAGAAAATACCTGTGCACACAGTTCATATTTTTATCATTTAGTCACTAAACTTTTTAATATTATTTATGTTTAAATAACTTATAAAGAGTAAATTGTTTCTGTGGCTATCTGAATCTTAAATTAAAATACAACAAAACAGGTAATCTCATACATTTGGAAATTAACCACTAACTAAAATACTTATTTTCAAAGATAAGCAAAAGTAAACTCTTTTCCAATGCCATTAAATTATGCTTGAAAGGAAATATTTATAATGTTTGATTATATGGCATTACAAATATTTATTCTAAAATACTACAGGAAAAGAAAAACAAAAGCTTCTACATTATGATCACAATTATGTAAAAATATAGGGAGAAAAATGACTGAAGGGAAGTACATCAAAATACAAATTGTGGTTGTTCAATGAAGTAAAAGTATTTTCTCTCTCTCTTTTCTTTCCCACTATCTTATTCTCTAATTTCTTTTTTTTTTTTTTCACAACTGGCAGCAGTATTCTGTAAATGTATACAAAATTTTTTTTTATTAAAAAAATCAAGATTACATCCTTTAGTTGTCTTTTTTCCCTTTAATTTTTTTTGCAATTTGGTGGTTTTTCTCCTTATGTTTTTGATCCTTTTGCTTTTCAAAATTCTTTCTGGATTTCAACTTCAGACATTGTTCTTGTGTCTTCACTGCTTTCTTAATCCACAATTTTTTGTCATATCCTGATGGTTTCCATCCTTGTAGTAGGTGATGGCGCAGCCAGTTTGCACCCATGATCAACTTGCTATCTCTTTTTCCTGGCCCTTCAGCCTTCTCTACTTCTAAAGTTAGAATGTTAAATTAATAGCAAGTAAATACCTCATTAATGATGTGATTTATCACCTACTAATCCGCTCTCATGAAGATTTTTTGCAGCAATAGAAATGCTGTTGACTGCAGCCCCTGTGGAATTCCCTTCTTTCCACATACCTCAGAGGATACTGACCGGTTTGATTTACCTTTACAGCATTTTGAAGTTAAAATACATTCTTTTCCTCTTTCTTCTTTTTATTTCACTTAGTCTTTCTCCTTCACCTTCTCCTTCTTGCATACAGCTGTCAAACCCATCATCCCCCTTTTCTGTTTTCCAGAAGCTTGAAAATTGTCATAAGCGGCTGAGCACAGTACCATGGGAACCCCTCAACTGAGCAGCCAGGTAATGCTGTATTCAGACTGTGATCTTTAAAGTAGATAGACCTGGGCCTAATTCCCAGCTTTGTGACTTTGGGTAAATGATAAAACCTCTCTTAGCCTTGATTCTTGCTCATTTTCAAATAGGAACAATTGTATCCTCATAAGCTGCCGTGAGTATCAAGTCAAAGACAGTGAGTGAAAGTATTCGGTAAGTTGTAAAGCACTTCCCACCTTTTGTCCTTTGCCATCTGGTTTATACCTATCCTTTTTTCTCTTCCCAACACTTTCTACCCTCCTTGCTGCCAAACTCTGTTCCAAATGCACTAAGAGTATGCGATTACCTGAAAATGTCGTGCTTTTTTTGGTGTTGGACCTTCCTGAAATATTATCAATCTTCTCTCAACCTGGCAAAATTTTTCTCATTCTTCAAATGTCAACGGCAACATTGGCATCTTCAAAATCCTTCCGTTACTCCTCTCCCAATCCCACCTCCTCCACACCTAGGTTAGGGACTTTGTCCCTTTCCTGACCTTTGTATTCTCTCTAATTCTTTTCACATGATTCTTTTCCAATCTTGTTAGTTCACTAAGCTGTGAGTTCTTTGAAGAGAGGACTTTTGTCTGTTATCTCCATAACCCAGTGTCTAATCAAGTATCTGGTGTGCTGCAGACACTCTTAACATTGGATCAATGAATGAATGAATGAATGAATGAATGAATGAATGAATGCCAATAAAATGATTTGCAGCAAAAGATTACTTAATTTTATCTTTGAATAAATACATTGAATTGAAATACAGAAAAAGTAATTAATTAATCCTCCTCCACGTAGGTATGACACGTTTGCCATCAAGTGGCTGATCTCATAGTCAGTGTAAAGAACATCATACTATGCATAAGGCTTTCCTGTCCTCAAACAGTATTCCACTGGTTCCCTGGGAGGAAGATCATGGATTTCGTGGGTGTCATTGAGTTAGGTGACATAGAAGGAGAAAAAATATCAGCTAAATGTTAAACAATTAATATGAAATGTTTGCAATTCCAAAGAGAGTAATTTGACTAGGAAACAGTAAACCTGCAGAAAGGAAGCCCAAATAATTACTGTTCGCTTCCAGACAGTTCCTTGAATTGGATTCACATCAAGCTAAGGCTATCTGAATTAGAGGCAGCTGTATAATCCAAATGTGGTGCAGCATACAGAATCAGATTGAGTGCTTGAGTGTCTGTACCCTAGGAAATTGATTTGACGACTATGTCAATTACTTCTGGCACCAAGCTTTCCGTGGGTTGCATTACAACTGCTCTTCTGGTCAGCTGGGTCTTCTTCCCCATCCACGCCTATTGTTTTAGATTTATTTACTGCACCGGCAATCATAAATTATGGACTTTTTTCTATACCATCTGGAAACTCTGGTGTCATTGTTTGGGTCACTTTTGATTACTCTTATTCTCAGCTACTGCCAAGGCTGATGTATCTTGAATTATGAAAGACTTTCGCCCCAAGCTCACCTATTTGTGAGCAACCTTTTAGCATCTACATATGTTTGTTTTATCTAACACATAGTTGGATACAATAAAAAGTGGGTTTTTTTTTTTTTTATGACCTTCCAGGGAGTTTTTCTTTGCTTGTAATACTGAATTTTTAAAGCTCACAATTTCCCTAACAATTTGCTTGTTAACCTATTGCACATTTCTATCAGTCTCACAAGGTCAGATTTAACAGATTGATCATCCTTTTTTCCTTGATGCTGGGAACGTAGTTTTCCCAATATTCTCACTCAGTCTTAATCTCTACACAAAATCTTCCATTATGAGCCTAAAATTAGGGTGAAGGATTTTTCTTTTCTTTTCAAACAGTCCTTACACAATGAAGGCAACACTTTTAATCTCTCTATTCTAGTGTTCACTATTCTAACAACTGGGGTTAATAACTATAATATTTTTTGACAAGCTCCCCAGAAAACATCTGATCAGTGTTTTTTTTTTCCCCAACCAAATGATGCAGATGCCTACCTGTATAGACAGTGTCAGCAGATTACTTTCATTTTATGCAGATGGTTCACTGGCAGTCCAGATCAAATCTGAAATTGTGCTATCAAGCAGTTTTTATCCAGAGAAGCAATTTGAATATTGGAATTTTGTTGAATTTCCTAGGCCACAGCTGCTTGCATCTGACATCTGCTTCAATTTTTTGAGCAGCCAGTGACTTTTTTTTTTTTTTGGCAGTCTCAAGGTTGAGTTTGTTTCATATCTACTTAGTCCTCATCAAATATCTCTTTCTAAGTTGTGTAATAATCCATATGACTCACTGTGTTTAGAATACCGTTTCTTTTCTACTGCTCTTTTTAAACATCAAATGCCGCCTTAATTATGTTTAGGAAAATATCCATTTTCCTACAACTTTTTTACATACAAGAAACTTCATTAAATATTATTTGTTGGAGTCACTATTAGAATGAAGGGAGGCAAATAATGTAGCATTGTTAGAATTTTCTTTAAAAAAAATTAACCACCCATAAGTCTTCAGTAGTTATAGGAGTAGTACATGATTTTCTCATTACTCAAGTATCCTATTAGAGAGACTGTAGTTATCAGAGTGGATTGTTTTCTTCTAAGACAAAGCCTCAATAAATGTGATCTAATTAACTTTGCATATTAAAATACCCAAACTACCATTTCATGTCTTTGACAGTAGTGCCTACTAGCATAATGTCATGTCAATTCATATCAGATCACTTTCTGTTTTGCTAGATACGCAATACCTCAATGAGACATGATATGACATGGTATGGTAGATATTTAAAAAATTTGTGTCCTGTTTGTTGCCTCCCCATTATCTTTTCAAAATGTAGAATGACACAACCAATCTGTTAAGCAGAAAATTTGAGGTTTGAAGTAGTAGGATGTTTCAGCAATTGCTTGTTTTTAAACATTTTTTAATCTACCTATAAGGTCCAAAGATGCACAGAGTGTTAGTTGTTAACATATTGTCATATTTCCAGATCATCTAAGTAACAGCCTTGCAAGAAAGCAAAGAATAATCTTATAAGAGCCCTGTGATATGCTATCTAAAAGGAGTATAAAAAGCACACCATTTTCTCTTTGTTGTTAAAAGGGTGACTATTAGTCTAGTTGTGCTTTTGCTTTTAAAGAAAAATATAATAAAGGATGCTGTTGGCAAGGTGTGATATTACTTTAGACATGTGCCTGCTCTGTTCTCATCTTCCTTTTTTCCCTGCCTATTACACAGCCTATTTACACAAAAGGGTGATGAAAACTTTAACTGACTGATGTTGTTTTTGGTCAGAAAGCTCCAGAAAATGAGGATTTCTTGATTGTTTTCCTACATGCATTTGCAGTTCTTTTCATTGGGCTTTTTGGAGCAAGATAATCAGGGCATCTGCTTCTAAAAATTCCATACATAACGGGTCTTTAAAATCTATCAAAATAAAAAGGAGAAATGCAATACAAGGCTGGTTTTGAGATGCTTCCAGTAACAAGACAGTATTTTAGATTTTCATGATCAAAAAAACCAAAAAATGTGGAAAGCCAAGAAAATGAACTGGTAGGAAAGAATTCTGAATGTGAAAATGGGGTGTTCAAGTCAGGGAATATGCAATAATTTCTGTATTTTATGAGCAATGATGGTTGCCATGAAGAGAAACCAATGCTGAGCAAAAGAAAGAAAATGTTTTCTGAAATTGAGAAGACTCTAAAAGTAAAACTTTTTTCACTTATTTGTCTTGTTTGATATTAAGCTCACCAAAATAAAGGACTGACAATATGGCAAAAACAAAACAAATAAAAAACTTTCATTATTGGTTGATCCTCAAAGGAGCAACAGAGAATGAAAAAGTGAAGTCAGTGAGTCAGAGAGATATCAAAGAAACACGCATTATAATGCTGTTTAACCTTTTATTAAGATTGCTATTGTATGGCAATGCATAAAACAGTGGATTTTGGGTTCATTACATCAATACTATCTTGGCACTTTCTGAGGTCACACCAGTCATCTTTTATTCATGTTGTCACTGGGAATGGAAGTTATGCTAATAGAGCTGGGTCAGGCACACCAAGACAGAGGGAGATGATGAACATAAATCCCAGGCAGCAGGCTCATCAACAGTCACAACTGCGGCAATGAGCCTGCACCATGCAAGGGCAGAAGGGCCCATTTCTAAATCTTTGTCCTCTGTCCCTCAGATGACCAAATGGCAGTCAAATCCCATGTGACCTGCTCACTCACCCTCCCTTTCATTCATTCATTCACATCCATTAACAAAAAGCAAATGGCAAAGGGGAAATAAGAGTTCTCAAGTCAATCTTCTCCATAATGAGGTGTGTCTATACCATTTACAGAGTTTTACAAAATGTATTTGGTCCAGAGAAGTGTGAAAAACATAAAACATTTTCATATAGTTTTTTTCTAAAATATTTAAACATTACTTATCTTAAAATTTACCATCATATTGTTCTCACTCCAGTTCTTTTCAGTTCAGCAATTTCTAGCATCTCAACTAAACAATGCTTGGATTATTCTGTATATGACCCATTCTTCATTATTTTGTGTTGTGATAAATGACCAAGATATCATTCCAAAAAGGCATTTCAATAGGTTTCACAAAGGTATTGTTATTTTCTTTCAAGGTGAAATGCTATGCTTAGAAGAACATAATGTCTATGATAATAAAATAGTTTTAATGGATTTATATTTAATAAATCATGTACAAGTCTTTAAATAATTTAAACAAAGGAGACATTCTCCTCCAAAGTAAAAGATTGCCATAAATAACTAATTTTTAAATATATACAAACCATAATTTTAAATGTCTTTTATATACAACATTGTATCACCGTGTGTATTTGTTACATGTGACTATTTTTAATTGATGATGCAAAACATGTGTCTTTTCCATTGAAAGATTATTACACATTTAGAAAAGAGTCAAATCTCTATTTTTAGTTTTTGAACTAAAGATTTCATAATTTAATTTTAAAAGATATCCTAAACAGAATAAATGATACTTTAAAATATTCTGCAAACCATTATATAAAAATAATACGTGACATGAATTCATGTTAGAGTTGATGACAAACTTTAGTGTACATATTGCTCTTATCATTTATAATGAATCTAAAATGTCAATAGGTTTGGAATGTACATAGAAGCAAATACTGATAATGACAGAACCAAGCTTTGTCAACAACAGCGTTAAAACCAATGTGCTTAATTAAAAAAGTGAAGTCAATTAAAATCAAAATAACAGTGCAGCATGTACAAATGCTGGAATAATCATTAGGCCTTGCTGAATAATGGAAGAGTATAGAATTTTTTTAATGGAACAGCAGGGGTGATACATTATACAAAGCAACAATCTACAACAATATGACAATCGAATGACTTCAGCCCCATTAGGCAGGTGCAGAAGAATAATTAACATAAAGTTTGCCAACGAAAAGGGGAAAAATAAAACTTTTTTCTCTAACGACACTGAAGGTTTCACCCTCAACCCTCCCTGCACTAAGAAGGATAACCTATGTCAGCACAAACCTATGATTTTTTAAAATTTGGGGTTTAATAGACAAAGGAAATTTCTGTTTATTCCCTGTATAAACTGAGTAATATAAGAAAAGATATATATGGAGCCCTTGTGTTATAATGCTAACCTTTTAAATGTGCTTTTCCTGTATGCACTGCTTCTTAAAACAAAATAATAAAGGATTTGCAATAGTTACTGACTGTCTAATTTAATTCAGATATAAAAGGCATCCCATAAAGCCTTAGGCAATATTTGTTATCTTATTTCCAGCTCAAATTCAAAACAAATTGTGACCTCCAGTTTAGAGCGAAGAGAGTCTTCTCACTAAGATGCCAATAGAAATGAAAGTGACTTTACGTTTCGTCATGAAGGCCAGGAGATTTAAGATCTCTTTGCTACTTTTCCTGACAAAAATATCATTTTGTTTTAAAACAGTTGTGATAAAAATCTTACTCTTTCATTTACTTCCAGTGGGAACCATGTAATTTACATTGGTATAAATTGTTCTGGGCTTAAAGAACTGAAACTTTTTATTTCTTTTCTGACCATTAAGGAATTAAAAATGAAAACCCTTCATCCTCAGATGACCTCGTCAATTACATAGATCTGAATCAGCTGATATATGCAGAGACTTTCATAAGATGGGTGGCATGGTTTGGGAAAGATAATTTCTTGCCCTCATAGGAGGTCTTTTACCTTTAGGCTTGAAGCACTTTACTAGTGAGGTCTCATTAATTCCTACTTGGCTCCTAAGGAAGTTCTTCCTTCCTTATTTTGAAAAAAAGAGGCATGGGCACTGGAGGAGTAGGAAGAGATGCACGGAATCCAATTGTGTCAGGTCATAAAACCAAGTGTGTGAGAACTATGTGTCAGGACACATTAATAAGAAATGGCTACATTGTGGCCTTGGCTGTGGGTATGTTGACGGGCTAAGGGACTGGAATTCTAATCCTAAAGAAATGTAGCAGTTTCTCTTTCACCACTTCTTGATGGTCTTCAAAAAGGTAATGCTGATTATAGTGTATTATAGTGTATTATTTTACAGCATCAAGTGTATGTAAACAGGGATGCCACCAGCTTTATACAGTCAAACTTGAACCAGAAAATAATAGACACCTTCTTAGAGACTTACCTATTGCCCACATCTTTGGGAAACCTCAAGTCTCTGTTAAAAATCTCAGTGCTCAGTGAAAACTTTGAAATACCCTACAGCTTACCAAAAACTTATTCCTATTCAAATCAATCTATCCTTACAATATGAAAACCTCTGATTAACACTGTGATTTATATATATGTGTGGGTGTGGGTTTGGGTGTGGATCTCCTGTAAAATCTTAACACATGATCCTACATGTGGAAGAAGTGATTACTTGATGAAGAGGAAAATCTAAAGGAAAAAAAGGACTCAGGACATATTAGGGATATTTACAAAAAGAGAATAGACTCAAAAGGACATTTATCTCTTGAAAATTACGTAATTTTTATTTCTTCCCTCAGGGAAGAAAAAAAGAAGTAAATATTTCAGCCGCGTCTCTGCTGGACAGTTCCATGCAAATAAGATCAAAATGTTAGTGTCTCATATCAAGCAGGTTATCTGTTCTTTATTTTTGCCCTATCATCTTCTTCAAATTAAGGCATTTAATCCTCATAACAGATACATGCAGCAGGAAATAATATCATCCCCATTTTACAGGTAAGAAATGAAAACCTAAGTAAGTTGCTAAAGTTTTATAAAACAAATAAATGACAGAGCTGGAATTTCAGCCCAATAAATGACAGAGCTGGGATTTCAACCCAGCTCTAGACTTTCTGCCAACAGAATCCATACTTTAAAATTACTATATATAATGCTTCCTTTATGTAGAGAAACTATCTTATTTTTCTAATAGCCTCTTGTTTAAACAAAATACTTTCAGATTTTTTTATTTTTTATAATGAGGTCTCACAATAACTTCTCTCCCACAAGTGCCCCACTACATCTCGATGGACTCTATGATCCATACAGTACTTTTTGACCTTGAATTGGTGTTGAGAATTACCCACATACACACAAAGTTTTCACTGGAAGTCCTAAGGTTCACAATAATACATTTCTATTGTAAAGCATGAGTTCTGTGATTGATTGGCAATGATACACAGAGGTGGAGTCACAAACTATCCTTCATGGGAACTGCCTCAAAATACAACACGTACATACATGCATATCTGGAGGAATCATGAGGTGATTATGCAGACAGATTAATAGAGGGGGAACCTGGAAAAGAACTTGTCTTAGTAGGATACGTAATGGAAGGCATGCAACTATTGCTCAATAAAAATAACAATGTTCCATTGTCAGAGTGAATATTTTCTTTGGTATTCAGATTTGTCCTCTGGACTAGAGTGTAAGAATTTGTATGCAAGTCCTTGGGAAAGGGATTCTTCCCATAAACATACTGAAAGGAATCTCTCTCTCTCTCTCTCTCTCTCTCTCTCTCACACACACACACACACACACACACACACACACACACACACACACACACACACACACACACACACACACACACACACACACACACACACACATTAGACATTGGTATTCAGAGAAGAACTACCTACTTTGGGACCAATGTTCTGGGGTTAGGGAAGGGGATCTTCTCTGAAAGACATGGTGAAGCATAGAACACCGAGTGCCTTGAAGCCTGCCATGTGGCTGACACATGAGGGCTCTCAGCAGGGACAGCCTATTGGCACTTGCAGCAGCCCTCTCTGCTTACACTCCAGCAGCATAATAGCTCTGTGCCTTTACTGATTTCCCAGGATATTCTCTACCATGGGAAACAATTCTAGTAGCTTTGACACAACTGGAGACAATCTCTTGATGGTGAACCCTAGGAGTGAAGACAGTGGTGGAGAGCTTTCCCTGAGATTCTCAAGCACATATGCCTTAGTAGGGCCCATTAGTAAAGAGCTAGATGACAGGAGGGAAAGCACAGCTACTGTCTAAACTTTGGACTCAAATGTCAAGCCGTGATTGAGAATCAGTTCTTGACAAAGTTCATACTGGTCTCCTTAAAATGTGAAATATGGCAAGAGAGAGAGTTTCCCATAAAGCAAATTCTATACATTTCAAAGTTTGTTTTAGTTTGTGCATTTTTATTAATTGAAATATTTTTAATTCGTAAAAGGTTAACAATTCCAGCTGGTAAGTTGTTTTACTTTTTAATTTTCCCTATATGGGAAAATTTAAACAGTCCTTAACCACATTAACACTATTTTTTTCAACAAAGATACCAAATATGATTCTCATATTTTAATAAATAATAGATTTGATTATTTTAGTAAACTACATTTTAATAAACAGATATTATTTATGCTTCTTGTAACATTTCATTTCTACTTTAAAATTCTTCAAATCATTTTTACATATATATTCTGCTGTTTATATTTTTTAATTTTTATGATTTATTATTAGCATATTCATTATTACAAATCATGATTTTTCTTTATGCCCTTTATCAGACCTATCATTACCAAATCCCCTCCCTCCCTGCACCACATCTCTAATATCCTTAGGTTTGTTTCCTCCTTCTGAAAGTTCAATATATTGCTGTGGTCCCTTCCTTCCTTCCTTCCTTCCTTCCTTCCTTCCTTCCTTCCTTCCTTCCTTCCTTCCTTCCTTCCTTCCTTCCTTCCTTCCTTCCTTCCTTCCTTCCTTCCTCCTTCCCTCCCTCCCTCCCTTCCTTTCCTTCCTTTCCTTCTTTCCCAGAACCCAGTTATATCTGGCTGATGATTTCACGTAAAATTTTCTCCAGGGCCGACCCCATGGCGCACTCGGGACAGTGCGGCACTGGGAGCGCAGCAGCGCTCCCGCCGTGGGTTCGGATCCTGTATAGGGATGACCCGTGCTCAAAAATTTTCTCCAGACTCATCCATGTTGCTGCAAATGGCAAAATTTCATTTTTTAAAGGCTGAGTAGTATTCCATTGTGTATATATACCCTATTTTCCTTATCCAGTCATCCACCGATGGACACTTAGGTTGGCTTCAAATTTGGCTATTGTAAATAAAGTGCAATGAACATGGGAGTGCAGGTGTCCCTTCGAAATGGTGATTCCCATTCCTTTGGATATATACCTAGTAGCGGAATTGCTGGATCATATGATAGTCCTATCTGTAGTTGTCTGAGGATCTTCAATACTGTTTTCTATAATGGCTGTGCTTATTTACAGTCATACCAACAGTGTTCAACAGTTCCCCTTTCCCCACATCCTGAACAGCATTCGTTATTCTCAGACTTTTTAATAACAGCCAGTCTAAATGGGGTGAGACAATATCTCAATGTGGTTTTGATTTGCATTTCTCAGATGACTAGTGGTGCTGAGCATTTTTCATGTACCCGTTGGCCATTTGTATGTCTTCCTTTGAAAAATATCTATTCATCTCCTTTGCCTGTTTTTAAATTGGATTTCATTTTATTTTATTTTATTACTGTATAGTTATTTGAGTTCTTTGTGTATTCTGGATATTAATCTCTTGTTAGATGTACAGTTTGCAAATATATTCTCCCATTCAATAGGTTGTCTTTCTGCTCTGTTGATAATTTCCTTTGCTGTGCAGAAGCTTTTTAGTTTGATATAATCTCATTTATTTATTTTTTCTTTTGTTGCTTGTGATTTTGGGGTCTTATTCATAAAGTTTTTGCCCAGTCCTACTTTCTGGAGTGTTTCCCCTATGTTTTCCTTTAGTAATTTTATGGTTTCAGGTCTTATGTTTAAGTCTTTAATCCATTTGAGTTGAGTGTGGTATATGGTGAGAGGTACAGATCCAGTTTCATTTTTCTGCATATGGATGTCCAATTTTCCCAGCACCATTTATTGAAGAAGCATTCTTTTTCCCAATGTACATTCTGGTCACCTTTGTCAAAGATCAGTTGGCTGTAAGTACGTGTGTTGATTCCCAGGTTTTCTATTCTGTTCCATTGAACTGAGTGTCTGTTTTTATGCCAGTGCTATGCTGTTTTGCTTACAATAGCTTTGTAATACAATTTGAAGTCAGGTAGAGTTATGCCTCCAGATTTATTTTGTTTTCTCAGGATTGCTTTGATTATTTGGGGTCATTTGTTGTTCCATATGAATATTAAAACAGCTTTTCATATTTCTGTGAATAATGTCAGTGGTAATTGGATGGGGACTGCATTGAGCCTGTAGATCAATTTGGGCAGAATAGACATTATAACTATACTAATTTTTCTAATCCATGAACGTTGAATATCTTCCTATTTATATATGTCCTTTTCAATTTCTTTCTTCAAAGTTTTATAGTGTTCATTGTAGAAGTCTTTCACCTTGTTAGTTAATAAACTTTCCTCTTAGTACTGCTTTTGCAGTATCCCTCAGGTTTTAGCATGATGTATCTTTATTTTAATTAGGTACAAGAAATTGTTTGATTTCATGTTTAATTTCTTCTTGGACCCATCGGTTATTTGGGAGTCTATTATTTAGTTTCCATGAACTTGAGTAGTTTCCAGAATTTTGCTTGTTATTGATTTCCAGTTTTAATTCACCATGTTCTGAAAATATACTTGGAATGATTTCAATTTTTAAAAATTTGCCACGACTTGATTTGTGACCTAAAATGTGGTCAGTCCTAGAGAATGTTCCAGTTGCTGATGAGAAGAATGTGTATTCTGTAGTTATTGGATGAAATGTGCTGTATGTGTCTGCCAGGTCCTATTGGTCTAAGGTGTATTTTAAATCCTGTGTGTCTTTGTTGACCTGTTGCCTGAAAGATCTGTCTAATGCTGAGGGAGGTGTGTTCAGGTCAACCACTATTTATTGTATTAGGGTTTATCTCTTTTCTTTAGATCTAAGAGTGTTTTCTTTACATATCTGGCTGCTCCAGTGTGGGGTGCATACATATTAGTGATTATTATTTCTTCTAACTGGATAGATCCCTTTATCATTATATAATGATCTTCTTTGTCTCTTTTTATAGTTTTTGGTTGGAAGTCTATTTTATCCAATATAAGAATAGCTACTCCTGCTCATTTTTGATTTCCACTTGCATGGTATGTCTTTTTCCATCCCTTCACTTTTAGTCTGTGTGTGTCTTTATAGGTAAGGTAGGTCTCTTGAAGACAGCATATAGTTGGGTCTAGCTTCTTCATCCAATCAGTCTGTCTGTGTCTTTTGAATCAGGAGTTTAATTCATTTGCATATAGAGTTGTCACTGATAAGTATTGCTTTACTCCTTTCATTATATTGCTTTTCATTTAGATGTTTTAAATATTATTTGTTCCTTTCTTCCCCTTTTATTTTTCATCATCCATGTTAGTTGGATTTTTGAGATGACATGATTTAGCTTCTTTTTCTTTCTCATTCGCATTTTGTTTCTAACAACAGGTCTTGCTCTTTCTTGTAAATCTGTGATAGTAATTATCATTTTTCACATTTCAGATGCAGAACTCCTTTGAGAATTTCTTGCAGGGCTGGTTGTGTGGTAGTGAACTCCCATAATATTTGTCTGTCTGGGAAATACACTATTTCTCCATCATTTCTGAAGGATAAACTTGCTGGGTATAAAATTCTTGGCTGGCAATATTTTTCTATTTGTATTTTGATTATATCATCCCATTTTCTTCTGTCCTGTAAGGTTTCAATTGAGAAGTCTGCTGTTAATCTGATGGAGGCTCCCTCCATCATCTTGCTGCTTTTAGAATTCTCTCTTTGTCTTTGAATTTTACCAGTTTGACTACAATGTGTCCTGGTGAGGATCTATTTGGATGGAATCTGTTTGCAGATCTTTGGGCTTCCTGGATCTGAAAGTCTGCAACATTCCCTATACTGGGGAGGTTTTCTGTTATTACTTCCCTGAATGAGTTTTCAATGCCTTTTCCTTTCTCCTCTCCTTCTAGAATACTCATGATTTGGATGTTTGTGAGCTTGAGGTTGTCTGCTAGCTCTCTTAAATTTTTTTTTCATTTTTTAAAATTATTTTTTTCTTTATTTTGTCTGCCTGGGTTGTTTAAAAAAGGTCTTTTTTGACGTCTGAAATTCTTTCTTCTGTTTGCTTTAGCCTGCTACTCAAGCTTTTTGTTCTGTTTTTTATTTCATTGAATGAATCCTTCATATTTCTAGGAGCTCTTTACATTCTGTTTAAAGTATTAATCCCTTCATAAATTTCATCCATCATATCCTATATATTTTTTTCTTTTTTCATTGTGCTCTCTAATTGATTCTTCTCTTATCTCTTTGAGTTTTCTTAAGATCAGTGCTCAAAATTCCTTTTAAGACATCTAAAGGGTTTCCTGCTCTATGGGGTCTAGTACTTGAGAATCACCATATTACTTTGGTGGTGTCATATCTTCTTGTTTATTTGTAGTTCTAGTATTTTCTCATCAGTGTTTGGTCATTTGGCAGGACACTTGTTGCTTCTATTACACTGGAGTGAAATATGAGGGGAAAGTCTTCTTCCTGTATTTGTAGCCTCTGCTTGTATCTATGCAGTTGAGTGTTCAGGCTCTTCTAGTGTTCAGGCAGGCATGAGTGGGCCTGCTGCTTTGTCTAGGTCAGTGCACAGGGCCAGCAGTCACCTAGGTGCCTTTTGGTTGGTAGGTGGGCCCCTTCTAGGCTTGAGTGGACCTGTGGCTGCATCAGCATCCGTGCATGGGGCCAGCACTCACCTGGGCACATGCTCAGTTCTACTGTCTATTTTTTAAACATTTATTTCAACACAGTTAATCAAAACTCTTGCTGGAATATTATGAAGTTCAATATCCAGCAATTAATTACTTATAAAAATGCAATTTACTATCTTTTCTTTAAAATACGAAAACATATATTTGCAATGCCCCAATAGATATTCTATGAGTGAATAGTTTTAGCTTGGCAAAATATCAGCTTATACCTTACTTAGTAAATGTATATTTTCAAGTATAAAATGTAAAAAACCATGAAAAATAGACAAAATATATACTCTTCTAAGATTATTTTTTCTGAAGATCAGCATATTTTCAAGTAGAAGTACATTTCTTTCTTCAGAAAATGTTTTATATATTGAGATATATTAAATATAACTATTTTGTTCCTCTAATTTTTAAAAATTTTCTTAAAATATATATAATGTTAATAGGTCAATTCTTCTTCATGATCTGCTCTGATTTTAATCCATTGACATTTAAAAATCTTCTCTTTTTTTGGTATTACCTTTTTATTATTTATTTTTTAACTGACAAATACACATTTTATATATTTATGGTGTGTAGTATGATGTTTTGAAATATGTACACATTGTATGTAATACATTGTTATTCACTGTAGTAACCATGTTGTATATTATATCTCTTGAATTTATTCCTCCTATGGAGCTGAAATATTGTGTCCTTTGGTCAACATTTTCCTAATCTGCCCACTACCACCCCACTTCAGTCCCTGATGACCACCGTTCAATGCTCTGCTTCTGTGAGTTCAACTTATTTAGATTCCACGTATAAGTGAAATAATGCAATATTTGTCTTTCTGGTATGGTAATACCATTTAAACTTTTTGTTCTCTTGAATGTTTTTCCCTCTTCCTTCATGAATTGTCTTTCTCTACAGCTTTTATATTTCATCAGCAAATAAACATGCTTATTTTTGTTTCATTTTTTCCTACTAGTTTACCATAAGTAGGCAGAATTGCATAAATTGGAATTAAGATATTAAGATGTGTTTACTGATTTTTGTTCCATATATATATAAACTGTCTCATTCTTACATGGCTGTAGTCAAATTTTTTGTATCATAACAAAGCAATCTTAAAAAATGATAACGGATACAGAGATACAGATACTTAAAATTCATTTTAAATCGTCTATTTTCAGCATTTCTTCCACTCTTAACAGGGTATGAAAAGAAAAGCAGTCTTTGTAGTGACAAAATTTACCAATGTACCCTTGGGGAAAAGACTCGTTCTCTTCAAGACTGAAAAAGGCTGATTGTGACACTTTAACTATAGGTGTAAAATTTATAATTAACCTCTAGAAATGAGATTTAATCTCTGATCAGTGATAGTGAAAAACACTGCACAATATTGGTTATGGCATAGATATATTTACCAACACATTCATCCTTTTGTAAATTTGATATTTAAATCAGAAAGGATTCAAAGAATACTCAAGGCTAATTACTTACGGCTGCAAATGTGTAAGAGTCAATAATGACAATGAGTAGTTTTACTTTTAGCTAAATCTGCAAATAAAAATCCTTTTCACCAATACAGGCATAAAAAAAATGTCTTTATGCAATTCTTCAAAAATGTATTTGGAAGCTACAAAATTAAGTGAAAAAAAAAATACCACAAATGAGCCATGGATTTCAGAATATCATGGAAAGATTGTTTTCATTACGATAAGATTTATTTCAGTTCAAGTTAATATTTGTAGTTCTTACCTGCACTAAAATAATTCAATGAATGCAGCGCTCCATAACCGATACAATTCTCCCTACAATTTTGCCAAGACTACTAGGTTCAATGGATTCCAGTTGGAAATCCAAAAACTGAAGAAATATATACAAATTGAAGAAATATATATTATATATATTAAGTTAATGATGTATACGTGTGTGAATTCCAAATAAAACAAATACATAAATGCATCAAAATATTAATGTATCGAGATCAAATGAAAATTCAAGGATGGTTCATTTCATTTTATGAATTTTGCCTATTTACGTCTCAAGTTTATTTTTTTACAGTGTTTGCTTTTTTTCTAATAGACTCATAGGCATTGTTTGAGTATTAGCATTTAGATACATAAAACAAATGATTAGTATATATGAACAGGTCATTCACAAAAGGAAAAACACAAAAGAATGATAACCCTTTCTAGTAATAAAAACAAAAATAATGTAACAATGATTAATCACTTTTTACTCACCAGGTTAGAAAGAATTAAAAAGAGAGACAATATCAGTTGCTCATGAGGATACATGGAAGCAATCCCATCATACCTTGCTAATGGGAATGTGAAATGCTACACCTTTCCCAAGAATTTAGACAATTTCTTACTAAAATGTAGAATACATATGTTCAACCCAATAGAAAATTAAAAAAAATAAATAAATAGCACTTCCCAAAGGGAAAACCTGAATACCAAATGAACCTGTGAAAATGTGCCAGGGTTATAAATTGTGAACATCAATTTAAAGAGCAATTTGGCATTCTAGTAAATTTGAGTGTGCACATACAATTCTACTTGTATATATACACTAGAAAAACTTAAACAAATTCACAAATGAATGTATCCAAGAAATTTGTATATTGTTTGTATGAGCAAGAAATTGGAAACAGACTTACTGTCCATTAGCAGGAGAATGGCTAAACAAATCGTGAAGCAAATTCACAGTGGAATACTACATACCTCTGAAAATGAAAGGCCTAGAGATAAATTGCAAAAATATAACATTGTGTGAAACAAAGTTGTGGAAGGCTACCTACTATGGCATGTATCTAAATTTTATATAAATTTTAAAATTATTGATTATGTTAATATATTGCTTAGGGACAAATGCACATACTGTAAACATAGCAAAACATTCATGAAAATTGAAAACAACATTTGGGATAGGAGGTAGCTCTGAAGAAGAAATAGAGAAAGAAAAATTCAGAGAAAATCATTTATATTTGTATAAAATGAACCTTATCTTAAGCTGTGTGGTCAGTCCATAAGTGTTCATTGTTTGATTATATCATTTTTAATGTCTAACATATTTATTTTAACAAAGAAGATGTAATTTATATTCATGGCAACATGCTAAACTAGATGTTCAGAGCGATACCTTTAGATATATCACAACTATAATCACTGAAGAAATAATATTGTATATTCAATATTAAGTTTATAGCTGAGCTGGTACAGGAGAAAGAAATTTCCTTGTAGATTTCTCTCTCTCTCTCTCTCTCACACACATACACACACACACACACACAAACACACGCACACACTCATACATACACACACATCCAATATTTCCTTTTTTTGAATTTGTAAAATTTCAACTTACACACTGTAATTTTACATGCTTATGGGATACAATATGATATTTTCGTACATTTATATGTTGTATAATAATCAGGTCAGGGTAGTTAGTGTCTCAACTTTATCATTTCTTTGTGGTGATAACATTCAAAATCCTCTCCTCTAGCTATTATATAATATAAAAAACTTGACTGTTAACCATAGTCACCCTACTGAGCATGTGAACATCATAACTTATTCCTCCTGTCTAATTGTCATTTTGTATTCATTGACCAGTTTCTCCTTTTTTTCCCTCCCCCAGCCCTTCCCTCCCCAGTATATAGTAACCACTGTTCCATTCTCTGCATCTATAACATCAACTTTTTTTTTTTTAGATTCTACATATGAGTGAGGTCATGTGATATTTGTCTTTCTGTTCCTGGCTCACTTCACTTAACATAATGACCTCCAAATCCATCCATGTTGCTGCAAATGTCAGGATTTCATTATTTTTTAATGATGGAGTAGTATTCCATTGTGTATATATACCACATTTTTTTTTAACCATTCATCCATTGCTGAGTTGTTGGACACTCAGGCTGATTCCATGTCTTGGCTATTGCAAATTGTGCCACAATAAACATGGGAGTGCAAATATCTCTTCAACATGCTGACTTCAGTTCCTTTGGGTATATAGCCAGTAGTGGAATTGCTGGGTCAAATAGTTCTATTTTTAATTTTTTGAGAAACTTTCGTACTGTTTTCCATAATGGCTATACTAGATTATACTCCCACCCACAGTGTGCAAGTGTTTCCTTTCCTCCACATCCTTGCCAGCACTTGTTTTGTTTTATTTTACTTATTTATTTTTTGGTAAAAGTAATTCTAATAGGAGTGAAGTGGTATCTCATTGTTTTGATCTTCATTTCCCTGATGATTAGTGATGTTAAGCATTTTTTCATGTGTCTGTTGGCCATTTTTAAGTCTTCTTTTGTGAAGTGTCTGTTAAGATCCTCTGCTCATTTCTCAGTTGGGTTGTTTCTTTGCTGTTAAGTTCCTTATATATTCTTGATATTAACCCCTTGTCAGGTGTAGAGTTTGCAAATATTTTCTCTCATTCCATAGCTTATCTCTTAACTCTGTTACTGGTTTCATGTGATGTATAAAAGCTTATTGTAATCCCATTTATGTTTGATATAGTTTTTTGCTTTTATTTCTCATGCTTTTGAAGTCTTATTTTAAAAACATCCTCGCCCAGCCCCATGCTATGGATCATTTTCCCTATATTTTCTTCCAGTAGTTTCATAATTTTTGGTTTTAAATTTAAATCCTCAATCCATTTTGAGTGGATTTTTGTGTATGGTGAGACGTAGGGGTCAATTTTCATTCTTCTGCATGTGGATATTCAGTTTTCCAAGCACCATTTACTGAAAAGATTGTCTTTTCCCCAGTGAGTATTCATGGCATCTTTGTCAAAATTCAGTCAACTGTAGATGTGTGAAATGCGTAAATTTATTTCTGGGCTTTCTATTCTGTTTCATTGGTCCATACATCTGCTTTTATGCCAGTAGCATGCTGTTTGGGTTACTACAGATTTGCAGTATAATTTGAGGTCAGGTAGCATGATGCCACCAGCTTTTTTTTTTAAAGGATTTCTTTGGCTATCTGGGTCTTTCATTTTTCTGTATGAATTTTAGTATATTTTTTTCTATTTCAGTGAAGAATGTCATTGGTATTTGGATAGGGATTACATTGTCTGTAAGTCACTTTGGGTAGAATAGTCATTTTACCTATATTAATTCTTCTTATCCATGAACATGGAATATCTTCCTATTTATTTTTGTCCTTTTCAATTTCTTTCTTCCAAGTTTTAAAGTGTTCATTGTAGAGGTCTTACACCTCCTTGGTTAAGTTTATTCCTAGGTATTTAATTTTTTTGTAGTTATCATAAAAGGAATTTTTTCTTGACTTTTTTTCAGATAGTTCACTATTAGTATGTGGAAATGCTACTGACTTGTGTACGTTGATTTTGTATCTTGAAACATTACTGAATTCATTTATTAATTCTAACAGTTTTTTGTTGGGGTCTAGGGTTTTCTATGTACAAGATCATGTTGTCTGCAAACAAACAGTTTGCCTTCTTCCTTTCCTGTATGCATGCTTTTTATTTCTTTCTCTTGTTTAGTTGCTCTGGCTAGGACTTCCAGTACTGTGTTGAACAGAAGTGGCCAAATTGGGAATCCTTGTCTTGTCCTTGATCTAAGAGAGAAAGTTTTCAATTTTTCCCCATTTAGTACAATGTTGGCTGTGGGCTTGTCATATACGGCTTTTATTGTACTGAGGTGCATATCTTAAATACCTTGTTTGTTAAAGAGTTTTTATCATGAAGGAAGGTTGAATTTTGTCAAATACATTTTCTGAATCAAATAAAATCATCATATGGTTTTTGTCTTTCTTTCTATTAATGTGGTGTATCACATTTATTGAATTGTTTGTGTTAAACCATCCCTGCATCCCTAGAATAAATCCCACTTGATTGTAGTGAATGATCTTATTAGTGTGCTGCTGCATTCAGTTTGCTAGTATTGTGCTGAGAATTTTGCATCTATATTTGTGAGAGATATTGGCCTATAATCTTCTTTCTGTTTTTGTGTCCTTGTTAGAGTAATGCTGGCCTCATAAAATGAGTTAGGAAATATCCCCTGCTCCGCAATTTTTTGGAATAATATAAAGATAATTGGTATTCGTTCTTCCTTAAATGTTTGGTAGAATTCAGCAGTGAAGCCATCATGTCCTGGGCTTCTTTTTATTTTATTTTATTTTTTATTGACTGGTAAGGGGAGCGCAACCCTCGGCATGGTGTGGTCTGCACCACGCTCAGGCAGTGAGTTCACTGGCCATTCCTATATAGGATCTGAACCCGTGGCCTTGGCACTGCCAGTGCCGCACTCTCCAGAGTGAACCACGGGGCCGGCCCCCTGGGTTTCTTTTTTAATGGAACACTTTTTATTACTGATTCAATTTCCTCACTTGTTATTGGTTTAGTCAGGTTTTTTTATTTCTTCATAATTTAATCTTGGTAGATTGTATTTGTACAGGAATATACCCATTTCTTCTATGCTATTGAATTTTTTGGTACATAGTTGTTTGTAATAAACTTTTATGATCCTTTGTATTTCTGTGGCATCAGTTGTAATGTCTCCCTTCATTTCTGATTTTATTTATTTTTCTTTTTTTCTTAGTTACTCTGGCTAAAAGTTTGTCAATTTTGTGTATCTCTTCAAAAAACCAACTCTTTGTTTCATCGATCTTTTCCTTTTTTTAGTTTCTATTTTATGATTTGAGCTTAATTATTTCTTTCCTTTTGCCAATTATGGTTTTAACTTGTTCCTGTCTTTCTAGTTTCTTAAGGTGAAACATTAGGTTGTTAATTAGAATATTTCCTCTTTTTTGATGTAGTCATTCATTGATATACTTTCCTCTTAGAACTGCTTTTGCCATGTCTCATAGGTTTTAGTATAATGTGTCTCCTTTGTTGTTTTTCTCAAGTAATTTTTAAATTTCCCTTTTAATTTCTTCATTAGCCCACTGTTTGTTTAGGAGCATGTTGTTTAATTTCCATGTATTTGTATAGTTTCCATAGTTTTTCTTGTGATTTCTAGTTTTATACCATTGTGGTCAGAAAAGATACTTGATAAGATCTCTATATTTTTAAACTTGTGTAGATTTGATTTGTGGCCTAATATGTGATTTGTCCTAGAGAAGTTTCCATGTTCAGCTGAGAAAAATGTGTATACTGCAGCTATTGGATGGAATGTTCTGTAAATGTCTGTGAGACCCATTTGGTTTATGATGAAGTTTAAGTCAGATTTTTTTTGTTTGTTTATTTTCTGTCTAAATGATCTGTACATTATTGAAAGTGGGATATTGAAATCCCCTATGATTATTGAATTGCAATCTATCTCTCTCCTTAGTTCTAGTAATGTTTGCTTTATATGACTGGATACTCCAGTGTTGAGAACACATGTACTAACAATTGTTACATACTCTTGTTGAATTGATCTCTTTATCATTATCTAAAAACCTTATTTTTCTCTTTCTATAGTTTTTGACTTAAGATCTATTTTATCTGGTATAAGTATGGCTACTCCTGCTCACTTTTGGTTTCTGTTTGCATGGAACATCTTGTTCTAGCTCCTCACTTTTGGCCTGTGTTCATCATTGATAGTTAGGTAAGTCTCTTATAGGCTGCTATCACTGGGTCTTGTTTTTTAAGCCATTCAACCACTCTGTGTCTTTTAATGGGACAGTTTAGTCAGTTTACATTCAAGGTTACTACTCATTTGTGAGAACTTATTCCTATCACTTTTTCAATTGTTTTCTAGTTGTTTTGTAGAGCATTAGATTTTTTTCTTTTTCTCTTGTTATTTACCTCTGTGGACTCATGGTTTTCTGTGGTGCTAAGCTTTGTTTTTATTTCTTTTTTCTCATTTGTGTACCTGTTGTAATTTTGTGAGTGTGTGTAGTTACCATGGGGATAACATAAAGAGTCTTGTAGTTCTAACAAACTCTCTTAAGCTGACAGAAAATTAAATTTGGTCACATGAAAATACTCTATACTGCCCCCATTTTATACACACACACACACACACACACACACACACACACACACACACACACACACAGATAGCACCTTAATTTATGTTTGTATGTATTGTACATTCCTTAGTAACTCATTGTAGCTTTGTTGGCTTTTTGACTTTTTTGACTTTAAACCTTTATATTAGAGAACTGAAGGTTTACATTGCACTGGTACTTCAAGGGGGAATTCTGAATTTGAATTATAAATTTACCATATCTGGTGAGTTTTGTACTTTTTAATGTTTTCATGATAATAATTATTATCTTTTCATTTCCACTTGTAGTACTTCCTTAAGCATTTCTGGTAAGGCTGGTCTAGTAGTCATGAATTCCCTCAGCCTCTACTTGTCTGAGAATATATTTTCTTCTTCCTCATTTCTGAAGCATAACTTTCCTGGGTAAAGAATTCTTGGCTGGCAGTGCCCCCCACCCCCACCACTTATTTATTTATTTATTTGTTTATTTATTTAATATCTGTGTCTGGCTGGTACAGGGATCCAAACCCTTGATCTTGGTGTCAGCATTTTGAATATTTAATCCCATTCTCTTTAGGCTTGCAAGGTTTCTGCTGAAAAACTTGCTTATTGTCTAATGGACATTCCCTCACATGTTACTTGGTGCTTTTCTCTTGTGGCTTTTAGAATTTTCTCTTTGTCTTTGACTTTTGAAAGTTTGATTACGATGTGCTTCACAGAGGATCTTTTTGGGTTAAGTCTAATTGGGGACCTTTGAGCCTCCTGAATCTGAGTGTCCATATCTCTCCCAATACTTGGCAAGTTTCCAGGTACTATTTCATTAAATAGGGTTTCTATGTTTTACTCCATCTCTTTTTTCTCTGGAACATGTATTATTTGAACATTTGTTTGGTGTCTCATAAGTCTCATAGGCTTTCTTCATTCTTGTTTATTCTTATTTCTTTTCTTTTCCTCTGATTGGGCTATTAGAAAAGATCTGTCTTCAAGTTCAGAAATTCTCTCTTCTGCTTGATCTAGTCTGTTGTTGAAACATTCAATTGTGTTTTTCATTTCATTCACTGAATTCTTCTGCTGCAAGATTGCTGTTTAGTTCTTTTTTTATGATATTTATGTCTTTGTTAAATTTCTCATTCAGATCATGAACTGTTTTCCTAATTTCATTGAACAATTTGTCTGTATTCTCTTGTATGTATCTCCTTGAGTTTTCTTAAGATCATTATTTGAAATTTTTTTATGGGCAATTGGTATCTGTCCTTTTCTTTAAAATCTGTTAATGGAGACTCAATGTGTTCCTTTGAAGGCATTATGTTTCCTTGCTCTTTCCTGTATCTTGTGACCCTACGTTGATATCTGTCCATCTAATTGAGTAATTGCTTTTCCCGATTTTATGAAGTGGATTATGTAGAAATGATTTTTCTTTATATATGGGTTCTGGGGTGTCTGTTGGATATATTGCCTTGGATTTGGTTCTAGGTGGACTCAGTAATGTAACCTCTTTGCAGTTTTTTTTTTTTTTTTTTTTTTTGGTTGTAATCCTCTTCAATGATGCTTGCAGGAGTTTGTGCCAACATTGGCACTTTTTTGCTGGGTTGAAGGCTCTAGGCTGGTTGTTGGGCCAGGCACACGTGCACAGAGGGTTAACTTGCTGTGTGGTGGTCTCTTGAGGCTCAGATTCACTTCCTGACCAGCTATCAGGCCAGGCATGGGCTTGCAGTTCTGACGTTGTTTCTCCAAGGAGTGGTTTGCTGCCTAATGAGCTTTTGGACTAGAAACAGGTGAGCCTGGATACAAGGCAGAGGGGTCAAAGGACTTTGTGAAGGGCTATCAATGAAGTGGATGCCACTTTCTGGCCAGGAGCTGGTGCACGCAGGTGCAGCATGGCCAGGTGGCTCTATGGAGGCCTGACTGAGGATATGGAGCCACTACCCAATTCACTGTCAAGTACGGAGCAGGTGTACACAGGTACAGTAGGGCCTAGCAGCTATGTGAAGGACTCCCACATCAGCAGTTGAGTCTGCAGCAATACTGCAAGGGCATAGCAAGGCCCAGCAACTTGCTGTTGGTCAGGGAGAAGGTGTACACCAGTGCAGCAGGCCTGAGTGGCTCTGTGCAAGGCCACAGGAGGAGGTGGGGCTACTGTTGGGCTGACTGTTGGCCAGCATGGGCACCTATGGGCTCAGCAGTCCCACAGGATGTGCAGGGAAGGTTCACTCAAATGTGGTAGAGTGCCACATATTGATGGGTTCCTCACTGAATAGGTCTTCTTACTCACCTGTGTTGGAGGGAGTGCTGCATGAGTTCAGATTTTGGGGTCTCAGTCTTTCTGGCTGGCCCCGGGCTGTAGGCAGCCACCGTCCTGGTCCTGCCAGCACCCATGGGAATGTGATAGAATGAAGGTGAGGCCTCAGGATGAGGAGAGTCAGTTTCACTAGGTCCAGCACAGAACACATTCTAGACTTGGGTTCAATTCCAACATGGTGCTGAGCTGTAACCACCTAGGTTTGTGGAGTGGTGCTCTCCTTGGGCTTCTACTATGAGGCTGTGAAGCTACAAAAACTCCCAGCTACTCTCCAACTGGGTTTGGGACCTGTGAGGACTGGGGGACTCTCTTGTGGTAGGGATTGGTGGCACTTTTGGTGGCAGTGGAACAAGCTGGGATTTTTTCAGCTTACTCTATCCTCCAGACTTTGAGCCAGTTCCTGTGATAAGGCAGGGGCTGGGTGCCTTATTCCACCCTCTACGGTGCTATTCCTGTCTTCCATGCTCCACAAGGATTTCATCCCTTCCCTGGTGCTCTGCAACATACTTCTTCAGTGTTCTCATCCAAATATAGTTGTTTGTTTGTTGTGTTGGTCTCTTTTTTATTTGGGGAGGCATGGAGTAAGTGACAGAGAATCCTAGTTGGCAGTCTTTCCCTATTTTTTTCTTAAGCCTGCTACAATTAGGTTTTCCACTGACTACCGAAAAACAAATGCTTTTGTCAAGGCCTACAATGACTTCTGAGTCATAAAATCCAATGAAGGATAAATTTAATTTTTAACAGTGACATTTAACACAGTTTGTCACTCTTTCTTTTTTGATACACTCTTTGCATTTGGCCCTTAAGACAATACATTTTTCCTATTTTCCTTCCTGCCTCAATGATTTCTTCTTCCTAGGCTTCTCAGGTGGCTTTTCTTTTCTTTCTAATTTATTCATGTTGCACACAGGAGAGTGCCTTGATCTTCTCTTCTTTATTCTCACAAACCTTGGTTATCTCATCCAGACTCATAACTTTAAGTATGTTTTATATGCCAAAGACTTCCAAATTTATACCTCAGCTCACATTTTTCTCCTAAACTCCAGAAACACTCAGTTGGATCCAGATATCTAATTACCTACTAAACATTTTCACTTGTATATCTAGTAGAAATCTCAATTACAATAGGCTCAAAACTGAATTTTTAATAATCTACCTTCCTTCTCACTGCAAACACTCTACCCAGGGCCTTCTCTCCACCTTTATTTATGGCAACTCCATCCTTGCAGATGTTCAGACCCCACATCTTGGAATTATCTTTTACACCTCTTGCGCACTTCTATTGCCTACTTCAATGAGCCCAAAATGCAAAAATCCAAACACTTCTTACCAACTCCAATGCTAAGCCAACACTATTTCTTACTTTAATTATTGTAAGGCTCCAAAGTGTCTTTGGGTTCTGTCTCTGCCACTCTTTGGGTGGCTATGTACACATCAGCTTAAAGGCATTTTTATTTATTTATTTTTTTGTTTTGTTTTATTTTAAGTTTTATTTTGTCGATATACATTGTGGCTGATTATAGCTCCCCATCACCAAAACCTCCCTCCCTTCTCCCTCCCCCTCTCCCCCCCAACAATGTCCTTTCTGTTTGCTTGTCATATCAACTTCAAGTAGTTGTGGTTGTTATATCTCCCCCCCCCCCGGTTTGTGTGTGTGTGTGTGTGTGTGTGTGTGTGTGTGTGTGAATTTATATATTAATTTTTAGCTCCCACCAATAAGTGAGAACATGTGGTATTTCTCTTTCTGTGCCTGACTTGTTTCACTTAATATAATTCTCTCAAGGTCCATCCATGTTGTTGCAAATGGCAATATTTCATTCGTTTTTATAGCTGAGTAGTATTCCATTGTGTAGATGTACCACATTTTCCATATCCACTCATCTGATGATGGACATTTGGGCTGGTTCCAACTCTTGGCTATTGTAAAGAGTGCTGCGATGAACATTGGGGAACAGGTATACCTTCGACTTGATGATTTCCATTCCTCTGGGTATATTCCCAACAGTGGGATAGCTGGGTCGTATGGTAGATCTATCTGCAATTGTTTGAGGAACCTCCATACCATTTTCCATAGAGGCTGCACCATTTTGCAGTCCCGCCAACAATGTATGAGAGTTCCTTTTTCTCCGCAACCTCGCCAGCATTTATCGTTCAGGGTCTTTTGGATTTTAGCCATCCCAACTGGGGTTAGATGGTATCTCAATGTGGTTTTGTTTTGCATTTCCCGGATGCTGAGTGATGTTGAGCATTTTTTCATATGTCTGTTGGCCATTTGGATATCTTCCTAAGAGAAATGCCTACTTAGCTCTTTTGCCCAATTTTTAATTGGGTTGCTTGTTTTCTTCTTGTAAAGTTGTTTGAGTTCCTTATATATTCTGGATATTAATCCTTTGTCAGATGTATATTTTGCAAATATTTTCTCCCACTCTGTCGGTTGTCTTTTAACTCTGTTAATTGTTTCTTTTGCTGTGCAGAAGCTTTTTAGTTTGATATAATCCCATTTGTTTATTTTTCCTTTGGTTGCCCGTGCTTTTGGGGTTGTATTCATGAAGTCTGTGCCCAGTCCTATTTCCTGAAGTGTTTCTCCTATGTTTTCTTTAAGAAGTTTTATTGTTTCAGGGTGTATATTTAAATCCTTAATCCATTTTGAGTTGATTTTAGTATACGGTGAGAGGTATGGATCTAGTTTCATTCTTCTGCATATGGATATCCAGTTATCCCAGCACCATTTGCTGAAGAGGCAGTCCCTTCCCCAGTGAATAGGCTTGGTGTTAAAGGCATTTTTAAAACATAAATCAAGTCATGTCTTCCAATGCTCACAGCCCTCAAGTGGTTCTCTATCTGATGATGAATGAAAACTAAAATCCTGACAATGAAGTACAAGACACACCATGATCTTAATCCTGGTACTCTTTTGACTTTATCTCCCTCTACTCTTGTTCTCACACTTGCTCTCTACATTTCAGTCATAATGACCTTCTTTTTCTCAAACATGTTTAGAATATTTTCACAGGCTATTCCCTTCCCTGTGAGTTCTCTTCCTCCTGATAACAATTGTGATCCCCTCTTCTCCTTCCAGTAAGACTTCCCAAGCTTATCTAAAATTGCAGCCCAGCTTAAACACTGCCAATGTTTCCAATCCACATTTCACTGCCATCTTTCTTTTTTTTCTTTCAAAAAACTTATTGCTTGATAATATGCAATTATATAGTGTTTTCCTCTCCTCATTGACTTTTTCATTCTGTGAAGGCACAGATTCTCATCTTTTTTTCTTTGCTGTAAATTTTCCAAGTGCCTACACAAGAACCTGGCACAAGGTAGGTGCTCAATATACAGTCGTCCTAGAGTACAAATACCAAAATCCACAGAAGCGCAATGTCGTTATATAAAATACATAGTATTTGCATATTACCTACACACATCCTCCCATACACTTTAAATTATCTCTAGATTAATTACAATACCTACTATTATGTAAGTGCTATGTAAATAGTTGTTATACTATATTGTTTTTATTTGTATTATTTTTATTGTATTGTTATTTTTTATTATTTTTGCTTGAATCTGCAGATGCAGAACTCACAGATACAGATGGCCAACTGTATCTAATAGCTGTTAGAAAAATACTAAATATTAAGTACTAAATATACTAAATATTAAAATAACAAGTTTAAAATATCTGATAAGACAGAAGATGATGTTAAAATATGGCAAAGAATCAGTTTAACAAAATTGACAAAACATATTTGAAAATGACACCTACAAGACACCTAGACAAAAACAAATGTTACAATAGAAACTCATTGGATGTGTTCATCAGTAAGTTAAAAGAGCAGAAAAGAGAAAAATGAATAGGAAACAGAGATGAAGAAATTACATAGATGACATAAAATGTGACAAAGAAGAAGGAGATACGTTAGGGAGATAAAGGGATTCAGAAGGTGGAGAAGAAAGTGAGATAGACTCTGGAAAGAAATACAATATAAAGAAAGAGGTCAATAATACTTAATGAGAATTTCTCAGAATTGACATAGACATGAGCCCTAATTTTCAAAATCCTTAATGAATTCTAAGCTGAATACATAAAAGAGAAAAATCTAGCCACATCAGAATGACACCTAAGAACAACAAGGTTAAAGAGAAGAACTTAAATATATACAGATGGAAAATATCAACTTCCTCAAATGTAGTAAAAATTGGACTAGGAGGAGACTAATCAACAGTAGAAATCAGAAGACAGGGAGATTAGATCTGTAATATAAGAAAAATAGCAATGAATAGAATTCTATACTCAGTAAAACTATCTTTTTAGAATAAGGGCATAATAAAGAAACTCTTAAGCATGTAGTAACTGAAATACTTGATTACTATGTTATCTTCCTAGGGCTACTATAGCAAAGTACCACAGACTAGGTAGCCACCAACAACACAAATTTATTGTCATATTTTGGAGACTAGAAATCCAAACTAAGGAGTTAACTGGACTATGCTCTCTCTAAACCTGTATGGAAGAATCCTTCCTTGTCTCTTTATACCTTCTTATGGTTCGCCAGCCATCCTTGATGATCCTTGACCTGCAGCTTCAGAACTTCCATCTCTACCTCTGTCAACATGTGGTACCTCCTTGTGTGTCTGTCTCTCTGTGTCTCCTTTTCTTATGACGACAACAGCCATATTGGATTAATAGTTCATTGTACTGCATTATGACCTTATCTTAATAATTATATCTGCAGTGATCCTATTTCCAAATAAGGTCACATTCTGAGATATTGGTGGTTAGGTCTTCAGCATATCTTTCTAGGGCACCCAATTCAACTACCAACTACCCATAACAACTACCAAATTTCTGCTAAATGATGTAATTCATAAAGAATAAGATGATGACAGATTAACTGAGATGCAAGAGGAAATGAGAGGCAGGTAAAAAATATTGAGTGTATACAAAAAAAAAAAAATAACAATATAACTGAAATCCTAGACATTAATGGTAGAAGAGAAAAAAAGTTGGAATTTGAGTGTTCAAAAGTTCTACTATTATTTGGGAGAAAGGAAAATATATTAACCTTAAATTTGTTAACATAAATGTATATGTAGAAATTTTGATGGTAGTCACATAAAAATATGTACAAACAGAAGACATAGCTTCCAACCTAGTACAGAGAAAAAAATGTAATTAGGGAAAATACATAAACAAATAAAGAAGTAAACAAATTCAATCAAAAAGACAAAAAAATGCAAGGAAGAAAAGAACAAAAATATAAAGATAATGGGAAAAAGTAATAAAAAGAAAAACACTAAATTAGAAGATGGGAAGGCATCCAAATGTGTCAATAGCCACTATAGATGTAAGTGGTTTAAAAGCTCTAGTTGAAAAACAAAGGTTGTTAGAAAAACTGGAAAACTATAAGTAACATAAATAAAATATAAGCCATATTTGTATAAAAGGGACATACCTAAAATAAAATATTGAAAGTGTAAAAATAGAAAAAAGTGTATACTGAATACTAACTAAAGAAAAACAATGTGGCCACACAAAATAGATAAACAGAAAACTATACATTGATAAAAAGTATGTTGCAAGAAATATAAACAATTCTAGACTTGTATTACCTAATAACATGACTTTAAAACTATAGAAAAAAGCAAATGGTGATATAATTGCACATAGAAGTTGACATGGGATGATGGGAGATTTTTAACATGGCTCTTTCAGGGGTTAATAGTTCAAGAAAATTAAGTATGGCTATGGATTTAAACACATTTAGCCAGCTTTATCTAGTGGGCATATATAAAAATATAACATCAAATGTTTATATATATATATATATATATATATATATATATATATATATATATATATTTATATATGCATGTATGTATATATATGTGTGTGTATGTGTGTGTTTGTGTGTGTGTATATATATATTTATATTATTATATATTATATATTTGATCAAGATTATTACGCTTGATCTAACATATATATAACACAACTGGGAATATACATTCTTGTCAAGCACATGAAACATTTATTAAATAAGCCATTATTAGGCTATAAAGCAAGTGTCAAAAGTATTGCAAAGGTTCACTATCAAACATATAATTTTCCATCTCCATTATGCAACTAAATTATAAATTAGTACCATAAAGATAACAAAAAGCTGAGAGTTATGAATGATGTAACCAAGAAAGTGGAACAGATGGTCACAGCATTGCTTCCCCCATAACCAAAAAACTTACAACTATTAAAACAAAAATCTGTCATCCTGTAATCACTGCAACTTGAGGGAGGAGAAGAAGAGATCTGCTGAGTCTGTAACAGCATGGAAAGCTGTGGCAAGCAAGAGGAGGGATTAGCTCAATCAGACCCAGCCCCAGCCCCAGCCCCAGCCCCAGCCCCAGCTGCTCATGGAGCAGCTACCAGCACACAAAGAAGCTACCTAAATATGGCAAATATGCAGCAGCACCCTTTGTGTGAAGCTACTTGGAGTCTGCAGGAGAGATGGTTGTGTTACCACTAGCAAAAAAAAAAAAAAAAAAAAAAAAAAAAAGGAAAAAAAATCAATTCAAAGTGCACCGTTCCATTTTTCAGGCCAGCAAAACTGCACTCAAGTTTACCCTGTGGCAGCATGGAAGGGAGGGGAAAGAATAATCCAGAAGTTATTGAGTCCTCGTGGGGACTCATACAAGGCCTTCCACATGAGAAATGTTTGCAATACCAGGGGGTGGGAGGGCAGACAGATCCACTAGGGGAACATTGGTGTTCAGCATAGAAAGCTGATCTGCTGATCAGCACAGGGGCTACATGGTGGATAGAACTTCAGAATGCACAATTTGGTGTGATAGAACTTCAGAATGCACAATTTGGGGGAAAGACTCAGTCTGGGCTGGAATTTCCACAAAGCCCAGTGGCATGTGTGGTGATCCCACATGACTCAGAAGTGACTAAAAGGCTGACATTTAAACATTCAGACCACACACACACAAAAATTTTCCCGGTCTGAGAAACAACAGTAAAACACCAATTTAGCTCAGGAACAGAGTTCAAGTTCCAGTCCCTGCAGGAAGTTTTCCTCAATCCTGGATTTTGCCATACAATAGAAAATTAGTTTCAGTACAGTGTTTAAGTGGTGGTGGTTGCTATTAATCCACCACATAACAGAAAAAACAAAATAGAAAATAAACATGAAAAATGCAGACCAGAGAGAAAGTTCTGACATTAAGCAGAAAAGGTCTAACAAACAAAGAACACCTAAAAAACCTGGAAGAAGTAGCCATCTCCACAAATGCCCAGCTTTCAATGTAAAAACACAGAAATTGAGAAATAACAGAGAAATATGACACCACCAAAGAAAACAAATCACCAGAAATGGACCCAGAAGAAAAGCAGATTTATAAAATGTATGGCACAGAATTTAGAATAATCCTTCCAAAGATGTTTCAAGATTCACAAGAAAATACACATAGATAATTTAATGATATTTGGAATACAGTCTAGGAGAACAATAAATTTGACAAAAAAAATCAATTAAAAAATCAAACGGAAATGCTAGAAATAAGGTATATATTATGTGAACTGAAAAATTTAATAGAAAGCTCTAGCAACAGACTTGATCAAATAGAGGAATCAGTGAGCTCAGAGACAGAACATACAAAGTTATCCAATCAGAGAAGCAAAAGTAAAAAGAATAATAAATGAAACAGTATTGCAGCAATTATGGGACTCCTTCAAGTGAAATAACCTCTGCACCATTCGTGTACCTGAAAGAGTCAAAAAAGGACACATAGAAGGCGTATTTAAAAAAATAATGGCTGAAAATTTCCCAAGTATAGAGAAAGATGATGACAACCTGGTATAGAAAGCTCAGAAATTATCAATCAAATTCAATCCAAAGAGTAACACCCTAAGGCACATCACAATCAAATTATCAAAAACTAAAGACAAAGAGAGAACACTGAAAGCTGCAAGAGAAAAGAAAAACATTCAATGGAGCCCCAATAGGGCTGTAAGTGGATTTCTCAGTAGAAATTGTACAGGCCAGGGGAGAATGGGATGATATACTCAAAATACTGAAGGAAAAAGATTTAACCAAGAATTCAGTATCCAGCAAAACTAACCTTCAAATATGAAGGAGAAATAAAGTCTTTTCCGAACAAACAAAAGCTACGGGAATTCATCAACACTAGACCAGCCTTACAAGAAATGCCAAAGGGAATTCTTCAAGCTGAAAGATGCTAAAGTGTAACAAGAAAACATTTGAAGGTTCAAAACTCATTAGGAACATAAGTTCACAGACAACCTCAGAACACTCCAATGGCGCAGAAAATCCTTACTCCAATGTTATAAGAATGGTGAGTAAACCACTTATACCCTTATATGAAGACCAAAGGACAAACCCAAAAAGATAATAACAAACTCAACAACCATATAAGAGCTAGGCAATATTAAAAGATGTAACTTAAGACAATAAAATGTCAAAAAGTGGATGAGAATGATGAAAATGCATATAGTTTTGTTTTTTTTCTTAGTGGTCAAAGTTAAGCTGTTATTAGTTTAAAATAATCTGTTATAACTATAACATGTTTTTGTAAACCTCAGGGCAAACATAGCACAACCACCTATAATAGCCATTCTAAAAATAAACAGTGAGAAATCTAAATATACTACTAGAGAAAACAACTTAATAACAAAGGAAAATAGTAAGAGCAGAAAAAAGGAAAAAAGGATCTACAAATCAAACAGAAAAAATGTAACAAAATGGCAGTAACAAGTTCATAAATATCAATAAAGTCTAAATGTTAATGAATTAAATTCCCTAATTAGAAGCCACAGAGTGGCTGAGTAGATTATAAAACAAGCACCAACAATATGCTGCCCACAAGAAACACACTTCAACTTCAAGGATGCACATTGACTGAAAGAAAAGGGATGGGAAAAGATATTTCTTGAAGATGAAAATCAAAAAAGAACAAGAGTAGCTATCCTTATATCACATAAATAGACTTCAAGCCAAGGAAAATTTTTTAAAAAGATAAAGAAGTGTATTATATAATGATAAAGGGACCAATTCAACAAGAGGATATAACAATTCTAAATATATACACTCCCAATACTGGAGCACCCAGATATATGTAGCAAATACTACTAGACCTAATGGGATAAATAGATGCCAACACAATAATAGTTGGGGACTTTAGTACTCCACTTTCAGCAAAGAACAGACTATGCAGCAGAAAATTAACCAATAAACATCAGAGTTAATCCCCAATCTAGCCTGACTAGACCTAATAAACATTTCATCCAATAGCTGCAGAATACACATTCCCCTCAGCAGCACATGTAACATTCTCTAGAATAGACCGTATCTTACTCATTGCAGAAAACAGTATGAATGTTTCTTAGAGAACTAAATACTGAACTACCTTATGACCCAGCAATCTCACTACAGGGTATATACCAAAGGAAATGAAATCGATATATTGAAGACACACCTGCACTCCCATGTTCATTGCAACACTATTCACAATAGCCAAGAGATGGAATCAAACTAAATATCTATCAATGGGTGGATGAATAAAAAAGCTGTGGCATATGTACACAACCGAATACCATTCAGCTATACAAAAAAAAAAAAAAAAAAAAAAATCAAATACTGTTATTTGCAGGGACATGGATGGAACTAACATCATGATAAGTGAAGTAAGCCAGGCACAATAAGACAAAAACTGCATGATCTTACTCATTTTTAGAACCAAAAAAAAAAATAAAAATAAGAGAAAAGGTTCTCATAGAAGTAGAGAGTAGAATAATGGTTATCAGAGGTGGAAAGGGAAGAGGGGCAGAGGAAGGGGAAGTGATGGATTAGCAGGTACAAAACTATGCTATCTTTCCTAAAAGTACTAATGCACACTATATGCATGTATTGAAACAACACACTGTGCCCTGCAAATATGTACAAATAAATGTTTAAAAAACATGACAAAAGCCACCTTGCATATTTGAAAAATTAAAAAATATACACACCTTTTTATTGAAACATAGTTGGTTATACATATTTGCGGGCTACAGAGTTGAATATCAATACCTGTGTACAGTCTGTGGTGATCAAATCAGGATAGTTAGTATATTCATTATTACACAATGTAACCATTTTTTGTGGCCCTTTATGAGGAATAGAAAAAATCAAAATAGAAATAAAAAATGATGATTAAATTATTACATACCACGATTTGAGATAAAACTAAAGCAGTACTTAGAGGAAAAGTTATAGACTTAAATTCTTAAATTAGAAATGAAGGGAAGCTGAAATTAAATGGAAATACCATTCATCTGAAGAAGATGGAGAAACAACAACAAAATAATCCTAAAGAAATTAGGAAAAAGAAACATTAATGAAATTGTAGCAGAAGTTAGTAAAATGGAAAATAATGATATAATCGAGATAATTAATAAGGCTAAAGTTCATTGTTTAAAACAAAACTTCCATGAAGACTGATCATGAAAAAAATACAGAAGGAAACAATAAATGGCAAACAGTATTAGGAATAAAAAAGGACCACAGGAACAAAGGAGATTAAAAGGAATAAGAGGATATTAGAGAAAACAGATGCCCATTGATTTGGAAATTAAGATGAAATAGAAATTTTCCTGGAAAGGTGAAAATAAATTAAACTTTCTCAAAAAGAAATTGAAAATCTAAATGATTCATAGAATCAGTAATTAAAAGTCTGTTCACAAAGAAACTATCAGTTCCAGATGGGTTTAAATGTGGTTTTTACCAAATATTTAAGGAATAGATAATTAAACAGTTATCTATTAACTCTCTCAGGGCAATAAACTCTCTCAGGGCAAAGACAAATAAATAAAACTTCCCAACTCATTATTGAGTTTAGTATTTAAAAACCTGAGAAAAACAAAACATAAGAAAAGAACATTAGTGCCAGTTGCACTTGCAAATAGTGGTGATGTGCAAACCTAGTAATAATAGGAACACTGTATAAAAAATATTAGCAATGCATAAAAAGCAATGTACTACATCATGACCAAGATGAATTTATTCTAGGAATGCAAGATTGTTTCAACACCAGAAAATCTCCATTACAGACTTATTTATTAATGAAATTCACTCTATTATAGATCAAATGAGAAATGCCATATAATCTTCTCAACAGAAGACCTTCTATGTAGAAAAAACATATGAGTTAATAATTCATGATAAAATGAACTCTTAGCATCAAATGGAAGTTCCTTAGTCTGAAAAAGTGTGTCTATAAAACATAAACAAACAAAATGGCAACCTGATAGTATCTATCAAACTCAATACTAAAACAATAGAAGGCTTCAGCTAAAACAAAACAAGGCAATGGTGCTCACTATCTATGCTGTTAATTCCACATTCCTCCTAGTTTTAATAATAATAATAATTCCAAGCAAAATGTAAACAAGATTCAAAATTTGCAAAAGAAAATACAAAACTCTAACATTTTACCGGCAAGATGGTCTCTACAGAAAACTTTAAAGAATTTATAGAAGTCATCAAGATGTCTAGATATCAGGTCAATAACATAAGTCAACTGAACTTCTATAAGAAAACAACAAATGTTAGAAAATGCATTTTATATGATACTTACAACATTATCAAGAGAAATATGCTACCAAGGAGAAAATCCAACTGAAGAAATAAAATGCTTTATTTAGGAAATTAAATAAGTTTTTAAAGTATCTAAATAAATGGAGAGACATATGATGTTCATGTACTCATATATGGAGTCTCAGTATTTAAAGATTTCAATTCTTTTCATTTTACAAACTCAATAAAGTTCCAAAGAAATCACAACAGAGGTTTTTCATAGAACATGTCAAGCTTATTTTAAAATTTATGTGGATATGCAAACAAAATTATAGTGAAGATACTCCTAAAGAATAATAATAATAATAATAATAATAATAATAATAATAATATAACAGCAAACACATATGTTGTATTTACTATGTGCCAGGCACTGTTCTAAGAGTTTTATATTTATTAATTTACTCAACTACAAAAAGCCTACAAAATAGATTATATTATTCTCCTTTATCACTTATTCATTCTTCATCACCCAGTCTTACAGATGGCCAGAGAAGTTAAGTAACTTGCTTGAGTGAATTGTGATAGATGTAAACCCTAATATATAGCTCTGGGGCACATTTCTATAACACATTTCCTGAATAAGAAGAATGAAGGGAGAACCATCTCTGTCAATATCAATACTTATTGTAAAGTTATAGTAATTGTGACATTGTGATGTTGATTCTGGGATAAATAAGAGTCAGCATGATAGAAAAGATAACCCAGCAACAGACCCGTACATCAAACAGAAGACTGACATATGAAAGAGTTTGTGCTGCAAGTCATGGGGGCAGTGATGAGCTATTCAACAAAATTGCATTTAAAAAATTGATTACATATATGAAATTTTCTAAATCTTGAAATGAATCCCTACCTCACATCAATCACAAACTCAGTTCCAGATAGATTGAGGACATATGCTGAAAAGCAAATCTTTGAAATATATATATGAGAATATAGGGTACTTTCTTTATGGTCTCAAGAACTATTTCCTAAACAATACATAGAAGTATAGAATACAAAATAAAAGATTTATATATTTTGATTACATTAAAATATATAAATCTTATGTTCATCAAAGACACCATAAAGAGAGAGAGAAGAAAAATCATAAACTGAGAGAAAATCTTAACACACATGACTGTCAAAGAATTTGATTTTATACTGTTTTGCCAACAAAGGGAAATCATTTTGAGAAAGGCCCTTAATTTATATCTTTACTGTTTATTTCTGAAGCACATCTTTACCGTTAATACACACTCATAGAAAATTAACATCCCCCAAATGATGAAAATTCTAATTCATTTTTACGAATCTATGATTAAAAGCTGCTAGTGCATTTAAAGGTCTGACTTTAAAGTCTAGTACATTATAGTCACACTATGCACATAATATGGGGCCCTATGTTAGAATGTTAAGAACAAAGAAGAAACCCTGAAGACCAGTGTGCCAGTGACATTTCATTTTATATCTCCCTTTGCACATTCCCCACTATTATTTACAAAGCCTGATTCAGACTAAATTAAGTATAAGATAGAAGGAAACAGTAAAGGTCAGGTAAAACTGCATTGATGAACCTATATCAAATGTATGAACATTTCCAATGGATACCATCAGGATGGCTGATGTGACTGGCATTTTAAAGGTTCTCATAAAGGCCCTCATGGTGATCAAAAACTTAACTTGGCATCTAAGAACGTATCTCTTATTTACATGAATAAGAGGTATGCACAAATTGCACACTATCTGTACAAATTGTACCACACACTCTCCCTCAAGGTGATAGAAAGATTAGAAGTGGATGAAGGACAGTAAAAGAAATGACTTCCTGTCACCCTTGAGAATGCTGCCTAGTAGCCTGTGGTGGACAGGATTTGTCTGCTTACTTGGTGGAGGGGTTTGGTTCTTGTGCCATTGGACTAATGGACTTGGTCTGCAGTATCCGCCATAGGTCGAGGCACTTGGGCCTTCTTGCTTGGGGGTGTATTACTGCCAAGTTTCTAAATCCTCCTTTGGTGACCAGGATGTACTGATCAGCACAGGATGGTTTGGCCAACATATGTGGATGGAGCCCAGACCTGGTTCTAAGTTGTACATGGCCTCCAGAAGTGCCTTCTGCAGCTAGTTCCAGGCAAAACTGTCAGTGCCACCTTGGCAGGGGACACCAAGCCCTACCCAAGACCCCACGGGAGGCATGGCTACATTTCTTCCCTTCCTGCACGCTCTGACCCCTGGCATGTGGGGTCCAGCAGATGGCTGAAGGGCCCTTGGACTTCTGCCCATGGGTTATCCCGTTGCCCAGCCCTGCATCAATCTCCTGGAATTTACTTACATTAACCCTCCAAAACAGGGCTGACTCGCTGATACTGAATGACTTATACCCAGTGGGACACAGATCAGTTCAAGGCTTTGGGCTACCGAAGGTCAATGGCCAGCCCTTGGGTTTCAGTTGAATCATGGCTTATACATGTGCTTTCACCCTCCCATGGTGTGACTGGTTGCCACCACCTGGACACAGCACCCAAGAATTGCTGGGGTGATCCTTACCCCATACCTTTCTGCTGCTGCCATCCAGGGTGGATATCCACCCCTTCACAGGCTCGTAACCACATGTCACGCAGTACAAAGAACGTCCTCTTACAGCCTCGATGTAGTGACATTGTGCCTTTCCCCGACTGGACAGGAACGAACATTCCTTGAGAAAGGACTGGGATGCTCTTCTTGACCGCAGGGATGCTCTTCTTTGCCTAGTTTTGCTGATGGCGGTAGTGCAGAAAGAAGGGGTTCATAGACACTTAAAGACATCCCATTTTCAGAATTCGGTGATTGCCACCTAAAGAGTTCAAGGGAATACATGGTTGGAAGATGAAGTCTCCTAATTTTGTGTTATAAAATTTCGACTGATAAATTTAAAATGACCTGAAAACAAATCACCATTCATGTTTCCCTGTATGTGGTTATTGTCAAAGGACGACAGTCACAACCTTTGAGAGAGTTATTAGAAGTCCCCATTAGAGTAAATCAACCATTACATATGATATTAGAGAACTGCAGAGGCAAGAAGACCTATATTGTTTCAATAAAAACATATTCTGAAAGAACATGATTTTTAAATAATGTCAGTGTCTCTACCTTTTTCTCCAAGTGGGAAATAGGGAATTAGCCAGGAACAGTATCTATGACAGTAAAGAACATGAGGAAATGAGGCCGGGGTACTGCGAAGAATCTTCACGTGCCCAGATAGGACAATAAATTATCTCACTCCCTCTTCTCTACCCATTATTATATTCCTCCATAAATGACTATACGTCTCAAAGGCCAATGAATTTTATAATACTTTTTTTCTTCATCCAAATTATTTATATAAATGCGACCCAAGATCCTCCAGACTCTGGGGCAGCCATGATGGTCTTTATGCACTTATTTCTTCAAAACTATTGAAGCCATTCCTTCCCCTTGAGTAACCATGTCCTCAGCCACATTATTCAGCTGAACGAGGAGAATTATTTTCATATTTGAAGTGGAGAGACTGAAGCAGAATCAGTGACTGGTTCTTTAGTGACTGGTCCGAAATCACAGTAGCCTGTCTGGTAATGAAACAAATTTTGTCTATATTCTAATATGTTTCTTCTATTTTGAGATAGTGAAATGGCATTAAAGTAACCCATTATCTCAGGCACAACTAACAGAAAAGAGTAAAGTATATTTTAGTAAAATGGTATAAATGTCTATTGATGTATTTATGAGATTCACTGCCTGGCAATTTCAATCCGTAACTGGAAGCATATGATCCTGGGTGTAAATGCAATTGGAAGACAAAAGCTTATTCTGTGGTAGGAACTGGGGGACAAGTGTTTAAAGTGGGTGGCACAGCTCTCTCTCCTCTCATGCACCGTATAGAATGAGGAAACACCTCTTTATCCCAAGACCTTCCATTTCAAGCCTTGAAAAAAATAGCCTGGAAAAAATATCAATGTTTGGCAGCTTTTTTCATGTGAACATTTTACATCCTTTAAGATAATTCACTGGAATCTAGTTATCTCCACAACAAGTCAGGTAAAATAGGTGCTAATGTGGTAAAATCAAAGAACATGGGTGCTCAAGTCAAATAAGTCTGAGTTGGAATTCTAGCCTCAGCTGCTAACTAGCTGTGTGACCTCGGATACGTTATTTAATTTTTCTGAGCTCCAAGTACTCGACTACCAATGTGAAATACCTGCTTACTTCACAACACAGGTAACATAGGCAAAGCACCTGCTGTAAACAGGTGTTCAATAGGAGAGAGTTATTACCGTTATCTCACTGTATGTTTTTTGTTGATGCTAGTCATCATAATTAATAAAAATTATTTTTCATGTCATTAAATTTAGAGAGAATGGAACAATGGATGTTTGGAAAAGAATTTTGTAAACATTTTATCACTTTCATGTAATCCGTGCTACAGTTATGGCTTTCAAAAATTCATACGCCTGCAAAGAGGCTAAGTGAACTGAGTGGACTGAGGAATGGAAATGAGAAAAAGAAACAGATTGTATGCACTTATAAGGCTAAAAAAACATTCAACCATTTCTGCATAATGTTAAAAACTATACTCGTATGCTCACAGTCAAATTTTAGTGAGAAAAAAAAGTAGTGAAAACAGGTGCTAGATTCAATTGGCTGGTAAATTTAAAGAAACTGATTAATTCATTCAAATCATGTGAATAAGCAGGCAACCACAAATACGTATGTAAAAAATCCTCTTACACTACTCTCTTTTTTCCCCACCTAACATCCATTTTCCTCTGCATTTCAGACTTTTTAATTTTTTTATTAATATTATTTTAAATTGAGAAGTCATAATTATATACATTTATGGGGTAAAATGTGATGTTTTGTTACACACACACACACACACACACACACACACATATGCAATGTGAAATGATTAAATCAAGCCAATTAACATATCCATCGCCTTATTACCTATCATTTTTATAGTGAGACATTTGAAGTTTACTGTCAGTTATTTTGAAATATACAATTCATTATTAGGGACTATAGTGACTCTGCTGTGCAAAAGATCTCAAAACTCATTCTTCCTGTCTGTATGAAACTTTGTACCCTTTACTCTGCAACTCCTTATCGCCTCCCACCCCCACCAGCCTCTGGTAAACATCATTCTACTCTGTACTTTGAGTTCAATGTTTTTTGTTTTTTTTTAGATTCTGCATATAAGTGAAATCATGCAGTATTTGTCTTTCTGTTTCTGGCTTATTTCAATTAATATAATGTCATCCAGGTTAATCCACATTGTTGCAAATGACAGAGTTTTCTTCATTTTAAGGCTGAGTATTATTTTATTGTATATATATTTATATTTACTACCTTTTCTTTTTCCATTCACTCATTAATGGACACTTAGGTTGATTGCATATGTTGGCTATTGTGAATAATGCTGCAGTGAACATGGGAGTACAGATCACTCTTAGACATACTGATTTCAATTTCTTTGGATATATATACCCAGAAGTGGGATTGCTGGATCATATGGTAGTTCTATTTTTAGTTTCTTGAGGAATCTCCGTACTGTTTTCCATGATGGACATACTAAGTTACATCCCCACCAACAATGTAAAGTTCCCTTTTCTCCTCATCCTCAATAACAGTTACCATTTATCATTTTCTTAAAAACCATTTTAACAGGTGTGTGGTGGTTACTAATTATGGTTCAATTTGCCTTTTCCTAATGATTAGTGGTGCTGAGCATTTTTTCATTGATCTGTTGGCCATTTGCATTTCTTCTTTTGAGAAATGTCTGTTCAAGTCTTTGCCCATTTCTAAAATCAGGTTATTGTTTTGTTGCTCTTAAGTTGTTTGAGTTCTTCATATATTTTGGATATTAACCTCTTATCAGACTTATGGTTTGCAGACATTTTCTCCCTTTTTATCTCTTTTAATAAGAAGCAACAACCTTGCCTCAAATTTTATGGTAACCACAATATGCCTTCTTACATTATGTGAGGGAAATCTAAAAACCAACCTTAGAATTATTCATTATCACAGTGTTCATTAATGATTGAAAGTTTATAGAAAATATTAATACTATTTGGAGAATAAGCAAATTTCTCTCTGGTATGATTGAACATGTTAGAATTCTCATGGCTTTATTATTTTTAAGATAATGGCTTGATATCTCTTTTTTAAATATTAATGTCTTATCTTTAAATATTTTTAATAGTTTACCTAGAGAACATCTTGAAGTCTTTAGTGTATTCACATAGTTTTCTCCTACTGCTAATTTTTATTTAGGAATATAAAAATTGGGGGAAATCCAGTGACTTTGAATATCTCTTGCTTATCCTAGTATATGTTTTACATATTTTATGTATGAACCCACCTGCCTGAGTGGTCAAAAATCATAATAGGTTTTCCACTTGTGGCTACAACCAAGTTAGTACAACCAGACCCAACTTCCCACTGTGAACAATTTTAAAAAATGGAAAAAAAAATACTAAACAACAGTTTTCAGACCCTGATCTCAAAGAGAAGAGATTTACAAATGTTGAGCTATAAGCTTTCTGCCTTTAGGTACTTTAAAGACTATAGCACTATGCCACTATGCACACTCAAGCATAGCCAAGTTGAAGAGACAAAGATTGAAGTTCAAGGAGCCAGAGATGGCTGGACATTATGGAGCAGCATACTGAGAAAATGGAGTGATTTAGAGAAAGGGTTCCAGACATCTGCCCTGGGGTCTGCTGAGTAGTCGGACCCTAAGCTGCCTATACATAGGGTGAGACTTCAAGATGCCATGAAAATTACCACTACTGAGAAAAATTCTTTAAAAACTAAAATATAGAACTTTTAGGTGAAAAAAATAGAAAATATTTGTTACTTTGGGGTAGGCTGGATTCTTAAACAGGACATAGAAAGCACTAGCCATAAAAGGAAAAGGATTGATATAGCAGGCTTCATAAAATTAAAATCTTCTCTTAAAAAGACACCATTAAGAAAATAAAATAGCATGTCACAGAGAGGAAGAAACTGTTCAAAACACCATACCCCTGACAATAGAATTGTATCCACAGTATCTATGAATAAGTCTCACAAGTCAATGGTAAGAATATACAACTCAATTTTTAAAGTGTGCAAAAGATTTGAACAGAAACTTCATAAAAAAGGATATGTAAGAAAGGATATGTAAATGGCCAGTATGCACATAACATGGTGCTCAATATCTTTAGTCATCAGTAGTCATTAGAGAAATATATATTAAAACCTCAGAGATTTACCACTAAACACACCAGAAAAGCTAAAATTAAAAAGATAATAACAAGTATCAGCAAGGATGAGGAGCAACTGAGTATAAATTGAAACATCCACTTTGAAAAACAGGTTGGCGGTTTCTTAAACAGTTAAACATGCACTTACCATTTGACCCCAAAATATTACTCCTAGATATTTAAAAGAAATAAAAACATTTGTCCACACAAAATCTTTTATACAGATGTTCATTGCAATTTTATTTGTACTCACCAAAATTTGGAAGAACACAAATATTCATCAACAACAGAATACTGCTCAGTAATAAAATAGAACTACTGATATATTCAACAATATGGGTAAATCTTAAGAGCATTATGTTGTGGATTGGTATGAAACTTAAATGGAGAATTAAATCAGATAATGCTGGAACTGAAAAATAAAAAAAGCGTTAGGTTGAACAAAGGAGTCAGACATAAAAAAAAAGTACATACTATATAATTCTATTTATATGAATTTTTATGTCCGGCAAATTAATCTACAGTGATGAAGCAGAGCAGTGATTGCTTGGGGTAAGCAGGATCGGCATAAGACATATTTGGGGGTGTAAAAGTAGTTCTATATCCCAATTATGGTAGTGTTAACAGAGTTGTATACATTTGTAAAATTCTGTGATCTCTATTCTAATTAGACTTCATTAAAGTTGATCTAAAATGTAACAAGGAACCATAAAACTTATAACTCTATAAAAAATATTAGGTAAGAATGTAATCTGTAAACATATCTAAACTCTATACTGTATCAATTTCTTCACTTTCATATATATATTCTATTTAATGAGATTTGAGTTCATTAGCATTTTTATAGTAGGAAGTTGGGTGAATTTACTTCTTTGCTTGTGTTAAAACCCTTTATTCTGAACAAGTGCCCCTTCTCTGTAGGGAGAACAGTGGAGTTATCAACTCCACCAACTAATCACTCTGCATTAAACATTTTCTTTTGGATAATACAATTTAAATCATCTTGAATATTATATAGGGTATTGGCAAAAGTAATTAATGACTAGAATAAAGGTAATTATAATTTCTGATGAATGAACTGATAGGAGTAAAGTAAGAATTGACCTGAACCCTCATCTAAAACTAGAGCAAAATTAAAGGAAATCCTAAAACTTTAGTTGTGTTTTTAATTGATTTTCACACACCAGTGCACTTCTAAGTACTCGATTTTCACCAAGGACTGTAAGCAAAAGATTCCTCAAGGAAATATATTTGACACTTGTGACAAGGCAGAAATCTTCTAGAAGTATCTTCCAAAATATATATGATATAGTTTCTTTTCTAAGACCTATATATTCTTAAGGGAATTGATGTCCAACTGAAATTTCTAAATTTTAAAAAATGTTAATTGACACAATAATTATACATATTTATGTGAGACAGTATGGCATTTCAATACATGGATCTGATGTATAATAGTCAAATCAGGGTAGTTGGCATATCCATCATATCAGATATTTATCATTTCTTTGTGGTGAGAACTTTCAAAATTCTCTCTTCTTGCTACTTTTAAATATACCATACTTATTTCTTATTGTTAACCATAGTCACACCATTGTGTAATGGAACACTAGAACTTATTCTTCCAATCTAACTGTAACTTTGACCAACCCCTTCCTATTCTCCCCTCCTCCCTACCCTCTCATTCTCTGGCAACCACAGCTCTACTCTTTGCTTCTATGAGATCGACTTTCCTAAATTCCACAAATGAGCGAGATCATGCAGTGTTTATCTTTCTGTGCCTGGCTCACTCACGTAACATAATAACTTGCAGTTCCATCCATGTTGCTGCAAAATGACAGCAAATCGAACAGAAAACAAATCTTTCTAGGAGACTAGTTAAATTATAATACAGGATCAATTTCCAAATGTGATTTATTAAAACTAGTACACGCAGACTGATTTGCATGGTGCCATGTTAATGGGAACTCACGTATCCCATAGCTGTGTGCTCACTTTGCAAGGTTCCATGGTGACTTACCTGCAGAGCAGAGACTTGGATCAGACAGGCACATATTCCAGTGAACATAATACTGCGCCTCTGATTATTTCTCTGTTACCATGCATTCCGTTAATGAGACATAGGTTGTATTAATTAGAAATGGCTATATGGACTCTGATGTTAATATTTTGTCTTATTGTTGGTGAAAGGAATATGTGTATCTGTTTTTAAACATCATTAAATACTCCAAGTCTGAGTATGAAAACAGCAGTCTTTTCTCCTGTTGGTCCCCAAACCTTAGAGGCAGTCATTTGCAACGCTTTTATCTGTGTCTTCTGGTATTTACCTCTGTAACTCTAAATGATATAACTTTATTTGTAAACAATATAACCTAATTATTTCTTGATTTATCAATTTTTTACCTCCATTTATCATTGGAGCTCTCTTTTCTTTCATTTTTATTTGGGATGTGCTGTCGTATCTGCACAGCTCTCACTCTACAACTTCCCTTCCATTCTCTCCTGTGTGGAATTCTTTTCTTCCTAGACCTGGTGCCTCCTTTTTTCTTGGTTTGCTCTCTCATTTTTCAGCTTATGCTCTTGTTGCTTCCTGAGAGTTTATGAGAAAAGATTTCTTAGGCATCATCTATCTAAAATGTCTAATCTCTGCTCACATTTAGTAGTTTGGCTGAGTCCAGAATTACATAAAAGACAAACTTCCTTCAGAATTTCTATGGCATCACCCCCCCCCCCCCTTTCTTTTAACTTCTGCAGTTAAGAAATGCAATCCCATTTTGTTTCTTTATTCTTCATATAACCTATTCCCTCCACTTCTTGAGCTGACAGGGTTTACTTTTTAAAAAATTTTGATTGTACTGAAAGTTTATGATGCTATGCATGCCTTAGTGTGTTTATGTATGTTTCATTGTTTTGAACATATGGTGAATCCTTTTAATAAAAAGTCATGTTCTAGAGTTCTGGGGACTTGTGTTATTTCTGATATTTTTCAGCCTTACGTTTGCTCTATTCTCTTTTATAAGTCAGATGGCACATCTCCTGGAGTAATGCTTTATCTCTGACATTCAGGTGTACTTCCTGGGAAGTTTCTAAACTACATCTAACAATCCATTAAACATTGGTCTTTATTTCAACCATCATATTTCCAAAAGCTCTTTTGTTTTCTGAGTGATCATTTATTTTTTTCACACTCATGGTTCTAGATATATCTTCACTTTCCTTTTGGAGACTCTTAACAATACATTTTTAGAAGTTTCTTTCTTTTTTTTTTTTTCCTTTTGATTTCCTTTATTTGTTTGTTTATTTTTCATAGTCTTGGTTTTTCTGTTGGAAACTTTCCTTAGGTTACTGAGGATTCTTGGATACACACTTATGTTAAGAGTGAGACACTAACATCTGTAAATATATGTGTGGCTTGTCAGATGATTAGTTTCACTATAGGTAACATGGCATGGAGTCAGTCAGTGCTGATAAATGGCTACTAGGGGCTGCTGGGGATGGGGGTTGGGTTGGGGAGGTGTTGGTCAAAGGATACAAATTTTCATTAGAGAGAAGGAATTAGTTCAAGAAATCTATTGCACACCATGGTGACTATAGTTAATAGCAATGTATTGTTTTCTTGAAAGTTGCTAAGGGAGTAGAGTAGATTTTAAGTGTTCTCACCACAAAAATATAAGTAAAGTATGGGAGGTAATTCATATGTTAATGTGATCAATTTAGCCATTCCATCGCGTACACATATTTTAAAATGCCATATTGTACATGATAAATATATATAATAAAACAAGTGTCTCTCCAGGGTGGGAAAAGCCCTCATTTGTTGTGTGTGCTGATTTCCATGGATTGAATATTCCCACCACGGCTGACTTCACGCTCTCAACTTGACTTCAAATGGTTTTCCAAATTCCTGAAAATTTACCAATTGATTCTCACACAACAGTAATAGCTGGCTGGTTCTCACACACCACTAGACTCAGTCATTTTATTGGTAGATCTTCATTCAATATCAATTTTTACTGCCTTGTTTTCAGTTCATGCAGAGAAATATTCAACAATATATTGCTTCAGGATAAGAGGTAAGAGTCTTTATGTCTGACTGCTGGTGTAAGTCTGAGAGAAATGGTGATTTTTATGTAGAGTTTGACTCTATCTCCATTTTTTGTACAGAGTTTCTGTCCTCCAATGTGTTTGGTGTCTCTGATTTTGGAGACGCTTGGGTTCAAATTTGCCATAGAATAACCCTTCTTTGGGAATGAAGGAAACGCTGTCATGGGATCTTACAGGTTGAGAAAGAGTCCCTGTGAATTTAAGCACCACATCTCTCTTTTCTACTGTAGTTGGCATCATAATTCTGGAGGCTTTCCTGAGTCCATTGGCATGATTTTACGTGCTTCCTGTGGGGAAATGTGATTTTTAGATTATCCAGCAGTATGAATTACTTATCCAAAAATTTATGGGATCTCTTATCTGTCTTTTGTTTTCCTCTCACCTTTTCTGTACATGTAGATTTTTATCATTTTTTGTAACTTTGATTTTAAGAGGAGTTAGGGAGGGGGCAAAAATGGATTCATATAGTCAAATAATTTTTATTAAGCAGAAGTCATGTTTATGTATTTCATATTTTCACTATATAATTTTAGATTACCCAGAGCAACTTCAAAATTGTAACATTTAAAAATAACTTTACTCTTTAATGTTCTCTTTTTATTGTTGCTTTAAATCATGAGTAGAATGTACTAATTAAAGAAAAAAAAACCTCAAAGTGACAGAAATATAAAAAAGCAGAATGTGAAAAGATTTCCTGAACCTCTATTTCAAGCTTTGCTTTATTCTCTTAGAAAAACCTCATTTAACATAATGGTATATTTCTCTCAGTTCTCTTCTGTATATTATATATATATGACATACATATATATTTATGTATAATTATAGTGGATATAATAATGGTGTATATATAGTATGTATAAACAATGAACATATAATATATATATATACATATATGTAGTCTGAGTTGAATGCTAATTTTATTTGTACTTATAATTTATTAGATTTATTATTACATTTAAATTTTTAAAAATATTTTCTGCAAGGTATAATACACATAACACAAAATTCACCTATTTTAAGTACACAATGAAATTACTTTTAACCAATCTATAGTTGTGCAACCATCGCAATAGTTCAGTTTTACAACTTTATCATCACCAATCCCTTATATCCATTTGCTGTCAATACTCACATCTAACTTCTGGCCCCCGACAACCAATGATCCACTCTTTTGTCTTTAAAGATTTGCCTTTTCTGAACATTTCATGAAAATTGAATTATATGATATGTAGTTTTTTGTGTCCGTCTTTCTTCAAAAAAAAAAAAAAAAAAAAAAAAAGCATTCTGTTTTTGAAGTTGGTCCATGTTATAGCATATATCAGTACATCATTTCTTTTCACTCCTGAATAGGATTCCATTATAGGGATAAGCACATCTTGTTTATCCATTCACCAATTGATGGAAATTTAGATTATTTCCAATTTTTTACTATTCTGATATTTCTATGAATGTTTTTGTATAAGTCTTTGTGTGGAAATATATTTTCATTTCTCTTGGGTGGAATGTTGGGACTTATTGTAAGTTTATGTTTAACAATTTAAGATATTGTTAAACATAAACTGCCAAAATGTTCTTCAAAAGAATTGTACAATTTTACATTCTCACCAGCAGTAAATGAGGGTTTAAGTTTCCTCACATTCTTGCCAGTATTTGTTACTGTCTGTCTTCTTTATTATAGTCATTCTATTAGGTGTATATGAGTATCTGATTATGCTTTTAATGTGCATTTCCCTAATGACTAATGATATTGGCATCTATTCATATGCTTATTGGCAATTGGAAAATCTTTTTTGGTAAAATATCTATTCATATCTTTTGCCCATATTTTAAAAGGATTGATAGTTTTTGTGTCATTGAGTTTTTAGGGTTATTGATATTTTCCTAATAGATCTTTACTGTATATAATTTTAAAATATTTTTTCCAGCCTGTATTATCTTTTCATTTTCTTAATGATGTCTTTTGAGGTGTAAAAGTTTTTTTAATTTTGATGAAGTCTATTTCTTCAAACTTTCAATAAATGGATCATGCTTTTGGTGGCATATCTAAGAACTGCTTGCTTAACCCTAAGGTTGTACAATTTTCTCCCGTGTGTTTTCTAGATATTTCAGTTTGAGCTCTTATATTTATATGTATAATTACTTTTGAGTTAATTTTTGTGTATAATATGAGGTGGGGGTCTAAATTAATCTTTTTGCATACGCATATTCACTGTCTTTGTACCAACTTTTGAAAAGACTATTCTTTCCCTTTTGAATTTTCTAGGCATCATCATTGAAAACCAAATGACCATAAAGTTCATAGAGTATGTAAATGATAATAAAATATTTAATTGCAATTATTAGTTTTTAAACTAAGAGTTTTTCTTTATTGTCTTTAAAATTACAGCACAATTTTAATAGGGAATAATGAAAACAACCAAACATAGAATACTAGATTAAGTTGATGAAATACTATGCAATTGTTTAAAATTATCTTTATAAGACACTGCCACACCATGAAAATGTTTGTAATATAATAGTAAATGAAAAATGACCTCCACATTGTAAAAGTATCCAGAATGAGTGATAAGCCTTAAAGATTTTTCGCTTTATATTTTCTAATATTCTTTTATAAATATTAATACTCATGAATTAATTACAAATAAAACATGATAAAAAGAGAGACAAGAAGTGCTGTCCTCAAACTGTGAAGTACAGCTTTTTGCCAATTTTTAGAGCAATAGAAACAACTTATAGAGAATATTTTTGAAAAACTGCTTATCTAATCATAATTGAACCTATATTTCCATTTAAGAGAAGCATCATTGCATGAGCATGCAGTCAGTCCTCCAGTCTTGTAGCTTATCATTCAATCAACCCTGGAATGGAATAGAAGGAAGTTTATTTTTGTAGCCAGCCTGCTTTTCTTTAATATCTACTGCGGAATAACAACCTCTGTACATCAATTATTCTATGAAAACAGCCTAATCAAAGCCACCAAGGCCAGAAGAACTATACATCTCCTGTGAACGTGCTGATATGGTAGCTTGAAACTCTCGAAGCTGTTCCACACTTGGTACATAGTCAACATGTGCCCTTCCCTTCACTTCGTTCACTCGCGAGTTATTTGTGTACATATCTATCTCCCTGGCTTTGTTATCCACTTTAGTGTCCCTGAGGGCAGCTCTACATTTTGCATGTCCTTTTTAAAAATTTAATTTTTATTGAACAGCGCCATGAAGGTAAGCCCACCGGTGGCAGCTGGCAGCAGCACCAGCCAGCAGAACCACTCAGCTCGACACAGCTCCCTCACCCCACTGCCTCCGACACAGAAAGGGGTGGAGCATCAGGCCCCAGCCCCTGCACCCAGAACCGGTGCTGCACAGGTGAGCCCCCTGGCGGCGGCTGGCAGCAGCACCAGTCAGTGGAACTGCACAGCTGGACAAGGCTCCTCTCCCCACCTCAGACCCAGGGGGGAGCACCAGTCTACAGATCCGACCCACAGAGTTTGGCCCAGCAGAACTCCACAGCACTAGGGGCTCATTCTACGACCACAGAGTTTTGAACGGGAACCAACGTGGTTTAATATAACCACCACCACACCAACTGTCAAGCAAAGACAATTCACCCCCCACACTAGCAGCCAGGGCCACTCCTCAGCCAACCTCAGTGTAATAGAAAAAGCAACCCCCCTACCAAATGACCAAGCATCAGCAAAAAAATACTAGAAGTACAAACAATCAAGAAGAAATGAGACTACCAAAAGGATACAGAAATACTCCAAAGTCAGACTCCATGAAACAGGGAATCCTTGAAATGTCTGAAAAAGAATTTCAAATAATGATCTTAAGAAAACTTGAAGAAATAAAGGAAGACTCTATTAGAGAACACAAAGAAACAAGAAAAAACATCCAGAATATGAAGGAGGAAATCTACGAAGAGATTATTGCCATAGAAAGGAGTGTAGTAGAACTTCTAGAAATGAAGGACTCACTCAGTGAAATAAAATGACAACTGAGAGCTTGAGCAGCAGGGTACAGCAAGCAGAAGAAAGAATTTCAGAGCTTGAAGATGGTCTATTTGAAATAACTCAGGCAGACAAAAAGAAAAGCAAAAAGGAATTAAAAATAATGAGGAAAACCTAAGGGACATAGGAGACAACCTCAAGAGCTCTAACATCTGAATTGTGGGTATTCCTCAAGGGCAAGAGAAAGGAAAAGGTATGGAAAACCTACTGAAGGAAATAGTAACAGAAAATTTCCCAGGTGTAGGGCAGGATACAGACCTTCAGATCCAGGAAGCTCAAAAGTACCCAAAAGATTCAACCTCAAAAGATCCTCCCCAAGACATATTATAGTTAAATTCACAAAGCTCAAAGACAAAGAGAGAATTCTACAAGCAGCAATTGAAAAAAGCATGAGGTCACTTATAGGGGAACGCCCATCAAACAAATAGCAGACTTCTCAACCAAAACCCTAAGGGCCAGAAGAAAGTAGAACAATATATTCAAAATACTAAAAGAAAAAAAAACCCTGCCAACCAAGAATTCTTTACCCAGCCAGGTTCTCCTTCAGAAATGAGGGAGAAATAGTGTATTTCCCAGACAAACAAAAGTTGTGGGAGTTCACCACCACATGACCAGCCCTGCAAGACATTCTCAAGGGAGTCATTCTTCTGGAATCTGAATAATGGTGACCATCATCACTAATACACAAGAAAGAGCAAAACCCACAGTTAAAACAGAAATGCCAGTAAGAAAGAAAAGAAGCTAAATGATTCCACCTTAAATTCCCAACTCACATTGAAGAAGAGAAATAAAAGGAGAAATAATGATCAAAGATATTTAAACCATCTAAATGAGTAGCAATTAAATGACAGGAATTAAACAACACTTCCCCAAAACTACTCTAAATGTGAATGAACTAAACTCCCCTTCAAAAGACACAGACTAACTTATTGGATTTAAAAGCTAGACCCAAGTATATGCTGTCTTCAAGGGACCCACTCACCTGTAAAGACACATATAGACTAAAAGTGAAGGGATGGAAAAAAGATATACCATGCAAATGGAAACCAAAAACAAGCAGGAGTAGCTATTCTTATATTGAACACAATAGGCTTTAAGCCAAAAAAACATTAGAAAAAGACCAAGAAGACCATTATATAACGATAAAGGGAACTATCTGGCTAGAAGACATAACAATCATAAACATGTATGAACCCAATACTGGAGCAGCCAGATATATCAAGCAAACACTCTTAGACTTAAAGAAGGAGATAGGACCTAATACATTAATAGTGGGTTATCTGAACACCCCTCTCTCAGTATGGGACAGAACTTCCAGGTAATGAGCCAACAAAGAGACACAGGATTTAATCTACATCCTAGACCAACTAGATTTTGCAGATATATATAGAACAATTCACCCAACAGCTAAAGAATACACTTTCTTCTCATCAACTCATGGTACACTCTCCAGGATAGACCACACATTAGGTCACAAATGTATTCTCAGCAAATTTTAAAAAATTGAAGAATCTTTCCAATAATCTTTTTAGACCACAATGGACTAAAACTTGAGATAAACAATAAGCAAAACAGTGGAAGCTATATGAATACATGGAAAATAAATAATAGGCTCCTGAATGACCTATAGGTCCAAGAAGAAATTAAACAGGGAATCAAAGAATTCCTAGAAACTAATGAAAATAAAGATACATCATACCAAAACCTCCAGGATACTGCAAAAGCAGTACTAAGAGGCAAATTTATTACAATAAATGCTTATATCAAAAAAATGGAAAGACTTCAAATATACGACCTAACACTATGCTTTAAAGAACTTGAAAAACAACAACAATCCAAAACTAAAGGCAGTATACAGATAGAAATAATTAAGATCAGAGCAGAACTAAAGAAGCAGAGACTCAAAAAACAATAGAAAAGATAAAAAATAAAAGATGGTTTTTCAAGAAGATAAACAAAATAGACACACCATTAGCTAGATTAACAAAAGAAAAGGAGAGAGAAGAGCCAAATAACAAAAATTAGAAATGAAAAGGGAGACATTACAACTGATACCACAGAAATACAGAGTCATTAGAGACTATTATAAACAACTGTATTACAACAAATTTGAAAATGTGGAAGATATGGATAAGTTCCAAGACACATATAAAAAACCTGAGCAGACCAATAACAAGCAAGAAGATTGAAGTGGTAACTAGCAATCTTCCAACAAAAAATAGTCCAAGTCCTGATGGCTTTGTAGCTGAATTCTATCAAAGTTTTAAAGAGGAGTTAATACCAATTCTCCTCAAAATTTTCCAAATGATAGAAACCAACCCTACTCTTCCAAACTCATTCTATGAGGCCAACATAACTCTGATACCAAAACCAGATAAAGACACAAGAAAAAAAAAATTATAGGCCAATATCCTTGATGAACCTAGATGCTAAAATCCTCAACAAAATATTAGCAATCAGAATACAGCAACATATTAAAAAAATATATACTATGATTAAGTGGTATTCATTCCAGTGATGCAAGGATGGTTCAACATATGAAAGTCCATAAATGTGATACATCACATCAACAAGCTCAAGGACAAAGACCAGATGATTATCTCAATAGATGCTGAAAAAGCATTTGACAAAATTCAACATTCCTTCATGATAAAGACTCTCAACAATTTAGGCATAGAAGGAAAATATCTTAACACAATAAAAGCCATTTATGACAAGGCCACCACCAGTATTATTCTGAATGGGGAAAAATTGAAGGCCTTTCCCTTAAGGACAGGAACAAGACAAGGATGTCCACTCTCACCACTTCTATTCAACATAGTACTGGAGGTACTAGCTAGAGCAATCAGGCGAGGGAAAGAAATAAAGAGAATCCAGATTGAAAAAGATGAAGTCAAACTGTCCCTATTTGCAGATGACATGATATTATATAATGAAAAACCTAAAGACTCTATCAAAAAACTCCTAGAGCTGCTTAATAACTCCAGTAACGTTGTAGGATACAAAATAAATGCCCCCAAATCAGTAGCATTTACATACTCAAATAATGAATTAACAAAAACAGAAATAAAGAGAGTAAGCCCATTTAAAATTGTCACCAAAAAAATACGATACCTGAGAATCAATTTCACCAAGAAGGTGAAAGAGAATTACAAACCACTTCTGAAAGAAATTAAAGAAGACAGAAAAAGATGGAAAGATATTCCATGCTCTTGGATTGGAAGAATTAACATTGTGAAAATGTCTATACTACCCAAAGCAATATACAGATTCAATGCAATTTCCATCAAAATACCAATGACATTCTTCACAGAAATGGAAAAAAAAAAAAAAACTTTCATATGGAAAAACAAAAGACTTCAAATAGCCAAAGCAATCCTGAGCAAAAAAAAAAAGAAAAAGAAAAAAGCCAGAAGCATAACTCTGCCTGACTTCAAATTATACTACAAAGGTGTTGTAACCAAAACAGCATGTTACTGGTATAAAAATAGACATTCAGACCAGTGGAGTAGAGTAGAGAACCCAGAAATCACTCCTCAGGATTTTAGCCATCTGATATTAGACAAAGGCAACAAAAATCTACATTGGGGAAAAGATTGCCTCTTCAACAAGTGGTGCTGGGAAAACTGGATATCCATATGCAGAAGAATGAAACTAGATATGCATCTCTCACCATACATGAAAATAAACTCAAAATGGATTAAAGACCTAGGTATAAGACCCAAAACTGTAAAATTAGTAAGGGAAAGTATAGTTGAAATACTTCAGCAGTTAGGTCAGGGCACAGGCTTTATGCACATGAGCCCCAAAGCACGAGCAACAAAAGAAAAAATAAACAATTGGGACTACATCAAACTAAAATGTTTCTGCACAGCAAAAGGAACAATCAACAGAGTGAAAAGACAACCTACAGAGTAGGAGAAAATTTTTGCCAAATATGCATCTGACAAGGGACTTATACATTGAACTCAAGCAATTACACAGTAAGTAAATAAATGACCCAATTAAAAAATGGGCAAAGGAGATGCATAGACATTTTTCAAAGGAAGACATACAAATGGCCAACAGGTATCTGAAAAAATGCTCAACATCACTAGTCATCAGGGAAATGCAAATTAAAACCACATTGGGATACCACCTCCCTCCAGTTAGACTGGCTATAATCAAAAAGACGGTGAATAATAAGTGCTGGAAAGGGTGTGGAGATAAGAGAACACTACTGCACTGTTGATGGGACTGTAAATTAGTACAACCACTTTGTAAAACAATAAGGAGGTTTCTCAATCAACTACAGGTAGATCTTCCATATGATCCAGCAATCCCTCTTCTGGGTATATATTCAGAGGAATGGAAATCATCATGTCGAAGAGATACCTGCACTCCAAAGTTCATCATAGCTCTGTTTACAATAGCCAAGATATGGAACCAACCTAAATGTCCATAGATGGATGATTGGATAAGGAAACTGTGGTATATATACACTATGGAATACTACTCTGGCATAAAAAAGAATGAAATATTGCCATTTGCAGCAACATGTATGAACCTGGAGAAACTTATGTTGAGTGAAACAAGCAAAGCACAGAGGGATAAATACCACATGTGCTCACTCATATGTGGGAGCTAAGAGAGAAAGGAAGAAAGGAAAGATAGACCACAGTAGTGTCGTGGTCTAACAGAGGGAGGGAGGGAACATTCCTAGGGCTACAAATAGGAGTGGAGGGGAGAGGGGCAAGGGGAGGGAGGTTGCAGGATAATTGGGAGGGGACAAAGGGTACAAAAGTATTTTCTGGTAAGGGGTATACCTGCAGTAGGAATCTGGCCCTCACATCATGGGCAGGAGAGGGAACAATTAGCTTTGTATTTCATGAATATTCTTAATAAATTTAAAAAATTAATAATTTTTATTGAAACATATTGATTGTATGTATTTATGGGTACAGAGTTACAATTCAATGTATGTATACAATGTGTGATCATTTAATAAGGGTAAATAGCATATTCATCATTGCAAAACAATCATTTCTTTGTGATGTGAACATTTGATCTTCTCTCGTCTAGTCATTTGATAACATGCAGTAATTCATTTTTACTTATAGATTCCTGGGTGGAATGTATACCAGTGGAATTTATTTTTTCTGTCTAGCTGTAATTCTGTATCCATTTACCAGCTACTTACTTTCCTCCTCTCCCCTCCCCTTTCCTGCCTCTTGTAACCACAGTTCTATCTCCTTTTAACATTTTAACTTATTATTTATTTATTTGCTTGTTTGTCTGTTTTTAGTCCCCATATATAAGCAAGGACATGCAGTATTTCTTTTTCTGTGCCTAGGTTATTTCTCTTAACACAATTTCTCCAAGTTTATCCATGCTTCTTCAAATGGCAGAATTTCATTCTTTTTTATGCCTGAGTAGTACTCCATTGTGTATGTATAGTGCAATCAACCATTAATATAAAGCTCATAGAGTATGTAAATAATAATAAAATAAATAATTATAATTATTATTTTTTGGAACTAAGAGTTTTTAAAAGAGTGTGTTAGAATTTGAAATTGTTGGGCTATTTGTTTCTTTCCACTTGTTAAATTTTTTTCTAGTTTTGTTAAATTGTCATCGGAAAAATAGTTTATAATATGTCTAGTTTTAGGAATTAATGGAAGTTTTCTTGGGCATAATTTATGATCGAGTTGTAAAGCACTTAAATAGAAGGTATGCTTTTATTTAGCAGATTACAGAACTCAATACATGCTTATTAGATCAACATTATTAATTACTCACTTTATGTTCCTCATTTTGTGTCTTCTACAGTTTATTTAACCTGCTAAAGATGGAGAAATGTGCATAAAAGTCTATGATTAAGTATGTTTCTTGCAATGGACTGAATGCTTGTGTTTTCCTCAAAAATGGTTATGCTGAATCCCTAACTCCCAATGTGGTGGTATTTGTAGATGCAGACTTTGGGAGGTAATTAGATCATGAAGTGGAGTCTTTATAAATAAGATTAGTTCCCTTATAAGAAGATCAGAGAGCTGCTAGCTAGCTGTCTTTCCACCATGTAAGGAGATGGATGTCTGTAAACTCATTAGAGGGCCTTCATCAAGAATCTGACCCTGCTGACACCCTGTTCTTGGATTTCCAATTTCCAGAACTGTGAAAAATAAATGTTTGTTGTTTTAAAAGCCTGATTTATGGAATTTTGCTATAGCAGCCAGAGCTCACTATAACAGTTTCATTCAGTTTCATTTGTATTTGCAACAAGTTTGACTTCATTTATTTACCTCTAAATAGTTGGCCATGCACAGTTTTGTGAAAGTTATATTTTAATTTAGATCATATATTTTACATTTTTAAAGTTACTCTCTAGTCCCATATAATACCTTTCATTTATTGAGCTTCAACAAATATTACCTTTGTGATTCTCTTTTTAAATTAAGTTAAATGCTTTTGTGTGAGTACCTGTATTTTACAAAATTACATCTTTTTATTTCCAAACTTTTATTTGCTTTCTTAGGACAATTTCTTATACATTTTATATTGTTCTGTTGTTCTAACCCAACTTGTAAACTCTCAGTCAACTTTTTAACAGCTTTATTGAGATATATTTGAAAAAAATTATTTGTATACAGCAAGCTGCACAGAGTAAAATGCACAATTTGGTAAGTTTTTACGTACGTAGATGTCTGTCAAACTGTAATTAAAATCAAGGAATAATCATATCTGCTATTTTCAGAAGTTTCCTCATGACCCTTCATAATCTTTCCTGTTCCTCCCTAACCCCTATTCCCAGGTAGCAGATGATCTACTTTCTGTAACTATTAGTCTGTATTTTCTAGAATTATGTAGAAATGAATTTACACACTATGCATTAACTTTTGTCTGGTTTCTTTCACTTAGCATAATTATTTTGAGAAGAGTAGATATTGCAGCATTTATAAATAATTCAATTTTTTAATGCATATATCTGTGTATATGTTGTTGAACATTGAGGTTATTTTCAGGCTTTGGCTATTACCAAGAAAGCCACTATTAACATCCATGTACGGATCTTTGTATGAAAGTGCTTTTATTTTTCTTATATAAAAACCTAAAACCAAATGGCTGGATCATATGACAGGTGTATATTTAATGTTTAGAAATGACCGAAAGTGTTTTCCACAGTGGTTGTACAATTTTACATTCCTACTAGCATGTGTGAAAGTTCTATTTCCTCCATATTTCCACTAACACTTGGTGTGGTTGGTCTTTTTAATTTTAGACATCTGATAGGTGTCTTGTGGTAACTTGTGATGTTGAATTTCCCTAATGACTAACTATGTTGAGCAACTTTTCATATGCTTCTTTGCTATATATCTTTCTTTTGGTGGAGTATCTATCCAACAGTTTTGCTTATCTTAAATTGGGTTGCTTATTTTCTTATTAATGAATTTTGAGAGTTCTTTATATAAATTTGTGTAGTGTCTATTGGGAACCAAGTGTTAGGATTGACCCAAGAAACTCCATCTGACAGAGTCATAAAAGTGCTAACCAAGGCTTTACAGTCAGAAAAGGCTGAAGAAAGCAGAAGCAAAAATCAAAAAGCAGATTTGTTATTCTCAAAGTTACTTCCCTTGTAAAAACAAAACAGGGAGACAGAACAATAGAAAAATAACTGATTAGTTTACAATAAGTTATTTCAGCCTACCCCTTTTGTGTAAGGATTAAAGCAGAGGAGCTTCTTTATCATATCTAATGACGATTTAAACTGTCCTGTTGGGAGCACGGGGGAGGGGGTAATTGGCTGTGATCTCTTTCTCCTGACTTCTCAGAATGTCAGACCACAACCTTAGCAGGGGTGAGTCCATTTTGGTTTTTAGTCTGGTCTGTTGGGGCCTAATGAAGGAACTTAATCCAAAACAATGGCCTCCGATAATTTTTATTGAACAATTCCCCTCTTTTGGTCAGGTTCTTACCTAGGTAAAGAGTGTAACCAAAATGTAGGGCAGTAGCACCACTCTCAGTTACCATTGTTCTGGGTTCCAGGTGGTAGCATATCATTCATTTCATTCATAGGTTAAGGTGTGCTCATTGCCTTGCATTTATTTGTGTTTTGGTTGTTCCAGACCATTTGATGTTCAGTAGATGGCTACACAAAACATTTAAACCACTTGAGAGAGTACTTTGCACTACAGAGGTTAGTTTTATGACTCTCCAGAAGATAATAACAAGAGTTTGGAGTGTGCTCCTTAGCCAGGGTCTCCATGAACTGAACCAACTAAAATTAAATAGGCAGATGAGGAGTCCACTTGTTTTAACCGTGTAGCCTGTTCATTGCCAAGTAGCCTATTCCTCAATTCTTTGCAACTGAGTCTCTGTAATACCTGAAGTGTTTATCCATGTGCAGCAGTTGCACAGATTTCTCCCTGTTCAGTTAGGTGGTAATTTAGCATCCATGGATGGGTTGAAGCAGGGAGTGACAATTTGCAAGTTACTGTGAAATTTTAACTTCATCATCGTCCTGTAAAGTGAAAGAGCAAGGCATGAGTAAGGAAAGATTAAGAGAGGTAAGCGTCTCATTATGATTGGAAGTCTTTTACCAATGATCTTTGATCTTGGGAAAAGAGCTCTTCACAGCACAAAGTCAGCAACTTCTCATCTTGATTTGCAGTTTAAATATCTCTGCTATGGCATCAGACTCTTGTGGTAAACTCTCTCAGTGTGGCCCACACATCAGGCATGTAACTTGTCCCTTCAAATTTATATTGAGCTGTCCAGCTTCAGCTTATAGGTATTCAAGAACAAAACAGTTCTTGTTTTTAGAGAGTTGTAGCCAGATATTAAGGAAAACTAGGTGAATTCAGAATTCAGTCCAGTCTACACGTAGACAATAAAACTCAAAATAGTAAACAGGACTACAATCTAATAACAAATATACTATAGTTTTCTTTTGAAATGTAACCTCTCTCTCTCTCTCTCTCTCTCTCTCTCTCTCTCCTCATTGCCTCCATTTTTAACAAAGATAATCATGGTAAGATCAATTTACCTGGTGATATATATAAATGCAGCAGGAATAACTTAGCTCCTTTTAAACTTGTTTTGCTGGAAATTTGTCAAGGAATATCATATTAGACTTTTAAAATCTTGATGCTAGGAAGCCAAACAAGGGAATAAATACATCAGACTTTGCCTGTTGTATCTGATACCTTAAGGTTTCCTAGTCCTGACAGGAAATGATAACATTTTACTCACTGGAAATTTGTAAATCCTTGAAACCAGGCATTCTATGCACATTTTCAAATATGACATTCCAGTCAAAACCTTGGTAATATAACCAATGTTTCTAATTGTATCCTGTTAAAGAGAACAGATTCTTATTGAACTTATGTAAATAAATATATTGACATAAAAACAGAATACTTATGAATAGTTTCCAAATTCTAAAGAGGCCAGGTAGAGAGGAAAAGTAAATGTTTCAATTTCCTTTTTAAAAAGTTTACTTTACCAAATTGCTGCAAATTATAGATAAATTGTTTTCTTAAATCTGGAAAACAAACATTAAAAAAGAAACAGCAATGTTTCAAAATAAAGAAAAACCCAAAATTCTTCATCAGTTCATTCAGTTCTATGTAATTAATTTTTTCTCTGTCTGATCTTGGTTAACAGTTTCACAAACCCATGTTTCTTCATTAGGATTTTGGAAATTCAGTCCAACAGTATGAACCTAAAGTTGTTAGAAACTTGTACTTGTCAGAGTTCTTTTTATTCTTTCCATGAACCTCTTTGATGACACAACACTTTAAAATTTTAATTGCTTGTAAAGAACTCATCATTCAAGGCAGACACTCTCATTCACATAGATAAATAAAGATCCACTAGAGCTCCCATAAATTGGGACCTCAACCTGAATATGGGAGGTTCCTGAATCTGAGAAGAGGCTGACTGGTTACACCCAGTGCAGTCTCTGAGCTCATGGACCCAAGAAGTCCTTCGGCCATACCGACCTAAGAGGCAGGGAGTTTGCAAGGTGGTCAAGGGGGCCTCCTTCAAATCCTGCTCACCATGCCAAACTCGTCAACTGAAATTAAGGCTGTCAAGGTAGAAATAATTTTGTAAAGTTTATTGGTAGCAAAATGTGAGGATCGACCTGAGGAACACCAGCCAACAGAGTCAGAGAAGTTCTCCTGGATATGATTCTTTTTCAGATGTTTTTTTAACAAATATTTTCTCCCGATCAAAGACTTGTGTATATGTTCCTTTAACTGTCCATCAAAGAACAGAAGTTTTTCATTCCGATGAAGTTCAATTTATCAATTTCTTATAGAAGAGAGTGTGCTTTCAGTGTCTTATTTAAGAAATTTTTTTCTAATCCAAAGTCACAAAGTTTTTTTTGTTGTTTGCTTGTTTGTTTTTGGTTTTGTTTTGTTTTTTAATTTTATTCCACAATTCTTATATGTTTAGACTTTACAAATAAATTTATGATCCATTTTGCATTGTGTTGTATATAGTTTGAGGTATGGCCCCAAATTATTATTATTTTTTCTTTCTTTTTTTTTTTTGCATGTGGGGATCTGTTTTAGCAAAATTTGTTAAAGAGATCCATTCTCCACTGAATTGACTTTGTATGTCAGTTAAACATCATTTGTACATAAATGAGTGGGGATGTTTCTCCACTCTATTCTGTTCCACTGATATAATTGTCTTTGGGCCAATACCACCCAGCAGCATTATTTGAAATCAGGTAGTGTGAGCCTTCCACTGTTTTTTCTTCTTCTTGCAATTTTGCAACTTGTTTTGACTATTTTAAGTGTTTGCATATCCATATGAATTTTAGAATCAGACTTTTATTTTCTACTAAAGAGCCTGCAGGAATTTTTACTGAGATTCAATTGAATTTAAAGATCAATTTGGGGGGAACTGACAACAATATCGAGTCTTTTGAATACAGTATATCTCTGATTATTTATGTCCTATTTAATTTCTCTCAATGATGTTATTTTAGATTTCATTGTACTAATCTTGCACGTTTTTGTTAGATTTATTCTTATGCATTCGTATTTTTGATTCTTGTAACCTGATATTTTTGATCTTGTATCCTGCAATCTTTCTAAACTCACTTATTAGATCTGGCAATTTTTTTGTAGATTCTGTTGGATTTTCTGCATAGACAGTGATGTTATCTGCCAATAAAAACAATTCTACTTTGCTCCAACTGATATGAAGTTGGGTTGGCTGGTTTGCTCCGTTTGTTAGAGCATGGTGTTGTAACACCAAGGTCAAAGGTTTGGAACCCCGTACAGGCCAGCTGCCAAAAAAAAGAGAGATGATTTTATTTCTTTTTCTTGACTGATGGCACTAGCTACAAACATTTGTACAATTTTGAAAAGAAGTAGTGAGAGTAGAAATTTATATCTTGTTCTTCATCTTAGGGGGTAATTATTCAGTCCTTCACCACTAATTGTAAAGTGAGTTGTAGGGATTTTTATCAGTCTGATTGAGTTCTCTCTCTTCTTAGTTTTCTGGGGGCTTATATCAGGAATGACTACTGGATTTTTTTCAAATGATTATTCTACATCTATTGAGAAGATCGTGTTTTTTTTCTTTCTTCATTTTTAATATGGTGAATTACATTAATTGATTTTTAATTGTAAATCCAAGATTTCATCTCAAGGATAAACTCAAGTTGGTTAAGATGTATTATCCTTTGTGATATATTGTGCATTTGATGTGCTAAATTTCAAAATTAAATTTTGTTCATTTTTTTTGTGTGTATACGTCCATGAGGAATTTGGTTTGCAGTTATCTTTTTTGTAATGTCTTTTCTGGTTTTGGAATCAGGATAATGCTGGTCTCCTGAAACCAGTTTGGAAGTATTTCAACCATTTCAATTTTCTAGAAGAGATTTGTAGAACTTTTATATTTTTTGATTTAAATATTGAGTAAAATTTACTATTAAAGCTCTCTCAGGCTAGAGGTATTCTTTTGCCCATGAAAATGTTTTAAGCAAAAGATTGAATTTTTTAATAGGTATAGGGCTATGCAGATTATCTATTTATTTTCAGTGAGTTGCAGTAGTTTCTGTCTCTCAAGAGATTGGTTCATTTCATCTAGATTATTGAATTTACAGTTTTTATTAGCCTTCTGTAATATATCAAGTGATGCCACATCTATTATTACTGATAATTGTAATTCGTCTTTTCTTCTCTTCCTCTTTCTTGGTGTTTTCCTTATCAGTCTGTCTAAAAATTTATTAATTTTATTAATCTTCTCTAAGAACCACCTTTGGTTTCATTTATTTTCTATTTTCTAATTGATTAATTTTTATTCTAACCTTAATATTTCCTTTTCATGGCTTATTTTAGAAATAATTTGTCCTTTTTCTAGTTTCTGAAGGTTAAAGCTGTGGTGATTGATTTCATCATTCTTCTTTCATAACATATAAGCATTTACTGGTATAAATTTCTCCCTAGTGACTTCTTTAGTGGAATCCCACAAATTTGGATATGTTGTATTTTCTTTTCAGTCAGTTAAAAAAAATCTAACTAGTATTTTGATTTCTTCTTGTACCATTTGTTATTTAGGAATATGTTACTTAATTTCCACATATCTGTAAAATTTCCCAGATTTCTTTCCATTATTGATTTCCAGTTCAATTTCACTGTGGTTGGAGAAAATACAGTGTGTTATTTCAGTTTTTTTTTTTATATATATATTTACTGAGACTTGTTTTATGGCTGAGAAATGACTTGTCTTTCTAAATATTTTATGTGCACTTAAAAAGAATGTATTTTCTCCTGTTTTTTTGTGGATCATTCAATAATGCTAGTTAGGTTAAATTGGTTGATAGTGTCATTCAAATCTTCTATAATCTTACTGATTTTCTGCTTACTATTTTTTATAAATTATTGAGAAAAGAATATTGAAATGTATGACAATAGTTGTGGATTTGTCTATTTCTCCTTCAAATTCTGTTTTTGCTTCATATATTTTAAAGCTATATTATTAACAGCATACACATGTAAGATTTTTATGTACTTTTGGTTATTTGACTTCTTTATAATTATCATATAACTGTCTCTATTCCTGGAAATATTCTTGAATACTATCTGAAACCTACTCTCTGAGATATTAATAGCCACTAGAGCTTTCTTTTAAGTAGTCTTAACATAATATATTGTTTTCTATCCTTATACTTTTAACTTTTATCTTTGTATTTAAAGTTCATTATTTGGGCCTTGCTTCTTTATCCAAGCTGATTGTCTCTGACTTTAATTATGGTGTTTAGACCTTTTACATTTAGTGTGATTATTCATATTGCTATATTAAGTATATCATCTTTATATATATATTTTTTATTTATCCCATCTCTTTTTAATTTTCCTTTTCCTCTTTCCCTGTCTTCTCTATAATTGCATATTTGTAATTATTCCATTTTATTACCTTTGGTTGCCTGCCAGCCATAACCCTATTTTGTTATTATAATACTTTCTTTAAGGTTATGGTATATATCTTTAATTTAGCAGAGTTTACTTTTAAGTGATATCATAACACTCCATATATAAATATTACACTTTTGTTTTTCCTACTGGTCTTTTTCCTGTTGTCATACATTTTACTTATACATCTAAGTCTCAAAATACATTGTTGTTACTATTATTTACACAGTCAATTAAAGTTGAAAATTTAAATTATCAGAAAAAAAATTTTGTATGCTCACACATGCAGAGACAATTGCTGATTTTCTTCATTCCTTTGTGTAGATACATATTTCCATCTGATGTTATTTTCCTTCTGCCTGAAAGACATCCTTTAACATTTTTGAAGGGTGGATCTACTGGTGATAAATAATTTCAACTTTTATGTGTCTGAAAATATCTTCATTTTATCTTTATTTTTAACAGTTCTATTCACTAGGAAAAAAAATGTTAAGTTAAAATACAAGCAACAAAAGAAAAATGGATAAATTTGATTTTATAAAAATGAAAAACTTTTCTGCTTTATAGTACACTATCAAACAAGTGAAGACAACCCACAGAATGGAATAATATATTTGTAAATCATATACCTGATAAAGATCTAGATCCAGAATATATAAAGAACTCTTACCACTCCACAATGAAAAGGCAAACAACTGAATTTTAAAAATAGGCCAAGAACATAAAGAGATATTTCTCTAAAGAATCTATACAAATGGCCAGTAAGCATATGAAAAGGTGCTAAACATCATTAGTCATTAGAGAAATACAATTCAAACCTCTAATAAAATATCACTTCACACCCACTAGGATGGCCATAATCAACAAAATGGAAAATAGCAAGTGTTGACACAGTTTTGGAGAAATCAGAACTCTTGTACATTGCTGGTGAAGTCATAAAATGGTGCAGCTGCCATGGAAATTTCTGAAAAAGTTAAGCATAGAGTTACAATCCAGCAGTTCCTTTCTTAGGTATATATCCAAGAGAACTAAGAAACTGACATCATCTGACACACAAAAACTTGTACACATATGTTCATAGCTGCAATATTCAAAATAGTCTGAAAGTGGAAACAACTTTAATGTCCATCAAATAATAAATGCATAAACAAAATATGTTATATCCATACAATGAAATACTAAATAAAAAGAAATGGAGTGCTGATGCATACTCCAACACTGATAAACTTTGCAAACATGTTAAGTGAATAAAGTCAAACACAAAAGGCCACATATTATATGACTTCATTTATATAAAATGTTCAGAATAAGCAAATCTATAAGAACAGAATGCATGTTAATGGTTTCTTGGGGAAGGGGCAGAGAATGAGGAGGATTAGGAAGTATAGGGTTTCTTTTGGAGTGATGGCAAAGTTTTAGAATTAAGACAGTGATGACAGTTGTACAGCATTGTGAATATTCTAAAAAGCACTAAATTGCACACTTTAAAATGGTCTAAATGGCAAAATTTGTTATGTAAGTTTAATCTCAACAAAAATTATATATAAACACACATATGTATGTGTACACATGTATAATTTCTAGAATGATGATTCTATTCTTTAACGACCTGAAAGATTTTATGCCAGTGTCCTCTCACTTGCACTGATTACAAAGAGAAATTTGCTATTCTCCTTGTTTCTCTGTATGTAACATTTACGCTGCCTCTGGCTGCTTTTAAAATTTTCTGTTTATCATTGCTTTTGAACAATTTGATTTTGATGTGCTGTGATGGAGTTTCTTCTATGTTTCTTGTGTTATAGGTTTATTGAACTTTTGGGGTATGTGGATTGATAGTTTTCACTAAGTTTGGAAAGTTTTCAGCCATTTTTTCTTCAAATATTTTTTCTCTATTCCAGTCTTCTTCAGAAACTCCAGCTACAGAGACATTAGTCTCCCCGAAGTTGTCACAAGCTCATTGATGTTATTTTCGTTTTTTAAGAAGTAATTTTTCACTTCATGTTTTATTTGGATGGTTTGTTATTGCTATTGCACTCAAGTTCACTAATCATTTCTTCTGCAATGTCTAATCTGCAGTTAAATCCTCCCAGGGTCATTTTCATTTCAGACATTATAGGCTTTATCTCTGGAATTTCTTCTTTATCTTTCTTATATATTCCATGTTCCTGCATAACTTTTTGGAGACATGGAACACAGTTATATAATAACTGGAATACAGTTTTAATGTAATTGTTTGCTAATTTGAACATCTGTGTCAATTCTGGGGCAGTTTCTATTCATTAATCATTCTCTTTATTGTAGGTCATTCTTATTTTACTTTTTTGCATGCCTGGTAATCTTTAATTGGATACCAGAATTTGCGAATTCTACAATGTTGGGTATTGGATTGTTTTCATGTATAAAAATTTTCTTGACTTTTGTTCTTGAATGCAGTTATATTACTTGAAAACAATTTTATCCTTTAGGGTCTTGTTTTTTAGGTACATCCAGAGTAATGTTCAGTCTATTGTTAATTATTCTCCACTACTGAAGCAAGATCATTCTGATTATTCTACTGAACTCTGTGTGAATTATGAGTTTTGAGTACTGTTCCCTCTAATCCTTTCAGAAGTTTCTTTGTTTGGCCTTGAGTAATAGTTTCTTCCTCTCATGCTTATAATACTAAAATTTGCTTTAACTTGTTTTAGACTTTATATAATTGAAATTATTTAGCATTTTTTTTCTGCCTGGGTTCTATGATTACATTTGTGAGATTCAGTATTATGCTTATGAAATTCAGCCATGTTGCTGCATATGGCAGCAGTTCATTTCATTACTTTGTCCTATTTTATAGTATGAACATACCATAATTTACTTTTTTATTCTACTGTTGAAGTTGTTTCCATTACCAACTAGACTGCTATGTATATTTTGGTACATGTTTTTTGGTAAACACTTCAACACATTTCTTTTGCATATATAACAAGGATTAGAATTGCTGAGTTGTTAAGATATGCATATATTAAACTTTAATAGATAATTTCAAAAGTTCTTTCAAAGTTAGTGTATCAGTTCATATTCCCACTATCAGTGTAGGAAGGTAAGAGTTGCTCCAAATATCTGACAACTTTCTATAGTGTTATCTTTCTAATTTCAGCTATTTTGGTCAATGTGCAGTGATATCTTATTATGGTTTTTAATTTTTACTTCTTTGATGACCGATGTAGTTAAAAACTCTCCACATATTAATTGGTCCTTTGGATATCTCCTTTTGTGAAGTGCCAGTTTAAGTCTTTATCATATTATTCTATTGTATGATCTTTTTATTAATAACTTAGAAGAGATTATATACTTCAGATATGAACTCTTATTAGTTATATGTGTGAAAATATCTTCTCACTTGTGATTTGCTTTTTCACTTTCTTTTGGACAACAGAAATTCTTAATCTGGATGTATTCAAGTTTATCAAGTTTTTGTATTGTAAATAATGTCCAATTGAAGAAACATTTTCCTCCTCCAGATTATGATATATGTTATATTCAAGAAGCTTTATTGTTTTGACTTTCATGTATAGATATTGAAATTAATTTTTATATATGGTGTGAGATGGGGGTCATAATTAATGCTTGATCCATATGAATATCTAATTGGCTCAGCATCAGTGAAATTGTCATTCTATTCCCACTACACTGCAGTGCTACCTTTGATATAAGTTAAGTTTTTGTATATGTTTGGCTCTAATTTTCATCTTCCTTTTATATTCTAATGCTGAATATGCTGTCTTTATATCAATACAATACTTTAATAATTCTATTATAGAGTAACTCAACATAAAATAAGCACATTTTCCCACCTGTTCATCTTCATCACAAATGAGTAAACCAATCTTGGACTGTTATTCTCTATCAATATTGGAGTGAGTTTGTCAAGTTTCAGCAAAAAAAGATTTTTGATTGGAAATGCATTGAATGTATAGATAAACTTGGAATGAGTTGATATCTTTATACTGTATACTTTATACTGTTTAAACTTTATACTGTATATTTGATAGTTTATACTGTATAATGTATACTGTTGTAGAATATTACCCTTCCACAACATATAAATTGTAAGACACATCTTTTGATTTATATGCATGATACACAGCAATTTGAGTATTCCTTACTATAATATTTTTAGCATTCTGTATGGCAGTCCTTTATTAGAATTATCACCATATATATAAAATATTGATAATATTTTAACTGATATTGTTGTTTAAATTTTCTTTGCTGTATTTAGAAATGCAATTTATTTTAACTTTAATTGTATCCATAATCTTCCTAATTCTAACAAGTGTTTCAGTTCTGGATAGGTTTCAATTGATTTATTATTATTATTATTATTATCATTATTATTATTATTATCATCATCATCATCATAATCATTATTATTATTATTATTTACTATGGTCTTTGTTCTCTCCTTCTTTGTATACATGGTAAACTTTGAATGTAAAACATTGTGAATTTTACATTATTTGGTGCACCTTATATTGGATTTCAATACTCTTTGTACCTATATTCAAATTATCAGTAAGTCTCTCTGATTATTTCTCTTTTTTATGCAAAATATCACATATATTTAAATTTTTATTTTTTTATGGAAACACAATTGATTGAATCTATCTACTGGGTAAACTACTGACTATCAAAACCTGTGTGCAATATGGGATACTCAAATCAGGATAATAAGTATATTCAACATTACACATTGTAATCATTTTTTTGGCCCCTTACTGATTACTAACTAAGTCCCCCTCTTCCTCCTCTGTTGCCACTACTGGTAACCTCAGGTCTGTTCTCTCCTTTTGAAAGTTCAATGTATTCTTGTGTTTGTTGTTTTTCTTTGTTTATTTTTTTGTTTGTTTATAGCTTCCACTTATGAGTAAGGACGTGGTATTTCTCATTCTATACCTGGCTTATTTCACTTAACATATGTTTCTCTAAGTTCATCTATGTTGCTGCAAATGGCAGAATTTAATTCCTCCTTATGGCAGAATAGTATTCCATTGAATATATATACCACATTTTCCTTATCTAGTTCTCTGTTGATGGACATTTAGGTTGGTTCCAAGTCTTAGCTATTGTAAATAGAGTTCAGTAAACATGAGAGTCCAGGTATCCCTTTGACATGATAATTTCCATTCCTTTGGTTATATATCCAGCAGTGGGATTGCTGCATTATCTGGCAGTTTTCTCTGTAGTTGGTTGAGGTATCTCCATACTGTTTTCCATAATAGCTGCACTAATTTACAGTCCCACCAATAGTGTAAGAGAGTTGCCTTTCTCCACATCCTCAACAGCATTTGTTATTCTCTGTCTTTTTTTCTTTTTTCTTTTTTTTTGGACTGGTAAGGGTTTCGCAGCCCCGGCCTGGTGTTGTCTGCACCACGCTCAGCCAGTGAGCGCACCAGCCATTCCTATATAGGATCCAAACCCACAGCCTCGGCGCTACCAGCGCCACACTCTCCTGAGTGAGCCACAGGCCCGGCCCTATTCTCTGTCTTTTTAATAACAGCCAGTCTAATAGGAGTGAGATAACATCTCAATGTGGTTTTGATATGCATTTCCCTGATGCTTAGTGATGTTGATCATTTTTCATATTTCTGTTGGCCATTCATATATCTTCCTTTGAGAAATGACTACAGCTCCTTTGCCCATTTTTTAATACGTATATTCTGGATATTAATCCCTTGTCAGATGCATATTTTGTAAATATTTTCTCCCATTCTGTAGGTTGTCTTTTTGCTCTGTTAGTTGTTTCTTTTGCTGTGCAGAAGATTTTAGATTGTTATAATCCTAATTGTTTAATTTTCTTTTCTTGTCTGTGCTTTTGGGATCTTATTCGTAATATCTTTACCCAATCCTACATGGTGAAATGTTTCCAGTACAATTTCTGCTAGGAGTTTTATAGTTTTAGTTCTTATATTTAAGTCTTTAATCTATTTTGACTTGATTTTCAATAAGGCAAGAGGTACAGGTCCAGTTTAATTCTTCTACTTATGGATGTCCAGTTTTCCCAGAACCATTTACTGAAGAGGCAATCTTTCCCCCATTGTGTGTTCTTGGTGCCTTTGTTGAAGATCACTTGGCTGTAAGTACGAGTTGATTTCTGGGTTCTCTTTCAATTCCAATGGTTTGAGTGTCTCTTTTTATGCCAGTAATATATTGTTCTGGTTACTATAGCTTTGTAGTATAATTTGAAGTTAGATAGTGTAACACCTCTGGTTTCATTTCATTTTATTTTATTTTTTTGCTGAGGATTGCTTGGCTATTTAGGGTCTTCTGTTGTTTCCTATGAATATTAGGATTTTTTTTTCTATTTCTGTGAAGATCTTCATTGATATTTTGATTGGGATTGCATTAAATCTGTAGATTGCTTTGGGTAGTATGAGTATTTTCACAATGTTGATTCTTCCAATCCGAGAGTATGGAATGTCTTTCCATCTTTTTAATTTCAGCAAAGATTTGTAGTTGTCACTGTAGAGATATTTTACCTCCTTGGTTAAATTTATTCCTAGTTTTGTGTTTTGTTTTTGTTTTTGGATTTTCTTTTCTTTCTTTTTTTTTTTTTTTTTTGGTGACTATTGTAAATGGGCTTGCTTTCTTGATTTATTTTTTCTTTTTAAATATTATTTATTATAAGCATAGTATTTTTACAAATCTTGATATTTTATGCCCTTTACCCAATCTATCCCTCCCTGAACCTCCCCCTCACCTCACCCCCATCTCACCCCCATCTCTAGAATTCTGAAAGTTCAGGAATTGTGCAGGTCTTTTCTTTCTTTCTTTCTTAGCACCTAGCTATAAGTGAGAACATGTATTTTTCTTTGTCTGGCTTATTTCACTTAACATAATTTTCTACAGACTCATCCATGTTGCTGCAAATGGCAGAATTTCATTCTTTTTTATGGCTGGATAGTAATCCATTGTGTATATATACCACAATTTTCCTTATGCAGTCATCCATTGATGGACATTTCAGTTCATTCCATATTTTGGCTATTGTAAATAGAGCTGCAGTGAACACAGGAGTGCAAGAATCCCTTCAGCATGTTGATTTCCATTCCTTTGAATATATGCACAGTAGTGGGATTGCTGGATCATATAGTAGTTCTATCTGTTATTGTTTGAGGAACCACCATACCATTTTCCATAATGTCTGTGCTAATTCACAGTCCCACCAAAAGGGTTGAAGAGTTCCCCTTTCCCACATCCTCACCAGCATTTGTTCTTGTTCTTTTTAATAATGTCCATTCTAACTGGGGTGAGATGTTATCTCACTGTGGTTTTGGTTTGCATTTCTCTGATGACTACTGATGTTGAGCATTTTTTCACATACCAGTAGGTCATTTGTATGTCTTCCTCTGAAAAGTGTCTATTCATCTTATTTGCCCATTTTTTAATTGGATTATTTGGTTTTTTACTGTATAGTTATTTGAGTTCTTTATATATTCTGGATATTAATCCCTTGTTAGATGAGTAGTTTGAAAATATTTTCTCCCATTCTGTAGGTTGTCTTTCTGCTTTGTTGATTGTTTTCTTTGCTGTGCAGAAGCTTTTTCTTTTGGTATAGTCTCATTTGTTCATTTTTTCTTTTGTTGCTTGTGCTTTTGGGATCTTGTTTATAAAATCTTTGCTCAAGTGTACTTCCTGGAGTGTTTCCCCTACATTTTCCTTAAGTAATTTTACGGTTTTGGGTCTTATATTTAAAATTTTAATCAATTTTGAGTTGATTTTGGTATATGGTGAGAGGTTCAGGTCCAGTTTCATTCTTCTGTATATACAAGTCCAATTTTCCGAGAATCATTTATTGAAGAGGCAGTCTTTTCCCCAATGTATGTTCTTGTAGCTTTTGACAAACATCAGTTGGCTGTAAGTCTATGTGTTGATTCTCGTGTTTTCTATTCTGTTCCATTGATCTCATTGCCTGTTTTTATGCCAGTACCATGCTGTTTGGGGCACTATGGCTTTGTAATATAATTTGAAGTCAGGTGGTGTTATGCCTCTGGCTTTATTTATTTTGTTCAGGATTGCTGTGGCTATTCAGAATCTTTTGAAGTTCCATATGAATGTAAGATTTGCTCTTGCTGTTTCTGTGAAGAATGACATTGATATTTTGATAGGGATTGAATTGAATATTAGATTGCTTTGGGTAGAATAGACATTTTCACAAAGTTAATTCTTCCCATCCAAGAGCATCATATGTCTTTCCATTTTTTTATGCCCTCTTTAATTTCTTTCAGTGGTGATTTATAGTTCTAATTGTAGAGATCTTTCACCTCCTTAGTTAAAATTATTCCTAGGTATTTTATTTTACTGATGACTATTGTAAATGGGCTCACTTTCTTGATTTCTTTTTCTGCAGTTTGTTACTGGTGTATAAATATGCTCCTGATTTTTTGGGTGTTAATTTTCTATCTTGCAACATTACTAAAATTGTTGATCAGCCCTAAGAGTTTTTCAGTAGAGTCTATAGATTTTTCTATTTGTAAGATCATGTCATCTGCAAATAGAGCTAGTTTGACTTTGTCCTTTCCAATCTGGGTAAGCTTTATTTCTTTCTCTTGGCTGATTGCTCTGGCTAGTATTTCCATTACTATGTTAAATGGTAGTGGTAATTGTGGGCATCCTTGTCTTGTTCCTGTTCTTAAAGGAAAAGCTTTCAACTTTTCCCCAGTTAGGATGATATTGGCAATTGGTTTGCCATAAATTACTTTTATTATGTTGAGATAGTTTCCTTGTATATCTAATTTACTGACAGTCTTCATCATGAAGGGATTTTGAATTTTTTCATATGCTTTTTCTGCATATATTGAAATAATCATGTTATTTTGTCCTTGATTTTGTTGAAGTGGTGTATCACATTTATTGATTTGCATGTGTTGACCCATCTTTGCATTCCTGTGATGAATCCCCCTTGACCATGGTGTATAATTTTTTTCATGTGTTGCTGTATTCTGATTGCTAATATTTTGTTGAGGATTTTAGCATCTATGTTCATTAATGATATTGCCCTCTAATTTTCTTTATTTGTTGTATCTTTTTCTGGTTTTGGTATCAGGGTTATGCTGGCCGCATAGAATGAGTTTGGGAGAGTGGCTTCTGTTCCAACTTTTTGGAAAAGTTTGGAGAGAGATAGTATTAATTCTTCTTTAAAGGTTTGGTAAAATTCAGCTGCAAAGCCATCCAGTCCTGGGTTTTTCTTTGTTGGAAGATTGCTGATTACTGCTTCAACCTCATTGCTTGTTATTGGTCTGTTCAGGTTTCATATTTCTTCTTGGTTCAGTCTTGGAAGTTTATATTTGTCCAGAAATTTATCTGTTTCCTCCAGGTTTTAATATATATCAGTGTATAGCTGTTTATAATAATCCCTGATGATTCTTCATATTTCTGTGGTTTTGATTGCAATGTCTCCCTTTTTATTTCTGATTTTCATTATTTGAGTCCTCTCTCTTCCTTTTTTTGTTTATCTAGCTAACGGTTTGTCTATTTTTTGTGTGTGACTATTGTAAAAGGGCTTGCTTGATTTCTTTTTCTGCTAATACGTTGTTGGAGTATAAAAATGCTACCAATATTTCCATGTTGATTTTGTATCCTGAAAAATTACTAAAATTGTTAGTCATCTGTAAGAGTTTGATGGTAGAATATTTAGGTTTTTCTATATATAGGATCATTTTGTGTGCAAACAAGTAAAGTTTGACTTTGTCTTTTCCAATTCAGATGCTCTTTATTTCTGTCTCTTGCCTGACTTATCAAGCTAGTACTTCCAATACTACATTAAATAGAAGTGGTGAGAGTGGGCATCCTTGCCTTGTTCTTGTTCTTAAGAGAAAGGCTTTCAGCTTTTCCCCAATCAATATGACATTGGTGGTGGGCTTGTTATATGTGGCTTTTATTGTGGTGAGATATTTTTCTTCTATACCCAATTTGTGGAAAGTCTTCATCACAAAGTGATGTTTAATTTTGTCAAATGCTTTTTTTATGTCTCTTGAGATAATCATATTGTTTTTGTCCTTGATTTTGCTGATGTGGTGTATCACATTTATTGACTTGTATATGTTGAAACGTGCTTGCATCCCTGGGATGAATCTCATTTGATTATGGTGTACACCTGTTTTTTTTTTTTTATGTGTTCTTGTATTGTGTTTGCTAATATTTTGTTGATGTTTTCGCATATATGTTCATCAAAGATATTGGCCTATAGTTTTCTTTTTTGTTTGTTTTATCTTTGTCTGGTTTTAGTATCAGGGTGATACTGGCCATGTAAAATGAGTTTGGGAGAATGGTTTCTGTCTCAATGTTTTGGAAGAGTTTGAAGAGTTTTGGTGTTAATTCCTCTTGAAAAGTTTGGTAGAATTCAGCAGTAAAGCCATGCAGTCCTGGAACTTTCTTTGTTCTGAGACTGCTAATTACTGCTTCAATCTTGTTGCTTGTGATTGGTCTGTTCAGGTTTTCTTTGTCTTCTTAGTTCAGTGTTGGTAGTTTGTATGTGTCCAGAAATTTGTCCATTTTCTCCAGATTTTCAAATTTGTTGGCATGTAGTTGTTTATAATAGTCTGTAATGATTCTTCATATTTCTGTGGTATTGGTTCTAATTTCTTCCCTTTCATTTATGATTTTTGTTATTTGGGTCTTCCCGCTTCTTTTTTTTTTTTTTTTTTTTTTTTAGTTAACATAGCTATTGTTTTGTTTATTTTGTTTATCTTCTCAATAAAATAACTTCTTATTTTATTCATTTTTTTGTATAATTTTGGGATCTCTCTTTCATGTAGTTGTGCTCTAATCTTATTTCTTCCCATCTACTAATTTTGGGATTAGATTGTTCTTGTGTTTCTAGTTCTTTGAGGTGTAGTGTTAGGTTGTTTATTTGAAATCTTTCTATTCTTTTGATATAAGCATTTATTGCAATAAACTTTCATCTTAGAATACTGCTTTTGTTGTATCCCACAGGTTTTGGTATTATGTGTCTTTTTTCATTATTTCAATAATTTTTTTGATTTCCTGTTTAATTTCTTCTTGAACCCATTTGTCATTCAGGAGCATGTTATTTAATTTCCATGTGTTTGTATAGTTTCCAAGGTTTTGCATATTACTGATTTCTGGTTTTAATCTGTTGGGATCTGAAAAGACACTTGAAATGATTTCAATGTTTTGAAATTTGTTGAGACTTGCTTTGTGATCTAATGTGTGGTGTATCCTGGAGAATATTCCATGTACTGATGAGAAAAACGTATATTCTGTAATTGTTCGATGAAATGCTCTGTAGATATCTGCCAAATCCAATGGGGTTTAAAGTATAGTTTTAATCCTTATTCTTTCTATTGATATCTCGTCTAGAAGATCTGTCCAATGTTGAGAGAGGTGTGTTCAGGTCCCCTGCTATTATTGTATTTGGGTTTATTTTTTTCTTTATGTGTAATAGTGTTTGCTTTATATATATGGGTGCTCTGGTGTTGGGTGTATATACGCTTATGTCTGTTATGTCTTCTTGCTGGATAGATCTCTTTATCATTTTATAGTGGCCTTCTTTGTCTTTTTTTATAGTTCTTGGTTTAAAGTCTATTATATCTGATATAAGAATAGCTACTCCTGCTTGTGTGGGGTTTCTATTTTCATGGTATATCTTTTTCCATCCATATATTTTTAGTCTGTGTGTGAGGTCACCGTACAGGTGTGAGTCTCTTGTAGACAGCATATAGTTGGGTCTATTTTAAAAATCCAGTTAGTCAGTTTGTGTCTTTTAAGTGGAGAATTTAATCTACTTACATTTTGGGTTGTTATTAAAAGGTATTGTCTTACTCTTGACATTTAATTGCTTTTCTTATTGTTAATTTAAATATATTTTGTTCCCTTTTTTCCTTTCATTGTTTGTCTTTGTGTTTGTTGATTTTTTGAGGTGATACAGTATAGTTTCTTTCTTTTTCTTATTTGCATATCTACTCTACCAGTGGCATGTGTTCTTTCTCCTGTATTCTTAGTGGTGATTATCATTTTTTGGTTCCAGGTGCAGAATTCCCTTAAGGATTTCTTGTAGAGACGGTTGTGTGGTGGTGAACTCATGCAGCTTTTGTTTGTCTGGGAAATACACTATTTTCTCTTCATTTCTGAATGACAGTCTTGCTTGGTATAGTATCCTTAGCTGGCAGTTTTTTTCTTTTAGTACTTTGATATGTCATCCCATTCTCTTGAGGCCTGTAGGGTTTCTGCTGAGAAGTCTACTGTTAGTGTGAGGGTTACTCTCTTACAGGTGACTTGATACATTTTCTGTTTTTATGATTCTCTCTTTGGCTTTTGACGGTTTGACTACAATGTTTCTTGGAGAGGACCTTTCTGGATTGAATTTGCTTGAGTATTTTCAAGTCTCTTAGATCTGGAAGTCCATATCTCTACAAATACTTTGAAATTTTTTTGCTATTATTTCATTGAATATGTTTTCAATGTCTTTTCCTTTCTCCTTCCTTTCTAGGATACCATGATTTGAATGTCTGTGCACTTAAAGTGGTCTGCTATCTCTTAAATTTTCTTCATTTAAAAAAAATAATTTTTTTTGTCTGCTTGGGTTATTTAAAAAAGACTGTCATCAAGATCAGAAATTCTTTCTTCTGTTTGCTCTAGACTGCTGCTTATGATCTCAACTGTAGTTTTTATTTTTTTGAATGAGTCTTTCAGTACCAGGAGTTCTGCTACATTCTTTTTTATGGTATTTATCTCTTCGTAAATTTCCTCTTTCATGTCCTGGATTAATTTTCTCATTTAATTGTGTTGTCTAACTGAGTCTTCTTGCATCTCACTGAGTTTTTTAAGATTTTTACTCAGAATTCCCTTTCATACGTATCAAAGGTCTCCTGTTATATGGGGTCTGATATTCAAGGATTATAGTGCTACTTTGGTGGTGTCATATATTCTTGTTTTTTTTTTCATGTTTCTGGTATCCCTGTGTTGTTGCCTAGTCATCTGGTGGTTGCTTCTTCTATTACTTTAAGGTGACTTTTGAGGAATGAGACTTCCTTCTGTAGATTTGTTATATATTGCTTGTTGGGTGAAGTATGTTAGTTTTGTTCCAGGTAGGCTCAGTAGTTTCAGTTGTTCTGGGTAGACTCTGTAGTTCTGTGTAGACTCGATATTTCTGGGAGATGCTGGCAGGTACTTCTGTTGATAGACTATGTGTGCAACTGGCCCCACATAGGTGGGTGGGAGCCATGTAGGCAGCCAGAGCAGTTGGGGCTATGCAGGTGGCTGGATGGCTGGGCCCATGTGTGCTGGTGGGGCCATATGGGTGGCTGTGGAGGCCAGGACCATGTAGTTGGCTGGATGTTGGTGCCCTATGGACAGCCAGGGTGTCTGGGATCAGAAGGCTTGATGGCTTGGCCCTGGTGGGTGGGTAGGGCTGTGGAGGCAGCTGAGTGCCAGGGTTCACTCAGGCATTTGGTGCCACACATGCGGTTGGATGGTTGTCGTCAAATGGGTAGGTGGAGCCACATTGGCAGCTAGGAAATTGGGGCTGCAAGAGTCACTAGATGGCTGAGCCCACACAGGTGTGTGATGTCTCATTGGTGATGACTACTGGGCTCAGTTGGGTGGTGCCACACTGGTGCCAGGTGGTTGGGATCACATGGGAGGCAAGGGCTGTGCAGGTGGCTGGAAGGCAGGAGTCACACAGGTACCCAATACCACATGAGCACTGTGGTTTGAACTCCTGTGCAGAGAGAAGGGTCATGGCTCTGGGACTAGGCAATGGCACAAGCAACTATGGACGGTGGTTGGGGTGGAATTGTGGTGGAGCAGGAGGAGAGTTACCTATGGGAAGTGCTCACAGCCAAACAGATTCTTTCCGCTGCAAGGGAGAATTCCTCCTGTGTGATCCTGGTTTGGGAGACATGGTGGCAGCTGAAGCCACATGCCTCTTTCTCTTCTATACCACTTTGCTTGTTTTTCATGCTCCACAGGGTCTTCTCCAGGCTCCTGTTGCCCTCTCACATTCTCCCACTGATGTTCTTATAGTTAGTTGTCCTTTCCTTTTTCTGGTCCCTTTCTGTTGGAAGATCATACATTGTCCTCCTCTAGTCTGCCATCTTACCCTACCTTTGATTATTTCTTTATATTATCTACTAAATTCTGCTTTTAATTCTGTTTTAAAAATAATGACCTCACTTTCTCAGTACCACATGTTTAGGTATCAGCAATTTTTGTTTGTTTTATGCTTCAGTCTCTTTGTCTTCCAAACCACCTTATGTACTGCTGCTAGAAAACATGCATGTGTATTATATATAAAGTGCTTATACATGGAATTGCTAGGAGTAATCAATCAAGTCATAATTAGCAACCATGTACTTGGCACATATCATATGCCAGGTGCTAAAAATGCAGTATTTCTAATCTTCACACCCCTCTTGGAATAGGATAATTCTATCTTCATTTTATAGGTGAGAAGACTGAGTCTTGAAAACCCCTCAATTGTGTAAGGTCTCATGCCCCATATAAAGAAAGCATAACATTCTAATTCATATCTGTTCAGCTCCAAAGCTTATTCTCTTTCTAAGATGCTACAGCTCACTTTTATTGAATGCATTTGTTATAAATGCTGCCACTTTTTAAGGTCTTTTCAACTGGACTATAAGTTTTTTGAGGTATTTTAGATCTTTTATATCTAGCAAGCAAAAATTGCCTCAGCAGACAATAAATATTGATCAAATGCTTGAATTTTTGTGTCACAATTCCTCTAAATAAGAATAGACAGGTAGCGGAGGTGTACTGAACATGGATAGGCAGTATGGCTCTTTTGCTCCAAAATTATACTCACTGGACAATGGTCCCTTGATGAGAGAAAATAGCTCTAGAAAAATGAGCTAGCAACAATGAGATCATTTTCTCCTTGAAAATATCCTCAGTTCAATAATACATGGACATTATATTTTACTGATATCCTCTGAAAAGTCAGGAAATAGTAGGCCATCTTTAAGGTTGTTTCAAAACTAATTTGGTGAGCTTTCAGTCTTCACTTTTGTCAGGTCTGCAGCCACAAAATGGAAGCATCCATCAAATTATTGGACAATTTAGACTGAAAGAACCTTCCCCTAACCCTATACACACCTCCCAAAAGGAAAAAAAAAAAAAGAAAGAACTTTGATTAAAGGAAAAGATTTGTGCCTAGCTCATTCTGCCTGTTCAGTATGCTTCATGTATATTCACTATATAATTGTTCAAACCTTTCCTTTAGTTTAATTAAAGAGATCTGATATCTTCATTATGAAGCATAAGATTTCTCATCTCTAGTTATGACAGCATTAAAGAGATTAGATAAGATACAAACAAAATTGACATAAATCCAGAAGTGTAATAGCTATCCTTAGGAAACCTACATATTTCCCTCATTTTTGCAATGGGCATGGGTATTTATAGACAACAATCATAGAGCCATAGTGAATGTGGGAACTATGTTTGTATGTTACAGGAATGTAGCTACCTGAAATATATAAACAATGATTTTTAAATATAGCCAGATGACTTAGTCAAGACTGTTTACTGATAAGTAAATCTTACTAAAAAGTTGCTTTTCTGAATATTCATCTTATAAATAAAATAGAAGTGGATTTGATATTTTAAGCTTTAGCTAGTGTGAGTAGTTGAATTTAATTGTGTGCAACATATTCAGTAAGCGCATTCCAAATGGAACTGAATGGTCTCTCTTAACTGTGGTTTTTATTGACTCATTTCCCTGTATGTCTCTTAAATATTTTATCATTTTGTTTCCCTGTTGCCTTTTATGCATATTTTCAAACAATAGTTGTCTCACCCCACAATCTTTTAAATTAGATCATCATGTTACTATTTCTGTCAATATTGTAAGTAAACACTATTATCTCTGTTAATATAAATCGATCAGCATTTCATTTATGGTATAAAATTCTATTACTGTCCATTAAATTCCCTGAAAAGAAAGACCTTAACCTAAAAGACATCCTTCTTTCACATGTAGCTAGAAAATGCCTCCAAATTCTCCTGGCCCTTTAGTTTTGTGTTCAGAACCCGGGTGTGATTAAAGATAAATGTAAATGGATAGGATTTGCCATATCAATTGAGAGTGCTTTAGAAAGCATCCATAAAATGATACATAATGAAATTATCAAATAAAAGATAGATATACAAAAAAATAACTAAAATTAATTTTTAACTGTTATAAAAATAGTTTATAAACCAGTAAATTGCGAATAATCTGCCGTTTTTAAGCTAAAGGCTGAGAATTGATTTTTAAAAACTATGTGGGCATTTTTCCTAGCACTTATATAACATATAAATCAAATTCTTTAAAAGATTCTGTTATCTATACTGACTCTGACCCCCATAATACTGATCCTTCACTTATTATTAAGTTCATTGTATTTTTGTTAGATATTAAAGTCTTAGGAAAGCTTTTGCTGCGTGGCTTTTTTTCTTGCAGGGAACATGGAATTAAGAGACTCTCTGGATAAACCCAGGTGTGATAGGAGACTGATTTCTGTATCAGAGTGGTTTATTGGATCTGTTTCCATGTTTGTTTTCTGGATTCAGTGGCTAATTTGGTTTCTAATCATGCTTTTGACCCCATTTCCAGACTGTTTGTGGTAACGGGAGAAGAAAGGCCCTGCAGTAGGTAATTAAGTCTGCAAAAGCAGAGCTGCTTACTTTTCATTGCAGCAGATAATCAGAGTGCTGTTGCTCAAGTGTAAAATGCAGAAATTAATGATCCTATATAATACAGATTAAGGCATTCATTTTAAAAACTATCAGTGCAGAAGAACAAAGGTAGGAAAAACAGCATGATATTTGGAATTCCAATATATAGTAAAGCTCACAAATTTTGAAAGAGTTTTCTGAGCATGTGTCTAATCAAAATTCACCTTATGTTCTGAGGTGATTGATTAGTTCAGAACTCAAATATATAATTGCCCCATTGCATCTTTGAAAAGACACAATTAGACACATTTGTCCATGTCTTTTCCCTTGTAAACAAGTCCTATTGTTCATTCACATCAAATGGGGTAAATTAAAGCATTTAGCACAGTGAATGCCACATAGTAGGTACTCAATAAATACTAGTGTTTCAATAAAAAAAAAACACTTTTCCATAAAAAATACTTTCTAAGCACCACGAATGCACATATATTAAAAAACAGGTAATCATAAAAATTTTCACATAATATAATATTTCATCTGGATGTTTTCTCTATTAGAGCTTAAATGTTTGCAAAGCCACCCTTGCTGCATTAGGGCATCAGTTTCCAGTGTACCTTTCATAGAAAGAAAGTAGACTCTCAACAAAACCCCAATGTTTGTTGATGTAAAATTTACAGCTGAAAGTGCATACATTTCACCTGACCCAATGATTCAGTCTTCAGTGTGCATAAACATAAACATACTGATATATTTCAACAACATGATCAATTTAATCAGTGATCACATCGATAGATTTTCAGTGTTCTTTCTTAAGTTGTTTAGATTATTTTGATTACATATTTCCTATGTTTATTTACTGTTAATCATTTGTTTCAATGGTATTTTTCTTATAAAATTATTTCTCATTTGGCATCTGTAATAAACTCATTAATCTGATAAACACTACATTAAATTTATGACAATGGCATTATTTTCTTCACATTACAGATGGAAAACTTAGACACAGTAAAAATGGCAATACAGCTTTCATGTACAGGGGTTAATCCACATCAATAAAAATTTATCATTTTTGTCCTCTTAATTTATACAAGTTCTTGCCAACTCATGCTCAGTGACTCTTGGATCAGAAAATATAGTCACACTACCCATAAGATATTACTTTAAATGGTAAACTTAGGCCTAGAACTCCAGACCAAGTGATCATAATGAAATAGCATCATTCCCTGCCAGCAGTTGGGAAAGCATTTGGTGTGTTGATCTGGCACAGTTCTAAGACTGTATTAGAAAAATCATGAACACATGAAGAGCAGCATTTGTTGCATATTGGTAACTATTCTAATCTATTTATAAAATATGCTTTGCAGCATTGTTTTCTAAACAGAGAAAAGTGGAACTTTGGCATGTATCCTCCATGTGCTTGTACTTTAAATGAAAAGAACATGGTCTGAAGTAAGCCCTGAAGTTATAGTAATGAATTCTAAAGCCAAACACCTGTGCTTTGCAGTTCAATTTTCACACTGGCCACTACTCGCTTAAGGTTTTAGTGTTTATTCATTGTGACCAATACAGTAGATTTCAATAAAATCTTACCTTTCTAGTTATATTCAGTGTATTGAACTACGTCTGCCCCAAACTCACTGAAGCTTGAATTGTGACCCCCAAGATTTATGCATTAGGCACTTGGCCCCCACTGTGTTTGTTAAGAGGGTAGGAAATCCTATTATGCTAATTGAAAGGTGGAGCCTTGAAAAGGTGATTAGATAGTAGGACCATTCTGTAGTGAATGGATTAAAAATGGTACTCAGTGGTGTGGTTCTGAGGGCTTTAAAAGAAGAGTGGGGAGAGTCTGTTTCTCTCTCTGCTCTCTCTCTGTTCTCTCTGCTCTGCTATTTCACAATGTGATACCCTGCATCACTGAAGTCTCTATCAAGACCCTCACCAGATGTGTTCCCTGGACTTAGGACATCCCAGCCTCAGAAACTGTAAGCAACAAATTTTGTTTACTTTCTAAATTACTCTGTTCCATATATTGTGTTATAAGCAACAGAAACAGACTAATACGTTCAGTAATTACAATGCCATCATCATCAACAATGGGACCAACCAGCACTGTACACAGTGTCTCAGCGCACTAACATTGTGAGGTCCTGCAGCTGTTCACAGACTAAGTGATCTTTCCTTCACTTATAAAGTAGGCAGACAGGTTTTTATTCTTATAGCTTTGCTGAAAGCAAGATTAAAATTTCTGCTTGGTTATTTTAATCCTAAATGCTGCTGTTAAAAGTGGGATACCATAGTCATTAGACTAGCTAGGTTCTCAGCATGTGCTCTTCATAGAAAGAAGGGATTGCATGCTGAGGAGAAGGGGGCAGCCTGGCCTCTGATCCCTGGAGAGGAGCCAAGAGAGAGTCTGAAACTGTGATGATAAAGTGTGTAGGAGCTAGGATTCCTGACTTGGGCAACTCCAACTGTTTCTTAGACTTAATTTTATAGTTTTGGCATTCCTGAAAAATTTTTAGTCAAAAGACCCCTAGTTCATTATTCATTAGGAAGGTCAAGCAGTGGAAGCAATTGCTCTTACAAGGGCTAGGAAACAATGAGGGGCTATCAACGACCAGGCCATAGAGTGGGTCAGGATTTAGCCTCTTTCAACTGCAATATGGATTGGCAATAAGACTGGGCATAGGTGAAAACAGGAGATTATAATCTCAAAGATTAGAATACATGGAGAAAAAATATTCTTATTTTCCACTCTTTTTTATTGATCAGATTGTTCATATTATTTGGTTTGAGATTTAGGCCCATTTACCTGGTTACAAAAAAAAAAAAAAAATCAGTGATAAAAACGAAAAGATGTTGGAGTTGTTTTGTTTTCAACGACCAGTCCCCAAGTTTTGCAGTTTGGTAGCAAAGGATCCCCACAAACAGACTTTACTATTTCTGTCTTGTACATGAGAACAAAGAGCATTAGAGAGGTTAAGTGACTGAGAAATCTATTGAGTTAATAAATGGAAAAGGTAGGATTCTAATGTTCAGCTGGAAAAGTGAACAAGTACAGATGAAAAAATGAATTTAAGAAGAAGCGGCATGGTAGAAAGTCAATTCAGGTTTTCATGGTAGTTTTAACTGCTCCCACTTTTCTGTGTTGAAAGCTACAAAAAGTTTGCTAAGCTACTCTCTTTGACTCATAATTTATTTTGTAAAATCCTCTGATTCTTGACTTCATGTCTTCTCTCTCCTTCTGATCTATTTCCCTGCTTTCCTCCATCTAACCCTATGGGTTTATGCCAAAGTTGAATAGCCTATCTTTTCTTTTCTTTTCTCTTCTTAGCCCCTTTCCAAGATGAGGCTTCTTGGATTAGTCATTCTTTACTCCATGCAATTCTGTTAAAAGACACTAGGCTGGAACAGAATCTAGGCTTTCCTATCTACAAACAGGATTAAATAGAATTGGTTTTACTAAGTAATCAAACATATTATAAAGATACCGTAATTGAAAGTTTTTGATCTTGAGGTACAAATAGACATTTCAATAGCTCAGAAAATTAGATCACACAGATAGTACTATTTTTGTAAAAGTTATGTATTTGACAAAACAAACATAATTCATCAATAATGAAGAAATAATATTCAATAAAGTGTTTTAAAACCACTTAGAATATTAAGGGGTGATATTTGATATTTAAGATGCTCACCTCATTCTGTATACCAAAATAAACCTCATATGTATTAAAAAAATTAAACTTAAAAATCATATCACAGAAAAGAATAAAAAAATCAATGAGATATTTGCAGAACTGCTGAAAAGTTTATTCTGAACTAAAAATAAACTGATGAAAATAAGGAGTAAGAAAAATACAATGATACCAAAGATTGACATGTATTGGCATTTGATCTGTATCAGGTTTAGTCCTACAAACTTCCATGTGTTACCTCATTTAATATCCACATCCCTAATTATGAAAGTAATATTATTTCCATTTTACATATGAGATAAAAAATACTAAGAAAGATTAAGTAATTCGTAACCTTGTTAATTTCAGAAACCATATTCATCTCTATTCGACATGCAAACTGTGCAATAAACTACAACATTGTACAGAAATATTTCACATTTTAAAGATTAATAACTTATCATGTAGCAGAAGTAAAGACACAGACCAAAAAAAAACAGCAGAAAGAGTGGGAAAATTTATTATTATTATTTTGTAGAGGATGTATTTAAATTGATAAGAAATGCACAAAAACTTTAGCCCAAAGGACATGCCCAGTCAATGCACAAGAAAAGCCTATTCAGCCCCTTTTCCCATTTTTTAATCAGGTTTCTTGTTTTTTTACTGTTAAATTGCTTATGTCCCTTGTATGTTATGTATATTAATCCCTTCTTGGATGCAGAGTTTGTGAATATTCTCTGTAGGTAGTCTTTCCTTTCTGTTAACTTTCTTTTGCTGTATGGAAGCTTTTTAGTTTTATATAATCTCATTTATTTATTTTTTCTTTTGTTGCCTGTGCTTTTGGGGCCTCGTTCATAAAGTCTTTGTACAATCCTGCTTCCAGAAGTGTTTCCCCTATGTTTTGTTTTAGTAGTTTTATAGTTTTGGGTCTTATATATTAGTTTTCAATTCATTTTGTATTAATTTTGGTATATGGAAAGAGGTACATGTCTAGTTTCATTCTTCTACACATGGAAGTCCAGTTTTCCCAAAACCATTTATTTAAGATGTTAGTCCTTTCCCTAATGTATGTTCCTGTTGCCCTTGTCAAAGATCAGTTAACCATAGGTATATGGTTTGAAATACTGGATTCTCTATTTAATTCCATTGGTCTGAGTGTCTGTTTTTAGGCCGGAACCATGGTGTTTTGGTTACCATAGCCTTGTAGCATAATTTGAAGTCAAGTGTAATGCTTCCAGCTTTAATTATTTTTCTTCCAGAATTTCTTTGGCTATGTGGGGTCTTTCGTTTTTCTGCATGAATGTTAGGATTTTTTTTTTATTTCTGTGAAGAATTCATTGGTATTTTGATGAGGATTAACCTGAATCTGTAGAACATTTTGGCTGTATGGACAGTTTCACAGTGTTAATTCTTCCAATCCAAGAGCAGGGAATGTCTCTCCATTTTTTTGGTGTCCTCTTTAATTTCTTCCAGCAGTGATTTGTAGTTCTCATTGTATAGATTTTTTCACCTTCTTGGTTACATTGATTCCTAAGTGTTTTAATTTTTTGGTGACTATGGTAAACGAGCTTGCTTTCTTGATTTCTTTTTTCAATAGTTTGTTATTGGAGTTTAAAAACACTACTGAATTTGCATGTTGGTTTTGTATACCAAAACTTTACTGAAATCATATATAAGCTCCAGGAGTTTTTTGGTAGGGTCTTTAGGTTTTTCTCTATATAGGATAATGTCATCTGCAAATACAGACAGTTTGACTTCATCTTTTCCAATGCGTATGCCCTTTATTTCTTTCTCTTGCCTGATTGCTCTGGCTAGCATTTCTAATACTGTGTTAAATAGGCCAACAGACACATGAGGAAATGCTCAGCATCACTATGCATCAAGGAAATGCAAATCAAACCACATTGAGATATCATTTTATGCCAGTTATACTGCCCAGTATCAAAAATTCAGAGAATAATAAATGTTGGTGAGGATGTGGAGAAAGGGGAACCCTCCTACACTGTTGGTGGGGCTGTAAATCAGGGAAGCCATTATGGAAAACAGTATGGAAATTCCTCAGACAACTACAGATAGAACGGCCATACAATCCAGCAATCCCATTGCTGGGTGTATACTCAAAAGAATGGAAATCATCATGTCAATGGGATGCCTGTATTCCCATGTTTATTGAAGCTTATATACAATAACTAAAAGTTGGAATCAACCTAAATGTCTATTGGTGGACAACTAGATACGGAAAATGTGTGATATATACACAATGGAATACTATTCTGCCATAAAAAGGAATAAAATTCTGCCATTCATGGAAACATGGACAAACTTAGAGAAAATTATTTAAGTGAAATAAGCCAGGTACCAAAAGAGAAATACCCATGTCCTCACATGTAAGTTGGAGCCAGAAAAAAAAGGAAGGAAGGAAGGAAGGAAGGAAAGAAGGAAGGAAGGAAGGAAGGATCACAATAATTCCTTGAACTTTTAAAAGAGAACAGAACTGAGGCCACCAGAAGTGGGAATGCGGGAAGGAGAGAGGAGTTTAGGGAGTAATTGGTAAAGGGCAACAAAAAATGTTTACAATGTGTAATGATAAAACAAACAAAAAAATTAATAAAAAATATACAAGAAAAGAAAAGTTAACTAGAAATGGAGAAATACTAAGAAAAGTAAAATATTTTAATCTATTAAATTAATAGAATTAAATATATTAATCATTTCTTTGTAAGCACTGCGAAACTGATATTTCGTACATTACCTTAGGAAATCCCCTTTGTTATATACAAAATTCCTAGCAGTGTTTACAACTGATTTCAACAGACATGTGTTAAAAAAGGGCACTTAGCTCAGTCTCTTCCCTCTTCTAACTAGCAATACATATGGGGCACAAACAAAAACAAAAAAGAGGGGAAAGAGACTAAAAACTACTGACAGTAAACTGCTGGACAAAATCAGGGAAGCTTTTTATTAATCATGACTTTTATATTCATACAATTTTAAAGTAAATCTTGATGACTCATTTAAAATATTCTTCCCCAAAAGAAATGAACCTACCAGTTTACAGGAAGATGATGAAATCTACTGTCTTTTTTTCTGCCATGCCCTGAGACTACCCCCACTTCATACCCACTTTTTTGTAGTAATGAAACCTGGGCAACCATCCCTCTACTGCTTTTGAGGAGATCAGTGTATGTTGGTTCCCTTTCCCTTTTCCTTTTAGCAATTTTCTTGCCACATCTACTTGAAGACTTGTAATTTCTACAAAATAATAGGGCAGAGAGCAGTGGGCATAGCAGGGTTATATGCTGGGGGATCTCATCCCAAACCCGTTAGTCCTTGGATGTTAAATAGGAGGAGCCCAAGTGCTAGGGCAGTCTTGGAATTGCAGTTTCAGTTAAACTCTGATGAATCAGAGTAAGAGATCCAGGCAATGGGATCAGGAGAAAATTACACGATAGCACTATAGAAGCCACAGGAAAAATGCTTGCTGATGCTGGAAATTGGTCTAGGAGCAGAATATATCAATCTGCCTTCCAGTTAGCATTATAATGAGGAGATTTAATAAGCACACAAGTGAACAGAAAATGGACCTAGGAAAAGCACTCATTGGGATGGATCTCTTCCCATTTAAGAAATAATAAGCATCAAACAACAAACTAAAGCAATAGCATCTCTCAAAAACAAACAAACAAACCCCCCTGAAAACAATAGAAAAGGAATGTTTTCTTAAAAGCCTCTGGACTAACAGGACTCAGGTAGGGGACAACAATCCAGGTGACAGGAAGAAGCAATCAAACTGCAGGGCATTTCTCTCTTCCCATCTTCTGAAATTCAGATTGGCTGTAGAGTAGGTTGCATTTGAGATCCACATCTTAAAAGAAATGGAAAGATCTGCCTAGTAAGTGATAGGCTAGATGTGTACTTTGTCATCCTAAAATAGAGCCTTGCTTTTTGGATGGACAAGGGGCAGTTTGCTTCCACTGGAACACCAAAACATGGAACCTGCAGTTGAACATGCCCCAGGCAAATACACAGACCTCAAGCACAGCTCCACCTTTCTGAGAAAATCTCAGTTTACCAACACCTGTGCAGAGGAAGCTCATAACAGCTACCTATCCTGTCCAACTTTGCTATTTATTTCCAAATCTGTGTCTTTTCAAGGTGTTTAGTGTTAACAGAGCCTATTATTCAAGAGGAGCCAGAAATGTGAACTTAGACCTAAATTTTAAATGTTTGCAACTAAATAAATTTTAAAAATCTGTGCATCCCCAAAACATCTGTAGACTGGATGCAGTATTCTTGTCTAATTTTGTGACTTCTGAAGTACAGCAAAAAGATGAAGAAATAGAAAATATGATAGAAATGTAAGAGAAACTATCAATCCAGAGTTGCAAAAAGTAACTAAGAAAAATTCCAGAAAAAAATTATAGGTTACAATTATATAAAGTGCTATGTGTTTACTATAGACCTTACACTGTATTGGACTTCAATGTAAGTTACTGTTCTAAGTACTGTATATAACTTTTGCCTCATTTAATCATCATGAAAACCCTATTACAACTGAGAAAAGCAATCTAAAGAAATAACCTGCCTAAATTCTATCTCAAAAGTGATGAATATGAGATTTGAACTTAGTCTTTATTCAGTGTGTGCTTTTAACTGTCCCACTAGGAAAACAGGGAAAAAGAAGAGAAAAAAATTACTTAAGAAAATAAAATAGGCAACATTTCAGAGTGAAAGACACATAATCATTAATATCAAATGGTCTTTCTGTTATTGAACAAAATGAATTTAAAAAGACACAAAACTAGACATGTTCTTATGAAATTTCAGAACACCAAAGATGAAAAAGATTTTTAAAGTCTTCAGAAAGCAAAAGCAAAGGAGCAACCATCAGGTTAACAATAAAAATCTCATTAAAATAAAATTTAAATAAATTAGTGGATGTCAATTAAGTGATGTTTACAAAGTTGAAAGACAAAATGATTTTGAATACAGAATGTATTTCATAAAATACACATCTACCAAACTAAACTGTCCAGTTCATCTCCCACACATCATTCTGAAAAACAAAAGAAAAACAAACAAAAATTTCTTGAGGACATACACCAGCAAAACAAGCAAAAAAAAGGATAAATAAATCCAAAGAAGAGAAAGACATTGGACCCAAGAAAAAAGCTACCCTAATATGAAAACATTTCCAAGAATAACAGAATACAACAGAACTGAAAAGCAATTGATCCAAATTAAAGTAAGAATTCAAATGCTACACACACAATTTTTTTTTTTTTTTTTTTGGACCGGTAAGGGGATCGTAATCCCTGGCTCGGTGTCATCTGCACCATGCTCAGCCAGTGAGCGCACTGGCCATCCCTACATAGGATCCAAACCCACAGCCTTGGCACTACCAGTGCAGCACTCTCCCGAGTGAGCCACAGGGCCGGCCCCCACACAAAATTTTTGACTAAAAGAAGAAAGTGAATATAATTCAGGACACTGTATGAAGAAAGGGCTGGAAGATCTCTATGAGATGAAGAAGAAGGAAGATATTTATTCCATCAATTAAAAAAACAAAAAAAGAAATTAGAAATGCCAGGGAAAAAATGCTGTTCAATAAAATTATGATGTAAATGTAAAGTGAATGACTATGTGGCAGAATATTGGGCAATTGGTGGTCAGTAAAAAAATAACCACACTTGAATCTGATGATTAAAATATTCTTTTTCAAGCAACAAAGATATAAAAACACGGAACTGTATTGCTTCCACATAGGTCTAGCAGGTACTTTGTACGGTGAAGAATAATTATGTAACAGCTTTGTTTTATAAAATAAGATAGAAAAGTTTAAAATATATTATTTAGCATCATCAATTAAATAATAAAGAAAAGACAAAAATATTATGTAACTGAAAAATTGTGGGGATGGTTTCAGTGAGTTGAAGGCAAAGATAAACTGTAAAATTGAAAAACTAAGACACAGAGTTCGAACAATATTATTTAGAATTATGGTGGTGGCCACCAGAGGAATTAAACACACATAAATGATTGAGAGTGAGCGTTTCTGACGAGGACTTTGAAGGAAGAATTGAAGCTTTACTTTCCATTTATACCTTGTGTATTTTAACTGTTTTCATGTTGTACATGCTTTTCTTTTATAATAAAAATAATTTTTTGTTAAAAGATAAGTTGACCACTCAGAGAATTTCAAATGGAGTATACAGCATACAAATCTTATGAAAGATAAAAATAAAGTTCTTTCAGAAATGCCTTTCCCTGCCATATATTAATATTCTTAAAAATGTGAACTGTAACAAAATACAAGAAGTTTCATTAAATCAGTAGGATTAAAGATCAATACAGGGCCGAACTTGTGGCTCACTCGGGACAGTGCGGCGCTGGGAGCGCCGAGGCTGCAGGTTCGGATCCTATATAGGGATGGCCAGTGCACTCACTGGCTGAGCACGGTGCAGGCGACACCATGCCAAGGGCTACAATCCCCTTACCCATCACAACAAACAAACAAACAAACAAACAAACAAAGATCAATACATAATATAAACCCAAATTTGTAGAAAATATTTAGAAAACATACATAACAATAGTTTTGCCTTTCTTCAGCCATCTGCCACTATTGTACCAGTGTGACCTTACTCAAAGAAAAAGGCAATCATGCCAGCATTGATCCTTTGGGCTATTTCTGAGGACCTCTTTATCACACCCCTGTTTATGCAGAGCCTCACTTCTCACACCAGAAGTTTCCCTGAGTATGAACTGCTTGCAGAGCCTTGCACATCCCATGTGCTCAGTTTCCTTGTCTACGTTCTCCTTTTGCCTGAAATTTCAACTTCTCTTGCTCTTACCCAGCATTTCAACCTCAAGAACTCGTGACCATCTTCCAAAATTACCTTTTTAAAAATGAACCATTTTATGATACTTTTCCCAAAAGGGGATTGACCTTTTCCTTTTTTGGTGTTTCCAAACTACTTCCTGCATAAATCTATGATTGCACCCATTATGGACTGGAAATTTTTGTCCCTTCCAAATTCATATGGTAAAATCTTAACCCCCAATGTGATAGTATGAGAATTTGGGGCCTTTGAGAAGTTATTAGGTCATGAGGGTGGTGTCATCGCAAATAGGATTAGTGTTTTTATAGTAGGTACCCCAGAGAATGAGCTAGCCCTCTTTCTGCCATGTTAGGACACAATGAGAAATCAGCAGTTGCAACCCAAAGAGTGCCCTCATGGGAACCCAATCAGGCTGGCACCATGATCTTGGTTTACCAGCCTCCAGAACTATGAGAAATAAATTTCTGTTATTTATAAACCATCTTGTCTATAGTGTTTTTGTTATAACAGCCCAAACTGAATAAGACAGCACCTACAAAATTCAATTGTTCTTTCTTAATATATGCCTATTTTCCTCCAAAAATGAGCTAGAAAGTACTTGAGGTCAAGAAGCAGGTTTTCTTCATTTTTACATTCTTAGAGTATAGCAGCATAGAACCTGGCAGGTACTTCTCGTTCAATTGTTTAAAGGAACAAACACATAATAAACTGGAAAAAAAACTATAAATAAAACATTATACAACTATTGAAATAAATTTTTTTTCTTCCAAATTTTATTTTATTTTGTCAATATACAATGTGGTTGATTATTGTGGCCCATTACCGAAACCTCCCTCCCAACAATGTCCTTTCTGTTTGCTTGTTGTATTAATTTCAAGGAATTGTAATTGTTGTGTCTTCTTCTTCCTGCCGCCCCCTCCCCCGCCCGTTTTTTTTTTGTGTGTGTAATTATATATTTATTTTTAGCTCCCACAAATAAGTGAGAACATGTGATATTTCTCTTTCTGTGCCTGACTCGTTTCACTTAATATAAGTCTCACTAGGTCCATCCATGTCATTGCAAATGGCAGTATTTCATTCTTTTTTATAGCTGAGTAGTTTTCCATTGTGTAGATGTACCACATTTTCCGTATCCACTCATCTGATGATGGACATTTGGGCTGTTTCCAACTCTTGGCTATTGTAAAGAGTGCTGTGATGAACATTGGGGAACAGGTATACCTTTGACTTGATGATTTCCATTCCTCTGGGTATATTCCCAACAGTGGGATAGCTGGGTCGTATGGTAGATCTATCTGCAATTGTTTGAGGAACCTCCATACCATTTTCCATAGAGGCTGCACCATTTTGCAGCCCTATCAACAATGTATGAGAGTTCCTTTTTCTCCGCAACCTTGCCAGCATTTATCATTCACAGTCTTTTGGATATTAGCCATCCTAACTGGGGTGAGATGGTATCTTAGTGTGGTTTTGATTTGCATTTCCCGAATGCTGAGTGATGTTGAGCATTTTTTCATGTGTCTGTTGGCCATTCGTATATTTTCCTTTGAGAAATGCTTATTTAGCTCTTTTGCCTATTTTTTAATTGGGTTGCTTGTTTTTTCTTGTAAAGTTGTTTCAGTTCCTTGTTTATTCTGGATATTAATCCTTTGTCAGATGTATATTTTGCAAATATTTTCTCCCACTCTGTTGGTGGTCTTTTAACTCTGTTAATTGTTTCTTTTGCTGTGCAGAAGCTTTTTAGTTTGATATAATCCCATTTGTTTATTTTTCCTTGGTTGACCATGCTTTTGGGGTCATATTCATGAAGTCTGTGTCCAGTCCTATTTCCTGAAGTGTTTCTCCTATGTTTTCTTTAAGAAGTTTTATTGTTTCAGGGTTTATATTTAATTCTTTAATCTATTTTGAGTTGACTTTAGTATATGGTGAAAGGTATAGGTCTAGTTTCATTCTCCTGCATATTAATATCCAGTTATCCCAGCACCATTTGCTGAAGAGGCAGTAAATTTTAAAGTATGAGATTGTTATTTTAATAGAGCAGAAGACAAAATTTTATTTATATTATGCATACAACTTTGTAAAACATATGCACTTAGAATAAATCCTGGAAGAAAATATACACAATTGCTAAAGTTTGTTCATTAAAATGTTAAAATTAAAAGGGATTCATTCTCTCCCTTTCTCACCTTTCCTTTCCAAACATTCTGTCAAATGTAAAAATTTCTTTTATAAGTATATGTACAACTATATATGAACTTAAGAAAGTTCATGGAAAAATAGAATTGAAAGATTATACAAATCTTTCCATGAACTTTTTGAAGTACCCTTGTATATATTTATTTTTGTATATAGACACACACATATTTTTATACTTTAAATATGACCTGTCGTTTGATTCTCAATGTATATCTCTTTTTATATGTGTCCTTTCCTTCACAATCATTTGTATATATGATCCTAAAAAGATGCTTCCTCATAAAGACAAAGTTTCTTGTCAGGGATTCTAGCAAAACTACACTAACTCAGTTATTCCAAACTCCATCTGAGATTATTGGCAACCCATCTCTCTGATCTCTGTTCTATTCCCTCAGCTTCGAAGGCATCACCCTAAAGTAATCATATTATTTAAACGTTTATTTCCAAATATTTCTCACTAGTTTTTCACCCAAAATTTCTTCAGAGCAATTCCTTATTGTACAATAACACATTCTCACAGCTCCTATGTGATTCAGCTGGAGGCAATGAATCAGGAATACATCTGAAAATCATGGTCAGGATGAGATCTCTAGAGTTTCATGCTTCTTTTGATTGAGTATTCCCTACATCATAAAAAAAAGAAGAAAAGAAAAGTCCATAGACAGAATTAGTTTTCTACCTGTGAAGGTAGGATGTTGATTGGAAAGCTGGATAGTTCTGAATTGCCAGAAGCAATTTAAAGACCGGAACATGTATGGGTCATCTCTACATGTTTGGTGCTTAGCACATAGGAGTGGCACAATTAATACATGTTGAGTGGTGTAAGTAATCAGAGCAGAGTGATAGCATAGCTTTGTGAGATACGGCAGGGAGACAGTCACTGACATCAATAAGAGAGCAGTGATTAGGAAGATAAAGTTATTGACCTCTGTTTTGGTATTAACTTTTTGTGGAAAGGCAATGGAAGGTCAGAAAAAGCTAGTTGGAGCCCAATTTATGCTCGGAACTACAATTTTATTAGTTTTTCTTAATTAAAAGCATGAACATTGGGGCCAAAATACCTGTATTTGAGTCCTGACTCGGCAACTGTGCAACTGTGATTTGGAAAAGTTATGTGATGTCTCTGTCTATCCTTCAGTTTCATCAGCTGTAATCTGGGAATGACAATAAATCTACTTGATAGAGTCATAGTGATTATTAATTTATAAAAGGCTTAGCACAGAGATTGGCACAGAAGAAACACTTTTAGTGTGATTTGCTTTATCGTCTCTTTGAGGTGGGTACTACTCTCACAATTTTACACATGAGAGTATGAAGCTAGATACAAAAGCATATCCCATATTCCACAGTAAAAGTAAGATCCAAACTCAAGCAACAGAGCTTCTGTCACATCACAAATGATGCTTTCAAAGAACACTGTTTCTCAAAGAAAAGGGGAAAAGGTATATTCTATTTAAACCTTGGCAATCTAAAATTCTAAGCTTTTCCTTATAGCTGAATTTTTTGAATAGATAAATTTTAACCCCTAAAAACACAGCATTCTTTTGGTTTCAACTGTCTATTAGTCAACAGCATGTACTAAACAATTTATTTTCCTCTTTGTAATTCAGGCTTGTTATTAGTTTCATGAATTGTTGTACAGAACTATAATAGCCCATGTTACTATGCCCTGAAGAGCTAGAGAGTTCTGGAGATGTCTGCTCCTTCACTTAATGGCTTTAGCCTGTGTCTACTCGGGTTTGTGTATCTACAGTTCTGTCGTGTATGTGCAGTACTGCATGTGTATGTTCATGTCTGTGCAGTACTGTCTCCTCCTGTACTCTGTGGTGCAGCTTCATGGCCGTCTGCTGGTGGAGTGCATGCCAATAACAGCCCTTCTCCTGATAATTTGTACTCGAATCTTAGTGTGAAGTTGATAGAAATAAGTATGTATAAGCAGACTGATTATAATCATGAATACCATCAGAAAACCAGAATCTGAGCAAAGGCTTGTAGGGCACAATATGAGTAAAATCCATATGCGTCCTGTCTCAGTCTTGGAACACCTACTTTGGCTCCCAGAGACCATTGGCTCACATTTGTGCTTCTCTGTGTGTTAGGGTATGTGGTAAGGGATTTAGTTAATTCATTCAACTATACAGCAGAGTTGACTTGCAATATTTAAATCCCAAGATGGAGATTTATATAGAAGAATTAATTTTAATTATTATTAATTAATAATTAATTAGAATTAATTATTTTAACATTTATTTGTACATATTTGTGGGGTACAGTGTTGTTTCAATATACTGTACATTGATTCACTTGGGATAGATCGCCTAGCTTTGTACCCATTAATCCACTACTTCTTCTCATCACTGCCTCCCCTCCCTTCCCAGTCTCTGGTAACCATTATTCTACTCTATATTTCTATAAGAACCACTTTGTTTTTAGATTCCACATATGAGTGAGATCATGCTGTATTTCTCTTTCTGTGCCTGGCTGACTTCATTTAATGTAATGGTCGCTAATTCCACCTACGTTGCTGCAAATGACAGTATTTTATAATTTTTTATAGCTGAATACTGTTCCATTGTGTATTTATGCCAAATTTTCTTTTTTTTAAAAAATTCATTCATCTGTTGATGGGCATTTAGGCTGACTCCATCTCTTGGATATTATGAATTGTGTGATGAACATGGGAGTGCAGGTGTCTCTTAGATATATTGATTTCATTTCCTTTGGGTATGTACCCAATAGTAGGATAACTGGGTCATAAAGTAGGTCAATTTTTAGTTCTCTAAGAAAACTCCATACTGTTTTCCACAATGACTGTATATCAATTTACATTCCCACCAACAATATAGAAGAATTCCCTTTTCTCTGCATACTCACCAGCATTTAGAACAATTATCTTGAAGTAAGAAGACTACTACAAATGACAGCACTGAGTTTGATCTGTCTATACTATGGTCTTCTGCAAAGTTAGGTGCTAACAAGACATTGAACAAGAAGTTTTTTATTTAGATATATTCTTAAAATTTTACTTGTATTTTTTCCATCTGCAATAGGCTTGCTAGGAAGCTGGCATAAATGTTTCAGATAATTACTTATCTGAGAAAACTCTCATTGAAAATGCTCATCAAAATACATAAAACATAATACATATAATAAAGTGTTATTTTATTTTGCAATCCAATCCTTACCTAGAAGAGAAAATGGTGAATGGATTCCTCTAAACTCTATTCCTAAATATTTTAATGCTAATTATCAACTTATTTAGTCATAGGCTAGATTCTAAAAACTATAAAGTGTGGAGTATTTGAAACAATGAAGTCTCTCCTGTTTAACTTTTTCTTGTTTTTATTTCATCTCATGAAATAGATGAAATCAATCTTTCAGAAATCTTTGCAGATTTTTATTTGTTAATATTCCAGACAGGCAGAAGAAAAAACAGTGTGACATATTTAAATATTATTAATTATAATATTCAATATGTATTTATGTTTGATGGTATGCCTGAATTTGCTTTCAGCCTTGATGACGATTTTGATGGAATAATTTTCCTCAAACTGTGCTTTTATTAAGTCATGATTTTGTCCCAAAACACTTATGAACCTTAAACTTCTTGTATTTTCATATAAAATTCCACTCCATAATCATTGTTTATCAATAAACTTTCTACCTGTATAAAATCTTAACTTCTCATTCCAATATCTTAATTTATATGTAAAATCTTACTATAAAATTGCCAATTTGTTTACCATTGTTTATCTCACTTGTTCTTTAATTCTTGTTTTGCATACTGATATTCCCCACTATAATATCTTCTTTGCTTTACTCTGCTAACTCAAATCTCTTTTTTTTTGCATCTTCTTGGAAGGCTTCTTGGTTTAACTGCACCTGATTTTTACATCTTTTTAATGTAGCTATGGATTATATAGTATTTGTGCTGAGTATGTTTTCTTTTACCCTTTCTTTTGCCTTTTTCATGAGTACATGCTCTATCTTTCAAAAGAAAGCGATAAATTACTGACAGGCACCATCTTTCTTCCTTTGTATTTATCTCCTTAAGCTAAGATACATTCTCTAGATTTTATATTCCTTGTATATGTTATTGCTGAACTAGTGATAGAGGAACTTGGGAAAAAGTACAAATGGTATAATTTCATTGTACATTTTATAAACTTTCTCATTTGACTATTTCTCAGGTATTTGGTTACAATTAATGAATGTTAGAGTTAGAACAGGTTTTACAGGTCATCAAGTCTGAACTTCTTGTTTTACAAATAAGGACACTTAGGCCTAGAGAAGTTAGGAAATTTATCCAAGGTCGACTAGCTAGTTAATAGCACACTGAGGACTAAAATCCAGTCATTTGATTTTCAGTATATGGCTTTGAGACTCTGTAACAGGTTGCCACCCCCATGTTAAAGAAGCTCTTCTCCAAGTCCTTTAGAGATGCTATTTTAGCAGTCCATATATCATACCTGGGATTTGGGTAAACGAAAGGACCGTGGCTCTGTTTCACAGATGTGCTTGAACAAAGACATGTTAAGTGTCTGACTGCGGTAGCAGAAAAAATCTGCAAAGGAGTCAAAATAGAATAGGGCTTTACTGTGTTCTGCTTCTCAGTGCTATCCAGAAAACTACTCTGCCTTTCTGAGAACAAATTCTATCTTCCCTAGAGGCTAAATAACTCCCTAGTGGTAAGTTAGTCCCTTAGGAGGCACATTAACTCTTTCAGGCTGCTGGGGTGTCATCACTTTGAAATAATCTGTTTCTAGGCCATTGGCTGCAATAATAGAACACTACTCTAAATAGTACCCCAATGGCCGGGAAGAACTAGTGCACCTTCCACATTGCTAAACTTGCTGCAAAGCTCAGGGGTGCTCCTGACACCACTTTCACCCCACAGAACATTTAAACATTTATTAAGGTTTTCTGGTCAAGGCTAGCACCATATCAAGTTGTCTTTGAGATTATTTTGACTCCAGAGGTCTTCTTTCTACCTTCAGGTAGTCTCTAGACTCCATCTCTTGCCCATCCCCCTAGCATCTAATTCATCAGGGACCTAGAGGCCTCATACTGCCTCCAGGTATTCATTTTTCTGTATTCCCAAGACTTGTACTCCCTGGTTGACATTTTGCTCCCTGGGCCCCAAATGCCTCCCTCCTCCATGATAAAATATATCAATATTCAGTTCCAGTTCCACAGGAGTTCTTATTAAGGGGCAAAATAATTTAAATTATGTTATTAGTAGGTAATAGTAAATTTATGTATTACTTCTAAGATATGCTTTAAAACTAAGCATTTTATTTTATTAGACAAAGGAATATGTTGACATGATAAGAAATTCAAAAAGTTTAAAAGATGATATAGTGAAATGTAAGTCTCCCTCCCTGATCCGATCCTAAGCATCTAGTTCCCTTTCCTTGGAGTAATCTCTCTTACCAATTATCTGCATATTCTTCCAGGAGTAATCTATGAATGTATTAGTGTGTGTGTTTGTGGGTGTGTATGGTATACACATATGTATACATTCATTCAAATGTTACCTTATTAGATACATTGTTCTACACCTTGTTTTTCATATAATAAATACAAATTGAAGATCATTCTTGTTGAACATTGGATCCCCCCCTCCCACCAACCTCATTGAAGCTTAAATCCCCACAGTAAGTGTTGAGGGTGGGAAATCAATTATGGTAATTGAAAGGCAGGGCCTTGAAGAGGTGATTAGATTGTAGGACCATGCTATAGTCATGGTCAGGGGTATGGTTCTGAGGGTTTTAAAAGGAGAGTGCATGAGGAACTATCACTCTCTCTACTCCACCATTTTCTGCCATGTAAGACCCCTGGGTCACTGTTGCCACCACCAAGACCCTCACCAGATGTGTGCCCTGGACTTTGTACTTCCCAGCCTCCAAAACTGTAGGCAATAAATTTTATTTTCTTACAAATTATCCAGTTTCACATGTTTTATTATAAGCAACAGAAATGGATGGATATAATTCTATTTCATTACATACAAAATAGCAGCATTCTTTTTAACAGCTACATAGTTTTCCATTGTATGGATATACCATGATGTATCTAACCAATCCCCTAATAATGAGCATTTGGGGGGTTTTCCCTTTAATCTTTTGTTATTATAATAGTGCTACAGTATTTTTTTTTTAAATCAGCTTTTGTACATATATGTGAGCATATCTCTATAGTAAATTCCTAGAAGTGGAGTTGCAGAAACAAAAGATCCATGCATTTTTAATATTGATAGATATGATTAAATGGCCATCCACAGAGTCTGTAATAATCTGCATTCCCTCCACAATATTTTGTGCTATCACATTTCAATGCTGGCCAATTTAATAGGTGAAAATGATTTCACATCGAAGAAGTACATGGAGCCAAGACTCACAGTGAAGACTTCGACTATAGAGCTAATGTTCTTTTTCTCCTCTTGTCCTAGTTGTAGAGACAAATTTGAGTGAAGTGTTTACTACACAACCACCCAATGACAACACATTTATAGACACCCACTTCATCTGGCCTGATAACTTCAGGAGTAAAAGGAAGGCATGAAGTATTGATAGGCACAGAATAAAGAATAACCAATATATGGTAAAGGAATAACCAATATGAAAAGAGAACAGGAAGAGGGGAGAAATAAAGAAAGCAGCTGAAACCCAATGAGACACTCATCTAAGACTCTACCATGAGAGAGCTTAGTGAGAAGGTGTAATATCAGTCACCCCAAGATGGAGCTCTGATCAGAATCAACATCCCTTACTAGTTCTCTCACATCCATTCTCTATACTCCTTAGTCTTACTCTCACAATTGCCTACTTACAAATTTTACTTTAGAAACATTTGTAATAGACATTTTACACTGCACATTCAGCTGAAATGATAAGGGTCATGACTGGCTGTTTTGGTTTTTTTTTTTCTTTCTTTCTTTTCTTTCTTTCTTTTTCTTTTTATCTTTATTTTCCTTTTCTCTCTTTCCCTTTCTCTCTCTCTCTCTACTTCTTTCTTTTTTTAAAAAAGAAATATTTTGGATTGTTTTATTTGAACCAATGGGACTAGTGGTAAATGAAAAATGCTCCAAACACTCTCCTTTAATTAAAAAAAAAAATTAAATTGGATAAGCCAATTTTTTTCCAATGAGAAGAAAGAGAAAAATACCCAACCTAACCAAAAAGTCTTTATAGCCTCATAAACCACAGTGCCACCCAAGATGTTAACAAGCTGGCATGTTTTGAGCATCAAAGATAGAGAGGAAACTGTGTTTACATGTTTGGCACAAAAACTAATGAGGAAAGTCAATTGGCCCTTTGTCTTGAGGGTCTGAGGCACTGAGCTCTAATGTTTGGTTTCTTCATTGGCACTTGTTCAAGTAATCACTCGTGGCCTGACAAAGCCGCACTTGTGTTTTATTAGTGGCCATGCTGAACTCTCCCGCTTGGGCTGTGTTGTCTATCAATAGAGTGCTGCAGCAGAGGGCACACTTATTTGAAAACGCTAAATCAGAGCATGATGATCTTTGCTCAACCAGAGCAACCTAGAGAATAACAAAAAAATGTTCAGTCTTGTTCCTTTTGTTTGGGGAGGGAGGGAGGAGAGAACAGGGGGAAGGTAGAACTAATGCCTGTGGCTGAGTCATTTAGAAATGACAAGACAAACCTAGTTTATAAAAGAAATCTCTTCCCTTCTAATCACGGGTGCTGCATTAACATCTGAACCTCTCATAATGCATCACAGGGCAAAGCCAGGAGGTCCTGGATGCAGCCTGCAGTGGCAGGAAATGCCAAGGTGACCCCGGAGTTTTTTTCTTTCTGAACCTCTAAGGTGTCCTGAAAGAATAATCATGTTACTCTGAGAGGAAGCTGACTTTGCCTTTGCAAATATAGTTTGGTAGAAGGAAAGTTTCCAAAGTAGGTCAAAGTATAGTGTTTTAACTTTTCCCATTAAGTTTCTTTTTTCCCCTCCTTCCTATACTCTCTTACTTTCTCTTTCTCTTTTTTCTTTTTTTCTTTTCTTTCTTTCTTTCTTTTTTTTTTTTTGCTTCCATTTAGAGATAGGAATGCTTTGTACCATTTTGGACTTTTTATCTGCACAACTGAACAAGTATCCAAACATTTGGCTGCTAATTTCAAAGTTTGAAACCAGAAATGAGGACTCCAAAATCTGGTTGCAAACAACATTTTTAAGTGACAGTTTTGGCAGTCTTACCTACAGATCCAGTAAAAATAAAACCTAGAACAGTTTGTTCTTAAACTATTTCTAGTACCAGTTCTGTGAAGAAAGTACTGAACTACACATAATTAAATTTATTTTTTTTAAGTGACTGAAATTTTACATGTTCAAAATGAGAATTTGGGATAGGTTAAGATATGTCCTTGCCTTTGCCAAATTCTTGAAGTTCTTTCTGGCTGTCTGCCTTGCATCAGATCTTTTTATGAAGGGTGTAAGTGTATATTCCTTGTACTCACTGCTATTGAATAAGTCTGACTGATGCCTACACTGAGAAAATGCTAAGTGAGACTTATTACTCAGGAAATCACATGACGAAAAGTTAAAAGTTTAGAATATACAGAATTTATCTGACTGAAGTGTCTAATTGATTTGACTATCATGTTCAATATGCAGTATTTCTTTTGCTAATTACTTCTTAAGTGTTTAGTTTTTAAAATAAAGAGGATGCTGGCCACAGTAATACTTTAGTTCTGAAAATTCTGCAGCACATTTTATATAAACTTCTCAAACTTTCATTGTTCCTGCAGCAAGGAAAGCATTAATTTTATATGTGGTTAAGGTCATTCCAAATTCCTATTCTTCTTGTTAATAATATTTACTTTTGTGTAATGACCATAGAATGCCAGAAGCACAAATGACCTGTTGGTGGTGGTAGAATAAGTAAATATATGGAAGCTTTTTAGAAAGAGCAATTCTATAAAGAGGAAAAAGAAAAAAAAGTTGTGATTTTTCCCCAAAAGCTTCTGGCCTTTGAAATCCACCTTAGGTGATGGCAGTGAAGTCCAACAGGAGAAGTCCACAGCCCTTGTCGGTCTAGGAAGGCAATATGTTTAAACAGGATTTGCCTTTCTTAATAGGCGGTTCTATTTTCAGCCTTGATATGCAGGGAGATGCAGAGGGGAGAGGTAAGCCTCATCCGTCCCCTGCCACCCTGTCTCTCCAATCTGCCTGTGCCCTCCCACCCACAAATGCACCTAATATCGTTTCTTCCCGCAGGCTCCTGCTGCAGTATGTCAGACACTGCAACGCACAGGCAGAGCTCAGATTGCTGTGAATGTAGCAAGTGGATGGGGGATAGGGGTGGAAGAGAGGAACTCTGCGGTCATCAGCTATTTCTCCATGGAGGAGCTGTCCACAGCCTGGGATCAGGATGGATGTGCTTCTGCACCACATCCCTACGTGGGGAGGCCATTGCTGCTGCCCCGCACTGGCACCGTGAGGACTGCAGAGCATCCTCAGCCCTCCCCTCCATCCCTACCTTCTGGGATGATTCATTTAGAATCTATCACAGTGAAAGTTAAAAACTAACCATCGTTATGGTCTCTTAAAGATTTTTTTTCCCCACTGTAAATGTGTACCCTGACTATAAACCATTTGCAGATTTCCTTCACATAGGACATTTTTTGAAATGACATATAATAGTAAATTTATTTGCTACCTAATTATATAAATGTATTTATGCATATATATTAATACATTGTAGATATATAATATGAATTATATTCTCTATATTTTACAATGTATGTTCTATGTATCGTAATATATATAGATATCATAATACATGTTTTTATACATACTACTATAACTGGTTCTTTGTGTAAACACATTAAGTTTCAGAATTAGCTTCGTCACTAACCAAATGTTATATATTCAATGGTCTTAAGTCACAGTATGGGGGAGGATGCACTCACCAAATATGGAAGAAGGACCAAGACCAACCACATAGAATAAAAGCAAAAGCGTATCAACCAATGTGAAATTCATAGTGCAGACCATACCTCTTAGAATAACAACTATGTGCGTTAGTGTCCTCTGTTGGCATAGCCACTGTATTATCAGCCTAAGGATTCCCCGGGGATGATAAAATTTAAGGCTGTGTACTAGAATAGTTAGATGAGGGCAATGCATTTAAACAGTGAGCCAGGTGATGATATATTCACCTACGCAGAAAACTGAAGAGGTAGAGCCAAGGGTAGGCAATGGGGAAGGCGGAGAGAGGGGATCTTGGATAATTTCCTTTTGGAAGTGAAGCATTTTCGGAAAATTGTTCAGATTACAAAATTACAATTGTTTAGAACCCAGTACCAGATTTCAGTACCATAATGAAAATGAACCCCAAATAGTAATAAAAAAGAAGACATATTATTATCTCCTGAATATATTTTCACAGTGACATACAGAATTATCTTATTTAAATAATTTTTTTGTATTGAATAATTTTTGTAATTATAACAAAATGAAACCAGAAACCGCTGATGTATGCGATCAACAAACAATAGATTGTGTACATCAAACAAATCCAGAAACTTAATAAAAACATTTTCACAGTCTATTTTCTTTGAGGACCATTTTTCTCTTATTTGTCCATCACTTAAAGATACCAAAGGTAAACAAATAACTCAAAATATTAAGCTATTTAAACAGAGACTGCAGATGTTAATAGCATTTTTTGCAAATAAGATTTCTGCATTAATTTGTAAAACATGATTTTATAAGTATTTAATGATAGCCAATGAATTTCATTCAACAATTATCACAATACTAACCAATAATATCTATTATTTTGTTTGAAAAAAAGAATTGCTTAAAAATAGAATTTCACAATTAAATAATATCTATCATTGGTTTGAAAAAAAATGCTTAAAAATAGAATTGTCAGGAATAGAATATCACAATTAAATAAGTCAACCACTTGGTGCTATCAATACTAGTATACTGTGAAATTCTGTAGGCTATTTCACAAGTAAAAAGTATTCAATTTAACGGATTTAATAGAGACCAAGTTTTCACATCACCTCAGTTATTTTAAAATAGTTGCAAAGATTGTTTCCCTTCTTGTAAAAAGTCAAAAATTATAATATGTCACTAATAACTTAATTTGAGATATTTACAAACTGTCAGTTTTCTCTATAGAAATTCAGAAACTATTATGAGAGATTATCATTAAAATTTAAAGTCTATAAATAACAAATAACAGCATATTTTACATTTTAAAAGAGAAAAATGATGAAAATATTTATCATTTCCTTTTGATCAATTCTGCTTAAAGTCATCAATATTATTTTATTATGATACCCACAAAATAGCAATAAATTTATCTCCACTGTATCTGTCTTGTTAATGTTGCTCCCAACTATATTTTCAACTACTACATTTCTTGAGTTAAACTTTTATTATTTCTTTTCAGGATACAAGGCTATTATATAATTATTTGTACTCTTGCCACTTACAGATTGTTAAAGTAAGAGATATAATGTCCTGGGTGTCATCATTTCTTTATATATGTTATTTTCCTCTATCAGACAGTGGTGTTTGATTGCTAGCCTGAACATTAAGCAGAATATCTGCTTGGCAAATGGTTTAGGACTTTCACTACTTAGGTATTATAAATAAAAACAAATAATTATCCCATCTACCCAAAAATGTGTGAGAACACAAATATTTCTAAAACCATTCAGAGAAATCATCCCACAGTCCTGTCCATAGCTTTTAGAAAGCGAAAATATGGCTTAAAAGCTGTTGAGTTGTTCCCTTAATTTAAGAATTGATGTTTTAATATAGATCTTGATGATCTGATGCTGTTATCTCTATGTGGCACAATTTTTTGACCTTCGGAATTATTCATAAGCCTCAAACATAGTCCTGTGTCTTAAGCATGTCTTTGAAGTCTTTGACTTACATTCAGTGTTTACAAGGATTCTCTCTGCATGATTTGGGTCATATTGCTACCATACAATGTCTTCAAACCAAAGCAAAATCTAATTATATATCAACGATCTTTAGGGCCAAAGAATAATTTGTTTCAGCATTTTAGGAAATGTTAAATATAGTAATAATTTAATTTTTCTAGGTTGACTTTTCACAAGTATTTGATATGATATGGTTTCTTTGGAAACTATAAGTCTCTTACTAAAAATCCAAGAGGTAATTTGATTACCTCAGCAATGTAAATAGAAGATAGATTTCCTGTCTCTGATTTTCAACATTTCCAAGGGTTCTTCCGAATGGTGACGATGCAAATGGACCAAAGCTCCAAGCCAGGCTTCTGCAGAGAAAACCTGAGTCCTGCAAGTTCGATTCAGCTAGCTAATTTTCAGTCAAACAAGCTAATTTCCAGACAGATTCTTCTGATGTTTTCCCTCTGTTTGTAATTTGCATCATTAAATAGCTCGATGTTTCAAAGCAGCCGCGGCACTAAGGTCACAGGGCTTTGTGTTAAATAGCAACCACCTCGATTTTTTTTTAAGGAAGGAACAGAGAGCAGCTGATCCTGCTGTAGCATGATTTTCTTTTTTTCTTAGTGGGAAGAGGCTGAAGTGTCTTGTGGATCACAGAAATTTGCTTTGGTTCGGAGAACAGCTATGCTCAGTGCCTTTGTGCTCCAGAAAGAAGCCCAGGACCACAGGTGGCCTTGATTATCAAGGTTTTTTTTTTAATGGTGTCCCCCTCCCTTTCCTAGAACAGCAGGACATCTTCCTGACATGAATATCTCATTTTAAGCGGCACAAAATTAAAAAATCTTAAAGAGATATCCAAAACCTAAATTAAAAAAAAAAAAAAAAATCTACCATTGAACTTCAAAGAGTTGGTTCACAAACATCACTAGTGCTACAAAAGGTTTATATGGGCAGCTATGTAGAGTTATGGCCTCTCACGGCCAATTTTTCCTAGAAGGTTTTCAAAGGACTGCTTCTAAAACAACATGCCAAGTACAGAGAAAGCAGGAAAACACCTCTTCACTCTTACCTATACCTCTCGAGAATAAAATCATTTCTCTTTGTTTCTCTGGTCACGAGAATATGTACTTTGGCTCTTTGCCACCCCAGAGTACTGTTTCTATCCTAAAAGCTGACGTTGGTGCTAGTATTAGAAAACCTTCAATCATATAACTCCAAACCATTCATATTAATGTGCCTGAGTCAAATTACCCTCTCTATTCTGCAGGGGGAATAAAGACCATAAAATGCTCTCTGGATCTATACGGATGACCCTATTGGCACAGATAGGAATTTTGCTCTGAAGTGACAGCATTTCTGTCCTACAACATGACCTAATGACTGCAAAGAGTTTCTTTGGAAACACCATATTTTGTCATTGAACTCTTTACCATATCACACATTCCTGAACCAAACTATACCAATGTTTCTGGTGATTTAAAGACAGCTCAGAAGAAAAACTGTCATCTTTAACAGAAATGCAATAGGTGTTTGTCATGCAGGAAGGCCCAGTTCAGCATGTAGTATCTCTGGGTTTCTATTTTAACTGGAGTTGTTTTAAGCACATTCTCTCCAACGTTACCAAAAGTTAGAAAATGTATTTTAAGAAAGGCCACCATTTTTGATATTTACTGAGAGTGATATGCTCAGGGATTTATTTCCATGAAAATGTAGCCCACAAAATTTAGGAGCACATAATGGAGAAGAATCCAGTATGTTGCAGGATACCATCAAATCATAGGAAAGCTTTTGCCAGACAATATGGGAACTTAATGTGTAAAGAACACACATAAAATTGTCTATGTCCTTTCTTATTGTTACAATGTAAACTTGGAGATTATAAAACATTCCACTCTTGGAAGGAATATATATTTTTAACTCTAGTTCACTAAAACCAATACCTTTTCAAGAAAGAATCCTGTTCCTGTCAGGTCTCAGCAGTTGGTTTTGGACTTGGATGTAGGGCTTACCACTTTATGTCAGACTTGCCCTCCTTCAGCAGAGTGTAAGCAGCTGTGAGCAGGAACTGACTCACAGAAGGCACTTTGTGAAGAGTTTGGCAGGTTTGTTTAGCCATTAGTACGTGGAATTAAAATATATTTTATTTTTCTTTTCAGAATTGTGTCATGGCATCTTGTTACAATGTTCCAGTTATTTTGAAAGGCTTTGATTTGTTGGGAGAAAGGCAAGAACCTATAAAAGTCCCTTCAACAAAAACAAAATGCCAATAAGACTCATTAGGACAGTGAGTTCGAAGAAGTGACAGAAACCAAATATTCATCCATAGGCAGTGGATACAAACACTTGGGTGCAAACGGCCCTGTGCTATTTAAATGGATGGATTCTCACATAAATTTGCAGTCCGTCCTACTCTGAGGATGTTAGGAAAACGGGAGCAGATTTAGTTATCTATATTTATTTGCCTAGTTAGAGCCCACAGAAGAATATGAAAATACTTCAGTAAAATAAGTGATGCAAGAGAGGTTCTTTTGAACGCATTTTGATGTGTGCAAACATGACATATTTAATTAGTATTATATTCCATCTTTTAAAAGACACAAGATTTGAGATATGAAATTACCTTCTAACAACCTACAGCTGCTAAACTTCTCAAGCAACCATGACTGCTACTGGCTCTCAGCACAGACCACAAGTGATACTTCTCAGAGCAGAGCCTAGTAGTACGTATACATTTAGGTCACAGAACAACAAAACTGGAACTAGAAACTTATTGTTTCCATATTTTGCCATGGAAGGAGAATGGCGCACCTATGACGTAAGTTCACATGACTTAAAGCAAAACAAAGAAACTGCATTAAATAGATCACGAAATTACTTGTGGTAGGTAACAGATGTGCTACTAAGGATGTTTTGTTTGTCCGTGGCAGTTAGATTGAAGAGAATCATCAGGCTTTTAGTTTTGCTCAAGAAAACTAGCTAGTCTTCAAAAAGCAAAAATTTCTGGCCCCCACTCTATCGGGCTGCACAGAATTTTCAAAGCAGCACAATGTTGTAAAAAATGCCCTTTTAATCAGATTACCCTTGGCGAACGTCCCAAACTCAGGCTGAAGTGCAGTGCTTGTGGCTTCTCAACAGCTTACACTAAGCCTGCACCATGGAAATAATCTACTTTTAAAACCCAGGAAACAAATCAACTGCACTAAGGACATAAGTCGCTGTCATTAGGGAGTGATTAAGCTAAACATTTTTATACACTCTACTAGCCCACTTTCAAATTATGTATCTCTGGCCGATAGGAAGAAATGTACTTCAGGTGAGCGTTGGGAACAACCATGCGGAAAACTTAATAAACCCAAATGAATAGAAGAAGGAGAATTAAAAGAGCTCCGCTTCAACTTTAACCTGCTAAGACCTACATCAGGATTTTCAGGAACCCCAAATGGGGAGTTTGGTCACATAACACACACACACAATATTTTTCTTTTTAGCACAGTGTTTTTTCAAGACTAGCACATCACATGCTCCTGTTCCTTATTTTAGGCTAGCATGCCTCCTGTGTCACATACCCTATATAGGAAGTTCTGTGAGGATAATGAACAAAAAATTTCATTTTTATAACTTATCATTACAAGCCATACCATTCATCCTTCTTTAACAGTGAGGGGATAGTTTGGGGGATTTATAACAGGAAGTTACAGCAGGCTTCCAGATAGAGCCACCTTCTCCCGCCACACACATGCACCCCGATAAAGCACTCTGGGAATAGAAGGCTTACAATCCCACATTCAGTTTGGTGTTACTCTACCTTTCAAAATGTTTATATTCATTAATGAAACTCTTAGCACTGAGTTTCTTGGTTTTAAAGCGCTTTCTACTTTTTTCTTAATTCTTTTGTTTTTAGTTTGTTTTTGAAAAATGTAAGTGAAAAATATTGACATGCTTAAAAGAATGTAGAAAATATTGATTTATTTAATGAAAGATGCTGACTATATGCTCTCATCCAGTGGATATGAGAGTTTTATTTTTTTCCCATGGATTGAAAAAAGATTGGATTTAGGAATGGGCTGTTCCATCGGCCCAAAGCTCTGGCTTCGGCAATGTTGGATTCCTACTTTGGACATTCTGCTGATAGTTTCATTTCTAATTTATGAAACATTTCATTAATCCTCAATCTGTCAGCTATTTTTTTTGACAACAATAGAGGCTGACAGACAAAAGATTAATATTTATTAAATACTGTACACTTTGGAAGTTTTTGAAATGCTCTATTCATTTTAGTCCACATTTCACTTAATCCTAAACAAATCACACCCTTCCTAATTTCCCCAGAAAGCAAATAGACAATGCAGCAAAACAATTTTTTAAATGCCAAAACGTACAATACTCCATCTAAACACAAACATACAGAAAAAAAATCAAAATATAGTTTATCCTTGAGCAGAATTGCTAGCATTCACTTTAAAAGCATCTCCTATCCTGAGCATTTCAAGCATACATTTTTTTTTGTATGCTCTTCTTCCTCATCCTCTCAGCTTCCCCCCTCCACTTTTCCAATCTAATAAATAATTCATGAACTGATAAATATGCAATTTCAAAAAGTGCAGACAAGGCAGCACTGCATTAAGAAAAAAAAAAAAGAAAAAAAAGAAAGAGCTTGTGCTTTTTACATACAAGTCCTGTGCTGTACTTTACGGATGACAAATTTTCTAGTATTCAAACCCTGTATTGTGGATATGATAGGAGAGTGTGACTGCATTTCTGGTCAGATACCTTGCTAGACATGTTATGAATTGTTTGAAGAAGACTGTAACACACAAAATAATAAACAGTTAAAGAAATAAAGTTAGCAATGTTTTAGTGCTTGACACTTTATCATTGGGATTTTAGAATAAATAGTTTAACTTCTCACGGTGGAGTTAGAAGATCAGAGATGTGCAGGACTTGCATATAGGATAATTCTCTAGTGACAACACCATAAAGGTCTCAAGTTCCTGAGGATGCTACCAGGTAGGAGTCATTTATTTGACATCATTAGAACATTCTTCAGAGGCCAGTTTCACAAGATCAGCAGTTAACTATTCTGCCTGAGATTTCAAACAGGTAAAACCACCCATCGAAGAGCTGTATATAGAGCAGAGCGGAGAACCTCCATTTTGTGGGCTAATTGCTTGATTACCAGCCTGAAACAAAATGGAGGCGAGACCTTTTTAAAGCAGCTCGGGGGCTGATATATCAGAAGGAAATGGGAAATGTCTTAAGAGGAAAAAACACTCCTTAAAGAACCTTAGGCATCTAATCAGATAAATATTAAAGGTACTGTAATAAATGTGGATTGCATTGTATTTATATACTGATAATAGAGATAATAGATAGGAATAAAATACTTATTGAAAGGGACCTATTCTAGTTTAGCAACAGTTAAGTTTTTTTAAAAGGAAGCCCGATTTCAGTCTGAAATGTAACCTTTCAAATGAACACTTAAATTGGAAAACACCATGGGTAAGAAATAGACCACAGCATTTAATTTGAACTGGCTAGTTGGAAGCCTATATTTACTATACTATAATTTCAAATTTAATTAAGTCACACTGCTGACGCCAGTAGCATCAACACAGTAAAGATGATTAATTGCATGCGTAAATGAAATATAAACAGCCCTAAAAGTAACATTAATGCAGAACCTTGCACACAGAAATGGTATGATCGAGTTAAGTGTAAGCGCCTACCTGCGTCTTTGAGACACATGCCAGAACTGGGATGAGGGTCCTGCATTTGAATGTAATCACTGTACCAAAAATATAACCTTTTATGGGTCATTATTTTTCCAAGACATGTGTCCAACCAGCCTCCCTTTATCCTCTCCTCCCTGTACCTCAACCCCCCAACATGATTTGTTATTTTATAGAAGACTTTTCACACAATTTGCATTGTCATCTTATGGATTGGCTCCCGGTACACAAACATGAGCTGACACACTGCAATGGTGGGACTGGGCTGTCACAACAAGGCAGCTGGACTGTTATATATTCACTTTGCTCCCATTGTACTTCCATTCACAGCAGCGGTAGGACAAAGGGCCTGACAGAGCTAACCATGGATTGTCACCTTGATTTGTCCAGTCTAGCAGATATGCAGAAGTGAATTATATTCTCCTGCTTATGAACACAACACAGAAGCAAATAAGCTTGCAAACAGCATCTTCCAAACCATATTATCTAAGAAACATCAAGCTTCTTCATAGATGCTACATGCTGCCTTGCTCAGTAGGTGAGGAAAAGCAGAAAGAACCATCCGATTAGTGAAGACACAAAAAGGCTTTCCTCCAGTAATATATTCTTGACATTAGAAACTAAACTCTCTCTGATGGAGAGATATGTAATTTGTGTCCTGCTTACCTTTTACTTTTGGTGATTATTGTCACAATGCTTCAAAATGTAAACATATTTTTAAAAGAATATACTATGTGAACCTAGTGAATAAAGCTGTTGTTCTTTTAGGAAAAATCTATACTAAATTGAAATGTTTTTCTTAAAAATGATAAAATGAATGACTTCACTCAATGTCTGTTATACTTCTCAATAAACTCAAATCTCGTCCTATTTAAATTTTACCAAATGTTAAAGCTCTGAACTTAAAAGCACCCAAAATAGTTGGCTGCTATTGAGAAAATTCACTGGAAGATTTTTTTATGCCAGTTGTTTAATTTACTACTTTACTGACAAGGTGTTTGCATGCCTTTGAGATCCAGGCAGTTTTAATATCCATACATGGATAAATGAAGCAGACAGGGTTTGCAGATTCCTTGATGAAAAGATGCCATCAATACCAAAGAAAAGAGGAACACTGTTTTCTAGCAGTATTCTGAGTAGAGGTGAAAGAACATTTCGCTGTGCAGGAAAAAAAGAAAAAAAAATACCTACTTAAAAAACCCAAACCTGATAAAGATCATTTCTCTCTCTCACACACACACCACAAACACACACACGCACCTATTACAAATTCTTTCCATTTTATAGACAATGCTGCCTGTTTGCTGATCCTGCAAAAGACACGTTAAAGACATGTTTTCATAAAACCACAGCCTCATAAATGTGTGATTTTAAGAACTCTTTGAGCAACATAATGCATATAACCTACAGTTTGTGTTGCTATTTTTTTCATGCTACCTCAGTAGTCTGTGCAGAGTACTTGTCTCGGAAGAAAAGCCTGGAGAAGCATTTCATTTGTTCTTGTGTTTTGTTTTGTTTTTTTAACATTATTTGATAGGGCTAATCTGAAGATGCTGCCTTTAAAAATCAAAATATTGCATTTTGGATCTGAGCATATAATAGTTAAAATAATCATTCTAAAAATATGTTCTATTTGAAAGACCTATTAATTTTGAATTTTAAATTGCACTATTCTATTGTCTTCTGTTTAATACATATGGATTCTCCTCACAAAGCCTGTTGGTACCTAGTGTTTTAAATGGTGACTAGCACAAACCAACATGCTACACGTAGTTATAGACAGCATGTATGAAAAGAACATAAAACCCTATGCCATACAGAAATGCAAATGTTACTTGATCAAAGAGCTGCACTTTCACAATGAAGGATTCGGTCAAAATAAAACCTTTGCTTTAGGAGGATGCCTAAGAGAATCCTGCATAATGTGTTACAAATATATTTAGGAAAAAATTTAAATGTACCAAAAAGTATTTATTATTGTCTAAGGAAAAATCATACAGATATGTCTTTCCTCGGAAATCTATGCAGCCATCCGTAAGAGCTCTGCACCCGTTCACCTGACTGCAGCAGAATCGGGGCTTGATGGTTACAGGAGGTGACAGAAAGGGACCATTGGAAGTATTATTATGCAGTTTGCAGGGGAAAATTTCAGCACATTTCAGCTTTATCTAATTATACTTGGTAGTTCTTTGGTTGGTTTTTATTTTTTTTTTCTTTTACTAGTTGTGCATACCTTCCAAAACTGAAATTCAAATTGTACTCTGTGACCAACATTTACAGCACCCTGTGCTTTAAGATTTCGCATTATTTGACAGATTTTCAAGTTGCTTTGGCATTTCAATCTGCTTTATTTGCTTTATAGTTGTAAATAAAATTCACACATTAGTGCTTTCATGCACATGGTCTTCCTGAAAAAGATGTAATTCCACTTTATCCCTTTATTTTAATCATAAATTCTGAGAACACAGTACAGAACACTAAGGTTTTCTCCTACTTTATAGTATAAATGGGTGCCCAGTTTAGGGCTTTTGTGAAAAATATGATCTTAGGAGCCAAATGGTTTCCTCAAAGCTTGTCTTCTGTGCATTTAAATTACAGCATGTACATGTCTCTTTAAAATTGAGTGTGTCATATTAAACATGATTCTAGAATTTGGAGTTATTTGGAATTATTATATAATAAGTACAAGTTGGAGCTCTGCATTAAAGGTGAAAGAACATTCTATAGTCATTAAAGAAAAAAAATGCCATGTTGAAAATTTAAAGGTTTACAATAAACACAGAGTCATTTTTTTTTTAATTGGTAATTATACTCAAGAAGAAGTAATGTTTTAAGCATTTCATGAAGGACACAAATAAAATATTTGTAAACATAATATTTTTGGCCCCCCACACAATCTTAATTGTTCACCTCCTGTCCTTAATACATTTCCACCCCCTTCCCCAGAATGTTCTTTTGAAATATAGGTTAAAAAGTGGGGGCATCAAATCACTGTTCAGCATTGCCTTAAACTTTCATTACATTTAAGAGCAAGGCAAGCCACACAGCTCTGCTCCTGATATATTGTGGAATGGGCCTTCTAAGGTTCTATTTTCCACACAGGGTCAAGACTGCTGACATGGGATTAATCAGCTACTCCTCCTAAACCATGAATCAGAACAATTGCTGTCAGTTTCATATGGTACAACTGCCTGGAAATAGAGGAGTTGGAAAGTGAGAGAACATATCAGGAAGGTAGAAAAGAAAACGTTAGTGAATAGTTGTAACTCCAATTTGGCTACTTGTGATTTGGTAAATTAAAATGATAAAATATATGTTCAACCAGGTGCTTTTGGAACAGCCATCCCTTACCCTTTATTTCCCCTTTCAAGATCTTGCTCTTATATCAATTTGACATTTTATAAAAACTTCACACTCGTTTGCTTTCTTTTGGTAGGCACCATTTATGTTCAAGTCCACATTTAAACATATCTGTTGGCCCAGGGTTAAATTCAACGAAAGCTGGGCAAAATGTGTACAGCTTTTCTGCATACACATTGCAGAGCCAACATTGTATTTAACCTCTCTGTGAATGTTTGCATTACAGAATTGGAAAATAGTAGGTACAAATGGCTGCATAAAGGGGAACTGAAATCCTTCACTATTAGAGAAGAGTGTGACAAGCTTTTTTTTATATGAGGATACACTTACATTAAAATGGCCCTGCTCCTAAATGAGATTGCTTCTATTACTAACAATAATATGAAAATGGACATTTATTGATCACATGTATGAAAAAACAACTATATCCAGCTTTACAAATAATATCCGGACTAAACCAAGAGTTATCTTTCTTGGGGATAAATTATCACTTGCAAAAGCTTTTTCTATTTGTTACCTTTAGAATTAGATATTTATAGAAAAAAGTATTGACTATATGATATAATATATGATCAGGATATATAGGCAACAGTGACTAATAATCCAAGCCATGAAAATGAAATCATATTGCATTAGAGAATATAAAAATGCAGGGAATTTTTCAAAATGAAGACTTATTTTTAATTATTAAGTTTAATGTTATTCAATAGCAATATTTTCTTCAATTTTAAGGTATGATGCTATAGAAAACAGTTCTTTCTTTCATAAGTAAAAAAGGTCAATAGCTATTTTTATGCTGTTAGATTTTTTAAAGTTATAAGAATCAGTTATTCAAAATGTTAAGAACAGATATTATATACATTAATATCAAAATGTAGGAATAATCATTTATAAATGTAATCATTTTCTGTGTGCCTGATATCTGCTTTCACATAGCTGATTGGAAATAAGAAACTTATTTTGATATTTTATAATGCTACCACAAATGTGTTTATAGCATACAATAAAATATAAAAAACAGTGAAATTGGCCATAAATAGTGCAAAAATTATAAATATCTATATTAAATCCATTCTACATATATCCAAATTATATTTTATCTTAACCACATATATCATACAGATAAATGGGCAATTTGAGCTTTGTTGTTATTAAAATACACTGCAGAATTACTATATTAAATGAAATGGAATTATTCCATGAGAAAAGTATGTAATAGAAAAAATATATTTTTACTTTAGTATGCAATAATAAACTCTCATTTTATACCACAAAATTCTATTGTCATCATTTTAAATTCAATATTTTGTGTATCTACACTGAAGTTCTAAAGAAGATTAAATTACCAAAGAAAGAAATGGAAGTACCTGTAATCATTTGTCACAAGGATTAATTCTTCTCCAAAGGATTTACCTGATAACTTCAAGACATTACCCAGAAACAAATATATAGTTCTCACCACTTTGTTTGAGTTTAGAACACCATTTAAAGTGTTTTCTGAATATAAATATTTATTTGACTAAATAGTATAGAGATTGAAGTTAAAACTATTTTATTGCTTCAATGAAAAATACTGCACTATTGTTTGATAGAAAAAAGTGAAAACTTACATGAGCAAAAATTGAGTATGAAAAGTACTTACAAAAGCACTGCTTTTGGAAACAGCTGATTATTTTTATCCAAATGGAGTAAAAGATTAATGCATTTCATAATTGATGAAATATTTGATTATAAAAATAATTGGTTATAGTGTAATTCAAAATGACTGTTTACCAGTATTCTGACAATGATTTAGAAGATGTTTGATAAAATTAGTGCCAAGTTTTCATATTGTAAAAAGCAGTGTAAATAATTTGTAGAAGTCTATTTATTTTAATCTTTTTCCTGTTTTCTTAATAATTTTTATATAAGTAAAAACACATAAAATATTTCTTAAGAATTTCATAAATGTACCTATACTCTACATGTGTTTGTTTAACATTTCCAGGATTTATTCTAATTTGGAGCATTTAATGTTATTCTTATTTCCAAAGAAAATCCATAGTATCAATGTTATTGCCCTAATGCTTGAATTAAAGCATTATATAAAGTGATTTAGATAACAAATGATATTCTAATCCTCTTTTGAAAATATTCTACTTTCTCAAAATCAAATAACATGTATTATATATTTTTAAATAATTTGATAAAGATGACCAGGAATGAAACACATGCCCTAAATCTTGGAGCAAAATTAGGATAACCAAGCATGCATTAAAAGGAACAGGTTTAAGGCTTAATATGATACCTGAGTACAATTTCTGCAAGACAAAGTCAAAGTGCTGCAGACATGCAGAGGTGCTCACAAAGAGCAGGGCAGGGAGGAGGCAGGGGAAGAGAAGAGAGGGGTCCTTGATAACCTTTAGTAAGGCAACCAAGTCATTGATGTGACTCTTACCATTCTCCCCAGAATGATTGCACTAAGAAAGGCTGGACACCTAGATCAAAGCCCTACTCAGCCTCTGGACTCTTGCTAACTTGTCCTCAATTATATATAACCTTTAGGCAAAGAAAGAAAAAGAAATGTTTCCTTACCATTAAATGGAACAAAATTAGTATTTTAAAATTGCTGAGTAAATATGCACAACTGTTCTCCAGACAATTTTTACTTGCCTTTTTCCCACCAGTATTTCATCTGCTTCCTGCATAGAATTTGGGAACAGAGCTTTAAATTATTATGTATATCTCTCAACAGCATAATCAATACTTAATAAGCTTTTAAAATTCCATTTTAGTCTATGTAAAAGAATCAACAAGCATGTATGATAACGACTTATGAAACAGATTTTTTTTTTCTGTTAAAAATGAAATCAGTGTAAAACCTGGATTTCTCCTAGTGACAATAATATCAAAATGGTTGCTAATCATATCAAAGTTGTGTAGCTATAGGAATACTTTTATAACTACTTGAAAAAAATTCCTTAAACCATTTGTTTACCAAATATTCGAATATTTCCTCAGAATTATAAGACTGAAGAATATAATTAGAAAAAGAGAGAGTTTTGTCTGCAAACTAGGATTTTTTAAAAAAACATATCTGAAAAGGACCATGGCATTTTAATAATTACCTTAAATTTTATGTAAGTTATTTATTTTTAGACAAAATTTTTGGTTAAATGCTATACTGAAAATTCACATGAAAGAAACAGAACTATCACAGGATAATAATAGTACTGTAAAACAAAAAAAATTCTTAAATATCTATACATTTACCTCAAGGTAGTATTTGGTTAATAAAATTACGTTATAATTAGGAGTTTACTCTAAGGACCCTAAGTCACACAAATTATCTATTCTCTACTCAAATCAGTTTGGATCTGTTAAGAAAAAATTTTTATAACCTTATATATTTAAAAAGGGCATTTATGCTTGCCCTGCCTTATACCAAATAAGTGCCCTTTAAAAATTTCCACAGTCTTTTTTGTTCAAAGAAAAACATCTTTGTTATTACTTTTTAAAAAATTCATTGTGTAAAATGTTTCTTAAGAAAGGAAAAATGTATAGTAAGAAAATAAATTATCTGCAATCCCAACAATCATAGGTAAGTACTGGAAACATTTTAGAATATTTCCTTCCAGTCTTTTTTTCCCCCCTAGGATTTTCCATTTTATAAAAATTATTATTAAAATTACAAATACTTTGGTAATTGGTACTTTTGTTCTGAAGTGTATTATTAGAATTTTCCCACATCACTGCAAGCTCTTTGTAAACACAACTGTAAAGATTATATGATCGTCCATCACATGAAAATGTTAGCTAAATCACTTTTTAGGAAGTAAAGAAGGAAATTTGTTGTTTGAAAGACAATGAGGAGAGTACTTTGGTGAAGATAATAATTACCCCTGAGTTCTTTTTCCCTTTTTTTTTTCTCTTTAATAGTTTACAATTTCGTGGGTTATTTAGAACAAAAGATAAAAATAAACTCTGAGTTTAAGTGAAAATGTTTATTAGATAAAATAGCTCAGCTTTAACGTTGTGTCTTGCCAAAAGCTTGCAAAGCTTCCTCACTTGGGGGCATATGAGAAAGGGCTGTAATAAGAATAGCTGAGATTTGCTGGAGCCTAAGCTTACAGAAAGAAGAATCTGCAGGTTTAAAAAGGTAATGCTATAATCTTTCATTTATTTGCAGCAGACCATACATGTGCAGTGTGACCATTTGCAAATGCTGTTTAAAAAGGATACATAGCTGTAAATTCCATATTCGTTTCAGATAACCTTGTTGTTTTGTAGGCTGAGATGATGTTTGTGTTGTGATATATGTACATTCACCTTAAAATGTTGCATGGAGAATCAAAGTCATGGGAACTGCTAAGTGAAATAATGAGGAAAATGTGCAAGGAGGCACGTGAACAGGACAGAATACTTAAGAATGTTGAAGGTAATATAAACATCCCCTTTCTTTGCCCAGTTTCTGACTATTAAAAATTAGAAAGAAAAAAAAAATCCCTGAAGTAAGCAATTGTCCCAATTATACCAATAGGGTTTGGATATGTTTAGGAAAACATCTTATTGAAAAACTGACAAAATTCCCTATCTTTATTAGATAAGTACTTTTAACATATGGCCAAACATTTTTTTCTCCTCTTTCACTGATCATTCTAATTAACAGAAATGACTTGATGTGAAAGATAGGATGGAATATCTTGAAATAAATATATCATCAATTTTACAGTTTAATTTTTTAAATTTAGTTGAACAGTTATTTTGCTTAATTGATCATCTTATTTGAGAGATGTGTTTTAGAGTGAGTGTGTGTGTGTGTGTGTGTGTGTGTGTGTGTGTGTGTGTGTGTCTCGAAAGAGGGCATGATAGGTAGGAAAGCTTTAAGCCTAGGGAGGAGTAGAAATGATCACAGATGCAGGAAGTATTTAAAATAACACACGCAGCCATCTCTGAAGCCCTGATTACAAGTGTCAAATGTTTCTCACATGTTTCAACTATAAAATAATCCTGGCTCCATTACTTTAGAGAGCCAAAATATGATGGTACTTGCATGTTAAGGATCTAAATGTGGTATTAATTATACTCTTTCTCATTGGAGCTTATTTTCAAAGCAAAGTGCATAGGACATATTTAGAAATATGGTACTGTATATCCACGTTTGCATAGGGGAATAAGGTCGATTTAAATGACTGAAAATGAATATGCCCTAAGATATATTCTCTCGGTTTTTTTGCTGGTTTGTTTTAATATGGAAAAATAACAATCTTTCCTTATTAAGAATATAATGTATATATTTATTTATTTAAAATTTGAATATACTTATTATTATGTTATTTCCATATACACAAAGCAGAGAAAGGCTAAGGAGCCCAAACACAAAGGAAGGGTCTAAGCTCAAGTACCAGTTATACTACAATTTTGTAAAATAACAAGTGTTAGTTCTTCAGTTAATGAAGAAAGTAGTAGTTTCCATTTTTACCAGAAAATCATCAAACTGAAGAAAAAGCACTACTAGAACTGAAGGAGAGTAAAAACTAAAGTTGTTCTTCCATGTTTACCTTGGGGGTGTAAAGGGAGATTGTGCTTTTCCAATTTATTTTGTACCAGGAAGTTACATTTTATTTTGTAGATAATTTCATTACTTTCTATGCCTCATGGATTCAGAACATTTCAGGGAAAGTTTCCATTTCCCCTTTTCCCATATATCTCACATAGCCACTCACAGAATAACAGAAATTTTTGAAATGCTAGTGTTTTCACATGAGGCCAATTCTTTAAAAAAATTACAGCCTTTGTCTTTTTAAGGGAACTTACATATGGATTGTAAATTCATACATTAATTTATTAAAATACACTCAATCCCTTTAAAACACTCTGTGAAATATTCTTTTTCTTAGCCACTTCCTTCTAAGATGCTACAAGCAACTCCATTTGTGGACCCCATTTGTGCACCATAAAGTTGTTTCCTGATTTGGGATACGAAAATTACATAGAGCGTAAGAGTTTTGAGTATAAAGTAATAAGATCAGTCTAACAAACACAAGCTTACATTTTCAAATAGGTATTTTCATTCAGAGGCATCACCTTAAGAGTTGTTTTTTTATTGCACTTGTGTGGCCATACTTCTCTTTAAAATGACCTTTTTGATGGGTATCCTGTTTGCAAATATTTGATGAGGTCAAGTTATCATGTATTGAGAGGGTTTATGATAACATTCAGTGACAATGTTGGTGAAGAAGTTGGTAATCTAGGTTGTTTGGAGTAAAGAAAAGAAGAAAAGAGAGATTATAAGAGGCTGGGCGATATAATAATGTGACCAGACGTCTTGTGTGAATCATGAACAGACTTAGAAGACAGTTCGAAGAGTTTCGAAACAAGTTTGGAGCAAACACCGTAGTATTTGTGAATGATACAGGTGATCTCTAAAATAGATAATTTAAAGGACAATACTTGTTTGGATATATGCACACTCATTTACTAGTTTTAAATTCACATATGTACACACTCACTACTTTATGGCAACACTCTGTATGCTTTTCACTGCATTTATATCTTGAAGAAGAAAAAAAAAATGATGAGCAGCACAGTTAGAAACTGAAGAAACAGAACATTTTGTAACTTGGGCCCCAGTCAGTCGACTGGGTTTTGCCATTCGTTAAATAGAGAGCTTTCACACTTGGTTCCAACTCATTGAGTTTTGCCTATAGAGTACTTTATTTGGTTATTTTTTCCATTAGTCACGCAAGAAAGTCAGTCTTATTACCTTAGCATCACAATTTTAGACCTCCAAAATGGCATTATCCAGTTTGTATTACTCAATTGAAGTATTAGACTGGGCTTTGAATGAATTCTCATTATTTCTAAAACCAAAATAATCCTCAAGGGGAAAAGGTTTTCAATCTTCGATAGTAGTCTGTACTTTGAAAAACATGTCACAGTTGTGAAAATATTCCAAAAAGTTCCTTATAGTAATATTTTAATCAAAGCCCACTCATTGGCTTAAGATGAGTATTTGAAGGGAACAGCACTCTGAGTGTTCAATTTCTAATGTGTGTGCCTAAAACATTTTTACAAAATTTTATTTTTACATACCTATTTATTGCAGAATGCATTATTTTAAAATTTTATATTAATGACCATAAGCCAACTTGATCACTCTCTTCCTATGAATGGTCTCTCACTTAGGGGTTAAAATCAACTCAGAATAGAGATATTAGATTGAAGTGTACAGTAAAACTAATTTTAATTGTTAAATTAAATCATTCTACAATTAAATATTTTGTTTACTCCTACCCCCAATTCTAGGAAAATGGGTTGCTAAAACATCATGTTTTGTTAGGAGAAAGGTTTTTTTTTTTTTTTTTTTTTTTTTTAACCACAAACATTTGGAATATGAAAGAATTAATATATTTCAACATGTTATGGAAGAGAATTTTAAAAAAAACTTTAGAAATAATTGTTTTATTCATATATAATTTTGAGCATTTTTATCTACTGATATGCATAAATTAGTTAGATGTCTGTGGATTATATAGTCAGTGTCTAGCCAGGGAGCCATCATATTCATCAATATATTCACCTGGACCAATTTTTTATGTGCAAGTTTAGGTATTTTGAAAGATAAGTATATGGAACACTTTTATATCTCTTTTAAATTCCCTCTTGCTTTATTTTACTTAAATGGAGAAGTCTACAAATTTCATTTAGGGATAGCCTTTATAAAGTTGCTGTGAAACTTTATAACTTGCTAGATGTAGTTCCATATCCTACCCATAGGGTTTAAAAGGAAACTTCAAGAAAAACGTCTTGGGCCACTTCTACTATATCTAGGGCTCAAGAACTTTCTGGACATTTCAGGTAAAGAATCCCCCACCCCTTCAGGTTTTTTTATATAACAAACAAAACATTTGTCAGTCAAAGTTATGAAATCTGATTGATCAATATGTTATTTTCAGAGTAAGAAGGAATTTTGGAATAATTTAGTTTAACCCCATATTCTACATATGAAGAACCAAGCCTGGAAGTGTGAGGTGCCTTGCTCAGGTCACAGCTGTTAGTATCAGTGGAGTCTGAAGAACTATTCAGACTGGTATTCTTAGGTTACACCACCCAGCTCCTTGGACAGTTGGAAAGAAAAAATATAATCAGTATTTCTTCATCTATTTGTATTTAGCTGATTCAACCCTGGTTATTATCTGAAAAGATCTGAAACTCATTTAGGCTTTTTATTTTTTGCGATCATGTAAAAATACATTTTTCTCAAGGGAATAAATAAGAAATCCAGACTAAAATAGGTCAAGCTTTGAAACCACTAAACTAGAGCCAGTTCAAAACTTTTGCTAGGCAGTGTTTCCTCACTATTGGTAGTGACGGTAGCCAGAAGCAAGCCCGTCTTGAGCCTCTGTCATCACTGTAGCACTCCCCACGAGGGACAGGGGGGCTGGGACTTGGACTCGGGTGGCTGGCCACCACAGTGATGAGCCAGCAGCAAATCCTTTAAGGAAACCGTGGGGCGTTCCAGGATGTTCATCGTGTTCTTCCTTATTTGTAATTCTGTTTATGTTGCTAGCATTAACAGATTTTCCTTAATGAATGCTTTTCAGCCAAAAGATGGTGAAAGATATACTATGTGAATCTTTTTAATACTAGTTCATTAAATTAAAACAGTTCTGACTTCCAACGAGGGCCTTGCCTTTTGATGTTATACTCAGGTTTTCAGATAATGTTCATGACAATACATGTGTGTCCTGCAAAGATGATCTTTTTAAAGAAAGTCATCTTGTGTTAGCAATCTCCTGTAATAATTAGAATGTTTTTCTGTCTGGTGGCATAAAAGTTGATGTAAAAACTTGGCTGTTCCATAATTTGAATTCAAGCATTTAGTTGAAACCATTTTCTTCCCTGCAAGCTCGGTACCCTACTGCCAAAAATATATATATTTTGCTTCTTACTCCATTTTTCAAAATACAAGTGTTAAGTTAGGCTATTTCTCCCATTTTCTTTTAAATGATTGGTGATGGGGGGACTCTCTTTCAAAATCCCCCTATGCAAAACCAAAGGGAAAACATTACCATATTCATGATGATTGTATTTACTAAATCACTCCCAAATTAGACGCTTCAGAAACAACATGCTACACAAACAGCAAATATTCAATTTGTGCATCGCCTGAAGGCTTTGGACTGCATTACCCTACATATCCATCACAGGAACAATAGAATAAAATGATTCCGCAAGGTTAGAGAAATCAAACCCACTCAGCCACTTTTCATAAGGAATATTTGGGTAACCAAGGCTTGATGCAAATATTTGTTACTGGCCATTAAGACAAGCTGGGGACATTCCATGATCTTATTAGTACCCAGTCATTTACAGTTTGCTTTTTCTGTATCAAAACATGCACATAGATGATAAGAATAAATAGTTTATTTCCCATGTTACTAGGCAATTATAAATATTTCAGCAAAAGGTTATAGTGTGCCAAGGTTAGAAACTAGTAGAATAATTCAAGATGCAAATGCCATTGTGTAAGCTAATTTTGATGTTCCCAAATAATCCTCATTTGATTGGCTTCTAAAGAAAAGACTAAAAATAGAATAAGATATGCACTAGCTTTTAAAAAGCTGCGAACCTATCACTTATCACTTCTGTATGATCTCCTTTATTTTTTCAGCCCTGAACAGTATGCACAGAAAATAATGCTATGCACTGCACATAGCTATTAACAACTGAGAACTACTTACTTCGATTCTAAAACATTTTAAATACAAAAATTACAAGAGCTACTTGTTTATCTTACCACTTTTATTATATAATGTTTTTAGGTAACTCTGCCTATTTTTGTATGGTAGGAAACTTTTTCCACTATCGTTTTTTATGATTTAATTAATGGTTTGTAACAGCTGATAGGTAAAGCAGAGATTTATTAAGACAGGTTATAGCTTCTCTGAAAAATAAAAATATAGTTACAGAATTACAAAACTATAATGAGTTTGAGAAACTTTTGAGGCCAACCATCTCATTCTATAGGTCAAAGAAGACTTGCCTCTGAAATAAAACAACTTGGACTGAATTGAAGCAAATCTTCTGGGCAATAGAGCCAAGAGCAGCACTAAGGCCAGAAAATACTTTTGCCTTTTCTTTCTAAAACTTTTTTCTGTTCCCCCCCCCCCCCCCCAGGGGCAGGGGGGTGGAGAAGGCTATTTCAGAGGTCTAGTCACCTCTTTTGCATACTGCAGTGTCACTCAAAACCCTCTGTTCCTATGGAAATGCTCAACTACTCTATTTTCAACATTCATTGCTTTTAGCCTTTATCATGTTTATGGGGTTTTTTTTGGGGGGGGGTATTCTCCATTTTAGAGCAGAAAAAAAGTATTGTTAAAATTTGTAGTTCTTTTAAGATGTTCTGGGATAACACAAGAAGAAATCAAGATATTTTAAAACAGGAACATTTCTTCACCTTCTAAGAGATGGAGAAGACAGAGAGGACTCCCTTCTCAGCAGTCACTGGGATATACCTATGGGTAGGAAATCTTGATTAGAGTATTTTCCAGAAGGCCCGGGCTGCTTTCTGATTACACGTCAATTGGCTAACTCTTTATCCATTAAAAAGAGAAGCCTGTGCCCATTTTTGGAGGAAGCAGTCATAAGAGATGTAGCAAAAAAACCACATTCTCCTAAATCTTATAAGTAAGAAGGAGGGATAAAAACAAAGAGTATGTCTACATGAATGTAGTGTTCAACATGGCATTGATTAATAACTAACATTCACACATATATTATTAGTTAGTTGTTTGTTTTCTTTGTGATGGTAGTAAGTATCTCACATGTGTGTATCATTAAACTTACAAATGTTCAGAGTTCTTCCAAGAGAGCCAGGGCACTTTTCATTTCTTTCCAAAATATTACTCTGAAGTATGAAGGAGGCAAATATTTTACTCATTGTGCATTCATCAAAATAAAGAAAAATCCAGATAAAAGTTGCTCAGCTTGCTGCTGGTAGATCACAGATGAGAATACAATGTTCTGCAACACATTCTTTAAGGAAATGACATCCCCAAATTTAAAATATCCCATTCCATGTGATTCATATTTTATGCATTTTATACGGCTTATTCATTTATTAACATAATACTATTTCTAGATATACCAGAATACATATATTTATATTATGTATGAACACAATTATTAATTGTCATAATGAGATGCAATAGATAAAACTTTATAGACCCTATATAAGGAAAAAAGAAGATTCTAGGCTAAAAGCACAAATAGTAAAACATAGGCTACTAAGGAGCACTTAGAAACTGAGCATTAAGCACATTGTATTTAACATTTCCCTTTGGGGTGGCAGAAATTTTAGTAGGGTTATTTCTTCATTTCCAAAGTCACACAAGGATTGGGACACACAATCTTTAATGTGCAATAAAATGAAATGGCAATTTTCCAAGAACTGTTAGACTGCAGCTAATTAGCACATTAATTTATATAAATAAAATTCTCTTCGCTGTTCCCCAGTGTTCTGCCTGAGAAATGCAACAGGATGAATGAATATGACAAATCAAAGTGAAATTTACAGGCTTAACAAAAGAGGATACAGCAGTAATCCCTTGACCTTATTCCAACTTTTCAGCTCCTCCTTCGTCAGTGCCACTCTTGCACAGAGACTAATTCTGCCAGATCTAAATTCTAATGACAAGTTTACAAGGAAAAGCATACCCATTTCTTTACTCCCAGACTTGCACTTCTGGCTAAAAGAGCCAAGATCACAACTCAAGAGAATGGCTCTTTTTATTCCTACATTTACTTATAAGTTTTTGTCACATGTATTTTCTTTAAAAAAAAAAAACACAAACTCTTCTTTCCATTTTTCAAATATTTTTCCTTACATATAAAATATTTTGTTTAATTATTTTTACTTTTAACTAATTTTTATGGTTAACCCAATTTTGAAAAGTAAATATTTTCTCAAGGCCAAAAGTTAATATTTCAAATGAAATTGCTAGGTGAATAGAAAAGCAAGCTGCTAATCTCCAGGAGACAGTTTATTCAATTTATGTTTGTTACTCTGAAAATAAAGTTAATGTAATAAGTACTTTCAGATGTGTGCTTGTGTGTGTACACTCTTATTTTTACCTAAATACATACATACATACCTACATACATACATATATCTGGGTAGAACCCCCTTGGCAGGATGAAACTTGCACAACCATGAGAGGTGGCCTTGGTTATAACCCATTTACTGCTAAGTAGTAAAATTAATTTTATAAAAAATAAAATAGAACACAAATAAGAGAATTACTTCATGTAGCAAATATAAGCACTGTCTGGTGAGACACATATCTGCATCTGAGAACACACATTGTCTCATGTATTTATTACTGTAAGGTATGTTCATAAAGTTTAGAAGATCCTCCATAATGCAGAACATAAAGAATATAGAAAAAATAGTCTAGAATATTGAATGCATCTCTTAATTCAATTTGATTTAGTTCAATAAATATCATTAGAGTAGAGCACTGAACAAGATAAAGTCTGTGGACTCATGGAAAGTACATTATAATGGAAAATCAGAAAATAAATAAGTTAACAAAACGTGTATGTAATATAACCTCTAGTGGTAGTTGAACAAACATATAAAGGAAGATAAAAGGATTAGAGAATGAGCCCAGTAGTAAGATAGGGGCTGTTGTAATAAAACTGTTGAAAGAGGCTCACTGAGAAGGTGATACTTGATCAGGAACCTGAATGGTGTGAAGAGGAGCATTTCAGCCAAGGACACACAAATGCAAATTCCTTGAGTTAGGAACAAGATTAGCAAGAATGGAGAAACTGCAAGAAAGCAATTATGAGTGGACTAGAGAGACAAAGGCAGGGAATGGGTGAAATGACACAGAGAGAAGACAAATGGCTAGTCATATGGGAGCTTGTCAACCATGCAAAGGACTCTAGGTTTTTTCCCAAGTGTGGTGATGAAGCTACATGGTGAGCTATGGCATGATTTCCATTTCTAAAAGGGTTCTCTTGTTGCTCTTTAATAGAAATGACTACTGGGGGAAGGTTGGAATAAAAAAGAAAGAAAAAGACTAGTTATGAGACCAATCGAATTACAGCAAAAACAAGATGACAACATCTTGGTGCAGGATGGCAATGATGGAAGTGTGAGAAATGGTTAGAATCAAGATATATTTTGACCAATGGGACTTGCTGAAGGAATGTGAATGAAGACTAATGAGTATGAAGGAAAGAGACATATCAAGGTGGACTTTTTGATTTTTGCTCCTAACAATTCTATGAATGATGTTGGAGCCTCTTGTTGATATGTGGAAGGCTTGGGGAAGAGAGGTTTGGAGGCTGGGGGTTGCAGAATTAAGCACTTTCTTCTCCTGTTACTGTATTGCCATTATTACAGCATTCTAATACATATTTACTAAGAAATTTATAAGAGCCAGGCTCTGTGCTAAGTGCTGGGAATATAAACTCAAAATCAAATCATTGCTTATGCAAATGAAACAAAAACAAAACAAAGTAGAAATTGTGGTATGGTATAATTCGTGCTATGATAAATATATGAAGAGGATATTTGGGCAGCAGAGAGTGAACAATCTACATTCATTTGAGGTGTTACCAAGTGTTTTCACTAAAGACGAACTGTAGCAGTGCTTCAAATGATGAGTTGATATTAAGAATAACAACTGTGAAAAAGGTGAAGGAATACTCTAGATGAAGTTGATGTAGAGAAGAACATGGACAAATGCATAGGGAAACAAAGCACATGTGTGTTTGAGGCACTAGAAGTTCACTGAAACTGGATGAAGGGTCTACGTTGGACATTCGCAAATGATGTGGCTGAAGTCTTAGGCAGGGGCAAGACCATGAAGAGTCTGTTTTTCGAGCTACAGGGCTTGACTTTTTACTGAAATCCATAAAGAGATTACAGGATTTAAAATCAGAGGAAATATTATTAAATAAATCGGATGGGGACCAGGCGAAAGGCAGGATATACAGGGAGGATGCTTTTGCAGTAATCAAGGATAAAAATGGCGAGATCCTAAATAAGGTATTGATAGCAGGGATGGAAAAAGAGATTAACTTCTCACTCTGTTGAGGAAGTAGAAATTGTAAAGTGACGCTTTGTGAGAGAGGCAGATGATGTCAATGGGTGGGCACTGAGTGTGTAAGCGGATTTCACTTTAGATAGATTTTATGCTTGGTCAGGAAACATTTAGAGAGGTCTAATCATAACACTTAGCCAGATGCCTTGCCTAACTCTTGACTTCTCTAACTTAGACTCCTTCTGAGTCCCTGACTCTTTACATCCAAGGCTTTTACATTAGGTCCTGGTTTTTGCCATAACAAAATCCTTAACCTTCATTTTTCCTTTGACCTGTAAACTTCCCATTGCTCTATTGCAAGTAGTGTGTGGTAGAATAAAGAGCACTGGTGCAGATCTTACACCTAGTGCAGGATTAGCCACTAACCAACCACTTGACCTGTAGAAAATTTCAAACTTTCCAGAATATAAAGTATGCATTACAGGATTACTTGTCATTGTGAGAAATTAGAAACATTAAGAATGCCCAATAATATATAATCAATTAAATAAAAATTTTTGAAAATTATAAAATATAATACTATATAGCATTAAAAGCTGTGCTTTTAGAATATTTAGTAATGTATAAAATGTGTGTGATATAATCTTATGTAAATAAAAGGCAGTTTATAAAGTTGCATATTTTGATTTAAGCTATGAATAAAATAAATATGTATTAGAGAAAAAAATGAAAAGATATGTAACAAAATTATATTAATAGTTATCTCTGAAAAGTGATTATGGGTAATTTTTATTTTTCTCAGTGATTTTTCTGTATTTTTAGAATTTTCTATAAGAAAAAATAGGTTACTTTTGTAATCAGCAAAAATGTAATTAAAATAATCTATGGTTTGCTCATCCCCAAGCAATTTCAAATATAGTATAGATCAGATTAGAATATATTCAGCTGCAAGTACCAGAAAACTCAATTAAAAGTGTATTAAAGAGACTTCTACTTCCACTTAGGATAAAAACAGTCTCAGGATAACGTTGTTTCCATCCTAACAATGAGAATAAGCCAGACAACCTATACAATCATAGCTTTGTTGTAGTTGTTAACCATCACAGAGCTGAGGATGCAAAGAAACCTAAATAAAGAAATCAAAAAGCCTGTGAAGACTGAAAGCAGAGCAGGCAACCCCATTCCCCACGGACTGTGAAGCAGTGCTGCCTCAGGCTGCAGGAGGGGTAGGAGAGCTGAAAGAGATCACCTCCTGGTGCCCAAGGTTGCAGGGTGCACCAAACCTGGGGGCAGGGCTGCCAGAACTGAGAAAAACCCTTTGCAGCCACTTCAAGCTTTTGCCATATCTACCACTTGAGTTCTGCAAAGCTGGGCATGTGGCAACAAAGTAAAAAGACGTCTCCCAATGCACATAAATCTGGAGGTGGGACTGGAGAGCAGAGAATACCCCAGCAACTCAACCAGCTGGCAGCCTGCTAAAACGTAATGCAGTCTCCCATGGTTTGAAAGCTGTTGGTGAACTATAAAGCACAAAGAGGTATCTAAAGTCCCATGGGGGCTCAAATCTCTATTCCTGCTCAAGGGAAGGTTCTTATTTTGACCTTGAATCATCTGAAGCCATTGGAGACTTGATTTGAACTAAAGCAATAAAAATCTCAACTTCTCTATAGATTAGATTAACTCAGCTCCCAACTCTAGTAGCCTGAGGGAAAAATGAGCTTGTTTTCTTCGGGATTTTACTGCTATGTAGAAAAAGTGGACAATATAAGTAAATAGAGTGATAATCTCATTAGAATCATGGAACTCATATAAGAAAAAAAAAAAAAAAGCCAAATGGAAAATCAGAATTGAAAGTCACAATATTAGAAATGTAGGATTTTTTGATGGGTTTATCAGTACACTGGACACAGAAAGAAATGATCAGTGAACTTGAAGACAAATCAAAAGAAATGATCTCAACTGAAACACAAAGAGGAAAAAAATAAAACAGAGTATCTGAGATCTATGGGACACTAGCAAACAGTATAATACGTGAATAATTGGAGTCACAGAAGTAGAGAAGAGAGAAAATGGGCTAGAAAGAATATTTGAATAGATAATAGCCAAGAATTTGCCAAAGTTGATGAAATATATCTGCAAATATATCCACCTGTGAACTGAGTAAGATAAATAACAAGAAAACTGTACCTAGACATAATATAACAAAACTACTGAAAGCCAGTGACCAAAAGAAAATTAAATAACATACACACAAAAGAAGATTTATTATCTCATAAGAGATCTGGAGATGGAGTAGTTTGAGAATTGACTAATTCAGCATCTCACCGATGTCGAGAATCCAGATTCTATCTTTCTTTTCACTCTATTTAGCAAAGAGTCTGCTCACTTGCAGTCAAACATCCTACAGAAACACATCACATACATACAAAAACCAGAAGACAGTGAGGGTCTTTTTTTCAGACCCCTTCTTAAGAGTAATAAAACCTTCCCAGAACCCAAAAGATTGGTCCTTCTGCTAATACCACATGCTCATTTCTAAACTAATCACCAGTGAAGGAAAACTAATTATGATTGGCTTAGTCTGATTAATATTCACCTTTAAAGTCTTTCCTGAAGTGGCTTTTCAAATCTTGCTTTTACCAAAACAAGAGCTCTTTTACCAAAGAAGAAAAGCCAATGTATGATTGTTGGACATTAAATGAGGAGAGCCTGGCTTTTATTAAAATGAAAAATTTCATATGTAGTAGAAAACAATTTTATAGATGAACATGGAAAGGATGAACATAATCTTAAATCCTAAGATTGTGTTAAAATGTTTTCAACACATCTTTGAGTAGCTCATATCATGATTTCATTATTTTTATATTCTTATATTTCATTCTACAACCTATCCTGGGTGCTGAAGATACCTTGTCAGCATTGTTTCTGCTCTCGGAGCTTCCTCGTAGTAGGGAAAGACAGACGTGAAACAAATGAGTGCCATTGGAAGACATGGGAGCAAAGAGTGGATCTGACTTGAGTTCCTTCACTTGCTATCTGAATTACCTTGAACCAGTTACCTAATTGCACTAAGCTTTGCAGGATTTGCACTGATGAAAGGACCTGATACAGAACATTCGCATATAATTGTGGTGAGTGTTAAATAATCCATGAAATATTTAACAAAAGTGTTCAATAAACTTTAGCCATCATTATTATTATTTATTAATGTTTACAGACTTTGGTAGGTGTGTATAAAAAGCAATTGTTAAAAAATGGTGAAGTCTCATCATGGAAATTGTAAAGATTGAATATGTCTGGATACATAAGCTGTTCACCTGTTGTAGGAAGGACCAGGAGAGTAGTAAAAGGCACTTCTGGAAGAATGACTGGGATGAAAAAAGATACAGAGGCATGAAAAATGAAGGGGAAGGGATCCTGGGAAAGTAAATAAACCCAAGTGTAGGTTTTATATTGGAGTCTAAGGCTCAGAGGTGAAGATGTGCAAGAACCCTAGGATGAGTCATGAAGAGTCACGTATGACGTGATTAAGGTAACAGACTCTATTCTATAGGCAACAGGGAATCAGTAAAGGGTTTAAACAATAAGGTAGCAGATGCCATTTCCAAAGGTCATTATATCAACAATGGATGCAGATGGACCCTGGAAAGGAGAGAGACCAGGAGATACAGTATGTGCCAGAGAGATATGATGACATAGAAAACTTGCGATGATGACAGATCAGGACGACCTAGACTGAGACCATTAGAAAAGGCTGGAAAAGAGGGAGCAGGTATGAGAAACGTCACAGAAAAGCTTAGTTCATAGGAAAAAGGTGAGTTTGAATCCTACAAAATTTGAGATTTATCATTTAAAAATTGAAACACTGTTGAATAACTTTTAACTACAGACAGTAACATAAAAATAGGAGTAAATAAAATGTTGTATGGCAGACGTTTTGCGAAAAGTGCTTGGGTTATTAGAAAAATCACTCGAAAGATTATTATTGTAGCCAGTAGGTACTATTAAGTTACTTAAAAGCAGCCTGAATGTTTAAGCAAGCTAAATATTTTCTTCTAGACTAACAAAACAATTATATATACTTTATTAACCTAATTGAGACTCTATTTTTTTTTTTTTTTTTAAGACAAGTGCATGTTAAAGCTCAATGCATTCCTGGTTAAGCTATTCTAAATTATAAATTAACAAATTGTGAATAAATAAGATTTTAAAATATCTAGTCTTAATCTCTATTGCTGAAATTTATTTTCTCTCTTGTTTGTTTCTCTGCAGATAAAATGCTTTAACCTGATATTTGGGATGTGGTTCTAACGGAGAACACATTTAAGTATCATACGGATTCACCACTTAAGTTATAATGAATTAACATTTACTCCTGGACAAAATCTCTTTCCCCATTAATCCTGGTATATTGACAATACCCTGTGTCCCTCTTTTACTTCTTTTCCAATCACTTTAGAGCAGTCTGTCAAGGTTGTACACTAATCCTCATCCCATATGAAGCAAAGCAGTCCTAGCCTTTATCCCCATTTCACAGATAATTTGTTTATTTAAGCAAAATTCTCTAACACATAATCCTATTCAAAAAGTAATTTTTACACAGAACTTATTACGTGTATTCCTGGCTGTCAGTTATAAAAATGAAATACTTTTCTGCTTCCTGTGATTTTCTGCAACTTAGTTAAAAACACGTGTGGCTATAACCTGAAATTTAGTACATTGTCAATAATTTAGCTGGAAGATTTATTGAGTATCAAGCAATCCCATACTACAATTTTTGTAACTTTAAAAGTCCAATCTACTTTATTAAAGAACTATATTCCAATAATTTTTTTTTAGCTTTAACAGTCTAAAGAGTATAAAAGAAAATGTGGACCAGTTAGAAAGAGGTTTAAGCCAGCAGCAGGGCTCTGGTCTCAGTTCTGCCACTCGTTGCACCTCTTTGGATAGTTCATTTGAGAGCTCTCTGTATTCACATCCCTAAACTGGGGATCATGGCCACTGAACTTACTTCACGTAAAGGATGCTATGTGAATGAATGCAAAAATTTGTCTGAAGAAAAAGAATGAAAGAAAAATACTTCATATTTTATAACCATGAGGCAGAGGACTTCCTTTAGATCCTCTACTGGTTAACAATAAAGAATACTATCTGAATCTCTACTTTTATAATTAATATTATTTTAATTGACAAATCATAACTGCATAAATTTATAGGGTACAATGTGATGTTTTGATATATGTATACAATGTGGAATAATTAAATCAAGCTGATTAACATATTCATCACCTCAGGTACCTATCAGTTTTTTGTGGCAAGACATTAGAAATTTACTCTTAGTTATTTCGAAGTATACATTGTTATCAACTATAATCACCCCGCTGTGCAATAGATTTCAAAACTTATTCCTGCCATCTGTCTGAAACTTTATACCCTTTGATCAACAACTCTCCATTCCCCTGACCCCTGCAGCCTCTGCTAACCATCGTTCTATTCTCTACTCATATGAGTTTGACTTTTTTAGATTTCACATATAAGTGAGATGATGCCATATTTGTCTTTTTCTGTGTGCCTGGTTTATTTCACTCAGCATAATGTCCTCCAGTTTTATCCACATTGTGGCAAAAGACAGAATTTCCTTGTTTTTTAGGCTGAATGGTATTACACCACCTTAAAATTTTACTTCTTTTGATTAACTGGTTTCTGATCCATGTAAAAGGCTCTAGGTAGCAACAAAATTCCTTTCAGCTGCTACAATTTTCTCTTTGTTTTCTTCTCATCCACAGTAAAGCTAATGCTATCCATTCAAGGTAAAGTAATTAAACATGTCTCCTAGACACTCAGATCTAAAGAACAAATAAACCCCAGTTACTTTCCTCTGCCAATTGCAATCTTTTACAACACCGCCTCAACTTTCCACCAGAAAGGCCACTCTGCTATTCAAACCTACCTACATAAAGCACTAAAATAAATTATTTGGAGGTGGGATGATCACAACTGACTTTAACACTATTAGAACAATCAAGTCAAAATAAGAACAAACTGTAAAATGACTAAATATGAAAATATATAGTTTGCAGATGCTGAATTAATGTTGGAACCTTAGTAGGAACTCTTAGATATATCAAGATACTGGTCTTTACATTCTAATCTGAGATTCCAGTTGGGCCTACACCCTTTGTACTTTGGTTTTACTTCCAAGGCTGCAACGTGAGCCCAGAGTCTGTATCCTAGAACATCTATTAAAAGCTTGAAACTCTGGTTATTACCCAGGCTACAAATCGATGCATATCTTTATTTTAAAGGCAGTCAGAGCTTATTAACTTCCAGCCTGCTTTTCTTTCTCTGTGAACACTGCATCTTCCTTCATTTAGACTGGACCCCAGGAGCCTGGCACATTATTATAAAAGAGTGTAAATTCCTATTTGGCCGATGCAGACCTGCCCTTGGAATCCACATCTCTGGCCACAGTTGTGTTTATGCTTAGCATCTGATTTCAGTTATCTTTTTTTGTGCCATTTTGGACTGTGATCTGTTTGTTTCGTTTTCTAAGTTTCCCTTTAGAGAATGGTGAACAAGGCCACGAAGAGGTGGCACAACGTGGTGAGGCTCGGCCTTGTTCTTAGCCTGTGGCACTTAATTACTACACTTTCTTGCCAACTATTTCTTGGCATCTAATTTAATTTGGGGACCTGCCTAAGTGTTTAATTGAACTTGGAGAACTCCTTTCAAATATTTATACCCACTTTCTCTTTCTCCTCCTGACTCATCATCAATGAGTCTAAACCACATTTTAGATCAGATCCACTCCCCCCCCCAAAAAAAATGCTTGGCATTTCTCTTGTTCTATTAATATATTGACTCACACCTCTACTCTTAATAAAACTATACTTTTTTTAAAATACAGTTTTCCCTCCTTTTCTTTTAAACCTTATCCCATCTCATATAAAAGAATTTCACAAATTTTCTGTCCATAAATATTTTTTAGTCCCTCATTTTATTCAACTTGCATCTCACACCTATGATAATGTTCTTGTTTTAAAATAGGCAGCACAAAGAATGATGGATTTGTTAAACTTATCAGAGCCCTATAAGCCTCCATAGCCCCATCTCTGACCCTAAAACTGCCTATTCAATTGTTTTACTCTCTAAGTTACATTTAACAAGCTCTTGAATTTTATCAGCATCTACAATTTCTTGACTACTCTTACTTCCTTTCTCAATCTACCAGTATTCTTTTGTTGGGGCCTGCAGGCCCATATCAATTTATCTTTCTGTAACCACCCCATTTAAATTCTGGTGCTGGAACAATCCAAACATATCCCTCCTTCCCTTGGATACAATATACATAGTACTGTACAGGAAAGTACAAATCAGTAACTTTGTGTGTGTGTGTGAGTGTGGTGTGTGTGTGTGTGGTGTGTGCGTGTGTGTGCGTGTGCATGTGTGTGTGTGTGGTTTCCAACTCCCTTCAGGATTGCAACGCCATTCATCTATATCTGTCTTCAGTTTTCTCCTCTCTTATTTCTCCCACCACCTTTTTACAGACATTGCTCAAGCTTTCTAAACCACAGAATCAATACTTCCTATCATACTTTCAGCTGGGGATATTCCCTACCAGCCCCCAAATCTCTATGTTATCATGGGATAAATAATGGTTTTATTCACAATACCAGTAGTAATTTAAAAAGTGTGGTGCCAGTGCAAACATTGCAAACCAAATGAATATAATAGATAATTCAGAAATAAATTCAAGAACATATAAGAAAGTATTCAAATTAGTGGGAAAAGAGATTATTCAATCATGATATTTGAGCAGTTGTCTAGCCATTTAGTAAAAAATAAAACTGAATCCCTTTTAATATTGGTGACTGGCCAGTATGGGGATCCAAATCCTTGACCTTAGTGTTATCAACACCATGCTCTAACCAACTGAGCTAACCTGCCAGCCTGTAAGACTGAATCTCTAACTCATTTTTACACCTAACAACAATAACAATAAGAATGTCATAGTAATAATTCCTTTTGCATAAATAAACTTACTCATAGGAAACAATGATTAAAATATTTATAAACTGAGTGTAGAAAAAGCCTTTCTAACTATGTCATAAAAACTGAAAACAAAGGTGGATAAATTTGATTACATCAAAATACTGTATAGCAAAATCAGATAAACAAGAAACAAACAAAAAACCCCAAACAACAAGACTTACAATGATGTTATTGCAGCATTATTTATAAAACTGAAAACTTAAAAACCATTTATATATTCATTTATATGGGACTACTTAATTAAATTACAGTATATGCCCATTATAAAATACTATAGTAAAATTAAAACCAAAGTTGTAATATTTCATGAATTTGAAAGATAACCAAACATACTATTGTCAGTGAAACAAAAGGAGGGTACAGTGCAGTATTATAATATTAGACAAGTGTATATATGAGTGTTTGTGTATGTATGTTATGAACAATATATACAATATATAAATTTCTATAATAGAAAGGTTAAAAGAAACTGTTTTGAGTTAATATAATATCTCAATCTCCATTTTAATATATTTTATGTGACAGGCACTATTCTGGGCAGTTAAATACACCACTTTTCCCTTTTTATATGCTAGAAAGTTTCAGATAGTGTGAGCAACTTGCCTTGAATAAGGGAGGTTGGGCAGCGATTAAGACACAACCTGAGGCCTTATTCTTAGTCTAGTGTTTCTCCCACCACACAATCTCCAGTCTTAAAGAGAAGATCATCATTTTAATCCAATCTTTTTTTTTATCCCTACTTAATCAGAGAAAAAACAATTAAGATTAAGCTGCTGATGTAGATACTATACTGGATCCTTGTTTCTTGTTAAAAAAAAATAAATTTATTTATTAAATAAACTCTTAAAAAATAAATAAATAAAACTGATAGTACTATGACAGGTATCAAAGAAAGTACCCTCCACTGATTTGTCTGCAGGTTGCCAAGGAGCTACCTACCACTGCTAGTATGCTTCCCAAGGATGACATCTGTTGGTATAATATGTGTGCATAAGATGGACTGAGAACCGCCTAGGACATTTGAAACCAAGTAATATCTACCTCAGCTATTTGAGGACAGCTACTGGAAAAGATCTTTTTTTTCCCAGCCTGTGATTCAGTTTTATGAATCTATTCTTAGTCACCTGTGCCCCCAGAGATAAGCTTGATTCACACAAGAGATCTAGATAGGGTAAGGAGAGACTTGGAAGTGAGGGGTTGTTTCTGCTCACTTTCAAAGTGGAGGGGAAAGCAAGATCGCTGCTCGTTTGTCTTTATCCAGATGACTCCTCTCATTCAGGAAAGAGATGGCCCACTGAAGAGTTTATTTCACAGTCAGATGCTTCATTAAAATAACTACAGGATTGATACAAAATCTAGAACAAATCTGGCATTTTAATCCTCACAACAGAGTCGAACTGACTGAAAACCTGTGCAGGTAAAAAGTCAACTTGAAATATCTGAGAACAAAAATTGCAAAACACAAGACTACCTCACAGTGTTCTATGACTTCTTAAGTGACTATGTAGAAATTTTCTAGCAAAAACAAGGTATGTAGGTCAACTGTCTCATCTCCATATTTCATTCTGTTAAGTAAGGGCACCGATTCTCTTATTCTTGATCAAAGTCCTTATTTGTGTTTGCTACCCTTCTTCAAGTAAAGTAGTGCATAATTTCAAACTAATGTTGAAAAATGACACTTTTATATTGTAACTTGGATAAGCAGTGACTATCAGAAAAAGGTAAATGCAGCAGTTCTGGGGGTATGAATTCTGCATGCATATGAAGTCTGCTGTGTGGCTTCAATGCACATACCTAGTGCTGCTGTGCAGACATTTTTTTTTTCACAATACATTTTATATTATTGAAGTAGGTCTATTAAAATAACATACTTTTTAGAAGATGACATTTGGAATCAAAGCAGTTAATAGGTAAAATATAAAAAACATAGAGAGCCAGGAATCGAGGTTGATGTCATCATTGCATCAAATATTTTAGTAAATTTATTATCAGTTGTTAAAAATATAATAATATGCAAGGATCCCCAAACCAGGTTTTTCTTCATATTCGACCATTGGTTTTAATATGCATATTAGAAAACAACTGTACTGGATAGGTTACTGGCACTTGGAGGATTAGTACATTTGAAGCTTTTAGATATAAACATCAGGTGGGTTTTGTGATATTAGATATTCAAAAACTGTTTTGAATATCCAGGATGGAATTTTCTTTAAAAGAAACTGAAAATGAAAGATATTCATAATAAGAATAAATCCCTAAAATTGTTCTGTGTGTGTGTGTGTGTAGATGCATGCAAAATTGTTGTTGCTAAACAGTCAGATTAAAAGTCCCTAATGTTCCTTATTTTTATCTTTTTACTTTTATTTAGTGTGGATTATATATAGCACACACTGTATACATAATAAAATACAAATACATTTCTTCCTGCACTATTAACTTCGGTCATTTCTTTTAAGAAATTGAGGGACATGTGCTTATCGAAGCATGTTATGCAAATTATTGGCATAAAAGGATTTTTAACATGTAGGTAGTGTAGAACATGTCATAGTGACAATTCTTACATTCCGTATTCATTTATCCCAACAATTACCACAGTTATGCAGGCTTTCTCCATGTAACCATTTCACATGCACGTTGAAAAGTGAGGCATGCGCATGCACCTGCAAGATACTGGAATTATATCCTGAACACTTTATCTCTGAGTTGTGGTATGGACTCTGTAATTCTCCTCTGTTTATAAAATTGCATACATGAGAAACCCTAGCAAGGTGAGTTTGTCTATTCAAAATGCTTAAAGCAGAAATATGTTAACATGAAAGGAATTTTCCCTTCACTCGTTTTAGACCCAGTCACATGGTCAGAGGCTGGAATTTACACCAGACATTTTCAGAAACCTTCTGGTAGCCATATTACTGCTTTCTTCGAAAGAGACACATTGCCTATGTCCTAGCTGCATTTGCAAAACGGTGCTCCTCATGACACATGATCCCATTTAAAAAATATTCTTTACAAACAAATTTTATGTTATAAAGGAGAAAAATATGACTATCATCTGTGCAATCTGCTATTTTACATTGTCAGAAATGTCTTTTTAAAGAAAAGCTCTACAGTAATCAATCATGTGACACAGTGAGGTCTTTCTCCTTTTTCGTTTAAGAATACCATATTTTATCTGTGAGGAAGGCAATAAGAAATATATAAAAATGCTACTAAAATACCAGTATGACTTTTTAGTCATTTGCAAATGCACAGTGTCCCACATTTGCTGGAATAAGGCTTCGCATACCCAGCTTGTCAATTTGAACAATTGCGTGGAGATGGGACAGATGGGCAGCTGTTTTTTCTTTTAATCTCAGATTTTATTCCTTTACTTTAAATAATGTTGAAAATGTTTTTTTAAGTGAAAAAAATAGGCTTGCTTTAAAAAATAAAATAAAATTGTACATATTGAACTATTAATGAAGAAAGATACTTTTTATTACTTGGATTAACACTCTCTAGCTCATTTTAACTGAAAACAATATATTTTAAGTTATACTCTGCTGATACTGATCATTATTTGTATCATAATTAATAGACAGACTATCTTTTCAGTTTTATAGGAATAGACAAAAATACTGATTAAGTCAAATTTAAATAATCAACTGGGCATCCTTATTTCTCTCTTTTTGCTTATAGAATTTTTATGTTTTGATCCCAAATATAAACTCCTTTTTAGCTGTACAGTATACAATAAGCTAATCTGAACTAAAATTATTTTTAAAACCCTTTTGTTCTTATAAAAACATGGTAAGAATGACTCTATTTTTAAAACGGCATTTCTTTTTTCTATCATAATTACTTCCCCATATTATGAAAGAATAAAGATTTAAATAATGCCCTAACTAAATTGACCAAAGATTATAAGTAATGACTTTTCACTATGCACAAATCTTCTGTAATTAGAAAGGGAGGCAAATAATCTATAATGAATGAGCTTAATATATAAGTACTGAATACTTAACATAGATTCTTTTATACTCTTGCTCAAGTGAAAAAAACTACATTTATATTTTTTCCTGGGTGGAATCCCCATTTTCTGGGTATAGATCAATAGGGTAAAAAGCTCAACTCAGAAAAATCACACACACAAAAAAATAGCATTTTAATTAGTTGAAAACTAATTAAATGGAAATATTTTTAAATAGCAAAATGGTACTTGCGATTATTCCAGATAATGTAGCTGACCAAAAACTATTTCTGCATTCTACTCAAAAATCTGAATTTTTTGCTCTTCTATTAGTAAAAATCATTTCATTGGTTAGTTCCAAACTATGCAGTAATGTTGACATGTGATAATTTCATATAGCAAATATAGTCCTTTTTAATGATTTTAATGAATTAAATCTTTTGGTACAACAGAGGTTGATTAAAGAACCTATTCTAATATCTTAATTTTAAACAGATTACAATGCTTTATAAATCTAAACTGTTGAAACCCATTTTTAATTTCTTTAAAACTGATAAACTTCTCTGCTCTTCCCAAATTTCAAATTTAATTAAATCCACAACATAACCATACTGAAGGGAAAAGGCCGGTTTTATTTACATAACGTAACAATAGCAATAACAATGAATGAATAGCACTAAACCAGTATCAGTCTTAACCACAAAATATTACTCTTGACCTCTTCTATGAACAGGACTTTTTCTACCCATCCAGGAATAGCATTCAATTTTGCATGAGAATAACTACTGAATTAGAACTCAAGTGAAAAAATACATTTTTGGAAGTAAATCGGGGCATTTAATATCACCATCTATAGGTTCAAAGGTACAAGGAACATTGTAGCTACAGAATATAAATTTTGGTATTGTAAACATAGAAACAGTATTTAAAACCAGAATAGGGGAATGGCATCACCTTGAGAGTGAATATAGGTGTGTGTGGGGGGAAGATCTAAGGTTTAGAGTTCCAGGAAATAAGGAGAAACTAGCATAGTGACCAAGATGAAGTAACCAGAAATGTCAAAGAAATGATGGACATCAAGAGAAGAAAGTGAATCTAGAAGGAGTAAGTAGGGAATCAATTGTGTTCAATATTACAGATAGTGCAAATATTATCAGAATTGGCCATTAAAATTAGCAGTTGGATGTCTTTGATGACCTTGAAAAAAGCAATTCCAGTGGAATGGGAGTGGGCAGGAGGGACCAGATTGCAATAAGTACAAGAGAGTATGTTAAGAAAGAAATTGGTGTCAGTGGATAGCGAAATTCCTCAAGCAGTTTTGCTGTAAAGAATAGAAAGACATGGGCTGGTAGCTGTAGAGCAAAGTGGTATCAATGGAGGATTTTCATTAAGGGTCAGTTAATAGCATACTTGTAAGTTAAAGGGAATGTTTGAATAGAAAGGGAAATATTCATGATGCTTCTGGAAGTATGGAGAAATGGTGGAGGAAACAAGAATGCATGGGGTCTTCTGCACAGGTGGAGACACTGCCCTGGGTAGAAACATGAATGGACATGGTAACAAGAGAGGTGTTGGAATATACGAGCATAGGTACTAGTAGGTGGGCGATACATTAATGAGAACTCATGGAGGTTCTCTTGAGATAGCTCCAATTTTCTCAGTGAAATAGGAAGCTAAGCCATTAACTGACAGTGATAATAAAGAGGGTGGCACTGGAAGTTTAAATAAATAATAAAAATCATTAAACAGTCATCTAAGAGAGTGGAAGAGAAAATGGATTAAGAAAATATAGTATGATTGCACTAAGAGACGCACTTCAAGTTATTGATAATGAATTTAAAGTAAAACCAGTTATCATGGCTGTGTGCTTTTCTTAGTTTTCCCCATCATATTAAACTGTGCAGGTGCAGGCACATAGAAGAAATAAAGTTTTACCTAACTAGAGTTGTAGTTTTATTAGAAGAATTATGATGAAGCAAGAGAGAAGCATAGGAGTTGATGATGTATGCAACAGAATGATTATAATGATTGAACAAGGGATTTAAGGTAGATAAAGAGAAAATAAAGATATTAGGAGGTGAGGGACAGCATAAAGCTGGCAAAATTGATGCTAACTAGGTTTAGGTGGGGTTGAGGAATGTAGGAGTTGAGATATTAAAAGTTGTGACCCAGAAGATAGGAGGCCAGAGTCCAAAAATGGATGTTTGAAATTGAGATTATGGTGTTATCTCTCTTGGAAGTAAAAAGGTCAAGAGGCCAATCAAGATGGTGGAATAGACAGCCCACAGTGTCACTCTCTCCCACAAATCAACCAAGTTATAACTATTAAAAATTAACAACAGCCAAGCTGGGACCACTAGAGATCAGGGGAAGAGGAGGAGAGACCTACAGAGTTCATGAAGGCAGGAGAAGCCATGATGAGAGAAAGGATCTCTACAACCATTTGGAATTCAGGCTCATCCAGGCTGGGGCTGGTGAGCACAAGGAGCAAGAGCAGGCAGAAGCCATAGCTGTGCCCTTTGTATGAAGTTGTTTGGAGGTGGCAGGGGAAAAGAGGGCCTTGGTGGTCCCCAGGCCAGCAAGACCACTAATAAGGTTCCAATGGACCCACATGGGAGTGAAGGGCCACAGACAGCTGAAAAAAGGAGCCACTCAGAGGCTGGTGAGTCATTGCAAGGTACCAGTGCATGGCCTGACCCATGGGAAGTGTTTGGAGCACAGGTGGTGGGTGAGACGGGCCACTGGGGAACATTGGGGCACAGCACGGACAACTGATCTGTCCTCCAGTCAGTGCAGGACCACTCAGTTGAGACTGGTCAGGAATAAAGAACTGCAGGGGGTGCAGTTTGCAGAAAGGACTCAGGGCCAGACCAGAGTTTCTACACAGCCCAGGTGTACTAGACCTCATGAGACCCACAAGTACCTATAAAGTCAACCATTAAAACCTGAGCTGCACAAAAAGCTTTCCCCAGGGAATCAGGAGCAAAGCAGCAATTAAGCTCAACTACAGGGCTCAAGTGCTGGTCCCCACAGGAAGTTCCCCCATTTTAAAAGTAAGCAAAGAACAACAAATTAGTTCCAGTGCAGAATTTAAGTACTGGAAATAGTGAATAATCCAACACAGAACTGGAAGAAAAAACAAAATATCTACAGACCAGAGACAAAGTTTGATATTAACTAGGAAACATCTCACATCACCAAAGAACACTATAAATGCTAGAAGGACTAGAAGCCCCTTGGGCTCCCAAGCCAGGGAGTGGAGAGGGCCAGGAGCCTCAGCCATGCCCCTCAACACCCACAATCAGCCCAGTGATGACCACTGAACTGCCGAGGAAGTGCCTCGAGCTCCGGAGCTGAGGCAGTGGGCGCTGAGGGCTTCAGCCACACTCCCCTGACTCTGTGCCCAGCCCAGCAATGACCAAGCCACCACTGGAAGCCCCTTGGTCTCCTCTGCAGGAATGAGGGTGTGCCACAGGCCCCAACCACACCTGTCCTCCTTCCTCCTTCTCACACCCTATTTCCTTTTGCCTTCCTTTCTTCCCCTCTATCCCAACTGCTCCACAACATCTTAGAATGTAAAAATAATAATAATAATAATAAATAAACTTTAAAAAAAAGGTCAAGAGAGTGATTATGGAAGTAAAGCTGAGATACAGAAGGAAACAAAACCATTGAAGAGAAGAAGTCAAGGAACTGAGGAGTCAACGTATTAGAAAGCTCATCTGTGGATATCAAAATCACCAGAACTATGAGAAAGAGTAAAGTTAGAGAAACTGATGGTGGTCCTGCATCTAAAATCTTGAAGGGTTAAAGAAAAAAGAAAAATGAATGCTACAAAGAATGATATTGGTATAATCTAATGATAAGACATTCAAAGTGATGATGCTTAGTGAAGAAGGAAGGAAAATGATTTGGGTGCAGCAATGATTAATTTACCCCATTTCAAGTTCACTCAGTTGCTCAATAACATTTTTAAAGTATGTTTAGAGTGACAGGAACTATGCTAAATGTTTACATATATTATCTCATTCTGATTCATAAAATAACATTATTTGCATTTTACTGTTGAGCAAACAAGGTTAAGAAATTTGCCCAAGGTTATTCAGCTATTGTTTAATCTCTCCTATACTGTGTTTCTTTCAACCCAAAGTGATGCCGACCCAAATTTCTTTACACTGAGCAACGTCTGCTCTGTAATCATTGCGAGAGAAGCTCTGCAAACTCCCTCTCTAAACAACAATAATTAGTGAAAATTATACTAAAAAAATGTAATATCTGAAAGTTATCCCAGGGCTTACAATGAATTAAGAAACATGTGGTCAAGAAAATCTATTCAGAACAGTAGATTTGTAGATTCAGTAAAAAATAGTGAGTCTGGGTCACTTGAGCCAGGACCTGGTATCTTTTGCCTCTTGTCCTCAGCTCAACATGACAGAAGCTCTCTTCTAACCAGATATGGCCAAAAAGACTGGTCCTCCACTCCCCGATGCTCCTCATCAGGGACTATGGTATCTCCCTGGGAGGGGCAGGCCACTGGCATTGCGCATTCCCTTCAGCTTCATGCTATAGAGACTGAATTCAAGATGACTACATATGAGAAGTCAATAATCCTTTTTCTCTATATATCCCCCACTTGTAGGAAAGAAGCTCTACCCTAGATTCATTAGGCCAAGAATAATGAGGTCCTTATCACATTCACTCCAGCTTGCTTATAGGGAGGAGATCCCACATGGGGAGAAGCAAGTGGGAAAGACAAGAGGCCTCTTCCCACTAAGGAAGTAGAGATGTCACTCGGAGAGAAGCAAGCCAGAGATTTTTCCTGAAGGGGAGACGTAAGTCATAAGACAGAGGTCCAAAATCTCTCCTAAGGAAAATAAAGTTCCAGCCTACTGTGACTCTCAGAAATAATGGCAATTTTGGTGGTAAGCAAAAAGAGGAGGCTAGTACTGTATGAGAGTAACGAACTAAGCCATAAGCTAGCCAGTTTATCAGAGAGACCCAAGGACAAAGAAAGCTGGGAAGATCCCTCCCGGGATTAGAATAAACCTCAAAGATTTGCCTAAAAAATATTCCTGCAAAGGGGCTTAAATTTAATTGGACAGTAGGGTGCTTATGCTGCAGGGAATTGTCAAAAACAATAGCACAGCTAATCGGCAATTAGTGGAGCCTAGCATGTGGGTGTGATCAGGAAAAAGAATGTCAAAGAGAGCCCTGAGATAACCACCATCATCTCAGAATGACGTTGAACATGTCCAGTGCTGTACCCACTGAAGAGTGACATCGGTAGCTTCACACAGTGAAGGAAATAGACTTTACTAAAACAGTCCAGGAAAGCCAATAACCAGATAGTCAAGCAAACTACAGTAAAATCCCTGGAGATGTGAGAGAGTATCTAGAGTTGTTACAATGCATTACCAAAATTGATGAGACGTGCAAAGAAATAGGAAAGTGTGACCCATACACAGAAACAAAAGAAGGCCACAAAAACTGCCTGGGAGAGGGTTCAGATGTCAGGACATAACAGAGTAAGTCTCAAGAGCAGTCATTATAAATATGTTCAATGAACGGAAGGAAACCATGCTTAGAAAATTAAAGAAAGGCATGATGACAACCATCTCATCAAATAAAGAATATTAACAATGAGAAAGAAACAAAAAAGAATCAAGTAAACCATAAAAAGAAATTCTGGAGTTGACAAGTAAGTTAACTGAAATAAATAAAATCCCTGGTAGATTTGAAAAGAGAAAAACTTGAAGATAAATTTATTTAAAAATATGCAAATCAAAGAAAAGAGATAATAAAGAATGAAAAGAAAAATTAACACCAACATATACCAACATATATGTAATAGAAATATAAGAAGGGGAGGAAAGAGAAAGGAGTATAAAAATATTTGAAAACATAATTGCCAAAAACTTCCAAAATTTAATGAAAAATATTAATCTCCACATGAACTTCAATTAGAATGAACATGAAGAGATTCACACCCAGATACATCATAGTAAAAATGCTGAAAGAGAAAGAAAAATTTGAAAGCAGCAAGAGAAAAATAACAAGCCACATACAAAGGAACCCTGTAAGATAAACGGAAAAAAAAGAGGCCTGAAGGCAGTGGGATGACATATTCAAAGTGTTAAGAGGATCAACCAGGAATCTTATTTTTTTCTAAAATGAAGTTGAAATAAAGACATTCCCACATAGAGAAAAACAGATCATTCATTGCTAGCAGATCCATATTACAAAAAATATTAAAGGAAATTCCTTAGGCTGAAAGCAAGTAATATGAGACAGTAATTCATATTTATCCCAAAACCACAAAAATCAGACATGAAAAGAAGAGCAGTGAGAAAACTAATTAAGTAAACACAAAATAAAATATAAATGCATATTTTTTTTCTCAATTGATTTTAAAAGAATATGCATGTAATTGCATTACTAAGCTATAACATGTAGAAATGTAATATATTTGACTATAACAACACAGAGGAGGTGAATGAAAGCAAAGTTGTATTGAAGCAAGAAAATGACACCAGGTAATAATTTAAATTCATAGCAATAAGTGAAGAGATCCAGAACTTTGAAATAAGAAGGCTAATATGACAAACTCTCTCTCTCTCTCTCTTTTTATATTCTCTTTTTCATTATTCAGCATCTTAAAAAAATTAGTTAAAATAATTGTTATAAAAATGCACTGCTGGATTTTAACAAATATTCATGTAATATATATAAGAATAATAGCACAAAATGAGAAGAGGAAATAACGTTACGTAGAAGTAATATCTCCATGTCTTACTGAAGTTAAGTTAGTATAAATCTGATGTAGATTCTGATATGTTGAGATGTCTATGGTAAGCCCTAGAGCAACCACTAAGAAAATAACTCTGAAAGTTATAGAAAAAAAAATCGCTACCAGAGTTAAACTATTGCACTAGAAAATATTCGCTTAATGCAAGAGAAAACAGTAAAGAGGGAAACAGAGGAACAGAAAAGAAACAACTTATAGGACACGAAAGAAAACCAGCAGACATTAAATATATATATATATTAATAATAACATTAAAAGTGAAATTATTAAACAAAGTAATAAAAAGGCATAGTTGTTAGACTCAATAAACATCAATGAAATGCAAGTATATGCTATAGAAGACACATTTTTTATTTTTATTTTTATTTTTTTGGCAGCTGGCCAGTGTGAGGATCCAAGCCCTTGACCTTGGTGTTATAATATAGTACACTAACCAAGTGAACTAACCAGCCAGCCCCTAGAAGACACATTTTAGATTCCAAGGTACAAATAAAGTAGATTGAATAAAAAAACATGGCAAAAGATATGTTATGTAAATGTCAACTATAAGAAAGCTGAAGTGGTTATACTAATATTAAAAAAAATATAGTTAATGAAACAAAAATGTTAACTGAGAAGAAATGGGATATTTTATGAAGTGCCAATCTATCAAGAAGATATAACAATTATAAACATACTAGCATGAGCTCCTAATAACTGAGCCTCAAAATGCATAAAGCAAAAGCTAACAGAACTGCAGAGAGAAATAGGCAATTCACCAATCATAGCTGGGGGACTAATACCTCACTTTAAATGATGGATATGACTACTAGGCAAAAGATCAAAGAAATAGAAGACTTTAACAACAACATAAACCAAATAGACCAGTTGACATATGTAGAACAATCTACTCAATAACACCAGAATACACATTCTTCTTAAGAGCACATGGAGAATTTCCCCAAATAAAGCATTTGCTGGATTATAAAACAGGCCTCTGTAAATTTAAAATAATTAAAATCATACAAAGTATATCCTCTGGCCACAAGGCAATGAAGTCAGAAATCAATATCAAAATAAATTTGGGAAATTCACAAACACATAGAAATTCAACAACACGCTCTTAAATAACCAATGTTCCAAAGAAGAAATCACAAAGAAAATTAGAAAATACATTGAGACCAATTAAAATAAAAACACAACATATCAAAACTCATGGGATGCACTAAAGCAGTACTGAGAGGGAAATTTATAGCTAAAAGTGCCTACAGTTGCCCCTCCATATCTGCAGGTTCCACATACATGGATTCAACCATTTATGGATTAAAAATATTCAGAAAAAAGACAATAAAAAAAGAATATAACAAAAAAAAGAATATAATATAAAAATAGGGCCGGCCCATGGCTCACTCAGGAGAGTGTGGTGCTGATAACACCAAGGCCACAGGTTTGGATCATATATAGGGATGGCCAGTTGGCTCACTGGCTGAGTGTGGTGCTGAGAACACCAAGCCAAGGGTCGAGATCCCCTTATAGGTCATCTTCAAAAACAAACAAACAAGCAAACAAACAAACAAAAAATAAATAAAAAATAATACAAATTTTAAAATCAATACAGTAAACAACTATTTACGTAGTATTTACATCTAGAAATGGTTTAAAGTATATGGGGGGATGTGCATAGATTATATGCAAATACCACACCATTTTATATAAGGGATTTGAGCATCCTCAGATTTTGGTATCTGTGGGGGTCTGGGAATCAATTCCCCATGGATACCAAAGGATGACTGTGTATTATAAAAGAAGAAAGGTCTCAAATTGGTAATACAACTTTCCACCTTAAAACACTGGAAAAGTAGAGCATGTTAAACTTAAAACAAGCAGAAGGAAAGAAAAAATAAAAATTAAGTACAAATTAATAAAATACAAAATAGAAAGACAATAGAAAAAAATCAATGAAACCATAAATTATTTATCTGAAGACATCAACAAAATTGACAAACCTTTAGTCAGACTGACCAAGAAAAAAATAGAAAAGACTTGAATTACCAAAAACAAGCAAAGAAGACAGAACATCACTACTGACCTTAGAGAAACAAAAGTATTATAAGGGAATACTGTGAATAATTATAAGCCAACAAATTATTTAATTTTAATGAAATGGACAAGTTCCTGGAAAGACATAAAGTACTGAAAATAACTCAAGAAAAAACAGGAAACCTAAATAAGCTTTTAATAAATACAGAGATTGAATTAATATGTTTGGAATCTCAAGACCATGCTAAGGATGGGTAATTTGGTAGGAGGACTCCCAGTACCCAGCATATAATTGTATTTACTGCCATGACTTTTTACAGTGAAAGGATACCAAGCACAATGACCAAGTGAAAAGGTGAATAGGGAAAAGTCCAGGGAAAAAAACCCACAAGCTTCCAAGGGTCATCACTCATTGGAATAACAAAGGACCCACATAATTCCCCCAAGGAACAAGTTGTGAGAACATGTGTGAAATGTTGTCAACTACAAAAGCTCATGTGAGACTCAGCATCCAGGGGCTACTCTGTAGGCAACTTCTGCCTAGCATGTACCAAAACTCACAGTAGGAAAACAGGTGTTCAGCATAAACCACAGTGTTTATACAAACTATTAAGGCATGGTTATCCACTCATCAATTCTGAGAATAGTGGGAATCCTTCCCGAATCCAAGTTCCCATACACCAGCTAACTGTGAGTTGAACTTTCTAAGGATCTTAAGCCAGCTATGTTAACTTGTTTCTGCACAATTAGAAAATTTAAAACTTTCCCCAAATCAATGCCAAGGTCTAGGTTTTTCCACTGGGAATTCCACCAAACATTAAAAAAAAATAATATCAAAATTTACATAAACTCTCCCTAAACACAAGAAGAGTAAACAAATCTTAACTCATTATTTGTGGCCAGTATTACCTTGATTTCAAATGTCACAAGAATGGAAAAATATCAAATTATTTTAAATAAATGTATGAAAAAAAAATCCTAAAAAATATAGTTGATTCTTGTTATTTACAATTGTTATGTTCTATAAAGTCATTGAGGACACTGAATTTATAAGTACTAAACCAATGTTTTTGAGGTAAATACAGACTTAGATTCCTCTGAGCTCCTGGTCACAACATTTTCATCAACTGATCAATATATAGCCTTGTTTTATATGCGTGTCTCTGTTTAAAGCCACCTTCTTTAATATGTAAATTGTTGATTCATTAACATTGAACTCATTGCCAACAGCTCTATAACTCATTCCTGAAAAGAGTTTATGTAACAGAAGTATTTCTACCTAAGGCACATGACAGCCTTCTTGCACTTAGAAGCACTACACAGCCCTCAGAAGTAATCTTGGGGCCATTTTTAATAAAGAAATCACCAACAAAAAGCACAAACATGCAAAAAAAAAAGTGACACTAAATAGACCACAAAAAGGATACTTGTTTACAGTATGAATACTGAAACAAGAAGGCAGAGAATCACTGTTTTAGATTTCAGCTGAGAATATACATATCAGGTGACAAATCTTCCACTGTTCTGTGCGTGTCCACAAATGACCACAAAAGTGCCCCTAGTATTGATTTGGAGATTACAAGTACATTTTAACAAGTAAATAAATTCACAAATACAGAAGCTGCAAATGATGAAGATTGATTGGGATAGCAAACAGATTTCCAGCAACATGAAAAAAAAGGTTATACAACATGACCAAGTGAAATTTATCTCAAAAATACAAATTGGGTGTACATCAAAAAATCAATTAATATAATATACCATACCAACAGAAAAAAGACAAAAACCAGATAATCTCAATAGCTTCAGAAAAATCATTTGACAAAACCAAGTATCTGTTAATGATAAAAAAAAAAAAAAAACATTCAACACTCTGGAAATAGAAAGGAACTTGTGCCACCTAGTACAAGGCATCTATGAAAAACTAACATTAAACTTAGTGGTGGGCCAGCATGCAACACAGCAAGTAGGCCTCACCACTGCTGCCCGACTAAATCGCCAGCCCAACTGAGTGCACACGGATCAGAGAGGCGCCCAGCCAGAGAAGTGGAAGCTTTGCAGAGACCACACGCCCAGAGGTGCCAGCACATGATGCAGCAGGTAGGCCTAGCCGCCGTTACCTGACTCCATCCCCAGCCTGACCAAGTGCATGCTGACCTGAGAGGCACCTCCCGGAGATGACCAAAGCCTGAGGAGACCATGCACCCAAGGCACTGGTGGACAACTGAGCACACACTGAGGCAGCCATACCAAATCAGTAGCACCAGCAGCATAATAGCCAGACAATAGTGTCAAACCAGTGGACTGTGAAATCCCCTGCCACAATGACTAAACATCAAAAGAAAGATACCAGAAATATGAAAAATAAAGAAAGTACACCACCAAAGGGTAATAACACTCAAGCTCTAGATCCTATAGAACAAGAAGCCCTTGAAATGTCTGACAAGGAATTTTGAGTGACAATTCTAAGGAAACTAAATGAGATACAAGAAAACACAGCTAGACAACACAATGAAATGAGGAAAAGTATACAGGACCTGAATGAAGAAATGTACAAGGAAATCAATACCCTGAAAAAAAAAATGTAGCAGAGCTTGCTGAGCTGAAGAATTCATTCAATGAAATGAAAAACACAACAGAGAGTTTAACCAGCAGGCTTGCAGAAGCAGAAGAACGAACTTCTGACCTTGAAGATGGGCTGTTTGAAATAACACAGGCAGACAAAAAAAAAAAAAAAAAAGAAAGAAAAGAAAAAAAGAATTAAAAACATTGAAGAAAATCTAAGAGAGATATCAGACAACCTTAAACACTCAAACATCTGAGTCATGAGTATTCCACAGGCGAGGGAAAAGGAGATTGCATTCAAAACATATTCAACAAAATAGTGGCAGAAAACTTCCCAGATATAGGAAAAGACACATGTCTTCAGATTCAGGAAGCTCAAAGATCCCCAAACATATTCAACCCAGAAAGGTATTCTCCAAGACATGCTATAGTCAAAAAGGCAAAACTAAAAGACAAAGAGAGAATCTTAAAAGCTGCAAGAGAGAAGTGTCAAATCACCTATAAGGGAGCCCCAATCAGACTAACATCAGACTTTTCATCACAAACCTTAAAAGCCAGAAAAGAATGAGATGATATATTCAAAATACTAAAAGACAGAGATTGACAGTCAAGAATAGTCTACCCAGCAAGGCTATCCTTCCAAAATGAAGGGCAAATAGTATATTTTTCAAACAAACAAAAACTGCAGGAGTTCACTACCACATGACCACCCTTACAAGAAATTCTCAAGGGAGTACTGGGTTTGGTAACTGAAAAATAACTACCACTGCCATAAAAACCAAAGAAAAATCAAAATCCACTAGTTATACAAAAATGGCAACAATGAAGAGAAAACAAACAAACAAAAGAAGTTTATCTACATTTCAAGGAACCAACAAATACAGAAAACAAACAGTAAATCAGAAAGAAAGGAACAAAAGACACTTAAGACATCCAAACAAAAATCAATAAAATGCTAGGAGTAAATCAACAACTTTCAATAACAACTCTTAATGTAAAAGGATTAAATTTCCCAATCAAAAGACACAGACTTGCTGTCTGGATTAAAAAGGAGGACCCAACAATATGCTGCCTTCAAGAGACCCAACTCACCCCTAAAGACTCACATAGACTAAGAGTGAAAGGATGGGAAAAGATTTCCCATGCAAACAGAAATGAAAAATGAGCTGGAGTAGCTAATCTTATATCTGATAAAATAGACTTTAAACTAAAAGCCATAAAAAGAGATAATGAAGGCCACTACATAATGATAAAAGGACTGATCCATCAAGAAGAAATAGCAGTCATAAATATATATGCACCCAATGTTGGAGCAGACAGATTTATAAAGCAAACTCTCTTAGACATAAAGAAGGAAATAGACACTAATACCATAATAGCAGGGGACTTGAACACCCCATTGTCAATATTGGACAGATCATCTAGGCAAAGAATCTAGGCAAAGAAACACAAGATCTAAACAGCATTCTAGACCAATAGGACCTGGCAGATATCTACAGAACATTATATGCAACAACCTCAGAGTATTCATTCTTCTCATCAGTACATGGATCATTCTCCAGGATAGATCACATGTTAGGTCACAAATCAACTCTCAACAAATTCAAAAAATTGGAATTATCCCATGTATTTTTTCAGACCACAATGGATTAAAATTAGAAATCAATAACAAACGAAATTCTGGAAACTATACAAACACGTGGAAATTAAACAGCATTCTACTTAATGACATATGGGCCCATGAAGAAATCAAACAGGAAATCAAAAAATGTATTGAAACTAATGAAAACAATGATACATCATACGAAAACCTCTGGGATACTGCAAAAGCAGTACTAAGGGGGAAATTTATTGCATTAAATGCTAACTTCAGAAGAATGGAAAGATGGCAAGTGAAAAACCTAACACTTCACCTTAAAGAACTAGAAAAACAAGAATAATCCAAACCCAAAGTTAGCAGGTGGAAAAAAATCATTAAGATCAGATTAAGATCAAAAATCAATGAAATTGAAACCCAAAAAACAATACAAAAGATCAATGAATCAAAAAGTTGGTTTTCTGAAGAAAAGATAAATAAAATTTACAAACCATTAGCAAGGCTAACTAAAACAAGAAGAGAAAAGATCCAAATAAAAAAATTAGAAATGAAAAAGGTGATATTAGAACTGATACCTCTGAAATACAAGAAATCATTTGAGACTACTATAAACACCTATATGCCAACAAATTTCAAAATCTGGAGGAAATGGATAAATTTCTGGAAACACATAGCTACCAAAACTGAGCCAAGAAGATGTAGAAAATCTGAACAGACCAATAACAATAAAAGAGATTGACACTGTTATCAGCAGGTTCCCAACAAAAAAAGACCAGGACCAGATGGATTCACAGCAGAATTTTATGAAACAGTCAAAGAGGAATTGACACGAATTCTCTACAAACTATTCCAAAGGATTGAAACAGAGGCAAATCTCCCAAACTCATTCTATGAAGCAAACATCACCTTGATACAAAACCAGGTAAAGATACAACTAAAAAAGAAAACTACAGGCCAATATCCTTCATGAATATAGATGAAAAATCCTCAATAAAATACTAGGCAACAGAATACAGCAACACATATGCAAAATTATACACCATGATCAAGTGGGATTCATTCCAGGGATGCAAGGTTGGTTCAACATATGCAAATCAATAAATGTGATGCACCATATCAATAAAATCAAACACAAGGACCATATGATCAACTCTATAGATGCTGAAAAAGCATTTGATAAAATTCAACACTCATTCATTACAAAGACTCTCTATAAGTTAGGTATAGATGGAAAATATCTCAACATAATTAAAGCCATATATGATAAACCCACTGACAATATCATCCTGAATCGGGAAAAGCTGAAAGCTTTTCCTTTAAGAACAGGAACTAGACAAGGATGCCCCCTCTCACCACTCCTATTCAACATAGTGTTGGAAGTACTAGCCAGAGCAATCAGAGAAGAGAAGGAAATAAAGGGCATCCAGATTGGAAAAAATGAAGTCAAACTATCCCTGTTTGCAGATAACATGATCCTATATATCGAACAGCCTAAAGCCTCTACAAAAAAAAAAAAAAAAAAAAAAAAAAAACTCTTGGAGTTGATAAATGATTTCAGCAAAGTAGCAGGATACAAAATCAACATGCAAAAATCAGTAGCATTTCTATCATCCAATAGTAAACATGCAGAAAGTGAAATAAAGAAAGCTTGCCCATTTACAAGAGCCACCAAAAAAATAAAATACTTCGAAATTGAGTTAACAAAGGATGTGAAAAATCTCTGTAATGAGAACTACAAACCACTGCTGAGAGAAATTAAAGAAGACATGAGAAGACGAAAAGATATCCCATGCTCTTGGATTGGAAGAATCAACTTTGTGAAATATCCATACTACCCAAAGTGATGTACAAATTCAATGCAATCCCCATCAAAATTCCAATGACATTTTTCTCAGAAATGGAAAAAACTATCCAAACCTTTTTATGGAATAACAAAAGACCATGCATAGCCAAAGCAATTATGAGCAAAAAAATTAAATAAATCTATAGGCATAACACTAGGTGACTTTGAACTATACTACAAAGCTATAATAACCAAAATGGCATAGTACTGGCATAAATACAAACACCTTGATGAATGGAATAGAATAGAGTATCCAGAAATCAACCCACACACCTACAGCCATCTGACGTTTGACAAAGGCACCAAGCCCATACACCGGCGAAGAGACTGCCTCTTCAGCAAATGGTGCTGAGATAACTGGATATCAATATGCAGGAGAATGAAACTAGACCCATACCTCTCGTCATACACTAAAATCAACTCAAAATGGATTAAAGAATTAAGTATACACCCTGAAACAATGAAACTTCTTAAAGAAAACATAGGAGAAACACTCCATGAAGTAGGGCTCGACACAGACTTCATGAATATGACCCCAAAAGCATGGGCAACCAAAGGAAAAATAAACAAATGGGATTATATCAAACTAAAGAGCTTCTGCACAGCAAAAGAAACAATTAACAGAGTTAAAAGACAACCAACAGAGTAGGAGAAAATATCTGCCAAATATACATCTGACAAAGGACTAATATCCAGAATATACAAGGAACTGAAACAATGTTATGACAAAAAAACAAGTAACCCAATTGAAAAATGGACAAAAGAGCTAAATAGGCATTTCTCAAAGGAAGATATAGCCAACAGACACATGAAAAAATGCTCAACATCACTCAGTAGTCGGGAAATGCACATCAAAACCACACTGAGATACCATCTCACCCCAGTTAGGATGGCTAATATCCAAAGACTGTGAACGATAAATGCTGGTGAGTTTGTGGAGAAAAAGGAACTCTCGTACATTGTTAGTGGGACTGTAAACTGGTGCAGCCTCTATGGAAAATTGTATGGAGGTTCCTCAAACAATTGCAGATAGATCTGCCATATGACCCAGCTATCCCACTGCTGGGAATATACCCAGAGGAATGGAAATCATCAAGTCGAAGGTATACCTGTTTCCCAGTGTTCATCGCAGCACTCTTTACAATAGCCAAGAGTTGGAACCAGCCCAAATGTCCATCATTGGATGAGTGGATACGGAAAATGTGGTATATCTACACAATGGAATAATACTCTGCTATAAAAAAGAATGAAATACTGCCATTTGCAATGACATGGATGGATCTAGAGAGAATTAAATTAAGTGAAATAAGTCAGGCACAGAAAGAGAAATATCACGTTCTCACTTATTTGTGGGAACTAGAAATAAATAAATAAATACACAAATAAATGTGGGGGGGAGAAGAAGACCCAACAATTACAATTCCTTGAAGTTGATATGACAAGTAAACAGAAAGGACATTGTTGGGAGGGAGGGGGGAGAGGGAGGAGAGAGGGAGGTTTCGGTAATTGGCCACAATAATCAACCACGTTCTATATTGACAAAATAAAATAAAATAAAAAATAAATAAATACATAATAATAATAATAATAATAATAATAAAAAATAACTGCTAGCATTATTGAATGCTTGTTATGTAGATAAGGAAATGAGCACAGAGGCTCGGTGATGTGACTGAGCTTGTCCTGCTATCAGGAGGTGGAGGAGGATTTCAGTCCAAGCAGTTTGGGATCAAAGATGGCCAACTAGACCAAGGCAGGGACAATATGTCACCAGTGAGACGGGAAAGAGGGGATTCCACAGATTTAAAAAAAAAAAAAAAAAAAAAAACTTAGTGGTGAGCGACTGAATGCTTCCCCCTAATCTCAGCAGTAAAAAAAAGTCCGGACAGGAAAATTAGGCAAAAAAATAAATTAAATTAAAGGTACCCCCCAGGTCAGAAAGAAAGAAATAAGATTAACTCTTTTTACAGATGACATGATCTTGGATACATAAGGTATATCAACTAAAAAAATTATCAGAACTAATAAATGAGTTCAGCTTATTTTCAGTGTTAAAATCAATATATAAAAGTCAATTGTGTTTTTATATACTAGCAATAAACAATCAAAAATGAAATTAAGAAAACAATTCCATTTATAATAGCATCAAAGTGAATAAAATACTTACAAATAATATTAATAAATAAGAGAAAAACTTGTACTGTGAAAATGATAAACACTATTGAAAGAAATTAAAGATGACCTAAATAAATTCAAAGACATCCGTAATTTATGGATTGGAAGACAGTATTGGTAAGATGCCAATTCTCTCCAAACTGATTTTCAGATTCAATACAAAGACCTGGAATCCCATCAGTATTCTTTTCAGAAATTGACAAGTTGATCTTATAACTCATTTAAAAATTTAAAGTACCCAAAATAAGCAAAACAATCTTGTAATGGAAGATCAAAGTTGGAGGACTAATACTTTTTGATTTCAACACTTCCTAGAAAGCTATGGTTATCAAGGCAGTGTGGTACTAGAATGGAGATAGACATGAAGATCAATAGTATAGAACAGTAAGTCTAAAAATAAACTCTCTCATTCACAGTTAATTTTGGACAAAGTTACCAAGACAATTCGATTCTGAAAGAGTAGCCTTTTTGGCAAGTAACAGTACTGGAATAACTGGATTTCCACATGCATAATAATAAAACTGAACCACTTCATCACATCATACTTTTAACTCAAAATGGATGATGTCTCAATATAAGAGCTAAAACTGTAAAATTCATAAAAGAAAATATAGGAGTAATCTTTGTGAATGTGGATTATACAAAGCCTTCTTGGATATGACAGCAAAAGCAAAAGTGAGAAGAGAAAAAATAGACAAATTGGACTTTGTCAAAATTAAACACTCGGGTTTCATTTTATCAAGAAAATGAAAAGGCAGCTCACAGAATGGAAGAAAATATTTGTACACATATATCTGATAAGGGATTTGTATCTAGAGGTATAAAGAACATTTACAACTCAATAATAAAAAGGCAAGTAACATAATTTCAAAATGGGCCAAGAATCTGAAATGTTATTCCTCCAAACAAGATATGCAAATGGCCAATAGGCACATTAAAAGATAGTCAATGTCATTTGTCTTTAGGGAAATACAGATAAAACCACAATGAGGTACCACTTCACACACACTAGGATGGCTAAAATCAAAAAGACGGATTGTAACAAATGTTGGCAAAGGTTTGGGTAAATTGGAACCCTCGTCCACTATTGGTTGGCATGTGTGATGATGCATGCAACTTTGGTAAACAAGTTGACAGTCCCTTAAAATGTTAAATGTAGAGTTACCATATGACCTAGTAAGTCAACTCCTAGGTGTATACCAAGTGATATGAGAACATATGTACACAAAAAATCTTGTACACAAATTTTTATAACAGCATTATTCAGGATAGCCAAAAAGTGGAAAAAATTCTAATGTCTACTAATTGATGAGTGGGAAAATCAAATGAGGTATATGCATTCAATGAAGTATTATTTAGCAATAAAAAGGACTGAAATATAGATTACGCTATGAGATAGGTGAACATTGGAAACATTCATTACACTAAGTGAAGAAAGTCAGTCACAAAAGACCACATATTGTATGATTTTATTTATAAGAAATACCCAGAATATACAAATCTATACAGACAGAGAGTATATCAGTATTTGCCTAGAGCTGGGGTATTAGAGAGAAATGAGGAGTTACTGTTAACAGGAAGAGAGTGTTTTTTAGGGGTTGTGAAAATTGATTTTGGTGATAGTTGCAAAATATACCAAAAAAAAAAAAAAATACTGAATTGTAAATATACCAAAAAGCCATTGAATTGTACACATTAAATGGGCTAAGTGTATAGAGTGTGAATTTTGACTCAAATATGTTGTTATATTATAAAAATCACATTTTTTAATCTGTCCATGTCAAAGTGTGACAGTACCTAGTGCTAGCATGTATTCCAATGCTGTCTCCTAGTTATACCCTAATCACCTCCTTACTTACATTACTACAAGTAATCTACTAAAGAAACTGTTTCTAGTTTCAATGATCCATCTGTTGCAACATTAATTTTATAAAAATACTGTTTTCATTAAATAACTCCCTTGCTCAGTATCAACATCTTTAATCTCTTCATTTGACCATTTAAAGCCCACAATCAGCTGGCCCACATTAACCATTGTATTAGGCAGAATTAATAACGTCTCAAAGATGACCATATCCTAATTCCCAAACCTTTAAATATATTACTTTACATGGCAGAAGAGATTACAGATGTGATTAAATATATTTCTTGAAATGGGAAGATTATCCTGGATGATCCAGTTGGGCGACTGAATTTCCCTCTTTCTAAGTTAGAGGCAGAGAAGGGACGTGAGGAAGGAAGAGTGATGCGGGGCCATGAGCTGAGTGTGGGCAGCCGCTAGAAGTTGGAAGAGTCAAGGACATGGATTCTCCCCTAGAACTTCTGGAAGGAATGTAGCCCTGTGGAACCATTTTTGACTTCTGATATCCAGAAATGTAAAATAATAAATTTGTGAGTTTAAGCCACTACATGTGTTTCGATTTGTTAAAACTGTACGAGGAAACCAATACACCCATGCAGCCACCTTACTAGCACTCCTCTGCTGCAGTCAAATCACCTCCTCCCACATTCCTGACTTGAATAATCCTTCTGCACTTGTCAGGAAATGTTATCCTCTTCCTCACCGCCAACACCACAAGCTCTACCTGAACAGTTACATCATCAAGAAGTGTTCTCTCCCTAATCAAACCTCTACAAGAATTTAATTCTAGCCAGTTATTTCTTCAGAACATATTTATGTCATCAACAGATTGCCAGCAAAAGCATTACCTGGGGATGATCATCTGATTTTAAGTACTATGAGGAAGGCACTGAGTACATTGTGTGGGCACAGTGGCTTGCTGATAAACTGACTCTTAAAAAAAGCCAAAACCCTGATTAATTATGCTTGCTGATTACACCCAATATAAGACTGATTTCAGGCCACCAATGATTCGACCTTCAGCTCACAAAATCCAAGGCTTATATAAGCTAGTTCAAGCCTCTGTCTCAAACCTTCATCTCCTTTCCTTCTAATCTATGGTTATATTATGTGTCTTCAAGTAGAGAATTACATCTATTTTATGCTATATACCAGATGAAACTTAATAAACCTTTCTGAGTCTCTGAATTTATCACTCACTAGGTGAGGACTCAGTTGCTAGTTGGGCAGGGCTTCTCTTCACCACTAACTTTCATTGGTATACATGACAATATCTACTCTACTATATATGATATATTTGCCTCTCTTCACACTCTCTAGCTTGCCTTGCGATCATACTTTACACAGTTGTAGAAGTATTTTTAGTGAACAAGGAAAACATTCAACAATCACTAAATTTAAAAAATAAGAATACATTGAGATTAAAAGTCTCAAGATTCAAACTGTCACATGTGAATATAACATGTCATTTATGATCAATGGAGAGCAAGTCAAGGGCTCTGTACTTAATCAAGCCTTGGTAACTCCCACTTCAGGCCATGGTTTTTTCTCAGTGTGTGCCTTCTTTATTATGTCATCCACTGATTTGATTCACATTCATTCACCCAACAATTACTTACAGACTCTCCAGAATGCTCAAACTAGGAGGCAGAGATATTTTTCAGAGACACCTGGGGACTTGACTCGCCTTTACCACTTCCACTCCCCATCCCTGCTGTATTAGTTTTCTATTGTTTGTAACAATTTACCACAAAATTAGTAGCTTAAAACACCACATATGTATCATCACACAATTCCATAGGTCAGAAGTCCTGCATGGTGTAGTTGAGCTCTCCTTTTATAATATCATGAGGCTGATGTCCAGGTTTCAGCTAGGTGGACTGCTCATCATAGGGGGCTTGAAAGAAAATCCAATTCCAGAGTCATAGTTGTTTCTAGCAGAATTTAATTCATTGCACTTACAAGACTGAGTCTCTGTCTTTTTTCTGATTCTGAGCCGGGTCCACTATTGGCTCCTAGAGGCTGTCAAAATTCCTTGCCACATGACCACTTCATCTTTACATGATTAGTGGTGTGTCAAATTATTCTCGTGTTTCAAATCTTTGACTTCCTCTTCTGCAACCAGTGAGAGAAAACTCAGCTTTTAAAGGGTCCACAGATAATATCTGTATTAGTCTGTTTCCATTGCTTATAACAAAATAAACAAAACCAGGTACTCTGAGAGAAAACAAAATTTATTGCTTACAGTTTCAGAGGCTGGGAAGTCCAAATTCCAGGAAACACATCTGGTGAGGCTTTTCTTTGGTGGTAGTTTTACAGCAATGCAGGGGTCTCACATGGCAGAAAATGGTGGAGCAGAGAAAGAAAGTCTCACTGCTCTCCTTTTAAAGCCCTCAGAACCACGCCTCTGACCACCATATTAATTCATTTACTATGGCATGATACTGCGATCTAATCACCTTTTCAAGGCCCCACCTTTCAATCACCATAAGAGGATTTCCCACGTTCAACAGTTACAATGGAGATTAAGTTTCTAATATGTGAAATTTGGGGGACACAATTCAATCAATCCACAGCAATATCCTTAAGGTCAGCTTTGCCATATAAGAAGCCCATCACAGGACTAGAATCCAACTCATGCACAGTCCTTGGGATTATTCAGGGCACATGCATGTGGAAAAGGGGTCAGAAGATTTTGAAGGGGCCATCCGCACCACGGTCTTTCTAGTGCTGAGTACGGTTCAAGAACAGGAAGAACTGACCTTTTAAAATATAAAGGGAAATGTGTAGATTATTAGCATTAAATTCTTGTGGAATGGAGATGTGGCAAGAATTAGGCCTTCTGAATGCAGGAGCCCAATTTGGGCCAAAAATATCACCAGCAACTATGTGCTGCTATTAAAGTTTCAGTGAGCTGTGGAAAGCTATACTGTTAAGTGAGATATACACAGTGCAGCCACTTTGATTTTCACAAACTTTCATTTACATGAATAATTAAATCAGGAACTAAATTACTTCAGGGAGAGGATGCTGACGTCTTGAACACCAGAAACTTTTTCACAGTTGGTATCAAAGGTGAGATCATAAACCCTGAAGAGGAAGATACACTTCTCATTTTCATGGAACTTACAGTTGAGTAAGGGATAAAGATAGGAAAATAGATGGCGAGGAGACAGTGTGCTGCCATGTCCTAGGCAAAGGAAGCAATAAATGCAAGTGCCGTGAGAAGAAGAGAGGGCACAGTGCATCAGAGGAGCTGACAGTATCTTGATATGACTGGACGGTGGAATGCAGTGGGAGCACTGGCCAAGAGGAGAGGCTGGGAAAGCAGGTAAAGACGGGGTTGCAGGGAGCCAAGTACACCACAGAAAGGTAATGTTTCCTGAAAGTAATTGGGATCCCAGCAATGCCATGAATAGGAATTTATCCTAAGGAGATAATCGGATAAATCAATAAAGATTCAAGACCAGGAAATTTACTGCCACATACTATAAAAGCTATTCTTCATCTCCGCGGAAATGAACTCAATGTTCATCAAAATGAGATTGAAAAAAATGACTGATGGAGTCAGCAGCCTTAAAAATGATGGCACACAAGTTCCTTATTCATTGGCATGGAATAACTCTGTATTAAGAATAAGAATACAATGGAGAACTTGGAGGATAAAGAGAAGTAGCATTTACTGAGTGCTCATTATGCACTAGGCAGTGAGCTCAGCCCTCTACATTTATGATTACATTCAATACTCTCACCCTCCCAGGAAGTAAGGACTGTAATTCTTCCTATTTTAGAAATAAGGAAACTGAAGGGAAAGTGGGCGAGTCAGCTAAGTCCACACACTTATTTAGCAGCAGAGTTAGGATTGGAATCCAGGCAGAGGCAGTAAGAGTCCAGTCTATATTCCTAATTTGAATTCTGAAAGATCATAAACTATAAGGGAGGGAGGGAGGCAGGAAGTGGACGGAGACAGAGAGAAAGAGAAAAGGAGACAGAAAAGGAGACAGAAACAGAGAATGAATAATGATCTAATGATCACCAAAAATCTTAATAGTAATTATTAGAGTCATAGGATTTTAGGAATTTTTAAATTTTTCTTTGTACTTTTTTGAGTTTGAATTTTTACAGAGACTAATTTTGATTTTTTTTAATAAATGGATTTTTTAAAGATCAGTTTTAGGTTTACAGGAAAATTGAACAAAAGTGCAGAGTTCCAATATATTCCTTTCCATCTTGCATCAGTGTAGTACATTTCTTACAATCGAGCCAATATTGATACATTATTTTTAACTAAATCCATAGTTTACATTAGGGTTCACTCTTTGTGTTCTACATTCTATATGTTTTGACAAATAAACAATGACATGTTTTCACCATTGTAGTATCATTATGAAATAGCTTCACTGCCTCAAAAATTCAAAATAAATTTTGAACAGCAATTCCAGCCTAACTTTCCTGAGTCTAATCTCATCTTTCATAAAGAGATATGCTTTCATTTTGTAGCAAAGAAATTTCCCATATAAGTTATTCCTCTCTGCCTTGTTGTTGAGACTTAGCTCCGGCTTCACTTACATAGAATTATTTGTCTATTCCTTCCAAATTCCTTACGAGTGTCTGCCTATGGAAATGCTTAACTATGACTTCAGGGAGTTGTAGTCTTTTAAGATGGGCAGGTCAAGCACAGTAAGAACCAAGTTCTACAGTGCCAAAGATCCTCTTGACAGTGATGCCACACAAATCAATAGACTTTTTGTTAAGTCTTTGAGAAGAATTAAAACCCAATGAGAGTATCATTTGTCACTACAGTTGCTTTAAGTGCACAACACTAGAACAACACTTTGATTCATGGCTGAAGGAATGTTGACACATGTAGGAATCATTGAAGTGTTTCCTTATCTGTCTGGTTTATGAGATAGTTTTAGAGAAGAAAGAAATATAGCTTCCTCTACTTACAGTAACATATCTTAGGTTTTTTGTTCTTTGTATTTGGATACTATTTTTATAATGTTATCATTTAAGATATTGTCTTTCTGCAAAATGTTGGAATATTTATCAGAATTTTCTTTATCTTTAAAAAAAGGATGAATAACAGTGGTATTTAAATTATGAACTAGAATTTGATATGTAGTTATCTATCTTTTGTCAACTTTTACTTAATCCCTTGGAATTCTTTTATCTTCATAGGTTATGGATGATTTGGAATATTCAAGCAAAATAACTAAAGCAATTGTGGAATTTGTTCAAGTAGGGATTGACACGTTGTAGTGAACATTAGAGAAAAAAAGAATACATCTATAGTAACAGTAAACATATAAAGTCAATTCAGGCAGATCATTTGAGTGAAAAATATATGACTTAAAAGTAAATTTCTCACTTTAGGTAGTGAAAAATTTGAGTGCTACAATGTATTTAATATACAGTAAGTTTGTAAAATTAGTACACCTTCAAACTGTACTGCACTCAAGTGAAAAAGGTAATTATGGGGTACCTAATTAATTAAACAATCTCTTAGGAAAATTAGTTACCTGGAATAAGAATTCATTTTTACCTAAAAACTACAAACTTCAACGATGCATCACGTAGTAGCAGTAATATATTTGCTAGTGGAGAATTTGTCTAAAAGGAAGCGTGAGCAAATTTATTTGAAGCTTTTATAAGAAGCAAAAAGAGAAAATTAGTAGCAGTTATAGAGGAGCACTAAATTTCCCTATAAACCGGAAATGGAAAAAATTGCCTTGAATATGAATTTTGAAATATTGTGAACCACTTTTTATTCCGCTATTTAGCGACTACAGTTTTGAATATCAGCTGTATCCCAATGATTCCTAGAAGTATAATTAAGAGAGGAATTATATCCTGAGCTACAGACATCTATATCCAATTGCCTACTGGACAACATTTCTACTCACATTCCCCAATGGGACCTCAGACTCAATATGACCCAAGCCAACCTCCTTATCTCTTCTCTGCCCTACTTTGATACAGATTTTTTTCTCTTTCTGAATTTTCTTTCTTGGAGTAACACTGGTACGGACCTATGCCCAATTTGGAAACACAGAGGTCATCTTACATCCCTCCTTTTCCCTAATTTCTCTATGCACCTTATCATGAAATTGTGACAATTCTACTTCTAATGCATCTTACAACTCTGCCCTGCCTTCATATCCTGTTGGTCACTACTCAACTTTTTCCTCTCCTCTGCACTGGTCCTATTTTATTCTATGTATTCCCATTTGTGCTATTTCCCCACAGGTAATCTCTCACACATCTTCTTAATAACCCTTTAGTGTTTCCTCCTATAGGATGATAAAGACCATATCCCTTTGAATAGAAAGCTACTTGTAATTGGATCCAACACCCTTCTCTCCAAGCTGTCTCTGAATTCTATATGCCAGTTGTATGGAACTGCTTGCTTTTCTCTGAGCATATCACATTCCTAATGGCTGCAAGACTTTATGTACGTTATTTTTTTATTCCACCACTTCCTCTAGGAAAACATCCCTAACTCCTCCAGTTCCAGTTGAACTTTACACTTGCATAGATATGAAGCACTGACCATGCTGGGTTATAATTGCTTGTTCACCACAAACTGCATGAGGGCAGGAACCACATATTTCCCCCTTGGAACTTCTGTTGCCATAGAGATACTAGCATGTAGCAAGGATTTGATATTTATTTATTGAGAGAGTGAAATGCGTGTCATAGTCAGATTTTGAAGAGCTTTGAATACCGTATTGAGTTTTACTCTATAGACATAGCTGTGAAGCAAAGGAGTGACATAAGCAAATCTACGTGTTAGCAAGAAAACTTGGGCAGAATAATGGATAGGCTAAAGAGGGAATATATTTGTCATGGGGTAGGCAGAAATGCCCAGAGACACAGTTACAGATTTATTGGGGTATTAGATTGAAGAGTAGGGATATAATTCATGTAAAGTTTTATGACAGGGCTGAATTACACTCTGAATATACATATGAAAGATAATAACAATAATAATAAAGAACTCTTAATCTGATTCCTATCCATAATGTATCCCACCCAGAACTGTAATTCTGATAATAAATACTAGGCAAGAAAGTATGATTAACAAAGGATTTAAGTATTTATTCCAAAAAATATTTCTAGCTTCTTATAACACACTGATATGGTTGGATCACTTATGAATTTATAGAAACAAATTTGTACTCATTATGTTTAAGCTCTTGGAGCAATACATTCCAAAGTTTATTTGGCACTGTTTGTGGACATTTTAAAAAATTATTTTACCTAAGACCTTATGATATTCGTGTAGTATTCTAGGAATTAGTGAAATTGTCCATGAAGATAAAGAATAAATATTAAAATTAGTGGAAGATTACCACAGTTTCACTAATGAATTATCTTTGGCCAGTATTTTTGCCATTTTTTTAACCTAACCTCAAATTTTCTTAGATATGAATTAAAAAAATTTAATCTATGAAAAGTTGCCTTTAACAAATTTCAGATAATACCAGGGTTTTTTTCAACAGTTTGTAACACAACCAAAGTAAAAGACCATTCTAGGATATTTTACATTATTCAAACTTGAGAAATAGTAAGGTATAGCAAATAGTTCCTTTAGAAAATGGATGGAAACACAGAAAAAGTTGAACAGAGTCAATAAAAATTGTTGCAGCCTCACAATATCCAAGTTATTGGTCTGCACATATTTAAAATCCATTGCCTTTTTCTGTGAAGTAAGTATCATTAGATATGTTTTATCTACTTCCTACGTTTAACGTAGTAGAGTAAAAGACTCATAAAATTCTAAACTTTATGGTGGAATCATTATCACCATTATCGTCATTTAAGAGAAGAGTAGATTGTAGTGAGGTTAAGATAACACATTAAAAATAAAATACAGCAAGAAAGAAATAATTCTCCTAAATTACATAAGCTATGAGTAAATATACTAGAAATAAGGTAACTGCACTTCAAGGGTCAGCATCGAACCTGTTCAACTCCATGAAGGGTTGTTTATGACAATCAATATTGCCACTCCTTTCGATGATCTTTTGTACCCTCTGTGCCTCACATTAAATGCATCAACATGTTTGATTTTTAATTTAGCCTTGTTAAAGTAATTTAGTTCAACCTTCACTGAGGAAATCATGTTATTTGCAATGACAGTGGATGCTATTCAGCCTCTTAGGGCAAATGGACTGTCAAGTATTGCGTTGACATAGTCAAGGAGCTAATGAAGAAGGATAATGTTGGTCTTAAGCTTTTAACAGTACTGGGTTGCAGAGACTTACTGCTTTTTAGGTGGTTGTTTTATTTTTTTTCTAACTCACTACCTGTTTTTGATTCTTTGAAAGTTTCTATTCTCCTCATCACTTAGGGTCAAAATCGCAGTCATTTTTTATTCTTCTATCTTCCTTGCTACATATTTCAAATCCTGTCAACCCATATTTAATGTCTAATCCAAATGCCCTTCTCCTAATTCAAACTTCCCATTTTACAACTATGTTCCTTCAGTAGCATTGTAATTAATCCCCTTACTTTTAGTTTCTATGTGAGCAAAGCCACCAGATAGACTACTACTATGAAAATCTTTAAAAACCCTTATTTCTCATCATGGATACATAACATTTTTGGTGTCTTACATGGTCTACAAAGTAATGTCTAAAGTTCTTTGCCTAGTACTTATACTTGTTTTGTTATTTGTCTAAGCATTTTAGTCTCCCTTATGGTTATCAACACTACCTTTACCCAGGTGAGTCTCCTTTTCCTTTCATGCCATTCCTTTACCCAGAATGTCCTCTCCATTCATTCTAACTCTACTTCCAGCCATCTTCAGGACGGCCAGTTCCCCACTCTGACTTCCACTGGCCATCTCCTTCTGTTTGAAACCCAATGGTAGTTCTGTTTCTCCACCACTAGTTTGGTCCTTATATACATTTCCTTGAATTACTCATTACATCTTGAACTATTTGAAGGCAGGGACTTTACTTTCTCTTAAGCTACATACATTAGGAACCTGGGAATAGCTGACTATATCTATCATTTAATTTCCATTGCCTATTGATAACATATAGTACATAGAAGAATCAATCCATATTTTCCAGTAACTGAAAGAACATGGTTGTGTGCATGTGTGTGTGTGCGCGCACTGTTCTATAAAGGTCATTTAAAAATTCAAATAATTTCAGAAACCTCCAAATATTGCTAAACTTTGCAAAAGTTGGACATTATTTGCTTACTTATTGTCTATCACTCCTCACCCAATTAAAATATAAATTTCACAGAGAAGAGAACTTGATTCTTTTGTTTACCACTATACATTAGCTTCTAGAATAGAATCCACCATCTAGCAAATATTCAATAAATATCTGTTGAATTAATGAATGTATTCCCAGTACTTAGCAGAGTTCATGGTGTTCAGTAAGAAATCGATAAATACTGATCAGATGAATAAAATAATAAATTGTAAACATTAAGAAACAGCATAGTAAAGCCACTATTAGGAATACTTGTGAATATTTTGAATATCATTTTAGAGATTCCATAACACTATTATTATAAAATTTGGAGTTAACATTTAACTCAAGATATGATGCCTTAGAAAACAAAGACTCAAGCATCTTTAGAAGCTATGAAGACACAGGTCTGGGACTCACTAGAGAAGTACCAGGATAATGTGGCTGGCCATCATCCTTATCACAAAACCTCCATCTCGATGCTGGCCATGGGTCCGGGGGATGAGGGAGCAGGGAGCAGGGAGCTGGGAGTTGGTCTGAGAAGGTGGATGTCATGTGAGTCAGATTCCAAGTCCCTGATACATGCTCCATTGTCCCGTCTAATATCACTTATGAATATAAACTCAAAGATAAAATCCTTATGAATTTCAACAATGGAGGGCAGAGCACTGGACCCCCAAAGTGGGACCCTTCTTAGTGTGTGTGACTGTGTTGGTCAAGTGCAAGAACCTGGCCTGAGAGCACAAGTCCAAAAGGAAATCAAGCCAGGGACAAGGTCTTGCAGCTCCTGGCAGGACAGTGAGGAAGGAAGCAGGGGTTTATTCTAGCAATGTGGGTGGATCACATCACTAAATGCATCCAAGTAGCATTGCTAATCTCTTTGTAGACCAATAATAAAGAGTGCCCTGATTTCTATGGCAGATAAATTTACTGTAGTTTCTATAAGCCAGTTGCTATGGGTCAAACGTGTCCTCCAAATGTTCAGGTATTGGAAACTTGATCTCCATTGTAATGGTATTAAGAGGATGAGAAATTTAACTATGGTATTTGAAAGGTGGGTCCTTAAAGAATTGATTGATCCATTCATGGAATGATAGGTTGATGGTTTAATTTGTTGTCATAGGTATAGTTTTGATGGCTTTATAAGGAGATCAAGTGAGAAGGTTAGTTCTCTTACTTAGCCCATTTCTCTCACCATGTGACATCCTGCACAGAAGGCTCTCATCAGATGAGTTTGCTGGATCTTGGACTTTCCAGCCTCCAAAACTATAAGAAATAAATTCTGTTTCTTTAAAAATTAACCAGTTTCAGATATTCTGTTGTAAGCTACAGAAGTGGACTAATACGCCAGTGATTTTATAGGGAAAGTAAACATAGTGGGAAAAATAGGAAAGCATTGGATTCAGAGATTTAATATAAAAATAAAAAAAGAAAGACGACAGAAGAGCAAAGGCAAGGTTTTCACCGGGAAAGGTAATACTCATTTGTATCATGGCTTTCCAAATCCAAGAAATGTCATATTTTATTCAGATCAATATAACTACCACAGCTAGTGTGATATGATGCTACTTACAAGATGGGAAATCTCTAAAATGGGGAGAAGTCTTTAACATTTTTGGGTTCAGTCTGTGTCCTGAGAAATTTATAAACATTATACTTGTTTTCACACATACAATTTAAGGCAGATGTTATTTTCATTTTTCAGAAATACAGTTGAACAGTTATTCTGCATGGTCAGGGGACATGGCTAATACAAGGAATAGCAGGAGAGATAGAAGGGCAGAACGAAATGCATTTTGTGCCTAGCAAAATAAGAGCATTGCCCATAGCAGGAAACAAAGGTAGAGCTGATTATTTTTATGTACACACAAATACTTTATGTTCCACACAAATATTTTAACAAACATTCTAACAAATCTCATAATAGAGAATTCTAAAAATGTTTTAATTTAAAATTTACCTATATGTGTATTTTCCTCAAGGAGTTTGTTCCATTTTAAAATGTTTGATTAGCACTCCTTTGACCCCTGAGTTTTTCTACCTAAAGTTATTTAGAGATCTTTAAAGCATGTGTTCATAGGTGTGTGTAATGCAAGAATGTTTACTTTAATAAGAATTTTCAAACTGAGAATAACTTAATTCTTTCTTAAAAAAGAAAACAAATCTATTTTGCAAAGTGTATCTTCAGTTACAGTTCTGAAGAGACAGCATATTGGTTCAATTAAAACAAAATTGGTTGAAGATGGTCTTTTATATTTGAGCTGTGATCCCAAGTCATAAAAATCTATAAAAGGGGTTCTATTTAGTTTCAAAATACAAGTCTACAGTTTGCTTAAAATTTGAAATTTAGCATCTGAAGGGGAGTTCATTTTTACAAAGAAGATATTTTTAGTATATTTTTCAAAATTACAAAAAGAAAATTGTCTTAAAATATTTCAAGGGTACTTACTGGAACAAATGCTCAAAACATTTGATCTCACAGAAGACATATTAAAACATTAAAAAAAAAATCTTAACTCTAAGATGAAAACTCAAATCTCTATTAGTTAGTGAATGCCAAATTTTAGTTATTATATTCTTATTATTAATACCATAGGATATTCAAAAGCCTTTATATTGGTGAGAAAAAACAAATCATCATTAGTAAGCTAGTCTTTATAACATCCTTATAACTAAGTTGGGGGCTGTTTTCCAGTCTTTTGTTACCATTTGGCTAGAATAATTCTAGAAATGGTGCTATATGGGTTCAATGTAAATTCTAAAGCATTAATTTGATTTATTTCTTAGGCATAATAATAAAAAAGACATATAAGAAATTGGAGTTTTATTCATTTAACTGTTAATAATTACAGCCCCTCTAATTAAGCATCTGAGAAATATATTGATAGTTCTAAGCCAATCATCAGTTGTCTCTTACTCAAAACATATTGTCAGGGTTTCTGAGTAAATAGCCACAATGGAAAGGGAATCCCTGTGGCAAAAATTAAGAAATAAAGTACAGGAAGGATTAACCTCCAGCCTCCTGTGCTTTTATCTCTAGCATGCCTCAAAACCAAAGAGAAACTGCCTAACCATTAAAAAAGATTAAAGGTGTTAATTAGACTAAGAGATAGAAACCTATCACCCTTATGTCAGGCAGACAAGACTAAATCTTCTGATGGATTAAAACACAAACACACACACACACACACACACACACACACACACACACACACACACACAAGTAATTTTTGTCTCTACTGAAATCCCTTGATGAATGTGTCATATATGTATTTGTGAACATTTTTTGTTGAAGCATTAAAAATTTTGGACAGTAGTTTTATAAGTATAGTCATTACCATTATCTCAATCAAAATTTAATGTTCAATACTAAAATATAACCATGGGGACTTAGAAGAGTAACCGAACTTCATAGCAATAAAATTGAGAATTGCCAATCCTCACATCTCCTCCAATTGAGTCCATTATGAAGTTAATATCAGATTATGTAGAGATTCGTTTATTTTTCCTTCAGGAAAAACAGATAATATGTTTGTCATATGTATAAAATATGTGACATCTCAAGATGGATTTAAATGTTTTAATGTTAGTTGCCAAAAGAGGGGAAAATTATTGTCCAAAATAATAATTACCTCTTAGTCATTTTATTTCTCACATTTTATTATTTAAAATTTATACATGCCCAATGCTCAAATATAAGAAAATACACACACACGTTTTATATAACATGTATCTTTGTAATGTGAATATGTTTACACACATACATGCATACTTATATATGTATAAATATATTATTGTATGTGTATACATCCAGTATGGATATGCATTCATGTGTGTATGTATGTCTGTATGTGTGTGTTTGTACACACATATACACTTACATATATTTCTGGCTCTATTACATAAAGATGTTCTCTTTTCTCTCCCTCAAAAGTTAAATATTTTCATTTCATCATATTTTAAAGGTGACATGAAAGATGATGAGGTTAAAATCAAAATGAAATAAAATGTTATATGAAATAACAGCATTTAAACATTTTAAGGCAAATCCTAAAAAAAAAATATTGAAAATATTTTAAAAGAATGCTTTGAGCACATAATAAGAGCCAATAAAAGACCCAAGTAACAATTTTATATAACGATGCTACACTATCAAGGCTGCTCTGCTGCTGCTCTACATCTTGCTCCTAGGGTCTAAGTCACAGCTGTGACCATGCTGCCTCTGCTGTACACCCTATCTCATGCAGCCCGAGTCATGATTGAGACTCACAATTGCCAGGGCCACACTGCCATTGTGCCCTGCCCTAGGGACCAAGCCTCCACTGCACCTTGTCATCACTGGTCCCATGCCACTGCTGTGTCCTATCCTCTGGGGGCCAAGTAATTTTAGTGTGCTCAGAGATCCAGACTCCACTTCTGTGGGTGATCTATACAGACATACTAAACCTGATGCCAAGAAGTATCCCCTATGCTGAACTTTCCCCTAGAGGGAAAAAGGAGAACAAGAGGACTGTTTCATTCAGTTTTGTGTTGCTATAACAGAATTACCTGAGATTGGGTAATTTATAAAGGAAAGAGGTTTATTTGGCTTATGATTCTGGGACAGCTGCATCTGGCATGGGCCTCAGGCTACTTCTACTCATGGCAGAAAAGTGGCAGGCAGCTGGAAGGTACAAGCAGATCACATGGTGACAGGAAGCAAGAGAGAGAGACAGAGGAGGTGCCAGGGTCTCTTAAACAACAAGCTCTCATAGGAACTAATAGAGCAAGAACTCACTCATTTATCTTTCCTCTCCCAGGGAGAGCATTAATCCATTCATGAGAGATCTGCCTCCATGACTCAATCAGTTTTCAACACTGCCACACTGGGGATCAAATTTCCACATGAGTTTTGGAGGGGACAACACATCCAAACTCCATCAAGGACCCAGCAGCTTTCACCAGTGAAGACCCCACAGCCCTTGGTACCCACAGTCTTGGCTACTGAGGATGTCTGCAGTCTTTGTTGATATTGACCTCCCTGATGGAGCTGCATGGAGACCATGCTGCTGTCCCTACCTGAAACCAGAGATGCTGCACCTGATCCAGCTGGTTCCTTCACAGCTACACACAGTTGAAAAAATTTGCCCACTGAATCGAGTTCAAAAAAGCTTGAAATAAATGACTACTCTCTCAAATGCACAGACATAAATGTAAGGTGGTTAGGAACACACACAAAGAAGAAAATGTGCTACCAAAGGTGCATAATAATTTTCCTATAACTGACCTCAAAGAAAGAAGATCTGTTAGTTACTTGATAAAGAATTTAAAATAACTATTTTAATGAAACTCAGGAAGATACAAAAGAACAGATTGGCAGCTAAATAAACTTGGGAAAAGAAAATATCAACAGAATAAGAAATTCAACAAAGAGATAGAAATAATAAAAAAGAACCAAACAGAATTTCTGCAATTGAGGAATGCAATAAGTAAAACAAAAAATGAAATTGGAAACATCAGTACAAGATTTGATTAAGCAGAAGACAAAAACTGTGACTGTGATGACAAATCTTTTGAAAGTATCCAGTCAGAGAAGAAAAGAAAAAAAAAAAAAAAAAAGAATAAACAAGAGAGAAGAAAGCCTATAGGACTTTAGGGGCACCATCAAATAACCTAACATGTGCATTTAGGATATCCAAGAAGGGGAAGAGAGAGGGAAAGAATCAGAAAGTTTATTTAAAGAAATAATGGCTAAGCATTTTCCCAATTTTGGGAGAGAGATATCCAGATTCCTGAAACCCAAAGGTGCACAGACAGATTCAACCTGAAGAGGACTTCGCCAAGACACAGTACAAACAAATTGTCAAAAGTCAAAGACAAAGGAGAAATTTGAAAGCAGCAAGAGAAAAGCAATTTGTCACCCACAAGGGAATGCTCGTAAGGTTATCAGTGTATTTCTCAGAAAAACCTTGCAGGGCAGGAGAAAATGGGATGATGTATTCAAAGAGCTGAAGGAAAAAGTCTGCCAACCAAGAATACTTTATTTGGCAAAGGTGTCCTTTAGAAATAAAGGAAAGACAAAGACTTTCCAGGACAAATAAAGGTTGAGGGAGTTTATCAACACCAGACCGGCCTTACAAGAAATACTAAGGAGATTCTTCAAGTGAAACAAAAAGGACACTAATTAGTAACATGAGAACATATAGAAGTATAAAATGTACTGGTAAAGGTACATATATAGTCAAAAATTCAGAATACATACTCTAAAACTAAAATGATGGTGTATAAATCACTTTTAAAGGTTAAAAGACAAAAAAAATTACAAATAACTATAGCTATAACATATGGTTAACAAATACACAATGTAAAAAGAAGTGAATTGTGATATCAATAGCATAAAACGTGTGAGAGAACAGGTAAAAGTGTAAGAACTTGTATGTTACAAGATCATCTAATATTACAAAAAAATGCGAACTGTAAGAATAGATAGTAAATGCTATTGTAATGATCTGTGTTAGATGATCTAACTAATAAAAAGCCCAAGAAAACATATTTAAGGTATGAATTTAATTGGTTTTACTAAAAATACTTTTTAAAACATTTTAAATCACTTCCTTTATTTTAACTCAAATTATCAAAAAAATGATGCCTAACTATCTTAATTAGTTCTTTGCTGTAGTATCAGGATATGACACCCTCAACAAGGTGAGTAATGAATTAAAATTTTTATAAGGTGAAAAATTATAACTTGACTTTTACAAATTTCTTAGTTCATCAACTTGCACATTTACAGCATCAGGTCAACATTGGGTCAAGAATTCATCCCATTGTTTCACTAACAAAGATTGAAGTTGTTAATGATCAGTGTTTGTGCTGTGTAAATGCAGTATGCATTATTTCTGTGTGCTAAATTAATGGTGGGTGTTGCAGAAATTCACAGGCAACCAGATTCTGCTGACTTTTGGGGTGAACAACCACACTAGCCAACCATGGTGCTGATCATTGGAACCCACTGGAACAAGGAGATCTTGTCCTATTCTAATTCACTTTCTTAACCTGATCCTTTTGACTGTTTCAAAGGCACAATTGGTCAGGTTTTCAAGCCAGTTTGAAATAATAAATAAAAGATAACACACACTTTTATTTTAATATACTTACTTCCATTGTTTAGAGAGGACCTCAGCTGATCCAGAAAAAAATGTGCTTGGGTTTCTCTTCTCCCTTTTTTATCTACCCTTTTCTCTTGTATACAATCTTGATGCTACACATGAAAGTAAGAGCCAAATAGTATTCACAGTGATTTTAAACTTCCTAATTTTCATAACAATGGAGGAAAAATAAAATATATAAAGCCTAATAAGTCTCAGAATTATGTTGGATGGTTTATTTAAATTTGGCAATAACAAGGTCTGGCTGTTTAGCTCAGTTGTTTAGAGCATGGTGCTGGTAAATTTGGCAATAACAAACAATTGGTAATGTTCCACTTTATGTATATAAAAAAAGTGCAGCTCATTTGAGCAACAGATAGAAGATATTTTTAACTGAATATTTTCCTCTGGTGTGCGCCCTCCACTTAGCTTTCCATTCATTGCCTTCATGTCCTCATATTCCATTTCTCAACCAATAATATTTTGGCTTCCACCTTCATCTTCACCAGGATTGCTCTCAGAAACTCCTATATGTCACGTACATTCATGACATTTGTCCACTAATACAATGAGTATTTTAAATCCTTACCTCTGTTGGAATATAACATCTGTATGATATAGCCTCTTTGTTCTAAATACATATGTCCTCTCCAAATTTACAAGTTGAAATTTTAACCCCCAAAGTGATGGTATTAGGTGTGCCTTTCACAAGGTGTTTAGATCACGAGGGAAGAGCCCTCATGGATGGAATTAGTGCCCTTTAAAAAGAGGCTCCAGAGAGTTGCCTTGTTTCTTCCACCCTGTGAAGACACAGTGAAAAGACATCATTCTGTGAACCAGGAGGTGGGTCCTTACCAAATGCTGAATTTACTGGCACCTTGATCTTCCAAAGCTGTGAGAAATAAATTTTTGTTGTTTATAAGCTATACAATTTATGCTATTTTGTTATATCAGCCCAAATGGACTAAAACAATAACATTTGCTTATTCTTGGCTTCTTGAAACACTCATTTTCCTTAGCATCTAGACAATCTGGTAGGTTTCTGGTTCCTGTCTTACCTTTCAGGCTGTTCCTTCCATGTCTTCTCTTTTGAGCTCATTTTTTCTACTCATTTGCTAAAATGTTGTTGTCTGTAACATTCTGCCTTTGAATCTGATCTCACCTCACCCATATTTTACACTTCCTGCCCTCCCTCCCCTCCTCTCTCTCCTTCTCTCTCTCTCTCTCTGCATTCTCCCTAGCTGATCTCATCTTCTTTCATTTTTCATGACTTCCATGATCTACATATACATGAATATCACCATACCTGTATTTATAGTACAGGTCTTACCCACAATAGCACATTCATTTATCTCATGATTAACTAGGCATCTCCATGTATATTTTACATATTCAACTCCAATTCAACATACTAATACTTAAATTTAAACTCATCTTTTTCCTCCAAAACTTACACTAATATGTCACTCATTGTGAACTGGTCTACCATTTACCAAGTTACATAAAACTGAAACGAGGGAATCATTTTTATGTTTTGCTTTTGCTCAAAATCATTTAACTATTAACTCTGATTCATTCTTCTTTAATATATGTTTTGTCCATTTGCAACCTTTACTCAGGTAATCAGTATCTTTCACCTACAACTTTGCAAAGCATTCAGCTTCCTAACTATTTTCTACTGCAGCCAGAATGAGGTTTCTAAACTTCAAAACCGGTTATGTCATTCTTCTGCCTAAAGCTTTGTAGTAGTTTTATATTGCTTTGGGGATCAAAATCCTTAGCTCTCTGAACTCTAGACCTGTTACAATTCCGTCCTCATTTCTCCGAATATCTTTGCCTTGCTTATCCTATGTCCTGATCATCCTTTTTTTCTAAATTTATACATCAACAGTGTCAATAAATCTTACCTAAACCCCAAGCTTAGATGAGGTATTAGATTTGGCACATATTGCCCCAAGATAACATTTATCACATTAAATCCTAGTCGCCTTTCCAGTAGAACACAGCTATTTAAGATAAAGATGGTGCACTATGACTAAATGCCTAGCACATAGTAAGTACTCAATTAGTATTTAGTGACTGACTGACTGGCTGTTCGATTATAAATGGGGTGGAACAATAGTTTGCTTTATATGTGTATGTCAGATAAGATTGTATTCATTCAAAAAAGGTGTCCTTTTCTCTAGAGTTCTTTTTATTGAGTATTTGAATTTAAATGTTGGCACAACCTGCCAAATGACAGAAACTTGGCAATCATGAAAGCTGCCTCAATTGAGACATATTATTTATATGAGCACCAACATTTAGAAAATTGAAATATCTTTCAGAAATCTTTTAATTAGGTAGTCTTTTTTTGTTTACATACGCTATTGCACATCCTGTCACTAATAGAAATTCACTTCTATTCTAGTTGGAATGCACACATAATTATTCTTACTTCACAGATAAATGAAGCAAAGGATAGCAATGAAGAAGTTTCACTTTAAAATTACAGTTGGTATAACTCCAGAAATACTCAACATTCATTACAGGCCCATAAGCGATGTCATTTCTAAAGACTACAGCCAGGACTGAGTGCCTTGTAAACTACTTTTTACTTCCAAAGTACTAACTTAATCTCTTTCAGTCATGGCAAATTGTCACCTAACCTACAATCTTATCTTGTTATAATTCTAGGGTACCTTAAGTATTCATGGATAAACTTCAGGTATTTTATAAAGCCCTTAAATTTTTTTCCAAAATTGTGTGTGTGTGTGAACATTTTTATTTTGGGCAGGGCCCAGACACTTTATTGGGCTTCTCACATGGAATCACCATTCCAAAGAAATTAACAACCACTGGTAATCATTTTATAAGTAAAATAAAAAATTACAATCCATTTAAATATTCCAATGTATGAAGAAATTATCTTTGGGAGAGAGAAAGGCTTAAGCATTTGTTGAATCAGACAAAATAGTTAAAATCAGATAAAATTGTTATATTTTAAACTTATTTGCCAGAATATCAAATTATAATCTGGAAATAATGAAAATAAAAGTGATGTCTTTAGAACTTTAATTTCATGTGCAAATGAAGGCCACAGAAGGGACTCACCATGTAGTCTGATCTTGCTTACTGGAACAAAAGTATTTCTAGAATACTTCAAGTGTGCTTCTACTAGCCTTTTAAGGGTAGCTTTTTAGGACCTTCTACAGATAGTGCCTTAATTCATTCTTCGCCTTCTCTGCTGATCAGTAAATACTTAATTTTCTTCATCAGTCTCTCCATTCCTCTCCGTCTTTACATACCTAATATTTCATTTTGTTCTTATGGCCTAAGGCTCTTTGATTGAGATAGAGTCTAGAAACTAGATTCAAAAGAGCAGAGAGAGAAGTGGTTAAGGATTAAAAAACAAAACAAAACAACAAAAAACAAAACCTCTCTTGAAATACTTTATTTGAAAACATGAATTAGCATCTGCTACAAGAAATTGTGCCTTAAATTCCCTACACTGAAGAGAAAATGAGACAGATCAGCTAAAATTGCCAGAATACCAAAATCTTCTCAAAAGGGAAATATCAATATTAAATGATATTTTTATTATTTTTATTAGAATATTCCTTTTTCATTCCAAATAAATGTCTATAAATGATTTTGCAATCCAGTTATATTCTAGACATAATTGTGTCTGAAGTCTTTTTAGTTAGTAGTGATTTTAACACATTATTTCGGTAGACATTTCAAACAATAGCTTGGCTATACCTCAGCAAATATCAAAAAGTAATGTGTTTTAAGATAAAGATGACAGTAAGTGTACATACCTTTCGGTTGGAGACAATTTCATTTTTGCTAATCCTGTTCTGAATGATTATCTCAGAACTCCAGTGCTAAGCCATGAGAGAGTTCTGGAAAGCTTCTTTTGGACTACCTCATGTTTTTTACTAACTTTAACATAGATAGCTTTGATTTTGTCCCTGAACTCCAGTGAAATATTTTGCACTGTCCTTCTGAGTGTTGTGGTATAACTCTGTTTCTTAATCTAAGAAAGAAAGAAAAAAAGAAACTACTAAGAATATGGTAGGTTTTAAGAAGAACTGAAAGGAAGAAAAAATAAAAACATAAATAGAAACAAAACATGGTCTAGGACTGGTCTTGAAGTTAATAAACCTAATTTAGATCTAAGAATGACTCCCTTTAATGAATACCCATTTTTTGCTATATCACTTTGCTTAACTTGACAAGGAGGCTGAAATCAGTGATTACTTTGGGATGATCCTCTATAACACTGATGATCTTTTTCTGCTGGAATTGTGATACTTTTGTGATAACCATGAGAAGAATATGCATTACTTTGCATATAGAAACTAGACTGGACCCAGTACATAACAGATAGCAGGAGCTTGGGATGGTTAAATGAGTGTATTGATTAAAATAGCTGCTATTTAAATTCCTAAAAGTTCATGGTATCTTAAAAAAGTGTCATGACCTCTCCGAAACGAAAGTTTTAAAGAAACATAAAACCTTATTTACAATGTTCCAATATACCACATTAGTCTGCAATACAGAATTAAATGAATTGTTTTAAATGTAAAGATTATGTAGTTCAGAAAGTAAAGAGCAAGACTCTGAAATTAATTAATCTGCTCTAAGCAGGAAGCAGGCTATGTGTGAATGACAGAAGGGAGGATGAGGTATTGATTATGCATCTTATTTCATAGACATTCTTGGACAATCTCGTTATAGCACCCCTAGATGTGTCATCTTAAAAATACAGGGAAAGGAACAGGACACACATAGTCCTGCATTCACACACACACACACACACACACACACACACACACACACACACACACACACACAGGTTAGTCCCAGCTACCCAGTCTGTTGACCTTCCTACAGTGCCAAGTCCTTCAAATATTGATTCAGTTTAGTCTTTCTTTACTGAAATGAAATATATACTCTGTGTTACACTGAGGTCTGGGCTGTGGATGCACTTCTGTAAATTGAAATAATAAATTAAATACATTTTCTTTTAGTTACCCTTGGGCATAAAATTGGCTACTCTCTAGTGGAAGAAGACTTTAATGCTTTGTGTAGTTTTGTACTTCTTTCTTAAGCTAAAAAAGCTTTAGGACATTTGGAAAATACTACAGTCTTTGATTCTTAGAACTTGAAAGCATTTATCTACAATTTGCTAATTCTCATATATAAGTTATGGCCTATCATTCCAGTTTGTGATACTTGAAACCAGTTATCCCATCGAAAGAATGAAGAAAAAATGAGGAAGCAGAGAAGTCCATTTAACTAAGCAATTTTTAATGACAACTAAATAGAGCCTAATGCAAAAAGAAAAGATGCCCAGACACATTTCTGAGGGTTTTAAGCAGTGAAATCTATTTTTTTAACCTTATATTTCTTTTCCAGTTCTAGAGGATTAATATTTTGTTTAGCCTTTAAAAAGGAACTAAAGATGATTTCAAACTGTAATAACTCGAAGTAATTTTTTTGAAATTGCCACTAGTAGTCTTCTGTCCTTGTACTGAATTCATGGAATTAAAGACTCAGAGAGAATGAAGAAATGTCATCAAGGCCAAAAGCTCCCAAATGTAGTTCTTCGATCAGGGCCAATGCATGTTTCTTATTGGTCCACATCAAACTGAGAAAACAAGGATGATGTCCTAAGTTTTTCTTAAATATATTCATATTAAAGGGACCACCACTATTGTGAGTTCATATCTATTCTACTTGTTTTCTCTAATACCATTGTTACATTAATAAAATGGTAATTGTAGTTGCAATTTTTTATTTTTGTTATTTTATAACACTAAAAACATTTTTAAAATGTACCATTCTTTCTTATATACAGCTAAGTGTGCTTCTAATTATAGCTACTCATTTAACACTTTCATCTGGAACCACAAAAAGCAAATATAATTTTGCTTCATTAGAAACTGACAAAATTTTTAAAAAGCTAATGTTCCACAAAAGGTTGAACTTTTCTAGCTTCCTCAACACTGGCCCAGTTACATTGTGCACTAATGATCTTCTAAAATGCATTACTGAGAGATAGCCACTTTACTCCAATGGTCTTACCATCACACTTACACAACTGTGTTTTGATAATATGCATTTATTTTTATTTATTTATTTTTTCTGACCAGTAAGGGGATCACAACGCTCGGCACGGTGTGGTCCGCACCACACTTAGCCAGTGAGTGCACCCGCCATCCCTATATAGGATCCGAACCCGCGGCCTCGGCGCTACCAGCGCTGCACTCTCCCGAGTGAGCCACGGGGCTGGCCCGATAATATGCACTTATTAGTCAGATCATAGTTACCTGATAGTTTAAGGGATGTATACACTTGCTCTCCTAAGTTGCTAGTTAAGTTCATAACCTTCCTCTGGAGAACACATTCTTAGGGATGTTTCTTAAGTATGTGGACAGCATTCAGCTCACTTCAATGAAAATGACTCAATCACTGAACACTGTTAGAAGTAGCCCTTGTCCCCTTGCCCAGGGTTGCCAGTGCCATGACAGAATTACACCCAAGGAGCTTAATAAACAGAGTTGAGGGGGTGGGGCGCTGGGAGGAGGGATAACTCAAGGCACATAATGAAATATGATTTCTGCCTCCTTGATTCTCAAATGGCCCAAAGAGTTTCTCTTGGTAATAAATCACATTGGAAGGAAAGGTAGACATGATGTGAAAAAATAAGCAATCGGTCATTGTCCACCTAAGTGGATTTTATTAAATAATTGTAACTGATGGCTATTTTAAACCAGGACAAAATTATTCTAATTCACTCATCTCTTTCACATTGCCAATATTATACTATCTACATATCATTTTCACTGTGATCAGAAAGTTTATTAAGTTTGTGAATGTAACAGAAACAAGCAGACCTACTTAGGTTTCTCATGTGTTTATTTGGCACTTACAGAGCTATCTATAGACATGCTTACTAATTCAAACAATTGTCCGTATTTGCTTCAGTGGCTTTTATTACAATCGTCTAGAAAAGTAGGTCCACATATATGGAATTCTACAACAACAACAAAAAATTCGTGGGGAGCTACAGAACACAGATGGTTGTGGACTTTTGTCTACAAAGCTGTCTTTGACCTTTATGAAATTCACTGAAATTAGCCTTACTTTGCTCATTTACCATAGCTCAATACAATTTCTTTTTTGGATCAACTATTTTGAACTACTGCTGGCTTTTGGCCTCCTGTCACAATATGAATTTTCTCAACTTTTGCTCCTGAAATTTAAGAAAAGAGTATCAAACCAAAGATCTTCTTAGAGGCAGTATATTTAAGTCCTGGAAGTGGCTGCCACTTGAATTCATGTTGAGGTTCTTTTCTTCTAAGACCCTGAAAGACTCTAAAAATCTCATATGATCTCAGAACATGGATGTAAGGAGGAGGAGGCTGGGCACCCCTAGTACTGTGGTCATGGCCATTCCAAGCCCTGAGAGCTTAAGTGATTTTCACAGGGCACCAGGTCCAGAAAAAGAAAATTAAAGAAAAACTTATATTAATTATATCCACATGATGAAGAATAATTTTAATTTATTCAATCTGTTACAAATACAAGGAAATCAAAATGTGCCTGGCCTCTAAAATATCAACACCAAATTATGAAAATCTTTTTAGTCTTCCCTCGAGAGTAAGTTTTAAAACAGTAAAACCCAAATCTGCTCTCCAACCCTACCACCCTCCTCCACAAAATTATGTCAGTTGCATTTAATTGCCAAGATCTTCTACATAGATAATGTCCACTACTTTATTTTTACTTATATATTTTTTAATAAATTTTTTGCTTTCTTCTGAGTTATGTTGAAAAATGCATTTTAAGTGATGTATATCCTGACTGCAATTCCATTTACAGCAAAACAATGAAAGCAGTTGGTGTTGTGATGGTGTTAATATATTCAGGCAATACACTGCTAGACATATGGGGATCCAGGTTTTTTCTGCGCTTGTGGAGTTTAAAAGGAAACTTTTAGACATGCGTTTTACGTACATAAAATATAGTGTTCAAATAGGGACAATGTATGAGAACATCAGTACTTGTCAGCTATGTGCTGTCAGCAAAGATGAGTTTACAGTGTGTGGTATTTTAGACACATCATATTGTGCCATGGAGCATTAAAAAAAAAAAAGTAGCAGGTTAAAAACCAGGAGCATTCAAATGAAATGGTACTCAAGGGGGTGAAGAGTGTTTCTTTCCCTTCAAATCGTCTCTATTGACAGAGTTGACTTCACTTTGCCATTGAACTATGACAAGGTGATTATTTTTAAAAACCAAAATATGGTGCATAATACATGTTAGCCTGCAGCTAAAAGTTAAGTGTGAATATTCATCCATTTTTGTTCTTCCATGGAAAAGAGTGTGGCCAGAAGAGCAAATAAAGTATTAAGCTCTATCAATTACATGCAGTAAGTGAATGGTGTTTAAATGGAGCCATTTTTAACAAAGGAGAATTATTCTTATTTTGACACTGAGATCTTGTTGAGGGGGAAGAGAAATTAGTTTTTTTATTTACAGTAATGTGAGTATTAACTTATTAACTGGAAAAAAAATAACAAATAGAGTAAAGTGTGTTGTCTCCACAAACAGAAGAGACAGCCTCAGAATTGAGAAATTTGATTTCACCCTGTCAGTAGATAAACAGCACATAGTCAGAAATTTGTGCTAAGAGAGTTAAATCAATCTTAAACTAATTTTAAGACCTGTCTCTGTAAAGTCCTTTCGCAAATAGAATGGATCGAGTGTCCCTTTGTCTTGATGCTCCAAGCAGCCAGAGTCACAGTCAACAAGTAGCATAACTTGGCCAAGGTCAGGCACCAAGTCAGTGGAGAAGCCCATCGCCTCCTGCCTGTATTGTAACGGGCAGGCTCCTCAGGCCAGGCTTCCAAGTCAGGATAGAGTTTTAAATACCCGTGCCCTTTTCAAGTAGACCTAATTCAGAAGATTGATCTGGTCAAAATTTTGTGAATTAGGCTCACAGAGACCCACTGAATTTGTTTGCCTGGAATTTGTGCTTAGCCTAGAATCTTACTTTTTAAAAAAGGGTCTATTTAATAACTTTTCCATACAGTCTAAGGGAAGGAGCACACAAGTTTTAGATAATATAAATCCTGGTCATTTATCCTCTTCACATTTATCCACCTGAGTCAAATTGAACAAAATTCAAATCCTTATAATTGTTGGCAAGGAAAAATGAAGTCAGGTAGACAATAAGGGATTCTTTACTTCAATCCAGAAAACAAAGTTACACTGTTGGGTACTGCTTGCAAAACTCTTCCTTTCAGCTCAGGATACATCAAATATCAATCCCGCTTGTCATTTCTTCAGTCACAGGCTGATGACTCTGCTGCCATAGGCATCTTCTTTCACTGCTGGTGTTGGTCATAGAAATGCGCTTCATAAAATCATTTTACTTTCATAAGGAGTGAAAGCTGCAACAAAGTTCTTACCTTTATATGAATATGTACAAGTATATTGTTAAGCTATTCTCTCTTAGTGTTTTTGCTGAACATTACTTATTTTAACATAATTTTTAAATAAAATATCAAAAACAGACAAATAAAAAGCAACAAAAATTTACAAGTTTAAGTGATATCTATTCACCCTTTTATGGAGTCTTTTCAAAATTTTGCTTCTGAAGGATTTATTTATCTTCTTATAATACCACCAAAAAGAAATTAGCTGGTTGTATGCAGTTTAATACACACTAGAGGGGAGGAAATTCAACATTTGAAATGCTAGCTATTATAGACAAATATATTTTAAGATTTTATTTATTTAATCCTTATTAAATTCAAGTTTATTTAAATAATACCAGAATTAGATTAAAGTTTCCATTTTTAAAAAAACTATCTATAAGGGTGAAATAAGATTGAAGAAAAACCTTAAATAATTTAAGTGATCATGCTGATTTTTAAAAACGTCTGTGATGTACATTTACAAGCATTTAATGTCCCAACTATAAGCATTTAATGGTGCAATATAACTTGAGTTTAAGGCAAGACCAGTTTGTACCACAGGCTATGGTGTATGTGATGGAGAAATGCCAAGGCTTGACCATAAATAAAAATATTGATAGAGCTGACCATCTAAAAATCAATAATCTGTGCGTGGAAAAAGAAACACTATAACAAAATCAAAATGACAACTTGGGAAAATCTGCAATTCATGTCATAGAATAAGAGCCAATTTCCCTGATATATAAATTGATCCTTTCAAAGTGATATGAAAACCAACCATCCAACAGAAAAATGGACAAATAATTAAAAAACAAAAACAATGTGCAATTTTACTCATAACCAGAGAAATGCAAATTAAAACTATACTGTGCTAACATTTTTACCTACCAGTTGGACAAAGATCAAAAATTTCAGGGGCATGGTGGGTTAACTCAGTTGGTTAGAGCACAGCCTTGTAACACCAGGGTCAAGGGTTTGGTTTCCCATAACCACCAGCCACAAAAAAAAGAAAAGAATTTGATAATATACTGCATTGGTAAGGGGACAGAAAATGAATAGATCCTCTTTTACATGAACAGTGTAAGTGCAAATTGCTGAAACCCAGATGAGATGTAATTTGGTGATACCTAACAAAATTTAAAGCTCATCATCCTTCGACCTAGCAATCCTAGCTATTAGGATTTTATTTTACAGATAATCTCAATCACATTCAAATAATATGCAAGTATGTTCATGACACAATATTTCCTAATAGCAAGTGGAAGCAACCTAAGGGCTGATTATATAAATTATCCTCAGAAAATTGAATATGATTCAGCCATAAACAAAAGCGAGAAAATTCTTTGCATATTGGTATGAAAAGAACATGAAAATATATTATTAATGGGAAAAATGTAAAGTACAAAACTATATAACATGACACCTCTTGTGTTATAAAATGGAGGAGAGCATATATATATATATATATATATATATATATATATTTTCTTGTAAATACATGTATATGCCTAAGGTTTCTTTGGGAGGATATGAAATAAAAGAATAACATAGGTACCCCTGGGGAGGAAAACTGGGCGATTAGGGGAGAGGCAGAATGAAGACTTTGGGGGGAGTCAATTACATTCTAAGATAGCATTTAGATGTACAAATTAAGGAATTCATAAGAGGATAATAGACTTTTCTAAGTTTTAAATCTACCAACCTACTATAAAACTCAGGACCTGTGCATTCTAAAGTAAATAGGTCATGGCATTACTCAAGAGACAAAACTCTCACAATACTTTTTAACCGTAGCCTTAAATAGAACACAGAGGTGTGATCAGCTGGCTTGTGACTCACCCAGATAAGCTTCACATCATCGAGTGCCCACAAAGCGAAGCCACATGAAGAGGCAGACAAGGTTGTCAGCAAACCACATAAAGTTAACACGTGAGTATTACACAACTGATCCAGCATTCATGAAGCATAAGCACGTTTATTATTCAGAGTAAAGGTTATGACTTTCACTAACATATCCACATTTCCTTGTTAAGACATCCTTGTGTAAAAATGTCATACAACTTCAGAATGGCCACTAGGGTGCAATTTGGGTTAGAAAACAAAGCAAAACTACCTACTTTATATAGGGAACAAACGAATTAGATTGGTATCATTAGCACAGACCTCTAACCAAGTGAGATAATTTAACTCCAAATTACATAGGAAAATGGGAAGTCGTGTTTACCATTTGGTAGGACAAAATCAAGTAAATATTCTAAAAATTCATGAATCTGAATTGAAATATAATGATCTTTAAAGAGGATTAAAATTCAAGTCAGGTTTTACCATTCAGTGTGCCTAAGGAAAAAAATCATTGTATCTCAGTACAATGAAGATAAATATTGTTTTACATACTTCCCCAAAATGGTTTTACAATTATTGATGTCATTGCAAGAAACAGGCTACATTATATCAAAATTACTATTATCATCAAAACTAATTCAGTATCTTTTAATAGTTTTGATTGTTTAATCAATTACTTTATCTCTCTTGTACCTTCAATATTATATCCACGAAGTCCAGAAACCAAGTATTCTCAAAGCCTCAGATAGCTAGTATTGAGACACTAACTTTACTTTTATTATAAGCGTCTTTTCTACTCCTCTAGTCAGAAGTAATCCTAGGTGCCTTATATTTTTGGTTAACTTTTCATGTGTGTATTTCTTAATTTCCTCAATTAGATTATAGTCTACTTGAGGAAAAAGATTTACCTATATTCTTTCACAACACCTAGCATAACACCTTGCCCACAGTATATTTTTAATAAGCAAGTATAAGTCATCAGAAAGATGCTTATGACAGAAACAAACAAACAAAAAACAAACAAAATACAGCCCAGTATTAAAGAACAAAATAAAAACTGAGAGTATTAGTTCCCTAACTTAAAAATTAAGTGGATACCTTTTAAAATCCTACTCTCAGGATGTACCATAGGAAAAGTTAATCAGAAACTTTGAGTATGGGACTTGCATTCATAGCTCTAAAAGCTTTCCAGTTAATTAGAATATATAGCCAAGTTTGAGAGCCACTGTCCTAGAGCAATAGCTCTCAAACTCAAGCGATCATCAGTAACATCTAGGTAGTTTTGAAAAATATATGGACTCTAATGTACCACCCACAGAGATTATGATTGAGTGAGTCTTAAGCAGTGTTAGAAAAACTGTACTAAAACAACAACAAAACCCCCACAGATGAGTCCAATTTTCCCCCAGGTTTGAAAACCATTGCCTTAGACCTAGATTAATCATTCTCAAAGTGTAGTTCCCAAACCTGTATCAGCATTATTGCCTGGGATCTTGAAAATTTGTGCTTACCACGCAAGGCTTATAAAATCAGAAACTCTGAGAGTGTGGCCCAAGAGTGTGTTTTAGCAGACCTTCCAGAGGATTCTGATGCACAATGAAGTGCAAGAACCACTGAGCTATGCTACCACAATACCCTGGCATGCTTCTTGCTGGACTACCAAAAATAGAATTATGCCACTCTACTTTAAAGTGAAAGATAAATTACATGATGAATAGGGCTTTCTACATTTTAAGCTTTGTAGCTCTTAATGCTAAACTTTTGGTACCTCTTCCTGCTTATATGTTAGCGTTATTAACAGACAACAAAGCAAATGAATATTTTTTTTTAAAAAAAAAGGAATATTAACTACGAACTCAGAAGAGTTGGTTCTACTGAATTCAGGAGTTTGCTTTCTTTATGGAAACATATTGATTTTGATTTTATATTGTGTTTCAGTTTGCAAAGTAGGTCACATTAAACATTTTAAAGAAATTTAGAATTTAAATAACTTTAAAAATTAAATATGTACTTTGTATTAAGTCAAAATCTGAATGATAAAATTTTACATATTAGAATTTAATGCTCATTCATAAAATGTTATAACGTAGATAATTAATGAACTTCTATAGGTAGCAGACACTTTATGCTTTACATGTATTATTTAACTTAATTTTTCAATAGCCCTATGGAGAAGGCTTTGTCATCCCCAATTTACATATGTGAGACTGAGGCTCAGAGAACTAAGGAACATGACTAGTGAGAGAACTGGGATACCATCACAGGTGATTCTTGTTCCAAGCCCTTGCGCTTGCTCTGTCCCCAAAATAAGTTTGGGAATCAGACTCTACTAAACTGGCCATCCTGATTTCAGCTAATGATAATGAATTAATAATTCTGGGTTGCACCTTGGGCATGTATAAAATGGAAAGCATTGATCCTCCACCCCTCATCCCAAGGGAGCAGAGATGAATAGAGAAGAATGACAGGAATTGGATGTCAGAATTATGGGGTCCATCGGTCTACCTGATGCTGAAATTCCCTATCCATTTGGAAACTTAGTAGAATCCAATATAGCTTTATTAACAGAACTTGCTGAGCTTCTTAAGTATATTTAAACTGTGCCTATAATGAATGAGACAGGTGACACACCTCTCCTTTGCCACCACCTTCCCAAGTGTCTTCCACTTTATCCAGATACTCCCATCAAACAAACCTCCCTGAGTAGTACTATTCACTAGCTATTGTTTCCTCTACTGCCTTGACATCCTGCAACCAATATTAATCTAATTTCTGTCCCTGCCATTGAAGTAATTCTCCTTTTAAGGCCACGAAATCCATTTATTCTAGCATTTGTTGAGTGCCAACTACAACATGCCAGGCACATTATAAATAAAGCAGTGAAGAAAACAAGGTTCCTTTCCTCATGAGCTTTTGGTGTGAATGATAGGAAATCAAAAAGTAATCAAATAAATATAGAGAGTGTGAGATAGTATAAAATGCCGTGGAACAAAATTAAGCTAGAGTAAGGGAACAGGTGGCCCCTGGAGCATGCAGGGATGAGCGCTTTTTGTGTACTCTAATTGGGAAAGCCTCAGAGAGAAGTATCATCCTGACTTTGTGAATATGGCAAGGAGTGTGATTCAAGGAGAAAACAAGAGGCAGTCTCTGGGATTAAAGAGTGCTTGGCATGCAAGGAGGCCACCATGTCTGCTGCAGAGTAAATGAGGGTCAATGAGGTCAGTAGGATGGTAGGGGCCAGATTGTACAGCGCTGAATCTTCTAGTTCATTAAAGAACTTTAGATTTGACTAAGAAACAATTACAGGTTTTTGAGAAGAGTGACATATTCTGATTAAAGTTTGAAAAATCCAAAGGCAATGAGTTATATGAATATAAAAAAATTATAATAGCATTAAAAGCATAAAATACTTAATTGCACATGACCACAAAAAATACACTGAAGACTACAAAACAGTGTTGAGTAAAATTAAAGTATTAAGTACTGAAAATCTAATAAATAAAGAGAGATTTCTGTTTAAAGAGAGACTAAATAAATGAAAAGATAGACCTCGTTTGTGGATTGGAAGACTCAGTATTAATTACATGTCAATTCACCTCAAAGTGATCTATAAACTTACTATAATTCCCATTAAAATCACATGTTCTTTGTAGAAATTGAAAAGCTGACTCTAAAATTTATATAGGAATACAATATTCCTAGAATAGTTAAAACAATTTTGAAAAGGAAAGAGTAATTTGGAGGAGTTTTAATAGTTAATATAAAGCTAAAATTATCAAGACAATGTGGAATTGGCATAAAAATGGACATACAGATCAATGGAACATAATAGAAAGTCCAGAAATAGACCTATATACCACATATAAAGTCTACTGATTTTCAGCAAAAGTTCCAAGGCAATACAATGAAGAAAGAATTAACCTTTTCAACAAATGGTGGTAGAACAACTGGTAAGTCCAATAAATCAAACCCTGCCTCACACTGTATACACAATTTAACTCAATTGATCATAGAACTAAATACAAAACTGAAGAATTAAATCTAGAAGACAAGAGGTGAAAATCTTTTCAACCTTGAGATAAATAAGGATTTCTTCAACAGGATACGCACACACACACACAAAACACTAACAAACAACAAAAAGAAAAAAAAAGCGCAAATTAGAAACTTCTGCTGTTCAAAGGACATAATTAAGAAAATATAAAGGCAAAATATAGAATGGAATAAAATTAATAATACATATTACATATGTAATGTATTTGTTACATATATCTAATAAAAGCCTTTTTGTTTTTAAAGCAACAACAACCTATTATTTCTTATGTTACTATGAGTTCTTTGGACTCGCTTGTCCAGTTCTTTTGCTCATTGCCTATGGTCATTTGTGTGGCTACATTTAGTTAGGACCCCAAGTGGGGCTGGAAATCTAACAAATCCTTGTATCCAGAATAAATAAAGACCACAACTCAATAATAAAAAGGTAAAATCCAATAAAAAATGGCAACAATATTAAATAGATCACAAGGGACAAAAATGGCCAATAAGCTCATATTGAAAAAAGGCTCAACATCATTAGTCATCAGGGAGAAAAAGTCATAATCATCAGGGGATAATCACTAGAATGGCTAAAATTTTACACATTGACAATAGTAAGAGTTGATGGTGTAGAGCAACTGGAACTCTCTGATGGAAAAATTTGCTCATTGGAGTTTGCAATGTTATAGCCTCTTTAGAAAACAGTTTGAAGGTTTCTTATTACATTAAACATGCATTACGCTATGACTCAGCAAAATTATACCTCTGTGTATTTACCAAGTGAAAGGAAAACATAGAAATATAAACACAAAAAAGACTAAAACAAGAATATTGACAGTAGCTTTATTAGTAATAGCCACAAAGTGGAAATCCAAATGTCCAAATTGTGGCATGTTCATAAAAAAGAATGTTAATCAAGAAAATGAAAGAGCAAATTGTGATAATCAGGTGACATGGACGAATCTCAAAAGTATACTGAGTGAAAGAAGCCTGGCACAAAAGTATTCTATACGAAATGATCCCATTAATATGAAGCTCTAAAACAGGTAATACTAATACATAAGGATAGAAGTGAGATCACTGGTACCTGGGGTGGGGACAGAGGAGATGCTCAGGAAGGGGCACCAGGGTCGTGAATAAAGTTTTGGAGTAATAAAATGCTCTACAGCTTGACTAGCTTGGTGGTTACATGGGTATAAGTATTTGTCAAACCTCATCACACTATTCACTTAAAATGGGTCCATCCAGCTTATGGTATGTGAATTATAGCACACTAATATTTATTTAAAGAATCCTGTGGATACTTTATCAAGATTTTAATTATACAAAGCATTTGATAATGACAAGATCAAATCATATCCTGACTTATTTAAGACTGCAGAAAAGGTGTTCATATAGAAAAAAACGTAAATTTAATATATCGCTTTCTGTAATAAGACATACATTAGTGTGTTTGTTTAGGAAAAGATGAGTTACTTTAAAGGCTCTCTATTTATTCAAAACCTTTTACTAAGTTTTAAAAAAATAATAATTGTGAGTGTTTCCTCCAGGGAACTTTTATATGTCAGTTTTATACCTCTTCCTGCTAAATGAAGTGAGGCCACTGAGACCCCAGGTAACTAGTCACCTGTATCACCAGAAAAAGTTTGAATCAGTAATTTCCTTCTTTATCTGGACAGTAAAAAAATATAACTCTGTCACCATAACTCCTCGCTTGTGATGAGGCTAGACTTTATATACTTACTTTAGTATGTCTAAAGAAAAATAAGTACACTTGAATTGAAGTTTCCATACCATTGGATTAATATGTAGTTTGTGACCATATGTACTCCAAATATCTAAGTTAATTTAGAAGATATATTGTTTACTAAGTCTAGCGCCATTTGAGGCTCAGTGGCTGACATGCAATAAGTTTATTGTATGATCTCTAGCGAAAAAGGTAAGACTGGGTTATCATGGTATCAACTTACACTCCCACAGGTAGACATTCTTCAAAGCACTTTCAAATTCCTTCTAATACATATCAATCTCAGATTGTGGCTATCAAAAATCTTTAAGTTTCCTGCAGATTAAATTAAATTCAGATACCTGAAAACCCAAAGTTTCCATGAACACAATTTATCTACAACAGTAGAATATAATCTTTAAGTTTTAAATATTATTTTTAAGATCCATAATGACTTAATTATTTTCATCACTTGAAGTGAATTATCAAAAAAAAACCCCAGATATCAACTGATCCTAATCTATTTGAACATGCTCTTCCCCTTTCTCAGAAGGCCTGATAAATATCAGAATTCCTCAGTATTCTTTTCTCAAATTTCTTCAATTTCCCTGAGATATTTTGCCCATACCTTGGATTTTGATAACTCACTACATGCCAATCTCTCTCAAAACTATTTTTCAAATGTCTTTTATAGTTCCATTTAAGTAGTCACCAAGGCCTGTAAAATCCACTTTCAGTTATTTCTCAATTAAAATTCATTTGTCTTCATTCACACTTCTACCTTATCAAGCTTGTAGAATGTCCTCCATTAAATATGACATGTACTGCCTAATTAATGGCTTTGCCAACTGTGTCTTTCTACCCTAGCACATTTCATGCAACCATCAAAATATTGATCCAAATCCATTCATATGATTATGTTTGTTTCTGTTTAAAACCTGGGATATTTCCTTATATCTATAAAGTTGAGCCATACTTCTTAACATCATATTCAATGTCATTCACAATTAAATGTCAAACTATCTTTCGAGACTATAGACTCTCCACGTGCTCTTTTATTTTTATTATTTGAGCTGGTAATATTCAAGCTCTTAATTTAGGTGTGAGTTCATAGTTATTTGTTTTATTATTATACTTGGGAAACATTATACATACATATACATATATATGTAAAACAAATCTATATAAATACATATATATTATATATTTTCTTCTGCATTCGTCAAGTATTATATAATAAATTTATTAAAGACTGGCATTTTCAGATTCAACTCATAACATTCAGTTGTATATTATTTACAAAGAGATGAACCTAAAACACAACGTCTTCAGAGAAGTCAGAAGCAGATAAAAATACACTTGGCAATTGCTAACCAAAAGAAAGCACATATATATCTACCTACACATATCAAAAAAAATAGACGTAAGTGCAAAAAAAATTATTAGGAATAAAAGTGTCCCTACCAACAGAACTAAGCTATCTGAAAAACATGAGAGTGACAAATGTATACAGACCTAAGAACTAAGCGTACACTTTTCAAGAGTTGATCTATAGAACATTATGCAACCATTAAGATGGCATTTACAATGAGCATATACAAATTTTAAAGATGTTTGCAACATTATGCTAAGAGAAGACAAATTTACAAACTGACTATATACTGGGATTACATCTGTGTAAAAGTAATTTTTACGCAGGGAAAATATTAGAAGGAAAATGGAATTCAACTGTGGATGACTTTTTTCCTTCCTTCCAATATCTCTGTATTTTCAAATTTTATTTGTATTTCTATAATGGATATAGTCATTTTTGAGCACCTTTAAAGTACACGTGTGCAATCACATTTATTGAATGTCTACTAGGCCTTAGCGAATGAAAAAAAAAATGGAAACAACTATCTTCTCAAATTACAGTCTGCTCTTCAAATTTTTTCAATAATTTCCTCACCTGATTAATTTTTTTTCTTTGCTCGAGACCCAGAACAAATGTTGCCACAACTGTGATATTTTCTCTTTTAACTAGAATAATTCGATAAAGTGTTTTGTGATTTTAAAAATTTTACATTCATTTGAATATAATTTACATATATATAATACATAAATTATGTATGTACAGTTTGGTTCATACACTGAATAACCCACACTCCTGTCAACATATAGAATATATTCTTTTTGCTACTTTTAATTAATCACTACCATAAAGAGGTGACTACTGATCTGATTATTTTCGACCATAGACTAGTTTTTCTTTATATAGAACTTCACTTTTTAAAAAAATTTTATTTTATTTTATTTTATTTTGTCGATATACAATGTGGTTGATTATTGTGGCCCATTACCGAAACCTCCCTCCCTCTTTACTTAAATGGGATCATATCATGTGTACCTCTTGCATCCACATTCTTTCTCTCAGTATGATGATTTTGAGATTCATCCATATTGTTGCATAACAGTAATTTCTTCTTTTTATTTAGGATAGTATTCCACTGTATGGAAATAGTACAATATGGGAAAGGGAGTGGGGAAGGGGGCTAGTGAGTAATTTGGCAAGGGTCAGAAAAGAGTAATGATGATTTGTAGTAATGAGCATGCTAATAATATTAACTTGATCATCACATACTGTACACAAATACTGATAGTCAACTCTGTACCCCATAAATATGTATAATCAAAAAATAAACAAATAAATAAATTTTTTACAGGGAAAAAAGGAAAATACCACAATTTCCTTATCCATTTACCTGTTTCTGGACATTTGGGTTTCATTTTTTTTTTTTTTGCGATTATGAACAAAGCTGCCATGAACATTCCTGTTCAAATAATTTTGTGGATATATGTTACTATTTCTTTTGTGTAACACCTAGGAGTAAAATTACTGCCATACTGTTTTCCCAAGTTGTTGAACTGTTCTACATTCCCACCAGCAATGCATGAGTTTTAGTTGTCTCACATCCTTGCTAACATTTGGTATTGTCACTGGTTTTAATTTATCTGTGCTAGAGGGTAGAGGATATTTCATTATTATCATAAGCTACATGTTCCTGATGACTAAATCTTATGGATCACTTTTTTCTGTGTTCATTGGTCATTAATACATCTTCCTTTGTTGTGTCTGCCCAAGTCTTTTGCCATTTAAAAAATTCTCTTGTTTGCCCTCTTGTTATTGAGCTTTAGCTCTCTACATATTCAAGATTTAAGACTTTTGTCAGATGTATATTTAAGAAATGTTTTTCCTGGTCTTCTGCTTACTATACATTTTCTTGATTATTTTTAATTTTAATTAATTTCAATTTATCATTTTAATATTAGTGCTTTTTGAATCCTATTTGTGAAAGCTTTGCTTAGTGTAAGGTTGTAAAGATATTCTCCTATGCTTTCTCCAAGAGTAGTTCTAGGTTTTATATTTAGGTCCAGCATTCATCTCATATTAATTTTGCATATAGTGTGAGATAGGGGGTGAGGTCTATTTTTTCCCATACTGACTTCCAGTTTTTCCTGTGTCATTTTTTAGAAAAACTTTCCTTTCCCTCATTGAATTACTCTTGTACCTATGTCAAAAGTCAATTGGAAAAAAGTCCAAACGCTCTTTAAATGTTTCATCTATTCTAGACTCTACATTCTCTTCCACTGATCTACAGTTTTTGTTCTAATGGATATGCCACATTGTTAAAATTACTATATATATTAGTTTCCTATTGTTGCTGTAACAAATTACCACAAACTTAGTGTCTTAAAACAAGACGAATTTATCATCTTATAGTTCTTTCAGCAAGAAGTCCAAAATGGGTCCCGCTAGACTAAAATCAAGGTATTGGCCAGGTTGCATTTCCTCCAGAGGCTCTGGAGAAGAATCTGTTTTCTTGCACTTCCAGTTTGTGACGGCTGTCTGCGTTCCTTGACTTGCACTCCCTTTCCAGCAACAGCATCACCTTGACCTATGCTTCTGTCATCACAACTACTTTCACTCTGACATTTCTGTCTTCCTCCCATAAGGACCCCTGTGATTACAATGAGGTCACCTGCATAATCCTGGGTAACCTCCCATCTCAAAAATTCTTATCTTAATAATACCTGCAAAGTCCCTTTTCCCATGTATATAATACATTCATTGGTTCCAAGGATTATGACATGTACACTTGGCAGGGGTGGGGGGCATTATTGTACCTACCACAGTCTGCCCGATGATTTCTAAAGATCTATGTCTCTCCTGATGCAAATTACTCACCACATCTCAACATCCCTAAAAGTCTCAAATCATTACAACATCAACTCAAAGTCCTAAATGTCATCTAAATCTCATCAGCTCAAACTGATGAGTCCTAAATCTTATCTAAATATGGTATGGACGAGGCTGAATATAATCTATCCTGAGGCAAAATTGCTCTCCATCTCTGGACATATGAAACTAGAAAATGTGTTGTTTTCTCCCAAAATACAATAGTGTAGCAGGCATAAGAAATCAAATATAGACATTTCCATTCAAAGAGTCACTAGTCTAAGCAATTTTGAAATCCAATCAGGCAAACTATTCAGTCTCAAGGTCTGTATTTACAGTTAAATAGTGAAATATGGCAAAATAGGTGTTACGCATTTTTTCTTCATTTTCAAGATTGTTTTTGCCATTCCTAGTCTCTAATTTTCCACGTAGATTTTACAGTCAACTTGTTGGTTTCTACCTCAAAAAGTTCATGTTCAGGTTTTGTTAAAATTGCAAATTGGGGAGAAAATATTGAAATTTTAATAATATCAAGTATTCCAGTCCAAAAATATATATATACCTCTTCATTTATTTATTAATTTCATTTCTTAAAAGTATTTCATAGCTTTACTTGTACAGTTCTTATATAACTTTTGATAAATTTATTCCTTAGTTTCTATAAATTTTTAAATTATTATAAATAGGATTTTTAGTTCATTTTTAATTCATTTTGAACTAGTTGATAAAAATGTTTTTTTTCTGTCTTATATTATAATCAGCCTTTTTATGATTTAATTAATCTTTTTTGTTATTACTTTATTTCCTCTATTGACTTTTTAGCTGCATATTCTTTTACTATTTTTTCAGTGGGTAATCTAAAAATTTTTGAATGCATTCTTCTCTTAATAGGGTCTAATATAAAATAAAGCTTTCATGATGGTCTTTATAATTCTAAGACCTCCATGTAACTCCATTTACCTTTTCCTAACTTTTAATATATTTTCCCACTTATTTTAACTATGTATATTTTTAAAATTATGTAAGCCATTATTGCTCTACATAGTCAATATTAATTTGGACTTGCACAAATATTTGTTGTTTTCATTGCTCTTTGTTCTCTCCTGCATTGTATATGTGAATCTCACCTCACTTTTCTTCCGAATGAATTATTGTTACTTTTTATTAGTTTGGGTCTTCCAAGTAGGAATTTTATGTTTCAATTTTTCTGGAAGTATTGTTGTAAGGCCTGTACCTATGAAGAATATTTTCTCTAGCTATGGAAATATAAGTTGGGAGTTATTCTTACTTATTATTAAAATGTTTTGTAATTGGTGTCTTCTGGCTTTCATCGTTTTTGTTGAAAAGTCAGCTGACAGTCTTTGTGGTGTCCTTTGGAAGGTAATCTGACTTTTTTCTTTTTCCATTTTTAGTATTATTTTTGTCTTTTATTTGGTAAATTTGCAATATTATACCTTGCTGTGTTTATCTTTGTATTATTCCAGCTTGGGTACTTAGTGATTTCTAAATTTGTGGATCAATGCCTTTGTGAATTTTTGAAAATGGTCAGATACTACTTTTTCAAATAGGACTTACTCCCATTTTCCATTTCTTCTCCTTCCAGAAACACAGTAAACATATGTTGGACCTTTATTTTTCACCATGTGTTGTATCTGCTTATTAGTTAATCTATAGAGTTCTCAGTTTTAGTTATTTCACATTTGATTATTTCTTATGGTTTCCTGATGAAATTCTCCATTTTGTCAACTGTTTAACATATTAATCATAGTTTTATTTAAGGTTCATATGTGATAATGCATTTTTCTATTGTCTGTTTATTTTTCCTCTTATTCTTGTTTCTGGCTATAAGATGCCATTCCCATGTTCTCCTCACGTCTTACCACCTACCACTTCAACCTGATTTCTTGCTTTTGACATGTGTGTCTCTTTGTTCAAGTGCCTGCCATGGCAGCCAGACCTCTTCTCTACAGATATAGTCCCTCAGGTTCTAGCTGTGTTTTCTTCATACTTTTATGGCTGTTCTAATTGTTTTTGGCAGAAGCATTTGGTCTACTTCTAGGTACTCCATTATAATAAAAAACAAAAGACCCTTCCCCACCTTTCTAAAGTGATAATACACTTTAATGTAATAAGATAATTTGTTAAATTGAGTTATAGTTTTTATTGAGAGAATTGCACAATTCTAAAAAAATAAAGAGTAGAGAATGAGCAATTATTCCCTGACTTCACAGTGTTTGGAACATTTAGACACTACAAAAGCTTCTATGGAGAACATTTTTAAAAAATAATTCACTTAGTTTTTTATTAAACAAATTATTAGTGGATTTCTATTGTGTATCCAATACTGCATTAGGTGCAAGGATCAGAGCAGTAGAGTACATTTATACAATCAATACATTATTAGACATAGGGGGCAATATTTGGGTCTTGTCTCTTCTGTTAGCTGCCTTTGTGACAGCGAGCAAGTTAACATACCTCTCTGAGTGTCAGTTTCTCTGTGCAGAAAATTAAGGTTGGATATAACTATTTCTAAGCTTCTTTACTCCTTTATAGTCCTCCTAGATCGTAACATTTATAAAGCCCAGGCCTAAGTCCGTCAGTGCAACATTCTGAGTGTCTAAAATAATGCTCAGCCTTCAGGGAAATCATAGAATAAATTAAGAAATATATATATCTATATTTGTTGTTTTGTGAGTGAATTAACTTCCATAATCATGTATACATAGTGCACATGCATCTTATCTCCAGACTATTTAAATGTATGTGTCTAAGCACAAAATTTTACCTTTTCTGTACATTTATACTTTTCTTCTCTTGTCTAGACTGTAGTCAGTTTATGTCAACATCTTTTTTTTTTTTTTTTTCAAAGATGACCAGTAAGAGGATCTTAACCCTTGACTTGGTGTTGTCAGCACCATGCTCAGCCAGTGAGCAAACTGGCCATCCCTACATAGGATCTGAAACCACGGCCTTGGTGTTATCAGCACCACACACTCCCAAGTGAGCCATGGGCTGGCCCCTGTCATCATCCTTTATAACTATTGTGTTTTTGGTTTCTTTTGTAAATTTCAAATCTGTAATTTTTCAGTTAAACACAAATTATCAAAAATCCTATATAGGCTTCTAGTCAGCCACTTTCAGAAAGATAAATTATGGAAACACTCTTGAAAAAAAAGCAAGCATTGCATAAGAATCCTTTTTGTATAGTAAATTCAGCATAAGTATAATTTATATAAAGAATTTATTGTCAATACATCTACATATCTTGCACAAGCAGCCCTTTTTAAATATGGTTGATTGTTAGCTTCAAAAGAACTGCCAACCACTTATATTTCAACTAGCTGCTATGAAAAAAAAAAAGTATTAATGGACCTACCACACCTTCAGCCTCTTGTCTCCTGTCACTGTGCTTAGCTGCAGGATTCCCATTAACATTAATGGGAGTTCCATGCACACATCACCTGGAGAACAGACCCCTCGATGTTTGATCATTATCTTCCTAGACAGGTAGGAATGGCATCAATCAGATATCCAGCTTAGCTTCACAGTGTGTACTATTAAAGGCATCAGGGCAATAAAAACACAGCTTTCTAATACTTTCTTTATAAAACAGTAAAAATGTGCAGAACAACCATGGGAGAAGATTTTAAAAGCATACAAGGAGTACACGGCTTTTCGGCATATCTTTTTATAATTACAAATGACCTAAAACTGAAGCATGCAACCTATTTCCTTTCTAAGACACCCATAATGGGATAATAAAGACAAATTTCATTATATAAAATGGATGTGATTTACTATAAAGTAGCCACATAGTGAAGAGACAGTGGAGTTTATATAGAAACTGCTTGACCTCTGTTTTTTTTTTTTCTTTTAACATTTCCCCACAATATCATTAGTAAATCATAAATCAATTTTATGTGGTCAGAAAGAAAATAACATGAGTGATTAGTACTAGTAAGTGAGCTCCATAATGTTGAAAGAGAAGTTATGAAAATGAAGGCACATTTTCAGTTCCGATTTACTCTACATTTAGTCAACTGGGAGCAACAGCGTAGTGAAAAAGAAAGAAAGAAAAGGAAAATGTGGGTAAGACTTGGAGTAAGTGAGATCGCGGTTTGGCTTTGGGACTGTGATTTTATCAAATATATAACCTTGAATAAATTAGCTAACATTTTTGAAATCACATTTTCATTTGTGATGTAAATCTAAAATCACCTATGTCACAGACTAATTAGGAGGCTTATAGGAGACTCAGCATAACACATGGCAATGAGTAAATGTTTAAAAAAAGTGACTATTCCTCTATGTGTATGTATAATTATTAACTATAAAAGGTGGTGTAGTATTACAGAACAAGCATTAGAATCAGATAGACATGGATTAAGGTTCCATGTCTGCCAAGTTTTTTTTTATGATCCTACACAAGTTTTTTTTTAATTGTACTTTTCTAGATATGTATGTATGTATGTGCATATATACACATACATATACAATCATGTGCTGCATAACAATGTTTCAGTCAACCACATATCATATACTTGACTGTGGTCCTGTAAGATGATAATGAAGCTAAAAAACTTTCTTTTGTCTAGTGACATTGTAGCCATTTAAATAGCAAAAAAAAAATAATAAAATAATAATAGGAAAAAGATTATGGAATAAGGATATAAAGAAAATATTTTTGTACAGCTGTACAATGTATCTATGTTTTAAGCTAAATGTTATTGCAAAAGAGACATTTAAAAAAATTAAGTTTATAAAGTAAAAATGTTACAGTAAGCTAAGGTTAATTTATTATTAAAGAAAAAAAATTATTTAAAAATATAGTATAGCCTAAGTGGAGAAGGTTTTAAAATCTATAGTAGTGTACAGGAATGTCTTCGGCCATCACATTCACTCATCACCCACTCACTAACTCACCCAGAGCAGCTTCCAGTCCTGCAAGCTCCGTTAATCATAAGCGCTCCCTACAGGTGCACCTTTTGTTATTTTTTATACAGTATTTTCATACTGTATTTTTTTCTATGTTTAGATATATTTAGATACATAAATACATACCATTGTATTACAATTGCCTACAGTACAGTTGCATGCTATACAGGTTTAAAGCTTCTGAGCAGTTTCAAGATGGCGGCGGCTGTGGCGGCTGGCGCAGAGTAGCTGAGGTGGAAAAGGTGGCCACTGGGCCTCAGGCAGCCGGGAAACTTGTGGACCTTCCTCTGGCCATCTCTTAAGGGAGGACTGCTGCTGCTGGCCGGTCGTGGGGGTTCAACGCCACTTTGCCCCCAGCAGGAGAGGCTGCCTCATTTACAGGCAACAGCTTTGAAGTGTGGAGCAGGAAAAGAACTGATTCTTAGCTGCAAAAGCGAGTCTTGAAACAGGGAACACGGCGCCAGGGCTGCTGTGGATGCAGCCAGGATCCCGGAGGCTGGGGCCGCACTGAAGGCGGCCAGCTGCCCTATTCAGGATTCGAGGTTTCAGGCCGGCATTAAAGAAGATTCCTGGGAGCGCCCGAGCGGCGTCGCAACTGAACAGCCCGAGGCGGCAGCGCCGAGAACACGGAAGGCAACAAACCAGAGACAGAGCGAGCGCCCGACCTGGCACAGCACTGTGAGTGATCCCTGGCACAGCTCTGTTCGGGGGGTGGTTGCCCACCCGGCTCCCGCCTGCACCACCAGGCCACTCACTGCCCCAGTGCTGCCTCCATTTTCCCAGGTGCGGGCAGCTCCGCCCTGATCGGCCATCACTGAGCCCATTTGCTTGGCCTGGCGCAGGGCTTTCCGGACCCTGCGGGCCAGCCTCCTCTCCCACTCCCTCCGCGGTTCTCTGGCGGGGCTGGGGGTGTGGGGCGTCCCGACCAGTGTTGGGAGGGCTAGGAAATACGGGCGGGCCGACTGTCACTCCACCACACCCTGGACTCCGGCCCCGGTAAACTTCCTGTTACTGGGAGGCAGATACCATCTCTGCGACCACCAGTTTGGAAAAAAGCCTAACGAATTTCTGGTTGGGAATAGTGTGGTAGGAGAGTTCCCAGGTCCGCTAGAACCTGCCGGAGAGCAGGCTGCAGGCGGGCACTAGACTCGGTTTATACCGGGGGGATACAAAGGTGAACAAGACCCGAGAAAGATCTACACAGTGCTACAAAGGCACCCAGAGAGACCGGTCGTCTGTGCCTAGCAGAAACCTGGTAGACTTCCTGGGCGAGGCGGTGCTGAGCAGGGTCTTGAAGGCCCAGCTGATAGACGAGGGGTGCAGAAGACACACCCCAGCCCAGCACAGTGTGCACAGAGGGGGGAGACGTGCGGCCAGGGAGGCGGAGACTCGACAGAAACCACACACCCGGTGGGGTCGCCACTGCACGATCTAACAGCCTGGGCCAGAGCACACGGAACGGGGAGAAGTCCTGTACAGAAAGTGAAAGCTCAACAGAGATCACACACCCTGTGGTGCGTGATCCACCAGCCCAGCAGAGTACAAGCTGACCAGAAAGGTGGATCCCCGGAGAAGCCCAAGACCCGAGGCAACCACACACACAAGACACTAGAGGCCAACTGAGCAGTCACGGCGGGAGCCATACCAAATTGGCAACCACAGCAACATCCTAGTTAGTCATTAGTCTCAAACCGGTGGACTGTGAAACCCCCTGCCACAATGAATAAACACCAAAAAAAAGACACCAGAAATACAAAAAATCAAGAAAGTACACCACCAAAAGTTAATAAATCTCATACTCTAGATCCTATAGAACAAGAAGCCCTTGAAATAACTGACAAGGAATTTCGAGTGATAATTCTAAGGAAACTGAATGAGATACAAGAAAACTCAGCTAGACATCATGATGAAATGAGGAAAAGTATACAGGATCTGAAAGAGGAAATATACAAGGAAATCAATGTCCTGAAAAAAAATGTAGCAGAACTTGCTGAACTGAAGAAGTTATTCAGCGAAATAAAAAACACAACGGAGAGTTTAACCAGCAGGCTTGTCGAAGTTGAAGAGAGAACCTCTGAACTTGAAGATGGGCTGTTTGAAATAACACAAGCAGACAAAAAGAAAGAAAAAAGAATCAAGGACATGGAAGAAAATCTGAGAGAGATATCAGACAACCTCAAGCGCTCAAATATCCGAGTCATGGGTATTCCAGAAGGGGAGGAAAATGGAGATTCCATTGAAAACATATTCAACAAAATAGTGGCAGAAAACTTCCCAGGTATAGGAAAAATCACAGATCTTCAGATCCAGGAAGCTCAACGATCTCCAAATGTATTCAACCCAAAAAGGCCTTCTCCAAGACATGTCATAGTCAAATTGGCAAAACTCAGAGACAAAGAGAGAATCTTAAAAGCTGCAAGAGAGAAGCGTCAAATCACCTATAAGGGAGCCCCAATCAGGTTAACATCAGACTTTTCATCACAAACCCTAAAAGCTAGAAAGGAATGGGATGATATTTTCAAAATACTAAAAGACAAAGATTGCCAGCCAAGAATACTCTACCCTGCAAGGCTATCCTTCCGAAATGAGGGGCAAATAGTATATTTCTCAGACAAACAAAAACTGCGGGAGTTCACTACCACAAGACCACCCTTACAAGAAATCCTCAAGGGAGTACTGGGTTTGGTTCCTGAAAAATAACTACCACTGCCATAAAAACCTAAGAAAAATCTAAACCCGCTAGTACAATAAAAATGGCATTCATGAAGAGAAAACAAGCTAACAAAAACACTATCTACAACCTAAGGAACCAACAAACAAAGAAACCAAACAGTAAATCAGAAAGCAAGGAACAAAAGACACCTAAGACAACCAAACAACCAATAAAATGCTAGGAATAAATCAACACCTTTCAATAACAACTCTTAATGTAAAAGGCTTAAATTCCCCAATTAAAAGACACAGACTGGCTGACTGGATCAAAAAGCAGGACCCAACTATATGCTGCCTACAAGAGACCCACCTCACCCATAAAGATTCACACAGACTAAGAGTGAAAGGATGGAAAAAGATTTACCATGCAAACAGAAAAGAAAAACGAGCTGGAGTGGCTATTCTTATATCTGACAAAATAGACTTTAAACTAAAAACCATAAAAAGAGACAATGAGGGACACTACTTAATGATAAAAGGACTGATCCATCAAGAAGACATAACAATCATAAATATGTACACACCCAATGTTGGAGCAGCCAGATTTATAAAACAAACTCTATTAGACCTAAAGAAGGAAATAGACACTAATACCATAATAGCAGGGGACCTGAACACTCCACTGTCAATATTAGACAGATCATCTAGGCAAAGAAACAGTAGAGAAACACAAGATCTAAACAAGACTCTAGACCAATTGGAATTGGCAGATATCTACAGAACATTCCACCCAACAACCTCAGAATATTCATTCTTCTCATCAGCACATGGATCATTCTCCAGGATAGATCACATATTAGGTCACAAATCAAGTCTCAATAAATTCAAAAAAATTGGAATTATCCCATGTATCTTCTCAGACCACAATGGATTAAAACTAGAAATTAATAACAAACAAAACTTTGGAAACTATACAAACACATGGAAATTAAACAGCATTCTACTTAATGACATATGGGTCCAAGAAGAAATCAAGCAGGAAATCAAAAAGTTTATTGAAACTAATGAAAACAATGATACATCATACCAAAACCTGTGGGATACTGCAAAAGCAGTATTGAGGGGAAAATTTATTGCATTAAATGCTCACTTCAGAAGAATGGAAAGATGGCAAGTGAACAACCTAACACTTCACCTTAAAGAACTAGAAAAACAAGAACAATCCAATCCTAAAGTTAGCAGACGGAAAGAAATCATTAAGATCAGAGCAGAACTGAATGAAATTGAAAACCAAAAAACAATTCAAAAGATCAACGAATCAAAAAGTTGGTTTTTTGAAAAGATAAATAAAATTGACAAACCATTAGCATGGCTAACAAAAAAAAGAAGAGAGAAGACTCAAATAACAAAAATTAGAAATGAAAAAGGCGATATTACAACTGATTCATCTGAAATACAAGGAATCATTCGAGACTACTATAAACAACTATACGCCAACAAATTTGAAAATCTGGAGGAAATGGATAAATTTCTGGACACACACAAGCTCCCAAAACTGAACCGTGAAGACGTAGAGAATTTGAACAGACCAATAACAATAAAGGAGATTGAAGCTGTTATCAGAAGGCTCCCAACAAAGAAAAGCCCAGGACCAGATGGATTCACAGCAGAATTTTACCAAACATTCAAAGAGGAATTGACACCGATTCTTTACAAACTATTCCAAAAGATTGAAACGGACGCAAATCTCCCAAACTCATTCTATGAAGCAAACATCATCCTGATACCAAAACCAGGTAAAGATATAACCAAAAAAGAAAACTACAGGCCGATATCCTTGATGAATATAGATGCAAAAATCCTCACTAAAATACTAGCAAACAGAATACAGCAACACATACGAAAAATTATTCATCACGATCAAGTGGGATTCATCCCAGGGATGCAAGGTTGGTTCAACATACGCAAATCAATAAATGTGATACACCATATTAATAAACTCAAACACAAGGACCATATGATCATCTCTATAGATGCTGAAAAAGCATTTGATAAAGTTCAGCACTCATTCATGACAAAGACCCTCTATAAGTTAGGTATAGAGGGAAAGTATCTCAACATAATTAAAGCCATATATGACAAACCCACTGCCAATATCATCCTGAATGGGGAAAAGCTGAAAGCTTTTCCTTTAAGAACAGGCACTAGACAAGGATGCCCACTCTCACCACTTCTATTCAACATAGTGTTGGAAGTACTAGCCAGAGCAATCAGAGAAGAGAAGGAAATAAAGGGCATCCAGATTGGAAAAGATGAAGTCAAACTGTCCCTGTTTGCAGATGACATGATCCTATATATCGGACAGCCTAAAACCTCTACAAAAAAACTGTTGGAATTGATAAATGATTTCAGCACAGTAGCAGGATACAAAATCAACACACAAAAATCAGTAGCATTTCTTTTCTCCAATAGTGAACATGCAGAAGGAGAAATCAAGAAAGCCTGCCCATTTACAATAGCCACCAAAAAAATAAAATACTTAGGAATTGAGTTAACCAAGGAGGTGAAAAATCTCTATAATGAGAACTACAAACCACTGCTGAGAGAAATTAGAGAGGATGCAAGAAGATGGAAAGATATTCCATGCTCTTGGATTGGAAGAATCAACATAGTGAAAATGTCCATACTACCCAAAGTGATATACAAATTCAATGCAATCCCCATCAAAATTCCAAAGACATTTTTCTCAGAAATGGAAAAAACTATTCAGACATTTATATGGAACAATAAAAGACCACGAATAGCCAAAGCAATGCTGAGCCAAAAAAATAAAGCTGGAGGCATAACACTACCTGACTTTAAGCTATACTACAAAGCTATAATAACCAAAACAGTATGGTACTGGCATAAAAACAGACACACTGACCAATGGAATAGAATAGAGAATCCAGAAATCAACCCACACACTTACTGCCATCTGATCTTTGACAAAGGCACCAAGTCTATTCAGTGGCGAAGGGACTGCCTCTTCAGCAAGTGGTGCTGGGATAACTGGATATCGATATGCAGGAGAATGAAACTAGATCCATACCTCTCACCGTATACTAAAATCAACTCAAAATGGATTAAGGATTTAAATATACACCCTGAGACAATAAAACTTCTTAAAGAAAACATAGGAGAAACACTTCAGGAAATAGGACTGGGAACAGACTTCATGAATACGGCCCCAAAAGCACGGGCAACCAAAGGAAAAATAAACAAATGGGATTATATCAAACTAAAAAGCTTCTGCACAGCAAAAGAAACAATTAAAAGAGTTAAAAGACAACCAACAGAGTGGGAGAAAATATTTGCAAAATATACATCTGACAAAGGATTAATATCCAGAATATATAAGGAACTCAAACAACTTTACAAGAAGAAAACAAGCAACCCAATTAAAAAATGGGCAAAAGAGCTAAGTAGGCATTTCTCTAAGGAAGATATCCAAATGGCCAACAGACATATGAAAAAATGCTCAACATCACTCAGCATCCGGGAAATGCAAATCAAAACCACATTGAGATACCATCTAACCCCAGTTAGGATGGCTAAAATCCAAAAGACTCTGAACGATAAATGCTGGCGAGGCTGCAGAGAAAAAGGAACTCTCATACATTGTTGGTGGGACTGCAAAATGGTGCAGCCTCTATGGAAAATGGTATGGAGGTTCCTTAAACAATTGCAAATAGATCTACCATACGACCCAGCTATCCCACTGTTGGGAATATACCCAGAGGAATGGAAATCATCAAGTCGAAGGTATACCTGTTCCCCAATGTTCATCGCAGCCCTCTTTACAATAGCCAAGAGTTGGAACCAGCCCAAATGCCCATCATCAGATGAGTGGATACGGAAAATGTGGTACATCTACACAATGGAATACTACTCAGCTATAAAAACGAATGAAATACTGCCATTTGCAACAACATGGATGGATCTTGAGAGAATTATATTAAGTGAAACAAGTCAGGCACAGAAAGAGAAATACCACATGTTCTCACTTATTGGAGGGAGCTAAAAATTAATATATAAATTCACACACACACATACACACACACACACAAACCGGGGGGGGGGGGGAGAAGATATAACAACCACAATTATTTGAAGTTGATACAACAAGCAAACAGAAAGGACATTGTCGGGGGGGAGGGGGGGAGGGAGAAGGGAGGGAGGTTTTGGTGATGGGAAGCAATAATCAGCTACAATGTATATCGACAAAATAAAATTAAAAAAAATAAAATAAAATAAAAAAAAATAAATAAAATATTAGATTCTATTTTCCAAAAAAATAAAATAAAATAAAATAAAAAAAAATAAAGCTTCTGAGCAATAGGCTGTACCATAATAGCCAATGTACGTAGCAGGCTATACCATCTAGGTCTCTGTAAGTTCACTCTGTGATGTTTGCACAATGACAAAATTGCCTAACAATGTGTTTCTCAGAATCTATTCTCATTTTTAAGCCATACATGCATACATACATGCACCATACATATACGAGGGTACTTCAAAAAGTTCTAGGAAAAATGAAATTAAAAACTAATACAAACTTTTTCATGATCTTTTTGAAGATTCATCATATATACACACATATATTCAAATATGTGAATATATTGTTAAGGCTCAAAAAATGATACCGCCAAAGTGTGGCACTTTGGACTACTGAGTATTTTGAATTAAAGGCTGTTAAAAGGCCTCAGAAGCGGCCTCAGAAGCAAACTCTATCTCTGACCTTTTGCCCTCATGTCTCCCTACCCTTGTTCTCTCTTAGCTAAGGCAGGTCATAGAAACTAGAACCTCTCTCTCCCAAAGGAAACCACAGAAGCTAGAAATACTATTCTAACCTACCCCCACCCCTGTATGTAGAAGCTGACCTTAAAGAAATTCTCTGACCTACCTTGTGCGATAGTAGGTCATAAGACCCTAGTTCTAGAAGGGCCTGTCTCTATACCTGCAGGGAAGGAACGCTACACAGAGAAGCCAAGAAGAATCTGAACAGACTTGCTGCATTTCTCTCCTCAGTCTATTACCATTAACTTATACCCCTTTTATCCAATCACATTTCTAAATAACTGTCTATTCTTCAGTGAATCTAACCATTAAAATGGACGGTTTTCCCTGGGTCTTTCAGTCTTCATTTCCAAAGATTTCCGTATCATATAAAACTTTAATTAAACAAATTTGTTATGCTTTTCTTTTAAATTTATTTATTTTTAATTTTCACAATTTTATTTATTTATTAATTGTTAATTGACAAGTATTGATTTATATATTTATAGCATACCGAGTTATATTTCAATGCATGTGTGATGATCAAATCAGGGTAATTAGCCTATTTATCATTGCAAAAATTTATCATTTGTGTGTCTGGCACATAGTATATATCCAATAGTTATTAATATTCATACTACAAAACACACAAAAAATATATTAGTCCAACTCTGTAAGTATTTTTATTCAACAATTTTTAGAATACCTTCCAAGTTTCAAGTGGAAACAAAGAAAGAGCCTAGTAGGAGATAAACAATACCCATGTAATCAAATACATGAATACATAATCAATCAGTAAAGCCTAAAGGATAACAGGGGTGGGGAGCTGATTAGAGAGTGTCATCAAGAAAAGCCCATCAGATGCAGTGACATTTGAGCCAAGACCTCAATAATCAGTAGGGGAAAGCCTCAAGGAAAAATCGAGGAGAGGACTCTTCTCCGTAGAGTGAACAGGTCTTGAGTACAGGTACAGGTCTTAAGGTGGAAAAATCTGATGAGTTGTCCCTTTTTAGTTGTATGAGAAAATGTTTAACCAACTTTTGTGTATGTATACATTTTTAACTTGAAAAATAAAACGTCACCTTAGAGAAAAAATAAGATGGAAAATCTGCACTTCTATGAGATTTTTAACAAGTTTCACTTTCTCCTATGTGCATTTTCTGTGGCTTGGGGCCAAGTTCATGTTTTCCCATCCACATCTATGCAGGTGTGGAGGAAGATGTGAATCTGGCACAGCAGAGGCGGCTTTCCACCCAATTTGCCACAAATATTGCTATTGAAAGGTGCCATTCTGTTCTTTGCCCTAAGCTTATGGAAAAGAACTATCAACTTAAATATAAAAGCATGAAATATATAATATTGCATTATGATATGTAAGTGATTGATTTGAATAATATTTATCCTTCTTCCTTAGTCTTTTAGAAAAGTCATATAGGCAATGCAGGCAACTTTTTGAAGGGATGAAATAGAGCTTCTCTCTCAAATCATTGCATAAGACTAAAATCATTCCAGACAGGAATATGTAGCCATTTTCAGAGCATTTCACAAAGTGGGTTAATAGAGAGGCAAGGTTATTTTGAAGATCCACAGTTATGGTATTTCTTTATCTATTTCTCTATTTCTATTATCTTAGTTCTTTATCCTGGGTCTATTACTTATTTGAGTTTTCTTTAATAAATGCGGTGAAACTAAAGTCCCAAGTCCTGCTGAGAAGGGACCTTAGTGTATCCCAAGAGTGGTCAGGCCCAGAAGAACATTTCTCAGTGAGAAACTTTAATATGATAATTGTGTATATCACATTTGCTTAATTTGAGCTTTAAGACAATTACTTCATTTTATTTTCTCAACAACTAATGAAGTAGACACTATTATCCCCATTTTATAGATGACAAAATTGAGGCTCAAAGAGGTCGCACAATTTGTCCAAGTTTACACATCTTGATAAAAGCAAAACCAAGTCAAAAACCAGTGAAGTTAGATGCTGTGCTTTCTTTAGTCCACGACTGCATCCAACAATAATAATGTTTTATGTTGGCATTGTGCTTTGCCATTTTCAAAGAGCTTTCACAAACGTAATTTGATCTTTACAACCCTATAAAATAAGCCTGACAGAGTCAGTTGATTTTATAGCTGACAATACTTAGGCCCAGAGAAATTAAGTGACTGGGTGCCTACTGTGGTGCTTTGTTTTATCTAGAAAGATGTTCTTTTGGAGATTGCAGTTGGACTGGTTTTTCAAATCTGGCCTGAGATGAAGCTGGTCTCCACCACTTTATTAGGCTCTTTGTCTTCACTGATCTCAGTTGTGTGACTTCAGAAAACTATCACATATATCAGAATCCCCCTCCAAAGTGTGTTCTGGACCAAGGGGTCCCAGAAGCTGTTTCCAGAATGGGGGAAAATAGCTTGATGGTCAATTAAGTTTGAAAAATTCTAAACACTATAACCCTAGCTTTGACACTACAATTTACTTCAGCACCTTAAAAGTTATGAAAAGTACTATATGCAAGAAACATGTTTACATTCATCTCAAAAGCACACTTCAACTTCAGCAAATTTCAGAGCAACTTTTCCCCACATTAAAGCTGATTAACGACATGTGAGACAATGCACCACATTCTGGATAGAGAAGGTTCAAGAACGGTAGGAAAGATAAGAGCACTGCAGATAAAATGAGGAAAGGGCTGTAGACAGCAAGATTAGCTTTAGCAGAGATTTGAGCTCCCAATGACTTTCTGTCACCCAGTTCTCCATGTAAGGATAGAAACATGAGGTAACCATTTCTGGAGACAATTTTTGGACTTTATGAGAATGGCTACATAATTTTTTGATATTTTATTTTTTTCAGATATTACAAGTGGCCACACTAGAAAATAGTGGGAGAGAACAGCAAATTTAGAATGCCAATACATTAAAGTGGAATTGGCCATATCTACAGAAGAACCTGTTATTTTCCTTCCTTTCCTTTCCTTTACTCTCCACCTCTCCCCCTCCTTTCTTCTTCCCTTTTTCCTTCCTTTCTTTTTCTTCCTTTACATTTTCATAATATAGCTGTCAATCAAAGGCAAATCCCCCAAATTTAGTTTATTGACCCCACGATGTGTCCAGTCCCTAAAAATAAGGGCGACCTGCAAATATAACTAAACTCCATCCGTTTCTCAAGAAATGTAATTATAATGGTGAACCACAAGAGACATTAGTTATTACGGGGATTTATGATGGAGGTGACTAATGAACAAAGGCAGAAAATAATTTATAAAATCCGCCAGCCTGGGATAAGCAAGGAAGCCAGCCATCCCCATCAGCAATGTACCTCTCTTAGTAACTGCTACTGTCTCATATTTTAAGTAAAAATTAATATTCTTCTGACACAAAGCTTAAAGTAAGATCTCATTTAAAACTATAAACCAACACCTTAATAGATTGATCCCAATATTGTTTTAATTTTCAGTCTTCTAATTCTAATGAAATTACTAAAGGAACATATAAATAATTGAATCAAAAAATAACGAACTATTGATTTTTTGTTGTGAAGTCATTCTACTCCTTGACGTATACTTTCAGACCATAGTGTATTATATGAGCAAATTAGAGTACATAAAGCTGAATATGAAGAAATGACAGTTATGATTTTCTCATTAAAATCAACCTAAAACAATGTTTGCATTCAGAATCAACCAAGGCTTTTTAATGTGTTTTAATTTTATAATTCTGACTGCCACTGGAAATCTATAGAATATATCAGCTAAAAACCCCTCCCTGTCACTCAGAATTTTAGCAATCTTTCCTTAATGATTTTAAACAAACACACATAATTAAAAATTTAAAAGATGCAGAGGAAAACAAAATTGTTGCTAAAGTTAAAGAATCCCCCTATCTTCATCTTACATTGTCGATTCAATGAGAACAAATGCAGAAAGGAATAAGATATTTTTTCATCCTCTAATCTTACATTCACAACAATTTTTGAAGCTAGCTGCTTAAAATAATTTATTGCTTAATTTTGTGTTATACATCTAGCCTGATATATACCTAGGGAATCTCCCTAACCATTTCTGCTGGCTTCTGCAGTAATTAAAGTTAGCAAAAAACTGTCTTTCATTCAGAGAGGATAGTACATAGTTAACAGACCTAAAGTGCAGCAAACCAAACAATATATGCACTTAAAAAGCAGACTCTGAAAGGATATTGATTATCCTTTTTTTTTTTTTTTTTTTTTTTGCCATTTATTGCTTTGTGTGTAGGGGAACACTTCCCTTTGAACTGAGACATTTTTCTTCTTCCCCCTTTCTTCATTGCAAACATCGAAGCTTTCTTAAATATAAAAAAAGCCCAGAACTATACCTGAAATAAAAACTGTTTCTCTTTATGTAATTATCAACGGGCTTTTAGAGTATCTTTCCCCAGTGATTACAGGGTATTTCCACATAGGCTGTCATTTTAAGGTGAAAAATTTGCAAGGACAGTCACACCATCTGTCATCAACTGGGTTCCCTGACACCCAGAGCTGCTCTGAAATGGCCAGCAGCTTCATGCATAACAAAGACCTTGCCCCTTGGCATTGTTTATTCCTTGACCTGTGCAGAGAGTCCTTCAAAAGGGGCTTTACTGAAACCATTTCAGGGCTGCTTCAAGAGCAGGATTTTCTAATGAAAAAAATGATTTATGCATATAGGAAATTTGGCCTTAGATCTAAATCAATAGAATAAACCCTAGAAGAATTTTGTTCTTAGCTCTGTTTCTGTGATCCCTGAATGAAAACCTACTTAACATTATTTTTTTCTTTCCTGCTTTTGAAAATTTCTTTACAGTGTAATTTAGGTGTTAAACAATCCATATATAAAGCCAGAGCACATAGGTTAAATGTAACTGGACCATTCAAATACAGAAACTGTGCCTTAATAAGTGAAAAATACACCTTCTGATCAACAAAACCCCAGTGCCTCTCACTGTGGAAGTCACAGACAAGCTATTCTTACTGCCATGTCAAGCACCACTTATGACTTACAAATACAATACAGTACAATCACTCTGTAGGTCACTTGTGCCCAAAGAAGGATTATAGCTGTAGCTAGCAATATTTATGAAAGAAATACAAAAAAAGAGAAAATGTCAACTATTGTGAAACATTTTTACTAAAAAATGTATACTCTCACATGCCTGACATATAAAGACATAAGCTGAGACTTCCCGTTTTTCAATTTGTCATAGCTACAAAATGTGTGTTCCTCAACTTAGAGAATGTAAGTTAGGGTACTTTTAAGAGACTTGAGTTTTGAAAATTAGGCAGATCATTGTTAAAAGAAGCTGCAGCCATTTCTAGGAATGAATGAATAAACACAAAAGGATATTCCCTCTGTCAACATAATTAATGGCAAGATTTTATGAGCTTCATTTAGTTCCCAAGACATAGTTATATACAATACATGGAGCGTGTGTTTACGTGCACCTAGTATAAATATGTAAAAGTCACATCATTAAATCTTTTATACATCTGTATTCATAATACAGAAAGCTGTTTCTAAATTATTTAAAGATCCATTCTCTCTTCCATATACATTAATACTAATAAGAGTTGCCGTCAACATCAAAGAGAAGCTAGACCCCTAATTAGAGTTCCAATCTGCCCCAAGAGTTGCATTGCAGAGAGAACAAATATGGAATAAGTTTAGCATTAGGGAAATTAATAAGCAGTCCTCATTCTCAACTTCTAATTATTGCAAGAATACAGTAATTTCTTAACAAAAAATACATTCACTTTCCATTGTAATTTAGATTTCATATAAGCAATTTCCAAAGAAAAAGATAATAGTTAAAGCATAGAGCTGTAATATGCTCATATGTCAGGATATGGGATAGCTCCAGAAATTTTAATTAAATCTAGACTTTAGAATTTTGGATATTGCCTAATTTTTTTTTGTTTGTTTTAACTCTTTTGGTTATTATTTTGACCATATACAGGTGGTAAATGTCAAATTTCCTATTGGAAGTCTTCCAATTACCTATGAGACTGGTATTGAAAATACCATTTATTAAACAAACATTTGATGAGAACTCTCTATGTACCATAAATTTTATTAGATGCTGAAAATATGAAAACTGAAAAACAGTTGCTGTCCTCCTGTTCCTAAATGGTTAAAGAAGAAAACAATCAGACAGTCTCAAGTATGTGAAGAGAGCTATTTCTGAATATCAAAGTAATATACGAAAATGTTTAAAATCTCAAATGAAAAAGAAACGGTATTCTATGACTTTAATTTGACTGGTACTTTAATTTTCCTGTCCTGGATAGACTCTCAAAATTATCATTATGACAAATTTCATCCATATACAAAAAAGACAGAATAGTACAATGGATTCAGATGTATACGTCAACAGTTTCACCAATTATGAACTCATGGCAATCTTTTTTTATCTATAACTTCTTCCATGTTATTTTTAAGAAAATTCCAGACACCATGTTATTTCATTCATAAAAATTTCAGTAGATATCTTTGAAAAATAACCACAATATTATCACAGCTAAAATTAGCAATAATTCATTAATATCATCCCTGATCGGGGTCCAAATTAAATCATTTTCACATTTCAGACTTAAAATATATTTAAATATGGACCAAATAAGACTCACATGTTGGAATAGGTACATAGGTCCCTAAGTTTCTTTCAGTCTGTAGGTTCTCCCTCAATCTCTATCTTCTTTATTAGATCTTTCAATTTATTACTTGAATAAACTGAGAATTTTATTCTATAGATTTTTCCCACAATCTGAATTTTGCTAATTGCCTCTTTGTGGTCATTTTTGGAAATTGCTATGGTAACAATCACTATTCTGAAAATTACTAAATAAGTAGAAAAACAACATGTACATATCTTGCCTTTCTGGCCTGAAATATTTGATTATAGAAATTTTTTTTTGCTATAGAAAAATTACAGCTAATAAATGCAGAAGAAATGGCAGAATTAGAAAAGTCACCATTTTGAGACCTCTAAGTAGTAATGTATCTAAGTTGCAATCATCAATGGCTGTTAAAATCATTATATGGGAAGTAAATAGGGAACTTTATAATGGATGGATGAGGTTGACAACACCTAAACCCACTGATTAATATTAACATCACCAAACTGGGAGAACAAGAAATTCCATACCTTGTGATGTGATACAGGGAATCACACAGCACCATCCATGAACTATTCTAGCCAATAAATAACTAACCAGATTGAATCAAATCTCTAGATCCACTATCATTTTATAGGAAATATGGGGGATAGCATATTTCCTATAGCATGTTAAATAACATCATAAAGATGCCATGAGCATGTCCAGACATGGGAAATATTATAGAAAAAAAAATAACCTAGTTTCTTGAACAGATAAATGCTTTAAGATAGTGAAGGAGGAGTAACTGTTAAATATTAAAACATTCTTAGGAGATGAGTCAACAAAAAGCAGTGTAAGAACCTTATGAGATACTGATTCAAATGAATTAACATTCATTGAATCAGGAAGAGAAAATGAAACTACATTTATGAGACAAGTAGCAATTATGACCTTGTAATCATGGCACTGTGTTGATTTTTAAAAAATTTTTATTTGTTAGAGATAAACATTGAGGTATCTGTGAAATAAATACGTGCATTCCCTCTAAAATACTATGATAGTGGGCTAAGTTGAGGGGGCTGCAATAGACAATGAAACAAGATTATAAAATGTTGAAAATTTCTGAAATTGGTTGATGGGGATATTGGCTTTTATCTGTATGTTTGAACATTTTGATATTAAAGATTTTTTTTAAAACGGTAATCACTGATTTTCCAACTAGAGGTATCTTTGATTGCTTACCTGTTCTGATACTAAGAATGAGGTTGACCAGATTTTGAGATGATTGTTGAGAAATTCTTTCATGTTTTATAGAAAGAGGTGTACAATGTTATAGAAAAGCTCCCCAACTGTGCCCTGATCCTTGTGACATAAGGTATAGTCTGTGGACCAACAGAATTGCCAATATCTGAGCACTTGCTAGAAGTGCAGAATCTCAGGTCTCACCCTCGATCTAATAAATTTTATATAAGATCCCCAAGTGATTCCCATGCATATAAAAGTTTTAGAAACACTGGTCTAGATTCCATTCTCTATAAGGATTTTTACCCATTAATTATTTACTTTTTTAACCTATGTTCAATCATTTCCTTTCACTGGATCCTTCTTAACTTTATACAAACAAGAGCTTAAATCTTTCCCATCCTAAAAAATAAAATAATAAATAAACAAATAAACCTGCTTCCAATTCATTCTTGATCTAGAAACTTGGCTTCCAGGAAAACTCATGCATCTTTAAACCAAACCCCCTTTTTTGCTTAATTTTACTCTAATGAGTTTCTGTTGCCTGAGACAATAAAATCCTAACACATCAAGGGACTCTTTTGTTCTCATCTCAATCTCACTCTGTAGTTTCAATGAAATTTCATTCATGCCCAAGCAGCTTCTATTGCTTTCTACAGCTGAAATTTCATAAATCTCTATCATAGTCCCTTCTTCCTGGAGTAGATCTACTACTCTATCTTCCAAGTCACTTCCTACCCAATATATTCAATATGAATTTATTATTTTCCTCATTAAACTTTTTCCTCTTCAAACACATTTAATTTTAGTTTGTAACAGCACCAAATACCCAGTCACACTGAAAACTAAAAGTCTTAAAAGTAAAAGTTATTCTTGACTTCACATTCATTTTACTTCTATAGTTTAAACTCTAGCCATCTCTCACACATTAATTAATACACTTCTGTGATAGTTAATTTTATTTGTGAACTGGGAAGGTATATTTGGCTAAGACTAACATTTAAATCAGTGAACTTTGGATAAAACAGATTGTCCTCCATAATACAGGTGGGCCTCATTCAATCAGTTGGAGGCTTGAATAGAACAAAAAAGATTGGTCTCCCTGAGAAACCAGGAATTCTATAGAAGTCTGCCTTTAGACCCTTCTGACTTCATCTGCACCACTGGTTCTCCTGAGTCTCCAGGGCCAGCCTTCAGACTAGAACTACACCATCAGCTCTCTGGGATATTGAGCCTGCCAGCACATACTGCAGATTTAGACGTGCCAGATTCTATTATCATGTGAGCCAATTTCTTATAATAAATATCTTCCTGTGTACAAACACATCCTATTAATTCTGTTTCTCTAAAGAACACTAACTAATATAAATTTTGGTATAGAGAGGTGGAATGCTGCTATAACAAATGTCTAAAACTGTGGAAGTAAATTTGGAATTGGGTAATAGGTAGAGGCTTGAAGAGTTTTGAGGCACATATTGTAAAATGCCTAGATTGCCTGGATGACTGCTGGTAAGCACATGGACATTAAAGGTGATTCTGGTGAGGTCTCAGACAGAAATGAGGAACATATTATTGAAGACTGGAGAAAGGTGATTCATGTTATAAAGTGCCAAAAAACTTGGCTGAAGTATGTTGTAGTATTTTTTTTTTTTGAAGTTTGACATAAAACGTGGATAAACAGATATTTAGCTGAAGAGACTTATAAGCAAAGTGTTGCCTGATTTCTCTTTATTGCTTATTGCAAAATGTAAGAGGAGAGAAATAAATTAAAGGAATTATTAAGCAAAAAGGAACCAGAATTTGAACATAAAAAATTCTCAGCCTATCTATACAGCAAAACATGAGGAAGTGTGTTGTAAAGATAATACCAAGGGTGTGAATGGACAGTCACTCCATGAAGAGATTACCCATGGATTTAATCAAGCATCTCAGCAGAAACCAGGAACTGAGATGGATTATACCAGTTTTAGGCCTATCTAGGCTTTCTTTTTCTTTTTTGTTTAAGATTGAATTTTATTTTATTGTATTTATTTATTATTTATTTATTACTATTATTATTTTTTTACATTCTAAGATGTTGTTGTGAAGCAGTTGGGGGGAAGGGGGAGAAGAAAAAGGGAAGAGGAATGTGGTGAGAGGAGGAAAAAGGATGGGGTCGAGGCCTGTGGCACCCCCTCATTCCTGCAGGGGAGCCCAGAGTGGATACAGGAGGAGTGTGTGGCTGAGGCCCTCTGCCCCCACCCCACTCCATCACTTCTGGCTGTGGCCCGGTGGTTGTTGCTGGGTTGGATGCAGATATCAGGGGGGATGACTGAGGCCTTCAGCCCTCCCCCCATCCCAGATTGGGAGCCTGTTTTACAGGTGTTCTTTGGTGGTGTTAGATCTTTGCTGGTTAATATCAAAACTTTGTCTCTGATCTGTGTGTGTTTTGTGCTTTCTTTCATCTCTGTGTTGGATTATTAGCTGCTCCCACCACTTAAACTCTGCACAGGAACTAATTTGTTGTCCTTTGCTTACTTCTAAAATGGAGGAAAATACTTAGGAATTGAGTTAACCAAGGAGGTGAAAAATCTCTATAATGAGAACTACAAAACACTGCTGAGAGAAATTAGAGAGGATACAAGAAGATGGAAAGATATCCCATGCTCTTGGATTGGAAGAATCAACATAGTGAAAATGTCCATACTACCCAAAGTGATATACAAATTCAATGCAATCCCCATCAAAATTCCAAAGACATTTTTCTCAGAAATAGAAAAAACTATCCAGACATTTATATGGAACAATAAAAGACCACGCATAGCCAAAGCAATGCTGAGCAAAAAAAATAAAGCTGGAGGCATAACACTACCTGACTTTAAGCTATACTACAAAGCTATAATAACCAAAACAGTATGGTACTGGCATAAAAACAGACACACTGACCAATGGAATAGAATAGAGAATCCAGAAATCAACCCACACACTTACTGTCAGCTGATCTTTGACAAAGGCATCAAGCCTATTCACTGGCGAAGGGACTGCCTCTTCAGCAAATGGTGCTGGGATAACTGGATATCCATATGCAGGAGAATGAAACTTGATCCATACCTCTCGCCGTATACAAAATCAACTCAAAATGGATTAAGGCTTTAAATATACACCCTGAAACAATAAAACTTCTTAAAGAAAACATAGGAGAAACACTTCAGGAAATAGGACTGGGCACAGACTTCATGAATACGACCCCAAAAGCACGGGCAACCAAAGGAAAAATAAACAAATGGGATTATATCAAACTAAAAAGCTTCTGCACAGCAAAAGAAACAATTAAAAGAGTTAAAAGACAACCAACAGAGTGGGAGAAAATATTTGCAAAATATACATCTGACAAAGGATTAATATCCAGAATATATAAGGAACTCAAACAACTGTACAAGAAGAAAACAAGCAACCCAATTAAAAAATGGGCAAAAGAGCTAAGTAGGCATTTCTCTAAGGAAGATATACAAATGGCCAACAGACATATGAAAAAATGCTCAACATCACTCAGCATCCGGGAAATGCAAATCAAAACCACATTGAGATACCATCTAACCCCAGTTAGGATGGCTAAAATCCAAAAGACTATGAACGATAAATGCTGGCGAGGCTGCGGAGAAAAAGGAACTCTCATACATTGTTGGTGGGACTGCAAAATGGTGCAGCCTCTATGGAAAATGGTATGGAGGTTCCTCAAACAATTGCAGATAGATCTACCATACGACCCAGCTATCCCACTGTTGGGAATATACCCAGAAGAATGGAAATCATCAAGTCAAAGGTATACCTGTTTCCCAATGTTCATCGCAGCCCTCTTTACAATAGCCAAGAGTTGGAACCAGCCCAAATGCCCATCATCGGATGAGTGGATACGGAAAATGTGGTACATCTACACAATGGAATACTACTCAGCTATAAAAACGAATGAAATACTGCCATTTGCAACAACATGGATGGACCTTGAGAGAATTATATTAAGTGAAACAAGTCAGGCACAGAAAGAGAAATACCACATGTTCTCACTTATTGGTGGGAGCTAAAAATTAATATATAAATTCACACACACACACACACACACACACAGACACACACACACACACACACGCACACAAACCGGGGGGGGGGGGAAGAAGATATAACAACCACAATTATTTGAAGTTGATATGACAAGCAAATAGAAAGGACATTGTTGGGGGGGAGGGGGGGAGGGAGAAGGGAGGGAGGTTTTGGTGATGGGGAGCAATAATCAGCCACAATGTATATCGACAAAATAAAATTAAAAAAAAAATAAATAAAAATAAATAAATAAATAAATAAATAATAATAAAATGGAGGAACTTCCTGTGGGAACTAGTACTTGAGCCCCATGGTTGAGCTAAATTGCTGCTTTGCTGCTCGCTCCCTGGAGAAGGCTTTTTGTGCAGCTCAGGTTTTAATTGTTGACCTTGTAAGAACTTCCGGGTCTTGTGAGGTCTGGTACACTTGGGTTGTGTGGAAACTCTGTCTGGGCCTGAGTCTCTTCAGCGAAATACACCCCCTGCAGTTCTATACTCCTGACCAGTCTACACTTAGTGGTCCTGTGGTGACTAAAAGGCAGATCGGCTGTCCATGCTGTGCCCCAGTGTTCCCCTGGTGGGACAGTCTCCCCCACCACCTGCACTCCAAACACTTCCCATGGGATGAGCCATACACTGGTCCTTTATGATGACTCACTGCCCTCTGAGTGGCTCCTTTTTTCAGTTGCTGTGTCTCCTTGCCCAGTCTGGGTTGATGGGAAGCCTGCTAGTGGTCTTGCTGTCTTGAGGGCCACCAAGGGCCCTTTTCTACTGCTGCTTCCAAGCAACATCATACAAAGGGCACAGCTGTGGCTTTTGCCAGCTCCTGCTCCATGTGCCCACCAGCTCCATCCTTGAATTGTTTGGGGCTTGAAGTGGTTGGAGTGGTCCTTTCTTTCTCTCCTATTGGCTTCTCCTGCCTTCATGCACTCTCTTCTCCTCTTCCTCTTTGCTCTAGCGGCCCCAACTTTGCAGTCATAGCTTTTTAATAGTTGTAATTGGTTGATTGTGGGAGAGGGTGATGCTGGGACCATCTGTTCTGCCATCTTGATTCCTAATTGGCCTATCGTGACTTTCAACATGCCTTTCTCACTAACTTAATCATTTCTAGATTTTGATTTAAAGTAAGAGAAATGAGACTTTTCTTTTCACCTGAACACTTAGAGGTCATTGTAGAGTTACAAACTGGCCTAATTTCAATATTGTTGTGTCTCAGGGAGTAGGGAGTCCTGAGGAAGAGAGAGATGGGGATGGGATAAAATAAAGGAAGACTTGTAGACTTCTGAGATTTTACAGGACAATAGAGTTATCAGGCTATGCAAATGTCCTATAGTTCAAGAAAAGGGATGAAAAACCCTTAAGACAATTCAGAAATCAGCAGGACTACCACTGCACCACAGGCCCAGAGTGAACAGTATTGGTGGACAAGGCTATCTCCTCCTAGCTTCAGTCGACCATGCTGCAGCCTCCCAAGTGCCCCAGGAGCCAGGCTGCTACCCAGAGCCATGGGATTAGGGAGGGGTTTAATGCCTAAGGTTGTGGGAATAGCGCTGCTTGCTGCCCCAGTGGGTCTGGAGAACAGAGCATTGAGTCAAAGAGTATTATAATTCTCAAGGCTTAAAATCTAACAAAATTTGCTTTGGTAGGTTCTGTATTTGTTTAGGACCCATCACCCCTTTCTTCTTTCCTACTCCTCTCTTTTGAATTGGAATGCTGATCCTATGCCTGCCCCATCACTGACTTTTGCAAGCACATAACTTGCCCAGTGGCTTCATAGATTGACATCTGGAGAGAAATTTGCCTCAGGAAGAATGATAACCATGGTCTTACCCATTCCTGATTTAGATAATATTTAGAGGAGACTTTGGACTGAGAGCTGATATGGAAATGGGTAAGACTTTGGGGCTACTTGGGATTTCATAAGCACATCTTGTATGTGAGAAAGACATAAAAGTTGGGGGTTTATCAGAAAGAATGCTATGAAATTGTTGTGTCCCCCCAAATTCGTATTTGAAGCCTTAACCACCAATATGATTATATTTGGGATAAGGCCATTAAGGAGGTAATTATGTTTAAGTTAGTTCATAAGTGTGGAGCCCTGATCCAATAGGATTTTTGTCCTTATAGAAAGAAGATGAGATACCAGGGATATGCACACACAGAGAAAAGGCCATGTGGGGACAAGTGAGAAGGCGGCTGTCTGCAAGCCAAGAAGAGATGCCTCCGGAGAAACCAAACCTGTCTTCACTTTGATCTGGAACTCAGCCTCCAGAACTGTGAGAAAATAGTGTTTTGTTAATTATGCCACCCTGTTACACAGTCCTAGAGGACTAATACAATTCCCAAAGAGTCTCCCCAACTTTCATCTCACCACTTTCTGATTACTCATCCACAGTGCTTATACGTCAATCTTACTGAAAGGTGATTTAGGTAAATTCTCTCCTGAGCTCAAAATATTTCAATACTCATCCTGGCCTATTGGATAATTTTCAAAGTGCCTGGCATAGCACGCAAGACTCAGTGGTCACTCCTTATCTTTCCAATGTCTTTCCCTGCCAAACAAAGGCAAAAAGACAATACCTAAACAGACAAACCCAATTACTTGCAATTCTCCTAAATTGCCACCTGACGCATAGAACATACAATTGCCTCCTCACAGACTGACCCTTTCCCCATACCATCTAGCAAACTACCACTCATCTTCGAATAACTCACATAAATGTCTTTTTCTCCATGAAGCATTTAACCTTCTCAGACTATGCTGATCATACATTTTTTGTGCTATTGCTTTATGAACCTCATTCCTACCTCTAGAACAACATTTTTCAAATTACTTGTTTGCAACTGCTCTCTTTTAAGAATGTGAACTCTTTGAAGAACATACTTTGTATTTCCTCAGCACTTATCATTTAGACTGCTCAAGTGCTAACAGGAAGGAAGGAAGGAAGGAAGGAAGGAAGGAAGGAAGGAAGGAAGGAAGGAAGGAAGGAAGGAAGGAAGGAAGGAAGGAAGGAAGGAAGGAAGGAAGGAAGGAAGGAAGGAAGGAAGGGAAAGACAGGCATATGAAGTATCCATTACTGGCTCCAGGTTACCTCTAATCCAAAGATCTACTGAAGACCAAATTAGAAAAATCATCCTAAGAAATGGAAGAATGCTGAGATTAGCATAGTTTGAGAAGCCAAGGAAGCAAGGAACAAAATATAGATTATTGTAATTCCACATAGGTCTCCCCAGACTCTCAATTTCTATATTACTTACTATAATCACAACACATTCATATTAGAGTTCACTTCATTATATCTTTCATTTATTTACATGTTATCATATCAACCCCATTGCTGATTCCTAAAAAGAGGACTTGTGTAATGGAAAAGCACTCAATTAGAAAGCAAAATACAAGATTCCCTCTCTCTGTGACTTGAGGTAAGTGACAGTCTCTTGAGTGTCAGTTTTCTTACCTACGAAACGGAATTACTGTAATTAAACAGTTCATCTCATAGAGTGGTTTTAAAGATCACATGGGATGATCAAATGGTCTGTAAGCTGTCATTCAGTAAAGGTGTTTTTCTCGTGAATGGGCAATGTTTCTGCATTTCGCCAACAGCACTAGGCCTTTGGTCCCAACTCATTCTGGCCCTTCCAAATGACTGAAATTGAGAAGATTATTTACATTTTCTGAACCCCAATTTCATTAAATCCACAAGTGGAATAATAATATAACAAAATTCTTCCAAGGCAGAATGAAAATCTAAAGGATTTTATAATCTATAGCATACCATATAATTTAAGGTATTTTTATTATCCTAATTATGTGATCTTGTATAAATCATGTAACTATTTTTGTTACTTTCCTCCTGTATAAAGTGAAAGTATAATAGGCTTGCTGGGAGATTCAGTGAGATAGCATGTGTAAAGTATTTCACATAGTATATGATTGGTTACTTTATAAATTATAAGAATTATATTAATACTCTAGTACATACCATTATGATATTACTGCTAATCACAAGTGTCCCTTGAGAACGAAGTCTGCAAAGTTTTACATGACTTATGACTCTTTGGACATAACTTAAATTTTTTTTTTTTGGCTTACTAGTACCTGATATTTCAATAGATGACAGCTAACTGTGTAAACAAAGTAAAATTGGTCATTAATAGACAGAATAGACACAAATCTCATAATGCATTTTTGTTTAATAAAAGGCATCTGAAATACCTGTAGATATTTTTCACTAGGGAGCAAAGATAAAAGACCACAATACTATATCATAGAGTGTTCTCTCTAGTATTGTGGTCTTTTATCTTTGCTCCCTAGTCAAATCATCAAGCTTTATTGTCTCACTACTCTGTGTTAGCTGTGCTGCATATTTTGGTGGCACTTACCAGACTGTAAAACATTGCCCTTATACTTAACACACACACACACACACACACACACACACACACACACACACACACACCGACAAAACTATTACTACTAAAGCTGTGTTTGTGATATCAATTTCTGTACATGAGCCATATTTGTGGAGACTATTTCTAAATAAGTAAATATTTTGCAATATATACGATATGTACAAGGGCACTTCAAAATGTTCATGGAAAAGTAGAATTAAAAGGTAATATGAATCTTTCTATGAAATTTTGAGGACCCTTTGTATGTACATATTGTATATACATATTTCTAAATATATGCTTTTTATAGCTACTCTATTTACTTCTAATAAAGATGTATATTTTATCTATATATTTCTAAAACAAGGTGGGAGGAAGAATGTAGAGGGGAAAACAAAGAAAAAATATACCGAGACTTATTTTCGGGCTTTGTGGCTTTATGAAACCTGCAGCTATGCAAGCATATTGATGAACATGATGAGAATGAAACATATATTTCATTTTATTGTTTTAAAATACCATTTACATAAAATAATAAAGATGACTACTACATTTTTTCTGAAAGATTTTCAGAGAATAGTTTACCCACTAGATATATCAGCTTTAATTATCATACCAAATTACATCTGAATATTGAGAACTCATATATGGCTTCCATCTGAATAGAAAAACAAGTATTCTGAATCAAAATGTTCTTAAGACCCCATAAGGAAAAAGAGTTTGTCTCCAAGTAGAGGGAATTTGTATGAAAACACTGCTTTTAGCATTGAGGTCCTGGTGCTAGACACTGGTAAGAGTATTTCAAGATTTCCATTTATTTAGGAGCAGATAGAAAGAATACCAATCATCATTTTTCATTTGCCATGTTCTAATATTATACCGTAATTATAAAAACCCAGTGGAAATCAATTTTTCCATTTTTGCAATATAAATTAGTACAATGTTAGTAGAGACAGTGAAATGTGAAGGGGTTTCCTTTTCTCTGTAAGGATGTCTGCCTCTGCTTAAATGAATAATTCACTACATAACAAATAGATAAATAAGAGACACTTACACTACTACTAAATACTTTCTGCAAGGTGTGATTCCCTTAAGATAGGATTCTACAAAATGGTGGTGTATTTAAGTGTCGTTTTGATAGATTATTTATTACACGTGGAGAGTAGGAGAATGGAAGCAGTTTAAAACATGCCACAGCTCACTTTTCTTTTCAGTAGATGGCTTCAATTATTCTCCTAATACCACATGGGGAGTCGGGGTGCTACCTAAGGCCTGCTTTTGAAAGTTGATGAGAGAGGTTTGAGAATACTTTTGCAAGTTTCCTAATGGCCAAAAATATATCTTATTCTTTAAAATGAAGTAATTTTACAGCTATCACTTGGGGGTCTTGATTTTATCTAAGATTATTTCGTAAAAGATAAAGTAATTTTTTTTTTTTGTCGTTTTTTCGTGACCGGCACTCAGCCAGTGAGTGCACCGGTCATTCCTATATGGGATCCGAACCCGCGGCGGTCGCCGCGCTCCCAGCGCAGCACTCTACCGAGTGCGCCACGGGCTTGGCCCAAAGATAAAGTAATTTGCAGAGAGAGAAGACAATGAAACAGTCAACTGAAGTAATAGAGAAAACATGTACTTATGTGCCTGGCAGAACCCAAGTTCCAAAAGGTACCCATTGTTATCGTTCATGTTATTATTGGCTAATTTCAATATTCTAAGTAGAATACATTTCCTAAATTATCAATTATAGCATGCTTTCTACACTACATTCAGGCAGTTCTAAAATTTAAAAAAATTTGAAATATTTCTTTTAGCTTCTGAGATATTTGACAGTAGTAAAAAGTATCTGCTCACACATCCTTCCACAGATTTTTTTAAAAACTTGGATTAACAAAATTATTTCCTAAAGTATCTTCCACATTTTAAGAAAACCAGCAAAATAATTGTCATATTTGTTTATTGTTTATTAATATGTTTATTATTTATTTAATCAATATTATTAGTTATGAGTCAAACTATCAAGCACAAGGTATTTTTAAATTTTATATGTACGTTTTATTACACATTGAGGTCTATTTTATAAATAATGCGTACTAGATATTTATGTTCTTTTTACAGAAGCAGCAGCATATTTTTATGATTTTTGCATTATAGATGTTTATAGTTGTCTTATGATTGCTTTTATGATGTATTATGTGTAAAATCTACTATTTGTTTTGTGCCGAGTACTTGAATAGGGGTAAAGCTATACTTATTCTGATGAGGAAATATAAACCAGTTTATCAAAATGCATTTTATATCACTGCTTCTTGACATGTATTACAGGACGGAAAGGGACCAGTGTTTTTTTCTTTTTCAGGTGAGGTCTAAATGATGGCCGAAATCACGTTTTACAGTGCTCTCCCTGGTAACACAAGTATTTCATACAAAGAATTGGCAACTCAGGACTAACAATGATTCTTTCATGAATCTAAATTGGACAAGATTATTTGGATTTTTGTTCTATTAATGTATCTCATATGGTTTTATAAAGGGATGAGATTTTCTTTCCAATCCCCACCCCTCACTACCATCACCTCCCCCAAGCACTCCCACACAAACACATTCATCTGGGTACCTTTCTGGAACTGACATAACACCTGGAGGAACTTAAATAGTCTAAAACTCAACGCTTGGAGGAAGATGGAAACTCTTTTACCACAATGAGGTAGAGGAGTTTTATTATCAGATGGTTAACTTTGACAGTGTGCTTGGTTTGCTTATTTTTTAAATTTCTGCCCAGGGTTGAGGCCTTTGAAAGGGCTTGTCTTCCTGCGCCCTCGACCTCAGAACTTTGAGCTCTTTTTCCTTCTTGTCCAGCAGTGCACCTAACAGGAGCCCAGAATGAGTCACAGTCAGGAAGGGGTTAAAAGGGACATGGGGTGATTGAGAAGAAAGGGTTCCAAAACTCATGTGGAAATTTGATCTCCAATGTGGCAGTGTTGGAAACTGATTGAGTCATGGGGGCAGATCCCTCATGAACAGACTAATGCTCTCCCTGGGGAAGGGGGGATTAATGAGTGAGTTCTCGCTCTATTAGTTCCCACAAGAGCTGATTGTTTAAAGAACGCTGGCACTTCCTCTCTCTCTCTCTCTTTCTCTCTCTCTCTCTCTCTCTCTCTCTCGCTCGCTTCCTCTCGCCATGTGATCTGCCTGTACCCACCGGCTGCCTGCCACTTTCCACCATGAGTAGAAGCAGCCTGAGGCCCGTGCCAGATGCAACTGTCGCAGAATCGTAAGCCAAATAAGCCTCTCTTCTTTATAAATCACCCAGTCTCAGGTATTCTGTTATAGCAACACAAAAGGGACCAAAACAAGGATCTAAGAAAAACTCTCAGAAGGGATAAAGCTGTGTCCACTTACTGAGCTTAGAGACAGGTTCAATGCAGTTGCGAAGCCTCAGATGATGTCTATTCTGTGGATTCTCTCTAAGTTGGACTACACTATTGAAGCTGAAATTAGAGAACAAAAACTACAGTGTTCAGAAACTCCTCTGGGTGTTTGTCCAATAAAGGTCAAACAAATGTGTTCTATGTTTCCCCTCCCCTCTTTTCCTGCAATTGCCAATGGACATCTAGTTTTCCACAACGTAGAAGGCAAAAAAAATCAAAATCACAAGTTAGATTAATCAACCAAAAAAATTTATTATTGATTCTGCTATTTTCTTTCCTCAATAATAGTGGTAGTATTAGGGTTACACTTAAATGCATTAAAATCTTAAAATTGGACCTGAACGGACATTACAATATCATCTTTGCTCTTTAATATTTAAATTGTTTAGTAACTTTCGTATGAATTTCGTCTACCCAATATTTTACTGAAGATTTAAATTTCATGGGTAGGAGGGGGGACAATTAGCTTTGTATCTCATGAATATTCTTAATAAATAAATAATAAAAAGAAATAAATAAATTAAAATTAAAATTAAAGAAAAGTGCAAAAAAAGAAAATTGAAACTTTCTATGTATTTAGTAACTTTTTAAGTTCTACTGAATTGTAGATTTTGCACTCTTAGCGTCATTTCCTTAAATCAGACAATAACTCATTCAAGTAACATTTTAAATGTGCTAATGTGTTAGAGAAAAATATAAGCAAATGCAAAATATCACAAATAGTGATTCAAGTTAGTGAAGTTATTTGGGATCCGACATGTTATGATACATTAGAGAGAACTGCAATTGGCCAAATCTGAGATAAGTATAGGCCAAATTATAAGAGAAATAACCCTTTAGCCAAAGTCAGTACTATGTGATACTACCTTACAAAGACTTCTCCCCAGCTCCGGTCTTTGTATTAATTACAAAATAAGGTCATTGTGCTGCTTATTTGTAATTTTATTATCAGGTATGGCCAGACGTTTCACTTAACCTCTAATACAAATAAAACATCTGATAAAGTTTTGAGATGCCTTTGTAAACAACTGTTTGATCTGGAAATTTACTGCTGAAGCAGCTCTATGGATCTGGTCATTATCTTTACACAGTGTCAAAGTAACTGTCTTGATCCTTGGGAAAATTGCTGCTGTAGGTGTTATAAAGTCTTTTATTATAGCATGTTAGATCTCTTTAAAATGGCTAATGTCTAGTCAACACATGTTTAGTCTACCTAACAAGAATTTATTAAGTATATTTAAAATGTAGGAAGAAACTACTGTCTATTTCTTCAAGAATGAAAATGTATGTTGAGTGCATCATTAAGGCAATTTTATTATATTTTCAACATTATAAAACAATGTTTGAGCAACCTATATGCTATGAACATTAACAGCACATCTTACTTTCTTTTTCAGGTTTATTAAATAAGTCTAAGAATAATGCCCCTCATGCCTTCATATTTTTTTATTCCTGGTTAATATAAGCATATTTCTGACATTAGCAATTATTTCATGTGATTAAAATAATTAATAGGAAGATAAAGATTTGATACTTAAATTGCTTAAAACTAAATTAAGATAATACTTTATATTTGTATACAATGTCCAGCATTCTAGCAGGACAAAAATCTAATCTAAAGTAAATGAGTTGGCATATTTCAAAATTTTAGCAGATGAGCATTGATGGCCCATTCTAATGAATATTGACCAAGTTCCCTTATTTTACATGTCTTGCTTAGTAACTCACACACTGAGGTGCCATGCAAAAGAAGCTGCATGCTAATTGGAAAGAATTCTTGCAATATTAAATAAGGCAAGGATTAGTGTTCAATATTTAGAAAATCAAGATATATTATTTAGAAATGTGTATTTATGTTTTAATACACATTAACGTTATTAAGAAGTTAACAAACATTTGGTAGTTTGATGAGTGGTTCATATTTTGATGATATACATTAAATTATGCATTTTCCATATACACATCTCTACAAATTTGTTTATATTTTTGGCTGTGTAATTTATTGTTTTCAATCCAAATTTCTTAGAATTTGTGACCACATTTGTTATTATCTGCATGCAAAAATCTAAACAGGAAGTCTTTGTTTAAAGTACTTTAAAGGTACAATATTGGTATAAGCCTGACTTTCTCTTTTGAAAGCTGATGAGCCATTTTTCCTGAGGAAAGTTTTTCCACGTACTCTGTAATGAAGCAGAATCTTCTAGGGGTGGCATTGCCAGACCACAGCCTGGAGAAACTTTCCTAGTTAACACTGGATTTACAATGGTTTCTGTACTATTGCCTAGGCCAAGGAGTTTCGGAATTGTAAAATCCAGAGAAATGCTGCTGCCTAAGTCACTAGCTTACATTGAGCTAAGCCAAGTGATTTAAGATGGATTTAAAAGTGATAGGGAACCGCAGCCTTGTCCACCAGCAATAAGTAAGAGTGAAGGCACCCTCTGAAATGAAGATTTAGCCTCGACAACACTGGACATGAAGTGGATAAAGAGTGACATTCTTGAGCAATGGAAGCCCGGAGAGATGCTTAATTGTATTACCCAAGAAATTTGGTGGCATTAAAGCTCTTATACCCATGTGTATGCATTCATGTGTGTATAAGTGTGTGCCATATTTCCCCCAATGCGGAAAATCCGTTTTCAGCTTAGATCTCATTTAGTGACTTACTCTTCCTACTGAAATAAGCAGATCAAAAAGGCTCCTTTCATCACTGCCCCAGAGGCCATCCACAGCACACAGGGGTGAAGACAGATGCAGAGATTAAAGCCACAGGGCCACACAAATATAAACAGAAGCCATTCCCCAATAATAAGTACATAGGAGTGAGCATTTTGAAGAACAGAGTAGAGGTATATGATAACCTTCTGCACTTGAGATGAACTTTGAAGAAGTCCGTAATTAGAAAACAAGGACAAGCTTAATGATGGAAGGAAGGAAGCAAACTAAAGCAGAATAGTTAAGACCGATCACCCCGAATGCTTTTAACAGGACGTGAACAATTGAAGAAGAGAAGTCTGAAGCAGATCAGGTATGTTTTTCTTAAGTATGCTTATCTAAGGAATATTTTTCACCAACTTCTAATGAGGGAAAATTGGAAATGAACCTGAGAACCCTCATGAATGGCTTGTTCTATATTATATTTTAATCTACTATATCTAGTTATATTTCCAGACTGTGATACACTCATTCAAACCTGATTATTTTGTAATATTCAGAGATAAGAATCCCTCCAGGGAAGATTGCAAATGGACTGTGGCAGTCAAAATTTTGATACCCAGTGTGAGTAGACCAAATAAGCAGCCTTCTTGAGAGCTAAGCCAACTGGGACAGAGTGCTACCTGCAGCATCTGTGTATCAGCCCATTTCTGCAGCTATAATAGAATAACTGAAACTGGGTAATTTATGAAGAAAAAGAGGTTTATTTGGTTCACAATGCTGGAACAGCTGCATTTGGTGCAGGCCTCAGGACACTTCTACTCATGGTGGAAAAGTGCAGCGCAGCCAGCAGGTACAAGCAGACCACATGACAAGAGAGGAAGCAAGAAAGAGAGAGGGAGGAGAGAGGTGCTAAGGTCCTTTAAACAACCAGCTCTCAGGGGAACTAATAGAGTGAGAACTCACTCACTACTCCCCTTCCCCCCAGGGCATTAATCTAATCATGAGGAATCCATCCCCATGACCCAAACTACTCCCAGTATTGCCAAGTTGATTTTGACGTGAGTTCTAGGGGTGGACAACACATCCAAACTATATCATTCTGCTGCTGGTCTCACAAAACTCATGTCCTTCTCATGTACAAAATACAATCATTTCATCCCAATAGTCACAAAAAGTCTTAGCTTGATTTAGCACCAACTTAAAAGTCCAAAGTCCAAAGTTTCATCTGACACTAAAGACAAACCTCCGTCCAGCTGTAAACTTGTAAAAAATCAAAACCAAATTTATACTTCCAAAATACAATGGTGGAACAGACATTGGGTACACATTCCCATTCCAAAAGGGAGGAATATGCCAGAAGAAATGAGAAACAGGCCTCGAATAAGTAAAAAACCTAGCAACTCAGACATTAAACCCTTAAACCTCCCAAATAATCTCCTTTGACTCCAAGTCCTGCATCCTGGGCACAGTGTGGGGTTTGGGTCCCCAAAGCCTTGAGCAGCCCCACTCCACAGCTCTGGCAGGTACAGCCCACTGGGCTGCACTGGTGCCTGCAGCTTTTCCGGAAGGGTGTAGCATGTTGACAGTGTCCCTACAGTTCTGGGGTCCTGGTGGTGGCCCTGCTGCCTTGGCTCTACTAGACATTTCCTTGGTGGGGGCTTTCTCTGGGGGATCTGACCCTACATTTCTGCTTAGCATTGTTCTAGAAGATGACCTCTGTGGTGACTCCTCCCCTGGGGCAAATCTCTGCTTGGTTCCCCAGGCTTTTTCATACATCCTCTGAAATTTACCTAGAGGCTGCTATGCCTCCATTGATCCCATGTTCTGCTGGCCTTCAGACTTAACAGTACATGGTACCACCAAGGTTTCCAACTGGAAAATTTCTAAGCAGAAAAGCACTCAGACAGCTGCATAGCTAAATGTAACAGCCTATGTTCAGTAATGTTGGCAAAGGCATGATGTAAAGCTGGAATTTATAATTAAAAGAGGGGCCGAGCCCGTGGCGCACTCGGGAGAGTGCAGCGCTGGGAGCGTGGCGACACTCCCGCCGTGGGTTCGGATCCTATATAGGAATGGCTGGTGCACTCACTGGCTGAGTGCCGGTCACGAAAAAGACAAAAAATAAAATAAATAAATAAATAAATAAAAATAAAAGAGAAGCAGAACATGCGGTAGAGACCAACAGAGCACTTTCAGGAGAAAAATACAAGAGTGCAGCAGGTAGACTGGTTGCTAAAGACAATACCATGGCTATGAGGCAGCCAGGTGCTAATAGCTAAGAAAATGGGAGAAAGGCTCTGAAGGCATTTCAAAAGCCTAGAAGGAGGCCCCTTTCATCACAGACCCTGAAAGACTGAGTTGTTCCAGAGGAGAGACCTGGGGCACCACTGCCCTGCCTGCCTGTGGACACTGCTCCTTGCATCCCAGCTAATTTGGCTGGAAGAGCCTTGCCTCAAGCAAGACCAAGTGTGGCACCTGCCACAGCTATGCAGCACCCTTGTATCTATTTCCTGAGTGCTCTCTCAGTCTCTACCACATGGCCAGTCTGGAGATTTTCCAATTATTTATGTTCTGCTTCTCTTTTAATTATAAATTCCAGCTTTATGTCATGCTGTTGCCACCATAACTGAACATAGGCTGTCACCTTTAGCTATGCAGCTGTCTGAGTGCTTTGCTGCTTAGAAATTTCTTCCGCCAAACATTCTGGTTTCAATTTAAGTCCAACCTTCCACAAAGCCCTAGGGCATGGGCACAATGCAGCCAAGTTCCTTGCCAGTTCACAATAAGTGTGATCTTTGCCCCAGTTTCCAATAAGCCATTTCTTATTTACATCTGAGATCTTCTAATAATGGCCCTACCACATTTCTATCAACATTCTGGTCACAACCATTGAACCAATCTCTAAGACTTCCAAACTTTCCCTCTTATTTTTGTCTTCTTCTCAGTCCTCCAAACTTCAACCTTTGCCCGTTCCCCAGTTCCAAAGCTGCTCCCACATTTTCAGGTATCTGTATAGCAACACCCCACTCCTCAGTACCAATTTTCTGTATTAGTCTGTTTCTGTTGCTCATAACAGAATACATGAAACTTGATAATTTATATAGAAAAGAGGTTTATTTGGCTTATGATTCTGGGACAGCTTCATCTGGTACAGGCCTCAGGCTGCTTCTACTCCTGGCAGAAAGCAGCAGGACAGCTAGGGGGAGGGGTACAAGCAGATCACATGGTTGGGGGGAGGCGGGGGGTGGTACCAGAGTCCTTTCAACAACCAGCTCTCACTGGAATAAACAGGGTGAGAATTCACTTGCTACCCACCACCCTAGCCCAAGGCATTAATCTATTCATGAGGGATCCAATCTCATGACCCAGACTACTCCCAACATTGCCAAATTGGGGATCAGATTTTTGACATGAGCTTTTTTGGGGGGGGGGCACAACATATCCAAACTCAATCAATCTGCAACTCTTCAAATTGTCTTCAGAATACACACTTTAGGAGATGTACTTCCTTGTAGAGCTAAGGCATTGCCCAAACTATTGTAGGAAAGTCTTCTGGAATTGCCTTCAGAGCCTCTGGCATATGTCCTTGACTTTTGCAAATAAACAATATTTTCTTTTGAGGATAAATTGAATTTGAAAAGATAATAGTAAACTGGCACTCTGAACCAATCCTAATAAATAAACTATGTGATCATATTAGGGAGGGCACTCATTTGAGTAGGTAAGATCTATAATGTTTGCTAACATGCTGTCACATGACTTTGTAGAAACACTTGGCACCTTATCTGATTACAAGAAGCAGTGTGGCTTAGAAAGAAAGTTCAAAATTATTAAAATCACAATACTTGTTTTCATTTTATTAGTCGTCTTTTAGAACATTAGAGGCCAAAATACACTTAAAGAGTAAAGCTTAGTGATAGAGAGAAGTCATTCAAAGTTTGGAATGAGCATTGCGGAGCAAAAGTACTGGGAGTTTCATTTTGTCCTCAACCACATTATCTCCCTACTATAAACTAAGTAAGAATAAATGCACTTGAATCCAGAGCTACCTGAAGAGTACACATGGACTCTGGAGCCAGAGGATAGGAATTCAAATCCGACATCTGCCTCTTTTTAGCTGTGTCATTTGGAGCAAATTATTTAACTTCTCTGCCTTAGTTCCTCCATCTTAAAATGGAGATGATAACAGGATTTAACACATTGTGTTGTTATGAGGATTAAATAAATTAATGTATCTATAAGCACTTAGAATATAACCTGGCACATTAAAAAAATAAAATACTTAGGAATAAAGTTAACCAAGGATATGAAAAATCTCTACAAAGAGAAATACAAACCACTGTTGAAAGAAATTAAACAGGACACAAGAAGATGGAAATATATCCCATGCTCTTGGATAGGAAGAATTAACAATATGAAAATGTCCATACTACCCAAAGTGATCTAGAAATTCAATGATATCCCCATCAAAATTCCAATGACATTTTTCTCAGAAATGGAGAAAAACTATCCAGACATTTATATGGAATAACAAAAGACCATGCATAGCCAAAGCAATCCTAAGCAAAAATAAATCAAGCTGGAGGCATAAGACTACCTGGCTTTAAACTGTACTACAAACCTATAATAACCCAAACAGCATGGTAATGGCTTAAAAAAGGAAACACAGATCAATGGAATAGAATAGGGAATCCAGAAATCAACCTATATACCTACAGCCATCTGATCTTTGACAAAGGTAACAAGTCTACACACTGGGGAAGAGACTAGCTCTTCAGCAAATGGCGCTGAAAAAACTGGATATTCATATGTAGGAGCATGAAACTAGACCTGTACCTCTCACCATATACCAAAAACAACTCAAAATGGAATAAAGAATTAAATATACACCCAGAAACAATAAGACTCCTTAAAGAAAACACAGAGGAAAAACTCTAGGAATTAGGAGTGGGTACAGACTTCATGAATAGGATCCCCAAAGCACACACAACCAAAGGAAAAATAAACAAATGGGATTATATCAAACTAAAAAGCTTCTGCACAGCAAAAGAAACAATTAACAGAGTGAAAAGACAACTGACAGAGTGGGAGAAAATATTTGCAAAATCTACATCTGACATAGGATTAATATCCAGAATATATTATATATATATATATTTAATATATATATAATATATATTAAATATATATTTTTCCCCTCCAAAATTCATGTGGGAATTTGATCTCAAATGTGGCAGTGTTGGAAACTGATTGAGTCATGGGGGTGGATCCCTCATGAATGGATTAATGCTCTCCCTGGGGGAGAGGGGATTAATGAGTGAGTTCTCACTCTATTAGTTCCCAAGGGATCTTATTGTTTAAAGGACCCTGGCACCTCCTCTCTCTCTCTCTCTCTCTTGCTTCCTCTTGCCATGTGATCTGCTTGTACCCACCAGCTCCCTGCCACTTTTCTGCCATGAGTAGAAGCAGCCTGAGGCCCATGCCAGATGCAGCTGTCCCAGAATCGTAAGCCAAATAAACTTCTGTTCTTTATAAATTACCCAGTCTCAGGTATTTCTGTTATAGCAACACAAAATGGACTAAAACACAACTCAAACAACTTTACAGCAAAAAAAAACAAGTAATCCAATTAAAAAATGGACAAAGGAGCTGAATAGGCATTTCTCAAAGAAGATACACAAATGGCCAACACAGACATGAAAAAATTTTCAACATCACTCAGCATTCAGAAAATGCAAATCAAAACCACACTGAGATACCGCTCACTCCAGTTAGAATGGCTAATATCCAAAAGAATGAGAATGATAAATGCTGGTGAGGTTGTGGAGAAAAAAGAACTCTCATACACTGTTGGTGGGACTGCAAAATGGTGCAGCCTCTATGGAAAATGATATGGAGTTTCATCAAACAATTACAGATAGATCTACCCTATGACCCAGCTATCCCACTGCTGGGAATATACCCAGAGGAATGGAAATCATCAAGTCGAAGGTATACCTGTACTCCCATGTTTACTGCACTATTTACAATAGTCCAGAGTTGGAACCAGCCCAAATGTCCATCATTAGATGAGTAGATAAGGAAACTGTGGTACATCTACATAATGGAATCCTACTCTGCTCTAAAAAAGAATGAAATACTACCATTTGAAACAACATGGATGGACTTAGAGAAAATTACATTAAGTGAAACAAGTCAGGCAAAGAAAGAGAAATACCACATGTTCTCACTTATTTGTGGGAGCTAAAAATAAATAAATAAATAAACATACAAACAAAGTGGCGGGGGAGAAGACAGAACAATCACAATTCCTTGAACTTTTTAAGACAAGTGAACAGATATGATATAGTGGGGAGGAGGAGGGGAGAGAGGGAAGGGGGGAAAAGGAATGGCAAAAGGGACATGAAAATCAACTACAATGTATATTGAAAAGTTAAATAAATAAATACATACATACAAAGAATATAACATGGCACTTAGTAAGTGCTCAGTAATAAGTAATATTATTATTAATTAGTTATTAACATTATTATTATACAATAAATCGTTCTTATTTCTTTGACAGTAGTTATATTTTCCTTTTGTTAAAACCCAAAGTATCCCTTAAAAGCAAGCTTTTGTTCATCAGTTTGAACTCCAAATATCATTAATATTTGATAAATAAGTATCATAAATACCTCTGGCTTTCAGAAGATGAAGATCTGTTAGAAATATATTCTAGGTTTGACTAGCAGTTGTCGAGTAGACAGCTTAGAACTAGGTTGAGACATGGTTTCATACATGTGAAAAATTTGCTGTCAGGGAATGACTAAAAGGTTCAAATCAATCATTTCTATCATACTAGGTATTCAATACATACATGAATGTGTTGTTAACGTATTTATAGATGTCACTACAACATAGAAGAGTAAATCAGTAAAATTCAGCATAAAATTGTCAGAAGGATTAAAATTTATCTAGTCCCATTCTTTCCTTTTACAGATGCTGCAACTGAGGTCTAGACACATGAAAGCGAATTGTTTCTGAGTGATTGGCATATCTGAGAGTGACATGAATTCCAAACTCTGCCCTTTTTCATTCATCTTTTGTAGAAAATCCTCACAGATCCTGTGTTTATATTGAAAGAATGAGAAGATACAAAGAAAACTTTGAAACAGTCATTTGACTCTCAGAAAATACACTGCATATCTTGGACTTGCTAAGCAGGATTCAGAATAGAAATCAGTATTTCATGTAAACATATCTCCTTCTCTCAAGAACTAATAAACTTGGAATAGGTGGACCACACCTTCAATGTATTTAGTGATAATGGAATCAGTGAAACAGTTCAGTATCATCTCAAACTAAAATTGGGAGCCTTTTACAATAAGAAACCACTGTAAACAAGTAGGAATTAGAGTAAGGATAGAAATCACATTCCGTTCTCCTTTCACAAAGCAGCTGAAGAATATTATGCTGCTATTTTAATAAGAATAACACTACACTGATAACAGACTCTATTCAAAATTTAATAAAGCATTACTCTCTTAATCAAAACATGACTATGAGGCTTGGACTGTCTCTGGAAAGCAGAATAATGTGAACAAAAGAGAAATGGAACTGTGTCTGAATATCAACTCTACAAAACAAATAACATCTCATTACACATGCAGCAATTAAAGGCAAGAACTTAAAGACCTTCTCAATTTACCTTTGTCAAACTCCTGACCAGGGAAAAGTTTGAATCATAAAATCAAACAGGTACATGGTAAAAAGCAATCAATAAATCAATCAATCAAGTGCCATATGCATAGATGACTATATATGAATTTTTTGTTTATACTGAAGACATTATCTACATGAAATTTTGCCCAAACCACATAGACTATACACGTATATGTGTAAGATAGCTATCAAAAAAATTTAATTACAAGTGCAAGGAAAATAAACTTTGCTTTAAAATTGTATATGTAATTTGAATACACCAGAAGTTTTTCTTCTAATTCATCATATATAAATGCTTAAGGAAACCTCTGGAATCACAGTCCCGAGGTCTAATTCCTGATTCTACCACTTACAGATTGAACTTAGGGCAAGATATTTAAACACTTCTATAATGTGTAAAATTAAGGTAATAATAATGCCTACATCACAGAGTTGTAAGAACTTAGTGAAGTAATGCTCAAAACTGGTAAATTCAGAAAATAGAAATAAATACTGGCTGAGAAAGCTTTAATTCCATTCACAAATATATCGTGAAAGTCACCAAAACTGAACTTGGCGTATGAACTTCAAGTAACTGTGGTTGTTATATCTTCTTCCCCCCCCCCCCCGGTTCTGTGTGTGTGTGTGTGTGTGTGTGTGTGTGTGTGTGTGTGTGTGTGTGAATTTATATATTAATTTTCAGCTCCCACCAATAAGTGAGATTCTTTTGACTTAATATAATATCTGAATGATATTTTTAAAAAATAATTTACAACCTTGGCCCTCAAAGCAGTCACTGTATTCACACAGGCTTAATCAGGTTTTAACAATGCCATTAAAGCATCTGGTTCCATCTTACATGGTAATCTTCAGGGTCAAACTGGTAGGTCATACTAATACATTTTTGCTCATGTGGACAACAATTAACACTAATATTGGAAATCTAATATAACACAAACACACAGGATTGACATAGAGTTAATGTGTGTTAATAGTTATGCAAAATCAAAATATGCTTTTTGAGTGTTTTTGCTGCTTTAATTTTTAAAATTTATTATTTTTAAAAATTTCTTAGTATGTTTTCCTTAGATGATGGTGTGCTAGTTGATAGCTTCATGATTTTACTGTCCTCTAGCCTTTCCCTAGGACTTGGACAAAGACTAAGGTCTCTGTAATTTTAGTGAAACATCAGCTCTTGGTATTAGGACCTGTATAAAGCAAGGCATAAGTCCTTTTGGGAAAGGGTTAAATAGTAATTGGTCAAAGTAGAGAAATATAAACATAGCTGTAGCCAACACTGCAGGTATCTGGGATATACACATAGAGATTCTGTGGCAAGTAGAGCTGAGGGGTCAGATATAAGCAAGGATGTGGACTATCTCACTTCATGCATGGAAAAGGAGAGCCTGAGAATCTGGAAAGTGACAGATAGATGGGCTGCATTCAAAAGGGAGATCTGATTATAGAGATTTTTCACATCCTTGGTTAACTCAATTCCTAAGTATTTTATTTTTTTGGTGGCTATTGTAAATGGGCAGGCTTTCTTGATTTCTCGTTCTGCGTGTTCACTATTGGAGAAAAGAAATGCTACTGATTTTTGTGTGTTGATTTTGTATCCTGCTACTGTACTGAAATCATTTATCAATTCCAAGAGTTTTTTGTAGAGGTTTTAGGCTGTTCGATATATAGGATCATGTCATCTGCAAACAGGGACAGTTTGACTACATCTTTTCCAATCTGGATGCCCTTTATTTCCTTCTCTTCTCTGATTGCTCTGGCTAGTACTTCCAACACTATGTTGAATAGGAGTGGTGACAGAACTACAAACCACTGCTGAGAGAAATTAGAGAGGATACAAGAAGATGGAAAGATATCCCATGCTCCTGGATTGGAAGAATCAACATAGTGAAAATGTCCATACTACTCAAAGTGATATACAAATTCAATGCAATCCCCATCAAAATTCCAGAGACATTTTTCTCAGAAATGGAAAGAACTATCCAGACATTTATATGGAATAATAAAAGACCACGTGTAGCCAAAGCAATGCTGAGCAAAAAAAATAAAGCTGGAGGCATAACACTACCTGATTTTAAGCTATACTACAAAGCTATAATAACCAAAACAGTATGGCATAAAACAGACACACTGATCAATGGAAAAGAATAGAGAATCCAGAAATCAACCCACACACTTACTGCCATCTGAACTTTGACAAAGGCACCAAGCCTATTCACTGGGGAAGGGACTGCCTCTTCAGCAAATGGTGCTGGGATAACTGGATATCCATATGCAGGAGAATGAAACTAGACCCATACCTCTCACCATATACTAAAATCAACTCAAAATGGATTAAGGATTTAAGTATACACCCTGAAACAATAAATCTTCTTAAAGAAAACATAGGAGAAACACTTCAGGAAATAGGACTGGACACAGACTTCATGAATACGACCCCAAAAACACAGGCAACCAAAGGAAAAATAAACAAATGGGATTATATCAAACTAAAGAGCTTCTGCACAGCAAAAGAAACAATTAACAGAGTTAAAAGACAACCAACAGAGTAGGAGAAAATATCTGTACATCTGACAAAGGATTAATATCCAGAATATATAAGGAAGTGAAACAACTTTACAAGAAAAAAACAAGCAACCCAATTATAAAATGGGCAAAAGAGCTAAGTAGGCATTTCTCTAAGGAAGATATACAAATGGCCAACAGACATACGAAAAAATGTTCAACATCACTCAGCATCTGGGAAATGCAAATCAAAACCACACTGAGATACCATCTAACCCCAGTTAGGATGGCTAAAATCCAAAAGACTCTGAACGATAAATGCTGGTGAGGTTGTGGAGAAAAAGGAACTCTCATACATTGTTGGTGGGACTGCAAAATGGTGCAGCCTCTATGGAAAATGGTATGGAGGTTCCTCAAACAATTGCAGATAGATCTACCATATGACCCAGCTATCACACTGCTGGGAACATACTGAGAGGAATGGAAATCATCAAGTCGAAAGTATACCTGTTCCCCAATGTTCATTGCAGCACTCTTTACAGTAGCCAAGAGTTGGAACCAGCCCAAATGTCCGTCATCGGATGAGTGGATACGGAAAATGTGGTACATCTACACAATGGAATACTACTCAGCTATAAAAACGAATGAAATACTGCCATTTGCAACAACATGGATGGACCTTCAGAGAATTATATTAAGTGAAATGAGTCAGGCACAGAAAGAGAAATACCACATGTTCTCACTTATTGGTGGGAGCTAAAAATTAATATATAAATTCACACACATACACACAAAAAAACACCGGGGAGGGGGGAAGAAGATATAACAACTAAAATTACTTGAAGTTGATACGACAAGCAAACAAAAAGGACATTGTTGGGGGGGAGGGAGGAGAGAGAGGAGGGAGGGTGGTTTTGGTAAGGGGCAACAATAATCAACCACAATGTATATCAACAAAAAAATTTTTTTTAAATAAATAAATAAAATAAAATAAATAAATAAATATATATATAAATAAACAAAAGGGTGATTTGGCCTCATGAGACATAATGAAAGTCCTAGATGCTTGGAGAGACTTTCAAGAGTCTTGCTTCCCCTTCTTACCAGCTCCCTGAGCTACTAACCTGTCTCTTATTTGCTGCAATCTCATGGGAAGACAACTGCACTCTATTTCCAATTCTACAGTTGTAGTTGTTCAACTATCTGATTGTGGTTACTGTAGTTGTTCTGTCTCAACTTTTCCTCTCATGCATGCTCTACTGGGGTCTTCAAGCCCTGCTAGCCCTTTGACCTAAAACCGGCATACCTCTGTGATCTCACTATTTCTTGCTTCAGAATTAACCCAGCCCATGTGCGATTTCTTCTGGGTTTGCTGTCTATAAGATGACTTTACCCAGGTGTGCAACCAGTTAGAACATCATCCAGCCATTTCACCAACAGAGTGCATGAAGTCACCTTCTCGAGGGATGAAGGGAGACAGAAGACAATACAAGACCCCTGCTGTCATGGGGTTATGTTTCTGCTATGCTTTGAGTATAGTTTAGCTCCATCAAATCTCATATTGTGATTTAGTACACAATGTGGCGATGTTGGAAGGTGGTACCTTTAAGAAGTGAGGCCTCATGAGAGGCCTGTGGGTCATTGGGGCTCTGCCCTTGTGGGCAGCTTGGTAGCATTTTTGGTAGTGAGTGAAGTCTAACTTTCCCGAGACTGGATTAGTTTTCACGTGAATGGCTTGGTTTTCACACAAGAGCAGGTTGTTTTAAGTGACAGAGCTCCTTGCATTTGGTCCCTTTTTCACACACTCCCACTTGCCCTCCCACTTTTCTGTCCTGTGGTGATGCAACATGAGGCCCTCACCTCAAACTGAGCAGATGCTGGTGTCATACTTTTGGACTTTCCAGCCACCAGAAGCATGAGCAAATAAACCTCTTTTCTTTATCAATTACACAGTCTCAAGTATTCTTTTATAGCATCACAAAGTTGACTAAGCCAGTTCCAGTTATGGGACAATCGAATAGAGAGAACAAAAGGCTTCTGCTTAGCTTGAGTGGTCAGTGAAGGCCTCACTGAGATGGAGTATTAGTTTGCTAGGGCTGCCATGCCAAAGTATCGCAGCCAGGATGGCTTAAATACAGAAATTCATAAATCCAAGATCCAGGTATCATTAGGACTGGTTTCTTCTTAGGTGTTTCTCCTTGACTTATAGATGGCCATCTTTTTCTCATGTCTTCATGTCATCATCATCCCTCTATGAGTGTCTGTATCCAAATGTCCTCTTCTTATAAGGTCACCAGTCATATTGGATTAAGGCCCACCCTAATAATGTCATTTTAACTTAATTACCTCTTTAAAAACTCTGTTTTCAAATACAATCACTATCATGAACTGAATTGTGTCTCCCTCAAAATTCGTATGCTGAAGCATTAATCCCCGATGTGACTATAGTTGGAAACTGAGCCTTTAGAGAGGTAATTAAGGTTAAATTAGATCATTAAGATGGGGGCCTAGTGTAATACAACCAGTGTCCTTATAAGAAAAAGAAGAGATATCAGTGATATGCACATGCAGGGGGAAAGGCTATGTTAGACACAGCAGGAGGTGGCCATCTGGAAGCCAAGGAGAGAGGCCTCAGGAGAAACTAAACCTTCTCCAGGTTTGATCATGAACTTCCATAGTCTATAACTATGAGAAAATACATTTCTGTTGTTTAAGCCACACAGTCTGTGGTATGGCAGCTTTCAAAGACTAATAAAGTCACATTCTGTGGTACTGGAGGTTAAGACTTCAGCATATGAATTTGTGGGGGGCACAATTCAGCCCATAGCAGATGGTTACCTATGAGCCAAAACTGAGGAAGAGATAACGCCAATCTGTAAAGAATTCCAAGGAAAGTGTAGCAACAGTGCACAAATATTCTCAAGGCAGGAATGAGCTCCCCAGAAGTCAGGGTAGTTAATCCAAAAGTCCAGAGTGTTTGGAACAAAATAAGTGAGGGGGAGAGTAGAAGTTAACAAGGTCAAAACTGAGAGATGAGGCCAGATTGTGTAGGACTGTTCAGGATAATAGCAGGGACTTGAATCTCATTGAAGTGATGCAACCTACCCTGGATGGCTTTCAACAGATGAATGAAATGATCTGATTTTTGCTTTTAAAATATCATTGTCCTCTTGATGTTTAGAGTGGACTGTAAATGGGCTGACATGGAATTGCCAAGAACATTTAGGAAGGGATTAAAAGAATCTGGATAATAGATAATGAACTAGGAGGAAGGGATAAAGACAAAAAGAAGTAGATAGATTCAAGATAATTTTTGAAGAAAGAGTCCTGAAAAATTGCAGATAGATTAGATATTAGGGATGAAAGGAAGGATTTTAACAGATATGTAGATTTGTTGCTTGAGCAATTAGGTGGCAGTAAGAATATTTTACTCTGAAAAGGATTGAGGCGAAACAGATATGATTGATAAGATGGAAGACAAATATTGGCACTGAACATTTTAAGAACAGTGTAAATACTCTTTAGTGACTCAGCTGAAACAATCACGTGGGTTTTTTATCATTTTGTTTTTAGCACACATCTAGTTCTTGAACTATAAGACTCATTATTGATGACTATCTTTGATAAACGTTATTCAGGTCCAAATCTCATTTAATTTTTCTTACCCTATCTCCCTTGTTTCATAATATGCTCAGTCTTCTGGTAGTTCTCCAGAAGCATAATTCCCATATGTAACTTTGTTCCTGTGGAAAAGTCATTTTTGGATCACACTGTTCAAAATAAAGATCCAGGAATGGAAACAAGGTTTTTTAAGATAAATGTACCACATATATGCATTATAATTGAATATGTAAAAATTAAGTGTACAGTAATCCCTTTCTACAGAGTGTAGTAGGCTTTAATAATATTTGATGCATATTAGACATTTGAGATACCATCAAACTTCTAAATTTTTATTGGAATAAAGTTGTTCTGTTTTAAAAAAACTAGATGGTGGTACTCATATACATATCTTTTACTAGTAGCATCTCTCTCCAATTTTCTCTTGAATTTTTGAATAAGTTTTAATTTGAAGGAAAGTGGTTATAAGACCACTGACGAAATAGTAATCCTTTAATTTGCAGGAGACAGGGAGTCACTAAAGGTCTTAACGGGAGAATGATATGGTCAGATTCACTTTTCAAATGAACTTTTATTGTGGCTATGGAGAAATATAGGGAAAATGAAATACTTTAAGCAGGAAGATCAGTGAGAAAGCTCTCCAACAGCATAGTGCGAGTAGATGTAAGCAAAAAGGACCTGAACTAGGATAGGTGGTAGAGTTCACAGAAAGAGAGAGAAAGAAAACATTTAAAAATATGTCTCACATAAAGTTAGAAGCTCCAGGGGACCAACTGCCAAGTTTTTAGTTTGAAGGATGGAATATTAGATAATGCCACCAAACGAAGTAGAAAAAATAAATAAATAAAAACATGTTGGACGTGGAGATAGGAGTGAAAGTAATTAAGTGTTTTTTGAACAAGTTGTGGATGTCCAAGGAGAGATGTTATTGAAATCTCGTAAAGGAGTCAAGACTAGAAATATATATTTCGGGTCCACTGGCTGTCATCAGTAGATGAATCTCTAAGAGTGTCAGATTTTCAAGGGATCAAGGAGAGTTAGAAGATCACAGGGTCAAAGACAGAACTTGTGAAATCATCAACAGTTAAGAAGTGGAAGAAACACGCAAACCATCTGGTAGCTATTGTTCTGATATACAAATATAGCGTGTGTAGTATAGCCTACATAATAGAGAAATCCAACTAAAGAACTCTCATAATTAGAGACTTACAAACCAAGCTAAGGAGAAGGGGACTTTGCAACATGAAACGTGAAAATTCTGCAAGGATGATTTGACAAAACTTGCTGGCATCCTCATGGAAACTTTATTTCATCTTGATCCTAACATCAACCCTAATATCAATACCGATCTGATGTAATTGGACTAAAAGCAACACAGAACACACACACACACACACACACACACACACACACACACACAAACACACACACACGGCCGAACTCGGCAGCAGAGACTTGCCTTCATTAACTTTATTATAGTCATTTTAAAATTGCTTTTATTAGTAGTATATTCATTCTTAGAAATTATTATATTTCTTTATTCTCTTTGCCTGACCTATCACTTCCCAAACCCCGTCCCTCCCTACCCCCCATCTCTAGTATCCTTAGGTTTGTTCTCTCCTTCTGAAAGTTCAATGTATTGTGGTCTTTTCTTTATTTCTTCATTTTTTCCTTCTTCCATCCTTCCTTCCCTCTCTCCCTACCTTCCTTCCTAGCAACAGAACATGCAGTATTTCCGTTTCTTTGTCTGTCTTATTTCACTTCACGTAATTTTCTCCAGACTCATCCATATTGCTGCAATAGCAGAACTTCATTCTTTTTTATGGCTGAGTAGTATTCCATTGTGTATATATACCACATTTTCTTTATCCTGTCATCTGTTGATGGATGTTTAGGTTGGTTTTATATTCTGACTATTTTAAGTAGAGCTGCAATGAACATGGGAGTGCAGGTATTCCTTCAACATGATGATTTCCATTCCTTTGGATATAGTCATTTTTAAAATGTAGTTCAGTGTGAAATTTCTCAAGGCAAGGTGCATAGAACTCTAAGAGTCATCTAAGTACCAAAGAATTTGGCAATGTTTGGCAACTTTTAGAAGAAAAAACAATCAAACAATTTTTCTAACATATATTTAACAAATTTGAAATGTAATACTAAAATGTTTATGGAAGTTACCAAATATATATTAACAGATGTGCATGCACTTATGAAGACAGTGCTGGCCATTTTATCTTAGAAAAATGTACTTTCTCATCATTTGTATAATATATTTGTTAACTTTTTATTTCCATTGTTATTATTCGGTTCCCTTAAATTCTTGATTCCAAAAACTAGACTAATGGTTCAAAATAAGCTCATCAAAGTAAAAGAAATAGTGATGAAATGTCAGTGTAAATACACTACCATGAATAATGTTATAAATATAATAGTAAACAGAACTTCAAAACAAATGTAAAATGTGGATCTTCTAATATGATGATTTTTAACATGCATCCAGAAAATAAGACTGCAGTGAGGAAAATAAGATAATAAATCCTTGAGGATTTATAGTATTGCCTCTGGTAGCCAGAGCAGTCTGTTATAAAATTGTGACAATTAGTGGCATAAAGCTACCAAAGCTTCATGCCATTTTCAAGAAGAGCATATGAAAACAGGAATGTAAGAGTGTTTCAACCTATGAAAAACCAGTAAATGAAATACACCACATTAATAGAAAGAAGAATAGATAATATGATCATCTCAATTGACACAGGAAAAGCATTAAGCAAAATCCAACACTCTTTCATGATAAAAACACTCAGAAAAGTAGGAAGAGAAGGGAGCTTCCTCAACATGAAAAACCTGCAATGAACAACATATTTAATGGTAAAAACTGCATACTTTTCCCCAATGATCAGGAGCAAGACAAGGATGTCCTCTTTTGCCCCTTGTACTTAACATTGTACTGCAAGTTCTAGCCAGGACAATTAATCAAGAAAAAAAACATAAAAGGCATTCCACTGCAGACAATGCAGATGCAAGGGAGGCAGTTGCAGCCACCAGCATTGCTGCTGCCTCCACAAGGTAACCCCACTGTTGCTGCAGACACTGCAGCCAAGCAGGTGGCCACTGTGACCACCACTGCTGCAGTTGCTGCCACCTGCAGTGGCACTGGGCAGCCACCATTGTCATGTGAGTAGCCCACTGCCTCTAGAGCCATCACTGTCATGCACAGAGCCCACTAAAGACACTGCCACAGCCACCACCACTGGAAAGGCAGCTTGCTACCACAGCAGCAGCTGTTGCAGCCACTGTTAGTGTGCAGATGAACTGCCAACCTTTCAACCGCACTGACCCCAGGAGGATTGTCAGCAGAGTACAAGGAAGGAAGTGAGCAAGTACATACTCATGACCCAGTGTCCTAACCTACAGGGGTAATTACACTGCCCCCACAGTAGCACAACTAGGGGTGGCAGCTATCTGGGCAGCCCGCATGACTGCCTTGATCTGGAGAAAGACACACATGGAACCCCCGGAGAGTGCAGAAACCCAGGATATCCAGAGTAAGGAAGAAAATTTCCAGTGCACCTCTCATGGTCATGGGACACTGGACAGGGTGCCAAAAAACCCACCTAGGGTCACCAACCCCAATCAAAGAATGACAGGGAACTCAAATGCTTCTCTCAAGAACTTAAGATCTCACCCACATCCTCAACAATGAAGCACAGTGTCAATATTCTCAGCAAGGAATCACTAAGTGCCTCAGTGCCTAGGCCGTGAAGGCAATCACACACCACTCCAACACTGACTACAGCCAAAGTGCCCACACAGAGACTAAATTACTGCATCTACCTGGAACCAATACTAAAACACCCTAAACTCAACAGTAAATATAAAACTCTTCTACAGGAGTCTCTCTCCTCAAAACCCACTCTAGATTAAGACAAGAAACAACTGCCCTACCAGATGATGAGACATCGATGTAGAGATACTAGAAATGCTGAAAAAACAAGAAAATATGAGTCCACAAAAGAAACACAATAACTCTTTAGTATCTGACCCCATAGAGTGAGAAAATCTTGAAAGGACTGATAAGGAACTCTGAGTAAAAATCTTAAGGAAACTCAATGAAGTACAAGATGATGCAATTAGATGACACAATGAACTGAGTAAAACTATCCAGGATATGAAAGAGGATATTTACAAAGAGATTAATACTGTAAAAAAGAATGTAGAAAAACTCATGGAACCAAAAGAGTCATTTAACAAAATAAAAACACAACTGAGAGCTTAAGCAGCCAGCTAGAGAAAGTAGAAAAAAAGAATTTCTGAGCTGGAAGACAGTCTCTTTGAAATAACACAGGCAGAACAACAACAACAAAAAATAACTTTAAATAATGAAGAAAATCTAAGAGAGATAGCAGACAATTTTAAGCACACAAATATCTGAAGCATGGGTGTTCATGAAGAAGAAGAGAAAAGAAAAGGCATTAAGGACATAGTCAAAGAAATAATAGTGGATACCTTCCCAGGTATATGGAGAGACACAGACCTTCAATTTCAGGAGGATCAAAGATTCCCAGACAGATTCAATCCAAAGAGATCCTCTCTGAGGCACAATTGTCAAACTGGCAAAACTCAAAGACAAAGAGAGAATCCTGAAAACAGCAAGAAAAAAGTATGACATCACGTATAAGGGAGCCCCTATCAGAATAACAGCAGATTTCTCAACAGAAGGTCTCCTGCCGAGAAGATATTGGGATGACATATTCAAAACACTGAAAGTTAAAAACTGCCAGATAAAATACTATACCTAGCGACGCTGTCCTTCAGAAATAGAGAAACAGAGCTAATGAATGGATTTAGCAAAGTGGTAGGATACAAGATTAATATACAAAGATCAGGTGTATTCCAATACAATAGCAAGAATAATCCAAAAATGAAATTAAGAAAACAGTTTTATTTAAATAGATCAGAGAGAGTAAGATAGGAATAAATATAACCAAATATGTGCAAGATTTGTACACTGAAAACTACAAAATATCATTGAAAGAAATTAAAGGCGTAAATAAATGGAATGAAATCTAATGTCATGCACTGGAAGATTTAATCTTGCTAAGATAGCAATATACTCAAAATGATCTACAGATTCAATGCAATCCCTGCCTAGATCCTAATGAACTTTTTTGAGGAAATGGAAAAGCTAATCCAAAATTTACATAGAATTATAAGGGACCCAAAAAAGCAAAAGTAATCTTGAAAAAAAAAGACCATAGTCAGAACATTCACACTTCCCAACTTCAAAACTTGCTAGAAAGCTACAGTAATCAAACAGTACGTAATTGGCATAAGGACAGATTTATCAATCAATGGAACAGAAAAATGATTACAGAAAAAAAGTCTATATATCTATTGACATTTTATTATCAAAATGTTCTCAAAACCATTCAATGAGTAACAGTAATCTTTTCAACAAATGATGCTGGGACAACTGAATCAACACATTTTTATTTAGTTAGACCCTTAACATTCACTTTATATAAAAATCAACTCTAAAGGATCAAAGACCTAAATGTACAAGCAAAAACTATAAAATTCTTAGGAGAAAACACAGGAAAAAATCTTTATGATCTTCAGTTTTGGCAATGGATTCTTAGATATGACACCGTAGGGATGGAAAGAGGGTGACTCTTTTCCTCACGAATTGTGTCACAGTCAATACTCCTCTGACAAAAGTTAGGTTAACAAGAGAAAAGCAGAACAAATTTATTTAATCAAATTTTTACATGACATGGGAGATTTCAGAAGTAAACATCCGAAAAACCCAAGGGAAAACTGTCCATTTTTATGCTTAGATTTGATGAAGAGTGGACATCTGTGAAGAAATGTGATTGGACAACAAGGAAATGATCTAATAGTAATAACTGAGTAGGGAAACCCAGCAAGGCCTGTCTGTGTAAATTTTTCTTGATCTTTCTGTGTGCCATTTCTTCCTTCTTTCCTGGTGTAGGGAAAGCCACCTTCTAGAATGATGGTCTAATGATGTACTTTCAGACATGGTAAGTCAGAGAATTTCTTTATTGCCAGATCTTACATAGAAAGATAGGGTGAGGTTAGAATAATATTTCTAGGTTTTATGGCTGGCTTGGGGGAAGAGGAATTCTGGTTTCTATGACTTGCTTTGAGAGAAAGTGAGGGATGAGAGACAAAAGGGCTGGAGGAGGTCAGAGAGAGACTGCTTTTGAAGACTCTCCAATGTCCTTTAGTTTAAAGTACTCTCTACCAAAGCACAGTACACTGGGGTATTATTTTCTTTTTCTTTTCTTTTTTTTTTTTAAAGATGACCGGTAAGGGGATCTTAACCCTTGTCTTGGTGTTGTCAGCACCACGCTCAGCCAGTGAGCAAACCGGCCGTTTTCTGCACCTCAACAACACAAAAAAGTAGAAGTGAGAAAAGAAAAAAAATAATAAATTGCATTCCATCAAAATTAAAAACTTTTGTGCATCAAAGGACACAATCAAGAAAGGGAAAAGATAACCCACAGAAGGGAAAAATATATTTGCAACTTGTATATCTGACAAGTCCAGTATTCAGAATATGTAAAGATTTCTTCAACTCAACAATGAAAATGCAAACAACCTGATTTAAAAATGGGCAAAGTACTTAAATAGACATTTTTCTAAAGAAGATATAAAAATGGCCAACATGCATATGAAAGGATATTCAACCTCATTGTTGGAGAAATGTACATCAAAATCACAATGAGATATCACTGCATACTCATTAGCTATTATAAATACATAATGTCCATGGTTATTAAAAAATTTAGTAAAAAAAACCCGGACAAAATAACCCAGGGACAAGTATTGGTGAACATGTGGAGAAATTGAAATTCTCATATACTTTCAGTGGGAATTTGAAATGGGGCAGTTGCTTTGGAAAACAGTTTGGTGATTCCTCATAAAGTTTGACACAGTATTACCCTATGACACAGAAATTTTACTCATAGTTGTATATTAAAAAGAAATAAAAATATATGTCCACACAAAAGCTTGCACACAACTGTTCTAGCAGCATTATTCATAATAGCTGAAAAGTGAAACAACACAAATGTCGGTCCGCTGATGAGTGGATAAATAAAATGTAGCCATTCATAAAATTAAACGTTATTCAGCCATAGAAATGAAGTAATGACACATGCCACAACATGGATAAAACCTTGAAAACGTTACATCACGTGAAAGAAGCCAGATAAATACGGTCACAGATTGTGTGATCGCTTTTTTATGAAATGTCCAGAATTGGTAAATCCATAAGGACAGAAAGCAGATTGGTGGTTTTCAAAGGTTCAGGGGACAGAGAATGAGGAGTGACTTCTTAGTGAGCACAAGGTTTCTTTATGGAATGATAAAAATATTATGCAATTGGATAGTGATGATAGTTACACAACATTCTAAATGTACGAAAAGCCACTAAACTTTACACTTTAATTTGGCTAAAATGGTGAATTTTATGTCATGTGAATTTTACTTCGATACAGAAAGTAAAAAACAGAGCAAAACAGAACACAGCAAAAAGCAAAGAAGCCACTGGCAAAATCTCTATCAAGTTAACTGCTCTGTGTAAATGAACTGCATGGGTACACAGGCAAAGGTAATTTTCTTGTGTCTAGAATTACACTGTTTTAAAGCTGGATTAAATCATAAATGTACTCTATGTAAATCAAGTTTTATCATACGTATGGAGCATAATCAATGAGAGAGCATGCTTGTTAATTTTTTTTTTATTTATCAATGAAAACCCATGTTTCGGGAGAAGAGACAAAAGCCTTACAGTTAGTCAATGCCTATTATGTGATCTGTAATAGGAAGAATACTGGATTTGAATTCTAGCTTGTCAGCTGTATGACAGACACAAATAAATTAAATACTCTAAGCTCTTGCTGATCAAAGTGTGGTCCCTGGCAGAGCAGCAACTGCAAGCACCACCTGGGAGACTCTTGCACCTCACCTTAGACATGCTGAATCCGAATCTGCATTTTAACAAGATCACCAGGAAATCCACATGCACATAAAACTTTGAGAAACACTGCTCTGTGTCAATGTTCCTCATTGTTAAAGTGAAAAAGCTATGCTTTAAACCTAAGCTTTTTAAAGTTAGTATTTTTCTACTACGTCTAAGATATTCTCTTTATAGGCTAATATGAGACAACCTACTCCTATATCTTTCCCTCATCCACCTTTTCCAAATACAGGTTAGTAGAAGAAGGTAATGCATAAGAAGGAATAAGAAATTTTCACTTAGTGCTAAATAATGTCTACACTTGTGCTAGTGATATATCTACAACAAGATGGAATTAGAGTTCCTGAGAGAGTTTCAATCTTAGAATAAAGCTTATTTACTTTCCTAGATGTGTCATCAATTTGTTACTAATTCCTCTATTCATATCTGCTCCATCTATCTTCAACTCTTCTTTAATCTCTCTCTGGTTAAGAAATGTTCATCAAAATAACACATATAATTTTTTCTTTTCATTAATTTTGTCGTCACATACTATACAACCGAATTATATCCAAACTCCTTTTTCTTTCCTAGACATTTTCTCAAACTTTAATATTTACCTTTCTCCTTCATTTTTCTGACTTTTTATATATTCTTTTTTTTTCCTTTTTTTTTTTTGTTTCACCAAATGCTATAATTTCACTACACTGTAATATTTTTAAAAGCTTAAATTTAAGATATACATCTTTGTGGGTTTTTTCCATAACAGTAATTCTTTACTTTTGCACAATACTTGACAGTTAATAAAGGGTTATCATACACTGTACCTTTTAAGATTGAAAACAAACTTGTGAAATAGGCAGAAAAGGCATTTGACTTCAATAACACCTCAGGAGTCAACATGCATGCAGTTTATGGTCTCAGAGAAAGGGGCAACTCCAGATCATTAGCCATATAAAGAGAAACATAACTGCCTGTCACAAACTTTGTAAACTCTACCCAATAATACCGACTAAAGGAAAAACAATACCATTATTAATAATTTTATTTAAAAAAAAATTTAACCTCAGTGAAAAGTATTCAAACATGAAGTGTTGGAGACTACACTGAGTATCCAAGATCAAATGCTTGAAAACTGGAAAATCAAAATGTCAAAGATGACATGTATAGCAAACAATAAAAGGAATACTAATGCAAAAACATATCTCATCCGAGGTAACCGAGGATCTGTCCCAAGATGAAGGAACTGCAAATCAATAAAAATCCTACAACATTCAACAAAGCAGTACATTTTCACAAAGGGATGACTTTATAAAAACCTTGCAAAATGATGCACAAGGATCTAAAATTCAGAAACTAGGTAAAAGCACTAGAAAAAAAAAAAAAAAAAAGAAGCTCAAACACTCTGAGCTAGTAGCTCAAATTATGCCCTTCAAACCAACCCCTAACAACTGGGAAGTGTCAGTAGTGTGGACTTAAAGCATTCAATAGATACTTCTTGACTAGGTCCAACAATTGGAGAGAGGGAGAGAAAAAAAAAAGAAAGAAAAAAGGGGAAAAAAGGAAAGAAGGAAGGAAGGGAGAGAGGGGAGGAGAAAGAAAGGGCAGAAGGGAAAAAGGTAACTAACCTATGGCAAAATGGGAACAAAGTTTAACGAATAATAAATCAAATGGCACCAGATCATCTTCCTTTGAAAATAAATGAAGTAAAAGTAGATCACAAAAGTAATGATTTATGTGAGGAAAAGATCATGAGAAAAGTAAAGGGTTTTCATAAGTACACTAAAACTAGAAATCACTGTTGGCAAGAGATTGTCTAAACAACCCTATCTCCAGTCTCATGGTGTTCTGTTGAGTCCACTTAAAGAGTCCATCACAGTGAACGTCCTCAGCAGTTGAGATGACCCTTAGCCTTGTGGGAGTCAATCACAGGTACTCCTTGGGATCCCCCCATAGTCAAAGTAATTCCAGGCTTTGTGTCTTTACAGTGGTCATTATGATATATCACTGGCATGTTGAGATAGGATCTGTTCATAACAAACAATTATCTATGACTAGTACACATATGTTCAACTCAAGCCAACCTTGGTAACATATAAAAAAGGTTCCGACATTCAAGTAAAATTCTAAAGCAACTTCTACAAGCAATCTACCATTTTTAGAAGAATCAGGTTCTTAATGAACAAAAACATTCTTTTTTTAAGTAAAGCTAAATAAATTATATATTGTAACCAGAATTCCACAAACCAAAGAAAATGTAAATGTAAACTAAAGGAATCAAATACATAATATATATTTTTTTTCTCTTCAATTCTTTTCTTTTTTTCCTTCAATTGTCCAGGTTTCCTTGGTCATGAAAGTGACTCAGGGCAATAATTATAAAAAGTAATTTCAGTAAAAATGTCCACAATATAGTTCCCTAAAAAAATTTGCAAACTTTCTAATGAGAAATTATTCTGTTAGGAAGCAAAGCTTTGATCAAAATTGTAACAATAAATAAAATTTTAACTTTTTAAGAATCAAGATTAAAATAAACCGAAATTCATTATTATGAAGATATTAAAAAGTTAAATTTTACCCAGGTGAAGTTTGAATTATAATTTTATTCTCAGATTCTCAAGGGTCATCTGAGCACCATTTCTCTTTCTCTGAGAACTATTCACATTTTCATGTAAAAATCTCTTTCTTCTCATTTAACTTTATGTATTTATTATGTTGATCCAAATAAAGTTTTCAGTTTACACTACAGCAGCCAGTACTTCTATTATTGGTTATAGGCATGGAGAACTCAGTTTTGATTTTGTTGTTATTTTTATGCTCGTTTTTCAAAAATAAGTATGGTACAGGCTCCAATTGTGTGCTTGACTCCAAACATGGAGTTAAGTTCTCAACCCTGCTGCACCTCAGAATCACCTGGGAGCTTTAAAATACACTACACCCAGGTCCCATCCCAATGATTTTGACCATAATTGGTCTCCAGTAAAATGTGAGCATCAATAGTTCTTGAATTTCTTCAAATGCTTTTATATTGCACCTGGGATAGAGATATACTGATTAAGAAAAGCTAGGGCTATTGGCTCCTTTTTTTTTCCTATGATGATAATCACCATTTCAGGAATATTTCAGTCTTAAAAAATTAGAACTCAGGTCACTATATTGTATAATTTTTAAAGAGCAGACAACTAAAATAAGCATGCCATTGTAAAAAGAGAGGCATTTATGTATTATTCTAAACTTTGTGATATGTAAAACAACTCTTGGTAGATTCAGAATTACTAGATACAGACCTTATGTGTAGAGAGTCTGGTCCCAGCTGGCTGCAAGCAAAATTGTGAAAATGACTGCTTTGTGCCCTACTCTTCCCTTTCTTTGCACTCCATTCCCACTGCCTCCTCGCCTTCAATCCTACAGGCTCACCACACAAGCCTTCTCCAGAAAATTAAGGTCACAGGAACATATTTCCATACAAAAACACAAATGGCTCTTTCTCTGGAGTCAAATTGTTACTGTTTCAATGCACCCCTGACAACATGATGATGATAATAATGCAAACAAATAGAAGCATGATAAACAAAAACATATCACTAGGTGAAATAGTTGGCCTTACTTTTAAGTGTGAACATGTATTTCTCTTGTCGTACTGCATCCATAAATTGCCTTGAAGATTGTCTTGGCTACAAAAAAAAAAAAAAAAAAAAAAAACTCTTTAGTTTTTTAATAAGGCAATCAAATGTGATATTTGAAATGTGTCTGTGCCACTTTGTGACCCTGGGAAGGACACTTAACTTTTCTAAGTCTCAAGTGTACAATGGGAAAGTGATAAAATATAAATATTAGACAGAAGGAGGCATACAATAGAGGTGGCATATGGAAAGCTTCAATAGATATTAGCTGTTATGATAAAAATTGCTATTTGTAGATTCACCATTTTCCTAAGAAAACATTCTTTCATCTTGAGATAATGTTTAAAGTTATTTTATGTGCTTCTTTGTTTTTCCAAAGCACTTTTACACATATAATTTCATATTATACTTGGAAAAGAAAGTCATTGGAGACACAATAGCAATTTTCTTGAATCATAATAGGTTTATTCTATATTGTACTCAGAGGTCAAAATAGGACATGTGGGAGAAGTTTCAGGGTAATGTTTATCAAAGAATGTCCTCATCAGAATTACTCAGAAAACTCTTTAAAACACAAATTCCTGTGCTGCTCCACAGATCAACCCAGCACAAATTTCACTGGGATGTTAAGCTGCTGAAGCAGTTCACGTGTGCCCTAAGCTTTGGGAAGACACTTCACACAGAACTGTTTGCACTCAGAATCGTCCACAGTCAAAATGAGTTATATGGCAAGGTGAGGAGTTCCCTGTCTCTGGAGGAGTCCAAGTGTGAACAGAATGGCCATTTGTACAAAAGCCAGGAATGTTTCTAAACATAGGAAAGGTGGCTAAGTGAACCAGGGTTAAGGCCCCTTCCAACCAAAACTTTAACTCCAAACAAAATTTCTTAAAGCACCAACTATGTGTGGGGACCTCAGTAACTATTTCACATAATTCATTGAACCGGTCTTCAAGAAAGGTATTATCTCAAAAAAACTAGATTCACAGAAGTTGCATTTTGTCCAGGATGGAATTCAAAAGTCAGGTTCCCATTCCAAATTCAGTCTACTTTTTACCACTGTGTACCACCTCCTCTAGGCCTAAAACCACTTCCTTCTCTCAACTTTCCCATTTCTCTTTAATAGTTCCATCCTCTGACTCTAAAAAACTTTTGTTATTATCCAGCAGTTCTTGGCGATTACAGCATTGCTGCCTCTTTTTCAACCCTATTTTTAATTACTCACAATATCCTACTGATTTCACTTCCAAAATTGTCCTCATATTTTCTCCACTTTTGCTCTCCCAATTTCATGACTCCAGAGCAAGTCCTATTAACTACTGTGTGAGCTTCTTGCCTTGCCGATCCATTTTATTCGTGGGCACCAAATTATCCTTCAAAATGAAAAATCTAGAATACATTACTTCGTTGATTAAATATATTAAATACTCTTCCCATTTCCTACCAAAAAAACCAGTCAAACTTTTTTAAACTAAATGACCATTCAGGAATTTCATGAGAGGGCTCCCATCTGTTTTCCAGGCCTTATTTCACTCTATTCCCTCTCACCTACCATGATTTCCAACCAAAACGGAATAAACAGTAGTGTTGGAGTGAGCAGGACTAAAGCCATGTTGTTACCTAAAACCACATGAGCTGTAAAAGATTTTAAAAGGACACAGTTTTTTTTCTTGGCATGCATTTCTCTGAGTACCCTCTTCTCCCATGTTTAGTTGATATTTTGAACCTTGGTTATGGGGCAAGATGACATTATTTGCATTAATGTAAAACTGTTTTCCTGCCAGCCTGGAGGTGAAGACTTGCACATACTATCCAGACACTGGGAAACCAAGGAAGACATCAATAAAGCTATGCTGATTCCACCCCTCCAACAGGACCCTGAGATAACAGCAAGGACAAGAGCAGAAACCAGACTGAGTCTTGGCAAAACTTTGCACCTGAGACCTTGCAGGAAGCCCTCACAGCTCACATGCCCCTCACTCCTGCCCTTCACTTTCCACATTCCATTCCCTCACTCCCTTCTTTAAAACCCCCTCAGTAAACCTGAGTCTTTGAAATGGCTTTAGCCTGCCCATTCTCCTTCAGGTTTACCAGCGAGATGGCTTAGGCTAACATCTCTCTTCAGGTCACCGGTATTCCTGGATAAAAACTGACTTCCATTGTCATCAACATTTGACTTTTGAGTGGTTTGTTTTTGAAAGGGGGCAGGCAGCTGAACCTGAGTTCAGTGTCTCAGTCCTCTCTTGAACACAACTCTCATTTTCTGGCATCTTTTTCATTTCTTCATGCTCACCTGTCTAATTGCCCCTCCCAGGTACACAGGAGTTTGAAAATCTAGTGTCCCAGATGCTTAGAAGTGAAAGCAGGGCAGTGTGAAAGAACGGGCAATATAATACACAAGGCAGCATTTTGAGAAGAGAGGTCACAAAAGTTTAGAGGGAATATTGTCAAATCTAAGTGGGTTAAGCACAAATAGAAAATGCTATAGATACTCACATGTTTATTGCAGCATTTTTATGATAGGCAAGAGTTGGAACCAGCCTAAATGTCCATCACTGGATGAGTGGCTAAAGAAAATGTGATATATCTACACAATGGAATACTACTCTGCTATAAAAAAATGAAATATTACCATTCACAGCAACATGGATGGACTTAGAGAAAATTATATTAAGTGAAATAAGCAAGGCACAGAAAGAGAAATACTGCATGTTCTCACTTACTTGTGGGAGCTAATGAAAATAAATAAGTAAATATACAAACAAATAAATGGGAGGGAGAAGAAGACACAACAATCAACAATTCCTTGAACTTTTAAGACAAGTGAACAGATGTGATGTTGATGGCGGGGGGCGGGGAGAGGAACTGGTAAAGGGACATGAAAATCAACTGCATTGTATATTGATAAACTAAAAATAAAAAAATAATAGTTCTAGCAATTCTAAATAATAATAATTAAAAAAACAAAACCCTGTAGAGACAAATGGGATACCAATGCAGGCTTGAAGAGAATAAATATCTGAACTGGAGGGCAGAGGGCAAAACCTGAAGGAATTTCCCTAACAAACTGTAGGCTCCTTTGATCTCATGCTGGCTGGGGAGTTTATTAGTCCATTTTGTGTTGCTATAACAAAGCACATGGAACTGGGTGTTTTATAAAGAAAAACAAAATTTATTTCTTACAGTTTTTGAGGCTAGGAAGTCCAAAGTCCATGTGGTGGTGGCGACAGTGACCCAGGGATCTCACATTGCAAGATACGGAAGCAGAGAGAACAGAGAGAGAAAGACAGACAGACTCTCCCCTTCCTTTAAAGCCCTCAGAACCACATCCCTGACCACCATTTTTAATCCATTCACTACTGTATGGTCTTACAACCCAATTACCTCTTCAAGGCTCCACCTTTTGATTACCATGACAGGATCTCCCACCTTCCCAACAGTTGCAGTGGGGGCTAAGTTTCTAATACATAAAACTTGGGGGACACAATTCAAGCTTCAGGGAGTTTGGGGGGGACATAATTCAATCCACTACTGGGAGAAACACAATATTGCTAGTATCTTGTGCTATACATTGGATGTTTGTGTTCCCCCAAATTCATATGTTGGAATTCTAACCCCCAAGGTGATGGTGTCAGGAGGTAGAGCTTTTGGGAGGTGCTTAGATCATGAGGGCAAAGCCCTCATGAATGGGATTAGTGTCCTTATAAAAGAGGGCAAGGAGAGGTTTCTGGCCTCTTCTGCCATGTGAGGACACATTAAGAAGGTGCTGTTCTAAGAACCAGGTTTTGGACCCTCACCAGATGCCAAATCTGCTGGCATCTTGATCTTAGACTTCTCAGTCCCCAGAACCATGAGTAATAAATCCCTGTTTTTTTATAAGGTTCCCAGTCTATTGTATTCTATTATAGCAGCCCCGATGGACTGAGACATCTCATTTAGTCTGAACTCTCTCCTTTAATCATTCCAATTTATTGTCATTGATATTATACCTATTAATTATAACCTTTAGCATATGTTAATACCAGGAAGGCTTTCCCAGTATCTCCCATGTAAACAATCATTCCTTTCTCTGTATTTCCATAGCACAGTGTTCTTACTTTTGTGTCACATTTGATTCTACCTCTTTCCTTGTAAGCTCTTTGAGGGCAGCAATCACATCATTTTCGCCTTTGACTCTGCCACAGCAGGGTTTGTCTGTTAATTATCTAAGAACCTTTCCCTGTTTGTTTGTGTATTTTCTTTCTCTCATCTTTCCCACACAGCATCCCCATGTACAAAGAAGAAAATTGGGTCACTAGGCACTAAATGATTTGTCCAGGGAAATAATCACCATGAAATTTTATTTGCCTAATCATTCTGTACTAAAGGACTCTTTTTCACTCAGCCTCTTAGGAAACTGTATTATTTCACAATAAATGGAGTAACCTTGAAGAAACTTTTCCAAGAAATTAGGGTAGTCAATCAGCCTGATTACATGAAGAATTTCTAGTAATTTTAAGAGTTATGAAATATTTTTTTCTTACAAAACCCAAAGCCTATAAGAATGTGACTTTTAAAAGGATTTTTAAACATGCATAAAATATTTTCAGTCCTGAATATGAATAGCAATTCTGTATCTAAAACCAAAAGCTGAACTTTCATAACCTGCTTTGCTTTTTGCTTGGTAATACTTGCATTATGATTTCCAAATCACCATGACAGATCTAGTGGTCTCTCCCCAGCAGCAAAAGTAGACCTAATTTTCTTCTGTCAGTTAGACTCTTGGGTTAGTCATCCATCAGCTACAGACTTGCTCTTCCTCTCCCACTCACCTTCAGGATACTATTTCATGAAGTAGTAACACCATCCAGTAAAGCTATTTGTATTGGTAGGTTCTGTTTTCCTCATGAGTGAATCATCAGTAGGTTTATGCAATTCTCAATCAGCAGCACCTCAGCGCTGGCCATTGTTGTCAGTAGTAGATGAAGTGACCTTACTAGAGGCAGACTGAGCAAACCATGAGGACAGAAAAGACTGTTCTAGCCATGCTCAGTAAAAGCATTGGTACTAGTGAAAGCTGCAGGTAAAGGTGAAGACTAATAATGTTAATATTTTTGAAGTGGATTTAACTTGATCTCTAGGTCAGCTTTCCTAAAGTATCCATTATTAAATATGTTTGTTTTTTTTTAAATAAAGATTCCATGGCCCGGCCCAGTGGCTCACTCGGGAGAGTGCGGCGCTGGTAGCGCCAAGGCCATGGGTTCGGATCCTACATAGGGATGGCCGATGCGCTCACTGGCTGAGCGTGGTGCTGACCACACCGTGCCGAGGGTTGCAATCCCCTTACCGGTCAAAATAAATACAATACAATAAAATAAAGATTCCACTGTGAAATAATTTTAGCAAACTAGAAAGTGCTGCATATCTCAAAAAATTTACAATACACAATTTTTACATATTGAAAGTTCTCAGTAGTTAACATTCTTTAATATAGAACTCCCTTTTTAAATAGCACCTCTGATGTGTGCTTCTGGGAACACACCTTGAGAAATGCTAACCTAGTTTGTTCATATTATTATATTATGGATCATAAAAAGATGCTGGCATTGATAGAATCAAGACCATGACTGTATTCCTCAACCAGTATTTTGTAAGTGGCTGAGTGCTCTCTACAAGTGCTGTACTGACAAGCATGATGCAATGCATTTTAAAAAGCTAGAAGTCTTTATTTGTGAAAAACGTATGTTTAAAATAAAATTTTGATCTACCTGATAACATAGAAAGGGTCTTCTTTTCTTTCTTCTCCCCAAACTATCACATCATATAAGGATATTAATCTTACCCTTGTATAGTCAAAAGAAAAAAGTTTACTTTTGTGTCTTTGCTTTCATACGAAATTTAAAGTACACATTCTGTCTATAAGCCATGAAACAATTTGTACAAAGTTACATGTTTAATTACAACAAAGGAGTAATGATATTGGCAGAGTAAATAAGATCTTTGATAATATTAAAAATTATTGGCATTTAAACACTACAGTATCTTTTTTTATAATGATTACTTTTCTTTATTGTTCACATATGGCTCTCCCTTTTATTGTAAAATAAAATTTATTTTGTAAATTTCTTGTAAGATCTACTGAAAACAAAACAAAACAAAACAAATAGAATTAAGTTTCTGGAACTGGTGGCACTGTGACTGATAAAATATATTTAGACACATGCAGACACATATACAGTCAAACTACAATAATTATGGTTCCTCGTTGTAAAAGTGAGTAAATTCTGGTGACCTAAAGATGGAAATGTAACAAGAAATACTCATCATTAACACTATACTATTTGAAAATTACTCACATCAAATGAATATTCTCATTTAGTATATGAATTAACTGTATAGAAGCATCATACTATAAGTGTACTGTTTAACTTGAAGGCCATTATACTTTTAAAGACAGTAAATGCTGCTGATTGGTCATGAAATATTATTATTCCAAACAAGAAGAAATTTTAAATTAAAATTGAGTCTTATGTTTCTACATACATCAAGGATTTAATTATAGGTGTTCAATCATAGGGTTAATTGTGATAAGACTAACAAAAGGTATATTTTTTCATTTAATCACCACTTTAGCCCTATGATATTGAAACATTACTATTCTCATTTGACAGATGAGAAAACTGAAAGTTACTGATAAATAACCTATTCAATATCATACAGCTAGCCAGAGGCAGAGATGGTGTCCAACCAGGCTGTCTGAACATCCAGTCTCCGTTCTTTAGTTCACCATTCGAGGTTAAGAATATATGACGTCAATTAAGTCATTTGATAAAGAGTTATTCTGAGTAAAATGCCCCTAGAAGCCAACAAAAGTGACCGGGTCCTGCCACACAGCTGATGACCCATGCAACCCTTAGCCATCCTTGACCACTCTAAGAATTTCCTTGATGTTTATGAATTAAATGAGGTACTGCATATAAAGCATTCAGCTTTGTATAGGGTCTGTACGTGATAAAAAAAAATGTGTACAGTTATTATTTTTGGAATTACTTTTGAGGGAGAAAAATTATTCCAGAATCGGCCATTAAAATTTGCATTCAATTTAAAAGCCCCAATACATAATGCCCAATTTAATTTCTACCTGTTCCATTCTTGAGCAGCTATTTAAAAAATCTTTTTGTTCTAAGCTTCTGCATTTATTTTGAATGCTCTAAAGTTAATAATTACATATCCTATATATCATTTTATATACTTTACAATTTACTGCTACCATCCGTTGTCTCCATATGTCAAAGTCCTATTCATCCTTGAGAACCAATATCAAATTCCATGTCATTTTGAGACTGTCTTACATTCTCCAAATTGGAATTGATCTCTCTCCTGTGAAATTCCACTGCATTTATCTCAGGCTTTCTATTATTATTAGGTGGCTATCTTCTTCATTATGACCCTAAAGGACAGAGAATGCATACTGTTATTTCCTCATGATACTTTACATACCACACAGCAAAAAGTAGACGTGTAACCAAAGTTCATTGAATTGCATGCAAATAGTCTATAATTTGTGTATAAATAAAGTATAAAATTGTTGTACATAATATCTAATTTTCATAAATGAATCATCATTTTCCTGTGAGCAAGTACTATATTTTGTAACTTCTTTGTGCCTGATAGTAGCAGGCACGATAAGAAATAAATATTAACTGGATGACTTTTTGATTTAACTTTTTATTTACCTCACATTATAAATTTGAAAATAATAAAAGAGAAATTACAAAAACCAAGAGAAGGGGTCAATAATCTAGAAAAGTGCATCAAATCTGAGCTATTAAAAGCAGCTCCGCATTTGTTACGATCCATCCTCCTCTCTGTCCCACCCCCGCCACTAGAAGAAGTGAAGAGGGGCCCTGGCCACCCACCTGCTCCCTACCCAGCACTCACAGCCACACCATCACTCTCTGCTTAAGCTGACAAAAACTAACTCCCTTTCAACGTCTCATGTCTGTCTCCACAAGAAACCCAGGCTCCTAGACCACCTGTATCTCCTAAACTCTGCTGCCACAGGCTTGCGTAATCCTCACCCTCTTCATTCAAGCTTCCTCAACTTTCTCCCACTGGACCTCCTCTTGTTCAGTTCATCAGCAGCAAATCCTCTGTAGTTTCTCTCTTTTCTCTCAGTTTCCTTTCACCTCCTTGCTCTGGGAGGTGGCATTTTTGCCTCCAGCATCTCTCCTGCCACTGGACTTGGGGTTAGGGAGATGCCCTTCCTCCTTCTAGCTGCATTCTACCCATTCCTCCCTCCAAATGCCAGCTTTGAATCTCATGCTTTCAATCTATGCAGTCATCTACCAACTCTCCCGCTTTCTTCAGAGACCTCAGTTGCAGGATCATGCCCCTCTCTTCAGCACTATTTCCATCTTATTTCTTGGTAATTCCAGTATCTATGAAGATGACCCTTCCAGTATTCTGAACTCTCAGTTTCTTGAACTCCTCTCCTCCTGTGACCTTGTTCTCCACCTTACATCAGCCACACAGTCCTCGGTCATTCACTAAACTTTATTGTTTTGGTTGTTGTTGTTCAATCATTCCAACCTTTCCATAATCTCAATTTCAAGTTTTCTGCTTTCTATCTGCTGCTTCCCATATTCCCAGTCCATTCTCTCAAGGTCACTGACACACAGTGATGCTGCCTTTGCCCAACTCTTCCCTTCCCTACTAGCTTCACCTCCTTCTTTGCTGCACTTGATCTTTGTGTTTAATCTTTTAAATCATTCTTTTATATACATTTTAGTCCCTTGCTCCTCCCTTACATAACTACAAATGTTGAGAAAGCCCCAGCCCTCATTTAATACACTTTTCTACTCCTCCATTCATATATGCATATAGCTATTTTTTTAAAAATGCACAAGATTCCTACTGACAAGTATCACTTTAAATTCATGTCCATGAGAACCTAAGTAAGCTCTTATTGCTGGCCAGTAGTCACACTCTCTTTTCCAAGTACATACACCTCAGATAGTAATTTCATTCTTTCTCCTCTAGAATCTTCAGCAACTATTCCTTTCACCCTTGTCATGTTCAGCATCTGTCTTCACTTCCTATTTCACTGAGAAAATACAAGCATTCCAAATTTTCATCACTACATTTACCATCTACCTGCAATTTTGCACTCAATTCTGTCTTCTTTCCTGTTACTATGGATAAGCTGCCAATACCTCCAAACAACCTCTTCACCTTAGGTTAGATTCTGTTTCTCTTGCCTAATTCTTCCCCTCTCTTGTATGTTAACAATAATTCCCTATACACTGAATCCGTTCCATGCACATATATGCTATACTTCTCCCCTTTTCAAAAAAAACCTACTTAGCCCCATTCATGGTTGTTTTTTCTTCTCTATCTAAGCTCACACCATAGCTGATCTCATCCAATGTCGAGACTTTGCATACAATTTGTATGTCTTGATAACTGACAAATTTATATATCTGGTACAGACTCTCCTGAACTCTTATTATATCCAAACCACTTCTGTACTTCCTCTTGAAGTCTAGCTGCCATCTCAAACCAAACATGGTGAAAACAAACTCCCTCTACTCCCAAACCTGCTTTTCCCACTGTCATTTCTATATCAGTTGATGGTAACTCAATATTATTGGTTGCTAAGGCCAAACACCTTGAAGTTATCCTTGATTTGTTTTCTTCTCCTGCACCCTACACACACGCTATTAGCAAATCCCATAAGTGGCACATTCCAAATGCAGGCATACTTCATTTTATCCCACTGTGCCTTATTGTACTTCACAGATATTTTGTTTTTTACAAATTGAAGTTTCATGGCAACCCTGGTTCAAGCAAATCTACTGGCACCATTTTTCCAACAGCACGTGCTCACTTTGTGTCTCTGTGTCATATGTTAGTAATTCTTGCAATATTTCAAACATTCTCATTATTATATCTATTATAGCATCTGTGATGTGATCTGTGCTCAGTGATCTTCAGTGTTACTACTATAATTGTTTTGGGGTGCCACAAACCATACACATATTAGATGGCGAACTTCATCAAATGTGTGTGTTCTGACTGCTCCACCGACCAGGCATTCCCCCGTCTCTTTCCCCTTTCTCAGGTCTCCTTATTCCCTGAGACACAACAGTATTGAAATTAGGCTCATTAACAATGCTACAGTTGCCTCTAAGTGTTCAAGTGAAAGGTAGAGTCTCATGTCTCTCACTCTAAATCAAAAGCTAGCAGTGACGAAGCTTACTGATGAGGCTTAGTTGAAAGCCAAGATAAGCTGAAAGCCAGGCCTCTTGTGCCAAATAGTGAGTCAAGTTATGAATGCAAAGGACCAGTTCTTGAAGGAAATGAAGTGTGTTACTCCAGTGATCCCATTAATGATAAGAGAGCCGAGCAGCTTTATTGCTGACATGGAGAAAGATTTAGTGGTCAGGATAGAAGATCAAACCAGCCATAACATTCCCTTCAGCCAAAGCTGAATAATCCAGACCAAGGTTCTAACTCACTGCAGTTCTGTGAAGGCTGAGAGAGGTGAGGAAGTTGCAGAAGAAAGGTTGGAAGCTAGCAGAGGTTGGCTCATGAGATTTAAGGAAAGAGGCCATCTCCATAAAATACAAGTGTGAGATGAAGCAGCAAGTGCTGATTTAGAAGCAGCAACAGATCACCAAGAAGACCTAGCTAAGATCACTGATGAAGGTGCCTACACTAAACAACAGATTTTCAATGTAGCCAAAACGGCCTTCCATTGGAAGAAGATTCCATCTAGGACTTCCACAGCTGGAGAGAAGTCAATGCTTGGCTTCGAAACTTCAAAGGACAAGGCCTAGCCTGATCTTTGCCACTTCCATCCCCCAACCCTGTCCTCTGAGTTGATCACTTACAGTGCCCCATATGCTTCAGTTGTCCTAACATCCTCAGCCTTCTCCTACCTGTCAGTCCCCTGCTCCAGAGCCTCACATGTCATCTTCTCTCTATCTGGAACAACTGTCACCTACACACAAGTTTGGCTTTCCCCTTTTTAAAATCTTTATTCAAACACCGTGTTATACATAACATCTCCTTCGGCTACCCCAGTACACCTTTCCACATTCCTGCTGCTTATTTCTCTACTGTGTTGAACACCTTCTAACAAATTGTGTCATTGACTTACTTATATTTGACTCTCTGCCCTTCTGGAGAGTACACTTCAAGAGGGCAGAATTTGCTCCTGTTTTATTTGGTACCTTGCACATAGCAGACAACCAATACACATTTGCTGAATTAACAAAAGTTTTATTTACTTAAACTTTAGTAAAATAGTCATTTCCACAAATTTGAAACATGTTTGACAGTGAAATTCATGTTGCAATAATGTCTAGAATAGAAAACAATGGGGGAAATGGTATTATAATTGTATTAATTAAAAATAAAAAGCAAATAAGACTGGATTGGAGATAAGTTTATCTTGATTTTTAGTCTGTGTTTTGCTGGTAGGAGCTCTGTGGCCTCTGAACTTCATTTTCCTCTTTTGAAATATAAAAGCAATTAAACTGAATTTCAAAGAGGAGTTGTAGGAATAAAATGAGACAATGAATTCATTCATACTTTATTCAAATGCAGCAGGCATTGTTCAAGGTATTGATGTGAAAACATTATGTAAATATAGAAAGCCCAATATAAATAAAAGAAAATGTTATTTTCAACAGAAAAAAGTTTTCTGTTTAGTAGTTTTGAACAGCAATGCATGCTAAACAAAATGATGACATAATTTATACACATTGTCAGTAGTCCAAACATAAAAGTTGAAATTTGAAGACTTTATGAATAAAATCCTATTTACCTTTTGAAAATATTCTGAAAAACTGAAAACTTAAAACTATGAACACAGTAAGTTATTTGGCATGTTTATTCGCCAAAATAAAGTTTAGTAAATTGGCAACTTTTAAAAAAATTAGCTAAATTTCAGCCTAAACTTGAAAGGCAACACACATTACAAATTCACAACACAACAACAAAATATATAAGTTTAGAGAGCTCTTGGACTAAAATATCTAAATTTTGCAAAGATCAACCTTTTAAAACACATCCGATTCATACCCTAATCATATGTGTGTGTGTGTGTGTGTTTGTATTCCTATATATTCCTGTATATATATATATATGCATTCAATCCCAAGGATGTCAATCTGGTCCATTATTTTTAGATCCCATAATAGTAAAAGAAAGACATTTGATTGTAACAAAATGAGACCATCTTGAGCCCCTTCTCCCCTTCTCCACTTTTGTCTTGTTTGGGTCAAAAGATGGATGCCAGAAGTACATGATTTTTTGAGCTTTTCTGGAAATTAACTCAAGTGAATACACTTTTCTTTACTAACATCCATTACTGTTATGAAAAGAAATAACTTTAATAAGATTTAAACATCTTTTTAAGAGAGTATATTAAAACTGACTTTGCTGATCCTTTTAAATTTATAATAGCATTTTATACACTGATAATGTCTGTCTATAGCACTCTTTGATTTATTGTTTACATGGAAAAATGGAAACTGTTAAGGTCTCTGAAAATATTAAGTTCCATACCTGAATCCAAAAGCAAACAAAAACAAACAAAAATGAAAAGCGCCCTTTATAAAATTCACACCTAAATTTACATAAAAATTTTTGGCCATTTTTAGATTTATACAGTATTCAGACATTGGATGCATTTTTGGGTTTTGTTTTGTTTTGTTACACATCACATTACATCAGGACATTGAATCTTTAAAAATTCACTTGTGAAAGTTGCTAGTCATTTTATTAAACAAAATGGGAAAAAAATGAATAGTGATTATCCTCAAATACTTTTTTTTAAATGGCAAATTAACAACTAACAAAATATTTAGTAAAGGAGTGATAAATAAACCAAAGGAAGAGAGGTTTGAAGTACTTTACTATGTAACTAGAGAAACAAATGAGTTCTGTGAGGGAAGGATTAACTTTTGCTTAAGTTCCCTGTTTATAAAATAGGGCAAAAATAGTTTGTTATGCTCTTCTAATTATTAAAAAATAAAATAAAATAAAGATTGCCAATGCTGTGGTTTAAAGGTTTGTGTCCTCTTCAAAATTTATGTTAAAACTCTCTATGCAACAATATTAAGAGGTAGGGCCTTTAGGAGGTGATTAGACCATGAGGGCTCCACTCTCATGGATGGAATTAGGACTTATGAAAGAACTTGAGGGGATAAGTTCGGTCCCTTCCTCTCTTCTGCCATGCGAGTAGGCAGTATTCCAGGCACCATCTTGGAAGCAGAGCCTGGACCCTCACAGACATGCAACATGCTGGCACCTTGAACTTAAACTTCCCAGACTCCAGAACTGAGAGAAATAAATTTCTGCTGTTCATAAATTATCCGGTTTCAATTATTTTGTTACAGCAGCATAAAGGGACTAAGACAGGCACATTGAGGTACTCTTGTATATATAAATGTATGTGTGTGTATGTGTGTGTGTGTGTGTGTGTGTGTGTGTGTGTGTGTGTGTGCGTGTGTATACACAAAGAGAGAGAGAGGACAATCCAAAGGCAACTGACCTATGTTTACCCAAGTAATATTATTCTTTTAGACGTTATTGTATGTGGGGCCTCGGCTTCTCAGAAGCTCTAACATGGACGAAGCCATGGAGGTTGAGATACAGTTATTTTAACGGTATGAAAAGCAGAAATGCACATAAAACTACACCATATTTTACAAAGCCTTCCCTGTCCCATGAAGAAGCAATTTCCCATATTTCTATTTCATTGAGAAGAACTTGAGTATAAAAGGCTTAAAACCTTTTTTTTTTTTATTGTTAAGCAATTATGAGATCTAATTTAATTGAAACAATTGTGCCTTTCTTTTAGCTTTTACCTGTCTTTTACCATCCCAGATTTTGATAGCATTTCTGGACACCTATATCTTACTTTGAAATAATGCAATTTTGTTCTTCTAACGTCGACTAGTATTCTTTTCTATATATTTCTACTGCCATGTGCTTAGTTCAAATTAAACAGAAGACTACAGAAAAACCTTAAAAAGGAGCCAATTTCACCCATGTCATCCCCCTATACACAGACAGATGTGTCCTCAGACACTGCAGGAACAACACAGCCAGTCTGGTCTGTTCATAGATTTTTCTTGTTGTGAATGAGGAAAACAGACACTGCTGAGTAAAAAAAAAAAAAAAGAATGAATTCCTAGAGTTGCAGATTAAGAGCAAGCGTAAAAAGGCCTCTGCTCCCTTGTGGTAAGTGCCACCAGTTGACAGGAAGCTTCTCATGTTGCAGCATTCCAAATGATTTGGTCTCTGCCAGAACATAACAGCTGCTACAACCCAACTGTATCTTTTAGTATCTGATGAGCACCCATAGACAGCTAATTTCCATTCACTTTGCAACCTGCATGGTTCCAGAAGGTGAACATTAGAAAGAGTGGGCTAGTAGACATTTAGTGAACATAAAGCTGAATGCTTTAATATAACAAATGGTGCTTTGTCAAATATCCCACATATGAATGAACTATATATGCATATACACATCTCTCTATATATTAATTTATATATAAATCTTATCCTACAAATGATTTAAGGCAGCTAAATGAGCAATAAATTCTTTTTATTCTCATAGTCTAATTCACCTTCAGACAATATTCAGACATCTTTCTGTAGGAAAGTTCCTATGAATTCACAGAAACAGAAAAATGGCAATTCTTATATCTATTTCCTCTCTTAATGAAAGAAAATAACACAGGTTTCTGCCATAGTATTTCTATCTTAGTTAATAAGGAATTTTTTGTTTGTTTTCAAATATCACAAGTCCTTAGACCAAGTCCACATCTTTTCCAGCAATAGGCTCCTGGTCTTCTCTTCCAAACAATCCCACATTCAATTTTTTCCCTCCCAAACCATAAACGTTCTTTGCTTAGTTCAGATTCTTTTTCTTTTCTCTGTGTGCCCTGCAGAAAAATGTTATGCCTGTTGCGCGTGATGGTAACCTGCCAGTTCATATCCTGCCTCTGCTGCACATCTTTGGCAAGCCCTTGAGCCGCTCTGATGGCTTGGTTATCTCTACCAATGCTGTGCTGAGGCAGCCTGAACTGACTTTTAAGGTTCAGGAATTTTGGGAGCCAGTAGATGTCACGTTGGCATCTTGAAGTCGACCAAAGCGGGAGCATTTCCAACATGAAAATCGGCAAATGCTACAAATCAGAACTTCTGTTTTTCTTTTCAGAGAGCTGATTTACTACAAACTGCTAATTGGCAATTTTTTCTTCCAAACTATGACAGTATCATGTTATACTGTAATGTTCTTGAATCAGATTACCTGGATCCAAACACCTATTTTAATATGTGACATTAACTAAGGTGCTTAACTTTCCAAATATTAGTTTAATCGTAATGGAGTAATATTATCTTCTACTTCATAGGGGTCTCATAAGGATTAAATAAGATGATTTCTATAAATATATGAAGGCACATAGTACTCAATTGATGACTATTGTTATTATTGCTGATGTTGTTAGTATTATTTCTTCTACTTATTTTGATTTCTTTAATGAAATACATTTTTGCATCCACTCTCATCTGCTACTTTCAGGTGAATTCCCACTTTTGTCATTCTAAAAATGTAAAAATAATATCTTTAATGCAATTTAATGATAGGTAAATCTGGCAGCATGGAATCAATTAATGAACTGCCATAAATAAACAATTTTTGTAAGCAAACACCTACTCTTGTGCTTTGTGAACCAGTCACAAAAATTAGTGACATATATTCATTTTGTAAAGGATGCCACACAATATGATGAGATTAGAAGCAGAGAGAACAAGCAAAGCATGTGATAATTGGCAAAGGTATTTTTTAGCAAGGATAGAAACACCAACCAAGAGCATATTTAGAAATTGTTTGAGGAGCTGTCTAAGAAGAGGTTTCTTTAACGCCAGCCTTCATCTGACCACAAATGATCTATTTATCTCTGAGTTATTAGGAAAAAATTCATCAATCTAGTGTAGAGGAGGAAAAATATATTTTCTTTTACCTATCTTAGGTTCATGGTTGAGGCTCCTAAAACAAAAGACAGATTAACAACAGAAAAGCATACAAATTTATTTAATATGTTTTACATAACATGGGAGCCTTCATAAGAAAATGAAGACCACAGTAATGGGTAAACTTGAGTACTTTATGCTAGGTTTGAAGAGGAGTGGACAGTCTTGGAGAAATATGATAGGGCAAAAGGGGTGTGATCTAATGGTAACAAACTGGAGGAAACATAGCAAGGCAAACTCGTTCAGATTTTTCTCCATGTCCCTTTATTTTTGGAAATAAGGATGCTCCTTTTGGTGAAAGTGATCTTCTTGCTTCTGCCATTTAAAATATATATATATTTCAGCTTAAAATATTCAATGCTCCAAGAGGCCATATTTTGGGGTAGCATGTCCTGAACCCCATCACTAAAAATCTAAATGTCCATTTAGACTAAGTGCTAAAGACACTCAACCTGTTCTCCCAAATCTGTCCCTCGGCCAAGCAAGTGTCTGCATTTAATCAAACTTGTCTGAACCAGGCAAAGGCAGGATAAAAACAAACTCACATAGGAGCATACAAACCTTCTTTCAAGGTCTCTTACTTTTAAGAGGACCCCCCAAAAGTATACTGAAACAGAAGGCTATGGTTTCAATGTGTCCCCCCAAAAGCATGTCTTAGAAACTTGGTCCTCAGTGCAACAGTGCGGAAATGTGGCTTGTGGAAGGTATTTAGGTCATGAGGTTTCCTCTCTTGTGGATGGATTAGTGTCAATTATAAAATGATTTGATGCTGTGAGTTAAATTTCTTGCTCACTCTCATTCTATGTCACCCTCTTGTGTTCCACCATGATGTAGGAAGAAGGTCTAGTCAGATGCCAGCCCCTTGATCTTGGGCTTCTCAGCCTCCAGAACCATGAACCAAATACATTTCTTTTCACTATAAATTACCCAGTTTGTGGTATTCTGTTATAGCAGCTCTAAACAGATAAAGCACAGGAATTATCCAAATCTTTCATTGAACTATGTGGAAGAAACATTTAAATTTATATTCAATTACCGTGTATTCCAGCTATCTCATGACTATAGACTAAAATTAAATAGATCCTAAATTTATTTCACTCTCAGGACTTGTAGCACATTGTCAAACACAGACAATGCTGAATATATAAGTAAACATGTAAATGAATAAACGCCTGGCTCAGAACTTCTGTGACACAGATCAGAGTTCCGAATATCTTTCAGAAGATGCATTCAAAGGGTGTGCCCCAAAATAGACATGTCTCTCTCTCTCTGTCTCCTTCTTCAACTTCATCTATTCTTTCATACTATTTCCTTTCCCCTTCCAGAAGCTACAATGTATTTAGGTTTTGAGGATTGCCTTGTGTTTGATCTAAAAATACTAGATATCCCTGGAACTAAACTAATCGCCAGGTGATTAGTGGCCCAATTCAGGTGGTTTGTTTTATTTTCAGTACTTTCAGACATCTCCTTTATTTTCCATTAGAGCAGAGAGGAAATCCAGGATTCTATACATAGCATAAAGATATATGTATTTGCTGTTTATATGCCTCCCTTATTACAGTGTTATCAACATGAGGGCAGAGATTGTATCCATCTTCCTAGCTATGTTATCTGCAATACCTAGCATATTGTATGGCCTAAAATAAAAACTCGAAAGACATTTACCCAATAAACCTATCATTTCATATACCACCAAGTCACAATCTCAACAAATTGCCCCTGAACACTTCTGATTCCTAATTAGAAAAAAAAAAAAAAGGAGAAAGAAAGAGACAGAAAAATATATCAAGCAAACAATTAGAATACAGCTCCAGCTACTACACAACTCTTCAAAGTGGTCTTAGAGGTTTTATATACTATCCTGGAATCTTGTAGTGTGGGACTAAGGATAGAAGGCTCTAGAAGAGTGCTTTCCATAAAAGTTTCTGTAATGATGGAAATGATAGGATAAATACTAGCAACATGAGGGTATTGATCTCAACATGTGACTAGTTCAATTAAGGAATAGAATTTATTTTATTTCAGTTCATTTAAATTAGAAGTAAAATTGCCAATGTGACTAGTGACTGCTATATTGGACAGCACAGTTCTAGGTTAAAGTTGGCACCAGAATGCATGCTGATATTTAGGGATGCCTTTGATGCCACAGAACAATCTACAGTCATCCCAACCAAATACTTTGGAGCAAGACTAAGGGAAAATTATACTAAAATTTTAATAAAATTATTTTTATTCACTTGGCAAATAGGATACTGTCTTCTGAAAAATCATTCTTATTGAGTTGAAGTGTTTAATTAAGATAAACAATACACTTCAAACTAAATAATTTTTTTAAAGGCCAGTGCAGTTCTATCTGGTTGTCATGCTAGTCTCATGAGAGACATGGGAAAGAAAGGACCTTGCCCTTGACAGTGGTATGGCAGTGATAGCCAGACTCTAGATGACCAAAGTGTTACTACAGACCAGTATCCTGCCAATTCTATTGTATGAATGAACAGGAAATGTTGAAAGGAAGTGACAAAATGTAGTGATAGATGGGAATGGGAGGGGTGAAGGGGTACAAAACAGGTCGTAGCAGTCCTGCCACCATGAATGTATATGCAACACTGTCAACTCCATCACAAGTACACATTTTTAAACCTCTTAGCAACTTGAAGAAGTTTATTAACAATGAATCCTAAGACTGTCATTCCTCTTAACACCATTATGCAAGTGCTGAAGATGGGTTAAAATTAAAAGTAGAGAAGATTATGAACCCAACTGAGGTGTTTTTTTTTTTTTTTTTTTAAGAGCCTTAGAGTTTCCAGTTAATCAACCAGCCAGAAGAGTAAGGCAGCCCCCACAGCCAACATGCAGTCTGTTAAAGGGTGTGGGTGTTTGTGTGTGAAGTAATCACTTTAATTTCAAAATGCAATGCTCCCTGACTATTTCCCTCTCTTTAGCAGGGGGTCTGTAGCCTGTTCAGAGGTAACAATACTCTAAACACAAAGAGGTATTTCCAAGTCTCTCCTAAAAGTGCCAGAGCCAGAGCCCTCCCACAGGGCTGGGCTGCCCTTGCCTCCCATTATCCATGGGCAGGCAGCTCAGAACCACTTCCACCATCTGCCTCCAGCTGTGTTGGCATAACAGAAAGTCAAATGTGCTGCAACAAGCTCCAACCCTGAATTTATTGTAAAAGCCACCATTTCTATTTCATTTGGCTAGTAAACAATCTCACACTATTAGGATAGTTAATTATAAATAACAGTCTAGCCTCTTCTAATTGAAATCTACATTTATTTAGAGCCTTTTCATGAGACTAGAATTAAGAAACAAAAAGCATTAAGAATGAATAGAAATGGATCACATGATTGAAATAGAAAAACCTCAAAAGCTAAGCATTAAAGTGCCCCTAAAAAGTAAAAATACCTTCCAACTTAACAGCATTTTTACTCTGCCATTCAAAAACTACACTGTCAGTGTTCACTATTCTATCATTCCTGAACTGAAGCAATGGTTATCAATGTTATTTTGACAATAAAGCCTATCCGTAGGAATATGTACGACTGATAGTGCATAGAGGTATTTTAAAGTAAATGAGGACATTCATGGAAATTCATTCTTTTATTAACAATTTATTGATTGCCTATTACGTAGCAGTAACTGAGCAGCAGTGATTTCAGAAATTCTGACTGCAAGAAACAATCTATAGACAGCAACAAACAGTATATAAAAGAAATATATTTTATATTGTGACATGGTATATACTTATAAATATATTTATATTATTTAAGCAAAATTTTATGAAACATATTTAACCTAAATAAGTACAATGCTTTCTGATACTTTCTATCCCATTTTAATAAATAACTTATTATTATTATATCTATTTTATGAAAACAAGGCCAACCCACTAAATTAGTTTTAAAACCCATTAATGAGTTAAAATCTGCAGCTAAGGAAACAATGTTAGAGAGGGCAAAATAAATTGTACTCCATTTCCTACCCTTTAGGAAATTATGATCAAATAGTAAAGATAAGACAATTTGAAAGATACATTAGTAACAATAAGAAGAAAAGAGAAAATTACAGTTAAAAATAAGGGATAGATTACAATAAAAGAGAATGCTATAGGCATCATTGTGGAAAGAAGTAATAGAAAATTGAAAGTTGAAACACGAGATAGATCAAACTCAACTGAGAGGAAGGTTTAATGGAGAAGCTGTTGTTCATGATGGAACTTGAAAGCAGGTAGAATTCTGAAAGACAAATACAGAGAAGAGAAGAAATGATATTCCAGATGGAGATCACAGCATGGGCCAAGGGACACAGATGAACAGGGAAGGGAGGAGTGGATTTAGGAAACAGTGAGTCATCTATTTTGGCTGAAGAATACCATGTAGTCTGAAGTAATAGAAAAGAATGTTGGAAAGATAAAAGGGACCTTGAAGTCAGGGTGAATATTGTTTTAAAATTCAGTAGGCAGTGAGGAAAAATCTAAAACTGCCCATCCACCTGTTCATTCAGCCATTCATCCATCCATTCGTCCATCTGTTGGGGCTCAGAACATGATATCCCAAAGTATGGTGCTTTGGAATTCTGAGTACTTTGAACTAAAGGAGATTGGAAGGCTTCAGATGAAGCCTCAGAAACAAAGTCTGAACTTCTGCCTTCCTGTCTCCCTCCCTTCTCTCTCCCCTGAAGTCATAGAAACCAGAATTCCTTTTTCCCCCTGACATGGGTGATAGAAATGATACCCATCACTTTCTCCCCCAAAGCAAGCCATAAAACCTTAGAAGGGTCACTTTCTCCCTTCTCCCTTGAAAACCTTCATTTTGGAGGTGTCCTGCCCCATACTAGGGAGGAAGGAATTCTACACAGAGAGAGGCCAAGAAGAATCTGAACAGACAGGCTTTGCTGGGTTTCTTCCCACAGTCTATTACCATTAGATCATACCCTTTTGTCCAATCATATTTCTATGGAACTATCTAAACATAAAAAACAGACAGTTTTTCCTGGGTGTTCATTTCTGAACTCTCCCACGTTACATAAAACTTTGTTTAAATAAACTTGTTATGCTTTTCTCTTGTTAATCTCCCTTTTTTATAGTAGTTTTGGCCATACCTTACGATAGGTAAGAAAAGATATCATACCTTTTCTGTCCCTACACATCCATCCATTCATCAAGAATTATCAAGCAGCAATACACAAAGCCCTGTATAAAATACAAGAGCAAATGAGTAGAAAACAACCCCTCGCTGTTAACCATGTAAGAAACAAAAATAAAATATGACTATAGGAGACCAGAGTACACCATTGCAAAATATGCCTCTTTAGCAAAAAGATTATTTTGAGCTGATTATTTTGAGAAACTGCAGACACAGGAGAAGCTCTGAAAAGAGAGTAGAAGTTACCCTTTTGTAAGAGAAATTTACATTTATAAAGTAAATCTCCAAATTTGTAAGGATGTCTCCCTCTCTGAACCAGGAAGAGAATGATGACTCTAAATCACTAGAAACTCTTTTTAATGGAGAAGGCACAAACTTAAATCTGCATTAAAGACTTTGCCCTTGTTTAAGGTACTTTTCCTGGCTATCATCTTATACCCTGGCCTTTCAGTGACCTTCTTTCTGTTTCAGTGATGATGGCATTTAAGCCTGAATGGAAATCCACCTCTTTGAGATATACTCATTTTTCTCCAGGTATTTCCTATGTATACATGATGTGTCATGTTTATAAACTTATCTTTGTTTTTCTCTTCTTAATCTGTCTTTTGTTATAGGAGTCTGTCCCAACTAAGAATAATGAAGGGTAGAGACAGAATTACTTTTTCCTGCCCACAATGGTTTATATTCTTGTAAGAGGTATAAAGCTTAATATTAAACAATTAGAATTAGCACAATAAGGAAACCATTTAAGAAAATCTGGCAGCCTCTTGGAGAACTTCAAGCTGTAAGAGTCTGAACTCAGGGAAACCATTTGGGAGATGAAAAAGATTAATTGTCTAATAAGTTCAAAGGTAAAATATGACTTTCTATAGGTTTGCATGTTTTATCTCTGCTGTTCAAACTTTCTTTGTCCTTTTACTGGGAAATTTGCATGAGTTTGGCTGTGAACCATATTCAAAGCCAGTTCAGCAGTGTGATGTGCTTCTACAAACATCTACCCATCCACTTCTCTGTTAACACAGTATTAAACATTTACATGTATCTAGTTTTGTTTGAGTGAGAAGGACTGAAGCCATAGTGAGATCTAAAACTGCGTGGGCTCTAAAAGATCTTAAAAGAACAGCTTTTTTCTTAGCAAATGTATTAGTCCATTTCTGTTGCTTGTACCAAAATACCTGAAACTGGGTGATTTATAAAGAAAATGAAATTTATTGCTCACAGTTTCATGGAATGGGAATTCCAAAGTCCAGGGTACACAGCTGGTGCAGGCCTACATGGTAGTGACAGTGGCCCAGGGGTCTCACATGGCAGAAATGGCAGAACAGAGACCAACCTCCTAATTCACTATCCTTTTAAAGCCCTCAGAAACATGCCCCTGACCAACATTATCAAATCCTTTCACTATGGTGTCGTCCTACAATCTAATCACCTATTCAAGGCCCTGCCTTTTAATTACCATAATAGGATTTCCTACCCTCCCAATAGTCACACTTATGCTCAAGTTTCTAATACATAAAACAGGGGAAATGGAAAGCAGCCGACTGCAGCAACAGACAGCAGAACCGCATGGCTCCACATAGCCCACTCACCCCACCACCTCGATTGCAAGCAGGGGGGGGGGAGCTCCAGGTCCCGCCCCCATGCCCTGAAAAGGCACCATGCAGGTGAGCCCACTGGTAGTGGCTGGCTGCAATTCCAGCCAGCAGAACTGCATGGCTGGATATGGCCCCTCATCCTGTCTCAGACCCAGTGGAGAGCACCAGCCTATAGATCCAACCCACCAAGTATGGCCCAGCAGACCTCCACAGCACTAGGGGCTCATTCTACAACCATAGAGTCTCGAATGGGAACCAAGGTGGTTTAATATAACCTCCACGACACCTACTGTCAAGCAAAGACAATTCACCCCCCACAGTAGAAAACAGGGCCACTCCACAGCCAACCTCAGTGTAATAGAAACAGCAAACTCCCTACCAAATGACCAAGTGTCAGTGAAAAAAATACTAAAAATACAAACAATCAAGAAGCAATGACACCACCAAAAGGATACAGTAATGCCCCAAAGTAAGACTCCATGAAACAAGGAATCCTTGAAATGTCTGAAAAAGAAGTTTGAGCAATGATCTTAAGAAAACTTGAAGAAATAAAGGAAGACTCAATTAGAGAACACAATGAAACAAGAAAAAACATCCAGAATATGAATGAGGAAATCTACAAAGAGATTAATACCATATAAAAGAGTGTAGCATAACTTCTAGAAATGAGACTCACTCAATGAAATAAAAAACACAACTGAGAGCTTGAGCAGCAGGGTAGAGCTAGCAGAAGAAAGAATTTCAGAGCTTGAAGATGGTCTTTTTGACATAATTCAGAAAGACAAAAAAAAGCAAAAACGAATTAAAAATAATGAGGAAAACCTAAGAGAGATAGCAGACAACATCAAGAACTCTAACATCTGAATTGTGGGTATTCCAGAAGGGCAGGAGAAAGGAAAAGATATCAAAAACCTACTCAAGGAAATAGTAACAGAAAATTTCACAGGTGTAGGGTGAGATACAGACCTTCAGATTTGGGGAGCTCAAAGATCCCCAAACAGATTCAATGCAAAAAGATCCTCCCCAACAAATATTGTAGTTAAATTTACAAAGCTCAAAGACAAAGAGAGAATTCTACAAACAACAAGAGAAAAGTGTGAGGTCACTTATAGGGGAACCCCCATCAAACTAACAACAGACTTATCAACCAAAACCCTATGGGCCAGAAGGAAGTGGAAAAATATATTCAAAATACTAAAAGAAAAAACTGCCAGCCAAGATTTCTTTATCCGGCAAGACTCTCCTTCAGAAATGAGGGAGAAAAAATGTATTTTCCAGACAAACAAAAGTTGTGGGAGTTCACCACCACACAACCAGCCCTGCAAGGAATTCTCAAGGGAATTATTCATCTGGAATCTGAATAATGATGACCATTATCACAAATACACAAGAAAGAACAAAACCCACAGTTAAAACAATAATGCCAGCAAGAAAGAGAAAGAAGCTAAATCATTTCACCTTAAATTCCCAACTCACATTAAGGAAGAGAAATAAAAGGTGAAAAATGATCAAAGATATTAAAACCACCTAAACAAGTAGCAATTAAATGACAGGAATTAAACAACACTTCTCAATAACTACTCTAAATATGAATGGATTAAACTCCCCATTCAAGAGACACAGACTAACTGACTGGATTAAAAAGCTAGACCCAAGTACATGCTGTCTTCAAGAGACCCACCCCACCTGTAAAGACACTCATAGACTAAAAATGAAGGAATAGAAAAAGATATACCATGTAAATGGAAACCAAAAACGAGCAGGAATAGCTATTCTTATATTGGGCAAAATAGACTTTAAACCAAAAAACATTAAAAAGACAAAGAAGGCCATCAAATAATGATAAAGGGAACTATACAGATAGAAGACATAAAAATCAAAAACATGTATGCACCCCTTCCGGAGCAGCCAGATATATCGAGCAAACATTATTAGACCTGAAGAAGGAGATAGGACCTAGCATATTAATAGTGGGTTATCCGAACACCCCTTTCTCAGTATGGGACAGGACTTGCAGGCAACAAGTCAAAAAAGAGACACAGGATTTAATCTACATCTTAGACCAACTAGATTTTGCAGATATATATAGAACAATTCACCCAACAGCTAAAGAATAAACTTTCTTCTCATCAACTCATGGTACACTCTCCAGGATAGACCACATATTAGGTCACAAATGTATTCTCAGCAAATTTTAATAAACTGAAATCTTCCAACAATCTTTTTAGATAACAATGGACTAAAACTTGAGATAAACAACAAGCAAAACACTGGAAGCTATACAGATACATGGAAAATAAATAATAGGCTCCTGAATGACCTATGGGTCCAAGAAGAAATTAAACAGGAAATCAAAAACTTCTAGAACTAATGAAAATAACTTGTGGGATACTGCAAAAGCAGTACTAAGAGGCAAATTTATTGCAGTAAATGCTTATAGCAAAGAAAAAAAAATGGAAAGACTTCAAATAAACAACCTAACATTAGACCTCAAAGAACTTGAAAAACAACAACAATCCAAAACTAAAGACAGTAGATGGAAAGAAATAATTAAGATCAGAGCAGAACTACATGAGATAGAGACCCAAAAAAACAATAGAAAAGATCAGCAAAACTAAAAGCTGGGTTTTCGAGAAGACAAACAAAATAGACACACCGTTAGCTACATTAACAAGAAAAAGGAGAGAGAAGACCTAAATAACAAAAATCAGAAATGAAAAGGGAGACATTTCAACTGACACCACAGAAATACAAAGAATCATTAGAGACTATTACAAACAACTGTATGACAACAAATTTGAAAATCTGAAAGATATGGATAAGTTCCAAGAGACATATAAATTACCAATACTTAACCAAGAAGAGATAGAAAACCTGAATGGACCAATAACAAGCAAGGACATTGAAGTGGTAATTAGCAATCATCCAATAAAAAAAAGTCTGGGTCTGGATGGCTTTACAGCTGAATTCTATCAAACTTTTAAAGAGGAGTTAATACCAATTCTTATGAAACTGTTCCAAACAATTGAAACAGATGCTACTTTCCCAAACTCATTCTATAAGGCCAACATAACTCTGATACCAAAACCAGATAAAGACACAACGATAAAAGAAAATTATAGGCCAATATCCTTGAAGAACCTAGATGCTAAAATCCTCAACAAAATATTAGCAATTAGAATACAGCAACATATTAAAAAAATTATACACTATGATCAAGTGGGATTCATCCCAGGGATGCAAGGATGATTCAACATATGAAAATCAATAAATGTGATAAATCACATCAACAAGATCAAGGACAAAGACCAGATGATTATCTCAATAGATGCTGAAAAAACATTTGACAAAATTCAACATGCCTTCATGATAAAGACTCTCAACAATTTAGTTATAGAAGGAAAATATCTTAACACAATAAAAGCAATTATGACAAGCCCACTACCAGTATTATTCTGAATGGGCAAAAATTGAAAGTCTTCCCCTTAAGGACAAGAACAAGACAAGGATGTCTGCTCTCACCACTACTATTCAACATATTACTGGTGGTACTAGCTAGAGCAATCAGGCAAGAGAAAGAAATAAAGGGGATCCAGATTGGGAAAGATGAAATCAAACTTTCCCTATTTGCAGATCACATGATATTATATACAGAAAAACCTAAAGACTCTATCAAAAAACTCCTAGAGCTGGTTAATAACTTCAGTACCATTGCAGGATACAAAATAAATGCCCCCAAATCAGTAGCATTCATATACTCAAATGATGAATGAACAAAAAGAGAACTAAGAAAGCAAGCCCATTTCCAATTGTCACCGAAAAAAATATGATACCTAGGGATCGATTTAACCAAGGAGGTGAAAGACCTCTACAATGAGAATTACAAAACACTTCTGAAAGAAATTAAAGAAGACACAAAAAGATGGAAGGATATTCCATGCTCTTGGATTGGAAGAATTAACATTGTGAAAATGTCTATACTACCCAAAGTGACCTACAGATTCAGTGCAATCCCCACCAAAATACCAATGATATTGTTCACAGAAATGGAAAAAACAATCTTACTTTTCATATGGAAAAACAAAAGACCCTGAGTAGCCAAAGCAATCCTGAGCAAAAAAAAAAAAAAAAAGGCTGGAGGCATAACTCTGCCTGACTTCAAATTATACTACAAAGCTGTTATAACCAACACAGCATGGTACTGGTATAAAAATAGACATTCAGACCAGTGGAGTAAAGTAGAGAACTCAGAAATCACTCCTCAGGCTTATAGCCATGTGATATTAGACAAAGGCAACAAAAAATCTACATTGAGGAAAAGATTGCCTCTTTGACAAGTGGTGCTGGGAAAACTGGATATCTATATGCAGAAGAATGAACCTAGATATGCATCTCTCACCATACACTAAAATCAATTCAAAATGGATTAAGACCTAGGTAGAAGACCTGAAATTGTAAAATTAGTAAGGGAAAATATAGGTGAAACACTTTAGCAGTTAGGTCAGGGCACAGGCTTTATGAACAGGAGCCTGAGAGCACAAGCAGCAAAAGAAAAAATAAACAAATGGGACAATATCAAACTGAAAAGTTTCTGCACAGCAAAAGAAGCAATCAACAGAGCGAAAAGACAACCTACAGAGTGGGAGAAAATTTTTGCCAGCTATGCATCCGACAAGGGACTAATAGCCAGAATATAGATAGAATTCAAGCAATTACACAGTAAGTAAATAAATGACCCAATTAAAAAATGGGCAAAGGAGCTTAATAGACACTTTTCAAAGGAAGAAATACAAATGGCCAACAGGTACATGAAAAAATGCTCAACATCACTAGTCACCAGTGAAATGCAAATTAAAACCACATTGAGATACCATTTCACCCCAGTTAGACTGGCTATAATCAAAAAGACAGTGAATAACAAATGCTGGTGCAGGTGTGGAGAGAAGGGAACACTGCTACAGTGTCAGTGGGACTATAAGTTAGTACAACCACTTTGAAAACAATTTGTAGGTCTCTCAAACAACTACAGATAGATCTTCCATATGATCCAGCAATCCCTCTTCTGGGTATATATTCAGAGGAATGGAAATCATCATGTCGAAGAGATACCTGCACTCCCATGTTTATTGCAGCTCTGTTTACAATGGCCAAGATATGGAACCAACCTAAATGTCCATCGATAGATGAATGGATTAGGAAACTGTGGTATATATACACTACGGAATACTACTCTGCCATAAAAAAGAATGAAATACTCCCATTTGCAACAACATGGATGAACCTGGAGAAACTTATGTTGAGTGAAATGAGCAAAGCACAGAGGGATAAATACTGCATGTGCTCACTCATATGCTGGAGCTAAGAGAGAAAGGAAGGCAAGAAAGAAAGACCACAGTAGTGCAGTGATCCAACAGAAGTAGGGAACATTTCTAGGGCTACAGCTTGGAGTGGAGGGGTGAGGGGGAAGGGGAGGGAGGTTGGGGGATAACTGGAAGGGGACAAAGGGTACAAAAGTAATTTCTGGTAATAGGTATGGCCCTAGTATGAATCTGGCCCTCACATCATGGGCAGGAGGAGGGACAATCAGCTTTGTATCTCATGAATATTCATAATAAATAAATAAATATATATATATTTTTTAAATGTGCTATATAAACACAATAAAATACTATTCATCCTTTTAAAAAAAATTGGGGGACTCACTTCAAGCTTCAATTAGTTGGGGGGGCATTCAATCCTTTAAAGCATGCATTTCTCTGAGTTCCCTAGTTTCCCATGGTTATTTGATATTTTGAACCTTGGTTATGGGGCAAGATGACATTATTTCCATCAGTTTAAACATGTTTTCCAGTCATCTTGGAGCTGCTACTTGCCATGAGACACGTGCTATCCAGACCTTGAGAAACCAAGGAAGACATCTGTAAAGCTATGCTAATTCTACCCTGAATCAGGACCCTGAGATAACATCAAGGTTGAGAGAGAAACCAGACTGAGCTTGGTGAGACCTTGTACCTGGCTTTTTACACAGAGCCTCTATGGCTCACATCCCACTCTCTCCTGCCTTTCATTTCCCTCATTCCATTCCCTCATCCCCCACTTAAGAAACCTCTCAGGGAATCTGAGTCCTTGAGATGGCTTTAGTCTGGCCATTCTCTTTTAGGTTTACCAGAGAGGTGGGTTATCCTAAAATCACTCCTCAGGTCACCAGTATTCCTGAATAAAAGTTGACTTCCATTGTCACTAACATTTGACTTTTGACTGGTTTGTTTATGAAAGGGGGCAGGCAGCTGGACATGTGCCTGGTAAAATTATATCTGACAAGTTTCATCTTTATAACATTATAACATCATTTTTGCCAGTCATGAGTTCAATCTCAGCTGGAGGTAACATACTCTCCCTCTTGTCTGTTATTCTCCTTGTTTCACTTTTTCTGTCCTGGTAGATTTTAACAACACAAACGCCAGGGTACATTATTAAAAAATTTTTTTAGCTTCACCATTACGTGAGACTCTATCCAGCTAACCATGCCTCGTAATTCCAAATGCTTTAGATGTTACAGTAACCCATGTTTTTCTAGCACTCAGAAAAAGATAACCTTATTTATTAGCTGCATGATTTATGTTTGGGGTGATTATCATCTACTTTTCTCTTTTTTCAATTCTATTGTATGATTTTTTTTCTTTCATTTTAAAACAAATACCTTTATCCCCTTTTACTTGGGGTAGTTGTATTTGGTCATAAAAGGGGCCACTTGGTGTCAGAACACCATCACATATTTGCCTAATAATCCCTTTTAAGTAATCTGGCCCGTTGTTAATAGCTTTTTTTAAACCAGTCATACACTTAGAATCAAAATTAGCATCTAAATGAGGATGTTTTAAAACGTATGCCTAGGGGTTGCCAGTTTCACCTTTTTTATAGTTTGCCATGTTAAATTATGTAAAATAGAAATGGTATTTTAGTATTTAATGAGCTAATGCAGAACCTATTGAGACTGCCTCCCATCCCCCACTTTTCCCTCACACAGCCCACACAATGCTTTCTAAGGTATGAGAAATGGCCATGAATTTTAAAGCATGTGTCAGAATGTGGAGAACCCTTTTCTTCTCAATGACTACCCCATTTCAAAAGCAAGGTATTACTAATAAAAATGCTAGGTGTTGGAAATCTAGATTTATAATCAAACATTTTTTATCTGATGTTATGCACAATAAAATTAATTTAGCATATAATGTTTTAGAAAAATTTAATATCGTTTACATAATGTGTTACAGTCTCAATTTGATTAGCAAAAATTATTTCATGAGTTGAATCAAGAAGAGATGAAATAAGCAGAAGAAAAATGAAATACTCGTTTCAAAATAACCAAATAATATAAAAATGCATAGTAAGGGAAGTTACGTATATCATTTTTAAAAGGTATAATGAAGTCAAGTGTTATAGTTACAGACTGGTGTATTGGAGCTGGACTTCATGAGCATTTCCAGAAAATTATATCTATTATCTTGAAGTCTGATCCCACAAGAGAAAAAGGAACTCCATTGTTTAAGTCATTTAGAAATAGATGACACTAAATGATAGGGACTGTGGTAAAGAACAGGGAAGAAGAAAATGATTAGATGACCTGATAAATTAGTTCTTTCTATAATCTCAAAGATCCTGTGTTGGAGTGTAGAAAATCAAAGTAGAATTTCTGTGTTGGGTTTGATAATGATTATCACTATTATTATTTTCTATTTAAGTAATAAAGCAATCTTAAGTGGAAAGATCCTAGAAAATATATATAAATATCAAAACAATAAGAAATTTGCAAGTGATGAAAGTGTGAACCACCCAAAGCATTACGTGGAATTTCAAAGCTCTGAATGTGATTGTTTTCTTCTATTTCTCTTTTGTTTCCTGGGCTGTTTTTGTTCCCTTTTATCCACTCCTCCGGCTCCGTATGAATTCTCTCCACTTATACCTTTAAACCAACTTATTCTTCACTTCACAGGACATACCCCATTTTTCGTTTAATGACTTTGTTTCTTGCTGAGCAGAAAGCTAACGCTGTGACAACATCTTCACAGGAAAGTCACGTTGTGCCACCACTTTTCGATAAATTTTATTTAAAATATTTTTCATTTTATATTATTTTCAGTAATATGATTAAACCAGACTCATTTGTTTTTAAAAAAAGAGCAAAAATACGTAACTACCTCTAAGTAAAAATTAAGATTTTCTTTTCTGCCTGTGTCCTAATCACTCCTCAAGGGTGGCTACTGATAATATTTTGGTACATATTTTACATCTTTGCAAACATCCCCATGTATACTTATGTGTGCATACACTATTTTTTACATAGCATTAATTTCTTCTCTGTTAATAAATATTTAAGTTGGTTTCAATATTATACTATTACATGTGACATTGTAATTATCATCTTTAAATTTAAATATATGCTGGGCCAAATGTAAAATATTTACATCTCTAATTTTGATATGTTTTTCCAAATTGGCCTGCAAAAACCTTCAACCAATGTCCCAAATGTATATCTTCACCAAAAGAGAATCAGTATTACCAATCTTCTAAATCTTTGTCAACCTAATAATTGAAAATTATTTATTCTTGTCTTGAGTTCTTTATCATCATCATCATCATCATCATCATCATCATCATCATTATGTGTGACATTATGCCTTTCTTCATATTTATTTGGCTTATATATTTCTTTTCCTTTGAACAGCCTTATGTAGACCTTTGGGCTGTTTTATTGTTAGTTTCTTATCAATGTGTGAGAGCTCCTCATATTTTATATACACTGGCCATTTGTGTGGTAAACATTTTTTTAGAATGTAGCTTGCTTTTGACTTTTTTATTTGTTATTTTTATAGAATCAAATTTATTAATCTTCTTTGCATTTATGATTTTTATTTTTTATGTCACACTTGCAAAGGTTTTCCTTGACATAGTGTTTTAATTTTCAATAGAAATGTTGAGTTATTTTTGCTCTCATAGTATTGTCTTTTCTGCAGTAATAACAAGTTGTACCATAATTTTCTGTTTCTATGACTGGATTGTATGTTCCAAGAGGACAAGGATTCTGTCATGTTGATTTTATACTCGACGTAGCAGAAAAGGCAAAATATCATGAAATATGAATAGTAGCTGGTAAATGAATAAGTAAATAAACACAAATAAATGAATAAATAGGAATTGAAGTTTAATGCCAGCTATAATCACCACGAAATGAACCAATAACCTTGTTATGGAATTAAGCATATTCAATTATTTAAACCATAAAGTTTTAATTCCTAAAATTCACCATCATTGCATAATCATTTTCCACATTGCAATTTTTAAAATTTCGCATTAAATATTTTCCACATCTCTAATTTTAATTTCCTTTTACTTGGTTCTCTCTCTCTCTCTTTTTTTTTTTTTTTTTTGCTGGCCACGACAGGGATTGAACCCTGGACCTTAGTATTACCAGCACCACATTCTAACCAACTGACCTAACAAGCCAGCCTCTTGGTTCTTTTTTATTGTAATTATTTTTTCTCATTTTTTAGGTTATGTAATCTTATACTCTGCTTCTCTTTATTTTAGAAGGTATAGTATTTTATTCATCAAAATGCTTTGCTGGGAGCTGCAGAACTTTAACTAGTTTTTAAAGCATAATGAATGCCGTGTCTCTTAATAGATCCTGTCCTACCCAAATCAGTTAAAAGTAAGGGCACAGCTGCCTTAGGAACAGCAGGAACCAAGTACATGAACCCATCAGGACTGTCTTTTCCCTCCCTGCTCCACTTCCTCTGCTTTCAATTCATTCTCAGACTGAGTTATCGACGAGACTGGAGACATGGCTATCTACAGTTTTGGGTTCAATATCCTCAAAGCTTAGCAGCCCGAGGAATAAGGAGTTTGCCTTTCAGTTCAGTGTAAAAATCAAAACAAAACAAAGACAAAAATAAGAGAATGATTAACTGGACAGGCACAGATACAGGGAGACACCTATTGGAACAATCACTGTAGCTATGGTGATGAAATACAATGACTGGGTGATACGGGCCCCATAACTCCTGAGGAATAGATTCTGTTATCAAAAATTGTAAAGGAAAATAATAAACATCGCAGCAAGTATCTGGTTAAAACCCCTAGAACTGAAGTCACACAGATCTGGGTCTTGTAACGCCTGTGACTTAACCTTTCTGAGCCTTGGTTTTCTCATCTTTAAATGAGGATAATAGCACATACCTTATAAAAATTCAGTGTCATAATATAAGTAAAGTGCTTAGCAGGTCACTGTTCAATAAGTCTTAGCTGTCATAATGATCCTCAACCTCATTCTCATTATCATTATCATTACTTCTAATAACCTGAAAGAAGTTTAACAAATGGGAGAACATTTTTAAATAGGAAAATAATTGGGAAAATAAAAAGAAGAGAGTGGTGGACAATTTTGGCCAAAAGAAAAAAAGTAAATTATAAGATGCATATGTGCAAATACTTCAGGTACTACAGAGACTAATAACAATAGCTTTAAATCATTAGCCACTTAGCACTGTTAAATAAAAATGATCAGGGGCCATTGTTTTGGACTGAAGTTCCACATCACTTAAGTTGTGGTCTGACCTGCTAGATGTCATGAGAAAGAGGTAACAACCTATTTCCCAAACTAGTTTTGGGAAACTAGTTTTCCAAGGCTAGTTTTAATCTTCAGTAGGAATAGTAATGAAGTTGCTTCTGCTGTGTTTCTTACACAAAAGAGATAGCCTGAAGCAACTTGATGTTGACCTGTCGTTTTTCTTTTGTTCTGTTTCCCTATCTCCACCTTACAAGGAGAATAACTTTAAAATGACCAATCAACTTTTTGCTCTTTGTTTCTGCTTTCTTCAGTCTTTTTCTGTCTATATAGTCAATCTTCTCTGCTAGACACATTGGAACACTTATTCTATTTTATAGAATATCATGTTGCCCAATTCTAGAATCACAATAAAGGCAACTGAGATTTTTAACTAAATTTCTTATAATTTTGTTCTTTAATAGCACTGTACTAACAGCTTAATGTACATCATCTCACGTAACCTCACAGCAACACTATGAGGCTCCAATTTTATCAGTAAAGAAACTGAGGATCAGAAGGATGAACAATGCTAAATAAAAATTATAGAAGGCCATTGTTTTGGACTAAGTTCCTGCATTAGGCTCCAACACACCAGACTAAAAATCAAAATGGAGTCACCCCTGCTAAGTTCCATGTGACTTAGGCTATGGTCTGACCTTCCAAGAAGTCAGGAGAAAGAGGTAACAGCCAATTTCCCAAACATAGCAGTATAAATCCTCAGTAGGCATGATAATGAAGTCCCCCTGCTTTAATCCTTACACAGAAGAGATAGGCCGATGTTAACTGATCACTTATTTTTCTATTGTTCTGTCTCACTGTCCCCACCTTACGAGAAAAGTAACTTTGAAATGACCAATCTGTGTTTTTTCTTTTTTTCTGCTTTCTTCAGTCTTTTCTGTCTATAAAGCCTTTATTATTTGTAATAGACTTCAGAGCACTTCTCTAACTCTGTCAGATGGTGTTTCCTGGATCAGTCCTCACATTTGATTCCCAATAAACTTTACAAAATTATTTCTGCCTCCACAGCCGTAATTTCAGTTGACAATAACTTATTAAAGGCACTTATGATATTAAGTTAAACCAAACTAAATGTGCATAGTCTAGCTTTGCTAAGAAGTTACATGATCATTGAACGCAAGATTCAGGAAAACTGTGCTTTGTATCTGCGTCTGCCTCTAGCAGTTGTGTGGATATGAGCAAATCATGCAACTTTCCTGAGATTTTATTTCCACACTTATATTGAAATAATACTAAACTCTACTTAGGGAAGAGGGCACCGTACTCTGAGTACTTGACACGCTCCCAGCCCCGCCCTGCATGACAAGCTGGAAATTGCTTCCTTATCCTTGGGTCTTTGTGTCAGGGATCCATGTCTGACAAAATCAACACAAATGGGCTGGTCTAACATGCATGGACACAGAGAAACACGCAGGCAATGGGGTGGGCTGAAGTTGAAAGAAACACAGAGAGAAGCTGGTAAACAGAAGCCTTAATTTGTAGAAATCATGAGTCAGTGGGAGCCATGAGGTTCAGAGAACGGAAGGGAGTAAGTAAATCCAGAGGCAAAGAAACACAGACTAAGCATAGATCGTGTCCACCTCCCCACCACAGCTATTGGGGGGTGGGGTGGGACACTTGAAGTGTACTGTCAAAAGTATATTAAATTAACTATGTAAACTTTGAAATCTAAGTTTTCTGCAACTTCTGCCTACAAGGGTAAGATTTTTTTTTTTCTTTTTTTCCTTATCGGTCCCTACAACACCCATTAGCTGTGAAGTAACCTGATCAAGTTTCTGTGAATCAAAACCAGAGAGTCTAACAAGCAGCTCTTAATTCAAATAAGAATAAAATCAAATAACAAAATGCTTTTGAAATAGAAAAAACTACTCAAAACAGGGTATTTTAATAGTAAAGGGATATAACAACTGTATGTGTCCAAAGAGACTAAAGTTCAATAATGATAAGAAATTACTTAGAATAAATAAAAAAGAACTAGTCTTATATTACTTACATTTATAAGAAGGTAAATATGAAACATATTAGAAAGGCAGTTTTAAGGTTCTGATTTCTTTACAGTTCTAAATGAAGACAACTCTTACAATATGTTCCAGAAAGAAAGAAAGAGAGAAAAGGAAAGAAATTAGCCAGAAAAGTTTTCATTAAAATATCTTAATTTCTCCATAGTGTTTCTTGAGAATTGATTGAAGCTTGGAATACTTAAAACTGCTCTGGACAAATCATTAAAAGATCCTGGAGGGAGCTAGCTGATACTATCCTGCAGATGGAAGAGTTGAACGTTAAGTCCTTTCATCTTTATTTAGACTCTTCTGTAATATATTTCCTTTCTGAGAAAGAATTTATCTCCATCCAACAACATGCTGGGGAAAATGGCAATACCAAACTATATCGTAACGCAATAATCTATGTAATTAAATTATTTCATGGATCAATAGAAATGTGCAAATTGTGAAAAACTGTGAAATGTAATAATGTGTCTGACATTATAATTTCAGATGGTTTATTTATTCTTCAAGGGCTTTATACATTGATGCTCAGTTGATTTCCCTGAACAAAGAATGTTTCCTCATCTTATTTGGCTCTCCATTTCTTAGACAAATATACACAGAGGCACATTCTCTGTAAGGCATCATGTTAAGTGCTGTTGGGAGTAAGAGGAAAAATGTGGTCTCTGCCTCTCCACTTTCTAATTCAGACAGAAAGGCCTCCTGATATAAAGGAGAGGACTCTGGGAACACACAGACTGGGTTCAAATTCCATTTCAGCCTGTTGCCAGCTGGGTCTCTGTTTCTCTATATGCAAAACCAGGATAAAAATGACTTTCTGAGGGCATTGTTATCAGAATGAGAGTTAACATACATAATGTGCCTAGCAAAATATCAGTATTCAGTCAATCAGTGTGACTTTCCTCCCTCCTTAGAGAAGCAAGAAAGCTATAATCAGAGTAATATGTGCTGAATACATAAACCAATTACATAGAGAATGATGCAGGATCTTTGTTATATATTTTTTAATATAACGCTTATCAACTAGGAGGATGAGATATCAAAAACATCTGGGAAGGTTTTTTAATTCTCCCAGTTACCCTTAAGTCCCGACCCTAACCCTACCCGCCACACACCTTTTTTAATGTATCAGAATCGAGGGTCAAGCAAGCAGGGAAATGCTGAGTAGTTAGAAAAAGCTCTTCCATGTACAGCCCAAATCCTCTCCACTCTCGTAAGGAAACAGCACAACATTTGCATCCAGAGAAACCTGATTCAAGTTCCAGTTCTGCCACTCACTGATTTTGGCCAAGTCATTCAATCTCTCTTAAGTTAGCCCAAAGCAAATACCATGATTACAAAGGTTTTTTTAATTCCCAGTAACTAGCATTGTGACTGCTCCATGTTAGGTACCCAGTAAATGTTTCCCAATTGACTAAATAAACTGCGAAATTAGCAAAGTACCATCAATATTACGGAATTATTGTGAGAATTTTAAAAATATCTGGAGAACACTTTCTCAGTGTTGCAGGCATCTGATATATAACAGCAATTATCATGAGCTGGGGGCAGCCAGGAAAGACACTCAGAGGAAACAGTATGGAAGAGTCAGATTCTGATAGGCCAGAAAGAGTGGAAGGAATTAAATTAGCCAGCAGTTGGTAGCAGGGTCATGGTATCTTTGAGAATCGTGGGTAAACTAGCCTGGATGATGTTTAAGCCTCATAAGAGCTGGGAGTGGCAGATGCTGCAGCAAGTTGATTGTGGTCAGTTCATGAAAATCCCTGAAGATAACGTTGAGGAGATTTTAGTAAGTCTATTATGAGAAGAAAAGCAAGAGAAAGTTCCAAAGCAAAAAAAAGGGGGGGGGAGGGAGGACATAATCAGACCTTCACTTTCAAAGGATTAATTTCGCATTTGTGTGCAGGATAGAAAGCGACCCCCTGAGAGGTTTGAACTGTAGTCCAGGATGCTGGCAACTAGAGTCTTTAAGTGGTGGCAGAGGCACTCAGGGAAGGGACAGGTCAAGATATTTCAGAAGCAGCAACAAAGCTTGATAATATGGTGAGGTAAGGAAAGAAGAGAATGTTTTAGAGTGAATTCAAAGTTTTGTAACTGTGAGAATGATTATTCCATTTACAGCTGAAAAGATGTCAATGGGAGAAGCTGTTGTGAAAAGGGAGAATATTTATTTAACAAAAATGTACTAAATATTTTAATTCAGTTTTAAACTTGCTGGATCTAAGTTATCATGAAAAAAATCCAGTGACTGGGGCCAAACATACTTTTTGATAATCATTTCAAAAGAAATAAAGAAAGACATCATCAGGGAAAATTAAGGACAGATCATCAAAGAATATTCATCATTTAAGAGCAAGAAAAGGAGATAAGCTTGTCTAGTCTACTAAAATAAAATTGTTCTAGTGCCATCAGTTAAGAATATGCCTTGGACTTCATTTAAATGTCTATATCTAATATTATGTTTCTATTACAGGAGATTAAAAAAACACTGATTACTTTTATTTTTAATATAATTTTTTATTAATTGTTTAAAAATTATCTTTCAGAAACCTTCTTTTATTCACATAGGAATGAGTATTCAAATAGCCCTCGCTGTTTTCCAGTTTACAAAACTCCAGAAATCTTGCTTTTTTTTTTATGCCCTTCCTTTTTTTTTAACCACCCACGTGTGTTATTATACAAGGAATGATTCATAACAATTAAATTTCATTTTGCAATAGAATTATACATAGAGCTACAAAGACACCTGCATAATCCATCATAAAACGGTTCTTCTGGCCATTAGAATTTTGACTCCCATATTAACTTTAGCACTCAGTGAAGGAAAATTGCCTTACATAAAACCACATGAAAATTATACATATTATTCCCACTATTTAAGTAAGTTATGGTAATAAGTATTTCATGGTATATTTAAAGCACAACTGTGCCTGACAGTGACTCAACCCAATTTTTCCAGATATGTTATTTCAGTAATAAACTGAAAAATAGCACTCAAGGAATTTCCAGGAGGAAGGTTTGGATAAAAGAGACTAATGTGTAACTTTAATTAATTAATTAATTAATTGAACAAATATCTGTTAAGCAATAGAGTGACAATGGTGAGCAATATTTCTGCCCTCACAGGACATTCAGAGTAGCAGAAAGACAGACATACCAAGAGTCCATTACAGTGAGGGACATATGTGCTACCAAAGGGGAAGGATAAAGCTGCTACAAGGCCCAGAGCAGGGGCAGCTGCTTAGTTTAAAGGTATCCCAGAATGTTTCTAGTAGCATAGCAAATTTTCAATTGGGGCCAGAAGAATAAATCAGAGTTGTTAAGGAAAAGGGGGAGAAAGGAAGTGTAACAAATTACTTTGCTTCTTTCTGACTCTCAATTTCATCATCTATGAATTAGAGAATATAATTTTTTTTAAAGAAAATGTCATTTTATGAATATTACTTTTTACATTCTAGGATGTTGTTGCTGAGCAGTTGGGAGGGAGGGAGCGAGGGGAAAGGGGAAGAAAATGGGATGGAAGAAGGAGGAAGGAGGAGGGGCAGGATTGAGGCCTGTGGCACCCCCCTCATTCCACAGGGGAGACCAGGGGCCTCCAGCAGTGGCTTTGTCATTGCCGGGCTGGGTGCAGCTGTCAGGGGGATGTCGCCCCCCACCACCCTACCTCAGGAACCTGTGGTCCTTCTTGCTGTGGCTTGGTGGTCATTGCTGGGCAGATTGCACATGTCAGGGGGCATGGCCAAGGCTCTCAGCCCCCCACTGTCCATGCTGGGGTGGTTGCATGTGTCGGGGGGTTATGGCTGAGGGCTTTATCCCCCATCTTCAGGACTGGTTGTGGGTGTCAGGGGGCATTGCTGAGGCCCCCGGCCCTCCCCACTTCCTGGTTTGGTAGCCCAAGGGACTCTGGTCCTTCTACTTGTCATGGGTATTCTTTGGTGAAATGGGACCTTTTCTAGTTAGTATCAAACTTTGTCTCTGGTTGAAGGTACTTTGTTTTTTCTTTCAGTTCTGTGTTGAATTATTTGCTGTTCCTACCACTTAAACTCTCCACTGGAACTAATTAGTTGTCCTTTGCTTACTTCTAAAATGGGGGAACTTCCTGTGTGAACCAGTACTTGAGCTATGTGGTTGAGCTAAATTGCTGCTTTGCTGCTGATTCCCTAAGGAAGGCTTTTTCTGCAGCTCAGGTTTTAATGGTTGACTTTTTAGGTACTTCCTGGTCTAGTGAAATCCAGTGTACCTGGGTTGTGTAGAAACTCTGGTCTGGGCTGAGTCTTTTCATCAAACTGCACCCTCTGCAGTTCTATATTCCTGAACAGTCTCCTCTGAGTGGTCCTACGCTAATTGGGGTGCAGGTCAGCTGTCCTTGCTGTGCCCCAGTGTTCTCCTGGTGGGCCTGTCTCCCCCGCTGCCCATTCTGCAAGCACCACCCATGGGAGAGGCCATGCACTGGTCCCTTGCAATGACTCATTGGCCTCTGAGTGGCTCCATTTTTCAATTGTTGTGCCTCTTCACACACTATGTGGGTCCACAGGAACCCTACTTGTGGTCTTGCTGGCCTGGGGGCCACCAAGGCCTTCTTCTCCCCTGTTGTCTCCAAGCAACTTCATCCGAAGGGCACAGCTGCAGCTTTTGCCAGCTCTTTCTCCATGTGCTCACCAGCTCCAGCCTGGAAGCAGCCAGGTCAGAGTGTTTTTTCTTTCTTTCATTGTGGCTTCTCCTGCCTTCATGCACTCCATAGGTCTCTCCTCTTCTTCCCTTGAGCTCTTGCAGCCCCAGCTTGGCTGTCGTTGCTTTTTATAGTTGTAAATTGGTTGATTTGTAAGGGAGAGTGATGTTAGGGACCATCTATTCCACCATCTTGACCAGACGTCCTAGAGAATATAAACTTGATAGTCTTTAAAGTCTTTTTCAGTTATGAAGCCCAATGCCCTGTTTTAACAAACTCTATCCTGTACCCAAAATGCCCTTCTCTCCTTGACCCTTCTTTGACTGGACTGCCCGGCTAATTCCTACTTTTCCTTAAAGACTTAGCTCAAGGTTTCTTCAGGCTCCATCTTGAAGCTCTTCTTCAGTTCCTCCATTATTCCAGGCAGAGCTGGCCTCTCCTCCCTCAGGGTCTCCTCTGCTACTTTGCAGTTATTTTTGTCTGTCTCCCCCACTAGATGGTGAGCTCGCTGAGGAAAATGGCTGAGTCATATCAACCTTGTTTCCCTTAGCACCTCTCAACATCTGGCATGTAGTAGGAGTGATGGTTAATTTTAGGTGTCAACCTGACTGAATTAGGAATACCTAGAAACATCGTAAAGCATTATTTTGGGGTGTGTCTGTGAGAATGTTTCCAGAGAAGATTAGCATGTGAGTCTCAGTAGATTAGGTGAGGAAAATCCACCCTCAATGGGGCATGCGCCATTAAATTGGCTGGGTGTGGGGGTGTGGGGGGATATGGACCTAGAGTGAACAAAAAGAGTAAAAAAACAGGGAAGAGTCAAATACATCTGTTTATTTCCTGGAGCTGGGATATACTCTTTCTTTCCTGTCCTAGGACATCAGAATTCTAGGCTCCCTAGCCTTTGGACTTCAGGACTTACACCATCAGCTTCCCTGGTTCTCAGGCCTTCAGAATTGTACTGACCTATGCTACCATCACCTCAGGGTCTCCAGCCTGCACACAGCCTGTCATGGGACTTCTCAGCCTCCACAATTACATAAGCCAATTCCCTTATAAATCCCCTGTCATACATGTATATATACATCCTATTGGCTTTGTCTCTCTGGAGAACCATGACTAATATACTAAGTGTTCAGTGAATCTCAAATGAATTGATGCATGCTTTTAAGAGTATGCACAAAAGCTTTTGCAAGAAAAAGTGTGTACTCTTATTTTATTTTAATCTTTTTTTATTTTTATTTTTTCAGCTAGCTTGATCTTGGTGTTATCAGCACCATGCTCTGAGTGAGCAAACTGGCCAGCCCTGAAAAATGTGTGCTTTTAAAATTTTCTCCACATTCTCCTATATACAAAAAGAACTTGGTAAAAGGCAATAATGATGCAATACTTTTGACAAGAAATTATAAAGAGAGGGTTTTCTAATATCATGGCAAAAATTAGAGTTGGCTAAGAATTCACTGCAACTTTGGTGATACAAATCTTTTATTTATTTATTTATTTATTTATTTAAAATTTTATTTTGTCGATATACATTGTAGCTGATTAATGCTCCCCATCACCAAAACCTCCCTCCCTTCTCCCTCCCCCCCTCCCCCCCAACAATGTCCTTTCTGTTTGCTTGTTGTATCAACTTCAAATAATTGTGGTTGTTATATCTTCTTCCCTCCCCCCCCCCGATTTGTGTGTGTGTGTGTGTATGTGTGTGTGTGAATTTATATATTAATGTTTAGCTCCCACCAATAAGTGAGAACATGTGGTATTTCTCTTTCTGTGCCTGACTTGTTTCACTTAATATAATTCTCTCAAGGTCCATCCATGTTGTTGCAAATGGCAGTATTTCATTCGTTTTTATAGCTGAGTAGTATTCCATTGTGTAGATGTACCACATTTTCCGTATCCACTCATCTGATGATGGGCATTTGGGCTGGTTCCAACTCTTGGCTATTGTAAAGAGTGCTGCGATGAACATTGGGGAACAGGTATACCTTCGACTTGATGATTTCCATTCCTCTGGGTATATTCCCAACAGTGGGATGGCTGGGTCGTATGGTAGATCTATTTGCAATTGTTTAAGGAACCTCCATACCATTTTCCATAGAGGCTGCACCATTTTGCAGTCCCACCAACAATGTATGAGAGTTCCTTTTTCTCCGCAGCCTCGCCAGCATTTATCGTTCATAGTCTTTTGGATTTTAGCCATCTTAACTGGGGTTAGATGGTATCTCAATGTGGTTTTGATTTGCATTTCCCGGATGCTGAGTGATGTTGAGCATTTTTTCATATGTCTGTTGGCCATTTGGATATCTTCCTTAGAGAAATGCCTATTTAGCTCTTTAGCCCATTTTTTAATTGGGTTGCTTGTTTTCTTCTTGTAAGGTTGTTTGAGTTCCTTATATATTCTGGATATTAATCCTTTGTCAGATGTATATTTTGCAAATATTTTCTCCCACTCTGTTGGTTGTCTTTTAACTCTTTTAATTGTTTCTTTTGCTGTGCAGAAGCTTTTTAGTTTGATATAATCCCATTTGTTTATTTTTCCTTTGGTTGCCCGTGCTTTTGGGGTCGTATTCATGAAGTCTGTGCCCAGTCCTATTTCCTGAAGTGTTTCCCCTATGTTTTCTTTAAGAAGTTTTATTGTCTCAGGGTGTATATTTAAATCCTTAATTCATTTTGAGTTGATTTTAGTATACGGTGAGAGGTATGGATCTAGTTTCATTCTCCTGCATATCGATATCCAGTTATCCCAACACCACTTGCTGAAGAGGCAGTCCCTTCCCCAGTGAATAGGCTTGGTGCCTTTGTCAAAGATCATATGGCAGTAAGTGTGTGGGTTGATTTCTGGATTCTCTATTCTATTCCATTGGTCAGTGTGTCTGCTTTTATGCCAGTACCATACTGTTTTGGTTATTATAGCTTTGTAGTATAGCTTAAAGTCAGGTAGTGTTATGCCTCCAGCTTTATTTTTTTTGCTGAGCATTGCTTTGGCTATTCGTGGTCTTTTGTTGTTCCATATAAATGTCTGAATAGTTTTTTCCATTTCTGAGAAAAATGTCTTTGGAATTTTGATGGGGATTGCATTGAATTTGTATATCACTTTGGGTAGTATGGACATTTTCACTATGTTGATTCTTCCAATCCAAGAGCATGGAATATCTTTCCATCTTCTTGTATCCTCTCTAATTTCTCTCAGCAGTGGTTTGTAGTTCTCATTAGAGAGATTTTTCACCTCCTTGGTTAACTCAATTCCTAAGTATTTTATTTTTTTGGTGGCTATTGTAAATGGGCAGGCTTATTGATTTCTCCTTCCGCATGTTCACTATTGGAGAAAAGAAATGCTACTGATTTTTGTGTGTTGATTTTGTATCCTGCTACTGTGCTGAAATCATTTATCAATTCCAACAGTTTTTTTGTAGAGGTTTTAGGCTGTTCGATATATAGGATCATGTCATCTGCAAACAGGGACAGTTTGACTTCATCTTTTCCAATCTGGATGCCCTTTATTTCCTTCTCTTCTCTGATTGCTCTGGCTAGTACTTCCAACACTATGTTGAATAGGAGTGGTGAGAGTGGGCATCCTTGTCTAGTGCCTGTTCTTAAAGGAAAAGCTTTCAGCTTTTCCCCATTCAGGATGATATTGGCAGTGGGTTTGTCATATATGGCTTTAATTATGTTGAGATACTTTCCCTCTATACCTAACTTATAGAGGGTCTTTGTCATGAATGAGTGCTGAACTTTATCAAATGCTTTTTCAGCATCTATAGAGATGATCATATGGTCCTTGTGTTTGAGTTTATTAATATGGTGTATCACATTTATTGATTTGCGTATGTTGAACCAACCTTGCATCCCTGGGATGAATCCCACTTGATCGTGATGAATAATTTTTCGTATGTGTTGCTGTATTCTGTTTGCTAGTATTTTAGTGAGGATTTTTGCATCTATATTCATCAAGGATATCGGCCTGTAGTTTTCTTTTTTGGTTATATCTTTACCTGGTTTTGGTATCAGGATGATGTTTGCTTCATAGAATGAGTTTGGGAGATTTGCGTCCGTTTCAATCTTTTGAAATAGTTTGTAAAGAATCGGTGTCAATTCCTCTTTGAATGTTTGGTAAAATTCTGCTGTGAATCCATCTGGTCCTGGGCTTTTCTTTGTTGGGAGCCTTCTGATAACAGCTTCAATCTCCTTTATTGTTATTGGTCTGTTCAAATTTTCTACGTCTTCACGGTTCAGTTTTGGGAGCTTGTGTGTGTCCAGAAATTTATCCATTTCCTCCAGATTTTCAAATTTGTTGGCGTATAGTTGTTTATAGTAGTCTCGAATGATTCCTTGTATTTCAGATGAATCAGTTGTAATATCGCCTTTTTCATTTCTAATTTTTGTTATTTGAGTCTTCTCTCTTCTTTTTTTTGTTAGCCATGCTAATGGTTTGTCAATTTTATTTATCTTTTCAAAAAAACAACTTTTTGATTAGTTGATCTTTTGAATTGTTTTTTGGTTTTCAATTTCATTCAGTTCTGCTCTGATCTTAATGATTTCTTTCCGTCTGCTAACTTTAGGATTGGATTGTTCTTGTTTTTCTAGTTCTTTAAGGTGAAGTGTTAGGTTGTTCACTTGCCATCTTTCCATTCTTCTGAAGTGAGCATTTAATGCAATAAATTTTCCCCTCAATACTGCTTTTGCAGTATCCCACAGGTTTTGGTATGATGTATCATTGTTTTCATTAGTTTCAATAAACTTTTTGATTTCCTGCTTGATTTCTTCTTGGACCCATATGTCATTAAGTAGAATGCTGTTTAATTTCCATGTGTTTGTATAGTTTCCAGAGTTTTGTTTGTTATTAATTTCTAGTTTTAATCCATTGTGGTCTGAGAAGATACATGGGATAATTCCAATTTTTTTGAATTTATTGAGACTTGATTTGTGACCTAATATGTGATCTATCCTGGAGAATGATCCATGTGCTGATGAGAAGAATGAATATTCTGAGGTTGTTGGGTGGAATGTTCTGTAGATATCTGCCAATTCCAATTGGTCTAGAGTCTTGTTTAGATCTTGTGTTTCTCTACTGATTCTTTGCCTAGATGATCTGTCTAATATTGACAGTGGAGTGTTCAGGTCCCCTGCTATTATGGTATTAGTGTCTATTTCCTTCTTTAGGTCTAATAGAGTTTGTTTTATAAATCTGGCTGCTCCAACATTGGGTGCGTACATATTTATGATTGTTATGTCTTCTTGATGGATCAGTCCTTTTATCATTAAGTAGTGTCCCTCATTGTCTCTTTTTATGGTTTTTAGTTTAAAGTCTATTTTGTCAGATATAAGAATAGCCACTCCAGCTCGTTTTTCTTTTCTGTTTGCATGGTAAATCTTTTTCCATCCTTTCACTCTTAGTCTGTGTGAATCTTTATGGGTGAGGTGGGTCTCTTGTAGGCAGCATATAGTTGGGTCCTGCTTTTTGATCCAGTCAGCCAGTCTGTGTCTTTTAATTGGGGAATTTAAGCCTTTAACATTAAGAGTTGTTATTGAAAGGTGTTAATTTATTCCTAGCATTTTATTGGTTGTTTGGTTGTCTTAGGTGTCTTTTGTTCCTTGCTTTCTGATTTACTGTTTGGTTTCTTTGTTTGTTGGTTCCTTAGGTTGTAGATAGTGTTTTTGTTAGCTTGTTTTCTCTTCATGAATGCCATTTTTATTGTACTAGCGGGTTTAGATTTTTCTTGGGTTTTTATGGCAGTGGTAGTTATTTTTCAGGAACCAAACCCAGTACTCCCTTGAGGATTTCTTGTAAGGGTGGTCTTGTGGTAGTGAACTCCCGCAGTTTTTGTTTGTCCGAGAAATATACTATTTGCCCCTCATTTCGGAAGGATAGCCTTGCAGGGTAGAGTATTCTTGGCTGGCAATCTTTGTCTTTTAGTATTTTGAAAATATCATCCCATTCCTTTCTAGCTTTTAGGGTTTGTGATGAAAAGTCTGATGTTAACCTGATTGGGGCTCCCTTATAGGTGATTTGACGCTTCTCTCTTGCAGCTTTTAAGATTCTCTCTTTGTCTCTGAGTTTTGCCAATTTGACTATGACATGTCTTGGAGAAGGCCTTTTTGGGTTGAATACGTTTGGAGATCGTTGAGCTTCCTGGATCTGAAGATCTGTGATTTTTCCTATACCTGGGAAGTTTTCTGCCACTATTTTGTTGAATATGTTTTCAATGGAATCTCCATTTTCCTCCCCTTCTGGAATACCCATGACTCGGATATTTGAGCGCTTGAGGTTGTCTGATATCTCTCTCAGATTTTCTTCCATGTCCTTGATTCTTTTTTCTTTCTTTTTGTCTGCTTGTGTTATTTCAAACAGCCCATCTTCAAGTTCAGAGGTTCTCTCTTCAACTTCGACAAGCCTGCTGGTTAAACTCTCCGTTGTGTTTTTTATTTCGCTGAATAACTTCTTCAGTTCAGCAAGTTCTGCTACATTTTTTTTCAGGACATTGATTTCCTTGTATATTTCCTCTTTCAGATCCTGTATACTTTTCCTCATTTCATCATGATGTCTAGCTGAGTTTTCTTGTATCTCATTCAGTTTCCTTAGAATTATCACTCGAAATTCCTTGTCAGTTATTTCAAGGGCTTCTTGTTCTATAGGATCTAGAGTATGAGATTTATTAACTTTTGGTGGTGTACTTTCTTGATTTTTTGTATTTCTGGTGTCTTTTTTTTGGTGTTTATTCATTGTGGCAGGGGGTTTCACAGTCCACCGGTTTGAGACTAATGACTAACTAGGATGTTGCTGTGGTTGCCAATTTGGTATGCCTCCCGCCGTGACTGCTCAGTTGGCCTCTAGTGTCTTGTGTGTGTGGTTGCCTCGGGTCTTGGGCTTCTCCGGGGATCCACCTTTCTGGTCAGCTTGGACTCTGCTGGGCTGGTGGATCACGTACCACAGGGTGTGTGATCTCTGTTGAGCTTTCACTTCCTGTACAGGACTTCTCCCCCGTTCCGTGTGCTCTGGCCCAGGCTGTTAGATCGTGCAGTGGCGACCCCACCGGGTGTGTGGTTTCTGTTGAGTCTCCGCCTCCCTGGCCGCACGTCTCCCCCCTCTGTGCACACTGTGCTGGGCTGGGGTGTGTCTTCTGCACCCCTCGTCTTTCAGCTGGGCCTTCAAGACCCTGCTCAGCACCGCCTCGCCCAGGAAGTCTACCAGGTTTCTGCTAGGCACAGACGACCGGTCTCTCTGGGTGCCTTTGTAGCACTGTGTAGATCTTTCTCGGGTCTTGTTCACCTTTGTATCCCCCCGGTATAAACCGAGTCTAGTGCCCGCCTGTAGCCTGCTCTCCGGCAGGTTCAAGCGGACCTGGGAACTCTCCTACCACACTATTCCCAACCAGAAATTCGTTAGGCTTTTTTCCAAACTGGTGGTCGCAGAGATGGTATCTGCCTCCCAGTAACAGGAAGTTTACCGGGGCCGGAGTCCAGGGTGTGGTGGAGTGACAGTCGGCCCGCCCGTACTTTCTTGCCCTCCCAACACTGGTCGGGACGCCCCACACCCCCAGCCCCGCCAGAGAACCGCGGAGGGAGTGGGCGTGGAGGCCGGCCCGCAGGGTCCGGAAAGCCCCGCGCCAGGCCAAGCAAATGGGCTCAGTGATGGCCGAGCAGGGCGGAGCTGCCCGCACCTCGGAAAATGGAGGCAGCACCGGGGCAGTGAGTGGCCTGGTGGTGCAGGCAGGAGCCGCATGGGCATCCACCCCCCGAACAGAGCTGTGCCAGGGATCACTCACAGTGCTGTGCCAGGTCGGGCGCTCGCTCTGTCTCTGGTTTGTTGCCTTCCGTGTTCTCGGCGCTGCCGCCTCGGGCTGTTCAGTCGCTGCGCCGCTCGGGCGCTCCCAGGAATCTTCTTTAATGCCGGCCTGAAACCTCGAATCCTGAATAGGGCAGCTGGCCGCCTTCAGTGCGGCCCCAGTCTCCGGGATCCTGGCTGCATCCACAGCAGCCCTGGCGCCGTGTTCCCTGTTTCAAGACTCGCTTTTGCAGCTAAGAATCAGTTCTTTTCCTGCTCCACACTTCAAAGCTGTTGCCTGTAAATGAGGCAGCCTCTCCTGCCGGGGGCAAAGTGGCGTTGAGCCCCCACGACCGGCCAGCAGCAGCAGTCCTCCCTTAAGAGATGGCCAGAGGAAGGTCCACAAGTTTCCCGGCTGCCTGAGGCCCAGTGGCCACCTTTTCCACCTCAGCTACTCCGCGCCAGCCGCCGCAGCCGCCGCCATCTTGAAACCCACCTGACACGCAGGTGGATTACTTCACGGCGACTACCGCGGTTGCGGGGGCCACTCCGCTGGTTGATCACCCTTCGTCGTCCTTCTTTCAGGACCGAGCAGCCAGGGGCCTCACTCGCTCACCTTTCACCCACGAGTTTTAAAAATGCCTCACACCAGGCACCACTCTGTCCAGTCCGCCACTGGCTGACCCGAACAGCCCTAGCCTCGTTCCTTTCGGTGGGTGAGCAAATGGCCAGGGATTCCTCTTTCCCTCCTGTCCCCTTTGGAAGGAGACGGGGGAAGAGAGCCGTGAAGAGAGGTGAGCACAACCGCCGGCCCCCCAAAAACAGCCCGGTTATTGGACACTCAGATGCTGTGGTGGTTCTGTCTAGCGGTTCCCTGGTGATACAAATCTTTATCAGACCTGACAGTGGTAACATTTTGAGTATTACTGTACTTGAAAGTATATTTATCTGTTTGGGATAAATTACTTTTTCTTATCTTCATACTTCACCTTTGCTTTTATCATGAAACTACCTTATTATTTACAGTGGTTTTTAAATCAATCATGCTGATATAAGGACAATCAATCATTAATTAAAAGGGCAAACAAAACTGATTTATAAACCATACAACTAAAAACAAATGTTAAATTATGGTGTTGAATTATACATTTTGGTAGTCAAATTAATATGCCAATGTTTTATGTGCCTGATGAATGATTAAAACTTTGGTTATCTAATTCACTTTTAGATGGTTAAAAATGTTATCTTATAATATGAGGGTCATGAGTTTTATGAACTGAATTAGCAGGTAATTTGTGCTAAGCATTGATTTAATACTCTGGTTTTCCTATTTCCATCCCCACAATATGCTTAGTATGACTTCTAAAATTCCTTTATCAACAGTAGGCAGCAGTCCTTTAAATACCTCGTCAGACTAGCTATTGCATAAAGGCCAGCAGTAAATACAGTTGTAAAGAAAATCACAACCTTCTAGTTTTAGTTCATGTAGAGGCCCTTGAGTATTTAATGATGTGAAGAGTGACATATATCTGCGAATTAGGACTTTAATTATACCAAGTGTGCACTTCATTATGTAAAACATAATTCAGTAGGTGATTCCCTATGTTGAAAATTGAATTCAACTGTGGCATTCAAATTTATCCTTCACTTTCAGTCATATCCAAAATATTATAGCTTAGGAGGCTGTGGCAGAACAAGATGACCAATCAGAGGTTCTCAACGTTTGCACCCCACCCCGAACAAAAAAGAACCAAAACAGAAAATAAACAACTACATTTTGACTACAGTGACTAAAAGAGAGTGCCGGAGTACCGCAGGGGAGTGGTGGAAATGCTGTGGAGCACAGAAACTCAGGATGGCCGCATAAAGAAGGGAAGTAAACACCTTGCCTCCACCACCCCTATTCCCCAGTTGGGATCAGCTCTGAACTAGAAGGGACTTCTCTTTGCAGGGAAAAGGTAAGCAGGAGGCTCCTAGCAGCCTTAATCATTGCCTCAAACACCTACAGTCTTCACTGCTAGAAAATCTTACAGTCCTCAAAGGTCCTGAGCCCAGCATAGGAGCTGCCTGGAGTTCACACAGCTGCACTGCTTGAGAAAAGGAGCTGCATTGTACCTACCCCCATGACTCAAGCTGCCACTACACTGTGCCATCCTGAAACCAGAACCAGTGCAAGAGTGCTCCTGTTCTGGGTGCCAGTAGCTACTACATACCTTCATCCCTATGGCTCTGCCATCATTGCGCTATGCTTACACACATGGTAGCATGCCATTCCCCAGCCAAGGTGCTGCAGGTCACTACCCCCTAAAAAGCAATCTATCTCCCCCTTCCCAGTTGCTGCTGTGACCCATCCCTGTCTACTCTAGCCTAGGCCCAGCAGAGAGCCATGCCCCCTCAGTGCCTACATCACACAGTACCTCACCCCCAGGGAATCTAAGCCTCAGCCCAGAGGAGCAGCCACAACCCAGCACCCAAGCCTATACAGCACCCTTACACTGAGAATCATGTAGCTTGCCCCAGTGGAAAAGCCACACCCACGCCAGCAGAGAAGCTGTTCCCCCCAGCATCTAAAACAACTTAGTGCTCTTCCTGCTGAGAATCAGTCATTTGGCCCAGGAAGCAGCAACAACTCCAGTGCTCAAGCCCACATGGTGCCTTGTCTCTCGGAAACCCAGAGGCTGGCCCAACAGAACAGCCACATCCACCAGTGCCTGAGCTGACATGACACCCTGCCCCCCACCCTGTGAAACAGAGCCTTGGCTGAGCTCTGCCACCTCACCCTCTAGGCCTAACAGCCACATCAGTCTGTTTTCCTGGATCTGAGCTGCTGAGGCACCCTACCTCTCTAGTAAGTGAAGCCACTGTTGCTCTGCTATATGGCTCCCTGGAGCACAGGCAACAGCTGCTTTCCATTATCCTGGGTCCTTGTTGCCACTGTATCTGAGCTTGCAGAGCCTAGACCACTGCTGTGTCCCACCACTCCAGGGTTTAGAGACACCACTACTCAGTACCCTCTGTCCTGGTGCCCATGTTGCCATTGTGCCCTGTTGATTCCAGGAACCAAATTGCATTTGTGCCCTTCTCCCTGGGGCCCAAGACTCTATATTACTCCTTCTTCCCCAGAACTATGCCAGTGTTGTGCCCTGACCCCCAAGATTAGAGTCACAGCTACATTACTGTGCCCCAGGCTTGAGCTACTGAGGAGTGCCTCAGAGTCACAATACTCAGCTTGGAGGGAAAGCTGTGTCCACTTGTGTCTCAGAGTGTGAACCTATACCCACATTACAAATTCCACTGAGCTGAGAACCACAAATTCATAGCCACACTGAGCACTTGTGCCCTGGAACACAGCACTGCTGTTGCTTCCTGTGGGCTGTGTCAGACCTAACACTAAGAGGGATCACCTCAGCTATGTCTTCCCACTGTGGGGAAAATGAGAACAGAAGGATCCCTAAAGCCCTTACCACTGAGAACCCAACAACCTACCTTACCACCACCACTGCCATAAATTCCTGCAGCCTAGACAATTGAGGCACTCACAGTCATCACTAATATTAATCACAGCTAAAGAAACTGCACAGAGACTACACTACTATATCTACCTGGAGCCAGAGCCAAGGCACCCTGACAACTAACACCTTAAGACCCATCTACAGGTGAAAGTGTTTCCCTATGTAAGCCACTCTATAAAATGGAAGAGGAGACTATTCCACCAGATGTGCAGACTCCACTGCAGGAACAAAAGAAACATAAAAGAACAAGGACACATGACACTTCCAAAGAAACACAATGATTCTCCAGTAACTGTCTCCAAAGAAATAGAAATTTTAAAATTGCCTAAATAGGAATTCAAAATAATTTTAAGAAAACCCAGTGAGACACAAGAGAATAGAATGGATAATTTAATGAAATCAGATAAACAATTTACTATTTGTATGAGAAATTCAACAAAGAGATATATTTCATTTAAAAAGAACTGAATAGAAATCTAGGAACTTAATAATTCAATAAATGAAATAAAAATGCAAAATTCAACAACAAGCAGAAAAATGAATATCTGAATACAAAGACAGGGCTTTTGAAATAACCTAGAGGGAAAAAAGAAAAAAGAGTGAAAAAAGTCTACAGGAATTTGGGAAAACCATTAAGTAAGCAAAGGTTTGCATTATAGGATATTCAGAGGGAGAAAAGATGAAGAAAGGCACAGAAAATGTATTTAATGAAATAACTGCTGAAAAAAATCCTGAGTCTTGGGACATTTGGGGAGGTCCTCACCCACATTATAATCAAAATGTCAAAGTCAAAGAAAGAGAATTTTGCAAAATTACAAAGCAGCAAGAGAAAAGCATCAAGTGACATACAGTGAAATCTCCATTAGACTATCAGCAGACTTCTCAGCAGAAAGCTCACAGGACAGGAGAGTATGGGATGATATGTTCAAAATGCTGAAAGGAAAAAAAAACAGCCAAGAATACTATGTTCAACAAAGTTGTTCTTCAGAAATGAAGGAGAAATAAAATCTTTCCCAGACAAGCAAAAAGTGAGAGAATTAATTATTCATTACCACTAGACCTGACATAAAAAAATATACTTAAGGGTGTTCTTCAACCAGACATGAAAAGACAGTAATTACTATCATAAAAACATGCTAAAATATAAAACTCACCAGTAGAGGTAAATTTATACTCAAACATAGAATATTACATCACTGTAATGGTAGTGTGTAAATCTTCCAAATGTCTATTATGGAGGTTAAGTTACAGTGGTCTAAAATAACTATAACTACAATAAGTTGATAATTAATATACATTATAATGTTAGTAGTATAAAATGTTACAAATTTACACACAAAAATATAAATTGTTGGAGGGAGGGTAAAAGTCTAGAATATTTGTATGTAACTCACATTAAGTTGTTATCAGCTTAAAATAGTCTACTATAACTATAAAATATTACATGTAAGCCCTATGGTAACCACAAAGTGAAAAACTACAGCAGACACACAAAGGATAAAGAGAACAGAATCAAAGCTTAGCATTACAGAAAATTACCAAATCACAAAGATAGACAAGAAAGTAAGAAAGGAACAAAGGATCTATAAAACAACCAAAAAGCAGTTGACAAAATGGCAGGATTAAGTCCTTACCTATTGATAATAACCTTGCAAGTAAATGAATTCAATTCTATTATCAAAACACATATAGTGAATCAATGGATAATAAAACAAGATCCAACTATATGCAGCTTAAAAGAGACCATTTTAGCTCTAAGGATGTAGGCTGAAAGTGAAGGGATAGAAAAAGATATTCAATGCAAATAATAACCAGAAAAGCAAGGGGATGGCTATACCTACATCAGATAAAATAGACTTCAAGTCAAAAACTGTTATAAGAAACAAAGAAGGTAATTATTTAATAACAAAGAGGTCTATTCAACAAGAGGGCATAACACTTGTAAATATATATGTTCCTATAATTGGCATACCTCAATATATAATGCAAATATTACTGAACATGAAGAAATACATATTAATGCAAATATTAATGAACATGAACAATGCAGTAATAGTAGGGGACTTTAATACCCCACTTTCAACAATAGAGAGATTAATGAGACAGAAAATTAGTAAGAAAATACTGGACTTGAACTGTACTTTAGACCAAATGGATCTAACAAGCATACGAAACTTTCTATCCAACAGCAGAATAAACATTCTTCTTTAGCACATACAGAACATTCTCCAGGGTAGACCATATGTTAGGCCACAAAACAAGTCTTAAAAAATTTCAAAAAGATTAAAATCATATCTAGTATTGTTTCCTACCATACAATATGATCTAGAAATCAATAACAAAAGGAACCTTGGGAAACTCACAAATATGTAGAAATTAAGCAGCATGCTCTTGTAAAACCAATGGATCAAGGAAGAAATAAAAGAGAAATTATAAAATATCTTGAGACAAACAGCAATGGAAATGCAACATATCAAAATCTGTGGGATGCAGCAAAAGCAGTACTAAAAGGAAACTTTGTAACAGTAAATGTCTACATTAAAAAGGAAAGATCCCAAATAAATAGCTTACCATTATACTTCAAGGATCTAGAAAAAGTAGAGCAAACTAAACCCAAAGTCAGCAGAGGGAAGGAAATATTAAAGATCAGAACAGAAATAAGTCAACAGAGGACAGAAAAACCATAGAAAAAACAATAAAATCAAGAGTTGGTTCTTTGAAAAAGTAAAATCAACAACCCCCCAGCTAGACTAACTCAAAACAAAAAGAAAAGAAAAGGGAAAGAAAGAAGACAAATGAAATCGGAAATGAAAGTGGAGACATTATAAAAGATGCCTCAGATATAAAAAAGGCTCATAAGTGACTATTATGAATAATTATACGCCAAGAAATTGTATAATCTAGAGGAAATGGGTAAATTCCTAGAAAAGTATAACCTACCAAGACTGAATCAAAAGAAATAAAAACTTGAACAGATCAATAACAAATAAAGAGACTGAAGAAGTAATTAAAAACTTTCCAACAAAGAAAAGCCCAGGACCAGATGGCTTCAAAACTGAATTCTACCAAACATTAAAAGAGGAATTATTACCAATATTTCTTATGCTCTTCCAAAAAATAGAGCTAGACACACGGAATATTATTCAGCCTTTCAAAAGAAGATCTTGTCATTTGCCACAACATAGATAGACATAGAGGGCATTTTGCTAAGTGAAACAAAGCAGACACAGAAAGAAAAATATTGCATAATCTCATTAAATGTGGTTCTTAAAAAAAATCCAAATATATGCAGATAGAGAATATAACAGTGGTTACCAGTGCTGAGGTTGGTAGGAGGAAATGGAGAGATGTAGGTTAAAGTATACAAAGTAGATTTGTCAGACGAACATGTCTAGAGATCTAAGGTACAACATGAAGATTATAATTAATAAAATTGTATTGTATTAGGAATTTTTGTAAAGTAAGTAGATTTTAGCTGCTCTTTTCACAAAAAAAATAACTATGTTAGATGATAGATATGTTAATTTTTCCTCTAAAGTAACCATTTTACTATCTGTATGTATCCCATAACATCATGTTGCCAACCTCAAATATACAGCATAATATTTATTTTTAATAACCCCAAATATAATAAAGGAAAAAAATTATTAGGACAAATAATTCTGTGACTTTACACCTGACAGAATCAAAGCACAACAGTGAGGTCCCCTCCAATAGGTTTTTCTAAAATGATTTTATCACCAGACACAATTGCAAAGGTGTCCTTTACTTTGGCACTACGGTGAGCCCAAGGCATAGTGTTTTTTTAGCCTTCTAGAATAGCACCTCAGAGGGATACTGATTTCTTAGACAGGCCTTTCCTGTTATTAAACTACCTTCTGCCAATAAGGAAGTACTTCCCTCATTCACCATCTTAAAAGCAAAAGAAGGGTTGTTAAACTGGTGGCTAAGTAGAGAAATAGCAGTGTTGATGGTTTCTGGAATTAGTCTCTACGATTTACTACTGAAGCAAAATCACAGAAAAAACCATGCAAATGTACCGAGACTGAAAAATGCCCCCAGGTCCAAAAACCAAAAACCTGAAATGTCTGATAACTGAAGAGAACCAGGAACTTCATTTCTTCTAGTTCAGCTTCTTCACTACAAGTCTGGACAAATGGTTTAACTTTGAGCAAACCTGCTCGATGCACGTATTTTTCTTCATTCATTTTTTCACATTTTCACTCATTCAATCATCAACTGCTTCTGCGAGTGTCAGTGAAATTTATCACTGAGAAAATACATTCATTTACTAAAAATAATAGTTTCTACTGCATTTGTAAATACCTCCTGTCTCAAGAAGTTCTGAGAGACCACCTTATTCCTGCTTAGTTTATGATTTAGCAAGGTGCTCTTCAGAGATTGTTTTTTAGTAAAAGAAATTGTTTTAGTAAGAAGGCATCCAGTTGTCCTCAGTTCAGGGGACAGAAAGTCCCATTGGAGCATGTTTTGAGAGATCCCTCTTAATTACACACCGATAACTGCAGCCCTTAACAAAGAGACAGAAAAAGTGATCTTCTTGAAATGGAACTCAGTTCCAGTATGTGTTCAACTCAGAATCTTCCAGCAGACCCCCATCTTCCTCAGAGGGGAGCCACAGCTCTTCCCACAAGCAATGAGAGCCCTATGTATAGACGACTGCCAGCTTTCTCAGCTGTCTCAGCTGCCTCTCCCCACACTCTGTTCTCAAGGCCTGTACAACTGCCCTCTTCCCTCTGCCTAAAATACTTTCTTTCAGATTGCCATGTCCTAGCTCCAACATTTCATTCAAAATTTTTCCAGAACTTACCTTTACAAAAGAGTTAGCCTCTTCCAGCTACCCTATATGAAAGTTAACCCCTTACAGTAAAACTTCATATACGTTTTCTCCCTGAATGTTTTTTTTCCTTAGTACTTATTACTATCTAGAAAACTGTACATTTTACTTACTTATCTTGTTTACTAAAGGCAGGGATTTTTACATTTTGTTCATTCTTATACCTCCTTACTTGGAATGGTCAGCTCAGCACATAATGGCTGCTTAGTAAATACTTTTTTGGTGATTTTTTTTAACTTGATCTATCTTATCTAGATCAATCCTTCCTAAGGGAAAGAGGGAGCGATTTCATCCAAGACACCAAGGGAATCTTTTGAGAATGAGATTGATGCTAACCCTTTCAATAAGAGCTGCAAAGCTGGGCACATGTAGGACTTTGTTTACTAAGCAACTTGATTTGAGGTTTAGCAATTTGCAAATGGACTCTAGTTCTGTCTCCAGTTCTTCAATTTCAATAAGGACCTTCCAGCACAGGGCTTGTGGGCACGCTGCTCCTCCTGCTGGAAAGGCACTTTCTGCCCTATATCTCACACCTGTCACCTGGTTCCTCACTTCTCACTCATATTTCAGCTCAGACATCCCCAGGGGAACTTCCCCTGGCCCTTCTTATAGCAAGTGTCTCTTTTCCTGACAGTGCTTTTCATGTATGATAATCCATCTATCTGTGATGATTTCATTAAACTCTTTTCTTTACAGATTGTAAGCTCCAGAAGGGCAGAGACAGAATGTTTTTATTCAACACTCTCTGTCCAGCACAGATCATAAGGCATGGCACTGAGGGCTGCTCAACAAATATTTGATGAAAGGATTTTACCTAAATTGAGGGAATTGATTTACTCTGCCTAAGAAAGTGAGAAATTTCTGTATCACTTATTGAGCATCAGGACGGAGGGATTAAGAAACAGTGACAGGAAGAAGAGGGAGAACAGGGGTGGGTAGAGTGATTAAGACCTGAATGTTACGTGATAACACCCTTTTAAAAACACTTGAATTGAGCTCATTAGATTTGTGAACACTTGGTCTGAGAAATATTTGGTCATGAAAATTAAATAAGTGGAAAAGTCCAAGAGAATATAAGACTCGTCTTCATCCTCCATATCAGGGACTTAGCTACAGTCTTGGAGCAGAATGTGGACTTCCACCAGTGGTAAAAGTGGAGGTGGGTTTTGGAACAAGGTAATTTTAGCTAAACTCTAAGGCAAAAAGGCCTCCTGGTATTACGTGAGTTATATATGTCTCAAACTCTCCATCTCTATTCTCCTCATTCAGATTCTTCCACATGTCATCTGGATCCTGACCAGGAATTCTCTCAAATGCCAGTGTCTGCACTTTGTAGCCTGTCCTCTCTACCCCGTAGAGAATGAATACAATTCAAATTTCAAATGACATACAGAGCTCTTTATAATTTAGCCCATGCCTCCCTCTCCTGATTTACCTTTTAACCATCATCCTGCATACAGCTTGCTCTTCAGACCTATTAAACTTCTCCACACATAGAAGGCTGCTTTGCTACCTCAAACTTTGGCATATCTTTTTTTGGCATGTCTTTTGGAATGTCCTATCCCATGTTCTTATGATATATCTCTATTAATCCATTCACGTAAGCTCAAAGATATGAAAAGACATCCTGGAATTTTCCCTAACAAAGTTAGTAGTTTCAATCTTTGGGATTCTCAGTACTTTGTTTTCTGATTATTATTGATATTACCATGTAATTTTTCAATGTGTGTATTAACATGATTGCTTTAGTGGGCTATGTGAGGGCATGAATGACAGTATTTATATCATTACATTCCAAAGGTCTAACATAGTACATGACATATAATCATTGGTTCTTAACTATTCAACTAATAATTTAATCAACACAAGCTTGTATTTAAATAATATGCAACAAAATTTGTGGTTTCAAGGAGCCATACCTGAGACAGAGTAAATATTATGCCTGAATCATGATCCAGAGGTATACAGCAGCTCGAGAAGAACTCCTCAAATGCAATAGAAATGTGGAAGGTGCTATGATGATTGTCCAGCACTGGTTACCTAAGTCAGGGTACATTTTTTAAATCCCTCCAATGTGGAACTAAGATGGCAACATCAGTCCTTTCTTTGCAAAGGCCGTATTTCTTCAGTGCACCAAGAAATGACATCTGCTATATTGTATTTCCCAGGATCTCTGGAGGAATATTATTTAGGCCACAGGCTCATTCATATTTCATCACTGTAACAGTTCTTAAAACTTCTCTTATGTAGTAAAGGGAGGGAAGCGACTGCAGCTGCAGCAAGCCACACTGAGGTGAACTGAGACCTGCATGTTGCTGGGGGCTCATTCTACAGCCACAGATTCTGGAACAGGACCCAAGGTGGTATAATATAGCCACTACCACACTCACTGTCACACAAGGACAATTTACCACCACAGTAGCAGACAGGGCCACTCTACAGATAACTACTGCTCACTCAACTACACTGATTTAAGAAGAGTCACCAGTAAAGCCTGCAAATAGAGAAAGAATCTTTATCCTCATAGCCAACCTCACAGTAATAGAAGGAGCAAATCCTGTACCGGAGGACCAAATGTCAATGAAAAATACTAGAACTACAAACAAACAAGAAGATATGACACCACTGAAGGAACACAGCAATGCTCAAATTTCAGACTCCATCAAACAGAATCCGTGAAATGTCTGAAAAAGAATCCTGAGCAATGATCTTAAGAAAACTGGAAGAGATAAAAGAAGACTCAATTAGAGAACACAATGAAACAAGAAAAAAATATCCAGAACATGAAGGAGGAAATTTACAAAGAGGTTAATTCCTTAAAAAACAGTGTAGCAGAACTGCTAGAAATGAAAGATTCACTCAACGGTGTAAAAAACATAACAGAGAGCTCGAGCAGCAGGGTAGAGCAAGCAGAAGAAAGAATTTCAGATTTCAAAGATGGTCTTTTTGAAATGACTCAGGCCGACCAAAAAATAAAAAATAAATAAAAGGAAAAAAAGAGTTAAAAATAATGTGGAAAATCTAAGAGAAATAGCAAACAACTTCAAGCACTCTAACATCCGAATTGTGGGTATTCCAGAAGGGGAGGAGAAAGGAAAAGTTATTGAAAACCTATTCAAGGAAATAGTCACAGAAAACTTCCCAGGTGTACAGAGAGATACAGACCTTCAGGTCCAGGAAGCTCAAAGGTCCCCAAACAAATTCAATCCCCAAAGATCCTCCTCAAGACACATTATAGTCAAATTTGCAAAGCTCAAAGACAATTTCTAAAAGAAGCAAGAGAAAAGCATCAAGGCACCTGCAGGGGAGACCCCATCAGAATAACAGCAGACTACTCAACTGAAACCCTACAAGCTAGAAGAAATTGGAATGACATATTCAAAATACTAAAAGAAAAATTTGCCAGCCAAGAATTCTTTACCCAACAAGGCTCTCCATCAGAAATGAGGGAGAAATAGTGCATTTCCCAGACAAAAAAAGTTGTGGGAATTCATCACCACATCACCAGCCCTGCAAGAAATTCTTAAGGGAGTCTTTCATCTGGAATCTAAATAATAATGACCACTATCACAAATACAAATACACAAAAAGCAAAACCAACCATCAAAACAAAAATGCCAGCAAGAAAGAGAAATAAGCTAAATCATGCCACCTTAAATTTCCAACTAACATCAAAGAAGAGAAATAAAAGGGAAAGTAATGATCGAAAGATATTTAAATCATCTAAACAAAAAGCAATTAAATGACAGGAATTAAACAATATCTGTCAATAACTATTCTACCCTATGTGTGAATAGATTAAACACCTCATTCAAAAGATGCAGACTGACTGATTGGATTAAAAAGCTACACCCAAGTATATGCTGTCTTCAAGAGACCCACCTCACCTATAGAGACATACATATGCTAAAAGTGAAGGGATGGAAAAAACATATACCATGCAAATGGGAACCAAAGAACAAGCAGGAGTAGCTATTCTTATATCAGACAAAATAGACTTTAACCCAAAAACATAAAAAGAGACAAAGAAGTCCACTGTATAATGACAAAAGAATCTATCCAGCTAGAAGACATAACAATCATAAATATGTATGCACTTAATACTAGAGTACCCAGATATATAAAGCAAACACTCATAGACCTAAAGAAAGAAATAGGCCCTAATATGTTAATAGTGGGTGATCTGAACAAACCTCTCTCAGTACACGACAGATCTTCCATGCAACAAATCAAAAAAAGAGACACCTTTTAATCTACACCTTAGACCAACTGGACCTGGCAGATATATTCAGAACATTTCACCCGACAGCTAAAGAATATCCTTTCTTCTCATCAGCTCATGTAACATTCTCCAGGATAGACCACATATTAGGTCACAAATCTAGTCTCAGCAAATTTTTAAAAAATTGAAATCATTCCAAGTATCTTTTCAGACCACAATGGACTAAAACTGGAAATTAATAATAAGCAAAACTCTGGAATCTATACAAATACCTGAAAACTAAACAATAGGCTCCTGAATGACCTATGGGTCCAAGAAGAAATTAAACAGGAAATAAAAAAAATTTCTTGAAAGTAATGAAAATAAAGATACATCATACCAAAACCTGTGGGATACTGCAAAAGCAGTTCTAAGAGGAAAATTGAATGTGATAAATGCTTACATCAAGAGAATGGACAGACTTCAAATAAATGAACTCACACTACACCTCAAGGAACTTGAAAAACGACAGCAATCCAATCCTAAAGGTAGTCAATGCAAAGAAATAATTAAGATCAGAGTAGAACTAAATGAAATAGAGACCCAAAAAACAATAGAAAAGACCAATGAGTCAAAAAATTGTTTTTTTGAGAAGATAAATAAAACGGACAAACCATTAGCTAGGTTAACAAAAAAAAAAAGAAGAGAGAAGACCCAAATAACAAAATCAGAAATGAAAAGGGAGACATTACAAACAATACCGCAGAAATATGAAAAATCATTAGAGACTATTATAAACAACTTATGACAATAAATATGAAAACCTGGAAGATGTGGATAAGTACATACAAAGTACCCAGACTGAATCAAGAAAAAATAGAAAACCTGAACAGAACGATAACAAGCAACAAGACTGAAGCAGTAATCAGCAATCTTCTAACAAAGGAAAGTCCATGTCAGGATGGCTTTACAGATGAATTCCATCAAACTTCTAAAGAGGTATTAATACTAATTCTCAAACTATTCCAAAAATTGAAACAGAAGCTACTCTCCCAAACCCATTTTAGGAGGCTAACATAACTTGGATAACAAAACCAGATTAAGACAAAACAAAAAAAGAAAATTACAGGCCAATATCTTTGATGAACATACATGAAAAAATCTTCAACCAAATACTAGCAATCAGAATACAGCAGCATATTAAAAACATTATTTACCATGATCAAGTGTGATTCATCCTAGGGATGCAAGGATGGTTCAACATATGAAAGTCAATAAATGTGATGCATTACATCAATAAATTCAAGGACAAATACCATATGAGTATCTCAATAGATGCTGAAAAATCATTTGACAAAATTCAACATCTCTTCATGACGAAGACTCTCAAGAAATTAGGTATAGAAGGAAAGTATCTCAACAAAATAAAAGCCATCTATGACAACCCCTTTGCCAGGATCATTCCGAATAGGGAAAAACTGAGGGCTTTTCTGTTAAGAACAAGAACAAGACAAGGATGTCCAATCTCAACACTTCTATTTAACCTAGTACTGGAGGTACTAGCCAGAGCAATCAGGTAAGAGAAAGAAATAAAGGGCATCCAGTTTGGAAAAGATGAAGTCAAACTGTCTCTATTTGCAGATAACATGATACTATATATAGAAAAGCCTAAAGACTCTATCAAAAAACTCTTAAAGTTGGTTAATAATTTCAGTAACATTGCAGGATACAAAATAAATATTCCCAAATCAGTTGCATTTATATACTCAAATAGTGAACTAACAGAAAGAGAAATAAAGAAAGCAAGGCCATTTACAATAGTCATGAAAAAAATAAAATACCTAGGGACCAATTTAACCAAGGAGGTGAAAGATCTCTACAGTGAGAACTACAAACCACTACTGAAAGAAATAAAAGAAAGCAAAAAAGATGGAAATATATTCCAAGCTCTTGGATTGGAAGAATTAACATAGTGAAAATGTCTATACTACCCAAAGCAATCTACAGATCGAATGCAATCCCCATCAAAATACCAATGACATTCTTCACAGAAATGGAAAAAACAATCTTAGCATACATGTGGAACAACAAAAGACCCTGAATAGCCAAAGCAATGCTGAGCAAAAAAAATAAAGCCAGAGGCATAACACTGCCTGGCTTCAAATTATACTATAAAGCTATAGTAACCAAAACAACATGATACTGACATAAAAATAGACATTCGGACCAGTGGAGCAGAATTGAGAACCAGAAATCACCCCTCAGGCTTACTGATATTGAATAAAGCAACAAAAATCTACATTGGGGAAAAGACTGCTTCTTCAATAAGCAGTGCTGGGAAAATTGGATATCCATATGCAGATGAAACTAGATATGTACCTCTCACCATATACTAAAATCAACTCAAAATGGATTAAAGACTTAAGTATAAGACCTGAAACTGTAAAATTACCAAGGGAAAATACAGGTGAAACACTTCAGGAACTAGGTCTGGACACAGACTTTATGAACATGAGCCTGAAAGCACAAGCAACAAAAGAAAAAATAAATCAATGGGACTAGACCAAACTAAAAACTTTCTGCACAGCAAAGGAAACAATCAACAGAGTGAAAATGACAACCTATAAAGTGGGAAAAACATTTTTGCTAAGTATGCATCCAACAAGGGATTAATATCCATAACATACAAGGAACTCAAGCAATTATACAGTAAAAAATAAATAAATAAATAAATGATCCAATTAAAAAATGGGCAAAGGAGCTGAATAAATATTTTTCAAAGGAAGCCATACAAATGGCCAATAGGTACATGAAAAAATGCTCAACATCACTAGTCATCAGGGAAATGCAAATTAAAACCACATTTAGATTATCACTTCACCGGACTTAGATTGGCTATAATCAAAAGGTCGGTGAATAACAAATGCTGACGAGGGTATGGAGAGAAGGGAACACTCCTGCACTGTTGGTGGGACTGTAAGTTAGTACAATCACTATGGAAAACAATATGGAGGTTTCTCAAACAACTACAGATAGATCTTCCATACGAACCAGCAATCCCACTTCTGAGTATACACCCAGAGGAATGGAAATCTTCACTTCGAATGGATACCTGCACTCCCATGTTCTTCGCAGCTCTGTTTACAATAGCCAAGACATGGAACCCACCTAAATGTCCATCAATGGATGATTGGATATGGAAACTGTGGTATATATATGCCATGGAATACTACTCTGTCATAAAAAAGAATGAAATTCTCCCATTTGCAACAACATGGATGAGCTTGGAGAAACTTATGTTGAGTGAAATAAGCAAAGCACAGAGGGATAAATACCACATGTCCTCACTCGTAAGTGGGAGGTAAGAGAGAAAGAAGGAAGGAAAGAAAGACCACAGTGGTGTGTTGGACTTGCAGAGGGAGAGAACATACCTAGAGATACAAAGTGGAGTGGGGAAATAGGGGCGGGGGATGGAGGCTGGGGATAATTGGGTGGCAGACATAGTGTACAATCGCAGTTTGTGGTAATGGACATGCTGCCAGTATGTATGTGGCCTTTACATCTAGGGCACTAGGGTTACAATCAGCTTCGTATCTCATGAATATTCATAACCAAAAATAAAAATAAAAAGTTGTAGTAAAGACCTTATACATGGTTCCTCTTAGTGAGAAGTCTAAGTCATAGATTCAAAGATGGACAAGTTATTCTTTCAGGTCTCTGTAGACATCCTTCTTTAGGATGATATCTGATCATTTAACAAATATCTAGTATCCTGCTAAAATCCTTAGCTCCCAACATGATGGAATGTGCAACTTTTGTTGAGGTATGAGTAAGTTATGTACATATTGAATTATTGTGCATGTACAGACTTTTCTGATTTCATATCAATCAAGAGTTTCTGGGTACTAAATTTTGAGTCACAAATTTTCCATAGGTGACCTTCACACTATAATTGATTATCTTAGGAGTCCCAACATATTATCTGATATAACAATATGGAGAGGGAAAAAAAAATCAGTATGTAAACTCTGAAGTTAATTAATGTTAATTAAGATTACAATATGTGCCAGGTTCTTTGAAAGTAATTTCACATGCATTATTTCGTTTAATCTTCACAATTCTACTCTATTTCTGTTATCCCCGTTTTTATCAATGAAGGATTTAAGTAACCGAAAGCTTTCGTTGACCTTCAGAAGTAGGATGACCATCTTCTGAGCTTTCATTAGCACCTCCTGCTTATGCTCTTGCAACACTTATCCCAGGGCCCTGCAGTTGTTATTGACACCCTGCCTGCCACAGGATGAGTGCTTACTGTGAGTCATATACATACTCTCATTTAATTTAATCTTCACAAGAGGCTTTCATGTAGTTTTACTTTGACACAGATTTTAAAAAAAAAAATGTTTGAGAGTTTAAGTGACTTTCTTAAGTTCACACAGCTAGGACGGGTGTAGGCAGTTATTGATCTTAAGTATTTCTACTTCCAAGATGTGCTCCTACCCACTGGGCAACATTGCCTCTTGTTGATTTCCTTCCTGTTTGTATCTCTGAATTGTAAATGGACTGAAGGCACGAAACATATGTCATTCAATTTAAAAACTTCCTAATAGATGTTGAATCATCAAAAACCTGCTTCCAAGCTTACTTTCTTCACCGGATTTACTATCTAACCTTGAGAAACTCTCTTGCCCATTATGGGCCTTCCAGAGATGACACAAGCTGAGATTTTAAAAATAAGCTGGAGTTAGGTAGAGAAGGAAGCAGGGTCAGCATTTCTAGCAGGGAGAATATGGTATGATACATTCACAGAGCAGCCTTTAAATAGATATGGGTGGAGCAAAGAGAGAGTGGGGCTAAGTGGGGGAAAATGAGATCAGAGCTGTGGACAGAAGACAGGCCATTCACTACCTAGTGCACTAAGCCAAAATGTCTTAATTTATTTTCTGAATGGCTTACAATGCAAGTAAAGGATTTAAGCAAAGTGACATGGCCGTGTTTTGCGTGTTGGAAAGATCACTCCTGTGTTAATGTAAAGATCAGAGGACAATGTTGGAATGACCTAGGCAAGAAATTAATTATAGAACAAAGGCGAAGGCAGTGGGCGTGGCAGAAAAAGCTGCAGATATTAAGATTAAGAGGATGGATCTAAAGAATGGCACGACCCTCACATGTGAGGAAGAGGGAAGAGCCAAAGATGATTTCTGTTTTTCTGGCTTGAGTAACATGCTGGTTGTTGGGGTGCATTCACAAAAAGAAGGCTTATAGGAAGAATGAGCTTCCGGAGAAAAATAATGAATTTTAATTTTTGAATACTAAGCAGGTAGATAAATAAATCTTAGCTCAACAGAGTGATGTAGCCTGGATACACAGACCATCTTTTTGCAGGCTGAAAAAAGGTCACCCAAAGAAGGAAATAAAGAATGAAAAGGCCAGAGGTGATGGGACATAGTCCTTTGAGGAAAACTGGTAATTCACAATTATGTGGGAAAAGAGGTGCCCAAAGAGTCAGCGGTCCCAAAATAACTGACGAGGAGAAACTTCAAAAGGAAGCATGATGTAGAGTGTTGAATGCTGCAAAGGAATCAAAATTAAAATAAAAAGGGCTCCGTGATCACCATTTTATATCATTCTGGCCTCTAACATTTGTCAGTGCTTTGGCATGTGGCTTCTTTTCTACTAAATAGGACAAATAAAACTAATTATTTTCTGTGGACCCAGACATCCTTGGGTGTAGCATATGAAGCAAATCATGGTCTGTCCTCTTTTCCTTACCTCCCTTCCCCAAAGGCTAAACGTTTTTATACAAATGGAGTCTTGTATTGCAAGAAGAAAATGTATCTTAGGGGATGAAAGGTTGCAGGGGTGTAAGGTTTTATTCGTATACAAGATAATTAAGGATGTGTATGAGTATGCATATATGTGAACTTTGTCTTTTAGTGTCTCCTGATACCTTCTCTCTTATTTGCTTTCCATATAATTGTAACCCTCCATCCCAGCCCCCCCCCAAAAGAGACTGATAGTTTTGATACATCAAACAGGACTGTCTGCTTGGTTCTCTTCTTTTCTTTCTTTCCTTTTCAATATTTACATGCAGTTGAAAGTCCAAATGTCCATTAAGAATATAATTAGTCTCAAGAGTTAACTTTAACAAAACACAATATACATTCAGGAGAAAATACTCATTCTACCTGGTTTTCAGTGAAATCTATTATTCTCCATCAAAAAATCCTGCCAGTGCAGATGTCATCCCAGATGACTTATTACTTAAAAATGACAGCTGGACAAGAGTAGAATATTTCACATCTGTTTAAAATGTATGTATACATTATTAACACATTAACAATAATTGGGGAAATAAATTGATAAAATATACTGTCTTATCCTTAAACTTTAATTCAAAAGATTTCAGCAGGTATAGGAAAATGATAGTATAATTATGTGCCTCCCTTCATGAAATGTTAAATAACTTGCTAAGGTCACACAGAATAAGTGATGGAGTTAGAATTAAAACCCATAGCCATGCCCTTAACCACTACTGTCAGTTCTTGCAGAAGCTATTTGTGCTCTCATTCCTAGTGTTAAAAGACCCAGGTAAAGGAAGAAATCCACATGTAGAACATGCTTGAAAAGTGTAAGAACTACCTCATTATCCAATTCTGCCATCTGCCTGCTGAATTATGTGTGCAGTACCTGAAAACTGCAATAGAGCCAAGGGGTACATGCAGAGGTGGGAAATATGTATTAAAAATATCCTCAGAGTACCCGGGTTCACCTCCTTTCTGGAAGGAGGTTATGTGAGAGAACTGGGAGCAACTGGAGTGTGGGAAGCTTGCAAACTTAAACATTTAGAGAACCTGAAAAGAATTAGGAGAGTAAATACCCCAGAAAATATTTTCAGTAGTTGTCTACAAAGGGTTCCAGTAGAGTGTGTGTGTGTGTGTGTGTGTGTGTGTGTGTGTGTGTGTGTGTGTGTGCGCGTGCGTGTGCACGTGCATGCGTACATTCAAAATACTTGAACATGCAGGCTCAAATCAATACCTTATCTTTTGTTCTGGTTAGAAACACAGATACCTTCTTACTAGCAGGATAGAGACTACACAGACTTGAAGTCATTTCATGAATCTCTAGTTGAGGCCCCAAAAGAGCTGAAATGAAACAAGGAAACTAGAAGCAAAAATAAAATGAATTTTTATAACACCAGTTCCAGCTGATTAAAGCAATTGCCATTGTCTGATGAAGATATAAAGTGATAGAAGAAAAGTAGACTGAATATTAAGAACCAAGCTCCAAGCATGGTTCTACATCCAACAAATATCTACTTCAAACCTTTACTCGGGTCAATAGGATTTCTTAATAAACTGGATGTTCTTATTAGTACAAATGGATTTGACATTACCAAGATCTGACATCTTTGACAAGTTACTTCACCTTTATTGATATTAGTCTTCTTATTGCTAAAAGGGTTAATAATAGTACATATTCTATTGTTGGGTAGTGGATCTAAGCTACACTAAAATTACTCAGTAAATGTTAACTACATTGTTATCACTATGATGCCTGCTTTTATTGACATCTTTAATTCCTATCAAGTCTTATCATCAGAAATTTCTGTCAAAAAGTTAAAATTTGAGACAAGTCAGGAAAATTCTTGTATCAAACTAAAAACTTTTAAATTGGTATTATTCATATGTTCCCCAAACTAGAAATATGAACATCAGCTTCTTCATTCAAAGAGGTCACCAAATTTTCTAGAAATCGACCTTCAAAATTACTATTGAATCTTACTGCACTATTTTATCTGAACTCTGGAAATTACATGATGAATATTCTCAGTGTTTAAAAACAGACAAACAAACAAAAACCCAGAAAACCTGACCTTTGACCTATGAACTGCCACTCCATGTCTCTGTTCCTCTTTACAATAAATATTCTCAAAATGCTGTCTATAATCACCACCCCTACTACCATCCTCCTAGTTTCTCTTGAACAAATGACTCTCTCGTTCTAATCTATTATTCCATCAAAATAATTCTTATTGATGTCACACTGACCTCCCTAACGCTAAATCTAATTTTTAGTCCTAATCCTGACACAGAGGAGGTGTTCATTAAATTTTACTTCAGTGAATAATTTTTGTCACCTGCTATCATAACTTTTGTGCTTACAAGTTGGAATCCTTCACTTGACCTTATATACCTAAAGCGCAGGGACTATGATTTATTTCATCTAAGCACAGTGCTTGGCACAAGTATACATTCAATAAATGTTGCCAAATAAATACATTTTTTGTAATAAAGTTTCACTTTTACCCACACATGAAAGTGCCACCTTACTGTGCATACACTTTGCTATCAAATGTCCTTTCTCCCTCTTACCAAGACTCCTCATTAAGATACCTGACAATGAGTCATAGGTCTTCAGGGACTATCAGCACTCTTTCAAATGATACCTCAGATAGCTTAGGCTCCCCTGGCACTCAGTCTATGACAATTTCACACATGCCACACCCTTAGTATGTACCTCTTATCAGATTCACAAACTAACCTGTTACCCTTAGATTGCACTTAACCTTGTCTTCTTGCTACTCCGCCTTTTCTACTCTGGCTTAACTATCAAGAGGTATGAAAAAGAGTATATGAGATTGAGAACAGGGGAAACGAAGGGGCTGGCTTCTATTCTGCAATGCCCAAATTTTACATTGATAAATAATCTATATTATTTTCCAATCTGAGCTAAATAAAAACAAGCAAACAAACAACAAGAGCAAAACCAGTCATCTCTCTGGTGGAACTGATGATCCGTTCTCCCCACCTCCATTTACCTCTCATCATTGGGAAGAATAGAAGACAACAGCCTTCTGGATTATCATGTGTAAATAGAATCCAGGAGTTCACCAGGAATATGAAATACAAGAGACACGAGGAACATAATGAGGATTGGGCAAGGTAAGAAAGAGCATTTAAAAAGCCAGTGCTTGATGGACCTTTACTTTTTTCCACAAACAATATAGCTTTCTTTTAAATGAGGGTGTATGATCATGTTAGAAAGCATTTGGTTTAAAACAAACTTAGTGAATTAAAAAAAACCCAAAAAACCTCTAATCATAACTAAAGGATTCAAGCATATCAAGAGAGAATCCTCCCTTTTATAATACTGTCATATTCTGCTATATCTGTATTCACAGAGTTGATCTGAAGTATTTCAGCAATTAAACTCATTTTTAAATTATTAAACAAAGATGTTTTAGGCAATAGAAATCCAGCATGTAGCCACAGAAAAATAGTAGTTAAATGTAAACACTCAAAACACATGCAGAACACGCCATGTTTCTCCTGCTTCTCCTTCCTGGCAGAACTGACATCTAGGATGGAGTATGGATGCTGAAAGGCAAGGGACTCTCTTCTCAGTCTTCCTGCCAGCTAGGGTCTGGGTATATGACCCACTCTGGCCCAAAGGACCTGCAGCGAGTCTGCTGGTTTGAAGGATTGAGTACAGAGCTCTGAGTGGGGCTTGACCTCATGCTTTCTGACATGGCCGTGAGGAAGTGATGCTTAGAGCTGCTGCAGACACCTGGACCACCATGAGTGACAACTGTGACAGTGAGGATAGTGAACCTGAAGGACGGCAGGAGCCTGAGCCCTCACTGACTTCACTGAGCAATTCAGCCTCCCCATAACCCACTTATTATCACATGAAGAATAATACATCCTTACCGGTTGAGTCTTTCTAAGTGTAGACATTTTGTTACAATAAGCAGATGAAAGCAGTCTAGCTGCTAATCAATCGAACTATGCACTAAGGCCAGATTCTCAACTGTCAAATTCTAATGTGCAAGGACATTTCATTTGCTGTTAATGTATTAATTTGAGTCTCAAGATAAACAATGATTTCTACCTACTTCAAAGCAAATGTTATATGTTTAAAGCAGTTATAGATATAAAACTATGTAATAGAAGGTGTGATGAATAAGTTTATCTTGGCTCTTGTTAGGATGTAGCCATTGGAATAGAATAGAGTTTCTCAAAGTGTTTCATGGAATATTAGTTACTAAAGATGCTCCCAGAGAAGGTGGGTTTTATGGCCATGTAGGTTTAGGAAATGTTATGTATTTTAATCTGTCATAAATGTTCGATTGGACACTAATATTAAAAACACTGGGCAGCCCTGTGGTTTAAAAAAACAAATTAACTTTATTTATTCCATAATTTCCCAAATTTTTTCAGATAGCACCTATTAACATCCTCAAAACCTGGCTAATGGATTTATCTAGAGGACTATTGAAATCCCTCTCATCTCTACAGTTTACAATTGGAGATAGTTGCTGGTCATGTCAGCAAGCTCCCCTTGTGCTGATGCTACTACAACATAATACCCACTGTATTTGTCCGTTTCTGTTGCTTATAACAAATTATACAGAACTAGGTAATTTTTAAAGAAAACAAAATTTATCGCTTACAGTTTCAGAGGCTGGAAGTCCAATGTCCAGGGAGTACAACTGGTGAAGGCTTTCTTTGGTGGTCACTTCAGTGATGGCTGGGTATCAAAATGCAAAATGGTGGAGCAGAGAGAGAGATGCTAACCCCCTCATGCACTCTTCTTTTAAAGCCCTCCAAACCACCCCCTTGACCACCATTATTAATCTATTCACTACAGCATGGTCCTACAATCTAATCACCAATTCAAGGCTCCACCTGTCAATGACCATAATATTTTCCACCCTCAATGGTTACAGTGGGAATAATATTCTGGGGGAACATTCAACCCAAGGCACTCATGGACACACCTCTGTTCTACTAGAAGATTTTTGAGGGGAGATTTTGAATAAGTTGATGCCCCATAATGTTTCCTCCCAATACACACCCACACCCACACACACACACACACACACGCACACACACAAACACACACACACGACTGTATGTCTTTTACCCAGCACTGTGGCCTCCCAAATTTCCCATTATATTTATTTACAAGGTGATAGGAAATGGTAGATGCATCAGACACCACCAATGAGTAAGCTACTTTGTAAAGCACCATCTAACATTTTCCATCATCCAGATTCTGTCCCCAACACAATTGTTTGGTAAACTGTATCACTCAATTTTTTTACCTCTACATACTAGTTCTAAATATGAGATTTCACCATGCTACTATATCTCTTTGACAAGATATATATTCATCACATCGCAAATAGTATATTTGTTAGAGAAGTAGAATGGAGTAATAATTAATAGCACAGACATTAGAGTCAAAAAGACTTGGGAACCAATATTAATTGCACAACCTTGAACATGTTACATAACAACTCTAAACATCAGATTTTCTTCAGTAGAATGGGCATCATAATATCTTCCATAAATGTTCTTATAAGGTTTATATGAGAAACCCAAGGAAAAGCAAACCATATAGTGTGTCTGATACTTGGTGAACATTCAATAAATGCTACTTATGATTATTATTTTTAAAATACCTATACAGATCTTCTGAATGTGTCAATAATTTCTTAAGGACAGGAGCTATATATTCATTATTATACCTCCCAAAACTTAGAAGATTACCAATAGCATCATAGGTATTGATAGAGAATTGAGTCAAAAAGAATTTAAAATAAATGAATCTGAATTTAAACTGAACCACCAAAAAAGGACCCCCAGAGAGGCCTGGAGAGCTGCCAGGCTCATGTACCCCGAGGCACCTGTGCCAGAGCAGGTAGGCACCTCTGAGGGGCCCACAGCCCAGGCCAGTGCACACCACCAAGAGAGGCTCTAAAGCTGCCAGGACCACGGGACCCCACACCACCCACGTCAGAACAGGTAGGCACCACTGCACAACTCACAGCCCAAGCCATTCCCCATGGCCCAGAGAGGTCTGTGCCTCCAGCCCACAGGCACTGAGGCAGCCCTGCCAAATTGGCAGTGCTGTCAGGATCCCAGCCAGACATTAAGGCCAAAAGAGTGGACTGTGAAATCCCCTGCCACAGTGAATAAACAACAAAGGAAAGATACCAGAAAAATGAAAAATCAAGAAAGTACACTACCACCAAAGGGTAATAATAACTCTCAAGGTTTAGATCCTATAGAACAGGAAGTCCTTGAAATGACAGACAAGGAATTTCAAGCGATAATTCTAAGGAAACTAAATGAGATGCAAGAAAACTCAGTTAGACAACACAATGAAATGAGAAAAAGTATACAGGACCTGAAAGAAGAAATGTACAAAGAAATCAATGCCCTGAGAAAGAATGTAGCAGAGCTTGCTAAGCTGAATAATTCATTCAACAAAATAAAAAACACAAGAGAGAGTTTAATCAGCAAGGTAGAAAAAGCAGAAGAGAGAATATCTGACCTTGAAGATGGGTTGTTTGAAATAACACAGGCGGACAAAAAAAAAAAGAAAGAAAGAAAAGAAAAGAAAAAAGAGTTAAAAACATTGAAGAAAATCTAAGAGAGATAACAAACAACCTTAAGCACTCAAATATTTGAATCATGAGTATTCTAGAAGGGTAGAAAAAAGAAAATGGCATTGAAAATACACTCAATGAAATAATGGCATAAAACTTCCCAGGTATAAGGAAAGACACAGATCTTCAGATTCAGGAGGCTCAAAGATCCCCAAACATATTCAACCCAAAATGGTCTGCTCTAAGACATGTTATACTCAAACTGGCAAAACTCAAAGACAAAGAGAGAATCTTAAAAGCTGCAAGAGAGAAGCATCAAATCACCTATAAGGGAGCCCCAATCAGACTAACATCAGACTTCATCACAAACCCTAAAAGCTAGAAAGGAATGGGATGATATATTCAAAATACTAAAAGACAGAGATTGCCAGCCAAGAATACTCTACCCCACAAGGCTATCCTTCCAAAATGAAGGGCAAAAAGTATTTTCTCAGACAAACAAAAACTGCGGGAGTTCACTACAACATGACCACCCTTACAAGAAATTCTCAAGGGAGTAGTGGGTTTGGTACCTGAAAAATAACTACCACTGCCATAAAAATTCAAGAAAAATCAAAAACAACTAGTATAATAAAAGTGACATCCATGAAGAGAAAACAAAAAAAAAAAGGCAATCTACACCCCAAAGAACCAACAAATACAGAAAACAAGCAGTAAATCAGAAAGAAAGGAAAAAAAGACACTTAAGACATCCAAACAAAAATCAATAAAATGCTAGGAGTAAATCAACACATTTCAATAACAACTCTTAATGTAAAAGGCTTAAATTCCCCAATCAAAAGATGCAGACTGGCTGACTGGAATAAAAAGGAGGACCCAACTATATGCTGCTTTCAAGAGACCCAACTCACCCATAAAGACTCACATAGACTAAGAGTGAAAGGATGGAAAAAGATTTACCATGCAAACAGAAATGAAAAACGAGCTGGAGTAGCTATTCTGATATCTGATAAAATAGACTTTAAAGTAAAAACCATAAGAAGAGATAATGCGGGCCACTACATAATGATAAAAGTATTGATGCATCAAGAAGACATAACAATCATAAATATAAACGCACCCAATGTTGGAGCAACCAGATTTATAAAACAAAATCTACTAGACCTAAAGAAGGAAATATACACTAATACCATAACAGCAGGGGACCTGAAAACCCCACTGTCATTATTGGACAGATCATCTAGGCAAAGAATCAGCAGAGAAACACAAAATCTAAACAATACTCTAGGGGTTTCAAGATGGCGGCGGCTGCGGCAGCTGGCGCGGAGTAGCTGAGATGTAAAAGGCGGCCACTGGGCCTCAGGCAGCCGGAAAACTTGTGGACCTTCCTCTCACCATCTCTTAAGGGAGGACTACAGCTGCTGGCCGGTCATGGGGGCTCAACGCCACTTTGCCCCCGGCAGGAGAGGCTGCCTCATTTACAGGCAACAGCTTTGAAGTGTGTAGCAGGAAAAGAACTGATTCTTAGCTGCAAAAGCGAGTCTTGAAACAGGGAACACAGTGCCAGGGCTGCTGTGGATGCAGCCAGGATCCAGGAGCCTGGGGCCGCGCTGAAGGCGGCCAGCTGCCCTATTCAGGATTCGAGGTTTCAGACCGGCATTATAGAAGACTCCTGGGAGCGCCCGAGCCGCGCCGTGACTGAACAGCCCAAGGCGGCAGCGCCGAGAACACGGAAGGCGACAAACCAGAGACAGAGAGCGAGCACCCGACCTGGCACAGCACTGTGAGTGATCCCTGGCACAGCTCTGTTCGGGGGGTGGATGCCCATGCGGCTCCCGCCTGCACCACCAGGCCACTCACCACCCCGGTGCTGCCTCCATTTTCCCAGGTGCGGGCAGCTCCGCCCTGCTCGGCCATCACTGAGCCCATTTGCTTGGCCTGGCGCGGGGCTTTCCAGAGCCTGCAGGCCGGCCTCCTCTCCCACTCCCTCTGCAGTTCTCTGGCAGGGCTGGGGGCGTGGGGCGTCCCGACCAGTGTTGGGAGGGCAAGGAAGTACGGGCGGGCCAACTGTCACTCCACCACACCCTGGACTCCTGCCCCGGTAAACTTCCTGTTACTGGGAGGCAGATACCATCTCTGCGACCACCAGTTTGGAAAAAAGCCTAACGAATTTCTGGTTGGGAATAGTGTGGTAGGAGAGTTCTCAGGTCCGCTTGAACCTGCTGGAGAGCAGGCTACAGGCGGGCACTAGACTCGGTTTATACCCGGCGGATACAAAGGTGAAAAAGACCCGAGAAAGATCTACACAGTGCTACAAAGGCACCCAGAGAGACCGGTCGTCTGTGCCTAGCAGAAACCTGGTAGACTTCCTGGGTGAGGCGGGGCTGAGCAGGGTCTTGAAGGCCCAGCTGAAAGACGAGGGGTGCAGAAGACACACCCCAGCCCAGCACAGTGTGCACAGAGGGGGGAGACGTGCGGCCAGGGAGGCGGAGACTCAACAGAAACCGCAAACCCGGTGGGGTCGCCACTGCACGATCTAACAGCCTGGGCCAGAGCACACGGAACGGGGAGAAGTCCTGTACAGGAAGTGAAAGCTTAACAGAGATCACACACCCTGTGGTACGTGATCCACCAGCCCAGCAGAGTCCAAGCTGACCAGAAAGGTGGATCCTCAGAGAAGCCCAAACCCGAGGCAACCACACACACAAGACACTAGAGGCCAACTGAGCAGTCACGGCGGGAGCCATACCAAATTGGCAACCACAGCAACATCCTAGTTAGTCATTAGTCTCAAACCGGTGGACTGTGAAACCCCCTGCCACAATGAATAAACACCAAAAAAAAGACACCAGAAATACAAAAAAAAGAAAGTATACCACCAAAAGTTAATAAATCTCATACTCTAGATCCTATAGAACAAGAAGCCCTTGAAATAACTGACAAGGAATTTCGAGTGATAATTCTAAGGAAACTGAATGAGATACAAGAAAACTCAGCTAGACATCATGATGAAATGAGGAAAAGTATACAGGATCTGAAAGAGGAAATATACAAGGAAATCAATGTCCTGAAAGAAAATGTAGCAGAACTTGCTGAACTGAAGAAGTTATTCAGCGAAATAAAAAACACAACGGAGAGTTTAACCAGCAGGCTTGTCGAAGTTGAAGAGAGAACCTCTGAACTTGAAGATGGGCTGTTTGAAATAACACAAGCAGACAAAAAGAAAGAAAAAAGAATCAAGGACATTGAAGAAAATCTGAGAGAGATATCAGACAACCTCAAGCGCTCAAATATCCGAGTCATGGGTATTCCAGAAGGGGAGGAAAATAGAGATTCCATTGAAAACATATTCAACAAAATAGTGGCAGAAAACTTCCCAGGTATAGGAAAAATCACAGATCTTCAGATCCAGGAAGCTCAACGATCTCCAAACGTATTCAACCCAAAAAGGCCTTCTCCAAGACATGTCATAGTCAAATTGGCAAAACTCAGAGACAAAGAGAGAATCTTAAAAGCTGCAAGAGAGAAGCGTCAAATCACCTATAAGGGAGCCCCAATCAGGTTAACATCAGACTTTTCATCACAAACCCTAAAAGCTAGAAAGGAATGGGATGATATTTTCAAAATACAAAAAGACAAAGATTGCCAGCCAAGAATACTCTACCCTGCAAGGCTATCCTTCCGAAATGAGGGGCAAATAGTATATTTCTCAGACAAACAAAAACTGCGGGAGTTCACTACCACACGACCACCCTTACAAGAAATCCTCAAGGGAGTACTGGGTTTGGTTCCTGAAAAATAACTACCACTGCCATAAAAACCTAAGAAAAATCTAAACCCGCTAGTACAATAAAAATGGCATTCATGAAGAGAAAACAAGCTAACAAAAACACTATCTACAACCCAAGTAACCAACAAACAAAGAAACCAAACAGTAAATCAGAAAGCAAGGAACAAAAGACACCTAAGACAACCAAACAACCAATAAAATGCTAGGAATAAATCAACACCTTTCAATAACAACTCTTAATGTTAAAGGCTTAAATTCCCCAATTAAAAGACACAGACTGGCTGACTGGATCAAAAAGCAGGACCCAACTATATGCTGCCTACACGAGACCCACCTCACCCATAAAGATTCACACAGACTAAGAGTGAAAGGATGGAAAAAGATTTACCATGCAAACAGAAAAGAAAAACGAGCTGGAGTAGCTATTCTTATATCTGACAAAATAGACTTTAAACTAAAAACCATAAAAAGAGACAATGAGGGACACTACTTAATGATAAAAGGACTGATCCATCAAGAAGACATAAAAATCATAAATATGTACGCACCCAGTGTTGGAGCAGCCAGATTTATAAAACAAACTCTATTAGACCTAAAGAAGGAAATAGACACTAATACCATAATAGCAGGGGACCTGAACACTCCACTGTCAATATTAGACAGATCATCTAGGCAAAGAATCAGTAGAGAAATACAAGATCTAAACAAGACTCTAGACCAATTGGAATTGGCAGATATCTACAGAACATTCCACCCAACAACCTCAGAATATTCATTCTTCTCATCAGCACATGGATCATTCTCCAGGATAGATCACATATTAGGTCACAAATCAAGTCTCAATAAATTCAAAAAAATTGCAATTATCCCATGTATCTTCTCAGACCACAATGGATTAAAACTAGAAATTAATAACAAACAAAACTCTGGAAACTATACAAACACATGGAAATTAAACAGCATTCTATTTAATGACATATGGGTCCAAGAAGAAATCAAGCAGGAAATCAAAAAGTTTATTGAAACTAATGAAAACAATGATACATCATACCAAAACCTGTGGGATACTGCAAAAGCAGTATTGAGGGGAAAATTTATTGCATTAAATGCTCACTTCAGAAGAATAGAAAGATGGCAAGTGAACAACCTAACACTTCACCTTAAAGAACTAGAAAAACAAGAACAATCCAAACCTAAAGTTAGCAGACGGAAAGAAATCATTAAGATCAGAGCAGAACTGAATGAAATTGAAAACCAAAAAACAATTCAAAAGATCAACGAATCAAAAAGTTGGTTTTTTGAAAAGATAAATAAAATAGACAAACCATTAGCATGGCTAACAAAAAAAAGAAGAGAGAAGACTCAAATAACAAAAATTAGAAATGAAAAAGGCGATATTACAACTGATTCATCTGAAATACAAGGAATCATTCGAGACTACTATAAACAACTATACACCAACAAATTTGAAAATCTGGAGGAAATGGATAAATTTCTGGACACACACAAGCTCCCAAAACTGAACCGTGAAGACGTAGAAAATTTGAACAGACCAATAACAATAAAGGAGATTGAAGCTGTTATCAGAAGGCTCCCAACAAAGAAAAGCCCAGGACCAGATGGATTCACAGCAGAATTTTACCAAACATTCAAAGAGGAATTGACTCCGATTCTTTACAAACTATTCCACAAGATTGAAATGGACGCAAATCTCCCAAACTCATTCTATGAAGCAAACATCATCCTGATACCAAAACCAGGTAAAGATATAACCAAAAAAGAAAACTACAGGCTGATATCCTTGATGAATATAGATGCAAAAATCCTCACTAAAATACTAGCAAACAGAATACAGCAACACATACGAAAAATTATTCATCACAATCAAGTGGGATTCATCCCAGGGATGCAAGGTTAGTTCAACATACGCAAATCAATAAATGTGATACACCATATTAATAAACTCAAACACAAGGACCATATGATCATCTTTATAGATGCTGAAAAAGCATTTGATAAAGTTCAGCACTCATTCATGACAAAGACCCTCTATAAGTTAGGTATAGAGGGAAAGTATCTCAACATAATTAAAGCCATATATGCCAAACCCACTGCCAATATCATCCTGAATGGGGAAAAGCTGAAAGCTTTTCCTTTAAGAACAGGAACTAGACAAGGATGCCCACTCTCACCACTCCTATTCAACATAGTGTTGGAAGTACTAGCCAGAGCAATCAGAGAAGAGAAGGAAATAAAGGGCATCCAGATTGGAAAAGATGAAGTTAAACTGTCCCTGTTTGCAGATGACATGATCCTATATATCGAACAGCCTAAAACCTCTACAAAAAAACTGTTGGAATTGATAAATGATTTCAGCACAGTAGCAGGATACAAAATCAACACACAAAAATCAGTAGCATTTCTTTTCTCCAATAGTGAACTTGCAGAAGGAGAAATCAAGAAAGCCTGCCCATTTACAATAGCCACCAAAAAAATAAAATACTTAGGAATTGAGTTAACCAAGGAGGTGAAAAATCTCTATAATGAGAACTACAAACCACTGCTGAGAGAAATTAGAGAGGATACAAGAAGATGGAAAGATATTCCATGCTCTTGGATTGGAAGAATCAACATAGTGAAAATGTCCATACTACCCAAAGTGATATACAAATTCAATGCAATCCCCATCAAAATTCCAAAGACATTTTTCTCAGAAATGGAAAAAACTATTCAGACATTTATATGGAACAATAAAAGACCACGAATAGCCAAAGCAATGCTCAGCAAAAAAAATAAAGCTGGAGGCATAACACTACCTGACTTTAAGCTATACTACAAAGCTATAATAACCAAAACAGTATGGTACTGGCATAAAAACAGACACACTGACCAATGGAATAGAATAGAGAATCCAGAAATCAACCCACACACTTACTGCCATCTGATCTTTGACAAAGGCACCAAGCCTATTCACTGGGGAAGGGACTGCCTCTTCAGCAAGTGGTGCCGGGATAACTGGATATCCATATGCAGGAGAATGAAACTAGATCCATACCTCTCACCGTATACTAAAATCAACTCAAAATGGATTAAGGATTTAAATATACACCCTGAAACAATAAAACTTCTTAAAGAAAACATAGGAGAAACACTTCAGGAAATAGGACTTGGCACAGACTTCATGAATATGACCCCAAAAGCACGGGCAACCAAAGGAAAAATAAACAAATGGGATTATATCAAACTAAAAAGGTTCTGCACAGCAAAAGAAACAATTAAAAGAGTTAAAAGACAACCAACAGAGTGGGAGAAAATATTTGCAAAATATACATCTGACAAAGGATTAATATCCAGAATATATAAGGAACTCAAACAACTTTACAAGAAGAAAACAAGCAACCTAATTAAAAAATGGGCAAAAGAGCTAAGTAGGCATTTCTCTAAGGAAGATATACAAATGGCCAACAGACACATGAAAAAATGCTCAACATCACTCAACATCTGGGAAATGCAAATCAAAACCACACTGAGATACCATCTAACCCCAGTTAGGATGGCTAAAATCCAAAAGACTATGAACGATAAATGCTGGCGAGGCTGCCGAGAAAAAGGAACTCTCATACATTGTTGGTGGGACTGCAAAATGGTACAGCCTCTATGGAAAATGGTATGGAGGTTCCTTAAACAATTGCAAATAGATCTACCATATGACCCAGCCATCCCACTGTTGGGAATATACCCAGAGGAACGGAAATCATCAAGTCGAAGGTATACCTGTTCCCCAATGTTTATCGCAGCACTCTTTACAATAGCCAAGAGTTGGAACCAGCCCAAATGCCCATCATCTGATGAGTGGATATGGAAAATGTGGTACATCTACACAATGGAATACTACTCAGCTATAAAAACGAATGAAATACTGTCATTTGCAACAACATGGATGGACCTTGAGAGAATTATATTAAGTGAAACAAGTCAGGCACAGAAAGAGAAATACCACATGTTCTCACTTATTGGAGGGAGCTAAAAATTAATATATAAATTCACACACACACACACAAACCGGGGGGTGGGGGAAGAAGATATAACAACCACAATTATTTGAAGTTGATACAACAAGCAAACAGAAAGGACATTGTTGGGGGGGAGGGGGGGAGGGAGAAGGGAGGGAGGTTTTGGTGATGGGGAGCAATAATCAGCTACAAGTATATCGACAAAATAAAATTTAAAAAAATAATAATAATAATTTTAAAAATGAAAAAAAAAATAAATAAATAAAATAAAAAAATAAATAAACAATACTCTAGACCAATTGGACTTGGCAGATATCTACAGAACATTCCATCCAACAACCTCAGAATATTCATTCTTCTCATCAGCACATGGATCATTCTCCAGGATAGATCACATGTTAGGTTACAAATCAAGTCTCAACAAATTCAAAAAAATTGGAATTATTCCATGAATTTTTTCAGATCACAATGGATTAAAATTAGAAATCAATAACAAATGAAACTCTAGAAACTATACAAACACATGGAAATTAATAGTATTCTACTTAGTGACATATAGGTCCAAGAAGAAATTAAAGAGGAGATCAAAAATTTATTTAAACTAACAAAAATAATGATACATCATACCAAAGCCTGTGTGATACTGGAAAAGCAGTACTAAGGGGGAAGTTTATTGCATTCAATGCTTACGTCAGAAGAATGGAAAGATGGTGTGTAAACAACCTAACACTTCACCTTAAAGAACTAGAAAAACAAGAATTATCCAAACCCAAAGTTAGCAGACAGAAAGAAATAATTAAGGTCAGAGCAGAACTTAATGAAATAGAATCTCCCCCAAAAAAACAAAAGATCAGTGAATCAAAATTTGGTTTTTTGAAAAGATAAATATAATTGACAAACCATTAGCAATGCTAACTAAAAAAAGAAGACAGAAGACCCAAATAACAAAAATTAGAAATGAAAAAGGTGATATTACAACTGATATCTCAGAAATACAAGAAATCATTAGAGACTACTATAAACAACTATATGCCAACAAATTTCAAAATCTGGAGGAAATGGATAAATTTCTGGACACACACACACAAACTACAAAACTGAGCCAAGAAGATTTAGAAAATCTGTACAAACCAATAACAGTAAAAGAGATTCGAGCTGTTATCAGAAAGCTCCCCACAAAGAAAAGCCCAGGACCAGATGGGTTTGCTGCAGAATTCTACCAAACCTTCAAAGAGGAACTGATACCAATTCTCTACAAACTATTCCAAAAGATTGAAACAGAGGCCATTCTCCCAAACTCATTCTATGAGCAAGCATCACCCTGATACCAAAACCAGACAAATATACAACAAAAAAAGAAAACTATAAGCTGATATCCTTGATGAATATAGATGCAAAAATCCTCAATAAAATACTAGCTAACAGAATACAGCAACACATATGCAAAATTATACACCATGATCAAGTGAGATTCATCCCAGGGATGCAAGGTTGGTTCAACATATGCAAATCAATAAATGTGATACACCACATCAGTAAAATCAAAGATAAAGACCATATGATCATCTCTACAGTTGGTGAAAAAGCACTTGAAAAATTGAACATTCTTTCATGATAAAGACTTTCTACAAGTTATGTATAGATGGAAAATATCTCAACACCATTAAAGCGATATATGATAAGCCCACTGCCAATATAATTCTGAATGGGGAAAAGCTACCCACTTTCACCATTCCTATTCAACATAGTGTTGGAAGTACTAACCAGGGCAATCAGAGAAGCGTAAGAAATAAAGAGCATCCAGATGGAAAAGATGAAGTCAAAATATCCCTGTTTGCAGGTGATATGATCCTATATATTGAACACCCTAAACCCTCTACAGAAAAACTCTTTGAGTTCATAAATGATTTTAGCAAAGTTGCAGAATACAAAATCAACACACAAAAATCAGTAGCATTTCTATACTCCAACAGTGAACATGCAGAAAAAGAAATAAAGAAAGCCAGCCCAGGGCTGGCCCCATGGCTCACTCGGGAGAGTGTGGCACTGGTAGTGCTGAGGTCATTGGTTCAGATCCTATATATGGATTGCCAGTATGCTCACTGGCTGAGCATGGTGTGGACTACACTGTGCCGAGGGTTGCGATCCCCTTACCACTCCAAAAAAAAAAAAAAAAAAGAAAGGAAATCCAGCCCATTTACAATAGCCACCAAAAAAATAAAATACTTAGGAATACAGTTAACCAAGGATGTAAAAAATCTCTATAATGTAAACTACAAACCACTGTTTAGAGAAATTAAAGAGGACACAAGAAGATGGAATGATATCCCATGCTCTTGCATTGGAAGAATTAACATTGTGAAAATGTCCATACTACCAAATTGATCTACTGATTCAACACAATCCCCATCAAAATTCCAATGACATATTTCTTAGAAATGGAAAAAAACTTTCCATGGAATAACAAAAGACCATGCATAGCCAAAGCAATCCTGAGCAAAAAAATAAAGCTGGAGGCGTAACACAGCCTGACTTTAAACTATACTACAAAGCTCTAATAACAAAAACAGCATGGTACTGGCATGTAAAAAGGAAACATGGATTAATGGAATAGATTAGACAATCCAGAAATCAACCCATACACGTACAACCATCTGATCTTTGACAAAAGCACCAAGTCTACACACTGGGGAAGGAACTGCCTCTTCAGCAAATGGTTCTGGGAAAACTGGATATCCATATGTAGGAGAATGAAACTAGACCTATAACTCTCATCATATACCAAAATCAACTCAAAATGGATTAAAGAATTAAATATACACCCAGAAACAATAAAACTCCTTAAAGAAAACATAGCGGACACTTTCCAGGAAGTAGGATTAGGCATAGACTTCATGACTATGACCCTAAAAGCAAGGGCAACCAAAGGAAAAATAAACAAATGGGTTTATATCAAAGTCAAAAGCTTCTGCACAGCAAAAAAGCAATTAACAGAGTTAAAACACAACCAACAGAGTGGGAGAAAATATTTGCAAAATATACATCTGACAAAGGATTAATATCCAGAATATACAAGCAACTCAAACAACTTTATAATAAAAAAACAAGTAACCCAGTTAAAAAAGGGCACAGGAGCTGCATTGGCATTTCTCAAAGGAAGATATATGAATGGCCAACAGACACATGAAAAAATGCTCAACATCCCTTAGCATTTGGGAAATGCAAATCAAAACCACACTGAGATGCCATCTCACACCAGTTAGGATAGCTAATATCCAAAGGACTGAGAATGATAAATGCTGACAAGGTTTTGGAGAAAAAGGGAGCCTCCTACACTGTTGGTGGGACTGCAAAATTGTGCAGCCTTTATGGAAAATGGTATGGAGTTTCCTCAAACAATTACAGGTAGATCTACCCTATGACCCAGCTATCCCACTGCTGGGAATATACCCAGAGGAATGGAAATCACATTGAAGGGATACCTGTACTCCTATGTTCTTTGCAGCACTATTTACAATAGCTAAGAGTTGGAACCAACCCAAGTGACCATCATCAGATGAGTGGATAAGGAAACTGGTTTATCTACATAGTGGAATACTACTCTGCTCTAAAAAAGAATGAAATACTATCATTCGCAGCAACATGGATGGGCTTAGACAAAATTAAATTAAGTGAAACAAGTTAGGCACAGAAAGAGAAATACCACATATTCTCACTTATTTGTGGAAGCTAAAAATAAATAAGTAAATACACATACAAATGTCAGGGGCAGGGAAGAAGACACAACAATCACAATTCCTTGAACTTGTTAAGACAAGCAAGCAGATATGATGTTGATGGGTGGGAGCAGGGAGAGGGAGAGGGGAGGGAGGATTTGGTAAAGGGACATGAAAATCAACTACATTGTATATTGATAAAATAAAATAAAATGAAGTAAAATAAAATAAAAATCATGTTACAAAAGACAAAATAATATATTAAAATCAAGTATACACTGAAGTTCAGCTAATAATTTTTATTTAATAAAAATTTTTTAAAAAATAAATAAATGAAAAATAAACTGAACCACCTAATTTCAATGAAGTAACACCTAGTGAGAATCATAGTCATTCAGCTACTTACAAAAAAGTATGGTGATGGAGATTTTTTAAAAATTTTCCTATTTAATACATAGTCCAGTTCACCTCTACAAATACTGGAGAAACTTAGTATTTGTATTCCATCATAAATTTCAAAAGAAAAGCTGAAGAAAATTCCTCAAAAACCTCAGTTCCAGAGGTTTCAATAACGATAGCTCATCACTTTCATGCTCTGTTTGAATGTAATTCTTTCGTAAATGCCCAAGAAAAATGTTATGTTGCCCCTCTAGAGAGAGTGATTGCTGGCTGAATTAGCCACTTAAATGTCATCAGCTGTTTTTCAAAGTACCCAGGGGATCTTTGATGTGTTACACCACATAGCAACAAACCAGTAAACACCAATTAAGATCTTTAGGTATGACTTGGAAGTTTTTTTCCTCTGTCTAGAACCTTCAGGATCCCCCAAGACACCACAGTTCTAACATTCACTTCGTCTTTCTCCCTCCTTGGCTTATACCTGCATAGCAAAAAAATTGATTAAAAAAGGTCCTGGCATCACTGACAAATATATTAAGACAACAAGAGAACCCAGACTACTCAAAGTTAGTAGAATCAAAATTGTTAACTAGATTGATCTCCTCGGTTGCAGGTATAACAGGACAGGTAGCAGTCATGGCCCTCTTCTGAACTTCTGCCCCTACCCACCACTGGAAATATGTTTGCTGTTAATTTGTCATTATTGTCCTCATACAAAGAGCCCCTTTTTATTAACAGGTGCAGACAAAGCTTGGAAAAGCTACACAAAAAGGACTCAATAAAAAAAAGAGAGGTGGCCTTGCTGAGAAGGTAGTTCTTTCTGATTTTCTGTAATAGACTTCACTTTGCCATGAAATTAAATTTATAGTATATCTACTAGACACTGGGAATCCAGCAAAGCTTTGCCATTCCCTGTCTTGACATTAAAGCAGGCATTTTCATGGGGAGGCCATTTCAAGCAAAATAACTGGTTATGTGAGCCGTTTACAGAAAGCCTTTATTTACAAAGAAAATGGATAGTAGGCCCTACCATTTCCAGAAACTGTTAGTATACAGGCACCCATTCAAATTTTGTTTTCCATTGAGAATACACCTAAAAAGATAGATGTAACATTAGACAATGGGAAGCTTTTTGGCCTAGTACAACACCTCCGTGTTTATTATTCAGACTCATAATCTAGCATTTATCAGGTGGCAGCCTGCAAATGGAACAGCAAATCATATTTCAATAGCAGGAGATCCCATCATAATAAGTACCCAGCCTGTGACTTCAGTGCTACAGTGGCTATTGCATCAGGCAGCACAGAGGGCTGAGCTTCATCCAGAAAGGGATCTGCATCAAGTAAGCACTCAGTCCTGAGCCTGAGACAACTGCCCAGCCTACGTACCCAGTCCTGTGGTAAAGTGAGCTGATGGTGACCTACCTTGTTTTGGGCCTCTACTGTGGCTTCAATTTCCATTTATGCAACCAGTTTAAAAGTTCAAAGAAATAGAATTAAAAAGTCAGACAATTCGAAAGAAAAACTTTTGTGAGATTAGGTTACGGCAAGGTGGGAAGGAATGCTGCATATTGGAGAGCATGTGTTTATCAGAGAAAACTCTAGGTCTTATTTAAATCTTTTAAATAACAACATCAGAAGGCTGAATCATGCTACAAAATATAAGAAGAATGAGGAAAAAATAAGCTTATTAAGGATCGTTAATAAAAATGTTCAACAAGCAGACAATTTCCTGCTAGCATGGCTCTTCGAGATCATCTGGTTTGAATTCCCATTCATAAATGACAAAGCTAAGACTCAACTAAGTGACTTGCCCAATGACAAGCCTGTACTGAAAACCAAGTCTGCAGATCCCCAACTCAATTATCGTTCCACCATGATGTGCAGCTTCTGAAAAAGATCTGGTAATAGTAATATTCAGACTCAAGCCTTCTAAATGCCTGGAACTTTAATCAAGTTAATTCTTGATATTGTTCATTAAACAGAATTTCTTTTGCTCTAAAGCTTAATGTTACACAAGCACCACAGTCTACACATTGATTAACCTACTCTGCATCATACGATAATACAAGAAAACTAAAACAACATTTTAGAACATAGACAGCCTAATAGCACTGAAACAATAATTAACACAATTCCTCCAGGCAAGCACTGGGTAAAGAGAAGACAAACAAAAGCCAGCCACAGCAAACTGTTTGTGTAAGATTAACCACGGCAGCATTCCCACAGCAAGAAGAAACCCTTTAAGGATTACAAATACATAGCCTGGATCCTGGTGCACAACTGTAGTTGGTGGGAAATAAGCCACTCACCTTGCATGAAGATCTAATGAACAAACCTGCTCTCCTAAGAAGAAACTTCAGAACAAACTTTGACAGAGATACATGGAATGTGGAAGCTGGAAGTTACCTGAACGAGGCTTAGGTTTATTACCTCTTTTAACATGTGGTAACACCAAGGTCTCAAGAGGTTGCATGGTTTCCTTAAGTTCATAGTTCATTGGGCAGACAATTTCCTTTTTATAGAGCAAGTCTAAGGCCTACACAGTCTCTCTTTAAATACAGAAACGAATCGAAGGAAAATTTTTATAACAATTTGATGTGGAAAAGAGTATTTAGTTCTGAAGAGCTGATCTGAGTCCATGTTCTATGATTTCTGTGTGTATTTGAACTTCTGTTCTTTCTTCTGTAAACTAGGGATAATATTTTCTCATAAATTTTAAGGATTAGATTAGGATTTACAGGTATTTTGAAATCATACTCATAAAGTGATGCACAAACACGACCTTTATTTCCTAATTCCTTCCAGAAGAGTCTATATTTAAAGTAACATATAATGTTATTTATGTCAAGAATGGGGCATAATGAGGAACGTAAGGTGTAAAGAATGCTCACGGCTTTGGAAACATTGCCATTTGATATGGTTGCGTGAATTTCTAGCATGAAGAATGTGCTACAGGGATTTGCGAACTTTTATAGGAACACAGCTTCTCCTGAATGCTGGTTCAATCCTCTGGAGTCCCTTCCCCCCAAAATGCACATAAACATAAACACAAGATTTCACATAAAATTCCAAGTATTCAAGAACATCATGTAAGCCAAACTCTTTATAGTAAGAGAATTATCTGCATAATTTGAAAGCCGTTTCTTTGGTATACAAACTAAGGCACTCCAAACTGTAAATCAAGTAGCATTCTAAAAGTCATACACTGAATTCAGGTCCCAAATACTAAGTCACCCCACCTACTTACAATGAAAGAAATAATGGAATGTATACTACTATTTCAGATTCATTTAATAAAATGGACAGCATAAATCCCTGTACACTTCTGTACTAGAAATCATAGATCAAAGCATGAAGAGAAGTAACTAGAATTAAAAGGAATCAATGTAAACTGAAAACACTTTTCAAATTCTAAAACACTGAGTGTGGGTGATACATTAATTAATATTAATAAAAGTTAAAATTTGGAAATTTCTTCCACTATATAGAAAAACATTACTAACATTTCTGAGAGCCAGTGAATTGCATTACTGCTCATAAATTACATTTATACATTCAAATGCATACTCTTATCTGTGCATGGCCAATCCAGGATTGATTGAACCTGTGCTACTTATTTCTATCTAAAACTACCTTGTAGCTGAGTCCTAATTATTGCCATACTTACCATAACTGAATGCCTCAGAACAGTCACCTCACATAAGAAGGCAATTTGTAAGATCTCTTCAACCTTTACTTGAAGAGTCTTTTATTATGATGATAAAGGGTCTGGAATCCACATCATATGATGATTAGCTCAAAGAACTCTACTCACAAAATGCTATTGTGAGTCCCTCTATTAGCACTTCTTCCCCTACCGTAATTATTTGTTTATATATCTGTCTCCCATCTAGACTGTGAGATTTTCCAGAAGAGGGGCTGCACTTCATTCAATTTTGTATCGACACCTCTAAAGATACAACTTAGTTCATGCTTTGTGCTCAACACATTTTATAACACAAGGAAGAAAGCTAAATAAGTAGTAGATTACTTATAAGACAGTAGATTTTTACTCAATATAGGAAAGAATAATCTATAAATTTGCTGCATCATAAGAGTAGAAGTCTAGCCAATCCTGTATTTGACCAGGTGCTAATAAACAAGACAGAGTGGATAGAAATCCTGGTTTAGGCACAGGGTCATATGAAAAGACATTACCAGAATGTACAACTCTGACATTCTACCATTTTCTAAAACACTATATTAACCATGGATTACATTTCCCTCTTTACTACCCACACTGAGGTATTCCAGGCACTTTCACACATTATTCTTTATATCTTCTGCAACAGATTTTTCTTCCACAAATTGGTGTTTAATACCTCAAAAAAAAAAAGAGGGTAGAGAACTCTTGAACTACTTCAGAATGAAAACTAAAAGCAATGCAGGTACATAGCCAACTATGAGAGATGAACACCTGTTGAACAGATAATTGTGAAAACATTTTTACCCTCAATGCCCAAATTTGATTTCTTGATCATCCAAGTGACTTAAATATGCTTGATGACAATTTTTAAAACTAAATACATATAAATATAAAGCCTGCAAGCTTAACTTTGTCAGGACATTTCCTTCTAGGAAAGAATTTTCTATAATATGCCCTTCATTTCTCATACTCATTAGAGAGTGAAAAGCTTTGAGAAGTTTAGATAAATGAGTCATTACCCCAGTGATGTAGAGCATGCAACACTGGACTAGAAACCGAAAGATGAACTTTCTGATAAAACATATTCTGTCCATTTGAATTCTAAGCTAGACACACTCTTAACTTAGAGAGATCTGTCCACTGCAATCCTTGGTATGTAAACAAACAGAGAAATAAATACAGCAGTTAAATCTGGAACAGAGTGAAAAAAGATGACCCGAATAAAAGAATGAAACTTAAAACAAAGCTGGAGAAGCTTGGACAGAGGGACCTGTCAACATTTGTTCTGACTCTCTGAGAAGGAGACAGCAATGGCTACAGGATTGTCCCTGGAAGAACCAGAATAAGAGAGAAGTTAAGCAGAGGGGCTCACAAACGTTGCCCCTGGAAAATAAGGGTCAGCCCCAGGAGGGGAATTAAAACAGAGAGGACCCAACTGACATGGAGCCTATGTCAGATCTGGAAGCCCAAAAGTCAACTGGCTTCATACAAGGGCACATACATAAATAAGACAGAAAGCCCTGTTTCCTGTAGCGTGTCAAATGGGTGTTAAGCATAACCTTTTCAGGCCTGTAGGTGAATCCTGTTCTCTACCAAAAGAAGGAACAATGCTGTGATCAGCTCAAATTCTGACATATGCTACAGTCTCCACTCTTGGGCAGGGGAGAGAACAGTGTGTTCTCTTTTGCTGTGGGTATAGTTGGTGTGGTGTAAGGTGTAACTAAAAAGGATGTCTGACTCACACAGTCAGTCAGAGATGTTACTTAAAATACTCAATGGCTAGGACAGCACAATCACTTACCAATCAGAACTGACACTCCACAAATCATAGAAGTTATAAATGACCAGTACCAAGTACATGAGCCCTGCCACCAGCCCGTGAACACAGCTCTTCAAATGACAGGACCTCCCTTTCTCTGACTCGGTCCCCCACAGCCAAAAGGCTGACTATTTTCTGGACTTCATTTACTCTTCCAGAGTCTTCTTGAAGTTAATTTTAGCTTCTTTTAGGGAAAGAAGGAAATGAGGAAATGAGGCAGATCATACACTGTAGGTGGAACATAGGATTTTATTTGCCCCGAGTTCTGAAAATGTATAGAACTTTATATATAACAGGAGAATAAATATGAAAAACTAAATATAATGCAAAATGAGAACGTAGTAATATAGAAGCTTGAGTGGAAGTAAAGGAAGGAAATTGACAGTTATTTGTTTGATTATTTGATTGGTCTGCTTTGCTCACTGGACTGACCTTTAAGTTAGTGAAATCTTAAGAAAATGAATCATTTCTATTTTGCTTAGAAATCATTGTATTTAGTCGTGAGGACACAGTAAAAGTTTACTAAATGTTCCCACTCCTCTCAGTTTGTAACCAGTAAACATAGACTTTGAAGAACTGCTATTTCTGTCAGTATGATGGATTAAATCCTTTGATTAATCCTACCACTAGAAACAATACAAATATTTATAAAACGTATTAAAACATATTTTAAAAACTTGTTAAATGCATCGATGAACTAGCAAGAAAATAAATAATCAAAAGTAAAAGCTAAGTGAAAACAGGAGCCCAGAGAATGAAGACAATTTTACAAAATCTAATGAATTTGAGCTTTGATGTTCAGGCTTCATAGTGGACATGAGACAGGGAACGAAGCACAGGGACTAACCAAGAACCAGATCTAACAGGGGCACTCACATGCCATTCATAAATTTGTTCTCCAAAAGTCACAACTTGAAGATAAGGTAATCTAGAAATATTCCCCCACACTTACTCACTAGGAAATCATGTCTTCAAATCTGAAATGTGGGTTTCTGTGTAGAGGAAAAAATTTCCCCTAAAAATTTACAACCATAAGCAGCCAACTTGGGTCTGCAACCTACTTAACTCTCATGAACTAGGAAGTTAAAGCCAAGGAAAACAAAATAACTCTCAAGCCAAGAACTAAGTTTAAAGCAATACTTGGTTGATAGCCCCAACAAATACCTACAAAAAGAAAAACTAAACTTTCTCTGAAGAAATTAATCTTCAATACAGGTTTATAAATTGTCACAGAGTCTCAAGAATAGATCATTCAGTTAAAAAAATATATAATAATTACAAAATACACACAAAAATAATGCATTAAAAGAGAAGACTAGCAGGAAAAAAAGATTTTTAAAAAGAGAGTAAGGTTAAAAGTATAAATACCTTAAATTTTGGAGTTACCAGACACAAAAAGAAATAAGATCTAAAAATGAAAAGTGTATTAATTGAAACTAGAAATTCAATGCACAGCTATAATAGATTCAACAAAACAAATAAGAAAATATTTATTGGAATACAGAGCAGAAAATATTGTCTGCAATGTATGACACACAGACAGATGATGAGATGAACTTAGGGAAATGTTAAGAGACAAGGAGAATAGAGAGTAGGCCTTAAACACATAAAGACAATGATCCAAAAAGAGATGGGAAAGGAAATGAGGTGGAGGTAATACTGGACAAGAAAATGGCAGCGCATTTTCCAAAGCTAGAAAGAAACTGAGTTACAGATCCGGGAAACTCAAAAAATCTCAAACAGCACATATTAAAAAAAAAAAAAATCATATCTACAGAAAGAGAATGCCAAAGCAAAAATAAGTTCTTAACAATAGTCAGAGAACAAAGGTAGATAACCTGCAAATGAAAAAAAAATTAGACTGAAAGTTGACTTCTTCACAATAACAATGGAAGCTAGAAATATACCGAATGACGTGGTGGGCAGAATTCTAATGTTTCCTGCCCTGGTAGATACACCTTTTCCCAATTAATCAATCAAACACTACTGTGAAGAGATTGTGCAGATGTAATTAAAAGCCTAAATCGGTTAAACTTAAGATAGGGAGATTATCCAGGTACACCAGACATAATCATACAAACCCCATAAATCTGGGTCTAGAGGTCAGAGAGAGAGAATATCAGCGATTTGAAGCATGAGGTTTGGCATGCTGTAGCCGGTTTAAAGGTGGAGGAAGCCACATGGCAAGGATTGTAGACAGCCTTTAAGCACTGAGAACAGCCCCCAACTGACAGCCTACAAGGAAGCAGACAGGGCCTCAAGGAACTGAATTTTTTGTCAACAATAAGAATGAGATCAGAAGTGTAATTTTGTCCAGAGTGTGCAGAAGAAAACTCAAAGTAGTCAACACCTTGATTTCAGCCTTTACATACTGTATTAGTCTGTTTCTGTTGCTTATAACAGAATACCTGAACCTGGGTAATTTATAAAGAAAAGAGGTTTATTTGGCTCATGATTCTGGGGACACATCTGTCACAGGCCTCAGGCTGCTCCTATTTATGGTGGAAAGTGGCAGAGCAGCCAGTGGGTACAAGCAGATCACATGGCAAGAGAGAAAGCAAGAGAGAGAGAGGGAGCGGGGAGGTGCCGGAGTCCTTAAAACAATCAGCTCTTGCCAGAACTAATAGAGCCAAAACTCACTCACTATCCCCTACCCAGGGAATTAATTCATTCATGAGGGATTCGCCCCATGGCCCAAATCATTCCCAACATTGCCAAGTTGGGGATGAGACTTTGACATGAACTTCAGGGGACAACATATCCAAACTCTATCATATACCATGATCTAAGGAGCCACCCACACCATCCTAGATTTCCGACCTACCAAACTGTGAGCTAGTAAGTGGTTGCTGTTTATGTTGCTATGCTTGTGGGAATTTATCACACAGCAATAGAAATCAAACATAAATAACCTCAGTGTGCTGTAATAAAATGACTGTAGATCTAGAATTCTGTACCTGGCAAAAATATATTTCAAAACTTAGAACAAAATAGACATTTTCAAGCCAAAAAAAAAAAAAAAAGTATTCCTGAAAAAGAGTTTTCAATGGACAAACCCTTCCTAATAGAAATCATAAAATATATACTTTGAGTAAATGGAAAGGGACCCAGGCAGTGGTATGAGATGCAAAAAGGGATGAAAACAAAGAAAGTCATGAATTTGTTAATATATTTAAGCTGACATTAACTGTAAAAAGTTTTAAAATGGAAATAAAAATGATAGAATTAAAACATATCAAAACATTAGTATATAAGTCAGAAAAGTGATAACACTTAAGGAGCCCAGTATTAATTTTATTATTTTATTTTAAGATAACAGATGTAAAATTTCTAGAGGAATCTCTGAAAAATACAAATAGAATATTAACTTTGAATGTATACTAGAGAGAAAATTTTGGATAAGAAAATAGTAATAAATGTAATAGAAGGCAAATTAAAAGAAAAAGGAATATACAGAGAGACCAAATAGAAAGCAAAAAAGGTGGAAATAAAACCAAATAAAAATTAATCCAAGGAAGTGGACCAAATAACTTGGCTAAAGGACAAATATGGTAAGTGTGTTCTTGAAAATTCAGCTGCATGTCATTTTCAAGACAAATATTTAAAACATGGGGATACACAAAGATAGAAAATAAATAGTTGATAAAACAATTACTATCAAAAGAAATCTGGTAACCTACTTTAGCAACGATAAAATAAAGTTAAAAGCAGAAAGTACTATCAGAGATATAAAAGATGTGTAAATAATAAAAAGCTGTCTATTTTGTAAGTATAATAATTCTAAACTTATATGTATCTACTAAAATAACCACAAAATAATAAAGTAAAAGTGATCATAATTTCAATAAGAAATGAACAAATCCATCATCATATTGGAAGGTTTTAATATAATTTTTTAATTATCTAATAGATCAAGTAAACAAAATAAAAAGGAAATAAAATTTTTGAATGAAATAATTAACATGCTTTATCTAATGGCCATATAGAGATCATTTTACTTTAAAACTCGATAACATGCAGTTAAAGCACATATGTTACATTTATGAAAGCTGCTCACAAGATGGGCCATAAAACAAATCTTAAAATATTTTAAGAAATTAGTATACAAATTATATTCTTCCACTTCACTGCAAATAAGTTAGAAATCAACAACCAAAAGGTAACTAGAATAAGTTAAAAATTAGAAAAACAGCTTGGAAATTAAGAGAGATGACTTCTAAGTAATAAATAGATCAAATAAATAAATATAAATTACCTTAAACTAAATTATAATGAAAATTTTCTTATGAAAACCCGTGGAATACTGCTAAAGTGATACTTCAAATTATATCTATAGCCATAAGTGTTTAGAGGAAAAAATGAAAATTAACAAGATAAGAATCTCACTTAGGTTAGTAAAAGAAAAAACAAATGATACCAAAGAATACAGAATGCAAAAGAAAGTAGATAACAAAGATTAGAGCAAAAATAACAAAGTAAAAAGCAAGCATATGATAGAGAAGATCAATAAAGTGTTCCAAGAAAATACAATAGACAATACTTTGGTAAGATTAATCAAATAAAGAAAAATGGAGATGATACAAATACATAATAATAGCAAACAAGAAAGAAAAATGAATGCAGATGCTGAAGAGATAAAAATGATAGTTAGATAAAAATAAAAATATCATACCTGCAAACGAACTTAAAAAAAATGTATAACATAAATGAAACAAACTACAGTACACAAACAAACCTTGAAGAAATGGCAAAGCATTTAAATTATTGATATGAAGACTCAGAGACCAATGATCTCATTTAGTTTATAATTTAATGCGATTCTAACAGTTATATTAATAGGCAAGCTGATTAAAATTTACATTTAAAAAACAGTCATTCAAACTCTGAAAAAAATAGCAATGAGAGAGGACTAGTTATAATATCTCAATAACTGTATGGTTCCAGCTGTGAATAGACAGACAGATCAGAGAAATAGAATACGAAATTCAGAGCTCCAGTGCATTTTGGTATTTAGAAAAAGGTAAAGGTGACATCTTAAACTGGTGGAGAAAAGGTGAATTGTGTTGGGTAGTCAGCTGATAAAATAAAGTTAGATCCATACCCCACATTATACACTAAGGATAAATTTCATTTTAGATTAAATATTTATAATTTTAAAAAATTAGAAAAACATAAAAGAATTCCTTTAGAAACTGGCAATAGAGGTCATTTTAACTAAAATTCAAAACAGGATCTATCAAAGATGATACAGGTAAATGCTACTATAGGAAAAACAATACCTGTATGTGGCAAGAAAAATTATAAAATACACAAAAACAAAAAAATTAAACTTGGAAAATATATTTCGGTTTGCATCACAGTTAATTTTGGTTTCTCAATATTACTAAGAAAAAGAGCTGCAATCCAAAAGAATACAAGTATATGTGCAAAGATATGTCCCAGTAAAGAAAGAAAAAACATTTTGTAAAACATATAAAAATATCCACAACCTTTCTTTCATGAAGGGAAATTTAAAATAAATATGCAGTGAGAAACCATGTTGTCGTCGTTGTTGTTGTTTTTCCTGATAAAATTCCAAAAATAAGGGCCAGGACAGTTAGCTCAGGTGGTTAGGGTGTGGTTCTGGTAACACGAAGGTCCAGGGTTCAATTCTTGAACCAGCCAGCCAAATAAAAAAATTCTGAAAATTGCTGAAGTGCTGAGGGAAAAGGCACACTCCTACATCACCAGTGGGAAAGTAATTTAGTACAACCTCTATGATAGACAGTTTGGCAGTATCTATCAATACCTTCTGACCCAGCAAAGTCCCTCTTAAAGATTTTTCCTTGGGTGCATTCGCACATATGAGATATGGCATATGTAAAAGGCAGTTCATTGCAGCATTATAACACCATTAGATTGGAAACAATCTGAATGTTCATTCACAGAATGAAAATGTATGCAGCTACAAAAATGAATAAGCTCTATATCTGCATAAATATGGAACAATCTCCCAGGTATATTTTAAAATAAAAAAGGAAAGTGAACAATTGTGTAAAGTGGTGGGAAATTCAAGTCACATATATACATTTCCTTAAACATGCCTAAAGCAATGTGGTCAAATAAAAATATTATATGATCCATTTATGCAAATTTCATATATAATTTTTGTTTTCTAAAGTTTAATAACAGATTTTCTTTAGCCCAGTGTATCCATCTCAACATGTAATCAATATAAAAACTATTAATGAGCTATTTTGCATTCTCTTTTTAATACTAAGTCTTCAAAATTCAGTGTATATTTTATACTTACAGCACATCCCAATTCGGGCTAGTCACATTTCAAGTGTCCAGAATGCATATATCACTAGCGAGTGACCATTGGACAGCACCAGTCTACAAGATAATAAGAAATAATAACAGTGAATACAGACTTGAGAAACTGTATAAAAAAGAAATAGGAATGGAAGGGGACATAAACCGTATGTTTCTATTATCTATTCAAAAATTAAATTAATAAATCGAGTTTTAAAGTCAGAAATATTATAAACAACATTATTTAAATAAATTCAAAATTTAGATAATATAAACAATTCCTAGCCTACTAAATCTGACTCAAGAAGGAATAGAAAACTTAAATAGTCCCAAATCATTTAAGATACTAAATCAGCAGTTTAAAATCTCTGCATAAGAATTAAAAATTAATGTTTATATTGATGAATTCTACCTACATTCAAGGCAAATAATTCCAATTTTATACAAACTAACAGACTAGAGAAAAAGAAGGGACACTTTCTTGCTTACTTTAAGGGTAGTATATTCCTGACACCTAAATCTGGGTGGTATGAAAAAGGAAAGTGGAGACCAATCTCAATCAAGAACATAAATGTGGAAGTCCAAGATGAAATACTAAAAAAACATAAATCTAGCAATATAAAAAAGATAATGCATCATTACTATGCTGGGTTTATCCCAGAAACGCAAAATTGTTTTATATTAGAACTATCAGTTGATGAAATTCATCATGTTAGTAGATTAATGAAGATAACTCACATGCTCATTTCAATAGAGGCAGACGAGATATTTGATAACATTCAACATCCATTTTATGATTTTTAAAAAAACTTGCAAAATTGGGAAGAGAAGAAAATTTCCTTATAGTGATAAACATTGTCTCTCCCATACATTTATCAAATATTATACTGAGTAGCAAAAATTGAGTGGTGAGAATCAGAAATAGGTAAAATATGCCCTCTTCTACTGCTTCTATTTGGCATTGTTCTGGCAATCCTAAACACAACATTAAGGCAAGAAAAAATAAAATATATAAGAATTATAAAGGAAGAACCAGGAATGGCTTTTTGTTGCATAATGATGATGTGATTATCTAGATAACTATTTAGAATTAACAGGAAGGATTAGCAGGCTTCGTAGATTTAAAAATATTAATATAAGTCAGTTGTGGGCTGTCCAGTTAGCTTAGCTGGTTAGAGCACAGCCTTGTAACACCAAGGTCAAGGGTTTGATTCCCTGTTCTGTCCAGCCACCAAAAAAAAAAAAAAAAAAAAAAGTCAATTGCATTTCCATATGTCAGAAACATACAGTTAGACATAATTTTTTAAAAATGTTATCAGTTACAATAGTATCAAAACTATAAAGTGTCAAGAAATCAAACTAACAAAATTTGTACAATAAGTTCTTGATGAATTTTAAAAATATTTTGGGAAACAAATAATTAGAGAGATTTACATCACGTTCATTCATTGGAAGATTTTATAGTCTACAAATTCTCTCTAAATTGATTTGTGAATTCAATTGTATTTTCAATATTTTTGTTGATGGTTTCTATTAAAATGGACCTTTACTCTGATATCACACAAAAATCAATTTTAGGCACTTTAAAGATTGAAATGCAATAAACAAGGCAATAAAACTTATAGAAACAATATAGGAAAATAACTTTATGACCTCACAGTAAAGGAAAATTCCTTAAACAAAAGAAAAAATCCACAAGCCATAAAGGGAATGATTGATTAATTAGATTTCATTTAAATTAAGAACTTCTGTCTTTAAGATAACATAAAAAATGTGATCAAATAGGAACCAAAGTGGGAGAATACATAAATGGCCTTGGCAGACTCTTGCAGCATATTTAGCTTATTCTGGCCAGTTAGGCAAGGCATCACCATTCAATTTTTTTGTTAGTTTAGTTTTGTACAACCTGATCATTTCTGACTGAGAAGCTTTTCCATACACCATCCCTGGCTTCACATTCTTACATCCCCACACACTCACCTAATTACATGCACATACACACACACACACCCTCATCTTCCTCCATACTCTGCGGCACACATACCAGCAAAGCGCACACTTCATGCTCTCTGTTGACCTACTAGATGGGGCACCATTTTAGGCAAAGATGCGAATCAAACCTCCAAAATTGTAGATGGCATACAAAAATCAACTCAAATTTGATTAAAGACTCAACCGTAACAGTTGAAACTGTAAAACTACTAGAAGAAAACATAAGGGAAAAGCTCCATGAGACTGGTCTAGGCAATGATTTTCTGGATATGACTCCAAAAGCACAGGCAACAAAAGCAAAAATAGACAAATGGGATTACATCAAACTTAAAAAATCTCCTGCACAGCAAAAGTAAATAAATGAATAAATAATCAACAGAGTGAAGAGACAACCTATGGAATGGGGGAAAATATCTGCAAATCATGCATCTGATAAATGGTTAATATCCAAAATAGGTAATGGACTCAATTCAATAGCAAGAAAACATATAACCCAATTAAAAAATGAACAAAAGACCTGAGTAGATATTTTTCAAAAGAAGACTTACAAATGACCAACAGATATATGAAAAAAAGTTCAACATCACTAATCATCAGGGAAATGCAAATTAAAACCACAATGAGATATTACCTCATACCTGTCATAATGGCTATTCAAAAACACAAAAGATAAATGTTGGTGAGGATGTGGAAAAAAAGAGAATCTTTGTATGCAGTTAGTGGGAATGTAAATTGCTACAGCCATTATGGAAAACAGTATGATGTTTCCTCAAAAAATTCAAAACACAACTACTATATAGTCCAGAAATCCCACTACTGAGTACATATCCAAAGGAAATGAAATCAGTATGTTGAAGAGATGTCTGCACTCCCATAATTATTGCAGCATTATTCACAGTGGCCAAGACAAGGAATCAATCTAAGTGTCCAGAAACTAAGTGAATAAAGAAAATGTGATATATATACAGAATGGAATATTATACAGCCTTAGAAAAGAAGGAAATTCTGTTATTCGAGACAACGTGGATGAAGCTAGAGGACATCAAATGAAATGAGCCAGGCACAGAAGACAAATGCTGCTGATCTCACTTATATGGTTTATCTAAAAATGTCAAACTTACAGAAGCAGAGAGTAGAATGGTGTTTACCAAGGGCTGGCAGAGGGGTTGGGAAGAGGGCTATTGGGGAGATATTGGCTAAAAGATAACAAAATTTCAGTTAGACAAATAGGATAAGTTTGAGATCTGTTGTACAAAGTGGTGACTATAGTTAATAACAGTACATGTATATTTGAAAATTGCTACGTACAAGTAGATTTTGTGTTCTCACCACAAAATGTTTGTAAGGTAATGCCTATGTTATGTTGGTATATCCATGCCACACTGTATACATATTTTCAAAACATATTGTACATCATAAATATATACAATTTTTGCCAATTTAAATAAAATTTGGAAGATAAGAATAATGAAAACATTATAATGGAGTGTAGTAAGTCCTCAACAGAGGCATGCAAGTTGAGTTGGGTCATAACAGGCATATGACCCGATTAACAGAATGATTAATTCTGACAGGCGCAGGGAGGGAAGAATCCCTTATGGAATCAGGTCTTGGAGGATAATGATTTCAACAGTATTCCAGACTTAGGAAACCCAATGGACACAGACACATGGTTCTGAGAATATTAGAAAAATGAGTAATTGGGCGTGATGCCGTGTACAGTGGGTAGAAGATTCACCAGTGAGGATACTGGAAATGTTCACAGCCAGATGATGAAGTGACCTGAGCTACATGAAAGCATTTAGGGCCAAAAGGGAAATACTGGTCCTCTGGGAGAGATGTGTACAACAGACTTCCAAACAAATGCCTACTGTGCATAGTGCAATTGTGGGCATAACAGTGTGCAAATAATGTATGAAGAAGATTTCTTTTTTTTTTATTGGAAGAAAAGCAGAATGTGGAAATTTTATGGTCAGCAGACACTGTTGATGTCCATTGCATACCACACACACGCTGACTTTAAGGGCACATATCTCTGTGTTTCTCTGCCTGATAGCTTTTTCTAGTGCTGCAGGAATGTATTCAGTCCACGTACAGGGCAGCTGAGAAGTGAGGGACTTAATGCCCATAGGGGCAAACTTCAACAAGTAAGAGACAGGAAACGATAAATACTGCATTTCTTCACCCACAGAGGAAAAATTTTGAGGCAAATTCTAAATGATTTTTCTGACAGTTCCCAATGGGATTGAGACCCAGTTGCACATGGGATTAATCCACTGATTACTGTAGAATTGATTGATTTTTCTCTCTTCTCTGTTTTTGTTTCCGCATTCCATCACATGTACTTCCTGAGATCATTTCAGCTAAACTATCTGCACCTTCCTCCCCCAAAAAATGGAGGAAGGGAAGAGAAGCACTAGAACCGACTTCAGGTGGAGCCTAGAGCTCAGCAGATTCTTTCTCGGCATTTGTTTTCCCAAGTGTATGAGTGGTTATTTGCAGGAGTTGTGTGCACCCAGGTGGGATTTTTGAAGGAATGGGCTCTCCATTCACTCGCTGCTCTAGAACCAGGCCCTGCCTGTGCACTAGCAGATAAGTTGATAAATGGATAGAATATGTGTCTTTAGATGTGCTGTCTTGTGTAGAACACAACAAACATGGACGTGGCTTGGGTATGCTGGTCCTAAAACACCTCTTACAAGTCAGTAAGAAGAATGCAATGCAACCTAATAGAAAATGGGCATAAAACAGGAGTAGGCACTTTACGGAGAGGAAAATGTTCAATAAACACATGAAAAGGTGTTTAATCTCATTAGTAATTAGGGAAATGCAAATTTAAAAAATAACAGCATTCTATTTCACACCCATCAGTTTGGTAAAATTAAAGTTTGACAAATATTTGCAAGGCTGTGTGTGGCACAATGAAAGCATGCTACTGGCAGGAGTGTGAATTGGTGCATCTACTTTGGAAAACAATTTTACATTATAATGTAAAGTCAAAGATGCTCATACTTTAAGACTCAGCAATTCTATTTTTAGGTATAAACCCTTACACAAGAGCACCAGGACACATGCTCAAGAACGCTTAGTACAACACAAATTATACACATAACTAAGAGTCAGAAGATGATAATGTCATCCGATAGAAGGAAAATGAGAAGTCGAAAATGCTGCAGCATAGCACCAGCCTTCTATCCAGGCAAGGCTTTATATCCGGGCAAGGCTTTAGCAGGCCACGCTCTGTCCCCCTTCCACAGGGTAATGAGTCCATGGGACCATAGCTGGAGAATATCATGCTCAGGGAAACTGGCATTTCATAGCACCCCCAAGCCTGCTTCCATGGCCCTTGCTGGAATTTGTTAATGTCTGAACCAACATGACCCATGCTACTTAATAAGACTGAGGAATGACCATGGAGTGACTGTTGGGGGGAGGCCAAGAGGATGGGCATGGACAAAGCTTGGAAATTCAGACCACGGTGTGCACAGGTGTGCATGCGAGATGCAGTCAGAACACAGAGGGGACAGGCTGTGGGGACCAAGGCCAGGTGGAAGTCCCATCTCTCCATGTTTTCCTTGCTCATTCTAAGGGAGTCTGGGAATTCTAAATTTAAACCCGATCTTCCAGTTCCTATGATAGTAGACAGAAAATTTTATGAGTTGTTAGCTTGATTTATAATTTCAAATATTTGGTTATGTGGTCTGGAGGCCTCCGTTTGCACCCTTGCCCTAGGCCCTGCAAAGACAGCCACAGGCCTGATTGTGAAAACCAGAAAGAAACACTTTGATGGAGAACTATAAGTAAGTTTATTTTAGTCATTCTGTAGGATACAAATTCCATAGTCTTCACATTAATGCAATAAATAGAAATATAGAAATAATAGAAAGTAATAACAGAAAGAATAAATCACTCACAGTGATATCATCTCAAGAAATCCAAATGTTTTCACCTCTCTGGGTACTTCTCCAAACCTTTTTATCAGAAACATTGAGAAACTAGATATAGCTGAGAAATTACACATGGAAACAAGTGCTGTGCTTTTGGCCGTAGAGTTTTTATTGTGTATTAGACATTGGGTTAAAATCTCTTCATATTAAATTTCAAAAGATAAAAATATGAACCTTTAGCTAAAGAAATGTGGAATAGAGTTAAGAAAGAAACCCAGACTCCATTTCACCAATTTTTCAATTTTCAAAATCATCTGGTTATTAAAAATTCTATTTGATTCAACATCCCCATCTCCCTTATGGAAAAAGTAACTTTACTACTATGGACTTTTGATTCAGGAAACATTTTTAAAGGGGACAAAGGGTGAATGTATATAAATGTGATTTTGTTTAATCATCCCCAGTTTCCATCCTAAATCTTGTTATGTTGCAGAAAAAAGGTACATACTGCAAAATCATTCTCTAAATTCTGAGAATATAAAAGCTATCAATCAATCTAAAAAGTACGAGATTCAAGTACAAATGAATGGCAAAATAATGGCAAATATGGCTGAGCTTTTGCCATAATAAGCCCAAGAGAAAACAAGAGGGAAATAATAGATATTTCAGCATTGGAAAGGATGTATAAAAATCATTTATTCACAAGCAAGTAAACAGTAAACCCAGTCTGACATTCACTCATTGTTTATCTCCTCACCTATAATGAAAGCCTTAATATTGCAGTGACCTACCTGTAGAATAGTCCTGACACTTGGTAGGGGCTCATTGGTAGATGTATGCTGAATGAATGAATGAATGAATTAATCAATCAATCAGCAAGCAAATAGATTTTATATCTTAGTATTTTCACTTGCTGGTCCTTATTTATCATCCTTTTATTGATTTTAGTCTATGAGCACATTAACTAATGCTTCTTATAGCTGCCAAATAATTTTCTCCCTTAATTCTTGCTTTGGAGCTTCACTTTCTTTTTTCCATTTAAAGCACTTTGGTATATAAAATTTCAGATAGCTTAAAAAAGTTAAATATCAATCCAGATAGCATAGTCATGGTCAATACCACATTTCTCCTTTTTAAATAAAACTAGAATAATTTAATATATCATGTTTCATTAATAGCATCTTAAATAAACCTCTGTCAGCTTATTTTAACCATTCTCTATGATGCAAACTACACAATGATCTCATTAATTAAATAAATGGAAATATGAAAATAATAAAAAGGATAAATCACTCACAATGATATCATCTCAAGAAATCCAAATGTTTCATCTCTCTGGGTACCTCTCACACCTTTTTATCAAAAGCTTGATCTCTTGCTCTCAGTGGTTTAACTTAGTAGGACAAATCTGTGCTAAGTTTCATCTTGGAAGGACAAATCACAAATTTTAAATGGTTTTAATGGAGCAACATACTTGTGTATCTAAAAGTGGACCACATAACATCCAGCTTGCATTGCTTTTTAATTGCTCTTACTCTGAATTGAGGGTTCTTCTGAAGTGTTATGCTGTTTGCCAAGAACTGAAGGTGAAGAGAAAAATATCAAGATGATCCTTGAGAAAGAACAGAGGAAAAAATTAACTGAAAGGGAAATCAAGACTAAGAATTGCATAGAGGAAAAGAAAAACAATTATGAAGTTATTAGCATTGCATTGCTGCAAGTCAAAGTTCAAAAAAACAATAAATCCTTCAGACTCCTGTAAATAAATGCATAGCAGTATCCTATTCTGGCAGACCTGAAATATGGGGTAAGTAATTAACCTTCAGGTTGTCAGAACTGATACTCAGTCATCCTCCCTGTGTCTCCAGTGGTATAAACCCCAAAGGAAAACATAATTCTCATTGCTGTCATTCTCATTTGTGGCCCCAGATCGTACAGAGAAAGTTTTTTCTGCTTCTTTTTCAGTGCACAATGCTTCCTATGAAATTTATTTTTGCAGAATAACAAACCAGCTGAAATGTCTTCTGAATGATAAAGTTTTAAAGTTCAGATTTAGGTACCACATTGTTACATATTAAGATTCAATGCATACATTTTACTGATCAGTTGAGACATTTTCTAAATTCTTGTGGTTGGCTGACATATACTCAAAATAATTATCATGAGATACTTAGGAATCCTAAACTGGTAATTGACCACCAGCACAAAGGACTTACACATTTTCAGGCATAATCTCTCACCAGTGGATTTTTCAGTTCTGTATGATTAAAAAAAAAAAAAAAAAAAAAAAATTCCCAAGTCCTCAAATGATCTTTACAAACTTGCTCTCCACCCTTAGTATAGAGGGGATTGTAAAAATGAAATCCCACTATTTACTGAGAATAAACCATTAGTTGTCTGGGCAAGAAATTATAAGATGTTTAAGTTGTTTTTTTATATATCCACAAACTATGACATAAATATTTTTCTCTACAAATTTCATGATTTCCTTAGAACTCATTTTTTTTCATTTTTAACTAACTTTTTGAACCAATTGTGATCCTTTCATATATATGCATAGAAATATGCTACTATTAGTTACATTAAGATTACTAGTGCAATCTTTATGGCTTTGTCTTACCCATTAATATATTCATAGTGATTAAGCTAAAATAAATCAGCACAAAAAAGCCTTGCTTCTTAGGGTAAATGTGTCTACCTCACAGAATCAATAATGTATTATTAGTGTGTCTAACAGGCTTTCTGCCTAAATAATGGTTCTGTTACCTCTTTTCAAAAAGAGCATATGAAAGGTTTGTTCATTTTTAACTAAAATATTTAAGTCTAGCATTGGTTTTTATTAAGTTGTCTTACCATTTTAAGACATTTCAGGCAAAACGACCCCACCAAAAGATAAAGAACCACAATAGAAAGTAAAGGTTTAGTAATAAATGCAATATGAAAAATATTTTAAAGATTTTCAGATAAAAGACAACATTTTAAAAATTTTATTTCTTCTTTGAAAGATAACAAGAGCCACATATATGATTCAAAAAATGATTTGAGGGTAAGAAAAGGCTTGTTTTATCTTGCCTCAGTAATAGATTTTTTTTTTCTTTTGCTGAATTCTCTGCGTGAATAACAAGAGTGGCAGCCATTTTCTCCCAGCTCAACATCAAAACCCCTTTCATCTGCTGTCTAAATGCAAACAAAGCAAACCTTCCACCAGGCCTTTCTTTCCAGATAAATTAAAACTCTCATGTCCTGGGGCCTAAATCAAGCCTACAGGCCTTCCCTAGATAAATCCGCTCTCAACCTGAAATCTTCTTGCCACACGTGCTCCTTGTAAGATAATTTTGCAGTAGCTAATCAATAATGCAACAGTAAATTGCATTTAAATAAACATTAGCAGCCCCTCTTAATGAATAAAACCTCATCTGCAATTTGTCAAAGTCAGAAATACTGGACTCTTTTGATATTCATTAGAATATTGGAAATTGGAGCTTTGACAGGTTTTATGTACATTGCAATTACCATTGTGTGTGTGTGTGTGTGTGTGTGCGCGCACTAAAAAAAGGCTTACTTTTATACATTCCAGACTGAATATAGTGGAACATACAGCAGGCTTCTAGACTGGAATTCATATGTCTGCTACCACCCTGGTTAAAAATATATTGAGCTAATCCTGTTTTCCATTGCAAATTATGAGGCAACCAAGTTGGATGTACCTCATTTGAATTTTCTGACTTTAGATGAAAAAAAAGTAGAAATCTTTATTCTGAAATGATGAAAAAGAGAAAAACTTCTTGACTTAATATTGCATATATCATTATTTTGTATTTCACTAGAGAAAGTTATTATTGTTAAATAATTCTAAAATGACTATAAAAATTAAGAAGAATCATTGACTTTCAGGCCTAATATTTTAAATTTATAAAAATCCTTTCCAAAAATATATATTTTAATGTGGATTATGAATGTTATATAAGGCTTAATAAGTATAATTCCCTGACATTCAGGTTTATTATTCTGTAGAATGCTTACTTTAGAAAAATGAATGGTTATTATTCAAAAAGTGCTTTAAACAGAAATGCACAAAATGTTAAGATATATGTTTGAACTATGTTATGTGAGAAAGAACCTGAGATTACATTCATTTTTTGTCATATTTTGAGGTATTCTGTAGTCTTTAAAAAAATCCAATTTGATATTTTCTGGATTCTAAATGTACTATATTTTAGAGGTCCAGACTATAACACTCACTTATCAAAATTAACACCATTTTAAGACTATAAAAATAATAAATGCTTTCTACGTCATAGGAATGTCAAAGCAATTAATGTGGGAACAAAATGGAATAATATTATGCCATAACAATTTGCTTGAAGAAGGAAGATACTCTTTGGAAATATTATTAGAAATAATGCCATTTTTAATTTATATATTTTCTATGTAATGTCATTGGGGTAGAAAAAGGAATTATCACCATTTTACAAATGGAAAATTTGAGTGTCAAAGAACAACCAATCAATTAGTCACAGACCCAAGCACCAGTCTTCAAAGTACACACTTATTTCCTATGCCATTGTCCCAGTTCACATACCAAATGAACATTCAAACATGTGACCAAAATAAACCGACAAAGAAGAGTTAAGGCAGAGAATGCAAAGATAAAACACCATGGTCATTTTGACCCTTTAGAAAACACTCTTTGAATCATTCACACTTTCATACAGCTAATCATAGGTGGGGCATCTCTAAATGATATATCCCAAAAGATTTAATTTTAACATGAGAAAATGATTAGTGTTCTAATTTGTTAACCTTTCTACCTGCCTCAACTCCCTGTGACAGGTATTCTAAAGTACACCATAGAGACCCCAGTGGCAGTTGATATGCCAGGCATCCAAAGGTATTGCAAGCATCAGGTATCAGAGGAACATCTGCTAATGTTTATCTCACTCCAGCTTAAAAGTAGATGGTGATTCAGAAACAAGAACACCATACAATGGGAAATGGTTATAAGCCAATCAAGTTTGGGCCTTACTCCAATCAGTTGTGGCCTCTTTACTTCTTAGAGAAGAAAAATGGGTGAAACAATGCTCATCACATCACAAAAATGTAAAGCCCCAATTAAGACTACATTATAATAACTTAGAAAGTCACTGTAACCTTAATAAAAGGCAAAATATGGTACAAATATCCTGACCCTTGATTATTGAGAATGGAAGTGACCTAAAAGATGTATGATCCTGTCAAAAATTTAAAAACTTAATATGATTTTTTAAAAATCCTCAAGTTTTAAATGTAAGAGTTAAAATTCTAAAACTCTTAGAAGGAAACACAGAAGTAGACCTTCTAGACCTAGAGTTAGGTAATGGATTTTCAGATATGAAAACAAAAGCACAACCAGAAAAGGAAAAATAAATTTGTTGACTTCATCAAATTCAAAACCTTTGAGTGTCAAAAGACACTATCAAGAAAATGAAAAGATAACCCATGGAATGATAAAAAATATTTACAAATCGTACATCTGATAAGGAACTCACAACCAGAATATATAAAGAACACAACTCAACAATAAAAAGACAAATAACCTAGTTAAAACATGGATAAAAAATGTGAATGGACATTTTTTCAGAAAAGATACATAAATAGCCAATAAGTGCATGAATGGATTCTCAACATCATTTGCCATTAGGGAAATGCATAACAAAATCACAATGCAATACCCTTTTATGCCCATTAGTTTGGCTATAATCAAAAGTATGAATAATATCAAGAGTCATCAAGGATGTACAGAGATTAGAACCTTCATACACTGCTGATGGGAACGTAAAATGATGCAGGTGCTGTGGACTTTTTGACAATCCTCAGAAAGTTAGACATAGAGTTATCATATGACCCAGGAATTCTATTACTGGGTATGTACCCAACAAAAATGAAAACACGTTCACACAAAATCTTCAACACAAAAATCCTCATAGCGACAGTACTGAGGATAGCCAAAAAGTGGAAACAACCCAAATTCTATCAACTGATGAATGGATAAACAAAATGTGTTATATCCATATTATGGAATATTACTTGACAATAGAAAGGAATGAATTACTAATATATGCTACAACATAGATGAACCTTGAATACATTATACTGAAATGAACAAAGCTAGTCACACACAGACACAAAACATGCATTGTATGATTCCATTCATATGAAACCTCTGGAATGGACAAACCCATACAGACAGAAAGTAAATAGTGATTTCCAGGGGCCGGAAGGAAGGGAAAGTAGGAATGACTACTAATGGGTACAGGGTTTCTCTTGGGGGTGGTGAAAATATTCTAAAATTAAAGTTGTAATGGTTAAGCAACTCTGTGAATATCCTAAAAACCACTGAATTGTAGAGTTATGAAAAGGTAGATTTTATGATATGTGAATGATAACCCAATAAAGTTATTATTAAATGCACACCCACATTTGTGGATGCTTAATTGAAGTTAGACAGAAATTGGTTAGACACGCAGCTCTTCCTTTCATTAGCTGGGTTACTTTGGGGATAGTGGCTTTTATTAGTATAAATCTAGAATCCCTAGGATTGCTAATTAAAAGTATTCGATAAATAGAGGCGTTGCAGTTAAGAACATGGACTCAGCAACCAAATTGAATGAAAATCTGGCTGTGTCAGTTAGAAGCTGTCTGTCCTTGACCATGTTATTAGTCTCTCTCTTTTAAAGTTTTCTCATGTGTAAGATGGAGATATTAATAATAACTACCACATGTGAGTTGTCATAAGTTTTAATTGAGTAACAATAAGTAAAGTGCAGGGAACATTTGACATATTTAAGGCATCAGTATCTGAATGTCAAAGGAGTAATAGTTTCTCAAAATTCTGTATCAATTGCCCCAGCACTGTGAATTCAAATAATATCTATTAGGTTATAATGTTTATACTCATTCTTGAGGACTTGTAAGGAGAGAAATTAGAAAATCATATTTATTGCACATATGCGTATGCAAACAAGAGGTATTTATGTTAAGTTACAAGTCATTGACAAAGTATGGCTCATCTATGCATGACATGTTCATATCAAAAATAGCAAAAGGCCCCTGTGCAAAGCTAGGGGAATGTTTGGTTCAGGCACTAAAAATCAATTTGAATTAAAATAATTATTTTGTAATTATGTTTAAAATACTAGAATTTCCTTAAAGTGGCAATTTAGCCTTCAAAACTAAGTGCCGAGTTCATTGTGGGTGTTTCATAAAAATGTCTTGTAAATGTTAAAGAGTAATGCACAAGCAATTTTTCAGAATCATTTAACTTGTTCGATTTTTCAGCCCCCAATAAAGCATGTCTGTATAATTGGGTAAGATTATTTTTGTAATTTACTTATATACTACAAAATATTCTCATATTCTATATATAAATAATAGGAATACAACACTTTTATGTAGTTATTCCACCTAGTGAGAGAAAAAAAATACAGGAAGGAGAAGAAAGTTGGTGAAGGTCATATGGTTCATAAGTGGCAGGGTCAGGACTCACAACAGTGTCTCTTAAATCCTTGACCATTGTTTCTCCATTGCATCAGTGGACCCCACACTTTTCCAATAAAAGAAACTACTTATAACAAAACCATAACAGTATCATGGATCACCCACCACATGATGGTAATCGTCCTTTTAGTATCTGTTGAGATCAAACAAAGACAAAATGCTATATAAGTTTAGCAGCACTATTAAATTGTATTTTATTAATTACGTTAGTATCTAAATACATTTGACAAAATAATAACGTGCAATTAATTGAGCAGAGTAGCCTAACACGGCTGCAGCCCATTCAAATCTCTCTTCAGAATTCTCCAATGATTTTCATCATCCATCTTTTATGCCACAGAACTGCTTTTCTGCCACCGTTTGAGTTTTGGTCTGCTTTATTTGAAGGACTGTAAGCAGTTACCCTTGAAATAGCCCAAGCAAGAAGGTAGCTTGGGATACTATTTTTAACCACCAAATACCAATTCTTAATGCCCCAGGAGATGATTTAAGAATTCATAGGGCCAGCTAGGCTGGCTGGGTAAAGGCTAAAATGAGGCCAGAGTATACGGTTTACCCTGGGATTTGGGTTAAACATATTCACTTGTGGCCCCCAAATTCCTCCCAGCCTAGATATCTAAGGATTGACTGTGAGAAGTTCAACAGAGAAAGGAAGAAACATATCAATAAACACTCACCATAGCAAGTGAATCATATGCCTTTTATGATGTGAGTTTGGCAGGGCTACCTTGACTTTACAGAGGAGAAAACAGTCTTGGCAGATTCCAGTAGATTTCCCCTCAATGACATAGGACAGTACTTAAAAAAGTTCCTGGAAAATGGAATTAAAAGGCATATGTGTCTTTCCATGAACTGTTTGAAGACCCCTTGTAATTCCGGCAGAACCAGACTTCTAACCAATCCAGATATGCCTAACTCTAAATTCCACTTTCTGTCATATCATGCTGCTCTTCAACAAATCCACCCATCAGGGAACAAACAGAGTAACTTCCTAATCCCACCCATAGTTCTCCAAAACTGAAGCCAATCTGAAGTCATACTTGGGTGACTTCAGTAAAGGTATATAACTAATTCTTCCGACAGCAAGTAAAAGAATCTCCTGAAGATGATCAAGGATAGATTATGGAATTTGGCTAAGAGATAAAGACTTGGCCTCCTGTACCAGGATCAGTAACTGAACGCCCTGGATGAACTCACTTAACTTTTGGGTGCTGCAATTTTCCCAACTATGAAATGACACCAAATGAAAAATTTGGACCTTCAAAACTTGACTAGGTGATACAGAGAAGCTTTTCCATATAAAATTCCGTAAATGTGTGTAAGAGAACCATAAGAGAAATGCAAGGAACCCAAAGCAGATTTAAATGACCTAAATACTGGGTAAGGGCAGCATTTAAAAATTTGGCTTAAAAGTAAGGATTTTCTGTTCCAGGGGGCTACGATTAATTTCTCATTTAGACTAAGCTTCATTGTTGCTCTAGTTCAAATCAAAACAATTATATATTTAACATAGTTAAATTATTAAGAAGAAAATAAAAATTTCAGCTAACAAGAGTATATATTTATCACTATTTGATCAATAAAATAATTGTTTCTGAAAATGTTTACATCACACCTAAAGATATAAATTTTGAAGTTTAAAATCTATAATAGAGGCAACTTTAAATATAAGGTATAAAAATAATGGCAAATAGTATTCAATTCCTGATGCACTCAGCAGTTTATAATATTGGTTGCTGTAGAAATTGAATCAATAATAAATCATCTCAGAATTAACAAAAGGACTGCTATATAGGTGATCCCAGAAGAAGAGCAGTCTATATATATACATCTACCCTTAGTAAATTAACCTTATCATGCTTCCAAGTCCTTTCATGGGGAGAGGGGAGATTTTGTCTTATCTAGTTTTATTCATGGACATATCCACCAACTGCTTTCATCTAGAAATTAATAGATGTAGTAGTTTTAGTTGTACTTGGGGATAGCTACTAACAAATCAGCATTGCTCCTGAGTGACAATGCAAGCGGATTATCCATGAAAATGTTCCATTCTCAAATAAACTATTTTCAAATATAATACCGGTATATTTCCTGTAAAACAGTATTATGCATAGTAATGAGAATGAATGGAGATTCAGATAATTTTCCAAACATACAGAGTCTTAAAGTAAATGTAATTATTAGTTTATTTTAATCTTCCAAACATCTTGGTGAATCCAACTAAATCTCACTCTGTCTTCTTGCCCAAGTTTCCTTATTACAAATTCTATATCCCTTCCGCAGGGAAGCAGGCACTTGGTGACCGGAGTTCTTAAAAAAGAGTAAAACAGTGTCTTTGGGGATTCTCAATGGAGCCTTCAGGGAACAGCTGGGGAGACTGCAGCCATGAAATAGAGCAGGACAGCTGGCAGGCTCTCTTTTCCCCTTTGTTGATTTTTTTTCCCCCAGTGCAGGGTGATATTCTCCACCCCCACATCACCCTTTTCTTGAAATCCTTTCTAATCCTCTTTTATAATAACCACCTCTTTGGTGGGACTGAAATTTTTTTACCCCACCATGAGCACCCACGGGAGCCAGGAGCTACCTTTTCAAAAACCTAAACACCCGAGGTTTGTGCACCCAAATTGCCATGGACTATACTGAAATTCTAATACCCTTTTTATAGGTTCCATAAGTTGTTCCCAAACTGGTCCTTCCTCCATTTCATCTGCCCTTAAAATTTCTAGAAAGGTAAATATAGAATTTAGAAAGTACAAATGATGAATAAAAGCACTTTTTTTAAAATAAGAAATAAATATTTTTTCTTGGGAAGCATTCTAAATTAATAATTAGTTAAAAAGGAAAACATAGGCAATTATTGGAGATTCAGTTGAAAATAATTATTTGTTTCCATTTTTTAATACAAAGTTTTGTTAGTCATTCTCATTTTAAATGAGTTAGGGTCACGTTTCCTTATTGGCTATGCTAGCAAATCATTTACTAGCCAAAATTTTTTAAAGAAATTGGTACCTATTAAGTATTTCTTTGTTAGGGTTAGGATTGCTTATTCATTTAGTCAGGGTTTCTCCCGTGCAGATGGGACGTCCCTTTTCAAGGGTTGTCTTGCATAACGATGAAAACACAAAACCCAAAACAACCATCATGCAGATTGATGGCTTTTCTTTTTTTAAACACTAGGCAAAGCTTATCATACTTTTTATTTGCTAAAAAGTATCAGGAGTATAAGAAAAAACAACAATGAAAAAGAATATTCAATAAGAATAGCTTGACCTTTGATATCATTATTTCACCTCATTGGACCTCAGTTTCCTCATACGAGAAATAAGGAAGTCAGATAAAATGATTTGTAAAGTTCATTTCTCATTAGGAGACAGGTTTCATCCTAAGCACCAGAAATGATTTCTTTTGTTATTTGGCCTTGATTCAGTATGAATAAAGACTAGTGTCTCTATGTGTAATTAAAATAACATTTGAAATGATCTTTCACAACATTTGAATGATAATATACTGAAATCTTAAAGCCATTTGTAATTTAGGGGAGTTCTAATAAGTTTGCCGCTTCAAGGAAGCTTCTGTATAATATTTCCAAGAGGAAATTAGGGTGGGGGATTCGTTGGTATCCCCTGGCTATTAAGGAGTTGGGTCTGCACTCATCTCTAGCAGTGGAGTCTCACACCTTTGTAAGATATAGATTTGCAGATCTGCATTACAATGTCTTACACAGGACCTTTCACATCCTGTTAGGATGGGTGTCTTTGGAATTAGGCTCTTAGAAGAAAGATATGTTTCTAAATTTATTCATTGCTTTTTCAAAGAGAAAAAAGAAAGAAAGAAAAGAACCTTTGGATGGTAAAGAGGTCTAGAAATTATTTCAAATCAGATACTCCTTTTTATCTTTAATAATGGTTTCTCCTTGAGCCTTAAGCTTTAGTATATCTAGGATTTCCTGAGGTTACCAGGCTACAAAATTTCCTGTAAGCCAATTAGAACTCCCAATCCTGGTTAACTAAAAGAGGTCAGATACTAACAACCTTCTTTATCTAGTCCTACAAACACCGTAAGATTAACAAATAAATGTGTTCACTTTTACAGGATGACGAATTTACTCATTTTATTAAGTAAACTTATTAAAATTCCTGTAGGAAAAGGACTGTGAAAAAGGTGTTTATCAACATACAGAATGAAAATACAAGGTGGCTGAGAAATGTTTCTTTGTTCTTCTAAGATTTAATGTGTTTGTTTTTAATAAAAAGGAATGAATGAGAAATGTTCTTTTACGAGGCTTAAATAAGTTTCTTAAATTATCTTTGAATATAAATATTATAATAAACTTGCATAATTTTGTAGAGGTTGTCAAAAATTATATATTTTGTACAGTAAACAGCATAAATGTAAGCTATAATATGGTTAAAAATCCACCATGCTTTAAAGTATACTTTCACAAGCATACAAAGAAGATGATAAAATCATAGGACATGTTTGCCTGCATTTTTTATCCTTACATAAAAGAGTCTTGCTAAATTAACTTAAAGGCTTCCAAAGCCGCATAAGTTACTTCGTCAATTGCTTTTTTTTCTTTTTCCCTATCGTCATTGGTATCACAGTTTCTTAGAGGATGAGCCAGCACTGATTGATTGGTACTAGCGCCTACCAAGGATCAGTGAAGGAACAAAAAAAACATCAAAAAATACAAACTTAACTTCTTAAAATAAGGTAGTTATACTCTCTCAGTGAATCAACTACTAAGAATGTGAATAGCATTATGAATGGCCTGTTTAGGCCAATGAGCAAGAACGAGGTGATGGAATCCATCCCCCATCTCTGCTATTGCAATGATGTCACATAGACAGGGAAAGAACCTCATCAGCTCTCCTGCAGTGTCAAGGTTCATGACGTCAGCCGAGGGCCTCGAGTAATTTATAGCATTGTGTTTACTCTGGAGCCATTTGATATGTATTAATACATGCAGCAGCAGCTGTCTCTTTTACAAGAGAAGTGTGCTCACATGCGCTCTTTCACCCAAACTGAGAACATAAGCACACTCTAATAGCAAGAGAGGCAGCTGCTGTTGCATGAATTAATACATTATAAGTTACTCTCTCATTTGTTATTCTTTTTCAAATCTTACTCTATTTTAAAAATAAAGATACTTAAGACTTTAAAAGAAGTGGAACTTCTACAGAGAACTCATATATTGAGACATATGATGAAATAAACTATGTCAGTTTTATTATATTTTTAGAAATCAATTCATTTGCATATCAAAATAAAAACTTTAAGTATTTATTATTTTCAGAACTGAGGCATCTGGTGTCTTTGAAATGCTCAAAGCAGTGAAAAAGAAGAAAAGGGGTTTCCTATTTCAAGTTCTGATACAAGACTGAGTATGCATTTGTTCGATAGCTTATATATAACAACAGAAACAGAAATTCACATTAATATTTTATGTACTCCAATCACCTTCTGAACATAAAAAAAGTATTTTACAAATAAATGTTAAAATGATTTTTAATTTACCCATGAGTTGCAAATAATTAAATTTAAAATCCATCCTTGGAAATATTCTGAGCATCTAGGTAATTTAGGGATTCCTGACTCAGAGTATAACAGTCATTCCCACTACAACCAAAAGGATTGAAGAGTTGTTTTTATATTTACTGTCCTTAAATTAATATATAGCTCAGCTGTGTCTATATCTATATTGATATATACACATATATATATACATATGTATGCAAAGAAATTAATGCAATGAAATCCCAAAATTACTAAATAATTGATACTTCGGATGAGACAAATTTTTATTTTGTTTGAGGTTGGTTTAGTTTAGTTTAGTGCCTGTTGTTCTAATAAACAGATTTTTAGAAAGCTGGAAGAGAAGTTCTTTTTAGACAAATGGAGAGTTGTTTCCATTTCCTTGAGGCCTTTCAATTCCATTTTATAATTTCCTGTTCTTCTCAAAGCTAAGGTTACATTTCCATTTTGTAAATATTGCACTGTGTAAATCTTATACTTCTAATTTTATGCATTATTTTATCACTGTAAAATATCTGCAAATTACTTTTCTGTTTATCTAGGAAGCTTAAGTATTTAATATCTTTTTTTCATGTTATGCTAGCTCTGTTAACAATATGGCTCATTATTTAATTCAGAAAAAATTTAAAAGGTGTGAGGTTTGTAACAGAAAGTGCTACAGTGATTTGCATTGACCTAATTAGTTCATTTACATGTTGACCTTTAAAGCTAGTGAAGTTTTGTAAACCCGACTTGTGGTTGTACTATTCCACAAAAGAGACCTGGAAGAAGGGATTAAAAAAACAGGGTAAGGTTGTAAAGAAATATTGATGATAAACTAAGAGGAAAACAAAATTAAAATTGTTTACTACCTTCTCAATGTATTATATACAATCACCATAGAAGGCGATATATTTTCATATCAATTTTTCAGAACAGCCAGTCAACCGACTGGACCTTTCTAATTGCTTATTTTTAAATACTGGAAAGATAAGTACTGTATTTAGGCATCTGAATTGTAGAAGAATTTCATGTTTCCAAGATCATATCTAAATTTCTTAGATTACAAATAAGCAGTCTGACTCTACTACATTCTCACAGAATCCACAATGACATCACGCAAAATTCAAAATCTTAAAGAAAGCTTAAATATGCACACCTTTTTTAAAATGGTGCAACTTTGTATCATTTGAAAAACACAAAACAATTATTTGGTGGATCTAGCTGGAAAATGATATGGACAGATGAGTTTAAATGAATTCCTACATCTGAAGTACCAGGAATGGTTACATTAGGCCACCCCTCAGAATACATGCTCCTCTGCTCAGCCCACCTCTACCAATCATTCATTTAAATACCACATTTATGCTCCCTAATTCATCCTCCCACTCTTAACACCTTTTGCCTACTCTTTTACTGGAGCCTGTCCCAAGGAATCTTCCCTACACCTCCAACTGCAGACTTCTCACAAAACATCCTTCTTCTAGCTTTTCTTCATTGTTGGATCATCCACATGGACTCAGTTTTGCTCCCCTTGTGGGTTTCTCAGGTAAGGGCTGATTTTCTCCCACTCCTCATATTGCACGGGATTTGAGAAATGAGCACTAGCCTGGGAAAGAATAGTAAGAATTTTTATTTTTGCCTCCATCCCATTATACTGCCTTCTTCATTAAAAAAATAAAATAAAAAATAAAATGAAAAATAAAACTTTCTTGATTGATGGTCACACTGCTGGGAAAATAAGATACTCTATTCCTCCTTGTCACGATCATACACATTCATATGCTGTCTCCCTGGTCACTTTCCAGGGTTCACTGAACACTTTAGCAATAAGCTTAGTCTTTCTTCAGCTCTCTTTCAGACCGGTTTAGGAGTCTATATGGATAACCCCAAATCTACATTGGATTACTTGACCTTCTCAATTTAAATGCCTTTTTGCCTTACTCCATTTCAGCCACCCAATCATATGGCCTTATCCTGGAACCTGTAAACACCTGAATCTGCTTTATGCCTGAAATCTTAAGCTCTGGTGTACAACTACAACTACAATCCACAATACTTCAAGCTCTTCTAGCTTTTGGTGAGCATCTCCATTCCTACGGCTTCAGCATGAACTAGGTTTAATTTCTCCCCTCAGTTTTATGGGGGGACATTTTTAGCCTGGATGCCTGATGAGTACTTCAAATTTGGCAGGACTCCAATGAAATGGGACATAATAGTCCAAAGAATGAATTTTCTCCAGAAGACCACTCATCCTTCTGATGTTCATGTTTCTATTAATGGCATAATCATTCTATCATTTACCAAACCTTATGTTCATTTTTGGTTCATACCTTCTTCTTTGGAAATGGCTCTTGAACCCATATTATTTTTTCAGTGTCACTGTCGCTACCATGGTTTCTAACTCTCATCCTTGACCTACAGAGAAACTACTGTAGTAAACCTTCTAAGAGTTCTCCCTAACTAGGACCATGATTTCCACAGCATTCAATAAATACTTGCATAGTAAATTCACAAGTGAATAAATAAATGCATCCTTCCTAGAACTAACAAATGAGACCTCTAAGACTAAGATTTAAGCCACATCATAGTTCAAAGGTTTTATTTCCACTTTCTAAGAAACAAAAATGGTCTTAACCAAATATTCAAGCTCTTCTTTCATCAGACTCCAACATTTTTTCTAGCTTCCTCTATGACTACTCTTTTGTACATAACTCATTTTCACTCAAACTCTTTCCTAAGTCAGTGGTTCTTAAAGTGTGGTCCCCAGACCAATGACATTGAAATCACCATGCGAACTTGTAAGAAATAAAATTTCTGGTGGCCTGCCCCAAACTTGTTGACTCAGAAACACTGGGTATGTTATAACATGCCTTCCAGGTGATTTGGATGCATGACAATATGTGAGATTATGTTTTTGGCATCACACACATGTTAATGTCATTCTTTCCACTTGTAAAATCCCCTCTACTTTTCCTTCCTTACTCTACTTCAAGGCTCAAATCAAATGCTGTCTTCTGTCTGAAAATGTTCTTGCTCTTCCCGTGACTTTTAGTTACTAATTCTGTTTACTAGTCCCTTCTCCAAACTCCCCTATCTCTTTTTTTATGAGTTAAAGACACTCACAACATCTTATTGGTAAGTTTATATTATTACTCCCTTCTCATTCATCCCACACGCCACTATTGTCCTGATTCAGTGCCACTGCCTCATTGAAATTGTGTCTCTAAGGTCATCAGTGATTACCCAATTTTACCAAATTCCATGGGCACCATTTTTTAGATTTCGGGGCATTGTGCATTGCTGACTACACACACCCTCCTTCAGGAACCTCTTTGTTGCCTTGACTTCTGTGACACCTTCTCTTCTCATGGTTTTCTTCTTACATCAATAGACACTCCTTTGTGTTCTCTTTCATAGAGCCTAAGTTTTTCTCTGAAATGTGGCTACTACCATTAAATTCATTCTTGGTCTTCTAGTTTTATCTCCCTTTGTACTTTCTCACTTAAACAGTCTTAGCTTAAAAACCATTCAAGAGTCCTAAATCTGTATCTCCAGCTTAATAGTCTTTGATTCCTGATATAGACATGTAACCTAACCAGCTTCTGGATATCTCCATCTTGATGCCCCAGAGGCATCTCAAATTTACTTGTTTTCTTTTTTTGGCAGCTGGCCAGTACAAGGATTTGAACCCGTGACTTTGGTGTTACAGCACCGTGCTCTCCCAAGTGAGCTAAACAGCCAGCCTGCATATCAAATTTAATGTATCAAATTCATAGTTGTCATCTCCCCTCCTGTATTCAGAAATCCTGAATTTATTATAACCTCCTTCATTTTAACTCATCCCCTCCCCATTTGAAACATTTTTTAAGCCCAAGAAATGGACAATTTTGAATCTTTATTATCTGTCCCCTTTTTCCAATGATTTAACTTTCTTTGTCTCATTCCAGACTTCAGCACAAACTGTTCACATTGTAAAGGGTCTCTTTTTTTTTAAGCATGACTGACATCTTCAGTTCCCTCCCCATAGTTTTTCTTTAAAATGTTTTCAAAGCGATTTTGACACTTCCTTTCTTAAAACCCGTTAGGAGCTTCCCATGTCATTTATGATATAATTCCTTAGTTCCAAAATGGACTTTTTCCAGCTGATCTTCTTAGATTCATCATCTGCAAATCTTTGTTCCAATATGTCATCCTCTTTCAAATAGTCATTCGTCCCTTTGTCCAGTTCTTTGTTTCACCAATACATACTCACTTGAGAAGTCCTCTTGGATGTCCTTCCAATGCCTTGTTTTATTACCTTTCTTCTATGCCTCTACAGCTATTTGGATATAATTTTCTTATAGTATTCCATGTTTCCTTCCTCCACACCTAGACCGAAATCTCCTTAGGGCAGAGAATTTGTTTCTATAGACCTAGTAGCCCCATTTCCTAGCAGAGTGCCTGCTTCCTAGAAAACCCTCACCAGATGTATGTTGAATGAATGAAGGTGTGAGTACAGCTATGCTATCTTAAAGTGTAGATTCTCTATAAATTCTCTGTAAGACAAGCAACTCTGAGCAGACTACATTCACCAAGGTAATTAATTAGTACCCACATCAGTGATAGATCTACAATTCATTAGACAAATCTGTGATCCCAAATATTTCAAAACTACAGTGTGCCAATTATCTACGTTTTAGATGTGAATAAGAATGAAGATACTAAATAGATTTCATATTTCATCATATTGTTTTAATAAAAGTGTACCACAGGTAATAGGTAATTGTACATATCTGTAAATAGATGATCAACGCTGAGGCCAAAGCTTTACTATATCAAGGGGAAGGCAAGCTCTAATTGAGAAGAAGCCATAATTTTCTTTTTCTATCTACAGTAAGCTAAAACTTAACAAATTTCCTCAGAAAACCCATCTAGGAAAAGATAGAGATGCAGCCTTCAAGAAGCCCTGGTGGTGGTCACTCAATAATGGAAATGGAGTTGGTAGAAGTTTGTAGAGTCCCACCTCCCTCACTCTGCAGCCTAGGAAACAAGTTGTAGAAAGGGTCTCATGTTAAAGTCTGTCCCCCATCCAACTGCCAGCAATAAGTACATTTAAATTTATCACTTATACTTGGAACAGGGCTACAGATTAAATAAATAGAATTCAGCCAATATTTACAAAGCACATACAATGTGCCAGACACTTTTTGGCTCCTGAAAATTTAGCAGGGAAAAAAGTCAGTTAAGAACACAACCTTCATTATAACAGGGAAAAGAGGACTTAATCAAATATTTAAGGTTTACATCACACATGTCATTGTTTTCCTAGGACCGGTATGTTTCTAGGACCACTCCTCTGTCACCTACTTGCACTGAAATCATCATTTCACTCATATCAACCTAGAGGCGATAGAATACGTGAATCTTCAGCCACTTAAATTGTAACAAAATCTTGATATATTTCATGTTTTAAAGCTATTTCCCCACAACCGCTGCAATCGCAGAAAAACCTAAACTTGTGCTTTCCTATTTTATCAAAGAAATAATAAATCATTAGACATTCTCCTACCATTCAGTGTCATCACATTAATAGATCCAGAGACAGGTAGCAAAGAGCAGTGATCCCAGTATTGAAAACTAAGAAATGTAGGAAAAGGGAGAGATGCAGTAAAGCTAAATATGCATGCACATTACCCTTTTCTCACTTTGCAAAATGTGATGCTCTTACAGCTAGTCTAAGTAATTCATTCCCTGACTTGGGTATGCTTGTTTTTCTAGGTTCATTGGTTTCAGAATGCACCTGAGTTCAGAGGAGTATCTCACACAGGTGTGCCACTGGTCTCCAAAAGTTAGCAGTTTCTGTGTGAGCCACTGTAGAAACTCAAACTGAATTTTTAAAATGTCAACTCTTTGCTAGGCTGTAGGGAGGCATCATGGAAGATCTGGCAGGCAGTTTCAAAGGTCAATTAATACTTCCTCATGTTCCAGTTGTTAAAGACCCCCTCATTCTAGTCTGCCTATATTTAGCACTTGTATGTACTAATATTAGACCAAAACAAGACAAATTTTCAAAGGCAAGACCTTTAGGGTCAGGATTATCCACTTGACACTCAGGGCTATGAAACGAACCCAGCCATTGTTTTGTCTGTCATATTCCTAGATGAGGAAGACTAAGAAAAAGTAACAAACAAGTTAATATGGGAACTGTGGCATTAATTCAAAATATACATTTTCGTTTAAAATGTTGACATGTTAACATTGGAACTTTTTCTAGTGCCATTAACAATATTGTCTGTTCTGATCAGTGTAAATAGAAGATCATTCCAACAGTCATCGTGACTGCTGAATTCCTCCATGGCCTGTACCATCACAACCAACCCTCAGGGAAAATGGATGCTTGGAAATCCATCCCACAATTAGAAAGGATCAGATTCTTCAGATTTCTAACTCCAGACCTAATGTATGTCATTTCTTTCTGAGAGACAAGGCCTAAAAAGAGTTATATACATTGGAGAGATAAGGGAAATAAATCTACAAGAATTCATTTATGGAAAATTCAGTCAAATTAACTACAGGAGGAAATAATTCAGTTTCAGCCATCTTTTTTTTTTTTTTTTTTGAGCCCATAGAGTCATTTCTTTATTAGCTACTCTTTCACTTTCCTGCTTCTTTTTCACAAAGTTTCTTATGACTATTCTTTTTTTATTTGGACACGGCTTTAAAGAGTATGCAAGAAAAATACTGGAAATGAAATTAAACCCAGCCAGATTTGCAACTGGTTAGGGGCTCTGGATTTCAATGGGGGATGAGGTTAAAATTACTTGCCTTAAAACGAGTCCTGGTAATTAGTTGTAGGATCCCTATTCCTAGTTTCTAGATTACACAAAAGTTTGTCATATTTCTTTATGATTATCTATTTCTTCCTATTGACGGAGGGGGAGAGAAAGGCACATTTGCTATTTTTTATTCACATATAGTAAATGCGGTCTTTAATTATTTAATTATTTAATTTAGCTGAAATTTCAACCTACTGAAGTCTTATTTGATCCAGAAAAAAATTTCACCAGGCACTAATTTTATCTCTGGAAGTCTTGTGTAATTCCTAAAGCATCACAATCAATTTAATTTTTGTGGAAACGTTATTAAATAAGCAAAATGAATTTAAAAGTACTTAATGATTTATTGTCTATGTAGGCTGCTGACCAATTTTTTGAAATCTGCTAACCCTTTACCCCATCAACTATTTTATTAAAGTAACATTTGTTTATTTTTGTTAAATACTTACTACCAAATATCTGTGTTTAAGTAAGACCAAATAAACATTAAACCATTTATCATCAGGGACTGAAATAATATGCTCTTCTAACATTGTGTAAATGGGACCAAACAAGGAATTGAGTTTCCAATTTCATATACTTCTAGGAGCCAGGTGAACAGAACGAGTAAAGAATATTCCATTCTGTTGTTATAGAAGCTTGTTAGGAGAAGCATTGGAGGTACTGAATTGTGCTACTTAATTCAAGTCAATTCCATTTAGTTCAATTAAACACATATTCAACACCTTCTGTTTGTAGGGACCAAGATGATGAGCCACAGCTGATATTTAGAAATCCAGATTTGGGGTAGACTTTGGAAATTATCTAGTGCATTGGGTATCAAGCTGTGTTCCAACACAGTATCTGAAGAGCCCTGAGAGAGACAGCAGGGAAGCTGGACCCAGGAGGGGCTGAGTGAGCTCACTCGCGGGTCAGCAGGGAATGCTTTGCTTTGATCTGTTTCTGTATTGGAGTATGAGATAAGATCTTAATTCTCAAAGGCGTATTGTTACTAAAAAACAGTTTGAAAAAATCTCTAATTTAGCCCATTTCACAAAATTTACAAATGAAGAAACTAAGACTTACTGAGTTAATTCGCTGCTCAGGTTCCCATAAATACTTGACAGCAAAATTAGAAGCACCATTTCAAGACAATTTTCATGTCACCACAGCCGTTTGAATCACGAAGCCTAGATCAGTGCCTTATAGGTGTTAGAAGTTTAAGAAGGTTTGTAGTGATAATGCGGGGATTTTTCTTTTTTAATATTGTAATCTCTGGAGAGATGGTACATTCTGGAGATACTATCTTCTACTCTCTCACAGCACATTGCAAGGGGAAACTTATTATACCAACTCCATATATTCCTAGGCTCACCTAGAACAGGGAAAAGAAAGAAGAAATATAACAAGCCTAGAGTGTGAGATCCAAAGTTTGAATTTAATGGGAAAGCAAAGAGAACACCTCCTAAAGAAAATAAGAAATGGTGTGTGTATTGTTTGCCTTGCAAATGGGATGGAGAACAACAAAATGAGGGCTAGAAGCCAAGTGTAGGGTGAAGACGGGTTCAGAATGAGAAAAAGAGTTTATCTTCAGAAGGTAAATAATATTCACAGCTGTAATAATAATAATAATGATAGTAATAATAAACAAAAGGTAAATGAATACTAGGTGTGTACATATCAACACATTATTTAGAAAATTTTCCTCTAATTCAGGAACTTTCAGCCAGGAGTTTGATTTGGTTCAACTATTTAGTATCTATTCTTTTGCTAAGGTTGCTTTATTAGAATAATAAATAAAATAAATAGCATACTCACCTCCCAGGTAATTTGTCTTTATATATTATTGTATGTTTCTGGTATTTTGTATACAAGCCTATTTAAAACATGAATGTTCTGCTGTTTTTCCAGTAGCAATGGACTCGTACAGCCTCATCTCTGTCTCAGCACCTGATTCACCTAGTGATGGACCTTTGCGATGTGTTTGGCTGGATGACAGATGCAATTGGTGTCTACAGAACAAAGCAAAGCTATCTGACTCATGCAGAGATATTGGACCCAGGACTTTAATCTCATCAGCCTGAGCTAAGTAGTTTCATTTCCTCAAGTAAATAAGTCCTACAGAGAAAATAAATATTCACCCCAAAATGTTTACATGCTTCAAAGAACAAAAACACCATGATAAACATGCATAATTCAAATCAACCTAAAGTAAATTAGGTATACTATTCACAGTGAGCAAACCTCAGGTTTCAAAATATCATGAAGCAACAAATAGGAAGATAAATGTGGTTAATTATCTGCCCCCTCTCATTTTTTCCCACCCTGGCATCAGCCATAACTTCATCTAACCTGGCCTATATCTCTTAGGTAGATGTTTCTGTAATTGATAATCAAAATAATGATTTTAGCTCCTCTAGCTACTTGCTTTCACCTGTTACCTCTCACCTTCAGGAGGTTTTGTTCTGATATACACAGACAAGGTAAGTAAAATGGTAACAACAAAAATAAGAACACTGGAGGTGGTACCAGAACTATGATATGAAACACACAAAAAAAGATTTTTAAAAAGAAAAATAAATGATAGCTCTAATTCTAGATTTACATAATCCAAAATCGCAGAGGAGCATTAAATGAAATGTTATACCTATTGAACATTATGTAGCAAAGGGAACTTGGATACACATAGCAATATATTAGTTTACACAACAGGGGAAAAAAGAAAAAGAAAAATTATGAGCTTCACAAAGGAGCAGAGCTCACTTTAAGTAACTGGAAACAATTGACAAAAGTTATTCATAATTATTGCAACTCTATTTCTCAGTTGGTGAGCATGCCTTGGTGGCCTATTTTTTTAATGCCAAATTGACATTTAATATTGCTGTAGTGACATATCTTGTTAAGACAGAATATAATGGGATTGTCCAAAAAATGTCTTCAAATTACAAATCTTTGTTTTATCTGAGGCATTCCATTGAGCTGCACATTCTCCAGAAAGTAGCTCTATTTGAATTTGTGACGTTGTGTCACATTGACATGATCTTTTGTTGTGAAGACACATGGATTAAGTCTACTGTGAAGGATCTGCTTATGAAAATATTTGGAATTTTCATACCCACTTCTAACTCAAACTTCTAGATAAGAGTTAGACACATTCTTTTTGAATCAAGAAACACTTTTCTAATATGTTTCAGGAAACTTTTAATTTCCTTTATTTCCACAGTTCTCTAGCCAATGGCCTGAATAATAAAATGTATATTCATTAAATTCATGCACCAAGTTGGGCATGATGTCTAATACTTTGAAAGACGGTATTATCATTTCAAATGATCTCAACATCTTGTTGAGGTCAGAAACAAAAGAAGAAAGGTAAAAAATGAAAGTCAACCTTTAAAACAAACCCAGTGCCACAAAACCAGGGACAAGCACGGGGAATAAGTAAATAAGTAGTGATTATGGTAGAACTTTATCGGTGGTATTGGGGAATTTAAAATTTAATGATTGAGATAATTAATGCAGGAATCATTGAGTAGTTATCTTATTGCATCTGGTCAGGTTTGGGACTCTTCATATCAAAATGGTATTTGAAAGTCCGTGCTTTAGAAGGAGAAATTTCTAGACCACGGTTAGGCAACTTGCAGCCTGTAGGTCAAATTCAGTCTGCTGCCTGCTTTTGTAAATAAATACAATTTTACTGAAAAACAGCTAAGCTCATTCATTGTCTATGGCTAGTTTCATGTTAATACAGCAGAGCTGAGCAACTGTGACTGACTGTACAGCTTGTAAAGCCATTTATTTTTGACCAGAAGGACTGTCGATAGACCCCAGATCTAGACAATGCATGCACATCAACATTATCTTTGGAATAATAGGATTAGTCAATCTTCCAAATTATTCCAATGACAACATACCTTCTACAGCACTTTTTTCTTCACTTTGACACCGTATTCTTCTATTTTACTTTATAGTTACAGATTTTGTCTTCTTCCACATATGACTAAAGTGGCATGTCTTACTGACATTGTCATTATCCTGGTCAACATCAGTTTTCATGGAGGTGACACATGAAACAACACTACAGCTTCAAAATTCCTTGATCTGCTCATCTCCAGAACTCTCACTCACCTTCTTCGACATGTTTTTTGCTCATTTCCAAGATAGAAACAGCAGTGTCTGTCACCTAAGATTGTTGTGAAAAATCAATGAGATAAAGTGAGATAATAGTTTTTGTCACATGGTGATTTTATATGCCTTAAATTTGGGGCAGGGCCCAAGGTCCCGGGGTGTGGAGCAGTTTCACCTCTGGCTGTTCCCACCAATAGTTCACTTTATGTTGGCACCCCCATTTGCAGGTATGCTTCCATACATCTGTTACCTGTTTGCAACACAAAATTTCGACCTTCTTGCTTCAATGAAACTTGAACTTCTTTCCATCTCCACCCCAGTTCCCACTTAGTTCTCAAATTTCCTTCTGATATAGGATTATCATTCAACCCCTCTTGTGCCATTTCTCCTATCCCCATCCCTACCAAAAAATAAAATAAATAATAAATAAATATATATATTTAACAGGAAGCTGTGTTAGAATCCTCCAAATCCCACTGCCATTTTCAGACATCTATTTTACACTTTTTCCAAAATGTCTCCTCCTTTAAGCTTAATACTATCCTGCTATATGCTACCTTCTATTCTTCTTTCTCACCATAATCTACGAATCACAGATCCACATTCCCAAATTTGGTAGTGGCTCACATTCTCTATACAATATCTTCTAACATCAACCTAGTAGATTTTATCATCCTTGCAAATAGTGCATTCAATAATCTATTATCAAAGTTTCCTAAGCTTCCCAACTTATATGGCCTTCCTCCATTGTCTCAGTAACAACTTTGGACTTTGTTGTTACTTGTGTCTGTTGCATCTCTGAAATACCTTACTTCAGTTTTCTACACTCTGGTCACAACCTTATATCATCCCTTTTTTCCTATCACTCACTTTCCATTCACCTGCTCACAGTTCACTGAGATATAAAGTAAACTTAGATCCTCTTTTTTTATTCTAGTTTCTCATTCCTCACAACCTCTAGTTTCATGTCTTTTTTCTATCTAATGCAGATTTCCCTCTCCATCATAATATATTTATTACTAAATGTCATTTTGCCACAGTCATTATAAATTGTCACTCTGGAATCAATCCAAATGTCTGTCTACTCGGGATAGAGACCAAAGACAGTCTCAGTGAGACCCAGTTGAGAGAGACAGTAGATTCTGGGAACAAATGACATAGTGGACATATTATTTTTTTCTCTCACCAACTCTCCTTCTGTGCCTTAAGTTTGTCAATGGCTGCACCATTCTGCTAGTAACATAGGTGTTAAGTTTTGGATTCACTCTTGACTCTTTCTATACTCTTGCCTAACAAATTAAAGTAGCTGCAAAGTACTGTCCATATTTCCATTGGTTTGTTTTTGTGTTTTCCCTGTTCTCATTAAAATTTTAGCTTTTATCTTTTAATATCTAAATCACTGCAAAATATCCCAATTCATCACTTTTTCCTTGCCCAACATTTGATTTGCAACTAAGAATTAAATTATTCCTTCTGGCCTTCAACTGTTGAATGCTGGGATTCTGTATTTCAGCAGGACATAGCTACAAACATCTTGAAACATACAAATAAACAGTTCGTTCCCTTTATTTCCACATCCCTGTTCAACTGACATCAACAATTAACTTCATTCTTATTCTCTAACAGTCTGCAAGACTCCATGAGCTGTGAGAGTTCACATCACATCCATTGTCCGAAGTACATGCTTAACCCCAAATCAGTTTATTTTCTCTTTAGCCCATTGGGAGTTGATATGTCACTTCACACAATGTAATTTCACATAAACCATAAATGACCTTTAATGCATCAGTGACTGCATCAAATTTTATGATAAATTTTTTAATGACTGAATAATTTGGGGACTGTTGCAGGAATATAAAATAACAAAAGGAAGACAGGAGAAAAAAAATGAATTGTTCAGTAAAAAGAGCTAAAAGGATTTTTCTCCTGTGTCTGTTGAATCTATCCAAATAAAAAAAGGAGATTTCTGTGCTTTCCTAACCTCTATTTTACCTCTTCTTTTTAGTGTTTAACATTGTATAATCTACAAAAAGTCAACTATCTTGAGAACTGTGTCTGCCTGTCATCAACCACACCCCAAACCCCACAAATTCAATTCCAGAAGCATGAAGAATAATATAGACCTTTATTGTAGATTTTCCTGGTGGGAAAGCAGTCTTTACACAAAGCACTGAGCCATGCTGAGCAAAACATGCTGAGTATTTCTCTAGTCCAACCTCAAGAATCCCCATGATGGCTACTCAGAAATCACAGTGTCCCCCCTGAACACACCCGGTCCATGCAGCCTCCGTGCTGCCATGCCTCTCTCCTTCCACGAGCACCCCATACATGGTCTCTCTGCCAGTGTCACCCTCTGCAAAGTACAGCCATGTCTTGCACTCTGACTTCCCTAGCAAGGCCCAGCCCCCTGAAGATTTGGAAAATACAATTTTAACTACAATTCAATTTAATTCAAAAAGCAAAATACTCACACACACACACACACACACACACACACACACACACACACACACACACATAAAGGATATATAATATATGCTCAAAGCCCATGGCTAAATGCTAGGAAAGTCACAGAAGAGGAGGACAGAGCTGTGGTTACTGGAGGTAGAAAAGGGGGAGGGGGAGGGAGGTGAGCAAGAAATTGGTTAATGGACACAAAGAATAATTATGTTTTATAATAGTGAATATACTAGTTATCCTCATTTGAACATCACATATGGTACACAAGTATTGACATTCAACTCTGTGCCCCACAATACGTATAATCAATTATGTTTCAATAATAAAAATAATAATAATAAAAGCTAAGAAAGTCAGTTGGGAAAAAAAAAAACATTTGCATGATTTTGACCCTCCAAGAGCATGCCATATGGTAAAAATTTTTTTTAAATGGGGTGGGGATGTGAAAGATAGATATAACTAGATTTTTAGAAGTTCTGAGAAAAAAGCAACTCAGTTTTACTACGGGGACTAGAAAGAAACAATTTTTAGCAAGGAGTTTAGGAATTGAATCTCAGAAAACAAAGCATTGAAACTATGAGTATAATTTCAGTAAGCATGAAATGCATTTCTGACTGAAGGAAGATGGTAAACATAGGCAGATAGATGTGAAAGTACATTATGTGTTTGGGGAATATCATATTGATATTAAGACAACTGGAAAATGAAGAGAACAGGGAAATGGGAGGATGGTGGGAAATGAAAGCAGAAAGTGAATTTGACTACATTCAGTCATTCAACAAATAGTATGTGGTTGTCTCCAATGTGCCAGGCACACTGTCTTAGATGCTAGGGGTAAATGGTGCATAAAGGTACGCACACAATCCTTGATCTCATCTAGTTACATCATCATATAATGACATAAGCAAACAAGGATCGTAAACTGTGACAAGCAGATGAAGGAGAGGCTAATAGTGTGGACGCTTATTGCATGGCACCTGGCATGGGGTCTAGCCTGCTTGGGGAGTTCAAGGAAGGCTGCCTTGAGAAGGGATACTAGAGTGAAGATCTGAAGGACTATGTTTCCCTAGGCAAGGAGGTGAGAGAACAAGAACATTCTCGATGCAATGGCATAAATCTGTAGAAGGAGATAGGAAACAATTTATAAATATCCCAAAGTCCATCAGAGGATTGGGTAGCCACTAAAGATGGTGAGTAGTATTGACCTGAAAAAGGATTTTCTCCTGGATCAGAAAAGTTTAATAGCCTAAGAATTTGGTGTATAAAGGGTACACACATATCCCATTTAGCATAGGGGATGCATTTCTAGAAGTGGGAGGGCTGAAACAGAAATAACTGAATGCTTCCTACAGAGATGTGTGCTCTCAGCATCTTTTAGACAGACAGAGGGATATGGTCACTCTTCCATACTCTTCCAGTCCCCCAAAGTCATGGAGTACCTCCAGCTTTATGTGCTTGCAACTACAGATCATGTAACGGTAGGTCAGTGCTTCCATGCTGCACTGATATTTTTGATGCTCTTTATAAACACAAAGTATTATTCCTTAATTGCCCAGTTTTCCCTATCATTTCATTAAGCTCTTTTAGCCACTTGCAAAAATTAATTGTTAGGTTTGACAAGATATTCCTTGCTTGCCTTTTGCAGGCCTGGCAGATCTATTACATGTTCTGGCAGTTATCCTGAATCAAAAATATTCACAGGAACATACAACCTCTTATTGGCTGAGAGGCTCTGCTAGCACACAAAGCCTGGAGAGCTTTATGCCGACAGTTTCTGGTTGTATTATATATGAGTATGTGTATAGGTTATTTTCAGAAAAAAAGACTTAGAGACAAATTGTATCATTACATGCCAGGGCCTTAAAAGAAATTGGGATACTAGATTGAGCTTATATATATTTGGATGGACAGTTTGTAATGATAAAAATTATACTTTTTTTTTTTTGCTTGGCAGTATTTTTGTGTAATGTTAGTAGAACTATAATACCTAACTTAGTGCATTGAGGAGAACATGCTTTGGTGCATAAAATATATGAAGTCATTAGTAAGGAAAGCCAGAAAAGGAAGATTCTGTATTCTTGCAATCACAAAAATGACAGCTCCAAGTTGAGAAAAGATCCCTGCTGAAAGGAAATGCACAGTGTCACCCCTGATAACTTCTGTTATAAGATCTGCTCCTTAAGCCAATAACATTATAATGAGCAAACACGTATGCAAATGTAGTCACTAGTAATCAGGGCCAGAGTAACATGTGGTCTTGTGAGATTCACATAGTGCGGGGGTTGGGGGGAGTATAGCGATATAAGGGCTTTGAATAGACAGAGGACAAAAAGTGAGATTACAAAAAGGAGAATGACTTGAGTGGTAAGTATAGAAGAACCCACAGAGCCTGGGATCTTGAGAACTTTGGTTTTTTGTACTGAACACTAGCTTGTTCATTTTCACTAAATGAACAAACTCTAGACAGGAAAACAATGGAATTCATTCACTTGGTGGCTTTTGTTAACTGACTTAGATATAGCAATTGTGGCCTTTTCTCTTTTGAATGCTCCCCTTCACCCATTGAAACCTCCAAAGAAATCTGAGCAAGGCCAGGAAAATAAGGATAAGGAAGTCAAGGGAAGGGTTTTAAGGGTATGTGAGTGGTTTTTTTCCTCAAATCCAACTTCAATGTGGAAAAGAAATTTGTTTAAAAGAGAGACAAGAGTAGATTAAAAGAGACCAATGCCAAGATTACAGCAGCAGCCTAACCAAGAAAAGATGACTAGATCATTTCATGTCATGATGAATATTTCGGTGCTGATCCTGCTGTCCCTATACAACCGTAGTGAAGTTCCAATGCACAACAAAACTGGACAGTTCCTTTTTGACTCAGCTTAAGTTCAAGAAGAAACACCTGCTTCTTTTCCTCACTCCACACTACTCCCATCTGCTGCCCTCTGCCATTCCCAGCTGTTTGTAGAATCACATCCTCTATACCATTTCATCACATGCTTTCAGAGCTGCCTGGAAGCTCTCCAGTTCCTCTGCCAGTCCTCAGGGTTCCAGCTTCATTTGCAGCTCTAGCAGTAAGGTGGCAGGTGACAAGTGATTATAAAATGCCTTGCACGTGCTTTGCATTATACATTGCTATTTCACGCATCCTCACAATAACTCTTCAAAAAAAACCTTTTTCCCACTCACTGGGTGAAAAAAGAGATAAAAAGGAAGGAGCTCCGGGAGAGAAAAAGACTTGGTTCAAGTCACACACAGTTAGTCAACGGCTGGACTGATTTGAACCCAGGTCTATCTGACTTTAAAGTCCCGGACCTTCTCACAACATTGTGCTGCCTCCTAGTGGAACATTTGCCTTTGGCCTACTTTTGTAGTGCATAACACCAAAGGAGCCGATAATAATTTTTGAACTGCTTTTAAAATAAAAAAGAATATTGATATCCAGTTCCCTGTACAGGGCAGACTATGAAGCTTAAAGGAGAATTTACCATTTTCTTAGATTTTCAGCTATTTACCATTGCCAAGGGAGGGTTGATCAATAAGCTGTCAGCATCAAATTTAGTGGTCGGTTTTTGTGAGAAATATAACATAATTTTTTTTACAATTCTAAAGGATTCTCTAATTCCACTGGTGATAGTAGCAGGAAATATAAAACACTATATGGAGATCACTGGATATCCTAGGATGATAGACATTCAATAAAAAACAGGATGGAGGAATGAATAAGAGCTCAAAATAGCAATGTTCCTGAAATAACAGTAATAATACCACCCACTATACGCCAGGAGTGCTCACCTTACTTTTCAGGTGCTGAATCCTTTAATCTCCTATGAGGCAGACATTCCCGTCTATTTTATATGTGAGGAATCTGAGGTTTAGAGAGGTCAAATAACCTGTCCAAGGATGCACAGCTCATGAGTGGAGAAGCTGTTATTATAACCTAGGGCTGCAATGCTTCAAAACTCTTGCTTTTCCTACTATGTGATTCTATCTCTCTGCTTAGAAATCTCTATGCACTGAATTAAAGACACTTTCAAATTTATTTTTGTGAAACAGTACAAGAAATACTTTGAGAAAAACAAAGATGAACAAGTCAAAAATAAATTTGGCTTCCCTCCAAAAGCTCACCATCCAGAAAAAGACTTCTAAAATATTTATTCAGCTTTCTGATATTCTAGTGGCCTAACCATACTTTTAAAAATCTATTTCTCTAATGCCAAGGAAGAATACTTTTCTCATTATATGCTTCCCATTTTAACTTAAACAGGCCGCCAGTTCAAAATAAAGTCATCAATAATTTTAACTTGACCTTTCTATCTATATATCTACATATAAATATATAGATATCTATATATGTACATATGAGTATATCTATGTATGTGTATGTATAGATATATGTTCTACATGTTGATATAGATACATATAAAAGATCCAAAGTAATTGATTTTCAGGGCATTCATAAATGAAGAAAATAACCTTCTCTTAAAATAACTTATTCTTTATCCAAATTGGGTAACTGAGGTACACAGCTGCTTTTGTATTATATGTCAAATAAATGGACTCAATGTTATTAAAACATAAGGCATTTTCAGTATTTCTTACTTTTTATTCAGTTCTCTAGTTATAGAAATTTATTTCACTCAGAAATTTACACAAGCCAAATTGATATTTTTATTTTTAAAAAAATTAATAAAGTACCAGAACAGTCTCCTACATGGTTCCATCACAGGTATACTTGATCCTTTTTCCAAAATGATTATGGAGAAAACAAAAATAATGACTTCTATGTCCAGATTACATTGCAAATATAGGTAGTAATTTATATTACTAAAGATATATGTCAATTAATCACAGGACCAAGATGATTAACTAATTTCATTTTGACTACCAAATACCAATAAAAAGACAATGACCGACACTCACCAGTGACTAGATCTGGATTTGAACTGCTGACCTGAAAGTAACAGGTCTTTTACTTTCTATTCCTCAAACTAATCCCTAATGTCATACATTCACCCTACTCTGACATCCCCAGATTAGTAATTGGACACATGACAAAGCAACAGATGACCTTTAGATTTCTGAAGATGTAATGTTGAAATGTTTTGTGGTTTCTTTTTGGTCTTCCTTTGCCTTTCTAGTTTGACAGTTTAAAATTTTTTTTATTCTATAGCATTCTGTTTAGATGCTGTAAGTTGAATTTTTGCACAACCAACCCTAAAATATGTTTCAAAGGTAGGAGAAATGAGAGCCTTTGCAGAGTAACGCAATCCCCAAAGAGCCAGAGCAGCACTCAGAGACAGATGCTCAGTGAACTATCTCCTAATGCAAGGGTGGCCTACCTCCTGTATAAACGTAAAGCCCCATGAAAGCTAAAAATAAAGGGAACATAGAAAAGTAATGTAATGTGCTCCCCATTTGGGGCTTCAGAAGTGCATAGCAAGATTTTCCCTTGGGATCACTCCACTTTGTAGTTTGTTTCTCTGTATGGCTACATCATTACCTTCTTTCAGACACCTGAATAGTTCATGTTTCCTTAACTGGAGCTATGCTGTGAAGAGCAACCCCCAAAAACCTTCATTGCCAAGAAGGTCATTATATAGTAGATAGAAACCTTAAGAGGAAAAATCCTATATCAACTGGTGGTATAATCCCCAAGGGGAAACAGACTTTAGTTGAACAATCAGAAACCTGGCTTGCTTTATGGTGTTTACACTGCTGCTTGCTAATGGATCACCATAAAGGAAGCAAAAGGGCTCTTACACCATTGAGTAGGCTATCATGGGAGTCTTCTGAGTGTGCCTTTTTTATTTGCTGCAGTCAGGTTAATGAGCTCACCAGCCCACTTGATGTTGAGGACTTTGTAACAAAGCAATCTCTCATTAAATGCTGCCTGGCACCACTCTCTTGAAGCAAAGGGACATTCAGATTATTGAATGCCTTTGTATTCCTCATTCCTACCAGGCTATGGAGTCCAGCAGTGGCATCGGTCCCACACACTTCCTGGCAGGCATCCAGTCATCCGCCTGCCCTCTTCAAACTGCATGGGCATTTGCCAATCTAAGCAGCACTGGTAGGCAAACAAGCATGGCACACGACTCCTTTGGCTGAGAGCCAAATGTGCAGCTGAACAATCTAATTTGTTTCTACTGTGGAGGAAACATTCTTCCCCATTCTTCCTTATTCAGTTGAATTTACATGTAAAAGTTTTGTTATGGTACAAAAGAATGTGCATTTATCTACATTTCCTTTCTGCTTTTACACCTTTTTAGTCTCAACAGTGCAGGTCATGATTTTGTCTGTGGCTTTATTTTAAGTACCTACTGGCTGACAGTTTCTTCAATGAAATGACCCCAGAGTGTTATCAGCTAGCTAGCAGGTGTGTCTCTATTCAAAATCTTGCAGACAGAAGTGCATCCTGGGTAAAGAGCAATCTATGCACAATCCAGTTTTTTTCAGTAGTACTCAGGAGAGGTAATGGTTTGCTGTCCTTAAAAAAAATAATAAAGGCTGAAAAGATTTTTCTCAAGTTTAATTTTTTTTTTTTTTTTAGTGTTAATAATGCCCTGAGACATGGTGATCCAGAATAGGATCACATAATTATTTTTAAAAAGCATTCCATAATATTTTAATAAACAGTTATTGTTGTTATTATTAACTTCTCCTTCCAAGCTATTAAATGCGTACTTAAAAAACTTGACTCCACATAAAACAGACGCTCAAAAATTAAGTGCAATTTTAGCCCTGGTATTACATTTGAGCATAGATGAATATGTAGGGGTATTCTGAGAATTAAATAAAGCTATAACCATAGTTATACACTCATTCTATTCAATTTTTAAATAAAAACTGTACAAGATTTTTCTAACTATTTTAAGATGGCTTTTTGGAAAAACAATTTAAATTATCATAATCTTAGAAAGCCAGAACATTTTGGGGGATCTGCATACACTCGGAAAGAGATTTGCCTATCAAATTCAGTGAAAATAGCTTACCTGTATTCTTAAATTTGTTAACAGGCTATGGGATGCAAATTCAAAACTACTGCCTGAAAAAGGTTCAAATTTAAAACTAAAGCAGAGTAAAATAAAATCTAAATGTCTAGTTTTAATATACAGAAAACAGCTGTAAGAAAGAAAATAACCATAAAATTAGCACACTTTTCTCTCATGCTTTTTAAATACTAGAATGCGGGAGACAGTGATGTAACAATACTAATTTATATTTTTGAAGCTTGCTTGTGGTACCATGTTGCCATTTATATCACAAGATATGCAGTTTAGAAATAGCATTGTGGATTATAAACCTGCTTTATAGACCATTTATACTGCTCTTATCCCATAGCTGACATGTGTATGTTTACAGTTTGCTTAGTGTCAATTCAAATTCTCCTAAATTTTGAAAAATATTTTACATGTTTAATTTTATCATAATTTTTCAAAAAACTATCATTTCAGGTTACTATACTATACATTACTTTTATGTTGGGTTCTAGGTATTATCTGCTTAAATAATAAAGTAAATCTTTATTAAAAAACAAATCTAGCTCTCAATTCAGTTACTAATTTAATTTAATGTCATTTGCTATAGTCTTTATGAATTGTCAATTAAAGAGGAATACTGAACAGAAAAAGCACATTAATAGTCTAGTATATCTGGTTCATTATTTTAAGAAAAGAGTAGATTTGGATAAAATTTATATTGCCCATTGCGATGTTTCCTAAAAGAGGGGATGAAAGTGTTATAAAAAAAGCAAACTGCTGGCAGCAAAGGGGAAAAAATAGCAACACCGAAATGACAGTAAGAAATTAGCTGGTACGCAAAAGGAGCTTTTCCTACTAGATTGCTGTTCTTTATTGTTCTTAGCAATGCTTTAAACTGATGAAGGTTTATTCTGTTTTCAAGGCAGACATATATATTCACATCTTAGGTCAGCCTGGATATTTGAAGTCTTGGAAACAAAGTGTTCATTTGATCTTCTAACTAGATTGAGTGAGCTAACCCGTATTGTGGTAAATTGTAGACACAGTCTATAACAGGTTTCAAGGAAGTCTGTCTTGCCTATTTGAAGCAGTAAAATTCTCTATTACTATGACCCAGGTAACTTGCTATCATATTTACTCAGACAAAATCTATGGAAAATTGAGAAATGCCTCAATCACAAAATATTGTATTGCTGTTATTAGTCTAACGTAAATAGTTTGCAATTTCAGAGTATTTGTAGAGAAAGTGATTCATTTCAAAATATAACTCAGTAACTATCTGAGAAAGTTGCATAAAAATGTTAGAATATGACTGATTACATGTGTACTATGATTAAAGAAAATGCAAATGCATTCTTTATCTGTTCATCCTTTTCGATTGTCATTAACTCAGCTGATTTTTTAAAATCTTACAATATTATAATTTAATGACAGCCATCTTGTCTGACATATTATTATTTGTTCAATAAATTTTAGTTCCTAAAATAATAAATTAGATGATATCAAGAAATCTATATGTATGTGAACATGTATGATCAGATGTTAGGACATAGTCTGCCCCATTAGATACTGGCCAATACCTATTCAAATTTTTTAAAGGGTCCCCTTTTTAAAGGATCAAGCTATATCAAAGGTATATACATATACACACACATAAGCATATTTCATATGCAGACTAAAAGAATTCAGCTATTAAAATGACAATTGACATGGGATAACAACTAAATATTTTAAAAACCAGAATCTTAATATATTTTAAATGATTTGGATAAGCAGACTGGTTGGCTGAATTCTCTGCAAGTAGTCTTCAATTTTTTATCTAGCTATTTATAGAAAGCTGCAGAAACAGCTGAGCTGACTGAAGTGATGTCACATTTGCTGATGGAATGGTTTGTTCCAGAGCACGCTCAGAGGCTGCGTGAGTCTACTTAAGGTTTGGTACGCAACCCTAAGCAGTGAGAAGGTGTAAACATGGGCATTTTTCAGCCCCACCAATCAATATTGCATTGATGACTTTCTACTGACCTTTAACCCCATGAGGAATACCAATAGCCCCATACTGAATCTTCCCATCTTCAAGGGCTGCCTAGCATAAGCTACCAATTTTACAATCGATCAAAAGTCATCTCTGTGAATAAAGCTGGAGATTTCAGGCAACAGCAAGCAATTTTTCAAAGGTCAGGGCTGGGTTTTTATTTGCTTGACCTGTGCTTTCAACTTGTATCATAGTTCCTTATAACCACTAAAAGTAGTAAGAAAATTTCAGATTTTTCCCAATGTATTTTTAGTAAGCCTTTGGGCATTTTCACTGCCCCTAAAAGAATATGGTTGCATGGCAACCTTCACAGTTGCTATGGAGACTCCATGTGTAAGCAGCTGCTGCAATCAGCATTAACTCCAGGCTTGCAGGTTTGTCATTCCAATACACAGGGAGTGGAAAGAAATAGGACAGCACACTGCCGTAAAGGGGAAGTCACCTAGATAATGTCACTCACAAACATATGTTCCACAATTATTCTTTCCACTGTTTTATTGCTGCAATTATAGCTAAACTAAGATTACAAAATTATATGGTTTTAATTTGCCTCTATTGACTATGTTTCACTTCCATTAAAATTAAGTCTGAACCCATTTACGTAGAAAACCGTTGGTTTTCAGGAAAAGAAATTTTTCTTTGCTTTCTCATTTAATGTCAACAGGAAAAAAAAAATCAATGCCCACAGAAACCTTTGTATGAAACAAGAAATTTAACCAAAATATAAATTAACCTAACATGCAAAGCATGGCCTCTGTCCTAAAGTTACATCTGTATTTCTAATATTTTCAGTTGTGTCAAGATAGAACACAATGGTGCCTCAGATGACACTTATCCAGGTCTTTAAAATGTAAGCAGAAATGCCAGTTAAGCCATCTTAAGCCTCTGTCCTTAACTCATCCCATCAAGCTTAAATATTGCAGCATGTGATCCCAATTTCAAAGCCCTCATAAAGAAAAGTGAAGAACAGAGATGGTAGGAAAACCATCATTGATACTTCTTTTAAACTAATTTTTAATCAAATCCTGGTGAGCCTAGATATTGTAAGAATCTTTTATATCACAATATCTGGTAAATTAATCCCATAAAAGACAGGATCTCCTAATGCACAGGCACAATATTTTTAACATAGGAGTAATTTGCAATATAGACCTAGTTGCCCATATTTTTGCAAATACAGGTTTAACATTACCAAAATAACAGTCATTCGCTACTCCTATTCTAATATTTCAATTTCCTATTTGGAGATATAATACTTCTGCAAAGAAAGCTAAGGTTATCTCTAAAAATCAGTATTTTACTTAAGGGCAATATAACCACTTGCTTTCTAATTTATATGTCTTAATACTCATTAGCAGGCAAACAAAAAAGCAGTTTTTATTTTATTTTATTAGGTTCTAGTAGCAGTACAGTATTTTTCCTCTACTATATAGAATGGTTACTTTTCTATTTTTAGTTTTTAGATTTTTTTAAATGATCATGAATCTACAAAACAGAATATTTATCAAATATATTCTGTACTTATATAAATTTCTGAAATGCAGCTGCTTTAAAATGGAGCTTCATAAAACTTTTAAAAAGACATAGGTTGTATCAATTGTTTAAAGACAGCTATCCAACTTTAATATTTATGTAGAAAACAATTTTTACTGTTTTTCTATTACATATCACTTAGTAGCTTACATGCAGACATATCAGAGAAGATATTTCTTAAATGAAATGGTAGTATATAAAATCTGTGTGTGTATATATGTATATATGCAATATTAGTAGCATTATCTTTATATTAGTAGAATAGCACCTGATAATAAAGCATAATTGCCCATTCTAAAAAGCCTTACTTAGACACATTTAAAAGGTGAAGTTTAACAATAGCTGAAAGGTAGCACATTAATATGTTCATGATTAAAATAAAACACACAAAATTTTCAGAAACTTGTAATTACCATTTTAATGGATCTTTAAGTAGATATCTAATTGCACAATTCATAGACTCTCTTTAAAGCAACCAAACGTTGAGTTTTCCAATGCTTAGAATGATTTTGTTAATCCCATGTTTTCACTTTTCACCTTAGTATACATATATTAAAGCAAACATTCATTTTTCAGTTGCACTATAGTATAAAAAATATGCATCCTTCTGCAGACATTGTTCACTACCATTTAAATGGAAGCTAATTTAGGTTTGGAGAATCAAGATACAGTATAGAAAAACTGAAAATGAAAACACTGATAGACCCTTAAGCATAGCAGCACTAGCAGGTGCTGCTGTAATACACAAATCCAGATAACATTAAGTGACCTATTTTTAAAGCCTGTCCAAGAAAAGCGACATCAAGGAATTGCATTCTTTGCCCTTTACTTTAATAGTTCCTTGTCATGCAATCTTCAAATCAGAAAGGGTGAAAGGGTGATCACCACAAAACAAATCCCCAACCTGATACATACAGCAAGGGTATCTTCTGCAGTCCTGTAAGCTGGTTCTTATGGCCTGTTCATTACAGCTTGCATTTTACTGCAGTCCAGGTCAGAGAACTCATACTCAAGTAAATACAAACTTACCAACCAGGTCTTTTAGATAACAAGGAATGTAAAATCATATTGGATTATTTAAACATTGATAATTTCTCAGTACATTTTATATTAATCTGGAAGACATTATAGTTTGATTAGCATAATAAAGACACTTTAAAAATAAAATTTTAGTTTGCACAATTTTAAAGTGAGATTAGGGTTTAAGTTTGCCATTGCTACACTAATAAAAGCATTGGAGTTTTTGAGTTCTATAATAATGGAATATATCGCAATTAATACAGCTAAGAATACTCCTATAGCTGGAGACACACAAAAAAAACTTGAAAATGGCTTTTTGATGAATGAGCCATAAGTGTTATTTCCTATAAAAGTGACATGAATCCATAAAGTGGTTATTTGGATAATTTGAGTACTAAACCCCTTGACTGTCAATTAGAAGGTTTTATATGGCTTGAGTCATAGGAGTTAGCTGTATACATTGAGTATACTATGCCAGTTTCAACTAAATCATTTTTTATAGGTCACAAAAATAAAGAAATGAATGCATTATTTTTACTAACTTATTTGAAAAATTCCAAAGTTATAAAAAAAAGTGAAATAGTACAACAAACACCCATATATCCTTCACCTAATTCAATAACTATTAACATTTTTGGACATATTTGCTATCTCTCAGCCAAAAATCATTGAATATTGGAAATATCATGCTTCAACTTAAAACATATTTTCTTATACTGACCCATTTGAGCTTAAGCTACAAATATCACATTTCACCCCCAAAAGTCTTCAGCACATACCTGTAAAGAATAAGGGTATTCTGCTACATATACCACAATACCACTTTCACACCCAACAAATTTAAAATTGTTGCAACAGTGTTACCTAATATAAAGTCCATGTGTAAAATTTCTATAGTTCTCTTGACAACATCATTTATAACGTATTTGTGTGGACGGATCTAAATCCAATCAAAGATTATGGAGCTCACATTGCATTTAGTTGTATGTCTCCTTCGTCACCTTTAATCTAGAACAGTTACTCAGCACTTTTCTTCTATGCATTGAAATTTTTCATAAATCCATGTCAGTTGTTTAAATGTCCCACTATTTAAATTTCTTCTAATTGTTTTTACACTTGATCTTAGCCAAAAAGCTGAGAAGCGATCTTCTTCTAATTATTTTTTAATAATTAGATTTAGGTTAAACATGTTTGGCAAAAGTAGTACAAAGGTAAAAGATAATGTTATGTCTGGCCATAAATGCCTACTTTCTGATAGTGGACTGTACCCAGCCTCTAGTCCTGCTGTGTTCACTTTTCTATTACTAATTTGAATGAATTTCTATGAAAAGCACAGCCATTTGCTATCGTCACCAAAAGTATGAAATCTTACAATTCACTTAAAATAATTCAGTTTATTATATTTTGGACCTGAATCCCTCAGCCATTTTACTTGTATTGACTTATAATTAGAATTTGGGGTGTCTGAACACTTTGTGACTGAATTCCCTTTCTCCAAATCACTCACTTCCTGACAGCCAATAGAACATCCAGACTGGAAATAAAACGTTTTTTAGTGTCTTTGTTTTTAAAAGCTAGCACAATGAACTTTTCCCCAATGTTATTAATGTATATTAAATTTATTATATCAGCACTACATCTTTGGAACACTCAGTAAAAAAGCAAAAAATTATTTGAAATAAAGGGGTCCCCCCCCAGAGAGTGGGAACTAAACAAAATTGTTCTCATTTAAAATTTTTAGTAATTCTATAATTTAGAAATAATACTAAATAAATTAACTTAAAAATATTTCATTATTGGAAAAAAGTAAGGCAAAAAGTATTTGATAAAAGATAAAGGAACTCTAAAGGGTGTCAAAAACATCCACTATCTACCTAATTATTTTCAGTCCACCTGGCAATTTACATGTGCAAATGGAGTTTTATCATTTTTTTAAGAACAAAAAATCAAGAAAGAATCTTTAATATCTCCTTTCTAATCCAATTCAGTCATGTACTGTCTAGTGCTTGGTTCTGATTTGCAAATAGAGGACTACCTGTGAAACACTTACGCCCAGTAGGCCACTTATGTTGGATAAAGTATATGGATCTTGTAGCCTGTTGAAAAAGTAAACATAAAATGTAAAATAATATGTATTTATCCTTCGCCAACCTATCAAGTGTGCAGCTACCACAAATGCCATCAAATTCGCTCACTTTTTTAAGCATTTTAGAATTTTTGTTGTTGTTGTTCTAGTGCAACTAGTGAGCTTGGCATCCTTTATGTCAGAATGCTTTGTAAACTTCAAATCGTTACACAAATGCTGGGATGAGGAACATCGAGTGGATTCAAATGGACATGGATTAAAAACTCCAGGTCACACATTTACTGGTTACATTACCTTTGGCAGATCATTTAACCTTTCTGAGCCTTAATCTTTCTTATAAAATAAAGATGATCAAACTATTTAGGATTAAATGTATGAAAAGTACACAACACAGAGTAGGTGCTCAGTAAGTTGTAACTATTTGTAATCTTAAAAATCATTATCATAGCTCTAATTTCATATACTATCCTTTTAATAATAGTTAGACTTGTTCAAATAGGTGTGTAATATGTTACATGTGTATGCATCTACTGTAACCTTTCTTAGATAAAGGTCCCTCTAGGAAATCTGTGGCTAATTTAGAAAAACAGATGCACACACACACACACACAATTACACATACATCAACAGGAAAATTTGGTGTGATTAAAGTTCTACAATGATATGAAGAATGTAATTGACCTCAGGGGAGAAAAAAAATAGCCATGTACTTTGTTTCCCAGAATTCTAGTATACCTGCATTTGAGGACCCATAAAAGAAATACACGAGGAAAAGCTAGAAAATGAAAGCTCAGCGTATGTCCCTCCAGCCAAGAATTTTGCCCAAGAACACATGTACTGGGCTATTCACCCTCTTAATGTGCATATCAAACCCAAAGAAGGAAAGAAATTATCTAGAACACAACAAAGTCCACCATTAATTCTGCAAAAGTAATGCAAGGCAAAGATCAATTCTAACGTTTAAGAAGGGCCTTCTTGAAATTAATTAATGTTTTTTGTTCATTTATAATTCAATGTTTAGTTTTACCTGCACCATTCAAAACAATCAAGCAGTATTATGTTTTGCTTTCTATCTGGCTTAATATTTTTTCTTTGAAACCATATGATTTTCTACTAAACAGGATAAAATGTTTTTAAATGTTTCTCTTTTTAACAAACTTATGTTTTAATGAGTAAAAATAATAGCACTATGTAAGGTATATAAGTCTTACCCAGTATAGCCTGTATAATAAATATATGTTTCATAGAAAGAAAGGAAAGAAAGAAAAAGAAAGAAAGAAGAAAGGAAAGAAAGAATTACAGGATTTTTAAAAGAAGAAACTAAAACTCTCTGTGGGAATTTAACTGCATTGTAACTCTCATACAGTTAACTCTAAAATGCACATGTATAATAAAATAAAAATGCAGAGTATTCTTACACTGAAAAAATTCAAAACTTCGTATCTTTTATAATGATTTTTTAATTTAAAAAAATCACCTACAAGACTCAGCTCTCTGGATATAAACTTGTGAATCTCACTGTTCTACTTCATATTTGAGAAGAAAATTGCTCAGCCTTCTTTATAATCTCTAATGTCATCACATCTGCTAAAGTCGCTACTAAGAGTGTGATTTTATAAATTAAATCATTTTAGTATGATATCTAGCAATAGAAAAATATAAACCAATTTAAAATAGCACACTTACAATAGCACAAAGTATCTATGTTTTATGGCAAAATATGGAGTATTACACATTAGATCAGCAAAACAAAATAAATATTTGTTTATTTATAGCTGTAAGTAAGCAAGCATTTTAAAAGCTGCAATGTTTTTTGAAACAAATGGTAGTCTGCCTATAGTCAATGTCACTGTAAGGTCTGAGTTAAGCTTATCAGCACTCACAGTCTACATACCAACTAAACATTATTGTAATTGACTCTAGGAGTTAGAATACAAAATATAGTTTATTGTCGAAAAACTACATTTATGGCATTAAAACACAATAGTAATTGCACTTAAAAACATTATTTGCTTATTCTGATGTGCAACTCAAAGGCCCTAATTTCATTGTAGCTTAATAGGACATATAGGTTTGGGCCAGGGATCATTCAAACGATTTAAGAAATTTTAAAAATCAAACAGTCTAAAGTAAGTACTTGGAATGGTTTTTGTAAAATGCTTTTTTTCTCTTTCAATTTAATTTTTCAAAGATAGAAAGGAAAAAATTTAAGATTATCATTTGCCAAAATAATAATAATTCACCAAATCATACTTAGCCTTTTCTAACAGCATAATTTTCTGTTACTGTCTTTTTGGTCCTTTTGTATTTTACAGATGAAATCCTCTCTGGTCCTAAAGGCTATAATGCCCACTCTGATTCATGAACAATCCTGTCATTACAGAGCCTGATACAAATTAAGTCAGCCGAACAGAGGTGTGATACTGACCCAAACCCATCAAAATTTTCGTGGAAAAAGGATATTAGATTCCAGGCTACTTTTGTGGGCTTTCGTGGGAGATTCCTTTTAACAGAAAGTTATATGAAAGTGATATCCACACAGCAAGAATAAGAACAGCAACTAAAGGTTTAAAAGCTCACCAGGAGAGAAAATTCAACCCACTTATAATAAATCAACCACTACATGTTTTTCTATGTTTTGTACCCCAAAAGAAGATGGTATGAATCCATTTTCTGTTCAAATTCTTTTTAATCCTACAGATGAAAACTACCCTACTGTTTCCAAATGCTTTTTCATTCTAATGGTAAAAATAGCCACCAACAAGATGGGATTACACTGTGACTCTCCTATCAAATACACACTAGTACGAAGTATGAAATATATTCATCTACTTTTTGAAAGTAACTAATTGTTAACTTGGTACTTTTAATCTTGAAATATTTTTATGATGTCGTTAGTTATATTATCAGTATTTTCTCAATACTAGAATTTCAAAATACCAAAATAGCATTAAAGATTCCCACCGTTAAATAGATTTCCTGCTCATAACATTTCTAAAGCAATACAGTTCTCATAACGAATACCAACAAACTGAATTTGTTTGGCCAACTGCTAACCTGCCTAATTTCAAATTCTTACTTCTTGAAAGCACAATAGAGATTATTCAAACTCTCAGTAAAATACAACAAAGAAAGAGGCTTTTGTCAGACTAATCATATTGACTTATAATAATCCCTCTATTTGGGAGGATGAGAAAATTGTGATAAAAGATTTTTAAAACAAAGTTCTGTTATTTAAAGCTATCTTCTACTTGTATTAATTGCTCTAAACAAGAATTTAAAAAATGGAAATTATACATCCATCCAATATCCCATTACTGTCAACATATTACTCTATTTTCGAGCTCACATTTTTTCTTGAAATATTAAATTTTAAAATATTCATTCAAAACAAACTTAACAAAATTTACAAAATTTAACAAAATTTTTCTTAATGGGCTTATTTTATTTATTCTTTTGGAATGGAATGACTCATGCTGACACTTTAGAAAGATAATTTTGACAAATACAATATTCATAGAAATGTAACAAACCATATCTTTATTGAGGAGCTGAGTGTAAAACATAAAGCTAGTCCTCCATTATGCGAATTCCTTCTCTTACCTAGACTTACGCAGCCTTATTTCACCCTCTCACACTCATTCACCCACTCACTTCACTCACGAACACATTTCTCATTTCTGAATGACAAAGGTGTGCTTTTGAATTTTTGCACAATTGCAATGAAAATTAAAAGCTATTAGCACTGAAGTAGAATTCTTACTTTATATTTTTTAAGACTTCATGATAAGCCAAGCTGACAATTTCTAACTTTGACCGCTATTTATCTCTTAATTCTTGACTCGGTCAACTACTTATAGACTTTAATCCATTTTTAAAAGTGAAATGACTACGTCACTGTTTTTGATTACCCCAAATCATAATTATTAATAGTCAGATTTTACTTTATTCTCATAATATACCTTATCAGCTAGCTGCAGCTGTTTTTCTAAATTGAAAGAAAATACTGATTATTAATTATAGCATTGTGTATCACTCATATACATGATTTTTCTCACTATCTATCATTCTGACTAGGTTAAAGTAGCTAATGGTTTTCCATATAAATTTAAATACATGCACACTAAAAGTTACAATCAAAAGAATACTATGAAATTATGGTATTTTAACAATTCTCTAAGTTTAAAGACAAATCTTTCTTCATAAGTAGTCAATATTTGTAGCTGAACTTTTATTACTCCTGAAGAGCAGGAGGCAATCAAATAATTGGAAATTCAAGACTAACTTTAAAGTAAGTTAGTTTAAAAAAAAAAGTGGACGTGTTGTACCATGTCACTTATTGCCCATGAACATTAGGTATCTTTCTCTCCTGGTGTGTCTGCAAAGCCACACGCATTCTTTCTTGCTACAAATCTTTAAATCTGGAAAGGAGTAAAGAACATGAATAGAAAATCTCTTTATAGAATAAAAAAGCCTGGGGTGTTATTAAGGAGAACTGTAAGCTCTATTCTATTCATAGTAATTACAGGATCAGATCAGGTTAATGTGGAGACCTAGGTCAATAAAGTACTGTGGGTTCACTGCTTTAATCTCTTTCAGCCCTATAGTCAGAAGTGTTAACTGCTCTGCTTGACCCACCAAATCACTGTAGGTAACATGGATGTCATGGGAATTTGGGGCATAGTGGAAATTTATGTAGTCAGTCACAACTTTCAGATGACCAAAAAAAAGACTAATTTCTCAGAACAATTTGACAAGTTTTTCCTCTTTCAACTCAAATAATGAAGGCCAAATTTCATTTCTAGGTAATGCCATTTTTAGTCCTCTTTTCACAATAAAATCTGTTTCCTTATTATATTTTTCATTCACTCATCATTCACGGAAGATATTACACAATCTTGATAAACATATAAATGAGAACTAAAATAGATTAGCATTTGGCCTCATGTACCTTGAGATAATCCCTTTCATTTTTCTGCAATTTTCTCTAAAATTTCTGTGAAGGATAAATAACTAAAAATTTAAAAGTTGATATATCATGCCTACAGACAAGTTGATGGGTTTTTCTTTTGAAAAGTGTTTTTCAGGTTATATTTCTCCCCTGATATTGTGGAATTTTCTGCCAATAAAGAATCAAAATCCTTCACTGTAACTGCAGTATTTAGAATTGTGACTTGTTGGGGTTATGACGATTGTTTTTATTCATTTAAGAGTTTTTGGATGTTAGTACCAAGAACATCTTACTCTTGGGAAAAATTAAAGGACTTTATGCTAAATGTATAATTCTTTACACACTTGTCTCATTGTACAGTGATCCATGTAATGTATATGAAAAAATGAGAGACACTAAAGCTTTGAAAATGCAGTTGCTCCTTTGAGTTTAATGTGAATGTAACTGTGAATGAAACATAGATTACGATAATCACTTACCCCAGGTCAGTAGTCCTTTAGTGATTTTTTTGTTTCTTCTTCAGTATTTTGGTAACTGCTTTTGCTACCATTTGCATCTATCTATCATTTGTAAATCATCAGTCACTATAAAACAACTTATATTCAAAGCATACATATGTTAGACTCCGGAAATAGCCTAATAAAGAGATCTTGGAAAGTAAAGAAAAGAGAATAGGTAACATGTGGTTGTATCAACTCCTGCACCCCAGCCTCTGTATATTTTACATTTCTCTCAGTCTCTCCCTTCAAGTAAGCAGAGTATTGGTGAACAAAACAGAGAACTGCAATGAGTAAGGAGATGTCAAAATACCCCAAGAGGGTACTAAGGTATTGTTGTTATAATGGAATAGCCTACTCTAGACCCTCGACACTTATATTTTCACTGCTTAATTCCATAGCTTTTGTACAGATTACTAAGTAAGTATGTCCAGTATGTGTATATAAGTACTTGGGACATTAATATTGAAATAGAAACGCCATTTGTCTTCTTCTCCATGGTAGCATGCAAGCGCCTTGAGGGCAGGAACTGTGTCCTTTATTTTCCTTTTAGATTATTGTGGACTTATTCAGTCAATTATTACACATTATGGATTTCTTCCCCAAAATCTGAACAGGTAATTATTTTTTTCACTTAAAATGGTTACCACTCAATATGTATAATGTATCATATGAGCACAAGATAGTACATTGAAAGTATAAATTATGTACTCTTTTCTATTAAGGTCAAATTTAAGAAACTTTTTGGCAGAATTGATCATTTACTATAACAAAGAAAAAGGGGTACTTTAAAGCAGAGGTAATCCCAAGAAAGTTTTTAAAAATGGGTAAATAATACAAACCTACTAAATATGTTAGTACTTGAATGATGTGAACTCTGGTAAACGCCAGCATGCAATATGGCAAAAACGAATCAATCAGTTCAGCTTAGTTCAGCCTCTGCAACTGGCCATCTGGCACAAAATCAACTGAATGCATCCCTGCATATTCATCTTCATTTTCACAAATGCTCAAGAGAATGTCATTCTAGGGCAAAATAAAATTAAATCACCATAATTTTTAAGACATCTTTCCTTTCATACCCTCTTGAGAAAACTGTGTTTATCTGAGAATACTTATTGCTATAAGGTTGGTGTATAATTATTATTTGAATGTACTTTTTCTTTTAAAGAGTTAAAAATAAAGTGTTTAATCATAAAACATTTAATTCTTCAAAGAACGTTATTTTAGAAGAGAGAAACTTCTATAAATGGGTAGTGTACTTTTAGTTGAGTGAATAATAGATCAAGAGACCTTAGCAACTTGCATAGAAATTGATAAATTTATAATTGCACTAATATTGAATGAGGTCGGCCTAACATACAATTAGCTATTGTTCAACAGGATCAAAACAATACAGCATTAGTTTACATTTCAATTTCTATTTACATAAAATTAGAAACTAAAACTTTACTTGATCAAATGGGAGTTTTGTGTAATAATCATATTATTACATAAAATTAGTCAGTCAAACATTTTATCAAGTCCTGAAGACATAAGGCTACATGCTACCGCATCATTTTTGTAATAATTTTGAAATTCTATAAATGTTTGTTTTTCAGGCAGAAGCTAAGGAACAGTTTGTACGTAGATTCTTTGTGTTTTTTGCATTAAATAATAGTCTCACATTCTGTTTTTAAATATAATATATACTGAGCAAAAGACTGGATCAAGTTTATTGCTTATTTTATATATTCGTTTTTGTCCTACAATTGTCCAACTACATTTTTTGCTTTGACTCTTTAGATAATATAAATGCATGTTAATTAAGACACATCAAAAATGCACCAAATAAATCACAGTTTTAAGCAACCTTGTTTCCCAGCTTATGTTTATAGTAGACCTACATGACATTTAATTCAAAAGAATAATATTTAAATTTCACTCACTATGATTTTGCTTATTGAAAAGAAAACTTTGTTGGAAGTTTTCAGTCTTAAAAGGATGGGAGATAATAGCACAATTTCTTCTTTATACATTGCACTTTTTATTGCAAAAAATGTTAAACTGCAAATTATTTATATAACAATTTATTTATATAATAATGTAATTGAGAAAAGAAGGTTATTAGGAAATAATTTCTAAGCCCGTTGTACTATTACAAAATGTTTCTTCTGAGAATTATATACTGATCTACATCAGCCATAGTATTTTAAAAAAATATATATCCTGCAGCCTTTTCTGTTTTAAAAATACATTTTACCTCCAGCAATATTTCTTGAAATAATTTCTTTGCAGAGCCAGCTAATGGCTTAGGATATTTCTGTGGACCTTGGTTTGCCTTTTTATGTGTGTGTGGCCTTCAAGAGATGTTACAGTTTGCTGTTTTGTAAATTGACTCACAGTTTAAAAGTGTCCTTTTGTTATTAAAACACACGTTCAAAGAGACTCACTCCAGGCAAAATGAACCATCAGATTGAATGGACGAAAACTTGGAAACACAGTCAGTATTAAGAATCCTGGACTTATCATCCTCAATCTGCTCAAGTTGAAAAAAATCAGTCAGGTTTACTGTGGCTCCTCTTTCTGTTGCATCATCAATTTAGAAATGTTGCCAAGCACATGCAAATATAGAATACGTGAAATTGGCAATAAAAGATTTTGCATTTTATTTATCTACTTTCTGAATCACTGTACCCATATTCAAGGAGTTTTTTTAAGGTTTGGAACTTTGAGTTCATAAACCCTACAGGTTTTCATTTCTGAACATTAAGTTTTTATCCTAGCAAACTTCAGTAGATATTGATGAATAGCTTACATTCATGTATTTCTTGTAAACAATATACAGACATTCTCTCACTTGATCCTCACAATAATCTGCAAAAAAGTAAGTGCTTTTTCTGTTTTTTAAAAAGCAAAAAAAGTAGAGTCATAGAAGTTACACAGCTTGCTCAAAGTTACCTTCTAGTTAGTTAGGGAGCTAGATTCATACCGGGCATATCTAGACTACTAGAATTTCCATTGTACCACACTCCGGGGAGCTACTACAAGGCCAAGTCCAGAAAGGAATTTATAAATCCCAGAGTCCTTGGTTCTCCACCTGCTTCCTCTGTAAATCTCTGAGCTGACAACAGAATGAATGAGCTGATGTCATCCAGAGTCCCCTTCCCATTCAAATACCACCACAGCTACTTCTGCTTTCAAAATGAAAATTTTTGGAAAAGTTTAAACATACTACTTCCTTTCTCTAGTCCAGTCAGTCTTCAAGCTCTCTCAGTCTGGAATTAGTCTGCAATCCTAGCCCGGTGGAGCAACCCCCTGCTCTGGGTTTTTTCAGCACCATAAACATATCTTTTTAGGGCACATCAGTGTCCCCTACCAGGCTGAGTTCCTTAAGGACCCCAAACTTTAAGTTTTGTGTTCATCGCACCTAGCACAGCACCTAGCACATACACCTCAATAAATACTGGTTGAACGAAGGAATGAATGAGAGACACACAATAAGCTCTTTTAAAAAGGCATTATTTTAATAAAGAAACTGCCTCTGTGTGGTAAAATATCTCAATAAACCATTTGGGGTAGAAGACCTGAAGGCATGGATTACACAGCAAGAACCAAGGCAAAAAGGTCAGAGAATAGCACAAAACAAAGAGAAATTTGGCCTCTGTAAGAAAGAGATTGGTACAGAATGAAAAGAGGAAAGGAGTGCACAACATAAAAGGAGATAAAAGGAATCCCTGAAATGGACCAGTTAGAGACCCCTGGTGGTGGTAGGTGCCACTGGAAACTGCTTGCACCGCTGGAACATAAAATCCTCCACATCTCCCACTCTTCCCTCCCACCCCTTGTTTCAGTAAAATTTCCCACACTCACCATTATTATGTGTAAGGCCCTTTGAAATTGTGAAAGGATCTGAGTTTCGTATCTATGCTTACTTGATGCAGAAAAGAAATAGTCACAAGAACTGAGGATAAAGTATTCATGAGAGCAAAAGCCTACCAGAAATCTGACAAATTTTCCAGGTCACCTTTGAATTTCTAGAAACAAAAATGTGGGCTCGAGGCAATCTTATATAGATCTTATGAATATAAGAAACTCTGACATACAGGTTTCATAATAAATGAATGAACAAAGCCTGGTGATGTAAATGGAAAAGGAGAAATTTAATTCATTATTCACAAAAACTCGTTCATTTGGTAAACTTTTGATGGTGCTCAGGACATGCTACACCAATATATGGCAACTTGGAATATGAGAAGACAGCAGAAGCAGGAAGTTCTCTTTAACCTTCCCCTTGCCCTTTACCCCTAAAATAGACTACAAAAGAATTCTGTGACCTTCCTCTAAAATAGATCATAAAACCCTGATTTCAGAGTTGCTTACTTTGTACCCGGAGAAAAGAAATATCCTTATCTCTGAAGACAGAGAAACGCAAAGAAGCATCTGAACAAACAAGCCTTGTGAATTTTCCCCCAGTTTATTACCATTAGATCATACTCTTTTGTCTTCCAATCATATTTCTGCTTGGCTGTCCATAAAAATACACAATTTTCCCTGTTTCTTTGGGTCTTCAATTCTGAAGCATTCTATGTCATGTAAAACATATTAAATGAATTTGTATGCTTTTTTCTTGTTAATCTGTCTTTTAGTACAGGTGCTTCAGCCATGAACCTTGCAATGGATAAGAAATCTTTTCTCCCCTACACTTTCATGAAGCTAGAAATAGAGCTGCCAAGTACACATGGCTCACCCCTAATAAAGCTTCCAGTATAAGGGAATTGTAGATGATTTCTGATAGATGCTACAGTATCTTCACAGTAGGCGAAAGTAGAAAATGTTATGGAAGCATATCAGAATAGCACCTAAATTTGACTTGTTATTAGGAAAGATTTTTTTTTGTAAAAGATGTCAAACTGAAAACTAAAAGCTCAAGTTGAGGGATTAGTAAGACTATTCCAGGCAGAGGAAACAGCCTATGTGAAGTCCTAGAAAATTGAGAGGGAGCCTGATATGTTGAGGATTTGGAAGGAGTGCTGGAAGGCTGAAGCCTAAACAGAGCTCGAATTGGAGAGAGGTGAGATTCAGAGACAAGCAGGGAACAAATCATGAAGGACTTGTAAGCCTTGCTGAGGAGCTCGTGCTTTATCCTGAAGGTAATGTGGAGTCACTAAAGAGTCTCAAGAGTGAGTGCTACATGGTTAAATGGTTGAGAAATATCATTCTTGCTGCAGTGTAGAGATGGGATTAGGGCAGGCTAACTGGAGGTGGAGAAGCAGTTGGATCAGTAAGTAATCCAAGTGAGAGAGTGAAGAAGGGAAGGGACCGTGTGCACTGAGCGAATCTGAATGATTTGAGACGTATTTAGAGGCGATATCTTCAGCACTGGGGATTAACTGTACATGTACATGGGAATGGAGAGAGAAGTGTCCAGGGTGAGACACAGGGCTGAGCACCTGGGTGTTGCACCTCACTCTAGAAATCTCAGAAAAAGAAGCACATTGGGAGGAAAAAGTAATAGCTTTGGGGGGGACACATCAAGCTTGATGTTTATAAGAGAAGCTCAAGTGGAGGTCTCCAGAAGGTAATGGGACACCAGGGGAAGCTCAGAGGAGGGATCTGGGATAGGGACAGACTTGAGAGTTACATGCAAATAGGTGGCACTTCAAAGCCAAAGAGTGAACGAGGTCGTCCAGGGAACATGTGGCAGCGCGTGGAAAGCACGCCTCGGCCTCACCTCTGACGAAACCAACGCCACAGGGAAAGGCAGGAAAAGGAGGCTGCAAACCAGTCTGAGATGAAGAATCCAAAGTGATCAGAGAAAAAATCAGGAGAGAACTTTGTCTGAGGAGCAGTGGAAAAAGCTTTTTAAGAATAAAAGAGTCATCTGCAATTCCGAATGTCACTAGGAGATGAGCTAGAGGGAGCGTGAGGATACTAACATATTAGTGATTTGAACCTGGTTAAATACTGATAGGAAAGAACTAGTAGAGAAGATGAAAGAATGTCAATAGTACAAAGATCCTCCTAGTTAGGCAGGAAAAAACACAAGAACTGGGCTAGGAAAAGAGGAGAGACTTTACACAGTAACAGAGGCGGGGGACAGGTGGGGAGAGCTCCTGCCCTAAGACTTCTAATTCTTCTGTGGAACCAGAGATCATCTGCTAAGGTGAAGAATGGCAGGGAGGAGGAGAAAATGGGGCTAACAATTATAAAAGAATGCTAACTCAATATTACATCGGTAGAGAGAATAAGCACCGACTGGTGAAAGATAGTATTAGATAGTGTCGAAGGCACAGGTGAAGGTGGAGACTGTAAATTTGTGTGTCACTCTACCCGATTTATTTTCTTTAGTGGCATTAAGCAGCTTAGGGGTAGGTATCAAAAAGGCATATGCTTATATTATATATTTTCATGTACAGGTATATATGTGTGTATACACACACACTCACATGTATGCACAGAGATTAGGTACATAGGACAAAATGTCAATGATTCATACTTATACCAAAGGTAAGCAATTGGATAAAGGGTATTCTTGTACTTTCTTACAACTCTTCTATAGGTTTGACAAAATATAAAAATACAAAGATACACAATATCCAGAACACCCAAGGTGAGGTCCTATAAGAGCTGGTATACACCTACCTCCTCACCTCCGCTTTACAATGCTCCTCGTCCTAAAATCCAGACATCCTGCCTTTTAATCTCTCGAGCTCACCATGCTGGGTCCTAGCATCAGACCCTGTCCAGGCCAACTCCCTTCTACTCACTCCCACCCTCACCTCTGAGGATTGAGACTTCAGGGAATTAGGTAGCCTGGCTTAACAGTTTTACAGCTATGATGGAAAGTATTCCCTGCATCGAACCATTTTTGTGATCTAATACCATCTTGTCTCTTGATGTATTTCTGCTGATGAGAAGGCACTGTTTAAAGGATTATCAATATTTTAAAAATGACATTTGTCTTTGCCATAATTAATGTTTATTTTTATGAAAAATTTGAAAATTATAGGAAAATAATATACCATGGTTACATCATTTTTTTTTTAAAAAGGCATATGCTTAAATTAATTCAAGGGGTATATTTGCCATGAGAATGCAAGAGAAAGAAAACAGAACAAAAAGTTCATGGTTTTGGCAAGAAAATAATGATGAGCAATGATTTCTCAGCAGAACCAGAAATACAAGTACCTGACCCTCAAGAAGCTTCAAGGAGAATAATAGGAGAGGCCAGTGCCGGGATGCCCCTGATGCCATACACTCTACTTATTGGGAAACAACTTTAAACTTGTAAGGGCATTTATTTTAGAGGGGGAAAAAAAAAAAAAAAACAATTACCTCTTGGGACCTGTTATTTAAAAAATGGAATCTCTCTGATTGTATAAAATTTAGTTCTACTTGTTAAGGAAATGGGCAGTAAAAACAAAACAAAACAAAACAAAACAAACAAAAAAACAGTTATCAATTCCCTGTTAGCAAGGGAACCAGTTAATCAAATGCATTTCCATAGGCCTTTAAAAATGTCACCTGCTTAGCAACATTCAACATGAAATTAACTAAAAAATGGACTATGTTATGCAGACAAATTTGCATTTTTAAAACATTTATTAGACCCATCATTAATGATGCCAGTTAATGCTGAAGATATTGAGGATGACTATAATTATTGTATTCCATGATTCCAATTTTATATATTCACTAATTGAGCAACAGCATTGTGCCTTGTTGCTGGAGACACAAGATGAGAAACAGTTTCTACTCTCAAATTGCTCACGGAGAGGACAAAGGTAAACTAATAATTCCAATTAGTGCAATAATGCTATGAGTGTGGTATGAATAGGACAAAGGAGAAAAGCCTGACTCTGTCTCATTAATGGAATCAAGAAAGGCTTTTATTGTGATTCTAAATTCATTGTATAGTAAACTTACTTGTTTTCAGTTATACACATAGATACGGACACATTACAAGGATGGGTTGAGATCATATACTGAGATTCTTATAGTAGTAAATGCTGACAAATCTAGACTCCTAATTCAAATATCACAACACTCTATTTCTTATGTCTGTGATACCATAAATCAATCACCTGAGCTTAACCTGAAATAAGTTTGCAAAAGCTTAACATCATATTGAAAAATCAGGATTAATCTTTCTTTGTTACAATATTGTTTGATTACAGTCAGCCATCTGGTATTTTTGAGTTATTGTCAATCGTAGCATTGCTGGGAGAAGCAGAAGCCATAGCAAATCTACCCTTGCAGAACACTATATACTAGGATTGCAAGGTGCTGTATGCACGAACATGCAAACGGCAGAACTAAGAACAATTAAATGGGAATTTTTTGCAATCTTTATTTGAAAGCTTATGTTCCGATACTGTAGGTCAAGGAAAGTACTAAATATACAATTCTCTGTCCATTGTTATTCAGTACATTTAAGCTAATCTATGAGTAATTTATTAAAAAGTACAAGGGAGATATGAAATGAGCTGGTAGAGCAAATATTATATTGGAAAACATTTATTAAATGCAGCATGTTATCAAGATAGTTGAAAATATATTAAGATTCTTTTGAGTGCTTAAGCACTAGTAGAAAATTTGTCACTTGATATAGTACATTAACTCTTTCGTGGTAACATGTAGTGAATTATTTCTTCAGTCCTTGTGCATTACTGAATGCATCTCATAAAACTGACTTCATCCAGAGAAACTTGAATCCTTTCACCCATTAGTAGATGCTACTATTTTGACAGTGAGCTGTGATTTTTTGAAAATAATTAATCCAGTCTTTTGAAAATTTCACATTCTCTCATCACACAATACTGATGAAAACAATCATGCAGTTATATGAATTTGTGCAAAAACATATTTATAGTCTTCAACCTCAGCTGGGCTCTCAACCCTTCCTGGCAATATTTCTATCTGTTTAATTAGCTTTTTTACTATTTGCCATATTAACTATTTTATTAGATATAATTGACATACAATAAACCACACATAGTTAAAGTGTTGTATTCCATAACTTTTGACACATGTAAGTATACCTGTGAAACCATCAACCACAATCAAGATGATGGACATATCCAGTACTCCCAAAGATTTCCTCGTACCCCATGGAATTCCTTCCGTACTCTTCCATCCGTTTCCAGGAAAACACTGACCTGCTTATCTGTTATTATAGATTACATTTTCAAGTTTTATATGCAGAGACTCATACAATATGTACATTCTTATGTCTGACAGGAGATTCATTTATGCTCTTCTCTGTACAATGGCCCATTCCTTTTTATTATGAGTAGTATTTCATTTTGTGAATAACTCACAACTTACTTATCTGTTAAAGTATTGATGGATGTTTGGGTTTTTCAAGTTTTTGGCTGTTGCAAACACAGCTGTTATGAATATTCATGTACAAGTCTTGTATAGACATATGCTTTCTTTCTCTTGCATCAATATCCTAGAGTGGAAAGTCTGAATCATATGGTAGATGTATATTCAGCCTTTTAAAATACTACCAAACTGTTTTCCAAAGTGGTTTTATCATTTCAAATTTCTATCAGCTCTCTTTTGATTAGTGTTAGCATAGTATATCTCTTTCTATCTTTTTACTTTTAACCTGTTTGTGTCTATATATTTAAAGTGGATTTCTTGTAGGCAGCATATAGTTGGATCTTTCTTTTTACCCACTCAGAATCTCTCCCTTTTAGTTGAGGTCGGGGGGGGGGGTTAAACAACTTACTTTTAATATGATTATTGATATAGTTGTGTGTAAATCTACCACCTTGTTGTAGATTTTCTATCTCATCTTTTGGTTGTTCACTTTTTCTTCTTCTGCATTCTTTTGGGTTAATGCAATATTTTTCTGGTTACACTTTGTTCTCTTTGTTGGGTTATTAGCTATAACTCATTTTGTGCATGTGTATATGTGTTGGCAATTGCTTCTGGTTTATAGTACACATCTTTAATCACAGTCTACCTTCTATCAATATCATAAAGCTTTATATACAATATAAGAACCTTTAACAGTGTACTTGCATTTTAGCCCTCAGTGCTATTGTTTTACAAATTTTACTTCTAAATAGGTTATAAATGTCATGCTATTTAGTTATTACTTTTGCTTTAAACAAGCAATTATCTTTTAAAGAGATTTTTTAAATAAGAAGAAAAGTTTTTGTATTAATTCACATATTTAAAATATATGATGCTCTTTATTCTTTTGCATAAATCTAGATTTCCATCTTGCCTACAAACTGAAGAACATTTAACATTTCTTGTCATGTAGGTCTGCTGGTTATTAATTCTTTTCAGCATTTGTTTTTCTGAAATAGATTTTATTTTACCTTTGTTCTTAAAAGATAATTTCAATGATTCTTTTTCTTTTTTCAGTATTAGAATTATAATGACTCAATGTCCTTATCTAGTGAACTTATTATCTATGCCATCTTAGGGTCTGTTTCTATTGATTGCCTTTTCCCTTTAATATGTGTTATATTTTTCTGCCTCTTTGCATGCCTGGTAATTTTTTGTTGGATGCCAGATATTGTGAATGTGACCTTTTTGGATACTGGATATTTTGTATTTCTGTAAATATTCTTGGATGCTGGATATTTTTGGATCCCTATACATAGCTTTGAACATTTTTAAGGGTCATGATTAAGTTAGGTAGGAACAATATGATTCTTTTGAGGCTTGATTTTATAGCCAAGACTGGAGCAGACTTTAATCCAGGTCAAATTTTACTTCACCGCTATAGCAATACCCTTTTTAGTACTCTACCTGATAACCCATAAATTACAAGATTTTCCACTGAGGCATGTAGGAATAAGTACTTTTCCTGATCCTGGGTAAGTTACAGTCACTGTTCCCTCTGCTCTTTTTAGGTGACCACTACCCCAGCCTTAAACAGTTCCCCCACATGCTTGTAATAATCAGTACTCAGCTGAAGAACTGATTCTGAAGATCTCCAGAGTGTTTTCCTCTCTCTTCCTCTTTCTCTCTGTCCCTCTCCCTCCTTCCTCCAGGACTCTACTCTGCTTAGTTACCTTGGCTTCCCCAAAGTCTTAGTGTTGTTTCCTCATCTCAAGGATTTTACTAATTTCCATGAGGGTTCACCCTCCCTGAATAATGTCTGGGAACTCTCCAGGCAGCAAGCTGGGGCAATCATAGGACTCATCTTATTTTTTCCCCATCTCTCAGGGAAAGGATTACTGGTACTTCTTTATCTAGTGTCCAGTGTCTTAAATATATTTTTGTTATGTTTTGTCAAGTTTTTTAATTGTTCAAAGCAAGAAGGTAAATCTAACTCCTATTTCTGCATCTTAACTGCAAGCAAAAGTTCACAATATCTATATTAAATCTTCAACACTTTCTTCAAGTTTCCTACCCTGCCTCCTTATTTCCACTGCCTCTCATAGGACAGTCTTTCTCAAAGCCTTATGTATAATTTGTTAACTTCATGTCTCTACACTATATAACTTAAATTCATAACCACTTTTTAATTCCTTCCCTCCCTCCCCCTAAATCCTAACTTCTCAGGTCCTCAACTTCCAATCAACTCTTTCCTTTATATCTTCAGCATCTCCCTGTGTTCTGGCTCTTTTCACTTGACTGCTTTTTCTCAAGTCTTGCTCCTCTTCTGTAAATAATGCTATTCTCCAGATTTCTGTCTTTAGTTGCCTTTTCTTCTAACCCTATAGTCTCTTCCTGATTAATTAGTCTGCTCAGGCTGCCATAACAGAACATCACAAACATGAGTATATTCTGTTTAATAACTTAAACAGGAATACATTCTGTTTAAATAACAGGAATATATTTCCTCACAGTTTTGGAGGCTGAAAATTCAAGATCACAGTGCAGGCAGGGTTGGTATCTGGGGAGGGCTTTTCTTTCTGCCTTGCAGATGACTTCATTCTCACTGTATCCCCACATGGACTTTTCTCTGTGCACACATATCTCTGCTGTCTCTTTCTCTTCTTTGAGGACACCAATTCTATTGGATTAGGACCCACCTTTTTTATATCACTTAACCTTAATTACCTTCTTAAAGGTTCTATCTCCAAACACTCACATCAGAGTTAGGGTTTCAACACAGGAATTTTGCAGGAACACAATTTAGTCCATAACAGTGACTTAACTCACCCTCTCCCATTATTCAACTGCCGATCACTATAAAATCCAAATTTCTGCCCCGACCTTTCTCCTGAGCACCATCCTTACTGAACATTTCCATTTGGATATTATACCTATGCTTTATTCATTGTATTCAAAATTAAACCTTATTATCTATACCCCCCCCACATCAAGTTTCCTGAATTCATTTTCTTAATAAATGACACCACCTTTCACACAATCTGCCTAGCAGAAAATGTGAGAGCCATTCCTCCTTCTCGTGCCTCTCACTTACCCACTATATCCAATTGTTTACCAAATCTTATTGAGTCTTTCTCCTTGATACCCTCTGAATATTTTTCCTCTTTCCTTTCACTGCTATAGACTTAGTTCATAGGATTATGCATTCTGATTGGGCTGCAATATATCTTGCCTCCAGGCTCATCTCTTCCTACTCTACTGTCTTGTTATACTCCACTGTCATGGCAATACATTTAAAGACAAGCCTAAAAATATTATTTGCATATTGTCACTCTTCAAAGATTTTAGACTATGTCTGACATCGGATAAATCCAAAGTGCTTAACAAAACACACTTCTCTGACTTTTCTCTGCACTTCCCGTCGTCACAACTCTCCAACTCCTGTACCTGACATTCTGAAGTGAATTAAAAGGGTACTACAAAGTTTGTGGAAAAATAGAATTAAAAGATACTACAAATCTTTCCATAACCTTTTTGAAGTATGCTCATATTTGTAATTTGTCAAATGCAGCTTGCTGTTGTAAGTCTTTATGACTTTGCCCATATTACTTTCTCTGGCGTTTTCTTCTCTTGACTAATTATTTTCTTCCTCAAAACTCAACAGAGGTTAGTGCCTCCCAATAGATAGTTACTGAATTGGACTTACTTTACTTTTCCCAGTCTGGATGAGGTTCTTCCTTACAAGCTTTCACGGCCTTCTGTGTTTTTCTTTATCATATCTCTAATCATATTTAGCATTTACTTGCCTGGTCCTCTATGAGACATAATCTTATGGAAAGAATATATTCTGTCCCTGATTTCTCCACAACCAGCATCTAGTACAGTAACAGTTTCAAATAAATGTTTGTTGAAGGAATGCCTTACTAGATAGAGGGGTGCACTTGATCCCACTGACCTACAGAAACATTCCATATAACACATTCCACATTCCAAATGTCAAGAGTACATTTTCATATATTGTACAACAAATATGTATGTTACATTTGTATATTAGAAAAATAGCTACATTAGAAAATGCATTGCTGAAACAATACCACTTAAGTTGTAGACAGCCAGAGACAATACACAACAACTTTATTCTCATGCAGGGAATTAATTTTTTATCTTAAACTATAGGTCAGAGAGTTAATCAAGAGTACATAGCCATAAAGATCTTCAAGTTGACTTGTCACAACAGTCAAGCATTTAAAAGACTATCCATCCAGGTTTCATTTCCAAGTCAGCTGGCTCATTACCCAATTCTCAAGAAATACTGTTCTTCATAAAGGCCAAAAGCTCCCTTAGAATCTAGACTCCAGATTAAGATTTCACTGTCATTTAAGATCAACTCGGTGACACTTTTCCTATCACTTTGTTTTTTTTATCAAGTAAGTTTTCTTTCCAAAATGCTGTCCAGATGCTTTCCACGCTCAACAGCCTCTTTTCTCCTGTTCCACAGCTTTCCAGATATTCACAGCCAACATGAGCATTTCTTTATCCATCTGTGCTGCCCTTGTCTTCAGTCTCCTCATGCATTTTGAATATCTTCCTCAAGCTACCCCTATGCTTCACATTACCTGCCAACTCCAAGTGTAAAGTTGCTCCACTTCAGGTAAAATCATCACTATTGTGTAGGCTGCCTGGCAGAGGAGTCCTGCATGAGATAGAACACTGACATTCTGAAACTTAAGTAATAATATGAATATCGCTTTCCAGAGGTACTTATAATTTCTCCAAATTTTGCAGAGGGGCATTTTCAATGCATCTGCTTTGGGCGGGTGAATCATAATGAAAGTCAGTGCCTATATCAACTATGCCCAAGTCCTCTCTCAACCACAAAGACTATTACTGCTGTAGCCCAACTTTAACAAGTCAGAATAACTTAAAGACTTATGTTAACTGTGGCATATCAGACCTTGCAGTCCTTCACTTACCCTAGCAGCTGAGATAATTTCCATTATTTAGGCCATCCCTGGTCTCTGAGACCAAATCAGACCTTCAGCTTCAACAGGAAGTTATCTTTTTAACTTCTCTAACCTGGACCCTGGGCTCCACTTTTGAAGTTTGAGTTTCTGGTTAAATGCTGAAACTCTGTTTGACTCATATCTTGCTGTGATAGTTAATTACATGTGTCAACTTGGATGGGACATGGGGTACCCAGATATTTGTTTAAACATCTTTCTGATTGTTTCTGTGAGGGTATTTCTGGATGAGATGAGCATTTGAATCTGCAGACTGAGTAAAACAGAGTTCCTTCCCCAAATGTGGGTGGGCATCATTCAACCTGTTGAGGCCCAAATAGAACAAAAAGGCAGAGGGAGGAACAATTAACTCTCTCTCGGTGTGACTGGTTGAGGTGGGACATTGGTCTTCTGCCCTCAGACTGCGGCCTACCCATCAGTTCTCCCTGTTTCAGGCCTTTGAACTTGAACTGAAACTCACGTAATCATTTCTCCTAGTTCTCAGGCCTGCAGACACAGACTGGAACTACACTGTCAGCTCTCCTGGTTCTCCAGCTTGCCACCTGAAGATCATGGGACTTAGCTTCCATACTCATATGAGCCAATTCCCTATAATCTCTTTCTCTATTTATAAACAGATAGATAGATACAGATGTTCTTTGACTTCTGATGGGATTACATCCCAATAAACATATTGTAAGTTGGACATATGGTACTTAAAAATGTGTTTAATACACTCAACCTTTCTATCAACATTATAGTTTAGCCTAGCTTACCGTAAGCATGCTCAAAACACTTAACTTAGCATACAGTTTGGCTAAGTCCTCTAACACAGAGCCTACTTTATAATAAAAGGTTGAATATCTCATGTAATTTATTGAATCTGGGCTGAAAGTGAAAAACAGAATGATTGTATAGGCACTCAAAGTATGGTTTCTACTGAATGCATATTGCTTGCACCATTGTAAAGTCAAAAAAATTGTAAGTTGAATAATTGTAAGTCAGGGATCATCTGTATATACCCCTATATCCTACCCCGTTAGTTCTGTTTCTCTGGAGACCCTGACTAATACACCTCCCTAGTTTAAAACTTTATTCTATTTCTCCTTTTCTTGGCAAATAAATGCACCACCTACTCTATCATGAGTCTCCATTTGCTCTTGCCAATACCCTCCTTCCACCCTGAACCATATTCCCATACTCATCAGCCATCTGCAGTCAGACTTCTCTAATGCCAAATCCTGCCTGCATTACCACGTCTCCTTTATTATGTTTCTCTGCTTCCCCTCATGCAACTTCCAGCAAGACCACTTATTGAAAGATCATTTGCTTCTCCCATTAATCATTAGATGCTGAATTCTCTCAGTCAAAATGTATACTCTCCCAGGCCTGTAACTATTTCTACTCTGCCAAAATCTAACTCAGTATCTGCTCCCTGTGGTCTATAATGAGTGTGAAGTGTAATTTGAGAAACAGTCAGTACCTATCCCCAAGAGTTAAATAATGTATTTTAAAAAAAAAATACTAGCTCAATTTTTTTTTAAATGAGCATACATATCTCCAGTAAATTTAAGAGATTTCAGTGTAATTTAGTTCTTGAGAATAAAGTACAAGGTATAATAGTTGGCTGTGTGCAGTCCACAATTCAAAAACTAATCAAAAAATTGCCCTTTCCAATTTATAAAACTATTTAATTCTTCCTGATAAGGCACTAATTACTTAGTGCTTTTTTTCTTGTACTTGCAAGCAATACAAAATAATGAAGAGCCCCTAAACTAAGGAATAGTTATTCATTAATGGTAAAGGGATCTTTTTAAAACAATTTTATTTCAATATATGCATGCATACAAATAAGGTGGCTATATGTGTATACATACTTTAATCTAATACCTTTGATATGCTATTTTCTCTTTCAGTCATATGGATAGTAGTGACATATATGTATCACTTAGTTAACAATTGAATGTTTTACTGATATCATATGTTGGAGTCTAACATATCCTGATCTACTAAAAAATTATAGAAGAACATAAAGAGTACAAAAAATAAATTGCATTGAACATTTTACTATAAAGTATTTTTTATGATATATAGTAGTCACCTCTTATTCACAGGTGATATGCTTCAAGACCCTCAGCGGGTGCCTAAAATCACAGATAGCACTGAACCCTATGTGTGTGTGTGTGTGTGTGTGTGTGTGTGTGTACATAAACACAGTGTGTGTGTATGTGTGTGTGTACACACACACACACACAGAGTTTTTTTTCCTACCCACATACCTATGATAAAGTTTAACTTATAAATCAGGTACAGTAAGAGATTAGCAACAATAACAACAATAATAAAATAAAACATTTATAACCACATGCCCACATCACTAATAAGTAAAATCAGGGTTACTTGAACGTAAGTACTGTGATACTGTGACAGTCGATTCATAACCAAGATGGCTACTGAGTGACTACTGGGCAGGGAGCACCTACAGTTGGACAAAGGGATGATTCACATCCCAGTTGGGATAGAATAGGACAGCAAAGGATTTCATCATGCTACTTGGAATGATGGCACAATTTAAAACTTATGAATTGTTTATTTCTGGAATTTTCCATCTAATATTTTCAGACTATGGTTGACCAAGGGGAACTGAAAATATGGAAAGTGAAGTCATGGATAAGAGGGAATTACTATACCAGGTAAATTATGATAAGCAACGATAATGACTAAATACCAGTCTCCTTGACGACACTTCTTATCCCTAAAGATTTGGGAATCCTTCCTGTTCTCTAATCAGAGATGTGCAATAATCTCTCACTTCGTACTATCTTAAACTTGCCAATAGTCTTAAATTCTTAACTACAAGAATGAGAAAAGGAAGGCAGTACAAGAATGTGGGTGGAAGGGGAGTAAAGAAAAGCAAAAAGAGAAGGAAATAATTACCATTTATAAGAAGCCTACCACAAGTCAGGCACTATGTTGATTCCAATTACTTTATTTAATCTACAAAACTACTTTAGCACTTTTTATGTCCATATTGTAGTAAAGGAAACTGATGCCTAGAGAGGTAAACTAACTTCTCACAAATGACATGGTTAGAGAGTAACAGAAGCCAAAGTGTAAATGAAGCTCTCTCTGATTACACAGTCCATGCTTTATCCAAAACACTGAGCTTTATACATATCCATATATAATTCCAATGCATATCCAATATACATACATATATCCATATACATATCCAATATTCATAGATAATCTTCATTAAAAAAATAGATGTGTAGTATTTCCCAAGATAATAGATGAGCCTTGCTTATTGATGCATTCCTTTATTCAACACCTATTTACTAGGCAGTTACTACTGTACTGTGCTAGATCCCAAAAATACAGAAATGAAAGTGGTCCTTGACCTCAAAAAGCATTACAGTTATCAGTGGCAGGAAGGAAAGCAAATTCGCAATTTCAATACAGGATGATAAGCACTGAGGTGGAGGTACATGAAGACCACTATGGGAATGTCGACAGCTGATTGAAGATGAGGATGGGGATGAAAAGGGATAAAAAGTATTAGAAGATTTTCGGGAATCGAAGTTCAAACTCAAAAGACAGGTAGAAATCACCCAAATAGAGAAAGAGTGGGAGGACATTCAGGATGGGGGACAACATGTGCAAGGTCACTGAAAAGAGGAGGAGCCTGACCACTTGGAAAAATGTAGGTTGAATCATATGGCAGATATGAGAGCCCAAAAAAGGGAGAAGTGTATGAAGACTCCAACTCTGTTTGTTTGTGTGACTGGGTAAATTATGGTGCCATCTTTTGCAAAATTGATTATGTTACTCCTCCACTGAAAACTCTTAAATGGCCTGCATCACTGTTTGAATGAAGCCAAAATTCCTGAGCATGACCAACAGAATTTCTGCCAATTGCCCAGCCTCCTTTTCAATGGCGCTCCTGTCCCTACAATACATCACCTTTCTTCCCAGCACAGGGTCTTTACAACTACTGATCCTTCTCGTTGGAACCATCTTTCCCTACTTCTTCATATCCACCCCCTCAACCTAAATGTTACCTACTCAGAAAAGCCTTCTCTGGCCTCTAGATTGGGATAGATTACTGCATTCTATCTTCACATAACACCTTCAATTTTAGCCTCATAGCAACAACTGAAATTATAAAGTTATTTTGATTAGTATATATGAAATACCTGTCTGTGAATATATTGTGTCTGTTTGGTCACTCTTTATATGTAGTGCTGAACCCCAAATTACCTATTTATGAGGACCCTATAAGCATATGGAGTGGTGGATTGTGAAAGGAATGGAGAAGGAGTTTGATGGTACATTGAGAGTTTGGGGGTAAACCTGAGTATAAGATATCTGTGGAGCATCCACATGTAAATGTTCATAAGGAAACTTTTCTTTTTAGAATTTTAGAATTCTTATTTTAGTATTCAGATGAAACTTCTGGGCAGAGCACAAATTTAAGAATAGCTAGTAAATAGAGTAGCATGCCTGGGGATTTAGACAGGAGCTTCAGGCAGCCTTCCCCACCCAACAGAAGGCAGGAGCAAGTGGCAAACACCACTTCTTCACAAGTGATCCACCACAGCTACTGTAACAGCCACTGCCACTGTAAGGGTGGCTCACCACTATAGTAGCAACCATGGCCGCAATTCAGGTGATCCACCACCCACTTGACTATTGATCCAAGAGAGTATCCACTGGAGTCCAGAAAAAGAGGAGGAAGTCTCTCTCCTCAAAACCCTCTCCAGAGTAATAGAAGAAGCAACTGCTCTACCAGATGACCAGAAATCAAAATAGAGATACTAGAAATATGAAGAAACAATGAAGTATGACACCACAAATGGAACATAGTAATTCTCAAGTACCAGATACCGTAGAACATGAAACCCTTGAGATGACTGAAAAAGAATTCCAAGCTATGGTCTTAATGAGATACAAGAAGACTCAGAAAACACAGTGAAACAAGTAAAAAAATCCAGGACGTGAAGGAAGAAATTTACAAAGAGATTTATACCTTAAAAAATATACAGCAGAACTCCTGGAACTGAAGGATTCATTCAATGAAACGAAAAACACAATCAAGAGCTTAAGCAGCAGGTTACAACAAGCAGAAGAAAGAATTTCTGGTCTTGAAGACAGTCTTTTCAAAATAACCCAGGTTAACAAAAAAAAAAAGGGAAAAAGAATTCTAAAAAATGAAGAAAATCTAAGAGAGACAGCAGACAACCTCAAGCATACAAACATCTGAATCATGGGTATTCAAGAAGGGGAATAGAAAGGAAAAGGCATTGAAAACCTATTCAAAGAAATAATAATGTAGAACTTCCCAGGTATAGGGAGAGACATGGACCTTCAGATCCAGGAAGCTTGTAGATCCCCAAATAGATTCAATCCAACAAGATCCTCTCTGAGATGCATTATAGTCAAGCTGGCAAATCTCAAAGACAAAGAGAGAATACTAAAAGCAGCAAGAGAAAAGTGTCAAGTGATCTATAAGGGATCTCGCATCAGACTAGCAGCAGAATTCTCAGCTGAAACTGGATAGGCCAGAAAAAAAAAAAAAGAGGGATGATATATTCATAAAGCTAAAAGAAAAAAACAAAAACTGCCAGCCAAGAATACTATACCCAGCAACGCTATGCACCAGAAATGAAAGAGAAATAATGTATTTTCCAGATAAACAAAAACTACAGGAGTTCACCACCACACAACCAGCCCTGCAAGAAATCCTCAAGGGGGTCCTATATCTGGAATCCAATAAAAAATAATCACTACCACAAATGCACAAGAAAGAACAAAACCCACTGGGAGAACAAAAATGCAAATGAGGAAAAGTAAGAAACTAATCTTACCACCTTAAAAAAACAGCAAACATCAAAGACAAACAATAAAAGGCAAAGAAAGGAACAAAAAATATTTAAAATATCCAAATAGAAATTGATAAAATGCCAAAGGTAAGACAGTACCTTTCAATAGCAACCCTAAATGTAAATGGACTGACCTCTCCACTCAAAAGACACAGACTGACTGCTAGGATTAAAAACATGAGACCCAACTATATGCTGCCTTCAAGAGCCTCACCTCACATGTAAAGACTCACACAGACTTATAGCAAAGGTATGGAAAAAGATATACCATGCAAATGGAAACGAAAAAAGAGCAGGAATAGCTATTCTTATATCAAATGAAATAGACTTTAAATGAAAAACCATAAAAAGGGACAAAGAAGTCCACTATATAATGATATAGGTATCTATCCAGCAAGAAGACAAGGCAGGGCCGGCCCCGTGGCTCACTTGGGAGAGTGTGGTGCTGGTAGCGCCGAGGCCGTGGGTTCAGATCCTATATAGAGATGGCCAGTGCACTCACTGGCTGAGCGTGGTGCAGACCACACCATGTGGAGGTTTGCGATCCCCTTACTGGTCAAAAAAAAAAAAAAGAAGAAGGAGAAGGAGGAGGAGGAGGAGGAGGAGGAGGAGGAGGAGGAGGAGGAGGAGGAGGAGGAGGAGGAGGAGGAGGAGGAGGAGGAGGAGGAGGAGGAGGAGGAGGAGGAGGAGGAGGAGGAGGAGGAGGAGGAGGAGGAGGAGGAGGAGGAGGAGGAGGAGGAGGAGGAGGAGGAGGAGGAGGAGGAGGAGGAGGAGGAGGAGGAGGAGAAGAAGAAGAAGAAGAAGAAGAAGAAGAAGAAGAAGAAGAAGAAGAAGAAGAAGAAGAAGAAGAAGAAGAAGAAGAAGACAAGGCAATTATAAATATATATGCACCCAACACTGGAGTACCTGGATATATAAAGCAAACACTATTAGACCTAAAGAAAGAAATAGACATCAACACAATTATAATCAGGGGCCTGGACACCCCTCTCTCAGCACTGGATGAAGCATGTAGGCAAAGAATCAACAGAGAAACTCAGGATTTAAACTACACCTTAGACCAGTTGGACTTGGCAGATAGCTACAGAACATTTCTTCCAACAACTACAGAATATACATTCTTTTCATCAGCACAGGGAACATTCTCCAGGATAGACCATATATTAGGTCACAAATTAAATCTCAACAAATATTGAAAAATTAAGATCATTTCAGACCACAGCAGATTAAAACTAGAAATCAATAACAAGCAAAACTCTAGAAACTATACAAATACATGGAAATTACACAACATGCTTCTGAACAACATATTCATCCAAGAAGAAATTAAACAGGAAATCAAAAAAATTCTTGAAGCTAATGAAAATTAAAATGCATCATACCAAAACCTGTGGGATACTGTAAAAGCAGTACTAAGAAAGAAGTTTATTGAAATAATTGCTTACATCAAAAGAATAGAAAGGTTTCAAATAAACAACCTACTGCTACACCTCAAAGAACTAGAAAAACAACAATCCAACCCCAAAATTACTAGACAGAAAGAAATAATTAAGATCAGAGCAGAACTAAATGAAATAGAGACCCAAAAAATGACATGAAACATCAATGAAACAAAAAGTTGGTTTTGTGAGAAGGTAAACAAAAGACAAACCATTAGCTAGGTTAACAAAAAGAAGAGAGAAGACCCAAATAACAAAAATTAGAAATTGAAAAGGGAGATATTACAACTGATTCCACAGAAATACAAAGAATCATTAGAGACTATTATAAACAACAATATGCCAACAAATTTGAAAACCTTAAGGAAATGGATAAATTTCTGGATGCATGCAAACTACCAAGACTGAAACAAGAAGAAATAGAAAACATGGACAGAACAATAACAAGTAACAAGATTGAAGCTGTAATCTGCAATCTCCAATAAATAACAGTCCAGGACTGGATGGCTTTACTGCCAAATTCAACCAAACCTTTAAAGAGGAATTAATCCCAATTCTATTCAAACCATTCCAGAAAATTAAAACAAAGGCCATTCTCCCAAACTCATGCTATGAGACCAGTATCACCCTGATACCAAAACCAGACAAAGATACACACACACACACAAAGAAAACTCCAGGCCAATATCTCTGATGAACAAAGATGAAAATATTCTCAACAAAATATCAGCAATCAGAATACAGCAACACATCAAATACACACACACACACACACACACACACACACACACACACACACACACACACACACACACACACACCATGATCAGTGGGATTCATCTCAGAAATGCAAAGATGTTTCAACATATGCAAGACAATAAATGTGATACAGCACATCAACAAAATCAAGAACAAAAAACATATGAGTATCTCACAGATGCAGAAAAAGCATTTGGCAAAATTCAACAGCCCTTCATAATAAAGACTCAGCAATTTAGATATAGATGGAAAGTATCTCAAAACAATAAATGCCTTATATGACAAACCTACCACCAATATCATCATGAATAGATGATACAGGAAGAAGACAAAAATGCCCACTCTCACCACTTCTGTTTAACATAGTATTAGAAGTACTAGCCAGAGCAATCAGGCAAGAGAAAGTAGTAAAGGGCATCTAGATTGGAAATGATGAAGTCAAACTATCCCTGTTTTCAGATGACTTGATCCTATACAGAGAAAAACCTAAAGACTCTACCAAAAAACTCTTAGAGGTAACAAACAATTTCAGTAAATTTTCAGAATACAATAGCACAAACCAAAAATCTGTAGTATTTTTATACCCCAATAATGAACTAGCAGAAAGAGAAATCAAGAAAGTAAGCCCATTTAACATAGTCACCAATAAAATAAAATACCTAGGAATCAATTTAACCAAGGAGGTGAAATATCCCTACAATGAGAACTGCAAATCACTGCTGAAATAAATTAAAGAGGACATAAAAAGATGGAAACATTCCATGCTCTTGGATTGGAAGAACAAACTTTAAGAAAATATCCATATTACCCAAAGCAATCTACAGATTCAGTGCAATTCTCATCAAAATACCAATGACACACTTCACAGAAACAGAAAAATCAATCCTAATATTTGTATGGAACAACAAAAGACCCTGAATAGCCAAAGCAATCCTGAGCAAAAAGAGCAAAAAAATCCAGAGGCTAGCACTATCTGATCTCAAATTATACCACAAAGCTTTAGTACCCAAAGCATCATGGTACTGGCATTAAAAAAAGACATTTGCACAAATGGAACAGAATAGAGAACCCAGAAATCAACCCACATACTTATAGCCAACTGATCTTCAACAATGCACCAAGAACATACACTGGGGAAAAGACTCCCTCTTCTGTAAATGGTGCTGGGAAAACTGGACATCCATATGATAGAAGAATGAAACTAGACCTTACCTTTCACCATATGCCAAAATCAACTGAAAATCAATTCAAAATAGAACAAATAAAAGTCCTAAAATTATTAACCTACTAAAGAAAACAGGGAAAACACTTCAGGAAGTAGGACTGGGTGCAGACTTTGTGAATAAGACCCCAAAATCACAGGCGATGAAAGAAAAAACAAACAAATGGGATCACATCAAACTAAAAAGCATCCGCATGTCAAAAGAAACCATTAACAGAGTGAAAGACAACCTACAGAAAGGGAGATAATATTTGCAAATTACACATCCGACAAGGGATTAATATCCGGAATATATAAGGAACTCAAACAAATTAACAGTAAAAAACAAGTAACCCAATTAAAAAATGGGCAAAGGAGCCAAATAGTCATTTCTCAAAGGAAGATATACAAATGGCCAACAGACACACAAAGAAATGCTCTACATCACTCAGCATCAGGGAAATGCAAATCAAAATCACATTGAGATATCATCTCATACCAGTTAGACTGGCCATTATCAAAAAGACAGAGAATAACAAATGCTGGTCAGTATGCAGAGAAAAGGGAACCGTCCTACATTATTGGTGAACTATAAGTTAATGCAGCCATTATGGAAAACAGTATGGAATTTCCTCAAACAACTACAGATAGAACTACCATATGATCCAGTAATTTCACTGCTAGGTACATACCCAAAGGAATGGAAATCATCATGTCAAAGGGATACCTGCACTCCCATGTTTATCACAGCTCTATTTACAATAGTTAAGAGTTGGAACCAACCTAAGTGTCCATCAACAGACAACTGGTTAAGGAAACTGTGATATATATACACAATGGAATACTACCTTGCCATAAAAAGAATAAAATTCTGCCATTTGAAGCAATATGGATGAACTTAGAGAAACTCACATTAAGTAAAATAAGCCTGGCACAGAAAGAGAAATACTGCATGTCCTCACTCGTAAGTGGGAGCTAAAAAGATAAACAAATAAATTTGAAAAGAGAGAAAGGTACAACAATCGCAATAATTCATTGAATTTTCTGAAGGAGTCTGGAGCTGAGGCCACCACAGATGGGAAAGGGGAAGGAGGAGGGAGGCTTAGTGAGAAACAGGTAAAGGGCCATGTAAAATGATTACATTGTGTAATAATAAATGTAGTAAATACCCTGATTTGAGCATCACATATTGCACACAAGTATGGATATTCAATGCTGTACCCCACAGATATATGCAATCAATTACATTTCAATAACAAACAAACAAAGAGTATTTGGTAACCAGAGAGTACTTAAAACTATGCAATGAATGAAGTAAGCCAAAGACAAGATAAAAGGAAGGGAGAAAGGCATCATCTTTGGGTATAAAGGCATAGAAGGGACAGAAAGAAAAATGAGACCTAACAGGAGTGGCCCGAGAAGTGGAAGAATACTGGCAGAAATGGTATTAGATAGCCAAAGGAAGAAAACTTTCTGATAAGGAAAACATAGCCAGTAGTGCAAAATTCCTTTTTTATTTTTTACATGAAAGAAGTCAAGTAATAAGATTTGACTAGATATTGTTGGATTTTGTAATTCTGGGGGCCACTGACAACCTAATAGAAACAGGCTTTCCAGGAGCTATACGAGGAAAGTCCAGTGCAGTAATTCATGTATTCAGTCATTTACCCAGTATTGTTGACCATCCACTGAAGAGCAGGGCTTGTGTTTGCTGGTGGAGACATAACAGTAAACAAAAAGTAATGCTTCCTATCTTCCTTGATTCTAACAAACTAAGACCAGGGCATAAATTTAGCTTTGTTGCAATACAGACAGTTTGATCCTTATTTTCTTATACCCAGCTGTTTCAGGCATTTATGTTGCTCTCCTGGTCACTATAGGCATGGGTTACTGGCTCCAGAAAATAGTGTAAAAAGCTTTATAGTTAATTATAATTGTACATATAATTGTACATACAAGAAGAACTACTCCAGTCAAGAAGGGCAAGGAAGTAGTGAGTCAGGAAAATTAGGGATGACAGCAATCAAAAGAAGGAAATGTTTTCTGTAATCAAATGGCAAGATCCGACACTGTTGGTGGGACTGTAAATTAGCACAACCACTATGGAAAACAGTATGAAGGTTTCTCAAACAACTACAAATAGATCTTCTGTATGATCCAGCAATCCCTCTTCTGGTTATATACTCAGAGGAATGGAAATCATCACGTCGAAGGGATACCTGCACTCCCATGTCCATTGCAGCTTTGTTTACAATAGCCAAGATATGGAACCAATTTAAATGTCCATCGATGGATGATTGGATAAGGAAATTGTGGTGTATATATGCACCATGAAATACTACTATGCCAAAAAAAGAATGAAATACTCTCATTTGCAACAACATGGATGAACCTGGAGAAACCTACGTCGAGTGAAATAAGCAAGCACAGAGGGATAAATACCACATGTGCTCATTCACATGCAGGAGCTAAGAGAGAAAGAAGGAAGGAAAGAAAGACCACAGTAGTGTGGTGGTCTAACAGAAGGAGGGAACATTCCTAGGGCTACAAAGTGGAATGGGGAGCAAAGTGGGACAGGGAGAGAGGTTGGGGGATAATTGGGTGGGGGAAATGAGGTACAAAAGTAATTTCTGGTAATGGATATGCTGCCAGTAGGAATCTGGCCCTCACATCATGGGCACGAAGAGTGACAATCACCTTTGTACCTTATGAATATTCATAATAAAAATAAATAAATAAAAATAATAATAAAATAAAATAAACAAAAAAATAGACTGGGTGGGTTTTGACAGAAGTATGCAGAAGTGAAAACAGCAACAGGAGAGGTAAGTGTATGTTACCACCCACTTCCATCTCTGTGGCTTGAGGACGGAAGAAGGAACAGCCTCCTCTTAGTGTTCTAGCAATATTTGGTGGCAAGGCTTAATATATTTGTGCGCGTAAATAAGGAGACTGTTTGTACCCCAACCATCTCCATCGATTCCCTGATTTCTAAGGGGGGTCGATCTGGGTCTATGAAGGGCTGAGTGGGTTCTTGTGAGGCATGTCATTCTGGGTCCTGCACTGAAGGACCAAACAGAGCTGAGTGGATAACCCGTGGTGCTACTCTCTGGCTTCTCCCCTGCTTTTATCTAATAATTCTAACCCTTATCCTATAGAGTTAAAGAATGTAAACAAATCAATCATATTTACTCAACAGTGCCCTCACATTTTTACTACCTGTCTTACCTACACTCCCTGAAGCACTATGAAGCCCTAACACAGTATTTTCTTGAGATTTTCTTTCCAAAATTCACTGCTTGGTAATATATTGCATTTTTTTACTCTGTTTTTATGAAATAAGGAATTCTTTTTGCCTGTCTTTTTGCCTATTTCTACATATTTTATTGATTTTTTTGGAACAAAATATTTTTTCTTTTGAGATGGTAAACCAGAATATTTATTTATGGAATCCTGTCTGGTGCCAAGTTACTTGCCAATAGAAAGGTGACAAATTTAATTATTTATGATGCCTTTAGTAGCCATTAGACAAACAAACAAAAAGTGAAGTTATCTTTTAAACCTTTAAAACTTGAATTATCAAACTCTTGGATTATTTAGATTCTATAACTGCTAAGAGTTTGATATAAAGGATTGTGATGTTTAAGTTAATAACAAGAAATAGGGTTAAATGAAAGCAGAGAAGAAGCCAGAGGGTAAGACTTCTTTTCATGAGGTGCAGAGTACCTGGTGAAATACCCCAAAGGAACAAGTCACACATTGAAAAAAAACAATTCATTTTTTATTTCAATACATTTTCTCTTTTGTCTTATTTTCTTTTATTATCTTTCTTCATTCCTCTCAGTGTTTTTCCCTAACTACCTTTAAAATCTGTTCTCTCTTCCTATTTTTCTCTAACCTTCAAAGTAAGATTAACTGACATGGCAAGAAAATTAAAATTTGGGAAAATGTTCAAAACAATTTTTGTTAGTATTTTACATGCATCTGTACTCATAGAGCTTTCTTACAGACTTCCCCCCCTCCCTTACATTTGCTGTTGGATATGGGCAAGAAGTCCTCTTATCTGGAAAGCCAATGCTAGTCCAGATCGCCACAAAAATTCAAAATGACCTTCCCAGGGAAACACAATCAGTACTTGCTTTTCTTAAGGAAATCAAGACATAGGAGATTTTTTTCAAGAATAATAGTAAAAGACAAAAGGCTAGAGTAACTTCCAATAACTATCTCAGCCAAAGAGTCAAGACTAGGGAGAATGCTTTATTAGACCACCATGATATCCTTCCCAATGAATGTCTTCCAGACTAGTTCCCCAGGAATCACGCCTGAATTTTAGGAAGAATTGGATGCAGAAAAGTAACTGGTGAAAGCTCAAAAAGCCGCTGCATGAGCTCTCCATTGCACACTGAGAGCACAAGGTGGTACTATGGCAGCCTGCATCAGTGGAGAAAGGGCTGTTTCTCCATTTGGATTCAAAGCTGAATTAGAATGAAAACAGCAGAATAAGCCAGGAACCAGAGCCTCACCTGGACATCAGGAGCAATGACAGCAACAGTCACAGATGCACAAGAGGAGCTACTGTGACATCATGCCAGAGCAGCTACAGGCAAACAGTAGTGACCAAAAAGGCCAGTTCTCCAGAGCACAGGAGCCACCTCTGGATACTTTCAAGCCAGGTGGGAGGAACTGGTGAAATATGCTGTTTTCACAGAGTCAAAGAAAAGAGATTTAAAGAAACTAGTTTCTTTGAGAGTGACTCTATCTTTGCTTCTGTGGTGATACAGCCGTTGGAAGTATAGGTTACATAACTTGCTTAAGGTCTGTTATTCCTGTTATTGTTAATCTTGATGAGGATTAATGATTGTAGCAGCCAAGATTTATTGAGTAGCTACAGAAGAGTTGTCTTTAAGCTCTGAGGCATAACTACCCATTATTGAGAACTTATTGTTGCACCCCTAGGGCACTCTACTAATATTATATGCATTATCTCATTTGTCTTTTACAACAGCCCTGTGTTGTAGGTATTAGTGCTATCTTCATCTCATAGGTTAAAAAGAAAAAACTGAGGCTTAGAAATTTTAAGAAACTTGTCCAAATTTATTGAGCTAATGTATGACAGATTCAACATTCAAATCACGTTACTGTGGCCACAGATCCCAAACTCAACCATTTTTTTTGCCCAGGTGGGTTCTAGAAGCTGAGTTGGGGGCCAGCAGAATTGTCAGGTACTTGAATCCATTTCATAAGTAGAAAGAACCCAAGACATAGCATGGAAGACAGCAGCTTTGAAGAGGAAAGGAAGGTAGGCTCATTCCTAAGGACATATAATAGAAAAAAGAAAAATAGAGCTTAAGAAATTTCTAAAATTTAATTTTGAAGGTTCTCGATAGGCCAGCCCCTCATTGTTTTTTAGTAACTCCTACAAGGATGCCCCTGAATCCTTTTTTAAGAATACGAAACATGAATTTCTATCTTCTTAATACGATAATTCAGCAAAGATAAAAGTCTCTTGCTCATCAACTCTCCATTGAGGATGCACTATGCTCTCAATCTGTCATGTCAAAAGTACAGCCGCTATGCCCACTGGCAGCACATGAGAGGTACAACTCTCTTTCTGGATGGGAAGCTCCTTGAGGACGAGGGTAGGACTCCTGAGCACAGCATGCAAGGTTTACATGAGCTGTTTCAAGTCCACTTGTCCATTTCATTTCTTGTCATTCCTTCCCTCTGTCCTGAATCTCATGTTCTTTCTTCTCCCTTCCTAGAAAGCCTTTTTTCCCATTTCTACTTGGTAAAGTTCCTGTCTCACTTTGAAAGCCCAGCATAGATGTTGTCTTCAAGACAGAGGTGGTGCCATGAGAACTTGAGCTTCCACAAGTACCACCAGCCTCCCTCTCAAACAGTGTCAGGACAAGTTCACAGGGCCCTCTGCCCTAACTCCAGCCAACCTGCAAGCCCTCCACCCCAGAATGACCACTCTTTCCAAGTACACTGGCCCTGCCCTCCAATTTGACTATGTCTCCCTGTCTCTGTTTCCATAGTCCTTTATATAAACCTCCATTACAATATTCATCATACCATGTTTTAATTGCTTTTGGAATATCAATTTTTCTATCTAGAGAGCAAGAATTAATACTATGATGGATTTATCAGAGTATTTAGAACATAATAGTCACTCAATAAAATATGATTGACTGACTGATTCAAGAAATTATATCTGTTCTATCCTTACATACAACACTTAATACAGAACTTTGCTCATAATTTTATTTGTTCAACATGATGTGCTCAAAACACATAAACAAAGAAAGTAACCACCATGACCCCATGACTTGTTCCAAGTTCGCTTCCTTTATATTTGTTTATGATCTTTCACTTTATATATATTTCCAATCTCTCCCTTTTTGGCAAATGATACCCCGTTCTTCAAGCCAAAAAAAATCAATAAATTATTCCTCCCTTTTCCATTTTCTTTATCCTGTACAGCCAATCCATCATCAAATTCTGTTGATTCTACTTCCAAAATACTGCTCATCACTACTGACCCCATTCTAGTCCTATCCACCATCGTCTCCTACGTGGGTCACTGCAAAGGGTTCCTAATTTATTTGCCCATCTCTACCCTTTCCTTTATAATCTAGTCTCAATACAGCAGCCAGATGTAAGTTTTTGGTTTTTATTTAATTAAAATGTATCATTTGTACATATTTATGGTTACAGAGTTATATTTCAATACATGTATACAATATGTAGTAGTCAAATCAATGTAGTTAGCAAATTCATCATTGCAGAAATTTACTGTTTCTTCGTGATGAGAACATTTAAGCTCCTCTCTTTTAGCCATTTTACAACACACAATAAATCACTGTTAATTATAGATGCTTAGCACTGCTGTGCACCACTACAACTTGTTTTCCCTATTTAGCTGTAATTTTGTTTCCACTAACCAACCTCTCACTAACTACCCTCTCTCCTCCCTTTTCCCACCTCTAGTAACCACAGTTCTACTCTCTATCTCTAAAAGTGCAACTTATTATTGTTATTATTATTAAGTTCTCACATATGAGTGAGAACACACTATCCTTCTTACAATGGTCCAATGACTTGCCACTGCCTATAAAATAAAATCCAACCCTGCCTTCCTGATCTGACTTTTGCTTCCCAAACCAACCTCCTCTCCCACCTCTCTCTCTTTCTTTCCCTCTGCTCCAGCCACACTAACATTCTTTTTGTTTCTCAAAGGGTGGAGCTTGTTCCTACCTCAGACCTCTGTACTTGCTCTTCCCACTGCCAAGGCTGCACTTCCGTTGTGAGTTCTTTCTCATCCTTGAGATATCAGAGGAAATGTCACTTCTGAGAGTCCCTCCTGACCACTCTCTCTAAAGCGTCTCTATCAGCTCTCTGTCATATCATCTTGCTTATTTTCCCCATAGCACTCATAATAACCTGTAATTTTCTTGTTTAGTGGTTTTCATTTTACTGTCTGTCCTTTTCCACCCCAATCCTCCACATACAGTAGAATGAAAGCGATGTGAGGGCAGGACTTTTCTACTCTTATGTACTGACTGTCTCTCCAGCATCTACAAAATATTAGGCACCACAGACAGATTTCTTCAAAGCATGGATGAATACATACTTCATGTTCATTATATGTCTTTACAAATGTAAATGTATTCTCTTTGCAGGCAAAGACCATGTCTTAAAAAGGGAGAATTTGATACAGCACCCTCAAATATAGTATCTGACTACAGATACTATAGATGTTATTATATATTTTGGAAATCTATCAGGATAACATTTAAAGGGACTGCAGTCTCAGTTTTTATGGTGGAAAATCAAGCCAAAGAAGCAACAACAGAAACTCCTGACAAATATGTATATACAAATTGGAATCTATGAATATTTGGCCTTAAATAATATTAATAAGATGTGATGGGCTTTTTCCCAAGAATGATTTGAAAATCTGGAGACTTTTAATGCTATTTGCAAGGTGCAGGCCTCTGCTACATTTATCTCCCTGCGTGTTCTACACACCTATGGATTTCAGTAGTTCTCTTTTTAAAAGGTTCACAATGCCTAGAGGATCACATGATCAAGAGAATTGAGTTTAGTAATTCCACAAGAAGAAAGTCCAACTGAGGTAATGTATCTGAATTTAGTACCTAAATTAAAAGTTTGAGATTCAGCTTTCCGAGAACTAATTTCTTCTCTCATCAGGGAATGTATACGCTATAAATAAGATTATGTAGCTCGAAAGCTAATTGTTTGAGAACACCTAATTGAAAGTAATAGCTAATGAAAGGGTCGCATTAGTGACTTAATGTTAGTGGTCACATTAGAATCCTGCATTTATGTAAACCTGGTGTGATTCCTCTCTCATAGTTGGCATTAGTGGATAAGTAGAATACTCTGAGATAGCTGCAGCTGCTGATGCATGCTGGACCTTGATCAAAGGACATTAAAGAACACAAAGAAAACTCCACTTCCAACTCAGAGATTCTTAGAACCAAAGTGAATTTCTGCCTGAGCTAAAAAATAAAGGGTCTCCGAAAGCATCCAGTGAACATTAGGGGCAAATAGTAGGGTTCATTGTTTTAAACTTAATGTTTAAGGAAACATGAACAAATAAGAAAGCTAGAAAACAAAATAAAATGTTGCCTTCTCCCACAGACTCTGCAATAGACTAATGTGTTCTTCCATGGGATTTGGGTTTAAAAATGGGAAAGTGTTTCCTTCCATCAACAAACCTGGCCTTGGATAGAGGCATACAAAACAGATTCACACATCACTGTCTGACAAGATGTTCACTGATAATTTTAGCAGTGCTGAAGAACTTATTGATATAGTTTTACTTCTTAGAAAAGCATTTAAACTCATGGAAAAGAAGAAATAGAGTACAAACAGCAAATGAAGAGTTTGAGAATTTGCGAGAAAGTGGGTGTCTGAAGTAGAACATCTTTTAAAAGTTCAGGCAATGTGATGGTGCTGATAAACTATTGCCTTACTGGCAAATTTCTATCCAAACTTTTTGAACACAAAAACTGTTAAACTAAAATAAAAATGCTTTGCAGTATGTTAACAACATATTTACCTTCTTTAGCTTAAAAATCACAGAAAAAATAACAAATGATACACTTTAGGGCATAGATACATAAGGACCTCTCACCAGTGGCATTTCTATTCCCTTTGCTATAACTATTGGACAGAAAGGGAAGCTGTCAGTGATCGTTTGGTTTGGGCATACTACATGAGTCACAAAAAGCAATTTTCTTTACTTGTTAAATATTTACCAGTAAATATGCTAATGAAAGAATACATTTAAGTGTCTAATTCTTCTGAGCTTTGGGCTTTGACTTTCTGAAAAAAAGGGAACTACTTCCATAAGCATTTTAAGTATATCTTAATATGGTTGATTTATTCACTAATCCACTCATTTGTTCAACAAATATTTATGGAAGGCAGTTATGCAGAAGGACAGTAGATACCCACAAAGTGTGATTGGAAACATCACATTGGCAACAGCTTAAGGGTATTACATGTCTACTGTAATATATCCTTTTTTGTTTAATCTTACAAATTTATTTTCTTTCCCAGAAGGAAGGTAAATATCATTTCTCTCTCTCTCTCTTTTTTTCACTAGAAAAAGAGGAAGCTAGACCAAACAATCTAAAAGGAAAGAATAACATAACAAGACTAAATCTTAATCAATTAGGAAAGTTAAGCTGGGAACAGGGTTTATACGGACCCATGATACCTTTAATAAGCAAAAAGTCTGAAACACTAGGCACTATATTTAAGGCAACAAAATTATTTCCAAATCCCAGTTATTTATGGGTATGAGGCTTCTAATTTATCATCAGAGATCTTTAGGACACTGGAAAAAGTGAGCTTGAGGGCAACTGTTCTTAATGATGACAGCAACTAAAAGTGACCAACTAAATTAGAAAAGTAGACATAAATTATTCTTGGACCACTGTTACATGTGACATTGAAAGCCACCCCCATTCGCACATAAAATCTACTAGCCGTGTCCATTACCACCTTGGCAGTATTCATGCAAGAGTCTGAAAGTCATAATGTTCAGGAAATTTTGAAAGGATGAAACTGATTCTTTCCTTTTACATCTGAAAATTACTGTATAAGCAACATGTAAATAAATGCCTGTCTCTAACCACATCACAAAAACATTTTTTTTAACCTTTAAATGTTCATACTGCACTGCTATCATCTAAGCAGGGAATTCATGCATTCTAAATATTTTGAGGAATATCTAAAAATTGATATACTATAATATCATATCATTGATTTACCTGACTGCATAATTTAAGTGATGTTTAAATTTGTAGTTTTAAGGCCGAGCCCGTGATGCACTCGGGAGAGTGTGGCACTGGGAGCGCGGTGACGCTCCCGCTGCGGGTTCGGATCCTATATGGGAATGGCCGGTGCACTCACTGGCTGAGTGCCGGTCACGAAAAAGACAAAAAAAAAAAAAAAAAAAAATTGTAGTTTTACACTGTATAATGACAATAAAGCATAGACAAATGTAACAATGTTTATGTAGTAAGATGATATTATCATGAAGCATAATTTTAAAAAATCAAATAAATGCCTTAGTTTGTATCAAAATGTACTCACGATTCTAAATGAAATACTAAAAATTATTAATATTTGATGTACGAAAGAACAAGAATAGTTCATAAACATAGCCCCAATAACAAAGCTCTGAGGACAATTAAAAAAAAAAAAAGCAATCATACATATTCCAAGAGCGCCCTTATAAATAACCATGTATGGGCTTAAAACCTGTCACTAAGTCTTCTATGTTACCAAATACCAGTCCCCAACTGGGGAAAGAATTAGACCTCCATCATGTAGGCCAATAATACTAAGAGAACATCAAATCCCAAGATCTTGGCCAAGAATATTCTTTTAAAAAAAAAGCAGGAAAATGCAGACCTACATTTTAATGAAGTGGCTGAGTAATAAAAAACATGCACATAAGCGAATGTAAAACTTAGAAGTACAGCCTAACTATTTAGGTCAGCTATTTTTCAATCTACTTCAGAATTAAAATCAGGTAACATGAACACAGTTATTTCACACTAAAGCAGGCCAGCCCCTTTATTGTCAACCAAATTTAAAACTGGTACACAATGCTGATATTCACCATTATGCAAAGTATTATTTTCTCCATATTACTGATATATTTCACTAAAACAAGTTAATGTTGAGAAAATATTTCAGCATCTCTATTTTAAGAGAACTGCCAAAGGGCATAAAATGCCACCAATAAGGGTACAGCATATTTAAATTACATGTACGGAAGTAGGGATCAACAGCTAAGTATCTAGAATTAAGTCACATTTTTTCTTGTGAACATAATGGATTTAATTTTCTTTACTATGCTTAAAAAGAAGATTCTACAGGAACACACAAGCATAACTAACTTTAATGTGTAGGTCTTTGGTGATGCATTACTTAGCACCTCTCCTCCTTACAATGTCAGAGCATATGGCTTGATACTATCTTTATTCATGCTTTTATTCATGAAATGTTTGCTTTTCCCTCCTATGGCCAGGTACCATTCAAGTGGCTAAGAAATATGGGAGCAGGGCCGACCCCGTGGTGCACTTGGGAGAGTGCGGCACTGGGAGCGCAGCAGTGCTCCCGCTGTGGGTTCGGATCCTATATAGGGATGGCCAGTGCGCTCACTGACTGAGCGCGGTGCGGCCGGTCACAAAAAAGACAAAAAAAAAAAAAAAAAAAAGAAGGAAATATGGGAAATATGGGAGCACAATCCACAAGTTGCTTCTCTTTATGGAGCTTACAACTCAGGGATATGGGGAATATTACACATGTAAAAAAATTAAAGATAAAAATAGATTGTGATAAACTATACAGAAGAAAGGAAGAAAAACTGATAACAATAGTTTAGTGACTTTAAATCATGTGTTCAAGAAAGGCTTCTCTGAGAAGTTAAGAATGAGAAGGAGGAAGTTTGTAGAGGCTCACCAGGAGACTCTTCTAAGTAGAAAGAACAGGCACAAAGGCCTTAAAGCAAATTTCTTATTTATGTATTTGTTTGTTTGGAGAACTGAAAAAAAGGCCAGAATGGCTGCTCCTGATTTGTGCTTTCAGCAATGCTACCTGCCTTCCAATGATAAACAATTAAAAACTGGACAAAGTATATGAAAAAAAAAAAAAAACAATTGTTTTAGATGTTGAAAAACCAGTAGCCCAAGATTATGACCCCTAAGAGAAGGGAAACAGATGGGCGACTTATAGAGCTGCCTCTGCTTTTTGCTTGTAGCCCATAGACCATATTTGGAGGGAGGAGGAATACAAGCTAGGCACAGGAAGATTGAGGTAGGTGAACTTGACATAAGAGAGTACTCAAGAGGAGGTAGCTACATGTGAAAAAGCTCCAGAAATCTGAATAATGGTCTCCAATGTCCTTGTCTGAAAACAAAACTGCATATGTGCAGGGCAAAACTCCATAATGCCAATCAAGGAGCTGGCCAGTTAGCTCAGTTGATTAGAGTGCAGTCTTATAACCCCAAGGTCACAGGTTCAGATCCCCGTACGGGCCAGGCATAAAACAAACAAAAAAACCAAAAAGCCATAATACCATACAAAGAATAACGCTACTCAAGGGAGGTGAACAATTCCCAGAGTTCATAAAGATGAGGGAAATATTTGAGTTCCTGCGAGCTGGGTGTAGAGAGCTTGTTGAATACCGGGGTCATTCCATAGAACTGTTAGTAGAGAAGAGTCATGCATTACAAATAAGGCTAAACTGGTCCTAGAGTGAAGGCCTCTCTAGATACACAAACTGATTAAGTTGCTCTGTAAGTTTTACTGCCTGCCAATACAAATTAATTGCTAAAGAAAAATAACAAAATCCGGACACTCAAGACATATGAAAAGTAGCAAACTTTAACTCATGCCCAGAAGTGTAATCAGGCAATAGAAGCAGGCCCATAAGTGATAGTGATGGAGGACTTAGCAATCAAGAACTTTAAAACAGTCATTATAAAAGTGTTCAAGGCCTTAAAGAAATATATGAGCATAATAATAACTATGTTAAAAAAATGAAACTGCTAGAGCTGAACATCAAAATACCTGAAGTAAAAATTCAGTATATTGGTGTATTGGACACTGCAGAAAAAAAGATCAGTGAATTTGAAAACATAACCTTAGAAATTATCGAATCTAAAGCACACAGCAATAAAATATTCAAAAATAAAAGAAAAGAGCCACAATGATATGTGTAACAATATCAAATTGTCTAAAGTTCATGTAATTGGAGATGCATAAGAGGGAAGCAGAAAATATATTTTAAGAAATTTGCTAAAATTTTTCCAAATTTGATGAAAACTAAAAATCTATATATTCAAATTCCACTCAGAAAAACAAAGTAACCACAAGAAGCAACATCATAATTAAATCATTAAAATTTAGTAATAAAGACAATAATATTTTTAAAATGCAGGAAAAGAGCAAACATTGCAGAGAAGAGAACAAAAAATAAGAATAATTGTCAATTTCTAACAAAAAACATTGCAATCAAGAAGACAACAGAGTGACATCTTTAGTGTGCTGAAAGAAAAAAATGTCAGACCAGAACTCTATATCCAGACAAAGCTTATGTTAGAAAAGAAGAAAGGTTTAAATTTCCACCCAAGAAAGTCAGAAAGCAAGAGCAAATGAAACCTAAAGTATGCTGAAGAAAGGAAATAATAAAGTTAGAGTAGGAATCAACAAAGTAGAAAACAGAAACACAATAGAGAAAATCTGTAAAATAAATGCTGTATCTTTGAAGAGAAATAAATTGTTAAACCTCTAACTGAACTGGTCATAAAAGAGAAAACACAAGTTACAGATATCAGAAATCAAGGGAGAGACATCACTACAGATCTTAAAAACATTAAAGGAAGAGTAAGGGAACATTATGAATAATTTTATGTAAATAAATTTAAAAACTTACATAAAGTGGGAAAATTCCTTGAAAGGTACAATTTACAAAATGCACACAGAAAAAGTAGAAAATCTGAATGGATGGAGAATGGTAAAGGAGAGAGTAGTACAAAATGTCATCAGGAAAGAGGGAACAGATCGTGTAGAGTATTGTAGAACAAGATCGGGAGTTCGAATTTAATTCTGTGTAAAAAGCCATTGAGAGATTTTAAAGAGGAGTTTAAAGAAGAGGGAAGTTAGAAAATTATTTCAGTACTTCAGGCAAGAAATAATTGTGGCTTGGACTACAGCAACACCCATGGACAGGGAGAGAAGTGCACAAAATCAAGAAACTAGCATATCCCCAGTTTGTCTCACATATGACACAACTAAATACATACCTGTACACACACACACATATACATGTGTGTATATGCAGTTCTTATTCAATGTAATAAATGTCTTCCAGAAAAAGTTTCATTAAAGTAAATGCTATTTTTCCCATTGACTTTTAGAGATATATATTCTGAGAAAAATATTTCCATGTATGTAATAAAATTACAGAGTGAAACAACTGAAGTGTGCATTTCTATAACTGAAAAAAAAAAATGGGAATACAGCAAAACATTGATAGTGACTATTTCTGGGTTATGGTCTTAATACTGGTTTTGCTCCTTCTCACATTATGCTTATGATATGCAAAGTATCACAGTTATTTTTAAAAGACTAAGATAACATTTTGGGTCATGTATTTTAAAATACTGGCGTTAATCATTTCTAAAATACAATAGTAAACTACTAAAACATTAACAACAGTGCTTTGTTGCAGCTAAAATGAGCTACAAATAAAATAAAATAAAATAAATAATTAAAATGAGCAACAAAATCATACCAAAACTGTCCCTGGGGACTCGGCACCTGACTTGCTCTATCTAGGGTATGGTTCCCACTAAAAATGTGATTAATCTCAATGCTTTAGTATTTGAGTATTTTTAGCCAGCATTAAACCACTATAAATTGTGCCCTTTTTTATAATTTTATAATAATTTAAACCCCTTGGTCTTTGTCTAATAAGACATTTTATCAAGAAAACAGCTATGCTGTTTATTTTAGAATCCTTGGATGAATTGAGAGATATCTGGAGGTAAAGACTGGAACAGCCAGCTATTTCTTCCCAATTCTGTAGCACTGCATAGGCAAGGACAGGCCACCTCTCTTCTAAAGCAAATGAGAAATCCTCTTTAAAAGTCTACCTGAAGGCCAGCAAAGAACCACAACATCAACACAAACCTTTATGAGCTGAGTTTGTACCACACACAGGACACCGTGCTGGGTAATTTATACCACAAGAGGTAAAGTTAAGGTTTGGGGAAACCTGACCATGAACCTCAACCTTCAGAATGGCTGTGGAAGCAAAAATGGCCTCCTAGAAAACCTTGAAAGCCTGGAGATGAACAGAAGCTGACAACCTAGTTCATTTCAACCCAGTGGTCTTTCTCCTTTCCCCCCAGCTCAAACATGCTTATTTTAACACAGAGCCTAGAATGACAATAAGTTGCATTTCAGCTTACACAAATTCCTATGAATATTCACAAACTGGAATTCATAAAATTCTTTACATCTATTTTGTGCATGGCAAAAATGTATGCATTTTTTTAATCTATAGTTTAAAATAGGTTTGAGAGTAAGAGGGACCAGGATTTGAATTTTGACTCTACCATTTACTTACAAATTATGTAATCTTAACCAAGTTGTAATAACATTTACATATATACTGTTGTGAAGAACAGTACCACACCTGACACATAATTTCAGTTACTATTTTTATTATTCATAACCATCCTAAGAGATATGGATACTTGTGCATTTGTTTAGCCAAAGATCAAACACATGTAACTCTTTAAAAATGAATGTATGTTTGCTTTAGATTGATAGATGCCATATCCAGGTTTACAAATACAATCGACCTACGTTTTGTTTTGGGATTGACTGTTCCCACCATAACCATCATGCTAAAGTACTGTGAACTGGGTGATTCAATTATAAATCTGTTATTTTATTAAGATAAACTAAATTGTGATATGTTGTTACACATAAGATTAACTTAAAATTTTTGCCACTTTGGAAACCAGAGAGACCTGACTCATCTTGGTTACCCTTCTGCTGTATGGAAGATTTGGGGAAAGTTTATTAATTCCTTTTTTATTGTTATTATTATCTGAAGTGTTGCTATGAAGAAAAAGATAATGTCTTTGGAGTTACTAAAATAAAATGGACAATCGAGAAATGTTGGTGACCTTCTCCCACGATCATCTTCTCTTCTCCCAATATAATGGACTAATTATGCCGTAAATATGTAAGAGGATTTTTTTTTTCTTAAACTCAAGCTCAATAAGTCCAAGCAGGTACAAAAGTGCCTGAGAAATCATAAGAATATTACTGTGAAGGGCTGAAGGTAACTTTGAGAATGGGAAGGAGTGCTGAAGGCAGCTATAGAAAGTGTTCTCTGAAACATCCTGAGCGTGCATCAGCCTAAAATCACGTTCAAGAGGTAACCGTGCTTGTAGGACATAGTATCAATAAAAGCAAATGCCAATGTGAAGGACACAGTGTTACGTCCTAACAGGAAAACAGGAGAATAGAACATAGCAGCAAAACACAAAAATGCTAGAGTGGTTGTTTTAAAGAACTCGGGGAAAGAGAATTTGAAGGCAGAGTCCTTGTTAATATGCAACTATACTCTCCCTATGTTTCTTTATTTCATATTAGCCTTGAGGGGCTAACCAGCCCACGATCTCTTCATCTGTGATAACTGAGAAATTATGGGATCTAAGAATATTGGAGGTGAAGGACATACATATTTAGAGTTTTAATCAATTATAAATCTAAATAAATACACTATACTCACTAGTGTTCATCCTAAGCCCTCTTCCTCAGTGTGAGAAAAACAACCTGTTGGTATAGATCCTTTTGACTCTGACATTGTCCACATCTTTCCTGGCTGACCACATACATACTTATTCATCCAATGCTTTTCATTTCTGTTCCCCGTAGGTGTTATCTACCTTGCTACCATTTCTCTGCCTTCTTGCTCTAGTCACCACTGTCTTGCAGCACAATACATCTTCACCAGGTCAAAATCAATCCCAAGAGATGATAAAAGTTATGTGGATTTGATAGATTTGCAGAGCTATTGTGCTTTACTTCCCATCCATAGGACATACCCTTCTATAAGACAGACTCAAATCATCTCTTCTTATATCCAAATATTTGGAAAAACATCAGGCTTTACTTCAGTCAATCTGTATCGCCAGTTTACAGTTTACTATGGATGAGTAAATTCCCTAAAAAGAGAGCTCTAATTTGGATCTTCAGTGTATTATGCATAGAAAAACAAAACCTAATAAGGAAGCCACCCAGATTAGATGCTGCTCTTAAGCATGATACAAACAATACTGTGACATTTCCTTAAAAATAGTCTTTATTTTTCTATCAGACAAATAATGTCAAGAAATAATATTTCTGCTCAACTGCAGCACTTCCAAATATAACTCTGTGTATCTATAACTTCAATTTTTATTTTTTAAATTTTCTTTAATAAATCATTTCCACCTATGCCCCATCAAAGAGAACATGTAAAATTTAATAGATCTACCTACTCAAGTGTTAGAGCAAGTTTTGACATCTCAACCTGAAAAAGCAATGCCACTTTTGCTTTTAACTGAAAAAATTAAACTTGTTTTCTTCTGAAACACTGATGAAATAAACTTTAAAGTTGACATATTACTTTAGATTATTAATTGCCCTGTGTTGTAACTCATGTGAAAAGTATGAAACAAGTTATATAACTAAGAATCATTCTTAATAATGAGCCATTGCACATTACAATAATTTTGTTGCTATAAACTATTTAAATTATTCTCCCCAAAGAAATATAGAACTGGTTGTTAAAAAAAATATGATTTAATAAAATGATTGTAAAAATGAATATCCTAAGTGAGATTACCCAAATTGTCACCTAAGTCCTTACTACTCAAGTTATGGTCCATGCATGTGTATCACTGGGGAGTTTATGAGAATCTCACATCCCACCCCAGAAATACAGAGGCTGAATCTTCAGTTTAACAAGATTTCCAAGTGATTTGTATGTACATTAAAGCTAAAAAACATTATATGAAAAGAAATTCATCTTAGTTGCAATTGTGTTACCAACTGAAAATATCAAAATGTTAACATGGCTTTTATAAAGTATTCCAATTTTATTTTAATCTTCTAACTAATATTTTAATTTCTCAACATGAAAAACCCAACAAGTTCTGACTAATACCAAATAAACTTATGTTTTATCTATCGGGATACATCACCAAGAATCTATAGTTTCTATAGTTGCTAAAATTTCTTGTCTTTTCAGACTCCAATCTGTTCTGTTTTACATTGTGAAATTTCTACTCTCTGTTTGATTAAGTAATAAAATGAAAACAAACTAGATTAGAAAATGGTAACACTTATCACATATATCTTTTATTTTATAACTCTTTTATTTTATTTAAAAATCTAAACTTGGGGTTTATCTTTATAACACAAGCAAATACCTATACTGGGTTTTAGAAAACAAATTTTTTTTTTTTTGCTTTATTGCTTACACTATGGAAAGTAATATTTACAACCTTAATACATGGTTGCATCCTAAAATGTTCAAAGGACGATTTTGTCTCTCATCCTAAAATGAGCTGATGGGTTAAATTGAATCAAGACAATGAAGGAGTCAGGGCGAGAGTAGTTAGCCAAATCTTGCTCTGTCATGAAGGGTTCTTCAAATAAGTGTGATTTATTTTGAGGCTAACTAGAACCAAGAAATTAGAAGATGGTGTTTCTTACCCAAAAATGTTTGCCTGCCCTAAGAATTTAGAGGAAAATATGTAAAGACTAACTAAGTTAGGGCCAGTTAGGGCCAATTCACTTGGGATTATCACCTAGATAGTTATTGCAAAATCCTTCACATAGAAATATAACATTATTATCACCACACTAATCCCCAGACAAGATGCAAGGGAGTCAATTCATGTTAGCTGTAAAAATATTTTCTTAAAAAGTGGCCTTTGTAAATGAGCAATATATTAAGCACAAAATACATTGGTTTGGTAGGGATCTTTTACCAAAATGTCACTAAAAAGATCAGATCAGTAGTAGCAAATGAACACATAGATAGATAGACAGAAACATAGGCACACATATATAGATGCCCATATATATGCTATGATATCATTGGTAATCAAATATTTGTTTTATTTTATAGAATTTAATGCAGTAATAGTCTAAAATTAAGGAGGTCAGTATTCAAATGACCATTTCACTGTAAAGAGCATCACGAAAAATGACCTTGCAGAATTTGAAGTTCACTGGCTCCATTGAGCCTTGACATTAACTGTTGTTACCTTTGCCAGCAGAGTGGCTATACTTTTCTGTCTTATAATTTTATTTACTTTCTGTTATTTAACCTCCAAAAGTAATCATCATGCTTCTCAGCTTAGGAATCATACTTATATAGAAACAGTATTTAATGTTTATTGCGGCACTATTTACAATAGCCAAGAGTTGAAACCAGCCCAAATGTCCATCATCAGATGAGGGGATAAGGAAAATATGGTATATCTACACAATGGAATACTACTCTGCTATAAAAAAGAACAAAATTCTCAACAACATGGATGGACTTAGAGAAAATTATATTAAGTGAAACAAGTCAGGTACAGAAAGAGAAATACCACATGCTCTCACTTATTTGTGGGAGCTAAAAATAAATAAATAACTAAATAAATAAATAAATAAATAAATAAATAAATAAATAAATAAATAAATAAACAAACAAACACACAAGCGAATAAAGGGTGGAGGGGAAGAAGACACAACAATCACAAAAATTCCTTGAACTTTTTAAGTCAAGTGAACAGATATGATTGGGGGGGAGGGGAATGGGTCAAGGGGCATGAAAATCAACTACAATGTATATTAAGAAGTAAAATAAAATTTAAAAAAATAATTAAATAAATAAAAATATCCATACTATTAAGTATAGTATCATACTTATGGGAACAGAGGTATTGTTTTAGACTCAAATGTTTTCATGCTTCAGCATTAATATCCCACAAAATTTGTCTCCTCATTCTAATGTTTTCTTTGCATCCTTATTCATTCTTCAGATTTCTATTCAATTTTGTGTAAAAAGCCCCAAATCAATGTAGTTACGCTAAAATCCTCTTCTCATTTTCTGTCAGAAAGTCCCCTATGTTTATCACACAGCTACATCTAACTCACTTCCCAAAACTGAACTCACTCATTCATTCATTCTTCCATTCAACAACATTTATCGAACAGTTACTATGTCCTAGGAACTCTTCTAGACACTGGGGATAAATCAGTGAATAACACAGACAAAATTCTCTGAACTCATAAAGCTGCCATTACAGAGAGCAGGAGAAGTGATACAGACAATTAATAATCACAATACATACTATGTGAGATAGTGGCAAGTGATATGTAGAGCAAAAATAAATCATGGGAGAAGAATAAAGAATTCCAGGGAGAGTGAAATTTTAAAAGGGTTATCAAAGAAGGACTCACTGAGAAAGTAACATTTGAGCAAAGATCTGAGTTGGGAAGAGGTGATAGAATCTAGTAAAAAAGTGGAAAGATTGGCATTAGGTTGGAGAACAGATAGTTCATTTACAGCAGTAAACTACAAAGCTGAGTATACGAGCACAAATATGGGTAGGTGGGAAGCTGTGTGGTGGGACACTCTTTGTAGACACTCTTTTCTGTTTGCTGCTATTATCTCAATGTATCAGAAAGGTCACTGACAGGAGTGAAAATAGTAAAGGATGACATGAAGGTTTGAGGATAAAGGGAAAGAAATAAAACGGTCCTCAAGGATTGGAGGAAGAGATTGTAGCAGGATTGTTGTCCAGTATAACTAATATCGCATTTGATGCAAGGGAATGGTAATCATAATTGAAATTGGAAGTTGCTATGGGTAACAAAAAGTGGGGGAAAAGCTGTGAGAGAAGAGTAGAGGATTGATGAATTATAGGTCCCCCAATGAGCCAATAAATTGTTGGAGCTGGGTATGAGAGGGAGTAAACTGGAAAGATAAGAGCTAAGACTTGAAGAGCAGAATTCTTGACATTGAGATTATGGAGAGGTGCCAGATGTAGGGAATTAAAAGGTTATAAGGCATAACTATGAGAACAAGTGACCAAGATGGGGTGGAGGACAAAATCATTACAGAGAAGTTTAAGGAAGACAAAAATAGGGCATTAGAAGAATCATTACAAAGGCATAGAAATCACAACAGTGACAGCAAGCCAGGAGTTAAACTTTTCAAGTGATGGAGAAGGGTGATGAGGGTTTGCAGATGACAGCAGCAGGAAGGAGTGGTGGATGGTCTGGTGATATGAGATTTAATGCTGGGGAGGTTTGGGGAAGAGTGGAGCAGAAGGGGCTGGAAGCCACAGGCGGAGCACGGAGAATGCTCTCCCTACCTCCAAGCCTGGTGGTAAAAGATTACGGGAGAAATGCAACCAAAACTTGAGAGCGCTCATAAAAAAACAGTGTTTTCAGGGAAAAACGGCTTCAATCACAGCAAGAAGGTGAAGGAAAGAGGTTTCTGTTAACTGACTGTGAGTTCCATTGGAAAGATTTCAGAAATCAGGGTGGATAAGAGATGTGGTCAGAAAGGAAGATGGGCAGAGACGTAGAGAAATGAAAATCTGTGGAATGAGGGATGACCCCAGAGTCCGTATCTTCCTAGAGTGACCAATTTGAACAGAATTAAACTCTGTAATGAAACTAGTTCTGATCCTGTCAAGGAGGTGCAAGGTGGTGAGACATAATGGGGGGGGGGCAGCGAGAAGGAGGAGGAGGAAAGCGACAGGAGAAGACTCTTGGCAGGACCAAGTATATTCTGCCCCTTCTTCCCTCCTGACACTAGAGGTTTGAAAGCCAGGGCAGGAACTGTCTTACACAGAGAGCCCAAGTTCTAGCTTCTTCTTGTTTCCAGAGCTTGAGAGCTCCTGTTTACTTTTGCCTGTGAAGCTTTCCCATATGTGAAAGCTGGGAAGGCATTGTCTTGAAGCAATTCTATCTCATCAATATTTGACATCTGTCTCATATCCAGTACTGTATTTTCTGCTAATTGTGGCTCCATTTCCCAGGTCAACCAGGTTGGAATATCAGAGCTGAATCTGTTGTCAAGCCTTATTGATTTCATGCCTAATAACTCTTGCACTTCCTGTTCTTGTGTTATGATGAGTCCCAAATTTGTACCCAAGTGGGAAAAAAAAAATGTTTCTTTCAGACAGAAATAGCCAGTTTTGAATATTTGTGTTACCACTTACTAGCTCTGAAACCTTGGGCAAATTACTTAATCCCTCTGTGCCTCAGTTTTAAAAAGAGAATAATATCTATCTCACACATTTGTATAGAGCACCTTTAAATAGCATATATAAATCCTAACTCATGTGGCAACTTTGTGTCATTGCAGCAGTGCTTGTAATAGGAAAATATCAGCAGCAATCTAAATTGTTATCTTTAGGGAATTAAGTTAAAACTCATGGTATACCCATGCAACTGGAAACTATGAACTGTTAAAAAAATAATAAAAGGCAGCCTTTTATCCTACTCGTGCAATGATGTATTATTATATTAAAAAAGCAAAATGCATAAAAATATGTAGATGTGTTTATGTGTGCATGTATATATTTGCAGACATACACATTTTTGCTTGTGTATTCATAGATTTTCATTCAGTATAATATGATATAATGAAGCCAAACTACCATTCAAATGTCAGCCCACCACTCACTAGCTGTCTTACTTGGGAAAAGTTATCTAACCTCTCTGTGCTTCAGTTTTCTCCCTTGTAAAATGGCAAGAAAAATATTAATTAATAATTTTAGTAATTAATGAAAATAATAATACCTATGAGAGTTGTATTAAATGAGCTAAAAATTTTAAAACACTTAGAACCTTGACAGGCATATAGTAAGCAGTTTATAAATGTTAGCTATCATTATTTTTGTTGCACAAGAAGCAAGCAACAGTTGCTGCGCCTGAGAAGAACACTGGGAAATAGAGAGAGAAATGAAGAGGCTTCATTTATGTTGTGTGTTGTTTATTGCCTTCTGACTTTTCTATTTTATACACATATTACCTATTCAAAAACAATTAATTTATTATGTTTCCTAAAAGTGTCTTACAAATATGTCATTACCTTCCTTATAAATTTATTTTCCTTTAAACAATTGAATCTATCTTTGACTGACCTTGAAAGACACTTACTCATCTTGACTTACTTTTGGATATTTATCTTTTAAAGTATATTTAGCAAGCTCAAGAAGCATTGAAATGTAAAATGGAAGCATTATGTTGATTTACAATTTAAGAAGAAGTCTACATATTGCTGTGATATGGCATGGTGTCTTATAATCCGAGGTTTCTTAGGCAACATTAATTTATGTAGACCATGATGATGATGATCTGTAAATGATTCTTCCATGTCCTAAGTCCCTCCCTGTTTGTTAGTAAGTAGGTTAGTGTGGGGGAAATCTCATTATACTGATACTATTTCTATTGAATATCATACAATTCAAAGAAATGTTGGTCCCTAAGCCAATTAGATGTCTTATTTTCTTTTGTTAAACTGCAGATCAGTCCAAATCTATCAAATTCAAAGTCCTTTTTTTTTTTTTTTTTTATTTTGGTCTCTTGTGTTTTCATTTTTAAAAGGTTTTGATTAACTAAATAATGTCCCAGTTTTAAAAGGTTTGGATGAACTAAATAACGTCCAGTTCTTCAGATCCTTTCTGTTGGGCAGTTCAGGGGCTGGTATAATTTCGATAAGTGGCTTCAAACTTCTAGTTCATGAAGACTGGCTTAAAATGGCACATTCATTAGGAAAGACAGAATCCTGTAATGCTAGCAATGGACTATTTCATGTCCAACTTCACTCAATTAAAAGATGTGGACACAGAAGATGAGAAATATTGAGTTATAAAGATAAGTAGTGTCATAAGAAAGTTTAGTCTTCCAATCTATATCTCATAGAATCTACCTTTACAGTTAAGATATTCTAGAAATCACAAAGTCTTACCCCTTTAATAGAAAGATGAAGATGCCAAGAGAGGATAAGGAACTTTAGTATGATCACAAGGTTGATTAAAGGTAGCTGACACTAGAACTCTGATGTCTGTATCATTTGTCAAGTGTTCTCTGTCTTACAGAATATTATGGTTTTGGAAAGTTGCAATTTTGACAATGAAAGTGATGAAGATATTTTGGATGATGTTTTAAAATGTTTACGTAACAAAGAATAATGAGTTTATCTCTCAATTATTATTATTAATATTAACAAGTATTTGTAAAATACTTATCATCTCCCAAGTACTGTGCTAAATTTTTACATATGTTGTCTTTTAATTCTCACAATACCCCACTGAGCTAGGCATTATTATCCTTTCACAGATGAAGAAACAAAGTCACAATCCCAAACTGTGTTCTTTGCCTGCCTAGACCTGCTCAGTTCTCCCTGATTTTGTAGACCTGTCTGGACTTAAATCCTCAACAACCTAGATTTTTGTCTGATTGTCTGTTTTTCACCTCTTCGATCTCTCTCCTGCATTAGCTGGATCTTCATGATACATGCTACTTACAGTACCTCTCAACCGGTTCTTCCTGTGCTCTGGCACTTCCCTGCTTGTAGTGTCTGGCAGACTCCCATAGAGCAAGAGACCTGGCTCTGGCCCTTTGGGTGAGCCAAACAGAGGCACACAGTTGCATTTCCCCATGCCTGCTAGTCATAGCCCATACAAACTCCCTGTCACTCGTGCAATAGCAACTTGTCTTTCTCATACAATGAATTACTCCTTTTCCTATTTCTGTTTCTGTCCCCACCATTCTCCCACAGCTACAAAGTGAAACCTCAAAGTCATCCTTTATTCTTTCCTTTCCATATATTTCTCCCCGCCCTCCCTCATTACATATTTCAAAGTTATACATATGTTGTAGCCCACATCCATCTCTTCCTTTCCATTCCAAACTCTTTCACATATTCAAGTCTTCATTGCTCCCCTGACTAGACTTTTGAAGGAGAATACTAATTGATCTCCTCAACTCCTATTTCTCCACATTTCAATCAGTACTATTAGTTCTGCTGTCAGTTAACTTTCCCAAAGCTCTGATCCAGACATGGCACTTCATACCTCTAAAACCTTAAGCAAGTCTGTGCTTACATGCAAGACTTTTCATAATACCTCCCAGTCTTTCTTTATAAGTACCCACAACTTTCAGCCAAACTGAATGGTTTCTGGAAAATACCCAGTGCTTTCTTTCGTGTCTTTGCTTCCACAGTCCACTCCACTTGGAGCACTCTCTGCTCTCAGTCCTTCTGTTAAGATTTTATACATTCATGCAGTCCATCCTAATTGTTCCTTCATCTTGATTCCCTAAACTTATTTGATCTCTACCTATTTTGAAGTCCCTCAAGAAGTACATCTCTACATCACAATGATGGCATTTCTTTGGTGCTTACATTATAGTTTCTGTTTGTTTGTTTTTTTATCATGAGCTGGCTTCAAATATTTGAAGGCCTATCTTGTAGAAGCAAGATAAAACTTGTTCCAGAGATCTCCAGAGTAGAACCAAGACTAATGACTAGGAAATGCAGAAGACAGCTTTCAGCTCCATGTAGGAAAGACTTTTCTGACATTCAGAGTTGTCCACATATTGGGTTACCTCTTAAGGTCGTACATTCTTGTCATAGTAATGTTCAAGCACAGACTCAAAAACTACTCTTAGTATGTGTGGTAGGAAAGATAGATGGATTGGACCAGATGGTAAATAATAGTACCTTCCAAGCCAGTGATTTTTCTAAATTTTACACTTCTAAGGGCGCTTTAGAAATGCAACTTAAATATAATCTTATCATACATTGGTATGTTGAATATGCTAAGAAAATCAAGCCTAATTTTTTAAAAAACCTACTACTTTTCAATTCCCCAACATCAGAATAAAAATAATTCATCCAGAAAATAAAATTATAAAAGTTAGAATGCAACCAAGAGGGGAGAGGTAGATCTTAATTTTTTTAAGTTAACCATATAAATCTGTTATATAAATAGTATTTTACTCCTTGTATACATATAAACTATAATATGTGAATAACAGCATATATCTTGACTATCCATTTCAAAAATTACTTATTAAGTGCTTTATAAGATCTGTGAAATGTTCTTTCATCTATTACATCACTGTTTTTCATAACATGAAAATAGAGTACGGAGGACTCCAATATCAAATACAAAGTAATTTTACCTCACTTGACTCTTTGTATAATACATACTCAAACCTAATTAAACAGTGTATATTCACACTGTGGCATGTAAAGGGATTCTCTAGTATCTCTTTTTATATAACACTTGATTTGACAACATTTACAGATGATTATGATAGTCTTAGAACTCAGATGAACTTCTTACTGGAAATGTGAATTTCCTTTTAAAATAGAAACGTAAAAATCATTTAAAACATTGCAGAAAACATTTCCTAGAAAGCAGCTCTTTTAAGGTCCTAATAGATAAGTGGACAAAAGCTAAGAATAGTCAATTCACACAAGAAAAAATCTGACATGTAAACAAACACTTCGAGAAATATTCCAGCATGCTAATAACCAAACAGATGCAAGTTAAAACAATGAGATACCATTTCACACCTATTAAATTAGCAAACAATTTACTTTCAAATAAATATTAGTGAGTGTTTAACAAAATACTCACTAATGGTGTGGCTACAGAGAATCTGATGTGCACTATTGGTGGAATTATAAATTATCACAGTCTTTTTAGTATGTTATTTAGAAATACATATTTAAGATCCATTAAATGTCCTTATACTTTGACCTAGGAATTCCAAATTTCTGACTGTATCCTAAGGAAATAAGAAAAGACTATTTACATAGACATTTATTGGAGTGTAAGTAACAACTAAAATATCCAGTTGTAGCCAAATGTTCTTTAGAATATTTCCATTCAATTAAATATTATATAGCCATTAAAATTATAATTTATGAGATTATAATATATATTTTCCATGTAACAATATAGAAAAATGATAGGCATGTAATTGAGGGTAAAAAACAGGATTTAGAATTATACCTTTATTATCATTACAGTTCTGTACAACATGCCATATGGACAAGAACTAGAAAGAAAATTTCACATCTTGCAAGAATGGTATTTTAAAAACTATGGCTTTGTGTTTGCTGTATTACCATTGTTATTTCTGCATTAAACTCAGAGCAAGGTCTTACTGAGTGGAAGGAAGTGGGACTTAGTGGATTCTTCAGCTACTCATATCAAACTCTTTGGTGTCAAGTTTTCTGGCGTGCATTATAAAGCTTTGGAAACAAGTTCTCTCCAAGTTCCTTCTAATTTTATTGCTCCATGACTTCATATGGTCTGGAGGGAAGAATATATAGTCCTTGAATTAGTTGAGGAAATTCGGCTTCTCCTAACACTCAATTAGCCTCTCAGAATAAATTATAAGAAGATCCTGAAAGCACAGTAAAGTGGCAGATAAACTCCATGTGAGCTCACAATAATATTTACCATGTATTGAGTGCCTACAATGTACCAGGCACTAAATTCGCACTTTTAAAAATTGCCTTATTACTAAAAAAAAAAAAAAAAAAAAAAAAAGTCTCCTATGAGTTTATTTCTCTTTGTTTTCCAAATGAGTAAGTTGAGGCTCAAGAGAGAAGATGAAATTTGCGTAAAGTCACACAGATCTTACTGGCAGTTTCAGAATTTGAATTCAGATCTACATCCATCTCCTGTTTATGTTCTTTGCATCATAATAGGTTGATTTTAAGAATGGTAATATTTTAAGGGAAGTATTCTAACTTCGAGGGAAACATTTCAGTTAGCCACTGACAAGCAACCAATTACATCCCAACATGGTATCTGGAGTCACTGTAGCCTATTTGCTGAGCGCTAGGATAACATGCTCTTAAAGCCAACATTCCCAGTGTCTGGATGTAATAGACCACGGTCTCCTGCCCCTGAGCATCCACTGATGGAAACCATTTATAGATTTCTAGCTTTTCTAGGCACAGATGTAAAGTTTGAAGAAGTTTGTTTTCTGTGCTCCCAGTCTCTTCATTCTGTATGTCCTTCCCCGAGTAGTCAAATTTGAAGTGGTCAAACAATTAAGTTAAAAGAATAAGTATTTCACAGTGAAATCTCAGACAACAGCTATTAATTGGCAAGGTACTAAAGAAAAATAAACTTTATTGGAATTCTTGAGTTCACATAATTAAGTAGCCTCTTACTCTTCCTTAGAATAACATGTGATGTCTCAATACAGTATTCCTGGCCAAAGAAAAGGAAAAAAAAAAAGAAAGAAAAAAAGAAAACATGTTATGTCAGTTCTTTCTTTTCAAGAGATAAGAAAATAACAAGAATACCATAATCATGGATAAAATACAAATTAAGATATGTTGTTTTAATTTTTAAAATTAAGTAGAATTTGAACAAATTGAGAACAATGTAATTTGCCAGAACACTAGAACAAGGGATTACCCCTGGGAACATTTTCAAGAGAGAGTTTTAAGTCGTTAAGCTATTATAGTAAGTGGAAGTGTCTGAAACTTGTTACATATCAGGAGAAGAATCAAATAAAAATAGGCTCAAGAAGATCTCTGATAAGATAGATAATTACATGTCAGGTTAAGGGAAAGTAAGTAAACTTCGGGGGAATTTTGAGTCTCAGAAGTTGAGGACAGCCATATCTCCCCACAAAACATCCTTTGATGTTATTGCCAGAAATATAACTAGTGAACATGGCTCTGGCCCAGTACAACTGTTCTCATGCTCATGTATACCTACATGTATACAGATAATAATAGTCAATATGTAATAGTCAATAATTAATTAAGCCTTTATGGACATGTCATTTGAAGTGCATGTGTGACTGGGTAACTAGAATGATTTACTTGTAACCTATAAATGGTTAAATTAACATATATTCTTTTCTATATTGCTTGATTATTCTTTTTTTTTTTTTTTTTTTTTTTTTTTCCGTGACCGGCGCTCAGCCAGGGAGTGCACCGCTCATCCTTATATAGGATCTGAACCCGCGGCGGCGGGAGCGTCGCCGCGCTGCTAGCGCAGCACGCTACCGAGTGCGCCACGGGCTCAGCCCTTGATTATTCTTTATAACATCTATTGTTATCTGTAGTTACAATTTCCTCTTTGGAAGCCTTCATATTGTTTTCATTAATAGACTTTATTTTTAGAGGAGTTTTAGGTTTACAGAAAGGTTGAGCAGAAAGTAGAGTTCCCACATATCCCCTCGCATCCCACCGCCCCACCTGCAACACACACAACAGATTTCACTATTGACATCTTGTATTTGTTTGGTTCCTTTGTTACAATTGATGAGGCACTATTGTCACATTATTATTAACTAAAGTCCATAGTTTACATTAGGCTTCACTCTTTGTGCTATACTGCCCGTGAGTTTTGACAAATGTATAATGACACATATCCTCCATTACAGAATCATGCAAAATTATTCTACTGCTCTAAAAATCTCCTAAGCCCACATATTTTAACTGAGAAATCTGCCTCTGTTAACTGGTTGTTGGCTTAGCATGACTGATGATGTCGTTCCAAGCAAATAACATGTTGAACTTTTACAAAGTATTGTGGAAAAGTCAACAGAACTCAAAATAATAGAAAGGTCAATATCCACTACCTACTCATGCTGGGAAAACTGCCAAGCTCATAATAATACCATCTTTGGCCTGCTGAAGAAGGAAAAAGATGATGAATGTACCTAAAGTTTTTGGATATATTATTGTAACAAGACAGAGGTTTTGCCTACTATAGCTAAGCATGACACCAACAACTGAACAGATAATCATTTGATAGACTTCAAAGTTCTAAAACCCGGTTAGCAGCACCCAGCGTATAATGTAATGCTGTCCAAGTGATCTTTAGTGTTCAATATCAGTCTCCTGAAAGATTTAGAAATTTGAAAAATGGCATATTGCAACATAACAGCAATATATACGGGGAAAGGCTATCAGAGAAGAAAATAGTGATGTAAAAAGTAAACAGGCAATGTTTCATATAACTAGGCAGCCATTAACACTTAAAGAATTATTAGTAAATTCATTTTGATGAAAATTTTTATATTAAGGAATTTCCTGCAAAAGAAAAGATATGATTAATTGTCGCACCTCATTATAGTTTGTACTTCCCCCTCAAAATGCTGATAAATTAGTAGATGACAAACATACGTCAGGTTAGCAAAGGAAGGAAAGCCTCCTTCCTTTGGGGAAAATTGTCCTAATTTGAGAGATGGATACTGTAATAGACAAAGCATTCAACTTCATCATTTTCTGTTTCTACCCCCAGGCTACTTAATGTTACCAGAAAAAGCCACAGGACCATGTCAGTTGTACCTATAACAAATTAGCATATCTAACATCGACCAAACCCTCCACACTGCTCAGAAATATCTATCTTTCTCTATCTCTCCTTCTCTGAGACTTATTCCATCTGCCTTTTCCCCTTCACTGCATTTTAATTATCTCCATCTCCATGTGCTTTTTATCCTATGTCTAGATATTTAATCCTTTTTTTTTTTTTTTTAGCCTAAGGAAAAACATTTTTTCATCTTTCAGCTTTCTTTGTAGGGTTGCATATATCAAATATTTAAAGAAGTCCACAAGTAGTTGGTCAGGCTGATTATATACTATGTATTATATACTACATATTAAGTATTATATGAGTTTATTTTAGAAATTGCATAAAAACAGGCTGGAAATTTTCTTGCCAAACTGAGGAGGAGCTGGATGAAGATAGAGAACCCTAAGGATGCTCAGGCCTCTCGCTACTAGGAGTCAACTAAATTGAAATGGGACTTCTGATGATTTCTCAAGATATCCTAGAGAATATGGATAATTCCCCAAGGCTTTCTCCAATACCTTAGAATTGGAAATCTCATATCCAATTGTGACCTCATCCCTCTGAGTGATAGTTTCTTTAAAATCTGTTTCAGGTCTCTAGAACTGGTGATTAAGGCCCATCAGGGATAATGCCTTGTTCCACATTCTAGTAAAATCAATACACACAGAAATTGACCACAGTGGAAGTAAATCCTCCCATTTCAGATGTGCATAAGCATCTTTCCAAGACAAGTATACTTACCTACCAGATCCTAGAGTAGAGTCTGAGAGATGAGATTACTGCCCAGAGACTTATTATAAAAGCTAATAAATTGCATAAATACTCTTTTTCCTCCAATCTCACTTTGAATTCCTCTGTTACTTTTGTTACTCAAAGAGAGTAACCCATTGGCTATAATCACCACAAAGCAGAAAGCTATAAATCAGAGTAATTCTCATCGGCACCACACAGTAAGTTTTCATCCCAGAGAAGATGAAACCTATAGATATGATTTGTCTTTAATATCTATGCTAGATGCTTACAGCTGGTTTCATTGTCTTTAGAAAGTTGAACCAAAAGCAACAACAACAATGTTATAAGCCAGGTGCTTTATGTGCATTATCTCACATAATTATCACAATCATCCCCATCTTGTACATGAAAAAGGAAAGGACAGTGAGTAGTTCTGCTTGCTCAGACCAATAAGTGGCATGATATGTGTTCAAATGCAGTAACCTCACCTCCTATCTGGGCATGGTAAAGCCCAAACATTTTCAGAAACATATCACTGTTCTCATGTTACATAAAAAATGATACTGGCTAATGATTATTGAGTGTTTGTTCCATGCCAGACACTACTAAATTTTATTTAATCCTCACAATGACTCAATGGCAGGTACTACTTTTATTTCCAGTTACAGTTGAGTAATTTGCTCAAAGTCTATATTAAATTCAAGGCTGTTTGGTTCCAGAGCCCATATACATAGACCCTGTTAAATACCTTGATGATCTACACAATGTACATGTTGAAAACATCTTGAGAAAGGTAAGGTTATCTGTCTGACATGGTTTTCTGAGTGTCCAGTACAAACAATGGAAAACATAAAATCCACCATAGTAAGTTCCCCCCCCCCAAAAATGCATGTGTTCCCATAGAAATCTAGGGATAGCTTGAAACAGGTCTCATAACACGGACATCTGTCCTGCCTTACTCCTGAATTGCTCTATATGAATCCCTATTTCCTCCTTCATAAGGAAGCTAGTTTGGTAGAGAGCTTCCAAATCACACTTGGATCTACTAATCACTCTGCCTCCTGTGCCTTGGACTTCCATCTTCCCTCAGTAGAGCTAAATTCTGCCTTTGAATTGATTTCTCCAAACCCCCACTTAAACCACACCTTCATGGGTGTGTCAACCCAAATCTCAGGTCCCTCTTCTGTGCTATGACATTTTGTTGCAGGGTCCTAGAACATGTCACAACTAGGCCTAATAGTAATCATTCAATAAATATTGATGAGTGAATTTAATAGGCTTTTCAAATGCATTCATAATGTCCAGCTTCTATCCTTCCTCGGTGTTTCTAATTAGTTGAATTAAGAATTCTTGAGATACTCCCAATCACCATTCAACATGGTTCTGCAACTCGCCTTGTGTGTTACCCCAAACCTATAGATTTCTACGGGAGATTTTCTCTGTTCTTCCTGGATCTCTTAATTTCTCCCAGTTTAAACTTATGGCTCCAGAGTAGTGCTAGGGACTCATATACTCCATAAAACTTCATATTTAGGAAGGTAGGGATGTGAGAAATGTCTATAATCCTGAAGTCACCAACAGTGCTTGATCTGTGCACTTGCTCATGCTGCTATGGAAACCGGTGGGGTATGAGTACACCTAATAAAGGGAGCCACTTTGTCAATTCCTATTACAGGCGTGGTTCATGCCAAAGTCCTCTGTAAGAAACTATTCTGCAGTGTTATCACATAGAATACCCTGCCTATGTTACTGTTGAAAATCCTCCAAAATCATGACATTAGTATATAATCTAAGGCAATAGCCACACAATTGCAGTAAAGGAAGAACCAAAAGAAGACGAGGACTACAACCACTATTCATCACAGTGGGACAGCTGACAGATATCAAAACGGTTTAGTTCAAGAATGAGTTTTTGGAGAAAATAAGGATGCTCTATAAATAATACAGTTGATTATTATGAATAAAAATAGTCCTATAAGCTTCTTGTTTTTTATTGCCGATGGAATAAAATACCACAATATAAAAACAAATAGTTCAAGTTATTTTAGGTAGTCACCCTTTGAGGTGTGTGAATGGACTTGAAAATCAATTGAAAAGCTTTAAGTCTTTTGTAACTCTTTCTATTCAGAAGGCTGCTGGAAGGTTTATTTATTTGTTTAATCAAATTAATCAAACACTCAAAATATATGTTTACTATGTATCATGCAAGTTCTAAATGCTTTGCAAAGGTTAACCTATACAATCCTCATAACAACCATGTGAGGAATATACTATTATCATTTAATGTATGTAAAAGCTGAGGCACAGAGAAGTTGAATAACTTGCTCAAGGTCACACAGCTAGTAAATATGCTGGAACAGGCTGTCAAATGCAGGCTGTGCACTTGGTCTGGGCTCTTTGCCACTGCACTTTGCCCTCTCCCATTATGCAAACTTCTCATGGCTTAAAATGACAAATGCTTGAAGTCTCTGACTTCAAGTGTTTTTCGTGTCTTTTTCTGACACAGAAAAATCAAATTTATCATTTTGTTAGTCATCAAGTGTTTGTTCCACAACTACAATGTGACAGGCATCATATGAGACAGTGGGGATTCTATTGAAAACAGCACAGATAAAGTCTTTACCTTAAAGGATCTTATATTCTAATGGGAAATATAAGCCAATTAAGTAAGACACAAACAAATAGGGGTAGAATAGGGTGCCGGGGCACACAGGAGGGCACCTCACCCAGATTAAAGCTACTATAGGAGGCTTTCCAATCTAAGATGAAACCCAAAAATTGAGTAAGCAAACATGATAAGGAAAAGGGAAGAGGAGTTAGCATGTTGCAAGACAGGGAGGTGATTTTTGTTTTTCTGATGGAAAAATTCAGTCCAGCTGGATTGTAGAATGTGTAGTGGTACGTGAAGGGAAATAGACTGGTGCAGCATGAAGATACCAAATAATGCAGCACCTTTTAGGCCTTTTGAAGAAATATGCATTTTTTTATTCTTGCAGTAATGGGGTGCTTTAAAAATTTTAAAGCAAGGGAGGAACATAACCAAGTTTGCATTTTAGAAAGATCCTTTGGATGCAACGAACAGGTAAAAATTACAACAATCCTGAAAACTAGGAGCAATGGCCTGGCCATTAATACAGAGGCCAATGGGACTAAACTGAGAAACCCAGTCAGCAGCCAACCTTGCTGGACGGCTATGAAAGAGAACCAGAGATGGCTTCCTCACATCCCGCTGCCTGCCCTGGTTGCAAATCAGGACAGTAGTGCAGGTGGAGCTCCGCTGCATGGCTGCAATCTTCTGCAGCAGCCACAGGGGTCTTTTTCCCTTTCCTGGCTGTCCTCACCACCTCTCCATTCACACCCACAAAAGGAAGACATATCTCAGGAAGTAAATGGCAAGAAGGAAAGAGGGGACTAGAGAGGTGCTACACTGCAGCCTGAGAAGTGAAACGTCCTCTAGCAAAGAACAAAAGTTGCTGAAACAAGGAAATTACTAAAAGCAGTTTTTAGGCTCTTCTTCAGCAAGTCGGAAAACTAGGTAATGGGCATATGACAAAATACCTCTTGGTTCAGCTAAGTTACACTTTGATATATTACAACCATAGATTGAAATGCTATGCAGATATTTTAAAGTGAGATATACACATAGAGATGTGAAAAGAAATTCAAGATGTGTAATTGGAGTACAGTGCTTTGAGCACAATCTCAGGAAAGAAATATTAATGATGCAGAAAAAAAAAGTTTCTAAAACAGTGTTAAACCAAAAACAAACAAAAAATTATTATATAAAAATAGAGAAAGTTCTATACAAAAAAAAAATATTTCTTAAACAAATATTGTATGAGTGTCTGGTTTGTGCCAGGCACCATTCTGAGTGCTAGAAATATAACCATGAACAAACAGATAAATAACTCAAGAACCTCTAACCTTTGGGAACTCACATTCTATTGGGAGGAGGAAAATAAGAAACATAACAAGTAAGTAAATTATATAGTATGCTAGAGTATGCTCAATGCTATGGATCAAAGTAAAGCAGGGTAAGCGGGAACAGAGTGTGGAGGCTGCGATTAGAGATGGATGGTTAGAGTAGGTCTTAGTGAGAAGCTGACAATTGAGGAGGCCGGCGGATCTAACTCCTCCACCCTACACTTCAATAAAAGACTGAGAGTGGTTATTTCGTCTTTAAATATGTAATACATGAGTGACTGTTGAGGTTTTTAATGGTCCACCCCCCCACACACAAACACAAATACTACATTTATAATAAGAAAAAAACATAAAACAAAAAAAAGATTATCTATAGGATTGACTCTAAAATTAGAAGTTCTATGCCAGGTTCAAACTGTTTTACAGGTGAGTTTTGCCAACCTTTCAGAGAAAAAAATTCATCCCAACCATATAGAACCTTCCAGACAATAGAGAAAAAAAGCAGGGGGCAGGGGGATAAATACTTTCCAACTGATTTTCTAAAACCAGTAATTCTTGATCCCAAAATCAGGAAAATAATTTTTTAAAAATTGTAAGTCCGTTAATTCATGAATATAAGTATAAAATTCCAACTAAAATATTAACAAACCAAAACAGGGTATATAAAAATATAATATATCTTGACCATGAGTGGATCCCAGGAATCCAAAGATGATTAGATCTTTAAAACATCCGTAAATGTAATTCACCACATTAATGGATTAAAGGAGAAAAAGCATATGATAATCATAATTCATGCAGAAGAATCAGGAGGTTGTGGGGGTTTCGTGCCTGAAAGGAGAGGGAGCAGCAAACGGGCTGGGCGGGCTCAGCAGGATGCGAGAGCCGGGGCAGATCTTCACTCCCCTCCCCCGCCCTCCTGTGCCCTCTAGGTGTCTGTCTAGTCCAGTGTGATTCTGCTACCTACTGGAAACAAATAGAAGAATGAGAAAAATAAGATTTTTTAAATTATTATTTAAAAACTCAAATCTATTTTAATCTTTTTTCTAAATCTAGCTCTCAACACATTGGTTTCAAAACCTCCAACTATCTCTAGTCCAATGAAATATTTTACTGCTTGAAGTCTTTTATTGTTTTATGTTTCTTTAACTAATAAATGATCAGATACATTGATAATTCATAAATGCACTAATATAATATAAATGTTGTTTTTAGCATTGGTATTTTATATTACAGACCCAACAATGTGTTTTATTTATGAGCTATGAGCTAGTTTATTCCTTCTCCAAACTCAAATATAGAAATAAAAGTAAACTCCAGATATTGGATCTTAGTTAAATTATGAATCTGGCGTGCTTGAAAATTCTTTTCTTGGAAGAAAGAAATAATGTAGAGGTTAGGAAAGAATAAAGGCTGACTAGTCAAACCAGAAATACACTATAAACAGCAGTTCCTCAAATTATCCCCACAAGTGAGTGAAAAAAATGTGATCTGAGGTGAAAGAAGGAGAAAGGAAAAAGAAAACTTTCCTCTCGATGCCATATTTTTAGAAGGACCTAAAGTTTGGGGAAAGTTTATAAAATGTTTTAACCTGACATCTCAGTAGTAATAATGGTAACAGCAACAAGTATTAATCTATCTTCAAAGAGTTGTGATGGGGAAGAGAAAACCAACCCACCACCTAAATTGACTTCTCCAGGGACCGGCAAGTATCCTTGTGTGGTTGGCATCAAAGTGGAAGCCACTCTAGAGAGGAAGGTTGGAAAAGAAGCTGGAAAGACAGGTGGGACCCTCTGGTTTGTCATGCTAAGGAGATTTTACTTATCCCAACCCAAACCTATGTCAGTTTACAGAAGAGCAAGCAAATTTTTTTGCTGTTATGTAAACAACCAGTAACTTGGCAAAAGATGCTTTTACTCATGGGCATCCCCTTGTGTCCAAACAGAGCTGTTCAAAGTGCAAGGCTCATACCCGAAGACAGAATTTAAAGCACAACACATCATCTCATTCAAGAGAGCGTGCGTGGATAGATATCTATTTAAACTTAGATGGATATCTATTCAAACTTCTGTATTCACAACTTCTGTTCCTAGCACCTTATTGGTTTTTGTACTTGCTCACATTTTCCTCTTATCACTTAGCATTCTAAATTCTCTAATCATCCAAAATCAAAGGAAGGACATCTTTGAGAGGAGTGAAATCCTGCTGACCTCCACAGTGGAAAAGTTTTTCATGGGCCCCTGGCTGCTTTGTGCATTGTAAAACAAAAATGGTCTTAGGCCAACTTTCAAATTATTTGAACAAACTACAGCTTCTTTTTCCCAATGCTTGGTTTCATTACTTACAACACCTTATGTAGACAGTAGAGAAAAAAAGTGGATTAAGAATCAGAATAACTATATTTAAGTGCCACCTCTACCACTAACTCTCTAGGTGATATTGGCAAACCTAGTTGACTAATTTGAAGCAAATCTGTAAAAAGGGAATCATGATAACATTTGATTTATGGACCTCATGGGGTTTTACATAAAGATCAGAGCAAACGATGTACTCTGTAATATGCATGGTGATATCATTATTAGATATTGTTATAGATGAATTACCCCACATCTATGATGGGGATCCTTAAGAAAAACATGCACTTCGAGCTATTTATCTGGTGACAGTGTTGATCAGAGTCATCAACATTTAGTCTCCCTTGTGACTGGCCAGGGTTAGAGGTGTATAATCTGTATGATAATCCCTAGGCTTTGACATCTCAAAGACTATCTGACACCAAGAAGTACAGTAGCTCACGCTACCTCAATCTTATAGGAGATTCCAAGGGTGTCGATATCTTTGGCTCAGCCAAGTTTGGTAAAATAATATACTTCACATTTGTATATCACACATCAGTTTCTAGCAAGTTCAACTTCTCATTTGAATCTCAAAAGAATTCTCTGAAGAAGTCTACCTATTCTTCTATAAATAAGGAAATTGAAGCTAAAATTAGGTATGTGATTTGCTCACACATGTAACCGCACAGCTTATAAGTAGAACTAAGAACCAGGTCTCTATTTATATATTTGAGACACTTTCATCACTTCCTGAGAAAAAGGTAAAATAGAGAGGGGAAAAAAAAAGAAACCATAGGAGTTTTGAATAAATATCATTTGGCAAAATTATAGACTGAAATGAAGATATTGAGATTATAATAATCATATCATCTCAAACAGCCGCCGAAGAGGTTCTATAGCTCAAGATAGATGGTATTCAGTGAACACTTGGAGGAAATGCCTTATTTTTTTTCTACACAGAACAATAACAGTCTGCATTTGAGGAGCAACAAGGACCTTGTTAGCATACTACAATGCTAAAATTTCACAACTTGTTTTGCAATCTGGAATGCAAAGTCTTTGAAAGTAACTAGACAGTTACTTTGGTAACACACACCCTTTGGTTGTGATCACTCTAAACACTACAGGTGTGTCTGCAGTAGGTTGATCATATTAGGAAAAAAAGAATTAGCCCTTATTAAGTGCCTGTCATTGCCATGTGATTTACTCATATGATACTCATAATAAGGAAACATGGGCTCACGGAGATGAATAATTTGCTTAAAGTCACTCTTCTGGCAAGAGGCATACCCAGAACTCAAAACCAAGTTTTTGATCTTTCTACTACAGCTACCTCCTAAACTCATAAAGCAACAATTTAGACATTAACTCTGGGGCCTTTCTTAGACCCTTCTGAATTTATAGATTCACGGTACACCTGACAATTTGGTGCATGAGTCATAAAAATGGCTCCTCTTTATTAATTTTCAGATACTTCATAAGTATTATTTTTAATCCCTTCAATTACCATGTATATCAGGTATTATTACCAACTCATTTTTTCTGTGAAGAAACCAATAGAGGCATGTTCTGGCATGTTTCAGTATGTTCCATGATACCACACCCCTGTGTGCCAACACACTTAACCCTGATCCCGCACAATCTATTCAAATGGCTCTTTCTTCCCCTCCACTTGTCTGTTTTTCATGTCAATAGTAAATTAAAAGAATAATTTTGTTGTAATAAAATACAGTACTCTTAATAGATTTTTATTTTTAGTTCAGCTGATTTTATTTTTAGCTAATTGAATGTTTTCCTTTTGCACTGTTCTGTGAAGCAGATTTTATAGAAAAGAATTTGCTTTTATGACATGAAAATAAGTTAACGTATTTCTAAGATCATGTTTTTGACAAAATACGAAACTAAGGGACGAGCTTAAGTTTTATGAGGAAAAAAGTAAGAGCTGAGGTCACCAATATTTCAGTCAAAAAAAGGTTGTAGGTTCTAAAGAAATAAATATAATTAGGTACCCCCTTTTTTGTCTGTGTGCCTTCTTTAACAAATCAGCTCTTTGCAACAACCTAAATAATTAAAATAAATTTATCAGTTTCTCATTGATCTATTTAGATTTGCAAATTACATTCAGGTTGATTTTTGCTTTGCTTTGTTTTATTGGGTTGGAGGGAGATGGTTCATTGCGAGCAAGCTATAAATAGTGAACAAAGAAGGACTGGAAAGATAGATACTTACTTAGCTTATGCCTAAATCTTCTCATATAAAACAGAACTGTTTAGTAATTTCTGTGCTTTAAAAATGGAAGAACCTTCATAAGTACACTTCATCCTCAAGAGATATGCAGATACAGGGTAGAATATCACTTGGCTATTGTAAGAATGATTAAAGCATCTGACAGAGGACTAAGATTTCTGTTCAATCCCACAATCTATAAAATTCTGTGAAATAGGTAAAATTTCAATTTGTAAAACTATGCCTCTCACAATTTTACTAACATTATTAAATAAATTGTCTATCTTCAGACAAACTTTTTGATTTAAAATAATCATACTTAGGACCTCGCAGCTGTGGCTGCATATGGGACCAGACAGGATGTGGAGTAGCTGCAAATTATAGGCTTATTATATTTCAAGAAGATCAATTTGATCCTAGGCTGCGTATGCCTATAGCTATCCTATAAAACATCATATTTAGAAACACTGAACCTTTCTGGGGCCATACCTCAACAGCTCCTATTTCTTTTTCCCCTCTAATTTGTCAACACATTCACTATTGCTAGCATTAAAGACAATTTAGCAGCAGGTTCAATATTGCAGCATTTCTGGTAGTGAATGCTGGTCAATACTGGAAGAGAAAACAGGAAAGGTGACGGAATTTTCTCATCTAGAAAGGTCATCTATGTATAGTGTGGTGTAGCCTAAAGTTAAAGAAGCCTAAATGTCTTTCCACCACCACCACTAGTCATAGGTCTCTGCAGTAGTCTCTCTGCTTTTAATAAGCAAGAGCAGCTTATCCTAGAAAGACCTATATTCATGCGTTTGCTTATTTTTTTCTAAAAAGGCAATGGATTTTATGTGAAAGGAAAGAAAGACAAAAAGAAGACATAAAAGGAGGAGGAAGAATGAGAGTGAAGAAGTCAGAAGCAAAGCAAGAATGAAAAGACAGAAATATGGATGTATTACCTGATGGACAAAAATCCTTGATTCCTGACTACCAGAGCAATACCAGAGACTCGCACTCCCTTGATTCCATTTCATTTTTGCCTGAGCATCCTTATGTGAGCCTTGTTGGGATGTCAGGGTCAGCTACTCAGCATACACAGCACACTAAGAGATATTTGGCGTGAAGACGATGAATTTTCAAACTAGTTCAAGAGTAATTGAAAATGGAATTCTGAGAAAAGCTAACGTGTGTCCTTATCTCCACATAAACACATCAATACTCATTTTAAGCCTGCCAGCTATCTATCTGCTAGGAAACACTCAATACTGCTCGTTGTACACTGAGCAGATCATTGAGTTTTCTCTCAAAAACTAATAGTACAATCATTTGCAACAAGAAATTCTTCTTTGTCTGATGAAGTATTACCATCCCTGAGCTGCTGCCTTCTATTTCAGGAAATATGGAAGTTCAGTCTATGAATTTCATGCCGTAAGAGGAGCTCAAACTCCAGGCTATAATATCACAGATACCTGAAGCTGTAAGGGGCTTTAGAGATCACCCAGTCAAACCTCATTATTTTGTAGGTAAAACAGCTAAGCTCTTAAAAGTCATGTTAACACCCAAGTTGCCTGTTACTTTGTTTTCAAAATTAACTGCTCTCATTTTTTTAACAGGTCAGTCTCCACAGCTTTAGGGGGAGAAATCCCCTTGAGATAGCAGCATATCTCTACTTCTAGCCTGATTTTTTTAATTCATAATATGTTTACACACTTTGTAGTTAGAGCATGATGCTTGGTGTGATTCTTGTCCTAGTGGAAGCAAAGGTCAATGATTTGAGAAGAAAAATATAACAATTTTGCTTCAAATAGCTAAGTCACAAGCAGTTGGAAAGACACATAAGAATCCATTATTTCATTTGATCTATCAGCAATCCAATGAGATGGGTATTACTATCCTATTTTAAAAATGAGGCAACAGTCTCAAGTTCAAAAACTTACTCGAAAATCACACAACAAATAAGCGGTAGATTTGGGAACTTAAACTTGCAAAAAATAAACCAACTCCTGGAGGAACTGGGTGATCATAAGATAAAGCACAAGTTGCTGGAATTAACCATGAGAAAAAAGGGACAGCAGTGAAGAGGAAAATAAGTGGAAGTACAAGAGATTTTCTGAATTAAAGAGAAAGAAGTTGGCAGGCTTATTGTCACAAATGTCCTCAATGTTCTCAGTAAATCACAAAAGCTTATCTGTTAAGTGTAAAAGAACTAAGAATAAGACTGAGGACACAAAGAGCAGAGAAGTGGATTGAAACTGCAACATCCAAAAGTGATGTAAAGTCACAGAGGACCGAAAGAGTCTAGCTGAAGACGGATTGCCTAAATTTCTTTCTTTTTTTTTTTAAAGATGACTGGTAAGGGGATCTTAATCCTTGACTTGGTGTTATCAGCCCCATGCTCTCCGAAGTGAGCTAACCAGCCATCCCTATATAGGGATCCAAACATGTGGCCTTGGCGGTATCAGGACCACACTCTCCCAAGTGAACCACCAGCCAGCCCTAGACTGCCTAAATCTCTATAGGACCCAATTAGTATGCTTTACATGACCTTCTACCACTGGTGGGACAAGAACTGAGAATGCAGATAGTCAGGCTGCATTAGATCCCAGGATTGGCATACCAGATCCAATGCAAGATCAAGAAGATACAAGATTATTGTTTAATGACTAATCATGGGACCCAGAACAGATAGGGATTCAAAAGTAAATTGAAGGGCTTGGAGAGAAGTTTTAACAATAAAAACTGAATATCAATTTCTTTGGTGTGAGGGAATGTTAAAAGTGCAATTTATAAACATTGATAAGGAAAGGAAACACTGAAAATACTACTACTATAGTGATGATGATGATGATGACCATGATGATAACTGACCTTAAGACATTGGAGATAGACCATTGTAGGTGGGGATGAGATCCCATAGTAATGGTCATACCAGTAACGTGAAGGTAGAGAAATAGGGAAGTGAAGAAGAAAAAATCAAGTATCCAAAACTCAAGGCAAAATTTGTAAGAATGTTTGCAGGAGTTAAAGTAGAAAGGCACCTATGCCAAGTGCCGAAACCATGAAGATGGCTGAAAGCATGTCATAGAAATGATAAATAGTCACACTGAGATAGTAAGAGGACAGTAAAATGAATAAAGAGGTATTCAAAAGATAGGAAAGGGTTATTTCTATAAAAATCATATGACAAAGGGAGTCTCATCACAACACCTTTTCCTGCTCCAATAAGTAAGTGAGGAAGGTGGAAGCAGCATCTCCTAGAAAGGGGACATGATGACATCAGGATAAAACCAGATACTGATTAACGCCTGGCCAGATGGATGGGCACACTCAAGTACAGGGCATTTTATGACTTTCCAAATCCACGATACAAAAGGCACCGTCTGACCCTTCTGTGTCATCTTGCTCCTCCGTTCATTCTAAATATCCCTAGAATACTTATGCCAGGAATATGTGGGAAGAAACTGGAACATTATATACAGTTCTCTAGTTCTCAGTGGCCTAAAGTCTTCCTTGTAAACCTGTAGAAGGCTAGATAATTTCTATAACATCAAATTTTAGGATAAACTAGTTGGTCTCTCATTTACTAATTAGGAACTAAGATACAACAAATTAGTGTCAGAGCCAGAGTTAGAAGCCAGGTCTCTGGGTTACTTTGCCAAAAGCTTTTAGACTCAACTATGCCATATTGCTCTAGCATTAGTCCCAGCTTGGAGGACATGCTAAGAAACAAAAAAAGAAAAAGTGTTGTTTTCCCCACTCTAAGACACCTTCTTTCAATCATTCCTTTACAATCTCCTCCCAAGCTTTGCTTTTCCCCATAAAACATTTCACTTGGAAAAGGCAGAGTGGACTTATTCACCTAATTATCCCTCTTCAATTCTTATCTTTTAAAGAGAAATTACCACTCAATGGGTGGTAAAAATAAAAAAATAGGAAGAACAAGATAAGAATCTGACAAATTCTGAGCATTCTTTTTATTCCTCCCCAGTGCCTAGCATAGTGTCTTTTGCAGAGGAGGTAATCAATAAGAATTGATTTTTTTTTTAAATTATGTGTCCTTTCAGTAATAGACTGATCTGTAAGTTAAAAAATGTAATGCTTAAAACTTAGCTGGTAGGAAATTATAGTAATAGATTTTTAAGTTTTACGTTAAAGAATTGTTTTTATGACTTTTAGGTTTCATAAATATTTAAGGCCCATATGGTGTATATGCAGTATGTATTTCTGAGTCATCACTATTGGAATTAATATATCAGCATAGCACATGCTGACATTTCTATAGTTTTGGGTACATACTGTGCCTGACTTTTTCCACCATAGGGCAGCTGTTGAAAAGCAACGGTAAACCACCTAGGCATGTTCTACATTATATCTTCAATCAGAAAAAATAATATGAAGACTAAAACTGATCTCTGGAAGAGACTGTCTCATTTAATTCTTTTTATATGGGACCCAGAATATTTTCACATACAATGTGGTCTTTTATTGATGAGAGGTGAATCTGGCTAAGGCCAGATTCCTGCAAAGGCCATCTGCTAAATGCCAGGACTCTACAGTCTTTCTATAGACACATGAAAATAAAATGGCAAAAGAAACCCAAAGGCAGGTAGAGGGAGTCACAGCCTCTTCCCCGTATCCTGGAATTGCCCCATCTCTGCCTCCTGTACAGACCCTCACTCCTTATACAAACACACATTCACATATACCTTCTACCAGAAACACACAGAATTCTCTCCAACAATTACTGCAGAAGTTAGTGCTCTTGAGAGTTTCCTCCATGCTTTGTCTGTAGACATAGATGCTCACAACAAAACATAGTTCCCCAACAAAAAAACAAAAAAACACAAAAAACCATCATTATAAGCTTAGGTGTTAGAAGAGCTGGGCAACAGCTTACACTAAATCATTTTAATGAGAATTGAGAGAGAAGGATATGGGTGAGCATATAGTTTGAGTACCTCTTTCCTTTCTGTCAAGGAACAAAGGTATGGAATCCTTCCTGTTTTTGGTTGTTAATTTTGTTTATTAATTTGTTTGTTAATTTTCGCTATTCTCTACCTAGCAAAAAATTCATTCTACAAGGGCTCTCAAATTTCCCATTCTCCATGAAGTTTTCATTAAAGCCACCAGGAAGAATTAATTATTCTCAACTCTGCTAATAATACATAGCACTTTGCTCATGATACTAAAACACCTATAACTTTGCATATGGTTTTGGTGTGTTTCCATTCAAAGTTAGTCATGACTACTCTTGTACTTCCAAAGTGCCTTCCATGTATATGTGCGTGTAGATCATTCACTATATTCCTGCTGTCTGTAATCTGTCTGCTTACACATCTGTCTCTTTCTCTTCCCCTCCAGCTCCCTCCCCAAAGTGATCTTTTTGAGAACAGGACAGGGATTGTTGCCAGTTTATCTTGGAGTCTGTCATTTGGTCAGCAAGCCTTCCAAGAGACTAAATGTTGTTAATGCCATTAGATCAGAAAGCCTGTGAGTGGGCCCCAGCCTTTGTGGAGTCCACCTGACTTCTGCTAACTTGTCCTAGATCAAACTTTCAGTATTTATTGCCTTTGCCACTTCCCACTATGGTCTTTGGAGAAAAATACCTTATGGAGCAGAATCTATAACCACTTTCTAAGCACCAGCCTTTGTATCTCCTTTCTAAGAATCTTATTTGGCATATATTTTGTGACCTGAGCCACACTCTCCCAATTAAAGCATACTTTGTTGACTCTATGTCTTCTTTTGTTGTTCCCTTGACTGCTCCACCAGGGTCTGTTTCCAAGCCTGCTTTTGGGATTTCCCTCTTATATACACCTTTTTGCTTCCTGTCTTCTGTTTTCTTAATCAACCACAAAACTCAAGAGATCTGTAGTCCACCCTCATTTCTTCCCTTTCAACTTTTTTCCCCATTACTCTTACTAATTTGTTCAGCTGTAAGAGTCAATGAGCATTTCACAATTTTGTCCCAGTTTATCCTTTTACCAGCATATCTGCCCTCACCTTCAAGAGAACTCTCTACCTTTACAATAGTCTCACCCATGCATTTACAAAGTACATTTGCATGTTAGAGGAAAAAATTTATCTAACTACTTTCTTTAAGCATTTAAAAATATCTACCATTCTACATGGACATTGTCACTATTCTTTTAGGTCCTTCACATGGTAAGAGCAGGGACTTTAAAGTCAAAGAAATCTGGATGGAGCACTAGCTTTGCAATCTTGGTTAAGTGATTTACCATTGCTGCATCTTCACTCCTGTGTAAAGTGGGAGTAAAAACACCCAACTCCCACATTGCTTTGAATGTTCAAGAAGATAATATGTCACATGGCAGGTGCTCAAAAAATGATAGCTATTTGTGGTAAAGAAAACGAAAGCAAATCTCTACTTCTTGGATAGAAAATTTCAATATGCATTCATAGGAAGTCCAGCTAAAAAAAGAAGACAATCATTTAAAATAAGTTTCATCATTTTGGACTCAAAATCCAATACCTTCTATGTTATGTGATAAAATTTGATCTGCTTTCTTTTTCATTTTCATAAAACCATCTGCATATGAAGAGAAAAGTAGGACCATTTCACAAAAGACAAGATTATGAAATATTTTCTGGAACTATCTGCATTTCCCATCCCTGAGCATTGCTGGGTCTCTGTAAATAGTGGTGTTGCCACCACTTCTGCCTGGAGCAAAGATTTAACTGCCCCATAAAGATGGCAGAGCCAAATGAAAGCTATTTCATTAATTCAGAAAATAGATTACTTTTGAGCCAAATCTCCACCATCCTGATGAGAGACTGAGCTTTAAAAGATAGCTACAAATCTGCTGTAAGCTCACAGCACTTGCTATTCAGCTATGGACACAGAGAAAACACCATTGATTTTGTAAATCAATAAATGAATACTGTGAGTCAATAAAATTAGAATGATGGCAAAGGTTACATTCTGGTTCTCTAACTTTTTGTTTGATTCTACTATGTCCAAGCACTCAAACTCAATAGTTCCCATGAGTAGCACAAAGGGGAAGATGACTGAAGAGATCCCCTACCAAAAGGAGGACTTTGAAAATCCAGAGCCTTATCAGGTATACTCCAAGAGAAAGAATTTCCACATTACCCACTAAAGTATACCTGTTCAAAGTGTTTTATATTTCATTCCTGCTGCCTGTCCAGCTCTAATAACATATTTGTTGTAAAATATAAACCTTGAACAGATACTTTCAAAAACCCTCCCCCAGTGAGAGCTTCTCATCCATTCATTTATTCACTCACTCATCAATATTCATTAAAAGCTTTCTATGAGCCAGATACTAAGCCAAAGCCGTGGATACAACAGAGAATAAGAAAGACACTGTTTCTGCTCTCCTATAGGGGCAACGACATCACCTTACAATAGAGTGCTAGGATTCAGTGATGACAGAGGCTCACGATGACATAGCTGAGAGAGCCTCCAAACATTTCCACTGAAACCTGAAGAATGAACAGAAGGTAACCAAGTAAAGAGGAAGAGTTAAGAAATGAGGTTGGAGGTAAGCAGAAACCAGTATTTTTAGCTCAGGTTAAGGTGTTTAAACTTTACTACAGCTGGAGAATTTGGGAGGCAGGGAGGGTGGCGGGCAATGTGATAAGAATATTGTTCTACTTTTTGACAGTCTGCATTTTCTAATTTTCCTGTCATAAACATTTATATTGATTTTACAATAAGAAAGACAGTAAAGGTTATATTTTAGTTTTTAATTGAGAAAGGAAAGAGAAAGAGCAAACAATAGCAAGAGAGTGGCTGAGCCAGAAGTAAGGTTGATGATTTTTTTTTAAATGTATATTAATATAGTCTTACTAGAGATAGACCATAAATTTAACTCTATACTTATTAGAAACTAATTAAAAGAGGGAAACTCTAGTAGTTTCATAATAGACAAGATCCATGAATAAGAAGGCCAGAATGGCTGGATAAGAATGAGCGGGTAAGAAAAAGAAGGAAAGAAACCAGAAGGAGTAGGTGGTAGGTAGATCACGTAAGGCTTTGTGGGTCATTGCAGGGACTCTGGATTTTATTCAGTGTGACAGAAAGCTTTGTGTGCTTTTGAGCAGTGGAGTGATGTGATTTGATTTACATTTTAATAGCTCACTCTAGCAGCTCTGTAGAGGAAGGGTTTTGAATGGGAAGCAAAAGATTCAAGAGTAGAAATAAGGAGACCAATCTGAAGATTATTGCAGTAGATCAAGAGAGAAATGATGGTGGTTCAGTCCAAGAAGATAGCGATAGAGATGGAGAAAGGTGATCAGATATGAAATATTTTGCACCCAGAGCTGATAGGATTTGCGGGTAGATGAATAGAGGGTAAGAGAGAAAAATAAATCAAATATGGCTTCCGAAAATTTTCAGGTTAAGCCCAAGTCCCAAAGTGACCTGATTTTGAAGATCTGAGAAGCTTCTGCAGGGCCTTCAAGGAGGCTTCTTCTCAGCCCCCATCTCCACTTATCTTCGTTCAGGGCATTCCAAGAATGTTTTCTCTACCTTTTCTGCAGCCTTTTTGTAGCATCCCAAGCTCAGCCCTGGAAGCATTTTATTTCTGGACTAGGGATTTAGCTTTGACTCTCAGAGTAAAAGTGGCCCCAAAACACTAGTTTCTACTATCAGAAAGAAGAATCAGACATTTAAGAAGTGATTTTGAAATAAGTATCTCTGAGCTCTGTCCAACTGTCACCTGGCCAAATAAGTTTGCATTATCAGAAATTCTAAGGTGATAAACCAAGCCCTTTCCATGAACCAAAATTATAGGATTGGGTTTTTTGTGAGAATCAAATAAGATGATGGATTAGAAAAGCAATTTTAATGAACTGTGATGCTCCCCACTACAGCAGAGCATTAAATGCTAGAAAGTAGAAGAATAGCTACCATTATGATAGTAGTTTATACCAGGCACTACACTAGATGCTTTATATACCATGACATGGAATGTTCAGAACAGCCCTATAATCTAGTAATTATCTCCATTGTACAGAAAAAGAAATTAAGATTAGACTGGCTAGGAAATTCACTCAAGCTTGCACAACTAATATATGATGAAATCATCATTAGAAGTCAGATCTTTCTGACTCTACTATCTATGCTTTGAGATTCCAAATCTGTTCATCAACCTGGTTAGCTATTCCTGCTCTCAATATAGCAGATAGAGAAAGTACACTGGCTTACAAATCAACAAAGGCACAAAGCTCTGAGATGCTAGAATTTTGGATAAGATAGAGCAATAAAATTGATTTAACAACACAGAATCGGTCCTACTTCAGAGAGAAATACTCTTGGGCCAGAAGAGATAGAAGCTTGAAAACCAAAATTCTATCTAGTCTTTAACTGTTGGCCAAGATGGCAGTAACAGAAAGAAAAAAGAGTCTTTATGTCTCCTCTACTGAACCCAGGAAATAACTCAGTTTCCCCCAATTCATTATTCCTTCAATAATCATTAACAATATGCCAGTCACTGATATAATTCAAAGATATTTTATTATGGAAAGCTCACAAACTAATGGAAGAGACCTATATAAAATATACTTGCTAAAAAAGGTATAAATTGAAGTACACAGAAACTGGGAGAATGGGGCATTCCCTCTGCATGGGAAGGAATCGACAAAGAAGGAATGTCCCACGTAGAATGTCAAGAGGAGCTGTTGAAGAATTTTAAACACAATCAGTTTGCTGCCATTCTGGCAGCAAGAAAAGAGAACAGATTAGAAAAGGGAGAAAAAGAATACCACTGAGGAGGCTGTTATAATATTCCATGAGAAAGATGATAAATGTCTGAACTACTACAGTTATTCCAGGGACAGAGAGGAGAAGATGAATTCTTGAGATATTTACATGGTAGAACAAGATCAACAAAAAGATAAAGAAAAACCTCTTAGTGCCTATTTGAATATTCAGAGCAGGGGAGGAGCCATGGATGTTGAGGAAGAAGATACTCACTTGAACACAATCCTGGCTGTAGTTTTTCAAGATGCAATTTGTACATTCAGTTTGAGATTTTTATGGATATTTAGCCCTGTTTTCTTCTAATGCAAATCCATTGCATTTATTGAATTTCTTCAAATGTTATCATGAGGAAGGCTGCAAACAAGCCCAGCAGAAAAGACTTTCCCTGAGAAAATGGCCAATAATACCATAATGTCAAAACTCTCCAGGAGGATTTAGATGTGTTTCCTGGATGATTACTTAAATGAGATATCATGTGCAAACTGCAAATAGAGTGCCTAGCACCTTATAGGTACTCAATAAATATCAACCATTTTGTCATTAAGCTTTAGTCATCAATATTGATCACAAGCTTTCCCTAGATGGTTAATTAATCATCAAGTATTTCAAGCAACATGTATTTATTGAATATGTGCACAGCACTCTGCAGGCATTACACCCTGCCATGTAGTTTGCCTAGAGTTGATTCCTGGCCTACAGAGTTGCTGTTTGCAAAGGTAGTATAAAACAATGGGAGGGTAGCAGCTTAAGAATCCAGAGATTTGGGTTGCAGTACGAGAGTAACATGATTTACTGTTGAAAAAACTGGCACTACTCATTGCTTTATTCAGTTTGCTAGAGTTGGGCCAGGCCCAGAAACTGGGGCTCCTGATTCTTCATCCAGTGCTTTTTTCATGAGAGAACATACATGTGATCCTTACTCGCCCTGGAAGGCTACCACATTATTTAACTTACTTCTCTGCACAGATGACATTATTATGATAAGTTAATTTCTGCAAACCTAAAACATTTTTGTTTAAATTAGGTTAAGCAGATCATAGATAACCAGCTCTATTTAAACCCATGCCAGCTAATGCACAGGAAGATGTTACCCCACCTTCAGACACTGCGTACATACTAGAAACTGGAAATAAGCACTAGTTTGGATTCATTGTGATTTGGAGGTTTCTTTTCCTAAATATATCTTTCTACACTTTTACTTAAAAGGCAAAAAAAAAAAAAAAAAACTGTGTATATAAGCACACTGACACACACACTCACTCATTCATTCACAGACACATATATCTTAAGCCTCAGAGGTGAAATTGGTATAATTCAGTGTTTTCTACCAAAAGTTCCATTGTGATCTGATTAGCTTAAAATCAGTATTAAGCTCTCCAAGAAACTCATCTGTGATTCATCTAAGTCTGCTAGGTATGCATTTGAACAACCCATGGAGATGCATTGTATAGTAACATAGAACTTTCATATCTCAAGCATGTCTGAGTTTACAGCCTTTAGAATTGAATTAAGAAAAGGGAATGTATTAACAGTGCTCAAATCCATTAATTAATTAGTATGGGCTATCTCTTTTGCAAGTGAGCAATTTTGTCTCCATTTTGGGGATGAAGAAATTAAGTCAAAGTCAAAGAGCTATAACTGGCTCATCTGAGAATTTGACTCCTAATAAATCTCAGATTATTGGTGTAATATTTTGGTCACTAATATTACATTAATATACGAAAAGAATTCAAATCAGTATATACCCTATTGTTTCTTTCCTTTGTTCCCTGTGGTAACCCTCAATCCTTAATTTGGAGCAGTGCTACAAATAATATTGTATACTCAAAAGCATAACTTCCAAGATTATTTGTATCTTTGAAGCAAATACTTAGTGTGATCCACAATGTTTAATTTCTATCCTCCAAATATATGTATATTAAATTTTAATATTCTATCTTTCATATTTCCATCATCGTTTACTAAATGATTTTAATCACTAGAAAACTGCACTTTTAAGTTTCTAGTCAATCTTTTCTAGCTCTACATTTCCTCTGAGTATTTACCTCTGTGAAAGAACTTCTTAGATTACCTACATTAAGGTCTTTATTTTTTCAGAAATAGCCATATATGAGTAGTAGTCATTTAAGGATTTTAATATAAGAATCTTGAAAGGAATTAATGTTTCAACAAGAAACTACAAGAAAGAAAATAGAAGCATTTGTTTAACATTCAGAACTAAATAGTAAATACAAACTTGAACTTAAATGTTTTCTAAAGTAGCATTTATATTTTAATATTAATAGTTGATATTATTTATTATTCCCAAGGTGTTCTACTAATATTAATAAACTTTTACAGTTCCCCTTTTAAAAAGGATTATTACTCTGGTGATAAGAAAACTGAAGTAGAGAATTATATTCAATATTCTAAACATATACTCATATCTAGAAAACTTCAGGTAATATGTTAGATATTACTAACATACAATTATTTTTCTTTCCTTTGAGAATTAAGCTTTAAGTATGAAACATTTAATAAGTGCAACATAGTAAATCAAGGGCTTGAAAGAGTTAATTCTGCTACTAAATGATGACTAACCTCAAAAAAGAACTAGCTCAAGCCCTGGAAGGTTCAGACTCATGATTTAATCGGATAGATTGTGTGTTAGAAAGTGAAACAGGATGGGAAAAAAGCTTTCTTAAAATAATATATAAAGAACTAGAAAAAGAAGAAAAAAGAATCATCACATCTCAAAATTAAATTTCTGAAAAACAAAATTGCTACTGCCTTTGCCCAATTTGTTTCACAGTTTAATGCAATGTAAAATTTTAATTCATGTATTTGTATGTATATAAATAGGTTTGGCCTCAAGCCCATCAGTTCATACACCCGTGTGAATAAAAGGCAACCAGAGTCAATGTCCCAGTGAAGGCACTGCAGGCGAAGTGAACAGTTTGAGCCAAAGAATAGAGAGAGTTTGGGGGCAGGAGTGTTTGAAAAAGCATAAGGCATCTGCTCAATGATGGAAGTAGAAAATAACTGCAGGGAGGAGAGAGTGGAGAAAGACGAGTCAAGAAAGATACATGATGCTAAAATACTTACTTCTGTCAAAAGTGATTATCAGGAAAATAAATCATGTGAGCTATTTCTGGTTGAAGAAAAACAATACAGATTCTGGAGACAAACTGATTGAATTCTAATCTGGATTCCAAATTTTGTTAGCTGTATGACCCTGGCCAGGCTACGTTACCCTCCAGAGCTTCAGTTTTCTAATCTCTAAAATGAAGAAAAATTAACACTTAACTTGAAGGGTTTTGGTGAGATTATATGAAATAATGTGTCTGTAAAAGAGCTGATAGAGCATCTGACATATAGTATATCCAACAAGTCCTTTTTCCTTCCCATTCTCCCTCACTCTTAGATAAAGATCAGGAGACACACCAGGCAACTTTCTTACAACCCAACAATTCTACTGTCTCCCAGGCAATTCAGATTTTTTTAGTTCCTCTTAATCCCTTGATCTGTTGGTAGAAGTACATTTCCAAACAAGAAGCATGATTATTTGTCCTAGTTTGTTTGGCTTGTTTTGATGCTCTGAAAAGTCCTTGATAATTATTTTTAGAGTTATGCCTGCATTCCAACTTTAAACTAACTTTAAACTTTATCTCAACAACTATCCCTACCATCCTCTGTTCTCTCCCCCACCCCCCATCTCTCTCTCTCTGTTTCCTTACACACATACACACACTAGAAGGGGATGGGGACATGACCAAAACAGTTACATGGAAAAGGCAACCCCATTCCCTATCATTCCAAATCCAGAACATCTAAAACTAGAAGAGTCCTTCCCAAAGCTTTGAGTAGGCAGTTCCAGAGATAAAGCTTACATCAGTAAACCTTAGGTAACTCTAAGCTCACCCTCGAAGAAAATCGCAGCTGCAATTTGGCCTTCTCCATGCCTCTGGCCTGACCTCCAGACTTCGCAAGTAAGGCTCCTACTTAGACCAGTGTACTGGTCAAAGACATTTAGCTTCTTTGAAGAGCTGAACGTTCAAAAGAAAGAAATAGAACAAAATTGAGGAAAGACACTTCATTTAAGCCCTCTCACTAATTTATAGCATAACTAACAAAACAAGCAAACCAACAGCAAAGTATATGTCTGCCCACAGAGCTGATCCAGTGTCACTGCAGTCTGAGAAGAGAGGGAGAAAAGGGGAGAGGAAGAGGAGAGAAAGACAGGGAGGTAAAGAGGGGGCAAGGGAGAGCTTCATCATGAAGCTCACTTTCTTTACAGCTATAGGAATCAGTAGGATTGATGCTAGCAAACCCAGGCTCACACCAAAGCATGAAATTGGTATCACCTCTACCACTTCAGAGAAATTGTGGCCCTGCTTCTAAGGGAAAGAGCCTTCACAAAGGCCCAGGGAACCTGTCGTGCTAAGCTTAGCAGCCTTTCTGATCAGGCCCCACAGCCCCAATCTCAGTTCCTACCAGGTGTCCCTAGAATGACTTGCCCTGGTGAGGCTCTGTGGTGATATATATGTTTAACTCTAGGTCTCAGAGGATCATTGAACCGTCTTGGGATAAAAAGCAGTTGAGATAAAGTGGGGTCTCATCTGGATAGTATTACAAAATCTGTCTTTCATAAGAAGCTGGAGTATCTAGAAAAACTCTTGAGATAGTCACAAATTTGGATTAACTGTGGTCTTTAGAAAACCGGAGTTTGATTAAAGCTAGTTGCAATGCAATGTGATCATATATTTTCATGCATAAGTATTATTTTTTCCCCATAGCTAGGACCTTTTCCCTTCTAATGCTTTTTTCTTACAAAATATGTTCAAGTAAATGTTACCGCTTTTAGAGCTTTAATTTTAAATACAGTCTCCATGCATCTGCAATGTACATGTAACTACTGGGAAATAAAACATCATGCACATCCATAAAACATAACATTACATTGCTGCAGACTAGCATGAACTCCAAAGTGCCGGTCCTGATGTGAGACCTGAGTCATTCTCCTGCCTCCTGATACCTTTGTCATCAAGTACAGAACAAATGATTTTTACCACCGTTTAATTTTCATGGGATCTCTTAGGCACTTTGAGTGGAGAGGCAGAAGAATGACAGAGAAAGAAAAGCTTGAAAAATGGATCCTTTCCCGGCCCAAGAGACTGGTTTAATACTGTTCGCGTTGCCACCTCAACTCTACCTTCACCCATAAAGTCTATTGCCCAACCCCCCTCCTCTCCAACACCCCTGTCCGCACTAATATTGCCCCCCAAAACAATAAAACACAGGGGCACTAGAAGAGTTTAAGGACATTGAGCTACATTCCCATTCATAAAAACACAAAAATGAAATAAACAAAAAACTTTAGTTCTTTGCTGTAACCTCAACATAGCTTGTTTCTTATAGTATCTCCAAATAGCCTCCTTAATCAAAAGAAGAGCTTGCGTCAACCTTTTAGACTCAATCACTGATTACTAAAGTAAAAAATCCAAACACAGAAGTGTTTCATTGTATATATTTTATTTTGTAGGCATTTCTAAAACTTAGCTTTCATTTAAATTATTTTTTTAAAACTACCATAATGGAAGGAAGTGCTGAGCACGTCCATTTAAACTTACAATAAACATCCACAAACCATTGGAATTTAAATAGTTTAAACACAAACACACACACACACACACATTTGGAGCCTTTTGTAAAATTCTCTAGAATACTCTGCTTTGTCACAAATGGTTACATAAGCAGATAGTTTTCTGGGTTAAAAATTGATGTCTAAGCCAAAATGGATTTCACAGCATATGTACCAAAATGCAATTAGTTGAAGGAAATATTAAATTAAGAAGAACTGTAAAAATAATTTGAGGGAGAAAGTTTCACGCGGAAGCTTGATTTTCCTTTTTTTCCAAAAATTGAGATACCATATTATGGTATATTCCGAAATACATCAGTGGTGTTTAAATGTAATCCACGTAAACCTAATAAAAATGTTTCATTAAAATTTACTTTTGCTGTACTCATGAAGTATTTAAATCAAAGAATCAAATAAACACATATCATGTGAGGTTCTAGTTTCCTAAATATAACTTTGAATCTCTAGTGGGCTGAAAGTTTATAAATAAATAAGTACCAGGTTGAGTCACTCCACAGAAGTCTTAGATCTATACAACTAACCAGAATTCTCTGGCAATAGGGCAAATCATAGGGGACAAGTCAAATTTCTATAAGTTCCCTTTTACTTTCTCTCTATCATGAAAAACAACATTGATTTTTTAGATAAAAGAGGAAGTAGCATTATTAAGGCAACATTTGGCAGAGTTTACATTTATACTTCATGATAACCTATTGATAACTCTATTTTGTCAGATCGTTTGATATAAATTTAAATTAAATTTGACAAATTCTGTCAAGAAAGAAAGGTCTGAGTTATATGTATCTGCCAAGAAGAAAAATAAATGCAAAAATTGATATATGTTTCCCAATAAATTCACCAGATATATACTTTTCATTTTATAGCCATAGGCTTTGTCATCTAACCTTTAGATAAAGATGCACAAGTTCTACTAAGATATTTGTTTCCTTTTGAAGTTGAGATTTATTTAAATGTGTCATTTTTTTTTAAAGAAAAAACTGTCCAGTTGACTTTTTTAAGGCAGAAAATATTACTTTCCAGTATATAGGTAACTTAGATACCTATGAAATAATTTTTGTTATGTGCAAAATTTATCATGTGATTTTTACATTTTTGTTACAGATGTAAGTACTTTCTTATCAAAAAGAAATGTGACAGTATGCATGTACTATTTCAGAATAAATGTACTTGGGAATAACAATGATTTCATAAAGATATACCAAATTTAATAAATATGGCTTCCATGGTAAATAATATCAAAAAATAACATTTCTCATTTTAAATGTTTGCTGAATATAACATGTGCATATTATTCTTTTCTCTTTTGACAAATGCGGAAGCTATTCTAATTTCCATACAAATTCATTGGTATGTTTAAGGGGATGTTATTACAATGCTATTTACTTACTTTCTTAAGGAAGGAAGGAAGGAAGGAAGGAAGGAAGGAAGGAAGGAAGGAAGGAAGGAAGGAAGGAAGGAGTAATTGGCGTCCATAAATATGTGTTAAAATGATGTGCTGTGTGATGATATATATACACATTCAATGTATTATATATTATGATTAAAGCTTTTCTCTACTATTTGCTTATTCAATAGAACTCAGAAGATAATCTGTGAAAGATTAGTCCCATTTAGTATGCATATTTAGTTTACAAGTAAAAATACACACACAAATGGAATATTGACTCTTCTAAGCAAATTAGGAGGTCAACCAAAATACCAAAAGGAAAAACATGACATAAAAGTGTCATGTCCTACAAATGAATTTGTTGAATAAATATATTCTGTGTATCCACACCCTAAGTACTTTTCTAAAACAGTGGAGCTTTGTATAGCAAATATGTTTTTTAAAGAGTAGCCTTTTTAAAACAATGTGTTTTTAGGTGACACACTGTTAGGCATTTAACAGATATCTACTTGTTTTTCTGAATAAACTTATTTGCTCATTTGGGAAACAAATTTGTAAAGAATTATTCATTGTTCTTATGCATAAATTTTAAAAATAATTCACCACACTTGGCCAAATTATTTTCAAAGTATATACAGAAATAAAAGAATACTAAACTTTCTCCCGCCTACATGTGAGAGCTTGTCAGCATTCAACTCCAAGGCCTTTAATCCCAGGCTTTAAATAATTCAGATAACAGTTGATTACTCCATTGCAAGAACCGTTGAGCTCTGCAAAATCTGAGTAACACAAAATTTTTTACATAAAAAAAGCCTGTCTCAAAAGTATGCATCTAAGTAAAACATACTTCCTGAGATGAAACCATGCAACCCATTTTTGCATTTGCTACATAAACTCTGGTAGATACCAGTGTAGTTTACTACCAACTAATTTTGCATTCTCACTTTCATTACTAAGCCATCTAGTTCTACAGCTTAATTTGCTCAACTCACAATCTCCCATCCATACATTTTCTGGGTTTAAAGGCTCCTTTGAATCATAACAAGTGAAGTGGTTAGTTTTGTTACTCAGGAATCTAACAGTGCACACAAACAAAATTTTAAACTTAAAAGAATACTGCTTTGACATTCACTTCTATTTCTTTAGGAAAATAATTGTTTTATGTCTTTGACAAGATTCTGCCCCCATTCACTTGTAAACATCAGCCATTACAAAAGAGCTTTGCTCACTTGCCTAAATTACAACCTGAGTAATGTGAAACAGACAGAATAACCAAGAAATATTGGCTTCCAACCCCAAATCAAAAAGCAACAGAATTTTACCATCAAAAATGTCTAGCTGAGTTCTAAATGTATTAAACTCATCCATAAAGCTGACTTACATAGCACTTCACTTTGATGTATATGAATGTCCATATATGTCTGGGTGTGTGTTCATAATTATCACGTAACCAGATAATGAAGGACACACAATTAGGTTATAAACATCAAGTAAACTCTGCAAAAATTATTAAAGTTGAGCAAAGAACCCACTGGTTTTAGTGATATGGTACATTTTGAACCATTTTCTTCTCCAACTATTCATCACATTCTTTCCCCTCAATCCTTGTCTAAGCATAGGAATAAACAGTTCCTCTTCGCTCTAGCAAGTTCTGTCTTTTCATACATCCGGCCTGAAACATCATGAAGTAGAAAATCTACAGATTGCATTCGGTATCACCAACAAGTACCACATTTGACTACTGCTCATACCATTTGGAAACCAGTCCTCACATGACCACTGGCCTGACACCTCATCCATCAGCAGGGTGCCCAGAGCAGAGTTGGACAGTCTTCCGTGCGCCATCTCCAGAGTGGAGGCCCAGCTGGCGAACAGGCTTCTCTTCCAATAGCAATTAGATCTTTAAGATCAGGCCTTAGCCATTGGACCCAAAGCCATCCTTCCTCGTAACAAAGTCTCCAACATCTTCAGAGGAAGAGACGGGGAATAAAGGCAAACGAGGAGAAATCCAGGTCTCCGTGGCCTGATTAGAAACTTTGTTGTGTCAAATAAACTTTGGCCACTGGAGGAAAGTACCCTACGGTCGCTCTGGCTTTAGAAAGATCTGTCCAGGGCTTCTCAATCTTCTTTTCACCCCCCTCTCTCTCTCCCTCTCTCTCCCCTCTTCTCTTGTTTCAAAAGGGGCCTCTGGTCAGCGCTGATTAATAAGTGTTTTTTGTTGTGAAGTGTTGAATAATAGAGGATGGCCGGTGACCCAGTAAAGACGAACCCTTGCGCTGGCTTATTGTGGCAAGCTGAGAAAGGGGCTTTAGGCCCGGGACCCCAAGCACTGACCCGCACGCATCCCGCCGATCGCCTATTCATTCTCACAGCCCCACAGTCGCCCGGGCTCCCATTGTTTGCCAGGCAACAATGGAGATTTCGCAGGGAAAGGAAAGCTCTTTTCAGACTCCTCTCTGATGTTTTGCATTTAGGGAAACACCGACCTCCACTTTTTTCCCCCGACATTTTCCCTTACGGCAGTTAAAGAGGTTCGTGTTCGGGGAAACTCGTATGAGTTTGGCTCTGTTCGCCCAACGCCAGGGTTAGGAGGAGGAGAGACGGGCGCAGGAGCGCCCCAGAGATTTCCTTTCTGAAATACGTTTAGAGGACGGAAGCGCGACCGGGGAGGAGGGGGACAGCGGGGGAGGGGACGGGAGAAAGACAGGAAAGCGCTTCGTCGCCGGGGTCGCGGGGGCGCCGCGGGCTTCGCGGCCGAGAGCAGGCGGCCGGGCCCTGGGCTCCTCGCGGCCGGCCGGGAAGTGGCTGGCGCGGCTCTGTGGCCGACGGGGAAGCGCGCCGTCGCTGCCTCGCCGCCTTCTGCCGTCCCTCCCTGCGCCGTTCTCGGCTCCTCTGTGCCCTGAGCCCGAGGCAGCCCCACAGGCCCCGGCGCCCCTGCCCTGGCGCGCTCTGGGGCCGACACCGCCGGCCGGGGTCGCGGCGGGAGTGGTGGCCGAGGCCCCGCAGGCCCGGGCCGCGTCTCCGTCTCCGAGACTTACTTCTGCTCTGCCTTCCCGCGCCTGGCCCGGGTGGGCTTTCTAATTCCTGCCTCGGCCCGGGCAGCCGGCTCCCGCAGGGCCGGCTCGAGGCTGGGCATGGGGTGGGGGAGGCGGGGCGAGGCCAGGTCGCGCGGAGACTCGGCCGGGCCTGCTCGGGCCTGGGCAGCTCCAGCCGCCTTGCCTCGGCGGCACCTCGGGCGGGCAGTTGGCGGGCACCTCTTCCGGGACCCGGCCCAGCGGACCCGCAGCCCCGGAGGACTTGTCTGCCTCGGGCCTGAGGGCCTCGGCTTCGCCCGAAAGCTCGCCCGCCGCCCGCCCCGTGCACGCGTGGGTCGCCAGGTCGGCGGGTGGGGCACGCAGGCCCGGGGAGGGAGCGGAGCTGACGACGCCCTATTGCCTCAGGAGTGGAAAGTCGGCGGGGGTTTTGCGCTCCCAGAGGGAGCGAAGCTTGGGCCGCGGGTGCAGGGAGGGGCGCCGTGTGGGGCCGCGCGAGGCCGCCCTCCCGGCGGAGGCCTCGTCCACGCCCTCACCGCCGCCCCGACCCACCGCGCTCCGGCTCCGCGCCCCCTCGCGCCTCCACCTTCCCCCTGCGCGCGCCTGGGCGAGGGGCTGGGCCGAGCCCCCAGCTAGGGGCGAGGGCGCGGCGCGGGCCGCGCGGCCTGGTGGGCGGCGGGAAGCGCGCTCTGCGCCTGTCTGCTCGGTCCCCGCCAGCAGCCCCACGCTCCCCCACCGCGCCTTGACAGCTCTTCGAGCTGGGAGAGGAAGAAGAGGAGGAGGAAGGGCCGAAAAGGAGGCGGCGGCGGCGGAGGGAGGCGAACCGGGGCAGCAGGGGGAGGAGGGCTCATTGTCCGCTCCCCCCAGTCCAATTGATATGCTAATCCCTTTTCTGATGCCATAACAAAGAACACCTTTGCACTTTTAAAAGACTTTTGTGCCCTGGCTACAGAAGTTTATTATCCACTAATTAGCAACAACTTCTGGCAATGAGTTGGGTTACATTTTCATAAGCTCCAAGCCCGGACGACGAGGTGCGCAGGGCAGGAGGAGGTTGGCGCGCAGGCCAAGCCCGAAACCTGGGGCTGGAAAGGAATCGCCCGCTCGGGCCCCTGGGCCGAGGGCGGGAGGAGGGGCTCGAGAGCGAAAGGGGTCCAGAGGAAGCGGGGGACCGAGCGATCTGGGCCCAGGATGGCAGGTGACTTTATTGGGTCCGACTGTGTGGTACCCATCCGGAGAGCTGCGCGGAGGCGGCGGCTGCAGGCCGCCTTGCAGGTGTCCCGGCCCAGCCATCTGTGTGGAGGGGGATGGGGTGATCGTCTCGGGCGAATGTTCCAACGCTCGCCTCCGAGTTCACGCACATTTTCCTTTGCGGCCTGGACTCCATGAGCCGCGGGCGAAGGAGTGGCCCATTCGTAGGAAACGGCCCGCCACTGGGTTCCCTCCGAAGGCCTCCCCACCCACAAGGCTGAAACAAGGCCCTGGAAGATGAGGCCAAGCTGGCATTGCCAGAGCCGGGCGGGGGGCGGGGGGCGGGCTGGAGGGTGGTGGGTAAAGCGTCCACCCGCGGTGGTCTGAGGTCGTCACCCCACAGGGCAGCCTGCGGGCTAACCCGAGCCGACAGCCGCACCTTCCCGGCGGCGGGACGCGGTGCGCACCGCCTGACCTTGCCTCCCTCAGGCGTGGCAAGTCGTTGACGATCTTTAACAGTCCCACAGCCCAGGTCCATAAATGGAAACGGATAGAATGAGCATCATCGGTGAAAGATAAAGGGCAGGGGGGTGAGGCGCATTCCTTCTAGTGCCTCCAAAAAGAAACAGAACAAAACAAAAAACCCGAAAGCCCCGTTGTCTCTCGCCGCTGATGAAACAGCCGTGCAGGGAGGCCTTCGGTCTGCGTTCAACCGCAGGGATGTTGCTTTGTCTTAGGTCATTCGAGCCCTCAGACCCAGTGCCTTGGAATTGGCTTATACACACACGCACGTATATCCTCTCTATTTCTTAAAATGTCTCTTTCGTTTTCGGTTTTCTGCTTTTTGCAAATGATCCCGCTGAAGGTACTGTTGGATATTTCAGGCAGATGTCATGGGGGTGCTCGTGGCCTGTGCATCCTCTTAGGGTAGTCGCGACGGCCGAGTAAGGTTTGACAAACGTTCAAGGTGAAACGGGGCCTTACTCCAAACCCCAGGGTGATTTAGGGCACGAGAGCGAAGATTGAGGCCGGAAGTGGCGAGTTACATTGTTTCAGTCCCTTTGGATGGAACTAATTGCGGTTGTCTTCGGTGCTAACCTGTGTGGTATCCGAGTGCAATGTTTCTGAACAAGCGCCGTTTAAAGTAGAAAATGGGGGGGGGGGGGGAGGTTAGAGCCGGCTGACGATTTAACGGAATATTTCTGAAAGAAACACAAAGATAACCAAGATATTAATAATATTGGACATTACAATCTCCCAGACAGGTCTCTCTCTGGAGCCACAAAGCATTCCCAAATTTCTCCCCAGCAGTGGCCTTGAGTAGGGTGACGGAGGAGGTGGGTAGTGAGTGTGTTCCGAGAAGGTCTCTCTCTCTGTTGTCACCCACGGCCCCCTTCACTGAAGAAGAACAATGGCCCGGCCTGGGGTTCTTTCTGAAAGAGAAACTGCGGGAAGGCAGAGTTGCTCTTTGTACCCCGGCCCCTTTACAGAAGGGGGAGCCATGCACACCACCCCTCTGACCATTGGGCGGTGTCCGCGACATCAGAACCGCTCAGAGACTCTCTGAGAGCTCAAAGGGCGCCGGCCCCGTGGTCCCATAAGGCCCACTCAGCCGCCGGAAGAAACCCGAGCAAAACCAAGCGACCTCAGAACTCGCCAAGGGAAGAGGGGGGAGCCGAGAAGCACACACTCCCACGCGGGCTGTCGGTCCCCCACCCAGCATCCCAGCGTCTGCTCACGGCTCATTCTGCTTACGTGTGTGTTTCAGATTAAGGCTGCATTTATTTATTTATTTAATCCTTCAGATCTTTCCATACCATAAAAAGACTTAATTCCTTGCTAAGGCTAAGGGTTGATAAAAAAGATCCACTTTAAAGCAATGGGGAATCATCTGACTGTGACCTTGACGTGTGAAGGGGGGAGGGGCGGATAGATGTGGGCCCAAACCGTAGGCTTCTTCATTTCTGGGGCATGCTAGGCCCTCGCTAAGGACACCAACAAGAACAGGAATTTATTTTCAAAGGTTACCATTAGTAGTTCATTCGCTGAAGTTGGGAATTTGGTATTTTTATATTATGTGAAATACATGATTTAATTATACTCGAAAAACAAATTAAGGACAGGCCTTCTACACAAATTGGAGGCAGCTAAATGCTCTTTTGTGCCTGCAGCCCTCGGGTTGTTAAAGAGGCTGCTGATGCATGAGAAGTAAGTGACTGATTTAACTCATTGGGATGCAGGAAGCGACCTGCCCTCTTTTGAAAAAAAAAAGCGAGAGAGAGAGAGAGAGAGAGAGAGAGAGAGAGAGAGAGAGAGATCTTCGAGTTAGAGAAGAGAGGGAGGGGAGAGGAGGGAGAAAAAGGGGGAGAGAGAGAGGAGAGGGGGAGAGAGAGAGAGAGAGAGAGAGAGAGAGAGAGAGAGAGAGAGAGAGAGAGAGAGAGAGAGAGAGAGAGAGAAACACACCAAGGGAGGGAAGCAGGGAGGGAGACCAAACCCCCGCTTTACTGCGTTGAAAGCTTCTGAATTTCAAGCAGAAAGTAGAAGGAGCCGCACACGGCAATGAGCGTCTTTCCTTGGGCTGCGTGTACGGAGGGTAGACAATGAAAATTCCATCCCCCTCCCCCATCCCCACTAGCCTGCAAGATTTGTGTTTTCGTTTCTTCTCAACGGTGGAAGATGTGTAAAAACAAATATATAGAGATGTGCAGAGATTTTTTAAAAAACCGACCAGCCAACCAAACGGGCTGAGACACGGATTACCCGAGTGCGCCCCAGCTGTAAGTACTGTCTTTTCCTGCGTGAGCCCGGCTCTGTGTCGCCTGGCAGGCTGGGAGTGTTCGCTTTGTGAGTCGAGTCGCTGCTTGTGTTTTGGTGTTTTTATTCACAGGGGCTTCCTCCGAGCTTGCACTTTTTGCACATGAGCAGGAGAGGTGTTTCGCCCGTTGTGGGCGTGCAGAACTGGGCTGTCTTGGATGCGGTGACTTGGAGCAGCGGGCGGGGGGCGGGGGACGGCGGGAGGCGCCGAGTCGAGGGGTTCCAGCGTCGCGAGCATCCTTGAGAGCCGCCAGCTCAGCTCCGGGTTGCAAGGTTGGTTCTTGGCACTGGATGGAAATCAGGTCACAGAGATCCCTAAGTTCCCGGGCGACCAGACACTCATGGGAGACGGGATGGAATTGGAAGGAGGTTTCTGAGGCGGAGGGAGGGGATCTGAGTCCCTCCCGGCCTAGGATGGAGCCCCGGGTCGCCGCCGGCCGGGCCCCCTTGGTTTGCGGGACTTAGTTTTGCCGGGGTTAGCTGGCTCGCTGGCGTTGCGCATTCGGTGAGTCTTATCTACTGCTCAAAGAAAGGCTCTGGTGACGAGGGCTGAGTGAGGGTAGGAGACAGAGTGTGTGTTTCAGAGCGCCCAGGAGGGAGAAATTGTGGTTCTGGGGAGGTATTTTTTTGGCCTCTTGAAAATGTGCAAGAATGCCGCGGGCCCACGCTTTCTTTGTGTGGCGGGCAGCGCCGAGCGCTTTGTGCTTCACAAGGAGAAAATGGCGAGTCCTATTGTGTTTAGGCCCTTTTCTTCCGGTACAAGGATTTTCCCAAGTTCTAAATACTTCTTCGGAAAGTAGCTTTCTCGTGCCCAGAAAAGTGTGAGTCGCTGAGGCTCGGCCCCGTGGCCTGGCGTGGGTATCGACCTCAGTTTTAAACTAAGCGCCTGTTTTTTTGCCGCAGGGTACTTGTATCAAAGCAAAAACAGCACCGGTTTGTGCAACTCGGTGCCCTCCAAAGAGCCGCAGCGGCTCTCAGGGTTCTGGAAAATGAATTTCTGTTTATCATGCTTTTCCTGATAATCTCAATGGGAAATTAAAAGATGAAAGACAATTAAATGTTTGGAGGGTAGAGAGAAGTTGTTTTGTTTCTGTTTTCGTTTTCTCCTTTCACCTCCTGGAGGAAACCCAAGGAGAGGTTAAATGTTACTCTGGCAGGTCAGTCTTTTGCATTTAAAATAGAAGATGAAACGTTATTTTGGACAGAGAAATTATTAAGTATCTTAGTTACTAGAGCATATGCCTTCTTTGCTTTGCTAGAAAAGAAGTATGGGGTGTTAGAGAAGGGATTTAGTTTAATGCTCTTAGTGCTTGTGTGTGTGTGTGTGTGTGTGTGTGTGTGTGTGTGTGTGTGTGTGTGTGTGTGTGTGTGTGTGTGTGTGTGTTATCTATCTATATGTCTGTATATAGAGAGAAATTTGGAGAGAAAGAGGGTTAAGAAGGTTGTTGTTTGGCTTTTTTTAATTTGTCATTCTTGTAAAATTTTCTGCACTTGCTAAACTAACTATATGTAGAAGTGAACAAGGATGCCTATACAAGAATGCCTATGTTACTTTTTTTAAAAGAAAAAAAAGGTATTGCAGGTTGAAAAATATTATTTTCTATTTACTATAATTCTTTGGACCCTTAAATGGTGTGGTGATTTTTGTCAGCTCAAAAATAATGAAATGCAAACTTTCCCCATCTGCTTCCTCTGCTCTCAATTTGGTGGCAAATATAGAAAAATGAAAACAACTGGATGGGGGAGAGAACTAGCTGACAGACTTTCCCCCCTTTGACATCACCTTAAAATGCAAGAGAGTCAAATTTATGCAGAAGCATTGTGACTTTTATTTTTCAAATGCACCACTAGAATCTCCCTTCATGTGGATCAAGACCATGGACAGCGAACTAATATTAAATCATTGAGTAAAAAGGACTCCAGCAAAATTTTGTAAGATGAGAATGGAAGTGTACACATAAAATATGTTGAGAATCAAAAAAAAAAAAACTTTATTATTTTTTAAAAGAATTATCCTTTAAAAAAAGGTGACATTTCGAAGTTATTCTTCCAAGTTTCAAAGAAACAATGATTATATGTTCAGTTTTTACCCTGTCTTCAAAAGTACGTGTTCTTTATCCAGTTAAAATAAGATAAAGTCTATCTTTTGTCCCTGGTAAATAACAAATTTAAATCATTCATTTTATATGTGGACTGTTTCTTATAAGGCCTTGAAGCAGAGTGGGGATAGAGAAATTTTATTATTTTAGGTTGGCATTAGCTGAATGACACTAGAGCAAATTAAATTGATTTTTATCAGTGACTGAATTTCTAAATGCATAGAATTGGAAAAATTAAATGCCACTTTGATAGACAGGGTTAATATGAATGGAGATATAATCCAGCTACCCTTTTTACTCCTGTTTATGCATTGTAGTCTATAACTGGCAATGCAATGTTGTGGGAAAACATTTTTTTTTTTTTCAAGAAAGCCGCAGATTTTTTATATATACTGATTCAATTTGGGGTATGGGATTGGTTGAGTGTGGCTCTGTGTAGGACATCAATTTATTTTGTTTTATACATTGTTTATATGGCCTTTATTCCTTTACAAAATTGAAATTTATGTAAAACCATTTCATTTGTGGATTACATAACATTCAAAATTGCTCATTTAAATTTCCAGTTTCATGTATCTTTTGCCTTATTTCATAACTTGATTTCAGTGTGACCTGTAAAGGCCTGGAAAATCATATAAAGCAAAAATAAAACCCAGGTTAGAGAAATTAAAATAGTTTATAATTAAATTTAAACTAAAACGACATCAATTTAAAGGGATGTTGGGGATTATAAAGAAATTAATTCTTGATCTTCAGTCATCAGATGTGGCTATAGAATGAAACTGCAGTTTTTTGAATATGTAAGTTCCTAACATTAGATACTAGATACATTTTTGGACATACACACACTTTTTGCTTTTCTTATTTCTCTCTCTCTCTCTCTCTCTCTCTCTCTCTCTCTCTCTCTTTATTATTTAAATATTTGAAGACGTCTTCAAAGTACTTGGAAAGAATATGCAATGACATTTATCGGTGTCCTGATCAGGAACATGGTGAGGTCCTGATATTTTGCAGAGAGGTGGCCCAGGGCCCTGGATGGGACGCTGAATTATGTTGGGAGAGAGTCATTGTTTAGGAAAGCATATTTGTGTCCGGGATGGCATTTGTGATAAGATTACGCATAAACCTAAACCTTGGCCTGGGGGAAGGATGGCGGCCGGGATGAGAAAAGGAGATAAGCTCTGCTTTTGCTGCTTGCGCACATAATTAAGAGGCGGTCCCTCAACTAGAGCGTGGACTCTGTCCGGCCTGAAGTGCTTGTTTTGCTGTTACTTGACCAACCGAGTGTGAGCGAACACGAGCCCTAGAGCTTAGATGCGGAGATCTAGGTGAGGTGTCCAGAGAGTTTTCGGCTCTTGTCTCCCATGTTAGGGAGAGGCAACCGAGGATCGTGACTTTGGCTTGCTTTGAGGGAGGCTGGAAATTGACCTGGGGACGGTGAGAGAAGGGCTGGAGTGGCTGGGGGCTCTCTTAGGGGGCTATCTTTGGGCCACCGTGCTGGCGCCGAGGGGGGCAGTAGGCAAGGGCAGGGCGCTTGCCCTTTGCTGTACCCAGGCGCAGCGTTTGGGGGCTGCGCGCCTTCTGCGGCTCTTTGGTTTCAAGGACACAGCGAGCTGCTCAGGACTTTGGGAGCCAACATCTGTCTGACTGGTGACGTCAGCAGCCCGTGTAATCCTCTTGTGCTGAAGGCAGATGCCTTATTTGTTTGGCTGGAGCGAGCCATTAATCCCTAATTCTGGATCAGCAAGCGAGGGGGAAAGACCGGACCGCTCCGACCCACCCCCTCCCCACCCCCACCTCCCACCTTAAAGCACCTTATACCACCGAAGCCTCTCAGCCTCTTCTTTCCTCCCCGAACGCGATGAGCAGCGATAGAAAACGCTTTGGTCGTCGGCAGGTTTGCGCAGGGCTAGCAGGTCTTTCTCCTTCGGATTTCTAGGGCTGTGTGTATATGTAATTCTTTCTCTCATCGATTGTTTCGATTTTCTTGCTGGGACTCGCCAGTCTTGCAGTTTGCAGGGTCCTCAGCCAAGAAGGGGTGGGGACTGGAGAGTGCGGGTCGGGCGTGCGGTCTGAGGGAGGGGATGAGGCTGGAGAAAGGGGGCGCGGGATGCAGGCACGTCTGGGACTGCGCAGGAAGACCATCTGCGGACGCGTTTTCACGGTTTCAGCTCGCGAAACCGCTTCTCTGGATGCAGCAGTGCACACGGCGCGTGCCCCCTCCCCCCGCCCCATCGCGGCTTCTGCAGAGGGCCTGCTCCCCCAACTGCGGGCCCCGGGGTCCGCGCGCCGCGGGGTCCCGCTCGCTCCCGGCTGAAGCCTGGGAACGGAGGTCACGACCGGCCGTGTGGGATCTCGTCCTCCTTTCACCTTGTCTCCCTCGCGTACTCCCTCCCTCCTAGTGTCCCTTCTCCCCAGCCTCCGCCTCCTCCCTCCCGCCTCCCTCTCTAATTCTGCGCTGTGATTCTGTTTTTCAGGGACACGTCTGGGGTCTCTGCGCAAGACCGGCTCTCGGTGCTCTCTCGCTTCCTCGGACGCTGGAGCGGGAGCAGGCCTTTCCCTGGGGCCGCCCGCGCTGTAGGGGACGCCGTGAAAAGAGCCGCCGCGCCCACCGCCTCCTGCCCGCTGCGCAGAGGGCTCCACCCTAGAGGTCAACTCCCCTCACCCCTTCCTCTCTCCTGCTCGCCCCCCTCCGCTTCCAGCCTCCAGACTCTCGCGGCAGTCTGAGGAGTGCGCGTCCGCTGCGCTGTCCCGAGCCGAAACCCGCAGTCCGGCCCACACCCGAGATCCGCGCTCCCTGGCAGTGGAGAAGCCTGAGCGAGCAGCCTGGTCTCTCTGCTGCAGCAAAACCGTAGCCAGACCAGATGGGCCGCCCAGCTCTCACGGGACTAGGCAGGTGCGGTTGAGTTAATTTTTCCGCATTACAAAGAAAGATCACCCTGCCTGCCCTTAAGATCACCCTGCCTGCCCTTGGAGTCTCATCTTTCCCCCAAATTTCCCAGCCAAAATAGCGAGAACGTTATCAGAGGACGCAGAGACTAGGAATATCTGTGTGTTTTTCTTACATACACACACGCATGTTTGTTTTCCCTTTTGTATGCTAGATTTCTTCCCGGACAGCAGGAGACAATTAGCAAAGGTTTCTGCAGCAGAACATGGAATGGCGCGGTTCTTAAAAACCTGTCATTCCTTACAAGTGCCTTAGAAGGGATTTAGGGCGAACCAACTGGGTTAATTGACTTCAGTAAAATAACACGATTACGAAATTAGATCTTTACCAGAGGGGTAATTAACTTCGATCCACGTCGTCATTTGAAAACTAGATTTACAGGCGTATGTACGTTTTTAGGTGCGCTGTAAATGGCATGCAGATATATGCATATGTGTACGTAGATACTTTCATAGTCTACACTTCCACCGAACAGACTAATTAACAGCGACTCTAGCAGATGTGGCAGGAGGAGAGCTGAGACAGGAGCCAGGCTTCTGAGTTACGACTCTGTGGGTAGGGACCCAGAGCTCGGGGGAGGGGGAAGGGCAGGGAGAGAAGAGAGGTAGTTGTGGTGGGTCAGTTAATTCCCGGATCAAGATCAGAGACTCTGCCCTCCGTGTTCACAGCGGACCTTGATTTAATGTCATACAATTAAGGCACGCGGTGAATGCCAAGAGCGGAGCCTACGGCTGCACTTGAAGGACACCAGAGGATCTCAGGATCCGAAAAAAGAAAAGACAGCGGTAGGGGGGTTGAGGGGTAGAATAAACCTGTCCCTTACTGCATAAACATCCACGAATTGATCCCAGAACCAACCTAGTGTTCGAAAGCGAAAGGATCATACTCTTCAGTAAGAGCCTCGGAAATCCGCAGGCAAAACCCCGAGGGGGATTTTAGAGGACTTTCATTGACAGCTGTCAGGAGAGCAGTAGTTCCCATTTATGCAAATCTTCTGGAGAGTTGGGGCGTCTAGAAAGCACTGGTTCTTTCAAGAGCAGGTAGTGTAATTGTCTGTAATCCTGCGCCCAGCTGGGAAAACAAAACAGAAGAGACAGAGGAGTATAACATTGAATGGCGCACTGACCACGTTGCGCGAGAAACCTAAAAAGGCTCAACACCTTCGGGAAGATCACAACTCCCCCCACCCTGTTTCCCCTTGACTTCTCCCTTTCGCTTCCCAGTCTCGAGGCGTCCTTGCCTGCCTTTAAAAGGCCAAGATAACTTGTTTTGGCACAGTCGCAATGGCCAAATCGGTCAAAGGAGTAGGGAAAGGGCCAGGTCAGAAACTTCAGGACTCGGTAAATTAGTTTATTTGGAAGCCAATGAGGTGGACTGAGTTAAGGTGGTAGTTCCGCACCACAGCCTTGGAGCCAAAGAGAAACCCAAGCTGAGAAAGCGAGCCTTGATAGATGTCTTTGTTCTGCCTTGGCCTGCAGGGGCTGGGAACAAAGGAGAGGATCTGAGAACGCACCGAAGTGGCCGCGCCCTCCGCGCCTGGCGCTGTCCGTGGTGCTGACCACGGAGCTCTTCTCTCCGTAATTAAACCAGAAAAGCAATAGGACTGTCCCACCCTCAAAGAGTTAAAGGATTTTAGGTAATTTTCGAAATGAAAATTAAAAGGAGAGAAAGGCCGCATAGGGCGAAACAACAGTTCACTCCAGCTGTTGCCACACTTGGCTGGTATTTTTCCTCTTTCACGTAGGTATACACGTAGGACCGGTATACGCACATTGGGAAATAATTTCAGTTTATTTAGGCTGAAACCATATCTAAGCAGTGGATAGGACTTGCAAGAAGGAGATTGGGGAGAATAAAGGCTTTGTTATGTTGTCTTTCTTAAATCACCCTCCTTAAAACATAGAAACATAAGATCCTTGGCTGCGGATCTTAACAGTGCTGATGTGGTCAACAAACGGACTCGCAGCGGAGTCGAGTGTGGGCCACAAGACCTACCAGGAAGGGATGGGACAGGGACCGGCTAGGTGAGACGGGGCAGGGGCCCACGCAGCCTGTCGGCCGCCCGGGGTCAGCTTCGCAGCAGGGCAGACCGCTCAGGTCCGCTGGAGCCCGGTCTGCGCATCTTCGCCTGCGGGAGGCACTGCAGGGCCGAGAGGCCTGAAACCCGCACTGCGGAAAAACCGACTGCAGACGCGTCCCCACAGTTCCCGCGGACGGAAGGAGGACGGGCGGTTTACTAAATCCCGTGCAATGAAGATCCGCGTTAAGGTTGAGGGTCAGATAGGTCAGTGTGAATATGCTCAATAGATCTTTAAATTTCTCAGCATATTTCATCGTCCTAACCTAGATATTGAGAGAGTTAAATATAAACAATAAAAACTTAAATGCCCTAACTAATGAATCAAAACGGCAAGGGAGAGAGCAAAACGGGAAATCAATCTTTAGTCACTCCGGGCTCTCAAAAGAAATTGCTACATGTTTGTTGGCGTTTGTTGATAAATTTACAAATATAAACGCTGTTAAAATTAGTAACGTAAAATAATCTAGATTGGGCAATAGAGGCAGCAACACCGATTTTGATCTGGATATAGAAATGGGTTTATACAATGACCTAAAAGAGGCGTTTGCATTAGATTCGTTCTTTCACACCTGAGTGTTGGAGATGTGTCAAATGACTCAGGAAATAAACCTGCCCCGAGGAGCAATATCTTCAGCGGTGCATCTCCCCAGCCCCTCCCTCAGGGCGGATTTTATTTGTCCTAGCATTTTAGAACTCTGCGAGTTAGGTCTTTCCTATCCATTGATATTTTTCGGTTTATATTTAATTTTATACAATTTGGGAATGCATAGGTACAGCACACTGGAAAAACAGGGCTACTTGAATAACAACAAAGAAAGGTTGGCGATATTCCTCTCGTGTCAATTAAAATGTATCATTGGAAATTGAAATGAGTTTAAAGCATTACACGTTATCATAGAAGTCTTGATTTCCTTCTAGTTTCCTGATCTCCTGGGTCCACATCCCTTCACATAATTCACGAAGCAACTAGAGTCCAAGGCTGCAAAATAGCCCTGCCTGAATTCCATTATAATTCATATTACATAACAGAAAAACACCTAATCCCCCTCATCCTAATCCTACCTGTTACGACAGTCTACACACGTCCTTCAGAAAGCTTAATCAGTTTAAACCTTACTTTCCGAATAGAACTGAAATACGTGATATGAAAGAGGGAGGGTAAAAATATCATTTAAGGGAACACACAATTTAGTAATTAGGTAGCTAAGATTAAATCCAGAGTGGTTATTGATCGGTAGTGTTTCTAGATTTTTAAGACTATTTATTTTCAATTTCTTTTGAAATAATCAGTCAGTTTAATGTCCATTACAAATGTGCCTGCTATGAAATTCTAAGCTCAGTTTTGCAATAAAACAATCCAAGCTTCTCAATTGGAGAACGTCAGCGCGGCGTGCCGTGGGAGTCCTTTGACAATCACAACTTTCATCTAGTGGTCTGAAATTAAAGCTTCTCGGAATAATTTAGGAACAGCTTGACCCGTTGTGATACTCAACGACAACCCTCCAGGGAAATAGTATGTTTCCTTCCCGGGAACAAGATGCTAGCTCGGTGCACCGGGAGGTATCCGGTGTCAACAATGCCAGAGCGCCCTCTGCTGCCCCGAGGGGGCAGGACACCAGTTACAAAAGCCAGATGGCACTGAGTCGCAATAAACGGAGGAAATATTAAGCTCTTAGAAACATTTAATCTATGAAATTTAAAAGCTCTCAGCATATTCTGCTTTTTGAAAGGCCTACCCGATTTTGATTTTGAGCACTCCTTGGACGATTCCTTCTATTCTGGAAGGTAATGAGAAGTCAGTATTTTGAAATTTTCAGTCTGTCATTTCTTTAGTTACGAGTATATTTCTGCACCCTTTCTCAAATTTTATATGGAAATATGAAATTGCAAATTGGAGTAGAAAACCGTTGTGTAAAACAGGTGAGTGGAGAAGAATTTTCCTATTCTCTCAGGATAACTAAGATCTAATAAAGGAGAAAAATTTAATGAAAATAAAGACGCCAAGCACATGTTTTTAAATCATTTTTAAAAGACGCAGTAATTTTTTAAAATTAAGACCTGATATATATTTTTTTTTAAAAAGTGCTGTTGTTTTGTTTTGACAATTAACCCAGATTTGGCTCAGACTTTAAATTGGGACTAAGAAAGTGAATTATTTTTGCCCTTGAAACATTCGTAATGAATTGATATTCATACACAGCTTGCAAAGACTTATTTAGAAAAAGCCCACCCTGAGTGGAAGTAATCAGATATGATAGCAGCATGGGCAAACCCACAAGAAATGTCATTTGCATTAAAAATGAGTTTTTTCAGTATGGTGCAATCTAGTCTCGAATGAAATGGAGGAGATTTTTTTGAAGCTTAAAGCCCTCTTTAATTTTTATGTATTATAGGATTTATATTGATTAAAACAAATGTACAGCTATGTTGACTTAACATTGTAAAACTCAGAATTACAGCCTATTTCAGAACCCACACACATCTTTGCCATGAAGACTGTTGTTGAATATAAGTTCTAATGTAATAAAATGCTTTTATCAATTATGTGCTTGTTAAATAAATCTTGTAAAAATAAAGTTTTGTTCATTTTATGTGGTCAGAATGAAATAGCTGTCTAATATCATTTATTTTAATCCTAGCTTTTAAATGAAAAATCTTATAAGAATATTAAGTGTAAGATTGCTGAGAATATTAAGCTAAGACTTAAAAAATTATATGATCTTACAATTTGCTAATAGAAAAAAAGCAAGTCTTAATTAAATGATAAGCCAAGTTAAATATTTGACCAAATATGTCAAATTTCATATAACTATAGGCATATTTGCCTTCTGAAAGCTACTTCTTCCAAGAATGTATTTAAAAATTTATGGCATAATAGGTGAAAAACAGAAAACTATTAGAACTTTTATGTTTTTATTCTAAGCATTCTTTCAAAAAGTTAAAATATTTTTATTTTTACTTAATTTAAATTTTTCCCTAAATAAATATTTTACCCAGGAGAGAATAAACACAGTGACATAATTTTACTATATTTCTTTTTTTTCTAAAATGAGATTTTTATTTTTTTTAACTTCTCAGTATACATTGTAGTTGATTTTCGTGGCTCTGTACCCATTCCTCTTTCTCCTCTCCCTTTACTATATTTCTAATAGTTATTATAATACATGTGAAAACAACTTTTAAGTACATAAAATGCATAGGATGTATCAAACATTTTTTCTATTTTAAAAGCTATTCGCTCTATTCTTTATAAACAAACAAACAAACCAACAAACAAAACCCTGAAGATAGCCAATTAAAAGTGCTTCTCAGGTGCCCAATAGATGCTGTCCAAGGTGAAAAGCATGCCCGAATACTTGCCATTCAAATTTGTATGTAAGGGTTTTCAACCTCTTTTTATTTACATTTACACAGGGTTACATATCATAACTAAAACCCTCCTAATTTATTCTGGTTATTTAGCACCTGCAGAAACATTCACTTCTATAGGAATAATATTCATCTAAACAGCATATTTATAGAAAGCACTAATATAATACAAGCAACTAATTACTAATGCTTGTATTTAAGGAATAACCACAGCAATAATTGTTCACTCTCTTAAATGAAATTAATATAGAATTTAATATTTGTGGACTACAGGGGGAAAAAAGTCCTAATCATGTACTTTAGATTAGAAAGAATAGGCTTTAGCACACTCAATATCTTTTTATCTAGTATTCAGGCTCACCTGTCATTGAAATTTCCATCAGCTGCTGTTAAGTAACTAGTATAATGCAGAAATATGGCTGAGTAGGAATCAAAAATAAAATTCTTCAAGAAGGAATAAAATTGAGATATCAAGAAATTGGAATTGATCATCTTTAAGAGAAGATTAATAGTTGCAAACTGCAGGAAAAATATTTAAATTGAAGAATAAATAATAAGGAAAATGAAAAAGCTCAGATGTTGGAAGCAGAAGACACTACTAAGCAAGATAGGGGGAAATGAGAAGGTATTAAGTCTTTGCGATTCATGTAGAAGGACTAAGAAGAGACTTGACTTCAATTTTGTTTTTAATATTCTGGTGGAAGATATTTGTGCAGAAAAACTTTAAGGAACTACTAGATACTATCTAAAAGAGTGTTTCTTCATTGGGATCTTTGCAATTTTGATCTTGTTGAGTTAAAGAAAGTTAAAGAAAGACAGGGGGGAAATTAGAAATCAAATTAGCAAAATGTTAATTTATTATTCAAAATATTAATTTACAATTATTATAATTTATTATTTATCCTTTGGATTTAAAAGGCAAAATTGTATTTTTCCTCTCCTAGTTATTGATCGAGCTCTTTTCAAATATGAAAAAAAGAATATTTAAAATGTAATTTTATACATGGTTTAAATAATAGAATTAATACGACATAGCATATGTTGGGTAAAATATCCTTCTTTCAATTTGTTTAAATAAAAATGAGTAATATGTGAAAAAAAAAAAAACTTGATTTAGCAAATTGTTCCTTACTGCTTTTAAAGTTCTAAGTAGTAGCTATGGTAGTTTTAGACAGATCGGATACTAAATTTGAACTTAATTACACTGCTTCTCAGGAGCTGATAATACTCAATATTACTGTGAGAGTGAGAGTCTCAGGCTCAAGTGATAAGCACTGAAAATCTTGGTCAAGGTCAATTCAAAGGTTATAAAATTTGGGGTACTATAAAAGCACTAAGTAGAGAAAGGTGCTCTCTTGCCCAGAGCTATGTAGTTCCAGAATAAGTTCCAGAAGATCAGAGAAGTTCCAGATCAGAGGAATCTCTCTCTTCCCTGGACATCCTTGGCCTAACTCTGCTCAGTCCCAGAACTGGGCTATCGTAGTTGCATTTTTCAATTGTCCTGATAATATCAGATAAATAGATTTAAAATTGGCTACAAGAACACCAAGAATACATTCTTCTATGCATGAATTTTAGAACCTGATATACTTAAAAGAAAGGGGTTTTGGTTCTATGAATAGGTTATTTTTACCTAATTTTTCAATTTAGAAAGGGCAAATATTTATAGATGCCCACTAAGCATCAGGAAGTTGTGTTAGTTGGATGGGGAAAGGACGGTGGTAGGGTGTGTGCATAATACATGTTTATAAAAAGGAATATACAGTAGAGATTATGGTTAACATTTAAAACATGGTTGTAAAATAATAAAATCAACTTTAGCTATGGCTTGGACCCATCTCTTCTGCAGTTATCTTATTATCAGATAATCTACTTGGTGAGATTGCAGGGTACAAGAGGATTATAAATAACGAATCATTTTTAAAAGGCTGATTCATTCAGACTATTCACCATACTCCTGCTGTTGTTATTGCAATAACTTTCTGCAATAATTAACATTTTCTAAATCTGTGAATGCTCTATCAATGAATAAAATTTGTCTACATTATCTTACCACCTCTCTCTCTCTCTCTGCTTCCTCTTATCACAATTAGTAATGGAACTCAGTAAGGTAAGTGATTAGACCAATAACATCGAACATACCAAGAAATCCAATCCTAGATGTAAGACCTAAATTTATGCCACAGAATCATACAACCTCTCCTTCTTGTCATGGTAAAAACCTAAACTCTCTAAGATTTCCAAAGATAAAAACATAGATTCATTAATTCATTTATTCACTGTTTGAGTGCTTACTAAGTGCCAGGCCCTGTACTATGTGTTGAATATTCAGTGATGATTGAAACAGATGTAGTTTCTATCCTTACAGAACTTATAGTCCTTCCCAGTGTTAAACTTTCTACTCCTCTGTTCTGAAACTATTTTGCTAATTTGCTTTCTTTAAGTTTCCTTTATGACAAGGATAAGTTTGTATTTTGCTTTTCTAGGCTAAACAAGACCAACACACATATATTTTCCTTGTAGATCCCCCCTTCTCTACCCCTTTCCTAACAATGGATGTTTTTGCTATCCCCTTTCAAATTTGAACACCAATTGAGCAAAATATTAATATATAATGACCTAACGTTGACTGTAAAGTATTGACTTCCGTCTCAGTTGTGGTTTACTAGTTATGCTTGACTTCTGTGTTCACTGATTATAAACATTTACTTCATTTTGTCATAGATTTTGATTTCCAGTGTAATTTTTGCCACATAAATATCCATCCAAACTCTAATTTGTCTATATCCTTCATTTATACATGTTTTGGATAAACTGTAGCTTTGTTCCTGTTCATTCTTTTGTTTTCTTGATTGTTTTATTTCTTTTATTTTAATGAGCTATTTCTTTAATTATCAAGATTTTTTTTCAATTTGCATCGTATTTTTCTATAAGGCCTGTAAATGTAACTAACTTATATCAACAAAATTGTCAGTTGGTTTCATTGGATTAATTAGCAGGGCATACCAAATGTAATTTAGTTATTGAACTGGTCATGCTAACTAGACAAACTTCTTCATGATCTCATGACTTCAGATGCTTAAAATAAACATCAAATCAACTAATCACTCCAAAGTCTATCCCCAAATATTCTCACAGATGTAATTTTCGAGCTCTTCTTTAATCCATATCATTACCTATAATGTTTTTAGATTTATGACTCTAGGAAAAGTTGGTCATGAATATCTGCCTAATTTACTGCTCCCAATTATTGGCCACCACCTTGACCAAGTCTTTGAAAATGGCCGGATATCTCCAAGGCAATGACAGATGTCATGTGTACCAAGGGAGTCAAACATTTCTTCTACAAGTTTTGATTACTTAACTCATCAAAGGCTCTGAAGATGGGGATTTCTCCAGCTTTGGAATGCAGTTGGTATAATATGGCACACCAGGTAAACAGTTAATGTGCTGACATTGCAATCTGGAGACCTATGTTTTAGGCTGAACTCTGACTTTATTTGATTGAATAATTTGGATTACTTTCTCCTTTTTCAGCAGATTTGAGGGTTTTGTGAGTTGTGAACTTGATTAGTTACTTTCCATAATATATAATAAGAATTACTTGGAAACCTAGTTTATAAATTTAGATTTTCAGGTCCCACCCCTCAGAAATTCAGTTTCAGCTCTCCAAACATCTTTCTAGCTCTAAACTTTTTGGCTATCATCTAAAGGAAATTAATATTTCTAAGATAGTGAATTTGGCACTGGGCAAGTCTTAGGGACGACATGGAAGGTAGGTATGTCTGGGTTCTGCAAGAAGCAAATGCCAAGATGGAGTTAAATGTGCATTCACTTTATTAGGGAAAATACCTAATAAAACACCTGTGTGAGAGAAAATAGGCAGGGAGTTGAGAAAACTGGGAAAGCTGTCAGACTGCGATACGGGTCTGATCTCCAATGAAAGAGAGAGGCAAGAAAGGTGGGGTGCAAAGGTCTTAGATTAACATGCAGTCTAAGGAAGGTTTGGCAAGGTCAGCGGCAAGTCCTTGAGCCAAAGTTGGCTGTCAAAGGTCTTGCAAAAACATGTTGGCTCTCTACCACAGGTAGTCACAGTTTGGGGCAATACAGGGGAAACATGGCCTCTGAACAAATATAGTGATGGATTTTAGAGCCCAGGAGCTGGGGCCCTTGGTTAATTACATGCCCTGTAGGTGGAGGTCTGTGAGTTGTACTCTCACAGCAGCCACAGAGAGGCAAATTGTTGTTAATATCTAAGTCAGTTGCTAGGAAATTTAACAGAGACTTATTTACCATCATGTGAAAAAAAGTCCCAGATTTTATATGAATGGGATCAACAATCAACAAAAGATGAAGGTGATTCTAGAAGTGTAGAATAATTACCTCGTTCCCAAAATGTATTAGAATGGGCTAGGTTATGCCATGATAATGAGCCACCCCCAAATCTCACTGGTTTAAAACAACAAAGGTTGGTATCTTGCTCATACTACATGCCCAGAATACGCTGGAAGGGGGACTCTGTTCATACTGGAATTTCAAGAAGCCTAGCTGAGTGATGCTTCACTATCTATAGATGCCATAATTTCAAACATATGATCTTCAATAATATGTTAGGAAAAGACAAAGCTAGAGATTCAAGTATAGGCAAATGTTTTGACCCAGAGGTTATAGATTCAATTTCATTCACAACTTTTTGGCTAGAATTGGTTACATGGCCATGTAGAGAATTGGAATTTTCCATGTATCTGGAAATTGAAGATAATAAATTTTGGTGAATAGTAATGTTTACCAAAATAAGACTTTTTTGCAAACACGGTCACTTGTATGTAGTGGCTGACTACATCATTCCTAAGGATACTGGACCTCAGGAACCTAATGTGACTAAAATAGAAACTGGGTTCAGATGCTTTTTGCATTTTTTGAAGGCGGTGAAGTAAGGCAGATGGTGCTTAGACAAAGAGTCAAGAAATATTCTAGAATAAAATAGGCTCTTTCTCTGAATTGCTGTGTGATTTTGGCATTTACCTCACCTTTTTGAGCCCCTGTATTCTCAGTTGAAAAATGAAAGAATGGAATTATATACCCGAGATATATTCCAGAATTGAATTAATTCTGATAACAGTAATGTTAATAGCAACAGAAATGCAGTATCATGTAGCATATGTACACTAAACTGCTAAGTAAAGCTCTTCATTTTCATTTCATATATAGGGATGTCAAGCTCTTTTACCTGTCGGTAATCCTGCTGACTGGGCCAATTTTGGGTCTGGAGCCTGTTGTCCAAATTGGGTCACAAACCCTTCACATGCCAGGCTGGGTACCCAGACCCTTCACACACAGGTCTATGAGCTAGGTAACCAGCCAAAGGTCCTTGGAAACCATAGGTTGGAGAGCATAGCCGGGTGTAGAGCAGATGCCCGAGACAGACGCCAGCCAAGCCATGGTGTTGCACATGCGCACTAACCCCACCACCCCACACACAATTTGCTTACAAAGAATGTGCCACACCGCCCCCAACCTGACCTAAGGTGAGGGGTCCTGATCAATTTTTCTATTTTCCCAACAAGGGAGGTGGGAATGTTGCTCTAAGGATAGATTCTGGGGTCATCAGCTGTCTCAAGGTATTCAAAAGTATTTTGTGAATAGAGTTTCTTGGGCTGCCTAGGAGAACAGGTGCAGCACACATGTGTTGTAGCTTCATCCTCCAGATGGATAATACTGAGACACTTTCTGCCCAGCTCCTCACAGGATTCCAGCAGGATCAAGCCCACAGCATGACCAACTCACCAATGCACACTTGGATTTTCCCTACTCACGCACACCTCCACTCTAATTCCTTGAAATTACTCCCAAAATAAATGCTTGACTACAAAAGCCCTGTCCTTACTCAGTGTTTCCTGAAGGGAACCTAGGTTAAGACCGCATAGTAATCTCAGTCAAATAAGAGACTGTACGATCAAAGATGGCAAGGAACTTTTATCCAGTGTATGACTCCTCAGTCAAGTCAATTTCTACTTCATGAAAGTGAGAAAGGACACTTCATAACAATACCTGAACCTTCTGTAGCTACCACAAATGTTGAAGTAAGAAGCTGGTTTCATGAGAATATGGAGAATCTAGTACAGTCAGTTTTCCTTCAACCAAGGACTGTGAGAAACTCCAAAGCTCTAATTCAGTTTTCCATCTCTCTGCCTGTGGTGGGGGGGGGGAGGGGTGGAAAAAAAGCACTGAAAGGAATCCAGATTCTTACAATTCTACAATGCAATTCTGTTCTCTCCATTGCTAATTTGATAATTAATAATGTGCATCAGTGAGAAAAAGAATAAGGCACTCAAAAAAATATAGACACCTCTATATGTAGTAGAGAAATATATGTTGAATATGTACTATCTATATTTAGTAATAGAGAAATAGTTAATAGCCTGAAAGTATAACATATGTACTTCATGGTGCTTTCTGGACAAGCAGGGGCATTGTCAAATAGAGAAGCCATGATTTTCTTCCCTTCTCTCTGACCAATTGCCTTGAGAGGTAAACTGGTTACAGGCTGCTGCTGGACCTATACTTCAGGACACAGTAAGTGGGGTGTATTGACAGCATCCAAGCTACACTGAAAACAATAGTAAGAAAAATTGAAGTACACTCAGATGGGACACAAAGAGACATACATATCACTCACAATGGCTGAGAACGGGTAAGAAATTTGACACTGACTCCAAGTGCATTAACTTCCATTTAGATAGATGTGCATGAAATTTAATAAATGATTTTTTATCTACCTGGGGAGGCATTCTTTAACAATGCATTTATTTAATGCAGTGGGAATATATTCTTAATAAATCAGACCTTAATCAGCAGATTTAAGATTAATTGGGTCTTGTTGAAATAGTATATATCATTCTTTAGCTTTAGCATTTGATTTACACTTAATTATAAGGCACAGTATAAATGCTATACAATTTAATGCATAATAAAATATCTATATATAGCAAACTTTCCTAATGTGCTTCTAGTTTCGAGACAAAGTTGTATTAGCCTTTGTTTTAAAGGGCTAGAACATAATGATTTCTTATTGAAACAGCTGTATTTTATTTAAAATTTTCAGCAATTGCTCAGAGTTAGTTAACACAACATGCCATACCTGGACTGAAAAGGAGCTATGAATTCTTCAGAATAAAATTGAAGCTGTTCAAGGTTTACTGCATGTGAGTTCATCATTATCCTCTCACATGCAATAGCAACAACATTAATCCACAGCCAAAGAAAATTTTATCATTTTTTAATAATATTTCCTGCTATTCATTTTGCTACTTCCATTAAGCTATGAGAATACTGAAGGAGAATGTGATTCAAACCAATTTACCTGTTTAACTCAATGATACATGGTAATTAATTCAATAACTAGGAAACCAGCTTCCACAAGACTGATAAATGTATATTCTTACCTGTTACTGCCTGCCAACTCATATTGGTGCTCGTGTGACACTTTATCTTTCTCCTGGTGTCTAAACAATGTAGGTTGAGCATGACATTAACTCTCAGACTAAAAATAACTCAGGGCTGGCCAGTTAGCTCAGTTGGTTAGAGTGCAGTGTTATAACACCAAGGACAAGGGTTCGGATCCCCATACCAGCCAGCCCCTGAGAAAAAAACAATAGTAATTTGTACTAATAACTAGAGTATATTTAATGAGTAAATTAATAATGATATAATATAATAATCAATAAGCAGTGTTCTCTAACATGTATAGTTTTAAAACTCTACAAAGTAGTAAAATCCATTAAAAGTTATCAACCCTGCTGCTTTTCATTCTTCGCCCTCAGCAGTATGGCCATCAGACACAGGCTGAAGAAGCTACAAATTCTATAGTTATCGGGGTTGTCTTAAGTGCTAATTTGGGTAGAGTTCACTTGAGTCCCCTTTAATTACAAAAAAATTAAACTTCAATTGTCCAGCACTTAATAGTTTTCACGGTATTTTCACACGTAGGACTTATAAGCCTCATAACTGTGCTGGGAAGTATCATTCTCCCACTATGCAAAGTAGGAAATGTGATTCAAAGAAGTGGTAAGAAGCCTAGGGACAGGACAGTGGCACAGTGCAACTGGAGCTCACATCTTCTGAGGCAAAGTCCACTGCTCTTTTCTCTCCCTGTATCATGCCAACTTGGAGTTTCCCATTGGCTTATGTCCAGGCTACACACCAACCTCTACTTGCCAAGAGACAAACCAAGTAGCATGTTCATTACTGTCCTTGCATATTGGCTTCCATGTTTGTGAGGCAAGATATCACCCTTAGTTCTGATTATGTGTTGAATGTAATGTTTGATATGGAAAGTAATCTTCATAAGATTTTTCTCAAAAATATAATTGAGTTTTCCTGGAGCATAATTATGTTTAGAAGCTTCTCTGAATATTTCTCCCAAAAGAATATTAATGAGCAGCAGAAGGATGCCTTTAAGACATTGGCGCAGATTTCCTTTGCTCTTTTAAGGATCAGTTTTAAGTCATAAGAAATTGGAAGGGAGTGAAAGGAAGACATTGAGGGAGTAAGTATTCAGACTCTTCATTTATTTTCACCGTGGAGTCATCGGTCAGTAGCAAAATAAACACCTCCACCACTGTCTGCCAATAATCACATTCTTTCGTTTATAATTGATTATCCAGTGATCAGTCTGTTCACAGGAGCTCACAGTTTGATCCACAACTCGCTAGCCTTTCCCCAGAGCAGTGCTTTTTCCATACAAAGCAAATTAAAAATTGCATATACCAGATTCACCATCACAAAGTCACATTCAGAGAATAATAGTAGACATTGCTGTGTCTGGAACGTGGTACATTTTTAAACATAAATTACAACACATAGCCATCCTTCCCAAGTGATTCCTAACTAGCCTCTTCAAGCATTTCCCACTGACCTTGGTATTGTTTGTTAGTTTGCTTTTTCTGTCTACCTGGAATGCCTTTTTCTGTTTCCTCTGCCAATCTGTATCCTGCCATTCCATTAATACCTTGATCAAGTGTCGTTTCTTTAGTGCTGCACGTCTCAGACTACGTAGTTAACTTTATTTTCAGAACTACAGAATCTAGGGCTAATAAAACGGATTCTGGTTCTCACACATATTGGAACCATGTGTACCTACAGAGCGCCTGGCGCGCTTCTACACACAAAACAGGCACTTGATGAACACTCACTAAATCCGGAGATTGACAGTGAGTTAGTGGGTATGGATATTTCTCAGTCTCTCTTCTGCTTGTACTTAAATATGAAATGAGACTAAATATCTATTATTATTGATTTGTTACGTTAAAACAAATACTTTGGGATCTAAATTTTTATGAAATGTTCCTGCCAACAACTGGGAAATAATATTACAAAATATCTGTGTGTGTGAGTTACCTTCCCACACTTCCAAAATACCCATTTACTTTCCAAAGAGGGCTTGCTAAGTACTTGCTGAGGGAGTCTTCTCACCACAGCTCGGCTCCTCCCCAGCTCACGCATCCACATGCACGGACTCTTTCTCTTTGTAGAACATGGAAAGAATAGGGGTGTTTGAACTGGAAAATCTGGGCTTACTTCCTCATTAGCGGCATGATCTTGAATGGTTTACTTGACATCTCTGACTCTGAATTTCATTATCTATTAAATGGGAATAATAGAACCTCCTATATAGTCTGAGAGTGAAATAAGATCATACACATAAAGCATGTAGCCCTGTGCCAGGAGTATAATAAAACCTAAATAAATGCTGATTTCTTGCTCCCCTCTCACTTCATCTCCCTTTTCCCCCACACCTTCTTTCTTAGCCTTCTTCGTCCTTTTTCACAATTGAGATGATTCTTCCTTTCTTTTCTCTCACCCAGTATCACACTCAGGTTGGGCAATGCTATGTCTGGGAAGGGGAGAGGGCAGGGAGGCTTACAGAAAGCTTGCATAGGAGCTCTGCCAGTGGCTATTTTACTGACATGTCAGCCTGGTCTGGGTTTGATAAAAGCACAAAGAATGCAAAAAACCTACTGCTGGCAACTGCCACAAGGTTGAGACTCTCAAGACTTCCACATGAAAAGAAATAGAGATTCTATATTTATCCCCTCCATCCCCTCAATAATGGCAAAGAAGCCTGTGTGAAGATATTAAGTTTTTAGAACAGTTAGACACAGAGTTTCAACAATGATATCTAAGGGGAAAAAGAAAAAATGCCATTCCCAGAGGCAGAACGAGATATAAAAGACTCAGAAAGTAGAGCAGAGATTAAAGCATCAATGATGCACAGTGGACAAATGTTCTGACATCCTATAAAAGGAACAAAATTAGAAGTTTAATGTGGCTTGAGATCTGATTCAAATATGCAGCTGAAGTCAAAATCTTGAATAGATGCAGAAATCCATATAGTATGAAAGTGACTGAAACCCATGATTTTGCATGTGATAATTTGTTTCAATGTTATTTAGGGGACATTAGGAAATATAGAGTTAAGTCATCACATTTGGGATGAAGGGGAACTTCATTCAGCTCCGAACTATGTTTCTGAGTGGCCCTAGAATAACTAATATTTATTGAGTGTTGAGTGCCAGTGAATTCTTTAAGCACTTTGCCCATATTAATACATTTATTCATGACAACAACTTTAAAAGGCACATACTTTTATTTTTTTCCTACTTTATTGATTAGGAAACTGAGCCTTGGAGAGTATACTTAACTTGCACAGGGTCATATATCTAGTAAATAGTAGAAATGGAATTTAAACTCAGACATCTAAATGGACACAAAATATTAGAACTGATGGACAAAGTTAGCTTTTATTTTGTTCTTGACTTTTCTTCATCTTCCACCTGAGCATGGGGTGAAATCCTTTTATGAATCAGTCAGGAACTTGCTTCTCCATTTCCTCGACCATCTGGGATTTTTAAAAACACATTATCTCCTTTGTAAAGATTTGTGGCATTGTAATTATCCACTTGTATACTTCTCTTCCCCATTCAGGTGAGAACACCAGCAATAGTTCATAGGTACTTTCTTCTAAAATACTTATTGAATGAATGCATGCTCAGACTAGCTAGATGACATTTCTGCATGTCTAATCCCATTTAATATGAAAGCTACAGTCATATTTAAAGTTGCCACAGTTGCAGCAAATATCAAAAGTCCTACTTATTTCTAGTTTCTCCATCTCTCAAGACAAGCTCTGATTTCATATTCTAGCATGTGTCTGCATCCTTGTAGCCCTTGCTAGGAATGGGCAGGTGATTTGCCCATGTCAGTGGAAAGTAAGCAATAACAGCATTCCGAGTATACCCGGCACACATTGCCTAGTAGTCTGACATTACCTTGAGGGTTCTGGGGAGACCATATAGTCCATCTCCTACCACTCTTCTAAAGGTTGAGATTAGGGACTTAGAAATGTTATCTAACACTGTTTGGTTTTTCTAGGGGTAAATCTTTAGCTGGGCCAGAGAAATATTGATAACTCATGGTTAGAGAAAATGTGTGGTAAACTACAAATATTCCAAAATCACCATCACTTGAAGGTCCTCACACAAAACGATCTACACGTTTGAAAATCATTATAACCACTGCTTACTCATCAGATTGGTGAAACTTGCAAAGACTTACAGAAAAAAAATGTTGTTAAGGATGTTGAGGGCCGAGCCCGTGGCGCACTTGGTAGAGTGCTGCGCTGGCAGCGCGACGACGCTCCCGCCGCGGGTTCGGATCCTATATAGGACTGACCGTGCACTCACTGGCTGAGTGCCGGTCACGAAAAAACGATAAAAAAAAAAAAAAAAAAAAAAAAGGATGTTGAGAAAGAACTTTTAATCCACAATCTAGGAAATATAAATTGTTGCAGCTACTGCAGAGAACCCTCTGTCAATTTCTAATAATGGTGAAGGTGCACATACTTGTGACCAGTTTTAGGAGTATGTCTGATTCCCTAACATGGCATGAGAAAAAAGTTAGAAACAACCTAAATGTCCATCAACAGAAACATGGATAAATAAATTATGGAATATTCATATAATATTGAAAATACGTAAAATATAACTACACTTATCAACATTTATGAATCTCAAAAACATACTGTATGAAAACACAAGTTGCAAAAGAGTGCATGCAGTATTTATATGAATGTTAGAACCTTGTGAAACTATATTACATTGTTTATTAATACATCCATAAGTAGTGAAAGTATAAATGAATGCACGGGTATGACATTAAGCAATTCTGGAGAGTGATTGTCTCTGGGGAGAGAAAAGAAGGGGAGGTGGTCCAGAAAGGGCAGTAACACACTCTACTGACTATGCTTTTTATTTAAGCCAGGAAGAAGGTACATTGGTGTTCATCATATTAATTTTTATATCCTTTTGGATACCTTAAGTAAACGTTCCTAAAGGGAAAAAGCTCTGTTACCAACAGAGTTCTTAGTATTAAGACTAGCAACAAAAGATATTATCTAGGTTTTTAGAACACAATGAGCATAGTATATCATAGAAAGAAAAAAAAAAAATCTCAGCGAAGGACTGTCAAATAAATATTGCAACAAACTCTTTTCCTTTGCAATTAAATATATTCAACCAGAAGCTGAATTTTACAATCATGTCCAGAAAATGGACCAAAATATTGACACTATTGTTTGAAAATTGTAGCCCACATGCATGCTATTGTTGAGATAGCCATTTCTTTGACTCTGAAAGTTCTGGCACAATGGCAACTTAAAATTTGGGAGGAGCTCACAGAGAGAAGCATGAAACCAAATTGTCTGGAGACACATAAAAGCACTTCTCCCCTGCTTGAAAATTAGCTGAAGCTAATTTTAGTTTGCCCAATGTCAGTATGTATTGTGGAAAGAAAATTAGCTCTATAGTTTTATTTTGTTTTTTGTTTTGTTTTCTTTTTATTCTCTTTTCAAAATAAGTCTTTGGTTCTAGCCTAACTGAGGAAGTATTTTCTAATTTGGTTACAAGGAGGGTACTTAGGCTCTTGGTCCTCCTAAGTACAAGTCAAAATTGAGTAAGAGCTTACACTCTGCTAGAATTCTAAGTCATATTCAATTTTAGCATTCACCTAGAGTTAAATACTTGTCATCTTCCTGATGAGTAGTAATTATAGAAATCCTGCGAAAGACTTAGATGCTCTTTCAAATAATTTTATTACTTAATATCTTCTTAACAATGTCTCTTTAAGCAAGAAGTCCACAAAGAACACCTACGTTAGAATAGATTGTTCCCATTCTATGCTGTCCTTAGCTTTCCATCCCCCAGATTGGGAAATAGAAATAGCAGGTTATTAGATACTTTCTCTCATGAAGAGCTTATTTCTTTGGGTAGGGTGGTAAAGCATTTTAATCAAAGTAGGAATTTGAAAAATATTTATAGTCCCTGGCCTTGGAACATTCTTGAAATCCTACGAGAAATATTTTCTAAATGTAACAAGTATGGAATTTGAATGAATCCAGCAACCAGACCAATAAATTCTGATTTTCTCATCAAGGATGTGGAACTCCATTTTCTCACAGCTCTACAGGCTACATTAGTCCTTTGATACTCAATCTAATCATTTCATAATGTCTCATGTCTCTTATTTCACTTGTTATCAGTTTAATCGAGGTTCTCCTATGGCCTTGAAGTCTCTTCTCTTTCAGTTCCTACTGTTTAAGGAAGTAAAAATATTGAGACATTTGAGAGATTTCTAGGTCTAACCAATCAATAAAGTTTTCTGGGAAAAAAAGTGATTGCAAGTGACAAATGGAGGTTTTACTCTCTGAAATGTAAAGTACTTGATCAATTAAAATAAAGTTACTACCTTGTTTGTTTACAGTCAAAAAATACCTGACAGCCTCTGAATAGAAGTAAAATTATTTTTGAATATTTATCATTTTAAATCAGTTATAAATCTCTAATGACTTTAAAATGTTGCAAGTCAATATATTTGAGGACAAAATGTCTAAAACAGGATTTGTAGAGATTCTGCTAGTCAAGGTTTCAACAGGTGTAGAGCCCTATAGAGATCTGAAAAGATGAGAGTGAGAGTTGAACATCCCAGTTTTCAAAGAATAATACATTTGCCATAGGATAGGTGGTTAGTTGTGAAATTTACCATATAAACAGAAGTGTGCATGCACAATTTAAATAATATATAAACTACTGTGTAAGTAATAAATAGAGCACCATGGGCACCTTAGAAACCTTCTGTCTCTCTCTCATAGATACTGTTGTCCTCTCTGTCCTTCAAATGTAACCACCATCCTGGCTTTGTGTTAATCATCCCCTATCTGTCCTTGTAATTCTACTACTTATACATGTATCCTTAACCAGCAAACTGCTTAGTTTTGAAATAGTGAGTAGTAAGCTCAAACTTAGCTGTGTAAGAAAAAGGTAATATTGCCACCATCAGAAAGAAGCTTTCAGAAAAAGAGAAACTGTCCTGAGACTATGAGTCTAGTTTCAGTTTCTCCAACAATCTACAAGAAGCTATTCTGAGGAAGTCGGTGGACAAGGTCATGAATGAACCCTAGGAAACACAGGGCTCACCACAGTGGAAGGCAGGGCCAAAGTGTGGGCCAGGTTTTAGATACCAGGAATCTGGTCAGGAAGAACAAGCTGCTCTGTATTTTCTGTTTCTAAGCCCATCCGGGCTTATCTCTTAGGAGAAGTTTAAATCAAATTTCTTTGCAGTGATGTGAGGGTCCAGCAGGTAGGGTGATAAGTCAAGTAGGGAAGAGCCAAAACTTCATAAGCACGTGGTCAAAGAAAGCCCAGCATAGATGAGAATCTTGGCCAGGCTCACTAGGCATTCTGTCCTCAGCTTAAGAAGAGAGCACAGAGGTACCCCGTGATGGAGATGCTCACACTGCTCTGTGGTGGATACTGTCAGGCCCTCTCTATCTGATGCATACCTGGGATCCTGGGCTCTCTCTTCTCTTATTTTTCCACAAAGTTTTGTGTTGGATATCCTGTTATATGCATTCCCTTGTATTCCTTTGGCCTGATTTCTCTCTTATTCAGAGACACATATTCTCCAATAGTAACTTGGGAAATTGTTGGCAGGAATTTTTAATCTGACCTTGCATGTTTGAACATGTCCATAGTATACCTTCATGCCTGATTGTTGGGCTGGGTATAGAATCTAGGTTGGAAATAAAGTTCCTACAAAATTTTGAAGGTATTGTTTCATTTTTTTTGTTTGTTTGTTGCTTTCCGTGCTGTGGAGAAATCTAAAGTAATTTTTATCTCAGATTCTTTGCTTTTGATCATATATTTTTCTTTCTTGAAACTTGTAGAACTTTCTTTCCCTCCACCATTTTGAAATTTCACAGTAATGGTCTTTGATATAGGTCAAATTTTATTCAAATTTCTCAATTGTTATTGTGTTAGGCATTTGGTAGGTCCTTTCAAACTGTCAGTTCACGCCTTTCAGGTCTAGAATGTTTTTGCAAATTATTTTATTCATTTTTTCCTCTCTATTATCCATATCCTCTCTTTCTGAAATTCCTGTTATTTGAATATTGGAATTCCTAGAAAGATTCTTTAATTGTTTTATTTTTTCTCTTCTATTTTCTATTTCATTATTTGTTACTCTATATTCTGGGACTTTTTATCAACTTTATCTTTTTCATTTTGACTTTTTAACTTCAAAGCATTCTTTATTTTGTGAATCTCTCCTCCTTTTTATATGGCATCTTATTCTTGTTTCGTAAGTGCAATAACAATAAAATGCACCCATTTTAAGTGTACTATTCAATGAGATTTCAGAAATGTATACCCTTGTGTAACAACCACCATGATCAAGATATAGAACTTCATCATCCTTAAAAAGTTCCCCTGCACTTTGTTCCAGTCAACTTCTCTCCCCACTCCCAGTCTCAGGGAACTGCTGATCTGCTTTCTGTCATTACAGGCTAGACTTATATTTGTATAGATAATGATAGACTTTTAGTTTTTTCCTCCTAAAATAATATGTTTCTTCCAGATTGTTCTTATTTTGTTTGTTTTTCCTCAGTGAGTATGTCTTTTTCTCTGTCTTTCAGGTACAGGCTTTCTAGAAATGTCTGGTTATCTTTGGTGGCCTTCTCATTATCAGAAGTGGGGAATTAAAATAGCCAACAGGCACATGAAAAAATGCTCAACATCACTAATTATCAGAGAAATGCAAATTAAAACCACAATGAGATAACATCTCGCCTCAGTTACAATGGCTATTATCAACAAGACAGAAAATAACAAATGCTGACAAGGATGGGGAGAAAAGGAAACCCTCCTACATTGTTGGTGGGAATACAGATTGGTATGCCGTTGTGGAAAACAGTTTGGAGGTACTTCAGAGAACTAAAAATAGATCTACCTTACAACCCAGCAATCCCACTACTGGGTATATACCAAAGAAATGAAATCAATATAGAGAGACACCTACACTCCCATGTTCATTACAGCACTATTCATAATAGCCAAGAGATGTAATTATATATATATATGTACACATGTGTATATATATATATATATATATATATATATGTACACACACACAATGAAATAATATTCAGTTATAAAAAGAAATGATATCCTATCATTTGCAGCAACATGGATGGAATTGGAAACCATCATTTTAAGTGAAATAAGTCAAGCACAGAAAGACAAATGCTGTATGACATCACTCATATGTGGAATCTTAAGAAAAAAAAATGGTTCTCATGGAAATAAAGAGTAGAATAATTGTTACCAGAACCTAGGAGGGGAGGAGGGTAAAGAGAGGAAAAATGGTAGACTAATGGGTACAAAACTATGCTATCTACCCCAAGCCAATCATTGTGTAGTATATGCGTGTATTGAAATAACACACTCTGTTCCCCACAAATATGTACAAGTAAATGTTAAAATATTCTGAGTACATAGACCGGTTGACTTTGAGGTTAACTACAGTGTGATCAGTGTAGGTTGCTTTTGGGAAACCTCCTGATGTTACAGCTTTAGGTATTTTTCTTGCACTGGTCATTAATAAGGAGTTTTTCAATCTCCTATGTAGATGAAAGGCTGGCAGCATTCTGAGAACAGAGCAGAAGAAAAGGATTGAGGCTGGGGTTCTTCAGCATTTGTATGCAATATATACAGAGTAAATATCTTTCCTTCAGTAGGGCACCCAGCTCCAAAGTCTCTAGTACAGAAACCTGCCCCCACCCACCCTTTGCTGTATCCATAAAATCAACTTGCAAACTTACACTCACATAGAGGATGACTGGCAGTTTCCCAGTGGCTTGAAGTGTGGATGGGATTCCAGGAGTCTAACTGTTCTTTTTCCTGAATCTTTCTTATTGAATCTCTCCTTTCATCATTTCTAGATACCTGGAACTGACGGCTTTAGAGATTATATTAGGGTTCTTCAGAGAAACAGAACCAATAGGATATATACAGTTATTTTAAGAGGAGATTTGTTATAGGGATTGGCTCATGTGACTACAGAACCTGAACAGTCCCAAGATCTTCCATTTGCAGGCTGGAGACTTAGGGAAGCTGGTGGTGAAATTCAGTCTGAGTCCTAAGGCCCGAGAATCTGGGGTGGGGATTCTCCAGGTCCACTCAAGAACCTGGAACTCAGATGCCCAAGGGCAGGAGAAGATGGATATCTCAGCTTCAGAAGAGACGGCAAATTTGTCTTTCCTCCACCCTTTTGTTCTATATGGGCCCTCAATGAATTGAATGATGCCCACCCACATGATGAGGGTGGATCTTCTTTACTCAGTCTACTGATTAAAATGCTAATCTCTTCCAGAAACACCTCACAGACACACCCAGAAATAGTGCTATACCAGTTATCTGGGCATCCCTTAGTCCAGTCTAGTTGATACAGAAAATTATCACAGAGACTTTTGAGCATTCTCTGAAATAAATTTGCTTGGTCTGAGCTCTACTGAGTCAGTTACCAAATGTGTTTCTATTTTTCAGCTCCCAATATTTTGTTCTTATTGCTCTATCTGCTTTCCTCATCTTTGTGGGTTTATGTCTTTCTAAAAAATCCCTTAACTTTGTTGCTAAAGATATTTAGAGAGAGTAAAATTAGATGCATGTGCTTAATCTGTTATCATTACCCCCAAAATTTCCACTATAAGACATCTCATACTTTATCATGTTTAATAGAAGAATCAGTGTGTAGATTAATCAAATATATTAACATTTACAGAATGAAGCATTTCTCTTCTTTCAATCGCTAATTTGGCCAATAGAAAATTTGCATAAAATTGCACATTACTCCTATGCTGTTTTCCTAATATGGAGTCATTCACTGGACACAATTTTGGGAAATCCTACATTTATTTGCTATTAAACCACTATTGTGATCAAAGGGAGAATTTTAAAACAACATGTTGAGATCTGAATTAGGTAAAAACTCCCAGTTAGGACTTTGAAATAATGAATTAAGTCCTATGATGTTATTAATTTTAGATACAACATTGCTGCTCTATTTAGAATTTACATTTATTTATATAGCAAAAAATTCCACACTAAGAGCATTAGTTTCATTGAATTAAAACAGAGGTGCAGCTGTCAGAGAAGGCAGCAAGAAGGATGCAGGATGACTGGTGCACTTAGGCTGAAAGCTGTTTGCCAAGGCCAAAGACCCTGTAATCAGTTTGAAAGTAAAGGCTATGCCTCAGCCCACTAACACTGCACCTGGTGGGCAGGCACTCCCTCAGAAAGGCAGATTGAGAACACTCATTGGGGACAGAAGTAAAAGCCATTTTGAGTGCAGCTGAGGTGTTGAGGCTAGAATTGCCAGAGAAAATACAGGATACCCAGTTAAATTTGATTTTCAGATAAACAAAAAATCATTTTTCAGTGGAATAGGTCTCTTGAAGTATTTGGGACAAACTTATACTGAAAAAAAAATTCATGGCTTATCTGAAATTCAAATTTAACTGGGTGTTTGGTATTTTTGTTTGTTAAATCTAGCTATAGAGGTCATGGTTCTTAATATAGAATTAGAGTTTCCAATAAAAGTTGGGTCAAAGAAATAAAAAAGTTCTAGGAAAGGCAGCTTAGAGCTCAAGACAGCCAACAAACGGGGAGCAATATTAAGAATGAAGGAGAGAGAGCACATTCCACACAGCATAGGCAGAGAGCAGCATGGCTTCAGGGGGACGGAAGAGACCCCCTTGATCTGACGGGAGGGATTTAAGGGAATGGGGGTTCTAGAAGGGGCTGAAGGTTACTGTATCTTTGCTTTAGTAATGGTTTCATTGTGTTCCCTGAGCCAGTGAGACCTGGAGATCTGAGGTTAAACTCAAATGTAGCAAGAACAAAAATTGTTTATGTTAAAGAGTTCTAAGTTTAGAGAAGGCAATGGAAAAGATTTTCAAAAAGGACATCAGATAAAAATTAAATTATAATATTTTAATCACACCTTTTTAAATACCAGACCATTCCTGGACCTTTATTTTTCCCTAATCACATGCCTGAGAATCCATAAATACAGGTTTAATATGGGCTTTCAGAATAGTCTTTTCATTTGTTTAATTTAAAATTTTTCTTTGATATTCCTCCTTAGGAACACATATAATCATAGTTTACTGTCTATTTAGTATTCTTCTCCATGCTACTCATTTTCATTCAATAACCAACACTGTTGGGAAGACAGAGCTTCCTAAAATGAGAGGGTTAAGGGAATCCCCAAATTGCCTGGCCTATTTGCCTTTCTCCAGGCAGGCTCCCACTCACTTGATTCTAGAGAGCTGACCTTTCTGTGTTTTATCTTGAGCTAAATGATGCCAGTTTGGGGATGGTTACCCATTATAGTTATGATATTGTGCAGTAATTGACACTATATAATAAAAAGATTACCTAGGGATTTATTTTTCTTGGTAAGATAAGCCTTAAAAGTGGAGGTGAACCCATCAACTGAATTGGTACCTAGCAATAAAGGGAAGTTTTGTTGTGTGACCTCAGGTCTGGAGAGTACAATAGAGCAAGCAGGCAGTGCTCCCAGAAGAAGAGATTGGAGGAATTACTTCTGTGAAAACTGTACCGTATTAGCCAGAAAACAGGTCGAAGGGCCTACACTATGTAGACTCAACAAACACACTTGGGGCTCAGTAGTCAGCTGGGCTCTTGCCTCAGAAGCTCCAGTCCTGCCGCTGGTCTAAGAGTAGTCCTGCTCTCCCTCTATACTTCCTATGTAAGAAGAAATCCCTAGTGATATAAACTGTCTCCAAGATGTCCTTTGCAGCTTGGTGTTCACTATGCCTCTGAATCTTCATTTTTCTTTCATTAAAAGTGAGGATTAAAAAAACTGCATCCTCCTGGTCACTGTCCTTACTTTATTAGTTTGTGTCACTCAGCAAGTGGTCCACAAGTCATCTACATGCCTAGTACCACTTCAATCAACCAGTGATCTTCAACAAGCGGTGATTTTACCCCTAGAAGATATTTGGTGATGTCTAGAAACATTTTTGATTGTTCTGATTGGGGGGAGAGATGCTGCTAATGAACTTTAGTGGATAGAGGACAGGAATGCTACTAAATGTCCTACAATGCATGGCACAGCCCCCCTCCCCCAGAAAAAAAGCATCATTCAGTCCAAAATGTCAGTAGATCACTCTTGGGATGCTCAGAGTTAAACCAAGGGAAGAGGGTGATTTGGCTTCTGTCCCTTATCTTTCTCAAGTGATCTGTCTCCCTTCTATTTCCAAGCACCTTCCTCAAACTCAACATAATGAGTCCTCAGTTTCTCTAGCTGTATCAAGCTTCTGGCTCCTAGTATAGAGACCATCAGGAAATGATGGTCTCTTCTTAGTCATTTGCCAACTAACCTCATTTAAGGTAAGTCCAGTCTGTTGTGCACAGTCTAGTGGAGAAGATAACATCTGTTCCCCCAGCATCCTATCTTGGAATCCTTTTCATTGACATAACAGAAAGTCAATGGGGAAAGTTTGGGAATTTATTTTGTGACTTGAAAAATAATCAACAAGATTAGAAGATAAAAGCTGTATTAAGCAGTACCTCCTGACCACTGTTCAGAATGCTCCCTCATATGCCAAATACCATATTCCTGGTGCTCGTGTAATCCTAAATGGGTTGAATACAGAGGCTAGCAGCTAGTTTTATCTCATTGTCATTTTTATTTTCCTTTGGTACATAAAATTATAGGGGTACTGTTTATACATTCGAGGAACATTCAGTTCAAATTAGAGAATACAAAGAGAGACCATGCATTAAGACACCTCTCTCAGTAAACCTGTTTTCAGCAAAGTGGAAGTCAGGCTGGGACCTCTGAGAAAGAGAGTTTTCCTGGAACTTTTCAAGGGAAAGCATGCAGAGCTACATCAGAGAGCTTATTGAGGTGGTCTAGCCAGTTCAGAGCCCTTGTTTTAAAAACAAGCTTTTAATTCACAACTTTACAACGTGACATGGACATTATAAATAATAATAGCTAATATTTGTTTAACTCTATGTGACAAGCACTATGATGGGTGTTTTATGGCATTATATCATTTATTAGTATTCATTCTATTTAACAATTACCAAACAATTATAATATGTTAGGTATGGCGATATGGGAGTTTGCAGTCAGGTAAATTATCAACCATTAACTTAAACACAACTATACGTGTCAAATAACAAAGAATATCACATGCAGTTTTTGTATTATTGGTGAAACTTTTAGCCAAGAGAGTTTGTGTATTATCTTGTCTTGGTATTTGTCTGGATGTGTGTTCTCAATATACTACTAACCATGTACGACTATTTAAATTTAAATATAAACTAATCAAAATAAAAATGTTAAATTTAGTTTCTCAGTCATGCTGGGCACCTTTAAGTTACTTCATCTACTTGCATGTAGCTGGTGGTGATTGTATGGAAAGCCCAATATGGAACATTTCCATCTTGGCAAAGTTCTGTTGGACAGCACTGAGTCTATGATCCTTATATTCAGGATTCTTTAGTCCTAAATCATTCACTTTTACACCCCACATTGGCCATTTTCCCATTTGAGTTATACAAGACTAATCAACTCCTGGTAGCTAAATTACTCTACAAATTGCATAAAGTTCTGGGTCAATTGATAATATTCTCAAAACTTGATCTTCACTGGGTTTTCTTCCTCTACTCTAAAGAATTCATCAACTGAGAATGTATTGCTGTAGTCATTTCTGTTCTGTTTTATATCACACAAATCTATATTCCATAGGAAATGCTAGGGTATGGCTGTATTCCAACGGAAGCTCATTCTGTAATGCACCTGTAAACTCTGTTAGACAAAATACCCAGGGCAAATGCCTGCTGTCATCAGAGTGAAATGGTTTATATAAACCTCCCTGGCTTTGAGCTGGAAACCGATATGTTATGAAATGAACATTACCTCAAAGCTCTCCACATGGTGCAAAATACTTTTCTTTTATGTTGTTTCCTATCTCTTATTAACTCTAAAACATCTTGCAAATCTGTTCTCTTCCTCTACCTCCTTAGCTCAAACTAGCATCCTCTAATCTGGACTGTTGCTGGAGCCTCCTAATGCGAGCTAGTCTCTGCCTCCTCCCAAACCATTCTTTAGACACAGTGATCTTTTTAAATGTACATCTGATCGTGGACCTCCAGCACCTACCTTCTCCCTCCTTATAAACGTTCAGTCCTTTAACCCAGCTCTCAAACCCCTGAATGTCCTCCTGGCTGCCTCGTCGCAGTTCAGCCTCATATTGGACCATACCCACTTCTTCACGTGTCCACAATGGCTTTCGTTCACTCCTGTTGCTGTCGCCTCTTTGCAATACTCTTCTCTCTGCCAAGGAGCTTCTCTTCCCTCCTCTAGTTAATATCAATTTGGTTGTCAGTGACTGGTCAACTCAAAAGTCACTTTTTCTTTTTTTTTTTTTTTTTTTTGTGTGTTTTTGTGACCGGCCCTTGGCTTGGTGTCGTTCGCACCGCGCTCAGCCAGTGAGCGCACCGGTCATTCCTATACAGGATCCGAACCCGTGGCAGGAGCGCCGCTGCGCTCCTAAGCGCTGCACTCTCCCGAGTGCGCCACGGGGCGGCCCAAAAGTCACTTTTTCAATGAATCCTTTACTCAACCTCAGACTGACTCCAGTCATCTTGTTAAAGGATTTGAGGGCACAATATGCTTTTTTTTTTCATAGCAATTATCACATTGTGCCTTTAAATTTAATTGAGAGATTTTTATGATTGATGTCTGCTTCTCTCACTATATTATAAAACGATAGGAGAGTGGGGCTTTATCTGTTAAGGATGGCCGTCTGATCCCTATAGGCTCCCAATAATCACCTATTGAATGAATAAATAAATGAATGAATGACAAGCCAGTTTTCCTCAGTGAAATGGAACAAAAGCCTGTTTGAGAATTGGGGTAAAGTTTCAATATAAAACTCAGTGGATGCTGAGCGGAGGGACTACCTACTCTATAGAAACAGTGGTGCTTGTCCTGCCAGGCCTAGGTGACAAGTACCCGTACTTCCTGAGTTGACAGGCAGCACTGAACTAATACTGCATGGTACAGTAGCTACAAGTGCAGAATCTGGAGCCAGACCATCTGGGTTCAAATACCAGCTCCCTTGTTCCCAGCTGTGGAAACTTGGGCCACCAGAGCTACTCACCTGTTGCTATCCTTTCTTTTTTCATTCTCACTAAAAGAAAGGATAGGAACAGATGAGTAGCTCCAGTCTATCCCCCACTCCCCTACCCCCACCCCTAAGAAACTCAATATGCTTTATCCATACTGATCTTTTTTTGATGACATGATGTGCTGTGTCTGTATTTCCCTGAACCTCTCCACATACTGTTTCCTCTCCCTGGACTCCCCTTTTCTTTGCTATCCTCAGTCATCAGAAGACCTTCCACTCTTCCTTCAAGTCTCTGCTCAGTATACTTTTCCCAAAGAGGCATTTTATAACCTCTCTGGCTAGATTAGCTGTAACAGCTTCGACTTCCCCTATCATACCTTTGTGTAAATTACTATTTTTAAGGTCTGTTTTCCCAGAGACCCTAAGCCCTGTGAGGAAGGGGCTACATCTCTCTTGTTCACTGCTCTGTCTTCCTGGCTCAGTACGGCACCTGGAGATAGCAGGTGCTCAAAAAATACACATTGAATTTTTGACCAAAGTGATAGATTGTGTATTCTAATACAGAATCTAAGTCCTATGGGAATCAAGATAAAAGAAAATACCAGATAGAGGGAGACAGGACAGGTCTTATGAAGTGGTCCTTAAATAAATGGCTGTGTTTGCATTGGTGGAGAGAAGAGATGAGGTATCCAGGTAGAGCAAGAGCTTGAGCAGAGGCAAAGAAAAAAGACCGATCATAGCCTTCTGAGGATATCTGACTAAATAAATTAAAGTCCTCAGGATGGAGACTAGCTGGGAATAATTTTGAGTGTGGTCTCTGGGTATGAATGATGCAGGGTGATTAACCTCACCTGTGGACACAGTACCCTAAGATAAGACAGAACATCTTAGATGACAATTACAGGAACTCTTGGGGAAATGAGAAAACATTTATAAATAAGCAAAGATTTGACCTTATGTAGATTTTTAGAAGTAACTAATTGTAGCCTAAGACTGTTGCATTTGTCCACAGTGAGAAAAGTAGCATGAAAATAGAAGTTCTCAGTACATGCACCTTGTGCATCATCTAAATTTGCATGTCGGTGCAGCCTGCCACATGTCACTTCCTTTCCTGCCATCAAGCAGAGGACTGGAAAGGAGGTAACATTCAAATAGTCTCTAGGACTGAGGAATCAATTTAGAAGAAAGGAGAAGACTGAGCTCCCTGACACATTTAATACACGAGTGCGCTTTTTGGATTAAATTACTTTGACAGTTTTTATCTACTAATTTTTTAATGAATATAGAGGCTTTTATAGCTGGTGATTCAGTTAGTCATTTTTCAAATTGCCTAACAGAAATAGAGACTACCTACATATAATGAATATAAACACTAGGTGATATTTCGTTTAACAATATATTCCTACAATTCCAACAAATTCAGATAGCAAAGTTCTCTTTCGAATTATCAGGTTTCCTTGAAAATAAAAGCTTCCACGTCATGATAATGACAACCCCTGCCAGGTGTTGGCAGTGTAGATTTTAACAAAAAGATTTTTTATTCACCAGCTTAGCTGCTGATGCCATCTAGTGGCCAGTCCAGTAGATAACGACGGATTCAGAAAATGTATGCAGAATTTGATACAATCCTTTCTTTAATATCACTGATAAGGATGCCCCCAAAAGAGCATAATATTTATGCTGTAATTTCAAAGTTATAAATGGGAATAAATAGAAAAAATGACTAATGTATTTCCAGGGAAATACATTTGAATATAAAAGTGTTTATACTGAGATTTAAATATTGATTTATGATACAAGTAAGCAAAGATTCTGTAATTATCCTTATATACTAAAGATTAAACATAGAAATAATGACAACTGTAAGAAGTTCTTGCTTCTCTGGGAATATTATATAAAATTAAGTCTTAATGTATTTTTAAATCGAGGAGTGGGCTGAGATGGAAACTCGGGCCTTATCTGGAGGTCAAAATTATCTTGTTATCATCAGGAACTCGGATGGTTACAGTTCCAAATTTGAAAACGCATGACTTTCTTCCTTAGAGACAATTTCTCCTCTGATCCTTAGAGTGAAAACACAAGTCTGTGTGTACAAAAAGATTTATCTGCAGAAGTTTCTTCCTCCATATTTTGCTACTTTCTTTGTATTAGTGTCAATCCCAAATCAGCACAGTTTGTTGGTTAGCACTAAGTGCTACAAAGACCAAGGGTAAAATAAAAAGGGTTACTACTTAAGCCACCTTTGGGTTTCTGTGGAAAGACAAGTGCAATAGTCTGAAATGGCCCTGGAAGACCTCATGGATTCATTAGAGGGTCCACCTTTCACAGAGGGCCCTCAGCTTAAGATACTGACTAACCTCTAGCCCATTATAAGAGAACTCAAGGTTCTTGACCTCCTAGTTTTTAAGTAACTAGATTGTTCTTTGTTGTGGTAGTGCTGGTGCTTAGGACATATATTAACACAGTCCAATAAAGAACCCTGTCAAGCTTTGATGACCTTTTTCTAAAATGAGAGGATTATACTCCTGACAAGTTTTCAGCAAAACAAATGCTTGGAACTGTTTCCCTAGGTATAGCAATGAGTTTGTTCTGAATTATCACCGTACTTCTGTCACCACTTCTCTTATGAGCAAAGGATTTTCCAAATAGCCAGTTAAGTAATGGGCAGAGCTACCCAAGGACAGTAAGAAGTCCCCACCACACTGCACTTCCTCACTCACATGGTTTGTATAAAGGGCATTAATAGTGAAAATCACGTGCATATTTGTTCACTTATTTAATCAGTAATTAATTCCTTAAATATTTATTAAACAACTATTGGGAAGAGGTCACTATGCTCAGGATGGTGAAGCCATAGTTCTCCTTCTCATTTTTCAAGGAACAACCAGCAAGAGAAAGGCATTCCACAGTGAAAAAGATAACATTTATCAAGGAAAGGCTTAGTAGTAGAAAGAGAAATAGGATTCTAGGATTTCAGAGGCAACAGAAATACCAGCAAGTTGGGAGATCAGGAAAGCAGTGAGGGCATTTTAAAGCACTGCCATGTAACCTCGGCATTGAAGGGTGGGTACGGTATCAGTAGAGAGCAGTGAGAGGTAAGACTATTTCATCATGAAACTGCAACTGTGGTGGACTGGTAAGGAAGCAGAGAACCTGAAACATGAGTAGGTGGTGGGAACCAATGGGGTACTGGCCACGAACATTGTTTGAAAGGTGGGAGTACCAGAACTTTATTTGGTAGTCAATGGAGCCAATGAAAATTTGTAAATAAAAAAGTGAATTTATTACGGTAGTATTATAGGAAAGTTAGTAGGGGAATCATATATATTGATAGAGCTTGGATGTGTTGTCCCCACCAAAACTCGTGTGCAAATTTGATCCCCAATGTGGCAGTGTTGGAAACTGATTGGGTCATGGGGGCAGATCCCTCATGAATGGATTAGTGCTCTCCCTACGTTGGGGGAATAATGAATGAGTTCTCACTCTATTAGTTCCCATGAGAGCTGGTTGTTTATAGGACCTTGGCACTTCCTTTCTCTTGCTTCCTCTCACCAGGTGATCTGCTTGTACCCGCCGACTCCCTGCCATTTTCCACCATGAGTAGGAGCAGCCTGAGGCCCGTGCCAGATGCAGCTGTCCCAGAATCATAAGCCAAATAAAGCTCTTTTCTTTATAAATTACCCAGTCTCAGGTATTTCTGTTATAGCAACACAAAACAGACGAATATATATATTCACCTGACAAATAGGATGGAGAACAAAGGAAAGAGCCCAGTAGTCTGGTGATCAGTAGGGAGACTATCTTTACAGGACTGAACTAATAAGGTAAATGAGGGGAGAGACCAGACATTGCAGAGGTAGAAGTAATTGAACATAGTGACCACTTGCATTTGGGGAAAAGAGAGAAACAGGAGGCGGGGAAGGAGTTAAAAGCAACTCACTTTCTAAGCCTAGGTGACTGCAAATGTGTGTGTTAATTTTTCAGTTAACAGGTAGAAGAAAGGCAGGAGAGAGAGCTAGCATACAAGAATACTGTATTGAAAAACAGAATAAAAACCCAGTTTGCGCTATCAAAAGTATACACTGTACTTAAAGTCAGAGACTCTGAGGTCTGGGAGAGATCTCTGAATAATGAAGCTTTATTACCATGAAGGCAGAACCCATTATATAGCATCCTTAGTAGGGACAGGGGATACTGATTACTTAGATATGTCCATGGATGAGGAGCTTAGTACATCATAGGCCAACCATTCCATTTTCCAATATTGTTTTTATTGGAGACTGCTTTCTTATAATAATTAAATCCTGCCTCTGTCATTTCTATTTGTTTATCCTAGTTCTTTTTAGAGCATTACAAACCATTCTCTGTTATGATAGATCTTTTCTATTATTTCAAAAAAGTAATGCCCCCCCCCCCGAGTAATAATTATTAGTTCTTTCATGTATTCCTCATGCAAAGTTATTTACACATGCCTTGCTATCCCAATGACGCTTTTCTGGAAGTTCTTCAAAATATGCATATCTCTCAGAAATGTTGACTCTACAATTGAGAAAATCCTCAAGATACACTTTGTGTCTGCCTTACTGCAGAGACCATATACTTAACCAGCACACAGATTTCCTCCTCGAATATAAAATTACAGATTAAAGTCTTCTCTTTAAGAAAGGCCAAAATTATAGGAATGAAAAGATGCTACTTAATTTAAGGACAGCACTTAATTTAAGAGGGACTTTCCTCAGCTTTTTTTAGAAATACTTTGTAACCAGTTCTTATTACAGGGCCTTGAGTTTACACACACAGTTAGAAAAGCCCTCTTTAGAGGTCATCAGGGCATCCTTGTGCTGGGAGAGAACTTCATTACTGAAGGGCAGGAAACCTTAAGTAGAGTCTTAGCTCTACCACTATTTCAGAGTGAGGTCTTTGAGTTTCAGTTTCTTTTGCTGTCAAATGCGGATAAATATACCCATGTTTCTTGACCATATAAATATCAAAATCAAAATTAAAAATGTATTACAGATAGACTGTATGAGGGTTCCACAATTGTAAGAATTAACAGAGCAGATGAGAGAACTTAAGCAAAGAGATGAACATCTTACACTAGGTTGCCCCAAATTAGAAAGGTGGGTGTCTCCGTGAACTCTTAGAACCATGGAATCTGTGCTGGAGTGGTCTAGAGGGAGTCCAATCCAGTCACAAAATCAAAGAGAATGACAGCAAAACTGAATCCATGCTCACCATTACCCACAACATTGCCGGTCACTAAAGCCTACTGTCCCCCCAACATTTCTCAAATATGCATTTTTTTACTTTCCTATGACAATGGCCTTCATTCTTTTTTTCTACTTTTGTCTTCTATTCTGTTCTCACTTGACCACTAAACAAATGAAGTACCTATCATGCCCAAGGCACAGTGTTAACCATTGGAAATATAAAAATAAACAAAATTTGATTGCAGTTTTCCAGGAGTTCACATTGTTTCTTAAAAAGGCAGTCTTATACCACTGTGATGGCTAGACTCAAGAAGTCAGATAGTACAGTGTTGACAAGGATTTGGTAAAATTTGGAACCCTTATACACAGCTGATGGGAATGTAAAATGGTGCAGCCACTTTGGAAAACAGTCTGAAAAGTCCTCAAATGGTTAAATACAGAGTTACCATATGATCTAACAATTCCACTTTTAGGAATACACCCAAGAGAACTAAAAACATATCCACACAAAAACATAAATGAATGTTTATAATAGAAGTATTCGTAATAGTCAAAAGGTGAAATAGCCCAAATGTTCACCAGTGAATAAACAGATAAACAAAATGTGGTAGATCTATACAATAAAATAATATTTAGCCATTAAAAGGAAAGAAGTACTGACACATGCTACAACTTGGATGAACCTTGAAAGCATTATACTAAGTGAGAGAAGCCAGTCACTAAAATCTACATGCTGTGTGATTCTATTTATATGAAAATCCAGAATAGAGAAACCAACAGAGACAGATAGTCCATTAGTGGTTGCTTGGGACTGAGAGCGTGAACGAGGAGGGGTGTACTCTGAAGAGGGCGATAGCTAAAGTATTTAGGGTTTCTTTCTGATGTGATGAAAATATTCTAAAATTGTGGTAATAGTTGCAGATATCTATAAATATACTAGAAAGCACTGAACTGTGTGCTTTAAATTGGTGAATTGAATGGTACATGAATTATATCTCAATAAATCTAATTTTTTTTTTTAAAAAAAAGCAGAGCCAGGTAAATGCCATAAAAGATTTTAATTGTCATGACAAAAGCAGAGTTCATCAAGGACAAGAAGGAGGGAGTAAGGGAATTCAATCTGGGGATGAGGAATGACTTTATAGGAAAGTGCTGCTAAGGCCAAGACTTGAACTATGAGTGGGTGTTTATTGTCCCCAATGATCCTCTTCTAATCCATTAGTCATGCTGCTGCCACAGTGATCTTTTAACAATTAAAATCAGGTCATGCAAGAAAGAGGCATATAGGAGTCTTCTAATGCACTGCTAATGTACTCTTTCTTTCTGTGGCTGGAGGGTACCTGAATGTTATTTTTCTGTATATAAAAATCATATAGTCATTGAAATGGATGAGACATTGCAAACGAAAAAATCTGATTATGTTACTCTCGACTAAAATCACTCAATAGCTCCACATCACCAACATGGTAGAGGTTCAACTGTTGGGTGTGACCTGGCTTTGTCCAGCATTACATCCTCAGCTACTTGCACAGTGTCCACACATAGGAGACCTCTGGATCTAGGTTGTCTCTGAGCCTGAGACAATGACTTGGGTGCAGGCAGTTTCTCTGGGAGGTGATCCCAGGAAGTAAGAGTGAGGGAGGGGCAAGCTGGGAAGAATAGCCAATAGAAGGGTACATTATCGAGGTTGTCACTGTGGGCAGTGGGGCTTTGTGTTCACCAACACATCTGAGAAGCATACAGAATGTCACATAGAATTGGCGACCTGACCAACAGGTGACCTGCTCCTGTAACCCATGGCCACTAACTTACAGGCAATCCAAGTAGGCTCCAAAGGAGCCAGAGGAGGCTGTGAGACAGAAAGCAGAGAGCAGAAGACGTGGCACTCATTTGAGGTAGGTGGTTGCCAGCGGTGGATGAGTCTGAGCTTGCACGGAGCTGCCCACCACAGCTGCGGCAGCGGGGGTGTGCCAGGGGACACCAAAGGCTTCTGTTGTATCTATTTTTCCTGAATGAACTCCCCCATTTTCTCTACATATACATTTTGCTCCAGCTGTACTTAACAACTTGCAGTTACTGAAATTGAAAATGCTATGCACCCCCATCTCTGTTTTCAGACTCTATTTCAGAATAACATATTTCATCTTCTTGTTAAATTCCCATTTATACAAAGGACTCTGAGTGTCCCCTTGTTTGCAATGCCTTCTCTCTCAGTACTCTGATTGCACCAGACCACAGTTCTTTATTATATTTCTTCGTAATTATTTGCATGTTTCTTTCTTCTTAGGCTAGTGCAGTGTTAGCAAATAATAAGAACTCAGTAAATGTTCAAAGAAGAGATGAATGGAGGTCATGCCTGTTTAATATCTCAGGTTTTGCTAGACGAGAGGAGGAGTAAATCTCAAACTTTTTGGTCTCAGGACCCCTGCGCTCTCTTAAAAATGATAGTCTCAAAGAGCTTTTGTTTATGTGAATTACGTGTTTCAAAATCTACAATAAGAGAAATTGAAGCTATTGACATTAAAAATATATCATAAAAACATTACATCTTAGCATAAATAACATATTTTATGAAAATTAGCTATATTTAGCAACACGTTCGGCATTGTTGTATATTTTTACAATTGTCTTTCATGTCTGGCTTAATAGAAGACAGCTGGATTCTCACATCTGCTTCCACATCAGTCTCTTGTGATAAGTTGTTTTGGTTGAAGTATATAAAGAAAATCCAGACTCACACAGATGTGCAGTTGGAAAAGGAAGGTGTGTTTTAATAGCCTTTTTGGGTAATTTGAATATTCTTATCTGAAACTATACCAAAACTAGTTGCAAGGTAGTTTCTTAAAGGTTGCCACAATATTGGATCTGAAACCATTTTTATCATCATGCTTTGGTCATTTGGGAAGTATTGGTTCACTGACTTATGCAAATTTTCTGAATGATCACAGATTTAAGTATGCAACATCAAAAAATCGTACATGTTAGTATCACCACCTATCTCATCAGAAAAGTCTTGACATACTGGGAAGCTGTCACACCTATGGTGGTGGATTCAAGTTTTCAAAATTTCTAGTTTTCATTTGACAGTTCAAATTTTACCATTCGCAACAAATATTGTGAGTTGTTTTCCTTAAAGTGACAGTTTCATTTTGTTTAGTTTTTAAGAAATTGTCTGCCTAATGTCCAAGTCTGAATAACCATAGTTTGTCAGTCATTCCTTCAAGTAAAAATGGCGTTCCACGTACTCAAAGGTCTAGATTTAATAAAACTAGTACTTTTTACACCTTCATTAAAAGCATCTTTCACTGAAACTGATATTTTCTCTTCCACTGCCGGTGTGTGTTGTTGAAGAACAGAATGGCACATAGAGAGAACAGGTAGATACCGCTGTCTTGATTCACACAGTTTAACCACAACTGCTTTTGTACAATTAGTGCAAATGTCAACCCAGTGAAAAAGGCACCAGAACATCTTGGTATTGTTATGACAATTGTTTTGGCCTCAGGGAACCCCAGAGTCTTAAGGACCCCCACAGATTCACAAACCATGCTTTGGGGCTGCTGAAGTAAAGGACTAATGCACCATAAATTATTTGCATCACTGAAAAGAATTTCAAGAATTTAAGTTACATTCAAATAGGATCAAAATCATGATCTAACACAACCCAATCTACTTAGCTCACCCTAGCAATGCCTCCTTATAAACCTTGGCCCACTTGGCTGCACTCTGGACCCTTCAGCTAAAAGCTCTGCTCACTACCTGGCATATATAGTGTCCCCAAACAACAAACAGAAACAATTAGGAAGAAGGAGCAGAGGGATTTCATCATTCTGACACACATGACTTCATTGTGATGGGTTCAAGAATGACTAGATGTCAGTCTGGTTCTTCTCGAGCTGTTCAGCCTCTTTTAGATGTCCGAAGCAAAACTGAAGAAAGGAGACTTTGGCCACATTCAGATTTGAGTTCTAATCTGTTCCTGTGGACCAGACTGAAATGCAGGCAGCAGGAACAGGAATGACTCTAGAGAAAGGGAAAGGTCAAAGGCCAGAGTTGAACTTTCTCCTTCCCGTGCTTTCCTTGGAGTGTCCTATGTTTTAAGGAAGAAAAGTGACTACCTTTTACTGAAGACAGAATGAGAGGAAAATACTGGATAGAGGTTGAAAGGAAAAATAGTTGACCAGGGCCTGGGCTGATTTTCAAGGCTGAATAGGTCACATGCTGGGGAAGGCCACCTGCTGTGTGCCCTGATTTTCCTTCTGACTCCTCTCTTACTGGACCATGACTGAACTGAGAGCAGCTCTTCCAAGGCAAGTGCTAAGAATATCCAGACGTTACATTTGAGTAGAGTCTCACAGTTTACAAAAATTACGCAACATTTATTAATCACCTAAGCTGTACTAGGCACATGTATATTTATTAGTTCATTTAGTGATAATAATAATTTATTGAGCATTTACTAGGTGCTGGGTTCTGTGTTATGCACTTTATATATATGAAATCTTGTTTAAATATTCCTAACAGCCTTACAGGAAGTGCTATTAGTATTGTCATTAATGATGAGAACACTGGCTTCACGGAAGTTAAGTAATTTGTTCAATGTCACGCAGTTAGAAACTGATAGAACTCAGATCCATCTGATTGGAGCTGAGCCTCTTACCCACTATACTACTCTAGGTAAAACACACCCAGGAAGAGCTGGTTAAGACACTTCAAGTGTGTGAGCCTTTGGGAGAAAAAGAAACATGTACTAAGTCACAAGCAAAGGCATTTTTCTTCATTAATAGGTTTTTCTGGTGGTTATTGCCCTAATAACAAAACAGAAGAAAAGCATGCCTCCTCTTATCAGGCTCTGTGGCAAGTCAGGTACCTAGAGGAGCAGCGCTATCTCCATGGGTCCCTCCCTGATCTCATCACTGACACGTGAAGGCTGTGGCTGAGAACCAAGTGGTGGCTAAGCTAATGGGTCCTAGGTTGTGGATACTTTGTCCATGTAAACTAATGCCTCCAGGGCTGTCACCCAGTTTTTGCTGGCTCCACATGAATGGTGACAGTATTGCTTGGTGCTCCAGGGATGCCATGGATCCTGGGTGACCGCAGTCACTCACAGATCTTCCCTGGCAGGGAAATCGAGTCCCTGAGGAGGCTGCAGTCAGGTTTTTCAGGCCACGAGGAAATCGTTTTACTCACTGCAACACAAGTGTTGGAACACCTGGTTGACTCAGTTACTCACAGGCCTGTGCTAATAAGCCTGAATTCAGGTTCTAATACTTGTAGGTAGCAATTGGCTTTGCATAGAGAAAAGTCTGTACCACTGATTTTATGCCAGAGCCATTCCTGCAGACTGGCATGAGGGCAGCCTTTCCTGGGCACTGGGTGCTGCTCAGAGAAAGCAGTGAGGACTGAAGGCAAGGGAATTGCTGTGGAGGTAAAGGAGGTGTCTAGAGTGGCTGGTCCTAAAGCGACTCGAGGTCTTCGTTTACTTATTCACAGGCTTATTATAGCTTAATTATCATACGTTGAATGAATAAATGAATGAATTTTCTGTTTTCTCCTGAAGATCTTTATGACCAAGATCTCTGTTCCTGCTCAGAAGAGGCAAAAAATCTTAAAATTAAAAAGCAGGGAGAGGGTAGGGGAAAGGGAGGAATTGGTAAAGGCCCATGAAAATCAATTACATTGTATAATGATAAATTTAAAAAAAGAAAAGAAGACTAACTAACACAGGGTTGTGAAAATTGATTGTCACATCCATTGAACGGAATTCTAGGCAGGAATTAAAAGTGAGTTATAATGAAAACAAATGATGAGAGATGATTTTTTGTCAGTCAGATTATCAATGATTCACATTATTCTCAATGTGTGAAAAAACAGGTACTTCCAAACTGTGTTCTTAGGAATATAAGCTAGTAATAGTAACTTGAATGTAAAGTGTTAATATAAAATATAGATTTTATTTATGGTTTTGAAAGAATACTTTTAGGAATCTATTATACAAGAAGGCTTATAAAGTGTACCCTTGTTTATAATAGAAAATATGGTAATGGAACTGAGTTCCCAGCACTAGGGTACAGGTGAAATAAATTTTTAAACATTCACATATGCAACACTGGGTTAATGTAAAAAAAAAACGACAAAAAAAACCCCCTGAAATTTCATTGTAGTTTATAAATATATATTTACATGGAAAGATGGTAATAATAAGAGCAAATGCAGCTTACTAAGGTCAGAAATGGCACGGATTCATTTCTGATTTTATAGGTCTCTATCAAGAGGCCTCAGTAAAAATAAAAAAGTTCTTTTCCTTAAAAAAAAAACTTAAAAAGCATTGTTTTCTTTATAGGCCTCTGGATGGGGAGTGAAATAGGATCCATTTTAATGCAGGTAGCAAAGGATCAAAAAATGTACTTTATTAGAATTGTGATTCTTAGATTTCTAATCTTTTCTCTTAGGGATTTCTTGTTTTTGTTTTCTTTTGCTATCAGTAGGTAATCAAGTTCTTAAAGATTTCATCCTGTTTTACATGCTGTAGGAGAAACTCAAGAAAGGGTAGACTGATCCCTTTAAGAGTGTTAAGTTTGGTCTCAGTCATTTGGTGTGTATGGTGTCAGGTTAGGGCCATTGTCAGAATCCTGCCCACGTAGCCAATTGTATCGCTAGAGCCATAGCTAACTGTCTTGCTAAGTGACTAAACCAATTGTATGGCCAGGCAATTCATAACTAAACCCAAAATGTTTCATTATTTTAGTTATGCTAAGTTTGTCAGGGCTCACAGACCCTTCAAACCCATTGTACAGACTGCGTCACAGACCTCTCACATGCCAGACTGGGTCATCAGACCCCTCACATGCCAAACTGGGTCACCAGACCCCTCACATGCAGGTCCACACTGGGTAGTTGGGTAAAAGATCCTGGGAGCCATTGGCAGACGACATGAGCTCAGTCCTCAGTTTCCTCAGCAGCGATGGCGGTGGCAGCCACCCCATTGCCCCCTACCCCACAAAGGGGCATCCCGGGGGCAGAGGGCACTGTGGATCAGAGCCATTCATCTTTTATACTTAAGTCCATAACCCAGGACACCTAGGCACGCATGTGCAATTACATTAGACAATAGCCAAGAAACACGTGCTGGGCGCATGCATATTTACATCAAATGCTTGGCAAGATTCTGAACATTTGAGGGACGTTGGCCATTTTTCTTCACTTTCCCTACAGATGGTATGAATCAGAATGACTCCAATGACAAAGTAAAAGTACCAGGGAAATGCTGTCCTTCCTACTCTCTACTGCATGGGTGGTCTGTGTTCTCTTTGAAGGAGAAAGGACCATGCAAGTCCAAATGACAGGGAAGTAATTGATTGTGATTTTAGTGAAAGATACCTTAGAGTTTTGGTTAGCAAGTTCAATTAAGTTCAAAGTGTGATAGAGCTACTATCATTGTTTGGCTGAATGCAAAGAAATGTGAGGTCCAAAATGCAAATTACGGGATGTAGTCTTGCTGTTCTTTCTGCTGGTCACCAAAAATGGCTGAAGCTTCCCCTGATTCTGCCTTTTATTAACTGCATGTCTCTAGGCAGGTTATTTCAATTCTTTCAACTTTCTCTTCCTATCTGTAAAAAGGGACTTAGGGTAATAGCTCAAAAGATGGTTGTGATAATTAAATAAATAGGACCTGATGAAAATGTGCCCCCATGCATGGCCTATGGTAAGGGCAACAAAGGATAGCTCATACAGCCATCGTTTTACTACAAATATTGCCAGGGCTGTTCAGGTCAGCCTTGTACACTGTGGCTCTTAATATACAAGTTGGGGCATGTAGGTTGCAAAGAACAAAATAAAATCTGCCTCAGATATATAAAAGGGAGATTTTATTAAAAATATGTGGGAGCCCTTAAAAACCTGATGGGAAAACTGGAGAATCAGGTTCAACAAGTAATTAACAAATAACTTTGTTGGTCCAAGCAGCAGAATCTCTTTCAGCAGTCATGTCCAGACAGTGCCACCATTTTTAGTCTTGTAGCCACTCTGGTCGAGATACAAATTCCAGCTTGGATCACATTCCCAGTGAATAGCCATCAGGAGAAAAGTAATTCCCCAGATGGAAATCTGGTTGCATTACTTAAAGAAGGCTTACTAGTTAAAAAGCCAACAAATGCATAACACTTCTAATAAGATACTTTTCTTTTAACATTTAAATAAAATAATTTAGGTTCTACTTGGCATTACTGGTGTGTGTGGTCGGGGGGGAGGGATCTGGTTGAAAACACACTTTTAAACCCCATTTGTGCTGCACGTTTATTATGGATTTAAGAGGCCAAGAATCAAAATCAGAATTACACAATTATTATAGTGGCCACTAGATGGCAGTCCTAAAGGTTAGGCATCATTTAAAAATAAGTCAACAGCAAAATCTCTTGAAATTTTCAGCACTTTAACATTTGTTTTCTCATTAGCTTCACACAGTAGTTCTGTGATCTTGAAATTATGATTCCAAAAGTTTTCATCTGAGAAAAGAGACTTTCAGAGAAGCTCACAGACCAGCCCCGTGCCAAGTTTAATAATTAATTTATTCTATGTTCTTTGCCCTTTTTGCTAACCTTATTAAATTCTTTATACTAAAAGAGTTTCAAAGACTCTAAAATTTCCAACTTTAGAAATTGGAAGGGACCTTTAAAGTCATCTATTCTAATCTGTTTATTTCCCATGGGAGGAAACAGTGTCTTGCTCAAGCACACGGTTGATTTCTCGCCAAGTCTAGACTGAACTCTGAATCCTGCCTAGACCAGGGTCTTTTTAACAAAACATACTTCTTTCTCACGTACCATGTTGTACCACAAGTACACTCCCTTACCAAACTTCTCGTAATATGATAAGATCAGTAGACTTGAACCAAAATCTTTGGTAAAGCATTGTCTGCTAAACAATTTGGCAAAAGTTCCCATCTTAAGGATGGCCATGAATCTCTTAGCCATCTCCAAAGGTAATCCAAATGAGAGCCTAGCTGTATCAGAGTATATTATTTAGCATTGCAGTTCACCTCTTCTGGCTATAGGACAGCTGCTGTAATAAGGTGTGTGTCTGGTGGCTTGCCTGTTAAATGTTATGCTCTCAAGTAGTGAATTAGGTAGTATATTATGTAAGATAGCCCAAATAAATAAAAGAAACATCCATGCTGCCAAAGAGGAGGTAAAACCTACAGAATCCATGGAATATATATGGTCACCCCAGGAGCAATAAGCAATATTGTCACCATTCATTATAGAGATGGCCTTGAGCTAATGGCCAATCCAGAGGACATTGTTCACACTGATAAAGAATCCCACCTCTGCTCGTTCTCTTTACCCTACCACCCCCGTCCAACACATACAAACCCATTCACCTTGACTGATTTTTTTGGCTTAACGTATAATAAAACTTCAGTATTCCCAAGCGATAATCTTCTATGTGTACTGGTTCTATATTAAAAGAATCTTTATGGTGCTCCACCATGAAAACTTCAACCAAAGCATCAATGATTTTCAGCAATCATTGAGAAAAATTTTTTTCTTATGTAACCAAAGGCAACATGGTGTAGTAGAAAAGTAGGTTCATCAGCTACCTATATAACCTTAGTGAAAGTACCTAGCTTTATAGCTAATAAGTAGAGGAATTTTTGTTTGATTTTGCCAATTTTTTGTCATCTAATTTTTCTAAGGTTTAATGTTCTTACATATAAAAATGGGATAAATAACATCTACCCCACATGTTAGTGCAGACTGCTTGTTTGCAAGTAATAGAAACCATCTTAAGCAGGATTTAGCAGAAATTAAGAAATTTCTTTCTTTCCTATTTATTAAGGAAATAGAGGTGTATTAAGTCCCGGGAAAGAAGAAAGACTTCAGGAAAGGCCTAGCATCAGAAACTGGTGTTAAAAAAAAAAAAAAAAAAGCATTTTCTCATTCTCCATCTCCTGTCTCTGCATCTTCTTCAGTTTTACCTCTTGGCCAACCAACCTTCTCTGCCTCTCTGTCCATACAGTAGGAGTGTGGAAGGGAGGCTAAAGGTGAGCAGCTATGTGGTCAAAGGCATGTTACAAAAGCTCTCCAGGGGTACTTTGTAACATCAGTAGAATGGGTCTATTAATAGTTGCCTCTTTCTTTTCAAGATTAAATAATATATGTAATATGCTTAGTACAGCCTGTCTTGTCAGGCAATTGTAATCCTGCCAACATAGCCAAGTGTATTGTCGGGTTAGGGCCCACAGTCCCTTCAAACCCGTTGTACAGGCAGGGTCACAGACCCCTCACATGCCTGGCTGGGTCACCAGATCCCTCATGTGTCTGACTGAGTCACTAGACCCCTCACATGCAGGTCCACAAGTTATGTAATTGGGAAAGATCCCAGGAGGCATTGGCAGATGACATGAGCTCAGTCAGCAGCAGCAGCAGTGGCGGCAGTAGTGGCCTCTAAGGACATCTCGGGGGCCCTGGCATCAACAGCCTCCAGCAGCAGTATCGGCCTCCTGTGGCCCCCCCAGGGGCATCCCGGGGGTGGTGAGGAGGAGGCACTGTGGATCAGAATTGCTCGTCCTTTATACTTTAGTCCAATAACCCAGGACAGCTGGGCACACATATGCAATTACATTAGACAACCAATGAACACCTGGGCACACGTGCATATTTGTATCAAGTGCTCGGCAAGATTCTAAACCCCTTTAGGGATCCTGACCATTTATATTTACTTTCCCTACACAGCCATAACATATAGTAAGCACTGAATAATTTAGCTATTATTACTACAGGTCCGCAATCCATTAGCCTCTGTTTTAAATTCAAGAGCTCTGAAAATTGAAAGTTTTTATGAGATTTTAGCAAAATTATTTAGTGTCAGTCAGCTCTTGACCTGAATTGAGTTGATGCAATCAGAATCTTTATTTCACTTGGTGTGAATTTGCACATGTTTTGTTACAGAAATAGCAGTATAATTGATTACGGTGTGTTGCTTAGACTGCCGAGGATATTGTGCAATATAGGGTGTATGCATGTAGTCTTTCTAAAATCCCCAAATTCTGAATTTTGAAACAGATCTGATCCCCAGGGTTTTGGATGAGGGATTGGAGCTTGTATTCCTACTACTGAAAGTTTTAATACTGGCTTCAGCCTTTGGATGGTAATACCCAGGAAATGCTAAAGTCAGTATTTGGACGTAGTTAGCACAGCAAACTTTCTTAGTGAATCTCAGTCTTAAAATGGTTCTAAGTGTTCCTTCTTTTCAAGTGGAAGGCATTTTATTACTTTAACAATAATGAGAGCAACAAAGTCATGCAACTATAGGCAGTTAGGCAAACAGCTCAAAAAGAGGTACACAATGCTTATTCACTCACTCATCCATTCAATTGTTTATTCATATGCTTTTCAGACCAGAATCTGTTATACTAGATTCTACTTACGCAAGGTCTAAGGAGGGAGGTATGGCCACTGCTAGTCCATTGCCAGGGATATTGTTTGTTTCTTTTTTCTCAAAGTTACTGCTAGCAAGCACAAGTACAAAAGTAATTGCAGAGAACCAGTGTCAGTGTGCCATTTGTGCCACTTGGAAAGTGGACTCTCAAGTTTTTGTGGCTCTACTTCAGCAATAGCATGGACCTACAGGATTGGACAGCGTGACTATCTCTTACATGCTTGCCGTCTGGCTCACCCAGGAAATCTGGTCTCCGAGTCCAACTCTCTGGCAAAGAGAACTATGCAGAATGGATTTTAGTCTAATTGTGTCTGCTTGTTGCAATGCAATGTCCTTAGCCTCCCAAGGGCTCTGCCCCAGAGCCTTGCCTACATAGCCAATTCCATTTGGCAAGCGATGTCTCTGACAAAGCAGTGAGCTTGGCCCAATTAATGTGCTTGCCTCAAAGTCTGTGGTGTTCCAGGCTGTGGGCCTCAAATTCTTTGGTTTTCCAGGGCTTGGTATATTCTGTGTAGCAGATGGAATTAAGAGACCTGAAATTCCCTATCATAAATGAACACACTGCTCTAAGGGGCTTGCAGTGAACTTGGACAATATCCTTTTCCAGATACCATTTTCTATATTAATAAAGTGAGGAGGTTGACTAAGACAGTGATTTAAAACTTTGTAATAGCAGCAGAATCATTTGTATCCAAGAAAGCTAATACAGGAGCCCAATGTGCTTCACAGTTCATGAAGAATTACCACTTGTAGTTCCTCAAACTCTCTCATGCCTTGTACTTATGCACATGTATTTTCTTTGCAAAGAATGTCCCCCCATAACTTTCTCCAAATCTAGCACAACAAGAACCTGTTTTTTGAAGCCTTTCCTGAGTCTCTCCTCTCCCCCTAAGTGTTAATCATTCATTTGCTCATTAATTCATTCAGAAATGTAAATTTAACTTCTACTATGTCGCATGATGTACTGTGCTATAAGCCAGCAATACACAGCTGAATGTCAGAGTCCCAGCCTTTAAAGATTCACGGTCTGTTAGGGAGATGTATCTGTCAGGGTCCTGGTAAGAAACAGGTGACCCAGTCAAATGGAAAAGATGAGGATAATCTATTGAAGGGAATATTTACAAAGCTATGGACAAAGGGTAAGAAAAACCAACAAAGGAAGGGGAAGGAATGAAGAGGGGAAGCTTGAGAAGGCAGAGGGAGAGAAAGGAACCCAGAGGGAGCCACTGCAGTGGCAGGAGAAGACCTTCCAGCAGGAGCTTTGGCCTTGGGGAGAGGTAGTCTAACAGGAAAGGACCCAGGGGAATAAATACCTGCCCTTTACTCTCCTCCAAGCCCCCAAATATAGGACAGAGCTTCCTACTTGTCAAACCCTAGCAGAAGACAAGGTAAGCCATTGGAGCCGCCCCTAAAAGTCAGCCTCCCAAGACCCAAAAAAGTTGTTTTACAGATGAAAACACTAAGGTACTGCTATCTCTTGAAGGTTTGTCCCCTCCCAAACTCATGTTGAAATTTGATTACCATTATAACAGTGTTAAGAGCTGGGAACTTAATAGGCAATTAGGCCATGAGGGCTCTGCCTTCAAGAATGGATTAATGCTGTTATCTTGGGAGTGGGTTCCTGATAAAAGGACAAGTTCAGCCCCCTCTTGTCTCTCTCTCCTGCCCTCTCTTTACCCTTCCACAATGACATGCCTTCTGCTGTGTTATGATATAGCAAGAAGGTTCTCACCAGATGCTGGCACCTTGATCTTGGACTTCGTAGCTTGCAAAAATGACTATGAGAAGTGGATTTATGTTTATTATAAACTACTCAGTTTGTGGCATTCTGTTACAGCAGCACAAAGCAGACTAAGACAGGTGCTAAGAGGTTAAGCGCTTGGCCAAGATCACCCAGCTGTTAAGTGTTAGAGGTAGTGTACAAAACCAGGTAGCCTCAGACCAGAGCCTGCAGTCTTATACTTGAAGCAATGCTCTGCTATGGTAGAGGAGTGTGAAAGGATAGGGAAGGTACAAAGAAGGTGATCAGCTCCATATGAGTGGGCCCTGAGGGGTATATAGAACTTTGCCTGGCATATTAAAGATGGGGCTCTGTAGGAAGAGAAAGTGAACTCATAGCTGGAAGAACAGGATGTGCAAAGACATGTGCATTTACAACAGCATTGGTGAGGGCCAAAGGGCTCACTTCGGTCGAGTGTGAGGAGGAATTTAGATGTATGTAGGAAACGAACCTGAAGTGGCTATACATCAGATCACAAAGGGCCTTGAATGTTATTCAGTGTGGTTTGGATTTGATACTGTAGACAAAGGAGAGATCTCAAAGGTTTTTAAGCAGTGGAATAAAACAAGCAGATTTGCCCTTTAGAAACATTGCTTTCATGGCAGTGTGGAGAATGAATTGGAGGTAGGCAAGATAGAGGACGGAGACCCGAGGAGTTAGAAGTCTATCACAACAGTCCAGGAAAAATGTGATCAGGACGTTACTTTAGGCAGCAGCAGAGGGCAAGGAGAGAAAGGCACAGATTCTATGAAGATTTGAAAGGAAGGAATAGCAGGGATTATTGGTCAAGTGGATGTGGGTGTTGAGAGAAAGGGAGGAGGAGCCCGAGAGAGTTCCCACGGTTTTGACTTGCAGAATTTCTATGCCGTGTAGATGCTTCTACTTCTATTATTTTACTTCTGATACAATTATTTTTATAGGCCATCTATTGAATGCCTTCTCTGAGCTAAAATCTATACTAGATGCTATGGATAGAAAGATGAGCTAGACAGAATGTTTCCCCTAGTTAAGGAGATAAACATATATGTAAATGATTTCAACAAAATGTAATAAATGTTATCATAAAGATATGCACAAGAATCACTTTCTACTGTAATTATTCATTTACACTGCCTAGAGCATTTCTTATTCATCTCTGGGTCCTCAGTGCTATGGCTGTTGCCTTTCACGTAGTAGGGGTTAATCAAGTATTGAAGTGGGTTGGATCCTTGGCACAGTACTGTTAAGATCAGAATTGGCTCCCAGGAGTCTTATAGAGCTCATATTTATTTGAGGGTGAGTAGAGTATTCTAACCCCAAGACTATGTATATTCTTGACCTGTTTTATTTCATGTCTATAAAAATGCCCATTGAAATACGGCAGGAAACACAAGAGCAGAGCCTACTTGACTTCAGGAAACTCCTCCTTGCTATCAGAATCAGTGGTTTCAGAAAATAAAGCCTCCAACGCTTATCAGAGAGCAAGCTCCACCCAGGCCAAGACAAAGTCCTTTCCACCTTAACCCAAAAACATACACGGTGAACCTTCTCAACTGCTCTCACTAGACCAAAAATAATATGGTGAAATTTTACCCTGTATAATGATGTGTTCATTATCATAAGCTTCATAGTATGTACTTAGTTCTAGTAATTTCTGCAGGTCTTTATTTGAGACAAAAGAAATACATGCTATTTATAGTTTCACCTCCCCACCCAGGATGATCTACTTTTAGTTATTGTAGAAAATTTTATGTGGGTTATCCGAAAACCAAATTGTCCAAAACTCAACAAAATGTTCATGCACCAAACTCTGGTCTATGCACTTCACAGAAAGCACAAGGTGTGTTCTGCCTTCCCCAAGAGAACAGACATAATTCAGTGATTCATTCTCACTTTTGACTATTGGATTCAGTAGGGTCTGGTTCCTAAGGCCTTGACTGAGACTATTTTGAAAATATACAAATATGCAAACATATACGTTAAGTCATTGTCCCACTTACTAGAGCTGGATAGCATTATTTGATGTTAAGAATTTAGTTGCTGAAAACAACCATATTTTTTATGCTTATATATTCTGTGGGTCAAAAATAAGCATAAGGAAGTGTGGGAATAGCTCTGGCCTCAGATGGAGAAACCCAAAGGCCAGAGTTGGCCTGATTTCTAGAGTTTGCAACTATCTGAAGGATTTCTTTCTGGATGTCTGCTTCCTGGGCTGGATGACTTGGAGACTAGGACTGCTGATGAGAAGACTACACCCAGCCTCTCCATGTAATTCAACTTTCTTACAGCATGGTGGCCTCAGGGCAGTTGGATGCCTTGTACAGAACTCAGGAAACATGAGTGATTTCAAATACAAGGCAGAAGGTGGATGACCTGTTATGACCTTACCTGGGAAGTCATACAGTGTCCCTTCCACTGTAGCCCATTGATTGAAGCAGTCACAACCCTGCCCAGCCAGATTCAAGGGGAGGAGAATTACACTTCACATCTTGATGTAGCATGTCAAGGTCACATTGAAGAAAAGCACATATAATGGAAGATATCTTTGGAAATTGCAATTTGACCCAGCTATCATAATTTAATATAAATGGAATAAAATTTTCTTTCTCAAACACTGCTACTATTTTTGTAATATTTTCATATCCAATACTGTAAGTCACAATGTTCAAGTTCTCAGAGGTCTTATGCAGTTGAAAGCACTGGGTTTCTGAAGATGACAGTGTGCTTTCTAATTATCCTGGAAAAAATTGTATAGTAAGAGTAAATGGTTTCAGTTTGAGCTATCTCCAAATGCTACTTTGGAGCAGATATAGAGCATGGAAAAGTCATATTTTTCAGAACTGGTAGGGCACATGCATTAAAAATTCTGATCTATGGGCCGAGCCCGTGGCGCACTCGGGAGAGTGCGGCGCTGGGAGCGCAGCGACGCTCCTGCCGCAGGTTCGGATCCTATATAGGAATGGCTGGTGCACTCATTGGCTGAGTACCGGTCACGAAAAAGACAAAAAAAAAAAAAAAAAAATTCTGATCTATCATAGCACTGTTACAGAGGCCTTATTTTTAAATACCTTGTAGTGGATTGAATTAAGTCCCCCCAAAACTCACTGAAGCTTGAATTGTGTCCCCCAAGCTTATGTTTTAGAATCTTAGCCCTCACTGCGGCTGTTAAGAGGGTGGGAAATCCTATTGTGGTAACTGAAAGGTGGAGCCTTGAAGAGGTGATTGGATTGTAGGACCGTGCAGTAGTGAATGGATTGAAAATAGTAATCAGGGGCGTGGTTGTGAGGGCTTTAAAAGAAGAGGAGAGTCTCTCTTTCTGCTCTCTCTGCTTTCACTATCTTGCAATGTGAGACCCCTGGGTCACTGTCACCACCACCAGATGGACTTTGGACTTCCCAGCCTCAGAAACTGTAAGCAATAAATTTTGTTTTCTTTATAAATCACCCAGTTTCAAGTATTTTGTAATAAGCATCAAGAATGGACTAATACATACCTCCTCATCTGTTTTACTGCCTTCGTAATTTAGTACTTCTATTTGTTTATTTTATAGTCATTCCAACATGTTGCCTGATAGAAATGGAGTGAAAATGCCATCTAAGTAAGGACACAGGAGAGGAGCAGTCCTTGTCCACCAGGAGGTGTGAAAACATTCCCAGTGGGATGGAGGAGCCAGAGACAGAGAAGGCAGTGAGCGGTGCTAGGTCAGGTGTGAGCGATCCCTAGCATTGCTGCTGAATCTGTGGGGTGTGTAGTTAGAAAGAACCATAGGGTTTGGGGAAAATCTGAAGTAGAGAGGCTTTTCTCTGCATTATAGAGGCATAGGAGAATTTCAAGACTTTAAGGAATTCTTCTGAGGGAATCCCTATGTTCAGAGAAAGATGGTGCTACATGGGGTGGGTCAGAATCGCGGAGGAAGCATTTAGCTGGGAAGGCCTGAGGGACGCCCCACAGCCCCACAGGGGTTGCTAAGATGCTAACAACCTGGGACCTGGGAAGGACCTGGGACTGGGACTTGGAGACCACAGGGAACAGAAACTACAGGCTTCTGCCACAGTTGTGTCCATGATGCTCAAAGAAGTGACCACACAGTGACCCCTACTATGATACCCACTTGGAGAGTCATCACAAGAAAGCACCAGATATTCCTCTCTTCACAGAAAATGATACTCAAGTACTGTTCCTTCCTCCACTACAAAATTATCAGTCTCCTGGAGAAGAAGGCAAGAGAAGGGGTGGAGGTGGGCTCTGGGAATCCAGGACTGACTATACTTAATTAACCTGAATTAAGATTTGTCCAAAATAGACTGAGTTTATCCTAAAGAGACCATTTATGCAAAAGATAGTGAGATACCTTGAATGGACAGATTGAATTTCCCTATTCCACCACCAAGCAGGGACTGGGGTGGGGTTGGGGTAAAGGAGGCAGGAACAGGATGAGATGTGTTTAAAAACAGAGAGCATTCCTTTTTCTTTCCACATTGGAATTGTAGTAGATTCTTGTGGTCATGCTGCCCAGTCACCACACTAAACTTTACTGATCTATTCTGCAGGGCAGGGAAAACTTTCATTGGCTAGGACCCTGCAAGTTAGACTGACAAAACACGGATAAGACAAAAACAAACAGAAGTTTATTAACAGGTGTATCGCTCACACACGGGAGCACTCGGTGAGGGCTAGAACTTGGGTTTATACAACTAGCTTCGTAGGAGGAAGTGGGGAGGGCACTGATGGAAAAGTAACTTTTTGGAAAAATAAGTGGACCCCTAGGAGAGTAGATGGGAGATATGACAGTCATGTAACAGTGTGTGTTAGGTGTCCTTTCCTGTTATAAGAGTTCATCTTGATTCTTTTGGTAGGCTCTGCCTATGGGCAGATAAATGGAGTTCAGACAAAGCCTCCTCCTCCTTTTGTTGAGTCTCAAATGTCTTCAGCTTAAAATAATCCTTATGCCAGGGTGGCATATTTTGGGGCGGCATACTCTGAACCCTTTCGTTTCATACAACTCTGTCCCTACTAGACCCCGAGTTCACTGGGGGCAGGACTCTCTCGTGCATCTTTCTCTCTCCAGGCTTGTCCCAGAGGAGACACTCCGTCATTTCCTACTGAGAGAATAAATGGTCCTCGTGGATACCAATCCACAGAGAGGGCTCAGCCGCAGGTTACTTTCGGTTTCTGTAACTAGTGGGTAAACAGGCCAGATTCAGATACATAGCAGAAGTCTCCAAGTTTGAAAACTCATTTCGCAGTCCTCTTCCAGCCTGGCCGTGTGACTTCACCTTGAGTTATGACACAGTTGCATAACTGAGCTCCCCAGCAGAGCACTGCACTTGAAGCTGAGTCGGTTTTGTTCAAACGAAACCCAGATTCTAGGTTCATAATGAAGGCACCCCAGAGCTATTATCAGTGTCTATCGTGGCTTTGGTGTTGATAATGAGCATGTTCAAGTACATTTCATTCCTCTCTCTGTTTTAATCTCAACAGCACTCTGGTTACAAAGCAGTGACCATGGCCTCTTCTCTCCTGCTTTTGTCTGCTTCGGTTCTTTGCAGCCTGTTCTTGGGTCAAGGGTGAGATTCCATTCCTGGTTCTCAGCTGTAACTCACCTGGAACAAACCCTTCTTTGCTTTTCCTGTCCCCATTTGTGCTTTCAAAAAAGACAGGCTTTGGGATTACTCCATGTTCTGTCCTAGAAAATTTCTTTTCACTCAAGTCTGTAAAAGGAATGTTCAAAACGTGATAACTATATTCCTTTTGGTCACACCCCACCCAGCCATATGTTGTTGTTTTTTCAGCACACTTAGATTTTTTTGCAGGATGGCAATATGTTGTTTTTTTGGGTTACCGCTTGTTTTGGAGTGCTTTTTTTTTAGTCCTGTGGTCGTGAGAAATATGCCACATTTCTGAGATCAGCCTCCTTGACCAGACCCCACATTTCATGGGAGTTGGCCAGTGTCTGACTAAAGAATTTCACGATAGGAGAAAGTGCTTCTTTTTTATGTCCTGGAAGGTCTCCAGATATGGATCAAGAAGGCAGTTAGCAAAGCAATCATATTTATTCCTAAAAGTAAAAATGGTCCCCAGCCCAGCCCAGCCCCAAGTCACTGATAAAATATGTCTCTGGTTTTGTTACATGTCTGAGTTCATGTTTCCACCCTCACATACGTGTATTTGTAGGGATGAACTTTCATTCCTGTTTAACTATTCCAATATTTCTTCTATTTTATTCCTATTCTTATGTATGCCTTGACTAGGACACATACTTTTCTTCCCTGTGCCTGTCACTCCTCCCCCTCTGAAGAAATCATAATAACAACACTATTTATTGAGAACTGGACTGCAAGATCTTCAATCTTCACAGCCCCTTGGAGACAAAAAGGCTGAGAGATAGTTAACTTGCCCAATCACAGAGCCACCAAGTGGGAGAGCTGGGAATGCACAGCCTCCTGGTGCCACATTCTGTCTCTGTCTCTATCCCCTGTCCCTGGTTCTTCCCAGTCAAACCAAATGTCTGTACTAGGACTAGCTCACAGATTTCTTCTTCAATAAAGCCTGTCCAGACCCCCACCCATGTGTGTGGCCCTGCTCCTTTGAACCTCTGTACAGACACCTCCATTTACAATCAGACTCTTAGATGGGACATTTCCATAGCCATCTTAACTTTCACCGTTTATATATGTGTTAACTTCCCCAGCTGCATTGGTAAGCTTAGTAAATGCAGGGCCTTAGTCTTGTTTGTGGCTTTATCCTGCCAAATGGTTAGTTAGTTCTATGGGTTCTGGAATCAGATAGGCCTGAATTTGAACCCAGAGCAATTCACTTTCATGAGCTAAGGTGCAGTTTCCTCATATGTAAACAGAAATATCAATGCCAAACAACAGAGTTATTGGGAGAATCAAAATAATTGACTATAGGTTAGGAGCTAGACATTAGTCCTTTAAATCCCACAATTTTTAGAAAATTTGTATGGTTCTTTAGGACTTCATTTCTAGAACTGTCAATCTTTATCAATGTCATGCCTTGTCAATACATTCATTTCCCAACATAAATCCTGGGGCAGCATGGTGCACCTGGTTTTTCTGGCATCTGACCTGCTCCTGTCTAGATTGTACCTTGATGCAGGGAGAGGCCTCATTCTTGCTGGAATACTCAAGGGAAGAAGTGATTTTTTTTCTTGAGAGTGGTTAGTTGTAAATTTAACTGATCCACTATTATTTCTTGAGCACCTTCTGCATGCCAAGCTTTATTCTGTCATAACAATTATTTATTTAACCAAAAAATATAACTACTGCTATAGTAATTATAATATGTACTGGTTTTATCTCCTCACGTTCTATCAGCTCTTTGTGAACTTTTTTTAATCCTTACAACAACCCTATGAGGATGGCACAGTTATTACCCCCACTTTGCCGATGAGAAAAATGGACTTTCAACAACTTGCAGAAGTTTGCATTTTTAGTACGAAGTGAAGCCAGAATTTGAATGCTGGTCATCATCGGATATGTCTGCCAAGCAATACTGACCCTTTTTCATATTTATGGTAAAAGTGGATTGTTACAGCAGTCTGTGAGGTAGGTGAGATTAGTAGTGTTTTGAGATGAGGAAACAGGCTGGGAGAAGCTGAGGGCTTGTCCAAACCCACCTGCCTTGAGAGTAACAATGCAGGCTTTGAGCCAGGCCCACTGAGGGTGGGGCTCCAGCCCAGGGCCTTTCTACGCCACTATGACTTGAACTCTTCTTCATAGGGTAGGATGGAGGAACAGGGGACAGAAGGAAGGGCTCCCCAGTTGCACTATCAAGGAGCAGTTAGTGGTGTCTCTCCAAATATTTATTAGAGATGGCAGAAACTCAATTATTTTTACTTTGATTTAACTGTCAGCCTTAAACTTTTGTGTCAAAGTCCTGAGGACAAAATTTTGAACTTCACAGATATACAAAATATACCTCCCCACATACACAAAAATAGTTATGCTGTGGTAGAATGTGCTAAGAAAAAGTACTTTGGCTAAGGCTTGATTTTGGTTTATAATATCCATACTCTATGCCTTAAAATTTTTCATTTTCCTCTCTTTGGGCAAGCTGTGTGCCCCGTGCAGTCATGGGGCACAGCGCTGGCTCCTGAGTTGCACTGAGCTGTCACAGGCAGGTGTGAGAGTTGCCCCTGTCACATGAGTACTTACAAGACCAAGTTTCTATTAAATCAGGAGATCTCAGGCCGAGAAGGTTGCAAGTTCATCTGTGATCGTCCGCTCTGCTGATGCATTGTCTTTTTTCCTTGTACATAAAAAATTAAAAACTTCTCGAATCATCATTTACTTTGCATCTAGAGATGCTATTATGGTATTTTCAGGCTGCCATTGATGTTCTGGTTTGGAGACGATCAGAGCTGAGCCGAGAGGGCTCCACCGACTGGCCCTCTCATGTACAGGAAGCAAAGGCCTGGCCATGGGCAGCACACATCCTGTGACATAGAAACTTTAAAGTACAGAGCTGGCCTTTTATGTTGGCTCCAGGACTTTTGTTCCTGCATTCCTTTGTTCACAAGGTTTTCTTGGATGAAACTGTCCTTTGCTATCAAATTTTCAATTTTACCTTTTGTGGTCTCACTCATCCTTCAAGGATTAGTAGAATAGCATATGTTGTGGAGAAAATAAGAAAGGAAGACAAAGGGGAATAAGAGGTGGGGATAGGATTTAATTTTAATTAGCATGGAATGAAGTAGGAAGGTGGTATGTGAGCAAAAGCCAAAAGGAAGCCTGATTATCCAATGAGGAATTGGTGGGTGAACCCTGCCGTGTCCCTAAAAATGCTTTTGAAATACAAAGTATTTTTTATAAACTATGTTACTTTCCTTCAGGAGGGAAGGTTTCTAGAGAAACACAAATGCTATCCTCGATTATCAAAACATGCAGATAAGCCTTGGTTTATCAGATGGCATAGCTGGGTCTTTAAGTAATGCCACCAAGAAACTGAGAAATGGTTCTAGAATACAAGCCCTGCTCAGAAGGATATCACAGTGAGTGTGTTAGTTTCCTGCAACAGCTGTAAAAAAAATTACACAAACTGGGAGGCTTACAATGACAGAAATATATTCCCTCAGAATTCCAGAGGCCAGAAGTCCGTAATCGAGGTGTCAGCAGTGCCATGCCATCTGCCAAGGCTCTGGGGAGAATCCTCCCTTGCCCCTTCCAGCTTCCGGTAGCTGCAGGCTTTACTTGGCTTGTGGCTTCATTATTTCCTTCTCTGTCTTTACATGGCCTTCTCCTCTTCTCTACGTGTCTCTCCTATGAGGATACTTGTCACTTGATTTAGCATCCGCCTAGCTGATCCACGATGATCTCATCTTGAGGTCCCTAACTTAATTACATCTGCAAAGACCCTTTTTCTAAATGAGGTCATATTCACAAGTTCTGGGGGTTAGAAAACAGATATTTCATTTTGGGATCCACCATTCAACCCCCTGACAGGGAGTTCCTGGTAGAAAAAGATAGCTTGAGGGCAAGAGCTACTCATGCTAGAACAGCCGTGCAGAATAACTGGAACAGAGATTTGCTAAGGGGAGAGAAGCGTGCACATTCGTATCTGGCTACCACATATTCCAAACTGAGGAGTCAGTTTGCGAAGTCTCTGGCTTCTAGGGAACTCAAGCTCTCGCTCTGTCTTTCGCTCCCTCAAAGTGAAAAAGCTCAGTAAGTTCTTCTTTGTCAGGTAATCCTCTGGTTGGGGTAGCTGTTGACTTAAGTTTCTCCTTAGCATTGTGGATGCTGGTAGAGCTTGGGAGGATGATTGAAATGATATAAATCAACCTTGTTCTGTTAAACCCTAGTGACTTTTTCAGAGTCACGAAGCAAGTAATGAGATGAGACCCTAGAACCATGGTTCTAGAACTTGGGCACATGGCTTCTTCATCACCTGCTTTCTGCTGGCAACTATTCCTGCTGTCTCCCGTCTCTCCTTTTTTAGGTAGAGAAGGTTGAATTTACACCATAACCCTTCACAAGGTAACATTTCCTCAATTCTTCTCTAATCTCTAATTCTTAACTCTTTTATGTTTCTGACATATATGAGGGGATTCAAAAGTCAGGTAAGCATTTTTCAACTACCTTCTTTTAAGTTTTGCTTATGTTCTAGATCTCCTTTGGGATGCTATTTCTGTTTTCTTTGGCAGCAGCTAAGATTTCCATTTTCATATTCTGTTGTAAGTTCTATCATAGCTGTTATGTTAATGGATGTTATAGGAACACACCAAAGGTAAACCTAAGTCAGCCCTGTTGGGTTTAGAGAAAGCCGGATGTAACCAGGAAGTCCTAAATGCTGAGTAGGAGTCATCCATTGAATGAGGACATTGGTGTGTATGAGGGCGGAAGAGCAGAGAGGAGGGAAAGGTGTTTCAGGCAGATGAAAAAACATGTGCAAAGATCTAGACTGGGAGAATGTATAGTGCTTTTTTGGAACTGGCATTGAAGTTTGGTATGGCTGGAGTGCTGAGCGGTACAGGTTTGTATGTGTGTGCACGTGTGCATGCATGAAATAGGAACAGGTCGTAGGAACAGAGACAAAAGGTGAGGTAGGAGAGGTAGGCAAGGGGGATATCATAAAGGGCCATGTAGGTCAGGCTAGGAAATTTGAGTTTATCCTGGAGGCAATGGGAAGCTTTGGAAATGGCAGGATCAGGTTTACACTGTAGAACAACTTCTCTAGCTATATATAATAAGGGGATTAGAGAGGGCAAGATGAAAAGGGCAAGGCTGTTTAAGAGTTTAATTATGGTAACAATAACAATGAACATTGTTTATATCAGGCACTGTTCTAAGTGCTTTATTTTCATTCTCTTGTGTAATCCTCACAAGAACCTCACGAGATAGGTACTATTACTCTTACCATTTTGCAGATGAGGAAACTGAGGTGCAGTTGATCATAATCACTCTGTTGTGTGGAAAATGGATTAGGTGGTGGGCACGAGTGGATGCAGGGAGATCAGTTAGGAGTTTTCAAAAGTCCAGGCCAGAGATGACAGCACCTTGGACTAGAGACATGAGAATAAAGATAGAGAGCCATGGACACATTTGAGAGATTTGAAGTAAAGCCTATAGGACTCGCTAATGGACTAGATGTTGGAAAATGGAAGAATCAAGGATTATTCCCAGGGCATTGGCTTAAACAGATAGGACGTGGTACCATTCTGAGGTCATAAATAGTTTTGTAGAATAAAATAGGAGTTTGGCTTTAGAAATTTTGTGCTGTGGAGGCTAAACTTACTTCTACCAACACACGATATTTATTCTGTGAACAAAAAGTATACCCTTTTCCTGTCCATTGTTTTAGCCTTATGTTTAATACGGATATACCTAACCAGCTCCTTGTGGGGAGCTGTGGTGAAGGTTCTCAAAAACGCAAGTGCAAAGCCTTCCTGAGAAGTGCAAAAAAAAAAAAGTGCTCCCTCCTTCTGTAGATTGGATCCTCCCTTCCACCACCACCCCTCCCCACAACCTCATTGGAGCTTCAATCCCCACAGTAACTGCTGAGGGCTGGGAATCCTATCATGGTAATTGAAAGATGGGGCCTTGAAGAGGCGATGAGATTGCAGAAATGAGGCATAATTAATGGGTCAAAAATGGTGGTCAGGGGCTTTGTTCTAAGGGCTTTAACGAGAGTGAATGAGGAGGTTAGTCTCTCTGCTCTCTGTGCTTCCACCATCTTGTCATGTGAGGGGACACTGTTGCCATCACCAGATGTGTTCCCAGGACTTTGGACTTCCCAGCCTCAGAAACTGTAAGCAATAAAGTTTGTTTTCTTTATAAAATACCTAGTTCCGTGTATTTTGTCATAAGTAACAGAGGCAGACTCATTTACCTCCTCTTTTACCAGTGCACACTCGCTCGCTTGCTTTCCCCTACCCCCACCCCCCCAGGGCTATGACATGTGCTGCATACCAGGTAAACCAATAATGAATAATATGAACAACTGTAGCAACAAACTTACACTTACGGATACAGAACCTGTTAATATGACCTTTCTACAGTCTGGGTGACGCTAGATAACTTACCTTATACTCAACTTGAAGAGTTCTGTTTGTTTGTTTGTTTCAGGCATGCCATCGATTTCACAGATGTATACTGAGCTCCTGGTATGTGCCAGGTACTGAGCTACTATTTGACCCACTCACAGGCAGCAGGTCCATCCTCAGCCAAACTTAGCAGGCTGGAAGGAGAGTCAAGACACTGCAATTAACAACATTCAACCAAGTGTGGCTCCTCCGGCTGCTCCTTTGTATCCTCACGTTCACTTCTACCTCGGGCTGTTCCCCGGCTCACTGTTGTCACCTCGTGACCTATTTATTATGTAAAAGTGTAATAAGTGGAAGTGGAAGGATAAAGTGACCCTTTCCATCTCCCTCCCTAGACAAGTTGAAGAGGACATTGGCTAATAATTTAATTGAGTTGTTATGAGGGGTAATCTTTAAGCTGTATTTGGGTCATTGTGTAGCAAAAGAAGAGGATATTAAGTTCAATTTTGGGATACTCGAACTCATCAGCTTGTAGATGTTCTAAGTTCTGGATCCTTATGTCTAACTGTCTACATTACACCTCCACTGGCTTATGAATAAGCATACCAGACTTAACTACCTAAACAGAACTCTTGAATTTTCCATCCTATCCCACCCCCCACCATCTACCACCCCGAGCTGGATAAAGAGCACCAGTATCCACTAGTTACACAGGTCACAACCCTAGAAATAACCCTTGATTCTTTTAATTTCCTCACACTCCGCGTCGACCCCACCAACAAGTTCTGTTGACTCTAGCCTCCAACACAAATTCCCAAATCTGATCACTTTTGCCACCTCCATGGCTACGACCAGGATTCCAGTTTCCATGAGCTCTCTCTAGCTTCCTGGCTGGTCTTCCTGCCTTCCGTCTTGCCCCTCCCCGTCCTGTGGTCCATCCACTACACAGCTGCCAGAGCAATCTCGCTAAAACTTCAAATAGATCATGCCACCTACCTCCTTTACAACTCCAGTGATTTCCCATTGCAACTGGAATGAAGACCAAATGGATTCCCACAGACTAAAGAGACCTATCTGCTGCGGCTCCTACATGCCTCCTGACGCCTCTTCTTCTCCTCACCTCCTCACCTCATCGATGAGGATCCGTCACACTGGTCTTTCTATTCTTCATCCTTGCCAAGCCTACTCCTAGCTCAAGGACTTTGCATTAGCTATTCCTCCTACTTAGAATGTTGTTTTTCTTACTATCACATGGTTCCTCTTTATCAGGTTTCATGTCTCAATTCAAATGCCACCTTCTCTGGGTGGCCATTGTTGACCACCTGAGCTAAAGCCACAACCCAATCACCTGCTGCAACATTGCCATATTTTATATTCTACAAAGCATTTAAATGTACCTGACATTTTCTTTTTATATTTATCTGTTAATATGTTTATTTCATCTTTCTAACACATAAATTTAAGTTTCTAGAGGGCAGGACTCTGTCTGACTTGTTCATAGTTTTAGCCCCAGCATCTATAACAACAAATAAATATTTGTTGACAGGCAGACTGAGTAACAGATGGACTGACTCTTCTTTATTCCTGGTAGGCCTGAAAGAGAATGGTTAGAATGAATAAAAGACGAAGTGTTTGAATGGATAAAAGAAAGCAAACATATACTGCACACAAATGCAAAATATGGACGCTGTTTTGAGAAAGGCACCTTGCAAATTATGGGGCAGGGAGTCAGAATATTTTTTTAACTCTTAGGAGTTTAGAACATACTGTCTTGAGAACTAATGTTTGTTCCTGGTGTATAGGTGAACACATTTGGTTAAACAGCTACTCACTACTGGAAGAAAAAAGTGGCTAGAAATTCATACCAGTGAGGAAGTCTTAGGAAGACTGGCTTAGGAGGATCTAGAATCACCCTGGACTATCAACTTTTCTTTGAACGTGATGCATCACTGTCCATCGCTGATGAGCTGCTGAAATGAATGCCCAGACCAAATGTCTCAGACTTGTGTAATGTACTAATAGGAATGAGGCATAAATCCTGAGTGAGAACAACCCTTGCAAGAGGGGATGAGATTTCCCATTACTGGGAGAAAATTTTTATGATAAATCAAAAGAAGGAAAGATTGGGAACCTAAGGGTAAGAGAGACAGGTTAGGGGCTGGAATGTGACCACAAGAGAAGTCCCTTTGAAAGTTTCCTCGAGTTCTTACTCTTGAACTTCAGAAGAAAATCATTTACCCAGCCTTAAGTCAGGTAGCTAAACTGAAGGTGAAGTGGTGGAGAATAAAGGGAAAGGGTGGCTGCAGAAAATGAGTCTTCTCTACATGAGGTTCCCTGCAGGAGCTCACATCAGTGGGGCAACATTTAATGGAGGGGATCTTGTTGAGAAGTCCAGGCAATTACCAGCAGCAGAATGGATGAGGATCGAAGGCCAGGCTGGGAGTGACTAGGAGGAGTCTGATTGTGAGGATGAGCCCCAAGAAGCCCACATAGGAAGGGCATGGCTGCAACCTCCAGGGCCCTGTGGTGTATCAGAGGATGTGGATCACCGATGAGGGAGCACGGGAGAAGCAGACCCTTGGTCACATTTGGCCCTCTTCTCTGTTCATCAGGTTTGACCTTACAGCCTCCACTCTCCTTCTTTTTCTGAATTTGCAAGTATTTGCTTGTGCTTGTCTTCAACAGGACCAGCTACATAATTTGGGAGACCCAGAGCAAAATGAAAATGCTGGGCAACCTGTTTAAAAATTTTAAGAACTTCAAGATGACATCAGAGCACTAAACCAAAATCAGGACCCTTCTAAGTGTTGGGGTGCAGAAAGCTGCTACCCCAAAGTTTGGTGCTTTGACATGCTGTAATAAAGAAGCAACCTCAAGGTCACTCTGACTCCCCTCTACCCCCCATACTCTCCCACTCACCAAAGCACAGAATGAAGCTGGTCCCTAATCTGCCTAAGGTCCAGACCTGCCAAAGAAGAAGACAATTACCTCTGGTCTTTCCCTGAGTTTTCGTTAACTTAACTCCTATCACAGGAAAGAAGACTGGAGTCTGTCAACACAACTGGACAAAGTTTTGTCACAAACTGTTGTCTTCTATTTTGGTCCCATTCGGTATTTTGAAGAGAATCATTTATCAGCCATTGTCTGCTCTGTGAGCCAAATAGACTTTGTCCCAGGCCATTGCATGTTCTCCAGGCCCATTGCACCCCCTTAAATATCATTTACTCCTACACCCTGTCTCCCCCTTCCCTAGGAGGATGCGCATACAAGCTCTATACCCCAACGGAAAATTAGGACATTATTCTTTTGTGATTCCCCCATGCTTTGCCTTTTCCCAGCACATTAAATAATAAAATATGTTATGCATTTTCTTCATATTGATCTAAATTTGTCAGTGATTTCTATTAATAAAACTTCGGGGGTGAAAAAGTTTCTTTGGCCCCTAGGTAAGCATAGAGCCCTGTGTGACTGTACAAGACACACCTCCTGAAGCCCACTCTGCTCTATGCTTAGTCCTTCTCTGAGTTTAGAGTCCCAGCTCTGTGCAGCCAGAACGCCAGGAACCCTACATCATCATTTTGGCTCCTTTTCTGAGACCCCTTCACCATCTGTTTCTTAGAGTCCTGACTGTCTTAGTCATATTCAAATTTCATTTGTATTCAGCTTTATATTGTGTTATTTTCTTGAAGACAGAGACTAGATTTAGATAAATTTCAAGCATATACAGTCATGCTGACATGACATGTCAGTGGTTCCCACCTTCTGAATATGGGGACACTAATAAAGCAAGTATTCTTAGCGTATTAGACCCTTCACCCATCTTGGCCTCAGGACAGCCCAGGAAGCAGTCAGAATTTTAGGTGGCTCCTCTAATCCACATCACCTTCTCAGGGCTTTGTTTCAGAGCAGTCTCTTTCCCCATCTACTTCTAGTGACTTCAGTCTCTGATGCTTATTGAGTAAGTGGTACATACAGGTAAATGGGACGCCGGTTATAGTCTCAAAGGTCCAGAAATATTTACTGACCTGACAACACACTGATGTCCTCCTTTAAAATGTTCTACTTTAGAACTCAGAGCATATCTGAGGCCACTGGCACAGAATGTTCCAGAAGATAAGAAAGACCCACAGCCAAGGATGTACTTTCTATCATTCAAAGCTTCTTGAGATAGGGGCTCTTACAGTCTCATTCATGGATTAAAAATTGATCTTAAACACATACTGTTTCACTGCAGGCAACACTTTGGGAGACAAAATCTCCCCCCAACCTTCCACCTTTTGACAAATAATACACATCTCAGACCTGTGAGTCGTGACAAGGCCATCCTGTCACTGGGTGTGAGGTTATTTCCTCCACATCTCTCCCCTACTTGTGTATGTTCCAATCTACCCCTGGGCATTAAGGCAACGTGACATAAGAATATATTTTCTAAATTTGCATAAAATGAGAACTTCACAGATGGGCAGCACATGCTTTCCATAAGTCCAGTGTGAAAATGGCTTGATAGCACTTGTCGCTACACACACTCGCTCCACATTTCTGGCACACATACATCTTAAACAAACAGGAATTGCGACAAGCAAAACAGATGGGCAACAAAAAAAAGTTTCCAAGGCACGCATCCCAAAATTCTTCCTTGAACATAGTACTGTATCACTTGTCACAATAAATCTGAAAGTAGTTTTGGTATTAACAGACAGTCTTTGCTAGAGGGGAAAGCTCAAGATATTCATTTCCATAACTCATGAAGAAATGTTGGGAACACCTTTGCCTCCCCTAATTATAGAGAGACAGGCTCCAAACTGTCCTCCTGTATACTGGGTGACTTGCTAATTGTCCAGAAAGCTTTCTTTGGTGTCCTCTGCTTTTGTCACTACACAGAAATAGAAGTGGTATAACTAGAGAGCAGGTGTGGACTAAAGCATATTTTGTGCTTCACACATTGTCAATCATGGTTCTTGGCTTGTTTCTCTGAAGCTGCACTCTACCAGGTAGCTTGTACCCAGACACATGCACATCCCCACTGAAAGAACAAGACACAGTCCAATGAGAAGTATTGCAAGACCAAAGACAAGCACCACTACAGCTCTAGCTATATTTCTAATATTACATGGAAGAAAATTGAAGGAATATTTGATGCTAAGTCATGAAACCAGCGCTTTGGTATTACCTTATCATGGGTACCTGGGCGAACTTAGTAAACCCCTTCACCTCTCTGGACTTCTGTTGCCTCCTGTATAGTTGGTTCACTAAAAGATCTCTTTCCACACTGCTATCACTGTTATCTTAAACCTGAACATTTGGGGAAATATGAAACAAGTGTCCCTCCAAAGCCTACTGCTGTCCTGAGCACTGATCTCTTTAGGTGCTAGGTAAGAGAGACTTGAGCATCTGTCTCAGGGCCAGACCTCCCCCTGTCATTTGCCCCAAACCTTGAGACAGTCCTCTCCCTCCCCACCACTCCCTTCCACCCACCAGCTGAAGGCAGACTGTAGAGCCTAGAAAAGGCAAAAACAATTGTCCCAAATATGTTTTCTAGATATAGGATTTTTAGCTGGTGTAGGGCTCCAGAATCTCAAACAAAACGTTAAATTTTTCAGAGCAATCTTTTTTATTTTCTGCCATGGAAGCCACAGACGATGATGTACACCATTTACCTCTGTAAGCAGAACATGTCTTAACCCAGGCCATAGCCTCTCGGTGTCACCCAGGAAGACCTATTTGTTTAAATAAGAGTCTTATCTTGGACAGTTCATCAAAACTAAATAATAATATTTTCACCTCTAGAAACTGAAGTCCCCAGCAACCAGCTCCTTTAAAATAGTTTTTAAAATTAAAGTTACTTAGCATTGGGCAACTTTTTTGTATGTTTTAAACTTAAAATAAATAAATAAAATGACTGAAATGTTGCTCATTACTAATGGCTAACATTTATTGGCGTTAGCACACGTGTGATGTGTCAGGCACTGAACCAAGTACTTCACTCACTGAATCCTCAAACAAACCTCAGGCAATGATTATTACAATGATAAGTGGCCTTATCATTTTACAGATGAAGCTATTCAAGCACAGAGACTTAATCAATCGCCCCTGGTCCACAGCTAGGAAGTGGGAGAGCCATTTTCAATCCTGGAAAGTTTCACTGAAGAATTAATATTCTAGCTAGTTTTTGCTGTTTTATTTTTGTTGTGGTTCTTATTTTCTTTTTGCCCATTTTATGTCACAAAACAACTTTTAAAGATTGAAATTGGTATATAGTTGGTCTAATTATGTATCTTCTAACACAATTGTGATAGCCTATAATCAAAATTAACTTTGAGGTGGAAGTCTGGCATTCAACCAGATTCTCGGTCATCAAAGGATGATGTTCATGACTATATTTATGAACAAAATGAATTATAGATTTTTAAAAATAATCTGGAGTAAGAGTTTAAATGGGATTTCTAATTAGCTTTTGGATGTTTATTTATGTGCAATGTATTCTGTATTATGGCTAAAAATTTCCCTTTCGTGGTGCAATTTTGTTTAGCTAATGTGAAATGAGTTTGTATTGCTGGTGATGTTGGGCCCTGACATAGTTAGGCACCAGCACAAATTGGGTGGCAAAGGAAGCCAGTTTAGACAAACAATTTGTCATGGACAATCCACCTGTTGAGCAGTCTAGCAACAGATTTTCAGTAGTTAACCATGGAGATCATTAAATGTCCTGAGAATAACGTTTCTCAAAACATGCTTTACTAAAGTCATTATCACAATTAGAGCATTCAGACTTAGAATTCTTTTAATACTGTTTCTTTTTTTTTAATCTATCTGGTTAATTTTCCAAACTCTAAATTCACCTGGGAAGTTACTTGTGAAAAAATGTCGGTGTGACAACATGGTAGGCCGCAAGGGACAAATTCCAATAATTCAGAACACTATGGTGGAATCTTTTCTTCCTGTTTGCAGGAAAAGGCAAGCTCAGGGAGCCAAATCTCTCATCCAGATAATTAGCAACTACTCAATCTGTTAATTGAGGACACGCGTGCCAAACCTTCTTGGCAACCTCAGGCAAACAGTTGTGGGGTGGTCAGTCAGTCACAGGGAGAGTGCCAGAGCACACTCGGCCTTGCATTAAGAACTTTGCATTAAAGATGGATCAGACGTTTTTTTGACTTGAAAATGTTCTTCAATACATGTAGTAAATCATTAGGAAATTGCTGTTCTTAGTCCTAAATTTGGTGACACTAAGAGCAAAATGAGTTCACTAACCCTACATCTTTTCATGATCTCCAGTGAACAAAATTTTCCCTTCTCTATTTGCACTGTAACTTGGGGCAAAATTTCAAGAGTCAGGCGCTGCTATGGCTAAATGCTGGTAAATTAGCACAGTGTAGGCATGAATGCTAATGGGAACAGGACAGATCCTGGGAAGGCATGAAGGTGTCATTAACAATTGGGATTTTCCGGAAAACTCATCCAAGTTTCTAACATATTTCTACAGATTTTAAATGGGTCTCTTCTTTCTGATCATACGTAATCATCACATTGCTAATGCAGAGATTCCCAAACTGAAAACTACCCTAAAGAGGAGAAAGGCAGCGGATCAAGGGAAAGAAGGGACACTGGGCAGAGCCAGGTCAATTCCACCAGGAGTGTCTGGCAAACAAACTATGGACCAAAGTTAGTTTACAGAACAAAAATTATCCAATTTTTGGTACTCCTATAAAAATGTAGACATGTCTCAGCCAAAGCCAAAACCTCTTTTTGAGCATGATGCTGTTCCCATGAACAAAGTGTGCATTGCGTGGTTCAAAATGCTTTTCTAAGAGCAACAGACACACCTGCTCGATTTGATTTGAGCTCAATTGAAAAAGTAGGCACAGGCATTGAAAACGTGAAGGCAAGTTCAGGGTTAAAAGTGGCCTAAACAAGAGCAGAATCTCTGCCTGCCTGCCAATTGTGAAAAAAGCAATCATATAACTCTGTGTACACTGTACAAAGACCTATTGTGAGGAAACGTGCATGTGAGCCTTTCAATGCTAAGGTCAGTTTTTGTGAGCTACAGCTCCAGGACAACCATGCTTGTGAAACACACGACAAACAAGTAAGCTGCAGCTGCAGCTTATGTACACAAGCATACCTCAACTGCAACACATCTGAAGGGTTCTTAGTATGTTGTTAACTACTTTACAGTTTAGAAAAAATAGTACATGACATTTGGAAGTGAAATGATATGTGCAAAACATGACTCAGACGGCGCTGCTGCTTTGTGAATGAACTATGTAGTCTGAACAACTTAGATCCAAGGTTTGCTGCCATCAGCTCTTCAGAGGCGCACAATGACGCTCCCAAAGCACCTGATATTTTAACTTTATAAACCACTCAAATTAGTAACATTGCTGCTGATGCATTGGAAGCAAGAGACAGCTTACTGAGAGAGAGACAGAGAAAACCTTGAGAGAGGGACATACGGATCTATACTGCAACAGACAGACTTGCTAGACTCGTGCGTCCTTTGTCCTGTTCACCTTGGTATTTTCAGCACATAGCAGGTGCACAATAAACACTCACAGGCTCTGGGGTCGGCATGACTGCTGAAGTCCCCACTGTGGCACTGACACAGTCGTCAGACGTGGGTGAGCTTGGCCGCCAGGCTGTGGGGAGAGGCAACTGTGACAGTCACTCCCATCGTAGCACCCTGCGAGCCCGCCACACGTGGCTGCTTTGGTGATGAAGGTGATAATTTGGATTACTTGGGTCCTTTGAAAAAAATTCCAGATCTTTCAAGCCTACCACGTTCCCACTAGAGAAAGAACTGGGAGTTGTGTTTCGTCTTCATAGCACAGGGTCGAGGATATACTCTTTTTTCTGGCTAAGATTTTACAGGGGTTTAGAAAATGGTGTCTTATTGGAATTCTTCTTCAATGTGAGCATTTTGAAGACACATAGGCTACAAGGACACTGTGCAATAATAACAGTCATTTCTATCCACCTAAAATAATGATGAAAATCCCACTCTTAAATTGTACCTCACAACTAATTTTAGACAGCAAATTATCAAGTATTTGTTGGGCAAATATGGCTTTCCTTTAGAGCACAGTGTTATAGCACCAAAGGCAAGGGTTCTGATCCCCATACTGGCCAGCTGCCAAAAAAATAATAATAAAATAAGATAAATAAAATAGCGTCTTTTTTTGGCTGAAAATATTTTCATAATACTCAATCAATATATAGTGAATAAATTTAAATGATGTTTTACCTCAGTGAAATATCTTCCTAATTAAGTTATTTTTAAATTGCATTCAACAGATATTTACGAGGCATCTTCTAAGTCCAAATTCTGCTGGACATATTGTGTTATGCATATGACATATTCCCAGCACCTTACTTGCTCTGGGCTCTTCTCAGACTTCAAAACAGGCCTTATGAGCCCTTCAGAAGGGCTTGGCTGTCTTCAGAGAAGTGTTAGCATGTAGACAGGCAAACCTAAAGAGGCACCAAATGGACACCCCACGCCCTGTGGGCCCTCTCTAAAACAACAGAAATTTATTGTCTCATTCCTGGAAGCAAGAATTCCAAAACTGAGGTGTCAGCAGGTCCCTGCTCCTTCCGAAACATTCTTTCATGCCTCTTCCCAGCTTCTGATTGCTGGCAATCTTTGGTTTGTAGCTGCATGACTCCAGTCTCTGCCCTCATCCTCACATGGTATTCTCCCATGGTCTTCACCTGCCCATCTTCTGATAAGAACACCAGTCATACCAGATTAAGGGTCCACCCTACTGCAGTATGACCTCATCTTAACTAACTATATCCACAGTGACCCTATTTGTAAATGAGGTCACATTCTGAGGTACTGGAGTTTAGTACTTCAACATATCTTTTTTGGGGTAGACACAATTCAATCCATAATGAAAGTAAACCTTGAAATAGAACTGCATATGTTGCAAAGTCAAACAGAAATAGCAGAATGCTTTTAAGTCTGCAGGCTGTTTGGCTCTTTGGTCAAAGTGTTTTGATTTCTCTGGATGTCTCTAAAAGAATGAATTTTTCGCAATAATTATAAACCTCTCCAATTTGAAATTCAGAGTTGATCTGGGTAGAAAATAATTATAAGCAGCAGTAAATACGTTTGGGGTCCACACATTCCCAGAAAAAGTTACTTATGAAATTGTTAACTACAGTTCTATGTTGAGCCATATTTTTTTTTATTTGAATTATGTTTTTAAAATTTGAATCATGTTTCTTTATGGGCGGCCTGACAAGGCTTTTTGACATAATTTAATAGGGAAATCCTGTGTGGTGATAAGCAGGGAGTTTTTAGTTAGACCTTTTAAATGTATAATTGGAGTTAAATGACTATTTTCTTTTTAGAAAATTTATTAATTTGTAGGGTTTGGGCTTTGATTTGTATTCAGCCAGGAATCAGGAATTTATTGTAGTGTCTTTATTGTAAATGTAAGTACTACAGTGAAGACATCACTGAAAAATTGTTAAAACTCCAAGTAACTGAATATGGGGAAAGAAAGCTGAAGGCATGTATTTTGTGAATCAAAACTTACATTTTTATTAAGTTTAGAAAGAAAAGCTTCAGATGATTGTTTTCTTCTCAACATCTAAAGAGAAATGGAACAGAGTGTTCACTCTGTGCTTATTTAATGTGATTTTTTAAATTCAACATTTCCATGTAAAAGAGCCTTCAAGTCTGAAGAAAAAAAACAAAACGTGAGATAGACTATTCCCTGCCTGACACTTAGTGGTAACTGCAGAGAACTGCAGCTTTTGACCCACAAAGTTCTGTGGAAAAACCACAGGAGGAAAAGTGCATCTTTGACATTTATCTTCCCCACATTCACATGAGCTCTCACATTTTTAAGAATCTGAACGGATCACCAAGAACTGACCCTAAAAGACTGAAAGCTGAACTGTGGTAATCGAACCTGGAAAATGTCTGATTCCTTATAATACCCTCACAAAGACATCCAAAAGCAGTAAGAGACCAAAAAATATGTTTTCCTATTTGCTATTTTAATATCATTTCACTTTTCTCATCTAATTATTTTAAGAAGAAAATAATGAAAATCAATGTAGAACTTTGCAATGAGAAAAAAATCAGGGCAAGAACCTAACAAATAAACAAAAAAACAGATGGGATTATAAATTGGTATCACCTTTTTGGAGACATATTTGGCAATCCGTATGAAAATGTTTTTGTTTAAAATTGCCTCCCTATTCAGAAATTTCATTTCTATGAATTTATCCTGATGAAATAATCATTCATCTAGTTAAGGATTTAAGGATTTGTATAGAAAGATATTCCTATTAGAAAAATTGGAGAAAAAAATCCAAAAATTGAGCTAAGATGATGTAATTTTTACCATTGATATTATTAAAATAATATTGTATAAGAATATTTAATGACATAAAGTGTTCATATATTTTTAACAAAAAAATTGGTTACAAAAATAAGGTCAAAATTCTGTAAGAAATACCTGCCTATTATATAATGTAATACAAGCAGAAAAAAAGACTAAAATATATCAAAACATTAACAATGACTATATCTAGGAAGTGAGAGCATGAATTAAATTGTCATAATAAACAGGAATTATTTTTAAAGAGGAAAAATACCCAATAAAACTATGTTTTCTTAAAACAGCAGAATTATAAAATAGAAGAGTCACTACCAAAGGATAGTGATGGTAAATGGACAGGAGAAACTGATTATTAAAACATGAAACTACAAAGTCATAGTGGCCCTGAATTTGAACATCAAAGGAGGAAATACAGGTGAATCCCAATAATCTAGAATGTGGAGGGCCAGTGAAGATCCAGGAATCATGGACATTTGTGATGAGGCCACATTCTGTTTGAACCAGATTCGTTGTTTAAGCTACTTCTCCATTTTGGTCTTTAAGTGGGACTTCCAACAGGTGGCAAGCTAGCCCAGAAGTCCCATCACCGTGTAGCCTGGGACACATTTCTTAAGCGTTCTGAGGTTTACCAACCAAATTTGAAATATAGGTGATGGAGTTTGGATGTGTTGTCCCCTCCAAAACTCATGTGGAAATTTGATCTCCAATGTGGCAGTGTTGGAAACTGATTGAGTCATGGGGGCAGATCCCTCATGAATGGATTAATGCTCTCCCTGGGGGAGGAGGGGTAGTGAGTGAGTTCTTGCTCTATTAGTTTCCGCAAGAGATGACTGTTTAAAGAACCCTGGCACCTCCTCCCCCTCTCTCTCTTGCTTCCTCTCTCACCATGTGATTTGCTTGTACTCGCCAGCTGCCTGCCATTTTTCCACCATGAGTAAAAGCAGCCTGAGGCCCATGCCTGATGCAGCTGTCCCAGAATCGTAAGCCAAATAAACCTCTTTTCCTTATAAATTACCCAGTCTCAAGTATTTCTGTTATAGCAACACAAAATGGACTAAAACAGAAAGTTGGTACCAGGAGTGGGGTGTTGATAAACAGATACCTGAAAAGGTGGATGCAGCTTGGGAACTGGGTAATGGACAAAGGTTGGAGGAGTTTGGAGGACTTTGAAGAAGAGAAAAGTGTGAGGGAAAGTTTGGAGTGTCTTAGGGAGTTATGAGGTGGTGAGCAGAATGCTGATAGAAATGTGGACAGTAAAGGCCATGTGGATGATGAGGTCTCAGATAGAAATGAGGAACTTATTGGGAATTGGACAAAAGATAACCCTTGCTACACCATAGCAAGGAACCTGGCTACATTGTGTCCATGTCCTTGGACTTTGTGGAAGTTGGAACTTAAGAGTTGTGAACCAGAGCATTTGGCAGAAGAAATTTCTAAGCAGCAAAGCATTAAGGAAGCTGCATAGTTGCTTTTAAGAGCCTACTCTGAGTTATGTTGGCAAAATCATGATGTAATTCCAGAATTTAAAAGGAAATCAGAGCATAAAGATTTGGAAAATTTGCAGTCTGTCCGTGCAGTGAAGAAGCAGAGAGCCAGTGAACAATGCAAGGGTGAAGCAGATAAACTGGTTGCTAAAGACATTATCTTGACAGTGAGGCAGCCAGATGCTAATAGCGGAGAAAATGAGAGGAAAGCCCTGCAAGCATTTCAGAAGTCTGGAAGGGTGCCCCACCCATCACAGGCCCTGAGGCCTAGAAGGACTGAGTTATCCTGGAGGACAGACCTGGGGCACAGCTGCCCTCTGGATCCTGCTCCGTGCATCCCAGCTGCTCCAGCTGGAGCGGCCCCAAGTGTGGTTCGTGCAGCAGCCCTGGAGAGTAGAGGCCCGAAAACTTGGTGGTGTCCAAGTTGTGTTAAGTCTACAGGACATGAGAGCAGTAGAGGTGTGGCAGCCTCCACCCAGATTCCAGAGGATATATGGAAAAGCCTGGGGGCCCAGGCAGAGACCTGCCGCAGGGGCGGATCCACCACAGAGACCATCTACTAGAGCAATGCCAAGCAGGAAAGTGAGGTCAGAGCTTCCACAGAGAGCTCCCGCCAGGGAAATGTCTAGTAGAGCCAATGCAGCAGAGCTGCCGCCAGGACCCCAGAACTCTGGGGTCACTGGCAACATGCAATGCAGGCCTGGAAAAGCTGTAGGTACCAGTGCTGCCCACTGGGCTGTACCTGGTAGAGCTGTGGGAGCAAGGGTGCCTTAGGCTTTAGGGGCCCGGATGCCCCATTGTGCCCAGGATGCAGGACTTGGAGTCAAAGAACATTATTTTGAAGCTTTAAGACATAATGTCTGCCCTGCTGGGTTTCAGACTTGTTTGGGGCCTGTTTTTCCTTTCTTCTGGCCTATTCCTCCCTTTTGGAATGGGAATGTATAACCAATATCTGTTCCACCATTGTATCTTGGCAGTAGATAAATTTGGTTTTGACTTTTACAGGTTCACAGCTGGAAGGACTTTTGCTTTCTGTCTCAGAGGAGACTTTGGACTTTAGACTTTTAAGTTGGTGCTGGAACAAGCTAAGACTTTTGAGACTGTTGGGATAGAATGATTGTATTTTGCATGTGAGAATGACATGAATTTTGGGGGGCCAGGGGTGGAATGATGGAGTTTGGATGTGTTGTCCCCTCCAAAACTTATGTGGAAGTTTGATCTCCAATGTGGCAGTGTTGGAAACTGACTGAGTCATGGGGGCGGATCCCTCATGAATGGATTAATGCTCTCCCTGGGGGAGGAGAGGTAGTGAGTGAGTTCTTGCTCTATTAGTTCCCACGAGAGCTGATTGTTTAAAGAACCCTAGCACCTCCTCTCTCTCTCTCTCTCTTTCTCTCTCTCTCTCTCTCTCTCTCTCTCTCTCTCTCTCTCTCTCTCTTGCTTCCTCTCTCACCATGTGATTTGCTTATACCCACCAGCTGCCTGTGCTTTTCTGCCATTAGTAGAAGCAGCCTGAGGTCCATGCCAAATGCAGCTATCCCAGAATCATAAGCCAAATAAACCTCTTTTCCTTATAAATTACCCAGTCTCAGGTATTTCTGTTACAGCAACACCAAATGGACTAAAACAAATAGGTTACTGTCATACCTTATATGACTACCTCACAGGGTTATGATAAGGATCAGATAAGCTAGTAAATATGAAAAATACACTATAAGCTTTAAATTACTACACCAGTGGAGGATTATATGTGGCCTTTTTATTTTATTTATTTTTTCTTTTTCTTTTTTTGTCTTTTTCGTGACCGGTACTCAGCCAGTGAGCGCACCGGCCATTCCTATATAGGATCCGAACCCGCGGGCAGGAGCGTCGCTGCGCTCCCAGTGCCTCACTCTCCTGAGTGCGCCAGGGGCTCGGCCCTATATGTGGCCTTTTTATTTGCACTGTCTTACCTTAGTGCAGATGATGGTTGCGTTACTGACACAATGCACAAACAGGCCGAAATGAGAAGGCAGTTAAGTAAGAACACCTCATCAGAAAAGAATGTTACATGAGATTTCCCTCCTTCTTGTATTAGTTTAGGCTAAGAAGGCCAAGAAGTGGGGTATCATGCTCCTCCATCTAGACCGAGGTCCTTGGCCATCTCCACAGGGCTAGTTAATTATTTATACAACCCTTGGCCTACCTCCAAGATAGGAGAAGTCAAGATTCACTGACAGAATAAATGAAAGAGGACTTATTTGGGAAGGGTCATGACAGTACAGCACTTCCTCACCATCTCAAACCAAGTGTGCGCATGTGCGCATGTGCACATGTGTACTTTTGGGGGCAGTGGGGGTTGGTGGGGTGTGAGGCGGGGAATGAGGCCTTCATTCCCTCCCAGAGCATGTTACAGACCCTTTGGAGGCTGGGGCCTGATTCTCACCTGGGAATGCTGGCGGTCTGGAGGCTGCCAGAAGCTATCCCTGATGGCAGAACAAGGAGAGAGGACCTGCAGAATTTGATGGTGAAAAGCATCAAGTATTTCCTGTGCATCAGAGTGGACATGAAGGAAAATAGATCTCACCTGAACTCCAGACTCATATCCCAATTGCTGCTAGATAGTTCCCACCGGAGAGTCCCCAGGTTGCTCAAGTTGTAAGCCTCAGCATCTTTATTCTGTACAGTTGCAATAACCTTCATACTGATCTTCTTTCTTTCAATGTTGGGCCCATACTACCTATTCTATATGTTACTGAAAATTACATTTGTTGCACAAAGATCATAAATTTATGAGAGAAATTAAATGTCTTCTGAATCCAAACATTAACGATTTTAGAATGAAACAACAATTTAGACACTTCACGACATAGCGTCTCTTCCTCTGTGGATGGTTGAGAGTTGACCCTACATCTACCTTCAGTGAGTCTTAACAGTGTGGTGGGTGTGCCCCTAAACACAGACTTTATTGGCTTATTATTTGAACATGTGTATTACTATTTTAGGGAATACCTTAGAAATTACAACATGAATCCTTGATTTATTACAGTATACTTTCAGTCAATACATTTACTGGTCCCTCCAAAAAACACAAGAAACTTACAATGGTTTATTTTTCCACTTTTTGCATTATTTTTGTTATCCATTAGATCTCTGTTTATTTCTGTCTATCTAATCTATCTATAATTAACTCCACATGACATTACTATTGTTTTAAACACTCAATATTTGTATTTATCTACATATTTATCTTTTCCAGTGTTCTTTATACCCTCATGCACATTTGACTTTCTCATTTGCAATTACATTTCTCCCACTTGAGTAACTTGTCTAAATATTTTTTTAGTGTGGGTCTATTGGCAACTAATTCTCCTAGTTTTTATTAGTCTGAAAATGTTTATATTTTACTTTCATTTATTAAGGATAGTTTCTCTTGGTGAAGATATTCCATTGCCTCCTAGTTTTTACTATTTCTATAGAAAAGTCAACTGTAAGTTTTATTATCCCTTCTTTGAAAATAGTGGGTTTTTTCTATTCTCTGGCTGCTTTTGAAATTTTCTGCCCTTGTCTTTGGTTTTTAGCAGTTTGACTCAGGTGACTGGGTGTGGTTTTCTTTATATTCCTTCAAAAATTATTTCTGGAATTCCAATTACATGTATGTTAACCTTTTAACTGTATCCCACATGTATTTTATGTTTATTGCCATTTTTTTCATTATTTTTCCCTTTCTAGTGGCATGACTTCCAGTTTTCTAGTCCTTGGTTCTTTTCTAATTGTCCAAATAACCCCATTTATTGAATTCTTCATTTCAGTTATTTTATATTTTAATTCTAAAATTTCCACTTGACTTTTTTTATAGGCTCCAAGTCTCTTCTGTCATTTTTTTAGGTTCTAATTCTCTATTTTCTTGATTATATTAATTATAGTTATTTTAAAGTTCCTATGTGATAACTCTAATATCTGAATCATTCATGTCAACTGTTTTTATTTAGTTTTTTAAATTATATGCAGTTAGTTGGTCTTGTTTTATTAGCATGATAAATAATTTTTTATTAAATGTCATACATTCTATATGAAAAATTGGGAGAGGTCACTGAATGATGTCCTTTTCCCTAAAGACAGTTAAATTTTTTCGGCTGGTCTGTAGACTACCAGCAGATCACCTTGATCCTGTCAAGGGTTTTTTTTTTGTCTTTATTAGGTGCTGGTCTATTTCAATTTTGCCTTATTCCTATGGCATGGCCCTTCTGGGATCTCTACTGAAAGTCTGGTGTGTCTGCCAGAGCCAATCCAAAGTGTCAGAAATTGGACTTCAACGTCTGTCCCTCTAGCACTGCGTGGCTACTGAAATATCGACTCATCAATTTAAGTTTTCAGTTGCTGTTTTTGCTGAGTAGCTTGGAGTCTCCCCCTACATAGTTCAAGGGGAGATTGTGAACAGAGTTATAAAAGCTCATTTCTCTGTGATTTTCTCCCCCTCAAAGATTTTGCCACTCTAGTCCTATCTGCTTTAAAAATTCTGAATTCGGACATCCATTGCTCAGCCCAGCGAAGCTGCTGCTTTCTGCAGAGAATTAATCCCTCGTGCTGATACTGGAAAGTGCTTTCAAGGAAAAATTAACTCTGGATGAATGTGGCACTTACATCAGTTGCTTCTCTTCTCTCAGAAGTGAGAGCCGCATGTTCTTTCTGTGCTGGTTACTCCCAAATGTCTTCAAACACTTGCTTTATTTATCTTCTCCAGCTTTTATAATTGCTTTCACTGGGAAAATTAGACCCATATAGCCATTCACTTATGGCTAGAAGCAAATGTCTCAAAGCAGGGGCACATTAAAACTGAAAAAGGAAGTCTGTCTGCAGTCTTGGTGAGGATGCGGGTGGGGAGGAACAAATTACTAGCTGGAGGAAGGCTTCTTAGATGGGTTCCTGATATCAGCTCAGCATAATAAATGAAGCCAAAACGTTTAAATAGGTTTGGAAACCGATTGTTAATGTATATGTGGAAGGTGGACTGAAAAAGACCAAACAGATCAGGAAAGAGAAAAGGATGTGTGAGAGGTAGGGCATGGGGCAGGAGGTGAGAGCGAGAGGAACAGGGTGAGGCAGGCTTCCCGGGGGGAGGTCAAGGTATCATCAAAAAGAGCAAGAAGTGTGTTTTCAATGTTAGCACTTCACAGAGCACCTTAGTCAAATCTCATTTAGCAGCAAGTAACAAAAACAAATCTCTACCTAATTTAAGTCAAAACCTAGAATTATTTAAAGGATGCGAGAGAATGGAACCAAAAACTTGAATGCTGATAGAAGTCCAGGCAGCGTCTGGAGTGCGTGTGTGTGTGTTTACATATCTTCACTTCTGAGTGATTTTCAGAGGCTATTGGTGAGCATATTTAAGTTTTCTTGGAGATAGACTCTGATTGACCCTTTCCACCTGGTTCTTCCCCTAGTTTAACTAGTCTTGGTTGGGTTGAAAGGTTTAATCCCATGGGACAGAAATAACACAGTGCTGAGAAACCATTGAGAAATGGATAGAGAACTAAAATGTGACTTTTTTTGCAGGGGGAGGGCAGATGAATACATCCTTTTTACTAAAAATATTCTTATCATACAAGGAGATATCCATATATGTAAGGAGATCTTTTGGATGAACCAGAGGCTGTGACAAACCAAAAAATAAACTGAGGCCACACTGAGCCACTCAGTATGGCATCTAATCTAAACAGGGTTGAGTCAACTGATTTCAGAGCAGAAAAATAAAAAACTTCTTTCTAAAATAAAATTCATAGCAGAGATTTCCAAAACCCTAAAGAGCGATGGCATGCAAGAACGTCAGAAAGGTGAGAACTTACATGTCCTGTCACCTGGAGGCAGTGATGCCTTTAGCCTAAAGTTTGGCAGGAGTTCTCTGAACAATCCTACAAGAGGTAAACATTCTAGGAGTGAGGTCTGGAAATATTTTTCTGTTAGTATAGGATCTATTGTGCCTGGAGGAAACACTGAGAACATACACATTCATTTCATTCGGTCATTCATTCAGCAAACATTTACTGAGTACTCACTATGTGCCAGACTCTTTACTGGGTGCTGAGGGTAAAGCTTTGAAGACATGGTGCCTGTCTTCACAAAACCTGCCATATAGTTAGGAAGTCATAGGGTATGTGTGTTACTCCCAACCCTGGACATTTTGTCTAATTTATCCACTGGAATTTTGCCTCTGTTCTCGATTAATGTATCAATCCCCTCATTGAAACCAGAGTCTTATCCTTAGAAACTTTCAGACTTTCCACACACTCCTCTCCAGCAGACTGGAAGAGAACAGTAGTAAACAGCCAAAACTTATATTGCGCATACTATGTGCCAAGCATCGTTATAAATGTTTCACATATATAAATGCATTTAATTGTCACAACAACCCTATGATATAAATACTATTATTATCTCCAAATTGCAAAGGAAGAACATAGTTGCTTACTGGATTTGTGTTCCAAATTATGTGTACTGCCTGCAGACATGAGGATATTCTCCCTAGGAATGTTCCTACTTTCTAGAAATGCTTATTACTTTACCACACCATGAGATCATACTCTTTTGACACTGTAATTTTGATCACCAGCCACCTTCTACAGTTGAATCATTATCTTAAATATGACTGGATACTTAGAATTTCCACATCTAATTCATCTGACTTATGAGAAACATGTGAATCTTGGAAACTGTGACCTATGTCCCCAGGTTTTCCAGGATTCTAGGCTCATCTATCCCCGAAGAATTAAACCCTAACTCTATCATATACAATGCAGGAAGTTCAGACTCTTCCCCCAAACACTTCCAAGAATTCCTAATGATCAATAGTTCCCAATTCTAGTTGTCAGTCATCACTTTTTGCTCCAGATGATTGCTATATTTTCTTTTCTCATTTCTTTTTCCCACTTTTCGATTTAACCATGCACTCAGACCCCAAATACGTAGCACAGCTTTATTCCATATTTCAAGCAATATGAAGGAAGTGGAAGCACAAGAGGGAAAAGCCTAGAACTTAATATCAGATATTACAGCTCCAGGGTCCATGGCCTTTCAGATGAGGCCCGTGAGTGTCTTTCAACTCACAGCAGCTACTGGATAGTTAAGGCCCCTCTCCTCATATCATAAGGCCTCTTTCATAACCTCTTTTCCCTGAATTCCAGCACATGACCAACCATGTTCAGCATTTGCCAAAAGTAATCAGTTCGAGTAAATAATCTCTTATGAAAGTTTTCTTCTCCACAATTAAGAGCCTATTTATGTAGAGGATCCTACCTGCCAACTTTCCCAAATTTTACCATTTCAAAATAAAATCTTGTTTTACCTTTGTTACAGTCAAGTGGTCCATGGAAATACTTTTCCCAATGTGAAGAGCTATCTATACTCAAGAAGAATTAAGAACACTATCTCTTGCAACAATGAGAAATAGGACAAGTGTTGAAATTATAGTTTTTCTTTAAAGTCCTCAGTGAGGCCATGCTAATTTCTTAGGGGTGGGGGGCTCTAAATCAAATTATTTTATTGTTTCCTACCATTTTCTCCCAGGATCTCTGCAAGAGAAAGGTTTGCCCACTACAACCACGTCTTGTAGTAAGTAGGAGAACTGATAAAGGATATATTTCTTCCTTCCAAAGTAAATGCCAAGATCAAAATTTTTTTTCCTCTGTTAAATTTGTAATTCTTAAAAGGCATTTATGTTTCATTTTCAGCAATGTGATGGACTAGACAGTAAGAGTTATATGTGTGTACAGCATATATATAAAATTCTAGATAGCATTACCTATATACAAGAAAGTTAGGGATTTTCTTAGAGGTCAGAAAAAATAAGAAAGTCTGAATCCATAGGAATAAGTAAGGGTTGGAACTGATTCTTGTTCTGGAGATGTTTGCTGATTTCTGAAAGCCTGAAGTTTCTATTAACCAAGTGTGTGGGGAATGGAAGATAAAGACTAACCAGTGGAAGGTTTGCACTGAAGACCCTTCCATGAACTAGGAAAATAAATCTGTGTAGAGAGATGGTAAAAATGAAAAACGCATGTTTGTTTTTGCATTTGTTTGAAATATAACAGGAGAAAAGTTTTATCTGAGAATTTCTAACTGTGAGCTCTTACTAAGGTTTGAGTCTAAATTAAATACTTTTGAATCACCAAAAGCTCAAGCTGAAAAGTTAGTATAAAGTGATCTGCCTTAGTATGTCCTCCAGAAGCCTGATGGAAACAAATAGAAAATCTCTTTGGAAGAACACATTCTAAATTCAGCCTTCAAAGAAATCCCAAAGATGAACTTGCAAGGAATAATCTCATAAGCAGAAATCACTAAATGCATGAATGAAGCAAATCCCCATGAATGAGAATCGGAACAAATGGCAAACTACAGGATCAAATTGGCAAAGATTACAAACATTGAAATTATTATGTGATATTAAAATGCAAAGAATATACAATAGTTATATTTAATATCTTATCTTACATGCAGCACCAAGAGACAGATAGGGAAAACGTGAAATAATGTTTGAGAAACACGTAGAGTAGAGTGAAAACGTACAATTATGATTAGTCACAGTAGAAATGAAGGACACGACAAAGGAGAGAGAGAGAAAAAATGTAAGATATTGGCTGAAATTTTTTCCAGGATTGATGAAAGACACTGCTCCTCAGTTTCAGAAGGCAAAACAAATTCCAAACAGGATAAATAATGAAAAATCCACACACAGACACATGGTAGTCACACTGCAGAACACCTAAGACAAAGAGAAGACTTTAAAAGCAGCTCAAGAGGAAAGACAGAATATCTACCAATTAATAAAAATTTGACTTACTGGTGACTTTTCAATAACAATAGACTTAAAGTCAGAAGATAGTGGAATGATTTATTCAAAGCACCAAGAGTGGGGATCAGGGGAGAGGAAGGGACTCTCAACCATAGAATTCTATGCCCTGTTTAACTGTCCATTGAAATATGAGAAAGGAGATGGGAACGTTTTTACAAAACAAAAACTGAGCATGTTTACTACTTCACTAAAGGAAAGTCTGGAGTAGATATTTCAAGAATTAAAATTACTGAAATGCAAAATAGTAAAAGAACAAAAAATGGCAAATATGTAGTAAACGTAAATAAATATAAACTGTTTAAAACAATAATGCCTAAATTGTGGGTATAATATCAAATCGAGTTACACATAAAATCCTTCACAAAAACAGCATTTGGGGGAGGTTTGATTGGAATTAAAGATTTCAAAATTTTTTGTATTTTCAGAAGTAACACAAAGATAATTATTAACTTTAAGTTAAATATTCTTCTTTAAAAATTTAGGACATACTAAAAGAATAGTTATTGGGCATCTACTATAAATGAAGGATTGAGGGTAGAATCAATTGGGAAGAACAAATACAGTCCCAGTCTTTTAACAATTCAGAATGATGTCTATCCCTGGAGGATTTTTCTTTTATAATTAGAATTAAAACTCTAAAAACCTCATCAGATTCCTCCACCTTTCTCCTTCCTCTGCTTTCCTAATTACTCACAGCTCAAGCTCCCCACCCACGCACCACCACCAAAAACTGCAGGCTAAGCTAAGCTATTTCGACTGAGACAAAAAGAGCTTCAGCAGCTTGTGCCTCCTGTCTGGTAGAAGCCTGATGTTATGCTGGGCTGGCTGGGCTCTCACATTGCCCCCTAATACCCTTGCTATAAATTCGCCGTGGCGCTCAGACACCTTTGTTACTCCCTGACTGCAGCTCTCTCTCCCTAGTCCAGACCCCTACTCTTGCATTCTTAATATATTATTCTACCTAATAGTTCAACCCCTCTCTAAAATTGGAGATTTTCTGTCCTACTTATGATAGTTCTTACCTAAGTGGATTAAAGAAGATAAACTGTGACAAGAATCTACGCTAGATAAATTAATGTGTTGTTTGAGATTCTTTATGTTGCAAGTGACAAGAATCCAGTCTGAAGTAGCTTGGGAATGGGAGAATTGATTGGAAAGAACAGACCTGGCAGAAAGAGAAGACAGCTCTAATGGACCTCAGAGATATCTGGAAACAGGAACTCCAAGGCTGAGGAGACTCTCCCTCTCTACCACACACACACACACACACACACACACACACACACACGCACGCACGCACGCACGCACGCACGCACGCACGCGCACACACACACACGCACGCACGCACGCACGCACACACACACACATGCAGGCTCACCTCTGCTTCTCTGTGTTACTTCTACCCTTGCCTCCTGTGAACCACCTTCTTTTATACAACAGTGACCACAGTCACTATATGCTTCCCGGCTCATATTTTCTCAGAGTCACCTACGTTCTCCACTACCCAAGAGGTACTGCTCTTCTTTCCTTATTTTCAAATGGAAATATTCCAAGAGAGAAATCTTACCCATTCAGGGAGTTAGGAGTCTGTAAGAGGACTCAAGTTCACACCCAAAGCACATGACCGAAAGGAGCATTTCTGTCCTAGTCTGTTTTCTGCTGTTTATAACAAAATACATAAAACTGGTCAACTTATAAAGAAATAAAATTTATTTCTTACAGTTTTGGAGGTTGGGAAGTCCAAGGTCTAGGGGGCACATCTGGTGAGGGCCTTCTTCTTGGTGGAAACTCTAGAGAGTCCTGTGGTGATGCAGGTATCACATAATAGGGGCTGAGAGAGAGTGCTTTAAGGAGCTTCTTCCTCTCTTTATAAAGCCACTAGTGCCACCCCTGTGATAATCCATTCATCCATTCACCCATTAATAAATTAATCCATTAATGATGGCAGAGCCCTCATGGTCCACCTCTTAAATGGCCGACCTTTCAAATATCACATTGAGGATTAAGTTCGACATGAGCTTTGGAGAGGATATTCAACCCATAGCAATTTCCCCGAAGAAAAATGTGGAGGTAGGGAAGGAATGGGTTCAAAGCAAATAAAACTGTAGGTATTCATTTAGATATTTAGCAGATGTTTAGAAGGAGATGGCAGTCATTATCCCTAAGCATAGAGTTTTTCTCCACACTCCAACCTGGCAGCTTTGAACCTGGTTCTATTGTTTATGGACAGATTTCCTGCCTGAAGACCACCCACTCATCTGATTCCTGACTACAAACTGTGTGGTGGATTTCCCACAACTATGTTCTTCCCATCCCATAGGAAGTTCAGGTCCTGACTATGATCTGCTTTATATTAAGCCTGTAATATCTTTAGCCTCCACCTGACCCCATGGCTACTTTTCCAGAGCCGGTGCAACCTCTTGTTTCTGTAGTACTTGTTTCTTTCAGGTGTGTGTGTGTGTGTGTGTGTGTGTGTGTGTGTGTGTCTGTCTGTCTGTCTGTCTGTCTGTCTCCTGCCAGATCCTGTTTCTGCTCCATCTTCTCCCTTGTACTGTTCTGTAAATGAAGCATTACTTCTTATCACTGAGTCGCCAGAAGATCAGATTAAAGGTCAGTGTGCTTTTCTTCAGTGACAGTAATAACAGCTGCCATTTATTTACTTTCTGCTCTATGGCAGGTATCTTGGGTGAGTTTTCCAGAAGCTGACCCAAGACAAGGATTTGGCCACAAGTGGTTGATTTGGAAGGTGATCCCAGGAAGGACCACAGGCAAGTAGGAAGCAACACAGAGAAGGAATGAGAGCTGATGCAGGGTGTGTTAATGAGTAGGTTACTATTGTGAGGCTGGGGCTCGATTCCACTAGAGCCTCTGTGAAGTGGAATGGAGCACATCTCAGCATTGTCCAACCCCAGAGTCAAGGAAGATAGGTATTCTCCAGCTCCTCCCCACTACTGGTTGAATGCTGCCCCTGAGGGCATTGGCTGCTCAGCCCATGGCTCTTCTGGCCTGCCCTCTGTGTCCAGAGAGAGCCTTCAGGCATAGTCACGGATACTTGCAGCAGGAAGCTGTTGGCATGTATGCGAACGTAAGTACCAATGGGACGTGGGCGGGGTGAAGGCAGCATCTGCTGTAGCAGGCACTAACCAGTCACTGCCTGTATGCTATGACGAGGGCTGAGAGGGTAAGACACAAATTCAAGGATCACATAGCCAGCAACTGGTAAATCCAGAAGTTGAATACAGATCTACCTCTGAAGTTCATCATCATTTTATCTTGCCATGCTTCATTTCCCACCCAAAAGAAATATGCTGGGAAAATAAATTGCATGTTGTAGTTGACTTAGACAGAAAGGAACCTAGGAGAGGAAATGGTGATGGCAACACAGACAGAGGGACATCACTGAGCTCCAGAGTCTGAAGGAGGGAAAGGAAGAGCTCCTGAGTGTAGCCGGCACTGAATTCTGTGGCTGCCTGAACAAACGAACAAATAAAGAATGGCTACTAGATGTTTGGATAAATACCAGCAGCACTAAAGTGGATCAAATAAAATAACATTTCTAAACGCATGTCCTCACTCATAAGTGGGAGCAAATAAATAAACAAATAAACAAATAACAACAATCACAGTAACACATTGACCTTTCAGAAGGAGAGGACAGAACTGTGGTTACTAGAGGTGAGGAAGGAGTGGGGGGGTGAGCAAGAAATTGGTTAATGGACATGAGGAATGATGACATTTTGTAATGATGGACATGCTAATTATCCTGACTTGATCATCACACATTGTACACAGGTATTGATATTCAACTCTGTACCACACAAATATGTATAATCAATTACACTTTAGTAAAAATAATAGCATTTCTATATTAATAAATTCACCTGGCAGGATCAACTAAAGAAATCAAATGTATCCCTCAGTTTTCTTCATATTAATGAGCATTTAGAATCAGTGTCAGCACATTTTTAAAACTTTTTAATTTGAACATTAAGAAACAAAAGTAGAGTTAGAATAGTACAGTTAATTTGCATATACCCATCATGTACATAAACAATGATGAAAATTTTTCCATATTTGCATCTTTTCATCTGGTGAAGTAGTTTAAAGCAAATACCATACATCATTATATTTTATTCATACATACGTCTATAAGCATCTCTAAAAATTAAAAACATATATAAGAATATAAACACAATTCCACTATTATAACAATAAAATTAACAATAATTCCTTAATATCATCTAATACTAAACCATATTCAAATTCTTCTGATGGGCCTACAGCTGTCTCTTTCCAGTTGGTTTGTTTGAATCAGTATCAGAAAAAGCTCCACACCTTGCATTTGTTATGGCTCTTAAGTTGTTTCAAATTTGTAACTGCTTCCCCTCCTTTGTTATGCCGACGCCCTGTTAAGGAGACAAGATCAGTTGCTCTATAGAATACTGAGAATATCCCATCTTCTGAACATGTTATATTAGTATATTTTTATCTCTTATCATTCACAGAGATATCCACTAATCTAGATTTGTCATTTTGGTTGCTTGCTATCCATAGGAAGCTCAGCCAGGTGTTTCTGCAGGATCTTCATAGTCTCACTCACCTTGTTTCTGCTGAAAGTAAAAGAAATACCATGTCTAGGTGATAAGTGATCTCACCAAAATGCAGCTATTATGAAAACTCAAAGATCAGGAGCTGTCAAATTGTGCAAGCCTTAGGCAAGCTCATGCTAATGGATGGTGGAAAGAAGGACAGGAACTAAAGTAGATGAAGCTTAAGCAAGACCAAAGTCTGTTCTGTTTACACCTGTGTCTCCACTCTGTGGTTCACCACCTTTTTAGTATAGAAGCCCAAAAGAGGTTTGCACAAGGACAGTCACAGCTGGAGACTTGGGGAAAAGCCTGCCTCACTGCAATGCAATAATGAAATTTTCATCTTTATTCACAGTTTGAGAAATGGCACTTTTTCATAACCTGAGAGTTGGTTAAACTAAGGGATACCAAAGTGACCAAAAGAGGAATTTGGTAGCTATCTTAAACTTTTTGAGACACTCCCATAGTTGAGGTTCCTCTACTTTTGGTGGGATGTCACTAACTACTCTTCCAACTCAGGAGGTATAAGCTAGTTCAGCTCAGCCCCTCCAAATCTAAAGGGAAAGTCTTCCCCTCCTTCCAGACCTCATCCTGTGTCCACTAGACATCCAGGGTCCCACCCACCTTTCCCGGGGCTTATGGTACCCTGGTGTTGAGAGAGCCTCTCTACAGTGAGTCACACAAGTCCCCTGGTAAGATGCCGAGTGCTGATGAGCTGAACTCCTCATTGAACCTGAGATGTGGGAGCACTAGCAGAGTCCGTGGTACAGACAGTAGGCGCTTGGCTGAAAGCTTTTCAAGCTCCACATTTTGCTGTCACTCTTGGGTCACGAAGGATCTTTGCCAAGGCTCCAGCCTGATCAAGCCCCCTGTACCTCTTGCAGCTCTTCCTTCTCCTCCAGACTTGCCACCCGTGGAATGGTGCTGCTGGGAAGCAAGGCTCCACTGCTCCAGGACCACTGATACACGGGCTTCTCCCTGCCGTCACCCTTCTCCCGAGTCCTGGGCCAGCTCCCTTTAGTCTGGGAGGTGAGGGGAAAATCCCACTGTCCACACTGCTTCCCTAAGACACTGTGTCTATACCACTTAATTCCCCTTTCAACTTCAGTCTTCTCCTCCCCAACATGCACCACTCGTTTAATTCTTTTCCTAATAATCTAAAGCTCACACATCAACCTAAAAGTAGTTCTCCTTTCCTCAAAGACAGGGGGCATTTAAACTCCAATTCCCCCTAATGTAGCAAGGAAAGGAAGAAAACAATTTTAAATGAAAATAAGTGTAAACATTCATATCAAGCTTCATGTTTATATATGTTTTCTCCAGTTCTTTTCTATTCCTTGCCAAGGCAACTTAGGGATATAATCCCTACTCTGGTGGTTTGAACAGAGGCTACTGCTGCCTTGAAAACATATAATCTCATGGACCAGAAACTAGTCTAAGCAGCTCGTCCTAGTAACAGTTTTACCATAGTCCTTTCTTTTTTGGGAAAATTTTTTCCAAAAAAAAAAAAAAAAAAAGATCTTCTTGTGATTTTATTCAATGTACCTAAATTTGGGGAGTTATCTGTTTTGCCATTTACCTAAAGTCACAAATACTGTGTGATTTTGGAGTAGGTCTTTAAACTCTTTGTTGCTGTTTTTCCACTTGTAATACAAGAAAATTGGCTCTGCTGAACTAAAAATTATCCTCTTCTGCTGTAAAACAATGCAACCTGCACTTCATTGAAATAGCTCACGCCACATTTCCTGTAGTGTTCATCTCATGCCCACCCAAAACACAGCTTCTTTATCCCCACCCCCCGCCCTGCCATACACACACAGTCACACACACACTCACACAGCTCCTGTGACAAAACATAAAATACAGGCCACATTTAATCTCCATTATTGCCCTATTTTTTTTAACAGTTTGATCTGTTTTTATTAAATTGTCAATTCTTCAAAACCCAAAGCATGATATCATAACTCTATAAGACATTAAGAATGTTATTGGAAAGAAACTTGCCAAAAGTTAGGCAAAATTACTCCTGATCGAAAAGGCTCTTTTAGAAGGATAAATTTGGGTTAATCTCTCAATAATAACTGTCAATTATATGTGCCCTTTAGTTTACAAATTTCACAAGCTTATCATTGCTGGCACATTTTATAATTTGACTCAAACTTATCTCATGATCCTATTACCCAAATAAATCCATCTTCAAAGGATCACACATTTACAAACCCCCAAATCGTCAATAATGGCCCTTGTTAGCTGAGTGAGAATATGTTCATCTTTGTAGAATACCCATCTCCATACGGTACAAACCTGGTGGTTGATTTTCTTGAAACACAACAAGACTTCATTATTTAAATTACTGACTAAACATCAATCTTAGAAATAAGCTCCACTGGGCATTATTTGTGAATGCTGAGGTCTTAAATGATTCAAACTCAGCTTCACTCATATCTGCAATAATTATCACCACCAAAGAGAACACATTTTAGAGAACAAGATGTTAAATTAATGTTCTGAAGTGTTTATCAAATAAAATCTGTGTTGTTTTCTCCCACAAAGTTCTCAATGAATCACTGCAGACCCTTAATGACCTCATCAAGAAACTTCTGTTTGAGATGTGGGGGTGAACTTGGGGACAATTATGGTGATATGTGGCACAATATTTGGAAAACGTAGAAAACACGGCTCTACTGCCTCATTCTAAAGCCTAGAGTATCAGAAAAATGCTTCAAATCATAATTTATATTGTACCCTACAATCATAGGGAGATGAATACTCCCCTTCTCAACTACATGTATACTTGAGCTCTCCTTTTCAATAAAGGTGGAAGCTATACCACATGTATTCACTGTAAATGCTCTTATATTTGTAAACCTGGGTTGGATAAGCACATTGGTGAAACGTTAGCTGCCACATGGGGAATGCAGCACATTCAGGCAAGAGTGATGAGCAAGTTGTTGAAAAGAAAGTATTTATTGAGAATGTCTGACGTGCCAGTCAGTATTCTAAGTGCCTTATGTGCAGTATCTTACACCCCTTTAAGTAGGCACCATTACCAGTGATAACTTCATATTGCAGATGAGGAAACTGGGGCAAAGTGAGACCAACTAACTTCCCCGAGGCCACATTCATAAGAGACAGATGCCAGCCCATGCTGAACCCCGTGCTATGTTGCAGTCATGCTAGGGTGAGAGAGGTGTCACTTAGGATACAGAGTGGCAATGGAGATGGAGGGAGGCTGATCGACTGGAGATACATTTATGCTTGTTTTATCTATCACAGCAAAACGTTGGAAACAACATCTGTAGTGGATTGAATTATTTCCCCTCAAAACTCCCTGAAGCTTGAATTGTGTTCCCCAAGATTTTTGTATTAGAAAATTAACCCCCACTGTGACTCTTAAGAGGGTGGGAAATCCTATTATGGTAATTGAAAGGTGGAGCCTTGAGGAGCTGATTGGATTGTAGGACCATGCTGTAGTGAATGGATTAAAAATGGTGGTCAGGGGCATAGTTCTGAGGGCTTTAAAAGAAGAGGAGAATCTCTCTCTCTCTCTGTTCTCTCTGCTTCCACCATTTTGCAATGTGAGACTCTCGGGTCACTGTCGCCACCACCAGATGGACTTTGGACTTCCCAGCCTCAGAAACTGTAAGCAATAAATTTTGTTTTTCTTTATAAATTACCCAGTCTCAAGTATTTTGTTATAGTAACCCAAAAAGGAATAATACAGAAAATTGGTACCAGGGAAGTAGAGTGTTGCTTATAACAAATACTTGAAAATGTGGAAGCAGCTTTGGAACCGGGTGTTAGGCAAAGGTTGGAGGAGTTTGGAGGACTCAGGAGAAGACAAAAAGACAAGGGAAAGTTTGGAATGTCTTAGAGACTGGTTACATGGTGGTGAACAGAATACTTATGGAAATATGGACTGTAAAGATGATTGTAAGGAGGTCTCAGATAGAAATCAGAAGGAGTTTACTGGAAACTGGGACAAAGATCACCCTTGCTGTGAACTGGTAAGGAAATTGGCTGCATTGTGTCCATGCCCTAGGACTTTGTGGAACTTGGAACTTAGGAGCTGTGAACCAGAGCACTTGGCTGAAGAAATGTCTAAGCAGCAAAGCATTAAGGAAGCTGCATGGCTACTTGTAACAGCCTACACTGAGTTATGACAGCAAAGGCATGATATAAAGCCAGAATTTAAAAGGGAAGTAAAGTGTAAAAATTTAGAAAATTTGCAGCCTGGACATGTGGTAGAGAAGCAGAGAGCATGCAATGGTGCAGCCCAACGAATATTAGCTAAGAAGATTAGTACAAAGAAAGGGGATTATCAAGAGAAGGGGAAAAAGGCCCTGAAGGCACTGCAGAAGCCTCTGGGGCCAACCCTTCCATTTCAAGCCCAAAGACCTAGGGAGACAAAATGGTCTCGGGGAACAGGCCTGAGGCATCCCCCCACGGGCCCACTGCCCAAGGCCACATTAGGAAGCTGCTTCCAGCACCAGCACCCCAGCTGCTTTAGCTGCTCCAGCCATGGCTAAATTGGTTCCAGGTGTGGCTGAACCCACAGCTTTGGAGGATACAAGCTGGAAGCCTTGGCAGCATCCATGCAGTAAGTCTTTAGGCTCACAGAATGCCAGAGCTGGGAAGGCTTGGGAGCCTCCACCCCAATTTCAAAGGATGCATGGAAAAGTCTGAGAGCCCAGGAAGAGATCTATCACTGAGCGGAGTCACCACAGACAACCTTCACTAGAGCATTGCAGAGCAGAAATGTGAGGTTGGAGCTGCAGCAGAGAAACCCCATTAGCACCGTGTCTAGTGGAGCCATGAGAGCCAGACTGCCATGGAGACCCCAGACCTGCAGAGCTACCAGCATGCAATGACAGCCTGCAAAAGCTAAAGCATCACCTGAGACCAGGAAAGTCATGGAAGTGGAGCTGCCTGAGGACTTGGGGACCCAACCCCCACACCAGCATGCAGAGGATGTTGAACATGGAGTCAAGTCACAAGATTCACCAGCTTTAAGATTCAATGCATGTCCTGCTGAGTTTCAGACTTGTTTGGGACCTGTTACGCTTTTCTTTTGGCCTATTTCTTCCTTTTGGAATGGGAATATGTGCCCTATGTTTGTCCCACCATTGTATCTTGGAAGTAGATAACTTATATTGATTTCACAAATGGGACTTTGAACTTTGGACTTGAATTGAAACAAGTTAAGATTTGGGGGATGAAATGAATGCATTTGCATGTGAAAAGGACATGAGTTTTGGGGGGCCAGGAGTGGAATGTAGTGGATTGAATTATGTCCCCCCAAACTCACTGAAGCTTGAATTGTGTCCCCCAAGTTTTATGTATTAGAAATTTAGCTCCCACTGTGAATTTTAAGAGGATGGGAAATCCTATTATGGTAATTGAAAGGTGGAGCTTTGAAGATATGATTGGGTTGTAGGACCATGCAGTAGTGAATGGATTAAAAACAGAGGTCAGGGGCATGGTTCTGAGGGCTTTAAAAGAAGAGGAGAGTCTACCTTTTACTCTCTCTGCTTCCACCGTCTTGCAATGTGAGACCCCTGGGTCACTATCACAACCACCAGGTGGACTTTGGACTTCTCAGCCTCTGAAACAGTAAGCAATAAATTTCATTTTCTTTATGAATTACCCAGTTCAGTGTACTTTGTTACAAGCAACAAAAACTGACTAATACAACATTAATGTCTAATATGTAGGGTTTGACTTAAATTTTTGCATATCTCTACAAAAGAACATCATGTAGCCACTCAAAATCACTTTTGCCAATTATATTTAATAAGGAGCATGAAGGGTATTATTCATTCTTCATTGAGAATACCACTTTAAATGAAAAAAAATAAGTATATAGAACACATTTTGGATGATTCCAATTTTGATAAATGTGCATGCGTGTTTGTACAACACTCCAAAAGAAACTAAAAACAAAGTCACACAAAATGGGCTAATACTGGTATGGCTGGGAGTTAGGTCTCTGCATGATTTCTATTTTCTGTTTTATATCTTTCTATATTTTTCAGTTATTTTTCAAGAGTAGGAATTGTTTCTATAATGAGAGCAAAACCATTTGGGGAAATAAAAGAATAGCCAAACTGCAGTTCAATCACGAGGATGCAGTTCAATCAGAGGGAGCAATGAGATTGGAGACGCAGCTGACTGGTATGATGGAAAGAACATGGGATTAATGTCTGATCAGCCCTGCAGTTGCAAAATTCTGCGTGTGTCCTTCAGGCCTGGTCGGCCCTGGCCCAGGCACCATGGGAACCCAGCCTTACAGAGAAACGATCTTCAGTGCCTGTACTCAGAGATCACTGGAAAGCCACACATCAACAGGACCAGAGAGGACACAAGTTATGTACACAGGGCCCACATAGAACCAAGCAGTTTGTGCAATGGAAGTGGGGACTGAGGGGATGAGAGAGGGGAGGTACGGAAAGAAGGGAGCTGGGAGAAAGCAGCTGGGATTTTTGTCATTTATTCCTCCCCTGGGTAGGGAACTTTATGATATTTGCACAGAGGTGCTATATGTGCTAGCTTCAGTCAAAACTAGCAAGATAAGCTGAAGCCAAACATGGAGGCTCTTTGGAGTCCAAAGTCATCACAAATAAAGACCCAGAGTTGTGAGAAATTACTAGATGAGGGAGGCTTGAAGGATAAATGGAATTTATACTGGAGGAATGGGCAGAAGTGGAAGCAATCTGGGATAGAGAAATTTAAAAATTAAAGCTCAAGATGAGATAAACTAATTGGATCTATTAAAAAAGAAACAAATAAACAAACAAACAGATGAAACCCCATTAAGGTAGCAATGTTTCAGTCTGAGAAACTTGAGGCATTAGCCATCAAAGGCATACCAGCACAGGAATTACATAATCTCCCCATAACTGGATATATGTCACTCTTTCTTTCAAAGGCCTCCTTTCTCATCTCCTTCCCAACTATTTGCCCTGGTTCAAGACTGATTTTTTGGGAATGGTGGCCCAGTCCAGACTCTTCTCTTGCAGCAGAATTAGAACTCCAGTAAGATGTATATGCTACGTTGGAGACCACGTTCCTCAACTCAAGCTACACCCGGCCAGCTTATTGTGTTTGGGGAGCTGGGATGATCAGGTGAAAGTTTTGTTCATCATTGCAAAAGTGTTCTGCTAAGAATATGTTCATTTCTCCTAGTATGGATTTAAGCAAAACTTGCTTTCCCTGGACAAATGCAATTTCTAGTCCATTCGCATACTGTTAGTCTTCTACTTTTCTGCAGAGCATTTTATTGCCAAGCACATTCCAATGATTTATTAGCTAGTCCTCCACTAAAGGCTGAAAAGTTATTTCCTCCCTGTTTATGGATGATAAAAACAGAGCTGCAGATTAGTTAAGTGTCTTCTATAAGGTCATCCCACAAGTTTGAAGGACAGAGCTGGGGTTGAGAGTGAGCTCCCTGACTCACCCGCCCCAAGAGGTCCACTGGGCCACACTGCCTCTCTGCACGACAACATAACATGCTGTCAGGGGCAGATGTTGCCTGTCACTCTGACCATCCATCATGCCCATAAGAAGGTGCAATTACAAAGGGAGATTTTGAAAAATAGCTCTTATCCAGGTGGCTAAAATCACCTTACTGAAATAAAGGTTTAGATGTCAATGTCTGCATCATGGTCACATTTTCATCTTTTGCTAGCCACCCAGCAAGACTCTCAGCCACCTTTCCCTGACATCAATGACAGATCCTCAAAGAATGAAAAATAAGATCTTTTTAATATTTGTCTAAACAATTAGGAAAGGAAAACATGGTGAGGAAGAAATGCCATCTGCCAAATTATAAAAGCAAGGAATAGCACAGGGACATTATCCACAACCCAGTTTGTTAGAGCCACTTATCCCTGCCCCTTCCTATCTGTCCTTTTCCTTTGTTAAGGAACCATCCATCATAGGTGATTGGGAGATGACTTTAAATGTCGCTAAGAAAAATTTGTCACTGAATTGATCTAGAAGAAAACAGCTACTCCAACTCCTATATTATACCAGTGAGGAAACTGACTAGAACTGTTAAGTGAATTCCTGAGGAGTACATGGCTAGTTACTGGCAGCCCTATGTGTATAGAATAGATCCACTGCTTTGCAGCCTAGGGTCTGCTCTATTGCACATCTAGTAATAAACTCTCATTAAGGGCCTACTGTGTGCCAGGAGTTTGGCACAACACAGCTTTTGCCTTTTCCACATTCATAGTCTAAAGGAATGACAGTGATATATGATCTGATTAATAACTGTAACACAATTTTAATATGCTACCGTAGATAATAGGGTGAGGTGATAAAATCAGCTTTGGGTTGGTTTAAGAGACCGCATCTGTTTCTAATTTCTTACTTAGGGTAAAATGTCTTTTAAGAGATACAAAGTGAAAAGGGATTTAGCATAGTTTATAGGAAGCCTAGACCTCCCTTTACCCTCTCAATTTGTCATTAGTGATCCACACCTGAATCGAAGACCACTCTAATTCCAAGACTAACTGTGATTAGGGCAGGGAGCAAAACTGAGATGTGCTGGGACACACGGACACATGCCATCTCATGCTGTCATCGTGAGCAAAGGCACTGATTATCCATGCAGCATTTTTCAAATGTTGTAATGTTCTTGAGACTCTGAAGCAGGAAACACATTTAACTTTATTTCCTCTGCATTCTGATTATGAAAATTGGAAAACTTGGAGGGACATAGTGGGGGACAGATCACAGAATGTAAATTAATACACTTTACAGGTAGGATAAGGGGTGTCTGCATGTGTGTGTGGGTAAATTAAAGAGTAGAAAGAAGACTCCCTTGACTCTTTCCTGTGGAGTTCCTCAACTGTAAAGTCCAAAGGGAGCAAAACTGGGAGTTTGAGCTCCAGAAGAATCCTAGAAAATAAACATTGTAAGAGACTTCCAAATCTGACAATTTAGTGGAAACTAAGACCATCAATCCCTTTATTGCAATCTCTTGAGAGGACTGGTTTAGAAAGCATCATCTTTCTGAGGAGAGTAGAGGAGGAGAAAAAAGACATGCATGAACAAGAAAGACCAATGGAGTGATATTTTAAGGCTATTAGAAAACTATTGACAAAGCAATGCTACTATAAAAATTGAATCACTGTGGTGGTGGAGAGAATGCTGCAGTAGGATAGTCAAATTAAGTAGCAGAATTTCCCAAAAATAACGCTTTGCAGAACAATTCTTCAACCAAAAAACCAATTCTTCAAAAAAAAGGAAAAAAAACAAAAAAACCCCAGAAAAACCTTTAGAGGGAAACAATAGAAATATGGACCTTTTAGAGGCTGAGCCAAGTAGTCCTGCTGCTGCCAAGGCAAAACCCCCTGTACATCCCAATATCATATCATATCACATCAAATATAACATGACATGATATTACACATCATGCCACATATCATAGGGTAATATAATATAAACATTCTAAGGGCACCAGGAAGATGTAGAGCAGAATTAAATAAACTCCTCTACAGTGCCCTGCTGCATAACCAGATGCTTGGCTGTGTTCCTTGATTCCAGTGTTTGTGTCCATATCTGGACCAGAGTTTTGGAAACTCCATGGAGAGATTTCTGGTCCTATTCTGTGAATTTGAAATACCGGTCACCTGCCCTCCCTCCTGTCCTAACTCTGCCTCACAGAGACTGTTGGTCTCTCCTTTGAGGTGATGCTGACCTGACACACTGACAACTTCAACTTTTGTCCAGCTTATTTTGTTTTTGATTTGTTTGGTCTAAAAATATTTAAAGAATTTAGGGAAGAAACATAATACTATATTAAATGAATAAATGAGTCAGATGGCATTTTATCAACAGTAAAAACACTTACATGAATATGAGGATAAGATAAAATATAAAGCATAATATTTAAGAAAATAAAAAATAGTGCAGACTGCTTTTATACCTCTTCCAAAATAGAGAAATAGATACATGACATTCATAAAATATTGCCAAAAAATCATAGAACCTTAATTTGGACAGGACTTCAGTGGTCACTACTATAGTACAGTCCCCCCCCCCCCCAATGCAGAGATATTCTCCATAATTTCTCTAATAAAATGTCAATAAATACAGTGGCTCTCTACCCATTTTCAGATTGCTATGAGTTTAAATAGTAATTCCTTTAAACCAACCAAAATCTACTTCCATCTAACTTCTGCCTAAGTTCTTTCCCCTGAAGTAACCAAAAATGGCAGCTCTTTGGGTGTCTGAAGGCGTTCGTGCTGTCCTGTCTCGTCTACACTGTTTATGATTACCATCACTCTCTTTGTGCCTCTCTCCAGTTGCCCACAGTCCCTTGCATCCTCCCCATTGCCCACAGGGCATTTGAGATGGTTAACTTCCTAGATAAAATCAGCACACACCACGTCAATGACTCTCCCCAGAGCTACGCACCCAGTAGTAGCTTTATTGGCAGAGATAAATGTTGATGATTTGGCATTTCTTGTTTTTAATGATTTAATAATGGCTTCTGTGAATCACCATTTCTTTTTCAAAAGTTCAAAACTCACCGGTTTAGTAATTCATTCCAGTATTTTGCTTGGGATAGAATGCAACTCATCACTATATAGTTTCAAGAATATGTATGCTCTTGCTTTATTTAAAATTAAGAAAACTAGAGCCCAGCTAAGTGCACGCCAATCAGAGAAGTGCCCCGCTGGAGAGGCCTGAGATCCGTGGAGACCACACGCCCCCTGGTGCCAGCATGCAACCCAGCAGGTAGGCCTCGCTGCCACTGGACTCCATCATGAGCCCAGCCGAGTGCCTGCCGACCCAAGAGGCACCCCACTAGAGAGGCCTGAGATCTGTGGAGACCACACACCCCGTGGTGCCAGCACGCAACTGAGCAGGTAGGCCTTGCCAAGGTGGGATTCCATCTGCAGGCAGTCCGAGTGCACACCAATCAGAGAAACACCCCACCAGAGAGGCCCAAGATCTGTAAAGACCACACCCCATGGTGCCAGCGTGTGACCCAGCAGGTAGGGTCACACCTGCTGCCATCCCCAGCCTGGCTGAGTGTGCGCTGACCACAGAGGTGCCTCCCCAGAGAGGCCCAAGACCCGAGGTGACCACACAACCAAGGCACCAGTGGGTGACCAAGCAGACACTGAGGCAGCTATGCTAAATTGGCAGCCCCAGCAGCATCCGAGCCAGACAATAGTGTCGAACCACTGGACTGTGAAATCTTCTACCACAATGACTAAACATGAAAGGAAAGATACCAGAAATATGAAAAATCAAGAAAGTATACCACCAAAGGGTAATAACTCTCAAGCTCTAGATCTTATAGAACAAGAAGCCCTTGAAATATCTGACAAGGAATTTTGAGTGATAATTCTAAGAAAACTAAATGAGATGAAAGAAAACTCAGCTAGACAACACGATGAAATGAGGAAAAGAATACAGGACCTGAAAGAAGAAATGCACAAGGAAATCAATGCCCTAAAAAAGAATGTAGCAGAGCTTGCCGAGCTGAAGAATTCATTCAACAAAATAAAAAACAAAACAGAGAGTTTAACCAGCAGGCTTGCATAAACAGAAGAGAGAACTTCTGACTTTGAAGACAGTCTGTTTGAAATAACACAGGCAGACAAAAAAAAAAGAAAGAAAGAAAGAAAGAAAGAAAAGAAAAGAAAAATGAATTAAAAACATTGAAGAAAATCTAAGAGACATATCAGACAACTTTAAGCACTCAAATATCTGAGTCATGGGTAGTCCAGAAGGTGAGGAAAACAAAGATTTAATTGAAAATATATTCAACAAAATAGTGAAAACTTCCCAGGTATAGGAAAAGACACAGATCTTCAGATTAAGGAAGCTCAAAGATCCCCAACTGTATTCAACCCAAAATGGTCTTCTCCAAGACATGTCATTGTCAAATTGGCAAAACTCAAAGATAGAGAGAGAATCTTAAAAGCTGCAAGAGAGAAGCATCAAATCACCTATAAGGGAGCCCCAATCAGGCTAACATCAGACTTTTCATCACGAACCCTAAAAGCCAGAAAAGAATGGGATGATATATTCAAAATGATAACAGACAGAGATTGCCAGCCAAGAATACTCTACCCTGCAAGGCTATCCTTCCAAAATGAAGAGCAAATAATATATTTCTCAGACAAAAACTGCAGGAGTTCACTACCACACTAGCACCCTTACAAGAAATTCTCAAGGGAGTACTGGATGTGGTACCTGAAAAATAACTACCACTGCCAGAAAAACTCAAGAAAAATCAAAACCCACTAATAAAATAAAAATGACAACAATGAAAAGAAAAAAAAGTTTGTCTACAAACCAAGGAACCAACAAATACAGAAGACAAACAGTAACAAAGAAAGAAAGGAACAAAAGACACTTAAGACATCCAAACAAAAATCAATAATATGTTAGGAGTAAATCAACACTTTTCAATAACAACTCTTAATGTAAAAAGATAAAATTCCCCAATCAAAAGACACAGACTGACTGACTGGATTAAATAGGAGGATCCAACTATATGCTGCCCTCAAGAGACCCATCTCACCCATAAAGACTCACATAGACTAACAGTGAAAGGATGGGAAAAAGATTTACCATGCAAACAGAAATGAAAAATGAGCTGGAGTAGCTATTCTTTATTGGATAAAATAGACTTTAAACCATAAACCATAAAAAGAGATAATGAGGGCCACTATGCAATGATAAAAGGACTGATCCATCAAGAAGACATAACAATCATAAATATATACACACCAATGTCAGAGCAGCCAGATATATAAAGCAAACTCTATTAGACCCTAAGGAAGGAAATAGACACTAATACCATAATAGCAGGGGACCTGGACACCCACTCTCGATATTGGACAGATAATCTAGGCAAAGAATCAGCAGAGAAATACAAGATCTAAACAATACTCTAGACCAATTGGACTTGGAAGATATCTACAGAATATTCCATTCAACAACCTCAGAATATTCATTTTTCTCATCAGCACATGGATCATTCTCCAGGACAGATCACATGTTAGGTCACAAAACAAGTCTCAACAAATTCAAAAAAATTGGAATTATCCCATGTATTTTTTCAGACCAAAATGGATTAAAATTAGAAATCAATAACAAATGAAATTCTGGGAACTATACAAAAACATGGAAATTAAACAGCATTCTATTTAATGACTTATGGATCCAAGAAGAATTCGAACAGGAAATCAAAAAACTTATTGAAACTAATGAAAATAATGATACATCATACCAAAACCTGTGGCATACTGCAAAAGCAGTACTAAGGGGGAAGTTTATCACATTAAATGCTTACTGCAGAAGAATGGAAAGATGGCAAGTGAACAACCTAATACTTCACCTTAAAGAACTAGGAAAGCAAGAATAATCTGAACCCAAAGTTAGTAGATGGAAAGAAATCATTAAGATCAGAGCAGAACTTGATGAAATTGAAACCCAAAAAACAATACAAAAGATCAATGAATCAAAAAGTTGGTTTTTTGAAAAGATAAATAAAATTGACAAACCATTAGCACAGCTTACTAAAAAAAGAAGAGAGCAAACCCAAATAACAAAAATTAGAAATGAAAAAGGTGACATTACAACTGATCCCTCTGAAATACAAGGAATCATTCGAGACTACTATAAACAACTATATGCCAACAGATTTGAAAATCTGAAGGAAATGGATAAATTTCTGGACACACATAAACTACCAAAACTGAGCCAAGAAGATGTAGAAAATCTGAACAGACCAATAACAATAAAAGAGATTGAGACTGTTATCAGTAGGCTCCCAACAAATAAAAGCCCAGGCCCAGATCTATACACAGCAGAATTCTACCAAAGATTTGAAGAGGAATTGACACAAATTCTTTACAAACTGTTCCAAAAGATTGAAACAGAGGCAAATCTCCCAAACTCATTCTATGAAGCAAATATCACTCTGACACCAAAACCAGGTAAAGATACAACTAAAAAAGAAAACTATTGACCAATATCTTTGATGAATATAGATACAAAAATCCTCAATAAAATACTAGCTAACAGAATACAGCAACACATACGCAGAATTGTCCACCATGATCAAGAAGGATGCATCTCAGGGATGCAAGGTTGGTTCAACATATGCAAATCAATAAATGTGATACACCATATTAATAAAATCAAACACAAGGACCATATGATCATCTTTATAGATGCTGAAAAAGCATTTGATAAAATTCAACATTCATTCATGACAAAGTCCCTCTATAAGTTAGGTATAGATGGAAATTATCTCAACCTAATTCAAGCCATATGTGATAACCCCAATGCCAATATCATCCTGAGTAGGGAAAAGCTGAAAGCTTTTCCTTTAAGAACAGGAACAAGACAAGGATGCCCACTCTCACCACCCCTATTCAACATAGTGTTGGAAGTACTAGCCAGAGCAATCAGAGAAGAGAAGGAAACAAAGGGCATCCAGATTGGAAAAGATGAAGCCAAACTGTCCCTGTTTGCAGATGACATGATCCTATATATTGAACAGCCTAAAGCCTCTACAAAAAAACTCTTGGAGTTGATAAATGATTTCAGCAAAGTTGCAGGATACAGAATCAACATACAAAAATCAGTAGCATTTCAATTCTCCAACAGTGAACACTCAGAGAGAGAAATCAAGAAAGCTTGCCCATTTACAATAGCCACCAAAAAAATAAAATACTTAGGAACAGAGTTAACCAAGGATGTGGAAAATCTCTATAATGAGAACTACAAAAGACTGCTGAGAGAAATTAAAGAGGACACCAAAAGATGGAAAGATATACCATGCTCTTGGATTGGAAGAATCCACATTGTGAAAATGTCCATACTTCTCAAAATGATATACAAATTCAATGCAATCCAAATCAAAATTCCAATGACACTTTTCTCACAAATGGAAAAAACTATCCAGACATTTGTATGGAATAACAAAAGACCATGCATAGCCAAAGCAATTCTGAGCAAATAATAATAATAATAATAATGATAATGATAATAAAGCTAGAGCCATAACACACCTGAATTTAAACTATACTTCAAAGCTATAATAACCCAAACAGCATGGTACTGGCATAAAAACAGACACACGGATCAACGGAATAGAATAGAGAATCAAGAAATCAACCCACACACCTACAGCCATTTGATCTTTGACAAAGGCACCAAGCCTGTAGACTGGGGAAGATACTGCCTCTTCAGCAAATGGTGCTAGGATAACTGGATATCAATATGCAGGAGAATGAAACTGACCCATATACTAAAATCAACTCAAAATGAATTAAAGAATTAAATGTACACCGTGAAACAATAAAACTTCTTAAAGAAAACATGGGAGAAACATTTCAGGAAGTAGGACTGGGCACAGACTTCATGAATATGACCCCAAAAGCATGGGCAACCAAAGGAAAAATGAACAGATGGCATTATATTAAACTAAAAAGGTTCTGCACAGCTAAAGAAACAATTAACAGAGTTAAAAGACAACCAACAGAGTGGGAGAAAATATTTGCAAAGTATACGTCTGATGAAGGATTAATATCCAGAATATACAAGGAACTGAAACAACTTTCCAACAACAAAAAACGTAACCCTATTAAAAATGGACAAAAGAGCTAAATAGGCATTTCTCAAAGGAAGATATATGAATGGCCAACAGACACATGAAAAAACGTTCAGCATCACTCAGCATTTGGGAAATGCAAATCAAAACCACACTGAGATACCATCTCACTGCAGTTAGGATGGCTAATATCCAAAAGTCTGTGAATGATAAATGCTGGCAAAGTTGCAGAGAAAAACAAACTCTCATACATTGCTGGTGGGACTGCAAAATGGTACAGCCTCTATGGAAAATGGTATGGAGGTTCCTCAAACAATTGCAGATAGATCTACCATATGACCCAGCTATCCCACTGCTGGGAATATATCCAGAGAAATGGAAATCATCAAGTCGAATGTATACCTGTTCTCCAATGTTCACTGCAGCACTCTTTACAATAACTAAGAGTTGGAACCAGCCCAAATGTCCATCATCAGATGAGTGAATACGGAAAATGTGGTATATCTACACAATGGAATACTACTCTGCTATAAAAAAGAATGAAGTACTGCCATTTGCAACAACATGTATGGACCTAGAGCGAATTATATTAAGTGAAACAAGTCAGGCACAGAAAGAGAAATATCACATGTTCTCACTTATTTGTGGGAGCTAAAAATAAATAAATAAACACACAAAAAAACGGGGGTGGGAGGGAAGAAGACACAAAAATTACATTTCCTTGAAGTTGATACAACAAGTGAACAGATATGAGGTTGTTGGGTGGGATGGGGGAGAGGAAGGAGGGAGGGAAGTTTCAGTAATGGGCCACAATAATCAACCACATTGTATATTGACAAAATAAAATAAAATTTTAAAAAATAAAATAAAATATAAAATAAATAAATAAAATTAAGAAAACTAATTTTTCCACTTCCAATCTCTTGGCAATTTTCCATGACTTTAAAAATTTTTTTATGATTTTTAATATTATCAGCAATTTTTCCAGGATTACTTTTAAAGCTTTCTCAGCCACTGAGAATATAAATTGCCTAAACTTGGATTGCAACTCAATTGAATATTTTTGTTTGTTTGTTTGTTTTGTTTTGTCCATTGCACGATTTAGTATTCCTCTTCCACATCATTCCTTAAGCTCCCTGCCACTTCTGCGCATTTTATATCTTCAGGTCTTGCATGCAGTGAGGGAGAGGACAGCCCTAGGGACACAGGTCTCACTTAGGGAACAATTCCTGGAGTATTCCTTGTGTGGTGAGTAATGGCTTCTACCAAGACTAGTGTTACAAAGGAAGGCAGGTAGAAACTGCTGCTGCAGGCTCTGAACGCACGTGTGGGTAGCACTTCCCAGTATTTGTAAATTAGAACAGCAAAGGGAAACCACTTTAACTCATTTTCTAAGAATGAAAATTGTTTTTAAGAATACGTATCCTTCTCCAGGCCTCAGAGAAGGTTATGTATTTTTCAAAACTATTTTCATTCTTCTTAGAAAACGAGTTAAAGTGGTTTCCCCACCACAGCCACCACAATAACGATGGCTGCCACAGAAGCGGCTAGACGTCACAGCCACCACACAGATGGTCCACCAGCCACTTGAGTGCATTCACACAAGGAGAGTCACCAGCAGACATAAAGAAAAGAGGAGGATGTCTCTCTCCACAAAGCGTATGTCAGAGTGACAGAAGCATCTGCTCTATGATAATCCTGGGGGACCTGATCACATCTCTCAGCATTGGACGGATCATCTAGGCAACAAGTTAACAGAGTAACTGTTATTCTTTCAGAAGGAGAGAAGAAATCTAGGGTAATTAGAGGGGACAGGGGGAGTAATAGGATGGGGAGAGATGGGACAAGGGGCATAAAGAATAATTACAATTCGTAATCATATATGCTAGTAATATTGATTTGATCAACATATCTCAATGTTGAACCCCCAAAATATGTATAATCAATTTTGATTCAATAAGTAAAATAAATTTTAAAAAGTGCATATCCTTTGACCCAGAAATTCCATTTAGAGACATTTATTCTAAGGAATAAATTGGACAAGTATGAAAAAATAGCTATACGAAAACATAAACTTTAGCTTATTTAAATATCAGTAGTTTAGAAATAGCCTAAAATTTCAAAAGCTGATTAAATAACATGAGGCGTCTGTACTATGGAATACCATGAGGAAGTTTAAAATATTGATGTGGAAATATATTTATTGATATTGAAGATGTTCATGCATATAGTTAAGTGGGAAAAAATATTTTACAAAAAAGAACTGTTACTGTTTTATTTTGTTTATGTGTATATGGGCAAAGGATATATATGAATAGAAATAGAAATGGAATACCATACAACAAAATTTAATGGTGATTATCACCAGAAGTGTAATCATGATCAAATAGTTTTCTTTTTTCTTATTTGTGTTTCCTATTTTTTCTACAATAAATATGAATTTTGTACAATAAAATCTATTTTACCTTAATGAAAGGGGACAGATGAAAAGCCTAATAGGTCAGAATGAATAATGTGATGCAGGAAAAAGGAAAGTTAATTATGGTCACAGCGGTGTATGAATGAGAGGGTACTTCAAAAATTTCATAGAAAGATTCATACTATCTTTTAATTCTATTTTTCCACAAGCTTTTTGAAGCACCCTTGTATGTGGCATGCACTGATAGGAAGAGAAGTGATTTTTTACTTAGGGTATTAAATTAACCAGTAAAAGCATTATTCTCCTTTCTGGCCCATTTCTACCCCTATCCTCAACCTCTCTCCCACCCACATGCAGAGACTGCTTGAGCATATTCTGTAAGGAAATAGGAAAAATAAATAGTGGCTCCAACATGGTCCCCAAGGACATGTCATGGTGTCATTTTATTACAAAAGCTGACCTTGTGAAACACCTGGGAAGAGTCAGCATGAGCCACACTGTAAAACATTTCACTTTCCCATCACTTGAAGCATTTTCTTAAATAATGTTTCACTGACATAAAGAAACCTCAAAATGCTTGTAATGGCTCAGTCTCTCCAAGGTTTGCAGATCCAGCTCCTGTCTTAGGGGAGAATCCACACAGAAGAGAACTGTACTGCCTTAGTCTTTACGGGAGCCCTGATGCTTTTCATTTGTCACTCCTGTGGCAGGCTTCGGTCCACATGTGATTCCACTGGGGCATGTGTGTACATGCACACCAGTGTGCATGCAGGTAGAAGGAATAAAGGCCATGGTGCAGCCGTTTTCCTTTTCAGAATGCAAGAGATCTTGTCTGCAGCCCTCAGCAGCATCTGATGAGAACATTGTCTTCAGCTACTCAAGAACCTGCGAACCATTTTTGACCCAGATGAGGACCACCACATTACCAATGACAGTACACTAATCTCTTATCACACTATTCCAAAAACATTACATATTTTAACAAAAAGTTCATTCAGAAACAGCTTCCCCATGTCTTAAAGAAATTGATTTTTTTTTTCTGGAATATACCTTTCACACCTTCCCACGGATCTTGAAAAATCAGCTACAATGATGCAATGGAAAGGACAGGAACATTGGCAATAAAAGGATTAATGATGGCAAACTAGCCGTAGAACTCTGGGGAACTTTTGTAATTTCTGTGCACTCTCACTTTTCTCACTGATAGACGAAGTTAAGTAATCATTGCCACGCGGGGATTCAGGGAAGATTAAATGAGACTCTGTATGTACAGCACCTGGGGCAATGTCATCCAGGAACAGTCCCTTCTCCTGTGACCTGGGCACCATTTCTGCAACTACATAAAAAGGAGGAGGTATCCCAAAACTCCCCTGTTGACAGGTATTCACATCTTTATGGAAACTGCAGCGTCTTCTCCAGGAGGCATGTAATAACTTGCAGCACAGAAGAGAAAGACAAAAGCGCTGATTAATTAAAAGTGTCAGGCGCGTGTTAAAATTCCTGTTGGACGTTAAAACAGCTAATGACAGGATTGAGTAAAAGAGAATGATTTAAGGAATTCACTGGCCCTGGAACAGCCGAATTAAAATGCTGTCTACCCAGCAGACTCCTTCAGGAAATGACCAGCTCAAAGCATGCAGGGGCTTCTTTCAACCTCATCATTCCCCTTATAAAGTAAACAGAACCAAAATGATTCAGGTGTCGCTTTTGTATTTTTTATTCTCAGACTTATGTTGCTGCCTGACCTAAAAGACAATTTTATCTAACTAAGTTATAGATCATTAAGCTGAAAAAAAAAAAGTTTGCCTGTTACTGCTGTTTTACCATCTTGCCCCATCTTGTCTCATTAGCAGGAACTGATTGAGCATGAAGGTGTTCTCTGGCTGTCAGTAGATAAAGTAGGTGCTCTTGGCTTTCATCTGTTCTGAATTCTCCTTGTCTCATTATCTCCCCAAGGTCAGATTCTCTGACTCGGCGGCTGCTTGCTTAGCACTCCATCCTGGCAATTACTCGCCATGCAACCTTAGCCACAATAAGATTTCTTGTCTGTGGCATCAAGGCAGGAATGGGCACCAGAATCCCTGCATCTGGTCCCCAGCCCACCCTCCCCCAACCCCTTTCTCCAGTACCGTGGAATCAAAGATGAGTGTGGCTCGTTCAAGGTTGCATCTTATCACCTCTAAGGTGCCATACCACTGTGACATTCTAATTAAGCGGCAGTCCCATACAGATCACAGAGCGATGCCCTGTCTTATTTTACACTGGGACTAGTTCTTATACCACAGACCTCAAACTTTGGGGTCCTATGCTTAAACCTCTTTGCTCTGCTACAGCGAAAGGCACATAACTGCAAAGTTATACAATCTTGGTTCTCAAATCCATCTCCCTCTCTCCATCATCCTGCTGGACATCCTATCCCTTTGAGAGGCTGTCAAGAGCAGCTGAGTTAAAAGAGAATGCTCCACACTCAAGCCCCTGAGTTCCAACCAGAGCAGTTTATGAAGATGAATTTGATCACAGGGACTCTGAATTGAGTTCCTTCTTTCCTACAGTGGACAAATTCTCTTAGAGATTTAACTTTGTAAAGAATCTGTGTAGAAAAAAAAAAAGGAAACAGATCTCTAATCTGATTTGTTTAAAGGTGGATATGGTTGGGGGTGGGGTGTCACATTTTCCTTTGAAAACCTGAAGGAGAATCTCAGCCATTTGGACTGTGTAAAGAGGTACACTCCCGCTAGGCAGGGTTTGTTAAAAGAATCAGGTTTCTCCTCAGATTAGATGCAAGTCCATTGGAAGTATCCACGTCTTTTTCCAGATTGGAAAGACAATGTACAGTGCATACTCATCTCTGTGAAGGCGGAGTGACCGAGTCATCTGGAGGCTTCCAGATAGCCAGGCAGCAGGGCAACCAAGTGCAAGCCTTCTGCGGGCTGAGCAATTGGCTCACCGGGAAAAAAAATCCAGCCATCTACCCTCTTTCTAACACAGCCCACTGACCCTATTCCCCATAATTACCACATGCACAAAGAATGCTCCTTGGCCCAAGAAGGAATTTATAACCACTACACTTACTGCATTCTACAAACATGCAAATCTCAAGGCGCTCTATTCAAAACATAGCCATCTTTCACAGGTCCATCTATTCTGTGCTCATCACAAAAATAACCAAAAGAAGAGAATTTGAAATATTTCCTGTTTCTCACCCAGCAATATGTCCAAAAACTTTAAGCCAAAAATTAATTCTCAAGAACTTTCATCCAGTAAATACACATGGTAAGCACAGTGAGTGACCCCAACAGCTTCGATATCTACACAGCAGTAGTGTGGCTCATAGCCTGTGGTTTTCTGAAATTCTGCAAGGTTGTAAAGACAAGTAGGTTTATTTTATGGCCAATATCTTTTGGGTCTTTAATATTTGGGCCTGTAAAAATATGCAAGGCTCTTTGAGCCAATATTCAACAAATCTGGAAATATAAATTCAGTACTAAATCTTATAATAGTTATTTTCTTTTTCCAAATCTTTCACCAAATAATAAGCCAGTAGGCTTCCTACCTTATTCTTAAAATTGTCCCAAAGATTTTAAATATTTCCCTGTGCTATGCAGTGTAATATTGTGTGATTAGTAATAAACAGTGTTTGGAAGTACATAATTGTGAAAATAAAGGGTGGTTCTATGCATTGGAAATGAGGCCTACTGGCTTGTAGAGGCCGAGGATTAACCCTTTATTCAATTTGTGCAATTCTTTTTTGCTTGGCTCCTATGACTTTTGTTGTCTTAGGGAATTATGCAGGTAGATGTTTAAAGTATAAGACAGGCCCCGCAATTCCACCATATTTAGAAGGGAAAGTCTTCGGCTGATGGGTACCAGAGTACTAAGAGAGAAAGACGTTCCTCTGACCGAAAGAAAAAGCCAAGTCGGTTGGCCCTAGAGGGATGGAAAATCTGTAATCTTCTCTTTTTGTCATTATCTCAGGAGATGACTATATTCTCAGGGGCCTAGTTTTGTCTCTCAGGATATATGGTAATAATTACAGATAATGTTTAATGAGTATTTATTCTATGTCAGGCAATATGCTAAATACCCTAAAATATCCCATTTGATCCTCTCAACAATGCAATGAAGGAGGTACTCTTATTATTCCCATTTTTCAGATTAAATAACAGAGGTCGTATATCTTGCAACACATGACAGAGATGATAAGTGCTACAGCCAAGCGTTAAGTTGATGCCTGGCAAAAGGAGCATATTTAGAAGAATCAAAGCCTGGCGAAGTACCTGCAGCATTGCATCAGTTCTCCGTCACTAGAAGTTACTAAAGCAGGAGAAGAAAACTTCCCTATTCTGATATTCACATTTCTTCACATTCTCTGTGCCTTACTTTTCTTTTTGTTTTCCTTGAAATTTTTGTCTGTCTTAAATCAGGTAAGAGAAATCAAGGGAGGGATTTATAACACTTTAGTGCTAAGAGGTTAAAATAAAGAGGTTTGTAGGCATGTGATCATATTAACTACACTAAACAACCCCATGGAAAAGTGAAATTGATTGATGGGGCAACATTACAATTAGTTTTATGAGCCTCATTTCACTACCTAGAAATTCTTTTTCTAAAAAATCTTGTCCATGTTTTAACAAAAGATGGCAGGGGGCAGGGGTGTTTTGTTTTCCAAAGCTGGGAATGAAGATACAACAGAGACATAACTTGCCACAGATTTCTTTCTGCTGTGGTTTCCACACTTTCTGTTTGCCCTTTAAGGGGTAAAGTGCCACCTCATGATCTTGGAAAGGAAGCCCAAAGATAATTACCATAAAACATCACCCAGCAGTCTTATCACATCACTTGACAGTATCGCTTTCGTTAATGTTGAGTTAGTGTTTCCATTATAATCCCAATTTACTGAAAGTGGGGTAGAGGGAGGACACGAAGGAGAGATGGGCTCATATGTCAACCATGTAAAATGACGTGCGGCTCAAAGCAGGTTGCCAACCAGACTAGAGCTTTTAAACCCTGACATCTAAGGGAAAAAGAACTCATTTATGCTCCAAATATACATTATTCAAAATAAGGTAGCACAAACATTATCCACAAACTTAATGCAGTACCAAAAGGCTTGCCTATTGACGTACCTCTTCTCTCATGCTAGTGAGAGGGGGCACAGTAAACAACTGAAGGGAAAAAGAGGTAGAAGAAGATTTAATTGGAAAAGTGATAAACTAGGAAACAGAAAAACTAAGCTCTAGCTCTGTTTCTCCCATTTATTAGCCACATTATGACTGCATCACTTTATAATTAACATAAGGAGACGGCAGTTTCCTTATTCTGTAAAATAGAGCCAATAACGCCTCTGATGCTGCCTGAGCAGGTCTCTGTAAGGAGGTCGGTCTAGGAGCGCACATTCAAGCTCAGGAACCACAGCACAGATGAGGAATGCTATCATAGCCCTCACAGAGCAAAAGCGACCCCAGATCATGTAGACTTGGCCTTGGCTTGCCAATGGGGAGACTTGTTAAATACCTGTCAGCTGTGCTCACACTTTACCACCTTGAACCTGCTCAAAACTCTGCTGGCCCTGCTATTGGTTTAGTAGCAAGAGAATTTCCCAGACAGATTCAGGGGAGAAGACTACAGATTACACAGATTAACCCTCTGCACATGAGCAGACCCCTGGAAGCAACCCAATGCTTCCAAACTACAAAGGTACTCCAGGTTTTGTTTAAAATTTTTAAATCATACATATATAGAAATGTGTGTGTAAAACTCATACATGACATACATATATCATATGTATAAATCATATATATAATTATATATGTTATGTGTTATCTCATATAATTTTATGTATACTTTATGTGTTGGTATAAACATTTACATCTAATTTCATATATTTTATGTAATTTTATATAATTTACATGTAATATCAAATATGAAATTTTATCTCACACACACATGCGCACACACGCTGGCCCTACCATTTAATCTGCAAGTTTGAGTTTTATATGCCATAAAAAATTTCTACCTACCTACTTATGACTTTATTATTTAGCAATCTTTGTATTTGTGATAAGTGGCAGGCAAGAAGAAGTGCAGATAGGCCCTGAATAGAAAATAGAAATCTAGAAACTAAAGTATTTAATGTGTCACTGGGATCAGTAATCTTGATTAGTACATGGAACACAATTCAGTAACCATTGTTCAGTTGTTTAAGGAATAATTCTGCCTTCAATTGCATCTTCTGTGCAACTGTCTTGGGTATTACCTCAACGTGGTCCTATATTAATTTAAGGACACTATAAAGATGGATTCATGAATTATACAACAATAAGTTAGCATCAGCTAAGAGTTCCATTCTCTTTGAGAGAGCTTATATATGCGAATTTCAACGGCAAATTAGGGGTGTGGTAGAAGCAAGGAAAAAATTAAGGGCAGAATGAATTATAACTAGGAACGTGTGGAGGGAAGTTTGAGAAATTAAGATAATGTAAAGTCTATGTAGAGAAATAGCATTTATTAATAGTCAAGGACCCATTCCTAGAAGAGAAATCTCCCTTCCTGACTGGCCACAGCAGAAGTGACAGACAGGAAACGTCGGTACTCCCCGTTTGGTATATTCATGGTATCCTCTCACATGAAGCTGATGCCAATCATTCAGCTGGAGTGGAAGGCGTGACCCAAGCTCCTGGAGATGAAGACAGCACTCATCCTGCTGGCCGAGAGTGGAGGCTCTGGGCCAGGCTGATCTGGGTCTGCATCCTGTCCCTGCCGCCCATCAACCCTGTGACCTTGGGCAAGTGACTCAACTTCTCTGAGCTCCGTGTCTCTCAGCTATACAATGGGGCAAGCGTATAACCAACATCCTGATGGTCGTGTGAAGATTAAATACAATAAAACATGAAAAGAGCTTCACCAAGTGCTTGTCACCTTGTATGGGCTCATAACACGGGCAGCTGTCATCATCCTGAGGAACTGAGGGGATGGGCTCACTTCTGGAAGCAGGGGCTGCTCAAGAAGTCACCCCGCTGGGATACTGAGGAGGCATGGAATTCCAGCGGAGCCCGAGGCAGGGGGTGGTGCTTTTGAATCCACCTGAAAGTGTTTTGTGTGGCCAACTTCACGGGTGCTGAGCAATAAGGATATGATTTGCAATTAAGTATCGGGACAAGAAACCAGAGAGAGAAGGACATGGCCTGGGAGTAGACAACTGAGTCCTTCTAATGATCCTGTTGTTATAATCTGTGCTACACTTGGGTCCTGTGAAAATTTGATCTCCAATGTGGCAGTGTTGGAAACTGATTGAGTCATGAGGGCAGATCCCTCATGAATGGATTAATGCTCTCCGTGGGGGAGGAGAGGTAGTGAGGGAGTTCTCACTCTGTTAGTTCCCGTGAGAGCTTGTTGTTTATAGGACCCTGGCACCTCCTCTCTGTCTCTCTCTTGCTTCCTCTCCTGCCATGTGATTGGCTTGTACCTGCCGGCTCCCTGCCACTTTCTGCTTTCTGCCATGAGTAGAAGCAGCCTGAGGCCCGTGCCAGATGCAGCTGTCCCAGAATCGTAAGCCAAATAAACCTCTCTTCTTTATAAATTACCCAGTCTCAGGTAATTCTGTTATAGCAACACAAAAGGAACTAAAACAGGCCCCCACCCCACATCAGTCATATATTTCAAAGATGGAATATGCTTAGGAAAAATAGCCAGGTGCTTCCTCTGAGACTTACTGACTGGGGATCAGTAAATTCTTTAAAATCTTTAGCTCTCAGTTTCCTCATCCATAAAACAGACAAATAATTGTAAAAATAATAAGAAAAAGAGGTATTGGGAGTATCAAAAGAGAAATCCCATGCAAAGGTAATACTTATCCAGCTTTAAGCTTTATAGAAATTTCCTTTCCTAAAATGCCATTTCTGGCACCCACACAGCTTTGTTGTGAAAGACGTCAGGTCTCCCACCTTTTAATAAACAATAATTTGTCTCAAAAAGCTCACCTGCTACTTCACCATGCCTGAGATGCTTTAAAACATTTGGTTCTGTGCAACACAGAGCTCTCACCTTCCTTGGAGGGGTGAGTGATCTCCTCCCTGCTATCTGAAGAGGGGCTTTTCTGCACCTGCTCTGATGCTGCCAGCCCCTCTGCCATGGTATAGAGCACAGCTCCTCCACGGATACCCACAGCTCCTTCCTCCCCAGGGGAAGGTGCAAAGGTCTCCAGGAATCTGAGTGCACACAGCCTTTGTTCCAAAGGCAGGAAGCTGTGCCTGTGACCCACCCTAGGCCAATGACAGCTGTCATCCTAAGACCAGTAGCATACGCCTGAGGATGTGGGCCCTGGATTCAAATCCCAGCTGTGACACTTACTGAAAGGCAGGAGTCTTCCCGGTATACAAAGAATTTCAAGCAAAATCACTGTCATAATATTAAGGATTGTAGTAAGTTCACAGCATATATACACAAGTTACATATAGACAGAGACTGGTACATCTCTGCCCTTTAGGAACACAGCACGTGTCCTCAATTTTACTCTACTTCTCCTTTTTCCAGCAATCATCAGTAGCATCCTAGTGACCATTTTCACTGTGTGTGAGAGTTTTAAAATTACCAGTGGAAAACTTTTTCAAGTTTTGAAAAGAGGCATATGTAGCTGTTCAATTAATCATGGGAGATTATTCTACTCCTACAAGATAAGATAAAGATTATTTTCACCCCCTTTTTGGAGGGTGTGGGCAAGGCAGAAGCAGAAAGCTTCCAAAAGAGAAATTTGGCTGATTATTAGGTGTGCCAACTGAGGCAGAGAGCAAGAGGTTATAAGAGGAAGTCCAACGTGACACTTTCAAGAAAACGATGTCAAAGTTAGGGAAAAAAGATAAAAGTACTATCAAGAGCAACTTTATTATTTTGCTGGGTAATTATTAGTCAAGTGTCAACAAACAAGAAGGCATCCAAGAATGTGTGTGTGTGTGTGTGTAAAAGAGTGAGAAAGAGAGAGACAGAGAAGAGTTGAGAAAAAGAGTTGAATTTAGGATAGAAGCAGCTGGCTACAGCATATAAAATAATAAAATATATACATGTACAAGTTCCCATACTCAGATGAGACCATTGCCACAACCATAAAAGATTCTAGTAGAGAGTAAAAATGACCCTATGAAACACAGTGAAATATACACACACACATTCAGAATGTTTCAAAGCTTTCACAATGGCATTAAAGAGTTTTAAATTGTATATAATTCCAATATTCTGTTTTGAAACTAAGATAATGCAGGCACATGTGCCCTGGAGGTGCACGTTGGTGGAGGTGAGGTCTGCAGCAGAAGTTGTTACTTGTCCTCCAGTACATATTTTCCCCTTCATCCTTTGTAAAATAATTTTTGTCTGGGCAAATAGCTGTCCCAAATAAGGACAATCTCTCCAAGTCCTCCTTGGAGTCAGGACTCAGTTCTGGCCAATAGTATAAGAGGGGAAGTTTTATTTGCAATTTCTGAGCTGTGTCCTTGAAGGAAAAGCATTCGCTTTTCTCTAACTTTTCTCACTTCCTGACAGGCAGAATGCAGAAGAGGTGTTGTAGGTCATCTTAGTCCATGTGAAAATGATAATCCCCTAGAGATAGCAGAACAACAAACTGTAAGGCACCTGGACCTCTGATTATTCAGCTTATGAGCTTGAATTTGCATACGTGAGTAGAAAAAAAAGTCTATCTTGTATATGCTACTGCTATTTCCAGTCTCTCTCACAGAAACCAAGCTTATGTTTTAAGATGTCATCTCTCTTGTTTGCAAGAGGGCCAACAACATGCTGCTACATTTGCATTGACTGACATGCCGGAGTTAGGAATATGACAGGGTATAAACTATTCCACACCTTCACTCTGAATATAATTGCGACATATCAGAAGTGCCCCTGTGGCCTCCACAAGTTCACCTGCAGGTGCCGCAGACAATTCCCAGCATGATGCCAGCTTTTCAAGACCCACATCTCTCGTTCTCTCTACCTAAAGACTTTCTCGGGTATACTGGGAGCTTGCTCTTTCTCCCTCAGGTACAGCCCAGAATGCAGAGATGGACATGCCTGGGGGAAGCTCTAAGTTAAAGGGAATGGGATTGGCGAATGCATAAGTGTTCAATCTCCCCAGCCTTCACTGGAGAATTCTAAGGAAGATTTCTTCATGGCTTTTCAGGGACACCCTCAACCCTTCCAGACCTAGTTACCCCAGCTCTCATCAACACATGGTTTATTCACTTTTTTCCTTTCCTTGTCTCACTTGCCTCACTTGCCTTGGGCTTCCTGTCATTTCCTCCCAAATAAACCACGTAGCCTAGGTTTTGTTTCAGGATCTGCTTTTGGCGGAACCCAAACCAAATGGCCCCTACTTTCTTGATTCTCTCACCCAAAGATCTCCAAAAGGCTGTTCATATGAGTTTTCTCAACTTCCCCTGTGTCAGAGATCATACTGGGTTTTCCTAGTTTGCAAGAATTTCAAGCAAAACCTTTCCCAAATGTCTCACACAGTAGATGACAGAGGATGTGCTGCACATTAATGTAACACTGGGCAAGGTTAACTTTTTCAAGAGAATTTATTCAGGATTATTTATTCAGGAGAATTATTCAGGAGAATTTGCTTATTTGTAAAACAAGTAGGTTGGGTTGGCCTAGAGCCCTAGACTCTCTGGCTGCCCGAATATTGCTTTACTCTATAGCTAATCTGGACAAGCTCCTACCAAAACATAATTTGAAAAAAAATTACATGCAGTGTCAGGTGCAAGCTGACAATAGTAAGTATTGTAGTACAATTTACATAATGATATATTGAATACAAAGATTTCTGAGCCAAATAAATGTCTGTCCAGCCAATAAACTAAGTGAACATACAATGCTTCTTCAAGGTCATCACGTTCTCTCACTTCCTATGGAATTGAAAAACATCACGTTACTACTCTTTTACTTCCCTTCAAATCAGGAAAGATTCAGGAAGCCTGTTCTGTATGCCTGAAATTATTATTTAAATACTTTATAGAAAAATCCAATTCCTGGCTTTGATTTTCCTGCATTCAGAGAAACTTCCTGCATATACACTTGAAAGTGTATGCATTGCAGTAACAGCATAGATTACTGGTGGGTAATAGCTGTTTGGTTTCTTTGACTATTAGTAAAAACAAAATTCTTATTAATAAGGAAATTCAGTGAGTATAAAAATGAAGGGAAGAAAAGTTTAAAAGCTACTCATTTCTAAAATGTTTTACTCATATTCCTTTATATTTTTATATACTTAATTTACTGATCTGAATCACTCTTGATTTCAAGAACTATAAACTATTTAAAGCATAACTGTCACCATAATGGATGCAGCATTATCTTTCACTTTTCACCTTTCCAATTAGATAATAGATGTGCAAAAACTAATCTTATTGCAACACTGTGCTTTGCATAGTAAACTTCCGTCGCAGTAGGGCTCAGACCCTTCAAAACCATTGTACAGATTGAGTCACCAGACCCCTCACATGCCAGGGTGGGTCACAGACCCCTCACATACAGGTTTCAAGCTAGGTAATTGAGAAGAGATCCTGGGAGCCATTGGCAGTGCTGACTGGTTCATTCCAAAGCGAGCTCAGTCCTCAGCTTCCTCAGCAGCAGCAGCAAATTATAGCAGCCTCCAGCAGCAGCTGTAGTGGCCTCTCAGGGCATCCCAGCGGCACTGGCAGCTAAAGCTTGCAGCAACAGCCTCCAGGAGCAGTAGCAGACTCCTCGTGGCCCCCACGGAACGGGGGAGGGGAGTCACTGTGGATCAGAGCAGTTCATCCTTTACACTTAAGTCCCATAACCCAGAAACAGCTGCGTGAAGTCAGACAACCAAAAAACACCTGAGCACACATGCACAATTACATTACACAGTAACCAAGGACACCTGGGCACATGTGCATATTTACATCAAATGCTAGGCAAGATTATGAAGATCTGAGGGAGCCTGACCATTTGCCTTCACTTTCCCTACAACTTCATGATAACAAATCTTTTTATTTTAAAATAAAAGCCTTGAAAAAATATATAGATGCAGAAAATTCAACCCAACTAACTCCAGGAGGTCTTGCTGCTTAGAGATGCAGAGTTCTAACCATGAAGTAATGGATTACCAAACTAGCACATTTAATGCTCTTCTTTTCAAGAAAAGCAGTCCAACAACTAAGACAATGAATATGTAGTGGGGTGAACCCTTCTAAAGGAGATACATTTGATAATCTCACTGCATCAAGTGGCGTAGGTCAATGCCATGAGATGCTCTTATAGCTCTGCTTATTAAGCTAGTGCATTGTCTTTGGTAGCTTATTGTTTCCTGTTTTCTAGAACTTAAAGTCAGACCAACATTTCTCTTGCTAATTTTACACAGTGGAATACCATGTGAAATAAACTAGTGTGGGGTAGGTTTCACCAAACTGTGGATCCAAGCTGGAATTATAAACACTTGGAGCTCCACTTTCCCATGCAGGTGCTTACCCACCCTCAAGAGGTTGTTGGCCATTTTTTGACAGTACCTAGGTGTACTGTTTCAAGTCTGATTGTGTCTGCTGCTGCTGCCAGTACTTATAGTTAAGCAGCTCCATTATGTGTAGTCCTAACTAGGGCTGTCTATCTGGTTTGCCCAGCTTCTGCTTCCAGAGGTGTTAGGCTCTCCCAAGGGTCCTATGCCATGGTCTAAAGAGTGGATCCTTCCTCTAATTGTCACTAGGGGTCTTTGAAAAATATTGCCCTGCACAGTGTCTCACAAAGTTTCTTAAGAAGTCAGTTCCTACATGTTCTGGCTCCCAGCACCTGATCTGCTGTCAACAGCTACTACAGCAAAACCAAAATCTCCCCAAAAGGAAAGGGAAAATGCACCCCCCCCCAATCTTTAGGGAAGAAACAAAACAAAATATTTCTCTCAAGGGATTCAAATATAGAAGAAATAGAGTTCTGCTTACTACGTAGGAAAATGTTAGATTATGTTGACTGAATGGCAGTTTAGTCATTTAAATCAAAGTCATTTTGAACAGCTTCTCTAGTGACAATTCTGCTCTACAGTTGTAGAGTTAAATGATTCCCTTTAAGGAGTATTCTCAGATCAAAGAACAGATGTCCTCAAGTCCCACTTCTTGCAATACAGAACACAAAATTCTTGTGGCACAGAACGCAAAATTCTTGCAGTTTGAAATTACTGATTTTGTTCTTAATCATCTACCATTCCCACTAATATATTAAAAATATTAAGGCCAAGTTTCAAAAAGCACTCAAGCTTAATTACCAAGCTCTAAATCCAGCCTCTTCTCAAATTCCAACTGATGAGCCTAGAAATAAGATTTAATTCTGAGGCTGCAGAACCCATCACATCTTGTTTAAAGGATGCCGCTTACATTTAACCTGGCCTTATTTTCACAGAATCTTTAAGATTACTGCTAAAATAATGCCCATCTTAAAGAAACTGTTAAGTAAGATAAGCAACTTGATGACTATATATGATCTCTAGAACAATTTTTTATTGCATGCCTACAAGCTTAACGTAAGTCTTAGATCCTTGAGACAACTAAAATTAAATTATGATGAAACACCCTAACAAATTATGAAAAATAACTTACATCAGCATCGTAATCTTTCTATGAACACTGTAGTATAAAATGATATATGCAATGTATGATAAGAATCTAATGATGATTCATACATTTCTTAAATGTTCTTTTTTAATGGTTTCATGACATTTCAACAATGAATAGAGCACAGTTTACTTAAGCATTACCCTACTGTTAAACATGTAGATTTTCTCGTTTTTAACTATTATAGAAGAGGTTGGAATGCATAGCTTTTTGCATAGATCTTTACCAGTTTTTGAAATTATTTCCTTAGAAAATATTCTGCAAAATGGAACTGGGGACATAAAACCTTTTGGTATAAATTTATTGCCAAACTTCTTTTCAATTAATTGTGAAAATTTATATGACCACACAAATATATGAGTGCTCATTTCACTATATCCTTATCAGCTTTGAATACTGTCATTCAAAAAGTCTCCCAACTTCCAAACAAGATGGAGTAACAAGACTCAAAATTAACATTTTGCCTAAAACACTAGATGAAATAGATGAAAGGATGACACAAAACTTTGGACATCAGACAGCAAAGGATCTGATTCTTGAGAGATGGGAAACAAATGAGGTGAGCACTGATTGCCTAGCTACCTGTCTGGAGAAAATGTCTTGTTAGCAGCAAAGAGAAGGGAAGCCCAGGAAGAGTTCTACCTGAGTTGAGGAAAAGGACCTGAGTGTCCAAGGAAGCAAAGAAAGCTACAGTTCACAAGGCAGAGTATCAAAAAGGCAAGAGCTGTATGGAGGAAAAGATCCAGAGATTTGCATCCAGTCCCTTCAAGTCTTGAGCTGAGTACAGGTCAGAGAATGCATGTGAGGAAAGGCCAGAAAAATAATCAACCAAAGGGAATAGAAGGAATAGTGCTCAGATCAAATGCAGGGCTGGGAATAGCCAGAATAAAATATCTCATATTCTGGGAGCCATCTGTTAGAGTACTAAGAAGGTCATGGATCAGTAGTGTGAGAAACTAATTGCAGACTAAATACAGTTCTAGTCTCACTCAACTAAGCTTGTAAGCAAGACCTGAAAGTCTCAGACTGTTTCTAAGTACTCTAATTATATCCCCAAACAAAGTTCAACAATAATTATAAGAATATAAAAATATCTAACACCTAACAAAATAAAATTCACAATGTCTGGCAAGCAATCAAAAATTACCAAACATGCAAAGAACAAAAGAAAATACAACCGATAGTGGACCAAAAAAAAAAAAAAAATCAATTAGTTAAAACTGACCCAGAAATGGCACAAATGGTAGAAGTAGTAAACAAGAACATTAAAACAGTTATAGCTGCATTTCATGTGTTTGAGAAACCAGAATAATATTGACTACATTAAGTAGAGATATAGAAGATCCAAACTGAACTTCTAAAGATGAAAACTAAAATGTCTGAAATGAGAAATATATTAGTTGGATGAATCACAAATAAAACATTATGGAGGGAAGGATTAGTAAACTTCAAGACATAGCAAGTCTTATACAAAATAAAACTCAGAGAGAGAAAAAAACAATGAATAAAAATGAACAGAGCATCAGTGAACTGCAGCATAACTTGACACAGCCAAATGCACATGCAACGGGAGCCCCTGAAGGATAGGTGAGAGAGGGAAAAACTGAAAAAGTTTTTGAAAAAAAAAAATGGCCAAAAGTTTTCCAAATTTGATGAAAGTATAACTTTACAGATCTAAGAAGCTCAACAAACTCCAAACACAAAAAGCTTGAAAAAAATTATAAGCACATAATAACCAAATTAACCTATAGACTTAATGTAATTCACAATAGTTTTTGTTTTGTTGTTTCTGGGGTTTTTTTGTAAAATCTGACAAGCTGATTCTGAAATTTACATAGAAATGTAAAAGACCTAGGATGGTTAAAACAAAATCTAAAAAGAGCAAGGTTTTGCCAGTGCGTGTGGAGCACGGAGACGTCCAGCAAGGGAGGCAGAAGCTCCAAAGAGACCGCACGCCCTGAGGTGCCAGTGTGCAACCCAGCAGCCCAGCTGAGTGCATGCTGACCAGAGAGATGGCTCCCCGGAGAGGCCCAAGATCCAAGGCAACCACACACACAAGGCACTAGTGGCCAACTGAGCAGACACTGAGGTAGCCATACCAAATTGGCAACCCCAGCAACATCCTAACCAGACAATAGTGTCAAACCAGTGGACTGTGAAACCCCCTGTCACAATGACTAAACATCAAAGGAAAGATATCAGAAATATGAAAAATCAAGAAAGTATATCACCAAAGGGTAATAACTCTCAAGCTCTAGATACTATAGAACAAGAAGCCCTTGAAATGGCTGACAAGGAATTGAGTGATAATTCTAAGGAAACTGAATGAGATACAAGAAAACTTAGCTAGACAACACGATGAAATGAGGAAAAGTATACAGGATCTGAAAGAAGAAATGTACAAGGAAATCAATGCCCTGAAAATGAATGTAGCAGAGCTTGCCGAGCTGAAGAATTCATTCAACAAAATAAAAAAACACGACAGAGAGTTTAAACAGCAGGCTTACAGAAGCAGAAGAGAGAACTTCTAACCTTGAATATGGGCTGTTTAAAATAACACAAGCAGACAAAAAAAAAAAGAAAGAAAGAAAAAAGAATTAAAAGCATTGAAGAAAATCTAAGAGAGATATCAGACAACCTTAAGTACTCAAATATCTGAGTCATGGGTATTCCAGAAGGGGAGGAAAAAGGAGATTGCATTGAAAACATATTCAACAAAATAGTGGCAGAAAACTTCCCAGGTATAGGAAAAGACACAGATCTTCAGATTCAGAAAGCTAAAGATCCCCAAACATATTCAACCCAAAAATGTCTTCTCCAGACATGTTATAGTCAAATTGGCAAAACTCAAAGACAAAGAGAGAATCTTAAAAGCTGCAAGAGAGAAGTGTCAAATCACCTATAAGGGAGCCCAAATCATACTAACATCAGACTTTTCATCACAAACCCTAAAAGCCAGAAAGCAATGGGATGATATATTCAAAATTCTAAAAGACACAGATTGCCAGCCAAGAACACTCTACCCCACAAGGCTATCCTTCTGAAATGAAGGGCAAATAGTGTATTTCTCAGAAAAAAAAAAAAAAAAAAACCAAAAAACACTGAGGGAGTTCACAACCACACTACCACCCTTACAAGAAATTCTCAAGGGAGCAGTGGGTTTGGTACCTGAAAAATAACTACCACTGCAATAAAAACCCAAGAAAAATCAAAACCCACTAGTATAATACAAATGGCATTCATGAAGAAAAAACAAACAACAAAAAAGGCTATCTACACCCCCAAGGAACCAACAAATACAGAAAACAAACAGTAAATCAGAAAGAAAAGAACAAAAGAAAGTTAAGACATCCAAACAAAAATCAATACAGTGCTAGGATTAAATCAACACTTTTCAATAACAACTCTTAATGTAAAAGGCTTAAATTCCCAGTCAAAAGACGCAGAATGACTGACTGGATTAAAAAGGAGGATCCAACTATATGCTGCCTTCAAGAGACCCACCTCACCCATAAAGACTCACATAGACTAAGAGTGAAAGGATGTGAAAAAGATTTACCATGCAAACAGAAAAGAAAAAGGATTTGGAGTAGCTATTCTTATATCTGATAAAATAGTCTTTAAACTAAAAACCATAAAAAGAGATAATGAGGCCACCACATAATGATAAAAGCATTGATCAATCAAGAAGACATAACAATCATAAATATATATGCACCCAATGTTGGAGCAGCCAAATTTATAAAGCAAACTCTATTAGACCTAAAGAAGGAAATAGACACTAATATCATAATAGCAGGGGACCTGAACACCCCACTATCAATATTTGACAGATCATCTAGGCAAAGAATCAGCAGAAAAACACAAGATCTAAACAATACTCTAGACCAACTGGACTTGGCAGATATCTACAGAACATTCCGTCCAACAACCTCAGAATATTCATTCTTCTCATCAGCACATGGATCATTCTCCAGGATAGATCACATGTTAGGTCACAAATTAAGTCTCAACAAATTCAAAAAAATGGGAATTATCCCATGTATTTTTTCAGACCACTATGGAGTAAAATTAGAAATCAATAACAAACCAAATTCTGGAAAGAAAGAAATGTGAATTAAAAAGCATTCTATTTAATGATATATGGGTCCAAGAAGAAATCACAGGAAATCAAAAAATTTATTGAAACTAATGAAAATAATGATACATCATACCAAAACCTGTGGCATACTGCAAAAGCAGTACTAAGGGGGAAGTTTATTGCATTAAATGCTTGCTTCAGAAGAATGGAAAGATGGCAAGTGAACAACCTAACACTTCACCTTAGAGAACTAGAGAAACAAGAACAATCCAAGCCCAAAGTTAGCAGATGGAAAGAAATCATCAAGATCAGAGCAGAACTTAATGAAATTGAAACCCAAATATCAATACAAAAGATTAATGAATCAAAAAGTTGGTTTTTTGAAAAGATAAATAAAATTGACAAACCCTTAGAACAGCTAACTAAAAAAAGAAGAGAGAAGACCTAAATAACAAAAATTAGAAATGAGAAAGGTGATATTACAACTGATCCCTCTGATATACAAGGAATCATTCGAGCTACTATAAACAACTATATGCCAACAAATTTAAAAATCTGGAGGAAATGGATCCATTACTGGACACACACAAACTACCAAAACTGAGCCAAGAAGATGTAGAAAATCTGAACAGACCAATAACAATAAAGGAGACTGAAGCTGTTCTCAGAAGGCCCTCAACAAAGAAAAGCCCAGGCCAAAATCTATAATAACAAATCTATAATAACAAATCTATACACAGCAGAATTTTACCAAAGATTCAAAGAGGAATTGACACCAATTCTTTACAAACTATTCCAAAAGATTGAAAGAGAGGCAAATCTTCCAAACTCATTCTATGAAGCAAACATCATCCTGATACCAAAACCAGATAAAGATACAACTAAAAAAGAAAACCAAAGTCTGATATCCTTGATGAATATAGATGCAAAAATCCTCAATAAAATGCTAGCTAACAGAATACAGCAATACATACATAAAATTATACACCACGATCAAGTGGGATTCATCCCAGGGATGCAAGGTTAGTTCAACATATGCAAATCAATAAATGTGGTACACCATATTAATAAAATCAAACACAAGGACCACATGATCATCTCTATAGATGCTGAAAAAGCATTTGATAAAATTCAACATTCATTCATGACAAAGACCCTCTATAAGTTAGGTATAGATGGAATTTATCTCAAAATAATTCAAGCCCTATATGATAAACCCACTAGCAATATCATCCTGAATGGGGAAAAGCTGAAAGCTTTTCCTTTAAGAACAAGAACAAGACAAGGATGCCCACTCTCACCACTCCTATTCAACATAGTGTTGGAAGTACTAGCCAGAACAATCAGAGAAGAGAAGGAAACAAAGGGCATCCAGATTGGAAAAGATGAAGCCAAACTGTCCCTGTTTGCAGATGACGTGATCCTATATATCAAACACCGTAAGCCTCTACAAAAAAACTCTTGGAGTTGATAAATGATTTCAGCAAAGTAGCAGGATACAAAATCAACACACAAAAATCAGTAGCATTTCTATTCTCCAATAGTGAACATGCAGAAAGAGAAATCAAGAAAGCCTGCCCATTTATATTAGCCTCCAAAAAAAATAAAATACCTAGAAATAGAGTTAACCAAGGATGTGAAAAATCTGTATAATGAGAACTACAAACCACTGCTGAGAGAAATTAGAGATGATACAAGAAGATGGAAAGATATCCCATGCTCTTGGATTGATAGAATCAACACTGTGAAAATGTCCATACTACCCAAAGTGATATACAAATTCAATGCAATCCCCATCAAAATTCCAAAGACATTTTTCTCAGAAATGGAAAAAAAGTATCCAGACACTTTTATGGAATAAAAAAGACCACACATAGCCAAAGCAATTCTGAGCAAATAAATAAATAAATAAATAAAGCTAGAGTCATAACACTTCCTGACTTTAAACTATATACAAAACTATAATAACCAAAACAGCATGGTGCTGGCATAAAAACAGACACACTGATCAATGAAATAGAATAGAGAATCGAGAAATCAACCCACACACCTACAGCCATCTGATCTTTGACAAAGGCACCAAGCCTATACAATGGGGAAGAGACTGCCTCTTCAGCAAATGGTGCTGGGATAACTGGATATCCACATGCAGGAGAATGAAACTAGAACCATACCTCTCACCATATACTAACATCAACTCAAAATGGAATAAAGAATTAAATATACACCATGAAACAATAAAACTTCTTAAAGAAAACATAGGAGAAACATTTCAGGAAGTAGGACTGGGCACAGCCTTCATGAATTTGACCTCCAAAACAAAGGAAAAATAAACAAATGTGATTATATCGAACTAAAAACCTTCCACATAGCAAAAGAAACAATTAACAGAGTTAAAAGACAACCAACAGAGTGGGAGAAAATATTTCCAAAATATACATCTGACAAAGGATTAATATCCAAAATATACAAGGAACTGAAACAACTTTTCAACAAAAAAACAAGTAACCCAATTAAAAAATGGGCAAAAGAGCTAAATAGGCATTTCTCAAAGGAATATATACGAATGGCCAACAGACACATGAAAAAACGCTCAGCATCACTCAGCATTTGGGAAATGCTAATCAAAACCACACTGAGATACCATCTCACTCCAGTTAGGATAGCTAATATCCAAAAGGCTGTGAATGATAATTGCTGGCGAGGCTGCAGAGAAAAATGAACTCTCAGACATTTTTGGTGGGACTGCAAAATGGTGCAGCCTCTATGGAAAATGGTATGGAGGTTCCTCAAACAATTGCAGATAGATCTACCATATGACCCAGTTATCTCACTGCTAGGAATATACCCAGAGGAATGGAAATCATCAAGTCGAAGGTATACCTGTTCCCCAATGTTCATCACAGCACTCTTTACAATAGCCAAGAGTTGCAACCAGCCCAAATGTCCATCATCAAATGAGTGGATACGGAAAATGTGGTATATCTACACAATGGAATACTACTCTGCTATAAAAAAGAATGAAATACTGCCATTTGCAATGACATGGATGGACCTAGAGAGAATTATATTAAGTGAAACAAGTCAGGCACAGAAAGAGAAATATCACATGTTCTCTTTTATTTGTGGGAGCTAAAAATAAATAAATTAATGCACAAAACAACTGTTGTGAAGAAGACACAACAATTATAATTCCCTGAAGCTGATATGACAAGCAAAAAGAAAGGACATTGTTAGGAGGGAGGAGGGAGAGGGAGAAAGAAGGGAGGTTTCGGTAATTGTCCACAATATTCAACCACATTGCATGTTGACAATATAAAATAAAATTTGGAAGAAAAAGAAAATAGAGCCAGGTTTGAGGACTTTTACTACCTGATTTCAAGTCTTGAGTTAAAGCACATGAATCAAGACAGTACAGTATTGATGTAAAGATAGACATATATATTATTGGAACACAATAAACATACCAGAAGTAGACTCACATATACATATCAATTAATTTTTTTACTAAAGTACTGAGATTATTAAATGGCCATAAGATTTTTTAAAAACAAATGGCATTGGAACAACTGCATGTCTGTATTTTAAAAAGAAAAAAAAAAACTTAAACCTTATCTCACACCATAAAACAAAAATTAATTCAAGATGAATTATGAACATAAATGTAAAATTGAAAACATAAAACATCTAGAAGAAAACTTGAGAAAACACTTGAGACCTTGGAAAAAATATTACTTAATATACAAAAAAACTACCCTTAAAAAATTCGTGAATTGGACTTCATCAAAACTAGAATCTTCTGCTCTTTAAAAGATGTTGTAAAGAAAATTAAAAAGCAGTCTACAGACAACGGAAAATATTAGAAACTTATATGACAGAGAACTTTTATCCAGAGTATATACAGAAGTAGAACAAATTTATAATAAAAAGGCAAAGAACTTAATTTTTTAAAAAGAGAAGATTCAAACAGACACTTAACAAAAGGGGTTTCCAAATGGCCAATAAGCACTTGAAAATTCTTAACTTTATTTGTCATCAGAAAAATGAAAATGAAAATCATGACAAGACACCACTTCACATCTACTAGAATAGCTAAAATTAAAAAGACAGAAAGGCACATTTTGGGTCGGTGTAGAGTAGCCCAATTTCTCATTCATGGCTGGTGGGATTGTAAAATGATGTAGCTATTTTGGAACACTAGCAGTTTCCTGAAAGTTAGGTACTTTCTAATCTATGACCCTACTTTTCCACTCCTGGGTTTCTATACAAAATAAATAAAAATATGTGTTATAAAGGGTCTGTCTCTATTTTGATGTTTCACCACTGACAACTTTTCAAGCCCCACCCCTCCCCCTTTTCCTTTTGCCCATATCTGAGCAAACCAATAAGAAATTCTGGGCATCCCCTCCATTGACTCTGGAGGAGAGGTTCAAACCTCGCAAACTCCAGCCCATGGGAACACTCACCTTGGCTCTACCCCCAACTGTAATAAAAACCGAAGCCCTTGGCCCCTCCCTGCTCAAGCCATTCTGGATCAGTTTGGTTGTTTGCTCTTCACTCTCAAGAAAGTCCTATTATATGAATAATACACATTTTCCCACCCTCTTGGTTTGGGTGTGGCATCATCACTCTAAACACTCAAACCAATCTCCCATGTGAGGCTGGTAGGGCCCTTCACAGAACAAGCACAAAAGAATGTATATCTACAGAAACACATATATACAAATGTTCATAGCACCTTTATTCATTATAGTCCCAAAATGGAAATGATCCAAATGCCATCAATATATAAATAGATAAATAATTGTATATTTATATAATAGATTACCACTCTGTAAGAAAGCAAACTATTGATACATCTCTCAAATGGCTGAGTCTTAAAAACATTGGGGGAAAAATTGAGGGAAGACATACACAACAAATCATACATAGTATATGTGTCCATTTATACAAAAATCTTAAACTGAAAAAATTAATTAAACTTGATAAAAATAAGATCAGTGGTTTCATGAGGCTGGGGGAGATGGTAGAGAGATTAATTGCAGTAGGGAAAAAGGAACTTTCTTGGGAGGTAGAAATGCTTTCAATTCTGTTTGAAGGTGGTTTCAGGGGTAAGTACATTCGTCAAAACTTTGATCTTAAAATGAGTAAAATTGGTTGTATGTAATTATATACTTCATGGGAATACTTCATTATATACTATCATGGAACCCTAGCTATACCTCACATGGGGGAAGAAAATATTCCCTTCACTAAGGACATGAAAATATACAGCATGCAGAGAACAAAACAATCATGTGGCTGTCCTGTGTAGACTGGGGATGCTTAATGGGAGTTGGCATATCGTAGGGTGACATGACAAGTAATGTCACATAAATATTAGAAATAAGGTGGGCCTGGTTACCACAATATGTAGCATAACCATTCTGTAATGAGAATGGTATAAATGAATCTGGTGGTGGCTAATTGATTGTAGGAGAACTAGGAGTAGAAAAAGACGGGCGTCCCAATACGTTTACTGAATCTTGTATAATGGTAACAACAACTGAAACCTACAAGTCAGGTGAACAGAATTCTACATTGAGTTCCTAAGGCATAGAATCACGGTGTTTTTTCCCAATTGCCTCTTGAATAGTGAGGAGGATGAGTAACTTTGAGAAAGAACTCTGCAATAGTATCACCAGTGTCAGACTCTTGCTGCTAGCTTTCCCCAATTTGGAATTTTAAATAAACACTGATGAAGAGACATCCTTAGGCATCGGGAAGATTGTAAAACTAAAGAGGGTAAACCTCAATGGACAGACTTTTATGCTCTGGCATTTAAGTCTACCACAGCAGTCTAGAGTGAGTTTTGACATTCCATATTTGGCTTCCTTTCAAAGTTTTCTGACAATTTAATTTATAGATATGACTGTTTATTCTTCTTTAGAGGATAAAGCACCTATACTAAATCCTGGGAATAGGAATGGAAGTCTCCAGGACAGAGTGAAAGGTTAGTAGAGGTCAGAGTTTTAACTCAAATCCACCTTACAGTAAGACCAGTGGGACACAAATCCATCTTGAGAATATTTTTCCAGTTTCTGAGTGGAAATTTTCTTTATAGAATAAATATCTTTAGCAACAGGTATAATCCCTACATTAGCTCCTTAACTCATGGATAAGGCCTATTATTGCAGACAAACCAACATAAATCTATTAAAGTGTCCTCCTTTTTCAAATCCTAAATCAAAATCAATAGCATGTTCCTGGGTGAATTTCATATATTAATGTCATCACTAAAGACTTGATTGCAAAATTTGTGAGTCCTATCATTTTCCCAATTAACTTCCCTGTTTGATATGTATGGAAATAGACAAATCTAAGAGAATAGCAGTGGATTATCATAAATTTAATAAGATTGTGATTTCAATTGCAATTGCTCTGCAAGATGTGATCTCCTTATTGGAACAAATAGATTAAATCTCTGGCCCCTGGGTATGTAACTATTGCTATAATGAACATTTTCCCCATAACCTAGTAAGCAGAAAATACAAAAGCAGTATATTTCATTCAACAAGCACGGCTCTAAATGACTGATTTAAAGTCTTTGTCTAATGAGTTCAACATCTAGGCTTCCTCAGAAACAGTTCTATTGACTCCTATTGATGGCTTTTTCAGTGTATGAGCCCTACTTTCCTGGTTTTGGTTTTTGTGGGGGTTTTTTGGTTAAAAACTGAACATTTTTAAAAATGGAAACTTTGGAATGTAGATTCTACTCTCTCCTCAAGGTTTGTTTTTGTTGTTCTTTGTTGTCATTTGTTGTTTTAGTGACTTTTCTGAACTGATTCTGTGAAGTCTATATTCTTTCTCATTCGTGATCACTGAAGTCTCTTCTCCCCTAGCTTAGTGGTCAGCTAATGATTAAACAGTGATTTCCTTAAATACCCAGAACCAGTAAGTCTTCCAGTCTTTGCCAAGTTATTCTGTGTGTGTGTTGGGGCATGCCTTCAACACTCAGCAAGACATGTAACTCTGCCTTAGCCTTCACTTCCTGCTTGTATATAGTCTAGAAGTTAGCCAGAGGTGAGAATTAGGGCTTTTACTGTATTTTCTGAGCATGTTCACAGTTCTGGACAGGTGCATAGCCCTACCTGTGTGCATTGATGTCTGCATTCCCAGAAATATGACACAGTTTTTTCAAAGCTCATTACAGACATCTCATCCCCAGCACTTCCTCTTAAGCTTCTTAGCCTATTTGCCCCCAACTGCTATCGACCATCTCAGTCAGGCACAGTATTAAACAGCTGCCTCTCTTTGTTTTGACAAATGCCCCTGGAGAAAAGGCAGTCTACATAAAGGGAGCTATGATTGCAAGCAGTTCTATTTCAAGGCTTCGGCAGACCTGGGCAGGGGAATGGGAATAGTGCAAGTCAAAAAGTCACAAAAATGAATTTCACTGTTTCTTAAGAGACTGGATTTTCTTGACTAAAACTCTGCAGATTGCTGTAAGCCTTTTATAATTTCCAGATTCAGAAAAGTTGATTTTTACTTTTTTGCCAGTGTTGTTATGGCATTTACAGAGTAGAGGATTTTTGGAGGTCCTTACTCTGTCGTTTTGAATGAAGTCCTCCCTCCATTCCTCAGTTCAATACATACACATCCATTGTCTTCATTTGTATAAGCAAAATTTTGTGCTCAGCTTTGGAATGTTGAGTTTTCCCTAGAATTCCCTTTAATCTATATTTTTAACAAATTTCCATTTATAACTATGTAATTTTGTGCAAATAGCCACAAGAGGAGGCATTTTATTAGAAAAAAAGTTTCTAATAGTCTTAGACACAAACACAAATGCAATTCTCCCTCATGTAATTCCTACTGTGCCTCACCATTCACTAATTTCTGTCCTTCCATGCCTATCAGCTGGCTTGCCTCTAATTATACAGGAGAGAAATGAGTATTAGCTACAGTAAGCTGCAGTGTGGCAGATACAGCAATTCCTGCAAGAATAATGACCCTACCACCTAATGTCACCACTCTTCCACCTTCATCAGAAACTTTGGCCTTTAGTAGTTGAAGAGAAAAGAACACGGCTCTCTTCACATCACACCCTGCCCCCTGTAGGTAGAAAACAGAGGGCAAAGATCTAGGACTTTTACTAAAGATACCCAGAGTAGCTTCTGATGTGGCCTATGCATTTTCAAGTCACCCAACTCTTTATCTACCTAAAGTTAATTCTTCATCTTACAGACTTCACTGAAAACCTGGGAATACTTACTTTGCAAAAGCTAGAGACTACACTGCTAATGTTGGGCCAATTTTAGTTATGCTAATTAATACCAAGAAAAGATATTAAACACTGAAATACATAGATGAAAAAAAGTAATGCTTATTTGCATCAAACCTACCTGTAAGGTGTTATTCCTTTTGAAGCATCATGATGTTATTCATTAACAAGGACTGAGAAACTTCTATGCAGTGCTGTGTATTTGTAAGACGAGGCACTATATTAGACCATTCTTGTAGCTTATGACAAAACACCTGAAACCAGGTGATTCATAAAGAAAAACAAAATGTATTGCTTATAGTCTCTGAGGCTGAGAAGTCCAGACTCCATCTGGTGGTGGTGACAGTGACCCAGGGGTCTCACATTGCAAGATGGTGGAAGCAGAGAGAGCAGAGAGAAAGAGAAAAACAGGCTCTTTTTTAAAAAGCCCTTAGAACCACACCCCTGACCACCATTGTTAATCCATTCACTACTGCAGGGTCCTACAACCCAATCACCTCTTCAAGGTTCCACCTTTCAATTATCATAATAGGATTTCCCACCCTCTTAATAGTCACAGTGGGGGCTAAGTTTCTAATACAAAAAACTTGGGGGACACAATTCAGGCTTCAGTGAGTTTTGGGAGACATAATTCAATCCACTACATTCCACTCCTGGCCCCCCAAAACTCATGTCTTTTCACATACAAATACATTCATTTCATCCCCAAAGTCTTAACTTGTTTCAACTCAGAAGTCCAAAGTTCAAGGTCCTGTCGGTGAAATCAATATAAGTTATCTACTTCCAAGATACAATGGTGGGACAAACATAGGGTACATAATCCCATTCCAAAAGGGAGAAATAGGCCAAAAGAAAGGTGTAATAGGTCTCAAACAAGTCCAAAACCCAGCAGGGTAGGTATAAAATCTCAAAACTGCTGAATCGTGTATCTTGACTCCATGTTCAACCCCCTCTGCATGCTAGTGTGGGGGTTGGGTCCCCAAGTCCTAAGGCAGCTTTGCTCCTATGGCTTTCCTGGTCTCAGGTGATGCTTTAGCTCTCACAGGCTGGCATTGCATGCTGGTAGCTCCACAGATCTGGGGTCTCCATGGTGGTCCCATTCTCATGGCTGCACTAGGCATGGTGCTGATGGGGTTTCTCTGCTGCAACTCTGACCCCACGTTTCCACTCAGTATTGCTCTAGCAAAGTCTGTCTGCAGTGAGTCTGCTCCTGTGACAGATCTTTTCCTCAGCTGCCACACTTTTCCATACATCCTCTGAAATCAGGGTGGAGGCTCCCAAGCCTTCCCAGCTCTGGCATTCTGTAAGCCTGCAGACCTAACACCAAGTGGATGCCACCAAGCCTTCAGGCTTGCATTTTCCAGAGCCGCAGGTCCAGCCACACCTGGGACCAATTTAGCCACAGCTGGGGCAGCCAAAGCAACTGGGATGCTGGTGCTAGAAGCAGCTTCCCAAGGTGACCCTGGGCCACGAGCCCATGGAGGGTGCCTCAGGCCTGTTCCCCAAACTATTCTGTCTCCCTAGGCCTCTGGGCCTATAATGGAAGGGCTGGCCCCAGTGGCTTCTGCAATGCCTTCAGGGCCTTTTCCCCCTTCTCTTGATAATCCCTTTCTTCTGTACTAATCTTAGCTAATGTTTGCTGGGCTGCACCATTGCATGCTCTCTGTTCTCCCTGCTTCCACCATCTTGCAATGTGAGACCACTGGGTCACTGTCACCACCACCAGATGGACTTTGGACTTCCCAGCCGCAGAAAGTGTAATCAATAAATTTTGTTTTTCTTTATAAATCACCCAGTTTCAGGTATTTTGTTATAAGCAGCAAAAACAGACAAATATAGGCACATTTGGTGTGTTTTTTGTTTGTTTGGTTGGTTTTTTTCTAGTAACAACTCTATTAGGCCCTTGCACCAGAACTTATAAAACACACTAGTGAAGATTCCTGGCTCTGTATGCATCCTGACAGAAGCTCAGTAATATTCATTCTTAACACAATAATAACTTTGTGGACTAGACTGCATCCACACAACTAGAAACAACATATGGCCTTCAATAAAATGAAAGGTACACTGGAAAAGTCCAGCTCTAAAGAATGTTTATAAGTAGTAGGCATAGAATTAAATTCAACATTCCTTTTCCTAATACAAAAAAAAAAAAAAAAAAGAAATTTTTATCTGCCCTTTTTTGTCTTAAGAAATTCATGAAGGTAAAATACACATGGCTCCTCTATCCATCATCCCGCCAAAATAATGCACAAAACATACCTTAAAACAAGACATTAAAGAGAATCATATCACAGGGAGGGAAGGAAAATATTTAAGGGCTGTTAGGAGTTATAAGAATCCAATTTACTACATCAAGTTTGCTTTCACCAAATCCTATTTTGTATTTGAAGGTTTACATCTCTAATATCTATAGCCTATCAGAGGACCCATCTTAAAAATTTGAGAAATCATGCTTTAACAATGTATTTCTCATGTACATTGTACCCAATCCCAGAAAGAGTTGTAGAAATGAGCACATATCAGTTGCCTAGAAGATTAAATATCTTCTCACTTTCTTCCTCCTGAAAATTCTTCATAGTGTTTTTTGTAGAAATCATTTACATTTAAAATGTAAATGGGGATGTGAAATGTAGTCATGGAAACCATGACAGTAGGAAAAAGAAAGAAAAATTTGAGGATTTAGTAAGCGTTTTTGATTTTTCAGATACAATAGTTCCCTTAGCAAAGTCGATTGTGCCATATGGTGAACTGTGTGTGGTAATTTTCTAAGCTTGCAAATAGAATTCTGAAAAATGTGATCAACTGCTAAGTCAGTGCACTCCAAGTGAGCCCAAATTCCACTCCTGCTCACTTTTCTCAGGGGTACTGGATGCCAATACTTTACATACTGCAAACAAACAAACAACACTTGATATTTAATTTTAAGAACCCCCAAAGATCCATGGGATAGGATAGAAGTTCACCCAAATCAGTCAACTTCAAATATAGAGAAACAGTTGGTTTTAGAAGGTCACAAACCTCTTTGCAAACTCATTTCTGATCATTTATCTGAAACTAAATTGGCCTGAGATTCAGTTCCTGCCTTCTCTCCATCACCCCAAAACCTGTGATATTGCAATTATTCTCTTCTTGAGGCAAGCATTTTCTATCATAAGTCCTTATATGTAAGTCAACTTTTGCTGCAAAGCAAACATGCACAAAATTTCACTTGCATAACAAAGAGCATTTATTACTCTCTCATGCATAAGCTCTGCTTTAGGCTACAGGTCTATGGGTTGAGGCAGCTCTGCTCCCTGCATGTACCACTGCAGCCAAGGGGTAGAGCCAGCAGCTACTCCAGCAGTCTTCCCATGGCAATGGCCAAAGTGCAAGAGGGTAAGCTCAATTGTGCAAATGTATTTCAAGCTTCTGCTTATATCACATTTGCTAATATCTCATTGTCCAAAGTAAGTTACAGAGCTAAGACCAACATCAAGGGGAAGTGACATGCTCTTTCCACGAGGTAGGGTAATGGAGTGAATATTTGCTTAACAATAAACTAATTTACCATAATCCACCCTTTTGTTCTTACATATTCTCTATCTTCCCATATACAAAATATACTCACTCCCATTTCACCTCAAAATCACAGCATCAGATTCAAAATCTAAGACCTCGCGATCTACATGTGGTCTGGATTCAGCTTTTTTTCATCCAATGACCTATGAACTAAAAAGCAAAAGTTATCTGTCCCCCACACACCCAATATGCAATTGTGCAAGTTGGATATGATATTCACAATAAATACTCCTACTGTTAAAAGGGGAACAATAGAAAGCACATAAGAGTCACTGGTCCATAGCAATTTTGGAACCCAGCACAACAAATGTCATCAGGTCTCGAAACAGTAGGGAACTGAAATCATTGTTTGCTAACTGTTCTTGCCCCAAAGATGGAATAAATAAGATATATCCTGTAGTGCAGCTAGTAGGAACAAGAGCAGTACTGAATGACACCTGTGCTCTCCCACAGGAGGGAAATGAGCCTTCCTGCATGAGAAGACTCGGTGGAAATTGAGAACATTTGTACAATCAGGTGAACTGAGATAAGGTGATTGACTTTGATCTCTGATAATATGGAACCCATAAGCAACAGAATCATGGCCATGGTTCTTGATAAGACCCATGTTCTGAACCCTGGGAGTGGTCCCAATCCGCTGTTCTCCATAGATCTTGGGTTGGCCCTCTTGGAAGTCCTTCCTCTGCCGTCAACTTCCTTCACTGTATCTAAGAGGATGTTTGAAAACAATCCCTTCTTAGTGGCTCACCCGTTTTTTTGTTTGTTTGCTTTTTAATTCCTGACAATATGAAGTTGGGAAGCAGGAAGTCTTTACATCTCTAACAACCACAGCATCTTTTAGTCTAGGCTGGTGGCTCTTTCGCTATTATAATTCTCTCCCAGCTTGGTTTGTTTTCCATATACTTAATTCTAGTTCAATATAAGTGCCAAAAGCTACACCCAAAATTCTTTCCAAGTCATGTCTCCATCTAGACTTAATTATGTGTACTTTGGGTACGATAGTCTTCTGTGGGACTTTGCCCTTAATTTTTCTAGAAGCCCCTTTCTTCTAGCTGAGAGGATCTATTGAGCCACCCATTAATCTGTTAATATGTTTTACTTAACAAAGGATGTTAAAGCCATCATTGATTTGGTTTTTATAACTGCCACATCTTTGTTTTGATAAAAAACCATTTTGTTCTCCAAACCTGAGAATTCTGGGCCCTCTATAGTCCCTTTAAATCCTGTTTGCAAACCAACCAGCGTTTACTGAGTTCATCTTTTTTCTGTAGCACTTTATCTATTGTAATTAGTAGTTATCTACCCATGCTTTTGAAATCATCTCACCAAGTGCTGTAAGTTTATTAGGTACATTTACTATCATCTGAGTTACTGCAAGGGATAATTTTGTCAAATATTTTGTCATTTTATAATTCTTATGTCACCATTTTTTCAACTTCTTATAACAGTTTCTTTATTACTCATTGCTCCGTCCCAAAGCCAAAGCCAAATATTTGAGGTTTTGATAAGGCAGCACCTAATTTCTATATCACTTCGTTACCAATTTCTATATCACTTTGTTATTGCTATAACAATGCTATATAAAAACCACCCCAAAATTCACTATGTAATAGTCATAAATATTTATTCTCTCATTTGTGTACCTTCATGCTGATTGCTTTCAGCTGATTCAGGATGAATTTTGCTGTGGTGGCTCTATGTCAGGCTGTGGCTTTTCTGGGTTTGGCAGCAGATATCTGGGAAATGTTCTTCTCCTGGCAGAGGTATGTTTTGGGAGACAGGGCTCCATGGGACACTAATATTCCTGAACATCTTGTGAGCAGAGGCACTGACTTTATTTGTTCTGGACTATCTTTTTAAGGATATACAACAAATATCCTTGGAAGATAGAAATAAGGTCTTCCTCCAGAGTAAAAGGCAGACATGTTGACAGTCCATCATAAAGGATTTGAGTTCCCTAGTGTTCCTCTCTTGCAATGCCATGAGTGCAGGCATCAGGTGGCCTTTTTCATATTGTGCTGTACGAACTGGGGCTTAAGGAACCAACACAAGAAAATACTGATACTCTAGCCACTGTTGTTGTTGTGGGTAACGAAATTCTTTGTTTCTGACACAGGAGTCTCGTGTCTTCTTCCAGCAGCCATAAAACTGTGGCAGGACAATTTGTTAGCTTGCCAGTAGGGTAAAATATCAGACCCTTTATGGTTCCAGATCATCAGAAGAAAAGCAAGTCACCTCACTAAGCCCAGCATCAATAGGGTGAGGAAATATAATTCTCCCATGGATGGAGAGACAGGGGACATTAGGAAGCAGCTATTTGCTGACTGACAACCTCAGTACCATAGTATCTACTACTGTATCATCATGCCTGCTCATTAAGAATACATGAAATTTATTGGAAAAATAATAATACGTAAATGTTGAGTTTTGGCAGAATTCAAAAAGCTAGTAAAAATTTTAATGGCTCCAACCTCCATAGTATTTTCCTTTTCTATTGCTTATGAACATGTATCTTTTCCATCCCTATTTTGTGGTTTTTCTTATTACTTTCTCCTTCTCTCATCAGTCTTTTCCCATATCTTTAATGCCAGCTGAAGTTTTTAATACAGGCAGTATTTATGAAGGTCTTAAAAAATAAAGAGAAAATTTTAAAAATGGCATTTCAAGGTTGGAGTTGAGTGAAAAGAAACCAGTGGGTCCTCTAGGAGCTCTCTAAAACCAAACCAGGGAGCTAGTAAATGTCATTCCTCTTAACATATCCACCTCCATTTGGACTCCATTAGTACTAAAGACAACGTGGTGAAGGATGAGTTTAATTTAGCTTACAGAGTGTGCTGTGATCTTACTTGCTCAATACATGATTGTTAAGTCAACAGCTCTTGTAACAAATTAAGATTATTTCCTTGCACTGATATAACTACGAGGGAGATTCATAGAACACTAGGAGTAAACTCACCCCTCATGGCAAGCTCTTCTGCAATAGGTAATGGATAGGAACATTCTACTTGGTTTTAGAAATACAGTACAAAATGCTTGCAAACACAAGGCAGCTTAGATTCTGAAGTTAAAGCTAAGTGACTTAACAATCAATAGAAAATGTCATTGAAACTCTAAGAATTTAATCACTTAAATCAAGCTAGTATTAAAATTAGTATTAAAATTAAAATCAAGATTCGTAGACCAGTGTTTTATCTCCTATATTGGCACTCCACTTACTGGCCAAACACATCTATACATAAGAGACGTTGAAAAATAAAACAAATAAATCAAATCCTCAGCTTTTGCACAATGTTCAATTTTTTTTAATTGTATGCAGTTATTATCATAATCTCAATATTTGCCTTCTATGTCATTTTACTGAACAGGTATTGCATTGAAAGGTAATAAGTGATACTAGAGGGAAGCAAAAGGCCTGTAGGAATACGCACCCAGCAATCCCATAACAGTATTCCTTTTGTTTATTCCATGGTATATCAGAATCTTGCCACTTAATCTGATGACTTGTCACTGAAAGACTTGCAGAGTACCACCATTCCTACACCTCTATGAGAAACAGAAATTAAGAAAATATGCTTACCAGCCAAGGTCAGGACCCCCTAGAAGATATTCCAGTGCTGTCCTGATAATGGTCACTTACCCCAGTGTGGTAGTGAAGAGACAACCCCAGCTCATTGCTAGACATCACTTCAGACCCCACCTGGACAAAACTCTAGAAGTTCTGTCCACACAAAGGCTACTCCAGAGAGTTCTTCGTGTCTTCCCACTTCCAATAGTGGAGACCTACCTTGGCTATGGGGTGAGGAGGACTACTCCTTCCTCATAGTTACCTCATAATAACAATAATCATAGCAAAGCTAATAATAATGACTAGCATATATTGAGCACTTACTATATAAGTGACATGTATATAAAATTTCATGTGTGATAGCTCATGTAATCCTTACAGACTCTCCATTAGACATCAGGTCTCATTATTGCCCCCAAATCCCTTTGAAAGTTTCCCAGCTGGCCCTCAGGGATGTTAAATAATCTGTCCAAGAACACAGACCAGAAAAGGCAGAGGTAGGCTTATCTGGAAGCTACCAATCCTTTAGAAAAATATTATGGTAATGAAAATAAGCTTTGGTGCTATTAGTAACTAATTATTGACAAAGCAGTGGTAATAATAATAACAATAACATCACAGTAACTGAAAATGGGTCAGCCTGGGCAGAAAGAGGTTCTTGATGGAGAAGGCGTTTTGGCAAAATCAAGTGCAGAGACTGTATAGATAGCAATGCTCTTTTGTGTAGTAGACAACTTAAAATAGGGTAAGAACTCACCTTCTCTTCATTGTCACACCATGCTGTGGTTTCATATTGCCTGAGGCAGCAGGGCCCCTGCTGCAGTTTGTGTTAGTAACAGAGGAGTTATTTCCATGGTTCCCTTATGGTTTCTAGAAACAATAATATATATATTTAAAGCTTGGCTGATTTTATTCATGGAATCCACCCAATAGTTGACACTTTAAAAGTGGCATAAGTCCATATTTTGTAATGTGTATCAACATCTCACAGTTATGAAGTACTTCACTGTAGACTAGAAAGTCTTTTTAAAATGATGTGCAATCTATGACAGCCCTGCTCAGAGCACCACGCTGTGGGTCCCTGTTGCTGATGGAAACCAGTGTATCCTCACTGGTCCTTGCTGGCCAGTCTCCTAGAGGTCCCCCAGGACAGCACAGATGCAGAATGGCAAATGCTCCCACCTCAGCTTCTAATGCCAGTGGATGCCAGCAGCTGCAGAGAGCAATGCACTGATGGGGGAGAGGTGCTTGCAAGTTCTTAGGTTGAAATGTGGTTTATTTTTCAAGACAGAATGATTTACTCTCTCTAGGCACTATCTTTCCAAGAAAAGTTTCTACAGAAGGCATAGTCTTTGAGCTGGGTTTTGAAGGAAAAATAAGAATTCACCAGGTGGGGAAGTGGGTGAAGTTTCAGCAGATGCAAAGACATAAAGGTATTGGAATGTTCTCAACCTATATTGAGATGACTTTTACATGCATTTTTAAATGAAATCATACTATTTACCAGTTTCATGTAGGGCTTTTCCTTAAGTATTTTATCAGGGCTATATTTAATATTCTTGAAAATTCCACTTTTGAAAATGATATTTTATTATGTAGTTGGGCCCTAATTTATTTAACCATTCATTTATTGTTGAGCATTTAGTTTTCCCCCAATCTTTCTGTATTATAAACAAGGCTACAAAGAATATCATTGTCTATAAATATTTATCTGATTTTCTGATTACTTATTTAGTTGTATTCCCGGAGGTGGAATTGCTAAGCAAAAAAGAATGGAAATATATGAGCTTCTATATTGACAAATTGCTTTGCAGAAAGCTTGGATCATCTGATTTTGCATCCAGCTCTGTGATGGAGAGAATGTTTATTTCACCAAACCATTTTCACCTTTGGATACCAATTTTTATGAACACTTGCTAATGCGACTGAGGTAAATTTGTGTGTCATTGTTGGGATTTGCATTCTTTGAACCTTTTCTTCCCAATGTAAGATGGTTGTTATGCATTGTACATGATAACACCCCTCCACTTTTAAAAAGGTTGCTCTGATAGAGAGAACATCATTTTCTATATTGCTTCTATCTACAAAGTCTGGGGAGTGGAGAGAAGTACTGCCTAACATTCTGGCCTCAGAGGGGCAATGAGGGGAGGGAGAAAGAACTTTAATTTCCAAACTTCTGTCTGGTGTTTGAGTAACTAAATGATTCTGGGTCTGTTGTTTGGTAAGTCCCTGGGCATGATCTGGAAGCAGAAGGATGAGAAAAGTATAATTAACATTGCTCTGCATAATAACGAAATGTTCCACATTGCTGTAAGAAAAGTCTGCTCTTCCTTATTTTCTGAAAAGTATTATCTGCCTTTGGGAGATATGTGTGTATGTGCTCTCTTCACAATTATATAAATCAAAATTTACATGGTCATATGCAACAGAAATGGAACTCAATATAACCAAAGCAATGATAGGCATTTGTTGGCTTAAGTAACTAAATTGTAGGGACTCTATCCAGTTATTAAAATGATGATCACAAGCCCTATCATTTTCTCTCTCCTCAGTTAGGCTTTGTGTTCATCTGTTCTAGCTTCATTCTCAAGCAGGCTTTCTCTACAGAGTAGTCCCTGTGGCCCTTACCAGCTCCAGACATTCAAGGACTTTAGTGTTCAAAATCTCAAGAGGAAAGTGTGCTACTTTCCCAATCATGTTAGCAAAAATCCCAGAGAAGGCTTTGATTGGTCCCTCTTGAAATATCTACCCATTTTTGTACCAATCATCAAAGCCAGGAAGGTTGTGGTACTCTGCCTACTCTTGGAACCAGGTAATAGGATCGACCCCAACTGAACCACCTGGGCTAAGAAATGGGAGACCTGCAGTACTCCAGGGAGATTTTGGGACAGTGGTATGCTGGTAAATTGGTCCTTTGGAGTAGAAGAAAGCCCTGATTTGTAGTGATTGCTGATTCCCACAGTGTAAACACTACCTGGTCTAAACACTACCATGATGACCCTCCCACAACCAGGCACACTACCAGTGCCTCAGGGCCTGCCTGGGATCCTGAGGTACGGAGCTGGGAACCAGATCCCGCTCCCACAACCAGGCACACTGCCAGTGCTTTGGGGCCCTCCTGGGAACCTGGGCATGAAGCTGGGGACTGGACTCCTCTCCCACAACCACTGGGAGCACAAAGGAGCACACTGCCAGCACAAAGGAGCATGCCAAAAACATCATGTGGGTGGCCTACACAGCCACCACAATAACCACAACTGCTGCTAAAGTGGCTAGACATTACAACCACCACACAGATGGTCTGCCAGACATTGGAGTATATTGACACAAGGAGAGTCACCAGCAGAGATAAAGAAAAGAAGAGAATGTCTCTCTCCACAAAGCCCATTCCAGAGTGACAGAAGAAGCATATGCTCTACAATAATATTGGGAGAACTGAACACACCTCTCAGCACTGGACAGATCATCTAGGCAACAAATAAAGAGAGTAACCATTACTCTTTCAGAAGGAGAGAAGAAATCTAGGGTGGTCAGAGGTGGGAGTGGGGAAGGAGATGGGGATAGCGAGAGATTGGACAAGGGGCATAAAGAATAAGAAAACAAAGAAACAACAACACTACCATGATGACTGATTTTACACTAACAACAAGACATAAATGAAGAAAGATTTGGAAAAATATGCACACTATTAACTCACTCACACCACTGTACCTGGACCATAAAAGAAGACTCATGCAGAAAGTACCAGATCCCATCTGAATTGTTCTGCTGAATCTCCCAACCCCACACTAGCAACCTTCATATGCAACAAAATATTATTATTAGCAGTTAGACTGATATATTAGGCCTTGGAAAATTTCATCTCAGGATTTACCCCAATATGGAGAGGAAGATGGAACCAGGAGAAGACTACACCCTACAGAACACAATAGAGTTTTCCTGAAATGGGGTAGAGATTGCACAGTACAAAGTGAAGCACAGACACTCTCTTGGAGTTAGGGGTACCTCAAGATCAAGAAGCATATGACAGAGACTTCTGGTCAAGATGGCAGAATAGACAGTCCCCAGCATCACACTCTCCCACAGTCAACCAATTTACACTATTAAAAAGAAACAACAGCCAGGCTTGGGCTGCTAGAGCTCAGGAGAAGAGGAGGAGACACCTACGGAGTGCATGAAGGCAGGAGAAGCTGTGATGAGAAGAAGAAAGTATCTCTCCAACTGTTTCAAGCCCCAGCTGCTTTAAGGCCAGCCTGGTGAGCACATGAAGCAAAAGCTGGCAAAAGCTGTAGCTATGCCTTTCCTATGAAATTACTTGGAGGATACAGGGGAGAAGAGGCTTTGGCGGCGACCAGGCCAGAAAGACCACTAACATGGTTCCCATGGACCCACATAGGAGCGAGGGGCCACAACAACTGAAAAAAGAAGCCACTCAGAGAATGGTGAATCATCACAAGCGACAGGCACACAGCTTAACCCATGGGAAGTGTTTGGAGTGTGGGGGGTGGGGAAGACTGGCCCACTGGGGGAACACTGGGGCACAGCAAGGACAGCTGATCTGCCCTACAATCAGCACACTCAGTGGAGACTGGTCAGGAATATAGAACTGCAGGGGGTGCAGTTTGATGAAAAGACTCAGGCCCAGACCAGAGTTTGCACACAGCCCAGGTGTACCTGACCTCGCAAGACCCAGAAGTGATTATAAGATCAACAGTTAAAATCTGAGCTGCTCAAAAAGCCTTCCCCAGGGAAGCAGCAGCAAAGCAGCAATTTAGCTCAAACAGGGCTCGAGTGCTGGTTCCCACAGGAAGTTCCTCCATTTTAGAAGTAAGCAAAGGACAGCAAATTAGTTCCAGTGAAGAGTTTAAATAGTAGGAGCAGTGAATAATCCAACATAGAACTGAAAGAAAAAATACCCACAGATCAGAGACAAAGTTTTGATATTAACCAGTAAATGTCTAACCCACCAAAGAGCACCTGTAAACTCTAGAAGAACTGGAAGCTGCCTGGGCTCTAAAGCCATGGAAGGAGGAGGTCTGTGGGCCTCAGCCATGCTCACCCCAGTCCAGCCCAGCGATGACCACTGAGCCACTGCTGGTAACAACCTGGGCTCCCAGGCAGGGCAGGTGGGAGCCAACAGCCTCAGCCCCTCCCCGTCCTCCAACATCTGCAACCAACCCAGCGATGACTGAGCCAGCACCAGAAGCCACTTGGTCTTCCCTGTTGGGATGAGGGGGGTACCACGGGCCTCAACCACGCCTCCCTCCTTCCGCATTCTCCCTCTTCCTTCCCCTCTCCCCCTCCCCTCAACTGCACTGCAGCAATATCTTAGAATGTAAAAAAATAATAATAAATAAATAAAAAGAAGTGTATGGCAGTGATGTTGCCCTTAGATTTTGAGAACAGTCCTATTAAATCTTTCCTTTAAGAGTTTTTTTCCTACAGTGAAAAATTTTCTACCAAGTCCTGAACATTCAGTACACCACACTACATACATACAGAGAGACATAAATGGAAAGGTGACCTTCCCACAACCACCCATCCACAGAGGCCAACATTGCAGTGAAAGCACTGAATTGAGGAAGACAGGTAAACCCAGGTTGTAAGTAGCAGGAACAAAGCAAGAGGACAGTCAAAGGGGAGCTGAGAGGAATAAGGAGTTGAAAGCATAGTGGAGAAGCTACTGAACATGGAAGGACTAAGGCATGGGGAAAAAAAGTCTCCTTTTCCCTTAAATACACTCAATAAAAGTTACCCATGGAAAGGATACATTTTCTTTTTCTACGAGTTCCTAGTCTATGTTATTAGCTCTTTTTGTTCTTTTGCCCTTTTAGTATTTTAATTTTGATTTATGCCTTAGGTTTGGTTCCCTAGACGAAGATCCGGAGATGAGGATTTGTGTACAAAAGTGATTTCTTAGGAAGTGTGCCTAGGAAAAATGAAAGTGGAGTAGAGAAATAGGACAGAAAGGGAAGGGAAGAAACAGGTTTGTGGCATCAACTAAAGTCCCGTGGAAAATAACTTTGGTACCACCCCCAGGAAAGGTCTGGAGATGATAGAGGTCACACCTCTAAATTGTTCTATTAGAGGACAAGGGAACTTTTTCTCTTGGCCTTTGATTTACTGACCTGGGTGGAGAGAATGGCTTCAGACGTAAGTTCCCAGGCAGTGTCAACTCTCCATGAGCATAGGCAAAGCATGTTTAGGTTGGCTAAAGGCAGTGTCCAAAGAATGCAGGTACCAGTGTTCAGAAGGGAAAGCGTAGCAGACGACAGTGTGACAGAAATGGTAAAGAATCCAAGGGAATATGAGTGATGCACTGACAGTTTTTGCTACAATTTTGCTATAATTTTCCATACTGCCTGTATTCTTTATACACTGAAAATATTAACTTTTATCATACTTATTGAATATGTTTTCTCAAGATTGCTGTTGGATTTTTAATTCAGGTTATGTTATTTTCTGATATGCAGATGTTTTCAATGTTTGTGTAGAAGAATGTTAATTATAATTTCTTTGCAAAGAAGGAAAAATATCAATCTTGCTTATCAGTACCTACCAAAAGGCCTAGCACATATTAGGAGGTTAATTAATATTGAGATTATAGTGTATATATAGTTTAGTATATTCTGTATTTTCCAATTTGGGAAATAGCTGCTAAAATCATAAAACCTTTCCCAGATTTTAAACTATTACTCTTGACAGCTCCACTTCAATGTACAATGTACAAAGATACAAGAGAATGTCATTCCCACCTTAAAAATGAGAGAAATCTAGACAATCTACAAAACCATAATTTTTTTTAAGCTTTTCAGTAGGCTGAGGGCACAAGGCAAAGGTGGATTGCTTCTGAGGGAGGAATAAAAGCAAAAACCATCTACCCCAGTGAGCGGAGGAGAAAATACATTTAGACACAAGATCCTGTCCTGAAACAAAGCAAAGCATAAGATAAGTAAGAGAACTACATAAAAGAAATCATTGTGACCTTGGAAGAAGGAAGTTTCTTTTTTCTTTTTTTTTTTTTGGATAAGACAAAAAATAACACAATACATAAAATTAAAAAATAATAAATTGGACTTCATAAAAATTTTAAACTTCTGATCTTTGAACACACTCTTAGGAACAGAAAAGACAAGCAACAGACCAGGAGAAATTATATGCAAAATATACATCTGATAAACAATTTGTATTTGGAATATAAAAAGAACTCTTGCAATTCAATAAAAAGAAAACAAATATTTAAAACTGGGCAATGATTTGGACACTTGCTCAGAGAAAGTGTATGAATAACAAATAAGTACATGCAAAGATGTTCAACATCAGTAGTAGCTAGGAAAAGCCAACTAAGATCACAATGAGTGGGCAGGAAGGGGTTAATTCAGCAGGCCCAGGTTGCTCAAACCCAAGCATTCCAAAGAAAGGCCTGTCTTCAAAACTGGTCTTTGGAATATTTTTTTGGAATGTTCTGCCTGACATCAGAGTGTTGTTGTGTGCCTGAGGCCCTGGGCCATGCTGTACCAGTTTGACGTGTGTGTGTGTGTGTGTGTGTGTGTGTGTGTGTGTGTGTGTGTGTGTGTGTGTGTGTGTGTGTGTGTGTGTGTGTGTGTGTGTGTGTGTGTACACACATACACAATGTTATTTATGGTGAACATCTGGTTTTGCTCAGGTGAGGATGAGGTGGGGGGTGGAGTCATAGCATTACTGACCCCCAATCAAATTCTGGACACCAAGGCTAAGGTGAGCTTCCCTTGCTGTAAACTCTTTCCACATGTTGTCACATATCATTACTGGAAGAATTAAGTACATCCCCTGGGATTCCACTGGGAGGGAACAGCTGGAAACTTGTGCCCAGTTTCTCATAAACTTCACTCCATGTGCCTTTTCCCTTTGCTGATTTTAGTCTGCACCCTTTCACTGTAATAAATCATAACCATGAGTATAATAGCTTTGTAGAGTTCTGTGAGTCCTTGTATTAAATCATTGAGCCATGGGCTGGTATTGGGGACCCCTAATATCATTAGATAATACCACACACCAACTTGAATGGCTAAAATGAAAAAGATTGATATTAGTATTTGGCCAGGATTGAAAGCAAAAGGAGCTTTCATATATTGTTGGTTAGAATGCCAAATGGTACATGTATCTCTTTTGGAAAACAGTTTGGCAGTTTCTTATAAAGTTAAATATATCCATCATAAGGCCAACAATCCCACTTCTAGATGTTTAATAGAGAAATGCAAATATATGTCCACACAAGGACATGTATGCCAATGTTTTTGGCAGCTTTATCCATCATTGAAAAACAATTCAAATGTTCAATGCCTGGTGGATGAACAAATTGTGGAACATCCATACTACAGATACCGCTCAGCAATGAGGAGGGAACAAATGACAAATACATGCAACACTAAGGATGAATCCCAAGCACATCATGCTTGTGCTGCATGGAAGGACCACCACTCAAAAAACGAAATTCTCATACTGTATGATTCCATTTGTGTGACATTTGGGAAAAGGCAAACTATAGAGAGAAATCAGATCAGTGGTGGTGGGGCTGGGATTGGGAGGGGGACATTGTAAAGGGGCAATATGGACTTGGGGTGATTGTTATGATTGTGTACATTTGCCCAAAACAAAGACAACATATGGGTCTAAAAATAATCCAGGGGAAACATATCTTATAAAGTACATTTTCTGATTAGGAAAAAAAACTAAACCATCGTACAAGGAGCATTAGGTACATATTTAAGTAAGAAATTCAAGGATTGAAACCATTGCCTAAATTCTGTGTGCCTAGAATAGTACACCTAATAAGTCTGTCCTAAAACGTGCATAATATGTCTCTGTAAAAATATTTCTTAATGAGTTTAATCATTGCCCTATTGTAGGACATGTCAGTAGTTTCCAACATTTTACTATTATAAATGTTATGAGAACATCCTTATTTATGTTTTTCTCCATCTTTTCATAAATTATCTTTTATATAGGCTTTATTTTTAAGTCTTTTTGAATATTCATATATATATATATGAGAATCTCAAATTTCCACCTTTTATTCTCGTTTTCTTGAAAAAAAAATGAGCTCTTAAATTTCTGTGGAATTTATTAAGTGAAGGTCTAAATTTTTCTCTCTGCCATTGCTTTCAATTTATTTATTTTTTTTATTATTTTAAAAAATTTTTTTATTGGTTATGAATATTCATGAGATGCAAAGCTGATGGTCACCCCTCATGCCCATGATATGAGGGCCAGATTCATACTGGCAGCATACTCATTACCACAAATTGCATTTGTACACTGTGTCCCCCACCCAATTATCCCCAACATCCCTCTTCCTCCTCCTTTCCCCCCAACTACACTTTGTAGCCCAAGGAATGTTCTCTCCCTCTGCAAATTGCTTTCAATTTAAAAAGCTCTCACCATCCAGTTATTTGAGTTAGGAGTTTCCTTGCGTCCTCTTTGGTATCTCCTCTGTGATCTTCAAGGAAGGTGGTTTAAACCTCTATCGTAACATTTATAGTATTGCTTTGTAATTATCTGATTGTCTGCTTTTTTCCCCTAATATGTGCAATTCATATAAAAAACCACTTTTTAATCAACTTCCATTGTTCACATCTCTGACCACAGTGTTTGGCATATAATAAGGACTTAACAATGGTGTCTTAGCTAAATAAATGAATGATAGGGCTCTGAGCAGCTGGCCCCCTATTCCTACCTTTCCCACTGCCACAGTGTAAATGCAGCCTACTCACTGCATTTGTTTACACCAGGTAAACAAAGCCCTATTTCTCAGCTCTTGCGGTGTAACCACAAAGGAACTGAGCAACTCTCACTAGAGAAGCATTTGAATTTGTACACAGTTCTTTGTTCTTTGCCTCCCCGATATTGGAGAGCCTCATTAATGTATTTACAGTGAAGGGAGTTTCTTTGCTGTGTGTATAGCTAGAGGTTTTGTGTGTGTATAGCTAGAGGTTTAGATGATAGGCCCTACAAACAAGTCTTAGAATTAAAGGAACTTTGCTACTTACTAGTTATAGCTTTAGAAACTTAGTGTCTTCCCTTGTAAATGGGAAAATCGCTGTACACCATTCATAGGATTAGCTGACATAGTGCATGTAAACATCCCAGCACATAGAAAAGGCACAATAAATGTCAGGTCTCTTTTTACTGGCTTATTTCATGGAAAGTTTGGGGCAGGTTGTTTCACACAGGCTAGCACATTGGACAGCAGGCTGGTGGCAAGATGAAGATGTACATTCTTGTGCCCACTAACCCTATGGTTGGCAAAGGAAACTCCCTTAGTATTTCTGCACTGAGTCCCCACTATGGTCTGGCCTCACAGCTTTGGGGTTATCCTGTCAGCCATTCATGACTGATAGAAGAGCCTTCTCAGAGGGCTTTGCTCTTGTGCTCTGTCTGCACAGAGACAAATCATGACTTCTCATTTCAGTCTTATTGTCAGTTTCTTCAATCATCTCTTGGTGCTTCCTTCCACTTATGCATGTCGTGGAAGGTCTGAAAGCCTAGAGACCACCCTTATTCCAGCTCCATTCATGTTGTGATTTCTCACCTACTGAAAACTGTTCTGTTCGGGTGTCATTCAGCAGCTGGCTTCCTCCTGCTCTTTTTATTTCTCTTCTTTGCTTTACAAATTAGAGAGAAAAATTCTTTCCTTGTTTTTATTTCTGTCATGGGGCTAAAAACTGGGTAAGAGCTGGTTTATATTAAATATATCTTTCTAGGTGCCCAAAAAGCAGGACCTCTAAGGGATCTGTAGAATTTGTTTTTAAGATTAAGTACACCTGGGATGTACCTGTTGAGTTTCTAAGCTGTAAATAAATACTAAACTAGTGGGTTTTTCACCAGGATTTTAACTACAGAGTCATTTCCTTCAGTAAAATTCTAAGTGAGACTCGTTTTTGAAATGGCAGGTGAAGAGAGACTTCAAACTCTGTATTCTAAGCAAATGGTGTAGCCTCCCAAGGCTATGTACCATCTGCCAGCTATGTGTCTAAATTGTTACAGCTCAAATCCCACTCCAGTAAACAACATTAACCAAAAGGTTCACTTTGCTGAATCATTTTCAAGTCCTAAAAAGTAGTTCACACTGACATTCAGTGTGGCATGGATGTAAAAACATCATTTTAGAGGAAGGATGACCTGAGTTTGAGTAATTTGAAGTAAAAGATGAGAATTAATAATAATAAAATCATAGTAAGTAACACTTATTGGGAAGTTACTCTCTCCTGATTCCTGGGCTTAGCACTTTACCAACGCTGTTTTGTTGAATTCTCAACATAGCCCTTTGAAGTAAGTACTAACATCACCCAGTTTTGCAGTTGACAAAAGTTAAGACAGAGAATTTCAGTGACTTCAACTCACACAGATGGTAAATAGCAGAAGCAGGACTTAATCCCTGTCCTAAAACCCAAAACTATGCTTTGAACCAGTGATCCCCCAAATCAGGACTGAACAACTGCTCTTCCTTAGGTTCACAAATATCCCTGGAGAGCGCTGGCTGGTTAGCTCAGTTGGTTAGAGCACAGCCTTATAACATCAAGGTCAAGGGTTTGGATCCCCATACCGGCCAGCTGCCAAACAACAGCAACAAATATCCCTAGAAGAGATCATTAAAAATAGAAACCTTTGGTTTCACACTAAGAATGCTGACTCACAGGGTCTCAGACCCAAGCTGAAGAATCCTAATGGGAACCACGGGTTAGGCCCTACTCTCTAATGACCCCTGGATTCTCAGTCTGTATCAGAAGACTACAGATATTTCTACAGAAAGACTGCTGGGTTTGCAGTTAAAGAAGCAGGCTTTCATCATTTGAGTAAGCTACTTGATGGTGTTGCACTTCAATGTCATATCTGAGACCAGTATCATAATATGTGGTCCCTGTATCTTTTAGATTTGTAATAAAGGTCAGAAAAGATAATACAGAAAGAACACTGAAAATGCTAGAGTGCTATTTGCACACAGAACATACACTCATTACTATAGTCTTTCACCTCTCATCCCGTGTGTGTAGCAGACAGCTTCAGTGCCCTATTGACAACTAGGATCCTGTTTTTAGCACTCTTTTGAAAACCTTGCCCCTAAACCCACACTCAGTGCCTTTGTTTTCAACAACTAGTACCTGTGGGCCTTCTGAAAGCTATGCTGGGGCAACTGAGGCTGCTTGGTGTTCAGAGGTTTATTCTGTGGAAGGAGGCGCTTGTCCAAAGGAGGCAGGTGTGGGAGAAAGTGCAGCCCACTCACCAGCTCAGGTCAGGACAACCCTGAGGCATAACTTGCTCTCCGGCTGGCACTCCTTGGCAGGGTCAGGACTCCAGGGTTTAGCCTGGGATTACATCCTTGCATGGCTTTTGCCCCTTTTCTGGCCTATCATGCTCACTTACTTACTGAGCTCTGTCCCGCGCAACCGTCTCGCCAGCAAGAACGACGCGGCACACACAGGATCCTTCTGCAGTAAAGCTTTAATGCGTCTTGAGAGGCAGAGCACAAGCTTATCGGGGCGGAGACCCCAAGTACAGAAGCCCGTTCCCTTTTATAGAAAACTGTCCCTCGCCTAGGACGTGTCCCTCTCTGACTGGCGGTCGTGCATCAGCCCAGATGACGCCACGGGAGAGGCAGAGACTAGAGGTGGGGAAATTCCCAGCACATGCGCTCTAGACTTGTTTTTGCCGATTGTCAGTGTCGGCCGGCGCCATCTTGTAATGGCGATTACGGTGTAACGTGGGCAGCTCCCCACAGAGCTCTCTTGGGAGCTCTTTCTTATCAAAGTACTTGCTCTGGAATCTTCTGCATAAGATATGCTCCTAGAAAACCCCATCTCTAGATTTTTGTCCCAAAGTCTGGGAGTAGTGCCCGTCTGTCCAAGACTCCACGTAGGCTCTCTTATAGCTTCCTCTTTATCTTTTCTTCTCCCCAAGCCCAGGTTTTTTGTTTTTGTTTTTTTTTAGTTCGGGGCTGTGATGCAGTCTTTGACTCTTCACTCTGTTCTCAACATTTGTTTTTTCTGCCTTTTGGTTGATGAAAAGGCCTTAAGAATCAGGGATAATCTCAGACAAGGCCAGAAGTAAATACAGGCTGTTTGCTTAGTGCCCGGCCACATCTCTTCACTGAGGCAATGAACGAAAGAAAAAGGGAAAGGGGAGAAATTGATGGGGCTAGTATTAATTAGTATTTCCAAAATATTACGCCACTCTATCAGTATCACAATTGTTTTCTTAGTTTTTGTTTATTGTTTATTTGCCTTTGACTCATTGGTTCCCAATGGTCAACATTTTGAAATAAGCCAGGCTCTGAAAGAGAAATACTGCATGTCCTCACTCATAAGTAGGAGCTAAAAAAAAATAATAAACAAATAAAGGGAGAAAGAAAGATACAACAATCACAAAAATTCATTAAACTTTCAAAAGGAAAGAACAGAACTGAGGCCACCATAGGTGGGAAAGAGGGAGGGGGGGGTAGCGAGAAACTGGTAAAGGGCCACAAAAAATAATTACATTGTGTAATGATAAATGTGGTAATTATCTTGATTTAAGTATCACATATTGCACAAAGGAATTGATATTCAGTGCTGTACCCCACAGATAGGTACAATCAATTATGTTTCAATTAAAGATAAATAAGACAAAAAATTGGAGGAATGCAGTTTCCCAAAAGCCACTTCTGCTGTTACTTTTTGTCTGCTTCTCGTCTCTTTTGAGGGGCAAGAAAGGGGCCCAGGATATACAACTCCGTGGTTTCTGATCTCTCTCTTCCACTCTTTATCCTGGGTTGGACAGGATTCATAGGGTGTGAGGGAAGTCAAAATTCCTGAAATTGCTAGATAAAAAAATAAAATGTCTGACCACTATGATGATTGGCCTTTTGACAAATCAAATATTTTTCACAACATGGCTATTTCAGATTGGTTTATTTGATCAAGCTATGGTAGGAAATTCTCTTAAAAAAATAAATAAGTACACCCTGAATTTTTTAAGTTAGTGCATCTTTTTGCCTGAATATTGAACAGTTATAGACCCAAAAATAGCTACAAGAAACTATTTTAGGGAATATGTTAACACAGTGATCTTAAAACAAGTGTTGCCAACTGTTTCAAGTCATATATTTAGAAGGAATCTGTTTACATTGTTTTGCTGTTCTAATAAATAAAATATAAGTGGTTTCATCATCTTTTAAACATCATACAATCTTTACATTGACAAATGTCCTAATTGGCCCAGGATTTTAAACCCTAATCTTTAGAGTGAGACAACGCATTTGTTTTCATGCCAGCAAGAGAAACAACTCTGGGGCCTGGTGGATAACAGAAAGAACCACTGTGCACCCCAACTCACTGCCTAGCACAATCTACATGATACTGGAACAGCCAGGTGAAAATCCAAACATTCAACCTCTCCAATGGTTGTTTCAGCTGCACATTGACAAATAGTTGGATTGATTGTATTTTACTCCTGGCTAACAGGTCTAAGTTTTTAACTAATGACTGACACAGCTGGATTTTTTTAAAAAATAAATTTATGAATGAGATGGCTTAGAAAGGAAAGCTTACAAAGAAAAAGATCAATTTCTAACTAATTTGGAAAACAAAAAATGACTAAAACTCTATAAACAATTCTAACCCAGGGCCCATTACAATAAGCTACTTAAAACTTTCTGGGAAGGAAGAAACACAAAGCCCACAAATGAAGGAAACCATCAATACTTTTAGGCACCTTGGGTTAAAAAGACTGAATTCCATTTCACAATCTCTCCAGTAAAATTTTAAATGATGGTTATAAACATATTATACTAGCCTGAAAATAGTAAAATGATTATCATATAATACTGCATATATAAGAAAATTAGTGTAAAAAATGTCATGCAATCAATAATCACATCTATGTTCATGTTAAGATATACAGGCTGGCCTTTTAGCCCAGTTGGGTAGAATATGGCCTTGTAACACCAAAGTCAAGGATTAGGTTGCCCATAACAGCCAGCTGCCAAAAAGCAAACAAACAAAAAAAGATACACACAAAAATGGCAACAATCCTGTTAAATTTGTGGCACTATTTTTCCTTTTCTATGTCTTCAAAACTTTCTGTAGTGTGGTTAAATTGCTCATAACAATATAAAAATATGAATTCGTTGAAAAACACATCAGTTTTAAAATGAGCACATAGGCACACCTTACAGAGAGCTCTGAAATCAAGCTGCATCTTGTCACCGTTTCCAGTCAGTGCTCATGACAGAATTGCCACTGCCTCTGTTCCTGAAACTCGCAGAGCAGAGATCTGTGAATTGGGGGTGATTCCAGAGACAACAGCAGAGCTCTCTTCAAACCTGCTTCATGATAACACTCATTCCATGATTTCGACTTAATTAGTGATTCAGAAAAGTTGGACTCTAAAGTGTGATGAAGTTTTGAGGATACATTTACCAATTTTTTTCTGCCTCCATTTTCCTTTTTATGTAGGTATATGGAGTGATAAATTATCAAAGATTTCTGGGTCTAATCAAGGCTAAGAGAACTCTTTTCAACAAGCATAAAATGAACATTCTATGTTATGGGAATCATTATGCCATAGTTTAACTGGCAGCCATTTTTCTTCTTTAGTGATATGTAAATACTGGTAGATCCTACAATCAGTGGTGTCTTACTTAGACTGAATGAAACACAGCATTAGTGTGGTGATGAGCCACAAGCATATTTAGCAGGTTTTGTAGGTACTTTGGCAGTCATTGATTATTTTGGAACTACATTTTCTATTTTGCTTAACATCATACACAATATTTAGGAAATATCATTAACCAAATTAACAGGGAGTTGTAAATGGATAGAGGTCCCAAAAATATAAGGGACAGTAAAATGATACGGAAATTGAAGACAGTTAAAAATAATCTAAAGAAAAATAGGTATAAGGGACTCTTTATGACTTCTAATCATTAGGGAGAACTAACAATCTTTAGGGACAAACATGGATATGAGCACACAGAGGCAGGCAACCATAGGACAAGGGCTGTGGTTTTCATTACCACCATAGAAGCAAAACCAGGGGAACAGAACATTTAACTACTTCTACTCTCTACCTTTACCTAGTAAGTGGGTTAATGAGCCCACTTTGACCAGTGGCTACTGCTTACTGGACTGTAATACAATTAACATGTTTGTACTTTAATTAGATATGGATTAGGCCCATAAGTCTCCTTGTTCTGGAAAAAGAAGAAAATATTTGGTGCCAGTTCTTCCTAACTTATGAACATTTCAAAATCCAAGTTTTATGGTAAGAGTGATAGTGAAATTGTCTTCTCTAAATGTTTGTTGAAGCTAATCCCTTCTATGAATATAACATAAGGTCCTAAGATGAATCTGGAAATGAAGATTTTTTTCTTACCCTCAACAGAGAAATATTAAAAGAAAAGAACTGAGGTTGGACTATACTGTGGTCATTCCACACATTCTTTTTAAGACCAAAGTGTCCTAACTTCAGGAAGCGAATGTCAGATGCTTGTGAGGCTCTCTCACTGGTTTTACAGGGAATGGAAAAAGAGGTTTCTCCAGAAAGAATGAAAATTTCCAATGTCAGCTCTCCCAGGAAGTGATAAATTCTAGGTCAGGAAACGAAGACTTTGTGGAGAGGTATTAGTTTAGGGGTTGGCCAGGAGCTAGCTGGACCAGAACTGCTGGTCTGGTGATAGCTAGAGCATTTCAAGGAGGTGGGCAGGGCCCTAAATTGCTACTTTCCACATGAAGGCAAGCTAGGACAAGGCAGAATACAAACCTCACCAGACCCTCTTGGCATAGGTCCTGGCCTGTGCAATTTTTCTCTGTCTGGCATAAGTAATTTCCTTCTGTAATAATTTTAGTACTTCCTAATGTCAATTTACTTTTTGGTAATATTGTTTCCTTCCCGCTTCCTTACTGTGATGACATTTATTACAAGGAAGGGGAAAGCAGCGTGTCCCAGATTCTGTTTATGCATCACCCCAGATCCATGCACTTGCCTTGCTTTCTGGGCTGTGAAGCCCTCAACAGGGCTCACCCTTTTCCATAGGTCATGAAACCAGCTGTCTTCTCCCTCCAGTGCAGCTACAGATGTAGAGGCTCAACGCAAAAGCGAATGACGAAAACATGGACTCTGGGGCCCAACTGCCTGGATTCAAATTCTGGCTCCACCACATACTAGCTGTGAGAACATGGGCAAGTCACTCTGCTCCTGATGCATACTTTCCTAATCTTTAAAAGCAGAGTAATAACAGAGCCTGCCTCACGGGGTTATTGTGTGCCACTGAATGGATCAATCAATAGAACAGTGCCAGATACATGGTAAGAACCATATTATGCTACCACCATCAACATCATCATCAATATCATCGTCGTCATTTTAAGGTCATAATGGCACTGGGAGATTGAGGGAGATGGTAAAAAGAAAAGCAAGAGATTAGGAGCCAGCGTCCTTCATGACGACACCCAAAGAGCGAGGGAATGAGGGACTGGGTGAAGTCGGTGGTATAACCCCCAGGTGGGGTGAACCAAATGGGTTCGGGGAGATCTAAGAACACCTCAGTTCCGTCGGGCACAGCATAGGTAAACTGCCAGCTTCACCAGGAAACATTCACTTCTGTCCTGTATGCAATGTGGCTTCAGCGAGAGTGCGCAGAGTTGGCGGAGAGCGAGACGCAGCGCCCTGACCCCGCACCGCCTGCGCCTGCGTGTGGGGCAGAGGCTGCAGCGGCACAGACAGTGGCACCGGCAGCGGTGGGGAGAATCCGAGAGAACTGGGCAGGGGAGGAAAGGGGGCAGAAGATCCCCGGAGAAAAGGACGTCAAATCATACAGGACTGTACTAAGACCACAGCTGAGAGCCGAGCTATGGCAGGGCCTATAGCCTCCAATCTGGACAACCACCAGGACAGGACAGGACCGGACCTCAGCAGGCGCCAGCACGGAACACCCCCTGGCTCTGCAGAATGAGGGCATTTCACAGGACATAGGCCATTGCTTGGAAAACACGAGCAGCGCACAGACCAGAGTGCCCACAGGCCCCCAACAAGTTAGCTATGATTTTCCCTGCTCCCAGATACCAACTAGGAAAGGCAGAGGGGGGAAAGAGAGGGAATTTCTAAGAAAGAAGAACCACTCCTGAAAGGGAGTGCATCTTTGAATTGATTAAAAATTTACCCAAAAGGTACAATGTAAACTGGAGGAAACTGAGCTATATTTTCCTAGAAAATTTAAGCTTATCCCTCCCGTCTCCTTCCTCCATCAAAGAAGAGATGCCGGATGACATCTGTTATAGATCCTAAAGGAAGTTTCATTATCTTTGTATATCAGAAGAACTTGCAGAAATAATTGGGGACTGAAAAATCATCATTGCAGAACTCAGGTGTGTAGAGTGCTTATTTTTGATAATAAAACTCTTTGGGACTTGTAACATTGAATGTTAAGATCTTCATACCTTTAAAAATTCCCTGTACTTTACTATTATCTGTCTAAGGCCACTTGCACTTAACTATCATCGTTTTTTTTCCCCTGAAGGAGTGATTGGGAGGTGCAAGAGGTGGGCGCCAGTTATTTAATGTGCCTGAAACCAGAAAGGGGGAGGAGGGGTCAGCTGAGCTCATGTCAAATGGGCCGCGGATTCCGCCCGATTCTCACTGGAGTAAACAGCACACATTCCTTAAGGTCATGCAAGTAAAGAATCTCAAGCATGAATAATTAATAAGGATGTACAAGATGTCAGAATTCACGTTCCCTGGATTTGCTAAGATACAGATAAATTGGAATCTGACAAAAACAAATTGTGTTTAATAACCCTTAAAAACGTGATCCCTGAAGCATTCTGCACTGCTTCGGCTGCCCCTCGTCCAACTTCTTCTATCTTAATTTACAGTTGACAAAGACTAGTAAGAAAAAAAATGTTTGAACTTGAGTAACAAAATCAGTTACAAAACCACTTACTTTATCACATATTTAATGTGCTCCCCTACCACTTTTTAAATATATATATATATATATATATATATATATATAACTTTCTAATCTCTCTATTTAGGGAAGACACATAAAGTATCATTTAGTTTGAGCTTTCTCAGCGTCTTCCAAAGCCCATCCTGGCATCAGTGTCACGGAATGAATCGTCCTTGCTAACTTTCTTGCTTAAGTGAAAGAGATGGGTGGTAGAAACTAGCCTCACATAGATCAGGAAAATAAAATAGCCAGGGAGAAATTATATTACTACATAATTCTGTATTCCTTCGAATTCCTACTCGCCATTTCTCCCTGGCGGATTCAAACCTCTCCTTTATTACATGGCAAATAATATTCATCTTCCTTTCTCAGATTGCCCAAATATTTTCTTCCTTCAAAAATAGATGTGCCCAGTTAAGATTCAACCATACATGTCTCACAACTAAAGAAGAGAAAACATGAGTACTATAAATTACTCCAAAAAAATATAACACAAATGATGCCCCACTCCTACCTCCCAAAAAGGAAAGGATTACCAAAACTCAAGATAGACTTTAAGTGAGTCTACATTTTTTCAGCAACTCTATAATTCTACCTAGAGTTAAATTGTCTTCGGTGTGTGTTTTTCATGGTGCTATGTGTATGTGTGTGACCCAATAATATAATTACATATTTCTTCAGAGCCTTGGCAAAATATCAAAAAAAAAAAATTCCTTTTTTCTGTCTCAAGTAGTTTACTTTGATATTAAGAAAAATTATGGAATTAAAAGTGGGATAGGGGAAAAGGGGAAAATATATTTTACAAGTCAGCCATTGACTATAAACACTACATTAAAAAATAATATTTTCTGATAAAGTTGGAACTTCCAATCACTGAGGAAATGATGCATTATTCACTAAATGGTGTTGGAACAAATTACCAATCATTAAAGTAGTTCATTTATTATACAGCACCAAAATAAATTTCATATGGATTACAGATTTAAATATAAAAACTAAAACCATTAAATATTAACAGAATGTAGGAGTGATGATTTCTGTAATCATGTGTGGAGAAGGCCTTTGTAAGGATTGTGCCAAAAACAGTCACCGTTAAAAAAGAAAAAGATATTGTTCACTTTGGTTAAATAAAAATTAGAACTTACTTATATCAAAGAACCACTGTGAAAAAAAAAGAAAGTAAAGCAATACAGAAAATTCAGGAAAAAAAATTGTAACATATGATTGGAATAGAATTGAGGTATTAAAAGCCTTTCACATTCTCACAAATGAATTAGAAAAATGAAAATATTTGTAGAAAAAATTACAAACAAAATGAAAAGGCACTTCACAAAACGTTAAATCAACCAGTCCATAAGCATATGAAAAAAAGGCACAAAGCACTGATAATCAAGGAAATGCACATTAAAACAATAATCAGATGGTATTTTTTATTGATCAAATACTCAAAGATTTTTTTAAAGCTAAAATTCTAGAGATTGGCAAATGTTTGGAAAAATGAAATGTTTGGGGGATATAAATTGGTGGGCACTATGTGTGAAAAGACCTGGAATTATTCTTCCACCTTTCCCATGGCTTTCACTCCTGGAAATTATCCTAAAGGAGTAGACACCAATGGCAATTTAACAATATATATCTAAGATTCACAAAACAGATTGATTCATTCACATCCATTCCTCCTCCCTCAGAGCATATTTCTGTCAATAAATATAAATCCACGTACTCGATTTTAACGGCCTTCTAATATTGCATTGAGTAGATGTATAACTTATGTATTCATTTCTGTACTGATAGACATTGATACCATTTCAAGATTTTGTTTTTGTTAAAAAATGTTTCAGAAAACATTCTACTAAATATATCTGTACACATCTCCAATCAGTTTCATAAGATTAATTCCTAGATATAAATTAGTGAGTCAAAGTGTGCCCACTTAAAATTTAAATGCATAGTTGTAAAAAGCTGTAACAATTTAGTCTCACTAGCAATGTGCATGTACCATTTTTCCACACCCTTACTTCAGAGAATATTTACAGTCATTTTTAGCATTGTCTTTCTTATAGGTGAAAATAGTATCTTATTGCTTTTTTAGGTAAATTCTTTTTTTTTTTTTTTTACATAGTGGAGCATGAATTTGCCCATTTTTCTGTTATCATTTTTCCTATTATTTTTCTCATTTTAAAAATATCTGGTTATATCAAAAATATTATTTTTTCTTCATACATGCTGCAAGTAAGTTCTCCCAATATAGTTATTTTTAACTTTGTTTATGTTGGGTTTTTTTAGTATAAAATTTTAAAATCTATATGGGGTTATATCTGCAGACTTTTCCTTTATGGCTTTTGTGCTTGATGATTTCCAGAAAGTTCTTCCCACTCAGCACAAGTAATAGAAATATTTACTACATTTAGGGTTTTTTTTAATGTTTTATTATGAAAATTTTCAAACATACATAAAATTGAAGAGAATAACACATAGACCCATCCCAGTGTCCACAATTATCAAATACTTGTAATTCTTGCTGTATTTGTTTTACCAATTTTTCTTTGGTGAAGTATTTTAAAGCAAATTCCTGACATCATATCATCCCTATATCATTTATTACACATCTCTAACATAATTTTCTTACCAATACACAATAGTTTCACACCTAACAAAATTAACCATATATATTCCAACCATAATCAAATTTACCCACTTGACTAAAAAGTGTCTTTTTATACTTGTTTGTTCGAATCAGTATCTAAATAAGGCCCACACACTACTTTGGATTTCATGTCTCTTAGAACTCTATTACCCTGAGGAAGTCCTGTTTTTTTTCTTTTGTTTTCTTTTTGTTGTTGCTGTTTCTTTGCTATTGAATTTTGGCACAAGCCAGATCAATTATTCTAAAGAGTACTTCCATTTTTCTGATGTAACCATCTACTTCCTTGTGGTGTCATTTGACTTATCTCTCTAAACCTGTGATTTCTGTAAATACAAAATAGCTTTAGAAGCTAAATTAAACTGGAGTTTAGCTTTCTTGTTTTTTTTCAAGAACACTTGATAGGTATTACTGTGGGTTACCTATAGCATCACATCAGAGTCAAACAGCATCTGATTGTCCCATTTAATGATGGTAGGATAGATCAGTGGATTGATTTAGTTCCCTCATGAGCTAGAGCTGTGTGGTTTCCCTAAATTCTCTTATTTTAATTGCAAATTTTCAGAGTAAGAATTTGGCACCTAGTTGCTTCAGAGAGGGTCCAGTGATTTTATTTTACTTTTATTTTTTGCATCATGAACAAATAAGTTTTTATATATTCAGTGTATCAATCATTTTCAATAGTTGGTTGTTAGGATTTTTTTGGATACTTAAATTGTGCCATTTTGGGCCAATGGGAGCCTTTTCAAGTTAGCTTCTATGGCCTTTGTCATAAAATTAATAAGTTTTGAAAGCAAACTTTTAATTTCAGAATAGTTTTTTGTTTATAGAAAAATTGCAAAGATAATACTAAGAGTTCCCATATAGTCCACACTCATTTTCCTGTTATTACACCTTATATTAGTATGTACATTTGTCACAATTCATGAGCCAATACTGATACATTGTTATTAACTAAAGTGCACACTTTATTGATAATTCCTTAGGTTTTACCTAATGTCCTTTTTCTGTTGCAGAATCCCATCCAGAATACCATACTGCATTTAGCTGTCATATCTCCTTAGGCTCCTCTTGGCTGTGACAGCTTCTCAGACATTCCTTGATTAGTAACAGTTTTTAATACCTAAAGTTCATCTTGTATACTTCCTGCTTCAGATCTGCAATCCATCATGTCTCAAATTAACCTGATTTCTCTAGTGGAGAATCATATTTAAAGACTACAAACTGGGGCCGGCCCTGTGGCTCACTCGGGAGAGTGCGGCACTGGCAGCGCCGAGGCCGCGGGTTCGGATCCTATATAGGGATGGCCCGTGCACACACTGGCTGAGCATGGTGTGGACCACACCGTGCTGAGGGTTGCAGTCCTCTTACCGGTCAAAAAGAAAAAAAAGACTACAAACTGGAGAACAGGCATGCTCATGTCACTGCCTTTAGGGTTTCTGAGTAAACACAGTTACAAACTATGACTTCTGTTGAAAAATATCTTCATACTGATATTTACAAAGCAAAGTAACATTATAGAATTTTTACTTAAATTATTTCACTTTACACTTTAATCTATTTTCTCTTATACTGAAAAATCTTGATTCCTAACAACATAGACATAATTATTTATTAGTGTTGTTTTACGATGTACAAAAGTTTTAAAATAATAATACCAATACCACTACTGGTAATTAGACTACTAAATGGAGTTTAAGATTTCTTGGCAGATTTTTCCCCTTGTAATATATTTCAATAAAGGTGTATAATCAAAATACATTATTCTAAACTCACTTGAAAGAATGCTTCTCTTTGTGCAATATGATATTGGGTTAGGTATATTTATTTCTTTTTTCTTTTTTTCATTTTTAGGGATTGTCTGTTTTTTATTAAGTTTATTTTATGATTATGTAATACATGTATGCTTCCAAGGCCTTTACAAAATATATATATTCAAAATTATTTTCAAATATTTGTATTTAAAATATATTTAAATATATAATAAAGTATATTTTATATATATATTTATAGTCAAAATAAAGGCTATGGTATAAAAAATAAAAATATTCAGAATAGTCTCATTTACTTTTCTGTTTTTTCCAATCCATTCTTTCTTCCCCCATAGAAAGCCATTATAATTTGACTTTGTTTATAAATCCAGTGTTTCTTTTGGCCAAAATAGACATATGTATATTTGTGTGGATTTGCTTATGTATATTTGCATATATATGTATATATGTGTATATATACACATAGAGAGGGAGAGAGAGAGAGAATTTATCCCTTTCTAATTGTCAGCAATAACATTGTGTTATGATTTTAGAACTTTTACATATTGTAGGAAAATATAAATAAGTCATTATGATAATGTAAAAAATGAAAAACTTTAGTGTAAAATAAAAGAGATAAAAGTGAAAAATAGACCAATGCCAGCCAGGTGGCAGAACAGGAATCCCCAGACTCTTTTTCATGCCACAGAGACACCAATTCAACAATACATTGATCAATCTAGAAAACTGTTAAGAGGTTTGTGCATCCAAGGTAAACACAAAACTAGCCATATCTGAGCCAGTAGAAAAATTTATGGTGCTCTCCCACCATAGTTATTTGCCATGGCACAATGTTATGCAATTGAGAATAAACTCCCAGCTGCCAGATTCTCTCTAGGTAGTAGGAGAAAAGACTGGACTGCTTTCCAATGTTCTGATTTTTCAGAGGAGCTGCCTGAGGAATTGGCTTCTGTCTTGCCTGTCTTGAAGAGTTGACAGGACTCACCACACTCTAGACACCTGGGAACCGCTGAAAACAAAAGGGCTAGGTGGCACACTGCTTCTCCAGAGGACCTATGGTACAGCAGGCAGGAGCTGACACAGCTTGGTGGCCTTTCCCTCAGGGAAAAAAAAGAATAGTAGAGTATGCACCCAAAATTCTAGCTTCTTGGAGGGCTGCCTGACGGACTGGTTTTTGTCGCTCCTTCTCAGAGCACTGACGGGACCTGGCATACTCTAGATGCCTGGGAGATGGTGAGAACAAAAATGAGCTAAACAGCATGTTGCTGTTTCAGAGGACCTGTGTAGTACAGCAGAAAGACACCAGAGGAAGCGATATATCACAAAACTAACCAGTAAATTTCTTTAAATAGGAATCTACATGCACAAGTCAAGAGAAGACATATTCACAGAAAAGGTTTGAGAAGCCCCCAGAATATCCATCCAGGCTAATTAATAACAGTCCTTCCCTAAGCAAAGCTAGTTTGTAAAGACTGAGAGAGCTAGTAGTTAGAAAACAAGCAACCCAATTTAAAAATGGGCAAAAGAGCTAAGTAGGCATTTCTCTAAGGAAGATATACAAATGGCCAACAGACATACGAAAAAATGCTCAACATCACTCAGCATCCGGGAAATGCAAATCAAAACTACACTGAGATACCATCTCACCCCAGTTAGGATGGCTAAAATCCAAAAGACCCTGAACGATAAATGCTGGTGAGGCTGCGGAGAAAAAGGAACTCTCATACATTGTTGGTGGGACTGCAAAATGGTGCAGGCTCTATGGAAAATGGTAGGGAGGTTCCTCAAACAATTGCAGATAGATCTACCATACGACCCAGCCATCCCACTGTTGGGAATATACCCAGAGGAATGGAAATCATCAAGTCGAAGGTATACCTGTTCCCCAATGTTCATCGCAGCACTCTTTACAATAGCCAAGAGTTGGAACCAGCCCAAATGTCCATCATCAGATGAGTGGATACGGAAAATGTGGTACATCTACACAATGGAATATTACTCAGCTATAAAAACGAATGAAATACTGCCATTTGCAACAACATGGATGGACCTTGAGAGAATTAAATTAAGTGAAACAAGTCAGGCACAGAAAGAGAAATACCACATGTTCTCACTTATTGGTGGGAGCTAAAAATTAATATATAAATTCACACACACACACACACACACACACACAAAAAAACGGGGGGGGAAGAAGATATAACAACCACAATTACTTGAAGTTGATACGACAAGCAAACAGAAAAGACATTGTTGGGGGGGAGGAGGGGAGGGAGGAGGGAGGGAGGTTTTGGTGATGGGGAGCAATAATCAGCCACAATGTATATCGACAAAATAAAAATTAAAAAAAAAAAAAAAAAACAAATGTGAAGATACCAAAACAAAGTTACAAGGGACATGAAGAAATAGGCAAAAATGGCCCAATTATAAGAATAAAATAAATATTCAAAATAGCACTAAAGAGGAAGCATATTACATTGAAAAAGAGTAAAAACAATGCCTAAGGAATTATAGGATGCCATCAAGCAGAACAATACCCATATTATGGGATACCCAGATGAATAAAAAGGAAACAAGGTGGCAGAAAGTTTATTTAATGAAATGATGGCTAAAAACATCCCAAATTTGGGGAAGGAAATAAACATCCAGATTCAAAAATCCCAACAAGATATCAAATGTGATAAATCCTAAGAAGCACCCACTAAGACATATTATAATCAAATTGTCAAAAGTTAAAGACAAAGAAAAATTTGAAAGCAGGAAAACTCCTCTACAACTGTAAATAGATCTTTCAACAGAAAACTTCAGGCCAAAAGGGAATGAGATGTTATATTAAAAAGGGCTAAAAGAAAAAAGGCTGCCAACCAAGAATACTATATCTAGCAAAATCCTCCTCCAAAAATAAAGGAAAATTAGACTTTCCCAGATAAACAAAAGCTGAGGAAGGTCATCACCACTAGACTTATTTTATAAGAAATGCTAAACTGAGCTCATTAAATCAAAACAAAAGATGCTAAACAGCAGCACAGAAGCATATAGAAGTATAAAGCTCACTGGTAAAGATAAATATATGGACAAATACAGAATACTGTAAAACTGTAACACTGGTGTATAAAACAATCTTAATTATTGTATAAAATTAAAAGACAAAATTTTAAAAAATTATTAAAACTATAAAAATATATTAATGAACACAATATAAAAAGATGAAATGTGTGACATCAGTAACATAGGTATGTGCAGAGGGAAAAGTAAAAGTGTGGAGTTTTTGTACACAACTGAATTTAAATTATTATCAGGTTAAAATATATTATTGTAACTATACAATGTTTTATGTAAGTCCCATGGTAAGTACAAAAATAACAATAAATAAATAAATAAATAACACCTATAGAAGAAACATAAATGAAAATGAGAAAGTAATCAAAACACATCATTACAAAAAAATTAATGAAAAAAATTAGTGAAAGACAAAGAAGGACAATGAGAGAGAAAAAGAGGGGCAATAGAGTTACAAGACAAAGAGAAAACAATTAACAAAATGACAATAGTAAATTTTTCATTATTAATAAGTATTTTAAATGTAAATGTGTTAAACTCCACAGTGAAAACACATAGAATAACTGAGTGGATAAAAAATAAGATACAATTGTATGCTATTTGCAAGAGATTCACTTGAGATTTAAGGACACATGTAGGCTAAAAGTGAAGGAATAGAAAAAGATATTCTATACAAATAGTTACCAAATGATAACCAAAAGAGAGTTGAGGTGGCCATATTTATATCACAAAATAGACTTTAAATCAAAAACGGTCACAAGAGACAAAGAAGAACATTATATAGTAAAAAAGAGTCAATTCATGTAGAAGATATAACAATTATATATGCACCCAATATCAGAGCACCTAAATATATGAAACAAGCATTAACATACTGAAGAGAGAAATGAATGGCAACACAATAATAGTTCAGACTTTAATCCTCCTTTTCAATAATGATTACAACATTAGTGCAGAAAATCAAGAAGAAAACAGAAGACTTGAACAATACTATAGACCAAATGGACTTAATAGACATAAATAGAACATTTCACCTAATGTTCTCTTGGATAGATTACATGTTAGGTTACAAAACAGATCATAACAAATTTAAGAACACTGAAATCACAGCAAGTATTTTTTCCAATCACAGTGAAATAAAACTAGAAATCAATAGCAGAATGAAAACTGGAAAATTCACAAATACTTGAGAATTAAACAACAAATTTTATAACAACCAATCGGTCAAAGAAGTAATTAAATTAAAAAACAAAAACTCATGGATTCAGCAAAGGAATGTCACGTGGAAAGTTCAGAACAATAAATGACATTAAACAAGAAGAAAGATCTTAGATAACTGAACTTAAGGAACTAGAAAATAAACTAAGCTCAAAGCTAGCAGAAGAAAGGAAATAATAAAATTAGAGCAAAAATAAATGAAATAGAGAATAGAAAGTAAACAGCAAAACTAAGATTATTTTTCTGCAAAGATAAAATTGACAAATTTTTAGCTAGACTGAGAAAAAAGAGAAAAACTCAAACAGAATGAGAAATTAAAGAGGTGGCCTTACTACTGATGCCACAGATATAGAAAAGATTATAAGAGACTATTATGAACAATTATACAGCAACAAATTGGATAACCTAGGAAAAAATGAATAGATTCCAAGAAACATACAACTTATTGAGACTAAATCATGAAGAAATAGAAAATCTGAACAGATCTATAGCTAGTAAGGAGATTGAATCAGTATTTTGAAAAACCATCCAAGAAAGTAAAACCCACAATTAGATGACTTCACTGGTGAATTCTACCAAGAATTAATGCTAATCCCTCTCAAACTTTTCCAAAAAATGGAAGATAATGGAACACGTCTAAACTCATTTTATGAGGCCAGCATTATCCTGATACCAAAGCCAAAAAAGAACACTACTAAAAAGAAAACAATGGGCTAATAACATCTGTTATGAATATAGATGCAAAAGCCCTTGACAAAATTTTAGCAAACTGAATTCAACAGCGCGTTAAAAGGATCATGCACCATTACCAAAAAGGATTTATCTCTGGAGGCAAAGATGATTCAACCTGTAAAATAATCAGTATAATACACCACATTAATAGAATGAAAAATAGAAATCATCTGATCTTCTCAATAGATAAAGGAAAATCATTTGACAAAATCCAAAACCTATTCATGATTAAAACAAAATAAAACAACAACAACAAAAACACTCAACAAATTAGAAATAGAAAAATATTATCTCAACTTAATAAAGGCTAATATCACACTCAATTATAAAAAAAGAAGAAGAAAACTTTTTCTCTAAGAGCTGGAACAAGGCAGGGATGCCCACTTCTAGTCAACATAGTACTGGAAATCTGAGCCAGAGCAAATAGGCAAGAAAAAGAAATAACAGTCATACAAATAGGAAGGGAAGAATTAAAATTATCTCTGTTCACAGATGAAATGATCTCATATGTATAAAACCCTGGAGATTCCACACAAAATAATGGCTAGAACTAATAAATGAATTCAGTAAAGGTACAGGGTACAAAAATCAACATACAAAAATCAGTTGCATTTCTACACACTAACAAAAAACTATTTGAAAAAGAAATTAAGAAAACTATCCCACATACAATAGCATCAAAAGGCATAAAATACTTAGAAATAAACATAACCAAGGAGACAAAAGACTTGTACATTGAACACTACAAACATTGCTGAAAAAATGAAAGAAGCCATGAATAAATGGAAAGACATCCTGTGTTTCTGGAATGGAAGATTTAATATTGTTGAAATGTCCATACTACCCAGAATTACCTATAGATTCCAAGCAACTCCTAACAAAAAGTTAATGGCATTTTTATAGAAATAGAAAAACAATCCTATAATTCCTATGGGACCACACATGACTGAGAATAACTAAAACAATCTTGAGAGAGAAAAACAACACTGGAGACCTACAGTGTAGGTTTATAATATGTTTCGTAATTAAGAAATAGAAGTAATCAAAACATTATGTTACTCACATAAAGACAGTCATGGAACAGAACAGAAGGCCCAGAAATAAACATACATATATACAGTTAGCTGATCTGGGACAAGGGTGCCAAAAATACACAACGGGGAAAGATATTCCCCATGGTGGAAAGTACCAACAAATGGTGTTGGGAAAACTGGATATCCACATGCAAAAGAATAAAATTGGACCAATATTTTATACTATATACAAAAATCAACTCAAAATATATTAAAGACTTAAAGATAAGACCTAAAACTATAAAACTCCAAGAGGAAAACACAGGGGAAAATCTTCATAAAATTGGATTTGGCAATGATTTCTTGGATATGACACCAAAAGTACAGGCACCAAAAAAAAAAAAAAAGATAGATAAATTGGACCACATCAAAATTAAAAACTGTGCATCAAAAGATATAAACACTAGTGAAAGGACTACCATTGGATGGCACAAAATATCTGCAAATCATATCTCTGGTAAAGGGGTCTACAACTCAACAACAAGGAAACAACCCATTAAAAAGGAGAAAAGAAGTAGACATTTTCCCAAAGAAGACAAACAAATGGTCAGTAAGCACATTAAAAATGCTCAACAATACTAATCATTAGAGAAATGTAAATCGAAACTATGAGATACCACCTCACAGCCACAAGGATGGCTACCGTAAAAACAAAAACAAAGCAGAAAATAATGAGTCTGGGCAAGGATGTGGAGAAATTGGAAACCCTGTGCACTTTTGGTGAGAATGCAAAATGGTATACACACTATGGAAAATAGAAGGCAGTTTATCAAAAAATTAAACTGAATTACCACGTAATTCAACATTTTCACTTCCTGTTATGTACCCAAAAGAAAATCTTCATGACATTATTCTTGGCAATGATTTCTTGGATATGACACCAAAAGTACCAGTAACAAAAACACTAATAGATAAGTGGGTCTACCTCAAACTAAAAGGTTTCTGCACATAAAGGAAACAACACAGCAAACATGCAATCTATGGAATGGGAGAAAATATTTGCAAACTACATATCTGATAAAGGATTAATATTCTAAATATATAAGGAACTTCTACAACTCAATAGCAAAAAATAATAATAATAACCTGATAAAAGTTATTTGTCCATGTTTTCTTTTTCTACTTTAATGCCATGACTATACCTGATACTAATATGACTTAATACCTCATTTAGTAAGAAATTGTCTTTTATGCTGAGACATATTTCAAAAAGTTCTTGGAAAAATTCTTTTAATTCCATTTTTCCACAAACTCTTTGAAGTACTCTCATATATATTTCATATTTTAAAAGAGACCTTCAATTCCTTTTTTATTTAATTTTTTTAAACGAGGAATCGATGTTCAATTCTGTCTAATGTCTTTCTGAACCCGTGGGGATGATTAAATTGAAAACCTTTGCATTTCTTCAATAAATTACACTTAGATATGTGCTGCATTTTAATGTGCTGATAGATTCCATTTGTTACTATTTTAAGCCTTTTTGATCAATATGAATGTGTGATTTGTTTATTGATTTATTTTTTGTACAGTCATTATCAGTTTCATGTAAATGTCATATTTAGATCCTAAAAAATTTGGAAATTTCCTTTCTTTTTCTATTTGGAGCACTTTTAAGAAAAATTGGAAGCTAAATTCTAAAAGTTTGTCAGCACTCTCTGTGAAACCAACTAGTAGTTCTTGTCTTGTCATGGAGGGAAATGCTCAATATTTTCTCTATTTTGTTGGCAGTAACTGAACTGTGGAGACTTTATTAGGCTCATTGACCATTAGATATTCCTAAACATATTTTCATTTTATCTAAGTTTTCCATATTATTTATTTGCATATAGTTGCACAACAGTGACTTTTAAAATTTTTCCTCTGTTTCATTGGATAGTTTCTCCTTTGTCAATCTTATTTCATTGGTGTCTCTCCTTTATTAGATTTGGTTGCCAAAGTTTTTAATTTTATTTTTTTAAAGAACCTGTTCATTCATTTCTTTGCTTTCGTTTCTACCATTTTTCTCCTTTCTAGTTTGTTTCTTTCTAATTCTATCTTTGTTAATTCTTTCTTTCTTTTTTTTTTTTTTTTTTGGTTTGCTTTCCTTGGCACTTTTAGCTTGGGGGGGTGAATTTTAAGTTATTTACTTTTTTTAATCATCTTTCCAGATGATAATACTGATATTAAATGCAATGAATTTTCCTCAGAACACTGCATTGACAGCTTCCTATAAGTTGATATACATTACGTGTCCTTTACCATTAATTTCTAGAAATTTTGCAACTTTGTTTTATGTTTGACCTAAGAATTGTTTAAAAGAATTTAAAATTTTCACAAGGATGTTTCTTTTGAAAAAATACATGTATTTCCTTATAGATTTCTAGTTTTATTGATTTATGGTTAGAGACTGCTCCTTGAATTATTCTTACTTTCTGGAATTTATTCAGGTTTTCCTTGTGGTCCAGTCTGGTTGGTTTTTATAAGTGATACATGTGCACTGGAAAAGGGATTTTCTTTAATTTTGAGAAAAACACCATCTACACACCAGGTTACTTATTAATTTTTGTTTGTATTTTCTATTTATATATTAATTTTCTTCATCCAGTTGATTTGTCTGGCTCTAAGAAAAATGTGTTAAAGTCTCCTGTTATTAGTGTATTTCCATTTTTTCTTTTATCTCGTGTAGCATCTACTTTATAATTAGTGTTATTGTGTTATTTGTTATGTGTTGCTGACTTTAGTTTCAAAAAGTGTACTTCTCTGTCTCAGTTAATGTTTTTTGGCCTGAATTTTACCTTTTGTGATACCAAATTGTGATCCTTGCTTTATTTTTATTTGCATTTACCAGTTATATCTTCACCCATCCTTTTAATTTCAACTTTTGAATGTTTATTTTAATTTCATATTTTGGATATGGCATAGAGTTAATTTATCTTTGTTAGTCAATATAAAAATCTCTTTCCTTTTAGTAATCAAGATAAGCTACTACTTTTATTGATACTATTGATATATTTGCTATCATATTGCTTGTTACATTCATAATGTACTATGTGGTTTCTTCTTTCTACTTATTTTCTTTCAGTATTTAAGAAAGTTTGTATATTTGTTGTAGTCCTTACATTTACACAAATACCTTTATACAATAGCTTTAGACAACTCTATGATAAGATATTGTTTGGCGGTTCTCTACTACGTAGAGTACTAAAGTTAGCTAGAAAAAGGCAAGGGTCATATGGGACAAAACAAGGTAAAGTATAAGGGAGGAGCCCCTCAGAATGGGTTTTTGATTATGGCAAGTTCCCTGAAGTATCTCAGAAGGGCTTGTTATAAGTAGAAGACACCTTACCTGGGCCTGAAGTTGTTTATACCATTGTACCTGTCCTACAGGACAAGAAAAAGTGAACAAGGTCAGAATGGGAGCTCTCTAAATAGGATGAGGTCATTGTCAGGAAAAAAGAGCACTGAAATGAATTGGGAAAAGGATGGTATCAAAAACAAACAAAATTTTTGCTTTATTTGAAGTATCTCTCTTTTGGGTTTCATTAGTTAGGGATTTCTATCAAAATTTACTTAAGCAACCCAAAGCAAGGATACTATATGATCCAGTTTAAAGCTGCTTGTTGCATAGCCTAAACTGATAGCTTGCCACATTTTAAATCCATTCTGTTATTCTTGGCAATAGAAAATGAAGTTAGGATTAAATTCTAAACCATCTGAAGCCATCCATATGATTAAAGAGTTCTTTGCCACAGAAGATCCTGATAAGAAAGTTTTGGGTAACTAACGAAGAGTTATAACAAATGTTGATGTTACAGGCCCAGAATTGAGCAGACTAGTCATTGACGATTGAATTTCCAGTCATTATGTTTTGCTCTTCTTTCTATGTCTTCTCAGCACTGCCACCACCCCATGTCCCACCAAAAGTGCTCATCAGAGTCAAATTGACTGACTTGACATGCTGGTAGTGAAAAAACCTAACATAGATAACAAGAAGTAGAAGGGAAAAACATACTTTATTCAGTTATTCATTCATCATTTATTAAGAACACATTAATTGCAAGGTACTGACCCAGTGCTGTACTAGACTATCTTCTTTGAGTGATGTGAATGAGGCAAATCATGTTACAAAGAGGGTGATCTAAGCCATGGTCCCGCACAACACCTAACTGGAATATTGTGAAGATTGAAGATTTAATCTACGTAAAGTGTTTGCATGGTGTCATTGTAGGACCTCAAGATATAATTGCTAATATTTCTATTATCAACTTTCATTAGTGTTGAACCAAGAGGAAGGAGTTTAGCACAGATATATCTGGGAAGCAGAGTAAAGTTCCTTTTGGCCTTCACTGAAACGGGATATTTATCAAAAAAAAAAAAAAAAAAAAGAAGAAGAAGAAGAAGAAGAAGAAAAAGATACAATTAGTCTACCTCCTTGGAATGTTGTGATAATTTACTAATTAATACTGTAAAGTGCTTTGGAAACGTCAATGAAATAAAAATGATAAATATATATATCATGCAACAGCTTCCTTTGAATATTATCTTCATTATACAATAATATAAACTGACTTAATTAAACAATACAAAGTTAAATAATAAAGAGCAGAGGAAGAATTAAATTAAGAGGCACAGTCCAGGGGTAAAGGCATGTTTTCAGATAAGATTTGAAAAAAGATTGTGAATCAATGAGGCAGAAAGGCACTAGGAAGCTGTTTTACTTAAGAGAAGATATAGACAAGGTCTCACCTTAAACAATCTGCTACATTCCCTCGTACCTAATTATAGCATTAAATGCATCAGCATCTCAAATAACATGAATGTTAATGGTGATCATTGCTAAGATACAAAAGAGCACTTAATTACCCTTTGGGAGAATAAATGCCATCATTACTGAGAATTGTTGAAGTCATATAAAAGTTGAAAAATGTAATAAGCTGTGGCTGGCGAATGCTGAAGATCTGTGCTCCCCTTCTATAGTTTAGAACTGCTGCTGGGAAGTACCTGCCCATCTAGGGTCTACATTTCCCGGCCACCTTGCATCTAAAGGAGGCCAATGTAGCTGATGGAATTTAAGCAAAAGCAAGTCATTTCCAGACTGAGGTGGATAATTAGCTCTTACCATAATCATTTCCCTTCCCTCAGTGACCCTGGAGCCCGTATGTTGAAGATTGTGGCCTCAAGAACAGAAGGAGCCTGAATCCCAGAGTCCCCACTTGAAGCAAGAAACCCAGGAGAGGTGCCCACCGGGGAACATCCACATTGGAGCAAGCATGAGTGAGAAGTAAAGTTTTATTTGTTAAACTACTGGTATTTTAGACTTGTTCATTACCATTCCTAGTAATATATTATCATCACTAATACTATATTTTTAATTCTAAAGTCAGATTTTTGACCTAAACACCCAGTTGTTAGAATAATCAAAGAATGAAGGGGCAAGGCAGGAAAAGAAAGAAGAGCTCTAGTTGTAAAAATAACATACGTGAAATGGGGCAGTGGGGGAGAATTATGGCCATTAGTGGGTACGGCTGGAGGGGAGGGTTAGGCAATCCTCTATTTTTAAATATGTGTAGCAGACAGGTCAAATAAGGTAGGAAAAATTTCTTTATAGTGCATTGGATTTAGGAACCAGGATATCATAACTGTCTTCAGTAAAAGCAATTTTCATTAAGTGTTGGTAGAATGAGTCAGTTTGCAGTGGGTTGAGGACTGAAAGGGAGCTGAAGTAGAGAAAAGAAATGTGGAATACATTTTCAAGAAACTTGGCATTAAATGGCAAGAAAGATATAGGAGGGTAGCTAGAGGAAGCTGTTTGGAGGAGAAACAGCCTTGTTCTGGTTTGCTTTAGTACTGGACTGACTGATGGATACTTAAATGCTGCTGAAAATGCCACACAGAAAGGGTGTGGTATGAGGTACAGAAGAGTTCCCTGAGGAGATAAGAGTGTGGTACAGAGTCTGGGGGAGAGACCTGCCTCAGAGGACGGGAAAGGTACTTCCTCTCAGACAAACAAGAGGCAAGAACAGGTTCTGGGGCACATCGTGGGAGGAATAGCTGCCTCCTGTCATTACAGGGGTTGCAGAGAATGTAGAAAACGTGGGCAATAATGTTTCAATAAACGAAGGAGGAGGAGGAGGAAATGAGAATCATGTTACGACAATGTACATTCAAAAAAGAATGAAAATATATTATACCAAATAAAGGGAAAACCAAGAAAATACAGCTATCAAGACATGTAGATATAGTGAGAAATTTACATATAAGGATACAGGTGTAACGTGTGGTAGATATATAGAGAGAAAGAGAAGGAAAAAATAGCTTTTTCAGATACTGGCAATATATTTGATACTTACCTTGAAAATATTCTTATTTAAGTGAAGAAAAAGAAAATTAATTATTATTAAGAGAATACAGTGTGCCAGATAGTGAACTAGTTTTACAAATATTCTCTTTCATCACAATTCCATGAGGTATGATTTCCATTTGTTTAACTTGACTAAACTGGAGTTCAGTTCACAGTTATTAAGTAACAGAGGTTCAAACTCATGTCTGTCTGACTTAAAAACTTACGTTCTCACTATACTTCAAAGCTGCTATTGCTTTAGGCAATGAAAGAGCATTCATTTTGGAGACAAATAAACCAGAATTGATGTACAGTATTACTTCCACATCTTACTTCCCACATTGTCAACTTTCTGAGAACCAGTTCTGTGCTTTTTTCACTTCTGTGTCACTTGTGCACAGCACAGTGCTTAAGTACCTCGAAGGTGCCCAGTTAGTGGGTGTAGCATTAAATTAAATTTCATTATGCCTATTTCAATATTCACAGCAGGACAAAATGAAAATATTACGAAGAAAGACAAAGGAAAGAGAGGAAACAATTTTTAAAAACTTATAAGTTAATCAAGAAATAACTGAAATGGAAAAGTACAGATTGCATAAAGCAGTATAATAATTGCAGGGGTTGAGAGATTTGTACATGTTGGTGACAATGAAATTTATGTCACTGTCAGTGAGCAAGGACAGCATATTCCTGCTCTATGCCAGATCCTTTTTGAGTGGGTGCCCTCAAAAAGTCTAAACAGTATATTGTTGTCAATTAACCACTATCAAGTATTCCAAAAATACTTTGTTTTTCCCAAAACTACATGGAATTTTAAAATTCCATTTCCATGTTCACACTGTAAATAATGATTTTTGCTTAAGTTGATTTTAACCCCTTTTCAGATTCCATTTGGAAAGCTCGAAGAGTTCTTTCAAAAATTAGATATTAATATATACAATTTTAACAATGTAGAGTTAAGAGTGTAGAAGCAAAATAATGCATATTCTAACAAAAGTTCACAGTTTCAGGCATCAAAGGAAATCATAATATGCATAACGCACAATAAGCAACATTTGCAAACTACACGTATGGTGCGGGTACATCTGGTATAATATTTAATTTGAATGTTATCTTTTAGTTACGCATTCAGCATGTCAAACAGTACCAGCTTTTTCAGTTTCCCAAAATTATAAAATATTTAAGATGTTTCACTCCAAATCTATAGTCAACAAAGCTGCAACACGAAAAATCATAAGAAAAGGGAATTATGTGAGCTAATAAATTGCTAGACTTTATTTAAAATTAATTAAGTGCTTTTATAAAATTATGCATGTCTTTTTATGAAATTAAAACCAAAGAAAAAAGAAATAATGATATCACATTCAATCAGCTAGAAATTATTTTAATTAACTATAGGTGAATATCAGCCTAGAAATCACTATATGCACAATTGCAGATAACTAATAAATAGAGGTATAAATAACTATACAACAGGGATTATTCTATTTATTTTTTTAAAATATTTAGCTTTATTTGCACTTAACAACAAAACGGAAGTGAAATATAAAACACTATTTTAGATAAATATGTCTTCTACCACCAAATTAATAAAAATCACACATAAATAAAACTTAGTGGTTGGAATTATTATGACTATATTTAAAACCACATTTCAGTTTTAAATACTACTGATGATATTATCAAAAGATCAGGAAATCACCCTACCTACACTTCTTACTGGCTTTCATTTTATTTTTTGCTAATTAACTATTATTTGGGGGCTGTCAAGGTTTACCACATTTACATTCTGTCCTATTGTAATAATTTCCATAGCCTTAGTTTTATGTTGAAATGAAATGACACTCACCTCCATTACTTTTAACCAGGAATCTTCATTCCTGAGTTTTCTGTTTTAATTCATTTTATCCCTTGCTGAATCTCATCATGAATTGGTTTTTCCAGGAAGGACTCAACAATGCTGAGTTTGTTCATGTTTGGGAATGGCTGCCTCTTGCTTCACACTTAATGGACAGCTTTGACGGGTATAATATTCTTTGATCATACTTTGTCTCAGAAATAAGTTTTTAGTCCATTGTCTTTGAGCCTTGAACACTGCTATGAGGATATCTGAGGCTGGCCTGCTCTTCTCCTGCATAGGTGACATCCAATTTCTGTTTAAATGCCTCAATCATGTTTTTATCCATAAAGTTTGGTAACTTATCTCAGGCTGAATCAGGATTACGCACTCTATATTAACTTTCTCTGGAATATGGTGCATTCTTTCTGCAGATTCAATTCTTTGTTTATTTCAAGAAATTGTGTGGTTTTTGGGGTTTATTTTTTGTTTGTTTTTTGTTTTTTGTTTTCACTGATGTCTTTTCAATTATTTCCCTGTTTTATTTACTGGATTCTCAAATTCAAAAACACCAATTATTTTATATTGGACCATCTCTTTTATCTGTGGATAATTTTTTCTGACTGTGTAAGATGTATGCCTTTTTCCTTTAAATTCAATTAATCACTAATTTGATTTTCAGCTGTTTCTATCCCTTGGTGCTTTGGATGTTTTAAGTCTTGCAGTGATGTTGTTTGGGACTTCAAAAAAGAAATTCTGGGCATTCCAGCATAACTATGAAAGAGAAACATATAATGGACACAGGAAGTTACAAAAAAAAAAAATACTGTGCTTTTTTAACAAAAGTAATTGGTTTCTAATAATATGAATTTTTGCTTTTGAACCTATCCCTGCCTTAAACATCCTTTCATTGTCAATTATGATAAGCTACTCTGATCCCAGGGGTATTAACAACAAAACAAAACCACTTTCCCAAGCTTCTGATTTGATGTGCTCTGATTATCATTTGAATGGTACTAATCAATACTTTGGCTAATTACATATTTAATCTTTTTTGCCCACTATCCCTTGCTTTCCCATCCCCCGCTAGCAGCCCAGATAAAAACTATTCAAAATGAAGTTTTTCTAATGCAGATTTTACTGCCATGTTTCACATCACTTTAAGAAAACTTGTTTATTTTTTTAAAAATAATTTTTCTTTTTAATCTTTGAAAACAACTTCCCTAGAACTATGAGGACACCTTGGAGTTTCTGAAAAAGCTGGAATATAGAAATAATCTTATTTTCTTTAATTTGTTTTTCTCTTATAAACAAGCAGCAGATGGCCTAAAATAAACTGAAATGGGTTAAATACGATCTTGGAGTAAAGAGTAATAAAAAGAATGATATTGGAAAAATCAAATGCCACATAAGAAAGTAAACGTGATATTTAACTCTGAAATATCACTAGAAGGCACAAACCCAGCTAGGGACTTAAAGAATTGAAATGGCTATTCTATCTTTATGAGAGAGAAAAGCCTCACACTGACATCATTCTTCCCAGTCTTCCATTCAAAACTACTTTAGCCCATAGGGAAAAAAAAATAGAAATAATAAATTTTAAAGAAAAAAATACTAAACAGTATTTAAGCCAGAGGTGTAGGTTTGAGGAGACGTGAAGTATCCCAGAGTTTTTTCATAAGACATATGCCCTAGGGAGAAGAAATAGCCAATAATAACCCTCCCTCCCCCAAATAATTATGTTATTCCTTTCAAGTTGATAATGTTCATTTTACAGGTATGAAAATACTATACTCATTTTATAGAGTAAGAAACTGATGATCAGAGATGTTCAAAGACTTGTCTAAGGTCACACGATTTAATTAACAAGAAAACTGGAATGAGAATCCAGGTCCCACAACTTCTTAAAGTTCATAACAAAAATGCAAGAAAGGGCTATGTACCTTATTTTCTTTTCCCTCATGACCATCATGCTGAAATCTATTTCAAAAGACGGATGTTCCTTACTAATTTCACCTGCTGCTCTGGTACATGGAGGGATAAGTAACAGAGACATCTGTGTTTCTGCCCAGGGTTCATAGACTATGACTGCAAGCATTTTTTTCTCTTTAAGACATAAGATAAAATGTGTAATTATTCACAGTCACAAATTAAAGTAAAATATCCATGAAAATAACGTGAACCCTGAAAATAATGAATACAAAATTTCAAATATGTGTTTACAGATGAGTTAAAAACAAAGATAATAATCAGTGAAAGAAAGAAAGCTAAGATATATAAAAGCATTCACTAGACTTCCATAAAAAAACTTAAATAATTACAAGGATATGAAGTGTTAAAATTATGTTATGCATTTGAGAAAATGGAAAGTCCATAAAATCCATTTTGTATTATAAAATGAGATTTTAAGAAGTATCTGTTTGTCTATTTAAATGCCCATTTTGCAATAACTGTCCTTGTAACCTCCAAATAAATTGACAAGCTTAGCAGTTTATGATTATTTTCTCTTTTCTAAAATAAACTCTGTATATGCAATTACAAGGGCAATGGAATGTGCATAAGAGTTAAGAAGAATGGAAGATTGTGATAAAAGGAGTTGTCTTTCCTTGGAGTAAAGTAAAAAGGTAACTTTGCTGCTTTCAATCACTAGTAGAAAATTTATTTTATATCTAGTATAATGATTGCTGCTTCTGGAATTATATTGAATTAACTATACATTCTGTGTATGTGCCATGTCTACAAATTCAGGTACTTACCACTAGGTGTCAGTGACACCATCTAGGGTAGTATTAACCTCATGCAATAATTTCCTCTAATCACGTACTGCCTTCTCCATAGCGTCCGGAGCTTCTGAACAATTAACAAGCCTCATTCAAAATGTGTTGTTTCTTAAAAAAAAGAAAAAAAAGAAAAAACCACTACTGAAGTCACAAATAAACCATTAATTAGATATCTGTCTCCAAAAGAAATAATATTAGAATTAAGATTTAAAGGAAGTTATTAGCCCCAGTGATGACTGTTGAATATTTGCTGCTTTGCTCTCCATCAAATTGAGTTGAATTTTACTGCTCTGAACTAAATCAAGTTAGCACAGATAGATGCATTGCAGGAATGTTTAAATAGGTTTTGTCACCACTTACCTTAATTTAGGTTACAAAATTACTCTGACATGCTTCATAGAGGCAGGAGCTTTCCTGATTCTGTACCTTCAGGTGAGTTTTAAACTCCCTGCTTACTCTTATCAAGATGAAGCATCACATTTTATCCTGATAATAAGCTCTGAAGCAGTTTCACCTTGCAGGACTGTTACTCTTCAAAAATAGACTGAAGATATTCTTGCTGGAGCACTCTGCTTTTTCTTTTACCTCCCAATCCTACCCATGGTTCAAAACTGTCACTGGTGTTATAAGACACACTAAGAATCAATGCTTTCTTAAATACATTGTCATCTGTAAGGCTCTTTAATACATTTCCTCTTTGGAACCTTCTTTTAATATGGAAGGTTCTTTTTTTCACACAACAATTTAAGACATCCCATTAAGCAAGTTAGTTTCCAGATCTCTTCAAGTCTCTTCTTAAAGAAGTTTTTCTTTCTTGTCTTTTCTTATCCTTTAAAGTAGACAGAAGAGACTGATTTTAAAACTGTTACAGATAACAATCGTGTCTTCATATCTTAATTAGCACCTGCTTCTACAAAAAGTACCCTGTATTCATTAAACAAGGGAAAAAAGCTTTCCTCTTCACTCTAGTCTGAGATTGTTTTCAACATGTCCATTTCCATACCATAACATCTTTTTTAAATTAAAAAATAAGACTATGCATTTAAGAAAAAAAAAAAGGTGCAACATCAAAATATAGGGAGTTCAATAACACCAAAAAACAAACAACAGTAACAAAAAACTGTAAAGAGCTGCTCTGAGCTTAAGTAGCATGCAAATTGCTTCCTTTTAAATGGTAGCATGATCAACATAAATGATATTTCTGGGTCTTGGCACATCAAACTACCCACAGATGAAAGATGACTTAATTGCTTTGACCACAGTTCGAGTCAGAATAGCTCAGTTGGCAAATATAAAAATAGCATGGTGCTATTTGTATTTGCATTTGAGCAAGGAGTGATTTCATTTTAATGCCCAAAGTCTAGGTAACATAGCAACCCACAGGTAGCGAAACACACCTTGCAAGTAAGAGATGCAATTCCTGACCGGAGTGTCTAAGGGTTGCAGGAGACACATTGATCTTGTCAGCTACATCCGTGTGCACAGGAAATAATGCTGTCAGCGCAGCTCCTTCAAATTCAGATCACAATATATGGAAAGTTTATGTCTTTAGAGGTTAAGCAGTTAAGCATTCACAGAGATTTGTTGCCAGTGCCATCACCTTTAAATAACCTCCTAAAAATCTTTTAATAATTAATTGTTATTCTGAATGTCTAATGTTACTGTTAATAGCTTAAGTTGCTTCTCATAATTTCATCTAACAAAGAGTTTTTAATAAATAATCATAGCAGAGCGAGTCTTACTATATTTTAGACTTTATGATGTAGCAGTCCCAATAAAGTAAAAATATATAGAAGAGAAAAAATATGACACAAAGAATAGGAAATTTCTACAGGCCTTGTATTAAATGTGAATCTAAAACAAGTAATAGCAAAACATGGAGTATAGACTCCTCAGTTTTTCAAAGCTGTTATCTTTGAGATGATGTTACTTTCATATTTCCTAAACTTTGTAATATAAGCAGCAAACTTAATTCAGAAAATAAAAAAATCTGCCATAGCTGATTACCATAGCCAGGATCACAGACATTTAAATCAAAAGTCACCTGAGTTAGAATAGGTTTAAGTTTTTTCAATAAATTATTTTTTATAATGACTATAAAAGTTATATAGTACACAGAGGCTAGCTGGAGCTAGATACTTTACTGTACCTGAATTGCAGGGAATACTTTCTGAGATATAAAGCTGACAATCAGACTTCTGAGTGTGCCTGGAAAATAGCAGTCCCTGAAAGATTGAAGTGTGAATTTTAGTAACATCGAAGGCAAAAACCACTGTTTTTTTCACTTTTGAACCAGCAGATACAATGGGCAGATTATAATACAAAAATGTGCAAAAATATTAAAAAGGTAAAATCACACCCCAAAATCATTTTGTTAAAGCTGAAAGTGAGAATTCTTACTCCACAAAAACCTATATCACTTCTGCTATTTTAAAAAACAGTTCTGTGATCATGTTCAAGTATAAGCATAAAATGGCTTAATTTACAAGGAACTAAGATACCCTCTATTAAAATTCAATAAACTCACTAATTTTGGATATTATCATCACCTTGTATTTTTAATGTCATATGCAATATGATCACCTTGTATTTTTAATGTCATAAATTCTCTTTGAAAATTTAATGGGTAGTAAAGAAGGGCAGATATCTGTGGTTAAGCAAAAAATTATTGCTCATAAATATCATTATTACTTTAAAACACATTTTTGAACCAAGTAACATTTTACAAATAATTTTAGGTAGTGAAATTGGATGGTGAAATTATGGAGAACAAGTTTTAAAAATTAGGAAAACTGCCACCAATATTTTTAAGTGAAGAAGAGAATGAATAATGATGCAAGGACTTAGAGGAAATATTAACACTTTTACTTATTTAATCTTATTTTTAAGCTTCTTTATTTGGAAAAAAAACCTACATGTAAAACAGATAGTAAATATCTAGGACCCATAATCTCTCCTCTTTTTGTGGAAGTATTTAAAGTAATTTATGAAAAACACCACCCCGGACCCTCCAATCCCAGTTCCCAGAGAGAATCAGGGTTAATTGTTAAGTAAAACTTTCACCCTCTTTCCCTGCAAGTGTCCACCCACAGAAGCTATGGTGTGTGTGTGGGGGGGGGGGGGAGACGGATGGGATAATTTTTAGAGAGTTTATTCGTTTGTTTTATGACTGATCCTGTGACAGCAGAACCTTTTGCCCGGCCTTTATTGTTTACTATGACCCCATGTTATCCTTAAAACAAAGACACACATTGTCTTTTCTCCTGTATTACTTTCTTTGTCAAATTACCACTGCTGGATGTACTTTCTGGACTCTGGTTTGCCTTCCTTGACCGTGGCCATCACCGTGGCACCCACCCCAGCAGCGAGAAGTCCATTCGGCCGTCCCTTGACACCCTTCACAAAGACATACAAATTTTGGGCTCCTGTGTTGTCAGCATAGTTGATCCCGGCTTCTACCCAAACACCCAGGGAAATCCAGAATTTTGCACCAGAGGACCCACCACGTCCTCCCTTCAGCATCTTGATCTTCAGAAAGGAACACATACTTTTCTTTAAAATACCATATATAACCATGTTGCCAGCTGTTGAGCTCATTTGGTTAGAGTACAGCCTTATAGCACCAAGGTCATGGGTTTGGATCCCCCAACCAGCCAACAACGATGACAAAACACATACACACACACACACAAACAAATGTGAACATGTTATAATCTGCATCTTGCTTTTTCAACTTAATTTTGTATCTGAAATATCTTTCCAGGTCAGTGTATATATAGATCACTGCATTTACTTTTTATAGCAGCATACTGCTTTATAGAATGAAGCACCATAATTTATTTATTTGCTTACTGAAGAACATTTAGGTTGTTTCATATTTTCTGCCATTTGAGAAAATCCTTTTACATATATCTCTACATGTCCTCATGACATTATTTCTGTAGGATGGATTCTTAGATGTGGACTCCAAATCACCTTCCACAAATTTTTGTACCAATTTTTACCACAACCATTTTCCTTACAACTCTACATATCATTATTTTTTTAAATTTTAAAATTTGTTTTAGTTGGTATTTTTTATTTTAAAATTATTTCTTTGTATTTTATTTTTATTAATGATTCTGAACATCTTTTTATATCATCTTTTACACATTTATATTTCTTCTTCTAACTGCTGGATTAAATTCTTTTCCTATTTTTCTATTAGATAGCTTCGTGCTCTTTGTATGTTTGATGTGTTTTTCTTCTCCCTGTCTACCATTTGTCTTTTAACATTTTTTATAGTCTTTTTCTTCACAGAACAGGAATTTTAATTTTTTTGTGTGGACATAAATGTGTCAACCTTTTCCTGTGTGATTCCTTGGATTTCTGTGTTGCTTAGGAAAATACTTTCACTCTATGTCTATAAAAACTCTCTCTATAAAAATAGTAATGTCATCATTTTATTACTTTAAGTGTATTTCTCAGTTCACATAGAATTGATTTAACTTTGATTCTAGTAAAAAAATAAAAACACAAAATTTAAGTTGAAATTATCTTCAAGAACTTAAAGAATAATGAAACCTAGGGCAATAAATAGCTGAGGTTTAAAAAGAAAAAATAATTCAGACAAACCTGATTACCTTTCTTTATAAAAAATAACTAAATTAGTGGGTGAGGGAAGGCAAGATGTGTAACAAATTTAGACCTTTGGCATACATTATCCCCATAAATCTTTCATGAAAAAATAATTCAAATTGGCTTCTTCAAGGTCAGTACTATCAACTGAATCGAACACTGCCTGATGGACCATGAACACTGGAAATAATACTAGAACTGAGGCATCCAGCAATAGGGGGAAGCAACAAACATCACTCTAAGGTCAGTGACAGATCTGGAAACACAAAGCTTTTATACTAAAGATCTAGAAGTAAGAAAGAAAATCAATGTAATCATTCATTTTTAAAACGTCACCAAACTGAAAAGTGTGCTCCACATATCCGGAAGCACTGTAATAGAATGAAGGATAGAAACACAGCAAGATATCCAGGTGAGAACTGACTTTGAGCCAACTCCACGGCCATTTCTCTATCCATACACCAGTTGGTTCAGTCAAATCACACTATGGGGACAGCTTTGTAACAGGCTAAAGATAATTCATTCAGTTTAAGATGGTGGAAAGAGAGCAGGCACCCCAAAGAAGGGAGGTAGGGATATCCATAGCCGAAGGGAGAGGCAGTGGTATGTACGGACACCAAGGGTGTGGGACCATAAAAAGTCAAAGCAGCTATGGCTCCTGCTCCCATGACCCTCAAACATGGCCCAAGCAGTAAAAGACGCTCTAAAATCTGCCACTACCTGAAAGTGGTGAGAAAAAAAGTAAATAAAATACAAACAATGATAATGAAAGGAGTCTGAACTGGTATAGGTGAAATAGTTAGTCAAAGAAGCATAGTAAAGTGTTGCATTAAATTCACATATAATTTTAGTGTTTACAAAATGCTTCTGTACAGTCTCACTTGATTAATGCCTTGAGGTAGTCAGGAAAGGCATGATGAATAGATTCATTTTCCTCCTGAAGCTAAGAAGGATCAAAGAAATTGGCAAAGATTACATAGTTACTTTGCTGAGGATCTGCTATTTCTACTATTCCACCTCACACCTTTTAAAGCAGTTCACAGAGAAGTGCAATCAGGTTTGGACATATGTAAAAACCATAACTCGAAAACTTATTTTTAAAAGAAAAACAGACTATCTTTACGAAACACGTATTTTCCACATACACTTAATACACTAAATGCATTATTTGGCCTCAAAACTTCATACCTCCCTCTCTTCTGCCTTCCTTCCTTCCATCCTTCCTTTCTTTTCTCCCCTTTCCCCCATAAGCCTTGTTCTTGAAAATATGGGAAGCAACTCAAGGGAATAAGGATGTTTAAGTACATAAATTGTAAAAATTATCAACTACTCATCCATGAAGAAAATTTTCTTTTCTTTTCTTTTCTTTTTTTTCTCAGAAGTACTTAAGGACCAAGAGGCTCTTAAATCACTTTTGAGATTAGCATTAAAGTCTCCATGCCACCCACGTGGTCATGTCCATTCTCCATGGGGGCATTATACTACAATAGACAGACAGCCCAGGTTGTGTGTCAACACTACTATAGGCAAATGATGGCTCCTTCAGGTAGCGGGGATGAAACATTTCATCAGAGAAATGTTATTTGTATGTCATGATACTCTTGTCATGATGCCTTGCATTTGTTGATTTCCTTTGTTACAATGCATTTGTTGATTTCCTTTGTTACAATGCATACTTACCACTGTGTGCATGTAACACACACACACACACACACACACACACACACACACACACACACACACACACACACACATCCATGTGTATATGTTTTCCAAGTGGGCAACTCAATCCACACAGTTTTCAGCAAAATACATTAATAGAAAAGCCAAATTAAAAAAAAAGAAAAGAAAAGCCAAATTAACTGTTTCTTAAGCATAAGTTAAAACAATTATGTACAACGACTGCATTGCTAGAATAGGTCAAATGACCTCATCAGCATTTGAGAAGTTGTCAAACTTATCTAAGTTAAATTTCAAAATTAACTGTGAAAAGCTCTCTATCTAACCATCTGTTTATCTAGTTCTTCCTATATATAATCAAATTTCTTTCAAACAGGAACTCTTACACTGACAGAATAAATGAGTCCAAATATTTGGCTTAATAGATCTTCACTTTAATCAAGTAAAATTAATATTTTAACTGAAGTTTACATTTGTGTGTTTGATCGACAATATTCTGAGGAATACTCATAATATTTTGTACACTACAAAAAGCATATCTCCTTTAATTTGTATTTCAAGCAGCTGGCCTGTGTATATAATCATCGATGAGAAATGTTTTTAATAGGGATATCATCTCTAAGTTTTACTGAATTTCAATCTTATTTATAAAAGGGAGCAAAGTTTGCAAAAATCCTTACACTTCAGAAATATTTTAATTCATAAAAGTGTTAAGTATTCATGATTGCATTGTGTGCACTAAATTTGTGGAAAATAGTTTAGCCTCGGATGAAATTTTAGGCTCAGAAAGCCAAAATAAGATATTCTGAAAGATTTTGTAAAAGATAAGAAGATTGTTAGATAAAGAAAGTGCAGGGCTATTGATAAAAATGGGGCTAGGACTATTTACTAATGTTGATTAGTAAAATGCAAGGAGGAACCAGGAATATTTGTGTTTCAAGATATCATTTCACATTAGTCTCCCTTTTACCATGTATGGTAAAAAGCATCCACGAAAAGCTAACAAAGATAACTGCTTTTACTGAAAACACTCATACTTGAAAGAGAAATATTTTAGCGATTAAAGTAACTGAATAGTAATTGAGCGCTTCGTTTTCCTCTATCCACTCATTCTTGAGAGCAGAGGTTACAATATCTTTTGCATAAAACAAGTAGCTCAAATCCTGATTTAGAAACTAATCTGTAATTTAATTTCTTTCATCAAATCATGTATTCATAACAAATTAAATGATCATCTTTTACCATAAGTTTGCAGAATAATAACTATAGAATTTATAAAATCTGTGTATGTGTAAATATAACATACAAACTTCTATTTACAAATAATTAGCTTCCCGAATTGTGTCTGACAACTTTTGATGATAATAAATGTCCAGACCATGTTTTGTAATCGTAATCAACCTATCACTGAAATAATTTTTGAGGCGTAGAGTTGTATTTGAATATTTCCTATCCAGCATTCTAGGTATTGCTGTCATCTACCGCGATATTTTCTTCATTGCCAGGAGATGGCGCTGTGGGTTTTAAATCGCAGAGCTAAAAATCCCAAAGCCCAGAATTTGGTTTGTTTCTTTTCCTTGATTCTTGCACAACAGGCAAGCCTTAAAAGCGTTCACCTTTTTGTTCAAACAATTTTAATAATATTTTAAAAATCAAATGTTTTTCAACATTCTATGAAGATTAGTTTCCAGGGGGGAGACACCTGTAACTCAAACAAGTACATCAACCCCCTAGGGAGACAACTGAACGTGGGAAAACGTCCCAAGTAACCACGGCGGGAGTGAATTCTTCACAAACTCTCCCTTAGTAGTTTTCCTCTGTCTCTATCCCCATATTCCGCATTGTTCTCTGGGGTTTCGGCAGCGATAGGCGCCAAGCTCTTCGCTCGCCGTTCGACCCCCCTCGCCTTACAAGTCGCCGGGATCCGGAAAGACCACGTGGGAGCCAGGTGAGCACTTCACTGCGGGCTCGGGACTCGTTTGTCCCTATGCCGCTGAAACAGCCGCTTCTCAGGGGCTGAAGGTTGCTCGTCAATGTCTGTCCAAACTTTAGGCTAATTTGTCACCAAATAGTAGTCAGGATCAACCTTTTCCTTTAAAATAAAGAAAACCAAAATGTTCCCGAAAGAACTCTGTATCAACAAGTTTCAACTTTTCCACGGTCGAAGTCCTTGGAATTGCAAAGCATCTCAGAGCATCAGTAAGGCTGGGGCCCTTGGCTCACTGCCAGGAATATTTCAGCCCCCGTTTGTCTCCTGGGCCCCACCCTCCCTGCCTTCCTCCTCGTTAGGCCCCCAGTCCCCGGACACACGTGGTCCCACAGTCTCTCTCTGCAGCGATCTTTGTAGGACGTGGCGAGGAGGGTGAGACAATACAGAGGACAAAACGACACCTAAAGGCTTGACAACTCGGGGCTTGGGTCTCTGCCACGGAGTAGATCCTGTGCTCCCAAACCCCGCAGGGGCGCAGGACGGCGAACCCCACACCCAGCCGCCTCAGCCGCAAAAGTTTCACGTTGACCCAGGCGCCACCAGACAACCCAGGGTCGGCGAGGCAAATGCAACTTCAAGGTCAACGTGCCTCTGGGACTGGAAAGCGGCAGAGAGTGCCCCAGCCTCAAGCCCTGGGGGTGCATCCTGCTTCCGAGTGTTGGACGCGGCGGGGGAGGGCACGGAGGCCGCAGCCCCTGGGCGGTTTCCCAGAGCTGTCCCGGCCAGACGCGACCTTCTACGGCGCGGCGGGGGAAGCGCAGCCCAGAGAGCGTTCCCAGGGCTGTCAGGGAATTCGCTTTTCCAGAGCTGCTCCCCAGAGAATGTTGATGTCATTTTTACCAAACTTTGTTTTCACTTTTTGGAATGTTCTGAAATAGATTAATTGATACACCCAAAGACAATTCTCCCTCTCAGAAAATACACTTCACAATCCAATCCGGGCTTTTCCTAACTTTTTAAGCTAGGTAAGTATTAAACTGTCTATCAGGGCTATAGAAATAATAAAGAGGAACTCCTGGCTTTGCTCCTTGAACATAAAGTAGATTGCGTTCCATTCAGATTTTATTTGGGCTCCTATTTCAAATTACAAGCAAATATTAAGATGATCACTACGAACTTTAAATATGACCTAAAATCAGTTTGGTCTGAAGCTCAGTCCTCTAATTTCAATGCAGCACTGCTTGCTGAATCTTTTAGAATCCTTTCAAAAGCATTAAGTACGTTCCTTCCCGCAGTAACAAAACTGTATTGGTCTTTATACAACATGCTCGGCATTTGTAAATATGGTAACAAACGCTGGGCCGAGAATTCTCCCTGTCCTGAAGCTGTGACGGCCAAAGGACTTAGCTGCGCCCACCTGCCCAACACCAGGGGCGCCCGCTGGGTGTTCCCGGAAGGCGCCCACCGCCCGCCAGGCCGGCAGAGTGGCCTGAGCTGCCCAGCCCTGCTGCGGGCAGAGGGAACAGGGCCCTGCGTCTCCTGTCTCCCAACTGCTTCGGTAACTCACAGCGACCTTCTCTAAAACTGCGCAGAATCAGAGGATTTCCCTACCGATGCTTTATTCGAAGGGGTCATTGTGGGTCAGGAGATTTCGCCTTGGGCTGCGTTCCCACCCTTTCTGCGCGTTCAACCCGAAGGCTTCGGTTTTGGCTTTCCCTTTGCCACCTTTGCACTTGCCAGTCACATCAGGCGCCCAGACCCTTTCCACACTTCTTGGTGGAACCAAATACGAAGGCAAAGATTTCTCGAGCTCCTGCGGCCAGGGGGCACTCTATGAGTGGCGTACGTCACCCCTCCGCGGGGCCAGAAACCGGGCACAAGTAAGCGGAGGGAGCCGAGGCCGCCACAGGGCTGGCGACGATTAAACCGGGTAACGAGACACCGGGCAGATGTGTCTTCATTGCCCCCTAAGATAAATGCAGCGTTAAGTGCCTGACAGCTTCGCGGAAGCCATCAGCAAAAGTTTACGAGTGCATAAACCTCAAAGACCATTCCCCGACGGTTGTTACCAGGCCCGCATTTAGAGCCCCTATAAATTCTCCGGCCATTTCCCAAAGCAAAGTTTTCAGCGACTATTAAGCAGTCACCTCCTCCGGGGAGACTGGGAGGATTTTCTCGATTCACGAAAGAAAGAGGTTTTTGGCTCCTACTGAGTGAAATAAAGTTGCTCAAAAGTTTGTTCCAGCAGTTTGGCCGCCAGGGAGAGGACAGGACGGAGGTGGTAGAAGGTTGTGAAAGGGGGTTGGGCGCTGAATTATCTGACAGCGGCCGAAGACCACGTTCCTGCTAGGGTCCCGGGTCTGGCCGGCACGCAGTGCCTTCTCCTCCCTCGGTGTCGCCTGCTGTGCCATCCAGCTACGCGCGCGCTTCCACCAGGCCCGGGCACGGTCGATCCTTCGCCCTTCGAGCGCCCACTCCGCGGAGCCGGCAGGAATCCAGGAGGCCCCGCGGAAAGTGCTAGTCCACAAAAGAGGCAAGCTGGCTGGAGAACTAAGTTAGACGTCTGCTGACGTGTCGCCACCCCGCCCGGAGCCACGAGTGTGCCAGCCTCCGTCGATAAGTGAGGATGTGGCTCGCACGACCCACCTGTGTTTATAGCGAACCTTTGTTTATGATCTCTATGAAAACAAAGCTGCTAATTGAAAAGCAATAGTACTAACGTGTCCTTAGCTTTCTAAAGGGAGCGGTTAACAGCTGCGAACGCCGGGGGAGGGGTGGTGGGAGGGGAGCGGTGAGGGAGGGGCAGCCCTGCACGTTAACGAGCCTTTGGGTCCCGGGCGAGACACGTGGGCCGGCTCAGTCCTCCAGACCCTCCCGCCTGGATCCAAGGCACGAGAGCCTCCTGCAGCCTGCGCGCTCTTTCTCCGTCTTTGGGTTCCAGGACCTCCGAAGGCGCGTACCTAACCGACTTCTGCGTAGAATTCCTGTCCCCTGGAAATCGGATGTCAGGCAATTATTTTGGAAAAATACCACTGGGGCCCGTTTTCATCCTTTCCAGGTGAAAATGCAGACATTTCTGTGTCGCCCTTACCCTTCCTTTATGAAATAAGGTGTCCAACTGTTCTGATATTACCATTCAAAAACAGGTTCTGTGGCGAACCTCATTTGTGAATCTATTACAGAGATTAATAGATTATTTCTCCTTTTTCAACTAATTCTCAGTAGGGAAATTTAACCATATGGTAAGGAGAGAATTAGAATTTCATCACATTAGAGCAAAATGTAATGAAAAGACTCCAACACCTGGGGCCAACTCTGAAAGACACAATTAAAAGGTTTTTAATGAAGCCAGAGAAACCAAAAATTGCATAGCCTTCAGTGATTCCTCCACATAAGAAAGAATTATTGGAGGGTGTTGGGAAATATTGTTTTTACTTATGTCATGAGGATGAAAACCAGCTGCTAAATACCATGTGCTCCCAGAGACTGAACTCAGGCGCGAAAGGACCGCGTGTACCATTTCCTATCCGGAGAGAAGCACTTGTTTTCACAGTTTTCCCTTTACTAATCCTCCAAGAACAACCCAGGCAGATCCAGATGTCCCTAAATGGCTTTCTAGCTGTGGCGGTTACGTTTCCCAGAAAAAAAAAAAAAAAAAAAAAGCACAAATGCTCCACGTGGTGTGTGAGAGGATTTGACTCTTGGTGAGAGTGACTCTTCTAAAACAACTGTGTTTTAATCTTGAGGAAAGTTTGAGATACCAGTTTCTTCCTGTTTAGGAAATCGTGTGCTTCATAATCACCGTCATTATAGCAGTGATTTGCAACCGCCTCAAAAGCACTTCCCCCACTCTCATCCCTTTCTAAAAAATCAAAGGGGGTGCATAGTCAACTTTGCTTCCCCCCTGCCCCCCCATCCAGTAGGAAATGGGCAGGGTGGTGGTGGAAATAAGGCATATTGTTCCGGGGGGACGACTGCTGAACTCTCTCACTGGCTGAAAATCTAGAGTGAATTTTGGACAAGCCAGCTGAGACACCACCTCCTCCCCGAAAGTTCCATCTTCAAATCCAGACCAGAGTCACCCTACGAACAGGGGTGTAGTATAATTCTCGCCCAGAAGGGTAATTTAGCACAAGCTGAGACAGCAGTGGCGAGAGAAGGGCAGTGGGGGTGGGGTGCCACCGGTGGGTGGGGGCGTCTGCTTTCCACGGGACTTCCAGTCTTCGTCGCAGATCTGCAATTTGCTGAAGGAGCAAAGAACATCCTCGGCTCTAAGTAGGGCTTTTAGTGTGCTCATTGATGAGTGAAAGTCGCCACACATGTCAAGCTAAAGGCAGTTGTTGGGTTACTAACAGGACCCAGCGCCTTGCAAACATATGCGCTAAGCTGTGTATACAGATGGCAGGCAGAATAATGGAGCAGGCGCCTTTTATAAAGCTCTAGCTGCTGCCTATCTTCAGACCTGGGAAATGAAACTATTCAGACTCGCGGCCAGATAGCGCCTGCGATTGTTTGTTACCGTTTTAATCCTATTAATTAAAACGTTAACCTGATTGGGTAGAAAGCGCTGTCCCAACAGGCGAGTCTTCTTCATAATAACCTACTCAGAGATAATGATGTAAAAGACTCCCCCGTCTGTGGCGGCGGCTGGTTGATGGGTCCGGAAATCTCTTGAAGGTGAATCCAAGCAAGATAAACGGTGCGGAGAGGAGGCGCGGGGCTGGGCTCAGAGCGGCGGCGGCGGCGGCGGCGGCGGCTCCACTCCCTCCGCGCCCACCCTCCCACCATGCGGGGCCGCGGCCCATGGTGAGCCCCAGCAGCCAGCACCATCGGCTGGAGACGAAGAAGAAGAAGAAGAGGAGGCGGCGAGCGCGGGGGAAGGCGAAAAAGAAAAAGAAAGAAGGGGAGAGGGCTACCGGCAGCACCGGGACCGACGCGCGCACCAGCCCCGGAGCCCGGCTCGCGCGCGTCTGTGGGGCCGCCTGACTCCCGAGCCGAGGCGGCGGCGGCTGCGGGCGCGGCGGGCCCGGGCTGCGCGCCGGCGCCGGACCATGGAGCGCGGGCTGCACCTCGGCGCGGCGGCCGCGGGCGAAGACGACCTCTTCCTGCACAAAAGCCTGAGCGCCTCCACCGCCAAGCGCTTGGAGGCGGCTTTCCGCTCCACGCCCCCGGGCATGGACCTGTCCCTGGCGCCGCTGCCTCGGGAACGCCCGGCGTCCTCCTCCTCGTCGCCCCTGGGCTGCTTCGAGCCGGCTGACCCCGAGGGGGCAGGGCTGCTGCTGCCGCCGCCTGGGGGAGGTGGCGGCGGCGTCGCGGGAAGTGGCGGCGGGGTGGGTGTCCCCGGGCTGCTCGTGGGCTCAGCCGGCGTTGGGGGCGACCCTAGCCTAAGCAGCCTGCCGGCCGGGGCCGCCCTATGCCTCAAATACGGCGAGAGCGCGAGCCGAGGCTCGGTGGCCGAGAGCAGCGGCGGCGAGCAGAGCCCCGACGACGACAGCGACGGTCGCTGCGAGCTAGTGCTGCGGGCCGGAGGCGCCGACTCACGAGCCTCCCCGGGCGCGGGAGGCAGCGGTCCCAAGGCGGCCGAGGGCTGCTCCAACGCCCACCTCCACGGCGGCACCAACGTCCCCCCGGGGGGCCCCGGCGGCGGCGGCGGGGGTAGCGGTGGCGGCGGGGGTAGCAGCGGCGGTGGCAGCGGCGGCGGCAGCAGCAGCAGCAGCAAAAAATCCAAAGAGCAAAAGGCGCTGCGGCTCAACATCAACGCCCGGGAGCGCCGGCGGATGCACGACCTGAACGACGCGCTGGACGAGCTGCGCGCGGTGATCCCCTACGCGCACAGCCCCTCGGTGCGGAAGCTCTCCAAGATCGCCACGCTGCTGCTCGCCAAGAACTACATCCTCATGCAGGCGCAGGCCCTGGAGGAGATGCGGCGCCTCGTCGCCTACCTCAACCAGGGCCAGGCCATCTCGGCCGCCTCCCTTCCCAGCTCGGCGGCGGCGGCGGCGGCGGCCGCTGCCCTGCACCCAGCGCTCGGCGCCTACGAGCAGGCGGCCGGCTACCCCTTCAGCGCCGGGCTGCCCCCGGCCGCCTCCTGTCCGGAGAAGTGCGCCCTGTTCAACAGCGTGTCCTCCAGCCTCTGCAAACAGTGCACGGAGAAGCCTTAAACACACCCCCGGAAAACACAAGACCGACCCGAAAGCTAGAGGAAAGCGAAAAGCTGCTCCCCACCCCTTTATTTTGGTCCTCTCGTACTTGTGAAACACTTGCAAACAAAGCAGAGGCAAGAACTGAGGAGAAGTATCAGAGACAAACGGGACTTTCAGCCTTGACATCCCCAGAATCTCGGTCTTCGGGGTGGGGAGGGAGGGAGGTGGGAGGTGGAGCTGGGATGGAGTATGGATGTCTTTTTTTCTCGGAAAAGTGGCAACTTTGGTGGCAGCCTAGACCGCAAGGAAGCGGAGTCTTTCTTAAAGGTGAAAAATGAGTTGAGAAGTAGTGCTCGGTTATTGAGCGTGGAAAGTACTGATGGCAAAATACTAATCCTACTAATAATTGTGAATTTGGTTAGTGCTGAGGGTGAGAGGAGGAGTCCGGGGTTGGGTGGGATGCGGGACGGAATATTCATTCAGACAAATCAGAAAGGGCACTTGAAAATAAATTTTGATTCTGAGCCAGGAGAAAAACTTGAAATGTAGACTTAAGGGGGGTTGGGGGACCCAGAGAGAAAGAGAGAGAGACATGTTGCTATGAAAGACTTGTATTTTTTATTGTCTCTGAACTTTAAACCTGTGAAAATGCTCAAAGTTTTGGCGAGAGTGATATAAAAAACTGACTGTGGCTGAAAGAATTGCATTTAAAAATATATATGTGCACCTTGTTACTTTCTACTCTGCAATGATGTATTAACAATTCATGCTATTTATTTGTTATTCTTCAACGACACTTTCACATCAACAGTATTTATCATGTGTTAAGGTCATGGGTCTTATGTGCAGATTTTTTTAATGCCTCTAAAATTCTGTTTTATAGATTAACTTATACTGTGTGCCAAGTGTTTAAAGGTTTATTTGCCAACAAGTATGAAGAGAAACATTGATGTATCTGAGCTGCTTAGTTTTACGAAAGATCACCTGGATATTTTCAGTTGCATCATCCCTGTATTTAAATTGAGCTTTAATAAATTGCTTCAGTCCAAAAATTACAGGAAAGGTGTATTCTTAATTGATGAATGAATTGATCTCTTTTTTGAAAGGGGACTCCTTTGCATTCCAAAAGGGAAAAACATCACAGCAATAGATCCTATAACCAAGAACATGCTAAGCAAATATTTTTCCAGGCTGTGCTGTGCATTTCAAAAAGGTCTAATTTTATTGCTTTTAATATATATGTACATATATAAGTTATTTTAACGGTGGAGAATTATTTAAGTTAAAAGACTGGTTTGATTTGCCTATGGTGTGAAATTCTTTGTTATTTTTCTAAAAAAAAAATTAAAAATAAATAAAACTAAGGAAGAGCAAGAAGCTATTTACCCAAAGTGAGCTTTCAGTTTTAGTTTGCATGGCTGTTTGCCTGCCTTTCCATCCTATGAAAATCAAGAAAACCTTTTCTAAAAATGAAATCCTGCTATTTTCCACTCCTTGCAGATAATACAAACTCAGTTTGTCAGGTTGGATGGTGAGTTGGGAGCTGTGATGGATCTGTTGGCGGGTTTTTGGATGTGTAAAGAATGATATATACATTAAATAGGTCAATCAGACTATGACAGCTATGTATGACCATTTGTATGTGTATCTATGTCAGAAAGAATCTTTATTAAAATATTTTGATCAAACATTTTATTATGCTGTGCTTTGTGGAAGGAGCAGTCACCTCTCTTCTGTTACTCTTTGCTTGAAAGGTAACACAAAAGAAAGGAGTTTCAGAAAAGGTAGAATTAAAGTCTTGGCAGGAATGCACAATTAGGTGTAGCCCTAGTTCACTAGTTTACTTGTTGAAAGGACGATGGCTGGGCCTGGCTCTAGAAGGAGAGATGAACAGGCTTAGTGGTGAGACCCAGAAGAGGTCCACAGGTCCTGGCTACTGGCATGAATGTTGAAAGCCATACTTTCCCTAAAATTCTTTTCTCACTTGTATGACACTGTTAACCATGCCAGGGCCCATCAAAGAGGGTAAAGTTTCTTAAGCAGTTTTTAATCAAAATTTCTACCTCCAAATACCTGAAGGCCAAGAAAAAAGAGATGGATTTGGATTCTCTGAGCACTGATTTTATTGTGGCTTTTCACCTTTTTGTGACAAAACAATCAACTAGGTTGAATTATATAAGCATAAACGATGCCCACAGAGATTTTCAGAACTTACCAGTGTTGCTTGTTTATGAGATTTTTAGTGACTATGTTTGGATTGGTTTGGGCATTGATTCTATTGAAGAATGACTGTATAGACTTGTATTTGGACCTTTATATTTCCCTTGTATATGGAAGGTGTGATTTTCACCATGTGGAGGTTGTGGAGATGGTGGTGGTAGTGGTGAAGTCATAGTGTTTCCTCTATACCCAGTATGCTAAATGCGTTTTTGTCTATATAGCCTCAGCTCATAAAAATATCCCTAAATGCCATCAAACTTAGTGGGGGATGTGGGAGGATATTTTCTGCTCAACTTGCCATCAAAAAAGATTAATCAGAACCTGTAACTTTTCAGAAAACGTAACAGCAAGGGCCTTGAAGCTGCAGCCCTCCCAGACTAGGAGTGGGGGTAGAGAGAGAGAAGAGACCAGGGCAGCCCCCAGGCGGAAGGAGACCCGTCTCTCAGCATTTACCAGACAAAGCCTGGGTGCGTCTAATTATGATTATTAAAACAATTTCCATGACGATGTCTAATATTATGTTAATTTGAAAACAACTGTGTATGAAAACTGTCGACTATAATACCTAAATTCATTTAATGAAACACATCGTTAAGGCAATTAAACCTCCTGGATGTGATTAAGAAACATAATTACGACACTGTTCTGCTCCATAATTGGGTGTCTTTAATCAAGGGGTAAAGTGATCAGCAACACAGCCATTAGTTTGTATTGTTCTGGCCCTGCTGTCCATCATTCTGATTAGGAATTAACCACAGCCACCACCAGTCAGATTCCTCCCCCCACCCTTTGCATATTAACATTGTAGGGGACACATTTGCTGCAAGATTTACTGCTTAATATTTCTCATTATTAAGAAGGCTTGCTTGAAATACTCCCTCTGCAACCTCTGTTCTATTCAACTATTATTAGAAATTGTACAGAATAACAAATCTTGAACTTCTGGGAAAAAAAGAAATGCTCAGCTTCCTCTCCCTCTTTAATCACTCCAGTCTTAGAGCTGAAAGAGACTTGGAATGTGTGGGGGTGGGGATGAGGATGGGCGATCTTGAGAATAAATTGAAATGTCAGAGCAATTGGTACAATTATTTAAAGAATCAGGGTTAATCATTATTTTCATTTTGATAATTTCAGACAAATAAACCTTCTTTCCAAACCCAGAAGTTGGCCAGCCTGTGGTTCTAAGAATAAATGAGGGACATCTGAAAGGAATAGGAGAGGAGTTTTCTGTGATTTACTTAGGGGGTCTTCCCTGACCTAACTCCAAACTTTCCAAAGTTTCTTCAGGAGAAGCTTTTAGAGAAGAAAACTGGTGGTTGGGGAGACAGTTCTTCCCCTGCCAAATCCCTGGGGCCACTTTCCTTCTGAGGTTTGAGCCCTGAATTTCGACCTACTCTGGAGAGCTGGCCCACAGACCACTGGGCCCCAAAGGTCCGTCCAGCATGGAGCACCCACGTCAGGTCTGGGTGACAGCACCATCGGCATCAGTGTGGCTTGCCCAAGTGCTCTTGGCCCAGAGCAGACAGCGTGGCCCGTAAAACTGCGGCATGTGCCAAGGTATCTGGGCACCACTCCGGCACCCACAGCGCCTACCAGGTCTGATCCCGCTGCTCGTGTTCCTTGGGGAGCTGAGAATGGGTAGATGAGGTCAAGCAACGCTCCACAGTCCCACTTGGCTTTTAATTCCTACTTAGGTCCCATCGCCAGCTTGACACTTGGCACCAGCAGGAGTGTCTACAGGACCAGCAAATGATCTTCTTCAAAGAGTTCTCCAGTTACCCCTGCTTTTCCCTCCGTGGTGCGTGCGTGTGTGTGCGCGCGGTCTGCAGGGCGCTCTCCGCTCTCCGCATCTGTCCAGCCCCGCCAAGGCCCTCCGTTAACGCTTAACTTCTCCCTCCTGTCTCACCCACCACCCATCCTCACAGCAACGGGACACCTGGGAGGGCCGAGGCTCGCAGAATTCCCTCCTCCACACACTCTTGGCCTCGGACCCAGGAACCGAACCTTGCTACCCGTCCCCGACCCTGTGATGGCTCCAGTATGAGTGGCATTGACTTTTCCAATGTAATGACTTATGAAAGATATAATCATGTGTTAAATTGAATCCTCCGTTTAACTGTTAATGGTGTGCTCTGGGCACATTTACGTATTAGATGCTATGGTAACTAATTACCACTAGAAGAAAGGATAATACACTTCCCAGACTTTGAAAAATAGTGATGAGAGTTCACTTGCCCGCTCGCAGCACATTGTGGCGGCTCTTCCGGGCAGAGCGAGGGAGCCCGGGGAGCCCCGAAAGTGGCTCACGGAACGCCCGAGGTCATGAATCCCGGTCAGGCCAGGCGCCTTCGTCAAACCTTTCATGAAAATATGATTCAGATGGTGAAGCGGCGGTGGGGGGAGAGGGGTGCGGTGGTCAACTACACAACGGTGCCTCTAAGCAAAATTAAATTGCAAAACCTAAACACCAGAAACATAAATAAGATTTCTTTTAATTAAAATGCAGGCCAGACTAAATTATCCACGTGCCAAGCCACTTTACATCAATTAACATTTTTTTTGTTGTGTGGGTGAAATAAATGAGCCCGTCTCCTGCGCGTTCTGCATTGGCATTTATAACTCGAATGCCCCTCAATTTGCCAAGCCGATGGACTGCACGTTGATTTAAACTCGGCCTTTTAAATCAAACGCTAGGCACAGCAGATAGGAGGGGAACCGGAGGGAAAACGAGCAGCCAGTAACTTCAGTTTGCGAGTAGAAACAACTGTCAGGGTGAGAGTCTTTCGCCCGGCCACAGCTCCTGCTCATCTCGTCGCCTGCTGTGTTTCCTAGAATCAGGGTTCTGCAGGCGAGGCGGGGTGACCGGGAGCCCGTTCCGCTCCAGGGCCTGGGCACGTGTCTGTGCTGGGGACCAGGGAGGGCGGGAGGACGGAGGAGGCGGCCTTCCAGCAGGTGCACCAGGCCCGGCTTGCAGACAAACCCAACGACGTCCCCAACCCTCGCTCCCACTGCGCTGTTCTGCTCGCGCTGCGCTCCGGGAGGGACGCGGGATCCGCAGCCGCAGAGCACACCCTCTCCCGGGGCGGTCCCTTGACCGGCCTTCCGGGCCCCTCTCGCGGGCGCAATTGCCGTCCAACCTCCAAGTTCCTTGGGACAAAAAGCGAACTTCAGGGCTTTGCGTCAAACTTTCTTTCGTGCGTGGCACTAGGAACGGGTTGTCCCCTGCACCCCCGCGGGCGTGTGGGTTCATGCGTCGCTGTCAGCCTTGTAAGGAGTACCCCGCAGCTGTGCCAGAAACTGGCGACAGCGCCACAGGTTTAACCCCCCAAAAGCTGCTCGCTTCCTCCCACGGCAGCGAAACTCTGCTTGTCTTCCCTGAGATTTGATTTGGGTTAAATTCTACCAGTTTTTCTATATTACTCCTCTTAACACAATCCAGGAGACTTGTCTGGACTATTGCAAAATTATCAGGTACCGTGTGTGTGTGTGTGTGTGTGTGTGTGTGTGTGTGTGTGTGTGTGTGTGTGTCTGTGTGTGTGTGTGTGTGTGTGTGTCTGTGTGTGTGTGTGTGTCTGTGTGTGTGTGTGTGTGTGTCTGTGTGTCTGTGTGTGTGTGTGTGTGAGTGAGAGAGAGAGAAAGAGAGTGAGAGAGAGAGAGAGAGAGACTTTCCCTTCTGCAGTTCCCTCCCTCTAATTCAGGTAATATAGAAACACAAATTAAAGAACTCTGGAAGAGAAATGAGTGGACAAGGAAGGATAGACTTTAATGGGAAAGAGGGTTTTGCAGTTACCTGCTTTCCCCCACCCCCGCCCTTGCTACATATATGATGGACAAGCCTATCTTACAAGTCACCAGGATGCTTTGATGGAAAGTTAGTTTTAATTATGCGCAACGTGATATCATTCTCCTTCTCAGCTTGGGAAAGAGTTAATTCTTTCCCAAAGACCGTAGTTGCCCTTGTCTCTCAACCTGATTCAGAGATGCAATAAAATATGTAGCAAATTTATGGTCTGTTTCAAGCATTTTATCGCTGTATTTTTAAATTCATATATGGACATATAAGAACTATGATCTGTGAATAATTTGAAATGCTATAGTAGAATGATACATTTTAGATAAAACATAACCATATCTTCATATAATTGTCTCAGATTAAAATAAAAAAGAAAAATAGATTTCTAATGTGGACCAAACTGAAAACCTAATGATAGCCATAAAGTGCTAACCAACCATAAATTAACATCTTCATCAAATGCTAAAATGGTATCAGCGGCTGTATAAAGCAATTATTATTTCTCCTTATAAGTTTAAGAATAAAGTTCAGGGATATTTAAAGGATCCATTATTTACAAATGTTTCTCAGTCTTAAAGATTTCATTTTTTATTAGGAGGATGGTTGCAACTCAAATCTGCTATACTAATAGAGGTGTTTAGAGATGAGAATTTAGATTTAAACATAAAGATGCTTCATGGCCTAATCTCATTTTATACACTTATCCTGCTCTGGTATTTACTGAAGAACTTGGTGCAAGGATTTTTTCTATTAAATATCCTTATCTACTTTTTGAAAAAAGAAGACAAAAACATCTTATTGTGAGAGACACTCAGATTATATACCTAACTCGTGAAAACATTAAATCATGAATTGTTTATTGAAGTAAGTACAACTCCACTTATTATGTACAGTTTCTCTCTACAGTACTATGATCAGAAGGCAGGTGTCAGGATGAGCCTCTGCCCTCCCTCTGAGGCTTTCATGGAAGGAAATAGTTTTCCTAAGTAGCCTCCACAGAAATATGAAGAACCACGAAGGAGGAAAGAACATCTATCCATTAAATGCCTGACATATCAGGAAGCAGGGGCAGTTAATACCTAGGTCTCAATAACCTTTTGGAGAAGTATCAGGCATACATTTCTTTATAGTGCAGATTTCTCAAGAGTAAAATTAAGTAAAATCTGTAATTACTGAAGAAAGAAGCTCTTGAAAAATTTAGAAAATTATTTTTTTATAAAACAAAGCAATTATTGGGACTCTGGAGGATCTGGGTAGCACAAGTACTCAAGTGATCCCTGCTACTGAGTTGTTATTTCCAGTACATTGTCCCATAGCGTGTCTGCTGTGAATTATCACCCCCAAAGGTCAAGGGTTAACTAATCTTCATCTGGCAAAGTCCTAGGACCACTCCACAGTTGGTTTGTAAACATTGTTTAGTCTGAATAGTTCCTTCTTGAAGAATGAAAACTATTTTTTGTAAACTTTCTGTAGATTAAAATGAGTTTGAAAAAAAAGTTTAAAAAAACAAGTATTTAATTGTACAACATGGAGGAACTACTACTACATGTACAGATTTAGCTTTATATAAAATTCAAAAGTGATTTCAAATACTTTAAAAAATATTCGATTACACTTAAAGTAAAAAACACAGGCATGTATGAAACTTTGAAGATACACATTAGTTCCTAGAATTATGGAATTGAGGTACATTTAATTTAAACACTAATTTGAAAATAAAAAAATGAAGGCATTTATTAAAAAGTTTGGGTTGTGCCAGGTAATAGTGACATACATTTTATGTTAACTACGATGGCTAGTTTTTAGAAATAAAAGTTACATAAAGTAAATGTTCTCTTGCAAACAAATAAAAATCTTCAACTAATACATGCTTCGTATTTATAAATGTTCAAATTTGACTCAACCATGAATCATTAGATAGTAATACCTTTTCCTATTATTTTTATTCCTCTAGTTTCTCCTATAAGCACAAATTGCTGTAAGGGAAATAAAATGCTTCATGATTCTATGTCCAAACATTTACTTTCTGTGTAGTCTGAAATATATCATGTCTCTTCTTATAAAAGCCAAGACATTTAGGACTTGAGAACATAACTATATTTTAAATAATTAACAATAAATAATACCAAACACTTTTTAAAAAATCCAGCATAACCGTTGAGTATTTTTTTTAGTGAGCTCTATTCTCAATAGAAAATGCACATTATTACTCACATGATCATGGCTAATTCCAGAAAGTTCTGCAAAATTTTATTTACTCAATAAGTGCTTTTATAGAGTGAGATAGAAAGCAAAGATAATTATTTCACAGATTTCCATTTAATGACATAATTTACCCTAGTTGGTAAAAAAAACAATACTGAATTGACTAGTTCAAATGGACAGGATCACCTTCTAACAGAGGTTAGCTTCTGATAGCTTCTAGCAGGAGCACCTTCTAATAGACCAATAGACTTCTAACAGAGTCTAAGGCGAGTTCCTGTAAAACATGAATAACTCATACGAGTGTTTCTTAGAAAAGCCAAGTGTCCCAGTGAAATACTGTATGTGCAGCCACTGAAGGAGCCACATTTCATTTCATCAGCAGCATTCTGTATTACATGCTTTATTTACAGTTTGCATTTCAATTTTATGAATAAATAGAACACTGTCTAAATAGTACTCAACTTTATTCATTATTTGTGGTAAAGTGAGGAGATCTGCAGAAGACAAAGACCACATCTAATGAGATCTCTCTCCCATTTCTTGTTCTTATACATCTCTCCACAGAATAGTAGTGATTTTTAAGAATTGTATCCTAGTAAGGTCAGCCTGCTTAAAATAAATATTAAAGAACTTAGTGATATTTCTTGGATCTGTTTTTATTTTTCCACACAAATAACTATATTAAAATATATTGAAAAGTACTTTGAATATGACAATTTATGCACTTTTAGGGAGAGCATCAGAAAATAAGAATATATGTATATGTAGGGGGGTAGAGAGAGATGAGGATGTTAGAGAATTCAGACAGCAAAATTGTTTTCCAAATATTTTGCTTTTTGGAATCAAATCTTCTGTCACCCAACGTGTTTCGAGCAAGGAAATAAGGAGACATAATCACTCATCTGTGCTTTAAAAGTTCATTTATTGCAGTTTTGTTGTAAATAAAAGAGCACTAAATATTAGATTTGTAAAGTATTTGCATTTTTATCTAACATCTTTTTAAAACTTGCTTCCTCAAAAATCCACATATATGACATTTTAAAATCAAAAGATAATATGGAAAAAATAATTCCAGACAACATTTATAACATACAGCACTTTTCTCTCTACCAAATATTTTAAAACATAAGTATTGGCAAATTATCACCCACTTAAAATTGTGCAGTTGAATTTTTTATGAATTAAGTTTATTTTACTCTAGAAAGCACTATCACCAAAATAAACATTTAAGCTAAAAAGTTCAAACATCAGTGACTACTGATTTACATTAACACTGAAGTAGAATAAGTAGTAATTGCTTTAGATAAATGCAAGAGAGTTTTATGTGATCGCTCATTATAATTTAAAATAATGCTACAGGGAATGTAATCTTGGCTTGCTAACTTTTCCTTAATTGAGTATGTGAATATGAATACCTAATAATGCAGTGCAAGTAAATAATAGTTTGCAATATTGGTGAATTTAATAGGTTAAAAAAGTACACATTATAATGGCATGTAACTCTTGTTTACACAATTATTGCCATTCTTTTGTACTAAGATCAAAACCTAGATAAATTTTGTGCTTTGGTCTTTGAAGCATTTTAAGATTCTACTCTTAATCTAGAAAATGCTTACAGAAAATGTTACCCATAATATTTTTTATGATAAAATAAGCACAAGTAACCGTATAGATTTTGAGTATGGAAGCTCCTTTGCCTTAGATTTGTGATCCAAAACTTAATGATAAACGGAAATGAGATAATGAAGTGTGCCAGGGAAACCAAAACATGGCAGATAAAAGTTCCCATATAGGTTGCGTATCAGCATGCCTTGTTTAGTGATAAATAGCTTTTTTCTTAATTCCTTTAGGGCTTTAATTTCTGCTAATCGAATGCTTGATTACTGTGGGTTGTTGGTGTAAAACAGTATACTGAGTATAAATTATTTATTTCCTTTAATTTGAAATTTAGGTGAATCTGTAAAAGTTAAAAGAGGGGTTTTTACAATGTACAATACAGTTTTGAAAAACTTGTTGAGCCTCAGTAATTGCATTTCGTTTTGGTTATTTTTATCATATTATCACAATATCTGTTGTACATGTTTTTATTGTGTATAATTATACACGGTGATTTCTCATTATGGAATGCTGCTTTGGAATGATTGATGGAAGGTTAGTTAGTACTAGTGATAAATCAGAATTTTAGAATAGTTTTAAAGAGATGAACTTATTACTTACAACTACATTTATAATAAATTAGTTGTGTGTGTGTGTGTGTTGTTTTCTCAAATAAATTGTGTTCTTAAAGGGGAAGGGTGATCTCGTGCATCACATCGTATCAAGAATAGAGGAAGTGCTCAATAAATGTTTGGTTGAATAAATGAATAATGACTTAACTAATGACTATAAAAAGTTATTCCCCTTAACAAATATATAAGAACAATTTTTTAAAGGCACAGCATTGTTCAAATATCTCGGTTACCCTTTGCATTTGTATACTGCATTATACTTTTCAAAATAAGTTCATACATTACTGTGTTTAATCCTTGTAATGAACCCTGATGTCAAAAAGGCCATATTATTTTTATTTTGCAAATGAGGACACTAAAGCATTGAAAGGCAAAGTGACTCATTGATGATAAATAACCAATTCTGTGACAGCCAGAATCCATGTCTTTTAACTTCTTAATCCGTGACATTTTTTTTTCTGTTCATAAACACTCTTTAGTTACTGGATTTAAATCTGTCACAAGACTCTCTTGTTTTGTTTTAGTTCTACTGCCCATTCCTTTTAAATAATAATTTCTCAACCATTTTACTTATTCTTGCTTTCTATTCTAAGTTCCTGTATACACTTCTAATGCATAAAGCCAGGAACTTGTAGAGCCAACATATTTAGTAGGTGAACTGGAAAGAAACTTTGCTTCACAGAGCATGACTGTAGGTATACTTGCCTGTCTGAACCTTGGCTTTGGGTGAATCAAACAAACAAACAAAAAACCCAGAAAACCTCTCCTGTCTATTCATAGGATTGCATTCTACCTTATTTAGGAACAGAACCCACAATACCTATGTAGCGTCCCCTCCCTCCTCTCTAATATTCAAGCTGAAAATTTAAAGTGATCTGAGTTTAATAGTAGCATCAGTAGTCAGACAAAAGCAAACACAAATTCTCTCTGTGGGAAAGAACTTTAAACCCAGGTCTAAAACATTTTCCAGAGATAAAATTCCAAAGAACATGAGTTCAGTAAACGATGGCAAAAGTTAAAGGCAAGATAAACAAACTACAAAATCAGACCCCCAAAATACCAATGATTTGGAAATATTAGATAGAAAATATAAAATATTTGCTTAATACAGTTAAAGAAATGAAAGAGGATATCAAGGGTATGATGAAGAAACAGCATATTATCAAAAATGACCAGAGAAACTGAGAAATGTAACCACTGAACTTAGCAAACTCAGTGGAATGGAAAAACCTGAATGAAGACTGACAGGCTGGAGGCTAGCACCCTGATTCAAAATCAATCTTGAAGACCCCACAGAAGGGAGAGGGTAGTCTGACGGATCTGATGGTGGAACATAACAAATTTAGAACATCTTAGGGAGAATGAAAGTTAAAATAAAAATAATGGAACTAACAAATGCAATAGATGAGTTAAAGAACAGATAAGATAAACTGCATGAAGAAGAAACTGAAAAGACATCTAAAGAAATTACCTGGAATGTAAGTTGGAGACAGAAAAATATGGGGAGAAAAGGTCAAACAGCATGGAGTGCAGAGTGAGAAGATCTAACACAGAGTCTGAGAGAGGTAACACTCAAAGAGAGAATGACTAAGAATATTCCATTGATGAAAGAGACCCATTCTAGGACTCATGAAGCAGCATGAAAGGCAAGATGATAAACAGAAACTAAGAACATCAAAGACAAAGAGAACATGTTAAAGTAGCCAGAGAGAAGAGGCAGACTACCTGCTGAGTAATTAAATTGACTAATGGCAAACCTCTCAATAACAAGGATGGCAGCATTAAGAACACACGATATCTTCAAAGTGCTGTGAAGAAATTATTGTCAACATAGCCTTGTGCATCCAGCAAAACCATCCTTCAAGAATGAGGGCAAAAATAAAGACATCCTCAATCAAGCAAAATCAGAAATTACACCAGCAGACCTGCGCTAAAAGAACATTCAGAGCATGTACTTCAGGAAGGAGAAGATAAATGCTAGAATATCTTATTTACTTATTGGGTATCATAAGTACTTTATAATGTTAGTTTAAAAATCAATTAGAAACACCATAGCAAATTTCTGAAATATTAAAAGTTCCAATTAATGCAACATGAATTAACTGGGCTTTATTGCCTGCCTTGTCTCTTTGTATATTGCATCATGATTTAAGTCATATGCCAATCAAGGGGTAATGTGATATAAGAAGGCTTTGAATCATTGACAGAATGCTGCATTGTGTCTGTCATATAAAATTATACTGCATAATATAATGTTGTAATTCAAAATAACACAAATAAACTCCAAGTCCAAAAGGTGAACTGTCAAGAACAAATACTGCTATATAGTTTCTCTGTTTATATAAGTGGAAGCATTCAGGAAAGGGTTAACTGCAACCCTAGCATAACTCTCATAGCTTACACTAAAGCCACACGCTACAATTGATGTTGTAATGATTTCAACATTGTCTCCTATCATAAACCTAATACTAATGTCTAGGGCCATTGCTGAATATATAATAGGTTTTGTGTTTTCTTATGTATTATACCTTATCAGTATCTAACTTGAATATGAGAGGTCTTATGTAATACAAGAAATTTTGTTCCATTGAGCCATAGTATACAAAGTAATAAAGATCATTTATGGATGATTAAATATTGAAGTGAAGTTGAAGCGTTTAATCTACTGCAAAACTCATTTAATGCAAATGTACACTGGCAATATAGATATTATTGATATTACACTTGAAGGGAACATTTTCAGCCAGTGTAGATCATGGAAATTTAATTTTCCTCTCATTTGAGAATTTGAAATTTGTTAGACTGTGTCCATTGCCAGCACAATTTTTCAGTAGTACATACAGTGTGTTCTTCACATTAGAGAAGAATTTGAGTTACTTAAAAAATATCCCACAGTGCCAAGTATTGCTGTAAAGGTACGTTTACTATAACAAGTGAAAATTGCAATAGTAGAAAGTAAAATAAGCTATTTTGAGCTTATCATTAAGTTGATTTTGATGTCCATTTCCATGCTATCATTCTCTTTTATTTTATGATAGGGTCTATGACAGAGTCCAAAATGGACTGATCTCAGATCAAATAGAAATTGGCACTTTTTAAACAAACAAACAAAGCAATTACATTTACAGAAATTAAAAACAAATAGCTGTGCTTATGACATTTAGGTTAGTTTTGATAGATTTCTTTTCTTTCCTTTTAACTTCTCTAAGATTTCATCTTGTACCTAAATAAAACATCAGAATCTGGAGACTGAGTACCAAACAGTAAGCGGCTATAGTTTAGTCCTATAGGCTTACTGTCAACTATTTCTAAATCAAAACATGTTAAAAGTACAATCAACAATTGTTTTATTTCAGTAACTGCAAAAAATCGGCCCGGACATTTGCTGGCTCCAAATCCAAATGGCAGTAGGTAAAACTTCAGCTTTTTCTCTCCTTTGAAAAAGGTGGTTTTCTTCTTACCATCTTCTGTAAAGCGATCGTATCTAAACTCCTGGAAGGAATAGACAATGTTAAAATTAATATTTTACATGAAATAGTCTGAATTCACGTCCACAAAATTGCTACCTCTCCATGCCTGTCTTAAAAGGCTCCTATTAACCTGACAAACACCAGAAAGTAAAACTTGACTAAGTGTAAATCATGTATGAAATTTCAAAAAACTTAACTGCCACTAGGAAATTACCTGTCCCATACCAAAGTGAAACTCAAACACCTATATGACTTTTCTTCCCTATTCATATTTCTCTCCTATGCTGAGCTTCCTAAGTATAGAGGCTGCATTTCTATTTTTGCCACCTAAGGTGGGTCTTGACTTACAGGCATTCCTGTGACAAATACTAATGTTGGGCAGAAGTGGAGGGCTCCTGTGGGGCCACCCATTGTTACCATGAATAATGAATTTTACTAGCCACAGGAGTTGAAAACTGTGGATCCCTAATTTGGTTTTTTCTTATCCCTTCCCAACCAATTACTGATGGATGACAACTATGAGTTTAGGATTCAGTGCTTATGTTTGAATTAAATAGACATAAATATGAAATATAAGTATTTGACAGAGAACAAAGTAGATATAAATAAGATTCAGCTAAAACACTAGAGAGGAACTAAGCCACAATATCAGTGTTGCTTGTTTTTTGATGTTGTAGTAAATTTCTCCTATAAAGTTTCTATTAGATTAAACTCTCTTTAGATTAACTCTAGGGTGGCACGTGTTCCTGACATGTTGTCAATATAATAATAATTATTATATATTAATAATATATGCTATATTAGAATAACATTATTAATAATATATGTTATAATAATATATGTTATTAATGTAACAATATTAATTAATAATGTGATGATGTAATATTACTTGTTACAAAAATTATGGGACTGGTTTATGTAGCATATTTGGCCCACCGTCTTAATTTTGCCTTCCTGCCAAAGGGTTATGATTCAATTCTCACTTGAGATTCTTAGAGGGGACTGAGTGAGCAAATGGTGAATCAGTCCATGGTGAATCAAACCATTGATTAAATTAATGCTCTCAGCTTGCATGAAAAAGATCACATATTTCCTGTAGTTGGTGCTCATTAGCATTAGACCGGCTCAGTGCACAACCCTGATATGAACTACATGAAAACTAGATGCAAAGAACTAGGTCAGATCCAAAGCATTTCAGGTTATGGTGAAAATCCTACAACGTGTGGATAGATTCTGAGTCTATCACAAATGATTTAATTTTCTGACTCAATGCCAGTGTTTTTAATGTCAGCGAATCATTTCCTTTAAAAGTATTGGGTTATCCTCATTTACCTAGAATACTTATTTTGATACGTATTTGAGATTAGAAAATCTGGGGATAGTTTCTCTTCCCCTCCAACTTGCAAGTTGATGCAAAATGATAATGGCAAAATTAGTCTGCATTTTTATAATGGTTTAATTCCTGACAACTAATGCTTTGAGCCCTTTAGAACACAGTGTATTTTATCACAGTTCTGGGATGTATCCAAATAGGAACTAACCAGTGATAAACTAAAACTGTTCTTCCCTGTATTAATCTACCTGTTTATTTCTGTATTAATGAACAGGGACACCCTTTGCTGACATACACTTTAGTGGAGATAGAGTGACTATTGGAACTCTCCCTGGTAACCTTCTTTCATTACTGGGGCCCAGGCCTGCTTGCCTGAGCTAAGTTCTGCTGCTCCTCCTCACTGACCATTCTGAGGAGACCAGCCCCCCTCTCCAAGAGTTCCCCGCCTACGCCAAATCAGTGTACATGAGCTTTGCTATGAAGAGATTTGTTAGAAAAGTTCTCGCTGTAGCTCCACTGTTTAAGTCAGAAAATGCAAAATGAAAACTTAGCTTGGGTTATGACTTTATAGCGTCTTGATATAAATATGACAGAAACCATCATGGCTTTCACATTCTTCTTTGTGAAAATGAATGTGCTGCCCTCTGAGAGGTCACGGCGGTAAGCATGTATGCAGGGGTGCTCCCCACCCCCGTGACCTTCAGTTAGTGTGAAAGTCCTTCAAACTTGTAGTTAATCAGTAATGTCACTCCAATTTCCTCAAAATAAACATCTTAGAAATTACTATTTAGTGGTTTATTTTAGGAAACTGAAAGGAAATGGCCAATGACTTTTGCTCTGTGACCACTACCAAACTCAAAAGGCACAGGTGCATAAATATATTCTTGAATTAAAATTTATTTTCAGTTTGTTCCATTGCTCAGGCATGGAGAATCCAAGAAGGAACCTCTGTTAGGAAAGGCTTGTAATAGCTCCTAGGGATAGAGTTTGTTTTTAGCCAGAAAAAGAGGGGGTATAATAATTTTACCCCTGAGATTTTGGTATCACAGTGATCTAGAAGAAAGGATCAGGAAGCTCAAGATGTATCCGTTTATTTAGAAAAACTTAAATCAGGATTCATCATGCTGACTTAAATTTTTTGCAGTGACAAGATTAAACTTGGTGCTTCGCAATTAAAGAGGGTCAGTGAAATGGATGAGAGTAGAGAAATCATAAGAGAAGGTGTCAGACACTGAAATTTCCCACTGTTCCTCTACTGATTGTTGTAGTCGACCCCTTAACATCATTCTTCTGCGTGAGATTTGTCTAGCCACCAATCCTGGTAATCACATTGCTCTGGCCTCTGACTAGTTTGGAATAGAGTGTGTGTGGCAATCTGGCCAGTACTACAAGGGAAAAGTCTGTGGTGACATCTAGGAGAAGTTCCCTTCTTGTGAAGAAAACAACAACAACAACAAAAATGGTTCATTTCCCTTCCTCCTCTGGACCTGCTGCAGCTCTCCTGCCCACCAGGCTGGAAACAGAGCTAACCCACAGGAGAGGGCAGTGCCAAGAAATCCCAGGGAATTAGAGCTAACACACTGTCTTATTTATCCCTGTATTTTTAAAACCTCCAACACAATGCTATTCCCATAGTAGAGGTTCCATATATGTTTGTTGAATTAATGAATAAATACATGAGAATAAAGTATATTTTAAAAGCAATCTTCACGGTTCTGAAGAAAACACAGATATTGAATGAGTAAATAAACATGTAGAGAATAATGAGTAGATGAATATTCAGTGTTTACAAATAGTAGAAAATGGTATAATATTGAAGTACTAGAAATCAGGATTGGATAGAAGACACGATTTTCTGGATAGAGAAAAAATTTTGGTATATGTGACAAAGGAAGATTGCATAACACCCTAATCTTTCTCTAAATACTATGTTTAGTTCGGTTCAACAGATTTTTTTTTAGCACTTTCTGTATGCAAAGCATTGAAATTACAAAACCATAAAATATGGTCTTGCTGAGGTAGGTGACACACGATATGATCATGTCTTCTATCCACTCAATTCATAATTTGGGGTATAGAAATCTAAATTAAACAAAAGATATGGCTTCCTAGTAAAAAGCAAAACCTGTCAATGTTTTGAATGGATGACTAAGGGGACGACTGTTGTCCCTGGTTTACAGCCCTGCTGGGGGCAAGACAACAGAGCGCAGAAGTCCCTTTTTCTTTCCATGACCTGAGTTCAAATCGGGGTGTGCTGCAGCCAGCTTGTACCATTTTGTGAGAGTGTGCACATCTCTTCCTGACTTAGTGTTTAGGTTCTTCACTCTGGTAACATGAAATTGACTGAGGTGGGAGTATTTACACCACAAAAATTGTCGAATGCTACAAATCAGGGCTTTTTGGAGCTCTGGTTTACCAGCACACTGCTATTCCCTATATGGTAGGTATGAAGTGCCAATTTACTGGTGTGGCAGAACCCCTTTCAAAATGAAGCCTCTGGCTATGAGAAAATAGTCACATGACAAAGCTGAGTCCCTATTCTGTAAGCAATTAAATGTGGGGACCTGTTTTATTTCTGTGTCATCCTATCAAAGTGCTTTTTGGATAGTAGATGCTCAGTATATGCTTGTTTCCCTGAAGTCTACTAGTGCCACAATCTCTACTCCAGTTTGAGATACAGACAAAAAATTATTTGGAGTATTTCCTCATTTGTCATGACTAGTATAATCTAAGAAGAATGACAATAATAAAAATAATATTGATACTACAATTTGTATAATGATTGAGAATCTTTTCAAGGGCTTTCAAATTCATTTATCATTTTATTATCTCTAGAGTTCTGAGAAGTAGAAAGGGAAGAACTGTATGAGGTTAAATAAGACTTTCAAATTCAGAGCTTTTGGAGGATACTCCAAAGGTTTTGGAATTATGTTGTTTCACTGCATTTCTTTACCTTAGGAAGCTACATGTTTCTGGTAGTATGTTGCCATCCTAAATGTTTTCTGTCTCTTCCTAGCCCAAGTATCATCAGGCCTACCATTATCCCTTTGCATCTTTGAACCTAGGAAAACCAACCAACAGATTTAGTCCTCTCCATAGCTCTAGTTCTGCATACCGCATTTTGGCAGAAAAGAAATCATCACCATTTATTACTGATTATTTGAAAGCCAGTTGTGTGAATTCTGGCTGATATTGGATATAAATTTGGGGAAACCCTCAGAAAATTTTAAAAAGCAATTCACTCCTAGTGGATTATCTAGACTTTGTTAGATAGCATTTATAGCTATAAAAAAAGAGGAAGAAAGAATCAAGATCGGATGTTTCCTTTGTGCTGTCTCATTGTTGTAAATTTCATTTGATAATTTGTATTACCACATAAACAAGAGCCACCTGAGTGGGTAACATTACAGTAACCTAAGAATTGATATTGAGAATAAGAGTAATTTTTAACACAGAGGCTACAGGATGGTAGCTCACAGGCCCAGTTAGTTCTCAAAACACATTTTGTTTATCCCACATTGTGTTTTAAATTTTATTTTTCCAAACATTGAAAAATTCAAAGTTTCATCCAAAAGTGCTTTTTTTCTTTTGTTCAGATTCTCTTTAAAAAAAATCATAATGGCTTGGCCAAACCATGTCTAAAATGCTTGCAAGAGCTGAGGACTAGTTCAGAAGCATTCAGTGGTGCTATTTAGATGCCTCCTTTCACCATAGTTCTTATCACTCCCAATAGTATTGCTATATTTATATACAAGCCACTTCTTTATTTGATCTATTTAGGCCCAGTACATATTTGAATGTACAATATCTGTAGTGATTTAAAATTTTAACTGAAGCATATTTTTACTTTCAGCACATTCACTCATCCAAGCTTCCCCTTATTTATTCAATTTATACAGACAACCTCCTGTGGGGTGGGCACTGAGAATACAGAGATGGGGATGACATGGTCTTTCCCTTTCCGGAGCTTACAGAACATGGGAGCCCAGACAAGTAAACGAGTCATTACAAAATACAGTGTGGTATGCACTGTAACAAAGGTGCGCACAGGCCACAGAGGCAGCGATGGCAAATCCTCTGAAGAATGAGGTGGGAATTAGAAACATGGGCAAAGAAAATGTGATTAAGGTGATTACCTGGGGAGTAATTTGGAGACTGCTGGGTGGACAAGTAAGCAGAGATATTCCAGGAATACAGAGATGCATGTGCAAAAGCCCTAAAGTGTGAAGGAAGACCATTGCCTGTTTTTGGAATGCAGTCATCTAGAGTCTCTTGGAGCTTGGAAGTTGTGAATCCATGCCTTGTTGGGTTGGGAGAACCTATGTTCCGTTAAGACTCTCCAGCCTCTCTGTCCTTCAAGAACAGCCATACATATATCTGGAGTTAGTCTTCCTCGTATTTTTGGCCAAACAGCTACTCTCTCTTTTCTACATCTAAGGCCTGGTCTTCCCATTCAAGGTCTGTAGGATACAAAAGGTAGTGATGAATACCAGTCTCTGATAAGCTTTTGAGCCAGGGCTGTCAGTGACAAACGGCCAAAGACAGACTTTTCCAGAATTTTCTTCTCTTCTTTACTGTCAGTGCATGGTAGTTTGGGATGGGCATCTGTTAAATGAGCTCCTATAGCATCTACTTATTGCTATCCTAAGTTGTTAAGAACCAAAGGAATAAACCCATATGCCTTGACAGTGGTAAGTGCTCAGCAAATGTTTATAGAATAAATAAGACCTGGGTATGTCAAATAAAGTGGCTCTGAACTATAACATCTTTTCTGTGTCAGGAATCATCAGCATTTCACAACTAATTTCAAGAAAACAATGCCATGGCAAAAAATCAGCTAGCTAATTTTAACATTAGTCAGGCATAATTGGCTAATGTTAAATCTAGTAAATAATAGTGAGTGTTCATCAACCTAACTTAAGGCTACCCTAATGATGCTAAATCAGTGTTCACAGTATTGCAATTTTGTTCATCCATTAATTTAGTATGAGGCAAACCCTTCTGATTACTATTAAGGTTGTTCGATTTATTATGTAAACTTTGGGTATCACTATTAGTATTTCACAGGGAAAAATATATAAATTAGCACACCTTCAATTTTTAACTTTGATTTTTAAATTCCCACAAATCTAAATCAAGGTCCCTTTCATCATGGAAGTTGGGTGGGATGGGAAATAGGAGAAGCTCCAAGAACAGTGCTGTAAAGACAGTTGCAATCTGGTAAACATTTATTGGGTATCTCTTGATAACGTTAAGATCAATTTTATTATTGTGACAGGAATAGTAAATGTAATGACTAATGAAATAATCATGTAACAAAAATAATAAGTTAAAATAATGAAAAATTACGGATAGAAATGAAGTTATTTTAAAATTTAAAAATATTTTTCAGATATTAGCTATTTATTAACATATTTATTAAATATCTACTTATGTGTAGATTTTTTTTTTGATATTTACAAATGTGGTTATAAAGCATGTTGTCTGTGGAACATTCTCTCACTCCCTAATACTCTATATCCTATTTGCTATCATCATTCATATAATGTCTCTTCTGAAACACACAGAAACCATATGTGCCTTCCCCCACATCCAAAACATTTGCCTTTGCTGATGAAATAAATGCAAACTATCTTATTGTATTTAAAGTCTGTCCTCTTCTAATCAATTTCTAAAATTCAGCAATATTGTAATCCAGCTTGGCTGCAAAACATCTAACTTAGAAACTGGGTTTAAAAGTGGTTCAGCTGAGAACTGCTCAAAAACAGCACAGAAGTATCCCTTTGAAAAAAGACATTTTACACATAAAAACCGCTGCAGCAACATTACTTTATGAGATGCACAGACAGAATATGACTGCATTCAATTTGCATGCAGGTGGTGAATCTCGAAGAGGTATTAAGGGATGAACCAGGGTGGATTAATTTCCAGTCTTTGATAGTCATTAACTCCAGCTTCAGAAAAAAAATATAAGGAGATGACACAATTACCGTCAGAGCTTCACCCATAAGCAGCAGCTTTACAATCTCAAGTTGATAATGCTGTACTAATTGATCAAGAAGGGGCACATACCTTTAATAAGAGGTGAAAAAAGTATATAGGCTTAACATAGCAATGATGGTATTTGACTTTGGGATAGTTAACTCCACATTGAAAACACTTAACAAAAGAGTTGTCATTATTTATTTTCCAAGCCACCTGTCAACATCTAGCCCTCCATGGTTTTCAATAATTCTCTGCCAAGCAAATCTAATTTTGGCCTAAAGGTATTGGTGGCCAAGGTGCAATGTCCATTTCATTTGAAGCAACTAGCATTTAGTCTCATCATTGTATTCTATCTATATATCATGAAACCTAAGATAGATCCTTAGGAAACACTTCCGTAGAGAGGAAAACTTTCCCATTAGAAGGAAAAACAGAAGTCATCAAGCTGTCTCAAATCCTTTCTGTAACAAAATGGTGAGAGGAAGAGACAGAGGTCACTAGCAAGAGGAATGTGCTTGCAGTAATTGAGAAGTAGCGACAACAGGCATGATGTTTATTTACCTCTGGAGCTTCAAAGACTTCGGGGTCCTTATGTACGATTGAAGGAAAGAGGGCTACTAAGTCTCCTTTTCGCACACAGTACTCCCCGGTCTCTGAATTGAGAGCCAAATCCTCTTCAACACTCCGAATGGTGCTTGAAATTGAGCACAGTCGTAAAACCTCAAGAATGGTGCTTTCTGAAGGAAACAAACAACAGCTTATTAAAATATGACTGCTTCTGAAAAGTGCTTTTAATTTGGCATTAAACTCATTACTAATAACCTTGATTGAAAAAGAAAGTGTTTCTTCACCACGTCCATTGAGCACCAAGACAGAGCCAAGGGGGCTGTGGATGGAGAAGGGGAGAAGGGGACAAGGGGAAGTAGCCTGGCCCCTACACAGCTTGGGGGCATTTCACAAGGAGGATGCAGCAGTGCTGTACTTGGGCAGAAAATCATAGATTGGGATTTATGTAGGAAAGAATGGTCTGGAAGAGAGAAAGGCTGTGTTATGGGTATACACATTGGAAATTAAGACCACACTTTAGTACACTGCTTATTTCACCAGCCTTTAGAACAATGATGACTTTAAAGCCAGGCTTAACCATTTAATAACCACTTAGGCAGTTAACAGTAAAGTAATTGTAGTAGAGCTTTCTGAAACAGCTTAACACTTAATTTCTTTTATGCTGGCTGTAAATAAAATGTGAGTCAGCACTTGCTGGAAAAATTTCAAAGGGAAAATACTTTTATCGGATTCAGAGGAAAACCATATTTTCCTCAGCATCCAGGGATAATAACAGCCACCATCATATCCTGGAAGATTCCAGAAGCTGAATGTCCTTGCTTTCCCAGTGGCCTTCACCTTTTGCTCCTAGCACGACAGATTTTATGGCTAATTTCCGGCAATTTATCCTGGCAGTTTGAGGAGGAATTCCTTTGGGAATAATATGCATAATTTGCATAAATCATTCTGATAGCATGCATATCAGCGTGTAGCTCCTGTCTAGGTCTGCATCTCTCCCTTCATAATCAAAACTGACTATGTTTCCACCAGCGTGAATGGGTCCTAGAATATAAAGCTTGATTCTTTCTAATCAGCAATGTGAAAAAGAGATCCACATGGAGTTTTTTCCCTCTTCACATAACAAATGGTTGTGTTTATGTCTTGCAATTTAGAAATCAGACACACACACACACACACACGCAGCCTAGTCTCTTAGTGTTCAGCAAAGCTCTGAAACACAGAGTACCCAATTATTAGATTATTAAAGACAGGCCCATCAGTGAGGGCTTGCATCAGCCAAAAAACAAAAAGAAATGTTATTTCAGTAAAATTTAAATCTATGCACAGCTTGCATAGGGATATCAAGTAGCTTTGGGTGCCTTCTCCCAGGAGGTTTTTCCTTAAGCGTTTATTTGTCTAAAGAAATGAGGCTGCGGTCAGCTCTGTGTGGCCAGTGCAGTGATTCAATGTGACGTACAGTGAGGCTGTGCATATTCTCTTGGACTTCCTTCGTTATTATAATCAGGCAGAGTCAAATCGGTTTGTTGGTGATGAGGCCAGAAAAGAACTTTGGTTTTGGAACATGGACTCTACTGCAGATAGCCACAAGGCACCTGACATGACGGATTTTAGCTGGCAGGACACCAACGGCCAACAGCTCCATGGTGAAAAGCAAGGGTCGGCTTTCCGTCTACTGCTGCTGGCTCTGTTGGATCAACAACAGCATAGCATCATTTTAGCTTGTGGTGTGAAATGGTAGCTGACATATGTAGCAGTGCTGTTCACCCAACAAGTCCAGTAGGGGTGTGGGAAGAAGAAATACAAAAGCAAAATAATTGTGGGGTGGCTGCTGTGACCGGGTAGGCATTTAACAGTCCAAATAACATGGTCACATCCGATTGGCTGATGTGTTCTGGGGAAGCATGGCAGCTTGTGCCCACTGCAGTGTCACAAATGACAACTGGGCAAGCATATCCTATGCAGAAGTTAATCACAATAATGGAGCACAAAGTGTGGCTTAGCGGTCAGATCGTAAGTGACAAATCTGTTTTACCTTCCAGTACCAGTTATGTGTGCAAGATGAGGTTGGCTCTTGCTCTGAGCGATCATGCCCATAATCATTAGATGACAAAAGTAATGAGTTGCGTTATTATCAACAGTGAAGAGTCAGGCTTAGTGGATTTGCAGTGCAACACACAGACACAAAGCCAGCAGCTTTTCCACCAGCCCCAGCACGGATGCATGCAGAGCTATACATTGAGAAGAATGACAACTGCATAATAAAAAAATTGCAGCCTCTACTTGTAGTTGTCATAGTTGAGCAGACACCAGCCAGTGCCACTGACAGACCAGCTGGGCCCTGGGAGGACTTCCATGCTGCACCAGGAGGTACAGTAAATTATCCTGCACGGTGGAGCAACATCTGTTTCTGTGCTAGTGCCGAACAAACAAGGCAATTTAAAACATACCAAGGGATAACCAAGAAACAAATGAACATGACCCTCATTTTTTCCCCCCTTCTCACGCACGAGGTGCTAAACTTCATTGTGCAAGCACTCCATGAAAGAGAAGCCAGGTTTTTATTTGATAAGGTGTTGTCAAAGAGATTATACATATTTCCAAAATGGAAAGAAAAATCTTATAGTATTATTATTCTTAGAATCTTCCTCCTTCTATCTTCATTTCTTTTATATCAAAGCTAGCACTCGGTTCTCAATTCACTCTAGAATTAAAAAAAAAAAAAAACTTTCCATATACTTATAAATATTCAGTCTTTAAACCTAATTTGCTATACTTAGTTCACATGCCTTCAAGCATTTGTCTTCCAATTTCCACTGAATAAATGCGTACTAATGAGAACTAGAGCAAGCTGCTGAGGCAAAGCTGGGTGACTTGGGTCTGGCCTGCTACCAGCTTGTGATAGGCGGGCAAATTGAGTTAAAATGAAAAGTCGTGTCAGCTGAAATTCAACATGGTAGCCAAACAGCAAGCTGTCAATCATCCAGCCAAAACAGGGGACTGCAGGTAATAAAAGGTCATTGAGAATCATTAGTGTAGTTGGCATTCATATGGAAGTTCATTTTAATTAGACATGATCTCTGTCTGTAAATGTTTTATACAACTTATTGTGCATAATGGATTGTTAATTTATACTAATATTTAGCAGGTAATAGGACCCTTTAATAATTAGAATGCATTGTAAAAAATGGCTGCAAATATTTGGGTGATAAAACTTACAACTGGCAATGCAAGGTGTCAACAATTGCAATTGTGATTAAGATAAGGTTGCCTGTGTCTGATTAAGAACTGAGCTTTGCTGATCGGTATACCTTAGGAAATTGGATTACAAAATTCCCACAATAACCTCACAATCCAGAGCCTGCTCTACCTTCTTCACCTGGGTAAGGAAGACTTGTTTCTCCTTTCAGGATATAAATCTATTCTGATTAAATATCCCTCCTAAGCAAAAAGCTGGGGAATCTCTTGAGCTAAGATGCTTTACAACATAACTGTGAAGGAAAATGGCAAATGAAAGAAAATCCTGGTAGGAAAAGGTATATATACTTTCTCTTTTGCCTGCAGACCTCAATGCTGCCTGTAATAATTGACAGATGATTCTCATTTGCAGATGTAAAGCACTAAAGCAGCTCATGACAATCAATAATGCAAGTTACAATGCAAACACAAATAAGCACATCCGGGTTTCTGCCTCACACTTAGGCCATGTCTCTATATGTAGAATGAATGTACTGTGACAAGGCCAGCCTGTTAATTTGGGTCATCTTAATGATTGGTGCAGGCTGGCACGCCATCTGATTAGCCATGGTCATCAGTGGGCAGCAGTGATGGCTGCAGCAAAATGAACAGCCAGGCCCTGCCACAGTCTCTGGGGCTGAACACCTGGGTGGCCTTAAAGAGAAGGTGGAGAAAGGGGCAAAGGTGCAGTGCTCTAGAAGGTGTGATGATTTGGAGTGGGGCTCAAGATGTGTGTGCATGTGTTTCTAAAAAGTTGCCTTCAAGACAGATGAGAAAGTAAATAAGAAATTGTGATTGTTAATCGTATAATTTGAGGCAAATCACTAATCTTTGGCTTAATACTTGCATAGTTGAAGTAAAGATAAAAATAAATCTGAGTTGGTACAAATGCCTATCTTCACTCTGCATTATAGCCACAGTCTTTGGATTACAAAGATATAGAAAAGTAAATTCAACATTCATATGTTGAATAAACGCTTATTAAGGTCCTACTTTGCCCAGAGCACTGAGCCACTGCTGCTGGTGGAAAAAGGGAAGACGGCATCCCAAAGCTCCCCCGATGATTCCAATGAACACTCAAGGCTGAGAACCACTGCCTTAAACTCTTTCTGTGAAGCCACACATTTCCCCATGCTACTCTCATGCAGTTGATGCTTAGACCCAAGTACAATCATCTGCATCCTCATTAATGTTCCCTTTCAGTCCTTTCAGCTTCTATTTCCATCATTTGTTATATTATCTAACCCCCTTAGCTTTGTGCTAAACTGCAAACTTGGTTTAAATCCAAATCAATATTTTTTTCACTTTTTAACCAATGTTTCCTTATACTACATGTAAAACTCTCATTACTTAGTTCTCTGAGTTTCAGATGCATCTCTTTGTAGAAGATGCCTCTTCCCTCTACTCCAGTTAGAAGTTCCTAATATGCAGTAAGTAGAATTTATACCTCCTGTATGTCCCCATCAGAGGAAAGGATTTTGTTAAATTTCACTATTGTCTGAATTATGTACACTTTTAATTTTTCAAATACACAATTATTTTATAATATTGAGTGAGCTTTTTGAAAATAATGTAATTGTGATAAATGTGACACACTAATGTTAATAAGGGAAACTGTGTGAGGGGTGTATAGGAATTCTCTTTTAACTCTCTTTTAACTTTTCTGTAAATCTAAAACTATTCTAAAATGAAACGTTTATTTTTATTGTGAAAAATACCCACAAGATTCTAATGTGAAGCTCTATTCTTGTCCTCACCCTCAAATGCAACTGCATTTCAGAATCAGTGGTGCATATGTCTGTTGTTAAAAAAACAGTGGTCAAGGTCCCTGGTCCATTTCTACAGCATTTTTGCCTGAGGTGACAGTAGTTACGGGTAGGCACTGGAGTTAGACACATCTGGCATCGATTTCTGGTTCTTCTACTATCTAGTTATAGGTTGGGATGGTTAACTAATATTTTTGAATCTTGTTACCCAATAATTTAAGGAAAATAATAATATCCAAGAATTAGGTAAGCTAATACACATAAAGCACATAACACAGTGCCTGGCACGTAGTCAATTAATAATGATTAATATTATCCTTCATAACATCTGATCCTGAAGTTAAAAATTCTGTTAACCGTATCATCATTTGGCCCACATTTCCTGATCTTTCCCATGTGCATATCTTGACAGGCTTTGTGGAACAGAGATATAAAGAATTCCTCTCCCTTCTTAGCTGGGACAATGAAAAAGGATTTCAAAGGCTCTCGCATCAGACAGGTCTGAGGGGAAAAGCATCAGTGTGGTCAGAAAACCCCAAGTTGAATTCCTGCCTCTCTTCTTTACCACCTCCATGACCTCAGGCAAGTTATTTAGTGGCCTGAGAGTTTTCTCATCTGTACAAATAATGACAAAATAATATCTGCCACAGTCCCCCAGAGTATCTTGGTGAAGATCACATAAAACAATATAAGTCTATAAAATTGCTTTGAAATATTGAAATCATTAATACAATGCACACAAACTATGTCTAATGCTCATTATTATTAAAGGACCTTTACTTTTTCCAACGGATTATTCCTCTCTAGGTTTCTTCCCTCAGAAATTGCTCACAAACAATGGGCTTAAAAATCTTTATAGAATTTTGATGGGAAATCACTGAATGCTCATAATTCTAAAATTATTACCATATATGATCTCTTTTTTAAAAAGTATTATAGTTTTTGCCTAGCTGTAGTTTTATGGTGCTTCCTTTTATTCCAATATCCCTCAAGTGGACTATGTAAGTTTGCTCGATTTCAGGAAGTGTAATTGAACAAAATTTAGTGCCTGCAATACACCTGAGCCATTCAGGAGTTATAAACCACTTTGCCCTATGGTCTTACTGGAGCATGTTTGCATAGAAAGAGCACTTCTGTGCGGTAAGGTAAACGTGGATATGATGCCGGCTTGGCTCGCAAATAATCGAAAATGGAGAAAACAATATAAACTTCATAGGAATGTTGTAGAGGTTCAACATCATTTTCACGATAACAATAGGTAGCATCTATTGCTAGGTGTCATTATGTTAAGTTATTCATACACATTATTCAGGTAAATCGTAAGAAGAAGCATTCATCAAGATTTTTTGCTATCTATTTAGCAAAATTTCAACTTTGAGAGCTTCCTTTCCTTGTATTATCTTTTTTCTTAACTTTGTTTCTCTGAATCATCTTTTATTCCTTTCTTTTCCCTATATTTGAAATGTTCTAAATCCAGCCTCCACCCCAGCTTTTTCTTTCTGGGAAAACTCAAAAGATCTTACTTTTCTCTCAGAGTTTTGAAACTTCCATTCTATCAGCAACTTTCCCTATTGAGATTTAGGCCCCAAGTAACAGTTATCTGAACTTCATTGTCTTTACTAAGTTATTTTAAATTTTCATTTAAATATAATTGTGGAGACCTTTACTAAACATTAATAGATACAAATTTTTAGAGAGATTATCATAAGCAGAATCTTTATTTAATATGATATATAAATACATAAAAATATAATATTTTCTTTGTCTCAAATAAAAGAGTAGAATGATTTTAAAAAGAGTCTCTCAAGAGAATTGGAAAAAGCACAAATCTATCATAACCTCTTACGACAGATGATTGCTTTGAATTACTTAAACAGGCTATGGCATTCTAGCTTTTTTCTCAACCCTCCTTTATAATCAAAGTGTGCTGACATGCAAAATCTCTGTAAAAAAGAAAATTTCCTTTCCTTTTGCTGTTTTAACATCAAAAATGCAGCATTCATTTCATCTCTGTGATCTTTTTTCTTATAAGGATAAAAATTCAAGATATCTTTTTTAAAGATACTGTATTTACATAGAACTTTTCCCTTAAGGAGGTGAGAACAGGCATATACACTCAAACCATGTGGTACATTGTAAATAAGTAGTTGTGCAAATCTTGCCTTTGCATATACTGTTCATGTTGTTCTGATGTAGAGAAATACTCGTGATTGACCTATGACTAGATGCAGAGGTTATCTATCATATAACTGATTCATATAAACATTTGCTCTGATCTGCATAAAACCAATCTTGTGAAAGAAAAAAATACATACTATTTTCTAGAAGATCACAACCGGTTCCATCATTTTAAATTCTCATAATGAACAACACTGGCCTCTGCTGGTAACCGAGCTCATGATGAACCTTCTTGGCTATTGAAGGAACTTCCTTTATCCAGGTGGATCTAAACTCACTTGAGATGTTTTTCACTGTTATTCATTTTTTGATGATAGGACAGCTGTAAATTTATGAGGAATCCAAGGATGAAAGTATCTATCTCTAGCTATGGACTTAAATAGACCCAAAAGATAGCTCTGTAATTTGCCATTTCTTCTGGCCAAATAAATTTAAATGTTTCTGCTTTAATAGCCCAATTTAAAAAGTATATTTTTGGTCAATAGCAAGGAGTTGGGAGTAAAAAGAGACTTAATGAATTTCAATTAAATTTTTAAGAGTAATAACAGTGTACAGAATACAAACACGTATTCCTGGAAGTTTATTTGCACTGCTTCCCAATACACATCATCTTATTCACAAAATGCAATGGAAATTACTTGAATATATGGAAAATGCAACTTAGATCTTTATAGAAACTGTAAATCTTCTACCCAGAAAATACTGTGTATCCAAGTGAAGGCAACTATCCAGAATTTTACACAAATTTTGTGTATTAGTTCCCCAATAATTCTTCAAAAAAAAAAAAAGAATATTTGTATTTTAATGTGGTTGGGATTATTCTCTTTCTTAAAGCAGATAGTTTTTTTGATAATGTATGCTAAAGATGGCAAACTACAAGGTGATACATTTTTCCCAATTGACTGCAAGTACAAGGCACACTTCCTGCCATTGCCTCTGATGAGTCTTAGTCTGACCAGCACGAACAATCTCTAAAACACTTGGGCCATTCTTCTCCATGCTCACTGGTGATTAACACTGACCAAGACAGGATGGGCATTTGCTCCCACCAGTTCCCATCAAAGAACCTGGAACATATTTAAAAGATAAAATATTGAGTGCAACATAGGCTAAAACACTTGCCTACATTGTTGAAGAGTAAAGGAAGGGCGATACGTAAACACTTATTCCTGCATTTGTCCGAAAGGACTTGGGTATTGTATCCTAAAGGATACTACAAGATGAAATGTCCATACGGGGGAAATGGAGACTAAATCATTGATATGGAATTTAATTTGGGGAGTTCATTCAGATAATGACAGTGAAGGGCCTTCTCAAAACCAGTAAAGGAGAATGCAATTATTTTCATATGTCTGTTGGCCATTTGTATATCTTCCTTAGAGAAATGCCTACTTAGCTCTTTTGCCCATATTTAATTGGGTTGCTTGTTTTTTTCTTGTAAAGTTGTTTGAGTTCCTTATATATTCTGGATATTAATCCTTTGTCAGATGTATATTTTGCAAATATTTTTTCCCACTCTGTTGGTTGTCTTTTAACTCTGTTAATTGTTTCTTTTGCTGTGCAGAAGCTTTTTAGTTTGATATAATCCCATTTGTTTAGCTGTGACCAAAAGTTCATGTCGTTGATGTATGGGCTCATGTATAAATAGAAAAAAAACTTAGTCACTACTGACCTCAAACATATTCGAAATAGTAAACATGTAAATCTCACAAGCCAGTGAATACTTTATAAAGTACTGACATTTCACAGAGTAGACTATAGTTGTTTTTTTCCCTCCCTCTTTCCCTCCATCTCTCCCTTTCTTCCTTCCTTTCTGCTTTCCTTTCTAGTTCTTCCTTCCTTTCTTTTCTTGAGTGTGTTTAAATTATGCACTTCTAGTGTAAAGCATTTTTACTACATTTTTGAGAATCATACACTCCAAGCTGTATTAAACATCCTAACCTGTGCCTGAAAATACAGACACCATTTTAAGAAGGCATAAATACATTTTGCACACAAGTTGACTTTCTGAAATACTTTCTTTTTCGATCTCCAAACACTTTTCTTGTCAAGATAGTGCAGCAGTGTTTGGAAAGCATTAGCACACCAACAGATGCTCAGAATCAAATGATTTAATAGGCATAAACTTTTTTTCAAATAATCGCAAAGCTTTGGTTTAGCCTTTTGCATACCTTGCATAGTTAATTACCTAGGCCTTAATGTTTACATGCAATGAGAGTATCTACAGCTATAAACTACATAATTTATAATTGATGTAAATGGGTGTTATTATGTCAATTAGGCAGCTGTGTCCTCCACCTCTTGGTAAACAGCTTTGAGTGATAAACTGAGTTTGAAGAGAGGTACCTTCTTTTCTTCATAACAGATAAAAATAAATTACCTAGGTAGACCAGGCTGTCCATTTGTTCTCTGGTGAAGTAGATGGAAAATCCAGACCCTTTTTTTTGACCTGTTGACTGCAGCAAATGGTCAATTTCGTCACGCACCGCTGCCATAGCTTCTGGGTGTCGCAGAAGATAATACAGTGCCCAGAACATAACTGGAACAGTGTTTGCCACAGAGGCCCAGAGAAAGGCTAAATGATGTGCTGGGAGAAAATAAGTGAAAAGGAAGATTAATAGCGTTTATTACACTGATTAGATTTGCAGTGTGCTAATTAAAAGATGTTAGGACACAGACCCAGCCAAGGATCAGTGCATGCTAATGAGAACCAATAGGCTTCTGAAGTCTAATTTTCTGCTTAATGAGAATAGTTTAAAATGTAATGTGTGTGGGGGACAGGGAGGTGGGGGAAGAGATAAGAGGAGTAAATGCAGCTTAGTTATACTCTTTCTCATTATCACCATTAAGTATCTTGTTTTACAATCTCAGCCAAAAAAAAAAAAAAGTCAATTATCACAGAGGGTTGCTTCAGAGTAAAACATTCTATCATTAGCCAATTAGAAAGAGCATAAAAATTTTCAAGGTCACCATTTTGTCTTTTTATTTCAAAGGTCTATGGTAAATTATTTTATTTTAGGCAAGTAATCATTCAGAAGTCTCTTACCTCCTATTTCAAAGTCCTCATGCACAAGATATTTCTCCAAAATGTTTTGCCTCATTTGAACAATTTGTGACCATCCTTGTAACTTAGCTAAGTTTTCTGATGTTAAGCATTTTATAAGCCTCTTCTGAACAGTTTTGACATCTCCTAGAAGCTCAATGGGTATGTTGGACATTAAATATGGAAACTTGTCATCCAATTTTATAAAATCATCCCTTAGCTTACTGATATAGTCTTTCCTGTCATCAGCAATAACTTTTCCATATATGGTTATAAACGTGACCTCAAATATTACTGAGCTGCAGAACGTAAACATTTGTGCCATGTTCCAACTTGTGGTCTTTGATAGTTTGTGTTCAAGCACTTGTCTTAGATTCTGCATCATGTTTTCCAAGAGTATGTCCAAAGATTTGCCTTGCAAAAGTTGATAGCAGGTGTGAAGTTCATCATCCAGGTCAGCACTGCTTGCTAAGCTCTTGATACCAAATGCTTTATTTACTATCTTATTACTGAATTGTCGAAAGCTTAAGTGTTTGTGACTTTTCAATAGTAAGTGGTACTGGAAAGGGTCCAAGATAAATGTTATGTACTTCCCTAAAAGAAATAAATAAGAATATGAGTTCGTTTGGAAGCAAAACAAAAATAAATACCTTAAATTTGAAAATACTTTAATCAAAATTAGAAAGACTCCAGTAAAGCACAAAGTTTAATAAAAATCCCTTTCATTCAAAGGTCCGTTATATGTTTTCTTTAAAAATGGAAGGTGGAAGGAAAAATTCTAGAAGTTTGAAGTTAGATATCCTGGAGTTCTTAATGACCTTTAAAAAGATAGTTTACTTTCCAATTGTCATTTTAACTGAAGTACCCAAACATTTTAAACATCCTTTAAATATTCTCAGAATCCTTTGACTTAAACACTTTTCATATTTTATCCCCAATAAAACAACCTAACAATAAAGCAAATTGGTAGACTGTCACTCCATTGCTTATTACTTATGCTTCATAAAGAGCTTTTGCATACTTGGTATGAGCTTTGGTCTGATATAATAATTTTAACTCAAATAACTGATATGCTATGAAGCAAGTACTCACAAATAAATGTCTAATTCAAAATAGGAAAAAGTCACAAATGCCAGCATTTTCATTTTTATAGATAAGACAATAATGGCTCAGGGAGATGTATTAACATGTCTATGGTCACAGACTGACCTGTGACTTACACAGCATTCCAAACTAGAACCCATCCACTCATCCATTCATCCACACATTCATTCAACATTTATGGAGATTGGAACACTTGGTTGGATCCTTTTCCTCTTGAGATATAAAGGTGTAAAAAACAAAACATTGTACCATTGTGGATAGTGATGTAGCAGAAGTTTGGACACGTAAGGTAAGCGGGAAGTGAAATTTACAGCAGTCTGCCTAGAGTTATCAGCAAGGGTTCCTTGAGGAGGTGACATTTATCTTTTCCACATACCAGTGTTTCCCAACCTTATCTGATTGAAAAACTTGGAGTGATTGTTAAAAATATAAATTCCAACAAGATTCTGATTTTATAGGGCTTAGAGGTGTGATCTCCAAGTCTATATTTTTGACAAGGTCCCAAGTGGTTCTCATAGGAGTCACCTTCAGGAACACAGTCATACTATGGACTTTGTCTCAAAACTGTCAGGGACTTGAGGGAGTTCCTAGCTCAAACCCTGCATGTATCAGTTGAGAAAGCTAAAGAAAATCAAGAGAGGTATGGGGCCAAGATCATGCCACCAGTTTTAGTGGCAGAGCCTGGACAGTAAGTTTCATCCCATGCACTGTTCTCTTTTTCATACAGTGCTGGTTTCTTCCCACTAGGGTGCTATTTTAAGATTCCTTTTAATTAGAAATATTATGCAGATAGTACTCAATAATTGCATTTAATAAGGCTTTCCTGTCCATGAACACACATAAAGTTTAGATGATCCTAAAAACTTTAATATCTAATTATTTATTATCTTCACTTCATTATTACTGTGTGTGAGCATGCGTGTGCGTGTGTGTGTACACACGCACGTGTAGCTTTCTTAGATGGACAACTCCCTTGTTATTTCTGGTAATTCAAATGGCACCAAAAAAATTAAATTCAATTTGGTACAAGACATTTAGGATAAAGTTTTAGAATAATTTTCAACCTAATCATATAAATGAGATAAATGTGTTTTTGTTTGACAATTTAAAACCTTAATTGAAGTTTTTAATATATGTAAATATACAAATATACTTCAAAAAGTTCATGGAAAGATTGGTATTTTCTTTTAATTCCATTTTCCCATGAACTTTTTAAAGTATACTTGTGTATGTATTATTTTTTTTTTCTAAAACTGAATCATATGATCTGAATTTTATTCACTCCATTTAATAAGTCAAGTCAATCTAGAAATGGGAGTAAAGCTTGAAGTGGCTACATACTCTGGTCAAATCCCAAAGCTGTCTTCTACAATGTAAACTGGATTTTTTGTTTGTTTGTTTGTTTTTTGTTTCTGTTTTTTTTTTTTTTTTTTTTTTGCTCTGGGGAGAGATAAAAGGACTCAACTGGATTTGGGCATATTTTATGACACCTGCTTTACCATAGCAGTTTAATTAAATAAAATTGCTAGCATCTGCCTGACAAATAATTGAAAAAAAGTCAATTTGCTTATTTTGCAAAAGATATAATTTTAGGCAAAGCTGTGTATTTTCACAGGTGGTGATTCATACTTTTCTCCTTCCACTAAATGAAAAGATTTTGCTAATTATCTTTAGGGTTATTTTAAATTATTCCCGAAAATTCAGAGTATATAAAAGATTTAGTTTGTAAAACAAACAATCTTTAGAAAATGTTTAAAAATTTTTCATACCAATTTTCTACATTCATCTAAATCTAAGCAGAAAGACAAAAATATATTCACACATGACAGCATGAGCTACCTGTTATTGGGCCTGCTTAAGTAGAAGCTGTATGCATGTTAGAGTTTTTGTTTTGTCTGCAATTCATTACAAATATACACATTCTCTCTCTCTCTCCTTCTCTGTCTGCCCCCCACCAACACCCTTGAGAGTGAGAATATAGGAAGAAACTATGAGGTTAATTTCAAATAAAAGGAACAAAGGTTGAATTGAAAAAACTGGTTTAGATTAGCAGCCAATTGCTAATTTTTTTTTTTACAAAACAAGCAGTTGATTGTATATAGGTTCTTTCAAAAGTCAGTTCCAATTAGTTTAAAGCAATTTGTTTGTAGATGAAATTCTCACACTTTTCAAGGCTCTTTTCACTCTAGGATCTGTATTTTCTTTTTCTCGTTCTTATTTTAATCTTCTTCAACATCGAGGCATTGTGTTTTCCTACTATCTTTTTGAGTGATATGTGGATTGCTTCAGAACTAGACGTTTTGATTTTCTAGATTTTACTTTTCAAGTGGGTTTGGAAGTACTAATAACCCTGGAGATGTTAGCTGGCTTTCCAACTTTTAATCTTCAGTATAAACAATTTAAGCTAAGTTTTCCAAAATTAATATTAATTTAAACCATCTGTCTACCATCTGCTAATGTGAGATGCAAAACCAGAGTTCCTTTGTGATCTTTAATCAGACAGTTAGGAAAACACATATACATTCGTAAAATGAATTTAAATTTCCTAACAAAGGAAATCTTCTGAAAAGTTATTCTGAAGGCCATGTATTCTTGGATCAAAATTAACTTTTGCTCCAGTGTGATTTTATGTAAATAAATGCCAAGTGTCAACAGGCATGTTGCCTAGTACACAAAGGTCACAAGGTAGAAACAATATACTTTGACATGTTTTTAAAAGAGAAGAGAATACTATCAGTAGTTGATATAAAATACTGATATAAAGAATTTCAGAATTTACATTTGCCTAAAATATAAATGTTGAAATGGGGTCCACATCTGCAAAAACAAAAGACGAAATCATTCTTTTGAGCAAAAATTTGAAATGGGGTCAAAATTTTTAATGTCTGCCTTGTCAATTAGTTTATTCTGTTGACGTTTTAGGACTAGGCCTTATGGTATCAACTCTAGCATTCCTGTGTAACCTTCACATAATCCTTTACTAACTCAACAGCCTCTTCACTTCCCTAAAAATTACTTCTTCAGATAGGTAAAGCTACATGTTTTGAAGCATATCGGTAAATATACTGAAAAAAAAGTCAGTCAAACACCCTGATGTCTTATACACAAGGACTTTGGCATCTGTATTATTATAAATTAAATTTTGATGTTTTCATTTCACATATTTGGTGCTATATAGAGACATAGCCATGGGAATTCAGGACAACTATTTGGCTGCTAGGAATAGAAATGCCCACTAAGCATACATGAAACAAATTTGAATTTTAAAGACATTTTCCATAACCATGAGATTTTAATCTCTGTGTTAAGCTGTTTTTTTAACAGAATTTTTTTTTTATCTGAAGCTGAAAATATTAGTTGTGAGAGTGGAATATGAGCCAACTTTTTATTTTATGAGGATAACCACATTTATGTTCTCCCCCTCTTATTAGGGAGATTTCATTAGCTGTTGACAATGATGTACAGTGGTCCTTTACTGGGGTGATATCTGGGGAAAATGATTCTGCTGCACCACCACACAAAACCAATTAGAGAACTATTTTCTGCGACAGGTCACGAATTTACATGGTTTCTCATGAAAAGATGTACCTTTTAATTTCTTTATTAAGATGACATCCGTGACCCTTGAGACTTTTGGGGATGACAATCATTTGCTCATCATGCAAGAACATACACTCACTGAAATCACATTATGGGACGAGAATGGAAGACTTTATTTTTTATTTCACATTTTCTCAATGAGCTATCTTACAAACTGATTATTTGAACCATGTACACTAACAGGATTTCTTGACAGGAATTTGTTCAAATTCTATTAAGGAGCGAAAGGGAATTAGTAGTCCATATTCCACTGTGGCTGTCTACTGCTGAGTTCCCAAACATAACCATGGTCAAATTATTTAGACATTAGAAATTAAGCAAGCTTCTCAAAATCTAAGATTAATATATCTAATGTCAGCAGAAGTTGGTTGCTTTTCGGAAAGTGAATAAAACGACTAAAATCTCCACAAGTTTCTGCTTACTTATCTTAGGTTATTTTCATAAGATGTATTAAAATAAGAAAACTAAAAATTTCATCAATTTGTTGTGTCTACTCATTAGAAACACGTGTTAATTTTTTAAAGTAAGAGGGACTTTTTTTTAAAAAAAGTGAAGAATATAGTTTTGGTGTCATGAAGCTAACAGCTCACTTAGAAGAGAAACAGCAATTACAGCCTTTATTTGTATTATAGTATTTCATCAGCTCTAAGGTGTTAGGAATATCCCCATCAAATATTTACTGTGAATCAATCAGTGCTGAGCTCTGGACTAAACGCTAGTAATAGAAGAGCTAACAAAACAATGAAGGGAGACAGACGCGTGAATGAGCAATAAATTCACAATGTATTAAGTGCTCTGACAGAAGGAACACCAGGAGTAAGGCATCCCAGAGAAGAGGCACCAAACCTTGGAGGAGATGGGCAGCAAAGGCTTTCTGGTGGCAGCCATGTGTGACTATGGCCTCAAAAGATGAGTCCATGTCAGTCAGGTGCAGAACAGAATTCCGGCAGAAAGAAAGAATAGCAGGTGAAAACACAGACGCACAAAAAGGCATGGCAGGTGAGGAGGAAATTCAAATGACATGGCACACTACTAGTACAGTAAGCACAAATCACACAGTAGCAAGAAACGGGGTTGGGGAGGCAGATGGAGAGCGAATCTTGGGGAGCCTCGTGTGGATTACATTATATACTACAGTTCCTCTACTTCTAAGATGCAAGAGTTTTTCCATCTCAATTTTCCTGAAATCAGAGTGCGTACAATTATAGTTTGCCAGCTGCCAGGCAAAGGAGCAAATAGTGATGAAACGAATACTGCCTATTCGTGGGGACCTTGACCATGCTGATGATTTCATGCAGTTGGATCATTTTTTTTTCTCCCAAATATTACATTAAAATGGTAGCACCAAAATTAACTCCCTGTATGTACAAAATGTTGCCCCTGACCCTCGGCAAAGAAATTGCAAGCAGAAGAAATTACTGGCTCTCTAGGAATACAACATTAAACTCCAAGGCTAGTTAGAGGAAGATAGAGAAGTTGAACTAAGAAAGAGGCATGCATGATGATGATCTAGATAAGGACTATTCAGAGCAGGAGGAAGAACCAGACCAGGCAGTGTCCAGACAGTAAAGGAGTAGTGGAGTGTTTCCGGAAGGAATGAGAGATCAGTGCTGTCAAAACAGGGAGAGAGATCTAGTCAGCTGGACTGGCAATGACCTCAAAAAGGCAGAGGGCTAGTTATGGTTAGGAGGGCTTTAGGAAATAAGTGACCAGAGACAGCAAATGTGGGCAACTCTCTTGAAAAATCTGGAAGCAAAAGAGAAAACCAAAAGGAGTGGAAAGTAACTAGAGGAGAATATAAGAGAAGCTTAAGCATGGTTATAAGCTAAAGGAAAGGACTCAAGAGAGGACAAAATGAAGATACGTGTGTGGGAAGAATGAATCATGATGCATCAGCCCAGAGGAGGCAGGAAGAGAGGGTCATAGGGACAGGTAAATGGATTATGTTGAACTTTCTTTGAAATTGGAGAAAAGGTGGTAAGGATGATTGTGAAACACAAGTACATTTAATAGACACATGGGGACCTATGGGAAATAATAACTGATATCTTCAATTACATTATGAAGGAAAGGAAAGAGGAGAACTGTGTTACCAGGGCCAGGTGGGAGCTGGGGAGCTGGAACACAGTGTCTTGCCAACTTCCCATTGGCAACACCCAACCGGAAGTCCCGGAGCAAAAATGTGTGGGAATCTGGTCAGTAGAGTTCAGCCTCCAGGGCATAGACAGGACAGATGGAAGCAAAGAAACGGAACAGCTAGCCCAGGTGCTAGACTGAAGTGAAAGACTGTTCACAAAGACTACGACAACTCTCTCTCTACGTGTGCTCCTGGGCAATGTGATTCTGCCACTCCCTCCAGAAAGAGGAGGAGTTTGTTTCCCTGCCCTTGAATCTGGGCAGTGCTGTGCCCTGCTCTAACTAGCAGAATGTGGTGAAAGAGAGGTTTTGCAACATCTGAGCCTAGGCCTCAAGAAACCTTGCAGCTTTTCCACTCATTCCCTTAAAACATTACCTGCCACGTAAGGAAGCTTCCTTGAGTATGAAAGACGATGTGGTCAAGGAGGCCCAGCCAGGCATGAGGTGAGGCCATCTTGTTCCAGTCAGCCACATGACCAAAGCCACACAGGTGACTCAGGCAAGACCAGTTGTTTTAAACAATTAAATCCGGGGGAAATTCGTTATGCAGCAATAGATAGTTGTTAAAACTGGATAGCTTGGGCCCCCAAAGAGGATGAGCTAGGAACATTCCAGCATTTCTTCCCACCCAATGATGTTTGGGGTGTGCAGTAATCTTGCTGATTGTTTGTTTTGGTAAACATTTAATTGAAGTTTGAACCATAATGAACATTTTAAAGTGAAAAATACATTCTAGTCTAGTGGCTGCTAGGGACTCAGGCAAGGAAGAGAAATGAATAGGTGGAGCACAGAGGATTTTTAGGACAGTGAAACTATTCTGTGTGATACTGTAATAGTGGATACCTGACATTATGCATTTGTCAAAACACAAACAACTGTACAACTCGAAGTGTAGACCCTATTGTAAACCGTGGACTTTTCATAATGTACCAATATTGGCTCAGCAGTTGTAGCGAATATACTACAATGATACAAGATGTTCACAATTAGGGAAACTGTGATCAGAGGAGAGAGGAGATATACATGGGAACTCTCTGAACTATCTGCTACATTTTCTGTAAACCTAAAACTGCTCTACAAAATGAGGGTCATTAATTAAAAATATACATTCCAGTTTTTTTTTTTTTATTATTGTTGTTACTATTTTTAAAACCAAGCCAAACTAAACCAAAATGACAGGTGATGGCCAGAGAGGGTGGTTTCTCAGGTACCATGAGGAGAGTTCTGCAATGTTTTTTAATGTGAGGATTACTGTACTCAAAACATGTGGGATTTTTTTCTTTCTTTCTTTTTTTTTGCATTAACTCTACAAATAAAACAATAATACATGAATATTCCACATTGTGCCCAGAGAAAAAGATAAAGACATTAAAGAACAAGTGAGAAATGATGACACATATAAAGTACCAATAGAAGAGCTTCTTACCTCCAAGGAGAACTGTAAAAGTGTCACCATGCTGCTTTTGAAGAGATTTTATGAAACCTAAGGGATTTTTTTGTAATTTCAGGGCCATTCCAACATAAGGGAGCCAACCTCTTATCAATGGAGGCTCACCAGGTCTCCTATAAGAAAAAAGAAAAAAAGAAAAGGCCAAATCATTTTTATTTTGATGCATGTGGTTATCTCTCCAGTCTAGAAGTAATTGGCACTAATTGCACAGCTTTATTCAATTCTTTCATTCAATGGTTCTTACATGACTATAGACATGTGTAACGGAGATTCTTCAGTATGTATGGTTCTGGGGTACACAGTTCAATTCACAACTTTTGGCGAGCAACTTTCTTGAGAAATTTTGTTTTGCAAGGCTTGAATGGCTGCTTGACAGTTAAGCACAATCTGTTTTATTTGCTTCATGTTCAATTTCCCATCACCCTAAGTAGGCACCTGTAGGCCTGATGAGTCTGTGACTATGGGGATCTCTAGGAAACTAAATCAACTGTTTTATATAATTTATTCTATTAAATTGTCAGTGTGATATAATGCTGATAAAAAACAAATGGTCAGCTATCTGAAGTTTTTGGTCTTTCACAAGCCATGTTATAAATACTACTTGACACATTTAGTCAATAAGACTAAACTAACTAATAAGTCTTAACTAACATTTACAGTTGTCTGCTATGTGTTTGGTGATGTGCTTGGTGATGTGCTGTGGGACAAGCCAAATCCAAGTTTTATTCAAGTTGCTGGTTGGAAATCACTTAAACAAGATATTTCAGTTACTGACAATTTTGTTTTACATTAGCATGGTGTTTTTATATGTGTAGACCCAATCAAACTAAGCTCATCTTATTTTAAATCTCAACCCATGCACAGGCATTTAGGTATTTCCACAAATAAAGGGTATGAGGACTTTTGGTTTTTTTTAATCTTAAGAAATCTTCAATTATATTCTTATAAATGAAAGATTTAGGAGGATAATGCATTATGGAATTTAACTTTTTATTTTTTAGAATATATATATATATATTTAAAATTTTACAACTCAATATAACAACCAAAAACATTGGGCAAAAGACTTAAATGGACACTTCACAAATGAAGATATACAATGTCAAAAAAAAACCCTGAAAAGATGTTCAACATCATTAGTTGTCAGGGAAATATAGTCTTTTTGTTTTTTTTTTTTTTATTGGAATGAATATTCATGAGAAAGAAAGCTGATTTTTTTAAACTGCTTAAATGTACTTAACACAGTAAATGGAGGTGTGTTCTTTAGGATGTGCAGGTTATATTAAAATGTTTATTGTACAGTTTTTCACTGAATTCATTGATCACAGAGTTTAGAACTAGAAGGTACCTTGGGGGCTTTTAGTACAATCCTTATTTTTACAGGTAAGGGATCTCAAAGCCAGAGATGTCAACAAATTTGCCTAAAGTAATAAAACTACTTAAGGGCAAGCTGCACCCCAGGACACAAGCCCTAGCTCCAATAGCTGCACCCTATCCCACTAGGAAAGGTAGTCAACGTGTGAACCTAGTAAAACACAACATCAAAGCAGCTCACTGCCTGAACTGACAGACACGTTCAGTAAACATTGCCATTACGTGTGAATCTGAGAGCTCTTGCTGTGCTCTGGGTGTTAGATGTGGGACAGTTCAGTTGCCAAAGTAAAGCTCTTTGTTATCAGATGTCAACTAGACTGGAATTGCATAATCAGAAGAGGAACAATTACTAATCCTAAAAAATCTTTTAGGCTGTTGAGAACAATAAAAACCTCAACCTTATTTTCATGAGGTATATTTTGATATATTCTTTTATACAGTTTGTTATTCAAACCACAAATGAATAGGATTATTTGTTAAATTTTACTAATAATTGAACAACACATTTTTATAACATATAAAGCATCCCTTAAAGTATTAAGAATTAAACAAGATTTTTCTTTTTTGATCTATAATCCCAGCGAAACTGCATTTCAAAATTTCTTCATAGTCATTTATTTGGTGAGCTCAATCTGATTTAAAGTAAATAAATAAATAAATAAACAAAAAACAAAGCCATTTTATCCTAGAAGGGATTAAAACAAATATTCAAAGAACTCTGATTCTCTAGCCCATCTGTGAAGATGACTTATACTACATGCAGTGCAACCCATTTTGATTAATCACAAGATATTACTAGCTCAAATCTAATCAAAGATCAAGATTATAATCATACCCAGCATGGACATTTATATACCTAGATTAACCCTATCAGAAGCTTTTATTTTCCCACAACCCAACATGGTAGAATTAAACTTAAAAAATAAACATCAGATCTTTCAGGGGAAAAATTAAAACAAAATAAATTGGAGTTGTGATAGAAGTAAAGATTTTTCTTTCTCTTTTTAGAAGACAATTTATCGTAATGTTAACTTACAAAATGTAGCCTTTTGTTTACGTACATATACTTAGAAATAGGAAAACAAGAAACACCACATAGAACTGTGGATCTCATTTTTCATACTTTTCCCCATTATTTTCCTGAATGCAGCCTTTAGCAAGAGATTTGCTTCTTTGAGAAGTATAAGAAAACCAAGAAAACATTGTAACAGTTAATTTCATATCCAAATATTAAACATGAAGGGACTGCACATATGATTCTACAGTAGGATCACCAAGTTAGAAATGGCCATAGCCCACATGCTGCCTTTCAAATTTGCAAGTGATCTAGTACACATAATTTTTTCAAATTTTAAGGTTCTTCCTTGGTCTACCTTTACTTTGTTTAGTTTATTGTTGCTTGAATGTTACATTGTGACAAAGATTTAAAAAGGCTTTTTGTCATATTCTAATTTAATGCAACTAATTTCCTCCTTTATGTTCTGTCATCCAGTCAAAAGCTGTATTCTTCATAGGGTTTCCGCGGGGGCAATGGATGGGGCTCGGCAATCCAAGGGAATATTAACTTAACGTTCAGAGTTAGGGAAGCGCATTAGAAAGCCATTTTATTGTTACAAAGATGAGAGGGTCATCATTTCTCACTGCTGTGTTTATTTTGGCAGCAGTAAGCTTAAGACTATTAAACACCATGTCACAACTGTGCATATTTCCAGGAAAAATATAGTGCTAGTTCAACTTATGACCCATCCAAGACAGATAACAGAAATCTGTCTTCATCAGTATATTTGTAAAAATTATTTAGAGAGGAAAGACATCACCATAATGATCCACAAAGACCTGCTGAAACATGGCACAGTGCAAATACTGCTATTTGTCTCTCCCATGCTCTATGACTTTGAAAATGAAATACCCACTGCCCAGTGCTGAGTGAGGATATAAGATATTTAATGCTTGTTGGGGATGATCAAGTTTTAAAGCTTAAAAGAAATAGGTCCTAAAGCAATGATGGGTAGCTAAAAAGAACAATGTTCCATACTCTTCTTCATCTCACTTAACCAATATAACCTTCCTCAAATCTTCCCACTACTATTTAAGGGACTACAAAAAATGCGCCTAAGAAATTATACAAATTACACAAATCATTCTCAATTATTAAACCAAGTTCTGTGTATACACCATTGCATCAGTACTTGCAATTTCTTCCATACAAGTTGCAGGACACACCTTAAACTGCAAAATGTCAAGTACAGTCCAAATTTAACCAGAAGCAAATATTGGAGAAGAATCTAAATACATAGAATGGTATAATATATAAAAGATGTTTAAGATATTTCCTTTTCGTTGAAAAGAAGTACATTGAAATTTGAAAGAGTGGACCAACACAGGATACTTGGTTTCTTCTAATATTTGAAGTTCATCTTTATGCTACACCTGTAGTTTAAAAAAAGGTAAAAACAAAAACAAACAAACAAACAAACAAAAACTTGTCTGTGGCCTACTGCATACTGTTCCCCTAGACATTTAAAGCCTAGCACTTGAGGTTCTGCCCCGCCTCGCTGTGCCCCACCGGGCCAGGGGGCACCCCACTGGGGGGGGGGCACGGTCAGCCCAGTGAGTGGCAGGGGCTCCAAACCCCCTGAGTCCAGTGGGTGGGGGCACACCCCAGGGCTGGGCAGAGGGGAGCTGCTGCAGCCCGCTGGGGGCCCGCCTCTCACCGGTTCAGCACCGGGAGCAGGGCAGGGACAGGGTGGCAGCCAGGTAGCCTTTCTGCAGAGGGCTGGGCCTTTGTATCAAAATGTCAGGTGCGTGTCTCTTGACCCCGCAGACCCACTCAAGGGAGTAACTGTAGATAACAAAGATGAGCACACGGAGTGTTCACTGATGATAGGAACCAAGAATGGGGACCACCCAGTGAGGTCTTGAGGGAGGCCTTGGAGGAAGCCCCAAGCAAGCAAGGGAGAAAGCAGCAGGGCCTCCGTTGGCATCTTCTCTGGGCAGGGGGACATCGCCCCAGCATGAAGCCAATCCCTTGGGAAACTGAGGCCTGAGCAGGAAGGCACATTGCAGAGCCTGGTTGCAGAACTAGGGCCACACCCTGCCACCCTAGCCACATGCATCCCGGTCCGTTCTGACCACTCTTCCACCCTACCCCTCCCAATTCCCACCACCCAGTGCTACATAGGGCAGTGTTGTCTGAGAAGTGCTTATGACAGACCTGCTCCTGGTGCCCATTGTCGAGTAATGAAAATGGAACACCCCAGAATGTGGAGCTAACATCCCAGAGTCACCCCAGCCCACATTCGAGGGAGTGTGCACAGCAGTCCTCAGCTAAAACATCTGCTCAGGGACTTCCAGTCAGGATGGCATAATAGACAGTCCCCAACATCACTCTTTCTCACAAATCAACTAATTTACAACTACAATAAAGCAACGACAGCCAAGCTGGGGCTACTAGAGCTCAGGGGAAGAGGAGGCAAGACCTACAGAGTGCATGAAAGGCAGGAGAAGTCACGATGAGAGAAAGAAAAAACCATTCAGACTGTTTGAGCCCTGGCTGTGTCCAGGCTGGAGCTGCTGAGTGCATGGAGCAGAAGCTGGCAAAAGCCGCAGCTGTGCCCTACGGATGAAGTTGCTTGGAGGCGGCAGGGGAGAAGAGGGCCTTGGTGACCCCCAGGCCAGTGAGACCACTAGTAGGGTTCCCATGGACCCCTGCAGGAGCAAGGAGCCAGAACAACTGAAAAAAGGGAGCCACTCAGGCTGGTGAGTCATTGCAAGGCACCAGCATATGGCCTGTCCCATGGGAAGCGTTTGGAGCACGGGTGGTGGGGGAGATGGGCCCACCAGGAGAACACTGGGACACAGCAAGGACAGCTGATCTGTACCCCTATCAGCAAAGGACCACTCAGAGGAGACTGGTCAGGATTATAGAATTGCATGGGGTGCAGTTTGCTGAAAAGACTCAGGCCCAGAACAGAGTTTCAGATCTCTCGAGAGCTGGAAGTACCTATACAGTCAACCATTAAAACCTGAGATGCACAAAAAGCCTTCCTCAGGGAATCAGCAGCAAAGCAGCAATCTAGGTCAACTGCACAGCTCAAGTACTGGTTCCCACAGGAACTTCTCCCATTTTAGAAGTAAGCAAAGGACAACAAATAGTTCCAGGGCAGAGTTTAAATGGTGGCAACAGCAAATAATCCAACAGAGAACCGAAAGAAAAATACCAAGTACCTGCAACCAGAGACAAAGTTTCATATTAACTAGTATAGGTCTTATTTCACCAAAGAACACCTACAACACATAGAAAGACTGGCAGTCCCCTTGGATACCAAGCCAGAAAGGGGGGAGGGCCAGGGGCATCAGCAATGCCCCCCGACACATGCAACCAATACTGAGGGTGGAGGATGAGGGCTTTGGCCACGGCCCCCCAACACCCGCAGCCAGCCCAGTGAGGACCACCAAGCTTCAGCAAGAAGGTCCCCAGGTTCCTGAGCTGGGACTGTTGGGGGCAAGGGCTTTTCCGCACCCCCCTGACCTCTGCACCCAGCCCAGCAATGACCACACCACCACTGGAAGCCCCTGGTCTCCCCTGTGGGAATAAGGAGAGTGCCACAGGCCTCAATCCCACCCCTCCTCCTCCTGCCTCCTTCCATCCCATTTCCTTCCCCTTTCCCCTCTCCCTTCTCTCTCTCCCTCCCAACTGCTCTGCAACAACATCCTAGAATGTAAAAAATAATATTAATAAAATTTCATTTCCTTTTAAAAAATAAAATAATAATAAAAAAAGGCCTAGCACTTTCTACAGCAATCTATACTTGTCAAACTAATTTCTTCTTTTCTGTTTTTCCTGTAGCCATTTTAGGCTAGCTGTCCGGGTTATTGTAAAAACTCCTAAATAAGTGGTGAGCAACCTTTAAACATGCACACCAATTCAGGAAAAATAAAATTATGTATTGATTAAAAGTCTTTTAAGATGTAATAAATGTATTAGGTGACCTAATATCTGTAACAGTGCCTTAACAATTTTTTATTTTGTATAATTAATGAAGATTTTCTTTTTGTGTGTATAGTTAAAACTTCAGAAACTACACAACTGGTGTGCATTACAATACTTGATTATAATACTGACCTTTTCAACAAACATTTTTGTTGAACAAGGCACTTTCAGAGCTTCTCTGTTTTACCTTTTCTTGACTTACTGTGGAAGCAACGTCATTGGAAAATGTAATTTGCCTCACTGTAGCTCTTGGAACTGAATTCTTGAAACAGTCTTTATTCCCCCACTCTTCCTCAGCTCCAATGCAGGCATGAGTATACTTAAAAATGTTCTTTTCTTAATCAAGAATTGTCATGGTTGTCAGGATATTGAGGAGATGAGGTCTCACTGTAGGGAAATGGAGGGAGATGGGAGGTCCCACAGGAGGAGGAGTGTGTGGAAGACACTGCTGAGTCTAGGCATACCAGCAGCCTCAGCGAGAGGCCAGGTGGGACCAAGGAAACACAGCCCACAATATATTACTTTGCCTGGAAACAAGGTGGGAATCGTAACCAAGTAGAGACACTTCAGTAATAGATGCAAAGGGAGAGATACACCCAAAGACCTAGCTAAGGAGGCATCCCAGGGAAGCCACAGACGATCAACGTTAACATCTGCCCAGCAGGACTCATCGGGTCAACAAAAAGGGAGAAGAAAGAAGCCTAAATTTGACTGAATATTTATACAAAATAGACGAAGTTTTAAACTAGAAGTGACTGAACTAATTTCACTAGAAATGTTAAGGGTTTTCTGCCACTACCAGACACAGGGGCTCATGAGAAATTTGAGTTGACTTACAGAAAAATGAAGTCACATTTCTGCACAATAGGAGATCTTAAATCTGGTACACTATCTATGTAGGTGCTCAGTTTTTTCACCTATAAAAGAGAATAATAATATCAACCTTAGATGTTTACCATATGGACTGAGCTAGAGTATTTAAAAGCAGCTGGTACACAGAGTGGGATTAGTTTTCTCAGCTATTCATATATTGTAAGCAGTTGTATGTAAGTGGTTTTCTTCATCCATTCCCTGCCTGAACTGATTCATTTGTCAACCCTCCCCACTTATCTACCCTTTCATGAAATTGCCCTTTCATGAAATTGAAACACCTCTCAATCCTTTGAATCACCAGCTAAACGAAATTGTTAAATGTCAGATGCACATGGAATTGATAACTTCAGGTGAGCAGGCAAAAGGATGCTACGCAGAGAGCTGACCTTCTCAGGGAAAGGACTACCTTTGTTTAGAAGCACAGTTTCATTGGGTGTTTGGTTATTGTGAACGGGAATTTGGGGGTTTGGGGATTAAAAGGCAAGAGAAAAGAAGAAAGGAAGTGGGAAGACAGGGAACAAACTCTTGAGGCTGAATCATGGTAAACTGGGACTTTCTGAGGAGGATAGTGACAGGAATAATGGGAGGCATATAGGAACAGAAATGACCAACCCTCAACTTAACAGGTTTTTTGCTGGCCCAGGAGCCACATGGGATTTTCATCTTAAATTACCCTGTATACATCTTCTATGTGCTTAAGCTTATGTCAGTGGTAGGTGAAAATGTAGAGGAATTAGGGCATTGTATAGCTGAGGCACAAGACTGCATGTCCAAGAGGCAAAAAAAAAAGAAGGTGGACAGAGAATTCAACAGGATGTGGAGCCAGAGAACACCCAGTTCCTCATTCCACATCATTAAAAAAACTCTTGTGCATATGACATGGGACCTTGGTCTTCCCACCTCATGGGGGATGAACATTTCAGACATATTTATTTAAAGTATTTGTACGAATAAAAGTGTTTAGACATCAGAGGCTATATTGACCTCAGCATTTGGAGAACATGGGTCATGTGAAGAGCTGCTGTCCCAGACAGATGAGCCATAGAGAGGAATTCCAATCAAAATCATTCTTTATAACTCCTTGAATTCATAAGCCCTACTTTGGCACCTTGCAAATTATAGGGTTTCAAAAAAATATTTATTGTTTAGAAAAGAAAATACAAATCTAGATGTTTTTACAAATAGAGTCTGATTTTACCATTTTAATTGGTTGTTACTCAATTCTTAACCGGTTATCAACCATTTAAGGCAAAATAGAAAAAAAAAAAAACCCATAAAATCTCAATTTGGGACTTCAGGTTCCGGTCCAGTCTGTAAGAAGGTTGGAAGACATCACTCCTGTCTTCACACACAAAAAAGTTGAAAAAACTGAAAATAAATAACTCCTCTTAGATCTATCAGAGAACTGATGTCACAGGGCAAACACTGTCCTGAAAGCTACGGAGAGAGGCAAATACAGAGATTAACAGAACAGCTTCTGGGAACAGAAGCTGCTGCTGGAGCCATCAACTGGTAGGAGCACGTACAGGGTAATTGACTAATTGCTAGAGAATGAACAAGGAGTGGCTTGAGAGATAAAAATTCCTAAGAGCCCAGCCTCATGGGGACCTTCAGAGTGCTCACACAAGGAGAAACAGATAATCTGAATAGGTATACATCTGTTAAAGAAATTGAATCAATAATTTATACTGTTCCAAAGCAGAAACAACCAAGCCCAGATGGTCTCATTGGTAAATTCTATGAAACATTTAAGAAAGAAATAATACCAAATTCTCTACCATCTCTTCCAGAAAATAGAAGCAGAGAGAATACTTCCTAACTCATCGTGAGGACAGTATAACCCTAATACCAAAACCAGACAAAGACATCACAAGAAAGGAAAATTATATATCAATATCTCCCATAAACATAGATGAAAAAATTCTCAATAAAATAATAGCAAATTGAATCCAACAATGTATAAAAAGAATTACAAACCATAAGAAAGTAGAATTTATTCCAGGTATGTAAAACTGGTTCAAAATTTGAAAATCAGTTAATATAATCCATTACATCAATAGGCTACGGAAGAAAAATAATCTCATCATGTCTATAAATACAGTAAAAACATTTAACAAAATCTAACAGTCATTTATCTTACACCATACACAGTAATCAACTCAAAATGGATTAAAGACTTAAACATAAGACCTGAAGTAGTAAAACTCCTAGAAGAAAACATAGAGGGAAACCTTCATGGCATTGGTCATGGCAATGATTTCTTGACCAAGAAATCATAACACCAAAAGAACATGCAACAGAACAAAAATAGACAAATGGGACTAAATCAAACTGAAAAGCTTCTGCACAGCAAAGAAAGCATTGACGGAGTGAAAAGGCAACCTATGGAATGGGAAGAAATATCTGCAAACCATATATCTGACAATAGGTTAATCTCTAAAATATATAAGGAACTACAACAACTCAATAGCAAAAAAACTAATAAAAATGGGCAAAGGACCTGAATAGATATTTCTCCAAAGAAGACATCAAAATGGCCAACAGGTATGTGAAAAAATGCTCAAAGTCACTAATCAACAACGAAGTGCAAATCAAAACCACAATGAGATAACAATTCACACATGTTAGGATGGCTATCATGAAAAAGAGAAAAGACAAGTGTGGATGAGGATGTGGAGAAATTAGCACATTTGCACACTATTGATAGAATGCAAAATGGGAGAGCCACCATGAAAAACAGTACAAAGTTTTCTCAAAAAATTAAAAATAAAACTACCATATGATCTAGCAGTCTCACTTCTAGGTGCTTATCCAAACAATGAAATCAAGATCTCAAAGAAATATTAACACTCAGCTACAGTTCATTTCAGGACTTTTCACAATAGCCAAAATGTGGAAACAACCGAAATTCCATCAACAGATGAAGGGATAAAGAAAATGTGGTATATGCATAAAATAAAATATTACCAACCTTTAAAAGGAAGGAAATTCTGCAGTATGAGACAATGTGGATGAACCTTAAGGACATCATACTAAGTGAAATAAGCCACAGTTATAGAAAGACGAGTACTGCCTGATTCCACTTACATGAGGTATATTCAAATTCACAGAATCAAAGAGTGGAATGGTGGTAGTAGGGGATGGGGGTTGGGAGAAATAAAGAGTTATTAATCAATGAGCATAAAGTTTTACTCAAGCCAGATGAATAAGCTCTAGAGAGCTGCTGTATCACGTAATAGCTATAGTAAACAATAAGATACAGTCATGCACAACACAGCGCATTTTGGTAAACAGCGAACTGCATATATGACAGCAGTCCCATAAGATTATAAAACCTGTACCATATAGCCAACGTGTGTAGTAGGCTATACCATCTAGATCTGTGTAAGTACACACTATGATGTGCCCGCAATGACAAAATTGCCTAATGACATATTTCTCAGAATGTATCCCCATGGTTAAGTGACACATGACTGTACTGTACACTTAAAAATTTGTTTAGAGGGTAGATCGCACGTTAAACGTTCTTACCATGATAAAATAAAAAACCAAAGAAACTTAAGGGATCAACCAATCTAAAAAAAATCCAATGCTCAATCATGATAAAACTCTCAGCAAACTAAGAACAGAAGGTAACTTTCTCAACTTGATAAAGAACATCCACAAAAAAATCTATGGCTAATACCATACTTAATGGTTAGAACTAAATGCTTTCCCACTAAGATCAGGAACAAGGCAAGGATGCCCCTCTCACCACCCTTATTAAACATCATACTGGAAGTCCTAGCTAACATAGTGAGACAAGAAAAGAAAATAAAAGATATACAGATAGGGAAAAAAGACATAAAACTGTCTTTTTTTATGGATGACGTGATTGTTTATACAGAAAATCTCAAAGAATCAAAACAACAACAAAATCTTGGAACTAATAAGTTATTATAACAAGGTTGCAGTATATAAGGTTACAACAGTCATTTACTTTCTTATATACCAGCAATGAACAATTGAAATTTGAAATTAAAAGCATAGTACCATTTAATTAGCACAAAATATGAAATATTAAGTATACTTAGTATAAGAATGTATACTTAAGAATAAATCTAACAAAATATGCATGAAACCCATATGAGAAAAACTTTAAAACTCTGATAAAATATCAAAGAAAATCTAAAGAAATGGAGAGATATACCATGTACATGGAAAGGAAGACTCAATATTGTCAAGATGCTAGTTCTTCCCAATTTGATCTATAGATTCGATGCGATCCCAATCAAAATCCCAGTAAGTTATTTTGTAGATACGAACAAACTGATTCTAAAGTTTATATGGAAAGGCAAAGATCAGAATAGGCAACATAATATTGAAGGAAACAAACAAAGTGGGAAGACTGACACTTAACTAAAAATTTCAAATTTCAAGACTTCCAGACTTACTATAAAGTCACAGTAATCGAGACAGTCAGTATTGTTAAAATAATAGACAAGTAGATACATGGAAGAGAATAGAGAGCAAGCCCAGAAATAGACCCACATACATAAAGTCAACTGATCTTTGACAAAGTAGCAAAGGCAATTGAATGACAAAAGGGTAGTCTTTTCCACAAAGGTGCTATAAAAACTGAGCATCCACATGCAAAAATATGAAACTAGACACAATTCTTATACTTTTCACAATAATTAACTCAAAATGAATCAAAGACCTAATTATAAAATACAAAACTATGAAACACCTAGAAGATAAAATAGGAGAAAAAATAGGTAATCTTGGGTTTGGCAATTACTTTTTAGATACAACCCCCACAGTATGACTCATGAAAAAAAAATTTTTTTTTTCCATTAAGGACTTCTGCCCTACAAAATACACTGCTATGAGAATGAAAATACAAGCCACAGACTGGTATAAAAATCTTTACAAGACACACGTCTGATAAAGGACTGGTATCCAACAAATGCAAAGACATCTTAAAACTCAACAGTAAGAAAAAAATTTTAATGGGCAAAAGATTTGAAAAGGCACCTTACTAGGGAAGATACAGAGGTGGCAAATAAGCATATGAAAAGATGCTCAACATCACATGGCATCAGTGAATTGTAAATTAAAACAATGAGACACTACTACACATTTATTAGAATGGCTAAACATTGACAACACCAAATGCTGACAAGGATGAGGAGCAACATGAACTCCATTAATTGAGGGTGAGACTGCAAAATGGTGCAGTCACTTTGGAAGACAGTTTGGCAGTTTCTTTCAAAATTAAATACAGTCTTAACATATGATCCAGTACTTATACTACTTGGCATTTACCCAAATGAGTTGAAAACACGTCCACACAAAAATCCACACACAAGCGTTTATAGCAGCCTTATTCATAATTGCCAAAATATGGGAGCCACCAAGATGTCCTTCAATTGGTGACTGGATAAACAAACTGTGGTATATCCATATAAAGAATATTATTCAGTGATTAAAAAAAAAAAGAGCTATCATGCACAAAGAGACATGGAGGAAACTTAAAATCATATTGCTAAATGAAGGAAGCCAACATGAAAAGTCAACATACTGTATGATTACAACTACATGACATTCTGGAAAAGGCAAGATTATAGAGAGCATAAAAAGATTAATGGCTGCCAGTTGTTCGGAGGGAGCAACAGATAGGTGGAGCAAAGAGTGTAATTAGAGCAGTGAAGCTATTCTGTGTAATATTGTAATAGTGAACATATATCACTATACGTTTGTCAAAACCCACTGAATACACAAAACGAGTGAACCCTGATGTAAACTTTAGAACTTTAATTAGTAAAATATCAAGCTTGGCTCATCAACTGTAACAAATGTACCACACTAATGCAAGATGTTAATGGTAGGGAAAACTGTAGGTGGAGGATAATATGGGAATACTCTGCAATTTTCTCTCAGTTCTTCTGGAAACCTCAAGCTACTCTAAAATATATATGCATAGACCACACACATATATACATATACATGTAAGTATATATATATATATATATATATATATATACATATACATACTATACACACATATATAAAGGGTTTTAAGCAGGAGATTAATACCTCGGTTTCAATTTTTTAAAAAAGAGGTTAAAAAAGGCAGACAATACTAGGTATTAGTACTGACCAGTGTATAAATTGATACAAACTGCAGTATCTACTAAAACTAAAAACATTTATGACCCCGTAATTCCATTTCTAGGTACATAGCCAACAGAAAACTATACATATGTTCAGCAAAAGCCTTGAACGAGAATTTGTAGAGCCTCACTGCTCTTAACACCCCAAATCTGAGAACTACCTAAATGTCCAAGGGTGATAAACAAATAAACAACAGGCTGCTACTACACAACATTTAGAATAATAAAGTAAACAGTATAGATGAATCTCACAAAAGTATTGAGCGAAGGAAGCAGACACAAAGAATTTAATATTGCACGGTCGCATTATGTAAAGTTCAAAAACAACCGAAAGTAATCCGTGTTGTTAGAAGACAGAATAGTGGTCACCCTCATGGATTAAGCGACTGGAAAGGGGAGAGGGAGATGTTGGAGAGCTGGCAGTAGCCTGTTTCTTGATCTGGATGCTAAGTAGGTGAGATCAGTTTGTGAACAGTCATCAAGCTGAGGATCTTTATCTATAATACAGTACAATAAAATGGTTTTAAAAAGTCATGTAGGGGCATTTCAGCTCCTTCCCTGGAGGTACCAGTGACATGTCCAGCACCTGGACTCTGGGTGCTGAATCAGCAGAACTCCTCCAGGCTCCAGAGATTATCCCACACAGTCAAAATAATGAAGACCTTGAATCACCCCAACATTGTGAAATTATTTGAAATGACAGAGACTGAGGAAACACTTTACTTTGTCATGGAGTATGCTAGTGAAAGAGAGATGTTCAATAATTGAGTGGATGGTGGCAGCAGGAAAAGAAATAGTCCCACGGCAAATTCCACCAAGTAGAGTCCACTGTGCAGTACTGCCACTAGAAGGGTATTGTCCACAGAAAGCTAGAGGCAGGAAACCTGATGGTGGATGCTAACGTGAACATGAACTTTGGCAACAATCTTGATACCTTGTCTGGCAGCCCCCTTGTGCTGCCCTGGAACTCTTCCAGGACAGAAGAGTTGCCCCGCAGTGGATATGTGGAACCTGGAGCCATCCCATATACACCGATCAGGGATTCCTGCCCTGTGACAGGCAGAACTTAAGAAGCCGGGGGAGCGGTACTGAGTGGAGTATACCATATTCCCTTCAGCTTGCTGATGGAGTTAAAGGGCTGCTAGAAATTTCTCATCCTCAAACCTAGCAAGAGAGGTTCGTTAGACCAAATCATGAAAGTTTCATGAATGAATGTGCCCTTTTGAAGATGACAACTAAAACCTTACATTGAGCCTCTCCCTGACTACAGGTCTCTGGTGGGCTGAGGCAATGGTGCCTATGGACACACAGTGTAAGGCGGGGTGGGAGAAGCAATAGCAGGAACTGGAGGCTGTCAAGACTGTCTGCCCTGAGTCCATATCTCCAGGTAGAGGCATGGGTGGGGGGTGCATGGCGCTCCCCTCACAGAGTCCATCAATATTTACTTTTCAGAGAAATTTGTCCAAAATATATCTTTAATAAACCAGTAAGTAACCACAGGCACAACTGCATAATATTATTTTACTAGAAAATATGAGAATGTAAATTCAGAGGAAGGTCTGGTATACTTTACCTTAAGATGTTAATGGTCATTATTTGCGGGTGGTGAGAATATGGGGGTTTGGACACTGGTATCTTCAAATTTGCACATGACATGAAAATACTGCTTTTGAAAATCAGTTGTCATTTACTTTGGAGAACGTCCTTCAATTTGGGTTGTCTGATGTTGTCTCATGATTAGATTGAGGTTATAACATTTTGGGAGAAAAAAATCCCACAGTGCATTGTTATTTTTTTGTAATAAAGAAATACTATTATAGTGTTAAAATGAAATCCATGTAGAGAAGGCATTGTGTTCCAAAAAAAAAAAAAAAATTCAAGGCAAAAAATACACTTGACAAACAAATCATTCTAAAAATGAGCTCAATATTCTTAAGGTGGGTAAATGGAGAATCAGCCTGGAATTTGCCATAAAAACAAGCAGAAGTCACACTACTCACACTCCAAAAATGATGAGCAGACACTGAGGCTCAGACACTGTAACTGCACAAAGTATCGACACATGGTGCTGCTTTGGGATACCCCATAACTTTCATGAGGGTCCAAGTGACATGCTAATGAGACAGGCAGAATCAGTTTGTATGACAGTCATGGCAGGGAGGGGTGTGCTTCAGAGCTGGGGTGCAGCTGTTGGACTGTGACAGCTGAAATTCCTGACTGTCTCTTCAAGGTTCTACTTGGAGGAAGAACCTGTAACAGAGTACACGGTCTACTCTTATACAAACCCCTAGCGCATCTCATGTGTACAGTTAGTAGATCACGTTATTTTTCCCCCCTGTATGTGATAAATCATATATTCTTTAGGACTCTCGATTCATATGTTGAACATAAATGATCTGCTTAGTATTTGTTTACTGCAAGAATCAGACCTACTGTAATCTCTTTTTAGGATGAACATTAATCCAACTCTGTCTGGAAAAATTATACAATTCATTACCATAAGTAATCTCTATTGTACTCTGTGCTTAACCTTCATTTTTTCCCCAGTCCTATAATCTCGCAAATCCACTGGTGGTATGTGATTGGCATCTGGTGTTCACACAACCTCTGCCTCACAATGAATAAATGAAAAATCCCCAAATAAAAATGTCACTTTCAGGTTATCAATGATTCAACTCTCTACTTTGGGAACTTTTTAACCACTCTAGAAAAACCTGTTAACTTTGGTCTAGAGACCACTCTAGAAAGGTCTGAAAGAGTAAATAAGATGTTTCCGCTTTAAATGTTTTGGCTCTTTCAGGATGGCAACTGACTTAAAACTTCATTTAATTGCCTGATAGCAAAGATATTCACTGTTCAAACACTTCTGATCAAAGCATTTCAGTGGCAAAGTAAAAGCAAGCAATGATGAATGGTCACAAATTTCTCCATTTCTGACATAGAATCAGAGCAAAACCAGTGTGAACGTGACTAAATATATCCTCACACCTCAGGCATAACTCTTCAAGCCATATACTAGTAGATGTCTAAACATCAATTCATCTACGCAATTTTGTGATCCAAATAAAGCTTTGTATGTAGAATGTACCTTGTAAACTCAATTCCATTAGCAGATTTATACTAATGCCTTGATCAAGTGAGTGATCTGTAAATGCTTCTTTGGATAAGAAGCCAAACCACATCATCAGTGTAGGATTTCACTCAGAGAAGTCTACGATTGTTTGTTTGTTTGCTTTTTAAAGCTGGGAGGGGTTCCCAGGATGGCACCATGAAAATAAGGTATATTATTTTAATCTCCAGCAGGCCCCACAAACAATGAACAACGATACCACTGGAGATCTTTACGACTTGACCCTGTGTAGTAGGGTGTAGTTGAAGCTCTCATCCTTTCTCACGTGCATTACTCCAACAGCCTCCTGACTAGCCTCATCACACTGAACGAGGGTACTGGAGCCACATGGTGTGGTTCTGATCCCAGGCACCACCAATTCCCAGCTTGGTGGCTATGGTTAATTTATTTATCTTTGCCTCTGGTTCTTCATCTGTAAAATGGATATATGACTGTACTTTCCTTATGTGAGAATTAAATAAGTCATGAATATAAAGAACTGAAAGCAATGATTTGCACATAGTGAGCACTCAAAATATTAGTTGCTATTATTATTATCATCATCATATTATCTTCACCTGGCATCATCTAAAATAAAAATCTAATCATGGCTCTCTCCTAAAGTTTCTTTCCTAAAAGTTTTTAATGAAGTACCAATATTTAAGATTTTCTCACTTGCTTGAACACTTCCTTTATTTGTCTAATTTAGATTTTGTTTAAGGCTGCCATATATGATTTGCTGGTCACAGGATAAGGCACTAGAATAACCCGCCTAATTTGAAAGGAACTATAACTTTTCAGGCTATGTATTCTCTGAGAGAACACACTCATAGAGGAACAAAAGTGGCTCCAAAGAGTACTGGATTTTAGGAGAAAGCCAGTCAAAAATATTTAAACAGACTAGACAATTCTAAAAGAGGAAAGTCAATTCATAATTGAAAGTTATATCAACTCCTTAATTAAAATAGAAAACCATGCAACTGAATTTGTAATTTCTGAGATGCTCAGTTGCTAATTTATTTTACAGATGGGATTTGATTGGCCTCCATGGAAGAGATATCAATTCCACTAACTCATCATTTCATACATTTGATTAAATCATTTGATTTTGAAATGTTTAATCAGAAGTTAGAACCCACAGTTTTGTGTAAACTAAGTTATAACAGAGGACTAGCCCAGAAAGCCCTGGTAGTAACAATATAGAGATCCATGCCAAGGATGTTTAAATGCATGCTCAAGCGATCAAATGACATTTTATCAACCCAAGCCACTGAAGAAACAAAGTTCCAAATTCTGCAGGCCAACACTAAAATAATCAAACACAGCTTATCAGAACCGTAGGAAAGACAATTCAAGGGTACTCTAGTTTGCTGAGATGGAAAGCTAATGAAGAGCCTGAGGACCATATGTTACACCTGCTTCATAATATGATAATTCATAACCATATTTTAATATTAGATAAACTATTAACATAGCAAAAACTAATAATATCTTTTCATTTGTAACACAGCACATGGCACTGCTGAAGGCAATGTTTTGATCTTATGAGTTAGAGGGCTTTTACAAAAGGGAAAATACCATTCTTTTCCAAAGGTCAGTTCCTTACTCTGGCTGATGATTTTAAGTCACCGCATAAACAGAGTGTATGAATACTTCAGGAAATCCATCATCAGCAATACTGGAACATAAAACAAAGAAGTCTACTTACAGAAATCACTAAGGTTTGCAAATCCTGAAATTCTATTAGAGACAACCTTTTACATCCTTTACTCATGCTACTCTGTCTTACCTGCACCCTCCCACTTGTATTGTGAAATGAATTTTCAATGTTTATACCATTATCATTATTAAGAGAGTATTCAATTGCTTTGTTTTTGCATTTGCCTTGTTTTCTGTGTACTCATCACTAATTCTTATCAATCTCTTTCAGTACTCTACATTCTCAATATGGTCAGACATATGGTCCTGTAATTTCCATATAGCTCCTCTCCTATTTTCCATCATTTTTTTCTTTTGCTTCACTTTCTTGACTTTATCCCTTTCACAGATCATTTTATTTCTACTCTTAGATTTCTAATTTCCAAGAGTTCTTTTGTACTCATTATATCTTAACAAAAACTGCACTCTGTTCTTGTTTTATGAATGCAATTTTCTTTTCTTATCTTTCTAAGACTTAAACATAATTCTTTAGGATGTTTTCCTGTTCCTTGAATTGCCTATTTTCTCCAAGTCTTTTTTTTTTTCTGTTTCTTTGTTATGTTTTCTCTTTCATGATGAAAAATTTCCTTAATATCTCATGATCTCTAGCTTTCTTTTACTTTTGAAATAAAGCTCCGTGTGTGTTGGTAGGGTTGGTGGATTTTAACATATGGTCTCCTCTCTTTGCTAGTTACTGGGTTAGGTTGTATCTTTTTATTTTAATTTTGCATTGAGAACTTTGGAGATAGAACAGGCATACAAATATACACAAGTACATTTCCTACAAAGATTAACCAAATTTGAATTTTTCTTAATTATAATTTTTGGAAATTATTGTCAAAGTTGTTTGGAGCAACATTTGTAGATAATAAATTTTTTAGTTTATATTTATGAAGATTTTTAATAGATAGAAGATGTTAGGGAATGCTGGCGTTAGAAATAAGGAAAGACGGAAAGATGATGTGCTCTATAGATATGCAATCGTCAATTCCAGGGTAGAATAATGGACTTTATTATTTCACTGTGCTGTTCCCAAAACTACTCCAACATTCTTTAAGTGATATTAACTTGTTTCAGGGGCTGGGAGGATTAGGGAGAACGGCAGAGAGAACTAGGGTAAAGCAATACACAGATGTTCTAACTTCCAATGGAGTAATGTACTAATAAACTCATAATTATTTAAAAATATCGTAGGTCAAAAATGCACTTAATATACCTAACCTACCGAACATAATAGCTCAGCCTAGCCTACCTTAAATGTGCTCAGAACATATACGTTAGCCTATAGTTGGGCAAAATCAACTAACACAAAGCTTATTTTATAAAGTATTGTATTTCTCAAGTAACTTATTGGATACTGTACTGAAAATGAAAAGCAGAATTGGTTGTATGGGTGAATGTTTAAAGGAGTATTAATCATAATAGCCCAAAACTAGAAACAATGAAAATGTCTATTAACTAGTGAATGGATAAACAAAATTTTGTATATCTATACAATGGAATATTACTTAGCAACAATAACAACAACAAAGAACAAATCACTGAAACATGCAATAACATTGATAAACTTCAAAAGAATTATGCTAGGAGAATGACTCAAGATTCCATTCATATGAAATTTCTAGAAAAGTTAGAAATAGAGGCAGAAGGCAGCTCATTGCTCTCTTGGGGTTGAGGGATTAAATACAAACAGGCAAAACAAATTCAAGGGAGTGATAGAAGTGTTCTAAACTAGACTGTGGTAGGTTGCACAACTGTACCAATTAACTAAAATTCACCTAATTGCTCACTTAAAATGGATGAATTTTATGATATGTAAATCATATCTCAATACACCTGCTGAAAAAATATGAGACACTTTCCATGATTAATTTTATATTTCAATTATCAAACAAGTCTCTAAACAGAATATATCATTCCAAAAATTATATTTAAATTTCTGTTTTTAGGTAAAGAAAAAGCAAAGGTCACTATATAGAACTTAAAAATTAGGCTTAACCTTAGATTTTGTTGGCAGTTTTTGTACCATCTCTATATATGAAGAAACAGTTTGATCTTATTTTCCAAACAAAACACTCTTTTCTAATGATTTTACTGAACAATCTATACAACTTCTGCAAAATTCCTTAAGTAGAATAGGGCCCTGAAACTGGAAGAGATTTGGGAGAATTTTGCAATTCCTTGTGAGCTCCACAAATAAGGACACAGAATCAGAGAAGTAAAATAACTTGCTCAAAGTCACACAGCAAAAAAGTAGCAAAAAAGATCAGGCACCAGGTCTCCTGACCTGCAATCTAATGATTTGTTTTTCTGTACAACATTATCCAAGGAAAGACAGGTAAATGTCATGGTTAAGTGATTCCTGACTCTCTGAAATCAGATTTTTCTCTTTCTTATATGTTTTGTAGTTGCAATGAACCCAGAGGTGATAATGTTATAAAGTAAATAAACATAAGATGTTATCTCCCATAGGGCAACTTCTGTTTGTGGCTAAATGAGCCAAGATGAAGAAACACTTCAAATAAAAGACTCAGCTGGAGTAACATAGCGAAGAGGCTGCTTAGCTTGAAAGGGAGTCTGGCACATAGCCACTGTGATTCATAAACTATAATATAATAAACTTGTATGAACAAAAATCTAATTTCCATATTCAACACTGGTTACCTGAATGAGCCATATGAGAGCTAATTTTTGGAAACAACATTAATTCTCTGGAAACAAAATGAGCCACTTGATACCAGCTAGAGTGTGGTAGAAAAAGGGTTTTCAAGTCCTACATCCCATCATACCATTCCAAGAGGTATCTCTAGGAACTTCTTAAATTTTATCTTAGTCTAGTTTAGTGTCTAGTCTTATTTTTTTATTGCCTCAGGTTTTTAAAAGTATACAGGTGGCCCTCCATATCTGTGGGTTCCACATCCACAGATTCAATCAACCACGGATCAGAAATATGAAAAAAAAAAAAGTAATACAAATAAAAAACAATACAATGTTACAACTATTTACACAGCAATTGCATTTTATTAGGTACTATAAGTAATCTGGAGATAATTTAAATTATACAAGAGTATAGGATATATTCAAATACTATGCCATTTTACATCAGAGACTTGAGCATCTGCAGAGTTTGTTATCTGCAGGGGTCCTGGAACCAATAGTCCATGGATACTGAGGGAGAACTGTAATACAAAAACCAAGCATCTGAAGCAAAAGAAAAGAAAGATGAGGACATCTGAGTCTCAGAAAAGTTTCAAAGTCTTCAATACCACCAACTAAGAGAGCTCCATTATTTGTAGCAAAGTGATAAAGAGACTAAAGAATTTATGGCACCAAAGTTCTTAGAGACCTGAACCAGTGATATTTTCTCAAAAAGGGTCAGGCAAGTGAATTCTTACCAAAATCTCAGTAAAGCCTTTCAAACAAGAAATATGAGGACTTGATAGTCCTTACACATAAATTTGAAAGAAATATCTTAAGAGCTGTGGTAGATTGTCGTAGTGCTCAAAATATCCACTCTCCTCCTTGCAGAACCATTATAAATTGATGCCCCTTGCTCGCCAGGCTTAGTCCTATGGCTTCCCGTGGCTAATGAACTGTGAGCAGCGACACATACCATTTGCCACCAGGAGCTTTATGAGCCATCACATGATTCTAGTATGTTCCCTTCCTATTGCCACAAGTCAAAAAATGTCCCACACAGAAGATTCTCCTTAAATTTGGAAACTGGAATGAAGACAATAACTCATGGTGAACATACAGACAAACAAAAACATAATCTCTCAGTTGTAAACTGTGGAGCTATTTGCTGCTACAATGTAACCTAGCCAAAGATAACTGATAACAAGAGATAAATAAAAAGAGTTTTGCTTTAGGTAATAAACTACATGGTTCTTTGCATCCCTCACACTGATCGCAAAATTAAAGTGTTGATATATACGTCTATTATTCTAGATCAATGTTTTGTAAACACTTTTGATCCAGTGTGTACATTATGATGTAATACACGTACACAACTACAGATATACAAATATGTAGACATAACTAAAAGTCTCAGGACAATACTTCCTATGTGTTATGTACTCTGATATTTTCTCTCCTATTTTATTTTTTAAATGATTTTCTGGAACCGACTAACTTGGTTTCAAATAACACTAATGGGTCACAATCTGTTGTCCTACTTACTACCCAGGGTCCACCTTGTTGTATTATCCCTAAATGTGTCTTCCTATTATTTTCTTTCTCCCAAATTTTAATGCAACACTATTTGACCTTGGATTCATTGTAGAATCACCAGGAAAGATTTTTTAAAATACTGCTCCCCAACCTCAGAAATGGTGATTTATTTTATATGGGCTGGAAACCATTAATTTAACATTTTTTAATTAATCACTGGTTCCTCACTCAGAGAGAGTGAAGATGAACCTCACTCTCAGCTCACTCTCAGCAAGAGAATGAACCATCATTGCACAGTGTGGCTGAGGCCTGCAGTATGCAGGTAATGCATCTGATGTGAACTGTCTCTGGGATAATGAGCATAATTTTAACCTCTTGTTGAACACTCAAATTACAGTTAGCTCCAGAACATTTTAAAATAAATTGTTGTAGCACACATGTAATTGTCAACTTGCATATAAATCATTTGGACATATACTTGTTTTATACTAACAGGCATACTTTGGCTCCTGGAAATCTGCCACCTTAATTTGGCCTCCCAGTCACAGAAGATCCTGAAAGTGTATCTTATCTGGTCATACAGTCGTGTATTAGAGTTCTCCAGTGAAACATAACCAATAAAATTTATATGTGCATATAATAAATATCTATCTATTAATTTATTATTATGAGGAATTGACTCAGGTGATTTTGGAGGCTGAGAAGTCCCATGATCTGTGGTCTGTAAGCTGGAAACCCAGGAAAGCTGATGGTGTAATTCAGCTGACTCCAAAGGCCTGAGAAACAGAGGAGTTGATGGTATAAATCCCAGTCTGAGATCAGGAGATAAGATGAGATGTCCCACTCAAACAGAGAGGCAGAAAAAAGGGGGCTAATTCCTCCTTCCTTCACCTGTTGTTCTATTCCGGCCCCTGATGGATTGGATGATGCCCAACCACACTGGGAAGGGTAATCAACTTAAATGAGTTCACTGACTCAGGTGCTAAGATCATCCAGAAACACCCTTACATTTACAGACACACTCAGAAACAATGTTTAATCTGGGCACCAGTGGCTCAGAAAGTTGACGCATAAAACTAACCATCACAAGTTCCTTTTAGATGCCAATGATTTCAGACGAATTATGGCTACTTGTAGCAATCTCAATTAGCTGACTGATCCATTAATCAATTCAAACAATTACTCTGTACTCGCGTCAAGCATTCTGATAGGTGACAAGGACACGAGGAAGAACAAGAGGCACAGGATCTTCCTGCAAGAGCTCAGTGTTAATACAAGTGGGTGTAGGTGCAAGGGTACTTCAAAAAGTTCCTGGAAAAAATAGAATTAAAAGCTAATAGGAATCTTTCCCTGAACTTTTTGAAGTATCCTCATATATACAAAAAGATAACTAAGATACATTGTAGTGACTTGTAGTGACAGGGGTTATTCTGAATTGGGTGCTCTACCTTGTAATTTCTTTCTTAGTTTGATTCAGCTTTTCTAAGGAGCTTCTGTATTTCATTTTTCATTGTCATCATTCTCCAATGAATTTAATGCCTTAGTCCATGCATCTGAGCCTCTTCCCTGTGTATCTGGTCTCCAAATACCCTCGCCAAAGGAATATTGTTGCTCAAAAGAAATGCAGTGACTGTACCTGTCCTGGCCACGCATACATACACTCATATCCCCACATGAACGTGCAACCTCCGCGATAGTTTATTTGCAATCCTGCGGGATGTGCTCACATTGTTTCTCAACACGTGTCATTAGACATTATTTAACTTCGGAGCCTGTTAAATGATGCCGTGATGGCCCCTTGCTCGTTGCTAGTTCTGCATCTCTGTACAGTAGAACTTAGAATATTTAATTCATTCTGTTTTTCTCTAGCCTCTGCTAGTAACTGGAAACTTTGTAATAATTATTTTTATTTATATTGATAATATGCATACCACAAAGTGGCTGTGTTAAAGTTAGTTTAATGAAAGGTGTGGGAATACCTTTCCAATGTTTAATCTAGAAAATACTACACAAATTTCTCAAAATTTAATTCTCCAAAATGCAAATCGCAGTTTCTGCTGAATGGGATATGTAAGATTCAACTGGTTAGTAGATTTCACATTCTAAAATCATCAACTGTTAGTCTTCCAAGTGACCTGGGGTACCTTATCATAGCCAAGAAGAATTAACATCAGCCTTTCATATCCACATGTTGCAGAATCTGTGTGTTTTTTAAATTGTGGTAGAAAACATGTATTATTAAATTTACCATCTGTATTAGTCCTTTTTGTGTTGCTATAACAGAAATACCAGAGACTGGGTGATGTATAAAGAGAAACAAAATTTATTGCTTACAGTTTCTGAGGATGGGAAGTCCAAAGTCCATCTGGTGGTGGTGACAGTGACCTAGGGGTCTCACATTGCAAGATGGTGGAAGCAGAGAGACAGAGAGACTCTCCTCTTCTTTACAGCCCTCGGAACTATATGCCCCTGACCACCATTTTTAATCCATTCACTACTGCACGGTCCTACAATCCAATCACCTCTTCAAGCCTCTTCAAGGATCCACCTTTCAATTACCATAGCAAGATTTCCTACCCTCTTAACAGTCACAGTGGGGGCTAAGTTTCTAATACATAAAGCTTGGAGAACACAATTCAAGCTTCAATGAGTTTTGGGGGGACATAATTCAATCCACTACATTCCACCTCTGGCCCCCTAAAAGCCATGTCCTTTTCACATGCAAATACATTCATTTCATCTCCAGGGTCTTAACTTGTTTCAGCTAAAAAGTCCAAAGTTCAAAGTCTCATCTGTGAATTCAATATAAGTTATCTACTTCCAAGATACAATGGTGGGACAAAAAAAAGGGTATATATTCCCATTCCAAAATGGAGAAATAGGCCAAAAGAAAAGGTACCAGGTCCTAAACAAGTCCAAAACCAAGCAGGGCAGGGATTAAATCTCAAAGCTGGCAAATCAGGTATCTTGACTCCATGTTCGATGTCCTCTGCATGCTGGTGTGGGGGTTGGATCCCAAAGACCTTTGGCAGCTCTGTTCCTGTAGCTTTCCTGGTCTCAGGCCACACTTGAGCTCTCCCAAGCTGGTGTTCCACACTGGTCACTCCATAATTCCGGGGTCTCCATGGCAGTCCTGCTCTCACAGCTCCACTAGGCATGGCGCTGATGGGGTTTCTCTGCTGCAACTCTGGCCCCATGTTTCCACTCAGCATTGCTCTAGTGAAGGTTGTCTGTGGTGAATCCGCCCCATGACAGATCTCTTCCTGGGCCCTCAGACTTTTCCATGCATCCTCTGAAATCTGGGTGGAGGCTCCCAAGCCTTCATAGCTCTGGCATTCTGTGAGCCTGCAGACCTAACACCACGTGGACACTGCCAAGGCTTCTGGCTTGCATTTTCCAAAGCTGAGGGTCCAGCCACACCTGGGGCCAATTTAACCACAGCTGGGGTAGCCAAAGAAGCTGGGGTGCTGGTGCTGGAAGCAGCTTCTTGCAGTGACCTTGAGCAGCAAGCCCATGGAGGGTGCCTCAAGCCTGTTCCCCAAGACCATTTTGTCTTTCTGGGCCTTTAGGCCTGAGATGGAAGGGTTGGCCCCAGGGTCTTCTGCAATGCCTTCAGGGCATTTTCTCCTTCTCTTAATAATCCCTTTCCTTTGTGCTAATCTTCTTAGCTAATGGTCGCTGAGCTGCACCATTGCATGCTCTCTGCTTCTCTACCACATGGCCAGGCTACAAAATTTCCAAATCTTTACACTCTGCTTCCCTTTTAAATTCTGGCTTCACATCATGCCTTTGCTGCCATAACTCAGTGTAGGCTGTTACAAGTAGCTATGCAGCTTCCTTAATGCTTTGCTGCTTTGAAATTTCTTCCGCCAGATACTCTGGTTCACAACTCCTAAGTTCCAACTTGCACAAAGTCCTAGGGCATGAACACAATGCAGCCAAGTTCCTTGCCAGTTTACAGCAATGGTGATCTTTGTCCCAGTTTCTGATAAACTCCTTATTTCTATCTGAGACCTCTTTAGAAGGGTTTTTACAGTCCACATTTCTATCAGCATTCTGCTCGCCACTACATAACCAGTTTCCAAGACATTCTAAACTTTCCCTCATCTCTTTGTCTTCTTCTGAGTCCTGCAAACTCCTCCAAACTTTTCCCATTACCCAATTCCAAAGCTGCTTCCACATCTTCAGGTATCTGTATAGCAACACCCCACTCCTGGTACCAATTTTCTGTATTAATCCTTTTTGTGTTGCTATAACAGAAATACCTGAGACTGGGTGATTTATAAAGAGAAACAAAATTTATTGCTTACAGTTTCTGAGGCTGGGAAGTCCAAAGTCCATCTGGCGGCGGCAACAGTGACCCAGGGTCTCACATTGTGAGGTGGTGGAAGCAGAGAGAGCAGAGACACAGAGAGAAAGATTCTCCTCCTCTTTTAAAGCCCTCAGAACCAAACCCCTGGCCACCATTTGTAATCCACTCACTGCTACACAGTCCTACAATCCATTCACCTCTTCAAGGCTCTACCTTTCAATTACCATAATAAGATTTCCCACCCTCTTAACAGTCAGAGTGGGAGCTAAGTTTCTAATACATGAAGCTTAGGGAAAACAATTCAAGCTTCAATGAGTTTTGGGGGGACATAATTCAATCCACTATACTATCTCAACTATTTTTAAGTGTACAGTTCAGTAGTATTAAGTATGTTTACATTACTGTGCAATGAATCTGTAGAATGTTTTTCATCTTGCACCAATAAAACTCTATACCCACTAAACACTGATCCCCCTCTCCTTCCCCTCAGGCCTTGGCAGTCAACTTTCTGCTTTGTTTCTATGATTTCTACTACTTTAGATACTTCATATGAGTGGAATCATACAGTATTTGTCATTTTGTGACTGGCTTATTTCTTAGTATAAAGTCAAGTTTCATCCATGTCACATATTGCAGAATTTCCTCCTTTTTAAAGGCTGCACAATATTCTTTTGCATATATATACCACATTTTCTTCCTCCATTCATCTGTTGATGGACATCTGGGTTGCTTCTACCTTCTGGCTATCATGAATAATACTGCAGTGAACATAGGTGTGCACATACCTCTCAGAGATCCTGTTTTCAATTATTTTGGATACAGATCCAGAAATGGGATCATATGGTAATTCTATTTTTAAATTTTTGAGGATACTCTATACTGTTTTCCATAATGGCTGGACCACTTAACATTCCCACCAATAGTGCACAAAAATTCTAGTTTTTCCACATCCTCACCAATACTTGTTATTTTCTGTTCTTTTCACTGTGGCCATCATGATGAGTGTGAGATAACTGAGACCACTGTGGTTTCAATTTACATTTCCCTAATGATTAGTGGTGCTGAGCGTCCTTTCATGTTCTTATTGGTCATTTGTATATATTCTTTGGAAAAATGTCTAACAAGTCCTTTGCCCATTTTTTTAATTGGGTTTTTATCTTGTTATTGTTGAATTGTAGAAGTTCCTTATATATTCTGGATATTAACCCTTTATCAGATATATGATTTGCAATTATTTTCTTCCATTCTGTAGGCTGCCTTTTTTCTCTGTTGATTGTTTTCTTTGATATGAAAAAGTTTTTAAGTTTTATATAATCCCATTTGTCTATTTTTATTTTGTTGCCTGTGCTTGTGCATATGTTTAAAATAAAATTACCTTACAGCTTACTTAATTTCCAAATAAACAAGGGCATAAGTTTACAGAGGCTTCTCTCTAATAATACTAATACCAGAAGAAAGATATATGTTGGATGCTCTGTATGAATCAAGTTTATTCAGACTGTATATCTGTTCCTAATAATAAAATGAACCAAATTAGTACATAGACATATTACTATAAACTTCCTTACTGTCTTAAAAATTAGAAACAAAGTCTTAGACCATTCACATATAGAAATTTTTAATTCTTTATGCCACAGATAACATAATTTGCAAGCATAAGATTGGCAAAGATTATTAAAAATTTATATAATAGATTTGAAATTTATTTTTTAACTTGGACCTCTGAGAAACTTATAATTAAGCAACATAAACTAAAAGCAGCAGAAAATTTTCTCTGTTTGGCCTTCACAGGTCTTTTCATACAGGTAAATGTACCTTCTTCTAGAGCGTACCTGGTCATTTCTCCGTAGAGCACTAGAGGGTTGGGCTCAGAAGAGGCCAGTGACCTGTGGAACATTTTACAGTTATGTAATTACGAATGCTGCTTTCCTAGATTAAAACAATACATAGAGGTGTGCTCGAGGTGGGAGAGTTGGGGGAGATGAGGAAGTGCAGGCTGAGACATCCACAACGTACTCTGATCACCTGAGCTTTGGGAATGTTTTCAGTGGTTGCTTTAACATTACCAAGGCTACCTCATTCTTCTGAAGTGGCTCCCTTCTTCTCTGATAGCACTGGGAAGATGAGTTCACTCTTCCATTATGCAGCTGGCAGGGCAGCTGGCAGATGGAGAGATCAATTCTTCCAATGCCTCTCTGCTGCCCTACTTCTGGACATAGGTCCAGATTAAGGCTGAAGCTATTTCCACAAAACAGAACAGTATGGTTCGAAGATAAACTGAGAAAGGGGATGAAAATGCTGAAACTCTGGAATTTAAAAGAAAGGTTGCAACTGCTTTTCTGGAACTAAGACAGGTAAACTTGGTGATTAAGGGCATAGTATCTGGATCCAGACAATCTGGGTTTCACCATCTACACAGTGTATAATCTTGGGATAAGATCTCTCTCTGTATCTCGGCTCCTGCTATAAATTGAATGTTTTTGTCCCCTCAAAATTAATATGTTGAAATCCTAATTTCCAACATAATGGGAGATGGGGTCTTTGGGACGTGATTAGGTGATGAGGATTCTGCCCTCACGAATGGGATTAGTGCACTAGTAGAAAAGACTCTGAAGAGCTACTTTATCTCTTCTACCACATGAGGACACAGTGAAAAGAAACCATCTATGAACCAGGAAACAGACGACACTGAATCTAATAGCACCTTGATCGTGTACTTCTCGGCCTCCAGAACTGGGAGAGATAATTTGTTGTTTATAAGCCATCCACTCTATGGTATTCTATTATCACAGCCTGAATGGACTAAGACAGCTCCCGTTTCTGCAAAGTAAGGCTACAAATACACTACCAACTTTGTTGGTGGTAGTGAAAATTCAATGGTGTATATAAAACAGGAACATCCAAACTCATAAAAAGGCTCTATGAATGTTAGCTATTGGTGTGAATCATGTATAATTTAACCTGAAAATTAACAGATAAAAATTTTGAGAGATAGAAATGCTAATGACCTACGAATGTCCTAAAATTACAAATACTCAAAACATAAATCTGGGCTCCTTGACTCCTAACCTATGATGTTTCCAACTTACTGATGATTCTAAATTTCAGTCATTCACAGACCATTGGCAGAAATTTTTAGCTATATCCATGAAACAATTGGTCACGCTATTTTAATGGTATCTTTTTAAAATTGGTTCATTTTTTTAGACAAATAAATCACTACCATAAAGAAGATAGAAAAAACAAAACATTATTACTAAATTCTAGCTAGATAATCTAGTCTACTGAAAGCTCCAAGCTCAATGCATATTCACTTGGTTAAAGAAAAAGATTAGCAAGTATTATGGGAGATGGAAACTTGGTCATTGACTTACTGAAGGTTTAAGGAAAACTGCAAAGGTGCTTGCTAACTTTCTCGCTATGTGATTCAACATTGATGCTACACCCAAAATTGTCTCCTGACCATGGAAGGCTCACCGCACTTTGCCAAAAGCTGTCTTTGCTGTGTTGCCTCCTGGAAAAAGCCCATGCAGAGCAAACATCAGAGAGGTGCAGCACCTCTCTGCACTTCTCTCGCCCAGACATCTGGTATGTTTCTCATTCACCACCATATCCCAATATACTAGGTAGAAAGAAGTGTACTAAAGCAGGTCACACAATCAAAGCATTTTATACAACAAGAATTCATTGAAGAGACCTGGGGAAAAAAAGCCCAATTGTGCAAGCTTTTCCTATAGTACAAAGTTTTTGTTTCTGAATTCCATTTATTGATGTTAAGTAGTGTCCTTACGTGATGCTGTCAGTTTTACACTAAAGTGATGTTACAGTTGCAATGTGATTGGGGAAATCACCAGATTTTAAGCCACCATAAACACATTAAACTTTAATTTTAAAACTCTCAAAACTGCTGGCAAAACGCAAACAGTGATAACAAGGACTGGTGGCCTAGGAGCTGTCTCCATCAGTCACGCTTCTGGGCCCAGAGCAGGATTGGCTTTTATAAAAAAGCAGTGTGAAAAACAAAAACAGTCACAAAACAGTGTAAGATCCCTGAGGTCAAGCTTTAGTGGCAGAAGGAAGCAGATAAAACAAGGATCTGAATACTTTTGGCAAAACATTCACCATAGTTTCCCAAGGCTCTGGTAGCTTCACCTTCTTCCTCTGTGAGATCAGGAACTGAAACTGGTTCTCTAGAAAGAGGGCTCTTAGTTTAGTAATTCCCAATATAAAGTGCTCCACAAGGAGTTGGGAGTTTTCTCTCTGGGGTTCTCTCAACAGTCTTCCACATCTGTATTATACGTGGCATACAATGTAAAAATTCCTTGTAACATGGCAGACATTTGCACCAGTCCATTACCTCCTTGTTGGAAAGAACCACGTCTTTTTCATCCTTAACTTAAGTCCAGCACTTACCATGTCATCAGGCATTAGTAGGACTCAAAAATGTATGTTAAAGGAAGCCATGCTTAAATAACTACATTAGGTTTTTAAAATCTATATTCACTGTAGAGACATTATAAGATGAAGATAAACAAAATGTCAGCTGTAATTCAACCACCCCAAAATAAACATTATTAACATCTTTGTGTATATCCTAAAGACTTTTCTAATATACACAGGGAGTTCTTGCTTTGCACAGTAGTGTGGGGCCGTAAAACATGATTGCAAGCTGAAATTGCCAAGTGACCTGTCTTCATCCACTGGGGCTGCTATAACAAAATACCACGAACTGGGTGCCTTATAAACAATAGAAATTTATTTCTCATAGTTCTCATAGTTCCAGAGCAGGAAAGTCCCAAATCAAGGTGCCAACAGATCAAGGTGGCAGGTAAGGTCCCACTTTCTAGTACATAGGTGGCATTTTCTAGCTGTGTCCTCACATGGTGGAAGGGGCAAGGGGTCTCTCTCAGGCCTCTTTTATAAGGGCACTAATCCCATTCACGAGGGCTCCACCCTCATGACCAAGTCACCTCCCAAATACCCATCTTGTAATACCATCACCTTGGGGGTTAGGATTTTAATATATGAATTTTAGGTAGACACAAACCCCTAGATCATAGCCTGATCTTAATAATCAATCAAAATAATACAATTGTTCTCTGACCTTTAAAAGATTTTGTCCCAAAGCATTAAGATTTTTCTTATTGTTGGCTATAAATGTATATGGAAATGAAAAATAGTAAAACTGTACTTATTCAGTGCACTGTAATTTAAAAGTAGAAACACTGAGAATTAAAGGGTTTTGGGGATTTTTTTCCAAATAAGAAACGTATCAAGAGTACTTTGGACAGCGCGTGCCTTCTTCTTGTCCTATAGCTTACGATATGGGGCGAGCATCTTTTCGATGCCTTGGTGAATTATCACTCTCCTTTCTGTGTTTGGATCAGCTTCCAGCATTGTGTGCTTTGGGCTTTCAATGTGAAATATCTCTGAGAGTCCCTTTAATGTGAAGTTATTTGTTGTTGTCACATCCCCTAGGAGGTCATCATCCTCTTCATCACAGACACTTCCCTCCTGTACATTGATGGGTCGTGCCCCTTCACTGGGCTTCTCTGGCTGCACGTCTGGCCTCCTGAATGGCAGCAGCGTCAATTCTCCCACGGTCGCTGGTTCTCCTATAATCCCATTTCTATTAGTTAGAATCTCACTTCCAGTGTTATCACTTTTTGTTTCTTTGCTGCACTTTCATCTTTCTCAGTCAATTCCCTTTTTGAAGTATTCAATTTGTCACGTAGGCTTATCACTAGGAGACAAGGAGACAACACAACTGCACACTTGTTCGAACTGAATCAAAGATGTGCAGTGACTGATCACAGGGAGGCCTGGAAAGAAGTGACATGATTGGTCACTCACCATGATGTTCATCTATTATTTACATAGTGATTTTTGGACTGAAGAGCTAGTAGCAAAGCACGTATTTTATTTTTCACAGTAATATACTATAGTAACTGCAATTTAAACTGTGTTGTTGGGGAACTGGTATTATTTCACTAAACCAGGGTAACTGAAAATTTGTGCATTTCAAAACCATGCAAAGTGATTGCCTGTAATAAAAACTATTTACTATATATATTCACATCTATGCATAGATGTGTATTTTAATATTGTGCTTTATATGTATCTTCAATAATTTGCTTTTCTCATTTTACAATAGTTCATGACTATCTTTCCATACTATAGCATCCTGTAAAATGGACTGTGCAATATCCCACTGAATGAATATAAATAAGGTTGTTGTAGTGATTTAAGTGATACAATATATATATAGTGCTCTTAGAATTTGGCCTGTTACATAGCAAGGGCTAAATAAATGTTAATTATTATCATTTATAAGCATTATTTAGCTGATTTTCCATTCATAGACACTTAGATGGTTCTTAAGTTTTAGCATATTATGATGAATATCTTTGTACACAGACTACAGTATGCTTACAATGGTTGTCTTAAAAGATTAGCACAGTCATGGTTATTCATACTCAGAGCAAGGTCCTTAGATAATGATTTCTCCTGAGTAGAAGATTCTAGTGGCAACAGCTAGTCTGGTTGGAAGGAAAAGTAGGATATCAAATTCTGCATTCCTGAGTTGAGATACCTATGGGTAGAACAGCCTGGTCCCAATCCAATATCCAATAGGTAACAATAAATATACATCTTGTGTTTGTAAGAGATGAAGAGACTTAGCGGTTATCAGTGCAAAAGTGGGAATTAGAGTCTTGGAGTACATGAGATCCACTGAGGGAGAGCCAATGGGAGGCAACTAGAGGACAGAACCCTAGGCAAAGCCAAAATTTAAAAATGGTAAACATTACAGACAATAATAACAATAAAACAATTAACATTCATTGAGTACTTATTATAAGGCAGGTTGAGCACTTTGTATACACTATCTCAATTAATCCCCAAATAATCATCATTATGAGGAAGGTACTATTATTATTGTAGCTTGTTCACAGATTAGAAAATTGAGGCTTACAAAAATTAAATAACTTGTCCATCACCACTTAACTAAAACATGGTGCAGGTATGATTTTCATACGCACATTATTATATATCTTAGCCTTCTGTATTAGCTATCATCATTGCATAACAAATTACTCCTAAACTGAGAGACTCAACACAACAAACATTTATTATCTTACATTTTTGTGGTCAGGAATTTAGGCATGGCTTAGGGTGACTCTGGCTCAAGAATCATTTACTCTGAAAGAAGGAAATGAATGTGAAAGAAAGCCAGTATCACTTGCATTTAAATCATTACCATGAAAGATTTATTCACATTGACTGTAGTTTAAAATTATATGAATAAATATTTTGATTTCTAAAAAAAGTTAATAAAGAAACTGTACTCAAGTGTTGGTTGAGGCTGCGGTCTCATTTGAAGTCTTGGTGGCGCAGGGTTGTTGCAGCCCTTGATCCTTTGCCAAATGGGCCTCTCCAGAGGGCTGCCTCCTGGTACTGGAGCTGGCTTCCCCAGAGTGAGTGATATCAGAGAGCAAGAGCAAGCAAGTGCCCGAGTCGGAAGCCACAATCTTTTCTGTACCTTAATTTTGGAAGTGGCATTCTATTATTTCTGCTGTATTCTATTCATTAGAGGCAAGCCAATAAGTCCAGCCCACACTCAAGGGGAAGGAGACATATGAGGAAATGCCAACCAAGAGGCGAGAGTCATTGGGAGCCATCTGAGAGCTGTCCACCATACCATTCTGAGGCTAGCCAGAAGGACTCAGGAACTGGGGAGAGGGTACGTACACTTTACTGAGCAATACTTTAGAATCTAGACTGTCATCTTGGTTCTTGGTTCTGCTATGAGGAGAGAGGTTAACCTGGAAAATGTAATGAGAAAACTCACAAAGCTAATCCTTGAGAGAATGGAAAAACACTTTGGATTTTTCAGAATATAGAGGAGAAGCTTAATACAATCTTGCAAATGTGAAAGAAGATGAATGAGGATTTGCAGCTCTTCAACTTAAATGAGAGCAAAAGACAGTGTCCTTAAACTCTGACGTTCAGGATTTCATAGAAGCATGAAAGATAGTCTTGCTGAGAACTGCTCTTAAGTACAAGAATAGGAAACCACAATTTATAAACGGTCTCATGAGCCTGGGTAGTGTGAGACTGGCCCTTTTTGAACATGAGGGATTAGATCAAATGTCATCGCTTTTTTCTAGCTTACACTTGTGATTTAAACTTGTGTTAAAATTAACAGGACTTTGTAAATGTTTGGAACAAGGCAGCCAAATTTTCCTTATAAGGCCAGTTTAGTCTCCTTGAAAGTTAGTTTCTGTCAGCTTAAAAACTCTGGTATGATTTGTTTCCATTTGTTTGCAAGTAAGCCAGTTTTTATTTTCTTTATTTTTCTTTTTGAGAACCAGAGATGATTTGAACTGTTTTTCTATTACAGGGGAACCAGAGCAGTTGATCCTAGCTATATCCAGATGGTTTGCATTGCTTAGGCTGATTTCTGTTAAACTGTTTAATGTTGTTAATAATCCTTTTAATATATTTAAATTTGTGTGGAGGGTAAAGGGGGATGGATCTGGTACAGATTGGAAGTCACAGCTCCTGCAGGGCTTCTGTTGATTTGTTAAATCCAACTGTGGCCTCTGGTACTTGTTCCAATTTTGTTGAACTCACAGTAACCTCTTCCTTTAAGCTGTGACACTCAACTGCAATGGTTCATTAATAGGGACATTCAGGGAATGGGGACCTGACTGTTCTGGAAGAGTATGTCTTTAATATGAAATGCATACTTTAGAAAAATGAATTTAACTATAGCCGATCATTCTGTAGAGAAGAAAGGCATGCTGTGAAGGAAAGAATATCAACAGCAAGACTATCTTCAACATTCAATAAATCCCAAGCCTGTTGATTTTCATTCTGAAATTTCTAATATTCGTGCTCTCCAGCCTATGTCACAAGGCACAGCCCTACCTTTCTCCTCCACTAGACCAATAAAGGGCTCCTGACTGGCTGGTCTGTCTGCTTTCAACTTCACCCCTATAAAGACAATCAAAATAATAATGAAGATGTATTGATAGACTACTATTGGGTTAGGCACAGTGCTAAATGTATTTCACGATCTCATCCAACTTTCATAATAACACTAGGAGGTAAGTTCTGTTACTGTCTCCATGTTATAGATAGAAAATTAAGGCTCAGAGTTTAAGCAACTTGCCCAAATTATAAACCAATTCTATCCTTCACATTCACCAGAATGTGAATGCAAACCATGTCACTTTGCTGATAGAAACCTCTCCTGGTTCCTTGGAACAAACAAAATGAAGCACAAATTCCTGACCAAGGCATTTAATTAGTAAGGATCACAGTTAAATACTGAGTACTTTCTATGCGCCCAGAGTTTCACCTACATGGCTGCAAATCCTTGCCACAACCCTGCAAGACACACATGCTTTTCATTGTGACTGACAAAGAAATGGAATTTCAGAGGAGATTTCCAAGGTCACGAAGCTATCAATGAGCGGATTCAAACCAGGTCTGTTTGACCCCAACCCTGTATTTCCCCCGTGCCCCTCTGCCTTTCTGATAGCCTAGGCTGGCCAATCTTTGTGATGTATTTTCCCATCCCTCATCCTCCCTTTCATTCTCTCCTATACTTAAGTAATTCTGGAACACAGGCAATTTCAGAAACATTCTCTTCTCTATACCCAGAATTTACTTTTTTTTCCTTGTTCACCTACCAAGCTTCTACATAACATTTAAGACTCAGGTTAAACCAACTTTTTCTTATGAACCTTTGTTCGATCTTCCTCCCTCCACGCGCTCCTGGATGGAAGATAACTATTTCATTTCAATGACACTTGTAAAGTGAGGAGGCTGTTACCTGACTTTATTAGGAATGTTTATGTATAATAGACAGTGAGGAATCATATATTGATTCATTTTGTTCAACTAATTATTCGTGAATGCCTACTGATGCGTCTTATATTTATCTCTGTTTTCCCAGCTCTTAGCACAAGGCTTGACACTTAAACACTCAAAAACAAATGGCTGTATGAATGAATGACTAAATAAATGGCAGCTTCACTCAGGAACGTGGAGGGGCTGAATCAACAGCAGTCATTTCTGAATCAGAATATACGGCTTCTCAAATATGGTTTTCCATGATTCACTGTCCCTCTCCATTCATGGACAGGGTCTCTTGGATCTAAACAACACTCTTTAAAAGATGCATTAACTAGTCGATGAACTCTTCTAACTCCTGAAAGTTGCAGATACAAAGGGAAATTTTGCATGGTTAGTCCAACTCAGTGACCCTTAAATCCTGGGTTTTTTCCCTCTCTCTCTCTCACCTATCCTGCATCAACCAGCATCTGAACTGCAAATACCACATGGGTGTGTCTCACAGGCAGGACAAGGAAAGGGGTGGAGATGGCTGCTCTGTCTTTCCTCTAAGGACCAAGGATTTCACGTCTGTCCACTCTGATCTGTCAGTGCCACACATCTCTCTTGCCTCACCCCTCACTGCCCAGCACTCCCTGGCTCTCAGCAGCACCGTCCCTGCCGCTGCCCTCCCTGGTTGGACCGCTCTGCCCCCTCCAGCATGGTTGGAAATACAGACACCAGCTGGTCAGTTTCAGATCCACCCAGGCCAGGGAAGGCAAAGAGCCACTGGTATAGCTTCTCTTTGCCTAGGGTCAGCAGGGAGGTATGAGTGTGCATGTGTGCATGTGTGTATGGGTGTGTGTTTAGGGGAAGGGAAGGGTTCCGAGGCAGTGTTTGAGATCTAACCTATTTGCAATTTGAATAATCCAGCCAACAGAAGTTGAGTATTTTTCAGGCCACACCATATGCATTTACACACACACACACACACACACACACACACACACACACACACTGCTCAATTTTAACAATAATAGCTATTACTTAGAGAACCCATTTATGTCAAAAACTGTGCTAAATGCTTTGAATGGATTATGTAATTTAATCTTTACAACATGAGCAGATTTTATCATTAATCTCTTTTACAGAGAGACAGAGACAGACAGACAGACAGAAAGAGAAACCAAGACTCAGGAGAGATAAGAAACTCACCTCCCATTACACAGCAGGGACCCTGGCATTTGCACTGGGTCTCCACAGCATGAGTGAGAACCCTACCTTGGCTCCTGAGCCTGTAGGCATAATGCTACACTAAAGCCCAACCCCAGAACTGTTGTTTGATGAAGCTCATGACCTTTCCTCCAAGTTCCCTTGATTTTTCTTGAGGAGCACAGATTCAAGGGGTGCACATACAGACATCTGAGAGACCTGTGATGAGGACAGGGCTGTGAGCCAAGCCTCACTCTTTATGGAGAGTTACCTTTGCGGCACTTATCTTTTATCTGTAGAGTCTTGTCTGGCCGAAGGGCACTGGTGCATGCGCAACATTGAGACAGATCATAGAGTTGAAATACTGACAGAACAATGGCATAATTAGTTTGTCCAAAGGAAGCTAAGCCAACTGCGATTTGGCTTGGTTATACATGGAATTAAAATTTGCCTCTGCCAGTCCCATTAGCATCATCATAAAATAAGGCACTCAGACCACGGCTGGCCAGTGAATTGGGCCCTGGCAACTTACATAATTATTTTCTATGTGTCATATACGAAAATGATGCTAGTCCATTACTGTCAGGGCACACACACTAATACTTATTAATTAATTCAGGAGACATTTACTGAGTGGCTACTGTGTTACAGGTACTGGGTGTCTGTGTGCAGGACTCACATGAAAAGCTATGATATTTGCCCTCCTCTGGGAGTTCGTTAGCAAGAAGGGGTGGCGGAATGAAATGAGACAATTAAGCGGGAGAGATTAAGCTATATGAGGTATCGAGTACTCTCTTGTTTTGGGGATTAGAGATGATGTTCTTGAGAGGTAATCTGGAAAGGCTTCAAGGAGGAAGGGCATTTTACATGAAATGAGAGGGTAGAATTTCAAAACGCAGAAATGCCGGAGAAAAGCATTTTCAGAAAAGGGAATGTCACTATCTAATAAGCTATGTTAACTAGGTCAGGCAAACTGAATTTAGGCAAATTGTTTTAATTTAGCCAAACTGTTTCACCTTTAGTGCAACATTTAAAACTTTTAATAGGATCTCTTGAAATGTTTTAATGACTACCCAGTTAGTTCTCACTCACACAGAGAAGTTAGACTTTAAGGATTTTGAAAAGTTAATGTACTCTTTCTGCAAATAAATTTTAACGCTCTATTTAAAATGATTTACTTTGTAAATGTATGTACTGAAAGAAAGAAGACTTGAAGGTTATACACTGCAATGTTAAATTAACTGTGATTATTTCTAAGTATTGGGACTATGTCACTTTTCATTTTATTCTTTGTGCTTTTCTGTTTTCTAATTTTTAATCATAAAGATGCATTTCTTCTGTATCTAGTCAAAAGCACAAAAGTTGCTCTAAATGGCTCTTTAAGTGGTATATTTTAGAGAAAGAGACTGAGTAACTCAGCGCATGCATTTAACAAGTATTTGGATCTCACTCACTGTTTTCGTCATTGCAGATACAGAAGTGAGCCAAAATCCCCTTACAGAGCTTGCAATTTACTGAGACAAAAAAATTAATGACTTAACAGATAAATTTTAAAATATATGATGACAACTAGACAGAAGGAAATGAACAGGGTTCTGTGAAACAGAATAATGGGAACAAACAATTGAATTGGAAGTGGGAGGGGTTAGGGAGAGCAGCTCAGAGCAGGTGGCATTTGGGTCAGATCCTAAGGGTGGGTAGGGGTCGAACAGGGGAGTGTCCTGGTGGGGTGAACAAGCAGGCCCGACCCCTTGGGTGGAAAACAGGTCAGCACAGTGGCAGGATTGATGACACTGGCTGGAACACCCTGAGGGGAGGATGAATTGGCTGAGAGGAATTTGGAGGGAGGGGGAAGGTCAGATACCATGAGAATTTGTAGGCTCTGTTCTGCTGCTGTCAATCTGTTCTCAAGAATAAATAGTCTAGGAGGTAGGACTGAGAGAACTTCAGGTGATGGGAGACGGGTAGAGTGCTCAGATGCCTGAGTCGGCTGGACCTGGCATAAATCCCAGTTTCACCATTTGCAAAAGGCATGGTGGCCTCGGAGAAGCTTTTACACAGCCTCCCTAAACCCCACCTTACTCATTTGTAAAGCGGAACTAAACCAAACCTCTCAAAGTGGTTATTAGGATTAAATGAGACAATCATTTCAAGTGCCTAAAACATAGTAACCAATCTAAAAACTAGCTATGATTATTATCAGACAACTTCTTGGGTATCAAAATACTTTTCATTACTTCTTTTTAGAGATAGAACCAAAAGAAACATGCATTAGTGTTTAAAAAATAACTATTCATTACATAACTAAGCCTGTTCTTTAGTGTATCAGTTTTTGATGAAAAAGAAACAGGTTTATATAAATATAATGATACACACACCCAAGTACACATGCATGTAGGTATCATTTTTCTATTTTAAGACATTGTTTTAGGTTTGCATCACTAAATTTAACTGGGCTCAAGGGAAACAAATATATTTTATATTGCCAGTAGAACCTACTTTTTCAGGTTGTCACAAATGCATTTCAGAAAGGATAACCCACAAGGTTTGTCTTCCAGAGAAAATGCAAATGGAAAGATAAAAATCTGAAGTGATCACACAGGAGAATGTGTTTGAGTTCTGCAAGATGGTTGCTTTGATGATGCTAACTTATAACTGATAAAATGAAGGAGAATGAGTAGAGTTTACCAGAGTACTAAATTGAGGAGAAAAATAGTTTAGCATTCAATGATGTGTTTGAATCTTTCTCCGTCAACAGTATTGATTATCACTATTATTTAACATTATAATTGGTTGGTTTGCTATAGCAATTATCTGCCATAAAAAAATTATACACACCACCAAACAACAAATGTTGTTGTATTAAAAAAACAAAACAACAACAAAAAAAAAAACATTGTGCTAAGGTAGTATTATTACGTAATCTGGAAATTCAGGTGAAAGTGTATCTGCCCTAGAACGTTAATTTGTTCTATTTTTAATGTCTTTACAAATCTACAGGAGACTGTTTTTGCTCAAATTCCCTTAATGTCATTAACGTCTCATTCAGACATCTTTAAAGTTATCAGAATATTATAACAAGATCAGGAGCTATCCACCAAAGTAGAGTTTCTGGTTGATTTGGAAGATGTTTCCCTTAATTAAGTATAGCTATTTATTTTCAAAGAGGGAAAAAACTTTGAAGAACTGGAGAAAATAGAAGCAGGGTAAACACCCTATCAGTATGTAGAAAGTTGTGCTTATGGAATTATACACTTGAAAGAAACAAACAGAAAAAGGCTCTTGAAATAAGGTTCCCCTAATAACTAATTTGAAAATGGGCAGAGTTACACATTCCACCATCCATCATAACAACCCCCAGCAGTAGAAAAGTTACTCAGAACACGCTGGCACAAGAGGGCTGGGCCAGAACATGGAGAAGATCGACTCTCCTATTTAGAAAAAAGAAAAAGGCTCTCTTATTTAGAACACAGCTAAAGAGAGCTAAAGAGAGGTCCCTAAAAAGTCACCATTCCCTTAATCCTCCCAGGAGACCACTTAAATGTTTCAGGACTTGGTGACAATAGAGACCTTTAAAAATCTTCAGTCCTTGAAGCAGATAAGAAAAACAACTTTTATTATTATCAGATCCTTTTATACAAAAACACATTGGAATAATCTCATAGTCCACTCCACAAGTGACAAGGGATAAGACTCACCTAGGTATCAGGTGGGCACATTGCCATTAGGAAAGACAATTAGGTCAGTATGTTTTTTATCCATACCTGCAAAAGATCTGAGATGGGAGAAAACACTGCCTTTTGGTTCCTCGGAGCAGGATGGGGGAAAAAATAATGCATGTTCAGCCCCTATTTTTTATATTCTAAAGAAGTGTTCTATTGAGATTTTCATTAGCAGCTATAAATACTAGATATAGTGTAACACACAGTAGGTGTTTTGGATTGTTTTCGAAAATCTGCTTAATTTTGTTAAATAAGAATATGCTGACAGCATCCTCTGTTGAAAGAGATGTATCAAGTTCTCTGTACAACTCTGAACTCAAGCACTACAGACTCTAAATCTTTCAAAGAATTCTTTATTGTAGTAATAGTTTCAGAGGGTAATTCCTTTTCTTTTCATTTCTTCTCTTTTTTTCCAAACAAGACCAGCCTTCCTGTTACCAGCAGTGTTTGAGATATTTGGGGCTTTACCTTTTATGAATACATGACATGCCATGTTCAAAGATTCTACAGATTCATCACTCTCCAAATTTACAGGGATGTATGCGGTGTGATTTGATAAATTGTTTTGTTTTGCCTTTCATCACTCACATGATATTGAAAGGACGCTCCCTGTATATCTTAGGCATCATCTATCAAAAATAAGACTTTGGGGAGAACAAATAAAATGCAGTAAAAACTTGTTGAACTGATAACTATATAATATGAATGTGTCATCTCTGAATATGAAGAAGCACTATATGAGCCTCATATTTTATTTTTTTCAGCAAGTTTACATATCTGTTTCCCAGTAGCTTAAACTGCATTTTGGTTCAAATGCTTGTAAAGCTTTCCAAGTGTGTTTGGGAAAGACAGTACTATAAATTAAAATGATTATTAATCTTACTAAATCTATTCCTTTTTACTGGCATTTACTTAGGAGATCCACACCTCCTTATGATGGATTAGTTTGGTAACTTACTTGACATGCTAGTACATAAAGTAAGAAGTTGGAGAAGCTTGATATTCTGTTTTGTTTTGTTTTTAAAGGAAAATATCTCTACTAAACTGATGTCAATTGACAAAAAAGAAAGTGGTTAAAAAGAGAATACTGGGACTTTACAATTGCTAGACCTAGCAATTTAAATAAAGGTGAGAATGATAATTATTAAATTTATGTATTGAAATTCTATTTATGCTTTACTACAAGTTTCCTCTAATTAGAATGTTCTCTATCCAAGGCCACTAAGAACTATGAATCTATGAAAATATGTTTGAATCCCAGGATAAAACTGCTCTATAAGTTAACGGGCCTAAATTTCTTATCAGAGATAAAAAGCATAGCAGTCAATAATTCTGCTAAACAGATACTGTAGTTAAAATGTTTACCCCTTTTTTAGATCTTAGGTGATCTTCCATACAATAGATAATGAAAAATCTACCTTGCCAATATAGAAGTACAGTGCCCAATGAATGAGCAATCAGAGAAAATAAAGTAAAACAACCTGAAGATATTATATTTGCCCTTCTGATAGGAGACATTTCAAAGATTGATAATTTTCAGGGTTGTTCATGGCATGGGGCAAATGGGCATTCTCATACACTGTGAGCTCTTAGAAAGAATTAGGTATATTCTACTGATACAGACAAATTTCTAAGACATACTGTTAAGAGAAAACGTAACTTGTAGAATAACAACTATAATATAATTCAATTTATGTAAATGCCTCCCCTCTCCATGTATATATAAAATAAATGCAAAAATTAAGATCTGAGAGATTTCATACTAACTACCAATAGAGCTTGGGGCAAGGGAGGGGATGAGGAGAGGGTACAAGGTGAAGGGTCTTTCGTTTTTTACCCTGGATACCCCTGTATCGGCTAAACTTTTCACAGCAAGATATGTCTTTTTATTTCTCATAAAATTATTTTAAGTAAAACATAACTTTATAAAAACTTGTATATAAATTTCCTCATTCACAATTTTGCACAGAAAACTAAAGCAGGCAAAGACATTATGGTTTGCTAACTGTACTCTAAAAGCCTCAGGGGTTTTCTACAGTCTTCTCCAGGGAGGAAATAAAGGCTGCAGCTGGTAGCTTTCAGACACACACACACACACACACACACACACACATGCACGCCCCTCCCCACAAACTCTGGCCACCAGCTTTGCCTTTCTCTGTTTCACAAATTAGAATTAAATGTAAAGGTTTGTGTGATCAGTGTTTCAGGACTTAAAAATGTTTAAGGGCTCTTCTAACTCCATTTTGAATTTGTCCCTGCAATGACAACAGGATTGGGCCAAAGCCACCCACTAGTGGCAGAGACCAAAGAACATCAGGTCTCTCACCTGCCTGCTGCCTGGTTGCACATGGCTCTCTATTATATGGGTCCTCACATCTCATACGCACATCCCCTCACCTAAAAGCCAGAAGCAGCCAGCAGTAGATCCAAAGCCATGAGAACACCTCACTAGGCACCGGCTTTCCAATTAGTTTCCTCTAAATATTTATATTTACTTTAAAACCATATTTAGGTGTAATCACTTCAAGCCTTCCAGCTTCCTTAAGAAGGATAACTTTCATAGTCAATGATCTCAGTAAGTACACAAAATAAGAAAAAGGTAGGTTTCTCCTATTTTCCTTAAGATAAAATGACTTCCGAACTAATTAATAAAATGACATTTATTGCAGTCAGTAAAATATAACACTAAAGTCACTAATACAAAATAGCTTCAAAGAGTCACCTCCCTCACCCAATCAAGAGCTGGCCCACAAGATCCAAGACGACAGTAACTCAGAGGAGGCGAAAGTGCCCCTCATTCTGCAGGGAGCAAACCACAGCAGCAACAGCAAGTCCCAAGAAAAAAGCACATCACCATCCTCACCTGCAGAGACAAACCGAATCGGAGACAGTTACAGACCCAGAAAAGGCAATGAGAATGTGCCTCACTGGGTTGTTAGTTACCGTCACACAGTGAAAAATGTTGTGAAATAACAACCTGACATAGACTACCCCACCCTCAAACAGATCTTTTCTCATTCCTCCCTCTCACAAAGATCTTCCCTTCTCTGAATTCCTAGTCTTTAAAAAAAAAAAAAATTGGTGTTAGTATCATTGCTCATTCTGGCTCTGATTATACATTGCTCAGTGCTGTGGCTTAATTATTTCCTTGTGGGAGATGTGTCTTCCCATCCAGATCATAAGCATAAGGAGCACAGGGTTCTATATTATGGGGTATCTTGTAAGGCCTGTGCAAAGAATTCATTAGTAGGTAGTCAATGAATATTACTGACCGCTTACTATGTGCCAGGCATTCTCCTAAACGCTAGAGACAGAGAGGTGTGATGGTTAGTTTGAAGACTTTAAGAAAAGGAGATTACCCTCAATAATGTGGGTGGGCCTCACCTAATCAGTTGAAAGGCCTTAAAAGCAAAATCAAGTTTTCCATGAGAAAGTAGAAATTCTGCCTCAAGACTGCAGCATCAATTCTTGCCTAAGAGCCTCCAGCCTGACGATCTGCCCTATGGATTTCAGATTTGACAGCTCTTGCAATCCCATAGGCCCAACTCCTTAAAATAAATCATATACATATAATATAGCCATGTGCTGCATAAAGACGTTTTGGTACAATGGACTGCATATACAACGCTGGTGTAGCCTAGGAGCAATAGGCTATACCACATAGCTTAGGTACGTAGTAGGCTATGTGATCTAGGTTTACATAAGTACACTCTGTGATGTTCACACAACAATGAAAGCACCTAATGACATGTTTCTCAGAACATGTCCCTGTTGTTAAGTGATGCATGACTGTGTACAATATGTGTGTGGGGGGGTGCGCACATCTACATATCTCCTACTGGTTCTTTCTCTCCGGAGAAGCCAGACTGATAACAGGAGATGGACAAGATGCAAGGTCTTGCTGTCAGGGAACTTACATTCTTCTAGGGAAAATCTAAAAGTCACTTAAACATATCACTTATTAAAAGAAATATAGTGAGTGACAAGGCTATGTAGAAAATTAAACAAGACAAATATGATTGCATGTGGCTGGTGAGCTACATTTAGATGAGGGGTCAGGGAAGGCTTCTCTGAAGCAGTGACATTTAAGCTGAAACAGGAGATGACATTCTCATTACTTTCTTTGTTCCCTCCATAGATCTTTATAAAGTAATTTACATAGTATGCACTCAATAAATTATTTTGAATAAATAATGAACAGATTAATAATATGTTCTTATAGAAGATTGGCCAGTCTAATTTTAGGTAACTAAGAAACAAGCTGAGTGTAAGACTTTAATAAGAAGAAAATTTTTCCTCCAAGCTGAGATTACATCAACCTGGAGCCGGAGGCTCTTGTTTCTGACTTGATTAATGAATGGAGATGACCGATTAAGTCGTTTATGCAAGTGCTTTTACCTGCACTCATTTGAAAACAGAAAGACATGACACAGTTGGTAGACAAAGTACAAAGCAGAATAAATACCCCTTTCTGAACCTATTCTGCCCCTTCATATCTCCTCCTCCTTTTTTCCGAAGCACAAACGCACCCCCACTCTCAACCTACCAGATTGGAAGAATTACTCATCAGAGAGAAAAGATCCCGTATTTCATCTTTCTTGTCTAAAATTCCTACTATCTGACCAATCATATTTACTACCTTCATTATTGAATGATTAAGGTATGTTTCTGTGTGTGCATTTGAGGCGAATGGGAGGGATAATGGAGAGAAAGTTGAGATTCCTCCAAACCTGAACCCAAGAGGTCCCTATCATCCAATGGCCGTGACTTACTTCAATGAGGGGAGATTTGGGCCAAGCAACCAATTCAGATGGGGCAGCAAGACCCAGATCTGCCTCTCAAGGAAAGCTGCCTTGCGGTTTTTGTTTCTTGGCACATATAAGCTGACTTCTGAGTGTGAGTGAATGAGTGCATTATAGCCAAAGACCAAATCTGGGTGAAAGCTAGCATGATCATCAACTAGTGAGCTCCCTTCAGTTTGTTCTGTACTAGTGTTTCTTGGCTTGCAGGTTTTCAGGTGATAAATAAAAATCGGTGTACAACTGTACTTAAAATATTCATTCTGTTCAGTTGGGTTTTGTGTCAAGTATAAACAGAGTAGTCACATTCAAAGTTAAAGGGGAAAATAAAAAAGCAAATGAGATACGATGGCAAAATTACAACATCAACTTCAGACGCTATATATAAGAAAGCCAGACTCAGGTGACATCTCAAAAGGAATTATTCCTGCCCTCCACCAGCTCAAAATCTAGGTGCCTAGACAAAATAAACTCATGCGAAGTCATTCCATAGCAGGGTATTAGGAATGTTGGAGAATGGGGCAGGTTCAGGTGCTGACTGCTTTAAATGTTCAGAAAGTGTCTCTGGTTGAGATATCATGTCTTAAAACAACAATTCCACCTACTGGGAGGGATTAACTGAGTGTGTTAGGACTGTGCTGTTGGTTTTTCTGCAGGCTGTCGCTCTGAGACTTCTTCCCTTCCTGGCTTGAGCTGTGATGCAGGAAGCATGAGAAGAGGCTGGTTCTTTGAACCAGAAGGTTCTTTGTAAAAGTTTCAAGTGACTCTCATAGGCAGTAGAGGTTGACCAGAATAGGGAGTGTGTAGAGAGATAAGAGGTGGTGCTAAAGACTTAATTAACGCCTTTGCTCTGAGAAACAGAATATTTTGCCCACCAGGCTTGAACAGGACTCTCACTGTAGCAGAGCTGTGTGTTGGAGTAGATTCATAAGCAATAGACTTGAGTTTTTTCAGCAAAAAAGAAGGGAAAGAGAAAGGCCATGTTAAGTCATGCAATAATAACACTCATTTAGGGTCCAGAATCATAGATTTTTAGAATTAAAATAGGCCACAGAGAAAACTTAGTTCTTTACCTTCATTATTTTAATGATAAACTTGAGGCCCAGAGAGAAACACATTTCACCTGAAGAAGGCCCACCTTTCTTCTGCTATGAACAGGTATTTCTGTTCTCTAGGTAGAAGCTACCTAAGCCTATCAATAGGTTCTTGATAGGAGACCACACCTACAGAGCTTGCCCTATACCCTAGTTTTCAATGATGTTACAGCAAGAAACCATTTATAAATGAAACCCTGGTTTTCATGCGTCAGCCTGTTATGGTCCCAGCTATTCACACAGATCCAAGGTATGTACATAATAATAATAATGCCAATGGTACTTACCACCAGTGATTGAGGGGTCACAATATGCTAAGCACTGTGGAAGAGATTTACAGGCAGTAGCTCAGAGAAAGATATTATATTAGGCAATATATCAGTAGGCTTCCCTGTGAACCCAACACACTGATGGTCCATTATGTGTGGAATATTCTATGCAGTACACATACCTCCTCTCTGCCCCAATCATACACATACATCTTACAGGTTCAAGCGACCTACCTCGTCTCCCCTTTGCTTCCAGTGTCTTAGAGTTTGTCCATCTGTGGTGGGTGCTGGTATCCCAGACAAGATTTATAGGGCTGTGATCTGTTCTGATTTTACCTCACCTTGTTTTGAGATGACTTTGCTTGGACAATCCTGTTTGGCATAATGTGTACTCTGTTTTTATAATTCTAAAACTTGATCAAATTCCCCCTGGTTGTCAATTCTGTTCAGGAAGTGAAATGCCTTTGCCATGTCCCTGTTTGAACTTGATTTCAGATGGCTTCCCATCAGCTCTGCCCTCTCTTGTTTCCCTCCCTCTTAATGACTTTCCATTGTGAACAGGATAATATGTTTAGGTCTGCAGCTTGTGCTCCCTTGCTCTGGTCTTGGTTTCCCTTTGCTTCCGTGTGGCTGTAGCATTAGCACGATAGCCACTTCCTGGGAGCAAGTCTTAATAAATGTTTGAATTTCTGCAGTTCTTCCTATTATAAGTCAGGTGTGGGAGCCAAGGCAGAAAGCATAACTCAAACAAACCAGTATTTGAACAGAATTATGAACTGCAGTTAATTCATGATTCTATTAATTGTTTGTTCTTTCGTGCTCTGGGTGAGATACTAGCCACCACTGAGTCTTTAACCATTATAAACGGGCAGATGAGGTGACAGTGGAAACAAGTCCTTAATTAAAAATCTATGCCCTGCAAACCTACAAATTAGATAATCAGAGTAGATAGGATAGAGTTTCTCAGCAAACGTAACCATTGCCACAGACCTTTCAGAAAATAAACAGCCACAGTTCGAAAGGATATAAGTGATGTCTGGCAATGTACAAAATATGCTTTAAAGTGATGATATCTGATATCCACCTAAAACTTTAAAAATAGCATAAAATATCAGGTCCTAAGGTATGGCAAACAGCTAGTTTGACTGCTCTTTTTTATTGCTTCTCTCCACTTGCCCCTCTGGAACTGAGCAAGGTTTTAGTACCTTGTTGACAGAGCCAAGAAGTGAATGATCGACACTAATGGGATTTTTAATCTTCAACCTAATTAACTTTGTTAAAATTAAGGCTTACTAGGAAGAATCAGCACAAAGAAATTAATTAAAGCAATGGAATTTTTGCTGGATTTAACAGCTGAGTACCAACTATATAATGCACACAGAGACAGATATTTTAAATTCATTTCCATTTTTCTTTTGCTGCTTTGATGTTTCCATTTTCAAGACAGCCTATGTTCCCCAAACTGAAGTGCACACCTTTGTCATTGGCATGGCCTATGCTGTACTGTAGAGGGGGATTTCTTTGTATGTCAATGTCACTATACCCTTGACCTTACTGGGCTTGGTTTGCCTGGCATCTAGCAAAGTGGCTGGCCTATGGCAAGTGTCTGATACATGTTTGTGGAAAGAATGAATGCATAAATTAGCAAATAATGATAACTTTAAATAATTAATGGTAATAAGTGGTAGCACTGATGCTCCAGATTATTTTCCTCATTTTGTGGTTATTATGTGTAAAAAGGCAGAGATAAAGACAGTGGGTCATTCTCTTCCTTGCAGAAACCAAGCAAGCTGATCTTTACAGCATCCTGTAGTGCGTAGAAGAGTCTTTCAGAGGGACCTAGCTCTAGGCACACCCACCACCAATTAAAATTCATGTACACCTTAAGTGCTATTAATGAAAAATAATGCAATACCTTTATTTTGGATCATAGAGAAATGTAATATTTTGGGATGACTCAGCTTTGTATAACTGTAACTAACAGAAAATGTTCTGAATAGAAGTATTTGTAAATTTTATCACAAATTTCCCTGACTCAATATCATTTCACAATAACCACAATTTAAACATTTTTTTAAGACTGAGGTCATAACCATGAATAACAATATTAGGTGATATGCATTAAACAATGATACTTTCACTCTACTGAGTTTCATATAGTTGCTTTTCTGTAATCTTTTTGATTCCTTTAAACTTGGCATTTGGGGCCACTTGATCTTCACAGAAAAATCTCAGACAAACCATATCTCTAAGTAAGTAAATAAGAGCAGTAATTTATGAAGTTCACCACAGTGTTTCATTTTTTGGGTTTTTTGTTTTGTTTTGTTTTGCACTGACTTTCATTCTTTAACAAACTCTTTTTCTTTTAACTTTAAGTATCTACAGTGTATCACCAACAATTGTACCAGACACTGGACATATACAATGAACAAAACACAGTCCCTCCTGTGGAAGATCTGTAGCTGGTATGGGAGGCTAGATAGACTAATAAAAAAGTCAAACTATTGCACGATGTACTAGTTGCTACACAGACGTGCCCACATAGTGCCACAAGAGCAGAGAGAAGGGAGCAGGGACCTGCTGGGAGTAGGTAGAGGGTGAGGTTGGCTTCACAGGGCAATGGCACCTTGGAGGGTAAACAGGGTTCTAGCAGATGGAGTAGGGGACTGGGATAAATAGCATTTCAAGAGAAAGAGTGAACATAAACAAAGTGCAGGGCAAGAACTTGGTGGTGGTGGGTGGAGAATAAAGGATAGGGCAGAGAAAACAGTCTGGTATCTTAAAATAGGCTAGAAAGATCTGGACCAGACTGGAAGAAGAAAGTCATTAAAGGTTTATTATTAAGGGTAGGATGGAGTATTTTTAAAAAATCACTCTGGTACCAATGTGAAGAACAGGCAAAAGTGAGGAAATACTTGAAAAGTCCAGGGAAAGCCTCTCCTATGTCACCACAGGCTGACTGCACCGAGACAGCAAGAGATGTTAGGGAGGCAGATTTGGCAGAATCCCACCAGCAACTTGACATGAGCTGGTATGCTCATCAAGGCCACTTGCACCCTGCACACACACCAGGGACTGTCTCTGCTTTGTCCTTCCCAATAGTGGTCTACTATGGGACTTCTATTGCACTTTTAAAGCCCCCTCCCCACAAGTAGGACACCAGGGCTGCTGTAGCAGCTACTTTCCACAAGGTTCCCACTGCCGAGGCTGGTACGCAACCCACACTCACAGTGGGAATCTCTGCTTCATGTCTGCTGACAGCCTGCTACCCAGTCCTCCTAATTCCTGCTTATACCTACCTAATCATCAGTCTTGACCTTGTGAATCCAGATGATTCCTGGATCACAGCTGTTGCTAACTAGGTCTGTTTCACTTCAGACTAAACCTTGGGTTGTAAAACCTGACATCTGTGGTTCTCCACCCTGGTTCAGCATTATAATCAACTGCAGAACTTCAAAAAAAAGATGCCTGGGTCCCACCCTGAGAAATCCTCATTTAATTGATCTGGCATGAGACAAGCATAGGTATTTTTTTAAAGTTCTCTGGTTGATGCTAATATGTGGATTGAGAACCACTATATGATGCCTTGCCCCATCTCTAACAGGATGCCCATGGCTGAACTCACACATTTCTATTTAGTGTTTTCATTGTCCTTCGCTTCAGTTAGCTGACATTTCCCAGTGCTCTCAGCTGGTCAAAGCAATATTGTATCCCACCCTTACCTGCAGACCCACCGGAAGAAACCTTACACAAACATACCTTCACTCAAAAATTTGCTGCTTCTTTCTTCCTGACCACCAAAGCCAAGGAAATAGGTTTTATCAAGATGAAGCTGTACCAGCCACCAAGCCAGGGAGACAAGGAGACCAGGACCAGAATTTGGACAAAGCAAATGACAGGGTCAGCTGACTAATAACATAAGATAGGAAAATCTGTGCAGATAAAAACAGAAACAGGCAGGTAAGCACAGTAGGTCCAGGAAGACAAGTTATAAAGTCTAAAATGTTAATGAAGTCAAGGAATTGTACCAGGGTAGTGAAATAACAGAGACACATACTTTGGAAACACATGGGTCAGACCAGTCAAATAGTCCCAGGGACAGAGATCAGGGTCTAGACAGGTGTCTGGGTAAGGGCCACCAAGCCCTCTTAGGGTCTGCTGGAATGAAACCCTGGTTTCATGTTCCAAAAGGCCTAGGTCCACAGGTGGCAGCAGGTGGTTAAGTACAGTGGCAGACCAAGGACAGAACAGCGGAAGTGGTCAACCCCAGGTGCAGGCAATAAGATGGGCATTGTCTGCAGAGAATTTAAAAACAATGACAAAACTACTAAAAGTCACACAACCCACTTTTTATCATGTGCCAACAATTCTAATTTTTTTTTTTTTTTGGCAGATGGCTGGAAAGGGGATCCGAAACCTCGACCTTGGTATTTTAACACTGCTCTCTAACCAACTGAGCTAACGAGCCAGCCCTGCCAGCAATTCTAAACAATGTTAGTGAACAAACACTCCACATTCCAAAAATCTTTTGTTGACCTAAGTTCTCAACAATTTTTTGAGTTACACAAACTAGAAATTGTTTTTTACATTTCCTTTCATGAACTTGGTCTTTTGCATGGAAATTAAATTTGGAGAGCTACCGGTTATACAGTCGGCCCTCTTGACATACCCAGACTCAGCTACATGCATTCGTTTCAAGAGTAAGTTCTTAACTGTTCAAAAAGGTGTAAACTCACTTAAAATGTAAGTCATTTCTCCTAACTCAGTTGTTCTACATAGTCTTTCATTTAACAGTGGATTCTAAACAAATATGATAACACAGTGATTGCAACAGTGAGGAAACAGAACCTGTGTTACAATTCTGCCGCAATGTGTAACCCCCTGGAATTTTTATTTATGTTTAATATTTAAAACAATGAAACAGTGCAAACTGTAAGGTGTACTATTTTTGTTTGGCAAATGCAAATTTTAGTTTATGCATGAAATATTTTTACTGATTTTGAATATCTATAAAGTTAAAAGCTTTTCTTTATTAATTTTAAAAACAAATATATTAAGAAAATACTTATTACTGATTATTACATAATTATCACTAAGTGATTTTGTCATATAGAAGGAGCATTAAAAATTTGCTCTGGGTGCTAAATAAACCAGGTACAACATTGGGATACAGTGGCTAAAATGAGAAGTGTGAGAGTACGTACGTGAAATTTCCACCTATAATCTCAGAGTTACCCACAATATTACATATCTATATCCCAACTAAGGGCCAACACATTTTTTCTGCTGAGATTTACAAAAAACGACTTTTGTACACATAGCTTCCTAGGCCAACCCTCAGAGGCCTATTACGTTCTGTACTCTTCTACATCGTAGGACTACAAATCACAGGGAGATCTCTAATTTGATCAGAATCAGTCAGCATATTGAGGCTAAATGCAAAGTTCCTTGAGGGCAGGGACTATGAGCTTCATTTCCCAACTTCCTGGTCCTGTCATGGTGCTTAGAACCACTTAGGTGTTCTAGCAACAGAATAAATAAACAAATGAATAGATTGCAAATAAAATTAAGGCATTCTGGTATGCTAACCCACATCTTACTTAAAATTTTCCAATTAGCATGTTGCTTGTCTTTAGTTTTATGTCGATTTTTTTCTCAGCCACTCACAAATAAATATTTATGGGGTACCTACCCTGTGGCAGTACTATTTTATGTGTTGAGAATATAATCACTCAACAGGGCAAAGTGCTTTAGTGTCATAAGTATAGTGCTTCCTGATGACTGAATAACATGACATAACATCTTGAGTGTGAGCACACCCACGTGCACCTGCCTGTACTTGCTAAAGCAACCTTGCCAAACATTTAGGAAATATGGACTAAATGGAATTCTCCTTTGAATCGCACTGAGTGACCTGGGTTTTATACAGTGTGAGACTATCCAATGCAAAACCTCTGAAGAACTTCTTCATAGACTTGTGGCTGAATTGAAATTTTGTCCTACTAATTATACGGGACAGTCACATTGGGTATGAACTCAGCTTGTACACTTAAATTTACCACCTGGCACATAGTAGACCCTCAATAAATATTTATTAAATGAATTAATCATATAATACCCATAATGGCTCATTTGTGATATATTAATAATATATAAAATTCTCAGTAATATATTCTCTATTGCAACTTGATTTCTCTTACACTCTTAATTCAGTCTTAAAGGGGTCGTTTGCTCCGTTTTCTTTGACTAATTCATGGCATTAAAACACTGCTTTCTTCCCCCAAGCTTTCAATTTAAATATGCTAGCAGAAATTCCTATTAATTCCATTCCAAGTATTTGCACAGAACTGATCCACCATAGCCGTCTGCTAATGATGCATCTGTCATTTTATTGACACCCCTAAACAGCTTTATTCTCTTTTCTAATTAAGAGACAAAACTGGTATTGTCAGCTGACGAACCGACATTTGGGGGCTTTTGTTCTAATGTAAAAGGCAACACATTATGATGCTAAAACAAAAACTCAGGAATGTTAACAGAAAAGCCCACTAGACAAAATATATTTACATGTACGATTTGAATTAAGCTTGTTATAAGCCTTTTGTCATACAATATTTTGAGTTACAGGGAAAAAATATACACTGTGGCAAAGTATATTCAAAACAAAAAGTGGAGCGTCCTACCCTGACTGGCCATTGAAATTCAGAACAAAGCAGTCTCATGTGCTCACCAGATAATCAAAAATCCTAAGGAAAAAGATAACCAGTCTTTTAAAGCTGACCAAAATGATGTGCTGGAATATGTTGCCATAGAGGTATTAGTAACATTTAAATAATAGCTAAATAAGGGCTAAAAGATTTTACAGAAAAAACCACCAAAATGAGGTAAATAGCACATTTTCAAGATCTAAAAAAAAGCAATGATCTTCTGATGATTATATTAGCTAATTCCCAGAGAAATGACAATTACATGCAAGTATAAGACTAACAGCTCACCAGAATGTTCTCAGGCAACCTAGGAGGAGAGGCCATAAAAGTGCTATCGCCATCACATTAAAAATCTAATCTAAAATCATTGCATGTCAGAAAATTAAGGATTCATCAAAATATTCCCAAAGGTAATGTGATGAAAGGAATGCATAAGAGGGAACCATGCTCCTTGATTTCTTTACATAGAAATGTATCCTAAGATCTACATTTAAAAATAAACTAAATATGAAAAATCTGGCCTGCCAAATAAGACCCTTCTGGCACACAGGAAGTGTTTGACAATGTCAGCTGCTCTTATTCTTGTTACTATTATTGTGGCGTCACAATTAGCTTAGTGCCTTTCATGGTTCCCTTCCAAGATTTAAAGGAACCCTACAGAGAGTTCTTGTGGTTAAATCATAATTCCAGCTAATTCTGTTTCTACCCATCTTTCTGGATGCCTCTGCTCCGGTTTGGCACTCTAGTTCCAAGCACTTGCTGTATCCTTAAATTCTCCCCAGATGCTTAGGACTGAAGCCTGTCTCTTGTATCACTTGTCTTTTGTAGCACTCTCACTTATCAGGGACTGTGGGCAAAACCTACCACACATGTAGCCCGTGGTCACACTCAAATTCCTACTTATTGAGAAGCAGAGTCTAGGTGTCTTATGAGTGAATATCTTGTCATTAGACTTGCTGTCTGCATGCACAAAGGTTGAGGGACTACTGATGGCCCTGCCCTCAGCCCCTCAAAGAGGAGACATTGATCCTCCACTCTGAGGAGCATCTAGGGTTCTTATGGTCACCAGCCGAGCAGGATATATTCAGTCTCAATTCTTTATCCCTAATCCCTAGAAAAGTCAATAAAACAAAAGACAACTATCCTGATCAAAAAACTCCTTCTCTAACAATAAATCCACTTATTAGTTACTAATGAAATGTTGGCTCCTCTGTCATGTTCCTGTGGACACCCAGGGGATCTGGTAGGCCCTCTTCCCACACCACCGTCACAGGAGCTGCCCCCTGCTGTATGACCCAGTCTCTTGGTTTGAGTTGATTGGTCCAGGATGGGCATCTCACCCATGCTAAGCCAGGCTGAGCCTTTTTTCTGGAATATTTTGGACAAACCAAGAGGTAGGGTATGTGTAGTGATATTCAGAGTAGAACAAAACAATGTATACAGTATATGGTCATACAGTTGCTGCTAGGGATGATAGTTCTATCCACAGAGAAATAAGGAGGGAAATATTGTTTCAAGGTAGAGAACATACAGCGATAGCCACATTTGTGGGCCCAGGTAGCTGATGTTTCAGAAGAGATCCTGTTCATATGCAGTGAGGACTCTGCAGGTCTTTAAAACCCAAGAAATTAGAACTTCTGACCAATTTGAGGAAACTGCTTGTGTTAAACAGTAATGTTGTGTGTCTCTGTGTATGTGTGTGTACAGAGAGAGAGAGAGAGAGAGAGAGAGAAATATATTGTGGTGCCAGGTTCTGAAAAGCAAGACAGCATAATAGCAACTGGGCAAGCAATGCTTAAAATTATATTTGGTTGTATATATATGACAGTCCTTGTATGTTTTGAGTTTCTGGGGAACAGGAAAGGTAGAGTTGTAAAGTTTTCATAACCTTTTTGTTGAAATTTGACTTTAAGATAGTCAAACTTAAGATGCTAGTTTCCTAGTCAAACTATTTTTCTACATTCATATATTCAATCATTCACTCATTCAGCAGTTAACAAGAAGGATAACCAGTAGACCAAAAACAGTCTCTACTTTGAGACTTACTCATATAGCCTGTCTGTGGAAATCAATAGACAGGGATTTCTGTCCTCACTACTTGACTGGCCAGTGACTGGGGCTAATAAATGGGGAATGGGGGAGCCCTTTGTAAAAGGAAGACACTGTGACTTTAAAAAATACAAGCCTAACAGGAAGCAAACATAGCTGCAACTTGAGCACCTCAGGTGGCTCCCTGAGCCCCACAAACTAAGTAAGAGTCCTTCTGTAGGAATCTGTGCTATGTAGATAGATGGAAACAACCTTTAAAAGTATTTTGTTTTTGAAAATATTTCTTGTTGCTATAACTTAAATATGATTCTTAAAACAAAATTGGGGCAAAAAGCTCAACTTAGTGAATCCTAGCAGAGATGGCTCAGGGTTTTTAATTATTGTTACAAATTATCATTAGTTTTTCAAGATTTTCTTGCTTTCTAATTTCTGAACCTGTTTTCTAAAATTTAAAAGGGGAACCAAAAAGCCTATCTTCTTGACTTTTTTCCCGTTACAGTAGATTACATTCTCCATTAGGAAAACCAACCCTTCTCTCCCCAGCCCTTCTGTGATTTTCTCCTTTAAACTTTTTCTTTCACCACACCTTCATTTTTCTCTCCAGTGCTGTACACGCTTATGTTAGTCTGTCTAACCAGTTGAGCCTTCCTTTCAAATACACCCTTGTCTCCCTGATATGTTCCTTTTGGCTTTCTCAGACAATGGGCCAATGGAGGGAAATGTGACAGTCCCTGCACAACCCAGCTCTGTGACTGGAGGAGGGCAGTCCCAAAATGTCTGCTCTATTTAGATTAAAATATGAAATTAGATCATTTTCTGCAGCATTGGGGCAATTTTACATTTATAAAATAGAAGTATCTACCACTATAAGAATTCACAAGAAATCATTGCATGGGCCCTTTGAAAATTAAAAACAGAAAACAAATAAAGTTTGTTGCCAGTTGCCAGTGACAAAAATTTCAGATAGGTTAGCAGAAATAGGGTTTCAATAAAACACATTATATGGCAATAAAAAGACCCAGATGATCCTGATTGTGATATGCTTTCACTTTTCCCTAGCTTCTAAAATTGAAAGTAAAATTTGAAACAACATTTAACAATGTGTGTTATACTTGCTTACAGTTTCTGAGGCTGGAAAGCCCAAAGTCCATCTGGTGTTGGCAACAGTGACCCAGGAGTCTCACATTGCAAGATGGTGGAAGCAGAGAGACCAGGGCTTCTTTTAAAGCCCTCAGAACCATACCCCGACCACCATTATTAATCCATTCATTACTGCATAGTCCTACAATCCAATCACCTCTTCAAGGCTCCACCTTCCAATTACCATAATAGGATTTCCCACCCACTTAAAAGTCGTAGTGAGGACCAATCTTCTAATACATAAAACTTGGGGACACAATTCAAGCTTCAGTGAGTTTTGGGGGGGTGCATAACTCAATCCACTACAGGTATTAAGAGGAAAATCCAGAAAAGTTCTTATTGGACTGGCTGGGGAAGGCTTTCCACAGAAGGTAACATCTGAGCTGTGAGAATAAGGATGGACAAACTTTCATTAGGATAAGAGAGGAGTAAATGATGGGCCAGACAGCTGGGATGGAAGTGGTCAACGTGCAGCCATACAAACTGAAAACCAGTGAGAAGGAAGCAGCTCAGCACTGCCTAAGGAATAGGGTACACCTGGCTGGGGTGGGGGTGATGGACTGCAAAAGGTGAAGCTGGAGCAGAGGGGGGATGAAGCCCCATTGTGACACATGGGGAATGCAAGGCTAAGCAGCTAAAACTCATCCTGCAGATGACAGCAAGCAAGGGTATGTTTACTGATTGATTGACTTTTTATTATTGAAACATAATTGGTTGTACATATCTGTGGGGTACAGCATTGAATATCAATACCTGTGTGCAAAATGTGATGCTTAAATCAGGATAATTAGTATATTCAACATTACACAATGTAATCGCCTTTTGTGGTCCTTTACCAATTTCTCACTAATCACCGTTCTGTTCTCTCCTTTTGAAAGTTCAAATTATTGTAATTGTTGTCTGTCTCCTTCTTCCTTTTTTTTTTTTTTTTTTTTTGTTTATTTTTTTAGCTTCCACTTATGAATGAGGGCATGAGGTGATTTTTTTTAAGTAGGGGGATTAACCAAAAGGCACAAGCATTTTTTACTATAAGCAATACAGATTAATAGCATCGTCCATTTCTGACATCAGATAATACTTCCTCCATTCCTCATTTCAACCATGGAAAGCCCACAGAACTTCCACTGGAGACGAGCTTCTGCCTCTCTGATGGATGTCAAATACTTTGCACAGGAAGCTATAAGTGTTCTTGCGTTGGCATAATGAGGAACAGGAGGGAAAAGACTTTACTAAATTCTTATCACAGATTTCTAGTCAATGTGTTCTTAAACTGGGTGGAGAAAAAATGGAAAACCTTCAAGATCTCATCCAAGGAAAAAGCAACAACTTAGAAGAAATCAAATTTCAGTGACTTGATTCTTTCTAAAGAAGAAATGGGGTTGTTTTTTACTCACCTTCCTTGTTGGGATAATTAGTTAAGCCATTCTGATTGACCAATTCCTGACACTTGGTACAGTCACCTCTTGATTGTCTTCTAATGCTTTTCCGGCACTGTCTGGGCTCCTAAATCCTCATTGTTTAGTCAGGCCCTGGCCACTTAATATTCCAGACAAAGTCTGGATGGGTTTGTACCCAGACATGGAGTAGAGTGATTCTCTTGATGTTTACATGTATCTTTGTGTCTCTTCATCGTTACAAAGTTAAGTGTACATGGTTTAGAATAACTTATTTTATAAACTGTTTATTTGGGAGACACATCAGGATTTGACTGTAGTGAAAACCACATTTTCCTGGATTATGATGGTCTTGCATCAGTGTCTCACATGAAAGGAGAATGTGGAAGCTCAGGGTTAATGTACTGGTCATTTTGGTTTTTATTTGCTTTATTTTGACTGTAATCATGTCATTTAGAAATCTGAATGTGGATGCATCTTGCTGCTAACATGTGATGTTGAAACCTAACTGAATTTCAATGGCTTACCAATGTGACTACATTCAAAAATACTTCTCTCTCCCTTTCTCTCTCCCCTCGAGAAACTAACTTGAGTGTGTCCTAGTAACTAGTAGTTCTACTGTTTCACTGTAAGATTGCAGTTTTGTGTTTTGAATGGGTATGGGAACCACTGGTATAATGCTTTGTGGTTTTCCTACTCCTTTACCTGGTTCTGCTTCCGGCAATATTAGCATCTGGCCCTTGCTACATTGTACAGTATCTTTCCACACTGAAGTTTCATTGCTAATTTTTTGGGTGACACTGGAATCTTATCATTGGAAGTGTTTGCTTTTCTACTTTTACAGTAAAACCTCATTAATTCCTCCTGAAATTTAAGATAATATGAGTTAAGCTGAAAGGTTTACTGAAGCAAATTAACAGTATGTAAGGAAGCCTATTTGTACAACTTAAGTAGTTTTAAAACTCTCTTTTAAAAGTACCCATTTACCAATTGAGATGCCAATTACCAGTCACTCTTTTCTATATTTTTTCTGTATTTTATTATAGTACCTTCCATGAGGATCTCTAGAAGGCCACACCTTTTTTCTAGATGCATTCAATTTACTCTTTATCCTTGAAATGTATATCATATGTATTTCATGGAGAATTTAAATATTTTTTCTTTTAAGTTTATTTACATTTTTCACCTAATCAAACTGACTCAGTGAGGTTTTACTGGAGCTTATTTTTCTCTCAGTGCATCTTGCTGTGTAGTTTGCTTGTTTCCATTTTAATCCCGGATTCCTCGCTTAGCTCCTGCTTCGTGGCTGCTTCTTCTCTGTCTCTTCCTGTGTTCCCTTCCTCTCGGATATCTGTGAACAGTGGAAGGCCTCAGAGCTTGGGTTTCAGATCGCTGCTCCTCTCTGCACATGCTCTAGCTTGATGTCACGGTTCCACTGCTCTCAATACCACTGATGTACTGAAGACACCAAAGCCTGAATTTCCAGCCTGGCCCTCTCCCCGAATGCCAGACTCCTAATCCTGCTAGCTATTCATCATCTCCACTTGGAGGTCTCACAACATCTTAAACATGACCTGTCCAAAATGGACTCTTAATTTTTCTACCAAGAAGATTCTCCATCACTGTTCCATAATTCAACAAATGCAGGTGCATGCACCCAGCAGCTCAGACCAAGAAACTTGATTTAACCTTGACTCCTATATTTCTCTCACAACCCACATATCACATCAGCAAATCACTTTGTTCTACCTTCAAAATGCTTTCCAAATCCAAGTAGTGTTGTCTCCTAGTCCAGACCACCTCCAGACCACTTCCTGCAAGATTGCAGCAGCCTATCTCTGATCTAACGTTTGCCCCACAGCAGTGTGTATTCCAGATTGCACTTCTAGTGATCCTTTAAAAGTACCTTCCTTTCTGTTCCTGGATCTTGCCAGTCAAGTTCTGATCTCAGAGCCTTTGCACCTGCAGGTTCTTTGGTCTGAAATGCTATTCTTCCAGACACCTTGTGGTTCACTTCAGTCCTGTTGTTGTTCAAATGGCACCTACTCAGAAAAGCTTCCCCTGACTCTTCGTCTGCACACTCCACCACCCCAGCACCCTGTCTCCCCTTATCTTGAATTGCTTTTCTTTACACCACCTCACACATAATAGGTCTCTCTGCTGCCAGGATGCAGTCTGTCTCATCAAACCAATGAGTGCAGCGGCTCTGCCTCGTGTTTTCACTGGTGCTTCCCTGGTGTCTAGAACAGTGGCTGGCACAGGGTAGGCACTCAGCAAATACTTGTTAAATGCATGTGTGATTGGGCTTATACTCTCCTCATCCCAAATATTGCGGGTGAGCAGGACGATGTAGCATAAGAGGGGCAGCAGAGTGTGGTCATGTAAAACAGCTGGTCCAGAACCACATCGCCTCACTAGCTGTGTGACTCTGAGCAAGTTTCTCCATCTCAGTTTGCCTCACCTTCCTCATATTTAAACTGGGGATGATAACGATATTGACTACTGGTTGTTATCAGGATTAAATCAATTGATATTTTTAAAGTGCTTATGACATGCCTGGCACATAATAAACCCTACATCAGGCTTTGTCAAATGATTAAACAAATTAATAAATTCTCTAAGCTGTTAAATGATGCTAAAATAGAATTTGTTTATATAATAAATCTATGTTCGATAGAAAAAAAAATGTGAGGTTACAATCAGCATTCAAACATTTTTTCTCGGTTCAGAGATGATCTCACTCAAAAGTACTTATGAATGCCACTTTCCCAAGCAATTGCCAGCACTGCATAGAAAGTGCCCAACAAATGTTTGGTGATGGGGTGAATTAATGTCAGCCTTAATTTTTGTCTTTCAAGTAATTCAGAAATGTACAATAATACCAAACAAAATTACTCCTATTTCTCTAAAGAAGATATACAAATGACCAATAAGCACAAGCAAACATGTTCGACATCATTAGTCATTAGGGCAATGCAAATCAAAGCCACAATGAGGTGCCACTTCACATCCACTGGGATGACTGCTATCAATACACAATGACGAGTGTTGGCAAGGATATGGATATATCAGAGCCCACGTCCATTGCTGGCGGGAATGTAAAGTGGTATGGCCACTGTGCAAAATAGCCTCAAAGAATTAAACTCAGAATTGCCAAATGACCTCTCAATTTCACTCCTATGAATATACCCAGGTAAAAAAAAAAGTTCCTAAAAAACCTGCACATGGAAACACTTTGAAAACACTACACTAAGTGAAAGAAGCCAGACACAAAAGGTCATATATTGTATGATCCCTTTACATAAAATGTCCATAATAGACAAATCCATAGAGACAGAAAGTAGATTAGCACCTATGTAGGGTGAGGGGAGGGATGAATGAGGAGTGACTGCTAATAGGGCTTCATTTTGAGGTGAAGAAAATGTTCTGCAATTAGATAATAGTGATGGTTGCACAACCTTGTGAATATACTATTGATTATACATTTTAAAAGAGTGCATTTTAGAGTGTACCAATTATACCTCAATTAAAAACATTTAAAAATGCCCCAAACAAAACAATTCAAAAAATGTGATAGCATCTGAAAGTATGTGGCATAAAACAGGTGCTCAAAAAAAATGTAAATTTTTCTTTTGAAAAAATTACTCCTTGGGTAATTTAAAGTTTCTGCAAGTATTTTTCAAGTGTGCACTACTCTGTAAAGCTGGGAAAACAGCTCCACCTGCTTTCAACATTATGAAAAGAGTAATAAATAATGAAAGCCTCACTCATTAACTGTAGGTCTTTTCTCTAGATGTAATATTTGTCACACTCTAGTAGATCTACCTTAGGTTGTTTGCAAGATTCTCTGCAGTATGAGGCAGCGGCTAACTAAAGCCGGCCGCACTGGGAATGGAGACGGAGGATGCTGGTTCAACACTCAGCAAGTTACACTTCTCTGCTCTGCCGTCTTCTAGGTCAGCAGAGTCCTCTCATTCTATATTACAATATATACAAATACATTCAGTTCCAAACAACAATACTCAACATTGCTCCCTCTGCTCCCAGCCCTGATAGCCAGTATACAATTCATTTCCTGACTCAGTAACAGGGCCGGTAACAGTCTGTACCTAAAACCCAATGTCCAGGCTGGGCCATCGTACCTGCAAAGGTCCTGCAGCAATCCTGCAAGCCCTTTTACTCTTCTCCTCCATCACCTCTCCAAGCTAGTCTCTAGAGACTTGGGTGGCTGTAGTGACTACAATTAATACATTAAAAAGCATTTAAGACTAGGTTTTGAAGCTTTTCCATTTCAAACCCCTTTTTCCTTCCTTCTTTCCTACCTTCCTTCCTTCCTTTTTCTATTCACTTATTTATTTACCAATAAATAAGTGGCTGAGCGTGGTGCAGACTATGTGCCAGGCACAATGCTAGATGTTCAAGGTACACTGAATAAGAAAAGAAACACCTATAAGGCGTTTATGCTTTGCTTAAAAATGCATCCCTCCCTGTGAGCTTTCATGAGTCCAACTCTGGATGAAGTGCCAGTTTGGGGGTTCTGGGTTTCTAGGCATTGGTGCTAAAAGTTATTGATTTAAAAATAAATTCTGAGGTGTCTGCCATTAAGTTTAAATATCCTTTCATTTCTTTCATAATGTTAAATTGGTTCTATAAAATAGATGTCAAAATTTTAACTTTAAAAGTATTTGTTTCCAAATATACAGAATATTTTTTGAGATAAGTCCTTCAAAATCTGTATAAATGCCAAACTTTAAAATACAAGTTACAGGGCCAGCCCCGTGGCTCACTCAGGAGAGTGCTGCACTGGTAGCGCCGAGGCCGCAGGTTCAGATCCTATGTAGGGATGGCTGGTGCGCTCACTGGCTGAGCGTGGTGCAGACCACACCATGCCAAGGGTTGCGATCCCCTTACTGGCCCAAAAATAAAATAAAATAAAAGTTACATTTATAATATTCTAAGTAAAATCATTTTTAAAGGAGTAATGAAGTAAATACATGAATTCAAAATATTAATAATTGAATTATAAATTCAATTTTATTTCTAGAGTTTTCTTAAAGAGGAAAGGGGCAAATTAATAACCAAATTCTCTCATAATACATCCATACACACAGGTCCTACTTTACTCACAGGAACTAAGAGCGCCTATCTTCCATACTGTCACTTATAGGCCCATACAAGAAATATTATTCCCCAAATCATGAAAAGCACAATAAATACATCATTCCTTTTTCTTAACTATCATTTATAAATTATATCAGTCCACATTGAAATATCCATTATTTTGATAGATTATATACAACTCTTAACTGATGAATAAACCAGCAAAACAATTATTTGATTCTGAATTTTAACTGGCATCTCCACTCTTTGGAAAATGCCTCAAATAAATTACAGCTGTGCACCTACTATGTTAAAATATATGTTCTCCTTATAAATAAGGGGATATAATACTCTTTTTTTCTAATTCTGAAAGAATGTCCCAGTGCTAGATGTTCTTTAAAATAAACAAACTATTTGATGCTACCATTTCCCCATGTTGATAAAACATCCTATTTAGAAAGTAATGAACAAACCCAGACGTTGTGTATTTTGGGGGTAACAGAGATATTCTTATCTGCAGCCTAGTTTGAAGTCAAGAAACCATAAAACACTTGTAATTTCTAATTCCTTTTTTCTGGACTTAGAAGATGCTGACTAAAACAAACAAGTAAGCAAACAACATCAGAAATGTCTGTGTTCCTCTTTCCCAAACTAGAAGGAATAACCTGCATCTTCAGTGACAGGTATGTTGAGCCGCTGTTGAAGAAATATGAGAGACTTATTCTATTCAAGAAAAGAGACAGACAATATGTGTTGAAAAGTAAAAAAGTTTTTCAAGGATAGGCTCATGCTTCTCCTTAGCTGGAACTACTTCTGTTTCCTCCACTGTGGGACATGGATACAAATATCTCCATGTCAGTAAGGGAATACCCTGATTAGGATATACAAGCATTTACGTCTCTGAAAGGGTCCACCCCCAAGCATTGATTCATAAATGGACATTCTCATTTACCCGTGTCTCTTGTGACACTATAAATATACATCCATCCACAAGAGGATGGTTAATCCATATTCATTGACAAACTTGGATGTTTGGGATGCGAAGTGTTGAAACAGACCCAGGAGTAGAAATGGAGCCTGGACCACACTCTAGCCTGCAAGACGTTTCCCTTGACATTCCTAGCTTGGCCATCTCTAAGAATAAGAGAAAATGGCCAGAGACATTTCTCAGAGTGTCTTAGTGAAGCAAAGAGAGAGAAGTTAGATCTTAATGGACTGAGAGTCACAGCTATAATTGTGTAAGAAAAAAACCCCAAACTCAAGCTGGTATTCTACACCTTTCTCTGAGTTGCTCACACTGTGTACACCTTCAAAGACAGAAGAGAGGAGAAGTCCCCTAAAGCCATGACCACACCCTATATTATAATTATCTGTATTTTTCATGAGAGCAGGGTCCAAGATTATTATTTCTTGCCTCTGTCTACCCAGCACCAAGCACTGGACTTGATATATGATAAGTGCTCAATTAATGTCTGAATGTGTATATGTATGAGTGAGTAAATGAGGATCCATAATTTTTCCAAACTGTTCTTGAGCTATAAGTGACTTGTCCAGGGGCTAAAACAGACCTTTCCAGTTTCCTGGGATGAAAAACACTTTTCCATTTGCCATTTCCAGACCTTCACATTTGGATTCAGATTGTTCAAACCTGTCTCCTCAGGGATTGAAGACGCTGGTCAGAACTAGGTCCTGCCAAGAGTCACAGCATTGAGACCACCTGCTTCTTTCCCCTCAGGGCAATGACCTTATGATCTCACTTGCAATCACTGGTCTCCAAAGGAAGCCCCATTATGATTATTTTCAGAGCATAACAAGAATGATAGTGTTCCATCACAGAAATAGCAGGCCTGGCCATGGCTATAGCGAGATGACTGAGTGTCACACACTTGGGACACATGTGCATGTGTATGCGTGTGCATGTGTGCAGGTATGTGCATGTGTGTGTGCATGCGTGGCACGTGTGTATGTTTGTGTGTGTTGGCAAGGTGGGCTTGGCACTGAGCTTTCGGAGGCAGGGCTCCCTTTCATCCAGCCTGCAAGCTCAACACCTCAGCTCTGCTTAACATCACTGGAGAAATGAGGCTAAACCTTGGAGATAGTATTTAAAGGTGTCTTTCTTTTACCTTTTTTTTAAAAAAATAAATTTTATTCTGTATATTTGAGGTTTATACCCTACTTTTTAAAACAAGAATAAAAATAATCATGTACTTAAAGTTATGGGTGGACTAGGGATGGAGTGAGAAAGGACCATAAAAATATTTATGGGATGGGTTAACAATGAACTTAGAATATATGTTTCAAGATAGTTCAGGAAAAATAAATATTTGATTAATAAAAATAAAGAATATTGACATACACACATACATGCATATATATGTATACATCTATACACACACGTACATGTGTGTAACATGCCTGATGGTCTCCAAAGCCCATTGACTAGTTATCTTCATCTTCCCAACTACCAGTCCTGTGAGGAAGAGAGACATAATAGTATTCCCATTTTAAGAAGAGAAAACTGAGGTCTGAAGTGATTTGCTGAAAGCCATATGGCTAGTAAGTAGTGACAAGATGATAACAGGGTCTCTCGATTCCCAGACCAGTGTATTTGTTTAGCTAATCTGTCCTCAATATGCATTGAGGCTTGGAAGACAAAATTACCAGCAGCTCTCTTTCAAAAAGGCAACGAAAAAGAAAGAAAAATAAAGCAATGTGTTCAGTCTATTATTTTACTAAACTCTCCATTTCTGTATCTATTGAATAATTCATGAAGATGAAGACCCTCTTTGATTGTTTCATTCTTGCCCCAAATTCATAAGAAAAAAAAATAATTTAGTATTGAACCTTTGTAGAGTGAGGTGATTAGAAAATATCATCTGCAATAAACTCTTAATTAGACACACAGGGTCAAACATTTTAAACCTTATTTTCATTAAACTGACACTGACACCAACAGTGCTTTCTAATTTTTAACATAGCTCTTTTTCTATATGCCCCTATCTTATATTCAGCTCAGAAGCAAAACCTTCCAAGTACTCCCTTGCTCCAGATAGGGGAGAATGAGGGGTTCTGTTAACACTGGAGTTCTGCATTAGTCTGGAAGGCAATGCCACTTACTCTCAGATTGGATCATCAGGAAAGTGTGGAGAAAAATAGAATGCTCCTAGGCCTGTGCATCTCGAGAACTAGCCTGTGGACTGTGTGTGCTGGTCCACAGGAGATGACAAAAGAGTGTTCAGAGACTCTTATGGCAACTTCACAAAGTAACTTTGTATCTGTTGAATATAGTAATAAACAGGTAGTATTTCAAATGCTTTTTAACTTTATTGTATTTTACAGAAGTACTGATCCACACACACAGGAAAAGAAGTAAAGGAACTGGTCCATCTCCACAGGTGGTTTGAGAAGCACGGTGCTAGGCCACTTCCCCAGGCCTTCTGGGTCAGGTTTTATTTGATAGGAATAAAATGGTGTCCTGGAATATTAAAGATACCTGTATCTAAATGCAAGAACAGGGGCTGCCCTGTTAGCTCATTTGGTTAGAGTGCAGTGTTATAACACCGAGGTCAAAGGTTGCAGATCCCCAGCCAGCTGCCAAAAACAGAAAAAAATGCCAGAACAAAAGTTAAAAGTACACGTGTACACACACACACACACACACACACACACACACACACACACACACACACACACACACACACACACACACACACCCCTATATCTGTAATATCCAACTAAAAGTTTTGATTACCCATTGATTTTGGTTCTGGCTGACACCTAAGTACATGGTGATAAGAAGCAGACGATCCAGAAATGAATCGAATCTAATCTTAATAATGCGTAAGGTAAGTTACTGAAGCAAAACCCAAGGACCCTACTGGAAACCTGAAATTTTTGAAAATTTAACTCTGCAGTGACATGCTGCTGACTAAAAACCAGCCACAGTGACAAAGGAATGGCTGCCCCTGCCCTCCCTCTGCTTTTTGGTAGCTGAGGTGAACTGAGCAGGTGGTTTCAGTTTGTTCCTCATTTATAAACCTGCTCTGCAAAAATATATACAGAAAGCCACTTGTTTGGCAGTCTCAGAAGAGGGGCTGAGGACTGACCGGACACGAGACACAATTACCCTCTCACCCTGGCGGGAAGTCCCTGCAGGTTAGGGGTGACGTACATCAGGAGGGCAGGATGCGAAAAGCCAGCACAGCTGCTGCCTAAATGAGGCGGGTCTGAGGGACAAGGAGGAGATTTTCATTTGCACATTACAAAACCAGCCCTAAAATTGAAGTGATCAGGTTATCACTAATTTATGTTCTTCAGTCCCTCATGTTCTTTCAGATTGCTAAATATCTGTCATTCTAAGGAAGTATTTTAAGTTGTCAATACCTTTTGAAAGTTGCACAGTTTTTTAAAAAAACCAAAATAAATATGACGCAAATTTTGGCGGGGGGGGGGGGTAATAATGGACCTGATGAAATTAAAGTTGATTGCTATTGCAATTTGTATGCATATTTCATAGACAATAGATGTGTTCTCTACACCGTAAAACAGCCTGTATTTCCTGCTCTCTTGGGTTTCTTCGGCATTCGTGACAATGCAAACTCCCTCTAGTGGCCAAAGTAATATGTGTAAAATAACAGGCTTGTTAACAAAAGGAGTTATTTTGTAATCTGGCTGTTTTTAAAAGAAAATGTTTTCTTTTGATGTACATCTAATTTTTTAGAGTACTTTAAATGAGTTAGTCATATATATTAAAGAAAAGGCAAAATGTAGATTCTATAATTAAATTATTTAAGTGTATATGGTAAATATAATATTTAGTTATAATTCTTATAATTTATTGGACGCCAATTCATTCGTCTGAGTTTGTAATGCTAAATGTTCAGAACGAAGAAAAGCCATTAAAAATTATTAATAGGGTTAGGGTTTTTCTTTGCTAATACTAGCGCTTATCATTTAGGTGACAATTTCCACAAATAATCCTTTTTCAAAACAGGTGTCAGGTCATTACCAAGAATTGTTATAATTTGATGCCTGCGATGAAAGCTTTATTCAACATAAGAAACATTTAATCTTTGTAATGAAATTACAGGTTTCTAAAATATTAGAACTGAAAGTTCTGGTTAAAGGAGATAATACATGTAGAAACTATATAAAGTGCAAAACAAAAAATTGAATATAGATGATTATTTTTACCATCTAATCCTCAGTTCTTCTTTTTCAGATGAAAAATAAAACCCTGAGAACCAGAGAGCTCAAATGACTTGCTCATGGTCACTGACATGGTTAGCAGAAAAAGAAACAAGATGCCAGCTATCCTGACCCACAGTCTTTCTGGACTACATATGACTGTGGAGAAATAGTCCTAGTTTTGTCAGCATTCTTCCTTTAAGTTTGCATCTTAGCACAGACTTGTGACTATGAAGTATTTAGACTGGTTTCTACATGAAAAAGTCTCATTCTTTTTGTCATATCACTTACATCCTTTTACACTTTATTGATTACTTAAGCACTTTCAGAAGCATTTGTTAACTGGTGGAACAAGCTCCTATGGAATTCCTTTATGGAATGAAAATGAGAAATTAAAAATTAATAATTACAAAAATATATGCAAATTTCTGGTCCAAATGCTCTCCCAGTTTGTGAACCTAAGAATTAAACTCTGAGTTTCTTGTAAATTTCTGGGATCTTGTGAAAAACAAATGATGCCAAATTAGTAAAAATGCTTTGAAAATTGTGGCAAATGCTACAAAAACAAGTTCTTGTTTTAGTTAGCCAAAGTTAAATCACATAGAAAAAAAAAAAGATTTTATCTACTGCTTTAGTTTCCTGGAGGGTAAAGCAAAATAGAAGGAAACAGCCAATCTTTTAAGAGAATGAATAAAAATAGAAGAAAATCACAAATTCTCTCCACAAATGTGTATTGAGCGGCAGGTTCTGTGCTAGGTGCTGGAGAATGCATTATAACTTCCTCCTGAGAGTTTTGGCATTTGATTTGGATTTGAATTAAAATCTTGTTATAATCATAGCTGTGAACTATTATAATTATACTTACATATAAATACAGTAATGGGTTGCCAATTCTTGGAGAAGGCCAAACTCATTCTGAATCATTCACTTTTTCCATGACATGAAAATTTCTAAGCCTCCCTTATCAATCCAGATTGTAAATGCAAAGAGAACAGAAAGTATTTCCACCTTGTCCAGTTCCGTATGCCCAGCACCTAGGATAGTGCCAGGCACAGAGGAGGCATTCATTATGTGTCCAGATTGGAGATCATAAGAATCTACTTAGAGGGAGCGGGGTAAAGGAAAGAAAGAGCAACTGAGCTAAAGGAGATGAGGAGGTTTTACTGCCTTATTCAGGAGATATGTAGCCTTTGTAAACAAGCTACCTAACCGATGCTGCTGGGGGAGACATGCCTTTGGGCTTCACTTCACATATGGGTGAAGGGTGACCACATTGCCAATACTTACCTAGAGATTATATAGCATCCCCAAGCTGTCCTCTACATTCCAACTTTGTGCATAAAAAATTGCATGAGACTTCAACCCCTTATAGAAATGTCAGAAAAGCAGACAATAGATATCAACATGAACTTTTCAGAGTCAATACAAAACAAACAAAAAATGAAAACAGTTGGTGCTATTCACTTTTTCTTCTTTGCATGCTTACCAAGAGGGACAAGACAGGGCTCACTTAGACTCACTTTCACATATGGGACTTATTGATTGTGACAATGTTTTTGGAAATCAAGAGTAGAATCACCTCGCTCCGTATCCCTGTGTCAAAGAGAATGTTCACCTTAAAAAATAAAAAGAGCAAAAAACCATAAAATTCCACCCGTTTTCCAATGTGGCATGCTTTTGAATTTAAAAGAAAAAAATCCTAACACATGATGGGTGCTAGAAGCTTCTTTTTACTGTCAGAGAGATCAGAGAGAGGTGGAGAAAGAATCCACAAGCAGATGCTGCCCAGTGACAAACCTGAAAGAAGCAGACGCCAAGGCCAGATGTTGGCGTGACCTTCGTTCTGCAGAGCACGTTGGCATGGTGTTGATTTAGACGGTTGTTGGCAGAAGCTTTAGCTCCAGCAGCTGGAGGAAAAAACTAAAGTACGGAATTCTTTCCCACTTTTTCCCCTCACTAGAAAACCTGAAACCACTGGTCAGTAGTGCTGATGGCTGTCAAAAAAGTTGAATTCACCACACAACCCTGCCAGTAGGTATCACATCAAAAGGGACTTAGCTGAGTGAACAACAGCATCTTCAGGCTGTGCCATTTTTCATCCCACTCAACTTCCAACAGCTGTTTCTTGAGTGAATACAGACGCAAAATAATTATATGAAAGGAACAACCTATTCAATATGTGAGACAATGTGTACATTTATTACGTAGTCATTGATATAGACACTGACATGTCTGAAAACGGAGTGGCCTGTCAACAGGTAAATTAGCCCTCAATAAAAGTTCTCTTAAATTGAACTCTGAATCATGAACTCTGAAGATAGCATGAGAAAATAGTTTTTAATCAAGGAGAATTACTCAAACCTGTACTGCAGACACCAAGAAGAATATATAATAGCTTTAAGAGACTCCTATCACATTATGTGATTATTCCTGTCATTCACTCAGTAGGAATTTAAAGGATTTTCTAGTCACTCCAATATTCTTAATATTGTAAACACTCATAAATCAGGCAACAACAGCTCTCTAATCCTAGGTTCTGACAGAATTTTAAATCTTAGCCACCATACAATGCTGAAACACAGAATGTAAAGAGAGGCTTGCTTTATAATATTAGATATGATCGCAGACCACACAGTTCTCCTGACGCTTTTAGACATTTTGTCACTTTACCTGGAGAAATATACACTGCTTATTCTGAATTGCTGCTGATGTCCAGCACTTGTCAAAACCTCTATCTGTCAAGGCCTTCACAAAGAGTTGCAAAATGACAGATCAGGATGTCTGAGTTGATGGAGCCCCAGGAAAAATGGAACAGATAGAAAATTCATGACTCTAAACTACATCAAAGTGACTTCTGTCAACATCATGTCAAAAGAACTGTTCATTTTTAGAGGGTTTTTTTTAAATTACATAAACACTTTTTTGAGTATGAGCTAAATGTAATGAAAAAAATTTCTTGGTGTACTGTATGATCATCCAAACATTCCAAAAATATACTTTAGATCATCCAGGAATAAGGAAAATTCTAATAGTAGATACTGTCTGCCAGTTAAAACCAATGACATTCAAGAGAAATGTATGAAGATACTATCAGCTTAAAATAGGACAAACCATCTGGCTATAAAGAAACAAAAGTATATTTTTTGCATATTTTTGGACACATCAAATTTCTACAACTGGATTAGTTTTTCATTCTTCTACAATCAGTTTTGACCCATTTTTTTGCTTAGTGTGACAATTGTAAAACACCAATTCATTGTTATTCTCCTAAACAGATTTCCTAAAATATCTGGCATTATTTTAACTTTAAAAAACCACTGGAAAATTCTCATAATGCATAATTCCCTTAAATTATTGCTTTCAGAAGGAAGTAAAAAATAAATGGCTTATGATATGCAATACTGCATACGCTGAACCATTCCATAATCACATTCAAAGAGTCATTCACCGAATGAAATGTGAGTTGCATAAATCTGGAAATGACCACTCTCCTGTTTTAATTCCCAACACCTTTCAGGGAAGATGGCTGGCACCTAGTGCTAGAACCCAGGCAACTTGATTCCTGCTGCTCATATGTCACTGAGATAAACAGGATAAGTGACCTTGTGAGGACAAGACCATGGGTGATGCTGTGTGTGTATATACTGAGCAGGCAGCGGGGAGAAACACACAATTCACCACACACACATGCACGCACATGTGTGCAGAGACACACACACGCATGCACAGGCACGTATGCACCTGAAAGAAGAATTAGACATGGGCAACTTCCACAGTCACTGTAATTAACCCGGTAACACTGTCAATCACTTACACCATCCAGTGACCTTTCACTGGATTTAGCAATTATGACATCAGTCCTTTCTAACAACCACCATTACAGAGACCATCTATGACCCTGATAATAGCAACCACTGATTCGGTGCACTTGTCCAGTGGTACAAAAGGTCTATTATCTGTAACCAGAAACATTTGCTTACCTCCAAAATTACAAAAGATCTCAAAAATAACAACCACTTCCCATTTTGAGAGAAGCTTGCTTTAAAACAGTCCTGCTGCATTGTGCCTAAATATGTATGGGAAGTACCATCTATTAAGGGATGAGATGACCATTTCTTATTATAGGCAGAATTCAATATATCTTGTGTCCGACTTATGAAAAGATGTTTATTCCCTGCAAGTGTACAGAGGTGTGGGCTTCAGAGCAGCCGTGATTGGTAATAAGCCTCTTTTTCTCATTTACACTGATAGCAAGCATTAGTGAAGATATACGCATTTCATTTCGTGGTTCAGAAAAAATAAAGTATATGTATATGTGATAGCAGTGGGTGGTTAATGAAATGGTCTGACAAACATAAGCTAATACATAATCATACCAGAATGTGACTGGAACACCTGTTCCTGCTTCGCAGACTTCCAATTCTGAAGGAAAAGTCACCATTCTCAAGAAGTAAAGCCACTGCTATTTAGACATCAATATGCTCCAAGGAAATTTTATCCACTTTTTTTTTGGTTGTTGTTGTTGCAATCACTAAAGGGTGGCTATTTTAATGATACCAAATCTCTTTTGCTTGTGTCCTAAGAGTAATGAAAACTTCACACATGCATGAAGCTCCAGTAATTATTTTAAACTGCCTTCTGTTGTCCCCCTGAGGAACACGGTGGTATTTGTTTGATGCAGTTTAATTAGTGTCAGGGTAATTAATGCTATGCTATCTACATGAGATCAAAACCCTTTCTTTGTAACACTCTGGTAACTAAGAACTAAGAAAAAGAAGCGTTTTGAAAATGTTGAGGCATGGTGTTAACCTGGGTTCACCGGTGAACTGAATTGCTAGTCCCTTCCTCCACGCCTCGCCCAAAAGGCAATTTCAGCCTCTCTCAGGACAAGATCAGCCCCGTAATGCATTGGAACCACACTGCCAGGCATAAGACCCAGTGGCTGCTATGGAATTAAATTTTTTTTATGGGCATAATCAAATTAACTAAAACATTCACAGTCACCAGGCACCTTTTGCTATAGTTTAATCCTTTAGTAATGAAATAGTCAACTTTTGCACGGGCAGAGAACTACAGTCCCTTGTAAGCAGGGTGTGATACTACCATGTGCTAATGTATTTTTTTCCAATAAAAGAATCATGTGGTTTAATGAATGAATGTGATTCTCCTTAAATTCCTGAATAAAATTTACATTTAATTGTAGGTATAGATATTCTCTCTATTGGACTATAATGTTAAGAGAAGAAAAAGATAGGCAAGGAGAGAAGTTAAATACACAAAAATTCCAGACACACACATAACGTGTACTACCATAAATCCTTTTTAACTGTTTCTTTGGTAATAAGCAATGGTAGTATAAATCTCCCAACACACAAACTCAAGCTGATCACAGGCTTAAGGAAATAGCTCCAGTTATCTTGACTGGATAAATTATTATATCCCAGAGCTTATTCCAGTTTCTAATAAAGCACTGTAGCTAACAAACAAAAATAAAAAGATCAACCATTCTCTTTATTTCATAACAGATGAAATTACAGGCTGCATGGGATCAACACAATGGCATTGAATTTATTTTTACTCTCAAAAATGCACCATGCAATGTTCATTTTTGAACAAGACTGGTGCTTTAACATAACAAGGAGAACGAGCATTAGACTGATAATATTTTTTATGGGAAGGGGAGGCTTAATGGCAGATATCTGAAAAATAGACATGACTGGTTTTAAGTCAAACCAAATGGATTTAGCCCATTATATAAGTATACTAAGCATGAAAATAACCTCTGCTCTGCACCAAAAAAAAAAAAAAAACGAAGAAAAACCCGTCTAGAGGGTACAAATGCAAAGTCTATACGAGTTATGAAATTGTGTCAATATCCATCAGTGGCTGAAATTGAGGTTAACGATATAAAAATGAAATTTCACTAGCTTAGGCTGGCAGCATATCACAACCTAAGAGGGTCTGTGCTGAATGCATCTTCTCGAAGTCATTCATTACTGAATACCTACTGGGATCGGCTGACTAACAAAATATGTTCTTTCACGTCTTCAGTTCTGCTTCCTGTGACTTAGTTGTATATCAATTAAAGTGATAAATACAAGTAACTTTGAGAACACCAGAAACACATTATGTAGTAAAGTAACCTCCAGGAACCCTGCAATAAGAACTGCGTGCAAAGTTCAACAACTGTGAAGGAACTATTAAAGAGGACACACAAACAAGTGACCTTGACTGACAAGCGCACTTCATTCCAGCAATAAACAGCGGTGGTGCTGATAACTGTTCATTGGCGCAGAGAGTAATTACCTATCTGTCAGCGTTGCTGGTGTGTGCGAAATAGTATAAATGAAACATACATAATGTACGGCAATAATACCGGGCATGCAGAACCTAATGTATTATCATCATTTTCAGGACCCAGGTTTATGTGGCTGCCACCCCTGAGTAAATGCCTTCTAGCCATGATAATTTCATTCTCATCTCTGTTCCATATTATAATTTTCATAGCTAAAAGATACTAAGGAGCAATACGTTTCAATCAAGGGCTAAATAGAACACAACCTGTAACTGGGTATTTTATACACCTATATATTTTTTTCTATCAAAAAATTTCGTCAATTTATGAAGAGACTGGAATAAGCTGTAAATTTATGGGTGACAAACCCTGTCTGTACCAATGTCACTGTCTGGAGATGGGCTGGAAGGGGTTTACGAAAGGGTTATCTGCTTTGTCTCCCATTTCTTTCATCTATACAATAGTCTATCTCCTTAAATGCTTCTATGCTGTTCCAAAACATAAGGTAAGAACGCCTTTCTGAACAAATTAAAAATAGCTCTTACTCAAAAGGAGAAAAATGATCTAGTTTCTAAGACAAATTCTCTTGATTTACTTGAATTGCTTAACTATGCAGTAGAAGAACACAGTAACCTCCCGCGCTGTGGTAATCGGCCCTTCTTATAAAACTGTCCATCTCTTGTATGCTTTTTTTTTTTCCATTAATGCAAATGCAGTTTGGTGACACCTCTAACTCATATTTAAGACCCTACAAAAGTAACAAGGAAAATATAAGTAACAGCTGGGACAAGCCCCTTGTCTCAAGGATGAAACATGAGAAACCCTCACCATTAACAGGGTGAAGATGAGAAAGCGGCATATCCCAAACTACACAACAGAAGCAGCTGTTGGTCATTCAGAAATGGAAGAGAATATATGAATATTTAGAAAACAATTTGGCACATTTGACTGTTTTAATCTACTCTTCCTATTTTTACAGCAAGAGAACCTATTTTGGGAACTTCAGGGTAGCATGAGCTAATAATTACTGCAATAGTTTCCTTTAAAAAAAGAAAAGCATTTTAATTGATTGTCCAATGCTGCATTTCAAAGATGACAGTGATTTTAACTACAGAAGAGCCTCTTTTCGTTCTTTAGCTTTTTGTTTGCTGGTTTCTCAAAGTGGTTTTCTCAAATTGATTAATATTGTGGGTGATAAATGATATCCTGATAGGAGATTAGGCAAACCAGAAAAATAGCTCAAGTTTTTCTTCAAGGTTATTCCTTTGTTTTCTGCATTTGTTTTCTATATTCCTAGTCAGGAAAGACAGCAATAAAAAAAACTAACTCATAAGTTGTTAGGGATATGATATGTTAATTCTCAAAGAAGCACTTCTATTCTAAAGAAAATGCAAGGCAGAGGTCTCCTTAATATGAAGAAATAAAAATTTTATTTTTTTGAGTCCCTTAGGTTGTGACATTAAGTAGCTTGTCTATTCTACCCATGCACCAGCTGACTTGATTGTATGGCTAGCCCAATGCAGAAGAGATTTTCCCCAATTTCAAGTCATTCAATCAAACCCAGCATTTCAGGATACTCTATCAAAACGCAATATCTGGTAGGTGAATAGTGTCTATAAATTCCACAGATATATCTTAATCATCTCAGTGGGGCTCCCTATTTGATTCATGTAATCCTACTTCACCTGAGTAACTTAAGTCTTTCTTGATGTGTACTATTATATGTGTTTTACATGGGTTAAGAATATAATATATATCAAATCACACACAGAAAAAATTCAGGTAAAGGTACAACCCTATTTCATTGATTTAAAAAATGACAGCATTTTTTTTACATCTTAGCCTGTTTGAAATAGCTTCTTATAGTCTCTGGAAGCCAAGTGGTCAGATGAAGTCTGCTCCAGCATCAAAGTTTCAAAGCATCTTGGGCTTAACTCTTGACTCCTCCTGCATTGCGTGAAATACAATGTTTCATGCTATCCTGGCTTTGAGGAATATCAATTACACATTCATATTAAAATGGTCCTGGATCACAGCTATCACATTTAAACAAACATCCAACCAAGTAATTTATTTATTTTATGTTGACATCTAGATTATGTCTGTGTGCCACAAAAACATCTAGTTGAGTTAATCAATTATGTCAAAAACTAGTTGATTTAATAAGGTAAAGGGAATCCACTAAGCTTGCTTCATTTCACTGACTGTATTAGGACAATAAGGACTTTCTGTTGGATGTACTGAGACATCTATCTCCACAGCCTATTCAATAATTAAGTATGATTACATTTACTGATGATTCTCAACTTAGGAATAGGGCCAAGGACTCTTTCACTCATTCCCAGATCCGACCAAGGGACAAGTGTCCTCCCTACAGCTGAGAAGCACTGCCCTAGGGGCCAAGTGTGTCTGGTGGGGTGTGTCTTACCACTTTGGTGTGTTAGGATGGTAAAAATAGCAAGAACCAGTGGAGAATGTTATGTGCATAACTCAAAATAGTTTGGGGGAGGGAAGTAAAACTATTTTTCCATAATTTTCTCAAATATCCCCAAAGATATTTATCTACAATGTGATTAGAATTCAAGTTGTTTATTGCCTCTTAATATACCAGAAAATTGTTACTTCATTTCACAGTCATTATTCTCAATACCTAAAACATCACTTTTTTTCAATGAATATGTCTTGAACAAATGAATGAATGAGTGAATGAATGAACAAATAATTCAACGAGTGAGTGAATGGTATTCTCCAAATCATATTACTTATTTTATAAGAAAGCATATATCCTTATTTGATTTTGCAAAGTATATGCCAAAAAAAAAAAAAATCCCTCAAAACATTAAGCACAAAGCACTCTATCTTGTTCTTTGGTGTTATAAAATTTGCAGGGGCGGGGGGTATAGCATTATTTAGAATTGATGGTTTTGCAGTTAAAGAACACTTTTAAATCAGAAATTAACTTGTAATATATGGCTTGGTGATGATAATACTGAGGTATGTAAAGTGAAGTTGCCTTCTTACAGGCAATATACTTGATTAATTTTTAACAATTTAACAGTGAAAGATTAATTAAAAATTTCATACAGTACAGGCCATCTTTCTTATCCAATTACATTCCTTTAGAGCCATCATAACTGTTTTAATAATTGCACTGAAAATGCTAGAAAGTATCAAGGTAATACAGTGATTCAGTGAGAACAATAAAATTCAGAAACATGGCACTTTAATATTTGGAACATTTAACACTGTGGTGTGTATATATAAGCCCTCTGAACTCCAACAGGTTACTATAACCCAGGAGGTATAAATTGAGCCTTAGATTTTTTTATTTATATAAGAACTACTTTTACTAAACATCTATTTTAAAATGCTTTGATAGAAAAAGAAAACAGCCCTTAAGAACCCATCTATTTAGATGCTATTGGATTTCAAGCTTATGATAACATTTCTCTCTGAATATATATTTGGCAGAATTGTCTTTGAAACAAAATGATACCCCATTTAGCCTTAAACTTGATCCTCACTCAAGGGAATTTTAGAGTGCAAAGGTGATACTGAAGTTAGAATTAATGGTAAAATGGACTATGAGACCCTGAGTAAAACGTGCTAATAAAGAGTATAAGGGAAAAGATTTTAAATTTAGATGCTCTTCTTATTCTCTTTTTTAAATGATTGACATAATAATTGTACATAATTATAGGGAACAACGTGATGTTTCAATACATGTATACATTGTATGATGGGCAAATCGGGGTAATTAGCATATTCATCACCTTAAACATTTACCATTTCTTTGTGACGAGAACATTCAGAAATCTCTCTGTTGGCTATTTTGAAATGTGCTGTTATTGTTAACTCTACTCATCCTACTATTCAACAGAATACCAAAGGCTCTTGTAATATTCTTAAGTTAGGATGACAGTTGTTCTCAAAACAATCATTATTTCCATGTACTACCTGAGAAACTGTTGATAGTTTAAGCACACACTTTTTTTTCTTTTTTTTTTTTTACTGGTAAGGGGATCGTAACCCTTGGTTTGGTGCAGTTTGCACCACGCTCAGCCAGTGAGCGCACCAGCCATCCCCATATAGGATCCGAACCCTCGGCCTCAGCGCTACGAGCACCGCACTCTCCCGACTGAGCCACGGGGCCAGCCTTAAGCACACACTTTCTCATCTCTCTAACTTTGGCAATCAGGATCTCAATTCTAATGGAATACAAAGTTTCAAAAATTTAGCAATTATGAAAGTTTCCTTCACTTCTCTGGTTTCTGACATGCAAGAAATCTTAGTTGCTTCAGCACAATAGAAAGAAGCTCTTGTCCTAAAGACTCTAGTATTCTTTTCGATTGGATTTAATTAGGTCTACTTCATCCTCTATTAAAAATAATAAAATAATCACAATAAAAATTATGTTTCTTGATAGAAAGACTGCCCTGAATCACCACCAAGAACAAGAAAACCTGGGCTGAACCTTTTTAAGCTGTTCACATTAGACACGTGTTTCCCTCTTTGAACCTTATCTCTAAACCAGCTCAGTAATAGTAATATCTCACTGGCATACAGTAAGCCCTCAATACATAAAAGTGAAGATTGTTTTCAGATTAAAATCTGTTTTCTTAAAAAAAGGTATTTAGATTGATATCAAAAGTGAAAACTGAATTGTGAGGCAGTCATTATAAAGGAGCAATTAAGCCACTTAATGCCATCTTACAGTAGCTCACAGAATCAGAGATTGTATTAGAAATCTTGAGTGACTCAGCTTTAAACAACAATCCATTAGCATTCATTTAGAATCTACACCTGAACAGCTCAAAATGCATATGCTGTGTAACACACTGTATTCCAAACAAGGCCTTCCAGAGAGAAAATGAAAGTCTGAGAGTTTTACTAAGATAATACTTTCGTCCTTAATGGAGTTCATTTTCATTTAATTTTGAAGGTCTCTAGAGGCCAACAAAATGAATACTGGAACCAACATTATTTCTCAGAGTCTAATATCTTATTATTCCAGAGTCTAATATCTTTTTCAACATCTTTGTCTGATTCAAGGCCATTTCCCCTGATAATCAGCTAGTCAATTCGGCTTCCTGATTTGTGACATCATCTCGAGGTGGAAGTTCTTTTCCGGGCAAAAGTGTAAGGAAGCTAAGCTTACCTTGGGGAATTTATGTGGTACTGAAGAGGGTAGAGCAGGCACTTCCTTCCTTTTGAGTGAGCAGAAACCTCACAAACCCAATCAGACTACAGCAGTTTAAAAACTCAGAAGACTCCACTGTTTGCATCACTTGCAATCAAAAGCTAACCACTGGGCATAGAATCACCTCTCATTTGAAATGAGAAATCTCCCCAATTACTAACATGGCAGACTAGTTTGGTGACAGTTATCACCAAATTATACTAGTAAACCATTTCTCCAAAACATTAACATTTTATTAACTTAGCTCCCGCCACCTTTTTCTGGACTCTAACTTGTTTTTCTAAATTAGACTTTAAATCCAAAATTAACCTTAAAATTCTCCATACCATGACCAATCACAAATTGGAATTCTGAAGACTTTACTGGAAAATACACCTAGGAAATACGATGGGGCTTTTTTTATATAATTCACTATCAAAGAATATCTGGAAATAGAAAGATGTACCCTGGCATATGATGGGCAGCAGGGAAGAAGAAAGGTAGGAGAGAACCACATCGGGAATCAAAAGTGCAAATTACAGTTGATCCTTGAACAACAGCAGGGGTTAGCGGTACAGATCCTCCAAGATATTAGACAGCTGAAAATCCATACCTAACTACTGACTCTCCAAAAACTTAACTACTACTAGACTACTGGTGACTAGGAAACTTACCAGCAACATAAACAGTCAACTAACACATATTTTGTTTATTATATATATATATATATATTGTATACTGTAATCTTACCATAAAGTAATCTAGAGTAAATAAAATGTTATTTAGAAAATCATAAGGGAGAGAAAATACATTTACAGTACAGTCACCCCTCAGTATCCCTGGGGTTTGGTTCTAGGACCCCCACAGATCCCTTAATCCAAAGATGCTCAAGTCTGGCAATCGGCCCTGAGGAACCTGGGAATGCGAAAAATGGGCCCTCCTATGTATATTTGGGTTCTGCATCACACAAATACGATACTTTCAACCCACGGTCGGTTAATCCACAAATGTGGAATCTTCATATGCAGAGGGCTGACTGTATTTATTGAAAAAAACAATTATCCATGTACAAGTGGACCAATGAAGTTCAAACTCTTGTAGGGGCCACTGTAAAGAATTCTAATCCCCTCCGGTTTGCGGTTGTATCCTTTGCAATATCAGAATCTGCACAATGCCCTTTGGGAGCACGAGCTATGGGCAGAAAGAGACAAAGGATGTTTTCTTGCCCTCCCCATCCCCTGGTATGTCAGTTTGCCTCAACCCCAAGTCATATGGATTGAGTAACTGATGCTGGACAACAGAGCATCAGTTGTGAGGGCAAATCTTAACCTAAATATTTTGCATAAAATTATAAAATACTAAAATATTTGCGTGAAAATTTAGCTTTACTCATTGAAATTTATTTAGTTCACAGGTTCTATGATAGCATCTTCTCTTCTCTACTTTGTCCCAATTGTGGCTACCAGTTCTCCCTACTCAACACAACACCTTATTACATTCTCACGATTGGCCAATATCCCACTTTTCTTTAGGGCTTTACAAGGCTTAATAATCACTATTTTGTTGCACATGAACTCCTTAAGGAAAAAAGTCTTTCATGAAAACCCACAAAGGTATGAATAAAATATTTTTAAGTATAATGTCAATATCAGGATTACTAAGCAGCCTAGACACTTCAGTTTGTTGCTTTATATGCTGTGATATCCTTCCATTTGACCATTTGGTGATGAATACTAAGGGGTTTCCAGGAGAAGGCAGCAAGAGAGACACAATAAAATAAAATGGCAAGACACATGCAAAGCTTTCAGAAAAGATAATAAGAGAGAAACTAATAAAATGTGTTCATAAGTGAGACTACATCAAACTAAAAAGCTTCTGCACAGCAAGGGACACTGTCAACAAAGTGAAGAGACAACCTACAGAAAAGGAGAAAGTATTAGCTAACTACATATCAGACAAGAGGCTAATATCCAGAATATATAAGGAACTTAAACAAATCAACAGCAAAAAAAAGCAAAATACAGCCCAATTAAAACATGTGCCAAGTACCTTAACAGACATTTCTCAAAAGAAGACATACAAATGACCAACAGGCACATGAAAAAATGCTCAGCGTCACTAATCATGCAGGAAATTCAAATTAAAATCACAACAAGATATATCTCAATATGGTTAGAATGGCTATTATCAACAAGACAGAAAATAATAAATGCTGTTGAGGATGCAGAGGAAAGGGAACTTTCCTACTTTGCTGATGGGAATGTAAATTGGTAGAGCCACTGTGGAAAATAATATGAAGTTTCCTCAGAGAACCAAAAATAGTTCTACCTTATAACCCAGCTTCACTACTGAGTGTATACCCAAAGGAAATAAAATCAATATATCAGAAAGACACCTGTACTCCCATGTTCATAGCAGCACTCACTATTCACAATAGACAAGAGATGGAATCAACCTAAATGCCCATCAGCAGATGAATGGATAAAAAACTGTGGTATATATACACATTGGAATACTATTCATCTCCTAAAAAAATGATATCCTATCATTTGCAACAACACAGATGGAACTGGAAACCATCATATTAAGTGAAGTAAGTCAGGCACAAAAAGATAAATGCTTTATGATATCACTTATACGTGGAACGTAAAAAAAAATCGTGGTCTCATAGTAGAGGAGAATAATGGCTACCAGAAGGCAGGGGGCATGCCGGTGGGGAGGAGAAGTGGTGAACCAACAGGTACAAAACTATGCAGTCTACCCTAAGTGAATCATTGTGCAGTATATGCATGTACTGAAACAACACACTGTACCCCACAAATATGTACAATTAAATGTTAAAATGTTTTGAATTAAAAAAAAGTGTAAACAAAATTTAAAGGGATAAGATTTTTTGTAGCTACTGAAAAACACTTAAATGATACCTCCACATTGATCATTATGAGCTCTGCTAGGTTTTCTGAAACAATTCCTTATTTTCACATTTGATACTGTAATGAGAACTTTTAAATTAAATTTAATACTTTTCTAGATTAATGTTTTATTAGAAATTCATAACTTTTTGGAAATATGGCTTTAAAATATTCGGCATTCTTGAAGGTATACAAGTGTATATAAGACATGCATTATCATTCTATCCTATGGTCAACACCAAAAGTGCAAGTTTCAAAGTCACACATAGCAAAATCTTAGGGAAAAATATTTTTGTAAGCTTTACCTTCAAATAAAGCCTGAAGACTTTTGTGAGTGTATGTTTGTGGGTGTGAGAGGGGAACCTCCTTTCCACTGGTTTTGTGTATCTAGATGGAGGGATTTGCCCCAGATAACACAATTGGTCTCTTTTTACCCAATACACCCCTTGTCCTTTGCCTCCCCTTAAAGGAACACAAATGTATCTAATTGTGGGTGACAACAATCTGACATGCACTAGTCCAAACTCCAATGTCTTTGGGTGGAGCATCACTTCCATGTGTTGGGAGGAAGGGAAAAGTAGAGAATGTTGCATGCAAGCCCTATTAGTGTCAAATGTCAAGCCTCATTTTCCAACCAACCTGAAGACTAAATTTGATATTTTCATTTCCTTCTTTCTGTCTCATATTTTTATCTATCCATTGTTTCTGAATAAAGGGAGTAGAGGAAGAAGAAAGAAGTGCTATGCATTGAATTCTCCCGCTCCAAAAACCACTCTAATGGTATGGGTGGGTGTGTGTGTGTGTGTGTGTGTGTGTGTGTGTGTGTGAGTGTGTGAGTGTGTGTGTGTGTGTCACTAGAGAATTGAACATATATTCATATGTATATTCATTCAAGCAGTGCCTTCACTAATACTCAGAATGTATGTAAATGTATTAGGAGAATGTTGAAAATTATTAAGAAACTAGAATTCTGGAACTTGTAAGGCTGTTCATAAAAATCTGGACTGTTTTCTATAACCATTATTTTCATTGTGTATTTGACAAAGAATGAAGCAGTCCTCAAACATATTAAAAGTGAGATACTTTAGGGCTGATCTGGATGGAACCATAATTTGTGTTACAACAAGCACAGGGAAAAGGATAAATGATATAAACAATGTACAGATTTTCTAAGAAAGAAAAAGAGAAAGAAAATACCAACTTAAAAAGCACTCTTCCTAGAAACACTTAAGACTACCAAAAATCAAGCCCAATAGGTAACAAAGGATTTGATTTCTGAGTTAGTATCACTATGTTGACTTTATTTCTCATGAGATATACCTTACATTTCACCATTTGGTTGCAATTTATTTTAGTCTGATTTCATGACTGATTGTGTCACGCCACAGTATTTGGTTGCTATTTTTCTGGAGACCGTATCAAGCACAGTTCTGCCAGATAAGAGCAACGGTGCTCAGTTCATTTTTCTGAGGGTTTTGTTCCAGCAGTAGACAATCACAGCAGATCCAACTTCACTGACTGCACTGGTCTCAGAACCAGTCCCCGTGATTCTGGAATCTCGCCATCCGCTCCTGGCCTACCAGTTGCCACCAGCTAAGTCTTTGGAAAGCACAGATCTGACCAGGTCATCCCTCCTCTCTGAAACTCTCAGTGGCTTCCCATGGTACAGGCAAAATCCAGATTCTTTAGAGTGGAGTCTGAGGCCCTCTAATATTGGACTTCCAACTTCGTCCAAAATACTCATCCCTGAAACCCAGTTGGACAGACTGCTCTCCATTCCCTAAACTTGCCTTGAATTTTCTCTTCTCTCTTCCTTTGCTCACATGGCTGCCTTTGGTCCGGCATTGTTTCCAACCTACTTATTTTGCAAGGCCAAATGCCACTTTTCTTTCATTTGTTTATTCGTCAATCATTCGTGGAATAAATACTTTTCAACAGCTCCTATATGCCTGGCACTGTGTTAGGCACTTTCTCTCTTAAGCCTTTCTTACATTCCCAGTTCCTCCAAACTTGGAAGCAATCTTTCTTTTCTCTGAATTCTGCTAGCACTTTGCACCTCAGTTAGAACAATTTTATTTTTAAGTTCAGAAACCTGTTTCATATATTACTGTAGGCCCACAGTACCCAGCAGATACTAGTAACTCAGTAAGTTTCATGAAGGGATAAAACAATGTTTGAGTAACAGATGAATATGTAAATACAAAGAGCCTTGTAAAATCTAGATAATGTATAAAATATATAAAAATATTTAAATTTATATTTATATATTTGCATAAGTATATAGTATATAAATATAAAGCACCTTATAAAATAGATAAAATATCTTACTTTCAAGTTAAGCATCATATTTAAATTACATAAAATATTCAAGCAACCTAATTTTATTTTATTTTATTTATTTTTTTTTTTAATTTTATTTTGTCGATATACATTGTGGCTGATTATTGCTCCCCAAGCAAACTAATTTTAAAAGGAAATACCTACTTCGTAGTTTAAAAAAAAAAAAAAAAAAAAAAAAAAACTCCTGCAAGATCTTAAAGAATAAAACTACACATACCTTTTCAGCTTAAAAATGCTTTATCATGGGCCGACCCCATGGCGCACTCGGGAGAGTGCGGCACTGGGGGCGCAGCGGCTCTCCCACCCCGGGTTCGGATCCTATATAGGGATGGCCCGTGCTCTCGCTGGCTGAGCACGGTGCGGGCGACGCCACACCAAGGGTTGCGATCCCCTTACTGGTCACAAAAAAAGACACACACACACACAAAAATGCTTTATCATCATAACAAACTGCACATATAGAAACAAGCACATTGCAGATTACCCATTTCCATTCCACATTTTTAGAAGCGGGAGGGAGGTTGTGAGCTTCGGCGGGGGGAGGGAGACAAGTTCCATTTTTCAAATCCTTCTAAGTTTAACCCACCAAAGTGGGACCCTTAACTCTAATAATATTAGTAATATCTTCTGTCAGCTCAGAAGAGAAATCTGTTAAAACTTCTAGAGCAGCAGAATCAGTGCAAACCAGCTCTCTATTTTTACACAGCTCACAGCTGAGTAGAAATGATTTCACAGCTGCATGGTGAATCTCCTGGCATCTCTCTGCTTGGCGGCCCCACCACCTGGGACCAGTCACTGCAGGGCAACCCATCACCACTGCTCTCTGGGAAGGGACAAATGGTGGTGCTACAAAAGAATGGGAGGTGCCAAGGGAAGGCCATCTGTCTGGCATTGGTTTTGTCATCTGTCACTCTCTGAAATGAGCCTCTGCCTTACAGAAGGAAGTTAAGGTCTGCAGAAAAAGACCCTTCCCCACACTGGCCCTTCTAATCCTGCCTCTGACTCAACTTCTAGTTAGTTCTTTGGAAAGCTAGTTAAGTGGGGCATTTGCTTTTCAGTAAGGCAGAGATGCTGAAGAGGCACTCTTGTGAGGGTTATTTTAAATTCTAAATATTCCTATAATAGTTTTCCTTCTTGAAAACAATGTAGAATTTGATTTGAATTTTTCAAATAAGGCCTGCTCAGAAAGCCAACCACTCAGTCATCAAATCAACAATGCTAATTGCTATTTACAATGTGCAATGTAGCATGTGCTAATAGTCTTATTATAGCACTTTCAATACAGCAGACTAAAAATTATTTCTTTCTTGGTGACTATGTCTCATTTTCAGAAATACTTCAAAAATGATTTTATGGCCCATCCTCACTTTTCTCTCCTCTACTATTAGCCTTTACCTCATACAGTTCTTTCGAGGATTTGAAGGGACAAAGTAAGCAAAAAACAGAGTACCTAACACAGCGCAGGCACATGTTAACAATTAAGGAGATCACAGCTGGTGGCAGCAGCAGAGGCAGCAGTAATAGTATAGTAGCAACATCTGTAGTAGTAGCTCCTGGCCTGCTTTTCTTTTGCAATTTAGAAAGTTCTCAAAATTCACACCCTAATTATCTAAAAAAAAGGAATTCAATTTGTATCTACAAAAATAGCACCCTCAAAGACAAAAATTATAGATACCTCAGCAATCCCTTTAAAAGTAAACACTTTTTTGGAACTAGCCATTATCAGCAGGCAGGCCAGCCTGCTTCGGGGCAATTTTTCTACCATTAGTCAATGCTAGAATCTTCTTATCACATTAAAAGTGGGAAGATAAATATGGAGTCATAATTTTATAATATAGTATATATATTATCACCACTTGATTTTGAATTTTGAATTTGCATTTTGAAAGGACTTTGTTTTTTTCATGGTCGTGGCTCCAGTTGTGAAATTGGCATACACTTATTGAATAAATGCTTGAATTTTTATAAAAGTACATGTTTTCTTCTCATTTACATATATGTGTGTGTGTATATCATATATGTGTATAATCTTACACATATATTTTCTCCTTTGATATATATACATACATACACATACATACATTTTTCTCCTTATTTTATATGCAATATCTCATTATACAACTATGTATGTGTGTGTGCGTGTGTATAGCATTACATTGCAGAAATCTTTATAAATAATTTTCTTAAACACCATGAGGCCAAAAGAGATATCAAAGAGAAAAGAAAATTTGGTATGAGTATGCTGTGGTTCAACATTCAGACGTATATACACACAGGAAAAGTAAGATACTGACACATTTTACAACACTTTGCATATAATTCTAATAGTACATATTACTGCCTGATAATGTTTTATCTCTATATTGATCTTCCCTCATGAAATATAAGCATATTCATCTTTATTCTATCATATAAAAGAAATTCAATAAAATATTAGATGAACAGATAGAGAGCTGATTAATAAGCTAACAAGTAGCATCATCAAACAAAAATTGTCAGTGTAGTATATGAAACTTGTCAAATGATGTGTTCCCAGACCCACCCTTATAGAGCCTAAACACAAATTTCAAATAAATCACAATGATACCAAGAAGCTTAACTGCATGCCAGAACAAAGTCAAACACTATTAAAAGGAATATGATGAAATCCAGTACCCAAAAAAACCAAAGTTCTCAATATCCAGCGTGCAATGAAAAGCTACTAGGCATGCAAAGAAGCAGGAAAATACAGGAAAAAATCAATCAGGATAAGCAGACCCCCAAAATAATAGAGGATGAAATTAGCAGAAAAGGACGTTAAAATAGCATTTGTTTAAATGCTTTCCATTTGTTCAAGAACGTAGGAAAAAAAACTTGAAAAAAAAGAAATGGGAGACTCAAACAATGGAAATTTTTAGAGATGAAAAATTAAATATCTGCAATTAAAACCCCACTGGATGAGATTAAAAGCAGATTAGGTTAGATACTTTGGAAAAATATCAGTCAATGTGAAGAAACAGCAATAGAAAATATACAAAAGGAAGAAAAAGAGACAAAAGACAAAAGAAATAAGAGTCATAATCATAATGACCAGTGTGACAATATAAAGCATTCTGAGTGATATAAGCACCTGGAATTCCAGAAGGAGAGAAAAAAACTTTAAGGACTAATCCCCCTAATTTTTCCAAATTTGATCAAAATTAGAAATTCATAGATCCTCTCTCTTTACATTATGCTATCTTACAGAGATTGCCTGCTGGATATTCAAAAATTCAGCAACATAACTTAATAATAATTACAAACATCTGTCGTATTTCAGGCCCTGTTCTAAATGCTTCACAGGCAGTAACTCATATAATCACCAAAAGCTGAGGAGGTAGAATCTCTTGTTATCCCTATTTTACAGATAAGAACACTGACTCTCAGAAAGATGAGGCGGTGGCATGCTCAAAGTGGCCCAGCTCTTCAGCAGAGCCAGGACTCAAACCCATGTGGTCTGGCTTCAGTGTCCATGCTCTTAACAATTATGCTATACAGCCTCTACACATCAGTGCAATGGACAGACTTTATAACACTTTAAGACTCAAACTTGAGCCAGAAGTGCCCATTTTTACTCTAAGCATGATTTTAAAATAATTCAATTCAGTTGTGGTTTTTGTAAAGAATATCAATTTACCCCCTTTTCATCCAGAATACAAACGATGTAATAAATGTGTGCAAATGCATGAACAAACTGGCAAAAAGATGAAGAACACGTCAGTATTCAAATCAGTGTAAACTGACTTTGGGCCACAGACCAAATCAGCAAGAAACTGTGCCTATCTGGAGGAATGTGCACCTGTTTTTCTGGAGCCATATTTAAAAGGAAAACTGAGAACATCCAAATACCAGAGTTGTCAGCAACTTGACTCCTTCTAGTTGCCATGAGAGGGTTCTTGCTGACACATGTAGCCCTGCTTGTCCTTTGTCACATATGTGCTTCCCCTGCAAACTGTCAGCAACTTGTCAGAATTCATCAGGAAGTCTAAGGTCATTCCTCAGTGATGGACAGGTCTGGACATGACAGCGTCCCATTTCTGGTCCTGTGTCACATACCGTATGAAAACTGATGTCCTCATCACTCTACTCTCATAATGAATGGCTGCACACAGGAATGATGAGATGTTTTAAAGGTTAAAAAATAATCAGCAGGATAAAGTCAATATTTAATCATATTCTAAACAAATATTTAATCTAATATTGCAGAGAGTGGGGGTGTCTTGTAAAAAGATACAGAATCTTCTCTCCCTATATATGAATAAAATTGCCCATGCTCCCTGTTTGGGAATTTAAACCATCAAAGGACTAAATCAACGAATAAGGAAACAGGGCACTTCGGTAAATGACCTGAGACCCTGATGGCTCCCAAGGCTTCCAATCAATGAATGACAGGCTGGAAATCTGGAAGTATCTTTGTTGCTTTCCAGGGTGTCTACCGTGAAGTTTGGTAGAAATCAGCATTTGTGTTACACTTCAAAGACCTTTTTTTATTTTTTTTATTTTTTTCAAAAAAGGGCATCTTACTACTTAAGTTGTCTAAAATGGAAAGTGATGGAAAAGTTTTTGATGATTTTTTTAAAAATGTCTGACACCATCAAAACATATTAAGAGACTATAAAATAACTGTAATCTTTTGGGGAAAAAGATAGAAAATCACTAACTATGAACATGGGTCTAAACTATATACCGTATTGTTCAAAGGGGAAAAGGGACCTATAACTGCATCCACTGGATAATTTATATAAATTAGCAAACAACACTTACCTGCCCTCTGTTCACTTGGCTTTACCCACCTTTCATTTTATTTCCTCCTTGCGCTGACTTCTGTCATTGTGGTCCTTGCTAGTTACTTTAGTCACCCTCACAGATTTTACTACAAAATACAGATAGAAGAGAATATCCCATTTTGCCACAATTCCAAGATCCTGCCTCCATTTTTCCATCCCTCACCTCTCCACAAAATCCTCATAACATTAAGGTAATTTTAGAAAAATCATTGGCAATAATGGAGGGAAAATGGGAAAAGAAGCGAAATGTTGGAGGAGAACCCATTGCCTAAATCCCACTGCTTCTTTGTACACCCAAAGAGGAAATATGGAGAAAGGAGAAAGAACACCTTTGCAGTATAGTAACAAGAGCATAAATTTAAGCATCTGAAGCTTCTAGTTCTTAGCACGGGCACAAGCCTGCGATCATGGTTGCAGGTGAAACCACTTCATTCCCAGTGATCTGTTCCCCAGCTGAAGAACAGGGAAAAACACTCTGAGCTCAGGCTTCTAGTAGGGAATATTCAACAGTTATTCAACAGATATTTATTAATCCATTTTTTCCCTTATTTTCTAAACTGTAGAGGGAATAGGGATAAAACATTATCAAAGACAGTCCATGTTGTCACTGCTAAACATCGTGATAATTTTCCAACCATTTTAGCTGAATGTTTCAGGATGTTGTGAAAATTTCCCAGCTCTTTATTAACATGCTAGCTTCTTACTTCCCATTTACAAAAGCCATTAGCATGCACTTCTTTAATGAAACAAAATTGTATAACTCACCTAAAATCATATTTATCTATTCTATTTTTTGGAAGTCTGGTAGCACGAAATTACATATTTGGAGCCACGACAGGCCACCATGCTCGTTCTGATGTACATCTCTAAGGGTTTTTCTCTTATAAAAAAGGAATTCAAAATAAAATTTTCTAGCAAATCATTGTAATTGTGATATAGAGTTACAAAATAACTAAAAATAAATTGCTATATCTATTAGTATAAATATTACTATAAATTGTTACCTGGACACAAAGTTCATATACTCCACTCAACTACCGTGCTTGTGTAACAGCATTAAATGAACAACTCGTGCCATTTATGTAATATATGTCTGGTATATCTAATACATGGGATTTCAAAGGCCTAAGTAAAGTATAAATCAATGACTTCAGAAGCTGCAATGATGTTTTATCCTGTAGGACAAGGTGAGAGTTATTAACTACCTCTTTGTTCATCATTAGCTATAGGTCAAATGGATGCTGATGATGCACCACAGAGTCCCTCGTAGAATCTCCGTAGAACTAAGCACCCAGGGCTTCTGCCCTGAGTCATCTTCTGCCTACATTCCTCCCCATAGGCAAGGAATCCAGGCAAGGGGAGATGCTGCCCTAGCCCCTCTGTCTTCATGCTCATGGTCCAGGTGCTCAGTAGTTGGAATTCTCTGCCTCAACAATAGGAAACCCACTTCTGGGGCATACATGGGCCTCCTTCTTGGGGTTGACTTTCAAGGGCTGATTACACAGCCATATGTTCACCTTTAAATCTGAGGTTATCCAATGGCAGTTGTTTGGAGTAGAGTCTGAGGGAATTCCCTGTGGGTAGAGTGGTCCATTCCAGGCATGCCATGTCCCTTGTAAAACGGCAGATGCAAAATGTGGGCTAAGGGCGACACTTGTATCTGTGCCCCACAATTATCAGAGGTGGATTTTCCTCAGGATAACTGGAAAGGTGAATAGGAGATAGATTCACTAAAGACCCTAACTCACATTCCAGTGGCAAGGCAATTATGGGTGGGGTTACCCCTTCAAGGTCATCAAGGTTTCATCTGTTCTGCTACAACAATCATGATTTAAATTGTCATGGTCTGCAGTGGCTTCAAATTTTCTCAGTTAGCATATAATTTTGAAGTCACGGGCGCAGATTTTTAAGGAACTTCAGCTCATAACAAATTGTTTTGATAAAGTTTAAGACAACTATGGGTACACAACTGATCATGTCCACCACCCAAAAAGTCTGATTAAATGGGATTTAGAATAGTAAAAATTTGGAGAGAGCTTATGAACGTTGTTAAGATGAGCAACCTAGATTTATGACACTTAAAACTGTTTGTAAAATCTCTTCCTCCCCTCCATACACTCAAATACCCACCATTTAAAATATACCAAATTAACTCTAAAATTTACATCATTAAGATCCCCACAAAACAAAGCACAAACTACCTCCTTAAACCACACTTTTGTAATAAATCAATAATGAGTACAGTGGATTCACATATTATTAAGTTAATCGTCTGTCAAGATATTAACAGTGTTGATTTCTAAAAAGAAGTTTAGGGTTTTAAAAGCCAAAGTGAGTTTATCAGCTAGGACAGATTGCTGCTTGTCTAAGTGACTTAGTTTGTGTGACAGAGGAACATGCTGCCTTTGGGTTCACAAGTCCTTCAAAACCAAAGATCCATGCTAATGGAAACCTTTTCAGCATAAAGCACCAAACAATCAGAGTTAAAGTTTTATTTATTGGCTTTGACCATCTACTTCTGTTATCAACCATAAGGGCCCATACACTTCATCAACCCCTAACAATAGCCGCAAGCTTGGACAATCTGTCTTGTGTCTTCATTGGGTAAGACTTCAATGGAACAGCCTCAATTAAAGAGCAGCCCATGCATAAAATGGAAACTCATTAAAATAAACGTCCTCAAAGGGGAAAACTTTGGTTCCAATTGAACTGAACTGTTTTTATTTTAAAGATGAAAGGCCCATTACCCAGCCATACATTCATGTGCTCTTGGCCTAAGTGCATTCTACTTGATGACTTTAACTTTGGGTACCTTCCCATGTCTTTTTGGAGGCTTTAGAAGCATAATAGGAATTCAGCCCTTATTGAGCCTGATTGGAACATAGTATCTGTGAACCTCTTAATAATACTTCAGACCTTTATGGTTTAATTTGCAATGGTGTCCCTTTTGTCTGCCTTACTGGCCTTTAGTCTAAGGCACAATATCCCCACTTTACATTTATTTGCAGAAAAGCACTGAATAGCTAAGGATTTTTTAATGTGCCCATTAGAAATAGTGATTTCTAAAAACCTACAGGTACGGTCATTTACAAAACAGATACAAAGCTGAATGAATAAAAAAAAAAAGGATGATGTCAAAGATGGTTGTTGTCAATTGTTTACATAAAAACTGACTTTTAGCTTTGAGTCTGAAAACTTCACCTTGAACTTATTATGAGGGCAATATCAGTGAAAGGAACAACACAATAAAATGAAAAAGTCAAGAGACTAGGAAAATCTCTGTTATGTGAAAATATCAGCAGACCTATAAAAGCCAAATATAACTGGTATTAGCTGAAGCAAATAATAATATTCTCAGCTTTAATTTTATATGAATGACCATTAAGTGAAATGAACCACAATCATGGTTACTTAGATACACAAAATATTCACAGAAAATGTTAATACTCAAATCAATGCAAAACACCCACATAATGGTTGTATACACATCCCATTAAAAGGAAATTAATCTCTTTAAGATTGGTTGCATGTCATTATATAACTTTAATTTATACGTCTTTGTCTGAGGCCAAAATGTATGTCATGTGCATATTTTAAAAGACACATTAGTTGAACAAATATAAATCTCTTGTGTCAAAAGTATTCCTTTAAATTATGTAATTATAAAACTATATATGGATGCATTTTAAATTTTATCATAATTAATAACTAGCATTATGGTCTCTGTGTAATGAAAATACTATATAATATTTCAGTAGAGTTTGCTAAAAGCTTCTCAATTGTATTTTGAATTTAATCTATTTGTAAATTACTTCCAAAGGTTATTTATCTTTATGCAAAAATCTATCAAAAATTGAATATATAAATAAAGCATTTTTTCTTTAAAAAAAAGAAAAAACAAAACAGAGTATCAAAATCTGAAATATTACAAGGTCTCATATAATCACAAATGAAATATTGTAGAAAAACCTGATTCTTACTTAGTTCTTTACCTATAAAGTCAATCTCAGCTTTCTTGGTTATTTTTGTTTTGTTGTTTTGTTTTTGTTTTTAAGAAGGAACTTATTAAAACTTCAATATTAATCTTAGTCAAAAAGCAAACAAAGAAACGAAACTGATCATCATTAAAATTCCAAACAATTCTATCATTCACCAGGTTAGACACCTAGCTTAAGTATGAGATAAACATCTGCCCTGACTGTTAGAAGGCCCTAAGTAAATTCATGGCTTTGCTCAGACAGGATCACATAGATATAGATATAATTTTTATATCTATAGATATACAGTTTTTCTCTGCTTCTTTTTAAAAATATCTTAGTTTCTGCATTTTATTTGATATTATTTTGATCTTACCACATCTATTCTATTGTTTGGGGATCTTAATATATCTGTATGAAAGAAACAAATTAAACTAAGCAACAGTCTCTCAGGGAAAACTAAAATAGGTCTGTCTCACTTTAAGCAAAACCAACATATAAATGTAGATGAAAGATGATTAAAAGACTAATATTTGTAATGCATAGTATTAGCATTTGATGAAAGCATTATGTTTGCGGTAGCAAGTTTTCCTACTGAAATTTACAGTTTTAAAAATGTATATTACTTTCAATTGGCCTGAACTATATCTAATATATAAAATAATACTTCATATATATGAAAATATTTGCATATATACATTTCATACATAAACATTTGCAGTAGATAACACTATATTTATCACTGAGATATATAGAGAGATCTCTCTCATTATGACATATACATATATATATATATCATTATCTATTGTACATGTTTTCATTTATTGTATTATTCAAATAAATCCATAGAATCTGGATTAGTACACCAATGAATTTTATAAATGTTAGTTCAGAAAAATATGATCAACGTTTATTCAAGGTTGTTCTTGCCTAAAAAGTTAATATGAACCTCACATTAACTATAAACCATTTATAATTTAAAAAAATAATATAGTGGGGGCATACAATGTTTTTCTTGTTATACGGTTGAGTCATGGAAGTTCAGAAACTATGATTAATTTCTTGCTTAACGAGATTGGCCAAAGATGCCATACAGCTTCCCATAGTTTAGAGATGACCCTCTGTAAGTTCCGTTTCCTGAATGTGAAGTTCCTTTTTCATCTTGAGCAGCATAGTTAATGTATAATTAAAATGGAAAACTGCATGTTGGAAGCTATGGCCTCCCTAGGCTGCACTTGCGCATTGAAAACAAGAGCAGCCAAAATCTGTCCACTCTGAGCTTTCCAGACCTTATATGGCCCATCAGAGAAGTTCCCAAAAACACACCCAGTGTTGAAAACATGTCTATGAATATTAACAACAAAAATCATTTTTAATTCAAACAGATTTTAATTTAAACAGATGACATAAATGTGAAGTAATTGTTAACAAAGTATTAGGTGGTAAATATCTTCTAAAATTTGAATATAAGGACATTATTTGCTAAAGAAAACCTAACATAATTATAACTACTTTTGCATTATTGTGTGTCAAAAATGAGATTAGACAGCAGCATTCCCCTTAAATATATACATGTTAATAATTCTGTGGGATATTTGCAATTTTCACTTTTATGATTTCATTTCCTGATATTCTCCTAGGAAAATTGGTATTCTGTAAGCAGCAAATTTAAAAACAGCAAGTAGATGACTTAAAGGGTGTATAGAGTGGGGGTTTTTTGAAGGGGGGTTAAGGAAAGTTTTTTATTTTTTATTTTTTGCCTTCTTTGTCATTTTGCCTTAATCCTCTCATTTGGTTTAGAAACATAAGGCCCTGTTCACTTCATTTAAGCCTCACAATGACTGGAAGCCTGATCAATCTGTCTTGTGTCTTCTTAGGGTGAAACTGCAATTGAGCGGAAGCAACAGATGAACAAAGCCCACATTCAAATCTGCAGCTCATTAAAATAACGTTAAAATGGAGTAAAATCTCAATTGTAAGTGAATTGTAGCCTGCTTTTTTTCCTGCTAAATACATTAGATTAATAAACTATATAATCATTAGCCCCAAATCAGTGGTCTTTAAAGTAAATTTAAATAAATGTCTCCTTCTTTTTAAAAATTTGAACATTTTGAAAACCATATTGGAAATAGGCTTTCAATTAAGCACTACATGAGATAACTTTGCAGCATGTTCCAACAACTTATCGCATAAAGACATGGTTTGGAGAGATTCTGTATATTTATGGTTCTTCCTACGTATATGGAAGAACCATATACTGGATGGAATCAGTATCAGTCAATGTAACACTTTCAGCTCTAAATTCCTGATTCTATAATGACATATCATATGGATAGTTTCTATAAATAAATGCCCACATTGGTTTGCTATGCAACAATTTGCTTTTCAAATGCCCAATAAATAAAACTTTTAGAACTTTATGTATTTAGTAACCCAGAAGTTCAGTAGAGACATATACAAGTAAACATACTACCTTTGACAATTTGTTTTCAACCTAATCTTGTGGATTCCAGTCTGTACCTAATCTAGAGCTGAAATCTTCATAAACACATTTGACAAAGAGAGAGTTGGGATTTGTGAAGGTCAGATTTTAGTTGTGAACACGTGTCCATTCTTATGTCTATGGATTTTGGATAAAAGGCCTAATCACATGTGTCCTAGAAACTTCTTTGGCAACCTGAAGGTAGCCATTAAAATAAAAAAATGCAAACACTTTTTAACCCCAAAACCTCACTTCTAGGAAATAAATCCCATAGAAACAAAAGCATCAATATGAAATCATATGTAATCAAAAATATTTAGTGCAGAATTATTTGGGAGGGCTAAAAAAGAAAAGCAACAACAACCAAACAAAAAACTGAAGCAAGTAGAAAAACTGTGGACCATCCATACTGCAGAATATTATATAAACTTTAAAAGTGTGTTAGAGGTATACCAGTTGACCAAGAATCTTTCTCATGATGTACTCCTAACTGAAAAGTGAGATGCACAGAACATATTTCTTAAAAACAGCAAAATCCCTTTACATACAGGTGTACACACACGCAGGTTTGTTCTTATTATATGCTCATGGAGAAAGGTTTGAAAGGCTGTGTAACAGGTGGGTGATATGAACATGAAATGGGAGGGGTGAGGGAAAGAACAGGATGGGGTAGAATGTTGGCTGGTAACCAAAATTATAATTTTTTTTCAAAGGTCCTCAATTAAAATAACACATTATTCTGATATAACTGATTTTTACAATGAGCATGTAATATTTTTATTATCAGATTAAAACAATAAAGCTACTTTCATCAATAAAGAAAAGATGGCTGAGAAGCAAGTCTGATCGGAAGCTCCTTAGGTCATGGGTAGCTTTGCAGGTCAATACCTGTTTTTCCATCTGCTTGCTTTTTATAATTTTGAGGAATCACGGAATTTCTCTAAGCCTCTGTTTTCCACATCTTTGTCAACTGAGGTAATAATAAAATGTGCATTAAATGAAAAGATATATTTAAAGCACCTAGAAATGGGAATGACCCTCAATACACTGAGATCATTAAATCCCTCTCCCTGACCCTTTTTCTGGGGTTTAGGAAGGCTGCTTCCTTGCTGACAGAGTTGGCTGGGTTTAAGCTGAAGTTAGCTACTAAAAGGCTCTCAGAATGGACCCAAAACTGCAGAGCCTGAGCCTGCCAGATCAGAAAGAAGAATGTCTCTAACTGTTTGAAATCTGGCTTCTGATGACCTAGCTGGTGTCTCTTCCCCGCATCATGTCCTGACTTGGCTCACTGGCCCTCCAATGGCATACTCTCCCAGCAGCAGAAATCTGGAAGTCCGTGAGCTCTGCAGGCCAATACCATCCACTGTCCTGTTGTTTGCAGGGTCGGAGATTTCTGAGTAATCACAAAGTAAGCAGACGGTACATTTCATGCATATCTGGTCCCCCTATGAGGATCTGACTGACATTTTTTTAATTAAACTGGCCCACTGGAGTTTAATCAAGGTGTTGTCTTCTTGAGATGAAGGAAAATAGATGCCTTTTATGGAACAAACAGGTTGGATAACAAATCCCCTTCACTCAGCCCTCTAATCTTTAAAAAGACGGAAACAAAAAACTCCTCCATTGTTTCTCTTATTTCTAAACCTTTTTTTCTCTTTATTAAAATAATTGTTTCACAAGTGACTTAAAATGACCCATAGATCATCTGCATAAGGCTACAAGTATCTGTGAAATTAGAGACTGAACATGAGTCTTGGGGATCAGAAAGTCCCTCATTTTAATTCAACTTGACAGACCTCATCTTAGGAAGTATGTATTGGCTGATGACCCCACAATGACACAAACTCCAAGAAAACAGTCTGAATCCCACAGGGAAACTTAACAGTTAAAAAAGTACATAATCAAAACAACTTCCTATTTTGGAAAGAGCACTGTATCGGAGTCAGGATTGCTAGCTTAGGCTTTAGCTCTTCAGTTTTCTGATTCTGCATCTTTGTGCAAGTTACCTAACTTCTCTGAACATCAGCTGTTTAATTTATAAGGTGTTATATACCTCACTGAGTTATGGTAAGGATTAAATGGGATAATGAATGTGAGAAGCCTGTGTGAATTTTGTGGCATGTACAAATATAGGGAATCATCACTATTATTTGGGACATAGAAATTGAAAGTATTTAAAAACAATTTTCTTCCAGAAAAGCAGAATACAGGAACAGATTGAAGTACCCAGAGCTTTAGGGTCACATAGATGTGCACTTGTGTCTTGAGTGAGCCACTTACAAACTAGCTGTATTTTCACGAGGTAAATGAATATAAGTATTTGTATATAGCCAGCCTGTGTTTAATTCAGTACAGCATATTCATTCACTTATTCATTTGCTCATTCCACAATCGTTTTTTGCAGACTGCCACCCCACCCTCTCTAAAATGAGGGAAATAATACCTATCACCATTGCCCTAAGGACCAACGAGATAATGAAGATAATGTGCTTAAGGTGCTGGTACCACACCGCTCCTGACCTATGGTAGGTGCTCCATCAATAGTAGATTTTGTTTGTTTTGCAATAAAGAACAAAGTAAGAAACAAGGATTTCTAATATGCCTGATTTTTTTTCTTTACTGAGAAATAATAAAAGATTTGAAATATCTTCACCAGATTTTTATTCATGTATTTCATATCTCTCTCAAGTAACTTAAGATTATCTGTATAGCAGACAATTTGAATCCCCCTCCCATTCCTTTTTAACATTTCTGCATGCACCCCACCTGCTGAATTTACAGTATGGTGCTTTCAATGGTCCATGCCTGCAGCTCTTCAGAGACGACTCTCAGGCTGCTGGAGCCACTTTGTCACAAGTGCAGAAAGTGGGAAATGGGTGAGGCTCTATGATACTCCATGCACCTTGGGACTGTCAAATGGTGATTATGGGATGGAGTATGAAACTTTAATACATATAGATATAGTTCACATTCCAGAGTTCTTCATCAGAGTTAGGCTGAAGTCTACCCTCTGGGAGATTTTACCTGAGATCGATCCCCTCCTTCCTCTACTTTCTTCCCTGGCTTGCTTTCCCTGATCCCTTAAGTTTTCCAGTCTAAGGCAATATGCTATTACAAAGTCTCTTGTAGTTGATTTTACTTAGTTTGGGACCCTAAATTTTCATACTTCTTATTTTTTATAAGCAATAAGTGTAATAATTCACCATTTCTCTTTACTGACTAGGTTTCCAAATGACATAATTCAGAGCATTTGTTGTTTTTATTGGATTATTTTCCTCACACATTATTTTCAGTTCACTTCAGATCTTTTAATGCATATATAGCCAATGAACCAATTTTCATGATAATTCTCATGAATTAGGTCTTTGCACAATATATGTATACATTGATCATAATAGTAAATGACACAAAAGACCTGGCTCTTAAAAAGAATAATTGTCATGAAGATTCCAACATCAAAGTGACTGCATCTGTCCCACTATTTCATTCTTCTAAACTGAAAAGGACTATAGGGAACAGTTGACCAAGTAGAAATCTTTAGGCAAGGATTATGCTAATATACTTGTCCACAGAGTCAAGGGAAACTCAGTCTAGAAAGACTGATGAGAACAAGCTAAACTCCTTTTAGACTGAAAAGCTTAAAACCGGTACTCGAGGTTCATAGCCAGGGCAATGTGTTTTGCCAGTTCTAACACAGAATTCCAAAGGTATCTTCCATTTCAGAACACAGGAAAGTAAGCAAAAGAAGTAATGCTTTAATTCCGTTTGGATTTCAGCTTTTGCAGAAGCATAATTAATTTGAAATGTATCTCAATATTTAACCAAAGTGTGGGGCAAGAACACTTAAATTAACCTCCTTCATTACCATCGTTAGCTCTTCACCCTCTCGTGCACCACCACAATGGAGAAGCTATGCTTGCCACTCATGTGGACAATAGGGTCATAAGTCTTGGCTTTAGCATGCAGTACCTGCTGTGGTACATTTTCTTCTGTTAATGAGCATGCATAACTCTTTATCCCTAAGGAACTGTCTCTGCGCATAAAAGGATACATAATTTTTATAATGCCAGAAAGAAGTAAATACAGCTCATTGAGTTTTCTATGGGAGGATTTGGAGAGTTTAATTATGCACTGCCAGTATGTCTAGGCACTAGATTGGTATCTTTTCCATATTTAAGTTTTTTATATCATATAACCAAGTTACCAAGTATATTGTTACTAAGAATAAGGTAAAAGTACATTTTAGGTCCCCATGGTGGTTTCAGTGGCCAGCACTTGCAGCATTTTGCTGGAGGGCAAGTCTCAGGCCATTAGAGTCCTTGGTCCCAGGCAGTGAGTACAAGTACCTAGATCAATCTATCCTTCCCTGCACTCTGTTAGCCCCTTGCCTCAGTTAAGAAAAACCCCAGGGTATAAGTTACATCAACAATAATTATTATGTAAAAAACTTTCCTCCTTCTGGATGTATTCAAACTTTAAGTTATTATATGTGTTGAGTAGAAGAAAAGCATTATAATTACTCATAATATATATGGAGTGCTCTGCAAAAGAGGTGACAGGTACTATATGTTCAGTAATTGTTAGCTGCTATTATTATGATTATTATAATTATTACTCTCATTAACAAAAACTCCAGGGAATGATCACACATTTCAAAAAAAAAAAAACTGAAATTGAATTTCAAAATGTTTCAGGAATTTCTGCTAATTCTTAAATTCTTCATAATGCAATTATGGGAAAGGGCTTTGAAGACAGAAATTTTCACAAATGGAATTCTAGCTCAATAACAGACTGAGGCTGAGGACACAAAACTATACACAAAATCAAAGAGAAGCTGAAAGATAACTATTAATTCAAAGATATGTGTTCAGATGGCCTTATAATATTTGGTACATCAAAATAATGGACACATTACTTTGTAAACGTTAATCCAGAACTTCCTATCTTTCATCACTTGACCAAAATACACACACATGCACACAAACACACACACACTCATGCCATCCTCACTTTGCACAGTAGAGCAGATCCATAAAAATGAACACAAGGTGAAACTGTGCAAAGCAATCTTAATAATCAATGGGAAAAGTTATGGTTGTCCTGTGACCTTTAAAATTATTTGTGAAGACATTAAAATCTTTATGTCAGTTACAAATGTAAGGGAAATGAAATATTATGTATTAGGTCCATTTTCTGTTACAGAATACATGAAACTGGGTAATGTGTAAAGAAATTAAACTTATTTCTTACAGTTTTGGAGGCTGAGAAGTCTAAGGACCAGGAAATACATATGGCAAGGGTCTTCTTCTTAGTAGGAACTCTACAGTGTACCATGGTAACTAGGGTATCACAAGGTGAAAATGGGATGAGTGGGAGAATTAATGTTCTCACTTGCTCTCTCCTTATAAAGGCATCAGAACCACTCCCTGGTAAACCATTAAACCATTAACCCATTACTCCACAAACAGGTTAATCCATTCACAAGGGCACAATTCTCACTATCCAATCACCTCTTAAAGTACACACCTTTCAAATACCATAATCTGATTAATCATAACTCTCTTAACACTATTAAAATGGGGATCAAGCATCAATGAATTTTGGGGGGACATTCAATTCAAAGCATATTAATAAAACATATTGAATTAGTATACTATAATTTAAAACATTAGTTTGATATAATCCCATTTGTTTATTTTTCCTTTAGTTGCCTGTGCTTTTGGGGTCATATTCATGAAGTCTGTACCCACTCCTACTTCCTGGGATGTGCTGGAGATTAAGAGAGGTTTGGATTCCTCAAAGCTAGATTCCAGACCTCCCCAACCCAACAACTTCAAAGGGCTTTGGTAGATGAAAAACGGGCTTTGGTAGGTGAAATAGAATGAAATGATAACACTTCTCACCCATTATCTGAGGACTAACTAGTGCTTAGTTGGCATTATCTCCCTGAAACAACCCCATAAGCAGCAAGCTGGATTTGCAAAGAAGAATTTGATCTCCAATCACTCCCTTGTGCATGCTCCAGTTCTTCTCTAAGATGCACTACTACTGGCTCTGATTCACACCTAGCCTGTATGTGAGTGCTGCCATAGGCCTGGTATTTATGGGAGGTATTTGGAAATTCCTAGTCAGCTTTAAGGTCTCAAGTTGAAAGTCACTTTCTCAGGTAAGCTCAGGCTAGGTGAACACTGCCCCCATTATACATTCTCTTCATATTCTGTACTTTTGCTTTATAGTGTATATCTATTTATTTACTTAATGCATAAATAATAGGGCTTAGGCAGTATAGTAAATGCTTTACAAGTAATAACAGATTAAATCCTCATAACAATAATAGTCACAAATTTACTTGTGTAATAAAAAAATGAGACTGTCCGCTCCATGAGGACAGAGATCATATCTGCCTTGTTTACCACTGGATCCAATCATAGTCCATTAGTGCCACTATAACAAAATATTTGAGACTGGGTAAAGGGCTCAGTCTCTGCTTCCAAGATGGCACCTCAAATGTCATATCCTCACATGGCAGAAGGTCAAAAAGGGCCTAGCTAGTTCCCTCCCGCACTTTTACAAGGCATTGATCTATTTATAAAGACCGAGCCCTCATGACCTAATCAGCTGCAAAAGACCACATTTCTTAATACTTTTGCATCAGTGATTAAGTTTCAACATGGATTTTGAAAGGTTGGTAAACATTCAAACCACAGCAGACCTTCAGTGCACAGGCCCTCTACCTAACACATACAAGGTGTTCAGCAAATGTGTTTGTAATCCTGTAGGTCATGTGAGGATTGTTCTAAGCATTCCTAAATGGTACTACTGGACTACTGCAAAAACACATCCTTTTATTTGCTAACACAACTTTTCACTCTGGAAAAGCATGAACACTTGTCTCTATAAGCTTTCTTTTTTTTTCCTCACAAAAGCATAATTATACCGGTTGCCAGAATATTAAGTTGGTCACTACCACAACTCAAGTTTGGTTTCTGCCCTGACAAGAGAAAAGAATGAGGAAAATATTATAGGACAAGAGATTCCCTAGGCCAGTGTTCTCTAAACTTGTCTCAGTGTGTCTCCATCTATAAAAATTGCATGTTCCCTCAATACTTACATATTTATTCTTAAATGGATACACTGTACAGAGTAGAGCGACAGAATATGCCAATCCTAAATATGATCCTTTTTCCAGTTCACCTCCACCCACCATCAAAATCAGGACACACTACCAGTGCATGCAGAGCAGGGAGAAGTCTAGCAGGGGAGGCGAAACTCTGCAGAGACCACACGCCCTGTGGTGCCACCATGCGACCAAGCAGCCTAGCACAGTCTGCACGGAGCAGGGACACATACAGCACGGGAGGTGGAAGCCCGGCAGAGACCACACACCCTCTGGTGTTGCTGTGTGACCCAGCAGCCCAGCCGAGTGAAAGCTGACCAGAGAGGTGGCTCCCCGGAGAGGCCCAAGACCCAAGGCAACCACATACGCAATGCATTAGTGGACAACTGAGCTGACACTGAGGTAGCCATACCAAAGTGGCAACCCCAGCAACATCCTAGCCAGACAATAGTGTCAAACCTGTGGACTGTGAAACCCCCTGCTACAATGACTAAATATCAAAGCAAAGATACCAGAAATATAAAAAATTAAGAAAGTATACCACCAAAGGGTAACAACTATCAAGCTCTAGATCCTATAGAACAAGAAGCCCTTGAAATGTCTGACAGGGAATTTCAAGTGATAATTCTAAGGAAACTGAATGAGATACAAGAAAACTTGGCTAGAAAACATGATGAAACAAGGAAAAGTGTACAGGACCTGAAAGAAGAAATGTACAAGGAAATCAGTGCCCTGAAAAAGGATGTAGCAGAGCTTGCTGAACTGAAGAATTCATTCAATTAAATAAAATACACAATAGAAAGTTTAACCAGCAGGTTTGCCAAAGTAGAAGAGAGAATTTCTGACCTTGAAGATGGGCTGTTTAAAATAGCACAGGCAGACAAAAAAAAAAAAAAAAAGAATTAAAGGTACTGAAGAAAATCTGAGAGATATCAAACAACCTTAAGTGCTCAAATACCTGAGTCATAGGTATTCTAGAAGGAGAGGAAAAAGGAGATTGCATTGAAAACATATTCAACAAAATAGTGGCAGAAAACTTCCCAGGAAAAGGAAAAGTCACAGATCTTCAGATTCAGGAAGCTCAAAGATCCACAAACGTATTCAACCCAAAAAGGTCTTCTCCAAGACATGTTATAGTCAAATTGGCAAAACTCAAAGACAAAGAGAGAATCTTAAAAGCTGCAAGAGAGAAGCGTCAAATCACCTATAAGGGAGCCCCAATCAGACTAACATCAGAGTTTGCATCACAAACCCTAAAAGCCAGAAAGCAAAGGGATGATATATTCAAAATACTAAAAGACAGAGATTGCCAGCAAAGAATACTCTCCCCCCAAGGCTATCCTTCCGAAATGAAGGGCAAATAGTATATTTCTCAGACAAACAAAAACTGTGGGAGTTCACTACCACATGATCAACCTTACAAGAAATTCTCAAGGGAGTACTGGATTTGGTACCTGAAAAATAACTACGACTGCCATAAAAACCCTAGAAAAAACAAAACCCACTAGAACAATAAAAATGGCATTCATGAAGAGAAAACAAACAAAAAGGCTATGTACAACACAGGAAACCACTGAATACAGAAAACAAAGAGTAAATCAGAAAGAAAGGAACAAAAGACACCTAAGACATCCAAACAAAAATCAGTAAAATGCAAGGATTAAATGAATGCTTTTCAGTTACAACTGTTAATGTAAAAAGCTTAAATTCTCCAATCAAAACACAAAGACTGACTGACTGGATTAAAAAGGAGGACCCAACTATATGCTGCCTTAAAGAGATGCACCTAAACCATAAAGACTCACATAGACTAAGAGTGAAAGGATGGAAAAAGATTTACCATGCAAATGGAAATGAAAAACGAGCTGGAGTAGCTATTTTTATATCTGATAAAATAGACATTAAACCAAAAACCATAAAAAGAGATAAAAAGAGACACTACATAATGATAAAAGGATTGCTCCATCAAGAAGACATAACAATCATAAATATATATGCACCCAATATCAGAGCAGCCAGATTTATAAAACAAACTCTATTAGACCTAAAAAGGAAATAGACGCTAATACAATAATAGCAGAGGACCTGAACACCCCACTGTCAATATTGGACAGATCATCTAGGCAAAGAATCAGCAGAGAAACACAAGATCTAAACAACACACTAGACCAATTACACTTGGCAGATATCTACAGAACATTCCATCCAACAAACTCAGAATATTCATTCTTCTCATCAGCACATGGATCATTCTCCAGGATAGATCACATGTTAGGTCACAAATCAAGTCTCAACAAATTCAAAAAAATTGGAATTATCACATGTATTTTCTCAGACCACAATGGATTAAAATTAGAAATCAATAACAAACAAAATTCTGGAAACTATATGCACACATGGAAATTAAACAGCATTCTACTTAATGACATATGGGTCCAAGAAGAAATCAAACAGGAAATCAAAAAATTTATTGAAACTAATGAAACAATGATACATCATACCAAAACCTGTGGGATACTGCAAAAGCAGTACTAAGAGGGAAGTTTATTACATTACATGCTTACTTCAGAAGAATGGAGAGATGGCAAGTGAACAATCTAACACTTCACCTTAAGGAACTAGAGAAACAAGAACAATCCAAACCAAAAGTTAGCAGACAGAAAGAAATCATTAAGATCAGAGCAGAACTTAATGAAACTGAAACCCAAAAACAAAACAAAAGATTAACACATCAAAAAGTTGGTTTTATGAAAAGATAAATAAAATTGACAAACCATTAGCATGGCTAACTAAAAAAAGAAGAGAGAAAATTCAAATAATACAAATTAGAAATGAAAAAAATGATATTACAACTGATACATCTGAAATACAAGGAATCATTCGAGAACACTATAAACAAATATAGGCCAACAAATTTGAAAATCTGGAGGAAATGGATAAATTTCTGGACACACACAAGCTCCCAAAACTGAGCCAAGAAGATGTAGAAAATGTGAACAGACCAATAACAATAAAGGAGATTGAAGCTGTTATCAGAAGGCTCCCAACAAAGAAAAGCCCAGGACCAGATGGATTCACAGCAGAACTTTACCAAACATTCAAAGAGGAATTGACACCAATTCTTTACAAACTATTCCAAAAGATTGAAACAGACACAAATCTCCCAAACTCATTCTATGAAGCAAACATCATCCTGATACCAAAACCAGGTAAAGATACAACTAAAAAAGAAAACTACAGGCTGATATTCTTGATGTATATAGATGAAAAAATCTCAATAAAATACTAGCTAGCAGAATACAGCAACAAATACATAAAATTATTCACCACGATCAAGTGGGATTCATCCCAGGGATGCAAGGTTGGTTCAACATACACAAATGAATAAATGTGATACACCATATTAATAAAATCAAACACAAGGATCATATGGTCATCCCTATAGATGCTGAAAAAGCATTTGATAAAATTCTACACTCGTTCATGATAAAGACCCTCTATAAGTTAGGTATAGAGGGAAAGTATCTCAAAATAATTCAAGCCACATATGATAAACCCACTGCTAATATCATCCTGAATGGGGAAAAGATGAAATCTTTTCCTTTAAGAACAGGTGGAGAGGATGCCCACTCTCACCACTCCTATTCAACATAGTGTTGGAAGTACTATTCAGAGCAATCACAGAAGAGAAGGAAATAAAGGGCATCCAGATTGGAAAAGATGAAGTCAAACTATCCGTGTTTGCAGATGACATGATCCTATATATCGAACAGCCTAAAGCCTCTACAAAAAAACTCTTGGAGTTGATAAATGATTTCAGCAAAGTAGCAAGATACAAAATCAACACACAAAAATCAGTAGCATTTCTATTCTCCAATAGTGAACATGCATAAAGAGAAATCAAAAAAGCTTGCCCATTTACAACAGCCACCAAAAAAATAAAATACTTATGAACAGAGTTAACCAAGGGTGTTGAAAATCTCTATAATGAGAACTACAAACCACTGCTGAGAGAAATTAGAGAGGATACAAGAAGATGGAAAGATATCCCATGCTCTTGGGTTGGAAGAATCAACATTGTGAAAATGTCCATATTACCCAAAGTGATATACAAACTCAATGCAATCCCCATCAAAATTCCAATGACATTTTTCTCAGAGATGGAAAAAACTATACAGACATTTGTATGGAATAACAAAAGACCATGCATAGCCAAAGCAATTCTTAGCAAAACATAAATAAATAAATAAATAAATAAATAAATAAATAAATAAATAAATAAATAAATAAATAAATAAATAAAGCTACAAGCATAACAGTACCTGAATTTAAACTATACTACAAAACTATAATTACCAAAACAGTATGGTACTGGCATAAAAACAGACACACTGCCCAATAGAGTAGAATAGAGAATCCAGAAATCAACCCACACACCTACAGCCATCTGATCTTTGACAAAGGCACCAAGCCCATACACTGGGGAAGAGACTGCCTCTTCATCAAATGGTGTTGGGATAACTGGATATCAATATGCAGGAGAATGAAACTAGATGCATACCTTTCACCATATACTAAAGTCAACTGAAAATTGATTAAAGAATTAAGTATACACCCTGAAACAATAAAACTTCTTAAAGAAAGTAGGACTGGACACAGACTTCATGATTATGTCCCCAAAAGCACGGACAACCAAAGGAAAAATAAACAAATAGGATTATATCAAACTAAAAAGCTTCTGCACAGCAAAAGAAACAATTAACAGAGTTAAAAGACAACCAACAGAGTGGGAGAAAATATTTGCAAAATATACATCTGACAAAGGATTAATATCCAGAATATACAAGGAGCTCAAACAACTTTACAAGAAAAAAATCAAGTAACCCAATTAAAAATGGGCAAAAGAACTAAATAGGCATTTTTCAAACAAAGATATACAAATGGCCAATAGACACATGAAAAAATGCTCAACATCACTCAGCATCCGGGAAATGAAAATCAAAACTACACTGAGATACCATCTCACCCCAGTTAGGATGGCTAATATCCAAAAGACTCTGAATGATAAATGCTGGTGAGGTTGCAGAGAAAAAGGAACTCTCATACATTGTTAGTGGAACTGTAAAATGGTGCAGCCTCTATGGAAAATGGTATGGAGGTTCCTCAAACAATTGCAGATAGATCTACCATATGACCCAGCTATCCCACTGCTGGGAATATACCCATAGGAATGGAAATCATCAAGTCGAAGGCATACCTGTTCCCCAGTGTTCATTGCAGCACTCTTTACAATAGCTAAGAGTTGGAACCAGCCCAAATGCCCATCATCAAATGAGTGGATACGGAAAATGTGGTACATCTACACAATGGAATACTACTCAGCTATGAAAAAGAATGAAATTCTGCCATTTGCAACAACATGGATGGACCTTGAGAGAATTATATTAAGTGAAACAAGTCAGGCACAGAAAGAGAAGTATCACATGTTCTCACTTATTTGTGGGAGCTAAAAATAAATAAATACACAAAAAAAACAGTGGGTGGGGGCAAGGGAAGAAGACACAATGACAATTCCTTGAAGTTGATAGGAAAAGCGAACAGATATGAGGTTGTTGGGAGCGTGAGGGGATAGGGAGGTGGGGAGTAGGTTTCAGTAATTGGCCACAATAATCAACCACATTGCATATTGACAATGACGTGAAATGAAATGAAATGAAATTGAAATGAAATGAAATAATAAAATAAAATAATTAAATTAAATTAAATTAAAAAATAAAATAAAATAACAAAATATGTTCCTTTGGCACAAGGATTATTTTGAGCTAATTATTTTGAGAAATTACAGAAAAAGAAGAAGCTCTAAAAACACAGTAGAAGTTACCCTTTTACAAGGGAGATTTACATCTATCAAGGAAATCTCTATTAGTAAGGGTTTACTCTCTCTGTACCAGAAAGAGAAGGATGACTAAATCTTAAGAGACTCAGTGGAGGAGGCATGGACTTAATCTGAATAACAAACCTTACTCTTATTTTATATTGTTTTTGTTCGTCACCTCCCCATAACTAGCCTACCAACACCCTTCTTTTTTTTTTTTTCAGCTGAAGATGGTACATATCCTGAATTCAAAGCCACCTCTTTCAGATTTACTCTTATGTATATATGTGTTAAACATGTTAATAAACTTCTATTTGTTTTTCTCTTATTAATCTGTCTTTTGTTATAGGGGGTCCCAGCTAAGACATCAGAAAGGATAGAGAGAAAATCATTGCTCCTCCCCTCCATTCTTGGAGATGAGGATGGCATCTCTGGGACACCCCACTTGCTCCAGAGCCTGTGGGTGGGATTTTGAGAAAACTGACAGAAACAAGCAAAAGGTAAGAATTCTTACCAAAGTCAGGTTTCTCATGTCTCTGTCTATAAGTGCCCAGTTGAGAGAGGAAAGTAATATTAGTTTTCCTCCCCTACAATACTAATATATGTTATAAACTTGCTTAAAAGCAAAAAATTTTGAAGTCTAATTAAAAAATAGGAATAAATTTTCAATATTTTCATATGTACCCTAAGTATTATCTTATATACATCATAGGGGTAAATGCCCCTTCGCTTCTAACAACACTAAACAATAATTATCATTAGAGAATCAAGGGTCCTAGATAAATGAATGAATTCCACGTAGTCTTTGTGTTTACACCCTTATTATAAAAATAAACATACACCCTGGGCATGTCACTGAAAATGTAGATCCAAATTTTGCCTTTTCCACGAGAAAAGCATTCAAATAAACCCCAAGTCAGTGACTTCCTCAACATCTTCTACTAATATTAGATTGGAATTATTGCAATTGTCTGATATGTGTTTCTCTTCCTATGCATCACCCCACCGCATCTCTTACGAAGTGTTCTGATGACACATGAATGGGTGAAATGGAAGAGAAGGACGGTTGTGCAAAGAAACAAAAAATGCAAACAACTATGTTTGCTTTAGCCAAAAGCTAACACAACCTGAAAAAAAAAGTTTTTAATTCCTGGGAGTTTCATGAAATCCTTTTTCTTTTGGCCACACTTCATCCTACAAAATCCACATGTCATATCTAATCCAATTCTAATTGGCTATTGAGTATAATAGATAAAGTGTTTTAAATTTCTAACTAATTAACACCTGAGGCTGAACTGTGCATTCTCTAAGGACAGAAGCCATGGCTATCTTTTCCACGTTTATGTCCCCAGCACAATACCCAACTCTCAATAAGTATGTGTTTAATAAATAAATTAAGACAGGGGACATGTTCTAGCTCTATGTGTATAGTGATTCTGTAGTGAATAAAAATATCATTAATCAGTCAATTTTAAAAGATCCTTTTAAAGATTATTCCTCAAAATAAAGAAAAAATTAAATAATACCTTGTTTTGCTTTTCTTCTTAAGAGAGCAAAGGAAGCAGCTACATTTGCAGGTCTGTTTGATTCAGACCACTTTAGCCATTTAAAATCTGAAATATTAAAACTAAAAGTGATAAGTATTACTAACTCAAATCCAGTACTCTCAGCTTGTCATTAATAATGATAAAAAGTGTGTTCTAGCTTTTTCATCCTGCTAGTTTCCTCATTAAGGAGTTAAATAAAATCTGAGCACATATTCACTCCATATTTGTGGAATAAAATTTTTAACTTTTCAAAATTATAGCTTGTAAGTAGTAGATGTCTGACCAAGATATCCAAGGAGTCCATTAAACTGCATTATATATACATATATATTTTTTTTTTCTTCCAACTTGTATTTCTTGTTCTTGGCCAACTTGGTTCTTATTCTGGTTTGCACATAGCCAGTGGGTTGTTCCCCAATGGCAGCAGCAACAACTGGGAATTTGGTTTTATGTTATGCACATCTGATGATCTCTTTTGTGTAGAGACAGAAATTATTCTTTATCAGGTGAGAGACAACATAGATATTGGTTTGTGAGTCTTTTTGTTTTTCTCTTTGTGCAAATGTATGTCTTATTTCCATTGAAAAGTAGAATAGCTCTTTCAGATCTGAATTTTTATGTTCTGGGTTTACTCTGATCAGGAGCTGAATATGTGAAACTGAAACTCTAACTCTCTGAGTATCTGCCTATCTGTATTGAGAAAAGTATTCACCTCTCATGTGTAATTGTGAAATACTTCTCTAACTTCAGAGTTATTAAAAATTTATACTATAAAGTCTTTAAAAGTAAAAGAGATCTCTGATTGGTTTATAAATACCAATAAGCACTCCATATATTTAGCATTCTCAAATAGTCTAAAAAATTTTTTAAAAACTCAATTTCTAACACTTTAAATGAACTAGTCTATTAAGGAAAAAAATGTCTTCTCAGAGGAACTACTAGCTCAGAAGCATTTTTCTAGAAGTCATGTTTATTTCATCAAAGAGTACCATGGGACAAATCAGACCATTGTTCTCTTTTCAATGTTTGATCACTTTGGCTTAAACACAACTGTATGTTTATTCTCCTGGTTTTATCAGTGTAGATGTGGAGAAAAATATAACTTTAACATGCGCAATTTGCTTCTGTACTAATGCTTGCTAAAAAGAAGAAAACATAGCTAATGCCATTTTAAGTAAGGCAGCTTCTAAGGGGTGATGTAGAGGCCAGGCGGGCCCAGGCACGCTAAATTGCTAAATTCTAGGAAGGGAGTGACCACCACCCGGTTCCAGGAACTGACCATTTCCTTATCTAGAGGCCACCTGGCCAGACCACAAAGAAGATAAACAATTGGGAAATGCACTGTTCCTTATCAGGGTGCCAGCCCGCTAAAGCCTACCAATAAATCTAAAGGTCACCTCAGATAACCAGTAAGCAGTATACAACTCATCCTGTTTGCAAAAGTCTGTCTAAAACTGTATAAAAAGCTCCTGTGTTAAGAGCTCAGGGTCGCTCTTGTCCAGGAGACTGAGTGGCACCAGCATGCTGGAATAAACTCCTCTTGCTTGATTGCAACGATCTCTGTCTCGTGGTCTTTGCGAAATGAGCCATCCCAACATGTGGGATTTGTGCACGGTACACAAGTCTTACATAGAGTATAATACAAGAAAAAATATATATATGCATTTATATATAAATGCACACACACACACACACACACACGCACACACACACACAAGGGGTGCTTCACAAAGTTTGGCGAAAAATAGAATTGAAAGATAACACAAATGTTTCTGAAAGGGATGTTAGCCAAAGAATGGCCATCTTTAGGGTAACTAGGACCATGCAGAAAATTTCAGTTAACCATTAACTTAGGAACTATTAATCATCATTTCCCTGAGGTTAGCAGAGGAATTGAGAAACTGACCATTTTATCAAAGTTTTCTTGTTTTTCTTACCTTTCCTAATCAACTGCAAACAAAGGAATTGCAAAAGAAAGCCAAAACACCTTAGCTGATTATTAACTCATCTTCTTGCTTAAAGGAAAATTGTATCCACATTAGTTAGAGGTATGAATCAGGTATTTTTATGTTCCAGTGACACTTGACTGAGGTTATTGCCTTTGAGCTCTCCCTAGGAGATAAAGACTCTGACCCCAAGATAACATCAAGGGCTCTGAGGTTATTGCCTTTGAGCTCTCCCTAGGAGATAAAGACTCTGACCCCAAGATAACATCAAGGGCTTGAAGCTGACCAGTCCATCAACTGCAGATCCATGATGCCAAAGCACCAGTCCGTCATGGGACCCCCACATCTTACTCAGACCCTTTGCTGATTCTGTGACCAGTCCCCCACCCTTTGCCTGCAGGATGAAACCCTTACCTCACTTTCCTGGCTATTCCCCTTTATAAACCCCAGAATAGGCATCAGAAGGCAGGATAATTTTATTTGGTCAGACCCCAGATGCTGGTTATCTGAATAAACCTTCCAATCCTTACACTAACTTTTGAATTTTCAGGTTATTTGTACAGTACCAGAGGGCAAGCCAAGCCTGTTGCTGGTTACATTTCCATGAACTTTCTGAAGTACCCTTGTGTATGCATGTGTGTGTGTAACATCATTTGGTTTGTTTTCTCATCAAAAGATTAATTATAAATTAGACTTTTCTTCTGGTCAAGACAGCAGAATAAATGTTCCCCAGTGTCACACTCTCCCACAAATCAACCAACTTACAACTATTAAAAAGCAATGAAAGCCAAGCTGGGACCATTTGAGCTCAGGGGAAGAGGTGAGACCTACAGAGTTCATGCAGGCAGGAGAAGCCACAATGAGAGAAAGGACCGCTCCCACCATTTCAAGCCCCGGAAACTTTAAGGCTGAAAGTTGTGAGCACACAGAGCAAGAGCTGACAAAAGCCACTGCTGTGCCCTTCCTATGAAGTTGCTTGGAAGCAGCAGGGGAGAAGAGGGCCTTGGTGGCCCCTAGGCCAGAAAGACCACTAACAGTGTTCTCATAGACCCACACAGGAGCAATAAGCCACAACAACTGAAAAAAGGAACCACTAAGAGGCCGGTGAGTCATCACAAGGGACCAGAGCACGGCCCATCCCATGAGAAGTGTTGGAAGTGTGGGTAGTGGGAGAGATAGGACCACTGGGGGAACACTGGGGCACAGCATGGACAGTTGATCTGCCCTCCAATTAGTGCAGGACCACTCAGAGGAGACTGGTCAGGAGTATAGATCTTCAGGTGGTGAAGTTTGCTGAAAGACTCAGGCCCATACTAGAGTTTCTATGCAATCCAAGTGTGCCAGACCTCACAAGACCTGGAAGTGCTTACAAGGTCAACAATTAAAACCTGAGCTGCACAAAAAGCCTTCCCCAGGCAATCAGCAGCAATGAGGAAATTTAGCTCAACCACAGGGCTCAAGTGCTGGTCCCCACAGGAAGTTCCTCCATTTTAGAAGTAAGCAAAGGACAACAAATTAGTTCCAGTGCAGAGTTTCAGTGGTGCGGGTAGCTAATAACCCAACACATAAGTCAAAGAGAAAACAAAAAACCCACAGATCAGAGACAAAGTTTGATTATAACTAGAAGGTCTAACACCACCAACGAACACCTATAAAACCTAGAAGGACTGGAAGCCCCCTGGGATCCCAAGCCAGGGAGCGGGGAGAGCTGAGGGCTTTGGCCATGCCCCCCTGACATCTGCAACCAGCCCAGTGATGACCACCAAGCCACCACAGGAAGCACCCCAAGCTCCTGAGCCAAGGCAGTGAGGGTCTGACAGCCTCAGCCACACCCCCTGACATCTGCAACCAGCTAAGAAATGACCACCCTCCTGCCACAGGAAGCAGCCCAGGCTCCTAAGCCAGGACAGTGGGGGTCCCAAGGACTTCAGCTACACTCCCCTGATATCTGCATCCAGCCCAGCAGGAGCCCAGCAACCCAGCTGCTACTGGAAGGATCCTGGTCTCCCATGAAAGAATGAGGGGGGCCCACAGGCCTCGATCACATTCCCCTTCCTTCCCCTTCTTCCCACCCTATTTCCCCTACCCCTTCCCTCCTCCTTTTACCCACTAATTGCTCCACAGCAACATCTTAGAATAAGGCATGAAGCCACAGGAACCTGAACCCAGCTGCAACTAGGCACGTTGCTGCTACCATCCCAGGGCCCCACCAGGGCCCTGAGGGCTGGAGCCAGGGGAAGCTGCACCCATCCATAACCAAGTAAAGAGAACACCAAAAACACCGTTTTCACACGGGTAGTCCTCCATAGCCACCGCAGTTTGCCATGGCTGCTACAAAAGCAGTTAGTCTCTATAGCAGCAGTCACAGCCACTGTGCAGGTGGCACGCCAGACTCTCAACTTCATTGACACAAGGAGAGGCACCAAAGGAGACCAAACTGGGGAAAAAAAAAAAGAAGTCCTCTCTCTCTACAAAGCACACTCTGGAGTAATAGAAGAAGCATCCGATTTATGATAACAGGGGAGGACTTGATCACACCTGTCTCAGCACTGGACAGATCATCTAGGTAACAAACCAACAGAGGAACAGTTAATCTGTCAGATGGAGAGAACAAAATCTATGGCTATCAGAAGGGGAAGCGGAGGCAGATGTGGGAGGAGGAAGGGAGGAGATTGGATAAGGGGCATAAAAAATAAGTATGATTTGTAACAATGAATATGCTAATGAAAATTTTATTTATTTTTTAAAAAAAGAGAAGAAATTAGACTTCCGGTTTCAGCTCCAATAAGTAAAGAGCTGGGAAGTCAATACTACTGTCTATACAACAAGAAAAAGCTAAAGTAACTGAAAATCAGCAATTTTTCCCAGAACCTCAGAGAACTGAGTTTGCAGAGCAAAGTGTCACCCCAAAATCTAGGGGACCAGGCTAATCCAAGGAGTCAACAGCCAAGATCAATTTACCTGGAACAGAAGCCACTGGAATCATAAACTGGCAGAAAACACTTAAATGGTAATTTTGACAAATTGCTAGAGGGTAAATGTGGGCTAGTATGAGGGTGAGAAGCTCCTAGGATCCACAGTTTTCGGCCCCCCACACTTGTGTGGAGTGTTACTTCCAGGAACCCCACCAAGTTCTCACAGGGAAGAGCTAAGAGAGACTCCTTTCTGGCTCTGGCAGACAGAGGGAAAAAGTAATTGTGAAATCACAGAGCATTTTTCATAACAAAGACCTACTCTTCACAGGAAAGACTTTACCAGAGACTTATCCCACCTAAGGACAGAGCTTTTCTCCCGTTCTGCTCCCTCTATCTAGCTTTCCTGTCGCAACCAAGGGGACAGGGAAAGCTAAGAAACACTTGTGAAGGTCACAGCCCAGGGACACAGGCCCCCTTGAAAAACTGAGATTTAATCATAAGACTACAGAATGCTTCCCTTCTCCCATACCTTACCACCACACTGATGGGGCTCCAGAATACAGCTGTCCTTTGCTATCTACAGGGGATTGGTTCCAGGACCCCCGCTCCAATACCAAAATCTGCAGATGTTCAAGTCCCTTATATAAAATGATGTATTATTTGCAAATAACTTAGGCACATCCTTCTGTATACTTTAATCATCTCTAGATTACACTTATAATACAAAATACAATGTAAATGCTATGTAAATACTTGTTAAACAACACATTTCTAGATAATACATGGATCTAAAAAGAAATCCTAAGAGGAATTACAAATGTGTTGAATTAAGTGAAAATGAAAATACAACTTGTCAAAATTTGTGGGATACAATGAAGTTAATACTTAGAGGAAAAATTGTAGCATTGAAAGTTTATATTATTAAAAAAGAATGACCTAGAATCAATAATCTAACCTAACATTCTACCTTAGGAAATTAGAAAAAAAAGAGCAATTTAAGCAGAAAGTAAGCAGAAGAAAAGAAATAATACAATTTAGAGCAAGAATGAATGAAATTAAATGTAGGAAAACAATAGAAAAAATAAACAAAACCAAAAGCTGGTTCAGTGAAAGTAATACATTTGAGAAGCCCATAGCCAGGCTAGCCACAAAAAAAAGAGAGAGAGAAGATACAATTTACTGATATTATAAATGAAAGAGGGATCATCACTATGGATCCCATAAACATGAAACGGATAATATAGGGATACTAGGAACAACTCTACAACCACAATTTGATAACTTAGATGAAATGGACCAATTTCTTGAAAGGCACAAAGCTACCAAAACTCATAAAAGGAGAAGTAGATCATTTGAATAGGCCTATATGTATATAGGAAATCCAATCAACAGGTAACAAAACCTTCCAAAAAGAAAGCACCAGGTCCAGATGAAAACATTCGTGCATTTTTTCAAACATTTAAAGAAAAAATAATACAATTTCTCCAGTTTCTTCCAGAACACTTCCTAACTCATTCTATGAGGCCAGCATCATTTTGATTCAAAAACCAGATAAAGATACTAGAAGAAACTAAATTGGTAGATCAATATGTCCTATAGACATAGATGCAAAAATCCTCCACAAAATATTAGCAAAAGAAATCTAACAATGTATACATACAATTATACCCATGACCAATTAGGATTCATTTCAGGTATGCAAGTCTAGTTCAATATTTGAAAATCAATTAATGTAATCCACCACATCAATAGACTAAAAAAGAAAAATCACATGATAATCCATTGATGGAGAAAAAGCACCTGACAAAGTCTAACATCCATCACAATAAAAACACTCAGGAAACTAAGACTAAAGGTAACTTCCTCAACTTTATAGATAAAAAACATACACTAAAGTCTTTAATCCATTTTGAGTTAATTATGGTATGTGCAGAGAGATAGCAGTTTATTTTCTTTTTTTTTTTTTTTTTTTTGGATATAGGTATCCAGTTTTCCTCACATTATCTGTTGAAGAGGCTGTCCTTTCCCCCATGTATTTTCTTAGCACCTCTGTCAAAAATCTATTGGCTGTAGATACATGGATTTATTTCTGGGTACTTTCGTATATTTCATTGGACTATATTCTCAAATGGCTAGAAGAAAGGAGCTCAAATGCTGTTATCACAAAGACATGACAAATTTTTTCAATGATCAATACGCTCATTACCCTGATTTGATCATCACACTCTGTACCCCATAAATATGTACAATCAATATATGTTGATTAAAAATTAAATTAAAAAGACACAAACACCATACAATTAACATAATGTTTAACAGTGAGATACTACACGCTTTCCCCCTAAGATAGAGAAAAAGGAAAGGGTGTCCTCCTCGCCCCTCCAAAACAACATCATGGTGCTGGAAATCCTATCTAGTGTAATGCCACCAGAGACTAAAATAAAAGGCATACATTGGGAGACACAGAGAAGAAGGAAGAAACAAAAATATCTTTGGAGATAGCGTGATCTTCTATGTTGAAATCCCAGAGAACCAAACAAAAAAGTCCTTGAGAAAATAATCAATGATAGCAGTATTAGAGGATACCAGATTAATAAACAAGTCAATTTTTTCCCTGTATACCAGCAATAAAAATTAGAGTTTGAATTGAAAAACACAGTACCATTTACAATAACACCAAAAAATTAAGTACTTGGTATAAGCATAACAAAATATGTACCGGATATATATAAAGAACATTACAAAACCCTGATAAAATAAATTAATGATTTTAACAAAAGAAGAAATATTCTGTGTTCATTAATTGGAAGACTCAGTATTGTTAAGACGTCAGTTCTTTCCAACTTGATCTATAGATTCAATCCCAGTCAAAATCCCAGAAAGCTATTTTGTAGATATCAACAAAAGACTAGTTAATATAAACTTCTTAAACTTCTTATACTGATTTACTGATCAAATAGGTTACCATCATTCTCATATAAGATCTATGGGTACGGCCAAGCCTGTGGCGCACTCGGGAGAGTGCAGCGCTGGGAGCGCGGCGACGCTCCCGCTGAGGGTTCGGATCCTATGTAGGAATGGCCGGTGCACTCACTGGCTGAAGATCTATGATTACGGAAAATAGAAAACTATGTATGTGTTCAATCTTCAATCAAATTGAATTATAATTCTGAAAAATATTTTTAACAGCAGAAATTATGATCTTTATTATGTCAATTTAAATTTAATTTCCAAGATCTTTAGTTAACATTAAGACCCTAAAAAAATACTGCACTGAGTTAATTAATAGATAATCTTTGAATACTTGGATATTTCTAAGTACGATAGGATACTAAACCATTAGTCCCAAGCATGATTTTAATGTATGTATTTTTGCTTTCTATATTTATACTAATGGAGTGGTTTTACATTTGGGTTTATTTTTTAAGGAATTTATTTTTTAACTGAAATATATTGATTGTACATATTTATGTGGTACAGAGTCATATTTCAATACAGGTATATAATGTCGGATAGTCAAATTAGGGTAGTTAGCGTTTTCATCATCACAAAAATTTATTATTTCTTTGTGATGAGAACATTTGAGTACCTCTCTTCTATTGGTTATGCATATTCGTAGGGTACAAAGTTGACCATCATCACTTTTGCCCAAGATGTGATTGCCAGATCAATACCATCAGCATGCCCATTACCACAAATTGCAATTATTCCCTTGTCCCCCACTCAATTAATCCCAGACCTCCCTCCTCTTCCCCTCTCCCCTACCCTACTCTGCAATAAATTTTTCATTATTGATACCTAGCACTACTGTATACCACTAGAACTTATTTTTCCTATCTAGCTGTGATTTTTGTGTCCATTAACCAAACTCTCCATATTCCCCCTCCCTCTGTCCTCTCCTTTCCAGCCTCTACCAACCACAATTCTATTGTCTACTTCTAAAAGTTCAACATTTTTTTTTTGGCTCCAGTATATGAGTGGCAGCATTTATCTTTCTGTTCCTGACTTCTTTCAGTTAATATAATGTCTTCCAGGCTCATCCGTGTTGCCACAAACGAGAGGGTTTCATTCTTTTTCATGGGAGAGTAGTATTCCACCAGGCATATATACCACATTTTCTTTATTCATTCATCTGGTGATGGACACCTAGGTTGATTCCAATCTTGGCTGCTGTGAATAGTGCTGCAATAAAAATGGGGGTAGGGATATCTTTTTGGTATGCTAATTCATTTCCTTTGGACAAACACTCTGCAGGGAAATTGCTGGGTCATGTGGTTTTTCTATTTTTAGTTTTTTGAGGAACCTCCATACAGTTTTACATAATGGCTGTATTAATTTTCATTCTCACCACAAGCATATAAGAGTTCCCCTTTCTCTAAATCCTTGCTATTTTTTTTTTTTTTTTTGCCTTTTTGATAATAGCCATTCTAACTGGGGTGAGATAATCTCATTGGTTTTGATTTGCATTTCTCTGATCATTAGTGATGTTTAGCATTTTTTCATATATCTCTTGACCATTTGTACATCTTCTTTTGAGAAATGTCTATTCAGGTCATTTACTCATTTTTTAATTGGATTATTTGTTTTTCCACTGGAGAGTTAAGTTCCTTGTATATTGTGGATATTAACACCTAATTGGATGAATAGTTGCAAATATTTCCTCCCATTCTACTGGTTGTCTCTTCACTCTGTTCATGGTTTCTCTTGCTGTGCAGAAGGATATTAGTGATTCCATTTGTTTATTTTTGCTTCTGTTGCCTGTGCTTTAGAAGTCTTCTCCATAAAATTCTTCCCGGACCAATGTGTTGGAATGTTTCCACTATGTTTTCTTCTAGTAGTCTTACAGTTTTGGATCTTACATTTAAGTCTTTAATCCATTTTTAGTTGACTTGGTATGTGGTCAGATATAGGGATGTAGTTTCATTCTTTTGCATATAGATCTCCAATTTTTCCAGCATCATTTACCAAAGAGGCTGTCCTTTCCGCAATGTATGTTCTTGGTGCCTTTTTCAAAGATTGGTTGTCTGTAGACATGTGGATTTATTTGGGGGCTCTCTGTTCTGTTCCATTGGGCCATGTGTCTGTTTTTATTCCAGTACCATGCTGTCTTGATTACTATAGCTTTCGGGTATATTTTGAAGTCAGATAGTATAATGCCTCCAGTGTTTGCACTCTTTGCTCCGGGTTGCTTTTGTTATTGGGGTCTTTTGTAGTTCCATATGAATTTTTGGATTGTTTTTAGGATTTCTGTGAAGTATGTTATTGGTATTTTGATAAAGATTGCATTGAATCTATAGATCTCTTTGAGAAGTATGGTCATTTTGACAATATTAACTCTTCCAATTCAAGAACATGAAATGTCTTTCCGTTTCTTTTTTATCCTCTTTAATTTCTTTCATTGGTGTTTTGTACCTTCCATTGTAGAGATCTTTCACTTCCTTGGTTAAATGTATCCCTAGGTATTTTATTTTTTTTGGTACGTGTTGTAAATGGGATTGCTTTATTGATTTCTTTTTCAACTAGCTCATTTTTGGTGTATAGAAGTACTATTGATTTCTGTATATTGATTTTGTATCCTGCAACTTTATTGAATTTGTTTATCAGTTCTAAGAGATTTGGTGGAGTCTTTAGGTTTTTCTATATATAAGATCGTGTTATCTACAAGTAGGGAAACTTTGACATTCTCTTTTCCAGTTTGGATGCCTTTCATTTCTTTCTCTTGCCTAATTGCTCTGGTTAGAACTTCCAGTACTATGTTAAGTAAAAGTGTTAAGAGCAAGCATCCTTGTCTTTTCCTATTTTTAAAGGAAAAGTTTTCAACTTTTCCCTGCTCAGTGTGATGGTAGCTGTGGTTTGTATTAGTATGTTTACACTTGTCACTTTAAGAAGGTACAAAACATTTATGGCTACAGGGGGTCATGTTGTATATGCTCATGAACTTTGATAGTCTGTTAAAATGCTTGCATAAGACATCATTCTTGACTACTTACCTCTCAGTACCTTCTAAGTAAATAAAAGTTACTTTAGTTAAAAATGGTAATTAATATAGATGATTAAGACTATATTAGAAGCAGTGGTGGTAGAGAAACATGTTGTTTATGTAGGTAATGACATATTTTTATTTAACAAAGGAAAAGATAGTGGTTTTACACTCAAGTAAAGTATCTGGCTATTCCAGAATGTAAAAAAGGATAGTAAAGACATAACTTTTTTCCTCTTTTTTTTTTTTTTGACTGGTAAGGGGATTGCAACCCTCCGCATGGTGTGGTCTGCACCACGCTCAGCCAGTGAGCACACCAGTCATCCCTATATAGGATCCAAACCCATGGCCTCGGCACTACCAGTGCCGTACTCTCCCGAGTGAGCCACGGGGCCGGCCCATAAAGACATAATTTGAATTCATGTAGAAAATTGTAGAAATTTTGTATAAAGTAAACTTTATTGCCTTGGTTTATAATGACTGCAAATAATAAGGCTGAAAAAAAGCATTGAAATGTGTTAAAATTTTGGCAAAACTTTCTCAGTTTCAATGAGTTTATTCATAAGAAGAAAGAGCTCAAAAATACTTAACTATAAAATATTATATTAGAATTTTGTATCCTGTGTTAAATATCAAATTGGTCTTGAAGAATTCAGTCTACTCTTTATCAGAGGTAGCAAAGGATTATTTTTCTTTGTAATCTTCCATATAATATCAGAATAGTTTTCTATGCTTTTTGCATACTTTATCATGTTCTTGATTACTTTTAAAAAGTTTCACATTTCTAAATGCTAGCTGTCATTATAATTTTGTTTCTTTTGTCATTTTTTATTTTAAAATATTGAATTTCCACTTAGATTAATAAGTAGCCAAGCCAACACCATTCTTTTTTCCCCAGACATCTATGATCCTCTCTTAATCAAATGACCAAATTTCCACTGACAACTCTTGATTTTGCCTTTCTAAGATCAAACCTTAGATTAGTCAAAAAACTTTTTCCATATTTTTTTATATCTGAACTCTCTCTGGAGTTTCCCAGATGGCTCCTGGGCAATCACAAAGATTTGTTCTCTTACCTTATAAAAAGAGGGATGCTAGAAAAACTCAGATTTGTTTACTAGTCTCTGTATTTCTTAATTGGTTCAACACTAGTTGAGAGCTGCATGAAAAAGTGGTCAAATCAGAAGAGAAAACCAGCCTTCCACAGGTTAATTTTATATAGCAAGATACCGTTAATGTAAGTATATCTCAGGGATAGTACTTATACTTGTCAGTGTCATTGCTGTTCTCTCCCTCAGGACAGACACAATTGAATCTTTATAAAATAGTTATCTTTTATACCCCAACAGGAAATTTTACTCTTCTACCTTCTAATATTATCAGTTGCTGTCATCTTTAACCAGTTACTAAACACTGTCCTTCCTCATCAGGTGCTTTCTGTATCTTCTCATGTGTGTCTGAAGGCTCTGCTATAAACTATAGGTTAGAAATTGTGTCTTCAATGAAGGACAGTCTCAGAACTGTGACGGAAAGTACCAGATACTCTTAACTATTGACATTTCAAGAACTAGAATACGGGGTCAAGTTTCCAAGCTGACATCACCTGGACAACTGGCATCACACACCAGAGTACTGAGTCGAAATTTCGGGACCATTTTTTAGTCAGTCCATAAGCAGTTCATTTAGGAAAAGCCAACACTGATCAAGGAGAATAAGAATTCCATAGGAACGGATGAGGGAAATCTAACTCTGGCTACTTGTTTTTGAATGTTCTTGAGATTATTTTTAATGTTCTATTTGTTGACGAGTACGTGGTGTAACCTTTCTCATTTCCTTAATCTATTGCTAACCTTTAATTTTACAGACTAAATTTTTGCAAAACTTAAAGTAAGCATTCTTTAAATGTTTAGAAAATAAAAAGCAGATCTATGAAATAAACTTTTTGAATGTCTTTGGTTTTGACAAGTATTAAGATATCAGGTGGATGACAGGATAAAAGAAAATGTATCATTACATCCATAGGGTTTTTTTGATGAATTATTGCCCCCAAGGATATGTGGGCAAATATCAGTTCTATTGTTTTCTCAGCTTCAACTTCTAACCAATCCCTGAATCACATTGCTCAGCTTAATAAAAAAGAAAAACAGGCTAAATGGCATGTCCTTCAAATACTGATTTCATTTTATTAGTTTGGAGCAGTAAGTTATTTCTTTCTATATAAAGAAGTTCAATTTCCCTATGAATACATTTAGTACATTAGGATATAATGTTATTAATTTCCTAAATCATTTATTTTGCAATTGTCTAACACATTTTCCTTTTAAACCTTAAACACTTATAACTGTCCTTATAAATGTAAACGGTTTCTGTTAGCATTTCCTGGAGAAATTTAAACAATTGACCTTGCTAAAATTTATATAATATAAGATCAATACAAGTTGGAGTTTTCTCAATAAATTTACTCACAGAAATAAAATTAGCAAATGTGTTATATTAGTATATATTATTAACCTCAATTAACAAAATTATGGTAATAGACCATTTTTAACTGACTTTTCTATTAATGATGGTTAAAAATTTAATCTTTATACTCATATTTCTACATTTATTGCTAAAATTCTTCCTAAAATGCATTGATATTTCTATACTTCCCTGAAACAGAGGGTAGCATAAAAGGTAAGAGGGGGCTTTGGAGACCCATAGATATGGGTTCAAAACCGAGTTTTCCAGTTATTAGTGTAGAACCCTTGGCAAATCGGAACCTCTTTAAGCCTCCATTTCCTAAGCTGAACTAAAATACAAAAACCCACCTTGAAGCAGTGTTGTGGGGATTAAAGAAAAACAAAGTAAATTATAACATGGACTTGCTCACTGTATTAATTTGTAAGCACTGCCATAACAAAAGACCACAGACCAGTTGCCTTAAACAGGTGAAATTTATTTTCTCACAGTTCTGGAAGCTAAAAGTCCAAGATCAAAGTGTCAGCAGGTTTGGTTTCTTCTGAGACCTCTCCTTGTCCAGGCTTCTTACTGAGTCTCCACATGGCCTTTCCTCTATGGGCAGGCATCCCTGGTGTCTCTCTGTGTGCGAATGTCCAAATTTCCTTTTCTTTCTTTTTTTTTTTTTTATGCCGAAGCTTTATTTCCTTGGGCTAAATTCCCAGATAAGTAATTAGTAGGTCAAAGAAAATGACTGTTTTTAAGGTTCTTGATTCATAATGCTACATACTTTCTAAAATGGTTATTTCTAATTTTCAAAACCTTTTTATTGTGGAGATATTTTAAATGTACACATAAAAACTAGAGTGAATGGTATAATGAATCAACATTCCTTATCACCAAGCTTTAATAATCATCAACATTTCAACAATTATTTTTAATCTTTATTTTGGGAAGGAGGATATACCTCAATTTATTTAAGCAATGTCTGCTGGTTGACTACTTAGGTTGTTTCAAAATTTTCATTATCATATAAGATGCTTCATTGAGTATCCTTGTCACAAGTCCTTGTGTTTTCCTGTGGCTCTTTAGGATAAATTCTTGGATAGAATTTTGGAGCCAAGTCTGCACACTTTTTGAAATCATTTTAACATGATACCAAATTGTCTTATAGGAAAGTTTCAAATTTCCTTTTCTTATAAGGACACCAGTCTGTTTGAATTAGGGCTCCCCATGTGACCTCATTTAACTTTAATTATCTCTTTAAACACCCTATTTCCAAATATAGTCACATTATGACATATTGAGAGTTAGGGATTCAATATTCAAATTTTGGGGGGACACAATTCAGCCCATAATACATACTAATATATTTTTCATTTTATTAGTTTGGAGCAGAAAATTGTTTCTCTGCATATAATAAAATTAAACTTCCTCATGGGCACTTAGTAAAATCAAATAATGAGTGCAGTATTAAGAGGATTGTGTAATTATTCTTTTGGTGACTGTCATGTCATTGTGGCACCTCAAGTCATCATTCAGAATATCACTTACCATAGCTGTAGTTATTTCTATAGATAAACATAGGAAATTTGGCCAAATGTTTATTCATACTAGAAATATAACCTGGTGATTGCTTTTTGGAATAAATTCCTTATATTGGCTTTTTTCCCATTGTGATTGAACTCATTCTCTTAAAAGTAGAGGGAAAATACAATAACCTGAGTGTTAAGAGAATAAATTATTGTCTATGTTTATTAATTTTATGCATAAAATATTTGAGAAGTTTGAACTAATGGAGTTATTTATGGATAATTCATAGCCATTCCATGAAATAGTAGATCATCCACACATATCATCAATTCAAGTAAAAATTCAAAGATTTCATAGAAAAATAGCTTTTAATTTTTTTTCACATTACATAGGCATATCAGTCTAGTGATGAACTGAATTTACCATGGTAGAGTGCTCACCAGGCCCTACCCCATGCTGTAATCACAGTGACACCAAGACAACTGGATATATTCAAGTGAAGCAGGGTAAGCTGCTAAGTAAAGGACTTCTCTAAAATAATTATTTAAGCAATGGAAATTGTGGATAACTAAGATAAGATTTTTGCTTTAACATTCTTAAGAAACACTCACACTAAAGTCTTATCCTGGACTCTTGATTTGACAATAAAAGTTGACGGGCAGATATAGTGTTGAGCCTTATTTTAGATATATTCCACAAATTTAGAAACTGTCATAACTTTACCCTGTTACTTCTGGTTTTAACTGCAATATAAAGCATAACTTCATGCACAATGAAATATCTCTGCTTGAGGGATTTTTCATTATTCCAAACTGAACCACAGAGGATATTTGAAAGTCAACAATCTAGAGATGTATATATTTTTTGGCAAATAACCAGCTTTAGCCACTTTTTTATTAGGGCTCTATAATACAACGACAATAGCTTTAGTAGCACCATGACTAAAACTAAATGTAAGCATGTGTTACAACTGGCTGATCATACAAATAATTATTAAATATAAACACATATGCTTTTGTAGATTTGTTGGAGAGATTCGTTAATTGCTTAATGAAAGATGTCTTTTAGATACTAATTCCTTCATTTACTTCAACAGATTAAATTTTATATGAGAAGATATTAGCATGCATGCAATGAAGTGACAAGGACAACCAAAAAGCTTAAATGTTAATGGACAAAATGTAGCGTTCAGGTTATTTAAAAATGAAACAGTATAATCTTCATTTTGTGCACTTCCATTTGCTCTCTGCATAGACAAAAATGTCTTTCCTAATATTCATGCAAATATTGCAACATCAAGATTGTTTCTACATTTTTCTAAATTGTAAATGAAGTATAAAACTTTAAACAGTGTATCAATAATTCCAGATAAGCTAAGTTTGTGGATTTCCTGATTTGCAGAACTAGTCAAGACTTCACATTTCAAACCAAAGCAAATCACTTCTTGTGCTGTAGTCATTTTCTAATTTTACGGAGATTCTACATTTATAGTTTGCAGAAAGATTTAATATAAAAATAGCTTTGCCACCATGGAGTTAATGTTGACAATTTTTTTGTGAAAGAAAATTGCCTCTAATACCAACAGACTTGTGTCTTCATTCCCCACAGTCCCCTTAAACTGCAGTTCAATCTGGTATAATCTTTTTTCCTCCCCCAGTAGGGTGCAGAGAGCCCTCTAGCTTCCAAGCCCATTTCCTACTGAGGTACATATTGGCCAGCATACAGCTGCTCAGAACAACTATTTGCATCTACAATGGGGTCATCCCACCACGTTCTTTTCAGATCAATATGATTGGTACAAACAATAGTTTGATTTTGATTGCTCTATAGTACGCTTGGGTAGAGCCTCTGAATGCAAGTGAATTGCTGAGAAACAATGGGCTGGTTCATCATCCAAAGCGTCCCTTTGCAAACAGCTGCCTCTGCCACACTCACCCTGACAACGTCCAGAAAAACAGATGGTTTCAGCATTCATGGCCAGTTTAGTGAAAGCCCCTGAGTCAACCATTCAGTGCATGTTTTTAAATCTATTTGATATGAAGGGGTATTTTTCTCCACTAAAAATTTCAAATATATTTAAATTCTCTTGCTGCATCTAAGTTGAATTAAAAAGAAAGAAACAGATGTTTTGGAGGTGAGACTAAAATTCCTTTCTTAAGTGAGTATTGCCAGGTCTTTTGTTAAAACTGCAGCGTAGACCCTCATGTATAATATGTGCAGTAATTCTGAAACACAAATAGGTAAATAGTATCACAGCTTAGATCCCCACGCATTGATCTCCAGGGCTTCTGTTGTCTATTTAAAGGCAGGCCTTTAAGGTTACTTTAAAAGGAAAGCAATTTTCCCCTGGTTTTGTTTTACCACAACAAAAATCAGTCTAGGGAATTGCATCAGGAATAACACAAGAGGCGCTGTAATTCCTATGTGATATCGTTGCTCATTTATTAAATATATTAAAATATATTTTGCATTCAGTTAGTTGCAATGGCTGAGAAGATTCAAATGTTGATCTTAAAGTCCTTTGTATTTTGGTGATTTAAAAGAAACAACAAGTTAAGTGTCGTATGTGGGTTGTCATCCCAATACTATTTTACTTCTGCATTTTTATTGTAAGCATTAAGAACAAGACAATTTTTACCTATTAGCCAAGAGAAACATTTTAATTTCAAAAATAAATTATTGAAAACAGGAGAGTAAACAAATTATAATTGTTATAATTCAATTTTTATGACTATTGCTTAAGATAAAAAATTTCAGAAAAAGACCCAACCCTATGTTACATATTTTTCTATATACCCCCTGTTTATATCATAACTCTCTAAGGACACAGATGAGATTAAACAAACATTTTGATATACTCTTGTTAGCAACTGCCTTCTGTATAATGAATGTATTTAACACCAATCTGCATTTATAAATCCACAATATTGTATATACCCTCACTGTATGAAAGATTTCACTTCCAAAATCTGAGTACAAATTAAGTTTATAAAAATAAATCCTATTGTCATTGAGTTATTATAAATTACTATTATTATAAATCAATATAAGCTAATGATATATTAATACAACTTATGCATTAATATTAATTATGAATTATTCATTATAAATATATTATGCAAAATATTTTTATGTAAATATATGTAAATATATTTTATGTAAATATATTTTATATAAACATATACTTATATAAGTATATATAATAATTTTATCTATTTCATCAGGTTATTAGCTGGAATTAATTAAATAATGCTTATAAAGGCACTGAACACAGTACCTAGCTATTGATTACTATTATTATCACCACTGTCATCTTTACCATTATTAGAGAAATATAAAGAAAATATAAAGTGGGAGAAAATACAAAGTCACCCGTGGGTAAAACTGAAAACTCATGAAGGGAAGAACTAAGGTTACCATCTGGTCCCCAACCCCTTTGCAGCACTCGGAAGCAGCACTTCACACCTTCAGGATGCGTGCTTGCCCTTCCCACCCGAACTCCTCTTCTGGGGACCAGGAGGTGATTCTTGGGCCTGCCAAGCATGGGCAGTGTTGAGGCAGTTCTCACCTCTACCTCCTCAACTCCTCTATGTTGCCAGGTAACATCTGAGCTTCCTGGACTCACAGGTCATCCAGCCCCTTCCTTGTCTTTGCCCAGGACCGAGGCACCTGCTGAGGAGCTCTGAGGCTGGGTGAGCAGCGAAGCGGGAGGTGGAGTTTTTCACCTTCAGTGCGCACACAGACTCACTTACCTCCCATACTTAATGCAAACAGACAAAATCTGCCCTTTCCTTCCTCTAGGAATACTTCACCTATTGCCCAATATTTCTCCTTCTCTTTCCTTCTTAGAAGGATCTATCCTCGCCATCTCTCCTTTCCTGCCTTCAAACCCTCCCTGGGCTACTGCACCAAACACTCCATGAAAACTGTGATTGTCCAGTTGATTATCATTTTTAACTGTCCAATCCAATGAACACTTCTCAGTGACCTGGGCATCTGACTTTGCTGCAAAATTTGAATCTGATGACCACCATTCATTCCCCCATTCATTTACCTGCCCCTGTGCTGGGATCTACAGAAACATTTACAGAAATTTTCTGCTTCTTGATAGGCTTCCCACCTCTCTCCTAGATTTCGTCCTACCTTCTCAGTCACTCTCACAGATTTACCTTCCTCTACCACCCCATGAAATGTTAGTGTTCATTCCTGTTCTCAGTCTATACACCCTCATCTATCCATTCATTCAACAAAAGCCTTACAGAGCATCTCCTACATCCAGCTTTTAGCTGTGCCTATGGCTTTAACTGAATATGATCTCCAAACTAAAATCCGTTATTCATCCAACAAATGCTGTTAAGCACTTAAACTCTGTGCCAGGCATAGAGCGAGGCTCATTCATTTACTGTGAATAAACCACAGTCACCATGCTCAGAGAGCTTTCTGTGTAGTCAGGGAGAGAGATAACTATACAGACTATTACGATACTGAGCAGCACACAGATATAAATGCATAGAGAAGGTTAACCTAACTTGAACAAAAGATTTAGACTTTACATGTGTAAAAGCTGAGGAAAAACATCACCTGATTTGTATTTTAGAAAGATCACTTTGGCTATAAGGTGGAAAATAGATTTGAAGGGGACAGAGAGAAGAGGTGCTAGGTCCAGGCAAATAAAGACAGCAAACTGGATTAAGGGAGAGGCAGTGTGGGCAGAAAGAAATAGACAGATTTTAGAGCTATTAATAACATAGATGTGATGACTTACCAATTGAGTCCTAAAGCTGGATATGTAAGAAACTCTTAGAAACCAGATAGGATACATGGAGTCAAGTATGTTCATGAGGCTGTGTTTCTATGGCCCCGAAAATATAACCCAGTTATAGCTCTTATGATGGCAACATGTAATTGCCTGTTTCTGAGTCTGTCTCCTGCACCAGGCCAGTAGTTTCCAGTAATTTTCTACCTCTTTACTATCAATATATTTAATTAACTTCCATCAAGATATTTCTTATTAAAAGCGGGGTGGGTGGAAAAGGGAGGAGAGAGATGAAGTTCAAAATCTCTAGGGGAACACAAGTACACTTATATAGTAGGGGAACTGAAAATCCTCCACTGCATACAAAGTTTATTGACAGAAGGAGAGGTATATCTCTAAATTTTGTTTACTTGAAAACTAACACAATGTCTGGCACAAAACCAGGATCTCCATGTTTCTTGACTGAATAAGTAGATGGATAAATGAATGCAGAAATGCTCCTGGGTTTTCAGCCAAACAGTCTGGAAGGATACTCCAGGAAAAGAAAGAAGAGCCAGTTCTCCTCTCAGTTTGACCTTCAGGGATAGATTTTCCCCTGCAAGGCTCCTTTATCTGGGGGCTGGGGAGGGTAGATTTGAGAGAAGATATGAGCATAAAAACAAGAGCAAAGTACTGTGTCTAAAGAGTCATGAAGTTTCAGAGCTGAAAATATCCGCCAGCTTTATCTCATGTTATCTCATTTTGCAGACAGTGGAACTGAGATCCAAGGGTTTCCCAGTCAGGCATGACAGTGCAACAAGATCGAGACCCACTGACCCAAGCCCATTGGTGTTTTTCTCTCCAAAACTGTACAACCCAAATCCTTCACAAGGTTTACAACATTTATATGTTGCAAATGATCCCAATTTAAGGGCACATTTGAAGTCAAAGGAATGAATGTAATCACTATTTATTTACTAGGGAAAAATTAAGTTAAAAAGTTGTTGGTTCCATCTGTTGATTTCATTTTGTCTGTTCCCTAACTTGTTCCAAGTACATTAATAGCCCTAAGCAGTCTTTAGTACAGTAGATATTGTGGTTTGCCTACCTGCAGTCAAATAATTCTCTAAATCCTTAGTGTGGAGGCAGGAGAGAGAACCAAGTTTTTCTGGAGCATTATCAAGGGGAAATGTAAGGAGTCCTGGGGCATTTGTTAATAACTGCCTACTGAGTTGAACATGCCTCACCCTGTACCCTAAATTTACATCCACTTTCCAGCATTAATTCTAATTTCTGTGTTTTACTCTCTTCAGGGTCCCCCAATTTCTCTAGAACAAAGGTAGTTTATATCTTAGGGCTACTCTCCAGGCACCATGGCTGAGTACCCTGCCATTCAGAGACCTCTCATGCCACCTGTCCAGCTTCGTGCTTCTCAATCCTCCCTTTACAACATGCCAGGATCCCATCCTTAAGCCACCTGCTGGCTCTTCTTGCTGTTTAACATCCACTTCCCATGAATTTCCTGCAACAGGGACTTGTCCCTCGTTGCTTCCTGTGACCATATTCTTAATTTTTTTCTTAAAATACAAATTATTTTAAATTTTTAAAGTAATGTGTTTTCACGGTAGACAATTTATTAAATAGAGATGAAAAAAGAAGAAAATAAATGTGATCTGCCATCTCACTTCTCAGAGATAACTACTGTTGGTACTTTGGTTTATCTTCTTTACACACCCACATAATTCATGTATACACATATAGAATTTTGCCCAAAAAGTGACATCATACAGTATTTTAAACGTTACTTTTTACTTAGTATGGTGTAAACATTTTTTCATGGCATTTTTTAATGCTCCTACACAACATTATTTAATGTTCCTACACAATATATTTTTAATGGATGAATATAATTATATTTTAGGGATATACCATAATCTATGTTAAAAACCCTTTGTTATTTAGATCGTTTATTTTTGACTATTATAATAAATGCTATAAGACATAGCATGCATATATACGGATGCAATAACCATATATATTAATAAATCTTCAAGCACCTCTATGATTATTTCCCAAGGATAAATTACTAGAATTAGAATTGCTTAGTCAAATGGCATGCATGCTTTTAAGGCTTTTGATGCATATGGAAAAACTGTCTTTCAGCAAAATTGAAGCAATACACAATACAAATGTTAGTATATGAGAGTGCCTTTGCCATCCAAATCCTTGTCTGAATAGCCTTTTCTTTTCTGCCTCAAAATCTAGGACATCCTAACACTTTAGCACAGGATCAGATTTTGCTTTGAATCCTGCCTTCGCCAGTCCGTACACCTGGGCATGTTTCTTAACCTCTCTGATTGTTTAACCTCTCTGGCAGCATGTGAAAGAACACAGCTCCACACAGGCACACCATCATTCACAGTAAAAGTTCATTTTCTTCCTTCCTTATGTCACATACCAACCAACACATAAATTATCATTGCCACTCTATTTTGTTATTTATCTTTTTATGCATATGTTTGTTCTAGGAAAACAACATCATCTGCTTCCAGAGATGTACTGTGATGAAAAGTCAGGCCACCTATAGAATTAGAAAGCAATATCACTCATTGCCAGCAGATGCCACTACCTGATCCATGATGTATACCAGAAAAAAAAAAATCTTTAAGATCTGTATGAAGTTCTAGGTCCTGTAAGCCAATCAATGCTCTAGCTAGATCATGACTGGTACACACCTGGAATTACACAAAAACTTGTGTAGAGGAAGTTTACTTACAAACAGGGGTACATACTTTGGAATATATTAATATATATTCATAATTAAATGTCTGGTCCAACTCTCTGTTAAAATAAATTGTGTGTGTGTGTGTGTGTGTGTGTGTGTGTATAAATCAAGTGAAACTCTAAAGTTCCCCTGAGAGGTTTGTATTAATTATGAGCTGCTCTGCAATGTATCTCTGCCACCCACAGAGTTCTAATTACTTTAAAATATGCTAGTAATGAGGAAAGACATATGGGATATTATGTAGAGCTGAGGTAGGTGGTAAGAGATACAGAATGGGACTCAAGGAGAGAACTTTTTTCTAATATTCTCTGTGTGAAATTACACACTACAGTATTCTAAGGGAAACTGCAAAACCTTATTTCTTTTTCTATATATGTAAGTCTACATATATGTCTGAAACTTCTACACCATGTACTATATATATGTAATTTTTATCATTTCTCATAACAAATGATATCATTTTCTTATCATTTGCAATGTGTGAAGAAAATACAATCTGAGAAACTTCTGTACTTTACTGGTATTCATCAATGTCTTGTTACTGAATACCCTCACTTAGGTTTTCAACTCAAGGATTATGACAGCTTTGGCAAATTCATCATGCATATATTACTTCTGTTACATGCTAAAGGGATGAAAAGAAAATTGTAAGAACCTACAGATAATGCACACACACCCAATTAACAATCTGGAAAAGTTAAACAAGTATACAAAAAGTAAAGGTCAAATGTGAATAGCTAAGGTCTTCCAGTGTTTGAAATGTTACTTGACACTGAAGTTATAAAGAGAAGACTTTTATTTAAAATGTATCAGAGTCCGATGGTTCTCTTTAAACAGTTAACACTTTTTTTTTTTTTAAAATGAAGACAATAAACTCAGATTTGGAAACTGACAGGAATTTTTCAGAAAAAAATATTAATAGCAATGTTTTCAAAAACAATTTTAAAAATCCTAAAATCCACTATCTAGGTTTGTTCCTGATTTTAAATTTACTGATAGCATAAAAATATTTGTTTTCTTTGTTGAAATCTGAAGCACTATGCTCATATTTCACACAAAAGGCTCACGTTCCCTTTAAGAAAAAGCAACCCATTCCCTGCAAAGAATTAATCAGAACTTTCAATGGATGTATTTCAGGATAACTTTGGGGGGCAACACAGTGGTAAAATGGACAAGACTCCTGCCCTTACAAAGCATACAGTCTAGCCATTGGAAACCGATCCAAACAATTACACAAATACATGAACCAGAAAGTTTCAGATGGGGATAAATGAAATGAAATGTATTCACATCACGGAGTGAGAAGAGAACTTTAGAAAGAGGTGAGAAGAGGCCTCTCTGAGGAGGCGACATTTGAGCCACATTTTGGAGGACGAGCTTGCACCCACTGTGAGAATGTGGGCACTGAGCATCAGTCAAAGAGGAGAAGTGCAAAGGGAAGGAACCAGCTTGGCAAGTCCAAGGAACAAAGACGCCAGTGCGACCGGTACCCTGTACACAGAGGGGGCAAAAGCGTGGGAGGAGACTTCTGCCAGAGCCCGTGGCCCCAGTGAGGGTGCGTGTTGTCTTCTGAGAGGGACAAGAACCCATGCAGAGTGTGCAACAGAAGTGGCACTTGTGATCTGGTTAAGCTACAAAAAGCCTGCCCAAACAGTGCAGGGTATCTTGAATATGTTTTTAGAATTGAATATCTGTGCCATCTTGTTGCATTTTAGTAATAAACTTAATTTTTAAGATCTGCAAGAGGTCTCAGTGTTTGGGAATGTTTTATGAGTTGTATCTGCCCTGATAATAATTTGAAATGCTCAAAAAGACAATTTATTAAATATAAAGTAATGTTTAAGTGTTTAAGATAACATTTTATTTAATAGGCAGGGGTGAAGTCAGACCTGAAGACTAGAGGAAGTTAGTCCAGCAATGGTGAGTGGTGAGTATCACAGACTGAGGGTTCAGGTAGACCAGGCAGGCAGGCAGGAGTGAAGACTGGAATCAGGCTAAACCAGGGAAAGAAGGAGGCCTGGCCAGAGCATGGGACCCTCAGGGCTGGTGGGGATGGAGGAGCAGATATAAAGGTCATAGCCCAAGAGCAGTGGCCTAATCTTTGTCAAAGTAATGAAAAAGCCCTGCAGAGTTTTAAGCAGAAGAGTGACATGATCAGATTCTAGGAGGAATGAGATCTTCAAGGAAGCAGAGAGCTGAGGACAGAGCCTTGGGCAAGCCCTATGTCTCTGCAGGGGATTTCAGAACAGAAGGGGAATCAGCGAAGGATTGAGAAAGCAGCATTGCAGAAACCTGAGATGAAGTTTCAAGAAGTCCAAGAAGTGGGAAAATCCACTGGCTTAATGATTACAAGTTCTACCGGCAACTTTAGGTAATGGAGAGCCATTAAGATCGATGGTGAGTCCAAAGGGGAAATAACTCGCCAAATCACACAGTAGGTTCATGGTACACCTAGAATTTGGCACAGGATCCTGTTTCCTCATAGCAGACCGACTGCCAGGAGTGTGCGTGTCCAACTATTTTTTAAGCTCAGGGATTGATTAGGAAGCAGAATTTAAAGGTGCTGGGATAGGATGAGGAGCTATCAAGGAGTAGAAGAAAGGAATGCAGAAAGGGGCCCGCCAGCTTTGCAGTCATGTAGCAAACACAGATTCTGCTAAATACCGAGAAAACAGAAATGCTGACACCATGCCCCTACCCTCTAGCATCGCACAATCTGCTTCAGCATAGCCTCTGAGTCACAACATTCAGCTTGGAAGGGACTTTAGAGATCATAAAATCCACATCCCTATTTCATAAATGAGAAAACTGATACTCAGAGAGGTTGACACTAATTTTGTTTGTAACTTTAGACGTGCGGTTTAATCTTTACATTTCTGATTACCAGAGAAAATGTGGCCTTAAAGTTTTGGGTTTTTTTAAAGAAAAAACTGCAGTTTCTAAGAATTTTCAATTTCAGTTTGTGCTTACCCAGATGGTTTAAAGACTCACGGGCTCAGAATTGCATCTCTGGATCAGACAAGCAGTGGGGATTTCCAGCACTTACCGTGGAGACCAACCAGGTCTCCAGTTGACTCACTCAGAGGATGTTGACAAGCCTGGTCCCAGAAGTGAGTTCATTTTGTACAGTCCCAGGGTGAGAACTCAAGCATTGGCCAAACAAGAGTCAAACCCTTCCATTTTTGCCTGTTAAACAACTGCAGAGTGAAAAGAATATAGACTTAGGCATCAGCTGGAGACATGTTTGAATTTCAGCTCAGCTATTCTATATGAGCGGCCTCAGGCTATCAGTTTGGCTCCCTAGATTCAGTTTCCTCTGTGCAAGGCAGGGGAATAACACCTTCTTCAGAATAGTGTGGTTAGGATTGAGTGAGGCCATAGGCATAAAGAGTCTAGCACTGAGGCTAGCATATAATAGGTACTCAATAAAATAGGATTATTAATGCTTAACATGCTTATGCTCCTATAGATTGATATTTATGAGCCCAACAATCTAACAGAAAAAAGATAGAGAGGGAAAGTTCAGAAAGTAGTTATGACTGGATGCCATTAGTATTTCCCTAGCATACATGCAGCTTTTGCAAGGGACATGAAGTCCCCCCAGGTCTATTGGAGTCCTGGAGATCAACAATGGCCAGTGACCTATAGGGTACAGCTTCAAGATTTTCTCATCCCCACCACTCATGCCAGCCACCTCTGAACTCACCAAGTTCAGTGCAGGCTCTTACCAGCTTCACTCAGGTGCAACTTGACAGGACTTCACCTCCAATCTGTGTTGCTGACTTCTTGCTTACTACCCCTGGGATTCTTTGATACTATAGCATAGGACACCCCTAAAAACCATGCTTGTGCCACCTGGAAGTGTGGAGGAGTGGACAGCCATAGGACTGCCTTTGTCCAGTACAGCCTGGGAGCCTGTACGTAAATGCTCCTTGTCCTTTCCATCCTCCCACATGGACAGTTCTTAGACACACTTCATGAAACTTCTCAGAAGGTCATACCAGATTGAGTCCAAGTGGGGGCCACCTCCATAACACACCCTTGTAGGGGGCTTTCCCTCCTTCCCCATCCTTTGCTCCTGCTCCCTGGGGTCACATTCCCAATTAAGCTACCTGTGCACACACCTCTGTCTCAGGCTCTGCTTTCAGGGGAATGCAGACTAAGATGGTATTTATTCTCGCAGTTACCTAGAATAACAGGCTAATGGAGTTTGAAGGGACAGTAGAAAGAGTCTACTTCAAGGATGAAAAATAAATGGCTGGGGTGTTGCATCCTCTCCACAGTTCCGGGACAAAAGCTGCCAACTGAATGAAACGATCTTTCCCAATGAGCCCAGACACAGCCTCTAGGCTCTTCTCTACACTGCTGCAGACAACTCCATCAGCTAATTGAAGCTATTGCTTGAGATGAAATTCACTTGCTGCTTTGAGTCCAACAGACCTAGTTCATGTCTCAAATAGTTATTGGCTATGTAGCCATGAAACATCTTTCCTTACTTTTCTTCTGAATCACAGTTTTTTCATCTATAAAATGGGGATAATAATTTGTTTCACATTGTTATTAAGAATATTTAATATTCTTTAAATTTATTTATGTATTTAATAATTAAATATTAAAGCACTTAGCAAGATAGTTGGTAAATAGTAAATGCTCAGTAAATATAATTTTGTTCTCTCTTTCTTCTATTTTAAAATGCAAGGAGCTGGCAAAGAGCAGACTCAATGTGTAAACTTGGCAAGTTAAATTTTATCTTCAGATTTTGCATCTGTAAAAGGGATATAATAATTCATACCTCATTCTTCATTGAAGCGAAAACCAAATGGAATAATGTATGGCCCATAGTACTGTTTTCAGTAGTAATATTAGGATTATTATTATATTTCAAATGAAAAATGGGAGAAAGTATTTGCAAAACATATACCTGGTAAGGGGTTAATATCCAAAATACATATGGAACTCATACAACTCAACAGCAATAAATAAATAAATAAACTGATTAAAAAATGGGCAAAAAACTTCAATAGACACATATCAAAGACATAAAAATAGCCAACACGTACATGAAAAGGTGCTCAACATCATCAGTCAGGAAAATGCAAAGCAAAATCACAGTGAGATACCACTTCACACCTGTCAGGATGGCTATTATCAAAAGACAAGAGATAACAAGTGCTGGCCAGGGTGTGGACAAAAGAGAGCCCTTGTACACTGTTAGGGAGAATGTAAGTTGGTACAGCCATTATGTAAAACATTATGAAGATTCCTCAAAAAATTAAAGATAAAATTACCATATGATCCAGCAATTCCAATTCTGGGTATACATCCAAAGGAAATGAAATCAGCATCTCATAGAGATATCTGCACTTGAATGTCCATTGCAACATTATCCACAATAGACGACATATGGAAACAACCTAAGTTTCCATCAGCATATGAATGGGTAAAGAAATTACGGTACATACATACATACACTTACACACACACACACACACACAGACACACACACACACACGGGAATATTATTCAGCCTTTAAAACGAAGAAAATTCTGTCATTTGCAACATAAATGAACTTGGAGGACATTATGCTAAGTGAAATAAACAAAATGCAGAAAGACAAATATTACATGATGTCACTTATACCTGGAACCTAAAAAAGCTGAACTTGATAAACACAGAGTAAAATGGTGGTTGCTAGGGACTGGGGGGTGGGAGAAATGAGGAGATGCTAGTCAAAGCGTACAATCTTTCAATTATAAGATGAATAAATTCTAGAGATCTAATGTACAGCTGCTTAGCTATAGTTAATAATAATGTATGCTTGAATTTTGCTAAGAGAGTAGATCTTAAATACTCTCACTATAAAAAAATGGTAACTGTGAGGTGATGAATATATTAATTAAATTCTTGTGGGAACCATCACACAAGGTATGCTTATATCAAAACACCATGTTATGTACACCTTAAATATACAACAATTTTTTTTTTTGTCAATCATACCTCAATAATGTTGGGGAAAAAACTGCCTTAAAATGAACACTTATTCCCTCAAAGGGATTGACAATATTAAAAAATATGCATATGTAAATACAGATTTGTTGCAAGGGCAGAAAAGACTTGAAATTATCAAACTAGAAGAATCTAATCAGTTCCCAAAGTAGTGGACACATTCTTGAGTAGAAAATATGCCACTCTCTGCTGACCACCTAAAGCCCTACTTAGTGGCATGTGTTTCACACCAGAATGCACATAAACCAGAATATATTTAGGAGTTGGTCTATTTCTAGTCACACAAGTTTTGTTTCCTAAATAAGACTTCAGATTACCATTTTGGTTTGTTCCCCAAAATTTCAGCACTCCATATGGTTGAAGATGTAGTCCCATCTTCTTAACAAGACCTCGTGTGAACTGTGTACAGTACTGTCTTCAAACCGTTTGCTCCTATGCATATTCCATGGTGAGTAGAAATGTAGGGTTTATGAAGGAGGCAGGAAATGAGAAAGACAGGCATGATCCAAAGTTGAGATTCTGAACTGCTTTCCAAATTTTCAAATGTGAAGATTTCTTGAGTTTGCTAAAACTGTTATAAATGATAGCGCCGAACATACACATTCAGCTTATGGAAAGTCATACGGGATGGTAGTCTAACTAGAGTTCAAAAACCTACTAGAGCAGTTTTTTTAGTGTACTAATAACAATATTATAGTTGCAATTTTATCTTGTCTAAAGTAATTATTTGTAAAGCTACGTAGTCTAAAAGAGTCACTGGGATTAAGATTCTTTTTTTTTTTTTTTTTTTTTTTTTTTTTGTCTTTTTGTGTCCGGTAAGGGGATCGCAACCCTTGGCGTGGTGTCGTCCGCACCGCGCTCAGCCAGTGAGCGCACCGGCCATTCCTATATAGGATCCGAACCCGCGGCGGGAGCGCTGCTGCGTTCCCAAGCGCTGCACTCTCCCGAGTGCGCCACGGGCCGGCCCCTTAAGATTCTTTTTGATATAATATGAGAATAAACCTTCTTGTTCATGAGTGATCATATAGATTTTTTTTCTGTTTCCAGCTATAAGCTTAATGGTCAATTTTACTCATATTAACCAAACAGCTAGCCCCCCCCAAATTCTAGAATTTCTGTAACACTTCTAATAATTTATATACAAGGAAATTAAGACAACGTATTATCAATGTTTAGATGGAATTAGCCTAAGAAAATAAAATATAAATAGGTAAGCAAATAGGTTATAGTATTTCACTAAGTATTCATACTACATTTGAAACCTTGGTTGAATGATGCAATGACCCAGGGTTACCAACTGTTTGTAACAGCACAAATCTGTACAGTATTAAAGGCATATATTCTAAAAGTTTATATCCTTATTGAGAGGAAACGATTTTTCATGGCCTTTATTCACATAAAAGTTCAAATCTCCCCAATAAACTTTTAGGCAACTGTTACATGCATTAGTCATGAACAAAATTAACCAAAAGATCCTGTAGAATTTTTCCTTCCAAAACATCTTCTCTACCTATTTCTTTACTCATTATTATAACTGTTAGTGAATAATGTGTTTTTCAGATGTTTCTTAATTAGTAGATAGGGAGACACACATAATGCACAAAAATCTAAAACAGAGTAGGTGAATAAAGAGGTTTATTTATATTTCAAGGAGCAATTATTTTGTAATTTGCTCTTCTGGTGTATTTCCAATATTTAGTGTATTTAAAAATATTTTTTTACCTTTTCTGTAATAATTTTCCAAGAGAGTCTACTTTGTGAAGTCACATATAACTTAATGATTCATCTACAATCAACTGAAGATATTCACATATAATGAGAAAGAAAAAGAGAGAGACCATTCCTTGAAAGCTTTCTGTGCACCTGAAACTATGCTAAGCATTTAACATTCTATCTCACTTACTCCTCACATCAAAACCATGAGATAGGTCTTATTGTCCCCGATTTACTTTTGAGAAAACTGAGGCCCAGAGCAGTTAAGTAATTTATCTAAGATATATGTTGGTAGGTGGCTAAGCTTGAATTCCAAGGGTTTTCTAATTTTAGGCATAAACTATTGCCTGACTTGACCATTATAAAAACCAAACCTAACTACAACAAACCAAAACAAAACAAAGTCCTCAATAAAAGAATCACCTACCTTTGACTGTTTCTAATTCCTGGTTGATTTTCCAATATAAACTGCAAACTATATGAGATTAGTTGCATAAGATTATTATCTACACTGCAGTTTATTATAGATAACCTCATTATACATCTCTACAACAAATATTGTGTGCATTAAATTTTAAAATATTGTTTCAAAGCTCATGACCATCATACTCTGTTAAAAATGTTCTTCTGGGCTAAATCATCATTAAATTACTACAATCATTAGTAGCACACAATTCAGCAAAACAAAAAAAAATGCATTGTACATTTTGATACATGTCTATTAAACCTAAAAAGTACAGTTTTTTGGAATCTAATCCCTTAACAGGATGTATGGAAGGGGATAGTGCTGTTCCTTGATTAAAGGAGTCATGACAAACACAAATATTTGAATTTTCATTTTCTTTTTCCCCAGCCAAGAGATTTTTATACCCTGAGACAATGGCAAAATGAAACAAGAGTTGGAAGATTGTACAGAGGAGGTAGGAAAGACTCGTTGGCACACAAGTGTGTTCTCAGGCTACCAAAAAAGAAAAAAAAGGTTCATAAAGTTTGTAAAAGTTGACAGCCCAGAATCTGATTACCTTCCCACGATCCTCTGTGTTTCCTCCCAGGAATGTATAAACCTCACTTTGTATTCCATCTTTCTAAAGATGTTTTACCCCATTCAAAGTCTCCATTCCCTATTAAATTTTAGTTGCTCAACCTTCCATGAAAAGAATTAAATATTAATGCTTGGATGTGCTCCATCCATCACATTTCACATCAATGCCATCTGCTGGTATGTGGTGTGGCATCCATACTCTCTGTTTTTCCAGCCTTTTCTTCTGCTCCTCCACGGTAAGTTGATCTGCTCCCCTCTACCCCAAATGTAATCTCCACTTCCCCATCTCCATGCCTTGCCACACGCCTCCTCCTTCATTCTCCCATCCCCAGCCAAGCACACACAGGAAAGTCCTCTCCTCCCTGAAGACTGAGATACGGCTCATCCTCCAAATACTAGGTCACATACCACAGCTTTCCTCAAGTCTTCCTGGAACACCACAGGCCATCAGTGTTCTGAAGTCCAGCAAGCCCCAGTGTTCTTACCGTGCTTAGCTCGTCTTTATTGTTTAGCATTCTCAATTACGTGTGTGGGGGGGTGTGAGTGAATGGTTGTCCTCACTTCTCACCACACTGCATCCCTAAAACCCATATTGGGAAGCAGACTGTCATCAAATTCGTGCACGTTTTCCACCCGGCACCATGCAATAATCCAATAACAAGGGCGACATAGAAATCACAGGTGAGACCAATGGTGGGCCATAAAAGCAAACAATGTAACACCTCATGATTAGTCTGTTTCTACTGCTTATAACAAATTACCTGGAACTGGGTTGGATAATTTGTATGAAAACAAAATTAATTGCTTACAGTTTCAGAAGCTGGGAAGTCCAAAGTCCAGGGAACACATCTGGTGACGGTCTTGTTTTTGGTGGCTTTAAAGTAATGCAGGGGTCTCACATGGCAGAAAATGGCAGAGCAGAGAGAGAGAGAGAGAGAGAGAGCTCTTCATGCATTCTTCTTTCAAAACCCTCAGAACCAAGCCCCTGACCACCATTATTAATCCATTCACTACTGCAGGTCCTACAATCTAATCACCTCTTCGAGGCCTCTCCTTTCAATTACCATAATATGATTTCCCACCCTCAACAGTTACAGTGGGGATTAAAATTCAATGAGGTTTGGGGAGGCATCCAATGTACAGCAACCTAAATCTAAAAAATAACTTGGAAGAAAAATGAAATTATGATCTATAAAACATAGAGTTTTACAGCAGAAACAGATCTTAGAGCTCCAGTACAAGTCCCTCATTTTACAGATGAGAATTCTAAGACACAAAGAGGGTGAGGAACTTGCCTTGAATTTCAGAGCTGGGAAGTGGTGGGAATAAACTCGAGCCTAGCTCTGTTGACAGGCAGACCAAAGATCTTTCTAGTATATTCTAATGCCCTGCCATAAATGCCTATTAAAAAAGGCAGACTTTACACACCAATTATTCAAGGAGCCTTAATTTGTAATAAAGTGTTTATCTACCATAAAGAATAAAACTATTGAACCATAAATCTAAAATCAATATACTCGACAAAATAAACATCCAATAAGCAGTAACACAAACAAAAAACACACGGTGAGCTCCCTGATGGTGGTAGCCACGCCTCAGTGCTCACATGGTGCCTGGCACACCAGGGTCACGTACATTGGGTGGACAAACCCTCAGTCCATGATCTGGCTTCCTTAGGCTCCCCACAAGACTGGTGCTAGAGCTATAAAAGCTATCCAGAGGAAATCTGAACACCTTTTCCTTCCTTCATAAATATCTCAATAGCATGAAGAGATAATTCAAGTATTAAATGATCATATAGTTCAAAAATTAATTTGCAGCATCTACATAATTTGAAGCTCTCACTGACGACCTTAGTTGAGAGGGTTTATAACTATGGTTTTTGACTCAGACTGAACATATGGGGAGTTTTGAAAACTACTTCCTCAGTCCTCGACAACTGAATCAGAATCTCAGGAGTGGGATATAGGCATCGTTTTGTACAACATTAATACTTAAATAATAATTCTGATACACTGTGAGAGTTGAGATCCACTTTCTTGGAGACTAGATGTTTTGTCGGTTAGATCCTCACCTCTCTTTATTGCTTCATATTTTTGCCCAGACTATACTAACTTCGGCACAAAGGGAAATGTGCTCACATAACTAAGGTCAGGAGTGGAACTGGCCTCAGGCATGACAGGAATCCAGGGGTAGATGCTCTCTCCACCGACAGCCACAGTCTCCTCCCTCTCACTTCCTTCAATTCTTTGCTCAATTATTACCTTCACAAGAGCTAACCTTACCATCCTACATAAAATTACCACCAGCCCCACTTTCAGAACTCCAGATTCTGGGGGAGGACCCAGAGTTCTGAGTATCACTGCTAATATATAATGTACTTATTATGTTTATTAATTTCTGTCTGTCTCTACTGTGAGCTCCTTAAGTGCAGATTTTTTTTTTTTTTTTGTCTGTTTTGTTCACTGGTATTTTCCAAGCATCTAAAACAATGACTGATGTATATTTTACACTCAGTAAGTATTTATTTACTTATTTATTTTCAAATTTTATTTATTTATTTTTGGTGGCTGACAGGTATGAGGATTTGAACCTTAAACTTAGTGTTATCAGTACCATGCTGTAACCAAGTGTCAATAAGTATTTGTTGAATGAATGAATGAAGATGATCTTCAGATATCTTCTCTGGTTTTTTTCCTGCCTGTCAACTTAAATTTCTCTGAATGTAGACCTGCTTCCCTCAAGATGGGGCAAATGGCTCCTAGCCATTTTCAGGGTCAGATTTTCACAACTTCAGGACCAGAGATGAATGGGGTCTTCCCTATCGACTGCAGTTTGAAGAAATCCAAAGCAAAATACTCTTAGGTCACATGCCTACCCTTCTAATGCCCACGTATACAACTGCCAAAGGTAATAGTACAACAGGATAGTCCACAGACACTGCACATTCACAATGTCCAACAATGCAGGCTCATCCTCTTAGCTCCAAACCTAATCTTCCTAGTCTCTATCTTGATGAAAGACCCAGTTACAGGCACTCAGACCAGAAGCCTAATTCATTCTTACACCCCCTGTCCTCTCCTTCCACATCCAGTCCAATACAAAGTCCAGTACTTCTTGCTCCTAAAAATTTCTCTCAGTCTATGAATTTTTTCTCAGTCGAGTCCCAGTATCAAAATTTGTTTTTCTATGGCTTATCTCTATCCTGATTACTTAGCACACTGTTTAATGGAATTGCTGGATTATTTATATATCTCTATAAATCTGGGGTTCCTTAAGGACAGAAACTGATGTTCATCTCTGTATAACAAGTACATAATAATGCATGCATACAGTAGGTAGCCAACAAATATTTGCTGACTTGAAAGGAAAGGTCAACACAAAAGAGAAGACTAGTGGATTTGAGACATGGGGATTGGTGTGGAATAGTCCATTCTTTTGCCTTGGTGATTGTTGGGAAAGTAATATAAATAGTAACAGTTGACACTGCTAGTATCAACTCTCCTCTCAATGCAAGTCCCAACCTTATGGAAAGAAACTAAGTATGTAAATACTGACAAATATAGGTATTAATCTTGAATTAACAGAGCAGGAAAGTGGGAACATTAGTAGATTGAGACCTATTTATACATGTCTTCCTAACTCAGCTATAAACTTCATGGGGACAGAAACTGAAGCTTATTCTGCTTTCTACCCACCTCAGGTTTTTCCATACTACAGAAGTTCCGTAAGTGTTTACTGAATAGTACATATTTACTTTCCTTCAAGGGTCCAACCAATAAAATCTTTTTAAAATTATCCATCTGCCTCCAAAACTGCTTCTATCCTTAGAGGTAAAATACCTTCTGGGAAGTCTTACCTCAAGTAAGTAGTGGAGCTAGTATTCAACTTCTCCTTATCTCTCTGATGCCAAAGCCCTTTCTCTTAAGCATTCTGCCATATTACCACTTGATGTATTCAGAACAAGTGTAAATATGGATGGTCAAATGCCTCACCATCTCTGTTTCCTTTTTTTTAACAAGAGTTTCATCCAAATTGTTTTTATAAATGGCCTTCTTGTCTCTGAACAAAGCTCTGATCTGGTCTGAGTTCTTGTCCCCGATTTAAAGTTCCAAATATCCTTAGCCAATCCCATCAAAAAAAAAAAAAAAAAAAAAAAAAACTTTCAGTAATTCTCAGAAACAGGAATGAGATGTTACTCATGGCCCTGAACTCACTCTGGGATTCATGGTCTTGTGATCCTAATATGCTGGGTCCAAAAATTATTCTTGTTGTTTAACAAGTGGTCCAGGTGAATTCCCAATGACCAGATCAGCTCTGACTTACATATTCTATATAGGAAACTGTGTACATCAGGTTTTTTAGCATTTTGTGAACTAGTAATGTCTGTAAAGAAAATTGTCCACAGGCTTTGTTTCCCATGTTATGATGAGTATTGATTTTACTTAAGGATAGTTATTTGTCTTAACTATTAACGTATTACTTACAATGACCTACAATGTACCAGACATTTTTCTAGGTTCTGAGGACCCAGAGATTAATAAAAAGTAGACCCTGATTCTCATACTAGTTGCTGACACGCTGGCCAGAGCGGTGATGTGTATCAACTGATAATTATAATACATTGTGATGTAAATTCTGAGGTACTGGGGAGGCAGGAGACAGTGAACTTTACCTGGGAGAGAGCTGAAAAAAGTTCCGCAGAGGTAGAGCATTTATGTGGAATCCAAAAGGGCAGAAAGAAGGGTATTGCAATGGAGACGGAAAAAAGCATGGTGTGTTGGAGGACAGGCATGTTGTGTATAGCTGAAATATATATGCTTGGGGGTCAATTTGAGAATGGAATGTCCTTGTAGAATCATATTATTCCAAAATGATTATCTAAGTCCAGCGTCATTTATAGATGAGAAAATTGAGGCTCAGAGAAGGTTAATGGCAAATGTCATCATGCCATTTCCTCTGCTGTGGGAGTTTCATTGTTGCTAATTTCATAAATATCATGGTCTTAGTTTTTTCTCCTTCAACGGGATGAGTATTCTTATTTTTTTTTTCATGACCTGGCTATAAGTAGTATTCCAAGGAAGGCTTGGAAAAAGCAGTCAGAAAAGGAAAGTGCTTACTGCCATGGGATCTTCTTTATCTTATCTTAGAAATGCTTCAGAGGCCCTGCAGAAAATAGGCACAGGGATATAGCTCTGGATGTAGTCAACATTCCGGGGTCCTTTTCTAAAGCCCCCTGTGACAGAGACAATGTCTCTGCATGTTTCTTTCTTGCTTTTCCTTTTACTGATAATTATCTGTTCTGAGGGAGGTGGATTTGCAAATAAATCTATGCATACTCGAAATACAGTTACAAAACTTTGAAGTTGACAAATAAAGAACAACTAATTTGGGGAGAATAAATAATCTAGCATCATTATAAATGTGTTACATTGGTCATGAGATGTCCTACAGATTTGAACATCATCCTAAAATACTTACAAGCCCTCTTGCACTATCATATAAATGTAGCGCTGGAGACTCTTCAATCATGTGTTTTTTATTAAAAAAAAAAAAAAAAAAAAAAGCAACGTTTTGAGTCCAAAATACTGACACTATTTCACTTTTTGGCTCTATTTAACTTCATGTGTTTGGCCAGCATTTCTTTTCAAGTAAGCATGTTTTAAAAGAAGACAAAATCGAGTTCCTTAGTCCCACTGAAGCAGATTGAGGAAAGTGACACAAAGCAGTCACTTTAGCACCTAAAAAAGAAAGGCAAGGCCTTTAAAAATATTACAGTTACCTTTAAGGTGAAACACAATTCACACACATCTTCTGATGCAGTATAACTAAGAACATTTCTTCCTACGCACTAAATTTCAGTAACTTACATTTTGGACCAAATATATTGCTCTCCAGTAGGTCTCCAGTGATCAAAGGAAAACCAAAAGAATAAATAGAATATGCAGATGCTTCTGGAGTAAGACTTTGCTTGAACATTTTTGAAATCTGTATTTGTCTCAAGGTAAGGCAACTACTGACTAAAAAGTGCATTGCAATATAGCAGGGTTCAAATGTAAGTCACCAAAGAGGAGAGGACTCACTAAGATGCACTCTACAAGTAATGAGGTTCAGGACACATGACTCCAAAATGTGGCATCTTGGCATTTGAGAAAACAGCAGAAGCAGGAAGGTCACTCACCTTCCCCTCGCCCCTTCTCCCCGGAAGCAGACCATAAAACCTAGCTGACCTTCCTCTAAAGCAGATCATAATACTTTCATCCAGAGGTACCTTCTTTATACCCAGAGTTAAAAAATCTTTATACTCAAAGACACCTAGATGCCAAGAAGAATGTGAACAGGCCTTGCTAAGTTCCTCCAGTTCATTACCATCAGGTCATACCCCCTTGTCCTATCATACTTCTGCACAACTGTCCTCTCTTCATCAAACTTAACATAAAAATACACAGAATATCCGTTTCCTTTGGGTCTTCATTTCTGAAGGTTCCCATGTCACATAAAACTTACATTAAATAAATTTGTATGCTTTTCTTTTCTAAATCTGTCTTTTGTTTTTGGGGGCTCAGCCATGGGAAACATAGAAATAGGTGAAGAAATCTTTTCTTCCCTACACGAGACTATTATATCCTAGACTCATCCTATAAAAACAAAGCCCAGGTAGAGTTATTTTGTTAAAAAAAAAAAAAAATACAGTTATGAGAAGCTATTAAAGACAAAAGAAGGTTGGACTGGCTGGTTAGCTCAGTTGGTTAGAGTGCAGCCTTATAACATCAAGGTCACGGGTTCAGATCTCTCTACCGGCCAGCCACCAACAAAACGAAAAATAAATAAATACAAAAGAAGGTGAATAATCATAGCATGAAAAGATTGGATTTTTGTCACATAACATAAGCTCTGTTAAAGAGTTGCTACCCAGAAATTTTATGGCAACAGCGCTTACTTTATTTTAAGTGATAGTTTATATCTCTAGTAAAAAATATCCTCAATCCTTAGCTAGGAAATTAAAGTTTTTCCCATTTTTGTTTAATTAAGTAGTTGAAAACAATATTCAATATGGCACAAAGAAATGCAGGTCTACTTGAGACCTAAAATAAATAAAATCTGAGTAGAACAATAAGGCATATTATGGACCACCTGCAAACTCTTCATTACTTATTGATGAGAAGAAACGGCCTTAAATCATATTGTTATTATATTTTTATTCCATAGACCCTAGGAATGCTGTGGAATCTGATCATCTGTACCTTTCTTTATGGTTGAAAGATCCCACCCATGGAACAAGTTAGAAAAACTGTGTAGTAGCCACGTGATCGACAACACAAAGACTCTGCTTTTGCAAATTTAAATATCCAAACTGCACGTAACTCTAGAGATTAAATAAGAGGAGCAAGTTTCATAAACGGATATAGAGAATTTGATATAGAAGGAAAACACTGATTTGAATCAATTTCTACAGAAAAAATAAAATTTTCAAAACTTTAATTTTAGATTTTTTTCCCTTAAAAAGTAAGAGGCATTTTAACTTTAAAATGTGTCCTCTTTTTAGAATTATGGGTATTAAGCCATGTACTACTGCCGACAAATACATCAGAGTCACAAATGCTTTGGTCAGAAGTCTTTACTCTTCTTCAGTTGACTGGTAATTTCATATGCTCTAGAAATATTTTTATCTTTTGGCATGATGCTCTACACCATATGGTACAACACACTGACAAGCAAAAAGGGTAGAACTAGTTTGAAATATATACACATATATATTTATACATATGTGTGTATACATATATGTATATGTATATATACATACACATACACATACATGCACATACACTGCATGTATAGGGAAAGGAGTTGCATATATGACTGCAAAGAAATATAAGGGCAAAGTCACACGTTCTGTATACGGTGCTAAAATTTTTTGCCTATGTGAAAAAGGTCATTCAAGAGCCAAAGCAAGATTAAAAGTTCACTACAGACCTGAAAGCATTCAAGAGACTTATCAGGAGCCACTACACTTTGCTACATCAAATAATATTTCAACTGTCTGTAACACTTTCTCATTCAATATTTAATTGCTGCTTCTCTAAGTGCAATAGTAACTACAGTGATGACATGTGCAGCAGCTTGCATAATCCATTTAGGAAGGATTTTAAAATGGGAAACACTCTAAACTGTCTTCAATTAATTCTCAGAGGGTGACAATATCCTTCCCCTTTGATTCCAGGTTCCTTCAACATGGCTTTCCTCTAGAAAACAGTGATCTTGAATCAAATTTTACAAGTTTTCAGAAAGACTAAAGTGTGACTCTTTGCCTGGCCACTACCCTGTGCCACGAGGCAGGGGTCTGCATTTTGTCCTGCTCTCTGTTGCATCTGAACATGGGGCAGTCTGGCACACAGTGAACCCCAAATCCTCTTTTGAGCCAGCAAGTAAGTTGGTGCAAAATCCAGTAAGTGGTATAAGGAAAAAGAGATATTTGCTCATGTTTTCCATCAAATGTGGCTCTCCCACAATCTAGTGCAACAGCAAGATAGCAGACAAGTTTTGCTTGCTTCTTTTAGACTCAATCTATTCTTTTTTTTAAATCCAGATATATATTTGTATATTAGTTAGATTTCTTCTAGAAATGCTTCAAAATTGTATTAGATCTTAATACTTTTATTATTAGTTCATATTATATCTTCATACTTTCATTTTTGCTTTGTAAAATGAGAAAATTAATTGTGAAGAGGGATCCAATAAAATTCAATATAATAATGAACATAAAGCGCCTGCCTCTGTGCCTACAAGGCACACAGGAAATGCTCAGAAGTGTTGCTTGTCACTGTAATAAGCCAAAAACAATTCTATACTACTATATATTCAATACACAAAAATAGAGAAAGAAATAAACAATACTGGAGTAGCTAACCCTAATATCTGTCATCCAAACTAATTATCCTTTCACATTCTAGCCCAGAAGGATAGCACTACCAAAATATAATACCACGACACTAAGTTCTCCCTGGATGTGACTAAATCATAAGCCACTTGTCTTCCTGGGATAAAATGGTTTGGATGTTCATAGTTCAAAGGTACGGCTAATACAAAGCATTTCTTTAACCAGGACAACTTTGATTTTTCAAGCAGAAAACCTCTTCTCTTTAATGATTTACGAGTATTCATTCTACCATTATTTGTTTTAAGTGTACTGAGGACCAAACATGTGTGTAATTCTATATGATTGCCAAAAACAAGCTCAGCCCTTTCACAAAGGGGTTCTGACTGTTAAAGCACACAGTCCACCTGACCTAGGGATTGGAATCTTAAGTGCAGTTATACACATCCAGTACCTAGCCAGAAAATTGTTAGCCTGAGAGTTAACAATTTTAACCTGAAAGATATGCATTGTTAACCTGATAGTTAACAATGCATATCTTTAAACTCTGAATATTCAAAAGCAGGAATTTTGGTGGTTGACTGGACTTCAGTGACTGTGTTTCCAGCTAGGTCTATTCTAAAGAATAATCAATGTACCCTATGTTCTTCATTTATAAATATTCATAATACGTAAACATTTCCTTATAAAATCTTAACTTTTTAATTGAAGCAGTGGAAAACTTGATATGGATGACATTAGGTATCATTTGTGTATGCAGTTTGTATAATTTGATACCAATATACAGAACTTTGTCAAACATTCATAGTGGAAAAACAACAATTATTGCACCACACTAGCCATTCATTCATTCAATCATTCATCCTTCATTCTACTGACAAATATTCACAGAGAACCTGCTCAACGCCAGATATTGTGCTAGGGGCTAAAACTAAAGTAAAGCTTCTAAAGTTTCCTCTTCATTAATATCAACTATTTAGAATGAAGTCATGAGGAGAAATGACAATGAATTTAAATCCTGTTATGGCTGTGCTTTTGTTAAAATTTCTATTAATTTTAATATTAAGCAATTAAGGAATTAATTAATCCTTTCTTCTTTCCTATAGACAAAAAAAAAAATCTCATCCCAAATACTTCTTTTTTGAAAAAAAAAAAAAAAAGGCCAAAGCCATAAAAATGAGCACTTCAGCTATAAAAATGCATGATATAATAGATGTCACCTTCTCATATTCAGAAAAGTAGCTTTCTATAATTTTGTCCTTTGCCTTTCACAGAATAGTAATTTGGTGTAGTTTCAATGGGATTTTACTTTAGATAAAGCACAAAAACATTCTCCTACAATAAGCTATTAATTTTTCCTCTACACCTGATGAATCTCTCTGCTCTGCTATTTTTGGAAAATCAGTGAAGTACAGCTCCATTCCCTTAGATACCTTCAGATTCTCAAAGTCATCCTAGCTTCCTCGTCCAGGCTGCAGGCAACAGTAAGTAGGTGCTTATGCCAAATCTGTGCAAGAAGAAATCTAACCAAATCATACCTGGGCCTCAATGCCTCCAGCCTATGTCTTATTTACATAGAAATTGTAAAGATTTGTGGAGTTCATAGTTACATAATAAACACTCAGAACTTACTCGTGAATTGATGGATAAGGAAGAGAGACATTGATGAACAGCACATGATAACCTGTTACATTTGGGACCAAAAATTCTCAGACTATTATGTGTTAGCATAGAAATGAAGCACTGAATATTTAGAAATGCTCATTTTCTATCCTCTTCCTCATGGGCAAGCAGCAAAGTCAGCCAAGGCCCAATCTGTCTCACCCTTTGAATCTTTTTGCAAGAGGAAGAGTAGTTTAATGCAAAGAGCATGGGTGATATGGCTGTTATGTAAGCTCTCTATGAATGCTGTAACAAATTACACAAACTTAGTGGCTTAAATTACAGTTTTGTAGGCCAGAAGACCAAAATGGATCTTACTGGGCTAAAATCATGGTACTGGCAGGATAGGTATGGCTGTGTTCCTTTATGGAGGCTCCAGAGGAAAATGTTTCCTTGCCTTTTCCTGCTTCTAAAGACTGTCCACATACTTTGGCTCATGGACTCCTTCATTCTTCATCCATCTTCAAACCCAGCAAAAGTCGAGTCTTTCTCACATCACATCACTCTGACCTCCTGTTCTCCCTCCTCTTCCAATTTTAATGACCCTTGTGATTACACTGGGCTTCCCCAAATAATCCAAGATAATCCCCTATTTTAAGGTTAGCGATTAGCAATCTTCATTCCTTCTGCAAATTTAATTCCCTGTTACCATATAATCTAACATATTCACAGGTTCTGCAGATTAAAATGTGGATATCTCTGGAATTGAAAGGGCTTTATTCTGTTCACTACAGCTCTAATGGATCAAGAACTAAACACCCAGTTCTACTCCTGAGTAGCACTATGCTTTAGGCAAATTCATTGATCTCTCATTGTTTTAGTCTCTTTTGAAAATTGTTTAATAATAGTTGTCTCTTTAACAGATTAAATGAAACAATACTCATATATGTAAAATATCTAGGCACAGAGCCTAGCACATAGTACGGCCTCAACCCTGTTCATTTCTGTCTTCCCTTATCATCCTCTCACAAGTCATCATTGTAACGGGTCGAGCTGAATTTTGGATACAGGTTCATTTTACCTACATAGTCATGCTCTTTACCTTACGCTACACTGCTTTCTACAAGGAAGTCCCAATAGTGGGAAAGACCAAGCCATGAAGACTTCATATATACAAATTGCTGACTATAATCTGCATGTTTGTGTCCCCCTAAATTCATATGTTGAAATCCTAACCCACAAGGTGATAGTATTAGGAGGTAGGGCCTGTAGGAAGTGATGAGGTCGTGAGGGTGGAGCCCTCATTAATGTGATTAGTGCCCTTATAAGAGAGACCCAAGAGAGTTCCTTTGCCCCTTCCACCATGTAAGGGCACAGTGAGAAGTTGCCATCTGTAACGAACAGGCCCTCACCAGACACCGAATCAGCTGGCACCTTAATCTTGGACTTCCCAGCCTCCAGAACTGTGAGCAACAAATTTCTTTTGATTATTAGTCACCTAGTTGGTGATATTTTGTTATAGCAGAAAGAGCTAATTAAGACACTGCCCACATTACTAAGCAAGCACTCCAAGATTTTACAGCCATGTGCTGCATAATAATGTTTTGGTTGGTGATGGACTATATACACAATGGTGGTCTCATATGATTATAATGGCTATACCATACAACCCAGTTGTGCAGAAGGCTATACCATGTAAGATTGTGTAAGTACACTTTATGATGAATGCAACAATGATGAAATTGCCTAATGACACATATCCCCATCGTCAAGCAACACGACTGTATTCTGATAGAGAAAAGTAATTTACACTAATCCAAGAAAACTTCTGAGTTGTTTTTCTGCTATAACAAACAGATGATATATTTAAAGGGATAGCCAGGATCTATCAGTAGAAAGTGATTACAGAATTGAGCAATCTTTGATGTTGACCCAGTTAGCAGTCCCGACTTTCCCATGACCCATTGAATAATGTGCAAAATAGAGAGCAAAATATTTATTTTTCAGAGCCCTTATTGCACAATAGGAATAGTCTGTACCTTAGAACCTTTTTTATTTTATTTAAGTTGCGAAGTAAAATAGTAAAGCAAGCCAGAAATCTGTATCAAATGGCAACAAGACCAATCCAAACTCTGGGCTTAATAAAGGAAAGTGTGGCACAGTACCTAACTAATTCACCATTTAATCAAGAGCCACAAATGTGCCTGGAGATCTTCCTGTCATCACTGTGAAAACACAAAGATTCACTTGTTAAATTCAGCATATTCTTGAGTAGAAAATGACCTTGCTCTCATACTTTTGCTCATACTTTGCTCACATACTTTTCCTATATTTTATTATGAGGAAAGGGGAAGAAAAAAGAAAAACATCAACTAATGATGATGCCTAGTTCTCTAGGCCGTGGTAACATGAGGATCCAGAGCACCATGGGTCTTATTTGGGAGTAATTAAGCAATTAGAAAGAGAAAGAACTGACTTATGTGATACAGTGATGTCAACAAATCAACATTTCAAAACAACTCATTATCTATGTAACCCTAACATCTTACAACTCAAAAAAAATCATTTAATTCTTACTTTGACTAAAATTTATCTTAGCATTTTAATCTTATTTCTTATCAATTACAGTATTTGGGGGTGTGGGGATATATGTGTTGGGGGAGAGGGATGAAATAAGGAAGGAAACCCATACCACTTTTTTTTTTTTTTCCAAAGAGAAACTAGAAGAAAAGGGACTGTGAAAGCCAACTGCCTTCTAAGCCTTCAAATCCAGGTTGCCCATGATATGCCCGCATTCTGAACTTTACCTCATGAGCTCAATTACAAATGGTAAGATTATTCCTGCTTCCAAAGAAGACTTTGCTCAAAAAACATGCAGGCTGAACAACATTTCACAAGATCAGTGTTACTCAAAGCGTAGTCCTGACTGGTGCAAGCCGCAAACGTTCTCATTGCCTGTATGCAAAAGAGATAAATGCAAAGCCTGAGAGTAAACATTTAGAAACTTTTAGACCAATTTGACAGAACAATTTTATGTTTGCTAAATATAATAATAAAACCCTCTTGGGTTTGTATCATTTTTAAATGTTATTTTATAATTTTTTTTAATTTACCAAAGTACAGTCCTTGAGAGATGAAAATTAAAACAAAACAAACAAAAAACTAGTCTTTCATCACAGCTAGTGGATCTTGGACGTGACCGGGACCATTGTGCACACAATAAGCACAAAATAGCTGCTGGCCTTGAATTCCACTCCAGCACCAAACCCCTCCCCGCTTCCCTTTACAGAAGCCTCCTGGCTTAAACAGAAACCCTTTTGCTTCTGCAAGGGCACAGTTCTCCACCCTGGTCGCATAGTTTCCACATTAGCATAATGGCCCCCCTTGATGGTATCAGCCAACCCTTGGCACCCTATATAAGCTCTACCACCCCCACACCTGGTGCTGTCCCCCATTTTGAGGGCAGCCCTGGGCTGCCCCTGCAGACTCTTTTCCTTTAATAAAGCTTGAACGGTGCCCTGCATCTGGGCTCTCTTTCTTTCAGCTAGTTTGGGAAGCACTGCAATAGAAAATTCCTTGCAAATACAATAGTCAAACAATACTGCCTCAGAGATATTTGCTGGTGGAAGCTATTTACTATGATCCAAAATTACTTCTATCTTGCTGAATAGGAAACTGATAGCGAAGGCAAGTAGAGACAACAGGACTCAGAAGAAAAGGAAGTGGACACAGAAATTAAAAAATAACACATACTAAGTTCCTTGAAAATTCTGTAACGCCCACAATGACAGCACTTCCACTAGTTGAGAACCACTGACAGAAAACATTTCTCAGTCTACCTTTTTGCCATTTGATAGCTATAGTAAACAGCTGACTAGAGTCTCAATGGCTATTATATAATAACTCAAAATCAGAATTCTCTAGATGCCACAGGTTCTTTAACAAGAGTCTCAGTACAACAACTTCCATACATCAAGCACCCAGTATGTACCAGGGGACTTCAAAAAGTTCATGGAAAAATGGAATTAAAAGTAAAAAAAAATGCAAAATTTATTATTTAACATATACTCCATCAAGTAAGTGATGATACCAGCCATTTATTTTATCTCTAAAGAACTAAGGTTCCTGGGAATTTAATCATGTAAGTGTGGTCTTTTTTACATTGTTAACTAAAAAAATATGGGTACCCTTTTTTTGGATATCCTTTAAGATTAGGATACAAAAGAAGTCAAAAGGAGCCAAGTCCGGACTGTAAGGTGGATACCTAATGATTTTCCATTGAAACTCTTGTAAAATTGCCCTTGTTTGATGAGAGGAACGAGCAGGAACATTGTCATGATGGAGAAGGACTCTCCGGTGAAGGTCTCCTTGGCATTTTCCTGCTAAAGATTTGACTAACTTTCTTAAAACACTCTTATAAGCAGATGTTATCACTCTTTGGCCCTCCAGAAAGTCAACAACCAAAATCCTTTGTGCACCCCCAAAAAACTGTTGCCATGACTTTTGCTCTTGAGTGGTCCATTTTTGCCCTGACTGGACCTCTTCCACCTCTTGGTAGCCATGGCTTTGATTGTGCTTTGTCTTCAGGATCATACTGGTAAAGCTACATTTCATCTCCTATTATAATTTGTAGTGGATTAAATATCTCCCCCAAACTCATTGAAGCCTTAATTGTGTCCCCCAAGTTTCATGTATTAGAAATCTGATCCCCATTATGACTGTTGGAGGGGTGGGAAATCCTATTATGGTAATTGAAAGGTGGGGCTCTGAAGAGGTGATTAGATTGTAGGACCGTGCCTCAGTGAATAGAGTAACAATGGGGGTCAGGAGTGTGGTTCTAAGGGCTGTAAAAGAAGATCACATGAGAGGTTATTATCTCTCTGCTTCACCATTTTCTGCCACGTGAGACCCCTGCATTGCTGTAAAGCCACCACTAAAGAAGACTCACCAGATGTGTTCCCTGGACTACGGACTTCCTAGCTTCTGAAACTGTAGGCAATAAATTTCATTTTCTTATAAAGTACCCAGTTTCAGATATTCATGTTGTAAGCAACAGAAATGGACTAATACGTAATTCTTCATATAAATGCTTCAGGATCTTGATCCTACTTGATTAAAATTTCCATTGAAAGCTCAGCTCTTGTGTGAGGCTGATCTGGGCACAACAGCTTTAGCACCCATCAAGCAGAAAGTTTTCTGGACTTTAATTTTTCGGTCAGAATTGTGTAAGTTTAACTAATTGAGATGTCTATGGTCTCTTGTTTCTGCTGTTAATCATCAGCCCTCTTCAATTAGAGCACAAACAAGATTAATTTTTTCCCTGCAAATTGATGTGGGTTATCTGCTACTTCAGGCTTCATATTCAACATAGTCTCAGCCCTTCTTAAAATGAGTCATCCATTTGTAAACTGCTGAGTTCTTTGGGACGCTGTCCCCATAAACCTTTCATAAAGCATCAATGATTTCACCGTTCTTCCACCCAAGCTTCACCATAAATTTGATTTTTGTTCTTGCTTCAGTTTTAGCAGAATTCATGTTCTCTGTCTGATAGAGGCTGTTTTTAAACTGATGTCTTATCCTTCTTAGTGCCTTAAACTAGATCCTGTCCAGGCATGTCATAACAAATTAGTATGAATTTATTTGGGGACAAAAAAATTTTGAATCTAGCTTTTTTGCATAATATATATTTCCCATGAACTTTCTGAAGACCCTTAGTATCTAATACTGGTAGGTATTTGATGTATTATGGTTCAAAGAAACTAAATACTTTGTTCAGGATCACAAAAGAAGTAAAAAAGGGAGCTTAGATTCAAACCCAGAAATGCTTAATGCTCTTGCAGATATATGAAGCTGCTTCTCGTCAGAAGAATATGCAAAATAACTCTAAACTGAATCACACTTACTTCAGATAATAAGAGACCTATGAAGGTCAGTAGAAAGCAGGAAAACACTTAAGGGGGGGTGAGAGTTGAAAAACATGGCAGTGACTTCTTAGATGCAATACTAAAATTACAATCCATGAAAGAAAAAAGTAGACAAGTTGGAGTTGATTAAAATGTAAAACTTCTATTCTGCAAAAGACATTGCTAAGAGAATGAAAAAACAAGTCACAGACGGGGAGAAAATATTTGCAAAACACATATCTGACAAAGGACTGGTATCCAAAACATACAAAGAAATCTTAAAACTCAACAATAAGAAAACAAATTTTAAACAAAATTTAAAACAATTTTTAAAATGGGCCGAAGATCTGAACAGACACTTCACCAACGAAGATATACAGGTGGCAAGCAATCATATGTAAAGATGCCCAACATCATACTTCATTAGGTAATTGCAAATAAAAACAACAAGGAGATGCCTCTACACACCTAATAGCATGGCTGAAATCCAAAACACTGACAACATCAAATTCTAGCAAGGATGTGGAGCAACAGGAACCCTCACTGCTGATAAGACTGCAAAATAGTACAGCCACTTTGAAACACAGTTTGGCAATTTTTTTACAAAACTGAACATACTCTTAGCATATGATCCAGCAATGGTTTTTCTTGATATTTACCCAAATGAGTTGAAAACTTACGTCCACACAAAAACCTGCACATAAATGTTTATAGCAGCTTTATTCATAATTGCCAAAACTTGGAAGACACCATGAAATCTTGCAATAGGTGAGTGAACAAACTGTGGTACATTTATACAATGAAAAACCATTGAGTAATAAAAATAAATGAGCTACCAAGCCATGAAAAGACACAGAGGAACTTTAAATGCATATTGCTGAGTAGAAGAAGCCAATCTGAAAAGGCTGCATATAATATGATTCCAACTCCATGACATTCTGAAAAAGACAAAACTAGGGATATAGCAAAAAGATCAGTGGTTGCCAGAGATTAGATGGAAGAAAGGGAAAAAAAGTCAGAGAACAGCGAATTTTTAGGGCCATGAAATTATTCTGCATGATACTGTAATGGTGGATACGTTCCATTACTCATTTGTCAAAACCCACAGAAGGTAAATCACAAAGAGTGAACCCTAACGTAAGCTATGAACTTTATTGAATAATAATGTATCAATATCGGTTCATCAATTGTTAACAAATGTACCACACTAATGCAAAATGTTATAATAGGGGAATTGGAGCAGAAGGACCTCCAGAAGCAATGCAGCCCTGCTGACACCTCGACACCAGCCCAGTAAGAATTCTGACCTGCAGAACTTTAAGAGGATAAACCTGTATTGTTTTAAACCACTAAATTTGTGGTGATTTGTTACAGCAACATTAGGAAACTAAAATAGAGATTTTGGTACCTGGAAGAGGTATGCCGCTGTAACAAATACCTAAAAATATAAAAGTGGCTTTGGGATTGGACAGAGTGGAATGGGCAGAGTCTGGAACAGATGGTTAGTAAAAATATGGATGTCACCAACTCTCTTGGTGAGGTCTCAGAAAAAAGTAAGGAGCACGGTAAAGAATATATATATTGTCCTAGAGAATACTTAAATCATCATAAATAGACTGTTAGTAGAAATATGAATGTTAAAGACACTGCTGGTGAGGGCTCATATGAAATGAAGAACATGTTAGGGGAAAGTGGAGAAAAAGAAAAACTTATCATATAGTTGCAGAAAGCTTAGCTGAATTGTGTCCTGCAGTTATGTGGAAAAGAAAAGTTGTAAATGGTGAACTTAGGTATTTAGCTGAGGAGATTTCCAAGCAGTCACTGTCATCTGTCCTGCGGACTACTGCAGTGGCCTCTATAATAGTTAACAGTCTCACCATATCATATCCAACAGAAGAAAAGACAGTTTCACAAAAGGAATTCAGAGTGCTGTAGCCAAAAGAAGTGGAGTTGATGATAGGTGGCCAAAGGTAATAAATGACCTCTGGGATGGTTTTTACCTATTTTTTCAATATTTACCAATTTTGTAAGTAACATGTAAATTTTTACTTTGGAGCATCCAGCACTCCTATAGAATGCTGTATTACTAATTTTTCAGATATGATTGAGCAAAAGATGAAAATGAAAAGAGAATAAAAATATAATCTAAGTGTAAAATCTCTTTAAAATAAGTTGATGTGGATAGAAAACAAATACAAATTAAAATAGTCAAAATAATTGTAGCAAGTATAAAAGAATGTGAAAATTCCTATCAGACAAGAGCAAATAATGATCAAATAGAAAAAAACTCAATAGAAAATAAAGAAGTTATAGAAGAAAGTAAGAGCCTGTTATTTCTTTTAAAGATACCCAAACTCTCTCAAAAATAAATAAATAAAAATTGGGATAAAAAATGACGCTCTATTTTCTTTAGATATCAGATTGGCAAAATTAAAATGATTTATAATTTTGTACTGGCAACACATGGAGAAATTGACACACGTAGATCATTAGTAGTAACATAAATTGGGACTTAGAGTAGTTTGGCAACATCTATTTAAATGTAAAGCACACATGCATTTTGTTAACATCTCCTTGATCCTACATAAATATTTCCACAAAAGCCCAAAGATATCCATGTTTGTGTGTGTGTATGGTGTATCTCTATACGATCACTACAAATAATGATTTCTACAAACTGACATAGAAGGTGTCTAAAAATGTAAAGTGGAAAAAGTAAGCTGCAATACAGTGTATTTTCCTACCCTTTTAATTAACATTTACTCATATTAGTATGAACATAAAAAAAACCTTAAGAATATATAAGGGACTACTCTTAACCGTGGTTTCCAATCTTAGAGTATTATCAGAAAGAGCATTTTCCTAGAGCATTAGAGTAAATGGTCCAAACACAGGAAATAGCAGAAGTAAAGAACATTACTCTCTTTGTACTGGGACAAATGAAACTATTTTTTATATACCCACATACAGTACAATCAAACTTCTCTAGAATGCAATGTCCTATAGATTTGCAACACTAAATAGAGCCTTTCTTGTATGAAGGAATTGGCAATCAATGGCATGAATACCTCAGCAAAGTAAGTTTTAGTGATACCAAGAAACATCAGCCTGTCTCAAAATGTTGGGAGAGAAAGCCTACCTTGCCCTTTTGCCTTTCTGTCTCCCCCAAGTTCCACACTCACCCCAGTTACCTTCAATGATCCAGAATGTCTTAGTTCCACATTCTCACCCCAATTACCTTCAATGATCCAGAATGCCTTAGTCAGCTTGTCTGTTCCTGCCCTGCATGTAAAGTGGCAATAGAACAAATAGTCTTCTTGTCTACCACCTCTTTAAAGACATACCTAGAAGTGCATCTTAACTGGCTTTGGCTGACACTATGACTAGAGAAGAAGATGGAACCTGTATAGAATCACATAACACTGAAGTTTAAGAGTCTTAAATCCTCATCTTAGGCTCTAAAGCAAAAGCACACCTATTAGAAAAGGCAATCTGGGAGAGGGCACCACATATTCCAGGAAGATCTCTGAAAACGAAAAAAAGCAAATACTCTGTTTTAGAGTATTCATCTGTGTCCATTCTGGAAACGTCTGCAGATATTTGTATGCAGTACAATGGCGCCATTTTTCCCAAAACTGTTGAGAACCTATATCATACACACATACATGTATCAATATATATTTACATATACAAGTATATGTATTAATATCATATACATCAACAAAATAAAAATTGATACGCATATATGTACCAATACATATCAATAAGTAGTAGCAATTATCACCCAAAAAAACTTACTTGCTTGGTTTTCAAAAGCCGTAAAGACCTCAGTAGTATGAAAAAAAAAAAAAAAAAATGTCCCGGAAAAAAGGAGGAAAATCGAGTAAATTTAAAGTGAATGATTTTATTTGAACTTCTCTGTTTCTACTTCCACATTTTAAATCAGATAAAGAAGTGACACGCTTCTGGGTTTTGTTGTTATTATTGTGTGTTTTGTCCTGATAAAAATAATAGAACAAATGCACAAAATGCACACTATTAACTCATTTAGTACTCACAAAAATACCATGAAGTAAGAGCCATTATTTCATTATTCCAATGAGGTACGGTTAGGTAAACTGAGGCACAGAGAGGCACCCAAAGTCATTGTTTATACCATGTACTGACATCTTCTTGAAACATTTGTCTTTTAACTGAATGAAACGTAAGAAAATTTCCGTCCTGAAACACTATGCATTCTAGGCCATAAAGCATCAACTCACAGCAACAAGGCACAAAAACGTGTCTGTGCGGAAGCCATGCGTGATGCCTGATGCGTTCAGCAAACCTAGGGTTTATCGCAACCTACGCTGAGGCAGCAAGTCGGTTCGGTCCCAACGCTTTAATATGCATGTGTATGTACGGGAAAGAGACAGAAGAAGCCTTTGTAACCACACTCGCTCCCCGAAGACGCCAGTGCCCCGCAGCAAGTTCTGGCGCTCGGCACAGGAAATCATGGAAGGGCCCCCTTCGCCATCTGGGTCGCGCGCGGCCCGCGGCCCAGGGCGCATGCGTGGCCCCGGCGGCTCGGGCGCTTACCTGGTGCGCCGGGAGCCCAGGCACAGGGCGAGGAGCAGCAGGGCCGCGGCCAGGGCCAGGCCGGGGAGGCTGAGCGGCTCCAGCAAGGAGAGGCCCGTGTCCTCGGGCATGTCTTCCGCCGTCCGAGTGCGCGAGGTCGCGGTGGGCAGCCGGGGGTCTCCCTGCGGGCGGCGCGGGCGGCGACTCTGCAGCCTGCAGCGGCTTCTCTCGGGCGACACCCCCTCGTCCGGTGCCGGAGAGGCTGGCCTGCCCGCGGCGCAGACCAGAGTGTCACCGCGGTCTCCGAGCCTGAATCACAAAGTTTATGAACTCCCCTCCCTCCACCCCCTCCCGCTTACCCCCACCGAGACGGACCGCCCCGCTCCGCCACCGCCTCCGGCCCGGCGGCTTCTGGAAAAGGCGCCCTTGCTTCTCCGGCCCAAGGAAGCGGGGAAGGGGAAGGGGCTAGGATTTCGCGAGAACCCTCCCTGAAGACCCGGACGAAGGGGATTTCCCTTGGGTTCCCCGTCCCCTAGCCCGCGCCCGCGGGAGAAGGGACTCTGCGTCCCCCCGATTGGGACGGTGCCCGCTGCGCTCTGGCACGGGTGACCTCCGTAGGCACGACCCGGGGAGCTGGGCTGGCCGCAGTGCGCCCCCTCCAACCCATTTCGCGCCCACCGCCTTCACCCCTCCTATCCTGTTTGCTCACACGTTTTTGTTTCGGGCCTACTGTGTGCCAAGGCTCGTGCCAGAGCCGGGGATGCGGGCACCTGCGCTGTGATCCTTCAGAAGTCCTGATGAGGCGCTCGGGTCGGGAAGGGAGCCTGACGGGTAAAACTAGTAATTGCAGAACGGTGCCATAGGGGCCACAATCCCGCAAGGGAGAAACTTTTAAAATAGCTTTTCCTGAGTAACGACCATCCACGGGGTACTTTACACATGTTGATTTACTTTCCATGCCAAACTTGCGATGTAGTTTTAGCAGTATATTATGAGAGGTGTGAGGGTGCGAGTTGTGAAGGGCTTTTCAAACTGCAGCTTGCTACGAGTCACAAGGACAGCTAGCTGGGCTCACAAGAACAGCTGTCCACACGCTGTCCCCACTAATGAACTGCCGTCCACCCCTGCGACGAGCCCCTGTAACCAGTGTTCTCTTCGCTTCACAACTTACTCGTCCTCCTTTTGCCTTTGACAGCTACGCCTAACCTCAACCTCCTCCAATGAGCGTGGTTTACTATGCAAAGCGAAGGCTGCATCGCAACTATTCCGCTTGCTCCGCATTAAACGCAGCATTTTTACAGAGCCTCCCTCTGTTGTTTAGATTGACACGAAACTCGGGTTAGTAACTCATCCTAGATGCGCAATTGTTAAATATTTCCGCTCTAACCAAGGCCTATTCCAAGACCTCCGTGTTCTTTCTGTCATGAGAGACTATTTACACACTTCTCTGGACTATTAAAGCAGTTTCAAAACTGGTTCCCCTACCTCTGATCTTTGACCTTTCCAGTCCATTGTCCCCAGGGCTACCTCCCTAAAACACAGACCTATCCTGCTTTAACCCTGTTTAAAACTCTGAATGGCTGTCTTAGTGATAAAGTCATAAATCTTGGACCCACGATGAGAAGGCCCCCACAATTTGTCACCATCCTACAGCTCCCCTGGCCAATAAATTCCATACTCGGTCCACTAAAGCTTGAGCTATCGTGCCCCTCACATTCGGTCCATCACATCTTTGTTTATGCTGTTTCTTCTCCCTGAAAAAGTGTCCTCTCTTCCCTAAATGCTAGAATTCTACGTAACCTCTCAAGGCCCAGCTCAAATCCCACTTTCTTGTAGAAATTATCCCAAAGTCTTATTTTGTAGTTCATCTTTCTTCCCCCATACTTCTAGCACTCTGTTGTTGCCTTTCTCTCCAGCACATTTTCTCACTACACCAGAGTTAGTTCTTAGTCTGTTTCTCCTGCTATAAAAGGCAGGAGCTGTCTCTTAGACAACCTTATCTGCACCCACTCTCTACCCCTCCACCTCTCTGATCCCCCACCCTGAAGTTGAGATAATGGAATTAGAGTGCTTTGCATGTGCCAGGCTTTCAGAGCTCCCTTACTGAGTTACTGCTGCTTTACTGTCCGTGGCCTGAAAGCTATGAATGGCTGGGCTAGCACCAGAACTCTGATGTTCATGAGCATCTTTGTCTTCGACTTCTATTCCAGTGTCTTTCTGCTGCCTCTCTTTCCTTCTGTTGTAGATTCAGTTTTCCAGGAAGTCCAAAAGGGTGCAGTGAGCCAACACCCACTCTCTCTCCTCCAAAGAAAAGCAAATTAAGTGGTTTTCCTCACTGCCTGGCAAGCAGAGCCAGCCTACAGGATGGTATCCATGCCAGTGGATTTCTGTAACCACTGCAGAAAGCCTCTCTCACTGATCTTCACAGTAAGTCTCATCCTTTATACTTTTGTTTGCCATTTGCTCTATCCTAGATGACTCTTCTGTTTGAAAATATATGTAAAACTACGAAGCATTTACTCAGTTTATTGAACATTTATTATCTGCTGGGTACTATATCAGACATTTTATTTCCTCACATTAATAAAAGCAAAGACCTGTGGTTAACTGTACTGTCTTGAGGAGGAAACCTACCCTGTCACCTACTTGATTTGGTTAGCAACTGTGTCATATTCCTATGGTATCTGGATAGTACCTTACTTAGAGCACTTAATTATATATACTCAATACATTTTAAATATATGTTTCTCTTGTGTTTTCCATTTTTGTTAAAAGGGATCTCTATTCTGTAAAATGACCTGGTTTTAAAAAAAAAAAAAAAACGTTTAAATATGTCTTTTATTCCTCTTTTGTTTTTGTAACTCATTATCAGCATAGTAATATTCAATCCAGCTCAATTCAGTTTTATGTTAAAAATATGCCTTTATCTCCATCACATCTGTCGCACAGATAGCTAGTTGACCCTTCGTATCTACTCACTCCTTCCTCCTCAGTTACAGAGTCTTTGATTTTTAACTGAGCGTGTGACTGTCCATCGTAAAGATTACTTTTCCAGCATCCCTTCTAGTTAGATGTGGCCATGCGACCAAGTACCCATCAGTAGGCTAAGCATAATGTATTACTTCAGGAAAGCGCCCTTTACAGGAGTGAGTGGGCCCTTTGCCATTTCCCCCTTTTCTTTTGGCTAGAATGTGAACAGTGTGCCTGCCGCTCAAACACCATCGTAGCACATGTATGTCCTGAATATTGCATCTGATATTATTTGTCATTTATCTGAAATTCAAATATGACTGGGGATTCAATATTTTTATTTGCTAAATCTGGTAGACCTAGCTTAGTTCTAATGCAAGACTTCATAAGGCATATAGGTATGGCAACTGTAAAATTCTAGCTGCCCCACCAGTCATCCCCTTGAGAAACCAGCCACAGTTCCTTCCACAGTGGTTGCCAACAATAGTGTCTTGTGTACCTTGACCACACTAATTAGATCAGGGTCAACAGTCAAACCTGAAGGAGTCATCATGGGCTGACCCTTTAGACTTTGAGGTGTCCACATATGGAAGTGTCTTCAGTGTTAGATGATAACTGTCCTAATTATATTATCTCTCTTCAGAAAATACTGATTGTGAAACACATAGAGAAAGAGAAGAAAAAACAGAAGTAAAAGCAGAGGGAGTAAAGGAAGAGGGTGATGCATTGGGGTCTCTAAAGTTGGAGCTGTGAACATCCAGGTGACGGACCCTACTCCAGTGCCCCTCACTCCACCACTACAGGTGACCCCCATCCACTGGGTGGTCAGAGCTGTCAGCCTCTTTCTTTGTTCTCTTTCTGATCTAGTATTAAGGCTTGGACTCTGGCCCTGCCTTCCTCCAGGCCTTCTCTTTTGGTTCTCAAGAGCCTGTCTGGAAGTCACCAAAACCTGAATAATGACTATTTCCTTCTACATTATACATGTACATCCTAATTCTCCTGCCAAGACTTTGAAAATACTAATATACAGGACTGAAGCCTCCGAGTCTACCTACTTAATCAACAATTTTTGTTAAGTGCAAACTATGTTCATGGCACTGTATTTGGTCTATTGGACCTAAAAAAAAAAAAAAAAAAGAGCAAGATATCACTTCCTTCAAAAAGCTGGGGTGGAGAGGACTAGAAGGATTAGCGTTGGATAAAAGAAAGAAAAGAGACTAGTCAGCATGAGATTGTGGAGTCGACAATGGGGAAATTTCAGAACATGCGTCTATATGGCTTCAACCTCCTGAGTTCCAGGAAAGCAAATGATGTGCTGGGGAAAGAGTAGATTAGAGACTTCAGTTATTGGGAAACATTTGAAATTACCACTGTGGAAAATGCCAAAGTGAAATTCCATGTATTTTTCCATTATTAGGAAGTCCCTAAAATCAGACTTGAGTGCTCAAGTCTGAAAGGTCCTATCAGCTTTTGACAAAATACAGATTAAGTTTTGAATCACATCAAAGCAAAACACTCTATAACTAGAAAAAATGACTGCTGTTATCTTTCTTCCCTTCCCATGAGTTTTGTTTTAAGTAACTTTGATTTGCTATTACCTTCTTGTGAGGTAGAGGAAGGAAAGAATAGAAAGACGAAAGGAATATGGACTACATGTGTTACATACATAGTTTGATCTAATCTTCAAAACCAATCTCTGATGTAGGTATTATTTATTCCCTTTTATATAAAAGAAAGCCAAGAGTAAAGAGTTTTAGGACACCCCTGGTTATTCATCTCCTACTTCCGATTGTGAAGTCACCACCTCCTTTCACTGTACCATGTTGCCCTCCTTAGAGTTTTCTTTCACTAACCCCTTACCTATTTGTTCTTGCCTCCATATTTATAGATCCACTTTCTACCTTGAGTTGTCCATAACTGAGGCGCTCCATGGGGACAGTTGAACCTCTGCTTTACACCTTGGCCTTCCTTGGCCCTTGTCAATCTCTGAGACTAGTCTCAATTTTTTTTTAATCTGAAAAATGATATAAGACTACCTTCCCTATAGGTTTATGAGGGTGAAATTTTGAATAGTCACAATATAACAACGGACATGCCTGAGGCTTCTCCCATTTTACACAATTGAACACGTTCTGCTCCACTGGCATAAGGTATAAGTAAAAATGAGTCTATTAGACAAATTCAGCCCAGTTGCGATGTTAGCTTATTGACATATTACTTCTGACCAATTGAAATGTAAAATGTGGCACTTTCTTTTCTTAAGGCAGCTATTCAAACTCTGCTATTCAAGCTCTGATTGTGGTTGAGATAACAATCATGGCATATACTAAGACTACCAAAAGCCTGAAAGTTATTGTTTAATTTGGCACATAGTAAATAGTGAGGCATCATAGATGCAGGCACCGAACCTGACTAAAAATATTTTAAATCACAAATGCTTCGTCTTATTCTACCATTCTTTACAATTGAAACAATTGCACTTATTTTCTATTTGCTTTAGTTTTTTTTTTTTGGCCTCCTATAAAGCCAGTTTGTAGTGTTGACCTAGCACTGTCTAGTGCAGGACACAAACAGATATGTCAGGCAAAAATCTTATCAAATAAAACAGTGTTGAGTGAGCAAAGCAATCAAACAATAGAGAGTATAGTTCCATTTAATTTTTTTTATATAAACTACAATTTTAGGTAAGACCTGAATATAATTATTTTGAAGCAGCTTTAAAAATGGTGAAACAGATGGCTCTGATTATCTCCAAGAGGAAGGAAAAGATTGGAGAATTTTATCATTTCTTGTTTAACAGTCTTGGCATTGATTTACACACTTGAGTTTTGAATGTTCCGATTTATAAATTTACAATCCCTTGCTAAACCTTAGCTCATTCTCACGATCTGACCCTCACTTCCCATGCCAAGTTTTGAGAGTCACTCTCTCTCGGTCTCTTAGTCACACTGGCTTTTCCAACATTTTATGTCTGAGATTTCTGAGGACAAAAAGCACAAGGCTCTCCCTGAGCATTCCTTTTAACGAGAACCGTTCCCCCCACCCCCGCTCTTCAGCAGGCTCTGTTTGCTAAGGGAATGTTTTTATGGACACTTATGGAACATTTATTTTAGATTGGGCCAGGCTGTTTCTCAAAGAAACAACAAAGACCCCTGTTATAGGCCAGGTCCTGGGAAACAAACTCTGAGAAGGAGATCAACGCAACAGTGTTTATCAGGGCAGGCTCTCAGATCAGGTACAGAAGGAAAGGAAGGAAATAGGCAGAGGGAGAAGTTGAGCTGGGATGCAATCTCACCAAAACATTCAGCTGAGCCTGGGAGGATATCTGGAACTTGGATGGCCCTGCAGAATTGTCCCAAGATGGGGCAAAGGGTTCAGGTCTTTATAGTCCCACAACAAACTGTCTTGGTTAAGGACTGCCCTTTGAAAAGATGGGAGTGGCTTTGGGTAAGGGGGTTTTCTTTAGCTGATGGCAATTCCTGAAGCAGCTGATGATGCTCCCAGAATTGCAGCACATAGACCCTTCTGTGCTGACGGAATCTGAATGACACAACACAGTGACCACTATAGTGCCACCTATCAGAGGCAAGTAGTCATAGATGTTGATGGTTCTTACATTTGTGCATTTTGGAGTTGTTCTCTCTCTTATTAGCAGAACACCTATAGTAACACTAGCCTCCCCGCTCAGATAAAACATCAAACACAATTATTAAGTGATTCTAGTGTTAAAGAGTCAAAGTTTTATTACAGTATTACAACAAGGAAAGCCTCTAGGAGGTCAATTCACACATATACTCTGCTATATATGGGCAGAATAATTTAGCTGAATTATTTCCTAGGGGAAAGCAGAACTTGGATGAAAATGTAAAAAAAAAAAAAAAAGAAAAAAGAAAAAAAATTGTAGAAAGAGAATACTAACTAATCATTGTTAGAATAGCTAAAAGGAAAAGAGTGGTTTAAAATTACTCAGCTCTTGGATGACATAAATCAATAACAGTAAACAACTATTTTCTCCAAACAAGTCTAAATCTAATGAAATTTTGTCAGAAAACAATTTGAGCATTTTTACAGGAATGTTAAGCTCTTCCGTGAAGTAGCTCTAAATTTCATTAAGCAAAAAGTTCCTGCTGCAGAGGACATCTGGGACAACTTTTCTTTTACACTTACACTTTATTCAGTCGGCCTATCAAAGTGCCTCTGTCTGAAGCAGCCCCGGCTCCTCCTATCAGGGAAGCCACTGTGAGCTGGTTGCAACTTAGATTCACAGCAGGGGCTTCCATACCCACCCCGGCTTTAAAGACTAGGAAAATACCGTCCATTCCTTATCTCCCCCTTCCTTTCTGACTCCGCATTGTGAACTCTGTTCCCGCTTTCACCCCCTTCTTTCTCATCCAAGACTCAACTGGAAAATAGTCAAATTAATCTCTTCAAGATTTTCTGAGTCTTTTTTTAAAATTTCTTCCTCCAGCTTTCTGATCACTAGCATTTTCATAGTTGATCCACCATCCCTTTCACCTTTCTTCTCTGAGGTCTGGCATTTTTTTCCCACCAACAAAGATTGCTAAATTTTGACATTTATAAAAGCAATTGCTAATAGCAATTATACATATGCTGGAAGTTTTGAATATTCTGCTTTATGAACAAACATAGCACTAATAAAAGAGGAAATTAATTGATTTGTAATGACTCTGAAAAACAGCCTAATTCTCCGCTTGCCAGGATTGAAATATAACTAAAATGGGTATACATACATATAACCCAGACTTCACCCAGGGTCTTCCTGGCACTGTGTCTGCACATGCACGCTCTGTTTTGACCCTTCAGCAACTGGTAATCAAAAGGCAGAACTTTGTACTTTCACTTGTTTCTGCGAGAAATCCAAATACAGCAGGCAGTGAAGTCTTTGCTACAGATTTGTGAGGGGGTCACATTGTACAGAAGATAGGATTTCACCCAAAAAATCCTTGACATTTTTTGTCCCCCAGTCCTATTGGGCCACATGGTGATAGGAATTTTCTTACTCTTCCTCCTGGCAGAGTCCAGTGTTTGGTTCTACTCTTCATCCAGAATTTTCCATTTTAAATGTCAAATACCTCCTGACTTTGTAATGCAAAACAGTTCAACTCATATCATATGTCTGAGCAAGCCATTGGGGTCTCCCACACCAAGCAGCTATCAAAAAATTGCTTCTGAACAATGAGCATGTCATATCTTCAAAACATAATCCTCATAATCAACAACAACAATTTAAATTTTTTTAGAAAGCCACAGGACTCATTTTCTTTCAGAAATGTAAGCAGATGTTAGGGAAATTAGGGAAGAGTGGTGTCCCCTCCTGTCCATCCTTAAAGATGCTCTAATGACAGTGGCTGGTCAGTCAGAGCATATATGAATGGACAGATACTAGTATGTGTCCTTTCTCCATTTATAGGCACATCTGAGAGTTGCATTTCTAGATGTGTTATGTTTTTTCTTCATTTTCCCATCACTCCCCCCTCCCCCCCGGCTGGATTATTGGTCTAGAAAAGTGCAAGGACTAATTCAGGCTTTTTATAATTTCCTCTTCCTGCCTTTGGGTGTTCTGGGACCTCAAAATCCCTTTCTCTTTTCCCATGTCTCTTTGTTTTTGCTTCTCCTTTATCAGTTCCAAACAATCTGGAAATCACTTCCTTACCTAGATGTTCACTGCTGGTCTCAGCAAAACACATAGGCCTCTGGCACTGACACATCCCCCATGCTGTTGTGAGGCACCCTCCCACAAGAAATGCACTTACACGCCACTCGTGCAGAAAAGGGCAGTTTATTCACTCCAGCTGGCCAGCGTCCATCTCCCAAGGAGCAACCAAGGAAGAGCAGCATCGGGCCTTGGTCTTATAGGGCTTTTAAAGACAAAAACTACATCCCGTTAGCACATGGGTTTGTCCAGGTGCGCAAAGGAAGCTAGGGAGCTAGGTCACAGAGGCCGGGAATGAGCCGTTCGAGCAATCAAGCATACAAGTGTTCATTGTGTATGTTTCCTGTTCCCATGTAATAATTCACTGTGTATGGCTCCTGTTTCTATGCAATTGTTTTTTGTTTCTATGAGAAGGTCAACCGTTTCTCATGCAGAAGGTGGAGGGGTACTCTGCAGGTCAGACGGGGCAAAATGGAGTTACTTAGATTAAGCAAGCAATCCTACAGAAGTAGATAGTGTATGTTATGAGGGCGTGGCGAGCTCTATTTCAATGCCAAGGCAAACATCATGTAATGCTTCAAGGAAACGTCTAAAGCTCACATGGAAATTAAGGTATGTATTAGAATTCTACCCTTCTACTTTTCTCTGAATCAGGAATCGGAACTAATTATTTTATAATTAAAAGTATGAAAGTGAACAAGCATAGTTCTTCTGAGTTGATGAGCCATTTTCAAACACTATCTCATGTGATCCCTTGACAATTTAGTGAATTGAGTGCCATCTTCACTTACACACATCCTGTAAACCTCCCTTACAACAGGCCCGTGTCTGCCTGTTTTTACCAATATACACGCAATGCTTGGCAGAGTTTGTGCCACTTGGTAAATTCTCAATAAACATTTGTTGAATAAATAAAATTTAGAAAACAGGCATTTAAAAATGAAGTGAAATTAATATTTATTGAGCACCCGCTATGTGCTAATCACTGAGCAAAATATTATTATCTACATTTTATCTGAGCAATATTCCCATGTGCTTGACCAAGTTCCAGAACTAGATAGTACAAGCAAATAGATTCTAATTTATTAGTCTGAATATTAGTTATACTTTTTCTACTCTATGGCTTTGCCTCACTGTATATGATGCATTTCTAGATCCCTTCTATTGATGCTTATGTTGCAAATTTAACTCTTTTCTATAAGATATTTCTAGATCTTGGGACAGCATTTATGTAACATTAAAGCTTTCATTTGAGAAAAACATCATGAATGTAGTGCTAAATTAGAGGGGCCAAAGGGTAGGCTTAGTTGGTTATTTCTGAGAAATGAATAAACAGTAGGAGTCATGGGGTTAAATGCTGGGACTAATTTTACTGAGTTTCATTTTGTATTGTTTTCCTAAGGAAATGGTGTAGATTAGAAGGTTTGCAAACATTCCAAGAGTCACATGCCAATATAACAGGAATAAATAACAGCAGTCTCTCTTAAAGGTTCAGTAAGGTTTTTCTTTTGGAAAGAAATTGTCTCAGTTGTATCTAGTAAAGATCTAATCTTTACAGCTTCAATTGTGTTTGCTATAAAGGATTTAATAAGCATCTTGAGGGATAAAGGGATGGCTCTGCCATGAGTCCACTAAGATAAGAGATTTTGGGGCCACATGAAATATACATACTTGTTCAGAGGATAAAGGGTCAGTGAGACAGAGAAAGAATAATGTTTAGATTAGTAGCCATTCCTTTTTTCTATGTTTCTACTTCTCTTTCCTCTCTCTCCTCACTTAAAACTTAGAACTGTGGAAAATGAAGGCTATTTAAAAGAAATAAAACTATTTTGCTAAAATTTCTCTAAGATACTGAAAGCACAAAGCAGTATCATTTTGTGACCCATGCATTCACATGTAACATAAAAGGGGTAGCAATATGTTTCCTGTTTCCTAAAGCAGCAGCTGAAGAGCCTTAGACTCAGGTGACTAAAGACTGGAGGAGGAAATAGAATTCTGCAATGCAACCAGGTGATCTCCAATAATCCAGTTCCATGGTGCTGGAGTCACTGCTTGTTTTTCAGTTCCTATCTTACTTGTCCTTTCAGCAGCGCTCTCACTTTCTTAAAATACTTTCTTCTCTGGGATTCTATGAATGTCTTTTTACCTCTCTGGATGCTTCTCGGTCTCCTTGGCCAGTCTTCCTTTATTTGGCCACTAAATGTCATAGGGCTCTATCCCCTCTTCTCACTACAAGTTCTAAACAGATAAACTTTAAGCTTTAAAAATCACATCTATATAATAGCTACTTCATATGTTATCTCTAGACTTTTCTAAGAGGTAGCAATATATCACTGTTAAACAACCCACATGGTTGTTTCACAAGCACCTTGAACTTAGTATGTGCAAACAACTCTTAATTGCACCCACCACGTCTTCTTTTCCTAAGGTACTGCCATCCATCCAGTTGCTCATGCACAAAACTGAGGAGTCCACCTTGCTTCTAAGTCATGAAAATACTATATTAAAACACATCTTAATCTGTCTCCATTTGCATCACCCTAGCCCAAAGTAGCATCATTCACCTCTCAGCTGCATGCCCTGCAACTTGCTCTTGCCCCATTCATCCTCCATTCTCCACCCTACAGCCATAGTGATTATTTTTAGAATGCAAATCTAGTCATATTACTACAATATTTTAAATCCCTACAATGATATCACGTTATTTTTTGGATAAAATGCAAAATCCTTAACCTTCAAGCTTACCTGATTCTTAATGATTAGGTCCTAGCCTCATCTCTCATACCAACCCCAACGGAACATGGCACTTTAATATTGACTGCCATTTGGTTCAGTGAATGAGCATGGTTCTTTTTCAGCCTTTGCACATAATCCTTCTCTCATTTGCTATCTGACATCTGCCCTCCTTGGACTAGCTAAATTCTGAATCTCCTTTTGATCTGAAATTAAGCATAATTTCCTTAGGAAAGTGGTTTCTGATTCCCTAGACTAGATCAGTACAACCATGTAGCATATTAAACTTTATTTTGATAAGACTTATGACATTATCATTAAATAATAATTCACCGTAATAGATTATTGAAAGCCTCTCCACCAGAGTGTTGGCTTCTGAAAATAGAGACTCTGCCTGTCTTGTTCACTGCTGTATCCTCACACCAGGTCTTCAATATAGTTGGGTAAATAGATTTATAAATCAATCAATCAACCAACCAGTAAATAAATAATAAAATAAATAGATAAATAAGTAAAACTATTTAATATTTATTAATCACTTCTTGTGTACCAGTTACTGTTCTAAGGTCTTTCATGCATATTTTCATTTAAACCTCACAACAACCATGTAGGAGAGGTACATTTATAATTTCTATTCTACTATGAAAAAACAGGCACAGAAATATAAATAACTTAAAAATGTTTAATCTCTATTCCTACAGCCATGGCCATTTTGTTCATGAACCCATTGGTCAAGGACAGAAATAACTGAGGAAAGAGACCACTTATTAACTCTTCCTCTGCTGAGATTGCTCATTGGGAGGCAGTCACATGAACAAAAATATGTGTATACTGTATGCCCATTTGGAGAGGTCTGTCTACATGCTTTTTTTCTAGACCTTCTAGCCAACAATCCTCCAATCATTTTTCTGCTATATACCTGACCATACAACTAAACTATTAACTACTACCCATGAATCAACAGATTTTTTTTAAGTCAACAGATCATAGAAAATAGTTTTGGGTTGAGAAAGAGGAGGTAATACAGCAGGAATATGAATCTTGGGAATTTTAGCTACTTGTTCACGGAAACTACTTGTGCCTTTAGGACTTTCTTGAGCCAGACATATAATAGTTCCACATGATGATGGAGTACTGCTATAGACATTTCAGCTTTATGGCTTGGTGCAGCAGGCCCTGTTCATGATGGGCACTTCAGGGTGTATGGTAATTTGGAGGTTATGATTGTATTAGTCTGTTTTCTATTACTTTATAATAGAATACCTGAAACTGCATAATGTGTAAAGAAACAAAATTTATTTCTTATAGTTTTGGAGGCGGGGAAGTCCAAGATCCAGCAAGCACATCTGGTGAGGGGCTTCTTCTTGATGGGAAGGTTCTGCAGGGTCCAGTGGCAAAATAGGGAATCACATGGCAACAATGGCAAGAATGCTTTAACGAACTCACCTGTTTTCTTTATAAAGCCACCAGTCTACTCTCTGATAACCCACTAAATTATTAACCCAGTACTCCATGAACGGATTGATCCATCCACAAGGGCACAGGCCCCACCTTTAAACACCGCTGTAGTCTGATTTCCTACTCTCTTAATACTGTTATAATGGGATTCAAGCTTCAATGAGTTTTGGGGAGGGGACATTCAATCCACAGCAATGATCAAGTGTTCCATCTCTATAAGGGCCCTGAGGGTAGCGAAAAGTTCTTTCTCAAGAGGAGAATAGTTACAGAGAACAGCGATTTTGCTCTGAAATCTTAAACATTTGCTCCACAGATGACCTCCAGGTGATCTTCCAATGACTCTGTACATCATCTCTACCTTCCATTGACACTACAGTCACCATAAGATCTGCTGGGTAAAATGCATAAAGTAGCAGAACATCTTGCATAACAGCCTGAAACTGTTCAGAGCCTTGTCTTGCTTTGGACCCTATTCAAAACTGTAAGCCTTTCTGGGTTACCCAGTAAATAAGTTGGAGTATCAGAGCCAAATGAGGTATATATTGCCTCCCAAATCTAAAGTGATGCACTAGGTGTTGTATGCCTCTCTCTTGAAGTAGGAGGAGTCAGATGCAGCAACTTGTCCTTCTTATCCCCTGGCCACTGGACCCCTAAACATTTCACCAAGGTGGCAGACATGTGTCTTAACAGGACGTCTCAAGAAGTATTATTTCCTCTTCACAAGGTCCAATCAGCATAATAACATTAATGTAGTGGACCAGTGTGTTATCTTGTGGAAGTGATAAAGGTTTCTTTTGATTGGATTATAATTATGACAGAGAACTGAAGACTTGATATAGGTAGGACAGTAATGTGTATTGCTTGTCCTATCGGGTGAAAGCAAACTTAATTTACCAAGTTAATAGCTGCAGTATGCCAGGGGATGTGTTGATGTGCTTCAGTGAGTAAACCACATCTAGAATGGCAGCTGCAGTTTGAATCATCACCTTATTAATCTTTCAATATTCCACTGTCATTATTTAAGATCCGTCTGTCTTCTATATAGGCTGCATAGGCAAATTAAATGGGAACATGGTAGGAATTATCACTCCTGTATTGCTTATGTTCTTTATGAACCACTAATGTTTGTATTCCCTTTATAAATTTTTTATTGCTTTGGTTAACTCTTTTTTTAAATAGTGACAGTTCTAAAGATTTCCATTTAATCTTTCCTACCATAATAGCCCCCACTCCCCAGTTCAAGGAGCCAACATGGGGATTCTGCCAATTGCTAAATATGTTTATTTTAACTGTGCATTCTGGATCTGAGGAAATAACCACTGAGTGCATTCAAAGACCTACTGACCCAACTGTGACGTGGATCTAAGCCAAAACTACATTTACCTCCTGATCTCTATAATTGTCTAGATATTTCTTTTTCATCAAGGGACTGTGACTATATGTTCTTTTGAAGAAGGCTAGGAAGAGGATTTATAGTACAAGTTTTTGTGGCAGTGTGGTAGGATCTTTCCTTCAGAGAACCTGGACTTCCCATAATTCAATAGGGTTTGGACCTGTAAAATGGATCAAATAAAGTAATTAATTGAGAAACCATAATTTGTGGTGATTCAAGTCACATTTATTGCCTATACTTAGAGCTTTTTTGCTTATACAAATCAAGTAAGACTTTAGTAGGTCGTTCTTCTATTTTAGTTCTAGGGACAGCAGGATCACTTACATGACACCAAAGATCTCTGTGCATTAAAACATTGTGATTACCACTTGTCTGTGGCATTTACTCTGTTCTAGCAACAAGCAATCCTAAACTTAATGATGTAAAATAATAACCAATTTATTAAGTTCACAGATTCCGTGGGTCAGGAATACAGAAAGAGCACACCAGGGACGGCTTGTATCTGCTGTATTTGTTCTCTGTGATGTCTGGGGCTTCAGTTGGGATAACTCAAAAGCTCTGGCTTACTCAACTGCTGGGGGCTAGATCATCTAGAGGTTCTGTCATTTGCATGTCAGATAGTAGATGCTAGCTATTGGCTGAGACTTCACCCACATTTGGCATCTCTGTATGACCAGGGCTTCATCACAGCATGATGGTATTAAGGAAATTAGAATACTTATGTGATGGTTTAGGACTTAAAAGACAAATGTCCCAAGAAAACAGGACAGATACTCACTGCCAGTACTGGTCTGCGAAAAATAACCACTCCAGAGCTCTTCAAGAGTGTTAGTGCTCCGCTCATGAATGCATTTTATTAAACCCTCAAGTAAGAAAATCTCTAATGGATCTTCTCAGGAGACTTACTTAGGGAGTGGATGAGCAGGTCTTATGTAATAAATCCATTCCAGCATTCTGAGCTTCCTAAATCTTTAGGTCTCTTCCTCTTGCAGGGGTAAGCAAACCATAGCTCACAAGTCAGTCACCTGGTTTTGCCAATGAAGTTTTATTGGAACATAAATCCACACCACTTCATTTACCTATTGTCTAGGGCTGCCTTCAAGCTAAAATGGTAGAGTTAAGTAGTTGTAATCTAATCCAGTACTTTTAGGATACAGTGCAACCCATATCCACCACGTTTCTGTCAATTAAAATTTAGCAAAATTTTGCAATTATTTTAGTGTATATGTATGTCCTCATAGGTCATACTTGGTAGCTGAACCCCTGAAGCCATCTAGGACTTGTATCTGTCTATAGATCTAGAAGCAATGAGTGGTGATGTGAATAGGTCCTGAGGAGGATAAACAGTATTCTGAAAGAAAAAAAAACCCTTTTACTTCAGAGAAGAGGAGACTAGTATCACAGAGGGGTAGAAATGTTGCTTCGATTGTTAAAGTAAATTCTGAAGAATTTGGGGGCTCTAAGTCCTCAGCTTTATCAGAATTTGCTTATATTATATACCCTCTTCCCAAATTTCAGGGTCTTACTCTTTTTCCAATCAATGCCCTAAGAGACACTGAGAAGTTGTGAATTTGATTTACTTTGTATTTCAGCTATCCACAGGATTAGATTTTGGATTTGGCTTTTAGAAATCTCAATTCTGTAGCTACAGAAGATAAAAGTCACCTTCAGTGCCACTACAGATGCATTTTGGTTTTTTACCAAGAATTTGAGCTGGGAATATAAAGCCCTAATCTCATTTTTTCCCTCCAAGTTCTCCAGCACATTTAGAAACAACCAAATCAATCCATACTAATTTTACTTATTTCCACTAAATTTTTCTATGGCAGCAACCACTTGGACATGCAAAGTCTTTCTAGGTGGTTCTAGGTGATACTTTCAGTAGTGTTTTTTACTGCATGTAGTGGACTACCATTACCCCATATGCCACTGGCAACAGGATCATTAAGGTCTTTAAATCTAGCCAGATTAGGGAGCTAATTCCGGAGTCCTAATACTGTGATTCTGTCACTCTGGAATTACTTTAGTTAACAATGATTGTGTTTAGTCAGGAAGCAGAGCCATAATACCTATTACAGGAATAAGAGATTTATTATAGGACTTTACCAATTGTGGGAGGAGCTGGGGAAGTGAAGGTGCAGACGGGAAATCTGGAGGATCAGAGAAAAACCATTAACCATGCTATCCGAAGCACTATGGCAGGTGGACATGTTGGAGCTTGCAGAGAACTCAGAAAGCCAAGCACATCCAATTGCCAAACTGGACTGTGAGAGGGGAGCTTGTGGAGAGGCGTCGGGGAAGCTGTAGCATCTGTGCAGCTACTGCCTCTGTGAGCCTGAAACCAACCAGCTGGAGGTGGTCTTGGGGCTGCTGTGGATCAGGTGGGTCAACAGCTGGAAAGATGAGTGGGACAAGAAGTAGAGCAGAGTGAGGAAAAGCTAGGGAGTGAAGATGCAGATGGAAATTTAGATGGTCAGAAGAAAACAGGACCCCAAGTTTCATCATTTACTATTGCGATCTCAGGAACAATAATTAATTTTTGCAAACTCCCATTTTTCTACTTGTAAATGTGGATAAGAAATCAAAGGTAAACATGTTAGTCAGTCTTCTGTTGCTTATAAAAGAATACCTGAAGCTGGGTAATGTATAAAGAGACAAAATTTATTTCTAACAGTTTTGGAGGCTGGGAAGTCCAAGGTCCAGGGGACACATCTGGTGAGAGTCGTCTTCTTGGTGGGGACTCTCTTCAGAGTCCTGTGGAGATGCAGAGTATCATGTGGTAAGAGGGCTGAGCTGAGCACATTTCCACATGCTTCCTCTCCTTATAAAGCCCCCAGTCTACTCCCTGATAACTCATTAAACCATTAACCCATTAACCCACTAATGGATTAATCCGTGAGAGCATAGTCCTCCTGATCCAATCACCTGTTAAAGGCTTCACCTTTCAAATACCGTATTGGGGATTAAGTTCCAACATGAGCTTTGGAAAGGACAGACATTCAAACCACAGCAGTAAATATTTTACCTGCTTTCGTGCCCCCTAACATTTGTGGGAAATCTATTTATCTTCCTGTCCATTTTAAAGTTGACAAAATTTTTTCATCATAAAAATTAAAATTGTTTCAAAAGTTGTGACTTTTGGCCTATTTTAATTATTGACATTTGATAAAAAATTGTAATATTATTTTTGATGTATCTCTCCAATATAATCTAAGCACTGTAGTGACTTTATGCCCATCATCATCAATTTTAAAAATACATGAATTATCTCTTCTTTAACAACCAGAAATTTTACATTGTTCCATTTTCTTCTTGAATACATATTTCCATTCCATTTCTCCCACAGAATTTTATCCTAACATAATATATTTTTATGCTTGAAGGTCTTTTATTGATAATGTTTTATATCTTTCTGCAATAAAAATATGTATATAAACTGAATTAATTTTTTAAATATTCTCTGTGATCATAAGATCTAATATTTTTTAATCTGGATTAAGATATTATTACAATTATTTTTGACACATTAACAATCAAAAAAACAACATATTACAGAAATTGATAAGTAAACTTAAGAAGTAAAGTTTAATCAGAAATACGCATTTTATGGACAGAAAGAATGAGTGTGTCTTGTAATGATGAATATGCAAAATATGCAGATTTGATCGTCACATATTGTATACAAATGTCGATAGTCAACCCTGTACCCCACAAATATGTATAGTTAATTATGTCTCAAAAAATGCACATATTAATATATGTATATACATATGCATGTATATGCATATAAATAACTCCCTTCTCTGACAGTGAGAAACTTGGATTCCATCATCCTCACTATCTTTACTTATTCGGTCAATCCCACCTACATGTAACCAACTTCCCATCATCACCACCTCCATTACCACATTCCTACAACCTTCTCTTCCCTCTTGGGCTCTGACATTCCATTTAAGGCCACTATGTAGATGCCTTCTTCACCCTGCTTAGGCATGCTCTGTGCTGGGCTTGCATTCTTATTTCCTCCCTCTGAGTTATTTTGTTCTTCTCTACCTACTGGATTTGGAACTAAATAATTCAGAAATGAAATGAGGGAAGGGGGAGGGAAAAAAGAACATGCATTTTTACAAATCTTAACTTTCCTAATTCTGAGATAGGTAGGTAGGTAGGTAGGTAGATAGATCGAGCACAGATCTTTTCCAAGAGTTTCTCACCTAGATACAATAACCTAATATGTCCCTTAGTATTTACTAGTAGCACGCTTTTGTTACTTTCTTCTCAGGATCTTCCTCAGCATCAATGATTTCTCTGGCAAGATTAGGGAGATAGAAGAAGACACACATCTCTGAGAGAAAATTGTCACTACTGCTGTAAGCCAGCTCTACAAATATATCTGATTTCAGAATATCCCAGCACCAGCAAAAATACCCTATTTCTTATCTCCCACTTCGTCCAGAACAGAAAAACATATGACAAAGAGAAAGACAAAAGCCCTATTAGAGGTTTATGGTGACACAGTTAAAGAAAGTTGCAGAAACGTCCATAGGAGGTCAGATGGGTGAAACATAACCCTGTCTTTTGTAATGTGAGATAAGTTTTGTTATAAGATGGGGAGATGGGAAAGAAAGACCAATTTGAAGCCTTGACCACAGGCCAATTCTCAGGCAGATCAGTTTTAGCAAAAGTAAAAGTTAAGAATATGGGAATGGATTGTCTTAAATCTTCTACTGCTTACAAAGTACTTGGAAAACCTTTGTGGACTCTCATAGGCAGTTTAGTAATTATTGGTGCAGGTGATCAAAAAACTTAAAAGTAGCAATAATTTTTAGTGAGTTGATGGCTGTAAAAAGTAAAATAATTTATGCAGATAACCAAATAATGTTCGCAGGTTAGAATGAGATGAAATTTGTTATAAATGTTATTTATCAGTGGGAATAAGTAAGAATTGGGTGTAAATTACATTTCACTTCTGTAAGATAGAACAACATGTAGTAGAAACTACAAAAGTCATTTAAAAAATTTCTTTTTGCCTTTTCCAAATTCAGCTTTTCATATTAATACACTTATCTGTCATATTATTTTAGATGTTTTATAAAAATTACTTCAGCTATTTGGATTTAAGATGTAAATTGCTCTAAAGGGAAGAAGTATTTTGGAGAGTTGAGGTATTTTTATTTACTCATACTGTCTCATCATTCAGCAATTAGCTGAATGCCTACCAAGAACTGAGTACAGAGTCAGGCACAGGTAATGTAATAATGAGTGAAATTAGATATGGTCCCTGCATTCATGGAAATACAATGTAGAATCCTTTGACTGAAAGCAAAGGGAACCTTAACTTAAACAAGAAAGTGAGATCAACTTTCAGGGTATGGGTTAGCTCGCCAAAATGAAAGACAGGGTCCAGAGCATCTCTGGCTCTCAGCTGCAGGAACTCGAGGGCCCTGTTTTTGATGTGACTCCATTGGATCATCCAGCCACAAACACCTCGCACACCTGCGGATCTCTGCTCTAATTCAAATCCCTCAGGAGGTGACTATGATTAACGTAGCTCGGGTCATGTTTCCACCTCTGTGAATGGGTTTATGACTGTAATTTGTAGTTCCATGGCATCTGTCCATGGCATCTGAACATGCATGGTGTGCCTCTCTTGACTGTCAGCTAAATTTTCCTCGGGCTTGACTTTTAACTGCCTATAGCAAGCCCACCCTGACTTGTGGTCCCAGGGGCATCTGGTCAGGCCTCAGTTGCAGCTGCTCTAGATGCTGCCTGTCCCTTGGGGGTCAGCCACTCGCATTGTATATCTGTCTCAGCTGTCCTTGATTGACATCCTTCTCCTGATGGCCCTCAGGAGGCTATCCATTTCAGATGACCTTTGGACTCTCATAATTCTCATTTTTGATTTTAGGCTTTTAATGATGTGGTGCTGAGATTTGCTAGTTTTTGAGCTTACCTTTTGTGAGGTATAATTTCTTGTGACTGTAGCTAAAAAAAATTTTGAAATTGGCCATTTTAGAGAACTAATGAACATTTGGAACCCTTCTCATTCAAAACATAAAGGATTTTTTAAAATATAATACAACAAATTGATATGGTTTAAAAGAGACAAACAGAAATTTTATAGAAATTAACATTTCATGACACATAAGACAAAAATTTCTGGTTCTTCCTAAATTCCATGGGCTGTCTGCATACAGGAACCTGCGTAAGAGCAGAGCACAACCCAGAAAATGCTTGATTCCTGGGGAATAGGAATGTGAAACATGAGATGTGCCAAGAAAACTGCTTGGGCTTTCTGGATTTGGGCCAAACTTTTTTGTTAACACTTTGTAAAAACAATCATTCTCAAAGGATGTTGCACTTTCCCCCTCATTTTTGTGAAATTCTGCAGTTCTGTTAGTTCCAAAAATAAAAAAAAAAAAGGTGATTATAGCATGTAACCATGTCTCCAGATCATTTGTTCTCACAGTGCTGTATTCATAAACTCTAATGGATTTAAGAGTTGTTATTTTAAAAAATTGATGATAGATTGTCAATGTCTACACTTCAATTTTCAGGGTGAGTTAACAATGTAAGTCATAATCAGTGTGACTATGGCTTCTTCGTTGTCAGGAAGGCATTTTATTTGCCCTTTTATGTCTTCATCTTGTTCCTATACTCTTTTGTTCGAATATTTGAGAAAATTGACACTAATTTCTGTTAAGAGAAAAGTAATTTGCAAGAGCATACCAATGCCTTAGGGTACGTAGAGTGGCCCTTGTTGCCCATGACTGTAGGAGAGGCCACTAGCAGGGCCCAGGCCCAAACACTAACTTTAGTAACTTGTACTGTTTCAGGCAGCAGTGTGGGGACTAGACATAGATTTTCCAGCTGTAAGTCAGAACTTAATGAAATTACGCTAGCCAGTGTTTACCGCTTGATAGTAAACTTACAAATGACTTTATTTTATTTCTTCTAATTTTTTGCAATTATCCAAATATCCTCAATAAGCTTGTATTTCTTTTAAAAATTTTTTCAAAAGTAATTAAAAATTAAGATAACTGATTCTAGAGGCCAATATTTATATCAAGGGTAAATAGTTTAACTCATATGAGTTAAAGAAGAAAAAATATTTTAGGAATTGGCATATTTGGAGTAAGAAAGGTTAGAAGGAAACATACCAAAAGACTAACAACAGCTGGTGAGGTTTAAGGTGGTGAAAATATATTTTTTTACTTTTCTGCATTTTTCTAAATTCCCACTGTTAGCATATATTACAATTACCAGTAAAGAAAACAGTCCTTACAGGCATTGTTGAGCATTGTCTACATCCCCAGTTTTCTGATTCTGCTTTTACCAACACTATGGTTCCTTCCTTTTTGTACCACTTAAGAAAATGTTGCTATACCAAAAGAAAATGCAGAAAAAATTTAGCATTACAGACAGCATTTGTAGAAAAACCACTTGTGTAATGTCTCTCATGCCAGGATAAGATCTTGCCAGCCTGCTTATTCATCCCATTTTTTCTTTGGAAACAAAATTCTCCCCTAAAGCCAAAAATTTCATGACATTTCAAACTCCTATTTAAAAAATGCAAGTAGTTGTCATTTCTTTATTTGAATAATGTTCATTGTTATTGCTTTTTTCCCAGTACCTAAATGACTTCAGTTCATAGAACTGCAATGTGGGGATGGGACTGGAGATGGTGTGGCCATTTTGGATCCTGGAATATACCAAAGAAGGGAAGATAAATCTGAATGGAGCCCCGCAATGGAGGGCTCTGGGGGTCTGGAGGTGAAGAGTGTGCTATAGGCACCTACAAGTGAAAAGGAAGGCCATAAAAATCTAAGAGATTTACGGACTGACAAAGGCATATATCGGAGGCAAACCTCATTGACTTAGTCAGTCTGCTGGATTATATAGTCTTGGGGTCAGGAGGAGTAGACAAGTCGATGGGTCTACAAAATCTGATTTCAGAAATGCCAAGAAGGTCCAGATAAACAAATAACACCCCCTCTCCCCCCCGAAAATCCTTTGTAGCCTGTTAACTGACAATTGAATTATATGACTCTAATACATACTTACCAAAGTATAATAACTCCATTAGGAGTAATGCTTTTAAAGATATAAATGGGGACTAGGGAGTGACTGCTAATGATACGGGGTTTCTTCCTGGGGTGGTGCAACAGCTCAGAGAGTGTCAATGTTTGCACAACTCTGTGAATATGCCAAAAGCCAGTAAAGTGTACACTTTAAAAGGGTGAATTTTTTAGTGTATGAATTGTACATCTATGAAACTGTTAGTAAATGCCCTTCCTTCCTCCTTCCTTCCACCACCCCTCCCAAAAAGATATAAGCAGCCTTTTAAGTCTTAGACTGAATAAATAAATTCATAGAAGAGTTTAGGGAAGAAAGCAATATGAGCACGTGGTTTGAAGATGGAATGGAGCATCCTCAAGGGGGTAAAGCTGAAATAACTAGAAAAAAGTGACCACTGATGCTTAACTCAGACCCTTAAAGCAGAGAGAGCCATAATGGCTGCCCCATGGTGCAACAGAACTCTCCAGACTCGGGTAGAAAACCCCAGTGTCTAGCGGGCCCTAGCAGGCAATGTAAATGTGGGAGAAGCTCTGTGCTGAATGGCATGCTTCTGCTGAACAGGCAGCACTGCTCGGCTTCAGGTGTTATCATCATGTGAGCATGCAGGTTCATTTTTGTTGCTGTTCGAGAAAAAATAGCCACCTAGAGTTTTATGTGATAACTTATTTTTGAATGTTGGCAACCAATTAAGAAGTGAAACCAATTAAGAAATGAAACCAATTTACAAATCACAGGTCAAAAAACACTGGATTGGGAATTCTGGAAAGGTCACATTGGTGTCCTGGCCGTAGGACTAAACATCTTTACTGGTTGAAGAGTTGAGAAAATGATTTGAGGAACGCAGGAGCCTTTCTAGAATTCCCATGGAAACATCCAATTGTTGCAGCCCCACTCACTGAATAAGCCTCTTTTCCTCCCTCATCAGCTAGGCAATTGTGCCACCTGTCAAAGTTCCATATATGCAAGCGTTCTTTTCTGGATACATATTTCTATTTTGTTGGATAATTTGTCTGTCTCTGAGCCATTATCAGGTGTAGCAATTCCTATAGCTGCATAGTATGACCTGCTCCCAGTAGGTAGTTAGTCCTTTCTTCAAGAAGTGTCCTGGCAATAATAATGCTTTACTCTTCCTAACATTTATGTGTGTGTTTGTGTGTGTGTGTGTGTGTGTGTGTGTGTGTGTGTGTGTGTGTATGCTGTCAACCTAAATAACAAACAGAGACAGACTCTTTAAAATATTGAGTTTAATCGGGAATAAGTATCAGTACTGCAATGTGGAATACGTGTACCATTGTAAACTACAGGCACATTTGAGGAGATTGAGGCAAAGAGAAGCTTTTACAGATAAAAGGAGGAGCATACATAAGTTGTTTTGAAACAAAGAGAATATTGGTTACCAGGGCTTATTGCAGGAGTTAACAACAGTTTGTTAGTGGAGACAGTGTGTCAGCAAGTGTTCTTTTGCATCCTGCTAGCTGTCCTTGTAATTCATGCAGCAAGCTGCAGTTTGGAAAGTTCTCGGCAAAAGTTCTTGTTAGAGGCATATGTGCTCTTCGGAGAGTTTTTGTAATAGTTCTTATCAGAGGCATGTGTGCACGAGCACCCTCTGTCATAACTTTCTGGCTTTATTTATTTGTTTTATTAATGTTTGACACAAGTGACTCCATTTTGATTCTGAGAACTTTCACAGTATGTATATGTGTGTATATACGAGGGTACTTTTAAAAGTTCATAGAAAGATTTGTATTATTTTTTAATTCTATTTTTCCAGGAATTTTTTGAAGGATCCTTGTGCATAAGTGTGTGTGTATATATAAAGACACTAATCTCATCATGGGGGCCCTACACTCATGACCTCACTTAAACCTAAATACTTCCCAAAGGTCTCACCTCTGCATACCATCACATTGGGTGTTAGGGTCTAAACATATAAAGTTTGGAAGCACACAAATATTCAGTCCACAACAACCTCCAACCCCAAGGCAGGCTGTCCTTTAAAGAGGCTGACCTTCTCATCCTGCTTGGAATCCAACTCCCTACTCTGAATCACTCTTCCAAGTAGACACCTCCTTGCTCCACTTGGAATTGAATAACAATGCTGGGCCAACCCCTTCGGAGCAGAGTGTGGATTCCCTCCTCACCCTGCTCAGGCTCTCACTGCTCCCACTCAGCATCCCTCCTACATGCACACCCTCACCACAACTGGGGTCTGACAGTCCATTTCCTACTACTGCAGCATCCCCTCCCCATCTTCCACTGACATGGAGCCTACCTTTCTCTGCTCCATCTAATAGCTTTAAGACTGAACTGTTTGAGGAGGAAAAACAAGAGGAAGAAGAGCCCACGTGTTTTCAGAATCATCTTGTCAACTTTCTTGAAAAATTCTCTCGTGATTTCTGTTGAGGTTGCTTTGAATCTGTAGATTGATTGGTAAAAATTGGCATTTTATCAACACTGTCTTCCTATTCATAAGCACAGGCTATGTATTATTTTATCTTTAATTTATTTCAATAACATTTTTATAATATTTTGTGCATAAGTCTTACACAGATTTTATTGGACATATTCCTTGGGTCTTTGTAGTTTGGGTTTCTATTCTAATTTATGTGGTATCTTTAAAAATTACATTTTCTATTATTTGTTGCCAGTGCACAAACGTCTAACTAATTTTTCTATATTGTTCTTATATGCAGCCATCTTGCTAAAGTCTCCTGTTATTTCTTTTTTCTTTTTTTGCTGTTTAAATTTAAATTTATTTTTTTAATTAATTAATTAGTTAATTAATTTTTTTGCTTATATTTTCTTTTTTTATTTTTATTTATTTATTTTTTTCTTTAATTTTATTTTGTCAATACACAATGTGGTTGATTATTGTGGCCCATTACCAAAACCTCCCTCCCTCCTCCCTCTCCTCCCTCCCACCCAACAATGTCCTTTCTGTTTGCTTGTCGTATCAACTTCAAGGAACTGTAGTTGTTATGTCTTCTTCCCCCTCCGCGGTTTTTGTGTGTGTGTGTGTGTGTGTGTGTGTGTGTGTGTGTGTGTGTGTGTGTGTGTGTGTGTGTGAATTTATTTATTTATTTTTAGCTCCCACCAATAAGTGAGAACATGTGGTATTTCTTTCTGTGCCTGACTTGTTACACTTAATATAATTCTCTCAAGGTCCATCCATGTTGTTGCAAATGGCAGTATTTCATTCGTTTTTATAGCTGAGTAGTATTCCATTGTGTAGATGTACCACATTTTCTGTATCCACTCATCCGATGATGGACATTTGGGCTCGTTCCAACTCTTGGCTATATTGTAAAGAGTGCTGCGATGAACATTGGGGAACAGGTATACCTTCGACTTGATGATTTCCATTCCTCTGGGTATATTCCCAACAGTGGGATAGCTGGGTCATATGGTAGATCTATCTACAGTCGTTTGAGGAACCTCCATACCATTTTCCATAGAGGCTGCACCATTTTGCAGTCCCACCAACAATGTAATAACATGTCTGCAGGTTATAATGACAGCTATGCCTTAACATTTCTTTTTCTTGTCTTATTGAACCATATAGGACAAGTGACTACATTTGAAGATTTATCATGCATATGTAATGTAACAAAGTTTTAAAGCTGAACAATTGTTTTGAGAGCCCCAGCTAAATTGGGGTTCCAACACCAGAGTGGCCAGCAACCTGTCCTAATGAGAAATGAAGGGGAACTGGATTTGGGTGTTTTTAGTGTACCTTTCACAATTCTCTTTTACCTGTCAGATGGCCTAATACCTGGTTGGCTGACCCATGACTTTTTCATACTGGTGGACCCCTTGTCTGACCCATGTCTCATTTATACCTGCCTGACTATTGCTCTGATGCTAGGAGCCTGACCTTGTGTTCTCTCTGGAGTCCTGAAGCAAGCTTGGCCTGGGGCAGCTCCTAGTTCTTCACACAAAAGGTACAGATTCAATACACCACCACAATGGAAAAACAGTTCAAAGATTTTTACTTACAGATCCTGGGCAGGGAGGATGTAATGGATCGGGAGGGCAGTCCTCCTTTCCCAGGTCATGTAAGGCAGGAATGAAGAATCAGGAAGAGAGAGTAAAAAGCTCATGGCAGCTAGCAGTATACATAAGGGAATAAGATGTGTGTCACTAAGTTCACAAGTGAATGTCTCAATGATCCCTTTAAAGGAAGCAGTGGGAAAGCGGGGAGCCCAGTGTGCTAGGTGGGGGAGATGCTTCTAAGTTCATATCTGCGGCCATGGGCTTGAACCATTTGGATGTGTTAGGACTTAGAAATTGTGTCAAGGGTGACTGAACCCTGCTTCTGGTATGAGAAAGTTAAACCTGTATTCAAATTAGATATCTGAGATGATTTAACTATTGTTGTTTTCTATTTAATCTGGCTGCTTTCTGGCTGCTTGAATGATCTTTTAGTATTTGATGTTCAAGGACTTCAGTGATATGCATACAGATATATAACTCATTGGGATCTGCAGAATCACGAATATTCATTCTGGCAAATTTTCTTACATATATTTTTCTTTTCTATTCTTCAGTTTGTTTTTCCATCTGAGACTACAAGTAGGTATGTATCAGTCTTTTCATTTCATCCCAAATGTGTCTTGTCTTCTCTTTATATTTTTCATCCCTCTGATTACCTTTCCTACACTCAATAAATGTTTCAGACATATTTTCCAGCACATTAATTCTCTTTTCAGTTGTGTCTGATCTTCTGTTTAACCAAGCATTGTGATTTTTATTTCAATGATTATTTTTCATTTCCAGATATTTCATTTCTTTAAATGTCTGTTCATTCTTTCTAGTTTTGCCTAGGGTGTACTCTTCTTTGTAATATTATCCTGTATTTTTAAAACATCTTTTATTTTTTCTGCCCTTTTATTTATTATCATATTTTAAAATCATATTTTTGCTGAGTATACAATTCTAATTTGATAGTTGTTTTTCTCAACACTTGTAGATATTATTACGCAATCTTTGATTTATTATGCTTCTGATTTTAATTACATATAGTAGATGACAACTTCCATACCTACTGTTCTCATGTCTAAATTTGTTGTTTATTGGTTTTTCTTAACTGTCTTTTATAACTTGCCTTCTTGTGAGTTTGGCAGGCTCAGTTTATGAGGTCACAGTTACTTTTTATTTATGCCAACCCAATAGACCCAACGTGGAGAAGCTTTCCTTCAAAGGTAAACTGGAGATGTTTTCATACTAGAAACATTTCAGCTCTCTCAGAATAAGTCTCAGACTGAGTTTCCCCTCCTTGTTTCTGCTCAGAGATCTTGTGTTACTTTAGTGCTGTGACTTCAGGTCAACACCACTGCCTACTGCCCATATGTCTGGGTAATTTGGCTGCTACTCTGGCTCCCTACTGTTGTGACCCATGGCATCTCTGGCCTGGTTCCCTGCCTCTGTGACCTTGCTCCTCAACTCTTTGGGCCTTCTTCTGGTAGTTGTAGCCTTCTCTGTAATATACCAGTGGGGCCTGTTATTCCTATTGGCTCTAAGTGGAAGTGCAGGATATCTGCATCAGATACCCCCTTTCTGCTGAACTATATTCCCATTTTTTTCTCTTTGCTGGTTTGTTGGATGTAGGAGGTCCACAGACCTCTTCTACCATCTTATAAAGTAAGCAGTGCATCCAAAAGTCCATTATAAATGTGGTTTAAGTGATTGATTAATTGCTGTTCATTGGAAAAGATATGGCTGGGAAACACAACTCCAGATAAATTACTTTCATGTGTCTTATTTTTTTAACCTGTCTGATACTGCTCTTTCCCCCCTCCTAATGATTAAATTTATCTGTGCTTACTAATATAACAGTATATATATGTGTATGTGTATATGTGAATATATTATATATACATATTGCCTTAAGTCTGCTATTTTATGCTATATTTTTAATGTAATTTTCTAGCTGATGCCTTATAGCCTTTTTGTTTGTTTTGTGTCTGTGTGCTTTTTCTAATAATTTGAAAGGGATATAGTATCTTTTTAATTCTTTCAGTGTCTACATAAAATACTATTTTTTTTTGTTTTTAACAAACAGTAACTACAGACTATGAGATAAAATGATACCATAGTTATCACGCATATTTCTTCCTCTATTTCATCTCCATATTCTGATTTTGTCATATTCTTTTATGCATTTTCATTGTACAGAAACAGTAGTTTCATCTTCATTCTTCATTTAAATGAATTTAAAACTCACTACTAGTTTTATACTATGACTTTGCTACATTTTTTGGGTGGCCAGATTTGCTTGTCAAGTTGTTTCTTTAAGAAAGGTCATGGATTTTAATTCTCTGGGGTTTTGAATGTTGGAGGATGCTACAGCCTTCATTCTTGGTAGAAAATTGGGCTTGGGTCACACAGTTTTTCCTTTACTTTCAAAATATTACTACATTGGCTTCCAGCATTGAACGCCCTTAAAAAGTTCTAAGATCAACCTCATTTTATTTTTACCTTGCAGGTGGTTGTATTATTCTGCCATAATGCCTTAACTTTAAGTACAGTACCACATCAGAGTCTATTGCACCCAATTTTGGTTTCTGAGTTTTTTTATTGAGCAGTTCTACCTTCAGCACTATTCTATTACTGCTATAACAGATTACCATAAGCTTATTAACATGAAACAACACAAATTTATTATCTCTTAGTTCTGGAGATCAGAAGTCTGACATGGTTTCACTGGGCTAAAATTAAAGTGTTTACGAGGGCTGTGCCCTTTTCTGGAGGCTGTAGTGGAAAATCAATTTTCTTGACATTTTCAGCTTCTAGGGGCCACCCACATTCCTTGGCTCGTGGCCCCTTCCTTCATCTTCAAAGTTAGTGACATTTCATCTCTATGACCGTTCTTCCATAATCACAAATCCCTCTGACAACAGCTGGGAAAAATTCTCTGCCTCTAGCAGTGTATGTGATTAGATTGAGCCCACCTGGATAATCGAGGCTAATCCTCCCACGTCAAGGTCCTTAACTCAATCTTGTCTGAAAAGTCCCTTTTGCCATGTAAGGTAACAGGTTCCAAAGAATATGAGAGAGCTCAACACGTAACTCTTTGTAATGACTGATATTTTGTGAATTTTATTTTTTTGTAGAGATCTTGTTCTTGTAAAGAACAAAAAAGTTATTTTTCAAAATATAGAAAAAAGCTCATTCTATCTTTCATTCTATCTTCATATAGACCCATTGCATCTTTTCATAAATCTAAGATACATTATGTAACCTTAGCAATCTTATTTTTTGTCTATTTTGAAACATTTAGCTATTTCATCATCCTAGGAATTATTCTGTCATTGTCAACCAATTATTTGAATCTTTGTTAAAAAGACTAAAATAGTATGAAAATGGAATCAGGTTGGAATCACCTACAAGGATGATATGACAGTGAAACAAATCATCCTTCAGTCTTATTACGTTGCTAAAGTATTGCCGTATGTTTGAAGAATGTATAAAAGAAATCTGGAGACATATTTTTTGTAATTTTTTTAAAGCTTTCATTAAACACTGTTGAGAATTTAAAATTTTTAATTTTTTCTCCATAATGACAATATATTAATGGCAGAGCAAGACATTTCACACTTATTAGATGAAGCAGAAGATGAATGCACAGAAATAGCAGAGCTCTAGTTTCTAATGATGATGGTGAAATTCACCATAAGCAAAATCTCAATGAATCTGCAGAGTTTGATGTTCTAGAGTTCTCTCAGACTCAAGAATTGATGAGTCAACAACATATTTCTAAGAAAAAAGGGAAACACTGCATTCTCTTCTACTTGTCATTCAACAGAAAGGATTTTATCTACATATTTTACTTCATTTTGCTGAGGGGACATGTATCAGAATTCCTTCATCTTTTGTAAAATTTGTGCACCAATATTTACTTCATATTGTTTATAAATAGACAAATACTAAAGGCAGGTATTTGTGGAAAGATGATTTGAGGAATTAGATGATGTAGAGATGGAAAAAAGTATTGATATGAACATTCTAAATGGTGTCTATAAACTGAAAACTGAAAATATTTACAATTATGAAGCAAAGAAGATGTCCTTTTTCTCTTTAACAAAATTATGAGCCATCAAAGTTTTCAGAAATACTGGGTTTTGATAATGCAAGTACAAAATTTTTAAAAAAGAAAGAAAATGACCTGGAAAAAATAATAAGCCATAACCCATCACAGATAACCTTGAAATCTGGGATCTGTAGGTACAAGATTTATAAATTTCGGGTTCATGCATGCCTGCTTATAAGCATTTAGTCGTATTCAAATTACACCGCACATTTTTGATGTGGAGATAAATATATTTCGGGGGGTATATAAATATACTCCTATATGTGTGTGTATGTGTTTGCGTATGTGCATGTGTGTGTGTCTATACCTCCAAACCTAGGGTAATATGGGATATTAGGATTTGATATATTTAAATTCTTATTAAATTTCAAATTAAATTGCTTTTCACTATCCCTTAATTCTTACTTTTGCAAGTTATATATAAAAGTGATTGATGGGCCCGAGATAGTAAATGGTGATGTTGATTTTTTCTATTAAGGTTAAACACTCTTTTTCATCTCCTTGAAGTTTCAAACATAGATTTTTTATTTCTATTTTCCCATACATAACTTTTACTGGAATAGACTATGCCTTTATTTGGTTCTTCTTTCATGTTTCTATATTTTGGTTTCTCACCTTGTCACTATCTTTAGGTCTCTCACTGTCCTCTGTTTCCAGCATCTTTAAAGGACATCTCCATGTACTTTAATCTCTGTTCCCACTCCACCCCTCTGCCCCATCACCAGCATCCCTTAAGCCTTCACCTATAACATTAGTGCAGTTTTCAGCAATTTACTTTATTGTTTCTGTTACTATTTTAGTTTTGTTTATTTGTTACAATTTTAGTTTGGAATGAAGGTATTTCTGTTCTTAACGTATTTATGGTTATTTAGCTCTGGAATCTCTTCTTATACCTATATGTTATTTTATCATCTTATCTTTGGTTTCTTGCTTCACAGAATTAATATTCTTTTGGGGAGGCAATAATTGTTAGTAATTTTCTAATTTATGTATTAGCTCTGAATGAATTAGTTATCCATAATTTTTGTTTATTTGTTCTCACTTTAATTTTTTTTTTGTTGTAGGAATTTTGCTTTTGCCATGGTATTTATCTCATACATACTTAACAAGAGCAATTCGCTATATGTTTCTCCACAATTTAATTGTTTCAGTAAGAAAATAAGAGGTTTTTAATTTACTATATAAAATTTTAAAGATTTTTACAAATTAACATGCTTCTTTATGCTTGTGTTTTATAAAATAAAATAGACATTTCAAAGATTAAATAACAGATTCAAAGTACTATAGGTGGAGTGCATGATTTTATTAATTTTTTCATTTATTTTTCTCCATATTCATCTATCTTTTTTTGGTCCTGTGCACAAAATTCCCTATCAGTGTAGTACCTAATGGCCCTGAGCAGTAATGGCTCTGGAATCCTATCACGTCAACTATAATATCTGATGACTAGTGTGGCAGCTAAAAGGCTGGGCATGCTAATGTCCTTTGTATTGACTTTTCAGTCTCCTTAGAAAGCTGAAGTCCTAATATTTATCTGTTCTCAAGGTCATTGACTTTGCCCTCAATTTTTAGAACATCACTGAGAGGGGGGGAAGAAGAGAGGATGAGAGAAAGAGAGAGAGAATCTAATTTAATAAATATTTATCTTATACCAACTAAGTTCCAAGCATATATAAACAAATACATGTAAGTTTGTTTATATTTGTGAGTTCGTGTATATATTCATAAAGGCAGGAACTCTGATTTAACTACTATTGATTCCTCAGTGCATAACACAATGCTTGGCACATAGTTGCATAAAATAAATATTTATTAAACCATCTCTCTTTCTTTCATTCATTATGGCCTGCAGTAAAAAATAAGCAAAAGCCATTTTGAAGCTCTGTGATACAAGTTATAACTATGACTAAAAATAACAAGCTAACCAAGATAAATGAATGGATTTAAAAAATGAACTATTTATTTTGTGATAATTATAAATTCACATGCAGTTTTAAGAAATAATATAGAGATATCCTGTATCCTTGACCCTCAGTGGTAACATATTGCAAACTATAGTACAATATCACAACAAAGATACTGACATCCATATAGTCAAGATACAGAACAATTCCATCTTGACAAGGATCCCCATGTTATCCTTTTATAGTCACATCTCCTTTCTACTCACCCCCAACCCTTATTAACCCTGAACTGCCATTAACGTTTTATTCATTTCTGTAACTTTCTCATTTCAAGAAAGTTATATAAATGGAATGACATAGTAATCTAAGTTGTTAAATTTATGTGTGTGGAGTTGTTTGTAGTATTTCCTTATTATCTTTTTGATACCTGCAGAGTGTATAGTGACATTCTCAATTTTGTTCCTCATATTGGTAATTTGCATCTTCTCTCTTTTTTCATTGCTAATCTTGAAGTATACCAATTTTATTGATCTTTTCAAAAAATCAGGTTTTTGTTTCATTGATTTGCTCTATTTTTTTTTTGTTTTCAATTGTATTTATTTCTGCTATTTATTATTTCTTTTATTTTCCTTGCTTTGTGTTTATCTAGCCTTTCTCTTTCTAAGTTTTAAGGTGGGAATTTAGATTATTGATTTGAGATTTCCCCTTTTTCCCAATGTATGCTAGGAATTTGTTTCTCAGCTCTCTTTTAGCTGGGTTCCACAAATTTTAATACGTCATATTTTTATCCTCTTTCAGTTCAACGTATTTTTTTTTACAAACTTTGAGACTTGCCCTTCAACTGGTGGATTATTTAGCAGTATGTGGTTTAGTTTGCAAGTATTTGGAACTTTCCTGTTATCTTTCTGTTATTGGCTTCTAATTTGATTCCAGTGTGGTTTGAAAACACACTCTCTATGATTTATGTTTTGAAAAATTTGTTGTTTGTGGGTCAAGATATGGCATATGTCCATTGACCCTTGAAAAGAATGTGTATTTTGCTTTTTATTCAGTGGAATGTTCTATAAATATCAATTCAATTCTGTTTGTTAATGATGTTGCTGAATTCTTCTATATCCTGGCTGATAGTCTGTCTAGCTGTTCTATCAATTGTTGAAAAGGGGTGTGAAATTTTCAATTATAATTATAAATTTATATATTTCTCCTTTTAGTTCTATCAGTTTTTGCTTTACATATTTACAGTGCTGTTGTTTGGTACGCACATATTAAAGATTGTTATGTCTCCTTGGTGAATTGACCATTTTGTTTTTATATAATGCTCCCCTCTGTCTCTGGTAACTTTCTTTGCTTTAAAATCTACTTTATCTGCTATTAATACAGCCACTCCTGCCTTCTTTATATTAATGTTTGTACGATATATCTTTTCCTCTTTTAATATCAACATGCCTATATCCTTATATTTGAAGTGAATTTTTGTAGACAGCATATATTTGAGTCACATTTATTGTGAAACATTGTCATAGGTCACTCTGCCAATATCTGCCTTTTAGTTGATGTATTTAGACCATTTACATTTAATTCATATGTTAGCTCATATGCCGCCTCACACTTTACAAATGTACCAGAGTCTTTTCCCACTTTACTCAGTTATTTACACTGCTGGAGCCAGTTTTCTTGTCTCAGTGCCTAAATTAACTGCTTACTAGCCATCCCTGACCTTTCTCCTTATGTCTGGTCTCAAAGTGGCTTCTGCAAGTTTGGCCTTCTTGAACTGCTGTTATCCCTTCAAGGAACACTGTTTTCTCTATTTTCTTATACATCCAAGTACAGAAATACAAAAAATACAAAAAAAAAAAAAAAAAAAAAGATTGGCATCCTGTTATTCCTTAGTGATGTAAATGTGTGTGAGTGTGTAATTTTTAAGTATTGTGTCAATGGTAGTGCCTTCTCTCCTTTCACTTTAACTACTACAAGAAATACAGTGACTAGGATTTCACAACTGTTCTTTGACAAACTTTGCTACTGTCACACATTAAATTGAGTATGTATGTCTGTTTTAACATTCTGTGTCACATTCTATTTATCCACATGTTTTGGTTAAAAATTTTAAAATATGAAATATAACTTTGTTTTGGGAGGGGTGTGTGTGTGTGTGTGTGTGTGTGTGTGTTTTATTGGGATTTTTGAATGATGACAAAAAGAGTCCACCTAGAATACTTACCTCAAAATTTAGTTATTTCTTTTCTTGCTTTTTGCACATTTCCATTCTCTTTAATTCTAAATCTCTAAAAGTGTTTCCGTAATTTGAGATGCTATAAAGACTCACAAGATCAACTAGTTGTAAGAGAGCAGAAAACACAGTGTTGATTTCTGCCTCTGATACTTCCCAGATGTTTCATCTTGGGCAAGTCAGGAGCCTTTCAGAAGCTGTTTTTCCCTGTGTACAGTGGAACTAATGATATTGACCTAACTGGATTATTGTGAGAAATGCATGATATGATGCATTTTAAACTTCTCTGTGAGCAAGCCAGTGCTGTTCAATTATAAATTATAAATATGCAAACCTAATTTAAGGGGAACTACTCATTTTCTCTATTTCTTCTTATGCTAAGTTATAAGTCAAAATATTTGGAAACAAATGAGGGAAGATCTCCTTTATTTAGACATCTGGAACGACTTTCCTTGTCACAATTCCATGGGTTGGAGGAAGCTGATGAAATTGAATTTCCCTCATATCGATTGCATCAAAGATTTCATTAGGAGAGTTCACCCAGTGGTAGAATTCCCATGACCTATTTATCTGATCATGGGTCCCATATTTGTGCTGTAAGACCATGGTAGGCCCTAGGCAGTCTTCCTTTTTTAGGATCCACCCACACCATATAAATCATATTAAAGTGCACTCACAACTCACCATAAAAGCAGTTTTTGATGTAAAGATGGAAAGCATTATATAATTTTGCTTTAGAAATTATTTTCTTCTATAAATTTATTTAAATTTTTATTGCATATGATTTATCAGCCATCATCCTGCATTTTAGGAATTCTTGAGAAATGACAAAATCAAACTTAAAAATTATCTAAAATGTTACTATATTAGTACGAGCTCTAAATTTAACAAATAATGAAATGAGGTTGATATGATGTTATGTTTTATTGACACTTAATCAAGATATCTTTATTTTATTTTACTTTTACTTTTTATATATTTGAGTACATGTATTTTGGGGATGATCTCAAACATTTTCCTAGGATCTTTAAGATACCATAGTTCTGAGGCATGCAGTCTGGGTAAAAGGGATCTCAGGATTGGCTCTTCAGTTAAGTATGTGTCCTTGGAAATTTTGCCTAATGTTTCTGGACCTGCCAGACCTCACTGCTGTGTTGGAGGAAATAAATGACTCAAACATTTTCAATATCAACATCTATGTATCTCTATTCTACCATCCAACTCCTTATGTGTGGTAGGCAGAAAAATGGTCCCCCAAAGATGTCCCTATCCTAATCTTTGGAAGCTGTGAATAAGTTACCTTACAGGGAAAAAGAGACTTTGAAGATATGATTAAACTAAGGATTTTGAGATAGGGAGACTATTTTGGGTTATGTGGTTGGGCCAGATAATCCCAAAGGTCCTCATAAGGGTAAGAGAGACATAGGAGGGTCAGAGAAGGAGATGCAATAATAGAAGCCTAGGTCAGGGTGATGCTACTCCTGGCTTTGGAGATGGAAGGGGAACACAGTCAAGGAATGTGGGCAGCCTCTGAAAGCTGGAGAAGGCAAAAAGTGGATTCTCTCCAAGAGCCTCCAGGAGAAACTCAGTCCTACTGACATCGTAATTTTAGCCCAGTGAGATATCTGTAAGATAAGTTGGTGTTGTTTTAAGCCACTCAGTGTGTGGTCGTTTGTTACAGCATCAACAGGAAACTGATAGAGTTACGTGTCGTTTGCATCAGGTAAAGCTCTTTTGTGATCCTAGGCATCCCCCTCCGTCTTTGCTATCACCTTTCTTCTTTCCTCTTGACCCCAGGTTCTACTTGCCTCAAACTAAAATTCAGATTCCTCTATGAATGCTCCCACATGCTGCCCTTTGAGGCCCTCTGTGTTATTACACGCAAGTTCCCTTTCCTCTTCTCCCTTCTACACCATCTTTCCTTACGTTCTCCCTAACAGTTCCTACCACAGCACCTCTAGCTAACACTGAGGAGGAAGTTTACTCTGCATGTGGCCTGCGGCTGGCCTTGAGCCTGCCAGCTGGAACAATGACACTTCTTTGAAGTATCATTGTTCAACTTCCAAATCAAGAGAAAATTTCACACCATTAATATAAAAGTAATGTTTTAAATATCTTGTTAGCTCATTGCTTTTCTGCCTCCACCTGCCCTTAGGAATAAAGTGGATGCCTGGTGAAGGTGTGTCATGTTCAGCCTGGACCTTCCTTTTCTCCTGGCACAACAACTGAATTTTTTCAGGTAAACTCATACTTGAAAAGCCAAGCCTCAACCACAACCTGAATTTGCCCTGGAGCATTATTTGTCAATCAGGACAACTGCATTTTGTTTTTGTTCTGTCATCCCCTCCATGCATGAACCTGAGCAGGTATTGACATGGTCCCTGAGTGCAGGCAGAATGGGAAGGCAGGGGAGATGTTGGGAGACTAGGACCCTTGTGAAGAAGGGCATGTTCAAAAGACACAAGAGTCTGGAAGGTGGTAGGCAAAGAGCAAGCAGGGAGGGCACTTAAAAAATTGTGCTCTTGAAGGTTAAGTAGTCTGAATGATGTCCAGGTACAGGTGTAACCAATGTAGTGGGCAAGTTACGCAGAAGAGTAATGGAGGTGACCAGAATTCTGATGTCTGAAGCTGCCATGCAGTAGGATCAATGGGCAACAGTTAGCTCACATACTGAAGAACATTTAAATTTGGTTTTAGCCAATCTACGATGGTCTCTTTCTCCCACCTTTCAGACAGTGGCTTGAAGTCATTTAAATGCCTCTCAGTGCCTCTAGTGTATTATAATTTTATCCCTAGGTTGTTGTTTTTTTCTCCATTTTTCCACATGTCTATCTTCATATAATAAGAGGGCTCCTAAGATTTAGACAGGAAACCCAACACTTGGATAGTAGATCAGTTCAAAGAAAACTCATCTCTATCTGGCATGCAAACATTCTGAAACAGCTATTTGGAAACAGACATACCCAGATTATTGAAGAGCAGTAATTCAATGAGGTGCAAACCATGAAATGGTTTAATTTTTCTCCAATCACTGCCTTCAACTGCACTGTTGTGAATCTCTCCTTCAGGTCTTTCAGGGGCATCTGCCACAAACCTTATACTTTATCTACCATTTTTAAGCATAAAAATTCCAATCCAGTTTAATACAGTTTAAACCTTTGGTCTTACATCTAATTTTATGCTCCCCTCCTGCCCTCCCCCCCAGGGTCTTCTGTTGAAGGACACGAACAGGGAGGGTCAAGACCTGCTTTGGGTCACCTCTTCTTCACTCTTCCCCACCCCCAAGTTCTTTACTGCCCAGTGCTGAGGCAGGAAAACTGCAGGACATGGATAATGCAACTCTGGTATTGCACTGTTACATTCTCCCATGGTTGGCACAGAGCGGCCAGCAATGCCCTCTGTGTGGGAAATGTCTAATTGCTGATCCTCCCATGGGCTCTCCTGTGCATCCTCCAGGGGGCTCAGACCCTGGGGCCAAAGATGTATTCTGGGAAGACCTCTGTCCTCCTAGCCCCCTTCCCTGGAGGTCTACCCCACAGTTTTTTCTGCTGTTGTTCTCTCCAGGTGACTAGCCCTCTTAGACACGATGAGAGACTCGTAGAATGGCCCAAGCATGATCCCTGAATTGTGTCCATGTGACTAACGAGAAGCTCATGCATTCTTGCTACGGACTGCTTAATTTTGTCCACTTTCCAGTTCTCTCCCCATCTCATGTGCTCTTCCTCTCAGATAAGCATAGGAGCAGATCCATTGGAGAATGAGCTGTGAGTCTTCTCTTGTCAAAAGTATCCCAAATCTCTGCAAGTGATCTTCTTGGGGACCTGAGTTGATTTAGAGCAGGGGTGCACTCCTCTCCTCTCTCTCACAGCAAAGGAGACGGAAATGGAGCAGTATACTGCCAAATCCTCCCTCCCTGTCCTTCTGGTGCCTGGGGGGATAGCTAAGTACAACAAGACAAGTTTGTTCACTCTGAATAAATCCAGCAACAGGAAGTACCCCAATTCTTTGATATTTGATTGTTGATCTCTTTGTCCTCAGCTTTGGTTCCCAAATTTCAATTTCAAGGTCACAAGAAAAGTCCCTTCAATGTCCTGTTACATGAAGATAGAAAGAGTTAGAATAATTGTCACGGATTGGACTCTCCAGAAGCAGATGCTGAGACACAGTGTGGGGTGCAATATGCTTTATAGGAATCAATACCTATTAAAGAAATGGGAAGATAGCAGATTTGGGCAGAAGAGGTTTAACTGAGATGTAAGACTGACAAAGTCTTGGCCAATATGTCAGGAACTGTGGATTACACAGATCACCCTTCAGAGGGTGAAATCAGTTGGGCCTGTTATACCCCTTCCTCACACAATCACTGGGTGTGGGAAGCCTAGGAAAGGTGTGCCTTTGGGTGAGGACTTCTCTGCAGCTGAGGCTGACCTTGAAAGAGGTGAGAACTGGAGCCTGTCACTGACTACACTTCCTCTAGCTGGGCAGCAGGTGCTTCTTGAAGGGGAGTCTTGGTGGTACTTCTCCATATTTGACACAAAAGACAATTAAAATCCTCCTGCTGTGCCCAAAATTTGGCTGATATGTATGTGAGAAACCATAATGCAAAACTAATCTACTAAGAAAAATTACTAGACTAACTTGGATGCTCTCTCTTCCTATTCATGGAAAACTAAATTTATAACTTAAGCACGATAGGATGTTTAGAAGAAAAGAGCATGGTCAGTGTGGTTGGGAAAAGCTTACACCAAAACCTAAAATGACAAAGTAAGAAAGTCACAGTCGGTTCTCAGTAAGATAGAAAAAGGAATTTAAATAGACTTTACACAGCACATTTCTTATAGAATCTCTTCAAAACAACCATCTTTCAGTCTTCCAGAGCATGACTAGCAAACATGAAAGTAATGAAGTCAGCGTGACATGGGTCTCCAGCTGTGGCCACTGGGGAATAAAATAAGTACATTTTAAAAACAGACTGATTCACCCTCATCAGTTGGAATGCAGATCCCTGCCAAGTATGGCCAGGGAGAGGAAGATATAAAACTTGTTTGTTTATATTATGTTTTGGATCCCCATGCAAAAGGATTTATGTGATTTGAGCAAGAACAGCAATTAATTTTCATGTATATCTTCCTTGGGTTTTCTCTGATTTCCAAAAAGCACTGGATGCTCAGTAGAGGAAAGCTTTTCTGAGCAAAGAGATTTAAGCCTTTTCTAATATGATTTTTGAATCACAATCATCCTTTTTTTTTTTTTTTTAAATATGACCAGTAAGGGGATCTTAACCCTTGACTTGGTGTTGTCAGCACCACGCTCTCCCAAGTGAGCTAACCGGCCATCCCCATATGGGATCCGAACCCGTGGCCTTGGTGTTATCAGCACAACACTCTCCCGAGTGAGCCACGGGCCGGCTCCTTGAATCACAATCATCCTATGCAGACTTGATCAATTGTGTGGTTTTCACTTGCCTTTATGTACTGTACTTATGTATAAATATATTTGAACTGCTAATATAATCACTTGTTTACACACTCTTTGTGCATTCATGGATGAAATGAAATGTACATGAGGTCTCTCTGAGGATTTTTGCTACTCTTAAGTTTGTCTTCTGAGCATCTTTGTATTAGTCCATTTTCTGTTGCAGATAACAGAACACTGAAACTGGGTAATTTATAAAGAAACAAATTGTTTTTCTCACAGTTTTGAAGGCTGGGAGAGCAGGGTATCACATGGCAAGAATGGCAAGAGTGCTTTTACGTGCTCACTTGCGCTCCTTATAAAGCCACCAGTCTACTGCCTGATAACCCATTAAACCATCAGCCCACTAATCCATGAGTGGATCAATCCATTCATTAGGGCACAATCCTCATGATCCAATCATCTACTAAATGCCTGCTGTAGATTAGATGCCCTCCCAACCTCTTCAAAGTTTAATTACAGTAATTGAAAGGTGGGGCCTTGAAAAGGTGATTAGGTTATAGGACCATGCCATAGTGAATAGATTAATAATGGTGGTCAGGGGTGTGTTTCTGAGGGCTTTAAAATGAGAGCACATGAAGAGCTCTGTCTTTCCTCTCTCTCTCTCTGCTCAGCCATTTTCTAGCACGTGAGACCTCTGAATTGCTGTTAAATCACCACCAAAGAAGACCCTCACTAGATGTGTTCCCTGGACTTCGGATTTCCCAGCCTGCAAAAACTGTAAGCAATATATTTCATTTTCTTATAAATCACCCAGTTCCAAGTATTTTGTTATAAGCAACAGAAATGGACTAATACAAGGCCTCACCTTTCAAATATCATATTTAGGATTAAGTTTCAACATAAATTTTGGTGGAGACAAACATTCAAATCATAACAATCTTCGAGTAATTTCTTTACCTGGCAACTGAAAAGTGGTCAGTTTTTGTAAAAAGTGGTTATTTTGAGAGAATGGGAAGGGGGATGGTTATAAAAAAAGGATGCGATTTATACATGTCATATGCCTCAGGGCAGAAGTATGCATTAGATTTTGACAGGCTAATGGAAATAAATGAAAGGAAGTAGAAAACAAAAAGAAAAATGGTCAATCTACTGAGCTTATAAGAGAAGTGATGCCACACAACAAAACAAGCAAACATAAATTTGACTTAGTATTCTGAGACCTCATTAAAAAATGAGTTGTATCTGACAGATGTGAGGTTGGATACATTTTTAATCTCAGCCATATGTAGGCAGAAATCCTACTAAAACAGTGCTATTTCAAGCAGTTATATCTATGAAAATGCATTAGAAATAATGGATCTAGTTCAAAGATGAGAGGTAAAATGAATAAATAGAACCTTTCTATAAGTTTAAGTGAGATGCCCAACAAAGAATTGTCAGTAAGAGATATCCACTGTAGGTCTTCAGTAGACATTAGGATTCCTGTACTTTTCCGTTTAATTAATTAATTTATTTCTTAAAATTTATACATTTATTAATATCATTATTTTTTTTACATTCTAAGATGTTGCTGAGCAGTTGAGGGGAAGGGGGAGGGGGGAACGAAATAGTGAGGGAGGAGTAGGAAGGAGAGGGGACTTGGTCAAGGCCCATGGCAACCCCCTCATTCTGGCAGGGGAGACCAGGGAGCTTCCAGTGGCAGCTCAGTCATTGCTGGGCTGTGTGTGCAAATGTCAGGGGGGTGTGGCTGAAGACATCGGACCCCCACCGCCCTGGCTTGAGAGCCCAGAGCACTTCTAGTGGTTGCTCAGTGGTTATCGCTGGGCTGGTTGCAGTCATTGGTGGGGGGCGGGGAGGGTGCCTGAAGCCCTCAGCTGCCCACTGCCCCAGTTCAGGAGCCTGGGGCACTTCCTGGAGTGGCTTGGTGGTGGTTGTTGGATTGCGTGTGGTTGTTGGGAGAGCACGGCTAAGACCCACAGTCCTCCCCACTCCCTGGCTTGGTAGCCCAAGGGCCTTCCAGTCCTTCTAGGTTTTATAGGTATTCTTTGGTAGTGTTAGACCTTTACTAATTAATATCAAATTTTGTCTCTGATCTGTGGGTATTTTGTTTTTTCTTTCAGTTCTGTGTTGGATTATTTGCTGTTCCCACTACTTAAAGTCTGCACTGGAACTAATTTGTTGTCCTTTTCTTACTTCTAAAATGGGGAACTTCCTGTGGATACCAGCACTTGAGCCCTGTGGTTGAACTAAGTTGCTGTGCTGCTGCTGATTCCCTGGGGAAGCCTTTTTGTGCAGCTCAGGTTTTAATGGTTGACCTTGTAAACACTTCCGGGTCTTGTGAGGTCTGGTACACCTGGGTTGTGTGGAAACTCTGGTCTGGGCCTGAGTCTTTTCAGCAAACTACACCCCCCTACCATTCTATATTCCTGACCAATCTCCACTGAGTGGGTCTGTGCTGATTAGAGGGCAGATCACCTGTCCTTGCTGTGCCGCAATATTCCCCTGGTGGGTCTGTCTCCCTCACTGCCCACAGTCCAAACACTTCCAATAAGACGGGCCATGCACTGGTCCCTTGTGATGACTCACTGGCCTCTGAGTGGCTCCTTTTTTTAGTTGTCTGTGTCTCCTTGCTCCTATGTGGGTCCATGGGAACCCTGTTGGTGGTCTTGTGAGCCTGAGGGCCACCAAGGCCCTCTTCTCCCCTGCTGCCTCCAAGCAACTTCATCTGAAGGGCACAGATGCGGCTTTTGCCAGCTCTTGCTCTGTGCACTCACCTGCTCCAGCCTTGAAGCAGCTGGGGCTTGAAATGGTGGAAGCGGTCCCTTCTTTCACTCATCCTGGCTTCTCCTGCCTTCATGAACTCCCTAGGTCTCTCTTCCTCTTCTCCTGTCCTCTAGTGGCCCCAGCTTGTCTGTTGTTTTTTTTCATAGTTGTAAACTGGTTGATTTGTGGAAGAAAGTGATGCTGGGGACTGTCTTTCTGCCATCTTGACTGAAGCCCCTTTTCCACTTAATTTAGATGAAAGTTGTGTTACTGCACCTTGACATTGCAGTAACCTACTAAACCTTTTGTTTTTTCTTTTTTTTTCTTTTTTTTTAAGATATAACTCTAAATAACATCATGAATAACGAATCTTTATGACTGGTTATATCATGTCAAGGGAAACCCTCTACATCTCACCGACCTAATATCAGAACGTCTGATATTATATCCAATATCAGAACTAGACCAGGGGAAGAATTATTAGAGTTTCCTAATGTCAAACTGCTTAGCTTCTTGGTCCCCATCCAAACACATGGAAGTCAAAACCTTTAAGAGCACTTATAACATCAACTCTAATAGCAGTTATATTTTTACTACAACTAAGTAACTAGTTTAATCCATTGTTTTGCTACATTAACTTGCTATGCTATGGTTTGAATGTGTTCCTCAAAGTTTATGTGTTGGAAGCTTAACCCACAATGCAACAGTGTTGAGAAGTGGGACCTTTCAGAGATGATTAGGTCATAAGTCTTATGCCTTCATGAATGAATTAATGCCATTATCACAGGAGTCAGTTCCTGATAAAAGGATGAGTTCACTTATACTTTCTTGCCCTTCTGCCTTCTGCTGATGTAGCACAAAGGCCCAGGCCAGATGTGGGCCCCTCAATCCTGGACATCCCAGCCTCCAGAACCACAAAAAATAAATTTATTTTCTTTGTAAATTACGCAATCTGTGGTATTCTGTTCTAGCAACACAAAACAGACTAAGACATTCTATAAAACAGCTGCTTTTTCTCCTCAAATTAGCTGAGTATGAATCAGACAGATTAGGCAGGCTGTTTATCTTTACCGAAGACCATACTCTGATGAAGGGATCACAGAGTTTTTTCTTGCAATTTTTTCTTGGAAAAACAACAGCAAATAAAGCTGAATGTCTAACTTACTTTAACTTGGGGTTTTTAGAGACTTTTTAAAAATTTTAAAAATATATTATGATTACCTGTGTATTATATAAATAATTATACATTATATAATATATGATATATAATCTATGTATAAATTATATATATTTATATGTAACGTGTATAAAATAAAGGTCACAGTGACTGCTGACACTGGCAAGGCAGATGTAGAAGTTCTGTAGTCAATTATTATTTTCTTGATCATTGCATCTTGGGTTTGCAAATAATACAAAATATAAAGTGAGGTAGTCTGTGGAGATATAATTAAAGAAATGGAGCCATTTAGCATCTACCACTAGCCAAGTGGCTTTTGCCAAGTTCTTTAATCTTTCTGTGGCTTTATTTCTTTATCTGTAAAAGGTGTACTTATTGTGAGATAATGCATAAAATACATGTAATACAATGCTTAGCACATAGTAAGAATGCAATAAATGGAAATTTTCAATAAATCAAGTCCTATTACCAGATATGTGGAAATTAAAGAGACTATTCATCCTATACTAAATAGAGAGAAAGGTTAGAGCAGTAAGTTAAATGGACAGTTCCCCATAGCATTGCTCTCTACTTTATAAGAGAAATAGTACTTACAGGTCAAAACTCCTACAATCTTAGGTTGAAGTAAGATAAACATGACATAGAGAAAGACCAGTAGCTGCTAATATGGCTGATATCACAAGGTGGCAGTTTGTTAGTGAGGTCACTAGGTTCTGGTTTTGTAAGTGGAAAAATTTTATTTTATGCAGAACAGAATAGATTGGATTGTCTAGAATAGATTCACACTGAATAAAGTGACAAGAGGTGGATATGTAAATCAAAATGCCAGTGTGTTAATTTGCCTTCTCAAGTACTGAAATACTTGAACTCTCTCCGTTGAGGGTATCAGTAGTGAACAAAATGTGTGGTTTAGTGAGAGGAGAAGAAAAGGCATTTAGAAATGGATGGTTTTGAAGGGGTCTATCCCCTGGACCAGGGAAAAAAATATTACAAACTTTTCCCATAACGAAGTCAAGTCCAGCTTTCTAATTAATAGAACACTCTTTCCTACTACAGTTAGGGTTTTTCCCCATTACTTGAGCTATGTGAAGTCTGCTAAATTTGTGCTTCTTCATCTCATAGTTAACTTTTCTTTGAAGATAATTGTGGCAGATTGTATTTTCTCAGAAATGGCTGCAACACTCTCTCCATCTCATGTACTATTCTTGCTAGTCCTCCACTAAGAAATGGAGTTGATGTCTCTTCTTTCTTCAATCTGAGTGAACCCTGTGACTGCTCTAAGTGATGGAATATAGCAGAAGTGATATGGTGTAGTTTCAGATGCAGCCTTTTATGGGCATGGCAGTTTCTTCTTCCTGACTCTTGGTATACTCACTCTTAGGATGCTCCTCTCAGACCTCAGCTACCATAGGGAGTCTGGTTGCAAACTCAGTTGAGCTCCCAGCCAAGAGCCAGCATTAACTGCCAGCCCTGTGAGTGAGCCGCCTTGAATGTCCAGCCCATGTTAGATGACCCCATGCTCCATTTGACCACAAATGTATGAGAGACTCCAATCAAGAGCTATCCAGTTGAGGGCAGTCAAACCATAGAACTGTGAGAAATAATAACAAATTCTTGTTTTTAGCCACTAAGTTTTGTGAGTTATGTTATGCAGCAATAGATTCTAAAAACAATCATCTACTGTCCCTCAATCCATCTTTTGCTTTGAGTAGGTTAGGATATTAAATAAGCTTTGTATTCTTTTGTATTCAGTTAATTCTTTGATGACTTTATCAATCACTCTTTATTCATTGATGCAACATATATTTACTGCTATCTTATATCAGATGTGTTGGAGCGAGCAGGACTGAAGCCACGTTGGAACCTAAAACTGCCTGGGCTGCAGTGGGGGTTGGGGGGGTAGGATTTTTAAAAGGACAGTTTTTTTTTTTTTCTTCACTCTTTCTTCTCACCCCCCTGACTTCCTTATCTTGTTTCCTAAATAGGAGAACAAGATGAGAAGCTAATCAGTATTTTGCAAAGCTAACAGTTCTTTCTCTGAGACTTGCAAAGTTGTGAGACATGATCAAGACCAGATGACTGGAAGATGACCTTGGGCACCAGCCAAGTCAACCATAGCTCTGAGAAGCAAAACTGCACAAAACACTGCAGAAAAGATGATTCTACTGTGGAACAAATCAAAATCTCGCAGTGTCCTGAAATAACAATGAAGATGAGAACAGAAACCAGATGAGGCCTTGAGAGACCTTGTACCTGCCTCATAGACATGGACCCCGCATAGCTTATGTATCCTTCTCTCCTGCTTTTCACCTCCCACATTACATTCCCTCAATACCTCTTTAAAAACCCCTCAGTAAATCTGAGTCTTTGAGATGGCTTTAGCCTGGCTATTCTTCAGTTTTGCCATGAGGAGATGGTTTTAGTCTGGCCATTCTTCTTTAGGTTTACTGGAGAGATGGGTTAGCCTAACATCTCTCCACAGGTGACCAGTACTCCTGAATAAAACTTGACTTCCATTTTCACCAACATTTGACTTTTGATTGGTTTGCTTTTGTTTGGGGAAAGGCAGCCAGACCGTTGAGACTGGTATCAATTTTGGGGAGTCTCAGCCAGGAGCTGAGTGTGCCCTGTAACAGGTATTGTTCTATAAGTGACAAATTTCCTTCCTTCACAGATCTTATATGTTATCTTAGTGAAGGAGACTAACAATAAACAAGATAAATAAGTTACAAGGGCTAAGAAGAAAAAAATAAAACACGCAGAAGATAAAACATGCAGTATTGAGGGATGAGGAAAGTGCTGCTGAGTAAGATAAGAAATCTCTGAAGTGTTTTATGCAGAGGAGTGACACCAGACTTACATTTAACAGATACAGTATTCAGTATTGTGTTGAAAATAGATTGCAGAGAGGCACAAACAGAGAGACCAAGAAGGAAACTATTGCAACTCTGCAGGTAAGAGATGATTGTGTCTTGGGCTAGAGTGGTATTTGATGAGTGTCAGAGGCCTTGGCTTTGATTTTACTCCACTTATAAGCTAATATGTTAAACTGTAACTGTTTCATAGATTCTGGCAAAGGACATGAGACTCTTGGGTCAGAGACAAATGACTTTATAACTCACAGCATAGCAACCAGCATGAGCTTCATATTTGTGTTGGTTCCCCTTGTCCTGCCAAGTCCCTTGGAGGCAATTTGGACAGGCCCAGATGGATGCCACATAATTGGTGGGCTGTGTAGCAGCTGAGGAACACTGAATTTAGGAAATCTATCTCTTTTATAGCAGAAGGTAGTAAGCAAACCTGCTCTTTGCCCTAGAAAGTAACATTGCCCCGTCCCTTCAGGTTGCTCACTGCAAACATAATCCTGAGAAATGTTCCAAATAAAGAGTTGTCAGGGCCTTTCATTCCTTGCATACCTAGCAAGAATGCACAGGGACTCTAAAGTGGTTTCCCTGGTAGGTTCAAGTGAGAAGTGGTCAAATTCTGGATGTATTTTTAAAGTAAAGATTTGTCAGGGGCTTTGATTTGTGAGATGTTTTTCTAAATCATCCAGCCACTTATTAGTTTAACTTCCTTGAGACCAATTTTATCTGCAACTACTGGGAGTACTTCATATTTATTCCCAGCACATGGAATACGTCTTATAACTGTGGAGGGAAAACTTCTTCCCTGCCTACTGAAGTTTTGCTGAAAATGAACTGACAAAAGGAAGATTAATAGGAGAAAAAGTCATTCGAAGTTTATTTAACATACCCAGGGAAAGTCATATCCAATAACTCAATGAGGTCCAGGCACTTATATACCCTGCTTCATAGGGAGAGGGAAGATGAGGGATGTAGGAGTAAATGGTTTCAGGACAAATGAATGAGCCCAAAGAACAATGGCCTCAGATGAAATTCCTCTGAGCTCTGGAGGAGATGGCAGTAAGGTGAGGGGTGGAACTTCACTGTATGCAAAAGTTGTCTTACTTTGCAGGTAAAGTCCCAGGTACTCTCTTAGAGCTGCCCTCAGAATAGATGAAAAGTCTGTCTGAGTGTGATGTCCTGGGCATAGAGACTTTTAGTCTTTTCTCCACTGGTAGATTTTTTTCTGGTAACTTGATGAAATTTCTAGAGAGGGGATTTTAAGACAATTGCATTTCTTTTGGAAGAAGTTTTCTCTGTAAAATAAGGGAATTCAATAGAAAGTCTTTTCTGGCACTTCTGGAAAGAAAGAGGATTAGAGAGATGTGGGGGCAGGGGGAAGTCAGAGAGAGGCTTTGACTCTGATGCCTTTCAATTTTCTTCAATTCAAAGCACTCAGCATGGCAAAGTGTGGTGTTTTGTGGTACAGCCCAACAACATCATTCTATTCAACTTTAAACTTTGAAATAATATAGTCAGGTCACAAAATACTTGAATATCTTCAGATGAAAAAAATACATTAAACATCTGAATATTTTACTGTATCTCAAAGTTGTCAACTAGTAAAATAATGAACTAGTAATATAGTTTATAAAAGTGGAGAAATAGTCATTTGATTTTTTTCTAACTATAGAAATCAGTATTTTCTCCTTTCAAATTCTACTACATATATCACCTGCTTCTAAAAGATACCCACATTAGAGCTTCATTTTGCATTTGTGCAAATTTCCAATACCCTTCTTTAACTTTCCCAGGGATTCAAACAAACAAGATAATGCTAACATTATCAGGAAAAATCTTTATCAAAAAACCAAATGTACAAATGTTATATAACACATTTTCCTTCTTTATATAACAAAGATAATTAAAATAATGTTCCAGTTTTTGCATGCAACATTTCAGCAAACTGAAGGGTGTCTGAACTTCTTAAATTAGTTTTTCAAGCTGTGTAAGTTTTTTAGTTCTCCAGATCACAGTTATACCTAATCAATAAAGAATAATTAAAGCTCAAACTGCTAGAGTATGATCAGTAGAAAACCTAGTTTGTATGTTCCATTGAAACATACTGTGGTTCTCAATACTGACAAGACATCACAGTCACTCAATGCTTAGAAAACAACAAAAAGAATACCAGTTTCCAGACCAGTCCTGGAAAATCTGATTCAGTTGGTTTTGAATGGGTCCAGGCATTAGAATTTTTAAAAAAGCTCTGTAGGTGAATGTAAAGTTCAACCTGGATGAGTACCACTGCTCTATTGAATTCCAAAATACCACTCCCCCAAATTTAGTCAGTGCTGCCTAATGCATTATGTCCTTAGATATAGTGGAAATAAAATGTTCCCATAGAGAGGCAGTTCTCAAGTATCCTGAGTCTATTTTTCTTTTTTCTTTTTTTAGTTATTAGAACTTTTTGTTTGTTTGTTTGTTTTTGTTTTATTTTATTTTACTTTTTATTTTTATTGAATCATAATTGATTATACATATTTTGGGGGTTCTATCTTGACATATGTTGATCAAATCAATATTACTAACATATAGATTGTTACAAATTGTACTTATTCTTTATGCCCCTTGTCCAATCTCTTCCCATCTCCCTCTCCTTTCCCCCTCCCACCTCTGATAACCCTAGATTTCTTCTCTTCCTCTGAAAGAGTAATGGTTACTCTGTTGATTTGAGGATATGTCCTACGTGGAGAGGTGTGTTCAGGTCCCCCAATACTATCATAGAGCAGATGCCTCTTCTGTCACTCTGGAATGGGCTTTGTGGAGAGAGACACTCTTCTTGTCTTTGGTCTCTGCTGGTGGCTCTCCTTGTGTCAATGCACTCCAGTGGCTGGAGGACCATCTGCATGGTGGTTGTGGCGTCTAGCTGCTTTCATGGCAACTGTGGTTATTGTGGTGGTTGTGGTAGGACACCCACATGGAGGTGATGTTTTTGGCATGCTCCTTGGTGTTGGGAGTGTGCCTGATTGTGGGAGGGGGGGTCCGGTCCCCAGATCCATGCCTTAGGTCTCCATGCAGGCCTCAAGGCATTGGTAGTGTGACAGGTTGTTGGAGGGGGATCCAGCCCTGGCTCCATACCTCAGGTCCTCAGGCAGGCCCTGAGGCAATGGTGATGTGCCTGCACCAGAACTAATTTTTTGTACTTTGCTTACTTCTAAAATGGGAGAACTTCCTTTGGGGACCAGTACTTGAGCTGTGTGGTTGAGCTAAATTGGTGCTTTGCTGCTGATTCCCTAGTGAAGGCTTTTTGTGCAGCTCAGGTTTTAATGGTTGACCTTATAGGTACTTCCAGCTCTCCAGAAACCTGGTATACCTGGGTGATGTAGAAACTCTGATCTGGGCCGGAGTCTTTTCATCAAACTGCATCCCATGCAATTCTATATTCCTGACCAGTCTCCTCTGAGTGGTCCTTCACTGATTAGGGTGCCGGTCAGCTGTCCTTGCTGTGCGCCAGTGGACCTGTCTCCCCCACCACCTGTGCTGCAAACACTTCCCATGGGACAGGCCATGAGCTGGTCCCTTGCGATGACTCACCAACCCTTGAGTGCCTACTTTTTTTCATTTGTTGTGGCTCCTCCCTCCTTTGTGGGCCCACAGGAACCCTATTAGTGGTATTTCTGGCCTGGAAGCCACCAAGGCCTTCTTCTCCCCTGCCGCCTCCAAGCAACTTCATCTGAAGGGCACAGCTGCAGCTCCTGCTCTGTGCACTCAGCAGCTCCAGCCTTAAACCAGCTGTGGCATGAAATGGTCGGAGTGGTTTTTTTCTTTCTCTCATTGTGGCTTCTCCAGCCTTCATGAACTCTGTAGGTCTCTCCTCCTCTTCCCCTGAGCTCCAGTATCCCAAGCTTGGCTGTTGTTGCTTTTTCATAGTTGTAAATTGGTTGATTTGTGAGAGAGAGTGATGCTGGGGACTGTCTATTCTGCCATCTTGACTGGAAGCCCCTTCTTAGAACTTTAATAATAATTAGTTTGCCCTTTGTGCTCTTTCTCTCTGTGTGCCCTAAAACCTCCAGATCTAAAACTCTGATCTATGCAGGTTACGGCATCTTCCAAATGTTAATAATGGGACCCAGACCTGACCAAGCTGGTGTCTATTCTACCACCCATGATCCACTTGCAATTGCCTCCAACATCTCAATTCTCTGGCCTGTATGAATCCAAAACCTTCTTCAAGATTTCTGCAGCCACTTATAGGACAAACATTCTCCTGGTCTCTTCAACTTCTTGGCTTGAGTAGCCTCTGCCAGCAACACGTGAATTGCAGCATTAAACTCAGTTCTTCTTTGGTGCTACATCTACTGAACAATCCCTTGCATGGATATTCCTGACCTTTATGACACTTTACTGACCACTTTGAAAACTAGGGGAATGGGTGAGAAGTGTCATTCTGAGAGAAACTGCTCATTGCTCCTTAATACACATTCTGTCTTCTTTCCTGTTAGTAATTCATCACTTTTTTCTCCCCCTCCCCCACCTCAAGGAATGTCTCTGTTTAGAAAGACATTCTTCTTCCTAAAAGAAATGCTGATGACAGTTGTGATAATATAAACACCGTTAAAAATTTTTTAAGACAAGAATTGGTATATATTAATTATAGTGTTATAAACATCAAGCATCTTCCTTTCTTTAAAATATTTTGCTAGGATAAAATCTTATTTTTCTGTATACAAATATCTTCCAGAATTTGAAAATAAAGGCCAAAAACTATGGAATTTGACTGACTTGTATATAAACACATGCAAGCTCTTTGGAGTTTTATTTTCATTTTATTTCAACATAAAATAAACTAATGCTGATGCAACAAGGGCTGCCATTTTGGCAGTACTAATTACCATAGCCTATCACCAGTTACCAACGTGTCTGGTCTCAGCATTTTTTTTGTTTTCAAGATTGCTTAGCTTCTTTTAAAATTGAAATTCTGTGATTGTTTGAGTAAGTTTGTTATTGAGTGATGATAGAATTGAGTGGTCTGGTAAATAAGAGAATTTGTTTTACCTGGACGATTTTATTTATTTATTTATTTTTATTAATATTTGTATTTTTTTACATTCTATGATGTTGTTCCAGAGCAGTAGGGAGGGAGGGGAGAGAGGAAAGGGGAAGGAAATGGGATGGAAAAAGGAGGAAAGAGGAGGGGTGGGATTGATGCCTGTGACACCCCCCCTCACTCTCACAGGGGAGAGCAGGGGCTTCCAGTAGTGGCTTTGTCATTGCCAGGCAAGGTGCTGATGTCAGGAGGGTGTGGCAAAAGCCCTCACCCCCACCACCCCAGCTTGGGAACCCGGGGCCCTTCTTGCCGTGGCTCTGTGGCTGTTGCTGAGCTGGTTGAATGTGTTGAGGGGGTGTGGCCAAGACCCGAGGCCCCCACCTTTGGGACTGGTTGTGGGTGTTGGGGGGGGGCATAGCCGAGGACCCCAGCTCTCCCCCCTTTCTGATTTGGTAGTCCAGAGGACTTCCAGTCCTTTTAGGTGTTGTAGGTGTTCTTTGGTGAAATGAGACTTTTACTAATTAATATGAAACTTTGTTCCTGTTTGCGGATACTTTGTTTTTTCTTTCAGTTCTGTGTTGGATTATTCGCTGTTCCCACCCCTTAAGCTCTGCACTGGAACTAGTTTGTTGTCCTTTGCTTACTTCTAAAACAGGGGAATTTCCTGTGGGGAGCAGCACTTGAGCTGTGTGGTTGAGCTAAGTTGCTGCTTTGCTGCTGATTCCCTGGGGAAGGCTTTTTGTGCAGCTCAGGTTTTAATGGTTGACCTTATAGGTACTTCTGGGTCTAGTGAGATCCAGTCCACCTGGGTTGTATAGAAACACTGGACTGGGCCTGGGTCTTTTCATCAAACCGCATCCCATGCAATTCTATATTCCCGACTAATCTCCTCTGAGTGGTCCTGTGCTGATTGGGGCACAGATTGGCTGTCCTTGCTGTGCCCCAGTGTTCCCCTGGTGGGACCATCACCCCCACCACCCATGCTCCAAACACTTCCCATGGGATGGGACCTGCACTGGTCCCTTGCGATGACTCACCGGCCTCTGAGTGGCTCCTTTTTTTCAGTCATTGTGGCTCCTCGCTCCTGTGTGGGTCCATGGGAACCCTACTAGTGGTCTTGCTGGCCTGGGGGCCATGAAGGCCCTCTTATCCCCTGCCACCTCCAAGCAACTCCATCTGAAGGGCACAGCTGCAGCCTTTTCTGGCTCCTGCTCCGTGCACTCAGCAGCTCCAGCCTACAAGTGTCCAGGATTTGAAACAGTCAGAGCAGTTTTTTTCTCTCTCTCATTGTGGCTTCTCCTGCCTTCATGAACTCCATAGATCTCTCCTCCTCTTCCCTTGAGCTCTAGCGGCCCCAGCCTGTCTGTCCTTGCTTTTTCATAGCTGTAAATTGGTTGATTTGTGGGAGAGAGTGATGCTGGTGACCATCTCTTCTGCCATCTTGACCAGAAGTCCAGAAGATTTTATTTATGACAGAGTGTTAACAAATTAAATAACCATTCAATAACCATTGTTAACAAATTAAAGCATACAAAAATGTCTGCTTGTGATTATGGTTGCAACTTTTTAACCTCCATCTTCTATTAGCAAGAAGATAGAGGCTTTCTACCTCTTCCCATGATTTTTTGTTCTAAGCAACAATTAGGCTAGAAGGAAGAGGAAGGGAAGAATTAGGGCGTTGGGGGTAGTCTGGTGGGAATGATGATGCTGAGGTGTATTTTAAGAGGGTAACTTCAGAAACCAGATCCCCCAGGTTCAAAGCACAGTTCTGCCCACTTGATATTTGTGCAATCTTGGGTAAGTTGCTTAACCTGTTCATGTTTTGGATTAGATATCTGTAAAATAAGGACCATGAGAGTCTCCACCTCACAGGTGTATTATGGAGATTAAGTTAATACATCTAGTGTGCTTAGGATATTGTACGAGCTAAGTAAATGACAGCTACTATCATTAAGAAACTTCGACCAGGGTTAATACCAGCTGAAATTTCAGTTTATGTGGGCTGAGTCTGATACATAATATCCCATCACCTCTGCAACTGAGAATACCAATTAACAAAAGTGACACATTCTATTATCCTAGAGATGAAATGCAATCTCCTTTGTTATAGAAAATTTCCTCTTACCCATACTTTCTATGGAAGATTCACTTACTTTAAATAAGAGTGAAAATTCTTAAGAAGACATCTGTTTAGCCCTACGAGTCATATATGTCTTCATATTCACACACAGGTAGCATGTACTTTTTATGTTTTCAGCCACAAATATAGCAGATAATGTTATAGTCACATCTTATTCTGCATTAAATATCTGATGTTAACAGAAAAGAAAAAAAGAAAAAATGATTGCGCTGTTGGAGTGAATAATTCAGAAATATTTATCAGCTCTTATAATCATCTATAATATATCATGCATCATTGGCCCTTATGAGTTTTTCTCCCATGTCATTTAGTGGATTTTGTAGTTAGCATTTTTAGAAAACCAAACCAAACATTTAGTCGGGTGCACGATTCTCACTTATCACTGATGCTGCTTTGTGGAAACTACTTTTGAATACTTAAGAGAAAACACTTATAATCATTCTCACTGAACCAAGCTTGAATATCAGCTTAAAGGGAAATGACCCATTACCCCAAAATAATGCCTTCACAAGTGGGAACGGTCCAATGCCTATCTGGACATGAACTGTCAAAAGGGATATACACAGCGGTTTCAGCATTTGAGGGAAGGCGGATTATTGTATCACTGTATAAGGGGGTGCCCAACAGTAACAGTGATAGGAAAAGGGGCAAGCTCTAACTGGCTCTCATGGTAAAGGCACCTGCAGCCCTCTAAACCCCACTGCCTGCTGAAATAAGAGAAGTTTAATCAGTTTTCAGACTTACAGCCACCCTTTCGTGTAAAACCAATTCTAACTTTTGGCGTCTGCATGCTTCATTTCATGTTCCACACAGTAATTTTCCTTATTTTGCAGAATAGTGTGAACTTCTACTGTACTGTCACATTTTACTATGCATTAAGCATCTGCTACCAATGACTAAACAACACAGAAAGCAGGATTATGCTGTCAGACATAATAATTCAGAAATATTAACCAGCTCTTATAATTATCAGAAGTTCTTCATGTGTAATTGGCCCTCTATGTACATTTTGTACTTCTGTGTAACTCTCTGCATACCAGTATAAGGTAATACTGCCTAATCTTTCATGTAACTAACTGAGTTAATTTGGCTAAATGAAATCAATTCATCAGTGATATAGTTCCTTTCCACACACACACACACACACACACACACACACAAACACACACACACACACATATATACTGTACAAAACAACTATTTCAAAACAACACCACACACTGGTTGCATACAGTAGCAGATGAGGAAAGCTATTTTGCCTTAGGCAAACCTGAGAAAGGAGGAACATAAGCCATGTTCAAGGCATTGCCTGTGAAGTTAATGTCTGGAGCTTGGTTTACTGTAAGCTTCAGTTTGAGACCATTTGCTTCTCTATTTAATTAAAACATATTTGTCATCTGCTGTGACTCTTCACCTTTACTACTAGAAGACTGTTCAAATCTGCTTTATACTTGGTCTTAAGCAGCTTAATTGCAATTCAGACATGTCATTACCAGGGGAGGGCCGGTCTGCAGGATCCTGAGCTGAAGCAGTGAGCACTGCTCAGAAGTTCTTGTTTTCATAGTATCCTTATTTGAGCATTTCAAGTTGAGAGACAAACTACTGTGTTGATTCCAGACAACCTTCTCTTTAAATATTTCACTAATTGACATTGCACTTTAAATTTTTTTATGTAACATTTTTACATGCCTTTGCAGTGTACTGTTCTCTTTCCTTGCCCTTAACTGCCCTTTCCTGTGCATGCCAGTATATCTGAGAGGAGTGACTGCTTTTCTGGCTGGTCATTTTCTGCTGTTTATATGAAGTGGGGTTCGAAATAATACAAAATTGCTAAAAGCAATTGCTAAGTAGGAGTAAATGTGCTCTGAGTGAGGAAGGAAAGTTTACCGAGTATCAAAGTGAAGGAACTCCATAGTTCCCTCTCTTTGATGCATCTCTGAACTGCCCCAAGTCCTTTTGGTTGCTTTCTGTTCCTTAACTATGTTTCGGATGGATAAAGGTGCTGATATTTGAGCTCTGGATAGGGAAGATGGAATATTCCCAGTAAAGAAAGCCCTTTCTCATGTTGGAGGAAGGATCAGTGAGTGCTTCTCCCAACAGTGATTAAGAGTTCTAGAATCATAGTGGGTCTGCCTGTCACTCATGAAGACACACTTGGAACTGTCAGCACAAGGGCTACTTCCTATCTGTATTTCTTCATAGTTGATTGCATAGACTAGCCTTTTTTTCCTATGATAAGGTTCCTGGTGAAAAGAAAGAGGGAAGTTCCTAGAATGCAGGATATATTATTTCAGAGATAAGAATAAGGAAGTAGAAGATATGACGAGCTCATTCGTTTGGCAAATCTAACTCCTGATAAGAAGTGGAACAGCACTTCATTAAAAGAATTATTTAACTTCTTTGAGACTCAGTTTCCTCATTTGTAAAATGAGAATAACAGCACTCAACTAACAGAGGTTTTCTGGGGATTAAGTGAGGTATGAAAAGCACTAAGCAGAGTTTTTCAAGATGGCGGCGGCTGCGGCGGCTGGCTCGGAGTAGCTGAGGTGGAAAAGGTGGCCACTGGGCCTCAGGCAGCCGGGAATCTTGTGGACCTTCCTCTCGCCATCTCTTAAGGGAGGACTGCTGCTGCTGACCGGTCGTGGGGGGTGACCGCCTCTTTGCCCCCGGCAGGAAAGGCTGCCTCATTTACAGACAACAGCTTTGAAGTGTGGAGCAGGAAAAGAACTGTTTCTTAGCTGCAAAAGCGAGTCTCGAAACAGGGAACACGGCGCCAGGGCTGCTGTGGATGCAGCCAGGATCCCGGAGGCTGGAGCCACGCTGAAGGCGGCCAGCTGCCCTATTCAGGATTTGAGGTTTCAGACCGGCATTAAAGAAGATTCCTGGGAGCGCCCGAGCCACGCCGCGACTGAACAGCCCGAGGCGGCAGCGGCCGAGAACTGGGAAAGGCGGCAAACCAGAGACAGAGAGCGAGCACCCGACCTGGCACAGCACTGTGAGTGATCCCTGGCACAGCTCTGTTCGGGGGCTGGATGCCCACGCGGCTCCTGCCTGCACCACCAGGCCACTCACCGCCCGGTGCTGCCTCCATTTTCCCAGGTGCGGGCAGCTCCGCCCTGCTCGGCCATCACTGAGCCCTCCCACTTGCTTGGCCTGGCACGGGGGCCTCCGCTCCCACTCCCTCCGCGGTTCTCTGGCGGGGCTGGTGGAGGGGGTGTCCCGGGCCAGTGTCGGGATGGCAAGGAAGTACGGGCAGGCCGACTGTCACTCCACCATACCCTGGACTCCGGCCCCAGGTAAACTCCCTGTTACTGGGAGGCAGATACCATCTCTGCGGCCACCAGTTTGGAAAAAAGCCTAACGAATTTCTGGTTGGGAATAGTGTGGTAGGAGAGTTCCCAGGTCCGCTTGAACCTGCCGGAGACCAGGCTGCAGGTGGGCGCTAGACTCGGTTTATACTGGGGGGATACAAAGGTGAACAAGACCCGAGAAAGACCTACATAGTGCTACAAAGGCACCCAGAGAGACCAGTCGTCTGTGCCCAGCAGAAACCTGGTAGACTTCCTGGGCAAGGCGGTGCCGAGCAGGGTCTTGATGGCCCAGCTGATAGACGAGGGGTGCAGAAGACACGCCTCAGCCCAGCACAGTGCACACAGAGTGGGGAGACGTGCAGCCAGGGAGGGGGAGACTCGACAGAAACCACACACCCGGTGGGGTCGCCACTGCACGATCTAACAGCCTGGGCCAGAGTACACGGAACAGGGAGAAGTCCTGCACAGGAAGTGAAAGCTCAACAGAGATCACACACCCTGTGGTACGTGATCCACCAGCCCAGCAGAGTCCAAGCTGACCAGAAAGGTGGCTCCCCGGAGAAGCCCAAGACCCGAGACAACCACACACACAAGGCACTAGAGGCCAACTGAGCAGTCACGGAGGGAGCCATACGAAATTGGCAACCACAGCAACATCCTAGTTAGTCATTAGTCTCAAACCGGTGAACTGTGAAACCCCCGGCCACAATGAATAAACACTAAAAAAAAAGATACCAGAAATACAAAAAATCAAGAAAGTACACCACCAAAAGTTAATAAATCTCAAACTCTAGATCCTATAGAACAAGAAGCCCTTGAAATGACTGACAAGGAATTTCGAGTGATAATTCTAAGGAAACTGAATGAGATACAAGAAAACTCAGCTAGATATCATGATGAAATGAGGAAAAGTATACAGGATCTGAAAGAGGAAATGTACAAGGAAATCAATGTCCTGAAAAAAGATGTAGCAGAACTTGCTGAACTGAAGAAGTTATGAAACGAAATAAAAAACACAACGGAGAGTTTAACCAGCAGGCTTGTCGAAGTTGAAGAGAGAACCTCTGAACTTGAAGATGGGCTGTTTGAAATAACACAAGCAGACAAAAAGAAAGAAAAAAGAATCAAGGACATTGAAGAAAATCTGAGAGAGATATCAGACAACCTCAAGCGATCAAATATCCGAGTCATGGGTATTCCAGAAGGGGAGGAAAATGGAGATTCCATTGAAAACATATTCAACAAAATAGTGGCAGGAAACTTCCCAGGTATAGGAAAAATCACAGATCTTCAGATCCAGGAAGCTCAACGATCTCCAAACGTATTCAACCCAAAAAGACCTTCTCCAAGACATGTCATAGTCAAATTGGCAAAACTCAGAGATAAAGAGAGAATCTTAAGAGCTGCAAGAGAGAAGCATCAAATCACCTATAAGGGAGCCCCAATCAGGTTAACATCAGACTTTTCATCACAAACCCTAAAAGCTAGAAAGGAATGGGATGATATTTTCAAAATACTAAAAGACAAAGATTGCCAGCCAAGAATACTCTACCCTGCAAGGCTATCCTTCCGAAATGAGGGGCAAATAGTATATTTCTCAGACAAACAAAAACTGCGGGAGTTCACTACCACAAGACCACCCTTACAAGAAATCCTCAAGGGAGTACTGGGTTTGGTTCCTGAAAAATAACTACCACTGCCATAAAAACCCAAGAGAAATCTAAACCCGCTAGTATAATAAAAATGGCATTCATGAAGAGAAAACAAGCTAACAAAAACACTATGTACAACCTAAGGAACCAACAAACACAGAAAACAAACAGTAAATCAGAAAGCAAGGAACAAAAGACACCTAAGACAACCAAACAACCAATAAAATGCTAGGAATAATCAACACCTTTCAATAACAACTCTTAATGTAAAAGGCTTAAATTCCCCAATTAAAAGACACAGACTGGCCGACTGGATCAAAAAGCAGGACCCAACTATATGCTGCCTACAAGAGACCCACCTCACCCATAAAGATTCACATAGACTAAGAGTGAAAGGATGGAAAAAGATTTACCAAGCAAACAGAAAAGAAAAACGAGCTGGAATAGCTATTCTTATATCTGACAAAATAGACTTTAAACTAAAAACCATAAAAAGAGACAATGAGGGACACTACTTAATGATAAAAGGACTGATCCATCAAGAAGACATAACAATCATAAATATGTATGCACCCAATGTTGGAGCAGCCAGATTTATAAAACAAACTCTATTAGACCTAAAGAAGGAAATAGACACTAATACCATAATAGCAGGGGACCTGAACACCCCACTGTCAATATTAGACAGATCATCTAGGCAAAGAATCAGTAGAGAAACACAAGATCTAAACAAGACTCTAGACCAATTGGAATTGGCAGATATCTACAGAACATTCCACCCAACAACCTCAGAATATTCATTCTTCTCAGCAGCACATGGATCATTCTCCAGGATAGATCACATATTAGGTCACAAATCAAGTCTCAATAAATTCAAAAAAATTGCAATTATCCCATGTATCTTCTCAGACCACAATGGATTAAAACTAGAAATTAATAACAAACGAAACTCTGGAAAGTATACAAACACATGGAAATTAAACAGCATTCTACTTAATGACATACGGGTCCAAGAAGAAATCAAGCAGGAAATCAAAAAATTTCTTGAAACTAATGAAAACAATGATACATCATACCAAAACCTGTGGGATACTGCAAAAGCAGTATTGAGGGGAAAATTTATTGCATTAAACTCTCACTTCAGAAGAATAGAAAGATGGCAAGTGAACAAACTAACACTTCACCTTAAAGAACTAGAAAAACAAGAACAATCCAAACCTAAAGTTAGCAGACGGAAAGAAATCATTAAGATCAGAGCAGAACTGAATGAAATTGAAAACCAAAAAACAATTCAAAAGATCAACGAATCAAAAAGTTGGTTTTTTGAATAGATAAATAAAATTGACAAACCATTAGCATGGCTTACAAAAAAAGAAAAGAGAAGACTCAAATAACAAAAATTAGAAATGAAAAAGGCGATATTACAACTGATTCATCTGAAATACAAGGAATCATTCGAGACTACTATAAACAACTATACACCAACAAATTTGAAAATCTGGAGGAAATGGATAAATTTCTGGACACACACAAGTTCCCAAAACTGAACCGTGAAGACGTAGAAAATTTGAACAGACCAATAACAATAAAGGAGATTGAAGCTGTTATCAGAAGGCTCCCAACAAAGAAAAGCCCAGGACCAGATGGATTCACAGCAGAATTTTACCAAACATTCAAAGAGGAATTGACACCGATTCTTTACAAACTATTCCAAAAGATTGAAACGGACTCAAATCTCCCAAACTCATTCTATGAAGCAAATATCATCCTGATACCAAAACCAGGTAAATATATAACCAAAAAAGAAAACTACAGGCCGATATCCTTGATGAATATAGATGCAAAAATCCTCACTAAATTACTAGCAAACAGAATACAGCAACACATACGTAAAATTATTCATCACGATCAAGTGGGATTCATCCCAGGGATGCAAGGTTGGTTCAACATACGCAAATCAATAAATGTGATACACCATATTAATAAACTCAAACACAAGGACCATATGATCATCTCTATAGATGCTGAAAAAGCATTTGATAAAGTTCAGCACTCATTCATGACAAAGACCCTCTATAAGTTAAGTATAGAGGGAAAGTATCTCAACATAATTAAAGCCATATATGCCAAACCCACAGCCAATATCATCCTGAATGGGGAAAAGCTGAAAGCTTTTCCTTTAAGAACAGGAACTAGACAAGGATGCCCACTCTCCCCACTCCTATTCAACATAGTGCTGGAAGTACTAGCCAGAGCAATCAGAGAAGAGAAGGAAATAAAGGGCATTCAGATTGGAAAAGATGAAGTCAAACTGTCCCTGTTTGCAGATGACATGATCCTATATATCGAACAGCCTAAAACCTCTACAAAAAAACTGCTGGAATTGATAAATGATTTCAGCACAGTAGCAGGATACAAAATCAACACACAAAAATCAGTAGCATTTCTTTTCTCCAATAGTGAACATGCAGAAAGAGAAATCAAGAAAGCCTGCCCATTTACAATAGCCACCAAAAAAATAAAATACTTAGGAATTGAGTTAACCAAGGATGTGAAAAATCTCTATAATGAGAACTACAAACCACTGCTGAGAGAAATTAGAGAGGATACAAGAAGATGGAAAGATATCCCATGCTCTTGGATTGGAAGAATCAATATAGTGAAAATGTCCATACTACCCAAAGTGATATACAAATTCAATGCAATCCCCATCAAAATTCCAAAGACATTTTTCTCAGAAATGGAAAAAACTATCCAGACATTTATATGGAACAATAAAAGACCACACATAGCCAAAGCAATGCTGAGCAAAAAAAATAAAGCTGGAGGCATAACACTACCTGACTTTAAGCTATACTACAAAGCTATAATAACCAAAACAGTATGGTACTGGCATAAAAACAGACACACTGACCAATAGAATAGAATAGAGAATCCAGAAATCAACCCACACACTTACTGTCAGCTGATCTTTGACAAAGGCACCAAGCCTATTCAGTGGCGAAAGGACTGCCTCTTCAGCAAATGGTGCTGGGATAACTGGATATCCATATGCAGGAGAATGAAACTAGATCCATACCTCTCGCCGTATACTAAAATCAACTCAAAATGGATTAAGGATTTAAATATACACCCTGAAACAATAAAACTTCTTAAAGAAAACATAGGAGAAACACTTCAGGAAATAGGACTGGGCACAGACTTCATGAATACGACCCCAAAAGCACGGGCAACCAAAGGAAAAATAAACAAATGGGATTATATCAAACTAAAAAGCTTCTGCACAGCAAAAGAAACAATTAAAAGAGTTAAAAGACAACCAACAAAGTGGGAGAAAATATTTGCAAAATATACATCTGACAAAGGATTAATATCCAGAATATATAAGGAACTCAAACAACTATACAAGAAGAAAACAAGCAACCCAATTAAAAAATGGGCAAAAGAGCTAAGTAGGCATTTCTCTAAGGAAGATATACAAATGGCTAACAGACATATGAAAAAGTGCTCAACATCACTCAGCATCCGGGAAATGCAAATCAAAACCACATTGAGATACCATCTAACCCCAGTTAGGATGGCTAAAATCCAAAAGACTATGAACGATAAATGCTGGCGAGGCTGTCAGAAAAAGGAACTCTCATACATTGTTGGTGGGACTGCAAAATGGTGCAGCCTCTATGGAAAATGGTATGGAGGTTCCTCAAACAATTGCAGATAGATCTACCATACGACCCAGTTATCCCACTGCTGGGAATATACCCAGAGGAATGGAAATCATCAAGTCGAAGGTATACCTGTTTCCCAATGTTTATCGCAGCACTCTTTACAATAGCCAAGAGTTGGAACCAGCCCAAATGCCCATCATCGGATGAGTGGATACGGAAAATGTGGTACATCTACACAATGGAATACTACTCAGCTATAAAAACGAATGAAATACTGCCATTTGCAACAACATGGATGGACCTTGAGAGAATTATATTAAGTGGAACAAGTCAGGCACAGAAAGAGAAATACCACATGTTCTCACTTATTGGTGGGAGCTAAAAATTAATATATAAATTCACACACACACACACACACACACACACACACACACACACACACACACACACAAACCGGGGGGGGGGAAGAAGATATAACAACTACAATTATTTGAAGTTGATACGACAAGCAAACAGAAAGGACATTGTTGGGGGGGAGGGGGGAGGGAGGAGGGAGGGAGGTTTTGGTGATGGGGAGCAATAATCAGCCACAATGCATATCGACAAAATAAAATTAAAAAAAAAAAAAAAAAAAAAAGAAAAGCACTAAGCATGATACATGGTTTGTAATAAATACTTTATAAATTATGTTTCCAGACTCCTATTTTCCTAGAACCCATTATATTAGTGCCTAAATTAGATTTAACCCTTTTTATATTAAAATGCAGTGGCAAAATTAAATGAATAAATATCACTACCTAATATTAAATATAGTGAATATTGAGTTCAAAAGTTTCACTTTCCTTTACACCGGGCTTTAAAAAGTTTTCTGTTCTATGAAAAGCAATCTTATTGCAACTTAGAACAAATTTAGTATTTCCACAAAGAATTTAATTAATAGGGAAACATCTCAAAATCTAATTTAGAGAAAAAATCAGGAATATATGTTGTAAAATAATAAAACCATAAGACTTCAGATGTGATATGTGATACATAAATGGCAACAGAACCCCCTAAAAGAGAATATAAGTCTGAATACAGGAGTCCCCGCCCCCCCTTATCTATGAGGGATACATTCCAAGACCCCCGGCGGAATGTAATATTTTCAGACCGCTATTGACTGTGGGCAACTGAAACAGCAGAAAGTGAGACCACAGATAAGAGGTACTACTGTATCACATAATTATTCTGTTTTTTTTTTTTTTTTTGGTAAAAGAAACCATGACCCAAGTTATCAAGGAAATTTGGAAATAAAGATTAATATAGGTACTTGCCCTAAAAGATAGTTATATTTTCTATAAAGCAATAATTCTACCTATGTTTTTTCTTTTTTCTTACTGATGTTGCAATAGTACGACAAATCAATAGAACAGACTAGAGCAGTATTTATAGGTGTATATTGAGGAATACTAGGACTAGAAGTTGTGTAAAGGTATTAATTGGGACTGCTCATGATGTTTAATTTACTGATATACATTGCACATTTCTAAGAGGTTATTATAAGCAATAATTTGGCGGCTTATTTGACTTCAAACGTCTCTTAAAAGCGAATCTTGCAAGATAAATAATCTTGTTACTAATTCACGGAAAGCTGGAAGAGAAACAGAAACACATTTGTACAATAATTTAAAGTTCCGTGCAAGGGATGATGCCTCAATTCATTTGAAAAAGGGGGGATTTAATAAATGGAATTTAGGCAACTGAGTAACATTTGAAAATAAATTTCAGATCCATTAACATTTAAATTTAAAAACTAAAACATAGAAGTAATAGAAGACTAAGATGAATACGTATTGTCAATAAGTATCTGAATAGATGTCCAGCCTCATTATCAACCTTGATTATCAAACAAACTTAATCAGTACATAATTTTTTACTTAGGAGATTGGCCAACATTATGAATATGTATCCTATATTCATATACTCATAAAAACTAATCACAAGCAGAGGTCACCTTTCCTTTTTATACTCAAATTAATATGGCAAGAGCCCCATGTTGTTTGACTACAGGAAATCCAGTCTTACACCCCACAGTGTAAATCATGGGGTTAGCTTAAGGGAAGAAGTTGGGTGCGACTGGAGGGCAAGTGGGAAACTAGACCTCGCCATGTCCCTTTTCACACCTTTGAATTAGGAAGAATTTAGAACTTACTCAAAAGTCCACAGAATAATACAATGAACTCCATGGACCCAGTGGGCACAGGTCTGACCACCAACTACACACAACCTGTCCTGCCCCATCCTGTGTTATTTTGAAGAAAATATACATTCCAAGATATTTCTTCTGTAAATATTTCAGAATGTATCTCTCCAACACAAGGTATCTTTAAAACATAATCACAAAACTTATCACACCTAAAAAAAATTGTCAATAATTTTGTAATATCATTTAGTGTCTAATAAATGTTCAAATTTTAAAAAAATGGGTATTAACAAATGGAAAAAACAAATGAGTATTAAGGCACAAAAGAACAGGCAAACATTAATCTAGTAGATAGGACTCTGTAGTGGATTGAATTAAGTCCACTCAAAACTCCCTGAAGCTTGAATTGTGTCCCCCACCTTTTATGTATTAGAAACTGTGACTGTTAAGAGGGTGGGAAATCCTGTTATGGTAATTGAAAGGTGTAGCTGTGAAGAGGTGATTGGATTGTAGGACCGTGCAGTAGTGAATGGATTAAAAATGGTGGTCAGAGACGTGGTTCTGAGAGCTTTGAAAGAAGAGGCGAGTCTGTCTTTCTCTCTGCTCTCTCTGCTTCCACTATCTTGCAGTGTGAGACCCCTGGGTCACTGTCGCCACCACTAGATGGACTTTGAACTTCCCAGCCTCAGAAACTGTAAGCAATAAATTTCATTGTCTTTATAAATTATCAAATTCCGTGTACTTTGTTATAAGCAACAAAAATTTACTCATACAGACTCCAAGAATTCAGAGGCCTGGCCTCTCTCCCCTGGGCAGCTTTCCCTTATGGTCTTGGGTGTCTCCATGTCTCCAAGCTCCACGGTCACGGCCAACAGGAACACCCTTGAGCATAGCTCTCCAATCCAAGGTCCATTCTTGAAAGACATAGAGAACAGAATCTTTTCCTACTTTGTATCTGCACCATCAAAAGACCAGAACGAAAGAACAGTCTGTTCTCAAAAGCATTTAAGCCATGCTTCAGTTAACTTGTCTACGTTCATGTCCATATTATTTATGGGAGGAAGTGTAGTGTGAGGGCTGAGAGGATGGGTTTGAATCTTGCTTTGCCTGTTATCACCCAAGTGGCATTGGGCAGCTTACATCATTCCTCTGAGCTTTCATTTCTTTCTCTATAAAATGGGATTATAACATCTACCTCTTGGTTGTTGGGAGAAATAAATAAAATAATGTATATTGAGATAATGTCATAGTGATATTTTAATAAGTGGTGTGTATAATAATAATATTCTTTAAGTTGAACATATGTTAATAAGCAGAACATTTTAGTTTGAACATGAATGGAATTTCAACATAAACTCTGATTCCAGAGGTAGGAAAAGGGTACCTCAGTCATTTTTTAGTTTATTCACAAATGTGCACTTTACTTTGCAACATTTCTCTAAATACTAAATACTTGCAAAAGGGAGAAAAATTAGAAAACGTTCAAAACAAAAACACAAAAGCCTTCTTGCAAATATCACCTATATTTTTGCCCCATAGACATACCACTGAGAATATTTAGGCAAATTCTTCTCTTGTTCTCTGTCTTTGTGCCTCTTACTGTTACTGTCTGTATCAATCTACCAGGTTCCCAGAAGAAAACAGATGATAACTAATGCTGGAACAACTTATGAGACTATTTACAAAGATGTGAGTTGGTTGTAGGGAGACAAGAAGGGACAGTGCAAACAGCAGGGAGCCTGCTAGTACCTGCAAGCCTGGGGGAGGGGGTGTGTGGTTCCTGGGACCTGGAAATGGTGAAGCTGTGTGAAGACTGGGAAGAGGGTTGCCTGACCTTTAGGTGGAGAGTTAGGGCAGGCCCAGGATGGCTTTGCAGGAGCTCTGGGTATAAACTCTCCCCTCCCTCCCCTGATCTTCCTGGACTAACCCAGCCAGAAGCCAGAGGGCAAAAGACCAACCTCACTATCAAATCCACATGTCTCAGCCTCCCAGCTGCAGAGCTAGAGCTAAAATTCTATTCAGGGAATAAGGATATTTTAAAGAGTGAGAAGGAGTGAATTACTAATAATGCCAAGAGTGCTAGGACACTAAGCATAAACCAGGACTGTCCCAGGCAAACCAGCCTATGTCATCACCCTGCGAAGTAAAGTCAACAGCAAGTCCAGAGGGGAAATGGAAGATATGGTGCTATTACACACACACACACACACACACACACACACACACATGCATACATGCCCTATAATTTTATCCTAGCTCACAAATATTATATCCTTTTTTAAATTTAGGAGTCTATTATAAATCTTTTCCTGTATAATACATGTTTTTCTGAAACATAAATTATAGTTATATGAAATTACCCTGTGCTATTGTTGTGCCATAAGACTTAAGCATTCTCTCATATTTGGATGTTTAGGTATTTTCTGATGCTCCCACTTTAATACCGTAATGAACATCATTGAACATAAATCATTGGGCATATTTCTAATTACTTAATAAATAATACTTGAGCAGCTACTGTGTATCACCTACCAAAGATAAAAGATGAGTACAATGTAATTCTTACAGGTTGTAGTCAGTGGTGGAGATTTCAAACAGCAGTCTCACAAAGGAAAATATGGGACTTCATCACCGAACAAAACTGCCACCCCCTGGGGGGTGGAGAGGAGGATCAGAGTCATGACACCAGGTCACAGCTGTGGTCTTGGCCTCTAGCAGTTGTTGTCCTCCCTGGGTGCCCATGTGGCTCTGGATTCCTCTGTTTCGTGGGGTCACTCTTCCTGCTCATAGCTCCTCCATCCATCTAGCAGTCACAAGGACAGAGTGGGGAGGGGGGTGTCTTCCTTTTGTTCAGTTGTCTTCCCTTGGCAGGGAGCTGAGTAGACAGGCCCAGCTACCCTGGTTGCTTTTGGCCCAGGCTGAGGGCAGAGGTATTTCTTTCAACAGACAGTGCTTGGAAACAGAGACAAAGGAAAAACGAGTGCCTGGAAGACATTGTTGATTGAAATTAGATGTACCATGGAGTCTAGAGGGGACTGCAAAGTGACAGAGCTGAGGGCTTAGGGAGCCCGCAGGACACATTAGAGGAGAAGCATGTAGGAAAAGGTGAGGGGCATCATTGTTTTGGTGCATTTGAGAGATTGGGTTGGGGCCCATCGTCAGTCTGTCTGTTTGAAGGGCAGCTGAATTCAACTTAAAGAGCCCTAGAGAGAAAGGAAAGTCTAATGCCAGATTCTACATATCCCAGTGTCATCCCTCACATAAGCTGCCTGCAAGGACAATCTTTGTTAGACTGCCTTGACAGTCTGGCTAAATTCACTTGCACTTCTTGTCTCCCTTTCCGACCTCAGTCTTTCCCTTGGCTCACACATTCCATCTCTCTGACTTTCCTCTGATCTGCCATGCTCTCTTCCCTCACAGGCTGGGCACTCACTGTGCCTTCTGCCTGGAGTGCTCTTCCTCCAGAGCTTTGCAGAGCTGGCTCATTGCCCTACAGGTCCAGCTCAAATTCCATTTCTTAGAGAGGTCTTTTCCAACATCCCAGTTCAGATTGGCCTCCCCTGGACACTCTGTCTTATTACCCCATCATTCTCCAAGAAGAACTTGTCACCTGCTGCAGTTACTTTGCATATCTGGTCACCTGTTTACCATGCCTCTCCTTTGGCCTGTGGCTAATCTCTACCAGTGCTCACCTGCCTTGCTCTTGCTCTATTTCTCAACCTACAAGGGTGACTGCCTTAGTGCCCACCTCTGGATGGATGGATGGATGGATGGTGCACTTGTCAATCAGGTCCTTGCTCTGGAAGCAAGCTATTTAGTTTCTACTCTTACCAATATGTAGGTCTTCTAGCGAAGGATTCCTTTAATGATGTCTGCACAATACAAAATTTCTTTTGAATGGTGCAGTTCATTCCATGGGAAAGCTAATAAGTAGAAAACTGTTCTCTTTACTTCAGGATATTGATTTATTATCTTTTCATTTATAAAATAACGACACTGGTTCAGGAGCCAGAATGACTTTTCACAGGCACATTATTTGCCTTGCAACTGCACGTTGGGTTAATCGAATATGGGTATAATTTCAAATGTCAACTTTCTAATTTATGTGGAAACTTTCAATTTTAGATATTTAGTATTTGGGGCATCTCTTTTTGTTCTTTCCTTCCTTTTCCATAGCAAGTGGATCAGACCAGAGTCCAAAAGAAAGACAATGTTAAAACATCCTGGGCTGTTTATACCTGACTAATTTTCCTCAGTCCAAATATAATGTGAAATGTTGTCCTGAAAGCAGAAGCCACTTAGAGCTCATGTCCTCATCTTAGTCACTTGCCCATTTACTTAGCAGGTCTACACAGACATTCACACATACATATAGATAAATATCAGACAGCATTTATCTAGTTGGCAAATATAATAACTAGAGGGGTGACATTAATAACAATATAACTCCCAGAGCAATTTTTCAGCAAGATAAAATGAAATGGACTTTTCCCCTTGTCTTATTACAGCTAAAGACATGTTGAATAAGACCAATGTTTAGTTATGTGCTTTCTTTAATTCTTGTTAACTAATTGAATCTCAAGCAAAATATAATACAACACATACATAGGGGATGAATGCTTTTAGTCTGACACATTTATAGATAAGGACACATTCAGTATTTGAAGGATACGGGCTTTTGATGCTTTTACAAAGGGAATTGGAGTGTTTTGCTTTACTGCACTCATACCTGATCTCACTGTGGGTCTTTGTACCATTTCCTGATGCCATTGCACATCTGGATGAAAATGATTGGAGAGCAAAGACATACTGAGGAATCTTCTCTCTCTTTCCCTTTTATATACCTTTTTCATTTTTTTTTTCTTTTTTAAAGAATCACACAGATGTAACTGTAAAATCTTTATTCTAATGAGAGAGCCGAGAGCTTGGGAGAACCCACCTGGAAAAATCCTTTAATTTTTTTATGTCTTTCCTGCTTTCTTTATAGAAAGCTCATCAAGTTTATAGGTTAGGGAGAACTTAAATGAAATAGAGAACTAAAAATGAGGAAAATTGGGCAGCAACAAATCATAATAAAAATACCAGTTGAGAAGGAGAGATGGAATCAAAAAATCTCATAACACTATGCGTTTTACTGTAGGGAATAGTTAGTCCATTTGGAAGAATCTGTAATCCAGCTTTAAAAATAACTTCGTGGTGAGATTTACTTATCCTAGGTGTTTGGAACTTTTGCCTTGGTAATCACAGGACAGACTTTTTGTTCTCAGTAACAAGGAATGAATGAGAAATCTTATAGGAAAGTTACCAGTGTTATTGTCCATGGAACGAGGAAAGCTGGGATTTGGTGGCATTTTTTCCCCATCAGAACATCATTTAATGCCTTCCTTATCCTGTACATAATCTGATGACTTGTTGTAATCCCCCTACCAGGGTGTGAGAGCCTGAAGGGCAGGAATGGAGGAGTAATAACACCCTTGGGACCCCAGAACCCAGCACAGAGCCCCCTCTGCACCCCCAGTAAACAGTCAATTAAATGTTCAGTTCTTAATTGAACTTGAACCGAACTGTAATAAAGTACAGTAGATAGACAAAGATATGCATTTTGGATGAAAGAAGCAGGACTAAATCTATAAAATAGTTGGTTTTTTTTTTTCTGTGTTGCAAGAACCAAACCACCTGAGATGAACTTAGCTTAAAATGATTTATTAGCAGCCAATGATTTTGATCAGATTTTCTTTTTTTATTCTCCAGTTGCCATTTTACTACATACAAAGAGAGAGTGTCAGACTGAAGGCAGAGGACTGTGCCAGCATGTTAAAGGAAATAGAAGGGGCTGGAAGCCATATGAGCAAAGAGGAGCAGTCAGAGGGAAAGGGAAGAAGGAGCTGACATTTAAGGGCTATGTCACTTCCCAGCTGTGTGTCACTGAGAGAAGAGATTACAACTCTCAGGATTCGTGTGGTTTCAGTCTGTGCATGACACTGGCTCTAGTGAAGCATTATTCCTCTGTGGAATAGATTAATACTGTATTTTACGTGTCCACTTGCAAAGCACAGCCATAATCATAGACCATGTCCTGGGCTCTACTGCTTCCACTTCCCAAGGGGATTTTTAATATCTCACGACAGCACTTTTTTGTTTAGTTTTAAACATTTTTTTTAAATGCTGTACAAAATGTGGAATAGGAAATAAACTGAAACCTCTCTACAACCCTCACTGGGACTAGGGGTGTTCAGAGGCCGCCTGTGAGGCACTTTGTGCCTGCTCGAGTATGGAGGAGGGGAGCCAGCTTCTCCCCACAGTGAGTGAGTGTTAGGTGTCATTTCTTGGTGTTCCAGCTGCAGGACACTTGCCAGTGGAGCCGAACACACATTAGACTTCACAGGAAAAATTACGTGGTTTAAAAGATGGCACTTGGAAGTTCCCTGAATCTGGTGGTCAGGTATTTTCATTGTCCCTTCCTTAGTTCAGATCCCTGCCATCTCTTCCCTGGTTTAGGCCTCAGGCTCCAAATTGTTCTCACTCTCCAGCCTTGACAATTTGCAGTCTCTTTATATTCTCCTCCACCACCCCACCCACAAATGCCCAGACATACCAAGCCACATTTAGTTCCTCTTGATCAGTCTGTCCTCAGGGCCCTTATGCATGCTGTTCTTTCTGCATGAAGCACTGTGCTTCCTTCCCTCCCCATCCTACAGCCTGTCCTTGTGTACCTCCCTTCACCTGGAGATGAACGCATCATTAAGTTCTTGCTTCTCCAGGAAGCCATCCCCTAAACACTCCCACACCCACGAGCCTGAGCTTACTGCCCCTCCTAGGTATTACCTCAGCACCCTGAACCATTCTCAACACAGCCCCTATACCCTGCATTCAAATTGTCTGCTCACCTGATAACAGACTCATGAGATGGTAAAGTGCGGGCCTTGCTGACCAATACATTCCAAGTACAGGAAGGTCTCAATACGTATCCCATGAATGAATTGAGTGAATAGCGGAATAGGTGACTGTGTCAACATTCAAGTATGTATTTGCATCAGCAGCCTTTGTGTTTATGGATCAAAACTTACATAGCTCCTAAAAACAGTTCCGTTACTACTTTTTTCTTTTTCTGATGGGGACTGAGGAGAAAAACCTTAATTTGATCAAAATGCTGTAAAAGAAATTTATAAACCATTTTCTACAGTTTCAATAAGAGGGATATGAGTCCTGAAATAATTCTTAGCAACATCTCCTTTTATTTTCGGAAGTTTCCTAATTTGGACAAGAAATTATCTCATAGTCCCAACTCTAAATACTTTGGGAATAACAGAGAGAAGAGGAAGAATCACACACACACAAAGAACATTTGGAGGATTTTCTGTATGTTTGAAAATAGAACATGAAAAGAAAGCCAATAACACATCCCAATCCTAGTTAAAGTCAACAATAAGATTTAAATTCACTCAGAGCTTTGCACAATCATGATTGATAAAAAGAAGGAAGTGATTTTATTAGAGCTTCTTAAGAAGTCTCTATCAGTTACCCAAAGATAAATATTTATGAATTCTTATTATTTGTGGGAAGTAAGATTATTTTTAATTAACAGCTAAAAACTAATGTTTCTCAGAGTTCTTTATAAAAGTCTGGAAAGTGAGTGTTGTTATTTCAGATTGCCTTTTGTTTCTCATTCTTTCTTTTGATTGCAACTGATAATTTTAAAAAATAAATTGATATGACACAATAACTGTATAAGAACTAAAGGGTTTCTCTGAGAATGTCCTTGCTAATTCACATATGACTACACAATTTTACCACCACCACATCACTCCTCAAGACTGAGTTCAGTAAACAGTAGATTTGCAGGAGGATTCATTTAAGAACCAAGAACATCAAGTTTTTGGAAGCCAAAAAGGTTTAATTTTTGTAGACCCTTTGCTATGTGTTCATTCTTGTATCATTTCTTGAAATGCATTGAATGAGACGAGCTCATCTGTCTTTATAACATAGCCAAAAAGTCCCATGAATTAGAGGCCCTTTTTTATAGAAGTTAATCATACAATGCATGCCTGCGGTTACATAAGATTACCCCATGGGGAGTTAAAAGTTATGAAATTGCTATCCAGATCTTGATATATGAGGCCATGAATGCCATGAGGTCACCTCCTCACAGCCCCTCATCTCTCCTCCCTTTCTCTCTGTCTCTCTCTTTGCCCCTTCCTAGGCAATAGTGGGGCCACAATATAAACAATCTCATTTTCCATCCACTGACTGCTCTCTCCATTAGCCTGCCTTGTGTTCTGCTATGTCGCCTCTCTATTTTGCTGTGCATTTAAAGAGGAGTGTCACTTCTGATTTTGTGCATTAACTTTTCTGAGATCCAACCCATACTTTCCTCTGTGATGTCCGACGCATCACCCACTGCCTTCCTTAGCCCCTCTCATTGTTTTGTAGGTAGAACTTGATTTTTCTAGCTCTTGAGCAGATCAGAATCTGGGTCGACAGAACATTAGCAGGCTCTTTTACCCCTGTAAGCTTGGTATCTGACAAGCCAGGCTGCATCCTAGTCACTCATGAATTTGCCAGTCTTAATGATCCCCAAATCTTGTTGTATTTGTCCAAATTGGAAGTCTCCCTATGTTTTCTGATCAGCATTCTAATTCTGTAACTGGGATTTAAGCCTGAACGCAAGTTTGCTGGCTGAGGCTCTAATAATCTGCCTAGTTCCTGCCACTTTTTCCCCAGGGGCCCTTAAAATCCTGACCCTTGGCTGACATCCAGCCCCACATGACCAGCATCGGTCAGCATGATATCATGTTGAGCAGTGGCACCACTTTGGAACTCCTGTGACCATGCTCCACTCATAGTTGACACTCTTTTGGATTTGGTTGATCTCTCGATCAAGCTTGGTTTTGTCATGCTCATAAGACCCCTTCTTGGGAGGCACTTCTACACCCAGCTCAGTTTTAATAAGATAAACACTACTTCCTCCTCATCCTCTCTGGCTTGCTGCTGATGTTCCAGCATGTCCTTCTTCCGATACCTCTTAGGTTAGGACTCCTATAAAGTTGTACATCATGTTCAGTTCAATACACATTTATTGTTCAAGGATATGGGGGGAGGGGAGAGAAATGGATGAAATGACACAGTCTGAGCCCTTCAAGAATTTATGCCCTATGTGCAGGACAGATCCACAAGAGATAATTTTAACATATTGCAAATAAAAAAGAAATTTATCTATCAACTTACTTGAGTAATGCTTATTAAAATGCACTCTCTGACATGAACAGGCTTTGTTCCCTCCCAAGTGTTTCTCCCAGTTCAACCCCATCCCCCAACATCATATCCTTTTCCTATTTAACATTCCCTGTGTACTTCTTTAGCTGTCAGAAAAATATACCCCTGGTTTCTGCATTGATGTCACAATCATATTTGGATAAGATAAGAATCTCTTTGAGAGAGACAACCTCCCCTTTTGTAAAATGTTGCAATATTTAATCAATGAAAAATAGCCAAATAAATTGCTATTTAGTAAGGGTTGTTTTATTTATATGACATAAGAATTTTGTATTTTTTTGATCATCTAGGAAAGATTAAATTGGGTAACATTCTTATTAGCACTTATCAAGTGCCCACTGAGTACTGAGAATGCCTTAGAGCAAACGCAAAGGCAGGGCCCCATCCCATCATGTTTACAATGGGACAAGAAGTACACTTTATGATTTTCAAATTCTAGGTCTTAAGCTCTTTTTTCCCCATTAAGATAATATTTCATAGACTGATTTTCTTTATAACCTACCACCATTCATTATATCAACCCCTCAGCATTATAGCTGCCTCAAGAAAGGGTTGCATCCCTCATCTGAATATGATTAAGAAATAGTTGTATAAGTTGTGTTCCCCAGAACAAGTATTTTCCTACATTCCTATATTACTATAGTGCTTTTTTACTTATTATTTTTTCTATGCAAAATTAATACACCAGTACCCCTCTTATCCACAGGGGATATATTCCAAGATCCCCAGTGGGTGCCTGAAACCACGGATAGTACCAAACCCTACATATATTATGTTTTCTAGTATACATACCTCTGTTAAAGTTTTATTTATAAATTAGGCACAATAAGAGATTAAAATAAATAGTAATAAAATGGAACATCTATAAATAAATTTAAATAAATAATTTAAAACTTTTAAATGTTTATTTCTGGAATTTTCCATTTAATATTTTTGGACTGCAGTTGACAGTGGGTAACTGAAACTGTGGAAAGAGAAACTATGGATAAGGGGGGACTACTGCACACTCTTAGGTAGCTCTTATTATGTGCTGGGCACTGAGCTTGGCAATTCATTCTGTCTTCACTGCAAGCCCATGCAGTTCCTATTTTGTAAGCCAGGAGAGTGAGGCACACCAAAGTTAAGGCACACGGAGAATGTTGGAGACCCAGCTGGTGGGACTGTAGTGTCCACATCTCAACCACAGAACCTAGCTACCTTTCCAATGACAGCTTTAGACACTTTAATACTTGGGAAAGGGTGGTATAAGAGACACTTATTGCAATGCATTTTTGGCCCACAGCCTCATTTCTAAGAACTGTTTACTCCTCACCACTCCTAATGAGGGGGGCAAGCTTGGCCTCTATGTTATTTCCATGTGGTCAGGGCCCCACTGACCATAGCTGAATAGACCAGGGTTGGACACCTGACTCCACCTGAACCAATCAGATTATTTCTCCTTGGAATCTGGACTCAGAAAACCATTGGCACTACAGGCTGAAGTTTTGTAGAGTCAAGATGTGTATGGCCATCTCCTGCAGTGCATGGACGTGTATGTTAATGTGCTTTGGGTATGGTTTGTGTACTGCTGCAGAGATAAGACTACCAGTCTCAGAAAAATGGAGAAAATGGCTTTGATTTCTCTTTTCCAGTTTCTGGCTCAAATTCATTGTAAGATCTACCCACTCATCTTGCCTTGGCTCCTTCGGACACTACTGTGTCAGGATTTCTGTTGTAACCAAAGTTGCCCAGATGTGGGCAGCTAAAATTCACACTCATTCATCTTGGTACTTGTTGACAGAGCCATGTTTGTGGACACGATATTCATCATTGCTTAGCATTTTCACTGTCATCTTCACCGTTCCTCCTTCCCAAGGTTATCTATAAAAATAAAACTATTCCTGGAAAAAGGAGGGGACTTGAATTTTATTAGCAAATATTTCAAAGAGGTTTTGCCAGTAACTAGTTGAAAGTGAAATCCTTTGGCTGTAACCCCCCAAATAGATAACTTCAGAAGGTTTCAAGGAAAGGAGAAAGGAGCTCAGTTACAGAGTCTGCCAAAGATGAGTTTGGATAAATTCACACTTCTGCCCAGAGCTGGCCTAGAGTTAGCTTTTGAAAGAGGCAATTAAATAAATTAGAAGGTCACCTAAGTCAAGGATTGAAATGACCTGCACTTAATATAATAATAATAACAATAATAATAATATATTCTGCTTTTTAGTCACGTGATTAATCTAGAGATGGATTTAGAATCTTAAATGTAAATTCATATATGGAAAATTAGAGCAACCTATTAATTAGAGATAGTCATTACTGAATGGTTTTCATCTTGGTTATTCTGGAGTCTTTATGGAGAATCTGACTCAGATGGACATATTTCCTACTTTCTTTGAAAATGAAATCAGGAGGTTTTAAGATATTCCCCAGTTCAGGTCCACATAAGGGCCTCTTGATGCTCTGGCCTCATAATTCAAATTTTAACTGAGGAAAATCTCTTAGCATTTATCATAGCATCAAAGAAACCTTCAAAAACTAATACTTCTGTCCATAGGGTTAAAAAAAAGAAATAGATTGAGTAATTGTTATGTTCTGTAAAATCACAGCATTTGGAAAGGGTTTCAGAGACAAACAGGACTAAATATAACTACTTTTGGAACTGAGGAAATTGGAAAACCCAGACATGGAATTTCAGTGTTCTTTAGCATTATTTTAAAAATATTCTTTACCCATGAAAAATCTTCTAAGATAATGCATGAGATTACCAGTGTCGATAAACTATTTCTAGGCGTCTCAGAAACAAGTCAGGCTTCTTTTGTAGGGATTTGAAGTCTGTGCTAACAGAGATATAAATTTGAAAACCAATATGCATTCAAATATATGTTTCTTTAATTTAAGTTTCTTATAAAATAAACTGAAGATGCAAATTTTACTTTCTATTTTCTTTTAAAAATTAGACTGACTAACATAAGGGAACAAAGAGGAAAGTCAAGCAACGAAGGCAACTTTGTGATATAAGAAGATATTTGACATTCTGTAGTTTTTCATTATGTCACACATTACTTAGGGGCTCTCAGCCTGATTTGCTTTTGATCATAGCTAATATTAATCGACATTTTTACTGGATGCTCCATTTGCAAAATCTTCTTATGGCACTACTTTCAACATCAGCGTCGATCACGAAATACATTTCAATGGTTTTGCAAACAAACTCTTCCAATTAATAATTAAACAGAAGAACAGCTTGCAGTATATGCTTGGATCTAATTTTACTATATATGGTTGGAAATGACAAGCACACACGATGATGTGACTGAAGCCTGGTAACATTTAAATATGCAGTTTTTCCTCTGTTACCTTGACTAGAGCAAAGTTGGTTCCCAAGGTAAAAACTAAGTGGTCTGCCGGCATATGGTCTAACCTCCATTTGAGTGCTAAAAGCTGGATACTGTTTTTGTGAAACAGATGTTGTTGAGCGCAGCAATGCACAACTGACTCTAGCTAACAGCTGGGAATCCTTCGTGACCCATATAGCGAGAAATAAACATGGTCCTATGCTTGGCAAAAGTGTAAGGAAGCAAATTTCCATTTGTTAAGAGCTTATCAAAATGAAGAATAAATGTTTTTAGCCATAAACTGATTTTATTCACCAGAGTAATCTTTCCAGCAGCTTATGTGATGGCCTCATAATATTACAGGCACCCTTTGCCAGATGAAGGCTGCCATTGCACTGACATATAGTACAGATGGAAAATAAACATCTGCCTCAATCAGGAGAGAAGACCAAGGACAAGGTTGACGAATATTATCTGGCATGACTATCTTTGTGGGGAAGCAAATAAATGCTACAGGACCCAAACCACTGGCATCGTCTGGTGTTGTCCTTATGTGGTTACTGACCATGAAGAGAGATGATTAGTATGCACTCTCCAAGGAGGAGTGGTGCAGATGCTCAGGATGATATGATTCCAGCTCTCTAGGATCTGCTTTGCTGTAGCCACACCATGCGAGTCACAGGGTGATTCCATTTTATTTTTTTTCATGGTTCGGCTGCATTTATTGCTTGCAAAGTTTCCCTTCTTGTTGAATGTGACAAGCAAGGGGTTGGGGGGAGGAGAAGAGATAATTTGGAAGAGATAAAAAAATATCTTTTTTCATAGTGGTAGGAAAATGTCAACAAAGGAATCAAGTCCAAGTTCAAATGATTTCCTTCAGATGGGGACTAAACACCAACATTTTGATTGTGAAACACTTTATTTTATTACATGGTCCAACTTCACCTTTGGCAAAATCTGAGTGGAATAATATATGTTTTGTGGAAAAGGCACACAGGCACCCACGCACATGGATACACACACATACTGCAGCCCTAGCACCAAATTCCTTTTGTCCTCATTGCAACCAAATGATTCATGTGGCATAAATAATATGACAGATGTAGCTTTAAAAATTCAGTTTTATTGCAAGTGGCAAGTGTCTTTTTGACTGAAATTTCTTTCATTTTTTCTAGTATCTCTTGTGACCATATGGAGTCTGGATGGCAGTGAATTCTCTTCTACTAACTCAAACTCTTTTCTGCACCTGGGCAAATTTTGGATAAGAAGGTAAAAAGTGTCAGGCTTAATATACAGGGTCATATCATGTATAAAAGAGTATTTTTTCCTCTTTTTTGTGAAAAGTCAATTTTAGTACTATGGTTTGGTTAGGCTTTTATTTCTAAAAGTGACATGGTGGAGAATTCTATCTATAGATTTTTTTATTATTTCTTTTCTTCGAATGATGGAGAAAGACAAAGAGACTTGCTTAGATTCTGATCATGTAGTTGAAGGACTCATGATCATAACATTTTTACTTCAGAGTCTAGAAGGAGTTGAAATCTCAGACTTTGCCACTAATGACAGCAAATATTTATTGAGTGTTTTCTCTGTATCAGGTGCTATACTTAGCTCTTTATGTGTACTAACACATTTAATCTTCACAAAAATCGTATGAGTTACACACAGTTATTATTATCCCTATTTTACAGAGGAGGAAATTGAGTCACAGAGAGGTTAGGTAATTTGCCTAAAGTCACACAGCTAGTAGTGATGGAACCAGCATTCGAACTGAGGGATCTGGCTCAAGAGTCCATGCTCTTGACCATGATGCTAGTAGTAGCGTAACAAGTTAAAGCTCACTTGATACCAGATTTCAACATGTGTTATTTTTGGTTACCCCATTAATATGAACTCTACTTGGTATGGTACTCAAAAATATGTTTCATTTAATTATTTCTACTATATTAGATTATATTTATTCCTAAAAGCAATTTATGGCCATTGTAAAGTCAAATAATAAAGAAGTTTATATAAAAGTTAATAGTCTTTAATCTCTTTTTAAATCAACCCCTCTGAAATGAGAAATATTGTCAGTATGTATTTCCTTTTTCTTTTTTGATTGTTAATTTTTTGTTATATACACTTATAGAGTACAAAGTTATGTTATAATATAGGTATACAATATGAAATGATTAAATCTAATTAACATATCCTTCACCTCAAATACTTATCTTTTTTTTTTTTTTGTGATGAGAACATTTGAAATTCTCTCTCAGCAATTTTGAAATATACAATACATTGTTACTGATTATAGTACCACGCTGTGCAATAGATCTCAAAAAAACTTATTCCTCTTGTCTAACAGAAACTTTTGGCCAGCATCTCGTCATTCCTCCCACCTCCCAGCCTTTGGTAACCACCATTCTACTTTCTGCTCCTAAGAGTTTGATTGTTTTAGTTTCCACATATGTGGGATTGTGCAGTATTTCTCCTTCTGTGCTTGGCTTATTAGACTTAGCATAATGTCCTCATATTTTTTTTTCTAAATACGTTTATAGTTTTATAATTAGTTTGGTTTAGATATTGCTTAGTTAAGGTTTTAATTTTATGGCTAGGTCTATAACTCCTTTTGAGTTAATTTTTGTATATAGTGTAAGATAAGCTTTTTATATATCTATTTATGTGAATAAACAGTTAGCAGGTGAATTGTGGTAGTTGAGTTTTGAATGTTGAACCATCCTTGCATTCCTAAAATAAACTCCTCTTGTTCATGATGTATTATATTTTTTATATAGATTCAGTTTAATAATATTGTGTTGAGAATTTTTGTATCAATATTCACAATTGATATTGGGTCTATAATTTTCTGTTGTTAATGTTGTGCTCATAATGACTTTATCTGGTTTCAGTATCAAGGTAATGCTGGCTTCATAAATGAGTTGGAAATTTTTCCCACTTTTTCTGTTTTCTGGAAAAGTTTGTGTAATATTGGCATTATTTCATCCTTGAATGTTTCATAGAATTCACTGATGAACCTTTCTGAGCCTAAAGTTTTCTTTGATGAAGGTTTTAGACTATGGATTTGATTTCCTAATAGATGTGGGACTATTCAGGTCATCTATTTTTCCTTTAATGAGCTTTGACTGCTTGGAAATTTTAATAAGCTTTTTGCATTTCATCTAAGTTGTAGAACTACTGGGCATACAATTTTTTATAATATTTTTTATTATCCTTATAATATCCATAAGGTCTGTAGTGATGTCCCCATTTTCATGCCCCAAATTGGTAATTTATGTTTTCTCTTTTTATCTTGGATATTTTGGCTATAAGTTTATCAATTTTATAGAGTTTTAAAAAGAACCAGTTTTTGGCTACATTAATTTTGTCCTATTTATCTTCCATTAGCAATTTTATTGATTTCTTCTCTTATCTTGTTATTTCTTTATTATGATTGATTTAGATTTAGTTTGCTCTTTCCCTGGTTTGTCAAGGTGGGAGCTCAGATGATTGATTTGAGAACTTTCTTGTCAATTCTCACTCAGCATTATCATGTAGATGAAAGGATCTTTTGCAGAGAATATGAGAAGATATGACTGGCAGACATGAAAATTATAGATTTTATAGTAAACACACATATTTAAATTCCAAAGCTTAAATTAAATCGCCAAATACTAATTTCTTAATTTTTAATGTAATTTTATTTTATGTTTTAATTATTTATTTATTTTTATTTTTTATTTTTTATTATACATATATGTGTGATACAATGTTGATTTTTAGTAATTGTGTAGAATGTGTGGTGGTTAGATCAGTTTAGTTGGCTTATTCATCATCACAATATGCAATCATTCTTTGTGTCCGTTGACCAGTTCCTCATTAGCCTCCCTCTCTCTCCCCCTCTCCTCCCCTTGTCCACCTCTAGTTTTCTAAAAGTTCCACATATTACTGTGATTGTTGTTTGTTTCTTTCTCTCTGTTTCTGTTTATTGTTCATTTGTTTATTTATGGATTCGGCCCCCAGTTATGAGTGAGAACATGCAGTATTTCTCTTTCTGTACCTGGGTTGTTTCACTTCAGATATTTTTCTCCAGGGTCATTCATGTTGTTGCAAATGGTAGAATTTCACTCTTTTTTATGTCTGATAGTATTCCATTATGTACATATACCACAATTTCCATATCCAGTCATCCATTGATGGACATATAGGTTGGTTCCATCACCTAGCTATTGTAAATAGAGCTGCAATAAACATGGTAGTGCAGGTGTCCCTTCAAGGCGCTGTATGTTATTGAGCAGGAAATGTGACTAAGCTAGATGGTACCCATAGGAGGAAGTGGTCAAAGTACAATTAGGTAAGGGCATGGGGCAGAACAAACTCACAATCTTACCATGACCAGGTTACAACTCCATCTGATACTAATTTAATAGTACTTCCATATTCCACATGAGATTTGAGAAGGGGTTTACATTACCAAATTAATAAAACTAGAGGTATGGGAAAAGATAATTATAAAACAAAACAGTCTTAATATGTTAAAGCTGAAAGAAGCAGTAAAATTATCTAGTTCAACTCCTGTGTCATGTTAATTGGAAAATTAAGGGCAAGAAAGGTTAGCCAATTTTGCCTTCATAGTCTAGATAACAGGTACAGAGTTGGGCCCCCTGGAAAACTACATCATTACCAAATTCTGGGCCCTCTGAAGGAAAGGACCATGTCTGTTTCTTCAGATTCCCCATAGTGAAGAACAAAATGCTGTGTATTATTTTGCAAGTAATGCAAAATGTTTAAAGCAGAGCAACAGAAAGCCTGAGTGGTGGGGGTAAAGGGTGGAGAGAGAGATAATTAATTTTGTTCTTAAAGAAATGGTTTTCCTGCTTGTGTTTGTGATTAACTGGTGAAACTAAGTATCTGAAAAAAAGAACTATTATTCCCTACCACCACTCTCTCAGTAAAGGAAGACTCTACCTTTGTTCTCTATTTTTCTCCTATCAGGCTTAAACAGATTTCCTTCTGCCTGGAGTGCATTTCTCGAGGGTAGGACCAAGTGATGCCAAGACTTCTTATGTTTATTCTAGCTACATGATCTGTGGGTGATTAAATAGTGAAGAAAAATAATCCTTTTTAAATGTTCAGTATAAAATTTGCATGTACACAAAGTGGAGTCATTACTTCTGAAAATTATCAGACTCATTGTAAATGCCTCTTAGGCATCTATTAGAATTCCATAAGTGTTAAACATTTATCAGTTGTTGGTATATTCCCTAACTTTGAGCCAAAAGGGAAATTTTCCCAATTTGTGCTCATCATGGTAATAAGTCAGATGAAAATTGTTTAGGCTATTATTCAATGAGAATAATAATGTTTTATTAGTGGTGCTTTAAAAAAACTCATAGTTTCTTAATTTTCTAGGATCTCTGCAAAACAACCTACTTAGTAAAAAAACCAACCAAACAAAAAACAATAAGAACAACAAAAAACCAACAAGCAAACACATGCATGCTCACACAAAGCTAAAAACCAAAATCAGTTTCCATTGTCGTAGATCAAGGGTCTAGCTGTGCCCAGAGAATATTCACTAAGTTGTTCTGTCTCCTGCCTTCCTTATCCAAGAATTGTACTTTGTTAAGATACTCTCATTAATCCCATATCCTTAAAAATATTAAAAACATAGAATCCTTAAAAACCTTAAGAACCTTTGTATTGTGTGAATATGAGATTTTATGTGGGTTATCAATTTCCAACATTTTCTTAATTCTTTTCTGAAGGATTTCCAAGGGAATTTTTCATGTTATATGATTTTCAACCCACTTTTGGAATTTAGAACTTAATTTCAATCCCCCTTGGTAAAATGAACATCCATTGCAATCATTTGTGTTAAAGAATTGAGAAGTTATTACAAACTGCTGCCTGAGCCATGTGGACAGCCATATCTTTAGCAGGTTGCTTGATAAGTAGCAATCAGGACAAGGGATGTTTGTTCACTTTGAGAAGTGTTCCTCAAAGATGGTGTCCTGAAACACTTTTTTCCTGCAGGGATATCCCTTGACAAGATCACTTTTCTTGTGCACACATAGACATGGCTCCTTCAGCAGAAAGCAGATAGATATGCATTGCAGTCCTTGGCCTTTGTGACTGTCCCAATGCAGCACTGCTGTACAGATAAGTCTGTTCAAATCTGGGGTTCATTCCTAGGAAGCCCGCATGCCAGCAGATCTAAATCACACTCTTTAATAACACCTTTATAAGGAATAAAGTCGATGTATTGCTGTCCTTAAAAAAAAAAAAAAAGGAAAGAAAAATTTTATTTTTCTAACTCTTTTCCTTCATAGTTTGAGTTTCCATCAAGGTCTAACATTCTACCATTAACAGATAATTTTTTTCAGTTAAGAAACTAACCTTTAATAAATTGTATGTGATTTAGGAATGGGCAAAACATTCTCCTTTTATTGGTCATTAACATGTTTACATGAATAGAATTAGTCAGTTTTCCTTCCTGTGTTATTAATATAGTTTGAGTAAGCCTTTACAGGATTATGAAGCCATTGAGGTAAGTTTCCATAGGACGCTATATGGAGGGAGAGATCCATGATTCAGCTTATGTTTAGGAGGGTCAGGCCTGTGCAGAGTTACCGTGAAGGATGCTGGGTAGAGGGCCATGTGATGGCACCGGACAGCTCAGTGCACAGGAAAAGAAAGGTGAGTGTGATTGAGGATGGCAACAAATCTTGCTTTTTTCATGGTTTTTCATAAGACTAGCCCTGAAGACTAACATTTGAATTGAACTTCTCTTAAAATAGGGTAAGATGTATAATGCCAAATGTGTAGAAAAATTACTTTCTTTGTTATTAATTTTATTTTGCATCACAAGGCTTGCATATTTTAAAATCACCATACACCACTTAAGCGCATAGTAATTAATACAGAGGCCCTGTTCCCAGTGAGGGATGAGGGACATTACTGAGACCTTTGCACACACAAGAAAAAGGGAAGAAGAACAAGAGCATTCAAAAGAGCATTTCTAACTGTCTGCTGTTGAACTGACATATTGGGCTGACATATTGGGTTGAGCCTGTATGCCACCTTCCCCGACATATTGTTCCCTCTAGCCTGATCTAGTTTCTTTCTTTTATACTAAACTTCCTCAAAGAGCAATCTGAACTCATTTTACCTCCCACCTTCTATTGACTTCAAATTCCAATATCCATTGGAATATATTTTGGTGTTTTTTTCTTTGTTTGTTGGTTTTTGTTTTTGCCTTCTCCACTCTACTAAAACTACTCTAGCCCAGGAAGGTCCTTCAAACTGGCAAATACAATGAACACCAGTACCCTTCACGAGACCTTCTGCTGCATTGAGCCTACTGGCTAGCCAGGTGGTGGTGGGCAGGGGGACGTTCTCTAGAGCCCTGATTTAGCCACCATCTTAGGCAGAGATGTACCTTATGAAGGCACACCTGAGTCTTAAGGTTGGGGCCTCCTCAGGATCTTACTTCTCCAGTTGCTGGGTTCCTTAATGATTTGGGCATGGAATATTTTCCTGCCTTTCTCCCAGGAGTAGAGGGTTATTTTCTCTGTTCCCTTGTCCTGGCTTTCATGGATCTTTACTGTGTCCTCATGGTGAAACCATGTCTTCCCTCAGTGGTAAGGAATTTGTGTGTGTGTGTAGAGGAAAAAAGATAGATGGATCAGAGCCAGCTCTGGCTTTTTCCCATAGCAGCTTCTGTTTCCATCGCATAGAGCTCCACGAGGAAGAATTTCTCCAGTTTCTCTCCCTGTTCCTGATTTTTCTTTGGAGGACCTGGTAAAGTCTGTGAAGAGAAGAAAAGATTCTGCCAGTGAATTTGTCTTTTTTCTTTGTGTCTGTGGCTCCCATAGGTTCTGTATTCACACACTAGATCACACTCAGAATTTAGCATTTTCTTAACAATTTTAGCTCAATTCTTTTCATCAGCTTGTATGGCCCCGGTGTTTGCCCTAAGTAAGCAAGTCTTGCATCCTTTTTTTTTTCTTTTTTGAAGCACCTGTCTTTCCTTAGACTTCAGGCTAGTTTTTTATCCTGTGACCTCAGCTCTCTGATATGTTCAAAGAAAAAAAAAAAATTTGCCTTTTCCATGTATCTTATTTTTCTTGATTGGAATGACTCTGTTTCCAGCTTTCTACGCCCAAAGTGTAAGCCAGAAGTCTTGCTTTCATTTTGGAAGACATTTTTGATGAGTATAGAATTCTGGCTTTAAGGATTTTGGTCCTTCATACTTAAAAGATATTACTCCATTGTCTTCAGGCCTGCATGGTCTCTGATGGAAATTCTGCTATTGGTCCTCTGTAAATAATGTGTCTTTCTTCTCCTTCTGGGTGTTTGTAAGGTTTTTTTCTTTATGACTTTTTCTCTGCAATTTTGTAATATATTTTGATGTAGTTTTCTTCATTTTTATTTTGCTTAAACTTTGTTGAATTTTTGGATCTGTACGTTTATAATTTTCATCAAATTTGAAAATTTTTCTATGATTATTTCTTCACTTTTTTCTTCTGTCCCCCTTCTCTTCTCCTTCTTGTGTTCTAATTATATTTTATTAATCACTTGGCATTTTCCACAGATTTCTGATGTTCATTTTTTTCTCTCCACTTTTTTCAGTGATATTTTTCTCTGAGTCTCATTTTGGATAGCTTCTATTGCTGTGCCTTATAATTCACTAATCATTTCTTCTGCAGTGTCTAATCTGCTCTTTACTTTAGTCAGTACATTTTAAATTTTATATTATTGTGATTTTTACTCTAGAGGTTTGTTTTATATATTCCATCATTGTTCTTATCACATGATTTCTTTCGCTTTTTAAACATATGGAGTATGTTTGTGATAGATTTAATGCCATTTGATAGTGTTAAATAGTGTCTGCTTATTCTCTCAATCTGCCATTTCTGTGTCTATCTCTATTGCTTGATTTATCTCCTGGTTTTGAGTTTTGTTTTCCTGCTTCTTTAAATAAATAGTGTTTTCTTCTTTGGATACTGGACAGTGTAAATTTAATAATTTATATATTTTTTAATATTACTAAGCTTTGTTGTAGGACGCAGTTACTTGGAATCAGTTTGTTTCCTTTTATAGGACATGTTCAGAGCCCCGCTACTGAGACAATATCCTCTAGACTCTACTTGATTCCTCTTATATGTAAAGGTCTTTCCACTCTGGTTGATTAAATCCTTCCCATCCCTAAATCAACTCCAGGGATTGTTGGACTTCTTTGCTTGCTTTCCTATAGTTCTTTCCACAGCCTCTGGTACTTTCTTCCCACTGTGTATATGCAGATCAGTCCTGAGTCAAATGCTCAAGAGAAACCCTCTGCAGATCTCTGACTTTTTTTTTTCTTTTTTTTTTCTTCCACCACAAATCCTAACCACCTAGGCTTTCCTTAACTTCCAACTCTGTCTCTTCTTCTCAGCCAGGCCCCTGGGCACTGATTGGGTTTCCTCTTGCACTGGAAAGTTTCTATGGGCAGTTAGTTTGGGCAACTGTAGGTCTTACCTCATTTATTTTTTCTCAGTGATCACTGGTTTAGACTGTCTGTTGGCAAATGTCTAAAAATTGTGTTTACTACATTTTGTCTACTTTCATGGTTGCTGAAAGTGGGAGATCAAATTGCAGCCCTGTTAGTACATTCTTTCCTCCAGAGTTTGTTACATGCTATACTTGAAACCTGGTATAATACAAGCATCTGCCTTTTCTACTGCGGTTTCTGAGATGTTGGGGGGTCTGCTAGAGGGAATCACATAAATGTGAGCAATGGTGATGCTATAGTTTTATGGTCCTCGATTTTAGCAGCCTTTTCAGCACATTTTCCCATTAGAAGTATTTTAAGTACTTGCCAACCTCTTCAAGTCTTCAATTCCAACATCTAGAATCTTTCTCTTAAGCAAATTAACCTTGTCCTTGTTTTTATATACTCCAGAGGAGATTGAGGATATCTTAATGAAGACTTCTCAAGTCTTCTATAATATGCCTGAAAACACATCTCTTTACAATTCTGTCCTTACACTCATTAAATACTTCCTTTCCTTTTTTTTTTGTAGTGTTGATCATAGATTTCTTCACTTCTATGCTGTATTTTTCTTTTTACTATATTTTGCTTGCTATTGTATTTTTATTATCTTGTCTGATAATATGATTGTTGCAAAAGATTAAAACTTTATGGCAGAGTGAAAGCCATTCCTCACACCCATAAAAACTAATAATTTACATTAAAAGTCAGCTATTGCTTTTTTTTTTTTTTTTTTTGCTTCTGTGAAGTGCTCTCTCAAAGGCCATTCTTCATAATCTTGTGAATGTGGCTGACAGAGGCAACTATGCAGACAACTGTTGACCTTTGAATAATTAATTCCTCAGTGCTAGGCTCAACCAAGTGATCTTCTTTACTCAAAATTTTCCAGTAACATCCTCGGTTTTGCAGAGTAAGAACTAAAATTCTAAAAGTAACTTACAATACTCTACATAGTCTGGCCCTTTACTCTCTCTTATCTCCAGCTACTCCTCTTCCCCCCTTACATTCTTTACTTCATCCTGGACTCACTGGCCTCTTTATGCCCCTTGCGTGAGGAGCACATTCAGTACTTTTGGCTCTGCTCTTCCCTCAGTCTGGAACCCTCTTTCCCAGACAGCTGCACGGCTTCTTTCCCCACTTCCTTCAGGCATCTCCACAAAATTCACCTTACCAGGCCTTTCATGACTACTTTGCATAAAATAGTGATACTCCTTTTCTCCCTGGCACTCCCTGGCAACTTTTCACTTCATAGCCCTTAACATCGCCTAATATATGTTTATTTGTTTATGGATTGTTTCTCCCCACTAGACTGTAAGCTCTGTGAAGGCAAAGATGTCAGTATTTTTGGTTCACTGATGTATCTCAGATGCTTTGAACTGTAGCTCCCATGCAGTAAGCACTCAAAAATATTTGTTGAATTAATGCTTTGTATATGTCTTCAGCAAATATTCTGTGGTTTCCCAGAGCACAGATACTTGTGTGGCAAGGTCTGAAGTTGTTTCATGTTCAGCTAAAAGCTCTACTGGAAAAATCCTCTACAAATTGTAGGATTCTTGTCTTCAGCCCTGGTCATAAACACATATTCACTATTTCCTTGACAATTTTATTTCAGGAGCTTTCCTTACTGTGGGCTTTGGTAACACAACCAAGCCATCTTGAGACAAATACTCAAGAGAAGTGATCCATCCCATTAGGTCCAGGTAACTTCAGATCTAAGGGAGCAAAATTTGATTACTTTCTTCTTTTGTGCAATTGATGACCTAAGATACAGGCAGATTTGTTTATCAGGAAATGATAACCATAACTGAATTACAAAAAGCTCCATATTTGCCTGAGAGAAACACTTAAGTAACCCTTCAAATAAAGGCAAATTCTTTCAATGAAAAAAAAAAGCCTATAATCTGCTACATGTATACATTCATGTTTCCAACTTATATAAGTAGGATTATAATTTATTTGCTACTGTTCAATCAACCCACTTTCTTTACTTAACAATCTATTATTGAGGAGTGACATCACCAAGATGGTAGAGTAGGTAGATGATCCTGGTGTCACTCCTTCTCATAAGAGATCTATTTACAACTATTGAAACAAAAAAATTACCATCCTGTAATCACTGGAATTGGGGGCAAGAGGTAGAGGCACCTCTACCTCTGAATTCTCTGTCAGACATTTCAAGGCATGGAAAGTCTGAGTCTGTCAAGGCATGGAAAGCTGTGGAAAGCAGGAGGAGAGACCATACCACTCAGACCCAGACCCAATTATTTCCTGGGCAAATTTTGCACAGCACATGAGCAGCTACCCAGAGACAGCAAAACCACAATAGCACCGTTTGCAAGAAGACACTCGGAGTCTGCAGGAAAGAAGAGTGTCATGACCACTGGTTAAAAAAAAAAATCACTTCAAGTGTACCATCCCATTTCTAAGGTCAGCAAAGCTGCTCACAAGCTTTTCTGGTGCCCACATAGGAAGGAGGGGCCACAGCTGATGGGAGGAAGGATTTATCCAAGGTCAGTGAGTCTTCACTGGGGGCCTGGGCAGGGCCCACCCTACAAGAAACATTTTCAATGTGGGGGTTTGGGGGCAGGTTGATCCACCAAGGATGTATCAAGAAGCAGCAAAGGCAGCTCATCTGTCTTCTGATCGGCATGGGTGCCACACAGTGGAGACCAGTCAGTGCGATAGAACTGCAAGACATATAGTCTGTGGGAAAGACTCAGTCCCAGGCCAGAATTTCCACACTGTCCAGTTGCATCTGTGGAAAGGCCACATGATCCAGGTTCAGACTAAAAGTTTTTCTTAGTCTGAGAAATAACACTAAGGGAGCAATTTAGCTCAGGGATGAAGTTCAAGATTCAGTCCCCACAGGAAGTTTCCTCTAATCTGAGAATTAACCACAGGACAGCAAATTAGTTCCATGGCTGTGCTTAAGTGGTGGTGGTTGCTATTAATCCATCACAGAATGGAAAACAAACAAAAAAACACAGACCGCAGACAAGAGACAAAGTTCTGATATTGAGCAGCAAAGATGTAACAACACAAAAGAGCACCTATAAAACATGAAAGAGGTAGCCATCGCTTCAAATGCATAGGCGTCAATGTAAAGACACAAAGATTGAGAAAGAACAGAGAAATATGACACCACCAAAGGAAACTAACAATGCATCAGCAGAGGACCAAACAGAACAGAGGATTTATGAAATGTCTGACAGAGAATTCAGAATAATCCTCTTAAAGATGTTCAGGAAGCCATAAAAACATATAGATAAATTAAATGGTATTTGGAAACAATCTAGGAGCAGAATAGGAAACTTGACAGAGAAATAGAGTCAATGAAAAAAATCAAATAGAAATTATAAAAATAAAGAATGCATTATCTGAACTGAAAAGCTTGATAAAAAGCTCCAACAGCAGACATGATCAAACAGAGGAATCAGTGAGCTCAAAGACAGAACATATAAAATTATCCAATCAGAGGAGGAAAAAAAATGGAATAAGAGGAAGAAAAAAATGAGACAAAAATGAGCAATTATGGGACTTCTTTAAGTGAAACAACCTCCACATAATTGTTGTATCCAAAGGAGATGAAAAAGGAAGAGATCTAGAAAGCAAACTTAAGGAAATGATGGGTGAAAATTCCCAAGAGTGGAAAAAGCTGACAGAATTCATATACAGGAAGCTCAAAGGTCACCAATAAATTTCAGTCCAAAGAGGAACACCCAAGGCCTGTCACAATCAAATTATCAAAAACCAAAGACAAAGAAAGAGTACTAAAAGCAGCAAGAGCAAAGAAACATAACATTCACCAGAGCCCCGGTAAGGCTATCAGCAGATTTCTTGGTAGAAACCTTACAGGTCAGGAAAGAGTGGGATGATATATTCAGTGCTGAAGAAAAAATACTGTCAACCAAGAAATCTGTATCCAGCAAAACTGATCTTTAAATGCAAAGGAGAAATAAAGTATTTCCCAGACAAACAAAAGCTTAAGGAATTCATCAACACTAGACTTGCCTTATAGGAATTGCTAATGGGAGCTCTTCAAGCTGAAAGTAGATGATGCTAAAGTGTAACATGAAAACATTTAAAGGTACAAAACTCACCAGTTAAGTAAATACACAGGCATTCTCAGAATACTCCAATATTGGAAGGGTGATGAATAAACTACTTATATCATTACTATGAATACTAAAGGACAAATCCAACAAGATAATAAATTCAACAGCTGTGGAAGAGATAGGTGATATTAAAAGATATCACTTGAAACAACAAAATGCCAAAAAGTGAGGGGAGAGAATGATGTCAAAGTGTAGAGTTGGCTTTGGTTTTTTCCTCTTTTTTTAGTTATCAAAGTTAAGTTGTTATTAGTTTTAAATAATCTGGTATAACTACAGCATGTTTTTTGTAAGCCTCAAGGTGACCATACACAAAATCAATAAGAGACATACTAAAAATAAATAGCAAGATAGCAAAATATACTGATAGAGAAAACTACTTAATCACAAATGAAGACAGTAAGACCAGAAAAAAGGAAAAAAGGATCTACAAAACAACCAGGAAAAAAAGTAACAAAATGACAGTAACAAGTCCCTGTATACCAATAATATCTCTAAATGTAAATGGATGATATGCCCCAATTAAAAGACACAGAGTAGCTGAGTGGATTATAAAACAAGAACCAACAATATGCTGCTTCCAAGAAATTCACTTCACTTATGAGGACACAGACATCGACTGAAAGTGAGGAGATGGAAAAAGATATTTCATGCAAATGGAAACCAAAAAAAAGGTAGCTATACTTATATCACATGAAATAGACTTCAAACCAAGGAAAATGAAAAAGAGATAAGGAAGGTAATCATGTAATGATAAAGGGATCAATTCAACAAGAGGATATAACAATTCTAATATATATTTACCCAACTGTGAAGCACCCAAATATATAGCGTGAATACTACTAGACCTAATAGGAGAAATAGACTTCAACGCATTAATAGTTGGGGACTTTAATACCCCATTTTCACGGAAGGACAGATCATACAGACAGAAAATAAACCAAGAAACATCAGAGTTAATTTCTACTCTAGACTGATTAGACCTAACAGGGATTTATAGAACATTTCAATCAATGGCTTCAGAATACACATTTTTCTTAGCCGCACATGGAACATTCTTTAGAATAGATCATATGCTAAGTCACAAACACGTTTCAACAAGTTTAAAAGGATAAAAAATAACAAATGCTGGCAAGGATGCAGAGAAAAGGGAACTCTCTTACATTGTTGGTGAGAATATAAATTGGTATAGCCCTATGTGGAAAACAGTATGGAAGTTCCTCAGAGAACTAAAAATCGAACTACCTTATGACCCAGCAATTCCACTACTGGGTATTGACGCAAAGGAAATGAAATCAATATATCCAAAAGACACCTGCACTCCCATGTTCACCTCAACACTAGTCACAATAGTCAAGAAATGGAATCAACCTAAATGCCCACCAGTGGATGAATGGATAAAAACTGTGGTGTATATATAACAGAATACTACTCAGCTATAAAAAGGAATGATACTCTATCATTTGCAACAACATGGATAGAACTGGAGACCATTATGTTAAGTGAAGTAAGCCAGGCACAGAAAGACAAATACTGCATTACCTCACTCACGCATGGAATCTGAAAAACAAAGTGCTTTTCATAGAAGTAGAGAGCAGAATAATGGTTACCAGAGACGTGGCGGGGGGTGGGGTGGGGGGGGTGGGACAGGGATCAGAAGGGAAAGGAAATGGTGGCTTAATAAGTACAAAGTTATACTATCTATTCTAAGTTAATCAATGTACAGTATATGCATGTATTGAAACAAGACACTGTACTTCACAAATATGTACAAATAAATGTTAAAATTAACAAAACTTATGCTCAGCTGGCCTTAGCAAGGCCAGGTCTGGCTTGTGCAGGTGTTGGAGGGCCAGAAGAAAGCTCTTGAAGAGTACTGTGCAGGTCTGGGATTTGTTTAAGTAATTGCTTTAAAACATTTATTGCATGTCTAACAGTGTTCAAAGCCTTTGCAAATATTATCTCATTTGATTTTCACAATAACTTCATGAAGAGAAAACTATTACTCTCCCCATTTTAAAGCTGAGCAGACTGAGGTGCAGAAGGTTCAGCTCAAGGTCACATTGCCAGCAAGTGGAAGAACCTGGCTTAAGCCCAGGACCCAGTTCTGTTGATCACCCATGTCCCCACCCTTGACACACTAGTGGCTAGAGGTGCCCCTCCCAATGCTGGTCTCACCACTCCATGGTGCACCTTGTAGTTGGGCCTGCAATCCACAAGATGGAATTCTTGGCCTGGGCTGATAATAAGCAAGTATTGATTGCTGCCGTGGTCTCTATCAAGATTTATTTAGTCAGTACAACTTCCTGGGTTAATAAATCATGCCATTGATGAATAAAGGAGATAGACTTGTAGGCTTTATTTGAAAAGTTTTTTTTTTCTTTTTTTTTTTTAACAGCAAAGTGCAGCACCCCTTTCTGTGGCCATATCAGCCACACCGTATGTTTCATATTTAGCTTTAAAACCTCTTTCCTTTCATTGCAGAAGTTTCCCTCATGGCTCTGGTTCCAGGGAGCAAAAACCTGGGGCCAGGACTGGGGCTAGGGAATGGCCCCTGAGTCTTGGAAGCTGCCTTACTTTTCTGTAGCCCCTTCCCCTTGCAGGGCTGGGAGTCCCCACCCTGGATTGTTAGTACCTCATTCTCTCATTTAATCCTCACAACAACCCATTGGGGTGGGCACTAGTATTGCCCCATTTTGCAGGTAGGGAAGCTGAGGCCCAGGGCAGTCCGTTCACTTACTCGAGGTCACAAAGGACACGAACCCAGATAGGCTGGCCAGTCTTTGCTCTGAATCTGATATTTGTTCAGCAAATAGCAAATATTTATCAATGTTGTGCTATAGGCCCAGCATAGTGCCAGGTGCTGGGTGCAGAGGGGCAAGCTAAACAAAAAAATGTGTAATTACAGAAATAGAACAGAGGGAAGAAATGAACAGAGTGCTGAAATCAAGATGGAGGGGACACCTGTTTATTCAGGGTGGTTATGGAGGGCCACACTGAGTAGGTGACATTTGGACTGAGATCTGAATGATGGAAAGGAGCTGGTCAGGCAAAGTTTGGGCAGAAGAGAGCTCATAGCTAAAGGAACAGTCTGTGCAAGGGCCCTGAGGTGAGAATCAGCTTGGTACATCAAGGAACTGAAGGAGGGCCAGTGTGGCTGGGGAAGGGTGGCTGAGGAGAGGAGAGGGGCTGATGAGGTCAGAGTGAGAGGTGCGTCCTCATCGCTCAGGCCCTCTAGACCACAGTAGGGGATTCAATCTGGTTGAATTCTAATCTCAGGGATATGGGAAGACATTGAAGTTTGAAACAGAGGAGAAAAAGGATCCGATTTATGTGATTTATGTTGGGGTCCCACTGGGTTCAGCCTGATAGGGAATATTGAAGGGAGGGAGAGCACATTTGGAGAACAGGTAAAAGAGAGTTTCTGTGAGAAACTGGATGTTGTTATCCAGCCCAGAGAGGGGTCTTAGTGGTGGGAAGGCTTTGGTCACAAAAGTGTTTTAAAACACCATTCAGTGTTGAGGGGAAAGAAAGTTGCCACGGGGACATGCCTGGTGTCCCCAACATGGTGGTAGCTGTGCCTAATTGGGAAGGGAGTGGCAGATTCCTCTATATAAGTGGCTTTTAGTGGCAGGTATGCAGTGTGCAAGGGGTACTGTGTCCCCCTCCATTGAAATAGAGCTGGTGCAAGGAGGGTTGTGGGGGGTTGCGTTATGTTCTGAAAAGGGCTTTTTGCCCACTGGTCTCTGTGGGCCTGGTTTCTAGCATGTGTTCCCAGGCACCACTTGTTAGGAAGGGGCTTGAAAAGATGAGGTGACCAAGACGGTGTGATTGTTAAAGCCACAGACCACATGAGGATGCTCTGTCCCGGGGAGCCACATTCCAGCCTTCATACGGGGATGCTGTTTGGTGGAAAAGGGGTTGGATGTTTACCTGTTCATTCATCCATCTGTATCCATCCACTCAACAATTCATTCAGCTGTCTACTTTTCCATTCCCACTGACTTCAACCACCCATTCATCCATCTATCTCATCGTCCATCCTTCCATCCTTCCATTCATATATCTATTTATCTATCTATCAATTCACTGCCCATCCGTCTATCCATTCATCCACTTAAACCATCTAGCAACCTTCTCATCCACCTATCTGCATATTTATACACCTAACAAAATTCCTTTCTTCATGCGTGCATCCATCCAACATCTACTCAGCCAACACCAGGAATGCAAAGATGGAGGGGGAGCAGTCTTTGTTCTTAAGGTTTTTACAGACTGGTGGAGTAGTCAACTGTAGAGAAATAATCCCACAGTAGCATCATTAGCACAGTAATCAAAGGCTGTACACAGACCTGTGGGAGCCAAGAGGGGTGATAAGCATGGTTCCACAGGCCTGTGATGTTGGCAGAGGGCTGCTGGAGAGGACTCTAAGCCTGGAGAGGACATGTAATTCTACCCCCTGGTCTGGATTCAGTGATATTATCCATATTAGTGGATATCAGTGATATTACTAGTGATATTATAGCTAGGCACTGTGTGGGTGGTCTCAGAGGGCAGCCCGCCTCCAAGGAGATGCCACAGAAACCATGGTCACCAAACTCCTGAACAGGCCCTGGAAGGACAAAGCTCTGTCCTGGAGATTGGAGCCCAGCAAGGTCCTCAAGAGAGACTTTTTGGGCAGTGAGGTCTGTGACCAAGGAGGTGGACAAGGCTGGTCACCAGTCCTGCTTCAATGCCAGGGGCTTTCTGGCTTCACCATTCAGTGCAGCACATAAGCTCTGCGTGGTGTTCAGAGCCTGTCAGAAGTGGCCCCACCTGTCCTGTCGGACTACCTGCTATTCTGTAGAGGAGGAAACTGAGGCACAGGGTACATGGAGGAGACGAGACCTGCCTTCCCATTCCTAAGAAGGCAGGGCAAGAAAGTCCCCTACCCCACATCCTACTCCCCAGCTCAGCCACATTTGTAGAGCATCTGGCTCACACTCGATCTTCATTTCTGTATCTTCCCCCACCACTCCCCTTACTTGGCCTCCCCTTGGCCCTCCTGACGCTATGTTCTCTTCAGTTTTCTCCTCCCTCTTGCCACCACTTCTCTGTTACTTTTCAGACCCATATTCCATGTCTGGCCTCTAAATTCATCAGCTCCTCTGAGGTCCATCTCTTCTCACTCTGTCCTTTCATCCTGCGTGACCTCATCTGAATCACAACACCACTGCCTCCCAGCTGCCCATGTTCTGCCTCTGGACCCCCAAACCTACCTACTCAACAGCCTTCTTGACATTTCTTTCTTTCTTTCTTTTTAAAATCCGTTTTAATGACATTTCTTGAATATCTGTCTCAAACATGTCTCCAGCTCAGGATGTCCGAACCTAACTCTCCTTGCCTGGTCTCTACCTTACGGATGTTTCCATCCAGGTTTACAGGACAGAAACTTAGGAGCTGCCCTGAGTGCATCCCTCTTCATCATGCCCCTCACATCCACTCCAGGACTAAAGCCTGTGGATTTTACCTCCTACATACCTCCTGCACCCCATCCCCTACTTCCACCTCCACCATTAGCATTGGACCTGTGCCCCATCACCTGTCCCCTGGATTTTGGTCTCCCAGTTGGCCTTCCTGTCCCGACTCTGGCCTCCCCTACTCTGTTGACACACAGTAGCTACTGAGTTTATAAAAAGAAAAAAAAATTAAAAATTAAAAAATCCAACCTATTATTAACATTTTCCCATGTTAGTACATAAACAGTTGATTTGTTCTCTTTAATGCTTGCATAGCTGCCACTTCATTTTTAAATTCTCCTATTGATTTCTATTTATGGGTCTTTTAAGATCACTGCAGGGAATATCCTTTAAGCTGTTATTTTCTGAGGAAATATTAAAAGCAGACTCTCTTGACCAAAACTTAAAATGAAGTTTTGTTGCCAAATTATCTCCAGATACTGCCAATTTATACCTGCACTAATAATGCAAATGACATCATAGTTTCCCATATTCTCACCATTACTGGGTATTATTGTTTTTTAATCTTTTTGATCTAATAGGGAAAATTGTTTTATCTTGCATTTTTTGGATTAATATCTAATTGTATTATTTTGCATTTCTTTGTTTAGTAGTAAAGTTGAGCATATTTCTCATTTATAGTTTCCATTTGTGTTTCTTTTTCTATGAATTTCCTCTTTATGAGTCTTTCTCATTTTTCTGATAAGGTGATTCGCTTTTTAGTACATAACTAATTTTTGGAAATATTTCATGTATATAGAATCAAGCCAGTTATTTAAATCATCTATATGTTTATCTATTTGTTGGTTACTTGACCCACCAATTTCTAGAAGTTTACAAAAATGTTCCATTTTTTCTGCGGCTTTGTTTAATTCTCCTTATAATCTTAACAGCTTTTGCTTTGTGTGTTACAATGCAAGGCTGTTGGATATATAAAGATGAAGACTTTTGTATGCTTTTGAAGGATTATAACTCCTTGGCTGGGTAGTTTCTAGTTAGACATTAAACACTTTTTTTCCAAAATGTGAGATACCTTGCAGTTTGTCTTCAGACGTTAGGGTTTTTCAAGGCTGGCTGATTTGCTCAGTTGGTTAGAGTATAGTGTTATAACCCCAAGGTCAAGTATCCATATCACCTTTCCAGCTGCCAATAAATAAATAAATAAATAAATAAATAAATAAATAAATAAATAAATAAATAATTTTTTTTTTTTTTTTTTAAAAAGAAGTTAGGGGTTTCCTAAAGTTTAGGCTCAAATAAAGTCTTTTTCTTTGTTTTTGCTCTTTTTAATAAATTTCCTTTGTTATCATAGGGGAGATTTCTGTAAAGTGTGCTTTCTTCTTTTCTGTATTTCTCTGTTTTCCATTTTCAAACTCCTATTCTTAATGAACTCTTTCCAGTAGCCGTAAAATCCTGCTAAAGTTAATTTTCATGAAATAACAGAAAAAACCAAAAGCGAGCAAACCAACAAATAACTCCTCTCCCCAATTCCTTGCTTAAACTTGGAGTCTTCTAGTCCTCACTTTATATTTTTTTTCTTTTTATAGTCATCACACAAAAAATGGTCTTTAAACCCATAATTCCTCATACTTACCCCTTCTCTATCCTACCCCCTAAAATCTGGGCTTCCTCTTCACCTTGCTATGGAATCTGCCCAGAGAAAAGTTACCAATTATACTTAAATTGCCATAGCCAATCAGTTCTTATCAGGCTTTATGTTATTTGATATTTTCTGCATTTAAGACCTTTTAACTCTCTTGGAGATATGGTTTTATCTTTTGACTTTTACAACATAGTCACTTCTTGGACTCCTTTGCCACTTCTGTTTCCTCAGCATGTCCTTTACACACCCAAGTTCATGGGCATTCATGGCTGCATGCACCCATATGCGGGTCATCCTCAGATCTATATCTTTGATTTAAATTTCTCTCCTGAACTTCAGGCCCATAGAATGCTGAAAAGTCTACATGAATGTCTCAAAAGGAGCTGAGGGAACACGTGTAAAATGGAACTCATTTTCTTCCTTCCACTGTACTTGGTTCAGATTTCTAAATAGTACCTGAAAGGCTTTGTTATTTAATTGGATTGTAGGCTGGTTCCCTTCTACTACGCCAATGTTATTTAAGTGTGAAGCTCTGGGATGCAAGGGTCCATAGTCTCTCAGACCCTTATGGAGGTCATACCTCTAGGTTGGAACTCACTTCTGGAATGTCTTTTCCTTCTGATGAATGTAGAAGAAAAAAAAAAAGAAAAGGTGGAGAACTAATGTCTTGAATTATAAATTCTTGAGATCAGAGAATAGGTTTTATTTACCTTTTAAAAGTAGCATAGTACCTGGAGCATATTAAGTAGTCAGTATGTGCTTATTAAATTAAACTGAACCCACCCTTGGCCGAATCTTAATTATAGCATGAGACTTGGTTGATGGTAGAAGGAAAAAGCTGACATTTGCCATGAATAATCCTAACTCTAAACCATACATCTAAAAGTTTCCTACAAAATTGAAAAATTTTATGCTAAATTTGGGTGTCTGTAGGACAGAAATGTTGAAATCTAAAAATATAGCATAATTTCCATTAATTTATATAATTTTACTTTGTCAAAGCATCAAATTTACTGGCACATTTAACTTGCAGATATGTCAACTTTATTATTTGGCATGCAAAAATATGTCATGTTTTTTGACCCTAGCGTTTCTGCTTTCTTTTTAAACACTGTTGATTCTTTTATTGAATGCCCTAAAAGGTTCTGCCAGTTTTAAACCCAGGAGGCTGGTACCCCATCTGTTTAACTGGAAGCCATCTAATCCAAATAGACACTTCTCTTCTTAGGACGTATTTCCAATGCTCTGTGAACCCAAAACTTTCCATTCTGTGCTTCACATACATCTCTCGAGCTGACAATGTGTTGAACACATTGGGGTAAATGCCCAGATGCCCTTGCAACCATGGAGGTTGGCTAAATTCTGCCCAAGCTCCAACAATAGAATATAGTAAAGAGTGAGTCAACCACAAAGAAAGAGCTATACAGGAACCTAATTTGGTGCAAATCCACAACATCATTCACATCCTACTGTGAAGCTAAAGGGAATCTTATGAGTTTAGGTCAGATACAGTTGAGCCTATAGTATGAGAATAACCCAGACTTGTCCCAGAATTCAAGGTGGAATTCATAAATCAAGAATGAACCTGCATATTAATGTAGAGCTGGATCAAGTTTTCAGAATTTTGGTTAAATTGGATATTCTCCTTGCTGTGTGAAACTTCCTAGGGAACTTCTACTTTGCTATTAAGGGTATTTATTTAGCCACTAATATTTACACAGACTATCAAAAATATATACTTTTCCAGGATATTATGCTTATTGCATTGAAAACTTCTATATTTTATTCTTTTAATGGATCACCTCTGATATCTGATATTGCTTCATTATGTTTTAGACTGAATATTCTGTGCCAAGATACATAATGGACGAAAGCTACTTGTTTGATTCCTTTAAGAGTCTGCTACTACTTAATTCCTTGATTTGTGATTTGTGACTGAAAGGAGAAGAGGACAGTATTTAGTTATTACTAGTTTCAGAAAAAATATTACTTTTTATTGTTGTTGTTGAAGTATACTTGTTTCTTGTCCATTATTATCGCTCCCAGCATTATATTAGTCTCCCCCTTTGCCAGAGAATCACTGGATTGTATAAACGGAGAAAAGTCTTCCAAAAAGGCTTCCAAAAAGAATTTCCCAATCCTTTCCCTTTTATTTTTCTTAATACATCTTATATCCTTTCTGTTCTTCTACAGTCTTCAGTTTATTCAACTCTATCATCTTTGGTATCTTAATGCTTGTTTCAGTCACCTTAAAAAGTATTTTTACATGCCTTGATTTTTACTTTTTTCCCCCAGGTCTCCTTTTCTGTGACCCATTATTATTCCTCTATGGTCTTCAGTTTTTTGATCATTGAATGGTACACAGATTCCTTGGAGACAAAATAGGTCAGTTTTCATCTCCCGAAACATTTATTTTTAGTAATTATCCTACTGAGATCAGTGACTTTCCAACTTTTACTGCTTTTGTTTTCCTCAATTCAGGTGTGATCTGAATGTCACATTAGTATAGGTAACTTTCCATACCATTGGAAATTTCCAAATTTATGAAAGAGACCAGAAGCACATGTGAATACTAAGGTAAAGAGCAGTACCACATTCACCAAGACATAAGCACTTGAGTATTTTTTTTAAAATTTTTGTTTGCTTTTTAATTTTCTTTTCCCCCCACCCTTTATTATCATTATTATTATTATCATTGTTATTATTATTATTATTATTATTTTACTTTTAGTATTTTTGAATAGAGGCATAACAAGTGGAGTAAGAAAATTTATGTAGCCCAACCCCCGTGCATACAGTGTAGTGACAGAAGTTTGCTTCCCATCATGTAGACTATGTCCACTTGACTATGTCTAACACTTGACTATGTCCACCATGAATCATGCCTAAAAATCCAAGCTGCTTTTGTTTTTGTCTTTTTATTTTGTCCAGCCCTCATAGTTCTTAACCAACTCTGGTAGCTTTTATCAGGATGAAACAATTTTATTAGGGGGCAAATAACTTAGATAATAACAAAATTGGTGGAAAGAATTAAGCATGATGATACTAACAGTCTATCTCTCCCCTCTCCCACCCCCATCCTTCTCTGGGACACATATACACATATAGCCAAAAAAAAAAATTAAAATATTTTCAGATATCTGACTTATTCACTTATTTAAACCATTTTCAACAACGGAGCACCTTTATGTGCCAGCACTGTTTATGCATTGGATACACAGTGATAAATATAAATGAGCATGGATGCATCGTCTATGTGTCCAAATGTTTCCTTAAATTTTAAAACTCACCAGCATGATTTCATCTTATCCATTATTAGGTAAAAAACTAAAATGAGCTGTATGAGAATAAGAACCTTGCCTGGAAAGCAAACCTAAATCTGGCAGTTTAATAAAACTGCCAAAATATAATTGAATATTAAAAGTGAATAAAAGAATATAGCATAGTTCTTTGTGCAAAGAAAGCAGTCGATAAATATCCATTTTTTTCTATTTTGTTACTGCAAGTAATATAAAATCCTGTTTTAAAAAATTAAAACATTTAGAAACTATATTTTGCTATTCATTAATTAAAGAATTAAACTTCTCTTCTTGCTGAGATATTTAAAATCTTAATTATGAGAAAGTGAATTAAGAACTATTGAATTTAATGCCTATTTATTCTACTAAAATAGTCTTATGTGGGTGTACAAGTTTTGAAAGTTTGGGAACTGCAAACAGAGTTTGAAGAAGCTGACATCTTGACTAACTATTTCAAAGGTTTGGATGAGATTTTAATTCACAAGAAAAGATGCAGAGATGAATATTCTAGCTTTGTGAACCCCTAAACTTCACATCTTTTTAAAATTGTTTCTTCTGTACTTAAAATATTTTCATCATATAAGAAAACTGCCTTCTTTGATCCCTCCCATCCTCTGAACCCTTTCATATGCTCTCATAGAACCCAGTTTTGCTTTTGAGGCACTTGTCACTATTTAAAACTGTGTATTGGTATAATTAGTACATTAAGATCTGATTTCCACATCAGACAACAAACTCAGTTAGGGCAGGAACCAAGTCTGCCTTCTAATCCCTGTTCATCTCTCTAAGTCTAGCACCATATCTGATGTCAAGTAGGTTTTCTATAAATACTTACTGAATGAATGAAATTTATAGATCATTTCTTGTACCTTGCATTAGACATTGATGACAAATAGCTAACTCTAAGAACTAAGAATTTCTTTAGGTGCCTCTTAGTTGCTGGGGGAATTATAGGGACATTCAAGATTTTCTTTTACCAACTTTGATTCACTTCAATCATAAATCATTTAATCACTCATTCAGTAGTATTTCTTGAGTGCCTACTATGTGCCAGGCACTGTTCTGAGGCTGGGCATAGTCGGTGAACAAAAGACAGGTGCCTGCCTTCGTGGAACTTATGTTTTGTGGACAGCTAAGTTTTCATGGATCAATGCTTTTAAACCAAGATGCAGCAAGACTTTATTATAAGGTCTAAGCATCTTTTAGTTGTCTTAGTTTATAAGGCTTCTTACCCAAAATGAATATTTACATATTCCTAACCATTCACACCTGACACCACCACCTGCTTTTGAGGCTCCCCCCACAGCTCGCCCTCCCCTCCCCAGTCCCTCAGTTAGACCAGGCCCTCCGAGCTAGCCCCATGGTTTATGTGCTAGCTCAGGACTTGTAGTTTGGAAAACAATCCTGCAGTATAAGTATTTTTTCTGCAGACTTGTTTAGTACTCTTTCAGACTTGATTCCTGTTTTTATTTACTCTGTGGTACCTTCGCTCTGTCCTCAGGCTACTGGCAGGAATAAGCATCACTTAAAAAGTAATTTAGGAAATAAATATACTTCCCCTAGGGTGCAAATAAAAGGAAAAGTTGTGGTAAATAGCTAATGTAAGCAAAAGGTGCCTTGGGGGAACCCTAAGAGTCACTTCTTTCAAACCAACAATAAGTTCTGGTGCTATTGGTCCTGAGGCAGCAGCCGTCAACATTGTTTTAAAAAGCTCCCTTATGGTGTTCTCATTAATTAACTGCACTGTTTGTTGATACTAGATTGATTCGGTTTGTTCTCTGGAGAGTGTTTGTGGAAACTCAGTAATGCCTTGATGCAGAATTTCATCTTCAGGCCCTAAATTCCCAGGATGGTGGGTTACTGGGACATATAGAAGATGAAGTGAAAAAGAGGATTTGTTAGATAAAAATGATAATCAAAATATTTTAAATTCAGATGTAATTTTTAAAGATTTTCCCTGCAGAGCTAAAAAATTACCTGAAGCAAAGTTTGACTGACAGGCAGGTTTAACAAACACAAGACAAATGGCATGCAAAACAGATAGGGAAGTATTTGTTGCTAATTACTTGAGAAAGCATTTTAATTAAGTTGTCTGCCAATTAATGCCTCATTTTTAACATCCCATAAATATTTAAACATGTTTCATAAACTTTTCTTCTTATGGAAACATTTGCAAATATCATTATGGAGTTTCTTTGGGAATCTCATAAGAGAAAAATTGTTCAGTTTAGAAGATTTTACTTGCCATTTTCATAAATAAATAAGTACATTATTGTCTTTTTCTTTAATCTTGGTAGCTTCTATACTTTAAAATGTTCTCTCTACATGAACTCTGCTTCTTTGTTATCTCATGAAGAATGAATAAATGTAGGCCACATATTATTTTGAGCCAGTCATAAAAATTGAAAATAACACAGGGCATAAAGAATAGTACGTTTAAGTTCAACTTGTAGTTAAAATGCAAGAAAATAATCTTGGACAATTTCTTAAATTTCAACAAATAGCAGTTGTTAGTATTTCAGTTATCTTCAACCTAATACTTTCAAAATGCTACCCACCCAACTACAGTAAAGCAAAAGACAATACATACAAGCAAAACAAAAAAGTTCCGCTGTTACCAAGTTTGGGCTTAATGTGTGACATGTGCTATCATAGACTCAAGCAAACATATCGTAAGCGTTTATCCTGTCTGCCTGTTTACTCTTTCATTGCAACAATTTTGCTTATGCTTAATGGTTTCATAGAACTAAGGGATGAGAATAGATTTTGGCTAAACGTTAGTTGGAGGACTAAGGACGCTCACTCCTTCATCAGCACATGGCATTTCCTCATCTGACCATGTAGTAAATCACTAAGAGGAAGAAAGGCTTGACCCATCTGGAACAGGAGCCATCAGCACATTTGCAACTGACCTGCTGTGTAATAGGTTAGGCAGCAGCAAAGGAGGAATATCCTTACACTGGTATCATTTATTCAATAGAAATCATAGGGAAGGGAAAAGAGCTTCAAGGGAGTTTTTTAAAATAATGAAGTACTTGATCCTCGGGGACTATGGGAGTAAGTAGGGCTGGTTGAGGGAGGTAAGCAGGAGGAGTCATGGCAAACCCATAAAGAAATCCACATTTGTGCAGGCACTTGGAGACACTAACATAGCATTCATTTAGCAGCCCATGCAAGGGTCTCCAGGCCACCTGTACCCCATTATAGACTACTGTTCCAGCACAAGGAAAACCTAATTGTACATGTCCCAAATGGGAGAGTTGAACAGTAATAACAAATAGACTGGTACTGTCGCAACTCAGCTACATAAATTGTAGTAACTTGGTTCAAGTAGTTCTGTGACCATGTAAGTTTTTTTGTTGTTGTCTCGATGAAAATTAAAATGAAAGATAATTGTGAGCACAATCTCATAGAAGTTATCATTTTCAGGCATCATTTAAAATCTACCACTTGTGACTTTTGAGGAGGAAAGTGTGGAATCATATGGTGGAAGGACTTTACCACTTCCTCGGCCCCCCCAGAATTTGCTTTGTTGGTGGTGATAGAAGTGGGGTCTTTGGAGTTATGTGGATGTTGACACACTCCAAACACATCTTAAAAGAGTTAAGTGACATTATCTCTTCAACTTTTGGTTTGTTTAGTTTCATAATTTTAAATACTTCAGTCATCTTGGGGCTATAGTTTAACTAGAGTTCAATTAGAAATCAAATTTCAAATTGTCTTGAAATCATGGGGGAAAAACAGGAAAGAAAAAGAAAAGGCTCATGTGATAGTTAATTTTACGTGTCAACTCCTCCCTCCCTCGTCCTTCTCTCCCTCCATTGCTTCTTTTCTTCCTTCCTTCTTTCTTTCTTTCCTTCTTTAAAGGGACAACATTTTAAAGATGAATTTTCTGAATTGATTCTGGGATTTCTAAAATTGGATCTCTAGTCTGATTAGATTAAAAGATTCGAATGACTCTGTTTCCAGTAGTAAAGCAAGCACTGATAGACTGTAATATGAACTGGTAATGGAAATATGCAAAATGTATGCATTGGATACTCCTAATGTACCACTTATAAGCAGTAAGGGGCTGGGTGACCCTGTATATGATACTTATAAATATTTTTGGAAAACTAAGGAGTATAATAACATTGGTTGGTTGCTCCCAATGTTGCTGGACAAAGCAATGAAAGAAAAGGATAAGCTCAGGGATTGGAATTCCCAACTCTATCACCATAAAAATGACCTGAAGTCTTCTACATGTGCCCTGAAGGAGACTTTTATCTTTTGCAGGTGCAGGACTGAGATTACAGAAAATCAAATGCAGAATCTCATCCTGAAACTGGCCGCATTACATCACAAGTTGAATTCCCAGCCCCTCAAAGTGGCTACTGCTAAAGTGAGGCCACTGATTGAGAAAAAAATGGGATCCTGCAAATTGGGTTGGAGATGTGTGGAAAGACCCTGATGAAGCTAGGGACATTGAACCCCTAAATTCGGATTAGTTTTCTTTGCTAGTGGAAGAAGTTTTCCCACCCCCTGTGATATTGACCTTTCCATCCCTACCTGATGGGATTAACCCTGCATTGCCTAAGGAAACTGTAATGCCCGCCCCCCCACCCAAGGCAGTTGTCATGCAAGACAATGCTGATTCTCCTCTGGACCAACCAGCAACACCCCTCTTTGCTTCTAGATCTATAACAGGACTCAAGTCCCGGCTAGCCCCTAAAGGTTAGATACAAAGTATGACCTATGAGGAGATGAACTGCACTCTAATAGAACTACTTGAATTCTTCTCAGACAGAATTTATACGCACAAAAGTCTGGGGAACACGTGTGGGAATGGATTCTAAGGGTGTGGGATAATGGCTGAAGAAACAAAGTTGGATCAGGCTGAATTTATTGAAGTGAGCTCCCACTAAGCAGAGGTTCTGCATATAATACTGAAGGCTGGAGAGTTAGAAATAGCACTAACAGTTTATTTTTGTGGGTTTTCTAAAATTGAAACATATTGATTATACATATTTGTAGGGTACAGAGTTATATTTCAATACATGTACACAAGGTGTGATGATCAAATGAGGGTACTTAGTATATTCATCATGATAAAATGTAATCATTTCTTTGTGATAAAGACATTCTATCTCCTCTCTTCCAGCCATTTGATAACATGCAGTATATTAGTGATGATTATAGATGCTTCGCTCAACTCTATACCAATAGAGCTTATTTTTCCTATGTATCTGTTTTGTGTCCATTAACCAACCGCTCACTGTCCTCTTTCCTCCTTCCCCTTTCCCACTTCTAGTAACCACAGTTCTGCTCTCTCTTTCTGAAAGTTCAGCTCATTATTATTGTTGCTGTTTGCTTGTTTATTTATTTATTTATTGCCTACATATGAGTGAGAACATGCAGTATTTCTTTTTCTATGCCTGGCGTATTTCACTCAACATATTTTTTTTCTCCAAGCTCATCCATACTGTTGCAAATGGCAGAATTTCATTCCTTTTTATAGCTGAGTAGCATTCCTTTGTGTATATATACTACATTTTCTTTATCCAATCATTCATCAGTGGACATTTAGGTTGGCTCCATATCTTGGCTGTTGTGAATAGAATTGTGATAAACATGGGAGTATAACTATCTCTTTGGCACGATGATTTCCATTCATTTAGGTATATACCCAGTAGTGGGATAGCTGGGTTGTGTAGTAGTCCTATCTGCAGTTGTTTGACAAACCTCCATACTGTTTTCCGTAATGGCTGTAGTAACTTACAATCTTGCCACCAGTACATAATAAGGGTTCCCCTTTCTCTGCATCCCTGCCAGCATTTGTTACTTTCTTTTTGATAATAGCCACTCTAACTGGGATGAGGTGGTATCTCAATGTGGTTTTGATGTGTATTTCTTTGATGATTAGTGAAGTTGAGCATTTTCTCATATACCCATTGGCCATTTGTATGTCTTCTTGTGAGAAATGTCCATTCAGGTCATATGCCCATTTTTTAATCAAATTATTATTTTTCACTATTGAGTTGTTTGAGTTCCTTGTGTATTTGGATATTAATCCCTTCTTGGAAGTGTAGTTTGCAAATATTTTCTCCAATTTTATAGGTTGACTTTTTGCTTCATCGATTGTTTCCTTTGCTGTGCAGAATCTTTTTACTTTGATATAATCTCATTTGTTTATTTTTTCTTCTGTTGTCTGTGGTTTTGAGGTCTTATTTATAAGGTGTTTGCTCATCCTACATCCTGAAGCATTTCCGCTGTGCTTTCTTCAAGCACTTTTATGGTCTCAGGTCTTACATTTAAGTCTCGAATCCATTTCGACTTGATTTTAGTATATGGGGAGAGATGGGGTCTAGCTTCATTTTTCTGCACATGGATATCCAGTTTTCCCAGCGCCGCTTATTGAAGAGGCTATTCTTTCCCCAATCAATGTTCTTGGTGCCTTTGTCAAAGATCAGTTAACTGTAGCTATGTGTATTAATTTCTCAGATCTCTATTCCGTTCCATTTGTCCATGTGTCTGTTTTTATGCCAGTAACATGCTGTTTTGGTTATTATAGCTTTTCAGAATACTTTGAAGTCAGGGAGCATAATCCCTGCAGCTTTATTATTTTTTGCTCAGGATAGCTTTTGCTGTATGGGGTCTTTTGTTATTCTATATGAGTGTTAGGATTTTTTTTTCTATTTCTGTTAAGAATGCCATTGGTGTTTTGATGGAGATTGCATCAAATCTGTAGACCACTTTGGGTAGTATGGACGTTTTCACAACATTAATTCTTCCAATCCATGAACATGGAAGGTCCTTCCATTTTTTGTGTGTCCTCTTTAATTTCTGTCATCAATGTTTTGTAGAATTCATTGTAGAGATTTTTCACCTCCTTGGTTAAATTTATTTCTAAATATTTTATTTCTTTGGTAGCTATTACAAATGGGCTTGCTTATTTTCTTTTCTGCTAGCTTGCTGTTGGTGTATATAAATGCTACTGATTTTTGTTTATTGATTTTGCACCCTGCAACTTTACTGAAATCATTTATCAGCTCTAAGAATTTTCTGGTGAAGTCTTTAGGTTTTTTTATATTTAAGATCATGTCATCTGTGTACAGGGACAATTTGACTTCATCTTTTCCAATTTGACTGCCCTTTAATTTTTTCTCTTGCCTAATTGCTCTGGCTAGAACTTCCATTACCATGTTAAATAGGAGTGATGAGAGTGGGCATCCTTGTCTTTTTCCTGTTCTTAGAGGAAAAGCTTTCAGCTTTTCCCCATTCCGAATGATGTTAGCTGTTGATTTGTCATATATGGCTTTTATTGTGTTGAGATGTTTTTCTTCTATAATTAATTTGTTGGGAGTCTTTATCATGAATGGATGTTAATTTTTGTCAAATGCTTTTTCTGTGTCAGTTGATATGATCATAAGATTTTTGTCCTTCATTTTATTGATGTGATGTATCTCATTTGGTGATCTGTGTATGTTGAACCATGCTTGCATTCCTGGGATGAATTTCACTTGATCATGGTGTGTAATATTTTTGATGTGCTGTTGAATTTTGTTTGTTAGTATATTGTTGAGAATTTTTGCCTGTAGTGTTTTTGTTTTGGACTTTTTTGTTTGTTTGTTTTTTAGGTTTTTGTTTTGTTTTTTTATTGTTGCATCTTTGTTGGATTTTGGTATCAGGGTGATGCTGGCCACATAGAATGAGTTTAGGAGAATGGCCTCTATTTCAATTCTTTGGAATAGTTTGAAAGGAATCGGTATTAATTTTTCTTTTAAAAATTGGTAGAATTAAGCAGTGAAGCCAACTAGTACTAGGGTTTTATTTGCTGGGAGACTGCCAATTATGGCTTCAATCTTGTTACTCGTCATTAGCCTGTCCAGGTTTTCTATTTATCCTTGGTTCAGTCTTGGTAGATTGTATGTGTCTAGAAATTTATCTATTTCCTCCAGATTTGCAAATTTGCTGGCATGTAGTTCATAATCACCTTTGTATTTTTGTAGTATCAGTTGTAATGTCTCCTTTTTCATTTCTGATTTTTGTTATTTGGATCTTTTCTCTTCTCAGTTATTCTAGCTAACAGTTTGTCAATTTTGTTTATCCTCTCAAAAACCAACTTTTTGTTTCATCAGTCTTTTGTATCATTTTATTGTTCTCTATTTAATTTAGTTCTACTCCAATATTTATTATTTCTTTCCATCTACTAATTTTGGAATGTAATTTTTCTTGCTTTTCTTTTCTTTGAGCTGTAATATTACGTTGTTTATTTGAAGTCTTCCTATTCTTTTGATCTAAATATGTATTACAATAAACTTTCCTGTTAGTACTGCTTTTAAAGCATACCATAGGTTTTGTATAATGGGCTTTTATTTTTGTTTTAAGAAAATTTTGGATTTTCTGTTTAGCTTCTTCTTTGACCCATTTGTCATTCAGTAGTGTGTTGCTTAATTTCTGTGTATTTGTATCATTTCCAAAGCTTCACTTATTATTGGTTTCTAGTTTTATTACATTATGGTCTGTAAAGATACTTGATATAAATTCAATTTTTTAAAACTTGTTGAGACTTGACTTGTGGCCTAATATGTGGTCTAGCCTGGAGAATGTTCTATGTTTTAATGAGAAGAAGGTACATTCTGTAGCTGTTGGATGAAATGTTCCATAAATGTCTGTGAAATCCAAGTGGTCTAAAGTGTAGTTTAAATCTAATATTTCTCTTCTGATTTTTTTTGTAGATGATCTGTCAAATTCTGAGTGAGGGATGTTGAATTATTGTATTGGGGTCTATCACTCCCTTTAGACTCAATAATATTTACTTTATATATCTGGGTGATACAGTGTCAGGTGCATATATATTCATGATCATTATGTCCTCTTGCTGAATTGAGCCGTTCATTGTTATTTAATGACCTTCTTTGTCTCTTTTTATAGTTTTTGGTTTAAAGTATACTGTATCCAATATAAAGATAGTCACTCCTGCTCATTTTTGGTTTCTGCTTACATGGTATATCTTTTTTCATCCTTTCACTGTTAGTCTGTGTGTGTTTTTATAGGTGAAGTGAGTTTCTTGTAGGCAGCATACAGTTGGGTCTAATTTTTTAATCCATTCAGCCAGTCTATATCTTTTAAGTGGGGGATTCAAACCATTTACATTCAGGCTTACTATTTAAAGTTTATTTAATTGTTTGGCTAAATCATGGACCAAAAAGTGGCCCACAATGAGAAAATTTGAAATGCCAAACCTGCCACAGTGTGGCCATATCTTACAGTGTGAGTCATAGCCACTAAATTGGGAAACTTAAATGCAGTGGGAGTAATTGGATTATGGGGTAGCAGAGAAAAGTGGCAGCATTCAACTGCCAAGGGCAAGGTGGGCATGGTTACTATAATGGACAGTAGAGTCAGAGCAGAAATTGGTATAGTCTGACTCTTGAAGAACTATGGCATTGACTACTTGTTTATGGTATTTCCTAGAAGTGAAATACATAAAAAGCCAACTAAATTCTTCTAAGTCAAGTGAAAAAAAATCTAACCTGAGTTATAAAAACAGAGAGTAATGTTCCCTTAATCAATTCCCAGACTTGAGCCAGTTTACAAATCCAGAATCTCTTGATTGAAGGAAAGCCTGGTCCCCCTTGGGAAATGACCCCACACCAAAAATACATATCGTTAATCTTTCTCTCAGATATCCCAAAAGATACCTATTTGAAGTCTTCCTATTCTTTTGATCTAAATATGTATCACAATAAACTTTCCTCTTAGTACTGCTTTTAAAGTATACCACAGGTTTTGTATAATGTGCATGGTACCTGCGCACTGGGTAAAAGGAAATGATTTTACACCTTGCAGGGCCTACTAGACACTGTCTCTGAACTGACACTAACTTTGGGAGACCCAAAACATCACTGTGGCCAATGTATCTGAGTAGTAGCTTATGGCAGTCAGATAATAATGGAGTTTTAGCTTAGGTCTGTCTCAAAGTCGGACCATTGTTTTCCCAAATGCATCTTATGGTTATTTCCCCAGTTGTGAATGCATAATTGGAATAGATATACTCAGAAGCTGGTAAAATCCACACATTGGTTCCCTGACTTGTGGAGTGAGGCCTATATGGTGGGAAAGGCCAAGTGAAAGCCATTAGAACTACCTATACTTAGGAAAGTAGTAAATCAAAAGCAATACTGCATTCCTGGAGAGATTGCAGTAATTAGTGCTATCAGGAAGGACTTGAAGGATGTAGGGGTGATGATTCCTACCACATCCTCATTCAAGTCATCTATTTGTTCTGTGTAGAAAAAAGATGGATCTTGAAGAATGGCAGTGGATTATAGTAAACTTAATCAGACAATGACTCCAATTACAGCTGCTTTACTAGATGTGGTTTCATTGCTTAAGCAAATTAACACATCCTCTGGTACCTGGTTTGCAGCTATTGATCTGACAAATGCCTTTTCCTTTATCTCTGTCTACAAGGCCCACTGGAAGTGGCTTGCTTTTAGCTGGCAAGACTAGCAATATACCTTCACTGACCTATCATTAGGGGTATATCAACTCTCTAGCACTATGTCATGATTTAGTTTGCAGGGATCTTGATTGCCTTTCCCTTACACAACTTCACATTTATTACATTGGTGACATTATGTTGATTGAACCTAGTGAGCAAGAAGTAGCAATTATTTTAGACTTATTAAGACATTTCTATGCTTATGGGTTAGGAATAAATCTGAAAAAGATTAGGAGTCTTCTACTGCAGTAAAATTTTTAGGGATTCATTGGTGTGGGGCATGTTGAAGTATTCCATCTAAGGTAAAGGATAGGTTATGACATCTGGTCCCTCCTGCAACCAGAAAAAGCAGTACAATGACTAGTGAGCCTCTTTGGATTTTGAAGGCAGCATATTCCTCATTTGAATGTGTTACTCCAGCCCATTTAATAAGTGACCTCAAAATCTGCTAGTTTTGAGTAGGGCCCAGAATAACAGAAGGCTCTGGAATAAGTCCAGGCTGCTGTGCAAGCTGCTCTGGTGCTTGGGCCATGTGATTCAATAGATCCAAAGGTGTCTGAAGTGTCAGTGGCAGAAAGGGAAGCTGGTCAGTGCCTTTGGCAGGCCTCTGTAGGTGCATCATCAAAAGCCCATAGGATTTTGGAGCAAGGGCCTGCCACCCTCTATAGATAACTACTCTCCTTTTCAGAGAGAGCTCCTGCCCTGCTCCTGGTCCTTGGTAAAGACTGAATGCTTACCCATGGACCACCAAGTTATCAACTGACCTTAGCTACCAATCATGAACTGAATGTTATCTGTTCCACTAAGCTATAAAATTGGGTGTGCATGGCAACACTCTATCATCAAATGTTGGTATATACAGGATCAAGTCTGAGCAGGCTCTGAAGGCACAAGTGAGTTTCATAAAGAAGTAGCCCAAGTGCACATGGTCCTCACAGCTGCTATACTATCTTTTCCTCTCTCAGTCTGTACCTATAGCCACATAGAGAGTTCCCTAAAATCAGTTGACAGAGGAAAAGAAGACTTTGACCTAGTTTACAGACGGATCTGCATGATATGCAGCACCCAAAAGTAGACAGCAGCAATACTACAGCCTCTGTCTTGGACAACCCTGAAAAACAGTGGTGACAAGAAATCCTCTTTGTGGGCGGAACCGTGAGCAATACATTTATTCACTCTGCTCAGAAGGAGAAATGGCCTGAGGTGTGATTATGTACCAGTTCATGAACTGTAGCCAGTAGTTTGACTGGATGGGCAAGGACTTGAAAGGAACACAATTGGAAAATTGAAAACAAAGAAATTTGGGGAAGAGGTACATGGATAGATCTCTCTGAATGGACTTTACCTGCTTTTCTGGGGAAGAGCTTAGTGTGTTTTGGGTGGTATGCAGGATAGTTGCATCATGTTAGGGGGAATCATGACCATGTTATTGTCATTATTTGGAGATTGAGCATCATTTAAGAAGATGTGTATGGAAGCCAAATTTGCAAGGAATGAACTTATGATGGTTCATTTTATGTGTCAACTTGATGGGAATCTTCAAATAGCTGGTAAAACATTACTTCTAAGTGTGCTTGTGTGGATGTTTCTGGAAGAGATTAGCATTTGAATTGAGACTGAATAGAATAAAAAGGAGGAAGAAGACCTGGCTCATTAGCTCACTTGGGAGAGTGTGGTTCTGATAACACTAGGGCCAAGGGTTCAGATCCCAAACTGGCCAGCCACCAAAGAGAGAGAAGAAGAAGAAGGTGGAATTTACTGCTTGAGCTGAGACATTGATCTTCTGTCCTCAGCACTCCTGGTTCTCAGATAGTAAGACCCAGATTGGAATCTACACTATCATATCAGTTCTTTAGCTCTCAGGCCTTCAAACTACATGAATGGCTTTCCTGGGTCTCCAGTTTGCAGATGGCAGATCACGGGGCTTCTCAGCTTTTCTCACACACACATGCACATGCACACGCACACGCACACGCACACACACGCACACGCACACGCGCGCACACACACACACACACGCACCTTCTATTGGTCTGTTTCTCTGGAGAACCTTGACTAATGTGGCTCACAAAATGGGCCTTGTCATATTCACATAGTGAGTAGGGAGAAAATGCTAAAGTTGTATGTCTCTTTACTGCTTCTGTTTGTGAGAAAGTAACTGGGACTGGACATGCCTGCCTGCTGTAAAAAACTAAAAACTGGACAAAAATATATGAAACTGTTTTCAGACATTGTACAAAAGCCCTACAGAGCTGTGGTCCTTCAGTATGTCTGTCCCGGCTTTCTGTCTGGAGGCACTTTCCTGACTAGTGTGCAGGGCAGGGATTCCACAGGCACTGGCTTAGCAGGGAGAGTGAGGTTGGAGTTAGTGGAGGTTCAGGCAGCTGGAATCTGTGAAGCAGAGAAAAGAGTGGAGGTGGGAGACACAGAGAAAGAGCTCCGGTGACTCCTAGGGTCCTGATGTCTGTGGCTGAACACTAATCTGGGCACACACCAGGTGAACCTCTGCTGGGCAGGGCAAATGATGACAGGAGCTGTAAAGGGAACAATGCCCAGGGCTCCCACAGTGCACAGAGAAGCTGGAGCACAAAACAGCAGGGATGGAGGGCCAGGCCTCATGAGGAGGCACTGAGATTCAGAACAAACTGAACCTCAGGGAAGCACTGGGCTCATAAAAAATAACAAGTACAATCAAATAGCGTCACCTTCCTTTGTGGCCAGCTAACAGAATCTAAATATTTCTGTTGTGACTTTTCCCCCCTGAACTCTGAATTATTTAGACTTGCTTTAGGTTCCAAACATATGGGCTTGGAAAATATATTTTCATTATTGATTTCCAGTCTTTAGAATTTTGAGACATTTTTTGAGGGCCTAGTACATGGCTAATCTCTGTAATTATACCAACTCTGCTTTAAAAAAAAAAGTGTTATACTGTTTTAGGAGTGCTTAATGTCTTTAGAACAATCCATTAGATTAAACTTGTTGTTTAGGCTGTTCAAATTTATGTCCGCACTAATTTCAGTTCTTGCTGTAAAATAAACCGTTATGATTGTACATTTGCTTTCTCATTAGTTTGACAATTTTTGCTCTGTTTATAAGAGACAAGATTGCAAGGAATGCAGGTAATGATTGTCATATTTTTTTGACGAAAAACATTTCTTTTGTCATATCGTGTTAAATTCTATTAGTCCTGATATTATCAACACATCCATTTCCTTTTGTATAGTATTTGCCTAGTATATCTTATTTGATCCCTTTACGTCCAAGCATTCTATGGATTGATTTATGTTTTATGCATATTATAACAATTAACAACTGGATATGGATTTCTTTTTCATATTTCTGAGTCTGTGCTTTTATCAGTTATTTATTTACTTTATTTATTTTTTTTTTCAAAATTTTGTGCTATCCATGATTTTTCTTCACTTCCTTTTCTCCTGCCTGTTATTAGACTTAAGGAATTTCCTATATTCTATTTATTTTCCTGTACTAGACAACTTTTCCTTCATTGCAAGTTATACATTACCATTTCATTCTCTTAGTATTTACCTTCAAATTTTAATATTCCTATCAAGCAAAGTCTAAAGTTAATCAAATTTCTGGTCTCCTTTAAAATAATCATCACAAACTCTTGTTCTGATATTGTTTCAGAGTTTGGTTGATCCACCTTGTTTCTAACACATCCCTACTCTGCTCCCCAAATTAGCCAACTTCCTTACTATTTCCCAGATTTCCAGTGGTGTTTCCTGCTCCTTGTTCCTAGGCTGGGGGTCTTTTGTGGCTCCTGAGTATGTAGGAAACTCAGCTCCACGTTGAAGCCTCACACAGCTGATGACTCTTCTGTTCTTTTGTTGGTATTAAAACCCTGAGTCCAAGATTCATTTTATTTAACAGATTTTTTTTTTGCTAGTAAATGAGAATCCAGATAAACACATACATTTTTTTTTATATTCTCTTAAGCATCTTTTAATTTATTAGCCTCACTTATCCCTGCCGCCTCTCCTTTTTTTTTTTTTTTTTTTTTTGAAATTTATTCAAGAAACAAGGTAGTTTTCCTGATGAGTTTCTCACAGTCTGGAGTTTCCTAGTGGCATCATGTCATGTTTACCTGTTTAAGGGCCCATAATTTTCCTACAAACTGGGAGTTAAATCTGGGGCTTGATCAGACTCCATGAGAACCATTTCCGATGTCCCTGGGTCATTCAGTCTCAATTCCTGTTGATTTGGTTTGAATTTCTGCTGCATTCCTGCCATTGGGGCATTTTCTTTTATGCTTTCATCATCATCTAGGTATCTACTAAATTATAAAATTAGTAAAGCTTTTTATTTGTCAGAAGATGGGTAGTTTTGTCTCTGCATCAGTTAAGTTGGATTTCTTCTTTATACCTGTAATTTTTTTAAATTGCTGGTATGTAGCAAAAATTGATGTCTTATTGTTTTTTATAAAGAACCTTCTGGGAATTTCAAAATCTGCAGAGTTCTTTCATGAGCTCACCAAAATTTTCTGAAATTATGTCTTTGAATTTTTGCTTTTGTTACTTGTTTTGGTTTCTTCCTTAAGCAGTAATATAAATTTGAAGCTGTATTGCTATTTCTAGTCCTCTATCACCTTGTCTCTTATTTTTATTTTTATTTTTTATTTTTTGGTCCTTTATTATTTTATCCTTCTTTTTGAAGGACAATCTTAAGTTTATTCTGACAATTAGATTTTATATAGTGTCCACTGTACTTTACTCTGTAATTTTACAATGTGTTTTAATTTAGTTCTATCTTTGCTTAGCTTGCTGATATCGCTTTTATTTTATTCTCTTCTCTTTCTTCTTTCTTCTCCATGTATGAGTTCCTGCTCCCATTTTATGAAGGCTGTATCTTCTTGTAACCTGTTGAGCTGTCAAACAGTTTTGTGATTTTTTTTTTCTGATAGCCATAATCACTTTCAGAAGTCCTCTTCTTCCTGTGTGTCTTGCCATTTTTTGTCCTGTAGAGTTATTTTCAACCCCTTGTCTTTTATTTTAGTGTGTGTGTGTTTTGATTTTTCCCTTTTCACTCATAGTGAAGATAGCTATTAGCTATACAGATATGATCTTTACCAATAAGCAATTGATTAGCTAGGTTTTCAGTTCTTTTATTCCCTGTCTACTGGGAGTTCATTAAATCCAATTCTCTGATCTATAGTTAGGAAGCAGCCTCTAGGTCACCACCCTTTCATCCAACATGACTCTGCTGCATTAAGGGGCGACAATGGAACTCATAACCGCAACAGAACTCCACCTTTTTGAAGACAAGGACATTGAGGTTCAGAGGAGCACAAAGTAATCTGAATAAGGTCACCTGGATAGAAAAGAATTTATTGAGATTTAAATCCAAGTGTGTCTTAGTTTGTTTTCTGTTGCTTATAATAGAATACCCAAAGATGGGTAATTTATAAGGAAATGAAATTTATTTCCTACAGGTACAGAGGCTTAAAAGTCCAAGGGCAAGAGGCCACATCTGGTGAGGACCCTTAGCAAGGACTCTGCAGAATTCCTGGGAGGCACAGGGAATCACATAGCAAGAGGGCAAGACTGTGTCTGCATGCTCTGCTCCTCTCCTTATAAAGCCACCAGTCAACTCCCAGGGCAACCCATTAATCCATTAACCCACTAGTCCATGAATGGATTAATCCATTGATGAGGGCGTGGCCCTCGTGATCCAATCACCTCCTAAAGGCCCCACCTTTCAAATTTCATAGTCAGATTACCCTTTCAATACTATGACAATAGGGGTTAAGTTTCAACATGAGCTTTGGAGGAAACAAACATTCAAGCCATATCAAGGACCCACATAGTACTATGGAACTGTAATGTTGTGACTGTTTACCACCAATACCAAAATCTCAACCTAATGAATTGCTCCATTAATAATATTTGTTTTTAAGATACTTATTGATCTGAACTGAAGGATTGTTTAAAAGCTTGGGTGCTTCTGGGAGGATAGGCTGAAGAGGAAGAGCAGACAAGAAGTTTGAGAAAGGAAGCAAAATATTTGGTCTTTGTTAAGCCCAGCTTCAGAGAATAAAGAAAGCAGAGACTTGAGCTGCGAGAGGCTGGCATGGGAAAGAACTAGGACTAGAATGCAGTATCATCAGGTGGAACCAAGCCCTTGCTGCATGCCTTGCAAAAAAGCAAAAAAGGCAATTTCACATTTTTACAAACCCTGGCATATGATTCTGCCTAAAGCAGTGTGGAGTTGGGTAAGTCATGAATATCTGCAAGTCTCAGTTCCCTCACTCATCATGTGGGAGTTATAAACCTGGCCACTATGATCTCCTCTGAAAGTTGTAGGAGAAAAAAGGCAATGAACACAGAAAGGATTTCTATAGAATAGTTGGCAGGCAGAAATATAGTTCCTCAAAGATGTCCATGTCCAAATCCCTGGAACCTGTGACTGTGTTGCCTCACATGATAAAGGGGATGTTGAAGATGTAATTAAGGTAAGGATTTGGGGATAGGGAGTTATCCAGATGGTCCCAATGCAGTCACAGGAGTCCTTATAAAAGAAAGAGGGAGGCAGAAGGGTCAGAGTTAGAGGCAAGTGTTGTATAGAAAGCTTTGAAGATGGAGAAAGGGGCCTACATTGGATTTAATTGTCTCCCCTGCAAAGTTTAATGTATTAGAAACTTAACGCTGACTGTGACAGTGTTAAGAGAGTGAGAAATCCTGCTATGGTAATTGAAAGGTGGGGCCTTGAGAGGTGGTTGGATTATGAGGACCATGCCCTAGTAAATGGATTAATCAGTTGATGGTTTAATGGTGGCTCTGGGCATGAATCTGAGGGCTTTAAAAGGAAGAGGAGTGAGAAGCTAGCTCTCTCTCTGCTCCCCCTTTCTCACCATGTGACACCTGCATTGCTGTAGAGTCATTTCACCAGACGTATTCCCTGGACTTTGGACACCCAACCTCTGAAACTGTAAGCAATAATTTTTGTTTTCTTACAGATTACCCATTTTCTGGTATTTTGTTATAAGCAACAGAAGCAAACTGATACAGGGCCACAAGCCAAGCAAATGCAGGTGGCCTCTAGAATCTAGAAAAGGCACAGAACAGTTCTGCCCTGCCATCTCCAGAAGGAACACAGCCCTGCATATATTTTGATTTTAGACCACTCAGGCCCATTTTTGTGCTTCTGACCTACAGAACTATAAGGTAATAAATGTGTGTCATTTTAAGCCACCAAGTGTGTGGTAAATTGTTACAACAGCAATAGAAATAGGAACTGGCGTGAGTTAATGGAGATGCAAAAGTAAGTCACTCGGTAGAAACTTTGGTGCTTGCTGCCCATTTGTTTTTTGGGAGGGGTTCGAGGAACACAATAATTTGTATGGCTGCCTTAAAGCCCACTTCTGTCAGCAGCTAGGCAGCTGCCAGTGATTTATTTCAGTTATTTGTTGGCTGGAAGACATGACAAGACTCAGTTAAGGCAGTTTCACTGAAAGTGAAAGTCACCCACAGTATCACCCCTGCTTTGATACACACAGGCCTGTTAGAACTCACCTCCCGTAAATTTTCCATGCTGGGTCAGCATTAGCTGCCAAGCACCCAAGAGCCAGTCACAGTAGATGGTTCCATGGAATTATGGTCTCTGAAATGCATGGCATGCATTTATACTCATAGGAACATGTCTGGAATTGTTACTAACAGGAATATACTTCCAAAGTGTAGTTAATTCTTTCAGATCAATGAAAAATAACTACTTTTTTTCTTTCTTAAACAAAATAGAAGGTAGAAAAACTTGCTTTGCTGTTAGTTCCAGATTCCCAGAGCGGTTTTGCTAGCATGAGGAGATTGAAAACCTAGATTCCCAAGCTTCCTAAAGACTTTAGACCACATTTCTAGCTGACACAGAAATAGAAATACAGTCTGTGATTCTAGGGGTGAAGGGGGGTGAAAATTACAGAGTTAGATATTGGGATGGTTCAACTGAAGTGATTTCAGATACACAATTATAAGCGCAAATGCGTTGGATGTTCGAAACATCGTGTACTAAATTCCTTCCTCCTTTCTACTTGAGTTATGAAATGCTGAACTGTTGTGAGTCACTTCCTCATCAGCTACTACCCTAAGGGACCCAAAGAGTCAAATGTGAGTAACAGAGAAAAGAGCCAGAGAGCAGCTTCTCACACTTAGGGAGGAAAGCAAAACCCTGCGTCATCTTTTCAAAAGAAACGTGTGGTGACTCACAGGAGCTTGATTTCTATAGAAGTACCAGCTTTGGCAATTTCCCATTGACCTTACACTGCTGAGCAGTCAGATCAAAAATGACGTCAGATCGCAAATGATAATCTCCTTAATCAAGAGAGGAAAAACGACATCAGTTATTATTTTCTTTATGTGAATAAATACAAGTGACTAAATATTGTTTCCAGAGCTGCATATAGTGTGTTCAGGGCAACAGTTTTAAGGAAAGAGCAGCTAAATATTTAATCATCATTTATAATAAATACTACATCACTTTCTGAAAGTGCCACCAAAACTTGCTACAAACAGAATTTTGCATGGGAGAGACTGAAATTCTGAATCTTACTTACACAAAGTATTCATAACTTTATTCATGAGACATCATAATACTTCATCTAGTAGAAATTTTTCAAAACAGGAATATTTAATGTACTGAATCAACTAAGAAGAATAAATACAAAAATTAACTCCCGGTGCATCCTTTGTTCCAGGCCATTATATATTGTACTACAAATGCTCTTATTGAATCGCTTCTTAAAAAATTTCTTGCATAATGGCATTTTAGACATCACTGTAATGTCAACAAACAAGGCAGATTAATGTTTCCAGTCCTGAGCTGTCTTGCACTCTGCTTATTAGAATTGTAGTCAAATCTTCATTAGAATGAATGACATCTGATTCCATAAGGCAGTCACAACAGAGGCACCTTCTTGCTATGGTGTCACACTGCAGATGACAACGTAGGCCATTATGAATGACACTCCACAATTCGTTACTTCCTGCCTCAAATTGTAGTTAATCTTTCATCCAAACTGTACACATGTGCAGCTTTAAGTGGCCTATCACAGTGAGTACCCAGCAATGTTGTAAGCACATGGAGACTGACAGAAGGTAAATTGCTTGTCAGGAGGTCTGTATTTCAATTCACAGCATATTCCAAACACGTCTTGGTGAAAGCACGCCACAACAGCTGCTTTCATTGCTAACTATTTTTGATGTAAATGTCAATAAAGCTCCAGGCCCTTTCATATTTTTGGCCAAGAATGTCCATCTTTCCCTATGCAGGCTGGCAGGTGGAGTTCCATTTATCTACTCTTAGGAACATGTCCTGTAATAATGATTGTCTCTGGAGACCATTTAGAGTGATTGAGAGCAGTGATTGGGACAATAGGCTACTGAATTTCATTGCTGAAGTGGGTTGACAGGTGACTGCTTTTATACCCTCTCATCTGGTGGAGAAGGAAATAAAACACACGGTTCCATCCAATCCACAGGCAATCACCTCCAGGTTGAAGATCTATACCTATAGTTTACTCCGTTTATTAAAAAAAATTGAGCCGTTATTATTAAACAACCTTAAATTCCCTAGCAGATCTAGGAATTTAAGGTTTTTAAAGAGATAGTGACATTTATTTTCTGTAGGATTACAGATACGAGAATTAAGCAAATAATTTTGAATAAAATGTGTATGCCTTTGAGGACCTTCCTCTTTCTTGCAAATTTCCCTTTTGGGATACCAGCTGTTCACACTATATAACAAACTCTGTCTTTTAACTAATGCTCTGAGGAAGATGACTGAAGCTTGACCTTTAGCAGCCAAAAGCTCGCAGGTATATTAAAAATCAATTCAAAGATGCTGCTTTTGAGCACATTTGCATTCAAATATGTCAGCATGTTACAGCAGTGATGAAGTTTCATTTTTTTCAGCATAGAAGAAAACCTCATACTCTTTTGTTTACAACATTTATTGAGCATCTGCTATAGGCAAGATATTATACTATACTCTAGGGTTAGGGATACAAACTAGAATTAGACAAACACCCATAAAGAGGCAGCCTTGTGGTAAGAATACATAGAGTGAGAAAAGTTATACTAAACCTTGCATTTAAATTTTATATCCTTCTTTTTAGTCTATTTTTGTGTTATAATGTGCATGATATAGTATAAAAAACAAAATTTATAATAAATATTAGGAGTACATGCTCTGTTTTTCCTACTAATAAGAGTATGTAATTTAGAAGTTTGGGTACAATTGCTCTCAGAAAAGGAAGATGGGCTTTGGAGGCAAACTGATCTATTTTCAACCCAATCTCTACCAATTATTAGCCTTCTAGCCTTGGGAGGGTTAAATAATTTTTTTAAACTTTATTATCCTCAGTCTCTTCATATGTTAACTAATAATAGTTAACATGTATTGAGCATTTACATTTGCATTATTTAATTTAATACTTACAAAAAGCCTTTGGAGTTGGGTGCTTTTATTATTCCCTCCTACTGAGGGTAACATAACTTGTCTAGTAAATGGAGCTAGGTCTGGAACACATGAAGACTGTTTCTAGAACCTGTGCTTTAAATTACCTTTAACATGATAATAATACCTCACAATATTATTGTGAGCCTGACACACTTAGTAATGCTGGATAAAAATTTATTCTCTTTACCCTGGAATTGAATCAGTAACCTATGAGAAGCATCAAAAAAGCTGTTGAAAATCATCAGAGAGGGTAATATCTGATTTTCACTTATGAGATCTTGGTGCTTTTCATAGTTGGGCTTGAAGTATGAGTAAGAGCTAGGTATTGTAGGGGAATTGTAAGCCCAGAGGACTATGAAGCATAGGAGAAGAGGGAAAGCAGGTAATGAGCTCTTCAGGGACTAGGTGAGCCATCTAGTGTCACTGCAAAGGGGGTATCTTGCAGCCTGGCAGGACTTGGGATTGAGATTTGAAGACAACTCAACATGGGCTTCTATTTGCTAGCCATGGCATTTATCCAATGCCCACTTTTCTTGGAGAGTGAAAATTATCTGTGTGATGAGGATTAAGTAGAATTATTTGGGAAAGCACTTAATCAATTCAACTGTGCTATACCAATGTAAGGTGATATTTAGGATATTTGTGTACTTTTTCACCTCTGAGCAGATGTAAACCCCTGAAGATCAAAATCAAGTCAGTCTTAGTGTTTTATCACTTTAGTGCCTAATACAGTGTGTTGCACACTGTAAGTACTAAGTAAATATGTAAGTACTAAGTATAAATGTCAGTTAGATAATGCTATATAGTTGACTCTTGAACAGCACAGGTTTGTACTGCATGGGTCCACTTATATGGAGGTTTTTAAAAATAAATACTTACGGCCGGCCCCGTGGCTCACTTGGGAGAGTGCGGCGCTGGTAGTGCCGAGGCTGCGGTTCGGATCCTATATAGGGATGGCCAGTGCGCTCACTGGCTGAGCGTGGTGCAGACCACACTGTGCCGAGGGTTGTGATCCCCTTACCGGTCAAAAATAAATAAATAAATAAAATAAAATAATAAATAAAATAAAATAAATACAGTACTGTAAATGTATTTTCTCTTATAATTTTCTTAACATTTTCTTTTCTCTAGCTTACTTTATTGTAAGAATATAATTAATATATGAGTATAATACACATAATATACAAAATAAGTGTTAAACGACTGTTTTTGTTATTGTTAAGGCTTTCAGTCAACAATAGGCTATTAGTAATTAAGTTTTAGGAGCATCATTATGTGCAGATTTTCAACTGTGCGGGGGGTTCAGTCCTTCTAACCCCATGTTGTTCAAGGGTCAACTGTATATCATTCTTTACACATTATGGAAAAAGATTTGTACAGTTTATGTAAGGACATGATTTGATCTGTATCAAATCTTATGGATTATGATTAAATATATAGTCAAGATTCTTATTAGTCTATTTACTTCTTATGCTATTTAATTATTTTTTCCAGGTATGTCTTACCTCAAGTATTATGTGCTGGAGGTTTCCTAATCCCACTCCCTAACAGTGTCTTAAGGATAAAAAGAATAATGAGATAAGGCCCTCCTGACCCCAGGAAAAAATCCCAAGGACTCACATCTGGCTCTTGGCAGACTTCCCAGGCAGCTACATGAGCAGCTGGGCCACTGAGGCCATTCTGTCGAAGATATATGGTGTCCAGCAGTCTCTGACTTTTTGATTGAAATTACCAGATTTATTTAAAATACAACAACAAAATCTAGCTATAAACCACTTACAAGGGATACAATTCTCAAAATGACAAAAAGTTTTGAGAATTAATTGGGAGATTGATCAGATACATTCCAACTGTAAAAAGATAGTGTAATAACATTAAAATGAGTTTAATGGTATTCAGGCAGTGCATCACCTGTCCTAACCACTACCTCAAAGTTGTTCTGTATCTTTTATGGCCTTGTTTTAATATTTTTACTACTTATACATGTCTGTATCCAAAATTATATAATGTTTTTTGTGCTTAAATCTTTACATAAATGGTAATATACTGCATCACTCTAATTCTCAATTTTTTTGTCATCACACTTCATTAAGTTCTGTATTTTTTATTTCATCTGCATACTTTTTAAATTGACAAAATTGTATATGCTTATGATGTACAACACTATGTTTTGGTATATGTATACATTGTGGAATGGCCAAATCAAGCTAATTAACATATGCATTACCTCACATACTTGTCATTTTTTTTGTGGTGAGAGCACTTAAAATCTACTTTCTTAGCAATTTTCAAATATACAATAGATTGTTATTAATTATAGTTATCATATTGTACAACAGATCTCTTGAACTTATTCCTCCTCACTAAATGAATTTTGTATATTTTGACCATCTCTATGATATTTCCCCATCTCCTACCCTGCCCCTTGTAATCCCATCTACTCTCTGCTTCTATGAGTTTGACTTTTTTAGTTTTCACATATACATGAGATCATGTGGTGTTTGTCTTTCTGTGGCTTATTTCATGTAACAAAATGCCTTCCATGTTCATCTGTGTTGTTGCAAATGACATGATTTTCTTTTTTTTCCCAAAGGCTGAATAGTATTACACTTTGTATATATAACCACATTTTTGTGAAAGATACTAACATTTATAAAGCAAATGTATTTCACAGGGCCTTGTTTCCAGAGTCCTGTAGTTTCAGGTATAGCCTAACTTTTTAAAATTAAACATAGAAATGTTAAGCTTGCAAAAGACAGGAAACTTTCCCCAGGCTAAAGTCTCTTTGTAGATAAAGAATTGTAACACAGCAAAATTACTGCCTCTAAAAGCAGATGTCCTTGGTGCAGTCAAACCTAATGATTGTTGCCATGACAATTATCTTACTGTTCTTTGGTAACCACCTATGTTCCTTTTCTGTAACTTTCTGGCCTGGAGAATAAATACTGACAAAAGACCTCAGTTCAGTGTTAATTTTCCAAGGAATGCCTCCCTGTGGAGGGTTCATGGAAATTAACTCCTTCAGGTCTTCTCTCTGCTCAGAAGAAATGAGCTTTGAGTAATCCTTTGCATCTCCATCACCCTGGGGGAGAGGTGACACATTTTCTTTATTCATTTATGCATTGATGGACACTTAGGTTCATTCTATATCTTGGCTATTGTAAATAATTCCACAATAAATGTGAAGTATAAGTATTCTTCAACATACTGATTTCATATTCCTTGAATATATAGACAGTACTGGGAATGCTGGATCATTTGATAGTTCTACATTTAATTTTTGAGGAACTTCCATACTGTTTTCCATAATGGCTGTACTAATTTACATTCTATCAACAGTGTACAAAGGTCCCTTTTCTCCACATCTTCACCAAAACTTGTTATTGTTGAATACACCGACTCTAATAGTTGTGATGTGATATCTCATTGCAGTTTTAATTTGAATTTCTCTCATGATTAGTGATATTGAGCATTTTTTCATATATCTGTTGGCCATTTGTATGCTTTCTTTTGAGAAATGTTTTTCAGGTTCTTTGCTCATTTATAAAAATTACATTATTTGTTTTCTTGCTATTGAGTTGTTTGAGTTCCTTATATGTTTTGGATTTAACCCTTTATCAGATTCTAAATATTTTCTTCTATTCTGTAGGTTGTCTCTTTCTCTGTTCAATGTTTCCTTTGCTGTGCAGAAGCCTTTTAGCTTGATGTAGTCCCATTTGTCTATTTTTTCTTTTGTTACCTGTGCTTTTCTCCTGTGTTTTCTTCTAGAGGTTTTACAGTTTCAGGTCTTACATTCAAGTCTGTAATCCCATTTTGAGTTGATTTTTGTTTACAGTGTAAGATAAGGATCTAATTTCATTTTTCTGAATGTGTATATCTAATTTCCTCAGCACCATTTATTGAAGAGTGTCTTTTCCCCATTGTGTGTTCTTGGTATCTATGTCAAAAATCAACTGAATGTAGTACATGGGTTTATTTGTGAACTCTCCATTTTGTTCCATTGGTCTGTGTTTTTGTTTTTATACAAGTACCATGCTGTTTTGATACTATAACTTTGTAGAAGATATTTGAAATCAGGTAGTGTGATGCCTCCAACTTTGTTCCTTTTGTTGATTCCTTGGGGTTTTTTGCGGTGTCATACAAATTTAAGGATTGCTTTTTCTATTTCTATAAAAAAAAAAAAGCAGTTGAAATTTTGATAGGAATTGCATTGAATATGTATATCATGTTGGGCAGTATGGACATTATAACAATATTAATTCTTACTATCTATGAACACAAAATATTTTTCCATTTACATTTGTCTTCAATATCTTTCATCAGTATTTTATAGTTTTCAGTGTACAGATTTTGCATCTCCTTGGTTAAATTTATTCCTAAGTATTTTATTTTTTGTAGCTATTGTAAATGGGATTGTAAGTGATTTATTTTAAATCATTTAAGGGAAAAGAGAAGAAGAAATATATGCATTCTTACTCTTTAACGAATACATTATTTCATCTTTCCACTGCTCTTTGTTTTTATCTATAGATTGAAATTACTGTCCGGTGTAACTTCCTCTCAGTCTTAAGAATTTCCTTTAGTATCTCTTGTAAGATGAGTCTGCTAGCATAAAATTTCTGTGTTTATTTGAAATGACTTTAATTTGCTTTCTTTTTAAAAGTTAGTTGTGTTGAATATATATTCATAGTTGACAGGTTTTGCTTTTTTCCCCCCAGCACTTTGAATATGTGATCCCACTGCCTTCTGTCTCTTATTGTTTTTAATGAGATGTCAGCTGTTAAACTTATTGAAGTTTCCTTGAACATGATGAGTCAGTTTGGTCTTGCTTCTGTCAAGATTTTTTCTTTGTCTTTGAGTCTGAGGGTGAGGACAGCAATGTAACTCTCTCAGCAATGCCTGTGATCTATAGGTGTACTGAGTTGGGGTGGTAGCCCCTGTTCTTCTCTGCTTGTTTCTCCTGGCATGGAACCTGGGCCCTAAGAATGAGCTGGAACAATGGTAATCAGGGCCCAATATTCTTTGTCTGCCAATACTAGAGTAGAACTTTTGCCCTATAAATGAGAACTTGATAGAGAAGGAGGAGGCCCTGGATATCTCAGACATACATGTCCAGTTCACAGTTTCTGCAAGATGGAGTATGGGGAATAAGGAATCCTGTTGGCCTACCCCCCCCCCCCAACCCATGGGGAGAAATTATTGTCCTAGGGTGGGCTCTATCATGGACAAGAATTCCATCCTTTTGGCTACACCATTCTGAAGTAGGCATTCCATCATTTTAGGTGGGGGAATGAAGGGAAGAAGGCAAGTCATGGCTCAAATGCTACTGACTCATGCCAATCTTACAGAGATTCAGCAGATTTTCCTGAATACATTTTTCTTTATTTTCTATATACCTTCAGGATAATTTCTAGAGACTGAAAATTATTGCATTTGTTTTTGTTTTTGTCTTTTACATAATTCTTTTACCAGTTATGGTTATTTTGCTGCAGTGAAGGTCCGTGGAGCTCCTTATACCACCATTAGGAAGTGCTTCTAGATATTATCTTTATGATAAAACATAATATGCAGACAGAAAAAAAACCATCAAAATATGTTCATAAATCAGTTTTAGACCATTCCCATCACCCCAGAAACTTCCATGCTCTCATTTTTGACATTTTACTTTTCTCTACCCCTGGCCCTCAGCAACCACTGTTCTGCCTTCTGTTGGTGTAGATTAGTTTTAGCTATGATTGAATTTCATATAAATGTAACCCATAATATATTTTTAGTATTGGTCTCATGAAATGAGATAGAATTATGTTTCTTAAACATTTGGTAGAAAACACATGTGCAACTATTTGGATAACATATATTTAATGGATAAGTTTAACTTTTTATGTATATATAACTTGTATAATGTTTTATTCATGTTGTGAATTTTCTTGAGCACATAATAATTTAAATCAGGCTTTCCATATTGCTTAAATTTACAGTATTTCTTTCCAGTGGAAGTTTTTACATAACTTGAAGTAATTGTTAAAATTTAACAATTTCCTGTATTTTCCAGACTACTAGGGTTTCAGTACAATGCACCATTTTTTATTTATAAGGTCCAACACATTTCCACATTTCCTACATAGGTTTTTCTCCAGAATAAGTTTTTTCATGTCTTCAAATAAAAGTGAAACTGAAGGCCTTGACACATTTTTACATTCATAAGTTTATTCTTTGTGAGTGCTTTCATGTTTTCAAAAATAATATGGAAAAACTGAAAGCTTTACCACATTTCTCACTGTCATACAGTTTTTCTTCAGTGTGAGCCCTTTTGTGTTCTTGAAAGCAACTGGTAAAATTGACTGTGGCACCACATGTTTTACATTAAAAGGATTTTTTTCTCCAGTATGAGTTATTTCATGTATACAAAGAAAACTGGGTAAACTGAATGTTTCCCAACATTGCTTGCATTCATAGGGTTCCTCTCCAGTGTGAGTTACTTCATGTATTTGAGGAAAACTAAAACATCTGAAGGCTTTAAAAAAATTATTTACACTGGCAGGGTTTTTCTCCAGTGTGAGTACCTTTCTTATTTTTGAAGGAGACTGAGAGAATTAAATGCTTTCCTACCTTCCTTACATTCATAGGATTTCTTTTTTGTATGATTGCTTTCATGTATTCGAAGGTACCTGAAAGAACTGAGGCCTTTATCACATGTTTACATTCATATGTTTTTTCTCCAGTGTGAGTTATTCCATGTTTCTGAAGGGAACTAGAATGGCTGAAGTATTTACCACATTTTTTACATTCATAGGGTTTTGCTTTAGTGTGAGTTCTTTCATGTATTGGAAGTAACTGGGACAACTGAATGCTTTCCTGCATTCTTTACACTTATAGGATTTCTCTCCAGTATGAGTTCTTTCGTGTATCTGAAGAGAACTGGAAAATCTAAAGGCTCTATCACATTGTTTGCATTCACGGGGTTTTTCTCCACTGTGAAATCTTATATGTGTTTGGAAAGAACTAGAAGAACTAAAGGCTTTACCACATTGTTTACACTTATAGGATATTCCACCAGTACGAGTTCTTTTATGCATAGAAAATAAACTGAGAAAATAAAAGATTTTCCACATACCAAACATGTATAAGGTCTGTTTCCAGTGTGTGTGACCCTGTGTCTTTGAACACTTAGGAGAGAAATGAAGGCTTTCCCACATTGTTTACATTTTATATGGCTTCTCTCCATATTCCTCACACTCATATGATTTGTATATAGAGAGAAATAATATGCCTATTAAAGGACAAATAACATATGAAGATTTTTCCGTTCACACTGCATTCACATGGTTTGACTCCAGTAGGATTTTTCTTCACATTATGATTTGAAATCTGGCTGACAGCTTCTTCACACTGACTGCCTCCTTTACTTTCATGGAGTCTCTCTACTATATAACTTCCTAGATTTCTCCCATATTTTTTGTACTGATCATCACCTCCCATTTGTTTCTTACAGAAGCCAGGTTCCTGAAGGTTTCCCACATTACATCTCTGTAGAGCTTCTTCTGGGAATGATCCAGCAAGGCCCGGTCCTCCTGGGTGAAGTTTATAGCCACATCCTCAAAGGCCACTGATTCCATTTCCTGGCTTCTGGTGGCCTTGACATCCTCGTATTTGATCTCCCATTACCTACAGGTCACAAAGAGACAATGGTCACAGAAGAGACACCCGGGCGTCTCAGAGCAGAAGACATAGAGCTGCAGAGACCAGACCTAGCCCCGAGGCTAACTCTTGATTCCATGTCTTTAATGGTCATAAGATTATTCTGACCCTTTTCATTGAGTCAGCTAGTATTATATTTTTTAGGTAAGTTCCCCATTTCTCCCACATTTTCTCGTCTTACTCTACTAGTTAAGATTTTTGGTATAATGTAGAATAAAAGAATGATAACAGTTATTTTTGTTCACTACTAAATATGCTATTGAATTCTGAATACCATTTCTCTGACATTCTCTCTATTCTTTTAATCTGGAGATCCTACTGTATGTATGTTAGATCTTCCCAGACTAAATCTGCATCTTTTAATTTTTACTTTATGCTTTAATCTCATTTTTCTACCTATGCTGCATTATGGGTGAATTTCTTAATTATCTTTTCAACTGTCTCAATAAAAGTTGATTAGGTTTATTTGCTTAAAATCTCAAATATTTTAATTGATTTTCTTTCAAATGCACTCATTGTTGTATTTCTATCAATTTTACCTTCATGATGTCTAATTATTTTGAGTAGATGTTAAGCCCTCACATAGCTCTTTAAAAATTTTGTGTATTTAAAAGTCCTTTATAAAGATACTGCTATTCTTTTCATTGGTACTGTATATTCTTCTCACAAAGTCGTATTTACTTGGGCTGTCCTTTTAAACATGATTTTTAACATTTTTGGATAAATAATTATTTTGGAGATTCTTCTTGAGTTGGCAATTTTGATCCCCCTCCCTCTGCTTACACACACTTTTTCTCTCTGCCATGGTTCTGTGGTATTTTCATTTGGTTTCTGAGGTCCCAGTTTATAACTAGATCTTGTCATGGCTGCCCAGGACTGCTGCTTTGTGTCAATATTGAATGCAACAGTGATTTAATCAACATGTTAGTGAGGAGCATGGCTTATTTGCTAGTATCAAGGTTGTCAAAGTATAAAACTGTGTATATAAATAATAGTTCCAGGTAATGGTCAGTTGCTGCCCCCTCACACAAGCCCCTCTCTTCCAACTTTGTCCTCTGCTTATGGATAAAAACTTCACTCTACTGTCTGCTTTTGAGGGGTGAGCTTGGCTTTAGTCTCTTGCCTCATGTGGCCCACTGCTGTTACTGATCAAGCGATAAGTTTCCTAGACAGTATCATCCATTCCAAAACCCACACCTCGCCAGTCTCTAATTTCAGCCCCACTTGCTGTTTCACTTGTGGTCTACAGAATTGCCTTACTTTAAGAGCAATGATTTACAATTTTTTTTCTCTATGTTTTATCTATTATCACTAGTCACTTATGTAGTGGAATTAGGCATTTAAAATATGAATTTAAAATGCTATTTTAAAAGTTTTAAAAATTTTATCAAAGTATAATTTGCATACTATAAAATTCACCATTTTAAATGTATAGTTGATGATTTTTAGTAAATTTACACAGCTGTGTGATTATCACCACAATCCAGTTTTATGACATTTTCATTGACCCCAAAAGTTTTCTCATGCCTAATTGCATCACTTCCTGCTCACATCTCCTCTCCAAGTAACTACTCATATGATTCCTGTTTCATAGAATGTTAGAATTTTCAGAAATTTCATATTAATGACATAATTTAAAATGTAGTCTTTGGGGTCTTTTCTTTTCCACTCAGCATGATATTTTTGAGGCTAATCCATGTTTTTTTCCATGTATCAAATTTATTCCTTTCTATTATGGATTCCATTGCAATGGTTATATTGCATTATGTTTATATCCTTACTAGTTGATGGATGTTTGGATTATTTACAGTTTTTGACTAGAAAAGCTATAATCAAAAAGATATACAATAACAAATGGTGAGAAGTTAGAGAGACAGGAACCCTCATACATTGCTGGTGGGAATGTAAAATGGGACAGCCACTTAGGAATACTGTTTAAAATTTTCTTAAATTCCTTAATGATTAATGATTTTGGACATCTTTTTATATGATTGTATGACATTTGTATATCTTCTCTGAAGTACCTGTTCAACTCTTTTACCCATTTTAAAAATTGTTCGTCTCATTAATAAATCCAATATCATCTTCACTGGGAGGCTCTTGTTATTTTGCTAGTAAGTTATTGTTCCCAGCTAGATCATTCATGCTATTTTCTTCAAGCTAAATTGATTCCTTATTTCCTTCTTCAAGGGTACTATCCTCTTCCAGAGAAATTCATTCACTGAAACTCCTGGATGACCCAAGTAGTGAATCTGAGTGTGCTCATTAACTATGGCATGCTGATTGTGCCAATACATTTTTTGTTGTTGAAGACCCTTGCTTTATTAGTTCTTGGAAGTACAGAATTGGATAATAGTACACAGCTTTTGGGGAAAAACCTAAAACAATTCTAAATTTGTTTGTTTGTTTGTTTGTTTTCTGTCCATATGGCAAGCTAATAAGTCAGGTAGTTAACTTCAAGCCATGGAAATCTTCCTAAGGTGAGCTAACAATTTTAAAAGACCAAATGGACCTTGGTTAATGCTAATGTCAAGTCAAAAATAATAGTGCTCAGGGAACTACAAATTTAATACAAATTATTTAGATTTCTGTTTGGTCTTGAGTTCTCGCTGTCTGGCTTACCAAGGCCCAGTTTATTACTAGATCTCCTCCTTCCCCTCCTTTTCTTTTTTCCTTTTACAATTAAATGGCTTTTAGTGTATCCACAGAGTTGTTCATCCCTTGCCACAGTCAATTTTCAAACATTTTAATTACCCCCAAAAGAGGCACTGCTCCCCATACTCATCATTATGTCTCTACAGATTTGCCTATTCTGGACATTTCATGTAAATGCATTATGTGGTCTTTTGTGGCTAGCTATTTCACTTAGCATGATGTTTACAAGGTCCATCCACGTTGTAGCATGTATTAGTACTTTATTTCTTTTTGCTGCCAAATAATACTCTATTGTGTGGATATATCACATTTTACTTATCATTCATCAGTTGATGAATATTTGATCTGTTTCACTTTTTCTCTATTACAAATAGTGCTGTTATGGGTATTCATATATCAGCTTTGCTGTGCACATTTCTTTTCTCTTGGGGGTATACTGCTGGGTTCTGTGGTAACTTTGTGCTTAGCTATTTGAGGAACTGCCAGGCTGTTTTCCAGTGTGGTTGTACAACTTTACATTCCCACCAGCAGTATATGAAGGTTTCGGTTTCTACAAATTCCTTAGTGTGTACAAGATTTGCAAAAATGTTTTCCAGTTCTGTGGGTTATCTTTTTACTTTCTTCATAGCATGTGTGTGTGTGGCTTTATTTTTACAGTTTCATTCAGAATTTAGATACTTTCTTTTTATTCATTTATTTATTTGTTATACATATATGTGGGGTACAACATTGATTTTCAATAATTGTAAAACATGTGAAGGTTAGATCAGTATAGTTAGCTTATTCATCATTACAATACACAGTCATTCTTTGTGTCTGTTGACCAATTGCTCATTAGCACCGCTCCCTCTCTCCGCCCCTCCCCTCCCCTTTTACACTTCTAGTTTTCTAAAAGTTCAGCATATTACTGTGATTGTTATTTCTTTCTTTCTTTCTCTCTGTTTCTATTTATTGTTCATTTATTTATGGATTCAGCCTCCAGTTATGAGTGAGAACATACGGTATTTCACTTTCTGTACCTGGTTTGTTTCACTTAGAATAATTTTCTCCAAGCTCATCCATGTTGCTGCAAATGGTAGAATTTCATTCTTTTTTATGGCTGAGTAGTATTCCATTCTGTATATATACACCACAATTTCCTTATCCAGTCATCCATCAATGACATTTCCTTATCCACTCCATCCATCGATGGGCAATCACCTAGCTATTGTAAATAGAGCTGCAATAAACATGGGAGTGCAGCTATCCCTTCAACCTGATGTTTTCCTCTGGATTTATCCCCAGTGGCAGGATTGCTGGATCATATGGAAGTTCTACCTGTAGTTGTTTAAGGAACTTCCATACTCTTCTCCATAATGACTGTACTAATTGCAGTCCCACCAATAATGCAGGAGGGTTCCTCTCTCTCCAAATCCTTGCCAGCATTTGTTAATCTGTCTTTTTTATAATAGCCAGTCTGATTGGTGTGTGAGGTGATATCTCAAAGTGGTTTTGATTTGCATTTCCCTGATGATTAGTAATGTTGAGCATTTTTTCATACACTTGTTGGCCAATTGTATGTCTTCCTTTGAAAATGTCTATTCAGCTCCTTTGCCGATTTTTTAATTGGATTATTTGTGTTTTTTTTTACTGTAAAGTTGTCTGAGCTCTTTGTATATTCTGGATATTAATCCCTTGTCAGATGCATATTTTGTAAATATTTTCTCCCATTCTGTACAATGTCTTTTCATTCTATTGATTGTTTCCTTTGCTGTGCAGAAGCTTTTTAGTATGATATAATCTCATTTGTTCATTTTTTCTTTTGTTGGCTGTGCTTTTGGGGTGTTATTCATAAAGTCATTGACCAGTCCTAAATCCTGGAGCATTTCCCCTGTGTTTTCTTCTAGGAGTTTTAAAGTTTCAGGCTTTATATTTCTTTAAAGGCAAAAAGTTTTCACTTTTGATGACCAACTTACTTACTTTATCTTTTATAGCTTATGCTTCTGGTGTCATATAAAAAAAAACAAACTGCCAAGGTCACAGAAATTGATTCGCATGTTTTCTTCTTTAGCTCGTACATTTAGGTATTTGATTCATTTTAAGTTAATTTTTATATATGGTATGAGATGGGAGTTGAACTTCATTCTTTATGAGGATATTCAATTGTCCCCTCACCCTTTTGCTGAAAAAACTATTTTTCCTACCCTTAATTGTCTTACTATCCTTGTTAAAAATCAATTGACTATAAATGTGAAATATTTCTGGCTATTGATTCTATTCCATTAATCAGTATGTCTTATCCTTTTGCCAGTACTTCATGGTCTTGACTACTGCAGCTTTGTACTAAATTTTGAAATCAGGAAGTGTGAATCCTTCAATTTTCTTCTTTTTCAATACTCTTTTGCCTATTCTGGGATACTTTCATTTACATGTGAATCTTAGGTCAGTTTGTCAATTTCTGCAAAGAAGCCATTAGGATTTGGGTGCAGATTGTGTTGAACCTGTAGAACAGTTAGGGTAGGATTTCGATTTAACAGTATTATACCTTTCAGTACATGAGCAGGAGGATATCTTTCATTTATTTAGGTATTATTTAGTTTCTTTCAAAAATGTTTTGTGGTTCTTATAGTATAAGTTTTACATTACTTTTTAAATTTATTCCTAAGTATTTTATTCTCTTTTATGCTATTATAAATGAAATTGTGTTCTAAATTTTATTTTTACTTTTCTTATTGCTACCATAGAAATATAATTCATTTTTTAACATTTATCTAGTATCCTGAGAACTTGTTGAACTTGGTTACTAGTTCTATTAGTTTTTAGTGTATTTCATTGGGTTTTTCCATATGCAAGATAACGTCATCTTCAAATAGAGATAGCTTTACTTCTTCCTTTCCAAATGAATGCCTTTTATTTATTTTTCTTGCCTGTTGTACTACCTAGAATCTCCAATACAATATTAAATAGGAATCTCCAATACAATATTAAATAGGAGTCGTTAGAGTAAATATCCTTACCTTTTCCCTGATTTTAGAGAGAACACATTCAATCTTTTGCCATTAAGTATGATATTAGCAGTGGGGTTTTTGTAGACACTTTTTATTAAGTTGAGAACTTCCCTTCTATTCCTAGTTTGTTTTATATTTTTATCATGGAGGAATGTTGAATATTTTTTCAAACATTTTTCTGTGACTATTTTGATGATCATGTGGTTTTTGTGCTTTATTCTATTGATTTAGTATATTCCATTAATTTTCATTATGATACTGGCTGAGAGTTTCTAACTTTAAAGATTCATTCATGAAACAAATTATTTAGACCTCATTTTTTACTCAAAACATATTTTTGTCATTCTTTTTTTCAGGTGAACACCATTTCCCATGCTTCTTATGAGGGATTTCTGTTAACAGAACAATGTCCTAGTCATTACTTTTATTCATAGGACTATAATTAGTGATACAAGTTAAAAGAGGAAAGAATTGTACAACAAGATGCGAACAGGTGATTAAATACTTTATCGATAAATCTGCAAAGTATTGTTGACTATAATTAACTTGATACATGAGCCAGTACTGCTCTGATGACAAAGAGCACAGAAATGAACATAGTACAGTCCCTGACTCAGAAGTTCAGAGTCGAATGGAAGAGAATGGCACGTAAAGAAGAGCGAATAATGCAAGTATGCGTGTAAATTATACCTTAAAAATTGACTTTAAAAATCATACTTTTACATAAATAGACAGCTGATTTTGCTCATGGGTAGTGGGGGAAAGAAAGTAGCAGTTTAAATTCATATCAAGACTATTGAGCCTCAAAAAGATGTAGCTCAAGGACTTGAGGGTGAGAGTAAATTGTTTTACTTCCTTGAGCGTAGGTGCAGCTCAGGTGAGTAAGGGGATGGGGAAGAACAGGCGTCTTTTATCTGTCCGTCTTTGTCTCTGAATTCCCATTCACTGTTCTACCTCAAATTCTGACTTTTGGTTGAAAGTAAAAGGAGCTACTTTATCTGTTGCTTTCTCTATTCCCAGCCCAAAGAAACTGAGAAAAAATCCACTACAAGAGTGCGGAATCGGTAAAACCTTTTGCTTCATTCCCAAAGGCTTAGTATACCTGTAGGGAGTACGGTAGAAGAGCCAGCTATGGAGAACTGCTTCTCAGTTCACACTTCATAGCCCAATACTCCTTTCATGGGAGTCCAGGCCTCCCTTGAACTTTTCCATGGTAATGTTCAGAATATTCACTCCACCTCTTAACTTCTGTTGTTCTTCTTCTCTTGTTTATCTCTTCAGAGAAAAGGACCATGTCATTTCATTATTCATAGTCTTCTCAGAACCTAACTATGGCTTTTTTATGTAGTAGCTTCCTGAGAACTGGTTGAATGATTAAAGACTGTCTGAAAGTCTTGCCACCTTGTTTCCACTTGCTGGTGACTTCATATGTTCCTTAGAGAGGCAGTGTTACCTAGAGTTTAAGCAATTGGACCCTGGACTCAGATTGTCTAATTCATACTGCATCTGTACCACTTTTTAGTGTGGGTTCTTAGCAAGTTAGTTAACTTTTTAATACTTAATTGTCTATATTAGTATAATGGGGGTAATAATAGTACTGGCCACATAGATTTACTGTGTGGATTAAGTATGTGAAAGTACTTGTAATGGTGCCGATCACACGGCACTCAATAAATGTTACCTGTCATCATTACTATTAACATTCAGCACTACAACTTTCTTATTTCCAAGAAGGAGAGAATGATACCAAATTGACTTCAGAAGTCATGATGAAAAAGATCCAGTGGACCAAACAGACAAAGATACCCTAAAACACAAGCCAATCTATCTTGAATTCAAATAATTGGACCATAATAGAACTGTGATATCTGGGGTCCCTAATTACCATTCCTACTCTAGCACTAAGTGAGAACTACTGCTGGACTTGACATGATAGTGTGAGTCTTTAGCAAGCTAGTTAACTTCTCAATACCTAATTTTCTCTCCCCACTTCAGGCTGCTCAGTATGTGAAAGGGATTCTCTCTCAGGTGTAGGTATATCATTTAACAGCATGTATTTGTCTAAATGGCCCTTTGTGCATTGTGAAATCTTTGAAACTATAAAGAATACAATGTAAGTATAAAACCCAACCAAATCTTCCTTAGCTAATGATGTGTGTGGTGTTCAACAAGGCACCAGAACTGGCTAATGCTACAAACATTGTCTGTTAACAGTTGGGTTAAAAGACTAGAGTATACCCTACTCCCCCAAGTGATAACACAACTGTCATTCAGAATTTGTGTTTGCTTTGTTTCAAAACCCTGGAGCATATGGCATTTGTATCCCAGACCTTTGGGAATTCCTTTTTTAAGCTTAGATCTACAGTCTCTTTCTTCACTATGAAATGGTCTAATTTCAATATTTTTTGTAATAATGAAATAATATTTTTATTTTTAAATTTTATTATATTTTGTTTTAAATTTACAGATAAAATTTATGTATTTACCATTTACAACATGAAGTTTTCGAGTATGTATGTATTGTGATATGACTAAACCTAGCTGATTAATATATGGAATATCTCACATAGTTATCATTTTTGTTGTGAGAGCACTTTACTTCCATTATCTTAGCATTTTTCAAGAACACAATATATTAACTGTAGTCACTGTGTTGTATAATAGATCCCTTAAACTTATTCCTTCTACATAACTGAAATTTTGTATCCTTTGACCAACATCAGTTCTATTATTAGAAATAAATATAAGTGGAGAAACAATGATTATATTCTCTGTAGATATAACGATTATAAACAAACAATTACAACCGATTCAAAATAAATGTAAAGGAGTTTTAGCAAGGATCAGGTGGAAAACAACTTTCAATTTAGGAAAATTGTATACAGACCCAAGTTTTTTGAGAATACAGCATTCAGTCACCAGAGCACCTCACTTGGCCCTCTTCTTTGAATAGCTATAGTGGAAGTTATATGATTATAATCATGTCATTGAACCTGGTTGTTCCTTTCTGGTAAAAAAAAAAAAAAAGGCACAGTTGTTAAAAGGAAAACATTCAGTTTAGATCACCTAAGTTTAATAATTTTATATTATTTAACAACTATTTACTCAGTGTTTACTATGTATTGCACATTGTAGAAGGTACTTTATTTATCTTTTCCCAATGAATTTTCACACGTACTTTATAAGGTAAGAGGTAAAAAAAAAAATGAGGTTTAGCTTATTTGCTGAAGGACTTCAGTTCTTAAATCATGAGCCAGGATGTATCTCAGCTCCATCTAACTCTAAATTCTGCCAATTCTCTTCTATACTTTGGCATCTGCTTGGCTTACTACTTACCATTTATTTATATTAAACACTTTAAAGATGTGTGTTGAAAGACTAGGGTATAATGAATTACAGATTCACCTTATTCTAGTAACTTTCCAGTGGTCTCCGCTATCTTCTCTGTTAATCTTAACTGTCCTCTCAGCTCTTCTTATAGTGTGAACTATCCCCCCACCCTTTTCACTCTCAAAACAAGAATAATGAGATCTTGGTTCTATTTCTATTTAACCATCCTCTTTTACTACCATTGTTGGATGAAATTAGTGTGTCCTTGGTCTCTGGAGTTCCTATGATATGGTTTGACCCCAAGTTGTATTCTTTGAGTTTGTATAAAACCGCTAATCTTAGTCATGTTCTCTAATCCTTCAATTTGGTCAAAATGCCTGAGATCAAACTATCCAGTACCATGCTGCTTTGGTTATTATAGCTTTGAAGTATATTTTGAAGTCGGGTAGTATGATGCCTCCAGTTTTGTTCTTTTTGCTCAGGATTGCTTTGGCTCTTCAGGGTCTTTTGTGGTTCCATAATCTTTCTGTTTCTGTGAAGACTGTCAGTGGTATTTTGATAGCGATTGTATTGAATCTGCAGATCACTTTTGGTAGCATAATCATTTTCACAACATTAATTCTTCCAATCCATGAACATGGAATGTCTTTCTATTTCTTTGTGTTCTCTTCAATATTTTTTTTTAAATCAGTGTTTTATAGTTTTCCTTATAGATATCTTTCCCCTACTTGGTTAAATTATTTCGTAAGTATCTTATTTTTTCGGTAGCTATTGTATATGTCTTTGTTTTCTTGATTTCTTTTTCATTCTGCTTGTTATTGTTGTATGTATAGAAATGCTACTAGTTTTGTATGTTGATTTTTGTATCCTACAACTCTGAATTCATTTATCAGTTCTAAGAGTTTTTGGAGAAGTCTAAGTTTTTCTATGTGTAAGATCAAGTTATCTGCAAATAAGGACAATTTGACTTTAAGGACAATTTGACTTTCTTTTTACCAATTTGAATGGCCATTATTTCTTTCTCTTGCCTAATTGCTCTGGCCAGGACTTCCAGCATTATGTTAAATAAGAGTGGAAAGAGTACGTATCCTTGTGTTGTTCTAGTTCTTTGAGAAAGAGCTTTCACATTTTCCTCATTCAGGATGATATTAACTGTTGGTTTGTCATATAATGGCCTTTACTGTGTTGAGGTATATTCCTTCTATGCATTATTTGCTAAGGGCTTTTATCATGAAGGCATGTTTTATCAAATGCTTTTTCTGCATCAGTTGAGATGATCATATATTTTTTTGTCCTTGATTCTCTTGATATGGTGTATCACATTTATTGATTTGCATATGTTGAACCATCCTTGCATGCCTGAAGTGAATCTCACTTGATATTGGTGAATGATCTCTTTAATACACTGCTGAATTCAGTTTGATAGTATTTTGTTGAGAATTTTTACATCCATGGTCATCAGGGATATTGGTCTATAGTTTTCTTTTCTTGTTGTGTCTTTATCTGGGTTTTGGTATCAGGGTAATGCTGGTCTCATAGAACGAGTTTGAAAGAGTTCCCTCCTCTTCAGTTTTTTGGAAGTATTGAAAATTGATTTTTAAAATGTTTGGTACAATTTGATAGTGAGGCCATCTGGTCCTTGGCTTATCTTTAATGGGAGGTTTTTATTACTGATTCAATTTCATTACTCATAATTGTTTTTTTCATGTTGTCTATTTCATCTTGGTTCAATCTTGGTAGACTGTATATGCCTGGGTATTTATCATTTCCTCTAGGTTTTCCAATTTGTAATCTCTACTGATCTTTTGTGTTTATGTAGAATCAGGTATGATATCTTCTTTTTCATTTCTGATTTTGAGTCTTTTCTTTTTTTCTTGATTAGTATAGCTAATGGCTTGTCAATATAGTTTATCTTTTCAAAAAACCAACATTTTGTATTGCTGATCTTTTGTATTGTTTTGTTTTATTTTGTTTTGTCCTGTTTTTGGTCTCAATTTTGTTTATTTTGCTATGATCTTCATTATTTCTTTCTTTCTCCTAATTTGGGGTTTGGTTTGTTCATGCTTTTTTGGATCCTTAAGAGGCATTATTAAATTATTTATTTGAAATCTTACTACTTTTCTGTTTATTGTTATAAACTCCCCTCTTAGTACTTCAGTGGCTATATCCAATAGGTCTGGGTATGTTTTATTTATGTTTCATTTGTTTCAAGAAATTTTTAAATTTCCTCTTTGATCAATTGGCCATTCAGAACCATGTTGTTTAATCTCCAAGTATTTGTACACTTTTAAGATTTTCTCTTGCTATTGGTTTCTGTTTTTATTCCATTGTGGTCATAGAAAATACCTGATATGATTTCAATTTTTAAAAAATGTTTGACACTTGTTCTGTAGCCTAACAAATGGTCAAACGTGTAGAATGTTCCATGTGCTTACGAGAAGAACGTGTATTCTGCAGCTGTCTGTGCATGTATGTAATGTCCATTCAGTCTATAGTGCAGTTTAAATCCAATATGCCTCTGTTGATTTTCTGTCTAGATGATCTGTTCAATGCTGAGAGGGGGAATCAAAGTCCCCAAATATTTTTGTATTGGGGTCTATCTCTCCCTTTATATCTAATAATATTTGCTTTATATATCTGGCTGCTCCAATGTTGGGTGCATATATATTTATAATTGTTATATCCTCTTGCTGAATTGACCCCTTTAACATTATATAATAACTTTCTTTATCTCTTCTTACAGTTTTTAACTTAAGTCTATTTTATCATAGTATAGCTCCCCTTGTTTGCTTTTGGTTTCCATTTGCATGGTATATGTTATTCCATGCCTTCACTTTCAGTCTATGTGTATTTTTAGAGGCAAAAGGAGTTTATTGATGGCAATATATAGTTGAATCTTGTTTTTTAATCCATTCATCCAGTCTAAATCTTTTACTTGGGGAATTTAGTCCATTTACATTCAAGGTTATTATTGTTAGGTGATGACTTACTCTGGCTATTTTGTGATAGTTCTTTGGTTGTTTTGTATGTCTTTCATTCCTTTCTTCATTCTTTTTGTTTTTTTTTAAATCACAGTTGGTGTTTTTCTATAGTAATAGGGTTTGATTTCTTTATATTTCTCATTGGCATACCTGCTTTCACAGTGAATTTTATTCTTTCATGTTTTCTTTCTTTCTTTCCTTCTTTCTTTCTTTCTTTCTTTCTCTTTCTTTCTTTCTTTCTTTCTTTCTTTCTTTCTTTCTTTCTTTCTTTCTTTCTTTCTTTCTTTCTTTCTTTCTTTCTTTCTTTCTTTCTTTCTTCCCCCTTTCCTTCCTTCCTTCCTTCCTTCCTCCTCTCCTTTTCTCTCCCTTCCTCTCCTTTCCTCTCCCCTCTCCTTTCTCGCTTCTTCCTTTCCTTTCCTTTGCTTTCTTGGCAGCTGGCCTGTACAAGGGTCCAACCAAGGACCTTGGTGTTATCAACACCTCACTATAACCAACTGAGCTAACTGACCATTTTGTTTTCATGTGTTTTCTCAATGGTAGTTATCTTTCTTTCACTTTCAGATGTAGGAGCCCCTTGAGCATCTTTTATTAGGATCGGTCTAGTGGTGATGAATTCCCTCAGTTTTTGCTTGTCTCTGAGAGAATTTATTTCTTCTTCATTTCTGAAGTATAACTTTGCTGGATATAGTTCTTGGCTGGCATTTTTTTTCTATTAGCACTTTGAATATATCATCCCATTGTCTCCTGGCCTGTAAGGTTTCTGCTGAGAAAGCAGCTATTAGTCTAATGGGAATTCCCTTACGTGTATTCTGATGCTTTTCTCTTTTGCTTAGAATTCTCTTTTTGTCTTTGATTTTTGACATTTTGACCATTATGTGCCTCAGAGAAGAACTTTTGGGGCTGAATCTATTTGGGGAACTTTGAGCTTCCTGGATCTGAATGTCCATATCTCTACAAAGACTTCAAGTGTTTTAAGCTATTGTTTCATTCAATAGGTTTTTGTAACTTTTACCTTCTCTTCTTCTTCAGGAACCCCCATAATTCAAATATTTGCTTGCTTATTTGTGTCTCACAGTTCCTGTAGGCTTTCTTCACTTTAAAAAAAACCCAAAAACTCTTATTTCTTTTTTTCTCCTTTATTGGATAATTTCAAATGACCTATTTTCAAGTTCATAGATTATTTCTTCTGCTTTGCTCTAGACTGCTGTTGAAACTTTCTGTATTTTGTTTTTTATTTTATTCATTGAATTCTTCAGCAGCAGGATTTCAGTGTGATTCTTTTTAATAATCTCTATCTCTGTGTTTAATTTTTTGTTCATATTATAAATTGTTTTTCAGATTTCATTGAACTATCTACCTGTATTCTCTTGCACCTTGTTGAGTTTTCTTAAGATCATTATTTTGAATTCCTTTTCCAATAGTATACTGATTCTTTTGGGGGGGGATCTATTACTGGTATGTTGTTGTGTTCCTTTGGTAATGTCATATTCCTGGCTTTCTCATGTTTCTTGTGTCCCTGCATTGATATCTGTGTATCTGGTGAAACAACTGCCTCTTTCAAACTTTACAGAGTGGCATTCATAGACACAGTCTTTCACCTGTAGTTGGGTCTTAGTGTACTGGTTTAAAAGGGCGTGGTGATTCTGTTTCTGCTTAGATGCAGTAGTGCAGTCTCTGGGCAATCTCTTTGATCAACATTGCCACTAACTGTAAGCATCTTAGTGCTCTAGGCTGCAGAAGCTTGTGGAAGTGATAATGGCATAGATTGTTAAGGTCTTCAGTGGCAAAGCCTCCTGTTCTTGCTTTTTTTTTCCCACAGTGGACAACTTTGTCAAGAAGATTCTTCTTGGTGTTGAGTCTGACCTGACCTACAAGCAGCTGCAGGTTCCAATTGCAGGTGCTCAGAGCAGCTGTGTAGCTGGGATCCTGACCTCAGTGACTCACAAACCTATTGTAGCACCTAGGTTTGGGGATACAGATTTACTCTGTGCAGCCAGGTTGGATGTATATTTCCCACTGCACCAGGATCTGTGGCTCTGAGGCCCCCCAAGCAGCTCAGGCTTTGTGAGTCAGGTTATAGTTGTGACTGACCCTGGGAGGCTGAGCATAGCAGTAGCCCAACTATAGGGGAGAAGAGGTGCTCTGGGGATTTGGGTGCAGGAAGCAGGGTACAGCTGCAATTCAGGAACCAGAGCAAAGGGGGCTCAGTTATCAGTTGATTCCCATGGGGTGAGGCACTTTGTAGTGATGCCTTTAGCTCCTAAAATAATGGGACTTGGCATTATCTCAGTCTCTGTGGGGCCAGGTACAGTGGCAGCAAGAACTTAGAATGGTGGGGTGCAGTTGTTGTTTGGGCCTTGAGGGGGAGTGCTAATTTCACTCCCTGAGGGAATAAGTGTCTCAACAGCTCGGTCTCTAGGGGAATAGTCTGGCTCCAGGGAAGCAAAGTACTAGAGATGTTTGGCACCTAGGGCATGATGTCTCAGCTTAGCCACTGCTCAGTTTCCCTTGGGCACAAGGTACTATGTCAGCCCAGTCCTGGGATGCACACTGCTCAGCTTAGCCAAGTTGTTTCTTGGCCAAGGAATTTCTCAGCCAAGTAAGCAATTCCTCAAGGAGAAATGTGCCCCTTTAGCTCAGTTCCCGGGGATGTAGGGCACAGCCACAACTGGAGGAGTAGATAAAGATTCCCCCAGGGGAAGTCTGCAGCTTTGCATCTTCAGTTCCAGCCTAAGGGAGAGGGGAAATCCTGCAATTGAGAAGGATGGATGGAGTGGTTCCACTACTGCTCAGTCCCTGAGGGTGGGTGTAACAGCTTGGAGAAGTCAGTTCAATGGCAGATTAGTCTCTGGGATGAAAAGGTGTCACTAACCCCTGGTATAAAACATTCTTCAGTAGCAGTTTCACTACTAAGATGGTGGAGTAACTTTGCAAGCCATAGAGAGTAGGGCACAGTATCAGCTCCTCTGGGGGAGCATAATTGTGTGGACTCCAGGCAGCTCCCTCAGCTGGGCTTAGTGCTATGAAGGCCACCAGGGTCCCCAGTGGTGAGGATGGTAGCTGTCCAAGGTGTTGAGAAGGTTGCTGTGGTCCTCTCCCTTACCTTCTTCCCTTGGGGAAAATTTACTCCTGGTTCCCTGCTGTTCCTGGATCTACATCCAATGTTTAAATGAGAAAAACTACAAAACTCTGTTGAAACTAAATAAATGGAGAGATATTTCATGTTTATGGCTAGGAAGACTCACTGCTGTCAAAAATGTCAGTTCTTCCCATCTTGATTTATAGATTCAATGCAATCTCAATCAAAATCCCAGCAAGCTATTTTGTGGATACTAACAAACTGATCCAAAAGCTGATTATAAAGAGGCAAAAGTTTCAGAATAATCAGTACAATATTAAAGGTGAAAAAGTTAAAGGACTAGTACTACCTGACTTCAAGACTGGAATGCTACAAGACAGTGTGATTGGAATGAAACAATGGACCAATAGATCAACAGAACAAAATAAACAAGGAAATAGACTTATACAAAGAAACCCCCAACTAGTCTTCGACAAATAAGCCATGGCAATCAATGAAGAAAAGATAGTCTTTTCAACAAATGGTGCTGAAACAACTGGATATCCATGTACAAAAAAATAAAAATAAAATAAAGATGAAACTAAAAAAACCAAAACTATTCATATGCAAAAAAATTATTTTGAGAAATAAAGTTTTTTTAATTAATTACACCCCTTCAAGAAGAAGACATCAAAGCTTTAAATTATCACTAAAAGCTTTTAATCATCAAAGTCCAACATTTAAGCCAAAACAATGATGCAAATTAGATACAACCAAGAGGGAAAAAAATTAAAAAATATAAAAAAACCCATGGGTGACACAGCAAAGGAAAGATAAAAAGTGTAGGCAGAAAATGGGAAGTTACATAAAGCAATTAAACAGAAACTCTACAGCTAAAATGCAATAATGGAAGTTAAAAATTCAGTGATGTTTAACAGCAGTTGAGGAAGTTGAAGAGAGAATCAAAACATCTGTGACATAAAACAGAATTTAAAACCTAGCATTTATATAATTGTAAGCTTAGAAGGAGAGGAGAGACTCAAAACTAATATTTGAAAAGATAGTGGTTAAAAACTGATGAAGGGCTCCAACTTGCACTGAACAAGGGCTTTACAACAAAAACAGTAATAAAATAATATGATAAGGCTGACAAAAATGTGTAAGACATTCAGAAACAATAACATGGAATTAGTAAATTCTTCTCTATCGGTGATACAATCTAAGTATAAATGGATTAAAATCCCCAATCAAAAGATACAAATTGGTTGAATGGATTTTAAAAATCAAATGATCGAGCAATATGCTATCTACAAGAGACTTACTTTAGAATTAAGGACACATGTAGGTTCAATGTGAAAGGATAAAAAAAGATTTTTTGTGCAAATTGTAACCCAAAGAAAGCACAATTGCTATATTAGAAAAATTAGTCTTTAAGTAAAATACTGTTATAAGAAACAAAAAAGGACATCATAAAATGAGAATTCAATTAACTAAGAAGACATAACAATTATAAATATACATGCACCAAATATCAGAACCCTTAAATATGCGAAGCAAACACTAACAGAATTGAAGGGAGAAACAGACAGTTCTACAATAAAAGTAGATTTTAATACCCCCTTTTAATAGTGGATATAACAATCAGATGGAATATCAATAAGAATATAGAGGATTTGAATGACACCAATTGTAACAGACATATACAGAACACTGCACATATGTAGCAGTAGAATATACATTTTTCCCAAAGGCACAATGGAACATTCTCCAGGAAGACCATATGTTAGGCCACAAATAAATCTGCATAAATTTTAAAAGATTGAAATCATACAAAGTATCTTTTTTGATCTCAGTGGAATGAAAATAAAAATCAATAGAAGAATGAAAACTGAAAATTCACAAATGGTTTGAGTGTCCCTTCCAAAGCTCTTGTTGAAACTTAATCCCCATTGTAACAGTATTAAGAGGGCAATTCAACTATGGTATTCAAAAGGTGGAGCCTTTAAGAGATGATTGGATCATGAAGGCTATGCCCTCATAAATGGATTATTCCATTAATGGATTAATGGGTTAACAGATGAATGGGTTGCCATGACAGTAGAATGGTTGCTTTATAAAGTGAGCAAGAGAGAACTCAGACATGCTCTTGCTCTCTTGCCATGTGATTCTCTACACTGTCTTGGGATTCTGCAGAGATATCTCTCCAGGAAAAAGACCTCACAAGATCCTCCCCACAGAATACTGATAATCAGAGAAAAAACCATACACATACCTTAGACTTTCCAACCTCCAAAACTGTAAGAAATAAATTTTGTTTCTTTATAAATTACCCAGTTTCTGGTATTCTGTTGTCAGTGACAGAAAATGGACTAAGATAGGTGAAAATTAAACAACACACTTAAACAAACAATGAGGCAAAAACAAATCATGAGGGAAATTAGAAAATATCCTGAGACACATAAAAAGAAAAATACAATATACCAATATTTATGAAATTCAGTGAAAGCAGTGCTAATAGGAACCAACTAAACCCAAAGCCAAAGCCAGCAGAAGGAAGGAAATAATAAAAATTAGAATATAAATAGAGAATTTTTTTAAAGTAAAGAAAATCAATAAAATAAAAATTAATTATTCAAAAAGATAAACAAAATTGGAAAACCTTTAGCTATATTAAATAAGTAAAAAAGAGAAAAGACTCAAATAACTAAAATTAGAAATGCAAGAGGGGGATTACTGATTTTTTGGGGGGAAAGGATTATTAGAGAATACTGTGAATAATTTTCACTAACAAATTGGATAACCTAGATGAAATGAACTTGTTTACACAACCCTACCAAGACTGAATCATGAAGAAACAGATAATCTGAATAGACCCAGAACTTGTAAGGAGATTGAACCAGTCATCAAAAACCTGACGAAGAGAAGTCCAAGACCAGATGACTTCACTGGAGAATTCTACCAATCATTTGAAGAAGAAATAACATGAAATCTCCCCAAAGTCTTACAAGAAATGGGTTAGTATACACACATACATCTTTGCTCTGTCAGCCAAAGGGCCTAGGAGCAACCATACCCCAATAGCAACAAGGACACATAGCGCCCTGATATTGCTTTCCAATACCAGTCTCCAGTAAGAGGAGCCAGGGATCCCTGGGAAAATGGCTGATTCTAGGATGAGCAGGAAACAACGAGACGAGTCTGGAGCATCTTGTAATATCAGAAAATAAGGAAATATTCAAAATGAACAAAAACAAAATCAGGGGAAAAACCACCACACAATGACGGGAGTTTGTCAAAGGACACAGGGGCAACTGAAAAAGATTTCAGTGGTGAAAGCCAGAACAATTTGAGGAACAAAATCAAGAAGCATTGGATTATAATTCTAATTATAAAACAAATATTCATGCATACTCATATAAAAATTATTGAATAAATAAATGGGAGAGAGTAGACAAAGCTTTTATACAGAAGAAATCCATTTAATTTATGTAGCTAACTATGTTCTCAAAAAGGTACAGCATAACTCTCCACTACTTAAGTGTGGACTGTGTGCATAGTGACCTATTTCCAAAAAATACAGCATGGAAAGCAGGGGGAAATAGTTTTACAGTACAGAAACTTGACAAACATCACCTTAACCAGGTGATTAAGCTTATTATCAGTACTAAGTCATGTTGGTAGCATATACTTTTGACATGATGTGATAAAATGACACTCTACCTTAGAGATTCTCCTCCAAAAAACCTCATAGTCCAGTTTAGTTATGAGAAAAACATCAGACAAATCCCAGTTGAGGGATATTCTACAAAATACCTGAGAAATACCCCTCAAAATTATCAAGGTCATGTATGAAAAGGACAGTCTGAGAAACTATCAGCCAAGAGGAGACATAATTAAATATAATTTGGTTCACTAGAAAGAATCCTGGAACAAAATAGGAATATTGGTTAAAAGCTGAGGATATCAGAATAAAGTATAGAATTTATTTAATAATAATATATCCATATTGGTTTATTATTTGTAACAAATGTACCATACTAATGCAATATGTTAATAGAGGAAACTGGGTGTAACATATATGGGAATTCTCTACCTTATTCAAATTTTTTCTGTAAATCTAAAACTGTTCTAAAATAAAATGTTTAAAAATGTGTTTTCAAAAGAAAGTAAAACATACGACAATAACAGCACAAAATTTGAGGAGGAGGAAATGGAAGTATACTGATTCTTATATTCTTTCTGAAGTGGTACAGTATTATTTAATATAGGTCTGATAAGTTACTAAAAAAATATATCAAATGTTATAAGCTGAATGTTTACATTCCCCACCTGCACCCCCACATTCATATGTTGAAGCCTAATAACCAATATGATGGTATTTGGAGGTGGGGCCTTTAGATCAGGAGGGTGGAGCCCTCATGAATGGGATAACTGCCCTTATAAGAAGAGACAAGAGAGAACTTGTTCCTTCTCTTTCTGTTCTCCACCATGTGAAGGATATGACAAGAAAGAACCACCATCCACCAGGAAGGTGGCCCTCACAAGACACCAAGTGTGCTGTCACCTTGATGTTGGACTTCCCAGCCTCCTGAACTGTGAGAAATAAATGTTTGTTGTTTACACTGTCGAGTTTATGGTAATGTGCTATAGCAGCCTGCATGGACAGCAAAGGAATTGATAGAGAAGATAAAGCAGAATGATAAAAAATATTCAATTCATGCAGAAGAAGGTAAGTAATAGGGGAAGAGAACAAAGGATAGGTGAGACACATAAGTGTCAGAAATGAATATCTTTAAAATATGTTAACTGTATTTTGAATCCCTGAATCAAACCTTCTCCTATATTTGCACTTTGAGAATTTACCCCCACTTTGCAAATGTGCATCCCTCATTCAATACAGGCTATGATATCTCCACCATTATGTCTAATCTTTATTTCTGTATGTACAATAATTGCCATTAGTTTACTAGAGTTAGGGATGATTAGTATCAAGGAAGAAATGTAGTTAAAATAACAACTTTGAGTTAATAATTTTATTATTAGAAAGCTCGTTCATTAATGGTCTCAGATTATTCAGTGCAGTGTGAAATGAAAAATGTATTTTCTGTGAAGATTTAAGACTTTTGTAGATTTTTAACTTCTTCTGTATACTTCTGGATGTCATTAATCACAAAAATCCCCAAATCCTTTTCATAAAAAAGATTACATACTAGATAGTAGAACATTGAAAAGCCACAGTTCTTTTCTCTGTACTTTACTTGTCCAAGGAAGAGAGATACCTGTTTAGAAGTAGCAGGTAAAGGCAGTGAAAAAGGAATACTGCCTATAAATTACTGTATGTGTGTAGTAATTTTGATGTTCTGATCTGTGCTTAGATAATTTGTGAAAACCAATATCCTTCAGTTGATCCCCAAGGTAGCTCCCAAAGAGAATCTAGGAAATGAACAGAAATAGCAAACAGGGGTTGGATTAGGTCTCAGCAGGGATTCATACTCTATACTCAAGTGTTGAAAAGTGCTGTGGTCCTCAGACGAGAAAGAGAAACTTTGTGATCAATCTAATAAGAAGTGTGAGCTTTTATTTTATTTTATTTTATTTTTATTTTTTAACAGCTTATGCCCTTTTAAAAATTTTATTTATTTATTAATATTATTTTTTTTTTACATTCTAAGATTCAGCAGAGCAGCTGCGGGAAGGGGGAAGGTGAAGGGGGAAAGAGGTAGGGTGGGAGGAGTAGGAAGGAGGCGGGGCTTGGTCAAGGCCCATGGCACTCCCCTCATTCCAGCATGGGAAACCAGGGGGGTTTGGGTGGTGGCTCAGTGGTCATCACTGGGCTAGTTGCGGATGCTGTGGGGACATGGCTAAGGCTGTTGGTCCCTCACTGGCCCGGCTCATGAACCCAGGGTGCTTCCTGTAGTGGCTGGGTGGTCATCTCTGGGCTGGTTGCAGATGTTGTGGGGGGTGTGGCTGAGGCCCTTGGCCCCCTACTGCCCCAGCTCAGAAACCCAGGGTTAGTGACCTGGTAGTCGTTGCTGGGATGGGTGTGGTCACTGGGGCACATGGCTAAGGCCAATGGCCTTCTCCCCTGGCTTAGGAGCCCAGGGGTCTTCTGGTCCATCTAAGTTTTATAGGTGTTCCTTGGTGGTGTTAGACATTTACTGGTTAATATCAGACTTTGTCTCTGATATATGGGTATTTTGTTTTTTCTTTCAATTCTATGTTGGATTATTCGCTGTTCCCACCAATTAATCTCTGCACTGTAACTAATTTGTTGTCTTTTGCTTACTTCTAAAATGAGGCAACTTCCTGTGGGAACCAGCACTTGAGCCCTGTGGTTGAGCTAAATTGCTACTTTGCTGCTGATTCCCTGGGAAAGGCTTTTTGTGCAGCTCAGGTTTTAATTGTTGACCTTGTATGTATTTCCAGGTCTCAAGAGATCTAGTACACCTGGGCTGTGTGGAAGCTCTGGTCTGGGTCTGAATCTTTTCAGCAAACTACATCCCCCACAGTTCTACATTCCTTACTGGTCTCCACTGAGTGGGCATGTGCTGATTGTAGGGCAGATCAGCTGCCCATACTGTTCCCCAATATTCCCCTTGGGCCAGTCTCCTGCACTGCCTGCACTCCAAACACTTCCCATGGGATGAGCCATGTACTGGTCCCTTGTGGTGACTCACTGGCCTCTGAGTGGCTCCTTGCTCTTATGTGGGTCCACAGGAACCCTGTTATTGGTCTGGCTGGCCTGGTGGCCACCAAGACACTCTTCTCCCCTGCCGCCTCCAAGCAACTTCACAGGAAGGGCGTAGCTGCAGTTTCTGCAAGCTCTGTGTACTCACCAGCTCAAGACTTGAAGTGGCTGGGACTCGAAATGGTGGGAGCAATCTTTTCTTTCTCTTATGGTGGCTTCTCTCACCTCATGAACTTCGTAGGTCTCTCCTCCTCTTCCCTTGAGCTCTAGAACCCCAGCATGGTTTTTATTGTTTTTTGATAGTTGTAAGTTGGTTGATTTATGGGAGACAGTGACACTTGGGACTGTCTATTCTGCCATCTTGACTGGAAGCCCCTTGTGTGAACTTTTAAAGAAAAGATTTTTCAGACAAAATATCAGAAACAACTAATATATAAAATTTTAATGATAATATTCAATTCAGGCATGAATATAAAAACATTGATTACTGTCAGCAGTGTAGATGGTAAGAATTAAAATACATATTTGGCAATTTAATCTCAAGATTTATCTGTAAAGGTATTGCTCTACATTGACCCAATAACCACTTTAAGAATATAGCTCATGAAAATAATTATGAATATGGAAAAATCTATATCCATGAAGATGTTCATCACAATGTATTTTATTTCTTATCTGCTGGACATTGTTAGGTACAATTTTTTAAAATTAAAATTTTTACTCTGAGATAATTGTAGTTTCACATGCAATCGTAAGAAGTATTGCAGTGAGATCCTATACCCCCTTTACCCTGTTTCTCTCAATGGTAACATCTTGTAAACCTTAGTATAACCACACCCAGGATTTTGACATTGATACAGTCAAGATCTGGAATCTCCATCACGACAAGGATCCCTTATGTTGTCCTTTTATAGTCACAACCACTTGCCTTCCAACTTCAACTGCACACCCTCCTTAATCTTGCGCAACACAAATTTGTTCTCTACTTCCATAAATTTTGTCATTTTAGGAAGATCATATAAACAGAATCATTTAATAAATAATGGATATTGGCTCTTTTTTTCACTCAGCATAGTTATCCTGGGATTCATACAAGTTGTTGTGTGTATCAATAGTCCATTTCTTTCTAAAACTAAGTAGCAATCCATGGTATGGATGCCCTTCAGTTTGTCTAACCATTTGCGCATTGAAGAACATCTGCATTGTTTACAGTTTTTGGCTATTAAGAATAAAGGTGCTATAAACATTTATGTGCAATCTTTGTTGTGAATCTGTTTTCATTTTAATTGGATAAATGCTTAGGAGTTCAATTGCCAGGCTGTATGACTAGTTGCATATTCTGTTTTTTTAAGAAAGGGCCAAACTGTTTTCCAAAATTGCTGAATCATTTTACATTTCCTTCAGCAATGTATCAGTGATCCAGTTTCTCCTGCATCTTGCCAGCATTTAGTGTTGTCACTATATTTTCTTTTTATTTTAGCCTTGCCAACACTTATTTTTTGTCTTTTTTATAATAGCCATCCTAACATGTGTGAGGTGATACCTCATTGTGATTTTAATTTGCATTTCCCTGATGATTAGTGCTGTTGAACATTTTTTCATATACCTGTTGGCCATTTGTATGTCTTCTTTTGAGAAATGTCTACTCAGGTTCTTTGCCCATTTTTAAATTGGATTATTTGGTTTTTTGCTATCGAGTTGTGTGAGTTCCTTCTGCATTTTAGATATTAACCCTTATCAGGTGTATGGCTTACAAATATTTTCTCCCATGCTGTAGGTTTTCTTTTTACTCTATTGATTTTTTGTTGTTGTTGTTGTTGTTGTTCTGCAGAAGCTTTTTGGTTTGATATAATCCTACTTGTCTATTTTTGCTTTTATTGCCTGTTATCTTAGGGTCATATCTTAAAAAATCATTGTGGTGACCAGTGTCAAGAAGTTTATTCCCTATGTATTTTTTCCAGTCATTTTAGAGTTTCAGGTTTTACATATAAGTCTTTAATCCATTTTGAATTGATTTCTGTACACGATTATGGTTCCATTTCTTTATTCTACATATGAATATCCAGTTTTCCCAACATCATTTATTGACAAAACTATGCTTTCCTCATTGTGTGTTCTTGGCAACTTTGTCAAGGATCAATTGACCATAAATTCACGGATTTATGTGTGGGCTCTCTATTCTGATCCTCTGGTCTATGTGTCTGTTTATATGCCAGTACCATGCTGTTTTTATTACTCTGGCTTTGTAGTATTTGTTTTTTAAGTATGACAGTATTGATGTTGTATTAATATATTATCAAGAAAGCTAATGCCTCAAATAAGCAAGGGACATTAAAGGTTTCTCTCTCTCTCTCTCTCTCTCTCTCTCTCTCTCTCTCTCTCTCTCTCTCTCTCTCTCTCTCTCTCTCTCTCTCTAGGATATCTTAGCTACGTTTAAAACAAGAAGATATAGGAAGGGATAGGCCAAACTCTTGAGATTGTTGGAGGTTGGTTTCCATGAGAAGTAGACTCAGAATATTTAAAAATCTGGTAGTGTGATGTTTTCAGCTTTGTTTTTTTACTGAAGACTGCTTTGGCTATTTGTGGTCTTTTGCAGTTCCATATGAATTTCAAAATTGTTTTTTCAATTACTGTGAAAATGTTACTGAAAATTTGATAGAGATTGCATTAAATCTGTAGATCACTTTGGGTAGATGGACATTTTAACAGTATTAATTCTTCCAATTCATGAAAATAGGTTATCTTTTTATTATATGTGTCCTCTTCATTTTTTTTTTCTTTCTCAGGTTTTTATTTTGTTTTAACAAACATGTACAGTTCATTGAATTTCATGGTAGACAGGCATGTCCGTACAAACTACTATATAAAGGGTTGGGGTCAAGGAGGCAGGGCCAACAGCCCCATGTTGGTAGAAGACATGGCTAAAGACCACAGCAGCTACTTGTAGCCTACAAGATCCTTTATCGTCTGTGAAATTGCTTGGAAGCCCATCACTGATCCAGTGAGCACAAGCATGATGAATCCAATGGTCAGAAGGATGCTAAAGACCAGGGCACAGATGCTCAAGTTCTCAGTGGTGGAGGCATTGATCTGGGCCAGAGTGATATGGCACCCATCTTCGGTCCCTAGACTTCTTAGAGTAGACCAAGCCTACAAGCCCCAGGCAACAGGAATTCATGAAGAGTGTGTTGAATAGGGACCAGACAATATGGCCAGGCATGGAGGTCTTGCCTTCCATGTGGTCTTGTGGATGGTGATGTGGATAGGAGCCCTTAACCTGGCCACCTCATGCTCCTCCTTTAGCATCTTATAATTTTGGGAGGCTGGTATTGGTGAGAGTGAGGAAGGTGTGAGATTCGTGTTGCCAAAATACGAGCTGTGGGGTCTTCCTTTCCCTAGTCACTCTTCAATTTCTTTCATCCATGTCTTATGGTGTTCGGTGTAGACATCTTTTACCTCCTTGATTAAATTTGTTCCAAAAGATTTTATCATTTTTGATGCTATTGTAAGTGAGATTGTTTTCTTGATTTCTTTTTAAATAGTTTATTGTTAGTTTATAGGAACACTACAGATTTTTGCATGTTGATTTTGTATCCTGTAATTTTACTGAATTCATTCATTGGTTCTAACAGCTTTTTGGTGAAGTCTTTGGGGTTTTCTATATATATGATCATGTCATCTGCAAATAGAGACAATTTAACTTCTGCCTTTTTGATTTGGATGGCTTTTGTTTTTTCTCTTGCCTAATTGCTCTACCTAGAACTTCCAGTACTGTGTTGAATAGAAGTGATGACAGTGAGCATTTTTGTCTTGTTCCTGATCTTAGAAGAAAAGTTTTCAACTTTTCACTACTGAGTATAATGTTAGCTATGGGCTTGTGATATATGTCCTTTATTGTGTTCCTTCATTCCTTCTAGATCTAATTAATTGACAGTTTTTGTCATGAAAAGATGTTGAATTTTGTCAAATGACTTTTCTGCATCTATTGAAACGATCACATGGTTTTTGTCCTTCATTCTGTTAATATAGTGTATAGCATTTATTGATCTATGTACGTTGAACTATCCTTGCATCCCAGGGATAAATCCCATTTGATTATGGTGAATGATCATTTTAATGTACTATTGAATTTGGTTTGCTAGTATTTTGTTGAGTATTTTTTGCATCTTGTTCATCTGGGATATTGTCTTGTAATTTTCTTTTCTTGTAGTTTCCTTGTGTGCTTTTGGTATTAGGGTAATGCTGGCCTTGTAAAATGAGTTTGAAAGTTTGCACTACTATTCAATATTTTGGAAGAGTTTTAGAAGGCTTGGTTTTAATTATTCTTTAAATATTTGATAGAATTTAGCTGTGAAACTGTTAGGTCCTTTTCTTTGCCAGAAGATTTTTATTACTGATACACTGTCCCTACTTATTATTGGTCTGTTCAGATTTTTATTTTTTTCTTGATTCAAGGTTGGTAGGTTGTATGATTCTAGGAATTTATACAATTTTCCAATATTTATCTAAACGTCAGATTTTTTTGGACATAACACTTCAATAGTTTTTATGCTAGGCTTTCAATTGTTAAAGTTGCCTTCCTTTGTAATCTTTTACAATAAATTCCTTCTAATAATTTAGAAGATTTAAGAGCATTTTAGTTTTTTTTTACTATATTCTCTTATAACCTTAAAGTTAAATTGAAGATTAAACAATAGTTTTAGTTATCATTTCTAAACTGATGTTTATTGAAATGAAGTGTTTTCATAATTTAAATTTTATTTATTTATCAGAACGTAATTGACTGTACATATCTGTGGGGTACAGAATTGGACATCAATACCAGTGCGTAATATGTGATGTTCAAATCAGGATAGTTAGTATATTCATTATTATATAATGTGATAGATTTTTGTGCCCCTTTGTCAATACCTCCCTTCCCCCCCCCCACCCCACAATCTCAGTTCTGTTCTCTTCTCTTAAAAAGTTCAATGTATTATTGTGATTGGTGTATCTCTTTTTTCTGTTTTTATTTATTTGTTTATTTTATTATTTTTTTTAGCTCCCACATATAAGTGAGGACATGAAATATTTTTCTTTCTGTGCTTGACTTATTTCACTTAACATAATTTTCTCAGAGTTCATCCAGGTTGCTGCAAATGGCAGTATTACATTCTTTTTTATGGCAGAGTCGTATTCCACTGTATAAATATACCACATTTTCCTTACCCACTCATCCAATAATGGGCATTTAGGTTGGTTCCAACTCTTCACTATTGTAAATAGAGCTGCAGTAAACATGGGAGTAAGGTGTCCCTTCGATATAATGATTTCCATTCCTTTGCATATATACCCAGCAGTGGGATTGCTGGATCATATGGAAGTTCTATTTGTAGTTGTTTGAGGAAACTCTCAACTCTCATGTTACCTTATATACATTTACTGTTTCTTTCACCAGGCTTTTGTTTTGTTTCGTTTTGTATTTAGAAAGTTTTATAATTTTAGTCCTTAACTTTATGCTAAAACTTTTAAATAATATCCTTAGCCCTATTTTTTCTCACTTTGTTTTCTACTGTTTGATTTATCAGTGTAAATATTATTCTTTGACTTCCACCTATTACTATGTGATAATTAATTATTTTATTTTTCGCTATCCCTCTTTCTTCTCCTCCTACTTTTTTTCTGTTTTTCAGAAAATAAAGCAACTCTTTCACCCTTACTCTGATCTTTGTTTCAGTCTTAGCTATATAACTAAATATATTCAGTGCTCATTACCCATGAAGTTTCTCCAGTCATCTCTTGGTTGGATGGAGCTCATCCTCCAGCAGATTCTTTAGGAAAGACTTGTAAGTACAATATTCCATGAATTATTGCATGTTTAATACAGTTTTATGTACACTGATACTTAAAAGACAGCTTGACTAAGTAGTGTAATCCTTGTCTCACAGTTGCCACGAATTACTTGAAAATGTTGCTTCTTTATTTTCTTCCTTTTATTTTTGAGAATCTAATGCCAACCGGCTTTCCTTTCCTTTGTAAATGTCTTGTTCATTTTCTCTAGCAGACAAGAATTTTTCTGGCTGTTTATTTTTAAAGCCCAATAGTTTTATTATGATATGTTTCAGAAATCACTATGCTGAGGCAATTTTTCCAGGTATACAGTGTGTTGTGTGTGTGTGTGTATGCATTTTGAACTTAAAAGTTATATCAATAATTGTTTCTGTGTGTGTGAGAGTATATTTAAACCATTTTTATTTGGGGGAAGTTTTTTGTATTATATCTTAAATATTAGTTTTATTCCCTTACTTTTCTTCTTCTTTGGGGACTCCAACAATACATAATACTACATTAGAGATTTTTTGCTGCCTATCTCTTTTATTTAACCACTTTCTTTATAGTCACTTTTACCTCTTTTCTTGTTTATTTATTTTTTTAAATTCTCTTGGTTGTTTTCCTTCCCCTTGTCAATGTTCTTTATTATACTTTTGGATGAGTCCATTCTACATTGGATGGTTCCTAATTAATCTCTATTTATCAAATAATTTTTTAAAATTTACTTTTCTTCTTCCTTATTTTTTTTCCTGGGTATACTAAATATTATTTTACATCTTCCCCTTTCTTGTCTATTTCTGTCTGAGTTTATGGTTTTTGATGTTCTTTTATGTCTACAACATTTCGTTTAATACCATTTAATTTGTTTTGGAGCATTTTTTCCTCATCTTTATGAATTTATTATTGAAGAGTACTTTCAGAAACTGAAAGATTTTGATTCTCACTTTCTCATTTCTTCTTATAGAAGCTTTGTATGGATGTTGGCTGTTATTTTCAGTTCATTTAAGTTGTGCTGTTTTCCTTCCAGCAATAAGAAGTTTGGATAACTTACAAAATTTCGTAATTCCAGAATGTTCTCTCTTGTTGATATGATACAGAGCTTACTGTTTAATAAAGGGAACCTTTGGGGAGTAAGTATGTGAGTCTTCTGATACTCTTTTGTTTCCATGGGACTCGTTTTTTTTGTTTGTTTTACTGATTTTTACCCTTTACCCCCTAAATCTCCAAAAATTGCCTCTCCTTTCCGATTTGTCTTCCTCCCCGCAAAAAGTACAACCCCTCTACTTCCGCACACTTTAAGGAAACCTTACATTTACTTCCTCAGTTGTGTTAGTTTTCTAGGGGTGCCATAACAAAGCACCACAGACTGAATAGCTTAAACAATAGAAATTCATTGTCTCAAAGTTCTGGAGACAAATTCAAAATCAAGGTGTCAGCAGGACCATATTCCCTCTGAAAGCACAAGTGAAGGACCTGTCCCAGGCCTCTCTCTTCACTTCTGGTGGTACATTGCTTATGGCAGCATAACTCCTTTCTTCACATGGTGTTCTGCCTTTGTACTTGTCTTGTCCCACTTTGCCCCTCTTGTAAGGATACTGGTCCTATTGAGTTAGGGTCCATCCTAATGGCCTCATCTTAACTTGATCATTTGCAAAGACCTTATTTTCAGATAAGGTCACATTCACAGGTACTAAGATTCAGGACTTCAACATCTCTCGGGGCAACACAATTCCATCCATAACATCAGTAAATGGCACTTACAACAACTCAGATTTGGGGGAGGCATGGGGAAGTTATTTCCCCCCTCAGGTTAGGAGCCTTTCCTTCTGGGAATGAACTCTGGATAACATTGTCTGCAGTACTGCTACAACTGTGCTGAATTCTCCTATCTTTGGTGTAAGGTGATTTTCTAAGCTGGACTTCCTGATTTTTTGAAGTTTTTCTCCACACGCTCATATATGGAAATTGAGTTAATAGTACTCTCTATTTCCTAGCTATGCTGTAGGGATGAGTTGTGGGTGATTTTATTTGCTCTCTTTATTGATCTGCATGGTTTTTGAAGAACGTTTGGAGAATTCAGATTTGAGTGCCTACTGTTACTGGAATGGGAAATATCTATTGTAATGTGTATTTAGATTTACATAAAGATTCCAAATTTTTTTTCAGATTTACTTCAGTCAGAAAATACTGATTCATTGCATTTTATTTAACACACTCAGCATTTGTTTTCATTTGAGATGTAGGAGCTGTGGTAACAACTTATAAGGCATTTGGTGATCAGGTTCTAGTCAACACGGATGACTCAACTAGCCCAATTAGACACATCTCTAGCATTTAATTTGTTTCTAGATTTTCTGATTTTTTTAAAACCCTACCTAGTATGTGTGTTATTAGTCATTCAGTTTCCTCGTTCACTCAGATATGACAGCATATTCACAGAAATAGGACATTGAACATTATTTGACAATGACCTTGAATTTAATAACTTACAAACTCACTAAAATAGCATCACTTCTAGGTTATCCCACTGCTGAGTCTGAACTAAATATTGAACTAACTACATAGTTGAGAGATCAGTGGAGATAATATCCATTTTCCTCATGGCTCTTTTTGGTGCCTGGATCAGACTTTCTCTTGGACCAACAGACTCTAACACCTCTTCTGGAATTGATTCCAACCGATGATGAGCTACATCTGGCCTGTGAAATGAAAATAGCAAAACCTTTGATTGAGTCCAAGTTAAGTGGATCTACATCATCTGCTCAGTCAACTTTTGCCAAGATGAGTGATGCTGTGTCAGTGTTTCATAATTTCAGAGGTGGATTTCCCTTCTCTAAAATCAAAGTGTTTTCCTTTATATAGGCAATGAAAGGGGGGGGGGGAACCCTGCTATGTGTGAAAATGCATGTTGGCTCCTCTATATATTTGGAAACAAAAACCCTAAAATAACCCTATTTGAGCCTTTTTTCTTTTTCTTGGGCCCCAGCCATCTTAGCCCTTATCAAGTTGCACAAGGGGGCACTATAGCCATGAAAGTTCTGGAGAAGTGAGTCATTTCCTCAATTCCTATTATCAGAAGAATCTAAACAGAAACAAGAATGTGACGGATGGAAAAGGAGAGAGTCAATAACTTTCAGAGACAATGAGTGTTTCCTATTGTTTGAAGTCGCAGCTGAGATTAGGAAATATTTACTCCAGAAGGAACACAAAGGTTGGCAGAGAGAGAAATCTTGAAGTTTATTTTACAAAGGTATCCAGTTTACCACACAGAAGAGCAATAAACATATGAAATGAGCTGAAAATAGATGTTTTCAAATCTTGGGGAATCACCCAGCTGTGAGTCTAGTGGCTATGGTGGAAGCTGCAGTTCATATCTCAATGTCTAAAGCCTATGTCAGGCCTATTTCACCTCCAAGGGGAGAGACAGAGGATGGAGATTTTGATGTAAGGGTTGCTAAAGCATCACAGTGAGAGTACTTGGAGATAATTTAATTGAATGTGTTGTGGTATAATCCCATCATGCCTATGTCCTGCCAACCCATGATGCAAATGAGGTCATATTGACATTAACTTCCAAGTTCTGTCTGCTTGGTGGGCTCCATCAGAGTAACTGTTGGGCTTCCATAAGTACGAAAATTTCCTAGATTATTTATAAAATATTGGGCATGGCCACATCAATTTTTAGTGCCAAGGCATGATCTAGGTTTTTACTTACTGGTTTTATGTTCTTGTAAAAATGTTTTTTAAATGCCTCTAATTTTATCTTTCTTTTCTCTCTCTCTTCACTTTACTTTATCATTAACCACAATTCAAGGGATTCTTCAGTTGTCTTGTAAAGACTAAGCTGTCACAGTGACATTTAACACTTCCTCTGTCTCTTGTATTAATTTAACTGAATTCACTTGTATCCATTTCTATTTTCTTAACCCCTCTCTGTAATGCAATAAATTATTTAACAACACAGAAGTGAAAGAAGACCTAAGGGGTCAATGAGATGAACTGCAAAGGAAAACTAGCTAATGAGCTAAGATCAAACAGGGTTAAAAAATTTAAAAATTGCTTTAAAATATATAAATTATATGTATATAAACTACAACATATGCTAAATTCATATATAAATTATGTAAATTTATTTTTAAAATAATGATTAAGTTGAACAAATACAAAATCATCATTGGAACCAATAGGAAGCAGAATAGTCAGTGCAGAAAATATACCCAGGAATGTGGAGGATACACTTGAAAAACCTTCTCAGAACTCAGAGGAATTGTCTAAAGAAATTAAAATGATTGGGAAATTTTCTAATATATAGTCTGGAGATGCAATATACAAATAATGTTTCTGAAGAAGAAAAGATATACTAAATATCAGTAACTGTGGCATAATACTGGAACAGTTTCCTGAGCAGAAGGAAGACAAGGGTATGCACGTCGAAAGTCCGCATCAAGAAACAGTAAAATTAATGAGAAGCAATATGTACCAGAATATTTCCTACTGAAATTTTAGGATTGCAAGGAAAATGAAAATACCCTCGATGTAACCATGCAGTAAAAACAGTTTACACATAAAATAACTAAATCAGTTTAGCCTGATACCACAACCTGTGGTTTGTGGGTTGGAAGGAAATCAATTGATATTTATACAGTGTTCATAGGAGGAAAAGTTAACGGCATAAATTAAATGTGCATACCTAGCAGCAAAGTCAGAATTAAGTATGCAAGAGTTCAGCAAATAAATATCCATGTACTCTTCTTACAAATATTATGCGAAGGTATCCTCCAAATTACCAAAATATGAATAAATATTAAATAATAACAGTAGGAAAGTTGTGGCAAAAAAAGTGCCTTGGATCTGAGTATAAAAACAAACAGGTTGTATAAATAATTAATTATTGTAAATATAATTTAAAGCTTAACACAAAACCCAAACATATACTTAAATGATAAAATATATAAATGTTTAAAAATGGTTTTAGATATTCAGATTATATCTACAAGAAATTGGAAGTGGATAAAGAAATGGCAGAATGGCCTGGAAGTGAAGGAATCTCTATTACTAAGGGAAAAGATATTCTCTATACATTGACATTTATTTAAAACTATAAGTGTAGATATATCTTTAAAATATCAAAAGGTAGTCTAGTTTAATTTGACAGAACTTATTTTTTATAAATCCTAAGAGAGCAACCAAATGAAAATTTAAAAATCGAAGAAAACATAAACCAAACCAAACAGAAATGTCTAGAAAAATTGCTTAAGTTAGCAAAAGATAGACTGAAGGAGATACACAAGGCAAGCACAAAAAATAAAACCAGAAGTCGTAAAACAATGTAACAAAAATAAAACAAAAAGTGCCTATTATTATAGAAAGTATAAATAGGCCAATTTCTATTTTGTAATACAAAGTTTACAAATTGACTAAAAATATATTAGTGTTTAAAAAAGCAAATTCTAAATTCAGACTCAATTATTTTGTGCCACAATTTCTCATATGTAAATGAGAATTAAGAAGTAAGTACTCGTACATCCTGGTTTTAGTTTCCAGAGCGTGGCAAGTGTTCAATAAAATGAAAATAAATGAATTTTTATTAATGGTTATTATAATTATTATAAGAGAATCACATTAAATGAGAGCTAAATTATTTAAATTGTGTCTTATACTGCAGGTACATAAACATACAAAGAGTAATAGTGGAAATATTTTGATTAGGTGGGCAGAAGAGCCTGGTGTAGTGGTTTTTCAACTCTGCCCCCTGGAGCCCTAGGGGATTCCACAGGTCCCACTGTGAGGCAACTATGGATTTGAAAGACAAAAGGGCATAGAAAACAATGGCACAGAACTCACACCTGGCATATAGCAATAAATGCAAACAACGGCAACAGCTAAAACCAAACAAAAATACTTCATTGACATAAAGTCTGAAAACTTGTAGAAGTTAACTGACTTTTTTGAGGATCAGTATTGTCATCTAACCAATGGGGTTAATATCACCGAGGGTTATTTTGTGGATTTTCCTTTATATTGAATGTAAAATGCATGCATGGTACAACACAGGTATCCAACAGCTCCTGGCTTCCTATCTAGCTCCCCTTCATCAAAGATTAAGTGGCTGACTTCTGAGAGTAGCCAAATTACATGCTTTGAATCATCCTCCTTCAACCCTGGTATTCACCTGCATCACTCCTGTATGCTCAAGAAATAACACATTACATTTTTCCTAAACTAACAGGAAAATTTCTGGCAAAACTAAATCACAAAAGCCTATCAATGCCAAGCACAAATGGCTGCTAAATCATCCACAGTATGTGAGAGTCTGTATCATCTATTGGCAGAGGACTGGGAATTGACTCTTGACATATTGTTGCCCAATGCATACAAATTCCCTTTAGTTCTGAAGTGCTGTGTGCCACGAGAGTTTCTAGGTACTCTTTTTCAGAACACTCAAATACTCTTTAAAAAAAATCTCATTGCCTCTGGTTTAATTGGCGGGAAAAATTTCACATGCAAATGCATATGCTGATCCTCAATATCCCTCTACCAAAACGTGTGCCTGATACCGAGGACTGAGAAGTGAGAAGGGCCTTTTGCCCTCTGCCCCTGGTAACACCCATTGATCTACACCTGATCTTCTATGTATTGTGCACGTAGCAAGCTGCAATAGTAGAAAGGACGAGAGAAGGAAAGAGACGAACGCAAGGGAAGGATGAAAAAGGAATTTTACTCTTTTTCCCAGAACTTCCCTCCATCCCCGCCATCTCGTTGCTTCAAAGATAGGGATGCCACCGCTACTGTTCATTCATGCAAATATTCAGCTTGAAACATCAAGTGGGACCAGCCATTTTTTGTACATTCATGTGCATATGTAAATACTGTCTTTTTTTAAGTCCTTGTCAGTAAACTGTAGCATTAGTTTGCTGTTTATGCCTTGCTAAAAAAGAGTAACCCCAGTTTCACAGAAGCCTTGTATTCAAATCTTTACATAAATGAATGATTATTCAATATGCATTTGGAGTTTATTTGATTAATGAAAATATATTAATAATATTAAAATGTAAATAAGAGCAAACGAGGAATACTGAGAATTCAAAAAGATCCAGCAATGCAGAAAAACACAACCAAGTGTTACAAATGATGCTAACAGGTGCACATGGGTGTTTTTATTTGGAAACTTCTTCATGGTATTTATCTGTGAAGCGAGGATTAAAAATCCTTCATCATTTTTTCAGTAAATTGCTGCTCTGCTTTTCAATTTGCTAATATGATACTCTTTAGATTGAGTATTTATCTTCATGACACCAAACATACAGATGAAAACCAAAACACTCAGTCAATCATTCAGCTATTTGTTAATATACATTTGGCATCACTTAGAAAAGAGTAATTACAATTAACTAGAATTTCCATTTTTATTCATATATTTGGCAATATTTAGGTATACTCATCATTACAAGAAAAGCTTGGTCTGATTAGTAATTGCTTTTCTTTTATTTGACATTTTGTATTCTGTTAACAAAAGCTTTTTGTCCTGATGTGTTTATTTTTCCTGATTGTTAAATTACAAGCTTCATTTCTCTCTGACTATTGAGCTCAAATATAAATTTTTTTTCCATCAGTGTTTGTATTCTTCTTACTTTGTTTTCCTATATAGGGGACATAAATATATTTTCTATATATTTTATGATTTTATATAAGAATGAATAAAATAGGTAAGAAATAAAGTGAGTTAAAGTGATTTGAATTCCTAAAATTAATATGAAATAAGACAGACAGGCCAAATTTTTAATTTTAATCAAGATCAAAAGACATTAGAGAAAAGGGAGAGAGAAATAAATCAGGTATTTGGGATGAGTGAGTTACTATAACTGGGCACCCAGTTCCCTGGGTTTTAGAAGATAAAAGCAAAGACTAAATCGATGGCAAAGAGTTGGATGATAGTGTCTGGAGGGGAAAGAAAAAAAAAGCAATCATACAAGGTCATCTAGGGCAGTGGCACCTGCTGTTTTTCTTCCCTAATACAACCCAGGGCTTTGATACACTCTTACAAGTAACTGCTTTGTTTATTACCAGAGGATGAACGTCCCCCCAGCCCCCCACAGGAATATTCCTGATTTAGAGAAAAGGGTTGTCTGGACACTCACTTCTGTATGGAATGTATTGCACAATAAATACTGTCCAAATACTTTTCTCCACTGTCTGATGATTTAATTTAATGCAGGGATAAAACTTAAAGAAGCTAACACCTATCATATATCATTTCCTCTGTGCCAGCTGAGCATCTTTCAGCTATTGCCTCATTTAATTTCTACAAAGTGAGGAATTAGCCCCATTTTATAGGTGAAAAAACTAAGGTTTTGAAGAGATGGAGTAACAGACTCAAGATCACAATCTAGAAGCTGGTAAACGGCAAAGCTGGTGCCCAACACCTGGGTGGCAGAATGTGCATCAGACTCTACTGTACGTAAGAATCTCCTGGGCTCCAACTCCAGAGATACTGACTCCGTGGGTAGAAGGTGGAACCTCGGAGTCTGCATTTTACAACATCTCTGCTGATTCTTGCAAGTGGTGGAAGCTGGGCTAATCATCAAGCGTATTGACTCCTAAGTCCTAGCCCTTTCCCACTCTGGAAAGATCACTTTTCACTCAGAGGGTCCCATGGTCATTTCAGTAGGTTTCCTAAGGCAGATACGAAAACGCTTCCTTGCTGGCATCATGCCTCTTATTGAGTTCACTAAGATTTTTTTAAAAACATCTTGATAATGATAGTAGTAGCTCTTCGTTATAGAGCTCTCCAGCACAATAAGACTCTGAGTGTTTTACCTCTATTATATCCTCAAACAGCCTATGGTAGTATTATTATCTCTACTTCTCAGATTAGGAAGCTAGAATCTGGAATCTGAAGAATAGTTTGGCTCAGGAGCTATGCTTTAATACCAGTACATGATACTGTTTCTGGAAGCTATCTAGCTAAACAAATAGGCTGTTGGGACTTTCTGGAATTGGTAAGCTTTCCTTAGGAGTGTGCATAGTGATGCAGTGATAGCTATCAGAATGGGCCACTAGACATTTGGACAGACTGTTACTCAGAAGGTGCTTCAAGGCTGAATTCAAAAGGAACAAAGGGGAAATGGTTTAGCAGACTGCAGAACACTGTAAATATCAGAAATTCTCCCGCACTTGCAAATTTTGTGAGTTATGGATCAGGTGCTACTTCACAGTCTCCACCATGAAAGTTGTTCTTTCATAGAGTGAAATAAAACACGTTTTTAACCAAATTTGAGAAAGCCAAGAAAGTAAAATTTCTCTTAAGCAAAATTAATGTAATCAACCTTATTAAGGTTTTAATTTTCATTAAAATTTCAATAAAATACATTACAAAGTGGGTTACCAATCTATACACAATGACAACTTTGGTAAAATTTGCTCTGGGTTTTCCCCTTTCTTTTAGTTATATTCATTCTTCATCCTGTCAACATTCAACTGCTGCGTCTATTAGAGCATGCCTCATTTGTCTTTGCATGCCCAGAACCAAAAAGTTGTCGGTATGAAACCTTAGATCCATGAGTATTTATTGAATTCTGCCTGCAATATAATTTAACCCATAATAAAAATTATGCAAGATACTAAAAAGTGTATTCTCAGCTCTCATGCTGCTTGCAATCCCCCTTGATCTCAGACATTTCCATCAGGCAACGTTTCAGGATGCCAGATTCTCAATTTCAAGTGAAGACTGATTATAAGAAGAAAAGATTAGATAAAGGACTCAATTATTGATTCTATAATAAATTTGGTTACCCTCTAGTTCAGAGGTTTGAAAGCTTTTTTTTTTTTTTTTTTTAGTGACCAAAGCCTTTTTTCAAACAAAAATTTATACAGAAATGCAAAATGTTACTCAGCTAAATCTGGTTGAAGGAGTGCATGAAAGCACTTTTTCCCCTGGGTCTCCGAGGAGCTTCACTGCTGCAGCTAAATGTCATCACTGTACAGTTGAGAACAGTGATCCTGAGAGAGATGAAATTGACTTCCCAAGGTCACATTGTTGGTTAGGTACAGAGTTGAAAACCCGAATCTACATGTATATTACCTCCTATTTTTTTCTGTCAGAACTCAGGCTGGTTAGGAGAATAGTAAAGTCTAAAATAGGCATTGGCCAAGGCCCAATACTGCAGATCTGGACAAATCACCTGAGCCAGGTGGGGAAAGTGGGAGTAACATCTGGGAGTAATATGGGCAATTAGCTGGAGAGAACAAACTGACGAAGGAAAAATACCCAGGACAGGAGCCTCAGGTGGGATCTGAGATGCGAGCTAGTCAGGCTTGCAGACTTCTCCAGTGACTTAAGAACATGTGTAGGAACCTCATGGGTAGCGTCACAGAGAATTGCCTTTTATGAAGGGTCCAGCTCTGACTCCAAGGGCAGCCTGCTGGTCATAGAGTCGCTTGAAGTCCAACATCCAATACTTTTCAGATTGTGTGCTTCAGGGGTTCAAGTCCTAAAATGTCTAAGTTTCTAACTTATAAGTTATAGAATGTAGCCCCAGACAGGTGGCCCTCTTTTTGATCTTTATATGGGAATCTAAGTTTTCAATTCCTGCTAAGAAACTGTGAGTGGCCTCTGCTGTCTTCTTTCTGACATCTTTTAACATGTATGCTCCTTTCAGCCTTTACCTGACACCCTGCTTCTAACTTGCCTCCAGTGTCTATCTTTTCCCTGTGTTTTCCTGGTTCTCCTGTGTCAAAAGACGGTTACTGTTTGACCTTGTGAAATGCTCCAAGTTTATCAGTGTCTCACTAGATAATTTTTAGAATAATGTGATCTAAAAAAAAAGAAGAAGAAGAAGAAAATGTATTGGCAAGTTAGGAATCCTGGCTTTTATTTTAATAAACATAATTTTAATGTTTTCCAATTCTGCTCTACTCTGAACCTGTGATAGAGATCTGCTGAGGAACCAGTTCCTAATAAACAACTATTTATTTAATAGTAGTGTTATTCAGGATAAGCCCAAGATTTTCCAGAATCACTGAAGGCTTTTCTTTCTGTAGTTGATCGAGTTGTCCTTCCAAACCAGGGTTAAGGCCACTGGCACAGCAAGTTCCAAAAAAGAGCAACTGTTTGCGTATACCTGGCTGGTGGATGTATTCTGGAACTTAATTTCTACTGTTCCAATCTCTTGAACTTTAAAACACAAACATTGGTCCTAAAAAAAGGCGGGTGGCTGGTGGGGGTGGGCGTGGTTCAGCTTCATGACTTTTTCCCCTCATATGAGCCACCGATTAGGGAATTTTATATGTAATATATATATGTCAGAGATTCTAAAACACAATCATATCATCCAGAGGGGCAGAGATCTCCTTAATGAAATTCTATAAGGGTCTAATTTCTTTACATGCAAAATGTATTTCCCATCTCTGTCCAACACTGACTATTTTTTTTTTCATTCTTCCATTTTGGCTAATGTGACAACGTCATATTCTCCCATAACAAGTACTGTCCCCTCTTCTTGTATATATACAAGCATTTCAATTCCTTTGCCTCTGCAAGTGACTGGCTGATTTTTTTCTTACGTATGCAGACTAGCAGAGTGTGGCATGAAGTACACCTATCCAAATTAGCTCACAGCACATACAAATGGAGAGTCTCTAAATATTGCATTTGATCATTTTCTTTGTGATATGCTGTTCATACGGGTGTTTTGCATATGTTGATTAAATATGCACTTTCCACTGCCTGGGGAGCCACAGCCCTTCACAGCAGACCAGTGTAATCTGGTCCCAGGAGACTGCAGCACTCCAGAGGAGCACTGTCACATGGACTACCTGCTTCAGCTTGTCTTAGCAACAATGATCGCCATATGTGAAGCAGCAGGAAAACAGATGCTGTTTTTCCATTTGTGAAATCAAGTTGTTGGAAAGTAGTCAGGTTTCCAATGTATGAAAGCTCATCTAATCAACCTACAGAGACAGTGTGAGCTTTCTCAGAAATATTTGACAACATTCCCTAGTATTGGTGACTAGAAACATATATGAAATTATAGTCCTGAAGTGATAATCCTTTTCCTATACTTGTGTTGATAATATCTGTTTTGATCTCTGCAAATAGAGTCCCTAATTTTTTTTAAACAAGGAATAGGTACCTCAGTTTTCAGTCGCAAAAAAGGTTTCAAGGTGCAGTGTCTAGGTATAGGGTAAGTTTAATGTAGCATCTTATTTTATCAGTCATAAGTATCGAGGATTATTTTTTGTCCCATGACCAGAAACAGGAATTCAAGGGATTCATAAATGAATATAATTCCCTCTTTAGCAGCCTCTGTGTTCTGTCATCCATCCCACTTCTCTCTTGCCCCATAATGTGAGGAGTTATATTAACTGCTATTTGTGTAGCAAAATACTTTAGCTGCTTGTAAAGCTCCTTTTTATTCATAAAATGTGACCTTCTTCTCAGAGTCAGTGCCCATAGCAAAGTATATCTTGAAATCTGTTTAGCTAGAATACACATCATACCATATAATAAAAAATATATATCAATTACAAAATATTAGAGCAATATAATCACTTACAAACAAGATCAACTGTGGATCATAACTTATTTGCAATTATCATCATTTCTATTTTTATTAATTTATAAGAAGAAACATAGACAAAACCTGAATATAAGAAGTATTAAATTCACATCCAAGAAACCTGGTTTTTAATCCTGTTTCCATCATTACCACCTGATTTTATTATAGCCTGGTTTTCAATTTTTCTATGAAATGTAAGTGATAATGAACCAAAAAGTTGTCATAATAAGACATACAACAAGCTTTAAGAACTAAAAATCTGTAGAACCCCAAGGCATTACCAACCTTTCTTCTTCCTCACTTATAAGCTAGCCCTCGACATCCCAGTATCCTGATACAGGAGATTCAACTTTCAAGAATTTTGACAATCATGAAACGACTAAGAAACCTAAGAAAAGATGACTGCAAAATAGTAAAACTACTGTACTCACAAAATTGCTATTTGTTCAGAAGACAAAAACGTTGTGCCTTCTTAGAGTAATGTAATTCAGTTAGCATTTGTGCTGGGCTTTGAAATATGGAGCTTCAATAGGATGGGGGTGTTTCCACAGGAAAGAAATAGAACAAGTAGGATAAGTAGGATGGCAGGAGAGCACAAGGTGTTTGCAGAGAATTTTAAGTTAATTTGGCCAAAGAAAGTCGAAGTTTGGTGAAGGAGAGTGAGAGAGAAAAAGACAGGTAAACCAAGTGTCCCAAGTTGTGGTCTAAGGAGTTCAGAAGTGATTCTGAGCAATGGAAAGACTCAGATGACTTTTCGCTGCTGAAAATCAAAGTCAGAGCTGTGCTTCATGCAGATCAATCTCGGACTTCGGTGTGTATCATACATGGCGCCTACTATGGGCTAGCACTGCACTTGGGTATTACAAAGAAAAATGGACCATGATAAAGAATCATGCAGTCCAAGAGAAAAGACCAGAAATATGAAACAGTTATAAATAAGTGCCAGGATATAATTAAGCACTAAATTGTGTAGTAACAACGATTGTCATTGAACTTTATGGTCTACAAATCACTTTTATAGTATTAATCTCAGCCCCTTAGCAAATACTGAAGGCACAATCAACTCTTTGAAGTAAATGGGAAATATAATGGATCTGAGAGAATCAGAGTTACATAGTGTTGATCTGGAACTCAAAATAAGATCTCGTGGCACCTTCTGCTTTTTGTAGACTGATATGCAGGAGTTAAAGGGAAAAGATATATCTTTGAGTTCATCTATGTTTAGGTTCTATTGATGGAAGGAATAAAAAAGATAGATTATACTAGGCTATTAGCCCACGAGTAATAGTTAAATATTTTTGTGAACAAAGCATTCATGAAGAGGACATTTAATGACCAGAGAGTGTGACTACTAATAGGAGTGACAAAAGTCTCTTTTATCAAGGATTGGAGGCACATAAAGGAGATAATTTCTCTAGCCCTCTTGACAATTCTGAGAACCACCCAAGAGCCTTTGAATAAATTGTTTTTTTGCTTTAATGAACTAAAACTGATTTTGACTACTAAGATCCCTGACTGATGCATATAGTAATTTCAATTAGTGGACATTATGAAGTCTTGCAAAGTTTCTGCACCTAGTCAAATATTGGCCTGAAGTTCTGATGAGGTTTCACATCAGAGCCCTGGCTCATTACATATTATGTATCCGAGGGTGTGTCACTTAACCTCAATAAGCATATTTTATATCTATACAATTGCATATAATATTGCATATAATATAAATTATAACAATTTATTTCCCATCTACCTTTACCAAACAAGTAAATGCATGCAAATTTACTCTGTCAAATGTAAAGTGGTTTATACCGTAGAACTGTAAAGTATTGCTTGCCCGGAGTGTGTTTTGATTTTACATCATACTAGTTGGTAAGAAACTAATAAATATATCATTTTTAGATGCTATTTTATGGGAAAAGTTTAATTTATTCCTAATTTTTATATTCCTTTTATCCTCTTCTATATTTGCAGGACACAATGGCTCAATAGTGTTCAAGCAAAGGGAGAAAATTCTCTCTTTGTCTCTGAAGGAGGCTAAGGAGCCCTCAGAAAAACTGCTCAGTCATTCTCCTTTGTGATGGAGAAATTAATGGAAACTTGATCTTGAAGACTAGCAGAGGCTGGGGTACACTATATAGGGAACAGGCAGCAGAAAAACTACAACTCAGCAACAGCAGCATTTGCCCTTCTGTTTCCACAGTGTTGGAAGAAAGGCAGAGGGCCTAAGATGTACATGTGACAGCCAAGTTCATGACCACCCCACTCATGTCACAAAGGGAAGACACTAGCCTCCCTCTAATAAATCTTTGCAGTCTGTCTTCCCTCGTAGGGTTACCTCTTGTTCTTCACTTTTGACAAATGACCAGGATCATCGTAATGGAAATGTTATGGAGATATTTGTAGATGGAAGGTCTGAGTTACTCTGTAAACAAGTGACACTTGCAATGGCTTTTGGTCACACTGAGAAACTTGGAAACTAGATGTCCAAGTTCATTGGCACCAGTTCCAAATTATGCAAGCTCCTGGGCTATGATATCACAGAAGGATGTTTTATTGGGAGGAATAAAAAGACTGTTAAAAATGTATATTGATCAATAACTGGCAAAAGGCAATTAGTTCAAATCTCCTGATGACGCACAATTCTGCTTGTAGAGGCTGGAATATCTAAAAGTTATTTTTACGAGCTGTTCCTAAAAAGCTCTAATATTGTGTAATAATTATGTTTATTCCAACCAATATTAAATGGCCATCTAGCATGAAGTAGGACCTGATGACATGAAGAAGGATGCACCTTGTTCTCCTGGGATTTACCATCTAGCAGATGATCCTCTGCTGGCATGAAAGGTCCACTGAGTTGGTCTGACCTCTTCCTTCCACCAGAGCAGTACAGAAGACTATGTCCACCATCATGTTTATTTCATGCCGTTGTTTCTACTTTTAAGAGCCTGCTTTGTTTGTTTGTGTAGAGTGCAACATATATTTTAGCAATGAGCATGTGCATGCATAAGAACCTCTGAAGGAATTTCCCAATTTTGATTGTACTTTAGGACTTTAAAGCACTTAGCAAAGGTTGAGGCTTTCTTAAAACCTTTATGCCACTGTGGCATTGTGATACATCTTGTGTGATAGCCAACCACACAGTTGCCTCTCTTGAGAAGGCTTGCTCATTTGTTGTACTTCTAAAACCATCTGGCTTTCTTTTTGCTTTATTTGTAGTAGAGTGACCTTGAGTAAATGTATTCTATATTTGTTTAGTTTGTCCAAGAAGAAGGGGATCCAATCCATTAGCAAAATCCCATCAGTTCTACCTTCAGAATATGTACTGAATCTGACCATCTTTGTCTCCTGCATTCTTATTACCTCATTTTGAGTCACCATTGTGTCTTGCCTAGAAAAATGCAAGTCTCTTACATCATTCTTGTTCTATCCCTGCCTTACAGTCTATTCTCCACACTGCAGCCAGAGTGATTTTGTAAAATGCAAACCAGATCCTGTCACTTCTCTGCCATCAATCCTTCAGTGGGGTTTCATCACAGAGTCAGATTAAAACCTAAAGGAGCCTGTGACTTCTGAGAGGGTTAGTGGTAAGAATGGGGTGGGAAATTTAACCTGGAGCCAGCTTTTCCTCCCACTCAAGCCCTCTGATGGCTTGGCTACTACTTCATTTACCAAAGTCAGCTCCTGTTCAGGAATATTAATTCTACTGCTCCCTGTTCCTGGAGCCCTCTTCCCTCATAATTCTCAGGCTTTGCTTCCTTACTTTGTTCCAATCTGCTCAAATGATGTCCTCAAAGAGATCTTTTCTGATCCTCTCTCTAGATATCACCTTCCCACTGACATGCCATTTATCCTCTTATTCTGTGGTATTCATAGAACTTAAAACTGTCTAACATTATACACTCTGCTCATTCCTGTTTTCTCCACTACTATGGAAGCTCCATGAAGGCAGGACAATTGTCTGATTCACTATTGACTAGAAAAGGGACTGGCACAAAGACAGTGCCTCTTAAATATTTATTGAATGAATGAATCATCACATTGTATCTTCGCTAAAAATTATGAGATGCTCTTAACCTCAGTCAGCAGAAGAAGAACCTAAAATTCATAAAGGGTTAAGATATTTGCAGTTCAATATGGAACAGATCCAAAATCCAAATGCAGGGCCTCCCAGTGACGTCGAAGGCCTTGCTCCTTCCTCCACCGTCTTTACACGTGTACTCCACAGTACGCTCTTTGAGACAGTTCTTTGGATAAATAGTTGGGCATTCATCAACAAATAATTATTAAAGAATAGATTTTAAATGACTTTGAGAAAAAAATATATCAAATTTCATTTTATTATTTAAAATCTAAAACAAAGAAGTAACTTTGACCAATTGTCAGCATCTTCCAGTCTCTTTAGGAGCATGGGGCACACCCCTCTGCCTCAGAGGCCAGTCTCTCTCCCAGCCACACATCCCTCCTCTCTTCTGGTCTCACCAACCACTGCCCCCAGCTTCTGCCCTAAACCATAGTCTTGTGTCATAATTGGAAGTGGGTATTTTTAAGATGAAAACTGTACCTGGCAAATAAAGAAACATATTTGTTCTAACTTTAATTAAGTAAGTCTGGGCAGCCTTTTTGCAATATGGAGATTAACTGTCAAATTTATGTTAATATGATCTCAGAGAATGAAGCTGCTATAAAAAGTTTCTCCCCTCACCCCTCTCTTAAGCTCCTCTTGTTGCCTTACTGACGTTGCCTTAACTTGGTAGTATTTTATTAAAGCATCATCAGGTCAGTTCTGCAAGAGCAGGGCTGTTAAAAATATCTAACAAATTCCAAGTGTTAAAGACATTAAGACAAATAAGCTGAAATCATATCTATTATACAAAGAAAAAACTGTCACATTGGTTTTTTCCAGCATCTCCTTGGATTCACTGAATGCCAAGCTCTCCCTTTATCTGATTAACACAGGATTATAAAGATCTTCTGAGCACTTTCCGTATAATACAAAGAGCCTTTCAATTCTCTGAATATCTCCCCCCCCCCCGCCTTTTTTGCGTGTGAAAAAGACATGCCACCCAATTTTTTTATTTTGTGATTTAAGAAAAAAAACGCTAACAGTCTGAATCATGAGTCCTGTTGTGGGGACTGAGTTAATTAAAAACCTGATGTATACATACAGCTGATCCTACTCACCCTAATGAAGAATATTAATTCTAGAGCATGTGTGGCTGTAGTCACATTGCTACAAATTACTGGACTCTTCCCTTTATCTGTTTCCAAGAAAGTCTCCCCCTGTTAGTTAGGAAAAAAGAAAAATATGACGCCTTAGTTCTAGGCAGCATAAATTACACGCATCAATCAGAGGAAGCTTAAATTAAAATACACATTTGGCAAACAAATATGAATATGTTGATCTCATCTGTGAATCAAAATGATTTAGTGCCTGTGTTGACCCCCCACTGTTCAACATGAAGGTCACTGTGAGCAGCTTCCTTCTCAATGAGAAATGTTTTCATGTCTTTTAAGGATGCAATTTTATATATACCCCAATGTTCAATCTAACTAGTGATTCCTACATAGAGCAACTGATTTATTTTAAAGAAAATACTGGCTCATTTTTATTCATGTAATACAAAACAGATAGCTAAATTAAAATGTGGGGGGAAAATACCAGTGGTTTATGATTCCCGGACTGAGGATTCTCCAATGTGTTCATGATAATTTCTAATCTAGCAGAATACTGTTTGTGAAGTGGAATGCTACCCCTTTCTGATATTGAGTGATCATAAATCAGTCTATTCTTATCACCTACTGCATGCATTCTTAGGGCAGGGATAACACTTAAGGGTGCCCATTACATGGTAAACCTTAAGTACTAATGATCTTGAGTCTCAGTTTGCCACTCCTCGAAAATATCTGCAGGCAAAGCAGACAGGTTGAGTGCTCTCCCTGCGCTAAAGCATGTTTTATGTTCTGACATTTATTTGAATATTCATGTTGTATTTTCTTGCTACGATTTCATTCTCATAAGTACACACCAGTGTAATGATCCTGTTTGTATTACAGGGAATATGCAATGCATGCCTTCAACAGTTAGGTCGTGACTCAGTACTGAGCATCCTCACAGCTAAATGGAAAAAGTCAAATTAAAAAACTAAGATAAAACTGAGCACGACATGCACACTTTAGTATGAAAAAAAAAAGAAGAAAAAAAATCACCTAACGAATTCATTAAATTATAGCTTCCCAGGCCTCATTCCCCTAAATTTTAATTCAGTAGATCTAGAAAGAGGCATGGATCTACACCTCTCATGAGTTCTTCAGTCATTTCTTACTGTATGGCACTCAGAACAAATTCTGAGAAAGACTGCAGGAAAGATGGATGGGTGGAAAACAGACTAAATGGTACACCACTTGTTGGTTTTTAGCAGCTTGACATAGGATTTTATCAAGAGATTAAATCCAGAGTTGAGATGAGCCCTCTAGGCACAAATTGTTACTGCAGACAGCAAAAATCAGGTTTCTAAAGGAATATATTAGGAAAGCTGTTTAACATTGATGGTTTTTTTTGCTGGGGGAGACAGCCAAGGGCAATAAGGTTTATCAGAAAAGGAAACCATCCAGAATAAGGAACCCTTTAGCTACAAAAGCTAAATATCCCAGATTTTAAAGAAAATTCCAATTTGGAATATTCAGTCCCATTATCCCCATATTATATGTACCAATTTTTTATTCAGGAAATGTGGTCACTATGTTTCTTAGGCGAATGCTCAGATGGTCTATGGTTCTTTATATTCTAGAATACTAATAAATAGGAATGGAAACTTCTGGAAAAAAGAAATCCACTGATGTAAGGTGAAAGAATGATCATTGTGTTTTGTTATCTTTTGTGAAGGGGAAGGAGCAAGTTTTGTCTATTCCTTACATGAGGCAATTGAGAAACACTGAAGTCTCCGGAAAAGTAAAACAATGTGACAAAAAGAGGTTTGAGGAAAAAAAGACTAAGTCAGTTTTGTAGAGACCCCATGTCAGTTGCTAAGATGGCCGAGCTTGGTTGTGCCACAGTCTGCTCTTTTGGCTCAGATAGTCACTGCCAAGAGTAACTTGGGTATAATTTTGCTCTGTGCTAATTAGAGTTGGTCAAATAATCCTCTGATGAATTTCCTCCCGTAGATAGAATTTGAGAGGGTATATAATGACAAAGTAATTATTGGTGGTGCCAATTATATAGGGGCATCTACACTGGATCCAGGGGTGCAGAACCTGGTCTCAACTTCTTAGAAATTTTCCCTCCCCCACAAATGCATCCCCATTCAAAGTCCTCTTTCAGTGGGCACACAACCAATAGTGCATATGCTGATAGCACTTCACATACAAATCTGATAGTGAGGCACGCCATTACCCAATTTACACATGCAAATACAGTAATTGTGTGTACTGGGTGCTGGGGAAACCTGGCATACACCCAAAATGGAGGCCTTTTCAAAGCATGGCCTGCTCACCAAATTCTTCTTCCAGAGCAGCTCTGAGTGCTGTCTTACTTACCTCTGGCTCTATTACACAAAATTCTGTGGGATTCTGGGAGGAAGGATATGTACTTTGTGGACTTCCCTGAGTGACTAAAACTTTTTATCTCTATTTGATTTGGTCATTTTTTAAGTTCTCTTTTTTTTCCCTTAAATTAATTAATGATAAGACTTTCTCTTCTTTGTAGTAATTCACCATTTCATTTCTCCACTTTAAATAAAAATCAACTCTAATTAGAAAGTACAGATTTTCTCATTATGACTTGTTCTCATCTAGAACTTGAAATGAGAATGATTACGAATTGTTGCAATGAGTGATTTGCACTTTTAAAAGAATGGAGATTACTGTTTACAGCTATGCACACGAGTTTACTCCAAGATGCATTTGATTATTCTAATTTACTAAGCTGCTGCAGAAGCAACCATTAACTGTTTCCTGTTTCTTTGTTTATGTATTTTAAATATTCTGGACCACTTAACTACTCAGGCAGTACAACGCAGGCAAAGTAATTTAAGAAATATAAATAGGATTTAGTATATTTACTTTGCCAGTATTTCTCAGAGGGGGAAGTGTAAGAGTCTGATATTGATTTTGGAAAGATTTTTAGATTACCCAATGGAAAAATCACAATAGAAGAAATTTTACCAAAAGTAGAGAAAACAGTGATATTTTGAGAGGAAAAATTATAATTGAAAATTAAACTCATTTATTCATTCAGAAAATATTTATTATGTGCTTACTATGTTCCATATACTGTCTTAGGTATCCTTTTACCTCCCTGTTCTTGTCTCATCTCTGAACATTCTGTCGTATCTGTGTCTGCCCCTTAAATGATGGGATTCTGCAGAATTCCAGACTTCATCAACCTGCTTAGTTCAGCAGCTTTTTGTGAGAAGCTTCATCTTCATTTTTGACCTCTATATCTCTTTCTCCAGATTAGACTTCTCTTCCAAATTCCAAATCTGTATTTCCAGATCTGGAGTCTTTTTTTTTTTTTTTTTTTTTTTGGTGGTTGACTAGTAAGGGGATCCAAATGCTTGACCCCAGAAGTCTTCTAACACTTCCGTCTGAATGCCCTATACGTACAGCAACCCAAATTGATCCAAATTGGGATGCATTGTCTTCCTCTTTGCATCTTCATCTCTTTCAGAATTTCCAGACAGTTCCTGTACCTCATCCTAAAGTCATGATCAGGTCCTCTTTGTACCTTCAATTAGTGTATCCTATGGTCACTGAGTTCAGTAATACTACAGTTCAGAAATGCTTCATTTTGAATCTGTTCACTCAGCATTCAAGCCACCATGATTTTTCTCCTAGACAGTTGCAATAGTTTTGTAATTGTCATCAGTTTCTCGTCTAGGCTATATTTCCTCACTTTCTCACCAGGGTGTTTTCCAAAAGTACAGTCATATTGCATACTGCCTTACTAAAGTGTCTTTAATAGCACCCTGCTACATATATGCTACCGTCCAAATTCCATTGTCTCCTGTGCCAGGCCCAGTTTTGCCTGACTACTTGGTATCACTGAAACCCTGTCAGCTCTCATCCTGCAATGTCACGCCTCATGCCATTCCTTCTGTGGATATGATCTTCCCTCTTATTAGTGCTATCCTTCATTCTGCTGATTTTCTCTTCATCCTTCAAAGTCCGCCTCAAATCTCTTGTCATTTATGCAAATGACGTACATAGAGCCTTCTCCAGCAACAGAACAAACTGTGATTTCTTCTCTATAATAATAATAATACCACTTTTTAAAATATCAATTACCTATCATTTTATATAATAAGTGTTGATAAATAGTTGTCTGTTTTCATACTGGTGTGATATTGTAATATAATAACAAATACATACTTGTACTCTACCCCTGATTCCTTGCACAGAGATACTAAAATCCTCATAGTTTTCTTAGCCATAAAGGTGCTAGGTGCATTTTTTTGTTCTGATATTTGGTCTTTGATACTGGTTCCTGACACAGAACCCCTAATACTTTTGAATGTCTTGGGTGGTAGGGGCATCTTTCATTCTAATGAAGCAACTTTTGATGGTCTCTTGAGTAGGCACTGGTCATTAGAAAGACCAAGCCATGATTAGAGGTACAGAGTTTGGAGAGCTTCCAAGTTGCTGAACATGTGGAGGGTGGTGTGCCCAGAGAGGCATGGAAGTTCAGCATCCCTCTCCCCATAACTTGTTCTATGCATCTTTTCCCTCTGGAAGTTTATCTGTACCCTTTATAATATCCTTTATAATAAGCTGGTAAGTATAGTAAAGTGTTTTTCTGAGCTCTGTGAGCCATTCTAGCAAATTATGGAATCCAAGGAGGGGTTCATAAGAATCCTGATTTATAGCCGGTCAGTTAGAAGCACAGTTCATAACCTGAGACTTGTGACTGGCATCTGTCTTAGTCTGTTCTGTGCTGCTATAGCATAATACCACAGACTGGGTAATTTATAATGAACAGAAATTTATTTCTTATGGTTCTGGGGGCTGGAAAGTCCAAGATCGAGGGGCCAGCAACTGGTGAGGGCTTCCATGCTGCATCATGCCATGGCAGAAGGTGGAAGAGCAAGAGGGTGTGAGAGAGAGACAAAAGAGGGCCAAACTCATCTTTTTATAATGAACTCACTCCCAAAATAACAGTATTAATCCATTCATGAGGGCAGAGCCTTCATGGCCTAAACACCTCTCATTAGGCCTCACCTCCCAACATGACATTTGCTAGGATCAGAGAAAAGTTTAAAACCCTCTTTTCCAGTTGTATTATCCTTTCTGTGGAATAATTGTAGCTCACATAGTAGGCAGGAAGGTGGAGTTAGTTAAAAGATAGGTGGTAATTGTTCCTTGGAATTCTTCCAAATAACCTATTTTGGAAGAACTCCTCATTTTGGAAAAACTCCTCATTTTGGAGCCTTCTTAGTACAAACATGTTTCAGAGAAACATGAGCCATTGGAGGAGTGGTGGTTTTAAATATCTGAATGTGCCTAAAACTAGAATTAATATGCAGGATATGTTAGGATGTGGCAAGTTTAATATCCACATAAATTTGATATCCACATAAGTAGTGTCCTAGTGGGTCATGAATCAAATTGAGAGTAAGAACATTCAGGATAACAGCAGAGAACCATTTTCTTTACTCAAGAAACCTTATACCCTTATTACTGATGTATTATCTTTTGTTAATAAGATTGTAGTGACTTCAACAGGAGCCTTTAGTTGACATGAGGTCAAAGTCCGATTTTTATAAAACTGCAACTTTGAGATGAAATGATATGAAGGAAACAAGTATCAGAAGGGACTTTAACAGGGAATCTATCATCTGAAGTGTTTAATAATTAATTAATGGTTAATAATTTTTATTAGAAATCAAATTCAGAGCAGTATCTATCAAATTAGAAAAACATGACAGATAGTTTTGGTTTTGATAAGTGGCAGAAGACCATGGGAAATTAAGAGTAACAGGACAAAGATAAAAAAGATATATTGAGAAATTTCTTAGTTAATAGAGGATGTCAAAGTATAACAATGGCAACATTAATGGTAGAGCACAGGGTAAGAAAAAGGGGGCTCCAAAAGGAGAAAGTTAATCTTGTTCCATTGCCTTGCAGGAAAGCTCTCTACTTTTGCACTCAGCAGCTTGTTCCAAAGTTTTGGTTGGAAGTTGACTACTTATGTAGTTGTTGTTCATTGACAATTCCTAAGAATCCTCAATTCAAGATTCCTTGATGGAATGGATGTGCAATAGTCAAGAGCAAATGATGTATGTCTCTAAGTTGGTACCTTAATGATCAACACCTTGGAGTTTTATTGCCTGGGAATTTCTTTTTCATAAGTCTCAAGGGCAGACTCACTCTGGTGTCTTTTTCAGAAAACTCAAGTCTCTGGGTTTGAGATCCTTAAGAAACTGCTTAGGTGGATGTTTTAGAAATGCAGTTCATACTGGACTTCCAGTGAAGATGGCAGTATAGATATTCCCCAGCATCACTCTCTCTCACAAATCAACCAATTTACGACTATAAAAAAGCAGCAACAGCTAAGCTGGGGCTGATAGAGCTCAGAGAAAGAGGAGAAGAGACCTACAGAATACACAAAGGTGGGAGAAGCCATGATGAGAGAAAGAAAAAACCACTCTGACTATTCAAATCCCGGCTGCTTCCAGGCTGGAACTGCTGAGCACATGGAGCAGGAGCCGGCAAAAGCAACAGCTGTGTCCTTCCTGTGAAGTTGCTTGGAGGCAGCAAGGACAAGAGGGCCTTGGTGGTCCCAGGCCAGCAAGACCACTGATAGGGTTCCCATGGACCCACATAGGAGTGAGGGGCCATAGACAACTGAAAAAAGGAGCCACTCAGAGGCCAGTGAGTCATTGAAAGGGACTGGTGCATGGCCCATCCCATGAGAAGTGTTTGGAGCCCATGCGGTGGGGGAGATGGGCCCACCAGGGGAACATGCGGGCACAGAAAGGACAGCTTATCTGACCCCAGTCAGCGTAGGACCACTCAGAGGAGACTGGTCAGGAATAGAGAATTGCATGGAGTGCAGTTCGATGAAAAGACTCAGGCCAAGACCAGAGATTCTACACAACCCAGGTGTGCTGGATTTCACAAGAGCCAGAAGTACATTAAAAGTCAACCATTGAAACCTGAGCTGCACAAAAAGCCTTCCCCAGGGAATCAGCAGCAAAAGAGCAATTTAGCTCAACCACAGGCTCAAATACTGGTCCCCACAGGAAGTTCCTCCATTGTAGAGGTAAGCAAAGGACAACAAATTAGTTCCAGTGCAGAGTTTAAGTGGTGGGAGCAGCAAATAATCCAACACAGAACTGAAAGGAAAAACAAAGAACCCACAGCCAGAGACAAAGTCTAATATTAACTAGTAAAGGTCTTATTTCACCTATAACACCTAGAAGGACTGGAAGTCCCCTGGGCTACAAATCCAGAAAGCGGGGAGGGCCAGGGGCCTCAGCCATGCTCCTCAACACCCACAACCAGTCCCAAAGGTGGGGGCCAAGGGCCTCCACCACACCCCCTGACATGTACAACCCCCCCGGCAACAACCACCAAACCACTGCTGGAAGTGCCCCAAGCTCTCCCAAGTTGGGGCAGTGGGGAACTGAGGACCTCGGCCATGCCCGCCCGTGTATGCAACTAGCCCAGTGACAACCACCAAGCCACCATAGGAAGTGCCCCAAGCTCTCCCAAGCCAGGGTGGTGAGAGAGCTCGGGCCTTGATCAACCTCCCCTGACACATACAATCAGCATAATGATGACCACTGAGCTGCTGCAGGAAGTGCCGTGGGCTCTCCTGAGTCAGAGTGGCAGGGAACTGAGGGCATCGGCCATGTCCCCTCAACATGCACACCCAGTCCAGAAATGACCACTGAGCTGCCACAGGATGCACCCCAGGCTCTCCCAAGCTGGGGGGTGAGGGGCGGAGGGTCTTGGCCATGTCCCTCTGACACTCCCAACCAGCCCAGCAATGACCACTGAGCCACTCAGGAAGTGCCCCAGGCTCTCCTGAGTCAGGGCAATTGGGGGGCCAAGGGCCTTGTCTATGCCCCCCCCCAACGTGTGCAAGCAGCCCAGCAATGACCACCCTGGGTTCCCAAGATGGGGTGGGGGGGGGCTGAGAGCTTTTGCCACACTCCCCTGACATCTGCACTCAGCCCAGCAATGACCAAGACACCACTGGAAGCCCCTGGTCTACCCTGTGGGAATGAGGGGGGTGCCTCAGGTTTCAATACCACCCCTCCTCCTTCCTCCTTCTTCCATCCATTTCCTTCCCCTTTCCCCTCTCCCCCTCTCTCATAACTGCTCCACAACAATATCATTAAATGTAAAAAAATAACATTAATAAGATAAATTAATTAATTTTTAAAAAGAAAAGAAAAAAATGAAGCTCATACTTACTGGTAAAGCCTGAGGTATCGTGTGAGCTCATTGCATTAGTTAGTCACATTAGCTTGTAACAGGGTAGAATCTAAGATTGAAAGCAATTCTTAAAAGCATGAGGTAGCCTCTTATAAACTCAGGAGATAGCTTGTAGGTCCTAGAGAGTATTGATCTTGATACCATCAAGGCTGATGACAGGACTTTGGCCTTGAAAAGTCAGTATATTATTTAGTGTAATATAATATACCATAAGTTTACCATGTAACAACTTTTAAAATAAAAAATTGGAAAAAATCTATTACCTTGTGTATTAGTCCATTTTTGTAGCTTATAACAAAATACCTACATCTGGGTGATTTATAAAGAAAACAAAATTTATTGCTTACAGTTTCTGAGGCTGAGAAGTCCAAAGTCCATCTGGTGGTGGTTACAGTGACCGACGGATCTCATATTGCAAGATGTGGAAGGAGACAGAGCAGAGAGAGCAAGAGAGACAGAATCTCCTTTTAAAGCCCTCAGAACCACGCCCCTGACCACCATTTTTAATCCATTCAGTACTGAAGGGTCCTACAATACAATCACCTCTTCAAGGCTCTACCTTTCAATTACCATAATAGGATTTCCCACCCTCTTAACATTCACAGTAGGGCTAAGTTTCTAATACATAAAACTTGGGGACACAATTCAAGCTTCAATGAGTTTTGGGGGGCAAAATTCAATCCACTACACCTTGTAGACATATTTGTGTATTTTTGTAATTTTATCTAGTTTAACAATTTACATACATTATTATCTTTAGTCAAAGTAGTGATTTTGGAGGTGCCAGCATGCAACCAAGTAGGCAGCTCTTGCCACCGCCAGACTCCATCCCCAGCCCAGCCTAGTGCGTGCTGACTAGAGAGGTGCCCCGCTGGAGAGGCCCGAGATCCATGGAGACCAAGTGCCCTGTGGAGCCAACGCATGACTGAGCAGGAAGGCCTTGCCGCTGCTGGACTCCATCCCCAGCCCAGCCGAGTAAGTGCCAAGCAGAGGCACCCTGCCAGACAGGCCTGAGATATGCAGAGACCACGCACCCCATGGCGCCAGCACATGACTGAGCAGGTAGGACTCGCCACCACCAGACTCCATCCCCAGCCTGGCTGAGCATGCACTGACCGAAGAGGCAGACCCCTAGAGAGGCCAGAGTCCTGTGGAGACCATGAACCATGTAGCACCAGTGCATGACCCAGAAGGAAGGCCTTGCCACCACTGGACCCCAACCCCAGCCCAGCCAAGTGCATGCCAAACAGAGAGGCACCTCCCCAGAGAGGCCCAAGACGTGAGGCAACCATGGGCATGGCACCAGTGGGCAACTGAGCAGACACTGAGGCAGCCATGCCAAATTGGAAGCCCCAGCAGGATCCTAGCCAGACAATAGTGATGAACTAGTGGACCGTGAAATCCCTTGCCACAATGACTAAACATCAAAGGAAAGATAGCAGAAATATGAAATGTCAAGAAAGTACACAACCAGAGGGTAATAACTCTCAAGCTCTAGATCCTATTGAACAAGAAGCCCTTGAAATGTCTGACAAGGAGTATCAGTAATAATTCTAAGGAAACTAAATGAGATACAAGAGAACTCAGCTAGAAAACACAATGAAATGAGGAAAAGCATACAGGACTTGAAAGCAGAAATATACAAGGAAATCAATGCCCTGAAAAAGAATGTAGCACAGCTTGCCGAGCTGAAGAATTCATTCAACAAAATAAAAAACACAACAGAGAGTTTAACCAGCAGGCTTGCAGAAGCAGAAGAGAGAAATTATGACCTTGAAGATGGGCTGCTTGAAATAAGCAGACAAAAAAAAAAAAAAATAGAAAAAGGAATCAAAAGCATTGAAGAAAATCTAAGAGAGATATCTGACAACCTTAAGCACTCAAATATCCAAATCATGGGCATGCCAGAAGGAGAGGAAAAAAGAGATTGCACTGAAAACACATTCAACAAAATAGTGGCCAAAAACTTCCCAGGTATAGGGAATGACACAGATCTTCAGATTCAGGAAGCTCAAAGATCCCAAACTATATTCAACCTGAAAAGGTCTTCTCCAAGACACATTATAGTCAAATTGGCAAAACTCAAAGACAAAGAAAGAATCTTAAAAGCTGCAAGAGAGAAGCATCAAATCACTTATAAGGGAGACCCAATCAGACTAACATCAGACTTTTCATCACAAACCCTAAAAGCCAGAAAGGAATGGAATGATATATTTAAAACACTAAAAGACTGAGACTGCCAGTCAAGAATACTCTACCCCACAAGACTATCCTTCCAAAATGAAGGGCAAATAGTATATTTCTCAGAAAAACAGAAACTGCAGGAGTTCACTACTACACAACCACCCTTACAAGAAATTCTCAAGGGAGTAGTGGTTTTGGTACCTGAAAAATAACTACCACTGCCATAAAAACCCAAGAAAAGTTAAAACCCACTAGTATAATAAGAATGGCATCCATGAAGAGAAAAGAAACAAACAAAAAGGCTACCTACAACCCAAGGAACCAACAAATACAGAAAACAAACAGTAAATCAGAAAGAAAGGAACAAAAGACACTTAAGACATCCAAACAAAAATCAATAAAATGCTAGGATTAAGTTGACACTTTTCAATAACAACCCTTAATGTAAAAGGCTTAAATTCACCAATCAAAAGGCACAGACTGGCTGACTGGATTTAAAAGGAGGACCCAACTATATGCTTCCTTCAAGAGACCCACCTCACCCATAAAGACTCACATAGACTAAGAATGAAAGGATGGAAAAAGATTTACCATGCAAACAGAAATGAAAAACGAGCTGGAGTAGCTGTTCTTATATCTGATAAAAGAGACTTTAAACTAAAAACCATAAAAAGAGATAATGAGGGCCACTAAATAATGATAAAAGGATTGATCCATCAAGAAGACATAACAATCATAAATATATATGCACCCAATGTTGGAGCAGCCAAATTTATAAAGCAAACTCTATTAGACCTAAAGAAGGAAATAGACACTAATATCATAATAGCAGGGGACCTGAACACCCCACTATCAATATTTGACAGATCACCTAGGCAAAGAATCAGCAGAGATCATCTAGGCAAAGAATCAGCAGAGAAACACAAGTTCTCAACAACACTCTAGACCAATTGGACTTGGCAGATAGCTACAGAACATTCCATCCAACAACCTCAGAATATTCATTCTTCTCATCAGCACATGGATCATTCTCCAGGATAAATCACATGTTATGTCACAAATCAAGACTCAACAAATTCAAAAACATTGGAATTATCCCATGTATTTTTTCAGGCCACTATGGATTAAAATTAGAAATTAATAACAAATGAAATTCTGGAAAATATACAAACACATGGAAATTACACAGCATTCTACTTAATGACATATGGGTCCAAGAAGAAATCAAACAAGAAATCAAAAAATTTATTGAAACTAATGAAAAAATGACTCATCATACCAAAACCTGTGGGATACTGCAAAAGCAGTACTAAGGGAGAAATTTATCACATTAAATTCTTACTTCAGAAGAATGGAAAGATGGCAAGTGAACAATCTTATACTTCACCTTAAAGAACTAGAAATACAAGAACAATCCAAACCTAAAGTTAGCAGATGGAAAGAAATCATTAAGATCAGAGCAGAACTTAATGGAATTGAAACCCAAAAAATGATACAAAAATCAATGAATCAAAAAGTTGGTTTTTTCAAGAAAAGAAAAATAAAATTGACAAACCATTAGCACAGCTAACTAAAAAACGAAGAGAGAAGACCCAAATAACAAAAATTAGAAATGAAAAAGGTGATATTACAACTGATACATCTGAAATACAAGGAATCATTCGAGACTACTATAAACAAATATATGCCAACAAATTTGAAAATCTGGAGGAAAGGGATAAATTTCTGGACACACACAAACTACCAAAACTGAACCAAGACAATGCAGAAAATCTGAACAGACCAATAACAATAAAAGAGATTGAAGATGTTATCAGAAGGCTCCCAACAAAGAAAAGCCCAGGACCAGATCAATTCACAGCAGAATTCGACCAAACATTCAAAGAGGAACTGACACCAATTCTCTACAAACTATTGTAAAAGATTGAAACAGAGGCAGTTCTCCCAAACTAATTCTATGAAGCAAGCATCACCCTGATACCAAAACCAGGTAAAGATACAACTTAAAAAGAAAACTACAGGCCAATATCTTTGATGAATATACAGAGAAAAATCCTCAATAAAATATTAGCTAACAGAATACAGCAACACATATGCAAAATTATACACCATGATCAAGTGGGATTCATCCTAGTGATGCAATGTTGGTTCAACATACATAAATCAATAAATGTGAAAAAAAAATAAAAAAAAAAATAAAATAAAATAAAATAAAAAAATGTGATACAGCATATCAATAAAACCAAACACAAGGACCATATGATCATATCTATAGATGCTGAAAAATCATTTGATAAAATTTAACACTTGTTCATGATAAAGACTCTCTACAAGTTAGGTATAGATGGAAAGTATCTCAACATAATTAAAGGCCTATATGATAAACCCACTGCCAATATTATCCTGAATGGGGAAAAGCTGAAAGCTTTTCCTTTAAGAACAGGAACAAGACAAGGATGCCCACTCTCACCACTCCTATTCAACATAGTGTTGGAAGTACTAGCCAGAGCAATCAGAGAACAGAAGGAAATAAAGGGTATCCAGATTGGAAAAGATGAAATCAAACTGTCCCTGTTTGCAGATGACATGATCCTATATATCGAACAGCATAAAGCCTCTACAAAAAAACAAATGGAGTTGATAAATGATTTCAGCAAAGTTTCAGGATACAAAATCAACACACAAAAATCGGTAGCATTTCTATTCTCCAATAGTCAACATGGAGAAAGAGAAATCAAGAAAGCTTGTACATTTACAATAGCCACCAAAAAATAATATACTTAGGAATAGAGTTAACTAAGGATGTGGAAAATCTCTATAATGAGAACTACACACCACCACTGAGAGAAATTAAAGAAGACACAAGAAGATGGAAAGATATCCAATGCTCTTGGATTGGAAGAATCAACATTGTGAAAATGTCCATATAACACAAAGTGATATATAAATTCAATGCAATCCCCCTCAAAATTCTAATGATGTTTTTCTCAGAAACGGAAAAACTATCCAGACATTTATATGGAATAACAAAAGACCATGCATAGCCAAAGCAATTCTGAGCAATAAAAAAAAAGCTGAAGGTATAACACCATCTGACTTTAAACTACACTACAAAACTATAATAACCAAAAGAGTATGGTACTGGCATATAAACAGACACACTGATTAATGGTATAGAATAGACAATCCAGAAATCAACCCACACACCGACAGCCATCTGATCTTTGACAAAGGCACCAAGCCTATACACTGGGGAAGAGACTGCCTCTTCAGCAAATGGTGCTGGGATAACTAGATATCCATACGCAGGAGAATGAAACTAGACCCATACCTCTCACCATATACTAAAATCAACTCAAAATGGATTAAAGAATTAATTTAAATATACACCCTGAAACAATAAAACTTCTTAAAGAAAACATAGGAGAAACACTTCAGGAAGTAGGACTGGACACAGACTTCATAAATATGACCCCAAAAGCACGAGCAACCAAAAGAAAAATAAACAAATGGGATTGTGTCAAACTAAAAAGCTTCTGCACAGCAAAATATAAACTTAATAGAGTTAAAAGACAACCAACAGAGTGGGAGAAAATATTTGCAAATTATACATCTGACGAAGGATTAATATCCAGAATATACAAGGATCTCAAACAACTTTACAAGAAAAAATCAAGCAACCCAATTAAAAAATGGGCAAAAGAGCTAAATAGGCATTTTTCAAACGAAGATATACAAATGGCCAATAGACACATGAAAAAATGCTCAACATCACTCACCATTTGGGAAATGCAAATCAAAACCACACTGAGATACCATCTCAACCCAGTTAGGAGGGCTAATATCCAAAAGACTCTGAATGATAAATGCTGGTGAGGTTGCAGAGAAAAAGGAACTCTCATACATTGTTAGTGGAACTGTAAAATGGTGCAGCCTCTATGGAAAATGGTATGGAGGTTCCTCAAACAATTGCAGATAGATCTACCCTATGACCCAGCTATCCCACTGCTGGGAATATACCCAGAAGAATAGAAATCATCAAGTCGAAGGTATACCAGTTCTCCAATGTTCATTGCAGCACTCTTTACAATAGCTAAGAGTTGGAACCAGCCCAAATGTCCATCATCAGATGAGTGGATATGGAAAATGTCATATAGCTACACAATGGAATACTACTCAGCTATAAAAAAGAATGAAATACTGCCATTTGCAATGACATGGATGGACCTAGAGAGAATTATATTAAGTGAAATGAGTCAGGCACAGAAAGAGAAATATCACATGTTCTCACTTATTTGTGGGAGCTAAAAGTAAATAAATAAATACACAAATAAATGGGGGGGGAGAGAAGAAGACACAACAATCACAATTCTTTGAAGTTGATACGACAAGCGAAGAGATATGAGGTTGTTGGGAGGGAGGGGGGAGAGAAAGGAGGAAGGGAGGTTTCAGTAATGGACACAATAATCAACCACATTGTATATTGACAAAATAAAATAAAATTTTTTTAAAAAGTAATGATTTTTTCCCTCAAGACAAAGAAAATTAGAGAACAGAAATTATGAAATTATTTTGCTATTTTTTACATAAGCACTTATTTAAGGAGACAAAAATAAACATATAATATCATCCAAAGTTATTTGCATTTTTTTTGACCAATTGCAATTTTAAGAAATTAAATTATGCTCAACTAACCAGTGTTTGTGTCTTTTTTTTAATTTAGAAATTGTGCCGGTTTCTCAGAGAGAGTAGTACCACATGTTCTCACTCAAATGTGGAAGCTAAAGAAGTTGATCTTTCAGGAGTAGAGAGTAGAATAGTGGTTACTAGAGACTGGTGGGGGGAAGGGGGTGGTGGGGTGGGAGCGAGCCTGGACAGTGAATACAAAATATTACAAAATTGGAAGAATGGGATCTAGGGTTCTGTAGTAATATAAGGAGAGACTTCAGTTAACAACAAAGTACTGTGTATTTTTGAATAGCTAGTCAGGATGATGTGGAATGTTCCTAACACAGAGAAGTGACAAATGTTTGAGGTAATGGATATGCTAAGCACCCTGATATGATCATTGCACACTGTATGAATGTGCCCAGTTATCATATTGTACTCTATAAGTACATACAGTTATCATGGGTCAATTAAGAAAAATAAAAACAGAGAAACAGAGAGTAGAATAGTAGTTCCTAGAGGCAGAAAAAGGGAGGGCAGAGTAGGGGGAGGGAAAGGTTGATACTGGTACAAAGTTACTGTTAGATAGGAGAATAGGTTCCTGTGCCCTGGGGTGACATAATAATATGCATTGTATATTTCAAGATAGCCAGAAAAGAGGATCTTGAATGTTGTAACTCCAAAGAAATGACAAATGTTTATGTGACAGATATGCTAACTATACTGATTAGATCATTGTACAACATATGCATGTATTGAAATAGCAAACTGTACCCCATAAACATATAAAATAAAAAATAAATTAAAATTTAAAAAATTAAAAAGAAGTTGTGCAGGCTTCCAAAGATTATTTATTAATTGATAATTTGTCTAAGGTCCTAAATCTCTTTAAATATCTGGAAATTACTGATTTTAGTTAACACCTTGAATTAATCTTTAAAAAGTCATTTATCATTATCATTACATTTAGTTGACTGCAATTTTTACACATTATTTTTAATTTTAAACAATTTATGGAAACAGTGACACTTTATTTAATCGGCAAAACTAAACTCAGATATTTAAGAAGGTGAAATAATGAGAAATTTACTGTGCTAACATTATTCTTATTCTGTAAACTAATTTTAAAGTTTTTGAATCCTTGAAAAACACATCTCTTACCTCAGAACTAAAATGTCTTTTTTTTTCTTATTTTGTAACTAAGGTAACAATATACTTTTCAGTGTCCACACAAAGAAACACAGCTTGATAACTTATTTTTACTTACTTCTGAATGGGCACTTAACTAAATGATATTCTTAATAGTTAATCTTTAATGTTTCCCAAGAGAGGAGAAAAAGAAAGAAATAGAACACAAATGAGAGGGAGTCAGCTTCATAAAAATATGAAACTATTGCTGTAAAAAGTAATTATATGACATGATTATCTATGTAGAAAATCCCATAGTACCACCAACAACAACACACTTCCTGAAGCTAGGAAGAGATTTTAGCAAGGTTGCAGGATAGAAAGTTAATATACAAAAGTAATTATGTTTCCTCTGGAAAAAAGGGAAGAAAATTTAGATGCAGAAAACCAGTCTGACAAAAATACCAAAGAGAATGGCACTATAGCTTAGGCTCATGACAATTTTATGAGCCCTTACACTCAAGAAGCCAGCATTTATTAATACCTAAAATAAAAAACAAACAAAAACACACACAAAAAAACAAGCAAACAACAAAAAACACAGGATATGTCTGTTCTGTTTAATAAAGTAACCCCTCTTTTAGACAAATAAGACAAGCTTCTCAGAAGGGTTTTTTTGCTTTTTCTTCTAAATTAATCTCAACTTAGTAAGCTTTTCTGTGTCAAAAACTCCCCAACATGACCACTGATATTTCATATGGTCCCTGGTGCCATTATGGCCCTTAGAGAAACAGGCATACAGTTAGCATCACTGTGAGAAAACATGGAGAAAGCGAGTGTCTGAGGGGAAGAGGAAGGCTTTTAGAGAAAAAGACCCCTTTAGAGCTGCAATGGTTCAGAGCATCATGTTGTGACACTTTGTGTCTCCAGATTTTGGCCAAATGCCAATCATAAATGATCAGGGGCTGCATAAAACCTCTTGCTTCTAGGCACATGAGACTATAAAAGCAGTTCTCAGGGACACAAAGACAATACTGATGAAAAAGACCCCAAAAGGTTTGAGGATGGTGATCCAAGGTGAAGTTTGCCAACGGCTGCTGGCTGATTGGAGGAAACCTTCTGAAGTCCTCAGACCCTCGGGCTGGCTCAAGGACAGACTTTTCAGGCATCTGCCAAACCTTCTCCCTATAGATTATATCTCTTATAGAAAAACAACACCCAAAACACTAACTAAGCAGACAGACCACAGAAGCAGGTGTTAGGAAGCTAGAAAATAATTTTACCAGAGAATCATATGAATCTGATCAGATAATAAAAACAGCAAAAAGTCCAAGGAAGCTTATTCCTAAGAAAACTAAATAAACTCATTGTTGTAAGCTTTCAACAAATATCAGAACTCAACTTAGTGTGAACTGATTTCCAAGCCATGGAAAAAGGGGCGTATTGAACAGACAGAGACACAAAGTATCTTAGATGTGCACACTGCTACTGAGTTGTGGATCCCAGGGCAAGACAGTGAAGGCTTCAGCTGACTCTAGGTGCAGTGTTCATTCTGTCAATGTCCTACAGCCAAAGACCACCAAAAACACACCTGTTGTTGGATACGTTGGGTTTATTGCTCATTGCAACAAGGAAGAAGGCATACCATGAGGAACCATGGGGCACCTAAGTAAAAGGGGCTATAAAGAATTTATTATAGGAGTTGGGGTTATGTCAAGCACTTTTGGGAGAGTATTCAGAGAATGGGGCTTCATTCTGGACTGTATACTGAGTGTAGGTAATTCTGTGATTGGGTAGCTTAATATAAATATCACCTGGCAGGAGCAAAGAGTAGACCAAAGCTAAAGCTGTAATTGCTAAAGAGGCAGTAGTCACATATATTAGCTACAATAGGGGGATGTTTAATCACTTTGGAAATTGAAAATTTTTCATGTTTTACTTGTTTTCAGACATGACTATGGTGTGTTCTTGATCTATTATGGTTATAGAGCGGCTTTATTTGAAATTTGTGTTCTGTAAAAATGCTATGTTTAACTAGAAAGCAGCAAGGCCTGGGTATGAGTGCCAGGCCAACTCCTAGTGACACCAGAACCTGGTAGTGCCATCCCAGCTTGTAGTTGTCGGTACCTACACATCTCTAACATCTATAACAGTGCAATTAAATAAATACTTTTATTTGAATTTAATCAGTAATAAGTTGCTAAAGGAAAGGTAGTTGAGAATGGGGGTCAGCAAACTTTTTCTGTGAAAGGGCACATTATAAATATTTTAGGGTTTGTAAGCCATATGGTCTTTCCTGCAAATACCCAACTCTAGGGCTGTAGCAAAAAAGTGGTCATAGATAGTACGTAAATGAGTGGGCATGGTTGTGTTCCAATAAAACTTAATTTAGGAAAGGGGGGGATAAGCAGTATTTGGCCTATAGGCCTTAGCTGATCCCTGGTTTAATGCTGATCCTTAGCCATAATTACTCAGCAGATAGAGTAGATGGATATGTTATTGGTGCAATAGTAAGATTACCAAAAGGACTCCCTTGGCAGGTGTTCCCCAACCTCTTCACCTACTCCAAATTTCCTTCCAATCTCCCCAACCTGCCCCCAGCTAAACTGCCTGAGATTCCCATATTGGAAGTCATTCTTTTGAATGAACACAAGGAAGCCAACTATGCTAGAAAGTCAAAATGCTAGCTGTTCGTAATCTTATATCATATACTTATTATCAATAAACAATTTGGCATTTACCACATATCTACATTAAAGCATTTGTTTTAATTACTAGCCCTGAGAGAAAAAGACAAAAGGTATCATTCAGGGGTAGGGGGACTAATGAAGGGTTGAAGCTGGATGCAGCCTGGGAGAACAGACTGGGTGGGGGGGGGGGGGACTGGTACAGTGACAGGGTTTCTGCAGGTTCAAAATTGGCTTCCCAGGGCAGACACTCCACACAGAGAAAAAGGGATGGTATGCAGATGAAGTTAAGGAGTAAGAGTCCTAAGTGGCTGACATTCAGACCCCTTCCCACTTTGGTTTGACTCAGAATTTTTAGAGTCATATCTTTTCTTTTAGTCTGTTTGGGCTGCTATAATGAAATAGTGTAGCTTATAAACAACAGAAATGTATTGCTCACAGTTCTGGATGCTGGAAAGTCCAAGATCGAGGTGTGGGCAGATTTGGTGTTTGATGAGGGCCCAATTCTGGTTCATAAATGAAGATTTCTGTCTGTGTTTTCCCATGGTGGAAGGGTCAAGGGGTCTCTCTGGGGCCTCTTTTGTAAGGTCATTAATCCCATTATGAGGGCTGTACCCTCACGACCTAGTCACTTCCCAGAAACCCCACCTCTTAATACCATCAACTAGGGGTTTGGATCTCAACATATGAATTTTGGAGAAACACAACATTCAGAGCATAGCATCCTGGGAAAATCTTTCCCTTTTCCTGCAAACCTTGTCAAGTTTCTCCTCGTGGATTACTACTGTGAAATTGACTGTGCCTCCTTTTACAGTTTGACCTTCAGAAAGCTCAGCCAGATATTTTTTTCCTGGTCTGAACCTCCTTTTCTAATTTATATTTTCCCTCTTTATTTTCACCATTCATGTTACCATTTTATTGTATGTTTTCTTTCAAATTTAAATGGAACAAGATGCCCATAAAAAAGCAACCAAATGATACCTTTGTAAAAATTTTCTCCTCTTCATATGTGGAAAGTATTAAGTAGTGTAAAGGTAATAATATGGACATAGTGAACAAAGATGTAACCATTTAAACATGAGACTGGACTCCAGTGACTGGAAAATTCTCTTCAAATCAGTAACTCTAAATCCAACCCTAGAAACAATTACAATTCTAAAATTATCTGGAAAATATTCTTTAGAATAAAGTACACTAGCTGCGTACACACGTGTGAAATGCTCATCACTGGTACGTGTAAGGTATGGTGCTTGGCATTTGAGATAGCAGGGTTTCAAAAATGGAAGGTAGAAATCCCTCTCTCAAGAGGTTTGCAATCCATCTGGGAAAACACACACACACCAGTTGTGGCATGATTGTGATTTTAAGTCAACTTTCTTTTTGGTGGACTGTTGCAAATCATCCTAACTTTGCTCCTCATGAGCGAGGCACAGGCCTTTCTCAGGAGTCAATGCAATGCCTTGCACACAATGGGTGGTCATCAAACAGCTGTGGGTTTAATTTGGTGAGGCAGACATCTACGGAACTGACAGCTAATGCTATAAAATACTGAAGTTACGTTTTACTTCTTTCTGTGTAAATGTATTTGCCAGGAATTATTCACATTTTGCAAGACAACTTTGGGGCTTTCATCTCTATCTACTCCTGAGAAATACAAACTAAAGTTAATTAAAGAAATAAAATATTGCCAGCCATACAAGTTCTGTGAAGACACAGAGAAAAATTATTTTGTTCATTGAGCTCTAGCCTAGAGGGACAGCAACACACTCAGACCTTCTCATCAGTAGCAATAAATTGGCAGCCTCGACCCATTCTAATTCTCTTGGGTGGGTGCTGTTACACAGGCTGTACTTGTACATTTCTTCCATGGAAGTGTATCTAGAGAATTAACCTGCTAAGTCAGGCTCAAAATGTAGTTTCTTTTCAGAGATTTTAGCTGGTTCATCTGCATTTTGACAAAAATATTAGGGAAAACTGAGGCTAATAGAAAAAAAGTGAGTTGTATTTTTAAAGACTAACTACAATGGGACTCATACTGGTGGTGCTGTTGCTGGAAGAGTGAGATGGCAGCATTAGTTTTCTACCTTGAGATTGAGACGTGAGGCACACTTGGGCAGATAGAGACAGTGAATGAGGCTCACTACAATTGAATGGGTTTGACAGATCACTATGGAGGTTGTACTAAGTGGCCAAAGAAAGTGTCCAAGGGATATAGCAAGGTCAGTCATGATTCAAGTAGCAAGTAACATTGCAGTTTGTAGAAGCAGCAAAGGTCACAACAATAAGGAAGTGTGGCCCATGTATGAGATTCAGTAGGAGGCAATCACCATCCAGATTCAGCTGTAGGGTACCAGGCTCCAGTTACTTACTGAGTACTCAAAGACATGTTCTGAGCTGTTCAAACAAAGGTGAGAAATAGTAGCAGGACTCAGTGCTGCAAGCCTCAACATTGGGTACCTGTGGATGGAGAGAGCTGGTATTGAAATGGCGGTGAGAACACCACTGATCAGCAATGGGACACTGAGATACCTTGATTTGGAGGCTGCACACTGCTCCACCATGGGGAGCTGAGGTTATTTAAGTACAGTTCTCTGCACATTATGATTGCTTCTGGGAACTGTGCAGAGCTGCACATTCTAATGGTGAGGCAGAGGCTTGGGAAATGAGGTAGGGACTGTCATACTCCAGCTCGTGTAGCTAGAATGCAATCCATCTATTTCAAAAGACCTCATATTCTATAGCACCACCAATCTTCATTTATGAACAAAATGAGAAAACAGAATTATGTCATTACTGTTTAATATCTTCAGAGTTTGAAAACATAATCCTAAAACACATATTTCCCTTAAAAAATTTATCCTAAAATGGTAGAGGTTGGTTTCTATATTTCTAGGGTATTAATTATGTGTCTTTCATTCTTAAAATACAAAAGGCCAAATAGAGAAAGCTGGCTAATTGTGGCGGCAATGGGTCTTGAGCATCAAGACCTCAGGTTTGGAATCCAGCTTCTTTACTCATTTTGTAACATTGAGAAGTTACCTAGTATCTAAGTAGATAGTGACCAAGTCACTAAGGTCAACAGAGCTGGTAGAAAAATGAAGTATGAGACTTAAGCATTCATGTTGCTATAAGATGCTGGGTACATTATGACCTACCTATAAGCTGTGAAGCTTTCCTGTTTAATTTCCTAGATCTGTGAAATTCAGATAAACCAAGTATCCCATAGGTAGTTTATTTCTTAATGCTTCAACATATCTTTAGCAATGAGCTGCAGCATCAATCTTGAAAGATGCTTTTTTCTTTCCTGTGAATCCACCATTGATTCCTTATCAGGCCACAATGTTGAATGGAAACAACTCAGATTTTGGTGTCAGGACAATACAGATTTGAAAACTTGTTCTGCCACTTCCTAACATAACAATCTGGACAAGAAATTGGATCTCTCTTAAACTCAATTTTTTTTCCTGCTAAAGGCAGATTTAAAAAGCTCTTTTACAGGGTTGCTATAAAGATTAGAAATGACAAACATACAGTGCCTAGCAGGCCTAGTAGATGCTTAGTAAATGTAGCTCTTATTATCAGGGAGAGAAAACAGCAGGGAATAGTAGAGGAAAATGAGATTAAGCCCAAGGTTAAATCCTGACTTCGGCTCTCAGTAGTTTACAAAATTTAAGCTCACTGAAACTGAAGAGTACTCATCTTAAAAATGGAGATAATAATAGCTACATTACCGTCTTTCTTCACTTGTTTAAATAAGCTACCTGGCCTCGTGTGTTTCACTTAGTAGTCACTAAAGAAATGATCATTATCATTGGCATTATTATTATATTAAACTTCCCAGTGGGAGTCCAGGTAGAACATATTTACAGTGACTCACTGTTTAAAAAATATTTGCCCTACTTTACTGGACTTATTTGACTTTATTTCTCTATTTTGGTTTTCTCACTTTGTCCTTATTCCTATGGTTTAAATAAATATTGAATGAATAGCTAAAAATTATATTAAAAAATAATGGTGAATCCAAACTGCAGACATCTATTCAATAAATTGGGCGAAGTCAATAAGGTTCTGGTTTTCCCCTATTTGCCCCCCAAAAAAGCAGGTTGTGTTTGGCTTTAGAAAGTGATATCCTGCAGTTGAGACAGGATAGAGATAGCCTTTAAAAACTAAATGAAATGAATAGTTTTGCAAAGGGGAAAAGAGGAATCTTTCACGAGCCCCTGGAAACCAGCAAAAAGCATCAGAACTGTTGTTTTCAGTGATAACCATGATTACTTGGTTAAAATACCCTGTACGAGAAGCTTTCTGTGCTTTCGGTGCCCATACAAGGAAAATTAAAACAGAACTCACAGCACTGGGGCCAATTTGTTTCCAAGGAAGTCAATTATTAATACAGTATTTAGTATTTAATGAACTAAGCCTATGTATGTAGAACGCTGCAAAGAGATCTCCATACCAGCCGAAAACAGGTGTTGATATAAGCTTTGCCCGTATGTTTACCAGCTGATTAGTACCCATTAAAATGATAATAATCTAATAAAAATCACTTTATATCCAGTGAAAGTAGAAACTCCCCTGTGTGTTGGAAAATGATTTTATTTCCATTGCCATAGTGGAAAAAGGATTGAGGTGACAAGAAACCACACCCAAGGTACCCTGAATATTCTGAATTTCTATATCATATGCTTTCCTCTTTAAACTTTCTCCAAAAGGCTGTGCCAGGCAGTCAAGACAGTTCAGTTCTTTTCATGGCTTCAAGGGATGGGCACACAGTTCCTGTTCACCAATATCCTCTTTAGCAATAGGGAATGAATCCGATCCTTAGTAAACAATGCTGCTTTGTCTGCCATAGAAGATTAGATGAAGCTCTGGGGGTCCTTAGGAACCATCCTGGGCTTTGGTTGTTCCAAAGAGCCCTGAGTAGTTGCTAAGGAAGCTCTGAGCCTTCCCTGAGCTGGCAGTTTCCTGGTCAATCTTTGATTTCAGGCTGGTCATAGCCAAAATTGTGATGAAAGTGAAGTCACATCATCCCCAGCTTCACATTTCCTACCACTTCGCAGGATGCCCTCTGCCGTTCTGTCTCAGTGGGCCTGGCAAGCTTTGCTCTTCCACCAAAAGCTAAACTCAGGAAGTTTTAAGAATTTAGTTACAACATAGGGTAAAAACTGAAAACTAAAGGCTGTATGCATTGTAACCAGTATCAAATCCCTCTAAGCTAACCAATTAAAGGTCCTCTGGAGGACATTTAGAAACGTGGCAGAGGATAGGTGACTTAGGTTCCTATGTGTCCCCCGCCTCATTTATCTGTGAAGTTCCCAAGGCCCCATTTACCGCACAGTGGAGTGTGCACCATACTTCTTATTGACTTCCTCCCAAAAGTATTAATGAAAACACAGTAGAAAGAATAAATTTTGGAGGGAGACGTATACAAGGGAACTTTGAAAAGCTCATGGAAAAATAAAACTAGAATATAATACAGATCTATGAACTTTTTGAAGTACGCTCATATGTTTTTATTGTTTTATTTTAATAGTGACAGGGTCCTTACTGAAATTTGGTCTATACAAAGGAGGCCTAGGGAGTAAAACCAGAGGATTTCTGGAAATGAAGATTTTGTAGAAACTGTGAATGAGCATGAACAGCTCAATACCAGTGCCAAAGTCTGTCCTTTGCTTATGTGCTCTGCAATATTGAGACTGTGTGTTATTTTAAATGCTTTATACTTCTTATTAACATGAAGCCAAAGTAATTTCAGATAATTTTTTATTAGTTTTGATAAATGATAAGTTTCACATTAAAATTAAAGGTCTACCTGTGACTAGGGCTGAATAGGATTCCTTTCAAAGGAAGACTTGGGCAGGTCCCAGATAAAGGCGGAGAAGGGGAAGGTCAGCAGGATCCCTCTGTTGAACTGTCCTCTGCTCTTCTGGGCTGTGAGAGGAAACAGGCATGAAGGAAGAGGTCATATGGTCACCTGGGGCTCCAGACAACCATGCAAGAATCTTGAGGGCTCAAACGCTTTCTCTCTCAGGAAGGACACCCATACCAACTTGGCTTCCAGGCTATGAAGGGACTTGTGTTGTACCACAGACACTGTGCTGGCAGGAAAGCACCACTGGTATTTCTAGGAAGGAAATCAAAACTCCGTGGTTTTTCTTTGTGACGACTTTAAGATTCAGTGAAAATCTTTTGTCCTGGCCAATGTATTTGAAGATTGGAGGTTGGATTGGGAAACAAAAACACATAAATCCCATGACTGTAAGTTGGCCACTTTTGGAAAAGGACACTTTAGAAAGTGTGACCAGTGACTCTCTTGTACTCCCATTTCCTTATCTTTAGCCTAGAGGAGAGTGAGTTGGCATTGAGTCAATAGTTCTCAAAATAAACTGGAAGCCCCACCCAGCCTCAGGACAGCAGCCAGCAGGAGAAGGGACAAATCTGGGGTGAGTGATGACAATAGCAGGAACTGAGATACAAAATTAGATCCTGTCTTTTCAGCATGCAACCAATTCAAGTCTAAACTTTTATCTCTAATTTGTGACTTATTTGACAAGTTCATGCAAATAAATCTCCAAGGGGGTCTTTCTATTCTTATTCGTTATTTGTCCAATACATCTGGCTGAAAATACAATTACAATGGAATTCCAATGGTGAGCAAGAAGCCCCAAAATGTCATTTAAAAAAGCATTTACTTTATGTATCAAGAAAATTTGGAAACAGTATCAGGATTTAGTATATATAGATTGAGTTCAGGGTAACTAAGATTGTTCAGGAAACTAATTTGAACAAGTGCTTTATGGATAACATATGGAAAGGAAAAGGAAGGGTCTTTTACCAAGTGTCCTGGATATGCTGGAGAGATGACCTCACTGCTCCATGAGATGTCAGAAGAAAGGTAAGGAACAGAGGGCATCCCTCCAGACTGCAGGTGATCTCCTTGGGGACAGGGAGAGCCAGGGGGTCTGTGCTCTTCCTCACCTGGCCTGGTCTACAAGTATAACATTGTAGAGCATAGCTGACCATCTGCTGCTGGCTCTTCACACAAGGCCAACCCACCCAGAAACCATACCACAGCTGGCTCATACAGGCACATATGACTGTAAACCTTGAGAAGCCACATAATGGTTCAAGGGCCCATCCCCACTCCCCCTCTCTGCCCCTGCCCCAACTGTGTCCAACTTGCTGCCAGAGTCCACGGTCCATATTGCTACTCTAGTGACCTGACTTACTGCTTGTTTCTGGACCCCTTTGCCTTCATAATGTGTGAACACAACTTCTGATTTCCTGGACTGTAATACTCCTGCCCAGCTTTTGATCTGGTTCATGTTTGTATTCCCCATTGCAGTTTTAGGTAAGCTCACCTTACTCCAACCTCATGTCCCAGCCATTCCTAAAGAAGAGTTGCACAGATATGACATAGATTTGTCCTCCTGACTTAACCACAGGCTTTGGGCAAGTTCTGGGGACAAGGTGGGTAACACGATGGCTATCATTAATGCTGAGTATTATACTTTCTATAATTTGGCTTCTAGAGGTGATGAAAGAGGGGTTCTGGGCTCTCCAGGAACCAAGCGTAATCGTAAAGAGCAAGGCTCAAAGGGACAGCCTGTTCTTTGGCCCTAGAAGCCAACTGGAGCTGTCACTGGGATTAGCAGAGTATCATGATAGTGAGTCTTTTCTGTTAAAAGGGCTGGGCCATTGTCACAGCCCAAGCAAAACCTAGAAGTCACTTGTCCCTTCAACCTGACTTCTTGGGACAAGGCTTTGTAGTTCTATGCAATCTCCATAAAGAATTCATCAACCCACAAGTCAATAGTGAGCAGAACATCAGACATCCAACAGCAAATCATTTAAAAATGCTCATTGGGCATGATTATTTCCCAAAACTTTGTTCTCCTTGCTGGCCCCCATCCAAGTTTTCCTCTCTGTTCTTCCATTGCAAGGAGCCCAGGCCCCCCCCATCTTTTATACAGTTACCGAGACCAATCCCTCCCAGAAGGAAATGGGGAAATGGTGAATTATAAACAAAAATAGCAGCAAAACAATTTCTATTATACCAGAATAAAATCCTTAAGAAGGAGAAGTGACCATTTCTATATTCATGATACCAATTACTCCTCCCTCATTTCAGCCCTGGGACTCATGCATCATTCTTCATAGTTTACAGATGACAGAACTGAAGTCCAAAAAGCTTTCAAGTTAGTTAGCACAAAGAGGTAAGATACAACCCCAAATCATGTGACACTAAGTCAGGGTTATTTTTGTACCCCACAGGGAGTCAGGTGTTCTTAGATACTCAACACTTAAGAAAAGAGAAGAGATTGTTGGCCTTTTATTATAATCCTAATCCCCCAAAAAGATAACAAAGTTTGACTAGAGCAAATTTAGAGGCCTTGATTTGATCCAGCCATCAGATTTCCTGGAAGATGTGTCCTGAGAAAGGAAATAACCAAGCCAAAGGAAATAAGTAAGCCAAAAGAAATCAGAAACTCTTGGCTAAGAAAGAAAATGATAGCCTGCACACAGGGTATTCTTCTACAACTTTCTTATTTTGTTTAACTCATTTTTTTCAGCAGGGGTTCTCTTTGACTGTGAAACAGAGGAACAAGAAAATCTTTTCTTAACAATAACATACACGCGCCATGAAAGAGATGAAACCGAAGATTAAGCAAGAAACTCAGCTATTTCATTGCCCTAAGGCATTACTCATTTTCTTGACACATTATGTTTTTAATTAAAATTGCATGTGAGTTAATTAAAATGTTCACTTGGGCACTTCTTTTCTCTCTTCTTGCATGGGTTCATTGTTTTTCTTTTAGCTTTTTGGTAAAACTCAGTTTCATTTTAACTTTTCTGCCTTTATCAGCTGTAACTTTGACAAAGAATCTGCATACTAAACTAATGTTTTAAATACTCGAATTTGAAAAACTCATCCTTAAGTGATAAGGGAAAAGTGAGGTAGGTGGTCATGAGTGGAATCATTCTGGCTCTTGCATTCTTCCCCTAGTTCTTTAATGAAAACCTTATGAAATTGGCACAGATAAAAAGTGTATTAAAAAGGGCCCTGTGTTTGTTTTCTGGTTTTTGGTTTTTGGTTTTCCATCTACAGCCCCTTGTTCTGGAAAGAATCATGGCTTATGGCAGCTATGATTATGTAACCTCACCTTTCCCTGCCTACAGTTGATTGATTAGCCTTTGGTAGATGTATATCTAATCCAACCTATCAACTGATAGGGTGGTATCCAGACAGACAGAATCCCTCTTGAAAATGTTGACATAGAGACACAGAGACCTTCATTACAGATGCCGTCCATATTTTATTCGTGAGGACAGATAGGCTGGGACTGCAAGTGATGTTGATTCATTTGCAGAGGAAGTTTGTTGAAAGGAGGAATAGACAGGAAGAAGTGGAGACGGGAGCAGCCACATGGCCTATGAGATAGATAAGAGACAGATTTCACTTTCAGGCTCTTCCCATCTCATTTCCTCTGAGGTCTGCCTGAATCATTACTGCATTCCTGAGATGGCCTATATTTTGTTGTTGTTGTTTTTTGGTTTGTTTTGTCTTTTACAACAAATTTCTTTTTCCAGAGTTAGCTAAAATAAATCTTGGATCCTTGTAAACAATAAGCTCTGACTAAAATATATGTGCTTTAAAATTTTATATATCCCTAAGCAGCTCTGATAGAAACAATATTAAAAAGCAAAACCAGAAAATGAATAGTAAGAAACCAACTGTTGCAATTCAAGGATATACAGGCTGAAGCTACACAGGCAAAATGAAATCCAGGGATGATAATTGTCTTTTTTTCCAACCACATTAGAACTCCTCTTTGAAGAGTTTGTGGAATTTCTTTTTCTTTTTTGATTTTTCCTCCATTTCCAGTGATGTTTAAGAACCTCGATAATGTGTTAATACATATGAGAAATTGGTGCCCTGAGCAGCTACCTGGCTGACCCATTGTTCATTTTTTCCTATTACCTGAATAAGGGCTACCACATCTTTCTCCCCAGATCAGATTTCCAAAATACCAGCATTAGCTCACTCGGATTTGACTTTGTGCCATGGTTGTATAGCTCTCTGCCTGGGACGTGCAATCCATTAATCTTCCAAACCCTTTAACCTCCTTCTCAGCTTAAATTCCGTGGTCTATTGTTATAATTCTATATCAAATCTTTATGGCAAAACCATGATTCAGGGTTAAATCTACATCTCTAGCTAGCTCTTGCCTGCATTTGGACAGCTTGTGGCTGGAGAAAAACTTACAACCACTCTGATTAATCTTCCTTTAAATTTCTCCCACCATACTTACCCAATGATCATGATTACTGCAAGAACCTTACAGCTGGTTTCCTTGATTCCCTGTTTGTGCCTCTACTATCCATTTACAACAGAGCAGTAAGTGCTTCTTTATAAATGTAAGTCAAATTATATTGTTTATCAGCTAGCAACCCTGCAATGCCTCCCTACTTTACTCAGAGTAGAAGCCAAAGTCCTTATAATGGCTGACATGTACTTATATATCTCACTTAGTTCTAGACACAATGACCTTTTTGTCAATTTTCCGAAACTACAAGAACACTCCTCTGTTCCCTCAGCTTTTCTCTTAGACATCCATGTAGCTAATTCCCTCATCTCATTGAATTTACTGTTCAAAAGTCACATTTTTAATGAGGTCTATCCTGATGGCTTATTTAAAATTGCAGTCTTCCCTACCCTGATACTTCCTAACCTATTTTCTGCTGTTTTATATAGAGCTTATCATTTTCTAACATATTGTATAATTTACATTTTTATTATTTGTTTATTCTGCTTTTATTCTGTTGATTGTCTCCCACATAAGCAAATGTAATCTCCTTCTAAAATTCAGATGTTTTGTGTGTTTTTTGCATTAATATTTCCAAACATCTGGAACAGCATGACTGGCATATAGCAGGTGCACAATCAGTATATGTTGAATAGATGAAAGGAGGCTCCTAGGCTGAGGAGGCACATCGAAGATTAGGGAGGCAGAGGTGACTTTAACTTGCATGGAAGAGTATAAGAGAAATAGCTCAAAAAACCTGGATGGGGCAGTCTTAAATCTTCTGCCGAATACTAAATTATGACATATATAAAATGAGATTATGTGGAACTGGACAAATCACAAATACCAGGGAAAGAACAACTACTTGAGAGGTATAAGCTAAACACATCTAAGTCTGCACATGGTTGTTCTGACCAACCAGAGTGGACAGACCTTTTGAACATGAGATACACTTAGTAGAGACCCCACAAAGGTCATGCCTTAGAAATAGAGCCCAAACCTAGATTTGCCTAAACAAAACTTAAAAAACAGCCTTAGAAGTATCAAGCTAATCTATAAGTAAACTTATGCCCTGGGAGACAAACCTGAACAATCTTTAAAGGAACACAACAGAATGAATCCAGACAACAAATGGAAGACAACATTCAGGGTTTTCATGGTTTTATATGAATTTTAGAGTTGTTTTTTCTATTTCTGTGAAAAATGCCATAGGAATCTTGATACAGACTGTATTGAATCTGTATATCACTGGATAGTATAGACATTTTAACAATATTAATTCTTTCAATCCACCAACACAAGATATGTTTCCATTTATTGTACCTTTTTCAAATTTTTCCTCACTGTTTTATAGATTTAAGTGTACAGAACTTTCACTTCCTTGGTTAAATTTATTTCAAAGTATTTCACTCTTTTTTATGCTATTGTAAATGGGATTGTTTTCTTGATTTTTTTGGATAGATTATTATTGATGTAAAGAGATAAATGATTTGCATATATTGATTTTGTACGCTGCTACTTTACTGAATTATTTATTAGTTCTAACAAGGGTTTTTTAGGTTTTAGGTTTTTAGGTTTTTAGGTTTTTCTACATATAGGATCATGTCATTTGCAAACAAGAATGATTTTACCTCTTCCTTTATGATTTGGATGCTTTTTATTTCTTTTTCTTGTCTAATTGCTCTTGTTGGAGGCATTCCCCTTCCTGGTTCCAAATTTGTTACAAAGTGCTGTGGGTCAAATGTGTCCCTCAAAAGTTAATGTATCGGGAACTTGATCTCCGTTGTAACAGTGTTAAGAGGGTAGGAAATCTAATTATGATAATGGAAAGGTGGGGCTTTTAAGAGGTGATTAGATTATGAGAACTGTGCCCTTGTGAACAGATTGATCCATTCATGGAATAACGAGTGTTGTTCTGATGGCTTTATAAGGAGTGTTAATGAGAAGTTTAGCTCTTTCTTGCCATGTGATACCCTGAGTTGCTGTAGAGTCACATCACCAGGAAGAGGGCCCCAACCAGACATATTCTCTGGACCTGGACTTTTCAGCCTCCCAAACTGTAAGATATAATTAAAGAAAAATAAATTACCCAGTTTCAGTTATTCTGTTATAAGCGACAGGATAAACTAATACAAACAATTGGTACTGAGAAGTGGGGTGTTGTAATAATGAGCACCTGAAAAGGTGGAAGCAACTTTGGAACTGGGTAAGAGTGGAGGCTGGAAGAATTTGAAGGAGCAGGCTAGAGAAAGCCTAGATTCAGGTGAGAGCTTGGAAGACAAGAAGTCCAGGGAAAGTTGGAAGTTCTTAGAGAATGGTTAAATGGTGTTAACCAGAATGCTGATATAGATATGGACAGTAAAGGCCAGTCTGAGGAAGTTTCAGATAGACATGAGGAAGAGCTTATTGGAAACTGGAGGAAGGGTCACCCTTGTTATGGAGTTGCAAAAAAATTTGTCTTCATTCTGTTCATGCCCAAAAGTTTTATGGAATATGGAACTTAAGAGTTATGAATGAGGGTATTTGGCAGAAGAAATTTCTAAGCAGCTAAGCATTCAGAAAGTGGTGTGGATACTTGTAATAGCATATGCTGACTTATGGCAGCAAATGCATGACATAAAGCCAAAATTTATAGTAAAAAAGGAAGCAGACAGTAAAAAAATAGAAAACTCTCAGCCTGGTCATGTAAAGAGTAAAAAAGTGTGTTCAGCAGAGAAAACTAAGGGTGTAGCCCAGCAAAAATTTGCTAAGGAGATCAGGACAGAGAGAAGGGAAAATCAAGAGAATTGAAAAAGAACTTTGAAGGCATTTCAGAGATCGTCAACTTTTTCCCTTTAATCACAGGCCAGAGGCCTAAAAAGACAGGATGGTTTCAGGGAACAGGTCTGAGGCACCCTCCATGGGCTTGATGCCCAAGCCCACTTTGGGATGCTGCTCCCCACATCTCAACTTTAGGTTTTTCCAGCTGCTCCAACTGCTCCAGCTGTAGCTAAATTGGCCACAGATGCTGCTAGAACTGCTGCTTTGGAAGATACAACCTGGAAACCTTGGTGGCATCCACGTGGTGTTAAGTCTGCAGGCTCACAGAATACAAGAGTTTGTGGAGGCATCACATCCAGATTCGAAGGGTGTATGAGAAAGTCCAAGGGCAGGCAGAGATCTTTCACAGGGCTGAAGTCATCACAGAGAGCCTCCACTAGAGATATGCTAAGTGGAGGTGTGGTATCAGAGTTGCAGAGAAACCCCACCAGGTGTGTGGGAGCCATGGGAGTGGGACTGTCATGGAGGCCCCAGAACTGTAGAGCCACCAGAGTGCAATGCCAGCCTGGGAGAGCTGAAGTATGGGCTGAGCCCAGGGAGGCCACAGGAGTCAGGCTGCCTGAGGACTTGAGATCCCAACCCCTGCATCATGTGCAAAGGACACTGAACATGGAATCAGGGTAGATTGTTTGCCACCTTTGAAATTTGATTCCTGCCCTGTTAGTTTTTAGACCTGTTTGGGACCTGTTATCTCTTTCTTTTGACTCATTTCTCCATTTTGGAATGGGAAATTCTGTTCCATGCCTGTTCCTCATTGTATCTTGGAAGTAGATAGCTTGTTTGATTTCACAGATGAGACTTTGGATCTTTGAGTTGAAACAAGTTAAGACCTTGGGGATAGAATGAATGTATTTACATGTGAGAAGGACATGAACTTTGGGGGCCAGGGGTGAAATGCTATGGGTCAAATGTGTCCTCCAAAAGTTTATGTATTGGAGACTTGATCTCCGTTGTAACAGTGTTAAGAGGGTGATAAATCTTATTATGGTAACTGAAAGGTGGAGCCTTTAGGAGGTGATTAGATTGTGAGGACTATGCCCTTGTGAATGGATTGATCCATTCACAGAATAATGGGTGTGGTTCTCATGGCTGTAAAAGGAGAGCAGGCAAGCAGGTTAGCTCTCTTGCTTAGCCCATTCTCACCATATGGCACTCTGATCACCATGGGACTCTAGAGTTCCCACCCAGAAGAAGGCCCTCATCAGTTGTGCTTCCTGGACTACTGACTTCACAGACTCCAAAAGTGTAAGGATTAAATTTTATTTCTTTGTAAATAACCCAGTTTCAGGTATTCTGCTATAAGCAACAGAAATGGACTAGTAAACAAAGCTATAGTAATCAAAACAGTATGGTACTGGTATAAAATCAGACACACAGACCAATGGAACAGAATAGAGAGACAAGAAATAAACCCAAGCATATATGGTCAACTAATATTCAACAAGGACACAAAGAAGACACAATGGGAAAAGTATAGTCTCTTCTATAAACGGTGTTGGGAAAACTGGATATCCACATGCGAAAGAATGAAACTGGAGCCTTTTATTATACCATACATAAACATCAAGTCAAGATAGTTTAAAGAACTAAATGTAAGACCATAAAATTCCCAGAAGGAAACATAGGGGAAAATCTTCTTGACATTGACACTGGCTATGAGTTTTTGGATAACACACCAAAAGCTTAGGCAACAAAAGCAAAAATTAAAAAATGGGACTACATCAGAACAAAAAGCTTCTGCAGTGCAGAGGAAACAACAAAATGAAAAGGCAGGCTATTGATTAGAAGAAAATATTTGTGCTTACAGCCATACCACCCTGAGTACACCTGACCTCTTCTGATCTTGGAAGTTAAACAGGATTGGCCTGGTTAATACATGGATGGGGACCACCTGGGGATACCAGACACCAAAAGTTTTTTAAAAAAGAAGAAAAGAAAGTATTTGCAAATGATACATCTGATAAGGGGTTAATATTCAAAATATACGAAGAATTCACACACTATGATAGCAAAGAAACAACCTCATCAAAAAACGGGCAAAGGACCTGAATAGATATTTTTTTCCAAAGAAGACATACAAATAGCCAACAGATACATGAAAAGGGGCTCAATATTACTAATCATCAGGGAAATGCAAATCAAAACCACAGTGAGATATCACCTCACACGTGTTAGGATGGCTATTATCAAAAAGACAAGAGATAACAAGTGTTGATGAGGGTGTGGAAAAAAAGGAACCCTTGCACACTGCTGATGGGAATATAAATTGGCATAGCCATTATGAAAACAGTATGAAGGTTTCTGAAAAAATTAAAAATAGAAGTAACATATGACCCAGCAATCTCTCTGCTGGGAGAGATATACTCAAAGGAAATGAAATCAGCACCTGGTGGACACATCCACTCTCCCATGTTCTTTGCAGCATTATTCACAGTAGCTGGGATATGGAAAAGACGGACCTAAATGTCCATCCACAGAAGAATGGATAAAGAAATTGTGAGATGTGTGTGTGTGTCTATATATCTCTCTCTATATGTGTGTCTACATAGACAGACAGAGATGGATAAATACACATAGGAATATTATTCAGCCTTAAAAAAGGAGATATTGTCATTTGTGACAACATGGATAAACCTGGAGGACACTATGTAATGTGAAATAAGCTAAACACAGAAAAAAAATTGCATAATCTCCCTTACATTTGGAATCTTAAAAAGTTTGAATACATGGAAACAGAGTATAATGGTGATTGCTGGGGCAAGGAGGGGAAGAAAATGGGGAGAGGTAGGTCTAAGGGTACAAACTTCCAGTTACATAGGATTAATAAGTCAAGAGGTCTAATGTACAGCATGAGGACATTAATATGTATTGATAATATTATATTGTATACTAAAACTTGGCTCAGAAAGTAAATTTTAGATGCTCTTTCCACACATAAACACACAAAAGGTAACTATGAAAGATGACAGGATAATTTGTATGACTGTAGTAATTATTTTGCTATGTATATCAAAGCATCTTGTTGTATACATTAAATATATACAATAAGAGAGAAAGACAACAAAATTCAAATACTGTATATTGTAACATTTACTATATCAAGCATCCAATTTCTTAAAAGTGCTATATTTGCAAAGAAGTAGAAATATGTAGCCCATAACCAGGAGAAATACCAGCTAGCTCAAGGTAGAATGTGTAAAAGAAAAAAATTGCCTTTGATATTTTCTTCCTGAACATTCATATATAAATCCTGTATATATATGAATATTCATATATGAATCCTATACCTCAAAGCCTTCCCAGCTCCACCTAACCCCAGCACCATAGTGCTCAGAGATCCACACAGCAGTGCTCTCTCATCTTTCTCTTCCTCTGTACCCAGCTGAAATCACTGTTTGTGTATTATTCTTTTTTACTTAGATTTTCTCTCTTGTATATACCAAATTTGCAACTAGTTAATCTGATAATCCAACATACTGTCATAAAAAAAGGCTAGAGCTCCAAAAGCTTTCCCCCCGTTATCACCATGTGCGGCTTTACCCCATAGTATTGTTATTGTATTTTTTGTGTGTGTGTGTGGTAATATATATATATATAATATATAAATATATATATATATATATAATATATATATATATAATTATATATATAAGTATTGCCATCTTAAGCATTTTTAATCATAGAATTGTGTGGAATTAATTACATTCACAATGCTGTGTGACCACCGCCTCTATCTATTTCCAAAACTTTGTTGTCATCCTAAACATAAATTCTGCCCCCATTAAGCAATAACTCCTTATTATTCCTTCTCCCCTGTTTTTGGTAAACTCTAATCTACTTTTGCCTCTGAAATTTTTTTCCTTTTAATTTATTTTTTCTTAATTAACCCATGATAATTATACACATTTAGGGAGTACAGTGTGACATTTGGGTACATTTATACAGTGCGCAGTGATCATATCAGGGTAATTAGTGTATCCATCACCTCAAATATTTTGTCACCTCTTTGTATGGGAAACATTCAGAATTCTCTCAGCTAGCTACTCGAAGTTACACAGTAATTTGTTGACTAGTCTTCCTATTTTTGCTATGGAACACTAGATCTTATCTTACTCTAAGTTGTAGGAACTTCACTTGAGTAAGGAAAGAGATAACTGGGTGGAAGAGATCACTCTGGACTTTGGAAACTCATGAAACCACCTCTTGATATGGTATAGTTGGACGCCTACTTTGAGTTTCATGTCTGAGGGCCAAGCTATTCATGATTCTTGTTAGTGGAGCACAAGATTAGGGATGGACAGACTGCGATGCTGATGGGATACAGAATCACCACATGTTGGCCAGATTTTCCTAATTTTCTCTTGCTTTACATTGGGTTGTGGTGCTTGAGACTGACATGAACTGAACCCCTAGTGAGTGAATATCAAGTGGCCCCAGATGGGGGGTGAACTGGGTATGAGGTTCAAGGAGACAGAGCCTGATAGGAAAAGATCAGTATTGCTGAATAAAGGAAAAGTAAGCTCTTGAGTGAGCAGTGGTTACTCTCAGATTGTTTTAAAACCTTCCGGATATTTGTACAGAGACTCAGCCTCTGTAGCTCAACCTTCTGACTGATCTTTGGAATGATCATTTTATTTGAAAATATTGGTTGTTGTAACCTAAAATATGTTAATGTATTTCTTTCACAGAATCAGATAACTACCTAATTTTGCAGAAACATTACCAACGTTTCCTCATTTTTTAAAAAATGATTTAAACTCAGCAGGCATCTCACCTCATAAATAGCAAGGCATTATTTAATTTTGAAAGTGTTTTAGTGTGACATTTTAGGCATTTTGAAAAGTGCATAAAAGATAAGGTTACCTGACAGTAGGGCTGTTTCACAGCATCATTACACTGATAACTACCGGAGCTATTTCATTTGCATGAAACCATTTGATTATGGCATTGGGAATCAAGTAATATTGTGTTTGAAGCCATTTATGTGTGCTATTTATTTTAGCATAATACATATTTATTGGTATTTTATTCACAATATAAGTCACATGTTAATAACAGTTTAACGGGCTTTAGAGTCTTGCCTTCTCACATGTTCAATAACAAGTTCATGAGTAATTCCACAAGGTACACATATCCATAAAGCAGTCCTAATCACATATACAACGCAGCATTTCTTCCACAGTTGAGAAAATAATAGTATGATACAGTCCATTCGTAAGGTTGCTAGATCTAGCAAATTAAAATGCTGTACATGAAATTAAATTTCAATTCAGATAAACAATGAATAAATTTTTAGTATATGTATGTCTCATATGATATTTGGGATATAGTTATACTAAAATATTATTCATTGTTTATCTGAATTTTAAATTTAACTCCTGTATTTTATATGGCAACTCCACTCCTAGAAAGATGAGCTTGTTATCAACTTTTAAAACTCAGCCACATATATTTCAAGCTAGTACAAGACATACAGAAATTTCACTTCAGTAACATAAGATTTAGAGATGTCTTGAGCTATCAACTCCCCTCCGCCAACAAATCCACTGCCATTTGGGTCTTGGATGCTGTTAGAGAGAGCTGTGTGATGTCCCTTTTCCGTACATTACATCTATGAAATTACATTGTCTGGAGAAGTCTATTGGGAGTAAAAGGATTTAGATCCTGATTTAGAACCTCATTAGCCCCATGGGAAGTCTAATTTTACACTGTGTATATATAAAAAAAGATTAGATGGGATGGTTCAACCCATCAGATTAGATTTTAGAAAAACAACTGGGCCCCTGATAGGAAACTCACCATCAACATTGATGGAATCTGCCCTGATTATCTGGCCTTACCAACAGAGTCAAGTTGCAAAAAGAGGATGGATGCAGGCTCTGAGTTGTCCTGGCATATTCCACCCTGTACTGTGTGAATTCTCAGGATCTCCACTGGAGGCAACAGGGGAAGCATCTAGAATAGCTTGTTGCTGGGGCTTCAGCACAGTGGTTAGCAACACACTGCCATTAGCAGCCAAATTATGGTGCTGATGGCAATTCCAAACCTGTAGGTAAACTGATAAAAGGCTAGTCTAGAGTTTTTACCCCTGCTTTCCATGCCCAATGTTGTACCCCCAGTGCTCATCCCCACCTCTTACTTTTGTTGAAAGTACTTGGAATGGGCTTGTGGATGAAGAAGACAACCAAATCACATCTGCATTGTGTGGTGAATTAATGATGTAGAGGCTGATGCTGATTCAGAACTACTGCCAATGAATGAACAGCCCCATGTGTCCAAGAGCTGTCAACAACATCTACCTCTGTGTGTAATTTGTGGGTGATTTCTGTACCTCTTGCCAACAGAGTTCATAAACTAAAGATTAATGAGAGGAAGAGGCAACCCATCGGGGGCAAAGCATTAGTAAAGCCGGAAAATCTTTTGCTTTTTGGAGCTGGAATACCCAGGAGGATTCGTCATTGTTTCCGTTGACTTTGGTGTCTAGCCAAGCCGGAGGCACTGACTGCAAGCACATTTGGCTCTCTCTTCTCCTCTGCCACCCCTGGTGCCCCAGCAATCCTGCCACCACTGCACAAGTTGTTGCCAGACTGAAAAACAGTAGTAGTTTTCCTTCTTCTTCCTTTTTCTTTGCTATTTTTAGACAAATTTGAATAACAACCTATTCCCCTCATTCATTATTCTTTATGAATAGTAAATTATTCTAATAGCATTGACTGTTCTATTCACTTATTATTTGAGGATGATTAATAGTGAATAGCTATTATGAAGCCTCACCAGTTCCAAAAATTAGACCTTAGAATTTTGTGTTTGCTTTTGCCTCTGAGTAATTATCTCTATTGCTTCCTCTAATTCTGTCACACATACACCTCTTCTTTCCTAGTCATGCTTTGTTTTGACTCCAGAATCAGATGCCCAGTACTAAAAAGTTACCTAGAGAAGTGATAAATGAGCCCCAGGAATGCGATCTTCCCCAGACACACAGGGTTTTTTAAATTATGTGTAAGTTCAATAAGGTCCCATAACTCACTCACCACCACATAATTTAAGTAGACAGAACATTGAGTAAGACATGGCTTGCAGATGGCAACAGAGGTAATGCCAGTGTAAATCACATTGCTATTTACAGAACTGTTCTAATCTGAGGTCAAAATAACATGCAGGGTAAAAAAATACCATTTTAATTTTTTTTATTATAAGACTTGTTATAACACCCTCTAATCTGGGCATTTGAGGCCTTATCCTATCTCTTCAGCCTTTGTTCCTCACCACTCCCTAAACATTCTTCACCCAAGTCAAAGAGAACTAAATATGTGCTTTTCCCCAAATATCATGTCACCTTTCCTACTACCTAAATCTTTTGTTTTTCTTAACCTATACTGTCTTTTCAGATCCTCCACACCACCTCCCCATCTTAACTGGTGAAAGTCTGATTCTTCCTTGAAGGCTGCCTTCAAATGCCTTTTTTAATCCCCTCATATTATTTTTTCATTCTATAATTCTGCACCCTCCCCTGAAGGACTCTGTTCACAATTGCCCACTATCTTGTCCAAGGGCAAATTCAAGTTTGATAAGGCTTTATACTTACATAATTTGGGGGAACCTCTTTAGGAAAAACAATATAAAATTACAAATATAAAACTAGGTACAAAAGAGAATATTTTGGGAGTGAGAGCAGTGTGATGGAGTAAGGAACTCCAGAAACTCACCCCTTTATAAAGGCAACACAAAAGGTCAAAGATTGGAGGAATCAAATATTTTAGAATTAAAAACTAGCCACAAGCTCGTAGGAATCTAGGAGGTAGTTATTCAAAAAAATGGTTGATTCTTGGTAACAACAATGAGCTCTGTGGCATTTTAACTTACCCTTGTCTCATCCCCAGCTCCTTAGCTCAATGCAACACTTGAGAATAACAGCCCACATACCCAGTACTAGTACTAGAGGGTGCAAAACAAACTTCATTTGCAAAGAATTATTACTTGTTTTGATCTATCTGACTCAAAAGGTTGATCTTTGTCTCACCCAATTCAGAACATGCTCAGTAATAAGCTTCAGTGGGTAGTGGGTAGGTTAGGAGGTTGAGGTTGGTGCATTGCTGAAAAGATTTACAGGCAAATATTTTAGTTGCTGCCATCAGAGGTAACAGATAGCTGTTGAGATGAACAATAGACTAACCCAAAAGCTTGGAAGAAAAGGCTCAGGAAGGAGAAGTTTTTGAAAGTAAGAGGTTTGAAAGGTTCTGACATATTCTACGTAATCTAGAAGACCACACACATATCCAGGGCTGTGTACGTGCTCGGGAAGACCTGAGAAGGCCTTGAACTCTCACCACTAACTAACGTTGAGTGTCTGTGCAAGAAGAAAGTGCACACTAAGGCAGAGTTGTAAACTGCCTGGGGAAGTATCAAAAGCATACCCCAACAGACACACACGAGACCCTCTGAAAAGACTAGGAGCCTTTTTTGGTTTCAAACATTTAAAGAAATCTCTGTCCAGTAGTTAGCCGACCACTTAATTTGCTTAAATTGAGCAGAGACTTCAGTGGCCACACATGACAAAGAATATGACTTTACAAAATTAATTCAGAAAAATCAGTAAATCAACAAGCAACATTTACAACAAAGAACAACAGCAAACCTTAGGAAGGGGAGAAAATTTGACTTCTAGAGTTACCACATAACTATATTCAAAATATTCAGTTTTTATCAAAATCATGAGTCATGCAAAGAAAAAACAAATTATGATCCATAGATCAAGGGGGATGGGCAGAGAAAGCAATCAATAGGAAATTCACCTGAGGAACTGCAGATGTTGAATTTACTAAAAAAATCACCAACTTAAACCACCTATTTTTAGTATCTTTAAAGAGCTAAAAGAACCCATGTCTAAATAACTAAAGGAAAACATGAGAATGATGTTTTACCAAATAGTTCTGGCATTAAAATACAATAACTGAGATAAGAAATTTACTGGAGCTTAACAGCAGATTTGAACAGATAGAAAAAATAATCAGAAAACTTAAAGACAGGTAAATTGAGATTTATGTGTGAAGTCTTGAAAACAACATGAGAGAAGTCACTTATCATGTACAAGGAAACTTCAAAATGATTAACACCTGATTTCTCATCAGAGAGCGTGGAATCCAGAAAACAGTGGATTACATATTCCAAGTGACCAAGAATTCTATATCTGGAAAAACTATTCTCCAAAAAATGAAGGAGAAAATAGGACTTTACAAAATAAACAAACTAGTAGACTTGCCCTACAAAAAATGCTGAAGGATGTCCTACAGACAGAAATGAGAGAATACTAGACAGAAACTCAAATCGACAGAAACTCAAATACACATTAAGAAACAAGCATAAATTATATATATATATATATATATATATATAAATTATATATATAGATTGACTAGCCTCTTCAACTAAAAGGCAAAAGTTTGCAGAATGGAGTTTTTAAAAATGGCCTAACTATATGCTGTCTACAAAAGCCACAATTTAGATTCAAAGATATAAAGAAGTTGAAAGTAAAAGGATAGAAATAGATGTTCAATGCAAACAGGAATCAAAAAAAGCTAGAGTGGCTATATAAACATCACACAAAAGAGACTTTAAGACAAACGAGAATTGTTAGAATGACATTATATGATGATTAAAGGGTCAATTCATCAAGAAGATAAAAAAAACTATAATCATATACATACCTAATAACAGAGACCAAAAATACATGAAGCAGAAGCTGACAGAATTGAAGGAAGAAATAGAATGTTGAACAATAATATTTAGAGACTTCAGTACCCCACGTTTAATAATGCATAAAACAACTAGGCAGAAAATAAGTATTAAAAGAAAGAAGACTTGAACAGCATTATGAAACACAAAGATCTAAAAGGCATCTATAGACTACTTCACCTCATAACAATAGGATACACATTTTCTCCAATGCACATGGAACATTCTCCAACATAGACCGTGTGTTAGGCCACAAAACAAATCTTAATAAACTTAAAAATACTGGAATCCTACAAAATATGTTCATAGGCCACGATGAAGTGAAATTAGAAATGAATAAAGAAATTTAGAAATTACAAAATACTTTGACATGAACAAAATAAAAACACAACATACCAAAGTATACGGAATTTAGCTGAAGCGGTGCTCAGTGGAAAATTTATTGTTGCAAACATCAACGTTAAAAAAGAAAAAAAGATCTCAAATCAATAACCTAAACTTCCACCCTAAGAAACTATTTTCTAAAAAGGCAAACTAAACCCAGAAATAGAAGAAGAAAGGAAATAATAAAGATTGGAACAGAGATAATTAAAAGACAAAAGGAAACAATAAAGAAAATCAAATAAACCAAAAGTTGATTCTTTGAAAGCATCAACTAAGTGGACAAATCTTTAGTTTTTGTGACACAGCACAGCACAGATGAAACCTGCAAATATTATGCTAAGTGAAAAAAAGCCAGACACAAAAGGCCACATATTGTATGATTCCATTTATATTTTCCAGTTCAGAACAGGCACATGCATGGTAACAGGAAGTAGATTAGTGACTGACAAGGGATCAAAGATGGGGAAATTAGAGGTAGAGGTTTTTTGGGGTGATAAAATTGTTACAGAATTAGATAGTGGTGATGGTCATTTAGCATTGTAAATATTTAAACACCCTTACTTGTACACTTTAAAATAGTTAAAATGGGCAATTTTATGTTATATGATTTTATCTGAAAAGTTAAATAATAAATTAAATGAATATATAATAAATAATTAATTTTAAAAATTGAATATTTTTAGAATGAAGAAAGTAATACATTTAAAATAATATATAAGTAATAGTATTTTTAAAAGCTGCTAATTACTGTAAACTTCACAATATCTAGAAAAATAGAAGTTTAGTTTATATTAATACAATGTTATAATTTATCATGTTATAATTTTTATATTACATAATTTATATATGAAACTATATAATATTTATACTATATTTATCTTCTAATACTTATTTAAACATAAAACGATATATTTATATGATTGTATTATACATATTAACTGCCTACCATACCACTATAACATAATTTCCCTACATTCTCAGTTATATACTCCTTGACTCCTCTTCATGCAATAGAATTTTATAATATTATTTTCTGCTGAGATAACAGAAATAATTCTAGAATAAGCTCTAGAAATAATTTCTGGCACAATTGATCAAAATGTGTTTTATTATTGATACCTGGAGTGAATCAAACTTGCAACTTCACACACAACATACAGCTTGGAGTATTGCTTCAGGTTTTCTGTCCTGCAAACACAAAACTTCTGATAAACTCTACTTCAAGTGATTCCCATCAAAAAAGGAAAGAATGGCCTGTTTATAATTGTATTAACTGAATTTTGAATATATTTCTATCAGGAGAAAACAAATCTATTTGCCTAGGGAATGTGAGAATCGAAGACTCCATAATGCAATTTTACGTGGCTGATAGTTGGGAGTTTTCTACAGTTGCTTCTTGCTCCGTGTATTTCCAGTGTTATTCATCTGCCACTACCCACATTTGTCTTGTGCTGGGACACATTTCTATCATCATGGGCCTGCACACACTGGTGCTGCACATTCACATCACAACGCCAAGTGATTTGGCACAGTGGACTGTAAGAATGTTGTGGGAACGGGTAGGAATAATTTAAACTTCAAGCATAAGTGACACTACACCAAAAGAAAACATAAATATATCCCTTTAAACCCAACTTAAATTTGTTCCCAATTCAACTTCTCCTAGATGGATCTCAAAAATTTCTGTGGCCCTCCAGTGCCACAAAATGGAAGGGAAAGTATTTAGAGGGGAATCTGCAGTGAAAGAGACAGTGGTCTTAATAGATTGTGATTAGCATATCTTGCTTTCGGAAAGTTTACAAAAACACATCACATGACCCCAGGAGCAAGTTGCTAGGGAACCCCTAAGAGCCTAGAAAGGAACTTGTGAAACAGAGCACCCTGAGTTTATGTTAGATTAGCTAATCACTAAATCTCCATCCTGCATGCTACATTTTCTCTATTGCAGACTCCCATGTATACAAGTAATAAGTCTAGCATGCCCATTACTTGGCTGATATGCTATCTAAGTGGCTATTCCCTCCTCTCCAACACTGTTATACGTTTTCTTTTGAGAGTTGCCTACTCAACTAAAGAGTATGGTACTCCCAGAAAAAGAAGAACCACTGGTCATGGGTACAAGATTAGCCTCAGTCTTCCCCTGGAACCTCCACACCAGCTTTATAAATACCCATTTGTACTCTGCTTGTATAAATCCTGGCTGGCTCAGTCATTCCTATGCGCATGAGGTGGATCAAGTTATTTTCACGTACCCAAGTCTTATTTCCTTATCTGTAAAATAAACACTGTTGTATTCATGCTGTAGCATTATTATATAGAGTACATGAAGTAAATTGCGCTCAGCACCAAACACAATGCCTTGTTTATAGCAGGCACTCAATAAGTGGCAGCCATTATTGTTTTATTCTTTATGATTACTCCTTATTTGTCATAGCCTTTCAATTGACTTACTCAAAAACTTAGATTGTGAGCTCTGTGAAAGTGGGATCTATCAAATGATTCCTTGTATCCTCTGAACTCAGCAGTGTTCCTTACATAGAGTGGATGCATAGTAAATATTAGTAAATTGAATTGGCAGAGTTTGGACAGAACTCTTATATGCACAGCTATTAGCTTTAGAAAAGAACACGGTCTTGCTGCACACAAACAAAAACAAAAACAAAAAAAACGAAATCAACCTTCCCTCTCTGTGCGTCACTTCCCAGAGTGAATAACTATGTAATGGATATCACCTGTTCCTGGATACTAACGTCATCTCTGCCATTTATTAGGTGTATAGCCTTGGACAAATGACTTTTCATCCCTATGCCTCAATCTTTTTATCTGTAAAGTGAGAATAATAAGAATTTCTTCCTAATAGGGTTGTTGTAAGGATAAAATGAGTTAACACACTCTTTTAAGTGTACACTCTTTACTAGGAGCAAAGCTAGACAGAGAAAATGTTCAATAAATGTAACTTATCGTTCATCACCACCAAAATATTCCAGTATTTCTCTGGTGGGCTTTTTTGCAGTAGTCCTCACATTGTTTTCTCATTTGTCATTTCTCGTGCTTCTCATTGTCCATCTTCTGTTAACTATTTTTCTCCTCCAACCTCTACGTGGAACACATGAGGCATCTGGCTGGTTCTTATGTTTTAGTGCTGGCTCATGAAGCTATTTACTTGCTTTTGAAATTCTTCACTCTCAACACCTGAACAAACTTTAGATTTGGTAGGATAAGCTAGGTAGGAACCCATCCAAGAAATTTAATGAGAGGCCTTAACAAAAGCTAACAGACTCTTCACACTAATGCTCAACATATGTAAATGTGTGTCTTTCCTCTAGTGACTGAAAATAGAAACATGACTAAGAGGAAAACTTGAGTATCTGTGCAGAAGATGTCTGCAATGAGGTTTTAATCCAATAAGCATTTTAATATTTTACTACTATTTTGATAAATTGATAGTTCTTAATAAAGAGTAAAGTATCACATAAATTTACAAAGTGAATATTTTCTTAATCTCGAGCAGCAGGTGTCACTTCCAAGCAGTGTGAATCTTTCTTGTTCCTTGTATTTTTTTTCCCCCGACATGAGCAGGTCATTGATTTACATAATCACTAAAGCATTTCCACTCAATCCATTTTTGACTTTGGTATCTCTATTTGCTATTACATCTTTTCAATTTTTATATTTGTTTCTATTAAATTTCATTGAAAATGGCTAAAACTAAATCTGACCTCACCTGTCATTCTTGGAATTATTACACACATCCATTTATTCTATTCATCTCTGTGTATGTTTATTTAAATAACTGAAATTACATTGTGCCAAAGAGTGTGGTCTCAGCCAATTCTATGAAGAAGTCAGTTAAAAGGGTGGCAATCATTAGATGGGCACGATGATTCCTGAGCTGAGTGTTGCGGTTATTGACTATTTTAACATCAGGACAACCTAAGGCATGCACAGATATGAAGTCCCAATACAGCCATACCCCCAAATTTCATTTACTGACTTACCATGGGTAAATCTCTTGTATTTCTAAGTCCTGGCCTCATTTATTAGGAAGATAAATGAGAGTAATTAAGCTTCAAGGCCATAAGTGCTGAAACTTTTTGGAATTAGTGTGCTATTAAAATGACAGAGAGCCTGGCTCTGCCTAGGTAAGTCATGGTCTTTCACCTCCAGCTCTGCTTCTTGGAGTGACCTCTGCTGGTCCTTCCAACTATGCACATTGTTTCCATGAGGCTAAATATAATCCCTCAGTCAGTGGCATGGAAGAATAGGTAGTATGTTTTTAAAAGCCATCTTTAGCTAGACTATTTAGTGTCAAGTTAGACAGGTGATAAGCATTGCCTTTTAGTTAATGTTTGTTAATCTATTCACTAGACTAACCAGAGTACATGCTGATCAATGGTCACTTCAAAAAGAATAGCAAAATAGCCCCGGGTTTGTGTGATTTTTTTTTTTTAAATAAAACAAGCTTAGGATTTAATCATTTAATACAGCTAAAATGTAAATAATAAGGTCATGTTTGTTTAACTCTTTAGAAGTAATATGAACCAAGTAATCAAATTTCTTAACTTGTTAAGAGAGAAAATATCGTGAACAGAATCAATAAATATGAACAGACCTGAGAGAAATACATTTGACTTAAATTTTACTTTCTAAATGTACTCCTAAATTCCTGTGTAGTTTAGCAGCTTTTAGGTGTGAAAATGCTGTATACCATAGAGTTACTGTGAATTTCTGAATTATCATCATTTGCTACTTTTTTTTATGATCTGAGCTCCTACAGTGTGCATCAGGGGACTTTGCTAAGTGCAATGCTGTACATAATTTTCCTGGCCAGTGCTCTCACATTCTAAACTGCACAGGCATTATTTCTCATTTCAGGCCTTTCTCATTATGAATCCTTTATTTTGGTGTGCACGAAACACTTTCCTTCCAATGAAGTGACAAACATTTTTATGGTGCTTTTTTTTTTTTCCCAAAATATGAGTGGTTTGAATATGTGAAGAAACTGTTAAATGAGACATTACAACATTTTTTCATGGTGAGTTAAAAGATATAGAACTTCAACAAAGCAGAAGGCCATACCAAAGAAGCATCATTCTTAGTTAAATGGGACATTCCAATTATAATCTTGATGCTTTCATTATTTTATGAAAGGGTAATCTTGATATTATTTGTAGTCAGAAATACTTTCTTAGGGTTTAACACTTCTTGTATTTAATCAAAGATACAGCACAAAATTTAAGAACTTAAACCAAAAAGAATAAGTTCAATTAATGAACTTGAAAAAATACTAAGAACGGTATTTTGGTAAACCATTTGCACACTAGTGGTTTCTCTCTCAAAGGCGTGCTCTGCCATCTCTTTCAAATTCTTCATTACCTTTCCAAATGATTTCCTTGTCAATTCTTTTGTATTCATAACCACACATAAGTATGCATTAAAAAAATCTTCCCATGTGATTGGACATACATTTAAGAACAGAAATGCATATTTTGCATTATTTAAAATATTTAACATTATCGCTTCTCAGTCTTTTACCTAAGGTCAAGTGTAAAACATTTAACATTAGTATTTTTAAAGTATTGAAAAGTAAGTATTTTAGAATACCAGCATATTGTATCATGGGACATATCAAAACAAGATTTTTTCACAAAAATAGCATTCAGACTAGAATGTAAATTTTATGAGGGCAGGAATTCTTGTCTGTTACCTGCTGTAATCCCAGGACTGAGATAGACACTGAGTGGATGTTCAATGAAATGTTTATTGGATGAATGTATGAATGAACTCAAACAATGTTGTAATATTTATTTTAATCTATATTTTACATGTATATTTTATTTATATTCATATTATATATTAAGATATTCAAATTAAATATGAAAACTGGTTGAACTAATGGCATTTAATTATATTACAGTAGTCACTATAGCTTACCTCATATAGTTTACCTCCTTCTAAAATTTTTGTTCTAAGTTCAAGTAAAAAAAGAGAAGGGGGGAAGAAATTTAAACTCAGGCTTAGGACTACCTTGAACAACCTCAGTACTAGCTTTGAGAGTTTTACATTTTGTTACTAAAGAACCATAACTCTCTACACTGAAACATAATGTATTAGAATTGTATATTTTAGCCTCTCATTATTTCTCTTTTCTGATTTTGCAGACAAGTCTGTAAAAGTCTGATTTTATGTTACTTTACCCCCATTGTACACATTATGAACTTAGAAATTTAGATACATTGGAATTTAGATTGCAACACATTTGCCTTCCTTTATTCTAATTATATATAACAGAGCAAGAAAAAAAAATGAAGGAAGAGGGTAGGAAGGAAGGAAGGAGGGGGAAAAAGTCTCAAGGAAAAAATTACAGTTGAAAAAAATTCATATGAAAGGTATCAGAATAAAAGAAGCAGAGGACACAAAGTGGTTTCAAAGATAGCATTATTCCTGTCTTGTTTCCTTTTAAAAGTTAGGTTTGAGACTTAAGTCCTTTGCTATGTAAGAAAACCATCAAGGCACGAACTGTAACTTCAGTTTACTATTGCATTTTCTTCCCTCAGCTTTGGATTTTTATGCACACTTTTTTTTGTCACTAGTTGTCCCTTAGCTCATCAAGCTCAAGATTAAATCACCTTTGCAATCTTTGCCACTATCTAGGACAGTGAAAGGGAGAAAGAGAGGAAAGGAGAGAGGTCTTCCTTACTATGCCAAAGAAAGTTCTCTAAAAGAAGAACCAAGACAGAAAACAGAATTCTTGTGTTTTAAGGAGCATTTTATATAGTTTTTCTATAGGCTATGCAACTGACTAGTCTTCCCCAAGAGCAGTAATTCTCCAGGTGTGTTCCCAAGACCATCACCACCAGCAGCAAAAGCACTGCGAAAACTGTTAGATTTTTTTTTCTTAATTAAGATAAAGAGAACTCTATAAAGGGAATTATATATATGGCTGAAAACAAAAACAAAAACATAGTACCGAAATGCTACATTTCCAAATTTCTACTTTTTATCTCGTCTATAATATCAATTATTTCTTAAATTTTTTTCTGGCAAAATTCAACCTCTTATTTTTGTAAAATTTTTACCTCTCCTCCCCATCTTCAAAATAAAACAAATGAATAGTAGAAGGAAAATAAAGGTGGGGGGGAGAGGATATCAGTAAGATGTTAACAGACGCCTCTTACTCCAGGGCCTTGGCATATGTTATTCTCTCTACCAGAAATGGTTTAACTAAATTTTCATCATTCTCTAGTGTTATATCAGTTGAAATAACTTTCTCAAGGGAAATGCTCCCGCAAAACATTTACTTGCTTCTTGTTTATCTCCGGCATCAGATCATCGTCTCCCATAGAGTAGGGGACATTACCGTTCTGCTCATCACTGTTCCCAGAATTAGCACAGTGTAGAGTCCGGTATCCAAAATATACTTGCAAATGAACGAACAGTTGTTTGGAGACTGGTGGTTAATATGCTCTCATAGGTCCCATCCATCGTCCTGTCTGAGCGTTACCCCTAACCCAATGCTCATGCATTAAGGTCAAGTTGGAACAGAAATTTTCATGATGCTCTTTTGGCAACATCACTCCCTGTCTAGAGCACAGCCAACAAGGTCCATTACCAGAGTGCAAACCCCTCCTTAGGGTCAGAAACCCAATAGAAGCTTTGCAGAATTTGATGAACCTGTAAATGTTACTCTCAGAAACAGAAAATCATATACGCAATAACAAATGCCAGATAGTACCTATCTTTTGGAAAAAGTCTGCATTCTAAGAAACAATAAGGTAAGGATAGCTTCTTGTCCTATCAGTTATTTTCTTTCCATTCTGATATTTAACATCTTTTTCTCTGCCGGTATTTTTGTTTTTCTAATCAGCAAATGAATGTCCTCAAACCCTGCCATCTTATAAAGCTCATCACGCAACCCAAGCTAACTGCTAATTTTCTTATTTTCACAGCCAAGCTTCTTGACAGAATAGTCTAAAATTAATGCCTTGATTTTTCACTCTGCTCACCTTTCCACCCATTACTGTATAATTCTGGCCTCTCCTCTCAGTAAAAAAACAGCTGAGGACCCCCCTCCCTGTTACGTGCAGTAGACACATTTTTCAGTCTTCTTATTTGTCTACTTTGCAGCATTTGGCTTTACTGAAAATTCTCTTATTGAAAAAGCTTTCCAGTTTGTCTGACGTGACATTACTCCTCCCTGTTTGTTTGTCTCTCTGGCCACCCTTTCCTCAGTCTCCCCTGTGGGCTCCTCTTCTCCCATATGTCCTTAACTGTTGGTTTGCCACAAAGTTCTACATGTTGCTTTCTGCTCCTTCCATTCTACACACTCTCCCTGGGAAAGCGCATCCTTATGTAGACAGATGGACAAAGTGAGGATTTCCGAATCTGCCTCTCTAGCCAAATCTCTTCTAAGGAGGTAGCTACTGGTTCTCCCCAGATGAATGTCTCATAGCGACCCCTAACTCGATGTGTACCGTTCTAGAAATCTACAAATCGGTGTCAACTTCCCCTTTTGCCTCACCTCCCATATACGATCCACCTCCATATTCCATTGAGACTACCTCTTAAACATCACTCAAATCTTTTCTCTTCCTTCTCCTTCTCCATATTTTCTTCCTCTTCTTCTACTTCCCAAAGAGTAAAATCTTGTTTCAAACTATTTCGCATCTGCATTACTATAATTAATGCCAGTAATTGGTCTTCCAGCTTTCCAACCCTAACTCATCTGCTGTGGGGAAAAAGCTATATGATTTCAGCATCATCCAGGCAGAGGTAGAAATACCTTTAGAATAAAGAAGAGTAAATTGTTCAGAAAAAGTATACCTTGAGACAATCAACACCCTCCTTTCTAATTCTAGGATTATATTCTAAATCTAAGCAGTGTTTAGATTTGCCATCTGATCTCCTGAGTGGACCTAACTACCCAGGAGATTTAAGTTTGGGGTATCATCTATCACCTAAGTTGGTATCTCACTGTAAACTATAAATTCTAGTCTATAATTCATTCCCTTATGAATTTGGTCATCAAGAATCTATTTCCTACAACCTGACAAATTGATAATTTTAAACTTCTGAATGTGCAAAGCTTAGAACTGATCTGGGTCGGTGGTGACTTATGCTAATATGGCAACCTCTGTTGGCAGTTTCTGGTATTCAAACATCTCACGACTCCCTGTCTGAATATCCTGTCTACTGGTCTTGGACACATCATTACTGTAGAGTTAATTACATTACGTTATTTTTTAGGGGTAACAAAAGATCATCCTTTCTGAAAATTACCTTCCCAGATCTGAAACTTACAAACATTTCATTTTGTTGAAGTCAAGGAGGAGAGGCCTTAAAAGGTGGTCTAGAGCATGATAGCATGATTCTTGCAGTCATCTGAAAATAGACCCTGTTCAGCCCCTGTAGCACTAAGCTCAGGAATGTTTTTGGCACAACCTTTATTAGCATTGAAGGCTGAATGTGACAGTAGACATATCGTTCTTTCCTAAGAGCATGTAGTATATCCTGTAATCACGTAATTGCCAATCACTGCACAACACCAGTATCGACAAATTGTGTCAGAGACAGATGACATGGTCCCTGGCACATACCCAGACTACTTTACATATATATATAACTGATCCAGCCTAGAAGTAGAGAACATGTTAGGCTGCCACAAAGATCTCTTGAACCACCAAGATTTCCCCCTTCCATTATTTGAGTGGCTCCAGAAGTGTTATTTCAGTAGATTCTATCCTCAAAATCTCACTTAATTCACCAGCCGTTACCCACTCCCAGTCTGTTGCCTCGCATAGAATCTTCATAGATAGAAAGTAACAGGAGAACATCATGAACTTTGAAATCAAAGAGATCTGGGCTCAATTGCCAACTTTATCTCTTCCTTACTCCCTCTGTGACATGAGTGAACCATAAGAGTAAGGATAATTCTTCTAACCTTAGGAGATATTTGGAAAAAAGAAGTAAAACTTAGTAAAATACATTCAGTGCTTTAGATTTACTTCTATATTTATTCTTCATAACAAACTCAATATATGTATATTATTATCATCGTTTTATAGAAGAGAAAATTGGCATGGTGGACTTAAGTAACTTGAATAAAGTTACCCAGTTAGTAGATATAGGAGTCAGGATTTGAATCTAAGCATACTGGCTCCAGTATGTGTACTTTCAACCACAATGCTTTACTGCGTAGTTTCTTGCACACATGAGATGCTAAATAAATGTCTTGTTAGGACAACTCCAATAGCCTCTGATGGGTCTCCTTAACTCAAATGTACTCTCTTCTAATTTATCCTTTAAGTTTTTCCTAGAGTCTACTTTCTGAAATGTAAATTTGATTTTGTCTCTGATTAAAATATATAGAAAAAAATTAACCATATTACCCCATTGCCTAAGAATAAAAGTGTGAACTCTTAAATATGGCATTCTAAGCCCTCCACAACTGGGTGCTACCTACCTTTCTAGAATCCTCTTCTGACACTTGGATCCCAGACACACAGCATCTTATGTCTTTGCCCCAGCAGACTGCTCTCTATTTCTCAGTTCCCTTGTACAATTTGTTAACCTCTGCCTGCCTGTTTTGCTGCTCCTCTGCACTGGGAAAGTTCCTGTTCAGTTGCAAGGTCAAACTCAAATTCCAGTCCTTTGCAAGGTACTCTTAGTTCCTTTATCACCCCAACCCCACCACCCCAAAGGCAGTCCATTGTTCCTTCCTCTGAACTTCATAGCAATTTATTATACATAACTCCCCAATCACAAATACATGCAATGTGAACATATTCTCAGCGACCTAAAATTCAAGTTACAGTTTGTTCTGCATTATTTCTTTAGGAAAGTAAAGGAAATCCACTTTCTGCTTTTGGAGGAAGTTGGGGTAGAAAAATAGCGGTAGCTATAGTTCACCGAAAAGAAACAAGAGTATTCCTCCATCCTTCCTACTTCAAGGAGAATAAACGGCCTTTTTATGTTTTCATATATTTTTAATGACTGAAGGCTTCCTGAAAGGAAAGCAAGCTCTTTGCAGAAGGAAGTTACTGAATAAATCCTTTGTGTTTCATGGAAAGCAGCCAGATCCCTGGGTGGCCTGGGATTAGAAAGAGGGTTAGTGGTTGCATGCTCCTCAAAGGACAACTGTCTAAATTCATGCAGGCCAAGCATGTTTTAATTGGCAGGACTTTAGAGAATAATACAAGTGCATATGTCTGAAAGTTTCAGGCATCTAAGAGTGATGGGGGCTCAGTGACCAAGCTTAGTAAGGAGGGATGGCCTCCAAAGAAAGGCTTTCTGGAGCAAGGACTAACAGCACTCAATTTATCAGATGACACCTTAGGCTGCAGTGAGGAGCTACAGTAGCCACAACAACCTCAAACTTCCCCACTGGAATGTGGCTAACTAGTGTACCTTACTTTTGGCCCCTGCCAGGCCTGAGGTCCTTCACTGATCCAGGCAAACCCCAAGAGTAGGATAGTAGACTTCTTGCCAATAAAGCTTCTGAGGTTTTCACTTACTTTTTTTTTTAAATTTGAAAAATAAGAAAAAGACACAATTTATATTATAAGGCATGAAACAGTTTGAGCTCTTTTTCTGTATACGTTTTAGTGTTTAGAATGATATATTCGTTTCTCTGGGACTCATCTCCTAAACTTCTCCTGAGCAGATCCACATTAGTCTGTTCTCACCAACAGTACAGTCTAATACCATCATCTCTCACGTGGATCACTGCGACAGCCTTTCTCTGGGAGTCTCCCACTCTTACTCTTACATGTCTCCAACCCATTTTCAATGCAAGAGTACTCATTTTAGAATAAAATTAAGTTCTGTAATGACAAATATGCTATTTACCTTCATTTCATCACCACACACTGTATACATGTATCAATATTCAACTCTGTACCACACAAGTGTGTACAGTTGATACATTTCAATAAAAATAAGTAAATAAAACAACAAAAATGAAAAAGCAAAATTCCAGTCATACCTCCCCTTTATTTAAACTTTTTAATGGCTTCTCATTGGTTTCTGAGTAATGACAGAAATCCATAGTTCTCAGTCTGGTCTTGTCCTGGCCTGCCCCTTGAACTCATCTCGTTTTGTACCACACCTAAGCTCTGGACTCTAGCCACTCTGGCCTTTCAGCTCCTCCCAGGAACTTCCCAGGCTTTTTTCTGAAGTAGTAACTAAGCACATGCTTGTTCTCTCTGTATGGAACATTCTTACCTGAGAAAAAAATTAATTCTTTAGATCTCAGCTCAGATGTCGGGGATGTTCTTCAAGAATCCTCTCTGCCACCTCCACACACTCACACACACACGGGCAGGGTTAAAGTGCAATGTTGCTTGCTCCCATAGCCTTTTACATCAAAGCATTTACTACAGTTTTCAAACAGAGATTATTTTTGGAGATTTTTTTTCAATGGCTGCCTCACCAATGAATTTTACCCTTTATGAGGGCAAGGCTTATTTTTCTATTTTAATCAGCAATTTGTCTTTCATAACACTTAGCACTCGATCTAAGGTACTTAAGATATACTTATGAAATCAGGCCTAATTCTGCATAATTATAAAAACTTTAAACTAGTTGGGACAGAAAAGGATGTAGAAAAGGAGTAAAGAAAATTATATTTTTGTGTTGACACATTGGAAAAGATGACGCCAAGTGAGAGAAAATGAAGCTCATGATAGAATAGTTTTCAGTGGAGTCTTGACTGTATGAAGCTAAGACATGGATGCTGGCATTTACTGAGATGGGATGAAGGAGATGAAAGATAAGGGCAGTTACCTGTGGTTTCAGGAAGTGAAACTCAGGAAACAGGAAGTGGATCCCCAAGGCATGAAGTATATTCCCAACACAGGAGACAACTCCTAGGTCATAAAATCAGATGAGATGAAGGATAAAATAACTGTTCATATAATTGATAATGAAGTAATAATAATTAATATTTAATATTAATATTAATAATTAAAATGAACACTTAATTGAGACTGCAGATGAAGATCCAAATAATTCCCATTTAATAATGCCTATAAATGGAAATTAACATTACTGAGCACAGATATACTCATTATGCTAATATAAAATATATAAAGTATTTACACTGTCTCTATTTAGTGCAACATTTTTATTTTTTTGTCTCCAGAAACAATTATTTATGAAATTTTCATTCATGCTCTCCTGACTTCAGTCCCATCCACCTACTTTTTAAAATCAGGTCTTAAAATGTTCACCTGGGGACTCTCCTCCTATTTTCAAGTATTAAATGCCAACAGTAGAGGAATACAGCAGCCTCAGCCCATGGCCTGTCAACATCCTTTCGAGCCTTACCATTGTAGGTGGAGTGGCTAACTGCCAACTGTCAGCTTCTGTGCCTCTTTGCCTGAGGACATTCTCTGAGCTCATGCTGCTCTGCCAGGGAAGGCTGGAAGTACGACGACAATTAACTCCTCCTTCTCAACCCCCAGCAGCTCTCAGCCAATGACTGATGGGAGGTGGTACACAAACACGCCAGCTTCCTTGCTCTGTTGTTGGGGTAACTCGGAGGCTCACGTTCTATACGGGCTCCCATCATTCCCAGTGGGAGTAAGTCCCAATTATTCAGTGGACATTTGCTTGATAACTCATTCATTGTTGACTGCTTTTGCTTGTCCTGTCTCACTTCCCTACTCCCCTACTGCTGTTTCCTAGTATCGCCTCCAAAATAAACTACATTCACTTCTTTGTTTCAGAGTCTCTCCCTGGGGGAATTCAAACTAAGACCTCAAAAAAATAACAGGGAAATTCCTACAGCACTTATGTTATTGTGGTTATTCTGCATGCCTCTCTGCTTAATTTAAATCACTTGTAGAAAGAGACCATTTGTGTCACTAACGCTGACATCCAGCATCCAAAGTAACCTATACAATAATGCTTTACAAAATCATGAAACATTAATGGTGTTATATGACACTTGCATAATAATTTGTGGACACCATTCTAAGAGCTTTTCGTATAATAATTCATTTACTTGCAGCAACCTTATGAGGAAATGCACTAACCCAAACAGACTCACATTATAAATGAGTCTTACCCAACTTTACCCGAGCTTTACTGTCAGTGGAAAAAACGAGAAAGAAGCAAATGTCATTGGCACAACAGCAGGATCTGTAAGTCCCTGAACTATGGGATGGAGCTTCTGTTTTCTTCATTGAGATGTACTTTGGTTTTGAATTAACAATCACTATGTGCAAATTACAAGTAAGCCCATGGAAACTGCTGATCTGGGGTGTCACCATTTTTATATCTCCTTAATCATATAGCTGCAGAGTCCATTATAGTTGCCAATTTCCATTCTCCAATGAATCTGTAATTCATAAATACATAATTCACTGATCAATTTATAACAAACAATCTGCACAGGCCTAAAAGCCTCCTTAGGTAAGACCCAAGAATAGAGTAGATTCGAACAGCCCCTTCTCTTGTCTTCCAACTATTAAAAGAAAAAATTATTTGTATGTTTAATGGCCAGGTAGGAATTACCTAAAGCATTTCTGAAGGAGGCAAGAACTGAGTTAAAGACCTGCTGCTAATTCCTTTCCAAGTAACTATAGCTATTATCACCTGTATTTTACAAATGAAGAAACTGAGGTTCAAAGAGGTGAAGTGACTTGCCCACGGTCATGCAGCTTGTACACAGTGGGTTTGGAAATGAATCCAGGCCTGTGGGCTTTAGAATACATACTCTCAAATACTCTGAGAGGCAGGTAATAGGTAACAGTGTTGCCAAGAACTATTATATGTCTGTGGTTCTATCTTGGGTGATTTAATCTGGTTTTAGTACTTTCTTTTCCCCAATAAAACCAGAGAGAGAAGAAAAATTTCTACTCACTGTTAAAGTTTCAGATTATAAACAACAAAGTAGAGTGCAGAGACTCTCACATGGGTAATCCACTGCCAAGTCATTTTGTGGAGTACTGTCCATTAAAGGGAAGGAAACCTAAATTGCAATCTTCACATGAATGTTGTTCCTACAGTTCATGAAGACTGTTTTTAGAGTCAGAAATTTGAGCAAATGCAGACAGAGACTGAGAATTTTCTTAAGTTAATAATAAAGGCTTTGTTACATGAAAATTACTGTTCCATCTCAAATAGCACAGAATACATACGGCATGGACAACAGAAGGGGCAAAGAGCCTCCTAGGGAAATTTCTCCAGCAGAAAGGTGTCCCTTAGACACACCTTAGATGGGTTTTCATGATCACTTAGTGGAAAGATAGCTCATAAGAGAATCCCATTTATGGAAGTTATTATTTGATATATTTGATGCACATATATCATGTTAAAGCTAATTGTAGAAAATTATATATAGTCCTTTAAAATGGTGATTTCATTCTCTTAATAAAATCATCTTTTGTTTATTTGAATTTTAGTGTAAACATATTCACTCGAGTATTGATTTTGATAAATATTTGAGCTCCCAAGAGCAAGTACAATAAACATTTTAGTACCCAAAATTGAAACCATGTAAGCAGTACCCCTACTGTAATCTTTTTCAGAAAAACTCATCCTTGGCTGGGTTCATTTTAATGTTATTTGTAATCCCATTTGTATTTGGGGCACTCAGTGGATTTTTTTTTAACAGAATTGCTTCACTGATATGTTTTTAGTTTTACCCTACCCAACATCCCACCCTAGAAAAATATATGATTTTATAAAGAATGAGTTTGGTGGGAAATTGAAACAGTCACAGATGTCTCAATTATACATACATATATATATATTTTTTTTTCTCACAAATGAGCCCTGTTGAAAACCAGAATTTTTATCCCTTCACTATCTAAGAAACTAAGGACTGAACATTTACACGTGCCATTTCACCTCCGTGTCACCTTCCTGGGCTTTGATGTAATGCAACAGAATGATAGCTCCTATTTAATTAAACAGAAATCTGGATTAACTCCAGCTGTGAGCCATGCAATCAGTCCTTGTGTAAGCAAAAAGGGGTGTAATCCCTAGCCCATAGATCATTCCTGCATGGAAATCTGCTCTCCCTCAAAGGCATTCGCAGGCCACCGAAAATGATTTTTTCCTGTATGAATTACTTCGAATGTGCAGCTGCCCCCCATCCCCACCTTATGAAAAGATCCAGAAAGGCTAAAAGAGCTTGATTTGTCCTCTTCCTGTAAGTGCTTTTTAATCAAAAGAGGCCCTGCCCTGCCTGTTGATATGTCCAGCATTTCTTTGTTTGCTGCAAGAAGCATGATAGATGTGGTTTGCTGTTTAACACAGTTTTTTTTCCACATGAGTCTCTCCAGATGGGCGTAATTTGATTCTTTGATACATATTGAACAGATTTTTTAGAAACAGCTTTTTAGAGGCAGATTTTTGTTGCAATATGACTTCATCTTTCTTCCAAAAGGAGGTATCTTGATCTTTCTGAATTGTGAATGGGTTTTCTCACAAAATCCATCCTTTTATACAGAGGGCAGGAAGAGTCTGTTACAGATTCAGGCCAGCTATAGTCAATGAAAAGAGAAGGGACAGATCTGTTTCGTTGGGTTGGTGAGGGTGGACAGAGAATCATAAATCTCAGGTAGTTTGCCAACAAGGAGACACAAATAAAGCCCTTGGAGCTACTCAGAGTAAGGAGTGGGTAAATATGAACAAACAGGGTGGCTTAATTATTATGCACAACTTAGAAGAGGCTGAGCTGAACTCACAGGTGTCCTCACTGTTTCTACCGAGGGTGAATGAAAGAGCATCTTCTTGCCAGAAAGAGTGGGGGAAGTGGACAGAAAAGGATCCAACGATATCTTGGATTTGTATTTATTCTTGATGGCATCTTTTAAAAATATTAACTTTTTTTTTTTTAAATCAAGCTTTCTCCAGAGTGTTTCTGGAACATACAATTTTGCAAGCCAAGTCAAAATTCCTTTTACACACAGAGGATTTTTCAAGTCTAAGTGCTGAGAGTATAGATGGGTTTGGTTTTCTGAAAATAAGTAAACAATTTAAAGGTCCACTTGCCTCGAATCTCTGCTGGCTGAAACTCACCAAATTGAATTTTCACCAGATTGAAATTTCAAAGCCCAGCACTTCCAGTACCAGGAAGTCAGTTTGAAATAAAACTCCCTAAGGCAACACTGATCTGGCTTCCTGTCCCTGGGAATAGCAGTGAGAGGAAAGGTAGCACAAAGTCATTCAAGACCAGTGGTTGTCAGCCCTGAGTGCAACTAAACCACAGGGGGGAGCTTTAACAAGACCAGAAGTGCCCGGGCCTCACGGATCTGAGCAGGGTCAGGGCATCAGGAGTTGTTAATAGGTCCCCATCTGATTCTAATGTGCAACCATGTTGTGATCCACTGTTGTAGAAACACTTTTTAAATATTTGTCTCCAGATTTCTAGATTAATTTTTCATTGTCAAAATAGACCTTGACTGCACCATCTACAGATCTCAGCAAATCTTAACTGAGAGAAAATAACTAAAGTCTAGCTCATAGTGAGAAGTGATTACCCTCTTTCTGGTTGAGGTGAATAGCAGCGTGAAGCTTAGCTTTGATGTTAGAAGATCCTGGGCCTGGTACAATTCATATCTGACAAAGGATACCCATACAAAAGGTGCTGTATCAGCTCACCAGTGTGCATGGCACTGGCAGTCCAAGGAGCAGAGCCAAGTGCACCATTTTTGTTTTCCCAAGGACCTCATTTAGGCTTTCTTAAGGGGAGAAATATCCAGGAACCTCATTATTATGAAGTGAAGGATACTTCACCCAAATAGAACCCTGAAGGTTGTCATTCACCTGACCTAGTAGTCTATGTCTCTTAATAGACTGGATCAAGCAGAGGATACTTTGGGCCATAGTTGTGTCTTGGAAAAAATACCAATGTATCAAATCCTAGGATCTCATCAACGACGAATGTCATTTCAGAGATATTTCTCTTGACCTAGTGTTTTACAATCAAAAGAACACTTGTTTAAAAAGCATTGAGCTAGATTTTTGTTCCAGGTCTGTCACTAATTGTGTGGTGCCAGGAAAATTAAATAACAATAATAAAACAGTAATGGTGTTAACCATTTAGTGAGCACAGACTAAGGGTAGGTATGTGCTAAGGGCTTTATGTGCTTGATTTCATTTAACTTTTACCCAAAAAACTATGAGATAAATATGATTATTATCCAACTTTTAAGATGAGGTTTGGAAATATTAGGTGAATTGTCCAGGGTCACCCAGCTCATACTGGCAGAATCAGGATCGAAACCCATGTCTGCCTGGCTCCTAAGCCAGGGTGTCTGACTATGATGTGATGCTTAACATGTCCTTGCTCTATTCTAGCTCAAAAAATTATGTGTTTTTTGGGAGTTATCTTCAGCTGACAGTACCATCTAATACCATCTTAAGTTTCACTGTGAGATCACTCATCCAACTCTAAACAAAATTTGCTAAGTAATTAAAGCTTTATAAATACTTAGCAGAAATGTTTAGGTATTTCACCTTCATTTCTACAAATGTTTGCTGAATGTTTGATCAAAGCAAGGGATTAGGTGGTGGAAATAAAAAACAAGATGTTCCCCACACCTCAAGGAGCATTCAGGTATAAGGGAAATAATTACAGGAAATCTTATACTGTATATTTATATTACAAAGGGTGTTATAAGAGAAGCAATGTTTTTGTAAAGCACAAAAACTTTTTTATAGTGAATATAATTATTTCTTAGCCAAATCATAATTTTATATTTTTCTGTATCAGGTGCTCTAGTTAATAATTCTAGTAAGATTTTCTTGAATGAACATAACTCACATAATGATATTTGAATAGTATAATACATTTTATTATACTCTCCAGTTTCCCACTTGACTCATACATTTGGGGATTGTTTCCTGCAGTAGGGTGTTGGCAGGGCAAGTTCCCTGTGTCAACAACGCTGATGTCAGACTCTTTGACAGGAGTTGGAGAGAACCCAAATTCCTACCAGTGAACTTACAGCTTTGAGTTAAGGCTTTGATAAAATATCGATGTAATAAAACATCAGTGTAATGAATGGCATAATCAAGTGGCTCATCAATGCCACTTGAGAACATGCTTACAGGACCTTTTATCCAGAAGAATTCAGAATCCCTAAGATAATTAAATAAAAACAAGATAGAGAAGTTTCAATAAGGTGTGAAAGAATTGGGCAAAGTCCAGAGCTGGGAGATGACCAAAAATAGCAGGACTATGGAGCTTAAATTCATTTTGGTCATGGAATGGAAGTCACTTTTGGTGACAGATGTTCCCAAGGAGGACATAAAAGGGGATTGGACACATAAGATCAGACAGACTTCCTAGGGAGTTTGGGTTCTCCCAAAAGCAGAGCCTGAGAAAAAATCTTTAGCAAAAATAAATCATTTGAATTTGATCCCAGAAAATGGTAGTGATGACAAGGAGACAGGAATGACAAAAAGCCAATAAAGGCTAGCTGATGAGCGGGTTACTGCTCAGGCCAACCGGAGCTCAATACCTCTACAGGCCCTCTGAGGAAGTGTGAAGAAGGTGCCTCCAAATTGTCCCACCGAGGAACGAGAAGATCGAGGCATTTCCCCACCTACTCCCATGCCCCCATTGTTTGAGAATTGCCCCCAATGTGTCAACTTCATTTCTGTATTTTACTGGCAATTGGGCTTTGTAGAGAGCTCTGAGGATGCAAAGTAGACAGAACAGTGGTTACACTTGGTAGAAAACTGCACGTAAAACTGTCCGCCACCCTGATGCTGAAACAAGGTGGCCCGAGGAGAAGAGGCATGGTGATCCCCAGAGCAGGCCAGACCTGGACTAGGCCTGAGTTTGTCATCTGCATTTTAAATTCATACTAATAACCACAAATATCATGATTTAAATAGACTCCATGAACAATGAATTAATATCATCTCTCTTCTCCCTTCCCTGGCTCTAAAAATTAAGGGAACATTCTATTTCCAAAAAGCCACTCATTAAACAACAGACCAGTAAACTCTGCTCCAACAGAAGGCGGTTTCCTTTTGAACAGTGCACATAGAGACTGTTTCTTTCACACTCTCTATTCTTTTACCCTTAAGGCATCAATAATTAGGACCATCTTCTTCCTGCCCAAAGGCACTGAAGACTCATTTCACTAACATTTTCCACTTGTGGAAAGTATAGATCATGCCAAGATAGGCCTCCTCTACCCAATTTCAAGGAAGGTTTATTGTTGCACTTTCTAGCCCTACCTTAGTAATCATGTAAAAGGGCATCTGAAAACTCGTCCCTGGCTCATAGCATAACATGGTGGTCAGTACTTGCTGATATGTGGGGGTAAAAGCCAATATGACCACACAAAACATTGCTGCTCTCTTGTTACTGCCTTTAGCAATTCATTTTCAATGGAATATATATGTATGTGTGTGTATGTGTATATATATAACTTGTATATATATAAATTCTTTTGGGAAAAGATTATATATGTGCATTATTTCTGCTTGGAGATTATTTCAAATGGTGTGATTAATATTTGAGGCATTGGAAAATGATAAAATGTCCTTGCACAAAAAGAGTGCAGTTAACATTGTATCAATATTCATGTTAAAAACTGATAAACTCTGAGCTCAGTGTGGTCAAGTTTTACATGCCTGAGCTGACATGCCAATCTGCCAGCAGTCATATGGTTCTCATATGGCAATACTCTACAGATGCCAGCAAAATGTGAGAAGTTTCTGGCTCATTTCCTTTCATTTTCTTGAGTGCCATGTTGCCTGTACACATGTATGCTCACATGCGTGTGCACGCACATTCACAAACACAGATATTTGTAGTTCTATAACAGCACTGCTTTAATCCACTCAACCCCAGGAGGTCTATTAAAATTAACTTATCCCTGTCTCTCAAGAGATTCAAAATTATGCATCAATTAACACTGAACATTGAGATTTTTGTTTTCAACTGAATGTGTTTTCAATTTCAAACTGAATATAAGTTTTCTTGTAAGTCTGCATAGATTCTTTTGAGTTAAACGCATATATTTTAATGTTTTGGACTGGGGCTCTATTTTTCACTCATCTTTTTAAAAAATTTTTTTTTCCTTGAAATAGATTTTGTAGCATATATTTTATGCTGAAAGCTAATATTTCTATGTATCATTGAAAGTATGCAATTGCAAAAACTTAAACAATTTCGTTCTTCCCATTTGAAAACTGATGTGTGCCACTGTGTTGATAGAATATATTGCTCTAGTTGTTGTGTAATATCATTGCATAATTTTACATAATAAAAAATTTAATTCTTTAAATTTTTAAGAAATTGATTAAATGTGTGTTTCCTTATTAGATCTATTGCATCATTGAACCTGCACCATGTGTCTTTCAACAGGGCACTCTTAAGTCAATTCAATATATATAGAAATTCTTTGCTATTACTTTGCAAGTGGTACTGAGCAAACTAATGGAAAAATGAAATCAAAGTGATACATTCACAGAGTTATGACAAATGCAACTATACAGTTCTAGCCAAACTTTATCCTTAACCTCCAGCTTTGAGCAACAGAGGCATGTCTGTTTTAACTCTATATTTCCTTTATTCAGACCTTAATGGCACATAAATATTTGCAATTTAATGCATACAGTATTTACAAATATAAATACAATATGGTCTACCTTTATCTTCTAGACCCTTCTATGGAGTGAGCTCTTTAGGCATGCTGTATACAAAACGGATGGCAGATGGCAATTGGATAAAACTAATATACTGTCTGGCTCACAAATGAAGAAAAGTATCTAATGAGTACTATCTTCCATCCCCTCCCTAAGGATGTTGCCATTACAGAAGATATGATTTCAATCAATATAATGAATTATTTTCATTATAAACACGCCACTGCCAATTTTTTTTCACAAAGCAGTGTTTATATAAATATATCCCCAAAGCAAAGAGAAACACATTCGAATTTAAATAGAATTCTTTCTGAAGCCTATAATCAAAATGATCTTTTAAAAACTTTCCTTCAATGTTCAAATATACGAACATCAGCAAACTAGATCAAAACATCTACAGTCTTTTGAGAGACAAAAAAGACCCTGACCCTTTTGAGTTTTTTGGTTGATAAGAATTTTGACAGAACATCAAGATCTCTCCAGTTTCTGAGTAACCTAGATTAAAATATATCAGTGACAAAACTCTAATATCACAGAGGAATTATCATACAGCATTAAATTATGATGAAAATTCTTATGTCTTAGAAAGAAGAGTTTAAATGTGGTCCCATTTCTTTATTATTCCTAAACAAGAGAATGAAGAATAATTTAGTTCTGTATATCATTCCTACACTCATTTTAAACTTGTCCTTTACTAAATGGTGAGTTTATAAATTAGACCTTTTGAAAACTATTCTCTTCAGGCTCATGACAGTAAGGGATAAGGTGGAGATAAGGACTTTCAAGACACTGGCATGAGTTTTCCCATCAGTTCAGTTTAATTCAGCAATCAAATTTTGAGCAACTACTAGATACTAAGCAATTGTTCGGTATTGGATACAAAGATGAATATGACATGACGATCCTGTTCCCCTGAAACTCGCACTATCCACTCACTTTTGAAATGGTTAATGAGTAATCCCTGAACAAAGAATAGAGTGCACAGGGGCAAGTACCAAAGGAGAGCTCCATGCTGCCCACAATCTCAAACCAGCTCCTCTCTCTTTTAGCAGAAGAAATCATGCAACACACAAGGCATTTAGAACAACCAGGATTACTCACACACTATCATTTGCTAGCTATTATACCTTAGGTTAAATTTTACAAATTCATTATTAAATAATTCAGACTATTTGGAATTTTATGTAAGGTATAGACTAGATTATACTCCTTGTAGCATAATATTTTTTTTCATAGATAGAGTATTGCAATTTCTATTTAAAAACATCATAATGGGATTACTAACAAATCCTTAGAGGACAAACTGATTTTAAGCACATGAGAAATATTTTAATTTTAGGCAATTGATAAATTGATTCCCAATCTTTTTTTTTTTTGCCACATATATTTATCTTTTTTTAGTGTTATTTTATTTTATTTTTTCTTTTCTTTTCATTTAAAAATTTTTTTAATTGAAACATAATTGATTACATATATTTATGAGGTACAGAGTTGACTCTCAGTATTTGTATACTTTATGAGATGATCAAATCAATATTATTAGTGTGTTCATCATTAAAATAGTAATTATTCTTTGTGTCCCTTACAAAGTTACTCACTAACCCCCCTTTCATCCTTTCTCACCTCTAGTAACCAGAGGTCTGTTCTCTCCTGAAAGTTCAATGTTTTATTATGGTCTGTCTTTCCTTCCTTCTTTTCTTTCCTTCTTTCTTTCTTAGCTCCCACTTATGAGTGAGGACATGTGGTATTTCTCTTTCTGTGCCTGGCTTATTTCACTTAATATAATTTTCTCTAAGCTCATCCGTGTTGCTGCAAATGGCAGAATTTCATTTTTTTTTATGGTTGAGTAGTATTCCACTGTGTATAAAACACATTTTCCTTATTCAGTCATCCATCAGTGGATATTTAGGTTGATTCCATTTCTTGGCTATTGAAAATAGAGCTGCAATGAACATGGGAGTGCAGGTGTCTCTTCAACATGATGATTTTCATTCCCTTTGGAACCCGAAGTGAGATTGCTGGATCATATAGTAGTTCTGCCTGTAGTTGTTTGAGAAACCTCCATACTGTTTTCTATAATTGCTGTGCTAATTTACAGTCCCACCAACAATGCAGAAGAGTTCCCTTTTCTCCACATCCTCACCAGTGTTTGCTAAACAAACAGTATAATCATTTCAAAAAAATAAAAAACCAGGTCTCTTAAGGAAATCTATTATATAAGAAATTATTAGCTTACACTAATGAATAGGTAATGTCAATTCCTGAAAAACTTCAACAACTGTTTTCCACTTATTTGCAGGGATTGGGGGGCTTTGATTTATCAAAATGAATGAGGATTTATTGTCATTGAAGTCTTTCTCTTATCTACATTAAATGGTCAATTAAATAAAACTGTCTCAGTATTTCTAAAGATAGAACACCTGGGGGGGGGGGGGAAGGTGCTTGGAACCAAGTAAAAAAGTAGATACTGAGTTTTAATCCTTAATTCCATCACCTATGATTGATATCACTTGGGGAAAGTTATTTAATTTCTCTAAAACTTGCTTTTTCTCATCCATAAAATGGGGGTAATAACAATTCTTATCAAACAAATTTATCATGAAGATTTTTTTAAAATTTATTTATTTATTAGTATTACTGTTTTTTGTTTTTGTTTCTTTTTACATTCTAAGATAGTGTGGAGCATTTGGGGAAGACAGGGAGAGGGGAGGAGGGAAAGAAATAGGGTGGGAGGAGTAGGAAGGAGCGGGGGGGGGGGGCTTGGTCGAGGCCTGTGGCACTCCCCTCATTCCAGTAGAGGAAACCACGGGACATCCAGTGGCAGCTTGGTCCTTGCTGGGCTGGATGCAGGTGTCAGAAGGGAGTGGCTGAAGCCCTCAGCCCCCCACCACCAAGGCTCAGGAGCCCAGGGCTTTACTGGTGGTGGCTCAGTGGTCATTGCTGGGCTTGGTGCAGACATTGGGGGTCATGGCTAAGGCCCTTGGACCCCTCCTCCCCAACTTGGGAGCCTGGGGCACTTCCTGAGGTGGCTCTGTGGTCATCACTGGGCTGGTTGTGGATGTTGGGGGGAGGGGGGAATTGCTGAGGCCATGAGCCCCACACTGCCCTGGCTCAGGAACCCGGGGTGCTTCCAGCAGTAATTTGATTGTCATCACTGGGCTGTGTGTGGTCATCTGGGAGGTGTGGCTGAGGCCCATGGCCCTTCCCTCTCCCTGGCTTGGGAGAAAAGAGGGCTTCCAGTCCTTCTAGGTTTTAGAGGTATTCTTTGGTAGTATTAGACCTTTACTAGTTAATATAAAATTTTGTCTCTGATCTGTGGGTATTTTGTTTTTTTCTTTCAGTTCTCTGTTGGATTATTAGCTGTTCCCACCACTTAAGCTCTACACTGGAATTAATTGTCCTTCACTTATTTCTAAAATGGGGGAACTTCCTGTGGGAACCAGCACTTGAGCCTTGTAGTTGAACTAAATTGCTGTTTTGCTGCTAATTCCCCGGGGAAGGCTTTCTGTGCAGCTCAGGTTTTAATTGTTGGCCTTATAAGCACTTCTGGGTCTTGTGAGGTCTGGTACACCTGGGTTGTGTGGAAACTCTGGTCTGGGCCTGAGTCTTTTCAGTAAATCACACCCCCTGCAGTTCTATATTCCTGACCAGTCTCCACTGAGTGGTTCTGTGCTGACTGGGGAGCAAATCAGCTGTCCATGTGGTGCCCCAATGTCCCCTAGTGGCTTGTCTCCCCCACTGCCCATACTCTAAACACTTCTCAAGGGATAGGCCATGCATCAGTCCCTTGCAATAATTCACTGGCCTCTAAGTGGTTCCTTTTTTCAGTTGTCCATGGCCCCTCACTCCTATGTGGGTCCATGGGAAACCTGCTCATGGTCTTGTTGACCTGGGGGCCACCAAGGCTCTCTTTTCCTCTGCTGTCTGCCTCCAAGCAACTTCATAGGAAGGGGAAAGTTATGGCTTTTGCCAGTTGATGCTCCAGGTGCTCGCCAGGGCCAGCCTTGAAATGGTCGGGGCTCAAAATGGTTGGAGCGGTCCTTTCTTTCTCTCATCATGGCTTCTCCTGCCTTCATGAACTCCACAGGTCTCTCCTCCTCTTCCCCCGAGCTCTAGAGGCACAGGTTGGCTGTCATTGCTTTTTAATAGTTGTAAATTGGTTGATTTGTGGGAGAGAGTGATGCTGGGGACTGTCTATTCCACCATCTTGACCAGAAGCCTATTTTGAAGATTAAATGACAGCATGCATAGCATGCATGAAAGCTCTTGGAACAGTGCCTGACAAATACTAGGTACATAATTAAGATTAGCAAATATTATTAATTTTTATTCTGTCTTAGGTTATTTCACTTTTATGATCAACATTTCATCTTGGAAGAAAAATAATGTGATATGGTAGAAATCCTGGAAAAGTAAGAAGACTTATAAAAAAATGAATGACACTTTTAGCCAAACTTTATATATTATTATTAAAAGTTTTTTGGACATGTATTACTCCAATTTTCAACCTATTAATGAAATAGCATTGACTACATTTTATGCAACAGAAAAACAGCATCCTCTCTAATTCTAACAGCAAAAGATAATCATATTTAACAGTTTTGCAGATATAATTTTAGATTATTTTCCTAGGCAGGTAGATTTTTTGTAAAATATTTATTGTATGCAGCTTGCTTTTTTTGAACAAATATATTTAATTAATAGTTTTTGTTAAATAAATCTTCTAAAAGTATGATTTTCAATGGCTATATACTATTCTGTCTTACAAAAATACCAAACTATTTTTCAAAATTCTTAAAAGAAATTTAAATTGTTTGCAAATTGTCTCCTCTAAAAATTGGTTGTTTATATCCAACCACAGTAATTGCATAGCTTTAATTGTTTAACATTTCAGTGTTTAATTCATCTTAAACTTAGGGCACACATCTGACTATTTCTTTTAGGTAAATCTCTACACACAGAATTGCTTAGTCAACAACAAAGATAATTTTTAAGATTTTAGATATATGTTGTCCAACTACCCCTAATGAATTCTACCAATATTCATGTTTAATTATATCACCACACCTTACCACAAACAAAAAGTTATCACTTTTCTAAATCGAAAATTTGAAAAATAAAGTGGTATAGAATTAATAATTTGTATTGTCATGATTGTTATGTTGAACATATGTTTAATTCTCACCTAACTTTTATTTTTCTGTTAATGTTTTTGTTCATTTTTCCATTGAGATATTCATTTTTATTTTAATAATTTGCACAACCTTTTTCCTTAATAACCTCTTAATTCTGCCATACATACACTGTAAATATTTTCCTCATTTTGGTCTGTCTACTCTTGAACCACATTACAGTGTTAAAATAATTGTATCTTCACAATATTTTTAAATTTCAATTGGCAGAGCAACTCTATCATTTTTCTTTTTCAAAATCTCTTTATTATTCAGCACATAACATTTACAGTCATTTCATATACACAAATAATAGGAAAGATTGCAACATATTGGATTCATATTGAATTTATGAATGATTTGTAGATAATATCCTTACAATATTGAGCTTTCTCTTATCAGAGTATATTTTTGTTTTTCTTACTTTAAATATTTTTTATATACTTCTATTATTTTGGAATGTTCAGAGAAGACTGGAATATTTGTAGTTAATTCTTTTGCTAGAGATTTTATGTTTTTGATTGCTGATGTAAATGGAGTCTTTATTTCTTTAAACCAGCTTTACATTATATTAGTAACATCATTATTTAAGATATTTGAGCATATATTGCTTTAATTTTCAGTATCAATAGTAAAGTATTATTGATTGCCCCAATATAATAGAAAACTAGCCTATTTTCTTTCTTCCATCTCCCTTCTTCAGGGTTCTTAGTAAGTGGGTATACTAAAATTTAAGGCTCAGGTATTATTGCCAAATCGTTCTTTACATTATGTGTCTTCTCTTCAAGATCCGTTTATGAAGCTTGATATAGTAGATATATTCTACTTTCTAAACATTTTTATGACATTTTTGGACTAATTAATATTTAAATGTTTTCAGTGCTATCAACCATGTATTCTCTGCCATGACTTCTCCAAGTGTGATTCATAGCTTCGTTGTAGAAGTATATCTTAAAATAATATAGGTGGTATATTTTCTGAGCCTCTGAATATCTAAGGATGTCCATTATGCATAAATCAGAATATGCTAAATATAGAATTCTTAGGTAACAAATACTTTACCTGAAATATATTACTCTTTACCTGTCATGTTTTAGTTTTTTGACATTGTGGAAGCGAATTTCTATTATCAGAGTGATTTCTTTTTGGTAGGCATCATATATCTTTATTTAATTTTTATGGTGTATTTATAATGATACCTCTTTTGCTTAAAAATCTAAGCAGTGTGCTTGGATGAGTCTAGGTACTGAGATTTTGCATAGATCTTGTATATAAGCAGCCCTGTCAGCCTGCAGAATAAGTTTTCATCTCAGGATTTTTCCCTGTATTATAAACAGTTGACAGTTTGTTGGATTAAAATTATTTGTTCTTTATATTAAGCATCTTCTTGTCCTCACTTTTATCCCTTTCTCTTTTTCATCTCTATTCTGGAACACTTACTCAAGCCGAATTTTATCATTAATAAAATATTAGGGAGCATCAGCTCTGCTATTCACTGCTTCAACTATGGACTTGTTTCTGTTACAGCCTCTTTACTTTTAGTACCAGTCTTTTCATATGGCTATCCTTTCAATGTAGTCATCCAAATTAGTCTTTATTTCTGTTTGTCTTGGTCTGCCTTTTCATATCAGTTGGCTGCCCTATCATCTTGTCTTATATTTCTTGTTTTAAGAGGATCATGCTATTTTGAATTTTACTGAGTGCACAAATTAGGTGCACTCTAAATGTTACATTTCCCATTGTGCATCTGTTTGAAAAGTGTTTTTTTTTTTTTCCGTGTTCTCAAGTGCTATGTTTTCTTCTTTTTGTCTTGCTGAATCTTTTTGAAGACCTAATTTCTCTGTGTGTATGTGTGCGCATAGGTGTGTGTGTGTGCGCGCGTGCACGTAGGGGTGTGTGTGTGTGTGTGTGTTTGCACATAGGCTTAGCGGGTTGTTGTTTGGTTTTGAATGATGAGCACTCTATCTTGATCTTGTCTTACATATAAAGAGGGTGAGTGAGTTTTTCTCTTAGATCTCACTCAGTCTAAGAATGCTATCAGGACCCTTCTCTCAGAGCTCAAGCTGAAAGGCAGTATGAGGTAAATTTCCATTATCCGTTGAGTGAACTAGCAATTTGAGATGCATGGGAAAAGGAGCCATGTATATAAACCTTGTAGAGAAGTTGTTACTTTCTTTTGTACGCTCAGTGCAACAGTCGACACATGCATCATCTTGCCACATCTGAGATATTTCCTTGACCACAGGGGCAGGCTTTGTCAAGCTACAGTTTGACTGCATTGTTCCTTGCCCTGATGCTACTAACTGCCACTCCTAAGGGCAACCTCATGCACTTTCTGCTTGGTGTAGTTGTGTATAACTTACTATTCCTCCGCAGAACTGTGTTTTTGGACTTGGACAAGTTACTTAAACTCTGTGTTAAAATAACGGTAACTTCCTGTATTAGTCTGTTTTGTGTTGCTGTAATAGAATACCTGAGACTGGGTAATTTATAAAGAACAGAGCTTTATTTGGCTTATGATTCTGGGACAGCTGCATCTGGCACGGGTCTCAGGTTGCTTCTACTCATGGCAGAAAGCGGCAGGCAGCCGGTGGGTACAAGCAGATCACATGGTGAGAGGAAGCAAGAGAGAGAGGAGGTGCCAGGGTCTTTAAACAACCAGATCTCACAGGAACTAAGAGAGGGAGAACTCACTCACTACTCCCACCCCCCAGGGAGAGCATTAATCCATTCATGAAGGATCTGTCCCCATGATCCAAACAGCTCCCACCACTGCCACATTGGGGATCAGATTTCTACATGAGTTCTGGGAGGACAGTAATACAAATTCCATCACTACCTCATGAGGTTGTTGCAAAAATTGAACGTTTTAGCATACATAAAGCTCCTAGAGCCATGGCTGTCACAACATATTCAGTAAGGATCACCTGAATAGGAAGCTTAGGCTTCGACCCTTGCTAACTGAAGCAAAGTACCCAAACCCCCTTCTGAAGGCTGACTGGGAAGCCAGGACCGTCAGCCCTGTCATGCACTAACAAGCTCACTCCTGACAATGTCAGTGGAGACCACGTAGGGAATGTGGGCTTTGCCACCAGACAGCAGTAATGAGGCGCCCTCACCACATGGTGTCAGTGGAGGTCAGTTGGGGAGCAAGGATGAGGCACTCCTACCCTCACCTGCCAGGGAGGTATCATTGGAGACCTGGTGGGGTTCAAAATTCTCATCTCCACCTAACAGGAAGGAGAAGCTACACCCTTGGGTGTCAATAGGCTGAGTGGAGAACCTGGACTTCTGTCCCCATGTGGCAGTCACAAGGCAGTGCCCTCACCCACCCTGCCTGAGCAATGATGGAGAAAGCAATTTGGAACACAGGATTTAAATGAGATCCAGAGTCTCAGAACATAATATCCCAAATGTCCATGTTTCAATTGAGATTCACTGGCCATACCAAGAACAGGGGAAAACTCAAAATGAATTTTAAAAATAATCAATAGATACCAATACAAGATTACAGAGATGTTAGAATTATCTGACAAAGATTTTAAAGCAGCCATGATCAATATTCTTCACTGAGCAATTAGGAACATGCTTGAATCAAGTGAAGAAAATAGGAAGTCTCAGGAAATAAATAATAGAAATAAAATAGACTAAATTGAAATTTTAGAACCTAAAAATACAATAATTGAAATTTAAAAATCTCAGTGGATGGACACAGCAGCAGAATGAAAGGAACAAAGGAAAAAATATTAGTGAGCTGAAAGAGAGAACAATAGAGATTACCCAATCTAAACAACAGGAAGAAGTAGACTGAAAATAAAGAAATAAACAGGCACCATGGAATTGGAACAAAAGATCTTACATTCTAGTCATTGAAGTCCTGGAAAAAGAGGGGAAAGAGGGCAGGTTGAAAAGTACTCAAAGCTATTACATGTGACATCTTCCCAAATTAGCAAAAATGGAAACCTACAGATTCAAGAAGCCACGAAAACCCCAAACAGGATAAAACCAAGAAATCCACATCAACACTCATCGTAGTCAAACATCTGAAAACTAAGGACAAAGAAAAAAATCTTAAAAGCAGCAAGATGGAAATGATACCTTACCTACAAGATAAAATCAATACAAATGAAAGCAAATTTCTCATCAAGAACCATGGAGACCGGAAGAAAATACCACAATATTTTTCAAGTACTGAAAGAAAAGAATTGTCAACCCCAAATCCTATAAACAGAGATAATAAGCTTCAGACATGAAGGGGAAATCAAGACATTATCAGATGAAGGGCAACTAACATAATTTGTCACCAGGAGACCTACCTTAAACAAAGGGCTAAAAAAAAGTTCCCTAAACAGAGAGTTAATGTTAAGTAAGACATCTTGGAACATAAGGAAGAAAGAACACGGTCAGAAAAAATATGGGTCAATATGGTAAACTTGCCTTTTTCTCCTAAGTTTTCTCAATTATGTTTGACAGTTAAAGAAGAAATAATGATACTCTTTGATGTGGTTATAAATGTGTGCAGGGAAAATACTTAAAACAATTATATTCTGAATGGGGAAGGATAAAGTGACACATGCAGAAGTAAGGTTTCCACACTTCACTAAAACTGGTAAAATGAAGACACCAATACACTGTGATGTTGGGCATATATAATGGAATATATAGAGCAATCACTAAAAGAGTTGTGCAAATAGATCCACACAAAAACACCATAGATAAACAAAAATGGAAGTCTAAAAAATATTTAAGTAACCCAATGGGAAGTCAAAAAGGAAAAAAGAAATGAAAAACAGAGAGAAAAACAGGAACAAAAGAAATTGGCAGACTTAAGCCCTAAGCATCAATATTTATATTCAGTGTAAATGGTCTAAATACACCAATTAAAATGAAAATATTGGTAGTGTGGATTAAAAACATGACCCAACTATATGCTATCTACAAGAAAATCACTTTGAAAGGATCAGTAAAATTACATAAATTTAGCAAGACAAATTAAGAGAGAAGAGATACAGATATATCAATATATTGATATGTACCAACTTATCAAAGGTACCAATATTAGGAACAAAACAGGAGCTACTACTAAGAACATGCAGAAAGCATAAGGCTTATAGGAAAAAAATTATAAACAATTCTAAACACCTAAGTTTGGTGATTTAGATGAAATAAACCAATTTCTATTAAAACACAAAGTACCACAACTCCCCCATTTGAAATTATTAATTTGAATAGCCCTATAACTATTCAGAAAATTGAATTCATAATTAAAAATCTCCCAGAAAAGAAATCTCCAGAGACAGACGGTTCACTGAAGAATTCTACCAAATATTTTTTTATAATTAATACTAATTCTACAATTTCTTCAGAAAACAGGAGAAAAAGGATCACTTACCAATGCATTTTATGAAATTTTACTACTCTGATACCAAAACCAGACAAAGACAGTACAAAAAAAGAAAACTACAAACAAATATCACTCATTAAATAGACACAAATTTTGTTTTAAATATTAGCAAATAGGATTTAATAATATATAAAAAGAATTATATAGCATGACAAACTAGGTTTTATTCCAGGGATGCTACGCTGCATCAATATTTGAAAAGCAGGGCCGAGCCCGTGGCGCACTCGGGAGAGTGCGGCGCTGGGAGCACAGCGACGCTCCCGCTGTGGGTTCAGATCCTGGCTGAGTACCAGTCACGAAAAAGACCAAAAAAAAAAAAAAAAAAAAATTTGAAAAGCAATCAGTGTAATCTACCATATTAACAGGCTAAACAAGAAAAATTTCATGATCAAATCAACTGATGTAGATCAATAATTTAACAAAATCAAAACCTATTCATGATAAAAATCCTCAGGAAAATAGAAACAGAGGGAAATTTCTTCATCTTGATTAAGAGTATTAACAATACACATACAAGCTGACATTAGGCTGAATAGTGAAAGATTGAATGCCTTCTTCCTAAGATCAGGAACAAGACAAAAATGTCTATTCTTACCCTTCTTTTTTAACATAATGCTGGAAGTTCTAGGCAGTGAATGAAAGGAAAGGAAGGAAAGGAAGGAAAGAAGGAAGGAAGGAAGGAATAAAGAAAGAAAGAAAAGAAAAGGCATGCAAATCTGGGGGCGGGGGGGAGCAATAAACTGCATGACATAAATGACATAATTGTCCAAATAGAAAATTCCAAGATGTCTACAAAAAACTCTTAAAACTAATAGGTGAGTTCAGAAGGTCACAAGATAACAGGTAAACATATAAAAATCAATTTTATTTCTATATACTACCCATGAACATATGGACACTACAATTAAAGATATGATACCATTTATAATTGCTAATAAAAAAGAGTTATTTAGGTATAAATCTACCAAAACATTTCCAGGACTTGAATGCTGAAAACTACACTGATGAAAGAAATAAAAAAAAATCTAAATGATGGAGGGACAGATCATGTTCATGAAGTGGAAAACTCAATGTAGTAACGAAGTCCTTTCTCCCCAAATTGATATATAGACTGAATGCAATTTTTATCAATATCTGAGCAATATTTTTGTAGATGTAGAGAAGATTATTCTGAAAATTATATGGGAAGGCAAAGAAACTTGAACAGCTGGAACAATTTTGAAAAAGGAGAAGAAAGTAGGGGAAATCAGTCTATCTGATTTTAAGACATTATATAACTATAGCAACTAAGACTTTGTTGTACTGGTAAAGGAATAGATCCATAGACTAATGGAAAATAAAAGAAAACCCAGAAACAGACCCATACAAATGTATTCAATTGATTTTTGACAGAGCTACAAAAGCAATTCAGCAGAAGAAAGCCTTTCAATAAAAGATGCTGGAGCAAAGGGAAATAAGTGAACAACCTCAACAACAACAAAAACCAAAACAAAACCCCTCAACCTATGTCTCACAAGTTACACAAAAATTAATTCAAATTGATCATGAGATTTAATATATAACATGCACCTACAAATTTTTCAGAAAAAATATTAAATGAAATTTTTGCAATCTGAGACCAGATACAGTTTGTAGACTAACACCACAGCATAGTCCTTGAAAGGAAACAATGATAAATTGGACTTTATCAAAAATAAAAACTTTTGTTCTGTGAAACATCCTATTAACAGGATGAAAATATGAACAACAGATGGGAAAAATATTTGCAAATCACATATCCAACAAAGGACCACCCAGCGATTGCACTCCTGGAAATTTATTCCAGAAAAATGAAGACACATGCTCACACAAAAACCTATACACAAATGTTTATAGCAACTTTATCCCTGAATGCCAAAAACTGCAAATAATCCAGATGTTCTTCAACAGGTGTATGGTTTAAACAAACTGTAGTTTATCCACATCATGGAAGACTTCAGCAGCAAAAAGAAATGGACTAACAAACACAACCACCTGGACGAATCGCCAGAGCATTATGCTAAATGGAAAAAGCCAGTTGCAGTTACAGACTGTATGATTTCATTGATATCTTTGAAATGACAGAACTATAGAAATCCACAACAGATTAATGATGGCCCAATGAAGGAGAGGATGAAATGGAAGTGGATGTGCTATTGAAAGGGCAACGTGAGGGATCCCGTGGTGAAGGAACTGTTCTGTATCTTGACTGCATCAATATCGATATCCTGGCTGTGATATTATACTAGTTCTTTACGAGTTACTGTTGCAGGAAATTAAGTGAAGGGTACACAGGATCTCTCAGTATTATTTCTTAAGACTGCGTGTGGATCTACACTTACCTGAAAATGAAACCTTTATTTAAAAACAAAAAACCACTAATCCCTCCCCCCCCAAAAAAGACTGTGCAGTTTTAAAGAAATAGGGTTTATGTTTTAGATCTTGAAATATTCAAACAAACTTAAGAAAAGTTAGCATGGGAGGGATGAATATTAAAGAACATTACGTGTATATAATTTTAACAAAGCATTGATAAATCTTTACCACATCAGTTGAAGGCAACTGTCTTGCAGTGTTTAGTGGGTGTTGGCAAATGGGGGTGCTAGTTATATGCATTGGTTTTAATTTTGGGTAATGATTACAGCTCTCAACTCTGAACTTCTTTTGGAACATGTCTTCCAGAGACTAGGTTAGATAACTGGCTGAGTCATGATAGCAAATAAATATAAAGCAGCTCGGGTATAATCATGTGCTAAATGTATAGATGTGGACCTCCTTAGGCTGATGTCACTGTGCCCATGAGGGTATAAGCACATAATTTGCATTTCATTTGATATCTAAAACTTTTATCATCACAATGCTCCATCCTGTTTAAAATAAAAGACATATTTCACAGCTCTAAACTTCTGTAACTGAATTTATCAGGCAATGTTGAGTATTAGTGGGGAAAAGTAGAAAGAAACACAGCAGTCTCATACCCCCCCAAATTACTTTTTTAATTCAGCGGGGAACAAAGATAGGTAAACTATATAATAAGAATCACTTCATCTCAAATTTTATTTTTACTTAATCCAAATGTGGAATACATAAGAGTTCTATTCTGATAAATTATGAGAAGAAACAGAAGACATTTTAATTGTGTAAAAAGAGACATAAAAGAATCATCACAGCTGAAAATTCTTGAAAAAGTAAGAAACTTAAAAGGGATATAATTATAAAACAAATAGTTCAAGACTTTGGTGCCATTGCCAGAAAAGGCAAAGAAAGGCAAAATCAACTAATCTCTCGCCTTTGCTCCCTGCCTGCCCCCATTCTTCCTGCTGCCCGTAGAAAGAGGATGTGTTTATAAGAAACACTTCCAGAAGCTTAAATTAACTTTTACCAAGTCTGAAAATAAGAAAAATTAAATCTAAAAGAGAAAAAAGTGATAACAATTAAATATATAAATCCTTCCTTAAATCCTGTTATATGTAACCTTTTGAGATATAGATAAAATAAAGTTATAAATAAGATTATACACTATATGCATGTAATTGAAATGTAAATGAAAAATTGTATAGGTGACTGTATGCAATTATTTCCATTAAAAGTTGTATATGTGATTGTATGCAATTATTTCTCTTTTCTTTGTTTGTTTAGGAAAACAAGATTAACTGCATTGTGTGCATAGAAAGACTGTTACTCAATTTTATAGAAAGTCTTGTCCATTGACAAAGCATTGTCATAAACAAGGCATTTCATACTCACTGCCTCAGTTATTTTTTTCTTTTTTTGTGTTATTTATTTAATTTTTATTAGTATATTCATTATTACACATTGTAATTATTCTTAATGCCCCTTACCCGAGGAATCACTCCCAACCCCCCTCCTTCACCCCCCCATCTCTAGTGTCCTTAGGTTTCTTCTCTCCTTCTGAAAGTTCAATGTATTATTGTGGTCTTGTCTTTTCTTTCTTTCTCTCTTTCTTCCTTTCCTTCTTTCTTAGCACCCAGTTGTGAGTGAGGTCATGCTGTATTTCTTTTTCTGTGTCTGGCTTATTTCACTTAACATAATTTTCTCCAGGCTCATCCACACTGCTGCAAATGGCAGAATTTCATTCTTTTTTTATGGATGAGCCATATTCAATTCTGCATATATACCACATTTTCTTTATACAGTCATCTGTTGATGGACATTTAGGTTGGTTCTGTGTTTTGGCCGTTGTAAACAGATCTGTAGTGAACATGGGAGTGCAGGTGTCCCTTAAACATGATGATTTCCATTCCTTTGGGTATACGTCTAGTAGTGGGATTGCTGGTTCATATGGTAGTTCTATATGTAGTTGTTTGAGAAACCTCTATACTGTTTTCCATAATGGCTGTACTAATTTACTGTCCCACCAACAGTGTAGAAAAATTCCCCTTTCCCCACTTCCTCACCAGCATTTGTTATTCTTGGTCTTTTCAACCACCTAAATTAGATACATAGTTTCAGTGAGAATTAATCAAAGTTTATAGCCATATACACTTTTTAAATTAAAATATTCAATGAATTCTTAGCTTTGTCTAATATAGTCCCCTCTACAGATGCACATTATGTTTTACTTTTTCCCCTCTCGAATAAGAGCAATGAAGAAAGCAGCACATGAATGTCTATCATATTCTTTCTCTTTGTATTTCATTTCCCTACTAAATATGAATGTATATAGCTTTTTCTTCTAAATTGTGCCTTTAACTTTCCTGTCCTCTGGCACAATCCTGCAAATAAAGGATAATATTGGTATTTAGAGATATCCAGGTTAAAATGGAACCATTCCTAAAACATTTCTGCTCAACTTTCCTTTGAAATACCCATGGAGATATCAAAACACAGGTATGTGTGCATGTACACACACACACACACACACACACTGGGAACTATACCAGACACTCCATATAAGAAAAGAAGGTATGTCAAAGTTCAGGTGGAAAGAGGAGAATCAAGATGGTGGAATAGACAGTCCCCAGCATCACTCTCTCCCCCAATCGACCAAATTACAACTATTAAAAAAGCAATGACTGCCAAGCTGGGGCCACTAAAGCTCAGTGGAAGAGGAAGAGAGACCTATGGAGTTCATGAACACAGGAGAAGCCACGATGAGAGAATTAAAGGACCGTTCTGATCATTTCGAGCCCCAGGCATTTCTAAGCTGACCTTAGTGAGCACACAGAGTAAGAGCTGGCAAAAACTGTAGCTATGCCGTTTATGTGAAGTTGCTTAGAGACTGCACAGGAAAGGACGGCCTTGGTGGACCCCAGGCCAGCAAGACCACTAACAGGGTTCCTGTGGATCCACATAAGAGTGAGGGGCCACAGACAACTGAAACAAAGAGCCTCTCAAAGGCCGGTGAGTCACTGCAAGGGACCAGTCCATGGCCACCCCATGGGAAATGTTTGGAGTGCAGGGGGTTGGGGAGATGGGCCCTCCAGGGGAACATTGGGCACAGAAGGGACAGCTGATCTGCTCCCCTATCAGCGCATGGCCACTCAGTGGAGTCTGGTCAGGAAATACAGAACTGCAGGGGGTACAGTTTGCTGAACAGACTCAGGCCCAGATTGGTTTCCAAACAACCCAGGTTGTACTGGACCTCACAAGACTAGTAAGTACACACAAGGTCAACATTTAAAACTTGAACTGCATAAAAAGCCTCCTCCAGGGAATCAGCAGCAAAGCAGCAATTTAGTTCAACCACAGGGCCCAAGTTCTGGTTCCCACAGGAAGTTCCCCCATTTTAGAAGTAAGCAAAGGACAACAAATTAGTTCCGATGCAGAGTTTAAGTGGTGGGAACAGCAAATGATCCAACACAGAACTGAAAGACAACAGAAAACACCCACAGATCACAGACAAATTTCTGATATTAACCAGTAAAGGTCTAACGCCACCAAAGAACACCTAAAAAACCTAAAAGAGCTGGAAGCCCCTGGGGCTCCCAAGCTGGGGGTGAGGGGAGCCCAGAGACCTCAGCCATGACTCGCTGATGTCTGCATCCAGCCCAGCAATGACCGAGCTGCCATCAGAACCCCCTGAGACCCTGAGCCAGGGTGGGGGATATTAGGGCCTCAGCTATGCCCCTCTGATGACTTCATCCAACCCAGCAATGACTGCACCACCACCAGAAGCCCCCTAAACTCTGAAGCCAGAGTGGGGGAGCCCACGGGCCTCAGCCATGTCCCCCCACCCTCTGCAACCAGGCCAGTGAAGGAGCTGGCCACGGGCCAGCCCCACTCCCCCACTTCCACCTCCATTTCCCTACTCCCTCCCACCTGCCCCTCCCACTGCTCTGCAACATCTTTGAATGTAAAAAAATAATAATAATAAATTATTTTTTTTAAAAAAAGTACTGGCGGAATGTCCACTAATTGCAAAGCTGATTCAGATGACTTCATCAGCACAGTTCTGGACTTTAGACCACCGTGTATTGTACTCTCTGAGTCAAAGCAGAGCAGTAGAGCAGTTCACTTCAAAGGAATTGGAGAAAACCATCTGAAATGCCTTCAGATTGTTCAAAGATTTAGAAACTTCACTTAACTATCTAACCGACTCAGAAAATCCTATAAATCAGAAGATTCAACCTCAATTCAGAAGACTTGTGTTAGAAGAATGCCAGATAGCCATTGTAAATTCTACCAACTTGGAAATTTAGGCTTAAATCTGAGAGGGAAAATATTTTAGCACAAATGTATATTAAAGGAATTCCACCTTGTCTGTTGAAAACTTCAGAAATAAATATATCTCTTCCCTTTTAATATGAATAAACAGAAAAGAAAAGAAAAATGAGCCACTCTGTAGACACACAAGGCAAGAGAATCATTGCTCTGAAGATTAAAAGAATCGTATTTCTGATTCTGATCTTATTTAAAAAAAAATAAAATCAGGAGAATATGGACCATGTAGAAAGAAAAGAAAAAAACATAAAATGAAAAAATGGCATGAAAAAGAGATTCCAAGTGAGTTGACCGAAGTATTAAAATAATGCAGATTTTAAAACACAACAACAACAACAAAAAAGACTTAAAATACATACAAAAAGATAACATGGAGACTTTGGTTCATAAAACTTTTGAGACAAGTGACATAATTTTATTATATATTGGGTACTGGATGATATTAAGGAATAATTGTTAATATTATGTGTGTAGTATGAACATATAATAACTTTTCTGTATTTTGAAGAGATGTATAACAAAGTACAGAGAAATAACATGATGTCTTGGATTTGTTTAAAATACTTCAGCAAGAAGGCGGCCAGCTGCCCTATTCAGGATTCGAGGTTTCAGGCCGGCATTAAAGAAGATTCCTGGGAGCGCCCGAGCCGCACCGTGACTGAACAGCCCGAGGCGGCAGCGGCCGAGAACGGGGAAGGCGGCAAACAAGAGACAGAGAGTGAACACCCGACCTGGCACAGCACTGTGAGTGACCCCTGCCCCAGTCCTGTGGGCGGCAGACGACCACCCGGCGCCCGCCTGCATCACCAGGCCACTCACCGCCCCGGTGCTGCCCCCATTCTCCCAGGTGCAGGCAGCTCCGCCCGGCTCGGCCATCACTGAGCCCTCCCACTTGCTTGGCCCAGCGCGGGGCTTTCTGGAGCCTGCGGGCCGGCCTCCCCTCCCACTCCCTCCGAGGTTCTCTGGCGGGGCTGGTGGTGGGGGCGTCCCGGCCAGTGTCGGGAGGGCAAGGAAGTACGGGCGGGCCGACAATCACTCCACCACACCCTGGACTCCGGCCCCCAGTAAACTTCCTGTTACTGGGAGGCAGATACCATCTCTGCAGCCACCAGTTCGGAAAAAAGCCTAACCAATTTCTGATTGGGAATAGTGTGGAAGGAGAGTTCCTAAGTCCACTTGAACCTGCTGGAGACCAGGCTGCAGGTGGGCACTTGATTCGGTCTATGCCGGGGGTATACAAAGGTGAACAAGACCCGAGAAAGATCTACACAGTGCTACAAAGGCACCCAGAGAGACAGGTCGCCTGTGCCTAGCAGAAACCTGGGAGACTTCCTGGGCGAGGCGGTGCCGAGCAGGGTCTTGAAGGCCCAGCTGATAGAAGAGGAGCGCAGAAGACACGCCCCATCCCAGCAAAGTGCGCACAGAGTGGGGAGACATGCGACCTGGGAGGCGGAGACTCGACAGAAACCACACACCCGGTGGGGTCGCCACTGCATGATCCAACAGCCTGGGCCAGAGCACACGGAACGGGGAGAAGTCCTGCACTGGAAGGGAAAGCTCAACAGAGATCACACACCCTGTGGTACGTGATCCACCAGCCCAGCAGAGTCCAAGCTGACCAGAAAGGTGGCTCCCCGGAGAAGCCCAAGACCCAAGGCAACAACACACACAAGGCACTAGAGGCCAACTGAGCAGTCACAGAGGGAGACATACGAAATTGACAACCACAGCAACATCCTAGTTAGTCATTAGTCTCAAACCAGTGGTCTGTGAAATCCCCTGCCACAATGAATAAACATCAAAAAAAAGATACCAGAAATACAAAAAATCAAGAAAGTACACCACCAAAAGTTAATAAATCTCAAACTCTAGATCCTATAGAACAAGAAGCCCTTGAAATGATTGACAAGGAATTTCGAGTGATAATTCTAAGGAAACTGAATGAGATACAAGAAAACTCAGCTAGACATCATGATGAAACGAGGAAAAGTATACAGGATCTGAAAGAGGAAATGTACAAAGAAATCAATGTCCTGAAAAAAAATGTAGCAGAACTTGCTGAACTGAAGAAGTTATTCAGCGAAATAAAAAACACAACGGAGAGTTTAACCAGCAGGCTTGTCGAAGTTGAAGAGAGAACCTCTGAACTTGAAGATGGGCTGTTTGAAATAACACAAGCAGACAAAAAGAAAGAAAAAAGAATCAAGGACACTGAAGAAAATCTGAGAGAGATATTAGACAACATCAAGCGCTCAAATATCCGAGTCATGGGTATTCCAGAAGGGGAGGAAAATGGAGATTCCATTGAAAACATATTCAACAAAATAGTGGCAGAAAACTTCCCAGATGTAGGAAAAATCACAGATCTTCAGATCCAGGAAGCTCAACGATCTCCAAACATATTCAACCCCAAAAGGCCTTCCCCAAGACATGTCATAGTCAAATTGGCAAAACTCAGAGACAAAGAGAGAATCTTAAAAGCTGTAAGAGAGAAGCATCAAATCACCTATAAGGGAGCCCCAATCAGGCTAACATCAGACTTCTCATCACAAACCCTAAAAGCTAGAAAGGAATGGGATGATATTTTCAAAATACTAAAAGACAAAGATTGCCAGCCAAGAATACTCTACCCTGCAAGGGTATCGTTCTGAAATGAAGGGCAAATAGTATATTTCTCAGACAAACAAAAACTGCGGGAGTTCACTACCACACGACCACCCTTACAAGAAATCCTCAAAGGAGTACTGGGTTTGGTTCCTTAAAAATAACTACCACTGCCATAAAAACCCAAGAAAAATCAATACCCACTAGTATAATAAAAATGGCATCCATGAAGAGAAAACAAGCAAACAAAACCATTATCTACAACCCAAGGAACCAACAAACACAGAAACCAAACAGTAAAAAAGAAAGCAAGGAACAAAAGACACCTAAGACAACCAAACAACCAATAAAATGCTAGGAATAAATCAACACCTTTCAATAACAACTCTTAATGTAAAAGGCTTAAATTCCCCAATCAAAAGACACAGACTGGCTGACTGGATCAAAAAGGAGGTCCCAACTATATGCTTCCTTCAAGAGACCCACCTCACCCATAAAGATTCACACAGACTTAGAGTGAAAGGATGGAAAAAGATTTACCATGCAAACAGAAAAGAAAAACGAGCTGGAGTGGCTATTCTTATATCTGACAAAATAGACTTTAAACTAAAAACCATAAAAAGAGACAATGAGGGACACTACTTAATGATAAAAGGACTGATCCATCAAGAAGACATAACAATCATAAATATGTACGCACCCAATGTTGGAGCAGCCAGATTTACAAAACAAACTCTATTAGACCTAAAGAAGGAAATAGACACTAATACCATAATAGCAGGGGACCTGAACACCCCACTGTCAATATTAGACAGATCATCTAGGCAAAGAATCAGTAGAGAAACACAAGATCTAAACAAGACTCTAGACCAGTTGGAATTGGCAGATATCTACAGAACATTCCACCCAACAACCTCAGAATATTCATTCTTCTCAGCAGCACATGGATCATTCTCCAGGATAGATCACATATTAGGTCACAAATCAAGTCTCAATAAATTCAAAAACATTGGAATTATCCCATGTATTTTCTCAGACCACAATGGATTAAAACTAGAAATTAATAACAAACGAAACTCTGGAAACTATACAAACACATGGAAATTAAACAGCATTCTACTTAATGACACATGGGTCCAAGAAGAAATCAAGCAGGAAATCAAAAAATTTATTGAAACTAATGAAAACAATGATACATCATACAAAAACCTGTGGGATACTGCAAAAGCAGTATTGAGGGGGAAATTTATCGCACTAAACGCTCACATCAGAAGAATGGAAAGATGGCAAGTGAACAACCTAACACTTCACCTTAAAGAACTAGAAAAACAAGAACAATCCAAAACTAAAGTTAGCAGACGGAAAGAAATCATTAAGATCAGAGCAGAACTGAATGAAATTGAAAACCAAAAAACAATTCAAAAGATCAACGAATCAAAAAGTTGGTTTTTTGAAAAGAGAAAAAAAATTGACAAACCATTAGCATGGCTAACAAAAAAAAGAAGAGAGAAGACTCAAATAACAAAAATTAGAAATGAAAAAGGCGATATTACAACTGATTCATCTGAAATACAAGGAATCATTCGAGCCTACTATAAACAACTATATGCCAACAAATTTGAAAATCTGGAGGAAATGGATAAATTTCTGGACACACACAAGCTCCCAAAACTGAACCATGAAGACGTACAAAATTTGAACAGACCAATAACGATAAAGGAGATTGAAGCTGTTATCAGAAGGCTCCCAACAAAGAAAAGCCCAGGACCAGATGGATTCACAGCAGAATTTTACCAAACATTCAAAGAGGAATTGACAACGATTCTTTACAAACTATTCCAAAAGATTGAAACGGATGCAAATCTCCCAAACTCATTCTATGAAGCAAACATCATCCTGATACCAAAACCAGGTAAAGATATAACCAAAAAAGAAAACTACAGGCCGATATCCTTGATGAATATAGATGCAAAAATCCTCACTAAAATACTAGCAAACAGAATATAGCAATACATACGTAAAATTATTCACCACGATCAAGTGGGATTCATCCCAGGGATGTAAGGTTGGTTCAACATATGCAAATCAATAAATGTGATACACCATATTAATAAACTCAAACACAAGGACCATATGATCATCTCTATAGATGCTGAAAAAGCATTTGATAAAGATCAGCACTCATTCATGACAAAGACCCTCTATAAGTTAGGTATAGAGGGAAAGTATCTCAAAATAATTAAAGCCATATATGCCAAACCCACTGCCAATATCATCCTGAATGGGGAAAAGCTGAAAGCTTTTCCTTTAAGAACAGGAACTAGACAAGGATGCCCACTCTCACCACTCCTATTCAACATAGTGTTGGAAGTACTAGCCAGAGCAATCAGAGAAGAGAAGGAAATAAAGGGCATCCAGATTGGAAAAGATGAAGTCAAACTGTCCCTGTTTGCAGATGACATGATCCTATATATTGAACAGCCTAAAACCTCTACAAAAAAACTGTTGCACTTGATAAATGATTTCAGCACAGTAGCAGGATACAAAATCAACACACAAAAATCAGTAGCATTTCTTTTCTCCAATAGTGAACATGCAGAAAGAGAAATCAAGAAAGCCTGCCCATTTACAATAGCCACCAAAAAAATAAAATACTTAGGAATTGAGTTAACCAAGGAGGTGAAAAATCTCTATAATGAGAACTACAAACCACTGCTGAGAGAAATTAGAGAGGACACAAGAAGATGGAAAGATATCCCATGCTCTTGGATTAGAAGAATCAACATAGTGAAAATGTCCATACTACCCAAAGTGATATACAAATTCAATGCAATCCCCATCAAAATTCCAATGACATTTTTCTCAGAAATGGAAAAATCTATCCAGACATTTATATGGAACAATAAAAGACTACGCATAGCCAAAGCAATGCTGAGCAAAAAACATAAAGCTGGAGGCACAACACTACCTGACTTTAAGCTATACTACAAAGCTATAATAACCAAAACAGTATGGTACTGGCATAAAAACAGACACACTGACCAATGGAATAGAATAGAGAATCCAGAAATCAACCCACACACTTACTTCCATCTGATCTTTGACAAAGTCACCAAGCCTGTTCACTGGGGAAGGGACTGCCTCTTCAGCAAATGGTGCTGGGATAACTGGATATCCATATGCAGGAGAATGAAACTAGATCCATACCTCTCACCATATACTAAAATCAACTCAAAATGGATTAAGGATTTAAATATACACCCTGAAACAATAAAACTTCTTAAAGAAAACATAGGAGAAACACTTCAGGAAATAGGACTGGACAAAGACTTCATGAATACGACCCCAAAAGCACGGGCAACCAAAGGAAAAATAAACAAATGGGATTTTATCAAACTAAAAAGCTTCTGCACAGCAAACCAAACAATTAACAGAGTTAAAAGACAACCAACAGAGTGGGAGAAAATATTTGCAAAATATACATCTGACAAAGGATTAATATCCAGAATATATAAGGAACTCAAACAACTTTACAAGAAGAAAACAAGCAACCCAATTAAAAAATGGGCAAAAGAGCTAAATAGGCATTTCTCTAAGGAAGATATACAAAAGGCCAACAGACATATGAAAAAATGCTCAACATCACTCAGCATCCGGGAAATGCAAATCAAAACCACATTGAGATACCATCTAACCCCAGTTAGGATGGCTAAAATCCAAAAGACTCTGAACGATAAATGCTGGTGAGGTTGCAGAGAAAAAGGAACTCTCATACATTGTTGGTGGGACTGCAAAATGGTGCAGCCTCTATGGAAAATGGTATGGAGGTTCCTCAAACAATTGCAGATAGATCTACCATACGACCCACCTATCCCGCTGTTGGGAATATACCCAGAGGAATGGAAATCATCAAGTCGAAGGTATACCTGTTTCCCAATGTTTATCGCAGCACTCTTTACAATAGCCAAGAGTTGGAACCAGCCCAAATGTCCATCATCAGATAAGTGGATACGGAAAATGTGGTACATCTACACAATGGAATACTACTCAGCTATAAAAACGAATGAAATACTGCCATTTGCAACAACATGGATGGACCTTGAGAGAATTATATTAAGTGAAACAAGTCAGGCACAGAAAGAGAAATACCACATGTTCTCACTTATTGGTGGGAGCTAAAAATTAATATATAAATTCACACACACACACACACACACACACACAAACCGGGGGGGGGGGAGAAGATATAACAACCACAACTACTTGAAGTTGATACGACAAGCAAACAGAAAGGACATTGTTGGGGGGTAGGGGGGGAGGGAGGTTTTGGTGATGGGGAGCAATAATCAGCCACAATGTATATCGACAAAATAAAACTTAAAAAATAAATAAATAAATAAATAAAATAAAATACTTCAGCAAAAGCATGAAAATTAGAGAATGGATACGTGATGTAAATGTGGTAAAATCTAAATTTTTGCAGATGAGTGGTGAGCTGTGTCAGTTTGTTTTCCTATGAAAAGCTAACACTAAAGTGGAGGACAGAGGCTTCCTGGGAGTAATTCCTCTGAAATATAGAGGAAAGAAGCAAGATTATTTAAGGAAAGGCTTCAGGCCAGATACGCACCTGAAAGCATTGAAAGAATAGGCAGGAGGAAGCAGAATTGAGCAGGGGAGCTTCAGATTATGATGTCAGGGCTCAAGGTGATGGCCAACTCAGTCGGTGAGTGCCCATCTGTAGAGGAGTCCCGTACTGGGCAGAAAAGCTCAGTCACTGACTGAGGACTGACCCAGAAGAGAGGAATCTCAGCGTGAATGTCGTAAATCTCCAAAGTGTTGCCTCTGGAGGCTCTCAGCCAACTGCACGCCTCACTGCTGAAGAGCAAGTTCCTCTGGACGTGAGATCAAAGCAGCTCACCTCCACTATATCACCAGTATATGAGGTTCGTTGTGCTATTTCATTGTTTTTGTATTTTGAAACTTTTCATTGAAAAATTTTTAGGAAAAATAGTAGAATTAACATATACTTTGGAGCCAAAAAAGCATACAATTGACACTGCAGAAAATCAAATCAATGGTAGAAGACAAACATGGGATACTCACCCAGGATACAGGAGAAAAAAGATTTTTTAAAAAAGAAAGAAAAAAAAAACCTGAGAAAAGACACTCACTATAAGGGGCAGAGAACCACCAGAGAAAGAGTATGTGCAATAGGTATAAGAATGATTATCATATATATTTGCAGAATTAATAAATCACTGGAAGAATTTATGAGCCAAAAAGTGACTTGAGCCCTAAGGAAAGTGAATGGGAGAGTACACCCTAAAGAGAGCTAAACTGGTATTTTAGCTCATTTATTTCTTTAAAATTATCTTTTCTTTCTCATAATACACTGTGTAGTAGAGTAAATTTAGTCCAAACCAATGAGCAACCTCATCTGATTTACTGAGCTGAACAGTCTTTTTTAAGTTTAACTCAAGTTACTTTGGAACTGATTCTTTGCAGAGTCCTCCCCTCCGCACCCCTCCTCCTACCAACTCAAGAAGGATTTCCTCTGTTCCCGTGGCTGAGAAGGGCTTTTCGGATCCACATTATTCTTTGTCATCCTTTGGGCTCTAGAGTAATAGCCTTCGACTGCTTGGTTGCTTTTATCATGCTGGTAACTGTGGCTCAAGTTAGGGGCCAACAAATTCATGGCTTGATTTCTCTTGGCCAGGACTCTTGTTAATCACTGGCTCACTGGGTCTCACTCCAGCCAGAGAATCTCTCAAATTCTCCAGCCTGCTACGAGGGCTAATTCCTTCTGCGGTTCCTGGTACCCCTTGCCACACAGCAGCTCTCAACTGAGTTATATCCTGACCCCCTCTGCTCCAGGGCCTCGTCGGCATTCCTAGTTCCAGTCACACTACACAGGAACTCTGGCCATCGCTGCCTGCCCAGACTGGGCTGCTGAGTTCATTGTGACGAGGAGGTGCCTAATTTGGAGGGAGGGATGCATGTGAGGCAATGTCCTACCAGAGTCCCCAAGAATGGCCCCTGTCCTTCACACACTTCTCATCCTGCCCAACACACTCCCCGGTCAGCTCCCATGCATCCCCCTCCCCCTTACCTGACTTCCCTTTCTCTTGACAAAAGAATCCTGAGAGTGTCACATGGGGCCCTTACAGTGGAATCAAACAAAGGCTCTCCTTAGGCTTCTTCTCAACACAAATGGAGCAATAAGAGCACATTTTCGATCAAAGAATTAGATAGCAAGTCAAGCTGTGACATGTGCAAAAACCACATAAACGTGTTCAGATGAGGAAGGACTTAGAAAATAAACACCCCTCAGGCAACCTTAAGAAGAAATATAACAGTGCAGCCAAAAAATGCCTGTACATCAACAATGGCAAAATTAGATCATATAAGGTGAGCACTGGAATGGATTAAATACATAAGATAAATTATGAATGGGTACAGTAAATATCAAACATAAGAGAATATAAATGTCAAAGTCTATCTTTTAGAAATAAAATGTAGTAAGTTGATAATAATGTGATAGAGCTCTAATCACAGATCAAATTTTCGGAAGCTTGTGAAGGAGTTGCAGAAGGAAGGCGAGACATGAGCCAATTTGCCTCCTAAGCTATGACAAAAGAAGTTCTTATTTGTATGAAAAGAAATTTAGGCAACCTTCCCATTCTAAATAGAAATCTAAATATGGAGCAAGTAGTTAAAGGTATTGAAAACAGAGAGAAAAGGCAAGGCAAACAAATAGAAATGCTTTTCTGATTACAAGAAGGAAATCTAATATAATAGAGCTTTGTTTGAGGAGCAAGGAGGATTATTAGAAACGAAGCCATTACAAAAATAAGATATAATTAGAAAATACAAAAAAATTCCTATCTCTGCACAAGATAGGAAATGGAATCATTATGCATTTGATTCTGCAGACAGCGTTTACTTCATCATGCTAGTGTAAATACTTTTTATTAGTTTATCTGATATAATGATACGGGGAAAACGAAAGCAAGGAGCAGAAGCGGAGGGTGGAGTAGCACAGCTGATTCCTCAGCTTGATGAAGGGGAAGTGAATTGGTAATAGCCAAAGTACAAAAACAGTAGTGTTATTTATATTACTTTTATATTTGTATTATTTATGTATATTTAAATTACTTTCATATCTAAGATATAGTAATATAAGTAAAAATTATATTAGAGATATTTAACTTAAAAAACCAAAGGCATACTCCCAGGAGAATCAAAGTGATTCCTGTCAAATTAAGGAAATAAGATATGCTACATATCCAAATTAATGTGACCCAAATTGATTGAAAGCCAGTTAATCTTCTTAAATTCTTTCCTCATTAAACAAGAAAGAATAGGAATATATGAACAGTAAACACAATCCAAATGTCTAAAAAGCAGCAAATGGCTAAAAAATCATCCCCAAGGAAAGTACAAGAAAGAATATTATAAATATAACATAGATTAGAAAGACACTTAAGAAGATAAATAAATAAAATTGATTGTTTTTAAAAAGCCAATAATACTGACAAACTTCTGGAAAATGTAATTGTTAAAAACAGAGAAATTAGTCAAAGAAATAGAAAAAAGAAAGAGACAAATAATAGAAGCTTTACTTAACTTACCAAAGAATAATTGTTCAATTGGATATATTAATACTTCAAAATACTAATAAACTGTCATTTTAAAAAATCTATAATGATCCAAAATAACTCAAGAAGTAAGGAACTGACCTGATCAATAATCATGAAGGAAACTGAAGGCTAAAAAAAAGTTCCTCCCTAAATGATTTCAGATACAAATGACTACGTTGAGGTTTTTCATATTTTCCAGGGATTATACAATTCCTTACTCATATGACTTATTTTATAAATCAAGAATTTTCCTGATAACAAAAACTGACTAAGATGACATACACCACACACACACACACACACCACGCTCAATGATATACAAATCTTACCAAAATAAAATATCACCAATTCAACATAAAAAATGTATTAAGAAAATAATCTGCCATAATAAATCTCATAGTTTATCCTAGGATTGCAAGAACATACCAAACTGTTATTTTTCTGCTTTATCAGTAGGGTAAATTAATAGATTTTTAACAGACATTTCATATAAAATTCAATACCTTTCTTTTTTAATTAATATTTTTTATTTATTCAAAATATTTTAACATTTATTTGTACATATTTGTGGGGTACAGTGTGTTGTTCAATACGCACACATGCTGCACAATAATTCACTTAGGGTAGATAGCATAGTTTTGTACCATTAGTGCACCATGCCCTCCACCCCCTGGCCTCTAGTAACAATTATTCTACTCTATCCTTCTATGAGAAGCATCTTTTTCTAAGATTTCACATATGAGTGAGATCATGTGATATTTGTCTTTTAGGGACTGGTTTACTTCACTAACATACTTGTCTCCAGTTCCATCCATGCTGCTGCAAGTGACGGGATTTCTTTCTTTTTCTTTTTCCTTTTTAAAATTATTTTTTATTTTAGCTGAATAGTATTCCACTGTGTATATATACCAGTTTTTTTTTTTATCCATTCATCTGTTGGTGGGCATTTAGATTGGTTCCATCTCTTGGCTATTGTGAATAGTGTTGCAATGAATATGGGAGTGCAAGTGTCTCTTTGGTATATTGTCTCATTTCCACTGGGTATATACCCAGTAGTGGTATTGCTGGGTCATGAGGTAGTTTAATTTTTAGCTCTCTGAGGAAACTCCACATTGCTTTTTACAATGGGTGTACCAATTTACATTCCCACCAACAACATAGCAGGGTTCCCTTCTCTCCACATCCTCATCAACATTTGTTATTTTCTGTCTTGTTGGTAACAGCCATTCTAACTGTAGTAAAATATCTCATCATGGTTTTGATTAGCATTTCCCTGATGATTAGTGATGTTTCGCACTTTTTCATGTGCCTGTAGGCCATTTTTATATCTTCTTTTGAGAAATGTCTACTCAGGTCCTTTGCCCATTTTTTAAACTGTGTTTTTTGTTTTTTTGATATTGAGTCGAATAAGTTCCTTATGTATTCCAGATATTAGTACTTTGTCTGATGTGAAGTTTGCAAACACATTCTTCCACTCCCTGGGTTGTTTCTTCCTTTAGTTGCTAGTGTCCCTTGTTGTGCAGAAGCTTTTCAGTTTGATGTAGTCCCATATGTGTATTTTTGCTTTAGTTGCCTGTGCCTTTGTAGTCTTGCACAAAAAAGTGCTGCCTATTCCCATTTCATGTAGCATTTCACCTACGTTTTCTTCTGGTAGTTTCATAACTTGGGGTCTTAAATTTAGGTCTTTGATCCATTTTTACTTGATTTTTTGTGTATTTTGAGAGATGGGTTCTAATTTTAATCTTCTGCATGTGGGTATCCAGTTTTCCCTGCACCATTTGTTGAAAAGGCTGTCCTTTCCCCATTGTAAACTTTTGGCACCTTTGTCAAAAATCAGTTGGCTGTAAGTGCATGGGTTTGTTTGGGAGCTCTCTATTCAATTCCATTGGTCAATCTATCTTTTTATGCCAGTACCCTGCTGTTTTGGTTGCTATAGCTTTATAGTATATTTTGAAATTGGGAAGTGTGATGCCTCCAACTTTGTTCTTTTTGTTCAAGATTGCTTTTACTATACAAGGTCTTTTGTGGTTCCATAGGAATTTAAATTTTTGTTTGTTTGTTTGTTTTGCTTTTCTGTGAAGAACGTTATTGGCATTTTGACAGTGACTGCATTGAATGTGTAGATTGCTTTGGATAACATGGACATTTTGATGATGTTAATTCTTCCAACTCATGAACATGTGATATCTTTCCATTTATTTGTGTCCTCTTCAATTTTTTCACCAATGTTTTATAGTTTTCATTGTAGAGGTATTTCACCTCCATTAAATTTACTCCTAGGTATTTCATTTTTTTGGTAGCCATTGTGAATGGGATTCCTTTCTTGATTTCTTCTTCAGCTATTTTGTTGTTGGGACATAGGAAGGCTATTGATTTTCATGTGTTAATTTTATATTCTGCCACTTTACTGAATTCATTTATTAGTTCCAATAATTTTTTGATGGAGTCTTTAGGGTTTTCTATGTACATGGTCATGACATCTGCAAATAGGAATAGTTCGACTTCCTCCTTTCCTGTTGGAATGCACTTTGTTGCTTTCTCTTGCCTTATTGTACAGGCTAGAACTTCTAGAACTATGTTGAATAAGAGTGGAGAAAGTGGACATCCTTCTTTTGTTCCAGATCTTAGAGGAAAAGCCTCCAATTTTTGTCTATTCAGTATTAGCTGTGGGTTTGTTGTATATGACCTCTACTGGGTTGAGGTACATTCCTTCTATATCTAATTTGTTAAGTGGTTTTATCATGAAGAAGTGTTAGATTTTATCAAATGCTTTTTTTGCATCTACTGAAATTATCTTATAGTTTTTTCTTTTATTCTGTTGATGTGATGTACCATGTTTATAGGCTTGCATATGTTGAACCATCCTTGCATCCCTGGGACAAATTCCACTTGATCATGGTGTATGATCTTTTTGATGTGTTGCTGGATTCTATTTGCTAGTGTTTTATTGAGGATATTCATTAGTGATATTGGTCTGTAGTTTTCTTTTTTGTTGTGTCTTTTTCTAATTTGTTATGAGGGTAATGCTGGCCTCATGAAATGAGTTGGAAAGTATTCCCTTCTCTTTAATTTTTTGGAAAAGTTTAGAATAGTGGTATTATTTCTTTCTTGAATGTTTGGTAGAATTCAGCAGTGAAATCATCTGGTCCTGGGATTTTCTTTGTTGGAAGGCTTTTTATTACTGCTTCAATATCATTACTTGTTGTTGGTCTGTTTAGGTTTTCTAGTTATTCATGATTCAATTTTGGTAAGTTGTATGTCCAGGAATTTATCCATTTCTTTTAGGTTTTCCAGTTTGTTCGCATATGGCTGTTTGTAGTAGTGTCTTATGATCCTTTGTATTTCTGTGGTATCAGTTGTGATATGCCCTTTTTCATTTTTGATTTTATTTATTTGAGTCTTCTCTCTTTCTTCTTTTTTTCTTTGTTAGTCCAGTGAAAGGTTTATTGATTTTGTTTATCTTTTCAAAAAACCAACTCTTTGTTTCATTTATCTTTTGTATTATTCTTTAATCTCTAATTCACTTATTTCTACTCTGATCTTTGTTATTTCTCTCCTTCTACTGATTTGGGTTTTGGTTTGTTCTTGTTTTTCCAGCTGCTTTCTTCTTTTTTTAATATAGGTATTTATTGCTATAAATTTCCCTCTTAGAACTGCTTTTGCTGTATCCCATATGTTCTGGTATGAATGTTTTTGCTTTTGTTTGCCTTCAGGAATTTTATAATTTCCTTCTTTATTTCTTTTTGACCAATTCATTGTTTAGGAGCATAATTGTTTAATTTCCATGTATTTGTAGGGTTTCCGGTATCCCTTTTGTTGCTGTTCTATTCCATTGTGGTCAGATAAGGTAGTTGATATGATTTCAAGTTTTTAAATTTTTTTGAGTCTTGTTTTTTTTGAGCCTTGTTTTGAGTCTTGTTTTGTGTCCTAACTTATGCTCTGTTCCATGTACTGCTGAGAAGAATATGTATTCTGCAGCTATTAGATGAAATGTTCTATAAATGTCCATTCAATAATGTTGGCCTATCATAGAGATTAATTCTGATGTTTCCTGGCTAATTTTCTTTCTGGATAATCTGAAAGTAGGATATTAAAGTTCCTAACTCTTACTGTGTTGGAGCTGATCTCTTCTAGTAGATCTAATAGTAATCACTTTATATAAGTGGGTGCTCCAGAGTCGGGTGCTTATATATTTAGAATTGTTATATCACTTTGTTGAATTGATCCCTTTATAATGACCTTCCTTATCTTTTTTTACTTCCTTTGGCTTGAAGCGTATTTTACCTGATATAAGTATAGCTACTCCTGTCCATTTTTGGTTTCCATTTGCATGAAATAACTTTTTCCATCCCTTCACTTTCAGTCAGCATGTGTCTTTATCAGTTAAATGAGTTTCTTGTAAGCAGCATATTGTTGGTTCTTGTTTTATAATCCATTCAGCCACTTTGTGTCTTTTAATTGGAGCATTTACTCCATTTACATTTAGGGTGATTGTTGGTATATAGGAACTCATTACTGCCATTTTACTAATTTTTTTCCTGATTGTTTTGTGGATCCTGTTTTTCTTTTTTCCGGTCTTGCTATCTTCCTTTGCATTGAGTGATTTTAACTAGCTTTACATTTTGCTTTCTCACTATTTACTTTTAGTATGTCTCTTCTAACTTTTTGTATTATTGTTACCATGAGTCTTACAAAACGTGTTATACTTATAACACATCATTTTAGACTAATAAAAACTTAACTTTGATATCTAAGGAAAAAAGAAAAAGTCAAAGCCAACTCTAAACTTTGGTGTCATTCCCCCCACTTTTTGACAACGTGTTTTTTCAAGATTCCTCTTTTCATATTGGCTTTCTCTTATATGATTGTTGTATGTGTTAGTGTCTTGTTAGGTTGGCCTTTTGTCTTTATACTAAAGATGCAAGCAGCTTATTCATCATCCTTACAACATTGGAGTATTCTGAAGATGTCTGTGAACTTACTTTACTAATGAGTTAGGTACCTTCAAATGTTTTCTTGCTGCTCCTTAGAATCATGTTCTTTCATATTTAAGAACTCCCTTTAGCATTTCTTGTAATGCAGGTCCAATGTTGATGAATTCTCTTAGCTTTTGTTTGTCTGGGAAAGACTTTATCTCTCCTTCATATTTGAAGGTTAGTTTTGCCAGACAGAATTCTTGGCTGACAGTCTTTTTCCTTCAGCACTGTGAATATATCATCCCATTCTCTTCCATCCTGTAGGGTTTGTACCGAGAAATCTGCTGAGAGACATATTAGGGCTCCATTGAATGTTATGTGTTTCTTTTCTCTTGCTACTTTCAATATTCTCTTTGTCTTTGATTTCTGATAATTTGATTATGATGTACCTTGGGTGATCCACCTTGGACTGAATGTGACTGGTGACCTCCATGCTTCCTGTAACTGGATGCTGTCATCTTTCTTCATAGTTGGGAAATTTTCAGCCTTTTTTTTTTTTTAATTTGCTTTCTATGTCTTTCCTTTTTCTTCTCCTTCAGGTATACCAATTATGTAGAGGTTATTTTGCTTGAGCAAGTCCTGTATTTACTATATTTCTGTTTCATTTTTTCTTATTCTTTTTTCTTTTTGCTCCTCTGATAGGGCAATTTCATATGTTTTATCTTCTAATGCACTGATTCCTTCCTCTGTTTGATTAAGTCAGCTGTTGAGGCTTTCTATTGAGTTTTTCAATTCATATAATGTGTTCTTTATTTCTAGAATTCCTATTTGGGTTTTCTTAATTAATTCTATTCCTCTGTCAAGTTTCTCATTCTGCTCCTGAATTATTTTCCATATATTATTTAATATTCTATCTGTATTTTCTTGTGACTGCCTGACATCCTTAAGAATGTTATTCTGAATTCTCTGTCAGACATTTCATAGATCTGTTGTTCCTCTCTATCCACTCCTGGTGCTTTGTTTGTCTCACTTGGTGGAACATATTTCTCTGTTCTTTCTTGATCTTTGTGTCTTTATGCCTAGGCATTTGAGGGGACTGTCATTTGCTGCTACTTCTCTGGGGAAGGCTTTTTGTGAGGATTGTTAATCACTTCTGAGTCTGGGCTGTGTGGAAATTATGGCCTGAGATAGAGTCTTTCCTGCAGAACCCCCTGCAGTTCTATTGCCTTGACCAATCTCCAGTGAGACCAGCTGCCCATGTTTCTCCCCTGCCCCCTAGTAGGCCAGCCTGTTCCCCTGCACTCCAACCACTTTTTGTGGGGCAGGCCGTGTACATGTCCCTTGGGATAACTCACTGGCCTCTAAGTGGCTCTCCTCTGCAGTCAGTTGTAGCCATCTGCTCCGATGTAGGCTGGGGGAGTCCTGCCAGTGGTCTTTATGGTCTGTGGGCAGGTATGGTGCACTCCAAAGCCCCCCTTTCCACTGAAGACTCTAAGCAGGTTCACATAGAGGGTGCCACTTTGGCTCTTTCCACCTTATGTAACAGCTAGTTCCTGATTCCATACTGGGCTGGCTCAGAACAACAGAAGGCTTCCATCCACCCGCTTACCATTGCCTCTCATGCCTTCATGAACTCCGTGGGTCTCTCCTTCTCCTCCCTCAGTTTCAGTGGCTCCAAGTTGGAAGTCTTTGTTTTTTAATAACTATAGATTGGTTACTTGTAGGAAGGTGTGATGTTGGGCATCCTCTATTGCATCATCTTCACGACATCACTCTCCAAATGGTCAATACATTTCTTGATTTAAAAATTTTTAGTGAAAGTAAATGAAAGGGTGGTTATTTAATATGCCATACTATATCTATTTGAAGAATATCATCAATATCTTACATAAGCAGTAAAATTTGAAAGGCATTCTTAATTAAAAAAGGAAGAAGAAAAAAGATGCATAGCTCTCACCACTGTAATTTAGCATTTCTTTGAATATTCTAGAGTATAGACAATGCAAATAGGTAGAAAGAAGATGTAAGAACATACTGGAAAACAAGAAATAAAATTAGTACTTTCAGAAAAATACAATTGTCTATATAGAAAATTTCAAAGGTAAAACATTTCTTTCAACAAATATTTATTGAGCCTGCACTGTGCTCCATATGTTTTGGTGGATGCTGGGAACACTATATTTAATAAAACAATCTCTGAACTTACAGAGCTTAAAATATAATAGAAAATCCTATGGCTTGCTTTCTCCTTTAAAGTACTCCTAAATAACAGAGGAGAGACAATGTATAACTCCTAAGAATCTCAGGGGATAATGTTAACTGGCATAGTTAAATGTGAGCTCAGATACATAGTATATCCATGCTTATCTTAATAAAAACAAAATGCTCCCTAGTATTCTAAAACTGATGTTCCAAGAAGTACTTTTATTTTAATCCCATGACTTTATACATACCTGAAAAGTTGCCACATATTCCTTGGAATAAGTGAATTCCTGTTTGAGGATTATGAGCCTAGTAAAACCTAGGCAATAAGTGTTAGAAAAAATAATGAAATGTTCAAGAGGGTGTTCCAATATGAATTAAAATCATGCAGCCCAAGAGCTTTCTTAAACATCATTAATAATCATTTAAAAATAAAACAAAAAATAGATTCCTCACAATGATATAAAGATACATAAAACATCAACAAAATAATTTAACATAATTTAAGAGTCCTATAGCAAGAAAAGTCCTGAGTCAATGAAAAGAGAAATTAAATTATGTTAAGTGAAATAATCCAGGCACAGATAGAGAAATATCACATCCTCACTCGTAAGTGGGAAGTAAGATGAAAGAAAGAAAGAAAGAAAGAAAGAAAGAAAGAAAGAAAGAAAGAAAGAAAGAAAGAAAGAAAGGAAGGAAGGAAGGAAGGAAGGAAGGAAGGAAGGAAGGAAGGAAGGAAGGAAGGAAGGAAGGAAGGAAGGAAGAGACCACAATAAAATGTTGAACTTTCAGAAGTAGAGAAAAGACCTATATTTACTAGAGATGGGAAAGGGGAAGGGGGAAGGGTGTTAGGGAGTAATTGGGTAAGGGACACAAAGAATAATTACAATTTATAATGATGAACAAGCTATGTGATGATAATATAGATTTGGTCCCCACATACTGTACACAAATACTGATAGTCAACTCTGTACCCCTATAAACTTGTATAATCAATTATGTTTCAATTCAAAAATAAAATTAAAATTTTTTTAAAAGGAAAAGAGGAGTTAGTACTTGGAAATACAATATTATAAAGACATTCATGCTTCCCAAATTAATGTATAGGCTTCATACAATTTTAAAATGTCTTATCTCTCTTTTTGGAATTTGAACAAATAAAACTAAATGTCAAATAAAAAAGCAGAAAAAGTTTCAACAAGAAAAGTAATAGTAAAAGCATATCACACAGCTACACTAAACAAAGCGTACTATTTATGAAAGAATCAAAAACAGAAATACTGCAGATAGTCATACAACTAGGAAGTAGACATAGGCATTTGTCATGATAGGAACACCACTCAATATCTGAAAGAGGCAAAGCCAAATGTACTGCTTCAAGGAAGCTTTATGCTGATCAGGTACAGATTCTGAGCAGAGCAGAGTTCTGATCTTAAACAAAATTTTGGAAAGCAAAGAGTTCAGAAGTGGGTGAACTTCCAGAAGCACCATCTGTAGAAGCCAAGTTTAGACTCTTGTTGGTTGGTTGGCATACAAATGCATGTCTTGACAAATGCATGAGTCCATCTTTGATTGGCTAATTTTCAAACTCAAGGCTGTGACATTTATTGGCTGGCTTACAAAAGCCTGTTCACTGAAGTAAGTTAGTGTTGATTGATTGATCAGCTTTAAAACTGGGTTTAGTGACTACTTGTTGCCATGGCTACAGAACAATTCGTCTTTTCCTAATTTTGCAGAAACTGTTTTATTTTCTTTCTGTTTTTGTCCTCACTCAGCCAAAGCTGCAGGAGAGATTATCAGGATTGTTCATATCTTCACAACAGGTGTTCATTCTTCTTGAAGGTGAAACTTTGTTTATGGACATATGATTTTCAGTTTACATTGATCAGCACGATTTTATCCTGCTTTTTCTTCAATTGTTTGTAGAATCATGAGTCAAGACAGTGACTGCCCAGAAGCATTTACGATTCTGGGTAACAGACATAGAATAACAGTGAAACAAATAAAGCAGAAGTTGCATATTTAAAAAGAAGGAGAGAGCATAAGTCCCAACAATTCCCTGGGTATATGTGAAATACCCAGATTGCCTTTTTTTCAGCTTCGCTATAGATTGTTTTTCTCATGTATAGCAATGGTGTGGATTCCTCCTCAGTGAGCCAAAAGAAAATCTATGGATATTTTATTATCCATAACTACTTCAATTAAGGAATTTAAACTGGTCTGTTATACCTTCAGGACTTGGGTCATACTATTGACTCTGTCAGCCAACACATTTTGTTGTTGGCAACACAGGGAACACATTTTTGATGACCCCTTTGAATTATTTAACTGTTATGGAGGGAGTCATTATCATAAGGACTCTTTTCCAAACAACAACAACAAAAAAGGGGGTGGTGGGGTTTTATCCCTTTGGACTTTCTGTAGAGAAATATAGTCCATGAAGGGTGTTCTGTAGTTACATCCTTGAAATAGCTTAACTCAGTTTTGACAAACTATGGCCTGCAGAGCAAACCTGGACCACAAGCTGAGTGGTTTCGATACTTTAATAAGTTTGGAGAAAGAAAAAGAAAGAGGAGCAGAAGCAGGAGGCGGAGGGACAACAGAGACTGTGCGTGGCTCATAAAGCCTGCATTATGTACTGTCTTTCCTTTACAGAAAATGTTTACAGACCCCTGGCCAAATAGCCAGATTAATGCAAAGACATTTTACTTAAAGCCTAGACTTAGGCAAGTCATCAATATTAGTAAGGGAAACATGGTAGACTAAGTCAGAAGTGCAGTAACTTTAAGCCAGTGAAGGAGTATGACCAAAACTGTAATAAGCAAGAGTACACCAAGATGAGTGTGACAGACTAGTAGAATCTTGTTCTGATGGTCTTGGGCAGAAGCTTCTTACTTCATATGATCATCAGCTGGCTCCAAGGTCCTTGTGTTAGCTGTCAACCTCTGAGCTTCACCTACTTCTAGAGACTCATTGGAGAACTTCAGTTTAAGATGTCTAATGGTTGTAGCTTTCCCGATATGTTAAATTCCTTTCATTTGTCCAGAAGATTGGAAGTGGTGATGACAGATTTCTGAGTAAGTGGCAAAGCCTTGAAAAATTTAAAAGTGTGGATAACCGTTTCAGTTAGAAGTGCTTCATCTAACTGGATAGGTAAGTTGGAATGTCTTAAGTAGAAAACACAATAGCATTTTAGCCATTGCAAATGTTGAGAAGGGAAAAATGCTTAAATGCATCCAGAAGAACAAATCTACTATTTAGATTTACATATTTATAACTCATTCAGGGAGGCAACTGCATAAAATCTCTTTGAAGCTAACTGAAGTGTCCTTTGGGCATGAAGCCAGTCCGTGTTCTACCACTGCAGCTTTTCCAGATCAATTTAGCTACAGACGGAGAATGAACTGGCTATGTTCTGTGCCATCCAACAACAACAACAAAAAAGTGTCCAATCAAGGTTTAATATTCTGGCAAATTTGTCCCTATATGATATTTTGTTTCATGGAAGATTTTTTTCAAGTGAATATTTGAGATTATATTTGGTGCTACCAGGTGGCTATTCAGGTTTTGCCAGATCTTACTCTTATAAATCATACCACCCAATCATTTCTAAAATTTCTTTTCTGAATTTGGCAGGCTGTATTGTATGTATTTATGATGGAATCTTTGAACTTCTTGACGTATTTATTGTTTTTGTTGTTGATTTATATAAAGCACTTTTATAGGGACGTCCATCACAACAGTTTGTTCAGCGTGATGGTTGTTGAAGTATTTCTATAGTATTTTTAAACTATTTCTATATTGTTTATAATTTATTTTAATAGAATGCTCAAAGTATTTTACAAGATCTGAGTTTAGTCCACTACTTTCTATAGCACCTTTTTTCTGTTTCTACTTTTTATATAGCTTTATTGATGTTTAATTCACATAAAATTCATCTATTTTAAGTATACAATTCAATGGCTTTAAGTAGATTTATTGAGTTTTATAATTATCGCCATAAGCTGGTTTTAGAACATTTCTAATAATCCATGAGTCTCTACTTTTTTGACAGCAACTATTTTAGGGTAGCATCATGACATCTATTCATTAGTGTATTTGCTGTTTATTATTAAAAAGTACCTAAGAAAGTTTTTTAAAAACGATTTTTCTTCAGCATTTTAAATAAGGGGATTATTTAAAAACATACCACCCACTAGCTTTATATTTATTCTCATGTTTTAGTAATTCCATATGCCATAGAGAGGGTCACACAGATCAGCCGTTAGAACAATTTGGCTTCTAGTAAGAAATTAGATTTTACAAGAGAAACTAGACTATTTAAAAATCAAGTCTGGTATTTTCCTGTTTTATATTATAAACGTAAGACCCATCAACAAAAAATATTAAGTTAACATTTGGTATTAGAGTGTCTAAAAATTCTGCTCTGCATACAGATACTTTTTGAAATAAAGAAACATAATGATAAATTCTCCTTCATTGAGTAAGGGTTATAGAGTTGCTGGATTAACAGTGTTATACCAGTGGGTGTACAAAGAGAGAGTAACAATAATTCGTCATTAGTTCATCAACTAGTATAAAAATGTTGGATGGTTTCCAATAGCAGTAAGGATTTCTACATGTGGTAACATTAGATTTATAGGCCAAGTACAAGTTCTGAAGGTACTTTCACTGATTTAGTTAAAGCCTGTAATTGCTCTGAGGTAAGGAGGCTGAACATTGGCTACTGAATTAAGAAATGGATATTCATAGGCAAGGGTTCTTCAATGTGACCATGTTATTAAATTATACTGAGCTTCGTGTCATCTGCAATCCCTAAAATTGATTAATATGATCCAGAATTGCTAGTGCCCTGTGTACCTGGAATAAACAAATGAAAATCCTCACTGGAGGAAGATAACATTATCCTACTTATCAAATTATCACATTTTCAAAGATAATGTTTAGACATAAAAATAACCAGTTTTATGAGGAGATAAGACAAAATAAACATGATATTCTTCATCATGTATTAGAGTATGAGTGTAATATTCAAGAATAAAAATTACAACAGAGAACTTGAAGTTATAAAAACTGACTTTGCAAATAGAAAAAAGTAAAACAAACAGAAATTCTAAAAGGAAGAGCTGAAGTTAAGAAATCAATGAATGAGGGCTGAATGGTTAGCGCAGAGTGCTGATAACACCAAGGTCCAGGGTTTGATCCCTGTACTGGCCAGCTGCCAAAACCAAAAAAGAAGATTAAGAAATCAATGAATGGAATATTAAACACGGTTTAAGAGACATAGGCCAGAAGAAATTGCTAAGAATGAAACTCTGAGAGACAAAAGAATAAAAAATATGAAATAAAGTGTAAGAGACATAAAGTATGCAAGGAAGAGGATTAACACTCATGTGATTGCAGTTTCAGAAAGAGAGTAGAAAAACTGCCCTAAAAACAATGTTTGGAGAGGTGGGGGTTAAGAATTTTCCAAAATTAAGAAGGGCCTCAACCCACAGATTCAAAGATCCCATCGAATGAAAAACTGGATAAATAAAAATAAAAGCATAGTTAGACACATTGAATCAGATCCAAAACCAACTAGAAAGTGTAGCAAGAAGGAAAAAACAGACATGTTACTTTTAAAAACCCAAAAATTAGGTAGAAAATTGACTCCTCTAAAGATACAATGAAACAATAAAGGTAGCTTTAGAGTGTTAAAATAACTACAACCTCAAGAGAACTCCTCAAATTCAACAAAAATAAATTAAAATAAATTTAAAATGGAAAAGGGATTTAAGTAGCACTTTACAGAAAAAATCCAAATAGCCATAAAGTCCTATAGCAATCAAGAAATGCAAATTAAAATCATAATTATATATAAATGTGTGTATGTATGTGTATGTACATGTGTGTGTGTGTGTGTGTGTGTGTGTGTATATATGGCTATATAGCTATAGAAGAGAGGAAATTGAAAATGGATGACAATATCAAATATTGGCTAGAACAGGAGGGTAAGTGGTATCACCACTTTGAAGAAGACTTTGAAATTATCAAATAAAGTTGAAGATACACCTAACCCGTGATCTGGTAGTTCCATCACCGAGAGAAATGTATACATATGTGCACACAGAGACATGTGGAAGGATGCACACAGTAGAAATATTTGTAATACCCACAAATGGGGGGGAAAAGAGCCCAAAGCACATAAATACAATATGGCATGTTCACTCAATAAAATACAATATATCAAAGATGAGGAAAATACAACAATTACACGCAACTACACAGACGATTGAAAAAGTAAGTGGAAGAAACCAAACATATAATATAAACAGTATGATTCCATTTATATTAAGCTCAAAATCAGGCAAAACTAAACTACAGTAGTATTTGGGATGCACATAGGGGTGTTAAAAGTATTCAAAAAAGCAAGTAAAGCATTATAATAAATTTGGGATAGTGAATATATTTAGGGCAAAAATAGGAATAGACATAAATGCTAATAATAGAGGAATGCTCTAAGAAATTAAAGAAGCAACTATGAAAAGGAATATCTTATAGGCATTAATAGTCATGTTCTCAAAATATTCAACAGCATGAGAAAATGTTCATAAGATAAACAAACACGAAAATGAGAATATACAGAACATGTTTCAATTATTTGAAAAATATAGTTACACACTAAAAGAGTTTGTGTTAGTGATAGTGTTAGGGTTAGGGTTAGCATAAAACACATATAATATACACATGGTTCAAAGAAAAGATGGGAGAAAAATATAGCAAATGTTCATTTGTGGATATTGGGATTACCATAGATCTTATTTTTTTACTTTTTTCTTTTATAAATATTACATTTTTCTATGATTTGTCATTTTTAAATCTATGATATGCTATTGATGAAAGAGAAAAGTTTTACAGTTCATTTCACCATCTTCAGATATCGCAAACAGATGAAAACAATTCATGGCTATGCAGTTCTATATAAGTAAGAAACCACAACTTTTCTTAGCGATTTATTGCAAAGGCTAATATCTTAAATTTTATTTAAATTTTAAATTTCTGAAATCTGTCTTGGATTGAGCACCCTTAGGACAGGCTGTACATAGTAATTTATGTATTCATACTTGGCTGTGTAATTATTTGAGCACTTATAAACTTTCCTCTGTTAATATTAATACATTTTAATAGTATAAGATGGTAGCTAAACTTCACTTATGTAAATACCATTTTGTTATTTAAACAGAGAAATACTGTAATTTGTCTCAGATGTACAAGGTACTTCAAAAAGTTTGCAGAAAAATGGAATTCAAAGATAATATGACTCTTTCCACGAACTCCAACCCTCGTATTATTGCTGCAGCCTGGAAAGCAAATAGGTTGGAGGCAGGTGGTCTTTGTCTGTTTAGCCCATAGGAAGATAAAGCACTTTATCCAGTGCAGTACCCACTCCAGTCTCATGAGCAGAGAGTCCTACAAATTCCTATCTTTAGAGCATAGAATACAATTTCCAAATTCAAAAACAAATCTTGTGAAAAACTCTAAAGAAATTATTTAAAATTAAATTGCAAATTTTGTTGTGTACCTTTGAATGAATATAGTTACAAACCCACACAAATGAAATAAACCCAATTTTACAGTGAAAAACTGTTAATGGATAACTTTTGATCTATATCAATTTAACTCTTCCCTCTGCAAAAAGTGCATTCAGTTTAAAACAATAAATCACTTTATATCACACAGTGGACATGTTAAGAAGATATAATGTGCTCCTATCTCAGAAGTAAAAACAAAACCTAGAGATCAGATTAGCTAAAATCAATGACAAGCATAAACCTGACCATAATTCTTTTTTTCTTTTTTGGATGCATTGCCTGTAGGGCAGGCACTCTATTTTTTTTTTTTAAATATTTTAACATTTATTTGTACAAAACTATGCTATCTACCCTAACTGAATCATTATGCAGTATTTGCATGTATTGAAACTACATACTGTACCCTATAACCATAATTCTTAAATGAATATTTTGCTGTCCAAAAAAATGTTTGTGTAGAAAGAAAATATAAATAGAAAAATTAACAGCATGTGATAAAGAAAAGGGAAAGATAGATATATCTTCTTTTTCTCCAACTATTTTCTATTTTTTCTTCCCTTGAATGTAATGGGATTCAACTGTGTCACTTTATTCAAGGAAGGTCAAGTCATTCCACAATTTATCTTTTTTAACTGAGGATAAATAATCCATTCCTGAAGTTTTCCAGTGAAAATCACAATAACTTCTCTTGGCTCTTCTGCCTTCTGACACAAGTCAAGCAAATAATGAAGTAATATTTTTAAGGAGCTAGCATGTGGAAGAGAATTGAGTGGATTTATCATGTAAGGTCTGCACTCCCATCATGGGAGGACCCAGAGGACACATCTTTTACCATGACTATGAAAAATAGATTTTTAAGAGGAGACCCAGCATCCCTAAAGAGTTCAATGGTTGCTTGTCTCTGTGTCAGAAATTACAGTGGGAACTGCTACTCTCAAAATGGGAACTCTAAATACAGTGGGGATAATGGAGTCCCAGGGTGGCAGGGTCCAAGTGCAGCATTTAATTGCCAAAGACAGGGTGGACAGAATAATCTGACTTGCAGAGATTTATGGTTTTGACAAGTTGATCAAGGTGTCCCTAAAAAACATATAGATTGGAAGCCTATTAAATTTCTACTTGATCTGTACAAACAGAAGTTTTCTGGATCTAGTGAACAGAGGTCTAACTTGTGTCATCAAAATACAGAGTCATGACCTCTCAAGGAATTCCCAGACTTAAGCCAGTTTACACACACAGAATTCTTGAATAAACAGGAAGTCACATTTCCTTGAGGAAGAAACTTCCTACACTGCCAGAATCTGAACTGCTCATTATTCTCCCAGCCCTCTTCAAAGGGGCCCATGGCCATTTACCAGGGTGGCTGTGCATAGGAAAATGGGGAAAAAATCAGACTTTTCAGGGATTACTGGACATTGGCAGACTGACACTACTAATTCCTTTAGACCCAATTTATATGTCATTGTGGTCCACCAGTCAGAGTAGGGGTTATGGAAGCCACACAACTGATGAATTTTTAGCTCAGATCCATCTCACGATGGGCCTGGTAGGTCCCCGAACCCATCCTGTGGTTATTTTACCACTTCCAAAATGTGTAAATGAAATAGACATACTCAGCAAATGGCAGAATCCCCACTTTGGTTGCCTGTCCTATGGAATAAGGGCTATTATGGTAGTAAAGACCAAGAAGAAGCTACTAGAACTGCTTCAATCTACAAAAACAGTAAATCAAAAGAAATGGGCATTCTTGGAGGGATTGCAGTGATCAGCTCTACTACCCAGGGCTTGAAGGATGCAGAGGTGGTGATTCCCACCACATCCCCACTAAATTTGAGTGTTTGACCTATGCAGAAAATAGATGGATCTTGGAAATTGACCATGGATTATTATAAACTTTATCAGGTGGAAATGCAGCTGCTGTTCCGAATGTGGTTTTGTTGCTTAGGCAAACACAAACTATGGTACCTGGTATGCAGCCAATGATCTGAAAAATGCTCACTTTCTCTATTCTTGTTAGCAAAGGAATAGTTGCAAAGATCACTAGATTCAGTCTGTCAGCATTACATCAGGAGTATCAACTCTCCAGTCCATGCCATAATGTACTCAGCAGGGACCTCAATCACCTTTTTCTTCCACAGGACCTCACACTGGTCCACTATATTAATGACATTATGCTGATTGAGTGTGATGAGCAAGAAATAGCAACTGCTCTAGATAAATTGGTAAGGCATTTGCATACCAGAGGGTGAGAAATAAATCTGACAAAAATTCGGGGCCCTTCAACCTCGTGAAGTTTCTAGAGCTCTAGTGGTATAGAGCATGTCAAGATATCCCTTCTAAGATGAAGGGTAAGTTGTTGCATCTGGCCTCTCCTACAGCTAAGAGAGAGGCACAATGCCTAACATGTTCCTTTGGATTTTGTAGGCAGCATATTTCTCATTTGGGTGTGTTACTCTAGCCCATTTACCAAATGACCCAAAAATCTGCTAGTTTTGAGGGGCCCAGAACAAGAAAAGTCTCTGCAACCAGTCCAGACTGCTGGGCTACTTGGATCATATCATCTCAGAAACCCAATGATGACTGAAGTGTCAGTAGCACATAGAAATGCTGTTTGCAGACGTTTGCAGACCCCTATAGGTGACTTGCAGTGTATAATTTTGAAGCAAAGTCCTGATATCCTCTGCAAATAACTACTCTTTTTAAGAAACAACTTTTGGCTTGATAGTGGGCCTTAGTAGAAACTGAAAACTGAAACAGGGGCCACCAAGTAACCATGCAACCTGAGCTACCTAGTATGAACTGAATGTTGTCTGACTTACCAAGTCATAAAATTGGGCATGTGTGGCAGTACTCCATCATCATATGGAAGTGGTTTATATCAGACTGGATTCAGGTTGGCCCTGAAGGCACAAGTAAGTTATATGAGGAAGTGACCCAAATGCCTGTGTCCCCTCCTTCTGCTACATTAACTTCTCTTATCCAGTCTACACTTATGGTCTCATTAGGAGTTCCCTATGACCAGTAGCATATTGTGCAAACATCGTGTCTCTGCCCAATATGCAGCCATAGCACCACATCCCTTACTGGAACATTCCTGAAGGACACTGGTGAAGGGAAATCCTCACAGTGGCAGAACTTCAAGCAGTACACTTGTTTATTTTTATGAGAAAGAGAAATGGCCAGAGATAAGAGTCTACACTGATTTGTGTGCAGTGGCCACTGGTGTGGCTGGAGAGTCAGGGACTTAGAATAAACATGATTAGAAAGTTAGTGCAATGCTTGTTGAATTAATAAACATTTACTGAAAAAAAGAAATGAGTGAATTAATAAATGATGATTACAGCTGCAGAAATTTATAAACTGTACATCATGGCAGAGAATTTTTACAAATCTCCACTTTCTGTAGATTTAAAATAATTAAGCAGATGCTTGCATTTGTTAACTGCAATTTCACTTTGTTTCTCCCAAAATGATGCTCTTAAGAACTAAAATGAAATGACTTGAGGATGAGGATGATTTGCTCTTTAGTAAACATCTCTATAGAAGAGTAGGCTCTTACTTTTTTGAGTACTTGGCAACCTCCTCAAGACACAGGAACAGAAAAACTCCTGAGAGCTCATCAGTCCCACTATTTGCTTCTCGTGTACTTCCTGGTTTCATTCTAACAACTAAGAGAAATCACGATGAGATCCTACTGCTGAAATTGTTCCAGGCATCGGGTGGCACATATTTTAGGGGAGGTGGAGGATATATGATGTGGAATGATTTTTTTACAATAAGAGGAGCAAGACAAGAAAAAAAAAAGGATGATGTAAAGAGAAGAAAAAGGGGCAGAAGAAATGCTTTGGACTTCTAAAGGTAAGTTGGGGGATACTGATGACAAAGCCATCAATGAATATGGGGAAAAGGAGAAACCAAAGAAGGTTAAAGTTCTAGCAACTACTTTCTCAGGAAATATGTATCATTAGAATAGCTTTAAATACTATGCCCAATAGTGAGAGAGAAAATAGATTAGTATAGTACAATTAGGGAAGCAATCAGGGTAGAAGTTACTGAATTTCATCTGCCCAAATCAGGCAAAATTTTGAAAGTTGATGAAAAAATATTTAAGAGATTGCCTTGAACTCAGAGGATTGTGAAATCTCCCTCTTCAGGTTATGGACTTGGAGGATTCTATTTTCAGAGCAGCTATAAAATGTTCCCATTTGAGTGGGAGAAGGTGGCTCTGCATATCTGCAGACCAAGGTCTCATATTTCCATCACAAAGGTCTGGCAAAATGGGGAAGTTTTTTAAAATGGCTGCAGATTCTTTGACATTCCTCCCATCAAGAGGTGGTCTATATCCCTTTCCCTGGAATCTGGGCAGAGTTGTGACTGCTTTGTTCGTTAGAATACCACACAGTGACGTTCTGTAATGTTTGAGGGTAGGTTGTAGAAGACCATGCAGCTCCTTTGGAATGCTTGCTCTCCCTCGGGAAATTCCCTCTCAGAACCCAGCTACCATACTGAGAGAAGCCCAAACCACATGAAAGAGCCGTGTGTGGGTACGTTGATCAGCCGTCCCAACTGAATCCAGCCTGAACATCACCCAAGACTAGACACCACATGAGAGTGAAGTAGCCTCCAGGTGGTTTCTACTTACAGCTATTTTAGTCTTCAGAGCTGAGGCCCCAGACATTGTGCTATCGTGGAGCAGAGATAAGTCACCCCCTCACCACTAGAATCCAGGAGCATACTAAAATGCGTTTCATACCACCAGCTGGGAGTAGCTTGTTACCCAGCACAGACAACAGACCCAGAAAGATAAGCTCAACCCATTGAGCAGATGTACCTATTTCTGCCAGGATGGTAATGCCATTAGTTTGGGGATAATATCTTTAAAACTTTTGAAATAATATACCTATTGCCTTAGTAGGTATTTTCAACCTTGGAATGATTTAAAAGTAAATAGTTGATAAAATAAACCAACCCCATAGTATTAAAATTCTGTTTTAAATTCAGCATGAATACATTCATAATTGATACTTTTTGTATATATTGAGATTCTGACAGGTTAGCCTTGTAATTCCACTTTAAAATAGGTAATTGAATAGTTAACTTTAAATATATAATCTTAAAGTAAAAGGTACATAAAGAGTTTAAATGTTTAGGGGAATTTAAGTAACTAAGTTGTAAATTAGACTCTGTTGAAGGGTATTTAATCTCATCAACTTTAGTTAATTGTTCATTGAACTTTAATTAAGAAAAAAGGGTAGGTGACTGTTCTCAGTTTATTATTAAAATTTAAATATCAATTAAAAAAACACTGAATATGAATTTAAAATGCAAGTAATTCTAAACAATCTTTACATGCTCAAAAATATGCTCTTCTCATGGACATTTAAAAATGCACATTTATAAAGATTTTGGGAGGAAAGGGTATAAAAAGATGGAAAAAGAAAGAGAAAAGGGGCAGAGGCCTAACAATTTTCTACACAGGACAAACACCAAAGTTGGAGCAGCAGAGAAAGACCAGCTTCTTGCAACACACACAGGAGGTTATTCGCACCTTCTGAGAAATGGGCTGAATGGCTCACTCTGATTCTTACCAGAAAAATGATAACCCTATTCCAACAATGAGCAAGCGTAATTGTTGGTAATTCCACATTATATGAAAGCAAATATTTCAGGCTGCAAATTTCCCTTATTTATTCATGAGTACAAATTAAAAGCATCTGTTCATCAGCCTTTTCTAGATATAAAGACACTTGAGTCATCATGCACTCATCTACTCATGCACACTGCATACTGTGTATTCAAGACAGTTGACAATATTGGATACTAAGCGCTAGTATTTCATAAATAAGGATGAAGGAACGAGAGTTTTTAAAAGAAAGGTTGTGAGAATGATAGTTATACCAGAATTCTAAGGAGAATTGTTCCAAAATCAGATAAATTTCTTAAGAGTGTAGACCAAAATGTGAAAACACAATGGATTAAAGACATCTCTTAGCATATCTTTTATTATCTTTTGATGAAATGATCTCACCTCCTATAATCTCTCAATATAGCTTTTACTTGCTCACCCATAACTGTTTTTTCTGAGTTAAAAAAATTCTCCTAATTCATCTTATGTTGTGGAGACCCAAACTGAATACTACTGAGCAACCAGCTAAGTTTTGAGCTGAAATTTAACATAAAAGTTAAATTAAGAAAATTAAGAAATAGAACAAAGTGCTATGCAAACAAAATACTCCATGCCGAAACCAAGAACAGGTATACAATCCAAATACTTATTTGGGGGGAAGGGGGTGGACTTAGAATTATAATAGAAACCTGAGGTGACAGAGCACAAAATTGTAAACACAATTTTAAGATGTTGTTTCTCTTTGTAGAGATCATGCAAAGTAATTATTTAAAAAATAAAATTAATGCTGTAAAGTATAATTGAGAAAAATATCTCTAAATGCCCAAGGACAAAGAGTTAATATTTTAGGAACTCTCCCTAAACTCACTACAGGCATAGGAAACATGGAGGCGATGGCACCCAGATGTGCACAGCCGCCTTCCCCGCCCGCTGTTCCCCCATCTCCCACCCGCCAGCCATTAAAGAGCAGACCTCAGTCCCTTCAGCACTTGCCACAAGAAATGTAATCTCATGTAGCATTTAATTTTAATACTTGTAATATTTTAAATATGTATGAGAAAGAATCACATCACACACCATCCACCAAATCACCTCCATCTGACTCCAGATTTCCATGAAGTTTTCCTGTCCAGGGGCCCCCTAGCTCTCTCCCACTCCTGCCCTTTTCCATCCTTTCCCCACACTGTGCATAGTTTCACTGTCTCCTGTTTTGTTGTTTTGTTAAAAGAGAAACTTTAGACAGAATAAATTTAGCAGAGTTCATATGAGCAAAGAATGATTCATGAATCAGGCAACACTCAAAACTAGAAGAGGTTCACAGAGCTCCACTTCAGCAGCTGAGCAGCAAGCTTTTATAGGCTAAATGGAAGCAAAGTACAGAAATTACTTTATCGGCTACAGACAGGCAGTTGCCTTAGTTGGGTATGGTTCTATGGGAGGTCTCTGATTATATAACCAATCAGCTAAGGCTCAGGTTTGGCGGGGCGGGGGGGGGGGGTTATTTGTTTGTTCGTTTGTTTTAATCAGTCACAAGAAATGCCTCCAAACCTGACAACCTCAGCCTAGTAGACTTCCTGCTTAACTTTATATCCATCCTCCACAACTCAGTCGTGAGGAGCAATTCAGCCTTATGTTCATATCTGCCTCTGAGTTACTCCTAGAAAGTAATTAGCATGATAGAGAGATGTTTTTGTTGCATCTCCAGGGTCTAGGAAATTGCAAGGCACTGGGATGTCTAGACTGTGTCTTCTTCCACGGATTTTCTTCTGGGCAGGAGCATGGTCGGGTGAGAGCTCAGCCCTGTGCATCACCTCCTCTGTGCAAGGGAAGATGGGTGATGTGCATGCCACTCATAGTTCCTCCCTGCATCAAAATATCTCTCTGTTTTCCAAGTCTAATTTTTGGAGGGTCCAAGTTGGACTCTCCTCATTGGTAAAGTCCATCACAAGATACCTATTCTCTTAACAACAGTAACAACAAAATGGACAGCAATTCTGCTCCACAGAGTGCTAGGCTGTAAGATGTTCATTTGTTAGGTTTTACCTGAATCTTGCCTAAACATACCAGGTTAGGCTCCAGAGGGTGCACTCCTGGGGTAACTTGCTTGACATCACATGTAAAGGTCTTCTGTTATTCCTGTGGAAGGAAGTGCTGCATCAAAGAGGGTAAGCTAAAAGCTTCAATGTATATTGCAAATTAGTTTCTAGAACAATTGTATCTATTTTTAATCTCACCTATGTTATATGAGAAAATATGTTTTTCCATACCCTTGCCTACACCGGGTATTGTCTTTTTTCGGTATTGCCTATCAGATAAGTAAAAACTAATGTCACATTAGCATAGTGATGTATATTACTTTAACTGCTAGAATGTTTGGACATTAGTTCAAGTGTTTACTGCTATTTATGCTCCTCTTGCTCATTTATTTATTAGAGCATTTTAAATTCATTTACATGAACCCTTAGCTATATGCATATTGAGAATAGTAATATTTACCTATCAAATGTTATGTGGATAATTTTTCCCAGTTCATCATTCGCTTTTCAGTTTTATTCATGGTATATTATACCAGTCAGAACCCAGCTTTTAAAAAATTAATTTAATCAAATTTATCATTATTTCTTTTTATGGTTTCTTGATTTAAAGAATTTTTAAAAGCCTGAGGTAGGAAAATAAGACAATCCTCTAGTTTTAGGGTATTCATTGCTCAAAAATATTCATTTCAAAGCTGTTTTTAATAGTCAAAAATTGGAAGCCCTCTAAGAACCACTGGTGGGGAATATTTACCTAATAATTTTTTATTCAGTATACTTCCATTAAAATAATTACTGTGACACAGCACAGCAAAGATAGCATGGGCAGGATTGCGTAATGGTTCACAGTGATCCCTGAATCCAGACTTTCGGCAACTTACTTAACTTCTCTGAGCCTTAGTTTCCTCATCTGTGAAATGGGGATACAAAGCTGTCTCCCGGGGCTGCTGTGGTGGCAACTGGGATAATGCACATGAAGGATTTCGCACAGAGCCTGACGCATCATTTCACTCAATGCATAAGCTGTTTATACTTGAAAAGATAAAAGTGGAAAAAACAAAAGTAACAGTAACCACTGTGTTAAAATAGCAAGTTAAATTTTGTTTTCAAAATTGTCATGTTATCGTATTATTTCAATAAATTTTTTTTTTAAAGTAAATATGCTTATGTGTTTTACTTCCAAAGAAGCATGCACCTAAGACACTGGGGTTACCTTCAAAAGAGCAGATGGATTAATTCAGTGCAGCGGGAATAATGATTGTGGTGATGGAGGAGTGAGTTGTGAGAAATGATTAAAGATAAAGATTATGTCTGGTGTTGCTAAGTAATGGCTGAGGGGGGACTAATAATTGACTACAAAAATGTGACAGGAAAAATACTGAACAGGCAGAAAGAATTATTTAATCAGGTTGAGGACAGGCTAACCAGAAGAGTGTAAAGGAGAAAAGAAAAATTTACTCTAAATGGGAGAGAAAACTTTCTGACAGTAAAAATTATTATACAAAAAAAATCTTCCAAGAAAAGTGATGAAAGCGCATCCCTAGGGATATCTAAAATAAGGTTGGATAGAAACCAAGAAAATGTATATGACAGAGAATCACAGTGCTTTGATTCAGTGCTAGCTTCCATCTCTGATTTCATAGCAGCCTTGGAAAAAAATAGGTCACTCAGTCGTGGCCGCCGATTAAAATGTGGCTCAGGCAGCCACATGTTGGGGCAGTTTTGAAGTGTATTGTTTCCATGCTAGGCACAAAACTGACCTGAGTCAATGTCTGTGCCACAGTGTGGCTGTCACATATGTGGTGGGGGAGGGGGAGGAGGCTCTCAGCAAACATTCTGTTGCTGAACCAAAAGTTATACACCAGTCAACCAGTTCCTGAATCACAGAGTACTATAGCTCAAGGGACTTGATCTAACCACTTCCTTTGAAGATAATGGTTAGGGCTACTTACTGGGGATGTGCCGTATATCAAACAGTGTGTTAGGTGCTTTGCCAATGTGATTACACTGGATTCTCACACAGTCTTGGAGGGTAGCTATTGTTACACACACTTTTTTAAAATGAGAGAACAAAGGCTTTGTCCCAAGGTCACAGAGCAAGAAAGAGCTGAAATGAGGATTCCAATCCAGGTAACAGGTATTTCTCAAGCCTGTGCTCCTTCATCTATACCCAACTGTCTCAATAGACAAGAAGGGAAGTGACTCACGGAACATCAGACAGTCCAGTTTTAGAGCCCAGACTGTATCTTGGAATCCTTGTTCTTGGCCTCGATCCTTACACCAAATTCGGTTCTCCATCTTCTTGGGTCCTTGCTCCATTCTCTTACTATATTCTCCTTTTGACAAGGAGCAGAAGAAGGAAGAAAACTATATTTTTAATGTTGTAAACTGGGAATGGGAGAAATATCCATATGTGAATTTAGACTTTTGATTCTTTAGGTGGTTTTATTCAATACCAAAATTCGTTGTTTCATTCACCTTCAATATTCTACCTTATAAAAGTTCTCTGAATCCAGAAAAATAGCTTATTCCTTTTATAGTAAGACTCATTGTACATGTATATTGGATATGTGTTTTGCAATCTAATAATCTAAAAGAAGTTGAACAATTAAAATAGGAATAATAATGTCTGCAAGATGCTTTACTTTTGCCTTTCCTTACATATATTTGTAATATTGCTTTATTATTGTTTTCAAAACAAAAAAAGTAAGAACAAAAATTTGTATTATACAAATAATCTGTACTATGAGCTATGAATTTATTAGTGCAATTATCTATTTTTAGTTTTTCTATTAATAGGTTATATTCTTTCCTGTCTGTATTCCTCAATCTAATAAAGTTAGTTAATAGCGAAACATTCAGAAATGAACTCATTAAATAACCTTGAGCAATCAGGACCTAACCAAATAGCCACAAGAATCTGAAGATTTCTGTCACCTAGAAACATTCAGGCTATCCTCAGCTCACTAGAATTGTCTCACCACATATTATCCATATCTTTCTTTTTTGTATCATCTTCCTATATGTGAAACTAATTATGTGTGGAAGAAGAAATCTACATGTCTTATCCATTCCTCCAAATCCTAAGAACTATATTGAAAAAAAGCAAAATCTTGTACAATGATATAGTTTCTAGTAGTACTTAATGCATTGAAAGAGGAAATGTAATGGGGTTTGAGAAGAATGGAGGTTGGTGGAAATATTGTTTTTACTCTCTTTATGCTGCACACAAAAGCATCATCTGCAAGGAAAAAAACACCTCTTATTGTCCGTAGAGGTAGCTCTTCTCTGCCACACTGTGCCTGAAGTACACATGACTCAGTGGTTCCACCTGCACTGGCCACTGGAAGAAACTGTAGGAATCACTTACAGCTGTACCCTATTCAGAGGCGTTGCCTATAACACAGATGTAAATGTTGAAAATAGGAGCAGGTTGGGTTTCCTTTTTTTCCTAGCAGCCTTATACAAATTTTAAATGTGCACCTAGAGGTGGCCACACAAAGCAACACCCACACATGAAATTTTGATATGTTGCACTTTGATTTTTATCTCAAAGCACTCTCTTTTTTCCCTGATTTTTCTTTTTACCCATTGTTTATTTAGGAGAGTGTTGTTTAATTTCCACATATTTGAGAGTTTTCTAAATTTCTTTCTGTTATTGTGGTCAGAGAACATATTTTCTATGATCTTAGTCTTTTTAAATGTATTAAGATCTGTTTTGTGGCCCCCTACAAAAAGATACATGATTTTTTCCATGAACTTTTTGACATACTCTCATATATATAATGCATTAAATATTTGATGTGAGCATAAATATACATGTAACAACTAAAAAAATTAAGAGCTAGTATTATTTATTTAGACTTTACTATGTGCCAAGTACGGTGCTAAGTCTTACATGCATTCTTTCAGATAATCCTCACCAGTCAGAGGATGTTGATAGGTACTAGAATTATCCCTAATTCACATATAAAGAATCTGAAGCTTAAGCAGGTTGAGTAAGTTATAGAAGGTCATGCAGCTTATAAGTAACAAAAGCAAAACTTGAACAAAAATTATAAGCCATGCTTTTAACCACTAAAGTACATGGCCACAAAGTTTTTATATTAATTTTATTTATTCCTAAGTAGGAATTAAGAACTGAGAAACATTCTTTGAGAAGATGCTGAAGTGCATATCTTTGTCCTGGTTATTAAATATCTATTGAACATAGAACTTATGCTGGATTCTATTCTAGATGTTGGGTGACAAATAAGAACACATTAGCTGTCCTCATGGAGCTTACATTGTAGTGCGGATACAGAAAACAAACATCTTTTTATTAAAATTCCAGAGAGTAATAAATATTATGGAGAAAAATAAAGCAGGGTGAGGACACAGAGAGTAACAGGATGGGTCGACGTGGCAGGCGTGCTGCACATGGGCGATCTGGGGTCTCTCTGAGGAGACAGAGCTTCCCCTTTATCACTGAGCAGTCCCACAAATACCTGGGGGAAGACCATTTAAAGCAGAGAGTACATTTAGGGTAAAGCCCTAAGGCAGGGGCAAGCTTGGCTCATTGGAAGATTCATTTGGAACAGAGTGGGGAAAGGGAGACTGGCAGAAAGGGTAGCTGGAGAAGTCAGGTGCCTGATCCTAGAAATGCAAAGATCATGGAAAGGCCTTTCAGATGTTGTTCATAGCCTGGTGGGAAGCCACTAGGGGTTTCTGAGCAAAGGAATGATATGATCTGGTTCTGTGTGTGTGTTAAAGTATACATAATATAAAATACACCACTTTAATTATTTTTGAGTGTACAGCTCAGTGGCATTAAGTACATTCACACTGTTGGGTAACTATTGCCACAATCCGTCTTTGGAACTTTTTTGTCTTCCCAAACTAAAACTCCATACCCAGTAAGCACTAACTCCTCACTTCCCCTTCCCCCCAGTCCCTGGCAACCACCACTCGACTTCCTGACTCTATGAATTTGACTATTCTAGGTACCTTTATACAAGGGGAATCATACAGTATTTGTGCTTTCGTGTCTGGCTTATTTCATTCAACACGTTTTCAAGGTTCATTCATGTTGTAGCACACATCAAAATTACATTCCTTTTTAAGGCTGAGTAATATTCCATTGCATGTACACACCATTTATATTTATTCATTGGGTTATATTAAATATATTATTAAAATCAATTTCATCTGTTTCTTCTTGCTTTTAAAAATATGGCTCTTAGAAAATGAAAAATTGTGCTTGTGGCTTGCATTTGTAGCTTGCATTGTATGTCTCTCAGACAAGGCTGTTTTAGAGTCTTTGCACACTTGTGGAGAAGCCTACAAACAGCTACCTTAAGAATTTTTTTGGTGTCAACATGAGGAAGAAAGGAAAGCAGCTCGTTGATGACTGTAAGAACCCCTAGAAAAGAATTATGCCCTACAACCATCTCACAATGCCCCAGAAATAGCATTTCTATACGAAGGGTAAATGGTTGTATTGCCAGAGAAGGCATTTGTTATAGTGGATTGTTCACCAAAGAAGATTCATTGAAATCCAATCAACAGCCCATTCATTACAGAAGGTGGAGGAATCTAAATGAAAACAGGAATATTTACTTGCTGCCAGTGTGGTAAAGATTAAATGAGTGTCAGATAATAAGTACAATGAAACATTGTTATTTTCTGTAAAATGTTTATTAACCTTGCCAAGCAAGACATCATGCTATAACAGAAATATTTTACTGAGAGGATTTTTTTTAAAGTCACAAATCTGGTTATAAAAAAATCATGAGAGCTGAACCGAAACACACCAGCAGTTTGGGGAGAATTTGATGTGCTGGGTGACATCCTCACTGGCCATCAGGTTTCTGCTCAGATGTCTGAAGACACAAAATGCAGGCAGTGAGGGTTTTCAAGCTGGAATCTGACCAGAAATGTAGTGGACTCCAAATACCCCATTTAGAGCCTAATGTGTGCTCATACAGTGATACCCCCCACACACAGAAAGGTACTCCATTCTTGGTTCCAAAATCAATTGAGCTATGTTTCAAGTGTTTTACCAGGAGTGAATAAAAGTGTATGATGACCCATTCTCTCCCACATTTGACATAAGACAGCACAGTCCTCTTGAGGGCAAGCCAAAAAAGCCCAGTGTACGGTAGAGGGCTTGGGAAATTAACATTGATTTATTATTGTTTATGCCAAGGCCATTCTAGACGTGTGATGTGCTTTGGAGATACGAGTTTCCAGTAAGATCACACATCTTTGTGTGTGTGTGTGTTTAAATGTCTGTATAACCCCTTCTTTCTGCATTGCATCTATCTTTCAAAAAAAAACCCAAAACTCCACAATTAAATACTACTTAGTTCATCTTGGAGCTACTGTTTTATCGTGACTGCCAGCCATCCTCTTGTGGCAGCTTCTTTGTGAATTCCAGAAGCTGGTGGAACCTGAAGATACACACATCCTCAAATCCTCTTACCTGCCACTCCCCCCAACCCACCCTATAGATAGATGGACGAAAGATAGATACAAAGATAGATACAGAGATGACAGATAGATAGATAGAATGAATCAGAGATAGATAGATACATATGGAGCAGATGCTTTATAGGCAATATGCAGCATTGTTATAAAGGAAAAGTTCTGCTGACAGACATAATTTAGCTTAACAAGAAACTTTTTTCTAAGCAATGTATTGTTTAGGAACAAGAGGACATAAAAGACAGTAATGATGTATGGTTGTATAACTTGCATATGATCAGGCAACATTTCATGCCACGGAGTGCTAGAGCACAGTTATCTGAATTTAGGTCAAGCTCTGATTGCCAAATTTCATGCTAGATGTATGTCTGCAAACATTCATGTTACAGTGTAAGCTACCTTAAGCATCTGGGCCCTATACATCGCCCCATCCAATCTCTTCCCTTAAGGGAAGGGTGAGACCCATTTGCCTTCTAGAAGTGAAAGCATTACTCCTAGCAGCCAGTGGAGACTGAGGGCAGGAACTGTTGCCGAAAGACAGAAACTACTCATCCTACCACCCCTCCTGGTGGCAGCACTGATGAACATGTCTGTTATAGAGCCTGTCATTGCAGAGAGCTGAAGGCCAAGATGGACAATGCACACAGCATCTCCCATGTGACAGGCAGCATGCCCCCACCAACCACCCTGGACCCTGGTGTCACACAAGAGCTGGGTAGTGATAGATAGAGATGCAGTGCTGCTCACCAGAGCCAGACTGGGGGGAGGAGAGGCAGGCAGAGCTCAGTGTCCATAAAATGGCTTTGTACCTACTTTTCCTTCATGAACACTTATTCCTCAACTTTGCAGAGCTTGCACATAGCAGGTGTTCAGCACTCAGTGTGTATTTTCCTCCTGAATACATTTCGTCTTCTGCTCCTAGGAGGCCACACTCCACTATGATGTGGAATAAGCCTGCTAACTTACGCACCCTGTGAAAAGACAGTCCCTGTACAAAGTGCTAGCCGTTTCTATCACTCAAAATCTGAGCCCTTTTTCATGGTTTCTCTCATATTGTATAAACATATTAGGGACGAAGCCCCCTTTAATTAAATTTGTAAATCTCTGGACCAGAACATTAGCATTCAGATTGCACTTATGAGAGAGTGAAGACTTTATGAGACTCCAGGACCCAACAATACAATAGTTCTCAACTGTCAAACAAGTGATTTACAACATGGAGAAGGGGGACCGGACGGGAGAAGGATTTGGATTTTAAATGAAGCAAGTAGGCAAAACCGGAAGATTACAGTTTCAAACTAGAAAATCAATGGGAAGTTGAAATCTTTAGGTCCCCTTGCAAGCTTATAATATAAAACACGGGTGTCAGTGGCGGCTCTTGGGTACTTGGGGAAACACGAGGTTGGGAGAGTCGACTCCTGCTTTCCATCCACGTTTCCTGGAGCTCGGGAGGAAGAACAACAGTGGAGCTCTGCCAAGGGAGGAGGAGGGGAAGGAAGGGAGAGGCTTCCTTCATTAAGATCCATCATCCTTGACCTGAAATCAGAGCCCTCACCTTTCCAAAGACAGTAGTATATTTTTTCTCTCACTGCAGGTAGCTTTTGCTCATTTTCCTCTAGATTTATGAGCACTTGGAAGCTTTTGAAAATTTTTCAGTTTGGGGTGGGGGAAAGGGCAAAAATGGAAATTTGTCTAAACTTGATGACTCCTGCAACTTCTATATAATTTACTTAGGACAAAATCATATATCTGTATTTTGTTAACCTTATGCCCAAGGCTTCAAGTCCTCAGAAACCCATATATAGTAAATATGCATAGAAATGGAAACAAATAGTTTCTATTACCAAGGGAGCAGCCTGCTGTCAAAACACACAGTATTAACAACACTGAGAGTTCATTTCCTTCCTTCCTTTTCTAAACACTTATTTATTTACAAACACTTATTGGACACCTAATACTCTTCACATAACCATGGCCAGCTGATCTTTGCAGACCCAGCACGTTTGCCTTTTATTTTCATATCCAAAAATCTGCATCAAGTTGGGCAAACTTTGGCTGAAGACAGGGTCTGCTTTCTGTGCTTGGGTGTCCCAGCACCTGCCGGCTGTGCGTCCCTGAAATTGAGGACATCGTGTTTTCAATTTTCTTCAATAAAGCAATGAATCTGGCAATTTGCTGGCCTGCTTCAGCTAAACAGAAAGGACAATTTGAGAAAGATCATAGTTCAGGCCCAGTCAGATGGAAACAATTGAAAGCAGAGAGCTGGCCGCCGCGTTTCCCCAATGCAGCTTGCTGTCGCCGTTTGACTGACAAACTGACTTTTTTGAGGTGCTCCTGCCCATTTCAGTCAGAGTTTATTGAAGGTGATTTTGATCTTCTCCATGAGGCCACAGCAGTGGCCATGCCATCTGTCACCTTGATTGCATCGTGGATTCTCTGGAGAGAGCGCCGTGGCTCCTGATCATTTACAGATTGTGCTACTCGCCGCTCCATAAGGACCACATGCGCAGAGCCAGATGGTGAACATACACGCTTATTATAAGTCTTTATCTCCGTGCAGGAAGGAGAGGAACCATTAGGTCTCCCTCAGGAGCCCTGCTCCTCTCCACCATCATGCTGCTCCTCAGCAAATACAGTCTTCTTCAGCTGTCATCGGCCTACCTCTGAAAATTAAAAAAATAAACAATAATTCCATCAGCCAGGGCTGAGAAACCAACACTGTACAGCCAGGCAGTCCCCTGGCCTTGCCTCCTCTCTCTTCTCTACCCGCCCCCCACTTGCCTGACTGTCAGCACTAGGTAAAAACAAGTTTGTTTGCAAATGCATCATTAATGCACTGATTTTTTTTAAAGTTCAGGAGGGACTCACTGCTTGGAAATAAAGGGACATGATCCTATTTTTTGTTATTGGGATTATGGCTTTCGTTGTACTGGCCTCATTCTTTTCCATTTAAGGATTTTCAGTTTGTTTTACATATTTTAAAATTCTATGTTGTTTTTCTAAAATAATCCCAGGAGAGGGACCACCTGTGTGTTGAAGCATAAGGGTCCAGGGAGGGATTTAGATGCTGGTGACTGTGAGCAAGAATGGAAAACCCCTAGTACAGTGGAACTCTGACAAATTCCTTTCAGTAAACTCTCTGGTGGGAAGGAGACAGAATGGGGAGGGCCAGGGTAGACTGGAGAGCTGAGCAGGCACAGCTCAGAGCACGATTAAGCAAATCAGGGACTGCCGGTGAAAACGCATGCTTTACCCCAAACCACCACTGCCTCTTCCTATTAGGCGTTCGTAAAGGGGTCTAAAGGAACCCAAAGTGAAACTGCAAGGCATGCAAAAATAAACACACATTAGTAGTAAAGAAAGTGAGTCTCAATTTACTTTTAGGTATAATTTAGATATAGTAAAGCACACATTTTAAATCCACATTTTGTTTTTTTTACATATAAATACTCCACCCAGATCAAGAAACAGGACATTTCCAGAACTCCAGCTGATTCAAGAAAACTCACTAAGAAGCCCACCTCCTCTGCCTTCATGGCTCTATTAACAATACACCTAGGCTTAGAAGTCCCTCCTCTCTCTCTCTCTCTCTCTCTCTCTCTCTCTCGCCTGCGTGCGCGCACGTGCGCACGTGCGCGCGCACACACACACACACACTCACACACACTCACACACACACACACACACACATACACACACACACACATACACACACACACACCCTGGCTGTGTGAGAAAAGCCCCCACCAGGGAGCAGCTGTATGTAGAAACCAAGGGAAGGTTTTCAGTGACCCATAACCTTGAAGTCTTGCCTATTTGGGCCATTCATTTAGAATAACTGCCCCCTTAACCCAATGGTTGCTCCTACCTAAATCCAATCTTTGCTCACTAAATCACACTAAATCTGAGTGATCGCGGAGCCTGTTAAGGCAGTCACACAATCCCTTATGGTCTAGGTTAAAATGGCATGGGCTTTTTCTAGCCATGAAATGCCCAAGCCACAACCTCTTACATACCATTTCTCAAAGCCTAAATCTTCCAGAAATATCAGCCTTTGTTGGGAGTGCAGGACAAGCTACAACAAAGTAGTTGTGAAAAAATGATGAGAAATCCCACTGGAAACATACACACACACACACACACAGGAACAAGTTCCTTGCATATTTTTGTCTTCTCAAGAAGTAATCAAGTCTAAGTCACTTCCTAAACACAAGTCCAAAAATTATTCCACATGTTTTCTTTCCATATTGGAGCTACTTCCAGCAGATATTTTAATAGAAGACAATAATGTTTTGAGCAGACTAACTCTACTTTTTTAAAAACAGACCTCATCTAACTCATCAACTTCCATGATGGTACTGCTTTGTTTACATATGCTGTGAAATAAAACAACTGCTTCTAACAAAATGAAAGTCACTACCAAATATTTTTAGAGGAAGAAATTTAGTGTTTTTTTAATCCAACAGAAATGTATTTTCTGAGAGGTTTACAGTAAACACCTACTCTTAAACTTACTCTTTTTTTCTTCTTTTTCTTTTTTCCCTTACTTTGTGTGTTCATAACACTGTGTGAAATAGTGGGCATGAGCAGGAAATGCCCATATTTGATAGGCTTGTGTGCTCACTGTACTTGAGATATTTTGAAAGTGATATTTAAAGACACAACAAGAAAAAAACAATCAGGCCTATCTGAAATATCTCCTGGTCTCTGAACATTAATCTATAATAGATTCTGCCTAAGCACACAGATTTTTAAAATATCAGCATTTTCCCCACTGTATATCATTTTTCTACCCAGCACAGACAGGAATCAGTTTGGGATTAGCTCTACCTAGTTAGACAGAAGATCTGACCTTTGTAACATCACATTGCTCTGCTCTGTTAGAGCAAAGACCATTTATAGGGATGCATATTGAAGACCAAATCACCAAACAGAGTTCATTCTCTCAAAAAAGATGGAAGATAATCAGATATAATATGGTGCATTTGATTAAAAATAAAAACGTTACTTTATTAAGTGAAAAAGATCACTAAGGATCAGAGAGAGGAAAAGGAAACTGGGTTTGATTTCTTAGTGTTAATAAAATGTGCTAAGATACATGAAGGCTTCTTGGCCCTCACGTGGGGAGAAAGTAATTCTGCAAATCTGAAATGATGAACATCTTTATTTCCGGTTCTGGTTTTGTCACTTCTAGTGAGGCCAGGATCAGAAGCTCAGTGTAGTAGCTCCTGGCTATGACCAAGGTATCAGGAGGCAGAGAAAGGCCAGAGGGCATGGAATCAGGCTGGGGTTGAATACAGCCTTTTTACTTGACCTTCTACTTGGATAGGTCACTTACTTTCTCCCAGCCTCGTATTCTTCATCTGCTAGTGAGCAGAACAATACCAATCTCCCAAGTGAGGATTAATTTCGACAAATGGGAAAACATCGCACATATATCTGGCATGTACTAAGCCCTTAAAGCATGCTAAAAATGAAATTAAACCAGAACAAATGTCACCATTTCTGTTAAAAGAGAATGCTGCAAATGCACATACAACGTATTCATTAAGATTATTAGGTTTCAATGTAGAAACCATATTTTGTAAAGCAGCCAGTGTTAAACACATACCTGATGGGGAAGCAGGTGGAGTGAAAGAGAAAGACCCTGTGTTCCACTCCCCACCCCCCAACTTGGTAACTGGGTGACCTTGCGTGTGATACTTAAATTCTCTGTGGTTCATTTTCTCCATCTAAAAAAATGGGGGTGGCAATAAGAAATCCTTATAGGATGGCTCAGGTTTCGATGAGATAATATAGTTTTAAATGCCTGGCAAATTTTAAGTGCTATAAAAGTTAGCTAGCATTCAGTGTGTGCCGAAGGCTGTGAAATAGCAGCTCACGATTTCATTCTTTACTAACTTTTGGCTCTAGTGTAGCCATAAAATCATACTGAAGCTCAAAAGCCCAGGACACTAACCAGAATTCATTGTTTACTTTTATTTGCTGTTTTTGGTTTTCAGTGTTTGCTAGATTGGAGCTATTGTTTATTTTATTTCATTGCTGCAAACCATACCTATAAACTTACTAAGCTGTAGCACATAAGACACACATGCACACTTACACACACACAATTTCTCATGCGAGGTGGGTGTAGCTGGATCTATGCAAATCCATGACTATTACTGGGAAAACACTTCAAAGTACAACAGGAAAAGGAGTGGCATTATTTTAGACTCAGAGTTAAAAGACTTGGATGTTGACCCAAAGCACTCTTCCTCTGTTTCCTCATTTGTAAAATAATTTCATTGGGTTGCTGGAAGAATCAAATCTGTGAAAGGACTTTGAAAAATATAAAACACCATACAAGCTGAAATATCAGGTATTGGTTTTACATATTAAAGACAGCATCATCACCAGACAAACATTAATGAGCATTACAAACAGACTAATGAAAATTTTATAATAAATGTGTAACTGCTAAAAATAAATGAGATTCTAGCTGGAAAGCAAGAGCACCAAAACTCACTGCATTCTGAACCCCAAGGCCAATTTGGAGATATATCTAAATTCTGCTCCAGGGGGTCTCAGGAGTTCCTGGATCAAATGATTCTGATTAATAGAGCGGACAAATAAGGCTCACACTTTAATTTTGCTTTTTCTATCTTCGAGAATATTTTCAATATTACAGTGTTTATCCCCAAATAGTATAAGACCCAAATAAAAGTAAATCCAACACAATCTGCTTATCTCTGCTGCTTTAAAATAAGAGTTCATACAATGGGACAGTTGGTCCCAATCCTGGTTTAATATGTCTGCAGTACAAAGGGTCTTTGCTGCCTCCTGTTTCTGCAGGGGAAAAAAAAAAAAAGAGGAGCTTATTAAAATAAGCGTAGACTGGGACTTAAGCTCCTAATAGGAATGGAAAAGGAATAATTGAAATAATGAACAAATCTATTTTTTAGGATATTTTAATTTTTGCACTACAATTTAAATTAGTAATATTCGAATTTCAAAGGTTACATCATATGTATGTAAAAAATGGAAATAATTATTTCTCCTTTAAAAGTTCCAGATATTCTTTTAAAGACTGGTGTGCCAGCAAAAAGGCTGTCTTAAAAATAAATTCAAACAACCTATACTAAACAAAGTAGTTCAAATCTAAATAGCATTAGGCAACATACAGGCACGTAGCCTTTTCTTTCTCTCTGTCATTAGGTAAGGTAGGCATTAGAAGCTAATCGATCATGATTACATGATTATAATTATTATCATGAATAGTAATATCACAATGTGTAAAAATCTATGTGCATGTGTGCACATATTGTGTGTGCATGCTTGTTCACGTCTGCTTGTGTGTGTTTGTGTGTGCAGATGTGTGCACATGTGTGTTTGTGTACGTGTGTGCTCAGACTGAATTCAACTAGCAGGCAGTGATCACACACCTCATCTTGTGAATGGCATTAGATATCTTGTTCAAAATCTCTGATTAATCTGATTAAGCTAGCAAGTGAATAATCCTTTAATCCTCTCAAGAAATACAGTTTATGTCTGCTGAGTGTCAAATTTAAGACTGGTAAGCTGTAAATACTGAAACTTAAGTGGAAGGAAGAAGAAAAAGGCAACCACCCAAAGCCAAACTGTGTCATCTCTTTTCCAGATTCTCTTTTGTGGGTGACCTTCTCGGCTGAAATGGGAATGAGAAACATTAGGAAAAATAATAAATCATGCTCTGGAGGTGGCTCCGTGGCAGCAAGCGTATCAGTCACTGAGGACCAATCTGCTAGCATGTGCTTCCCTTTGCCCAACCACTTTAATTATAAATTAATGGGTACTGCCTTTTGCTTCTCATTTTATTTTAGAACAGAAATGTTTAAAACCAGATATTATTTATTTTATAGTTGGAAAACTATCTTAGAAGCGAAAAATTGCTAAATACTTTTGCAGAATGACAAAAGCAAGAAAATAAACATCCTTCTATTAAAATCTCAGTCAGAGGCTACACTTTTGAAAATGTTATTGCATTTAGAAACAGGGAGCTCTGGCCAGGTTAAATGAACTGAGGTGCCTTGATGCCTTCTGCTTTATCATTATGCACCAAATTTAAATAACAATGAGATAAAGCAATGTGGAGCAGTGGCTAGAGGAGATGGTGGTGGTTACTTTGCTGCCCCAGAAAAAGAAAAATTAAAAAAGAATTCTTGTAAACCAACAGACTCGCTGGCCAGTTTGACCAGTAGGGGCATTTGACCATCTACTTTGAGCTGAAATATAGATATTTCATCCCAATCAGCAGTTTATAATGTCTATAGCCCAAAATGCTCTGTGAGTTTCTTTACCTGAAATGCCTTTTGTGTTGGTTGTTTATAAAAATCATCCCCTTCTCCTCAAAACCTTGACTATTACCTATGAAAAGGACACAACTGCTAGAAGACATGGACATGCCACACTCAAATGCTCTTTCATTTCCACATGTAACATGAGTCTGAGGGATCCGCACTAACTAAAATACTGGCCACCCCTTAAAAGCAGGAAGTGTACTTTACCCCTTAATTCCTCAGGGTGTGAGGAAACGAGGCAGAGGAAGAACGTACCTCCCAGCCCTGAGTGTAGCTGCAGGTCAGTGCCGCGATCCTGGAAGTGAAGGAGAAAACAGATAGATCATTTTGCTCTTTGCTGTCTGGGTTGTGTGTGGTGTAGCCTCTACTTTTTGACTTCTGGAGTAACTGCTTGCTCAGTAATCAGACAATGAAGGAAAGCCCCTGGAGAAACCCTCTCCTGACTCTATTTTTGCCAGGATGGAGGTGCTACACTTCTAGGTTTGCCCCCAAACAACAGGGGGAAAGGCGGGCTGAGGGGCTTCCAGCCCTGGCACAACTAGCCAGACCCTCAGCCCACCAGATCCCCCACCCCAGAGTCTGCCAGCCTCTCCAAGCAAAGCTTTCAGCAGTGCTCACTTGAGTAGCTTCCTCTAATGTTCACACATTTGGCACATTCTAGTATTTTCAGTCCTTTATTTTTAATCAGGTTGGCAAATGTCTCCCACCTCTGGCCCATGCTTTGGCTCTTTCTCCCTGTTTACACGGTGGTAATGGCTTATGTAATTATCACTTGCTACGTGATCTGTTATCCCTGTGGATGTCTAGACTCACATTATCTTTAACCCCATCCACCTTTGACAGTGAACTTTCCCCCAGCATCCTCAGGTGGGCGTCAGCTGGCACCTGATTTGAAGGGCAGGACCAGCGCTCAGGCCCTGAGGACCACAGGCCTCGTTACAGCTTCCAGACTGAGTGACGCAAAGCCGGGAGCGAAGGGCGAGGATTTCCTACAGACTTTTCCAAGGTTTTACAGAACTGTTTGCAGCCACCTCCATGAATCAGTTGTCTGTCAGAGGAGTGTGTGTGTGGAGATGAATCCCAATATTAGTAACAATCTGTGAAATGACCTCCCTTCACTTTTGTTTGATGAGTAAGGACTCTCTCAAAACCCCAAAGAGCAGTGTTTACCAACTACGTAAGATTTCTGAGATTATTTTACAATGAACCTAATAACGAATAATTATCTAAAAGAATATGTGTACAAATTGTGCCATTTGTAATTTTGTTTTTTCTGATTGTACATATTCTTTAGTTTATTGTCTTTGGACTCTGTTTCCTTACCTGCTCATAGTCACCATTACTCATATTACAGAATAGCAGCCACAGTCCTTTGCCATACACGGCATGTAAATCAACATTCCTATCTTTTACTATTCACTTATTCATTCATGCAACAAATGTTTACTGAAAGTTTGCTAGGTGCATGGACATAATGATTCCATTATTTAAAATGATACAAGGATTCCCTTGGTTCATTCCATGTAGAGTCCACAAAACAGCCTGCATGCTCATGGACGTTACATCTGCTGAAGCCTTGCCAAACTGCAACGTGGAGTCACTCAATCTCTGTCCAGCTCATTCCTCAAGATCCAAAAGGCCATTACCAAAGTGTAATTTGGTGAGGACAATGTATAGGATTCACAGCTACCCCATTCTCTTCTTACTACGGTGGTGCCTGTTCACCTCATTTTAGGCCCACCTCTTCCTTTTGAGACTCTTTTAAGTTTCTACTGACTCTAAGAAATGCCCACATATGCTAATATTATCTAGAGAATCCTTGATGAGAGAAAGAGAAGCTTTAAAGTATTAAAAGGGGCAGAAGTGAATGACTAACTTTTAGGAAATCTTAAAACTTTAAAATCCATTTCCAATGATTTCCAGAGCCAAACTGGGAATACAGACTGTGGGGAGTTGGAGCCAATTTTTACATTGGATCCAGAACATGAGGTCTCAATCAGCCTCTGTCTTCTACAGCCCCTCACCTCCAGACAATGAGAATTTGTATCCCCAAATTCAGCCAAATCCAGGCTCTGAGCTGTTCTGGCCAAAAGACAATCTATATTACTAGACTCAGCTCCACTAGCCAGTAATGCCTAGTTTGGTCAAATCTTTGTGTTCCATAAATCTGATATCTAGGGTGGCCTTTCAGTCTCATATCTTCTCTAAGACCATCCACATTTGCTCAGATTAATAACCAGGCCTGACCTCAATCCCAGTGTCCAGATATTCTGAGCCCTAGTCCAATTGGCTGGTCCCTTAATCCTGCCTAGCTCTTGTTAGTCTTTCTTAGATAGTCCTGGACTCTATTTTTCATGACTTTAGTCAATGAATAGGTCTTCCTTCAAAACAAAAGATTTACCAAAAGACTGCCATCCACATGACTTCTGGAATAGACATCACTAGGGGATTGCTACTGTGCCTCAGCCACCAGATTAGATCCTCTAGAATATCAACTCTGACCTAGACCTTGCTCCAGTTCAGTGCTCCATTGCACACTGTTATTTAGTGTTGACCACTCTTCTGGTGTCTGAGAGACAGCTTATGACTTAAGTCAGTTTTCCTAGCTCATTGGGTTTCAGCATCCTGCTCTTTCCCTTTGATTCAGGCTACTAATGTCTTCCTGAACAATCTTTCCTGAGTTATGCTATTAGGATCTATTGGAGCAGATTTCCAAAGAATGGAAGAAAGCACAAGTTGATTTTAGAAATTTTATTGGTTTGAGGGCTCCCTTAGAATTGACTGACATTTGGAGGTCCTCCATGTCCCCAAGTCGAGTCAAGACCAAAGTCAAACTTTTGGGGACTGTTAAGCAAAAGATGTATTCCTCTACCTTCCAGACTGAGATGCAGAAGTGGCCAGTGGCCACCACACACCCTGAATGTATTTTCTTGTATCAGTGTATTTTACTGTCTGGCCTGTTGTCCTTCTAAAATATGACAGTACTGACTTTATTGCTTCTATTACTGTAGCAACCAGTACATAGTCAAATGTTTTAAAAAGAAATAGAAAACAGTACTTTTTCACCTAGTTTTGTTTTCCAATTGTATGGATTTATCATGTACTTTGACACAACAGCATAAAAAAGTTCAAGAAAATCATTAGCTTGATTAAAATTGGAGAGCCAGATAATACCCTTGTTTTTGAGCATATGGGGATATAGAAATCTTCATGTGCCTGCTGATAAAAACATAGACTGTTTTCATCAGTGCAGACTTTCTGGAAACAACCTGGTAGTACTTAGTTAAACTGAACATTTCCTATGACACAGCAATCCCGTTTCTGGAAATAATTCTCAAAAATACTCTTATACACTGGGAGGCATACTCCATGCTGTTTATCACAGCGTTGTTTGTGCTGGTGGGAAGTGAGAGGCAATCATGGTGCCCATCACTTGTGGATAGATAGGTAAAACACTGTAGATGCTGACTATAAAGTATTCTACAGTAATTAGAAACAAAAGGTTCAATGTTCACACAGCGACATGGATGGGTCCTAGAAACAATAGGTCAGAGTGATAAAAAGAAAACAGAATGAGCTAAGTTAAGATACATGAACAAATGCTTTACAAGAACAAATGAGAACAGAAGGATGTCATTAAACATTGAAACAGCTGTTGTGGCAAGAGGAAAATGGAAATGTCAGCCAGAAATTGAGAAATGTGGATGAAAAGAGGGGATAGGTAGAAAGATAGGTGGATGGATGGATGAGTAATAGATGATGATAGAGATAGAGATCAATACACAGGTAGATAGATGTATAGATAGAGAGACAGAGAGATAGATGGACAGGTGACATATAAGTGAGTCAGCCAGTTGGTCAAGTGAGAAGCCTCACAAGCCAACGATATGGTGTCATAAACTAAAAAGTACAATTCAGAAATAAAATAAAACTGTCTAAGAAAGCTGACAAGTCCCTAGGGTAATAAGTCATTATTCCTGTGGCATACTCCAGATTGAGGTAAAAAACTAAACATCTCATTGTGTTGCTCCACCTTCACTCTGCCTGAGAGGCTTGGATTTGTCATTTTGCATCTGGCTCCTTGAGACATCTTTCCACTTACCAATCAACACTGAGAGCTGGGAATGGGACTAGCTCACTGGCTCAGCATCTTTGATTGATGAGGCATAAGAAGCTGCTAAGTGGCAAGCTGAAGTGAGATGGCCACAAGCAAAGAGGAATAAACAGCCTGCAAAGACAGTTTAAGGTGCCATTCAATAGTCCAAAAGTGCAGCAGAGACTGGAATGCTGCAAACTTCAGTGTCTGACAGCCCAACCTGGTAAATGCAGCAACTGGACAAGTAACAACCACTCTGGAAAAGCTCAGCCTCTGCAGCCTGGGCAAACACGACGGCAGCCTTCACATATGTCAATGGAGAGGAGACGTCCCCACTCTTACTCCTACTTTTAGCCATTCACCCACATGCACTGGCAGCTTCAAGCCCCATGATCACAACAGAATCGACAATAGTTAATTGCCTTTGAAAAAACTTATCCTTCATTCAGAAAAGCCCCAACATAGTTCAGGGCTACCTGTCCAATACGGCAGCCACTAGCCACATGTGGCTACTGAGCACTTGAAATATGGCTAATTTAATTCGAGATGGGAAGATGTAATATGATAAAGAGAATGTTAAATATCTCATTAATAATTCCTATATTGATTACATGTTCAAATGATATTTTGGAAACATTGGGTTAAATAAAATGTTATTAAGTTATTTTCACCTGTTCCTTTTTACTTTTTTGAAGTAGCTAGTAGGATATTTAAAATATCTGTGGCTCACCTTGTGTTCCTATTAGATAGCACTGGTCTGGGGGGTTATTTGTCAGTTTACAGCTTCTCTTTCAGTTAGTAATGTGAAATTAAAGCCTGACTATTTTCCTAAAAAGGTAAAAGATACTCTCCTAGATGTGGCTGTTTAACAGAAGGCTGATCAATGTTCGGATCTCTAGCATTTCTTGTTGGTGGTGATTCCCCCTAGAAGCTTCTGGAGTTTTCTGTTTTCAATTCCACATTTTAGTCTAAAGAGAGCATGACCAAACCACAGTAGACCAAGAGGCCCATGTAGGTCAGGAACAGCCTGTGAATACCCCCAATGATGATCTGAATTACCTTACGGTTGCTCGAGTCTGTTATGCCCCAACATCTTACAGCACCCACAAGTCTCTCAGGGCTTCTACTTCTGATCCTGATGTGTAATCTCACTGACAATCTCGGATGGAAAAGAAATGAAAACAATTCACAGAAAAAAAATCAATATAGCACTTTCCACTGTAAAAGGCAATTGGAATACTCCTTCACCTTTTATTTCCAGGAGCCAAAGGGATATAAACTCAACATTTAAAAAAAATAAAAACAGCATAGATTTTTGAGGTTAGGAAAAAAACGTTACTTAGTTTTTTACTTAGTAAAAAAAAAACAAACATATATTATTTGAATACTGAAATGTCACCAAAGAACTTCATTAACTTGGGGATAGGGCTCATATTCTAGTTTGATTATTACCACACAAATATATCACTGCTCTGGGGTTTTTTTCTTCATTTGAACCTGATCCCTGGAGTCAAAACCTAACTGTCAGGGGACTTGTTGTAAGTAATGGTCATTTGTGTTTCATAATTATCTTGAATCAACACAATTAGTTCCACATTCTGCTATTTTCTTCCTAATGCATCTGTAAACATTTTTACACAATTCCAGCAAATCGCTTTTGGCAATAATTAAATTTTTCTAATAAAAAAGAAAAAAGTAAAATGACCCAGGATGGCTATTTTAAATATGCTTTACAGACCCCTGTAAGAGTATAAGAAAATATTCTTCAAGATGCCAGCCAAGAGAATTTCTCTTTTAATTATCAACCATAGTTCCGCAATTTAGAAAGTCTTTGGTCACAGTTTAAACATGGTTAAATCAACATAAAGCCTGAAGGACATTTAATAAAAAAAGAATGTACTTTATTTGATTTAATGATTTCATTTTATTCCCTTGGATTGTTTTTATTCATTCTGCAAAAATGAATAAATGAACACAGTGCATTCAATGCAATCTCAAATTTTTCATGTGTATAAGAATCACCTAGTTTCTACCTTAGCCACTCTGATTCAGTGAGTTAAAAGTATGTCCCAGAAATATGCACTTGTTACCACCACCCAAGATGATTCTGCGGTAAGTGGGACTCAAACCCCCACTTTTGAGAAGTACTGTGACAGAAGCCTCAGATTTTGTCTCAATCTTGAGACATAGGTGTGGGATACACACTTCCCCCTCCCTTAAATATAAGAGGCTGTAATATGTCCCATACACTTAATTCAAGTAAAACTAAAATAATCCAAATGCAGTGGTCCTTACCCACCTGTAGCTAGAAAAGTATGTCAAGAAGGGGATAGAAAGTTTGGGTGTCATTTCTAAAAAGTCCACTTTGCATTTCAACATTTCTAAGAAGGTTTCCTTCAAGAATCACTCCTAAAATAGTTTTTTCTAATAGATTCTTCAGAGACTGTCAAATCCCCCACTGGGTGGTAAAATCCGCAGACAGAACTAAGCATGGAAAAGGCATTCTCCTGAGGCCACTTACTCAAAAGCACTTAGGGCCATCTGGAGGGCGTGGCCACTAAGACAGGGACTCAGAACACACAGTCTTTGTGCTGTGCTGTGCCCCAAGCCCGAGTCCCTTCACAGATGCCATATTCAGATATATGTTTTGTTTCATCTTGCTGTGTTGTGTTGTTTTCCCCTAGGATGAAGCTTGGCAAATTTTGAAAAGTATGGGGACAAGCTGACAAGGGAGGTTTTTCTGGTGTTCTGCGGCCTGGAGACCAAGGTAGCACTGCCTGCCCACATGCTATAGACATAGGAGGGAAAGAACCTGACCGCCTCTCCTAGACATTAAATTTTGTCCCGGAGTCCTTCTATATTTGTCATCCCTAGTTCCAATAGGATCCTAACCAGAGAGAGATGAAAATCAGAGTATTTCAATACATCAGTAAAATATCAACTTATATAAATACCAAGAATGCATATCATTAAGCATAAAATATCAATAATGTATATCGATAAAACTTGAATGACTGAAATTGGCGAGCCCCACCCTTGCTATGACGGATAATAGCACCAATCCCCACTCAGGAACAGAAATCGGTGGCCTCAGTCCTGTCACAACACTTCCCACAGTGGCTTTAGCATCCTGTTTTAAGTTACAGTATTTTTCCCCAGATTCAAATTCAGTGAGAGAAGGTAATTTCTCTATCTACACTTGGCAATTGTGAGAACATTTAGCCACTTTAAAATCGAGTGGTGGCACTGTAAGAAAAAGGCACGAGGTAGTTAAAAATTTGAAGAATATGTCAATTGGTAAAATTAGATAAAAAGTTACGCTGTGTTCTGCCCTACATTTGGACTATCACAAGTGAGGCAAACTTTTCTAGGCAAAATGCTGAGGACTGCCAATTTAACAAGCTGTTCCATGCTGCAAGGGACATATTTATGGACATACTTTCAACAAGACGTACCTAGTGCTACCAAGCTGTGCTGTACTAAAGAGCAGAAAGAATCAAAATGATAGATTAAAAAAAAAATAAAGGATTTCACACATGGATCCTATTAAAATCAGATCAAGTATTCTGCAATTTACAGGCAAAAATATTTTAAATAATGACAGGGTTGTTGCATGATCTAAGAAGAAAACACCCGGGAAATGTAAAAGATGAGATTGACACAGCATGTTTAGCTCAGGCTGTCGTACAACAAGGTTCTTGATGGGAGAGAAGAAAAGCCAAACTATATTGTGAATGTTCTCATTTTTAATCAACTAGGTCAACATGACTCTAACACTATTTAAAACCTAGCCTTATCTTACAAATGGCTTCAATATAAAGATTACTGCTCATGCAATCTTTCAAGAAAGATTGATTTCATGTCTCTTAATCTTTTGAAAGTCCAAAGGTCATCTGAAGTCACAAATACACTATTACTTATTTATTATGAGAAGTCCTACAATTGGGTGTGCCCTATGACAGTATTTCCTATCCTTGGAGTGTGTTTTGGCAAAATTGTTTTCTGTTTCAAACTTGCTACCTATTTCTATTTCTCGTAGTAAAGATATCAAGCCAACTTAGGGCTCCTCTTCTTTGTCCTGTGGGAGACAGAGCAGCGAGTTGCCCTCTCCTTGCCAAGGCGAGCTTCCTGGTGTTGCCAGCCCCTGTTGACCACCTATGCACCTCAGGCTGCTTCCTACTCAGTTTGGAACAAAGCAGAAGAAATCATAGAAAGGAAACCGTAGGATGCAGAGCACACGCCAGAAAGCATGGAAGAGTCTCACACCAAGAGACACACCAATTTCAAGGGAAGAGTGCCAGCAATGGAATCCAGAGCCATTCAACCTGAAGTGGGACCAGCTCTGTCCCTTACTGTTGTGACAACTTGGGCAAGTTACTTACCTTCTCTGTGCCTCAGTTCCCTCATTTGTATGGTAATGATAGTACCCACTTCAAGGACATGCAATAAAAAATTAAATGACATTAATAAAGTGTTTGGAGCAGTGCTTAGTAGACTCTAAGTGCTAGACAAATGTAAGGGACAGAATGGTCTCAAGGAAAGAAGTCTCACAGGAATCAGAAAAAGGAATTTAGTCTGGCTACTTACTGAAAGTGTGACCAAGAACAAGTTCTTTCATCTCTCAGGGCTATTTTCTCCCCTGTTAATAGGAGATAATATCTATACAAACTGGTGCTTTGTAAAACGTTAGTTAAATTGTAAACTATCTTGGTAATTACCTTCTTTGCCAGAGGACTTATATCACACAGTGCAATTTTAGAATATGAAGCATAAATAGTAGATTCTTCCCTTATCAGAAATGTCATCACCTGCCCCATCTCTAGCTGTCAAAATTCTATCCATATGGAATCTTCCAATGATTGTCACCACCCAGTAAGACCTCACTCGGTGCTAGGCTCAGTGAATTACATACTTATCTCATTTAATCTCCATGGGATGCTGTAAATATAACAACTGTTCTACAGATAAGAAATCTGAAACTAGGAGAGGTTAAATGAGTTGTGAGGTGTTGGGGCTTAGAACACATACCCCAACATGTGGTGCTTTGGCATACTGAACACTTTGAACTGAAAGAGATTGGCAGGACCTCCTGCCCTCCTTTCTTCTTCCCCCTATTTCAAGGCAGGTCATAGAAACTAGAAGTCCTCTCGACCGAGAGCAAGCCATAAAACCTAGGAGGTCACTCTCTGACCTACCTCCCCTGAAAACAGGTCATCAGATCCTCATTCCACTGGGGTCCTGCCCTATACCCAGGAAAAGGGGTGGGGAGAATGCTACACAGAAAGGCTGAAAAGAATCTGAGCAAACAGGCCTTGCTAAGTCCTCTTGAGGTTATTACCAGAGATCAGACCCTTTTAGTCCAACCACATTTCTACATGGCTGTTCGTTCTTCATCAAATTTAAGTATAAAAATACAGTTTTCCCTGGGTATTTGGGTCTTCGTTTCTGAAGGCTCCTGTGTCATGTAAAACTTTGATTAAATAAATCAAATGACACACTTTTTTCTTGTTAGTTTGTCTTTGGCTGTAGGGGTCTTGGCAGTGGACCTTGAAATGGGTGAGAAAAAGGTGCTGCACCCTTTCACCCCTACAAAGGCCATTGTGATGTTCTCATTCCAGAGATGTGCAAGGGCGTCCTCAGTGTGGAAGCCCTGCTGGGGTCAGCCTTTGTTGCCAGGGCTTCCAGAAAACCAGGGGCATTCATTGGAGTGGGGATTGGCAACTGTGGATTCACCAAACTCTCCCCGTGGGGTGTTGTAGTTCCAGAAACGACTCCAGGTGAGTTCTGTGAGACACTGAACATGTTCATCAATCCTTAATAAAGGTTTCTCCAGGCTTACCAAGGGAGCCTTAAATGGGAAGAACAGCTTGTTTCCTTGACAGCAGAAAATCCACAGTTTAAAAAAAAAATTCTTTGTTGTCTGTCAAGAATCACAGAGAAATAATAGATGCCTAAAAACACAAGGAAAAGTGCATTTTTTCCCCCTGCTTCAGGGTTTGCTTCCAAGGAGATGACAGTGAGAGAGGAGGAGGGTTTCTGAAATGTGGGCAGATGGTAACAAAGACCCTCGGAGTGAACAGAGGACAAGGTTATAACTCAAAAACTGCCTCGCCTCAAGAATCCAGGACGTCCCTGCAGCCTGAAGACCAGCGGGTTGCTAGGGAAGCATGAAGGCTACGTTTCAAAGCGAAAACAAACACACACTGCAGAAAGGGACAACTCCTCTTGCGAGGCCACCGCAGGCCCAGCGCAGCTACCGGGCCGCTTCTCCCGGTCGTGGGATGACGGGGCAGCCTCCCGGAGCAGCGCCACCGCGCGGGCCAGGGACTGGTCACGTGGCCGGGGCTGTGCACCCCTGTGCTCTCCCGGCCCATCGGATATGAACGAGCCATTGTTATAAAAAGCCTGGCCAAGGGTGTCTGCGAGTGACCTGCCTTCTCTACAGAGAGAACTAGGAGAATGGAGGGATGGGGGACGGAGGGCACGGGGGAGTAGGCAAACGTGCGGCGTTCAAGTTCAAAAGGCTTATTTTGCATGAGAAAGCACAGGGGGCTTGAGGACGGGTGAGAAGCATCCCCCCCCCCCCACTCCACCCCCCATTTTTAACATGTACTCAGGGAAAGTCAGGATTAAAACCGTCGGCCTCTGGGACACCTTAAAATAGTCTCTTTCTTCTGTGTCCTTACATACAAGGGTAAAGACCAGCTTTCTTCATCCAAGTCTCGAGTGCTGAAGGGAGGCGAACTGTGGGGCGCCCAGCCGGAGCCTCTGTCCTCTGCCTGTTCCCGATTCCATGGCCCGAGGCGATGGTTTGCATTTTTAGGACAACAGCCGGCTATCTGCAAGCAGGAGCCCTCTCGTCAGGCTTCATTACTGCACACAAAATGACACGAGCGAGCCTGTGGTCACAACTGAGCTTATGGTGCGCGGCGAAGCCACTGCATCTCCCTGCAGCCCAGCCCCCTTCCTCCCGCGGCCCACCCAGCCACCCAGGTCTGCGCTTTGCTTATGTGCCCTGCCTGGGACACATTGCTCCCGCTGGAAACCGGGCTTTACCTCCTTGCTTGCTGTTTGGTGTACCCACTTCCAAGGAGACCTAGAAAAGAACCGTATTTGCCAACTAACAACGTTCAGATTCCCCCTTTCTCTTCCTTCCTCCCGATGTGCTTCCTGAGGCTGAGTCTGCATTGCACCATCTCCTGATGATTTACAGGATGATTAACAAAGGCTTTGGGAGGACCCATAGCCGGGAATAGAGACCCCACGCCTTACAAGGTCATTTAAACTTTTTAATCACCTCCCTAATAGCAATAGTCCTGTGCCTTTGGACTAAATCATTAACTACCCTCTTAAAAAGAAATCCTGCAGCCCACAGCTGCAGACATCACCATCTAAGAACTGGCGTCATTCAATGTACCTTTCCAGAGAAGGATGAATTTGTTTGCATCAGCCAGAATAAGGGGGTCCTGATGGTCTGCTCACTGCTGGTACACCAAACATTCTGATTCAGTATTTTAAAATAAGGATATGTAAGTGCAAGATTACTGAACAAATGTATTTAAGGAATGATTTTGGTGGAAAATATTTAAATGCAGTCAGGCAGGTAAATTGAACTTTACCTTGAGTTCCAGTAAATTCTTCTGAAGCCTCTGGGACTCAAAATATGTGGAAGACTATAAGATGACTCCAACATCTGTATCTTTAAAGAAGCTACCAGGAAAGATGTGAGGTTGAGACTGACAGCACAGACTAACCTAATGCGCAGACCACTGGCTGAAAGTGACCTGTTGAAGGGAGATCAAAGTATCACATGACAGCACCTTCTTACCTTCTGCCCGGTTAGGATATGGGTTTAGCTGCTATAACAAAGAGACCCCACACATGGGTCTTACCTGGGATAGAGTTTATTTCTCTCTTGCTTAGTAGTCCGGGGGCCATCAGCCAAATTGACAGAGCAGGTGTGCTCCACAAAGTTATTAAGAAATCCAAGTTTCTTCTTTCTCATTGATCTTCTAGTCCCTGTGGCAGGAGTTCTCAAACTTTAATGCAGACATTGGCAAACGTTTTCTTGTAAAGGACCATAAAGTAAATATTTCAGTCTTCATAGGCCATACACAGTCTTGATAGTATTCTTCTTTGGTTTTGTCATTTCTGCAGTTGTTGCAACTCTTTTAAAATGTGGAATCTGGGGCCGAGCCTGTGGCGCACTCGGGAGAGTGCAGAACTGGGAGCGCAGAGACGCTCCCGCCGCGGGTTCGGATCCTATATAGGAATGGCCGGTACACTCACTGGCTGAGTACCGGTCACGAAAAAGACAAAAAAAAAAAAAAAAAAAAAAAAAAAAAAAATGTGGAATCTGTTCTTAGCTCATGGGCTGTACAAAACTGAGCCACCAGTGATTTTGGCCCATGACCTGTAGTTTACTGGTCTTTGATTTATGGCATCAGAATCACTCGGAGTTTGGATCCCCATTCTGGTCAGCCGCCAAAGGTTAAAAAATAAAAATAAAAATATAAAACCCCAGTAACTTGAAGGGCTTTCTGAGACCACCCCAGAGTTTCTCATTCTGTAGGTCTGGGGTGAGACCCAAGAATTTGCATTTCTAACAAGTTCTGATGTGATGTTGATGATGATGGTTTGGAGGCAATGCTTGGAGAACTTCAGCTCTATAGTGTTGACTTTGCCTTCATGGTCAAAGCTGAATCTCCTGCACATGCATGTTCCAGCATAAAAGAAAAGGAAGAACGAGTCAAGAAAAAAGCTTCTTTTAAGTATATGATTGAGAAATTGCACACAGTGCCTTCACTCACACCCCATTAGGCCAATCTTAGTCATATGGCTATAATTGGTCACAAAGAAGGGTTGGGAAGTATAGACTGTAAATAGATATTCATGGGCCCTGCTACAGCTCAAGAGGTTTTTTTATTTAGAAGAAGAGGAGAATGCACTTTGTGGAACAGTTAGCAGATTCTGCCACACAGGAAAAGAAGGGGAGCAGCGGTAGGTCTTCCATCCATTGTCAGATTGACCACACAGTGACTACAATGGGATTTACTGCAGTTCCTCTGTGCTACATTCACAAACAAAAAATATAAGCTTATGGCACACTAGAAGGGCCTTAACAAGTACACATAACTGATGATTACCACAAGTAATAACTTAATCTACCATTTCCCAAATAAATGTCTATTCTATCTGCCCTTCATGATTCTAAAAATTCTGTAAGTCTGAACTCACTGCTTGAATCCTTCAGGCCTTTTAGTCTTAATGAGTTCCTAGAAACCTACAACAAGTCATAGTAAAAATAATAATAAAAGTAAACTTTTTATATCACATACTAGATAAATATCAGATCAATTAAACGCAAATATAAAAATAAGCCATAAAATTACTTTATAAATATTTTTAAAAATAATTTAGAATATTTATGTAATCCTAGGACAGGAAAACACTCACTCTACATGGTAGTGAAGAGAATACCAGTAAGGTAAAGAATGTCTGATTTGATATAAAACAAATAAGCTATATACCAAAATTTTCCCCAAGAAACCCAAGATCAGCAGATAAACAGAGGAGAAATCCTTGCAACAAGTGTAATAACAAGCTGCCAAGTTTGGGCTGCTTATGTTGGAAGGCCTATATGGCAATGAACTTTCAGGCTACCTTTAGGAACTGAAAGTACCCCTGAGCCTATAGTAAACAAGAAAATGACGCTTGGATTCGAGCAGCAACCTGAGTGAGTTTTCAAGAGGATGCTTCCTAGTACATCCTCAGTAGAGACTCCACTTGCCAACTGACACCTTGATTGCTGCCTTGCAGGAGAGCCAGCTAAAGTGTACCCATACTCCTGACCCACAGCAACTGAGAAAATGAAAGTGTGTTGTTTTAAGATATTAAGTTTGACATAAGTCGTTATGCAGAAATAGATACTAATACATGTATATTACCCATTCTCCCCAAAATTCTACTTCTAAAAATTTACCTAAAGAAACTTAGCTACGAAGATACTGATCACAGTATTTTTAATAATTATGAGCAATTAGAAACAATCAATATATGCAAAATTAAGGAATTTGTTAAATTATGGAAAAGCCACACCAAGAAATACTATTCAGCTAACAAAAAATTATGATGGAAGTAAACAGTATCTTTAAACAAAAGTTTTAAATTTATAATGAATGCAGAATGCAGTTTCCAAGCCAGCTTGCATAATCAACTCCCATTTTAATTTTTAAAATGTTTATGCATGTGTATGGTCCTTGAAGTTAATAATAATTATTCCTGAGAAGTAAGATTATAGGTTTTTCATTGAAAGACATGTTTGCATATATGTTGGGGTTTTTTTACAGTTTTCTATACTGAACATTTCATGTCTTTGCAAAACAACAGTGACAATCTAAAGATGAATTTTAAATGCAAAATAAAGGAGAGAAAAAGAGTCTTCAGCCCATATAAAAGAAAAGGCTGAAGTCCAATGTAAATGTTAGTTGCTTTTCTGGTTATAAAATGTAAGATTCAAATGTCCCCAGAGGCTAGTAAGCTGCTAACAATAATGTTTACCAGTTCCTGGGCATTTACAATGTGCCAAGCACATGTTAAGAATTTGGAGTGCATTAGTTCACTTACTCATGGGTAAAGGGTTAGATTTATCCTCTATATTTAGATAGCAGCCCGTACTCTTAGGCATTCTACTGTAGTACCTCCACTTTACCCCTTGCTGTAAGGCAGATTATAGCAAGGCACATCAAGGGCAAGGAGCAAGGTGATTGTAGGTCACTGGTCTCAGATCCTTCAACTAGTTTTACTATTGCACAGCAATTCTCAAAACCTTGCAGTTTATGTTCCAAGGAGCCACCCTCAGTCTTCACAGAGGGACTTCATTTGTTGTGGAGTCTACCACAAAAATAGAAGAGGCACTCACCGCACACTTTCCCCTTGAATGACTGAAAACAACAGTTGCTCTTACAGATGCATGGCAAGAGCAAAGATATTTCAGCAGGCTTGAGGACAAGCTAAAAATTACCAACTCCTCACTGTAATTACTCATTCTGCTAGTGAATACTGAAGGTTAGGCTTTTCCCCAAATCTAGCTCACTTTGCAAATTGAGGTCAATCTTGGTTTAATGGGCTGGAGCATGTCTTGGGCCTCTGTTGTTCCCTCTGTAAAATGGGTTTCCATGACCTTCCCTAATTAGAGGCCAGTCAGAGTGATCTCTTGAGGTTCTTAGCAATTTGAAGGTATATGATTCTGAGACAAGTTCTCTCATCCAGACATTTCATGCATCAAAACTTTTTAAAGGAAAACCTGGAGGGCATATCTCTAACACTAAATAAAGGAAGAAGTAAAGCTTTCAGAAAGAGATTAATATAGAAACTTTGGGCTTACAAAAAATCCCTATAGAGGATTTTCTTTTAATTAACATTGCACACTTCAATCATAGTGCCCTCCAAGGACTTTCCAGTAGAGTTCCACAGTCCTGTGACATAAGGAAAGTTCCTTCTTCTCCAGGTAGGGCAAGAGAGCCACAAACACCTGCTCTTTGATATACTGACCACAGAGAATCACTTCTTGGAAGGTCAGTTTTATTACTTTAAGCCAGTCTAAAGATTTTCCATCTGAGAAAGTACAATGACATCTGTTCATTCTTCAGCATAAACCAGCCCTTTCACCCATGATTTTTCAATATTTAAACAAACAGCTGAAACAAAGCTGTGCTTCAGTGTTAGCCTCCTGAACTTAAAAGCCTGCACCTGTACAGTTGCTAATTAACATGTTCAGTAACAAAGCTGGTCTGTAACAGGTGACATTCACACCTCTTAATTGGTGCGATTAGCAGACCTTTTGTTGTCAACCATCAGCAGCTCTCCACAAGTGCAAAATGCCTCAGGTAAAGGGACATTGGCAATGTGTGGGGTGAAGGGGGGAAGGTGGGAGTGATAAAAGTTTATAAAACATTATTAGACTGATTTAGAGGAAAGAAAAAAGATGGTTACTTCAAGAAACTACCTATAACTGCCAAATGAGTGGAAGCTTCAGTGATTCTATCTCTTCATTCGTTGCTGCTAACATGAATTTGAAGTCTTAAAAAACCCATTTTTCCCCTCACCACATTGCAATATGGGAAGACTGCACTTCTGGCAAATTTAATTATGAATATGAAAATCTAAATCGATGTTAAAAAATGTAGACAGGTATGTTTGGGGAACTTTTTGCTCTCCTAAGAATATACAATAAGATTTACTATGATATTCTGGATGACAAATGCCCTTGGGTTTTTTAAACAGAGCCCAGTTATATAGAACTTTCAGGAATACATGAAGCAAGATACATTTCTGTGTTTCTTGTTTAATCTTCTTTTCTCTTTTTCAAAAAAGCAACAGCAGGCTCCCCTCTAGGTCGATAAGTAGCTTTCTTATATCCAGAGCTGCAACCTCATCCACTGACAATGAACCCCCAGAAGATGTGGCCCTATATTAGGACTGTTCCATTTTTCAGATTTTTAGCTTCCAGACTTGGCTCAGATATTTAGCTTCCTGACATATTTGCCTTTTCATAAAGATATGACTTCATATTGACAATGCAGAAATGTTACTATTCTCCTACAAACTAAAGGTTTCAGTATTTCTTGATAATGAAAGGGGTCATCAAGTTAGCATTCGAGGACAAAAATTTGATGAAGTATATTTGTGAGCTCCATGAGAGCAAGAATGATGTCTCCTCTATTTATAAATCAGCTCAATAAAGAGGTATTACACATAGAATGTGAATGCTGACATCAATGAGATCCACCCTGCCCCTACCCCATGCCCAAGTTTCTGTTTAACATAATATTGTTTTGTTTTTTACACAGTTCTTCTGGGATAAGTATGACCAGATCATCAAACTAAAAAGCTTCTGCACAGAGAAAGAAACCATTAACAGAGTGAGATGACAACCTACAGAGTGGGAGAAAATGTTTGTAAACTGTGCATATGATAAAGGATTAATATCCAGAATATACAAGGAACTCAAACAACTTAACAGTAAGAAAACAAGTAACCTCATTGTTGCTTTGCCTCGCACGGGGTGACAGAGATGCAAAAAGGAGTACTCTTAGCCCATCTCTTCTGAGCAGTGAGACTTCGCAAAGGCGTTAACTTCAAAGAACCCTCAAGAGAGAGGCATTCCTTCTTTGGGAAATTAACACTGAACTGGGGTTCTGTCTCAGTATTTATTGTCCAGGCCAGAAAGTTACAGAAAAAGAACATAGGTGGAGTTATGGTTAAGTATAGTTTAACAATAGAAGCTGGTAACATCAGTGAAATAACAAAGTGACATTCCATAATGCAATTTGCAAAAGGTTAAGTCGATCCACCAACAAAAGCTTGTTCTTAGCAAATATTGTGTTTTCTACAGCAGTTTCCTCAGTATTTTTACATAACATTAAAGCAACTTTCTTAACATATCAATCGGTAGGTTATCCTGCTCTCAAGGACAATTTTGCTGTGTTCCAATTCTATATCCACAACAGAGACTTTAGCCTGGGGAAAGTTTCTGTCTTTTGCAAGGTTAACCTTTCTACATGTAATTTTAAAAGGTTAGGTAATACCTGAAACTACAGGGCTTTGGAAACTAGGCCCTGTGAAATACATTTGCTTTATAAATGTTAGTATACTCCACACCTGATTAAAAAACGGGCAAAGGAGCTGAATAGGCATTTCTCAAAGGAAGACATACAAAGGCCAACAGACACATTAAAAAATGCTCGACATCACTCAGCATCAGGGAAATGGAAATCAAAACCACATTGAAATATCATCTTACCCCAGTTAAACTGGCTGTTATCAAAAAGACAAAGAATAACAAATGCTGGTAAGGATGTGGAGAAAGGTGAACCCTCCTACACTGTTGGGGGGACTGTAAATTGCTGCAGCCATTTTGGGAAACCATATGGAGGTTCCTCAAACAACTACAGATAGAACTGCCATATGATCCAGCAATCCCATTGCTGGGTGTATACCCAAAAGAACAGAAATCATCATGTTAAAGGATACCTGCACTCCCATGTTTATTGCAGCTCTATTAACAATAGCCAAGAGTTGGAACCAACCTAAATGTCCATCGACAGATGACTGGATAAAGAAAATGTGGTACATAAACACAGTGGAATACTTCTCTTCCATAAAAAAGAACGAAATCTGCCATTAGCAGCAACATGGATGAACTTAAAGTGAAATAAGCCAGGCACAGAAAGAGAAATACTATATTTCCTCACTTATAAGTGGAGACTAAAAAGTGATCAAATAAATAAAAAGAAAGATACAACAAACACAATAATGCACTGAACTTTAAAAAGAAGAGAACAGAACTGAGGTTACCAGAGGTGGGAAAGGTGGAGAGGGAGGATTGGTAAAGGAGGAATTGGTGAAGGTCCACAAAAAACAATTACATTGTATAATGTTGAATGTACTAATTATGCAGATTTGAGCATCACATATTATACACAGGTAGTGATATTGAATTCTTTATCCCACAGATATGTACAATCAACTATGTCACAGTAAAAATAAATAAGTTTCTAACAGCTGCATACCTACTACATAGGCTGTATTAACATACACAAGCTTGTGCCAGGCCTATGCTCGAGCAAGTAAGTGCCCTCTGTGGCACCCCCATGTGAAACCATTTAAAGAGCACTATGAGGCCCTGACATTCCAAAGTCATCTCCCTTAACTGGGCTCTCCATTCCCTGATTTGAGTCACCACCATCTTTCTGGTGGGTATGAGGACAGGCACAAGCTCTCATGTGACCAGGGAGAGAGGCATAACCAATTATATATGAGCACCTCTTAATCCAGAATTGCAGATCAATTTACCAAAATAAGTTTGGGTTTTTCCCTAGGAGTAAATAGAGGATGGAGTGAGGGGAAACGGTGCTGAGCAGCTGCTGCCCCTAGAGTGGGCAGAGCTGGGAGTGACACTGGACAACTGGGATGGCATTGGGGAGCAGCGTGCATCCTCTGGAAGGAGAAGGGTGCTGTCGAGGTGATTGGTGGGCAAGTGTTGGCAAAGGTGTGTAGGTTATGGAATAATATAAGCTATCTGCCTAATACCAAAAAATATATATGTTACCTATCATCCCTATTTTCTCCAAAGAATACAAATAATTTAGGAGATTTTCATCTCTGTGTGTATATATATACATATATATATATATTTATACAGAGGAGACATCTTGGAGATAAATTCTACACCAACATTTCTCATTTTAATGTGCGTTCTCTTTTTCTGTAATATATGCACTATATGTGTGTCTATGTATATGTATGCATATGTATGCATATGTATATATGTATGCATGTATATATACTCATATATATACATTGTTACATAAGAAACTTGAAGTGGTCAGACTATTCCATTCTCACCTTCCCAGTTGATGTATCTCCTAAGCAGGCTGTACCCAAACTACTAAGATGTTTTTTCTTTTTTTTTTTAGCTGTGGAACTGGTCATTAAATGGTCATTTAGACTACTAAAGCAATTAATTTTGACCTCACTATTATTACCATATTTTGTCTAGTTCCTCCTTCTGGAAAAGACTGCCAGTTTAGTTATCTTCTAATATACATTTGGCTCTTCTTCCTTAGTCATAAACCCTCCAATTATTAGCCAGAGTAATGCCACCTAGAATAATGATTATATTTTTCAGGCTGCCTTGCTACCATGTATATATATTCTGCATAATTGCATGCAAGCAGAAGTGTCATGTATGGATTCTGAGACATCCTTAAGAGGTGCAACCACCTGCATCCATCCCTATTTCCCTCTGGCCTGTGAGGAATTGAAGTTTGGAGTTCCAGCTGCTATCTTGGATCATGAGGCAGAAATCAGGGGCAGGGAAAGAGCCTCAGCTCCTGATGATGGTGTCTTCATGAAGCTGCTCTACCCAGTCTCCAGCTCTGTACTACAGATCATATTTATTTATCCAGGAGATAAACTTCTGTCTTTTATAGACATCGTTATTTAGATTTTCTATCACGTTTAGTGAAATCTAATTCTGATACAACTCTCTGCTGCTAAGGTTGGAGAATTTAGTCAGGTAAAACAACCAACTTAGTTTAAACCACTCTTTCAACACATTCAGTATATAAACTTGCAAAGCCTAATTAAATTTCACTAGGGCAGATCTTTATAAAAAGAGTAAGTAACATATGTATATATCACATCTGAATTTAAATACAGTATTTAACTGTCCTAGATTTCGTAATGTATTCATAGCTGTGAGAGGGGATAGGAAACTAGTACTTTATCATCCGTTGTAAATACAATCCTTGTAAATTCTGTTTAAGTGTGTTTTAAAAATGTGATTTTGTGTGTGTGCATGTGTGCTACCAGTGGATATGACTGAGAGTTCTGTATTGTAAAATTTTCCTCATTGCTCTGGAGAATGAGCCAAGACTCAGTCAGTGCCCTGGCAGCCCCTCCTGGAGTACAGGGTGGTGCTTTGGGAAGGATACCATTATAAAAGCCAATATATTCTTTCCCTGAAATGACTGCCAAACACCACTGCTTTAGTTTAGTGCCCACTGTCTCTTGAAGTCTCTTCTCTCTTTTTGTTCCACCAAGCCTCACCCACCCGGTCTGCATCCTCCCAGTACCTGTCAGAGTTGACTCCTTAAAAATCGCGTTTGATCATGACAATTTCATCCAGTAGAAACCTCTGTGAATTCCTTCTTGCCTCTCCCTTGTCATAAAAATGCCTTCACTTTTTCTTCCACGTGCTATCCCAGTCCTTTATCCCACTTGTTCTCTATTTAAATATGATAAGGTTTTCACCTCTTCCAAACCATACCGTGCCTTTCATACCACTGCATTTGGAACAGGCTATTCTCTCTGCCTAAAATGCTACCCTGACCCTGAACTTCCTCTTCAGAACCTTCAGGATGCATCTCACAGGTCACCGGAGCTCAAAGACCTTTTCCACAGCTACAGATGAGGTTAGTCCCTTCTTCCACTGTATATGTTCTGCATTTAGATCTTCCCTCTGTCACAACACTTACCAGGTGATGATACAATTGATCTGCCTTCAAGTCAGATTCCTCCCAATGTGTGACTCTGGAGCTCTCCCCAGTGTCCTGCTCAATGTTTCTAGCAGTGTGGGAACTCGCTGTGTCTTGCAGAGTAAATAGCTGGATCCATGACTGAGATAGGGTTATCCCAATACAAAGTAACTTGTATCCAAAATCAGTTTTTAGAGTTGTATTATAAATTATAAGACTTAAAAAGAAACTTTTAACTCCCTGAAAAGCTATTCATGGGAGTATACAGGAACATGCGGAGATATCGTACATAGCCATAGTATCATTTTTCCCACCTTGAAGAGAAATTCAACATTCCTTAGAACTGAATTTTCCTGGAATTAGAAGTATGGAACCATAGAATTTTGGAGGTGAAAGGGGCCTTAAAGATTCTAGACTCCAATGTCATAATTTATAAATGAGAATACTAAGGCACAGAGAGATTAAAAGACTTGTCAAAGGACACCCAGCTAGTTAGTCAATCAGATCTGAAATCCTGACCTCCTAACTCCAGTGTTCTTCAACTATTTGAGTCATAAGTCCCTGGTCAGGGGCAGCCAGCAGCTATGAAGCACACCAACTTTAATTTCAGCATAAGCCAGAGCTAAACAGACAAACCCAAGGGCTTCAGCTACAAATGATAAGCCAGATGATTTGATAAAAACTCTAAAATTAGACTTTTAGAATTTAGAAGTCCCTTATATAGCATCCAGTTCAAGCTCCTAGTTTTCATTAAATGAGAATAACAAAGAAGTAAATTGACTTTCTCCACCTGAGTCATAAAGTCAAAGACAGAGACAAACTAGAATTTCAAATGTAACCATGAAATGGACTCCACAAATGAAATGCGATATTACACAGAGCAGTAGCCCTCTGTTTGAAGCAATTGGAAGCCTGTTCAATGAATCAAAAACCTGGGTAAATGGAAAATCATTTTTAAAGGATACATACATATTACAATCTTATATTTTAACTTTAAACACATAAATGTACAGTTGTTCTCTACTGTTGATGTATGGCTATGAGAAGCTTTTTCTTCAAATACTCATATGTATATTAGTTTCCTATTGCTGCTGTAATAAATTACCACAAACATAGTGTCTTATAACAATATGAAATTATTATCTTACAATTCTGGCAGTCAGAAGGCCAAGAGGGGTCTCACTGAGCTAAAATCAAGGTGTTGGCCGAGTTACATTCCTTCTGGAACCTCTGAGGCCTTTTCCAGTGTCTAGAGGCTGCCCACGTTCCTGGACTTGTGGCCTCCTTCCATCTTCAGAGCCAGCAGTTACGTCACTCCTCAGGACTCTGCTGCTATCACCCTATCTCCTTCTCGGATGCTGATTCTCCTGTCTCTCTTTCCCTTATATGGACCCTTGGGATTACATTGGGTCCAGCTATATAACACAGAACATTCTCCCCATCTCAACATCTTCAACTTAATACACCTGCAATGTCCTTTTTGCTATGTAAGGTAACATATTCATAGGTTCTGAAGATGAGGACGTGAACATCATTGGGGGTGGTGGGATGTTTGGGGTGATTGAAGATGAGTTTTGTTTTTCTTATGAATCATACACAGATTGTATTACCTATGATTTCTAGTTTGTGACTTTAAAGTAATATTATAATTTAAAGACATTTAGAAAGCATCCTTTGTAGAATTCTTCCAGATTTGCTTCCTTTTTTTATGATGTCTGTCCTGCAACCAATTTGAAATTAATTTTTGGTGTGATTTGCCTTTTTTGGTCCTTCTGAAGTATTTTCTTTTATTTTTTATTTTTTATTATTAGCATATTCATTATTACAAATTGTAATTTTTCTATGTGCCGTTTACCTGACCTATCAGTCCCCAAAGCCCCTCCCTCTCTGACCCCCCTTCTGAAATATTGGTGTTAAGTTTCATCGATACAATTCTCTTTCCTTTTGTCCTCCTATTGCACTAGTTTATATAATATTTATTTAAGTTACACAATTAAATAACAAGTACTCTTCACTTAAACACTTTTGAGGACAAACTCAACTTTGTAGAAGTTGCACCACTGTGGGCACAAAGGTGAGCAGGTTGCTGGTGAATGGCCTAATAGCCCCTGGTCCTCATTGTGCCAAGGAATAAATGAAAAGCCGTCTTATCTGGTAGCATGTATAAGTGAAGGTGGGTTAAGAGAGCTTCTGCTATATATAGTGCCTTGCATACTATAATGCATTATAGAGATACAAGTTATTGTTGTTATTTCTGCTTTTAGTTCAAGTTCTGGGGCAGAGAATATTGCAAATAGACACTTATGATTTGATATGGAAGATGCATGACAGAAGAAAAGCAGCCTAGAAACTAGCCTGATGACTAGGAAAAGTCAGAAAAACTTGAAAAAAATTCTGGATATAGTCTAGAATTAAATTAAGTTAGTAAATAATAAAAGTTAAGTTTCAATTGATAAAGTCTTTAACTTTACTTAAGGGATTCTTTTCTTTATTAATCTGCTTTAAAGCCATTTGACTGCCTTTCTGAAAATTCAGGTTTAGCCTCCTAACTAAAGAGCTATTTTTAAAAATATTTAAGTGGCTGAAAAATGTACATTGAACCCTTCTTTCAAATGACCTATCTTTGGGAAACTGGGCTGTTTGGCTTTCTAAACTATGAACGGATCCCAGCCTCCTCCTGAAAGCATATTATAACTCAGGCTGAGTGCAGAGTAAAGAGACACTGGCGGATATCCTGAGATTGCAAACATAGGTAACACACACTGTGGCAGTGCCTGTAGCACTAGAACAGTGCCAAATCTAGATGAAGAGCTTTCCCATAGATGTGCTCTTCTACCCTTGAATTCTGTTGTCTTTTACTAATGAGTCAGTAACTGTTTCTGTCTACCAGGTTGTTGAAGGAGGGCAAGAGAGACCAAATGACCAGAAGTGGATCAACTTCGAAGCACAGGGTGTACTTGCTGGTCAAAGGCGTGAGTTCTTTATTCCTGCCCAAAATGGAAGCAAATGAACAACCTCTCTATTAGTTTTCTGGGGCTGCCATAACAAAGTACCAAAAACTGGGTGTCTTAAAAGCAGAAACTATTGTCTCACAATTCTGGAAGCCAGAAGTCCAAAATCAAGGTGTCTACAGGGCCGGGCTCCCTCTGAAGGTAAGAGAAGGATCTGTTCCAGGACTGTCTCCTAGCTTCTGGCAGTTCCTTAATTATAGCAACACAACAATCTTTTCATGATGTTCTCCCTGTGTGAGTGTCTAAATTTCCCCTTTTTATAACACCAGTCATACCGGATTAAGGGCCCACACTATTCCAGTATGACCTCATCTTAACTGATTACATCTGCAATGACCTTGTTTCCAAATAAGTTCACATTCCGAGGTACTAGGGGTTAGAATTTCAGCATATGAAATTCCAGTGGACACAGTTCAACCCATAACACCGTCTCTAGAAGAAGGGTCCTCGTCCTATGCCTCATACTAATTCTTCAAATAATGTTCAAGTCTAACAACCAGTACACAGTCAAAGTTAACCAAGAATGTAATAATCGTAATCATAATCATAAAAATCATGATGAATGCCAGAAAAAATAACAAGAAAAGAAATCGATTAATAAAAATTGGTGAAGATTACTCTTAGCTATGACTAGAAGCGACATCACCAGTAAGAAAACACTAAACTATCATCTGTTACTGTGAACGTGGAGATATAAGAAGCAGAGAAAAGCTTTAAAAAACAAAAAAAGCAGAGGGGAATAGATGAAGTATAAAGAGCACATGCAGTCCCCTGTAAGGAAGCATGTTTCTCAGTGAGAAGAAATTTGTCTCAAGACTACATAAGGAACTCAACAGCAAAAAAAAATTTTTAAATGGGCAAAGGACCTGAACAAACATTTCTCAAAAGAACACATATAAAATGTCAATAGGCACATGAAAAAATGCTCACAATCACTAATCATCAAGTAAATGCAAATTAAAACCACAATGAGATATCATCTCATTCTAGTTAGAATGGCTATTATCAAGAAGACAGAAAACAACAAATGCTGGTGAGGATGCAGAGAGAATGGATCTCTCCGACATTGCAGGTGGAAGTGTAAATTAGTACAGCTACAGTGGAAAACAGTCTGGAGGTTCCTCAGAGAACTAAAAATCAAACTATATTATGACCCAGCAAGCCCACAACTGGATGTTGACCCAAAGGAAATGAGATCAGTATATCAGAGACACCTGCACTCTCACATTCATCGCAGCTCTATTCACAACAGCCAAGAGACGGAATCAATGTACATGCCCATCAACAGATGAATGGATTAAAAAACTGCTATATATACACAATGGAATACTATTCGGCTAAAAAAAAAAATGAAATTTTGTTATTTGCAGCAACATGAATAGAACTGGAGACCATTATGTTAAGTGAAGTAAGCCAGGCACAGAAAGACATATCACATGATATCACTCATATGCAGAATGTAAAAAAAAAAAAAAAAAAAAAAAGAGGGGGGTCTCTCACAGAAGTAGAGAGTAGAACAACAATTAATTACCAGAGGACCAGGGCTGGTTGGGGAGGGGGGTACAAGGAGGAGGAGAAGTGGTAGATTAATGGATACAAAGTTATGCTGTACATTCTAAGTGAATCAATGTACAGTATATGCATATATTAGAACAACACACTGTACCCCCAAAATATGTACAAATAAATGTTAAAATTTTGAAAATTAAAAACATAAATTCATTTAAAGAGTGGGACTAGGGATTGACATGTGTCTTTCTGACATATCTCAAACATCTGAGAACCCTTTTATCCTATCTTTGGTGCTAGGGATGAACCAAATGGTTTCCCTAAAGTGGTGATAGTTCAGAGATCCAGTTGAGTATGGGAAACAAGGTCCATTTGTCCAGTAAGATACAAAGCAGTAAGCATGTCTCTTTTATTAAATAAAATACAAGTACACACTTTCATTCAATGACACGGGTGTCAGGAAACAAATACTGGGCTAAAATGTCAAACCCATTTGTCTCATGTGTGCAATAAATATTAAACAAGAAGTCAACATGTCTTTAAAAGTTCCAGGGATTCTACACTTTCTTACATGTCAAGTTGTCTTTTTCTTGCTTGAGAATCATTAATACATATCATTTGTCCAGAAGGTCTCAGTTATCTACATTAACTTGGGAGCTGAAAGTATATTCAGAAAGTCAAAACATTTATTTCTACTCTATTATTTGGATCAACAAAACTCAGAACTTTGGTATTTAAAGTGAAAATTTGTGACATAGCTTAACAATAACTCACGTTTACAAAAGAAGCATTGTAACAGCACTGTTCCACTCTATTGAATCATCACACTGAAACAGTAATAATAGAGAAGAAACAGAATAGAATAGAAAGGTATCGGTTCTTGTGAATATGTGACAAAACCTCTTCTGTGTTGATCTTTTAAAATTGTATGTGAGAAAAACAACAAAGGAAAATGATCTATTTGACTAAATTACAGTGGTCTGCAAGGCATGTTTCAAACACACACACCAATGTTCATAACGACATAAATGATCTTGACATTTGCCATAGTAAATTCTGAAGAAAGTAAAATCAGCAATCCCTTGGTTCTGGGATTTGGTCTTTGAAATCAAGAAATAGCTTCGGCTCTCAGTTGAAGTAAACATTAGGGAGAATTATAAAAGAGAAACACCAGTGATGGGGGTGGTACCCCAAGATTTCTTTCCATGGTCTTCTTAAATGTACTCTATATGAGACACTTTGCTTCTCCAGTCAGGCTGCAGTGAAGTGTAGTCTATCTTGAAGTTATGCTAATTTTTGTCACCTAGAATTGGAGGTTTGGTTGTGTCACATACTTGGACAGACTAATAGAAAAGTAGCTAAGGCGGTCTTGATGAGGCTAGGTTTCCTAATCACTCTCTTAGTGTCCTACACTTCCCCTTGGTAGTATCACACTCATAATCATGTCTCCATGTACTTCTTATTTATTAACTGTGTTCCCCATAACAACATGAATTCCATGAATCTGGAGGCTATATCTGACTATTCTTCTCTGTGTATTTATCGCCTACAAGCACAGTGTCTAGAATAGAATAAATGCAAAATAAATGTTAGTTGAATGAATGAGTGAGGCAATGCTGGGTGGCACCCTCCCAGTTCTGCACAGATTCATGAGACTTTTACAGTAGACAAGTGGGAGATGTAGAATAAGTCAGTGTCACCCCAATTTGGCTGTTTTTGAAAATATATATTATTAGCCCCTTCCCATGAGTATACTGATTCAGAAGGTTTGGGGTAGAACATTAGCATCAGCATTTTTAAAAAGCTACCCCAGGGGATACTTATAATGGAGCAAGTTTGGGAGATACCATATTGAGGTTTATGTAGCTTTAGATCCATAATTACAGAATGGATCTGTCCAATAACCTAAGGATCTCTGGAATCCTCATATTTCCCATGTTTTTTTTAAAAGAAAGATTGATATCATTACACTTCTTTGTTCTGCCCACTTGGAATTCTGATTTCACGTTTGTGATTTTGAGTACGTATAAATGAACTTGAATATCCCTAGGTTACTTTTGACAGAGGCATAAAATTACATCTCATGACTTGTGTCATCTCATGACCTGGTCTTTGAGAAAGAGACTTTCAGTTAATGTGTGTATCTAGCTGACCACTCGAAATCTACAGATCAATATGATATGATTGCTTTTGCATTGCAGGCTATGTTATTCTAGAAAATTGTGTTTTAATGGTATGCACAAACACAGAGATTTGTAGTAGACCTTTGGTGTTTTATTCTTTCCAGCATCCCTCCCATCTCCTGGTAACAGAACCCAAATTTTGCTTTGGAGGGACTATTTTTAATCACCTGGCATGACCTCACTCCAACTTTTAAAGTGGGACTTAATTGGCTAACCCCACTTGTGAACCCCATCCCTCCTGGCAGGAATTGGTTGAAGACAGGATGCAAAACCTAAACAAAGCCTATAAATCAGAGGAAATGTTTGCCAAGAATCCTGGAAATAAAAAGCTTCTCTCTATCATGGAGGCTACAAAAAGATAACTTCTTTCTTTTCCTTGCCAGTGTCGTGTAAATATGTAAGATCTAGAACTCCTGGGGCCATTTTGAGACCCTGAAGTCACCTGAGGTCTGTCAGGGAGCCCTGTGTGCAGCCCAGGGATGAAGTCAACACAAAGGATAGAGAAACTGACATAACACACAAGTCCTTAATAACACCCTACAAGTTTCCAAGTTAAGTCTCAATTACAGCCAGCCTTGACTGGCCTTTCCAAATATGTTACCTAATAAATCTCCTCTGTGTCAGTATGAGCTAGAGTCTCTGTTGCTTGAAACTTAAACGATTCCTAAGATGTGTAAGAGCCATGAGTATATCAGGATGTAATCCCAGTGTTCCTTGAGGAGATAAAGGATCTGAGAAGTCATCAATGGAGCCAAAGGTGTCCTTAGAAGCTAGCACACCTTTCTGAAATATCATGGCTTTTGTGCAAGATGTAAAAATAAAATCCCTTTATAAGGAACACCATGGTCCACACGGTAACCACATTTTCCAGACTAGAAACCCATAAACATAATCTAGCAAAACCTTTTTTTTCTGATTCACTAATTCATTATATGAAGTCTCAAAATAACACAAAACATTGAAATCACATTTCATTATGTATTTCACTAGTTGCATTTATTGGAATAAAAATAAAATGACATGAAATCAGATTTCAGAAAACTCAGGGCATATGGTGGCAATATCTAGGGAGCATCCACCTTGTTTTATTGGAATAGATTGTTGTTAAAATGAACACACTGCTAGAAAGACTGTTACCAGTCTGTAGGTCATAAAGATAAAAAGAGCTAAACCAACCTCTCAGTGCTGAATTGGCAAGTGAAAAGATGCATTCTGCACACAATAGGTATGCAGTGGATGTATCTGACTGACAAGAACCCTGCTAGGACTAGCAGTGAGCTATTTAAGCCCCACCGTTTCTTGTTGACTTTGCCAGCCTTGGCTGTGGTGTGAGGATTCTGTAACCATTAACGAGAGCCCTAAGCTACATCTCCTCTTCCTCCACTTCAAACATTCATAAGCAGTGCAGTCAGGTGCTGGCTTCTCATCAGTGACTGAGGGATACATAGGGTCTGAAGGAAATTTCACTGTGCATGTGCTTGTTACTATGGAATTTGTAAATATATTCATTAAACTGTAAAATGATAGTCTTGTATTGAATTTGACCTGCCTTTAACCTATGTATTTGAGGCATCTGGCATCTAAAAATTCTGCCATACAACACAAATCAAAGTAGCTGAATCCAGTTAGCTCAAAATAGCAATGAGGATGATCAAGTCTTCCAATTTCTGGAAAAGATTAAGAGAAACAAAATAGAGACCGCCTTTGAAAACTGGAAGTACAAAATGTTTTTATAAAATATCAAGAAATGATTTCCATTCCTCTGGGTATATTCCCAGCAGTGGAATAGCTGGGTCATATGGTAGATATATCTGCAATTGTTTGAGGAACCTCCATACCATTTTCCATAGAGGCCGCACCATTTTGCAGTCCCACCAACAATGGATGAGAGTTCCTTTTTCTCCACAACCTCACCAGCATTAATCGTTCACAGTCTTTTGGATTTTAGCCATCCTAACTGGGGTGAGATGGCATCTCAGTGTGGTTTTGATCTTAATTTACGAATGCTGAGTGATGTTGAGCATTTTTTCATATGTCTGTTGGCCATTCGTATATCTTCCTTTGAGAAATGCCTATTTAGCTCTTTTGCCCATTTTTTAATTGGGTTGCTTGTTTTTTTCTTGTAAAGTTGTTTCAGTTCCTTGCACATTCTGGATATTAATCCTTTGTCAGATGCATATTTTGCAAATATTTTCTCCCATCATCAAGTCGAAGGTATACCTGTTCTCTAATGTTTATTGCAGCACTTTTTACAATAGCTAAGAGTTGGAACCAGCCAAAATGTCCATCATCAGATGAGTGGATACGGAAAATGTGGTATATCTACACAATGGAATACTACTCTGCTATAAAAAAGAATGAAATACTGCCATTTGCAATGACATGGATGGATCTAGAGAGAATTATATTAAGTGAAATGAGTCAGGCACAGAAAGAGAAATATCACATGTTCTCACTTATTTGTGGGAACTAAAAATAAATAAATAAATACACACAAAAAAACCTCGGGGGGAGGGAAGAAGATATAAAAATTACAATTCCTTGAAATTGATACAAGAGAACAGAAAGGACATTGTTGGGAGGGAGGGGGGAGAGGAAGGAGGAAGGGAGGCTTTGGTAATGGGCCACAATAATCAACCACATTGTATATTGACAAATTTTTTTAAAAAATCAAGAAATGTATGTATCTATTATTCCTATATGTAACATGTACACACCATACACACACTTTGTCACACACATTTCAAACTGACCTCAAGCATTAATCAACAAAAGGTAGCAAGAGCTTAGCCTTTATACAATTAAGCAGTTCAATTTGGGAAGGAAGCAATTGTAGTTCCAGAAATAGCGTGATGTGCTGTGATTCTACAGAGTATCTGCAGAAGTATCAGTAGCATGTATGATCCTTATATTTAAGCTTTACCATTATATGATGACAAAAGATGATCACATTTTCTCATCTCACCTCCGCATTAAAGATCTCAGTGCCCTACCACCCAAAACAACTGTCCTTTGTCATTTCTCAGCATCTCCCACTCCACTCCCCATGAAGCTTTTTCTCATAGGAGCAATTATTATTTATTGAGCGTCTATTATATACGAAGCACTGTGCTAGGTGATTTACGTATACTTTCTCATTTTATCCTAATAACAATAAGATAAGTGCTATTTTCAGTCATTTTGCAAATAAAGAAACTGAGGCTCAAATTCATAAGCTAATAAATGACAGAGTCAAAAGTCTAGCTGACTTTTAACCCAGCCTGTCAGATTCCAAATCCCATGCTCTTAAGCATTACATAATTGATCATTAACTATTACCTTTGGATTTCCTAAAAGAATTTTTAAAATCCTTCAATAGTCGTAAGGTAACATATCCCAGCTATACAATCTTGTTCTGATATAGTTGTACTTAAATTCTTCTGATAAACCATCCAAGTTTAAAGAAAAAGGTAAAATGCAACTGGCAATGTTTGCATGACTTGTGGCTTTCAGAATCGATCAATTATAATTAGACAGAATCTGGCAGTTCAGACTCTAAAAGAACACATTGAACTTGTATTTTGCCCATTTTAGTAATGATTCACCAGGCTTTGTATTTGATTCCATCTGAAACTCATCAGAGGTATAAGCAGGATGTTTCTTTTCTCTTTTTCTGCCAATTTCATTTGATGTTCTCATTTTGTGCTTTTCCTGAAGAAATACTAATGATTTTGGAAGACAGAGACTATGATAGTGATCTTCTGAATAACAGTTTGACAGTATTACTTCAGATTTCTCGTCCATTCTTCTCTATACATGTCCAGTTTGGGGGGTGGGGTTTTTTGTTTGTTTGTTTGTTTTTGTTTTTCTCTTTTCTCATCTCCTCTTATTTCTTCTCTCCTTCTTCTCTCATAAATCTCTCATACCATCCATTCTCCTCATGGTCTCAAGGTCATTTTTCTATTCATTCTTATGATTAGACACATGACTGTGGTATGAAAACTCTAGCTACCACAGTTTGATCAGCTTAGGGATAAGAACGTGGATATGTGGCTTCTCACTAATTTTAAGACATTCTTTTTTTCACATTTCAGCATTAATGAGGTCAGGTCTCATTATGATGGTGCAGCATAATGATGGTGCCTTTGATGGGTAAATACAATCCCGTTCATGGCAGTGGTATGGTTTCTAGGAATTAAATCTCCATCCCAGACACGAATACCCAAACATAATGTCTCTTTACAATTCTCAGATACCCTATTTTCTCTTTGTATGCTTCATGCAAAAAAGAATGAGATCTGAGCTCTCTAGCTATGGAGGCTTTTTCTCCTATTATCTAATTCGATAATTTTTAGGAAATATATATCAACCCTCCTTTTCAAGTCAAACTCCAAAATGTGTTGTTGATTTTTTTCCAGGCATTTTCAAATATGCTCGCCTCTCTCTTCCTTCCTCCTGTCCCCCTCTCCCTGTGGTATGTGACAAGGTGCTACATACTGAAAGGCTAGGTTGCTGAAGCTGCACTGGTGGGCCCTAGCGTCAGCATGTGAACTAAATGTACATATTTTATTATTACCTTTCCTCCACAGCCAAGACTGTCAGAGGAAACATGGCATTTTTTACAGCTTTCTACTAAGTGTCAGGCTTTGCACTTGAGAAATATTTGATAAGTGGAGCCTAAGTGACAGGAGCACATCCGTGTGAAAGGCAGAGACACAATCTAACTTTTGTTCTCCTGTTAACTTTTTCATTTCCCTGCAGAAGTTGTTTCTGTCCATATTTTTACTTCAGCTGGGCTGAGTGGGAGAAAGAACTCAAAGGGAGGTTGGAGCAGATGGTTGTCACAAACTGCATACGGCAATTGAGAATTAGTGTGCAAGCATACGCAACCTGGTACAGTACGAAGCATTCCAGCACACGAGCGCGGGATACAGCAAGCCTGGGGACGGTAGGGATGCTGCAAAGATGAGCTCCTGTCTCCCAGCTACATATATATATATATATTTAGGCCTTCTGAATACATTAGGATATGTTCTCTGTTTTCAGTATGCAAGTTAACACCTAAACTGAGCAGATTCATGTAGATGTTAGTACCTTGCCTTATTCTTTCATCCACTGTGCTTTCTAAAAAGAAATATTTCTGAAGAGATATGGATTTTTTTCATAGAAGGATGATTGAAGATTATGACATCAACTTGCCTGGATGGATTTAATTACAATAATTACTAATAAGACAAAACAATTTACATTTACTTCCCACTTTATTAATAACTGTGCACCAGGCACATATACACCTCACCTACAATTTCCACACACATCTTTTTGGCTGGTGGTGACCCTGTCAATGACCAATCTGTTGAAAGCCATTAACTCACAAACATAGGCACTTTCAAGTGTTTTTCCCGTAAGAACGTTTATAAAGAGAAACATGGACTAACAGTAGTTAATAGCAAGGAGTGCTCAATTCACAGCCTGGAGGTCCTGACGGTTGCCATAAGGAGATGTAGCTTTGCCACATTGCCTTTTATAATTATAAATAACTCATAATCACCCTCATTAGTACTCTTATAAATCCCAGGAACAGAGGTGAAATGAATTACCCCCCTCTTCCTGTTTTAAAAATGCACAACAGAGGAGGAGAGTTTGTCATCACGTCTCTTCTTAGAAGAGTGGAGGCCAATTCTGCAGTCAGGCTTGGTCCTCCAACCCATGCGGCATGGTTTCCCATGGCTGCAGCTATGGCCAAGGCTGGCGGGGAGGTGTCCCTGTGCTGCTGCCCCAGCTCCTAATGGGGGGCGCACTTCCAACCTCCCCCTAAACTTGTACCCACCCCAAGGAGTTTTAAAGAAGCTACAGTTGTCTTCAACAAAGCCCCTCCCACCATTGCCTTTCTGTTTAGTTCACCTTCTCATCCGCCCTTTTTGAGAGGTGAAAGAAAGGTAAGACCCAAAAGAAAGAGAAAAGGGGGAACGTGATAGATATTGGCTCAAAAATAAATACTGAATTACATATTGATAAACCAAAACACAAATCAACTCTGAACTCCAGGAGTCCACCAACATGCACATAAATCATTTATAACGATAATCCAAGACGAGGTCCAAATCTCATTAAAGTATATGAATCCTTAATCTATTTTGGCAAAAAAGCACCAATACACATTTTTTCTTTTTTATCATAAATTACAGTTCTGTGGCACTGTGCAAATATTACCAAGCTGTAAGACAGCTGTGCTCCATTAAAATGTGTAATGGTCGCTGATTTCTTACAGCACATGGTCATCAGGCTGAATCTACAGCCAGTAATTAGGAAGATGAAATGTTTAATTGTGCCTTAATTTTGATAAAATTTATCTGTCACACATCCCGCAGCCGAGCATTATGCTCACAAATCAATGTCATTGGGCCGAGCAGGAACTCGAGCACCAGACTCTTGTCCCTGACAGATTCATTTGAATATGTAACTGCTCGTGATAAGCAACCAGACTATGGAAGAAAGTGAAAACTTTCCTTATTGATGGAGCTCGGGTATGTCCTAGTACTTCCTTTAAGGAAAAGTAAGAAGGTTCAAAGATAATTTCACTCTTACCTCTTAATGGTGCTGTCTACTTCCAGCTCTGATCACATAGAGAAAGAAAACTCCTCAGGGTCTATTTGTTTAATTTTAAAGTCTATTTGTGTGAGGAGAAAAGATAGGTGGAAGGAGGAGGAGAGAGAATTCAGTAATGCCCTTTGAAGGCGTATGTCCTAATATCCTTACGTACGGATAGGTCAGTGAAGTAGGCAAGAGTCATCACTTCTAACTGGGTAGCTAAACATTTATAGATTCATACAATGTTAGAATATCAGAGATGAAACTCATCTCATTTTATGTATATGGAATCTGAAGGCCAGAGAGATTGCCCGAGGTTCAACCATCGTCAGGAAGAGTTCAGGTTCTCACTCTACAGTCGCAGTTGGGGTGACTTACATCTTACAGAAAATTTTATAATCCTTATAAGCGATATTTACAAATCATAATGTTGAATTCATTTTTCAACTGGCAAGAAATGTTTTTTAAGCACAGAGAAGTGTAAGTACAAATACCTGCCAATACTGAAAATTAATTTATGTCATGTTTTCCCTACAAAATGAATCAGTGATCATTCTTTCTCACCCACAAGAGCTATGGCTCGTTATCCAAAAGAACTTAATGAGCATATGTCGGAATGTACTTTACATTTTATTTTACATAACTCTGGAAATAAAAATAATCAAGGAGGAGGGTCATGGAAAAGATTGTGGGGAGGGGGCGGAAGGCAGGTGAGAAGAAAGGGCAGCAACTTTTCATCAAGACAGATTATCATAGGGGGCACGATACAGCCCTTAACCACTGGGAAAAGGTGAGTGTCCTAATGGGGAATCAGTTTTCCCAGACCAGCAGGTTGGATTCTGAATGTGGTTTTTTAAATGTTCTTCATAGGCCACAATTTTGCCAAAGAACACCAGTAAGTTTTCTAAGGTAACTAATTCCTCACCAGGCAATTAATGAACCAGCTGAAAACTCAGAATATGCCAGTTTACTTTAAACTAAAATAAGTCTCAAGATCAGGAATAATTCTAGAAGAGTCTTCAAGTAGAGCCACATGGCATTAAGCTATAGCCTGCTAACAAGAAGACTCATTAAAACACTTTTCTAAACTTAGCCATGGAAATAAGTCCAAGCTAAAGATATCATACTCCCCACTCCCTTTTGTACTATTTTCTTGGGCAGATATATTTGGGATTGGATAAAGGGTGATATTCTGGTAAGATAGTTGTATTTCATCCCACTGGCACACCACATAGGCTGCACAGAAGTAGGAATAACTGGGAAGGTACAAATGGCATGGAGAGTATTACTAAATAACTGACATGGGTGTGTCTGCTCACAACGAACTGCTTTCACATCTATTGTCTTATTTGGGATTTGGAAAGATTGTATATCCCAAGACCATTCTATCATCCTAGAAGTATTAAAACCAGTGTGTACTAGGGAATTGGCTCACTCATGAGCCAATCTAACCCCCTTCTACTGGGCCTCTTTCTCATGCTAAAAACACCATTTCCCAAACTCCTTTGAAGCGAGGTTCTGCATGTGATGTAGGTACTGTCACTCAGATGCACTCACTAGAGACTTTCATTCAGGTGGAGTTTCACGGAGAGAGAGACAGGGTGCAGGGCATCCATTCCGGAGGGCCCAGATTGTGAACAGAAGCAGTAGGATTTGGGGGCCAGCAGTCACAGTGGTGTCAACTTCCTGATTTGTCAAACAGTGTCTAATTCAGCAGCTTCCTGTTCAGAAAAGAGACAGCTACCTTTTCTTTTTCTTTTTTCTTTCTTTCTTTTTCAACTAACATGGTATAATTGTATGTGCTTATGAGGTATATTCTGATTTTTGATACATATATATGTTGCATAATGATCGGGTCAGGGTATTGAATGTATCAATTACCTCATGTATTTATCATTTCTTTGTGGCAAAAAAATTCAAAAGCCTCTCCCCTCGCTATTATGTGATATACATAACTTTACAGTTAACTATAGTCACCCTACTGCGCAATAGAACACCAGAACTTATTCCTCCCACCTCATTGTAATTCTGTACCCATTGGCCAGCCTGTCCCTGTTTTTTTCCTCCCCAGTCTCTGGTAATCATTGCTCTTTCTTCTGCCTCTATAATATCAATTTTTTTTTTCTTTCTTAGATTCCACATGAGTGATATCATGTGGTAGTTGTCATTCTGTGCCTGCCTTACTTTGCTTAACATGATGGCCTCCAAGTCCATCCATTTTGCTGCAAATGACAGGATTTCACTCTTTTTTTATGACTGAATAGTATTTCATTTTGTATATATACCACATTTTTCAAATCCATTTATCTGTTGTTGGACACTTAGGTTGACTTCATATCTTGGCTTTTGTAAGTTGTGCTGCAATAAACATGGGAGTGCAGATATCTTTTCAACCTACTGACTTCTTTTCCTTTGGATATATTCCCAGTAGTGGGATTGCTGGATCAAATGGTAGTTCTCTTTTTAATTTTTTTAGGAACCTTAGACTGTTTTTCATAATGGCTATGCTAATTTACACTCCCACCAACAGTGTGCAAATGTTCTCTTTTCTTTTATCCTCACCAACACTTGTTTTCTTTTGTCTTTTTGATAATAGTCATTCTAATTGGAATGAGGTGGTATCTCATTGTAGTTTTGATTTGCATTTCCCTGAGAATTAGTGATGTTGAGCATTTTTTCATATGCCTATTAGTCATTTGTATGTCTTCTTTTGAAAAGTGTCTATTGAGATCTTTTGCCATTTCTCAGTTGGGTTATTTGACTTTTTGTTGTTGAGTTGTGTAAGTTCCTTATGCATTCTTGATATTAACTTCTTTTCAGATGTATAGTTTACTAATATTTTCTCCCATTCTGTAGGTTGTCTTTTCCCTCTGTTAGCAGTTTTCTTTGATGTGCAAAAGCTTTTTAGTTTGATGTGATCCCACTTGTCTATTTTTGCTTTTATTGCTTGTGCTTTTGAAGTCTTATTCAAAAGATCCTTGCCCAGCTCCATGTGGTGGTTTGTTTCCCCTATGTTTTCTTCTAGTAGTTTCATAGCTTCAGGTTTTGCATTTAAATCTTTAATGCATTTTGAGTTAATTTTTGTAAATGGTGAGAGGTAGGGGTCTAGTTTCACTCTTCCATGTGTGCATGTCCACTTTTCTCAGCACCATTTACTGTAGAGATTGGCAGCTTCCTGATTCTCCAGCCTCCTATGCAAGGCAGGGGCAGCACGTGTCTGACAAGCGCCACTAGGCAATGCTTTGGGAACTCCCAGATGGGAAGGAACCCTTTCTGCCTCAGTTAAGTAGAGTGAATTCCATGGACTGCAACAAAGAACCTAAATCAACAGCCAAGTCATGTAATCCCAAGAGTGCTCTTACCACTTCTGACCACAAGGTGGAGAATAACGTAAATTATATATCTGGTTTAAAATTTTGGAAGACCTAATAACTTTTTAAAACTATGTTTAAATTACTTTATTATGGTGTAGTGGAGACAGCAATAACCTAATTAGGCAGAAGGACTGTATTCTAGTCCCAGATATCTCTATAATTTTGGGCAAATCACTACTTCTATAGGCATAAGTGTCCTCATCTCAAAAACAACACATGCACAATAAAGTCAATGATTTCTGTAGTCTTTCACAGTCCCAGTATTCTGAGATTCTATAAGGAAAAAGTACATCTATAAGGTCTTCCAGGCACTATTTCTCATTGAGCATAAGTAAACCCCAAACTCTCGGGTCAAGTCTGGGAAATTTCACTTGTCTTTCCATTTGTTTTTTGATTTTGAATTTCCATGAACAGAAATTCCCGTTAATCTCTACATACTTAAAAAAAAAAAAAAAAAAAAAAACCTTCAGAATGAAGGTCCCAACATGTAAGAGTTGGAAGGGGGCATCAGAAAGCATCACAAGCTCAGGCCCTCACTTTACAAACAAGGAAGGTATGAGTCAGTGGAGGCAAAGCCACGTGGCAAGTTGGTGGTCTGCTCGTATAAGCCATATGCCCACGCAATGGGGCATTCGCTTTAGTGTAATGCAGTGACCAGGATGCTGGGGATCATTGACAAGAAGTATGGAATTTGGATATTATGTCCTGTTCTCAGTCTCTACGTTCCCTGGTTTGCAGATCTACTACAAACTTGAAGTTCAGTCAATAAGTACTATTTATAGACATCTGTTATAGACATTTATGCCTTAATGTTAAATAGTTTCTGAATTGACCCAATAAATGTGATTAGTGGGGGGAAAAATAATAAAAGAATAATAAAAAAAAGAGTGATCTCATCTTCACATACAAAAAAAGAACTTACTAATTTTTACATCAAGGAAATGATTGATTTAAAAATTGATATTTGAAATGTTGACGTTATAAAAAAAATTTTTATTGAAACATAATTAATTGTACATATCTGTGGAGTCAGTGTAGAATATCAATATCTGTGTGCAATACATGGTGCTCAAATCAAGATAATTAGTATCTTCAACATTATACATTGTAATCATTTTTTCTGGCATTTTACCAGTATCTCAGCAAACACCCCTCCACTTCCACCTTTAGCATCTCTCTTGGCCTCAGTTTTGTTTTCTCCTTTTGAGAGTTCAACAAATTGTTCTAACTGTTGTTTCTCTCTCTCTCTCTCTCTCTCTCTCTCTCTCTCTCTCTCTCTCTCTCTCTCTCTCTCTCTCTCTCTCTCTCTCTCTCTCTCTCTCTCCCTTTCCTGTTGCTCCCACTTATGAGTGAGGACATGCAGTATTTCTCTTTCTGTGCCAGGCTTATTTTACTTAACATACTTTTCTCCAAGCTCGTCCATGTTGCTGTGAATGGGACAATTTCATTCTTTTTTATGACAGGGTAGTAACCCATTGTGTATAAAAACCACATTTTCCTTATCCATCCATCAATGGACATTTAGGTTAATTCCAACTCTTGGCTACTGTAAATACAGCTACTATAAACACGGGAGTGCAGGTATCCCTTTGACATGATGATTTCCATTTCTTTGGGTATATACCCAGCAGTGAGATTATTGGGTCATATGGCAGTCCTATCTGTAGTTGTTTGAGAAACCTCCATACCATTTTCCATAACAGCTGCACTAATTTGCAATCCCACCAACAATGTAGGGGAGTTCCCCTTTCTCTACATCTTCACAAGCATTTGTTATTTTCTGTCTTTTCAGTAATAGCCAGTCTAACTGGAGTGAGATGATATCTCAGTGTGGTTTTGATTTTTATTTCCCTGATGCTGAATGATGTTGAGCATTTTTTCATGTGTCTGTTGACCACTTGTATACCTGCCTTTGAGAAATGCCTATTCAGCTCTTTCACCCATTTTTAAACTGGGTTTCTTGCTTTTTTACTTTAAAGTTGTTTGAGTGCCTTGTATATTCTGCATACTAATCCCTTATCAGATATATTTTTTGCAAATATTTTCTCCCACTTGATAGACTGTCTTCTCACTTTTTAAACTGTTTTTTCTTTTGATGTGCAGAAGCTCTTTAGTTTGATGTAATCCCATTTGTTTATTTTTGCCTTTGTTGCCTGTACTTTTTTGGTCTTATTCATAAAGTCTTTGCCCAGTCCTGCTTCCCAAAGTGTTTCCCCTATGTTTTCTCTTAAGAGTTTTATAGTTTCTGATCTTATATTTGTCTTTAATCCATTTTGAGTTGATTTTGGTATATGGTGAGAGGTACAGGTCCAGTTCCATTTTCCTGCATATGGATGTCAAATTTTCCCAGCACTATTTATTGAGAGGCAGTCTTTTCCCCAATGTATGTTCTCACTGCCTTTGTTAAAAATCAGTTGGCTGTAAGTATGTGGGTTGATTTCCAGGTTTTCTCTTCTGTTGCATTGATCCAACTGTTTGTTTTTATGCCAATACCATGTTGCTTTGGTTACAATAGTTTTGTAATATAATTTGAAGTCACACAGTGTTATGCCTCAAACTTTGCTTTTTTTGCTCAGGATTGCTTTGGCTATTTGAGGTCTTCTGTTGTTGCATATGAATGTTAGGATTGCTTTTTCTATTTCTGTGAAGAATTTCATTCATATTTTGATGGGGATTGTGCTGAATCTTTAGATTGCTTTGGGTAAAATGGACATTTTCATGATGTTAATTCTTCCTATCCAAGAGCATACTTTGTCTTTCCACCTTTTTGTGTCCTCTTTAATTTCTTATTGTAGATCTTTCACTTCCTTGGTTAAATTGATACTTAGGATTTTTGTTGTTGTTGTTGTTGTTTTTTTAATGAGTATTGTAAATGAGCTTGCTTTCTGGATTACTTTTTCTGCTAGTTTGTTATTGGAGTATAAAAACACTATTGATTTTTGAACGTTGATTTTGTATCCTGCAACATTACTGAAATTGTTAATCACTGTAAAAGTTTTTTAGTAGAGTGTATATGTTTTTCTATATATAAGATCATGTCATCTGCAGACAAGGACAGTTTGACTTCATCCTCTCCAATGTGGATGCATTTTATTTCTTTCTCTTGCCTTACTGCTCTGGCTAGTATTTCCAGTACTATGTTAAATAGGAGTGGTGAGAGTGGGCATCCTTGTTTTGTTCCTGTCCTTGTTGCTGAAAGTCTTAATCATGAAGGAACGTTGAATTTTGTCAAATGCCTTTTCTGCATCAATTAACATAATGGTATGGTTTTTTGTCCATGCTTTTGTTGATGAGGTGTATCACATTTATGCACTTGGGTATGTTGAACCTTCCTTGCATTCCTGGGATGAATCCCACTGGATCATGATGTATAATTTTTTTGACATGTTACTGTATTCTGACTGCTAATATTTTTTTGAGGATTTTTGCATCAATGTTTATCAGAGATATTGGCCTGTAGTTTTCTTTTTCTGTTGTATATTTGTCTGGTTTTGGTATCAGGGTGATGCTGACTTCATAGAATGAGTTTGGGAGAATGTCCTCTGTTTCAGTTTTTTGGAATAGTTTGAAGAGAATTGATATTGGTTCCTCTTTAAAGGTCTGGTAGAATTCATCAGTAAAGCCACCCCGTCCTGGGCTTTTCTTTGTTTGAAGATTGTCGATTGCTGCATCAATCTCATTGCTTGTCGTTGTTCTGTTCAGGTTTTCTATGTCTTCTTGTTTCAGTCTTGATAGTTTCCATGTGCCCCAAAATATATCTATTTCCTCCAGGTTTTCAAATTTGTTGTCATATAGTTGTTTTTATAGTTGCTTATGATTTTTTGTATTTCTGTGGTATTGGTTGTAATGTCTCCTTTTGCATTTCTGATTTTTGTTATTTGGGTCTTCTCTCTTCTTTTTTTTTTTTTTTTTTGTTAGCCTAGTTAAAGGTTTGTCTATTTTCTTTACCTTCTTGAAAAGCCAACTTTTTGTTTCATCTTTTCTATTATTTGGGGGTTTCTACGTCATTTAGTTCTGCTCTCATCTTAACTATTTCTTTCTATATGCTAACTTTGGGATTGCATGATTCTTTTTTTTCTAGTTGAGGTGTAGGTTGTTTATTTGAAATCTTTCTATTCTTTTGATGTGAGCATTTATTGCAATATACTTCCCTCTTAGTACTGCTTTTGCAGTATCCCTCAGGTTTTGGCATGCTATGTCTTTATTTTCAATAGTTTCAAGAAATTTTTGATATCCTGTTTAATTTCTTCTTGGGCCAAAGATCATTCAGGAGCATGTTGTTTGATTTCCACGTATGTGTATAGTTTGCAGAATGTTTCTTGTTATTGATTTCTAGGTTTAATCCATTGTGGTCTGAAAAGATACTTGAAATAATTTCGGCTTTTTAAAAAGTTGTTGAGACTTGATTTAAGATATAATATGTGGCCTATCCTGGAGAATGTTCCATGTGCTGATGAGAAGAATGCATATTCTGTTGTTGTTGCATGAAATGTTCTGTAGATATCTGCCAGTTTCAATTGTCTAAAGCTTAGTTTAAATCCTGTGTTTCTTTGTTGATTTGCTGCCTAGGTGATCTGTCCAATGCTGAAAGAGGAGTGGTCACATCCCCAACTATTACTGTATTGGGTTCTACCTTTGTCTTTAGGTATAACAGTGTTTATTTTACATACCCAGGTGTTCCTGAGTTGGGCACATATGCATTTACGATTGCTATGTCTTCTTGCTGAATAGATTCATCATTATATAATATTTTTCTTTGGCTCTTTTTATGGTTTTGATTTAAAGTCTATTTTATCCAGTGTAAGAAGAGCTATCCTGCTAAAAGAATATCCTGCTTGTTTTTGGTTTCCATTTGTGTGATATATCTTTTTCCATCCCTTCACTATTAGTCTGTGTGTGTCTTTACAGATGAGGTAAGTCTCTTGAAGACAACATACACTTGGGTCTAGTTTTTTTATCTAATCTGTCAGCCTGTGTCTTTTGATTGAGGAATTTAATCCATTTACATTTAGGGTTGTTATTGAAAGGTATTGTCTTACTCCTTGCATTTTATTGGTTTTCACTTGGATGTTGTAAATATCCTTTGTTTCTTTTTTCTTCTTTTATTGTTTATCTTCTGTGTTTGTTGGTTTTTTGAGGGTTTTGAATTTCTTTTCCTTTCTCATTTGCATTTTTGTTCTACTGGTGGGTTTTGTTCTTTATTGTTTATTTATGAGAGTGATTACCATTTTTTGGATTCCAGATGCAGATTTTCCTTGAGAATATCTTGTAGTGCTGTTCATGTGGTGGTGAACTCCCACAGTTTTTGTTTGTCTGTGAAATGCATTATTTCAACCTCATTTCTGAAGGATAGCCTTCCTGGGTATAGTACTCTTGGATGGCAGTTTTTTTCTCATAACATTTTAAATATATTATCCCATTATCTTCTTGCCTGTAGACTGTCTGTTGAGAAGACTGGCATTAGGCTGATGGGGACTCCCTTGTAGGTGACTTGATGCTTTTCTCTTGATTTTTTAAGATTCTCTCTTTGCCTTTGAGCTTTGCTCATTTGACTATAATGTGTCTTGTAGAGGATATTTTTGTATTGAATCTGTTTGGGGATCTTTGAGCCTCCTAAATCTGAAGGTCCATGTCTCTCCCTATACCTGGGAACTTTTCAAACTTTTCTGCTATTATTTCATTGGATAGGTTTCAGTGCCTTTTCCTTTCTCCTCCTCTTCCAGAACACCTATGGTTTGGATGCTTGTATGCTTAAAATTGTCTGCTAGCTCTCTTAGATTTTCTTCATTTCTTAAAATTATTTTTCTTTTCTTTTCTTTTTTAAAAAATTTTTTTGTCTGCCTTGGGTTTATTCTGTCTTCAAGATCAGAAATTCTTCCTTCTGCTGGCTCTAACCTTCTGCTTAATCTCTCAGTTGTGTTTTTTATTTTGTTGAATGAATCCTTCAGTTCCAGGAGTTTTGCTACATTTTATAAGATACTAATCTCTTTGTACATTTCCTCTTTCATATCCTAGATACTCTTTCTCATCTCATTATGTTGCATGAGTCTTCTTGTATTTCATTGAGTTTCCTTAAGATTGTTACTAGAAATGCCTTTTCAGTCATTTCAAGGGTTTCATGCTCTATGGGGGGTCTGGTCCTTAAGAATTATTGTATTCCTTTGGTGGTGTCATATTTTCTTATTTTTTTCATATTTCTGGCATGTCCATGTTAATGTCTGTTCATCTGGTAAAGCAATCATTTCTTCTACTACTCTAGAGGGGGATTTGAGGAGAGAGACTTCCTCCTGTAAATGTGCTTTATATTGACTACTGGGTAGGGTGTTTTAGCATTGGTTCTGGAAAAAGGCAGTCATCTAGTCTCTGTGTGGGTACTTCAGCTGTGTTCAGTGTTGGAGTTGTATGTGAGTGCCTCCATGACCAAGGCACTGAGGAACTAAGAGATTCCTTGCTGAGGTCAGTGACACTGCTGGTTTGTTGAGGCATGGGTGAGCTCTCAAGTTCTTTGCAGAAGTGCCTGGGTGCCCTGTCACTCTTTGGCTATGGTGGGTGACCCTAGACAGGCTTTTTGGCACACTAGCTAGTTTCCTGTGACCTTGTTGGGTGCGCTGGGGTATATTGGAGTATCTTAGTTTGAATAGGTGACACTAAGTAGTGTTTCTCTTCCCTCTTTCTTACAGGCATAGGCTCCTTCTGGGTCCTTGCTTCCTCCAGTTGGGAGATAGGTTAGTAATGATTGGGAATTTTCTTCCTTAGTCTATTTGGATATCTTGGTTTCTGCACTCTCAGGGAGTTCTATGTGTGTTTCTCCTCAGATCAAGGAGTCATATTGGCTGCACATGTACCTCCCATTCCCAAGTGTGCTACTGAGTGTGGCAGCATAATTCCCACTGTGTGTTGGGCCACTGGGGCATGGATCTGATCTCACTCACCTTTTTCCTTAGGATCTGCTGGTGACCCTCCTTTTTGAATGCAGTTGAGTGGTCTGTGAGCTGCCTGCACCGTGGTGGTGGCTGCTGCTGTGGCAAAAGTGACTGTGGTGGTGGCCATGGTGCACCATCTGTGTGAAAGGTAGACATTTTTAAAAGATTTCTATTTTAGCTACAAATTTCTATCCCCTTGAAAATTGTCTGAGAAAAATAATCATCCCAACTTAAACTTCTATTTTTTTCAGATTCTGAATTGAAAGTCAGCTTCATGCAGAGAAATTGACTTCTTAATTTTTAAATAACTTTATATAAAGTAGATGTGTGCAGCTTTATAGCAAAATTAATTAATAAACTAATAAATTTTTATTTTGCATTGTTAAATAAATAAAAACAAGTTAACAGTATATTTATAGGTTCAGTTACCAAAACATTAAACAATAAGTACTTTTACTGGAAGTAATCTTATTTAGGTATGTGTCATAACATGTAACTGTGGTAACCTTATGTAAACGTAGCTGCTTTGTCAGAGTTCTTAGGTGGACTCTACATGAAACACTGACACTGTTTTTAGAGGGATATTGACACATTTGGTCCATCTTAACTAGCCTATTTGGCCAGAAACACAATTCATGTGCCAATGAATGATCTGATCCGTATGATCCCACCCCCCCAAATATATAAAATACTTTATAGATCTATGTTTTTATGGTATCAACATTGATAAATAAAACTTTTCTCATTTCTTACTATACCTCACACTACAAAATGTTCATGTTTCAAAATTGCAGTGGTAGAGAAGTTAGTGAAATGAATAAACTCATTGGTAAGTGAAACTTCATTCATTCATTCAATACACAGTTATTGAATGAGTCTTTACTTATTTTCACACATTTAGTGAATGCCTACTCTGTGAACAGAGTGTTAGGTATTATAAGCTGAAGGGCACTGTCCCTACCTTTACGGAGCACATAGCTTAGAGGAGGAGAAAGATCAGTAAATATGTATTGCAATCCAGGATGATGAGTGATATCGTAGTTAGAGGGCTGTGTAGTGAGGTCATATGGGAGAAGCCCACAGAAGCATCCAGGTGGAACCACAAAGGCAGACAGTCCTGAGCTAAGTTCAGAAGGCCAAGTGTTCTCAGTTGAGGAAAGAACTGGAGGAGCATTTCAGAGAATGGGAGCCAGCCAATGAAAAGGCATAGATGGATATTGGAGAGGGTGTGGCGTGTTTGCAACAATGTGTCAGTCTGAGCAGGAATGTGAAATTGAGTAAACATGTTCTCTGTTTTTAACGTTTTCACCTCCCATTAATAAAAAAGCATGTAGAAGGGTAGAAGTGTCAGAATAGAAGGGAAATAATATCATTTCAGTTGCTGTTTTTTTATTTTGTTTTTTTATTTTTTTATTTTTTTCTTTTCAGTTGCTGTTTTCTGGACAGTGAAGAGCCCACTGACTTTCCAACACATTGGTCTTCCCCCATCTTCCACAATACCACCACCAAGAACAGATTCGGGACATATTTAGAGATGACAACTTGACAAAAATTTGTATTTTCTGTGAACACATAATTTAAAATGTTTTTAATTAAAATTATTTAATTCTTTAAAACACAAAGTAGCAAATACCATCAATAAAAATAAATGTTTTAATACATATGTTAAAACTTTTTTATTAGAAGAGCATCACATATTCAGTACAGAAATTAAACTAAAAGAGGAGGATGTGGTAAGCTGGCAATGGGCCCCCAAAAACTCTCCATCCAAATTTCTGGAACCTGTGAATGTTTCTTTATATGGCAAAAGGAACCTTCCAAGTGTGATTAAGTTAAGGATCTTGAGATGGGGAGATTATCATGGATTATCTGAGTGGGCTGTAAATGTAATCACAAGTTTCCTCTCAAGAGGAGGCGGAGGGAGATTTGACCACAGAAGAAGGCAATGCAACACTAAAAGCAAGATGCTGCCTTAAAGATGAAGGAAGGGGGCTATAAGCCAAGGAATGTACGTGGCCTCTGGAAGCCAGAAGAGGCAAGGAACACATTCTACCCTGGAGATGCCAGAAAGAACCAGCCCTGCTGATACCTTGACTTGAGCTCAGTGAAACTGATTTCAGACTTCTGACCTCCAGTACTGTAAGAGAATAAATTTATGTTGTTTTAAGCCACTAAGTTTGTTGTAATGTGTTACAGTGGCAATGGGAAACTAATATAAAGAGCAAATGAATAATTTTATAAAATTTCCAAACATGAGAACTGAACTCATGTATTATATAGTAAAATCACTACTGCTAGGCTGGGATTCTAAAAGTACATGCCATGATTCTAATTTTGACCATGCTCAACCATTTTTTTTTTTTAATTAAAATGAATTAACAAATGTTGAAATTTGTGGGAAAATATACCAGATCAGTATACAAAGTTTTTAAAAAATGACAGAGAATAAGGGATGGGAAAATTAAAGTTTAATACTATAATTTATTCAACAAGCTTGTCTCATTCACTAAATATGTTGAGAAATTACTTTAAAATCTAGCAATAAGGTATTGTTTAAATATTTATAATTAGTTGCCTTATAAGAAGATTCCTTCCAAAGGGATTCAACCAATAAACATTAATTGGGTTAGACTTTGGGAATAAAGCATTGATCTAAATACAGTCTTGAGCTTCTTTAAAGAGTTCATATTCCAGAAAACTGGTGAAAAAATCAACAAGTATCAACAAAGTCACGAATGCTATGTAGAGACATAGACAGTGAGTGTAGAAAAGCCTAAAAGTGGCATATTTATATTACACTCAGATTTTCAAATGTTTAAATTCCATGTTACAATGGAGACTTTTGATGCTGGAAAACAGGCCCATCCATAATATCATTTAAAAAAAATAATTTATCTAGTGATGCAGCTACATTAGGGTCACATGATCTTACTGACTGAAACTCATTGTAATTTGGAAAATGGCACATTTAAAATGAAAAAGAAGTGTCTTAATTAATGTTAATTGTTTACATGTACACTGTGGAGAAGATGAATTAAAAGTATTTTACAAAAAATTATTTTAAAAGCCTTGAGAGTAGAGCTATTACTTGTGACTCTGGAAATGTGAGGAGTGCTCAGAGGGCACTGAGGAGTAGTTGGAAATGTGTGGCTTGTCATTTGCCCAGCACAGTGCTCAATGAGTATAGTCCCCTTCTCCTTTGGGAGTAAAGATGAATGATATATTATAGGGGTGAAAATTACACAAAATAATCTAAATTCATTAACCCGTACTAAAGACATAAATCAACAGATAGTTGCTGATTGAAGGATAAACAAAGAGCACTTCACTTTTTTGGATAGTCCTGATATCTTCCAGCTGTCATTTTCCCTTCCCACTTAACTGATGAAAGGTAATAACATCAAGGAGAAAAGTTCTAAATGAGGTATTCTATAAATTACCCATATTACAAAGACAAGGAATTCACCAATCTACTGTGGGTAATAAAACAAAGAATACTCAGGTAAAGATAGACACTTAATGACCACCAGTGCTGTTGCACTTATATAGAAATAATATATGACGTAATAAAGACAAGATTTTTCAGCACCTGCAGGTGATAATCTGGAGTTGAAGGCAAAATAAACTTGATGCACATGTAAAGATAGAAACGATGAGTGAAAGAATAATTTGAAGTACAATAAAATAGAAACAAATGCATTTTTTATTTTTGAGCTCATGGATATGTCTTTAGTCATATTAACCAGAGAAGAAAATATAAGTTCTCATTTCTTGGGTCATCTTGATTGTTTCCTTTAATAACGTTTTGTTACTACAAACATGCTATTAGAATCTATACTCGACCAGTTAGTTCACCTGGCAAGAGTGCAGCCTCCTAACCCCAAGGTCATGGGTTCAGATCCCCATACTGACCAGCTGCCAGAAAAGAAAAAATAAAAAGAATTTACACACTCAACTAATAGGTCCTATTCATACAACAAAGCCTATTTCCTTTCCTGTTCTTGGAAATGACTTAGCAAATGGAAAATGGCTTAAAATTAATAAGGGAAAGATGATATTAATGATAGAGCCCTGTCCCCTCCCTCCTGCTCATTCTTGGATCTTATTACATAATGCCATGCCAGTCAGAAATTGGCATGTCCAGAGGGTGCTTATGCCATGACTTGGATGTTTGGGGTGAGGAGCATTAAAGAGGTTGAAGAATAATGATGCCTTTACCGCAGGATGAAACTTTAAACTCGATTCTCTGCTTACGCAGCCAATATCACTAAGTAAAGTTGTTTAATCAAAGTGACATTTTATTCTTATGGTGCTATGTTATTTAATGCCCAGAACTCCTGTTTTCCACCAATCGATGGTTGCCAAAACTAGCCAAGCCACGTCATTGGACAGTCAAAGGCAGGTCTGACCATTGTGAGGCACCCAGCTGAGTCCTCGTCTATGTCGAAGGCAGGACCAGAAAACCCCCTTCTCTCACCATTTTTTCTAGCTCAACATTTAAGTTTATTTTTCTTTTTTGACCTTTATCGTTGAACTTTGAAAGAAAACTTTTGTAGGACTAACTTCTGCTCCAAAAAAGAAATGTTGGCCTCAGAATTAAAGACCAACGATTTTCACTGGCGCTGGGAGTGCCTGAGGAAAGCAGCGACAGTTGATGCCTCTGCTGGACTAAGCAGGACTGAAGCCATGTTGGGACCAAAACCTCATGGGCTCTAAAAGATTTTTAAAACAGCACAGTTTTTTTCTTGACATGTGTTTATCTGAAGTCCCTCTTTTTCCATGGTTATTTGATATTTCGAACTTTGGTTATGGGGCAAAAATGACATTATTTACACAAATGTAAAGTTGTTTTCCCGCCAGTCTGAAGCTGCAAACTTGACATAAGACACAAACTGTCCAGACCCTAAAAAACCAAGAGGACATCCATAAAGCTACATTGATTCCACCCAGAATCAGGACCCTGAGATAACAGTAAGGATGGGAACAGAAACTTTGGTGAGAATTCGCACCTCGCTCCTTGCTGGGAGCCCCCACAGCTCACATCCCCCTCGCCCCACATTCCATTCCCTCAGCCCCCTCTTTAAAAACTCCTCAGTGCTGATCTGCACCCCTATCAGTGAAGGACCACTCAGAGGAGACAGGTCAAGAATATAGAATTGCATGGCATGCAGTTTGATGAAAAGACTCAGGCCCAGACCAGAGTTTTGTATCTCTCAAGAGCCGTAAGTACCTATAAAGTCAACCGTTAAAACCTCAGCTACTAAAAATAAATAAATATACACACAAACAAATAAAGGGCGGGGGAGAAGACACAACGATCACAACAATTCCTTGAACTTGTTAAGACAAGTGAACACATATGATGTAGCAGGGGGAGGGGAGAGAGAGAGGGGGAAAGAGGAACTGGTAAAGGGTCATGAAAATCAACTACAATGTATATTGAGAAGTTAAAATAAAAAAAAGATATACAGAAAAAATAAAAAATTAAAAAAATTAAAAATTAAAATAAGAATACAAAAACCCCTCAGCTGCACAAAAAGCCTTCCCTACAGAATCATCAGCAAAGCAGCAATTTAGCTCAACCTCAGAGCTCAAGTACTGGCCCCCACAGGAAGTTCTCCCATTTTAGAAGCAAGCAAATTAGTTCCAGGGCAGAGTTTAAGTGGTGGGAACAGCAAATAATCCAACACAGAACTGAAAGAAAAAACAAAGTACCCACAACCAGAGACAAAGTTTCATATTAACTAGTAAAGGTCTCATTTCACCAAAGAACACCTATAGTACCTAGAAGGACCGGAAGTCCCCTGGGCTACCAAGCCAGAACGGGAGGAAGGCCGGAGGCCTCAGCAATGCCCCCTGACACCCACAACCAGTCCTGAGGGTGGGGGATGAGGGCCTTGCCCACGCCCCCCCAACACATGCAGCCAGCCCAGCAGCGACCACCAAGTCACAGCCAGACGGGCCCCGGGTTCCTGAGCTGGTGTGGTGGGGTATGAGGGCTTTGCCAGACCCCCCTGACATCTGCACCCAGCCCGGCTATAACCAAGCCACTACTGGAAGCCCCCAGTCTCCCCTGTGGGAATGTAGGGGGTGCCATAGGCCTCAATCCCACCCCTCCTCCTTCCTCCTTCTTCCATCCATTTTCCTTTCCCTTTCTCCTCTCCCTCTCCCTCCTAACTGCTCTGCAACAACATCCTAGTATGTAAAAAATAATATTAATAAAATTACATTTTCTTAAAAACAAGTAATTAGAAAACAAATTAAGCAATGAAATTGATTATTATTAAATAACCTGCTTGTTTAAAATTCAGAAATAATAAATCACAGAAATCTAAATAAGAAACACAAATTTTAAAAAGCTATAAATGAAAAATTGCATAGAGTATCAAAAATAAAACTTTTTGTTACAGGAGAATATACACTATATGCTAATAACATTGAAATCTCGCAGAAAATGCACAACTCTCCAAAATAAATAAGTTGAGACAGAACATACAAACAGGTAATATAAAGAATTGAGAAAGTCATCAAAAAGTCACCTCCATAATATGGCTCTGCCCCTAATGTATATACTCTTGAACGTTTTTTTTAACTTTAAAGAAAGAGATAATTCTCATTTAAAAAAATAATGTATGGTGTACTTGAAAATTGCTAAGAGTAGATCTTAAATGTTCTTACCAAAAAAAAAAAAAGATAAGTATGTGAGGTAATGGATATGTTAATTAGCTTGTTTTAATCATTTCACAACGTATACATATCATGTTTCACACTGTAAATACTTGTATATATAGCTTTTATTTATCAATAATATCTTGATGAAGGTGGAGGGAGAAAAATTTTTCAAAAGAAACAAATACATGAGTCAATTTGCATGTAATCATTGGGGAATCCAAAATAAAAAGGAATAAAAAAACTAAAAAAAAGACAAAAAGCTATATAAATCATGTATAGTAAGTAATCCTAATTTCAACACAACATCAAATATAACTTACCAATAAAATATCTTTTTTTTTTTTAAAGATTAAAGTTATGATTCAGGCTGTACCATATTATGAAAATTAAATAATGAAATGAGAAGGTTTTGGAAAGATGGCAGTATAGTTTGAGTTTCCCCCAAAACTTCCACATAAAAACCAGTATGTAGCAAAACTAAAATATGATGGTCACTGTTTACAGCAAAATCAATAACTCCAAAAATACAAGCAGATAATGAAAAAGCTGCTAGCAGCCATAAGCTCTTGCATGTATCAGCATCTGTTTGGAAAGAAGGAAAGGAAAGCAATGGAGCATTTCAAGTATTTGAGAGCAGGAGAATCCCAAAAGAATCAACAGGCATTTATGGGAAAGCATAACAGGCCAATTTGAAATCAGCGGCTGAAACAGGAAAGGGTTTTGCTCGATAGTGAATAGGTGCAAGGGACACATGAGGAGATCTGAAGGGGCCAGAGCAGTCCACCTGGGGCTCCCTTCCAGGAAAAGTTCTGTAAATTCTGACCATCTGGGGCTCTCTCCTAGGAAGTTACACCTGGAGGAGAAATTGTGGGACAAAAAAATTGATCAAGATAGAGACAAAAGAGAGAGAGAAAAGAAAAAGTACAGGCAATAGTGGGGGAATAGGGTCCCCCCTTATGTAGAAGAACCCTAACAAAAAAGAAAACATAAGGAGGTGAGACCTCGAACAGATTAAAGATTCCAAAAAATTTCTAGATAAATACTTTTAATTGTAGAAATCTGTCTATAACCACTAAACTATCACAATGATAGCAGAATGACATTTTTATTTATTTATTTTATTTTATTTTTGGTGGCTGGCTACTATGGGGATCCGAACCCGTGACCTTGGTGTTATAAGGCTGAGCTCAAACCAACTGAGCTAACCGGCCAGCCCCAGAATGACATTTTTAGACATAAAAAAGACACACAAATTTCGTCTAACGCACATTCTTTAAGAAAGTTACTTAAAGGTATTCTCCAGCAAATCCGCCCCCCCACCCCGCCAAAAAAAAGACAATTCACAGGAAAGAGTGGATACAGCCCAGGATTTAACCCAATATCACAACACTGCGACAGGTCAGTAGAACAATCAGTTAATTTCAGAGAAAGAAAATTGATGGTTTTGAGAGATAAGTACCTAGGAAAAAAGGAACGTTTCAGTGACAGCGTAATTGAAAGGATGGAAAAACTTGAGTATATTACAAAGATATTTTATTTTAAAAATTTAAAAGTCTAGAAAAATAAACAAAAAACTGATACACAAAAGTCAAGGTCCAAAAGTGAAATAAATCATAATGTGGCATAGTTCAAAGCAAATAACAAAATGTAAGAAATGTCCATCCATTTTACCTTACTGATAGGATCTTTCTCCTTAAAATGGACATTGCCTCAATTTACACTAGCAGGTGTTGAAATGCTGATCAAAGTTGATAAAAAACGAAATTGAGACATTATTGTGTAATAAGGAGTGTAAAAAGGGAGGAATCCATCGTACACTCAAATAAATATTTAGTGATAGAAGCTTGTCTTTTGGAATTATGGAAATAACTTTTAGAAGAAGTGATAAGTAAAATCAATAGTTGCAGGTGGGGAATAATTTACTCTCCCTCCTGATATTTCCATAATTGAGGAGGAACCTCGTAGGTGTCACACTCCTTCCTCTCTCTCTGTTTTGATAATGAACTTGGCACAAGCATGGCACTGCCCTTTTCCTCCCTCCTTCTCTCGGGAGGAAAACTACCCATAGAGAGCTTTCACTCTCCTTTTTTCTTTTCTGTTTTACATATTACAGGGACCTCTGGTGGTCCAGCACTGCTGATGACTAGCTGGGTTACTCTGTCTAATTCTGGGGAGATATTAGGAAGACCATTTGCCCAAAAATATAAGCCACATTTCCTACATCAGCTTTATCAGTTATTAAGGAGCTATTTTCATCGTTCTCTATTTCACTGTTAGATGTATTTCTCAGTTGCTTGAGAACTCAGGCAAATGAGAGTATTTTTTATTGGCCCCCTTTTAAACCCTAATTATTGGCATGTTGAAAGTTACTCTGTTATCTGTAGTGGTGATATTTAGATGTCTGACAATGCATATGTTTGGTGGAATGCACTCAAAGAAATAGTCAAAAAACTGCAGAGAAATTTTAAACTTCACTTAGTTGTCTTATTGGTAGCAGTAGTATTGACATCTTTATATAGAAAAAATTGTATTTATATTGTCAGTTATAAAAATAAACAATTTACACTAATGTTAAGATCCAATATTTTTTACCCAATGAGAAAAAATTCAAGTATAACATACAAGAAGTTAAAGCCAGTGTAATATTACTTTTGTCTTGAAACTATCAAAGAGAAGTCATATTTTATCATTTTAAAATTCATATTTTGGTATTTCTTGTTTCTGTTCACTGAAAAGGCCCAGAAGCAAAGGCTTATTTCACTATCATTATGTTTATCCTCCTGAAGCTACCCTACACTCAGCCTCCAGCAATTCATCAAAATTACTGCATGAGCGTTCTTTACAGTTTATGGCTCCATCGCCTTCTGCTCCAGGTAGGTAGATCTTAGCTGTATAACTCTGGATGCTTCTCTCTGCCCAGATTTTAGCATGGCAGTTTGCTCTGCTACCCAATTTTCTGACAAGTCGGAAGAAATACATTCATTTCTGTCTGTGCAGGTTTGCTCTTGTTGTAAGTTCGGCAGTGACAACTTCCATGCTCCTTACATGTTGGAACTGAAGCCAAAGTTAATTGTACTATTTGTTTTGCTTTTCTGTGTTTGAGATTTTTAGTGATAAATTTAAGAAAGAGATTGAGGGAGAGAATATATTTTTCCTGAAAATATGCCCAGTGCTTGAGTAGTAATATAGCAATATACTACATTGATTTAGAGAATGATATCTTTGAAAACAAACATGCAGAGTTATTCAATACTGCTTGCTATGTAATGTAAAATGTGAAAAATTATATCCAAGTACATAGATGCTACAATTGTGCTTGTGAGAATGGCATATGCATATGGGAAGCAACTGAAAGAAAAGACACAAAATTGATTCTGACATACCCCTGTATGGGGTGTGCATCTCTCCAACTGAGAATCATTACTCAGCAACTGTTATTGATGGGAGTGCCCCACATCCCTCAGATATACTTTATTGGGGGGAAAAATGCTTTTGAAGTGCTGGTCTACAGCCACTGCCTCTTTCTTTAGTGTGTGGCTAGAATTTCCACGGTGGTGTTGCTACGTTTTGCTGTCCTCTCCTAGGGCATAGGTTCATATGTTTCTTTCAGCAGTACCAATAGGAACAGTCAGACTTTTACCCCAAATCTGGAACTGTAATTAAATTTACTAATGAAGGACCCCATTAGTCTGCGTTTTTTGAATTTTAAAAGCTGCTTACCATTTCAAATTCAATTCCTTTTGCTTCTGTTCAATTAACATGTATTTGCATCACTACTATATGACACGCTTAGTGACTGGATTCTGGGAGAAATGAAAAGATGAAGAAACAATGTCTGTCCACAAAGATTTTATGATACAATAGGAGGAGGAGGAATTAGGCAAAGAAATATCAAGCAAGTTTGTGTAATATTTAAAAGAGAAAGCGCTCACATCTGGAGGTCTGGGAAGGCTTTGGAGAAGGCAGTGCCATGTCCAGTGGACAGGATTTGGGCAAATATGTGGGAGGGTAGGTTTTTCTGAGAGACAGAACCCTGAGCAAAGACAGAGAGTCAGGAAATTTGGATGAGCTTGGAAAGTTCAAGTGATTATTCTTTTCATTGGTCAAACTTAATCACTGAGATTATTATATATCAAAATCCCTAAGCAACCATTTGAAGAAGGTTTAATTTAGTCATTTTGAAATAAACTCTATCCTGAGCTCCAAACTGAATATACTGAATATATTGAATATTCTGAACTAGAACCATACAAATTCAGCCTAAGGTGTACAATAGGAACAAATGAAGAAATATTTAGGTTAAAGTTACCAAACCCTGATTCCTAATTCTTCATTGAAATAATACCTACAATTTCAAACAATATGTTCCCTAGGTACAGTGGACCATGGTACCATTGACCTGACAATTCTTTTTGCTTAGAAAGTGGAGTGTGAAAACCTCTCAGAATCTGAAAAATCCAAAAAGGGTCCTGAAGCTGAGGTCGATAAGGATATGGGATGACAGGAGATATGTAGACTTGGGCAGAAAATGTTGTCACATTTTCTACACTTCAATTGCTAATAAAAACTTGATAATGATGGCAGAAGTCTTTTCTGGAAACACTTACAATACTGGTAATGACCCATACTGGAGAGATAAATCCAGCATGTAGCCACGCTTAAGTAAAAGAAATTCTTATCACCTCATTTGTCTACTAATAAGTGTGTCTTGAGAGGGTCCTTTAAATATTATTGATATGGAGAGTGATAAAAGAAGACTGTTACTGCCTGAAAACTCTGAATAACTCACTTTCATTAAAGTATATCCACTGGAGGTTTCTCAGTTTGCATGAAAGGTAGAGTCAAGGTTCAGGAAAGTCTGCTTTTATTATGGAGAAGAAAAATCATGTCTTTAATAATTGTTTTCAATTTGGAATTACTTAATGATTTTAGCTATCTCTTTTGTGTACCTGTGATGTCAGTTTCAAAAGCTAATTTTATACAATCCATATCTTCTCTACCCTTTTATTTGACTTTAAAGGATAATCTGCCTTATCTTAGAGTTTGTTTATTATTTATAACATATTGACTAAATCCTATATGTGAGTGCACTGTGCTGGACATCAGAGATTCAGCTGGAAACAATTCAAACAAGAGCCCTGCTCTCATGTAGAATTTTCATTCCAGCACTAAGAGTACAATAGTTTCTGTCCTCCTAAATTGTAAGCTCCTGCATCTCTTTTTCCTTCTTCACACTGGTGCTTAGCACAAGGCCTTGAATGTTGGTGCTTCTTAAGTATATACTAAGTAGAGTGTCACATTTCATTTTTCCACCTCATCTTATCATCGATTGTGTCCTAGTACTCCTCCTAAATCAGTGACTAAGGAGAGCCAGTGCAGCAGAGAAGTTCTACTCTTCTGCTGGAACACACAGCTAGACTCCATTTCCCAGCCTCCCTTGAAGTTGTGACCACATGACAAGAGTTCTAGCCAATAGTATGTGAGTGGAAGTGACTCCACTAGAAACATGCCACTTGCAAGCCTGATCATAAAATCCTCTCATAAGAGCTCCTCTGTGCTGTTGGATGTGGACACCCACAAGGTCAGCAGAAGCCAGAAGACACCCTGTCAGACATGGAATTACTGTGTGTAGCAGGACTCCCTTTACTTACCTGTGTTGCTTTGCCTCCCAAGGATTTGTCACCCTTTTTCCCCTGGGTAACGGAGCCGCCAAAGATTACTCAAAGCCCATCTCTTTTGAGCAGTGAGAAGCCCCAGAAAGGGGTTAATATCACAGGACCCTCAAGCATGAGGCATCTTTCCATTTAGGAAATTAACCACGAATTGGGCTTCTCTTCCTGCATTTATTCTCCAGACAGAGAAGTTACAGGAAGAGACATAGGTGGGGTCTTGCTAAGTACAGTTTTATAAGTTTTACAATAGAAGCTGATAACATTCAGTAAAAACAAGTCAGATGACATTTTGTTAGGCAATTAAGTGATCCACTAACAAAGGCTTGATTTAGCTGACATTCCTTTTCCCTCTAGCAGCTTTTTAGTAACTTTACATATCAATTAGTAACTTGCCTGTCTTAGAACCAGCAGCCTTGCTGTGTTATGATTCTTATCTTGCAACAGAGATTCAATAGCCTGGGGGACAAGAAATTTCCTGTCCTTTGCAAGGTCAATATTTGAAACTGCAAGGTTTTGGAAAACCAGGCCCTGTGAGGTACATTTGCTTTATGAATCCTCTACATACCTAGAACTGTCTTGGACTGTTTGTTGAATGAGAAATAAACTTCTTGTGTGTGAATGCCATTAGTTATTGTTGGCCTATTCATTATAGAAGCAAACTTATTTAAACTAATAAATGTCTTTGCACTTTATACATAGAAAATTTAAGGATGCTAAGTGATAGAATCGAATGTTAAAAAATGAGAAGTCTCCTCCTTTTTGTTTCATAAACCACCACTATCTGCAGTTAGTAGACAACTGCTTTTGCTAGAAAACATCAAAGATTAAGAAATCACAGATTTCACTCCCATTTTGATGTTTTATAGCCGGGTAAATGATAGCAAAAGTGGATGATCACTTATATGAAGTGTTTTTTTTCTCTTTACTCAGGAATTCAAAGTCAGCAAAAAAATTGAATACACTTAACTTTCCTGAACTGTCACAGGCTCACTGTTGAGGTTGAAGTTTGCCTAGACCTAACCTAACCAACATAGTCATCAAAATTTATCAACAAACCTATCTTACTACTCCTTTTACCTACTTCTCCTTTTATTTACAAAATTTACCAACAAACCTATTTTACTTCTCCTTTTGTTCTCTCTGTCTCTTACAAATTTACCTCAGAAGACTGGGAAAATGCCTTTTAAAGTCCCTTTCACTCCATATTCAAAATACAATTAAATACATTTTAACAGAGGTAAAGATAAAACAGACATTATCACACACACATATTACGGCCCTTCGGTAGCTCACCGATAAATTACCCAAGTTTCTTTCTCAATAGAGAAAAACATTCATTTCACAGAAGTCTGGATATTTTTTTCTATCATTTTGTGATTTCATAGTAAGTGGATACGGTTTAGCTAGAATACTTGGACCAGAAAATAAATGACTCCTGCTCATCCTGTAGGTGCCAACTACGTTCAAGCATGAGGGGTTGCTGGCCTGCAGTGCCAACATACAGCACCTTCGTGGGGAGGCCAAGGCCCGCATGCTCCAGCAATACCAGACGGCACTCCGATGAGGCGGGCTGCTTCTGGCAGGTGGTAGCACAGGAGGTAGTAAGTGAAAGCAGCTCAGCATAAATAGTTCCAGTGAAATACAAGAATAATATTCTGGCGTCCCCAACTCATTTTCTTTCATTCATGACTCACAATAAACACATATTTTGGTGGGCAAATGGCTAAACTACCCTAAAGAAATGGAGACACATCAGCTTCTAATGGAAACTCTCACTGATCTGGAAACCTTTCCCCCTCAAGTTAAGCAAAGTTTGAACAAATATGATTCTCTCCTCATTGACCTTGGAAATCTGTCCCAGGCTGTTGGCCATTCTGGTCATCTTTTCCAGACCAGCTGCTGTCTTCTATCAAGGGGGATTTGGAGCATTCCATGGGTCAGAAGAAGGTAATGTGTTCTGGGTCATTTCTAATCCATGGAAAGCCCAGGTGTATAAGATTGAACCAGCCAACAAAAGAAAGAAAGAGAGGAAGACACAGAGAAGCAGAGACAAAGACAGTATTTGGCCAGGAAAAGAAAAGGAACTAAGATACTAACACATCCACAGACAACTAATGAATTAAAAGTGCAGTATCTCTAAGAATTAAGAAATTTGTTTTTAGGGCTGAAAATGTAGTTTTCATGTTTTACTTCGGGAATATAGAGATGAAAATTTACAGAGGCTCTTGTCACATCTAAAATACATCCTGTCAAAACTTAGTCTTGGGAAAAAGAGAGTTGATTGTTCCATGCTGTCTAAGGTTTAAAAATTCCAACATGAAAATCATAAAAATAAAAAAAAATATCTAAATAGTCAGCATTAAGGTTAACAAAGATTCTTTATCCATTTCCCGCATTTATATCTCTGAAATGTCTCTATTTCTACAAATAGAATTACTAGCAGGTTATACAATTCAGTTATAACGAAATCCCTTTGTAAATGAGAAAAAAAATAAAAATAAAAAACCTAGAAGAAAGAAATGAAAAATTTCCATGAGTAACTAATGATGGGCTACAGGAGTTGCTGGGAGTAGAGTTGTTTCATTTAGAGCTCCAAGAACTTGTCAAGATTTCACAATTTACATCTATATAAGAGACTATGATACAGGGATGTGCATTAACACTAAAATCAATTTTGTGGAGTGGAAAAACCGTGCTTTTTAAAGTCTACCTATTCACTGTAAAATTTACCAGGTCTGCTCAGGTAAATAAGTTCCAAAATGATAAGCAGCAAAAACATCAGAGGTTTTAATCCTGTTCTAGTTTAATAGGTTAGAATTTCAAGTCTGATTAAATTGTGCACTCCCCCGTTGTCTGATTTCTGTTCAGCTTACACTAATTACTTTCAGGACCTTGCTAATTGGGATGACTAGCAAAGACAACTTGTCATGTGGTTCATTTTTCTTAATATTTTCAGCATTCAGTGTTCAATGTTTATAAAGTTATAGCAAATCAGATGAATGTGCACCATCATGTCAACACAAAGTTTTCACATTTTAGCATTTCAAGGTCATCACTGACCCTGCAATCTTCAAAGAGCCATTTGAGATTCTGTTACTAAATTCTGTATGTAATTATAAGTTGCCCATAAAAAAGTTTTCCTCCATGAGGATTTCTAGCAAATTGCTCTTTCTTGGCATTCTTTTTGCCCATGAAATGAGGAAAGCTGAAGTAATTCTTCTTTTAAATTGGGATGCCCCTTGAGGTGGCAAAATCGTAATAATATGGGCATAGATATCACTGGGAAAAAAAAGATCAGTAAGGCAATTTAGCATGAGAAGTTTGGAGAGCATATTTCTATACTAGTATACAACTGAAATCAGATCCTAAACTTCTGAGGTGACTCTGGCTACATGCCCACAAGCACGGGAGGATGCTGCCACCATCCGTCACTCCTCTTAACCATCCATCCAAGGGCTTCAGAACCTGAGACCCAAAGCCTAAAACTGTGGAACATTTATGCTACCCACTCTTTGATAGTCCTCCTGGAAAAGCAGGTAATTAATAAGTGAATGGACTACTCAGGCAATTAATAAAATACACATTAAACAATGATTTAGTAAGACCATATGACTTCAGAGTCTCCACTGTATGCCTGATAATTTATAAGCAGGATCCCATTTAATCCTAACAGCACTGTAAAGCAGGTGTTCTCATCCCTATTTTACAAATGAGGAACTGACACAGAGATATCATATAACTTGTCCAAAGTCCTAAGTGGCAGAGCCAGGATTAAAACCTAGGTGTAGTAGATGCTGTTGGTGTCTTGCCTGTATCCTCTGAACCTGATCGTTGACTTCCGACTTCCAATCTCCAGCTGTCAGCATCTGCATTCCTTTCCCTAATGCTTTCTGCTACTTCTCTTGCCTGCTTTGTCAGCTCTTAGGGCAGGCAAGAAATGCCTGGGATTAACTCTTCTCTGGGGCAGCTCTCAACCAATGACTAACAGGAATTGTTGTACCAATACCCCAGTTCTCTCGCCCCTCGAGGGGAATAACACTAGTTCCTAGGTTTTCCTAGTGGGATCAAGCTCCAGTTTCCCATAGTGATAACTTACCTGATAACACACCCTTTACTGGCAACTTTTCCTACCCTAACTCATACCCCCACTTCCCCACCAGGGTTTCCTGGGATTGCCTCGCAAATAACTTGCTAGTCTTAGGGTTTGCTTCAGAGGTAACCAAATTAAGAAGCAAGGTCTGATTCTAAATCCTTATGATGACTTGACTCTTCCACACTGTGAAAATAGTGTTTCAGAAGAGAGAGAAATGCCCAAGTTCTAATGCTATGTTAATAATGAGAAAAATTGGGTGTTTAAATGTACTTGCCAGTCTTTCCCATTGGAGAGCAGGCTGCTTAATGCAGCAGCCTCGTCTGTTACACAGTTTGCAACGTTATAGTCAGGCACATCACCATTGAACACAAACTATTTGTCACTCTCTTTATTTCCAAGGTTGATTAGACACCCCTGGGTGAAAAGAAAATAAACACCCCTTTCCTCCCTGCCGCACACTTTATCAGAGGGCTCCTTGTGTCCAGGGGTGAGAGGAACATCTTTTCATTTTGGGAATGTGAGTAGTTAGGTTTCTCTGTTAGGACCTCTGGAGTAGGAATTCTATAAATATCTGTTAGAGTTGAATGTAAAGTAGAAGGTGAGATTAATCAAAGAGAGACAATTTGGGGACAGGAGAAATTTACTGGAACTGCTGTAGCCTCAGGGGTAGACACTGAGAACCCTTTGTCCAGACAACAGAGAGTCTAGTTCTGGCTAAATCTTGAGGCAGAACTCCTTGAATTCAATTCTTCGCTGACTTTGTGCTCTGTACTGTGCTCTGCCTTGGAGATTCAGAGCTGGGCAGCACATAGGCTCTGGTTTTTGGAGTCCACATTCCGTCAGCAGAGGCGGATTATAAACCAACACTGATGATATACCCTGAGACGCGAGGCATTCAGTGTGCTGTGTGATTGGCAAAGAGTGCGAAGCATTCGGTGTGGAGATTTAGGGGTAGTGGGAAGATCTGGGAGGCTTCACAGAAGGTGACAGTTGAGCTGAATTTTGAAAGACTGAAAAGGAGTTGAACAGCAGAAAAAGGTGGAATAGTGTGTCTGGTTTTGAGGAAAGAAGTTTTAACTCAGTATTTTGTCTCTAGACAGGAAAAATGATCTCATCTTAAAAAGCAGATGCTCAGAGAAATAAAGCTATAAAATATTAGTTATAACATTTCTACCTCTGAATGTTGAGGGAAAATAACAGTAGCTAATAAAAATCACATAATGTTCACTCTTTGCCAGACACTCTCCTATGTGTTTTACATATAGGAACTCACTGAATTTTCTCACAACAATCCAAAATAAATATTACCATTATACCATTACAGAATGGAAAAATAAGGTACAGAGAGGCTAAGAAAATTGCTCAAAGTCACACAGCTATGAAGTAAAGCCAAGTAATCTGGCATTAGAGTCTGTATCTTTAACTAGTATGCTGTAATGTCCTTAGAAGTAAAGGTAAAGTAGGACTAACAGAAAAAAAGAAAAGAAAAAAAAATCTACAGAAACTGGAAATACATAATACCCAAAGTAAGCAGCATGACTGTGTAAAGTTTCTCACTCAAATATGGTTTATATCCCGATATGGTCTCAGAGTACAGTCACTTGAAAACAGTACAATGTATGGATGATATTTGAAGTTCTGGCATCAGCCAAATGAGGAATTGAGTCCCTAGTAGCTCTGCCACGTACTACTTCAGGGACCTGAGTCCTCTTTCTTAACTTCTGGGGACATTCACTTCTTTGTGTGTCAAATAAGGATAATAGCAGTCCTCATCTCATAGGGACGTTTTGAGAATTAAACATGAGAAAGTATGTGCTGAGCTTAGCACAGTGTCTTGCACTTGGTAAGTGCTCAATAAGCGTTAGCTACTTATATTGGTAGCAGAATTTAATGTAACTATATTGTTTATTTTACAAGGCTAATTAAATAGGCTATGCAAGAATTAACCCAGCGGAGGAGGAGAATGGCAGACAAGCAAAAGAGCACCCTGGTTGGAGATTTAAAACGCTCTCTTCTCCTGGGGTGTAGCAGCAGCACCAAATCGTGCAAGTGGTACCATCATATTTGTTTTTCGCGGTGGTGAGTCAGCAAGGCACATACCTCAGTGCTTATTAATAGTCGCTGGGTCTGGAATCTAAAAATCCCTGTGATCAGGATCAGAGAGCAGAATCACCTTGGCAGGTAACACAGCAAGTGGGTAAGTCTTCCCTCTTGAAGGGCTCTTGCTGACACAGTGATTTACACAGATTCATTTCTTTCTCTTTCTAAACAAAGTATGGTCTTCAGTAAAATATTCATAGAGTAATATGATTGTTGTATTATAAAGAATTTGCCTCTTGTAGGTTTTCTCTAAATCCTTAGAATTTCCCAAGTGATAGGAGTGTCTTTGTCATTCCCTGACAGGTTATGTTAATAAGGTGACTCAGGATGGGGGCTGCCACACCAGAAAGACCAACCATGTAATTACAAGGTTGGGACTTAGAGCCACATGATATCAGCTCAACCTCCCAGGGGAAGAGAAGAGATGAATTTTGAGTTCAACCGTGTGACCATGGTTTAATTAATCAGGCCTACATAATAAAACCCCAATAAAAACTGTAGACACTAAAGCTCAGATGAGCTTCCTGGTTGTGCTACACATTGATATGCCAGGAATGTGTTACGAAATAAAGTTTGTGTCCCCCTAAAACACAAACTAATCCCTAATGTGATGGTATTTGGAGGTGGTGTCTTTGGAAGTAATTAGGTAATTAGGGTAAGCCCTCATGAATGGAATAAGTGCTCTTATAAGAAGAGTCCAGGGAGCTAGCTAGCTCTTTCCAACATGTGAGGACACAGCAAGAAGACAGCTGTCCATAAACCAGGAGGAAGGCCCTCACGAAGAACCTGACCCTGCTGGCACCTTGATCTTAAACTTCCAGTCTCTAGAACTGTGAGAAACACAAGATTGTTGTTTAAGTCACCCAGTTTGTGGTACTTTGTAATAGCCACCCAAGCTGGCTAAGACAAACAGTGACACACACAGAAGCTTTCTGGGACACTCCCAGAGTTTGCCTTATGGGTCTCTTTTTTTGGCTGGTCCTGATTTGTATCCTTTGTAATGAAACTGTAATTCTGTATTCTTGAGTTCTTTGAGCTGTTTTACTGAATTATCAGAGCTGAGAGGGTACTGGAAATGCCCAAATTTATAACCAGTTGGTCTGAAGTGTGAATGGCTGGTGCGATATTGTAAAATCTATATTTGGTATCTTCCCCCACATCCTAAGACAGGGTTTCTAAACCCCTTGTACGTAGGGGTGCTAGTTCTAATATTTGGTCTTTGACACATAGCTTCTAAGACCTTTGTAATCTCCTGTGTGATAGGAGTGTCTGACATAGAGCTCCTAAATCCCTTGGAATGTCCTGGGGATTAGAAGCATCTTTCTTCTAAGGAAGTGACTTTTGGTGGGCTCCTAGACAGCTTCAGAATGAAGTCTGGTTGCCAGGGGAACCAGCCGTGTAATTAGAGGGTGGAACTTTCAGAGCCCCTTTGCTCCACCAACCTCCAGGGAAGGGAGACGGGCTGAAGGTTGAGTTGATCACCAATGCCCAGTGATGCAATCAATCATGCCTACATAATGAAGCCTTCCTAAAAACCCAAAAGGACAGAGTTCAGAGAGATTTCAGACTGCTAAACACCTGGAGGTGCCAGGAGGATGGCACACCCAGAGAGGACACAGAGGTTTTGCACCCATGCTCCATATACCTTGCCTTGTGCACCTCTGTAATCTAGCTGTTCGTCTGTATCCTTTGTAATATCCTTTATAATAAGCTAGTAAATGTAAGTGTTTCCTTGAGTCTTGTGAACAATTCTAGCAAATTAATTGAACCCAAGGAGGGGGTCATGGGAATCCCCAGTTTACAGCAGGTTGGTCAGAAATACGGGTCACAACCTGGCATCTGAAGCGGGGAGCAGTCTTGTGGGACTGAGCCCTTAACCTACAGGGTCTGACACTATTTCCAGGTAGATGGCATCAAAATTGACTTACATGGTAGGACATCTAGCTGTTATCTGCTGGAGAATCAGTTGTTGGTGAAGAGAAATACACACACAAAAACATATTTTGGTGACCAGAAGTGAAGTGTACTGTACAATACTAAGTGATTAAGTATTTGTTTTCCTAAAGACCTGGGAACCGCAGAACTGCAGCGTGTGTCTGAAATGAGGGGAGTGTTGTGGGAGACTGTGACCTTCACCTGTGAAGTTTGCCCTCACTACAGGTAGTTAGCATCAGAATTACATCATAATGATCAAGTTAAGAAGTAAATATGAAATGATTCCTAGAAGATGTTACATTCCACCAGGAAAATTGTAGAAAATGAAGTACCATTTTTAAGCTACCTAAAAGGAAAAGAACTGTGAAGTTTTGAAAAAACACAATCTTTCCTTATATAACCTTTTCCCTTTAACCTGAGGTCAGCTGCTCCCCTTATTCACGTTCATCTGCACGACTCATGGTGTAGCTGGTGCCCGTTGAAGGCCTTGCAGGCACTTTGGGCTTGTGATTAACTTAACCATCATAGACATGTGACTTCCTGCAGAGAATACTGATGCTGATGTGGAAGGACTTCCTTGTCTACCTTCTCTCACCTTGATTCCTAACTTTTTTAAGGTGCACAGGAAGATGTTACCTGTATATAACATACCTATTGGTTATCATAAATATTTTTATCTAATCATTTATCCATTAGACCTATATATATTGTCAACCTATTATGTATCCAGAGCTGGGCAAGAAAGAGTGAAAAGAACACCACACTTGACCTCACAAGTTTTCCAAAGCTATGTTAGTTTGCTAGCTCTGTGACCTTCAGCAAATCATTTGCCCTTTCTGTTAAGATAAGGAGATTGAACTAGATAACGTTACTGGAATTATAAAAGTCCTGTCCAACTCTAGATGCTATCAATTCCTTGTGTCAGCCTGTACTCCCTGGGAGACTAGAGCATGAGACCCCTCTTCTTCCCTGTGTGTTTGCCAACTCTCTTGTGAGTCTTCCTTCAGCTCATTCTCAAACCCCTCCTTGTTCCATAAATCTGCATACGAAAGACCAGACAGCTGTAGCTCTCAACAGCTTTGGTTTCCGTCACTGCCTGTGTCATCGCGCTTGCTGAAGCTGCTTTTTAAAGGGGCCAAGCCTCCTTCAAACAATCTAAATATTTTTGAAGATACAAACCAGAACATAGCAAGCTTACAAATGGATAAAACAGCAGAGCTTTTCCACAGATGGTTAAACTAACAAGTGGACTTCTCCGTGGGAGCTATTGTGTGATGCAGGCTGATTCTAGAGGGGACCAGAACAACTATGGAGAAGCTAGGAAATGTTAGGCAGTAAGAGAAGATCTGGGGAGATGGCAGCATCATGACAGGGAGCAGGAGTACGGGAAGGAAACCCACCTTCAGAGAGGACAACTTGCGGGCCACAGTCTTTGCCAGGTGTGCTATCTATGTCAATTTAAATTTTCCCTTAGAACCAAAAATGAGTCATAGCCATTGTAAGGAATAACACCGAAACTGTAAGGGCATCATTGCTAGAATAGCAAAGACTACTTCTGATCTTGCTAAATAAGATAGAGAGAGAGAAATAGACATCCCCACATTCACACTCTGCCAGCCCTCTTAGGCTTCTTTTCCCACTGGCCTCACTCCCACATTCCATCTTGTTATGTCACTGACGCAGAGATGGCAAATTGTACTATGCTGCTTAGGTAAGCATAGAGCACCAGACATTTAAGGAAAAAAATACCAAGAGAATAGAAACAATCAGCAAAATACAGTGGTATGGTAACTTATTAAGAGATTTGTTGACCTAAAAAGAAACTAAGACCAAATACATACAGCAAGGATTTATTGAGCCAATAGGATGATTGCAACCAGGGAGACACATAGATCAGGTAGCCCTGAAAATATATTCCAAGGAGGGTCAGCAGAGCCTAACATTTTATAATAACAAGAAGGGGGAATGGTCAAAGGAAAGAGAGAAAGACAGCCCTGCCTAATTACCTCATCAGGTTTCCTAGAGGTAGTACAAGACATATAGATTTGGGATTGTTACTAGGTTATATCCTACATGCAGGATTCTAGGGTAAGGGTAATGAGAAGCATTCTAGGTTATTTCATGGCTTTCTGGTGCCATTATGACTGCTTCTAAGTAAAATGGTCTTACGATAATGTTTTCCAGGACAGGTGTACATGATTACTGACTTATCCCAGATCTCCCAAGGCACTATCATTTAGCTGACCTGGTCATAACAGATTCTTTTGGTTATCATTTCCACCCTTTTGGTTAAAAATATTTTATCTGAAAGTATTGATGATCAACTCAGGTAGATAATTTAGTTCTCTCCTTCTCCTTTGACCTTTCTCCCTTCTTGTGATTACAAAATGTTAGGCTCTGCCAGCCCTCTTTAGAGCACATTATCAAGGCTACCTGATCTATGTATCTCCCCCATTGCTATAGTTATATTGGCTCAATAGATTCTTACTATATGTATATGGTCTTGGCTTCTTTTCAGGTCAACAGATTTACATTTCAAAGTTTAAAACTCTGGATCTAAAAATGAGCATTGTCTTTGGCATGACCTTGAGAAACCAGTGCCAACAACCCATCTATGCAACTTTTATATATCAGACCCCTGCAACTGCTTTGAATAAGCAGCATTTCCCTTTTCAACGGTGAAATCAAAGCCCCTCCAAACACTGGCACTTTAAATTTTCTGACCCAAATATGTTGTGATTTCTCATCCTTTTTTGATATCTGATTTTCACTTTTTAGTCCTTTGGGTTCATCTTGTTATTCTCATGGACTTACTTCCTGAGAAAGCAGGGTGTTGGCTGAAGAAATGGTGCCCTTGTATAAGAAAAGAAAAAATGTAAAGCTTTATCGAAAGCATGGCACTCAGAGCTTTTAAGAGTGGTCAAATTTAGACTTTGTTCACAGGAAAATAAGAAATTTAGTCAGTCACCTATATGCTTCACTTGCATGACAACGGATACCCGAGTATTTAGATACAGGAAGGCTACAGTCTGAATGTTTCCTGTCATCATTTCATTGATGAACATTCTATGGAATAGGACCCACGGGACAGTAGAAAAAGTGTAATCTTTGGAATCTAGAGGGCTGGATTTGAGTTCCAGTTCCTCCACTTAAAAGCTGTGCAGTCTCAGGCAAATGAATTGACCGAAAGGGCCTCAGATTTCCTATCCATTATCTAAAAAGAAGAAAAAAGAAGAAAGAGGAGAAAAGAGAGAGGAAAGGATGAGGGGAGAAGGGAAGGGATGGAGAGAGGAGGTAAAAAGTAATAATACCTACCTCATCGCAGGGTTGTGGTGAGAGTTAAATAATATGTATGAAAGCAGTATACACAATGCAAAGTGTTGTACACAGGATTCTTTGTAGAGGTGGTACTTTAAACACTGTTAAAGACCTCTGCATATTGAAAAATAAAACCTGAAAACCAAGCTGTGCTTGCTACAGTCCTTAATAAAAACATCACCTTGAGATATGCTGCAGAATCTCCTCCCCAGGACAAGTGCAGTTTGCTCCTGTTGCGTGGCAGTGTAGGTCTGGTTTCCTAGGCATTCAGCTCAACGACCCCTCCCTCACCCTCACCCACCCCAGGAATATGTCTTTTTTCATTAGCACCTTTCACATATTAGAGATCTCTAGGTTTGACTTTCCACAGGATACGTTTTTCCCTGCAGCTTGAAGTCCTGCACAGCTGAGAACGCTCATCAGACTGCATGATAAGTACAGTCCTGTCGACGACAGCCCTGAACTGAAAAGTACGTGGAAGGTGTGTAGTGATTGTCTCTCTGCACACTGGAGCTGTTAGTTCTGCTTTGGTGTTCAGTAAAGAGAATGTGAACCAGGACATGGAGCCTCACAATAAAGAGGAACTAATGGAGGTAATTAGGAAAGAACACCTGTCGATGAGAAATCGCACCTCTACATTGGCCATGGCCAGCCACGGCTCCCAGTTGTTATTTACAGCAATGGAAAGCCTCTGGACTGTGAATGCAAGCAATGATGGATGGCAATAAAATTCGCAAATGAGTTTTCACATGATCTAATAAAATTCTATGACTTTGTCAATCTGTGTTGACACAGACCTACGCAGGACTAGATGATAAAATGTTGTAATGGCAAGCTAATTGTTTCCTGGGGTCTACATGTTTGCCTTTTATTTCTGTGATTCTAGATGCAAATTCTGCGTTTCTCATAAGTGATGGCGAGGATAGGAGTCAATTCTGAGTTCCTAGCCGTCAAATATCCATATTACTCAAAACATTTGGAGTCAAACAGGTCTACAAATGGTCAGAAAAATAAAAGCCCAACACATGGATCTGAACTTAGGGACATGTGGAATCAGGGCTGCCTCAAACGTGGCTCAAACTTCACTTTTGAAGTACTTATGAGCAAAAGGTGGCTAGGTCACCTAAATTCTAGATTAAGGATGTTTCTATCTGTTCTAAAGATGCCGTCTCAAAAGAGAACAAGAAAGAATTTTTATGATCTTAAATTAGATTCCAAAGATATAATTTTAAAAGTGTGCTTTAATTCACAAGTAACTATGGAAGCTATCACCTAGGAAAGGGAAATGTGGAATGACAGTGAAAATTCACAAAAGAAGACTGAGGATTGTTATAGACCTACCTCATGCTTATCTGATTTTACATGCCCAGCACAAAACATAGCTGAACAAGCAAATAATTGGGAGGGAAGGGAGAGCAGGAGAGAGGAAGGAAAGTAGGTCATTGTATTAGTCTGTTTCGTGTTTCTATAACAGAATAGCTGAGACAGGGTAATTTATAAAGAACAGAGGTTTACTTGGCTTACAATTCTGGGACAGCTGCATCTGGTGTGGGCCTCAGGCTGCTTCTACTCAGGGCAGAAAGCATCAGGCCAACCCGTGGGTACAAGCAGATCATATGGCAAGAGGAAGCGAGAGAGAGAGAGAAGGTGTCAGGATCTTTTAAACAACCAGCTCTCATGGGAACTAATAGAGTGAGAATTTACTCACTGTCCCCAACCTCCAGGGAGAGCATTAATCCATTCATGATAGATCTACCCCCATGATTCAAACAGCTCCCAGCACTGCCACATTGGGGATCAGATTTCCACATGAGTTTTGGGGAGACAACACATCCAAAATCTATCAGTCGTATATATGCATAAGCTCTATGTGGTCAAAATTTCTTTACTTTACTATTATATTCTCATTGGCTAGAACAAGGTAGGCATGTAATAAATGTTTAATAGATATTTCTTGTATAAACAAATAAAAACTCAGCATATCAAATTTTGTCATCTTCATTGGACAAGCTGTTTATCTAAGTTATTACTTTTAACTCAAATTCAAAAGATAAAGAATTGATACTCTCTTACATGTTTGTCCATTGAAAATCCCACAAGCACAGGCATATAAATACATTACAGTCCCCTAGTCTTTTTCTATATTAAATGTGAGAGGGAATATTATCTATTGGAACAATCACCTAGTAATGTCTGCTTGCCAGGTATGTGGCAAGCACTATACTTAGAAAAGCACTATACTGATCTTTGTTCCAAATATCTGAGATAGTAATTAAGGGTTAATAATGTTTACTTCTTGCCTGTCTCATAAAGTATTATTGAATTAAAGCTGGTAGCATAGTTTGGATTGTTGAAAATAGATTAACATAATAATTATTTTAGAAATAAAAATTGAGAAAATGAGAGAAAATCACACTCTAGAACATGATGGCATCTGAGAATCAGATTTCACAGAGTCTTACATCTCATTAGCATCAGCTTTCAAAGCATTTCAGCCAATGGAACCATAGTTCACAAATAAATATAAATCAAGTGTGGAAGCCAGAATTACTTCCAATCTCACATTCTCCTTTTGTGCCAAAATGTATTCAAAATCAAAGTATAAATTTATGGGATAGTTAAATCCTTCTTGACTACACAGACCCCAAGTTCTTGAGTAAATTAAATGTGTTGTAGGACACAAGGATATTTTGTGCAGGATTTTCACAGATTTTTAAAAACATTTGACAATTAAGATAACAAAAAACATATGATAAATTATCTTAAATAAAAATAAATATGATAATACCATACCAAGACAGGAATGCATATGATATAATAATTTGCATTGTGGTTGGAATTTACAAAAGTGAAAATCTGGGAAATTTACACACAGACTCTCATTAAGGGAGATTAAGTGATGATAGGTTCTTGGAAGGAAAAGAACTGGCAGAGGTTCCCAGCCTAGCCCCCTTCCAGATTATAAAAGATAATGAGTTGCCCACTGAATCAAAGAGGAAAGGTAAGTCTCTTGACTTCAATCAATCAAAGCACTTAGACAAATCCCCTAACACTCCTGAAGACCTCTCTTTGTGGGTCCCTTTCCAATTTCTCTGGACCGGCAGATGATCACTAAGTTATGCAGAAAGGGAGAAATAGGCATTCAATATGTGGGTCTAGAAGGCAATTGCTGTGTGGTTGCTGATGGAAGGCAGAACAAGAATGGGAAAAGAGTGTTCCACCTAGGCTGGAAGGTTTAACTGTGGTTAGCAGGGGCTGACCCAGACCAAAATTGCCCAGGGTTTAATTCCAGCAGAACTTGCCTGGTCTCTGCTCTTTGGCAGCCCTGCCTTTGAAATGCAATATGTAATTGAAGATGAGGTGAGATCCCAAGAGGTGTGGGATATACTATCCAGAGTGATCCCCAAAAGGTGTGGGTATATATTTCCACCAGCTGGAAGTGCACCTCTGTGAGGATGGCAGAGTCCTTCCTTATCCTCCCCAGCTAAGAAGGCAGCACTATAAGGTCACCGGCACCTTCTATGAAGGCTCTAAAACTTCCTGTCATCACCCATAAGAATGATGTTCACAAGACTGTCTTCTCTGGTATCTCATAAAGCTCTTACTCAGACACAGAATGTGTCTGTTTACCAGAGAGCTATGATCATGTCACTCCTTTAGGTCAAAACCACGAGAGTACTTGGCGGGATCCACATGCCGTCGTCCATCTGGGGTTTTGCACAGGCTGCTCGTGTTCTACCTGGAACTCCCTCCTCAAGCTCACGACCCGTTGAAATGGCCTCTCTTCCTGAGGGCTTCACCAGCACGCATTTTACACCTCCCAGTCTGCCCAGTCCATGTCTCCTCACCTTCAGTTCCACAGCACTTTGCTCTTACCTCTTTTCTACTAGAATTCTATTAGAATTCAATAATTTTCTTATGTGCGTACATAATAGCTGCATTCACTAACTTGCTATAACCTTGAGCAGGTTATTTCACTTCTCTGGGTCTCAGTTTTCTGATGGGTAAAATTCAGAGATGGAATAGTTAATCACAGTTAACTTTGTACCCTTCTCACCCCTGCCTTAGACTCTGAGAATAGTGGTGAGCAAGGCAAATGCTAATTTCAGATACTACTGGGAAGTGCCATGATGAAAACAAAATAAGGCGATGCTGTAGATAGTGACAGGGAAGTGGGGAGGCACTTTAGCCCCAGTGGAAGGGCGAGGCCTCTCTGAGGAAGAGAAATGTCGGTTGAGAGCAGAATTGGAGAAGAGAGCCACTCTTTGTATCTGCATTCCAAGTAGAAGAAACATCAAAGGCACTGAAGTAGGAATGATCTGGGTGTGTACAAAGAAGATGGAGAAGACAGCAGGGGCCAAGGCTGAGTGGACAGGCAGGTGGGAAAGATGAGGTCAGACATATGTACGAGCAGGTGTCAGATCACACAGGGCCCTTTAGGAGTTTGAATTTTATTCTATTGGAACAGATTTTAAGCAGTTGCCATATTTGCTTTATACTTTAGAGAGACCAGTCTGGTTGCTGTTGGAGGAGGAGCTTTATTGTTGGGAGGTAGGAGCAGAAAAGCCATTTAGGAGGGTGTTTCCACAGTACAGGTGAATGATGGCTTCAGCAGCGCTATTGCAGTGAAAGTGATGAATGTTTGGAGAGGTTTGGGATGTGCAGCCAAAATGAATCACCCATACATTAAATGTAGAGAGTGAAGAAAAGAAATGTATCAAGAATGATTGCTAAGTGTTGGGAGACTGTAGTATCTTTGGACATCTAAATGGAGACGTGAAGTGGCAAGTGGAAGAAACAGTTTTTTAGAGTTCAAGGGAGAAGAGAATCTGGAATCCTCAGCAATTTGAGAACCATCAGAATGTCAATGGAAAAAGCCATAGAATTAAGTAAATTTGTCTAGAAAAAGAGTAACTGTAGAGAGAATAAAAGAGCTGAGGAGTAAATACTAGAGTATGCCAATATGCAGATCTATGAGAAAGCACCAGCAAAGGATGCAGAGAAAGTGGGGAAGGAGGGAGGGAGAAAAGACAAGCAGGTATGTGTGGTGTCCTAGCGCTGGAGAAGAACGGGTTTCAAGAAGAGACAGGGAGGGCCGAGCCCGTGGTGCACTTGGTAGAGTGCTGCGCTGGGAGCGCGGCGACACTCCCACCGCGGGTTCGGATCCTATATAGGACTGACCGGCGCACTCACTGGCTGAGTGCCGGTCACGAAAAAACGACGACGACAAAAAAAAAAAAAAAAAGAAGAGACAGGGAACATCTGCCATTGAGCAAGTAAGACAGAATCGAACATTGTCTTTGGCAAGAGTTAGGTCATTGTTTTGCTGTTGTTGTCAGTAATGTCTGATAGTTCCAGGTGCCTAGTTGACATTCATAGTCATAAAGTTGAGGTGGCTTCAGCTATCTTGATGGTCTCATTTTCTCCATCAACTTTCAGCTCCTCTGGTCCAGGCAGGCAGGTGTGGACAGTAGAATTTAGCCAGGATGTGGGCTTGCTTAGCAAGAAGTCAGAATAGGTTATTCTATTTCTTCCAATATGTAAAGATTGATGAAAGAAAGGAATTATTTTATTCTTTTTAAATCTAAAATTTCAAACTAATTCTTTAAACTTTTTTTTTCTCCAAATTAAGATTATTTATGGTTGCATGCAAAAACTTGACAATGAAGCAATGGAGAGAGGAAACTTTAGCAATCTTCTATGTTATTTAGATCACAAATATTGGACTAAAAATATGTATTAATCGAGAGCAAATGTCATGGTTTATTCCTCCAATATTTTTCACTAATATCTTTTTTCCCTTCCTTTTCCAGTTTTGATCCTTGGGAAGTTTAAAAGAATGGACTGCAGTGAGCTTGTGCCCTGCCGGATATGACCAAGAGATATCCAAAGTCAAAGTTAGAGTTGTCATAAAAATTCTTTTAAAATAAGACAAAAGCAAGAAATTTATGTACTAACAAAAATTATTTATCTCTGTGAATAATTCAAAGATTAACTATTCCCCCAAATTCTGACATCTTATAGAAGGCAGCATTTGTCTTTTTTTTTTGTTTCATTTTAGGAAAATCTAAAATTAAAACCTACTTTACATTCTAAAAATAAGTGGTTTAACTCCTGAAAATTTATTCAATCACATTTTAAACTCCAACATACATATTTCTAGACTTGTAAACATATTTGCATTCTTTTAAATTTAAATAGAAATAGATTTGTTAAAATCCAGTTCTCTGAAATGTTCAGGAAAGTATCATCTGGCTTGATTTTTATAAATTATATATAACATTTTTAATATAAATACTTTGGAATATATACTACTTTGGAAAAAGAATTAACGATTTAACTCTACTTATGGAACAATAATTTTTCAACAGTGTCCATTCAATGGGTAAAAATAAGGAGTTGTCATTCTCAGTATGAGGCAACATTCAACTCTTGCTAAATTCATTTTGTCATAATAAAGAAAAACAACTTGAATTCCAGACATTACAAGTGACAAAACATTTTATAGAGCATTCATTTTGTATGTAGACCGCACCTGAAGTACTCTGCTTTAATCTAAATGAAAAAGCGAAAATAAAGTCAAAAGTTATTTACTGCTGCTTCTTCCTTGACATTTCGTAACAGGACATAACAAGCTGGTATTAAGGGAAACATGCATGGACAGACCTACTTATCTGTGTATTCAGCAAACCCCACCAGTGCTGCTTACCCAGCAGCCCAACAGCAGCACCTAACACTAGTAGCAATGCCTCGCATTCATATGATGTTTTCTAGTTTACAAAGTGCTTTTCGTATTGGGTTTGTTTCTTTTTAATGAGAGGGAAAGTTATTTGGAGGATTTTATTCCCTTAAAAGGCAGGAGACTTTTGGCAAGATTTTGAATCTTTCCTCTGTGGCCAATTAGTGACAATTCCACTTTTACAAGACAGCCGTCTCCCTGTCCAATTTGACAAGGCAAAGCAAGAAGACTGGCACTGAATTCGGTGCCAACAGTAGTTCAAAATCTCACCACCATCCAAATAAGAATTCGGTTGCAAAATTCCAGGGCTCACATAGTCTGCTATGGCCTCTATGGAGGCTGAACGGTAACCAGAGTCAGAAAGGAGTAGGTTGGGGGCAATGTATACCCTTTCTGCAGAGGAAGTTCAGCAACACAGTTATGAGGAAGGCAAAAGTGCATAATTGTGCAGTCTCATACCTACCAATATGTTTATTTCAGCCTTATTTATAGTAGGAAAGAATGAGAAGAAATGGTATTAATAAATAAGCAGTCGGTTAACTTCCACTATGGTACAATTGATAACTGAAATACAGTAGACCCCCTGATTTTGCTTTCCTCGATTTCAATTACTGCAGTGGTCAACTGCAGTCCAAAAATAATAAATAGAACATTCCAGAAAGAAACTAATAAGTTTTAAATGGCTCACCAATCTGAGTAGCATGATGAAATCTCCAGCCATCCCATTTTGTCCTGCCTGGGACATGACTCATCCTTTTGTCCAGTGTATCCACTCTGTAGACTCTCTCTACCCATTGGTCATTTAGTAGCCGTCTTGGTTATCAGGTAGGGAAAACATAGTATACATGGGGTTAGGTATTATTCACAGTTTCAGGCATTCACTGGAAGTCTTGGAAGTATCCCCTGCAGATAAAGGGGGACTGCTCTACTGTGTACCCAATAATTAAAATATCATGTTATAACGTGGGGATGGATAGATTAGGCCAGACAGCAACAAAAGACCTCGTAGGCTACATCAATGGAAGATTTGGAATTAGAAAGCCCTTGGAGATGTTTTAACATAGGAGTGACAGGATCAGGCACAGTGTTGAGAGAGACTATGGCAGGATTGCGGGGGAAGCAAGAGTGACACACCAAGGGAGGGCTCAGAGCAGGTGCTAGCAGCAGCGGAGGTGGGGAGGAGTGCTTCAAACCTATAAATGGCAAAGGCCAAGAAAGCAGGATTTTCCACTATACTGGATTTAGGATGTGAGAGAAACAGAAGAGTCAAGGAGGACCCTGGGCTCTTATTAAATAGGTATGTGTATGTATGAGTAGAACAGAATGCGAAAGAATGCACACCCCAGAATAACAGAGTTGTTGCTGACTAATTGGATAACAGAAGATCTTTATTTTCATCTTTTAACTTTTGTTTGAAATTATATAAGAAGCATGTGTTACTTCAATAATTTAAAAGCTATTTTTAAAAAAATAAATTAATGCCAATGAGAATGAGAGACAGTTTGTCCTGGTACATGCTTTTTTGGTCAGCCACCTCTTGTTGCATGACAACCAAACCTCACAGAAGAGCAAGCAGCAATTCCGAAACGTGAAGCAATATCTGACCTCCAACCTACCCAGTTTTAGGATTCATACCAAGTGGCGTCTCTTTATCTGGATCTTTTCTAACTGAAGGAAAGAATTCGCTGTGGCCTCCCACGTGATGAACCTGAAGATTAACACCACAGAGTCAGCGCACCTGCCAACCAAACCACATAAGTAAACCTCCATCTGTGTAGTGAAATGACTAATTCTTATTCTCATTAACCCTCTTAGTTAGCATATTTGAATCTTCCTCCTTTTCAAAATTTTTATTTTCTGTTTATATTTTCATAGGCCTTATGGCATGCATGCCTTTTATTTTTGGGGTAGGCCACCTTGAATCTTTTTTTTAAACGTGGGGTAAAATAAATATGTACATAAATACTTGGGTGTTTTTCCTTCACCATCCCCCGTTTGATTCCAGGTTTATTTGCTTTCTTTATCTTTGACTCACAATCATGCTATTCACTGTCCTAACTGCTCCCCTTCTTACTGTGCAGTTAGCAGAAGTCATGAGAACGATGCAGCTAAGAAAAATCCTCATGGGAAGGTCTGTGTACCACACCCAAGCTGTTTGCAGAAAAGGTCCAAAGAAATCTAATATATAAATAATACGCCAGGTCTAGGGAGCTATATATGAAGTTGGGGAGATACTTCCTCAGCAGACATGCACCACAGCAGACAGGAGGTACCTCTGCACATGAATCCCTTCATTCAGCAGTGGGCATTAATAAAACCTGATTGTGACCCCAAAATTATGACATGATACACTGCGGGATAAAAAAAAAAAATTGTTTTCACAGCAGAGGTAGGTCTTCCAGCATTATACAGAAAGACTTCTGCTGTCTTGTGTAAAACAGGTTCTTCCTATATCATCCAGCCTCCCTTCTCCAATGAAGCTGCAGTGTTGAGTTTTCGTCTTTCAACATGTGCATGACTTGAAGTCAATGGATCAGTGATAATTCCAAGCTGTGCTTCTCCCTGGGCTACTTACAATAGGGACTTTTGCATTTCTAGCTCATCTCATGGCAAATATGCCAACACTTGGAAGTGAGGCATGCAGTCTGTGCGTGTACTAAGCATGTGGCTTTCTGCATATGTCTGCACATCATTTTTCAGGAAACTCTATTTCACACTACACCAGCTTGGTGAGTAGCTGTTGTTCACACCCACTGAGAAATAACTCCATGTGAGAATAATACCTTTACAACTTTGAAATGTCCTCCGACAGACTTCCCATCTCCAGGCTATCAACCTGCTGTGAACTCTCATCCTGACTTTTCACACTTACAGGCAACAATCGTGCAACATACTGTCAAACAATATGAAGTTTTGGGGAGACATGGAGGAGAGCAAAGTCCAATTGGAACCTGAACATCTTTCTAGTTTAGTGTAATTTTTAATAAGTAAAAAAAATCCACCACACATGCAATTATAATTATATTTGGTGTCTATCTAAAACTTCTGCTCTGTGTCTCTGAAGCATGTCTAGATTTCTGATCCTTGTTGACGTTCTTTTTGTTGAAGACTAGTGTATGAATTCAGCATCTGAGGTCTCTGTCCTCAAGACACTTCCTACTTATATCTTCTTTAAATAAGTATTTCTGATCAAAAATCTTACCCTTTACTCTAAGCCACAAATATTATAAAACTGATGCAGTTGAGAACTCGGCACGGGTGTGCTTTGAGTGAACTAAATTTTCTCTCTGCGAATTGTCCAAAAATAATTTAATAATCTTGTTTGCTGAAAATCCAGCAAAATGTAGGTATTCAATAAATATCTCTGTAGGAATAAATGAAATGACCAACTCTTTCATTCAACAAGTAATTGTTAAGCCTCTGAGACATTCCAGACTGTGTTGGATGCTGCCGGTAGGAAGGTGAGTCTGAGGTTGATCTGACCCTAAAGGTAACTCACTGGAGCTTAGTTGAAGAGGTGACATGTTAATTATACTCTCCCTGATTCAGGAACATTTCTCAACAAGGATTGAAATATATACACCAAACTTCTCTTGTTGAATTTTAGTTAACTGGAAAGTTCAATTAAGTGGAAACCAGCTTAATCTGAGTGCTTAATTCTTTCAGTTAATGTCGAACTAGCTCAACATCTGGAATTCAATTCATCCCAGCAGACATTCCTGAGTGAGTCCCGTAGACTGCCACCATGCAAGGCGCTGTGGTACAAAGAAGAGAAGACACAGGATAGGAGGGAGACGACAGGTTTACAGAAACCTGCAGACCAGGACAGAAAAGTGGGCTACTACATGGTACCTGTGATTTGGAGAATAACAGTGACAATAGAAGAACACAAGATTTGGGAACATGTATACCTCCAACATGGAGATTTGAGAAAGGAGCAGGGAAAAGTGGAACCCCTGGGGGAGCCTCTTTGCCCACTGTAGATGCACATTCAGAAGCGCTGAGTGGGACATCTTCTAGAAGTTATTTCAAATATTTCCAGTATTAGTTTGTTTCCTTTTCATTTGCCCATCTTCTAAAAGATCAGTAGAAGGAAAATCTGATAAATTAAAGCTCTGAGTGGTTTTATTCTGTTTAATGAGTTGTCATGAATTCAGGGAGCAGAGGCTTCCTGAATTTACAGGATATTTTCCACGTAAATCATAGTTTGGATCTGAAACTAAAAGAATTGTGTGTGTACATATAAACATAATAATATATATATTTATACATATATAATGAATAATATATACATTTATATGTACATTTAAAACATAAATAAGTACATACACAGATAATATGAATATTCTTGGCTGTATATTCGATTATGTTTGCTACCAATCTTTTAAATAATTATTAATGCCAAATATCAATAAGAACAGTTTTACTTTTAACTTAGAAATTGCACAGAATGTTCAAGAAATGACATATGGAAACATATGAGCCTTGGGAAATTTGTGGTCAACCAGTGAATACAATATGCCTCAAAGCACAACCACTACAAGAAACACTTGCTTTCAGCAAATTTTTCTTTCAAATTTCTCAAAAAAACGTGGCGGACTTCTTTTTCCAGCTTACTTGGGAAAACGTTCTGAAGTACATTATCATACATGAGTAGACGCACGTCTTAGGAAAATAAAACTGCAGTTACCATCATTTACGAGTTAAAGAAAGCCATGTAAGTTAAAGAAAGCCATTTAAGATAAAGAAAATCTAATTTTCTATTAAAAAGGAAAACAATTAAATTTCCTGGCAGCAAAAACTGAGATATTGCATGAAGTTGTTATAATCTAGTTCACCACGTTTAAAATCCTTACAAAATCTCAGCATGTGAACTGTTTTATCTGTGAAAGATTTTCAGAAGAATTATGAGCATCAGGATAGAAAGTAAGCCAGAAACCTTGCTGCCATTTAGCTGTTACTTCTCAGCAGCATGGCTAGACTCTGCCACAGTCAGCTAGTCAGGAAGTGGCAGATGTCTTAGATATACCTCTCAAGTGGCTAATCAACTCTTTGACAAAGGTCGCCAGTAGTTGTGTCCCCTACTAAAACAACAAAATGCAAACACAAACTTTCCCATTAGAAATAGCAGAAGACATAGAGTATTTCAGGAAGCAAGTGACCCTACTAAACAGATTCTCCTCCAACCTAAGATTTATTGACCCCAAGGACATAAAGAAAATAATTATGAAGCAAATTCTCTTAAAATTATCAATGCTCCCTACTAGTCCTTCTGTGGTAGGAGTGAACATCAGTTTTTCTCGGAGACATAAAGAAGGATTTCCAGTGAAAAGTTTTTGAGGACTCTGAGTGGGTCAGGCAGAAGTAGAGGGTGGTATCAGCTGGTCTGGGTTCCTGAATTGTTGATCTACAGCTGATGGTCATGACAAAGCTTGTCCATCAGAGCAGGGAGTAAGCACAACCACGTTTTTAAAATTTATGAGCGTGGCCACATCATTTTGATTTAACAGATACATTCTATGATGAATATATGTTGTCTGATCTATGTCCTGTATCTTCAGGTAGACATAGGCTCCTTGAAGGTAGGCTGGTCATCTGAAGAGCTAATTCTGTATCTCCAGCACCAGGTTTTAAAGGAATGAAAGGAATTCAGAGCTGGAAAGGGGCCAAAAAGGTAATCCAAACTCTTCTTTTCAAAGCAAGGAAATTCTTTCTAAACACCAAACTGGTAAAGACCTAATGGTAGCTAGGAGTGCCCAGCAGTCCCATGGGATGCTCCTACGGAGCGGGGTCCCTGCCTTAACTTCTCAGTGACACAACCTACCACTTCCCCACAGTGCCCGGCAAGAGAAGGTTCTCAATAAATATCTGTTGGATAAAATGTCTGGTTATCTGCAGAATTGTTAAAACAAACTTTTTGATCAATCTTTGTTAGAAGCCGAATATTATACATTTAGAAAAGAAGGTACCAGTAATTTGGAAAACGAGACATTCCTTCTCTCTCCACCATCTGTCATTCATCTCTGCTTGCCCTGCCTTTTGTTCTGATTGATTATAAAACCTGCTCCTGTCTTATAGGGGCATAAATTAGTGGAATTACTGTGCTAAACATTACTCCTGGTAAATGGTCCTTGTATCTATAAGGTTTTCTCCTTTATTGTTCTTATGAGTGATTTCGACAATTCTCAGATTTTCCACAATTAGCTAATTAATCAATTAATCTGCCCATCAGGAACATAATTCCGACTAACACTGAGCACCTCCTACAGTATATCACTACCAGAGTTCAAAATAGTTGCTGAACAGCAACCCAAGATTTGGCGACATCTAGTTTATTTATCAGAACTGAGCTGAAAAAATAAGTCGGCACTGTCAAATGATGCTTTTAAAAGGCAGAAGCAGAACTTTGAAACCTCTGCCTTTAGCATTGGCTGGGTCCCTCTCCCTCATCCCTGAAAAATGACAATGACTATGAGACTACAGATCCAAATAATAGACATACAAGAGCATTGGGGAAGTAGCAAATCCCAAGGAGAGATTGTCCAGAATCCTCAGGACCACTCATATGTGTTGACTCTTTTTTCCTCAAAGAGAAATATTATTTGTTCCTCTGTCTGTTTTACAGATTCAAGGCCTATTTCTGAGTGTTGGATCAGGACATGTATTAGGGAGCTATATACAGCTCCCAACAGGGATGGCATCTGTCTCATGGGTGCACGAATCTTCAAGGTCTTTACTGAAGCACTGCTTTATCACTTCTCTGAACCAGTGAACATGGAGATATCGATAGGAGCACATGTACTATCTTTGAATGACTATACTGCAAAGCTACCTGGATATTAAAACAGCTATCAAAGAATTGATTAAGTTCTTAGCAACAACAGATGATCTGGGGAGTTTCGCAAATGGAGCCCTTCATAATCCTGACACACATCTTTCGCTGTGTGTCAGAAAAGCAGATTCCATTCTCCAAATTCAATGAGCAACTTCTGTAACAACATGGTCTTTTGGAGTATACAGAAAGATGTGAATATTATAAAGGAATTGTATTGATTAAAAGGATCAAACTTCTCTATCTTATAGAGTAAGAAGTATTTTATGCCTTCTGGAATTACAAAAACCACAAATTCATGTATCCATAAGGATAGCTTATAAATGTATCTGCTTTAATATTTTGACATCACATACCAACATTAACACTTAACAATTTAAAAATATGTCAGTTCTGTGTCTAGCATATTTCCTTGTATTAACTCATGACTTTCATACCCATTTAGTAATTCCTTTGGTTCATCTTACATTTCTCATCTCTACTGGAAACACAATGATAATTTCATGTTCAAAAGAGCCAAGAGGCCTGACCATTATACAAAGTTTCAAAAACATTTTTCACAAGACAGGGAAATGACACATATCACCATTTCTCTTGGTAGAGACAATGTGTTTATGATTTTGACAGCCCAAGTAACCAATAAATATATGGATAAGTAAATAAATAATTCCAAAGAAAATAAATCTTAGAAAGAGAACTTATCTCTAACCATGTTTATTCTAGAAGGAAAGAGATCAACATAAGTTGTCATCTTTCTCTCTTCAATAAAATCCTGCCTTAGGAAAGTTAATTACAAGATCCCACTGAGTCTGACAAGTAGTAGGGTAATGAAAACATTTTGGTTCTAGAGAATTACAGTACAGTACACAGTGCTCACAAACAGAATGAATAATTGAAATCCAGAGCTTTTATGCTTTAATGAAAAAGAAACAATATTTCATGGCACATAAACTTATTCAGTTTATTTGCATTAAGATTGAATGATCAAAGCACTGTCCACAGGAAAATAGTGATGGTACCTTGATTTAAGTGAGATGAGCGTTCATAAATATTCTTAGGAAGCAAGATGTACCTACATTTAATCAGCACTTATTAAAATTTTATTCACTATAGTTATTCAACAGGATCTGTGGTATAAAAACATAATTACAAAAATCAGATTTGAGCTCATTTGACAACAGAAGGGTTTTATGGTGACCTATCTCCAAATGTTCCTATTTGTAATTAAATGCAGCGATCAGCAGTAAGGATTTTGAAGCTGTTTTAGTAGTTCCGCTATTCTGCTTAACATGTGGCACCCGTAATAATTAAAATGATACTAACACATGCACAATTTTATGGCCCTTATGGTGCAACCCATTATGCCAAATAAGGGCCTCTGTTTTCACAGCATACTGCACATGGTCTCATTACACCCACTTTTCTTTTCCTGTCTTCACACTAACAACTGTTAAAGTGAATCAACACACGAAACGTACTATAACAGCTTAGTGTTTATGATATGTGTGCTGTTAGTCAGTGAACAGGAAAATCTAAACATTTACTGTTTATGTAAAGAATAGCGTTAGTGTTAGCGAATTGCTCGGGTCTGCTTACTTTATTATCTAGATCACAAACGTAATGATGGGTTTCAATGGCATCTATATTTTCACTTTGTTTTGTTTTTCAATGCAGATGTCCATAAAAAAAACAGAAGAATTTAGCATTTACATATTTTGGAATATTTCTTCTGAACCGTAAAATAATTTAGGGATTGCTTAAAATAAGAGATAAATCAATAGGAGTGGCATTGCCTTTAAAAAAAAAGAAAGAAAAGAAAGAAGGGGAAAAAAAGAAAAGGAAGAATGAAAGATTTACACCTATTTGGAGATGATTTACCCCACAACATTCCTAGGCTGGATCTGGATTATCTAAGGTGTTAAAAAGCTATAAGCCATTTTTATGTGGTACCATACTAAAATTTACAAGAAACTGGGAATTTGAGATTAGTGCCATTTTATCATGAATAATTTTGTAATTAGGAAGCTCCTCAAAGACCTCCTACACTCATTTTACAGTCATCAGTTCCGAATGGTGTTCAGTCTTTTTGTTCTGGGACACAGTCCAAAGTAGGTCCCATTGGTAGAACACCAACGGATTGGGCAAGATCTCATGTCTGCATTTTACATTACCATTTTCCTGAACATTAGCCGAAACTTCAGATAAAGAATAACAACCTTTCTTCATGTTTTTCCTCTGGAGTCAAACTCGAGCCTGTCCATTTTAGGATTTTTGCTATATCGGCGCTAACGAGAGTAAGCTGAGCTGAGTAGGCCTTGAATGTTACTGGCTTAATAGCTCAATTGATTGCAAAGATACAAAAGAAAAATGCTCACAGATTGCAGCTTTCACATGGTTTGGCTCTGAGATCTCATAAACAGTGTGACGTCGACCAGGAGAGAACCATGTGGATGCTGTATGAGGACCATGCGCTCGTTATGGAACTGTGAAAATTTGTGGGACCGCAAAATGAAAATTATCAGCCAGGGGAAAAAAAAAAAAAGCCAAGACAAGAAATGATAGGAAGAAAGCAGCTTGTGAAAGATCTAACACATTCTTCTATTCAAACCTCTTAGTAGAAAGACAAGCAACATTTAACGTTATGTAAATATCATCACAGGTCCAACAAACAGCAAGAACCCCAGCCACCTGGGCTCGGAGCGTCTCATTCTGAGACACTACTTGGGGAAGATTTCATCTTTGTTTGGACGCATTCTCCACCTCTGCTGCTTGCAAAAACAGAAAATCCATGCTCTCCAACAACTAAAGAAGGAATAAAGCTTTCTATCTGAACATGAAGAAAGTTGCATTCCGCGATCCCTATTCTTTGATTAAAATAGGCGTTTGTGATCAGTATTAGTATTTACTACCCTATGATCAAAAACAAATAACCCACTTTGTTTGTTTCTTACTGCAAATGAATTAAATTAGAAGCCATTAGGAGGACTCGCTGTTTATATCCTTGTTTCATCGGTGGTAGTATTTGAAGTTTCCTGCGGTAAGTTCATTACTCGTATTTTGTCCAGAATTAGTGAAGCGTGCTGAAAATTGCTAATGACAGATGTTTCTCCACTCTGTCACACTTCTTGTATCATTTGATTTGGAAAGCAACATACGGTGTTCTGCTCTATCAGTATGTCACAGACTGTCTGTAAACAGCTGGTCATAACTCAGTTCAGTGAAAACCATTACTTTCCAATGAAGGGCTGGACACCCTCCAAATTGCATTTTGGCATGGCCTCGGCTGCATAATGCACAAAGTTCCTCTGTTCTGAGGCTACCTAAGGAAGATTTCTCACTTTCCCTACTTGCTTTTTCTGTTGCAGAAAATAAGAGGGTTTTCTTAGCAATAGATAGAAGATCGAGAAAATATGAAAAAATACATTTTAATGATTTTATCAAGCCCTCAGAAAATCTGTGAATAGTGCATTGCAAAAGACAACACAAACCCCACCCAAAATGTATATCTTACCATTTCTACGTATGTCTTCAGTCGAAGGGAGCATGCTTTCTTAGGGTCAGGACCCACAAAAATGATATATTTAAATGTCTCCTATAAAATAGCCATGGCATATAAGCATGACCAAGTGGCTATTCCGTAATATCTAGTCATAGTGAGAAATACTAAAATTGTTCCCCTGTCATTTATTTGATGGTGAAATTCAAAGAAAATGGACTTGCTGTTTTTATCTGAAACTTATCAAGCCAAAACACCAATTGTAAAAATCATGTAAGTACAAGGCCACATGTGCTATTTTTTAACATGACATTTTAAAACATTCTAACAATTACATTAACAATGCCAAGTTATTTAAATAGTCACCCTATATTTGATACAGACAAATCATTAGCAACAACTTTCAGAAGGTTTGGGGTATAGTCTCTCCATGGAAATAAAATTTCTCACTAAAAACCTCTGGAGAAAGCAGAATGATAAATAGATACTGAATGTCTTTAAAGTTACATGACACTTCCAGATCCATAGAGGCTTTCCAATATTTATGAAGGGACCTAAACAGAAGGAATTGAGCCTATGTGAGGGACGGAATGATAGAGGAACGTGTCCATCTCAGTTCAGCACTTGTTCAGTCAACTATCCACCAACAAATATCAAATACTTGCATAAGCCAGATCATTGCTGGAATTACTTTGGTGGGATTCTTTTCCACACATGAGGACAGAGGCTTATAAACAATGAACTTTGAAGTACTCTCTTTTTCACCAGGCAAACCACACTTCATTTTATATTAGGCTTACATGTCAATTCTGACGCTGCCCCCAACTCCCCCAGGTAAAACTGGCCCACATCCAGGCCTTTCCCACACACTTCTGTTAACTGTACTGTAGTATTACAGATAAAGTGGAGCTGGAGCCTGGTAGAGAGAGTCATTCACTCTGTGAGAGTCAGGGGAGACTTCAAAAGAGGTGACATTTTGACTGGGACTTAGAGTAACTCACATAAGCAAAGTAGACAACACTTTGGAACATCCCAATTAAGAGATACGTCCTCAACTCATGAAAAAAATGCAACACTCTGCAGATTAAATGACATTAGAGTAGAAGCTAAAGGTGTGAGGAAATTCCAAGAAATAAAAACTATATACACCATGAAGAATCTTTTTATACTTGATCTTAGCCAAAAGGCTGAGAAGTGATGAAGAATCTTTTTAAAACAGGATATTTTACCTGGATCTAATGTTTTCTCATTTTCTTCTAGGCCAGGGTCTTAGAAATAGGTACCCTTTTCTCTCATAGATAAAAATCAATAGATTCTGTGTATGAAAAGAGAGCACAACAGAGGGAGGATTCAACAATTGGACAAAGATAATTTTTAAGTGCAAACACACATACTTTAAAAGTCATTTTACTCATTATACCACGGAGTACAATTGGTTTCCCAAAATTTTAGTATTTTAGTAAGAGATCTTTCCATATGATTCCTAATGTGTAACCATTTATATCAGTCTTGTTTTCATTAAAACATAAAAAATAAAAATCTCTGCCTGTAGTGGGATGTGTTCAGCCTTATGAAGAAAAGGCTCTTTGCAGTTGCTGTAATGTAAGTTTCTTGGCTTAGTGTTTATTTGCCCAACTGAACTGGGCTGAGCCACAAAAGAATTTTGTTATCTGTAAATGCAGTAGCAGAAGAAGTTAAAAAGGTTCCTGTTTGTCAGTTGCAGAGGGCTTTACCTTTTTAAGGAATATAGCCAGCTAAGAAAACATGGGTTGATGACCTTAGATGCCCAAAGCTAATGAAAGAAAATTAGAAATAGAGAAATGTTTTTATTACTGTTATCTTTTCCCCATCCCTCAATGCTGTCTTTCCTTCTTTGGATATTTGCCCCTATTTATGGTGAATCCCCTTCTGTAGCTCGTCTCACTCCTTTGTTTCCGCTAACATACTTAGTGAAGGGCTACTGCTTTTCTGTTCTAGAGAAATATGCTCCCCTATCATTAAAAGTAACTGCCTTCTCATTTTTTCAAAAGGTTGTACAGGAGCCCCTGTAGATTGATGATGCCAGGTGGCTATAATATAAAATTAGGACTTTTGCATGAATATTACAAAGTGACTTGTCCTCCTTGTTATTGTGGCTGTATTTGCTGTTATTTCAATGATGGTCTTTTATTCTCTTTCTACTTCTGCTGATGGTCTTTTTTCCTTCACTGTAAGTAGTGCTACTTCTAAATAGGAGCTATGGCTCCAAGAGCAGATGGGTGAGAAGAGAAATAATTTCCACCCTATAACTTGTTAGAAGAGCTTAGTGCCTTGCCAATTGGCCAGGAGCTTTAGTACTCAGATACAAAATACACAGATTCTCAAAGATTGGTCCTCTATGTGGTTCTTATGTGAGTGTCTTGAAATCTCAATAGGGCCAAAAAATTGTTCATTGAATTTTTACTAATGAAAATTGCAAGTTAAGGCCAACATCCTATTGGTAGTCCCCTGTTATCCTTCTGGTCAAAACCCTGGCCAATAAAAAAAAAAAAAAAAAAAAAAGATACCCTTTCTATCCAATATATCCAGAGAAATCAAGGCCACTTGTAGGCATATTTCTTAAGAAAAAAAATTATTTTAACCATTTCAGGGAAGAAATATTTTGCAATAATACACAACTAGAGCTTTGAAGGAAACAGCAGTGCAAGTATAAGAAGGCATAAAACTTAACTTAGTCTGCCAAACATGTAAATTTATAATGACATACTGGCTCCTCCTAGTTTGTGAACTGGAAGATAAGCTCACACAAATTATCCCTGATGGAACAACTTAACAATTTTATTTTATTTTATTAAATTATATTCAACAATTATTTATTGAATTCTACTAAGTGGAAAATCCCTTCAAGGCTTTGAGAGAAAATAAAGAGGACTGTATTCTCAACTATAGAAGAGTGCTCTTAAAGAGGTCAATGGAAATAAGTGTACAAATAGCTTGAACGCAAGACAGTATTATAAAATTGTCTTACATATGTGTGGGTGCATAACCTCTAAAAAGGTGTTAATACATTTTATAATTGCCAATTTAAGTAACTAGATCCTCATCTTCCAACAAAACAGTATTTAAAAACCCTAAGTTCCTGCAATTAGACTGCAAATAGCTTTTGATTATCTAGGGCCTGATTAATAGAGCGCCTATATAATTTATCATCCAAACAAGGACACTTTGAAAGTGAGATGTGGTGCTATTAATAATTATGCCAAGTCACTAGGAATAAACTGGGACTGTCCCAGTCAAATCAGGACTTACGGTCACCCTATTGATTACCTAATTACAGTATTATTAAGACAATATTGTTTTCCTTTTTCTGCTTCTTACTGCTCCCTGCCTTTACTAGATCATTTTATTTCTTATTAGATAGTAGTCCATGAGAGACTAGCCAGGAATAAAATGAGACCATGTCCTTCAGATCCATCAGTTTTACAACAAAATAAAGACTGGATGGGAGATCGTTTAATGAACACTTATTGGGTTAGATACTACCAGGTACTTGTAACACAAAGATACAAACAAATAAATTTCTGCTCCTGTTTTGCTCCAACAAAATTGGAAGAACTTATCTAAATTAGTAAAATTTTAAGATATTTTATAATTATTCCTAAATATTTTTATTTTATTTTATTTTAAATATTGTTATAAAATATTTTTATAAATAAATGCTTTTTTAAAAAAAAGTTGAAGGGCATATGGTAAGATAAGGAGAGAAAGAAGTAGTAAAATAAATTTTCTGCAAATGACTTTAATTCAATTTTCCCATTCATGAGTTATGATAAATTCCTCCCAATGTCTCTACTTACTTCCTGCCTCCTTTCCCCTTCTCTTTTTACTTTTCCTCTCCAAGTTTACTATAGAGGATTATGGACAGAGGAAGAAACATAGCTATGCAATGAAGGTTACAAGGGCATCATCAAGGTTTGTAGGAAAGGAAGCAGTCCAGTGTCTTTGCACCCCATCTCAAATCTAGGTTAAAATGGCATGTGTGTGTGTGTGTGTGTGTGTGTGTGTGTGTGTGTGTGTGTGTGTGTGTGCAACGAGCTAAGTTAAACTGAAAAGAAACAAAAATCAGTTCTTTAGGAAACCCTTAAGGAGATTTTAAAAATTACATCCATAATAAAATGATATTTAAGGAAGGAAAATATTCAATTAAAAACAGAAAAAGCAGAAAGGCGGAGCTCCAGGGAGCACCAAGTCATAGGGTGGGGAGCACACACACACAGAACAGAGCACAGATAACAAACTCAAAGGCCTACAGGGGCTGAGCAGTTGATGTGAATGAGTGAAGTGATCGAGGCACAAGATGATGAGGGACACATCACAGAATGGTGTGGACTGAGGCTAATTGTAGAGTTGTGCTCTAGCTAAAGGTGGCAGCACCCACTCAGCAGCAGCCTATCATATGAAACTGTGGATCCTGTGTAGCCAGTTCAGCTGACTTTTAAGAAAAACTAGAAAACAAAAGTTTTGTAAATATTATTGAATGTTGGCAATGAAATCAAATGGAAAGCTCTATGAACAAAACCTGGTCCTCAGGGCTGCCAGTCTGGGACTTCAACAAGAAAACCTTTTACTGGCACATGGCTGCACAGAAACACAGGGCTTTTCCTCCCAGATCCAGGCATATTTATTTTTGCCTTACATCTGATCCTTTCAAAAAGGAAAACTTTTACGAGTGTTGTGTGTATGTGTGAGTGTGCAGGCTGTGAAATATTTTAAGCATGTAATATTTTAATACATGTTTATCATGTATTTTTTTAAAAGTATATAAGATTTCAATGTGTAAAATTGCCCTATTAACAAAGTTAAATTGAATGTTACTTAAAAGTGAAGTTCACTTCAAGTCAAGAATTCAATATTTCTATCAATCTTTCTCCACTCTACTTTCTGCTAACAAAATCCATTTCCCATTTATTCATTTGTTCATTCAACAAACATTTATGGAGCACTCTATGTGCTAGACTTTGTTCTAGATGTTGGGAATACAATAAGACAGACAACTTCCGGCCTTCATGGAACTTACACTCTAGTGGGGAGGAGAGAAAATAATTAAACTTAAAAAGCAAATTATACCAAAACGTTGGCATGTGGGTGGGATTCAGATTCAGCAGTTTCAGGGCAAATGTGAAGAATGTCTAAAACGAAAATATAATCCGACTGGTGTTTTGAGAAATCTTCAAATATCAAATGCCAAAAAAGGAGCCTGATCAATTGCCAGCCCTGCTTAGGAAGTGATGTAAAACGTTGAGATCACTAGAATAAGGAAGTGAATTACTGAGTGTGTGACAAGAGAGCAAGGGCTTATGGCAATCATTATATTATTATTTTTCATTGGTTTATTACAATAGTTAATCATTTTGTAAAGTCAATAAAATATTGTCCTTTAAAATTCAAGCAGTACAGAAAAGTATAAAGAAAAAAAATTCATCCAGAAATAGCTATCGTTAGTATTAGATGAACTTCTTCTCTACATATGTAAGGTGGAAGGATGAATGAATGCAAAAATTAACTTCTAATTGTTGGGATCAAACTACATGTGTGTAGTGTTAGAGAATAAATTTAGGGCTAACGTCTTGCCTCGGCCACTTTCTAGAGAATACACTATGACTTAACTACACTGTGTCTCAGTTTCCTCATTTGATAGTGAAGATACTACTCACCCATAGCATGTTTGTAGGAATTAAAGGAAGTAATGCACATACAGCACTTAGAACAGCGTGTAGAACTTACCAAACGTTCAATAAATGTTAGCTGCTATTATTATTTGAGTTACTAGATCATGAATGATATCAGTTTGATTCTAAAATTATTTTCTCAGGCTGGCTGGTTAGCACAGTTGGTTAGAGCACAGCCTTGTAACACTGAGGTCAAGGGTTCAGATCACCATACCGGTCAGCCACCAAAAAAAAGAAAAAAAATATATATTTTCTTATTTCTGTTGGCCCCCTTTCCATCTCATTCTGTTGTTTCATCATCATTTTTGAGCTATTTATATTTTTATAAGGTTGTTCCAAAGTGAGGAATGCTCATGAGGGATTGTCTTTGATTCTTGGACAGAATGCGTTCAGGAAATGTCTCGTTCCTTCTCCTCCGCGGCCCGCTCCTCCCCTTCCTCTTATTCCTTCTTCCTGTCCCCTCGCCTGCTTGCCTTGCTTTTCCCTTTCGCTTTGCTCGGACGTAACTGTTCATCTCTATTCTCTGCTGTCTCTGTGTGGCACGAATGACCTTCCTTTCACATGTCTCTGCACTGTACCTGTGTTCGTTCCTTTCCCTCACACCGATAACTTAGTGCTGAGTATTTACTGTCCCATGCACCATTTCACAGCCTGAGGGGAGGACACCCCTGGGCGAGGGGGACAGCTGATCCCAGGCTCTGTTCAGGCCTGGAGGGGGGACTTGCTCTCTGTCGCCCTTCCTAGACTTTGGGAAATGATCTGGACCACTTGGGTTCACTCTACTTAGTGGCAGGAGGGGAGGATCCCATTCCTATAGGAACACTCCTTGAGTTACGTTATTTCCACATTCAGTGTGCAGCCTGGGGGTCTTCGCCACCACCTGACTCTGCCTCTGGTTTTTACTCCCTCCCCATTATTCACTCTCATTTTCCCAGGCGCTCCCCACAGTTATTTTCTTAGTTCCCCCCACCAGTCAGAAGTGAGAAAAGACAAAATAAGCACTTGCTTTGCCTCCCTCCTATTTGCAGCTATTAGTGAAGAATCTCAGGCCATTGTCAGCTCACCAATCTGATTTTGCATGGCTGGAGGGAGGGCGTGCTTAGCTTTACATAATGCCAGAATCTTTTTTTTTTTTTCTTAGCTTGCTTTTCCACTTTTTAGATTCAGTAGAACTTGATTATGATCTTTTCTTTGTTCATTTACATTTTTATTATTTCTTATTGTGGGTACTGTTTTGTTAGGTACTGGAGGAGGGAGAGTGTGCTCTGGCTTCATTCTTCCACCTTACCTGGAACTCTTTACTCATGGCATCTCCATTCACATGCTAGCACGTGGCAGAATTGATTCCTACTAAGGAGCTAAGATGCAGCTTTTGTGTCCTACCCAAACTGTGCCTCATATGACACGTGCTAGCAATTGAATGAGTGAATGAACTATTCAACTAACAAAAACCTTCCATTTTAATTCTTTGTCTTCCTATCACTTGAGCCCAAACCAAATAATCAGGTAGGTTAGAATAAACATTAACCCAGATAATCTTTGAGGTAAAATCATCAACGTAGGTAAGATAGCCATAAAACCAAAGAATTTCAGCTCAGCACTATTACTGTAAGATTCTAAATAGTACTTTAACTGATCAAGGTGACCTTCACTCGCTTTTCTAACAAATTTTGCCTCTGCAAAAAAAAGGTTCCTCTGCAAAGAATAGTCTTGCAAGAAAAAGGATGATTTGCCTTACTTGTCAGCGCGTTGAAAACAAACTTAGAAACCAAATGCCAATGATAGGGAATAGTTAAAAAGGAGTGGAACATCCTCTCAATAGGATATATGCAACTATTAAGAACTACATTGGCCTTCTGCACCCAGGCCAGCGATGACAGAGCCACTGCCAGCAGCCGCTGTCGCCTGAGCTGTGGTGGGGGGCCTCGGGCCTCAGCCCCGTCTCTCTCCTCCCTACCCTTTCCCCCTCCTACCCTTCCACAACATCTTAAAATGTAAAAAACTTTAATTTAATTTAATTTAAATTAAAAATGCAAATTGATGTTCTGACTAATAAACACATTCACTGGGCCGAGCCCGTGGCGCACTTGGTAGAGTGCTGCGCTGGCAGCACTGCGACGCTCCCGCCGCGGGTTCGGATCCTATATAGGACTGACCGGTGCACTCACTGGCTGAGTGCCGGTCACGAAAAAACAACAACAACAACAACAACAACAACAAAAAAAAACCACATTCACTTAGGATCCCATTCCTATGGGAACCTAAATATAAAAAATATAAAAAAGAATTATATTTACAGCATAATAATATGGTGTAAACTATGTAAAGTTATGTTTATAACATTTACTTATTTATTCATAGTATAGAAAAATAAAGCAAAATATTTTAATATTATCTTTAGATCATGGTATTATGGAGGATTTTTTCTAAATTTTCTACATTTTTCAAAATTTCTAGATTATATTACTTATGCAATTAATAAACAGAATTTGTAAAACACCATTTAAAGTGAAAGTAACTTTGTTCAGTGGAGCATTTTCAAATGCAAAGTGAGACAGAAAGATACAATTTTAAAAGAACAACACTCTCATATACCAAGGCTGAAAATCTTACTTATTTCTCTTATGACACATAGATTTATTTGGACATTTATTTCTTACTAACATTGGCATTGTAACCCACCAAATATGAATAAGAAAAACCTTTTGTTTGACAAAGTCGATTCTGTGAAATTGTTTGATGATGACTTGGGTAAGAACTAACAGATCTGCCAGTATAACCTCCTCTCCATTTGTCATTCAGCTGGCTATTTGTTCTTTCAAAGAATCATTTTTACCCTAAAGGCCAATTTCAATTTAAAAAAAAAAAAAAGAAGAAGAAAGTATGCAGATGGCTTTTATGATTTTCATGCCTTTTTCCACCTTCTAAAAATCAAACCATGCCATGCAATCAATGTTCTATCTTTTAGGGGTAAATGCAGGTGGCCCCACAAAAATGAAAATCTTAGACTCTGCCTGGTCTTGAAGAAAGTTCCTGCTTATCCAAAGAAAGGCACGAAATCAGGAGTTGACAGAGATTCTCATTCAGGAAAGAATTGTCACCATTTTTGCTGTGCTCTGGCCAGAACAACATATGGCAGCCCAGCTGACAAATATAATCTTTTCCTCTTTTTTCCCATTTCACATGCACATTTCATTTGTGGAATATTAAAACTTCACACAAAGTGCCTGTTAACCCCTTGGCACCACAGCATCCCTTGTCTAGGATGTGCTATTTACCAGAATCCTCACGTCCAGCTGTGAGAGGGTTAAGGCCAACAGAGAGAGACCCAATGGTCAGAGGCCATCTGACTCTTCCCGGCCTCGTTAGGAAGGGCTGACTCTCAGCATTTTAGAGTTGTCTTTATGTTAGAAAATTTATAGCTTCCTGGCTTCAGTGTAAACTGCCTTATTCCCCTGCATCCCAGAGCCTTTCAGTTTCCTAGATCAGAGGTATTTTCAGAAGCAGCTGTCCTTTCATTCTATTGCCCATGGGGACCCAAAATCCAGCCCACTCTTCACTCCACAAGCACACTGCTGGCTCTGGGCCTGAAAGAAGAAAGCCTGCTCACGTGATTTAAATAGGAAAAGCAACTTTGTCAAGTTCTCCATCTTCCTCCCTAGATAGAATATTGGGTTCAGGTTTAGGTATCTTTGTTGACAGAGACAGTGTAGGAGGCCTGCTCAAATCCTACTACGTTATACTGCAGAGCCACACTGGAAACAGGGGCAGCCCCAACATGCTTCCAGTGAGATGTTTCTAGGTATGTGTCAATGTATGATTCTCTAGCTTCTTTCCACTCCACTCCTTCATGTTTGGTTTTCAGTGAGGAAAATTGACCGGCATAAAATAAGACAGTCAATATATATTTGGTGAATTAATTTCAAAAACACCAAAAATGAAAATAATATATGAAACATACCCATGGATTCACCACTAAGACTAAGCACAATTTTGCCATATTTGCATCAAACAACTCTCTTTTTAAAATATGAAATGTTTCAGGAACATCTGACCCCATTCCACATTCATCCTCCACATGCCTAACCACTATTCTGAAATCGGCGTGCATCGTTGCCTTGCAAGTGTCCATAATATGCATGCATGTACTTATAAAAGAAGTATACACTAGTGCTTTGTCTTTTTAAAATTTCCATGAATAATATCATGCTGTACATAACACTTAGATATTTTTTTGCACTTAACATTATGTTTCTTTTTGCAACTTATTCATGTTGATATGTACAGATCCAGGTCACAAATTTTAATTGCTGTATACTTTCTCATTATTTCAATAAACAAAACTTCACATATTTCCCTCATAATGGACATTTGAGTTATTCCACGTTTTTGCTACTACAAACAATCCTGCTTTGAACATCCTCAATCGTGTGTCCTTATGTACACATGCCAGATATTCTCTAGGGTGGGCATTAGGAAGTAAAACTTCTGTGTACTAAACTCTGAGCATCTTCACTTTTACTAGATTGACAAATTGTTTTCCAAAGTGATTATAACACTTCTTGCTTTCACCATCAATTATAAAAGTTTCTGTTTCCCACATTCTTGTCAATATTTGGTGCAATCAAACATTAATTTTGGCCAAATTGGTACTCAGGTGGTAGTTTATTGTTGATTTAGTTTTCAGCTCTCTAATTATTAATAGGATAAAGCAGCTTTCTTATGCTTATTAAACATTTGTTTTATCTTCTTCGTAAATTGCCTTTTCGGATTCTTTGCCTTTTTCTTATTGATTTCTCAAAGTTCCTTACAAATGCAAGTATTACAACCATTTCTCCAAATCAGTCAATAGTTTATCCTTTTACTTTGTTTTCAGTTTCATTTTTGCTATATGGAAAGTTTTTATTATCATTACTTAATATAGTTAAATTTACCCGTGTTTTATAGTTTGTACTTCCTGTGTCTTATTTGGAGTTTCTTCCCATACCTCAATGCTAAAAAAAATACACTGTATTTTTCATATCCAGTCAGTTATGCTGCAGTGCTTGTTTTGAAAATGTAAATTTGTTCCAAGACTATTATATAACCAGAAGAAATATGAGCAGAACACAAAGTTCCAGTTTGTTTCTGTGCTGTTTCATCAGTGAGAAACACTAGGTGGATGCAGAGAATTGCATGAGCTTTATCAAGCCACGTAGGAAGACGCAAAATGCATGTGTTTTTAATATGTTAAATGGGGGCAAAGTACACAAATTCTACAACAAATATGACACTCTACCTTGAAAACAACTGAAAGGTTGCTTGTGAGAGCGAATGTCAGAGGGTTTCAACTGCTGAGTTATTGTGAAGCAGAGGAAGGTAGGTTATCTAAAATCTAATGGAAAGTTGTGACTCCAGATATGAATGAGGGGGGATCATAACATCCTGGGAAAGAGAAATACCACATGTTCTCACTTATTTGTGGGAGCTGAAAATATATAAATAAATACACAAACAAACCGGGAGCGGGGGGTGGAGGGCAGGGACAAAGATACAACAAACACAATTCCTTGAACCTGTTAAGACAAGTGAACAGATATGATGTTGATGGGGGCAGGTGGGAGGGGGACGGAGGAATTGGTAAAGGGACAGGAAAATCAACTACATTGTATATTGATAAAATTAAATTAAATTAAAAAGAAAAAATTGTGCTTCCGGTTACTTTTTTCCTATACCTTTTTAAAAATATCATTAGTAAAGTTTTTGAGTGTAGTCCTCCCAAACCCCACTTCTCCCCTAAGGCCTGTGCTTTCTACTGTGAGATTTTGCACAGTGGAGTGATTTTTAGGAACACATAGGGCATGTTGTGGTACAGCAAACTGATCATAGGGGATTTACTGATCATAGTCTTGTGCTTTACATTAGGTCTTTAATTCATTTGCAATTTACTTTCATGAATATTGTACAACTGAGATTTTTTTTCAAGGAAAAAAAAAGCTACTTAGCCTCCATTTTAATTATTCCATGTTTCTTTTACTTGTTTCATTTCACTACCTAGGACCTCTAGTAGAAAATTTCATTAGAGAAGAAATCAATGCTTTCATTTACTTGTTTGTGAATTTGAATGTTTCTCAAGTTTCATGGTTTAAAATTATTTTTACTGTAGGTTTTTGGTAGATGCATTTTCTCAGGATAAAGAAACTCCCTTTCATTTAGAGTTTACTAAATGAGATTATCATGAATCATTGTTAAATTTTTTGAAAACTTTCTCTGCCTATGGAGATAATCATATTATTTTCATTTTTAATCTCTTAATGCATTGATATATAATAATGGCTTTGTTTAAAGTTAAACTATCTTTGTTTTATTGGGATAAATCCCAATTGACTGTGAAATAGATATACATGATTTGTGTGTGTGATATGCATATTGTGTATTTTTCTATAGTTTTATTTCAGTATAATTTACTTAAAATAAAACTCACTCATTTTACCTGTACAGTTTGGTGAGTTTGGGAGGCTGCATATAGTAATGTGACCACCATGATGATTAAAAAAAATTTCAAAACCTAAATTTTTGTCTTCCTGCAGTTTTACTGTGAGATGTCCAGCTGTGGTTTTCTTGGAGTTTATCATACATGAGGTTCATTGCACTTCTGGGAGCTGTCAATAAATGTCCTTCACCAAATTCAGGAAATTTTCAGCCTTTATTTTATCAAATAATTTTTCTGCATAATTCTCTCTTCTCTTTCTGGGACTCCAGTAACATGTATATTGGAATTATTAATATTAGCTCAGAGATCTCTGAGACTCTATTCACTTTAATTTTTTTTTCTCTTTGTTTTTGGGATTGGATAATTTGTATTAAACTATCTTCAGGTTCATTTATTCCTTTCTGTGATATCTCTAGTATGTTTTTAGTCTGTCTGATGAATTTTTTATTTCAATTTTTACAGTTTCCGCTCTGAAATTTTTGTTTCTTTTCACAGTTTCTATTTTGCTGCTGTGATTCCCTATTAGTTCTCTCATTTTTATCAAATTTTGCTTTAACTCTTTAAGCACATTTTAATCTATTTCTTTAAATATTTCTAAATATACTTTGACATTTTTGTCTGCTACATCCAATATCTGGGCCCAATCAGAGTAAGTTTCTATTGATTGTACTTTTTTCCCCTGAGTAAAGATCACAATTTCCTGTTTCTTTGAATGTCTAAAAAGTTTAGTCAAAACTTGAAATTGCAAATAATACATTGGAGAGACTATGAATTCTCATTTGTTCTTCTGACAATTTACAATTAGCTTCCTGGATTCAAACTGAAGCATTTATCCCTCCCATGGTATGCAGTCACTAAAGTCTCTGCTCAGGTTTTTTTCTTCCAGCTTCTGATTTTTAGCCTGGTACTCTAATGATGCCCTCTACTTCTGAGTAATTCAGTGATAAGCCAAAGATTTGGGAAGAGATAAAGTAGTCCTCCACCCCTTATCCATGGTTTTGCTTTCCATGTTTTCAGTTACCTGCAGGAAAATTCCAGAAATAAACAATTCGTAAGTTTTAAATTGTGAACCATTCTAAGTAGCATGATGAAATCTTGTACCATTTGGTTTCATCCTGCTTAGGGCTTGAATTATCCCCTTGTCCAGCATATCCATGCTGTAGACACTAGCCACCCATTAGTCACTCAGTAGCCCCTCAGTGATCAGATCTACTGTCTCGCAGTGCTTGTGTTCAAGTATGTTACTTAATAATGGACCCAAAGCTCAAAAGGAGTGATGCTGGCAATTCAGATATGCCCAAGAGAAGCCATAAAGTGCTTCCTTTAAGTGAAAAGGTGAAAGCTTTTGACTGAATAAGGAAAAAAATGTATGCTGAGGTTTCTAAGACCTAAGGCAAAAATGAGCCTTGTATCTGTGAGACTGTGAATAAGGAAAAAGAAATTTGTGCATAGTATATATAGGGTTTGAGGTTTCAGGCATCCACTAAGGGTCTTGGAACATATACCCCAGAGATAAGGGAGCCTACTGTATACTCAGCCTGAGTTTTGTGCTGGTTAGGGAATGCAATCTTTCAATGTCCCAGCAAACTCCCATCCTCATTAGGAGCAGTCTTGTCTTTCAAGGACAGACCTCTGTTTGCCTGCTTTTTCCCATTTACATGTGTATCTTAGTAATCCACTGGAGACTTGGGCAGAGCTTTCTCTTAGGTTTTGGATCTAAGTTTTACTGAAATACCTTTATTTTACCCTCAATCTTGTTTTATAGTTTAGGTATTTATTAGATTCTAAGCTGACAATTTTTTCCCCAGTGTTCTCAAGATGATACTCCATTGTTGTCTACTTTCTACTGTTACTAATTTAAAATCTGCTATCAGTTTTTTTCTTCCATTTTAGAAAATCTGTCTTTTCTCTCTGGATACTTTTATAGTCTTCTCTTTGTCTTTGGTGTTCTGTAGATTCATTATGATATTCCTGTATGGATGTCTTTTTATTTACTTTGCTTGGAATATGTTCTGTTTCCTGAATTAGTGGGTTCATGTCTTTGTATTATAACTGGGAAATTCTCAGCCATTGCCTTTTTAAATATTGTCTCTTCCTTTTTAATCTCTTTTTCTGGAACTCCTATTAAATGCATATTGATCTTTCTAATTCTATCCTCCACATTTTTGAAACTTCCTATCATATTTGAACCTATTTGTATCTCCAGATCACATTTGGGGTAACTGAATTATTTCTTTGCTTTCTATTTCAGATGTCTTTTAATTTGCTAATTCTTTCTTCAACTTTGTTTAGTTGTTTTACTAGCTTATCAAGGGATTAACCAATTATTTGTGTTTTTCTGGTGATTTGAATTAGGCCATTATCCCCTAAAAGACTATAGGCTCCAAGAGAGTGGGGACAGGGTCTGACAATTATATCTCCATTACACAGTACAGAGTTTTTCATTTGCAGATGCAAATCAACTGATTAGCTAACAGTTGAGTTTCTAATTTAACAGACTAATTTTCATTTCTATAAACTCTGGTTCATTTTCTTTTTATCTGCTTACTGATTTCTCATAGTGTTCTTTTTCTTAAATTTTAAGCTCCCTCTTTTATATCTTTAATTATTATACATATAAGGTCTTCATCAAATTGTTCAACTGTTTAAAGCTCTAATCTTCCTGTTTATATGTGAGTATGTATGCATGTGTGTTGGCTGAGTCTAGTTCATGATGGATTATTTTCTTATATGTTTTATAATTTTGGTTTATGAGCTCATCTACACTGAGGCTTTATCCATGGAAACTCTGTGTGATGTGGGTTGAGGAAATGTCCCTCCAGAGTTTTATGTTTGCTGCATCCTGGTTCCAAATTTCATGTTGACTTCTTGGCTTAAAAGATCATGAATAATGCCAATAGTATAATTATTAACACTACCCCTCATGAAGTTCAATCTTGGGGTTTTAAATTCTTATGAATACATTATTAGTATTTCAACCAAAGCCTAAGCATGTAAGCATGTGAAATAAACTTCTTCAACTTCTTTTTCTTTTCTTTTATTTATTTATTTTTTTCTATATCTAGGCAATAACAAGTAGTTTTTTTTTTTTTTTCTTGTTTTCATTTTCACTGATGGTGCAGTCTGAACTTTACGCAGACACTTTAGTTCCAACTCCCCACTTCATGTAGTCTTAAGTTTCAAATTAAAACTTAGTTGTCTCATCTTCTGTTCCCACGAAGTTATTAAAACTAAAGCCATTAGATGACTAAAAAGGATAACTCCTCCTACAATAGCCATATCATCAGTTCACATGCTTACTATCTTATTTTAATTCTCATACAAATTTCTAGCACTTGGGAATTTCCATTTTATTTATTAAAAGCTCTGTCACACATATAAATAAAGGTTGTTGCAGTCTATCGAGCATACAAAAATGTTTTTAGCAGGTAAGTTTTCTGGTGATTTTGGACTGTCGTCTTACTAGAACCAGAATTCTCATTTACTCTTCAACTCACTTCAATTTGCTTTTCATCCATATCAACCACTGAAACCACTCTTGTTGGAGACACTATTGACATTCATGTTGCCAAATCCAGTGGACAGTTTTTTGTCCCCTTGCTCAGTTTTTTAGCATTACTTAACAAATTTAACTATTCCCTCCTTTTAAACATTCTCTTGTCTTGGCTTCTGTGACCAAAAAAATCTCTTCTAGTTTTGTAATTTTTATTAACTGCTCTTCTTTGCCTCTGTGTCATACTCTTCTCTTCTGCCTGGCTCAGTTTTAGGAACTCTTCTCTTTATGTACTTTCTCCCTGGGCAATCTCTTCCATTCTCATAGATTTAAATAAGTGTGTTCATGCCAATGATGCCCAAGTATTAACTTCTAGTTCAAACTTCTTTAAACTCTGTACTCATATGTCTAAAGTGTTTCTTTAGGAGTAAACTTAGATGTCTCACAAGCATGTCAAACCTGTTTATAACTGAAATCTTGATCCTCATACAAACAAATTAATTCCTCCCCTAATATTTTTCATTTTAGTCAATGTTCCTTCCCTCCACCTTATGAAAGCAACATACAGAATTATTCTTAATTCCTAATCTCTCTTACCATCTCTCCACATCAAATATATCATCAAGTCCTAGCAATTCTTAATTCTGTGCACTTCTCTTTTTCTTCAGTACCATCACTCCGGTCCAAACAACCATCTCTTCTTTGAACTCCTGTAATCGTCTTTTATCTTGTCTTCCTCCTCTAATTCATTCTCTGCTTAACAGTTGCAGTGCTCATGAAAATTTTAAATTAAATTATGTTACTCCCATGGTTAGAACTCTTCAGTGGCTTCTCCCTGCATGTAGATGACGTGCAAATACCTCCCATGGCCACAACCCTGTGTAATGTGTCTCCTGCTGCCCTCCTACATGCCTTTCATGTTGTTCTCTGCTATGCTTCCTCACTATGCTACAGCATACCAACCAGCTCGAGCTCCTTGAATCACCAAGTGCCTTTCTACATTTAAACAAGGTGTCCCTATGCCCCAAATTCTTTTATTCCTCTTCTACTCATGACTTTCTTCTTTTCATCTTTTAGATCTGTTCATCATCCATGAAAATGCACCTCTTCCACTGTTGAAATATAACCTCTAAGGAGAGATCTTCTCTGTCACGCTACCTCAATGAGGGTTTTCTTCATTATTATCTATTACTGTACCCTGTTGTTTTTCTTTATAGCAATTTCCACACTTTTTTAATGATATGTGTTATACTTTTCTTCATTTTCTCACTCATTTTTGGCTTCCCCAATTAACTCTTACTTTCACGAAGACAGGGACCATATTATTTTGTTCATCTAATAACTATCACAGTGATTGGCACTTAGTTGTCCTCAATAAATATTTGTGGAATAATGAAGATACTTGCTGAGAAAAAAAAGAGAAAGAAATGCATTTGTAATAGTGGTGTTCAAAGCCAGAGGAAAAAAATGTTCCATTAGATTATTAGTTCTCAATGTTTGTTTGCAAATGTACTTGATGAATGAAAGAAAATAGCATTTCTCTGAGTCTCCATAATGAGCCGGGTTCTTGCACTTATGTTATCCCATTTAATCCTCAATTGTTCAAAATGAATATTATTTTACTTAATTCATAGAAGTATCTTGAACAAGAAGTATAAAGATAAAAAGGGGAAGTTCTAGACTTGAAATTAGTTTTCTTGGGTCTCCTGATTCTAAGCATAGACTTCTTTCCATAAGGCAATGCTCCCTTTTGAAAAAAATGGTTGAATTGAAAGAAGCGCTTCATGGGATCTAGAAACTGAAAACACATGACACATTCTTCTGATTGTCACCTTCATGGGCTCCCACAGTTTCCAGTGAAGTTCATCAGCATAGCATGTGAGCCTATTCCTAGACCTGAAATGCAGCATTGAAACAAACTTGTGAAAGAAACATTTTCTAATAGTTCAATATTTCTGGTTAACCCTCTGATTCATTATTAACTTGCATACATTTTCTAAGTTCTTAATATTGTTCATTTTATAGATGTCTTAGAAGCACTAAAGAATTTACAAGATTTTTGATGAAGGAGCTGAGAGAATTTTGACATTGCATGAAGCAACGCTTTTGAGGCAGAGCCTAGAGTGGTAAGACAAGAAGTCATGTTATGTCTTGTTCAAGTCCAGCCATATTCCATGATAGAAAACTGACACAAAGAACACAAATTGAGTTAATAATAAAAAAAAAAAAACTAGATCCTATTTTCAGCAAATTAGGAAATTTATTTATTTGAATGTATTTGACCTATATTGTGCATTGCTTTCTTGCATGGGCGAAAAAAAAAGAAAATGACAACTTAATTTAAAACCAATGGTTATGATGATCACAAAGCTGTTCAAACACCTTGAGAGCCAAATCACTATCTCCCATCAGTAAATTCATCTCCAGGATTCTGGATTAACAAAATCACAAGGATTCTTCTATGGGGAAATAGATTAAAATTCTGGTCTCTTCTTTTTTTAGGTTCAATCACATTATACTTCTCTAATGGGTTAAAATGTTTCTAGCTGAAGTTTTTTGGCAGAAAAGGAAACTAAGTGTCCCAAAGAGGAATATTCCATAAAGAGGCAAGGAATCTAGATTGGGAACCTAGAATCAAAGCCAAGGCTTAGAAGTTCATGAGTGAAAGTGTAGCTGCCAAACATTAACTGATGTTTGTACTCTAGGAACAGTAACAGAAGCTGTAAAGTGTAAATTGAGGCCTTTAACCATGAAAACCTGAAAAGGCAGCGGATGAAGCTAGACTAAACTAAGCCACATCAGCTTTCAGTAGCCAGCCTAAAATCAAGAGCCACCTAAAACAGAGACCAACTGATAAACAACAATTTCCAGTTCTCTTCTTACCTAGAATTTGGAAGCACAAGTCACCTCTTGAGACTGAATAAATGCCTATGGTTATTGGATAATTCAAAGTCAAAAAAAATCACAAGAGGCAGAAAATGAACTTCCTGCTAATATAAGCGGATGAAGGGGATTTCATGATTAACTGGGAAAATAGCAGGGATATGACTGTATTGTTTCCCAGGAAAAAAAATATACAACTCCAAACCATCATTATTCTTATATAAGACAGAGAATTTTCAAATGTTTAAATAATAGCAAGTTAGTTTTGAGGAATAGAGGAATCCTCTCATACGTGGTCTCTGGAGCAGAAAAGCTGTTATTCTAACCAGCCTCCTTAACCCCCAGCTCTACCTCATTGAAGTCCCAGGGACAGTCTGACATACAGGCAGCCATATGGAGAAAGAAAGCCAGTTATAGAGACATTTTCAACTCTGACAAGAAACCTGCTTCGTGGAAGAAAATAAACAGGGAAGGGCTAATTAGTAAGTGTAACACTGGCTCCTTAATTAAAATCTCCCTTTAGATTCAATCTATCCCATGGAATGACATTTAGTAACATTGAGTTATAGTTATGAATGAGTTTGCTGAAATGTTTTCATCTTTGATTAAGATAAGCATTGCCCGTAGAGAAAAAACCTTCCCAAGTTAAGTCATCTATGATTGGAGCTTAGCGCATCTTTTTATTCTGAAGCTCAGATGTCCTGTGAGTATTGCCTACCAAAGGGTACCCTGAGTACACACTTTTCAGAAAGCTACCAAGTGAGACCAGGTGTCCAACACTATTGCCATATACTTTAACAATAAGAATATACATATACATATATTCACATGTATACATGCATATATAGCAACAGAAGATATTCCTCCTTTTAGAGAGCTACAAGAGAATGAGAAAGAATAACTTTTTATTGTAACTTGGTATTTAATAAGATAAGATATATGACAACACTGCCATTTGCCTATGGCATCCTCTGAAACCATGATAGCCAACCTGCCCTTGCATCTACTGAAGTCACTCTGTTGAGGGCAGGCAAAAGGACAAAGAGAGGAAAGAAGTAGTGACAAGTCTTTAGGTCAAAAGTATTTTCTTTCTCTGGAATCAGTTGCTTTGGCAAATAATATTAATGCTCAGATCTTTGTATCTGCACCTCAGTTTCACTTCACTTCCACTGTTATTCATGGTGAACCACTTTCCAGAGGAACCACAGACCCTCTGGGACCACAGGAACAACTGCTATTTCCTATCTGTATTATGGGATCCAATGATATTCCACCAGACACATCAGAAAGTGTCTGATTTTCTGACACATTCAAGACTGGTCAGGTTTTGTTCATTTGGGCTAAAATGTGGCATCAAGGATGATTTTATTTTGATGGGATTCTAGTTAGTTGTGAATTTGTCTAGTTAATGTTCAGGATTAAGAACCATGTTTTATTAATTATTGTATTCCAAAATAAACATCTGTGGAACTGAAATTGGACTATTACCATGATCTTCTAACTAGTCTTCAGTCGCAAGTGACAGAAAATCTAACCCCAAATGGATTATGCAAAGAGGCAATTTATTGGTTCATAAAATTAATAAGGTCCATAATAGTATTAGTTTCAGGGATGGCTCATGTCAGGAACTCGAAGGCTGTCATCAGAACTTGATCTCTTGACTTAATTTTCTTTCCTCTGTGTTTTGGGCATTACTCTCAGCAAGTTCTAGGCTTTTGACCACAAGATGACTCCTGTACTTTTAGTTTCCTGCCCTCTCTGGTTCAAGTACAACAAAACAGAGAAAGCCTGTTTTCTAGTGTCCCATGAAAATCCCTGAGACTTATTCTAATTGAATGAGATTAGGACTGATATTCATCCCTGCATTAATGGTAGCAGGCACGTGAGCACATCCACCGCCCAGCCAGGGCAATGCCCTACCCAGGGGCGTCAGATGATCTTTCAGCAATTTAGCACCATTTTCCCTCTTCTGTGCTCTTCCCCTCACAGGTTTGGAAGCCTGGGAGCTCTGTTGCCTGCAGGGTTCCAGGTTAGATTTTGCCAACCAGAAAACTAGCCTGAGATTTGGAAGTCAGAGGAAATGCTAAATAAAGCCTTTGCTGTTCCTGGGGCAGTATCAGGCAGGTGTGTAGGCTTTGGCAGAGGCTGGCTGTAAGATTTTGATGGCAGCTTCCAGGCATCCTCCTGCAAATCATTAAACTTTGGGGTTTTAAGTACTGAGATCATTGCCAGACGCTCTGTGATTGCAGCACTTCTTGATTTTCTTTCCACTGGGACAGTTCCTGACACTCACATTCCCTGTCCTTCCAATGGTTTCATAAGCCTTGTATTCCTATCTGAAATCCTCTCTTCTTGAAGTCCCTAGAGTGGTTTCTGGTTTCTGTGTGAACCCTAACTGATCCATGTCTTCCCTCATGTCATTCCCCCGACCTACCCTCTCTGGCTTAAGATTTCCACAAGCCCCATATCTTCCTTTCACGTGTCCCTCAAACCTCATGTCATCTTTTCAAATCCTCCTTGCTATGGGTTGAATGTGTCCCCCAGAAGTTCATGTATTGGAAACTTGATCTTCATTGTAACAGTGTTAGGATGGGAAATCCTATCATGGTAATTGAAAGATGGGCCTTTCAGAGGTGATTAGACTGTGAAGATTGTACCCTGGTTAATGGATTAATCTATCAATGGTTTAATGGTGGGCATGGTTCTGATGGCTTTATAAGGAGAGCTAGTGAGCAGGTTAGCTCTCTCTTGCTCAGCCATTCTCGCTATGTGACACCCTTTTCCTTCTCCTTTCTACTTCTTATCAGCACCCACCATGTGTCAGACACAGTGCAGTATTTCAGTTATTTCTCACAAAATTCTGCCATTCACCCCAACCTGTACCTGAAGAGCTGGGCTGGCTTATTATCCCTGCCTCCATATCCCACAGCAAGTGACAAAGCTACTGCTCAGATCCAGGCCCATACCTCCTAGTCAAAAGACGTTCAATCTTTGGTGAAGTGTCTGTGGAACTTACATTCTATCTAGATACGGAAAAAAGGTAAGTCAGTAAGTTTCCCCAGGTCTTTTCCCCAAAGAGACTTATAAACACCCCTCTACCTGTCCCCACTGCAAGGCTCAGACACCTGCCACACATGACTGCCTATCACTAAGGAATTTCTCATTCATGATTTTTCAGCCTGCTCTGCATCTCTAAGGAACCTGTTTTCTTCCACCTTGTCTCTTCTCCTTCCATATCCATCATTTTAAGATATATAATGCTTTCTTCAAATAAAAATTTTATATAAAACTTACAGAAATGCAGTTTGTTACTAATTGTTTAACAGACAGCTTATCTGAACTAAACACTGCCAGGTAAATTCACTGCATTGATACTGACCAAGGACTTACACTCAACATAATTATCACGTCAGGTGTTTGGCAGAGGCTTCTGTGGGCTTAAAAATTCAAAGTAAGTTCTAAGAATGGGTCAGCACTACATTATTAAGACTGCCATTATCACTGTTGTGTTGTTACTAGTATTGTTGTTATTGCTACCTCGTGGCTTTAAAATAAATGATGTCATTAAGTAAAGCTAATGCAATACAATGTTATTCTTAGACAGTTATTTGAACATCAAAATCCACTTGACACTTCTGCCTAAATGCATGGCTTCTGCTGTGGATTGATTGAATTGTGTCCCCAAAGTTCATATATTAGAAGCATAATTCCCCCTGTAACTGTTGAGGGTGGGAAATCTTATAATGACAATTGAAAGGTGGGGCCTTGAAGAGGTGATTAGACTGTAGGACCCTGCCGTAGTGAGTGGATTAATAACATTGGTCAGGGGCTTGGTTCTGAGGGCTTTAAAAGCAGAGTGCGTGAGGAATTGTCTCTCTCTGCTCTACCATTTCCTGCCATGTGAGACCCCTGGGTCACTGTCACCACCACCAAGGCCTTCACCAAATGTGTTCCCTGGACTTTGGACTTCCTAGCGTCTGAAACTGTAAGCAATAAATTTTGTTTTCTTTATAAATCACCCAGTTCTGGGTATTTTTGTTATAAGCAACAGAAATGGACTAATACAGCTTCTCCATGAGAAATACATTTCCTAGCCTGCTTTTTGGTAAATTAAGATGTGAGTGGAAGTAGTGTGTGCAGTGTCCCTATCACTTTCTGAACAAGGGATCCCTTGTCGTGGACATACTGTCCTTCCCCTTCCTATGAGCTGGAACGCAGGAGCGCCTGCAACCTGGGGGTAGAGAAGCAAGCTATTCACCAGCCAGGACAGCTCACTTTGAGACATTTACATGAGCTTACCAGAGAAGGAAAAAACTCTCTTTTTTCTTTAATCTACTTTAATCCAGGTCCTCTTTGTCACAGGAGGGTAGGCATCACCCAAACTAATAATACACATGGACTTCAAACTATAAAGAATTGAATGCCCTTAAACTATAACCCAGTGTAATCTCATATAACATACAGTTGGTCCTCATCATTTAGATTCCATATTTGCAAATTCACCTGTTTGCTAAAGTTTACTTGTAAGCCCAAAATTGATATTTGTGGCACTTTCACCATCATCTTTGGATATGTTCAGAGCAGAGGTGAAAACTCTGAGCTGCCAGCTATGCGTGCTCCCAGCTGAGGCTGAGCAAGACAACGCTCTTCCTGTTTCAGCTCTCATACTGTAAGCAAGTGCTCCTTTCTTTATTTTTTTTTTTAAATTTTATTTTGTCGATATACATTTTGGCTGATTATTGCTCCCCATCACCAAAACCTCCCTCCCTTCTCCCTCCCCCCCTCCTCTCCAACAATGTCCTTTCTGTTTGCTTGTCGTATCAACTTCAAATAATTGTGGTTGTTATATCTTCTCCCCCCCCGGTTTTGTGTGTGTGTGTGTGTGTGTGTGTGTGTGTGGTGTGTGTGTGTGTGTGTGTGTATGAATTTATATATTAAATTCTCTCGAGGTCCATCCATGTTGTTGCAAATGGCAGTATTTCATTCGTTTTTATAGCTGAGTAGTATTCCATTGTGTAGATGTACCACATTTTCCGTATCCACTCATCTCATGATAGACATTTGGGCTGGTTCCAACTCTTGGCTATTGTAAAGAGTGCTGCAATGAAATCCAAAAGACTCTGAACGATAAATGCTGGCAAGGTTGCGGAGAAAAAGGAACTCTCATACATTGTTAGTGGGACTGCAAAATGGTGCGGCCTCTATGGAAAATGGTATGGAGGTTCCTCAAACAATTGCAGATAGATCTACCATACGACCCAGCTATCCCACTGTTGGGAATATACCCAGAGGAATGGAAATCAGCAAGTGCTCCTTTCATGGTATATTCAGTGCCCCATTTTCCCCATTTTTGTGCTTTTTTCATTGGTAATTCCAGTGTTTAAAATGGCTCCCACAATTAGCACTGAAGTGCTTCCTAGGAGGCTGTGAGGTACCTCCTGGAGGAAATGCTGTGTTAGGTAAGCCTCATCCAGGCAGGGGTTATAGTGCTGTTGGCCACGAGTTCGGTTTTAGGGGATCAATTATATACATATTAAATAAAGGGTTATCGAACAGAAACACACACAATCCAACGTTATGTACTGACTGGGTGACAAAAATGTGACCAGAGGCTTGCAGGAAACAAACCCTGTATTTCACCTAGGAGTAATGGTTCAGTTGCTAATTCATGGTGACATTATAGCACATGACTACACAGAATAAACTGTCTTTAATAGACTTGCCCCCTACATCGGTATTTTCATGAGGACCCATTCTAAGTGACACTACCTAGGTAAAGGAAAAACATAAAAACTACCAGCTTTACTTAAACACTTGGGGGTGAGGGAAGCACTGAATAAACAGTAAATAAAAACCTGATTTCCCTGTCTCATAGATGTTTTTAGGCAATAAGTCTGATACTACAACTATAAATCAATCACAGCCATCCCTCTCTCTCCATCATACTCACAGTACAGAAGTGTAAATGGAAGCAGACTCCAGAAGGCATCCAGCCAATCCTTTCTTTACGCAGATGAGGAAGCCAATGCTCAGGGGTCTAGGGCCATACACACAGCAAAAACCCAGGCCTCCCAGCTCCCCAGCCAGGTCTGCACAAGATATGCTCACGGGAATAGAACAATTTCTTTTTGTGGGTGCAATGAGAGGAAGCAGTGAACTGAGCAGTGGGGGGAAGGAGAGTAGGATGCAGAGCCAGGACTACCAGCTACGCTGGCCTCTCTCGGCCAGAGCTGCAGTCCTTTTCCCACCTTGCTGAATGTCAGATTGAGACACTGACTTTCTTGTCACCGTAATTCTAGGTTCTTACAGACAACCCTGACAGAGTTGACAGTCAATGTCTAACCTTCTATTTGAAATTGATAAACAGTTCTGACTACATGCAAGACCCTATACTAGTGCAACGTCCCTGAATGTGTCTATTTCTGAGCAGGTGAGTTTATTTCTCTGAAGGGCAAATGCTCAGTGTTTGAATTGAGTTCGACTCCCTGACCCTGAGCTCAGCCTGCTGCCCTATTTTCCTCATCAGATTCTGGCTTTATTAGGTGGCCTGGCATTAAGGAACCAAACCTCTTCCTCCAACATTACCATTTGCCTCATCAGCACTAGGTGCTTATCCTTCTAAACAGTAATTTCTTGATTGCAGAATATTCGATATATTTTTTTTAACTTCTGAAACATTGTTATTTGGTATATGGATTTTTCCCAGGTGACTCTCTTTCAGGATGTGTAAGGAGACTAATGCCACTAATAGAAATAGAAACGCATTCCTAGAGATCACACTCAGACTCCCAGCAGCAGGACCTGCGGTGAGAGGGTGGCTCGGGAAGGTTAGAAAGTAAGTTCCTGGAGGACAAGGATGTACCTGACAAGTTTCAGCCACACACAACTAATATAGAGTGGGGATTTGTAAAAATGTTAGCTTAAACCATGACTGCAGCACTCTGCAACAACATCTGCACAATGCTAGAAACATCCAGATGGAGGTGAAGAACTCGGCTGCTAATGCGTGCTTCATCTGCACGGTGTCTCGTGGGGACAGCCAGCACGGGGCTCTGGGGCCGGGAGGCGTTGCCAGGCAAGAAGCCAGTGGGGAGAAATAGTGCCAGTATAGGTTTGAATTAAATGAACTAATATTTATAGAGCTCTGTACCTGGTATAAGTAAGTTCTATCAAACATAGTGTCTCATTTAATCAGAACAACCACCCTGTAAATTAGGTATCATTATTTACCCAATTTTACACATAAAAAAATGTAAGGCTCAAAGAAATTTAGATCACACAGCTAGTAAAGAGCAGAGTGCAGGCTTGAACCCTGGTCTTCTCATGTAGTCAACGATAATGGTTAAAGACTTACTTGTGTCAAGAACGTCTAACTCTAGTGAAAACTTGTCCTTGTACTGTAATTGATGTCCTCTGCATAGATGGGACGTGTTACAGAGAGGGAAGGCCAACAGAAATGGTTCATAGTGCCTCATCTACCTTGATGTTCACACATATTTATATTCATTTCCTGTGTCCCTACGAAGAACTAGGAAGCAAAAAAAGAAAAGTAGTACAAGTGATGGGGTAAGTTAGATCTATTTAAAATTCAGTAGATTTTGTTCTGTGAGAGTCTCATACTGCAAGCATGAGCCCAGACAGGTTCTCCATACCTTCTTGGACTAACCAGACCTAACAAGGCATATGCTTCAGAGAAGACAGGCGATAATAATCCAATATGTTTCTAAGATTCACAAGTTGACAACGTAGGGCAAGTTGCCAATTTTGCATTCCTGAAAATTATTCTAAGTAATGGGCCTAGTTTATTGGTATTATGCTTCAGAATGAGAGTTCTGAGTTTACTTTTATTTCTAGAACCGTCCAGATCAATGCAATTCTGTTTGCCTTTTTTTTTTTACCAATATATTTTTATTCACCTTTCAGATCCTTACCTTGGCCATAGGTATCCACTATACTAGCTTGATTTAAAGAGCAAAAGATGTGCATAGACACAGAACACTGAACTTGAGTTCTACAGTTTCTACAGTTTGAAAAGAGGGGAGACAAAGTTCCCTTCAGAAAGGAAAGGAAAGAGATAGATGAAAGACATCACAGCCATGTGCAGACAGTTTCTGAAGTTTCACAGCAACCTGGAGATAAAAATCGGCAGATATATGAAGGGTATAGCCACTTACTCATGCTGGGGCAAATGCAACTTCCTGAAGCCTCATGCTTGAAACCAAATCTCATACCCAGGGCACACAGATTTTTCTAGAACATTAGTCACCTTTCCACAACAACTTATGCTTCCACCCACTGGAAGATGATTTTTGACATCAACAGATATTCACAGATGTCTATACTCAAATCCTTCCAGGGCTTCCAAATTCCACCTATTCATCAGGTTCAGAAAGATCAAGATTGTAAGTTGTATCCAAACAGACAAATTCGGGAGTGATCATGTACTGCCTGAATTACAAACTATATAATCCACTTAGAACATATAATTCATGCCCTATTTACACAGGGATTATATTTTGAGCATCCAATGTAACATGAATTATACATATTAGAATTTCATAACTTTACATAATCATGCACATGAAATAGGTACCCTGTACCCTTCGAAGAATGAAAAGGTTTTTCTAACAAAGGTTTCTATGGTAAACACTATCATTTTCTTTACATACTTTAAAACCACAATGTTTTAAATCAGGGGTCAACAAACTACGGCCACTGGGCCCAATACAACCTGCAGCTCGTTTTTGTATAGCCCATGAGTTAAGAATAGTTTTTACAGTTTTAAGTAATTGCTTTTTAAACAAACAAGGAAACAAAAAACAAAGAACACTATGCAACAGAGACTGTACATGGCCTGCAAAGCCTGAAATATTTACTATCTGGCCCTTTACAGAAAACGTTTGTTGACTTGTTTTAAATGATGAGTTGCAAATAAAATGATTTTGTTCTATTTAATGAGGTGTAACATCCTTTAGCTCAGAGACGGAAGCTTTTACCTCTTGTGATTGATAGTGGCTGCCTGAAGTACCATGCAGAGAACTGACAGGCCACACCCAAGTGTGCCAAAAGGATGCTGTTATCCACTGGTGAGGCTCCATAGACGTAGGAGGGGGAGATGGGGGTGTGAGCCCCACACATTGCCCTCCAGCCTTAGCTCTCAGGGGAAGATTTTTTAAGTGTGGTTATATTTATCTATGCAATTAATTATGCAAGAGTAAGAAACAAACATGTTAACAATGCAAGACTACATGAGCAAAAAGCCAGCGCTGGCCTGGAATATATCATGCCACGTGGTCACTGGGTGACTAAAATTAGCTAAGCTATGTAAATAAAACACTTATATACCCGGAAAATTCAGGTCATTTTTCAATTCTCCATAAGCGTGAGAGTATAGCTTGAGTGCTCTGGAACCCCAGAGACTCTACACCTGAGCTTTACAACCAAGTATTCAGATGATTTTAGCAAATATTCATAAATAATAAAAGAGAGCTACCATACCCAAGGCTGGCCTGGCAGGCTACTTCCCCATAGCAGATCAGATATTTTCATGTGCCCATCCTCTTCCCCAACCCATGAAGGAAGAGGAACCAGTCTCTGAAGAGGAAGGCCACTTCGTGGGCCTGCAGTTTCTAGGATGAGACCAGTAAGTGGATTCTTTCAGCTCTGGTGAGGACCTAAGCCAGAAGCACAACATCCCTGTTGTACTGCAGTTTCAAAAGCACAGCATGGTATATTTCTGTGGCATTGCTTCAAAATGTATTACCTCATCAATTCATTTCTGAAAAAGTCAAAATAGTGGAGGCAGTCTATTTTGCCAACATTTTGAATCAAAGCTGTTTTGAGCTCTTCAGGCACCAGAAAGCGGCGTTACTTAATGAGCTGCGTCCTCTCCGAGCGTTGGTGCAGCTTCTGGGTTCAATACTGAACACAAGGTATCTCACGTGTTCGTTCATTCCACAAATACTAATCCAGGGTGGACTGGCTGTCAGATTATTCTAGAGGCACAGGAGTGATCAAAACATAACCCCTGGACACAAAATCTAGAAGAGGCAGAAAAGTAAGTAACCAAATTAGGGGCCAGATGTTAAGGGCTATGACAGGGAAAGCTTGGTGTGGTGAGATTGTAGAGGAAGGGCACTTCACCCAGACATATGGGGACAGGGAGTCAAGAAAGGCTCCTGGAGGGGTCGAAGGCTGTGCTAAACCCCAAAGGATGAGCGGCTGGACAATATGACTTGACTTGCACCACACCTGTGTACTCGGGGCAGAAAATGGATAGGATGCTCTGGGTCTCCACATTACACATGAGATGGCTGTGGTAGGACTGCAGACCCCTGTGGAACAGCAGGGATGGGGCCACAGCTTGCCATTTAGTGCCAATCAACTTCAGGTTCATGTGTGAATCCTCTCCTATCCTATTTTTCAGGACTGGTCATGAAGACTACAATGTAACAAGCTCTGGGAGAGGGTGTCCCTCCTTCAGTGTATTCGATGGACCCACTCCTAGCAGGCAGACTGAGGGAACTTTCTTCCTGCTTCTCTCTACAAATCAACAGTGATGATCTAACGAGGGGTCCAGCCCTCAGAGTTAGGCCTACGTGGTGCCAGGTTGGCATGGATGGGGAGCAATGGGAAACAGCCTAGCATTCTGATTAAAATCTCCCCCATTACATTTTCTTTACCTTGCCATTTTACATGTCCCAGTCACTAGGCCACAAAAGAAAGAATGAGGCTCCGTCAGGTGAGTAGGTTCTCGATGCACCCTGCACCCTGCAATGTCGGGGAGACCTCCTTTACCTGCACAGCCAGCTCATTGTGGGTGTCAGGTCAGGAGGTACAGAGCAGAATGCAGGAAGCAGAACTTCAAGGCTGTGATGAGGATGGGAAAGGAGGACAGAGGGTGAGGGGAGAAGAGGTCACCTGTTAGTGTCCTGTTGGAGAGTCTGGAGCCCACGGCTGAATGCTATTTTAGAATTTGGAATGTTACAGCAGCACAGCATTCCTGCCTGCAGTCACTCCCCTACCAGGGAGGGAACTAGGCTAATTATATCTGCAGGCAGGTATTCCCCTAGTTAGAGGAACATTGAATAAGTGGGAAAGTCGCTGTGGAAAGAGAACTGTGGGCCATGACAGGGCAGCAGGTGAGCCTTTGAGTTCACATTTCAGAATGAACTATGAGAAGCAGGACAAAGCGGACTTTAATGGAGTCAGTTAGGAGGCTCGCACATTACAGGTGTCAGAGCCGGAAGGAATTGTGGTCAGCTCGGCTCGTCCAGTCCCCACCTCCTTAATTTACTGGTGAGAAAACTGAAGACTCAAGACATGGAGACGTGCCTATGGTCTCCTGGTGGGAGAAGAATCATAGACACTCTTAGCAAACTTTCTTTTTTTTTTTTTTTTCTTTTTGTCTTTTTCGTGACTGACACTCAGCCAGTGAGTGCACCGGCCATTCCTATATAGGATCCGAACTCACGGTGGGAGCGTCACCGCGCTCCCAGCGCTACACTCTCATGAGTGCGCCACAGGCTCGGCCCAGCAAACTTTCTATTCAAAGCTCTTTCACGGCATCTTTCTGCCTCAAATGGCGTCCACCCTATATTCGTTTGCTAGGGCTGCCATGACAAAGTACCACAGACCAGGGGGCTTAAATAACAGAAATTTATTTCCTCCCAGTTCTGGAGGCTGGAAGTCTCAGATCAAAACATCAGCAGGCTTGGTGTCTCCTGAGGCCTCTCTCCTTGGCTTGTAGATGACCTTCCTCTCCCTGGGTCTCCACATGGTCTTTTCCCTGTGCGTGCCTGTGACCAAAGTTCCTCTTCGTATTGAAGACGCCCATTACACTGGGTTAGGCCCACCCTACTAACCTCCTTCTAACTCTAATCACTTCTCTTAATCTCCAAATACAGGCATATTCTGAAACGCTAAGGATTAGGATTCCAATAAATGGATTTTGGGGGGACAGAATTCAGCCCCTAACACTCCCCCACAGCCTTTTCAGGAGTTCCTTCTCCATCACTTACTTTGCTGGCACCACACGACCCTGTCACTCAATGAAAGCCTGTTGGACAGGGGCCAATGAGCTCCTGGTGGCCCATAAAGTTGTTTGTTGCAACCGCCTTGCCCAGTAGGGACTATGGGCTGGATCGATCCAGGTGCTTTCTTGGGTAGTTTGAACCCAAGGCTTGGGGAAAATCCTAAGCAGGACTTTAATGAAGCAGAAGCAACAGGAACAGAGCAAGGAGGAGCTGAGTCCACAGGACAGTGAGCTCAGGAGCAGAACCACAGCCCTGCTGCTGATGAAGACAGAAAACACCTGCAACCACACTGCTCAGCCTCGGTGAGGCCATGAACAGTGACCATTTAGTGCCAATCAACTTCATGGCACTAAAGCTGCAGATGTATGATCTTCCTTATTCCTGGGAGTATCTCGATTTTAAAACCAAGCAACAAATCAGTGAACCCAGTACTTGGAATAACCATGGTAAACCAGAAGATCCCTGTTCCAGACAACTCTTTGGTTTTCTCTACCCAGGAAATGCATGTTTCCTGGGACAAAAAAAAAAAATCTTGAGCATAGGCTTTCTCTTTTCTCTGAGACTGTGAAATTTATGAGAGATTGAAACAGCTGAAATTGCCCTGCTGCTCCTTAAAATAAGAATAAATGAGGAGCAAGAGCCTGGGGAAGTGAGGTCTACAACAGCCACACAGTCATGGACTGCATTCTTCCTAGGAGTACACCGAGTTGTGTATGAAATGCCTGACTTCAAATGCACTGGAAAGAAGGAAGAATGGTGATCCATTCAGCAAATCCTCCGTGAATGCCCTCCCTGTAATTGTATTCCCCACTTCCCTTTGGAGAATATTTCAAAACAGAGAAGTTTCAACAGTTTTACATCATTTATCTCATTGTTCCTACTTCACCCCTTGTATTAGTCAGGGTTCTCCAGAGAAAAACAGAGACAGTAGGAGACAGATATATATGAGGAGATTTAATATGGGAATTAGCTCACATGATTATGGAGGTCAAGAAGTCCCACAATATGCCATCTGCAACCTAGAAAACCAGGAAAGCCAGTGGTGCATTCGGTCTGAGTCCAAAGGCCTGAGAAACAGGGGAGCCGATGTCTGAAGGCAGGAGAAAATGAGTGTCCCAGCTCAAACAGAGAGAAATGCCCTTCCTCCACCTTTTTGTTCTATTCAGGCCATCAGCTGATGAGATGATGCCTACCTGCATTGATGAGAGTGGATCTGGTTTACTCAATCGACTGACTCAAATGTGAATCTTCCAGGAACACCCTCATAGACACACCCAGAAATAATGTTCTATCAGCTCCCTGGGTACCCAGAAATAATGTTCTATCAGCTCCCTGGGTACCCTTAGCCGAGTCAAACTGACACATAAAAGTAAATATCACACTCCTTTACCTGGCAATTAATCACCTCTCTTGCCTTTTCATAGTTGTACCTTTAAGTTTTTAAGCAGTTAGATTCCATCCTTTGCCATTTCATTTGAAGAAATAGTCTTTTAAAAAAAAAATTCTTGATCTTTTTCCCCTTTAGATCAAACTCTCTGTTCCCTTGCCTATCTCAGTCATTCCACTCTAGACTTACTTGAATTTGTTTTTCTCTTCCCAATAGCCACAATCCCCAAATACACTACAAGATTTCAGAGTCATTCGTTGCAAGTCCCTCTGAGATAGAAATCAGGTCTCTGACTTTTGTTCTATTTCTCCACATGCTCAGTGCAGTGCCCCTCCCACAGGAGGCAGGGAACAAATGTTTCCTGACTCATCCCTTTATTCAGGTTATTTGTGGCAGGAGGGCCATTTCTCCCCCTGGGCAGTGGGACTGTTCACATATCTCACACAGAAACACTAAGATTCTGGACTTCTCTTACCTTCTAAATGATAGTTAGTTACATCACTGTCTCTTTCAATAGCTTCTTTGTGACTCTCTAAGGAACATTGAGACTACCAATTTACTTCTCATCCCTGTCCATCAGCTATGGAAAAACCCGAATATGTAACATGGGTCCCTCTCTGACCCAAAACTTGCTCAATTGCCAATGGAAAAATTGGAAGTTGGTCAGAAAAACATCTTAACCTTGGCACTATTTCTCCTAGCATCTTAGAGGTCCCTGGACCAAGTCTTCCCTTTTAGGATTAACAATTTCTTGCCAAGAAATGCCCCAAAAGTTTTCAGAGGCAAAACCCTGGTGACAATAGCTGATGAGGAAGATTAGCTGCACAAATACACACTGTACCTTCTACGGGAAAGGGCCAGGGGAAGGGGAATAAGCCTGTGTGGATAAAGAAAGAAAATAAGGTGACTTTTTTCTAATCATGCCTAAGTATCCCTTTTTTGTAAAAGAGTTGAGCTGTTAACTTCTATGCTAAGGCACGTATGCACTTTGGAAAGGTAATTTGAAAGCGAGTTGAGCCATGACAAATAGGGACAGCTGGCCTAATTGAATCATTTGATCTAAGACAGCTCAACTTGGTTATCCTCACTGCAGCCCGCACTGATATTAGGGAGTGAATCATTAGCCATGAAATCATGTCGACTTTCCCGACGGTAGCGTTCTTGACATGACAGCGATCGCAGCCTGCCTTTCACTGCAGTTCTTCAGTCTACTGGAAAACAACAGAGCAGCTTGGGAAACTTTTAGGCTCAGCCTCGGAAAGTCATTTGCTTCCACATGCCACATAGAGCATTTCAAAGAAAGGCAGGGTAAGAGTTGGCTACAGAAACAGCATGCTCACCCAGGCCAGGTGCATCCGAGCTCCTCGGACACCTGCTATTGCAATGTGAGAGCAGCTTTATTTTGTAAGAAACAGTTTGAGGTCACTTGAGAAAGTGGGCTCTCCATGGGATAATGATAAAATACTTTAACACTTGACCTACAGACATCCCTAATAGGAGTTTTCATGTATGTAGGACATTCCTGTCATCTTTAATTTGGTTTTTTCAGAAGGAATTAAAGGGGCAAGTTCCTCTTTTCACTAGGTTTGTCAAAGGCATTTAAGAAAGTTCAAGTGGAGGGGCTGGTCTGCTGAAATGTAGAATGAGCCCCTGGGTCCCACAGCACTAAGCTTTAGGGAAATTACTACATCCTTATCTTTCTCCCTCAGGAGTGGAGGTCTTCTTAGGGCCAGCTCTCAAAACTGCACCTAAGTGAGAGGCATTAGCCTAATTTCCCGGCAAGCAGAGCCTGGACAAAGGATTGTGAGGACCAAGAGAGGAAAGACAAGGAGGGAGGGGAAGCCAACATGAGGCACATTAGCCCCTGCCTTGAGCAACTCAGCTTAATCGTGCTGGAGTCTTCTGAGGGCCATGAAGGCGTCTGGAACTGCCGACAGGGGAGAAAGGAGGAAGCGCTCATTCACTTGCTCCTGCTCCTGGTTGCTCAGGGATGGCTCCACAGGGCTTAAGTCTTTGCACTTCTAGGTTACATACATGAGCATCCCACACTGGGTGTGGCCCAGGGCAAGGCCCTGTCCTGCTGTTGTTCCACAAGCCTGGCCAAAGCCTGCTGAGAGTTGGTCCCTTGGCATAAGAGGTGGACCAGTATGATTTCAAAGAAATTTTACTGATAATGGTTATTAGAAACAGAAAGTGTAACTTGGATGCAGCTCATGGCAGGTAAAATGTAGACAAATCAGTATATGCAGAGATTTGAAAAAAGTCATAATAATGACATTTGCAAATACCATTTATGCTAAAAATACCATCAAATTTAGGATGGAATATAGCCAAGATGGAGAAACAAAAACTGATACAGCTCACTTTCACAGCCATCTGAATAGTAGGTGAATCTGAAAAGCAATGATAGAAATTCCTTACAATGAATGTTGAGTTGGAAAGCCTGCCAAGCATGTGTGTGTGTGCTCATGTGCGCATGTATGTACATGCATGTGTGTACACACCTTTGTGGGTACAATAATCAGTCTGAATCACAAAATTTCAGAGCTGGAAAATAACTTGGAAGTCATCTCTTCCAAACCCACCAATATTACAAATGAGAAAATCAAGCAACTTCAGATTTCACTTCTTTGTGGTGGCAGAGTCTATTCCCGAACCTAGACCACACTTGCCTGCAACTGAACTTGAACCACATGACGAGTTTCACTACTTGATGGGAGCTGTGGCAAATGGAGTGATTTTACATTGAGGAGCTGGTCATTTTGTAACACTCCACACCTCTATAGGACAAAGTTATTTTCATAGTAATCATGACATGAAACAAAGATAGCAGCCAGAAAAGAATTACAGCTAATGAAGAAAATTTAATATACTGCCTATGTAGAGTTGTGCCAGTAAAAACACTAAAAATTTTAAATTGAAGGGCTTCCAGTCAAGATGGCAGAATAGATTGTCCCTAGCATCACTCTCTCCCCAAAATCAACCAATTTACAACTATAAAAAAGCCACAACAGCCAAACCGGGGCTGCTAGAGCTCGGGGGAAGAGGAGGAGAGACCTATAGAGTTCATGAAGGTGGGAGAAGCCATGATGAAAGAAAGAAAAACTGCTTGGAGTATTTCGGGCAGTGGCTGCTTTAAGGCTGGAGCTGCTGAGCACATGGAACAGGAGCTGGCAGAAGCCACAGCTGTGCCCTTCAGATAGAGTTGCTTGGAGGAAGCAGGGAAGAAGGGGGCCTTGGTGGCCCCCAGGACAGCAAGACCACTAATAGTGTTCCCGTGGACCCACACAGGAGCAAGGAGCCATGACAACTGAAAAAAAGGAGCCATTCAGAGGCTTGTGGGCCATCGCAAGGGACTGACATGGCCCATTCTATGGGAAGTGTTAGTAGCATGGGTGGTGGGGAGATGGGATCACCAGGGGAAAACTGAGACATAGCAAGAACGGCCAATCTGCCCCCCAATCAGCACAGGACCACTCAGAGGAGACTGGTCAGAAATATAGAATCACATGGGGTGCAGTTTGATGAAAAGACTAAGGCCCAGAACAGAGTTTCTATGCAACCCAGGTGCCCTGGGTCTCTGAAGAGCCAGAAGTACCTATAAGGCCAACCAGTAAACCCTGAGCTGCACAAAAACCCTTCCTTAGGGAAACAGCAGCACAGCAGCAATTTAGCTCAATTACACAGCTCAAGTACTGGCTCCCACAGGAAGTTCCCCCATTTTAGAAGTAAGCAAAGGACAAAAAGGTAGTTCTGGCCCAGGCACACCACTAGTGCCTCAGGGCCTGACCAGGGACCCAAGATATGGAGCTGGAGACTGGACTACCCCATCCACAACCAGGCACATTGCCAGCACCTTGGGGTCTACCCAGGGACCTGAGGTATGGAACTAGGGACCAAACCCCCCCAACCAGGCACACTACCAGTGCCAAGGAGCATGCCAAAAACATCACCTCCATGTGGGTGGCCCAGCTCAGCCACCACAGTAACCATGGCTGCCACAAAAGTGGCTAGACGTCACAACCACCATGCAGATGGTCCACCAGCCAGTGCAGTGACACAAGGACAGTCACCAGCATGGACCAAAGAAAAGAAGAGGATGTCTTTCTCCACAAAGCCCATCCCAGAGTAACAGAAGAAGCATCTGCTCTACGATAATATCGGGGGACCTGAACACACCTCTCAGCATTGGACAGATCATCTAGGCAACAAATCAACAGAGTAACCATTACTCTTTCAGGGGGAGAGAAGAAATCTAGGGTTATCAGTGGTGGGATGGGGGAGGGAGAGGGGGATAAGGAGAGATTGGACAAAGGGCATAAAGAATAAGTACAATTTGTAACAATATACATACTAGTAATATTGATTTGATCGACTTATGTCAACATTAAACCCCCAAAATATGCATAATCAATTATGATTCAAAAACATTTTTAAAAAATTTTTTTAAATTTTAAATTGAAATAAATATTATGGTAGAATAAAAGGAAAAAAGCAGAAATACATAATCAACAGCTTTTAAATATACCTAATAGTTTGAACTTTGATCCACTGGTTTCAGTTTGATATAACAATATTTTATGTAAATCATTGTCCAGTAGCTAATTTGTAAATTTTAATAAAGCCAAAGTGTCTGTAAAAGGTAAAATTCAGGAATTATTAAATAGTATTGCTTATGGAACTTTATTTTCTCTATTTTTATGGTTTTAAAGCAATTAATAATTTTAAAAGAATAAATTCTAATTTAAAATGAATATTCAAATTTAGTAAAATATTTCATGCAGAATTAAATTTGCCCTTACCAACAAAAATCTTATACTCACCATTAGCACTCTGTTTTATTGCCTTAAACTGTAAATACAAAAACTTCAAGTAGTCGCATAGAAGTATGGAATTGGAGAAACTCACGATCTCTTTCTTCATCTTGACAATCACTATGCTATCATCATTTATTTCAAATCTGTTGTTTAAACTCAGGGAAATGTCATACCCCAGGGATTGGCACACAAACCACCCCCACAACAACCCAGAGCAATTCTGAACATAGGAACTTTCTCCTAAAATGAACACACTACAAAGTGTTGGGGGCCGACTGTATAGCCAGGAATTCTTTACTTCCACGTAGAACCATGTTTAATAATAGTAAGTAATAACAATATGTTAACTTAATTATCATTTAAACGCAACACTAACTCCAACAATTGTTTAGAACTTAGACCACAAAATGTTGTTTTCAGAGCGTACTTTGTCACTGACATTGTTTAGAATTGCTGGTACATGGTGATGATAAAAAGCAGACCAGCTTTTAGTCAGTTTTATAATTTTTTTTTACTTCTCTACAGACAATTCACCCCTCGACGCATGCACCTGGGCGGGCCACTCTGTTTTATGAGTGACGTCCTTGAACACAGTCATTGAGTATTTGACATCAAGGTGGCTCTGGTTTAAGAGCATGATTTAACAGCCTAGGATATGCCAAGAGTTTGTTGTCAGGACAGACGACTGTTCCTGTCATGCTGTCTTTCTTCTCTGTGCTCATGTTCTGAGATACTAAGAGTGTTATTTCTCTGCCACATACTTCTGACCCTTGGCTACAGCCTTTTTTTTTTTTTTTAATCAATAAATTTCTTTCATAAAGTGTTTTGATCCTTAAGCATGTGACCAGTAAGTACAGTGACAAAGAAACCAACCAAGACTTAAGACTGTAATATTGAAACCATGACTTTTTAAAAATCATATGCATACATACACGTAAAAATCATAACTTCAATGCTTCATAGTCCCACTCGTGTTCAAAAAAACTGATTGGTATGAACCAGGTTGACTCAACCATGTTCATTAGGTGATGAACTAGGTAAAGCATGGCAAAACAGTACTTTCTAAATGATTAAAGCACACACACACACACACACACACACACACACACACACACACACACACACACATTTCTGGGGGGTTTTTGTTTGTCTGTTTTGCTTTTGCTAAAAAACAAAGCAGAGAGGTTAAAAGACTTTCCTGTGGTCCCACAGTAATTAGTTATAGACCCAGTTTTCTCATCCTCTGCTTAGATCCTTGTCCACTTAAAAGCCATGTTCCTTGCATATATTATCTAGAACCTGGAGTGGAAAAATGCCATGGAAATACAGGAAACTCCTCAAACTTGACAGCGCATAGTCAAAGGCTACAATGAGACCCTGGGAGATTTAGGGAGCTGAAAGCTGGCTAGAGAAGTCAAGAAAGGCTGGTAGGTGAGATGAGGCTTGAGGCTGGCATAGAAGCTCTTCAGGATAAGAGAAAATCGAGAAGGACTGGATTTCTCCAGAGGAACCATAAGCACGGACAGAGGTGCTGGGCACATGAGGAAACCACAACCAGCAGTCACCTCACCTCTTTGGGCATGTTTTATTCTCTCCTAATTGGAAATCAGCACAGTTGAAACGTCATGGAGAAATTTTATTCATCAGAATCCTCCAAAAGATGAGTCTGTATTTATTAGAAAGAAATACCTTGATAAGCAAGGACATCCTCAAGTACCAAAGGTATTTTTTTAGTGCTAGGTGTAACACAGAAAAAGAATTTACCTTTTTCTTTCTTTTTTCTGAGAGGAAGGGGACAGGAGTGTAAGAAGAGGAAATGGGGAGGGAGAGAGGTGAAAATAAATGATGGGACATGGTGTGGGCCACAATGGGACCCCCTTCTGATGACCTCCAATGTTCATTAAAGCGTGCCAAAAAATCTCAATGTGCTTAGTGTGGGGGATGGCGTTCTGCACCCCAGGTGGTCCGCAGGGTGGAAGCAGGCGTGCACTAAGGATGCACGGGCCCCCGACATCCGCGTTACACTGTGTGAAGGCCCTCGGCTGGCATCCTCTGGCTTCCCTAAAAAAACAAGTGGCTTAAAACAAGAGACATTTATTCTCTCACAGTCCTGGGGACCAGAAGTCCAAAATCAAAGTGTCAGCAGGGCCATGCTCCAACTGAGGCTTCTAGGGAAAAACCTTCCCTGCCTCTTCTGGCATCCGGAGGCTGCCCACAGTTCTTGGCATTCTTTGACTTGTAGCTGTATCTCCCCCATCTCTGCCTCCATGGTCAAACGGCCTCCTTCCCTGTCCATCTCTATGTGTCTGCGAATCTTTCTCTCCTCAGGGCACCAGTCATTGGATTTAGGCCCATTCCAATCTAGTATGACCTCATCTGAAAAGACTTTGTTTCCAAATAAGGTCACATTCACAGGCACCAGGGGTTAGGATCTCAACATGGCTTTTTTGAAGGAAAAATTCAACCCACAGCAGGCCCCAATTTGTCCCGGAATACTTGGTATGTGCTTTCCTGTAAGAAGCTCAAAGTAGCTATATAATAATTGAGCCATCAACTGATATGAGCACAGATAAGAAAAATCCATTTTAATCTATTTCCATCCGCAAGCCTTTGGCTCCTCTTTGCTGGTTCAGAGGGATGGGTTTCTCAGGGTGGAAGGACAGAGTTAATGGATCCTTACAGTCTCCCCATTTTTACAATATTTCAGAGAAGCATTAGGTTCAAGTGATGGTTTTCAGGGACGATTCATCCTGTCAACAGGCACACCATGGACGAGCCAACTGTGCCTGCTCTGGCCTCAGAACTCCCCAGATATCTCTATGGGCACATGGTGTACACAAAGGGTTTCTCGCTCCAGGTCACTACTGCACTTTCTCCCATGCTCACTCCAAGAACAGTTGGTACTTTCTTTTTATACTACAAAACCATCCACTTCGTTATTATACAATTTTAACACCAAGGTTGATCACATTTTTCTCAGCTGTAATTATTAAAAATCGTAATCAAGGCCTTTTATAGAACTCCAACTTTAATATGCTGTCTGATGGATTTGATACGGAACTCAAAAGTCCAGCTGCCTGCCCCCAGACAAAAGCAAACCACTCGAGTCAAATGTTGGTGTAAATGGAAGTCAGCTTTTATTCAGGAATACTGGTGACCCAAGGAGAGATGTTAGGCTAACCCATCTCTAAGGTAAAACAGGGGAACGGCCAGAATGAAGCCATCTCCTTTCTTTTTTTACATACTTTTTTTTAAATCAACAATATTAAATTAGTCTTATTTATTTAAAAATTGCGTAAAAAAAGATCATTTTGTTTTAGGCTGGGTTTATGACTTTAACTCCAAAAACCTTTAGGAAACCTCTATATAACAGTTCTAGGTCATATGCCTTTCTCCTTGGCCTTAAAACTTTTCCAGTTTTCTTCTTCTGGCCTTGAGAAAGTCTGATGAGTTTTAAGTGGTCTCAGAGAACCTGTCTGTTTTCCCACACACCCTTCTACCTCTGTCACTAATACACTTCGCTGATCCACTCCTCTTGCCCACTTCTATTTAGGCTACACTGGAGTATTCTCGGCACCCCCTTGTTTGGTATTTGCATTGTACTCCTGTAACTTGCTGTTTCGGCCAATGCTATTCCCTTTATCACACACACATATTATCTCAACTGGATTGTCAAACCCTTGAGGGCAAGATCCATGCCTGTTCTCCTCTGCATGTTCTCCCCTGCATGTTCTCCCCTCCATTCATCACATCCAGCACAGTATCTTACATGGGATAGGTGTTCAAAAAGTACAAGGATCATTAAAGTGAACTTAGGAGACTTACCTTCCACCTTTTCAGGACCTAGGCTCCCCTGACTCACAACAGTCTAAAGGCAGTGAAGCTCACCGAGAGGCATGAATTTTATCTCTGGCTTATCCAGATGCACAAGCATAGCATGGTATTTGTCTCTAAAGAAGAGAATGTGCTGACTGGTACAGTGTAATTCTTCCAGGAATAGGCCAAAATCGTGCTAAAGATCTGGTGGTAAAAGAAATAACACAGCAAGTTTCTGCCCTGAAGAAATCAGGCTTAAGGAAGAAACCCTCTTCAAGGCTAATCTTAAAATGTGGCAGCAGAGACCAAGCCCTGTCCAAAGCAAGACTCAAGCTGTTGCAATTGCAATGAAGTTGGAAAATCCTCCCCAGGCTGACTTCCTCTTTCATATTTGAAAGGGGACTAGTGTGCTCCCACTGTACTTTCTAGGTTCTCTGGTTGGCCTCCTCTTGCCTGGTAACAGGTCTGTTTGCAAAAGCCAACTTTTGAACCAAGGAGAGCAATGAGTCCTTCACACAAGCCCCTTTAAATGCCATGTCACTAACCAAAACTTAGGAATAATAGAAACCTTGGCAAACAGGATCACCTGCTTTCAAATTTGTGATTTTGTTTCCATATTTCACAATGCAAATCCCCCTCTGATTTTCAGGGTTAATTGAACAGTTTGGAAGAGAATATGTCCACCTTTTCAAAGATGTCCATTGTTTTCCCCAAATATTTTCATTCTTTATTCTTCCATGATTTGCACATCATTTTCTCCTGAACAGAAAGCACCTTGCACACCAGCTGGACCTGGATTATCATTGTTATATAGTGGGAGGTGAAAAAAATTTTAAAGTGAAATATTAATGCAAATATCCTATATCTATAGAATTTTTTTATCCTTTTTTTTTAATTGAAACGTAATTGATTACACGTATCTGTGGGATAGAGAGTTTACTATCAGTATTTGTGTACTATATGTGATGTTAAAATCAGGATAGTTAGCATATTATTCATTATAAAACATATTCTGCATGTCCATTAACCAATTTCTCCCTAAACCCCTCCCCCTCTCCCCCAATAACTACAGTTCTGCTCTCTCTTTCTGAAAGTTCATCATATTATTGTGTTTGCTGTTTCTTCTTTTTTCCTTTCTTTCTTTCTTAGCTCCCACTCTTTCTGTGCCTGCCTTATTTCCTTTAACATAATTTTCTCCAAGTTCATCCATGTTGCTCTGAATGGCAGAATTTCATTCTTTTTTGTGGTTGAATGATATTCCATTGTGCATATATACCACATTTTCTTTATCCAGTCATTTGTTGAGGGATGTTTATGTTGGTTTCATATATCTTGGCTATTGTAAATAGAGCTGCAATAAACATGAGAGTGCAGGTGTCCCTTCAACATGATGATTTTTACTCCTTTGGGTATATACCCAGGAGTGAGATTGCTGGATCATATGGCAGTTCTATCTATAGTTGTTTGAGGAACCTACATACGGTTTTCCATAACAGCTGCACTAATTCACAGTCCCACCAGCAGTGCAGAGGATTCCTCTTTCTCCACATCCTTGCCAGCATTTGTCATTCTCTGTCTTCTTGATAACAGCCAGTCTGACTGGGGTGAGATGATATCTCAATGTGGTTTTGGTTTGCATTTCCCTGATGATTAGTGATGTTGAGCATTTTTTCATATACTTGTTGGCCATTTGCATGTCTTTCTTTGAGAAATGTCTATTCAGCTCTTTTGCCCATTTTTTAATCAGATTATTTGTTGTTTTTACTGTTGTTTGAGTTCCTTGTACATTGTGGACATTAATACCTTGTCAGATGCACAGTTTGCAAGTACTTTCTCTCATTCTTTAGGTTATCTTTTCATTTTGTTGATTGTTTCCTTTGTTGTGCAGAAGATTTTTAGTTAATATAATCCAGTCTAGTATTCCCATACCTCCATCTCCTTACTCCCTACCACCTCCCAAAATGGAAGGAAGGAAGGAAAGAAGGAAATATAAAGAGAACAAGAGAGAAAGGAATGAGTTTATTTGCAATAATTTAAGTAAGACCACGTAGTTCTAGTTAGACCTCAAATCTTTACAGAATGTTATAATCATCACTAACTGCTTTGTGATTAATAATATAGGAATTTGCCCCAACCAACAGCACAAAATACTCCAAAGTACTCCAATTTAAAAGCAAGGCACTTTTAAATTATCTGCTGCCTAAGTCCTATCAAAACTCCTGCTGCTCAGTTACGTAAGCAAGCGAGCAAGAAGCCCGTCTGCGCTTGAGCAGCACATCTGCTCATCTGTTCTCCATTCGGCCACTGGGAACTGTGTTATGAAGTCCCTCCTAGACTTGCTCTGCTGAGCTGCAGTTTCCAAGGGGAAACCTCATGACTATCTGTTATTAAAATCGAGTGGGTGAAGGGCATTGCCGATTGTAAGACGTGGGCCCCCTGACTAGTCTCATGTAGGTGATTTGCTTTAGAATTCAAGGCAGAAACAAGCTTCCTTTTATCTGGGGAAGTGGACTGGCCACTGTAATGCGGAGTCTGTCTCCATGTTTGAGCTTGGCTGGAAGATTTTAAGCCTCCCCACCCTCCTCCCTTGTGGCCCACATCTGGGCCTGCTGATAACAAAGCCCCTCCTTTGGCATCTGCAAGAGAGTCAGACCACACCACCCCCCACCATGCTCTGGAACCTTCTCCTGGCCCCACCCCTAACCACGATGAAAGCGCAGGCCAGTCTCTTTCCTTGTTCACTCTGTCATTTCAGACCTGCTTGAGAGGTCTGCCTTCCTCTCCCCAAAGACCTTAATTTATAAAAGTAACAAATCTTTTCATACCCTCTTGGTGTGTGTGTGGCTTCATCAGTCTTGACATCCAACCAAATTTGGGGATGTAGAGGTGTCTCTCCTGCTTTGGCAAAGTAACTGTAACAGTTACTTTCTTTCTAAAGTGAGAACCAGGTAATGTCCATCTCTCTTTTGATTTTGACCAATTTAAATGCCAAGTAATTACAGCAGGCCAATGTAGTCTGTATATCTGTGGACACCTCCAACTCAGGCAGATGGGGCCTCATAGTTATGGAAATCAACTCCCAGACCTCACCGAGGCCCCTCTTTGTGCAACTCCTAGCACCCTGCACTCTCTGGTCATGGGAGGGTCTCCCAGTCTGACTCTCATGAGACCATAATCTTCACAAGGCAGGCATCTGCTCATCCTGTCCTCCACAACATCCCCAGCACTTAGCGCAGGGCAAGCACTTAGCAAACATTTGATCAATGAATGATTGAAAGAAAGAAATTTAGGTAGACAAGTAATGTGCATAAAAGCAGGGCAAAGATTAATAAATGTCACCAAAAAAAAAAGAAAGAAAAAAAGAGGTTTCTTCTCTAGCATACAAAGTGAGAGGTACCTAGTAGAAATCCTAACCTACCGCATCCTAATACGTGTCTGATTGCCTGGGCCCCATGCTACCCTACACTATCCCAGCCACCTGCATTGAAATACGAGAGCAAATCACAATTTACTTCCCCAAAGTTAAACTCCATTAAATATTAGTTTAATTTAATGTTTTACAGATTAATTTAAGATTAATTTATATCCAGGCGTTTGCATAGCCCAAGCAGTATCTCTCCTTTCTGTCATTTCTATCATCTCACAGACAACAGGAAAGGGAAAATGTATGGTTAAGAAGCACCAGGACAGAGTAAGTAGGGGGGGATTTAATTAAACGTTAAAGATATGTGTTACATATCTTTTCCTCAGATGTGAAAAAAAAAAGAAACCCATAAAATTTGCCAGTGAGTTGAGTTGTATGTATATCAGGAAATTCGATAAACAAAACTTTGCAGATATGAAAAATGGTACTTACAAACGGCTTGCACTAAAAATCTAATACTGTACTTAACCTAACATTTCCTTCCTAAGGCTAATAATGTGTACTTATGCCAAAGGAATTTTCTATCCCTTAATTTGTTTTCACAGAGAATAAAGAAAAAAAAGATTGTTTATTCATATTCAATACGTCTCTTTTTGTGCATGATCGTCTTTTCCAACATCATAGGATTTTAGAGTCCAGAAGACCTTAGGAGAGTGTCTACTCCCATGGAATTCACCCCCTTTTAACACAGTGCCCTTCTCTCAAATGAGATCTAATATAAAAATCAATGCTTAAAACAGCAAAACAATGTTAAACACACCAGCTTTTGGAGGATGGGAAATCTGGGCCATCTTCCAAGCACCCTCATTCTCAGGAGCTTCCCCCAACCAAGTACTTTGCCACCAGTCCCAAAGTTCTGCAAACACAGTGTGAAATTCACCAATTTAATTTACCCTCCTCATTTTACAGGTGAAAAAATTGAGGCAGGCAGGGCCAAGAGACAATCAGGTTGCACTGATAAACTAATAAAACCGAGAGTTAGACGCCCCCGCAACCTCCCCACAACTCACTGCTCCTCAGCTGCCCTGCACCACACCACTCAGGCTTCCTCATCCCGGAGACGTGACAACCAAACTGACCTTTGAGGCCTGGGAGAGGGTCTGACCAGGGGAAATGGCTACGAAACATGACCCTGTGAGCAGAGGAGCTCTGCATAATGGGACTGCCCGTTGGTGATTCTTTTCTAATCAGTAGCACCTTTGCATAGTTTTTTAAAAAAATCAAATCTTACCAAACTCTAAAGAACAAAGAAAAGTCTCCCTCCCCCCATCCCACAAAGGCCACATCTTAGAGATAATCACTTTAATCTTCACTGAACATATATAGAATTCTACTTCTGAATTTATCAATATTAGAATGAAAGATGAGAAATTTAAAACTTGCACTATATTGCACTTCTTTTCCCCTTGTAGAATGTTCTACATCAGCAGGGTTTTCAACATTTTTTCGTTTCTGTGATTGTGATTATAGTTACATTTTCTGTGCTCTGTTGATTCTTATGCATTTTCAGGGAACCTGTTTCTGTTTGTTTGCTTGGTTGGTTGGTTTTGTTTCTTTTTTCTCCCTCTTTTCTGGAAGCAATCAGGTGTTCTCTGTTCCCTTCCTGTTCTCAACTTTCACAGGTATATTTAGTTTTATGACTTTTATTTATTCATTATTTCTATACTTTTAATCAACAGATATGCTTTTCTGCCGTTCATTGAAATTGTCTTCCAGTTTTCTATTATCATTATCATTATTTTCCCAAATCTAATTAGGAACTCTAAGTAGTAGGCAGGATGCTGAACCTCTTAGGTCTACTTTTTATGTCTCATACCTTTTTTCTTATAATTTTCATCACATTGTCCTTTTTGTTCTATATCCTGGGAGAGATTTCTTTGATTTTGTCCTTCAGATTATCCGCTCAATCTTTACTCAATCATTTATTGAAATTGTTATTTCCTCAACCATTATTCTTCCCCAAATATCTCTACATTATAATAAACTGTTTGTTCTCTTTATGTATGTGCATCTTCTTAAATTTGTTAAGAATCCTCAGTTTTTAAAGTTGTTTTCTCTACCTTGAATTATCTCTTTTTCCCAGGTCAGAATTTTTCTATTCATCCTGATCCTCTCTGATGGTAGTGGTCTTAATTAAAAGCACAATGATCCTCAATTGCCAATGCATACCTGTGGTATCACGGTGCAGATGGAGCAATTATGGGAGCCGTCATTACTCCTGACTTGCCCTTCTCTCATGGAAGGGTGACTGCAGACTCTGTAAGTGGGTAACTGTGTCCAGAGGGAAGCTTCTCTGAGGAATGCCTCACAGGCACCCAAATAAGGAGAGTTTTCCCCAAGGCTGGAGAACCTTAGTGTCCTTCACTTTAGGTGGAGTTACCCTTTCTGCTTAATTTTTCTAGTGTCTGGCATGGCTGTCCTGACTTGCCCCAACTCTATTCTGCCTCCTACTGAAGTCCTCTTACCCACTCATAGATCCTTCTCAGGCAGATCACCCCATGTCTTTATGGTATGCTAGTCTGCTGCTAAAGCCACCACTCCACATGCTCAGTAAGTTCACAAAGTTAGAAGAGCCCTGTCACCCAGCTGTTTGGGATGCAATCCTTTCACTAAATACCCTGCAGACTGTTCCATGCTCCATTCCTGGTCCTGTTTCTGAGCTTCACTCTTCTCTGGAATGTCCTCAACTCTGGCTCTTACCTCCTCCAGTAAGCAGATCTTCCCTGTTATTCGCTCTCGATCTGATCTCATCTATTTTTGATCTGCCAGTATCTCCCCAAATGTTCTGGTTTGCTATCAGTTCCCTTTCCTTGGTTTCCAATATTCTTATAACTTTATTTACTTTTACTGATTATTTTTAAATGTCTTTCCAGTCACTTCAAGTGGACTTAGGAAAGGAGGGGGAAAGGATGTCTGTGCTCAGCTGCCCATCTTGAACCCTGTCTCAGTATTCTGAAATTCTCTGCTGGAATACAAAAAGCTTTCACAATTTTATGTAAAAATAACAAATGTGCCCAGGTACATGAAGTCAGGTACCTAGTGACTGGCCAGCTCTGGTGACAGGCGAGGAAGTCCGCCTGCAAACTATCATCAAGCAAACAGTCTTGATCACTCAGCAACCCCTCTACCTCCATACAGCTAAATTTCTCATCAAATGTGCCCCCTATAAAAATAAGGAAACCTGGCAAAATAAGGAGGAAGACCTAGAGGCTACAGCCTGACCAAAGTTCATGGAAACCAAAATACAATCACAAGGAAGCCTTACAAGAGGTAGAAATGGTATTGGCTAGATCAATATCTCATGTTGGCCCATGAGCCACATGAGGCTCTCAGAGCTGAAGTTATTCCCTTAAGGCTACACAGTATTCGGCCATATACTCAGGACTCGAATCCAGATTTTATTCTGTCCAGCTTATGGCTTTTCTACACTTCTAGTTGCTGCTGCTACTGCTCCTAGTGAACCAATAACGCAGAATATATCCTCTCTTTTTACCTTCAGCAATAAGTCTCTGTGCTTCCATTCATCCCTTTGTCACATAATTGCTCTCCACATAACACTCAACAAGGAGAGTTTACCTTGTCCTTGAAGTCTGAGATACCAGTTTTACCTTTTGCAATGAAAGAAAGTAATATTACCACTGATTACAGTTCAAGTGAATTCAACAAATATTAACCAGCTAGAAAATGGAAAGCATTGTACTAAACATTACAGGAAATGCCAGAATGAGTAGAGACAGTGAAGAGAATCCAAAGAGGGACAAAGAAGAATGGCCAGGTATGGCCACTTATACAATTCCTTTAGAGAACAGTGGAGGAAGAAGTGTGGAAGACATTGCAAGTGTCCAGCAGTATCCAGTCTTCTCCCGCTTCAGGCACTTCTCCCCACCTTGCAGTTAGGTAGACCCAGGTGACTAGCTCTAACCAATGGACTACAGATACAAATGGCATTTGTCACAAGAGAAGAAAGGACCACAAGTGATTCTCCTGATTTCTTTTCCTGCTGTGGCAATGAAGGGACCACGTGTTCCAACAGTTCACCTACAAAGTGTGGGAGCCTCTCTGAGCCTGGGGTCCCCAGGACTGGGTGGAGCACAGCCTCCTGTCAACTCACATGGGACATGTAGCATGAGCCAGAAATAAATGTTTGTTCTGTTAAGCCATTGAATTTTAATAACCAGAGCATAATCTAGTCTATCCCAATCAACAAAAAGAGCCAGTTAAAGAAGCTGAAAATGAGAAGAGAGAGAAATGAGAAGATAGCATGGATTTTGGATGTGGCCGGCGCCTGTGCACACAATAAGCACCAGCATGAAATAGCTGCTGGCCTGGTCTTCCAGTCCAGCACCAAGCCCCTCCCCGCTTCCCTTTACAAGAAGCCTCCTGACTTAGAAACAACTTTCCGGCTTCTGCATCGGCGCAGTTCTCTACCCACTTACATCAATCTAATGGTTCCTCCCCGCTGTACATTTCGTGCCCAACAACTAATTTAAACTCTCGCAAACCCTTTGTTGCTGCTGTCCCCCATTTTCAGGGCTGCCCCGGGCTGTTCCCCACTTTGAGTGCAGCCCAGCAGATTCTTTTCCTTTAATAAAGCCTGGACAGTACCCAGCATCTCAGCTCACTTTCTTTCAGATAGCAAGAAAAGGCGTCATGTGATCATGGAAGTCAAAGAAGAGGGAGTAGAGAGGGATTTGTTGCAAACATAAGAAAAACTCACTAGGACTTTGAACCTCGATGACAGTCATTTCATCAACCCTTCGTTCTTAAATACAGCTTTGCTCTGCTTCAACAATTTCCTTGGATCAGAAAAGCACGTAGAGAAACAGCTCATCACAAAAGTATAAATCTGAAATGTAAAAACCAAATGCATTTTACAATCAGACCACAATATTTACATGATGTAAAATATTAAATAAACAAACCATTAGAATAGTCCTATTGAATTGAGCAAATGGAATCCAATAGAACAGCTGTTAATCTCCCCCATAAAGAGAAACCTTGATGACTCATTTAGAGCTTCATAAATTGTAGCCTTTCTCCTGTTTCTTATAAATAGGATTTTTCCATACAGTCTGTTATTTAGTGTATATTGTTAGACTTCATATTTACTCATATATTGTTAACAGTGCAAGATCCTACCTGCCCATTCTGTCTCCTAGATATGGAAGCTTCCCTGACTCCCTAAGTGCCATGCATCTAATCCAAGCAAATCCACTAAAAGTAGGCTGCAAAATGCAGGCATATTAGTGACAATCAATCTAATTCCTCCTATTTATTTCTTCATAGGCCCAAATCCAGGATAGCATGCTTTTTAAAAATATATTTATTATGCATTACAGAAGAATCATAAGAATGTTATTTTTAAGAAATAAAACATTACCAAAACAGTTGAAAGATTGTGTGTATTCCTCTGCAATTGCATCCTTCTCCTTTCCTTTGCTTGAGATAATTGCTTCTTCATATTAGCTTTATCTGTTTAATTCCTTATCTTAGTGACAATTCAGAAGAAACACCTTCTGCCCTTGTTCTCCAGCACCCTGAAGGGTTCACTGGATTGCTCCTTCCTCTGATTTGGACTTTCCAAGGAGTCTTAAGTGAGAGAGTCCTTGTTTTATTCCCAGACTTGTGATACCTCTACCAACCAGGCAGGCACCTTGCCAAGAGGAAGAAGAGGATTTGTACACTGTCCTTCTCTTTATTACAACATAAATAATATGGTAAAGGTTGAAGGTCAGTAATACTTCTGAGTCTTTTAATTAATCTGAAATTGAGTGGAAAGAAAAGAGAAAAGAAAAATATCTGTAGCAGGTCTACCATACCCTCATTATTCATTTTAGAGCTTGTAGATAGACTCCAGAAAGATTTACAGTGTTTTCAGGGATTCAGAGTTGAAAAATCCAACCCACTGCCACAAAACCATAAAGAACTTTTGCTATTTAGACCAGAATAAGAACTGGAAAGTGAGATGTTAAAGATCTCATGCTGAAACTTCTATATCTAGATCTTTAAAACTTTTGAGTTTTTCACTCTAACCACATGCAGCCAAGGCAGGAACACAGTTCTTTAAGAAGGCGTTGACCAGATGAATGCAAACAGAATCGTGCCTCCTCCAATCTCCCATGTTTTTCCTAGAGATGTGTGTAATGATAGAGTTAGAATCAGTGAAATTAACAGAATTTCTTATATTTTTCAATTGATACAAACACATTGGGGGGAAATTGGCATCAGCTAGTAAATTTGAACTTGCACATACAACCCAGTAATTCTAACCCTATACCTAGGGGTATACCCTGGTATGTACCCAAAGTGTATATACATAACTTTTGCACAACTAGGAGATATTTGCAAAAATGTTCATGGCAGCATTGTTTGTGAGAGCAAAAACTTGAAACTACTAAAATCCACAAACAGGAAACTGAATAAATTTTGGAATATTCGTACCTAGATTGTAATACACATAAAAATGAATAAACCATAGTTATACATGTGAACATGGATCATTTCATAAGCAAACAAAAAAAAAGACAGGTAAAAAAATAATACATAGAGGGTAATTTTATTTATATAAAGGTCAAACCCGGGAAAAAACAAGCAATACATTGTTTGAGGTTACATACGATCACATAGAGGAAAACAATAAAGAGAAGCAGGAGAATAATTCACACAAAATTCATTACAGTGGCTAATTAGGAAATGAGGAAAGAGAAGAATGGGATTTTGGAGGGGGAGAGAATAGGCTTCAAAAGAACTGCTAATTTTCTATTTCTTACTTTGGGTAATGGGCATATTCGTTATTAGTCCTTAGCCATACATATGTTACGTCTACAGTCATGTGTCACTAAAGGACAGGGATACATTCTGAAGAATGTGTTGTTAAGCAATTTCATTTCTGTGTAAACATCATAGAATGTACTTGCACAAACCTAGATGGTGCAGCCTAATACACACCTCCAGCTCCATTATCATCTTAGGGGACGACCATCGATATGTGGTCTATCATTGACTGAAACATGGTTAAGCGGCATATGACAGTACTATAAAAATTACTAAATTTAGTGGCATAAGAATTCCTGTTTAAAATGTATATTCACAAGCCTAACTCTCAGGGAATCTGTTTCAGTGTGTCTTTCGGGCAAGGGGGGACCTCAGGTTCAACTTTTTTTAATGAACATTCTGGGTGAACCTGCAAGTGGTCCATGCAGGTGCATGGACTACTCTATGACAAGCACTAGATTATTCTTCCTAAGTTATTGAGTTTTTATATCAGAGGTTTACAGGCTTTCTTTTTCAAGTGAAATCTTGTATCAAACCCCAGTGTGTCAAAAGGATCAGAACAAAGGAATTCTGGTTAAAGTTGGAGAGGAGGCTCCAAGACTTGTTTATCAGGCCTCCTTCTCCCAACCTGCAACAGCAGGCTTGGAAGCTACTCCAGAAGTCCATAACTTTACAATCAATGTCAAAGAAACCCCCAGTGTCAATCCCATTGAATATATTTCAAAACAAAAAAGAAATAACTATGTAGGATTTACTATAAGGCAAAGGAAAGCTGGGATATAAACCGTGGATACATTTTAACTAGAATTTGTAAATGTGTATGCTAGCGTGACTTGAATATGCACACATAATTTGCATATGTAAAAATACAATGTCTAGCACATAGTAGGTATGTAATGTAGTTTAAGTACCTGATTCATTCAGACTATGCATAAAATTTGGATAAAATGGGATATAAGGCAGAGTCTTGCTACTCCGTGATTCTAAGTTTCGAGTGCAATTCACAACATAGTAATAGCCGCAATTTTTTCCACTGGAATGCTTCAAGACAACAAAAGTAATGGATTTGTTAAGTTACCCATAGCAAACCACAGCACCCTGAACACCTGCTGAAAGAAAGAATTTTCTAGTTACAAATGTAGTTTGAACATGCTGTCTGGAGCAGATCTCCTCTGCATGAAGCATGTAGCCAAAGTGAGAATGGAATGGAATGGAATATTCAAATAGGAAAAAAATAGGTGGGTGGCTACATATTGGTGTAAACGGAACATCATGTAGAGAAATGTGTTCTTTCTTTCTGATTTACATTTTATACACAAATTCTATAATTAATACTACGCCATAAGCAAGATTTCATGAAATGGCTTTGAGAACAATTAGCTAAATTTTTGTCACATACAGAGCTCCTCCCCACTAAATAGTGGCCAATACTCATAGTATCCACAATGGCAAAAGAGCACAAAAGTTGGTATTCTGGGTGAAAACTCTTCTCCTCATATGCTCATTGGTTTCTGATGATTCTCTTGGCTTTCATTCAAGAGAAGCTGGCATGGGCTGTTGCCTAGCAACAGCAGGCGGTACACGTTCCTACTAGCCCATAGCAACACTGTCTCTCTGGACATCATGCCATTCAGCATCAGGGTTTTGTAAATGATGACAATCTCTCAAGAACTTTTCTTCCTGCCCTCTAAATAAGTGCTTGAAGAAGGCTATCTTAATACTCAGCTCTTATCAGAAACATTGCACTTGGCTTTACAAAGACCAGGGAAATAAGAAGAGACATTCATTGTCAACATCCAGTGTCTCTGACCACTGGCAGAGAAAGCAATATAATCGTACATCTTATTGAGAACGGCAATGTATTTTCTTTGAATGAACTGTGGCTATTTAATGACATCTATACATTCAACAAATATTTAATTAATGTCTTCTATGTGCTGACATAATACACATAAAACACATAAGTGTTTGGGATATGGTATTTTAAACAAGACAGCCACTGTCCGTATTTTCATGGAACTTACATGCCTGTTCTTTAATCTCCCTGCAGACTAAATGTTCATCCATGAAAACACACTCCAAATCCTGGTGTTTTCCAGCTGAAAGAGAGGTCCTACTTTTTTTAACCAATAAATAATTTCAAGCCTAATTTAGATGACTAAAGTCATCTAGTTGGTCAGGGCCAGCAGAATCCAAGTTAGTAAGCCCAAAAAATCAAGTGAGATGACCAGGAATCCTATCTGTGTGAGATATCATGCCCAATAGAAACGATAGGATTTATTATGTCACAGGATTAAGATTCTTTGAATCAAAAATGGGGGATGAAGCTTTTCAAAGAAAGTGTCTTCAGAAGTCCAGAAACTAACTAGGAGGGTAAAAGAGAGTTAAAGAGCTGTGCCCGTTCCAGGATACAGGTTCAAAGATGCCTATTGAATGCACTGGGAGTTTCTTCAAACATCCTCTAACCCATCCAGTGAGGAATGTGTTCTAAAATCCTCAACATAAGTAGGACCAAGAGAGCATGACAATTGTTCTAAAGTCCAAAAGAGCTCTAGCTACTTAAGTCTCCCTAGTGAGCCATATCACTTAGGGATAAAACTCCTCCAACTTGAGGAAAAGCACGACGAAGCTACCAGCAAATGTTTGGGAGTAGAAAATAGTGATAATACGAAAGAATCAACAATAATTGAATAAAAGCATGAGTTACAACCATAGTAAAAGGGCAGGGGCCACTGGGTGGGTCGAAGAGAATTAAGGCCAAACACCTAGTGATTGTTTTAGCTTATGTGACCTGATTTTCACTGGAAATACATAGACAGAACTTGAGAAAGTAGCATGGTCCCCAAGTTAATCTAAATATGAACCATCCACTATTTAAATTTTTTCACAAAGGAAACCTAAATCCAAAGAGCCCACCCGCTCATGAAAGTCAGAAAGGCATTTTTAGGGCCCTTTGACTATGTCAGACCAGAAATGGAGGAGATATCTTTTAAAAGTTTCAGAAAAGGGGGACAGAGAGAATTTCACCAGAAAATTGTACCATGAAGAGATTTCTTTGGACACATCCTAACCTGATTTCTCATCTTGCTCAATCCCTGCTGGATGCTCTCTCCCCCAAATGTTTTTAACTGGAAAATAAAAATGCAATACAAAGTTCTCAATCTTTTTTTCCCCTTCAGAAAGAAGACATAGTAGTGATAGAAAAACAGTCTCATCCTTATGCTTACATGATGAACAATTCCTAAAAAAAAAAAGAGAGAAAGATATTGAAAAAGAGAGAAAAAAGTCAAGGAGAACACTAGTTTTCATGGCTTACATATACTCAGCTTTACCCCCTCTCATGGCTCCCATTGCTTATGCCACCTCAGGCTGAAAGTAAAACCAAGACAACGCAAACATTCATTATTTTTTGTAGTGACTTACTTCAAACAAACTCTCAAGAATACAACATGTCCCTATGCCAAACTGGTAATCCACTTCAAATGAAATTTGCCCAATTTGGTGGGTCACCATTACATTGAGTGCTCTGAATTTTCTTTTTTCAAATCCTATGTTAAAATCACATGCTTAGACAACACTCCACATTAACCTTATCATAGAAATGCCTGGTCCTGATCAACCACATGGATCCAGGACAAAGGACACAGGTCAGTGCAGTCATGATCAACGCTGCAGACCAAGCCATCACCAGTCCTCCCTCAACCTCCTCCTGGGCAGCCCAACCCTACTTACATTTCTCTGGATGGCAAGCAACAGATACTAATTTGGGTTCTATTAAGCTATATTAAGCACTAACAAAAAAGGAAATAGAATGTACTACAAGGATATTGGGGTTTCTCACAGAATTGAAGGAAGAGTCACAGGAAAGGAGGGATCCAGATCAGGGCCCAGGCCTCGGTCGCAGAAGTTTGGGAAGTTTGTCTCTAACAAGCAGCCATAAAGAAGAAAACACTTCCCAGGCTGCAATTCTTTCTACTCAGCCAGCATGGTCAGCTGTCCATTGCTTAAGTTACTGGCTACCACCACAAAAACTGCAAAATTCTCATCTCCAACACACCCTACGTCACTCATCACCCTCTAGCTACAGGACACATCAGCAGAGAATTTCTTAGTTTTAAGGCCCCTGTGCATCTGTCTCCCTCATCCCCCTCACTGATGGAGCAGTCTTCTGTATACTGGACTGCCTGAAACCACAGGGTTCTGTGGGGTGTGACAGCCAAATCGCTCTTGCTAACTGAAAGCAAGAGGCCTCTTCCAGCAGGAGGGGCCACTGGGTCACCCTCTCAAACCCCCCCAGCTCTGAACACTCCTGCCAGGCCAGGCCCTGATGTAGCCCAGCCTTTGCTCTCTATGGAATTTTGTGGTTTTCTAACACACTTACAATGGCTATCGCATTTTTAAGAAATATTTCCCACTGATGTGACCTCATTGGTGAGGCATTTTCCCGCCCCACAGCCCAGACCCCCATGAGGCTGGGGTTGAGAAGAGAGCTGAGAGAAGGCACCTCCAGAGCGAAGAACAAATGGGAGGAGACCCCACTGTCCCAGCCCAGGAGGGGGTGGGGACAGGGAGGAGCTTGGGGGAGGGACGATTCGCGAGTGTCCTGACTCATGTCCAATGCCACTCTGGTTAGTAAAGGCAAAAATCAGAACAGGAGGCAATTTCCATTTTCTGTTTAGGACTTTGAGAGGAGACAGCACCACTGGGTAAGGAGAAAATCAGTGAGGGTGTAATGGGTTGAATTATGTCTCCCCAAAACTCCCTGAAGCTTGAATTGTGTCCCCCAAGTTTTGCATATTAGAAACTTAGCCCCCACTGTGACTGTTAAGAAGGTGGGAAATCCTATTATGGTAACTGAAAGGTGGAGCCTTTAAGAGGTGATTGGACTGTAGGACCATTCAGTAGTGAATGGATTAATAATGGTGATCAGTGGCATGGTTCTGAGGGCTTTAAAAGAAGAGGAGAGTCTGTCTTTCTCTCTCTCTGCTCTCTTTGCTTCCACCATCTTGGAATGTGAGACCCCTGAGTCACTGTCACCACCACCAGATGGACTTTGGACTTCCCAGCCTCAGAAACTGTAAGCAATAAATTTCATTTTCTTTGTAATTATCCAGTTGTGTGTATTTTGTTTTAAGCAACAAAAATGGACTAATACAGAGGGCCTGGCTCTCATGGCTGCCCACAGCTGCTGTGCTCTGAGGAGGCAGTCAGAAGTTAGCAGATAGCACTGTGTGACAAGCTTGTGGAGGGGAGCAACAGGAAGATGAGTGGGCCATGACTGAAGGGAGGGAGAGGCAGAGCTCCAGAGAACACCGAGAGGTGCAGGGGGCCTGAGTTGGCAGGGGCAGCCCCAGGCCCTGACCAGCCAGGGGGACAGACTGTGAGTTCAGCCACTGATGCCAGAGGATATGACTGCCACAAAGGCTGGCATAGGAGTGCACCTGCTGGAGGGCACACACTCACACCCCTTCTGATCTGATCCTGCCTAACTATACAACCTGGACCCCACCCACTGACAACCAGAGGCCCGTGTACTCTATGCTCCAGCCATAACGGACCTGTTGACCACTTGCAGTTCCCCAAAGGTGACAGTTTGCACTGCAGTTGTGCTTTGTGTATTCTTTATCCTCTCATCCTCATGGTAAACTCAATTCTACAAGACCTAACCTGAACATCTGTGTCCCTGCAAAATTCTTATGTTGAAGCCCTGATATGATGGTGTGAGGAGGTGAGGCTGTGGAGAAGTAATTAGGTCATGAGGTTGGAGACCCCATGATGGGATTAGTGCCCTTATAAGAGGAAGACGTTCTCTCTGTTCTCCACCAAGTGAGGATACAAGGAGATGATGGCTGTCTGCAAACCAGGAAGCCAGCCCTCACCAGATAGTGGATCTGCTGGCACCTTGATCTTGGACTTCCCAGCCTCCAGACCTGTGAGAAAAAAGTCTCTATGGTAATTTGGTATTGCAGCCCAGATGGACTAAAAACTAACCCTAGCCTCTCCATCCATGAAGACATGGAGGCACTGATTCCCAGGCCTCTGTATTTTCACTCCATCTTGTGTATCTCTATGGTAGTACTCATCAGGTTTTGGTTTTTTGTCTTTACCCCCCATCAGACTGAAAACCTCATCTTATTCATTTCTGCACTTCCAGCTATGGGCACAGTGCCTAGTTAAGAGTAGGCACTCAATAGCCATTTGTTAAGTGAAAATGTAGAAACTGACATATTGAAACAGTAACTTTTCTGTTAAATAGTACAAAAAATGCTTTTGTTAAGACTTACTTTATGCCAGGCACTATACTACAGACTTTTATATACACAATCTCATTTCATCCTCTCCCCAATCCTGCAGAGCGTATGTTGTCATTGTCACTGTACAAATGAGTAATCCAAGGCTCAAGAAAGATGAAAGGACTCACCCAAGATCACATGTCTAAAAAGTGAAGGGCCAGGGCTAGAATCCATGTCTTACAACTCCACCAGGATTTCACAATACGAGAATTTCTAAAGAGCATTCTATAATGTACTCTACTCCCTGTAGAGAGGTTAATATGCAGTAAAAAATGACACCACATACACTATGATTTATATTTTACTTTAACATCTTTTCATATGTTGTAACTTAACAGCATCAATTCACATTAGTCACTTAAATTTTCTCTCCTAGTGGGTAGCTGATGGGGTAAGGAAGGGATCTGAAGGCATGGCGTTAATATCCCCTACCTTGTCACCAGCATTCGATACTATGCAATAGTTGTTGGGTCTCCACATGACCGTGCTCAAAAGAAGAAATGTTGTAGGAGTCAACTGCAAGGCAGCAGCTACAAGGAGTGAGAACAGGAGGGTGACTTGAGCAAAACCAAGAGAAGTGTTTTAATGATGGATACATTTTTAAATGAGACGAGCTTTCCTCAAGCCCTAATGGGTGTTTCTTTGAGCTATCACCGTGAGTTATGGGTTTGACAAAGTCTTTCCCCACAACATTGAAGCATTAGGAGGTTGTCAGAAAATGCACACTTGTGGTGGAGATCTGCTTTTGAAGTTGTACAGAATTACCAATTAATGAGTTCTCACATTATTCTTTTATAGCAGGGTGTATCTGGATGAGACTCTAGCACAAAGGAACCCTGATTTGTATATCATTAATTGAAACTTTCAGAGACATTTCTGGTCTCACAGTCACCTACTCTGTTTCACTTTGTATTCTGGAGAACAATTAACTTCAATTAATAGGCTGATTAGCAAAATTGTTTGTTCTTCTCAAGTGGCTTCCTTCGTTACTGCAGATGCATCACATCCTCTAGGCAGGGCCATAAAGCATGTGGGTGGGCTGTCTGTCTGTCTGTCATACCTCTGCCCACATGCCCAGCAATGGGCAGACAGAGTTGTAGAATGGATCATAAGTTCTGGAAATGAGTTTCTTGGTAGCAAAAAAGATCTCAGAAGAGAAAGACAGTGGTTAATACATAATAATCAGAGGATCAGCTTGGTATCTGACACATAGTAGATGCTTTAAAAATATTTTTCAAATAAATAATGCTGTTAGTAAATCCTCCACCTTGACAACAGTTACAGTACTCTTCAATTTATTGTGCAGTTCTCACATGAGACAGATTATAGAGAATGATTCACTATTGTTCGGAAAAACTTTTTAATTTGCCTTAAAGTACAGAGTATAATATAACAAATATCCATAGTCCCACCACTTATAATTAATCAGTGTTAATAGTTTGTCACAATTAATATTTTTAATAAAAGAAAGAATGGTAACTAACATTTAGTTAGTTAGAAGATTAACCATGTATGGGCAGTATTCCAAGTCCTTTACATACATTAATTGGATTAAATCTTACAAAACCCAATGAGACAGGTTATTATCCCAATTTTACAGAGAGGAATCTGAGGTATAGAATTTTAAACATGTGCCAAGTCACAGCTTTAAAGAGCTGCATTAGTTTTCTAAAGCTGCCATAACAAAGTACCACAGACTAGGTGACTTACACAACAGAATTTATTTTCTCACAATTCTGCAGGCTATAAGTTTGAGATAAAGATATTGGCAGGGTTGGTTTCTTCCAAGGCCTCTCTTCCTGGTATGTAAATGGCTGTCTTCTCCCTGTGTCTTTATGTTTTCTTCCCTCTGTACCAGTCTGTGTCCTAATCTCCTCTCCTTATAAGAACACCAGTCATCTTGGATTAGGGCCCACCCAATGACCTCATTGTAACTTCACTAGAGCATTATTCACAGTAGCCAAGGTATGGAAACAACCTAAATGCCCACTAACAGAAGAATGGATAAAAAAATCATGATACACACACACACACACACACACACACACACACACACACAATGGAATGAATATTATTCAGCCTTATAGAAGAAGGAGATCCTGCCATTTGTGACAACATGATAAACCTGGAAGACATTATGCCAAGTGAAATAAGCCAAACGTACAAAAATAGTAATCTCACTTATATGTGGAATCTGAAAAAGTTGACTACACAGAAACAAAGCAAAACAGTGTTTTCAGGAGTGGTGAGGTGGGGAAATGGGGAGATGTTGGTCAAAGGGTACAAAGTTGCAGTCACGTGGGATGGAAAAGGCTAGAGATCTGATGTACAGCATGAGGACTAGAGTTGCTAAGTCTGCATTTGTATAATTGAAATTTGCAAAGAGAGTAGATTTCAGGTGCTCTCACCACACACACACACACACACACACACACACACACACACACTCACACACACAAACGTAACTCTGTGAAGAAGTGGATATGTTAATTTGCTTGACTGCAGTAATCACTTCGCTAGGTATATGTACATCAAACGTTGTGTTGTAAACCTTAAATATACACAATTTTTAAAAAACTTTAAAAGAGAAGATTCTATCACCATATACTTTTATGTACTGAGGAACTGGGGACTTCAACATAGGAATTGTGGGGTGGGACACGGTTCAGCCCATTACAGAGGCAGAGCTGGCATTCAGGAAGCTGGGACCCAAAGCTGTGTCCTTGACATCCACAACAACTGCCTCTGATAACAGTAAAGTTCCCATAACCCCCTATCCCAAATCCAGTCTCCCCACCCACTCTGCGCAGAACCAACACCGTCACAAAGTTTATCTTTCTTTCAGACATTGCCCCTCATAAGCCTACATAACACACACTCTCAGTCTTATGTTTCTTTAACCAAGTACTAAGTTTAAACTATCTTTACCCTTCTCCCAAACAAGACAAGAATCTTAAAACATTTTAACTTCTCTCCAAATAGCATCACATGCTCACACATTTCATGCTATTGGTGTCTGGTATCTTAACTGTCATTTTAACCCCCACCCACTCCCCAACTAGTTAATAGTGCCACTGTTTATTAGCCAATATGTACTTAGGCTTACCACCATGTTTGATTGATTTCACTGCTCACAATTTCTTCCTGCATTTGAGTTCATTTCCTTCTTTGATAGAGTCTGGGTGACCATTTCTCTCAATGAGGGTCTGAAAGTAGGAATGCGCTTTGTCCGTATACATCTGGAAATGTCTGTATCACTCTTACTTGTTTTTAGTTTCAAGTTATTTTCCCTCAGTGCTTTGAGATAAGAATCAATTATTTTCTAGTGTCTATTGTTCCTGGCAATTACCCCCCAGTAATTCTAATAGTCATTTGTTTCCAAGTTCCAAATAACCGGTCTTTTCTCTTCTTGGCATCTTTCAACATTTTCCTCTTTTTCCTTAAAGTTCTGCAGCTTTACTGTGATGTGTCTACATGTGGATTTGTTTCTATGTACTCTGTTTGAGGTCTTCCTTCCATTTCAGAAAACTGTCAGTCATAACTTCCTCAAATACTGCCTCTCTTCCATCCTTTTGATTTTATCATTCCAGATGTCCTAATAGGAAAAGTTGTAGCTTTTCAAAGTGTCTTCCATATCTTCTCTGTCTCAATATCTTTGTTTTTTCCAACCCCTTATGTCTCAAAGGTGATTTCTGGGTGATTTTCCTGACTCTATTGCCTACTTTACTTCACTAGTCTTCCCTTTTCTTGTATCTAGACTATGACACGGTGAGGGTAGACTTTGTTGTTGTTATTGTTTTGATGACGATGACAACATTTTTCATTTACAGAATTTCTACTTTTTTCATGCCTGCTCTTTGTTTCTAATTGTAGTTCTTCACTTACAAATGTGACTACTTCCCTTATCTCCTTGAAAATTTTAATTGCTTAAGTTTCTTTCATATTGTCTTTCATTTGTAGTGCCTGGGATGTAACCATTTGTTGCTTCTTGCCACAGTCTCTCAATGTTAGCTTCCCTCATGCACTGAGACTTGTGGGCTTTGCTATTTTTTCCTCGGTGGATTCATCGCATTTGTTGGGAATTATCTTCTGCAAGAGTTAAACACTTGTCCTGGACTGTAGAGGTTATTTCATGATTTCCTCTGCTACAGCTCATGTGTTCAGGAGGGATTTTACTTTTGTTTCTGAATAAAGTTGTGGGTAGATTCTGGCCCACATTCTAAGGTTGCAGGAGTCTCAGTGTATCAGGGCTGTCTCAGTTCTACCCAAAGTCTGAGTTGAGGAGGCGGCTTCTTGTTTATACAGGGAGCCATGTTCAAGCTCCAACACTGCAAACAGGGCTCATAACCTGATTGCTTAGCCCTACATTGGAGTTCCAAGTACATGTTCAGCTTGACTTTTCCTGTATGCCGCACAGCATCAACTCCCTCTTAATGTTATTGGTTTCTGCCACCTGGAAATTTGCTTTGAATTTTGCTGCTGCTTCTTCTTATCATTATTATTACTATTATTTCTAGAGTGAAAGGAAGATTTTCTATGTTAGCCCAGATCATTGCCTTGTTGCTGAACCCATCCAAATTATATTATTAGAGAAAACAGGGGCATTATATGACAGTCAGGCAAAGTAGAAACTGGGAAGAAAAGGAGAAACCTTTAATAACGTGTATAAACAATGAATGTCTAAAAAAGATGCCACATGAAACTTTCATTTTACAAATGAAGCTCTGTGATCACATTTCCCAAACACAAAGAGAAAAAAAAGGTGGCTAAAACATTAGTTCAAGCACAAAGCTTTAAGTATACTGAAAAGCATATAAATAAAACAGGTTTCAACTATGGGAAATCCAGCAAGTCAATTAAGTTGATCTGGTAACCCTATTTAAGCATAGCATGAGTTTAGAAAGAATATAAATTTATGATATCAGAATAAAAAAGGACGTACAAATGGTATTTTGCTTTAAAACTAGGATAAAAGTTCATATTTTCTACAACATAGCTATCAACTCTAGGGCAGTTATGTTGCATTTTGCTTTGTTTTGTATTGCTTTTTTAGAAGTAATCTCATAGCACATTCAGAACACTAAGAAACAGTTCGTTCTTTTAACAAATATTTATTAAACTCCTCTGAGGTGCACACACCCTGCACACACTCTGGAGGCCTTGTACCCTGGAGGCCTAGGGCAGAAGACGAAATCTCTGACCTGCCAAAGCGTACAATCTATTGAGGTACAAGACATATAGACACGCCATATGAAAGTAAAAATAAAAAAATCACAAACTGTTAATCCCAATGTCAGTCCTTCTGACAAACTTGTGCTATGAGAATCTCTAGGAAGGAAAGCTCAATAGCTATTTCCTTGAAGAACTCAGACTTTGAAAGAAACCCTATATACCAGAAAACTTCTAAACCCCAAAAGAAAAAGACAAGGTGTTACACTCCACAGTTGTTTCTGACCCTCTTTCTCTGCCCCATGTCTCCCATAGCTCATGTTAAGAGAATAAAACAAGAATTTTCTTAAAAGGCACAAGTTCTTTCAAAACTCCTTACTTTCCAGCATCCTGTGCTAGGCTAACAACATTTCAAAGAGGTTCATTCATAAAGTCTATAACATTGTAGTGAAATGTTTTCCCCAGATGCAACAAGAACCACAAAAAAGTCCAATCTTTTTCAGGTGGTCATTTTTAAAGAAGCTCATAGATTATCTCTTGTATGCCTTGCGTTCACTGAGAATTTATACTAAGAATGGTGATACAGCAAAGCAAAGCATTTCCCCAAAATGGTAATGAAGTGCAGCCAAAATAGAGATAATTATTTTAATTAATGGTAATGATTTTAACGGTTGAACATTTTAACTAATTAATTATGATTGATTGCTTGTTACTAATCAAGGAATATGATTCAAAGTTGTAATTGAAAAACCAGGAGCAATAGGTTCCGCAGAGAGCATATCACAACCCTACTGAGATCAGGGCATTATTTTTGCCTTGAAAATTGCTTTCTGGATCATTCCAGTTCTTTTTCTTTCATATGTTTCTTTAGATAAACTGGTAGGACATTGGTTTTAATTTTACGTTTAGAATTCTTTATCCGAAATGGGAACAGAATGTAAAATGTGAATATATTTGAAGAAATGTATGCATTATTTTTATAGCTATAGCTTTTAACACTATATTATTCATCTAGATTTTATTCTTGTTCGCCTTCAAGTCTAAGCTTTCTCTCTTTAGATAAAGACTTTGGATACAAGAAGCTACTCAATTAGAATGTTCAGACAGTGTGAAATTTTTTATTTTAATAAGCATACTGACTGAGGATTAGTTACATAATTTACATGTAGTACTTTGGACATTGGATTGTTAAGCCTTTTAAAATATGACAAACTGAAAACATCTTATAGAGGACTCCCAAGACCAGTGAGATAAGCTTCTTTTCACTCTTTAGTCTATTCCTCTAATGGAGGCAAATCAGAATCTCAACTAACCCTTTAATTTATCTTGTGATTCTTTAGTAATTGGTTCTGCATCAGTAAGTGTTACCTTACAGTGGTAAGGTGGTCCTTTTCATCCTGGATAATCCTTTTACCATAAGGAAAATGCCACATTGTCCCACTTCTGTTTTGTAGACAGAGAGGAAGGGGCAGGGGGACAGAGTGATAACAAGGCATGTTGAGTTTGGAGGAGGGAAGAAAGTCAGCATAGCTGTGGGGCAGAGAGAGTGTGAAGATAGGACAGTGGCAAGAAATGAGGTCAGAGGGTAGACGGAAGCCAGTGGAAAGTCTCTTGTTTGTCACAGTAAATAATGGAGATCGCTAAGGATGCAATGGCATAATGAAATGTATTGTAAGGAACATCAATCTAGAGCACCACTGGAAGATTGATGGGAATGAGGAGAGAAACCAGGAAGAAAGTTGTTCTATGGTCTGGATGACAGACAATGAAAGCCTGGACAATGACAGGAGCCATTTCGAGAATTGAATTGCCTGGATTTGGTGAACAATAAACCGTGTGTATGCAATTAACAGTTAAAGGTATGATGATTATGGACCAAGTTCTAAATTGAGGGAGAAAACTAATCTCAGTTTGTGACATGTTAAAATCAAGATGCCGCAGACACTCTGGTTACTTCATGTTGTATTCACTTCTTTCCACCTACCCCACCCAACAACTGCATGCAGCCTGTTGTCCACAGCCATGGTCTCCAGAACATGTGTCTAGCTTTCAGACCAGACTTCACCCAAAGACACAGCCAGATTCTAACACTAGAGGAGGTAAGTCTAGGAGCAGAGTCTGTGCCACTGACTGGCATGAGAGCAAATGCACAGAAGGGTGCCAACATTGGACTATTTTTCTACATATCATGGTCTAATCACCAGCATGTTGAGGCCCAGAAGACTAAGCTCAGAGTTTCTGTAGTACTATAGACAGGATTGAACCTAGGGCCTCCGAGATCATGGAGTCTGCCGTTAGGAGTCAAGTGACTTAAATGGGAAGAGATGAGAGCTATAGAAGGTGGAAACCAGGTAATTCCCTCAAAATGTTTTGATCCTAGCAGCATTTGCAAACATTTCTCCTTTTCATAATCCTGTGCTGAAACTCCGGAGGCATAGTAATATCTATATTCCCCTCAGGTATTATCAAGGTTAATGTGCACTGTTTGTATTTCAGCCAAGGAAATTTTTTCAAAATCAAGGGGGAAGTGAACACAGAGATGAAGGAATAATAATATTCAGATCGTCAGGTCTTTTCATCTTATCTTATTGCAGATTGTCCACTCAGGAGCTTACCCTTGGACATTTTTCATCTCAGGTCAGACTTCCTTCTGCCATTTGGCATTCTCCCAGGCACCAATTCTTTCTATCAGTCAGTGGAAACATTCGCCAAGCATAATTAGGAAAGCAAATCTGCTGTAGAAATTGTCATGGCTTTATTTAGATTTAGCCAATGTTAAGCAATAAATAATTAATTTTCTTTTCCTTAAGTTTAAAAACAAATAGCAGACTAATCACATGCACACATCTAAACTGTGTCTAAATCAAACCACTGCAGCTTGTTTTTCTGATAATAACGCACTCAATTATGTTCTCATTTTAGTACTAAGAAATGAGCTTTAGGGTAGGAAGAAAGAAGGAGCACAAAGATTGAAGGGAAAAGCAGAAAAGAATAGCAACAGAGGCCACCGTGAATCACAAAATTCTCATATAATCTAAGTATTCAGCTGCAAAACAAAATTCACTGGTTGTATTGGTTTGCAGAATTGTCAAGTCTGTTTTGCCAGAATGATAACATTAGCAAGCAGCATCCTACTTTTCAGCTGTGGATTTAGGCTGGAGTCACAGAAGAGGATAATATGCTTATGAATAGCACCTCTCAGAGTGTGAAGTGTGCCTCCCGGGCTGACAATCTAACCCTGGTTCTGGCAGAGCTTCCTGCAAGGTGAAGGAAAGGGATGGAGAAATGAATGGATATTATTTCCTCTTTTACTCAGAACTTGCCAAAACTAGGATCTGGCATGGAATACTCAGAGCTCCACACGTAGTTCCTTTCATGGGCTGGATTGAAACTGATATGGTTTAGCAAAGTCGAAAAATGAGCACTAGAGGCCCTATCCATATGATGAAAGTAAAAGCCTGGCAACATCTCCTTCTCTTTGCCATCACCAACTTTTGAGTGTTCCTCATTAATTCTGCCTTCAGAATAGATCTGGATCTGAGATCTTAATCAATGAGTGTTGTTAAGTTCTTTTGGCAATGTCGTCAAGGTTATGATGAATGCTGAAGGTTCCCAGACAAGGCAAACAGTAGTATTCTCTTATGTACGAGTATACAAGGGGTCTTCAAAAAGTTCATGGAAAGATTCTTATTATCTTTTAATTCCATTTTTCCATGAACTTTTTGAAGAACCCTCATATATAAAGCTAGCCATACCCATTAACCATGATGAGTTAAGTATCTCACAGCAAATAATCCTGCTGAAATAAAAGTCTTAATTTTCTCAGCCCCAAATGAATTGTAAAAATAATCCATTTACCAATTACAAATGTGCCAGGCAGTAGCTATAATGGTGCAGCAAATGTATATCTTATACTCAAAGATGATGTTATTGTTATAGTCTGTGATAGGATTTTCTCTTTGGGTCATTTCTCCAGCAGTGGTAATGAGATCACATGCAGCTACTTACATACTTTCTTTTCTTGTCATCAGTAACCAAAATCTCCATTTGTTAGATTATTAGCCAGAATCGGCACCATCATAGCAAAATATATCATAGCTTACGGATTATAACTACTGTCAATGATATTTTTTACTACCACCAAAATTTGCATAGCCAATACAGAGCTTTATTTAAATGTTGTATGTGAAAGTGCTACTCTATAAAGTCAGTAAAGTACATTATTTGCATTATATCACATATGTATATTAAATTGCTTACTATTATTGTAAAGAATTTCTTATATCTGGGAGATAATTATACTGTTATAAAAAGAACAAATGAACTCTTTCTCTAGAGGTTTATTGATATCAAAATGTCCTAATTTTATTGTTTTAGAGCAAAAACTAGAACAAAACTTAGAAAACAAAGCATAGTCACAAAGCGATGTTCAATTAAATTACAAAAAATAAATAAAGTCAGAGTGCACTATTCAGCATTCATTTTGCAAAACAATTAACAATAAAACCATATCACCATCTTTTTTGAACTCTAAGTTTCAAATAACTTTAGCTCAGGCTTTTAAAGAAACCAATGCAAATAGTGTCTCCAAATTTTGAGTAATTGTGTCACTGTCAGATAGTAACTTAACAATCCTAATATTGCTCAAGAGTAAATGCTAATTAAAAATCTATTCGCACTTTTCCCATGATTTTAAACAAACAGACAAATAAAAGATAACAAAGAAGTTTTTCATCTTGCAAGCTCCAAATGTAGGCATTAGGTGATCTCCTGAGGACGTTTCTTCCAGCTTTGTGACTGTATATTTGGAAAAAAATCATTAGAAGAAAATGTAATGTCTTTGTAATATGATATTATTATTCCTCTCCTCCCCCATTAATAGGACATGAGCTTTGAAGTATCATGATGTAATAGATGAAAGCAAGGAGTTTGCAGTCAGAAAACACAGAATAAACTCTGCTCTGCCACTTACAAGTTTAATTTCTTTATAATTATAATGAAAATAATATTACTTTCCTTACATAACTCACACGGTGTATTTCAAATGACACATGAATATGAGAGCAATTTCTAAAACTTAAAGTCCTTTATAAAGGTTAAAGTTGTATGTTGATTTAGTTGTTTTTTTTAAATTGTCATAGACACTAAATCAGACTTTACTGAGATTGATGAAATGCACTTTCTCAACGGCTGGCAATAACTTAGAAATGTAATCTGCGACATTTAAAGAATTTGGAATTACTTAAAGCTAAGGGGCCAAAATAGAATATCTGAAATTTAAAAACTCACTGGGTAAGTTTATCAGCAGACTAGACAGACACATCAGAAGACAGGATTAGTATGCTCAAAGACAGAACAATAGAGAATATTCAGATTAAAGCACAGATAGAAAAAAAGAATAAGGAGGAAAAGCGTAGTAATTGTCAGACATGCTTAAAAGTTCTAGTATGCATGCAATTGAAGTCCCAACACAAGAGAAGGGAGAGAAAGGAGCAGAAGCAATATATGAAGAAATAACTGCTAAAAAGACTCTGAGGACATAAAGCTCAGTGAACCTCAAGCAGGATAAATATATAAGGAACCACAATACAGTCACAGAGAGACGATCAGACATAATGGGCCTCCTCCAGTAAGAACATTTACCTCTGAAGCCAAATTACACCTGAGTGAGACCAACCCTCGGGATCCAGCAACCAACCACCAGGAAATGCAGGGGACCATGGAACATGTTAAATGACACTACTGAGATGGAGCCAGCAAATCTAGACCTTGGGAAACTTTATGGGGTAAAGGGGAAAAAATTAGATGAAGGGGGAACTTATAGATTAAAAGAAACTTAAGATACAGCTGACATAACAACCAATGCAACAAGCAGAACTTGTTTGGATCCTGATGTAAATAAATCAATTGTGAGAAAGAAAGAGGGAGGGGAAGAGAATTGGAGAAATTTAAAGATATTTAATGTTCAATTATATTAAGGAATTATTACTGATTTTTAAAATGGTTACATACTGCAGTTACGTCTTTTATAAAAGAGCTCTTACGTTTTAGAGACACATACTGAAATACATACAGATGAACATGATGATACTAGGATTTGCTCAAAATAATCCAGGGGGAAGACAGAAAGTGGGTGGGGGTACAAATAAGATAAGATTGACCATGAGTTGTTAAAAAAAAAGTGGTGCAGAATATAGTGGATTGAATTATGTCCCCCCAAAACTCCCTGAAGCTTGAATTGTGTCCCTCAAATTTTATGTGTTAGAAACTTAGCCCCCACTGTGATTCTAAAGAGTGTGGGAAATCCTATTATGGTAATTTGAAGATGGAGCCTTGAAGAGGTGATTGGATTGTAGAACCGTGCAGTAGTGAATGGATTAAAAACAGTGGTCAGGGGCATGGTTCTGAGGGCTTTAAAAGAAGAGGAGAGTCTGACTCTCTCTTTGCTCTCTCTGCTTCCACCATCTTGCAATGTGAGACCCCTGAGTCACTGTCACCACCACCAGATGGACTTTGGACTTCCCAGCCTCAGAAACTGTTAGCAATAAATTTCATTTTCTTTATAAATTACCCAGTTCCACGTATTCTGTTATAGCAACACAAAAAGACAACACACTGGTCAAATGCTGAAAATCAAAGACAAAAAAAAATCTGAAAAGCAGTTGGAGAAAATTCTTCAAAGGAGCCTGCAAAGGATCAACATTTCACTATGCACAAAGTTGTTCTGTCCTGAATAGAAGGGGAGGGAGTTACAAAAGGCTGGTGTCATTGCCATGAAATAGAAGAAATTTTTAGATATTTAGAGTGAGATGTGGTATTTTAGAGTTAAAAAGCACCATATGGATCATATAATTTGACGTTTATGTCTTATGGATTAGGAAATTGAAACACAGAAAAGTCAAGGGATCTGCTCAAGGACAATGAGCAGGAAAACAGCACAGCTGAGATTAGAACTGAGGGGTCCTAGCTTAAGTCAAGTGGTCCCCTGCACTCTGATCTCTGCAGAAATACTTCTCAATATAGTCACTGTGAGTAAGGAGTTCTTTGGGCAAGGAGATATTATTAAATGGTGTTTATAATACTCTCTAGAGCAGTTTTGTCCAATAGAATGTTCTACAAAGATGGAATTGTGTCTAGTATGATATCCACTAGCCACGTGTATCTATCAAGTACTTGAAAAGAGGCTAGTGCAACTGAGGCACTGATTTTTTTATTTTATTTTATTTTAATGCATTTAAATTTAAACAGCTACATGTAGCTCTTAGCTACCATATTGGTTAATACAGCTCTAAAGCCTTACTATTCAGTGAGGTCTCAAAGCCCACAAGTAGCAGCATCACCTAGGAACTTATTAGAAATGCAGAATCTTGGGCTCCACCTCTACAGAATTAGAATCTGTGTGTTAATAAGATCCCCATAATAATTCATATGTATGTTAAAGTTGGACAAGTACTGCTTTAAAGAATTTGTCTTAAAAATAAGATTAAATTAAATAAGGTTACATTAATTGGTTGGAGTTTTGTTTGTTGTTTTGTTTTGTTTTAATGTTTTCTCATCCTGAAAGAATAAATCAGATGACTCTGTCTAAGCCTAGATCCAAGGAGCATAGGATTTTAAAAGTACAATGTCTTTGTGTCCCAGTTTCCATATATCACACATACAAATCTCAATTCCATAGCAACCTATGTCACAAGATTGTGCACGGTAATTTTTTAAGCACCATACAATTATAAAGTATAATTCACAATAGGAAATAATCATAATTTGAACTGCAGAATGTTATCTCTGAATGGCTATGCAAATAACAGAACTAAGAAAAGTCAGGCCTTCAAAAAGTCATTTTCCCTAATTTCATCCTTCCAGGTATCATGTCCCCACTCCCCACCTCTGCCTTTCAATGCCCCTTTGTTTCACATATAGACAACAACTTGCTTTTCCCAGGTGGGCTGTAATTGGCAGTGCAGGACCATGTGTCTGACTTTGCACGTGTGCTCACTGCATGGAATACCCTTCCCCTTCCCCAACTGACAAACTTCAACTCATCCTTCAAGATACTGTTCATTTTCTGTCCCTGGCCCTAAGCAAAGTGAATGAATCACTGCCTCCTCTAAAGCCCCATGGTTACTTGTGCCCAGTTCCATAGTGGTACATATGACACAGTGTTATATATATTTCCTTACTTATCTCTTCCCCTCACTTAACTATGAGCTCCTTGAAAAAATGGACTCTATATCCAATTTGTTTTTGTAATCTGCATGACCACTACAATATTGGCAGATATGGTAGTCCCCCCTTATCGGTGAGGGATATGTCCCAAGACCCTCAGTGGATGTCTGAAACCATGGATAGGACCCAGCCCTATATATACTGTGTTTTTTCCTATCCATACATACCTATGATAAAGTTTAACTTATAAATTAGGCACAGTAAAAGATTAACAACAATAACTAATAATAAAATAGAACAATTATAACAATATACTGTAATAAAAGTTAGGCAAATGTGATCTTTTTCTGAAAATGTCTTACTGTACTGTATTCACCATACTTAGGATGACAATGTGAGATGATAAAATGCCACCTGATGAGATAAGTGAGGCGAATGACAGTGTAGGCTACTGTTGACCTTCTGACAATGTCAGAAGGAGAATCAGCTGCTTCAGGTGATTCTGGATTATCAAGCCACGAGCAGATGACGTCAATGACTAATGGGCGGGAGCATGTACAGCATGGATAAGCTGAACAAACAAATGATTCACATCTTGTCCTGGGCAGGACAGGGAGGAACGGAGCTGAATGGCGTGAGATTTCATTATGCTACTCAGAACAGCACGCAATTATAAGTTGTTTATTTCTGGAAGTTTCCATTTAATAGTTTTGAATTTCGGTTGACCTGGGTAGCTGAAACTTCTGCAAGCAACACCACAGGTAAGGGAGAACTACTGTAGTCAGGGTTCAATGAACATACAATGAATAAAATGATTGGATGCTTCCCTGAGTTCACATGGTCTTGGTCAGAGCCAGAACTGAAATCTAGATTTTCCGATTCCCATCTGGGCCAGTGCTCTTTCTACCACCGGTTAGCACAGACAGCAGTCTTAGGACATTTGGAACAACCGTGAGAAAGAGAATGCCATCTTCTCAAGTGACACAGGCTGTAAGTGAAACAGAGCAATGCCACTTTAAATGGCATCCACTTCATCAGAAGCTCCCTCAGAGACTGTGTGACACATATACCTGGTGAAACTGAGCAATGAAAATCCAAAAACAGGATCAGATAAAGAACAAAAGCAGAGATTTTACACTCAGAAACATCCATCTGGACCCTAATAGACTTTGTGAAAAGACAGCAGACAGTTCCAGGAAGTCACTGCAGGGAGGAAAGTCTGGGTCTCATCTCCCGTTCAGAGTTCTCAAACTGCATTGCAGTCTTATACTGCTTGAGTTTTCTGGGTAAACTGCCCAAGCGTAACTAAGATGAGCCCAGGAGTCAGTGAGAGTAGAACAAGAGAATCACAAAGACAGAGCGAATGTGTGTAGGTGGCAGGGAGAAGGTGGAGGAGTAGGGATAAGGAGTTTGGATGAATAGTAGACTGAAGATTTTAAAACTAAATTAATGGCAGAACTTACTTAAGATATGCATATTAACAAAGGGCACCTATCCCCCTTTCTTTTACCAGCTATGAAGCAGCATCCCCTTCCTCCTCCTCTTCTTGTTGACTTTTACTTGGCTTGCTCTGCAAGGAATAGGTGAGCACAATGAGGAGCCACCAAATGAGAGAATCTCACACTCTAAAATAGCTCTAGACTCTGTATCAGTTTTCTATTGCTACTGGAGCAAACTATGCAAACTTAATTGCTTAGAACAATAGGAATTTATTACCTTACAGTTCTGTAGGTCAGAAGTCCACCATGGGTCTCACTGGGCTAAGATCAAGGTGTCAGCAGCTCTGTGCTCCTTTCTGGAAGCTTTAGGAGAGAATTCATTTTCTGCTCATTTAGGTTGTTAACTGAATTTAGTTCCTTGTACTTTAGGACCAAGGTCCTGAGGTTCCCATTTTCTTACTGACTGTCACTTGAGACCTGTTGTCAGGTTCTATAGGCTGCCCACAGTCCTTGGTTCATGGCCCCCTTCCTCCATCTTCCAAGCCCAGCCCCTCTTCCACTTCCCATCTGTCCTGCCCATTCTTCCATTGCATCTGCCTTCCTTCCACCTCCTTTTTCCACTGCTGAGGACCCTTGTGATTACATTTGGCCCCAATAATCCAGGATAATCTCCTCATTTTAAGGTCCATAACGTTAACTCAATCTCAAAGTTCCCTTTGACATGCGGGATACTGTAGTCACAGGTTTCAGGGATTAGGGCATGGACATCTTTGGGGCCATTATTCTGCTGACCACAAGACAGAGGTCATGTGCACATCCAAAATGGACCTGGGCTCTGCCCGTGGGAAAGATACCAGCTATGAAACAGGCTGTAGACAAGACTAGGAGTAGATTTAACAGTAACTGTGTACACACCACCAAGATGTCTCAGGCTTTCACTCACATGTTTATTAACAAAGGTTTATCAAATACTCACTGAGGACCAAAGTCGTATGGTAAGTACTAAAACAAAAGAGGGCCACGTCCTGATCACTGCCCTTCAGAAGGTCACAGTGAGGTAGCAAGAAGTACAGTTTCTGGGGCTCAGAAAATGATACCCCAAAACTCTAGTCCTTTATCATGCTAAGCACTTTGAACTAAAATAGGAATACCCTTAGAAGCTGCCTCAGAATCCAGGACTTTCTGAGCCCTCCAGTCTTTCCTGATCTGTCTTAAGATGGGATCTGCCAAAGAGAACATGATAGCCTTCCATTTCCTCCCTAAAATTTCATTATCTATCACAGGAGAAGAGACTGACGAATGTAACCCCACCTGAACAGACTTTGTTACAAGATACTGTCTGTCTTTCGAGCTAATTCAAACTCCAAAGAAAATCATTTACAAGCTAATGTTTGTCTCCCAGGCCCATTCATCTTCTCCAGTATCATTTACTACCCCTCTAAAAATTGCCAGCAGTCCCCTTTCCCCATCTCTCTCTCCCTCTATGAAGAGGGTATTCAAGCTTCAACCACCGGCCCCTCTGAGTCTTCATATTTCGTGTGGCTCCCATGCTCATACACGTTAACACTTTTGCTATAGTTCTTCTCCTATGAATCTATCATCAACTCATTTCAGCGGACTTATATTCAAATCTTCAAAGGGAGAGTTTGAATCTCCCCACACAGCTAGCCAACTACAATGCCACGTGCTAAGTGTGTGGAGAAGGTATGTCTGAGGGCAGGGAGGAGGTGGGACAGATGGAGAAGGGGAAGCATAGGCTGCTTCTAGAAGGAAGTGCAGCCTGAATCATGGAGGATCATGCACACAAAAGCTGTGCGGGGTCTGCTGTGATGAAGTCCAGGACAGAGATCAGCAGGAGAGGAGAGCAGGAGACAGGTCACCCGCATCATGTACGTGCCTCCTAGTAAGGAGTCCGGATGGTACCTCAGAGGCAATGAGAATCCGCTAAAGGTTTTTAAGCAGAGATGTAATCAGATTTTCTTTTTTAAAAGATCACTCATGAAGCAGGTAAGAAAGAACTGAAACAGTGAGCTTGAAAATAATTTCCAATCCACTCAGGAGTGAAAGAAATCTATACAGGCATGTATAAAATTAAGTCATGTATAAAATTAAGCTATAAATACAACTTCCTCTTCCAGTCCTCGTTTTTTATTTCTTTGTGACAATTATATAGGGACAATCTGAAGGCACATTTTTTTCCTCAAATAAGCTGTTGTGAGAATGTTCTAAGGAGATGTAGAAACTGGCGTGGCAGAACCCGGAATGCAGGGTTTCCTTCCCCACACGCTTGTCCCTGCTTTCTTCAGCCCACTGCCTCCTTCCAAGGCCCACTCGACTCGCTCTGTGGACAGTCTCCTGGGAAATTGCATCACATTTTAAACCCAGCAAAAGAGATGTCTATTTAAAGAAAGTCTGTACTTTTATAACATGTTTTCTGAATATAAAAGTAATACATTTCATAGTTGAAAATTATTTAAAATAGCAGTAATTTCTCTACTTCTTTACTGATATAAATACTTTAATCTTTTTTTTCTATGAGAAGGAAAACTTCAAAAGTGTGATTATAGTACCATTTTTTTTTGTCAATTATACTTCAATAAAGTAAAAAATGAATATATTCTACTACCTTTTTATTTCCCTTTAACTTAATATATTAGGAGAATTACTTTGTCTTAAATACCAAAACATCATTTTAATGACTACATAGAAGTCAATTGTATGAAAGTGCCGTAATTTACTTAACTATAATTTATTCATTTCCTAGTATTGGCTCTTTCTTTTTTTCTTTTGCTTTTTTTGACACTATAATTAGCCAATATATTTTAAGCATTTTTGATTTTCTGAGATATGAATTCCTTCTAATTTTTTTTTCTTTTGCTTTCACATGCATCCAAGAATCAATTCAAAAAACAAACAAAAAAAAGTTACAGTGTACTTGTGGCCTAGTGTTTCATAGTTTCCTCTAAAGGAAAACAAAGAAAAAATAATGTGGAAATGTTGCCATGATTCTTTCTAGTGGAAGGACAGCCAGGACACAGGCAATGACAGAAATCTGCAGGGAGAAAACCGGAGACTAGCAATATAGAGAGGGATACAAATATTTATTAAGTGCCTAGGTGGAACAGCCCTAAGCTGAGCCCTGGGGATATAACTGTAGCAAGGTAGACACAGCCTCACCTTGCCAGAGTTCGCAGTCTAACCGGGTAGAAATACTCATAGAATGACACGGGAGAAATAATGCTAGAATGAATGCAAAAAATTGCAGCTATAAAGTTGCAAACCTCATTGTCTACTATTAATTCCTAATCTTTCACAAATATTAATCAAAGATACTCGCACATTTGGACTAGTTTATTTTACTAGATCCTAGACCCTCATGCATCCGAGAATATTTTGCCTTTGCTGGGACTGTAATATCTTGTCTTGAATTTTGAAAAATAGCTCCTTTCTCTGATGGAAAGTCATTCAGCACCTATTAGCTATACCCTGGTGACATTTTTAGATCACAATTTACAGGCTCTGAATTTGAAGAACACAGAGGTGTCAGTCCCTGGTCATCATCTTCCAGGCAACCACGATGTTATTCGTTTTTTTAATGGTTCCCAAACTTATGTTTCTTAATATAAAACATACCACTAATTATCTGGATGATCCGCTTATTTTTTAAAACTTAAATGCAATGCTTTTCTTTTCTATTTGCACAAACCTAGACACTTTTTATTTCAAAATTCTCCATCTGAAAACAATATTTGCCAATCAAAGGGCAAATGGTGGGGGAGGGGAGATGGAGTAAACTTTTTCTGAAGAATGTGCTAAACTCTTTCACTATTTAATAGATAAGAATGAATACTGCTGTTTAACTAGATCCAGTCTCTGAAATATCTAATTAAAACTGATGTGCTTATTTAGTTTCCAATTCATCACAGGTGGGCCCACATTAATGTGAAAATGAGAGTAAATTACCAACATTTGGCAATCTCACTGAATGTCATTCACATTATTAGCTCAAAGCTCAAAACGCATTTTAAAATGTGGTTCGTAGGTAGAGCACTGTCTCTCCACACAAATAAAAATCTTCTCTGGTGGGCTTATGGAATTTTACTTTTATGCAAGCGGTTCCCACTGGCACAAGTCCACCTCAAAGCACTTCACTTGTGATCTAATAAGTGTGACACATAGAAGGTGCCAGAGGGATGCTACCTGTCTTCCCGGGCATTAATGTCTCCTGGGAATGACTGTTTAGTTTGGCCCAGCTTTCTTCTAGCTTAACAACCAGAACTTCATAAAAAATGTCCATTCATTTTACCTTATGGAGGGGTTCTTTTCTAGTAGTCCACATGCAGGACCAGAAGAGAATAGCAGCTCCAATTCCCTCTCAGTGGACAGCCATATCCCTGCAGCAAACGGGCCCTGAGCCATCCTTCCTCTTTTCACATCTACAAAATGGAAAGTCATCTTCCGTCTAATTTTTCTTTGAAAGGCTCTTTACAATTGTGTGCTGAAATGTACTCTGAAAATGCATAGATGAGAATCTTCTAATCTGTGGCCAACCTGTGACGACAGGACAACTTTCAACTGTTCAGTCCACACAGCATACACAGTGACTCATCACTATCTCCAATTGCTTTTCTCTCCCACTTTTTGCAAAGCCTCCAAATCCACGTGGAAGATAATTTCTTTTAAAGCACCCCCTGTTAAAGACTAATTTATAAGCAGAATAAATTATCCCAGGGCACAGAAAGAAGGCCAAGAAAACTCCCACTTTAAACACACACTGACACATCATATCTCCTCTACTTGCTTTTAATGCTCAAAGTCCTAAATGGAAATTTATTCTCTTAACTTAAGGTTCTGAACCCTTCAGACTGAAACATCAGATTTTGGAGCACAGAATGTGAATGACCAATAAACAGATGCTGTGGTGAAGAATTTCATTAGGGGTCACGGAAATCAAAGGAAAGCAACAGCAAGGTAAGCATGCTCACCCACCCACTTGATAAAACTTTACAAAATCAATAACATGCTGTGTGGTGAGGAAGTGGACAGACCCCTTCTCATACATTGGTGTTGGGAGTGTGAATTTCTACAAACTTTTTATAAAAACAATCTAGCAAATTTTATGTGTATTTTACCACAATCAAAATTTTAAAAAATAATAATCTAGCAGTATCTTTATAATTAAATAAATCTGTATAAGTCAGAGTTTTCCAAGACAGACAGAACAAATAGGATATGTATATAAATATATGAGAGGGGACTTATTAGTGGAAGTGGATCAAGTGATTGTGATGGCTGAGAAGTCCCAGGACAGGCCATCTGCAAACTGGATGCTGGTAGCCTGGCTCAGTCCAAGTCTGAAGGCCTCAGAATGAAGTAAGCCAGTGGTGTAATTCTCAGTCCAAGGCCAAAGGCCTGAGAGCCTGGAGGGGCCACTGGTGTAAAACCTGGAACCCAAAGGCTGAAGGATCTCAAGTTCTGCTGTCCATGGACAGGAAAGCAGAGTGCATCCCAGCTGTAGCAGATAAGAGAGAGAGAGATTTGCCTTTTCCTCTGTTTTTGTTCTTTCTGGGCCCCCCGTGGATTGGATGGTTCCTGCTCATATTGAGGATGGATATTTCCCACCCAGTCCACTCAAGCTTACATGTTAATCTCCTTTGGAAACAGCCTCACAGACATACACCAAAATAATGCTTTATGAGTTTTCTAGGTATTCCTTAAAATAGTCAAGTTCACACCTAAAATTAACCATCACAATATTCCAACTCTCTGGCTCATCCCCACCTTTGGGAACCCATCTGAGCAATGGAAAGCAATACACTAGTATGTAAGGATATATGTAAAAAAATTAATTGCAGCATTGTGTGTCGCAGGGTGGGAGGAGGGATAGCCACATGTATTGATGTCCATCTGTACTATGGAATATTATGCAGAGTTTTTAGTTTTGAGTCATCTATTCTTTATTAACCTGGAGAGATATCCATGATGTATAGTTAAGTGAGAAAATCAAGTTGCAGAGTGTAATAAATAAGAGGCAATAGAGTGTAGTGGTTTAGAGCATGGGTAGCTTGGGAACCTAGTTTTGAGCAGTTTTACCCTAGATAAAGTACTTAATCTCTCCAGGCTCAGTCTCCTCATCTGTAAAATGGGTATGGGGAAAAAAATGGTAATAACATCATCTAGCTCACAGGGTCTGAGTCAATATTAACTAAAAAAGGATGTGTAAGGGGTACTGTATGCCACAAAATAGGCATTTAATTAATGTTAATTCCCTTACTCTCATACATATAAAGTGAATGAGTTTTACAGCCCTTTTGGCAAGGAGAAAGCTTGGGAATCATCGATAATAGCTTGGTTTGATAGAAATGGCATAGCCTTGAGGTTAGAAAGATGTGAGTTCAAATCTCGATTCAGCTGCTTGACTGTGTGACCTGGGATAAATCTGTGATGGTTTGATGCTTCAGTCCCAAACCTAATAGTGTTTTCTGTGAGAATTAAGTCAGACATACGAGGGTGGGTGTGTGTGGGTGGGTGGGTGTGTGTGTTCACATACTTTGCCCTAGAAATTATGTTCAAAGTGTTAACACTTGATATTGCATACCAAACCACTGAAATGAGCCCTGGCTCCTGGCACATAACAGGTGCTCAAGAAATATGTCTTCATTCCTTTCCTTATTTCATTTAATAAACAATTATTTTGAGTATTTAATATGAGCTCAGTACTATGCCTTCTTTGATGGGATAATTCTGGTATTCAGGTAGGTAAAAGCTAAAGAATTTTTATGCAAAGTTAGTACAACCAATTTTTACTGCTTTGTGATCATTCCTAAGGTCAGTTTCACACAGAACCCTCAAATTCTTAATCTCAGTGTTGTTTTATTTATGCAGGTCCTACAATAAGGTGTCACAGAAACACTTAACAAGGAAATCCAGAGAGAGAGGACCTGTAAGTTGAAGTTCATAAGCAGAGACTGGGCAGGATCCCCTGACTCAGCACAGCTGTGTGCAGTAGGATGGAACTGCAGGCTGCAGGCTGCAGGCAGGAAAGGCAGCAGCGTGCATTACAGAGAGTGAACAGGAACTCACTGGGGCAGGTCCCCCTACCTCTTCTCTTCTCCAGATTTCTGTGTCCTCATCAGTAAATGAGGGCCCACATCACCTGTAAGGCCTTTCTCTCCAAACACCAAGCTTCTCTCAAATCTGTCTCAGGGCTTTTTTGAGAGTAAATGTTAAAAAGATGGGGGACAATGGAGTCAGCTGAATTTGCAAATAGAGAGAGTCTGGAATGTGACAAATTGGTTTTGAACCATTTCCTAGAGGTTAAAATCATTTCTCTCCAAGGAACTGAATGTGCTTCAGCCAGGAGGGGTGTCTTTACTCCACACAGGCGTAACAGGGCTGCTTGACCAAGTCAACACCAAGGGAATTTGTGGTAGTTTAGTGTACCAAGAACAGAGTTTAGTTGCCAAAAAAAGGACCACTCCACTCCAAAATACATATATACATATATACATACATACATACATACATATATATATATATATATATATATATAGTTTCATTACTTTTTTCTCATGTACTGAGAAATCTAGGGCAGGTACAGTGGACCCAGGCTCCTCTTACCTAGCCACCCTTAGCTGAGTGTGTCACCTCATAGTCATGAGGTAGCTGCTAGAACTCCAACCATCACACCTTCATTCTGCTAGCAAAAAGGGAAACTGGGTGACCAACTCATTCAGTTTGCCTAGGATTGTCTGGATTTTAAGACTGAAAGTCGCATTTCTCTTGAACCCCTACAATCAGAGGCAAACCAAGAAGGCTGGACACCCCAAAAGGAGAGCAAAAGCCAAAATGACACTGCCAGTCAAGTCTGTCAGATTGTTTTAAGGATCTTACCCAGAAGTTCTATCCAAACAGTTTCTGCTCATACTTATTGGCCAGAACTTAGTCACATGGTCCCCAACTGCAAATGGGGCTGGGAAGCACACATGACCCCCAGACAAACTGCGTGTCCTCCTAAAGAAAGAAGAGAATGTATATTAAACAGACAGTCTCTTTCACACTCAGTGAGCCTGGAACCACAGATCCTTGGGATCCCATATCCTTTCTTAACCCTGAAAACTCAGCTCTGAGCCTCTGCCCAAGAGCCTTCTTAGAGTTCAGTTGTAAATACCTGCCACCCACAGAGGTGATAATGACTCAAGAATTCAGCAAATCGGAGCACCACTCAGTTTAGAAGAACTGGGATGGGCTATCACAGACTGTAACCACCTACAGGCTCCCTGTGGGCTTTGATCCCAGGGTCCCCTGTAAGATGGCCCAGTGAGGGGGTAGGGACTGGCTTCCAGTGACACCCTCAGTGAGTGCTAATCTCTGTCTTGTATCTAAGCTCCAGCAAGCAGAAGAAGGAAGAAAGATGCTCTCTACTACCGGCACTGACAGGGCCCTGATTAGGGATTAAGCTTTCTCCAATCCCATCTCCATCCAACCACAGAGTGTCATTTTGAAGAATCATTTGTGGTAAATGAAGGGAGAGGAGCTATAAGGGCAAGAAATTGGTAGAAAATAATAGGAAAGAAGTGCTATCGTTTGATGAGAGTAATAACCTTTCTAAACTAGTGTCCTACTGCATTAGATTTTCCATGAAATTATTTAAAACAGCAGGGAATCAAACATCCCCACATTATTAACCTCTAGTGTGTGCTTACTGAAGAAAATCCAAAGGATATTTATGCGTCTCGTGCAGAGGTTGAACCTTAATGTCCCAGGCTGAAGAGTGAAGCTATGGAATTCTGCCTGTATTGTCCTTGGTTGGTAACAGGGATCGCAGCTGTGTTTCTTGCCTGGCGAACATGCAAAGTCGTTCTTCATCCTATTGCGATAAGCAGAATGTCAGTCATCACTTTCTAGCTTTTGTCAGCACGTTGCTTAAAAGGACAAGGCTTCTTTACAGCTGGTCCCCACTTTTCAGGAAGTCTTGCTTATGAGAAACACAGAAAGGTTGATATACCAATTAGTATATTTGTTTGAGATTCTTTCCTAGGAGAAAAAACTATGGTATGAAAGCTTTGCTACCATAGCCCTGATACTGTTATAATAAACATTATACCACAAATACTCATGAGAACAACCAGCCACAGCTTATCACATTACCTGAGAGTAAATCTGTCACAAGGCAAGTCATTACAGAAATGCTATGGTCAAACATGTTGAATTACAGCTAGATTTTAGCATTAATTATAGTAATTCTATCATAACCATCATTCCATCCTAAAAAATAGTTTCATTATGGCATTTTGTCCTTTGTTCCAGGACTTGCAAAATTCCCAAACTGCAATAGAGTTTAAAAATAATGTTTGGTCACAGTTACAAAATGTAAGTTTTTCCAGATTTATGGGTTCTTAAAACAGTATTCAAATAAATGATAATTAATATACAGGAAAGCTTGCTAGAACTGATTGGATTCCATACTCCCTATAATTTAGAAGGATTTACTCTTTACATTTTGTGAAGAGCTCTGCATGTATAAATTATAGGTCGTTGTGAACACAAAGCTATAAATATACTTGGAGGACCCTGGTGGTATCATAGTGAACAGCTGTTTGCAGAGAATGTGCCTCTTCAGTACTCTGAGGAAGGCACAGAATATTGAAATGTTGGCTGAGTGTTCAAATCATTCAAAGAATGAATACCTATGGGGAAAAAGGGAATGGTGAATGATGTCCCTGGGTTTGTGGCTTGGTCTGAGTAAGCTCTGTCAAAAGCTGTTTCCATTCTTCCCCTTCCCTTTCCTTTGTTCCCCATTATTCTCCTTCTAGGCTCTTCCAGAGCACTTTAGTTCAAAAGCTATTAGCTAGAGCCAAACCAGATAGGTATCAGCAGTGGGGGAAGAAAGGAGCAGCCACAGGAGCCAAGAACCCAGTGCTGGAGCCCGGCTAGGCAGGAGGCTTCCATGGAGACAGTGATGGCCTGGCCCAGGGTGTCAGAGCCCAAGTGGGGTGCAGAGAAGGTAGAACAATGGAGAGCCGAGGGTCTGAGCCAGTGCAGAGTGTGGAAGTCATCCTGTGGGTGTCAGGCGTGAGTGAAGTGGGAGGACAACCTGCAGGCAAGGGCGGGGGTCACAGTCCAGCTGCAGTGCCTGATCCTGGAAGGACAAAGAGGGCATCCACATTAGGGCTTGGCAGTGCCTGTGTAGCATGTGGTCCTTGCAGAGGGGTGGCCTGGCCAAGGGAAGGGCAGGAGGGTGTCTGTGTGGGAGGGCAGCTCAGTGCAAGGGGCTGGAGCCTGAAGGCTTAACAAGGCATCCACTCAGGGAGGGGATGGCAGCAGTGGCCCCGTGGGGGGTGTCTGAGCCCAAGACAGGTGAGGTAGGCATCCCAGGGAGGGCACCTGAGCACAGGTGTCTGAGCCCGAGCTGGATGAGGACAGCACTCAAGCAAGCCAGGGTGTCCAGCATGAGGCATCAGAGCTCAAGCAGGGTGAGGAGGACACTTAGGTAGAAGGGTCCCAGGACGGAGGGTCAGAGCCCACCAGGGTGAGGAGGATATCCTGCAAAGGTGAGGGCATCCTGGCATGAGCTGAGGAGCCCAGGCTGGGTAAGGAAGTCATCCCTGTACCAGGGCAGCCCAACAAGGGGTGTCAGAACCTGAGTCAGGTGAGGAGGGTGTCCAGATGAGGGGTGAGCAGCCCAGCAGGGGAGTCAGGGCTGAGCAGGGGTTCAGCATCCACGTTGAGGGGTGGTCTAATGCAGCCTATCACAGCCTGATTGGGGGAGGAGAGGGCAGGGGACAGTGGTGGTGACCATCATGGAATTTCAGAGCTAAAGCCAGATGAAAAGGGTGTCTAATATGAGGGGTGGCCTAGCATAAGGCGTCTGAGCCCAAGCAGGGGAAAGAGATTGGATCCACAGAGCCTGAGGAGGGCTGTAGGAGTAGGAGGAGGATCCATAGGATGGGGCGAGGGTGGCAGCAGCACAGCATGGAATTTTGGAGCCAAATGGGATGAAGTGGTGTGGTCATGGAAAGGCTGGGAAATACAGTGTCCACACAGAGAGTGGGGGTGCCCATATGGTGCTGAGGGAGGAAGGCTGCAGCAGTTGTGATAGGATTTTGGCTGCAGATAGAGGGATTGATCAAATACGAGGAGTCTTCAAGAAGTTCATGGAAAGGTTTGTATTACCTTTAAATTCCATTTTTCCACAAACTTTTGAAGATGCTTGTGTGATGCCTAATTCTAGGTGTCAACTTGATTAGATTAAGGGATACCGAGAAACCTGGTAAAGCTATCTTTTTATGTGTGTCCATGACGGTTTCCAGAAGAGATTAGCATGACAGCCTGAATGGACTGGGTGGGAAAGACCTGCCCTCAATACACATGGAAACCAGCCAATCCACTGGGGGCCAAAGAGAATAAAAAAATAGAGAAAGAAGGCAAATTGCTCTCTCTATCCACTGCAGCTGGGATACCCTCTTCTCTCCAGTCCATGGTCATCAGAGCTAGAGACTCTTCTGCTTTTGGATTCCAGGACTTACACCAATGACACCATTGGCTTCCCTAGTTCTGAGGCCTTTGGACTTACACTGAGCCACGCTACTGGCATCCAGTTTGCAGATGGCCTATTGTGGGACAACTCAGTCTTCACAATCACATAAGCTAATTCTCCTAATAAATCCCCTCTCATATATTTATAACATATCCTATTGATTCTGTCTCTCTGGAGAACCTGACTAATACAACTTGTAAGTGTATACTTTAAGAATAATGGAAGTCAGGTTTCTCACTATCAAGGAAGAGAATTTCAAATATAAAAAGGGAGAAAGAATGAACCCTGTGATGTTAGATGGGATCTAGAAGTATTGATATAAACTCTTAACTTTGAATATATTTAGAGAGATATGGAAACTCAAACAGATGCAAATAAGTATGTATACCCACATCTATTACCTAGCCCAGTTCAGTGGTACAACCCCTGAGAGTTGTACCACTCAACTGCAGTGAGCTCAGCCAGTGCCCATCCTGGTTTCTAAACACCATTTTCCAATTAAAAGAACCTGGATTCCTTGCAGAAATGGCTGATTTGCTGGAACAAAGATATTACAGAATGAGGCAGAACATCTTTGTGTGTCAGAAAGAAAGTGCTCAAAAAAATGATGGGGACATGTCAAAAAAAAGGCATGTCAAAGAAAGGGCAAAATGTCAACTTGATGGGGTTCCTGCTGACCAAATTTGGGACAATTTGAGCATCAAAACAAATAACAATAGTAATAAAATTTGTAACTCGTTCAATAATACAGGAATCCAGGAGTCCATACCTATAATAATAAATGAACAATAAGTAAATATGTAAGTAATTAAATAAATAAACATACAAACAAGAATTTGATGAGAATCACGATATTACATCGTCTCAAAGTACCTCACCACAAAACACTAATTAATCACAATGGGGGAAGGGGAGTAACTTCACAGTGAAGGTGCCAGAAGATACTACCTTAATCAAGTGATCAAAATAAACATCATCATTAGCAATGGGATAAATCAAAGTCGTGTGTGACCTGATAGAATGCAATAATATTGCAGCATTGTTTCTGTGATATTTCGGCCAAAGATGCATAGCCTGAATCTAATACCAAAGGTACATCAGACAAACCCCAAATGAAGAACATATAACAAAACAAATGAACTTTCATCCTCAAAAATAAAATGGTCTTAGAAGTCAAGGAAAGGCAGAGGAACCACTCCAGATTGAAAGAGACTCAAGAGGACATGATCATTAAATGCAATGCATGTTCTACCCTGGATCCTTCTGCCTACAATGGATATTACTGGAACAACTCCCTAAACTGAATGGAGTCTGAGAATTATATAGTAGTAATACATCTTTCTTATATTCCTGATTTAGTCACATAGAATATCCTGGTTCATAGAAAATATACTCTAAAGTACTCAGGATAATGGGCTATCATGTCAGCAATTTACTCCCAAATAGTTCTGGAAAAACAAAAATTTTTTATACTGTATTTTCAGTTTTTCTTTAAATTTGAGATTATTATAAATGCATTTTAAAGGAAAAAGTACTTAGTTCCTAGTCTGATTTTTTTCTTTATGAAGAATGACTGATCTGTATATTAGTACATTTTCTGTCACTTTGAATTCCTGAAACTGGGTAATTTACAAAGAAACAAAATTTATTTCTTACAATTTTGGAGGCTGGGAAGTCCAAGGTCAAGGGGTGCATCTGGTGAGGGCCTTCTTCCTGGTGGGGCAGTCCCGAGGGAGTGCAGGGAATCACATGGTCGGGGAGAGTGCATGCTTCTTCCTTGCCTTCTAAAGCTGCTAGTGCCACTCCTGTGATAATCGACTCCTCCATTAACCCATTAGTCCATGAATGGATTAATCCACTCATGAAGGCATAGCCCTCATGGTTCAATCACCTCCTAAAGTCTCCACCTTTCAAATACCATATTAAGGATTAATCTCCAACATGAGTTTGGGGAAAATTCAAACCACAGCAATCCGTAGACTAAAATAGGTGGAATAAAAATGAAAAGAGAATTGAACTCTAAGAGGGAAGAAAACATTGAGATTGAATAAACCCTGTTAAGAATTTAAAGAATTCAGGCCTGGTTGGATTGTATTCTAAAGCACAACAGAAATTTCATATGCATCATAGAACTGCAATTGGTAATATTCAACGAATTATGAAAATGGGAGTCTAGAGGATTTGCAAAAGAACAAACACCCTGTTATCAGAAAAGAGGAAAAATACATCTCTGGCACTCTCTGTTAAATGTATTAGTCACCAATGGCCCCATTCTTAATGCATTGGTGAATTAACAATTCTTTAGAAAAAATGGAGGTGTTCATTACAGTGTACCATAAGTCCATTACAAACCAATATGCCAAACTAATCTCATTTCCTTTTATCATAGTGAACCAGACAGATACAACAGGACTTGTCTGAAGATGATAACGTATCCTTATTTTTATCAGGATCTATTTCACAAACCATAATATCATGGTTAAAAAGATAACAGCCAACATAATGAAGCTGCCATTTACTGAGTTATTATGTGACAGTTGCCATGCCACGTGTTTAATCCTCCTAACAACCCTAGGTAGTAAACATTATTATTCCTTATAACTGGCAGAGTGGGGACTCAAACTCAGGACTATCTCACTCCAAACATTCTCTTAACTCCTGTCATGGATACTAGAGTTAAGTGTAATCATAGCTGGTTGAATCATTATCCCAAACAGCCCATATTAATTAATCAATGTCAACTTAGAAAGAGTTCCCTAACTATGGGCCAATTATACTTGAAACATTGGTTAAATTTTTAAGTTATTTGTTCTCTGCCCATAGTGAGCAGGTTAATGGAGTTAAGAGTCTAGCTGAGCAACAACACAAGGCCGAGCACTGAAAGGCTGAATGGAGGACAGACAAGGTAAAAAGAAGACTAAGACATGGTCCCTCCTTCCAGGAGCTTACAAACAGCAATTATAAAGCCAAACGTATGTGCCAAAGGATGGGAGGAAACAGCACTGGACTTTCCAAAGATGGAGACTAGTTAAATACATCAGTAAAGCATCATTGGAAAAGATGACTTCACAGGTGGGTAGCCAGGGATGAGAGGTATTTTACAGTTGCTCGGGGGAGAAAAATCCAGATGAATGAAAGAGCTTGAGCAAGCAAAAGAGGAAGAATGTGTGAGGCTTCTTTGCAGAAGAACAAGAAATCCAAGTTCATAGAATAGAATGCACAGAGCAGCACTGTAACAGATAGAGGCAGAAAAGCAGAAATTAGATCATACTGTAAATTTCCATCTCAGAGGTGTGTAATTTTGTTCAGACACTGCTATCAAAGTTAGTCTTAAGAAGATAAAGCATTCCATTAGTGCCCACTGGATGAATAATTGGCAACAATTTTGAGGAGAGAATAGGAAGGGGAGAGAGTGGAATCTGAGGAGAGACAGCTTGAGGTACAGTATGGTGTCTATTATTCATAGTCCTTATTGACCTGTGGACTCAAATCTGAATTATGGAAGAGAGTTGCCATAAAGATCTAGTACAAACTACATTGAGTTTTACTGTAATTTCTACAAACAATTCAGAATCCAAAGTAGGTTGTTTTTTAAACCATACAATGGTGTCTATAACAAGTTGATGTGAAGGGTACCTCCCAGGTGCAGCTGCTGTTAGAATGTGTAGGAGCATTGCTCAGCAGCTGGAGCAATGCGGCCCATATCTGGCTTAAAGAAGAGTCTAAAGAGAACATTGCCCCAGATCTTGCGAGGCAGCTTTACAGATGGCTGGACCACAGGCTGCAGCAACAACAGGACAAGCATGGAGAGAAATAACCCCAGAGCAAGCCACAGCAGGCCAGAGAAAAAGGCAGATGCTCTGCTGGAGACAACACGAGTAGTTTATGAACCTACCTGAGATGCACTGGGAACATTTGGGCTAAAGGAAATTGATGTCACCAGATCTGAGGAGTCATTGTGACATTGGTATTCTGTCCATTTATCTGTTCTTACTTCATCTGTTACTTTTATACCCAACTATTAGTAACTATTCTAAGATACAACAGTAGAATTTGTACAACCACCATCACAATCAACATGCAGACCATGGCATCACCACAAAGATCTCCCTCATGCTACCCCATTATAATCACATTCCCCTCCCACCCCAAGACTGTCTTTAACACCTGGCAACCACTAATCTGTTCCCCCATTTATACAAAAGTCACTTTGAGAATGTTATGTTAATTAAATCATACAGAATGTGGTTTGCTTTTTTTCACTCAGCATACTATCCTAGATGTTTATCCAAGTTGTTGCAGGTATCACTAATTCATTCCTTTTTACTGCTCGGTAGTATTTCAGGGTATGAATGTACCACAGTTTCTCTAATTACTCACCTATAGTGGGATATTTTGATTGTTCCTGTTTTGACTATTGCACATAAAGCTGCTATGAACATTTGAGTAGAGAAGGGGAGGGAGGAAAAATAGCTATAAAGAACATTATTCAGATAATTGACAAAATTTGAATATGGACTGTGGATTAGATATTAGCAGCACATCAATGTGAAATCTTTTAATTTTGATGATTTTACTGATTGTGTTAGAGAATGTTCTTGTTTTCAGGAAATACACACTGAAATATTTAGAGATAAAGAGGCATTTTACCTTTTTGTTTCAAATGGTTCTAGAGGTGGGGGTGGAGAGAGAGAAAACAAATGAGGCAAAATGTAAACAATTCATAAACATAGGTAAAGACATACAAAAGTTCTTAGAACTATCCTGAAAACTTCCGTAAGTTTGAAAACTTATTAAAATAAAAAGTTTCAGAATGACAATCTGCTTTGCATATTTTAAGATTCATAAAAGTTGAAAAGAATATTAGAGATGTGTGCGGTATAGAGAACCTTCAACTATCTTCGATCGAAACATGTAAAATGATTTCTCTTTCTTGTCCTCCACTCTTTCCAAGTACTACTATCAAGAAAAAAGATACAGTCAAGGAGATTTTTAGGATTGATGTTAATGATATAAAGTTAATGTAGACTCAAACTGCTCTATTTTTGATAACATCCTCTTAAGGGCCAGGTGACCAAGAAGCTTGGGAATATGACCTCTGGAACCTTGAGGTCTTAGTTTAAATCCTGGCTCTGCCACTTACTAGCTGTGTGACCTTAGGCAAATTGGTGAACCTCTCTGTGACTCAGTTTCTGCATCTATAAAATAGAAATTAAAATAGCACCTACTTCTAGGAGTTCCTTGTGCACTAAAAGTGTTTATATCTAAAGTGCTTAGAAGAGTGCCTGGGATATATCAAGTGTTGTATAGGAGTGTGCCGTTACTGAATAAGGGAATTAAAGCAAGTTCTGGACAGACACAAACATGGCCTGCGGCTTTTCTCTAGGCACTTTTTTCTTTGCCTCATACTCCCCTCCAAATTTGTACCAAACTCCATCTACTTTTAGACTATTTTTATTTCCCTGCTCTTTGACAAAATGTTTCTTAATCTTCAGCAGTAATATATCAATATGGAGTGACAGTTTGACAATATGGTTCTCACTTTTCATAGTATAAATTCAAAGACAAATTGTGAACTAGTCAAGTGAAACTTGTAATTCACAGCTGTGAGGTCACACTAGTGAATTATAAGCTTTTCATTATGTCAGGGCTGTGAATTACGAAGATTTTTTTTCTATATCTTCTGTCAAATAATTTATTAGCTATCTCTCTATCACAAGATTTTGCAGCATGCAGAACCAGAAAACACAGGGGCTGAACCGTAGCATTTCCAGATAAAACAATAAGAATTCAGACATAGAAGAACAGTGTTAAAAAGAAAACAGTGATGATCTTTAACGTTTTCTTGCCAAGTTTAGAGTCATTCCTGATGAGCAGTTAGTTTTCTCTAAATTGGAGACACTTCCATTCATACTTAAGGGAATTTATCTTTTTATTGTCTACCCCTTACTGTCACCATCAATTATCATTTCTCAAAAAGCCACCGAGGGTATAATTCCATAATGTTTAAAAAATTAAAAGATTTTCTTGTTAACATTAACCTCACTCTTATTATTGCTGTCATGAAACTCTGAATAATCATTTGTAATTTGCATAGCACTTTTACGTCTTATTTATAACTCACATTGACCCCATGCAACATGTAGGACAGGTTCTATATCCCCATGCAATTATGAGGACGTTGATATATAGAAAGGCTCCAAGAAATGATAGGCACTAATCCAAAATCATGCTACTACTAGGTGTCAAACACATGTGTAGTGTACCTCTGATGCCCACTCTCACCACTTCTATTTAACATAGTATTGGAGGTACTAGCCAGAGCAATCAGGGAAGAGAAAAAATAAATGGCATTCAGATTGGAAAAGATGAAGTCAAACTGTCCCTATTTGCAGATGACATGACATGATACTATATAGAAAAAATTTAATGACTCTATCAAAAAACTCCTAGAGGGCCAACCCCATGGCTCACTCGGCTGAGTGTGGTGCTGGGAGTGCTGCGGTGCTGGGAGCGCTGAGGCCGCGGGTTCAGATACTACATAGGGATGGCCGGTGTGCTCACTGGCTGAGCACGGTGCGGGCAACACCAAGCCAAGGGTTACTATCCCCTTACCAGTCACACACACACACAAAAAAAAACTCCTAGAGCTGGTTAATAATTTCAGTAATGTTGCAGGATACAAAATAAATGCCCCCAAATCAACTTCATTTATATTCTCCAATAATGAGCTAACAGAAAGAGAAATCAAGAAGGTAAGGCCATTTACAACAGTCAAAAAATAAAATAAAATACCTAGGAATTAATTTAACCAAGGAGGTGAAAGATACCTACAATGAGAGCTGCTAACCACTACTGAAAGAAATTAAAGAAGACACAAAAAGATGGAAAGATGTTCCATGCTCTTGAATGAAAGAATTAACATAGTGAAAATGTCTATACTACCCAAAGCTATCTACAGATTCAATGCAATCCCCATCAAAATACCAATATGACATTCTTCACAGAAATGGAAAAAACAATCTTAACATTCATATGGAACAACAAAAGACACCAAATAGCCAAAGCAATCCTGAACAACAACAACAAAAAAGCTGGAGGCATAACACTACCTGACTTCAAATTATACTAAAAAGCTATAGTAACCAAAACAGCATGGCACTGGCATAAAAATAGACACTTAGACCAGTGGAGCAGAATAGAGAACCCAGAAATCACCCCTCAGGCTTGCAGCCATCTGATATTGAACAAAGGTGACAAAAACCTACACTGGGGAGAAGACTGCCTCTTCAACAAGTGGTGCTGGGAAAATTGGATATCCATATGCAGAAGAATGAAACCAGACGTGCACCTCTCACCATATACTAAAATCAACTCAAAATGGATTAAAGACCTAAGTATAAGACCTGAAACTGTAACATTACTAAGGGAAAATATAGGAGAAACACTTCAGGAACTAGGTCTGGGCACAGACTTTATGAACATGAGCCCAAAAGCACAAGCAACAAAAGAAAAAATAAACAAATGAGACTATATCAAACTATAAAGTTTCTGCACCACAAAGGAAACAATCAACAGAGTGAAACAGCAACCTCCAGAGTGGGAGAAAATTTTGCTAACTATGCATCCAACAAGGGATTAATATCCAGAATATACAAGGAACTCAAGCAATTATACACTAAAAAAACAAATTACCCAACTAAAAAATGGGCAAAGGAGCTGAATAGACATTTTTCAGAGGAAGACATACAAATGGCCAATAGGTACGTGAAAAATGCTCAACATCACTAGTCATCAGGGAAATGCAAATTAAAACCACATTGAGATATCATCTCACCCCAGTTAGACTAACTATAATCAAAAAGACAGAGAATATCAAATGCTGGTGAGGATTTGGAGAGAAGGGAACGCTCCTACACTGCTGGTGGGAGTGTAAATTAGTACAACCACTACGGAAAACAGTATGGAGTTTTCTCAAACAACTACAGATAAATCTTCTGTACAATCCAGCAATCCCACTTCTGGGTATATACCCAAAGGAATGGAAATCATCATGTCAAAGGGATACCTACACTCCCACATTCATCACAGCTCTGTTCACAACAGCCAAGACATGGAACCAACCTAAATGTCCATCGACGGGTGATTGGATGTGGTATATATACACCATGGAATACTACTCTGCTATAAAAAAGAATGAAATTCTCCCATTCGCAACAACATGGATGAGCTTGAAGAAATTTATGTTGAGTGAAATAAAGAACAGAGGGATAAATACCACATGTCCTCTCTCATAAGTGGGAGCTAAGAGAGAAAGAAGGAAGGAAAGAAAGACCACAGTGGTGTGTTGGACTCACAGAGTGGGAGAACATACCTAGGGACCCAAACTGCAGTGGAGAAAAGGGGGATGGGGAGTGAAGTCAGGGATAACTGGGTGGAGGACACGGGGTATAATCACAATTAGTGGTAATAGGCATGCTGCCAGCATGGATCTGGCCATCACATCTTGGGCGTGAACGGTGACAGTCAGCTTTGTACCCCATGAATATTCATAACCAATAAAAAAAATACTGGTGCTTCATAGAACCCAGTGCCTGCTCAGTGCTGTATTTGAAGAATCTAATTTTAGAAAAATTTTAAAGTAATTTTTAAGAGAATTCCAAAATTCATACCTGCAAATCTTAAAGAAAAATTACTTAATTTCACTTTATACCCCACAGCCAAATCAAGTCCTATTTTCAGGGCCATTGCCATTTGGTCTCTGCCCCTTTCCTTTGGTCTCCCTAATCCTGTCCCTTTGTCAGTAGTCCCCTGACTCTACACCATAAGAGCCCAGAAACCAAGCACACAGCCAAATTCTCCCTGAAATCCAGGGTGGTGGATGTACAAAGAAGGAAAAAATAAAATTATTTTTCATAAATGGTAACATATTAGTAAATCTTACCTTCATTCCTGTAGTTTCTGATCTTGCTAGCTTGAAGGTTATACTGACAACAATATTGTTTTGTACACTTTTAAGCATGATGGGTAAGACCAATAGCCAATACTCAGCCAGCATCCTTCCCTACACCTTATATAGTTGAACGTTTGTGCAATTCCCTAAATTTTCTAAATTTCCAGCTTCTAGACCAGTGCCTCCCAATCTTTTCACATTATGAGACACTGGGATGAACAGCATAAGTTGGTGTAAGGACGCGTGTCAGTGTCTTTGCACACCCATAACACTCCAGTTTGTCAAGATACATAGTTTGGGGCACTCAGTTCTCTGTCTTTGAACATGCTGTTTTTCTTCTTCACAGAGAATATTCTTCCTCTTCCCTACCTCCCATTTCTTTGTCTAATCGGCTCCCCCTCATCCTTCAAGAAACCAATTAGGTGATCCATCTCCCAGAACATCTCCCCACGGATCTCCTACGGCTGAGGAAGGTGATGTTCCCACGGCATTTCTGGGCTTATCATCATCTTAGCACCCCACTTTGTAACTTTTTACTTAGTCATATCTCCCACTAGACTGTAAACACCTTCAGAGAAAGAATGTATCCTGCTCTCTTTGATATTTTTAGCACTTATATGGTATCTAGCAAATGTTCGGCACCCAATAACTACGAATAAATGAATTGATGAACTAATAGACTCCTCCTAGGTATATGCTTCTAGTTGTCATTGACGGGGCTTGCAACTTTACTCCTAAGAAAGAACTCACCTCTGATAGTTCTAGCAGCTGGCAGTCTGATCAATTTCTAGGTCTCTGCCATAGAAAAGAGCCCAGTCAAGCTGTCAGGTATCATGTTGTTCTTTCTGATAGCACCCTGTTCTTTGCCTGTATGATAATTTGTAATAATTAATGTGTTTACTTGTTTAATGTCTACTCTACTAAACTGTGATCTCAGTTAGGGCAGGGGCTATTTAAACTTGCTCATACAGCATACCCAGCTCTTGGAACGGTACCTGACTCAATGGGATTAAAGAATGCATGAATAAATGAATGAAGAAATTAAATCACTTTCCCTAACAACTGAGATTGTTTGCTGTCACTTCTTTTGATGGCAATTCCTACTATAAGCTCTGCCAGTATAAGGGCTATGTACATTATCAAAAATTGAATGGATCTTTTTCTTTTGTCTTGGAATTTCCATTAAAACACCAAAGCTAAGAGCAACAGAAGATAAGCAATGTCAAATACTAAAGAGAGATGCCAAATATATCCACATAGGACTTGCTAAAAGACAGCAAAACTGATCCAAAGAGCAATATCCCATTAGCCTTTATAAGCCAAAAACTAGGGTTCTCTGGGGGAAACTTGTAGTATTATTGTGTTGCGGACTTAGTGCAAAGTGTAATGACATTTCTTCTCTCTACCCCATGAGAGAGAGGGAGTGGGTAGTGGGTGTTTCCCCTTTCTTTTGCTGAAGGCAATTGGAGGATGTTCCAAGGGACTCATTCATATGGAAAAAAAGGATACCCTTAAGAAGGGGACAGTGGCATGTCCCTCCCCAGCTGGGTAATTACTGAGATGTAGAATGAAGGGTCCCAATGCTACTAAAAGACCCAAGTGAAAGCAGCTAAGAAAAACCTTGGATAAAATTGATATACAACTCCTGGAACTAAGGGGTATATATGAACACTGAGGCTGGCACCTGCTTCCTGCTGGAGAACTCTATGAGTAAGGAATACTGAAGACAGTTGAGTTCAGGGAGCAGCCCAAAACAATGGAGCACAGAAAGAGGCAATAGTGGGGCAAGCCTACAATGCTATTTATTGTTTGTCATGACATGGATGAATGAATTCCCCAAGGACCAAGTGCATACCAAGGAAGATAGGATTGTATCATTTTGCTGGAACCGTGATAGCCAGTAGGAGCCAATCAGGGTGGGGAGACCCTATTATTAAGAGGCCGTAGAGTGGACAACTGGGGACAGGAACTAAAGTGAGTTACAAGAATTCCCCCAATAGAGTGCATTATTCACACGAGGGGGCTTCTTGGGTCCTTCAAAGAGAATACAAATATCAGAATCAGTATGTTCAGCTACAAATACCACAAACCATGTAAGAACATTTCTTACCCTTTTCTTCTGTGCAACCTCCCTCTCCCACTGCATCCCAAAAGAAACAGAAGGAGGAAAAAGAGGAGTGGAAGCATCCAAGGTGTGACAAGGCAAAGCATGTTCCCTTTCCCTGAGCTCCAGGCCATGCTGTGGGCAGGAGAGAATCTTGGAACTAGATGTAAGACTGAGTTTTAAGTCAGACTGGACTAGGCTTAATATCTGAAAGTGACCAGAAAGCTACGGAAATCTGCTTGAAGTGTGAAGATGTTGACAAAGACAACAGGAGGAAGCATCAAGAGAGACGTTTAGAGACAATGACTGGAGAAATATTTAGCCATTTCCTGATTGTAGCATCACTGACTACAGCTCAACCAATAATGCAGTCATGGCTGCTGTGGTCTCGTCTCGGTCACCAAGTCAGCATCTTAAGTTCTGTTTTTAAACGTCCTCATGCTTTAAAAAAATGTATAATAAATCTTTAATTTGGGGTAAGAATAGACATATATTTATGCCCCACTCCATGCTGCCTCCTTCTCCACACCCTCCATGCTACCTCCACAAACTTGCTGCTTCTACATGGAATCCAAGCGGTGGGGTCAGGCAGGGTGCAGGATGGAGATGCCTTTATAAGCAAAGGACTAAAGCAAGGATAACGTGATCATATTTACAACCTTCCTCTTCATGGATTCTAATCCCTCAGGTAAATTTAAAAGAGGTTTATTCTTATAAAATAAAGCAGATCTTGTCGCTCACCCACCTGGAAACTTTCATGAATAATCTGTTGCCTACTGCAGTACTGTAAGCACTAAATCTCACATACTCCAATCCCTCAGTGATCTGATCCCATACCATCTTCCCAACATAGTCACAAATATCCTGTATATTTTAGATAAATAGAACAACTTACTTTACTTTTATTTATTCAACAATCTCAGTTACAAATGGATGAAAGCAAGCCATTCATTCCACACATATTGAGCACCAGGTGTGTACCGCACAATATGCTTGGTATAGAGTGATAAACGGAACCTACCCAGTCCTTTCCCTCACAAAGCTCAAATGTGCAATAAACACAGACATTTAAGAAGTAATTAAGCAAATAACTGATCACTGCCATTGTGAAATGTGCTGCACTTTTTTCAGAGTGCTATGAGAACAGAAAATGACAGATCTGAGTATGACACTGAGGACATCCTATCTCCTCACTTCTTTTGTCAGCCAGTTGCTTCCAAAGGGCATCCCTGACACGACCATGAGTCTCTGGGCAAGAGCTGCGGGGAAAGCAATGCTTCGTTCAAGGAACTCATCTACTGGGACTCTACGCGTGGGAAACGTTCCATCCAAGAGGATCCAGCCAAGAACTCAAGTCATGCCCGTACTTCCCCTTGCGGGTTTTTCACTTTTGTTCAGCATGTTCTTATTTTATTTTTCAGAACATCCTTTATTTACTCTGCAAATATTTAAACAGCAAACCACATGTCTCTGCACATACTGGAAAGCCTTCCTCTGATCTCTCTGTGCCTAAATCCTCTAACTCAAGGTTGTCTCAGGTAGCAAATCCCCCTGCTTTCCGGCAAGCCAGGTGTGTCTTCTGACCTCTCATGACACTTAACTGTGCCTCTCATGTAGCCCATCATTTTCTACTGGGCTTTCTATCTATCGCAACTTGTAAGAAAGAGAGGAAGAGAGGAAACAGGGAGAGTAAGAGAGTATTAAGACTGATGACCTGGAGAATGGCCAGTCACCCCTTACTTCTTTGTAGTGTCCCCACGTATTCAATATTATACTAACCGGGATGGGGACTGCACAGATGTTTAAACTGCAGCCCCTGTCTCCAGTAGGTCACGTGGCGAGGGTGGGGTGGGGAGGGTGGGAATAGTATTGTAATCTTGCTGGACATAATTTATAAAGAATGTAAGAAAACCAAGTTAATTGAGCCACCTCTAAAATTCACAGGAGATTTCAACTGGTTAAATATATATTTTGATGGTATATGATCCAACTTAGTATTTTTAAATTGGACAGTATTGACTTTAAAGCATTTTTCTCCAAGTTTTCAAAATAGTCAATTCTGAAATAGCACCCGTCAAAATGTGTCCTGCGACTGTTATAACAAGCTTGTCCTAGATACAAGGAAATTAATTGCAGTTTCTGTTTTTCTCCCTTTTCTATAAATACGTTCTAAACAAAGGGTTATGAGTTTAATTAAATAAATATTAACATATTCCTTGAAAAAAATGTCTTTCATAAGATTTCACTCTCTTGGCATCATCTCTGCAATAGCCAGAGCAATAAAGGATTTAATCTTGTCCAAAATATAAAATTTTAGTGGCACTAGGATTTCTGGAAAGCAGCCATTACAAACAGCTTGTTGAAAGAATGTCTTTTACCTGAGAACTTGACTCGGTCTTCTAATGAAAAAGATATACACACTGAAGTTTGTGTAGTGGTAAACTGATCTTTTAAACAGTTAAATTGCAGTCATTTATTTTCTAACTCCTGAGAGTAACCAGTCTTCAAGAAAATTGCAAAAGCTGAGTTAGAATCACAGAACCAATCCCATTACAAAGATGAATAATTTGGGGTTAACTAAAAAGATACTTAGAGTCCTGAATTTGAATATTTTTTATTGCTAAATCTGCTTGTTACTTTAGAGCTAAAATTAGATAAAAGGAACCACTTCACAATTTCTTTCCTATGGATCCTCGCCATATTTTGACAACTAGTGGAAGTGACATAATCAGTCTACGGTCTGGCCATCAGGAGCATGGATTCAGGGGTCACACTGACATGGATTTACATCCTACTTCTGCCACTCATTGCTTGTGTGACTTTGAGAGAGTTACTAAATCTCTCCAACTCTTAATTTCCTTACCTATAAAATGGTGATAATATCTGCTATATTGTAAGAATTTTGTGAAGATGAAGTGAAGATGTGTAGAGCATTTAGCACAGTGTCTGGCATATAGTAAGTGTTCAGTAAATGTTATTTATTATTTATTATATTACTGTTATTTATTACAGTATATATGATTATGATTCCAGTGTTCATCCATTATCCATGATCAAGGCTACCTTTCATTACCCATCCAGCTCCTTGCATCTTGTGAGAGATCCAAGCCAACAGAAGATCCTTGTGGATGAAGGTCAGTGAGGTGGTGTTGTGCTAGATGAGGAGCTCACCTGAATGGAATCTTGTGGGGAAACAAAAGTATGCATTATCCTGTCAACCCTTTTATCTACTCACAAAACTGCAGTAATACACACATGCTTTTGAGAAATTTAAATCGGGAATTAAGTCGTTCAGTAAACATGCATCAAGTTCAAACTATGTACTCGCCGTGAATAAGATTGACACAGTCTCTGCCTTCATGGAGCTTATTCTACAGGAGACACAAACTTTATACAACTAATTATTTCCTTACAGTGGTGATTCAATTAACAAAGAATAAAAAGATATGCTCAAAAGAGCACGGAAGGAGAAAGTGACTTTTCTGGTCACAAACTGTAGGGGTCAGAGAAGGCTGCTGTGAGAAAGTGGTACCTAGACTGAGATCTTAGAGAGAAACTGTCAATAACGTGAGTTCAGGGAAGGCAGTCTTGGCAAGGGAGACAGCATTTGCTCAAGCTCTGAAGGATTGTGGCACATTTGGAAACTGAAAGAAGGCCTGTGCAATGGGACATAGAGGGTGAAGGTAAGAATGCCGGGAAATGAAGCCAGTGATGTAGGCAGGGGCCACACATGCAAGGGTTGTAGGTTGCCTGACATTGAGACAATGAATGGAGAGCTGCACTGTGCTCAAACGTACTGGCCTCATGGAGCTTCAAACTAAAGCAACTTGATATGAAGAATGTTTGTCAGTGGGACAGTGGCGTTGGATATAAGTCAGGAATCTGTTTATTTCTTCATTTAAAATAGAGAATGCAATATCCTACTTTTTGAATATTTTAAGTGAGAGTCCAAATTCTTTAAGAAAGAGAAAGGAAATAAACTTATAAATGACTTTAAGATGGATGGAAGAATAAAATGACAAGAATATGTGCTGAGACAATTCTCCAAGGATTTCTCATGCTTCTGCACATTTGGCAAGTGAAGCACTGATTCCCCTTTTTCTGGACCATCATTTTGAGGATGTTTGTATTTAAACAGCCTGTGAAGATAAGAGCAGAGTCTCCCTCCAGAGAAAAGAGCAGCCGTGCTTACTGCCCATTAAAAAAGATTAGAGCTCCCTAATCTCAGGGCTGCTCTCCTTTAACACAATGCACCGCATGTGGAGGCACCAGCTGGCCCTCTTCATGTCTCCCTGTGGGAATTGGGGCTCAGGGTATACATATCAAGAAAGAGGGAGAACTGGGGGCTCAGTCTAAAGCCCCAGAGGGAAGTGCCCACAGGCCTGAGCAGCCACTGAGGTGAGCCAAGACCCATGTGACACCAGGGGCTCAGTCTAAGGCCACAGAAAGCCAGAACAGGAGTCAAGGTGGTGTAATATAGCCACCACCACACCTACTGTCACTGCAAGGACAGTTCACCACCACATTAGCAGCCAGGACCACTCTACAGGTAACTTGCCACTCACTCAATTATATTGATATAAGAAGAATCACAAGTAGAGCCAGCAAATAGAGGAGGAAATCTTTATCCTCATAGCTAACCCCAGAGTAATAGAAGCATGTCCTCTACCAGATGGCCAAACATAAATGAAAAAATACTAGAACTGCAAACAAACAAGAAGATATGACACCACCAAAGGAATACAGTAATGCTCAAATACCAGACCCCACAGAACAAGGAATCCTTGAGATGTCTGAAAAGGAATCCCAAGCAATAATCTTAAGAAAATTCAAGGAGATAAGAGAAGACTCAACTAGAGAACACAATGAAACAAGAAAAAATATCCAGAATATGAAGGAGGAAATTTACAAAGAGATTAACCTTAAAAAAGAACGTAGCAGAACTCCCCAGAAATGAAAGATACACTCAATGAAATTAAAAACTCAACAGAGAGTTTGAGTAGCAGGCTAGAGCAAGCAGAAGAAAGAATTTCAGATCTCAAAGATGGTCTTTTCAAAATAACCCAGGCAGACAAAAAAAAAAGGAAAAAAGAATTAGAAATAATAAAGAAAATGTAAGAGAGACAGCAGACAACCTCAAGCACTCTAACATCCAAATTGTAGGTATTCCAGAAGGGGAGGAGAAAGGAAAAGGCATTGCAAACCTATTCAAGGAAATAATAACAGAAAACTTCCCAGGTGTAGGGAAAGATACAGACCTTCAGATCCAGGAAGCTCAAAGGTCCCCAAACAGATTCAATCCAAAAAGATCTTTTCCAAGACACATTATAGTCAAACTTGCAAAGCTCAAAGATAAAGAGAGAATTCTAAAAGCAGCAAGAGAAAAACATCAAGTCACCTATAAGGGAACCCTGTCAGACTAACGGCAGACTTCTCAACTAAAACCCTACAGGCCAGAAGAAAGTAGAATGATACATTCAAAATACTAAAAGAAAAAAATTGCCAGCCAAGAATTCTTTACCCAGCAAGGCTCTCCTTCAGAAATGAGGGAGAAATAGTGTATTTCCCAGACAAACAAAAATTGTGAGGGTTCACCACCACATGACCAGACCTGTAAGAAATTGTCAAGGGAGTCATTCATCTGGAATCTGGATAATGATGATCACTACCACTTATACACAAGAAAGATCAAAACCCACCATTAAAACAAAAAATCCAATGAGAAAGAGGAAGAAGCTAAATCATGCCACCTCAGATTTCCAACTAATATTGAAGAAGAGAAATAAAAGGGGAAGTAATGACCAAAAGATATTTAAAACATCTAAACAGAAAGCAATTAAATGACAGTAATTAAACAATACCTGTCAATAACTACCCTAAATGTAAATCGATTAAACTCCGCATTCAAAAGCCACAGACTGACTGATGGGATTAAAAAGCTAGACCCAAGTATATGCTGTCTTCGGGAGACCCACCTCACCTGTAAAGACACACACAGACTAAAAGTGAAGGGATGGAAAAAGATATGCCATGCAAATGGAAACCAAAAACAAGTAGGAGTAGCTATTCTTTTATCAGATAAAATAGACTTTAAACCAAAAAACATAAAAAGAGACAAAGCCAGTATATAATGATAAAGGTATCTATCCAGCTAGAAGACATAACAATCACAAATATGTATGCACCCAATACTGGAGCACCCGGATATATAAAGCAAACACTCTTAGACCCAAAGAAAGAAATAGGCCCTAAAATGTTAATAGTGGATGACCAGAACACTCCTCTCTCACTATGGGACAGACCTTCCAGGCAACAAATCAACAAAGAGACACAGGATTTAAACTACACATTAGACAAACTGGACCTGGCAGATATTTACAGAACGTTTCACCCAACAACTAAAGAATATATTTTCTTCTCATCAGCACATGGAACATTCACCAGGATAGAACACATATTGTGTCACAAATCAAGTCTCAGCAAATTTCAGTGGTACATTGGACTTATAGAGGGAGAGAGCATATCTAGAGATCCAAACTGGAGTGGGCGAAAGGGGGTAGGGAGGGAGGTCAGGGATAATTGGGTTGGGGACACAGGATATAATCACAATTTGTGGTAATGGGCATGCTGCCAGTATGGATCTAGCCATCACGTCTTGGGCATGAGTGGTGACAGTGAGCTTTGTGCGCCATGAATATTCATAACCAATTAAAATAAATAAATAAAGCTTACTCTCATAGCTACAAAAAAAAAAAGAAAGAAGGAGAGAAAAAGAAAGAGGGAGAGATAGACAGGGAGGGAAGAAGGAAGCAATTAAGAGGTAAGTCCACATAGCATTATAATTAAAAGCAAAATAGACTTTGCAGTCAGGCTGCCTGGTTTGAATTCCAACTATGCCACTTGTTAAAGGTTTGCCATTCTCTTTCATGGAATAAAGTAAAAGGAAACACTCCCCTCTTGTTTTATGAGAATAAAATAAGCTTAACAAAAAACCTGACAACGACATTACAAGAAGGAAAAAATACAGATTAATATATTCCATGAACATAAATGCAAAAGTTCTATGGAAAAATTCTACTAAAAATTCTATAGTAGATGACAATACTACTAAGTTGTATCCAGATACATAAAAGAAGATAATTCATAATTATTAAGTTGGATTTATTCTAGGAATACAAAGTTGAGTTGACATTTCTTAAAAACCAATCATTATAACTCAACATATTAACAAAGTAAAAGGAAAGAATCATGTAATCATCCAAATAGATGCAGAAAGAACACTGATAAAATGTAATTTCTATTGATAAAAAAAGTTCTCAGCAAACTAGGAATAGAAGGGAACTTGAGAACTTCCTTAAAATGATGCAAGGTACCTTTAAAAACCTACAATAAACATCATAGTTAATGGTAAAATGTTGAACTCTTTCTCTCTGAGACTGGAAATGAAACAAGAATGTTTGCTATCACCACTAATCAAGATGATGGTAGTGATTCTAGCTAGTGCAACAAAAGCAAGAAAAATAATTCACAGATAGGAGATTTAGAAAGGAAGATGCAAAATATATAAACCATATATTATAAATTCCAGAAGAATCTATGATAAACTATTACTTACTAATTTTAATAATTTACCATAGATTCTTTTGCCATCTGTAATTGCTGAATAAAAAGTCAATATTAGAAATAAATTTTATTTCCACATAGAAGATACAGGGAATTACAAAATAAAATTTTTAAAAGACACCGTATATATTATCAAAAATATCAAACACCTAAGAAGAAATCTTGGTAGTATTTTTATCTACTATAGAATTTTTAGTAGAATTTTTCCATAGAATTTTTGCATTTATGTTCATGGAAGTTTAATAAAACTACACAGAAACTTTAAAGTGCCATTGAAGATCTAAATAAGTGGAACAATATGTCAAGTTCAGTTTTTGAAAGTCTCAATAATGTAAAGAAGTCAACTCACCCAAATTGATCTATAGATTTTAATTTAATTGAAATTCTGATAAAAACTCAATTATGTCCTTTGGAGGAAATTGACAAACTTAATCTCAAATTCAGATTTTAGAATATTTCTGGAAACAGGTAGTAGACATAATTTTTCCTATTCCTTCAATTAAGTACAACTAAAAACCCTAGACATTATGTATAAAGCAAACATAAGAAGACACTGAAAGGTGCAGAGGAGAAAACAGAGTGGCAGGAAACATCAGGATCCCATTAACAACACAGTAGTAAGAGCCCTGGGTTTTCTTTTGGCCTCATATATATCCCAACCGAGTGCTAGAAAAGCAGCAACTCAGAAATGGCAATGGGTACAGACAAATTTAAAAAAATAAAAAAAGTCTGCATTCTAGCCTAAGGACAAGGAAACAGGAAGACAAGCACGACCAAAAAACTGTTGGACAATAACTGCTCTATTACAGCAAAACATCACAAGAGAAAAAAAAAAAAACAGTGGCTCCTACCCCTCCCCCCACCAGCAAAGGTCAAGCAGACAGCCTAAACTTCCACAATTTCAAGGTTGCAACCAGACCCTCCAATCTCTTGGCGTCAGAAAAAGTCAAGCAGGAAACTGGAACTTTCATCCCTGCTGGGCAGTAAGGAGCCCTCCCCCCACCAACACTTCAGCAAAGACCAGATGGAAGTCTGGCTTTTCCATCCCCACCTAGCAGTAATGAGGTAACTTAAACACTCATCCTTCACTCTCAGAAAACATAGCAATTCCAAATATGTATGTGCCAAACCACAGAGCTGCCAAATACATGAGGCAAACAAAATAACTGAAAGGAGAAATAGACAAATCCACAATTATGGTTGGAGACTACAATTCAGCACCCCTGCCTCAACAATTGATAGAAAAAGACAGAAAACCCGCAAAAACACAGAACTCAACAACATCATCAGCCAACAAGACCTAAAAGACATTTATAGAATGTTCAGCCCAGCAACATAGAATACACATTCATTTCAAGGTCCCACAGAAGATATATCAAGATAACTATATCCTGCTTCATAAAACAAACCATCCAAAACTTAAAAGGATTTAAATCATACACAGTGTGTTCTTCCACCCCAGTGGAATCAAACTAGAAAATCAAAAACAGAAAGGTGGCAGGAAAATCTTCAAATGCTTGGAAACAAAACAATCTACTTGTACCAATCTACTTTGACCCATCCATGGGTCAAAGGGGAAGTCTCCAGGGAAATTTTTAAAAATACATTGAACTGAATGAAAATGAAAATACAACTTAAAATTTCCGGGACATAGCTTAAGCAGTGCTGATAGGGAAGTTTATAGCACTAAAGGCACGCAGTAGGAGATAGGGCAAGTCTCAAATCAGTAATCTTAACTCCTACCTGACGAACTTGAAAAAGAAGGGCAAAATAAACCCAAAGCAAGCAGGAGGAAGGAATTAAAGACAAGGGCAGAAATCAATGAAACTGAAAACAAAAAAACTATAAAAAATTTAATAAAACAAAAATCTGGTTCTTTGAAAAGATAGCAAAATGACAAATCTCTAGCAAAAATAACAAAAAAATAAATAAATAAAAGAGAGAGAGAGAAGAGAAAGAAAGAAAGAAAAATTACCAATATCAGAAAACAAGCAGGGATTATCATACAGACCTTGCATAGATCAAATGAATAATAAAATACTATGGGCAACTCTACACACATAAATTTAACAAATTAGATGAAATAGACTAATTCCTTGAAAAGCAGAAACTACCATTACTCATCTAATATAAAACTAATTCTTTGAGTAACCTTATAACTATTAAAAAATTGAATTCATAATTTTAAAACCCCTCAAAAATAAATTTCTGGACCCAGATGTTTTCACTGGATAATTCTACCAAATTTAAAGAATTAACAGCAATTCTACAAAATCCCTTACAAAAAATAGAAAGAGAGTGAACACTTCTGTGTTACAATTCTCCAGAGAGACAGAACAAATAGGATGTATGTGTACCTATATACATGAGGATATGTCAAAAAGTTCACTGAAAGATTCATATTATCTTTTAATTCTGTTTTCCCACATTCTTTTTGTACCCTTGTGTGTATGTGTAGAGAGAGACAGAAAGGAAAATTGATTTATTTTAGGAAACTAGCTCAGGTGATTGTGGAGCTAGAAAGTCTGGAATCCGCAGGGCAGGCAGGCAGGCAATCTTGAGCCCCAGACAAGAGCAGATGTTGCCATCTTGAGTCCAAAGGCAGCCTGGAGGCATAATGCTCTCTTCCTCCAGGGACCTCTGTCTTTCCTCTTAAGACCTCTAACTAATTAGATGGGGCCCACCCACATTATGGTGGGTAATCTGCTTTACTCAGAGTCTACTGATTTCAATGTTAATTGCATCTTTAAAAATACCTTCGCAGCAAAGTCTGGATTGGTGTTTGACAAAACAACATAGCCAAGTTGACACATAAAATTAACACCACAACTTTCTAATTCATTTTGTGAAGCTAGAATTACCCTGATATCCAAACCAGATGAAAACAGTACAAATATATATCTGCAGACAAATATGCTTCATATCAATGCAAAAATCCTTTTTAAATATTAGCAAATACAATCCTGCAGTATGTAAAGATTTTATACAACATGACCAAGGGGAATTCATTCCAAGGACACAAGTTTGGTTCAATGTTTGAAAAGCTCTCAAGGAAATCCACAATATAATGCTAAAAAAGAAAATTCTCATGATTATATAGGTTAATGAAGTAAAAGCATTTGACAACATTTAACTTACAGAAAAAAATAGAAACAGAGAACTTCCTCAAATTGATAAAGAGAAGCTTCAAAACACCTACAGTCAACAATATGCTTAGTCGTGAAAAACTGAATGCATTTCCTGTAAGCCTGGGAATGAGGCAAGGGTGTTCGTTTTGGTTTTTTGGTTTTTTCACTCCTCTTATTCAGCATTGTACTGGGATCTCAGCCAGTACAATGAGGTAAGAAAAGGAAGGAAAAGCCTCACAGATTGAAAAAGGAAGAAATAAGCTGTCCCTCTTTGCACATGATGTAATTGTCTAAGTGGACAATCACAAAGAATCTACAAAAAGCTCCTAGAACTAATAATTAAGATCAATAAATTCACAGGATACAAGATCAACATACAAAAATTAATTATATTTCTGCATACTTAGCAATGAGCACACACAAAAAAATTAAAAATACATTACCATTCACAATTGCTCAAAAAAAAAAAAAGAAAGTACTGAGGTATACGTCTAACAAAACCTGTACAGGACTTGTATGCTGAAAACTACAAAACACTAATGAGAGAAATCAAAGATCTAAATAAATGGAAAGAGATGCTATGTTCATGGATTGGAAAACTCAATATAGTATGGATGCCAATTCTCCCCAAATTGATATACACTTTAATACAATTCCTATTAAAATTCAATCAAGATTTTTTGTGGCTACAAACAAAATTATTCTAAAATATATTTGGAAAGACAAAAGGACTTAAATAGCTATGATGGTTTTGATAAAAAAGGAATAAAGTGGAAAGAACCACTTTTTCTGATCTCAAGATGTGTGATACAGCTACAGTAGTGAAGACTGTGGCACTGATGGAAGGACAGACTCACAGATTAGAGGAGCAGAACAGAGAACCTAGAAATAGTCCCACACAAGTACAGCCAACTGGTTTTTTTACAAAGACGCAAAAACAAATTAATGAAGAAAGGATAGTGTTTTCAGCAAATGGTCCTGTTGCTATTAGATATCCATAGGCCAAATAAATAAATAAATAACTCAACCTAAACATCACACATTATACAAAAAAAACTCAAAATGGAACATAGATTTAAATGTAAAACAATACTATAAAATTTTTCAAAGAAAACATAGTAGACATAACATGGTGATTATAGTTACTAACAATGTATTGTGTTCTTGAAAATTGCTGAGAGTAGATTTTAAGTGTTCTCACCACAAAAAATAAGTATGTGAGGTAGTGCATATGTTAATTAGTTCAATTTAGCCATTCCACAGTGTATACGTATAACAAAACAACACGTTATATGTAATAAATATACACAATTTTTATTTGTCATTACAGTTAACTAAAAAAATGAAAACATAGGATACAATATTTGAGACCTAGGTCTGGTGAACGGTTCTTAAATATGATCACAAAAACATAATCCATAAAAGAAAAAATTATACACTGAATTTCATCAAAATTAAAAACTTTCTGAGAAAGATCCTGTTAAGACAGACAAGCTACAAACTAGGAGACAATATATACAAACCAAAATCTGATAAAGGACTTATATTTGAATACAATTTAAAAACTCTCAAACTCAACAGTAAAAAAAAAAAAAATCCTATTTTAAAACAGGCAAAAACATAAAAAGACATTTCACTGAGGGTATTTGGAGGGCAAATAAACACATGAAAAGACGTTCAACATCACTGGACATTAGTGGAGTGCAAATTATGACCACAATGAAATATCACTACACACCTGTTAAAATAGCTAAAATTTAAAATGGCAATATCATTCTAGTTACCCCCTATCCCATCCCATTAGTGAGGGAGAGTTTCCTGCCCTAGAGTTACCGTGATGGCCAAATACATGACGCCCAGCACCTGACATATGAGACCAAGGGCAGTTTGTTAATCACATTTACTCACATCTGTGAGGAGCACACCATGTGCTATGAGCCACACCAGGGATGCACTCAGGAAATGAGTGAACAAGAAGGGCCATGGTAAATAGACATTGTAGTAGCAAAAGAGTGAGATGCTCCCTGGGTCCTGCAGGAGAATGTGGTCAGTTTGTTTGAATAATTCCATGGGATGGCAGGGGACTGAAACCTGCCTCTCAGAGAGAAGCAGGAACTGAGCCTGGTCCCCTTGAGAAGGTGGGTTGTTTGGCTTAGGGGACCTTATCTACTGGAGCAGAGTGGGGAGGGGAACTGTGGTTAAGCTGTTCAGAGACCTTCCAATTTCACCAATGTTAAGGCAGCACATAATATCAGGCCTTAGTTTTAGGCCTTACACCATAACCCAATTGACTCCTTGAGGCCTTGGCATCAACTTAAACCTTGGTAATGACTGAGATTTCTAGGGATTAAGAGAAGTGATGCCCTAGGAAGCAAAGTAGGCACTTGTCTAGTAGAGAGAGGGTCATAATTGTCATCATGCCTCTTATTAGGGTTTGAAAACCTGTGCAGAGCCATTGGCTCCATAGAGAACAGATCTTCAGTTTCCACGATTATTGGCATGTATGTTTCTGAATATTTATGTAACCTTATGCATTGTTTTAAGGTCAGTTTTATTTCCTTGAGATGCTGTTGCACTTGCCTAGTATTGTTGGTCCACATATGACAAGAAGTTGCCTACAATGAACACAAGCCTCCTCAGGCAGCTATAAACAGTCCAAAGCTAGGTGGTTGTCTAATACCCTCTGGGCTAGACAATCAACTCTGAGTTAAGAGGTGTAGGTGATTGAAGGTTTTGTGCACATATGCTGATAGGCCTGTGGGTATTTGCTGGTTGGCAATAATGATTTTTGATTGTTGGGCTAAGCTGTAGTGCCTAGTGCTGTGCCTGAGGTGCCCAGTGTGGTGGTGGTCCCAGTGAACAGAGAGGACGGATTTAAGGGGGGTTGTACAAACTTATAGGTAAGCCCAAAGCAACTGGTTTGCATTTACAGTGGGTGAAACAGGGCAGGGGAGGAAACAGAGCATAGCACAGATGCCTCCCTTCTTTGTCTGGACTGCAATACACCACTATCATCATGCTAGAGGGGTCACGAGCAGACAATTTCCTAGCCAGAGATAACTTATGTGTCAGAATTAGAAGGTCATGAGCCAAATGACTTGCTTATTAGGGAACAGGAGGAAGGTGTAATATCTCTTCCCTGTCTTGTTTAGTTACACCATGCATGTAGATCAGGGGTACGCAAAATTGGGCTGCACCATGGTAGCACAGAACAGGAAGAGAGGCTAAGGATAGCATATTTGGTCCCATCTGACAAAGGACTAGGTGATTTTCAGGCCAGGAATAGCTCTGTGGTCTAGGCCTGTATAGCAAGGGTCTTGAGGAGGGGGCTTGTATGGTAGGCCCAACACTTGAGGGCTGGTAGCATCTGGGATGAAATTTCTGTGGGATAGATATACATGTAAGAGGTGACTAAAGGGGGCTGTCATCATCCAGATGATGTTATGGGAGGTTACAGACATCCCCTTGCAGGGTTCCAGGTAAATGTCACCATACTGGTGGAGACCTAGCTTAGTTTTAGAATGCAGGTCACTGAACCCAACAGATAGTAGTTCCATTATATATTTAGGAGGGTGCAAAAGATTGAGATATCCTATAAGTGGCCTTTTAGGCAGGGGAGGAGGCCTCAGAGGAAGTGTCAGGAGTTATTTAGCAACCAGCGTCTGTTGGCCCAGGGTACCCTCCAGGTGGCTCAGGATGGTGTTACACTCATGTGGTTTTTGTATCCACAGTTTGACAGAAGGCTCATATGCAAGGGGAAGTTGGACTTGAGATTAGACATGCTGCATATTCCAGGAAGAGGAAAGAGTCCAGGATATCAAACTCCTGGAGTCATGCACAGTCAGGGTCCAGTGTAGGTGGTGGTTTGGTGCTCAGACTGGCTGGGGGATGGGAACAAGAGGCAGGCTGAAGAGTCTGGTGATGGCTTCACGGGGTGAGGGTGATGCTATTTTTCCAGCACTATCAGTGAAGTACACCACTCCTTTTCTGTCTCAGACAGTTGGACCTAAAGGGCTCCCCACCTGGCAAGGGGTGGAAGTGGTGGAGGGGCCATTGGCATCATCCCATTATCAGTGAGCAAGGGGTTAAATACAGGGGAGGCCACTTCCTTTAGTAGCCTGTTAGCCTCTCCTGAAGGTCCCATTTCCATTTTAGCAAAATGGATTCAGTAGCCATGTCAAGCTGCATGATAAGCTTTCTTCACTCTGGTCTTGGTGAGTACTTGGGTTCTCAGAGCCTAATATGATTTGAATGTTTATCCCCAGCAAAGCTCATGTTGAAGCTTCATCCTCAATGTGATATTTGAAAGGTGGGGCCTTTAAGAAGTGATTGGACCATGAGACCTATGCCTTCACAAATAGGTGAATGGACGAATGGGTTATCGTGGGAGTACCGTGGTGGCTTTATAAGGAGAGGAAGAGAGCACATGGACACGCTCACTCCTTCTTGCTATGCAAGACGCTGCGCTGACTCAGGGCTCTGCAGGGAATCCCCACCAGGAGGAAGGCCCTCACCAGATGTACCCCTCAACTTTGGACTTCCCAGCCTCCAAAACTGTAAGAAATAAATTCTGTTTCTTTATAAATTACCCAATTTTAGGTATTCTGTTGTAAGTGACAGGAAACAGACTAATATAGCACCTGTAACAGTCCTGGACTCTAATAATGCTCAATAGGCCACCAGAAGTTGACAATTTAAAAGCATAGAGCAGGAGGCCATGAGAAATAGGCATCTGGATGCGAACCCCACGGGCAGTCAGTGAGCAGTATGCTTGATCCATAAGCCCAAGAGACATGTTTCCCAGTGTCAAGGACCTTAACTCAGAAGTCGGTACTGGGTGGCAGTAGAGAAGAGCCTGTTCTATGGCCAATTGCACCAGCTCCAGGGCATGTTGCTGTCACCCTGGTGAAGGTGACAGGTTTACAGGTGGCCTCATCTATTGGCTCTAAGAAAAATGACAGATGCAATATGTGCTGGCACCAGAACCCAAAGAGAACCAATATGTACTGGGTCTTCCTGAGTGTTTACGGAGTTTTCACAAGAAGCTGCTGTTTGGCTGCATCAGGAATTTGACTACTCTCAGAGCACCAGACAGTGCCCAGAAATTTAACTGAAATAGCAGCATCCTGAAAACTCATGTGGGGCAATAGCCCACCCTCTACTTTGAAGACCAGCAATTAAGGTGACCAAGGCTTGCAGAAGTGAATCTTGGAGCTGTATCCAGGGTAATCACACCATCACCATAGAGATAAAACTCAGCCACTTTCTTTGGAGAAATTTGGTAGATTGGCCCAATGAGACCTGTAAGCACAGAATATGGCTTTGAGCAATATCGATTATTTATTTGGAAATTGGAGGGACCAAGGTCAGTACTTCATAAGAAACTTCTCTAGTAAGAATAAAATGTGGGTGCCATGATTCTGGGGACTTTTAGTTTTTTCCTGTTTTGTTTCCTGTGTTTCCTCCATGCCTAGCACATAGTTAGTACTCAGTAATTGTTCTTCAAATAAGTAAACTCACAGCTTCCAATTCATGAGTCACTGGCATTTAGTTTTCTCAGATTAACTATCTCCCTAAAGGCTAGCATTACTAGAAGTTTCCAATTTGCCGGTTCAGTTAACACCTGATGAGACATAGCTCCTTGGCCTCCTGTTTTTGCATTTAAGCAGGTTATTCCGCTGTCACTCATAAAGAACCAAATGTCTTCCAGGGACTTTGACACCAAAAAGACCTTCGTCACACCCTCATTCTTTTTCTTATCCTTACTCCTTTTTCTTATCCTTTCCATCAAGCCTCTGTAGACTTTCTCCCTTATTCAGTGATTGCCTCATTCAGCTCACTCTGGGCTGTGCCTGGAAAGATAGTGCTTGCTCCCTTCTGCACTAGGAAGAGGGCCTGGTCAGCTGGAGGCCTGAGGCTGCTTGCACTCTTCTATGCCAGCTCAAAGCACAAGGCCATCCCACTGCTTACTTGTCTCCTACCATCCAATCACACATGCCTGACTCAAGAGTACTAATATTTAGCTAAGAAACTATACTGACTTTCCCCACTCCAATATAATAAATTTTCCCTCACCTTAATACTGTCCAGTTAACATTGTTTAACTTATGAAATAGCTGACATTCTCCAGCATTTTCCCACTTCCAATACTACCCATTTCTGTGCCAAGATAAAGTGGTTCAAAAAAACTACTTGCATGTTGCATGAAAACACACTTTCCAGACTCATCCCTTATCTGTCAGACCCTGACCTGACCCACTAACCAGCTGACATTGTGCAGAACCAACTGGCATCATGATCCCAACTTGGGCAGCTCACATCTGCAGCAGAGGCCACTGGATACTAGAATTCCAAGGGAGTTTCTTGTCTACAGCACTCCACCTCCAGTTGATCCAGGCCTTACCTAATACATCAGCCCAGATATCCCCTGCCAATTAAAACACTCAGGTAATTTGCCCTCCTACTATGGAATAAAGACTGTTTATGGCCTTTTGTTTTAAAAGCCTTACCCCACTTCTCTTCCCTGGAACCTCATCACCCAGAGACTAGACTGTGTTCTGGAAAAGATTTCCTACTTGTCAGCAAAACTTTTATTACATGGGTTGATCTCTGGTCTCTCAGTCTATTTCATATCTCCTTTGGCTCCAGCACTTAAAGATTATCTTCTTTCCTCAACAAAATAATGTCTACAACAAAGAAGTTAATCACTCAGCACTATATTTAATACTATAGTTGAATTACTTTGAGACAGCTTCAATGAAACATCTTGTGACTTTCAGTTTAGTAGGGGCTGGAGGAGGTTTTCCAGGCCTGCCTCATCCTCTTGAATTTTCAACAGGCTTAGGTGTTTTCAATCATTTCTGTCACCTTGGTTATGCAATTAGGAGAAGCCAGAAAACTAACTTGGGCCGCCTTGCCCTTGGCTGTGCCCTCTTTAGTGTCCCCTGAGCCCATCCAGTCAAAGGTAGGGAACAGAAGACAAATTCCACCAATTTGACTCTCCCAAATAACTTCTTTCAAAGACACTACACTCTCATGCCTCAGTTATTTGACAACCACCTAGCCATCTTCAGTTCACCAGTCCCATGTTTAGCTTCTCAACATTCTTTCCAAAATCTAACTATGGTGGGGTGGTATCTTCATGCCAATCCCATTTCTATTGCCAATTTCAGGGTTCCTCATCCTTCTGACCCTGTAGCATTCTGGATAGCTTGCAGAAAGCGAGGAATGGTCCACATCCTCCACGTGTCTACACGCTTACAGGTTACATTAAGTTCCTGTTTTAATGAGCCAAATCTACCAAATCTCAGAAGCAAAGAGACAACACACTTTAGTGTAACTTGTCTTAACCTCAAGATTCCCTATCAGAAATGCAGACGTACCATAACATTGTCCAGATAATGCAGGGTCTCACCAAATCTGAAAAGCTCAATTCTTGATAGACCACTGATGTTTTTAGTACTTGGGACTTATATGAGCATTGCAGAAGAGCTTATACTAATAACCAATGTGCTTCCCTTCTAAGGGAATGTTTATATAACCTTACATATAGGGTTTTCTTGATCTTTGAATTAAACTCAGTATCAAAAAGTCCATACACTCATTTGAAAAATAAATTAGTATCAGTAATTAAGTATCACTTAATAATATCTTTGCTCCCATCTTTCCACTTTTTTGAAAGCCCATTTCTTGCACCACTTCACACAAACCCCCAGCCGTCCATAACCGGATTAGGTATCCCTCCCTGTATTTCCTCCATCATACCACATACCATCTTATGTTGTAATTTTCTTTACCTATTTGCTATTTCTACCTGACCATAAGCTATCTAAGGACAGGGGCAATGTCTCTTTGCTGTTCTATGCCCTAATGTTTAGCCATAATCCTGGCACAAAGGAGGGGTGTATTTGTCTGCTCAAGCTATTACAAAATGCCGTAGACTGGGTGGCTTAAACAGAAATTTATTTCTCACAGTTACAGTGGTTAGGAAGTACAAGATCAAGGTGCCAGGCAATTTCATTCCTGGTGAGGGCTCTCTCCATGGCTTGTAGATACCTTCTTTGTTCTCACATGGCCTTTCATCTGAGTGCCCACAGAGAGAAAGCACTCTGGTGTCTCTTCTTTCTATAAGGGCACAAGTCTTACTGGATTAGGAACCCATCCTAATGGCCCTATTTAACTTTTGTCATCTTCTCACAGACCTAACAGTCACATTGGATGTTAGAAATTCAATATATAAATTTTGGGGGGGACACAAACATTCAGCCGATAACAAGGGATTTAATTCGTTGAATGAATGAATGAATATAAATAATGGTAAACATATCATGAATGTGATTCAAAATCTCAGAATTCAGAAGATATTTTAGTTTATTATGTATTTTTATCCAGAAGGCCTCAGGAAGGCTCATTCTTTTATTAATGGAAAAGAAAGGTGTATAATTAATTCAATAATAAAACACAGTTCAATTTGATAGATAATAAAGTATTATCTTGGGTTCCTCTAATATCCCATAATTACATTGCATAACTTAATAACTGTGGTGGGCAACCCTTTAAAATGGATCTCATTGCTCCCCTCTTGTTGGTGTTCACCCCCTTATGTAACTCCCTCCCCTTGAATATGGACTGAACCTAGACACTTGCTTCTAATAAACAGTATATGGCAAAAGTGATGGCATGTTAGTTTCTTTTTGCTGTTGTAACAAATTACCACAATGGCTTAAAACAACTCAAATTTATTATCTTACACTTCTGGAGGTCAGAAGTCCAAAACAGTTCCCACTAGGCAAAAGTCAAACTGTTGGCAGGGCTGTGTTCTCTTCTGGAGGCTGTAGGGGATGATCTGTTTTCTTGCCTTTTCCAGCTTCTAGAGGCTGCCCGCATTCCTTGGCTCATGGCCCACTTCCATCTTCAAAGCCAGAAGTTTTTCCAGTCAAGTCCTCCTCATATTTAATCACTCTGACACTGACTCTTCTGCTTCCCACATCTAAAGGACCCTTCTAACTAAACTGGGTTGACACAGAAAAGCCAGCATAATCTTTTCATTTTAAGGTCAGCTGGTTATCAACCAAAGCTCATCTACACACTTTATTCCTCTTTGCCATGTCATGTAACATATTCACAGGTTCTGGGGATCAGGATGTGGGCACCTTCGGCAGGGGAAAAAAGGGGGGTAGAATTATTCTGCCTACCATAGATGGGATGTCACTTCTGTGATAATGTTATAAAAGATTGTGACTCCCAAAATGTTTGCATACTCTTGCTACCACTCTCTCTTGTCCTCTTGCTTGCTCACTCTAATAAAGCAAGCTGCCATGTTGTGAGTTCCTCTGTGGATGTCTCCACAGTGCAAGGAACTGAGCAAGTCTCCCACCAACAGCTCATGAGGAATCAAAGCTTTAGTACAACAATCTGCAAGGAACTGAAACCTACTGACAACCACATGGGTGAGCTGGGAAGCAGATCCTTCCCAGTTGAGCCTGGAGATTACTGCAGCCTTGTGAGAGACCAGTGCCAGGGGACCACAGCTAAGCCATGCCCAGATTCCTGACCTACAGAAACTCCATGTGAAGAACTGCTATTGGTTTAAGCCACCAAGTTTTGGTATAATTTGATCAAAAAACTAACCTATGGATCCAAGAAGTTCAGTGAATCTCAAGGAAGATAAATGCAAAGAAAACTACACCTGGTCATGTCATAATCAAACTGCTTAAAGCCAAAGATAAAAATAAAAATGACATATCACATAAGAGGTGACAACAATGATAATAATATATAACTTCTCAATAAAATTAACGGGGGTCATAGGCAATAGAAGAATATCTTTTCAATGCTCAAAGAAAGCAATGGTCAATTTTATGTCCAATGAAAATCCTTTAAAAATTAGAATAAAATAAAGACACTTTCAGATAAACAAAAGCCAAGAACATTTTTCAACAGTAGACCTGCATTACCAGAAAACCTAAAAAAGCAAACAAACAAACAAACAAACATGTAAATAAAGAAATCTTCAGGTTCAAGAAAAATACTAGATGGAAACCTGGATCTATATGAAGGCATAAGAGGTATCACATATGGTAAATATGTAGGTAACTATAAAGACCTATTTTTTTTTTCTTATCTTAATTTTCTTAAAGGGCAGCATTTTGTTTAAAACAAAGTAATAACATAATAGCATGAGGACTTATGTGTAAAGCAAAACATATAACAGCAAAGTATAAAAGATAGAGGTATAAGTGGATTTATAGTATTGAAGTTTCTCACATTTTATTTGAAGTGATTCACTATTAATTCTAAGTAGACTGTGATAAGTTAAGGATGTATATTGTAACTGCTAGAGCAACCACCAAAAAAATAAATCAATAGATTAGCTAAAAATAGTACAGCCATTATGGAAATACCATGGAGTTTCCTCAAATAATCAAAAATAGAATTACCATACGATCCAGCAATCCCACTCCTGGGTATGCATCCAAAGGGAATGAAATCCGTATGTCAAAGAGATATCTGCACTGTCATGTTTATTGCAGCACTGTTCACAACAGTATTATGCATGTTTGTTGATGAATAAATGATTAAAGAAAATGTGGTATATATATGCAATGGAATACTATTCTCTCTTAAAAAAGAAGGAAATCCTGTCATTTGCAAGGACATAGATGAACTTGGAGAATACTATGCTAAGTGAAAGAAGCCTGGCACAGAAAGACAAATACTTCGTGATCTCACTTATATATGGAATCTTAAAAAAAATCACACTCATAGAAGCAGAGAGTAGAATGGTAGTTGCCAGGGTCTGGGGGTGCAGGGGCACTATAAGGAGATGTTGATTAAAGGGTACAAAGTTTCAGTTAAATGAATGAATAAGTTCTAGAAATCTGTACAGCATTATAACTATAATTGGTAATAATGTATTGTATACTTGAAAATTGCTAAGAGATTAGATCTTAAATGTTCTCACCACAAATAAAGGGAGGTGATATGAGGTGATGAATATGTTAATTAGCTTGTTTTAATCATTTCACAGTGTATGCATACATCAAAATATCGCCTTATACAAAGTAAATATATACAATTTTTATTTGTCGATTGTATCTAAATAAAGCTGGGGAAATTTTTTTAAATAAGTAAATAAATAATAAAAAGAAAATAAATAAATAAATCCTAAATAAATGAATAAGTTAGCTGAAAAGCCAAGAAACAATATAAAAATAAAACTGAATACTAAAAATATAATTGATTAACCAAAAAGAAGGAAGGAAACAAGAAACAGAGAAACAAAAAGATGAGACACATAGAAAATGAACAGCAAGATGGTAGACATAAACTAAACCATATTAATAAGTACATCAACGTAAATTAATTAAACTCTCCAACTAAGAAGAGACTCAGAGTGACTAAGAAACAAGACCTAACGTTTTGTTGTTGACAAGAGACATACTTTAAATGTAAAGTATACACATAGGTTGAGAGTTTAAAACATTGACAGTGACAGTGCAAACACTAAGCCAATGTGCTGGATTAATGTCAAAGCAAACTTGGAAACAGTAAGTATTTCCGGAGACAAGTAGGAGGACAAATTTCATAACGAGAAAAGGGCCAATTAATCATAAAGACATTACAATTCTAAATCTATACACACCTAAATACATAGAGAGCAAATATTTATAAAACTAAAAGGAGAAACAAATCCACCATTATGATTAGATATTTTATCATTACTCCTTCAGTAACTGATAGAACAAATAGATTTTTAAAAAGCTAATAAAGATGCAGAAGATCTGAACATTATCAATCAACTTGACCTAAGAACCAACAATATCCAGAAAGTTCAAATGCACATGGAATAGCCTTCAAATAGAGTATATGCTGAGCCTTAAAATAAGTATCAATAAATTTCAAAACATTGAAATATTTCAGAATATATTCTTGGAATAAACAGAATTAAATTAAATAAAATAATAATAATAAAATAACTAGAAAATCCCCCCAAAATGAAAATCAAACAATATACTTTCAAACAACCCATGGACCAAAGAAAAATGACAAGGGAAATTAGAAAATATTTCCAGGTGAATAATAACGAACACATAATCCATCAAAATTCATAGGATACAACAAAAGCAGTGCTTAAAAGTAAATTTATCATTTTAAATTCTTTTTTTAGGAAAAAACCATCACTGAGAAAAAAATTATATAAAAGCTAATTAAGTTGAAAGATATAATTTGGAAGATTTAATACTATTAAAATGCCATTCTTCCTCAAATTAATCATTAGATTCAATACGAAATTTGAGCAGACTTTTTTGAAATGAAAGGCTGATTTTAAAATTTATACAGAGGAGGCTTCTGATCAAGATGGCAGAATAGACAGTCCCCAGCATCATCCTCTCCCACAATCAACCAATTTACAAATATTATAAAGCAATGACTGCCAAGCTGGGGCCACGAGAGCTCAGGGGAACAGAAAGAGAGACCTACAGAGTTCATGAAAGCAGGAGAAGCCATGATGAGGGAAAGAAAGGATCACTCCAACCATTTCGATCCCTGGCCATTTCAAGGCTGGCCCTGGTGAGCACAAGGAGCAAGAGCTGGCAAAAGCCACAGCTGTGCCCTTCATATGAAGTTGCTTAGAGGCTGCAGGGGAGAAGAAGGCCTTGATGGCCCCCAGGCGAGCCAAACCACTAACAGGATTTCCATGGACCCTCATAGAAGTGAGAGGCTACAGACAACTGCAAAAAGGAGCCACTGAGAGGATGGTGAGTCATCGCAAGGGACCAGTTTGTGGCCCCCTAAATGGGAAATGTTTGGAGTGTGGGGGGTGGGGAGGACTGGCCCACAAGGGGAACACTGGGGCACAGCACGGACAGCTGATCTGCCCTCCAATCAGCACAGGCCCACTCGGTAGAGACTGGTCAGGAATATAGAACTGCAGGGGATGCAGTTTGCTGAAAAGAGTCAGGCCCAAACCAGAGTTCCCACATGACCAAGGTGTATCAGTCCTCACAAGACCCAGAAGTGCTTACAAGGTCAACAACTAAAACCTGAGCTGCACAAAAAGCCTTCCCCACAGAATCAGCAGCAAAGCACTAATTTAGCTCAACCACAGGGCTCAAGTGCCGGTTCCCACACGAAGTTCTCTCATTTTAGAAGAAAGCAAAGGCAACAAATTAATTCCAGTGTAGAGTTCAAGTGGTGGGAATAGCAAATAATCCAATGCAGAATTGAAAGAAAAAACAAAAACCCACAGATCAAAGTTCCAATATTAACCAGTAAAGGTCTAACACCACCAAAGAACACCACCAAAGAACACCTGGTTCTAGAAGCACCAGAACTTCCCAGACTCCCAAGCCAGGGTTGGAGGAGGGCAAAGGGCCTCAACTATGCCCTTCTGACGTCTACATCCAGCCCTGCAACAACCACCGAGCTGCTGCCAGAAGCATCCCAGGCTCCCAAGCCAGGACGATTGGGATCCAAGGGCCTCAGCCACATACCCCCAACGTCTGCATCCAGCCCAACAATGACTGAGCCACCACTGGAAGCACTCAAGGCTCCTGGTTGGGGTCTGGCCAAGGGCCTCAGCCATGCACCCCCAAAGTCTGCATCCAGCCCAGCCATGAATCCCCTGCTGGAATGAGGGGGGCGCCGTGGTCCCTGACCATGCCCACCTCTGTTCTTCCTCCTCCTCCCACCTTCGTCCCCCTCCCCCCCCTCCAATTACTCTGCAACAACATCTCAGAATGTAAAAAAATAATAATAAATAAATAGATTTTTAAAAATTCAGTAAAACTCTGTGAAAATGCATCTCATGATAAGGCAGATTAATATATAATATAATTGGCATAAAAAAATAAAAAAGAAATTGGAGGCTGGAAAAAATAAGTAAATAAAATAAAATTTATATGGAAATGCAAATTACCAAAAGTAGCCAAAACAATTTTGGAAAATAAGAACACTGTTGGAAAACTTAAACTACCTAATTTCAGTTCCCACTATAAAGTCATAGTAATCAAGATAATGTGGTATTGGTGGAAGTATAGATAAATAAATAATACAAAAGAATACAGAGCCTACAATAGACCCACAGATATATGTCCAATTGATTTTGACAAAGGCATCAAGGTAACTGAGTGGGGAAATAATCAGGTGTGGTTTTTGGTTTGTTTGTTTTCCAAAAATGGGGTTGGAACTATATATCCCTGTGAGAAAAAGAAATTATTTCAATTCTTATCTCACATCATACATATAAACTGATTGAAATGAATCAAAGACATAAACATAAAAATTAAAACTTCAAAAAAATTTACCTTGGGGATAAGCAAGGATTTTTTAAATAGGACACAAAATGTTCAACCATAAAAGAAAAAATTGGTTGATTGGATTTCCTCAAAATTAAAACTTCTGCTCATCTAAAGACATGATGAAGAAAATAAAAAGGCAAGCCACAGACTGGGAGAAAACTCATGTATCTGAAAAAGGACTTGTATCTGAAGTCTATATTTAAAATAAAAACAAAAACAAAACAAATAAACAAGCAAACTCTTATAATCCTATAAAAACAAAATAAAAACAACAAAATGAGCAAAAGACTTGAACAGACATTTCACAGAATAAGTTAAATAAATGACCAAAAAGCACATGATATGTGCAACAGCAGTAGTCTTCAGGCAAACAAAAATAAAAATCACAGTGAGATACCACTTCGTTTCTACCAAAATGGCTAAAATTAAAAAGACTGAAAATATCAAGTGTGGATATATAAGATAAAATATTTTATACAGAGCAATTGGAATCCTCACACATTTTGGTGGGAATGTCAAATGGTACAACCACTTTATAAATGAGTTTGGCAATTTGTTATGACACTGAACATATATTTACCATATGTCCCAGCAATTTCATTACTAGTTATTTATCCAAGAAAAATAAGAACGTATATCTACAGAATTACTTGTACAAGAATGCTCATAGCAGATTTGTTCATAAAAGGCAAATTTGTAAGCCCAAATGTCCAACAACAGATAAATAAATGAACATATTTCAGTGTATTTATACAGTGGAATACTACTCATCAGTAAAAAAAAAAAAAAAAAATGAATGAATTGATGATACACCCTACAACATGAATGAATTTCACAGGCCCAGTATGGAAAGAAAGAAATCAGGCACAAAAGAGTACATACTGTAATCCCATGTGGTGGTAAAAATCAGAACAGTGTTTACCCAGGTGTTGGTAAGACAGTAATGACTTCAAAGAACAGAAGGGAACTTTCCGCTGCATTGGAAATGTTTTATGTATTGACTAAGGCAAACGTGTATACATTTGTCCAATCTCATCAAACAGCACTTAAAATTTGCATTTTATTATATATAAATTATATCTTAATAAAGTTGATTTTTAAAATACCAGTACTATCAGTTTACTTTATTAGTGCTATTTGTGAGACTGTTAATAGTGTCACAAAATCCTATGTTTAGCATCTATGCATTAAGTGCCTGATAGACTGAAGCAAAAACATATCCAGGTATTCCTTTAATAAACATTCATTAAACAACATTCACGTGTATCCTATAATGCTGAGCAGTGACATAACCAAATGGGTGTTTTGAAAAGACTGTTCTGGCAGCTGTGTGGAGGATAGACTGGAAGGGGCTCAGAAAGGATGCAAAGAGAACACATTGTACTAGAGGAAGACTGGAAGGACCTGGAGAGAGGTCCATGAGAGAACTGGTGGAGGCTGGGACCAGGGCAAAGAGAACTGGACAAATTATGATAGAATTAGGGGATAAATTGGATCTGACTCAACAATGATTTGCATATGAAGCATGAAAGTGAGGGAATCATCAAGGATGACTCCACTTCTCAGCCAGGGCAGCAGATGCTATTTTCTGAGAAAGGAAACAAAAGGAGAGGACCAGGTTTGGGGAGAAGAGAAGATCACAACTTCGTTTTTGGATGTGTTGAGTTTGGTGTGAGATACCTAAGTGGAGATGTCAAATAAAGAGTGATTGAAGACCCTCGTGAACCACTGGTGTACAGGTGGCATCTGGACTGGCATTTGTACGTGGATGAAGTTGATTAGAAAAGGAAGTAGGATAAAAATAAATAAAGATCTGAGACTTGAGGAATTCCAACATTTAATGGCTTGTTTTAGAAGTTTCAACCTGCAAAAGAGAATTAAAGTGTGCAGCCCAAGAAGTAGGGGGACAGCAGGAGAGTGGTATGATAAGCAAAAGGAAAAGACGAGAAGGAAGGATAAGCAACAGTCTCTGGTTGCAAGAAGCCAGGTGAGGTAAAGACGGAGATACTTTTCTTTGCATTCAGTAATGTGGAAGACATTAATTACTGTCATAAGAGCTGGGGGGGGGGTTGTTTTTTTGTTTTTTAGTTACATGATGGTGGGACACAAGCAAGAGAGATTGGAGCAGATTGGGGACCGCATCTTAAAATGACAGGGAATGTGTCCAGAGCAAGTCAAAATGGTATTGCTTTGATTATAAAACTATTTCAAAACTGACAGAGCAAGGAGATGCCTCCATCGAAAATAACGATTTAAGATATTAACCTGTGATTTAAAATTAATTATAAAACTCAAAGCAGGAAGAGTTATATGGAGCTTGAGCATCAATACAGGTAACTTTTTTTAACTATTATCATGAGATGAATCATGAGACTAATATTGCTCTGTCATATTAACTGTGTTGCCTAAAGTAGGTTTTGCTGTTATTTTTTATTCATTCGAATAATAATTGCTTGTGTAGTGCATTGCTTCAGAGGATTTTCACAGAATTTTGCCATATAAATTTGACAACATATAACAAGGGGATAACATGAAAAATCCTTGCATCGGACACCTCTCAGGTAACACTTCAAATCCACCTGGCTGCATCTCTTGCTCCAGCCTCTGCTGGGGAACAGATTTGCCCAGCTTTGATCAGCTTCACTCAGATGCGATCTGACAGCACCTTGCCTCGGGCGGCCTGCATGAAACTCTTCCTTCATAAGTGGGACTTCCCTGATGCTACAGCTTGACACAACCGAGAGAACCCACCTGGCACTCACACATGTGCACCCACAACTCCAGGGCTCACTATTGTCTCCAATAGGAGACAGGAGCTGATGGAGAAATGCTCACTCCTTTTCTCTCCTGGGAGGACATTTCTGAGACTCATTTCCTAAGGCTCTTTCTTAGGAAACCCCAAGCCACAGTCCAGGCAATGACTACTTACCAGCACCTTCTAAACTGGCTTCCCCTTTGTCCTTGTTCTTCATTTCTGCTCCCTGGGATCACATTTCAAAATATCCACACAAATGCCTTTTATCTGAGGCTCTGTTTTCAAGGAATTCTAGACTAAGCCAGTATTCATTCCACTGCAGAAGCTACAAATGAAGGCCCTTTGGCTACAGGGGAAGGGACACTAACCTTTCCTGAGCACGCAGTATAGGCCACATGCTCCACATTTGCTCTTTCACTTAACGCGAGAACTACAAACTGGACCAACTGGAAAACTGGGGTCCAAGTTATTCACAGCTGCACAGATTGGGCTTGGCCAGGGCTGCAAATACAGGTTTCTCTGACTTTCCTTTATAAATTTTCTTATTCCCCATGCTGCCTCCAGTGATGTCTACCTTTGATGGTGGTCACAGATACATTTTTGGAAGTGAATAGTCATGATAAATAGCATTAGCGATTATTATGCATTGAGTGCCTGTTTGCACCAGACAATTGGCTAAGCATTTGACATTTAATCCTCACTGTAACTCTACAAGCTATCACCTTGTAGATTTTATTCTGTTTAAAAATTGAAGTTAACTTTTTTATTTTATTTTATTCTGTTAAAAATTAAAGTTAACTTTTCCAAGGTCCCTCTGCTGGTAAAATGCTAGCTAATACTGTGCTTACTCTGTACCCCTAAATTGATGATATCATTTAATCCTTACATCCAGCCTAAAACAGGCTCCTCATTTTCATCACACTACAGAGCCAGATGCTCCAAAGCCCAGAGGTGCCTTTCCCCCTGCCATGCTGCCTCTTAGTACAGGAAAGAAGGGGAGAAAAACACGACCAAAAAAAAATGATCTACCATGATGACCTTCTGTCAAAGTGCTTTGACCAGAGCAACAGTCGTATCCACATGTGCCTCCTAAAAATATGACCTATGACTTGTTTAAGGAAGGGTTTCTTAACCTTAACACTATAGATATTTTGGGCTGGATAATTCTTTGTAGTGGGGGACTGTCCTGTGTATCACTAGATGGTTAGCCACATTCCTGACTGCTAGCCACTAGATGCCAATAGCACCTCCCCTCAATTTTGACAACCAAAAACATCTTTAGACTTTTCCAAAATTGCTCCCATTTGAGAACCACTGGCTTATGATATTTTAAACAAATATTTTAAGTTATGAAGCTGAACAAAGCATTTCAGTGCAATGGTTCTCAGGAGTATGTCCAGTTTTTCTGGAATTCAGTTATGGACATATGAACAGCTCTTTAACTCAGGATTCTCATCTTTTCCTCCCTACTCTTATCCTCTCCCTTCCACTGTTTTTCCCCCAACTACCAAGGATGCCATCCACCCAATAAAAACAAACTAACGCACAGGAAGAGAACTTGCTCTTGAACCATGGGTTCATTCATTCTCAACATATGTTTCACTTTCAAGTCAAGTTTTTTGCCTACCCCTGATTAGTATGCCATCCTCAGACTAAGAACAACACGTATGTAATTGGTCCTGCTTCTAAATGACAAGCACATCATGTTAAGAACATTGTTTCTATATTTATAAATCCAAGACATGATTAAAGTGTCACGCTCTCAGCATAGGAAAAATATTCCCATATTCAGACATCCAAAGCAAATCGTATGATTATTTACATTATCCAGGATTTCCAGGCTCTGTTTCAGGGCAGAAAGGCCAAGTAGAAACATGCCAACTTATTCAGCAGCTTACTTTCTCCTTCTTACACAAATAAAACTATTGTTTACAATATTTTGTCCAAAATTTTGATGTGAATTCTCCTATAAATTTATGGATCACAAATAAATATTACTAAGTCAAAACTATAAGTAAGAGACATAACTAGCCTAAAAGACTCAAACATTTCTAAAGATTCTCCTAAACTATCAGTTCTTTCTAACATATGTCATGCAAACAGTATGATATAGACATGATATATAAGACTGCAAACACTTGCCAGCCAAGAATACTCTACCCTGCAAGGCTATCCTTCTGAAATGAAGGGCAAATAGTATATTTCTCAGACAAACAAAAACTGCAGGAGTTCACTACCACACGACCACCCTTACAAGAAATCCTCAAGGGAGTACTGGGTTTGGTTCCTGAAAAATAACTACCACTGCCATAAAAACCCAAGAAAAATCAAAACCCACTAGTATAATAAAAATGGCATTCATGAAGAGAAAACAAACAAACAAAAACACTATCTACAACCTAAGGAACCAACAAACACAGAAACCAAACAGTAAATCAGAAAGCAAGGAACAAAAGACACCTAAGACAACCAAACAACCAATAAAATGCTAGGAATAAATCAACACCTTTCAATAACAACTCTTAATGTAAAAGGCTTGAATTCCCCAATCAAAAGACACAAACTGGCTGACTGGATCAAAAAGGAGGACCCAACTATATGCTGCCTTCAAGAGACCCACCTCACCCATAAAGATTCACATAGACTAAGAGTGAAAGGATGGAAAAAGATTTACCATGCAAAAAGAAAAGAAAAACGAGCTGGAGTAGCTATTCTTATATCTGACAAAATAGACTTTAAACTAAAAACCATAAAAAGAGACAATGAGGGACACTACTTAATGATAAAAGGACTGATCCATCAAGAAGACATAACAATCATAAATATGTATGCACCCAATGTTGGAGCAGCCAGATTTATAAAACAAACTCTATTAGACCTAAAGAAGGAAATAGACACTAATACCATAATAGCAGGGGACCTGAACACCCCACTATCAATATTAGACAGATCATCTAGGCAAAGAATCAGTAGAGAAACACAAGATCTAAACAAGACTCTAGACCAATTGGAATTGGCAGATATCTACAGAACATTCCACCCAACAACCTCAGAATATTCATTCTTCTCATCAGCACATGGATCATTCTCCAGGATAGATCACATATTAGGTCACAAATCAAGTCTCAACAACTTCAAAAAAATTGGAATTATCCCATGTATTTGCTCAGACCACAATGGATTAAAACTAGAAATTAATAACAAACGAAACTCTGGAAACTATACAAACACATAGAAATTAAAAAGCATTCTACTTAATGACATATGGCTCCAAGAAGAAATCAAACAGGAAATCAAAAAATTTATTGAAACTAATGAAAACAATGATACATCATACCAAAACCTGTGGGATACTGCAAAAGCAGTATTAAGGGGGAAATTTATTGCATTAAATGCTCACCTCAGAAGAATGGAAAGATGGCAAGTGAACAACCTAACACTTCACCTTAAAGAACTAGAAAAACAAGAACAATCCAAACCTAAAGTTAGCAGACGGAAAGAAATCGTTAAGATCAGAGCAGAACTGAATGAAATTGAAACCCAAAAAACAATACAAAAGATTAATGAATCAAAAAGTTGGTTTTTTGAAAAGATAAATAAAATTGACAAACCATTAGCATGGCTAACAAAAAAAGAAGAGAGAAGACTCAAATAACAAAAATTAGAAATGAAAAAGGCGATATTACAACTGATTCATCTGAAATACAAGGAATCATGAGCGACTACTATAAACAACTATACGCCAACAAATTTGAAAATCTGGAGGAAATGGATAGATTTCTGGACACACACAAGCTCCCAAAACTGAACCATGAAGATGTAGAAAATTTGAACAGACCAATAACAATAAAGGAGATTGAAGCTGTTATCAGAAGGCTCCCAACAGAGAAAAGCCCAGGACCGGATGGATTCACAGCAGAATTTTCCCAAACATTCAAAGAGGAATTGACACCAATACTTTACAAACTATTCCAAAAGATTGAAACAGATGCAAATCTCCCAAACTCATTCTGTGAAGCAAACATCATCCTGATACCAAAACCAGGTAAAGATATAACCAAAAAAGAAAACTACAGGCCGATATCCTTGATGAATATAGATGCAAAAATCCTCACTAAAATACTAGCAAACAGAATACAGCAACACATATGTAAAATTATTCACCACGATCAAGTGGGATTCATCCCAGGGATGCAAGGTTGGTTCAACATACACAAATCAATAAATGGGATACACCATATTAATAAACTCAAACACAAGGACCATATGATCATCTCTATAGATGCTGGAAAAGCATTTGATAAAGTTCAACACTAATTCATGACAAAGACCCTCTATAAGTTAGGTATACAGGGAAAGTATCTCAATATAATTAAAGCCATAAATGACAAACCCACTGCCAATATCATCCTGAATAGGGAAAAGCTGAAAGCTTTTCCTTTAAGAACAGGAACTAGACAAGGATGCCCACTCTCACCACTCCTATTCAACATAGTGTTGGAAGTACTAGCCAGAGCAATCAGAGAAGAGAAGGAAATAAAGGGCATCCAGATTGGAAAAGATGAAGTCAAACTGTCCCTGTTTGCAGATGACATGATCCTATATATCAAACAGCCTAAAGCCTCTACAAAAACACTCTTGGAATTGATAAATGATTTCAGCACAGTAGCAGGATAGAAAATCAACACACAAAAATCAGTATCATTTCTTTTCTCCAATAGTGAACATGCAGAACGAGAAATCAAGAAAGCCTGCCCATTTACAATAGCCACCAAAAAAAAAAAAAAATACTTAGGAATTGAGTTAACCAAGGAGGTAAAAAATCTCTATAATGAGAACTACAAACCACTGCTGAGAGAAATTAGAGAGGATACAAGAAGATGGAAAGATATCCCATGTTCTTGGATTGGAAGAATCAACATAATGAAAATGTCCATACCACCCAAAGTGATATACAAATCCAATTCAATCCCCATCAAAATTCCAAAGACATTTTTCTCAGAAATGGAAAGAACTATCCAGACATTTATATGGAATAATAAAAGACCACGTGTAGCCAAAGCAATGCTGAGCAAAAAAAATACAGCTGGAGGCATAACACTACCTGACTTTAAGCTATACTACAAAGTTATAATAACCAAAACAGTATGGTACTTGCATAAAAACAGACACACTGATCAATGAAATAGAATAGAGAATCCAGAAATCAACCCACACACTTACTGCCACCTGGTCTTTGACAAAGGCACCAAGTCTATTCACTGGGGAAGGGACTGCCTCTTCAGCAAATGGTGCTGGGATAACTGGATAGCCACATGCAGGAGAATGAAACTAGACCCATACCTCTCACCATATACTAAAATCAACTCAAAATGGATTAAGGATTTAAATATACACCCTGAAACAATAAAACTTCTTAAAGAAAACATAGGAGAAACACTTCAGGAAATAGGACTGGACACAGACTTCATGAATACGACCCCAAAAGCATGGGCAACCAAAAGAAAAATAAACAAATGGGATTATGTCAAACTAAAAAGCTTCTGCACAGCAAAAGAAACAATTAACAGAGTTAAAAGACAACCAACAGAGTGGGAGAAAATATTTGCAAAATATACATCACACCTAGACTCTTATGATGCTCTCAATAACACGGAGAAAGGAGCTTTTCCTTATTAATTTACTTTTTACCTAAAAGTTTGTTTTCCTTTTCCATTGCATCCGCCAAAGGCCTCTTTGCCCATTGCCCCCTTGGCCCTTTCCCATTTTGTGACTCAGTATTACAAAGGTGCTATCAAAGTTGTTAATGTTTGACCTCTATTTTTAACAGTTTGAAATGCTGTGGAACAAAAAGCAAATATTAGTCCTGTGGCTGAGGCTGCTGGCTTTCAGGTCAGTTTTGGGTTTAAATACAAGAGGACAGTCTTACATATGAGCAAAAGTGCCTTCACTGTGAAGAGCTCCCAGAGAACAAAAGTAGAACTGACATGAATAACGATAATAATAACTAAAAGTTTCAACACGACTCTGTACCAGGCATATGTGAAGTGCTTTACATGCCTAACCCATTTGATCTTCAGAACAACTCAGTGAAGCAGAGTATAAAATGCCAGCCAAAGGCAGTGCCAGCACGTGACCGAACAGGTAGGCCTTCCTGCCGCCATACTCCATCCCTAGCCGAGCCAAGTACACAATGACCAGAGAAGTGCCTCCCTGGAGAGGTCGAAACCTGAGGCGACCACGCACCCGAGGTGTCAGTGGGCAACTGAGCACACACTAAGGCAGCTGTGCCAAATTGGTAGCACCAGCAGCACTCTAGCCAGAAAATAGTGTCAAACCAGTGGACCATGAAAACCCTTGCCACAATGACTAAACATCAAAGGAAAGATACCAGGAATATGAAAAATCAAGAAAGTACACCAACAAAGGATAATAACTTTCAAGCTCTAGGTCCTGTAGACAAGAAGCCCTTGAAATGGCTGACAAGGAATATTGAGTGATAATTCTAAGGAAACCAAATAATATACAAGAAAACTCAGCTAGACAACACAATGAAATGAGGAAAAGTATACAGGACGTGAAAGAAGAAATGTAAAAGGAAATCAAGGCCCTGAAAAAGAATGTAGCACAGCTTGCTGAGCTGAAGAATTCATTCAGCAAAATAAAAAAACACAACAGAGTTTAACCAGCAGGCTTGCAGAAGCAGAAGAGAGAACTTCTGATCTTGAAGATGGGCTGTTTGAAATAACACATGGAGACAAAAAAAAAAAAAAGAAAAAAGAAAAAAGAATTAAAAACATTGAAGAAAATCTAAGAGAGATATCAGACAACCTTAAGTGCGCAAATATCCAAGTCATGGGTATTCCAGAAGGGGAGGAAAAAGGAGATTGCATTGAAAACACATTCAACAAATTAGTGGCAGAAAACTTCCCAGGTATAGGAAAAGACACAGATCTTCAGATTAAGGAAGCTCAAAGATCCCCAAATGTATTCAACCCAAAATGGTCTTCTCCACGACATGTTATAATCAAACTGGAAAAACTCAAAGACAAAGGGAGAATCTTAAAAGCTGCAAGAGAGAAGCGTCATCACCTATAAGGGAGCCCCAATCAGACTAACATCAGACTTTTCATCACAAACCCTAAAAGCCAGAAAGGAATGGGATGATATATTCAAAATACTAAAAGACAGAGATTGCCAGCCAAGAATACTCTACCCCACAAGACTATCCTTCTGAAATGAAGGGCAAATAGTGTATTTCTCAAACAAACAAAAACTCTGGGAGTTCACTACCACACAACCACCCTTACAAGAAATTCTCAAGGGAGTACTGGGTTTGGTACCTGAAAAATAACTACCACTGCCATAAATACTCAAGAAAAATGAAAGCCCACTAGTAAAATAAAAATGCCAACAATGAAGAGAAAAACAAAAGTTTATCTACAACTCATGGAACCAACAAATCAGAAGACAAACAATAAATCAGAAAGAAAGGAACAAAAGACACTTAAGACATCCAAACAAAAATCAATAAAATGCTAGGAGTAAATCAACACTTTTCAGTAACAAGTCGTAATGTAAAAGAATTAAATTCCCCAATCAAAAGCACAGAGTGACTGACTGGATTAAAAAGGAGGACCCAACTATATGCTGCCTTCAAGAGACCCACCTCACCTCTAAAGACACACATAGACGAAGAGTGAAAGGATGGGAAAAATTTACCATGTAAACAGAAATGAAAAACAAGCTAGAGAAGATATTCTTACATCTTTTAAACTAAAAGCCAAAAAAGAGATAATGAGGGCCACTCATAATGATAAAAGGATTGACCCATCAAGAAGACATAACAATCATGAATATATACACAACCAATGTTGGACCAGCCAGATTTAGAAAGCAAACTTTATTAGACCTAAAGAAGGAAATAGACACTAATACCATAATAGCAGGGGACCTGAACACCCTACTATCAGTATTGGACAGGTCATCTAGGCGAAGAATCTAAACAACACTCTAGACCAATTGGACTGGCAGATAGCTACAGAACATTTCATCCAACAACCTCAGAATATTCATTCTTCTCATCAGCACATGGATCATTCACCAGGATAAATCACATGTTAGGTCACAAATCAAGACTCAACAAATTCAAAAAAATTGGAATTATCCCATGTATTTTCTCAGACCACAATGGATTAAAATTAGAAATCAATAACAAACGAAATTCCGGAAACTATACAAACACATGGAAATTAAAAAGCATTCTACTTAATGACATATGGGTCCAAGAAGAAATCAAACAGGAAATCAAAAAATTTATTGAAACTAATGAAAACAATGATATATCATACCAAAACCTGTGGGATACTACAAAAGCAGTAATAAGGGGGAAATTTATCACATTAAATGCTTACTTCAGAAGAATGGAAAGATGGCAAGTGAACAACTTAATACTTCACCTTAAAGAACTAGAAAAACAAGGGCCGAACCAGTGGCTCACTCGGGAGAGTGAGGCGCTGGGAGCACAGAGGGGCTGGGAGCGCCAAAGCCTCAGGTTCAGATCCTATATAGGGATGGCCGGTGCACTCACTAGCTGAGCGCGGTGTGGGCGACACCACCCCAAGGGATATGATCCCCTTACCAGTCACAAAAAATCAAAACAAAACAAAAAAAGAACTAGAAAAACAAGAACAATCGAAACCCAAAGTTGGCAGACGGAAAGAAATCATTAAGATCAGAGCAGAACTTAATGAAATTGAAACCCAAAAAATGATACAAAAGATCAATGAATCAAAAGTTGGTTTTTTTAAAGATAAATAAAATTTGTGACAAACCATTAGCACGGCTAATTAATAAGAGAAGAGAGAAGACCCAAATAACAAAAATTAGAAATGAAAAAGGTGATATGACAACTGATACCTCTGAAATACAAGGAATCATTAGAGACTACAATAAACAACTATATGCCAACAAATTTCAAAATCTGGAGGAAATGGATAAATTTCTGGACACACACAACCTACCAAAATCGAGCCAAGATGATGCAGAAAATCTGAACAGACCAATAACAAGAAAAGAGATTGATGCTGTTATCAGAAGGCTCCCAGTAAAGAAAAGCCCAGGACCAGATTGGTTCACAGCAGAATTCGACCAAACATTCAAAGAGGAATTGACACCAATTCTCTACAAACTGTTCCAAAAGACTGAAACAGAGGCAATTCTCCCAAACTCATTCTATGAAGCAAACAACACCCTCATACCAAAACCAGGAAAAGATACAACTAAAAAACAAAATTACAGGCCAATATCCTTCATGAATATAGACACAAAAATCCTCACTAAAATACTAGCTAACAGAATACAGCAACACATATGCAAAATTACACACCATGATCAAGTGGGATTCATCCCAGGGATGCAAGGTTGGCTCATCGTATGCAAATCAATAAATGTGATACAGCATATCAATAAAATTAAACACAAGGACCATATGATCATCTCTATAGATGCTGAAAAAGCATTTGATAAAATTCAACACTCATTCTTGATAAAGACTATCTACAAGTCAGGTATAGATGGAAAGTATCTTGACATAATTAAAGCCATATATGATAAGCCCACTGCCAATATCATCCTGAATGGGGAAAAGCTGAAAGCTTTTCCTTTAAGAACAGGAACTAGACAAGGATGCCCACTCTCACCACTCTTATTCAACATGGTGTTGGAAGCACTAGCCAGAGCAATCAGAGAAGAGAAGGAAATAAAGGGCATCCAGATTGGAAAAGATGAAGTCAAACTGTCCCTGTTTGCAGATGACATGATCCTATGTATCAAACAGCCTAAAGCCTCTACAAAAAAACTCTTCGAGTTGATAAATGATTTCAGCAAAATTGCAGGATACAAAATCAATACAGAAAAATCAGTAGTATTTCTATTCTCCAAAAGTGAATATGCAGAAAGAGAAATCAAGAAAGCCTGTCCATTTACAATAGCCACCAAACAAATAAAATACTTAGGAATAGAGTTAACCAAGGATGTGAAAAATCTCTATAATGAGAACTGCAAACCACTGTTGAGAGAAATTAAAGAGGACACAGGAAGATGGAAAGATATCCCATGCTCTTGGATTGGAAGAATCAACATTGTGAAAATGTCCATACTACCAAAAGTGATATACAAATTCAATGCAATCCCCATCAAAATTCCAATGACATTTTTCTCGGAAATGGAAAAAACTATCCAACATTTACATGGAATAACAAAAGACCATGCATAGCCAAAGCAATTCTGAGCACAAAAAATAAAGCTGGAGGCATAATACTACCTGACTTTAAACTATACTACAAAGCTATAATAACCAAAGAAACAGCATGGTACTGGCATAAAAACAGACACACGGATCAATGGAATAGCACATAGAATCCAGAAATCAACCCACACACCTACAGACATCTGATCTTTGACAAAGGCACCAAGCCTATACACTGGGGAAGAGCCTGCCCCTTCAGCAAATGGTGCTGGGGTAAGTGGATATCCATATGCAGGAGAATGAAACTAGACCTACACCTCTCACTATATACTAACATCAATGCAAAATGGATTAAAGAATTAAATATACACCCTGAAGCAATAAAACTTCTTAAAGAAAACATAGGAGAAACACTTCAGGAAGTAGGACTGGGCACAGACTTCATGAATACAACCCCTAAAGCATGGGCAACCAAAGGAAAAATAAACAAATAGGATTATATCAAACTAAAAAGCTTCTGCACAGCAAAAGATACAATTAACAGAGTTAAAAGTCAACCAACAGAGTGGGAGTAAATATTTGTAAAATATACATCTGACAAAGGACTGATATCCAGAATATACAAGGAACTGAAACAACTTCACAACAAAAAACAAATAACCCAATTAAAAAATGGGCAAAAGAGCTAAATAGGCATTTCTCAAAGGAATATATATGAATGGCCAACAGACACATGAAAAATGCTCAATATCACTCAGCATTTGGGAAATGAAAATCAAAACCACACAGAGATACCATCTCAACCCAGTTAGGATAGCTAATATCCAAAAGACCGTGAATGATAAATGCTGGTGAGGTTGCGGAGAAAAAAGAACTCTCATACATAGTTGGTGGGACTGCAAAATGGTGCAGCCTCTATGGAAAATCGTATGGAGGTTCCTCAAACAATTGCACATAGATCTGCCATATGACCCAGCTATCCCACTGCTGGGAATACACCCAGAGGAATGGAAATCATCAAGTCGAATGTTCATCGCAGCACTCTTTACAATAGCCAAGAGTAGGAACCAGCCCAAATGTGCATCATCAGATGAGTGGATATGGGAAATGTGGTATATCTACATAATGGAATACTACTCTGCTGTAAAAAAGAATGAAATACTGCCATTTGCAACAACATGGATGGAGCTAGAGAGAATTATACTAAGTGAAACGAGTCAGGCACAGGAAGAGAAATATCACATTTTTTCACTTATTTGTGGGAGCTAAAAATAAATAAATAAATACACAAATAAGCTGGGGGGGAGGGAAGAAGACACAACAATTACAATTTATTGAAGCTGATACGACAAGTGAACAGAAAGGACATTGTTGAGAGGGAGGGGGGAGAAGGTGGAGGTAGGGAGGTTTCGGTAATGGGCCACAATAATCAACCACATTGTATATTGACAAAATAAAATAAAATTTAAATAATAAAATTAAAATAAAAACAACAATAACAAATGATTATATATTAACATAAATGACTTGTTTTTATAAAAAGTAATTATATTTCCCAAAACAATAAAATATTTAATGAGAAGAATGGCATAGTTTTACACTTTTTGCAGATCTTGTTAACATCTGTGTTGATAGAAGTCAGCTATATTCTCATATCTGCTCCTGCATTCAACTGGTTGCCATAACACATCTCACATAGTCCCTGGACAACTCCACTGTACAATTGTGTTAAAATGAGAGTAAAAAACATTATCTTGGTATAATTATGAAAATACTACTATGTGGATCTCTTGAAAGGATCTTGGTGATACACAGAGGTTCCAGACCCCATTTTGTGCATGGTTGTCCTAGGCGATCTCTTCTGTGTCCTTAAATACTATCTGTGTGTTATCTCAGCGCAGATGACTTCTCTGAATGCCAGACTCATATATGAAATGTTCTATTTAGCATCTCCTCTTGGTCTAAGAGACAGTTCAAATTTAACACGTCCCAACCCAAACTCAGTCTGCCCCCAAATGGCTTCCAATTTGAGCCAAAAAGTTGTGCCACTCTTAATTTCTCTCTTTTATATTCCACATTGAATCCATTAGCAAATCCTGTCAGCTCTATTTTGGAAATACTTCCCAAATCCGACTTCTTCTCATGATGTCTATTACCACCCATCGTACTCCAAGCCACCAAATCCATTGCCAAGATTATCGCAATCAACTCCTAACTACTTCCCTGCTTCTACATTTCATTATGTACCCTCCCCACCCTGTCTCTTCTTCACAGAAAGCCCAAGGGATATTTCCGAAATTTGAGTCAGCTGCTTCCAATGGCTTTCTATCTGAATCAGAGTAAAATCCAAAGCCTTTCCCATGGCCTGCAGGACTTCATCTCCTGCCACTCTTCTTTGCTCTTGATCTCTTGGAACAGGAAGAGCCTCTTTGTTGTGCTCAAATGCACCAAATACTCTCCTGCCTCAAGGTCTTTGAACTTAGTTCTCTTTACCAGGAATGCTTTTTCCCTGTACATACCCATGGCTCAGTCCCTTGCTTCTTTCAGGTCACTGTTCAGATACTACCTTAATAGAGCAATTGGTGCTGACTCCCCTGTGTACCCCTGTGATCACCCTATCTCCTTCCACTGGTTTATTATTCCTTTTATCACTTACCACCACTTAGTACATTATCTACTTATTTGTTTGTTGGCTCTCTCTCTTCCCAGGAGAATGTAAGCTTGAGGGCAGAGACTTTCTGTTTTGTTTACTCTAGTGTCTCCAGTGCCTGATTTATTGTTGGTACTTATGCATCAAGGGCCAATGGCCAAGCCACACATGCACCAGGCCTGCTGCAGCAGTGTTTATGGGAAAAACCCATGGAGACAGGAGCAATAACAGGTCTCCTGTTGCTCATTGCATTACAGGGCATTGAATAGAGATCTAGCAAGTGCAAATGTTAGACTTCAGGAGAGGTTCCCTGACCCTTAGGCTATGGGCCTTTTAAACTGCATGATTAGATAAACATCATCCCTTTCTCTGGATATAAATGCATTACAAAGTGGCATAACCTTGGCTCCCATCCTGTCCTGGCAGCTCTGTTTCGTGTTTGGGGTAACATCAACCCTTTTCTTGCTCAGATGAGGGGCTTGGAATCTATGCAGTGACAAGGCAGTGGCACAACTCACCACATAAGGCTTCAAGATTAAAAATGCAGGACTGCTACTTGTGGCATCATGGGGGGCTGTGGTCAAAGCCTTGTGTTTAACCAGGAACCATTGTCTTAAGCACTGGGCCATGATTAAACTTTGTAGAAGGCCAACTCCTTTTCTGGTCTGCTAGACTTCAGGACAAGGTCACCTTTACCTGTCAGCATTTAATAAATATTTATGGAATGAATTAATACCCCCTCGTGTGTGTGCGTGTGTGTGTGTGTGTGTGCGCACATGCACGCAATCTAAAATCATTCCCCAACTTATGACCATGATTTATGACTGCCTACATAAAACCTGGAGAAACAGTGTTAGGGAAGGGGAGAACTTTGAGGTTTATAACAAGGGCCTCTTGTGGCCCTATTAAATATGGTACAACTAGGCTATAGAGTTACCCTCTTAAGCAAATACAGTAAAATATTTTCCCTTATGCCAATGTATAGGGCTGGTTTGTCTAATACAAAAGTCATTCGTGACTCCAGAGTATGTATTCTCAACCTCCATAATTTATTTTGGAGTAATAATTACCACAGAGAGAGAATAAAAACTCATCATATCTTTGTTTAAAAAATGATGTTCTAGATAATATTATAGATATATTTGAAATAAACTTCTATTTTTAGTTCATTAGGATTTAAATAAGTTTGGAGGACTACTTAGGTCTAGAAACTTAATTACAATTTGTAACTTTTTTTCTTCTCTCAGGAAAGCATTTTTTAATACCATATTACTTAAATTAATATTTGGAAGGTAACCTGTTTATAACTTAGACATTGATTCTTTATGTAACCTATATTTTCCCCAGTGAATTATTTTTTGATTATTGATCACATTTAAAAGGTATCATGCAGATACAGTGAAGTAGCAACTCTAAAGAAAAGGAAAGTCAAGAATCTGTACAACATGAAATTATCTTAATATTTCCATCTGTGATGGTTAATTTTATGTGTCAACTTGACTGGGCTAAGGGATGCCCAGATAGCTGGTAAAACATTATTTCTAGGTGCGTCTGAGGTATTTCTGTAAGAGGTTAGCATTTGTATAAGTAGACTGAGTAAAGAAGGTACACCCTCACTAATGTGGACAGGAATCATCCAATCTGTTAAGGGTCCAAATAGAACAAAAGGTGGAGGAAAGGTGAATTTTCTTTTTTTGAGTGGAGACATTCTTCTCCTTGGATATTGGAACTCATGGTTCTTGGGCCTTTAAACTCCAGGACTGCCCCTACCCCCACCCCCAACCCAGAGTGGGAATTACACCATCAGATGGCAGATTGTGGGACTTGACCTCCATAATTGTGTAAGTCAATTCCCATAATAAATCTCTATCTCCCTCTCTCTGTCCACTATAAATATATGGAGATATACAAACATACATACACACTCAGAAAGGTTGGGGATGAGAGAATTGATAGTTATTTTTACACATACACACACACATATGTATGTATAGCTCCATATATTTATATATATATATATATACATACAAACATACAAAATTGGTTCTCTTTTTCTGGAGGACTCTGGCTAATACACTGTCACATGTCACAACAAGCCTCACCACTTTCTCATCAGCCACTTTGAACCCCTGTAATTTCTCCTGTGTCCCGACCACATTACATAAACTGATCACTCAGAGCCAGTGATCAAACCATCTCTTTGTTGCCAAGGTCAATGATTTGTCTTTAGTCCTCATTTTCCCCAGTTGTTCTGTAGCATTTCACCTCTTGTACTCTCTAACATAGCACTGTTTTGATTCTCTTTCCAATCCCCTTCCATTTTCTTTGTTTGCTTCCATTTTCCTCTTGTCAACTAAATGAAGGAGTTCCTTAAAATTCTGACCTTGGGCCTCTTGTTTGACCTTTTCTCTCTCTTATGTCCTTAGGCACCATCACTAACCTCTTGCAAATCATTCTCTTTAGATGTCATTTTTATCCTGTGCTCTGAAATGTCCAGCAACTGTTTAACATCTCTCATTTGCACCTTGTTATGTCCAAAAATAATTATTAGTCCTCATCCCCGAACCTTTCTAACTGAGTTTCCTTTTTCTATGTAGAATCAAATCTAGGTAATCATTTTTGATTTCTTTACTCCACATATTCATTCTATATAGTTACTTGCCAAGAAATGTGGATTTTATATTCCAAGTAGTTTGTAAACCCAACTCCTAGTGCTACCTCATTACAACTTAGTTGCATTATTGTAAAAGATTTCCAACTAATCTTCCTTCCTCTTATTTTTTCCCATTCCAATTCCTTCTGACTTTGCTTTCTGATTAATCACAGTCAAGTATAGCTGAAGCCAGCTCCTCATTACATAACAAATTCAATATGAATTCCTTACACAGGTCTTCATGGGATGTTACAACCATAAGCTCCAATCTGTTTTACGATCTATTTCTCATCTCTTTCCTGCTGATATCCTATACCTAACTGGACTGTTCCTTAGCTGTCCTCAGTGTTTTCTGGGAGTTGTTCTCTAGCCTCTCATGCTGAAACCCTAAGTGTTCTTTATATTTCACCTCAGATGCTGATCTGTGTGATCTTTCTTTTTCTGCTCAGTTGAATGTAATTTCTTGCACTTCAAAGCCCCAAAGCATTTTATATATAGTCTTTTCATGAGGCCTTTCTTTTCCATGTTCTTTTAAGTCATGTGTAAATTTATCTTATTTATTTCACTATGTGTGTTAATGTAAGAGATATTTACTGAGTTCCTATTATGTGCCAGATATTGGACTTGGCTTGAAATTTCCACTATGAATAAGACAGATAGAGCTCTTGTCCTCACAGAACTTAACATTCTAGATGTAATATTAACTATCTCTGGAGTCATCCCCTACAGCAGGGTTTCTCAAGCTTGGTATTATTGACATTTTGAGATAGGTAATTCCTTGATGGGGGTGGGCATCCTCTGCATTGTAGAATTCTTAGTGCTGTCTCTGGCCTCTACCCACTAGATACCAATAGTACCTTCTTACCAATTGTGACAACCAAAAATGTTTCTAGACATTGCCAAATGTCCCCTAGGAATAAGGTCACACTGGTTGAGATCCACTGCTCTACAGTGCCTATCACAATTCTTTTTTATATAGACTCTCAATAAATGTTGGTTGAAATGATACTTTTTGTTTTCCCACTAGGCACAGCCCACTGTTAGGCAATATTATAGTGGCAAAGAGAACATAAAATAAGGGATGGCTTTGAAAGGCATTTTGGATGTCTCTTCTACTTACTGAAGTTTTAAACTGTAGCAAGTACAGAGAGTGACTCATTTACTGGCATGAGCAACAAATGAATTAATACACACAAAGCACTAGCACGTTATATGGCACACACAAAGTGCAAAGTAACCATTCAATAAGGCTTCACCGTAAGTGACTCAGGGGGTGAAGTCTTTTCCTTTTGTTAGCTTGCAACGAGAACATTTGCAGGCTGAGAGACACATGCACCTGACACCAGGTCAGTATTTTACATTAGTAGAACACCGATTAAACACATAAAGTTGAATGGGTTTTGAAGAGACATGAGAACAGATAGTTATGGCTTATTCAGGGAAGATTTTTTTGGGGAAGAGGTGAGTTTTAGATTTTGAAGACATTAAAGGATGTGCATGAATGGAGAAGAAGGGATGCAGTCTTGAATAGTTTGTAAGAAAGGTTCAGGAGAGTAGTGATGTTCAGTGAGAGGATCACTGTTTACCCTGAGCTCACTGTTGGCTTCATTATTAATTATCCCGTTCATCAAAAGTCACACATATGGACTTATCACAGACGAGTAAGGTAGTTTGCTCAGTGTGCCCATATGTCTTTGCATCAGCAACATTGTACTCATGGAACCACAGGTGCACGCTTATCATTTGGACACAGAAAATCACGGAGCCGCTTTAGCTTTTGGGAACCCAGCCTTGTTTGCAATGTGCAGTTGCTATTTCATATGATCCTTTATGGTGGAGCTTGCCGTGTTTTAATGGGAGAGTTTATTTCTCCTTTTTCATGGTCTACTGGTGTTTTGGGATGAGGGTATTTTGATGTGGATGATGTTAGCTGAAAATTTTCAGGAAACCAAGAAAATTGACTGTAAAATTTAGAAAATTTTCTATTACGGTGATTTTCACTGACATTAAAAACTCAACACAATGACAGAAGAAAACAGTGTACTGGAGAGTTCTGTAATGAGATTTAAAAATTGCATAATTTGGGGGAAAGCAAAAAACTCTCGAGCTGACACTTTTCTGTATTGTTTTCCTTAAAAATTGTGTACATGAAGGTAATTGTCTAAATCTAAGTTCTCACATCATGGCTTTCATTCAGTGCGCACATGCCTCCTACATCACTGTATTCAGATATTCTACTTTGCTCCCATTTGGGGAAGAAATAATATTTTCCCTACTTTTTTTTTTCTTCTGTAACTCACCTTCTTGTAATGAGAGATTCCTTGAGAATGTTGGGAAGGCTATCAATAAAAAACATTGTCCTTGTTGGGGCAATAGACATTTAATCGTCATTAGAGGAGGCACAAGCTTCCTCTAGCCTCCTTCCTTCCCTCTGTTTCCCAACCTCTTCCTCTGCATTTGGTAGGCTGGGGCTCCAAGAATGAATATTTCTGAAGAGGGCAAAGAACTCTTTGTAAGTCCCACTACTTTTACTCAGTCCTGCCCTGCACATGCTTTACTGTCAGGCACTATTGCCGGCAGCAGGGGCTTCCAGTCCAGACTCCTGCTTTCCGTCCCTGGCTCTTCTACTCACCAGCTTCCTTACCTTGACTGGCATTATATTTTTATTTTTTATTTTTATTTTTGTTTCCATTTTTAAATTAAACTGCTTTTTAAAAAAAAATTTATTTTGTTTTGTCAATGTACAATGTGGTTGATTATTGTGGCCCTTTACCAAAATCTCCCTCCCTCTTCCCTCTCCCCACTCCCTCCCAACAACCTCATATCTGTTTGCTTGTCATATCAACTTCAAGGAATTGTAATTGTTGTGTCTTCTTCCCTCCCCCTCAGTTTATTTGTGTATTTATTTATTTATTTTTAGCTCCCACACATAAGTGACGACATGTGGTATTTCTCTTCCTGTGCCTGACTTGTTTCACTTAGTATAATTCTCTCTAGGTCCATCCATGTTGTTGCAAGTGGCAGTATTTCGTTCTTTTTTATAGCTGAGCAGTATTCCATTGTGTAGATGTACCACATTTTCCATATCCACTCATCTGATGATGGACATTTGGGCTGGTTCCAACTCTTGGCTATTGTAAAGAATGCTGCGATGAACATTGGGGAACAGGTATACCTTCGACTTGATGATTTCCATTCCTCTGGGTATATTCCCAACAGTGGGATAGCTGGGTCGTATGGTAGATCTATCTGCAATTGTTTGAGGAACCTCCATACCAATTTCCATAGAGGCTGCACCATTTTGCAGTCCCACCAACAATGTATGAGAGTTCCTTTTTCTCCGCAACCTCGCCAGCATTTATCGTTCAGGGTCTTTTGGATTTTAGCCATCCTAACTGATGGTATCTCAGTGTGGTTTTGATTTGCTTTTCCCAGATGCTGAGTGATGTTGAGCATTTTTTCATGTGTCTGTTGGCCATTCGTATATATTCCTTTGAGAAATGCCTATTTAGCTCTTTTGCCCATTTTTTAATTGGGTTACTTGTTTTTTGTTGTGAAGTTGTTTCAGTTCCTTGTATATTCTGGATATCAGTCCTTTGTCAGATGTATATTTTGCAAATATTTACTCCCACTCTGTTGGTTGACTTTTAACTCTGTTAATTATTTCTTTTGCTGTGCAGAAGCTTTTTAGTTTGACGTAATCCCATTTGTTTATTTTTCCTTTGGTTGCCCATGCTTTTAGGGTCGTATTCATGAAGTCTGTGCCCAGTCCTACTTCCTGAAGTGTTTCTCCTATGTTTTCTTTAAGAAGTTTTATTGTTTCAGGGTGTATATTTAATTCTTTAATCCATTTTGAATTGACTTTAGTATATGGTGAGAGATATGGGTCTCCTTTCATTCTCCTGCATATGGATATACACTTACCCCAGCACCATTTGCTGAAGAGGCAGTCTCTTCCCCAGTGTATAGGCTTGGTGCCTTTGTCAAAGATCAGATGGCTGTAAGTGTGTGGGTTGATTTCTGGATTCTCTGTTCTATTCCATTGATCAGTGTGTCTGTTTATATGCCAGTACCATGCTGTTTCTTTGGTTATTATAGCTTTGTAGTATAGTTTAAAGTCAGGTAGTGTTATGCCTCCAGTTTTATTTTTTGTGCTCAGAATTGCTTTGGCTATGCATGGTCTTTTGTTATTCCATGTAAATGTTGGATAGTTTTTTCCATTTCTGAGAAAAATGTCATTGGAATTTTGATGGGGATTGCATTGAATTTGTATATCACTTTGGGTAGTATGGACATTTTCACAATGTTGATTCTTCCGATCCAAGAGCATGGGATATCTTTCCATCTTCCTGTGTCCTCTTTAATTTCTCTCAACAGTGGTTTGTAGTTCTCATTATAGAGATTTTTCACTTCCTTGGTTAACTCTATTCCTAAGTATTTTATTTGTTTGGTGGCTATTATAAATGGACAGGCTTTCTTGATTTCTCTTTCTGCATATTCGCTATTGGAGAATAGAAATGCTACTGATTTTTGTGTGTTGATTTTTTATCCTGTAACTTTGCTGAAATCATTTATTGACTTGAAGAGTTTTTTTGTAGAGGCTTTAGGCTGTTTGATATATAGGATCATGTCATCTGCAAACAGGGACAGTTTGACTTCATCTTTTCCAATCTGGATGCCCTGTATTTCCTTCTCTTCTCTGATTGCTCTGGCTAGTGCTTCCAACACTATGTTGAATAGAAGTGGTGAGAGAGGGCATCCTTGTCTAGTTCCTGTTCTAAAAGGAAAAGCTTTCAGCTTTTCCCCATTCAGGATGATATTGGCAGTGGGCTTATCATATATGGCTTTAATTATGTCAAGATACTTTCCATCTATACCTGACTTGTAGATAGTCTTTATCAAGAATGAGTGTTGAATTTTATCAAATGCTTTTTCAGCATCTATAAAGATGATCATATGGTCCTTGTGTTTAATTTTATTGATATGCTGTATCACATTTATTGATTTGCATACGATGAGCCAACCTTGCATCCCTGGGATGAATCCCACTTGATCATGGTGTATAATTTTGCATATGTGTTGCTGTATTCTGTTAGCTAGTATTTTATTGAGGATTTTTGTATCTATATTCATCAAGGATATTGGCCTGTAATTTTCTTTTTTAGTTGTATCTTTTCCTGGTTTTGGTATGAGGGTGTTGTTTGCTTCATAGAATGAGTTTGGGAGAATTGCCTCTGTTTCAGTCTCTTGGAACAGTTTGTAGAGAATTGGTGTCAATTCCTCTTTGAATGTTTGGTCGAATTCTGCTGTGAACCAATCTGGTCCTGGGCTTTTCTTTGTTGGGAGCCTTCTGATAACAGCATCAATCTCTTTTCTTGTTATTAGTCTGTTCAGATTTTCTGAATCATTTCGCTCAGTTTTCGTAGGTTGTGTGTGTCCAGAAATTTATCCATTTCCTCCAGATTTTGAAATTTGTTGGCATATAGTTGTTTATTGTAGTCTCTAATGATTCCTTGTATTTCAGATATATCAGTTGTAATATCACCTTTTTCATTTCTAATTTTTGTTATTTGGGTCTTCTCTCTTCTTTTATTAGTTAGCCGTGCTAATGGTTTGTCAATTTTATTTATCTTTAAAAAAAACAACTTTTGATCCATTGATCTTTTGTGTCATTTTTTGGGTTTCAATTTCATTAAGTTCTGCTCTGATCTTAATGATTTCTTTCTGTCTGCTAACTTTAGGTTTGGATTGTTCTTGTTTTCCTAGTTCTTTAAGGTGAAATGTTAGGTTGTTCACTTGCCATCTTTCCATTCTTCTGAGGTGAGCATTTAATGCAATAAATTTCCCCCTTAATACTGCTTTTGCAGTATCCCACAGGTTTTGGTATGTTGTATCATTATTTTCATTAGTTTCAATAAATTTTTTGATTTCTTGTTTGATTTCTTCTTGGAGCCATATGTCATTAAGTAAAATGCTGTTTAATTTCCATGTGTTTGTATAGTTTCCAGAGTTTTGTTTGTTATTAATTTCTAGTTTTAATCCATTGTGGTCTGTGAAAATACATGGGATAATTCCAACTTTTTTGAATTTATTGAGACTTGATATGTGACCTAATATGTGATCTATCCTGGAGAATGATCCATGTGCTGCTGAGAAGAATGAATATTCTGAGGTTTTTGGATGGAATGTTCGGTAGCTATCTGCCAATTCCAATTGGTCTAGAGTCTTGTTTAGATCTTGTGTTTCTCTGCTGATTCTTTGCCTAGATGATCTGTCCAATATTGACAGTGGGGTGTTCAGGTCCCCTACTATTATGGTATTAGTGTCTATTTCCTTCTTTAGGTCTAATCGAGTTTGCTTTATAAATCTGGCTGCTCCAACATTGGGTGTGTATATATTTATGATTGTTATGTCTTCTTGATGGATCAATCCTTTTATCATTATGTAGTGGCCCTCATCTTTTTTTATGGCTTTTAGTTTAAAGTCTATTTTATCAGATGTAAGAATAGCTACTCCAGATTGTTTTTCATTTCTGTTTGCATGGTAAATCTTTTTCCATCCTTTCACTCTTAGTCTATGTGAGTCTTTAGAGGTGAGGTGGGTCTCTTGTAGGCAGCATATAGTTGGGTCCTCCTTTTTAATCTAGTCAGTCAGTCTGTGCTTTTGATTTTACATTAAGAGTTGTTATTGAAAAGTGTTGATTTACTCCTAGCATTTTATTGATTTTTGTTTGGATGTCTTAAGTGTCTTTTGTTCCTTTCTTTCTGATTTACTGTTTGTCTTCTGTATTTGTTGGTTCCATGAGTTGTAGATAAACTTTTGTTTTTCTCTTCATTGTTGGCATTTTTATTTTACTAGTGGGTTTTCATTTTCCTTGAGTATTTATGGCAGTGGTAGTTATTTTTCAGGTACCAAACCCAGTACTCCCTTGAGAATTTCTTGTAAGGGTGGTCATGTGGTAGTGAACTCCCACAGTTTTTGTTTGTCTAAGAAATACACTATTTGCCCTTCCTTTCAGAAGGATAGCCTTGTGGGTTAGAGTGTTTTTGCCTGGCAATCTCTGTCTTTTAGTATTTTGAATATATCATCCCATTCTTTTCTGGCTTTTAGGGTTTGTGATGAAAAGTCTGATGTTAGTCTGATTGGGGCTCTCTTATAGGTGATGATGCTTCTCTCTTGCAGCTTTTAAGATTCTCCCTTTGTCTTTGAGTTTTGCCAATTGGATTATAACATGTCGTGGAGAAGACCATTTTGGGTTGAATACATTTGGGGATCTTTGAGCTTCCTTAATCTGAAGATCTGTGTCTTTTCCTATACCTGGGAAGTTTTCTGCCACTTTGTTGAATGTGTTTTCAATGCAATCTCCTTTTTCCTCCCCTTCTGGAATACCCATGACTCGGATATTTGTGCACTTAAGGTTGTCTGATATCTCTCTTAGATTTTCTTCAACGTTTTTAATTCTTTTTTCTTTTCTTTTTTTTTTTTTTTTTTTTGTCTCCATGTGTTATTTCAAACAGCCCATCTTCAAGGTCAGAAGTTCTCTCTTCTGCTTCTGCAAGCCTGCTGATTAAACTCTCTGTTGTGTTTTTTATTTCGCTGAATGAATTCTTCAGCTCAGCAAGCTGTGCTACATTCTTTTTCAGGGCCTTGATTTCCTTTTACGTTTCTTCTTTCACATCCTGTATACTTTTCTAGCTGAGTTTTCTTGTATATTATTTAGTTTCCTTAGAATTATCACTCAATATTCCTTGTCAGACATTTCAAGGGCTTCTTGTCTATAGGACCTAGAGCTTGAGAGTTATTACCCTTTCTTGGTGTACTTTCTTGATCTTTCATATTTCTGGTATCTTTCCTTTGATGTTTAGTGATTGTGGCAAGGGATTTCACCATCCACTGGTTCGACACTATTTTCTGGCTACGATGCTGCTGGGGCTACCAATTTGGCACAGCTGCCTCAGTGTGTGCTCAGTTGCCCACTGGCACCTCTGGTGCATGGTCGCCTCAGGTCTTGGGCCTCTCTGGGGAGGTGCCTCTCTGGTTGGCACTCACTTGGTTGGGCTGGGAATGGGGTCCGGCAGCAGCGAGGCCTACCTGCTTGGTCATGCACTGGAGTTTTGGCAGCTGGGTAGTCCAAGATCCAGGGCGCACATCTGGTGAAGGCCAATGTGGTGGGGACTCTCTTTCTACAGAGTCCAAGGCAACACAGGGTATCACATAGTGAGAAGCCTGAGCGAGAGCCCCTTACTGTTGTTTTTAAACAAGTTAATAAATATTCTTAAATTTTTCAGTTTCTGTCTCTAATACAGCAACTATCAGTAGATAGAATCCATATAAGCAAACATTCTTTGGGTTTCTAAATAATTCTTAAGAGTATGAAGAGGACTAAGACCAAAGAGTCTTAGAACTACTGACCTAGGAAGTAAGTGTAGATGGGAAAGAAAAAAAGCCTAAGAGATGGTAAAATAGATGAGGAGAAACCAGCAGGGAGAGTGAGTCAGAGCCATCTATGAGTTACGAGGTAACCAAGAGAGAATCCCAGACGTCAAGTGAAAAAAGTCTTTCAAGAAGGGAGCCATCAACTGCAACACATGTTGCAGAGACTAAATAAAATGAGAACTGACTCTTAGATTTGACAGTACAGAGGTCAACAGAGACCTTGATAAGATTACTTTTTCAGGGTGGTAAAGAAAAAATCCTGACGAGCAATAATTCAAGAAATAATGGGAGAACAGGAAACAGAGAAGGAAGTATAACCTATATTTAATGAATGTAGTTTTAAAAGAAAGCAGAAATGCAGGGTGATATCTAGAGTGGATGTAACATCAAGAGAAGGTGAGGGCTACAATATGGATTTATATGTTGATGGAAATTATCCAGAAGTGAAAGGGAAGTTAACAAGGCAAGAGAGAAGAAGCCGTGTTTTTGAGTAGGCAAGATGGGATGGGATCCAGTGCATAAAACAAGTATGGATAATTCATTTATTATCACGGGCCAGAAAGAAGAGGATCTGAGTATAAATGCAATTAGGTTGGGAGATATGGGAATGGGAATGTGTGGAAGCTCTCTTCAGATTGCTTCTACCTTCTCAGTTAGTGTAAGATGGAAGGTTATCAGCTGAGAGCAATGAAGGGAGAGGTGATGCTGGACGTTTGAGTGCAGAGAAGGTATGATATATCACATAGAAAAGCAAGAAAGTGAATTAACTAGGGAGATGTAGTGGGATCATGGGGTAGCACTGAGACCCACCTGAGCTTAGAGGTGGTGAATTTAAAGTGACACTAGTCAGCAGAGTTGTATTTCCCTCTAGCCATACTTACCTAGCAACATTCAATGAGGACCACACATCTTAAAATCCTAAACCTGAACTGAGCTCTGAGATTATTTTTGGCCTATTTTGGCATGTGTTTATTTGATGATTATTTACCTTTCTCTCTTTTTCTTTATCCTTTAAAGCAGCCAACATTTAGCTCTAGAAATATGACCACTGGATTTAGGTTTAATCATTCAAGCGATAAAACTTTGTCTCTCCTCTTGAACAATTAATTTATAAAGGAACAGAACCTAAGTCCTATAAACAAGTGCTCAACAAATTCGAAATATCCCTACTTAACTAGAACATCCATCCCTCCCCAGCCCCACAACCAAATCAAATCAGCTAAACACCAATGCACCATCAATACTACTATCATGAACAATCATGACCTAGTTAAGTCACTTGTTTTGGCTTATGGGTGTTGTGCACAGCAGTAATGATAATTATAACCACAAAGGTCATATCTATATTGTTTTAGCTTCCAGTCATCCAGTTTATTACCATAATTAACAGTTTTTGCCAAAAGCACATTTAAGAGAAATCTACATGCTGTAAGGCCTATCTCTAAGAGAAAGAAAATGTGTCTGTACTCTTTCCTCAACTCCCCATTGCCAACCATGATTAGCTACTTGAATTTTTTCATGATTGTCTGGAATCTGGATCTAATAAAGATTTTCACATCACAGTGTTATTGGTAATCAGGACCTTTTTCAACTTGAAACACAAACACAATCTGAAGGTTTCTTGGAATAAAAGATGGTACAATTTTTACATACTGGCCCTGTCAGAAATGAGGAATAAGCTCTGTTAAGCACTACTAAATGAGATTGTGATACTGTTTCTGGAAAGAACTCTCTCTTTTCAAAACTAGTGAGAGCAACATCTCCGTATTGCTTATGACCTATAGTCCACTGAGGTCTTTTACCATGGCTCCTTGAGACTTGGTCTCTGGTACCTGCCCTCTTCTGCACACTCAGTTTTATAACGATCACTAGGAATGTCACATGTTCAAGAGGACAAATACTGTATGATCACACTTATGTGAGGTATCTAGAGAAGTCAGATTCATAAAGAAACAGTAGAATAGCGGTTGGCAGGGTTGGGGATGAGGAATGAGAGTGTGTAATTGGTACAGAGTCTCAGTTTGGGAAGATGAAAAAGTTCTCGAGATGGAGGATGGTGATGGTTGCACAAAAATGTGAATGTATTTAATTTGACTAAACTGTACACTTAAAAATTGTTAAAATTGTAAATTTTATGTTATATATGTAAAATTTTAAAGAATTTAAAAGAAGAGAATAACAAGCACTCAACATATCAACATGAGTTATTTTCTCTACTCAATTCAGTAGAAACCATCTGACACTTGTTTCGTTAGCTGCCCAGCATCTCTGGGCAGCTAGAACAAACTCCCTATTTTGGAAGAATTCCCACTGTATGAGCCTTTTCTTCTCACAATAGAAGGTAGTCGATGCAATTTCCTTGCAGATCAGGCACCAACATGTGGCTGAGGCTCCACATCAGGCACCCGATGGGAGCCTCCAAGTTGGAACTGAGCAACCTGAGACAAATGGATTGTGGCAGAGTCCATTTTCTGACTATCCTGACAACTCTCTTTTTTTCTTTTCTGACTAGGGAGGTAACTTCTGTGGAAATTGATGGTGGGATTTCTAGTATTTGGTGTCTTATATAAGAAATATGAGCCCCAGTGGTAGAAACATCAGTGTCACTTAAGCTGAGCCCTGGGGTGTTTTTGTTGTTGTGACTAACTGCACAATCTCCAAGTCCAACCCTTGCCATCCCAGAAATTCCAGAGCTACCAGATAACTTTTAAAAAGGATGTTTTTTAAACCACTGTTTATAACCCACTATTAGTAAGTAAAATCAATTTAGAAAGTCACAACCAGCAAATTTAAAAAACAAAGGAATTAGAATAAAATAGAAAAAATATTTAAATCTCATAAAGATAAAGACCTTTGGTTTCATTTATGTATTAAAACATGTATGGATATGTGGAAGCCACAGCACACGATGCAATGTACATTTTACTGAGAGTACCAGTCAAAAATTCTTTTAACAAATTCATTTTCTACTTTAGCTAGAGTGGATTCTATGGTTTGCAACTAAGAATCTACTGACACTGTGTCTACCAGGAACAGACGAAAGTTGTAGTCCCACTCTCATTTTTCCATCATTTTCTAAACCTTCCCAATTCATCGTCTAGTGCCTTTCAGTTAATTCCTATCTTAGACCATACGGAATGTTAACTCATTCCTAACATACATGTCACAGTTAGTCTATTTGCAGAGCAACCAGCCAGAAGTTTTGCATAAAATTAAAATTCTATGATTTATGTAGATATTTATGTCAGTGATATTAGTTATGCTTGCTTTAAGTTTTTCTAAAATTATCAATCTATATGAAGCTGAAATTGGAGGTCATAATCACCAATGTTTATCTATTAACTTTTTTCCTAATGAGAATCTCTATCCCTCCTAAGAGTACTCTTGGCTCCCCATGAGTGCAGTTAGGATGATCTATCCAGGCATATGTCCTTGTTGAACTTTTCATTTGACATCAATCCTAGTCAGTTTAATTTTTAATAAAAATGTGTTTCTGGTTTTCATCTATAGAAAGCTAGTTACTATAGCATGTAAATCCTGTTACTTGAACATACTGTCATGCAATATCTATCAAAAATTGTGCAAGTTTTGGATTGCCTAAAGCAAATATAGCCCTCTGTGTACATTAAAATTTACTCTTGCATTAAGCCAGGTGAACAGAATGGTGTTCCTAGAATGTATAGTTTGTTCCCTTTCTGGATTATTTTTGTACGTGAGGGGGATGCCTTCCACATTAGGAATGCATTGGCCTAGGTTCTATTTCATTACCCCACGCTTATTTTTAATTTTTTTTTTCATGCCACTCTTTTGTGTTATTCCGCTATGTTTCATAGGTTCTTGCAAACTACTTCAAAGTCTTATTTGGAATAAAACAAAACATAAACAAACAAACAAGCTCTCTTTCTTTCCTTTCTACAGCCCCCACACACATAAGGCCCCATTCAACGTATGCCTCAATTACTGTAAAAACCTTCTGGCTGGTTTCCCCGCCTCTATTTTCTCCTCTCACAAATGTTGGATTCCTTTTCTTCAATAATGTTTTCATCACTTCACCCAGCTGCTCAAAATCCACAGTTGCTTGGTAATATCATTGCAGTAGATACAATCTTTAGGCTTACATTCAGAATCCTCCATCAATTGCCCACACACTTCCAATTTTATCTCTCATGCTCACTAACAAGGTGCTTCTGCCCTGATAATTCAAAATGATTGCCAGTCTCTCTACCTACTGCTTGCAATTGTGCAAGGCCCAACTCCAGCAACTACTATTTGCGTTGACTTTGGAAACCATTTAACCTTTCTGAGCTTCATTTTCTTCAATTGGGAAATGGAAATAATACCTTACATGGGTTTTACGAGCAGATACAGCATATGAAAATGCCTACATTAACTAACTAACTAAATTAATAAGAAGTCTGTCTTCTAAAGTGCCTGGCATGTAGTTGGTACCCAATAAAAAGTAACCCGGAATATACTATCCTTTACTTCTACTCATTACTATTTGCACAGCCCTGAAAAGCTCTGTTCCTTCTCCGCCATTAGTACCTAAAGAGTAGGCAATGATTACACAGGCCTTGAGGTCAGACACAGGGAGGTGTAATCCTGGCATGCTCTGCTTTCTACTGTATGATCTCGGGCAGGTGACATCAGAGTTATTCTGTGTGGTTCATCGCTGGGGACCCAGAAGCATAGGGAAGAATGTCCAAGACATGACCGAGACAGTCTTTGGAGCACAGTGAGTCTTCTACTGCTGTTTCCTTAACATTAAAAATTAATAAATGTCTTGTTTGGTTTGGTTTGAGGTGAGGTGATTGAATTATTCCTTTTATCTGTGGCACTTAGGAAAGGTAATTGCTAGGCCAAAACAGCCAATAAGTTGGACTTTGGCAGTAAGATTTCATTTTCTGGCTGTTAGGTAGCTGCAAACAAGCCTGGCAGTAACTGCATCATCTCTCAAAGGACTCCAGACTAAGATTAAGAATGGTCACAAAATGGGACACCTGATGAAATAGGAACTTCACACAATCACAATATCTTATTCCCAAATTATTCTGGTTAAATTTCTTTAACCATTTGTAAGTATCTCATATTACTTTTGAATATTCAAAATATAGAGCTTAACACTGAGCAGCTCTACTTATGTTTACTTTTCGACTGAAAACAGCCTTTGTCATCTGTAAAAATTCATGACACAAATCACAAAAGGCACCTTCCTTCTGTGATAGAGCACCCTTGCAAAGAGTTTTTCCAATTCATCAGACCCAAAGGCAACCTACGGGGCCAACAAATTTTGGATTGGCATGGCCTTCATTTAAACATCTTGCTAGTTCTAACACTGCACCTTTCTACAGTTCCTGATATCTTTAAGTGTTAAATTTCTGCTTGTAGTTTGTACTGGCAAAATTCCACAATGGCACCCCTGTCTTAGTCAGTTTTGTGCTGCTGTAACAGAATATCACAAACTAGGTAATTTATAATGAACTGAAATGTATTGTCTTACAGTTCCAGAGTCTGGAAAGTCCAAGATCAAGGTGCCAGTACCTGGTGAGGGCCCTCTTGCTGCATCATAACAGCAGAAAGCAGAAGGAGGATGAGAAGGGGCGGGGGGACTTATTCTTTCATAAGAACCCCACTCCAGCAATAATGAACCCACTCATGGGGTAACAACATTAATCCACTTACTTCAGCTCATAGCCTAATCACTTCTCATTAGGCCCCATCTTTCAACTTTGTTGCACTGGGGATTGAGTCTCCAACACATGTTCCTTGCAGAACACATTCAAATCATACAATTCCATCCATGGTCCCCCAAATTCATGTCCTTCTCACATGCAAAATACATTCATTCCATCCCAAAGCCCCAAAAGTCTCAACTCATTCCAGCATCAACTCAAAAATCCAAAGTTTCTTTTAAATCAGATATGGGTGATACTCAAGGCATGATTCTTCCTGAGGCAAATTTCCCTCCAGCTGTGAGCCTGTGAAATCAAATACATTATCTGCTTCCAAAATACAATGGTGAGACAGGCATAAAATAAACATTACCCTTCTAAAGGGAGAAATAAGCAAGAAGAAAGGAGTAACTTGTCCCAATTAAGTCCAAAACGAAAAGCATTAAATCTTAATGTTCCAGAATAATCTTTGACTCCACGTGCTTCCTTCTGGACACACTGGGGTGGGGGTTGGGCCCCTAAGGCCTAGGCAGCCCCAACCCCACAGTTCTACTTGGTATTACCCTAGTGGGGGCTCTTTGCAGTGCCTCTGCCCTGATGGCAATTCTCTGCCTGGACCCCCAGGTTTCTGTGACATCCTTTGAAATCTAGGTGGAAGAAGCTATGCCCCCACAGCTCTTGCATTCTGCATGCCTGCAGAATTAGCACCATGTGGATGCCACCAAGGCCTACTGCTTGCACCCTCTGGAGTGGTGGCCCAAGTTACCTGAGACCACTTGAGCCACAGCTAGGGTGGAGGAAGAGCACTGCACCAGAATTCAGGGAGCAAAGTTCTGAGGTGGCCCTAGGCAGTGAGCCATAGAAGAGGCCTCAGGTCCACTCCCTCAAAACCATTTTGCTCTCCTAGAGCTCTGGGCTTGTGGTGGGAGGGGCAGTCTCAAGATTTGTGAAATGACTTTGGGGTCATTCTCCCATTGTCTTGATGAATAGTGCCTGGCTTCCTCCTATCCATGCTAATCCCTTTATCAAAGGGTTGCTTGGTCATACTCTTGCATGATTTTTTGTCCTTTACATGGCCAGGTTGTGAGTTTTCCAAATTTTTACATTCTGTTTCCCTTTCATTCCAGTTATACGTCACTTAATGATGAGGACACATTTTGAGAAATGCATTATTAGGCAGTTTTGTCATTGTGTGAACATCATAGAATGTACTTACACAAACTAGGTTGTGTATAGCCTACTACACATCTAGGATGCCACAGCCTATTGCCCCTAGGCTACAAACCTGTACAGGATGTTACTGTACTGAATACTGTATGCAATTGTAAGACAATGGTAAAGATTTCTGTATCTAAACATATCTAAACATAGAAAAGAAAATTTTCAGCTACATTATAATCTTATGGGACAACCATTGTATATGTATCCCATTGTGACCTACATATCATTATGTAGCACATGACTATACAAATTCCATCATTCAATCGTTTCCCTCTGCTCTCATTTTGCTGTATGCAGTTAAAATAAGCCATGTATCTCCTTCAATATTCTGCTTAGAAATTTCTTCCACCAAAGGGACTGCCTCTTCAACAAGTGGTGCTGGGATAACTGGATATCGATATGCAGGAGAATGAAACTAGATCCATACCTCTCACCGTATACTAAAATCAACTCAAAATGGATTAAGGATTTAAATATACACCCTGAGACAATAAAACTTCTTAAAGAAAACATAGGGGAAACACTTCAGGAAATAGGACTGGGCACAGACTTCATGAATACGACCCCAAAAGCACGGGCAACCAAAGGAAAAATAAACAAATGGGATTATATCAAACTAAAAAGCTTCTGCACAGCAAAAGAAACAATTAAAAGAGTTAAAAGACAACCAACAGAGTGGGAGAAAATATTTGCAAAATATACATCTGACAAAGGATTAATATCCAGAATATATAAGGAACTCAAACAACTTTACAAGAAGAAAACAAGCAACCCAATTAAAAAATGGGCAAAAGAGCTAAGTAGGCATTTCTCTAAGGAAGATATACAAATGGCCAACAGACATATGAAAAAATGCTCAACATCACTCAGCATCCGGGAAATGCAAATCAAAACCACATTGAGATACCATCTAACCCCAGTTAGGATGGCTAAAATCCAAAAGACTCTGAACGATAAATGCTGGCGAGGCTGCGGAGAAAAAGGAACTCTCATACATTGTTGGTGGGACTGCAAAATGGTGCAGCCTCTATGGAAAATGGTATGGAGGTTCCTTAAACAATTGCACATAGATCTACCATACGACCCAGCCATCCCACTGTTGGGAATATACCCAGAGGAATGGAAATCATCAAGTCGAAGGTATACCTGTTCCCCAATGTTCATCACAGCACTCTTTACAATAGCCAAGAGTTGGAACCAGCCCAAATGCCCATCATCAGATGAGTGGATACGGAAAATGTGGTACATCTACACAATGGAATACTACTCAGCTATAAAAACGAATGAAATACTGCCATTTGCAACAACATGGATGGACCTCGAGAGAATTATATTAAGTGAAACAAGTCAGGCACAGAAAGAGAAATACCACATGTTCTCACTTATTGGAGGGAGCTAAAAATTAATATATAAATTCACACACACATACACACATACACACACAAACCGGGGGGGGGGGGGAAGAAGATATAACAACCACAATTATTTGAAGTTGATACAACAAACAAACAGAAAGGACATGGTTGGGGGGGAGAGGGGGAGGGAGAAGGGAGGGAGGTTTTGGTGATGGGGAGCATTAATCAGCTACAATGTATATCGACAAAATAAAATTTAAAAAAAAAAAAAAAAAAACAGACTTTTACATAAAATCTCTGTGTCATAAGTGATATATGTATGAACCTGCCATTTTTGTAAATCTCTTTAAATTATTCCTCCTTCTAATCAAGAACCTTTTATTGTCCTGATGATTTATTATTTTAATTCAGTCCAACTGGCAAGAAGGAATTAGGTACCATTCTGTTGTAACATGTCTCATTCCCATTCCAATTTTGTTCGCAATAAATGTATTACAGTTCCTCCAAAAAAAAAAAAAAAAAAGAAAAAAAAAAAGAAATTTCTTCCACCAGATATCCTAATTCATCACTCTTAAATTCTGCCTTCCATAAAGCCCTCAGTAATAGACATGATTCAGCCAAATTCTTTGCCACTTTGTTGCAAGGATTTTCTTTACTCCAGTTTCTAATAAGATAGTCCTCATTTCCAACTGAGACCTCCTGCAAATGGCCTTTAATTTTCCATTCATGACAATATAGTCTTTTTCTAGTCTGCTCCTTCAAACTCACCCAGCCTTTGCCCATTATTTAACATTTTCAGATATTTGTTATAGCATCATCTCACTTCTCTGATACCAATTTTCTGTCTTAGTCCATTTTGTGTTGCTATAACAGAATACCACAGACTAGGTAATTTATAATGAACAGAAATTTATTGGCTCATGGTTCTGGAGACTGGGAAGTACAAGATCAAGGCACCAGTCTCTGGTGAGAGGCTTCTTGCTACATCATACATGACAAAAGGTGGAAGGGCAAAAAGAGGGGGAGAGAGAGAGAAAGGGGGGCCAAATTTATTCTTTTATGAGTAACTCACTCCCCCAATAACAGCATTAATCCATTTACTTCACCTTCATAGCCTCTCATTAGGTCCCATTTCCACATGCTATTACATTGGGGATTGAGTTTCCAACACATGATTTTGGGGGGATACATTCAAACCATAGCAACCCTCCCTTACCTACCCCACCCTACCTTATCCAAACTCCTAATCAACTTTAAACCCAACATGACATTAACAGAGTAACAGAATTCAATTTTCTCTAGGCTCTTTGTCAATTCCTCTTCAGTCTACTCTCATTTATTTTACAGTGTGAGTTATGGGTTGAATTGTATCCCCCCAAAAAGATATATTGAATTTCTGACCCTGCAGTACCTCAGAATGTGACCTTACTTGAAAATAGTGTTGTCACTTAATTAAGTTGAGGTCATACTACAGTAGGATGGGTCCTTAATCCAATATGACTAATGTCCTTAGAAGAAGAGGAAGAGACACAGAAAAGGGCAACCATATGAAGACACAGAGACACAGGGAGAAGGCCATGTGAAGACAGAGGCAGAGATTGGAGTTATGCTGCCACAAGCCAAGGAACATCTAAGGCTCCCAGAAGCTGGAATAGACAAAGAAGGATCCTCCCTTGGAGGCTTCAGAGGGAGCATGGCCCTTGACACATCTTAATTTTGGACTTCTAGCCTCCAGAACTGTGAGACAATATTTAAGCCACCTGATTTTTGGTACATTGTAATGACAGCCCTGGCCAACTAATACACTGTAAGTCTGTGCTTATTTCTCAGACTCACTTAGAAAATGAACTCATCTCCCCCAAACATGACACAAGGCAAGAGGTGTGTCAATCTTCCTTGCACCATTTTCCATATTCTTGAGTTCCTTCTTCCTGAAATTCAAAAGTACTCGTGGGCACCAATGGACTAATGGCTGCCTTTTCTTTAATGTTTTTGCACTTTCTTTCCCAGCAGCCAAGAAGTGACAGGTCAGTGCAGTGACATTTTAGAGCAAGACTTTCCAATTCAACAGTTAAAAGGCCATACAGTGTGCACATAAGCTACAATAAATACTATCCCTGCTGTCTCTAGACATCACATGCTTTCAGCAGTTCAGCATAATACTCTCAATACTGTCAGAAAAACTATCCCAGACTCCAGGGAGCTGACCTCTCTTCATCCAGCAGAGTTAAATTTGAGAGGGAATGGCAGAATTGGTCAACTTCACCATCTGCAAAACACAAGTTGAGTATTTCAAAAGCAATACAGGACCAGTTTGACCTCAGGTGGGGTGAGTCCCAGGAATGGAAACATTATCTAGCTGATTCTTCCAATTTCTCACTGTTTATGCTCTTAATTATATCCCAATTAAATTAAAAACTTCAAGTATAGGGCTCAGATTTGACTTTTAAAAACCAGATGTCTGATGCTTTGGGTCCTCCTTTTAAATTAACATAGGCAAACAATGTTATCTCCATGTTAACAAAGGAAACCATCTCCTCCCCTCTTTATGTTTCTTTTAGAGACTGGGTAAATGAAGGCCACACTCGGTCCACTAGACACATTTGCCTACGACAGAACTGGTGCCAATTCAGCCAGTTCCTTCATGGGAAATGACATTCGGCAGACGGGTCTGGATCTCCTGTAAGCTCCACATATTGTTGAGGCAGCTCTAAGGACGCACTTGGATCAGTCAGATGGTACCCACAGCTGCTAACAGCCCCTGTGAACTGCTCTGACCTCCTGGGTCTACCATTTGGCTTTCTTTGAAAACTGTGCCCTGCTGCCCACAGTAACGAGATGCCTATAGAGAACCCACAATCCTCTGTCAGGATAAAAATAATAAGTTTTCAGGGAGGAGACTAATGGAAAGGGGAATGAGATATATTTTGCAACATTTTTTCTTTTTTTTTTTTTTTCTTTGGAGGAAGGATTTTTTTTCTTCTAAAGCATGAGTGTTCTGCTTTTCTGAAAGCGCGGGCTCCAGTCTATGATTAGCACCAGGAACTGGAGAGTTTCCATCAGAATGAACTGTTGATTTCAAGGCAGCTTTGCCTCTTCTGTTTCAAACCTGGTGAGTGGGCACAAGTGGAGTTTGGGTCACAGCTTGGAAAAGCATTTCAGAAGCTGGTGCGTGACCTTCAGAGAAAGCAAGCAGGCACCCAGTTTTCTTTTTTCTTTTTTTTTTTTTTCTTTTTTTTTCATTTTAAGAAGGGTGGCCAGTAACGAAGGTGGAGAGTGAGATGGGATGGGATTAACTTATACATAGTTATTTTACACTGTGCCATCTTGCAGCAGATTTTCTGAGGACTTCGTGTGGGTTTGTTAGGAAAGTAAAAATTGGGTCAGAATAGTTTCACACTCTACTACAATGTACTTTGCATTATTTTTTATAGCCCTTAATTTAAGCAAATCATATTCACGTATCATTGCTAATTTTCAAAACAATGACAAGAAGACTTTGGCTAAAAAGGCATAATATATTTTAACCTATTCTTGCTTTTCTCTGATTTATCAGATTAGCATTATAACCAGGGACTCTGATAAAATTGATCTGCATACATCATTCCAATTTTGCCAGGAAAATGATTACACTGTTTCATGTGCAAAAAGTTTATTAGGCTCGAACATCTTTTTTTTTCTAAAAAAGAAAAATAGGGCCGGCCCGTGGCTCACTCGGGAGAGTGTGGTGCTGATAAAAAAGAAAAATAATTTTTTTAAATCCAAACAGTATTTTCTGTATTTACTTAGATAGTATGTTTATCAAATTCATCGTTGAAAAGAAATTGAGGAGGATTCGAGGTTTCAGGCCGGCATTAAAGAAGACTCCTGGGAGCGCCCGAGCGGCGCCGCGGCTGAACAGCCCGAGGCGGCAGCGCCGAGAACACGGAAGGCAACAAACCAGAGACAGAGCGAGCGCCCGACCTGGCACAGCACTGTGAGTGATCCCTGGCACAGCTCTGTTCGGGGGGTGAATGCCCACGCGGCTTCCGCCTGCACCACCAGGCCACTCACTGCCCCGGTGCTGCCTCCATTTTCCCAGGTGCGGGCAGCTCCGCCCTGCTCGGCCATCACTGAGCCCATTTGCTTGGCCTGGCGCGGGGCTTTCCGGACCCTGCGGGCCGACCTCCTCTCCCACTCCCTCCGCGGTTCTCTGGCAGGACTGGGGGTGTGGGGCGTCCCGACCAGTTTTGCGAGGGCTAGGAAGTACGGGCGGGCCGACTGTCACTCCACCACACCCTGGACTCCGGCCCCGGTAAACTTCTTGTTACTGGGAGGCAGATACCATCTCTGCGACCACCAGTTTGGAAAAAAGTCTAACGAATTTCTGGTTGGGAATAGTGCGGTAGGAGAGTTCCCAGGTCCGCTTGAACCTGCCGGAGAGCAGGCTGCAGGCGGGCACTAGACTCGGTTTATACCGGGGGGATACAAAGGTGAACAAGACCCGAGAAAGATCTACACAGTGCTACAAAGGCACCCAGAGAGACCGGTCGTCTGTGCCTAGCAGAAACCTGGTAGACTTCCTGGGCGAGGCGGTGCTGAGCAGGGTCTTGAAGGCCCAGCTGATAGACGAGGGGTGCAGAAGACACGCCCCAGCCCAGCACAGTGTTCACAGAGGGGGGAGACGTGCGGCCAGGGAGGCGGAGTCTCGACAGAAACCACACACCCGGTGGGGTCGCCACTGCACGATCTAACAGCCTGGGCCAGAGCACACGGAAAGGGGAGAAGTCCTGTACAGAAAGTGAAAGCTCAACAGAGATCACACACCCTGTGGTACATGATCCACCAGCCCAGCAGAGTACAAGCTGACCAGAAAGGTGGATCCCCGGAGAAGCCCAAGACCCGAGGCAACCACACACACAAGACACTAGAGGCCAACTGAGCAGTCACGGCGGGAGCCATACCAAATTGGCAACCACAGCAACATCCTAGTTAGTCATTAGTCTTAAACCGGTGGACTGTGAAACCCCCTGCAACAATGAATAAACACCAAAAAAAAGACACCAGAAATACAAAAAATCAAGAAAGTACACCACCAAAAGTTAATAAATCTCATACTCTAGATCCTATAGAACAAGAAGCCCTTGAAATAACTGACAAGGAATTTCGAGTGATAATTCTAAGGAAACTGAATGAGATACAAGAAAACTCAGCTAGACATCATGATGCAATGAGGAAAAGTATACAGGATCTGAAAGAGGAAATATACAAGGAAATCAATGTCCTGAAAAAAAATGTAGCAGAACTTGCTGAACTGAAGAAGTTATTCAGCGAAATAAAAAACACAACGGAGAGTTTAACCAGCAGGCTTGTCGAAGTTGAAGAGAGAACCTCTGAACTTGAAGATGGGCTGTTTGAAATAACACAAGCAGACAAAAAGAAAGAAAAAAGAATCAAGGACATGGAAGAAAATCTGAGAGAGATATCAGACAACCTCAAGCGCTCAAATATCCGAGTCATGGGTATTCCAGAAGGGGAAGAAAATGGAGATTCCATTGAAAACATATTCAAAAAAATAGTGGCAGAAAACTTCCCAGGTATAGGAAAAATCACAGATCTTCAGATCCAGGAAGCTCAACGATCTCCAAACGTATTCAACCCAAAAAGGCCTTCTCCAAGACATGTCATAGTCAAATTGGCAAAACTCAGAGACAAAGAGAGAATCTTAAAAGCTGCAAGAGAGAAGCGTCAAATCACCTATAAGGGAGCCCCAATCAGGTTAACATCAGACTTTTCATCACAAACCCTAAAAGCTAGAAAGGAATGGGATGATATTTTCAAAATACTAAAAGACAAAGATTGCCAGCCAAGAATACTCTACCCTGCAAGGCTATCCTTCCGAAATGAGGGGCAAATAGTATATTTCTCAGACAAACAAAAACTGCGGGAGTTCACTACCACAAGACCACCCTTACAAGAAATCCTCAAGGGAGTACTGGGTTTGGTTCCTGAAAAATAACTACCACTGCCATAAAAACCTAAGAAAAATCTAAACCCGCTAGTACAATAAAAATGGCATTCATGAAGAGAAAACAAGCTAACAAAAACACTATCTACAACCTAAGGAACCAACAAACAAAGAAACCAAACAGTAAATCAGAAAGCAAGGAACAAAAGACACCTAAGACAACCAAACAACCAATAAAATGCTAGGAATAAATCAACACCTTTCAATAACAACTCTTAATGTTAAAGGCTTAAATTCCCCAATTAAAAGACACAGACTGGCTGACTGGATCAAGAAACAGGACCCAACTATATGCTGCCTACAAGAGACCCACCTCACCCATAAAGATTCACACAGACTAAGAGTGAAAGGATGGAAAAAGATTTACCATGCAAACAGAAAAGAAAAACGAGCTGGAGTGGCTATTCTTATATCTGACAAAATAGACTTTAAACTAAAAACCATAAAAAGAGACAATGAGGGACACTACTTAATGATAAAAGGACTGATCCATCAAGAAGACATAACAATCATAAATATGTACGCACCCAATGTTGGAGCAGCCAGATTTATAAAACAAACTCTATTAGACCTAAAGAAGGAAATAGACACTAATACCATAATAGCAGGGGACCTGAACACTCCACTGTCAATATTAGACAGATCATCTAGGCAAAGAATCAGTAGAGAAACACAAGATCTAAACAAGACTCTAGACCAGTTGGAATTGGCAGATATCTACAGAACATTCCACCCAACAACCTCAGAATATTCATTCTTCTCATCAGCACATGGATCATTCTCCAGGATAGATCACATATTAGGTCACAAATCAAGTCTCAGTAAATTCAAAAAAATTGGAATTATCCCATGTATCTTCTCAGACCACAATGGATTAAAACTAGAAATTAATAACAAACAAAACTCTGGAAACTATACAAACACATGGAAATTAAACAGCATTCTACTTAATGACATATGGGTCCAAGAAGAAATCAAGCAGGAAATCAAAAAGTTTATTGAAACTAATGAAAACAATGATACATCATACCAAAACCTGTGGGATACTGCAAAAGCAGTATTGAGGGGAAAATTTATTGCATTAAATGCTCACTTCAGAAGAATGGAAAGATGGCAAGTGAACAACCTAACACTTCACCTTAAAGAACTAGAAAAACAAGAACAATCCAATCCTAAAGTTAGCAGACGGAAAGAAATCATTAAGATCAGAGCAGAACTGAATGAAATTGAAAACCAAAAAACAATTCAAAAGATCAACGAATCAAAAAGTTGGTTTTTTGAAAAGATAAATAAAATTGACAAACCATTAGCATGGCTAACAAAAAAAAGAAGAGAGAAGACTCAAATAACCAAAATTAGAAATGAAAAAGGCGATATTACAACTGATTCATCTGAAATACAAGGAATCATTCGAGACTACTATAAACAACTGTACGCCAACAAATATGAAAATCTGGAGGAAATGGATAAATTTCTGGACACACACAAGCTCCCAAAACTGAACCGTGAAGACGTAGAAAATCTGAACAGACCAATAACAATAAAGGAGATTGAAGCTGTTATCAGAAGGCTCCCAACAAAGAAAAGCCCAGGACCAGATGGATTCACAGCAGAATTTCACCAAACATTCAAAGAGGAATTGACACCGATTCTTTACAAACTATTCCAAAAGATTGAAACGGACGCAAATCTCCCAAACTCATTCTATGAAGCAAACATCATCCTGATACCAAAACCAGGTAAAGATATAACCAAAAAAGAAAACTACAGGCCGATATCCTTGATGAATATAGATGCAAAAATCCTCACTAAAATACTAGCAAACAGAATACAGCAACACATACGAAAAATTATTCATCACGATCAAGTGGGATTCATCCCAGGGATGCAAGGTTGGTTCAACATACGCAAATCAATAAATGTGATACACCATATTAATAAACTCAAACACAAGGACCATATGATCATCTCTATAGATGCTGAAAAAGCATTTGATAAAGTTCAGCACTCATTCATGACAAAGACCCTCAATAAGTTAGGTATAGAGGGAAAGTATCTCAACATAATTAAAGCCATATATGAGAAACCCACTGCCAATATCATCCTGAATGGGGAAAAGCTGAAAGCTTTTCCTTTAAGAACAGGCACTAGACAAGGATGCCCACTCTCACCACTCCTATTCAACATAGTGTTGGAAGTACTAGCCAGAGCAATCAGAGAAGAGAAGGAAATAAAGGGCATCCAGATTGGAAAAGATGAAGTCAAACTGTCCCTGTTTGCAGATGACATGATCCTATATATCGAACAGCCTAAAACCTCTACAAAAAAACTGTTGGAATTGATAAATGATTTCAGCACAGTAGCAGGATACAAAATCAACACACAAAAATCAGTAGCATTTCTTTTCTCCAATAGTGAACATGCAGAAGGAGAAATCAAGAAAGCCTGCCCATTTACAATAGCCACCAAAAAAATAAAATACTTAGGAATTGAGTTAACCAAAGAGGTGAAAAATCTCTATAATGAGAACTACAAACCACTGCTGAGAGAAATTAGAGAGGATACAAGAAGATGGAAAGATATTCCATGCTCTTGGATTGGAAGAATCAACATAGTGAAAATGTCCATACTACCCAAAGTGATATACAAATTCAATGCAATCCCCATCAAAATTCCAAAGACATTTTTCTCAGAAATGGAAAAAACTATTCAGACATTTATATGGAACAATAAAAGACCACGAATAGCCAAAGCAATGCTCAGCAAAAAAAATAAAGCTGGAGGCATAACACTACCTGACTTTAAGCTATACTACAAAGCTATAATAACCAAAACAGTATGGTACTGGCATAAAAACAGACACACTGACCAATGGAATAGAATAGAGAATCCAGAAATCAACCCACACACTTACTGCCATCTGATCTTTGACAAAGGCACCAAACCTATTCACTGGGGAAGGGACTGCCTCTTCAGCAAGTGGTGCTGGGATAACTGGATATCGATATGCAGGAGAATGAAACTAGATCCATACCTCTCACCGTATACTAAAATCAACTCAAAATGGATTAAGGATTTAAATATACACCCTGAGACAATAAAACTTCTTAAAGAAAACATAGGGGAAACACTTCAGGAAATAGGACTGGGCACAGACTTCATGAATACGACCCCAAAAGCACGGGCAACCAAAGGAAAAATAAACAAATGGGATTATATCAAACTAAAAAGCTTCTGCACAGCAAAAGAAACAATTAAAAGAGTTAAAAGACAACCAACAGAGTGGGAGAAAATATTTGCAAAATATACATCTGACAAAGGATTAATATCCAGAATATAGAAGGAACTCAAACAACTTTACAAGAAGAAAACAAGCAACCCAATTAAAAAATGGGCAAAAGAGCTAAGTAGGCATTTCTCTAAGGAAGATATACAAATGGCCAACAGACATATGAAAAAATGCTCAACATCACTCAGCATCCGGGAAATGCAAATCAAAACCACATTGAGATACCATCTAACCCCAGTTAGGATGGCTAAAATCCAAAAGACTATGAACGATAAATGCTGGCGAGGCTGCGGAGAAAAAGGAACTCTCATACATTGTTGGTGGGACTGCAAAATGGTGCAGCCTCTATGGAAAATGGTATGGAGGTTCCTTAAACAATTGCAAATAGATCTACCATACGACCCAGCCATCCCACTGTTGGGAATATACCCAGAGGAATGGAAATCATCAAGTCGAAGGTATACCTGTTCCCCAATGTTCATCGCAGCACTCTTTACAATAGCCAAGAGTTGGAACCAGCCCAAATGCCCATCATCAGATGAGTGGATACGGAAAATGTGGTACATCTACACAATGGAATACTACTCAGCTATAAAAACGAATGAAATACTGCCATTTGCAACAACATGGATGGACCTCGAGAGAATTATATTAAGTGAAACAAGTCAGGCACAGAAAGAGAAATACCACATGTTCTCACTTATTGGAGGGAGCTAAAAATTAATATATAAATTCACACACACACATACACACATACACACACAAACCGGGGGGCGGGGAGGAAGAAGATATAACAACCACAATTATTTGAAGTTGATACAACAAACAAACAGAAAGGACATTGTTGGGGGGGAGGGGGGAGGGAGAAGGGAGGGAGGTTTTGGTGATGGGGAGCATTAATCAGCTACAATGTATATCGACAAAATAAAATTTAAAAAAAAAAAAAAAAAAAAAAAAAAAAGAAAAGAAATTGAGAAAGTCATAAAATACATTATTGACAAAATCAGGGTTCAAAATTATTCAATATAGTAAACTTACAGGAAAGTTTAACACAATTATGTAGCATGATTATAACTTTTGTTATAAATGTAAAGAAAGCCTGACACTTGGGCAGTTATCCAAGGAAGAATGAGGTATCTATAGCTAAATAGTAGCATTTAGGGGAACAACTGCATAAATTTAGCTGAGTACAAATTCTGTTTGAAGGGGCTTTCCTAAAAAGCTAACACATTTTATGTAGATGGTCTTCTAATGCCAAAACAGTGCAGAGAGGATTCAGGCTCTCCTAATAACAGGCCAGGCCTCACCTCGAGTCTGGAACCATCTCACATATAGGTAGTGCTCATTAAGAGGAGCCCACACAATCCGCACATGTTGTTCTGAAAATTTGAAGAGTTATATACCCCTTAATAGTCTGATAAAAGTTATGAACCTTATCTCCAAAAAATGCACATACATACAATTTTGCACACTATTTCCAGGTGTTCACAGACTCCTTGAAGAGTCTACAAACAACAGGCCCAGACTCCAGTTGTCCGTGGATCCCAGATTAGGAACTCCTGAGTATATACAGAGCAACCAGAATCACAAGTGTTCTGGACCTGCGGTTCATCCTGAACTTCACACTGAAATGTCTGCTGTTCTCATTCCTGTTTAAACCCAAAATTGAGCCGGGTGGTCCCAGAGTGGCCATCGCAGTCTTGAACCAGAACATGGTGATTTTATACTATCACAAAACCATGGGGTACAGACAATTCTATTGTTTCAGTAAAATGTCAGTCAAATACCCAAAATCCTTCTTTATGTGAGTAGACATTCAAATGATTTTTTTCTGTTTTAGCTTCCTATACATAATAGTCATAATAATATTATCTAAGATTTATTAAGCATTTACCACATAGCAGACACTATGCTAAGCACCTTAAATAACCACTCTCAGTATATCCTCACAACAATCCTATGAGGATTCATAGATTCATTCATCTTCAGAGATGAGGGAACTAAGGCAGAGAGAAGCTGAGTAACTTTTCCATCGTTATCCAGGCTCCTCCAGGAGGTGCTGTCGAGCATCCATTACATGAGCATTAGTTCCCAGGCTCTATTCACCACTAAAGATAAAACAGTAAAAATAAAGCAAAGCACTCTTTTACTTCCAGGTATACATGTTTTCTTGAGTTGCTCACCTTTTAAATTTTCAGGCTTAATTTTCATTTTGCATTTTACTTAAGGTCTGTGAAAGAAGGGCCTCACCTTCTGTCCTCCTGGGTCTATGTGCCACACCACCTTTCTTCTTCTGTCAGTCTTGAATTATGACCCTTCCGTGTTTGGGCTTCTAAAGATATTACTCCTCAGAGTTATGAACTTTTTGTTATTCAGTGTCATCGCCCTGTCCTGATTCAAACACTTTCCGTAAACAGACAGGCATGAATAAACTCAGGAGTGCTTTCTAGCTCTAGCTCCAGATATTGAATTAGTAAAACTCACCCTGTTGAATACTAGCATTTAAAGTAACTCTGTGTTATATACTGTAGTTCCCCCTTATCTGCAGGAGATACATTCTAAGACCCATAGTGGATGCCAGAAACCATGGAGAGTACCGAACCCTATACATACTATGTTTTTTCCTATACATACATACTGATATGGGTTGAATGTTTACCCCTTCCCAAAGCTCATGTGGAAGATTGACCCCATGTGGCAGTTTAAAAGGTAGGGTCTTTAGGAGGTGATTGGATCATGAGGACCATGGGTTAATGGATTAATGGGTCATTATGGTTGTGGAGAGGTAGCTTTATAAGGAGAGCACATGAAAACGTTCTTATCCTTCCTCGCCCTGTGATATCCTGAGTCACCACGGGGATCTGTAGAGAGTCCCCACCAAGAAGAACCTCACCAGATACACCCCTGGGCCTTGGACTTCCCAGACTCCAAAACTGGGAGAAACAAATTTCTTTTTCTTTATAAATTACCCAATTTCAGATATTCTGTTACAAGCAACGCAAAATGGACTAATGCACATACCTATGATAAACTTTAATTTATAAATTAATTACCATAAGAGATTAACAAGAATAACTAATAATAAAATAAAACAATTATAACAATATGCCAGCATCATTACTCTTGCACTTCAGGGACATTATTACATAGAATCAGGGTTACTTAAATGCAGGCAAAGCAAAACTGCAACTGTCAATCTGATAACCAAGACAGCTACTAAGTGACTAATGGGCAGGTAGTATAGACAGAGTGGATCCACTGAACAAAGAGGTGATTCATGTTTGGGGTGGGATGGAGTGGGACTGCATAAGACTTCATCATGCTACTCAGAACAGCACACAATTTAAAATGTATGAATTGTTTACTTCTGGAACTTTCCATTTAATACTTTCAGACTGCAGTTGACCTCAGGTAAACGAAACCACAGAAGACAAAGCCATGGATAAGGGGGCACTACTGTACTAGCATTCAAAGGAACTCTATATTGTAAAATCTCTTTGTCTTGTAGGGACTCGGTGATAGAAGCCATGATGTAAACAAGAGACACATTGTGTTTGATTCCTCCCTACAATCTCCCTCCAAATGTTTTCTGATGAACAGGCTCACACTTGGCAACCTTTCCCCATTTCTTCTACCACCCCCCTTTTCCTCTTATGTTCTTAGGCCTTTAGACCCCAAAAGTTATCCTCATTTTTCTCTCTCAAATTTTGGACCAGAGAATGTGGGATAATACAGAGAGTTTTATTTTGTGCTCACTGAACAAAAAAAAACAGGTAAATTATTAGCAGAATCATTATAAGTTAAGAGGTTATAAAATATTCGGGTCCTGTAGAACCATCTTGTCTGATATGAGTCTTATGCTATGGTACTCCAGTTTTGTTTTAAACAATATGAGAACCAACCAGGAGCAGTCATGAATGCAGGAGGCCCCCTCTCTCTCCTGCTCCCATAAAGAGCACATTTCTAGCACACTTAGCCACAGTTCAGGTTCTCAGATTAATGGGCCTCAAGCTGGGAAATGAACACTGGCATAGTCCTGGTAAATTCCCTTAAATTGGTCCCTGGCGGGGAGCAAAACACCTCAAAGTGCATTTGTTGCATATCAGAACAGTACTTCTAAAGGTTGTCCATGGTGTGAGTTTAAAAATCTTCTAATAAACATATCTGATAAATCATGATGATAGCCTCCATATTTCTTTGTTTAATTCTCAGCTTTCTTGTAAGCCCTTCTTGAAGTTTGGTTGTAATGGATCATTACGTCCATAATGTGCTCAATGTTGGAGTGAATTTTGAACAGTTTTTAGGCTGCATACTGTTTTCTTCCAGATAATTTACTGGATTAAAATTAGCAGTGTGAAAAGCTGTAGAGAAATCTAAATGCCTGCCAAATCAAAGAAATAATCACATTTTTATGAATATTTAATATCATAGTCATGGCAAATAAGGCAAGTAATTAGTACTTACCATAAATTTGCAAAGTATTATTTTATGTAAATGTTACATTCTACTAGTTTGATATGAATTATTCATTGTATAACCAGACACTGACACAAACCAGTAAACATTTAAATCTATGTGCTATTAGTTTACTTACCTTCAATGATTTTGTGCAGAATATATACATATTTTTTTCATGAATCTGTGTTTTCCCCCTTGCCTCAAAAAAGGACAAAAGACAGTGAAAAGAATGTTATTTAAAGCCATCTACTATATATTCAATAGTAAAGACACTCGAGATGCCATATAAAGTATGTGGGTCCCTCACATGCACAGGCGCGGAGCCCCCCAGCTCTGCCTCCCCTTTCTCACCTAGTACATGCATTGTTAGTAAAGAGTGGTTATGAGTGATACTATAAAAATAAGTGGGTTGGAGAAAAATAATTGGATGTTATAGACTGTGTGGTAAAGAACTAAGCTTACCCAAAAGAGAGGTCTCGCCTTTGCCTTCAGTGACTGAGAGGTGATCTCCAGTCTCCTGGAAGGTCACACCGCATAGAAGTGTCTTTGTTTGCTGGAGCCAGGGCAGGGGGGCTTTGGCCACCAGACAGTCTAACAATGCAACTTATGTTGGGCCACATGGTATCCGCTGCTCTCTGGAGGAACTGAAGACTAAAGGCGTCATCTTCCCAGAAAGGCCTCCTTAATGTTGTTATCTGAAATTAACCACCTAGCCCTACCCCAGCGTCTCTATCCTCCCTGCCTGCTTTATCTTTCTTTAGCACCTATCTCTAACATACCATATACATTACTGATTTATTTTGTTTATTTTCTGTCTCCCCCCATGAATGTAAGGCTAGGATTTTGTTTCATTTTGTTCACTGTACCCTGGTGCCTAGAACCCTGCCTGGACCCAGCAGGTACTCAGCAAATACTTGTTGAACAAATGAAAGAAGAGGCATTCACACAGGAGCAGGAGGCAGTGTGTCTGCAGGAGGACTGGGGGCTTGTCCTGGATCTGCCACACTGTTTCCACTTGCATTGCATCTAACACAGCAGTCAAACGGCATCATTTTCTAGGGATCTTTTTTTGTTTGTTTGTTTACACTAGTCATAAGATAAATGAGATATTGAGAAAATAAAATTTAAAATTTAAAGTGGTTAAGGGCAGAAAAGGGAATAAATGTCACTGTTGCCTCAAAAGCCTATCTAGGTCTAATTTAAATTCATTCTCATTTCAGGAAATTCCTAAGAATCCAGAGTAGCTCTATGGCAAGGTGCTCAGCATGACAGAGGGGATGTGTAAAGGAGAGGAGACCGATGTCCACACCACCCAAAGAACCTCTTAAATCCTGGGGGAGGAGGGGGAAAGTCAGAGTAGTCCGCTTAGTTCTCTCTAGAGGCAACGACCACAGGATCATTCTTGCCCTCTCTGGTTAAGAATCACTGCAAAACATGTTTGATTTAAGCACATGTCTTCCCTCATCCAGAAGGGGACATAGGGCTAAGTCAAAGCTAATCCATTCATCGGACTGCGGAGAAAAAATGTGCACTGGGCTTTGGTCCACTTGGGTTGTCCATGTAGCAAGTTTCAGACCCAGCCTTTCCCTTTATTTAGGGTGCTAACAAAACATGGTTACAGGGCGGCCCATCCCAGGTCTATAAATACCCACCTAAATAAAGAAAGCCTTCCTCGACTTCCAAGAGAATAGCAATTGGAACAGTCAAGAAACAGAAATGACAAGTAGCCCTTTGACACTTCTCACTGAAAGAAATGCAGCATATAGAAGTTTTTTTAAGGTTGGTGAAAGGAGCAAAGAAACTCTTTGCCCTGAGACTCCCATGCTCCCAGAAACAGGCGATGCTCAGTGGGCAAGATTATTTAAAATAAACAAATTATATGAAATGGCTGAAATTATAGTGATGTCAAGGGAATGAGAAAGTATGTAAAATTCTAGACTTCCTGTTTTTCAGGAAATTTCTTTTCAGAATTCCAGTCACTCCTATTTATTGTTTAAATCATACTAAGGAAATTAGCTATCAGTTAGATTTCCTGGATCAAAATCTGAACTCCATGACCTCGGGTAGTTACTAAAACTCCATCAAATGAAAGTAATAATATCACCTGCCTCACATACAGCTGCTGTGAGGGTCCATAGCCAATCTTGATAAAGCACTAGGCCTAACACCTGGAACAATGTTGGGGCTCCGTAGGCATCAGCTGTTTACATATTGTTTTTGTTGTTAATCTTACTTCTTCCATTTTAAATTCTATTCCACCTTGCTGCTAACGATGACTATGCTATTGAAGAATGGAGACAAAAATGTTCAGTAATTTCTCTGTCCACATCTTAAAATTAGGTTAAAGTATTCCTTATAATACTGTCTAGTTAGCAAGCAGTAGAAGAACTTCTCTACTTTGGGAAAAGATTTTGCTTCCTCTGTGAGCTCTTTATTCAAATGCACATGTAATTAAAGAGGACGCTGAAGAGAAAGTTCAGATTTTAAGTTTTTCAACTGAGGATGCTTAGGTATTCACACATCCAGATGAACATAAAATCTGGATTTTTAAACTCAAACTTTGATTTAATGTATCCAGATGTTAAATAAACCATTTTGACCCTAATTTTCCAGAGTACCCAAGAAATAAATATCACATCTCAAAGCGGGACACAAGGCCACCAGTCACAGCATGCATGAGACTTGCTTAAAAACTAACAACACTGTCAGCTATGTACCTTGAACCTAAAGAAGGTCAGGAGAACTAGAAAAAGAGTGGGAATTCTAAAAAGGACTTTTGGGGAAACTATTGTGTATTGTGAGTTACCTCCCCAAAGTTAAGGGACTTGCAGATATAACTCAGTGTCTGTCCCTCCCTTCAAGTCTGAGGAAAGGATCCCTCTGAGAGGTTGACGTGCATTGTCTAGAGCTGGGGGACACCACGGACAGTGTCTGACTTTGGGATTTCCAAGGGGAAGAAGACGACTGGCCAGCCAGTATGACAGGAAGGATGACTGTCAGGCCCCGCTTGTGCTCCTAGTGTCTGCTGAGATGGAGGATGCCTGAGTGTTCCCAGGCGTAGCCTCTTGTGTGAGAAAACCAGCAAGGGGGTAATTCACGACCACCTCAATAGTAAGGTGACCCCAACAGGGCATGAATTGCTGGATTCCCAGGGCTGAGGAAGAGGACGTATGTGACTGGCCAGTGGAAACACATTAGCAGGTAGGAAAATCCCAGCAATTCGTGTGTGTGTGTGTGTGTGTGTGTGTGTGTGTGTGTGTGTGTGTGTGAGAGAGAGAGAGAGAGAGAGAGAGAGAGGTATAATCCATTAAAGTGTCTGTCTTAGTCAGCTTAGGCTGCTGTAACAAAATTCTACAAACTGGGCAGCTTACAAACAACAGAAATTTATTTCTGACAGTTCTGGAGGCTGGAAGTCCAAGATCAAGGCACTGGCAGATTTGGTGTCTGGTGAGAGCCTGCTCCCTGGTTCATAGACAGTGCCATCTCTCCATGTCTTCACGTGGTAGAAGGGGCAAGAAGGCTCTTCAGGATCTTTTTTATAAGGCCACTAATCCCATTTATGAGGGCTCCACCCTTGTGACCTAATCACCTCCCAAAGGTCCCACCTCCTTAACCCATCACCTTGGCAGTTAGGATTTCAACATATGAATTTGGTGGGGGGGGGGGGGGCAGACCTTCACACCATAGCAGTATCCTACAAGAGAAAAACCATTTTACAAATCTTCCAGGTCCAGGGAGCACCCACACCAACAGTGCGACCTTCCTGTGTCTCCTCTCCTCTCCATGACAGTCACCCCCAACTCTGGCACTGGAAAAGTAGAGAACTATATGGGGCAAGTGAGAAGAGACCTCCCTTCCCACCCCCCACAAGCCTGCAAGGGGGCCCTTCGAAAAGAGCTCAAGGAAAAATCTTACCATTAAATGAAAACAAGCATGTTATGTATTTCCCCAGCTTAGAGGTATTAATTGCTAGACTAATACTAAAGATAACCAGAGGCTTTTTGTTATCTGGAGCTAAGCAGGAAATCAAGAGAGAGCTCCTAAGGGAAAGAGAAAAGCAAGCACTGGGGGAAATGCGCGAAGAGATATTTCTGAGCACACCTCATGACTTCACTTACTCAACATGCTGATGAAGTTATTAAATAGTGTCCTTGCCAAGCTTACTGAGTCTGTTCTCCCACATGCCTTCCATACACTGGTAAGGTGTGCGCACCTGCCCGCAGGGCCACTTGGAATGGCACGTCTGAGGGAGGCTGAGAGCAAAAGGACTATGTGGAGCCACACAGTTCGGAATCCCAGCCTCACCCCTGAGACTTCTAGGCCATCTTGAGACAAGACGAAAGGAGGCACAGTGATGTCTCAACACCCACATCTTCCACTACACCTCCTTTCCAGTCCAAACCCAAATGCACAGCCAAGAACCAAACAGGAAGAGATAACAGCAATAACTATTGCCTGTTGCAAACTCAGTGGCCTAACAGCATCTAAAAATGCCCCAAAGCAATTGCATTGAACAATTTTCCTGCCCAATACCAGTACTTTTTATAATAAACTAAAGGACCCCTCCCTCTGACATGCCCATACAGTGACATGAGAAGCAAGAACACTTCCATGGTAGGAGAAGCAAGAACACTCAGGTTCTCCACACCCCCAGCCCAGCCCAGCCCAGCCCAGCCCAGCTCAGGCCTGTTTCTAGCAATGGGAGAGAGGATGCTGTCAAATTTAGAACTGAATTGAAAAGTGTAATTTCTGAACCGAGAATAAAATTTGTAACATTTGGAATTTGTGTTTCATTTGGCTCTGAGAAAGATGAGTTTGAAGCTGCTGCAGATTTTGTGATCTATATCCCTAGGGAGTCTTAGAGGTTGGGTAGATAAACTTTAGTGGAATCCTGGCAGGTATGGTGGCTGTGATATCGTCAAATACCTGAAATGCAGGGACTGTAAAGGCTGCATTTCTGAGCACTGACTCGGTTTGTGGTAACCAACTAATGCTCTCCCATATAAGCAGGAATTGTTAGGTGAGTTGGTTTATAGCTCTGGGAACAATCCCCTCCACAGGCAGCAATTCTTCCTTATGATACCAGGACACAAAGTTCCATTTTTTGCCTTTGTAGGCTTAACAGCAGGAATGGTTCTGATTTTTTTTTTTCTACCTGAAATGACACACATACACTCATACACACGAAAAAAGTCCAAGCATGGAAGAATGTGTCTGACAAGCACCATGAACAGAAAAGAGCTGGAAGTGAAGCCATGTGCTCTGTAGGACTCTTCTTGGCTTGAAGGGTTTGGTCTGTGCTTGCAAGCCTCATGCTGTAAATGAGGAAGTCCACTGTGGAGTTGACAGGTAAGATACAGTAAGCGCCTATCAGAAGTCAACTCACAAAACCAAGCCTTTGACAACACACTGTGACGCTCAGTGGGAAACATAAAATTTGCCAGCTGGCCCAGCAACAAGGAGAACTACATCCAGGAAGCTCAGCTTCCTCTCCCTACAGAAAGGGGCAGCCCCTTTTGATTTCAGGTTGGCATGCAGAAAGGATGAGAAGGGGAGACAATAATTGCTTATGATCAAAAGATTGTGAAGAAGGAAATAAAACAGTGGAAGTCACTTCATTAATGGTGCCCCTCTGGTCTCTCATCAATACCAAGTGAATGTACGAGACAGAATCCAGCCAGAGAATATTAGAGCAGGCAACAGGCATCTACCCACACAGACAAAAAGATGGGCCTCATGTAAATGTTTGCCTTTCATTTATTTTGAGCAAACATTTTCTTCCACGTAACAGACTCATCGTGATCAGCAACTTCCACCTGGTGTTCTTCAAGCCAGATGGAAGTGTAAATTATTTAAATACATGATCTTCCATTAGCTGTTGAGCTTAAGTGCCTCAAAAAAATTGTTAAAGTGCTTTCCAGGATTCTGGGAAGCATTTGCACTAAGATAGATAAACATATTTTCAAGACACAACTCCAATGACAGCAATTTTTAGATTTTAAAATACAGTCAGCATTAGCATCTATAAGTAATTATGACTTTTGCAAAAGATTGTTTACACTGTAAAAGTAAAATCAGAGCTAATGAGTTAATTAGGGTTTTTCCCCCTCCACCTGACATTATTACATAAAAACTAAACATCATGTTCATTACGACACATTGAGGAGCTATAATGACCCACCTTGAACATTTTCTCCCATTCATGGCTCAGGCATATTTTTTCCAAAATATGTTTTTAAGTGAAAAATACATATGAAGGCAGGTTTTTAGTTTAGTCAGATTCCTAAGGGAAGATTATGTTAGCACTCATAACCGTACAATAACTGCTGTGTTCATGGGTGCATGCGGTGTGTAATGGATAGATTCATAAGAGTAAAGACATCCTAGTTGATTTCCAACCCTGTAATTACTCACTCCATTACAGAATTCTAAAGGGAATATGTTACAGTTAAATATTCAAAATTCATAAAATTTCAAAAATTGGAAAAACTGTAGAGACCCCCAAGACAGTTTCTTACCAACCTGAACTTGTTAAAATGCTGATTCTGATTCTATGGCTCTGGAGTGGGTTCCGAGAGTCTCCACTGCTAACAAGCACTCAGGTGATGCAGATGGAGCTGGTCTCTTTAATTAACAAATCCCTAATTGTTGTGTGAACCCTCATCAGCCCTTCTGGAAGTGCCACATCTTGGGAGTGTAAAGACATCAGACTTCACAAGATAAGAAAAAAATTACTTCTTTTCCCTTTACATAGACTTAGTAAGTTTTACATCTAGCAATCAACCAAATATCAAAATAAAGGTTACAACATTGAATGATGCAGTACTTTTTAAACTTATTTTAGTGCAAGGAATCATACATTGAAGGATAGTTTACTCAGCCGTCTAATCCGTAAAGAATATAAAAGTGGTATTGTTCAAGTTGAGTGTGTGTATGTGGTGTTGTGGTGTGGTATGTGGTGTGGTGTGTATGTGGTGTGTGGTGTGTGTGTGTGACGTGTGTGGTGTATGTGTTGTGTGTGCAGTGTGTGTGGTGTGTGTGTGTGTGCGTGTGTGGTATGTGTGGTGTGTGTGTTTGGTGTGGGGTGTGTATATGTTTGGTGTGTATATGGTGTGTGTGTAGTGTGGTGGGTGTGATGTGGTGTGGTGTGTGTGGTGTGTGGTGTGGTGTGATGTGTGTGGTGTGTGTGTGTGACGTGTGTGGTGTACGTGCTGTGTGTGCAGTATGTGTGGTGTACGTGTTGTGTGTGTGTGTGTGTGTGTAGTGTGTGTGTGACGTGTGTGGTGTATGTGTTGTGTGTGCAGTGTGTGTGGTGTACATGTTGCGTGTGTGTGTGTGTGTGTGTGAGACGTGTGTGGTGTATGTGTTGTGTGTGCAGTGTGTGTGGTGTGTGTGTGTGTGCGTGTGTGGTATGTGTGGTGTGTGTGTTTGGTGTGGGGTGTGTATATGTTTGGTGTGTATATGGTGTGTGTGTAGTGTGGTGGGTGTGATGTGGTGTGGTGTGTGTGTGTGTGTGTGTGTGTGACGTGTGTGGTGTATGTGTTGCGTGTGTGTGTGTGTGTGGTGTATGTGTTGCATGTGTGTGTGTGTGGTGTGTGCGTGGTGTGTGTGTGACATGTGTGGTGTATGTGTTGCGTGTGTGTGTGTGTGTGTGGTGTGTGTATACGGAGTATCTCACTTGGCCTCTCCCCTCCTAACCCTGACTCTCTCAACTACTACTCACCCGGAGGGCAAAATGAATCTGAAAACAGCTGTGACCTTGGGCGAAGTACCTTGGACCTCACTTTTCTTTTTCACATTATATGAGTCTTGATCCCAAGCTACTTGAAAAAGTGGTCCCCACCTAATATGTGTGCTGTGGCCCTTGACTTAAGAGCACACTGCGGCATGTCTACATTCAAAGTCTTATTTCAAGCTCCACTTCCCATTTTCTTGCATGACCTTCATTTTTCTTAACTGCCCTTTGACAGTGAGTGTTTGACATCCTCCTCCTTTATCCTCTGTGGATACTGTCCTCATCACTGTAATTCATTCCACCTGGTGTTTATTTCCTATCTGACTTCTCTGCCTTCTTTTCGCCCCTCCCACGCCTTCGGAGCTGGTCCCACCTTCCATCCAGCCTGTCCTCCCTGTCACAGGCGCCCGTCCTCCCTGTCACAGGCGCCCGTCATTTCAGAGGGTGCAGGGCCATGGAGGTTCCCTTCTCTGTCACCTCAGCTGAGCTTTCTGTTTTAGACAAAATTTACTTACCGGGCCTAGCTCTTAAGAAGCCCTGCCTTTTCTGTAAGTTAATTGCTGATATAAATGGTGTTAATTTTAAAATACACTTTTGTTTCATATTTGAGGTTTGAAAGGCTTATAAATAACATACTTCTTTTCCCCAATCAAGTTCAGAATTGAGAGACACGTTGAGCCAGGAAGATGGAAATAAACATCACCTTTGTTCCTGATAAAGCTGCTGGAGAATTTGCTTTGAAAAGGAGCGCTAAGTGCAGTTGTGAATGATGCTGGACAGAACTCGAGTCATACGCTGTGTCAGGGCAAGTGCTGGAGCGCTGCCCCTGGAGGCTTCCCTGCCCAGCACCTCGCTCCCAGACACCGGGCAAGACAGTCCTGCTGAATTTACCACACACCCAAGAGCAGGGATGGCCACGCTTCTCTGCAGGTCAGAGAAACTGGGACTGAGATTGAGAAATGAGCCTGCTCCACTCCTCTCCAACTTGCCTCTCAGATTCTCTCGCTCTGCTCAGTCCTCCCTCTGGAAAGACTGAGTAAGCGGGTACTAGGTAAGTAAGAGTAAGAGAGTAAGAGAGGTGGGGGTGCTGGGACGTCACTGCACAAGGCAGGAGGGGGGGACTAAGTGCTGCCCCTCCACATGGCGTTTTATATGGACAATTTAATATCATCTGCCAATCCTCTCCTTACCTGTAGATATCCTTGTGGCACTGGCATAAAGAATCTATCCTCTTTACCATTTTTTATCAGATTGCCAAAACTTTCTGTGAACTAGAACAAATTCATCACACAAGGCATTATGCCAACAGTCGTGAGGGTTACAAAGCATAAGACACTCTCTATGCTCTCAGGATGCTTAAAAATCTAGTTGGAGATACTAGACTTGAACAAGTAAAATTAAGTAATTAAATGCTTTATTAACAATTCAGGACCATACTAAGAAAGATGTCACAGGTCAGCACATAATTAATTTCTACATTAATTTAAAGTAAAATAAAAGTCTAGAAGAAGAAATTTGGATAGGCTGGGTTGGTAGGACAGTGTCTTACTGAGGAGATATGATTTGGGTCTTCAGAACGAACAAGAATTTAAGAGAGAAGAGGGAATAATATACAAATGATAGAAGCCAGAGGAAAATAGCCTGCAGTGGGGGTGTTTTACAAGGGAAACCTAGGAAGGCAATATAAGAAGTTCAGACCTGTTTGGCAAGAGTTCAGTGGCCCCAACTGTAAAATGGGATTTTACAGTTACTACCCCAAAGTTTCTGTGGGTATAACTAAGATATTTGTAAAGCAACAAGAACACAGTAAGTACCCAGTAATTGTTATGGTCTTCAGAATCATCATTACATTTGTTACTTACCAACTAAACTGCCAGTGATTTCTAGAGCATCTGCTGATAAAACTGACTTAATATAGAATTGATTTAGCCTATCATGTCCTAGCAGCCTGTTCCACCTTCCCTAAATATCACCCGCTTAAAAAATAAAGAAAAAAATATTTTTGTAAAAAATTTCAAACATTTATAAAAATAACAGCATCAACCAGTTTCAACAACTATCAACTCATGACCAATTCTACTGTTTCATCTATACTCTACCCAGACTATTTTGAAGCAATCTTCATGTATTCTATTCTTAATTTTTCAGTGTGTATCCTTTTTGAAAAATATAACCACAATATCATTATCACTGCTAAAATATGTAAATATCCAAACAATGTTCAAATTGCCCAAACTGGAATTTTTTCTAGTTTATTTGAAACAGATTTCAAATAAAATCCATACATTTGCAGTGAACAGAGCTAGAAATATGTTGTTAATCTGTTGTTGTTTTAAGGTAAGATACATCATGAATTCAAATTTATATTTCTAATTCAAATTTAGGACTATAAGGTTTTTAACGTAGCTTCATTTATATTACATCTTTTGTCCAACAATACAAACATAACTACTCATTTACTTCATCCACACAATACACATTCAACAGTCTTAAAATAATAATGTCAACACTAACACCTACCATATGATTACTGAAAACAGTTCTTAACATTTTTTTTTTAATTCTGTTTTCCTCAGTGTATATCCCACTAGGAAAATATGATCAGAGCAGTGTGTTTTAAAGCGACTTGAAATAGTTTCTTTCTGCATGGTGTGCCACAAACTCAGTATTCTGGTAAATATGTCATTTTACTTTTACTTTCTAGAATTTTATATTTAATTTTGTTGTATAATTACATGAATACTTACATGATTCCAAAATCAAAATAATGTCTATTCAGGGAAACATAAGTTTCTACCCGTGTTCCCTCCACCACATACACACACACACATGAATGTACACACAAATATTTGTATACCCTCTGTTGTGGGTTGAATTGTGTTTCCCAAAAAGATACGCTGAAGTCCTAACCTAAGGAACCCATGAATGTGACCTTTTTTGGAAATAGGATCTTTGTAGTTGTAATCAAAATAAGATGACTTAATGATTAGGGTCTACCATAATCCAGTAATTGAAATCTTTATAAGCAAAAGAAGGAAACTTGGATCCAGAGACACAGAGGGAAGGCAGTCATGGGAACATGGAGGCAGCCAGTACCTTGATTTTGGACTTCTGGTTTCCAGAACTGTGAGAGAATACATTTCTCTTGTCTTAAGCCACTCCACTTGTGGTGCATTGTTACAGCAGTCCTAGAAAACTAATATATACCCTCCCTACCCCTACCCTGTGCCCTTAGAGGAAGGCTACCGTATGACACACATTTCTCTCCATCTTCCTTTTTTTTTTACCTAAAATATATATTCTGAAGATTACTCCATAGTAGTAATATAAAGATATTCCTCATGCTTTTTCACAGCTGCACAGCAATCCCATTTGTACATACACCATGATTTATTCAACTAATTTTCTATGGATCAAAATATGGGCTTTGTCTAGCCTTTGGCTATCAGCAGTAGTACTACTAATAGCCTTGAAACTGATCTTTTTATATTTTTCACAGTATCACTTTATGGTAAGTTCCTAGGAGAGGGATTACTGGGTCAGAGAGTAAAGGTGTATGTAATATTGCTAAATATTACCAAATTCTCCTCCAAAAGGTTTTCCCATTTTGCATTCACATCAACCATGTACAAGAAGGCCTATGTCTCCACAAATTCAACAACAAAGGATATTACCAAACAAAGGATATTTACCAATTTGATAGGTGAGAAATGGTTTCTCTGCATAGTTTACATGTGTGTTTCTCTTATTATGAACAAAAGGATCAGTCTTCTAGCAGTATGTGGAATGGAACAGACACCCACTCATTGTTTCCCTCTGCTTCCCTCCTCATTCGGGCTATAAACACTGGTGTGTCTCATGTTTGCCTTTTCTTCTTCAGATGTTCAATATTAAACATATTTTGGATCAAAAATTACCTGCATAATATTATTTTTAAAGTTCTAAGAAGTCATCAAAACTACATTATATTTAATTCAACAAGTGTTAATTTAGCACCTATTAAGTGAGAAACCATGAAAGGTGAGTTGATGTCATGCAGCTGATTTGTAACCCCTTTGGGTGTATTTGCTGATTGTCATGGCTGGGTGGTGGACTGACAATATGAGATTTGACTGATAGAGGCTTGGGGAGAGAGAAACCAGGATCTATTTTGCAGTCATAGGGTCCAAAGAGACAAAATTGGAAATATGAGGGGCCAAGCTCTTGGTGAGAAGGAAAGGATCAAGAACACAGCTTGACCCATGGCCATTTCCCTCTCAGGACATATGCTGACTTCTGAAACTGCATGGAGCAAAGAGATAAGCAGAAATCCTCTGAGAAGCAGAGGAGAGGTTTGGACAGCTTAGCTGCATTAAGAAGCAAAGATTAGAACATTGAAACTACCAGAATTAAGGATTCTGGTAAATATACCAGGTTCTCAGTTAAAAGTCCCAGAGGTCTGTATAATAGAAGTGGTACAAACCAGCAAAACCACAACCAAGTCTTCAGCTCGAGACCTGATTGGATTAAGGTGATTAGCCTTCAATCTATTTGCCTAGCCAGGAAAGGGTTAACCCTCTCTGCTGAAAGATGGTAGTTATTATCCTAAGTCTCTAAATTATTTTTATATACAGTGACTAGCATTCAATAAAAAAATGTGCTAAATACCAAGAGAAAACCATATGACCAAAATGTTAAGAGAGAAAATAGACAGTAGAAACAGACTTGTGGCTGATTCGCATATTGAGTTAGCAGACAAAAACTTCAAAATGACTATGATTAATATATTCAAGAATATATATTTTAAAAGATAGAGAAAATAGATTTAAAAAAGGAATGTTTTACCAAAGACTTGGAATCTGTATAAGAGGATCAAGTGGAAATTCTAGAAGAAAAATATATAGTAACAGTTATGAATTGAATTGTGTCTCCCCAAAATTTATATGTTGAAGCCACAATACCCCATACCTCAGAGAGTGGCTGAGTTTGGAGATAGGGCCTTTAAAGAGGTGATTAAGCTAAAATAAGGTCATTAGGGATGGCCATACTCCAATCTAATCAGTGTCCTTATAAGGAGAGATTAAAACACATGGAGAGACGCCATGGGCACACATGCACAGAGGGAGGACCATGTGAAGAGACAGCAAGAGGGCAGCATCTGAAAGTCAAGGGTAGAACACCAGCACTGCAAACACCTTGATCTTGGACTTCTGGCATCCAGAAATGCAAGAAAAGAAATTTCTGTTGTTTAATCCTACCAGTCCATGGTATTTTGCTATGGCAATCGTAGAAAACTAATACAATAACTGAAAATCAGAAATCAATAAATGAATCTAGGAACAAAATGGACATAGCTGAACAGGAATATAGATCAATAAAAAATATCCAAACTGCAGCATGGAGAAAAGACAGATGGAGAAAAGAGCTCTGACTGACAAAGTTAAAAGTATTATTTAGACATAATTGGGGTTCCGGAAGAGAGAAAGGGGCAGAGTGATATTTGAAAAGATAATGGCTGAAAATTTCTAAAACAAATAAAAGATGTCATCTGATAGATACGAGAAGCTCAGCAAACCCCAAGCAGAATAAATATAAAGAAAATCCCACTCAGGTACATCAGAATACAACTGTTAAAAACCAAGAACAAAAATAGAAAGACACATTTCCTTCAAAGAAGCCACAGCAACACTAACAATTCTCAACAGAATCAGTGGAAGCCAGAAGATAATGGAAAGACATATTTAAAGTGCTTAAAGACAGTAACTGCCAACCTACACTTCTACATCCATTGAAAATATATATTGCAAAATAAAGGTTGTTTCAGACAAAGACTAAGTGACTTCATCACTAGGAGACACATACTAAAAGAAATACTAAAGGATGTACTTTAGGCAGAAAGAAAATTATCTCAGGAGGAACACAGAAATGTAAGAATGAAAAGCAGCAAAAGAAGTGAATATGTGGGTGTTATGAACTAAATGTTTATGTCCTCCCAGCTGTATTTGGAGGTGGGGTCTCTAAGAAAGTTATTAAGGTCAAGGGAGGTCATAAGGGTGGGGCCCTGATCTGATAGAATTAGTGTCCTTGTAAGAAGAGACACCAGAGAGCTCATTCTTTCTCTCTCTCTCTCTCTCTCCACACACAAACACACACACACCCCAAGGAAAGGCCATGCAAGCACACAGTCACAAGTCAGCCATCTGCAACCCAGGGGAGGTTCCTCACCAGATACCAGCTCTGTTAGCATCTTGATCTTGGCCTTCTCAGCCTCCAAAACTATAAGAAAATAAATTTCTGTTTTTTATGTCACCCAGTCTGTAGAATTTTGTCACAACATACCAAGCAAACTAAGACAGTGGGTAAATCTCAATGAATTTTAACTGTTCAAAACTAATAAAAATGTCCTGTGAAGGTTAAAAATGTGTTCAGTCTCCTATATTGTTGGTGGGAATGTAAATCGGCACAGCCATTGTAGAAAACAGTATGGAGATTCCTTAGAGAAGTGAAAATTGAACTACCCTATGACCCAGCTATCCCACTACTGGGTACACCCAAAGAAAATGAAATCAATGTATTGAAGAGACATCTGCACTACCATGGTCATTGCAACACTATTCACACTAGCCGAGAAATGGAATAAAACTAAATATCCATCAATGGATAAATGGATAAAAAAAAAATTTTTTTTAAACCTTTGGTATATATACACAATGAAATACAATTTAGCTATTTTTTAAAAAGGAAAAAGAAATCCTGTCATTTACAGCAATGTGGATGGAACTGGAGACCGTCATGTTAAGTGAAGCAAGCCAGGCACAGAAAGGCAACTATGGCATGATGTCACTCATATGTGGAACCTAAAAAAAAAAACAGGGTGGATCTCACAGAAGTAGAGGGTAGATAAATGGTTATTAGAGGCTAGGAGGGGAGGAGAAGTGTGGATTAATGGGTACAAAGCTATACTATCTATTCTAAGTTAATCAATGTACAGAATATGCATGTATTGAAACAATGCATTGTATCCTACAAATATGTACAAATAAATATTAACATAAAAATAAATACATAAATAAAAACATGTCCAGAATTAAAGTGCATGACAACAATAATACAAAGTTAGCAGAAGGTAAATGGAGTTAAAGTGTATTAAGATTCTAGCATTTTTATGAAGTAATAAAATTAATCCTTCATATTTGATTGAATAATTTAGTAATGCATGTTATAATCTCTGTAGTAACCATTTAAAAATAATGAGGGCTGGCCAGTTAGCTCGCTTGCTTAGAGCACAGTGCCAATAACACCAAGCACCAAGGTCAAGGGTACAGATCCCAGTACCAGCCAGCTGCCAAAAAAAAGAGAGAGAGAGAGAGAATATATGACTAACAATACAGGAAAAATATGCTGTAATAAAAAAGATTTGATGAATCCAAAGGAAGGCAAGAGATGAGAGAAAAAGGCACATAAAATAGGTGTGTCAAGTAGAAAACAAATAGTAAGAGGGTATAAACCCAAATACATCAATAATTACATCAAATACAAATGGACTAGATATACCAATTAAATGAATGTCAGAAAGGTTTGTTTATTTTGTTTATCTTCTAAAAACCCCAATTTTTGTTTCGTTGATCCTTTGTATCATTTTGGGGGGTCTCTATTTCATTTAGTTCTGCTCTGATCTTTATTTCTTTCCATCTACTAATATTGGGATTGGATTGTGCTTGTTTCTCTAGTTCTTTGAGGTGTAGCATTAGGTTGTTTATTTAAAATATTTCTTTTTTTTTTTTTTGATGCAAGCATTTGTTGTGATAAACTTGCCTCTTAGTATTGCTTTTGTAGTATCCACAGGTTTTAGTATGATGCATCTTCATTTTCATTAGTTTCAAGAAATTTTTTGATTTCCTGTATAATTTCTTCTTGTACCCACAGGTCATTCAGGAGCATGTTGTTTAATATCCATGTATTTGTATAGTTTCCAGAGCTTTGCTTGTTATTGGTTTCTAGTTTTAATCTACTGTGATCTGCAAAGATACTTGAAATGATTTCAGTTTTTTAAAATTTGTTGAGACTTGATTTGTGACCTAATAAGTGGTCTATCCTGGAGAATGTTCTGAGCGCTTATGAGAAGAATGTATACTGTAGACAGGATGCTCCCCCAACCTTGCTGAAGCTTAATCCCCACTGTAACTGTAGAGGGTGGGAAATCCTATTGTACTAATTGAAAGGTGAGGCCTTGGGGAGGTGATTAGATTGCAGGACCATGCTGTAGTGTATGGATAAATAATGGTGGTTGGGGTGTGGGTCTGAGGGCTTTAAAAGGAAAGCACAAGAAGAGTTTTTCTCTCCCTTCTCCACGATTTTCTACCATGTGAAACCCTGCATTGCTGTCAAGCCACCACCAAGGAAAGCTCTCTCCAGAAGTGGTCCCTGGATTTTTGGACATCCCAGCCTCCTTTTCTTTATAAAATACCCAGTTCTGTGTATTTTGTTATAAGTGACAGAAACACTAATACAATGTGTATTCTGTAGTTGTTGGATAAAATGTTCTGTAGATATATGCCAGGTCCAATTGGTCTAAAGTGTAGTTTATATCCTGTGTTTCTCCATTGACTTCTTGCCTAGATGATCTGTCAATGCTGAGAGAGGGGTGTTCAGGTCCCCAACTATTATCATATTCAGGTCTATCTCTTTCTTTAGCTCTAAGAGTATTTGCTTTATATATCTGGGTGCACCATTGTTGTATGCATATATATTTATGATTGTTATGTCTTCTTGCTTGATAGATCCCTTTATCATTATATAGTGGCCCTCTTTGTCTTTCTTTATGGTTTTTTGGTTTAAAGTCAATTTTATCTGATGTAAGAATAACTATTCCCAAAAGAAGAGAGAAGACCCAAATAAGAAAAATCAGAAAAGAAAAAGAAGACATTACAACCACTACTACAGAGATACAAAGAATCATTAGAGACTACTATAAACAACTAAACACCAACAAATTTGAAAATCAGAAGGAAATGGATAAATTTCTAGACACATACAAACTACCAACACTGAACCAAGAATAAATAGAAAACCTGAATAGACCAATAAAAAGCAATGAAATTGAATCAGCTATCACAAGACTCTCAACAAAGAAAAGCCCAGGACTGGATGGCTTTACTGGTGAATTCTACCAAACATTTAAAGAGGAATTAATACCAATTCTCTTCAAACTATTCCAAAAAAATTTAAACAGAGGCCATTTCCCCAAACTCATTCTATGAAGCCACCGTCACCATGATATCAAAACCAGACAATGATACAACAAAAAAAGAAAACTATGGGCCAATTCTTTGATGAACAGAGACACAAAAATCCTCAACAAAATATTAGTTAACAGAATGAAGCAACACAGCAAGAAAATTATACACCATGATCAAGTGGGATTCATCTCAGGGATGCAAGAATGGTTTGACATACACAAGTCAATAAACATGATACAACACACCAACAAAATCAAGAACAAAAACCAAATAGTCACCTCAATACATGCAGAAAAAGCATTTGACAAAATTCAGTATCTCTACATGATAAAGACTTTCAGCAAATTAGGTATAGAAGGAAAGAATCTCAATATAATAAAAGCCATATATGACAAACCTACCGCCAGCATCATCCTGAATGGGGAATATTTGAAAGTTTTTCCCTTTAGAACAGGAACAAGACAAGGATGCCCACTCTCATCGTTCCTATTCAATATAGTATTAAAAGTACTAGCCAGAGCAATCAGGCAGGAGAAAGAAATAAAGGACATCCAGATGGGAAAAGACAAAGTCAAACTGTCCCTGTTTACAGATGACATAATGCTATATATAAAAACCTAAAGATTTCCAAAGAATGCTTAGAGCTGATACACAATTTCAGTGAAATTACAGGATACAATATCCACGTGCAAAAATCAATAGCATTCTTATACTCCAACAAACTAGCAGAAAAAGTAATCAAGAAAGGAGGTCCATGAACAACAGTCACCAAAAAAAAAAAAAAAAAAATTTAAGGAGGTGAAAGATCTGTACAATGAGAACTACAATGCTAAGAATAAAGTTAACAAAAGAGGTGAAAGATTTCTATAATGAGAACTACAAATCACTGTTGAAAGATATTAAAGAGAACACAAAAAGATGGAAAGACATTCCATGCTCTTGGATTGAAAAGATGGATGGCATTCCATGCCATCAAAATACCAAAGACATTCTTCGCAGAAACAGAACAAACAATCCTAACATTCATATGAAACAAGAAAAGACCTCAAATAGCCAAAGCAATCCTGAGCAAAAGAGAAAAAGCAGAGGCATAACACTACGTGACTTCATATTATACTACAAAGCTATAGTAAACAAAACAGCAAAGCACTGGCATAAAAACAGACACATGAATCAATGGAACAAAATAGAGAACTCAGAAATCAACCCACATACTTACAGCTCACTGATCTTCAAAAAAGACACCAAGAACATATGTTGGGGAAAAGACTGCTTCTTCAATAAATGGTGCTGGGAAAACTGGAAATCCATATGTACAAGAATGAAACTAGACCCACACCTCTCACCATATATATACCAAAATTAACTTGAAATGGATTCAAGATTTAAATATACGTCCTGAAACTATAAAACTTCTAAAAGAAAACATAGGGAAAACACTTCAGGAAGTAGGACTGGACGAAGACTTTATGAATATGACCCCAAAAGCACAGGCAACAAAAGAGAAAATAAACAAATGGGATTATATCAAACTAAAAAGCTTCTGCACAGCAAAAGAAACAACAGAATGAAAAGACAACCTATAGAGTGGGAGAAAATATTTTCAAACTATGCATCCAACAAGGGATTAGTATCCAGTATATATAAGGAACTCAAAAAACTTAATAGTAAAAAAAAAACAAGTAACCCAATTGAAATATGGGCAAAGGAGACGACAGGCATTTCTCAAAGGAAGGCATACAAATGGCCAGCAGACACAGGAAAAAATGCTCAGTATCACTCAGCATCAGGGAAATTCAATTTCCTGAGATATTATCTCACCTCAATTAGACTGGCTATTATCAAAAAGACAAAGAATAACAAATTCTGGCAAGGATGCAGAGAAAGGGGTACCCTCCTACACTGTTGGTGGGACTGTAAATTGGTGCAGCTATTATGGAAAACAGTATGGAAGGTCCTCAGACAACTACAGACAGTACTGCCATATGACCAAACAATCCCACTGCTGAGTATATACCCAAAGGAGTGGAAATCATCATGTTGAAGAGATACCTGCACCCCTATGTTTATTACAGCTCTATTTACAATAGCCGAGATTTGGATTCTACCTTAATGTCCATTGACAGTCACCTGGAAAGGGAGAATGTGGTAAATATACACAATGGAATACTACTCTGCCATTAAAAAAAAGAATGAAATATTGCCATTTGCCACAATGTGGATGAACTTAGAGAAAATTATGTCAAGTGAAATAAGCCAGGTATGGAAAAAGAAATATTACATGTCCTCACTGATAAGTGGGAGCTAAGATACAACAATCACAATAAATCATTGAACTTTCGAAAGGAGAGAACAGAACTGAAGCTACCAGAGGTGGGAAAGGATGCTAATGAGAAACTGGTAAAGGGCCACAAAAAATGATTACATTATATAATGCCGAATATACTTATTATCCTGAAAATGTAAATAAACAAAATTCGGAAATAAAAATAAAAGAGTGTCAGAATGTGGGGTTTTTTTTGTAACCGCATGTTTATAAAGAGATATTCTTTAACTGTAAATGTTTAGCATGACTCCTTGGTGTTTGGTGTCCCCCAAGGGGAGCTGGTGATAGTAGCTATAATTAATATGATTACAAAAATATATAATTAATGTGTTTCCTGAGGAACCAGAATGAAAGCTCTTCAGATGTACAAAAAGGGACATGGCTAGTTCACAATTGTGCCAATTATTGGTCCACAGAATAGACATTAAAAGTTCTTTCCATGAAGGCATAATATGAATTAAAGTGAAATATCACATGCTTTGCTTTTTTTTAAAGAAATCCCCTTACTATGAGATGTTATTAAATCAATAGAATTTTTTATGCTATGTTCAAACAACGGACTTACATATAATGAGAATTTAGAGGAAGTTTTTTATCCCACGGTGACCATTTACAGAGTTTTAATTAATTCTTCAAAATAAGGAATTTTTTTTCATTTCACTAGATTTTAAAGCACTTGGAGGCCAATATGGTAATAGTTAAAAGTAAATCACTGCTCCAGATATTTGAGGCCTGTTTTATAACCTAATATCAGTGCTGCAAAGGTGATGGACGTGAATCAGCAAACAGTCTGTTACCATCGCAATCTAACTTTAATTTTTAAAGTTTCCATTTTTTCTTCAGGAAAATTTAGAATTCTTCTTTCTTTTTTTAAAAATTTTTATTGAATCAAAATTGATTATACATATTTTGGGGTTTGATGTTGAGATATCTTGATCAAGTCAATATTACTAGCATATATATTGTTACAAATCTTACTTATTCTTTATGCCCTTTGTTCATTCTCACCCCATTCCCCTCACCCTCCCACATACCCCCTCTAATTACCCTAGATTTCTACTCTCTGTCTGACAGAATAGTGGTTATTCTGTTGATTTGTTGCCTCGATGATCTGTCCAATGCTGAGAGGTGTGATGAGATCCCTCAATATTATCATAGAGCAAACACTTCTTCTGTCACCCTGGAATGGACTTTGTAGAGAGAGACATCCTCTTCTTTTCTTTATATCTACTGGTGACTCTCCTTGTGTCAATGCACTCCAGTGGCTGGCAGACCATCTGTGTGGTGGTTGTGCGGTCCAGCCGTTTTGGCAGCAGCCGTGGTTATTGTGGTGGCCCACCCACATGGAAGTGATGTTTTTGGCATGCTACTTGGCACTAGTGGTATACCTGGTTTGGGGCGGTCCAGTCACACAGTGGGCCCTGAGGCACTGGCACAGTATGCCTGGTTGTGGGAGGGGGTCCAGTCCCTGGCTCCCTCCCTTGGGTCCCCTGGCAGCCCCCGAGGTGCTGGCAGTGTGCCTGGTTGTAGAAGGGACCTCCAGTCCCCAGATCCATGCCTCATGTCTCCAGGCAGATGCAAGTTGCTAACAGTGTGTCTGAGCCAGAACCAATTTTCTTGTCCTTTGCTTACTTCTAAAATAGGGGAACTCCCTGTTTGGACCAGTACTTGAGCTCTGTGGTTTAGCCAAACTGCTGCTTTGCTGGTGCCTCCCTAGGGCAGGCTTTTTGTGCAGCACAGTTTATAATGGTTGACTCTATAGGTACTTCCGGCTCTCCAGAGATTTGGTACACCTGGGTTGTGTAGAAACTCTGATCTGGGCCTGAGTCTTTTCATCAAACTGCACCCCATGCAATTCTACATTCTCAGCCAGTCTCCTCTGAGTGGTCCTGTGCTGACTGGGGTGCAGATCAGCTGTCCATGCTGTGTCCCAGTGTTCCCCTGGTGGACCCATCTCTCCCACCACCTGTACTGCAAACACTTCCTGTGGGATGGGCCATGCACCAGTCCCTTGTGATGACTCACTGGCCTCTGAGTGGCTCCATTGTTCAGTTGTTCTGGCTCCTCGCTCCAATGTGGGTCCATGGGAACCCTATTAGTGATCTTGCTGGCCTGGAGGCAACCAAGGCCTTCTTCTCCCCTGCCACCTCCAAGCAACTCCATCTGAAGGGCACAGCTGCAGCTTTTGTAGGCTCCTGCTCCATGTGCTCAGCAGTTCCAGCCTTAAAGCAGCTGCAGCACAAAATACTCAGAGCAGTTTTTTCTTTCTGTCATCGTGGCTTCTCCTGCCTTCATGCATTCTATAGGTCTCTCCACCTCTTCCCCTGAGCTCTAGTGGCCCCAGCTTGGCTGTTGTTGCTTTTCCATAGTTGTAAATTGGTTGATTTGGGGGAGAGAGTGATGCTGGGAACCATCTATTTCACCATCTTGACCGGAACCCCAGAAAATTTAGAATTTAATGTTTAAAATTTTGAAGAAAAGAGTAGGTCCTTTTTTTTTATTTTGAAAAAGTTTAAATTACAGGAAACCAACAGAAAAGTTGCATGAATAGAACAATGACCTCTTCACCTTGATTCACCAGTTTCTAACATTTCACCACATTTACCTTGTATGTCTCTCTCTCCACACATATATGAGTGTACATATGTATATATAGCAATTATTATTTTGCTGAGACTTTCAAGAATAAATTTCAGACATTATTATTTTTTTACGTCTAAATATTTGTTTGTGTCTCCTAAGAACAAGGACAGTATGTTACACAGCCACCATATAATTATCAAATTCAGGAAATTTAAAATTGATAGACTAGAGTCAACTGATAGAGTTAATATTTAAATTTTTGAAATCTAGTTCATACATCATGTCATCAGAGAAAACTTTCCCAGTCCCCCTTCCTGCCCACTCATTTTTATTGAGTCTTCTCCCTAATCTCTGTACTTTCCATATGATTTTAGTGTCATGTTTGCCACAGTACATTTCCTCCTACATCTTCTCTTCTATTTGGCCATGACATTCTGAAGGGCAGTGACCAGGTTTTATTTATTTTTGTGTCTTCAGGGCCTAGTACAATGCCCAGCACATTGAGGATATGCCAAAACTGTCTGAATGCATGAAGTGAATGTATCATGCATTCTTTCTTTGCTTATATTTCACTACAGTATAAGCACTCTATCACTGATTTATGTTTAACTTTATTTTCTTCTTTTTCTATTATGCTAATTAGATTACTCCACATTCACCATAAAATTTCAGTCTTTCTGTTCATTTTTAGTTAAAATTCTATTCTTCCAGCTTCTTCCCAGTCACCTGCTACTACCATATAACCAGTTACCTTATAAAACTAACAATATTTTTGAAGACACATGAATAATAAGCCATTCTCGTAAAAATTATAAAACAGGAGACTATGTATCAAGCAAATAAAAATAGAGGTCAAAATTAATATTGTAGTATATATACTAGGTTTCCAATTTTAAATGTCTTCCTTCCCTATCCTTTTCACACAATCAGGAAAAAGATTGGAGAATGGATTGGAAGGGGAGAGGAGGAGAAAATAGAGTTTAGTGATAAAACCTGGACTAGTGTCAACACAGACATCCATTGGAAGAGCACAGTCCTCAACTATGTATAACAAAGGAGAAAAGAAATGCTAAATAGTGGCTTCCATGTACCCCAAAATCTTATGGATCTAAAGATTTCATCAATGAACATTCATCGAATGGCTACTATTTTCCAATTCTATGATACATTTGATCATATATTTTATTGTATTTTGTCTTCACAACAAACCTGCAGCATCATCACCATTATCATCCCATTCTATAAAGAAAACTGATGTTTAGGGATGCTGTGTTGTAGCATCTCATTGAATCTAAGTCAACTTGGACAATAAGACTCACCATTATTTTATGTTCTACTAAGAAAGAAATAAAAATGCTGAACCTTAAACTATGACACCATGCAAAGATGTCATTGATTAAAAACTGCATCTCAACTTGGCACAAGTTAAAAATGTGCCTTCAAATGAATGAAATAAGGTAAGTGGTAGATGTGGAACTTAAATACAAGTCTATTCATCTTCCTGCTCAGCGCAAATTATGATCACACTGTGACAGAGTCAGATACCCCATGCTTGCATCCAGGCAGGATGATGTTGGGTACTGCTAATTCCTAAGGCTGGTGGCTTTTAAAGGAAAATGGCATTTCTGACCACCCAGGTGAGAAAGATCAGGGTTTGCCTCCATGAGAGGCAGTGCGTATTCCAGACCTAACAATTGAATGGCTGGAAAAAAGGCAACAATTGCCTGACCGGCACACGGGAGAGACATTCTCTCTATATTCCTCACAATGTGACTGAGAGTACAGGCGATGGATCTTGCACCTGAAGGACTAGATACAGACAGGTTCAGGACTCACCTACTTGTGCAGTTCTTCAGGGACAGAATCTAAATTAAAATGTGCAGCTTCTCGCATCAGGCCTGTGCTGAGTCCACTTTGGCATCCTGCTTTCCCTACACAACTGTGATTCTTGCTGAATAATTGAAGCCCAGGCTTTGTCCATATCAGGGATATTACTGTTTGATTTTGTGATCCCAAAGGGACAGCTGCAAACAGCTGATGCCTTTGCTGGTACTAAAATTGCTACAGAATGTGGGAATTTGTCTAGTTTCCTGTTGGAAAAATCTTCAGGCATTGCATTGGGAAGTGCAGGCTTTTTAGAGATTTTTTTAAAAGTTCAAGAGTAGATGTGAGAGAGGGATAAGAGGTTAGAGAGATGCTTTCCTGCAAGATAAAATTTCATCTAAGCAATAAAGTGTAAAAAATAATAATAATTTTATTTTTTTTATTGGTTATACGTATTCTATAGAGTACAAAGCTGACCGTCACCACGTGTGGCCAAAATGTGATGGCTAGATCAATACTATCAGCATGCCAATTACCACAAGTTGCGATTATTCCCTGTGTCCCCCACTCAGTTAATCCTTGGCCTCCCTTCCTCTGTCCCCTCCCCCACTCCACTCCACAACCCCAGATATGCTCTCTCCCTCTGCAAGTCCAACGCACCACTGTGGTCTTTCTTTCCTTCCTTCTTTCTCTCTTAGCTCCCACTTATGAATGAGGACATGCGGTGTTTTTCTCTCTGTGCCTGGCTTATTTCACTCAACATAATTTTTTTAAAAACAAAATTTAATTATAAATGGAATAACCCAGCTCCTGGAGAATTGATATAATGCAGAATAAGGTCCTGTGAGTGAAAAAATGTAAATTTTAATACACACACCATACCAGGGTAATACTGCCCATGTGAATGGACTACAAATACATGCTCCGTTCTCCCTTCCTCATCACAAGCAAGAGGGAAAAAAATCATAAAGGCTGAGTCACAGAAGACAACTTGTTCAAATATAAACTTCCCAGATGTGAATTCATAAATGAGGCATGCTGACTGCGGTCCCATCCTGTGAATGAGGCCTGTGACCTCAGCTTCCCCACATGGGTCACAGAGCAGAGGGCAGTGGCCTGTCTCCAAGAGCAGAGCTGGTGTTCTTTGCCATGTGTGTCTGAAAACTCCCTTCCAAAATGTTTAGTAATTATTTCTCACAGAAATATTATTGATCAAATATCTATGATTTAATTATAACCAAGAAAAAAAGTTTGAAACAGGCACAGAAAGATTCAATGACTTACCTTAGCAAAAACATACATACTTGAATTCATCAAATTCCCACTTTGAAAAAAAAAAATAACCATAAACAAGACATCTCTCCCCTTTTGGTGGCAAAGAACCTGAAGAGAGAATAGAATTACGGAGTTTGTTTTTCAGACCCAAATCTATGAAAAATCACAAAGAGCTGGCCCCAAAGCCACTGACTCACATTTTCCTTTTTTCTCTCTTTGATCTTATAGACAGACTACATAATTACATACAAACATTGCTTAACCAACACACAATGGAAGCTTTCATTTGTCCTTAGAAAGACAGTAGCTATGTGGAGTTAGCAAATGTATGAATTAGTAAGAAATTCATCTGACAGATAAAGCAAGTGAAAAAACAAGAGTGCTGAGGTTCTCGAATTTTGTCTGAAGTTCTGCTTTCTGCAGAGAGAGAAGGCCTGAATTTGAAACGAGGAGACCTGGGTTCAAGTCCCATCTCTGTCATTTCCAGCTGTGTGAAGCCTGGCGACTCATTTACCTGCTCCATGCCTCAGCACTCTTGCAGGTGGTGGAGCAAAAAATACCCACTGCACGTTCTTCTCAAGAGAGGAAAGTCCAGTGGTGAAAGCTCTGAGCACAGTGCCTGGAATCAATAAATGCGAGTTGAATATTAACCTGGCAGCCAAAAAGAAATTTAGTTTGCAGGCTACAAAAAGCAGCCTTGAATAAGACTTATTTATCTCAAACTATTGTCATCAAGAAAAAGTCATCCTCATTTGCTAGAAGGCAAAGAGTGAACAACTGAGAATAAAAATTATTTATTTTATTTTATTTTACCTTAATCTGTCCAGTTTGGGTTTGGTTTGGGTTTGGGTTTGGGGTTTGTTTTGTGTGTGTGTGTTGTTGCCTATGCTACATTAGGTTCTCAGTATTTGTTGAGTAGAATTAAAAGAAGGAGGAGTTTGGTCGGGAACATTGTCTTCCTTGTAATGTACTATATTCCCAGGACATATCACAGTTCCATTCATATTTCAATGAATATTTGTTGTTACTGAATACTCGTTTTTAAAATAGGAATTTTTCAAGTTCTTTCCCTATATTGCATTTTATATTTCCTTTCTGAATTTTATTTTCACCACCAGTGCCTTCTCCCTTTATTGTAGTTATGCCCTGTCTGTAGTAAAATGGAAAATCCACATCCCTGTCTGACTTTCAGTATTTTAGAAAGCTTTATTGGCTTGCCAGTATCTGTCCAAAACACAATGTTTTGTCCAGTTGTCTTCCAGTTTAATTATATCCCAACTTTTTTCAACATAACCACCCATGTCTCTGAGCCCCTGGTACCTTACACAACCAGACCTGTAAAAGTTCCAAAAGCCTATGAATCCTCCCACCTCTTAACTTAAGTCCACAACCTGAATTTTTGGTTTTCTTGCCCAGCATCCACCTACATAGTCAAAGAAAACAAGTACAGTCATGCATTACTTAACAATAGGGATGCATTCTGAGAAATGGGTCATTAGGCGATTTCATCTTTGTGCAAACATCACAGAGTGTACTTACACAAACCGAGATGATACAGCCTACTACACACCTAGGCTATATGGTACAGCCTATTCCTCCTAGGCTACAAACCTGTACAGCATGCTACTGTACTGAATACTGCAGGCAGTTGTAACACAGTGGTATTTGTGTACTTAAACGTACCTAAACCTAGAAAAGATATAGGAAAAATACAGTATTGTAATCTTACGGTACCACTGCCGTAGATGTGGTCTGTCATTGACCAAAACGTCGATATCAGTGCATGACTGTACATAAACGACATAAACGCCATATAGTAAAGAGAAGAAAGGAACTTTGTGCCTTAGTCGCAAAAAAGGCTAGCAGAATTCGCCAAGCCTAAAGGGGATGCCAAATGCCTCAGATGAGGTGTGCCTTCATGAGGCAATGGGAGCTATTAGAGAGAAGCGATCACTGCCATTTACTAGCTGTGACTGCAGAAGCTACTGCCTCTCACTGTCTCAAATTCCTCATCTTAAAATGGGGATAATAATAGTACCTACATCATAGGGTTATTATGAGACTAAAAAGAGGTTAATATTTCAAAACGCTTAGAACAAGGCATTTTTGAAGTACTGTGAAATGCATATTGGTTTGTTGTTTTGTGGGGTTTTTTTGATCTTAGAGAAGGTATCTAATCAGTGAGAAATTGATTTTTTTAAAAGTCCCTTGCAGTTCCACATAAGCCACTATATTTGCAGTGGCGCATAATTCCCACAGAATATAAACATCAGACAAAGTCACTGCTATGGTCTGAATGTTTATGCTCTCCCAAAGTTAATATGTTGAAATTTTTACCCCCAAATGTGATAGTATCAGGAGGTGGGGACTTTGAGAAGTGATTAGGTCATGGGAGCAACGCCCTCATGATGGGATTGTTGTCTTTATAAAAGAGAACTGAAAGAGGTCCCCCACCCCTTCCACCATGTGAGGACACAGTGAGAAGATGGCTGTTTACGAGGAAGCAGGTCCTCACCAGACACCAGACTTGCCAGCACCTTGATCTTGAACTTCCAACCTCCAGAACTGTGAGATATAACTTTCTGTTGTTTAAAGCCTGGGGCATTTTATTATAGCAGCCTGAATGGACCAAGCCAGTCACTCTGAGCTCCAGAGAAACAGGCAGAGACAAGACCTTTCCAAGGCCACATTTGCAATGAGACAACTCCAAGGATGCTAAATATCCCCTGCCTTCGACTAGGGTGACTCACTTCTGCTTCTTCACCACTGACAGCTCTAGTCCCACTTTAATCCCTCTACCTATTGGACAAAAAATTACCATCAAGTCCAGTCATCTAATTGACCCTGCTTCCCGGCAACACTCCATTCAAAACCAACCTTTGCTTCTTTATCTTATATATATATATTTTTTTTCAATTGAAACATAGTCATACATATATGTAATTATACATATCTGTGGGGTACAGTGTTGAATATCATTACCTCTGTGCAGTATGTGATGCTCAAATCAGGATAATTAGTATATTCAGCATTACACAAGGTAATTATTTTTGTGGCCCTTCACCTATTCCTCCCTTACTCACCTCCCCCTCCCCCTTTCCCACTTCTGATAACCTCTGTTCTGTTCTCTCCTTTCAAAAGTTCAATGTGTTATTGTGATTGTTGTATCTTTCTTTCTTTTTTTATCTCTTTATTTTTTTAAGTACCCACTTATAAGTGAAGACATGCAGTATTTCTCTTTCTGTGTCTGGCGTATTTCAGTTAACATAATTTTCTCAAAGCTCGTCCATGTTGCTGCAAAAAGCAGTATTTCATTGTTTTTATGGCAGAGCAGTATTGCATTGTGTGAATATGCTACATTTTCCTTATCCAGTCATTCGACAATGGACTATTAGGTTGGTTCCAATTCTTGGCTATTGTAATTAGAGCTGCAATAAACATGGGAGTGCAGGTGTCCCTTTGACATGATTTCCATTCCTTTGGTGTATACCCAGCAGTGGAATTGCTAGGTCATACAGCAGTTCTATATGTAGTTGTGTGAAGAACCTCCATATCATTTTCATAGTGGCTGCACGAATTTACAGTCCCACTAACAGTGTAGGAGTTTTTCCCTTTCTCCGCATCTTCACCAGCATTTGTTATTCTCATTCTTTTTGATAATAGCCAGTCTACCTGGGGTGAGGTGATATGTCAATGTGGTTTTGATTTGCATTTCCCTGATGCTTAGTGACACTGAGGATTTTTTCCTGTGTCTGTTTCCCATTCATAAATTTTCCTTTGAGAAATGTCTGTTCAGTTCATTTGCCCATTTTTCAATTGGGTTATTTGTTTTTTACTGTTATGTTGTTTGAGTTCCAGGTATACTCTGGATATAAATCCTTTGTCACATGCATAGTTTGCAAATATTTTCTCCCACTATGCAAGTTATCTTTTTGCTCTGTTAATTGTTTCCTTTGCTGTGCAGAAGCTTTTTAGTTTGATTTAATCTCATTTGTTTATTTCTTTTGTTGCCTATGCTTTCAGGGCCATATTCATAAAGTCTTTGCCCAGTCCTACTTCCTGAAGTGTTTCCCCTATGCTTTGATTCAGGAGTTTTATAGTTTCAGGACATATATTTAAATCTTTAATCCATTTTGAGTTGATTTGGGTATATGGTGAGAGGTGTGGGTCTAGTTTCATTCTTGTACATGTGGATTTCCAGTTTTCCCAGCACCATTTATTGAAGAAGCAGTCTTTTCCCCAACATATGTTCTTAGTGTCTTTGTTGAAGATCAGTGGGCTGTAAGTATGTGGGTTGATTTCTGAGTTCTGTATTTTGTTCCATTGATTCATGTGTCTGTTTTTATGCCAGTGCCTTACTGTTTTGGTTACTATAGCTTTGTAGTATAATATGAAGTCATTTAGTGTTATGCCTCTGCTTTTTTTCTTTTGCTCTGGATTGCTTTGGCTATTTGGGGTCTTACCTTGTTCCATATGAATGTTAGGATTGTTTTTCTATTTCTGTGAAGAATGTCATTGGTATTTTGATGTCGATTGCATTGAATCTGTAGATCACTTTGGGTAGTATGGACATTTTTACAAGGTTAATTCTTCTAATCCAAGAGCATGGAATGTCTTTCCATCTTTTTGTGTCCTCTTTAATATCTTTTTTTTTTTTTCTTTTTTGTGACCGGTAAGGGGATCGTAACCCTTGACTTGGTGTCGACCACACCGCGCTCAGCCAGTGAGTGCACCGGCCATCCTTATATAGGATCCAAACCCACAGTGGGAGCACCACTGCTCTCCCAGCGCCGCACTCTCCCAAGTGAGCCATAAGGTTGGCCCCTCTTTAATATCTTTCAACAGTTATTTGTAGTTCTCGTTATAGAAATCTTTCACCTCTCTTGTTAACTTTATTCCTAGGGTTTTTTTTTTTTTTTTTTTTGGTGACTGTTGTAAATGGGCTAGCTTTCTTGATTTCTTTTTCTGCTAGTTAGTTGTTGGAGTATAAAAATGGTACCAATTTTTTGTATTTCGATTTTGTATCTTGCAACTTTACTGAAATCCTTTATCAGCTCTAAGAGTGTTTTTGTAGAATCTTTAGGCTTTTCTATGCATACCATCATGTCATCTTCAGACAGGGACAGTTTGACTTTGTCTTTTCCAATCTGGATGCCCTTTATTTCTTTCTCTTGCCCAATTGCTCTGGCTAGTGATACTTTCAATACTATGTTAAATAGGAGTGGTGAGAGTGGTCATTATTGTCTTGTTCCTGTTCTTAAAAGAAAAACTTCCAAGTTTTCCGCATTCAGGATGATACTGGTGATGGATTTGTCATATATGGCTTTTATTGTGCTGGGATTCTTTCCTTCTATACCTAATTTGCTGAAAGTCTTTATCTTGAAGAGATGTTGAATTTGTCAAATGGTTTTTCTGTGTCTATTGAGATAATCATATGGTTTTTGGTCTTGATTTTGTCGATTTGTTGTATCACATTTATTTACTTGCATATGTTGAACTATCCTTGTATCCCTGGGATGAATCCCATTTGACCATGGTGTATAATTTTATGTGTTGCTGTATTCTGTTTGATACTATTTTATTAAGGATTTTTGCATTTATATTCATCAAAGTTATTAGCCTGTAGTTTTCTTTTTTTGTTGTATCATTGTCTGGTTTTGGTAACAGGGTGATGCTGGCCTCATAGAATAAGTTTGGAAGGGAGGCCTCTGTTTCAATTTTTTGAAAGAGTTTGAAGAGAATTGGTATTAATTCCTCTTTAATTGTTTGGTAGAATCCAGCAGTAAAGCAATCTGGTCCTGGGATTTTCTTTGTTGAGAGACTGCTGATTACAATTTCAATCTCATTTCTTTTTACTGGTTTTTTCAGGTTTTTTATGTCTTCTTGGTAGTTTGTATGTGTCCAGAAATTTATCCATATCCTCCAGGTTTTCAAATTTGTTGGCATGTAATTGTTTATAAAAGTCTCTAATGATTCTTTTTATTTCTGTGGTATTGATTGTAATGTCTCCTTTGTTTCTAATTTTTATTTGGGTCTTCTCTCTTCTTTTTTTAGTTAGCATAGCTAATGGTTTGCTATTTTGCTTATCTTCTTAAAAAAACAACTTTTTTTCATTGATTTTTTGTATCATTTTTTGGTTCTCTATGTCATTTAGTTCTGCTCTGATCTTAACTATTTCTTTTCATCTGCTAATTTTAAGATTAGATCGTTCTTGTTTTTCTTATTCTTTAAGGTGTAGCATTACATCATTTATTTGAAATCTTTCTATTCTTTTGATGTAACATTTATTGCAACAAACTTCCCTCTTAGTACTGCCTTTGCAGTATCCCACAGGTTTTGGTATGTGTCTCTATTTTCATTAGTTTCAAGAAATTTTTAACGTCCTGTTTAATTTCTTCTTGTGCCCATATGTCATTCAGGAACATGTTTAATTTCTATGTGTTTGTATAGTTTCCAGAGTTTTGCTTGTTATTGATTTCTAGTTTTGTTCCATTGTTTTCTGAAAAGATACTTGAAATAATTTCAATTTTAAAAAATTTGTTGAGACTTGATTTGTGACGTAACATGTGGTCTATCCTGGAGAATGTTCCATTTGCTGCTGAGAAGACTGTATATTCTGTGGTTGTTGGATGAAATGTTGTGTAGGTATCTGCCAAGTTCAATTGGTCTAAAGTGTGGTTTAAATCCTATGTTTCTTTGTTGAATTTTTTGCCTACATGTTCTGTCCAGTGCTGAGAGAGGGGTGTTCAGGTCCCCAAGTACTATCATATTTAGGCCTCTTTCTTAGGTCTAATAGTGTTTGCTTTATATACCTTGGTGCTCTGATGTTGAATGCATATATATTGATTATTGTTTTTCTTTTTTCTGGATAGATCCCTTTATCATTATATAGTGGCCTTCTTTGTCTTTTTATGGTTTTTAATTTAAAGCCTGTTTTATCTGATATAAGAACAGTTTCTCCTGCTTATTTTTAGTTTCCATTTGCATGGTGTATCTTTTTCCATCCTTTCACTATTAGCCTGTGTACACTTTACAAGTGAGTTGAGTCGCTTGAAGACAGCAAATAGTTTGGTCTAGCGTTTTAATCCAATCAGTCACTCTGTGTCTTTTGAGTAGGGAATTTAATCCATTTTCATTAGTGTTATTGTTGAAAGTTATTGGCTTACTCCTGGCATTTTTATCAATTTTTATTGGAATGTTCTAAATATCTTTTGTTCCTTTCTTCCCCTCTTTGTTTGTCTTCCATGTTTGCTGTTTTTTTGAGATGGGTAAAGTTTCTTTCTCTTTATCATTTGCATTTTTGTTCTACTAGTGGATTTTGTTCTTTCTCGTGTATTCATGGTAGTGACTATTGTTTTTTTGATTCCAGATGCAGTACTCCCTTGAGGATTTCTTGTAATGGTTATATGATGGTGAACTTCCACAGTTTTTGTTTGTCTGGGAAATACTCTATTTTTCCCTCCCCTTTCTGAAGGATGGCCCTGTGGGGCATAGTATTCATGACTGGCAATTTTTTTCTTTTAGCATTTTGTATATATCATCCCATTCTCTTTTGGCCTTTAAGGTTTCTGGTAAGAATTCTGCTGTCAATCTGATGGGGCTCCCTTATAGGTGACCTGAAACTTTTCTCTTGCTGTTCTTAAGATTCTTTTTTTGTCTTTGAGCTTTGTCAGTTTGACTATAATGTGTCTCAGAGAGGACGTTTTTGGATTGAATCTGTTTGGGGATCTTCAAGCCTCCTGGATCTGAAGGTTCTTATCTCTCCCTATACCTGGGAAGTTTTCCACTATTACATTAAATAGGTTTGTGATGCCTTTTCCTTTATCCTCCCCTTCTGGAACACCAACAATTCAGATGTTTGTGCACTTCAGGTTGTCTGACAGCTCTCTAGATTTTCTTCATTTTTTTATTCTTTTTTTTCCCCCCCTGCCTGGGTTATTTCAAAAAGACCATCTTCAAAATCAGAAATTCTTTCTTCTGCTTGCTCTAGCCTGCTTCTCAAGCTCTCAGTTGTGTTTTTTTGTTTGTTTGTTTGTTTGTTTATTATTTCTTCAAATGAATCCTTCAGCTCCAGGTGCTCTGCTACATTCTTTTTTATGGCATTAATCTTTTTGTATACTTCCTCCTTCAGACCCTGGATACTCATTTCATTGTGTTGTCTAACTGAATCTTCCTGTATCTCATTGTATTTCCTTAAGATTGTTGCTCAGAATTCCTTTTCAGTCATTTCAAGGGCTTCCTGCTCTTTAGGGTCTGGTACTTGAGAATTATTGTATTCCTTTTGTGGTGTCATATTTTCTTGTTTTTTTTTTCATATTTCTAGTATCTATATGTTGAAGTCTAGTCATCTGGTAGAGCAGTTGCTTTTTTAAGTGCTCTGGAGTGGGCTTTGAGGAGAAAGACTTCTTCTTGTAGATGTGTTTTATAATTACGATTGAGTGGGGTGTTTTAGTATTGGTTCCTGATAGACACAGTAGTGTAGTCTCTGTGTGTAGGTACTTCAGCTAAATTCAGTGTTGGAATTGTATGTGAGTACCTCCATGGCCTAGACCTTGGGGACTTATTGATTCCTTGCTGAGGTTGGTGACACTGTTATTTTGTCCAGGATGTGAGCAAGCTCTTGAGGTCTTAGGAGAAGTGCCTTGGTTCCTTGTCACTCTTTGGCTGTGGTGGGTGACCCTGGATGGGCCTGTTGGCACCCTGACTAGCTCCCTGTGACCTTGATGGGTGAATGGTGTTATACTGGTTCTCCTTGGTTTGAATGGATGACCTTGGGTCAGTTTTCTCTTTCCTATGGGCAGAGACTCCTCCTGGGACCTTGCTTCCCCCAGTTGGGAGATGGGTTGGCAGTGCTGGGGCATTTTCTTCTTTATTCTGTTTGGGTGTCCTGGGTTCCTGTACTCTTGGAGGTTCTGTGTGTGTCTCTCCCCAGATGAAGGCAGTGTATGGGATGTGCACATACCTCCCACCTTAAGTGTGCTGCCACATATGACAGTGTAATTCCCCCTATGGGTTGGGCCACTAGGTCACAGGTCTGCTCTTGCTCACCTCCACTGGTGACTCTCCTTCCATCTATGCCAATGAATCGTCAGCAGACTGCCTATAAGGCAGTAGTAGCTGCTGGTGTGGCAGCAAGCTGCCTTTGTGGGGGCAGTTGCCGTGGTAGTGGCTGTCACAGACTACTTGCTCAGCACCAGTGCCTGCAGCAGCAGCAAGAGTACTCCAACCTCTGCTTTTTTAAACCCTACTTAGAATCCTACAGCCCAAGCCCAAATCCTACAATCAGCCCTACCAAGCCCCTCTTAGCAGATCAATCTAGGGTTCTCCCATGTGCACACTCCCTGCTGCAGCAAGCTAAATAAACCTGACTTTGTTTTGACTCTAGGTGTGTTCCTAGTGTTCTTTGCCTGGTAAGCCATAAAATAATACCTCTAACAACAACAAAAACAACAGCTATCACTTATTGAGTGTTTACTCCATGGCAGAGTCTTTCTAAAGTGCTTTATAGGTATTCACTTTTAATCCTCACAACAATCTCTGTCCCATCCCAGACGTAAAGAAGTAAAGTAACTTCTCTAGTAAGTAGAAAAGGCAGAATTCAAACTCAGGTCCATGTGACAAGGAGCTGGGCCTCTTAATCAACGGGTTCCACTGCCTCCTGAATAGAGAGCAGTTGGCCAGGGCAGGCTTGATATCCTCTGTGTCCTAAGTTGAAATTGAGCACAACTTGCCCCAGTTCTGCTTGATTATTTCCCAGCTCATGTTTATCATCAAAGGGATAGGAAAGAGAAAAAGGGAATGAGTCATCTCCCTAAATGATTACTGGTTTCATTCTGTATCCACATAAACTTAAAACTGGGGCTACTGGTTTTAAATTTGGAGCTGAGAACAACTTCTCAATTGAGGAAGCAGAATGGCACAGAGTGAAATCCAGAAGACCTGGCTCAGTCCTGGCTACAACCCTTCTAACAATGTGGAGCTTAGGCATGTTACTTAACCTTTCTGAAGCTTGGTTTCCTATTCTGTACAATGGGTACAATAATGCGTACCTCAATGGGAGGCAGTAAAGTGTCTGATATTTGAAAGCACTGAATATATGAAAGCTGTTATTGCTACCATCATGAAGGGTAGTGAATCTCAGTACTCCAAAGAGTGCTTGCAGTGGCTCACACATCCTAAGAAATCATAAAAGGCCCAGATGGACCCCTTTAATGTTCACTAACAGTCACAGATGCTGTCAGAGCCAGGAATGAGGTCAGGCAAGGGAAGGGAAGGAGAAGGGAGCTATTTTAAAATTTTTAAATGAGGAAAGAGTCTTGTTTGAAATCCTGTACCTACTCATCCTAGAACAGTACAGAGAAACAAAATAATAATGTTCTAGATTCAGGACATTCTGATTTTTAGACACTATAAGAATTCAGATCATGGGGGAGCTCACACCCCCACTGGATGACAACAACAAATTTTCATCTTCATAGTAATCCTGGAGAGTTCAGAGACAGTCTTCTGAAAGAAAAAGAAAAATACATATACATATGTGCATACACGTGTGTGTGTGTGTGTGTGTGTGTGTGTGTGTGTGTGTCAGAAAAGGAAGCTACAGTTACAACGTCTGTGTGTGTGTGTGTGTGTGTGTGTGTGTGTGTGTGTGTGTGTGTGTGTGTGTGTGTCAGAAAAGGAAGCTACAGTTACAACCAGTAAATGAACATCTCCCTGTACTTCCCACAAACCTCTTTTTAATGAACTGCAACCTATTCATTAAATGGGAGGGAAAAAATATGAGGACAGGAAATGGAAAGGGGTGGAGTATATGGGGGGAAGAGAGGATAGAAGAAATCACTTTGTTTCTAATGATGCAGGAAGATATAAATACAATCAAAGGGGTTAATCTAATCCCTTTGTGAAGCACTGAGTCAGAGAACAAGACAAAAACAAAGCTGTGATCTGGAACTTCTCAAGCCCCCACTTGGGGGGATTAATGAGGAGTACACGGCTGTGAAATTACGTGCCCTCTGAGTCAGGAAAATGGTCCTACTGGTGCATGACCTTGAAATGAGGGGACGCAAACTTCACCTGATCCACAATTACAAAGCCCAAAAAGGAGGGGCTGGGGGAGAAGAGAGAGGACGTGTAAGAGAGGCTGTACAAAAGTTCAGAATATGAAAACCCCCAAATCTCAACAAACCCGAGGCTTGAAGGGGGATCTAAACACAACATAAAATATTCAGAGGACTTCAAAAGGAAGCTGGCATTTGCGCGAAAGCGTTAGAAGGCAAGCTTGTCCTCTTTATTTACATGATATTTTGTGGCTGTTGTTATGGACTTAGTGATGTTTGTCTCTGTTCAATTTTCCCGTTGCAATGAAAAATCGTTGCGAGATGATTTCTAGTCTTAGCTGCTTTACATGACAGTATTATCAAGGATTCATCAAGAGGCCATCTGTCGAATTTATGAAAAAAATATGCAAAAACAAAACAGATGAAAAGGAAAGAGCAAGACAGACTGGTCCAGGGGAAGATAGATGTGGCAGCATGTGCCTCGTGTGAAAATTACAACATTTAAATACTGCGGAATAAATTACTGTGCCGAAAAATTAGTGATGCTCTCCCACTTTACCATAAGAACATAATGAAATAGATCACATATCAAATCGCCCTTTCCTCAGACTATTATTATATTCTAATGAAAAATTAGGAGAGGAGAGACACATAAACCTCAAATGGGAGGAATGAAAATGAGCCAGAGTGGATTTGCTCTAGTATTGAGCCATGAGAAGCTTCTCCAAAATGCGCAGTCCATATGGAAATAAGAGCTTTCCCCCTCTATTTATTAGAAAGTCAATAAAATAAATTACGGATTGTGTGAAAAACCGAAATAATATATATTAAAATGACAACGAGGCTGGCCAAGCTTACACCCAAATTAGATGGGCTGTATAAACAATGTATTTCAGAAAGGAAATGGGAAAGAGTAGAGAAAAGCCTGAGAATACAAACGTGCAGAGCTGCAGGTGTCTCCCCCTAGAGGCGAGATGCAGAACCACGTGTACATACTGCACTTGTTCCGGAGAATCAAAGACCCGGGAGCAGCAACTCTGCCAGATACAAGCAGGGACTGACTCCCAGCAACAGACACGGCGTGGAGGTAGCTCCCTTTGGAGTCTATTTCCTGCCCACACCCCTCAGAGACGCTTCCTCCAGCCCTAGGGAATCGTCCTCTTCATTAACCTCCATTTCGCCCTTCCCTCCTAGAGTTTAATCTATAGGAACTCTTCTATTCCAGTGCCTTAGAAAGATGTTGTTAACCGTGAACTCCAAGTTCACAATAAGATAATAGCTGACACCTGCCGCTAGATTCCAAAAGAAGAGCGAAGTCCTATTTCACCAACAGCCAATGAACCGTAATAAACCTGCAATGGAAAATCGTGAACAGTAATCGTATACCAGCCTGCACCAATCTAACCGCATTGGTTAACCAGTCTAACTCTCACACAATCACTGTGAGAGAATTGCTGTGTATCATTGCTTCCATTTTACACATAGAGAAGTGGAAGCATAGAGAGGTGTATCCCATCCAAAATCACGTAGTTAATAAGGGACAGGCTGGGATTGGAACCCAGACTCTCGGGGTCTGAGCACGAATGTGGTCAAATCCAACAAGCTATAGTACCTCACATCAGAAAGGCAGCCCTGCGGCACTTCACTTATTTTGTTTGAAATGTTACAGTCTTCAATTAACAAATATAAGAATAACAACTATCTCTATAAAACTATGTTGGGCTATATCATCCCTCAGACTTTTGCAGACCGTAATCCTAAATCGGCCCGGCTCACTCTCCTGGTACGCTCCTTCTGATGAGTGAAGGATACATTTTTAGAAACGTGTCCTTCTATCTATTATGGGACTAAAAAAACTGGTGTAATGATAACAAAGACCAAGAATGCTATGTCAATAGAAAGTGGGAGTGACACCTAAAGCTCTGGTTTAAGGGAACTACTTGGAACTAAATTAGATCTTCCCAGGATGCTCGTCATTTCACCTTCCATACTGGAAAATCCTCAAATGTTGTAGACTTGTGATATATCAGTTTGTAGAAATTTTATTAATACAACCAAAAAGTCTCTGATCTACACTGAACATCTGATTGAAGATTTCACATCTGAGCCAAGCATTGTGAGTATTTGCTAAACCAAACTATTACAAGAGAGTAAATAACACTATTTTGAAAATGAAAAATAATTTCAGCAAATAACATTATACAGAACATACATAAGACTATATGATCTACTCTGGTCCCTCTAAGGCATTTAAGTTGAAATTTCTTTCTATTTTCAACATAAACAGAAAGTTGACCAACTTCAATTCAGTACCTTCTCTTTTTTTTCCCAATGTTATTTTCACTTCTTATAGAGTTCTGATTATCTGTAAGTATATGCTGGAGTATATCAGTTCAGACGGCTTGCTGGTCTCAACTGACCTGGTACTGATGGCAATGAGATTAACTACTTCTCCTGAAATTCACCAAACAGATGACATAATGGAGCTTCCCATAGAAACGTCTCAGCCATAGCGAGACAGGGTGACACAGTTGTTCCTTTATTCCTCCTTTCATTCTCTCTTTCACATAAGCACAACAGACATTGATGACACTTCCTGATCATGTAAAAAGAAATTTTAAAATTTTTTATATATTATTTTTTAAATTATAAGGACATAAGTGGGATCATACTCATTGGTCATCTAATGTAAGCCCAGCCCTTAATCCTAAATCAATTTCTAGCTAAAATGCCTCCAAAACTGGGAACAAGGTTATAGATTGACCCTTTCACACTTGCTGCTAACACATTCTTTGGCTTAATAACTCAAAATATCAACACTGATATAAGTAGCTTAGACTGAGCCAGAGCTTCCCAGTGTGTGAATTAGCCTAGGACACAGCAAAATTGATCCCAGCTCCCACAGTGGCCTTAGACAAATTTAAAACAGGATAGGTACACAAAATACTTCATTTACCTGCCAGGTTTATCCAAGCGCTTTCCTTTCCGATTCTCCTATGTCACCAGACTATGTGGCACCCCAGTGGCCAGACATGGGCCATCTGTACACATCCTCATGAACAGGGCATGGAGAGTTGGACTGCAGCTACCTGACATCCCAGCACCTGGAATTGCGCTCCATCCAGGAATCCGTTGGTAACTGAAAATTGCATTGGTTCATTCATGTGTGTAAGAGTGAGTTTGCCCATTGAATTGCATCCTGACTTAACTTGCCTGTCCTTGACTCACGGGCCTCTCACAGGCCTTGGAAAAGTATATAGCACACACGAGTGCACGCAGGTGGAATTATCTTTACATCACTGAACGCAGCTATTTCTAAACGATGAGTACTAGTCTTCCTGTTCTTCCATTATTCCAACTTTGCTTTACCTCTGTCTCTACTTACTATTTAATTTCACTCCTTAAATCCGAAATTCTTATTTGGATAGACGCGTACCTGAAGCAGTTACTGATGATGTTTTCATCGTCTGGAATGCACCTGTATTTCCCATCCATCGATACATCTTCCTCGGTCTCTTTCTAAATTAAGCTCCTCCAGGAAAAATTCTTTGATTACCCAGATCCCCAATAGTTATTACACCCTATTGTTGTATATTTTTTTTTTCTCACAAGGAAGTCCCAAAGAAATACTTATATATCCCTTATACACAGGGCTCTATATGTTTGTTGAATTTAAGAAGATTCCTGATTCATTGTTTGTAATTTATCTATTTCACTAAAATTTAATTATAACATGTCTAACTTAATATGTAACATTTCTCCTATGTGAATATAAAAGTAAGCCATTGAATTTACAGCAGGGAAAAACATAATAGGCATTTCAAACTTAATAGGTCCTAAACAGAATTCCTAATTTTTATACCCAGAAACTCTCTCTCTCCCAGCCTTCAGATTTAAAGACGTCACCATCATTCACTCACCCAATTTTTTTAAGCCCAAAATCTTGTATCATCCTGCCTCTACTCCCTCTCATTGCTAGCTCCCTTTTGGCCTTTACGAATGCCCTTGTTATACCACCATCTATAAAACAAGAAGAACGATATTTTACTAACTTCAATTTTGACAAAAGCTGTGATGTTTCTTCTGTACACACAGCTTTTACCCCAAAAAGTTTAAAAAATGAAAAATAGATGATCATGTATCTACGATAAATCATTTATCATTTATGATGATCATTTATCTATGATGAGAGCTAAACGGAGGCTGAGGATAACTGTTTCCAAAATGCTTAAAAGTACCCATGTGGGGTATTTTATAAAACATACTCATCTCAGATTTTGAAGAATCTGAGTGAGTCTCCTCAGAGAATAATCAGTAAATGGAGATATCATAAACCCTGACATTGGCATGGGGCAAACATCTTATCTTATGTTTACATGGCAGTTTACAATAGCTCTCGTGCCCATCATGTCATTTCTTTCTTATCAACTCACCATGACAACTATTTTCACCATTTTATGGATGGAGGTGCTGGTTAACTTGCCCAAGGTCACTCAGTGTGTCAGTACTAAAATTCACCCAGAACCTCAGTTTCCCAGTGCCTGGTACAGGACACAGTCTACTAGAATCTTTTCTGGGCTATTCCGCGGCCCCCCCCCCCATGAAATCAGTAGCAGAGCTCGAATGTGTGTGCATATCCACATGCACACAAACACACATGCGCATGCACATGTACACACATGCATACACACATGCGCAGCACACACATGCTCCTATACATATATGCATGCACACATGCCCACACAACACTGAGTTTCTTTACAGTCACCTAAAGAATAAGACTGTTTCAGGGGTTCCACGACCACCCTCAAACTCAGTGATTTGCTTGCCTTGATCCTTTAGACTAGGGCATTGCTTGAGAGGCTTAAAGGAAATCACCTGAGACGCCATTAATGCACATTAAATTAGTCACTCAATCCATGACACCACTGCACAATGGACTCTCTGACACCAATAACCACGGCTGCTCCTTCCCCAGGCCCTTTGCTAGGCTTATGGGAGAGAGAGCGCTCAGGTTCAGGGGAGCCATGTGGGCATCCAGAGCTAGGACACACATATCCTGAGTGGCAGTCCAGGCCTTGGGTAGTATTGGGGCCCATTTTGTTCATGTGAAAGCTGCTGTCCTTTATAGAACAAATCTGTTCTGATCTGTGCCTGCTCAGCATGTGGAGAAGAGGCTGGGGAGAGTTGGTGTTATCTTAAATAACTGTTACACCAAATAAACACACAGCACACCCCTCAGCCTTATAGAAACAGAAAATAAATTATCACCAAAAAGCTTATTTTACAAGCCCACATATCATCAGAAATATAAATGCTTTCCTTTCTATTCCCATGTTTTAATAAAGATCCCCCTCCTTTTCTTTTCTTTTCTTTTTTTTTTTTCAGACTCACTCAATTACATTATCACTATCAGTTCACATTACAGGTCAGAGATATGGTGCTTAATGTATGAGGAGCCAGTTCTCCTCTCCTAATAGCCTGTCATTCCGGGGATTTGAATGTCAGAATACAGCCTGCCGCGGTAATGCTAGTCGGCAGCCCAATGATGAAAACTTTGGACAAATCATGAAGAGCACTCCAGATCCACATCATCGGAAGGTTACCGGGGAGAGCCTTTCATTCTGCTTTGACCCCTTGATCTGACAAGTGACACCTACAAAATGAACAGCTCTCCAACTTAAATTGTTTAACTGTAGCCTGATCAGTTTTATTATCTTGCTAATCCGGATATCAGCCGTTTCATCAGAATGGAAGATATGCATATCATGAATTATTTTGACACGGGGACCTTTTAATTTTTGCCAGCAATATTTCACTGCCCCAATCAGGGCCCGCAGTCACTGACGCCGTTCGCCTCCTGGGATGTCAGCGGACCGCGCACTCCTGACAGCACCAAATCATGCGGGAGCTGTAACGAGCCATTGCTGCGATTTTGATCATCTCCTGTAGTCATGCATTTCATTACAGCACGGCAGCCAGGGGCTTGGGCTGCAGGGCAGGCTTCTCCAGGAATCTCTGCCATTTTATGGGCTTGCCAAGCTCTGGAGTATAATTTTCCTTTTCTTTCCCCTCAATAGCCAAGACGAGGTGAATTTCTAATAAAAACAAAACACTAAGTGGGCGCTGCAGGAAGAGCGAGCTCAATACAGGACATTAAGCAGCAGTAAGGCAGCTTGAATGGCCCACTCGAAGTTTATGAAAGCAGCGGTTAATCAGCAATATGGTTTGCTACAGAGAGAAATATATAAGAGTTTGTCCCCCCCACCAAAAAATGATCCTTTCTAAATTGCAAAGTACTAAGAATGCTTTCTTAAGGAAAACTCCCTTCTTCCCCTGATGTGATTCTTAATTTCCATCTCCCTTGCTAACTGTTTTCTTCTTCTGAATTTCTGTTCGAAGAGGAAGATCCAGGTCCTCTCTGAGCCTGGACCACATTGTCTGCATTCACCAAATCGTGCTTTGGCATCAGGCCATGAGCTACACTGAACAGCCTCAGGAAATGCACCATTGCATTTACTCTAAGGCTATTGTATATCATGTCAATCAGCACACTACATAGCACATTTTTTATGCATACCCATGGGAGGAAGTTTTCTCCAGTCTCACAAACAACTGATCCGTGTTTACCTGAGGGGTACGGTGAATTATATTTATTATTTCCTTCTTTGCGATGGCTGCTAGAAACCTCAAAACTAAATGTGCTGTCCTTGAAAAGTTAAATGTAGAACCACCTTATTTATGATCCAGTAATTCTACTTCTGGGTATATCCCCAAAAGAGTTCAAAGCAGAGACTCAAACAGATATTTGTGCACCCATGTTCATAGTAGCATTATTCACAACAGCCAAAAGGTGGAAGCAACCCAGTGTCTATCAATGGATGAACAGATAAACCAAATATGGCACACACATATAATGGAACGTTATTAAGCCTTAAAAAGAAAGAAAATTCTGACATATGCTACAATATGGATAAACCTTGAGGACATGATGCTAAGATAAATAAGCCAGACAAAAACAGACAAATACTGTATGATTCCACTTATATGTGGTCTCTAGAGTAGTCAAATTCATGGTTGCCAGAGGCTGGGGGCAGGGAAAAAGGGGGGGTTGTTGTTAATCGGTACAGTGTCAGTTTTGCAGGATGTAAAGCGTTATGTAGACGGATGGTAGTGATGATGGTTGCACAACATTGTGAATGTACTTAATGCAACTGAACTGTACACCAAAAAATGATTAAAATGGCAAATTTTATGTTACATATATTTTACTAAGATGAAAAAAGAAAATAAAATTTGCAGCCCACCTCTAGCAAGTGGGAAGGATCTCATAGAACGTGTACTTATCCCACTAGTGGCTTCATGTACTCTTCCTAACCTTACAGTACCTTTCCTTTCTTTCCTCATTGACTTTTTAAAAATATTATCTTATTGTTGTGTGTTAGTTCTGGTACAATGATTTTTTTTTCGGCAAAACAGGAAGGATTTCAATATTAAAAATTTCTGTCTGGCAAGACAAAGCTATTGGGTTATGGTATTGAAGGGAGAGGGTAATGAGAATTATGTATTTCTGAAGCCCGATGACTGAGATGAGATGGGAAATCTCTAAGACGGAAGGCTGCATTCCACTTCTCCCTGGGTGGAGGGAACCGCTCTCTCCTGGGTGCTAGAGGAGACTTTGCCTGGGCTCTCCTGGGCCCTTTCCCCAGGCTTTGGATCTCCTCAGGCCAGCCTCATGGGTATATGGGCTGTGCAGTCCCCCAGAGCCCACACTCAGGACCACCTCTCACTTGGTTTAGTGCTCTACTATTGAATATTAAAATTCTTAACTCTTAAGCAAGAAGCCTCCAGTTTTTATTTTGCACAGGACCTCACAAATCGTGGGGCTGGTCTTGCCTCCAGTAAGCATCTTAGGAGAAAAGGACCTGTCTTGTTTCTCACCAAATCCCTAGTCCCAGCCCAGTACTTGGCAGGTAATTCCATAGGAGATATTCAATATATAAACCGAAAATCTATGAAGCCCTTGATTTGATAGTACTGAAAGTTCTTTCCTTGTAATCCCCAGATCAAATCCCCTGCAAAGCCTGCAAAATCAGGAAGGGCTGGCCAAGTGAGAGAAAAGGAAGGCTCATTACACAGCCAAGAATGAGGAAGACGTGTGTCCTTGGTCTTTTCTAGGTTGGAGTCCATATGTGGAAACCACCTTTGACATGAGGAACATGCCATGTGATACACCCACAGCCCGAGTGCTGGTAGCTCAGGTCCCAGCTGCAGGAAGGAAATGTGCATGGATCTATCCCAGGCAAATTATTACTAGCACTATTTTTGGAACTCTCCAGAGATGTGATTTTCACAAATTCTCTAGGTAGCACAGCTTAGCATTCCCATATTTCTTCACAATTTCCCTGGGAGGTAAGACTTGAATAGCTCTCCATTTTATCTAAAAGGAAATGCAGAGAGAGAACAGAACTGGAGGAAAGTTGTGAGAAGGGAAAGGAGAAGGGCAAGAAAGGAGGACAGAAATGCAGACGGTCAGAAAGAAAAACGGCCATAGTGGGTCACAGCATACAGCTCGTTTCCAGTCCAAGGTCTTTATGATGTCAAACTTCCTATGAAGGTTGTCCAGAAGCTAAAGGCTTCCAGACTATTTTTTTCATCTCTCAAAACCAAGCAAAATTTTAAAAAATTTCAACAACAACAAAAAATGGCTATCTGGAGTCTTTGAAATTTGTCGATTAATTCCTATATTCGTGAGGATCAGGGACCAGAGTAAATGAAAGGCATTAATTTGAGGGAAAAAAGGGGAAAATCGGGTGTGGAGGGTGAGGAGGGACTAGAGAGGAATTGGCGCCCAGGGCAGCATTTTCTAATTTGCAGACTTTCACGAAGCCATCCCCCACCCACATGCTCACTGTGTTCCTAACAGCATCTTCATCAATTAAGATTCCACGAGACTGGCAGGCTCCAAGATCAGCAGTTCCATCCACATATTCACTATTCCACTGGCACGGTGAACAATTCCGAATATTAAAAGTAAAGCAACACATTCTGCCATGTCTTTTGTATACAGACAGCTGAAGCTGTGTGAAAGTTTGGCACCAAAAGGCCAAGTACCATATTTTCAGCCACCCACACGCCAAACCCTATAATAACTACAGACTCTAGATGTGAAATTTTCAGACATTTGCAGTGAAGGAAAACTAATAGTCATGTTTCTTCGTGTGCTTCCTTTCCTAACAGGGCAGTTTCTCAACTTTAAAACCTCATGGATGTAAGCTAAAAGAGAACAAAGGGTGCTGTGTAGATATTTTCACCAGATGTCAAATGGTGCTTATTTATTTAAACAGAAAGCCCCACTTTGTATATTTAGTTCATTTAGTGGTATGTGCTCTGTAACAAGTATTTTTTACGAGTAAAAAGCTGCCACCAGTGTGCTTAAGATACAATAGGGCTTCGGGAAAGTCTGTTAGCTGAGACTAAATATTGCTCTTTTTGCTTTTGGTTGAAATGTAAATTGCACTCCCATCCTCTCTCTATAGTGGGAGAAACATTATAGCTAAAGTCATACCAGGACTCATAAGTAATCCTTCTGGGGTCACATTAGAAGCAAAGATGTTCTGTCTCACTGTGCTTTTGAAGGTAGACGTATATGCTACAGAGTATTGATTTTCTCACAGATCGCAGCACAAAACATATTAATTCCGTCCTGTGTAAATATCTAAGCTCCTGTGGCCTGAATGGGCCATAAGAACATAAACCTGAGAGCTTGTGTTGCCCACTCAGTGAGGATAATAAAACAGTTAACCTGCAACTCCTCTGAGCTTCTGCAGATAAGGAGATTGTTAAATTGTTCTAAGCAAGAGGGGTCATGATGTCCCTCATTCTGCCCAATAGGAAATATATCTTCAGTTCAGATCTCTGTCAAGGAGTTTCTCCTCCTGTCAGAAAGGAGGTGTTTGAGTATCCCTCTGGATTAGTGCATTCTGTGTTTCTGTAACAGAATACCTGAGACTGAGAATTTTACAAATAAAAAGAGGTTTATTTGGCTCATGATTCTATAATCTGGAAAGTCCACGACTGAGCAACTGCCTCTGGTGAGGGCCGCAGGATGCTTCTACTCATGGCAGAAAGTGGAAGGGGAGACACTGTGTTTCCAGAGATTACACAGCAAGAGAGGAAGCAAGAGAGAGAAACCAAGGAGGCCAGACTGCTTAACAAACCATTCTCAGAGGAAATAATCCATTCCTGTGAGAGCTCACTCACTCTCCAGGGAGGGTCTTAACCTAATCATGAGGGATCCACCCCCATGACCCAAACACTGAACTCCACCTTCAATATTGCCACATTAAGGATCAAATTTCAGCATGAGTTTTGAAGGGGGCAAACATCCAAACTGTAGCACCCTCCTATCGACAAGATGACAAAGAGCTGGACTGAGATGACACCTTTCTCAGATTAAAAATAGACAAAATGCTACAGAGATAAGTAAATATATGGGGAATGTACTCCCAGATTATCAAGTAATCAACTCCAGACTTTACAGAGTGCCAACCTCCGTAGAAATAAACTGGATAAAGGGTTTGTTTACCAGGAGAGCTTTGAGCAAGTACAAAGAGAATCTGAGCACTTTCTGGTAGTTTAAAGGCCCTCCCTGATGTAAGAAGCAACCTCCCAGCACAGAATGATCTGAGACATAAATAAGAGGGGACTTAGAAAAGAATCAACAGCACTTGGACAATGTAAGAAGGGAAACTCTGGCTGAACTTGAACAAAGAGCATTCACTTAGTTATAGTTGGTGAAGGGTTTTCACTAGTTCCCTGATGAGGAGAAATTGGCAGATTAAACCAGCAGCACTGTATGCCATTTATGATGTACTGTACATAATTTTATTTAACATAACTTTTCAGTAAAGTGTTCTCATCCCACTGTGTTTCATCCATACTTACCTCTTTTTTTCAAACCCAAGGTTAAATAATGCATTCAACTTTATGTTATAGTTAGACATCTGGATGAGAAAGGGCCAAATAAATATTATAGTGACAATCTGGCTATCTTTATCAGATATCCATAGATGGATTATTATAGATATCCATTGTTGTAGTAGCACATCTTACAGAATGCTAACTTAACTTCCATTTATATTAGTATAACAACTTATATTTCCTAAGAAAACTGACCACTACAAAACAACTGAAAATATAGATCTTTTTAAATAAATATCTGAGCTCACAAAAAAGCAAACAAAAGCTCTGGTGGACAAAAAGAGGAAACTGAAAGCCAGAGTAGTGAGTCATCTCTGAGCTTTTGACTACATTGACAGCATTTATTGTTCATAAAAATCAAGTGAATTGTCTTTGAATGGCCAAAAAAAGACAGGATTCAAGGCCTTAAACCTAAATGTGGGACATTATAATGGACTCCCTCTATAAACCAGAGATTGTCGAAAAGTACAAGAGAGAGGGTAACTTAGAAAAAAGTTGAAGCTCTGGCCCTTAGTAATAAGATATCTGTCAATACAAGCCTATATTCCAAGTTTCAAAACAAAAACCTGCTCTGATATTGGAGAATATGAAGATACAGGTTTACATCATGGTCCAGAAACTACTAAATTGAAATATAAAAAGTGGTTCCTGTCTTTTAATACCCCCTAGGATACCTAAAAGAACCAAATGCAAAATCTCTCTGCATGAACATGTCTTCAATCCAGTTAATCCAGACCACACAGGATTCCATATAAAAATCCCAGGGAAAAGGAGCTCAACATCCAAAACTCAAAAAACTGCATGTGGAAACAAGTTACCATAAGCAAAATCTATGAGAAAGAAGGAATAACAATTCGAGTCCTAGTAATATCAAATAATATAATTACTGAATACAGGGTATAAATAAACTGTGATATTAAATATAAGATAAATGTAAGTTCTTATCAAAAAAGGCAAAAGACAAAAATTCGCCTTTTCTGTTTATCTTTTATCCGGAAGATTAAAAAGAACAATATAGAACTTCAGAAACTAAAAAATATAGTCATAAATAATTTAAAACCCCAGCAATGTTTTAAAGAGCAAAGAAGACATGGTTAAAGAGAGAATTAGAGAACTGGAAGGAAAATGGAAAGAAAATAGATTGAGCTCAGAGAGCAATGAAATAAAAAGTGTGAAATAGACATTAGGAAACATGAAAGAGGGAATGATGTTGCTTGACATTTGGACTAGGATTTTCAAAGGGAGAAAATGAAGAGAATGGGAAATAGGCAAAAAGAGCTGATTGAGAATTTTCCAAAATCAATGGAAGATGCTGATTTTCAGCCTCAGGAATACCAAATTACCCCAAAGAGAGTAAAAGAAAATAATTTACACCCAAATATTTATTTCTAGATCTTGAAAATGACCAGAGACTACAGACAGATTTCCTACAAGAAATGACAGATCAGTCTGGCAGAAAATTGCTCAGCAGCCACAATTGATGCCAGAAGACAGTGAAATCATAACTTTTAAAAGCCAAGACAAACTAATTTTTAGCCTATAACATTATACCCAACTATCTTTCAATAACTAAAACAAAACCATCTTAGACAAGCACAGTGAAAGAGTTTACCATCCTAAATGAAAGAAATGCCTAAATGATGTATTCAGGAAGAAGAGAATTGAAGCAAGGCATAAGTTGCAAGAAAATATGATGAGCAAAAAAAAAAAGAAAATTGATAAATAAGTGAACGAATGTAAAAAAAACTGCATAAGACAACATCAGTAATAATCATAACTAATTTTGGTAGTTAAATATTAAATGTATAACTAAAAGTCACTAATCTCATTTAAAAGGGGAAAGACATGAAGGATCCCATGTAAGATTTTATAGACTAGGCCTGGAAATGGCATACCGCATTTCCACGGACATTCCATTGGGTAGAATTAAGTATAAGGTCACATCTGTCTGTAAGAGAGCATACAAAGAAGAGTGTACCCAGGAAGAAGTGGGAACAGGTTTTTTAATGACAAGCCAGACTCTGCCACAGCCTGCACTTTCTTTTTCTAATAACGTTTTCAAAATAACAGCTTTATTGAGAAATAATTCATATACCATAAAATTCATCTTTTTTAAGTGTAAAATTCAATGGTTTTTACTGTATTCACAGAGTTGCACAACCATCAGCACCGTCTAATTTTAGAACATTTTTATCACCTCAGAAAGAATTTCCATACCTATTAGAAGTCATTTTCCTTTCCCCTCCCCCACAAGTCCTTAGCAACTACTAATCTATATTCTGTCTCTGTGGATTTGTCTACTCTGAGCATTTCATATAATTACATGTAAATGTATTGTAATTTAATATAATATGTGGCCTTTTTGTCTGGCTTCTTTCACATATCAGGATATTTTCAAGGTTTACAATGTTATACAAGTATCAGTACTTCATTTCTTTTCACAGTCAAATAATATTCCATTGAAAGGATATGTCAAATATGTGTGTCCATTCATCAGTTAATGGACATTCAAGGTGTTGCTATGTTTTGGCTATCATGAATAATGCTGCTATAAATATTCATATACAAGTTTTTGGTTAAATACCTTTTTTCTGTTCTTTTGGGTATATGCCTAGAAGTGGAATTTCTGGGTCATACAGTAACTCCATTTTTAATATTTTGAGAAGCTGCCAAACTGTTTTCCCAAGTGGCTGCAACATTTTATATTCCCACCAGCAATGTATGAAATGCCAACTTCTCCACATCTTTGTCAACACTTGTTATTGTTTGTCTACCTTATTTCAGCCATCCCAGTGGGTATAAAGTGGCATCTCCTTGTGATTTTGATGATCTTTTCTCTAATGCCTAATTATGTTGAGCATCTTTTCATGTGTTTATTTTTCATTTATATGTCTTCTTTGGAGAGGTGTCTATTCAAATTATTTACCCATTTTAAATTGGATTATTTGTCTTTTTATTGTCGATTTGCCAGTTTTTTATATTCTGGATATTTCAAATGTATTACTTGCAAATATTTTCTCCCATTTTGTGAATTATCTTTTTTCTTATGGTGTCTTTTGAAGCACACATTTTTTTTTATTTTTGAAGTCCAATTTACCTTTTTTTCTTTTACTGTATCTGCTTTTAGTGTCATATCTAAGAAACCATTGCGTGATCCAAGGTCATAAAGATTTACCCCATGTTTTCTTCTAAGAGTTTTATAGTTTTAGCTCTTCTATTTAAGTTTGTAGCATATTTTGAGTTAGTTTTTAAATATGGTGTGAGGTAGGAGTCTAATAACATTTTTACTCCTCTTCTCATACATAGAACATTTTCATTGCCTCCGCCAGGGGGACAAAATATAGTCCTATTTGATAACTGTTTTCTACAAGGGCAACATGTAGTACTCTCAAGGGGACTGATGTAGCTCCTTAAGGCTCAGTGACCTATGAAGTAGGAGCACAAGTTATCTACACTACCAGCATGCAAAATGCAATAGTGGAGTTGGGTTAGGATAACCACAATAAAAACTCCATTTAGAAAAGAGAAGAACAAGCAACACCCTGAAATCACTGGTTCTGAAATCGTGGTAGAGAGTCCATATGAAAGTTCTACCCGGAGGCAGTGGGTAGAGGAGAATGGACTCTTTTTTGTGCTCTCAGAGGGATTCCCTTGTTGAGTTGTTTCCATGGATCCCTGAGCTCCTCCCTAAGAAAGCCTCTTCTATGACCATTGCTCTCATAGCCATATCTGAAGTCAGCACTGGGAAATATCCCCTGCATAGCTTTCACAACAATGAATATGACTGTTATGGAGAAAATTATAAACCTTTACTACAAGATCTTTTTAAAAAGCTAAATGAATAGAGAAATGTTGCATATTCATAGACTAAGAAGCTCAATATCATATATGTCAAATATTCCTAGATCGCCTAAATGAATATATATATTCAGCACAATTCCATTCAAAATTTGAACATGTTTTCATCTGCAGGTGTACACATGAAACTTGATAAAGCAATTGTAAAATTTATATGAAAGATTAAAGGACCAAAAAAGTCCTGAAAAAGAACAACAAGGGAGAAGGATTTGTCTTACAGATATAAAAATTTATAAAAATATCAAGACCATGTTGTATTGATAATGAAATAGTTAAGGGAGAAACAAAATTGATGAATTTAGAATAGAATAGAAAGCCTGGAAGGAAATTTACACATGTATGGTTTAGCGATAGCTTTGGAGATCAGTGGGGAATGGAATTTCAATAAATTGTTTTGAGATACTGGTTATTAATTCCGGAAAAAAATTAAATCTCTACACCATATGTATAGTGTGAGGTAGGAGTCTAATAACCTTTTTACCCTTCTTCTCACACACAGAACACTTCTACGGGTGGGGATGAATTTTACGTAGATTAAAGATCCAAATGTGAAAAGCAAAATGATAAAACTTTTTGGAAACAGCATAGTATATCATTTTGTAGTAATACTGGGAATAATTTCTTATGATACACAAAGCATAACACATAATAAAAAGGTTTACAAATTCAACTTTACTAAATTTATCAACTTCTGTATTCATTGTCTACCAAAAAGTGAGGATTAGTATCCAAAACTTATTTTAAAACTCCTGAATATCAAAAAGGAAAAGCCAAACAATTCAATAGAAAAGTAGCAGAAGACTTAAAGAGGCACATCACTGTAGTAACCTGAATGGCCAATAAACATATAAAAAATTGCTCAAACTCTTTATTTATTTTTTAATTAATTTTTTATTTTAATTTATCAATATACAGTATAGTTGATTTTCATGTTCAAACTCTTTAGATACAGGAAAGACACAAATTGAAACTACAATGAAATACCATTCTATACTCACAAGACTGGCAAAAGTTTTAAAAGTCTGACAATATTGAGTTAATGAGGATATGGGGGTTTGAATTAGTACCACTCGTATAAAAACACTTTGATATTAACTAAAATTGAAGATGAGTATATTCTATGGCCTTTAAATTCCCTCTATATTTATGTACCCTGGAGAAATTCTTGTACACGGATACAAGGACATTCACAAAAGCCCTATGATAATTGAAAAACAAAACAAAACAAAAAAACCAAAAGTAACCCAAATGTGTATCAAAAGTAGAATGAAAATCAATTGTGATATGTGTGTGTATATATACACATTATATATACACACACTATAAATATATACTATAATCTGTATATATTATATATCTCTTTCAATTATCTATACTGCAGTAGAGAAAATTAATGAATTGCCTGCACGTGCAATAACAAAGATGAGTCTCAAGAGTATAGCATTAAGTGAAAAAAGCTAATTGAAGAAGACGAACTATATGGTTGATTCCCATAAAGTTCAAAAACATGTCAAACTAAGCAATATCTTTATCTAAAGCATACGAACACATGTGAGAGGGTATAATACAAGCCATGAAAGGTGAACCAGAAAATGCAGGAGAGTGGGAACCTCTGATTGGAAGGAGGCCTAAGGGGATTTCAAAGTTAATGATGAAGTTGCTTTGAGGAGTCTGGGACTGGGGTGCATACCTATACTATAACTTTCACGTGTTATCTCAGGTAGAGAATATACTCATCTTCCTTTCATGTATATTTCTTTTTATCTAATCAGTATTAGATCAAAACTACCCCACCAAAATAAAGAGTTCATAGGACAACCACCAATATAGCCACACCAGTTGTGAGATAAAGCATTACTAATACATCAGTTTCATTCTTTATATTTGAAGTGTTTTATAATTTTAACCAGAATATATCTTTATGTGCATTTCTCAATATTTATTTTGCCAGAAACACTGAATCTTCTGGCTTCTCAGTTTTAGATCATTTAAAAAATTGGAAGGAACCAGGGTAGCAAACTCATCCATAATGAGCTACTGCAAAGGGCGCTCTTGATATTTCTTTCTTGTATCCTTAGTCTCAAACATTTTACAGTTTGAATCTCTTTCAAATGAAGGCTAATGACAGTCATGGAGAGATAAGACCCAGTGAGAGCCTAACAATGAACATAGACGTGAGAAAGAAACTGTTGACATTTCTTTGACAATCTGTTATTAACAGTATCGGAAAGGGGCTAATAATGATGAATTGCATCAAACCATCTTCTTCTCTAGATTAAAGCCTGATTTATATGTCCCAATCTAAGAGTGGTTCTGGCGCTAGGAGTTAGACAAAATTCTTCTGTAGACTATCCTCTTCTCTTTCAAAATTGTCCATGATGAAATAATCTTCTTGCCCATGGCTGTCTCAAGTACTCATGGCATAATAGCCAAAATTGGTCCGTGAGCTTTCCAGTTGAATGCATGGAGAGGGGAAGCCTAGTGTGTTGGCAGTGCATGAGCTTTGCGGCAGCCTGGTGGCAACAGTCCCATTCCTCTGCACACATCTGTGTGGCCTTAGGAAACACGTGCAATCTCTCTTTATCTCAGTTTTCTAATTTCAAAACAGGAGAGATTATCATAGGGTTCTGAGGGTTAAATGAGTCAATATACAAAGCACCCAACACATAGTAACTGCTCCAGAAAAGTTAGTTGCCTTCCATAGGCATTCTCTTTATTTGCACTGGTGAATAAAGTCCTCTCTTCCAATGTTCCAGGCATTAATTTAAAACTGAACAAAAGCTAGAGTCTGAGATTACTGAAGCAGGATAAGACAGCAAGGATGCGTAGATTCCTATTCTTACTGCTTGTGGTTATTACATGTTTTCAAAAATGCTGTCTGAGGATTTACAGTTTGCTGTTGAACAAGGTTTATACTACAAGTAACTTAACATATACCTTAAAATTCTTGTGAGAAGCTAGAAGTTAAGTCTGAGCTTGGCTGAGACCATAAATACAGAAATGGTGAAATAAAACTACTAGAAACAAATGAGAAATCCTAGAGATTAAAGGACTTTGATTTTTACCTATACAGTTTAAAAACCACTTAAAAGATGTTTAGATTTTTTTTTAATTTTGTGTTGTTAAATTTAGATAATATTTTGACAATCTGGGAAGCAAAGAACTATTTTAAGCCTCATTTCAAAAGGCCTTATCCTAATCTGCTGGTGTTTATTACTGTCTCCTGAGGACATGGCTCTGCATTTTCCTTTGCAGAATATTAAATAACATAAAGATATTAATTCTTGCCCTCTAAGGGTTTACATTCTAGGATAACTCATTCATTTGGGAGAAAATAATTCTTTCATTTGGAAAACAGTAGGCAGATGGTTTAATCCATTGGGTTTAGTTTCAAACAAACAAACAAAAACATTTTTTGAGGTGTAGAAAAACTAAAAGAAACAGATAAAAACATGTCAAGAGTTTTACATACAATTTGGCTCTATGGAAACATTTAATGTTAAGTGTTAAATATGCATAATATTTACACATTTATTCTAAGTCACCACTTTAAGTCTTCTCCAGTTTCCAAACGATTCCACTGTATTCTACAAGTATTTTTCCAATACCTACAATGTGCCTAGTTGCTACCCAGAAATTCTATATCATCTGTTTGCTTAATTGATGAACACCCACCATGTGCCAGATTTAATTCTAAGTAAGGGCTGGGACAAGAGACTTGAATGATACAAGCTTCCTGCTTATTCATTCAACACCAGGGGTGTGGAGCTGTTTTCTAAATCGCATAACATGAATAAAGATACAAGGAACCTTGAAATGTGCATTTTTTTAAAAGGAATGTATTTATGTATCAATTGAAACTTATTGATTGTACACATTTATGGGGTACAGGATTGTATTTCATATGTATACAATGTGTGATGCTCAAATCAGAGTGATTAGCATATTCATCATTACCAAAATGTATCATTTCTTTGTGATGAGAACATTTGAGCTCCTCTCTTCTAGCCATTAGAGAACATATAATGAATGATTGCTAATCAGATGCCTAGCACTACCGTGCACCACTAGAACTTATTTTCCCCATCTAGCTGTAATTTTGTGTCTATTAACCAATCTCTCCCTATCCCTCCTCCCCCACCCTTCCTAACCTCTAGTAACCACAATTCTACTCTACTTGAAATGTGTTTGGTCCAACATTTTCACTTTACAATGAAAAATACTGAAGCAATGTCAGAACGTAACATTATATGTACAGGAAAGCCTGCGACGTCTATGCCACGAGTCTCCATAATTATTTGAAGGCAGCGTGAACTAGAGATGGAGATTACGCCATCACACAATTCCACCCATAGCTTCTGTTTCTAAGTACAAATAAATCTCACAGAAGTTAGAATATGAGATCGTGAGATTTACCACACTTAGAAAAAATGACCAAAAAAGGGCAATAAAATAATAACAAAGAATGCCCTTCAAAAGATTGATTTTTAACTAGCAGAGAAAAGAGAAAGATGCTGCAAGACTTCCTGAGAAGTCTCCGGCCTTTTCTTTCTCCCATCTCTGATCAAGTTTACCTGAGGCAGCCAAAGGGAACTTGTGAAACGTAAATCTATTGACATATCTTGCCTGCATAATACTTCCAAGATTTCTCATTGCGTTGAGATAAAATCACTTCACCCAAATCACCTCCTGCTCTCAGGGCTCAAACATCGACTGTCTTGCCCCTTCTCAGACTCCTCGGGAGGCCAAACACCTTCTCCACTCAAGACCTACTTGGATTCTGCCTCCTCCTGAGGACACAGACATGCACAGTCCCTCTTTTTTCTGGAATTCTCTTCCCCTTCCCCTATGCGTCGCTAATTGTGAGTCATCTTACAGATCTCAGCTTAAATGTTGATTCCTGAAGAAGCTTTCTATCCTCCAACTAGATTATGTCCCCTTTTATATGTTCCCAAAGACTGCATCTTGGTCCTTCGTAGCACTTTTTACAATTGTGATTAAGTAACTATTTGTTTAATGTCTTTTTCTTCTGCTAGATTGTGAGGCCCGTGGAAACTTTTTGCTGTACAGAATGGGTCCATGGTTTGCCTTTTTTACAACTATATCCCCATTATTGAGCATGGTGCCTGGTATATAACAACAAATATTTAATGTATGCCTAAATCGGTAAGTGAATAAATGAATGTAGGAATCAAGTTCCCATGTTCAGTCAGAAAGAGATTGAAGGGCCTCATTATAAGCTCATCTTTGAGCCTGGAGTCACTCACCCAAAGTCAACATAGACTTTTCATCGATGCATTGGTCAGGGTTCTCCAGAGAGACAGAGTCAATAGGATGTGTATGTAAATATATGAGAAGGAATTTACTAGGGGACTCACGATTGTGGAGAGGAGTCCCACAATAGGCCATCTGCAAACTGGATGCATGTAGCCAGTAGTTCTGAAGCCTTCGGACTTGGCTCAGTGCAAGTCTGAAGGCCTCAGAACTAGAGAAGTCAATGGCACTGTTGGTGTAAGTTCTGGAACCCAAAAGCTGAAGAGTCTCGAGTTCTGATGTCCAAGGACAGGAGAACAGAGTGTATCCCAGCTCTGGTGGATAGAGTGATTTGCCTTTTTTTTGTCCATTTTTGTTCTCTCCAGGCCTCCAGTGGATTGGATGGTTCCTGCCTATATTGAGGGCGGGTCTTTCCCATCCAGTCCACTCAGGATCTCATGCTAATCTCTTCTGGAAACACCCTCATGAACAACCTAAAAAGATACCTTTACCAGATTTCTCAGTATTCTTTAATCAAGTTGATGCCTAGAACTAACCATCACAATCAGCAAGTGTGAATTAAGGACACCTTTGTAATCCTATTACTTAGCATGTTGCCTGGTACGTAATAAGGGTTTTGTAGATGGATGAATGATGAACGGATGCATGAAAGAAACCAAATCCAGTAATCAGGTTTATCTACAATTAAATTTATTTGTCCTTTTGAATAAGCACAATCATCATCCTCATCAAACGAGCTAAACAAATTTTCATAGATTTGATAAAGTTCAGGGAGATCAAAGGATAGAGAAAATAAAAGGAAAAAATCTTATGTTCTTAAAGTCATGTTATCTCTAATATACATTTAGCACTTATATATTGAACTGTTGATTAACTTTATACTTGCACGCGTGTACTGTTTATCACCCAAACTATATTATAAGCTTCTTAAGATCTAAGAACATGTCTTATATTTCCCTATGTTTTCCCCTCAACTTCCACTTTTACAGCAGCTGGCACATCACCTAGCAGGTAAGAGGTACTCAGTAAATACAGAATGTAGCCTGACATAGAGCTATTATATTCAGTTGAAAGCTGAGTGGCCAATTTGTTCTCATGTGCTGTAGATAAATGCTAGTTTCATCTCCCTGAGCCTTACCCAGTCTTTATCCCAAGTTTCCAGTCTCTGATTGCCAGAATGTTGCTGTTATCTAGGTCACGTACACTGGGCATGAAGTGGATAAAGAAAAGATGAAAGTTACCAACTCAGAGCTCAAGTTACTAAAATTCTAAATTACAGTAGCAATTATGACAATGGTTAAAATAACAATAAGTTAAAAATTGTCATTGTTAGTTGAGATTAGAATAATTGTAATTTAACAGCATCATCTATGTTAATTAATCCAGAAAAAGATTAAAATGAAAATTCTGAAAGAAAAGACATCTGAGAGGTTTGTGTAATTGTGATAAGTTGCTAAAATCCAAAAGAATAAAAGACCATATTATCAAGTTTATAAATGATATTTTTCCAGTTGTTAAAAATTCTTATCCAAAAAGAAATTTTTAAGGAAAAAAGTATCAGGTTCCATCAAGATCAAATAACTGTGAAAGGAAGAAAGTGGAGAAAGAAGAATGGGAGAGTTAAGTCAAGAAGACTGTGGAAGATTCTCAGATTTTGCCAGTCTTTGGTCATGTTACTCTGCTTACCTCTCAGCATTGTGCAGACCGTCACCTGCAGGTTGAGCTCTGTTGGGTTTTAAAGCCAACCCCGCACACCTGTACAAAGTTGGATCAGCCAGTGGACTAATCTCCCTGTACCTAGGCATAAGATGTAGCACCCCATCAGTAAAGATTACAGAGCATGCACCCCCATACACACACCTTTATTTATATGTAAACTATATGTGAGTTATACTATAGTAATATATTGTATACATCATAAGGTATACATAAGAATGAGATAAAAATAAATATACATGGCACTGCTAATATTTCCTTTTTTCCTTCAATGAATCAAAGTCTGCAAACTTGCAGAACACCTGCAGCCACTAAGGTGCCACTCACCTGGTTCAAGCATTGTCTCTACCTGGAAATTTGTGCTCTCCTATCACATCAGGGCACTCAGCTACCACAAGACTGCTCATCAGTAAGACAACAGTCATTCAAAGAAAGCAACCAAGCAGTGTTACTCATATTGACAATAGATACTTTCCTTTCTCTACTCCTGAGGGATGTAATACACAAGCAGGGATATGTCAATCTGACAGACCAGAGCAGCACAAATCAGTGTTTATTACAATACATGTCTAGTATATTTTTGGTGTTGGTTGTATTGACTTTCCTATTAATCATTAGCATACTAATTAAATAAAAATTCACTTATTACCACATTTTAGATTAGATTGTTTTTTTTCCTCTTTATGCCATCTGGTGTGTCTTCTTCCCCAACAGTCTCTTTCAAACATGTAATCTGAGGGTTATAAAACTCATTGAAAATGTAATAATCAATACCGCAGTTAAACACATGCCTTCAATGGAAAAGGGGATTGCTTTGTTGTGCTTTCTGAAGTTTCAGTCTGCCTTGAGTCTATTACCAACAATTTAGGCCAATCTGTAATGCTCAATGTTCCCAAAGTCACCGGATTCTCTAAAATCAGGAGTAAAGAGCTCAGAGTTCTGGCCTCATCTTCTCATCTCACTTGAAGATCCTGTTATTCTTGAAACTCAGAGCCGACTAAACTAACCAATTATCAAAGGAGAAAATGTAATAAGCAGATTTAAGGTAACATTGTGCTATGTCTAGAGGTCATGAAGTATGTTTAAATTTGGTTATCTCACAGGGTATATTGCAATAAATGAATAAAGAAAAGGCAGAAATAGAAATCTTCTTATAAATACATACAAGAGGAGCAATTGCAAAACAGTTCTAAAATCAAAAACAAAACAAAGTATCCTAACCACCAGGATAACTATATCTAAACTGACACAAAGAAACATCGAGAATGAAAATATAGTCATACTTAACAATTGCTTTATACCTCACCTTAAACTTGGTTAACCAGAAAATAATAAAGAAAAATCCAGGGATAGATAAAAGCATGTCATGAAAAAGTGAAAATAAGATATTCACCAACATTTGGTTGTTTCAACAAGGAATATTACATTATTAGATAATATTAGTAAAACAAACACTTTCAGCTGAATTATTATATTTTTCAGTTCTAGAATTTCTAGTTCATTCTCTTTCAAATATGCAATATCATTTTTTATAGTTTCTAATTTCTTGATAAAATGTTTAAGTCTGAGTTTTATCTCCACATGCATAATAAACATGGCTTATGTTAGTGTACCACTGACAATTCCACTGATATCTGATAATTCCACTATCCAGATGACCCACGGATCTGTATCTGCATTATGTTGTTTATGGTGGTTCTCATTAGTGTTTTCTTGTCTTCTTGTGTGCCTGGTTGTCTTTAATTTTTCAACGGACATTGTGATTGACAAAAAAAAAAAAAAAAAAAAAAACCTTTATAGTAATAATTTGAGTATAAGGACCATCCCTATCTTCCTCTAAGAGAAGATTTTCATTTGCTTCTACCAGGAATCCAAGACTAGCAATCTAAGATCCAATTTGATCAACTTCAGAGCTTGAAGTTCGGGGGCCCCCAAATGACTTGAAGCCTGGCTGGAATCCATGCAAAGGTTGGCTTATGTTGGGTTCACTGTCACTCCTAGGGTACAGCCCCTTGGTGCCCCATCATCAATCCTGGTGTTCCTGTGAACCTCTCACCTTCAGACCACTGGTCTCTCACTCTGATCCCCCTTCACCCTGTAAGGCTGTCACAAACACTGCTCAGCCTCTCAGCTACCTGTTCTGGACTGGCAAATACTTCCCCAAGCAAAAGTCATCCCAAATTTAGGCTCATGTTTCTGGATTTCTGTGCTCTTCCAGGTCTTGTTAAGGTAATTGTTACTGTCTTGTCAGTTCTTAGATGCTTTTAGAAAGATTTTTAAATATTTGCCCAGATTTTTCAGTCAATTTCAGTATAAGTATTGCTCCAAATTACCTAATCCATCATTAGAGAGGGCAGAAGTCTAGCCACACTTCAAGTTTAAACACTTGCGGGAAATGGAATGGGAGCACAAACAGTCAGCATGTATCATTGCTCTTTAAAAGCTACCGATTGAACAATTAATTACATCTCAGTTTTATATGCTTATATGTAATTCCAAAAGAAATTATTCCAAAGAGATTCATACAAGTTTAGGATGGATTTCACTTAAATCTGTATTAAAAACAAAACTCCATATAATAAATGTATCATTCCCTCAACAAATATTTAAGCATCCACTATGAGCTAGTCACATTTTAGGTGCTTGGAATATACAAGTGAGGGAAACAAAAAAGTTCCTTGACCTTATGGTGCTTATACTTAGGTAGTGAGATACAAACAAAAAATTAAACCTATAAAAAGGTAAAGTATGTGGTATATTCTATGTTAGCATATTGAATATTAGAAGGTAGTGGGTGTTATAGAAAACAGTAGAGTTGAATAAGAGATTAAGAAAGTCAGGATGGGGAGAAGGGTTACAATTGTCCATTGAGTGGCCAGGGTAGGCTTTATTGAAAAAATGAAATCTGAGCAGACTTGAAGGTGGTGAGAGAGTTACTCGTGTGTATATCTGGGGCAGAAGAAACAGCCAGTAGGAAGACCCTAAGGTGTGATTGTGTCCATCTTGGTCATGGAACATCTGGGAAGCCATATGACTGGAGAGGCAGGTCCTATACGGTCTTAGGGGCCATTGTGAGAACTTCAGCTTTCACTCTGAGTGCAATGGGAAGCTTTGCACTGAACAGAGAAGGGCCTTGATCATTCTGGCAGGGGTGTTGAGGACAGGTAGAAGGAAAAACAGGAAACCAGGCAGGAGCCCACTGCAATGACACGGATTACACAGTCTCAATACACTTTGGACATATTTTCAAGGTAGAATCAATGAGACTTTGATAGATTAGATGTGAAGTATGAGAAAAAGAGAGGATGCAAGAATATGCCTCCCTGATCTTTAGCATGAGCAACCACAAAGATGGAATCGCCGTCTACTGAGGAGGGGAAGGCAGGGTAGAGAATACTCAAGGAAGAAGATTAGGAGTCCAGTTTGGGTTGACTGAACATGTCAACCAGACAAATGGAAATATACATCCAGGTTGTATGTACAAATTGGGAGATAAGGTGAGACATCTGAACCGGTAATACAAGCTTGGGACTCTTACACTGTTTATATTTAAAGCCAAAAGACTTAATGAGATTCCCAAGGGAATAAAAATAAAGAAAAAAAAAGATGTCAAGCATTAAGAGTCCCAGTGTCATTCATATATACAGTATTAAGTCTGGAGAGATAAAAAGAAAAAAGCTGAATAAAGGACAGTAGGAGGACAGTTTGAAAACAATAGGAGAGAATATATGAAATCCAGAAAATACCTGAAACATGGCCAGTAATCATTCACTTTCCTAGGCACCCCCGCCAGGTACTTATCTCACTCCACACAGCTCCTTTACTTTCTTGGAGTTAGAAACATATGTCATTTTAACTATGCAGGCTGGGGTCATCATCACACCACACCTCAGAAATTTTCACAGAAATTCCCTCAAACACATACAGAGATTTTCAGAATCTGTAGCTACAGGAGACACAGAGAGCATAAGTTCTCATCCTACTGACTCCACAGTCATTTAAAACCAGCCCTGTGCAAAACTGAGACAAACTTGAACCACATTTTCAACATTACTCCATTTCCCTTTCTCTACACCTCCCTTCCATCCAGTGACACTGAATCTTCAACCCCAGCAGGTACCCAGTGACCTTAAGCTGACCACTGCCTAATACCTCTGATGCGCCAAACTTCTAACATATCACTCCTCTCCATAAAGTTTGCCTGTTCTGTGTTTTAGGACATCACTGCCTCATATTCCACTAGAAAACAAAAGTGCTATTATCTGATAGTAACTTGTTGGACTGTTCCATTCTGAAACATTTGCACTTACTAGCTGCTTTCAAAACTGCTCAACTAATTGTAGTGCACTGAATTTTTGTGTCCTGCAAAATTCATATGTTGAAATCTTAACCTCCAATGTGACAGTCAGAAGGTGGGGCCTTTGGGAGGTGATTAGATCACAAGGGTGGAGCCTTTATAAAAGGAACCCTGGAGAGCTTTCTTGCCCCTTCTGCCTTGTGAGGACACAGCGAGAAGAAAGTCATCTATGAACCAGGAAGAGGGCACTCACTAGACACTAAATCTGCCAGCACCTTAATCTCAGACTTCCCAGCCTCCAGAACTGTGAGAAATAAATGTTTGTTGTTTAAGCCACTCGGTCTATGATATTTTTGTTTTAGCAGCCGGAATGGACTAAGATGTTGATTAAAATGAATGAGGTAGGGGTTCGTTGGAACCATAGCCAAGCTTTACCATAGAAATAAAAGAAGGGATGAGCCCACCCCACCTCGAGAGGTCCTGCTCAGAACTGTTCACAAAGAAAACTGCGAATCACTGGCGGGGCTGGTCAGTCTCTCTTTCCAGCAAGTCATTTTAACTTGGGATGTCCTATGGGCAAAATAAGACAATTTGACAAGCACTAAGCTCACATTATGAAATGTAGTATATACAGATTCCCAGTTGATTTAGATATTCATTTCATGTAAGTGTTAGGTTGAACCATGTGAAACGTTTTTTTGTAGATCAAAAATAGTCAAATACTGGCCTTCTCATTTCGTTCAGACTAATAGACATAATACACAGACATGACTATTTTGTGATTTTGTCGACAAAATCTACCCATCTTTCTTACCATTTGGGATTGCATAAATCTGTGTATCACTGGAATTATTGCTGGAGATGTGTATCTCCTTGAATGAACTCGCCAAAATGCCTTCCACAGAATGCCCTCTGCTGCTGGTATGGCAGGGGGAGTAGGATTCATTATTTAAGGCAGAAAGTCTATTCTAAGCTGACTGCAGCCCATAAGACTCTTGCCCACACTAAGAAGACCTTCTTGCAATTCTGACTGACCCTTTCAAGCCCATTTCATAGATGTAATTAATGTCCTCATCTTAGCGTGGGTGAATTTAACCTATTGCTTTAGGGTTTTTTCTTAGTTCAGATTATAATGTAAACCTTACACTCAGCGATGTAATTTTGTTCCTCTGACTAGAAGGACATTTGTTGTATGGGTCTTTTTTATTAGGTTTTCCTGAAGAGGAGGGCTCTGTCCCTTAGTAGCTGTCTGGCCTTGGTTAATTCTCTTGTGACAGAGCCTGGAAAGTTGCTCATCACACCTGTTTCCTCTTCTTCCTGGAACCACATAAGTACCAGGCTCCCTTGAAATTGGATGTGGCCATGTTACTGAGTCCCTGCCCATAAACGTGAGCAAAAATGATGTGTGTCACCCCAGACACAGCAGGAACAAGCACTACTTCTGTACACTCTCTCTGAGCTCCCAGCCAGGTGAAGAGGCTCCAGGGGAGGACTTGAGGGTCCTACAGGTGGCAGAGCCACCAGATGAAAAGAGCCTACATCTCAAATGACTGTGTGGCCTTCTCCTAGACCCTCACTGGATTGAGAGAGAAATAAACCTTGACTGTGTTAGATATCTGACACAGAGTTTGAAGAGCAGTTAGCCTACCTGTCTAATAAACTTCATAGTATTTTAGTTTTCCATTTGTACAATGGTGAACATAATGGACTCTGGCTCACATGCTGACATTAGGAGTAAGTGAGACAACAGATGTAAAGTGCACGGCACAATGCTTGGCACAGAGTAAGGCCATATAAATGGTTGCTTCTACGTAATTACCACCGTCACCACTGTCATCACGATCTCTCCCTCTCTCTCATGTTTTATCTGAAATATTTTCTATATTCCTAAGAACAGCCCAGGGCTCAGAAAATAATTTTTCAGCAGTGCTCACTTCCAAGACCCAATATCTGACCTGGGCCATCTGACAGCAAAGCTCATGGGATATTGATAAATCTTTTCTGGTTCAGAACAGTTTTCATTGGATAGGATTAGACTTGAAATGCCTGTCACTTACTGAATAATTACAATCATTATTTCCAATTTCTCTTGGGCGTGCAAATGTAGAAAATCCTCTTAGAGGTACCATCTGATATAACTTATTTGCTATAAATCACATCTGTAGCAAGAAATTCTTTACATGCCACACAGGCTGTATAAATGCTTGTTGACTGACTACATGGAATTTCTTTTTTTAGTCCCAAGCTTCCTAATGGTTTCCTAAAATTTATGCTTACCAACTGCTTTTTTCAACAAAACGTTATTGTCACTTTGATTAATATCAACAGAACACATCTATTTCTCCAACTTCATTTTCTCAACTTATCATGAGAGATCAACCTGGAATTCATAACAGCACAGACTGTAGCACTGGTAAGTAGAGTTAGATAATTCACACATATAAGCCAACTTCAAAAGAAAATTTGGGTATTGATCATCAAATATAACTTTATAAATTATACAAGTGGTTCTTTCTGAGGAAAAATATCATTTAAAGCAAATGTTGAAAGAAAAAATGTAAAAACCTAAGCTCCAAATAGAAATAAGGAGTTTTCTAACATATTCTCCAAAGAGTCTATAAGAACTTCTCAAATATGTACATAATATTACTTTGCATTTATCATGTCTTCTCTTTATCTCTTTGCTCAACATACCTAAGTGCACACTGCAGCATCACATCCTGGGGCGAAGCCACGTAGAATGTTAAGAACCATAGGTTTTTTTTTACATTTAGTTAGTTACTTAAATTTATAGCTTGATAAACAATTATGTTTTATTTTGCTACACCCTTTCTGAAAAGTAAATTAAGGTGGTTTATAAACACATGTTCAAAAAATTACATATATAATCTTGCCAAAGAAGTTAAGACTTTAAATCCTTATTTGAATAAACAGTTTTCTCATCTGGGCAAATAACTTTTCTACCAGCACAAAAATTGCTCCCCTGGGTGAAGAACTTGCTTTTTAAGCAACGGTCGAATTATCAAGACTCACTTTAAGACCTTTCTGTATCCATAAAGACAAATCTGTTATGTCACAAATTTTGCCCAGTTCCAAGCAGTTCCCCACCTTGACATATCTACCTGAATGTATGTGAATTCAGTTGCCAAGACTCTGTAAATTTATCCCCTGACCCGTCACCTCCTTTCTAAGGAACTCCTATTGTCCCTTATTACAGTAAGTTTAATGCCAATGGTCTTTGGGGGAGTCAGAAGCCAATCATCTGGTGAGAAATAAAATGCTCAATATCTCATTTTACTCTTAAACTCAAAGGAAAAATTTCTCTAACTATTACGATTAATACGGTGCTACAAAATCAACCTTAAAATTACTTATAATGGGATTAAATGAAAGTGCAGAGGAAAACAGTCAAAGGGAAAAGTCGGTAAAAACATTTAAGATGAAGTCATTGGATGAGGTTGAAAAAGCAGCAAGTGTGTGAAGTCTTAAACACTTTCTGAAAATTAGCCACAAATTTTGCTCTGAGCTTCCTAGCAACCCATGCAAAAAAATAAACATGATCAGTCACATAATTCACAAAGTTCATGACTATAACTATAACATTGTGAACAATGACCAGACCAGTATCCCCACCCTAAATATAATACACTTCACAGGGCTATTTCTTTTAACCTCCATCATTACTTTAAAAATTGTTTAAAGTCTCAATAGGACAAATGTCAAGCCTGTAGAAACTTGGGAAAGGCCAAGATGGAGGTAAGTAGAGCTGAATTAGTAAAAACTTCTTAGAGAACTGATTGGGAGTGTTTTTTTAAAGGCCAGAAGATCCAGGGTGGTAGGTGTTTCTGGACAAAGCATGATGAGAAAGATATAAGAATAAATGATCCAAGAGGTGAGAAGGCCAAGAAAATATCCTTGGCAAGAAGAGAGTGGACTTTGACAGAAGATTCTGCTAAGGAAGGAAGGGAGGAAAGGAAGGAGGTGAATAGAAGGCACGCATGTTCCTGCTGGGTGGAAGGGGTGAGGGTCTTTAAGCACTCTCAACGGTACTTGGTATTTGACTCACTGAATAATAAGAAAGAGACAAAGACAAAGAATATAACTTGAGAGCATAGTTGGTAAACCACTTTGTCTGGAACCCACAAACAATTGAATGAGTTAAATCAGGGAAGAAGAGACTCATATATGAGAGAGAGTCCAAGGTCCAGCTGAATTCGACTCTGTTAGTGGGGACCTCACTTTCTCATTAGTTAGTGAATTTATCAAGGAGAGAGTTGGGGGAAAGGGCAGGGAGGCAGAAAGATGTCCTGAATCTTTTATCTTATTTGTCTGTGTTCTCAGTGTACAATGAAAGAATGGCATGTAGCTAACCCTCAGGTTTTAGTTTGTTGTTGGGAAAAAGTACAAAATCTGAACCTGTTCTTAGCAGAATAGATCTACTCTAACCTTTTTCTATAACTTCCATAAAAGGCTCTCATGCACAAATTCTTCAGAAAAAAAAGAGACCTACTATTTTCAAAAAGCTGGGAAAGCGTTAGACTAGATGATCTCTAATGTTCCTCACCTCTCTAATAAATCTCATTAAAATTAGCAACATACTTGAACAAGCAGTGTAAGCAGGTTCTATTAGTTCCATCTTACAGACTAGAAACAAGCATAGGAGAATGAAGTAAATTCTCATTGATGGTAACGCCAAGATTAGCATCTAAGTCAGCTGACTATGAAGCCAGAGTTCATATTTCCAAAAATTTTAAAGCACTTTATTTTAGGAAAGAATTCTATCGGGTGATTTGTTGATGTCACAAAGCAATATGCATACAGGCACATGATGTGGTCTCAATTTTATGAAGTCATTTTACATAAAAAGCATGCATAAACATTTGCAGCAATATGTTTGGAGTCCATGGGCATCTATAATTAAAATGTCTCCAAAAGCATTCTATTTTTGCTTCCTAAATTTTGGTCCCTCCCCCAATTTTGGCCTTCTCTGAACTGCCCCCCCCCTTTCAGTTTGGGTTTCTGTTACTATACAATTCTGCATCTTTTATCTACAGTTTGATGAATCATAAAAAAAATGCTACTTGTCTCCGAGAACTCGAGTCCACAGTTTTGTCAGGGTAGATTATGTAAAATGCAGCTGTTGTGCAAAATTAACATTTGATGAATATGTTTGTCTTTTATTTTTTTAGGTATCAATTTAATTTAAGTGGGATTAGCACTACTGACCTAAAATGAACCACAATTTATATAAAACCATATAAGTAAAACATTAAGAACGATTATGATCTTTAAGGTATATTACACTTGTGTCTGAATTTGTTTAAATAACTACAGTTATCAAGACTGTGACAGCTATAGGTGGTTGTTACAAAGATGAGTTTTGAAGACAGACTGCCTGTAATCCCAACTCTCATTTGCTAGCTGTGTGACCTCGAACTAGTTACTTAACCTCTCTGTTTTCTTCTTTAATATGAGGATATTAAGGATTCAATGAATGAATATATATAATGCACTTAGAACAATACTTAACCTATAAATGCTTAATGTTATTTCAAAAAAATAAATAAGTTGGCAAAAAAAAATTCTAGTTTGTCTAAACCACTATTATTTGGGGTCTCTGTTACGTGTAGATAAACTTGCCCTAATTAGAGTAGTCTGCTTACACTAACATGAACTTGTTAAGGAGGGAATAATTTGTTTCTCATACATGGCAGGGACATTACTTTTCAACAGAAACCAAAGAAAGAATAATGAGTAGCAAATTCAATCAAACAGCATCAGCTTTAAATTAAAAATTAACAATTGTTTTTCTTCCTTCTCTTCTTCTTTCTGAATAATTCAATCTAACAAGCATTAGCTCTAAAACAGAAAAGTAGGAATCTGGGTGTTTTGGCAGCTCTACACCAGCTATTGGGGCATTTCCTGTGGAAAGAAAGAGAAGGGATGTGTCAGCCATGACTAGGCACAAGAGTCCGAGGGGGGCTGTGGCACTGGGAGATTTGATACAAGGTGGGGGTAGGAGGAGGATTGGCAAGATTTGATCCATATAAGGGGGACTGGTCAAATATGTAAACATACAGAAGATAATGGAAGCCAGGATGAAAACTAGGATGAACTCTGTGGCTGCCTTCAAATTTTAAGTGCTCATGTGAACTCAGGGTTTTCACTATAGAAACAACACGTATGGTGGATGCGTGTATGTACATGGCTGCATATATTCCCTAGCTCTGTCCACTGAGGGAGTCTGAAAGCAGTGACACCTCAATAGTAATGACCTCACCTTGCACGCAGATCCTGACTTCTAAATACTGTCTCCACTAGAGGGAACCAGGGCCCCTTGTAGAAATGGTTGATTGCAGAGCTGGGGCAGGAAAAATGCAAGATGGGCCTGAAGCATCTTGTGTCAAATTGTAGAAAAGTGCTTAAAGAATTATGAGCACGCTTCAGAAGGACACAAAAGGGGCTCCTACTGGCCAAATCTTGGAACATGTAACAGAATAAATAGTGATAGTAAAAGATTATAAACCATTAGGTAAGAAAAGAATCCGTGAGCGTCTACTGATATAAATAAATAAATGAATAAATAAATGCGGTGAGGAGAAATCTTTTCTTCACTGTAGAATGCCATCTGATGAATGCAGAAGGAATTGTGGAATCAGAAAATCACCATTTGGTAATCATGATAGTAATAATTAATTCAGCTGAGAAACATCAATGGATCCTAAAACTAGTGGATAAAAGTTTGATAACGAATGAAATATTTACATAATCTCAATACCGCCCCATAAAATGCTTACTGATTACCAAAGGGATAAAGACAGTATTTTAATTGAGGGATCAAGGTTAACATTACCAGCAATGAGACAAATAAAACTCTGTACTATCTGATAAAATGCATGGAGAACACAGCATCAATTCTGTGATATTCCTTTAAAAAAATGTAAAACCTGAATCTATTCACTAAAAATTATCAAACACTAACTAATGGACATTTTACAATATAATTGGCCTGTAATCTTCACAAGTGCTGAGATCAGGTGACTCAAGGATAAAATGAGGAATTGTTCTGGGTTGAAGGAATCTAAAAAGACAGGACAGGTAAATGCAACACATGATCCCAGGTTGACTCCTTTTGCTGCTATAAAGGATGGCTGATTTGAATGAGGTCTGCAGTTTCAATTGTTGTAATGTACCATCAGTGGTCATGGTGGCTATGGAGGAGAAGGTACTCAACTGCAGGAAATACTCATGACATTCAGGGGTGATGCAGCATCATGTCAGCAACTTGCTCTTGGATGGTTCAAGAAAACACTCTACAACTCTTGCAACATTTTTGTAAATTCAAAATTATTTTGATTGAAAAGAAAAAACAATCAAATATTTATTGTGATAACAGTAAACACTGTATCTATTTTTAATTATCTATTCTTAAATCTGTTGTGACAATTAAGTGAATTAATATCTATGAAGAATTTAGCACAATGCCTCATACAGGGCAAGACCTTAAAAACACAGCTATACATGGTACAATATATTGCAATATTAAATCACAAACAAACACATCCCTCATCCCACTGGCAAATGAGTATGATCAGGAAAGTCAAATGAAAGAATTCAGTCAGATGGCTGGAATTGTTACTACCATGAAGCAAGTGTCAGGACCAGGTGACCTTGAGGCCCCACTTGGATCTAATTATGTCTGGTCTCATAGTGCTAATTACCATATTTTCTCAGCCCTTTCATAAGCAGCCTCCTGATTAAAAATCATTTATTAGGCACAGCACAATGTATCCACACCACCAAAGCATTATGTAGCTTGATTAACATTGCATTTTTCTGGGTTCCTCCTGTACCGTCACCCACTCGCACTCTGTAAATGAAGAAGATGACTCCTGGTGTCTCAACCAAGGGCACCGAGCAGGCTGATGGCAGAGACAAGAGCCAATACCTTGAGACTCATTGACCTTATTTCTCCTCCTGGTTACAAGAGACCAGCTCAACTTACCAAAGTTGAGGATAAGGCTTCAACTCAGCCAAGTTTTTGTAATAATAATAACCCTAGCTCAGTACGTCCCTTTTCAATTTCCACTTTGCACTGAGTTCAATATTCAAAAATATCATCCCTGGGGCTTCCTGCGGCATTTTGAAAATAATTTTAGAGGACTTACTCTGTGCAGAAAGCTAAGTTCCTTTATTTCTAAAACTGTCATGGTAATAAAAACGAAAAAGGAGAAGAGGAAAAGAAAGAAAAATGCAAACCCAGTATCTAATTCTCCTCACACTGCCTCAATTCCTGGCGCGCACGGCTCACTTTGACATCGAGGGGCGCTCTGCCAGGGAAGAGCCACATGGACTGCCGAAGGGAATCACAACCTGACCCTCTCATCTCCTCCTCCTCCCCCTTCTACAGGGCCCCACTGCCAGCTTCACAAACAGATAATTGCCTTTTCATGCAAAGAGTTTGACAGCCACTCTCCCACAAACCACACTAAAACCTTACCCCCTATATGCTTTGTGAAAAAACCGTTTCCATTTTTAGGAGAGCATAAGACCTGGCCCATTTTATTTAGAAATTAATAATCATTCTGAGTGCTCTCTTTTCTCTGTTCTGGAAGAGCAGTGAAGCAGCTCTGAAATGAAGCATTTACTACTGTGCGTGCCAGGACAAAAACAGATGGACCAAAAAAGTTTAGATGGATGAATCTGAAAAATTGGATGACCTTTATTATACCCCAAAAGTTATAAAAAAATTAGAAGAGCAAAACTTCAATTTGCCAGCAAGCTTCTCTCCAATTTGCAAATTTCGTATTGTGGATGCAGGCATAGGAGTAAAAGCTCATGCCATTGTCTGGACAGCCAGACATCATCTCCTAGCCACCAACAGAGCAGTCCACCTCGGTCTCCTTACCTGAGAAGTCTAGAAATCTGTTCTGTTCATAAACCACCACCTCCTCAATCCAACAAAAAGAAGATTTAGGACCTCAACTCATTGTCACACAACATCCTGAGATTCCTGAGGCTGAACTATGACAAAAGATGGGTACAATAGCATTAGAACACAATCCAAATGAGACCAAGAACTAGCTTAATCCTCAGGCAGGCAAGCTAACTTCATGTTGCTACCAGTTCCCAAATACCCATGACCAAAGTGGTATAAGAAATTGCAGAGTTCCTAAGTGAATCATTGTGCAGTATATGCATGTAACAAAACAGCACACTGTACCCCACAAATATATACAAGTAAATGTTAAAATAAAAAAAAGATTTTAAAGAATTGCATATTTATAGAGCATAATTGGACCAGTGTGAATCCAGCACCAATTACAAAATTCATTTAAAGTGTCTGCTAGATCAAAGATGAGTCAGTAGCATATAACTATGTACATGTTTGGGGCACAAATATGTTAGGAAAAATGTTTACTTTACAGACATTCTGAATAATTCCTAGTCAATGTCTAAAATGTACTATGAGAATTTATAATATTGCTTATAAATTAAGAAAGCTGAGATAGAAACACCCAAGTCCAGCTCTGATCTCCTTCTGGACTATGGGAGAATTACACTCCCCCAGCACCCTCGTATGTGTATGGGGCAATGTGAGTAGTTGTAGCCAATGAGCTGAACAAATGTGTCACTTCTGAGCTAGAGCATTTAATTGCTGAGGTGAAACCCTCCATCTCTGCTCTTCCTCAGCCGTCGTAAGCCTTGAAGCGTCATGCTAATGGATGGCTTCATAAAACAGGTGGAGTGAAACTGGAAGCAGAGCTCCTCAACCTTCACTCCAAAAGCAACAGATATTTTTTTTTTCTATTTTAAGCTACTGAGTTTTGGGGCAATAGTTGTTATGGCTACCTATGCCTATATTAGACAGTTTGCCTCGAATATATAATCTCTAAATATCCAACTCAAGTCTATTCCCCAGTCTGACATGACTTAGTAGGAACAGTGCAGGGTATGCTAGATCCCCAGCAGAAGTAAAAGACGTATGGCAGGCTTTATATGAGAACCCGGTGGCGACATCAAAGATGGGGAGCAGGGCCACCCATATGTACATATGTACGAAGCCTCTGAAGACATGAGACTCTGCAGAGTTGCAGAGCATATCAGCAACGTAGCCAGATATCAACAAGGGGAAACCATTCAAAGTCCAGGGAGAAAAGTTGAGCCTTCAACCATATATCACCAATGTGGTTAGATGCAAGATGATTCTGTGAATTCTTACCAGTTTTTCCTGCTGTTTCAGATGGCTCATTTTGGCAATAAAGCACACACAGGGACTCTCTCTCACTCTGTGCTACCCTAAAAAGCACCACAGGAGCTGGGGCGACAAAAAGAAACTCCCAAATCTTTTTCATTAAAACTCTTGAAATCCAACTCATTCTGTAGATCTATTTTTTATTAACTTAATTCTATTTATGTTTTTAAAATATCATCCAGATAAGAATCCTTAATAATCTCTTCAGACTTTGTCTCCCTTCCAAAATAACTGACCCAAACACCAATGGCCAGCCCTACAGCATCTAATTCACCCAAACACACACCCTGTGCGTAAGCAACAGTCATAGAATCATTTTTAAATTTCAAAGGAGCCTTAGAGACCAACATGCACCTCTAAAAGAAAAAAATTGCACAAGAAACGGTAACCAAATTTTTTTTGCAAGTTTTCCAATTTATATCTTTGGTGCTTTTATATCACACACTTCTATGTCATGAATAAAATAATGAAGCATCAGAAAGGCCACTGTGCATTAACATAAACATATCGTAAATATATCCTACTAAAAATCAAATCAGAATGCAAGCTGCAAGTATCCCCTTGGATTTTTTTAATAATAGCAAGATGTTATCATTTGCTCACATTCTTCTGCTTATTAGGAAATTTGGACTGTAGTTTTGGATGCTGAGTCGAAACAGCTAATTAAATGATAAATGTCACTTTTTCTCCCAACTTACACAACCAGGATTTTGAATAACACATTTTTTTATTATGCCAAACCAAGAGAAAAAATATTACTCTTTTGATCTTCAGAGGACCAAAGGGGACTCATAAGAAGTCATTAATTTGCAAATAAATAGGAATTTTTATATTTACTAGGACTTTTTTGGTTTTTTACATGGTATATTTTAAAGGCACTCAGATCTTCTAAGCACATCGCAAACATTTATTCACTATTTTGATAAAATCCTGGATGACTTTAAAATTATCATTTTCTCCATTTACAAAGAAAGTTCATAGGGGCAAATTTATGGGTGTCAAGCTTATCTTACTCAAGTAAGGCAAAGATAAAACCTGGTCTGGACTCCAAATAGATTTCTTTTTTTATTCATAAAGTTCTATTTTAGCCACAGAATTCAACATTCTAGTGTCCTCCTGTCCTCCCCCATTCCCTACGAAAAAAAGAAAAATATACAAATATACCAACAAATCCAGCTACCAAGAGAAACGGGCAAGATTTAAAAAGTCAAAACATAAACTAAATGATACTTCTCTAGCTCATCTTTATAGCATTCATATAGCCTCATATCATTCTTCAAATTTCAGTACCCTTAAGAGAACAGATAGTATCCAGACATGAACAAACTACATCAACTCACTGTTAACTGGCATTTTCAGGTAATGAATATTAACAATAATAGCTAATATTTATTGAGAGCTGACTATGCACAGGCACGGTGCTAAATGCTGTGGATATATGAGTTCGTTGCATCACCAGACACCCTATGAAGTAGGAATTGTGCTCACTACCCTCGTTCTACAAAGGGGACACTGCAGTGTGGAGCCGTCATTTATGTCACCCTGTGGCTGCCTGGGACTCAGACCAGGGACACCGGGTTCTGGAATTCACTATACTCCACATCTCCCCTCTTGTTAACACAGTATTCTGCCTAACAAAGAGTTGTTCCAGGCAACTCTTCAATAACTTTCGAAGTTACAATATAATAATCACATAGTGATAGAACCATACCTGATTTCACTTTTCTTTAGTGATTTAGAAGACATATCAGTACTTTGAAGGATTTCAGGGTCAGTAATGATAAAATTGAAATAATAATGAAATCTACCTCAAGAGACTTTCCAGAGGACTGAGAAAATGTAAGTGAAATATTTGCAAAAATGCTTTAATATTTGAAACCATGGAAATTATCATTTGAAGAATGAATCCTTGATTCTTCCCTCCAAAAATGCTGCACAATGCATATATATCTCCCTTAAATAAGAGATTCCCCAAAAATTGGTGTAAATTGGGGTTTTATTAAAGAAGTCACACTTTCCCATTAAAGGACATTTTCATTTAGAGACCCTTTATTGTCTTCCTGTCTAATTAAATTTCAGTGAACAGTGGCTGTTAAAACTTCAGCTCTCCAGTTCTGCAGCCACCAGTCTCTGTCAAGGGGTTTATAATCAAATATGCAATTGCTCTAGAGTTCCAAATATATACAGAGCCTGAAACTAAATTATTTTGTAAAGTGCATAATCATGCCAAATTTGTCATTTCAAATTTTCATTTCTGAATTTTCATTTTTTTAATTTTTTTATTCAAGATATTTTAACATTTACTTGTACGTATTTGTGGGGTACAGTGTGTTGTTTCAACACATGCATATACTGCATAATGATTCACTTAGAAGAGACAGCATAGTTTAGTCCACCACTTCTCCTCCCCTCCCCTACCCTACCCTCAGCTTCTGGTAACTCTTATTCTACTCTCTACTTCTCATAGAAGGAAAGAAGAAATGCTAAATAACACTCCACGGAGCTCTCCTTTCCTCTTGTTATGGAAGGCAAGTCCTTAAACTTATTTGGACTCAGACCAGATGACTGCTATGGTCTGCATGTCCATCCCCTTCAAAGCTCATGTGGGAGCTTGATTTCCTTTGTAACAGTGATAAAGAGTGGGAAATCCCACTACGGTATTTGAAAGGTAGGGCATTTGGGAGGTGATTGGATCATGAGGGCTGTGTCCTCCTAAATGGATTAACCCATGGATGGATTAATGGGTTATCACAGCAGTGGCACTGTATGGCTTTATAAGGAGAGGAAGAGAGCATGGGGACACACTATTGCTCAACCCTCACCATGTGACACCCTGTGTCACCATAGGACTCTGCAGAATTCCCACCAAGAAGGCCCTCACCAGATGTACCCCTCTACCTTGGACTTCTCAGCCTCCAAAACTGTAATAAATAAATTTTGTTTCTTTACAAATTACTTAGTTTCAAGTATTCTGTTATAAGCTACAGAAAATGGACTAATACACTGAGGCAGGATGAAGATACTGTGAGAGACACACATCCCTTCAAATTTCTCTTTTAACAGAAACTGTTAAACTGTTTCTTGAAACTGACAGAACACCACAGAAATGAAGACTCACTCTGAATAAGAGTCCCGTACCATCCTATTACCCAGAAAAGGAAAAAGAAGCGGGGACATAGCAAAGCCCAGCCTGCACAGAGCAAGAGCACAACCGGGCTACAGGTTCCTGACTTCCACGCTCTGCCATAGGTCTCAGGGGGACAGGCTAGTCCATTCAATGGTAAGGCTTTGAGAAATGCCTCTCTGTAAGCAATGACAAGCCAAGCACAGGGTGGACACCTAGTCGATGTTAAATAAATAACATACTAAATACAGTAAATTAGTAGCATTTAGGTTTAGTTTTGTTTTGTTCATTTTTAATTTACAAGCAGAAAAGCACACAAGTCCGAGGTGTGCCGCTCAGTGCACTCTTACTCAATTCTGCACCCATGGAACCACAGTAAGATCAAGATACAGAACATCTTCCATTCCTCCATATTACTTTGAAATTATTTTAAAATTTTGTCTAAAGAAAATGCTATGATCTGAATGAGTTGCCCAAAATTCATATGTTGAAACTTAGTCACCAATGGGATAGTATTAAAAGGTGGGGACTTTAAGGGTGAATAAGTCATGAGAATGGAGCCCTCATGGATTGGATTAGGTCCTTTATAAACGGGCTTGAGGGAGTGGGTCTGCCCCCTTCTGTCCCTTCCACCACATGGGGCACAGAATTCATCCCTTCAGTCATGTTAGGATTAAGCAAGAAGGCCCTCACCAGACACCAAATGCAGGTGCCTTGATCTTGGACTTCCCAGCCTCCAGAACTGTGAGAAAATAAATTTCTGTCCTTTATAAATTACCCAGTCACAGGTATTTTGTTATAGCAACACAAATGGAATAAGACAGAAAGTTAGATGGCAGAAATGGTATTCTTACTTTCAACAGTGAGTTTGGGAGACTATTAGGGGAGATGGAGTGAGTGATTAAAAGCAGTGAAATCAAGGGGTTGAAAGTTTGGGAATCAGAAAGACCTGCACCTATTATATTTGACATCCAGCAAGGCATACCTCCCTAGCCCACAGTTCCTTCACTTGTATTATGTGAATAACATCATATTCATGGGAGTGTCTCACAGGGAATAAATGAGTTAATGTATGTAAAGGCTCATGAGGTGCTGGGCAGGCACACAATAGGTAAAAACTCAACTAATGGCAGGTTTAACATTAATAATTAATCATCTTAATATTCAATTGATGCACAGTTTGGACCAAAACATCTTTCTTCTTCTTGGCTGCTAACACTTCCATATGATAATGCTCTCAAGGGAAGAGAGACAATATTTTCACTCCTACAATTTTGATTTAGCTGTTGAAGAAAACTGTATTTCATTAAAATTACTGTATCAGTATCAAATCCTATTTTAAAAGGAATTGTTAAGAATTCTAAGAGAGAATAAACTTATACCGTTTTGATCAAACAAGCTGCTATAATCAGAATGAATGTTCTGCAATGATCAAGCTATTTATTTTTCAGAGCTTCCAATTTTTAGAAGCCTAAAATGGTTTAATTCTATCCACCAAGCAACTAATATGTTCTACTAAACAAATCAGAGCTGAAGAACCAAATTAACACCTTTCAAGAGTGATATATCAGCACAGGATTCTACAGAATGCTTTATGACCCTTCCACCTAATTTAATGGATAAATTCTGAGCATCGGAATGCCCAAGCCATGGCCTGAATTCTTTCAGAAGCTAAAAAATACACATTCATATGAAGTGTAACTTCTCAGTCGAAAAATAAAACTCTTTCTACTATAGTATATGAAATTTTTTTTTCAAACCGAAAACAGACCTCCACTGTAACAAACCATGCACACTTACTATTTCCTCCCACACCTTCACTCCCTGATCTTCACAGATTTGAAGTTCTGGAGGGACATGGGCAAGGATAATTTACTGTTTGACCCCCAAAACTATTTTCAATTTTCATTTTAACCTGACTTTAGGAACGAAAGTGCAAAAGAGTGAGCCTACCCAGAAATGCCCTAGACCTGAAACATGAAAAAGAAGCTGATATCCACTTCTGGAAGTAACTCCTAGATAGCACTGCTAGACAGTGGGAAGATCCTAAAGAGTCCCACAGACGATAAAACCTTTCTAGGCTGCTTCTTTCTTTTGAAATAGATTCCTAGATGGTGACTTTCCCTTCTCCAACGCCTCCTCTTATATATTTGCCTGGGCGAAGAGATTTATGGAGTACCTTTGTCTTAAAAGGGAAGGAAATAAATAAGAAAGAGAGGAGAGAAAAGGAGGAAACATTATTATTATTGTGATGATGATGATGATGCTGATCCCACCAGAACCAGAGCCTTGGCAACTGAAGCCAAGTATAGCTGTGGATTGTTCTGAGGTGAGCAGAGAAGCAAGAACTTCTCACGTTGACAAATGAGAAACTAATACAGTAATTATCCAGATAGATGCCAAAATCATACTCAGGAGGTAAAAGATGAGAGGCAAATCAGGCTAGGGCTGTGGACGGGAGCAAGATTCTAGAAGGCTGGATTAGGGAGCACACAAATTCAATGACAAACAGGATTGCCAGGCCAGCCACTGCCAAAGCCTGATGAGCTAAGCTTCGCTAATGAAGTCAGAAAAGCTAAGAGAGTCAGGAACATCTGAGTCCTAGTCCTCACAAGGTGGTACATCCATAGTAGCATCCTAAATCAGAACCCCCTTGTGACTCGATGATGTGGAAATTTCCAAGTCTTCCAGGGCTGCAGTCAAGGGATGGATGAGCTGGAGCATAAGAGTCTGGATTGACAGAGTATAAGTAGCAGCAATTAAGCTAAATTGGACGTGCACATGTCCATACACACAAACACACACATCATAAAATAGCTGGTGATATCCCAGAAAACAGAGCAAGCTCACCCCAGAAGTCTCTTTGGGTTCTAGGAAATTAGCACTGTATTATTAATGTTTTAAATACTCTTAAGAAGCATAAAAAGGATATAAACTTTTAAATAATAACAGTGTCAACATCCATTCAACAATTAAGGAAGCAGATATTGGAGTTACTCTGACTTCATCTGAATCCATCTCTGACCTGAGAAAAGTTTAGCCTACCTGTTTCCCAATTTTGTTATCTGTAAAATGGGGACGATAATACCTACTTACATCCTTGAGTTGTCCCAATGTTAAGCTTGAATAAAGTGCTTAGTACTTCCCTGAGCACATAACAAGGGCCAGTCAGTGGACATTCTTGTGGTCATGGTAATGGTGGTGATAATGATGATGATGATGTACTTTAATACAATTCTGATGTTCAAAGAGTTCAAGTCACCTTCTTTGTTAATCCTTTCTTCCTGCCTATATATCAGATACATAATCAGCAAAAACAGAAGCCTCACTCCGACAAAATCAAAATTCATTCACTTCAAATACATTACACTGGGGGGACGGGGGGGGGAGGAAAAGGAGGAATTGGTAAAGGGACACCAAAATCAACTACATTGTATATTGATGAATTAAAATTTTCTAAAATTCATGAGAATAAATAAATAAATAAATGCATTACATTGAATTGTGCCTGAGTCTGGCACAAAATAAATCAATATCTATAGTATTGTCTAGTAATATTGCAGAATTAACACTGTCACAGAGAAAAGAAAGTAACAAGAGGTAAAATTATCTCTCCCATTAAATAACTTTGTAGACAAATGCTAAAAGGAATTAAAAAAAAGTGGTCTTCTACTAAGACTTACCATTAATAGAACATCTCCAAGGTCCTTGATATTATTTTATTTCATCTTCACAAGAGCTCAGTGAAGAATATACCACCCTCTATATACAAATGAGGAAACTGAAGTTTAGAAAAGTTGAGTAGCTTGCCTGTGATTACTTAGTTAGTAAGGGGAGGAGCTGGAACCTAAATACAGATGCATTTGCCTGGAAAGACTTCCCTGGCCTTGGGCCCTTGGCAGTCCCAACAGGTATCAAGCCAAGTTAATAAATCTGAGACTGGCATTCCAGCAAACTATATGGATGCAAACTTTGATTATCCCTTTCTGCAAAAGAAAACAAGCTGAAAGCAAAACACAAGCATGAAAATGATTTCATCTAGAACCCAACGTGCACTCAAAAACCAAGTATAACACTTTGACCTACATCAGCCACCCATAAAAGAAGAGATAAAAACCTATAATCCTTTCACCAACAAAAGAGAAATCATAGGCATGAAGCAAGTAATGTAAGACGTAAAAGTTTGCCCATGGCTGGAACACTTGCACAGCAGTGCTCGTATTAAAATTGAGACAGCATTACGTGGGCAACAAAGGCAGAAAATCCATGAGTCTTCCCTATGTTTGATCATGTTGAATTAGGTATTTTTATATACCTACATACATATGTGCATGTATGTGTATGCGTATGTATATACTCATAGATTTTTCTATAGGATTTATCTAACCTATAACTCTACAAACGTAGTTATAAATTTATTTATAATTGAATTATTCCCCTTGCCACTAATAATAGAATATTTGTTGAGATTTCATTTCTTAAAATTAAATGGCTTCATTTATTTTACTTCCTTTATCTCTTTACCACATTTACGTTAGCTGTGTGAACAGTTTGGCAATAACCATGGAATGAATGTGAATCTAATGGGCATAAGAGAACCTACACAGCATTGTGGCCAAGCCCTACCATAGGGCAAGCTCATAAAAAGGAAACAAAATGCATGTGAGGAGTAGAGAAGGCTCCTGAAGGGCCAGCCCATCAGTCTTTTCAGACACACGCAGTCTCAGAAGCAAAGTCACCATAAAAATTATTCATTCCATGGCTGTTTGTAGAGTGGCCACCAAGTACTTGGCACTAGGCTAGATTCTGAGGACACAGCGCTTGCCTAACAGAAGATCAGAGGCTGGTCAGGAGAGATCCAAGCAAACAAGAGTTGCAGAGCCATTTGACCGGGCTCGGACTGCAGCACTCACAAGACACAATGACCGTGGAAATGCGTGCACACTTGAATAAAAGCAAGTCCTGTTCTGGTGTATTAACAAGCACCACATACAAATATTGACTGACATAAAGTGTAGATGACCAAGGGGCTTGTTGAGACCCAATGAAAACTATTTTTAATTTCACTTAATCAGTAAGATATACCCAGACCATTTTTCCAGCACTGCATCCTAGTGAGCCTTTGTCTGTCAGATCCTCATCAGCTCCAGGTTGCAGACCATTACCATTCTATGCCCTATAATTTTTAATCTCATTTTCCACCTTTAGTTTCCAAACCAACATAGACTTTGCCATCCGCCTTCCAGTTTGGGGTGAAGGTCATCACCTGGTCATTTACATCGCTGTGCTCTCCATATAATAGAGACATATGGCGAATGTGTCCTTAATCGTGTTATTTCATTGTGTTCTGTTGCTATCGCATCTCCTCAATTTTCTTCAGCCAATTACTGTCAAGTGCATTTAATTTCTTCTATTTCATTTTAGCCCATTGCCAATATTCTTCTCCCTGTAGAGCCAATATTCTCCTGAAGAAATACTGGGTTTTTATTTTATACTGATACAGAGATTCACTCTGTGATAGTTTCTTGAACACGCAGCTCTTCTTTTCTGGAAGGTCTAGACAACCATTGTAAGAGCTGGTTTCTTTTAGCCTTTCAGTGTATGTCCACGTTCTTTATTCAGTATGTCGCTGTTCTCATGTTACAGTTAATTACAGGATAATGTGGAGAGTACCCCTGTATTCTGGGAAAATAGGTTGAATTACTCTAGATGTCACCAGAAATGTCAGAGTCCACAGACAATGCCATGTATTTACCATCCAGTCATTAAAAAGCACATCTGAGATCTTAGTAGGAAGATCTGAAGGCATAAGTAAAAGATTCATAATCTTTATACTCCTGTGAAATGAAAGGCTTTTCCCCAAATGTACTATATTTACTATAGTTTCAGCAGTTTTCTGTTCCTCCTCAGAAAATGGTCTAAGACTCCTTTACAATCTTCTTGGTCTACAATACAATTGAGGTACTTCAGGCAGAAATTGGAAAATACTGTGATTGTACTTAGTGTGTATGATGTTTTTGTGATTTCTCACTGTATGTTTGTTTGTTTGTTTGTTTGTTTGTTTTTTCCTGAGAAACTGAGCAGGTTACTTCCTACCTTGAGGACACAATTTAAATTTATTTTTATTCCTTTAATTTTAAGTGCATTGTTGCCACAAGTTTGAAGAGTTGGTTTCAACATAAGATTGATTTGTAATTTGCAATGTTTAGGTTAGATGATACCTGCGCTTTTTAGTGCAAATCCTAAATGTACTAAGAAGTGAAACATTTTTTAAAATTCAGTGTAACAGCTTAGACCAGATCATGATTTTCATAATTTTAGCTATTTAGGGAAAACAGTAACAATTCTAAAAATAAATAAATAAATAAAGCACAACATTTTATTATGAAATTTTGCAGTGCATGAATACCAAATTTCTCCACAAAGATTTTTCAAAGGTGTGTAGGCACCAAATTTCTCTGCAAAGATTTTAAAGAGGATATTAGAAGTGGACTTCGAATGCTGCGTGGCAGCTGGTCCAACATGACAGGCTTGAATAAATGTGCCAACAAAGCCCTTATGGTTTATTGGGTAATTACGGGAAGAGGCATTGGTGCCAGCCAATCAGATTCCTGGGCAGCTACTTCTAAACCCACTTACTCTTAAAGTAGATCATTAAAAATGCACTTTGGTGGAGAAGCTTTGCTCCTACTCGACATAAATAGTCTATTTGCAAAGTTAGTCATTTGGTCAAAATGCAGCACATCAGTGCTGGTACACTGAACAACCACCTCTATATTACATGAACATCTTCCATTAAAGGCATTTCAGAGTGAAGCTTTCAAACATGAAGGAACGAATGGGCCTGCAACGAGCATGTGCTCATCCATTCCCATCCATAAAACCACATATTGACACACAAAAGTGAGTTAATTCCATTTGTTTGCAGGGTTCTGAAAAATTTCACTCCAGAGTTTATGTGTATGGTACAAATTGATTCACATTTTTAAAACACCAAATAGAGGACAAGACTTTTACTTGAAGAGACAGATCTTAATTCCTGGAAGCTGGTTAAGTCTATCTCCTCCTGCTAAACCACTAAACAAAGAGGTGATAACTAAAAAGCTTTCCAAAAAATCACTCAAGAAGATTAGGACTTTTTCTTAATAACAGGGAGGTGAATATTCTTAAATATGCAATCATCCATTACCCAAAACTTCAAATGCCAACTTGGCTCCAGATAATGTCTTAGGGAAAGGGGGAGTGGAACAATATCAGGAAAATCACGAAGACTTTAGCCTAGGTCTCGGAAAACTGTTCTAAATCTACTATAGGATTAATATGGATTTGATGTTTATTTTCTAATACAACCTTCACCTTCATTCCCAGAAGAGTACAGATACCTAACCCTGGAAGTCAAGCCTCTTAATCAAAAATTTTAGCCCTCAGAAAAAGTATAGACATTAAGGACTAGGAAGCTCTGCTAATAAATTCTGACTTATAACTGGGGCAATGTGCAAAATATTTAATAACTAGGTACCATGGGCACTGACCAATCAAAATGGGTTCCTGGATGCCACTTCTCCGCAGCAGCGTCCAAGAAGCCCCTTGGTAGGTAGTTCCAAGGGATGGGTTCTGGTGAGGGGTCTAACAAGCCAAAGGCAGCAGGGGGTATACCCACAGTCTCAAGAAAGGAGTCACTTACTGACTAGCTCAGACACATTTCAATATTTTAGTGACTAGCTTAGACATACCTGTGCAGACTGGCTGCACGTCTGCCTTGCTGCTACCTGCATGAAAACATCCATCACACTGGGATTAGGCTCAGAGAAGGGGCACCTAAAAAGAAAGTTTGTGACTGGCATTGAAATGTAGATGCTGATCAAATGCCCCCGAGGTCTTCTCCTCAGAACACAATGAGAAAGGTGGGAGGGCAGAAGAAAAGGAAGAAGGAAGGGATGAGTTCAGAGAGTCAGACCTATCACAGCAACTAAAAGATTTAGCGCACAGTGGATCTTAAGAAAAAGGAAGCAATAGGGACAAGAAGAGAAATCTTAAACAAAAAGGGGTTCAAGGAGGTGGAAGGTAGCCTTTCCTCTGGCTGATGAGAATGACAAGTGTGCAGTGCAGGCCACCAGGAGCAATGAGGTAGCACTGCTTTCCAACAGCATCCAAAATCCAATTTGAAACCATCATTCCATCTTCAAAGTGATGGATGGAAAAGTTTTCACTGAAGACAAAGCACCTGAAGTTGAATCCCATCATCAGCCTGGGGTTGATGAGACGCTTAGTGGATTTCCTATTGCATTTCTACAGACTGAACATCTGTCTTAGAGTGAGCTTATTCAGCCTCAGCCAAAAGCTTTTGTATCCAGCATACTCATCATAATCAGAGGACAGTGAACTGAAAGACAGTCTGAGGAAAAAGACAGACCCCTGGGAAATAGTTTTAATTCATGATAGCTTATCCTGAACAAAAAAAAAAAAAAAACATCCAGATGAGGCAGCATGAGAAAGTACCTATGGCCCAGAAACCAGGTTCTTTTCTAAAAAATGAGCCTCACACCACTGCTGTGAAGAAAGTGACCTTCCACATTCTGAAGCAGAGCCAGGTACCAATAACTGACTTATTAAAAGCACAAAACACTATCGCTGAGGGAGAGGAAAATTCATGCACTTGTGTTTAAACACAACAGGCATCAACAAATGTTGACCAAAAGAAAAGAGCATTGATATGTTCAGCTCTATTCATTGTGTTATTATAAAGGTTGAGAGTTATGACTTAAAATCCTTTTTCTGAAAACAGTGATGCAGGTGAGATCTGGAGATGATAGAGCAGGCAAACTTTAAATATCAGCCTGGTCAACCTTTATTCAAGAAACCCTTAGGAAGCCCTCATGAGAACCTCAAACTCAACAGATTGAATTTAGAAAACCACCACCGCATGCCACAACGTTCCTTGGTCTCTTCTATTTTAATACGTTAGCCTTCCCTTTAAGCTCTTCCAGGAAGCAACAATCGAGATCACTGCCTTCTCCAAAACAGTCTCCCCTCAACCCCACCATGAATAAGCAAATTAAATCCTGCATCTTAGTTCTCTCCTGCGGAGATTTAGAGACCTATGCTTTTTAAAAAAACAATTTGGAGCAAGCACGAGTTATAGCTGTGCTTTCCTTCTCTAGGGAAAATTGATACACAAACTCCCAAATCTTAAGTTCTGAAGTGTTTTTTGCAAGTACTGTGGATGCAAAGGAAATTCTGTTGGGTTCTCTCACCTGCCCTTAAAGCTCTGCTCCCAGCCACTTGACCACAATCGATCTCCTTGCAATGCTGGTAGAAGTCTCTCAAAGCAGTGGCATGGTACATATCACAGAAAGTCTCTCCCTGAAAGGCAGAGCTCCTTGGAATGGTACCACATTGGCCAGAAAGCCTCATTTCCTGCAGTGCAACATCCATCCAAGAAATACTCTCTCCAGGACCAGTATTGCCAAGAATAATACAGCAAACATGTTGGCATTCACAAACTCTGAAGGTAGCCCAGAAACTGAGATGCTCAGCCCACTCATGGCAGAGAAAGACACGCACCCCCACTTCTTTGTCTGAATTAACCACCCACATACCTGAGAGGTTTAGCTAGTCCACTACCAGTGAGTAAAGACTGGCTCAAGGAATAATAGGTTCTTTGAAAAGAGCAGCTCATGCTTAAGAATTGGAGACTTGGGCAATATCTGATTCTACTTAGAATGGTACCTCTCGGCAATGCTGGTCTACATCTTGCCAGTGTCTCTATTTTATTTTGTGATTGAAGTTAGACACTAAGGGAAAGGATCCCCAATAGGTCAACTAAAACTAACTGCCCTCAGTCTAGATCCAATAGAATTCACACATTTGATAAAGCTGACTTGAAGTTCGTCTCACTGACTTTTTGAATGCCCTTGGGCTACAGAGAGTGGATGTGTGACCAGCAGTAACTACCAAGGTCCTTTTCTTGAACCTCTGTCCTCAGTCTTTTTAATGAGGAAATAACAGTGTGCGGAAGCTACAAGAGTTTTAAATACTGACAATTAAGCATTGTAGTAATATACTCCCTTCAATTTAACAGCAGGAAATCCTAGTCAGAACTTTCTAAACCCCTTTTCACACTTCTCAGTAACTAACAATACCCCAACATCCTAATAATCTCATTACAGCCCACAGCCTCCTCTGGCCAGAATAACTCCCTCCTGTAAAAAGAAGGACTACTCTCTTAAAAGGATAATTTCATTTCAGAATATTTTTTGTATTTTAATCTATAAATATTCACTAAATAATAAGCGTTTTGGTACACTGGACTAATAATTTAGCTTACAAATCTATTAGTGATTAAGTTAATGCAATTTCATAAGTGACCAACTTATATTCTAGAAAGAGTTTGCTGTCCTGGACTCATCTAGATAACTGTATTTCTATGCACTAGGCTGAGTTTCATTAGCAAAATTTTTGCAGATATTTTATAGAAAAATTTGAGTTGTAGAAGGAGATTGGTAAACATCCTGGAAAAAAATGTTAGACATTGGAATCACAAGGCCATCAAGAGAGGCAGAGTAAAATTAAGATAGATGGGCAAGGAGGAAATATCTAAATACCTTTCAAATGAGATTTGAAAAAGAGATGGAGGAGCAATGAGGTGTAAAGATAAGACAAAGGCAAACTTTCAGATTTCCAGATAAACAAGCAGACATCATTCACACCCAGTGAACTGGTGATACAGAGAGCCCATCAACCTCACAAGGAGCAATGCTCCCACCTTGCACGTTAATTATAGGGGGAAGTCTAGTCCTTGTCTGGCACACAGCTAGTGAGATTTCTAGTTTTCCATCTCAGTGCTCTAAGGAATCATTTATGTTGGCTCAAGCCACCAGAGACTAATGTACATTCCCCACTCCATAAACCAGAGACCACATTCACTGGTTTCTATGGAGAGGCTGGGGAGGGGAACACATATATAAGGGTTTTCTGCATAACCAGAACTATCATTCACCATCAACATCAATGGCAATACACTTTCACATGTAAACCAAGTAGATCTTTCTAAAGTGTTGGTCACCTTAATGCTTAGGCAAATATTTCTTCAATCTGGTAGTGAGTTTAGTACAAAGCTTCACTTAGAATGAGAAAGCAACTCCAAGCTGCAATGGGACAAATCTCATGTGACAATAAATTTGAGAAAACCTGCTTTGACCTTTAAGTCTGCTAAGGTTTCTATGGCAAAGAAAAATGCCAAATTTTGACCATTTTACTATTTATCAGTACCTCCATCAAGGATTTTTTAAATTAATACTCAGACTTTATCTAATAAAGATTAAAGCTGTATCAAAGGAATAGACAGGGGGGAAATGCAAAACAATCAGTTTATTCTTCTCATGTTTAAAAAAGGCTAAAAGAATATTGAAATTATGAATAACTTTTCATTTGACCAACTGAAAACTTTAATCACTGACCAAGGTTGAGTTATCAGATTCAACCCAAGATACCAAGCCCTCAACAACACCAAATTCTACACAACCAAGTGGGCCAGTCACACTTCAAAAAAAAGAAAGAAAAAGATGAAAAGTCACATCACACTGTTTTGAATTAAACCCCAAGCCTCATGAAAATAGTACCAGAATAAAATCAATTGCTTGCAATTCTAGTTTCATCTTAATAAAGATCAAATTTCTATCCTGGTGGCTTTTTGGTTTATATATTCACTTATCTTTTGCTGTGTATGGTTTTTGTTGTCTAATGAGTCTATAAAATTCAGAGATGATGTCGACTGGATATTTTTCTCTGTAGCCTAGAACCTAGAGGTTGGCTAACCAAATTCATTTGACAAAGCCAGAAGTCTAGTTGTTGTGAACCTCTTACATACTCAGGCTACTATTATGGTAATTTCCAATTCAGGAATAGAAAGTCAATCTCACATGAAAGCATTTAACTCATCTACTGCAGAGAGAGCAAACCCAAGTGCTTTTATAAAATGATACAAATCTAGACTATTCCTATGCCTGAGTCAGCATGGAGGGAATTCGATCCTCTGAAACTCATGGACAGTCATTTACCAAGAACTGTGGTGAAATCACCATTGTTTTTGATGGTGAATGAAAATGACAGATGGCATGGAACTTTTTTTAATAAAGTGCTTTGTGCACAAGGGTAGTCATCACTTAAAAAATCTTGATGTTTTACTTTTTATTGGGGTTTTTTTCCCTTAATATAATAAATGGCAACTTCATTTTTTATCCCCTCTCTAGTTCTTAAAGAAAGCTTCAAGATGGAAACCATGAGAATAAAAGCTCCATGATAGCTGTGAAAACATCAGTCTAGCAGCCACTGGAAGGAGCAGAAAGGGTTTGGAGCTTCTTCCAAAGCCCCATCCCCAGAGAACTGTGACCATTTGACCTGTCTGAGAGCTCAATGAAAAGCTGCATTCTTAGGGCTCATCTTTATGTGTCATGACTCAGAGCTCACACTGTGCAAACAGCCCTATCTATAAGGAATTTGTCAAAAACAATCAATGGCAATTTTTAACATTGCTGCTGCCTAAGTCAGCATTACTATTGGAGCTAACAAGAGGCTGACCAAGAACTCTTAAAAGGGAAAACTGAGAATGAGATGTCCATACAGGCTTTGAAAAGCTTAGAAACCATCAAGAAAGTCATGTGTCTGAGAAGGGCTGTGTGCACATGCCCAGAAAAGACCTAGGAAGGCCATAATCTCTCATCCCTGGATGACTGGGAGGCTCTGCTGTAGCAGAAAGTGAAGGGCCGAGCCCGTGGCGCACTCGGGAGAGTGCGGCGCTGGGAGCGCAGCGACGCTCCGGCTGCGGGTTTGGATCCTATATAGGAATGACCGGTGCACTCACTGGCTGAGTGCCGGTCACAAAAAAGACAAAAAAAAAAAAAAAAGTGAAGTTTAAGTCTAATGACACCTGTAAGAGTACTGAAGTTGTGCCCCAACACATACACACACATACACACAGAGTCCCTTGGCAAAGGCTGATAGCCTTATTAGTTCAAGGCATATAAGGAAATCTCTGTCCAATCATTAGCTGATCACTAAGCTAACCAAGCAAAGGCTTCAGTGGCTATACACAACTTTACAGACTTCACACAGACATTACAGAATCAGTCCAGGTATGTCTTTTGATAAACAAACAAACAGTAACAGTAAAACCTTGAGGGGTAGCAAGAGAGAACAGGGAAGATAGGGGAAGAATATGATTTCTAAAGTTGCCACATGATATTATTTAAATCTCCAGATTTCAACAAGAAAACTACAAGATATGCAAGAATGGAAAAGTATGACCCATACATAGAAAAAACATCAGTAATATAAAGTGTCACTAAGGAAGCCCAGATGTTGGATTTAACAGACTAAGACTTTAAGTCAGCTGTCATAAATATCAAAAACCAAAGAACTAAAAGGACTCACATAAAAAATTAAAGAAAATTTTGAGAATAATGTCTCTTCAAGTAGAAACTATCAACAAGACATAGAAATTACAAAAGAAAACGAGAAAGAGGAGGAGGAGGAGAGTGAAATAGATATTCTGAAGTTAAAAAGTATAATAACCAAAATTTTAAAATTCTCTAGAGGACCTCAACAGCAGATTTTAACTAGAAGAAGAAAGAATCAGCAGACTTGAAGATATGTCAATTTAGATTACTCAGGCTGAAGAACAGAAAGAAAAAAGAATGAAGAAAAATAAACAAATCCTCAGAGTCCTGGAGAACATCATTCGAGCACATCAGCATATCCATAATGGGAGTCCCAGAAGGAGAGGAGAGGAGAGGAGGGGAGAGGAGAGCAGAGGAGAGGAAGGGAGTGGAGAGGGGAGGGGAGGGGAGAGGGGAAGGAAGAGGGGAGGGGAAAGGAGAGGAGAGGGGAGGGGAAGGGAGAGGGGAGGGGAGGAGAGGAGAGGAAGGGAGTGGAGAGGGGAGGAGGGAAGTGGAGAGGAGAGGAGAGGAGAGCAGAGGAGAGGAAGGGAGTGGAGAGGGGAGGGGAGGAAAGGAGAGGAAGGGAGGGGAGAGGGGAGGGGAGGAAAGGAGAGGAAGGGAAGGGAGAGGGGAGGAGGGGAGGGGAGGGGAGAGGAGAGGGGATGGGAGAGGAGAGGGGAGGGGAGAGGAGAGGGGAGGGGAGAGGAGAGGGGAGGGGAGAGGAGAGGAAGGGAGGGGAGAGGGGAGAAGGGGAGGGGAGGGGAGGGGAGGGGAGAGGAGAGAGAGAGAGAGAAAGGGGAAAAAAGAATGTTTGAAAAAATAACAGACAAAAATCCCCCAAATTTGATTTTTAAAAAAATTAATGTCTAAGAAGCTCAAGGAACTCTAAGTAGGATAAACTGAAAGAGATACACACCAAGGCATATCATAGTCAAACTGTCAAAAGCCAAAGACAAAGAAAGAATCTTGAAAACAGCACGAAAAAAGGAACTTATCACATACAGGGGATTTTTAATAAGATTAAAAATTGACTTCTTATCAGAAGCCATGGAATCCAGAAGGCAGTAGAATAATTAGGACATTGTGGCTGGCTAGTTAGCTCAGTTGGTTAGAGAACAGCGTTCTAAACCCAGAGTCAGGGGTTCGATCCCTGTACTGGCAAGCTGACAAAAAAGAAAAAGAAAGGAATTCAGTGACAGACTCTCTCCTGGATGAAACTCCACTTAGGCTCTTCTAAGTCCTTTTCTCAACTCGGCTTGGCCTTGGCCTGCCTTTAGCAAGAACTCTGCTAAGTCAGTTTAGTGAGAACACCTCACCTTTGGTATCTGATCAAGTTCCTCGTCCACCACTCTTGGCGTCTCACTCCTTGGTCTGCTTTTAGTGAGAATTCTGTTAGGCCAGTTTAGCAAGAATCTCCCTGTTTTTCATGTTTCCTCTTAGTAATTTTCCATCCATTTTAAGAAACTAGGAAAACAAAAACAAACTAAACCTTGAGTAATCAGAGAAAGAAAATAATAAAGACTGTACTGGAAATAAATGAAATAGAGAATCGAAAATCAAAAGAGAAAATCAAAAAAACAAAGTTGGTTTTTGAAAAGATTAAAAACATTGACAAACATTTATACAAACTGGTAGAAGAAAAATCAAATTTCTAAAATCAGGAATGAAAGTAAAGAACATTATTATCAACCCTACATAAATGAAAAAGATTATAAGGGAATACTATAAGTAAATGTATGCCAACAAATTAGACAATCTAGATGGAATAGACAAATTCCCTAAATGTATGTCTTTTTTGCCATTAGACAATGTGGGGTGGTAGCCTCAGTTTCTCAGAAAAAAAAAAAGAAATAGATTCCTAGCAGGATGGAAACTACTAAAATTGACTCGAAAAGAACTAGAAAATCTGAATAGATCTACAAAAAGTGAATAGAACAAATTAGTGTGGTAATCAGAATAATGCACCCCCGGAATGTTCGTGTCTTAGTCCCCTGAACCTGTGAATATGTTAGGTTATATGGCAAAAGAGAATTAAGTTTGTACACTGAATTAATGTCCCTAATAAACTGACCTTAAAATAGAGAGATTTTACTGGATGATCTCGATGGACCCAATGTAATCATAAGAGTTGTTAAAAGTGGAAGGAGTGCAAGAGAGGCAGTCAGAATGATGCAGTGTGAGAAGGACTCAACACCGTTGTTAGCTTTGAAGACGGAGGAAAAAGGCCAAAGGCCAGGGAATGTAAGCAACCTGTAGAAGCTAGAAAAGACAAGAGCTGTGATTTGAATATCCCCTCCAAAACTCATATTGAGAGTGCCATACTGACAGTACTAAGAGGTGGGACCTTCAAGAGGTGAGTAGGTCATGAGGGCTCTGTCTCGTGAATGGATTAATGCTGTTGCAGCAGAAGTGGGTTGGTTATTGTGGGAGTGGGCTCCTGATACAAGGATTGGTTGTACCTGACTTCCTCTCTCTGTCTCTCGCTTATGCCTTCTTGCCATGTGATGCCTTCCACCATGTTATGAAGCTGCAAGAAGGCCCTCACCAGATGCCAGCACCATGCTCTTGGACCTTCCAGCCTCCATAACCATGAATCAAATAAACTTCTATTCTTCTTATTTTTTTATTTTATCTTTTCATTTTAACTTCATTGTAATTCATTTAATTTCATTGTAGTTGATTTTCATGTCCCTTTACCCATTCCTCTTTCCCGCCTCCCCTCCCCCCATCATATCTGTTCACTTGTCTTAACAAGTTCAAGGAATTGCTGTGATTGTTGTGTCTTCTTTCCCCACCACACCCTTTATTTATTTATTTATTTATTTGTTTGTTTGTTTGTTTGTTTGTTTGTTTATTTATTTTTAGCTCCCACAAATAAGTGAGAACATGTGGTATTTCTCTTTCTGTGCCTGACTTGAGATAAACTTCTATTATTTTTAAATTACCCAGTCTGTGGTACTCTATTACAGCTGCAGAAAACAGACTAAGACGGCAAGGAATCATATTCTCCCATAAAACCTATCAGGCTGTTGACACCTTAATTTTAGCCCTGTGAAACCTGTGTCAGACTTCTAACTTTCAGAACTGCAACAACAAATTTGTATTGATTTATACCACTAAGTTTGAGGTAATTTGTTATAGCAGCAAAATAATACCAATGACACGTTTTGGTGATGAGAGTGAGGTGCTAATGTAACAAATACCTAAAAGTGTGGAAGTGACTTTTAAATTAGGCAGTGGCCAGAGGCTAGAAAAACTTTAAGAAGCATGACAGAAAAATCAAGATTGTCTTGAACAGACCATTACTACCAATACAGATATTAATGACTCTGCTAGTGAAGCCTCAGAAGGAAATAAGGAAGCCATGGCAGAGAAAACATATATTGCCTTAGAGAGTACCTAAATCATTATTAATAGAGGGTAGGTATACTGAGGGGGAAAACTGTTAAGCAAAAAGGAACTAGGACTTGATGGTCTGGGGAATTCTCAGAATTTCCAGACTGCAAAAGATGCTAAAATTTAAGATATTCACTGTCAGAGAGAAAAAGTTGAATGTGCAGATGCACAAACTTTTGCTAATACCTCAGAACAATCAAAAGTTCAGAGTATTTAGTCATATGTCATAGAAAAGACTCTCTGAGGAGATTAAATATGTGACTAACAAATCCCTTTAGCCATTTCAGGAAAAGCTGAAAATAAAGACAGGATTATCTAAGAAGATTTTGGAGGACCCTCTTGTCTAATGGAGTGATCCCCAGAGTACGTAACATATATTGGAGACCTACAAGGTTTTGAGAATTTTAAATGGAAGCAGAAACACTGCCGTCTTGGACCCAAAAGGACAAATAGAGTACAAAATGAAAGAAGGCTATCAGACACCCCAAGTTCTGCAGTCAGGAAACAGGCTGATAAAATCATTTAGCAGCAAAGATGTGCTACATTTCATGAAAAGGAAAGGATAACTCAGAGGGCAGAGCTGAGAGCCCAGAGAAAGGAACCAAAAGCTACAGAGAATTATTCCTAGGCCTTGAACCCTCATGAAGTTTGCTGACTGAATTTTTAAATTGCTTGAGACCACTGGCTCCTTTTTTCATTCCATTTCTTCCCTTTCTAAACAGGAATGTCCGAAACCACTATCCTATGCCTGTCCCACCATTGCGTTCTGTGAGCAGATAATTTGTTTTCCAAACAGTATGGAGGTTCCTCAAACTACAGATAGAACTGTCATACAATCCAGCAGTCCCACTACTGGGCATATGTCCAAAGGAATGGAAATCAGCATGTCGAAGGTATATCTGCACTCCCATGTTTATCACAGCTCTATTTACAATAGCCAAGAGTTTGAACCAACCTAAATGTCTACGGACAGATGACTGGATAAGGAAAATGTGGTACATATACACAATGCAATACTACTTAGCCATCAAAAAGAATGAAATTCTGCCATTCACAGCAGCACGGATGAACTTAGAAAAAATTATGTTAAGTGAAATAAGCCAGGCACAGAAAGAGAAATGCCACATGTTCTCGCTCATAAGTGAGAGCTAAGATAAATAAATAAATAAATAAATAAATAAATAAATAAATAAATAAATAAATAAATAAATAAATAAATAAATAGAAATAAAGAAAGGATGCAACAATCACAATAATTCATTGAACTTTCACAATGAGAAAACAGAACTGAAGCCACCAGAGGGGGGAAATAGGGAAGGGAAGTGGTGGGTAGCAAGAAATTAGTAAAGGACCACAAAAAATGATTACATTGTGTAAAGTTGAATATCCTGATTTGAGTATCACTAATTGCAGATGGTATTGATATTCAATGCAGTACCCCACAGATATATACAATCAATTACATTTCAATTAAAAAAAAGAAAAGGAAAGGAAAAATATTTGTTTTCCAGTTTCACAGATCCAAAGGTGGAAATAAATTTCATCTCAGGAATGATTATCACCAGAGCCTCACCCATATCTAATTTAAATTATTTAATGATCAGATTTAAGACTTTTGAGCTGCTAAGATTCAGATGAGATTGTGGAGTTTGGGTTGACGCTGTAATGGATTGAGAATTAAAGACATATGTCCACACAAATACTTGTACATGAATATTCAAAGTAACATAATTGATGATAGCTACAATGTGGAAACAATTCAAATGTCCACCAGCTGATAAATGGATAAACAAAATGTGTATATCCATACAATGGAATGTCATTTGGCAATAAAAAGTAATGAAGTTTTGATGCATGCTGCAACGTGGGTGAACTTTGAAAACATGCTAAGTAAAAGAATAAGACACAAAAGGCCACAAGCTGTATAATTCCATTTTTGTTAAATTTCCAAAATATGCAAATATATGGAGACAGAAAGTAGATTACTGGTTGCCAGGGGCTTCAGCAAGAAGAATAAATGTTATGGCTATGGTGTTTCTTTTTGAGGTGATAAAATGTTCCAGAATTAGATAGAAGTCATAGATGTACAACTCTGTGAATATAATAATAAAAAAAAAACATTGAATTATATACTTCAAAGAGTGAGCTTTGTGGTAAGTGAATTATATTTCAATAAAGCTGTTATTTTTAAAAAGTTGTTTCCTATCAAAATCTTCTCAGGTGATAATCATGAAAACTTTTTTTGAGAGTAAAAATTGCATTATACCATATCTTGCTAACACCAACTTCCCCAGTTTTATGGAGAAGGACTAAAAATACCAGATTCCATTTTATTTATTTCTTATAATACTTAAAACCTAGTTTTTAGTTTAATTATGTCATATTCAAAGCCATAAATATTGAGTTTTTCATTTTCATGTATTCATTCAAAAAACATTTGGTGAGTGACTATTGTAAATTAGGCATGGGACCATGCACAAAGATGCAGTAACAGTCTTTGTCTTCAAGGAGGTTCATAGAGGATTTTTAAAAATAAACAGACAATAAATATTAAAATTTGATGAGATTATTATGTGAAACTGCTGTGATCACGTCTTGCCACCTACCTTCATGAACGTGCATATACTCTACCTTCTCTCAGGTTACTGTGGATTACTGCATCTGTTCCCTAAATCCAACTTCATGTTTCATACAAGGCTATTTCTCCAGCAATTATTCCTCTTTCTCTTGCATCATTAATTTTTCCCCTTTACTAGATCATTCCCATCAGCATACAAATCTGCAGATATTTCTCCCATATTAACTTTTTAGAAACTTCTTTTGATCTCACTTCTCTCTTTCAGCTACTGCTCTTTTTCTTTCCTTTACAGCAAAAACACTTGAAATAGTTGTTGGAACTCTGTTCCTTCCAATTCCTCCACTCCAATTTTCTCTTGAATACATGTCAGTTAGGTTTTCACTCCCACTGCCTCACTGAAACTACTCTTTTCAAGGTTGCCAGTGATCCAAACACCATACACTCTAGATTTTATCCCTTTATACCTGCTCCTTCTAAACCTCTTTTGCCGATAAAAGATAATAAGTGTTGGCGAGGATGTAGAGAAAAGGAAACCCTTGAACTATGTTGGTGGGAATGTAAATTAGTACAGTTATTATGGAAAATAGTATGGAGGTTCCTCAAAAAATTTAAAATAGAACTACCATATAATCCAGCAGTCCCACTACTGGATAGACATCCAAAGGAAGTGAAATCAGTATGTTGAAGAGATATCTGCACTGCCATGTTTACTGCAGCACTATTCACAATGGCCAAGATATGGAATCAACATAAGTGTCCATCAAGTGATGAACGAATAAAGAAAATGTGGTGTATGTGCACAGCGGAATATTATTCAGGCTTTGAAAAGAAGAAAATCTTGTCATTTGAAATAACATGGATGAATCTGGAGTACACTATGTTAAATGAAATAAACCAGGCACAAAAAGACAAATACTGCCTGATCTCAGTTATATGTGGAATTTGAAAATTCAAACTCATAGAAGCAGAGAGCAGAATGGTGGTTGTCAGGGACTGGAGATTGGGTGGTTTGGAAAGATGCTGCTCAAAGGATGCAAAGTTTTAATTAGACAGGAGGAATAAATTCAGGAGATCTATTGTACAACATGGTGACTATAGTTAATAAGTGTATTGTACACTTGAAAATAGCAGAGAGTAGATTTTAAGTGTTCTCACAACAAAAAAACTAGTATGTGAGGTGATAGAAATGTTAACTTGATTTAGCTTTTCCACATTGTATACATATATCAAAACATCATGTTGTATACCATAAACATGTACAATTTGTATATGTTAATTTAAAAAATAAATATAATAAAAAAGAAGTCTCTTTGGCTCCAGAGATTTTTATCTTCCCAATCTTGCAACATTGGAAAACCCCAGAGTTTAATCCTTTGTCTTCTTCTATCTACATTTATTCTCTATTTTCTTTCATCCAGACACATGACCGAAAATACATCCTATGCCCCAAATTTATACCTATAATCTGAATTTCTCCCGTGAAGGACAAACCCATATATCCAACCACCTACTTTATATCACCAACGGATGCCTAATAAATATCTCAAAGTCAATATGTCCAAAATAAGCTGGTGAAATTCTCCCCCAAACAACTCCTCCTTCAGTCTTCTGCATCTCATTGAAAGCAATTCTATCCTTCCAGTCACCTAAGCCAAAAGCCTTACCTCCTCTTTTCTTTCACCTCCTGTATCAGGTCTATTTGAAAATCTTATCAGCATTACATTCATAATAAAATACAAGGATTTAAGTACTTATTATCCCCACTGTCTCCACTCTGGTTCTAAGATCATCTCCCTTGTAGATTACTTCAGTAAGCTCCTAACTGGTCTCTCTACTTCAGCCCCTTTTAGACCAGTTTATTTGCAACCCAGACAGATAGTTCCTTCTGAGCTCAGAACCTGCAAAGTGACCCATCTCACTCAAAGTCTTTACTTTGACTTATAAGACCCTACGTGGTGGGGCTGTCCATGACCTCACGTGTCTCATCTGCCACTCTTGCCTTCCTCTGCCTCCAGCCACACTGAACCTCTCAGGCACACTTCCACATGAGGGTCTCAGTCCTTGCAGGACCCTCTGCCCAGATGCTCTTCTCCCATATGCACCTGCACTTTTTTCAGATCTTTATTCAAAATTCATCTTCTCAGTGAGGCCTCCGCCGGCCACCTTATCATACCTCAACATCCTCCAGCAATTTATGTTTTCTTCTCATTTATTTTTCTGCCGTTATCACTATAACTAGATTTTACTCATATATTTATCTTCTATCTCCCTCATTAGACTATAAGCTCCATGGGGGCAGAGATCTTGTCTATTTTGTTCACAGTGTACCCAATGCATAGCTTTGCACAGTCACATGGTGCTCAACAAATAAATTATTGAGTGATTTATAAATGAAGAAGTACAGATAATATGGGGAATAAAAGAGAGAGAGAATGAGGTTATCCCAAGAAAGAAAATATGTATTTTTGGATACAGTTACAATTTGTCTCGCATATTGTGATGAACTCTACAGCAGTCTAAATCTTGCTCATCTTTCAAGCTCCGACTCATGTTTCACCTTTTTCATGAATTCTTCTCTGATAGACCTATTGCTTGGAGATCCTGTCCCTTGCTCATCTCCTAAACCCTTACAGTCAACGTTAATCAGTTACTGCTTAACGACCTGGCGTGGTGTGTTAGCTGTGCGTGTGCACATGCGTGGATATACTCGCAAACTATTTCTCCAACCCGATTGTCATCCTGTTGAGAACATTCCCTCATCTTTTACTTCTCTATATAACCTCTTCCTCATACTGAGAATTCATGTAATTCTGTGTATGTGTTTTACCTGTTTTTAATGGACATGAGGGAGACCAGAGCATCAAGATGTTTTAAAAAGTCAATATTCACCAGTGCTCAGAACCCTGGGCACTCTTGGGGGTCTCCCAGGAGAGATGTCTCTGAATAACAGTGGAAGGTGACAATGCCCAAGATTAGGGATGCAGTATTCCTCTTTTTTTTCCCCCAATCATTATTTTTTTTAATTTGGTGACATATTTTGGTGACATAACATAGATAGAAATTACTTTAACTATTTTTAAGTGTACAGTTCAGTGACATTAAGTACATTCATGTGGTTGTGAACCATCATCACCTTTCTTATATACAGTCAGCCCTCCATATCCACTGGTTCCACACCCACAGATTTAACCAGCCAGAGATCAAAAATATTCAGGGGAAAAAATGGATGGTTGCTGCTGTACTGAACATATACAGACTTTTTCTTCAGTATAACTATTTACATAGCATTTACATTGCATTAGGAATGAGGAGTCTTCAAAAAGTTCATGGAAATGGGTATTATGAAAAAACTGCATGGATTGCAAATAAATTTTGCACCAAAATAAACTCATACTAATTTGTTATAACATGTCTGAACAGGATCTAGTTTGAGGCACTAAGAAGGATAAGATGTCAGTTAGAAAAGAGCCCCTATCAGAGCAACATGAATTCTGCTAAAAATGAAGGAAGAACAAACATCGAATTTATGGTGATGCATGGGGGAAAGAATGGTGAAATCATTTATGCTTTACAAAGTTTACGATGACAGTATCTCAGAGAAATCAGCAGTTTACAAACGGATAACTTGTTTTAAGAAGGGATGAGATAACATTGAAGATGAAGCCCATAGCAGCAGAAAAATCACATCAATTTTTTAGGAAAAAATTAATCTTGTTGGTGCCCTAATTGAAGAGGACTGACGATTAACAGCAGAGACAACAGCCAACCCCATAGACATCTCAACTGGTTTAGCTTACACAATTCTGACTGAGAAATTAAAGTTGAGCACACTTTCTTCTCTATGGGTGCTGTTGCGCCTAGATCCGCTGCAGACGAGAGCAGAGCTTTCAATGGAAATTGCAAACAAGTGGGATTAAGATCCTGAAGCATTTCTTCAAAGAATTGTAACAGGAGGTCAAACATGGCTTTACCAACACAATCCTGGAGGCAAAGAACAATCAAAACCATGGCTACCAAGAGGTGGAAGTCAACGTCAAAGCAACAGCGGGTGGGTCAAGAGCAAAGGTCATGGCAACAGGTTTTTGCGATGCTCAGGGCATTTTCTTTGCTGACTTTCTGGAGGGCCAAAGAAGGATAACATACGCTTATTAGAAGAGTGTTCTGAGAAAGTTAGCCAAAGCCTTAGCAGAAAAATGCCAAGGAAAGCTTCACTGGAGAGTCTTACTCCACCAGGACAATGCTCCTGCTTATTCCTCTCCTCAAACAAGGGCAATTGGGGGAGAGTTTCAGTGGAAATCATTAGGCATCCACCTCACAGTCCTGATTTGGCTCTCTTTGACTGCTTTTTGCTTCCTAATTTTAAAAAAATCTTTAAAGGGCACCCATTTTTCTTCAGTTAATAATGTAAAAAAGACTGTGGCATAGTTAAATTCCCAGGACTCTCAGTTCTTTAAGGATGACCTAAATGGCTGGCATCATTGCTTACAAAAGTGTCTTGAACTTACAGAGTTTGTGTGGAGGAATAAAGTTTCTATTTTCTATTTTTATCTTTGAATTCCATGTTTCCATAAACTGTTTGAAGTCCCCTGTTTTGTAAGTATCTTAGAGATGATTTAAAGTATCCAGGACGATGTGTGTGGGTTATATGCAAAAGCTACATCAATTTTATATGGGAGACTTGAGCATCCTCAGGTTTTGGTATGGTGGGGGGAAAGGGGGGCGTCCTGAAACCAATCCTCCACAAATACCAAGGAAGGATGATCAGCCTTTTTAAATGCCCGTTTCAGAAGCAGGTAAAAGGTTTTCATATTCTGCCTTACTTGGCACAATTACATCAATAGCATCCCCCAAATTGCTGGGATCCCAAGCTGCCCTTAGGGGGTTTTTTTATTTTGTTTTTTGTTTTTTTTAAAGTTCCTCCAGGACTTTAAGGGGCTGTAATTACCAAAAAGGGATCCTGGCACTGTAAATAGCATTGAAAACTAGACAGGAATAGGCAAATATAGAAAAACATCAAAAAATATTCAGTAACAGCAAATTTGGCAAATAACTTTTAAAACTGTTCCAAATAAAACTAAAGAGAACGTCAACTAATTTTATATTACCAAGAAAGCTTCAATGTATCAAAGTTTGTTTTCATTACCCAAAGGTTACTTTATAACTCTATTTATTACAAGTACTTCACAAGTAATTTTGTACAACAGATGTTTCCCCCACATCCTTGTCCATTTAACAGTTGCCTTCTACAAGGAATTGCCTCACTCTATGTTCCTAGTATTTGCATGTCAGATAAACAGAGTAAAGCCACTGAACCATTGTAACCAAACTTTTTACATCTCCAGCATTTATTTCCCTTTAATGATTCTCCTATTTCTTTCCCCGTAAAACATCCTAATATTTAAAAACAAACAAACAAAGAAAGAAAAACCTCATGAATCACCTAGTAACTATATACACATAAGTTCAGAAGAAGACAAGGTGCTGCCTGCATGAAATGAATGTGCAGCACGGTGCACTCCTACTCAGGAGGTCATGCAATGCAGTGCTGCAAAGCAAAGACCAGGAGTCACGAGGGCTGAAGTTTCCATCCTGATTCCTCCATGCACAAGCTGCACGAGTCAGGCAGGACATCAAACCTCTGAACTTATTCAGCTCTAACCACTGTAAGATGGGAGGTAACAGCAGTACTTACTTCACATAACATTTGTAAAGACCAAATGCAATAAATCCATCTATGAGGTTTGTGTAAAGTTGATGCCCTGTGATATTCTAACAAGGAACAGAATTCTGCCAATCATTAAAAGTTAAGAGGTTATTGCAAAATCAACAAGAAATTTAGTATTAAATTCATTACTGAAGTAAGAAATAGTCAACAGAGCAATCATAGAAGGAAACTGCAAACACCTTATGCTAAGTCTGTTCTCATGGACTCTAGTTAGCCTGTTTCATTAACACTGTCTTTCATATCCAAACACTGTCCTGTCCATCAGTTACAGTCACTTGCTGGCTCAGTCACCAAAGCACCCTGTCATCTCTGAACAGGATTCCAACAGCTTCCAGAGCATCAATTCTGTCACTAACACTTATTTCTATCCAACCTACATAAGACTATATTAACTTAACCAGGCTTGAAACATTCTTTTTCTGTTAAGATCAACCTTTAGGCCGGACCTGTCCTCACTCTGGGTTTTTCTGTAGGGTCCACTTCAGGGGCCGTCCCTCCTCCCCACTTTCAGCTGCCTCAGTCAGTGATTCAGTGCATGGTAGACATGCTCAAGAACACACACACAAATGTCTTCCTCAGTTAACAGTCCATTAACTTTGGAGGTGAATTACTCTAGAGGTGTGCTTCTGCTAAATTATAACTGGCACATTCAGGTCAATTTCTCCCCTCTATCTATCCTGACATGCTCCTCTCTCAGGCAATAAGAACTGCCACATCTCTCTCAGAACACCCAATTTGCAGAGACTACCTCAGCCAGGTGACTGCCTGAGCTGCCCAGGTGGGGGAGCATTCCAAGCTCTCTCCCTCGAAGAGCCTACATGCTTTGCTTTTCTTTCATGTGTTTCTTCTATACATCATAAAAACTCATACAGCACTGAAGGTATATCATGGTTGTTTTCCACACAGAGGATGCTCTGAGGCCTTTCAGTGATTTATGTAGAAATGACATGTATGTGTCAGTGTTTGCTAATAATATTTAGGCTCAGTTAACCAGGCCATGCAGGAGACCATGTAAAATTGACTGGACTTGGAAACCAACCAGAAATGGAGATGAGAGAGGTTTTCTGTAAGGATGAGAAGAGTAAGTAGGTAGGTGGTAAGCCTTTATATGAAAAACAAATTTCAGAAGGAGGAACAGGATGGGAGAGGGATTGGAAGGTGGAGAAGAGGGGAAGAGAATGAAATTAATTTTTAATATGTTGTATTTGAGGTATTTGAGATTCCCGTGAAATGAGAATTGGGAACTGAAACTTAAAATAGAGGTAGAGGCTGGAGAAATTGATTTGAGGATGGTCAACATAAGAGGTGGTTGCTGAAGCCAAGGAATTAGTTGAGGTTTATAGAAAAAAAGAGAACAGAGAAAGAAAAGAGAGAGCTAATCAGTGAGACACATTGTCATGCTTCTTTTGTCTGTCTCCTTTTGGGCACAAGTCTATTTACGGAAGGGTGAGTAATTGTCACTAGAGCTTAGATGATGGAAAGACCTGGTATAGCACAAGAAGGGAACTAAAGGGGTGACATTTCAGTTAAGAAAGTCCTTATTTTCTCAGCTTTCTCATTGAAAGGTAAGCCATTGTTTTAAAACCCACTAGAAATTTAGTAGTAAATTAATTCCTGAAATAAGAAACAGTCAGCATAGCAATTGCAGAGGGAGATTTCAAGCACTTCATGCTAAGTCTACTCTCATACCCAATAAAGTACTCAAGTTCTGCTGTAACTATTCGTATCACCAATGCCCCCATAAACTTATTTTATTCACATTGGAAAAGGAAGCCTTGTAATCTACTACACAGATCTAGAAAACAAAAATCTAATCTCACTTTAGTTTTTGGTTTATCTGTGGTTAGACAATAAAAATCCAATTTTTTTTCCTATAAGATCACAGAAAAGTCTACATAGGATTGTGCATGAAAGCACTGATGTGTTCAATCAAAATCATTATCTTCCCCATAATAACAAAATTTGGATTGGATAGTTTAACTATAACTTTAACGTTATTCAGTTGTACTCAATATTAGCAACAAGGAACTTGATTTCTATTTGCTCTATACCAACCATTCTGTGGATTTCTAGAATATGATAGTCTTATATCTAGATTTAAAATGTACTTGTACTGCACAATGAAAATCACAGATTATTAATTCAATTCCTGCTCAACACTCAAGGATCTCCTAATGGGACCCTTTGCCAAGCCCTAAGAGCCCTTGGTAGAGTCTCACTGAAAATTGCTATTCTGTGCATCTATCTGCTTTTGCTAACATGACTACAAGAGAAAAGAAGAGAATAAAATACAGGTGTCCAGTATTATCGCCAATGACTTTATAAATTTATTTTAGTCACACTGGAAAATGAAGCCTCAATTAGGCTTAAGCCTTTATCTATTTAATAGAGTTAAATAAATAAAGTTGCTCTCCCTTCTGCTTCCTCTTCTGTCCTTGAATCTGACCCACTCACACTCAGACTTTCCTGCTGGGCTGGTGTGTTAGTTATATTATAGGCTAAGCCGCTTAGCATGGGACTCCCCAACACAACGATGTAGAGGATTTTTCTCTCTCCCATAACAACCTGAGATGATGGACAGTCCTGGGGGTCAGCAGCTCTCCTCCTGGAGATCATTCAGGGACCTGACTTAAAACATAAATACATTCGTGCATAAAAAAAGCAATTTAGCACTGAGTTCTGTTTTGCCCTTATTGAAAATCTGATGATTTCAACTAAAAAAGACTTAGATTTCAAATTAATATCATACAAATGCAATTATTCTCGAAGCATCCTATTTGGAAATCCCTATATTTTGCACAACAATGCCAGGCTACCCACAGTTGCCGAGACTTTCACCACCAACAATGGCCGGAATCAAGTGTAATAGGACCAGACGCAGCAAACAAATTAAAATGTGTGTCTTTGTCCAATGATACTGTTTCGAGGAGTGTAAGTGACATGGCAATTAATGTCTGTGAACAGCTGGTTTTAAAGATTAAAGAAAGTGATTATTTTTGCCCTGCCAGTGGACAGATCCACCTAAATGTGCTGAGATGTTGACATTTAAAGCTGCATTTCCGTGAAGTACTTTAAAAGCATGCTGTTTAGAAAAATTTAGCTCAATTTTACAATGGAAGACCATTGTGAAGTATTTCAAGAGACAACCCAGAATTTCAATATACCAACCAGGAATTGTGTCTTGATATTTATATGGTTTGGAGCCAAATCACAGACTTATCAAAGCCAGAAATTGTTTGATTACAAAGAATGATTTATATCCTTATTGGGCTTTAAGGGAGGCAGAGAAGGAGAGAGAGCAGGTTTCCCAGTATTTGGAGGACCATCATCAGTTTTAACAGGAGTGATCCCAAACGGCTGTGTGACAAGCGAGTCCCAAGGCCATGAGTACAAAGTATACCCAAAGTCCAAGTATCAATATCTCTTTAAACCAAAACGCATCCACTAGAAAATTGGCATGGTGAGCTCTAATGACCAAACCCATCATAGCAGAGCCACAATATCCCCAGGGGAAGCATCCTCTGACCTTCTAGATCTTAGGAATATTCTAGAACAGTAGCACAGAACTAGCAAGGGACTGTGTTTTGAAGAAAACAAAACTCACTAGGTAATGATACCCCTCTCACTCCAAGAGATCCACTCCTTGGGAAATAAGGCGAGTTTACTCACAGAACAAATATTTATTGAGGTCCTTCTTTCACAGCTCAGATACTCACATCCAAATGACAGTTTCACGATATCCTGGACTCCAGTTTGCACTTTAGCAAATCTACAAATTGGGGAGTTGCTTCCACACCGTCCATAGAAAAATGTGAAATCTGCCAATGCCCATATCATACTTTAATACACACAAACATTTATAAAAGTTTTTATAAAAGAGGTGTCTATACACTCTAAGCTTTCCTGAATTTTATTTCTTATTTGGAAAAATATGACAAATACATTGCCCTGGGGCCAATGAAGACCTAATTTCAGACAGTACACCTGACCTTAACCCACTTTCTTGCCTGGACATCTGCTTTTTCAGTTTTTGTTTTCTGTTTGTTTGTTTGTTGGTTTTTGCATCAAATAACCTTTGCTTCTCTTCCTTTTTATTAATTTTTATTTTTAGTGTTTTTATTTTATTTTAATTTTTTTAAGACATATTTATTTTTTAATTGACACATATGGATTGTACATATTTATGTGGTACAGAGCTATATTTCAATACATGTATACAATGTACAATGATCAAATCATGGTGATTAGCATATTCATCATCATGAAAATTTATCATTTCTTTGTGATGAGAACATTTCATCTCCTCTCTTCCAGTCACTTGTAAACATAACATAAATTACTGTTAATTATAGATGTCTAGCACTACTGTGTACCACTACAACTTATTTTTCCTATCTAGCTGTAATCTTGTGTCCATTAACCAACCTCTGTCCCTATTTCTCTTCCCTCTCCCCATCCCTGCCTCTAGTAACCACACTTCTACTCTCTACTTCTAAAAGTTTCACTTTTTCTTTTCCCTTTTATTTATTTATTTATTTATTTATTTTGCTTCTCTTCTTAATAGAGACATGTTTATCCCAGTATCTCAGGGGCCCAATAATAAATCCATAGGTTCTCTACTCCACAGAAGACCTAGGAGATCCCAGGAGACCTAGACCCATTTGAAAATAAATTTTCTGATATCCACAAACTTTTTAAGAAAAAACTTTTCAAGAAAAAAGTTATCTTAAAACTTTTTAAGAAAAACTAGCCAATTAGGCCCCTCTTATGACCTTCTCTATATAAGAAACAGCTAAAGAAATGCAGGTAAGTATGTGAAGTGGATTAGTTAGAAATTAGGTCTTTGAGATAATGTCTTGACCTTGATCATGAAGAAAGTGTCAGGGCAATACCTCCAACAAACGTGGGAACAACACCTCTTTATTATAAGGCTAGAACTGAGAAAAGACATGAATAGGTAGAGAAACAACAAGGTAGTTCATGCTCCTTAATTTCAAGCAAAGGAATTCAGATTTGATCAAATGGTAAATTCTTAAGTAGAAGAATAGCAGACTAATAAAAATATGGCAAAATTTATCCTATTAACAAAAACCACAAGAAGACGAACTAAAAGGAGACTGATCTACAATGTTGTCTCACTAATTTGAATACACAGTGATGAAGGACAGAATAAGGTCTATAGCTGTGGAAACAATGAGAAAAGAACCATTCTAAGAGATACTGTTGATAGTGATTCTCCAGGACCTGCAAACTGATCAGATAGGAACCCAAAGCAGGGACTATCATCAAAATACAGCAACTCCAAAATGTTGATACAGGAGCACACTGAAGAATTATATACAAAAGGAGGTTAAGCAGAAGCCCCCTCCACACAGAAACAGGCAAGAGAGCATGCCCAGAGTACTAAGGCAGGAGCTGAGGGTGGCACCCCAACCACCTGGATGAAGGCAACAGAGCACACCCAGGGTCCTAAGGTAGGAGCCAAGGCCAGCATCAGGCAAGGGGCACACCAAAAACACCATTTCCATGCAGGTGGCCCACCACAGCCACCACCATAGCCACAGCTGCTGCAAAAGTGGTGGGCACCACAGCAGTAACCACAGCTAACATGCAGGCAGCCCACCAGACACTCGACTGCATTGACACAAGGAGAGTCACCAGCAGAGACCAGATAAAGCAGGGGATATCTCTCTACTTAAAAACCACTCCAGAGTAACAGAAGAACCAAGTGCTCTAGCAGATGACTAGACATCAACATAGATATACTAGAAATACAAAAACCCCAAAATATATGACACCCCAGAAAGAATATAGTAATTCTCAAATACCAGACCCTATACAGCATGAAACCCTTGAAATAACTGCAAAGGAATTCTGAGCAACAATCTTAAGGAAACTCACTGAGATACAAGAAGACTCAGACAACATAAAGAAAAAAGAAAATCCAGAAGATGAAGGAAGAAATTTACAAAGAGATTAATACCTTAAAAAAGAATGTAGCAGAACTCATGGAACTGAAAGATTCACTCAACGAATAAAAAACACAGCCAACAACTTGAGCAGCAGGCTAGAACAAGCAGAAGAAACAATTTCTGATCTTGAAGATAGCCTTTTCAAAATAACTCAGGTGGACCAAAAAAAAAAAAAAGGAAAAAATAATTTTAAAAAAATGAAGAAAATCTAAGAGAGCTAGTGGACATCCATAAGTGCACAAATATTCAAATCATGGGTGTTCCAGAAGGGGAGGAGACAGGAAAAGGCATGGAAAACTTATTTACCAAAGTAATAATGGAAAACTTCCCAGGTATAGGAGACATGGACCTTCTGATACAGGGGGCTCTAAGATCCTTAAACAGATTTAACCCATAAAGATCCTCTCCAAGACACATTATATTAAAACTGGCAAAGCTCAAAGACAAAGAGAGAATCTTAAAAGAAGCAAGAGGAAAGCATCAGTTGCCTATAAGGGAGCCTCTGTCAGACTAACAGCAGACTTCTCAACAGAAACTCTGCAGGCCAGAAGAAAATGGGAAGATGTATTCAAAATACTAAAAGAAAAAAAACTGCCAGTCAAGAATACTATACCCAGCAAGGTTATCCTTCAGAAATGAGGGGAAAATAGTGTATTTTCCAGACAAACAAAAACTGCAGGAGTTCACCACCACACAACCAGCCCTGCAAGAAATCCTTAAGGAAGTCCTGCATCTGGAATCTGCAAAACAATAATCACTACCATGAATACACAAGAAAGAACAAAACCCACTAGTAGAACAAAAATGCAAACAAGCAAGAGAAAGAAACTAAATCTTGCCACCACAAAAAAACCATGATGTCAATATAATAATGTCCCTGCTTTATCTCCGACTTTAGTAATTTCAGTCTTCTCTCTTTTTCTTGGTCAGTCTAGATAAAGGTTTGTAAATTTTGTTGATCTTTTTAAAGAATCAATTTTTGGTTTTGTTGATTTTCTCTATTGTTTTTTAATTCCCTATTTCACATATTTCTGTTATAATCTTTGTTATTTCCTACTTATACTTGCTTTTGGTTTAGTTTGCTCTACTTTTTCTATTTTCTTAAGGTAGCAGTTTACATTACTCATTTGAGATTTTTCTTATTTTTAATGTAGGTGTTTGCAAGCATAAATTTTCCTCTAAGCACTGCATGAGCCCTGTATCCTATAAATTTTGGTATGTTGTGCTTTGAATTTTATCTCAAAGTACTCTCTGATTTCCCTGTAATTTTTCTATTTACCCGTTGTTTATTTAGGAGAGTGTTGTTTAATTTCTACACATTTGTGAATTTTCTAAATTTCCTTCTGTTATTGTGGTCAGAGAACATATTTTCTATGATCTTAGTCTTCTTAAATGTATTAAGACTTTTTTTGTGGCCAAAAAAAGTATATGTGTGTGTGTGTATGTGTGTGTGTGTGTGTATGTGTGTGTGTGTGTGTGTATGTACATATATATATGCGTGTGTGTGTATATAAAGTCTTTTGATATATGAACATGACACATCTCTCCATTTTTTTAAGTCTTCTTTAATTTCTTTGAACAATGTTTATTGTTTTCAGTGTCGACGTACTGCACTTTCTTTGTTGCATTTATTCATAAGTATTGCACTCCTTCTAATGCTATTGTAAATGGAATTGTTCCCTTAGTTTCATTTTCAGATTGTTCATTGCTAGTATACAGAAACAAAATTAATTTTTGTAACAAAAATAAAGATTTCAGAAGCTAAAACAAACAAAATGAGGTTGAACCAGATAATCTCTAAGGTCTGTTCCAACTCCTACTGTTATGATCCCCAAAAAAGATGCATGAAGTGGATGAAGACCTCACATTTTTAAAAAACATGTCATCAAACTTTCTTAATTCTAAAACTATTTATTGGGCACAAACTAGTTACCAAGCACTGTCCAAAGCCTTGAAAATACAATGGTGAACAAGAAAGGTCCTTGTCTTATAGGGCCTACATTCTAAAGGGGGTGCACACAAAAAATAACCACTGAAGGGCTTGAACAGAGATCAGTACAATCCAACTGATATTTAAAGAAGGTCACTTTTCTGCCCTGTAGAGAATGGGTAAAATGGATCAATAGCTGAAGAAGTAAGACTCATTTGAAGGCAGTTAGGAAGATGAAGGTGGTCACATTGGAGGTATAATGAAGAGATAAATCTTAAAAGATATTTATAGATAAAGTTTCTGATGGAACTGTATATGGCCAGTGAGGATAATTGTGGAATCTTGGATAATTGCTATGTTTGTGGCTGGAGTAATCAGAGCAATAAGATGCTCTTATGGAAAATTTGGGAGAGAAGAAGGGGAATGAAAGTTTAAGGGGAAAGCAAAACTCCTATGGAAAACCTTACTGTTGAAGAAGGTATTATTGACTGGAAATGTAAGAAAAAGTGTGTCAATTCATCTGTCAATGGACATTCAGGTTGTTTACATATCTTGATTATTGTGAATAATGCTACAATGAACACGGGGATACAAATGTTCTTCAAGATCCTAATTTTCATTCTTTTGGATAAATACTCAGAAGCTGGATTGCTGGATCACATTGTAATTCTATTTTTAATTTTGGTATATACATGCAGTGGAATATTAGCCATAAAAAAAAGAAGGAAAATCTGTCATATATGACAACATGGATGGACCTTGAGGACTAATGTTAAATGAAATAAGGCAGTCACAAAAGGGCAAATACTGCATGATTCCATTTATATGAGGTATCTAAAGTAGTCAAACTCATAAAAGCAGAGAGTAAAATGGTGGTTGCAGGGGCTGGGGGGAAGGGGAAATAGAGAGTTACTGTTCAATGAATGTAAAACTTCAGTTTTGCAAGATGAGTAATTCTAGAGATCTGCTGTCCAACTCTGTGCTTATAATTAGTAATATTATATTGTACACATAAAAATGGACAAAGGACCTAAATATACATTTCTCTAAAAAAGACATACAAATGGCCAACAGGTGTATGAAAAAATTCAACATCCCTAATCATCAGAGAAATGTAAATTAAAACCACAATGAGATATCATCTCGCATCGTTAGAATGGCTATTATCAAAAAGAGGGGAAAACAGAGGTTCTCATAGATGTAGAGAGTGGAATAATGGTTACCAGAGGCCAGGAAGGGAAAGAGGAGAGGCGAAAAGGGAAGAGGTGGATGGATGGGTACAGAATACAAAGTTACAGGTAGAAAGGAAGAATAAGTTCTAGACTGCCTATAGCTAATAATATTATATGGTATATTTCTAAATGGCTAGAAAAGAGGATCTTGCCCATAATCACAACAAAGATAAATGTTTAGGTGATGGATATGCTACCTACCCTAAGTGAATCATTGCACAATATATGCATGTACTGAAACAACACGCTGTACCCCACAAATATGCACAATTAAAAATAAATTAAAATTTTAAAGAATAAAAAATAAATAAAAGATAAAGTCTATTAAAAAAAAATACAAAAAGTAAAAGAAACGCTACATTGCTGATGATCTTCATGGCCCAGAGACTGATACTCTGTGAAGAAGACATGATACTAGCATATGATTCAGAAGGATCAGACACGGTTGTGGAGTCATTGCAGGAATATTTTAGTCAATTTATTGGATTTATATTTTTCTTCTTATAAATGTAGATAAAAGTTGTAAATGGTTAAAAAATGTACATCCAAGTATTTTTAAAAAGAAAAAGGAGAGGTGTGTCAAGTGTGAAGTATTGGAGTGTGCCACAGGGGTTTGCAGTTGTAGGGGACTCATCATTCCAGGGGAGATATAAATATTTGCGGCTTCATCTACTGGCTTTTTGAGCATCTAAGTGCAAGTATTTGGGGTTTCAATGGGCAGGGAGCAAGTGAAGCTTACAGACTACAACAGAGTAGATTATTTCATATGCAAGTCAGAAAAAAATTACAAAATATTTACCCTTCATCAAGTAGCTTATTAGCACTGCCACACCATATCGCTGACAGTGAGGAGTCTAGGCAGGGATGTTCTTTACCATCTTAGGGCCACAGGCAAGACTCAAAGGCAAACAGAAATGTTTGAGGGGGAAAAACTAAGTGACTTCACTGTAATATGTGAGCCTGAATGGCAAAGTCAATATCCTGTCTCAAAAGCTCATGTAATAGAAAATCTTTATTTACAATATTGGTTTCTATTATCATTGCATTAATTGGTATCTTAAAGTCAACATCTCTACCTTAATCCTTATTTAAAAACATCCAGTCCTGAAATACTATTGATGGTAGCTGGAAGCAGCTAACCAATATTGTAGGGATTCTTTTGACATGGAAAATCAGAACTTGGCAGATAAATGGACTTTCTGTCTTGTCTCTCAAATCAATAGGTCAGTTAGTTCTGGCTCTAAGTATTCAATATATATTTAACCTAAAAATAATAAACTCTTGTAACCTAGTTCTACGAATCTCTCTAAGTTAGTAAGCTACATCTATAAGTTATTGAAAAAACTGAAAAATAAGTGACAGGACAATTCGATAGTGAAAAGGCAGGGAATCATTCTCATACAGGATCTTAGAGACGTCTCTGGTTCATTCTTCACTAAGTCTTATAGATTCTACCCTGTAGTAACTCTCAAATGTTTCCTCTCTTCTCTTCTTACCCATTGCCACTCTCGTCATCTCACCCTTCAATGCAGCAGTCCCTAAACTCTCTAATACTATTTAATTAATTCATTCAACATATATTAATTGAGCAGCTATTTATGTGGCAGAAACTATTCTCGGTACTTGAAAACCAAGCAGATGAAACTTCCTATCCTCAAGAAGTTTACATTCTGCTGGGAGGAGACATACAAACAAGGAACACTGTGAAGTAAATAAATTAGTATGTTAGAAGGTAATAAGTGCTATGAAAAAACAAAAAGACAAAGTAAGGAAAGGAGGGTCCATATGGGAGTGTGGGAGGATACGTTACAGTCTTAGGTAATCTGGCCAGGAAGTCCTCACGGAGAAGGGAAGAGCTTGGCCAGTAGATATCTGTGGGAACAGCATTCCGGGCAGAGGGAACAGCCAGAGCAAAAGCCCAAACACAGGAGTACGCCTGGTATACCCCAGCAAGAGCAAGAAGGTCCTTGTTGGCTAACATAGATGAGTGAAAGGTAAAATAATACAAATGAGGTCAGTTTCTTTTCCTTTTCCTATCCTCAAAGTCTGCCCATACCCCACCTTCTCCACAGCCAGATTATCTAAGATTTTTATCATTATATCACATTGGCTCATCCTCATCAATATCTTTCTAGTGTCTTTTCTGACTCATTTCATACTCCAATCATTACTTATCGAAATTGCTGAAATAGGTCTTGTCTATTCACCAATCCACTGGTTTTCTGACTGTGTCCTTGTGGATTCCAGGAATTCCAAAAGTGACTCAGGAGTTGGTCACCTTACAGAATTAAGGGGAACACACTTGTCACCATGATATATCAAAGAATGTTTTCCAAAATGGGGTTGTCTCTCTGGGTGATAGGATTTCAGGTGATTTTTACGTTCTTTTAGACATTTTTGCATTGCTTACGTTTTCTTTTTTAAAGTGTATGCTACATTTATAATAAATAATACTATAATAATTTTTATAATAAAAGGTTAACATAAAGCTCTTTCATGGGGGAGCTCCTTCCCCTGCTTATTTATTGGTATGGGGAAATACATTACATTGTTAACTGAAGAAGCAGTCTGTAAAATGATGCCATGTCTGCCCTTAGAGAAGAGAGACTCTAAGACATACATGATGTTAGTGATGGTTTTCTCTGGACACTATGATAACAGATGACTTTTCCTTTGTATTTTTATACACTGTCGTATATTTTATGCATTGAATATATATTACTCCTATAGTTTCTAAAAAACATCAATGTTTTTAAATGTTCCATATGTTTTAGAAAAACTAGTACTGGTATATATACACAATGGAATACTATTCAGCTATAAGAAGAAATGATATCCTATCATTTGCAGCAACTTGGATGGAACTGGAAACCATAATATGTGAAGTAAGTCAGACAGGAAGACAAATACTGCATCATCTCATTCATATATGGATTCTAAAAAAAAAAAAAAAAAAGGTGGTTCTCATAGAAGTAGAGAGTAGAATAATGGAGGGGAAGAGCATCAAGGTGGGGAAAGAGAAGTGGTGGCAGACCAACAGGTACAAAACTATGCCATCTACCCTAAGTGAATCATTGTGCAGTACATGCATGTATTGAAATAATACACTGTACTCCACATATATGTACAAGTAAATATTAACATTAAAAAAAATAGCACTAAAAAACTAAATAAGGGGCAGTGGGGGGCCAAGGGCCTCAGCCACACACCCCTGACAACAGCAACCAGCCCAGCGATGACCACCAAGCCGCCACAGGAAGCGCCCCGGGCTCCCTTCTGGAACGAGGGGTGTGCCACAGGCCTCGACCAAGCCCCCACTCCTTTTTAGTCCTCTCACCCTATTTCCTTTCCACTTCCCCTCTACCTCCCTGCCAACTGCTCCACAACAACATCTTAGAACGTAAAAAATAATAATAATAGAGAAGTTTCTTTTTAAAAAACTGAGTAGTATTACATATTTATATTCAAACTACCTTTCTTGATGCCTACTACTACCTTACTGACTGATTGGCCACATCGAGAACCTCGGGAAAAGAAGACAACATTCATGCAATCCTTTCTTGTTTGTGCAGCCCTAAGATAAGTGAAAATGACTGAAAAAAATCACACTGGAGAGACTGAATAGGAAGTCGACCATTCTTTTAAACAGCAATATGGATAAGGGCTGGAACCATAACACCCACTTGGGAATTCTCATAGCATTTTTGTTCAGATTCCCCACAATAAAAATATTCTCTTTTTGTCTCAGCTGTTTAATAACTGCCCTGTAACTTACATTTCTTAGACCTGGGAGCTCATTTTTCCTCATATTGAAATAAGTGTGTTATTTCAACCTCTCACCTGGGAATTGAATTCACTCGCTCACATCCTAATTGTAAAGGGTTAACCCATGGACCCTACCTTGCACTTGCTCCTAGATATCCTGACCAGAAAAGCTCTCCTCAATGAGCCCTCAGTGTCTTTATTTTATATCTCAGCCATCTTCCCAGTCAATGAGCCTCCCTAAAAGATTAATGTAGTTTGAACTTTTATAGAGGAATATCATTTGAGCTCTGTCATATTTAGCACAAATGGTGCTTCAGTCACAGCTCAGTAATATTCCAGCATATTATTTCCAAGGCATTTGAGAGTTTAAAGAATTATTGAAGGGCACGCTGTACTTATTTGGTAATAAGGCAGAGAGCACTGCCGTCTACATATGATTTCAACAAATGGAATCTCTGCTAATTTCATTGCACGTAGCAAAATAGTTGTGATAATAACCCAGGTAAAATATCCCACTAGAGGAAACAGATGAGGTACATTTTTTATAAGACCTCCAAGAAGTATTGAAGAGGAAGTTCTAGGAGTTAAGGGCAAGATGCTGGGAAATCATCTTCTCACATTGAACCCGTACCCTTGACGCTGTGGTATGTCAGCCCTGGGAGTGAGACCTCAGCCTTCACTTGCCATTCGTTGTCTGCAGAAGCTGCTGAGCTACACAGGCACCAAGTGGCATAATTGGGACATTACAGCCACATAAGCATAATAAAGGAGTTAATGTCATTTAGGGGAAAACTGTAACATAGCAAAGCCCAGATACAAATTTTTTGTTGAAAAAATTCCCTATTATGTTACAGCTTTGTTAAGAGCATAGGTAAGACTGGTTTGATGAAAAAAAAAATTTTTTTGATTTGACAGATATGCTTTACAGAAAAAAAAAGGTCTTGCTCACTGTCAGGTGTCACTACCTAGTAGTTTGAAGGTTTCTGGATGTGTGCTAATCAGAAAGAAAGAGGGACACCTGCTGTCATGAAAGGTCCTTTGCATATATGTTGCTCCAACTCTATCTCAGGCACTGGTCTTAACTTCTTTATTGAACTATCCATTCTCAGCAGTTACAGCGTTTATATCTCCTAGTTATGCCAATCCTGAGAAGAGAGATTGATCTCATATTCTCTTTCTAGATCAAGGAAGCCATAATTTTGCCATTTAGGGAACTAGCTTATTTGAAATACATTACAGTTTCTTCTGCTTATTAAAGTTATTCTCTGATATTAGAATTAATTTACTGAAACATTTTGAGAATACTCAGTTATTTGTACTAGTTTGAGAAAATCCAACTCTTAACTCAGAGAGCGAACGGTTCCACTCCTGTCTTCTCCCATTGCTTCCTAACAGCTAAAAGGCCCTATATCCATCTGCTCTGGCTTTGCTTATAGGGACCAAAGGAATGTCAGCCTTTTAGGAGAATTCTCTTGGAATATTTTGTGGACAACATCTATATGTTATTTATTAAGGGAATGTGGACTTATTTCAGCAACATTTTGCATCTCCCAACTTGGAGAAAGTACTTGGAAAATGTAGTCAAAACTACAGGTAGCACATAAAGATCCTTAAAGTTTACACTAGATATAAACTAAATGAAAACCATAAAAAGTATACAAATGCCAAAAATGTTTCATCTGACTACTGCTGAAGTGACGATATGCCAAAATCCTTAAAAGCATAAATATATGCTTTTTGCAGATTTTTTTTAATGCAGAGATTGTATTATATAGTATTTAGTATCTTGTACATAAGACCAGGGTTTTTTCCAGTAATCTTTCTCTCCCCTCAGTATCCTGTTGACTTCAACCAACAAACACATTCTGTTTCCTTGCCTGTTATTATTCAGGGATGACCAGGGGCCTTTATAAGATCCAGTAAACATGAAATACGAGTACAGAATATTGGTTAGGACATGTTCTCTTTCCCACCAGATATAAATGATAAAAGCACGCGGTGCTAAGAGGTATTGGATGTCATCTTGCAACCACTAGGAGGAACTAGACTTGAGACAAAGTTGACACCTTAGAAGGCAAGGTGGAGAGAAGGAAAAACTGGCCCTTGATAACATTATCGAGCCTCTAAACCAGGCCTGACTTAGCTTTGTTTTTTGGCGACATAACCTAATCAACCTCTTTTAATGATATGGTAGTTTGAGATAGGTTTTCATTATTTGCAACAACAAAAAAAAGTAATAACTGACACACAAATCCAGGAAAAAAATGATTGAATTGTATCTATTTAAAAACTAACTCAAGCACGTTGTCAGAAACAAGCATTTTTTGGCTATCATTTTATATAGTACTCATCACCAGGCCACCTAGGCTCTGTGACAAATGAGCAATTGTGATAATTTAGAACAAAACACCATACTATTTCTTGGGTTCTGTCTACAAAAGACCTTTTTTATTTTTTTTTATTTTTTCTCTCTAGACAAAACTGGAACTGAGGATTGGATGCAATCTTCTCTTTCATTCAGGGCCCAGATGGCAGACTGCAAGAACTTAATTTCTAGTCTCTTGGTAGAAATTTGAGGACTGTCAGCTCTTAAGATTATAAGTAATCCAGTCAAGTAACTATAGGCACTGTAGGTTTGGGAATTGTGCTGTCTTCAGTTTTGTTGCTTTACTTTGTTTTTAATAATTGTAACATATCTTAATATTCATAAGCTGTCCTGGGAGAAAATCAGCAGGGTACTCCCCTGGGTCTGACAACACGGATTTGTTTACAGGCCAAGGATCCCCAAGGATCTAACTTGGAGCAGCTGGAGCTTCTGAGGACTGGCGTGATGGGGCTCAGCAGGCATTTGGGAATATTTAGGCAGTTGTGCCAGGAGATGCTTCCTTAAAGGAGGTTTGGCAATAGCAGAATGATGATATGTGACAAAGGCAGACTGGGACAGAAAGGAATTTAGGCTTGAGAATGCTTTTAAAGCTCACAGATTCAATACATCACAGAGTTTCAGAGAGAAGAGGTGTGTGGTAGCAGGCAAGATTCTAAGATGGAGATGGCCCCCAAGATTTCCCACCTCCTGCCCCCACTTCCATACATACCCTGCATAATCTTCAGTACTGTGAATATGATGGATTTTTCTCCCATGATTCAATTACGTTATATGGCACAGGTGACTACAAGAAAGGAAGATTGTCAAGACGTACATAAGCTAGTGACCTGAAAGCTTTAAAAGCTGGGAGTTTTCTCTGGCTGGTGACAGAAGAGGAAATCAGAGATTTGTAGCACAAGAAGTATTCAGTTTAGCATTGTGGGCCTGAAGATGGAGGGGGCCACATGGCAAGGAGTGTGGGTAGAATCTAGTTGCTGAGAGTAGGCCCCAGCTGACAACCAGCAAGGAAATGAAAATCTTGGTCCTATAACTACAAACAACTGAATTCTGCCAACAACAAGCATGAGCTAAGCAGTTGATTTTTCCCCAGAGCCTCCAGACAAGAAGTCAGCCCAGCTGACACCTTGATTTTGGTCTTATGCTTTGTTTTGTAAGAATCTGTCAAAGTCTTCCAAAGTGGCTGTACCATTTTGCATTCTCACCAGCAGTGAATAAGAGTTCCTGTTACTTCATATCCTTACCAGCATTTGGTTTTGTCAGAGTTCTGGATTTTGGCTACTCTAATAGGTGTATAGTGGTATCTCATTTAATTTGCATTTCCCTAGTCATATATGCTATATCGCATCTCTTCATAGGTTTATTTGCCATCTGTATGTCTTCTTTAGAGAGGTGTGTATTCAGATCTTTTGTCCACTTTTAATTGGGTTGTTTAATCAGGTTGTTTAATTGAATTGTTGAGATTTAAGAGAACTTTGTATATTGTGGATAACAGTCCTTTATCACGTATGTCTTTTGCAAATATTTTCACACCGTCTGTGGCTTGTCTACTCACTTGTGGCTTGTCTTCTCTTGACAATGTCATTTGCAGAGCAGAAATTTTTCATTTTAATGAAGTCCAGCTCATCAACCCTTTCTTTCACGGATTGTGCCTTTGGTGTCGTATCTGAAAAGGCATTGCCAAACCCAAGGTCATCAAGATTTTTTTCCTATGTTATCTTTAGTAGTTTTATGGTTTTGTGTTTTACATTTAGGTATATGATCCATTTAGAGTTAATTTTTATGAAGGAGGACACAAGGTCTGCATCTAGACTCACGTGTGTGTGTGTGTGTATACATATATATATATTTTTTTTTTTGTATGTGGAGATACAGTTGTTCTGCCACCCTTTGTTGAAACACAAAAAGTTTTTCATTTTCCTACCAACTTCTAATAGGAGCTGTCTTCTAGTAAGTTAACGTACCTTTGTTTTTAACAATAATAATAAATCTCCCTAAAATCTGATGCAGGCATGTCACATAAAGACTGAGCAATGGTGTTGCTTTTTATTCATTCCTCTCACAACTGTCTATGAGCTGAATTAGTGGGGTGACCTCATTTTATGAGAAGAGCTAACACATAGAAAGAGAGAAAATTACCTTGCTCACCCACAAAACCCACAGTAGAGAAAGAAATCATATTTACTGTCTCTAACTGTTGCCTGTTCACCTGGCGCATTGCTAGGGCTAGGTCTCACAGATCCTTCAAGCCCAGTGTACAGACTGGGTCACAAACCCTTCACTCTCAGGTCTATGAGTAGGTAATAGGAAAAGATCGTGGGAGCTCTGGGTAAAAAATTAATAGGCTTTATTTAGAGCTAGGAGCAGCCACCCTAGTGGCCTCCCGGAGCATCCCGAGAAACCCCATGTTATCAGAGCTGTTAGTCCTTTATACTTAGGTCCATAACCCAGGACACCTGGATGCCCATATGCAATTACATTAGATAATAACCAAGGAACACCTGGGCACACGAGGATATTTACAGCAAATGCTGGGCAAGATTCTGAACATCTGAGGAGCCCTGACCATTTGCCTATATTTTCCCCACACCTGGGTATCTGATGTGTGAGGATCACCCATTTTTACTGTTATTCATAAAGCAACAAAGAGGATTCATGCTGGATTCTCTTGAATAAGAAAATGTCTAAGGATTTCAGTTTTCAAAAGTGATCTCTCATATTATAAGACAACTGTGAGGAGAAAACCTGAGTTACCAATCACAAAGAGTATGAAAACCACTCCTATCAGGGAGACATCTCATGGTTTCAGCCCTTGTATAATAAAAGTAAAAATACTAACCTTGTTCTCTTTCCTCCCGCTGGCAGTAATGCTAACAAACATTCTAAATTGTGAGACTGAATTAAAGGTGAAGGGAAACAGGTGCATACCTTAAAATGTTATGCTCATTTATCTGCAAATGATTCTTCAGGAAAGTTATAACAAAATATAATTCTGGGATGGGAAGTTGATAGCTCTTTGGATCAGAACAAATATGAATAATCTCAGAAGCAAAGAAAAGATGCTTATATCAAACTCCAGTGGTCCTAACTTAAATACCACCCTTCCTAACTGAAGACAACACTACTGATTTTTGTGATTATTTTATTTGTGCATGGCTGAAAAAAAAAATTGTATGACAAACTCATTGATTCCTCAAAAGAACATTCTAGGACTTGTGCGACTGTGTACAGACCTGTTTTTAACTTTGCAGTTTAGCCTTCCTGTTGGCTTGCGTCATTTGCTGGCTGCTCCAGCTGCTCTGAATCAATGCTCTGTGGCACATGAGTTCCCAGGCAGCCAAGCATCTAACACTGTGCTCCCGACAGCTTTCCATGTGGTTCCAAAGCACTCGGTTCAATCTTACATTGTTTTCCAACAAGTTGTTTATACGTTAACTCTAACAACTGCATTTGAGAATCTATGACTCAGAAAGATGAACCTTTCAAACAAGGCACTGGAATGTCTACCAATATTTTTAACACATAGAAAGATTTTAATTAAAATGCAGTTAACTGAATCTCCTGACTTAGTGTATTTAATGTGTCATATTACTCTTCTTTTTATTCCTGAGGAAGGCTCAGCTTTCGATATCTCTGTCCAAGTCCTTGTTTGCGTCTCCTTCCTGGTGGCATTCACTCCTGTTGAGACTTAACACTTTTCTTCAGTCATACACTTTGTCTCTGTACATCTAGTCCATACTGAGTCTACATTGACATGTTTAGCCACACCCTGAGAAGACAAAAGTGGGATGACCTGGAAGTTGGAAGATAACAGGTTGTGGTGGGGAGGGCATATCTGTGGAGACAGTCTTAGATTTGTCACATATGAGCTGAGGGACTGTGGACAAGTCACTCACATTAACTCCTGTCCTGCGGGTTTTGTGGGAGGATAAAAGGAGACACTTGTATGTAAAACACATAGTACTGTGTGGAACAACAGATGTAGACATAGAAATGCTAAGTGTTTGATTTCAGTCAAGCCATTGAACTACTGTATCTTGACTTTTTCATCTTTCAAATGGTAGTGATAATACAAGGAGCAGCTGTAAATGGAAGTGAGATGGAGCACGCAGGCATGCAGTAAGCAGGGAGAATTCCACGGACATCAGCCCTCCCACGCAGGCTCAGCACAGAGATGACCACCATGGTGAAGTGTTATGATTCTGTAACTCTTAAAACTTACACTCTAATGGACTCTCCAGACTAGAAAATACTGTGACCTTTGTTTTTCCTGTGAATTGACGCATCATAAGTGAGTCTATGATAATTGCAGAGTTCCCCACTCAAGAACTGGTACCTTCTAAATTAAGGCAAATGCCATCGCTACCTCCATTTTTCTACATTCGTGTTTTCTCAGGTGTGCCCTGGAGGGAGTTTATTGCACAGTATATTTAATTCGTGTTACGTGATGAGGCAGCTCCATAGTCAAACAAGTGTGGAGAATATGGGTTAAATAGATTCTTTTAATCTTGAACATCTTAGAGATTTCAGTGTGCAAAAGTCCATCATGAACCTCCAAAAAGATAATGTACTATAGGCTATTGTCCAAAGTTCAGGAACTCGGCTTTGGTATGCTACCCTAGGGAACATGTGTTCTTAAGAGTACACATTGGGAAATGCTGCCTGCAGTACGATCCCTAGCAAGCCAGGTTGTCAGTTTAGACTGAGTAATCTTAATTACCAATGCATAAGCCATGTTTGACACTTTGGGGCACCACAGCCCCAAGACTCTTTAAAATATAGATTCCTAGGCTTCCTCCCCAGACCTATCATGTCAAAATCTCCAAAAGCAGGGCACTGGCACCTTGCATTTTTAAAAAAACTTCGCCAAAGGGTCTAATGATCATCCAATGTTAAGAACAACTGCTGTTGAAACTTCACACAGATCCTGAACACACCATCCATTCTGGATTTTGACATGTAGTTTAACATAGAAATTCCTCACTTCACAATAAATCAAGTCATATTCAGTCCTCCCTGAGGCCTTACTTAGATAACCAGAAGGTACAAGCCCTCTCTAACCACATCGAAACCCCTGTGAGGTCTGACCTGAGGGCTGGAAAGGCCCAGCATCTAGTACAACACCTGGCACTCACGTGACACTCAGTGTAGGCTTTTTGAATAAATGGCATTTTCAAACTTAGTGGATTAGTTACAGATAATTCTATATATATCTTATTAGAATTCTGAAAGCAACTACATTGTAATTAACAAGATAATGTCTATGCTTCCTTCCCACTTTGTCCTTTTGTACTACTAGAACTAGCATTGTCTAAAATCTAGGCAAAACCGTAACTCTGACTGGACTGCTGCTTAACTTCTCACAGTGGTCTCTGAAACTTATTAAAATGAGTTACCCAATTGTATTAGTGTTCTATTGCTGTTGTAGCAAATTACCACAAACTAAGTGGCTTAAAACAACAGGAATTTATTCTCTTACAGCTCTGGAGTTCAGGAGTCAAAAATCAAGGTGTCCACAGGGCTACGTTCATTCAGGGGATGACTTGACTTGTTCAGCTTCTAGAAGCACCTGCATTCCTTGGCTTGTGGCCCCTTCACATCATTCTAACCTCTTGCTACCATCATCATATCTGTTACTACTGACTCTAATCCTCCCGCCTCCCTCTTATAAAGATCCTTATGATGACGTTAGGCCACCTGGATAATCCAGAATGATCTCCCCATCTCAAAATTCTTAGTCATATCTGCAAAGTCCCCTTTACTATGTAAGGTGACACATTCAAGGGTTTCACGGATTAGAACATGTACATCTCTGGGTGGCTACTTTTCTGCCTAGCACACCAATGATTTCTCAATTCATCTAAAATATGTATTGACATATTGACTGTCTAAAATGTACAGAGCACACTTGGGTGCTATCAGGGATCACAACAGTAATAAGGCCAAGTCTCCAGTCTCAATGAATTTATTATCTTATAAGGCAAATAACACACATTCATAAATGATTTTCAGTTCAAAGATTCATACAGACAAGCAAAAGGGACAGAACAATATGGTCTCTCAGAGCCAAACACAGGAAATTAAGTAGGACACTAAATTCAGAAAGTGCCAAAAGTTAAGGTTGTCATGGCAACACAAACTCGGCAACACAGCAAAACCTGTTCATCAAAAGTATAGACTTAACAGATTTGCACAGTTATGATCTGCTGAAAGATCAGCTTTCATTCAGCGACTCAGAGCCCTTTACAACTATGAATTAGCTCTTGTTCTGTGGCTCTAAGGCAAGAAATTATTCAACTAACTAAATTCATTTTCACAAATATTTAGATGTCGTCTACTATGTTTGAGATGTCTAAGATGTGGAGCTAAGTTTTGAGGGGATGCAAAGATGGACATAATTCCTGACCCCAAGGAACTTTTCATCCAAGCGTACAGATGATGGTAGGGAAAGTCCACGAAGCAGAAAGATGCTAATGGAGGTCAAAGAGGTGAGATGCTCAGACTGCTGGGGGTGATGAAAGGTCTCCTGGATCAGGTGGCATTTGCAATGGGCTTTTAAGGGTGGATGGGATATTTGCAAGAAGGTGGTGTGGCAGAAACACCCAAATAAAAGCTCAGAAGCTGGACAGAGCAGGGTGGGTAGGGCAATAGCAACAGTCTGGCTGAAACAAAGACTACAGGAAAAGGTCAGGTTGCTTGAAACATCAGATTCCCACTTGTCTTACAAAGCCAGGGCCTGGAACAATAGGTGGTAATGTACTTAGCAGAGAGCAGTGTTTCAATAAGGATACTGCTCAAATTTAAAAGGTCAAAGGTCTCTTTCCAATCTCTACCTTATTTGATTCTGTGCTGTAAAAACTTACTTTCAGAAAATGCCTTATCTGATTTTCTCTAACCTCTTGCTGTTCATGCTGTTTCACGTGTCCCTGCCCCTGAAATGTAAGGCAGAAGTTACTCTATCAGTTTTGTCGAGTAAGGAATAAATGAATTTAAGGCAAGCAGTTACTAAAGGCAGGGAGTTCTTTTCTCTGTAAAGATAAAACCTCTTTTTTATATAGCAGTGATATCAATTATACAACTTACTAAAGTAAACATTGGTGGGTTTCATTCATAACCTGTTTATTTATAATAGTAAAAGAATAGACACGAACTTCATGGATGCCCCATCCCTTATCTTAATTCATGCCTGCACCTTTCCCTTTTTCTGTTCTGCCCAAAACTCATTCCCAAAAGTGTTGGAAAAAATAATCTCCAATCCTGCTGGAATTCTTGGAGTACAAGACAACACCCTCACATCCTTGCCAGTTGGGTTGTTATCACCCATGTCCAGAGAGCCCACGTAAAACTTCTACGTAACTTGTGATAACACAGGGCACCATTGGCTTGTCAGCATCCTGTCTGAGCTGGCTTTCAGGGCGGCTTTGACCTGGATTGTGGCTTCTGTCTTCCCTCTTCTTCTGGAAGATTTTCATCATCTAAAGGCACTGTGAGCACCCTTTACTTTTTCTAATTACGATAAGAAAAGATCATTTGCTCTTTGGTTATTTCTTCACCTAACCTTAGTAAACCCAGTCTCCCTTTACACTGTAATTTCATCCTCTGAGTTTACCTACTCTGTCTACTGCTCTTTGTACAAGATCTGCTATACTAAATGTTTCTCAAGAGACACATTACCTATTCTTCATGCATGGCCCTTCCCCTGGTTCTGGTTTCCAAGTATTGGAAAGAATGCCAACATCTCTTCAAAGCTATAAACCAGAAATCTTGGAGTAGTACTGAATTCATCTTCTATGCTATACTCAGAACACTGAATCGGTTGCCAAATTCCCCCAGTGTTTTCTGTAACAAATTTTTCCTAACTATCCCTCGCTCACACAGCTTTGTTGAGTTTCTTGTATTTGCCCAACACTCTTTGCCTTCAGACTAGCCTTACTACTGCTGACAAAGGTCTTTTCTCCACGCTCTGCTTTAAATGGGGACTATTTTACTCTTTAAACCATAATAGAATCCCACAGCCCTTTTGATCATGTCAAAAGTCTTCACCTTGCACTTTGTCAAGATGCTGCCGGTTACCTGAATTCTTCAGCCTCCTTCCACTGTCCAAATATTCCTCCCTTGTCAGGCTTATCTCCTTAATGATCCCATCCCACTTGCTCTTTAAGTTTCTCTTGCTTCTCTATTCATTTAAATCATTTTAGAAATTCTCTTCTCTCTTGGAGCCTTACTAGGCAGATCCTGTGCTATTGGGAAATATGAGGGTACTTCGAAAAGTTCATAGAAAGATTTGTGTTACCTTTTAATTCTATTTCTCCACAAACTTTTTGAAGTATCCTCATATTGTCAGCAAGATCTTCAAAATATATGCAGACTCTCCATCTCCACTGCTACTTCTGGGGCAGGCCAAAATCACCTCTTTCTAGAATTGCAGTAATCACTCCTACAGGTCTCCCTGCCTGTCCCACTAATCTGTTCTTAACACAGCAGCTCCAACGATCCTTTTAAAAATTGAATCAAATCACTTTACTCCTCAGCTTAACACCCTAAATGGCTACCCCAAGTCACTCCTAGTAAAGGCAAAGTTCTGTGTGACCTACAAGGCCATATAGTCCAGCCCTCTTTCCTCTCTGGCCAAGTATTTGCCACCCCTCCTGCTTGGAACACTCTTTTCCCATTTATCCACTCCCTCAGGTCGTTGTTCAAATGCCATCCTACATACCCTATGAACGAGGGTGACCCTGACTGTGCCACTTAAAAATACAACTCATCCCCTTTCCCTGCTTTGTTTTTCTCCTTGGCATTGATCAGCATCTAACATACTAATATTAGTTTATTTGCTTATTAGCTTTCTCTACCCACTAAAAATTGATTACCCTGAGGGCAAGAGTTTTTGTCTGTTTTGTTCACAAAACAGTGACGAGAACAGTGCCTCGCACACAGCAATTTCTCAGCGCAAACTTGTTGGATGAATGAACCCAAAGCAAGCTTTCTATTTTGCCCTCATTGCTATTAAAACTTCACAGAGACACAGAACATATAAAACACAGCGTCTACAGTGCAGAGTTCACATGCAGTGGCTTAACTTCTTATGTTTTACTCATATGCAGCAGGGCCTTGCTGTTTTGTTTGTAAAGCCACAAACAAGGCACGCAGTACCTTCCGGAGCTAAAAGGGACCTCCAGACAATATACACACAGCTATGAGTCCAGCCCCCCAAACTAGACACAGTTCAAAACCAGAACAAGAAGAGAAGTTACTGTGCAAAAATAACGAGAAAATGGCTGCCTTATTCACTAAGAAAAATTGTGTCAAATGTTAGGCCCTTAGAAAGGTCAGGATCTTTTTCCCCAGCTGGTACAATCCCAGAGATACACACGTGTACACACACACACACACACACACACACACACACACACACACACACAGCCAGATACTCAGCTTATATTCCTATAACCACTGGGATACAAGATTCAATAAATAATCAAATAATCAAATAATCATGGGGCTTGAAAAGGAGTGCTGGATTTGAAATGTTACAACTTGCTGTGTCAGATTTGAATTCCCACCATGTGTATCAAACGTTTTTCCTGTGTCCTGGAATAACTAAGAGTCCCTTAGCTGGGAAACCCTATCACAAAACACTACTTTGCCAGCGTTAGCCCCTCCGTGGGAAGTCGCTGCAGCTAGCCGGGCGCAGGGCTGGGGACGCCAGAAGGCGACCTGTCAGAAGCACGCTGCAGCGGACAGGCGGTCTCGCGCCGCCCGAAGGCACAGCCCGGCCCGGCCCGACCGCGGGCCCGCGCGGTCCACAGACCCGTCCTCCTGCTCGACAACGCCCTGCCCCGGGGGTCCAGACTTCAGACCTTCAGCGGCTTGATCTCAGGCACCGTGGGGGAATGGAGGGAACGGGGCTCCCTAGGGAGAGCACACTTGGATTCTGCCTGGCTGTGTAGACAACAGCCGACACCTGAACCCCCTGTGCCGGCGCGGGCGGGCGGGCGAGGCGCACCAGGGCCGGGCTGTCCGGGCAGCACAGGCGCAGAGACCCGCCGAGGCGAGGGCAGCGCTTTTGTGGAAATCACCGCTGCAGCGCACGAGAACGCCGTGAAACTAGAGAGGAGGAAAGCTCTCCTTCTGCCCTTCGCTGCCCCTGTTCAAACACGGGCTTCACCCTCATATTTAAAAAATAAGAAAGACAAGGAGAGCTTTATCTACATGTCCCTATGTTCAATGTACGAGCTCGGCCCACTCTGGCTACAATGTAAGCATAGGATTTTATAACTCATTTCAACGGTGGTGTCCCAGCTTTGAAAATGTTATTTGGTCAAAAGGTTCGATTTTAAGTACTCAAAGATAAGTATACAAAATTGTTTAGTGCAGCTTTGTTATCAGAGCAACAAAAAGCATGAAAAACAACACCCATCAATAGAGTTAGTACTAAACATTATGTCACAAACATGCAATAGGATAGAGCTTACGAAAATTACACATGGAAGGATGCCCGTGATAGAGCAAATTTAAAATGGAAGTTTCGAAGCAGTATCACTGTGGTATCATCTCATTGTTTAAAAAAGTAAATATGTTTGTCTCCACTTACAGAAATATCTAGAAGGATATTCACAAACTACCTCAGTGGATTACAGGAGACTTCGTTTTCTATTTCATATACTCCTGTATGATTTAAAAGTTTGCAACAAGCATCTCCTATTTACATAAACAAAAAACACATTCAGACCTGTGTGTGTGTGATTAAGTTCTCCAAGCTTTGGGCATAATGAAATCCAAAGAAATAAATGATACAGAGCAATGATAATTTGTTATTAATCTTATCTATAGAACAGACTAATATTGTGCCTTTTATCACTTAATACATGACCCTAAAATTAGAAAATTGAGGTCATTCACAGGAAAACAATTTCTTTTCTTCTGAGTAAAAAGCGTCTGCAACTGTCTATTGTTAGCTCCACCTACCCACGCTAGTGAACAAGTGAAAACATAACCAACAATGTAAACATAATACAAGTTTAGGTGAAAACTGCAGTCTATATAGAAATATCCTTTTTTCCCAAGCGCTCCGTCTCTTCTTACCCACCACCCACTCCCCCAGCTACACCCAGGCCCCAATACCTGAAAACCACTTCCATCCACTTTCTTGCTTGTTCCTAAGTGGTGGTGGCAGCAGGTTGTAATCACCACAAAGAACACACTTAGTAAGATTCCAAAGTTTATTGTTTCCAGATTTTCTAAGATTACTTAGGAAAATGCTCAGTGTGACAGAACACAGAGACTGGTGAGTACACTTCCAGGCATTTAGACCTGATTCTCACTGCAAAATAAGCCAGGAAATGACTTTAAGATCCATAAAGAAAAATAAAACCCTCATTGCGTCTCTCATAAAAGACCTGAGAAATCACTTGAAAGTTCTAACTGGCTACTCTATGTTTAGAAAGGACCAAATTACAAAGGTTAGTCTATTTTTTATGAAAGTGTGCTGTAACAACCTCTCTGGAGATGATAAATTTAAATGAACATTTCTCTGCTGCCATCTCGTGGATTCTTTAGGTAATGCAGTCAAAGCTCTGCATGGAGCAGGCAAATAAATCTCAAGTATTTCCAAGTAAAATTATACCAGATCCGAAGTCTTACTGATTACTTAGTCATTTATTTCTTAATTTATATGGTATAGTACTTATAACATATTAATCCTCTTTCTAATAACAAGTTTTAAGTTTAAGGTTTAAGATCATTTAGCTTTTAAATGTTGTTAACCTTGATAGAGAAAACAAAATGCTTTTGCCACTGCATAAGCAATAATTAGGGTAAAAGACATTATGAATATCTCTACGCCGTGATCACTAAAAACACTAGGTGTTTAATATACACTGTTGGCATTATCACATCTCCAAAGCTGTTCCCCTCCACAAAGGCTGGGAGCAGGGAAAGGTGGGGAAGCAACAGTAGGCTCGTCCCAGCCAGATTCTGAATGTGGTCCCACTGGGCAAATGCTACTTAGATGACTGAGGATATGTTTAACATGTGGCTGCCACACCCACTGTCAAGTATTCATGATTCGTGCTTCCACTTTCCAAAACATTCCTGGACCCGCAGACCTTCCTTGGAGTATCCATGTTTTGGGGTCAGTGAGAAACCCAGGAAGGGATAAAGGGGTACACATAGAAAGTCTTGTCAGTCATAATGCATGTATTGGAAAACTGGAGAAGAAACTGGAAAAAAGTGCTGCTGCCTACACCTCACTTCTTTCCCCAGTAAACTTAAGAAAGTATAGAATTTCCCTACTTGGGAAGAACTTAAAAGGATATATTAGAAGAATCCTTGAGAAGCTCCCAGTTTGTACTTCAGAATCCATGAACAAGATCTAACACTTGTATGAGGATACTACAAAAAGTTTGTGGAAAAATAGAATTGAAAGATAACACAAGTCTTTCTATGAATTCTTTGAAGTGCCCTCCTATTTCTACACTCACTGCCAGACTACCACCTTTCAGCAGGTTGCTATTTGGGCTAAAATATACAGTAAATCAGTTTTAAAGAAAGGTGGGAAAGCAAGATACGGCTACGTGCTCTCAGTTGGGTATTTATTTATCTCTGGTTGTAATTAAGACAGTTTTATGGGAAGAGCAGGGTTCTGGCCTGACAGATCATGAGTTAGATGCTGGCCTCTAAGATCCTACTTTTTCCATTAAGTTTTATATAACCTAAGTTTGGTATCCGTTGAGGTAGAATATTAGATATACCAGGAGGAGAACCTGGGGATGCAAGATTCAGGGGGAAAAAAATGAGGACACCCAGTTAAATTAAAATTTCAGATAAACTATAAACAATTGGGACATATTTATATTAAAACTATATTCACTATTTACCAGAAATTCAAATTTTTAATGCACATCCTGAATTTTAACTGGCAACCCTGATCTTACCCTTCTGCAAAGTACTGTTGATGTCACAAAAAAAAATTGAAGAAAATTGGTACTCATCTAGAGAAAAATAAACCGGTAATTTCTTTTTAACATAAAGCTATTATATTTTAATCATTAAGATAAAACAGGATAAGAATACACTGAGCACTAAGTTTTCCAAATATTTTGAAAAAAAGTAAGACAAATGATACTAAGGTTGTTGTTTCAGGTAGAATTGAAGGCGAGGTAGAATTATTTCTTTAGGTAGTTCAGATGCTTGGTGAGCACCACTAACGACAGGCACTGTGCTGGACACAGGAGGAGCAAGATAAACCAGATGCCGCCCCATTCCCAAGAAGCCCTAATCTAGTAGAGGAAAGAGACAGAAGAGATGATAAACATGTGATAGAAATAGGAACACAGTGAAAAAGGGGATTTCATGCTTTTCCTCTGTCCTCCCATAGACCCTACAAGTGCCTAGTCTCACCACTAATGAGGTGTGACTATCAGGTGAAGAGATTTCTTTTAAACAAATAGACCAGAATGAGGGCCGGCTCTTGGTTCACTTGGGAGTGTGGTGCCGATGACACCAGGGCCACGGGTCCGGATCCCTATGTAGGGATCGCCGGTTGGCTCACTTGGAGGAGCGTGGTGCTGACACCACCAGGTCAAGGTTGGAGACCCCTTACCGGTCATCTTTAAAAAAAAAAATAGACCAGAACTGTCTGCACTGATTCTTGGTAAACATCACAACCTGCACACTGTCTGCCAGATGATAAAATGTCAAAGCTGGAAATAACTTTAGAGATCTCACCCAACATGCTAGTTTTATGAGACCAAAGCCTGTGATCCCACAGCCAGTGATCATCAAAGCAGCTGACCTCTAATCTGCACTCTGTCTAGAGTGTTCTCTGGCTGCTGCTTCCTTAGGTGAGGTCCGGCCATGAGGATGAACTGGTTCCTATCTCCGTTTCCAATTGGTTCACAGAAGCAGGTAAAAAGTGTAGAAACTGACTTATGAACTACTGATGCTAGTTATTTATGCCAAAAGTCCTTCCTTCCTCTACTTGTCACCTTTACTTAAAAGAATAAAGAGAGGAGAACGAAGAAAAAAGAATAGTGTTGAGATTGAGTCTTTGGACGAAAACGGTAAAACTACATAAAAGTAGTGAAGTACATGTCTCTATTTTCCTCTTACTTCCAGTTCTTCAAATCCTCCTTTACCTAGGGTGTCTTCCTCTCAGAAGTCTCTGGTGTCTTGTTGGGAAAGTCTTGTCTCCCTCTTCCCCGTAACAGCCCATGTTCCTGTACATATAGGTATAGGCTGGTCTCTTCAAAAAACGGAAAACCAATTAAACCAATTCTCATTAAAATGTGAATGATTAATAGGTTCTAACTTTCTCAATCCACCCAGGAACATTTTCCTGTACTAATGAAACTGGTGAAATTCCAGGTGTAAACACAGAGATATTTTTAGTCATTAGTGTTTCTTTCTCTGTTTCCCACACACACTCCCCACCCCCCAACCCCACCTATAATAGTAAGATACAAGGGACCTCTGGACAGACAATTTTTATGGTACTTCATGGCTAGTCCCCAGTTTATCATCCTCTGCTTCAGTAAAATGCCTAATACTTATCTACTTTGGGCCCCTACATATTCAAAAGTTCCCAAATTTTCTATATTATATTGTTACAGAAATATTTGTCATGTTCTATGCCTAGGATTCCTCCTTGTGCTTACCCCATTTTTCTCTACTGAGCCATATTCTAATACACTCGGCCTTTGTGTTTCAAATGCAGTTGAATCCACCCCACAACATAAGCCAAAACTATGGTCAGACAGGCTCTTCCCTAATGGAAGAAAGATGGCTGTGTCTGCCCTAATGCACACTTTCCAGATTCCGTTCCAATGACCACTGGGATTTGTTTAGGAATTTGCTCAGTCAGAGATAGCAAGGTACAAGATACTCCTGCTGGGAGCTCTAGGGAAGAGGCCTTCACTCATTCTCAGGGAACTTTAGCTTGTATAGACTGAGGCTGCTGCTGTCTACTACTGCCATCAGGGGAGAGTTAGAGAATGGAGCTAGAATAAACAGAGGTAAGATAAAGAAAGATAAAAATCAGGTCCTGGTGACATGTTTAAGTTCTTACATGAAGCTAAACCACACAAAGTAAGCCCTACTACTGAACTTTAAGTTTCATGAGCATTAAATTCTCTCTTTACTTATGCAGTTTAGATTGATTTGCTGTCATTTGCAATCAAAATAACTTGAAAAAATTAGTATACTTAGAAATATCTGAGACAATAGATGAAGTATGCAGCTATAAAAAAGAGGCAGAGTGCCAGAAAGATTTTTAGAAATCAAAAATGTAATTTCCTAAATAAAAATCTCAATGGAAAGCTTAGAAGAGAAAGCTGAGAAAATGTCTCAGATGTAAACCAAAAAGATGAAGCAATGGAAAAATATGAGGGGAAAAAAAAGTTGGGAAGTGGAGACTCAACTGAAGAAGTCCAATGTTAGTCAAATAGGAGTTCTAGGGGGGACAAAAGAGAGACAGCTAAAGGGAGAAAATAGAAGAAAAATCTTAGAGCTAAAAAAAATGCCTTCAGGATGAAACACTATGTAGAATCAATAAAAAGAGATTCATACCAAAGTATATCCTTGTAAAACTACAGAACTCCAAGGAAAAGGTGAATATACTAAAGCTTCTAGAGAATAAAAATAGGTTACCTACAAAAGAATGGAATTCAAAGTAATATTAGATTTCTCAACTGGGTTCACGAATATAAGAAGACAATGTCTTAAAAATTTGGAGGAAAAAATGGTTTGGGTATATGATTCTATATTACCGAATAATGAACATGCTGACCAAAGTAATAAGATTAGAAAAAGATATGGACTGAAAGGAAAAAGACAAAACTGTGATTATTTGCAGATGTTTTGATCTCTAAATCAGTCAACTCTTAGAACTGGTAAGAGAGTTGAGCAAAGTTCCCAGATAAAAGATCAACTTATTAATAGTATTGTTCTCCACTCATCAATTAGAAAATATAATTGAAAGATACCATTTAGAACAGCAACAAAATCGTGTGAAAATAAAAAGTTTAAGGAAAAAATTAAAAGTTTAATAGACATGCAAAGACTCCCCTGACACGCCCTTCTGGAAAAATTTACATAACATCAGAAAACAGTGAGACTAACCCAGACAGTACAATGAAAAGAAAAAATCCAAGATGGCAGCTAAGTGCCTGGAACAAGAAAGTAGAAAGTGTGAAGAAGAACGTCTTCAAAAAGAATGTTGGGATGGAATTCATTCTGCAAATTATATTATAAAGAGGATGAAAGAACTTAGTGATATGGCAAAGCTCTCCATAAGAATTTAAAGACAAGGGCCGGCCCATGGCTCACTTGGGAGAGCGTGGTGCTGACAACACCAGGTCAAGGGTTAAGATCCCCTTACCGGTCATCTCAAAAAAAAAAAAAAATTTAAAGGCAACTCTGGAACACTAAGAAAAATTTTAGAAACTTACAAAAAATGTAATGGGCCAAAAAGGAAGCATTCTCTTTCAAGGGGCACAGATTTGGTAAAGAAGGAGTACATTTCCTTTTCTACTGGTTCAGTACTGACTCTGTGTTAAATAATATGATAAGTTCATATAGTAAGATTAAATATTTACATTTCATAGTTATAATAATTTAAATGCTGTTTTTATTTCTAACTTTGGAATAATCAACATTTAAATAAAGCATGGATGGGGCTGGCTGGTTAGCTCAGTTAGTTAGAGCACAGTGCTAATAACATCAAAGTCCAGGGTTCTATCCCTGTTACCAGCCAGCTGCCAAAAACTAAAAAAAAAAAAATTTTAAATAAAGCACAGATGGTTACATTTGTAATTATAGTTAAAGAACAGAGTATAAACATCATAAACCATGCAATGAGATAATGATAAAAGTACATAGATGACAGAAATTAAAAGAGAAATGAAGGGGTTAGGAAAAGAGAGGTTACCCTGAAGGGGAATGTGACATCATCTTACTTAGCAGGTATTTATCAGTTATCTATTGCTGCATAAGAAATACCCCATCCCAAACTTAGTGGCTTGAAAGACCAATAAACATTTCTTCATCTCACAGAATTTGTGTCAATCAAGAATTCAGGAGCAAACCAGTCTAGTGGTTCTGTCTTAGGGTTTCTCATGAGGTTGCTGTCAGGAAATTAGCTTCAAGCTGCAGTCACCTGAAAGTTTGTCTAGGGCTGGGTGATGCTTCCAAGATGGCTCACGCACATGGATGGCAAATTTGGTGCTGGCTATTTGCAGGAAGCTTCAGTTCTTTGCCACATGAACCTTCCATTAGATTTGCTCAGGTATCCTCGTGATAGGAAACTGGCTTCTCCCAGGAGAGAGCAAGGTGCAGCATCTTTTATGACCTAGCATTGGAAGTCACACACCATCATTTCTGCAACATCCTACTGCTTACACAGGTCAACCCTACTTAATGGGAGAGGGTCTATAAACATGAGATGGTGAGGATCATCGTAGGGGAGGGAGTTACAAGAAGCTGATTCCACTGGGCATTAATAGATACTCTTTGTCTAAGGATGATGGAATAAAAAGTAGATGTTTAAGTATACTATTTAAAGTTCTAAAAATAACCACCGAGAGGGGAGGGGGGAGGGAGAGTAGGATGGGGAGAGATTGGACAAGGGGCATAAAGAATAAGTACAATTTGTAACAATATACATAATAGTAATATTGATTTGATCAACATATGTCAACAGTGAACTCCCAAAATATGTATAATCAATTATGATTCAATAAAAAATTAAAAAATAAATAAAATAAAATAAATAAATAATAAAAATAAACACCAAAAGAACACAAAATAATAGTATAACTAACAAATTCAAGGGAAGAGGCAAGAAAGGTGGAAATCATCTTTCATATAGCAAATTGACTAGTATAGTCTGAAATTAATACATCAAGAAACAAATAAATAAGAATATTATTTAGTATGATGGTAACACCTTTAGAATTAAAAATAGAACAATTAAGAAGTGACTACCTCTGGAGAGTGGTACTAGGATAGAGTGGGAGATGTTTACTTCTTATTTAAAAGCATTTTGTATCAGCTGATTTAAAACCATGTATATGTATTATTTTAATAATAACTTAAAAAGTATAATTTTATCTTCAGGATTTAAGTATGTTTTCTATACTACATATGCTGTTATTAATCCAAAAACAATACAAAAGTACTTCAAAAATTTCGTGGAAAAGTGGAATTAAAAGATGAACTTTTTGAAAACCAAAAAACTGTTAATATACTTTCACTCCCCCATAGCTAAATAATCACTTAGCACCACTGCATATGCTGAACACAACTTTAATGGCTTAAAACAAAGCACTGTTCAAACAATAAACTTGTCTGGACTTTTTTATGTTCTGGTATAGTGCAATTCTTACATGGACTTGTTTCAGAAGTTACGAATTTGCTTACCATCCACAAATTCACACTCACTTTCTGGAAGAATTGTGTGTGTGTGTGTGTGTGTGTGTGTGTGTGTGTGTGTGTGTGTGTGTGTGTGTGTGTGTGTGTGTGTGTGTGTGTGTGTTTTCGTATTCCATAAGAGTCATTAAGACGCTATTGAAAATAAAAACTTTCAGTGAAAGTTTATATTCTTAAATTTGTGGAGCTCATGACTAGGACCATTTTAGGACCATAGGAAGAAGCTTTAAGAAATGGAAACTATTTTATTGTAGAAAACCAATGAAAATACAGCATGCAATAGACATTTTCTTGTCACCCATGTCCTTAAGACTCTAAAATTAACCTGGCAAAGAGATGACTTGGGAGTCGAGTGGGCATATGATAGAAAGACAGCAGCCTGCTTTGCCTTGTCCCACAGAGAAGAGAGCGTGCACCAACACGCAGGGGCAGCAGGAAGGCACATGTGCACTCAACGACAGGAAAACCTTCCTCATGATCAGAGCTGTCCAAAAATCAAAAGGGCTGCCTTGAAAGGGCTAAGTTGGTGATATTAGAGCAACTTGGTGGCAAAGTGAAACTGAATTACTACCTTTCCTTTCAACTCTGAGATTTTTATAAATAAGAAGTTTTACATGGAGTGAATGTTGCCCTCAAAATTTATGCTGAAAATCTAAACAGTTGGGAAATATTTCTAATACAATATTTGATCCATTATGGACATAGGAAATTACCCAAGCTGCCACATAGTGTTAGACAAAACAAAACAGAACTGACTTAGTCTAGCAAGTCTTTTAGGACTCTAGGATCAATCTGGCATTAAGTCCCAAATATAGTTAACTATCTAGAGAATGGTTGTGTTTCTCAGGCTTCTTTATGGATTGTCAGGCTGTTACATCTCACTTATTTCATGAGCATCATCTAGAAGCCACAGTAAAAATTAAATAGCAAAACAGAATCATCACTGTGATTATAGGACACAGAGAGTCTAGAATCAGGAATGAATGTTTGCCATAGAACAATCTGGCTAGGTTACAGACAGATAGGATGAGTGTCTGACCATAAGATGATGCTTAATCAAAGTTGCCCTAAACAACTCTTCCAGGATCTGTTCATCATAAAAGAGAAAATGCTGCAAGGCATAGTCACAGCAAAACACAACTCCAAACAATATACAACTATAGAAGCAAGGGTAGAGAGGCTCATCTGATACATCAATCAGAAATACAGAAGCTAAGTCAAAACACATGAGAATTATATAGGAAAAGACCCTCAACTGCAGACACTGACAGGGCCTAAAAAGCCCATGTTATTCCCAACTAAAGAAGGTTTGTGGTAGATGTGAACTGGTGACAAACTGGGGCAGCTGCCAATGATCACCCAGGGTCACATCTGTGCTACTGCTCTTCACTGCTCTCTGGTACAAGATCTTGCCTCTCCCTGGCCCCAGAGACAGGCACATGGTTGGGTTAATCATGGGGTTCCTCTTCACCCCAGCCACGATGCCATGCCAGGGTTAGACAATGGCCAAACCTACAGCTAGGAAGCAAACTCCCTGTTGCCTCTTGGATTGCAGCTCTGGATGGGGAGAATTCTGGAGTGGTATGAGCTTTGGTCTCCACCATCTGGGAAAAGCCCTTCTGTAGTAGTCCTCAGAGGCAAAAACGAAGCCAACATGTACACAGATTCCAGTGGCATTCAAATCTCTAGATGAAGCCAACCCTGGGGCAGGTTCTATGACTGCCCTTTCTGCAATTTGTCTGTGCAAACCAATGCAGTTTGGGGGGCTTTAATTAAAGTTGGATAAAAGAGGCCTAATGCCCATCATACGTATAACAATTTTATTGATGAGATACACCTCTCGGGGAAATAAATGTAAAACAATCTTTTTTCTTTAATTATTGCCTCAAACTGTACTACATTGAGTCTCCCACTTGTCTTTTAAAAACATGTACAGACTAAATGTCTTTCAGTTATTATAGGGGTCGGCAAACTTTTTCTGTAAAGGGCTAGAGAATAAATGTTTTAAGCTTTGTGGGCCACATATAATCTCTGTTGCATATTCTTGTTTATTTTACAATCTTTTAAAAATGTCAAAAACACGAGCTGGAGCCAGATCTGCCCCCTGAGTTATTAAAACCATTAGGTTTTGAGCTTCAATCTCATTGTTGGGAGAGGCACTTTGGGCCCTGAGAGTCCCTACATGTTCCTGCTGGGTGCACTAGACTGCCAGGTGTACAAATGCTCTGACACTGAGCAAATTCTGTAGCAGTTACACAAGGTCACGGTGAAGACCAGGCAGTTTAGCATGACCACCAAGCCAGGTTGAGGGTAAGGCAAGCAAGACACCCAGGGCACAAGATTTAAAGAGGCTTCACTCCCAGCTATCAATCCTGCATTTGCACAGACTGAACAGTGAGTGCCTTCTTAAATTTTGCATCATAGGCTCCATCCCTTTTCCTCATCCTTCTTCTAGCCCAATGACCACAATCTATCTGCTCCCTCTCACAGGGAGGAGAACTGGCTTGCTTGCTGTTTGCTTACAATGTTTGCTGCTTGCTCAAAAAGTGCTGGGCTCTTGGCCCTGGTTGCTTCTCCTGGACCAGGACCCACTGCCTGTATTCATGTTATCTTAGGCCATGAAATCACCCCCATAGGACTTGGGAGCAAACAAAATCAACACAAATATGCTGAAGCTCATGCTTTCATTGTGCCTTGAGTAATAAAAGCTACTTGTCTCTGACGCAGGAGTCTGGCATCTTTGGCCAGCAGACATGAAACATTATCAGGGTAACTTGTTAGCCTGTAAGTAGGGTAAAATCATTCTTCACACTTCTTGATCCTCATATCTGATGGGAAAAAACCCACCCATCTCTTCTCCTATGTCCATCTCAATCACAGACTGGATGTCAACTCCAGGGGCTTGTAACAGGGTTGTCTATCTTTGTGATACCTTCTCTCCTTCCTTCTTTAACGCTGGAGTTGGGAACAGGGAGGAAGGATTAGGCAGATGGAAATATGTAATTGCCTGCCCGCCTGCCTGCCTGGTGGTGGTGATGGTAGGAAGGATCCCTCATTTCTACTTACTGGACATGGATCTGTCTGAAGCTGGTGGCCTCCAAATAGTTATGTGTGTTCTTGGGTTACTATCGGCTTTATCCCAGCTCCTTTGTTTGCCGAGAAGCCCCTCAGGGAGAAGAAGCCTAGTCCCCTTTGACCCTGACTGTGGTAAATGTCCTCAGCCCCCTCTTGAGGTGGGTTGTCTTCTCACTTGACCTAGGTAATTGTACAGTTCCTGTCCTTCCTTTAACCTCCAAGTTCTTTCACAAGGTGTCCAAAGAACCTCTAAGAGATACCTCTTCCAGAGAATCTGAGGACTGTGGAAACTTGAAATGGGATGGCAGCTTCCACCTTCTTCTCTCTAGGCCACATCAGGTTCCTTCCCGCTACGCTGACACGGGCTACTCTATCAATCTCTCACCTTCACAAACCTCTAGACAGAAACAGCGATTAGCTTCTATGTACACATACTGCCCCAAATTCTATGGGATATATTTCACTCTAGGCTCTGTCCATGCTCCACCAAAGTGACAGTACAATAAAGACCTGTGAATACTCTTGAGGCCACTCACTCCACTCTCTGGGCTTGGGAACCACCTCCACCCCACCACACCCACATCCCCCTTTCTCTCCCCCAGGAGAGGGGAAGTAACCTCCTGCTACACACTCTGTTTGTCCTCAAGGCCAAGGATTCACTCCTCCTCAAGCCTCTCCTTATACACACTTGAGGAAGAAGGCAGTGGTTGATAAAGTAAATCCAGAATTTGGCAGTCCTAGACAATGGAATATAGGAGAATCTAGTACCCTTTGGTCTCAGCTTTGGGCCTTGCCAGCAATTCCAGAATAGCAAAAGCCCCACAGGTATTTGTAAGATGTGGGTCTTTTAAAACCACACTTGAGGGCCAGCCCTGTGGCTCACTTGGGAGAGTGCAGCACTGGGAGCGCCGAGGCTGCGGGTTTGGATCCTATATAGGGATGGCTGGTGCGCTCACTGGCTGAGCGCGGTGCGGACGACACCAAGCCAAGGGTTACGATCCCCTTACCGGTCACAAAAAAAAATAAAAATAAAAAATAAAATAAAACCACACTTGAAATGATCAGAGGCCACAACAGCGCATTGTCAGGTTTCATTCTAACAACAAGAAACTTTGAACTATTTTCATAAGTTTTAGTATAAATGATAACACAAATGAAAGCTGGTCTCAAATTTTAAGGAAAAAATTTTTCAAGAGAAATTTAGAATACATTCAAACATATTAAACAGAAAGGACTTCAGAAATTTGAAAGACAAATATTTCCTTCCTAGAAGCATAAATCTATTTTCTAACTCAGTAGAGTGTTCACAATTATCCCATTGTTCAAATTACTATCTTGTGCACTAATGGGAACACTACCAAAAAATATCTACTTGTGTACTATTAAGTGCTGGCCTTAGAAGAGTCTAGATCTTGGGCCGAGCCCGTGGCGCATTTGGTAGAGTGCTGCGCTGGGAGTGCGGCAACGCTCCCGCCGCGGGTTCGGATCCTATATAAGACTGACCAGTGCACTCACTGGCTGAGTGCCGGTCACGAAAAAAATAAATAAATAAATAAAAATAAAACGGAGTAATATTTTTAAAAAAAAAAGAAGAGTCTAGATCTTTACAGCAGTGGTTCTGAAATGTCCGCATGCATGCATCAGAATCGCCTGGAGGGCTTGTTAAAACACCAATTGCTTGGTCCCCTTCCCAGAGTTTCTGACTCAGTAACAACTGTCAGATGCGGTCTGGGGATTTGCATTGCTAACAAGATTCCAGTGATGCCAGTGCTGCTGGACTGGGAATCACACTTTGAGAACCACTGCCTATGGCATCATTTTCCGTCTCTGAGCATCCAGTGGGCAAAATCCAACCTGTCACTTGTTTATATAAATAAAGCTTTATTGTAACACAGTGTGAAGATATATATATACATATATATTATATATATATATTATAATGTGTGTGTGTGTGTGTGTGTGTGTGTGTGTGTGTGTGTGTGTGTGTGTGTGTGTGTGTGTGTGTGTGTGTGTGTGTGTGTGTGTGTGTGTGTGTGTGTGTATAGGTCTCTGCTCCCAGTGCCCATGAGATAGCTCCTAAACCCCATGGAATTTCCTAGGTGATGGGAGCATTTTTTTGTTAATGAGGTGTCTCTTGGTGGGCTCCTAAATGGCCTCAGGGTAGGGAACTGGTTGCCAGGGGGAACCAACCACATGATTAGAGGGTTGGAACTTTCAGCCACATCCCCTGACTCCATGGAGGGAAGAAGGGCCAATGGCCATGATATCATCAACAATGCCTACAAATGAAACCCCATAAAAAACCAAAAGCATGGAATTAGAATTTATGGTTTGGCGAACACATCCATGTGCTCCTGCTCTTGGAAGTTCCTGCTCTTGGAACCCTTCTAGACCTCACTTTATGTACCACTTCATCTGTATCACTTATTAATATAATAAACCAGTAAGCCTGTTTCCTCAAGTTCTGTGAGCCATCCTAGCAAATTAATCAAACCCGAGGAGGGGGTCATGGGAACACCAACATATAGCCAGTTGATCAGAAATACAGGTTACAACCTGGAGCTTGCAACTGACACCTGAAGTGGGAGATGTCTGATGGAACTGAACCCTTAACTTGTGGGATGTCCAGGTAGATAGTGTCAGAATTGAATTGAATTATAGGACACCCAGTTGTTGTCCACTGGAAAGCTGGTTGTTGGTGGGAAGAAATCCCCACACATTTTGGTGGCCAGAGGTGAAGAGATGAGTGGTGTGTGTGAGAGTAGGAAACACACTTTGTTTTTCTTCTGTCTCATACACACAGCCACATTCATTTGTTTACATATTGTCTATGGCTGCTTTCTCAGTACAGCTGCAGAGTTGAGTAGTTGCAACAGAGACTTTATGGCCTGGAAAGCCTTTTTTGGTCCTTTACAAAAAAAGATTGCTGATCCCTGCTCTAGAGCACCATCCTCTAGCCCACAGCCAACCCTGCCAACATAGCTGCCTGGACTGGATAGAGGATTACTACAGATGATAACCCTATAAGTCTGCTGCTATGACTATGGCATATTAATTGCGGGGGGGGGGGGGGGAGCTGGCCGGTACAGAGATCGAACCCTGGACCTTTATGTTATCAGCACCAACCACACTCTAACCAACGGAGCTAACTGGCCAGTTCCCTATCTTATTAATTTTATGATAGCATTGATTTTGTATGAGTCACTTACTGTTATATATAAATTTTAAATGTTTGCAAAAAACCTCACTTTTTATTCAGGTCACTATTTTAATTCCTTTAATGGAAAGAATTTTTAACAGGCCTCCACACACCTTGGATGATAAACACTGTTGTAGTAATCTATGTTATCGAGTAACAAACGAAAATTGGAAAGATGCAGCATTTATTATAGTGGAGTTTCTCTCATACAAAGTTGTACACACAAGAAAAAAAATCTCATGGAGTCCAAATTATGCTTGGAAATCTAAGTCACCTTTAAAATACAGTATACAACATTTACAGACTATGTTGGAGGCAGATTCTCAATATGTCCAACACAGCCAGTTTTCCTTTCAGTGTTCAAACAGATGGCTCATTCTTTGGGTGAGCAGCAGATGAAATATTTGGCTTGCATTTGAGGCCATCTTGTATAAAAAAAAAAATACTTATCTTTAAACACTAGAATCACACTCTGCACAGGGAGCAGCTCACACTACAAGCCACAAAGAATTTATGACCAATTGAGGGAATGGCAGATTATCTCCCTGTTAGCACTTACTCCCAGGAATACTACTGAGAAATAAGGCAGAAGCGACTGCATGACTTAAATTCTCAACACCTCTTTCTTTCTCTCTGGCCCATAGACTTGGAATTCAAAAATTTGAATGTGCCTCTGATGAGACTCCACTATAATCATGAAGATACTGATAACAAAATAAAGATCTTAAAATAGTGACTCATATCCCACTCCTGGTACCGATTTCTGTTATCACTACACTCAGATTACAAATGAAACAAGCCCAGGTAAACTTATAAGCAAAATAATCTGATTTAAATTTACATAGTATTTTATTGATCAGTAAAATTATATTACTTGTGTGTGCTTGCTGTATTGCCAGTATTTCTCTACTTGTACTTTCGGCAGGCCAATCTTCAACATTTGGGACTGTCCTGAGTACTGAAGGATGTTTAGCATCCCTGGCCGCAGCACACTAAGTGACAATAGTTCCTTCCAGTAACTCCAACCATGTAATATGTGTGCACAAATCATGAATGTGCCCCCGGACATTTCCAAAACCCTCCACACCCTTAGGCCCCTTCAAGAACCCCTGTGATGAACATTATAGTAGACCTGAACAAAATTGGCAAAGGTAGCCAGTTCTTTGGACCAGGTTTTCAAGAGACTAGACATATTTAGTGTAAGATTTTAGCTGGGAACTTTTTCTATAATAATCCATAATTTGACTTGCTGACTTCTTTAATATTGATCTGGATTTAATTTTAGAGTAATATATCCAGGATATTGATTAGAAAGAATGAAACATTGTTTATTCAAGTAGATAACTGTGTTCACTTAAGTTAAAGGAGTCTAAATCAGAACGATAAAAGCAGGAATTGTACTTCTCTGTCTCACTACCATATCCTCCACCCCCAACCCAATCACCACACTGAAAATGGGTCTCCTTTTAACTTGAAAGAATAAACTATAATTGAAAATCAGGGTATCATTATTTCTAAATTTCACATATCATGCAAGATTTTTCTGTAAAGTCATTCACGTTTATTAATATCACTGATTGCATAGAGCATAAACATTTATATATTAGGCTTACTTTTGGAAGACTGTTAGACCTATGTATGCCACAAAGATATTACACGGCAGAGTCCTTGAACAATTATATATAAGAACTACAAACCAGAAAGCCTTAACTGAATAAGGCTGCATGCAGGCAGCTATTAAAACACATGAGAATGTGAAATCTAAAAAGTGGCTACAGAACCAATCTGTTTTCTTTTTCAATAGCTCATCTATGAAAAATAAAAACAGAAAGAGGTAAAATTTAATGAACAACTTTTAAATTGCTGTGGCTTGAATGTCCTCCTCCCCCAGCTCATGTTGGAGCTTAATCCCCAATATGGTATTTGAAAGGCAGGGCCTTTAAGGGGTGAATGGGTCATGAGGACTATGCCCTCATGAACAGATTATCTCATTAATGGAATAATGGGTTAATGGTTTAATAATGGGTTATCAGGTAGTAGACTGGGGGCCTTACAAGAGAGGAAGAAAGCATGTGGAAAAGTGCTCTTGCTCAGCCCTCTCCATATGATACCCTGTGATGCCATGGGACTCTGTAGAGTCCCTACCAAAAAGAAGGCCCTCATCAGTTGCACCCCCTGGAACTTAGACTTCCCAGCCTCCAAAACTATAAGAATGAAACGCTTTTTTAAAATACATTACCCAGTTTCAGGTAATCTGTTGTCAGCAACAGAAAACTAATACACAAGTCTTCAGTTGAAATTGAAACCATTCCTTAGCACACAGGCACAGAATCTTTGTTTTATATAAGCTTATATTGAAAATAAACTAAAATATCCATGACACTTGTGTATCTGATAGTCACAAATTGTAATGTACTTTATAGATACCTGTATCTACATATGCACATAAACTGACTTTACTTACTTAAATAATGAGATTGGTTCTGTAGAGTAAATGACACAACAAATGTTCAAATATTTTGAATGGTTGCTATTTCCATTTTATGGTTAGTGATATGCCTCCATTGTTTTGAAAATGTAGGCAACTGAAATTAGTAGTCAACAACATTCCTCTACAGTCAGCACTAATGAGTATGTTATACATGAATAAAAACACTTATAAAAGCATTCTATGTATTCCTTCAAATAGGACAAGAAATAACAGCCATTACTGGCTAAAAAGTCCTGTAAAATAGCTGACTTTCCACTAATAACATTTTTGCTTCTAGCATTTTGAATTAATACTTTTCATTTGGAGAATTTATACATGTACAGGAAATATATGACACCCACTAACCAATATTTATAGAACATAAATTCTATGTTTATGTAACAACAGAAGCCATAATTTATAACAGATAACAATGCAAGCTTATTACATCAATGTCTTCCTTATCCTAAAACATATATATTTATGGTTTTTGATTAGTTGCTAGCTCTAAATTTTTATATCCATTTTATTAAGTATTCAATTACTAAAATTTAAGTGTTCTGCCCAGCAGTGCCTTGAGAAATTTTTTAAGTATATTCTTGCCTTTTTGATACCTTTTTACTTTATCATGGTCTAGATTCTGGATATCTGAAGAATCCGACCATTTGGGGGTATATGTATTGTTGGACAACTTTATTTTTAATTGACACATAATAATCGTACATATTTATGGGGTACAAGACATTTCAATACATGTAATGGGCAGAACTTCAAAATCTTCTCTTCTTGCTATTTTGAAATATACAATATATTATTGTTAACCACAATCACCCCCCAAAAGATCATACAATATTTGTCTTTCTGTGCCTGGCTTACTTCACTTAACATAATGACCTCTAGTTTCATCCATGTTGCTGCAAATGACAGGATTTCATCCTTTTTTCATGGCTGAATGGTATTCCATTGTGTAAATATACCACATTTTCCTTATCCATTCATCTGTTGATTGACACTTAGGTTGATTTCATATATTGGCTATTGTGACTAATGCTGCAATAAACATGGACGCACAGATATCTGTCCAACACACTAATTTTGTTTCCTTTGGATATATTCCCAGTGGTGGGATTACTGGATCAAAAGGAGGGTTCTAATTTTTTGAGGAACCTCCATACCGTTTTCCAAAGTGGCTGTACTAATTTACATTCCCACCAACAGTGTATAAGAGTTCCCCTTTCTCCACATCCTTGCCAGCATTTGCTACTGTCTTTTTGATAACAGCCATTCTAAGTGGGGTGAGAAGATATTTCATTGTGGTTTTGATTTTCATTTCCCTGATGATTAGCAATGTTATTTTTTTACATACCTGTTGGCCTTTTGTTGTCATCTTTTATCATTGTAACCACTTATTTTAGGATAGGTAATACTATCTGGGGCTAAAATAAAGGGGAATTTCAATATTAAACTACAAATCTATAAAGAATATCTGCCATTGAACAGGTGACACTATGCTAGATGCTGGGAAGTCAGGATCCCCTGACATTTATAATGTGAAACACATGAGACATAAGCTCAAGGGCAAAATGAGCACACTAAAAACCATGCAAAGCCAAGTAAATAATAAAACAGCAAAAATATCCAACTAACAGTCAAAGGCATTATATACAAACTTTTGTTTTAAATTATGATTTGTGTAGTTTCTGAAACCAGCTGATTGGAGGAAAGAAACTTTACTGAACTAAGCAAAGCTTAAGGTAACAGATCTCAGAAGATCTTTGTATTTTTGGTTTTTGGGGTTTTTTTGGCAACTGGCTGGTATGGGGATTCAAACTCTTAACCTCGGTGTTATTAGCACCACATTCTAACCAATTGAACTAACTGGCCAGCCCAGAAGATCTTTAAATCTTAGAAGTACAAGAACTAAGTCATGGTTTTCCACCTTGGCTGCATGTTAGCATCACCTCAATATGGTTACAAAATACCCATGCCCTTGTCCCATCCTCAGAAACTCTAGTTCAACTGTGTGGAGTGGGGACAGACAATGCTATTTATTAAAAGCATGCAGGTAATTCTAATGTGAAGACAGGGTTGAGACCACTGAACTAGATGCAAGGATCAAATGAAAAGTTCAGAGAAAGCAGATGGCAATCTAAGAGTCTGAAGATCTCTCATGGAAATGACCTCATCTGTGCTAACATAAAATATATTAGTGACTATGGCTGGCCAGTTAGCTGGTTAGAGTGTGGTGTTATAACACCAAGGTCAAGGGTTTGGATCCTGTACCAGTCAGCTGCTAAAAAAAAAAAAGACTAAATTATTAAGACTGAGTACATTTTTTTTCTGGCTACTTTTAAATAGCCCTAGAATAAAACTAATTCAACTTTCCTTCCTAATTCACTAGGAATTTAATGCGATATAAGAAATTCAATAATGGATTTAAGAACACAAGAAATTTCATAATGTCAACTCAGCAAGTCTTCTTTCAGCTTTACAGAGGGACCCAAAAGAGTTATCAAAGGCCAGTCCTTCCATCCCTACTCTGGATTCTACTTGCTTCTGAACCTCATTCTATATTAAACATTCTCTTTTCTCAGCACCGCACTCTACCGAGTGAGCCACGGGCCGGCCCCATAAACATTCTCTTTTCTATTTCTTATCTCTCTCTTGGACCCATCCCACCAACATTTAAACATTTCAGTCTCTCTCCCATTTTAAAACAGACGTCCCTGGACTCCCTGTCATCCTTGCCCACAATTCTCTTCTAGTCTCTCTTAGTTCAGTTTGCAACAAGACCATCAGTCCAGCTACGAACTCAGAATCCTGGGACCATCATGACAAATCAATAAATTCTCTGAGACTGCCTTTGAAAAGAAAACAAATTTCCAAACATGTCCCAGACTCTCCACATCCACTGCTACTTACCCAAGTCTGATTCAGCACTGCCTTTGTACTGCATGCCTGGTAAGAGCCTCATAACCTGGTAGCCTCAGATCCACTTTTCTCCTCCCAGATCTATCTCCACACTGTAGCATGAGTAGTCTCTTCTCAGGCAAGCTACTGAACCATGCTTCAGTTTTTCTATGTGTAGTCAACTTTTTTTTTATAGACCTCATAGTATCAAACCAATACTTGACAAAAGCACTTAGCAACTGTAAAGCATAATAAATGTTAGCTATTACTAGTTTATTAACATCCAAATACTTTATAGCAGTTGAACTACTACTTACATTAGGAGAAAAAAAAAATACTATAATATTCAGGAACTTAAAACAAAAGGCCTACAAAGTCTTATCTTATCTGGCCTCCACCAACATCCCGGTCTCATTTTAGACTCAACACACCAGCCTTGCTCTTATGAGCCTTTGCAATGCTGGCACCTTTACCTGGAATGCTCTCCCTGCCCCACTTGGCCAACTAACTCCTGCTCATCCTTTACATTCTGGCTTAAACTTTGATTTCTCCAGTAAGCCTACCCCGAGTTCCTCACTCCCAACCTCACCAATGTCAGGTCTCCCAAACCTCCTGTGCTACCTCCAGGTACATCACATATGTAAAGATATGTTTGTTCTATGATATTCCTTCTCACTAAACTGAGCCCCAAGAAGGATTATGTCTGTAATTCCACCAATTAGCACCATGACTGGGACAATATAGGTTTTCAAAGATTTGGTAACTGACTTTAATGACACGACTGAAAAATACCCTTAAGTGCTATACTCAAACAGAAGCCTGTGACTCCATTCAACATAAGTTGGTAATTGTTGGCATTTCTCTATCACTGTGTCTTCCTTGAATTTCATTAATAACAAGAAAGGTGATACCATACAGAGTAAGAAAGTATCTTCATTTTTTATTTCTCATATGACTTTTCTAACCTAAAAGTAATATTTCTAATATAACTTTTATGGAGGTGACAAAACATTTGCCTGGCCGATGTTTCTATTAAACACTAGGAAATCGTATACTGAAGGAAAAAGGCTGATCTGCTTTCCCATCCTGGATTATGACTACTAGCTTAAAAATCAGTATCTTAATTTAGAATATATTTTTCTTTAATTCATTACATTACACCTGTACACACTTGCTAGTTACTACTGAATCACAGAGTGAGAAAAGATTCCCAGATTGTCATTTCCAAGAGTTTGACCACATACCATTTCAACAAAAAATTAAACAAAAGAATAGTAGTCATTATATCAAGCACTATAAATATGTTCAACCAGAAGTCTTTATTCATTGATTCCTGTCCTTAAGCTAGTTTCCTACCAAATTTAAACTTGTCTTCCCATCTCATTGGGCCCGGAAACTCTTGGTTTTGCTCCCATTAGGTATGTCTTGTTCTAATTCTGATGCATCAGATGAATTTTTTTAAAACAGGCCTTATGTTGCCCGGAGGAACTTGGTACATTAAATATAACAAAATCAAAACTAGAAGTGTAAATACACCTGTAAACAAAAAGTTTACTTTATAAACCTTTATTTTTACATATAAATTTTCTTAAAGAAGTATACCTTTTCTCTGAGCTTCTGCATTGAAAGGTAATGATTCCTTTTTCCTCTAAAATTTATCTCTTGAGTCCTGGTTTCTGGCTCAATTCTTTCACAGTTCACCTCAGAGTTTTCACCTACATTTGCCTTAACCCTATTTTTTCATTTGCTAATAAGGTCAGTAAAACTGATTTCCCACGTATTTCATCACTTTTTCCATCTTCTTTTATTCCTTACTATCATTCTGAATTCATTCTATGTCACTTTCTTACCTATCAGTTTTCTAATTCATTTCTTTAAACTAAAATTTCTTTTTTTCTACCAGTCACAAAATTGCTTCTTCTCCTTAAAGTGCATTTTCCATTGCCTAATTTTGCTCTCTGGATAACTGGGCTTTTATTTGCCACAGACTACACTCGAGTATTAATGTGCCCTAATGCATTATCCTCCCACCTGAAATATTTAAACATGAGAAAATAAGTTCTTACACAACTTACATCTTCACGTTAAACTCCTTACCAGAAAGGAGTATATTAGAAAAAGACTTCAGAGCCATCAAGGGCTGGAAAGAACCTTGGGATACAGGCTGGTCCTGAAGCCACCGTAATGAGGAGCCGCGGGGTTAGGCTTCAATTTGGGCTTGATAAGGATGGGGGCAGTGCAAAAGGAGAAGCTCGAGCTTTGAAAGTAATCTTTGCTCTCATAACCTACAAAATCAACACATTTGGGCATGAGGAGACAAATGACACAACTCAGTGGTCAAATGCACAGCAGACTGTTTCAGTGCTGAAAGATTTGAAGGACTGAGAAATAGATTGTCAAGGGCCAAGACAGACAGGAACCGTTTCATGGAATAGTCAATTCTTTCAGAACAGAAAGAATTTGGTTAAGTTGAAGAGAAGAGAATGCATTCTAGATGAGTACACACACAGTCTAAAGATGTCAATTTAAAAAAAAAAAAGTGTCAGGTCAACTGGCAGGAGAGTAGGGCAGGTTAGAGAGAATCTTAAAAACATAAGAGGAATTTACATTTGACACAGTAAGCCACGAAAGTTTCATGAGCAGGAGAGTAGAAAATAAAAATACATTACAATTATTTTGGCAACATACCAAAGGCCACCAAGAAGGACCTATGAAATTCAAATACCAGTCCTGCCATTTATTAGCTATACTTAAGTCCTGTTAACTTTATTTTTAAACTTCAGTTTCCTCTGTAAAATGGGTAAGAAAATTGCTCATTGGACCACTGTGATTAAAAGATAACACAAATAAAGGACCCAGTAAAGAGCCTGGCACATAATAAGTGCTCAAGTAATGTTAAATGCTATTAAGAAGCTGGTGGCTATAATCTAGATGTGCAATAATTAAGGTCCAGACAAAAGCAGTAGAACCAGAACACCAAATATCCACCCCCTCAACACAGAAATACTATAATTGTTTCATCACTGTAACTCATTAAGTAAATACTTCCCAAACACTCGCACACACAAAATTAAGCTACATATTGCAGCAAACACCAAGGAATCATAAGAAACACTCCCTCCCCTTTCAGATCTCTTGATCTCAATAGGAAATATAGTTATGGAAAGTAAAGGACCATAATGACTGGTCACAAACAAGATTAAGTACCATAGCAGTCAAGAGGAGGAAAAACATGCGGTGAAAAATGATCACAGGTATGTACTTGCATGGGAAAAAGTGAAAATAGATACATGACGTATGAATTACAAATATTTGTATTAAATGCAAAAATCTCTCTAGTATGTTAAAGATTTTCTACAAATGAGTAAGGAAGATCAAGCCTCATCTCCCCAAAATAAAAAAAGAGAACGTTTATAGAAAAAAAAATACTCAAACAGCTCTTAAATATATAAAAAACTCACTATTCATAAGAGATGCCATTTTGTCAGATGGCAAAGGGCTAACTGTGGGATAACAAAGAGTTGGAGAGGCTGAGGGGAACTCTCACACTTTGCTGGTGAATCTGGAATAATCTCTTAGGAGGCAGGAACTATCAAAATTAAACACACTTATAGCCTTTGACCCAGCAATTCCACATCTCGGAATCCATCCTACATACCTAGCAATATTTGTAAGGGCAAAAGATTACAATCAACGGACATAAATTATGGAACATTAATATAGCATAATACTGTGAATCTAAGAAACTGCTTTATACATGGATACAGAGTAACTTCTAAGATACACTTTAAGTGAAAAGAGTAAGGTGAGGGACATTATACTGTGGGGGAAAAAATAAGAAAAAGCTGGTAAATTTATAGACTATCTCTGATGGGCACACAAAATTAGTAACAGTGACTGTCCCTAGTGAGAGGAACCAATGACTAAGGTTCAAAAGGAGAGTACAATTACTTTCCACTGGATAGCTATTTTGAACATGTTAAAAATTTAAAGTGTATACTTCTTACCAACACAAAAAAACAAAATGAGAATAAAACGAGTCAAAATATTCAGTTACCTACGTTGTCTGTATTGTGGGATGACAGGTGGCTTGTGCTTTCTTTAAGCATGTGTGCAATATGCTGAGTTTGTTATTTTCGTTATAAAAGTTCTTACAATAAAATATTTTAGAGGGGATGAGAGTGTGAAGAAGAAAATTCCAGATAAGAATATGAGCAAAGATCTAGACAGTTGGGGCCGGCCCCATGGTTCACTAGGGAGAGTGTGGCGCTGGTAGCGCCTAGGCCGCACGTTCAGATCCTATATAGGGATGGCCGGTGCACTCACTGGCTGAGCGTGGTGCAGGCAATACCGAGCCAAGGGTTGTGACCCCCTTACCAGTCAAAAAAAGATCTAGATAGTTGGATGAATATGAAATATTTAAGCTATAACAGACAAGCCTAAGTAAAGCAGACTATTTTTTGTAACAATGAGATATACAACTGTGCCTTACATACAGAAAGTCTGTACTAATGCTTATAGAATGTGTGAAAGAATAGGTTAGGGGCTAAACTCTCAGGACACTTTTGATGCTAGACAAAGCAGTCCAAATTTTAATCTATAGGTGACTGTTGACATTAAAGCAGAAAATAAAAAATACTGTTAAGATTAATCTGACAAATTAAAATTGGGTTTTTCTAGAAGTAAGAGTAATCAGTTTCTAGCCGACAGACATGTTTTATGTGGATCAGGTAGTGTATTAGGATCTGGAAGAGCAAAAAGTTCAGAATCTCCGCATTCTTAAAAGCCAACAATCCACATGAGTAAATGTGCTTCCCCTCTTTAAACAGGCCAGGTGCTTTCCATGTGTTTTCCTGATCAGGCTTATTTCTTTCATGTACCTAACCTTTCTAGTCTCCAGACACTGAAGTTTGATTGTTAACAGAGGTAAGTCACTTGGCCTAATACAAGCCTGGGCTAGAACTGGTGGTGATAGAAATAGAAAGGCATAGGAGGGGGACATTAAGTGCAGGCTGACTTGTGAGAGTGTAGAGTCTCAGGAGCCAAACTGACTGAGTGTGACCTGGAATAATGAGTTACTTAATCTCTGTCTCATTTTTCCTCTTTGTAAAATGGTGATCTAATAAGAGTACCTACACCTCATAGTTGTTAAAGGTTAAACGAGTAAATATCTGTAAAGCAATTAAAACAGTGCCTGGCACAGAATTAGTTTTTGTTAAATTTAATGTATGCCTACCATTAGTTTAGTTCTAATAGAAATAAAAATTCACAGACTTTACATTTGACAGATACTGTAAAGGAAGGAGAGCTGTCCAAGGGGACCAGAACAATGGAAATTGAGAAGATACCTACACAAAGGTAATTGAAATCCTAACAACATATGAATTCTTCAAAGAAGAAAATTTAGATAAAAATCAAACAGCAGATGACTAAGCCTCAAAAAAACCCTCTGATTGGATGTAGAAAGATGGGGAGTCATATAAAAGCATGATTAGAAAAGTACAAGTGTATCACTTCAGAATCAAGTTAAAGAAAATTATGTCAAACTTCTAGTAACAATAATTCCCTCATACACTGGTAAATGTTTAATTTTTAAAGCATGCATGATTTTACTGAATCCTAATAATGACCCCATGAAGTAGAAGAATTATCTCTATTTTACTAACGAAGAAAAGTTCAGAAATTAAACTATTGCCTAGGATTACATAGCTAGTAAATGATAAAACAAAAATCGAATTGAAACCATCATTTATATATATACACACATATATACACACACAAGGGGTCTTCAAAAAATTCATGGAAAGATGCATATTACCTTTTAATTCCATTTTTCCATGAACTTTTTGAAGTACCCTTGTATATATGGACATGGACACACACCCACACAGTAAGAATCAGGATAAATTAATCCTAACTTCATTCAATGGAGCAAGTATTATGCCCCCTCCCACTTTTAAAAAAATAAAAACCAAATTACAAAATAAATGAAGGAGTTTGCTAAATACTTACCAATTAATCAGAAACAAGCATGCCCAGGAAAAAAAAAAAAATATATATATATATATATATATATAACACCTGACATTTTTCCTTTTGCCCTATTAAGTAGGTTTCATTTATTTTTACAGATTTTTAAAAAATTCTTTGTTCGGACCGGCCCCATGGCTCACTCAGGAGAGATTGTGGTGCTGGTAGGGCCGAGGCCGCGGGTTCTGATCCTATCTAGGGATGGCCCGTGCGCTCACTAGCTGAGCCTGGTGCAGACCACACCGTGCCAAGGGTTGCAACCCCCTTACCAGTCCAAAGGAAAAAATTCTTTGTTTTCCCAAAAAATATTTGAGCATTTATTATTGGCCAGGTACAGTTACAACATTAAAGTGAAGAAGACTCTCTCTATTCTCAGAGCTTAGTAGGGAACAGACACTGGTAAGTATGCAATTTTAACATACTGTGATAAATGCTATGATGAGAGTATTAAAGGGAGCATCTGACCCAATCCTGGGGAGAGATAGGTGTGATGTTGGGAAGCAGATGAATAGAAGGTTCACGGGCATTAGTCACACACACAACTGCAGGGACCTGGGAGAGTGTGCCAGGCAGTGTGTGTACAAACAGGCTTAAGAGTAATCAATAATGCTTATATCACAAGAATACAATATCCATTCAATTTTAATTATGTTACCTTTAATTATTTTACAACATATTTCAAAAAATGCTGTTATAGTTGCCTTAACTGCTCTATAAGACCTGGAATAAAAGAACACTTAGAATTACAACACACAAACATCAAGCTGTAATTCCTACTTGCACTGAAACCACTACTTCCAAAGGGACATAGTTTTTCAAATAAGCAGATATGTGGCAATGCAAAATAAAGTACAAAATTGTTAAAACAGTAAACTTTGTTTTAATGGCTATAGAAAGGAGGTGGTTTTGTTTTATTTTTCAACACATCTGGTTCTGGCAGCAAGTTGTATTATGCATTTAGAGCAATGTGTGCCCTGAAAGCTTGTATTTTCAGTTTGTGCGTGTCACCTGCATCAAAGACCAAACACATGAAGAAACATTGTTCTCAATTCCCTCAATAACTTTCCCTCAAGAAGATCACAACATCAGTGAACTCAAGACCCTCACTAGTGATGATATTTTGCAATTATTTTTTCTCCAGTGACAATGGATAATTTTAATTTTCTCTAAAAGAGAAGCAATGAAAACAAGGAAACCATTCGGGATCCAATTTTCACTTCACATTCTCCAAGTAGTAAACAGCAGCTCTACAGGCTGATAAAAATAATTTCAATTTCTTCCTATTAGTTTTTAACCATATTAACATAAAAACGTATCTGGATTTAGTTGGGTTTCCAAAAAAAATTTAGTTGACAAATATTTCAGAAATCTAATAAAGCACTGCATACGTATAATTAGCTCTCACCTACCAAAAAAATATATATATGTATACATATTTATTTATCTTACCTTCACAGAAGTTCCTTTTTTTTTTTGGCTGGACATGAGAAACAAGATTAAGTGACCAATGCTGGCTTTATTTCTTTATAAGCAATAATTGGGGTAATTTTTCATTCAATATGACTGCAGCATTTTCACAATAAATTCACAAAAGGCAATATAAGGAAATACCTACTGAATAAGCTTCTACGAAGCAATTCACGTTTTAAAGTTAGACTCTACCAAAGTGGCACCGCGGCATAATAGGCATTCAATTTTTGTTTCCTTTTTTTCAAGTTTGTCAGTTCTTTACTACTATTATTTTTTTCTAGCAGTAAATAGTGTGTAACCACAAAGTAAGGCCTAGAGGCCATTTACAGTTATTCACGATATCATGGTGGACTTAACTCTCAAGAGCTGATATAAACCAAAGTGAACAGTAGACAACTAGAACCACATTTGGTCACATTCAAACAGTCTCCAAAAGCACTTTGCTAATATACATGTTTCCTTCTTCTCGACTAATTTTGTTTTAATCTTATTAAAATTATAATAAGATTAAAAAGATTTTGTACAGTTGTATTTATAGGGGACTATTATGTTCAAATGAACATATTTTAATTTGCAAAATATCATTAGTAATGTCCTTTCTATAAACCTGGTTGGCAAAATTAAAAAGGCACAAAAGAGGGGTAACGAAAAATGTTTTCAACTTTTAGTGAAGAGTACCAAAGTATGTATCCTTCATGAAAAAAAGCAGAGAAAAATGTTCGGTAATTCATGCACAACTTGAGCTAGCTACAAAAAAACTTCTCTTCAGATAGGTCCTGAGACTTGAGGAGAAAATGAGTTTTCCTAATCATGTGCTTCATGTAAAATAAAATGTAAAGCTGCACATACATGTATGGTTTTAACAGTGGACCCATGATTTTTAAAAAGTGAGGCAATTAAGCAAAGGAAAACAAAACCAGAATACCTTCATAAACAAAGCAATTCCACCTGTCGCCTCTGTCCTTTTTGCCACTCAGTGGGTAAAATGTCCAATAAAATGTATAATGCAGCATACACAATCATGTAATCTAAAAACTTTTCATGATAACTTATTGCAAATTGCACTTGACAGTTCACCACAACAATGGAAAACTGGCCCCTTGTTGGTTCACACAGTCCTTGAGCCCCAAATTGAAGTCACCAGTAAAATGATCTGGATAAAAAGTTTGCAGCTGTGCTCAGCCAGCCAGCTCCACCCTCTGGGTGTGAGCCAACCCGGGACACTGCTTTGTCCTGCTCCTTTGAAGGACTCTCATCCTCAGGCAGGTAGTCGGGCAGCTCTGTATTCTGTTCTACTTCCACAGGAGTATCTTGGAATGGAACCAACATCTGTTAAAAATTATCACAAAATCAACTTAATGTTTAATATAAATATATAAAACATTATATATATATATATATGACATACATATGTGTCATACATTAAAGGTCAACCTCACTCCTAATTCTAATTACCATATTTATTCTCAGGGGTGCTATTCCTTCTAAACTTTTCCTCTTACATGATGGTAGGCCCAATTGCTGAGCACTACATAAGCACAGAAAAGAAAACTGCAAATGAGAACTCAGATACTGATCTGCTGAGGCTCTAGGAGTAAATGAGCAACCTCTGTCTGTGTAAAGATCACTAAAGCAAGTGTGGCCACTGTGGGCCCCTGGAGAGGTATGGAACCCCATGTCTAGGGGAACCCAAATGAGCTCAAAGCATACAGATTAATTTCCCATATCACAAAGCTAGTGGAAAGAGTAGTGACTGGCAAGGACTGTCACCCTATTTACTTGCCCAATGGTTGCACCTTTACTTTTTGGATTGGCAACACTAGTTAAGGTTAGAAAGTATTTTAAAAATAAGTGTAAAGAAACCATATATCCTTTATTTCCCTATAATATCAGCAAGATACCTCCACTGAGATAAAAAGAAGTTTTCTTCACAAAAGCAGACTCTGAAATCCATAAAAGATCTCTTTATATTTCTAGAATGGTTAAATGTTAACCGAGAAACACCACATTCTTACATATTTGGCAACTGTTGGTCTAGAAATACTGGCAATCTCCTAGCCATAAAAAATAACCAAGAGTCTGAGTTGGGTATAAAGAAAACTAAATAAACTTTTACCTCTTCTCCACTTTCACTTTTCACAACTTGCTGAGCTTTCATCACCTTGGTTGACGCTATCGCTGATGCCAAAGCCTAGGCATAAAAGGAACAGGTTTGAACACTGATGTGTTTACCTGTAACTCAAGCATTCTCAGCCATTTAAAATACTAACCTCTGCTTTCAAATCTGAACGGATTCGCACCACACATCTTTGAACAGCCATTTGAAACGTAAAGCTAATAACACCTTTAATTTTTAACAAAGCCTCTTCACATAGATTTCTCCGTGACTGAAAAAGGAAAAGAAAATTATTAAAATAAGTAAAATAGTAAAAGGAAATAAATCAACTCAAACCACATTGAACTAGTCATTCTATTTTGGGGGGAAGGGAAGCAAATGTACCTATTTCAGTTCTGCCATCTCATATTTCAGGGCACAAGGGTTGGGGATGAAGGGTGGAGGGGCGGGGGTGGGAGTGTTGATTAGTCAAGTATATTAAATTCTACAAGGTCAGCAGAACAGTAATTCCTTCTAGAATTTCTAAGCTTCAATACTCATATGTAGTTTTAATAATTTTTATCAAAAGAAGTTAGCCAATGTCAATTTACTTCTTAAACAGAGCAAAAGAACAATACATAAAAAATAGCCCCAAAGCAGAAGTTTCTGTAGTTCAAAGGTAGGCAAACTATATAGTCTTATCACTGTTTTTGTAAATAGACGTTTACTGGAACACAGCCACACACATTTGTTTAAATATTATCTGAAGCTAGTTTCATGCAAAGACAGAGTTAGTAGTTGTGACAGAGACTATTATGGCCTGCAAAGCCTAAAATATTTACCCTCTGGCCCTGTGAAGAAAAGATTTACTGACCCCTGCTCTAGTTTAATAATCTCTAGAGATAAACCCTAATAGACTGAAGTTAGAATTAGTGAGGATTTAGTGTTTGAGTCACTATTCCTTAAATCACTTGGTATTTATAAATATCACCGCATCCTTCATTTATGGCATTCTCAACCGTTACCACTGCATTCTCAAGGGTAATCAATATCTTCTTTTTGGTTCTCATTTTCCTCTGATGCTGTTCATGATACAATATAATATGCATCTCTGTCTCCATCTCACCACCAAAATGCAGTGCCTAAAACTAAGTGACTTTCTTTCTGCTTTGACCTCAGGAGACTACTCTCATCACTTCAGCTATCACTAACATCATAACTCCAATAAGACTTTATTCTCATTTATCAGACATATCCACTTGGATATCAAGTAATATTAACACAAGATCCAACATGAAAATGGATTAAAAAGTAACTGCACTTTCTCCTCATCACTCGCTGCACCTCTAGCCCACACCAAATCACTCTCTCTAAATTCTCCTGTTTCTGTATTAAGAAGAGGTTCTGATTTAGTACTTCTGAGGGGAAAGGAATTCACAATTGACCCCCGTGCCAAGTCTCTAGATTGTACTTACTTTTCAAACTTATTCCCACTCCCTTCACAATAACTCTCCCATCACTGCTCATCTCCCTACTGGAGCCACTTCTGACTTCTGCATTTCACCAGTATGCAGGGAAGGATCTGGTACACAACGGTCCATGGCAGAGCGAGGCCTACCGTGGGCTCATCCAGTGCACTGTCTCTGGACTCTGCTCGGTGAGGCCTGGACTCTGTGAAGCCCCTTTAGGGAATTGGCACCAAACGGTTCCATGTCTACCTCTTTCATGTATTCAGCACTAGTTAAACTTAAAAGTGAAAAGTTTGTATAGCTTCGACCTGTTCCTTATTTCAAATGTAAAGAAAGCAAAAAATAGAAAAGTAACTTGCCTAGTTTATTACAGGTAAAGAGGGTGGCACTAAATTCCAACCATAGGTAACAATGAGAAATGAGATTCATAAGGCCAATTCATCTTTATTTCAACACAAATTAACACTTTTTCACCAGACATATTGCCTGTCACCCCCTACTAAAATGCTAGTGTAGAGAGCAAGAATTTTTGCTTATTTCTTTCACTGTGGTACCTAAAATAGTGGCTAATACAAGGTGTCCTTTCTATTGTTAACGTTAGTACGTTCTACCTTGTGAACTTTTAGACCAGGTAGTAAAGTTCCAAAGTCTTTTGAATTGACTGATATTATTTTAAGTGTATAAATTTAGAAAAAACTAACATCTCTACAATTTTGGTATCTACTATCTAGAAACCTATGTAAAATCCACAATGTAAAATCCACATTATCTGGCACCCAATCAAAAATTACCAAACATGCATTATAGAAAATAATATGAAGGTTTTTCAAAAAACTAAGAGAACTACCATATGATCCAGCAATCCCACTACTGGGTATGTAAAGGCATACCTATGTAATGCCATTTCATTCCATTTACTTCAGTCTTTTTATACCATGGAAGATTTTTAGTTTTTCTAAGTCAGGGAGTATCTGTATTTACAACCAAATCATTAGCAAATTATCAAATTACTGACTTATATTAAATCATATTTATCTCCTCGAGATAAAACTATATTGCTTTCCAGGAAGTTATATTGTGGTTAAACGTTCAGTTCTGGAGTTAGACTACCTAGATTCAAATCTTGACTCAATCATTTCCTCTCCCTACGTGACTTTAGGTAAGTTATTTAATCATTCCAAAACTCAATTTTCCCCTCCATAAAAAGAAGATAATGATGATGTACTTCTCTCTGTGCTGACTGTCAGAATCAAATGGAGAGAGTTAATGGAATACACTTATCACTAATGCCAGGGTAGGTCACCAAAAAATGTTAACAGACACTGTAGTATGGTTCTAGAGTTAATTTGCTAATACTTTATTTTGGATTTTGGCAATTCCATTCTTACTATATACTGGCCTATATTTTTGTGTGTGCTTTGTTGATTTTTATTATTTGGCTTGAGCTAGGTTTAAAAAGGAAATGCATTATTCTTATTCACTAAAATTAAGCAGATGGTATTGGAGATATTTTATATATCTTAATATCTTCAATCAATACGCATTTATCAGAACTTGCTTTCTAGAAACTTTTCAGGATCTTGGGGCACCTGTTTCAATAAGATAATGTTAACTTCTTCAGCTCTGTCATAGATAATATGCATATGAAAGGCTTCCCCTTACATTTATTTACTTAATCCTAAACTGTAAGGCCTAAGTGCCTAAACACCACAACTGGAAAAAGTTGTAGACAATCTAATGCAACCTACCTGGCATAGCTAAAGAGATAAGTAGTAATCCACCAGTTCCCATTCCTAAATATGAAAAGTTATATAACTTATCATTGCTCAAAATAACTTCAGGAGGACTTCCAATTCCAGTCAAGATGGAATAACAGGGACCAGGTTTGCCCTCCAGGATTAAAAAACTAAAAACACAGATGAAATAAAAATTTTAAAAAACAACAATTTCCAGACATTGGAAAACAAGCACCTCTGAAAAAGGAAAAATAAATGAAGTGAGCTCCACAGTGCACCAACTTTGCCTAAAAAGTTTCCAGGCAGCCACTTAGGAAGAGGGAACCAAGCAGAATCCAGCCAGTGTCCCTACAGTGAAAACAGAGTTCAGAATTCAGGGAGGCCGAGGCAACTCCAATTCACAGGGCAGAACACAGGAGAGATAAGAGTTGCACGAAGAGGAGAGACCACACAAAGAGAAACCTGCTCTCCAGATGTGTAGTAAGTACCCCTCAAATTTTCAGCCAACAGATGGTCAGCGCACATATGTGAGCAAACAATCTGAGGCTGGGGAAGAACCACTGGAAAGAAATAGAACAATTCTGTGGGCTCACACAGATCTGGGAATACTTCATGGTCCCATCAGCCAGAGTGAAAAAAAAAACCTAGATATACATGGGGTGTGGAGAGAGAACCCAGAAGTGTTCCCGCACTAGTTTAGCAAACTTATCCCTAGGTTGAAGGGTGCTACAGTCTTGCCTAACAAAGCTTAAAAGCAAGCCCCCAAAAGATATAACCATCTACAAGTAACTTAACTGTTCCAGAACAAAGCTCAGGAATATTTAAAGGCTTTGCATAAAAATATATGCTGTACCCAACAATGTAAAATCCACATTATCTGGCACCCAATCAAAAATTACCAAACATGCATTATAGAAAATAATATGAAGGTTTTTCAGAAAACTTAGAGAACTACCATATGATCCAGCAATCCCACTACTGGGTATGTAAAGGTACTTCAAAAAGTTCATGAAAAAATGGGTTTAAAAGAATACGAATCTTTCCAGGAACTTTTTAAAGACCCCTCATATATACAAAGTAAAAGGAAATCAATATGTTAAAGGTATAACAGATCTCCCATGTTTATTGCAGCACTATTCACAATAGCCAAGATATGAAATCAACCTAAATGTCCATCAACAGATGACTGGATAAAGAAAATGTGGTATATATAAACAATGGAATACTACTCAACCATAAAAAAGAATGAAATCCTGCCATTTGGGGCATCAGGGATGAGCCTGGAGGGCATTATGTTAGATGAAATAAGCCAGGCATAGAAAGACGAATACTGCATGTTCTCATTCATATGTGGAAGCTAAAAAAGTTGATCTTGCAGAAGTGGAGCATAGAATAGTTGTTACTAGAGACCAAAAAGGGGTGGGGGTGTAGTGGTGGAATAGGGAGAGATTGGCAATACAAAATTACAGCTAGATAGGAGGAATAAGATCTAGTATTCTATAGCACCGTAGGGTGACTATAGTTAATAATAATTTATTGTATAATCTCAAATAACTAGAAGAGAGGATTCTGAATGTTCCCAAAACAAAAAAATGACAAATATTTAAAGAGATGGATATGCTGATTACCCTGATTTGATCATTACACACTGTATACCTGAATCCAGATTTCACATTGTACCACATAAATATGTACAGTTATGTGTCAATTAAAAATAATTAAAATATAAATAAATAAAAGACTTACTACAAAACAAAACTTACCAGGCATGCAAAGAAGAAAATACAAAATATAATTAGAAAAATCAATCAATAGAAACACACTCAGAAGTAACACAGATAGAATTAGTAGACAAGCACATCAAATAGTTATTCTAATATATTCTGTATGTTCAAGCAGATAGAGAAAAGTGTAAACATGCAAAGGAGATATAAAAAAGACTCAAATCAAACTTCTAGAAATACACTAAAACAACGTCTGTGGTGAAAAAATACATTGGATAAGATTAACAGCAAATTAAACACTCACAGGAGACAAATTTAGCCAATATAGTGACAGGAAACTATCCAAAATGAAACAGAGAGAAAAAAGTTTGAAAAAGAAAGAAGGCCGGCCCATGGCTCACTTGGGAGAGTATGGTACTGATAACACCAAGGCCACGGGTTCGGATCCCTATATAGGGATGGCCAGTTGGCTCACTTGGGAGAGTGTGGTGCTGACAACACCAAGTTAAGGGTTAAGATCCCCTTACCGGTTATCTTTAAAAAAAAAAAAAAAGAAGAAGAAGAAGAACAGAATATCAGTGAACTGTAAGAGAACTTCAAGTGGTCAAATACATGAGTAACTGAAATCCTTGAAAGACCAAGGCAAATGGGGGACAGAAAAAATATTTGAAGAAGTAACAAAAAAAATAGTCCAAATTTGTTGCAAACCATAAACCCGTAGATTCAAGAAGCTGAATGAACCTGAAGCAGAATAAACATGAATAAAGTTATAGCCAGGCACATCTTAAGCAAACTGAACAAAACCTGTGATAAAAGAGAAAATCTAAAAAGCAGGGATGGGGAATAAGATACAAAGGAATAATTTGAATAACACCAGAATTCTGAACAGAAAAAATTCCAGGCAGAAGAACACCCGAAAGTGTGATAAGAAAAATAACTCTCACCTTGAATTCTATACTCATTGAAAATGTCTCTCAAAAACAAAAATAAAATAAGGACTTTTCAGACTTACAAAAATGAAAGAGTTGGAGACTTCAATACCTGACTTTCAAAAGTGAATGGAATAACTAGACAGAAGAGCAGCAAGGAGAAAGAAGATTTAAGCAACACTATAATCCTACTAAACCTAACACACACTTACAGAACACTCCAACCAATAATACACAAATTCTCAAGTGCATATGGAATATTCTCCAGAATAGAACATATGCTGGGCAATGAAACACGCCTCAATAAATTTAAAAGGACTGAAATCACACAAAGTATCTTGTCCAATCACATGGAATGAAATTAGAAATCAATAAGAGAAAGAAATTTGGAAATTCAGAAATATGTGGAAGTTAAACAACACACTCCTAAATAACCAACAGGTCAAAGAAGAAATCACAAGAGAAAATACTTAGAGACAAATGACATGAAAACATAACATACCAAAACTAATATGATGCAGAAGAAACAGTGTTTAGAGGGAAATTTATAGCTGTAATGACTACTTTAAAATAGAAGAAAATCTCAAATCATTAACCTAACTTTTCACCCTAAGAAACAAGAAAAAGAACAAACTAAACTCAAAGCAAGCAGAATAAAGGAAATAATAAAGAATAGAGTGGGGGTTGGGAGGGAGCTGGTGAATTTTTTTTAAAAAAGTCAGTGATATCAAAAGTTGGTTCTCTGAAAAGTTCGACAAAACGGGCCGGCCCTGTGGCGCACTCGGGAGAGTGCAGCGCTTGGGAGCGCAGCGGCGCTCCCACCGTGGGTTCAGATCCTATATAGGAATGGCCAGTGCGCTAACTGGCTGAGCACGGTGCAGGCGACCTCACACCGAGGGTTGCGATCCCCTTACCGGTCACAAAAAGGCAAAAAAAAAAAAAAAAAGAAAAAAAGAAAAGAAAAGTTTGACAAAACTGATAAAACTTTGGCTAGAATGATCATGAAAAATACAGAAATAAAAGACTCAAATTCGTAAAATCAGAAATAAGAGTGGACATTATAACCTTAAAGAAGCAAAAAAGACTATAAGCAAATACTATGAATAACTGTATGCCAATATATTAGATAACTCCAATGAAATGGAAAAATTCCTAGAAAGACAAAAACTACCAAAACTGACTGAAGAAAACAAACAAACAAACAAACAAAAAAAAACACAGACCCGTACGTAACAAGTAAAAAGATGTGAATTAACAATCAAAAAACTGCCCATAAAGAAAAGCCCGTAACCTAATGGCTTCACCGGTGAATTCTACCAAACGTTTAAAGAAGAATTAAAACCAATCATTCATTACCTCATCCAGATACTTCCCAACTCATTTTATAAAGCCAGTATTACCTTGACACCAAAACCAGAAAAAGACATCACAAGGAAAAAACTACAGATCAATATCCCATATGAATATAGATACAAAACTTCCTGACAAAATACTAGCAAACTAAATCCAGCAGTATATTAAGAGGATTATACACCATAACAAATTGGAATTTATCCCAGGAATAAAAGATTGTTTCAATACATGAAGATCAATCAATTTAATACATCATATTAAAAAAACTCAACTCAACAACAAAAAGACAAATAATAGGCAATTTTTAAATAGGCAAAGAAAAAAAAAAACTAAATAAAAAAATAAAATGGGCAAAGAATTTAAATGAGCATCCCCCAAAGAAGAGAAAATATGGATGTTAAAGATGGATAAAATAAACCCTATAAAATGGCAAGTATATGAAAAGATGCTCAATATCGTTAATCATTAGGGAAACGCAAATCAAAACCATAATAATATACCACTTCACACCCACTAGGAATATATATAATAAATAAAATAGAAAATAAAGAGTGTTAAAGGGGATAAGAAAGTAGATTCCTCATAAAATGGTGGCTAGAATGTAAAATGGTGCAGCTACTGTGGAAAACAGTCGGGCAGTTCCTCAAAAAGTGAAACATAGGATTACAAATGATTTAGCAACTCCACCCCTAGGTATATACCCAAGAGGACTGAGAACATACACTCACACAAAAACTTGTACACGCATGTTCACAGCAGATTTATAAGAGCCAAAATGTGGAAACAACCCAAATGTCCATCAATTAATAAACAAATAAACAAAATATGGCATATCCATGCAATGAAAAACTATTAAAAAAAGATGTACTGATACATGCTACAAAATGGATAAACCTTAAAAACATTATGGTAAGTGAAAGCCAGACGCAAAAGGTCATATATTATATGATTTAACCTATATGAAATATCCAAAAAAGGCAAAACCATAGAGACAGGAAGTAGGCTAGTGGTTCTCCGAGTCTAGGGAGAGGGATTACTAATGGGTAAGGGGTTTCTTTTGGGGTGATGAAATGCACTGGAATTACAGCATAACAATGGTTGCACAACCATGTGAATATACTAAAAACTACTGAAGTGTACACATTAAAATGGTGAATTGTATAGTATGTGAATTATATTTCAATCAAAAAAAAAAAAAAAACCTAAAAGAATTGATCTCCAGCAGACATGTACTACAAGAAATATGAAAGAAAGTCCTTCAGGCAGAGTAAATGATATCAAATAAAAATCTAGATCAATACAAACGGATAAAGAGCCCCAATAGTAAATATATGGATATAAAGTACTTTTTGTTTTTTAAATGTCTTCAAAAGACACTGTTTAAAGCAAAACTAATAATAATGTACTGTGGGGTTTCTGACATATGTAGAAGTAAAATGTATGATAACAATAGCCCAAAGGCAGGAAGAGAAAAAAATGAAAGCATACTGTTATGAGTGTATTATACTATACATAAAATGATATAATATTAATTGAAGCTACACTGATAAGTCAAGGATATATAAAACAAATCCTAACCCAGAAAAAGAACTGTAGCTAATAAACCAACAAAAGAGGTAAATGGAATCATAAAAACATTCAATTTGCCCAAAAGAAACCAGAAAAAGAAAAAAGGGGAGCAAAGAACAGATGGGAAAAATAGCAATTAGCAAGATAGTTGGTTTAAACCAAACCATATCAATAATTATATTAAATTTAAATGGCCCAAACACCCCTATTAAAAGGCAGAGATTTTCAGAGTAGATAAAAAAGCAACCATATGCTGTAAGACATCCACTTGAAATACAGACACAAATAGAAGAAAGATATACACTAACCAAAAGAAAGCTGGACTGGTTAATATTAAAAGCAAAGTAGAGTAAGTTCAGAAGAAATCACAAGTTATTAAGAATTACTACTGTAGTTCTATAATATTCTAAAAGATTCTATACAATTGGTATTAGTTCTGCCTTAAATGTTTGGTAGAATTCACTAGTGAGGTCATCCTGGCCTGAAGCCTTCTTTATGGGAAGGTTTTTAACTCCAAATTCAGTTGTTTAACAGATAATAGAGATAATCAGGTCATCTATTTTTTCTTTAGTGAGCTTTGGTAATTTGTGTCTTTCAAGAAATTTTTCATCCAGGCTGGCCAGCTAGCTTACTTGGTTACAGTGCAGTGTTATAACACCAAGGTCAAGGGTTTGGATTCCCTTACCAGCCAACCAAAAAAAAAGAAAGAAAAGAAATTTTCCCATTTCATCTATATTAACAAATCTATTGGCATAAAATTATTTTAAATATTCACTTACCCTTTCAATGTTTGTAGGAGCTATGGTAATGTCCTCTCATTTCTGATACTGATAATTTGTGACTTTTCTCTTTTATTTTTGATCAGTTTGGCTAGAGGTTTATTAATTTTATTGATCATGTCAAAGACCAGCTTTTGATTTCATTGATTTTTCTCTACTGGGTTTCATTTCACTGATTTCTGCTGTTTTTTGTTTCCTCACTTCTGTCTGTCTCAGCTTTAATTTGCTCTTCTTCTAGTTTCTTAAGGTAGAAGCTTAAGTCATTGATACCTTTTCTTTTGTATATAAAACATGTATGCATTTGGTGCTAATGAATTTCCACTCCAAACAGTTTTAGCTGCTTCCCCACAAATTTATATGTTACACTTTTATTTTTATTCAGTTCAAAATGCTTTCTAATTTCTCTTTTGATTTATTCATTGCCTCATGAATTATTTTAGAAATGTGCTATTTAGTTTCCCAGATTTTGAGGGAATTTTCCAGATATCTTTGTATTGATTTCTAATTTGATTTCATTATGCTCAGAGAACATACTTTATGTGATTTCAATCCTTTTAAATTTATTATGACTTCTTTTATGACCCACAATATGGTCTACCTTGGTAAATGTTCCATGTGCACAGGAAAAGAATGAATATTACACTGTGAGTTCTATAAATATCAATTAGGTTAAGGTGGTTGATAGCATTACTCGAGTACTCTATACCCTTATTGATTTTCTTTATACCTGTTCTACCAAGAGCACTGTGTTGAAATCTCTAGCTCTAACTGTAGATTTGTCTATTTCTCTTTGCACTTCTGTCAGTTTTTGCTTCATATATTTTGAAGCTCTATAATTAGGGGCATAAATATTTAAAATTCTTATTTCCTCTGACTAATTGACCCCTGTAGCATAAAATGACCCTCTTTATCAGTATAAAATATTGATACTGGGACTTACTTCTAAAGACACTTAGCACGTGACACTGAAGAAACTATTTAGTTGACATGATTTTTCTTTCCCATCTATGAATCATGTATTTATAAAACTCTTACCGTATCATCAAGACCATCTATATGCAAAACCACAGTTTTGGCACGTTTGTTTGTAGTTCCCAGAAAAAACTGAGCTTTCCTTCGACGTGAATTCATTTCATTAAAACTATCACCATCTGCCATATTGGAGGATTGAAGAATGTCATAGATTTCAGAGGCCAGAAGTTTTGTTTCTCCCGGAGTTGTAGTCCTAAGGAAAAAAGAAAAACAAACAAAAAAAACATCAATTAATAAAGTAGTCTTGTTACTGCTACTGATTCTGTGAAATACAATTTTTCTCAACTTTGAAGAGCCTTATTTCCTTCATTCTGATGCTTTGTTTCATTTAAAAGCAATACCAGTGAATCCTAGAATAATAATGTAGAAAATGCATCTATAAGAGTCTTCTAATTTCATTTTAAATCCCCATGATTCACTGAGATTCAAAACCCATCACTATAGCGGTATAAAAGCCCATTCAATCAAAACTATTAATTAAATAGGAAATCAACTAACAACATCAGGTTATAACATGTCCCTGGATTATAACTAACATTCAACTCTCAATTGGAAAGCACCTTGACCTTCAAGAAAATAGAACACGTAAAAATTTAAAAGGAGAAACAAAATTAGGATAGGATCATTTACATTACCAGATATTTTATGAAATTCCTTAGTACATTCAAACTGATTCTCTTTCTTAATTTACATTTTTACTTATCTTTTAGAAAGCATGTATATATCATAAAACCACAACTCAAACAAAATTTTCATTCTTAAACTCTTAAATCCTACTCCAACTCCTCACATCAACATCTACTGCTATACTATCCAATAGATCTTTCTGCAATGACAGCAATGCTCTGTACTTGCACTCTCCACTCACATGTGGCTACTGGGCACTTGAAATGTGGCTAGTGCAACTAAAGAAAGAAATTTCATTCACTGTACTGTCCATTATGGTAGCCACTCACTACATGTGGTAATTTAAATTAATTAAAAATTTTTATATATAAATTTTATGGTTGCTACTATAATGGACAGTACAGATGTAATGATTCTTACTAATCAGTTGAACTGAATAAACAGTGAGTACACATAATTATAAGAAAACAGTCCTCATTTCACCTATAAATGAGCTCAATTAAGTCCAAACCTGTTGACACATATTCAAGACCTTAAAATCTGTCCCAATTCAACCGTCCACATCAGCTCATTTTGCCCTTTTATAACTCTTCACATTAGCTGACTATGACATTTAGCCATCTCTTACAAAGGCCATGCATTTTTATATATTCTTTGCTGTTCTTTGTTCTGGAATGCTTTTCACACAAACCTTTGTTCATGACTTTCTTCAACCAGAAGAGCTTCATGTAGACCGTAGGCTTTCCAACTCTTATTTTCACCCTTGAAGGCTCAGCTTGACCACTACCTTCTTTATGAAGCTTCCCCCCAACAACCCATTTCTCTCTCTGCATCGTTCAAAGTACTACACTTGTATTTATGCTACTGATCTTGATATTCTATTTCTTCATAAGTATATAAAACTCAGAGTAGAGATGTATTCTTTTTGTATCTTCCACAGACCTAACAAAAACTTTCGTAAGCCAATTTGTTTACTGAATGAGTAAGAATACTTCAATTTCTGATATTCAGACTATACATATACTAGCTCTAATGATAATTCCAAAGGTGATAATCTGACAGTTTTCCAGGCAATTAATTTACTATACCAGGTACTTTTCTGGGCCACTGTTGGCCAGAGAGATAGGTTACTTTGAATGATTTTAGCTCTGTGGTGCAGATAGCTATCAAAATACTATTTTTTTTAAAGTCACATTTTTCTTGATAACTGTTTTACAGTTTATTGAAAATGTCACTGTTGTTCTCAGATATTTTAAATATTAGCCAAACACAAGTTATAAAGAGTATAAGATTACAATGGTTAGAGGCACTTGTGAATTGGAGAGAAAAAAAAAAAGGTATGTTTTTGTTACCCCTTTTCACAACAATTTTTAAGTGTTTGCATCAAATAAAAAAAGAATCATCACAACACATAATTGAAGATGCAATTAATGATCTTCTTATAATTTTTTTAAAATACACTATTTCAAAACCTTTTTATATGCTTCCAAATGAACCAACAGTGACCAAAAAAATAAAATACTATATTACATCAAATTATTATGTTCCTGTTCTCTAGAATAAGAACTACAACAGTAGTTCTTAACCAATAGGTCTACTAACCCCTCTGAGAATCTGATGCAAAGTTAGAAACCATTTCACAGGACAAAAGGAAATAAAAAATTTTGTAGAGATACTATCCAATGCTTGAAAAAAATCTAATACAATGGAAATTGCTGGTAAGAGTGTTAATGGTACCATTTGAAAAAAAAAAAAGTTAACAAATCTATGTCTTTGAGTAATAGTGTAATTAGTTAAGAAAATAACCCATGAAATAAAAATAATCCAAAATACAAAAATAGCCCTATATGTGATTAGGCAAAGAAGTTTTAGAATAGCACTGTCCATCAGAACTTTCTGAGATGATAAAAATAGGCTAGCCACATGACTGCTAAATACTTGGAACTAGGACTAGTGAGACTAAGGAACTGATTATTTAATTTAATTCTAATTAATTTAAATTGCCACATGTAGCTAATGACTACCTTACAAGACCAAACAGTTTTAGAAAAAAAAAAGATGATACTTCTGTCAGCTTCCTTAAACTAGCCTACCTTTTTCTGGTTAATCATTGCTCCTATGCCTCAGACTAACCATTTCTCTAGTACACTTTCTCAACTGAGGTCCTGCCAAAGAATTGAGCTCTACCAAAAAACTGACTGATGATATTCTCAATACTCCCAAGAATGGGTAAAGAGCTAAAACCATTCCAAATAAACTGGAGAGCACATAATCCCTTATACATAATGGATTCCTTGGGGCTTTAGGGCTTAAAGCCTGTTGTAGTGTCTTCCACATTAGCAGCAAAAGAGGAAATAGCCATTACTCATATGTTCATATGAATTTGCAAAGTTGATGCATGTACATCTATGAATGCCTGTATCTACAGAGGCTATTCACACTACTTTAATTAGAAAGTTGAGAATTTACAACAAAATATACTTTATAAAGTCACATGGGCTTGCGTCTACTTAGATAAACAAAGCAATTATAGATAACAGATTAGAAAAAATGGTTATATGAAATATTAAATACCCCTATCCAGCACCATTCTTAACTTCCTTATTTCATAGTTCCACAGTTTTACCATTTTCATACAGTAATAAATTACTTTCAGAAAGATTTTTAATTTTCTCTACGTAAAACTGAAAGATTTTAAAAACATGTCAAATCGAATATGTTCTTCTGGTGGGTGTACCTCATAGGATTAATTTTATTGCCACCTTTCTGAGGTGTTTCCAACACCAACAACCATTTTTCTGATTTCCCAGACACCAACTGGGTGTCCTACGATTTAATTCAATTCTGACACTGACCACCTGGAGTTGGAGTCAAACATTACAGGTTTAAGGACTAAATTCCACAAGACTACCTACCTTCACTTCAAAGGCCAGTCACAAGTATTGGGTCACCAGGTTACGCACATTTCTACCCAACTGTGCTACAAAGATGAGAGGGGGTTCTCACAACTCCCCCCTTTTCAGGTTCAGTAATTTGCTACAATAGCTCAAAGAACTGAGAAAGGCAGTTTGTTTATATTTACCAGTTTATTATAAAGAATATAACTCAGGAACAGTCATTTGAAAGAGATACATAAAGCAAAGCATGGGGGGTGAAGTGGGGGTGCACGGCCAGGCATGCAACCCTCCTAGAACCCCAATGTGTTCACCAATCCCAAAGCTCATCACATATCATTGCTCAAGAGTTTTTACAGAACTTAATCTCTAGCTCCTCTCCATACACTTTCCGAAGGTTGTGAGTGGGGCTAGAAGTTCCAACCTCCTAACTTGTTCTTTCTCTTTCTGGTGACTAGCCCCATCCTGAAGCTATCTAGGGGCTCTATCCCAAGTTACCTTTGCATAAACTCAGGTGTGATGCAGAAGGGCTCATCATGAGTAACAAAAGATACACCCATCATACAAGAATTTCTAAGAGATTTAAGAGCTCTGTGCCAGGAACCAGGAACCAAATATATTTTCATATTATACCACATTTTCCTATGAAACAGTTGAGAGAACACCTCTACTATAAGGGCACTTCAAAAAGTTCACACAAAAGTAGAACTACAAGATAATACAAATCTTTCCACGAACTTTTTGAAGTACCCACATATTTAAAGACCCAGACCTCTTTTAAAACAAAATAAAATTTTGTCTTAGGCAAAACAAAATTTACAAAAAGTATACAAGCAAAAATGAATTACAATAAGTTACTTTTTGATCTAGGCACTATATGAAGTATCACAAACATCCATGCATACTGCTGTTCAAATCACAGTTATAATTTATTCCTGATTTTTTTTTAAAATGATTTTAAGGGCCGGCCGTGGCTCACTCGGGAGAGTGCGGGGCTGATAAAAATGCTTTTAAAACTAAAATGGAAAATCTGAGAGAATCTACAGATTTGGAAGCTATATTAGCATTTTTTTAAAAAATAAAGCAAAATTACTGTTCAAATACTATGAATCAAAACAAATTCAGGCAGAAAAAATCTAGTGTTATATTGGTACAGTTAGCCGTAAATGTAAGAGACTATATAATTAAACAGATATTAATTGCCCTAATTTTCTTAGGCAAGTGAAAATTGAAAGAGCTGATTAACGTCCTGGATTTAGTGCAGTCTTTAAAATCTGACACTCAGAAAAAAAGACTATCTTGAAAAGCTTTTTCATCTAAGTAACTGGAACATTGCTCTCAGTAATTTACTACTCCATAATGAGGTATATTGATTCCTCTTCACTTTTTCTAATTAGTTATCTATATTGAGAAGTTTCAAAATGTTATTCATAAAACACAACCAAAAGGTTAATTCTAAGCTTTATCATAATTTTCATTCTGAATATAAGTATATTTTATTGAACATCAGCACCACTTCACTCTAATTGTAGATGCTAATAACACTTCATATTGCCCATAAAGTCCAGATAAACTTCCATGTACTTCACAAAAGCAATTTTTTTTACTATCTTTATTTGTTAAAAGATAAAATGGGTCTGCCCGATTAGCTCAATCAGTTACAGAGCGCTGTTATAACACCAAGGTCAAGGGTTCGGGTCCCTTACTAGCCAGCTGCCAAAACCAAAACAAAAGATAATATGGCCTCAGAGTTCTCAAAAACAACATAAAAATCGAGACAAAAATGGAGTGGCATTTTCAAAAATCTCAGGAAAACAAAAGGCAAACCAAGGATCCAATCCAGTTGTCCTTCAAGTAACAAGGTTATAGAAAAAGAGTTTTAAACATGAAATAAAAGCAAATTCTTGAGCTTTTCTGAGCAATCTGCTAGAGAATGAACTTCAACCAATGAAGAGATGACTGGGAAAACTTCAGCAAAAAAGCTGATGAACATTTTATATTTAACTGTAGATCTAAGACTGAAAGCAAAGACAGGTAAGAGACTGGAAGAATACATAAATGTTCTGACCAAAAAGGAACAATGCAACTTAAAAAAAGGAGAAGGGAAAGGAAGTGAGGAATGTAGAAAAAGCTCAATGACTACTGAACACATAATAGGTGGGAGTCAAAAAATACCTTTAAAAACTAACAAGTAAGACAGTAAAAGGTTAAATAAGAAAATGGTAAGGGCCGGCCTCACTTAGGAGAGTGTGGTGCTGACAACACCAAGTCAAGGATTAAGATCCCCTTACTGGTCATCATCATCATGATGGATGATGATGATGATGATGATGATGGATGATGATGATGATGGAGGAGGAGGAGGAGGAGGAGGATGATGATGATGATGAAGATGATGATGATGATGATGGAGGAGGAGGAGAAGAAAATGGTACATTTAAAACATTTTTTTTAAAGTACAAAGACAATCACTAACACAATAAGACAAATCTTTCAGAAATTTTCAAAATAAAAAAAAATCACATAGAGAAATAAACGTGACAACTATAACATAACATACATGGTAACTATAACAAAGACATGAGTTAAGATAAAATAGATCAGTTACATCAACAAATATAAGTGGACTTATCTCACTAATTAAACAAAAAGATTCTCAATTTGGCTCACAAAACAAAATACAGGTAAAACAAAGGAAGGGGCAAAGGTAGACGACACAAATGGAAACAAAGAGAGTAGGACTTGTACACAGTTAACCCTTGAACAACATGGGTTTGAACTGTGCAAGTCCACTTATACGTGGATCTTTTTCAATAAATGATGTACAATACTGTAAATGTATTTTTCTCTTCCTTATGATTTTCTTAACATTTTCTTTTATCTAGCTTACTTTATTGTAAGAATACAGTATATAATACATATAACATTCAAAATATGTGTTAATCAATTGTTTATGCCATCAGTAAGGCTTCCAGTCAACAGCAGGCTATCAGAAGCTAAGTTTTTGAGGAGTCAAAAGTTAAACGCAGATATTCATCTGTGCAGGGGATCAGTACCTCTAACCCTGCATTATTCAAGGATCAACTGTACTGACATCAAAGTAGAATTCCTGCCCCAATTCCAAGTATTAAACATGACAAAGGATACTTTTTTAAATCTTAAAGAACATGTTTCACAATGAATATATAAGTCATGACTATATATGTATCAAATAACAATAGTAATATAGAGAAAATGATAAAGCAAATGTGGTAAAATGTTAAAATTTGGAGAATCTAGGTATGGAGTATACAGGGATTCTCTGCATTATTTTTACAACTTTTCTGTAGGTCATATATTATTAATATATAAAGTTTTTAAAAATGAAAGAACACAGAGAAAAAGCATAAAGAAACACAAGGTTTTCATCCACATCAAATATCTTAATAAGAAGGGGCTGGCCGGTTAGTTTGGTTGGTTAGAGGGTGGTGCTGACAACACCAAGGTCCAGGGTTTGATCCTTGACTGGCCGGCCACCAAAAAAACCCAAAAAAACCCACTTTAGTAATAGACCTTCATTTATTATGGCACTGTTTCAAAATCTAGATTTTTAGGAAGTTCTCCAGAAGAAATGAGATATTTTAAGGTTGAAATGCCACATTTTATTAAAGCAACTTTTTATTTATAGCATACCTCATATTAGATATTCACAAGTGCTTTAGAAAATGCATCTTATATCAGAAGTATTACTCTTGAAACACAAATTAGCAAATGTCTTAAAATGAATTTAGATGTTCTCTTAAGTTGACATTTTGAAAATTCTCTTTACAATGGGATCCAGGTCTAAAAGTACAATATAAAAAAGTTCTAATCTCTAATAAGTTTTTATTTATGGAAGAGATTAAAATTGGAATATAATGACAGATTCACTCTGAATGATACAGAACTTAAAATTCTTTTCATGATTAAAGAACTGAAAGTAACAGTGACTTTGAAATCAATCCAATTGCAAAAAAATAAGAAATTTAAAAAAAAGAAAACCAGAAAAAAGGGCTGGCCAGTTAAATCAGTTGGTTAGAGCGTTGTATTGATAACGCCAAAGTCCAGGGTTCTAGCCAGATGTCAAAAAAAGAAAACCTGGGGATCCAATCAAGATGGCAGAATAGACGGTTCCCAGTATCACTCTCTTCCACAAATCAACCAAATTTACAACTATAAAAATGTAACATCAGCCAAGCCAGGGCAGCTAGAGCTCAGGGGAAGAGGTGGAGAGACCTACAGAGTTCATGAAGGTGGGAGAAACTACGATGAGAGAAAGAAAAAGCTGCTCTAAGCGTTTCGGGCCGCAGCTGCTTTAAGGCTCAAGCTGCTGAGCACATGGAGCAGGAGCCTGCAGAAGCCATAGCCGTGCCCTTCAGATGGAGTTACTTGGAGGCAACAGTAGAGAAAAGGGTGCTGGTGGCCCCCAGGACAGCAAGACCACTAATAGGGTTCCCGTGGACCCATGCAGGAGCGAGGAGCCAGAACAACTGAAAAAAGGGAACCACTCAGAGGCCGGTGAGCCATCGGTGAGTCATCGCAAGGGACCAGGGACCTGCACAGGGCCCGTCCCATGGGAAGTGCTTGGAGCATGGGCGGTGGGGGAGACGTGCCCACCAGGGGAACACTGGGACCAGCAAGGACAGCTGACCTGAGCCCCAATCAGCACAGGACCACTCAGAGGAGAAGGGTCAGGAATGCAGAATTGCATGGGGTGCAATTTGATGAAAAAACTCAGGCCCAGATCAGAGATTCTACAGAACACAGATCCACCGGGTCTCTGGAGAGCCGGAAGTACCTATAAGGTCAACCATTAAACCCTGAGCTGCACAAAAAGCCTTCCCTAGGGAAACAGCAGCAAAGCAGCAATTTAAACAACCACACAGCTCAAGTACTGGTTCCCACAAGAAGTTCCCCTGTGTTAGAAGCAAAGGACAAAAAATTAGTTGTGGCCCAGGCACACCACCAGCACCTTGGGGCCTGCCTGGGAACTGGAGGCTTGGATCTGGGGACCAGACCCCACTCCCACTTCCAGGCAAACTGCACCAGTACCTTGGAGCCAGCCTGGGGACCTGAAGCATGGAGAAGGGGACTGCACCCCCCTCCCACAACCAGGCACACCACGCCAGCACCTTGAGGCCGGCCCAGGGACCTGAGGCAAGGAGAAGGGGACTGGACCTCTCTCCCACAACCAGGCACAGCACTCCGGCACCTTGAGGCCTGCCCAGGGACCCAAGGCAAGGAGAAGGGGAACGGACCTCTCTCCCACAACCAGGGACACCGTGCCAGCACCTCGGGGCCCACCCGGCCCAGAAGCATGCAGAAGGGGACTGGACCCTCCTCCCACACCAGGCACAAAATGCCAGCACCTCGGGGCCCACCTGGGTACCCGAAGCGTGGAGAAGGGGACTGGACCCTCCTCCCACAACCAGGCACACTGCACCAGTACCTTGGGGCCCGCCCAGGGAACCAGGACATGGAGAACGGGACTGAACCCCTCTCCCACAACCAGGCACACTGCGCCAGTACCTCGGGGCCTGCCCAGGGACCCAGGACATGGAGAAGGGGACTGGAGTCCTCTCCCACAACCAGGCACATGGTGCCAGTGCCTTGGGGCCTGCCCAGGGACCAGAGGCAAGGAGAAGGGGACCAAATACACCCCATAACCAGGCATACCGCCAGTGCCAAGGAGCATGCCAAAAACTGCACCTCCACGTGGATGGCGCACCACAGCTACCACAATAACCATGGCTGCTGCAAAAGCAGCTAGATGCCACAACCACCACGCAGATGGTCCGCCAACCACTGGAGCGCATTCACACAAGAGTCACCAGCAGAGGCAAAGAAAAGAAGAGGATGTCTCTTTCCATAAAACCTATTTCAGAGTGACAGAAGCGTCTGCTCTATGACTATACTGGGGGACCTGATCACATCTCTCAGCATTGGACAGATCATCTAGGCAACAAGTTAACAGAGTAACCATGATTCTTTCAGAAGGAGAGAAGAAATCTAGGGCAATTAGAGGGGGGAGGGGGAGAGATTGGACAAGGGGCAGAAAGAATAACTACGATTTGTAACAGTATATATGCTAGTAATATTGATTTAATCAACATATCTCAATGTTCAGCCCCCAAAATATGTATAATCGATTTTGATTCAATAAATAAAATAAATAAATAAATAAGGAAAACCTGAAATCAGTCCAACTGTCAATCTGTAAGCACCAATTTGACCTCAACACAAGTAAAACCTGCTATTGAATAACATGGGAAAATCTCTGCAAAATTCTCTAGGAAAGCATAATATGGAGATTAAAGGACAAAGTATAGTTCGCAGAATTTTCCCTATTTTATGAAATATTCTTCTCTGCTTCCCAAGTGAAGAATAACCTCTACTCTCCCTACCTTCTGGTTTTTTGTTGTTTTTTTTTTCTGATTTCCCTATTGATCACTGCCAGATGTAAGATTCTCTTCAGTTAATAACGTAGCATCCCTTCAAAACAAATTTTCTTTGTTCTCTGGGTATTTCTGTAGTATGGAAATATCCTTCTGGTACTTCTTTAGTTGCATAGTTCCAAAACAGCACAACAAAACCACCCCCTAACTTGGCATTTCTAAACAGAGAGATGCTGATCGGAAAGTTTGCTTCTAAATCCATCCTGACCGGCTGGCTACAACCAGTCTCTCCTATTTTACAGCTGTATCTCTCCCATACATACATACAACACATACATACATACATACATACATACTCACATCCTTGAGCCAACAAGAAATTGTTTTATAGGTTAAATCTATTATACCTCTAAAGCTTACTCTATATTTTTAAAGTTCAAATATGAAGTATATTTTAATATTTCAACATATTTTTCAACTGAATTTCCCACATCATTTTATTTTTACCACTTATTTTCAACTTCAATAACTACACCTGCTAAAGGAATATATATTCTGAAGTTCATCATGTTTATAAAATGGTCCTATAGAAGCATCTTAATCCTTTCACCATTTACAATAGAATATTCCATCTAAATGGTTAAAAATAGTTAACTATTGGGCATTAAAGCACACTGGGAACAAGAACAATGCAATCTTAAAAAAAAAAAAATAACACAACCCTATATTTCAGGTAACACTTTAAAATTTATGAAGCATTTCTACACATATTATCCCACTGGATCCTGCACTTCACTGTAGGTGTTACTCCAGGTTTATTTATAGACAAGGAAATCAAGGATCAAAGAGGTTATTCGTCTCAAGTCAGAACTAGAATCCAAATTTTTTACTGCTAATGGAACTGACCCCAAACCATAGGCAATGTTTAACACAATTAATGCTGGTCAATATATTCTGTTATTTAATCCTAACTGATCAGCTAAATAAAAACAAGAAAAAAAACTTCAATTTCTACCTTGTCATTATCAAAGATCAAGGCACCATAGAACTACCCTATCAGGAAGGTGACCTCATGAGAACAAATACTACAGTAATTGCCAAAAAATAAGAGTAATAAAATTTTAAAAATATTTACCCGGAAACCAAGAACCATAAGAAAAAATATATACTTCGGTGAAAGTTTAGATGACTCTCCCTGGATATAATTTAACTCATAATGTTTGAAAATTATAGAAAAACTTTTGTGATCACTCAAGCCAAAGAAACTACAAGATAAGTTTTCAATCAAATAAATTAAATAGTTACTTATTTAGTTTTAAAGGAAGGCATGTCTTGTGTAAGATCAAGATGAAGAGTACACTAAGGTAATATCTCAGAAAGCAATGTCTTTTTTGCTTCCAAACACAGTAGAAATACAAACACACTTAGTCTTCAATTTCTAGCCTTCTACAAGGAAATCTAGTCCTCTCTGTATTTTCTTCATCCATAAAACAAAGCTAATATCTTTCAAACCTACCTCAGAAAGTTGTAAGTAACAAAATAAGACAACAGATATGAAAATCTCAGTAAAATGAAATGGACAATTAAAAAACACCCATTTGTTAAAAATCAAATTAAATGGCTCTAAGTCTCTGAGAAACCCCTCAATGAGGCTCATAAAAACCTTACCAAAAGTCCTTTTAATTGCTATGACACTGATGAAGGTTCTTTTGAGCAAAACCAGGATGAAAATAACAAAAGAACTTTGTTCCATAATACCATGCTGCATATTGTCAAATGTGATTAGTTACCTGTGTTGCTCTGCTAGCAAAACAATTTACATATATGTTACAAAATCTCATATAATGTAGGATTTTCTCTTTCAAAAAATTATTCATACGTATAGTATCAACAGTTTAAATAAAATCTGAGCCTTTTTATAAGGACTATTGTTAATATCAATATTCAAGAATAATCAGAAGATTAACCATCAAAATATTAACCATCCAGGGCCGGCCCGTGGCTCACTCGGGAGAGTGCGGTGCTGAGAACACCAAGGCCTCGGGTTCGGATCCCATATACGGATGGCCGGTTCGCTCACTGGCTGAGCGTGGTGCTCACAACACCAAGTCAAGGGTTAAGATCCCCTTACCGGTCATCTTAAAAAAAATAAATAAAAAAAAAAATATTAACCATCCAAACATTTTTGGACATATAACCTCTAAAAGGATGCTTTTATATTAGAATTAAAATTTCATGGTGGGGCTTACTGGCTAGCTCAGTTAGTTTTTGCATGGTGTTAGAACACCAGCGTCAAAGGTTCAGATACCTGTACAGGCCAGCAGCTTAAATAAGAAAATTTTTTTCAGTAAAATTATACAAGGGTACTTCAAAAAGTTCATGGAAAAACAGAATTAAGAGATAATATGAATCTTTCCACAAATTTTTTGAGGTACCCTCATATATTAACCATCAGTATACACTTAACAAGATCCTTTTTCTACTGCATTAGGAGACACCCTCTGTTGTACTTACTTCTGTACAACATTCTGCAAGCTCAACATCATCCCCAGTTCTCCTTTCATCTTTTCTCTGTTCACACGGCATTCTGCCAAGTATCGAAGAGCCTGTAGCAGAAACAGTTAATTCACAGGTTAATTCACAGGTCCAGACTATTCAAAATTAGAACCACTACTAACCTACCAGAGGAAGACAAAGAGAAAAATAGGTTTTGTTTTTAGAATCAATTGGTTTTGAAGTGTTTTAGAAACACTCCTTTAAATGTGATAATCAGAGGAATCCTCTGGGGGAGAAATGATCCTTTGAGCTGTGGTAGCTAAATCTGCTCTTTGTAATGAAGGTTCCTAACTTAACTGAAGGTCAAAATGAGGTTGTTTCAGTTTTATTTTCACTACTGCACCTTGCCAAGGACTCAAGGAACTATATTTCATTTATTAATTTCAGGGAGTAGTCCCTCTAGCCCTCATTTCCCTAGATGCTTTTTATGCATTAATTAAAATAAATTGCTGAAGGAGATAAAACATCCAACTACCTTTATAAAATGAACTGATTCTGCTTTTACTACAATTTATCTTTTTTTAAAACTGAAAAACAAAAGATGAACTAGTGCTCGCATATTTTTTGTGAGTTAAACCAACTTTTCTTGAGTGTTTTTCTCTTAATATTTAAAATGCATTTTTGCAGGTATTTCCTTCACATGTTGCTTCTTTAGGGATCTCATTTAGCTGTTTCTCCTTTACACCTAAATATTGTCATCACCTACAGACCTCCTAATCACTCATTCACTGAAGAGTTTGGTAGCTGATTTTTCAGGTAATACCTTTGTGGACTCATACCACCTAAAACTCTGCCATCACAGTCTACTAATATTCCACTGGTCCTTTTCCTTTCATTTCCAAAGTGCCTGGTCATTATCAAAAATGTGCCATCTATGAAATCACATATTCAGCAACCTCTAACTACTACCTCCTATCCTTCCTGCAACTACTCTTACTATGACTTCCACTTCAGCCCATAAAGGATTGACTGCTACGGGAATTGCCCTCCCTCCATAAAAAACATACAGGATAACATATATTAAACACCTGTTTTCAGATACAGGATGTAGCATAGGATTATAATCCCTGAGAGAAAAGAAATGATGACATGGGCCCTACAGCTGCCCCACTTTACCAGTTTGGAGGCAGTTTCCAGACTGCAGCACATGGAGAGGAAACCCAAATGGAGCCCAGTGGTCTTGTTAAGTTTAGGAGGCAGAGATCAGAGTTGCAGAAGTTGGGGCAGCTAGAATTTGCAGAGCAGAATAACAGGAGAATAACAGCTAGAGAGTTGCAGAGATCTACAGAGTAGTGCCCAGAAATACTCGGTTGAATAATGATCTACACATGCCTGAATTAAAGACCACAGGGATAGGGAATAAAATCACCAAAAAGTAGGGAAAACAATTTCTGGAGCTCACAATGGGCTGGGAATACTTTGGGATGCCACCAGCCAGAAGTGCAGAAACCTCACCATAAATGAGGCATCAGGGAGAATCCTCAAAAGAGCATAACTTTAGTAGCGGAGATATCAGTCTCACCTCGCCTCACCTCTTTGCTTCCTGAGAGGTAAACCTTTGGGGGCAGGCCCAGTGCCACTGGCATGGCTGTGCACAGCTCAGATGTTCCTGGCCCCTCTACTTTTTAACAGTCTGAAATTGCTTTTCTGCCACTAAATAAAAGAGTACTTCAAGGAGCCATAGGGAGCCCCCACTGTCCAGCAGAAGATAGAAGCACTCCAGAAACACCATTTCTGCATGGGTGGTCCATCACAGCCACTGTCACCACAATAGCGTCCATAGCCACCACGCAGATGGCTTGCCACCCACTCAACTGCACTGACAGAAGAAGAGTCACCAGCGGAGACCAGAAAAAGAGGAAATGCCTCTCCTCAAAGCTCACTCCAGAGTAATAGAAGAAGCAACTACTCTACCAATAACCAGACATCAGTGTAGAGATAATAGAAATACAAAAAACTAAAAAAATATGACACCACCAAAGGAATATAGTTATTCTCAAGACCAGACCCCATAGAGCAGGAAACCCTTGAAATGACTTAAAAGGAATTCTGAGCAGCCCTTGTCTTCTGAATTTACACATGCTCAAATATAGTCTATTTTTTAAAAAAATTCCTTCAGCCCCAAGTCCCTATCTTGAGACCAACACCCTCCCCCTCTTCTCAGCCTTACTGCATTTCTTATTGAAATAGGACCCAAACTAGGAGGGGCCATGCAATTTTTCCTAATTTGTTACTACTGTTCACTCTCATATCAATGTCTGTTTTGCCTGTTAAGCCTCATTCTGTGAAGGCAAAATAGAAAATTCATATCATATAGTTTGATTTTCTAAAAGGAAAAGCATATATATTTTTTACACAACCTTGTGAAATTAGAGTAAATGGGGAATTTATCATGTGTTCTCAAATAAAGGACAATAAGTAAAATTTTGACTACATTAATTTTCTTTTAAACATTTTTAATGATAATTTTAGAACACACAAAAGTAGAAAAAATGTGTGGTGACCCCAATGTACCCATACTCAGTTTCAACAATTATCAACCACTTGGCAATCTTGTTTCATCTATCTCCCCTGCTCATAACCTTACTGGAGCTTTTTACAGCAAAATCACAGGGAACACATCATTTCATTTGTAAAAACTTCAGTAAATTCTTAAGAAATTTTTTTTAAATTAACTTAATGAAAATATAATAATTCTTTAATACCATCTATCTGCAAAAGCAAATAATAATTATTTAATATCCTCTACTATCTGATCCATATTAATTTCCAGGTCTCTAATAAGTATGTTTATGGTGGACTTATTCAGATCAGGATCCAAATCAGGTCCACATACTACACTTGGCTGATATGTCCCTTAAATGTCTTTTAATCTATAACAGTTACTGCCATCTCTCCCTCCCCTTCACCCCAACTGTCTTTCTTTTTAAAGCCATTTACCTTTCAAGAAACCAGGTGGTCTATTCTCAAGAAATTATCACATTCTAGATTTGCCTGCTTACCTTGTACTGTTCTTTAACATGTTTCTCTAGCCCCCATAAATCCCCTATTTCCTTCTGCATTATTAGCTCTGATCCTAAATATTTTTCTCTTTTCCTCTTTTTCTTATCCTTCCCTCTCAATATTAAAACAAGTGCAATGTCCATCGGCTAATGAATACACAGAATGTGGCATGTCCATACAACTGAATATTATTAGTCAGCCATAAAAAAGAAATGTAGCAATACATGTTACAATATGGATAAGCCTTGAAAACATTATGCTAAGTGAAAGAAACCAGTCACGAAAGGCTACATATTACATGGTTCTATTTACATGAAAAATATATAGGCATTTTTGGCCAGAATAGGACAATTCTGACAGAAAGTAGATTAGTGGTTACTTAGGAATAGGGGGTGGGGGACTGGGGAGCAATAGGTAAAAAAAAAAATACAGGGTTTCTCTTTTTTTTTTTTTAAAAGATGACCGGTAAGGGGATCTTAACCCTTGACTTGGTGTTGTGAGCACCATGCTCAGCCAGTGAGCGAACTGGCCATCCCTATATGGGATCCGAACCCGGGGCCTTGGTGTTATCAGCACCGCACTCTCCCGAGTGAGCCACGGGCCGGCCCCAGGGTTTCTCTTTAAGGTGAAAAAAATGTCCTACAATTGATTATGGTGATGGTTGTACAACTCTGAATATACTAAAAAACCACTGAGTTGTACACATTAAATGGGTGAATTATATGATGGTATGTGATTTACATACTTAAAAGCTGTTATAAAAATTTTTTTTAAAGTGCCATTTTAATCTGAGTGTCTGTCTGCACTGATATGACACAATCCTCAAGACTTCCTGCTAACTGAAAGGAGGAAGTTGCAGAACATTCCATGCATGTAGTATGCCACCATTTGCGTTAAAGAATAAAAACAATGTGGCATGGGACCATTTACGTAAAGGACTATGCACATACATACATATTTGCAGATACAGAAATACAGACTATTACTTGCTCTATAGCCTTTTAAAATTTTTTAGCATGTCATGTAACACTTTTCAAAATTCTCCTTAATGGCAAAATTAAAACACTGATGGGGCTGGCCCGTGGCTCACTCGGGAGAGTGTGGTGCTGATAACACCAAGGCCACGGGTTCGGATCCCATACAGCGATGGCCAGTTAGCTCACTGGTGAGCATGGTGCTAACAACACCAAGTCAAGGGTTAAGATCCCCTTACCGGTCATCTTCTAAAAAAAAAAAAAAAAAAACACTAAGACTGAACTTAGTAAAGGCAACTTACAAGTAAAGCCGAGTGGACAACAGGGGGATTGGGATGGTCCATAAATAAAATAAGGCCAGGCAGACATCCCTGATCCTGGACGATGGCTCTTCTATTTAATGGATCTGCTGCTAGATCCCGTAGCTGGTTAACTACCGATAGAGCATCAGGTTCTTCATTCATGGTGGAGGAGGAAGAATTCATCTTCTACGCCATGCACATGAATAAAATCTTCTTAAATCCTGTAGAAAAAATTTGCAAAACTAGTTCTAGGCTGCTGAGGTATATTATGGCATTTGTTAAATAACCAGGATTACAACATTTTTGGAAAGAAACCAATGAATCTAAATCACCCAAAAACTTAACAAACTGGCAATTCCAGTTTGAGAAAAATAAAATGAACATAAGAAGCTAACTAAAGAAATCAAGTTATTTATGTGTGCACAATGTTTAAAGAACATATGTCATCCTCAATATTCCAATAAGTTCTTTTTTAGCAATACATATTTTAACACTAAAGTCACAATAAACAAGATCTTTCCAGTTCAAGCTTGTAACTTTCGCTATACTTCTCAAACTTTAACATTGCCAGCACTTTTTTTTTTAAATCTAGAACATTTCTGGGCCTAAAACAAATGTCTTAGGGAAAAGTAACTAGCTGACAGCTTTTTTTCTTATTCATGTATGAACAAAAACCCATCCTATTGGGTCTACAAAACATAAAATCCCCTCGGAAAAAGGAGGGAGTCAAAGAAGGCTGTAAACCAAGAATCAAAGAACGGTGTCTTTTCCTGTGCCTTAAGCCAGCAGAGCTGGGGAGATCACTGTGGATCTGAACTGAATCTAAACACATCTGTCCATCTTTCAGTGTGCCATATTCTACTGCTTTTCATAAAATAGAATGTGAGGTAATTCACTTGACAGATAAGGAAAGAGTCACAGAGAATTTCAATAATTTGTCCCAGGTCACAAAAGCTAGTTAGTATAGAACTGGGCTGAAATCTTATTTACTATTTCCTAAACTGGTCAGCAGTTTTTCCACTCTCCATACAGTCCTTTTAAATTCAGCATGTATTTTTTTCCCCACAAAAATAAAGATGGTATTTTAGGAAATGTAAAATGCTAGATACACAAAACCCAAGAAATAAAATATCAAGGAATAATTTTTCATAGATGCAAAAAGTTAAAAATAGTAACTTTAACCAAATTAAGTGAACACAGTATGTCCCTTATTAGGAAGAATATAAAATTGTAAATGCTTTCCACAAATCAATGAGTTTAATGGTAATTTCAATAACAATGCCAACTGTGAGGGCAACAGGGACAAAACTTCTGTAAGTCCAGAAAGACTATTAAAGTTATTTTGAAGGAAAAATGTAATAAAGCAGAACTGGTCTTACCATGTATTGAAATACACGAAGCTGTAAGAGTAGAGCAGTTGGGGGGAAGGGGAAAGATAAAGATACTTGCCCCAAGAAAGTAACTTATGCATTCAATATAAGAGAGAAGGCTCAACTGAGTCAGACCCAAACACCATCACTGCATAACTTTGCAATTTTAGGAAAACCCCTTAAACTCTCTTTGTCTCAATTTCTTGATCTATTATAAAAAGGGCTTAATTATAGCAGCTACCAAATAGCTTATTGTCCAGATGAAATGACAATGCACATAAGACACGAGTGCCTAGCGCACAGTAAATGCTCAATAAATGGTAGTTATAAGTTACATGGTGTCAAAAATCAATAAATGATATTATTATTCAATAAATGGTATTGGAATAACTTCTTAGCTATTTTAAAACCCTGCTAAGGATCTTTAACTCATTCCACATGCTCAAAAAATAAAAATCATATTCCAGATAAAATATATTAATAAATTTTTTAAATGTGCAAGCAAATGTAAAATAAAAATCTCAAGACAAAAGAGGGCTTTAGTGGGATAATATTTGGCAGGTAATGTTCTCAAAATGAAGATATTATAGTTAGTACTGCAATTTTTAAAAAGTCAGCATAAAAGAAAAAGCAATAGACCGAACACACAGAGATACAAGAAGAGATTTGAGGGCATGTTGCCTCTTAGGTGCTTCTATTATCAAGCATCCTGAATATCCTTGTTAACATACCAGCTTACCTATAAGCTTTATGTGCTGTCACCAACACAACTACTACCCAAAATGGAACCTGCAGAACCAATTAGTCACACAAAGGCCCAAGAGCCAGTCACAGTTAAAGAATCAAATACTTCACCCAGCAATCCCACTTCATGGTATATACCCCAAAAATCTTAAATCAGTTTGTCAAAGAGATATCTGTGCTCCCAGGTTCAATGCAGCACTATTCATAACAGCCAAGTTATGGACTCAACCTAAGCGTCCATTAACAGATAAGTGAATAAAGAAAACGTGGTATATATACACAATGAATACTATTCAGCCTTAGAAAAGAAGGAAATCCTGTCACTTGTGATGACACGGATGGAAGTAGAGAACATTAGGCTAAGTGAAATAAGCCAGGCATAGAAAGACAAATATAGTATGTTGTTCTCACTTAAACGTGGACTCGAAAACAACAGAATTCATAGAAGCAGAGAACGGAAGGGTGGTTACAGAGACTGAGTATAGGAGGAATGGGGAGAGATGATGGTCAATGTCTCAGGAGGAATAAGTGGTTTTTTTAATATTTATTGCATAGTTGTGATATAGTTACTAATAGTTTACAGCACATTTCAATATTGCTGAGAGAATAAATTTCAAGTGTTCTCACCACAGAAAAATATAAGTATTTGAAGTGATGGATTTATTAAATAGATTGATTTAATTATTCCACATTGTATTCATAAATCATAACATCACTTTGTACCCCATGAATATATACAAATATAGTCAACTTACAATAAAATTTTTAAAAATAAAATAAATCAGAAAACATAAAAGAACCACTCTCTGGGTGATGGTTTTCTGCATAAAATATTGGCCTTTAGAGTTCCATTCTCATCTAAGGAGTTCTTAGATAACTATTCAGTGGGAATGATCCTGAAAAACTTATAGCTTTTCTATTCCTTTGAGATAAACAAAAGTCAAAGTAGTTAAAATTTCCAGTCTTCAGGACTCGACGGTTAGTTCAGTTGGTTAGAGCACAGTGTTATAACACCAAGGTCAAGGGTTTGGATCCCTGCACCCACCAGGTGTCAAAAAAATAAAGAAAGAAAGAACTTCTAATCTTCAAAGCATACTGATAAGGAGAGGGCCCAAGTCAGGATATGCCCAGGAAAAGGGCTGGAAATACAAGGAGGCATCAAAGATCTTAATTAATATAACAGAGGCAGAAGCTGAGGTCAAGCACTGCATTTCCTATGGCACTTACATAAAGGCAAGCAAAGCAGGCAGAAGCTGTAATTTGCCCCCCAATTAGAAGGGTTTTATGTAAAACTTCAGGAGAGAACCCCTCCCTGTCAAGAGTTCATTTTTCTTGACTAGCTTGTTATGTTAACATTCATGATATCTCTTACTAATAACCACATTGCCTGTATCCTTGTTGGGAAAATAAAATAGTTTGGTCAGGGCCCTCGCCTCAGGTCCAGTTGAGTGTGGTTTAGCACAACCATTGTAAGCAAAGTGTGTGCGTGTGCGTGTGCGTGTGTGTGTGTGTGTGTTGGGGGGAGTTAGTGCGCTTGCACGCCAATGTATCTTTTTAGTTTTGTTGCTATTCTTGTGTTCTTTAGAGGGGGGGGATGGAGGGGGGAGGGGAAAGGGAGGGAAAGAAAAAGAGGGAGGGAGAGAGGAGAAAAGAGGGAGGGGGAGGGAGTAGAGGGGGAGAGGGGGAGAGGGCAAGGGAGAGGGAGGGAGGGAAAGGGAGAGAGAGAGAGTTAGAGTTTTAGTGAAGCAGACAGGTGGCCCAGCACAGTCATGCTTTCCAACCTATGGCTCCAAGGACCTTTTGGCTGGTTACCTAGCTCATAGACCTGCATAAAGGGGTCTGGTGACCCAGCCTGGCATATGAAGGGTTTGTGACCCAGTCTGTGAATGGGCTTGAAGGGTCTGGGAGTGCCAGACCCAGCCCTAGCTCAACAATTGGCCTAGTCGGTGCAGGATTACCAGCAGGTAAAAGAGCCCGACAACTAGCGTAGTCACCTAGCTTTACAATTGGAGTCACCGGCAGGATTAAAAGAGCCCGACAGTAGCCGTGGCATGACAATCCTGTTAAATGACCAATATTTCTGTGGACTGCGAATTTACAAAGCAGATTTTATAAGAGATAGCTATGGATCAGCTAAGAAAACAGAAACAGATAAGTTAGAACTTCAACCCCAATTCATGTACTGATATATTTTGTGTTAATTCTACTGATTTCACACAAACACTCAAGTTTTTTGACAGAAATGTTTGCCTTTGTAGGCTGGAAAAGTTGTTTTTAAATGATTATTTCAGGATCAAGGTTTTCAGTCCCCATACCAGCCAACTGCAAAAAAAAAAAAAAAAAAAATTTCAGGATTCATTCCACCTACTCTATTTCCAATTTGGCACACCTCAAAATAATTTTTAAATAACCTGAAATACACTGGTTTGAGCAATTGGCGTGGGGGGGGGGGAGGTGCAGCTGGCCCGTGTCTGAGCAGTTTTTCAGCAATGAACCATAGTAAGTTAAAAAAAAAATTTTAAAAAAAAATCTCTCTTCTACCTTCTTCTACAATGAGTACTGCATTAGGCTCAAGAGATGTTTTTTTCTAGTTTGTGTTTTTTTATGTAAAACATTAATGCCAAGAAGTGTAGACCTGGACAGCCTACATAAGAATAAATGGAATTAACGTTAAAATGCAAATTCCTAGGCTCTATCCCAGACGTAAGTGGGTATCTTTGGAGACAGGGCCCAAGACTTAATTTAATAAGCACACCAGATGATTTCTGGTGCAAGTAAGACCCACTAATGCTTTATGTTGTTCTACAAATGCATTCCTTTTTTTTTTTTTTTCTTTCTTTTTAAAAAGATGACCGGTAAGGGGATCTTAACCCTTGACTTGGTGTTGTCAGCACCATGCTCACCCAGTGAGCGAACCAGCCATCCCTATATGGGATCCAAAGCCGTGGCCTTGGTGTTACCAGCACCGCACTCTCCCAAGTGAGCCACAGGCCGGCCCCAAATGCACTCCTTTTTAACATAGCTATGAACATCTGAATAAAACTCTGAATAAAACTCCACAAGAAGGGCTGGCCCGTGGCTCACTTGGGAGAGTGTGGTGCTGATAACACCAAGGTCAAGGATTCAGATCCCTATATAGGGATGGCTGCTTGGTCACTTGGGAGAGCATGGTGCTGACAACACAAGTCAAGGGTTAAGATCCCCTTACCGGTCATCTTTAAAAAAACAAAAAACAAAAACAAAAAAAAACTCCACAAGAGACTTTCTTTAATTACTGAGCAACATGAGATTATGTAAATCTGGGACTAGGTTTGGGATTTTATTACCAGATGACTAAATTAATAAACTGGAAAAACCACTAGAATAGCAAATCTACCCTTTCTTGCCAAAGAAACTGTTTGGATGCTCTTGATCAATGGAACAAAATTGTGAGGGAAAATTACGGTGAGGAATCAGTCTGTGCACAGATTGTGTGTGGATAAACAGAAGGTTCTTGAGATGTTATTTGTTAGCAGTAGTATTTAACATTTCTTCTGTCTCTGACTTTTACTTTAAAGACAGCACCTGATGTCTTACAAGATAGTTTTGAATTACTGTTTAATATTCGTGTCTATTTTAAGATTTTTGGCTGCTAAGCTAAAATTACCCATACAGACATATTTCATTTTCTAAAAATCATAGCGTCACTGGCAAACTAGCAAACGCTGAAATTGTGAAAAAAAAAAAAAAAATTCTCTATCTTTCTACCTTCCAGTCTTATTAGAACACAAGTAGACATGCTGCATACCTTTATCTTCTCTTGTTTCAATCTGGACAAAAAAAAAAATCATCAGGCAATGAATGCTCCCCAAACTTTAAGGAGCACTCTGATCCCCTAACGGATCGTGTTAAAAAGCAATTTCTGATTCAGTGGGTGGGTGAAGCCTGAGATTTTGCATTTCCAAAAAGCTTCCAGGTGAGGCCTATGCCGCTCGTCAGGGAGACACAATTTGAGAAGCAAGGAGTTAGATACATGTGAAACACCTGTAATTAGGCAGATGCCTGAAAGATTTTCTTTCCTTTCAACGAAGATTCACCATCCAACTCAGATTCAGCTCTCACAGGCTAAGAGTTGCAGAACATACAGACACAATCTAAATCCTTATACAGTTATGTGAGCTTTAATAAAACAATATAAGCACTCAAAGAACCTGGAGAAATGAAGAAAACAGGTGACATGACATTCAATAATAATGCTAGGGTTAGTAACAGTCGGATGTGAGGGGGACTGAGAGGAAGGGAACAAAGCTAACATTTTCGGGACACATGGGAGCAGGACGTTTTAAAGCGCCTCAGTGGGACGCACTGCTGGATCCTGACAAGAAGGCAGGAGGAGCGCCCCGGCCCAGGCCAATTCCCCGCCCTGCTGCAGGGGCCGCTTTCCGCGGCCTTCCCGGCTCCACCGCTTTGTCTGAAGCCCCTGGACCCTACATACCGTTCCAGGGTTTCACGAGTCCAGAGCCTGCCGCACCATGAGGGCCACACCTACAGACGAGGTAGAGGAACCCAGGTGGCACGGACCGAGCCCCTCCGTTGGTAGCCGCAGCCTCGGAAGTCCCTAACAACCGGACTAACTCAAAGAGCCCGACAGCGAAGGCACCGGCGGGGAAAAGCTCTGCAGACTCTCCCCTAAGGACCCTGTCACCTCCATCGGTTTTGCCCGCCCATTGGCTAATGATTACAACGCGAGGAAATAATATCCAATCAGTGAAGGTCTTCTTAGAGTAAAGCACTCATTGGTGGTCTAGGGAAATGCGCTAAGCGTTCAATGGACAGATCCAATGAGGGCTCAGGAACACTGGATTGGGCTCAGCCACTTTCCTTCCACCAAGCTCTAACCAGAGAAATTAGATCACGGCTGAGAAACCGTCGCACTTTTCCGACTACAATTCCCAGCGTCACGCTGGGAGGTTTTCTCTGCTCCTGCGTTCAGAAATTCAAATTGTGTTTTTTCTTTAGCAACGTTCTCAGTCGTAGTAAAGCAACTCATAATATTTCCTTCGCTTCTGTGAGTCTTAATTCATAATCCTTAAAAGAAAATTGGGGGGTTCTTACTATGAATGTTCACGCTGTATTAGGCGTCCCTTGGATTTTGTTCCTCTTGATGTCCACTGTCTTCCCAGAAGAGCGAAAGAGCGAAGGCCGCCAAGTTTTCTTGTTTGTTTAAGTTGTGGTTTCTTTTTGGAACGAATTTTTCTTCTCTTTTCCTTGTAAGGGACTTCTGATCAGAGAGAATTTTCTCAAATTCGTCATGGAGTATTTTCTAATATTTTGTTTATCAAAGTAAGGATTTGTATGGAAGGGTACTTCAAAAAGTTTGTGGAAACAGAAAATATAAATATTTCCATGAACTTTTTGAAGTACTCTCGTTCTTGTCACCTAAGTTTTTGTTTTGTGTAGATATAGGTTTTATTTCTTAAAATATTTCTCTAAATATCAGCGTAATTTAAATCCTGCAGGCGATCTTTGAGAATAATGCATCCAGTTGCAGTCAATAGCCCCACTGAACAGATTCTGGATTTGCTCTTTTACAGTTTGATTCTGCCATATAGTTCATATATTAAAGTCAGAAGGAACTTGAGAGGAGTGTGGGTGAGAATAAATATCTCGGATTGTATTCTATATTAATATCTCTTACACACTGGTTTTCTGTAACTGAATTTAAAAACTAAGTGGAAGCTGGCTAATTTGCTCAGTTGGTTAGAGGGTGGTGTTGCAACACCAAGGTCGGATCCCCCGTTTATTAGAACTATAATAAACCTCCTAATAAAGAAGAAAATAGGAGCATTAGAGCATGGTGCTGATGGTTTGACCCCTGTGTATTGGCCAGCCGCCAAAAAAAAAAAAGAAGGAAAAACAATTACTAGTCTCTTTCACATCATCTGATCTATAGCAAAAACAAGTCTGGCATGGTTTCTGTTTCCCAAAGTCATAAGAGGAAGGGTGGTAGGTGGACAGAGTCTAAAATAAAGAGAGAGAGAGAGAAGACACATAATGTCCAGTGGTAAAAGCACCAGCCTCATTTGTAATAATCAACCAAACTAATCAACTGCTGGAAATGAAAAAAAAGGGGGGGGGTGGGGGATGGGGAGATAAAGAAAGCTGTAAAAAAGTAAATATGAGAAGTACAAAGGGTACAGCTAGGTTAAACATAACCCATCTAGTTGAGTAAGTTAAATTTCATCCAGTATTGTTATTAAAAGCAACTCGATAAACCAGGAAAGTAAACTTAATATTTTTGCTAAGGTTAATTTGTATATTAGGAAGGGAAAAGATACTTGGGATTTTTCCAACTAGTAATTGATGGCAGAGGTTCTGGGCGCTGTCCAGAATATATGTTCTATAGAGTCTTTCAGAAGTTCACAACCTAAAATTAAATTTAATCACACTTCTGTCATTAATGTATTGAGGAGACTAATCCTTCCTTCAAACTGCCATTAGAGAGAGTAGGTGACTAGCATTAAAAAGCAGAGGATAAGGGCCAGCCCGTGGCTCACTTGGGAGAGTGTGGTGCTGACAACACCAAGTCAAAGGTTAAGATCCCCTTACCGGTCATCTTTAAAAAAAAAAAAAAAGCAGGGGACGTATTTGCAAAAGATAATTACCAGTTTCCTAAGCACCTATGGAAGGGAGGTCTTTAAGATTTTAAGAATTCATATTCCCATATTAGAAATGTCTGAAATTGACACCAGTGAATTTATGACTGAATTTACCTGCTGTTATGAGTCATTGCTTGTTTTTAGCCTGGGGTGTCTTACCACAGGATTCAGCTGGAATGTCAAGTTTCTCAATAGCTGTGTAACTTAAGACACACGATTCAGATACTGGCAGTTTCATTCACTCAGTTATTTAACAACTATTTTTTGAACACATACAATGTGCCAGAGATGGTTTTAGCTACAGATTCAAAGATAAGGAAAAACATCCCTGCCCTCAAGAATCTCATGTTCTACAGAGTTCAAGAAGCAGTGGTTTCTGAAATTTTTTGACTAAGCAACCATTTCAGCTTAAAAAAAATTCTTTTAGCACATAGCTCTGATAGATATATATGTATTTATTCATAAATTCTATACATGTACTATCAAACATATGTAGATTAAAAAACATGTCAAAATAGAAATTTTAAAAGGATGAGAAATAATTATAAATGGAAGCCCTGACTATTCACCTGGATAAAAATAAAATTGGATTCATATATCATTTCCCAAAAAATTAAATTTAGATATATTAATCCAAATATTGGTGACCACATATACAATCTAGAAGCAGGGAGGAAACTTAAACAAGACTGGAAACCCAGAAGTTAAAAAAGAAAAAAAAAAAGGGCATATTTGACTTGTTTTAAAAAACAATTTTTTAATATGGCAAAAAGATACATAGGCAATGTCAACAGACAATAAATTTGGGGGTAAATTTGTGACCAGTGGGCAGATAAGAGGGTAACATTCAAAAACTATTACAAATTGTCAAGAAGGAAATAAACAACCCTATAGAAATTGAGTTATTTAATAAGATATTTAATAAGGAGAAAATACATGTGACCAATAAACATGAAAAGACATGTAAGCTCACTAGCAATAAGAAAATGCAAATTAATAACAGTGAGAATAATCACTTGATTATCACTTGATCAGACTGGCAAAAATCAAGATGACACATTGTTGCTGTCAGAGATGATGGGTAGGAAGAGGGCTCTCATAAATTGCTATGGAAATGTAAATTATTACAGCATTTTAGAGAGCGACCCACCAAAATCTTTTCTAAGAAACATTGTCTTTTGACCCAGCAATCACATTCTCAAGAATCTAAACCATAGAAATAAAAAGCACCAGTACACAAAGATATAAGAACAAAGACATTTATTGCAGCATTGTTCACAGTGGCAATAAAAAAATAAAGAAACACACATCCAATGAGTTCATATCAATAGTGGAATGTTTTAGCAAATCATGGTATGCTAGAGGCCATGGACCATTATATAACCAATAAGAAAATAAATCAGTTATAGGAAGAGACTGGGAAGAATTTCCACAACATTAAGTGATAAAAGTAAAGTGCTAAAAAGTATATACAATATGATCCCATTTTTGGAAACAATAAATCCAATACATGTTTATAGAAGTATATATCTTTATATATTATCTCATGAGCATGAAAAATATACAGAAAATCTAGGTTTTCAGCATATATTACTGGAATGAGTAGGATAGGACCTGGAGGGGACAGGAACCTACCACACAAAGAAAAATTAAAAATAAAATCAGCTTTACTAGGGAAGGGTGTGTGTGTAAATATAGTTTTATACATAATATGATAAGTTTGCATTAAGTAAAATCATATATGTAAATATAATAAAATGTATTCAACAACAAAACAAAAGGCTGTAAGTTAGGTTATAAAGCAGAAGGGTATTTAGCAGTTTGAGGGAACTGCTTCTGTAAATATGAGAGTGATGAATGGAAGGAGGGGAGTGGAGGGGTGGAGGAGTCGTAAAAACAGTTCCTGATGAGGAGGATATATGACAAGAAGTAAGACAGGAGGTTGAAGGGGTACTCAGCGAACCCTAATTAGGGTCTCAGTGTCTGTAGGATATCATTCAAAAGAGATACATGGTGCCCTGTGAGTTAGATGAATCTGAGTTTGACCACTCTCTGGCTGTATGACTTTGGACTACTCATAGAGCTACTAGGGACCTCAGACTCCTCCTCTGGAAGAAACAGAGATCATGGCACCTGCCTTCCAAGACTGTTGCGGGGATTAAATAAAATAGTGTATGTTAGAGCACCTAACCCATACGTAGAAGATGTTCCATAAATATAAATTCATTCCAATTTCTCTCTGTATAAAAATCTCTCCAGGAAAGATCTGATAAAAGCTAATTTACTATGATAAAATTATGAGTGCTTACTTATGTTGACAAAAAAAGAAAGATAAATAAAAGAAAAAAGAAACATCACTGGCCACTTTTAGAGAATTTGAAGGAACCAACTCATTTTTCTGAGAACTAGTAAATAAAAAGAGAGATCAAATCAAACATTAAACTTGCCTTTCTTAAACGAACTATACTTCAGGGTAACAAAACAGTAAATGTGGGATAAGTATTCTGAAAACTGATAAATGTTAAGAAACAAGTACTTAACTTGCTTTTCTTTATAAACCATGCCTCAAAATGACTAATTAGCTAATAAATGAAAAGGAATAATAGAATGTCACGATTTTGCAAACTGTTAATGAGATCATTGATCTAGATAATCGTCATCAATAGCCATTAATTTTACAAAGAAGAGAACACATGAACATTATGTGCCTTCTGATAGAAGTGCACAACACCACGTATGAAGAATTCTTGCCAGAAAACTGAACCTGAATCAGATCAAGCCTTTGTATTAAACTACCAGTTTACAGAAAACAAAAGGAGTCAAAAGAATTTGTTAAATGTCACCATAGGAATGCAATCAGAAAAATCCTGAATGTGGGAAATTTCTACAGGACAAAAATCTGTTTCTTTAACAGAACAAAAAAAAAGGTGGGAGAGGGATTTGTAATTTAAAATAGATTTAATGGGGGCTAGCTTTACCGTTGCTACCCCCTTATGCATAGAATAGATTTAAGAGACATATCCATCAAATGTAATGTGTAGCTATTTTTGGATGCTGATTCAAAGAAACTAACTATATTTGAAAAAAAAAAGACAACCAGGTAAAATCAAGTACTAATTTGATATTAAGAAATAATTATTAATGCTGGCCAGTGAGCTCAGTTGGTTAGCATACAGTGTTGTAACATCAAGGTCAAGGGTTCAGATCTCGTACTGACCAGCTACAAAAAAAAAAAAAACCCGAAAGAAAGAATTATTAATAGATCTGCAACATAACCAGCACCACTTTAGACAAGCCCAAGTACAAAATGGCACTGCCCACCTCCCCTCATCCCTTCCCTTTACTAGAAGCCTCCTAACTTAAACAAAAACCCCTTTTGCTTCCACAAGGACGCTGTTCTCCACCCCATACACATTAGCAAAATGACCCTCCTTGATGGTATCAGCCAGCCCTTGGCGCCAACATACGAATATAAGCTCTACCACCCCCACACCTGGTGCTGTCCACCATTTCCAAGGCAGCCCTGGGCCCTGTGCCACTCTGAGCCCAGCCCAGCAGATTTCTTTAACAAAGCTTGAATGTTATCCGGCATCTCGGCTCACTTTCTTTCAATTATTAATGTTTTAGGTCTGATAATGGTATTGTAGTTATGATTTTTAAAAAGACTCACTAAAATATGTGACATAGACTGAAGCATTTATGGATGAAATGACATATCTGAGACTAGGTTCAAAAAAAATCCAAGAGGTGAGGAAAAGCTATGGATGAAAGTAGCTATGAGTTATTGATTGTTGAAACTGGCCGATGGATACATAAGTATTCCTTGTACACTTTACTTTGGGCATGTTTGAAGTTTTCCATAGTTACAATTTTAAAAAGAGTGTTATAGGTCAGGAGCAATCCCCAGAGTTGGGTTAGCCTCCTGTGAGATGAGGTTGGCCCACCAATTAGCCTGACAGGTGGTCCTGTAGCCCAACCTATTCCAGGCACAACCAGCCTCAATGTGTCTTAAAGTACCCCTCAAATGGGCACTTCATTGCCCTACCCAATGGTCTTTTACCATCCAGAAAATTTTCCTAGATTCTAATGCAGGACCTCTGGAGGCCCATTTCAGTGTGTTACATTTTCTGTAGAGAGGCAATCAGAGCTGGAAAAAAGTAGAACTAGAGGGAAAGGGTCTCAATTTCCAGGAACGATACCATGTCAGAGTTGCAGATTATTCCACCTGTCTCGCCAAACGAGGCTATCATTAAACCTAATGTGAGAAACAGGCTGACATGGACATTTGTCTGTTCCCTACTTCACTAACCACTGGATCACAACCACAAGAGCTGACTCCATGTCCTTCATGGATATTATTTACTGGGACCTTGTAATAAGGCAGGCATTGCCCTGAGCATTTGACAAATGTTACATAATTGGTCCTCAAGGCTACTCTTTGAAGCTGTTACTATCCATCCACTGTGTGCAGGTCAGGAAATTGAGACTCAGTGAGACTGACTGGCTTGCCCAAGGCTACACAGCTGGTCGGCAGCAAAAGCATATTTTGAACATGAGTCTGTTTGACTCCTTAGCCCACATTCTTTTTACAACAGTATAAAGCTTCACTGTCTACCAATATGAATAAATGGTAATCTGATTTTTTATTAAATCCCTACAAGGAAGGGAGCTCACAATCAGCCTTGGTCACCTTTCTATTGCCTAATATATCTAACAATAGATAAATCTCTTTGCCTAAGTAACAGCCTTTAATGTCCTATTAGGAATTTGGAGACACAGAAAAGTCAAAGGACTTTTTCAAGGCCACACAGTGAGTAAGAGAGGTCTGACTCTTTCTTCTCTGTTCAATAAATAGTCCAAGTAGCAGATGAAGTTTCAGTAATTCTGGGTTCTGCCAAGAAAGCTGAGCCATAAATTTAGGCTAAGAACTCCAGGATTAAATACACTAAAAAGAAGAGAAAACCCTATTTTCCTCTAATAATCCCAAATGGATTGCCCTGTAACCTTTTACATTTATTTCCTAATTTAGCTATGCAGAGAAATTACCTAACAGTCTGGGCAGGGGCCTGGGCAAATGTATTTTTAAATAGCTGCAAAGTAAAATTTAAAAACCATTGATCTTGTGGAGGAGACAGAAATTGTATTAGTTATCTGTTACTTCCTAACAAATCACTAAAATACTTATCAGCTTAACACAATAATCATTAATTATCTGTTTGTGTGTATCAGGAATCCATGAACAGCTTAGCTAGGCACTCTGGCTCAGGTTTCTCATAAGGCTGCAATCAAGGTGTCGGCTGGGGCTGCAGTTGTCTCAAGGCTTAAGTGAGAAATAGTCTTTTTCCAAGTTCAACTCACATGGCTGTTAGCAGGATTCAGTTTCTCACAGGCTGATGCATGGAGAATCTCAGTTCCTCGCTGGTTGTTGGCCAGAGGTGTCCCTCAGTTGCTTGCCTCATGGGTCTCTCTTTGGGTCAGCTCACAGTACACAATAGTATGTATGGTACTTGCTTCTCTCAAAGCAAGATGAAAACCACAAGCTCTTTTTTTTTTTTCTTTCTTTCTTTTTTATTTATTTATTTATTTATTTTGTGGCTGGCCAGTACAGGGATCTGAACCCTTGACCTTGGCGTTATAACACCTCGCTCTAACTGAGCTAATCGTCCAGCCCACAATCTTTTTGTAATCTCAGAAATTACATCCTCTCACTCTTGCTGTATTCTATTCATTAGAAGCAAGTCACCAGGTTAAGTCCATGCTCAAGGAAAGGGGAAACAAGGGTGTGAAAACCAGGAGGCAGAAATCGCTGGAGGCTGTCTTAGAGGCTGCCTATCACAAACATTTAAATGAAGAATTAAAAAACAAGGCAGTAATATATTTCTTTGTTTTGTCCACTAAGAGGCTAAATTCAATGACATTCCAGCAGCAATGAGCATACCCAGTCCCTAGATCTTGGTTTCTAAATACCATTCCAGGGCTCCTTGGAGAAATGGCTGATTCCAGGGCTGGGGAAGGAAAGATACAAGATGAGACTTGAGCATCTTGTAATTCCAGAAAAAAGGAGATAATCAAAAAACAGAAGGGACACATGAGCCAACCGAAAAGAGGTCCCAATGGCCAAAGCTGGAACAATTTCAGCAACAAAATAAAAATTACAGTATAAATATAAAAAAGTATAAAATAAATATACAAGAGTCTATACAAGTAAATTATTGAATATAAATAAATAAATGGAGAGAAGAGACAAATCTCCTGTACAGAAGAATTCCAAATAATGTTGCTATGGTTTGAATGCTTGTCCCCTCCAAAGTTCATGTTGAAACTTAATCCCCAATGTGGTATTTGAGATATAGGGCCTCTAAGAGGTGATTGGACCATGAGGTCTATGCCCTCATGAATGGGTTAATCCTTTCACAGATCAATGGGTTAATGGCTTAATGGGATATTGTGGAATAGGCTGGGGGCTTCATTAGAAGAAGAAAGCATGTAAATGTGCTCTTGCTCAGCCCTCACCATGTGATTCCCTGTACTGCCTCAGGACTCTGTAGAGTTCTCACTAAGAAGAAAGCCCTCACCAGATGCACCCCCCCCAACTCTGGACTTCCCAGCCTCCAAAACTGTAAGAAATAAATTTTGTTTTCTTTATAAATTGCCCAGTTTCAGGTATTCTGTTATAAGCAACAGAAAATGAACTAATACAAACATATGTAGATATACCCCTCCAGGAGTTGAAGCTTAACGCCCTACTCCCCTTGAGTGTGGACAGGATTTAGTGACCTGTTTTCAAAGAGTTCCCTCTTTTCCCATGGTCATTTGATATTTTTAACCTTGGTTATGGGGCAAGATGACATTATTTACAGAAATGCAAAGTTGTTTTCCAGCCAGCCTGAAGCTGCAAACTTGCAGACCCTGGGAAACCAAGGAAGACATTAGTAAAGCTATGCTGATTCCACTCCTCTAGCAGGACGCTGAGATAACAGCAAGGATGGGAGCAGAAACCAGACTGAGTCTTGGTGAGACCCTGCACCTGGCTTCTTGCACAGAGCCCCTGCAGCTCATGTCCTCTTCCCTCCTGCTTTTCATTTCCCATGTTCCATTCCCTCAGCCTCCTCTTTAAAAACCCGTCAGTAAATCTGAGTCTCTGAGATGGCTTTAGTCTGGCCATTCTCCTTCAGGTTTATTGGAGAGGTGAGTCAGTCAGCCCAACATCTCTCCTCAGGTATTCCTCAATAAAAGCTGACTTCCATTGTCACCAAAACTTCACTTTTGAATGGTTTGTTTTTAAAATGAGGCCGGCAGCTGGTAGCAAAGGAAGGGAAGTTGGAAAGGAAAAAAAGGCCTTACCCAATCTCCCTTGGAGAAGTGCTTTAAGACATCTTCCTTCAAAAAAATACAAAACGACCTAAGACCATGTGAACTCAGTGCTAGGGTCTCTCAAGCCTTGGAAAGGGATGCTGCAAGTCAGGGGGCCTGAAGCATAAGCTTCATCAGCCCAGCAGTAAATCCAGCCTACAAAGGTCTCAAGAGGAAACAAGTGACCTTTGCCAGAAATGCCACCACCCGTTGCCCCCACCCCTTCAACTCAGAAGCTCTGGCTCTTTCATCAAACGTCTGGCCAAGCACTCACTCCCCCCTAAAGTGTTCCCTGAGCCACCCTGCAGGCTGAGGCATGTGCTGTAGACTGGATGGCCCTCAACCTCAGTGAAGCTTACATCCCCTTTATAACTGTTGAGGTTGAGAAATCCTATTATGGTAATTGAAAGGTGTGGCCTTGGAAAACTGATTAGATTGTAGGACCATGAAACAGTGAATGGATTAATAATGGTTGGTGGTCATGAGCATGGTTCTGAGGGCTTTAAAAGAGCACATGAGAGATTAGTCTCTCTCTGCTCTACCATTTTCCCCTGGCTCACTGTCACCACCACCAAGACTCCCACCAGAGGTGTTTTCTGCATTATGGACTTCCTGGCCTCCGAAACTGTAAGCAATAAATTTTGTTTTCTTATAAATTACCCAGTTCCTGGTATTTGTTATAAGCAAAGGAAACGGACTAAAACAGCATGTCTCCTAGCCTCCCTCCATACTTCTGCTGTAACTTTTGCTCATACATGTTAAGATTGGGTTTTTATCTCCCCGTTATACTGTAGGCTCACTTAGGGCATGGTTCAAGCCTTTTCAAATTCTTTGTGCTGTCACAGTGGGCCCAATAAGCCTTTGTTGAGTAAATGAACTAATGCTCTTGCTGAAACAGGGAAGCCCTCACCAGGAAGAGAACTGGGCCACCCAGGGCAAGAACATCAGAGCGCCAGTGCCGGCCCAGCGACCCCAAGAATGAATTGCAAATGAGAGGGTAAGAGACCTAGTCACTCTTCAACAGCCTTTTGAAAGGCCATACAGATACTGATAGGTTTCTCACCCTACATCTTTTATCACGCCTACACACATTACTTTGCTGAATATAGTTAGCTATAAATGTAACGATCATATTTTCATGACGGAATTGTTTGAAACTCAGTGTCCTCGAATACTAAATTATTTAAAAAGCACGTTCCCCAATGAATTATACTAAGCAGATGCTGGCACTGAAGACAGTAAAATAAAATCCTTATCCGTCAGGGACTTTGTACAACCCCTCGTCCGTACTTTTTTTTTTTTTTGGCGGCTGGCTGGTACGGGGATCCAAACCCTTGACCTAGATGTTACCACCCCGCTCTAACCAACCAGGCTAACCGGCCAGCCCTCCTAGTCCTCCGAAGCAGAAACACACCCCGGATCTGAGGTTTACACAGGCAGAAGATGTGCCAGCTGAAAACCAACTAGTCCCTGCAGTGTGGGACAAAAAGGGCTCAACATATGTTAGGTTAACGAGGGCTTAAGACTCACGGCTTCTTTCAAAGTCATACACACTTGCGGCTGCATTAAGTATGTGAGTCTTCCCACACATACAGCATTACGTTTACAAACAAAGATACTTCCCAGGGCAGAACAGTTTACAAACAAAAATATCTTCCAGGGCAGAACAGTGAAGACACAAAGCGACGTCCGAGCAAAATCACACGCCCGTTGCCTAGCCTCGCGCGTGCGCACACTGACCGCGAAAGGGCTAAGGGAGCTTGGGGCTGCAGCTTTGTCTTCGGGCCGCGGCTCCCTGGGCCCGCCTACCAGCCGGAGAAAACAGCTGATTGGTCAGCCTGGCTCCGGCTTGGGGCGGGGATTGGTTGATTGACAGCCAAGCTGGAAGGTTGAGTAGATTAGGTGCTGGCTGCCGGGAGGCCTAGGTGAGTGGAGCTGCGGACTCGGAAAAGCGGTTGGCGTTGGGGCAGAGGAGGCGCCCCCCGGCCTGACGGCGGTTGGACTCTGGTAATGGGCAGAGCAGGGGCTGAAGGAGTCTGGTTTGGGAATGCGGGGAGGCCGGCGGGCCCCGTGAGCCGGTAGGGTGTCCTTGCCGTGGCGCAAGGAGGGCAGAGCTCCTCGTGGGTCCGGGGCTTTGGCGGAGCCGAGGGAAGTCTTCCGACCTGCCTTGAAGGCTGAGATCGCCCACCCACCCGGCTACCCCTACATCTGCTGCCCCCTCCCCCGCCCGTGCGTCCTTCTTTCGGAGCCCTTAGTTCCCGCCCCGGCCGCCAGGCGGCGGTCCCAGGAAGGCCTCCCTTTCCCCGGACTCGGGGAGCGGCCTGGGCCGGTGCACCTCCAGCGGGCCCCGGGGATTCCGGGAGGAGCGCGCTCACTGGTCTGCCCAGGAGGTTTAACCAGCTTCACCACCGGGCTTGTGTGGCTGTGTCACTTTTCACCACCCGGAACTTCCCAATGTATCTTCCTGACCGTGACAAGGGTTTGCATGAAGCCCCAAAGAAAAGGTCGGCGTTTGGGCACTTTAAAAAATATTTTATTATGGAAATCTTCAAACTGTAGAGTAGTTGAGCAGTAGTTATAAAGAACTCGGTGTACCCATCACCCGGTTTCAGTAATTATCGATACATGGCGAGTCCTGCTCCCCTTCCCCGGGTTATTTTTAAGTAAATCCCGGACATCATATCATTTCATCTCTTTTACGTATGTCTGCGATTCTATCATGATCACTAATCATACCTCTTCTCTAATCATTCGCTTTCTAGAGGGATTAAGTAATATAAGGCACATATTAAAGTGTAGACAGCTCTAATTTAGTTTGTACTAAAAGAATGTGGGCAGTTGTCCGACAGTGCAACTTCATTACTTAGTGCTCAGGTATTCAAAATCACTGAAAACAAAGTTACCAAATAATCTAGACAGTAGTGTTACTGCTTTGAGCGGTAATAATTGTATTTATAATTTGTTTCTGGAGTTCTTAGTATGCAGGAAGCACTGTGAAGTTGCTTCCACCCATTTATTTAATTTTTACAACAGCCCTGTCAAGTAGGTGTTAATCCCCATTTTACAGATGAGGGAAGAAGAAATTTAGAGAGGTCACACACAACTTGCTTAAGGTTTCACTGTTGAAAGAGTAGGGAATGGAATTCAGAATGCTAGTCTTGGCTTTGTCATTGCAAAGTTCTTGCTCTTGTAACCTTAATCGAATCTCCTGTAAGAGTTGTGGAGTAAATGAAACTGCTGTGGAAAATTATTTCTATTGAGTTACAACTCCAATGGGAAAAAAAAAAAGTACCTGGCAATTTACACGAGTACAAAACAATAGTGAGAGAGGTATTTTTGCTTTTTTGAAAGAGTAAAAGATTAATACAACTGAATTTAAAATTATGAGCAAAGTATGCAAATGTAGTTCAACAGATACAAGTGTTAAAAATTGTTTTCTTTAGTGTATGGCCAATTAAAGGGGAAAGGAAGAGGGAAAAAACACACTTAAATGAATAGTCTCTACCACTCCTTTAGCGCTTAGTATATAATGGATATTTATACTGAATATTTCATCTGTATTCCTCACCTTCCCGATCTTCCAACTACTTCCAGGACAGCAACTTCATCCAGATGTTAGAGGAATAAAGTGCTAGAAACAGATTGCTAGGCTTATTCAGAGGACAGTGGAGGTCTGTATTGGAGTTTAGTATTCATACTGTAAGGGGAATAATTCCTAAGTCTGGAAGAAGTAAGGTCAGAAATGCTTGTGAAGCGACTTGACTGCCAAGTCTTAGGAGTTTGAACTTAATGAGCAAAGAGGTGACATGATCAAAGCCATCTCATAGTGAGCTGGCGCTGTCAAAGACGGCTTTACCTCAGATGTGAAAGGATTAATGGGTGGACCTGATGAATATAAAGGTAATAGATGTGGGTAACTAGTAAATTTATGGATATAAGGAAAGGACTGGAGGGAAAAAAAATAGCCTGAAAAAGAGAAGACTGTGGTTCTGAAGTGCTTGTAATACTCTGGTTTTTCTTCAGATCGTATAAATCTTTTCGCCTTTTACTGAAGTGCTTGTAAACTTCAGTTTCCATGAGTTTGTTTTCTTGGTGATAAGTGTTACTGTATCACTGGTCTTTGAAATGTTAATCACTGCTCAGCTACTCAACTATTCTTTTTTTTTTTTGGCAGCTGGCTGGTACTGGGATGAACCCTTGACCTTCATGTTGTCAGCTGTTTTTATTTTACTCAGCATTTTATCATGAAAATCCTTTCATCTATAGCTCTATCTTTTTTGTTTTAATGGCCACAAACAGATAGGAATGTTGAGTTTATTTTAACTATTTACCTATTGGTGGACATTTACATTGCCTCTAAATTTTTTCTTTTACAACAAATACTTCAATGAGTACTCTTATTACCTTTAAAGACTTAAAAATCTTCATTTACAGAGGTATTACTGAGTTTTTCTGATGAGGGAATTTTTTATTCATATAGTATGCAAGGGACAGTAATTATTATGCAACTTACTAAAATCACCTTTATAGTGAGTTTTTATCACTTTCTTGGACCCAACGGCAGCATTTTTAGCCAGTGAAGAATATTGTTGACTTTCGAAAAGTTTGTTAGCTTCTACTGTGTCCAGTACGGGATTACTTAAGATATTTGACCAGTCTTTTCAAGAGATTGTTTTAAAATTGATGCCAGAGAGCCTAATTTATTTGCATGAGATTGCTTAAAATAACAAAATTACTTTAAGGAGAAAATACCTATATTATTCACTGTAGGGTTGTATTTCAGAGATCCTCACATGAAAACGGAAGAACATTAGTTCAAATAGAAACATAACCTGTAACTCAAACTTCTTTTATATCATACATGGAGAAGGTTAATCTCTATAAATGTCCTTCAAAAGTTTAATTTCATATCTAAAGCTCGTTAACCTGAAAGAATTTTCATCAGCTTTTAATTAGCTTGTGTTTATAGACCTCTTATCTAACCAGTTTTACTTTTTGTTGAGAGGTAGCACAGGTCATGAGATTTATTCATTTGTGGACTGAAAAAAAATAACACTATATGTCAGATTCTGTGCTAAGTACTGGGAATCTAGCATTGTAGTAAATTTTGCATGAACAGTATAGAATATTGCTTCTAAATTACTGCCAGTATATTGAACCCACAGGTTGAATACTATGTCATTGTTTTATAGTTATGGTAAAGTGTTCTGACTTAAAGTCTCGATTAGAATAATGTGAGGTTTAGTGGTGGTCACTAGACATGAATTTCAAAGTTTAATTTCCAAAAGGGAGGGTAGGGGGTTGACACAGATAGGATTGACAACTTTGCATTATGACAGGTAAGGGCATTTTTTGAAAAATCAAATAACAACCCTCAGCTGTCGTCATGTCTTAAAATAAAGGACATTTTTACATCAAAATGCAGCACATTTTTCCAAATCATGGACAGTAACTTTAAATTGAAAAGTAATTTTTTTTTTTTTTTTACTTTATGGTCCTGATTTTTCTTTTGCGTTATTGTTTGGCACCAGAATGTGGACTGTCATTTGGGATGCATTTATAAGGTTTAACTAATTTCTTAGTATTCTGAGAACAGTTAATGTCATTCTAATGATTTAGCCAACCAAATAACTAAGAATGTTCTATTAATCTTCTTAGACATTATTCCCAACTATAAAATGGCTCATACTTGTCTTTCATAAGGTAAAGATAATTTAAATGGTCATTTCCTTGAATAATTCTCAAAGATCTTATAAAAATAAGCCCCACTATACTGTTGTAAATTTGGGGCATTTTAAATTTAATGACAGCCTTATTACTGCTAACACTGCTATTGTGAAACTATTTACTGCTAATAACTTTTTATTATTATAACTATCTCAAAAGCAGACATTGCAGTAGTTGAAGACTATTATTTGGTCTTATCTCCAATTTGACTGCTACACATTTTAATTAGTCTAGCTATATGCTATATATGTTTTCATACTGTGTGGAGGAAAAAGAAAGTCTGTTTTCAAAGTTTATTTGTATCTCATTTACTCTTGCTTTTTTCTTTTCTACCACTCTGCTAGCCACCCACCTCCACAAAAAAGCAATTTGCTAGGGCTGGCCCATGGCTCACTTGGGAGAGTGTGGTGCGGATAACACAAAGGCCACGGGTTCGGATCCCTATATAGGGATGGCCGGTAGCTCACTTGGGAGAGCGTGGTGCTGACAACACCAAGTCAAGAGTTAAGATCCCCTTACTGGTCATCATTTTTTCAAAAAAAAGCTATTTGCTATTTCTTACAGTCTATGCTAGAGTAGACTGCACTGAAAGCCTAGGGAGTTAAGTTTATTCATATATTTATATGGAACCTAGAGAGAACAAAATGCAGTCTGATTTTTAGCTATCTTTTTTTTTTTTACCTTTTTTATTTTAAAGTATAGCACAGAAATGTGCAGAAACATAAATATACATCAATAAATTATCAAAAAACATGCATCCATGTAATGACTACCCAGGTAAGAAATCAAAAGTTGTTGGTACTCCAGAAAACCCCATTAAGCCTCCCTTCCAACTATTACCCGCTTCCACCCAAAGATAAACACCATTGTAACTTCTTACAGTATATCTTGTTTTGCCTTTTATGATTTTCTTAATGTACTTAGTATCTGTACTGGTGTTCCCTTTTTTCATTCCTGATATTGGTGATATGTTCCTTCTCTCTCTCCTTGATAAATCTCCTTAGAGGTCGATACTTTTTTATTAGTCTTTTCAAAGAACCAACTTTTGTCCTGATTATATGAGGGTACTTCAAAAATTTCATGGAAAATGGATTTAAAAAATAATACGAATCTTTCCATGAACTTTTTAAAGACTTCTTGTATTTCTCTGCCTGAATTGTTAGTTCTCTATCAAGCTGCTTCATGGGGTGGCTGGTTAGCTCGGTTGGTTAGAGTGCAGCCTTATAACACAAAGGTCATGGGTTCAGATCCCCATATCAGCCAGCCACAAAAAAAAAAAAAAAGAAAAGAAAAGATGCTTTCACATAAATGGTTTTTATATTTTGTCCAGCTAGTTTCCTTGTCCTCAGTGGGAGGAGGGTTTCTCTGAAAATTACCTAGTTCCCCTAAAACGGAAGCAAATTCCTTTTCGATATCTGTTTACAACTGAGAAAGCATGGGAAAGGCACTGGCTTGGGGCTTCAGTTCGTTTCATTTAATATTCAAATATTAATTGAGCAACTATTATATCCCATATGCTGTGCTAAGTGCTGGGGCACTGTGATGGATAAGATACAGTTTCTGCCCTTAATGTGATTAAAGAGTCCAGTGGAGGGGGTAATTAGTTTAGGTACATTGTTTTAACGTGCTACTGTGTAGGAGAATACATACAGGAGGGCCCTAATCCTGGTTGATCAGGAAAGATGTCTTGGAGGAGGTAATAGCTAAGCCAAAACAAAGGATTAGTAGGAGTTAGATTGTATAGGAGTACAGGAGGGAGGTGGGATACTGGATAGAAGAAAAGTCCAGAAATGAAGATAGCATGTAGGATTTCTGGAATTACCTATGTCATTGGATCAAAAGATAGAGAATGAAAGATGTGGAGGATAGGAAAAGACAGAAGTCAAATCATAAAGGACCTATTTCAGTATTGAGAATGGATCGAAAGGAGAGGGCAAAATTGGGGGACAAGTAGTCTAATTAATGAATTCTTATAATAGTGAAGGCTTAGAATAGTAGTGTAAGGATAGTGGAGATGGAATCTGATATATTTAGTAGAAAAAATACTCCCCAATTGATTGGAGAAAATGAAAGAGAAAGGAGGAATAACTAAAAATATATGAATGTCATTTTGAGGTAGAGAATGCATGAGCAACAGATTTGGGAGGAAAGTTAAGGAGTTCAATTTTGGATTTCTTTGGTTTAAATGCAGATGGAGAAATGGGAAGATGGCAAGTGATTGAAGTTAACAGTGGAGAATAGAATTTTTGTAATGCAGGTTATCTCTGATGTTGTGAGACCTGTGAAGTGAGAGAGTGGAATCCTGAACAGCTAGTTGGGAGGAGGGACAGGAGAGACTGGGGAACAGAATAGGCGCAGATGCAGATAAGTGTGTGGCATGTGGAGTGGCAGGACGTTGAGGGATTTCTTGTCGGATGACTTCTCTATTATTTGAAATGTATGCTTGATCATCTGCTGAGAATTGATGGGGGAGGGCTTGGGTAGATTTGGGTAGCATGGAGAAAATTCTAAATACCTGTTCTGGAGAACGCAAGAGGGGAAGAGTAGGAATAAGATTTTCCTAGAATTCCAGGCAGCAGTGAGGGTCCAGCTGAGATTGGAGATAGTACATTTGTAGCAACATCAAAGTGTAGAGTTTAGTAACTTTTCCATAGCCCAATTTTAGGAACTATAGGCTGTTGGATTCATCAAGTTCTGGCTTATAGGATAAACAAGACAGTAGAACAAACAGTTGACTATGTTGGCATTGCAGTGATTTTGGACTGGATGGGGTAGAAGAAAGTGAAGGTGGGAAGAGTCTAGTTAGATAGATGAAAATTGCAGGGGTGAAGAGACTGAAGGTCTCAATGTGATCGAATAGTAGGTCACAGGAGTATCTGAGTGAAAGCTCGAAGGTGAGATTTTTCTTTTTTTAACTTTTAGATTTTGTTTTTAAATGAAAAGTAAAACATGCTTGGTAGCATTGGTTAACAGTACAAACTATATAAGAAAAAAGTTTGGCTTCTACCCACTCAGGCCAGTTTTAATAGGTTGATGTCTATCTTTCTACATATAAAAAGGTTGAGGATTTTTGGTTTTGTACTTCACATATTACTCTTCCTATATTATGGATATGCCTTTGAGTCATTATATAGACTAACTTAATTTAAATAGATGCATAGTGTTTCATAATATACTGTAATTTAATTAACATTGTTTTATTGATGAACATTTAAAGTTGAACCCAGTTTTGAGTATAGAAAGCATTGCAGAAATTGTCTTTGTACATGTGTCTTTATGTACTAATGCTTTTATTTCTGAGAGAGAAATTCCTGAAGGTTATATAACTAGGTCAAAGGTGATGTGTATTTTTAAAACTTTTGTTTGTTTTTTAATTCAATTTTATTTATATCTATTTTTGGGGGTACAGGGTGTTGTTTCAATACATGCATGTCCTGCACCATGATTCACTTAGGGTAGATAGCATAGTTTTGTCCCCATTAGTTCACCCCTAATCTTTCTCCCCACCCCTCCCAGCCTCTGGTAACCATTATTCTACTCTCTACTTTTCTTTTTTATTTTTTAAGCACTAAGATTAACGTCCTTATTGCAAAAAGAACTCTTAAAAATGAATTAGAAAAATATAAGCAGAAATTTGGTAAAGGACATGAGCAGATAAGTCACAACCCCAAAGAAACATGCATAATTAATTAAGTACAGTCTAGGATCTGGTTGCATTGGCTGGTTCCGATGCTTGCCTGGATGTGCGGCAGTGGAAGCGGGGCTAAGGCCCACAGCCCCCATCTTTCAGGACTCCCCAGGCGTTGGGCTGGCTCCATTGCTGGCCTGGATGTGCCTAAAACTTTTATTTGAAGCATAACTTACATTCAAGAAAAGTATGGTAGCATACATCTTGGTAAGAGTAAACATACTCAAATATCTATGTCAAAAAGCAGAACATTGCCAGCACCCTAGAAATTCTTCTCATGCCTTCTACCAGTCATTATTACCTTGTCTCCAAAGATAATAAAACTTTAATTTAAAAAAAAAAAAAACTTATCTATGAGTATTAGCTTAGTTTTAGTTTTGCTTATTTTAGATCTTTATATAAATGGGCTTACACAGTACTATGGTGGATGCATCATTTATGTGAATATTAAAATCACTGAGCATTGGTGGGAATATAAGATATATTTATTGATTTACTACTGCTAATGAGGTCAAAGTGTAGAATTTCTTTCAAGGAAGGACTTGAAGGGGAGAAGAAGACTCAGTTAAAGTCATAGTTGAGTGATGGGGAATGACTTAAGTGTCCTTAAATGACAACCATAATGGGGGGGGGGTAGAGTGTGGTAAAGCAGTGCCGCCAAAGGAGAGTTTTTTTTGAATGAAGATGTAATTTATATACATCAAGATTCTCTCTTTTTGGTGAACATTTCTGTGATGAATACAGACACATCACTATTACTGCAGTCAAGATAAAGAATAGTTTCACATCCCTGAAACTTCCCTTATGCTTCTTTGTAGTTAAGCATTGCTTCACTGCTAGCCCTTGGTGACCACTGATTTGTTTTCTGTCCCTTTAGTTTTCCCTTTGATGAAGAGTTTTTAAAAGATCTTAGAATTATAATTGATGGAAACAGCATTCATAAAGTGTAAGAGAATAAGCAAACAGAAACCTTTTGAGAGGGCTGAGCTGTAGTAGAAACAGTGTTCTAAGCCAAATTTCAGTTAAGGGAAAGAAATGGGGCAGGAGACCTTAACCTTAACAGTGAGTGAATATGTTGATGATTTGGAGATGGGAGAATGTTTACCTTCAGACAGGGTTCCAGAGAGCATGGTGAAGTTCGGAGGAAAGGGTAGCAGTAGAAGGCCATCAGCTGTATGACGTCCCTTCTGTGTTTTACCAGGACCATTATCGTTCTTGAAATTTTTTCTTTCTCTCTCTCTCTTTTTTTTTTTTTTTTTTTTGGTAAAAACACTCACTTTTCTACTACATGTCTTTTATTTTGTTCCTCAAATATTTTTTCTAAGTTCCTTTTATTTTGTTCCTCAAGTACTGTTTGAGCCTTCTATACTGGCTTATCCCCTAATTCTATATGAGTTAGCTCATTTCATCTCCATTTTCTAAGCCAGTGCTTCCTAGTCTTTATCTCTAGCCCAGATGTAAGAAACATCTCTTACTGGCAAATAAAAATAATTTTCAGGTAAAAAAAACATACTATCTGTGATGGTTAACTTTATATGTCAACTAGATTGGTCTAAGGGATGCCCAGATGGCTGGTAAGATATTATTTCTGGGTGGGTCTGTAAATGTGTTTCTAGAAGAGATTAGCATTTGAACCTATAGACTGAGTAAAGAAGATTGGCACCATCCAATTCCCTGAGGGCCTGAGTAGAACAAAAAAGGCAAAGGAATGGCGGATTTGCTCTCTTCTTGGTCTGGGTCATCCATCTTCTCCTGCCCTCAGAAAAGGCCCTCGCTCAGGCCTCCCAACTCAGACTGGGACTTACACCCTTTGGCCTCCAGCTTGCACGGGACAGATGATGGGACATAATAAATCTCTTTCTATGCATCTATATACAGTCTACCCTCCATTTCGGTGGGTTCTGCATCCATAGTTTCAACCAACCACAGTTTGAAAATATTTGGAAAAAAAAAATTGCGTCTGTATTGAACATGTACAGACTTTTTTCTTGTCATTATTCCCTAAACAGTACAGTATAATAACTCTTTACATAGCCTTAACATTGTATTAGGTATTATAACCTAGAGATGATTTAAAGTATACGGGAGGATGTGCATAGGTTATATGCAAATACTACACCATTTTATATAGAGGACTTGTGCGTCTGTGGATTTTGCTACCTGCGGGAGGTCCTGGAACCAATCCCTCATGGATACCGAGGGGCAACTGTATGTTCTATTGGTTCTGTTTTTCTGGAGAACCCTAATATATCCATTTAAAAAATAAGTAAAATCTACACACAGATGTTACAGCAGCTTTATTCATAATTGCCAAGATGTCCTTGAGTATGTGAACAAATAAATAAACTGTGTACATCTAAACAATGGAATATATTCAACACTAAAAAGAAATGAGTTATCAAAGACATGAAAGAACCTTAAGTGTGTGTTATTAAGTGAAAGAAGCCATCTGAAAAGGCTACATACCATATGTTTCCAAGTATATGACATTCTGGAAAAGGCAAACTGGAGACAATAAAAGGATTGGTGGTTGCCAGGGGTTAGGGGGAAGGAAGGGATGAATAGGCTGAACACAGAGGCTTTTTAGGGCAGTGAAACTCTTCTGTATGATACTGTAATGGTGGATGCATGTCATACATTTGTCAAAACCCGGAGAATGTACAACACCAAGAATGAACCCTAATGTAAACTCTGGACATTGGGTGATATGATGTGTCAGTGTAAGTTCATCAATTGTAATAAAAGTGTCATTCTTGTCTGGGATGTTGATGGGAGGGGTCTGTGCTTAAGTGGGGGTAGGGGATATATGGGAAATCTCTGTACCTTCCACTCAAGTTTACTATGAACTTAAAACTGTTCTTAAATAAAAGTATTTTTTAAAATGAGCAAAAAGGGCCGAGCCTGTGGCGCACTCAGGAGAGTGCTGCACTGGGAGCACGGCGACGCTCCCGCCGCGGGTTCGGATCCTATATAGGAATGGCCGGTGCACTCACTGGCTGAGTGCTGGTCACGAAAAAGACAAAAAAAAAAAAAAAAAATGAGCAAAAAGACTTGAACAGACACTTCACAAAAGAAGATATCAAAGTCCCCAAAAACATATGAAGAAACCAGTAGAATTGCTAAAATTAAAAAATACCAACAATACCAAGTAGTGACAAGGATGTAGAGTACCTGGAGTTCTCTTATTTGCTTGTAAGAGTGTAATTTGTACAACAACCTTGGAAAAACATTAGGAAGTTTCTATTAAAACTACATATATATACATAATACATCCATATGCTCATATGCTCATATGCTCATATGCTCTAGCAGTTTTACTCCCCAGTACTCAAGAGGATACTCAAGAGAAATGAGTGCTTATGTGTACCTTGCTATTCCATGTGCATAGCAGCTTTATTTGTAATAGCTAAAAACTGGAAATGACCCAAATGTTCATGAGCAGTAAAATGAGTAAGTAAATTGTGGTATAGTACAGCAAAGAAAAAACTGTGATTCACAAACAACCTCAATGAATCTCACAGGCAATTTGAGTGATAGAAGTTATACAGTAGGCAAAACTAACATTTGGTTATAAAAGTTAGAATAGTGGTTAGAAAGGCAAAGTGTAGATATTGACTGGGGAGAGGCCAGCAAAGAGTACATATAGCAGGCAAAACTAACATTTGGTTGTAAAAGTTAGAAGAGTGGTTAGATAGGTGAGATGTAGGTATTGACTGGGGAGAGGCCCAAGGAAGCCTCTGGGTTCTGGAACTGCTTTATGTCTTGATCTGTGGTGGTTACACAGGTATATACATGTATAAGAATTCAAGGGGCCGAACCCGTGGCGCACTTGGTAGAGTGCTGCGCTGGCAGCGTGGCGACGCTCCCGCCGCGGGTTCGGATCCTATATAGGACTGACCAGTGTGTGCCGGTCACGAAAAAACGACAAAAAAAAAAAAAAAAAAAAAAAAAAAGAATTCAAGCTAGACATTTAAAATTTGTGTACTTTTCTACATGTTATATCTCAATTTTAAAAAGTGGTAGGTTTTTCATACCTCACATAAAACTATTCTTTCTACCTGCTCAGTTTTTTGCCATTTCCAGCTTTGACATTATTTTTGGCCCTTTGCTCTTTTTATTTCCATTTATTCTCAGAGTAAGGATTAATTCATACAACTGATAGTAGAACTTGGTAACATTAAAATATATCTGTCTGAACAAAGATCTCATCACAGACATTTCATAGTAATAAGTATATCTTCCTGCCAGTGCTTAACAGTCTGATGGAGTTTGGATGTGTTGTCCCCTCCAATACTCATGTGGAAATTTGATCTCCAATGTGGCAGTGTTGGAAACTGATTGAGTCATGGGGGCGGATCCCTCATGAATGGATTAATGCTCTCCCTGGGGGAAGGGGGATTAATGAGTGACTTCTCGCTCTATTAGTTCCCGTGAGAGCTTGTTGCTTAAAAAGACCCTGGCACCTTCTCTCTCTCTTGCGTCCTCTCTCTTGCTTCCTTTTGCAGTGTGATCTGCTTGTATCCGCCAGCTGCCTGCTGTTTTTCCGCCATGAGTAGAAGCAGCCTGAGGCCCATGCCCAATGCAGCTGTCCTAGAATTGTATGCCAAATAAACCTCTTTCCTTTATAAATTACCCAGTCTCAGGTATTTCTGTCATAGCAACACAAAACAGACTAAAACACACTCCCTGATTTCATCTAGATATACTTCTATCATCTAAGGCTCATCTTCATTCTTTACTCTCCAATATTTCCGTATCTGTCGGCCATAATTTCCAGCATCTCTGCTGGCAACCTTGGAGTCATTTGATTTTCCCCTGCTTCTTTGTTCCTGTAACCAACCTCTTCCCCAAGTCTAGTTTATTCATATTTTTATTGGTATCCTGAATCCATCTCTTCTTTTCCATCCCTGATAACAACAACCTTCTTTTTTAGTATTTTTACTAAAATGTCTTCTGCATTATGTCTATAAATTCTCATAACTCTGTGAGTTACTGTTACTCTCTGAAATTACAGTTGGCCCTTTGTATCCATGGGTTCCACATCTGCAGATCCAGCTAACTACAGATTCGACCAACTGTGGATTAAAAATATTTTTTTTAAAATGAATGCATCTGTATTTAACATGTACAGACTGTTTTCTTGTCATTATTCCCTAAACGATACAAGGTAAAACTATTTACATAGCCTTTACATTGAATTGGGTATTATAAGTAATCTAGAGATTATTTAAAGTATATGGGAGGATGTATGTAGATTATATGCAAATACTATGCTATTTTTTATCAGGGACTTGAGCATCCAGGATTTTGTTATCCGCAGGGGTCCTGGAACCAATCCCTTGTGGATACTGATGGATAACTCTAACTTGTTCGTAGTGACCAATTAATTGGTAGGTGGCACAGCAAGGGTACAATTTCAAGTTGAGAGTTTTACCACTTCACTATTTTATGACATTAGTTTGAGAATATAAACTTATTGAAAGTTGAGTAGGATTACAGTAAAGAAAAAATAAAAATAGAAAACTCAGAAAATTTCTGATAGGTTCCCCAAACTATAGGTTTCTTTTTGCGAGTAGCATGGTATAGTGGATAAAAGCACAGACTTTTATCTAAACATCCAGTTTGAGTCCTAACTTTGCTACTTACAAGCGTGTGACACTTAATCAATTTATGTTAACTAAGATTTGCCCCTCTGCAAGTGGAAGATAATTTGATATCCACCTTCATATGCTGGTTTCTGATAATTAATTGAGGTTTTATGAATAATGACTTAATAAGCATAAAAATGTTCCTCTTAGTACCCTGGCACATAGTAAATGTTCAGTGATGTTAGCTCTTGTTATTGCTGTGTGGTTTAGAGGTTTCTGGACATTTTTAGCTAGCGGCTCATGTTTGGAACACAAATAAAGGAGACTAAAAGCATTACTTCATTAATTCAAATATATATCATTTACTTATAAAAGCAATCTGTGAAACATAGTAAGTTAGAAATTTCCAATTTGTTGAAATTTGGTATAGAGCACATTAAAACCTATGTACTGTTTTTTGCAGTAGTTTTTCAAAGGATAAAAAATAATTTTTAATTTGAGCTTTGGTGAATTTAGCAGACATGACTGTCCTACCCCATTGAGTCAAACTCTTCTGGCTAGTTTCAAGGTTTGTTTAATCTGATCTTTGTTTCTTTTTTTCCAGTATAAGCATTTAGATCAGATTCTCATATAAACTCACATCCTATACTCATTCCAGTCTTCATGGCCTTCCCCCATTGCTGTTCATTTTTACCTGTAATGCTCTCCTCCTTTCTATTCTTCTGTCTTTAAGGCTCAGCTCTTTTCAGTTCATTGTCACCCAGTGTCTGTCATATTTGTGGCACCTTTACTTTTTTCTCCCTATTCTCTGTACTTTTATCTATAAAGTTCTCAGAGTGCAGACTGCTTTGGGTTCATGATGAGAAAAGGAATTTATATAAAAATGTAAATCAACTATATCTCGAAGCATACTATTTGTTTAGCTGGTTTTTTGTTTTTTTGTTTTTCAAACAAGATTTTCTTAATGAGGAAGCAGTATATGGATTTATATTGTGCTGCTAACTTTTTGTCTTATTGGAGACCAATACTTTCAGTGAACTTGTTGGTACTGTACAAGTTAACATTTTAATTTTATCAGGTGTACGATGTATTGATGGGGTGGGGGGTGGCAGTGAATGGTAGGGGTGATGGTGCCAATGAGTGTAAAAGGACTTTTGTCATTATTTTTGACCTTCTAGCATCTGAATTGTTCTGTGTTTCTGGAATTCTTTTCTTTATGATTTTTGGTGCGAAGCAAAACCTGCTTGTTACTATAGTCAGGTACTTGCTTTTCCAGCCTCACTTTTGCTAGTACGTGAGCTTTAGATGTGGCCAAGCAAATGCATCCATCAGTATGGACAGCAACTCAGGAAGTGATGGCAACTCAGGAACTGATTGCATGGACTGTTCTGTCAGTGGTGGCTGTAGCAGTTGCTGCTGTGTCTTTTCAATACCAATTCCGCTACAGTTTTGGACATCTTTTCCTGGCTGTGTAGCCTATGAGTCAGGTTCTGTGAAGATTGTTATCTACTAGGTATTTTTTCTTAAATGTATTTTCTACTTAAATTAGTGACAGTACATGTTTGTTGCTTCCAACTAAGAACTCTGACTGAAAAAATATTGTGCTATTACGGTTACTTTAAGCACGCTGATCACAAGCAAATTTTGTTTTCTCTTAATTCACACAAAAAGTTTTTAAATGCTTTAGGCTTACTTTGTGAGCCATGTTGTAGACAGCAGAGATTCTAAATAATAATTATTTCATTTTAGTATTTGCATTTTTAATTTTTAGTGTGCTTTATGGACCATGTGCTGCTATATATCCTTGAAGTACTTGAAATGCAAATTTGGGGAGACTTTGCCATCTAAATGCTTGGCTGGATTAAGCGCCTAATTAGGATGGTTTTTCAACAAGCTGGAGTAAGCATGCAATCGGTGAGTGTTCAAAATTTATTTTAAAAATCCAGACATTTAGATATTTTAAGAATTTTTCAGAGAAAATGAAATAAATCTTTATGTGACCAACATTTTGAATTTAATATGTTTATGTACTATTTAATTTGCTTACTATTTAAATCATAGAAGTGAATCTTCCCAGCATCCTAAGTAAGGTAATAACTTTCTGGGTCATATTGAAAACTTACTGATATTCATGTTACCATTAAAAGCAATATGTTTGTTATTAGTGAGGAAAAGGCTTAAATATATAGAGAAATCATTGAATAAAATGTAACACTTGACAACTCTGATTGTTGTAGATTTATTAATATTGAATGGTGTTGTAATGTGGTGTGTTAATTACACAATTGTTTAAAGTAAAAGATAAGTCATGTCTTAAAATATAACTATAGATGGGAAGAAAAAAAATTAGTATAGTATGATTGTTCTGTGCAGGAGATGGTAGTTTTTATCTTGACATTTTTATAAATTTTGTTCAGATCCACCGTAAAGTTATGAGATCAATTGTTGTGCCACACACATTTTGTAAAATATTTGTTTTTTATTTTCAAATTTAATGTTTTGGTGTTGAAGACATAGAATTAAGTTTTACTGATAACAGATATAGGCAAGATATATAATATGAATGTGGGTATACTTTTTAATGCACTACTTTTACTTTTTTGTTTTTATTTTGTGTCTGAACTTTGAACCTCCCCAACTCCCAAGGTGACATCTATTTTCTTTGGAGATAAAAAGCAGAGAACCCAATAAAATTAACTCTGCTTACCGCTGTTTACAGGTGCATAATTTTGAGATTATTACCTTGAGGATAAGCAGTAGAAAAATGACTTACATGACCAGTTACTTCAGTTGATTAGAGTGTGGTGCTGATAACCACAAGGTCCGGGGTTCAACCCCTTTACCAGACAACAACAACAACAACAACATAAAGACTTATGAAGTTATTGGTAATACCATCTTTTTCAGATACATGTTCCTACGTTTTGACCTTCTTTTAGAGCGGCTAGCTATACCACCTTTCTCATTTGTTACCTACCACCATTTGGCTGCATAGGATAGATTAACATTTTAGTATTGACAACAAAGGAATTTCTTTTTCTTTTGCTTCCAGAAAGAAAGGAAGCTTTTGTTATTTATGATTCCCAAAAAGTGAAGATTTACGATTTCTACTTATTTGTAATTTTAGTAAAAAGTATGGTTTAGTGGCAAGATTATCAGTCCTGGATTTTAACAAACCTGGATCTGAAATTTGTCCCTCCCAGTTAATTCTCTTCATCTACAAAATAGGGAAAGAAGAACTGCTATTGCTGAGTTAGACTATGGATTAAATGACAATATCTGTAAAGCATATATACAAGCATAGTGGCTTGTATATAGTGTACGTACATTCAATAATGTTGGATTCCTATGTTTTTGCTATCCCCCCCATCCCTACCCCAGGTCAGGCTAATGAGACTAGTGCTAATTGAGGCCAAAGTATAGAATTCTGTTTCAGGCACAGATAGCACACTTTATTTAGCTTATTCATTTATTTGGCTTTGTTCATTTTAAGCTGTAAAATGGGTGCTTTTCATCAGAGAATGGACAAGCTACGAGAGGATTAACTTGCTCAAAATATTATAATCACAAATGAAGGCCCTTTCTACTAATAGCTGATGAGAAAGTTCTTTTTTTTTTTTTTTTAATGTATTGAAGCTAACATACAATCAGTTTTAATCAGTTAGTTGAAAATCTGTATAAAATAAAGTTTTCTTCTAAAATAAAGTAATTTGATCTTTTGGAGTTATTTTCTTTTTAAATTTCCAAGGTATTTTATCCTGCTGCCTATGACAAACATTAAAGGTGTAGTCTACCAAGATTTGGGCATCTAAAGATAATAAAAGCTTTCTTAGTTCCACCTTTCAATGATTAACATGTATTTTCCTGCTGATTTGACATAAATGAATTTGATACTGTGCTTGAAAACTTTTTAAGAGCAGAAACTGCCTTTAGCCTTTACCTACTTTTGTTGTTGTTGTTGTTTTAAAAAAGGTACAAGCTTTTAGATTTGGGTTTTGTTTTATTTTTTACCATTAGTAAAGCCAGTGATGATCAGCTCTTTACGTTTTACTGTACACATCAGCACCACCATAAGAGCCACCCCTGATTGGCTCACTATGCTGGTGGTTACTGTGCCCACTGCTTTTACACAGATTGTGTGTGTTCAGTAGAACAACCCTCTTTACAGATGAGAAACTGCAGTTCAGAGTGTTTAACTGCCTTGACCAAAATTACCTAAATTGTAGAGCTGTAATCTGAACCCAATCCTGATTTCAAAATCCTTCCTCTTTTTAGTATACTTTGCTACCTCTTACAATAGAAGGGGAAAAGACTGCTAATGTTTATTAAAGACATTATAAATATTTTAACTCACTTAATGTTCAGTCTCATGAAGTAGATATTGTCCCGATTTTATAGATGAGAACACGGAAGCATAGAGGGGTCAATAGTTTGGGCCACTTTATATAAACAACAAATTGTTGTGCTGTGGCTTAATTTTTCTCTTCACTGCCTTCCATTTTGCCTCAACATTTGTTTGAATTTAAAACCGTATACTTAAATATGTTCAACCTTTTCCCCAACCTATTATTATATTTATGTCCTTAAACAGAAATGTTTTTAAACTGGAGAAAGTAAGAATAGTGTGAAGCTAATGTGATTCTAATTAATCTCGGTATTTTATGTTCGAAAAAGTTATAGCAGATTTTTTTTTTTTTTTTTGGCGGCTGGCTGGTAGGGGATCTGAACCCTTGACGTTGGTGTCATTGCATTCTTACCAACTGGCCAGCTACACAAATATCTAAATATTGTATTAGTAATATAGACCTACCCTTGTTTTCCTCTTGTGCCTTGGAGGAGGATTGTGAATGTAGCTAGGGATTTAGAATAAGGAAGAAAACTGAGGGAAGTGTTAATCTTTAGTTAGGGATTTTGAATATCGTATTAGAGTTTCATCTTCCAGTCTCCAACCCATCTCACCCCAACACACACTTTTTATTTTTTCTTAGCTCCCTTGGAAATAAGAATTTATACTTTGTTGGGTCCTAGACTCCTTAAAAATTCGGCTAATGGTATGGACTTTCTTCCCAGAAAAATGTTACATACACACAAAATTTTGTGTGTAATTTAAGAGGTACATGAACTTCTCCATTAATATCACATAGTTTGTTTTGAGAAAAAGATATTTACTTAGAATTAATATATAGTTTTTCCTGCTAAATAGTTTCTTCCAAACAATAATATGGATTAAACTAGTCTATAACAAATGAACGACCACATAAAACTTGAATGCAGTCATCATGGATGAGACAGATGAAAGCTTCAGATTCCAGCTCATGTCACATAGTTTGTTTTGAGAAAAAGATATTTACTTAGAATTAATATATAGTTTTTCCTGCTAAATAGTTTCTTCCAAACAATAATATGGATTAAACTAGTCTATAACAAATGAACGACCACATAAAACTTGAATGCAGTCATCATGGATGAGACAGATGAAAGCTTCAGATTCCAGCTCACACATCAGCACTGCTACAATAGCAATTCATGATGTTGAAAAAGAACAAGTTACTTTCCTGTTGTCTTCCCCTTCCTCACTGTCATCACTTTCAAACACTGTTGCTAAATGTTATGGACTGTCATTACTAGACAGACATGCACACACATACATACACAAATTCATTACTGGATTATTTATAAGCAGTTTTTATAGATAAAGCAAAGCATGTTTTTCTGTTTAATTATTTCTTAATGAAAGTGAATTATCTAGTTATGACAGTTTTTTCCCTGCCTTCTCTTATATCTGAAAAAAATATTAATGCTGGTTCATCTTTAGAGGAAGTCTTCCTTTCTCCAAACCAGTGTACTTCAAGGACACAGTTCAGCCACAAGTTAGGGTAGGAGATGCACTTGGGTCATGCAGCCTCCCAGTACACAGATGGTGACTTTTCAGTACCATCTGTTCACTGTTTCCTCACAACTATTTACAATTTCTCCCCTTTGATGAGGGCTAAATAGAAAAAAATAGAAAAGTAGTAAGACCTAGTTTTGGAGTTCCTGGAAGTTAGCTGCTCTTTCCCTCACTTTTTCCTACCATCCAATAATGGTTGTGGCTCTTCTTTCTAAATATTTCAGCTTACATAGACCCTTGCTTCATATTTCTTGGTGCTGAGTACTATGCACTTTATGGGTAACAGAAGAAAATTGTTAGTCTACTGTGTATGCTTGAAAAAATAATCACATATAGCAATCTGTCTTTTCCTTCCTTTGACTTTGTAGAAGAAACCTAAATAGTCTACTTATTCCTTATAATTAAAAGCTGAATCATTGGCCACTTCTTTTGTAGAAGGCACGTGGTATTCTTTCCTTCTGATATTAAACAGATGGAAAGATAATAGTTGAAACTTAACCCTGCAGCATGCATATCGAGGACTGCTAAAAGCTGGGAGAAACATTAGTTCCTGACCTTGGCAAATCCTTTGTAAGTTTTTCTTTATAAGCTTTTTGTCCTCTTCATCTCCAAGCAAGATGTTTGCTTACTGTAGGGGAGGAAGATTCACTTTAGACTATGTAATTGTCATATTGTGATACACAAATAGCATTCTATTTCTCCTACATCACAAGAGTTTTGACTTGTGACTAAATAGAGGACTCAAGAAGAGAAATGACTGAATGGTGTAGTTACTGTTGCCTCATGGATTTATTTTTAAATGACTGAGACCTATTAAAATGTATGAGATTTATAAGTTTGCTAAAATATTGTCTGTTTTAAAATTATTTACTTATGTTCTTTTTGGGGTTGGGGGAAAGAGCTCTTATGTTGACTTTGTAGAATTGTGAGGCTCCCTATTTTCCTCTAATCAGAAATTTTTCCTCTAGTCAGAAGTTTTTCCTCCTCTTAGTCCTTGCATGTTGATAAGACGACTTGTGTGATAATTCTTTGTATGATCATAGGTGTGGATAATGTTTTGTTCTAAGTTTCAGAATAATTTTGCCTCTTAAATTCTTTGTATAATATTTATATTTTAATATTGATATCCTCCTACCTTTCTACTGACCACTTTTCCAATCTGTACCATCCTTTTTTATTTACATTTACAAAGGCAGAATTAGTTTTTTTGTTGGTTATCATAGCCAGTATAGATCATAGTACTTTCTGGAAATCTCCTAGGTAAGAATCAGTGAAACCTTGAACATATATGATAAAAATTATGTAAAAGATGAGGCAGGTTCCAGGGGAATTATACGAGGGTGCTTCAGTGGGTCTATGGAAAGTTAGAATTGAAAAATAATACAAATCTTTCCATGAACCTTTTGAAGTACCTCATACATGCTCTCATGAACCTCACTTTAACTCATACTGTTATCCCTAAATTGAGTTTGGTTGCTAAAAATCTAAGAAGTCAGATTGCTTCTATGCTACATTTATAAGTTGTATGTACTTTTAGAATTGTCTAAAGGTCTAGTTTGGCTTAGATGTTGGAGCCCCCACTTCTACAATGACCAATAGCTTGACATACTGTTTGTATTAGGGTAATTTGATTCTTCAAATTAGAATGGCCTTGGAGTGACCTTAAAAAAGGGATGATGTCCGTTGCTCGGAATCTATACCCATCTTATTTGTTACCATTTATTTAGTCTTTAGGATATAATTGAGTGTTAAAATTTGATGAATTAAGTATATAGTAGTCATATCATTCTCATTCTTTGAAAATTGCTTTTAATAGCATAATACCTTTCTTTACCTCTTCTGTCCAGGCTTTCAAGTATAGCACTCAAAACAAATGGATAGTTTTTCTCTTTAAGGAAAGACCATATACTTGGGGAGAAGTTTCAAGGTACAATTTGTAATGATTTCACTTTCTACATGTATGATTTTTGTTTGGTTTTTGCTTTGGGGGTTTATTTTTGGTTTTGCTTTAAGCATAGCATAATGTACTGTGTGTATTATGATTTCATCTGAGAAATTCTGCTCACTAGCCCACTTGGCACCTTTGTGCAAATTAGGAAAAGGCACCTTTCCTCTGGGGATGAGGCATCCCAAGAACAGGCAGTGCTTGGTGAGCAGTGCAACTGGATTTCAGCCCCTGCTCACCCTTGGCCAGGCACTTTTGTGCAGCAAACGACATGCAGCACTCTGCATGTTACAATTCAGATTCTGAACTTTGTACTAATTTGGGTTTGTTTTGAAAATTCTCTTATAGCAAAAGTAGCTCATATTTTTAAAAAATTTGTGTGTATTAAAATTCTAAAACTGAAAGTATAGCAGAAGGGTAAAATAGTGTTTGCTTTGCAGAATAGTATGAAAACCTGATGAAAATAAAGTTTTTACACCAAATATAGTATTATTTAAAAATTACTATTCTTTTACATTTTTATATAATACCTTACATTAAACTTTATTGCATTAATAATAACCAGTTATATATATTCTTTAATTTTGAACTGAGAAATATTAGCTTACTTTCTATAAGATTTAGAGTATTCTGATCCTGTAATTAATGTGTTAGCATGTCAGACAAATAATTGTCCAATACTTTGTATTAGCAGTTCTATAAGTCTTGCAATTAAACTTTTGGTTTTTCCTACTTCCTCAGGTACTTTGGTCTGGGAAGCCATATGGTTCATCTCGAAGTATTGTAAGGAAAATTGGGACTAATTTATCTCTGATTCAGTGTCCAAGAGTTCAGTTTCAGGTACTGTATTTTATATATTTCAAGTTTTTTTCTTTTTTTTTTTTTAAAGCCTCCAGCACCCGGTATTCCTGGGTAGACTCCCATCCAAGTACTAACTAGGCCTGACCCTGCTTAGCTTCCGAGATCAGATGAGACCGGGCACGTTCAGGGTGGTATGGCTGAAGACTATATTTCAGATTTTGATATTAATATGTACATTAGGAATATAATTAGGCGAGATGGTTCATAAAGCATTTTCTTTGTTGTTTTTCCCCCATTGATGCCACTGTCCATCAGATAAAAGACGATTAAAAAACACAGTAAAGTCTTTCTAATTTTAGTTCTTCTATGAACTGAGTATTCAAGATCTTTAAGACATTTTTCACTCTTAAGAATGCATATGTGAAGATTTAGAAGGATGTAATAAGCTAAGCAGTTGTTAAGCCCCGGGTGACCTCAAACATAGGCCTTATGTTACTTCAGGTACTTAAAGTACCACCATTCTTTTCTTTAGTTGTTATACCTTCCTTTTTGGATAGCTAATCTGTTCCCCTAGTTTGCTTGTAGATGTCTCTGTGGGTGCCATGTAAGTTGCTTTCTCCATCATTGGTTTCAAGCTCAGCATTAATTGTAGGATCCATTGCCTTGGCAATGACAGTTTCAAGACAAAGAAGTAATTGTAGTTCTCTGAAAGAGGTAACGGTCAAGCCCTGAATTAGGAAAACTTTTGAACACTCAAGTCTTAGAATTCTTTTTTAGTGTCAAATCAGGAGCAACTCGGTGCTTTGCTTGGAGATATTGCTATTTTCTCTGATTTGTGTGTTTGTTTCTTATTGTATTATAGTATTAGACGTATCTCACATTGCTTTGTTCTTATTTTTCAGTAATTCTGTATGGCACCAAAATGACAAAACATTTCAGTTCAACGTTTAATAAAATATAAATTTCAACAGACATCTATGCCAATTTTAAATAATAGATTAGCATGTGGAGATGTGGAAGATGTATTTAACTCATTATTCAGAAGCTCAAAAGTGCCCCTGTGTGCTTATTTGATATCACGTCATGCTCCATAAATCATTCCACCTGGTAGGTGGAGGTGAAAATCTGTTTCTAAATAAGTGATAGAAATTAGCGTTCATTCAGATTGACTAGCAGGGTTGTTCATTGCTGTGTTCATAATCCCACTTGCAGATATTCTGGGTAAACTTTCATGCATCAATCTAAAAATTGACGGATTGGAAATTTCCAAGAAGTAATTTTTATCAGTTTCTAGACTTTTTTTTTTAAATAATCAAAATGAAGAAATCTGTAGAAGTAAGTTTCTCAGCTATAATTTCTCAGAATTCATTTCATTTAGACACAAATTGCTGTTTGCTTTATTTGCCAGCTTCCTTTAAATAACTATTGTGTAAACCAAGGCTTATTACATTTTTTTCTGATTGCTAAGCTTTACTAAATTTTCTTTCTATTTATCTAACCTAGTTTCAGGAGAACTTGCTTCAGCATTTGTGTTCACGTAGCTAGAGACATGTAAGGACATGGAGATATTTAACATTTTCTGATTGTAACCAAATCTGCCTTGGCAGTGAATGGACCGAAGTACTAGAGCCACGTACATTTACTTGGAAGGATTCTCTTTCTCAGTGTTGTTATCAGTCACATAAAAAGCGTATGAGCAGAAAAAGAGTATTAGATTTAGTACAGGAACTACATTTGAAAAGAAATGGATTAACGTAAGGAGAGGAGTAAGGTAAGAGGAATATTGGTGACCTACCTGAGAATGTAGTGGAAGACAGAAGCCAGTTGTTTATAGTGAGATTTTTGTTTCCAGGCATACTTAGTGCTTTTAAATTTAACATCAATGTTAAGGTGAGTGTTTTGTTTGCTACTTAGTAAGATGTTTTACATGTGCCATTATTCCTTTGTATTTCAATTTTTTATTCCTTTGGGAAATATAAAAAATTTAGTCTTCAAAAGTATGCAATTTATAGTAATAAAATTGAAAATGCACTTTTGCAATTTTGGGGGCTCACTTGGGGGCTAATTGATATGGAAATGTATCTGGGCTATCTAGGAATTCAACATGGTTAAATACTGTTATAGAAAGTCTGGGACTGGGGAACCACTATGGGGCCCAGGTAGAGTAGACACCATTATAATAAGGCCATATTCAGGAGACAAAAGTCAAAATGGATTAAACTGAGAATAGGACATTCAAAGGGTCAGTTTAGAAACAGGAATTAGGCAGTCAAAACCTGTCTTTCCATTATCCCAGGTGAGTTCAGTGTCTTTTAGAGGATCCATCTGAAACTCAGCCTCATTTTTCTTCACTTCCTCTGTTCCTATTGACTTTCACTTCCATTCCTCTCTTGGTATCATTGGCATCAGCTCTACCCCTTCACCCTCAAAACGGTTCCACCTCTGAAGTCTTAAAGCTCAGTATGTTCTTTATAGATCACTACCTCTTTTCACTGTACCAGCTGACATATTGGTCAAGTAAGACTCCTATATAAAGGATAGGTGATGGGGCACATTATTTTGTGTTGTGCGTGTTAGATGAGGTAATCTGTGTAAAGTCCCCCAAGTGTAGTAACTGCTACATAGTGAGTGCACAGTAAAAGTACTGCTGGTGATGACGATTTTGCTGTTGTTATTGTATACCTTATAGTTGTAGAACAAACAATTTTATTTAGTTCTCTAGTTTCACTCCCTGATACAGATTGGATTTCTTTATATTTTTTGGGTCACAAATTAGAACACAGACCAACACATTTAGTTACATCTTCATCCAGTTAATGGGCACAATGACTATTGTGCTGGGAGTAAAATGAGGTACCAAATGTAAAAAGCATTTAAGAGACACTTTCTTTGCTATGTTATTTAAGACCTGCTTGTAACCTCATAGGTTTTATTGGTATTTTATTTAGTGAGCAATAGGAATGAGTTGGCAACTTTCCACTCAAAAACAGGATCTCTAGACCCTTCACAATTACTTTAGTTGAAGAAAAATGACTTCCCCTGGCCTTTTTATACTTTTCACATATATGCAGTTCAACCATAAGTCACAGCTACACATAAGCATTTTGTATATTTGGGTATCATGGCCCTGTGTAGATAGGAACTCATATTAAGACAGACTAAAAAAACAGGCCTTTCTTTGTCTCCCAGTTATTATTCTAGATTCAGGATGCCAAAAGAAAATTCAGATCATGGAGGGCCTTGCAAAAGCAGTTAGCTGTAGGGGATTGGGAGGAAAGGGGTGCAGAGGTTTTGATTTGCAGTGATTCTCAACACTGGATGTATATTCACAAATCATCAGGAGCTTTAAAAAAAAATACCCATGCTCAGGCCTCCCTGTCTCCTTGCAAAATCACTTTTAGGGAGCTCATTTAAAACTTACTAAATCTGGGGCTGCCCCGTGGCTCACTCGGGAGAGTACGGTGCTGATAACACCAAGGCCACGGGTTCGGATCCCTATGTAGGGATGGCCGGTTAGCTCACTTGGGAGAGCGTGGTGCTGACAACACCAAGCCAAAGGTTGAGATCCCCTTACCGGTCATGTTTTCAAAAAAAAATTAAAATAATAATAATAATAATAAGTAAATAAAACTTACTAAATCTGAATTTCATACATTTGTTTTTTAAAACATCTTCAGGAGCTTCCTATGCTGCTAAGGTTGAGGACCTCAGGCACGAGTTGTGTTTTAGTATTTTGCTAATGAAAGGTTTTTTTTGAAAGCAGCAACATGTTACCTATTGGCAATTTAGGGAGTAATCACTAATGCATTTTTAGGGTGCATTTTCATGAATTTTAAGTTGTATGAATTAAAGAATAGCACGAATGTAAGCGTAGCTTATTGGGGATATAAGTACTATGCTTAAAAAAAAAAAAACTTAAGGCCAAAAAAAAAAAGTGATCCTGAGTACTACCAGATAAGGTACTTTAGGGTAACCTGGGTTGGGAATTTGGCTGTGTTGTATAGTAGTTTTGATCCTAACTCTGTAACTAACAGACCTCTGGATAATTTAACCTGACTATGTTTTTCTCGCTGGTAAGCCTACCCCAAGCTGTTTTCTTGGGCTAAAAGGAGTGGTTGTTGGAATTGGTGGTGGAAGGGAATGTTCTGTTGCACTAAAGTTCACATGCCATGACTAAATCTGGAAGTAACATGGCCACTTGTTATGGCCCATCTTTATTTATTTAACAAATAAACTTGAAATCTGTGCTTTATGGGGTGCTAGTATTCAGTGGTGAACAATACAGGCATGTATGTCAGCCCTTATTGGGTATATGATTCAGTGGGAGAGATATATTAGCAAATATGCTAATAAATGTATAATTATAATTTGTTATAAATGCCATATAGGAAAGTGTATAGCAGGGAGGAGAATAACAGCGGTGGTAAGGGAAGGCCTCTCTGAAGGAATGACTGTTAAGGATTAGAAAGAGCCATCCCTGCAGAGTTGGAGAGGGATGAAGGTTGGGGGAGTACTGTGTGCAGGGAGAATAGCATGTGCAGAGGTCCTAAGGCAAGATAGACATTATTGTTTACGGAACTAAGAGAAAGCCAGTCTGTCAGGAACTAGTGAGGTAGGAGACTTAGTAGTGTGGTATAGTGGTCTCTGATGTCTGAGCCATCCAAAGATGCATACCTAGATTAATATTTAAAATAACTGTTTGACTTCACCCTGGTTTTTCAGTTACTGTTTGATAGTCTGGAATATTCTAGCAAGTGATGTCATACTGGATGTGATGTCCAATTCTTGGTATTTTTAACTGTAAAATGGCCCTTTAAGTATAATGGAATCTAGCTACGAGTATTATGTTTTATAAATTAGGCAGTGTGGAATAGTAGTTTGAAGATTAACTGCAAAACTAACAAATGTTTGTGGCCACTTTATTCAAACTCAGTAACTGATCTCTCAAGAACTTGTTTTTCCTTGAGGATGCTGTTATTACCCTCCAGGATTGTTTTCCTCCTTTCCACACACATTTTCCTCCCTCTTGTCTCTCTACTCCCTTGCCTGTTCCCTTTCCTGCCCCTCCCCCATTCTAGGTTTGTCATATATAGAAACTTTTAATAAATGTTCAATTTAAAAAAAGGTGGCACACAAGAGATCTATTGTACAGCATGGTGACTATGGTTAATAACAATGTATTGGCTTTTTTATTAATTTATTTTAATTGATACATTGTAATTGTACATATTTATGGGGTACAGTTTGATATTTTGATACATATGTATGTTGTATAGTGATTGGGTCAGGGTAGTTAGTGTATTCATCACCTCATGCACTTATTTCTTTGTGGTGAGAACCAAGTGTATTTTGAAAATTGCTGGTAGAGTAGATTTTAAGTGTTTTCACCAGAAAAAATAAGTATGTGATGTAATGCATATGTTAATCAGCTAGATTGAGCCATTCCACAGTATACATATTGCAAGACAACATGTTGCACATGATAAATATATACTACTTTATTTGTCAATTAAAAAATAAAATTTTTTTAAAAAGTGACCATATTATTCAGAAACATTAGTGGCTGAGTCTGGGCTAGAATACTTGATTGAGCATTCCATCTTTCAGACTAGTTTTCTTTCTTTTTTTTTGGTTGGCTGGCTGGTACAAGGAACTGAACCCTTGACCTTGGTGTCACTAGCACCATGCTCTAACCAACTGAGTTAACTGGGCAGCTCAGACTGCTCTTCTTCACACAGGTATACCACCTGGCCAATTGGTGTCACTGTATTAAAATATAGAAATTCTGCTTTCAGTTTTTCTTATAGTGATAGCAAAGGTAGAAAAAGAGAAATAATTAAATCCTAAAGATAGGACATAGATAAAAAGCCAGAGATTATTATTTTACTATGTTGCTTTTAAGAATGCACATTTTGTATGTGGCTATAAACAAATGGTAAAATACACTGAGTTCATTTACTGTTATGCCTGTCTTTGCAGAGAATCCTAGTTCCCAGTAACAATGTGTTTATTTATGAAAAGTCGTGAGGACAAAATTAGCTTTGCTAATATTTTTATTTTAAGTATTTCAACTTTTGTACAATATTTGTATTTTTACTCGGATGCATTTTATCAAATGAATCTATTTCCTTAATATAGTTTTACATCATCAGAATACTTTATATTAACTATAAAGTTGTTTTGGTAAGATTCCTAAAATACAATTGAATTTTGGGTAATTTAAATTTTCTCAAATGTTAAATTGAACTTCTTAAAATCAGTAAAAATGCAACCGTAATACTGAATTTTTGCTCTGAATGGAATGTGATTTTGAAAAAAAAAATTCCTCTCTCTTCACTTTTCTTTCCTACTAACAATAGCTATAGTAAGACAGGACCTTGCTGGGAACTTTCGTAAGTCCTTTTCTTTTACAAACTTTTCATCTGTCATCCATGCATGTCAGCAGTGGTGTCTAAATTGTACTTCCACGAACTTCTTACCATCAGTCTCCCTTGCCAATGCTGACTTCACCTTGACTTGTTTTTTACTAAGTGAATTGTCCTGGAAATTGTCCTTTCCATTCCATGCTTATGTCACTCGATGAATGTTTCCCTCAGAAACACCTGAGATGGCCCTTTAAAAAAGATATTTTTTTTCAGCTTTGTCTTTTGAATGAGTTTTACTTATATATCAGAAATACTTTGTTTTGTGAGACAGGATATCAAATAGAAATGAATGACACATCTTATCAATTTTGGAATTGATTCTTGACAGTATCACTAACATTATTGTCTCATTGAATTACATGTTATACACATGGTATTATTTCTAAGCATAATTAATTCTTAACTAACATTGCAAACTAAGTCCGTGGAGTAGTTTGTTACTTTTTTAAAGTTTGTGCAAAAAGAAACATTTCATGTTTAATGTAAGTATTACAGATGTAAAATTGAGAAATATGTTTGATTCTTAATTGCCACTTAAGATTCCCTGAAAATGAGTTAACTTCTATATCTCTGAGTGTATGTTATGAGAAAAACATAAATATTTTGGAAGAAAACAGCAATTTTTGTAACTTATAGAAAAGTAAGAAGTCTTAAAGTCAAAACTAGATTTTTTCTTAAATATACCTAACTTTCTACTAACTAGTAACTAATGGAACAAAATTTTATTTTCTAAACATAGGGTTATGATCAGATTGATCTTTAGGAACTAACCCTTTAGGAAGGCACCATTCAGGTTTTAATCTTAGGATTTCCCTCACTTGTACAAAATAGCCCATTAAATGCCATATCTTCTAGTTGCTTCCACGAGGTTTGGGGACCTTCCTGCTGAATGGATCTCCACATAACCCACTTAGAATATCCTTATTACAGTGTTAAAGGAATATCAAGATACCATTCTATTTTCAGTAATGGGTAGGGGTAGAATATTATCAGATTTCTTATGCTCAGATGTGATACCCAGTAAAGTTATTTAAGTGGTATAAGATACCTATTTGCTGAATATCTTTTTGGATATTGACTTATTTGGATAAGTTTCTGAAATACATAGGGAAAAGTATAAAAATATTCCTTTGATTCTCCTTTGATTATATACCTTAAGAATTTATTTACCGAAGTTTATACTTTTTTCCTCTTGTGACCACAAATTATTTCCACTACATGGAGAACATTAGTATTTTGAAAGCCTTTTCATCTTAATTCCATTATTAGGTTTTTTGTGGTTCCCCCCACTCCACTCCCCAAGGGTTAGATTCTTAAATCTCTACTCATTTAAAAGAACTTGTTTTCTCTTATATACCCACCTGTGTTCCTCAAGAGTCATAATTTAAGGCATTTTAGATACTTGATCTTCTTAGTATGTTACTGTTAAAAATGTCATTTTTCAATGCTACTTTATTAACTTGATAATGTTACTTAATTGTGATACTAGAATGAGTACACCTACCAATGGCTGATAGGTTCAGTTAAAATTTTAAACTTTTAACTGCGTTAGTATTATGTGTTTGTATGGTAATATTTTGCGTTTAAGGAAGAGGCATTATTTAAGTGTCACTTCCAGAAGTTTGACTTGGCAATGATAGCATTAACAAGCCATGAATAATGCATGAATCCCAGTATAACCTTTCTGATAAATACAATAATGAGTAAATCTCTTTGGTCTTTCATATCTTTTTCTTCAGTTAAAAAGTGTGAACTGTTTTTCTTTTTTCTTTAAGCTTCATTCCAACTTTTAGGAAGTATTATGTTAATCTGATAAATTAAAAATTATTTGTTGATCTTCTGACTCTGAGGCATTTATACATAACAAAACCTAAATTTAATTCAATTAAGTTATCTTTTCATTTTTTTCAAGATACATTTCAGAATATGCATGCTTTTTCTTTGTTGTATTTATTTTCAATTTTTTTTCTTCGTCCATGTGTTTAGCTGGAGAATTCTGTTCTATTGCTATTTGTATTTTTTGTTCATGAGTTTTTTGTTGTTTTTTTTTTTTTTTCCCCTAAAGATGACCGGCAAGCACCACACTCTCCCAAGTGAGCTAACCGGCCATCCCTATATAGGGGTCCGAACCCATGGCCTTGGTGTTATCAGCACCACACTCTCCCAAGTGAGCCACAGGCCAGTCTTTGTTCATGAGTATTAAGTTACTACTTTTATTTAAAAAGATTTAAGGTACTTTTATAAACATTTTCAACATTATAACAACATAGCCATTTAATAGTCATTTAAAAATATTCCTGGATTTAGTACAAATTGGTCACTGGCTTGTTCTTGTTCTTATACTTTGATACCCGTCCCCCCCCCTTTTTTTAAAATTAAATCTCTTCATAAAAAAGTGTTTCTAATGCTTAGATTAAAAAATATTTCTTAATGTTTTAGGATGAAAGGAGATTTTAAAAAATTAACTTGTAATATACAAACTAAAAAGTTAAATTATAGTTCAGAGATTTTCATACACTATAAGTAACAGTATGATATGACTAATGATCTCTTTTCTGGAGATTTTAGTGGAAATGTTAGAATCCACCCATGTGTTTGTAATGCTATATAGCTGATGATTTTTCTTTAGGTGAGTAAAAATTTTTACTTTAACAGTTTGGTGTCAGATGAAGAATTTTCCCTATTTGTAACTTACAGCTTACCAGCCATGAAACAGAATGGAGTCCCAACCACCCAGGAGAGAGTGCAGTGGCATCTTTTGCCGACATTGGATGGGTAGCCAAAGAAGGAGGAGAGTGTTCAACAAGACTAAGGTTAGTTTGGAAGAATGTCAGAGCTGCTATGCAATATCTTTTCTTTTAAAGGATGATACATTGGCATTACTTTCTTTTAATAACCTAATTTGGTCTCTAGTAAATAACTCAGTTCTCTTTCTTGAGCAGTCTTTTCTGTTCATTTTTAGGACTCAGCTAGTATTTATAAAGTTCATTGTGTCCTAAGTCCTTAACAGTTACAGAATTCCCTGCCCTTCAGAAGTTTACATTTTCATATGAGAGACCAGAAAGAACTATCATAAATGTGTTTAGATAAGTACTGTAATTATAATAATCTCATTGGGGCAGAGGGATCAATCTGGATCAGAGTAGGGAATTTGTGTACTTGGAGAATGTTTCCTAAATATTGTGAGTCAAAATGAGTTGTGATTCAAAGGAAACAATGTATCATAGTTAGAGAGGTGCTTCCATTTGTTTGAAAGAGCCTGAATAAAATATTGACCACACATTCAATCTAACAGTTATTCAACTTACACTCTCCACTTTTGTCAGGCATCAAGGATACAGACATAAAATAAGACACAGTTCTTGCGTTCCAGCAATACTTGAGGTGTTAGAGGAGATTAGAAAGAAAATCAATGCTATTGATATTGTAAAGTCTACTAAGTAATTACAGAAGGCCACTGTAGGATAAGAGTGGTTCAGCAAGCCTTCTCGGGGCAGAATGCCAGAGCTGAGTGATGAGGGTCAGCAGGAGCCAAGCACATGGGAAGGCTGTATTCCCGGAAGAGTGAAAAATTTGTTTGAAGATACAATCAGGAGACAAGGTGACATGCTTGGGAAATGCCAAATGGCTAGAGAGTAGCAGAGAAGGGTAAGTCATGGGAGATGAGGATGGAAAGCAGGTAGAAGTTTAAAGGTCAAACATGTTGCACTAAGAAATTTAGACTTTTTCCTGAAAGCAATGTGGAGCCATGGAAGAAATTTAAGCACTATAGTAGTGTGATCAGATTTGTATTTTAATAAAGTTAACTGTAAACAGTATAAAGAATAGAAGGGATCCAGACCAGGAGATAGACCAACCAATAGATAGATGATTAGAATTGTTCTAAATTAAGAAACTGGCATTCAAGCATCAAAGCCAAGAGAGACTCGGACAAATGGAAAGGATATAGAAACTTATTAGATATGGGATTAAGGAAGGAGTTGTCTTAGGTTAACTTCCAGTTTTTTGGCTGGGATAATTATGAGGATGGTGGAACAATTAATGATAATATAGGAAAACAGATTTTTTAAAAAATGGCTAAAATATTAAATTTTATTATGTACATTTTACCACAATTTTAAAAATTGATACATAATAATTGTACATATTTATGGGGTACATGTGATATTTTGATACATGTATATAGTGTATATGATCAAATCAGGGCAATTGGAATATCTATCACCTCAAACATTTATCATTTTGTGTGTTGGGAACATTCAAAATCTTCTAGCTACTTTAAAATATACAATAAATTACTGTTAATTGTAGTCAACCTACTGTGCTATAGAACACTAGAACCTATTTCTCCTATCTCACTCTATTTTTGTACCCATTAACCAACCTCTTCCCATCCTCCCCTTTCCCGTACCCACTTCCCAACCTCTGGTAATCATTATTCTACTCTCTACTTCTATGAGATTAATTTTTTAGCTCCCACATACAAGTAAGAACATGTAATATTTGTCTTTCTGTGCCTGACTTATTTCTCTTAGCATAATGGAAAACAGATTTTTTTGGTGGGTGGCAATAGTAGGGGTTAGTCAAATCTGGAATATGTTATGTTTGAGTTTTCTGTGAGACACTCCCATTGATGTAGAAATAATTTATGTAAATAGATATCAATAAGGAAGGCTTGCACTCTGGAACATGTAGATAGAATGGCTGGAATTGAGAGCACCCAAGAAGCATATATAGAACATGAATAACATTTGTATTTTTAATGAAACCAACATTTGGAAGTTAAGAAAAAGGAAAAGAAAAAGCCCTCCCCCCGCACCCCGCACCCCCAACCTCCACCCCCACAGCTTAAGAGGCAGGAGAAAAACTAGTAGAAGGTGTTGTCGTGGAAGCAGAGGTAGGGGACAGCTTTCATGGAAGGGGAGTAAGGTAGTCATTACTAGTCAAATACTTGGCTAGATAAATCAAATAGTAGACTAAGTAAACTGGAAAACTAGCAAGTTTCAATTTTGTTTTTCAGTTAGAAAATTATCATTGACTTTAGCAAGAGTAATTTCATTTGAGTGGTATTAGCTGGATAAAATAAGAATCACGTAATCCAAGAGCAAAGAAGAAATTTGATTTGAATGACAAGTAGAAGTAAGGACATAGTAGATGAACACAGATGAGGTATCGCAGGATTAGCAGGTAGAGCCTTTCTTTTTTAAGATGTTTATTTTATTTAAACTCCTTATTTTGAGATAATTGTAGATTCTTCACATGCAGTTGTAAGAATATTACAGAGAAATTACCTGTGTCCTTTACTTGGTAACATCCTGCAAAACTATTGTACAATATTATTGACGTTGATAAAGTCAAGATGCAGAACAGTTCCATATTACAAGTATCCCTCGTGTTACCCTGTTATGGCCACATCCACTTCTCTTCCATTCCCAGCCCCTTCTTAATCCCTGGCAACCACTAACCTGTTCTCCATTTCCACAGTTTGGCCATTTAAAGAATGTTCTATAAAAACTTTTTTTAATTAACAGATTTTTATTTAGTATTTAATGACTATGGAGGCCATGTTAACTTTTCTCCATTGTTATACATGGAAAACACACAAACCTTCACAGTTTCAATGTATATTTCATTATTATATTTGGAAATATGTGATTTTTTTAAACATTCTACAACATTGACTAGAGATGTGAAAATTGATGTCTTAGTCATTCTTTTTCTTTTCTCTTGTTTTTTAAAAATTAGTCATGTTTTAATTAACACGTATTGATTGTATATATTTATGGGGGTACAGAGTTGTATTTCAATACATGTATACAATGTATAATGATTAAATCAGAGTAATTGGCATATTCACTGCAAAAATTTATCATTTCTTTGTGATGAGAACATTTGAGCTTCTCTCTTCTAGTCATTTGAAAACATAAATTATTGTTACTTATAGATGTCTAGTACTACTATAGACCACTAGAACTTATTTTTCCTATTATAGCTATAATTTTGTATCTGTTAACTAACCTCTTTAACTATCCCACCTCCTTCTCCCTCCCCAGCCTCTGGTAACCACAGTTCTATTCTCTACTCAACTTTATTTTTTAGCTTCCACATATGAATGAGAACATGCGGTGTTTATCTTTTCGTGCCTGGCTTATTTCACTTGACATAATGTCTTCTTATCCATGTTGCCACAAATGACAGGGTTTCATAATTTTTTATGACTGAATAGTATTCCATTGTGTACATTTTCTTTACACATTCATCTGTTGATGGACACCTAGTTTAATTTCATATCTTGGCTATTATGAATAGTGCTGCAGTAAATGTGGTGTTGCAGATATCTCTTCAGTATGCTGATTTCCTTTCCTTTGGATAGATACCCAACAGTGGGATTGCTGGATCATATAGTAGTTCTATTTTTAGTTTTTTGAGGAGTCTTAATACTGTTTTCCATAATGGCTCTACTAATTTACATTCCTACCAACAGTGTATGAGTTCCCTTTTCTCTTCATTCTTGCTAATGTTTGTTATTTTTGGTCATTGTAACTGGGGGTGAGATGATACTTCATTGTGGTTTTGATTTGCATTTCCCTAATGATTAGTGATATTCAGCATTTTTTCATATACTTGTTGGCCATTCGTATGTCTTCTTTTGAGAAATATCTGTTTAGGTCATTCGCCCATGTTTTAATTGAATTTCTTGTTTTTTTGCTGTTGAATATTTTAAGTTCCTTGTACATTCTGGAATTATTCCCTTGTCAGATGAATAGTTTGCAAATATTTTCTCCCATTGATGTAATCCCATTTGTCTATTTTTGCATTTGTTGCCTGTGTTTTAGAAGTCTTCTTCATAAAATTTTGCCCATATCAATGTTTTGGGGTGTTTCTCCCATGTTTTCTTTTAGTAGTTTTAGAGTTTCAGGTCTTACATTTAAGTCTTTAATCCATTTTGAGTTGATTTTGATATATGGTGAGAGATAGGGGTCTAGTTTGTTTTTTCTGCATATGTATTTCCAGTTCTCCCAGCACCATTTATTGAAGAGGCTTTCCTTTCCCCAATGTATGTTTTGGCACCTTGTCAAAAATCAGTTGGCTGTAGATATGTGTATTTGTTTTTGGGTTCTCTTTTCTTTTGATCTGTGTGTCTGTTTTTATGCTAGTACCATGCTGTTTTGATTACTATAGCTTTGAAGTATATTTTGAAGTCAGCTAGAGTAATGCCTCTAGCTTTTTTTTTTTTTCTCTCAAGATTGCTTTGGCTATTTGGAGTCTTTTGTGGTTCCATATGAGTTTTAGGATTTTTTTTTCTAGTTCTGTGAAGCATGTCATTGGTATTTTGATAGGGATTGCATTGAATCTGTAGATTGCATTGGGTAGTATGGTCTTTTTGACAATATTAATTCTTCCAATCCATGAACGTGAGATATCTTTCCATTTTTGTGTGTCCTTAAAGAATGTTATATAAATTGAATCATGCAGTATGTAACCTTTTGAGACTGGCTTTTGTAACTCAGCATTACTTTCCGGCTATTCATCCAGATTGTTGTATCAATAGTTTGTTCCTTTTTTATTTCAGAGTAGTAGTCATTGGTATGGATGTACCAGTTGTCACTGGTATGGATGTACCACTTGTTTAATTATGCACCAGTTAATGGATATCTGGGTTGATCCCAATTTTAGGCTGTTACAAATAAAGTTGGCATATAAACATTTGTGTACAGGTTTTTGAGTGACCATAAGTTTTCATTTCTCTGAGATAAATGCTCATGAGTGCAGTTGCTGTGTCATGGTAGTTGCATGCTTAGCTTTTCAAGAACCTGACCAATCGTTTTCTAGAGTGGCCATACTATTTTACATTCCCAGCAGCAATGTATGGCTGATTCAGTTTCTCGTCACTCTCACCCATATTTGGTGTTGTCACTCTTTTTTGTATTTTTTTTAACTTTTTTTCCCTTTTTTTCTCTATTCCAATAGGTGTGTAGTGGTATCTCATTTGGGTTTTAATTTTTATTTCCTTAATAGCTAATGATGTTGAACATCTTTTCATGTCATCTATGTATTCTTTTGGGTAAAATGTATCTTTATGTCATATCCATTTTTGCACTGGATATTTTTGAGATTTCTTTATATGTTCTAGATATGAGTCCTTGTCACATACGTGGTTTATGAATATTTTCTCCCACTCTGTAGCTTATCTTTTCATACATTTAACAAGATCTTTCACAGAGCAAAAGTTTTTAAATTTGATAAAGTCCAATTTATCAATACTTCCTTTTATGGATTATGCTTTGGTGTTAAGTCTAAGAATTCTTTGCCTAGCCTAAATCCTTAGACTTTTCTCCTGCCCCTCCCCAAAGTTTTATAGTTTTACGTTTTACATTAAAGGCCATGATCTTTTTGAGTTAATTTCTTTGTATAAGATATTAGAGTTAAGTCAAGGTGTGTGTGTGTGTGTGTGTGTGTGTGTGTGTGTGTGTGTGTGTGTGTTGTCTATGGATGTCCATTATTCCAGCACCATTTATTGAAAAGCAGACTTTCTTCTAGTGATTGCTTTTGCACCTTTGTCAAAAATCACTTGGGCATCTTTGTGTTTTCTGTTTCTGGATTCTCTGTTCTGTTCAATTGATCTATGTGTCTATCCCTCTACCAGTACCACAGTCTTGATTCCTGTAGCTATGTAATTCTTGAAATTAGGTAAACTGATTGCTCCCTCTTTATTCTTCAAGCTTGTTTTAGCTATTCTACTTGCTGTACCTTTGTGTATACATTTTAGAACAATCATGTCTACATCTGTAAAAAACATCTTGCTGGGATTTTGATAGGAATTTTGTTAAACTAGGTTATTATTTTGGGGAAAATTGACATTTTTACTATAGTGAGTCTTGCAACCCATGAACATGGTATGCATCTCCTTTTATTTAGATCTTTGATTTCTTTTGTCAGTATTTTGTTGTTCTCAGCATACAAATCCTACATTTAGGTAATTAATTTTTTGAGCATTTGTAATTGATGTATTTTTAATTTTGATGTCCACATGTTCATTGCTAGTATATTATAATATGGTTGATTTTTTTTTAATGTATGTACCTGTGACCTCGCTGAACACACTGATTAATTCTAGGAATTTTTCTGTTGATTCCTTGGGATTATGTATGTAGATAATTGTGTCATCTGGAAAAGGGGAAAGTTTTATGTCTTTGTTTCTCATCTGCATGCCTTCTATTTCCTTTTCTTGCCTTATTGCACTGGTTAGAATTTGCAACACTATTTTGAATAGAAATAGTAAAAATGGACATCCTGCCTTGTTCCTTGACTTAGGGGGAAAGCAGTCAATCTTTTACCATTAAGTATGTTACTTGTAGGTTTTTTGTAGATACTTTTTATCAAGTTGAGGATGTCCCTTTCTATTTATGTTTTTTCCTGAGAATTTTTATCATGAACAGGTGTTGAATTTTGTCATTCTTTTTCAAGTCTCCATGGTTTCAGATTAGAAATCTGCTGTCATTCAAATTGTTTTTCCACTATAGGCAAGGTGTTGTTTTCTCTTTAACTGCTTTGGAAATTCTTTGTCTTTAGTTTTCATAAACTTGAGTAAGATACGTCTTGGTATGGATATCTTTGGGTTCTTGTTTAGGTTTTGCTCATTTTCTTGAATTGTGAGATTTATGTCTTTTGCCAGATTTGGGATGTTCTCTGCTATTATTTTTTTAAGTACCTTTTCAGTCTTGCCTTTTTTCTTTCCTTCTGGGATCCTGATGCCAGAAATATTAGATCTTTTGTTATATTCCCACAGGTTTTTGAGACTGTTCTTTTCTTTATTTTTTTCCCCCAGTTTATTTTATTTTTGTTGTTCAGATTGGATAATTTTTACTATCCTATCTCTATCTCCAGGTTCACTGATTCTGTCTTCTCCCTTCTGCTTTTGATTCCATCTATTGCATTTCAGTTATTATATTTTTTAGTTCTAAAATTTTCACTTGGTTGTCCTTTTATCTTCTATTTCTTTGCAAAAACTATTTTTCATTTATACAAGTGTGCTGGTAATTGCTCACTGAAGCCTTTTTTCATAGCTGCTTTAAAATCTGTCAGATAATTCTAAGGTCTCTGTCATGTCAGTACTGGCATCTGTTGATTGTCTTTTGTTGATTAAGTTTGTGTTCTTCCTGGTTATTGGTATGATCAGTGATTTTTAATTGAAACCTAGATATTTTGAATATTGTGAGACTCTGGGTCTTATTTAAACCTTTTGTTTTGTCTGGCTTTCTTTGGCATTACTCTGGCAGGGGAAGAGTGGGTGCTACCTTGTTACTGCCAGGTGGGAATATCAGTCCAGGTTTCTCGTCTTACTTCCGTTCACCCCCATGGTGAGGTTGCTCCTTTTACTGCTAGGTGAGGTGGAATTCCAGGCTCCCCACCTTGTCTCCACTGATAGCACAAGGCAGTGGGGTGCCTTGTCACCGCCATGGGGGATGGAAAGTCCCTGCTTCCTGCCTTTTCTGACATGATCCTGCAGGGTTTAGGGTGTATCATTGAAGCCTGGCAAGGGTGGAGGTTGGCCTATGCTGCATGGGTGGAGGTGAGACGACAATTTTTTTCTGGTGTGTTTGGTGGTGTTTGGCTAGAGGTGGGACCACAATTTTTTTTGGTAGTATTTGGCTGGAGTGGAGCAATTGTTTTCTGTAAGATTTTTGTCTTGTTAGGCTGCCTGTTTCTTGGACCTTTGGCTGAGAGAGCAGGCTTTTTTATCCCCCCTATATCCATTGGCATTTCTGGGTTGCCAGCTTCTCCAGGACCCAGTCCAGGATATATGAGGCAAAAGGAAAACTCAGGGAACTCTTTGCTGTGGTGTGCTTAGGGTCCTGAAGTCACTAACCAGTTTGTCTTCTTACCACCTTTCAGGGTCTTCTTTTATTTGTTTTATGTAAAATATTAAGGGTTTGTAGTTGTAGTTAGTGGGAAAAATAGGGAAAAGCACATCCGTACCATCTTCCTGAAAGGGAAATTTTCTTTTTCTTTTTTTTTTTAAAGAAAATGAAATTTTATTAATATTTTTTACATTCTAGAATGTTGTTGCAGAACAGTTGGGAGGGAGGGGGAGAGAGGATAGGGGAAGGAAATGGGATGGAAGAAGGAGGGAGGAGGAAGGGCAGAAATGAAGCCTGTGGCACCCCCCTCATTCCCGTAAAGGAGACTGGGGGGCTTCCAGCAGTGGCTTGGTCATTACTGGGCTGGGTGCAGATGTCAAAGGGGTGTGGAAAAGCCCTCACCCCCCACTGTCCCAGCTCAGGAACCCGGGGCCCTTCTTGCTGAGGCTTGGTGGTTGTCGCTGGGCTGATTGCACGTGTTGGGGAGGGGCATGGCCAAGGCCCGAGGTTCCCCACCACCCCTGCTTGGGAGAGCCTAGCGCACTTCTTGCAGTGGCTTGGTGGTCCTCTCTGGGCTGGTTACATCTATTGGTGGGGTGTGACCGAGTCCCTTGGCCCCTGACCACCCTGGGTTGGGAGAGACCAGGGCACTTCCTGCAGTGGCTCAGTGGTCACCACTGGGCTGGCTGTGGGTGTTGTGGGGGTGTGGCTGAGGCCTGAGGCCCCCCACCACCCCAGCTCTGGAGAGCCCAGGGCACTTCCTGTGGTGGCTCGGTGGTCACCACTGGGCTGGCTGTGGGTGTCGTGGGGATGTGGCCGAGGCCTGAGGCCCCACACAGCCCCAGAGAGCCCTGAACACTGTGGAAGGAGAATTTTCTACAGGGCTTTTAACACAAGTTCACATTTATACTGGATGTGAGATATGACATAATGGGTTAGCTATTAAATAGGGGATTGTGATTATAGAGTAATTAAGCTGGCAAAATGGATGTGGATAATGGATTTTGTCTGTGATAGTGAAAATAATTGACTTAAAGGACCTTTTAAAAGGTACCTGGAAGTATTGTAAGTAAAGATAATCCTAAGCTGAACAAAATGGGAAGGAAATGGAGATCACTTGGATTTGAATGGTACCATAGAGGAGGAAGTCGACAAACAGGTAGTGAAGTACCTCTAAATTCCAAGGTTAGTGACATGGCCCACATGATTGAGAAAAATCAGGCAGACTTTCTCTTTTGCAGTATGGCGCTATGTTGCTCCTAGCATTGATTGTGACAAGTTGTAGATATACGTAAATCTAGATGCCTCGGAAAGGAATTCTTTTCCTGTGGCTAATATTCTGATAAACAGGCTGACACATCTAAGTGTCACCATCCTCCCATGGACAGGAGCCCTGAAGAAGCTCTGTGTTATCAGTTTCACTTACCAGATAAACAATATTGTATTGTACAGATTGATGGGGTAGCAAATTTACTGTATATTTTAAACAGTAGAAAACAAAGATGAGAGTTGATGGAATTTTACATTGTCTTGACAAGTACTGAATACTGGTACTCTCACCATGCAGTTTGAGTCAGAGAAATAAAATACATTCATGAAATGAGTCTGCATGGTTTTATTTATTTATTTATTTATTTTATTTTATTTTTTTTTAATTCATAATTGTAAAGTTTATTTTTTATTATTTTTTTATTTTTATTTATTTATTTATTTATTCTTTAATTTTATTTTGTCGATATACAGTGTGGTTGATTATTGTGGCCCATTACCGAAACCTCCCTCCCCCTTCCCTCTCCTCCCTCCCACCCAACAATGTCCTTTCTGTTTGCTTGTCGTATCAACTTCAAGGAACCGTAGCTGTTATGTCTTCCTCCCCCCCCCCCCCCGGTTTTTGTGTGCGTGTGTGCGTGTGTGCGTGTGTGTGTGTGTATGTGTGTGTGTGAATTTATATATTTATTTTTAGCTCCCACCAATCAGTGAGAACATGTGGTATTTCTCTTTCTGTGCCTGACTTGTTTCACTTAATATAATTCTCTCAAGGTCCATCCATGTTGTTGCAAATGGCAGTATTTCATTCGTTTTTATGGCTGAGTAGTATTCCATTGTGTAGATATACCACATTTTCCGTATCCACTCATCCGATGATGGACATTTGGGCTGGTTCCAACTCTTGGCTATTGTAAAGAGTGCTGCTATGAACATTGGGGAACAGGTATACCTTCGACTTGATGATTTCCATTCCTCTGGGTATATTCCCAATAGTGGGATAGCTGGGTCATATGGTAGATCTATGTGCAATTGTTTGAGGAACCTCCATACCATTTTCCATACAGGCTGCACCATTTTGCAGTTCCACCAACAATGTATGAGAGTTCCTTTTTATCCGTAACCTCGCCAGCATTTATCGTTCAGAGTCTTTTGGATTTTAGCCATCCTAACTGGGGTGAGATGGTATCTCAGTGTAGAGTCTGCATGGTTTTAAAGCACTCATTGCACACAATGAAATACCTTTCCATGCTTTTAACCTATCATGTAAGTCTATGTAGGAACAAAGTCTATTTAAGACTCCTCATATACTGCAGTTTGAGTGTTTATCTGCCTCCTCACATTTATATTTGTATGAAGCTTAAGTTCTTCAAGATATTTCTTATTTCTTCCTTGAAATTTATGTTGATAACATTTCTGTAACAATTATTTATAATGTCATAGTATTATAACTCTGGGGAAATAGCATACATATAAGTCCTTCATAATTGGTTATTATACAAATGATTTTTTAAAATGCATTAAACTTCAGATTTTTATGTATAAATTGGTAGTATTAATACCTACCTTGAGAAGAGAATTTTAAGAGATAATGTGAGAAAACTCTTAGCACAGTGGCATGCACACGTTAAGGCCTCATTGTTTTCTCTTTTTTCTATACTTCCTTTTGAATGAACAAAATGAGTTCAGAATTGGAAAGATCTTCGTTTTTATAGGAAGCATTGACATTCTTCGAAGAGTCAATATAACTGATAATTTCATCTAAGATAATTTGTTCTCTTTTATAATAGTAGTCTAAGGTGAATGTGTAGTCTTTAGATATACACATGGTATTGAAGACTATAATCTCTGAGGCTTCCAGTAGACATCGTAGACATGGCCATCAAGAATTTGTTTGCTTTTAGAGTGGAACAACATTAAGGAATATTGAAATATTTCAAGTTCAACTCCAACTTGTTCATTCTATATTTATATATTCATTTCTATTTGTATCTGATTCTTCTGTAGAGTGCCACATGCATATCAAACTCAATATTTATTAAATAAAAGCTTATAGGTTCCTAGGGCTTAAAAGTATCTCAAGCCTTTTATACCAGGTTGTTTGCAATCTAATGAGGAAGATGACCATATTTATAAAAATTTCTAATATAAGGGTAATGGATAAAGTGAGACTGAGGACTTTGACTAAAGATATCCTGCTTAATTTTTAAATTTTGAATATTAAGTTAAAATAGAATGTGTTGCTCTTAAGGAGTGTCAGGGAAAACCCCCAGCCTCATAGAGGATGACAAGGAGTAGTAAGACTGTAAACGAAGTGACTCAGTAAGCAAACAGGCTGGCTTGCCACAACACAACTCTGTGGGTGTGAGAGTAAACCAGGATACTCAGTGGATCAGAGCCAGACAGTTTCCTACTCTCAGCACATCATCAAATAACAGGTGTTACTTGTTCCCCTTTTAATCTTAATTATTTGACATTAAAAATTAACTGATAACAAACATCAATAAAATACTGCATTCAAGGGAGAAATGTTATTTCTGTTAAGTATCACTTTTAGGAAGAGCCAACTTTTAAAATACAAAACAATAGAAAGCTTATTTTGAACAGAGCCTAGAACAGCTAATGGGATGAATCTCACTAGTCTTCTGGGTCCATAGCCTCATCACACTCCTGCCTATTCCTCACTGTAAATCCTTTCATGGATTATTTCCTTTTGTCAAAATAATTTCTCCTGTCATCTTTATCCAACAACCTGCCCTCTTTTTTTTCTTTCCTTTTTTAAAAAAATTTTTATTGAATCATAATTGATTATACATATTTTGGGGGTTCAATGTTGACATATGTTGATCAAATCAATATTACTAGTATATGTATTATTACAAATCGTACTTATTTTTTATGCCCCTTGTCCAGTCTCTTCCCATCCTCCCTCTTTCCCCTCTCCCACCACTGATGACCCTAGATTTCTTCTCCCCCTCTGAAAGAGTAATGGTTACTCTTTAATTTGTTGCCTAGATGGTCTGTCCAATGCTGAGAGGTGTATTCAGGTCCCTCAATATTATCATAGAGCAGATGCTTCTTCTGTCACTCTGGAATGGGCTTTGTGGAGAGAGACATTCTGTTCTTTTCTTTGGTCTCTGCTGTTGACCCTCCTTGTGTCAATGCACTCCAGTGTCTGGCAGGCCATCTGCGTGGTGGTTGTGGCATCTCGCTGCTTTTGCAGCAACCATGGTTACTCTGGTGGCTGTGGTGGGCCACTCAGATGGAGGTGATGTTTTTGGCATGCTCCTTGGCACTGGCGATGTGCCTGGTTGTGGGAGTGGGTCTAGTCCCTGGATCCATGCACTGGGTCCCCAGGCTGGCCCCAAGGCTCTGGTGGTGTGCCTGGTTGTGGGAGGGATGTACTGTCCCTGGCTCCATGTGTCAGGTCCCCAGGCAGGCCCCGAGGTGCTAGCAGTGTGCCTGGTTGTGGGGGCCGGGGGGGTCTGGTCTTCAGCTTCATGCCTCGGGTCCCCAGGCTGGCTCTCCATCTGCCCTCTTTAAAAAGATTGTTAGTTTCCTACTCAGCTTCATGTTTCAGGGAACTAAATTGCCAACTTTTTTTCCTCCCTGGATTCTAAGACAATAGAGTATGTATTTTTATACCTTTCTAGATTGGTCTCTAAATTAAAAAGGTAAGGGAGGGTCAGTAAAAATCATTTTAGGAATACCACACTCCGTAGGAAACTGGGCTAATTTGAAACTCAGATTTTGAGTTGCCATTAACTGTGAATTAAGGGGAAAGGACCCCAGAGGTGTATTACATTTAACTTAGAGTTTTCTTTGAAATGGTCAATGGAGCTAAAAAGCCCTTTGTATTTATGTAAATTGCACTCCAATTGTGGCTTCTCTTGACACACTGAAAAAATAAGAGAGCTAGATAGTTGAGTGTAGCGTTACTCTAAATAGGAGCCTGTGCTCTTCTACCTTAGGGCACTTTGGAGGGAAAATCATACAAACAAAAAAGGGTAGAAATCTTAGCAGCAGAAGTTGGTAAGCAGAAAATGGTTTTAAGAAAACAGTACACTTTGACTGTTTTCTGCTTTGTGGATTTTCATACTTGTCTCTTTTTGTTGTTTTTGGTTTTGTCATTGTTTCTGTTAAAATTTCTCTGGATTATACACAAAAATTCTAGAAAAAAGCATTTCTCTTAGTTTGGGTTTATTTTGCCCTTTTTATTCTAGCTCTTAATAGCTCTCATTTAAGGATGGCAAAACAGATTGGTTCTAAGAATGAATTATTTGTTGATTGTCATAAAATTGTTGTCTGCATGGGAGAAGAATGTCTATTTTTAAAGCAAGGGGCATGTCTGGTAATTATCATAAAATCTAAACTTTTTCCATACATAAGAAAGAACTTTACAAAAAAGTTCTTTTTTGTTTTTGGCACTAGGGTAAATGTTCAACCTCTCTGAGTCTTTCAGAAGACAAGATCACTTCTGGATTACTTTCCTTTTTCAACTTCTAAAAATCTGGGATTTTAAACCTCCATATTTTCTGTAATTACTTTGAACCTGTAAACATTAACACTATTTCACATAGGTAAATGCAAAATTATATAGACATAAGTACAGATGATCTTACACTGTTACTTAAATTGTTTTGCCAGACCCTAAACTTATTTTCTTTTACCCTGGCATGATGTTTTTCAAGATTAATGAGTAATTTGTCCTTAATTTTCAGTAGATGGAAAAACAAAAAGATAAAATTCACCTGGAGGAGTTATGGGGAGATGTAAAAATGTAATCCTTTTTATAACACAGTAGTTTCTGTTCAGTATTCATTAATTTTCTCTTACAATTTATTTTGGCCAGAAGATATTTTAAAGAAAGTTAACTGTTCAAATATGTCTTGCAGCTGATATCTTAATTCATCGTATCATATTATTTTGTTCTAATTCTGAATATTGAAGAGTAAACGTTCATGGAATTTGGATTGGCTTACTTGGATAATAACATTTTAAACCAAACTTGTAAGCGTTTAATACTTTCGGATCCTGTAATGTCTAGGAGAATTGTAGGTGGGGATATAATCTCTACTAAAGTGACCACCAGTATTTAAATAAATAGTTCTATACCATCAGTTTTTGTTTAGTAGCGCTAAAGGTTCTTGGGTCCATATTATATTTCCTGGAAATAGGCTGCATGAAACCACTGCAGTAATACATAATATGAAAACAAGCCATCCTCGTTTCCATCCTCAGATATGAATATATTCATTTGTTTAAGTGGTTTTGATAAAACAAACTTCTGTTTTCATGGAAATGGGAAGACAGTAGGGGTAGAGAAGTATCTTTAACTGCAGGTTCTGTGTTTCTTTCTTCTCAGTTCCACTTCCGTCCGATGTCACCTTCAGACACCTCTCATCCCTGACACCCGTGGCAGTGGCGTCAGTCCTCTGTCCTGAGAAGCTCTGTTTCTGGTCACTGCCTTCCTCTAAACTCACACTCTCAGTTACTCCTCCTTCTCTTTCTCCTTTCTCCATTACTTGAACAAGTATGCTACTTTAATTCTACACCGAGTTGAGATTTCTGTATTTTGCTTAGACCTGTTCTTAAGATCAGAATTCTGTTGTTCTCACTATCCCACCTACCAGCACTTACTTACCTTAGTTCTTTCAAGAAGTAAATTTAAAAAACAACAAAAATATTATTGTTGTTTTATTTTTTTAAATTAGCAAGAATATATTTGAAGAAGCATATTGAATTAAATAAGAATATTTTATATTATACTGCTATTAAGTGGAATTACCCTATTTAAGTACCCCCCACCACCAAAGTTTCTTTCACTCAGTTGCCTAATTTCTACTTGTAGCTTAATGCATTTATCATTTAGAGCTATTTAACAAAATCATTTGAACTACCCCATGAAACTACCCTATGAAAAGATAGGTAGAAATCAGAATTTAGCCAGTTGCATCAACAGAGCCACAGTCATTTTTTTCAAAATTTTAATGACTTATTTAAATTATTTTTATTGCAGATTGATTAGAATATATGTTTCTAATCTATAACTTGTATAACATACACTCTTTTGAGGAACATATTGATGTGTTATTTTTATTTATTTATTCTTTTAAAGATGACCGATAAGAGGATCTCAACCCTTGACTTGGTGTTGTCAGCACCACGCTCAGCCAGTGAGCTAACCGGCCATCCCTATATAGGATCCGAACGAACCCACGGCCTTGGTGTTATCAGCACCACACTCTCCCGAGTGAGCCACGGGCCGGCCCTCATATTGATGTGTTATATCAGAGCATTGATACTATCCCTTATGGAATTTTTTTACCTGTGTTTAATTTTCATGTACTTTTTAAAGAAATTTCATCACCTGTTTCTTCCCAGTGTGGGGCTAAGAAAGGAAATGGTAATGGAAGCTTTGCAAGCTGAACATTTCCTTATCCCACAAGTATTCCAAATTAAATGAAATAAAATTGATATAATGGTTGCTAGGTAAGAGGGAGGACATTTATTCTCTAAATCTTTTTGTTAGAAATGCTACAAATAAAATACAATTTGCAAGCATCCTCTATATATGGTCATTTTAGCAGGGAATGAAGAAAATTAGATATGAAGAAAAACACCTGAATTCAGTGACTAATACCACAAGAAAGAGTCCAAAGATTTCCCCATTAGAGATACAAGTTAGAATGAAGATATTGCAGCTCTCAAGCAAAAATAAAATACCAATATCAAGTTAATCTGAAATAAAATTTAATGTTGTCAAATGTCCTAACAGGATTAAGTATGACTAAATGTGACTGAGAAGCCCTAAGAATGGTGTCTTAAGTAAGATGGAAATTTTTTTCTCTCGAAAATCAAAGACATCCCAGAGGAGGTGCTCTGGGGCTATTAGTGGTTCCACAGTGTCATCTGGGACCCAGCCAGGCTCTCTGTCACCTGTAGCATTGGTGCCTCTGTAACTCTAAAGCATCACCTTGCACTCAAGACTCTCTCAGCAGGAGGAAATGGGTCAGGCTAACAACGAAAGGCTTCCTAGTGGAGTCACCCCACTCTCAGCAGCACTCCTAGATGGCTCACCAACATTCTGCCTACATCTTAGCCAAACTCAGTCACATGTCACATGCCCGCACAAAGCTGCAAGGGAAACTGGGAAATGTGGTCCTTTAGTTGGGCACATTACTGCCCAGAAATAAGGGTTTCCTTCTTTACTTTTTTTTTTTTTTTTTGGTGGTAATTATTACCAAGGAAAAAGGGAACGTGCTTATTAGAGTAAGTGGTTCCACCTGGTGCAAGCCTTGACTAGCATCCTGTCCATCCCCTGGCTGAGGGTTGCTTAGCTTTTGGCTTCATATCACTTTTTATAGGGCTTATCACAGAGATTCTTCACTTGGGGGCCATGACTCCTAAAAGTGTATGAGCAAAATTTTATGAGGGGTGTGTATGATCATTACATGGGAGAATCAGCAGATTGTCAAAGGAATCTGTGACTACAAAAACAGTTGGGCACAGTTTGTTAATGTTGATTGACAGCAAGGAGAAAGAAGGGAGTAATGGGCTCTTTTCTCATCTTTAAAGCTCCAAGTCATGGCACCCCTTTCTCTTTTCCTATGCAGTCTCAAGTGTGCCTAAGAGGGGAGTCCTGGTGAAATCATTCACTAGCCCCAGTGTAAAACAAAGTAGTGTTAAGTTAATACAGTTAAGACCAGAAATTGCAGATTTTTTTTCCTTATAATGTATGCTTACCTCAAAGACCTGTAAGTTTTTGAATTAGTTAGTTAACATTGCTATGTCATTGATAGCATGAAAAAACTTCATAAATCTCAACTCCCAGTACTGGCTATTTCACACACTAGCTATGTGATATTGAGCCCATTTCATTAGCTGTAAAATAATAGTATCTGCCTCACGGGGTTCAGATTAAAAGTGATGGAGAGAAAAGCCCCCAGCCCAGATATGAAGAAATCTTAAATAAGTTTCTTATTTAGTGTACATTTAGTGTTCGCTTTCTCTTTCAGTAACTTTCATACACAGGGGGCTTTCCCCAAATGATGCAGCACTAGGAACTTTATCACTTTACCAGTCCCAAGATAGAATTGATTAGAGCTGGGAGCTATAAATATAATTACTCCCTGTACTTGTGTGAAGAATTCTTTTGGTATTACAGAGTTACAAATGACTGTATTGTTAAAAGATAGTGTGCAGAGAGTTGTTTTCTGAGCCTGTAGGTCTTTGCAGGATAGGTACAAGGGCACTTCAAGAAGTTGATGAAATTTATTTGTATTTTTTAATTCTGTTTTTCCACAAACTTCTTGAAATATCCTCGTATAAGGGAAAAATGAGTCTAGGACTGTTGTCTAAAGGGAAAGAATTTAAGATAGAAAAGGGCTTAAAGGTGGGATACAAGCTGGGAAAACTTAATTGTAGAAAATATGAGGAAATGGGCAAGTATATAAATTGACTGTTGAAAAGAAATCTGAATATTATTCTCAACCCCAAAAGACTTCCATTTGGAGCTACCAGGCAATGCACATAAAAAAAAGAAATTTATTTTTTTGATACCCAATGAAAATGAGACCATCTATGTAGTTACTGCATGGGTCAATTTTAATGATTCCTTTTTCGCCATTTTAGTCTCTGATGCCATATTTGGCCATATTGTCACAATATGTCTTGCAATTTGATGTATCCTATCATACATGGAAAACACTGACATTGATGTGCAGAAGCCAAGACGCTGAAGAAAAGCTAATGGATCACTGATTTGATTTTGTTGTCAAATATAAGTAGTAATTAAATTTACCATTTTGAAGAACAATCAAAAGTATTCTTCTCCTTAGTTAAAACCAAAACTTGAATTAGCTGGAAATCTGTGATGCCTCCTGATAGTGTTAGTTTGTAGATTAAGATTAAGAGGAATGATGGTGCTGAGAACACCCAGAGTAGCTACGTGACAAGTGCTTTACTGTTTGAACACTGCAAGGAGGGAATTTACGTAAGATCAGTCTGAAAAGTGGTTCTTGGATGTTTTGCTTTGATATTCTGTTAATTGGTGCTGATGATTTTTCGTTTTCTGTTACAAAGCCTGTGATGCCAACCTTGCATCTTTTTCTGCAGGACAGAGGTCAGGTCAAGGCCTACCTTTCAGGATGACCTTCCCTTCTTAGAGAAGCCCCCTAGCTGGCAGGCTTCCTTACCAAACTTGTCAGGAGAAGAGCCTCAGCAGAAGATCACAACACTGGCGAATGAAGAAGCACTGCAGAAGATCTGTGCTCTTGAAAATGAACTTGCTGCTCTCAGAGCGCAGATTGCCAAAATTGTGACCCTGCAAGAGCAGCAACATCTCATTGCAGGTCTGTAAGTTGTCATTTGTTTGTTTTAACTGGCAAACTGGAAATTAGGAGAATGCCACTTGTTTTAAAATTCACTAGTAAGTAACAGCCATTTAGTATTAGAAAACAAAGTGTCAGTCCTCTTTGCATAATCTAATGCAGAACCCAGCCAGGTTTAGTGGTGTTTATTTGTTTTAAACAGTCTTGAAGCTATCAGAGAGGATGGTTAGGAAATATCTTTGGAAAACACTGAAATTCATGCAGTTGAATTGTTACTATTGTGAATGTTTTTTTTCTCATGGGAAACTTAATTGTCTGTGATAATGGCACCAACCGTATCAGACATGAGGTTATCCCATGGGCTTCTGTCTATTTAGTGAAAGGAACCTGGTTGAGTGGTATTTTACTACCTGCATGTCCTGAGGCAAGCACTTGACCTTTCACCTCGCTTTCCTGCTCTAAAATGGGGATAATAGTACCTGTTTTATAGAGTTATTGTGAGAATAAATGTAGAAAGTATATAAAATGCCTTTAGCACACAGAAGCTACTTAATGATTGTTCCTGTAACTCTTACAGAGTAGAAAATGAATTCAGTCTTCTGATCCCTGGTCTAACACTGTTGCTTTTATTATTGTGGCATCGTCACATTGGGGAAGAAACCATAGCCTTGAAATCCTAGCCCACAGATCTGTTGGCAAGTAATGGTTGTTTTCCTGTTGTTCCCAAGGTCTGGCTAGACTCAGTATTAACCAGCTCTGTGGAAAAGACAAGACAATTAATTACCCTGCTTCTGAGCCACTTTGCTTGTGCTTCTGGGGTTTAATGTAATGCAACAGGGAAACCTCCTCCCACTGGGCAATGCTGAGACAAACTGGGGAAGCAGGGTGCCAGAGGGTGGTCGGCGTTACTTGAATGAACTTTGCATGAGCATGTAACGTCTTAAAAACCTGAAGTTCTGCCTTTTTCTTTTAATTTTAAATTGCTTTTTTCCTTTGCTTTACCTCCCTCTTCTGGCAGACTAGGAAAACTACCATAAATAGCAAGATAATTTTAGAGTTTATTTTTAGACGTTGTATTTGTGGTCTGAATCTTTTGAGTAAAACTCCTTTGCATCAATGCTATTTTTCCTGCCAACCAATATAGTTCTCCCAAAAGACAACTCTATAGTCTGTTACTATGCATAAAAATGAATTTTACGTCCTTATTTTATAATCTCTGTATCTCTTATCCTAGCTACTTCTTGTTTTGGAAACAAAGTATAATACTTTTTTTCTTCTTCAAGTTTGTTCAACAGTAAATCTAAAACTTTTCTTCCAGACATATTCTAATAATGTAGGCTTTTAATGCTTAATAAGTCTCATATGAAAATACTCTTATACTTAAAATGAATCACAAATTTATCAAAGTGTTTTCAAATAGGTAAAGTAGTACTAAATTGTCAAACTATGTGCTGAAGGTAGAGGTGTTTATGCAGTACAGACTGCTTTATATTTCTGCTAAAAGTGATTACAAACTGTGCCACAAACTTGAGCATTTGATATCACAAAAACACCCCTGTTAAGTTAAATGGATCTTTTCCATCTGGAGAGTTTAGGATTGAATGATACTGTGGCTGAGATTCAGGTATTCCTCATGAAGTAACTGAAACTGCCTTTCTCCGTACATAACTGAAATTCTTTTTAAGGATATTGTGTTAGGAATACAAAAGTCCTTAACATAATTTTGCTTTTAAAAACTGATACTTTCTTTGCCTGTTACCAGCAGGATTAAGTTCATTTTTCCTTATTTTTATAGGTGACATAGATTCTGCCACATCTGCTAGCTCTGCACCGCCCCCTCCTCCACCACCCCCACCCCCACCCCTGCCCTTCCCTCCACCAGGGCTCCACCAAAGTGCATCTGCTGTTGACCTGATTAAAGAGCGAAGAGAGAAAAAAGCCAGTGCTGGGAAGACTTTGGTTAAGAACAATCCAAAGAAACCTGACATGCCAAATATGCTAGAAATCCTTAAAGATATGAACAGTGTAAAACTTCGGTCAGTAAAAAGGTGAGGATACATTTACCTTCTTTCTTACTTCCCCAATTGTTTATGTCTGTAAAGCCAAAGCACTAGGCTTCTTGAGAAATTTTGTTTTGTAACACAACCACCGTGAATAGTTAAGTTTTTAGTTTAAAAAAGATGGACCCCAGTGACTCCTGTACACAATAGCTAAGAGATTAGCAAAATAATAATTTCCAGGTGATGTTTTAGTTTCCCCATTTCATTTAAATATCAGTCCTTTCATGTAAAGTCTTTATTGTGATCACTCAGTCATTCATTTAATAAAGGTGTGTTGTGTAGTAGTCACTAGAGCTGCCTGGAAGATGGAACCTGATTGCCCTGTGGAGCATAGTCAGTGTTCTGGAGCTGCATTAAGTGGCTCTCTATTGGACTTTTGGTGCCCTTTTGTTGAGCCTTAAACCTCGGCTCCATCTCACTGTTAGCAGTATTTCTCAGTATCTTTCTGGAGTAACTGTGATGCTAGAGAGGTGCTGTTGGGCATGGGAAAGCTGGCACAGTACTTCCCTGAGCCATGCCAGCATGGTGACCCCCCTGAACCCTGTTGGTCTCTATTCACTTCTTTAAGGTCAGAACTGGATGTAAAGCCCAAGCCACTGGATACTGCTGACCCTGCTGCCCTCATAGCAGAGGCTCTGAAAAAGAAATTTGCGTACCGCTATCGAAGCAATAGCCAAGATGAAGTTGAAAAAGGAGTTCCAAAGTCTGAATCAGAGACAGTATTGGTGAGTATTAGCCCAGGTTTCTTTCCTGTGACATGGTAATTCACCCTACTGTTGAGCACCTGTATTTTGCAAGTCATTCAACTACGTCCTCTGCAAGATTCAAGGGGGTGTGATACAGGATTTGTCCATACCTACAAGTAGATTGCTAGCTGGAAAAGGATGACATCTTTGTTTAGCTTTTATACTTTTATTTTTCTAACTATAAAAGTAATAGTTCATTTGGAAAATTGAAAAGAAGAGCATAAAGAAGAAAGCAAAAGTTAACCCCTGATCTCACTACTTAGCGATCTTCAGTGTTAAATTTTACATGCAATATTATGTTTTTATTTAAGCATAATGAAGTTCATTTTAATAAAATTTGTGTTTTAGGGCAATATATATTTTGTGATATAGAAATTTAAAGTAAAGCAAGATCATTTTCTCTCAGGGAATCCTGTGAAAGTCTTCTGAAGAGGGTGAGATTTGATGCGGGCCTTAAAGAATGTGTGCCAGGTCATAGGTAGAGATTGAGCAGATTTCATAGAAGCTCTCAGATGCTAATTTATACATTCCCTTTATTCACGTTACCAGCATGGGGATATTTGCTTATCTATTTCAGAAAGAAAGCTCAGAAATTGTAGCACCATTGAAACTCTTTAGTCATTGGAAAGGAAACTTTGTATTACTTCCCTTTACTGAGAGAAGTAAAATTGGACTAAAATAGGATATTGCTAAGATGATTGTAGTTTTCCTTTTAAGGAAGTAATTTGGTTGCCTCTTTGCCTTTCATGCTGTTGATAAGTCCTATGTTTATTTTATTCATTTATTTATTTATTTATTTATTTTGTCATTTTTTTCGTGACCGGCACTCAGCCAGTGAGTGCACTGGCCATTCCTATATAGGATCCGAACCCGCGGCGGGAGAGTCTCTGCGCTCCCAGCGCCGCACTCTCCTGAGTGCGCCACGGGCTCGGCCCGATAAGTCCTATGTTTAAAACAACCTGTCAGTTCATAAAAGTGAATTATTACCAGTAACTGCTTGGTTTTTCATGCAGAACATACGTAGCCCTCTGATCCATGATTGGGTGGGGGGGCATATCATTGCTGTTATATGAACCAATGTTTTTACTTATACTTTTTGTTTCCTTTCTAGTTTGGGCCACATATGTTGAAGTCTACTGGAAAAATGAAGGCTCTAATTGAAAATGTATCAAACTCCTAAAGACAGTGGGCTGAGGACTATCCTGGTTCAGTTATTGGTTTGTGAGGGCTTAGCCTGGCTAGAAGAAATGAACACTATTTAGTAAATTCCTGAGTTTAGAATTCAGTGGTCTCCTTATAAACCTAATTAAGAGGATTAAGCAATAATGAAAGCACTATAAGTTTGGTTGTGCTTTTATGAGATGGTCAGTTCTGGAGCTCTCCATAATGTGTGTGTATTCTGACATGTTTTTATTATGCAGCCAGAGTGTTCTGGTTTCCAGTCTTGAAAACAGTTGTATAGATTTCAGAACATAGGAAGGACATTTGTGGATGTTACTGTACATTTTACATTCTTAACACTAATTTATCTGTACAAACGTTTTATATGCATATATTTGGATTTAGAACAGTTCATGTAAAAATAAGTAATGGATGATGGCAGTGAGGGTACTGTTACCTTCATTCGTTTACAATGATCATATACTATTCATTGATGGAACAGCTGTTATAACATAAGTTGTTGGAATGAAATATTTAAGATTGGAATCTTCTTGCCTTGAACAGAACTTATATCTTAGATTCTCTTTCACATTTTGTTGGAGCTAGGTTTGAGTAGGAACCAGAGGGATGTTCATTGCTGAAATTCCACAGTGCTTTCCATTAAAGGAAAGTTGAGGACCAGAAAAGCTGCTTTCACCTCATTGCCATCCAGTGCTAAGGAATAAAATATAGTTTTCAAGTAGTGACAGATGAATTATTGAATTAAAGCCCTTTTTAAGTAAAAACCAGAATGTACCATCTTTTTTTTTTTCCAGTTTAATAAATGGCGTCATAAAGATGACTTGTTGCTAAATTAATACTTCTGTAAATGTCAGCATGATGGAGTTTACAAATTTTCAGTATCGGTCAAAATATTAACTTTATAATGAAACGTTATTGGCTAGGCAAATGGATTTCCTATAAATTGTTCATCATTGGTCAGAATGCTGTTTTGTTGAATTATATTATGCAGTATAAACCTGAGGTGTTATTAGAAAGTAGAGAACTGCCTTCTCATCCGGGGCTTCTAAGGACTTGCTATAAGTGATCATTTTTAAATGCTTGATAAGTGCTTGATGATTTTCTGTTTCTGATAAACTCAGCTCTAGTTAATGCCAGAATATCCTACCATGAGTAAATGTTTGGATTTATTATTTAAATCTACTAAAAAAATTTATACTTCCTGAGAGGATTAAGAGATGGGAAGAGTAGACAGACATGCACTTTTAAATTATTGAAAATATATGTGTTGTTCTCCTAAATATTAACAAAAACTATTTGAGGCAGTTAACATGGTTTGGTGTTTCAGCTTAAATTTGAACTGTGGTTTATTTTACCACATGCACGTGCTGATGTTCATTGTTTCTAATTTTTTTTTTTATATAGTTTGAAATTCTACCTTTAAAGAAATTCAGAAAATTCGCCTGACTCATATTTTGACCTCCTAAGAATTTTATATTTCTATCAGTATTCAATTTTGGCTGGCGCTCCAATATAAGGAAGTTACTGTTTTAAAAATAAAGCAAACTGTTTTATTTTCCTTGGACCATACTGCCTATATATTTTTTTATCTTTCATTTTTACAATGAATAGGTAAGATTCTTTTATATTACACATGTAGTTTCTTTAGAATAATTTCCTTTCTGCATTTTTCAAATGGAAACATATTCCTTAAAATAAATTTTATCACTTCTTATTCACTTTTTCTCTTAATGGAACTTCAGCATTAAAAACAGGAGGGTAGTCATGAGGTATCCAAGTTTTCTCAGGGTTCTGAAACCCATAATCCACTTCTGAGGCTGGTGAAATTTGTCCCATCTTTTCCCACACCCACCTCATTCAATGTCTGGATTTCTCACTCAACACAATACCTGAAGTAAAAAAATCATGAGGAGGCTCAGAAAGGTAAGTAACTTAGTATATTTTGTCTACTATGAATTCTGACTGGATCAGGGAGCCTCATTTTAGATAAGGGGAAAGAGAGAGAGAGGTGGGGGGAAGGGGAATGAGAAAGAAAGAGAAAGAGAGAGAGAGAAAATATCTGAGACAGAGCACTGGACCTGGAGCTTTGTATGATCTTAGCCAAGTCACACCCTCTTTTAAAAAATGGGAAAAATAGTCAATAGCTCAAAAACTTCCTAAGGATTAAATGAAGTAATGATTTTGAACACATTCTATTAGAGTGCTAAATAAGTTATCATTATTACTGTGGCATCATTTACGTGAGGTCTCTGTAGTTTCCAATGGAGTGATTGCTCCTGGAACACGTGGTTCCCGGCACCTGCAGGAGGTGCGCACCATGCACTTCCTCGCACAGGCCTGGCGTGGGAGGGGCAGTCCTTACTGTCTTTAGTCCTGGTTGTCTCCCCAGACATAGGCCCTTCTGCATAAGACTTGTATCTTCTTGCTACACAAGGGATCTTCAAAAGTTCATGGCAGGGGCCGGCCCGTGGCTCACTCGGGAGAGTGCGGTGCTGATAACACCAAGGCCCCGGGTTCGGATCCCATATACAGATGGCCGGTTTGCTCACTGGCTGAGCGTGGTGCTGACAACACCAAGTCAAGGGTTAAGATCCCCTTACCAGTCATCTTTTTAAAAAAAAAAAAAAAAAAGTTCATGGCAGGATTTGTATTATCTTTGTTTTTCCACAAACTTTTTGAAGTACCCTGGTATTAATAATTCCTGAGTCTGTGTCTCAGTGGTGAAGAGGAAGCCATGAGGTAATAACTACTAGAAACAAATGCTTTGGAAAAACCATCGTTCTGATAACATCTCCAAAAATAGAAGTTCTCTCTGTGGGATGGAATCTGGCAAATAGAAGTTTAAACTTTTAAGAATTCACCCAACAGAGTCATCCTGGGATTGCCAGGCAGAATGAAACACTTGGTTTTATGATGGATGGTTGTTATGTCCATCATTATCACAGTATTTCTCACGAGCCTTCATCCATTTTTAGGATTCCATTCCGGTGTCCTTCTTCCCCTTCTCTTAGAGATTCAGCATTCTTCTGAGCTGCTCTATTGAACCTATTTCTTAGGATTCTTCTCAGACTTTCCTTGTAATCCTTGTACGCGGGCTAGCTCTTCATTGGTCTTAGTGCTAGCCCTTGAACAGACAGGATAGTAAAAACAACAGAAGCAAGTAAGGATCCAGAACTCGTGTACATCTCCCCCGAGACAGTTGTTCTTAGTCCCCTTCATGTGAGCTGGAAGCCCTAATGTTCCTACAGCTGGCACTTCCCAAATATTCTCCTCTGGTAGATTCTCTAGCCCCCTGTAAGGGTGACAGGAGGCTCTTTCCATAAGGTTAGAGTAGAACATGAGTGTAATTTAGGTTTCCTCAGGACAGTAAACGGTAAGGTTACCCAGATAGGCCTCCCAATCTATACCAAATGGCTATTACAGAGCGGTCCTTCACAATTGCTTTCTTCCCAGGTGGAAAAGCCGTAACTTGGGGAGAAAGGCCAGACTCTTCATAACATTACCAAAGGTATAAAAAGCGTTCTCATGTTGCCTAATGGCCACCACTCTAGATTGGCCAGATAGGCTTTTCATCAAAGGCAAAAGAAGGTGTATTCCCCAGGGAATTATGTTGTAGAAACCGGGTACTGTCATAAGGATGAAAAGGGATGAGAACTAGTGTATGGTTGGGAATTTGTTCTGAAATAGTGGGTAGAGAAGTACATAAGGCACTGATCTCAGGGGTTGGGTTTTCTAGGTGCCCCTTAACCTCTGCCTTCCCTTCTGCAAGGGGAACAGCTGGCAATGCACAGACTGCCCTGTGGCCAAGCACAGCCTGGATGAGCTGTTCCAGTCAGAGTCTCCCTCAGGAATTTGAATAGGAAACCTCGAGAGAGTGAGGCATTTAGCACCAGGAGCAGGATAAAGATGTCATGAGGTACAACTATCCATGAGGAATTTATATGAAGTAGAGATTATGAGGAAGAAGAAATGAAATAGGAAGAAGACTCATAGTGATCACTGCTTCGGCACTTCCTGTGTCAATACATAATTTTACTTTAAGAGGCAGACATTTTATAGGTTAGGAGCCACTCATAAAATTAGTAACCACCCAAGGACCCGAACCCAGGTCAAGCTGTAAAGACAATGCCTGTAGAGACTACACTACGTCATCCTGCCTTCCTAAGAGAAGCTGCAAGGTAGAGAAGAGACGGGGAAGGGACGGTAGTGTGGAAGAAGCAGCAGAGGGAGCAACAAGCTCCACGTCAGCACGATTAGATTCCAGGCTCTGCTTCCTGCATTCAGGCCTCCTGCACGTGATCCTCGTGATAAAGCCCCCGATACCTGAGGTAATCTGAGTGAGTCTCTGTCCCCTGTAATGGAAAAAACTAACCCCTATCTGGTGATGATTCTTCGATGGAAATTCAAAAGCTCTGTTTCCTGCAAATATTCAACTAGGAACTTTAAGCACTGTTATTAAGTGCATGTTTGTGTCTCCCCCCCTACCCCAAATTCCTATTTAAACCCTTACCCCAGTAGGATGGTATTAGGAAGTGGAGCCTTTGGGAGGTAATTAAGTCGCAGGGTGGAGACCCCTGATGGGATTAGTGTTCTTGTCTTCTCCTCATCACATGAAGATACAACCAGAAGTCTGGAAGGGTTCAGAACGGGACTATTTTGACACCCTGATTTCGGATTTCCAGCCTCCAGAACTGAAAAATACCTGTTGTTTTGGGGTCATCCAGTTCATGGTACTTTGTTACAGCAGCCTGAGTGAAGTAAGGCAAGCACATTCCTTTATATTTCCTTCAAAAAGTTCATATTTAGATATATAAATTTTATAAATTTCCTCTAAGATAAGGTAACTTGAAATATCATTACAGTCTCCTGATTCTTTACAAGATATGGCTCAAAAATAAAAAAATAACTTCAGATCTATGTTCAAAAAATTTCATATAAATGCATAGCTTAAAGATAAGTGTTGTAATATATGACATAATTTCTTAAAGACTATTGATGAGACTACTGGAAAGCTGCAATAAACTTAAGTTACTGTGCTTCAGTTTTAAATTAGCCACCGAGAAATCTAATATTAAAATGGAGGTGTTTCTATCTTCCCCCACCATCCTACCTAACTTTAAGATGGGTTTCAGGACAACTTCGAAAGTGTAGGTATAAAACTAAAATATCATTGAACATTTAAAACTATTTTTAGAATCAAATTTGAGAGCTAAGTGATTTTATCAATCATAGATGTTAACAATGAAAAAACACAAGGATTACTTACTAGAAATGGTGTCATCTTCATTAACTGAGCTAAACCACCGTTTCTCCTAAACAACCCCCAATAAAATACGGAAACCTGCCATACTATATACGAAACAGTTTGCACACATTGTTCTGTCACCCAAACATTTTGAGAACAGAGACCATGGTTTGTAACTTTTAATACCCTTTTTATTATATCCAGTGCCATGCTCTGCACACATCAGGAACTCAGATATTGTTTACTACATGACTTCACCACAGATGAGTTTCAATATAATTTCTCTTAGTCATATACTGATAGCTAAAAAGGGAATACATTAATTTCAAATGAGTTTGTTCAACAAGTGTTTACTGATGGCCCAATTTATGCCAACTTTCTGCTGAGCACAGGAACCAGGAAGATGGAGACTGTCTGCTGTGTGCCTTCCATCAGCTCACCTCCAAGTAGTGGTCATCCCCCCTGCTGACCGTGGACCCTTGGAAGCCTTCCAAATTGCACAAGTCATCTGCAGGTCCTGAGCGAGTAATGGCTGCAGAGCAAATCTTACACCTACCTCTATTACTATGTTTCAATGTATGCTGATGCTACGGTGATTAATATGCACATTTCTTCAAAAGCAATACTGAATTCATGTTAGCTATTGGTCATTGTGTATTTTCTCAATCAGGAGATACTGATGGGGAGGGAATTTAAACAATATGTATACATTAAATATTTATACATGCTTGAATTCATTGGAAATCTCTGATGTGAAAGGTTTAAAGTTATAAGAGATTAGAAAGCTTAAAAGCCAAGAAAGCATTTTGGAAAAAGAGACCATTTTCAGAATCTTCAAGGAATTACTAGCACCTCTAATCTGTACCTCAGGTACAAATATATTTTCCAGGTTTGCAAAGGACATAAAATATAATTTTTACTTCATTTATACAAAGAGGATCATTATAAACCATCGCATTTACAGCTGAGTACAAATATTGACCAGGAACCATAGTTTTTTTCTTTTTTCATTAACCTAGGACTTGTCAAAATTTTCTCTCCAAGGACCTTTACCCCTAGAGCAGAGACGCCCCCCCAAGTGTTGGGTCCAGAGACCCAAAGGGCTGCTACATGCTCAACAATTTTTTGAAGTCTGTTTTATCTTGAAAATTCATGTGAATTTTCATTGTTCCATAATTACTTTTTAAAAACTGTGATCTTCTAAATACTTAACCATTTCTTCAGATTTTTCTAGAAAAATCAATGTTCAAGGAATATGGGTCATATTTAAGAACCAGGACTGTGGAAGGTGATTCCCACATATACATAACAAAATAACTTTTCAGTGAGGTTTTTGTATGATGATACTGCAAAGAGTTAGTGGAAAAATAAAAGAGAATACATATCTTTCCATGAACTTTTTGAAGAACCCTCATATGTGTAGGCAGGAAATGGGAGCAACACCAAGGTGTCCCCTGAGAATGTGTAAATGAGAAGATAGTCCACTAGTATTAAACTGTAAGACAGACATAATGGATCAGTGAAGTAAGCAATCATTCAGAGGCAGAGTGGAGCCTAGGGAGGCTCATCTGAAGCACGGGTGAAGGCGATGACGTATCTAATGGATGTGCCAATCAGAAGCCGATGTGGAGGAGCAACGACTGGCAGAGAAATCTCTAGCATCGTCCAGGGGGAGGGGATACCCTGGTCCACAAACATGAATATCAGCAGGTGTATCCCCATAGGGAGATAGATGCATGAGGCAACTTGTTTCCCTTGCTCAGAATCCATGCTCACCAAGCCATCGGCTGATCATAATTTGGCTTCCCAAGAAGATTTGCCTAAAGGGAGAAAACGATTGATAGTTATACTTCTCATTGTAAATTAAAATATTGATACTATTTTTAAAAAATATCAGTTACTGTGAGCTTGCGTAATGGGAGTTTGCCATGAGATAGTTCTACTATGTGCTGACAAACTGGGTCAGTGAACTTGTAAGGATCCTTTTCAGACTCTGGACACATCAAATTTGCCAAGGTGATACCACCTTATATGAGTGGCCAGTTGACCTTCCGCAGGTAACATTTAACTCTGTGACCCTCAGACCTCTGTATCTACATTATCCAATACAGTAGACACTAGCCATATGTAGATATTGGGCACTTAGAATGTGACTAGTCCAAACTAAGATGTGCTGTAAGTATAAAATATACACAGAATTTCAAGGACTTAGAACTCAAAAAAAAAAAGAATGTAAAACATCTCAATAATTGTTTTTTATATTGACTACACATTGAAATGATAAAATATTTTAGATATATTGAAATAAAATGTTATTAAAAATAATTCTATCTCCTTTTTTAACGTACTAGAAAATTGAAAATTACTTTTGTGGCTTGCTTTATTTCTATCAGATATCATTCTTCTATAGAAATGACAGTATGTTTTATTTTAAAATTTGCACTATATCCCCTCTAACTAGGAAGTTGGACCTAGGAAGATACCAGAGAGGCCCAGTGGCACCTTTTTACATTGATATCAATCAAGAATTAAGTAGCCATTTCTTGCTACTTTACTTTAAAAAGGCCAATAATTGAAATAAATACAACTAGTATTTTAGTTCTTGCAAGACATGCTGATGTCATATGCAGTTGCTAAGTGTGGGAACAAAAGGCTGTGGAGTCAAGAGGCCTGGTTCAAAGCTGACCGCTACCCTATATTAGGACTCTGAGCATACTATGTATGTAAATGGTCTTCAGCTTGCTCACTGGTAAGGTGCAGGAAAGTAAGAGTAGATAACCCCATAGCATGGTGCTACCCACAGCCGTGACAATACACATCTGACAAGTGAATGCAAGAGCCAAGAAGTTAACTTTGATGTCCTAGTAATTTAGCATTGCGATTTTCAAAGGATTGAGTTGTATGGTAAATATCAAAGATAAAAATGTGAAAAGATAGGTTTTTATTCATCAAAAATTAACAGCAACAGGCACATATTAAAGTGAGTATGGCAAAGCCTTTTACACATGGCTTTACACTCAAGCTTTCTCCCCAAAAATGGCTGTTGCAACAAACTGTAAACATAATTAATAAACAGTCTTTTACAGTAACAAGGGAAATACAAGTGAACTAAAAGAAAGCACCAGTTTCTCTTAAAACTAGATTACAGTTGTGCTTACTGTACATAAAACAATTTAAAACAAATTACAAAAGTGGAATGTTTTAAGTTTAAAATTAGTCCTTAAATTTTGTCCTAGAAAACATCTGCTCACATCAAAAGGCCCATCAAAGGGTAACGTTTCATCAAAGGGAGGGACAAGAAAACAATGCACTTTTTCCAAATCAAAACAAGAAGTTTGGTCACTTAGCTTTGTGCATAGTTAAGGCAACTGGAGCAATCTGTTACAGCTTACCTACCTTCCTTCCCCTCCCCCAAGTGTGGCTGCTCATTATGTCACATTCTAAAATAATAAATAAAAGCTTACATTTCAAATCCTTCCCACATGGATAAACATAACACATGCACAGTCATACATGCACAAACATGCACGCAAACACATCCATACATTCACACGAAACATACCTCTCACTCACTGCAGCGAAAGGGACTTTAGTACCCTTGTTCTGAAGGACACACTTCCCCATCCCACTTTATTTCAGATTGGCAAATACCCTGAGCTGATTATGGTGTTTTAAACATTCCACCTTTTTCTTGCATGTCCAGGTCAAGTGTACAGAGTGAAAACAACATGCAATGTCTTCACTGCAGAATCATAACACAGCTAGGACACTGGTGGTATTCTTCCCCTCCCACCCCAAATTAAAAACTAATAGTTAAAAAAATAATTGCATTGCCCAATAGCACTGGAGCTAAAGCTTGGCGGAACTCTATGATAAACGCTGCTTCCAGTGCACAAAATAAAACTACAGCAAATGGGAGACTTTGGTGGCATCCAAAGAAGGAAAAAGGCAAACCAGGGGGATAGAGCTGCAGTCTAAGTTTTGATCTTTAAATTTTTCAGTGGTTCCTTCACAATCATGCTCCCAGGCAATATAGAACCAATATTTTCCGAGTTGATTTGTAAACACTAAGTCTTGCCAAGAGGCAGCAGAGGCTGGGCACTTCACATTTCTGTTTTCTCAGAGAGAACTTAGTGGAAGGTACAGATACACATTGTTGCATCGGACTGGTTAAATTCCAAGAGATTGCTGCTGAAAGATTCAGTTCAAGTTTCATGGTTTGAAGAATAAATGCTTTGAAAAACACGTGGCACACCTCAAAACTTCCTTTGTTACTCCTTTTCGACTCTCTCCTGCTGGGCTTTGCATATTCAAGGTTTCACACAAAAGCCAAATGCATATTGCTATGTGTTCAGGTCTTATAATTAAAAAGTGGGTTCAAATGATCCAACAGAGGAAGTCTTGGAAATAAATAATGCTGGCATCATTCACTTGGAAACCTTGGCAGTCAAGAGTAAGTTCTCTCACCTCAAGACCCCATTTCACATTTCTAATAACCTCCAGGAGGCAGTCTATTCCACTGGTTCTGAGGGTTTTATGATGATCGATTTTCCTGAGGTAATAACTGTGAGTTCAACTCAAACGCCGTGTTAGCATCCTCACTGCTGGACTGTTCTCGCTGCAGTCCCTTCCAGCTGGCTTTGTTCAGCCCCACATGTCCGAGCATTGTCTGGGACAGTCTTGTATTTGAAAACCTGGCCCATTCTGTAAATAAAGGCTCCACTAGGTAAGTCATAAAACCTTGAAAAAAAAAATAAGAGAAAAAAGTTACTAACATGTTTTGAATCTTTATGAGTACACCATCTATACAGTGTTAACCTTAAGTCCTATTCTAATATTACCTAAGTCTTAGTTTTCAAAAGATTCTAGTGTGTGCATATAATTTACATATTTTCTCTGAACAATCAATTTCTTAAGTAACTCAATGGAATGTTAAAGGTGAACTGATATATCAAATCTTTTCTGACTGTTCCTCTCAGCTACACAACCACATCCTTCTACTGAAGCAAATGTATCAACTCTCTGAGGATACCAGGGCATAACACAATTGAAGGGACAGTTCCCATGTGACGGCTGTAGGCTGAGAGGGGGGTCTCTTGCAGGACTGTGGTGATGAGGCCTGAATTGAAGTGGAGCTGGAGGTGGTTTACGGCTTTACCCCTCAATGATAGAGATCTGCACACCTGGTCACGATTACAATTGGTCATTGTATTTAATTCAGAATTTATAAAGTCGAAGCTTATAACAAGAATCAATCAGTCTAAAAATAACGGGAGATTAAAAAAAAAAATTGTTAAGGTAAACACCAAACATGTACCAGAGCCCTATTTTATAGACAACGCATATAACGGATCTCCCTTTATTCACAGACAGAAAAGGAAATGAGTAACTTCAGGACTGCTTGCATTGTTAGCACTCCATTGTACCTTATATCTGATGTAATACTACACTGTATCTTATAAAGAGTCAAAAGAAGCCTCCTAGAAAAAAGCTTATCAATCAAATATATATTGGGAACAAATCATACCTTACTAAAATTTTGATCTATTAAGGACAGGGAAAATATACATTCAAATTCTATCATTGATTTTGTAACAGTTTTTAAATTTCCTTCACATCCAAGTCTTCATTTGCAGCAAAAGACCATGTAAACCATAGACAACATAAAGGTTCCATTTAGCCAACATAAAAATCTCACTGGAATAAAGCAAATAACACGCACTTTTAATTAGGGAAGTCATACATGGTGTGATGGTTGAATTTTTTCTGAGTGTATGTAATTAAGGTATCTGAAAGAGTAATTATGATATCTACAATAAGGCTTTTTTTCAATGATCCATTCTCTCTGCACATATTAACAGAGTGAGAACCTACTATGTGCCAGGCACTGTTCTAGGGTGGCTGGAGATATAGCAGTGGATAAGACCAGATCCCTGCCCTCAAGGAGCTTAGGTTTGGGTGAGGAGAAAGAGATAACAAACAGAAAAATATTATTGCTGCAGTCAAAGAACACAGCAGCCAGCCCCACAATCCTGGGCCACGTTAAGCCAGCCGCCCCAAGCCCCATCTTTCCTATGTGTCATGGTTAAGTCATGAGCAGCTGAATTCTGTGCCCAAATGCAGAATCTTATCGTAGGGAAAATTCAGAAAAATGGTCAGGGCCCCTCAGATGTTCAGAATCTTGCTGAGCATTTGAGGTAAATATGCACGTGTGCCCAGGTGTTCCTTGGCTATTAAAGTAATTGCGCATGTGCACCCAGGTGTCCTGGGTTATGGACTTAAGTATAAAAAAGGATACTCTGATCCACCGCATACACACACCCCTGCCCCGGGGATGCCCTGGTGGGGCCACGGGGAGGCCACTACTGCTGCTGGAGGCTGTTGTTGCCGATGCCTGAAGAGGCCATTGCCACTGCTGCTGCTGCTACTGCTGAGAACTGAGCTCGTGTCATCTGCCAACGGCTCCCAGGATCTTTCCCAACTACCTAGCATGGACATCCATGTGAGGGGACTGGTGACCCAGTCTGTACAATGGGTTTGAAGGGTCTGTGAGCCCTAGCCCTGACAATACAAATGGAAACTTAGTGTAACTAAAATAATGAAACATTTTGGCTTTAGTTACGAATTGCCTAGCCATACACTTGGCATAGTCCTCTAGCAATACACTTATCGTCACAGGTCTTAGAGGATTCATCTTATTTGATTCCTTCCATTGTCCCAGCTGGTTGAGATCTTTGGGGATCCTGCCTCTAACATCCAACAAATCAGCTATCACTTCAGGCTGTATGTTAACCTAAAATCCTTTTAGGGCTTAAGTACCCGATAAATATGATTAGACTGGGGCCAAGGACACAGCCTCTAGGAGGGCAGAACTATTAATTAGTACCTTGAGCATAGCTGTTCAACCATTTGTTAATCTACCTAATTGTACTAGCCCCACATGCCTGTACCTTATCTTCACAGATTTCACAGGATGCCTAGTCAAATGCCTTACTCTTATCCAATATATATCTTCTTGTTCAACAAAACTAGTGTTCCCATCAAAGGAAATTAATTAAACATGACTTGTACTTACTGGCCCTATGGGGAGTAGTAATCACTGCTTATTGTAGTAGTTAAGAGGCTGGGATTTGATGTCAGAAAGACCTGGATTTGAAGTCCAATGGCAACACCTGTTAACTGTGTAAACTAGGCCAACTATTTGAAAAAGGGGTGTTATGGGGAGTCAGTAGATGTCAACTATCATCATTTATCTTATCCCATTCTAGATATGTCCAACACTGACAAGATCTATAGTTTGATATGAACAGTTTAAGGGATGCTTGTAAAAGTTCAACTTTTTAAACCTCACTTGCAAGTTCTCTTATTAAACAAGGGAGTAGTTTACTCAGGCAAAAAGACATTTACTTAAAATAGCTACAGTGAATTTACTACCCATTCGCCTATCTTCAATTCAATTCTCTTTTGCCCATTTTTTATCTATTCTTTTCCATCTGAAGATTATTCTACTTGATAATCAAAACAAAAAAGATCTATTTTTTAACTGTCTCACTATCCTCCCAAAAGAAAAACATCCCTTCTGCTAACTTCAGCATTCCCAGCCAGCCTGAGCGCTCTTGGAGATTCAGCATCCCTGCACACTTCAATAGGTCTGGGCCACATTCTTCTTCATCTTCTCTACCTATCCCTCTGCAGTTAAATCAGTCGCTACCAACTTTCTTCCATGTGAGGATTCTTTACAATTAAAATGTAAGGATTACGTTTCTGAATTTCTGACCCTATATCACGGTCTTTCTTTAACAGTATTGTAGTGGATTGAATTATGTTCCCCTAAAACTCACTGAAGCTTGAATTGTGTCCTCCAAGTTTTATGTATTAAGAACTTAGCCCTCACTGTGACTGTTAAGAGGATGGGAAATCCTTTATGGTCATTGGAAGGTGGAGCCTTGAAGAGGTGATTGGATTGTAGGACCATGCAGTAGTGAATGGATTAAAGATGGTGGTCAGGGGCGTGGTTCTGAGGGCTTTAAAAGAAGAAAGTCTTTCTCTTGCTCTGCTCTCTCTGCTTCTACCATCTTGCAATGTGAGACCCCTGGGACACTGTCGTAACCACCAGATGGAATTTGGACTCCCCAGCCCCAGAAACTGTAAGCAATAAATTTCATTTTCTTTATAAATCACCCAGTTTCGGGTATTCTGTTATAGCAACACAAAATGGACTATACAGGTATTATGCCACAGGACTGTGCTATCTTCTGAATTTCTGGAAACCTTATCTTATGAAGTTTGGATATACATACTCAACCTAATATTTGCTACTAACACCAGCTACCAAAATTATACTCTTTCCTCAATGCCTTGTTCAGTTACTTCTCCTCATTGCCCCCTACTTTACAGCCAAACCCTGACACACACAATCCTAGTCAATCCTTCCTTGCTCTTCTACAACAAGCTGCACCATCTTCACCACAGAACATTTCATTATGCTTTCTACTACAGTTACTGGTTCACTCAACAAATAGTTCTCAAGTGTATCCTACTTCCATGTGCGGTGCTAGGCTTCAAGGACGTACAACTGCAGGCAAGGCAAGGCTATGAGAGATATGTATTAGATGTTTTGGAGTTGGAGGAGGAGTGACGAACTCTTCCTGGAGAGTGGAGGGCGACTTCTGGAGATGGTGACATTTGAGCTGGGTCTTCAAGATAAAGCAGTTTATTAGGCAAGACGGGAAGGACTGGCAAGGCACAGAGAGTAAGGGAGCGTCATGGATTTGGGAGACACTGAAGCATCTCAAGTTGCTGTAGGTAAAGGAGAGGGAAGCTGGGCAGAGATGACTCAAGGCAGATTACAAGAGGCCTATATAGGATGCTGAAGACTTAGACTGAATCAACAGGCAGTGATAAAAGAGTCAAAAAAGGAAGCAGTAGTGAAAACTAGTTTTCATATTATGATATGCTCAGTCACCTTTTCATTTTAAAATGGCAGTCCCAGAACTCCGCAAAAGAAGCTCCATGTGTAATGTATTGCAAACACAAATAATTTTGCAAATAATGTATTTAGTTTTAGAAAAGAAACAAAAGCTATTGCCTGCTCTGCAAGATTATGATTTTTATGACCTATGATCAAATGAAAGTAAATTATAAGAGCCATAATAAAGGAAAACACAGACAAAATTTCTTAAGTTATTTTTAAAAACAGAAATGAATATAATTTTAATATTTTATATGAGGGTAATTCAAAAATTTTATGGAAAAATAGAATTAAAAGGTAATACAAATCTTTCCAAGAACCCTTTGAATTATTCTCATATTTTAAATATCTTTCTCTTCTTGACAAAATTAAAATAAGTGGCATTTCTAACTAGCTAAATCTAAATATGTATAGTTACCAATCTGGATGTTGGCAATAGATTCAGTCTGACGATCACAAAGTGGACTCACACCCAAACGATACTTTTTTTCTATATCACCTATAAATTAAAAAAAGAGACAGAATTAATAATATGGAATGCATCCATTGGTTAAATATATATATATATATATTCTTTTATTTTCTTTTGAGGCTGGTTGGTGCAGGGATCCAAATCCTTGACTTTGGTGTTATAATACTGTGCTCTAACCAATTGAGCTAACTGGAGAGCCTATTGGTTAAATGTATAATTAAAGCCTTCATCATACCTGTAAATTCTTTAGGAAAAACAGATTTAATCCTCATGAGAGGACAGTGTCTTGATTAGTTCTTTTTTAAATTTTTAAGTTATTCACTCATAGAAAAGACTACCAATCTGATATCTTTATTTACATGAAGGAAGTAGAAAATATTTACTAGGTGGTACCCCAAGACTGTAATTCTGTCAGCATTTTAATTTACAACTTAGATTTTTTAAAAGAAGGTAAGTTCAATGAAGGCCCTTAGATTCTGGCTTTAAATCACAAGACAATGTCTTACATGTTCATATGGCCATGCCCTCTGACAAGACAAGAATGAAGCAAGTTCATGGAAATCTTTCTGTACAGTAAAATTTCCAGCCTGATCTATGTATATTCATAAATGCATATATACATGTGTTCTACTAATTTTCAAAACAGATGCTTAGTTCGTACGTTACTGATTATATGTACATCTACTGTGAATTGTCACTAAAAATATCAAGCACCTTACTGCTAAACTCATAAGTGGTTGTGTTTTTATATTGTTCTTATGATGCTAACAAATAAACTGAATAGATTATTACTCAATATTGTAACTTGCCTTGATGAAAGAATTCCTCTGTTACTTTTTCACTCCACTGCTTGCTTAATTCCCAGGTCCGACATGGGTTACAAATATCAGCACATTTCAAAGCCATCTAGCAAACAAAATATTAAAATTTTTCTAAGAAAAAAAAAGTAAAATCTGAATTGTACTAAGTTTAAATAATACTCTAATAGTGGAAAAAAGAACACTTAAAAAAAAGAGAATACATATTGCAACAAATACTCATTGTCTTTTATATTAATTTTATGATGATCTACCCATTGCTTTTTGCAGAAATGCTGATGAAGAGGCTGTAAGACTGCTAATCTAATTATACATGCTTGCTAATACCAAGGAGCCAAGCACAAGGACTGGATGAACCATAAAATATAAACAAATAAGCTAGAAATAAATCATTTCTCTCTCCCATTTTTTATATGTGAGAATTTATTAGAACAGAACGCTGTTTGTTGATTTACATCCTAAATCTTGCAGAAATTGTTTTCATCAGAAATCTTGAGTATGAAAACTACAAAAGCAATGGTGCCTTCACAGGTAGCAGATCCACCAGTGATCTCCTTCAGGAAACCGTGTGTGCTAATTGAAGGAAACACCTCACCTTTCCCTCAGGATTTAACCAATCTGAAAAACTATACTGGAATATTTCATTTTTATTCTAATACTCACATGATTTACCCTAGAAATAGAATCTTTCCAAGCCCCATTTTACCTGTAAAACCAAATGCCTATGTCTGGTGTCTTCTAGGCATAAGTCACCTCTATCCAAATGGGACCTAAATAATGACAGATATTCATTCTGGCGACTGATGTCTGTGGCTAGTATCAAAGCACCTATCTGGGTCTCCATTTGTTGCCTGGAATTAGAGAAATATAAAGAGAAAATGTTAGGCTTTCTATTAAATAATTACTTCTTGACTTTTTTTCTTAACCTTAATACTTGAAAAGCTTTATACAGCCCTAAGATATTCTAACTGCCATTCAACTTAAAATTTATCACAAAAAAAAAGAAGTTAAAAAAATGCATCAAAAAACCATTAAAATAGGGCCAATCCCGTGGCGCACTTGGGAGAGTGCGGCGCAGGGAGCGCAGCAGCGCTCCCGCCGCAGGTTCGGATCCTATATAGGGATGACCAGTGCACTCACTGGCTGAGCGTGGTGCAGACGGTCACAAAAAAAGACAAAAAAAGACAAAAAAAAAAAAAAAAAAAAAAAAACCCATTAAAATAATCAAAACTAAAACCAAGAGAGTTTGTGGAAAAATGCCAATATGCAAACATTTCAAAAGGAGTGCATTAATTTTGCCAGCCAAGGTGGAACTATTTGCTTTAAAAAAAAAAATCGATAAACATTGGTATGTTGTTTGAGAAAATTCTTTACTGGAAAATTCTTGTGGTGAGGGTAAATAACTTTGGTTTCTTTTTTAGTTTCTAAGATCTGAAAGGCAGAAGATTCAAATGGAGAGAATAAAAGCCCATTCAACTGACTCCTACAGACATTCTGACTAAGATGTCTGATGACATTCCACTAAACAATTTAATAAAAGTTAGATTCAACTGTATTTTCAGGGTTAAACTCAAGAACTAATCAGTCATCTGTATATGAATATCCAAATTCTCTGGAAGGAAAAATGTAACCTGTTAGTACAAATAGCAAATACACTATATCATTTTAAAAACTGCCTCCAGTCAAACAACAAGAGAAATGCACTTTAAAAAAAAATTCCTGCCTTTTGTTTTAATGGGCTGTAGCAAATGCTATCTCTGTATAATGATCAGTAAAAAGCGGTAAACAGATTAAAAGCCTCACAAATGAAGACCCTAAATGAAGAAAACATAAAAGAATATTAAATAAAATTCTAAACGAAGAAAAACTAAAAGAATGCTATTAAGTAGTATTCCTTATTTTAGTTTTTATTTTCATTAAATCTGAGAATTCAACAGGGTTAATCATCAAATACAAAACATGATTAAAAGGGAATAATGAGGCAAACATTTTAATCCGCCTTAATAAAAAAACCCCATAATTTCTATACACAAACACTGTACGGTTTAAGCTATTTTTATATTTTGTACTGCGGCAAGAAATGATTTTACTTACAAGAAATACTGTCATATTCCAAATGGTATCAATGAATAAAGATTTTTAAAAATAAAAAATAAAGTCCAGCTTTTTTCTTATGGTTGTTACAAGAAACACTCATTTTTTTATACAGTTGTTTTAAATTAAGAAAGGGAAAGGATAGAACAGTGAATAATATGTAAATTTTAATACCCAAATGTATTTTCGTGTCTCACCATTTTGCTTGACTTGGATGGTTTACATCCACTTCCTTGGTTTTCTGAGGGCATCTTCTCTCAGTGCAGCATTAGCAGCAAAAGCTTTTGTTTGTGGACCACACTGAGGCAGTGATGTGAGGTTTTTGTTAACCTCTACCATCATCTTGGGCTTATTTAAATAAATGCTTTTTATTAGGCTCTGAAATGGGCTGCTTAACATTAAATTTTTTTTTATAAAATATTAGTATTTTCTGTTGTTCTTTCTATTATTTTCTCCTGTAGCTCCAGAAGTGACTCCAGGACTATGCTATTGAACATATAAAACACACTCTTTACTTTCTTTATCAATTTTGAAAACTCCCTGACAGATTTTAATGAATCTATTTATTATACAGACTGTTTACTTTCCATCAAATTTACCTTTATACCTAGGCCTTAAGGTTTTATTCAGAGTATAAAGTGAAACTATGTAATACCTATGTATGTAAGTAAGTAGTAACCATGACTGAGCCACTGTGTATTTGGAGTGTATTCAAATCCATGAGATGGTCTTTCATAAAAATAAATATTCACTAAATTATTACTAAGTACTGTAGAACAGGTTTAAATTATTAAAATTTTAATTCAAACTTTAAAAAAAAGATATTTATCCATTAAATTTAACAAAAACTGTGGAACAACTGAACATAATAACAATTTTCAAAACTTCGTAAAATTACTTTGCCAACTTAATTTCCATAGTTGATAACAAATTAAATTTGTCTTAATCCAACCTACCTGCTTTCTAATGGCATATGTGAGAATAAACCAGATTCTCTCAATAAGCCCACAGCGGATCTCCAGTGGTGATTTTCCAGTACTGAGGTATTCTAGAAAAAAGTACGTTTCTGAGTTATTTAATAGTTAAGTCTCTTTCAGAATGTAAAGAATTATTTGTTAGTAATATTAATCTGGTTGAAATTCTAATATTGATTGAGAATTTGTTTTCATTCCTCATTTCTTCAAAACATGAAACATTTTCTAGAATGCAAAAACGTTCTATTTTGATGATAAAATTGCACTCACCTTGTATAAAGTTGCCAAGTAATGGTTAGTTTTAATAAGGAAAGGTTGATTAACACCTGGATGATCCAGATCATGAGTGGCAGCTGCAATTAAGCTCAGCAAGATATCCCAAGGAGTTACAGAATTGGCAAGCTAAAGTGTGACAAAGAACAATTAATCATAAACATTTATGAAACAAACCCAACACTATTATAATAGTTTTGAATTAGCAGCCAATGGTAGTGTTGACAGTCTCCTCCCCACTCCTATTGTTTTTATAGGTGGACTGCTTGTTAATGCCACCAAGCGCCTGCCAGGCGCTGGCCTCATGATGACACTGGGGTAGGCATAACTGACAGAATCCCTGCCCACACGGAGTTTACAGAGCTCATCCTTAGACTGTTTCATTTTTAACAAACTTAATTAAAATGGTAGCTAAAGCATAACCATTCTTTTTGAGAAATAATGGCTTCAAAATGACAAACACAGGTATGCACATTGTTATTATTACAGCCATTGCCAAACAGAAGACCTATAACTTGGGAGGTGTTTATCAACAAATTGATTATTGGATTTCAATAATATGATCTAAAAGGCAAGGTTATTCCCGTAGGCCTAATGTTTAAGGACACTGTTGAGTAGCCATGTGAGCAGAAGTCTAATAAAAGCCTTTCTCAATGGATAAATACATTCAGAACAATGGACACAATGTATTCATGTCAGAAAACACAATCTTGTAAACTAGCAGTTATAATTTTACTCTCAATAATCATTTCCAAACTTATTTGACACAATAAAAGAATCACAATAAATAAAATTTTCAGTGATAAAAAACTACCACCCTGATTGCTTTTCATAAATCACCCCTCATTTTCTGGCAAACTTCTACTTATCTTTTAAGTTCCAACTCCACTGACCCACCCTCCTTGTTCTCTGCTTCCAGCCCCTGCCCCAGCAAGGACTGATCTGTGTTCTACAGCACTTCACACGTCTTGTCACAATAACACTCATCAGAGCATGCTTTTCTTTAGATGTAAAAGAGGACAATGGTGGCTCCCTAAATTTTTATGATCTTTTGCCCTAACTGAAAAATTTTGAGCATACACCACCAATACAGGTATATTTACTTACAGATTATAATCTGTAATATTATATACTGAACTACATATGTTGCATATTGTAAAACAAAGATGAAAATTGAAAGTTTTAAAAATATGAGTTTAAAAAATATAGATTAAACTTTTATTATTTTCTTTCTATGCCAGAATGAATCATCTTTTTCTACACCCCTGTGCTAAGTTCATCTCAGTCAGAAAAATCACTGTCTGAGAGCTTGAATCTCCTGGAAAACTGTAAACTATCTACGGACAGAGAATGTGTATTATTTATTTTTGTAGGACATGCAAAAGCATCTTAAAAATAAAGGTTTTTAAAGCACTGCTTACAAATCAAGATGAACAGAAGGCATACAAAATGGAGCATACTGCATATAAAGCAACTTCTCTTCCTTGACATATAAATGAATGGGCATGGGTGTGTATATTTTATGAACATGTAATTTATTAAGCAATATGCAAAAGTTTTATATTCTTGTGATAACTAAAACACAGTGAAAGTGGCAGAAGAATAGACACAGACCATCCTGGGAGAATACAATAATCCATAATTAGACTTATTAGAAAAATGAATGTATGACTACATATGACATCAAACAATCTCAGGTAGGTTAAAGAGTTAACCATTAAAAACAGAAACATGAGAAGCAACTAAATTTTTAAAAATTTGTAGAGAGAAAAGTAAGTCTGAAAACACAAATACAAAAAAAGAAAAATTTGACTCTATAAAAATGTAACATTTCTCCTTGTAAAAATAAATCTTCATGAGTATTAAAACAAAGACGAGGAATTCAAGGACATTAATACAACTTTTTAAAGTGGATTTTAAAAAAGGCAAATGTTATTTCCATCCTGTGGTTATATCTGGTAAAACCCAGCAATAAAGAAGAGTTGTGTGAAGAAGAAATTGCAAGTCATTTAATATCTGTGGAGGTTGGACTGCAATTGCATCTGCAAAGTTATCAGGGCCTTTTTCAATAAAACCAAAAACTATTAAATAGTGAGCTTCCCTGTGTTCAACAAAAAACTTGTTTTCATTGTTTGCTATCATTATGCTGATTTCCCACTGTAATGGTTATTACAAGTGTCTAATTCATTTAATACAAGACTTCAATCAATTTCAGAATAATTTTAGCAGCTGTGATGTGGCAAAATGTGAAAAAATAACTAATAACTGAAATTAAAATGCAAACTAGGAAAAATATTTTGTAGGAAATGACAAAGACCTAGACACACATTTCCCCAAAGAGGAAATACAAGAAAAAAAAAAATCTAAGCTCAAAATTGACCCAAACAAGTAAATTAAAGTGAGAGTTTTTTCCCTGCTAAATTGCCAAATCAAAAATATATATCTAATAGCAGAAAGGAGGTAACTGAGATACTCTCTTTTTGAGGGTAAAAATAAATTGGTACTATCATAAAGAGAGTAGTTTAATGAGATAAAATATCCAGACTCTGGATTTATTATGTCAGTCCTTAGAACTTATTAAGAAAAGAACTTCCCACATACAAAAAGGAAAAGCACAGGGAGGGTATTTGTAGCATTAGCTTTAACATTAAAATCAGGCACAATCTAGAGATCTAAAAACAGAGAACTAATACGGTTAAAGTGAACCTACTCAATTAGAAAGACCGTACTGCAACATCCATTCCCTAACACAACTCATGTTTACTGAGCATCTGCAACGTGCCAGCACTATTCTAAGAGACAGGTGTATACATTAATGAATGGACAGACAAAAATTCCTGCCCTGGGGGGCTGACATTCTTATGGTTTCCACGTTAGGTTCCAGTATGTTCCATGACTGAGATTCCAGAGGTCAAAATTTACTTCTTATACACAGTTTTTGTCATCAGCAACTAGCATGTTGCTAGGTATATACTTGGTACATGAATAAAGGTTCATCCACAAGAAAAGAAACTCAACCATCATCAGTCTTGCTGGCCTCGAGAGGGACGTGGGGGCCAGGCTCTCATTTCAACTTTCAGGGACAAGTAAAGCAAGGTTTAAAGGGTCAGTAGGTTTGCTTATCTCTGGAACATGTATAAGTATAATTTTTATCCAGGCCTAGTTTAAATATAGTTATTCATTAATTTAAGCTCAAATGTAAACATGAGACCAAACATTAAAATAGGAAATGGAAAAATCACAACCTCCCCAGCTGACAACTACAAATGTTATTAGTGTCAATAAATCAAGAAAATATCAGGCTTAACTGGAACAAAATGCTTTATAATCTATACAAATTCAGCTTTGAGGACACAAAAAATAGATATTAAAATTAAAGATGATACATATACAGAGAGAAGGATCTGTTCTCTAAGTTCTCAGTATTTTCTTGGGCTTGGAATATTTCTTGTTTTCATTTACAGAAGAGTCCAAGAATTAGCTCTTAATATAAATCATAAGGTATAAAAATTGAAAACAAATTTCTCACTAAATACAAGTATATATATTGAAGCCTTTCTACTTACTACTCCCTCTGCACCTGGATTTTTCTATAGCTGACTCCTCAGTTATGCACTTTCACCTTAAGTGGTTTCTGACTACTCTACCTAAAGTTGCAAACTCTTGCCATCCACCCAGTCACTCTCCAGCACATTACTCTATTTTGGTTTCTTCATAGCAGTAATTACTGCAGTACAGATCAAAATTGTATTCATCTGTTTGTTTAATGATTGCCTCCCCTATTAGGATGTAAGCTTCACGAAGCCAGGGGCCTTTCCCACCTTGTTCACCACTACATTCCTAGCACTAGGACAGTGTCTGGCATGTAACAGATGCTCAATGAATGTGTACTAAGTTAATGACAACGCTCAATAATGGGACGCTATGTGAAGGCCCAGGAAGTAAAAGTGATACAAACTTAAAGTTTCCAATTTTTTACAATTCACTTCAAAAACTTTGACTCTGTTTTTATATCTTAACTATAATAAGGAAAAAGAGAGCTGCTTGCATCTTAAGGCTTAGTGGTTTGATCTGTATCCTTAATTGAAGCTTTGGCTAGAATTCACTGAGTATGTTAATGATGAAAAATGTTTAGAAGATACATAGGCAAAAAGTGTTTAAAATCACATTTGTATTCATTTTCATCACACGTCTCCCACACTGCTTGCCTGGCATTACCTGTTTCCTTGCCCCTGGCTGCTCCGGTTGGGTGTGGCCAGTGGGAAAAGCCTTCACTGACGAGTTAGGCCTCCTCTGCACCGCACAGACCCATCTCCCTCATTCCATTTACAAGACTGTATTGTATGGTGGTTACTTACAGTTTCTCCCACAAGATTCTCAAACAGAGGTTTCAGTCTTGGCCCCGAGTTTTTAATATATGTACTGCCGAAGCGAGCACGGGCCCCGAGTTTTTAAAAAATTTAACTAAAAATTGGGGCACTTGGGAGTATACTTTTGTCAAAATTATACACACAAAAATTACTCATTTTATTACTGCATTTAAGTTATATGACAATCAAGTTGACTTAAAAAAAATGATACATATACTAAAATAACTGAGGCCTTTTCACATATTCCACAATCCCTTTAAAAATCAGAAGACTGACGGAGGTCTCAAGTCAGCACCAACCGGCATGAACTGGTTTAGTCAGCTGCCTCACTCCTGATATCCAGCCAGAAGGAAGAGCCCAGAGGAGGTCTAGAGGTAGGCAGCCACCCAGCTAGAGGTAGGTGGCAGGCAGAAGCTCTAGGGAGAGGAAACATGCACGGGCAAACAGATGTGTATCTCAGCTCTGACTTCTCTCCTATACTTCAGACTCTTATCCAACTCTACTAGACTTCTCCATTTGGATGCTGCACGAATACATCTCACTCTGCACATCCAAAATGGAACGCTTCATCTCCATCAGCCCGACCCCCACACTCGCTCCTCTTTCTCCACTCCTCCTCTCACTGAACACTTCCACCTTCCACTGAACTGCCCAAACCAGTCTTCATCGACTCCTCCATTTCTTTCCCCCAGACACATTCAAACACCACACCCTGTTCATTCTAATTCCCAAGAGATCTTACAAACCATCCACTTCTCTCCCTCCCCAAGCCACCATGATCTCTGTCATGGAGCACTGAAATAGCTCCTGGCAAGTATTCATGCTTAGGGTCTTGTCCGATTCATTCTCACACCACAGCCAGGATAATTTTCTCAGTATCCCCATTCATTTGCTGGGCCAGACTGAGGCTGTCCCAGCCCTCATGCTGCTCATGTGGAACTCAGTGTAAATGCCAAACGCTGTCACTCATTGTTCAAGGTTTCAAGTGATTGGGGCCTTGCTTGGACTTCTCCAGCCTCTCTCTCAACAATCACCCCAACTCTGGTTGCTGAATTTACAAATATAGCCACATTTAGCAATTTGATCAAGCTAGATCTCATTCTTATGAAGGAAGCTTCTGGTTTTGAGTAAAGTCACTAGTGTAAGGAAAAGTATTTGAAAGTAAATCACAAGGAATTTTCTTAACGATTTTCACCTTATGTAAATGAACCCCTTACCTTAGGTTCTTTTAAGTAACAGTGCATGGCCTGAGTAACGTCTGCAGCATGGACTGCATTGTGGTAGGGATTTTGACTGTGGTAATCTTCTTGAATCATAACTGCATCAAAGAAAGAAGACCCCAATTTTATTGAAAATGGGACATATGTACATGTACGAAACTGTGATAATTATGAATTAACCATTCACACGCTTCATGTAGCTATCAGCTAAAATTTTCCAAATTCAGAGATACGATAATCACCTCACAACTAAAACATATACCCAAAGAATCAATACCAACCTGACTCCTACCTTGTTTGAAAATTTTTTCAATAAGAATGTATTCATGTCAAAATTGTAAAATAATTTTTTTTTCTTTTTCTGTTTTAAACTATGAATCTATCATGGAGCCAAACTCTTCTGACTTGTTTTAATTTAAAAAGTTTCTCAGTTTGATAAAAACAGTACAATTCACTCAACAAATATTTACTGCCAGGTACTGTTCTAGGTACTAGAAATTCAGCAGTACACAAAAGCTAGCAAAAATCTTTATGAAGCTAAAATAGTATAAACACTGGGCTTTATGAAAATGACACAATGTGTGCATCACGGTTTTGGATCTGGAATTAGGATCTGGAATCAGTACCAGGGGAGGGCTTTTGTTAATTCTGCCTTCTAGCTCAGTGCCTGTTGTGCTATCATGGAAGAGCAGCAGATTAGGATTAGGGGAGTCATGCCCCACCATCAATCCTGAACTATGGCCCCAATGGCATCACACTAATCCAGTGGTCTCTAAGGAATGTGAGCCTGCCCTAAGCTGGGGGAAATATAACCCACTAGCGTGGGAAAGAGCATTAGAATTCTGCATGTACTTTGATCCTGTCCTTTATGATAGCCTTTTCAAACACCCTTGTTAATATCTATTTTTGTATTTTATAATTTATATATTAGTACAGTGTTACAGGCATACTACTTATAAATAAATATGCATTAAAAAGTTTCTCAAAAGTCCTAGGTAATAAATATATCTTAGTTTGGTACTTAAGAGGAAAGAAAATGTTATCTTCTTGCTTTAAAAAAAAAAAAAAAGGGATAAGAAAGCATTCTCATACTGCTTAATTTTTTCTAAAATATTTCTTTACGTGGTGAAATACTGTAAATTTTTTCCTAGCAGATCAGTATCATGTAAATACTCTGCACATTTAAACATATTCAGAATAATCTTTAAAGTCTACTGTCAAGAGATTTCAAGGATCTGAAAAAAAAAGACACCTAAGGGCAATACACCTGATCTTTTAAAGTTTTAGCCTTCAAAAATTTAGAAAAGCACAGAAATTATGTCATCCTTGTCAACAAGCTGTGGCCAGTCTAAAAGACTGATTGCAAAATCATCCCAATTCTTCACTAGTCCCTGTATCTGTGGCTCTGAAACTTTGCAGCTTTTCCATTGAGAGGCACAGGTTCATTCTAGTCTGATTTGCTTTGGCTGACAGCACTCTGCAGACACGAAGATGGGCCAGTTCTGAGCCTGGGGCTCCAGAAGCCTATACACATCAGCTCTCTCTTGGAAATCTGCCACTGCTGTTCAAATAAGATCAGCTTACTGTAAAATAATAATTCTTTCTTTTTTATTTTTAATCTATTATGGTACCAAACTCCTCTGTCTCCTTTTAATTCTATATGAGACCACGTAGAGCCAACCTGGGTCAGGACCAGGGTCTCAGCTGAGGTCCCAGCCAAGGCCTGCTAAGCTCGCGTGCAGCTCACCTGTTGCTCACTGCAGGTACACAAACTAGCTCAGACAGGCCAGAAGAAGCATTCTATAGCCCCACAGATGCACAGCTAAATAAATGTGTGTTTTAAGCCACTAATTTTGGATTATTTGTTATAGAGCAATAACTAGCAAAATTTAAACAAGTTCTTATATAAATATTTTTACTGTTAAATTTAGAATCACTTACCTAAAAATCTACGAAGTTTCATCATATCTAAATGGAAGTACTCAATTAATCCATGAAGACTAAATAAATGAAAGGTTAAGCTTACTAGACTATTTCCTAAAAAGAAAGAAAAGATATTACATTAGTAGGAAATACAGCTAAAATGATTACATTGTGCTTTCAAACAAAAATTTCCAATATAAAATTTCCAATATGGAGAGCACTAATTCCTACTTTTTGTCTATCTAAATTTGCGTCTAATTTTACCAGTTATGAACTTCTTTAAATGTAACATCTTTGTTTTACTCTAAGAAAAAATGAATTTTTGTTGTTTCAGTTTTCCACAACCACAGAACTGAAAAATTAGCATTTTCAAATAGATTAATTTTTTAAAAAGACATTCAACTTTCCAAAGCACCTAAAATACGGCTGCACTTAACCTCTTCTCCTAACATCCCCTCTACCACCTTGCTTTAACTGAAGTGGGCCTGTCCCAGACAAGGCAAACTACCTTGGCTGCAACCTTATTAGGTGAAGGTTGTGTTCATTCTTATCCATATGGGGCTAGGAGAAGGGATCAGTGACCTTTTCCAGGTACTTAGGATCAAAACTCTGAACTCAACCACTTGCCTTTTCCATAGCTGCAACAGAAAACCTGAGAGTTGCTGGAGGGGGGGAAATCACAAAACTAGACAGAACTCTATCTCTACAAATTCATGGTCAACATTCCTCAGCAATATTATGTTTTTCTAGTGAAATGGTTCTTTCACTTTTTAAAATGCCTATTTTTCAACCTTTTCTACTCTTCTCAGACTTTCAACATACTCCCTTCCCATCCACCCCCCTCAATCTCCACGACCTCTTACTCCACAGAAAAAATACAAGCCCTCAGGTTTCCCTTTCTTTCAAAAGCCAGTCTGTCCACACCTCCTCAGAGAACTTCCTTGTTCCATCAGATACATCTACCCCCACCCAAATCAATCAGTCTCTCTCTTTTCTATGTTGTCCCAATAAGCATCGGCATTCAGACATGCTCTGGACTTTCCTATTTTTTGAAACAACAAAGAATCTCAACCTCTCTTGGCCCCTTGCCATGCCCCTGCACAGCCAAGTTTTCTGATAAGTTGCTACACACAATGGTCATCTTTGTCCTCAACTTCTGCTCCTTCACTGATGACTGCAGTCACACCACGTATACAAATAAAATTTGACACAACTACCATTTTTATAATATTTAGTTTTTCCTCCACTTTTTTATACCTTTTATTATATTTCTCAAAGTTTTGTAGACTTCTTCTAAAGGACACATATGCTGTATTATTTTAACAATCAAACAGACTGCATGTTTTAAAGGGGTCTGATCTCATAGATTACTGCCAACACTCAGAGAATAACAATAACATAAACACGATTCTAGTATTCTCTAAAGAAGTCTACGATTCCAAAGATGCCTAAACAATCATCAACAGAAGCCCATGGCTGAGGAAAAAGTAAATTAACTGGAGCAATATTTTCATGAGCAACATTAGAAAGGAAGTGACAGTCCAAAAGAGATTCTTTTTAAAAACTGCCTGACATATCACCTTCACATGGAAAGAAAAAAATTTCAAATTTTCTATTTTAAAGAAATGAAATGTTGAAATGCATTAAGTCCTGATAACACTCTATTGGCACAAACAAGAGTCCATGTAGTTTGGAACCATTGGTGAAGAAGTGAGTTATGTTTCTGTTATTGCTGCTGTAACGATCAACTTTTTTTGGCTGTATACACAGATATTTTACAATGTATATGTATATTTAGGATATATTCTGTATATTTAGGTTATCATAGGGTTCTCCCAAAACTATTTTCCAAACCTAACAAAACAAATTATTAATTTCTAGGGTCTAGAATAAGTTTTAAGAAAGCTATCATCTAATGGGAAAATACCCTCTTCTGGAATTCAGGCAAACTACAATAAGGGACACATGTACTGCCCATTCCCCCACCCCAACTAAAAACGTTAAAGGAGCCTGACAAAAACCAGTCTATTAAATTGTACTGCCCATATCAAATTGGAAAACTGCATGCAACATTATTTTCCCTTTCAGTTCACAAGACACCAACTGAGTATTTTAATACAAGTGAATAACAACACAAGTCAATGAAACATTTCAAAATGAGATGCTTAGTTGTGTTAAACAGAAAACAGGCACACAACTTTTTTTTTTAATGAAAATGTAAATAAACACTTTCTTGGAAGAGAAAAATGTATTTACAAAAAAGTTACCCTCATTAAAATATACCAAAGGATAGGACTGCCTAATGTGTAGTGGTGCTCAATAGTTTTCAGAAAGTAATTCTGGATGGGAGCTGGCAGGATTAGGCTATCACCACAACACAGGCCTGGCGACTAGTGTCCTCATGAACCAGGCAGCTTTCAGGGATAACAAGTCATATCTTGCTATCTAACTCTCATCCCCGTAAAAGGAACATCAAATGCATCCTACCAGACAATAACTAATTTCCTTCTTGGAGCAGACAAGCTGGGGGACTTCTGTCTTGGCATGAAGCACTGAGTTTTATCTCTTTACTCCTCCTTGTCCTCCCCCAACTATCTTCCGGGAAATACCAGAGTAAGAAATATAAGAAAGTACTGGATCAATAAGCAAGAATAAAAAACTGTACACTTGGATACCATGGAAATATATCTTCCAAAATTCATTTTGAGCTAAGCAGTTTTGAAAGGAAATCTGTTCTAATTACATAATGCAAGCAATTTTCTTCTGCCCATTTGCTCCCCAACAGTCTCTCTTCTTTTTTTTGTCTTTTTGTGACCGGTAAGGGGAACGCAACCCTTGGCTTGGTGTCGCCGGCACCGCGCTCAGCCAGTGAGCGCACCGGCCATCCCTATATAGGATCCGAACCCGCGCTGTGCACCCAAGCGCCGCACTCTCCCGAGTGCGCCACGGGGCCGGCCCCAGTCTCTCTTCAAGTAGAGAATTCTTACAACTTTCAGGTAGCTGTGTAGCTGAAGTATATATCGCCACCTGTAAAATCAAAGGTGGGTAGCTAACCATGGATGGCTTCTACTAACCCCTAATTACCTGCAATCAACCCTAAGAAGAAACTATTCAACCACCCTCTCCAAAGACTCAGTTCCAGGGGTGAGGCAATGAATGGAAAGGCAGAGTGCTCGGTTAACTAAGTAGACTGGTGGTCATTAATGCTATCCATGCTACACACTGTCACTGTCAAGATCACTTCACTTTCATCACCAAGCCCCCTGAATAGCAGGGTAGATACCTTTTAAAAGTAAAACTTATAGAAGAACAATCAACCATTTCAATGAGTGACAAGCATCCCAGTAGACTAATAATAGGCTATGAGCTGTTGGAGTTCATCTAAAGCTAAACCTTGAGGGTGATAGGGTGGCATTGTTTCATCTACATTTATCTTGAGATACCTAAAGAGATATTTTGTTGAGTTAGGAAATGGGGATTTCCCAGATTTAGAAGAAGGTGGGCCACCTGGTATTTCACGACCTGTACTTTCAAAAAGGAGAACGCCAAGGGGAAGGCCACTTTGTAAATATTAGCCTTTCCTGTGTCAATGGGCCAAGGTGGGGGCAAGGAGAGGCACAGAACACTTAAACTCCAAACAGCAAAGGGCAAGGAAAGATGGAAGAGAAAGAGAAAAGGAAAAGAACAGAAAGGCAGGGAAGTAAGAGGGTAGCTTTGCTGGCACAGGCAAACTTCACTGTCTTCACAGTTTTGCCTAGGATCAGTCTAATGTATCTTCTGTCAACAGTGCATAGACAAGCAGAAGGTATTTTTGCTAAGCACTGCCATGCAGCTTAGAGAGAGTAATGTAGTGATACTAAAAGAGCCACATTGGTCATCAAGATAAAAGTTGTATTTGTTTGTCCATTTTACATATTTTGCTTCTCCATGAAAAAAGCTTCATTCCAAAGTGAAATAAGAAAAAGAAGATGATTTCAAAGTACAGCAGAACCACATTTATTTCATCATTCTAAACAGTCAGAACTGACTTCTTCTCAACTGACTTCTTCTCAATGTACTTTCTACTCTGCTTCATTTTTTTAAAGGTATTTAGACAAAATGCACAAAAACTAGTTGAACTACATGTACCACCACGAATTAGGCCGAAAATTTCACCCTAAATAAAAGTGATTCCCAAAGGGAATCTTGCTCCTATTCCCAAGGAGATTAAAGAAACCCTCCCCCCAAAAACAAAACTAAAAATGACACCTCCCCCCCCCCAGGCAAAACTACACTCAGGAGGTGGTAAGCAGATCAGAATCAGTTGTGGGCATTTTTTTTTCCCTCAAATCATTCATACTCTCCGTAGATTCTAATAAGCCCTCTTAAAGAAGCTACAAGCTCTTCGCCTACCACCAAGGGCAAGCAGTGCCAGAGGGAACCATTGCTGCTGATCATCACATGCCACATCTCTCAAGTGTACAGAGAAAGAAAAGCCTGAGAACCACAGTGCTACAAGAGAGGCTGCCTCTCAAAAGACAGTGAATCCACTATGCATCGGGGGTTATCAAAACAGGAATATAATATCAGAAGGTGTCATTGTAAATGGCCACAATCTAAAAGAAGCCAAAAAAGAAAAATCAGAACATAATGAGATAATAATGTTCACTTTGGGTTATTAATAATGGCAGCACTGATTGCCAATCAGCAAAGTCATGATCATGATAATGACTTTTGATTACTGCTAACGGTAACAATCAAAACACAAAATTATGAGACTGATTCTCTAAGCTTTTAGAAAAGTCACTAAAAAAGGTACAAAACGTTGCTCACTCTGCCAGCAGAGGACTCATAACCTATGTAAATGAAAGCAACAACCCACCAGTGGCTGTACCATCAATGCAGTGATCTAGAGACTACATTAACTTGAGTAGGTCAAATTCTTCACTTACCATTTGTTAGTCTATCAAATAGAAAGATATCAAAATTCCAATTTCCAACTTTTTCCAGCATACACTGAAATGAAAACCAAACATTCCTACTGTAATTTAATTTCAATAACATTCTCTGTTTTGAAGATAGTCCATAGAGAAGTTAATGAAAATGGACAGCGATCGATTTACTTTAAGAAGTACCAAATATTATTCTCCTTTTAATAATGACTTTTCCAATTGGCTCCAAAAAATGTCCAAAGGAATAAACTTCTTTTGAAAAATTAATATTTTTTGTTTTTCAATTAGTGAATACACAGGTAAGGTTAGTGTTTCTTTCACCTTATTTGTATAGTTCCACAAACCCTCAAGAATTCTAATATAATTTAACATCGTAGAAGTGTAGTTCATATGTTGCATGGTCTAGAAACTAGATTTTAACAATCTAGTAAAAATAAGTTATAATAGCTACTGAGTACTAGTATACTCCAGGTACTGTTATAAATATCTTACTTACTTTTTTACTACTTATACTAACACTATCAAGTAGGCATTGTTTTCAATCCTCATCTACCAGATGGGGAAAACAGGCAAAAAGCAACTAACTTGCTCAGATAGAAAGTGATAGAGCTGGGATTGTAAGTCAGGCAGTCTGATTCTGAAACCCAGGCACCTGACACTGATACTGTACCACGCTTAAACTGTCACTCCTTTTTTTTAAAAAAAGCTTCCAATTTAAGGGATATTTTTTTGTACTCTTTACATATCTTTATAAAATAATTGATAGAATTTACTGCTTTAACTTTTAGAATAATGTGTACTTCAGTCAAGCAAATAAATACACAAAGACCCTAAAAACCAAATATTTTTACAGTACATTTTCTTAACCTGAACATTTTGGAGACTTTTTCAGAAAAAACTTTTATTTTACATCCAAAAGATCATTATTTGTATACATTTATGAATAAATTGATAAGCAACACCAAGATACTACTATTAGAGATTATCATAGTACTAATGACCAATGATAGATCAATATTTTCATTCTAAAAAGCAGAACTTTGTAAACTTTTTAAAATTTAAAGAAAGCATGAATACTTTCCACTGATTTCTTTTATCAAATAGGGCAGCAAACTTTTTCACCTTAATGTAATTGTAAAGAAGGTACCCCAGCCCCATCTACACAAACATACAAAATCTGGCCTGTAAATATTGTCAAAGGATAATTTTAAAATAAATTAAAAACTTAAGGTTCTTTAAAATCCTCATATGGTCAAAAACAAGTTTTTAAACTCAACCTTCATTAATACATTTCTTTTAAAGTATACAAAGATGAAGTAAATGATGCTCACAATAACTAGGTTTAAGTAACATACGTCTAAGTCCTCAAAATCTTTCTTTGATGCAACAGACTATGAAAACTCATTGACTGAAAGTCATGAGCTGTAACTAACTTCCTGTGCTGGGTTTACCTCCAATCAGCAGGGTAAGTGCAAACAAGTCCTCTGTGTTCTCTAAGCCTTAGTTTCCTTACAGATAGAATACAGACATTGGATCAGGTAATCTCTAATATTCTTCCCAAAATTAAGATTCTTGTGATTTTACAGTTTAATGTTTTATTGACCTACTTGTCACTTAATGTTATAATGATAACATTTTCACACTTTAGTTATTCCAGAAATTTCCCTTGCTCTGTAATACCTATGTAAAAGAAATAGTTGCTCTAAAGAAAAAAATTAAAAACCTGAAAAATGGGCTCAATTGCTTTACAGATGAGGGGAAAAAAGAGGGGCTCTATAAATCAGTACTGTATGGGGAAAAAGGGCTTCAGTAAACTTATCAAAAAATTAATGTTTTCTTGAAAAAGCTATACACACCTTGGCTTGTCCATTATAATCATCATCTAAAATATTTAGAGAATTTGAAACGGTAGTACCACGAAAAAAGCGTGAAGATCTAAGATACCGCTGGAAACTTAGTAACCGTCTGATATTCCTTGCAGAGACAGACACTTCAATTTCAGATTGAGCTGAAATAAAAGGAGTAAAAGGTGAGTACAGCAGTCAAACTTATGATCGTGCGTGCTTTCTTTGCAGTTATGTACAAGTATTTTTTAAAATGCATTAATCACTTAACCACATTTCTAGGAGAAAAGAGGTACTTTATTTCTATTTTCAGCTGAAGAACTAAGAATGAAGGAGTGAATGGCTAATGCTGACGGCATCTGGAAAGCTAATGAAGAGTGTGGCAGTTTTTTTCACTTCCAAGAACTATCACCTCTCACTCTATCACTCCAATACACTATATAAATGTGGAGCAGGAACACGAAACATCTAGTTTTAAACTATTTGAAAAGCCAGGTCCCAAGTTACATATGGAATTTTCAAATCCTAATAAGGTACCATTTTTAATATTTGCTTAAGATACTTTTATTTAGAGGAAAAGGAAATGAAATGGAGGAAAAGTGGCTTATATAAGAGTTCTAAAGGAGAGGGATAAAAGTTCTGTAACGGTGAAAAACTCTAGAAAAGATGTGGTTCTACAGTGGAGACTGATAAGCTCCCTTTCAGTGAACTTAACAGCCATTTTTTCCCTCTAGTGTTAGAATAAACCACAGTTTCTTTGAGCACCAGATGAAATAACAGACTTGGTTTAAAAGCTATCTTGTAGGAAACATAAATTTATCATTAAGTTTTAGAATCAAACTAAATTCAGTAAAATGTTCACAATATAAAACACATGAAAATTAAGACTAAGGATCAACAAATCATCATCTGTCTTTTTCTATTAATTAGAATCTACCAGGTGGAATGACAGGGAATGCCATTCTCTCTTGTGTGTCCACTCACTCACTCCTCAGTTAGCCTCTACTGCCTTGTGTTTCCTTTTCTCTAAAATAATAGCAATAATATCTAATCCAAAGAGTGCTGGATTAAATCAGATAATTTATACACAAGGCAGATGCACAGCAGGTACTAAATAAATGGTAGCAGTATGGACAGTAATAAAATTGATATTAATCCGTCTACTTGGAGGAACGCTTCAAGGTAATTATCCTAAATTCCAAATGTGCTCATGTAGCTCTAAATAAAAACATTCAGTAGCTCCTCATCATCTGATGGAGTTTGGATGTGTTGTCCGCTCCAAAACTCATGTGGAAATTTGATCCCCAATGTGGCAGTGTTGGAAACTGATTGGGTCATGGGGGCAGATCCCTCATGAATGGATTAATACTCACCCTGGGGGGAGGGGGGATTAATGAGTGACTTCTCGCTCTATTAGTTCCCACGAGAGTTCGTTGCTTTAAAAGACCCTAGCACCTTCTCTCTCTCTCTCTCTTGCTTCCTCTCTCTTACTCCCTCTCGCCATGTGATCTGCTTGTACCCGCTGGCTGCCTGCTGCTTTTCTGCCATGAGTAGAAGCAGCCTGAGGCCCGTGCTAGATGCAACCGTCCCAGAATCATAAGCCAAATAAACCTCTTTCCTTTATAAATTACCCTGTCTCAGGTATTTCTGTTATAGCAACACAAAACGAACTAAAACATCATCTTAATATGAATTCCATCTCATTAGCCAGGAAGAGAAGGCTACATGTTTTAGGTTCTCACTCTCTCCAGACTCAACTCAGGAGTCACCTTCCCTGAGAAGCACATCTTAATACACACTCCTCCCATCTTGAAGAGGTAGAAGGCACCTCCTCCAGCTTCCCAAAGTTACCTGAACATTCATCTAGTACTTCTGACAATGTATTATAATTGCTCATTTATCTGTCTCCTTCAACAAATGATGAGTTTCAATACAGGCGTGCACTACTGTTTTCATCTCTGCAGTCCAAAGCCGAACAACAGTGCCAAGTATACAGTAGGTAATTATAAAATATGTTGAATAAATGCATACCGTTTTTGAAATATCTGATGAGTTCTGAGGTTCCCATACACCCAAATAAAACACTGTTATATGTTTACTTCTCCCATTTTTTCATTCCAGTGAGTCTAAAATACAAAGTTATCTAAAACAATTGAGGAGTTAAATTTCTGATCTTTATCAATGTAACTTACATAAAAAGGGCTAGAACCAAAATGGTAAATCTATTAATATCAAGTGATTATGCTTAAACTAGAATTAGTCTGTTTGAGAAAGTGAGAGCAAACTAAATTCTGTGAAAGCAATGTTCCAAGTACTTTGTAAAAATATCTCATTTAGTCATCAACAACCTCAAAAAACAAGTATTATTGTCCCCCACTTTATACATGAGAACACTGAACATACAACAAATCAAGTAATTAGCCCAAGATCATATAGCCAATATAAGGTGACACCTGTATTTTAAAATACCAGATCTATATACAAAGCCTGTATCTACACGATTACTCTTATGTTTTTTTTAAAAAGTATATCTCTAGTATTGTTCATTTGCTTTTTATTACACAAATTCTATGTACACAATTATTCAAAATAGTCCTTACTTCAGAGGAAGGTATGTACAAAAAGAAACACAGAAGTAAAAAAAGCTAATCCACAGGACTATGAGTATATAATGTGACCCTTCCAATCTTATTACTAGAAAGGAGTAGATCTGGAATGCACAGAGTGGAATGACACGAATATATGGGCAGGAGATAAGATCTAATTCATATAATACTAGCACCATCATCTCTGCGTTTATAAGGCACTTCACAGTTTTACAAAAGCATGTTCACATCCACTAGCCCATTTAGTAATTGCTACAAGCTTGTGAAGATGGACAAAATAATCATCCTCATTTTACAAATATAACGTTAGAACCAAGGTAGAAATGTAAAACAATGAACGCATTAGAGCGAAGTCACTTAGAAAACTTCCAGAAAATGTTGCAGAATACATGTAATCTATTCATTATGGAAAAGTAACCTGAACAATAGTTCAAGGTCATGAGTACAACTGAATGAGCACTCCATTTGATTTATCTTAAATTATACACAAAAGGTAACAATTTTATAACTAGCAATTACGCTGCGTTGTGTGTGTGTGCACGCACACATGTACTAATGGTAGGGTCACTGCTTTCAAATTATATGTCCAAACTAATGCATCCTTAAAGTAAATTTGAGAATCTACCCTCATTTCCTCAAACAGGCTAATTCAATTTTAAGCACAATCACCTGACATTAATAATTTTACCATTTTGGGTCTAGTCCTTTTTATGTAATTTTTTCCTTTCATTCTAATTCCCACTTTCAGTTAACGTTTAGCTCTAAAAATAAAATATTTATCTATTGCAATCTCCCACACAAAGTCCCCAAAATAAACTAGTCTCATTTGAGGGGAAAACCTCAACAATTCAATCCACTGTACTTAAGTCCCTATATCAGGAGTCCCTGTATCACATTCACGCTGTCAATGGTTAAGTCAACGAGCACTGTCTGGGAGCCAGGGTCCTATCCATGAAATCATGGTTATATCCTCCCCTGCTAACTCCTATTTTCTGGATGACTTCTGGACAAGTCACAACCTCCTGATATCTCACTTTCCTTAACTGAAAAAAACTAATCATAATTCATGCCTTTTTCCTATTTCACAAGGCACAGAAGTTAGGACTCATTATCAAGAGCTCTGTTTTGAGCATATTAAACTGAGAATGAATATTAGACATTGACTCAAGGAGAAATGCTCACTCGTTACAGGAGCCCAATGCCTTCCAGTGAAGACTAATCTCATAAATACACCTACACAAAAGAATAAAAAACAGACCTTCACATAATGATACAGAACCAGCTTAACATTTACTGATTATTTTACAGACAAACTAAGAAAGGACAGAGAACTTGTCTAGATGAATCAGCAGATCATTCAGAGAAGTGTTCTCTTCACCTAGAGGGTCTTAGGGCCTCATATAGGAAGACTATACCTAACAAGATTGCATTCTGGAAAGGACTGAAAATCCCATGAAACCTTGCAAAAGAAGTCAACTGAAACTAACTCAAAGCTCTGTCTAAGACTCAATATAGAACCAGAACTTGGGGGGATATCTGGTTAGATTTTTTCATTAATCTAATATTTGAATAAGTAATGCATTCACGTTTCAAAAATATAAAGGAAGAAAATGGAAGAATGAAATATACTAAATATGCTTATATATCTACTACTTGACTTGTCACCTTTAGATACCATCCTTTAATGTTCAGTGAATTACACACAAGGATGTCACTCTATATCCCATCTTCCTTCCTCCTTTTTCTCTCATATTGTTAGGTACCAGAGCATATTTTTTTATTCCCTTTTATTCTAAAGGGAATAAAAAAAGGGAAGTGGGGACTTCCATTTTAGGTTTAGCTCTAAAAATTATATATGTTCAATACTGCAAGGCCTTTTACCTTGGTTTCCTCAGTTATATTTTGTTTGCTCATGTTCATCCTCTAGCAGTTTCCGTAAGAAGAGCTCATAAAAACAATATTATCTCACAGCAATATATTTCACACACAATAAATATATCTTGAATGCTCAAAACTTTCTTTTAGTAGTCTTGGTACCTGAAAGAACAGCTTGAATGAATATAAAATTCTTGGTTCTCATTTCCCTCCTTGAGTTTATTTGAAGGTATTAGTTCATTGTCTTCTAGCATTGATATTTGCAAAATCTGAGGCAAGTCTGTGAATTTCCCCCTTATTAGTGACTGGGTCTTTTGTATGTCCACCCACAGAATTCTCTCTTTACCTTTAAAGTACAATGACTTTACTAAGATGTATCTCAGAACTAACCATTCTGTGTCATTTTTCCCTGGTATGTGGTGTGCTCTTTCAATGTGCACACATAAATCTTGTTATTTCTGATGAGTTTTCTTGAATTATCTCTAAATATTCACTCTTTTCTACTCTTTCACCCTTACTATTCAGAGACTCTAAACTGTCTGTTGAAATACCTTTGCCTGTCTTCTGTATCTCACTTTCTCTCTAATCTTTTAACTATTTATTTGCTTTGTTTTGCTTGCTTTGCTCACTTCTATCCACTATACCCATTACTGTGTTTAGTGGAGATTCAATCTTGTGCTCTTGCCAAATCTGTCTTCATTTCTGTGATATGTGAGAAATTTTGCTTTTCTTATTTTCTGATTCTGAATGTACATGTTTCAGCTTCTTCTATTGTCTTATCTTCTCTTACCCGAGTTCTTGATTTAGTGCTGTATGGTGAAGGTATTGCTTCATTTAGTTTTTTACGTGAGTGGTAGAAAATTTAGTCACAATTTCATCAGTTCTACGGCAACACTTTTCTATTAACGACTCTTCTATCATTAAGTTCTCCTGCTCTCTTTTACTTGCTTAATTAAATTATCTGATGTGCCCGTTTCATTTTTTTAAAAGAGTCATTACTGAGTGCGCTGAATTTTCCCGATTAACTCTTTGCACCAAGTTCTTTTTTTTTTAATCTGCACACTTATGTTTATTGAAGCACTATTCACAATACCCAAAATATGGAATCAACCCAAATGTCCATCGATGGATGAATGGATAAATAAAATGTGATATATTTACACAGTGAAATACTATTCAGCTGGTAGGGGCGGATGATAAAATTCTGTCATTTGTAGCAATATGGATGAGCCAGAGAACATTATGTTAAGTTAAATAAGCTGGGCACAGAAAGACAAATACTACATGATCTCACTCACATGCAGACTCTAAAAAAAGTAAATCTCGTAGAAGTAGAGAGTAGAATAGTGGTTATTAGAAACCTAGGATGATAGGCAGAGGCAAGGAGAAAAAACAGGAAGAGGTGGCTCAATAGGTACAAAGTTACAGTTAGATAGGACAAATAAATCATAGTGTTCCATTATACAGTAAGGTGACTATGATTAACAAAAATATATTGTATATTTCAAAATAGCTGAAGAGAGGATTCTGAATGTTCTCACCACAAAGAAGTGATAAATGTTTGATGTGATGGATATGCTAATTACCCTAATTTGATTATTACACATTGTACGTATGTATTGAAACATCACACCCTACCCCATAAATATATACAATTTATATGTGTAAATTAAACAAATAAATACATTTAAAAAACTATTACTTTCCTTGCTCAATGCTCTGAAGAAAGAATTTTATCATACTGTACTTCTGCAGTGGAATTTCTCCTTTAGAAAAGTTAAGTGGTTTCAATGCAATGACTCACCTAGGCCACAATTTCCTGAATGTTATTAAAAATTAAAGATTTGGAGAGGGGTTAGCAAGAAATTTGTTTATGAACACAAAGAATGATTGATTATTTTTTATAATGATAAATATGCTAATTATCCTGATTTGATCATATATTGGATATAATTATTGATAGTCAACTCTGTACCCCACAAATATGTATAATCAATTATGTTTCAGGGGAAAAAAATTATGGCATCAGCACACTCCTGCCTTTTCTAAAAAATTAAGCTTGTAAGAATGCAGTCTTCTAAGAAACACTGACTAACTACAATGCACCAAGTTTTTAATGGGAATGTACAGAAGGTATTGGGAGAGGGCAGAAGAGCTTTCTGAGCTTCACTATCCAAACAGCTCTCTCCTCTCTGCTAAAGAGACAGACTGCTTCTTACAAACATGCCTTTGCTGTTTCTCTAAACCAAATTGGGCTCAGGGGGACTACACCTAGATCCTAGACCAGATGTGGCAAGTGAATATTTAGCTTTGTACTTCTGGGTGAACCCCCACCCTGTCACATTTTTTAAAAAATTATTGACTGCTTTGTGGCCTACCATATTGTTTATTCTTGAGAATAACGTGTGCACTTGAAAAGGAATATGTATTCTGCTCTTGGGTAGAATGTTCTATATATGTCTTTTAACTCTAATTGGATTATAGTATTGTTCAAGTCATCTATCTTCTTATTAATATTCTATCTGATTGTTCTATCCATTATTGAATGTAGGGTATTAAGGTTTCCATTATTATAGAATTGCTTTTTTCTTTCTTCAATTCTGTCAATTTTTGCCTCATATATTTTGGAGATCTATTGCTATGTTTGTATGTATTCGTAATTGTTATATCTTGCTGGACTGAAACTTTTTAAATCTTCTTTATCTCTCGTAACCTCTTTTTACTTAAAGTCTATTTTGTCTGACAATAATATTGCTGCCCTGGATTTCTTCTGGTTACTATTGCATGATATATCCTTTCCCATGCTTTTACTTTCAACCTCTTTGTGTCCTTATATCTAAAGTGAATCTCTTCTATATAGCATACAGATGAACTGTGTTTTTTCTTTATCCAATCTGCCAATCTTTGTCCACGTTTTCCTTCAGCTCATTGAACATATTCAAGATAGCTAATTTAACGTCTTTGACTAGTAACTCCAATATGTGGACCTCCTCAGGTATAATTTCTATCAAATTCTTTCTTTCTTCTGGGCTGTATTTTCCTGTTTCTTTTCATGTTTTGTAGTTTTTTTGCTGAGAACTAGGCGTTCTGAGTCTTATACTGGGGCAGCTCTGGAAATCTAATTCTTTCACTTCCTCATGAATGCTTTTTACTTCTTGTAGGCCAAAGCCATCCATTTTATGACTATTCCAAACTATTTTTACCTTTGCTTGTCTACTTGCCTTCGTCTATTACTTGTGTGTGGTCACTGAAGTTTCTGTTCCAGTAATGCTATGGTCAGCCAGTGACCTGACACAGATTTCCTTAAAAGTCTGGCTACAAAAAGGGGGTGGGTGGGAAGAGGTACTATTTCTTTAAATCTCCTGATAGATGCCACTAGGGGAAGCCACTGCAGCCCAAAGGGCTGAAACCAAGGAAAAAATCTGCACCAGTCCCCTCAGGGATCCACCAGCATGACTAAAACAAGAGTCTCCAACTCTGTAGAGAACAAGGTCCCCACTTCCTGCACTGGCTGAATTCAGCCAGACACTCCAGAAATGTGGGCCACTATGGAAGACGGTCACTGGTTCACCCATGCTGCCTTCTTACCAAAGAACAACAGCCTCTCCCTTCATCAAGCACTCTCCTGGTTGTTGTCAGTCCTGAAATAGTTGATTCTGCTTATTTTTCCCAGTTTAGTGGTTGTTTCAGTGGAAAGATCAGCACCTAGAGCTTTTTATTGTATCATTTTGAGCAACATTCACTCCTTTTCCTCTATAAGATGTATTTTTTCTGATCCTTTCTGGGACTAGCCACCCCAATCCCTCTCTTCTGCTCGGCTTAGGTTTGAGAATGGGGGAAAGTTGCATGGGAGGGCTTAGCTGTCTAGAAACAACCACTATTAACATCCTAGCACTCTAGATATTTTTCTACAAATTATTTCCTATATGTATATGTGCACATATATTTTTCTTTCATCCAAGAAAATTCACAGTATTTTTTTTTCACTTAAGAATTCATGGACATGTTGTCACGTCAACAAACATGAGAGTACTTCAAAAAGTTCATGGAAAAATAGGATTAAAAGATAATACAAATCTTTCCATGAACTTTTTGAAGTACTCTTGTACACTTATATGTGGCATTTTTACTAGCCATGTATTATTCTAAGGCATAAAATTATGCCGTTATATTGTTTCTAACTTCAATTTTCATTACAAACAATTCTGAAATAAACATCCTTATAACTAAACCTTTGTACACAGCCTAACTGATTCCTTTAGAATAAATCCTCAGAAGTAGAAAAAGTAATAGGAGCACATTTCAATGGTGTCTAAAACACACACCAAACTGGAAAATAAATTTTCTAAAAGAACATTAGAGAGATTTCCAGAACTGTCCTAGAATAGCTTCTAAAATCTGATTTAAGAAAAGGGATCAGGTACTATAAATCAGGGATAAAACATAATGAGATCGTTTTAAGAATATTGGAAATTTGTAAGTTCTTCACATTTGCTTCCTGCACTTCCCTCACCACACACACACACACACACACACACACAGAGTTTCCCTGTAGTGATGAGAAGTAAAATTCTTATACTGAAAAAGCGTATAGACTTATTTTCTGGGGCAACAAAGAAGGGGAAAGCTGGGAGGCTGCACCAAGCTTTTCTGTCAGTCTGGATAGAGAGAAACCTGAGTGAAACAAGCAAACAGAGGCCACCACAGAGAGGAAAGGATGTCAAGCTGAATAATTAATATCATTTAGGAATATATAAAAGAGGATACATGAGGAACTGGGAATAGGAAAGAGTGACTATGAGAATTTACCTAGCACTTTCATTCAGACAATTACTAAAAAGCTCACCCACTGGCCTGGCCTTGTTACACAAAATCTGACCCTATTACCAATATTCTCATGAGCTCATTCTGTAACATGAGACAAGTCATTATTTATTTCACAGCATAATAAACAATAGATTAAACTTGTCTTTATTAAAGCTCAGCTTCCATCAAGCTTGGACTATTTATTTTAAGTCCCAGGCTTGTTCTAGTTTACATGGTTACCTACATTCCAGTCCAGCTTAGAAAGCCAACAGGGCTCAGTGAATTAATCAAGTTACTATTAAAGAGCAGTTGGCTCTGCTGGTTCTCTTCTAAAATATCACATTACCTCACTATGTGACTGTGAGCAAACTAACCAGCCTCCACCAAAACCAAATGAACACTGTTACTTAATAATCACGAGCATTACTTCCAGTCATCCACTCTTAGCTTCTCTAAGCTAAAAAGTAAACTGTGGATAGCAGGCAAATTTAAAAGATATGTTTTTTTCTTTCTTATCTCTCTTCATATTGGAGAGCGGACCAAAAATACAAGCCCTAGGTTAAAAAAAACCAAAAGGGCTGGAGAAACAACACATTTTGTGCAGTATTACTCCTACCTCTTCCACAGACTGCTCTCTATCTTCCAAAGACGTCACTGACACTTAGCAATTAGACAAAGGAGGTCTTTAAGAGAAAAGCTTTTGGGCCGGCCCGTGGCTCACTCGGGAGAGTGCGGTGCTGATAACACCAAGGCCCCGGGTTCGGATCCCATATACGGATGGCCGGTTCGCTCACTGGCTGAGCGTGGTGCTGACAACACCAAGTCAAGGGTTAAGATCCCCTTACCGGTCATCTTTTAAAAAAAAAAAAAAAAACAAAAAAAACAGAAAAGCTTTCGGATCTTGAGACCAGACCACTATTTGCTTTAATGGTCCACAAGAGGGAGCCCTGCAGTCACTGTCCCTGTCACCTTAAAGCCATGAAAATCACATAAATACCCATAATCATGAATTACCCTTGGAGATAATTTTTTTTTTTTTGGTGTTTTTTTTTTTTTTTTTTAGAAATTCAGTGCTATAAGGTTTTAACTCTAGTCTAGGGCAAGGTCATGTTGAATGATGATAGAATAAAAAAATCTGAAGATATTCTATATACTCTGATCTCCCCCTTCTTTCTCTCAGTGTCCCTCAAAAAGAACAGGAGACATATCTAAAATCCTAATGTTAATTTTTTAAAAAATTACATTTACCCTACATCTATGGAACAGGTTTCCTTAAAGTAATTTTTTACATTTATCATGCATGGATAAATGGGGAAAAATTACCTAGGTGCTTAGAGCAATGGTCTTTAGTAGAGTCACATGTGCCAACATGGAGACTCCCAGCTCTGCCACTTTTACTAATTTTGTGACTTTAAGCAAGTTATTTAAAGTCTCTGATCCTCAGTTTCTTCATTTGTAAAACAGACCTCACAGGACTGTTGTAAAGTTTAACTGAGATCATACATGCAATATGTCTTTGTACATTTTTTTGCAAATAATAAGCACCTAAAATTAGTGGATATAGTTATTATAAATATGAAGCATATTTCAAATACAGTGACTTCATACTATTTATTTTAACAAAACCAGATTTATTTTTCATGACAGCATAACAAAGACAAAGAAACAAAATTAATGGTTCTCAAAAGTAGACAAGTTTTAAAAAATGCATATACGTGGGGCAGAACACTGTTTCCTAACACAATTCAATACAGCAGTGCTAATGTCTACAAGCACCACTTGGTAAGGGGATTGTTATAGAAAGAAGGTAGGAGCATGGATGATTAAAAACAGACAGGAAAAAAGGACTTGAGATTATTGTTTCCTGTGGTATCTTTGTGAACTATTACGGAAATGCTGTTTTGGAATAACAGATATGATTTAAAGACAAACAGTTAGGAAAAACTAAAATTTAATAGAAACTCCAGACAAAATATGACCTTAGTCTACTATACCACAGCTTTCAGTGCAGGCTGGCATGCCTGAGTTTGAAGGAGAGACTAAATTACAAATGATGGATAGCCACTTTAAGAGACCAAACAAATAATGACCGAAAAAAGTATGCTTGTAAATAGGAAAGTAATGACCAGACAGTACAGTATGAAAGTTAAAATAAGAGACAAATACTACAACAGCAACAAAAAATGCATGGCTGAGGGGAACACCAAGCAAACAACTTTCACTTCAAAAAAGTGAAGAAAAAAAGCACATAAAGCCTCCAAATATAACAGATTCTACCCCTGAACGGGGGGAAGAAAGACTGAGATAATCTGAGACAATAAGACCATCATAATAGATGAGTTTTTAAGCTCAAATACACAAAGAAACAGATGTTCTTTCATACCATATAATAAGCATTAAACAATTGATTCAAGTCTAACACAGCCCTGTTAGAAAGAGTGAAAACAACCCAACATCAAGTGCTTGTGAGGAACAAAGAGAAACTTAGGGAGAATTTTATGTTTTCACAGTGGATTATTATAACAAAGACAACATGAGACTTGACTCAACAGAAAGGCAGCAACCAGCCTGAACTGAGTTAGTTAATACAGATTACATGTAGAGAAATTTTTTTAAAAACTATAAAATATAGTAGAAGATAAACAGTTTTAGTCAATTTAATGAAGTAAAAAGATATTCAGTCTCTACTATGAGTCAGAAGCTGCCACAGACCAGGAATATAAAAATGAATAAAACTAAAGCCTAAAGTTGAGAGCTTTCAGGCTACAATGTAAATATTGTAAAAGGTTCCCCTGCTGCCGTAGCATGGTGTGGAAGAAAGTGCTGAAATGAATAAAGAGCTCAAGATAATGGGCAAAACACATTTGCACGGACTAGAACATAACTGTGTGCCAAGAGCAGAAGAAAAAAAAGGGAAAACCTGAATTTGTGCAGACATGAAAAAACTGCAAAGCAACATATTCCTTGTACTCCATCTCATAGGACATTGGCAGAGAGACCATGCCCTCCAGGCTGGATGACGTCAATGAGCTTTGCAAATTCCATGAAGAGAACTGTCAAGCTGACAACTTCCATTACCATTTAATAATCATGCCAGATTCTTTCAATATAACACATTAGACTTTCTAATTGGGCATGTGGAATGGGATAATAATAATTTTTTTGTTTGAAGATATTAGTCTTTGTGATTACATAAGCTAAAAATGTGTAACTAAAAGAATGATTTATTTAGAGACATAAATCTGGAGCAAACAAGAGATAAATTTTTGACAAAAATATCAATATGAAATTCATTTTATCTTGTCCAATTGATTTAAGACTCAAAATGTTTTATTTCAAGAGACCAGGTATATTGCCAATTGAGCAGAGAAAAAAATCTGTAGTAATATTTGGGACTCTTAAATGAGCCTACTGAAAGTAAGCCACTTATTTGAAAGAGGGAAACTGAAATGAGTCTCCTGGGTATCTGTACAGAGTTGAATGAAAGCAGAAACTTGAAGAAAGCTGGTGAGGAAAAGCTGACACAATAAGGAATGACTCAGGAACAAAGGAGCCCAACTTAGAGAGAGACAAGCTCTGGGTCACCTTCTAGTGTAAACCACTCTACTGTCAGCCTAGCACTTATGTCAATCTCTGGTTCTCTCTAATTAATCAACTTCTCTTCTTTCCCCCACCTTTACTCTCCACCCCCCCATTATCTTTTCCTCCCAATTTGTTAGTGTCATATATTGTTCATTGTTATTAGGTGTCTCAAACATTTAATAGACTTTTCCCACCATATGGGCAGGAGAAAATAGTTTAAAATTGAATGAAGGGCATCCAGAAACAGTTTATTAAATTCAGGAGGACTAAAAATCTGTACCTTAGTGGGTGTAATACCCAGAGGTAGGGCAGTCCTGAGGGTTAAGGAGCTTTCAAAAGTGGGATGAGAGTTAAGAAGTATTAATGCCAACATTTTCAGTTCAAATATTTGTCAGAAACTAAGCAATCTTCCCATATGGGAACTGGACTGCTAAGTCCAACCAATACTTATTTTTTAAAAAGTTATATAAAATCATCATATACTTGGAAGAGCTAGATACTTTATTTGCTGTTAAGCCCTCAGCACTATTACAGAATTCTATGCACAGTTTTAGAGGACAGACAAGGGCAAAGAGGTGAAACATAAAGCATCAATCTTAGCTTTTTGTTATGTAAATAAATCACCAATTATTAGCACAGTATGAATACTTATGAATTAGTTGTGACACTTTTCTAACTAAATGACTAGAGACTGTGCTTTCTGTTCAATAAGCAATCACAGTCCTTCTATCAGGTTGCATAAAAATTTTTGACTAATATGACCATCCAAACATTTTAACAGCATCTTTAATGAACTAAGATCTTCAAAATTTCTTGATTAACTCAAGCCACTCAGATGATTCCTACCAATACATACATTCTATTTAAATCATGTAATGGAACACTCTCCAGAGAAGAAAACATGATTTTGAGACAACATTCCAACGAATGTTTCTGGTCATCCTAACAAGACAACATTCCAATGAATGTTTCTGGTCATTCTAACATAATGTCATAACGATAACTTTCTTATGTACAAAATCCTTTTGTCAAACTCATAAACTATGTGTGTGTATATATGAGATAAATATTTTTGTGCTAAATTACAAAATATATGGTTAATCAATAAAAATATAAACAAAGATCAAAAAATGCTTCAGAAAACCTCTTTAGTAGATATGATATCTGGGGGGAATTTTTTTATTTTAGCATGAAGAGTCCATTAAAAGTATCAAAGATACATACATGTATACAAAAATAGCTAGTTAAGAATGGAAGCTTCTGTATGATACATCCTTCTTAGCAAAGACTTAACTTAAAAATTATAGTATTATTTATTGATTAAAGCAGAATCACTGCAACAACACTGCCAGACTAACCCTGACTGGAGATTTATACCAGATCTTTGAGAAATACTTCTTGGCAAAAAAAGGATTCACGATCATCAAAATTCCTCCATCCTCTGTAACTATGAATACTGTCTTCCCAAAGTTTGAGCTCCCTCAGTTCTTTATAAACAACCACAGAACTGGTCTGATATTAGTTAATTGACAAATATGTGATCTGAATATAAACTCATAAGTGTGTAATTTCATAATACCATACTTTTAAAACTTTTTGTTAAGAGATAACTTCAAAATACAAATATAAAATATGAAAAGTTGCAAAAATAAAAATAGTGCAAAGAACATTCTTTACTCAGTTTGCCAATGTTAACATTTTCTTTATCATTTACAGTGTGTGTGTGTATGTGTACCTAATTCTTTTTTTCTGAACATCTGAGGTTAGACTATAACCATTCTGGTCCTTTACCTCTAAACACTTCAGTGAATAACACCATAACTTAATACACTTTCCTATTATAAACAAGGCCAAACTGAATGTCTTTGCATGTACATTAACATTTATACATGATTATATATCATGCATTTCTAGTAGTAAAATCAAAGAGAAAAAAATGTTTAAAGTTCTTGACGCATATTGCAAACTGTGCTCTAGAAAGACTGTAAGAATTTGATTTTCTACTATCTGCACCTTAGCTGATCATTTAACTTTCTAAATTTGATAGTAATTTGTTTGCTTAGCAGCAAGACTGAACACGGTTGCTTCTGTTTAATGTGTTTCTGTGTTCATTTGATTTTCTTCTTTTGCCTCTTTATTCCCTTTTTTAAAAAAATTCTTAAAAGTCAAAACTTGCTGGATGTTCAGGTCTATGGCAAATCCTATAGTGGAGATAAATTTATAGGTCTTAAGAGAATAAGGATTTTGACAAAAGACAATCCAAACCACGAAAACTCATGACAGAAGAAACTGTGGTATCTACATACGAAAATTACTGTTGAGGTCCTTCCTGTTAACTTTGGGACCTGTAACTGTTCCCTAAATGGCCAGCTGTCTTGAATCTAGCTAGCTCACAGTAGAATGCGTTTTCATAAGGTAAACCCAAAAGTTGCTTATAATAAACCACATATATAAAAAATCTTCAAAGAGAAGCTCAATATTGCAGTGTAGATGTCTAGTTTCCAGGTAAATTTAGTAAAGAGGATTATTATGTTCAACATGGATAATATTATAATCCAGAAATAAGTTAAAACTATTCCAGCACTTAAAAAAAAAATTAGCAGCACTGCACACATACAGCATGTAGAATACAGAATTACAGACAAATAATAGTTTTAATTTTAATAAATATACAAATAGCATAGTATATATCCTTGATCCACTGGTATGCATTTTCCTCTATATTTTAAGGTTTCCCTCTCTTTAGAAAGACCCAACCCTGGGTACAGAGTAAAGGATGGATCAAAGGACAGAAATCCTTAAAGTAAGGACAATGGCTAATAATCCCTGACAGTGGTGATAAAAGTCTGGATCAAGAAGGGTAAGATATAAGAAGGACAGAGAGAGGAGATATACATGACAGCTATTTTAGGATGCAAAAAATACATGGGACTTAACGACGGACTAGATTTAAGCAATGAAAGAGCACAAAGAAAAAAATTTTTCAACAGGGAAATTAACAGTGAGATTAGGCTAAAAGTAATGAGGTTCACAGAAAAAGTGGGTGGAGGAGTTGCAGGCAGAGAAAATTCTAGCATCAATGAATTTAATACACTTATTCAGGATTTGCAATCAGAACATTTAGAAACTATTTTGATTTCAGCATGCATGTAAGTTTTCATGTCATTGTGAAAAACAGTCTTATTTTCAGTTATATACAAAGGAAAGGGCACATTATAGTCTTTTCAATGCTTCAGTACCTCTGAAGGTTTAAAACCCTCTTGCAGAGCTGCTTAAGTGTAGGTATCTCTGCCAAGTCCGAGATTACGGTAGGTGAATGGGTTCATGGCATAAGTCACAGGTATCCTGATCCAAGGACACTTCACAAGGAAGTAGAGGTGTGGAAGAACAACTTTGCCTCCATATAAACAATCTCTATATCTTCAACTAATCACCTAGGGGAAATGAAATGCCCCACAAGGAAGAAACCTTAATTAAGATTCATAGCTGGAAAGAAAAGAGTGATAGTCCTACTTCCCACTGGTCATGAAGTCCCAAGCAGCTCAGACTATACAGTGCATAAGTTCAAGCCTAGGGTTAAATTAAGGAAAAGATTTATAAGCTAACTCCTGCAGAGAACAAGTTCAGGCAAACTTGTAGGACAACCGAAAAGTCAGCAAAAGAAGAGAAGGCTTGAAGACAGCTAACAGGTTTCAGTCTTAGCAGGAGCACATACTCACTCCCTGATTTCATTTCACAAAACACATTTGATTAAGATTTTTAAAGAATTCTTAGCTGTGTGATAAGCAGAACCTATTAAACCAGTAGGAAAGAATTCCCTTTTTCTCTATTAAAAAAAAAATCCTCCAAATTACATTGCTATTTGGCTTAAAAAGAGATATTCTTGTTTTGTAATAACTAAGAACCAACTCTACAGTGACAGTCAATTTTCAATAAAAACCTTACGTCTTAGACATTTGTCGCCTTTTGTAAACAATTAGCACAATGAGATCAAGAAGACAATCTGTTGCTTTTAAAACTGAGCTGCCTCCAACATTCAAGATACCATACTACAAAGGCTCCACATCAGTAGATCAGGATATAAGTGTAGATCCTCAAAGCCATAATCCTCAAGTCTAGTACTGCTTCATACTGTTTTGAACCATTCTTTGTCATTGTTTCATTTGTTATCCAATCTGAGCATCTTTGTTTCTTAAAAGGACTACTTAACCCAGTTATTTTCATTATTACCATTGATAAGTTTGGTCTTCTTTCATCTTGTCCTGTGCATTTTACATTATCTGCCCCCAGTTTCCTAATGATTTAGAAGGTATACATCTTATCTTAATTCCATTAGAGACACTTTCAACAATTTGATCATTTCCAATGTCCCTCCTCCACCAAAAAGTCCCATTATGTCACCTATTTAAAACTTCCAACATCTTATAAGAATCATATTTTTTAAATCCCCTATTTCACTAAATTCAGTGAAACTTAGGAGGTATCTTGGAGATTCCACATACAATTGTACTCTTCTTTATACTAATATCAATATACAGACAACTATTTTACTCATTTCCCTTATTCAATAGTCAATCCTTGTTTACTGCAACATTTAAAAAATATTTTTATTTAAGTTTGTCAATGAGTAATACATTCACATGAATAAAGATTCAAAAGGTCTACAACAAAAACTTTCTTTCCCCTCCCATGTCATCAAGCCACCCAGTTTTCCTTCTGGAAGCAACCAATGTTACTAGTTTGTTCTGCACTGTTACAGAAAGAACTACATGTTGAATCATCCTTGCTTCCGTCCCTGAAACCAATCCACTAAGGCTGGAGTATTCTTCTTTTATGCTGTTAGAATTCTTCTTGCTAATATTTTTTAAAGATTTTTATTGACATTTACAGTAAGAATATTATACTTGCTTCAAAAAGTTATATTTGCTCTATAACGTAACTTTGAATGGCTCCTTTTTTGTCATCTGAAAGAGTTTAAAGACCTTTGAAACTAATTATCAGTCTTTCAAAGATCTTGCCGAATCTGCCTGTAAAATCTCTGGCCCTTGGGCTTTTAGAGAGGTAACTCTTATGCAACTTTCTCTAACATGTTCTCAGGACTCCTTTACACTCTTAAAAATTATTACATCTACACAATGGAATACTACTCAGCTATAAAAACGAATGAAATACTGCCATTTGCAACAACATGGATGGACCTTGAGAGAATTATATTAAGTGAAACAAGTCAGACACAGAAAGAGAAATACCACATGTTCTCACTTATTGGTGGGAGCTAAAAATTAATATATAAATTCACACACACACACACACACACAGACACACACACACACACACACACAAACGGGGAGGGGAAGAAGATATAACAACCACAATTATTTGAAGTTGATACAACAAGCAAACAGAAAGGACATTGTTGGGGGGGAGGGGGGGAGGGAGAAGGGAGGGAGGTTTTGGTGATGGGGAGCAATAATCAGCCACAATGTATATCGACAAAATAAAATTAAAAAAAAAAAAAAAAAAAAAAAAGGCTCTCCCTGGGGGACGGGGGATTAATGAGAGAGTTCTCGCTCTGTTAGTTCCCATGAGAGCTGGTTGTTTAGAAGACCCTGGCACCTCCTCTCTCTCTCTCTCTTGCTTCCTTTCGCCATGTGATCTGCTTGTACCCGCCAGCTGCCTGCCACTTTCTGCCATGAGTAGAAGCAGCCTGAGGCCTGTGCCAGATGCAGCTGTCCCAGAATCGTAAGCCAAATAAACCTCATTTCCTTATAAATAAAAAAAATAAAATAAAATAAATTATTGACTATCACAAAGAACTTTTAGTTTATGTGAGGTAAAGCTATCAACACTTATCACAACAGAAATTTTAACATTTAATTTTATTATTTAAATATTTAATTTTAAAAATATAAAATAGTTTATTTTGAAAAAATATTTAAATATTAAATATTATAATTTAAATTTAATTTAAAATGTAAAATATTTATTATTTTACTTAAAAATAATAAACTCATAACATGTTAACATGAGCAACATATTTTTATTGAAAAAGCTATATTTTTCAAAACAAAGAAAAATTTAATGAATAGAATGGCACTGTTTTACAGTTTTACAAATCTCTTTTATGTCCAGCTACTTCTTATATCTGCTAATACATTCAATATGTTGAGATATCGCACATCATGTAGTCTCAGGAAACTCCACTGTACCCTTGAGAGAGAATAAGAGTGGAAAAGGCAAATAACGTCTTAGGATTATAATGCAAATAGTTTTAACTTCACAGATCCCTAAAAGGGTCTTTTTGTTTGTTTGTTTTATTGTAACATAGTTGATTATACATATCTGTAAGTACAGAGTTAAATATCAATACCTGTGTGCAACAAGTGATGTTCAAATCAGAATAATTAGTATATTCAACATTACACAATGTAATCGTTCTTCGTGACCCTTTATCAATTCCTCCTTGCCCCCCTCCCCCTTTTGCACCTCTGGTAACCTCAGTTCTGTTCTCTTCTTTTGAAAGTTCAACGTATTATTGTGATTGTTGTATCTTTCTTTCACCTAAGAGGCTCTTGAGGACCCAGACCACACTTTCAGTATTGCTTGTTTAGTTTATCCATATTTTCTATATTGAGTTTTGATAAATTATAATTTTCAAGAAAATTTTCTGGATCATACATGTATTCAAATATATTTTTAAAGTCAAGGAAAGTAGTCTATTTTGATTCTTTACTTTCCTCTGTATCTGTGGGGTTTTCCCCCCTTATTTGTTATTTTGAATATGCACATTAGCTCCATTTAATCCTTTATCTACTTTATTGTAAACAACCAGCTCTTAGTTTATTTAGGTAGTTCTATTCTTATTTTAGATTTCTAATTCATTAATTTCTGTTTTTTATAATTACTATTTGCTTTCTTCACCTTTTCTTAGGTGTATTTTGTAATTCTTTTTCTAATTTTTTGTGTAGGGCCACTTAGTTGACTTATTTCATTCTTTCTCATATGAATATAAGTATTTTTAAGGCTATGAATTTTCCTTAGCATAGCTTTAGCTAAATTTCATATGCTTTCATATATAGTCTTTCATTATCATCTATTTATAGTCTGCCTCCTTGACCCAAGAAAATTTCCAGGTGGCCAGGTCTTTTTTTTCTTGCTTTGCTATTAATTTTAGCTTCTGTGATCCTACTTTCCCTGTCAGCTGCTTCTCTATTTCTTTCCTTTTCTTTGCTGCAAAGCTCACTTAAAGAGTTGTCTGCACTTGCTATATCTAATTCCTGTCTTCTTGTTCTCTCTTAAATCCACTCTAATTTCAGTCTTCCCCTACCACCACCTCCACACTGCTAAATCAATTCTCATTCCTCATCTTATCTGAGTTATCAGCATAATTTGGCAAAATCGACCCACCGAAATTTGACTTTTTCACATATGGTGTGAACAGAAATCAAGATTAATTTTTTCCCCATATGGATATCAGCCTGACTTGGCACCATTTGTCTTCTACCCACGGCATTACCATATTTGTCACAAATCAAATACCCATATTTGTGTGGGTCTACTTCTGTACTACATAATGTGCCATAATTCTATTTGTCAGTATTTGAACTAGTATCACCCTGACTTAATTATTAGTTTTAATAAGTTGTGCTATCTAGGAGACGTAAATTCTATAATTTGGTTGTTTTTCTTATTGGTTGCTCTTGATTTTTTCAATTTTTATATAAGTTTTAGAATCAGCATGTTGATTCTAACACAAAAACCTGCTGGGATTGTCAGTGTGATTTCACTAAACCTATAGGTCAATTTGAGAAAATCAGCATCTTTAAATACTGAATCTTCTAATCCATGAACAACAGTATATACTTTCATTTATTTAGGTCGTCTTTAATTTTTCTCTACAATGTCTTATAGTTTTCTATGAAAGTTGCACATATCTGTAATTAGATTTATCCCTACATATTTGATGTTTTGGAGTGCATATTTAAATTATATATTATCTCAATTTCACCAATGCTGCTTTAAGAAATACAACTACATATTAACGCTGTATCCAGCAAACTTGCTAAATTCACTTATTAATCCTAATAATATTCTAAGTGCATAATGACGTCATCCATAAGTGATCGTTTTACTTTTTATTTTCTAATCCTTATATCTTTCATTTTTTTCTTTCTTGCATTATTGTACTGGCTAGGATCTCCAAAATAATACTGAATAAAAAAGGTGATAAATCACATTCTTGATTTCTCATGTCAGAAAGTTTTAATATTGCACCACTAAATATGATGTTTGCTTTAGGTTTTATAGGTACCCTTTTTCAGATTACTTAAATTTTTCTCTGTTTCTAGCTTGCTCAGAATTTTGACAAAGAACAACTGTTGGATTTTATCAAATGCTTTTTTTTAGCATTTGGTCATATTGGCATTTAGCATATTGGTCTATCCATAATTTTTCTCTTATTCTATTAATGTAGTGAACAAAATTGATTTTTCAATGTTAATCCAACCTTACATTCCTGGAAAAATACAAATTGCGTCAAAATATACTATTCTTCCCACATATTACAGATTTAATTTGATAAGATGTTATTTAGGATGTCTCATCTATATTCATGGTGATTTGGCTATAATTTTCTGTTTTTGTCATATCCTTGTCAGACTGTACTATCAAGACTATACTGGCCTTACATAATAAATTGTGAAGTATGTCTTTTTTCTCCTATTCTCAAGAAGAGTCTGTGGGTGACATTTCAGTTTGATAGTTATGTATTTTTTCTAGCACATCGCAGCTATCTTTTCTTTGTCTTCTAGCTTCTTGGTTTCTGCTGACAATGAAAAAGAATCTGTTTCTGGCAATCTCATAATTGCTCCTTTGAAGGTAATATTTTTTCTTCTCTCACTACTTTTAATATTTTCTCTTTAATTTTGGTTTTCACAGTTATACTATGGTATACCTAGGTATGGTTTTCTTTTAATGTTACTCAGCTTGAGATTTGTAATGCTTCTTGAATCTGTGCTTCAATGACCTTCATCAAATTTTAAAGATTTCTTAGCCATTATCTCTCCAAAGACTATTTCTGCTACATTCTCCCGCTCCTCTCTTTCTAGGAACCTAGTAACTTTTTCAACACATTTTATGCCATATTAAAGACGGAAGATTAAAAACTTTTTGACCTTTCTGTCTTTGACAGCTTGGGTCTGTCTCCATGAACCTGAGCAAGCTGTGGGACCTGGATGATCAACAGAATATGGAAATGTGATACTAAGTCAGAATCTGGACCCAGACCTTCCAAGACTAGGACTTCCCATGCTTCCTCTCTCTTGAAATGCTTACTCTGGGAGAAGGCAGCTACCATGTAAGAAGTCCAGCTACTCTGAGGCTGCCATTTATGGAAATAGAAATGCTGGTCAGCCCCAGAAATTCCAGTCTTCCCAGCACTGGCACCAGATCTAAGAGTGCAGAAGCCATCCTGGAGGTTCCAGCCCCAAGATATGACATGAGGAGAACTAAGGCTCTGGACAATACAGACCCAGTGGAGCTATCCCAACCATCTCTAGCTGTTCAAACCATCCCAACTAAAGACTAAGGCATTGTAAAGCTCAGACAACCCAAATCTGATGTACCCTGACTGAATTACTGACTATAGGAATCCATGAGCATATAAAAAGGTGGTTGTTTTATGTCATTAAGTTTTGGTGTCATTCATCACTAATGGGAGAGGTAATCCTCCATGAGGGCCTTGCGTGTCCCTGCACATTCTTACTGGGTGTGCCAAGAATGCAAAGCCTTTACCCATCTTTATCTGGGCCATTTTTCAGGGTTGTGTTTACAACAAGCAACCTTGAGGGATGAGTAACATCTCTCTCCAGCAGGTAGCTAAAGGTACTACAGTCACAGTTCACTTTAATGAAATCAGTGATTGAGCTATTTCAAAGATGGGATTTATTTCTAAGGTGTGGCATTTTGGGGTTCCAACCTAAGTACGGGGGTTTTACCAGCACCAACCCCCCAACCATGGTGAGCACTAAACATCTGCTTTTGTTTCTCTTGCCTTAAGTCCATCAAAAGCTCTGCTCAGCTTCTCATCAATCTTTCCCAGACTCAAGGGAAAGTGGCCTAAATGCTAGGCTTACCCCTCTGCCTTAATAGCATTGTTTTATATTTTGTCTAGTTTCTCTCATTTTTTTTAAGTTCAGGTGTTAATCCAAATTACTTTATCCAACATTACCAAAAGTGGAACTCCACCAAGAACAGATTTAATGTGTTTAACATTTAAGACGTTGTTTTTTCCCTTTCCCTTCCTTACAGGCCAGACCCACAGAGAATGTTTCTTTTTAAAATATGCATTCCACCAAGTATCTTTAAAGGCGATGTATTTTTTCAAATAAACCAAAAGGATAACACCTTGTTAAACCAATGAAATACTTTTATAAGATATCATTTGCACAAAAATATTTTATTTGGAATAGTGAAGGCAAACCACTTAAGATAAAACAACTTTTTTAAAAATGTATTTTTAAAAAAGGAAAACGTGTACCAAAGTAATTTCACATTTCAATTAGAAAAAAGAAAAGCTTTATCAGCTTTCATATTTCAATACCTTCCTCTTCTAATTGTCTATTAACATTATCTAGAAATAGTGTCATTTATCATGATCTAGTTTTCTGTGATATTGTTTTTTGGCAGCTGGATCGAATCCCAGACCTTGGTGTTTCCAGCATTATGCTCTAACCAACTGAGCTAACCAGCCAGCCCTAGTATTTTTTAAAATTCCAAACATGATATGGTTTTTTCTTGTATTCTTTTTCCCTTGGAAAACTACATAATTTTGTGAGGACTTAAAGTTTAATGAAAGTCTGAAAGAAACATTATGACTGCCAACTTACAGTGAAAAATACGAAAATCAATATACGGATGAGAACCTCTTCTTTCAGATTCAAATCCTGCTCGGCTCCTTACGCGTACATCTCCTGGAGAGAATCAAGTATACAACATAAATTCAGAAGGCTGTCATTTGAGAAGAACCTCCCATATGTGTCAGAGGTCCATGTGGTCGTACTCCATAAGTAATGGCCTACTCATGATATATATGGAACAAGATGTTAAGAGCTGAATTATTTGATTGTAGGCTAGGTGAGAAGAATTTTTTAAATCTACCTTTATAATAATAATAATTTAAATCTATATTTTAAAGTAATCCTTCTGAAAGATGACTTAAGTGTATGATAATCCAACCTAACATATTACTATTCACATGCAGTTAAAAAAAAGAAAAAAAAAGCCACTAAGAAACAGAAATCTGTTTTACAGGAAACAGAAAATCCTCAGCACAAAGCTTTAAAAAGCCACAGCCATCAGCAAATATTTATTAAGCATCTACTCTGTGTCTAGCACTATACTGTGGGCTAAAAGGAATATGAAAAACAGAAAATACATTACCCATTATCAAGTAGCTTACAATTTCAGAATGTGTAAAAAATTAAAATGTTAAAGACTTCGCTTTAAGTGTCTAATTTGATCAATCTCCTCTTTTCTTATTGACAGTGGATATATACCCAAGGCTTTCAGCTGGGTCTTAATATACCCAAGGCTTTCATCTCGGTCTTAAACTTTGGTCTTTATAAGCTCAGTTGTTCCTACACATACCCACATGACTTTCACATTTATTTCTTCATATAGCAACATAACCATAGCAACCATGTACCAGGAACTCTTTTTGTGTCTTACAAGCTGCTGTAGATTGACTGAACTGTGTCTCTCAAGGTTCAAGTATTGGAAGCTTAATTCCCACTGTAACTGCTGAGGGTGGAAAATCTTATTAGGGAATTGAAAGGTGGGGCCTTGAAGAGGTGATTACATTGTAGGAGTATGCTGTAGTGAATGGATTAATAATGGTGGTCATGGGCGTGGTTCTGAGGGCTTTAAAAGAAAAACACATTAAGAGGTTAGTCTCTCTCTGCTCCACCATTTTTGCAATGTGATATGGTGCCATCACCGACACCACCACCAAGACCCTCACCAGATGTGTTCCCTGGACTTTGGACCTTCCAGCCTCAGAAACTATAAGCAATAAATTTCATTTTCTTTGTAAATTACCCAGTTCCAGGTATTTTGATATAAACAACAGAAACAGACTAATACACGGTCTTATTTTATTTAATTCTCTAATCAACCCTAAGAGATAGGAATCTTATTCCCATTTTACAGATGCAGAAACAGATTTTGAGAAGTTAAATAGCAAGCCTCATGCCACAAAGCTAGAGCAAAGGGCGAGCCAGGATTTACACCTAGCTCCGTGGGTTCCAAAGACAGCTCTTCCTCCACTACACTTTCACAGCCTCCATTTTCATAGCCTGTCAGGAGGCTTCAGCCCCTAGCCCTGAGCTCTTGCAGTTCTGCTGGCCTAGCAGGCTCTCCCGCTTACTCTTTATTTCTCTAAGTAAGACCATCATTTCCCTCAAGGCTCATTTCACCTACCATGACTCCATCCTACAAAGACTAATCACCTCTTTCCTGTGGTGATTCCTTCACTGCAACACATGTTTACTGAGACCCACTACATGTCAGGCACTGGAAACAGCAGTGGGCAAAATACATACAGGGCCTGTCCTCATGAAGCCTATCGTTCTGTGAGAGAGACAAATAATATATACATACTTCATTCTATGGAAGATGTAACAAGTTCCATGGAGGAAAGTAAAATAAGGTAAGAGCAGCAGGGAAGGAGGAATGGGGCAGGCTGACTCACTGGTGTGGTCAGAAAGGGCCTCACTGCAAAGGAGGCATCTGGGCGGGACTGGGAGGAAGGGAGGCAGTGAGCCACGGCTATGGGGACGAAGAGGTTCCCAGGCATAAGAAGAGCAAGTATAAACACCCTCAGGTGACAGCATGCTCAGCACGTCCAAGGGCAAGCGGAGGCCAGCATGGCAGGAGTGAGGTGAGTGAGGGGACCTGGTGGGAGGTGAGGCCAGAGAGGCAGTAGGGCCAGACAATGCTGGGCCTTTGTGGCCATTATAACAGCTTTGGCTGTTACTCTGAGTAAGAGAAAAAACTACTGGAGGTTTCTGAAGAGAGGAATGAGAAGATGCAACTTATGTCTGAAAAGGTTCACTTGGATGCGTAGACTAGGATTGAGTAGGAGAGACACATGGGGAGACCAGTTGAGAAGAGAGTGCAATAAACCAGGCAACATCTAGGGCTTAGTTTGGGGATGTAACAGCATCAGGGTGGTGAGATTCCAGGTGTGTTTTGAAGGTATTGGCCAACAGGATTTGTTGATGAATTAGACGTGGAGTGTTGAACAAACAAGAGTTAAGAATGACTCTAAAGTTTCTGACCGACAACGGGAAGAATGGAGCTACACTTATTGAGAGGACAAAAGACTACAAAATAAGCAGGTGTGGGGAACACGTATCTTCTGTTTTAGACATGTTAAGTGTAAGGTATCCATATTGCACCCACATGGACATGTTCTAAACAGTTAAATAAAATATGGTCTAAAGCTCTATTTTAAGGATAGCAGAATCCTGAACATGTCTGGAGAGAGAGACGGAGACAGTAATGAGAAAAAGGCTGAAATTCATGAGGGAAAAATATGTACTAGAGTAGAATAGGATTGAGGCAGGTGAGCTACACAAGATAAGTAAAAGAGGAAAAAAAGGAATAAAAGCAAAAACAGGACATTGGGAACCACATAGCCTTAAGAGTATGAAAAGAAATTAGTGAGGGAGACAAAGAACAAATAGACACAGATGAGGAATACGATGGCTCCACACCACAGAGTTGAGGGAGGAATTCTCAGCGTGAAGACAGAAGCCACGGGAGACTCTGCTAAGAAAAGATGAGCAAATTCGCCTACGAGAACCTCAACAGTGCACGTTCAAAAGTATGAATTAAAGTGTAAGGAATTAAGAAATGTGTGGATGAAGAGATAAATCTGGCACAGAGAGAAAGAAAGAAAATCATACATATACGGAGATACCTAAATTCATTTTACTTTACGGAACTGAGTAATAACATCAAAAATGTAATGCACTAGAAGACGACAAATAGTTTTCCTCACCAAGCCAACTGAGAACAAAACACAGCCAGTGACAGGACTATCTGATCAGGCATTTCATGGCCTCATGGGCATTCATCTCCAGTATTTAGCAACTCTACAAATCTAAGACTACTTTCTATGAAGAATGTTCAAGATTCTTCACAGTACACAATTTAAATTGTGCACTAATAGACAGTGTCCCAGTTATTAAGCCAGAAATTTCTCAATTACCTATAACTCTAAAATGCCTCCCTTTATTCATATCACATTCAATACTGATGTGATTTCTAGACTCTAAACCTGAATGTGATAGATTATTTCTACTATGAACAGTGATGAAAAGCTACACAATGAAAGACACCTCAACCTTAAATAACAATACGAGGGTACTTCAAAAAGTTGAAGGAAAGATTCATATTGTCTTTTAATTCTGATTTTCAATGAACTTTTTGAAGTACTCTTGTATATGATAATAAAATTAACTGATATTTGTACAAAATAAATAATGCTTACCTAGCATACGAATGTACAATGCAGTCTGATCAGAACTGTCATAGGAAATAGCTCCACGCCTCTAGAAAAAAAAACATACACATTTTAATACATGACGATTAAATGTAATATAAAATTTGATCAGTCAATTCAACAGTAAACATGTGTTTGTTATTTACTGTGGCACACTGTGCAAGAGAAGCTGGACATACAAAATGAAACTCAATATGGTACCTGCTCGTAAAATCCGCAGTTGCTGGGGAGACAAATAATTATAATACAATACGGGTAAGAACTACTCTAAAAGTGGACACAAAATGAGTAGCATGCAGTAGTGGCATTAATAGGAGTTGCCAAATGGAAAAGCAAAGAAAAGAGCAGTCCCCTGGTTTTCCTGCTGCATCCCATGGCCACCAGTCCACTCTTCACATAGAAGCAAGAGTGAGCATTTCAGCTACTGCTCCATGTCCCCCCATGGCTCTCCACTGCACCTCGAATAAACTATAAACTGCAAGCTCTGCTTCCCAAAGCACTCCATGATCTGCCTAGTTCTCTGTCCTCTTGTGCTACCACCTCCACTCACCACAATGATGCAGCCACGCTGGCCTCCTTGCTTTTCCTAAACCATGCCAAACACACAGCCTTCATGCTTGTTGTCCCCTATCCTGGGTCACTGCATCACTGTTCCCTTCTCATCTCTCAGGTGAAATGTCATCTCTTTATTCCCTGACTACCAAATCTAAAGCCACCTGAGAGTCACCCTATTCCACAGCTCCCTACCTCAGTCTTCCATGTAGCACTTAGCTGACGTTATCTTGTTTGCTTGTTACTAAAATAAAAGAGCAAGAAACTTGTCTGTCTTACTCACCACTGCACTCTTGGCCCCTAAAAGAGGACCTATTGTTTAGCAATTCTAAATAAATATTTGGTAAATAAATGACTGAATGAATTTATTGCAAATAACTAATGAATAATAATTTATAAATAAACTCATGAATAAAGTAATGACTAACAGAATTGATATAAATGAAGGCAGATTTAAAAATCTGGAACATAAAATTGACCAAACCTCCTGTTAGAATCTAAGCTCTGTAGAGGCAGGGACTTCGTTTACTGCTGGGTCCCCAGATCTATAATAAATCCCAATATTTAGAACAGTGCCTAGCATACTGGAAGTGATCAATAAAATTTGTTGAATTAACAGGCAAAAAATTTTAAGAAGTAGTAATAAATGGAGCTAGCACAATGAGATATTAGTATATAGTGTGACACTGCAAAGAAATACAGAAAATAGTCAATAGAGAATCTAGAAGCAAATCCAAGAATATATAATAATTATGTATATGAAACATATAGGACTTAAAATCTGTGGAGAAAATATTGATTATTTAATAAATAATGTTGGATTAAGTGCTTGCTATCTAGAAAAACATAAGGCTATATTACTGTCTTCCTACTCCAGAATAAATTACACAAGGGACAAAGATTTCAACGTAAAAAATTAAAGCATGAAAATATTAGAAGAAAACAGGACTGGATATTTTTTTTAAATCTTAAATAGGAAAAGCCTATTTAACTGTTCAATAAAATCCAGAAGTCATGAAACATTGATAAATTTGGCCACTTAAAAGTTAAATTATAACGGTAAAATATATCAGAAACAAAGGTAAAAGACAAACCGCAAATTTTAAAAAAATGAGTTCAACAGATATGACAAAGGGCTAATTTTTCTCTATTATACGTAAAAATGAAGAAAAAAAAGTGCCTTACAAATCAGTTAGAAAAAAGATGAATAATATTCTAGAAAAAGATAGGATATAAAAAAAATGAACACAAGAAAAGATGCTCAACTTCTTTAACAAAAGAAATACTAAAGCAATGAGATCAGTCTTAACACATCATATTAAAGATCTTTCCTCATAAAACTCTGGCATGGGATTTACAGCCCCTCAGCATATACCTACAAATGTTAAGGAAAAACAATAAAGGTTTTTACTATTATTAGTGATAGAGTTTGACTGTGTTGTCCCCCCCAAAACTTATGTGGAAATCTGACCCCCCATGTGGCAGTGTTGGGAGCTGTTTGAGTCATGGGGGCAGATCCCTCGTGAATAGATTAATGCTCTCCCTGGGTGTGGGGTAATGAGTGAGTTCTTATTCTCTTAGTTCCCGTGAAAGTAGGTTGTTTAAAAGACCCTGGCACCTCCTCTCTCTTTCTTGCTTCCTCTCGCCATATGACTTACTTGTACCCACTGGCTGCCTGTCACTTTCCACCATGAGTAGAAGCAGCCTGAGGCCCACACCAGATGCAGCTGTCCCAGAATCATAAGCAAATAAACCTCTGTTCTTTATAAATTACCCAGTCTCAGATATTGTGTAGAAACACAAAAATGGACTAATTCAATTACAAAGAAAATTTTCTTTATTTAAGGCCCACATTTGGATTTAGTACAAAAAACAACTCCTCAAAACACTGTTATTATATCCTTATGTATATCATTCAAGAGAAAAATATCTTATGTGACTTAATGTATCCTTTAAAAAAACAGCTCATGCAATCTAAGAGAAACAAAAATTTCAAACAAAAAATTGTCTCCAAGGAGACTGAGGGACGCAGAGGTAGGAGAGGAACTTTTCAACGTATTTCTTCATATCTTTTGTAGTGTGTATAGTTATTATATCTAGTGGATTGAATGCTTTTTTCCCTTCCCTTGATAATCTCTTTCTTCTGTATTAATCTACTTAGCAAACAGTCACTGGGCTACAGCATTAAATTGTTCTCCTGAAAATGCTCTCTGCTTCTCTACCACATTTCCCAAAGCTTTACCCTCTGCTTTCCTTTTAAATTCTGGCTTTGTGTCATGCCTTTGCTGCCATAACTCAGGGTAGGCTGTTGCAACGCAGCTTCCTTAATGCTTGACTGCTTAGAAGTTTCTTCCACCAAATACCCTGGGTCAGCACCGTGAAGTTCCACATTCTGTAAAACTTTGGGGCATGAACAGAATATAGCCAAGTTCCTTGCCAGTTCATAGCAAGGGTGATCTTTACCCCAGTTTCCAATAAGTCCCTTCTCATTTACATCTGAAATCTTCTCAGAATGGCCTTTTCTGTCCATATTTCTATAAGCATTCTGCTCACTGCCACTTAACCAATTCCTAAGGCATTCCAAACTTCCCCTAGTTTTCTTATCTTCTAAACTCATACCAGCAGCTAGGCTTTTTCTAGTCTGTTCCTTCAAATTCTTCCAGCTTCTCCTGAATACCCAGTTCCAAAGCTGCTTCCACACTTTCAAGTATTTGTTATAAGCAACACCCCACTTCTCTGGTACCAATTTTCTGTATTAGTCTGTTTCTGTTGCTTATAATAAAATGCTTGAAACTGGGTGATTTATAAGAAAATGAAATTTATTGCTTATAGTTTTAGAGGCTGGGCAGTCCAAAGTCCAGGGTACAAATCTGGTGAGGGTCTTCTTCGGTGGTGATTTCAGTGACACAAGGTCTCACATTGTGAAAATGGCAGAGCAGAGGGAGAGAGACTATCATGTGTTCTCCCTTCAAAGCTCCCAGAACCATGCCCATACCATTATCAATCTATTTATTAGGGCATGGTCATCAGAATCCAATCCAAAAATGCCTTGAAGGCATTTCAGAGATCTTGGAGGCTGTGTCTTCCATTACAGTCTCAGAGGCCTAGAGAGACAGAATAGTCTTGGAGAACAGACCCACAGCACCCTCAATAGGCTCACTGCCCAGGGACACCTTGGGATGCTGGTGCTCGTAGCAGCACCCTGGTTGCTTTGGCTGTTCCAACCATGGCGAAGTTGGCCCCAGGTGTGACTGGACCTGCAGCTTTGGAAGATACAAGCCAGAAGCCTTGGCAGTGTCCACGTGGTGCTAAGTCTGTATGCTTGCAGAATGCCAGAGCTGTGAAGGCTTGAGAGCCTCCACCCCATTTTCAAAGAATGTACAGAACAACATGGGGACTCAGGAAGAGATCTGCTGCAAGGGTAGATTCATCGCATAGAGCCTTCACTGGAGCAATGCCAAGCACAAACTTGGAGTCAGAGTTGCAGCAGAGAAACCCCATCAGCACCATTCCTAGTGGAGCCATGAGAGCGGGACCACCATGGAGACCCCAGGATTATAGAGCTACCAGCGTGCAATGCCAGCCTGGGAGAGCTGATGCATGGCCTCAGACTAGGAAAGCCACAGAAGCAGAGCTTCCTGATGACTCAGGGACCCAACCTCCACACCAGTGTGCAGAGGATGTTGATCATGGAGGGAGTCAAGGTACATGATTTGGACTTGTTTGGGACCTGTTACCTCTTTCTTTTGGCCTATTTCTCCCTTTCTGAATGGGAATATGTACCCTAGGCTTGTCCCACCATTGTATCTCAGCAGTAGATAACTTGTTTTGATTTCACAGATAGGATCTTGAACTTCAGACTTTTGAGTTGAAACAAGTTAAGACTTTGGGGATGAAATGAATGTATGTGAAAAGGACATGAGTTTTGTGGGGCCAGGGGCCAAATACAGTGGAATGAACGGGCCTCCCCCAAAGTCATTAAAGCTTAATCCCCATTGTAACTGTTGAGGGTAGGAAATCGTATTATGGTAGTTGAAGAGTGGGGCCTTGAAGAGGTGACTGGATTCCGATGACCATGCCCCAATGAATGGATTTATAATGGTGGTCATGGTTGTGGTTCTGGGGACCTTGAAGGGAGAGCATGTGAGAGTCTCTCTCATTCTCTGCTCTGCCATTTTCACAATATGAAACCAAAGAAGGTCCTCATCAGACGTGTTCCCTGGACTTTGGACTTCCCAACCTCTGAAACTGTAAGCAATAAATTTCATTTTCTTATAAATCACCCAGTTCCAGGTATTTTGTTGTAAGCAATGGAAACACTAATATATCATATATTCACAAAATAAATAAAATTAAAAAGTAGAAATCTACTACACAAAAAAACCTGCAAAGGAAAGCATGATCTCAAATTGCAAGGGACTAAATCATACAGACTATATCCCTGACATTGTGCTTAAAGTATCTTCCACCAACAGAATATCCTATGGAAGCCTCCTGCAGTATTTCACGGTAAATTCTTCATTCTGGAGCCAACAGCCACTGTAAACACTTGGTGTTAAAAGACACCACTCAAACCTGCTGTTCCAATCCCCTCCCCAAGATATTTTAGTTATTAGATTACAGGCCTCTCCTTAATACTACCATTCTAGGGGTAAATCTAGTAGCCTAGAAAGGGCTTATGTAGAGATAAATATTTCTATCAGCTAAAACCTATCAATGAAACTACAGATATCACTATGTAACAGCTTGTCATGGTCAATGTCAATCAACCTGCTAGTGTCCAATAACAACATGGAAAAATAGCTTGTTAAAACCAATTTTAAGCTGTTATCTCTAACAGTCCTCTTAGGATAGTGATTGCATTATTATTTTTTTGTAATGTAGGAAGTTTATTTACTAAGACTGTTTCAGGGAACCCTAAGCATTTTTAATTGTTGAGCTTTTCCCTTCTCCACTTGAGAAACTGTTTTAGAAACTCTATGTTCCACTGCAAACTCTGGCCCCTGCCATTTACCCTACTTGCTTCCTGGGCCTGCCCTCTATAAGATAACAGCAGTCTCACCCCACCCCACAGGGGCCAGAAGAAAATTAGGCTCCTAAAGTGACCAATGGACTGTGTCCCACAATTAGCCAATCCAAATTAGCAGGACAGCATCCCTCATTTACATAAGAGGACCTGAATGGGAACCTGGGAGGGGAAAGGGCAGGCATTTAGGCTACATAAGGGGGTCTTTTCCTTTGTTCATTCTGGGAGACACTGGCTTAGGAGTTCTTGCTCCCCAGTGCTCTCCTTGCTTGCAAGCAAAAAGAGGCGCTGTAACACTGAACAAAGAGCTGCAACACTAAAATAAAGAGCTATAAAACTACAACACTGATGCTGGTCTTGGATTCCTCTGTGTGTTCGCCCCACAACAAAACAGCCATTAATTAGAAAGGTAAATCTCGTTTATCACTTCACATATTAAGGACTGTGAAAGACTAACATTAGCTGTATGTTAAATAAAATAGTTTTAAGTCAAAAACTAGATTCTCAGATAACTATGGCGTACTAAATCATGTTACACTAATTTATAGAGGCACTAATTTAAAATGGTAGGGTCTGGGTTAATCTTAATAAAAACTTGGCAACAACAGTAGAATGTAATTTTAAATGTATATTAACAAATTACTTAGGAGATGTGCAAATATTCAAGTTATTCTATTCATTAAAAAGTAGTAATTTAAGTAAGGCTGGTCTACAAACACTTAGCTTACATGCTATACTAAACCACAAGACTTAGCTTTTATGAAATAAATCCAAATGAGATAAAAACATTTTTTTAAAGAATGGACTTTAAAATACATATATCTAAACCCACCAACAAATACATCCTGCGTGATAATTCATTCATCTACTTCATTGAGGATTAAAATAAATATTATCAAATTATCTCACTAAAAAATCTAGGTAATCTAAAATAACTGATTCTGGGAAAGTATGCTATAAAATATGAATTGTAACAATAAAAATTTGACTTCCATGTTAGAATCATGTCATTTTAAAAAATAACTATGTGCTTTATACACCAAGACTGCTGCACAGATTTAACATATATTCCTGTAAAGACTATCATTTAAAAAACCATATACTAGTAGTATTTTATTTCTAATAAAACTAGTAAAACTTATTTCATCACAACCCTGTGTCACACTGTCAGTCATAAAACATTCTGAGCTATCATCTACATTCCCACCTCATCTCACCAGTGAATGGAAATAACTGAGAAGCTTCTACTCGTGACTTTTCTAATTTAGCCATCCTGGGAACAGCTTGTAAAGCAAACTAGAATAGGTCAAAACATGGGCGAGGCTGAGCTAATCAGAAACTGACAACCGTAGCAAAAACAAGTTAAACTGTAAGGTTCCAAAGGATCCACTGCCACGCTAACAGGAGTTCTGAGTGCCCTGGTAAAACACTCACTCACTGTGAATCGGGGTGAAGCATTCTTCCACAAAAGATCTGACTTGAAGGTAAATGACAAAAGGTGTAAACATTGTTCTCAATATTAGTTAATACATAACTTTTTAAGACAGACGTGTTTTAAAACCCAGCAAAGATATTAAGTATTATTGCTTTTGTTTTTTTCAAGTTTCCACTAATTGATCTATGGAGTAAAAGCAAGTGTATTTATTTCTTACATGGTAACGTAATAAACACTTGCTAAGCTCCTACTCTGTGCCAGAAAATGTTCTAGGTGGTTTCATACAAAAATCTCAATCCACACAAGACTTCTATAGGGTAGGTTTTATTAGTCCCATTTTACAGATTAGTAAAGTTGATGGTTCAAGGGCTAAAATACAGCACTAAATAAATTTTTTGGTAGCATTACCAAAACACAGTAACAGAGCAAAAAATGAAGCTCAGCCTAAGTTCTGAAACCAGTTTTCTCTGATGTAGCAAAATGAGCTTTTTCAGAGTATATTCATCTTACATATTTTAGAAAAACATGCTGGTGTTTGAGTGCCTAAAGTTGCATTGATCCATCAAATAGTATCTTTACCATTCTTCATCCCTTTAAAAATTTTTTTTTTAAATTAGCATTTATTTTGTTTAAAAATTTAATTTTGGGGGTAGTCATTTAAAAAGTAAAGTCTCTGAAAACATCCACAATTTAGCTAATGTATCATTAATATTAACTTGACCATTAAATAACTTGGCAAGCCAATCCTTTAAAATGAGTAAATAGCTGTCAGTGCAACAAAATTAATTCTTAACTCTTAAAACACAAGGATTTTTTTTAATTTGAGTATTTTTTTCTTTAAGAGATTTCTTCAATCATATTCACTAAGAAAAAAGGACCACTTCAAGTAAAAGACAATTATGTTTATTACATTATGCCTAAATGTGAAATATTACATAGCAGGGATTAAAATTTTACTTAAAAAAGAAAATTAACTTCACAGAAGCTTTATGTTGCTTAGCTAATAGTGATGGCATTATAAATTTTAAGTTAATACTCTTCAGTTTCTTAATACAGAAAGAAAAAAGCTGCATGGTGGATAAAAGATATAGTCATTTTTATACGTGTAGAAAAAATAATTTCAAATAGTGTGATCATAAATATTTCCTATTTTAGTTTTAGACCTCGTCCAGATGGCAAATGGCTAGCTAGCAATCTATCAAGCATTTCAAGTTGAATACTTAGAATTCTACTTCAAAAACAATAGAGAGAACATGATATAGAGGGTGGCTTTTAATTTTAAAAAAGTTTATAATTGTTTAGAAATCCTCAATAATTATACTTTAAATATACAAGCGTGAGTAAACTCTTTTTCTCCAAAAGAAAATGATTAAAATATGTACAACAAAAGTCTAAATTGTTTAATTTTATAATCTTAAAAGTTAAACTTCTTTAATCATAAAAACTTTAAGGGAATGATACTGAGGAAAGATACTTTGATAACAAGGAATGATACCATAAAAAGCCCCTAAGGAGGAATAAAGTGGGATAAGAATAAAAATTACAAGTAGTAAGCCTTTCAGCTGACGGGTAGAACTCATAGCTCTTTTAAGCAGAGAAATAAAAACTGAGGCAGAAGGAGAAGAAAAATCACCTAGCTATTTCATGTATGTAAACTAATGGTTAATGTTACAATCCTAAAAATATGGCCTACCTTAGAGGTGATCCACTTGATAAGAACCAAGGCCAGACACCAGATCAACGTAATTCCCATTGAATCAATCAAAAGCCCACTGCATAATCTCTCCCCTCTACCAGTGAGCAATGAGCAAGGAAGACTTCTTGGGACTCTGATAAATAACCAGCTGACTGGAGGCAGAAGAGAGAGACACTGACTGCCTTGAACCTCAAGCAGCTGCCTTCCAACAATGATCACCTGACTCCTCTGAGAATGCACTACACAGCCAGCCTTCTTACCCAGCGCATGCGGAATGCCACAATCCCAGGGCTGGGGGAGCCCAAGTAATGTCAGCTGAGGGGGTAAAAAATAAACTTTAGTGAAGGCTGACCTAATAGTCTCACAAAATATAGACAAAAAAGGTCTCAGGCTAGCTCCAAACGCTTCTACAATGTTAAAACTAACAGACAGCCTTGAAACAACTTTCAAAAAATGTATAGCAGTACTAAAAATTTCCTCACTCTTTTCACATAGGTCAGTGGCATAATGTCCTGGCATTCAAAAATATTAATGCATTTTACTCTATCTTTTCAACACTTAACATTAAATTGGCTCACTTTTTATTTCCTCTGGAGCTAGGATTACTTTATGAATTTAGAGCTGTCATAAATATTGTCTGTGCTACTTAACATTATAATTCACTCATTTTAGATTTACTGAAAAGACCAGTCTAATAGTGCATTTTCAAATAATTAGAAGTATATTATTTGCAGGCCCTAATTGCAATCTAGCTTATATTTTAATATTTTTGTTAAAAGAGTTCTTGTGGCTGTGAGTGAGCTCTCTAGAAACAAAGTTGCTGAGAAAAAAACCTTTCATGAAACTTTCATTTGAGTATTCAGCAAATATATATTAAGCTGCTGTTATGTACCAGGCCCCATACTAAATGGCAGGGATACAATAATTGAGTAAAAGCAGACATGGCTCCTGCACTTGTAGCGCTTGTAGTTTAGGCAAAGTCTGTATTAACCACATGATGCAAATTAACACAAAGTTGCAACTGTGAGAAGTACAATGAAATAGAGATAGGAACTGCCAACAAAGCCCCAGTCCGACCTAGCTAAGAGATGATGGGCTTCTTTCAAGAGTCTCTGAAATGTCCCTGAGCTGAAAAAGGACAGGGCAAGAACATGAAGAAGATGGGAAGATGTTTCTGTGCAGACAGTAGAGCAGGCATGAGGGCCAAGGGGCAAGACAAAACCAATCATGGCAAGTACAAGAGACAGCAAGACCAGGGAGCTCGAGTGCAGAATGGTGGAGCCAGATGAGGCTGCAGCAGTGGGGAACAGAGGCCAGACCCTGCAGGGTTCTCCCTAGAGGCCATGTGAAAGTGTCCTGTCTACATCCTAAAAGTTACTGCCAATCTGCTGAAGAACTTTTGTAGATTTTACATTTTAAAAAGACCATTTAGGTCAAGTCTAGCTAGGTAGGGTAAGGGCTGGGTGGGCATTTAGGGCATCATTGCAGAGGATCAGGTGAGAGGTGACAACAGCCTGGAATGAAGGAGAAGACTCGGGAGGTGACAGGACTGTGTCATGGACTGCAGTCCATGATGAGACAAAGTATCCTGCATATCAACAGTACAGAAATGATGGTTCTAAAATGTCTGAAAAGAAGCCAAGAGTTTATTTATAAGGAAAGTTAATTCTAGACCCGTCAAAATGAAGCATAAATTAAATTTACAGGCCTAAATCAAAACTTTCCTAAATTGAAACCATTCATAACATATGGCCATAAACTTTTCGCTTCTTGCTACAGAACTAACAAGCTATAATGCAAATCCTTGCACAAATCAAGATAACATTTTCAGAGATTTTTGAGGTCTTTGATTATTCTGTGTTATTCCAGTGAAGTTCCAACAACTCAACTCAACGGATGCCCAGGAATGAGACAGAGCGGCAGAGTGTATCTTAGCCCAATACTCAGGAAAAATGCTGGTGATCATCTTTAAGAGGCCGTGAAGCCTGGGCTAGAGGCTAACACAGGCTTCATGGTCATTCTTTGCCGCTCTGGCCTGGGTTGCACAGTCCAAATCAGCCCACCACCACACTTAGCCCAGGAATACTTCTCTTCTCATATTCAAATTTCCCTTCCAATTAGCTGCTCAAAAAGAGTCAAGTTTTGAGAAGCAAATAAAAGATTGCTATTTTGGGTACAGTACTTAAATATTTTTATAAACGTTCTTTTTGGTTAATGATGAGCTTAAGAACCCGCATTTTATTTTAGTCTAAAAGAGATGGATTGATAGAGGGAGAAGGGAAAGAATCAGAATTGAGACGAAGTAAAAAAGAGACAGTAAGAAAGGCAATCCTCATAGTTCTCTCATTTAAATAAATTTCTGTCCAGATTATTTCCACCATCTCAAAACTTTACTGGGCTTGGAGATGAGAAGCTACATTTATTTTCTAGCTTTACTGCCAATTGCTGAGTGATTCTAGGCAAATCAACACCTCTTTGTGTCTTACTTTCCTCCCTTTCATGGGAGGTAAATGGTATCTATAAAAATAGCTAGTTCATAGTGGGCTCTCAACAAATTTGAGCTGAATCAGAATTAAGTATTTAAGACCTAAAAATGATAATGCCTTAACCACTCTGGCTTCACCTTAACTCTAGGCCTAACGGCAATCACAATAGTCCACAAGGGGAACCTGTGCTGGGCTAGCCAAGTACCCTAAGAAAACTTCTCTGACCCCTGGCAGGACCAGGGGCTTGGCTTTCATCTCTCACACTAGCTATTAGGTTGTATCCCTAAATGGTGCCCCCAGCATCCACTTCTTAAATTTCTCCTATACGTCTGACACTAAAACACACAGATAATCAGGACATGATCCTCCCAGGTCAGAAAATTTCGTATTTAATATAAATATCTATTGAGTTTATGCCTAAAATCATAGTCTTCATTGCTAAACACACTTTTACATCACTCAAATCTTAGAAAAATCTCAGGCAATACAGTTCTTTTAAAGCAGTATGCCCAACTTTCTTAATGTTATGGAGCTTATGGCTTTAAAACTTTTTCTTATTTTGAGATATGATATATGGAGTACGAATTTATCTCGGTAAATTATAAGGCTTCTCTTAAAAAAAATTTAAGATATAATAAAAACAAAGGCTGTTGACAAATTAGTATGAATATTCTTTTATTATATTATGCTTATTTCTGAGAAAATTCTAAAATTAATCTTTCAGAGTCGAATCATGTAATTTATTATTCTATAAGGAAACAGTTGCCTTTTTTTTTTTTTTACAATATAACAAACATATTCTTTTACATTAACTGTTTCCTTCGTTGTCTCAAATCCTTAGTGAAACATGGCAGGGTAACAATAAATCAGTTGACTATTCTACAAAAAGTAATGTGTAGGATACAGTGAAAAACAGAATTTGATACTATAAGAAGAAAGTATAAAACTTTTTACCTTCTGGGGTTTATAAATACCTTAAAAAATAAGTTAAAAGTAGACCTCACTATTTTATGTTATCAATAAAAAAAAAGTATGACTTTGATCATTGTTTCTTAGAGAAGAAATCCAGAGCAATTTTATCCCTAGGGCTCTCTGCCACCCTCAGGACACCTGTCAATCTTGGCAACAGCCTTTAGCTATCCATATAGAGACTCAGCATGTCCCTCTCTTGACCAAATTAGGCTAACCTCATCTGCATTGACATCAGTGTCTACAATTTTGGAATCCCATGGACAGAAATAGCCCATCACAGAGTTCTTCATATAAATGTAGTATCTGTAGAAAACTATAACCAAATCTATGATAAAGAGATGTGAACACTATAGTAAAAACCTTCCAATTGTGCTTTAATGATTTTGAATACCAGCCAATTTTAATAAGAAATAATAAATCAGAGCAGAGTTTTTCTTTGTACCTTTCACTAAAAATGGTATGAATTTCAAAAATTATGAAATTGAGAAAATTATGAAATTGAGAAAAAATTAAGCTTCCATAACTCATATAAATTATTTCAAAGCTATAGGAACAAGGAGTTTTAACAATCAATTAAGACTTTTCTGTCATACTGACTTAAAGCTCCAACTTAAGTTTTTTGTCATATAGTATCCCAATATTTGATGGAAACAGGCATGTGATTCCTCCTAATATGAAAGAAGTAATAAAAACACCTTGACATTTTACAAATATTCAAGGTCTTCTGGTCTGGAAAACTATATCCTATGATACCAAGAACTTAAAAGATGTGCTTATTGAACCACTGCTTGTAATATTTTAAAAATTATGAAAAAGTGGAAAATTGTCACAAAACTTATTGGCAAATATTGCCATAATTTCCAAAAGGAAAAAAAAAAAGTAGTGGAGATCTCACAACTATAGAGTTTAGACTAAGAAAAGGAGCACACAATAGGTGTATTGTAAGCATAAGGCTACTAATTGGTTAGAACAGGAGAATGTCCCAGACACAGGACACTTTAATTTCAACAGGGACATATACAAAGTCTCTGGTGACACCCTTAAGAATAAAACAGAGCAATGTGAGCCCCATACTACAGTTAAGTGGACTCCTAGCTGACTGAACAAACACACCCAGAGATAAAGTACTTGAAGTTAAACCAGTGCAAGAGTTCTGGAAGTAACTAACAGAACTCTGCATTTGAACTTGTCTTGTTCCACAGTTTATTTACTGCAGTGCGGATCAGACAAATGCATATCAAATCTGCATAGAAAACACAAAGGATAAATCAGCATGCTGAATTATAAAATTAACTTAAAAAAAAAAAAGAATTAAGCCTGTCTCTATATAAAATAAATTGCATATATATAGTACAATGGAAATGGGTTTTAAAAATTTCCTTTATAAAAAAAGCCCAAGATGTTTTAAGCCCTAAGTTAATAACAGACAATAAGTGAAGGCAATCTTAGAAGGCACTGAGAGTCAGGTAAGTATCCAAATCAAGGATGTTCCACTGTCCTCAATATGGCCATATTTTTTTTTTAAAATTTATTTATTTATTTTTATTTATTTATTTTTTTAAATTTTATTTTGTCGATATACATTGTGGCTGATTATTGCTCCCCATCACCAAAACCTCCCTCCCTTCTCCCTCCCCCCTACCCCCCCGACAATGTCCTTTCTGTTTGCTTGTCGTATCAACTTCAAATAATTGTGGTTGTTATATCTTCTTCCCCCCCACCCCGGTTTGTGTGTGTGTGTGTGGGGGGGGGAATTTATATATTAATTTTTAGCTCCCACCAATAAGTGAGAACATGTGGTATTTCCCTTTCTGTGCCTGACTTGTTTCACTTAATACAATTCTCTCAAGGTCCATCCATGTTGTTGCAAATGGCAGTATTTCATTCGTTTTTATAGCTGAGTAGTATTCCATTGTGTAGATGTACCACATTTTCCGTATCCACTCATCTGATGATGGGCATTTGGGCTGGTTCCAACTCTTGGCTATTGTAAACAATGCTGCGATAAACATTGGGGAACAGGTATACCTTCGACTTGATGATTTCCATTCCTCTGGGTAGATTCCCAACAGTGGGATAGCTGGGTCGTATGGTAGATCTATCTGCAATTGATTGAGGAACCTCCATACCATTTTCCATAGAGGCTGCACCATTTTGCAGTCCCACCAACAATGTATGAGAGTTCCTTTTTCTCCGCAGCCTCGCCAGCATTTATCGTTCAGAGTCTTTTGGATTTTAGCCATCCTAACTGGGGTTAGATGGTATCTCAATGTGGTTTTGATTTGCATTTCCCGGATGCTGAGTGATGTTGAGCATTTTTTCATATGTCTGTTGGCCATTTGGATATCTTCCTTAGAGAAATGCCTATTTAGCTCTTTTGCCCATTTTTTAATTGGGTTGCTTGTTTTCTTCTTGTAAAGTTGTTTGAGTTCCTTATATATTCTGGATATTAATCCTTTGTCAGATATATATTTTGCAAATATTTTCTCCCACTCTGTTGGTTGTCTTTTAACTCTTTTAATTGTTTCTTTTGCTGTGCAGAAGCTTTTTAGTTTGATATAATCCCATTTGTTTATTTTTCCTTTGGTTGCCCGTGCTTTTGGGGTCGTATTCATGAAGTCTGTGCCCAGTCCTATTTCCTGAAGTGTTTCTCCTATGTTTTCTTTAAGAAGTTTTATTGTTTCAGGGTGTATATTTAAATACTTAATCCATTTTGAGTTGATTTTAGTATACGGCGAGAGGTATGGATCTAGTTTCATTCTCCTGCATATGGATATCCAATTATCCCAGCACCATTTGCTGAAGAGGCAGTCCCTTCGCCAGTGAATAGGCTTGGTGCCTTTGTCAAAGATCAGATGGCAGTAAGTGTGTGGGTTGATTTCTGGATTCTCTATTCTATTCCATTGGTCAGTGTGTCTGTTTTTATGCCAGTACCATACTGTTTTGGTTATTATAGCTTTGTAGTATAGCTTAAAGTCAGGTAGTGTTATGCCTCCAGCTTTATTTTTTTTGCTCAGCATTGCTTTGGCTATGCGTGGTCTTTTATTATTCCATATAAATGTCTGGATAGTTTTTTCCATTTCTGAGAGAAATGTCTTTGGAATTTTGATGGGGATTGCATTGAATTTGTATATCACTTTGGGTAGTATGGACATTTTCACTATGTTGATTCTTCCAATCCACGAGCATGGGATATCTTTCCATCTTCTTGTATCCTCTCTAATTTCTCTCAGCAGTGGTTTGTAGTTCTCATTATAGAGATTTTTCACCTCCTTGGTTAACTCAATTCCTAAGTATTTTATTTTTTTGGTGGCTATTGTAAATGGGCAAGCTTTCTTGATTTCTCGTTCTGCAAGTTCACTATTGGAGAAAAGAAATGCTACTGATTTTTGTGTGTTGATTTTGTATCCTGCTACTGTGCTGAAATCATTTATCAATTCCAACAGTTTTTTTGTAGAGGTTTTAGGCTGTTCGATATATAGGATCATGTCATCTGCAAACAGGGACAGTTTGACTTCATCTTTTCCAATCTGGATGCCCTTTATTTCCTTCTCTTCTCTGATTGCTCTGGCTAGTACTTCCAACACTATGCTGAATAGGAGTGGTGAGAGTGGGCATCCTTGTCTAGTTCCTGTTCTTAAAGGAAAAGTTTTCAGTTTTTCCCATTCAGGAAGATATTGGCTTTAGGTTTGGCATATATGGCTTTAATTATGTTGAGATACTTTCCCTCTATACCTAACTTATAGAGGGTCTTTGTCATGAATGAGTGCTGAACTTTATCAAATGCTTTTTCAGCATCTATAGAGATGATCATATGGTCCTTGTGTTTGAGTTTATTAATATGGTGTATCACATTTATTGATTTGCGTATGTTGAACCAACCTTGCATCCCTGGGATGAATCCCACTTGATCGTGATGAATAATTTTACGTATGTGTTGCTGTATTCTGTTTGCTAGTATTTTAGTGAGGATTTTTGCATCTATATTCATCAAGGATATCGGCCTGTAGTTTTCTTTTTTGGTTATATCTTTACCTGGTTTTGGTATCAGGATGATGTTTGCTTCATAGAATGAGTTTGGGAGATTTGCGTCCGTTTCAATCTTTTGGAATAGTTTGTAAAGAATCGGTGTCAATTCCTCTTTGAATGTTTGGTAAAATTCTGCTGTGAATCCATCTGGTCCTGGGCTTTTCTTTGTTGGGAGCCTTCTGATAACAGCTTCAATCTCCTTTATTGTTATTGGTCTGTTCAAACTTTCTACGTCTTCATGGTTCAGTTTTGGGAGCTTGTGTGTGTCCAGAAATTTATCCATTTCCTCCAGCTTTTCAAATTTGTTGGCGTATAGTTGTTTATAGTAGTCTCGAATGGTTCCTTGTATTTCAGATGAATCAGTTGTAATATCGCCTTTTTCATTTCTAATTTTTGTTATTTGAGTCTTCTCTCTTCTTTTTTTTGTTAGCCATGCTAATGGTTTGTCAATTTTATTTATCTTCTCAAAAAACCAACTTTTTGATTCGTTGATCTTTTGAATTGTTTTTTGGTTTTCAATTTCATTCAGTTCTGCTCTGATCTTAATGATTTCTTTCCGTCTGCTAACTTTAGGTTTGGATTGTTCTTGTTTTTCTAGTTCTTTAAGGTGAAGTGTTAGGTTGTTCACTTGCCATCTTTCCATTCTTCTGAAGTGAGCGTTTAATGCAATAAATTTTCCCCTCAATACTGCTTTTGCAGTATCCCACAGGTTTTGGTATGATGTATCATTGTTTTCATTAGTTTCAATAAATTTTTTGATTTCCTGCTTGATTTCTTCTTGGACCCATATGTCATTAAGTAGAATGCTGTTTAATTTCTATGTGTTTGTATAGTTTCCAGAGTTTCGTTTGTTATTAATTTCTAGTTTTAATCCATTGTGGTCTGAGAAGATACATGGGATAGTTCCAATTTTTTTGAATTTATTGAGACTTGATTTGTGACCTAATATGTGATCTATCCTGGAGAATGATCCATGTGCTGATGAGAAAAATGAATATTCTGAGGTTGTTGGGTGGAATGTTCTGTAGATATCTGCCAATTCCAATTGGTCTAGAGTCTAGTTTAGGTCTTGTGTTTCTCTACTGATTCTTTGCCTAGATGATCTGTCTAATATTGACAGTGGGGTGTTCAGGTCCCCTGCTATTATGGTATTAGTGTCTATTTCCTTCTTTAGGTCTAATAGAGTTTGTTTTATAAATCTGGCTGCTCCAACATTGGGTGCATACATATTTATGATTGTTATGTCTTCTTGATGGATCAGACCTTTTATCATTAAGTAGTGTCCCTCATTGTCTCTTTTTATGGTTTTTAGTTTAAAGTCTATTTTGTCAGATATAAGAATAGCTACTCCAGCTCGTTTTTCTTTTCTGTTTGCATGGTAAATCTTTTTCCAACCTTTCACTCTTAGTCTGTGTGAATCTTTATGGGTGAGGTGGGTCTCTTGTAGGCAGCATATAGTTGGGTCCTGCTTTTTGATCCAGTCAGCCAGTCTGTGTCTTTTAATTGGGGAATTTAAGCCTTTTACATTAAGAGTTGTTATTGAAAGGTGTTGATTTATTCCTAGCATTTTATTGGTTGTTTGGTTGTCTTAGGTGTCTCTTGTTCCTTGCTTTCTGATTTACTGTTTGTTTTCTGTGTTTGTTGGTTCCTTAGGTTGTAGATAGTGTTTTTGTTAGCTTGTTTTCTCTTCATGAATGCCATTTTTATTATACTAGCGGGTTTAGATTTTTCTTGGGTTTTTATGGCAGTGGTAGTTATTTTTCAGGAACCAAACCCAGTACTCCCTTGAGGATTTCTTGTAAGGGTGGTCGTGTGGTAGTGAACTCCCACAGTTTTTGTTTGTCTGAGAAATATACTATATGCCCCTCATTTCGGAAGGATAGCCTTGCAGGGTAGAGTATTCTTGGCTGGCAATCTTTGTCTTTTAGTATTTTGAAAATATCATCCCATTCCTTTCTAGCTTTTAGGGTTTGTGATGAAAAGTCTGATGTTAACCTGATTGGGGCTCCCTTATAGGTGATTTGACGCTTCTCTCTTGCAGCTTTTAAGATTCTCTCTTTGTCTCTGAGTTTTGCCAATTTGACTATGACATGTCTTGGAGAAGGTCTTTTTGGGTTGAATACATTTGGAGATCGTTGAGCTTCCTGGATCTCAAGATCTGTGATTTTTCCTATACCTGGGAAGTTTTCTGCCACTATTTTGTTGAATATGTTTTCAATGGAATCTCCATTTTCCTCCCCTTCTGGAATACCCATGACTCGGATATTTGATCGCTTAAGGTTGTCTGATATCTCTCTCAGATTTTCTTCAATGTCCTTGATTCTTTTTTCTTTCTTTTTGTCTGCTTGTGTTATTTCAAACAGCCCATCTTCAAGTTCAGAGGTTCCCTCTTCAACTTTGACAAGCCTGCTGGTTAAACTCTCCGCTGTGTTTTTTATTTCGTTGAATAACTTCTTCAGTTCAGTAAGTTCTGCTACATTTTTTTTCAGGACATTGATTTCCTTGTACATTTCCTCTTTCAGATACTGTATACTTTTCCTCATTTCATCATGATGTCTAGCTGAGTTTTCTTGTATCTCATTCAGTTTCCTTAGAATTATCACTCGAAATTCCTTGTCAGTCATTTCAAGGGCTTCTTCTTCTATAGGATCTAGAGTTTGAGATTTATTAACTTTTGCTGGTGTACTTTCTTGATTTTTTGTATTTCTGGTATCTTTTTTTTGGTGTTTATTCATTGTGGCAGGGGGTTTCACAGTCCACCGGTTTGAGACTAATGACTAACTAGGATGTTGCTGTGGTTGCCAATTTCCTATGGCTCCCTTCGTGACTGCTCAGTTGGCCTCTTGTGTGTTTGGCCTCCTTGTGTGTGTGGTTGCCTCGGGTCTTGGGCTTCTCCGTGGAGCCACCTTTCTGGTCAGCTTGGACTCTGCTGGGCTGGTGGATCACGTACCACAGGGTGTGTGATCTCTGTTGAGCTTTCACTTCCTGTGCAGGACTTCTCCCTGTTCTGTGTGCTCTGGCCCAGGCTGTTAGATCGTGCAGTGGCGACCCCACGGGGTGTGTGGTTTCTGTCGAGTCTCCGCCTCCCTGGCCGCACGTCTCCCCACTCTGTGCGCACTGTGCTGGGCTGGGGCGTGTCTTCTGCACCCCTTGTCTATCAGCTGGGCCTTCAAGACCCTGCTCGGCACCGCCTCGCCCAGGAAGTCTACCAGGTTTCTTCTAGGCACAGACGACCGGTCTCTCTGGGTGCCTTTGTAGCACTATGTAGATCTTTCTCGGGTCTTGTTCAACTTTGTATCCCCCCAGTATAATCTGAGTCTAGCGCCCACCTGCAGCCTGGTCTCCGGCAGGTTCAAGCGGACCTGGGAACTCTCCTACCACACTATTCCCAACCAGAAATTCGTTAGGCTTTTTTCCAAACTGGTGGCCGCAGAGATGGTCTCTGCCTCCCTGTAACAGGGAGTTTACCTGGGGCCGGAGTCCAGGGTGTGGTGGAGTGACAGTCGGCCCACCCGTACTTCCTTGCCCTCCCGACACTGGCCGGGGACGCCCCCTGCCACCAGCCCCGCCAGAGAACCGCGGAGGGAGTGGGAGGGGATATGGCCATATTTAAAAGACTGAATTCTGTTCTGAATATCAGAGTGGAAGAGACAAACATATATGACATTTTTAAAAGCAGATACAGATACTATACAAGTAATAGTTTTACAACTGAGATGCTCTAAGCAAAGAAATAAAAAGGGGGATAGAATAGTTGTTAAACTGCTATAAGATAAAATAACCTAAGGGATAAGTTCAGCTTTACTCTGTGAAATCACAGAAGGCAGAAGTAGGACCAATGGGTACAAGTTTGTAGAAAACAGAATTTGATTCAATGTCACTTCCTAAGAACTGTATAAAATTTCTAATGTCTCTCTACAATTAGAACTATGCAAAATGAAAGGAGCTGCCTCAAACTAGCCTCTGTCAAGGAACCTGTGGGGCAGGCTAGAACAAATGACCTTCAAGATTTCTGCCAATTCTAAAATTCTGTGACATTATAACTGACAGTTCATTATTGCTAGTAGGCCTACAATTTTCACTTTAAACATAAAGCAAATTTGAACTAAATTCATGACAGATTTTTCTACCAGCAATCTTAAGACAAAATACAATCATTTACAACTCTGTGAAATGGAAAGTGGAAATATTCTTTTTCCATAAATAAAAAATAAATAAGACTTTTACATTATAAATGTATCTTCTTCAATTTAATAATCAAAGGAGGCTTTCTAAGAAAGCTGTTATTAAAGGTTCTTCCCTGGGCCAGTGCCTCTACCACCACTCCCCACATAAGACCTAGCTATACTGTTTTCCTCAAAGCTACTGTAACAGCTAAGTGGTTTACTGGTGTTTATCATGAAAGATTCTTTTTTAATGAGACCTATTTGTAGGTAAGAAAAAAAAAAACTTCACCTCTAAAAATAATATTATGAACAGACCTACTTGTGGGTAAATATAAATAAAAATACTTGTAACAGATGCTTAAAAGAAAAATACTAATCTCTGCAGAAATGGAACAAATTTGAAAAGAAAATTTCTGAATAAGGATAGCAACTGTCAATAATTGTTCCCCTCCCCAAACCAATCCAAGTAGAAGCACGAACATTTTCTGCAGTGTATTCGAGGCACTTTGAGCTGAACAGTACTATTTCTTCTCCACATAAATATCGCAAAGGAGAGACACAGAAAGATTTTGAAATCTCCACTGTGTTAGGCATTAAGGATATAATACAAATGAGTCAGACACAGTCCTTGCCCTTAGGTTTCTACAGGAGCTACAAACAATTGCAATAACACCAAGCAATTACAATTTCAAGCAAATATAATATCAAGTATAACATCTAACGCAGGGTTTGGTAGCATCAAGGAAGACCACCAGGAAAAAGTATCATGTAATCTGACCCCTAACTTATAAATAAGAGATTATCAGGTACAAGAGGCAGGGAAAAGGGCTCCAAGCAGAAAAAGTAGTATCAGAAGTGAGCTAAAATCTTGGCCGATTCAATAAATTGTAGGGTAACTGGTCTGGACTAGCTCTCCCATTGTAAATTAGAAAGCTAGGCTTCCAATAAGAAACATATGAAACATTGTTTTCAGATGTTAAACAACAAGTAATACAGGACTTTGATCCCTGGAGAAGGGGCAAAAAACAAGGTGAGCCCTGGTTCCTTCTTGTAGGCAGTCACCAAACCCAGAAGCAGAGCAGAGTAATCCTGCAGAGCACATCAGTCGCCCAAAGCTAAGGAGACAGAAACTGGAGTTCCAGGGAGGTGGAGGCACCTGGCATCTGCAGGGCTGAGTACCACAGAGGAGAGAGCTATGAAGACTATAAGCTCCAGAAGTCTGAAGGTGCATTTTTTGGCTTAATACTAAGCTGGCTGGGCCCTATTAGAACGAGACTCCATAATGCCAGAAAAACAAGTGCTAAGGAAAGAATAACTAGAGGGGAGCTGGGAAACTTTGGAGTTCCAACCAGCCACAGTGAAGACTTCACAGAACCCCTGAGTCATTCCATAGAGACCTCTGAAATGCCACACCTTAGGAGAGAGGCAGAAGTAGCCCATCAGTGCAGAAAGTTCTCTCAGACAGCACTACTGTAGATCCACACAAAGAGCTTATAATAAGCCTAAAAGGATCAGGAGGATCCGCAAGTAGCAAAATTGCCTGCCAGATGAAAACTCAACACTCTTTTAAGGATGACAAATGGAAAATTACAAATTAGGATGATAAACAAGAAAATGTGACCTCACTCTGAGGGTAAAGAAAAATCAGTCAATAAAAACAAACCCAGAAATAACCAAGATAAAAGAAATAGTAGACAAGAACTTTAAAAATGTTATTGGAAATATGTCCAAAGATATTGTAATGTCATTGGTTTTGCATGTCTTTAGAAAGACATGCACACAATAAAAAAAAACTGAAACTTTAAAAAAATGGATCATCTATAGTTGAAAAATACAATACCCAAATTAAAAAATTCACAGTTGGGCTTTAACAGCAGACAAAAACTATAGATAAAAAAGATCAATAGATATTACCTAAACTGATGTACAGAAAGAGAAGAAGAGAAAAGAAATTCTTTTGAACCTGTGGGACAATATCAAGTCATCTCACATAGAATAACTGGACTTCCAAAAAGAAGGTAAAAGAAAACATACTTGAAGCAATAATGGCTAATAGCTTTCCAAATTTGATGACAACTACCAAAATCTACATGTCAAAGCAGCTCAATAAACTGCAAATGTGAAAAACACAAAGAAAACTACACCAAGAAACATAACAATCAAATTGATGAAAACCAATTGATATCAAAACCAATGACATTACAAGATAAGGATACCATAGACCAATATCTCTTATAAATATAGACACAAAAATCTTTAAGAAAATGTTAGTAAACCAAATCCAACAATATATAAAAAGGAAACACATTATGACAAGTGAGATTATTCTAGGAAACTAAAATTGACTCAACATTCAAAAAAGCAAAAAATGTAATTCAACATTAATAGAATAGAAAAGAAAAATCATACAATCAGTTCAAGTGATAAAGAAAAAGTATTTGACACAATTCAATAACTATTTATGATAAACACTCTTACTAAACTAGGAATAGAAGGAAACTTCATCTAATAAAGAGCATCTACAAAAAAACTACAGCCATTATCACGTTTAACAATAAAAGACTAAACGCTTTTTCCCTAAGATTATAAACAAAGCAAGGATATGTCTGCTCTACCACTTCAACATGGTATTGAAAGTCACAGCCAAAACATTAAGGAAAAGAAATAAGGCATACAAACTCGAACAAAAGAAGAAAAACTGTCTTCATTTGCAAACAACGATCTGTGTGGAAAATCCTAAAGACTACAAAAGAGCTACTAGAACTAATAAAATTTAGCGAGGGTCACTGGACACAAATTCAATATTTAAAAAAATCAACTGTATTTCTATATATTAAAAATTATTATAAAATGAACTTTAAGAAACACTATTTGCAATAATATCCACAAACATAAAATACTTAAGGATAAATTTAATACAATATATGCAAGATCTGTATTATGAAAACTATAAAACACTTTTGGTAGAAATTAAAGACCTAAATAAATGGAGAAATATGCCATGTTATTATGGGGTTGAATGGTGTCCCCCCAAAAGGTATGTCAAAGTCCTAATCCCCAGGTACCTATGAATGTGCCCTTATTTGAAAATAAAGTCTTTGAAGATGTAATCAAGTTAAGATGGGGGCATACTGGGTTAGGGTGGGCTCCAAATCTAGTATAACTGGTGTCCTTATAACAAGAGGAAAATTTGGTCACAGACTCACAAACAAACAGGGCAGAAGGCCATGTGACGATAAAGGCAGAGACTAAAGTGATGCAAATCAAAGAATGCCAAGAATTGCTGGCAACCACCAGAAACTAGATGAGGCAAGGATTCCTCCTCTATAGCCTTCAGAGAGCATGGCCCTGCTGACACCTTCTTTCATACTTCTAGCCTCTAGCGCTTTGAGAGAATAGATTTATTTTAGTTTGAGCCATCTAGTTTGAGATACGTACTGTGTTTTGACAGGCCTAGGAAACTATCGAACATGTTTATTAAAAGACTCAATATAGTTGTCAATTTCCCCAAATTAACCCATAAATTCAATGTAATCCCAATTAAAATCCTGGCAGCCTTTCTCACAGAAATTTACAAGCTAATTCTAAAATTTACACGGAAACACGAAAGATCTAGAATAGCCAAAAAAAAATTTGGAGAAAAAAATAACAAGATTGGAGGACTTCCACTACCTGATTTCAAGACTTATTAGAAAGTTATAGCAATCCTAAATAGTGTGGTATTTACATAAAGACAGACATATAGATCAATAACCTGAATAGAGTGTTCATAAATAGACCCACATTTATGTGGACAATTAGGGTTCAACAAAGATGCCAAAGTTATTCAAGTGTAGTCTTTTCAACAAATGACACTGGAAAAGCTATATAAACATATTAGAAAAAATGAAACTTGATACCCAATCTCACCCCATATAAAAAATTAACTCAAAATGGATCATATATTTAAACATAAAGCCTAAAATAAAATTTCTATGAACAATTATGAGAACATATTCATGATCTTGGGTTAAGTAAAGATTTTTAGATGTGCTGGCTGGTTAGCTCAGTTGGTTAGAGAGCAGTGTTATAACACCAAGGTCCACAGTTTGCATCCCAATACTGGCCACCAAAAAAAAAAAAAACTTGCCTTCTTCAAACTACAATGTTAAGATATGAAAAGGCAGCTCACAGACTCAAAGAAAATATCACAATACATATATCTGACAAAGGACTTGTATCCAGAAATATATATGTGTATATATATATACACACACACACACATTTTAAACTCATAATAAATTTACAAATATGAGCTAAAGATCTGAATAGACAAGTCACAAAAAAAAAGATATACAAATAGCCAATATGCATATTAAAAGATGCTCAACATGTTTAATCATCAGATAAATGCAAGCCAAAACAACAAGATACCACTACACATCCACAAGAATGGCTAAAATCAAAAAGACTGACAATATGTAGTGTTGGCAGGATGTGGAGTATAGAACTCTCATGCAAACAAAAACATATGTCCAAAAAATGACTTGAAAACAAATGTTCATAACAGCTTTTTCATAATAGTCAAAGCAGGTACAAAGCATCCATCAACTGACGAAGGATGGATAAATAAACAGTGGCATACACATATAATGGAATGCTACTGAAATAAAATGGAACATACTAATACATGTAATGACATGGATAAATCTCAGAAACACTGTGCTAACTGAAGGAAGCCAGGAAAAAGGAGTGCATTCTATATGATTCCATTTATACAAAATTCTAGAATAGGAAAAACAAATCTGTAGTTCAGTGGTTGCCAGGGGAAAGGGGCTGGGGGGACCTCATACTAAAGGGGCCCAAGGGAGTTTTGGGGGTGACTGAAGAGTACAATATCTTTATTGGGGTATTAGTTGCATGGGTATACACATTTGTTAGAATTCATTCAACTGTGTGTAAATTATACCTCAGTAAAGCTGAATTTCAAAGAGGAGCAAAACCTATCCCACCATCCCAAAGGAAATTTGATACAGTTAGAGTATAAAGTTAAATTGGGAGTGGTGAGGGGGTTGAGACTACAGAAGTAACACTATGCTGACCATATTAAGGAGTTTGAATTGTATACAAAGACAAAAGGAAACCACTGAGAGTTTTTATCTAGGACAAAAATTGAGAGAGATCTGTAAGAAGGCTGTTGCCTCAATCCAGAAGAGATGATGGCCTAGATTAGAGTAGTAGACAAGAGAATAGAAAAAAGTGATGAGATTTAAGAGGTTGATTTGCTTTCATGGTTCAGGAGAGGGTTAAGTGCCCAGGGACAACTAAGTGAAAGTGTCAGTTCAGTAGCTGGGCATGTGGGTCTGAAGGCCTTGAAAGAGAGCAGGGCTAGAGACAGGGATTTGGGAGTGATACTCTACTAATCAAGACCTTATGGTCAGTAGGATTACCCAAGGAGAGAAGAGAGAAGTTGGCTGAAACCAAAACCTTTAGGCTCACAAACAGACGAGGACTGGGAGGACAAAAGACCAAAACTCAAAATAGCAACTATTCAAACTAAATAACACCCCCTTCTCTCCCCTCCCCCTCCCCCCGTGCTGTTTTCTCTCACAGGCATACACACAAATAACATTCCTCTCCCTCTCACACCTCAGGAATGTTAAAGCCAGAAAGAAGCAGCTTTAAATACAATACAAAAAGCAAGTGACAAGAAGGTCTTTGCTCAAGAAATAACAAACTGAATCCCCTTTTAGGGCTTAACCTCTCTTCAGGAGCTACACCAGAGAAAGAACATTTGGTTCAAACCCTCTCCACTCCCCAATCACCACTCTTTTAGTAACTTCAAGCACAAGCAACAAAAGGAAAAATAAACAAATGGGATTATATCAAACTAAAAAGCTTCTGCACAGCAAAAGAAACAATTAACAGAGGAAAAAGACAACCTACAGAGTGGGAGAAAATATTTGCAAACTATGCATCTGACAAAGGATTAGTACCCAGACTATACAAGGAACTCAAACAACTTAACAGCAAAAAAACCCCAAATAACCCAATTAGAAAACAGGCAAAGGAACTGATAGGCATTTCTCAAAGGAAGATAAACAAATGGCCAACAGACACATGAAAAAATGCTCAAATCACTCAGCATCAGGGAAATGCAAATCAAAACCACAGTGAGATATCATCTCACCCAGTTAGACTGGCCATTATCAAAATGAGAATAACAAATGCTGGTGAGGATGTGGAGAAAGGGGACCCTCCTACACTGTTGGTGGGACTGTAAATTGATACAGCCATTATGGAAAACAGTATGGAGGTTCCTCAAACAACTACAGATAGAACTGCCATAAGACCGAGCAATTCCACTGCTGGGTATATACTCAAACGAATGGAAATCATCATATCGAAGGGATACCTGCACTCCTGTGTTTATCACAGCTCTATTTACAATAGCAAGAGTTGGAACCAACCTACATGTCCATCGTCAGATGACTGGATAGGGAAAATGGGGTATATTAACACAAAGGAATACTACTTGGCCATAAAAAAGAATGAAATACTGCCTTTGCAGCAACATGGATGAAATTAGAGAAAATTATGTTAAGTGAAATAAGCCAGGCACAGAAAGAGCAATACCACGTGTCCTCACTCATAAGTGGGAGAGAAAGAAAGAAAGAAAAGCAACAATCACAATAATACATTGAACTTTCAACAGGAGAATACAGAACTAAGGTTATCAGAGGTGGGAAAGGGGGAGGGGATGAGGATTAAGGAAGAAATTGGTAAAGGGCCACGAAAACCAATTACATTGTGTAATGCTGAATATACTAATTATCCTGATTTGAGCATCACATATTACACACAGGTATTGATATTCAACTCTGTACCCCTCAGATATGTACAATCACCTATGTTTCAATAAAAAGAAAAAGAAGATGAAGGCAAGCTATAGCAGCTAGTATTAAAAATTCTTTCATCCAGTTCTAAAATGGACACTGATTTAGAAAAAGCAGCCAAGAATACATGGTAGCTAACCAAGACAAAAATCTATACTCCTACTATTATTACTACTATTGTTATAGGCAGGGTGAATGAATCTGTTTAGCAAAGTCTGAGAATGCTTCCATTTCCAACAATGGACTAGTTCAGAGAACCAATCCTACCACGGAAAGTAACTAAAAATGCTAGCAAATATAAAAATATCTTCTGAAATGAATCCATGAACTGGTAAGAAAATAAGGAATACTCAGGCAAAAACTGAGTAAAGGCAGGAAAGCAACAAGGTAAGCAGAGTACTGAAGCTGGCTTTCTCATCAAGGTGAAAGAAAAGTGGGTAAACCTGAGTTTTAGGTTTTTCCTAACCTCATGGGTAAACAGAATAAAAAGGACAAAGCCCAGGATCTGGCCAAAGTATAGAGTACTCCCCAGTAACTACTATTACTAATGGAATACAATGAACAATAATAATTAAATTCTACACTCATTTAAAAAAATAGCTTGAATCAAATCATGTGCAATTAGACAACCATCAGCTAGGAAAATGTGATACAAATTTATGCAGGCTGGCAAAAAGACAGTCATCTCCTGAATTTGCTACCATTTTGATGAACTTAATTGCAAAGGCAATTAGGACTAACTGTAATGCAACTTAGGGAGTTCTAACTAGAACATTGTATAAAAGGCAGTTTAGTAAGGTTCAGAAAAAACTATTTTCTCTTAAATAGTTCACCATTTGTTTATATTTAACAAAATGAAGAGAACACAAAGTCTTCTGTACTTAGCATACATAATTATAATGCTTTGTTTAAAACAGGACAAAGAATTAAGAAGGCAAAAATAACTTTTAATTTGCATTGATGTACATGGTACTTCTTGTTCAAAAGAAATGTATTTATAATCAAAGTCTCCACAAAGAAATCTAAAAGTTAATCTATCTCACCTAACATCAAGAAAGCCTTCTCAATAAAAATTATTTTCGTTAGAGACAGAAAGCAGAATAGGGGTTACCAGAAACTGGACGGAGGGAGAATATCAAGTTATTTGTTTAAGTGGTACAGAGTTTCTGTTTGGGATGATGAAAAAGTTCAGGAAATGGATAGTGGCAACAGTTGCACACACTGGAAATGTACCTAATGCTACTGAATTGCAATCTTCAAAACGGTTAAAATAGTGAATTTGGGGTTAGGTATAATTTACCACAATTAAAAAAATGCATAGGAGAAAATGTTTTCAAATAATTCTTAAAGTTTGGAATTCTCTTAAATCTGAAATTCACGCAAATGCCCTCTTGAAATTAGACCAGAGGAACATTGGCTTTGCTCCCAATGTAATGGTGCCAACAGGACCTTCAAGAGGTGTCCAGGTCCAGAGGGATCTGCCCTCATCAGGGGATTAATGCAGTCTTTGGGGAGTAAGAGAGTTCCTGCTCTTGTGGGGACTGGATTAGTTACTGCAAGAGCAGGCTGCTGCAAAGCGAGGTCACCCCCCATGTTTGTCTCTTTGCACAAGACCACTTTCCTTCCGCTTCTCCACAATGTATGATCCAGCATGAGGCCATCGCTGCATGCAGCTGCCCCATCCAGAGCTTCCCAGCCTACAGAAGCGTGAACTAAATAAACCTCTTTTCTTCATAAATGACTCAGTCTCAAGCATTCTGTTACAGCAACACGAAACAGACTGAAACAGAGACAGACAAGGTAATTAATAACTAAGTAAATAAATACTCATCATTAAGTACAAGTTTAACCATAATGCTCCCCTTTCCAAATTTTTGTTAGGTAGTACCCATGGTACCCAATAATAACAGTCAATCTTCAGTAATCTGCATCAATAACTAGGCATGCATTCAACAATGTTAAACCAGTCAGAAATTTGCCTGACTGTTTCAGAGTCTAAACTACATTTTACTCTTTTAGGAGACAAGACATGGCTGGCATAGGTGGTGTTTAATCTTCTGGAGTATGACAAACACTTCTTAATGTCAAAATAGTCTGCACACCCCCATGCAACAGGCCTTATTCTTTTGGTATGCACTGACTGAAAAAGTACATGACATTATTGTGAATTCAGGAGTTATGTTTAAATAAATTTTATTTAGTAAATCACTACAGTATCTACTTGTATTTGAAAGACACTAGTATATATGTGCATGAGTTTTTTTTTTTTAAGTTTACTGTTTGAAATACATGTGAATTCATGAACCCTTTCCCAAATTCCCAGATTCTCCTGGGATTTTCCATCATCAATTGGGAACCACTGGCAAATGGATAAAGTTCCTGGCACTGGGAGAACAAACCAGCAGAGGCAAGGTGCATGTGCATACACAGCTCCCTCCTTCTCTGTTCCTTACACACACACACACACACACACACACACACACACACACACACACACACTCTCTCTCTCTCTCTCTTCTAGACAAGATAATGCATTATTCAGTATACCAGAATATGTCTAAAAAAGCAGATATAATTCAAAATTAAAACTTAAGAAAAATCTGTATGATCACAGTTTAAAAAGGGAAACACCAAAATCCACGAAATATTTAATCCTCTCATCAAATTGCATACACACAGCTCCTAACCATACATCCTTCACCACCCTATAGCGTGATATTTTCTACTACAAAGAAAATATAGAATACCAGTTTTAAATTGTCATTCATAGGACAAATATAACCTTATTATCTCATTTTCATCCTAACTTACCCTAACTCCAGCCAAATAGTTACGATTTCCTGAACACAGACTGGGCATTGCCTCTGCACATATTTACTCAATCTATTTCCTCAATTTTGAGTGAGCACCTTCCCTCCTGCGGAAGGCATGTCAATTTTAACATCTCCGACATGTGGATATAGAAAGAAAAATAAAATTCCATAATTTTTTTGCCATCAGAATTGCTTATTTCAAGATTTACTGGAGCAGCTTTAAAAAAACAAGAACAAACAAACAAAAAACTAAAGTAGATAATTTGATGAAGCTGAAAGCTTTAATTCATTCTATGGACAATTAAGAACAAGTTAGATATAGTACAGTTAGCTTACAACTAACTGATGAATAATATAAATTTAAAAAGTTCCTTGTTTTGAATCTGGAATACAACCTGTACCACAGCAGCTCTGCTTATTTGAGGTAATGTTTCAAGTACATTTAATTTTAAAATTATGACTCATGTTCACCAAAAAGTTTCTAAAGTGTTGAGCGAAAAACAATTTTTAAAATTAGTCAAGTAAACATTTAACTGGGAAGTAGATACCACCCTATATAAAAAAATACAATTTAATTATTTACCATATTATTATACATTAAAACATATGAATCCTTCTTACATTATTATTAGAGTGAAAATTGGTACAAGCTTTTTGGAGGGTAATTTGGAAATGTTTATTGAAAGACTTAAAACTGCACCTAACATTTTAACTAGCCATACTACTTCCAGGAATTACTCTTAAGGAAATAATCATTGATGAGCATGAAGATTTAGATACAAAGATTTCTCATTACCGAATTGTTGATTACAGTAAAAAAGACTGTCAACATTCTAAATAACAACAAGGAATGATTAGTTAATTCATTATATAAAAATAGAAATATGGAATATCTATAATCATTTTAAGTGAATGCCGTGAAACATAAATGTTCAGTTTCCCAACTGATCATAATTCTTGGATACTTTTAACTATCTTAAATGTAAAGGGGAAAAAAAAAAAAAAAACAATGCACACATTCAATACGTAAATGCATAGAGAAAGGAGATTACTAGTTGCCAGGCACTGGGGAGGAGGAAGTGGAGAGTGACTGCTAACGGGTACAGAATTTCTTTTTGAGGTGATTAAGTGGTCTAGAATTAAACAGCAGTGAAGGTTGCACAACTTTGTGAATATACAAAAAACTACTAAATTGTACAGTTTAAAAGGGAAAATTTTATTTTTCAAAAATTGTACATATTTAAACATTTTAGAATTTTAACTCTTTGGGGCTTCCTACCAATATATTAATTTATGTTGCCAGACAAATGTATTTATACAAATCTTAAATTGGGCTGCCCCCTGGCACTTCTGTGCATGTATCTGAATGTTTTCTACACGTATTACTAGTTAGCAAAGTTTGTGCTGAGTTAGTCTTCATCCATGTATCAGAAATTCATTCCTTTTGCGTATGGCTATCCAGTTGCTCTACCACAATTTGTTCAAAAGGCTATTTTTTCCCCCATTGAATGATCTTGGCATCCTTGTCAAAAATCAGTTAACCCAACTCTCAATTCTACTCCATTGATGTATATATCTATGCTTATGCCAGTAGCACAGTGTCTTCTTGATTACTCTTGCTTTGCACTGAGTTTTGAAATCAAGAAGTGTGAGACATTCTACTTTGTTTGCCTTTTTTCAAGGGACCTTATTTGGGGGTCCCTCGCAATTCCACAGACATTTTCAAATCAGCTTCTCAATTTCTACAGAGAAGGCATCTGGGATTCTGAAAGGGACTATATTGCATCTGTAGACCAATCTGGGGGTTAATGCCATCTTGAAAATATTAAGTCTTCCAATCCATGAACATGGGATATTTTCCCATTTATTTAGACCTTCAATTTCTCTTTCAACAATGTTTTGTAGTTTTCAGACAATATATTTTGCAGTCTTTTTGTTAAATATACTCCTAAGTATTTTATTCTTTTGATACTATTATAAATGGAGTTGTTTTAACTTCATTTTCAGGTTGCTCATTTCAAGTGTACAGAAATACAATCAATTTCTATATATTGATCTTGCATCCTGCTACTTGCTGAACTCATTTACTAGTTCTAATAATTCTTTAGTAGATTTTTTAGTATTTTCTATATAGGTGATCATATCATTTATGACTAGAGGTAGTTTTACTTCTTCCTTTCCAATCCAGATGTCTTCTATTTCTTTTTCTTGCCTAACTGACCTTGCTAGACCTCTAGTACAATGTTGAATAGAAGCCGTACAAGCAGACAGCCTTATCATGTTCCTGATCTTACTGGGAAAGCATCCATCTAATCTTTCACCATTAAGTATGATGTTAGCTGTGGCTTTTTGTAGATATCCTTTATCAGGTTGATGAAGTTCCCTTTTATTCTTAGTTTTGTGGGTGGTTTTACCATGAAAGAGTGTTGGATTTTGTCAAATGCTTTTTCTGCATCTAATTAACAAAGTGTATTACATTAATGGACTTTTGGATGTTAGGCCAACCTTGAATTTTGGGGATAAATCCCATTTGGTCATGGTGTATAATTCTCTTTACATGTTGCTGGATTCAGTTTGCCAATATTTTGTTTCAGATTTTTGTGTCCATATTCCTAAGAGATATTAGTCTATACTCTCCTTTTCTTCTAATGTCTTTGTTGGGTAGAATGACTTGGGAAGAATACTGTTAACACTTGCAATTTTTTGGTATGAATAAAAAATTTTACCACACAATCAAAACAGAATAGAATAAATATTTAAGCTGATAACATGATTAGAAGTGTCATCTTCAATCCCTGTGCAGCACACACTGTTAGTTATATAATCCTTCCTAAAAGAAGCAAAATTTTGTGCAGGTGTCTGGGCAGTCATGTACTTCAGGGGAGTGTGGCCGAAGCCTCAGTCATGAATAGTTGGTCCTGACTGGTCCAAGCTAATCATAATGGCTCCATATCTCTTGCCAGAGACTGGTTTATAAATGGTCATGTGAAACAATCAGGTGTGACAGGAAGTCTGCTGGGGAAGCCTCTGGAATGGGTTTTTTTGCACTTAAAATGATATAAAATGAAGAGACAGATCTATTTCTCTAGAATTTGTCATGTCTGGATACATGGAATTATCAAAGCCACTTTGCAACCATGATGAAAGCTAGAGCAAGGACAACTCCAACATACTGAAGATAGCAAAACAGAAAGAGAGAAAGAACATAGGTCAGTGATGATGATGCTGAGCTGCTGAATTAACCAGACCTGGAGCTGCTCAGCCCTGAGTCTTCTTGATAATTCTTATTGTTTAAAGAATTTGGAATAAGATTTTTGCTACTTGAAACAAAAAAATTATAGCTGTTAAAATCAGTGATGTGCTACAGCCTGCTCATGCTGGCCTCAGGAGAGGCAATTCTGCACATCCCCTTCTCAACTCCCCATTAAGTGTCATGGCATTGGGAGCTCCAAATCAGCCATGGTAAGAGAATGTACGCTACAGAAATTGGCAAACACCACAAATCAGGGCTATTTTTCTTTCAGAGATCCAGCTGCTAAACATTTATTGGTACATCACTAGATAAAACCCTATTTCATTTTTTTCTTCTTATCAAACCTATCTTTTTAGGCCCAGGGACCAGAGGTATGGAGCCAAGGGATTCCAAACCTGCCCACAACCAGGCGCCATGCCACTACCCAGGGTCCCGAGGCAGGAGCTGGGGGACACAAAACCCTCTTACAACCCGGTAAAAAAAAAAACCACCAAAAACATAATTTCCACACGGGTGGCCCACCATAGCCCTGGCTATAGCCACAGCTGCCAAAAAAGTGGCTAGATACCACAGCAGTAGCCACAGCCACTGTGCAGGTGGCCCGCCAGACACTCGACTGCATTGACACAAGGAGGGTCACCAGCAGAGACCAAAAAAAAAAAAAAAAAAAAAAAAAAGAAGCAGATATCTCTCTCCACAAAGCACACTCCAGAGTAATAGATGTGTCTGCTCTACGATAATAGTGGGGGACTTGAACACCCTTCTCTCAGCACTGGATAGATCATCTAGGCAACAAATCAACAGAGAAACAGTTAATCTTTCAGGAGAGACCAATCAAAAGGTTATGAGAGGTGGGGGTGAGGGAAAGGGGGATGGGGAGATATTGAATAAGGGGCATAAAGAATAAGTATGATTTTTAATAATATAATAATATTGATTTAATCAACATACACTATACATAGGTGATGGCAGTCAATGTTGTACTCCTAAAGTATAAATAATCAATTATGCTTCAATAAAAAAAAATTGTGGACACACACGCAAAAAACCCCTACCTTTTAATTCCCATAATAAAGTTGTAAGTTAGTAAAATAAAAATTGCCATCAATAAAATACTGCATGTATTTGGATTTCTAATAAGGTTTTATTTAGAAAAAAGTCTCCAGTATTCAGTGCTATAAAAGAATACAAGGTTACTTCAAAAAGTTCATGGAAAAATAGAATTAAAAGATAATACGAATCTTTCCATGAACTTTTTTGAAGACCCCCTCATATTTCATAATAGAAAAATTACTGACAATATATTTTTCTTTAAAAAAAAATGATCATAAAACATTATGCACAGTAAGAGAAAGACAGAATACTTTTAGATGAAAAGATACTAGGATTGTTGAGCTAAACACCAATATGTTCACAATGTTATCTATGGATAGTAAGATTACAAACAATTCTTATATTTTTGTATGTTCTTTTCCTTAATTTTAATCATGAGTATGTATTAACTTACTAATAATAAAGAAAAACACAATTCATGTTTTTAAAAGAAAGAAATTCAGTATTTTTTGTTTATGAGAACAAGATGACACTATTTTTTTTCTTGCATTTGTATCTAGGAAGAGCCTATACAATCCTTTGCAGATAGGAAGGTAACTCCAGTTTTTAAATTGGGTGATTCTGTTGCTATTTATAGTGCAAAGTTATAAACCTGTTCTCTATCTCAAGAAGATGTTTTAGACATAAATTGAATTATGATATGCATTATAAGAGAAGTGCTGAAACCTTCACACATGATTGCTTTGAAAATAAAATCTGAGCCAAAGTGTCTCCTATTTTGAAATATGTACGAGATCTGATTCATAACATTGCAAAACTCTATTTCTAAAGATGATGTAGTAAAGTATAGGAGCAATGGACCATGAGTCAGAAGATTTGGTTTCTGGTTCTAGAGCTAAACCTTATTAGCCATGTACTGTAGCAAGCAGCAATTTCTCTGAACCTAAACATTCTCTCTCTCTTTTTTTTTTTTTAAGATGACTGGTAAGGGGATCTTAACTCTTGGCTTGGTGTTGTCAGCACCATGCTCAGCCACTGAGCTCACCAGCCATCCCTATATAGCATCCAAACCCATGGCCTTGGTGTTATCAGCACCACACTCTCCCAAGTGAGTCACGGGCCGGCCCTAATACTCTAATTTTTTAAATGGGACTAATAATAGCTACCTATTCCTCTTCACAGGATAAGATAAAGTAGATGAAAGAACTATCAAGTGAAAGATGGTATTACATACTGCTACTTCATTACATACACATTTTAAGTCTTGTAACAATTGTATTTTGTTCCATTTTGATACAAAAGACAGATTTATAACCAGCAATGTATGATGCCAGTTTCCCTGGTAACAAGTTAACTTGCTGACTGCTTTGAAGATCTGAGTATCAAAAAAATTAAAAGTTAAAAAAACAAACAAAAACACCTCTTTACTATCTTACTGTTTTTAATTTACCTCAAAAAATACAAGGATGATGTCAACAGAGTACTATTTCCACAACATGACACCAGATGGGGAGAGAAAGCTATAGATGAATTTCAATAAGAAATATTGCTGCAAAAGTCCTAAATAAAATATTAGCAAATAGAATCATTAAAATAACAACATATCATAACCAAGTAAGAATCATTCTAGGAATATAAGGATAAGTTTATATTAGAATATCTACTAAGATAATTTACTATATTAGTAGATCAAAGGTGAAAAACTTTAATTTGAGACATCTCAACAGATGTCCCGAAATTCATTTGAATAAAATAAGTAATCATTCCCAAATAAATACTTCCTAATAAAGTAGGGGGAAAAAAAGACAAAATTATCATTATTTGCAGTTTATGATGAAATAAACAAGAAAAGGTATTGAAAACAATAAATTCAGTACACAGCTGATTTACAAAATAACACAAACATCAATAGTTTGCCCACATACAATTAGTTAGAAAACATAATGAAAGAAAAGAAAAATGTAAATTTATAATTGCAACCAAATAAGAGCAAATCTGGGTAGAAATAAAAAAAAATTGTAAAGGACTCTATGAAGAAAATTTTAATCCCTACTGAAGGCTCTCCAAGAAGACTTGAATAGGAAGATTTGATACTAGCAGTGATGAGGAAGAGGAGGAAGAGGTGGAGGAAAGGAGGGAGATGAGAGCTGCTTGATCAGTCAGGCTCCACGCAGGAAACTCACAGCACACTCAAAGGGTAACTGAAGAGAAATTCATGAAGATCTGGGCAGGGTGAAGCCCCCAGGGGCTAGCAATAGGAGAGCAGCCACCTGACAAGAAGCATGGCCTTAGGTAGACAAACACAGCCCTATTGGGGAGAGGCTGGGAAATATGCCCTAACTTCTCTTTCCTCCCACCTTCCCACCTCCTCCTAGACCTCCCATTGGCCAAACCCAACCAGAAGCCAGAGGGCATGAGAGGCCTGGTGATGCACAGAGATCGGTGTCCTTGGACAGAGAGGAAGACAAGAGAGTGGAGAACATTTCTGAAGGAGCAAAGAGAATATTCAACACAGCAGCTAGTCTCTTTTGACTGTTTGTGCCAGACACCACTGTAAGCACTTTACTTGGATTAATCCCTTTAATTCTCACATGGTGTGCCAATTTACCCCAAACTACAGATTCAAACAATCCCAGTAAAAATATTAATGGGTGGTGAGAGGGAAGAGGAGAGTTTTTCACAAGTTCTTCTAGAATAATAAATATGAATGCAAAATAGGGTAGAGAAAAAAAGAGGGAAGAGTCCTCTCAAATATCAAAATAAATTATTAAGTTACAGTAATTTAAAGTTTGATCCTGGCACATGATTAGACAGATCAATGGAACAGAATAGAAAGTCCAAGAATACACCAAAATACGTGCAAGAAGAATTTCACATGTGATAGGGAACTAATTTGAAAGCGGTGCTTCCTTTACTGAAAATTTTTCTTCTGACCTTTGCTTACATAACTAACCTAGTAACACAGATACTAAGCAGTCATTAAATAAGAACGACATATCTATTATACCGATATAAAGATGCCCAAGATTTATGTATTTATAGAACAATATGTATAGTATAGTATGATTCCATTTGCTCAAAAATGACTTTCATATGCATACATATAATACATATACATATACATACATAATACATATCAAGATACCTACCATAATAGGTGAACAAATTTTCATAAAAAGCATTCAAGAAACTATAAACATTGCTTAACTCTTGGGAATTGGTAAAGAGAGATTTCCTTACATCCCTCTGAATGATTTCATTTTACCACAGGAGGTAATAATACAATATTTACAATAATACAGTAATGTTTATAACAATATTTACAATGATGTATTCACAATAATAATAATGATGATGATGCTATAATTAGGCTTTAAATTAAGTATATAGTAATCATAGTAACGATTCCAGCTTTCGAAAATTTAAATTAAAGCCTAACTGATGGCATTAAATTTAGAAACCTTCATACTAATTAAAAGACATTCTTATGCAACACTCAATTACCCTAACAGTTTTTTTTTTTTTTCAAATGTAATTACTTCAGACAGAAAATCTTCGTTTACCCCATTACCCTTTAGAGATAGAGAGGATCTGAGCTCTGAATACCAAGCTGTAAAATAAAATTTAAGACTTAAGAAATAGGCAAAAGATAAACAAAAGTAAAACAATTATGACGCAAAAAATACCCATACTCACTGAAGCAGTTTTAAGTGTTCTAAAATCTTTTTTATTTAAAAACGTGTTCATTTCATAGTTGTGTTCATTTCAAGTTGCAGTAAGGTGAATGGTCCAACAATTCTCAAAGTGTGCTACAGGAACGGAACACCCTTTCAAGGTGTTCAAGAGATAAAATTACGCATTGTTAAAAGATCCATTCAAAGTGCTAGATATACAATGGATTTTAACGTAAAAAAACTACAAAAAAATTCATTGATATGATTTCAGATTCCACATTGCAACTAACATTTACAAAACTCCCACTTCTTGAGTTTCAGTGTCCTATCAAAGAACATCCACAGTTATAAGGAAAAGCTTCTAAAATATACCCCCTTTTCCAACTACATCTGAGTGGCACCAGCTATTTTTCACATACTTTAGCCAAAGTAACATATCGCAACAACTTCAAAGCAGAAGCCTATATGACAGTCCGACTGTCTTCTAATAAGTCAGACGCTAATGATATTTGAAAATGTAAAACATTGCCACACTTCTCACTATCTGCTTTGGAAAATACAGGTTTTTTCTTTCATTTAAAAAAAAAAAGTGTTATTTATGTTAACCTGTAATTGGTATTGTTATTTTTAAATAAATGCTACTTAAATTTTTTTTTAGTTTTAATTTCTAGTACAATAAATAGCAATACATAAAACCTGCATAAGCAAAAGATCTTTGGGGTTCTTAATAATTTTAAGGGTGGAAAGGTGTCCTGAAACCAAAAATTTTGAGAACCACCATCATCAAACATGTATCCTATGGATCAAAAGGCAAAAAAAGGTGAAAGCAATTTGTTTACAACTAGAATGAGTGAACATGGAGGAGGTGGTAAAATGTTACAGATACTAAATTTTCTTTCAGATAGAATTTAATGCTATTTAAAAGAAGAAATGAGAAAAAAATGTATTTATAGAGTCTTTTATATTAACCCACATATTGACATTTCCAGTGCTCTTCATTTCTTCCTGTGGATTTGAGTTACCATCTGGTGTCATTTTCTCTCAACCTAAAGAACTTCTTTTAGTACCTCTTATAAGACAGGTCTGCTAGCTACAAATTCTCTCAGTCTTTGTGACGGAATGTAGTTATTTCATCTTCATTTTTGAAGGGTAGTTTTGCTAAACATAGAATTTTTCACAGACAGTTTTTTCTTTCAGAACTTTGGATAAGGCATCCCACTGCCTTCCACTGATTCTGATGAGAAAGCAGCCAATAATCATATTTATGCTCCTCTCTACGTAAGGAGTGTTTTCCTCTTGCTGCTTTAACAATACAGCCGTCCTTCGGTACCTGCGGGGGCTTGATTTTAATATCCCTTGTGGAAATCCACCAATGCTCAAATCCTTCTATAAAACGGTGTAGTATTTGCATATAACCTACACATATCCTCCTGTAATACTTTAAATAATCTCTAGATTACTTATAATACCTAATGCAATGTAACTGCTATGTAAATGGCTGTTATACTGTATTTTTTACTTGCAGTAATTTTTTTAAATTTTTATACTTTTTTATTTTGTCGATATACATTGTGGCTGATTATTGCTCCCCATCACCAAAACCTCCCTCCCTTCTCCCTCCCCCCTCCCCCCCAACAATGTCCTATCTGTTTGCTTGTCGTATCAACTTCAAATAATTGTGGTTGTTATATCTTCTCCCCCCCCCCCAGGGTTTTGTGTGTGTGTGTGTGTGAATTTATATATTAATTTTTAGCTCCCACCAATAAGTGAGAACATGTGGTATTTCTCTTTCTGTGCCTGACTTGTTTCACTTAATATAATTCTCTCAAGGTCCATCCATGTTGTTGCAAATGGCAGTATTTCATTCGTTTTTATAGCTGAGTAGTATTCCATTGTGTAGATGTACCACATTTTCCGTATCCACTCATCTGATGATGGGCATTTGGGCTGGTTCCAACTCTTGGCTATTGTAAAGAGTGCTGCGATGAACATTGGGGAACAGGTATACCTTCGACTTGATGATTTCCATTCCTCTGGGTATATTCCCAACACTGGGATGGCTGGGTCGTATGGTAGATCTATGTGCAATTGTTTGAGGAACCTCCATACCATTTTCCATAGAGGCTGCACCATTTTGCAGTCCCACCAACAATGTATGAGAGTTCCTTTTTCTCCGCAACCTCGCCAGCATTTATTGTTCAGAGTCTTTTGGATTTTAGCCATCCTAACTGGGGTTAGATGGTATCTCAGTGTGGTTTTGATTTGCATTTCCTGGATGCTGAGTGATGTGGAGCATTTTTTCATATGTCTGTTGGCCACTTGGATATCTTCCTTAGAGAAATGCCTACTTAGCTCTTTTGCCCATTTTTTTTCTCTCTCTCTTTTTTTTAATTAATTAATTTATTTTTTTAATTTTATTTTGTCGATATACATTGTGGCTGATTATTGCTCCCCATCACCAAAACCTCCCTCCCTTCTCCCTCCCCCCCAACAATGTCCTTTCTGTTTGCTTGTTTTTTTTTTTGTTTTTTTTTAATTTTATTTTGTCGATATACATTGTAGCTGATTAATGCTCCCCATCACCAAAACCTCCCTCCCTTCTCCCTCCCCACCTCCCCCCCAACAATGTCCTTTCTGTTTGCTTGTTGTATCAACTTCAAATAATTGTGGTTGTTATATCTTCTTCCCTCCCCCCCCCCCGGGTTTGTGTGTGTGTGTGTGAATTTATATATTAATGTTTAGCTCCCTCCAATAAGTGAGAACATGTGGTATTTCCCTTTCTGTGCCTGACTTGTTTCACTTAATATAATTCTCTCAAGGTCCATCCATGTTGTTGCAAATGGCAGTATTTCATTCGTTTTTATAGCTGAGTAGTATTCCATTGTGTAGATGTACCACATTTTCCGTATCCACTCATCTGATGATGGGCATTTGGGCTGGTTCCAACTCTTGGCTATTGTAAAGAGTGCTGCGATGAACATTGGGGAACAGGTATACCTTCGACTTGATGATTTCCATTCCTCTGGGTATATTCCCAACAGTGGGATGGCTGGGTCGTATGGTAGATCTATTTGCAATTGTTTAAGGAACCTCCATACCATTTTCCATAGAGGCTGCACCATTTTGCAGTCCCACCAACAATGTATGAGAGTTCCTTTTTCTCCGCAGCCTCGCCAGCATTTATCGTTCATAGTCTTTTGGATTTTAGCCATCCTAACTGGGGTGAGATGGTATCTCAATGTGGTTTTGATTTGCATTTCCCGGATGCTGAGTGATGTTGAGCATTTTTTCATATGTCTGTTGGCCATTTGGATATCTTCCTTAGAGAAATGCCTACTTAGCTCTTTTGCCCATTTTTTAATTGGGTTGCTTGTTTTCTTCTTGTAAAGTTGTTTGAGTTCCTTATATATTCTGGATATTAATCCTTTGTCAGATGTATATTTTGCAAATATTTTCTCCCACTCTGTTGATTGTCTTTTAACTCTTTTAATTGTTTCTTTTGCTGTGCAGAAGCTTTTTAGTTTGATATAATCCCATTTGTTTATTTTTCCTTTGGTTGCCCGTGCTTTTGGGGTCGTATTCATGAAGTCTGTGCCCAGTCCTATTTCCTGAAGTGTTTCCCCTATGTTTTCTTTAAGAAGTTTTATTGTCTCAGGGTGTATATTTAAATCCTTAATCCATTTTGAGTTGATTTTAGTATACGGTGAGAGGTATGGATCTAGTTTCATTCTCCTGCATATCGATATCCAGTTATCCCAGCACCACTTGCTGAAGAAGCAGTCCCTTCGCCAGTGAATAGGCTTGGTGCCTTTGTCAAAGATCAGATGGCAGTAAGTGTGTGGGTTGATTTCTGGATTCTCTATTCTATTCCATTGGTCAGTGTGTCTGTTTTTATGCCAGTACCATACTGTTTTGGTTATTATAGCTTTGTAGTATAGCTTAAAGTCAGGTAGTGTTATGCCTCCAGCTTTATTTTTTTTGCTGAGCATTGCTTTGGCTATTCGTGGTCTTTTATTGTTCCATATAAATGTCTGAATAGTTTTTTCCATTTCTGAGAAAAATGTCTTTGGAATTTTGATGGGGATTGCATTGAATTTGTATATCACTTTGGGTAGTATGGACATTTTCACTATGTTGATTCTTCCAATCCAAGAGCATGGAATATCTTTCCATCTTCTTGTATCCTCTCTAATTTCTCTCAGCAGTGGTTTGTAGTTCTCATTATAGAGATTTTTCACCTCCTTGGTTAACTCAATTCCTAAGTATTTTAGTTTTTTGGTGGCTATTGTAAATGGGCAGGCTTTCTTGATTTCTCCTTCTGCATGTTCACTATTGGAGAAAAGAAATGCTACTGATTTTTGTGTGTTGATTTTGTATCCTGCTACTGTGCTGAAATCATTTATCAATTCCAACAGTTTTTTTGTAGAGGTTTTAGGCTGTTCGATATATAGGATCATGTCATCTGCAAACAGGGACAGTTTGACTTCATCTTTTCCAATCTGGATGCCCTTTATTTCCTTCTCTTCTCTGATTGCTCTGGCTAGTACTTCCAACACTATGTTGAATAGGAGTGGTGAGAGTGGGCATCCTTGTCTAGTTCTTGTTCTTCAAGGAGAAGCTTTCAGCTTTTGCCCATTCAGGATGATACTGGCAGTGGGTTTGTCATATATGGCTTTAATTATGTTGAGATACTTTCCCTCTATACCTAACTTATAGAGGGTCTTTGTCATGAATGAGTGCTGAACTTTATCAAATGTTTTTTCAGCATCTACAGAGATGATCATATGGTCCTTGTGTTTGAGTTTATTAATGTGGTGTATCACATTTATTGATTTGCGTATGTTGAACCAACCTTGCATCCCTGGGATGAATCCCACTTGATCGTGATGAATAATTTTACGTATGTGTTGCTGTATTCTGTTTGCTAGTATTTTAGTGAGGATTTTTGCATCTATATTCATCAAGGATATCGGCCTGTAGTTTTCTTTTGGGGTTATATCTTTACCTGGTTTTGGTATCAGGATGATGTTTGCTTCATAGAATGAGTTTGGGAGATTTGCGTCCGTTTCAATCTTTTGGAATAGTTTGTTAAGAATCGGTGTCAATTCCTCTTTGAATGTTTGGTAAAATTCTGCTGTGAATCCATCTGGTCCTGGGCTTTTCTTTGTTGGGAGCCTTCTGATAACAGCTTCAATCTCCTTTATTGTTATTGGTCTGTTCAAATTTTCTACGTCTTCATGGTTCAGTTTTGGGAGCTTGTGTGTGTCCAGAAATTTATCCATTTTCTCCAGATTTTCAAATTTGTTGGTGTATAGTTGTTTACAGTAGTCTCGAATGATTCCTTGTATTTCAGATGAATCAGTTGTAATATCGCCTTTTTCATTTCTAATTTTTGTTATTTGAGTCTTCTCTCTTCTTCTTTTTGTTAGCCATGCTAATGGTTTGTCAATTTTATTTATCTTTTCAAAAAACCAACTTTTTGATTTGTTGATCTTTTGAATTGTTTTTTGGTTTTCAATTTCATTCAGTTCTGCTCTGATCTTAATTTCTATCCGTCTGCTAACTTTAGGTTTGGATTGTTCTTGTTTTTCTAGTTCTTTTAAGGTGAAGTGTTAGGTTGTTCACTTGCCATCTTTCCATTCTTCTGAAGTGAGCGTTTAATGCAATAAATTTTCCCCTCAATACTGCTTTTGCAGTATCCCACAGGTTTTGGTATGATGTATCATTGTTTTCATTAGTTTCAATAAATTTTTTGATTTCCTGCTTGATTTCTTCTTGGACCCATATGTCATTAAGTAGAATGCTGTTTAATTTCCATGTGTTTGTATAGTTTCCAGAGTTTCGTTTGTTATTAATTTCTAGTTTTAATCCATTGTGGTCTGAGAAGATACATGGGGTAATTCCAATTTTTTTGAATTTATTGAGACTTGATTTGTGACCTAATATGTGATCTATCCTGGAGAATGAGCCATGTGCTGATGAGAAGAATGAATATTCTGAGGTTGTTGGGTGGAATGTTCTGTAGATATCTGCCAATTCCAATTGGTCTAGAGTCTAGTTTAGATCTTGTGTTTCTCTACTGATTCTTTGCCTAGATGATCTAATATTGACAGTGGGGTGTTCAGGTCCCCTGCTATTATGGTATTAGTGTCTATTTCCTTCTTTAGGTCTAATAGAGTTTGTTTTATAAATCTGGCTGCTCCAACATTGGGTGCGTACATATTTATGATTGTTATGTCTTCTTGATGGATCAGTCCTTTTATCATTAAGTAGTGTCCCTCATTGTCTCTTTTTATGGTTTTTAGTTTAAAGTCTATTTTGTCAGATATAAGAATAGCTACTCCAGCTCGTTTTTCTTTTCTGTTTGCATGGTAAATCTTTTTCCATCCTTTCACTCTTAGTCTGTGTGAATCTTTATGGGTGAGGTGGGTCTCTTGTAGGCAGCATATAGTTGGGTCCTCCTTTTTGATCCAGTCAGCCAATCTGTGTCTTTTAATTGGGGAATTTAAGCCTTTTACATTAAGAGTTGTTATTGAAAGGTGTTGATTTATTCCTAGCATTTTATTGGTTGTTTGATTGTCTTAGGTGTCTCTTGTTCCTTGGTTTCTGATTTACTGTTTGGTTTCTGTGTTTGTTGGTTCCTTAGGTTGTAGATAGTGTTTTTGTTTCCTTGTTTTCTCTTCATGAATGCCATTTTTATTATACTAGTGGGTATTGATTTTTCTTGGGTTTTTATGGCAGTGGTAGTTATTTTTCAGGAACCAAACCCAGTACTCCCTTGAGGATTTCTTGTAAGGGTGGTCGTGTGGTAGTGAATTCCCACAGTTTTTGTTTGTCTGAGAAATATACTATTTGCCCTTCATTTCGGAAGGATAGCCTTGCAGGTAATCAAACATACTGAAGTCAGGACAGACAGTGGACAAGGACAGCTGTGCTGAGGGTTAATCCTTGACTGTAACCTTAAGAACTAAAACCAGAGGTGGTTAATAAAGTCAAGCAAGTCAGTAAACAAAAAGCTGAGGATAACTGGACTCAGGAGACAAGGAAGGATATGGATAAATGGGAATACAGTTATTCAAAGGAGTAAGATCAGTGGACTCCAAGAACCCTTTGAAAATGTACACAGTTCTACACGGGCTTTTTCTCCACTTTAGGGGGAAAGGTGAAAGAATTCATAGCAATAAACAGATTCACCGAGGCAGTGGTCTCCAAACTTTTAATGCATTTATTTATAAACTGCACACACATACGCACACACACAAAGATCTACAAACTCTTTGAAGTATCCTCAAAAAGGTGGGTGTGTGTTTGTGTTGTGTGTGTGTAGACTTTTATGTAGTCTATGCAACACAAACAAAATTAGCATCTAAAAAATAAAAGTTAAATATAAATAAAATTCTAAAATTTTATTTATTTCCAATGGCTCTTCTTGCACAGTCCACTTGAATCCTACTCTAAGGTGCCCTAACATTAAAATTAAGAAATTGAAAAACACCACTGATGGGGAAAAGAGGGTGGAAAACTTCTACGAAGTTATTAAAACTACACCTCGAAGGAAAATGAGCAGAGGCCAACCACAAAAATCCTCAAAGTAACTTCCAGAAAGCTTTTCTCTGAAAATGAATTTGGAATACTTTCATTGTAAGACAAAGAAAAAAATGAAACTGAACAATGTGGTTTCTACACATTTCGGATAATCTACGTTCTACTTTTATCTTCAAATTGTCTTCTTCTGTATTATTATAAGCCACTAAAAAATCCTGTAATGTATCTGGAAGATATAAATTCTCTCTCAAAAAATTTATATTTTAGAAAAGCTGTCTGTCTAAAAGGGGTCTTATTCTCCCTTTTCTCTTATTCTAAAATTGGAGGTATCACAAAATTAAAAATATTTACTCGAGGTAAATTGTGTGCCAACCGCTTTAACAATGAGTGCTTCGGCAGTACATTCAGTTCTAAAGTTAGTCATTTTCAATATAGTTTTCCAAGCATAAAAATTTTTTCCTCCAATTCTACATTCTCAGTTCTAGAAAAATATTTATCCTGTCACTTTCCCTTTTACCATATATTAAAAATATAAAGATAACTAGTCGATAATTTGTTATTGACAATTAGTCAATGCAACTAAAATGAAAAAGATCCTTTACACACTAGTTATAAGTGCAATTAAGATGAAAAGTGTCTTTACTAATTAGTATGTAGAAGACAAAGTTTACATATGGAATAATGTAAAATACTGAAACCTCTTATTAATAATAAACTTACTCCCATTATTATTACATCATTAAAGATACTTAAGACTTAAATAAAGATATGGCAGTACAGGTAGAACATCATTTTATTAAAAATAAGACAAAAAAATTGGAAGTTTGCCAAAAATATGATAAAATGTTCATTCTCAATATAAATTAATTCAAAAATTGATTTAAAATATACTAAGTTGCCAACAGAAAAATAAGCAATAGAGATAAACAATTCATAGAAGATAGTGAGAAATTAATAATAAACATATATTACAAGTTTAATATGAACAAAAATCCAAGAAAGGAAAACTAAAAATATTGGCAAGTCATAAAAAGACATTCACATGATGCTCATGGAAATATAAACTGGCATCACCTTTCTGCAAAAAAAGTTGACAATATGCTTTGATCTAGTAATTACATTAGGAAATGATTTCAAAATTCAAGATTTATATATGAAAATGATCACCACAATGTTTTATTTCTGCATAGAAAAAATAATGGGTTAACATGCTCTAAAATACTAACAGTGGTTATCTCTGGGTGATAGGACTATGGATGGTGTTTACTTTCTCCTTTACATTCTTTGTACATTCCATGTATTTTATAACAAGCATATGTTAACTTTAACCCCCCCAAAAAATTCAACTTGTTAAAAGTTCTTTTTAACAAATACCACCCAGTTCTTCTTATAGAAACAAATAATACGTGTTTGCTATTTCTATTCCAAATGGACAAGTATCCTATTCTAATTCTGGATTTATACCTCCCACTCACCAAAAACAGCAGCCTCCACACCAGCACAGCAGAGAGGATCTCAAGTTAGAGAGAGATCTAACAAATCCCAGAAACGCCTCTTATAGCTGTATTACTCTGGGCAACTTACCTTTCTACACTTCAGTGCGTTTTTTCTTAATTGAATCAAAATTGATTATACATATCTTTAGGGATTCAATGTTGACATATGTGGATCAAATCAAAATTACTAGTATGTATATTGTTACAAATTGTATTTATTCTTTATGCCCTTTGTCGGATCTCTCCCTATCCCCCTCTCCTCCCCACTCCCACCACTGATAACCCTAGATTTCTTCTCTCACTCTTAAAGAGTAATGGTTACTCTGTTGATTTGTTGCCTAAATGATCTGTCCAATGCTGAGAGGTGTGTTCAGGCCCCCCCAATATTATCATACAGCAGCTCCTTCTTCTGTCACTCTCGAATGGGCTTTGTGGAGAGAGACATCCTCTTCTTTTCTTTAGTCTCAGCTGGTGACTCTCCTTGTGTCAATGCACTCCACCGGCTGTTGGACCATCTGCATGGTGGCTGTGACGTCTAGCCACATTTGCGGCAGCTGTGGTTACAGTGGTGGCTGTGATGGGCCACCCACATGGAAGCGATGTTTTTGGCATGTTCCTTGGCTCTGGTGGTGTGCCTGGTGGTGTGTAGGGGTGTTCAGTCCCCTGATCCATGCCCAGGCCCTGGGGAAGGGCTCCAAGGTGCTGGCGGTGTGCCTGGTTGTTGGCGGAGGGGTTTAGTCCCCAGCTCCATGCCCCAGGCAGGCCCCAAAGCTGGTGGTGTGCATGGTTGTGGGCAGGGGGTCCAGTCCCCAGCTCCATATCTCAGGTCCACCGGAGAGCCCCGAGGAACTAGTGGTGTGCCTGGGCCGGAACTAATTTTTTGTCCTTTGCTTACTTCTAAAACAGGGGAACTTCCTGTGGGAACCAGTACTTGGGCTGTGTTCTTGAGCTAAATTGCTGCTTTGCAGCTATTTCCCTAGGGAAGGCTTTTTGTGCAGCTCAGGGTTTAATGGTTGACCTTACTGGTACTTCCGGCTCTTCAGAGACCTGGTGCACCTGGGTTGTGTAGAAACTCTGATCTAGGCCTGAGTTTTTTCATCAAAGAGCACCCCATGCAACTCAGCATTCCAGACCAGTCTCCTCTGAGAGGTCCTGCACTGATTGGGGGGTGGATTGGCTGTCCTTGCTCTGTCCCAGTGTTCTCCCAGTGGGCCCATCTCCCCCACCGCCCATGCTCCAAACACTTCCCATGGGACGGGCCCTGTGCCAGTCCCTTGTGATGACTCACCAGTCTGAGTGGCTCCCTTTTTCAGCTGTTCTGGCTCCTTACTCCTGTGTGGGCCCACGGGAACCCTATTAGTGGTCTTGCTGTCCTGGGGGACACCAAGGCCCTCTTCTCCCCTGCCGCCTCCAAGCAACTCCATCTGAAGGGGCCCAGCTGTGGCTTCTGCTGGCTCCTGCTCCATGCACTCAGCAGCTCCAGCCTTAAAGTAGCCATGGCCCAAAACGTTCCAAGCAGTTTTTTCTTTCTCTCATCATGGTTTCTCCCACCTTCATGAACTCTGTAGGTCTCTCCTTCTCTTCCCCTGAGCTCTTGCAGCCCCAGCTTGGCTGTTGTTACATTTTTATAGTTGCAATTTGGTTGATTTGTGGGAGAGAGTGATGCTGGGAACTGTCTATCCTGCCATCTTGACCAGAACCTCAAAACTTCAGCGCATGCTTAAATTAAATAAGACTTACAAAAATTTAGAGATTAAGACAGCTCCAGTACCACAGAGGGCGATTCAGAAAGGGTATAAAGATGCATGTGGAATTTTGGATGGAGGGGGTAGGGGGGATCATAAAATGAAATTGTAAGTATCAGGAATTCATCCAAAGGAAAGTTATGGTGACTTATGTTCAGACATGACAAACCTGAGACTTTTAAAAGAGTAAGTTTTTCTTCATTCTTCTGTAAAGAACATTCACTATGTGTTTTACACTAAGGACACAGCAGTGAACAGGGTAAACAAAGTCCCTGCTTCCTGACCACATATTCTATGGTGGTGGATGTGGGAGGTGAGGTGGGGTGGAGACACATAAATAAATCAAGTTAGCGGTGTGTGCCATAAATAAAACAAAACAAGGTAAAGGGATAGATAGGGGCTGGTAATGGGATAGATAAATAGGGTGGTTTCTCTACAAAGATTGGGCTGAGATTTGGATGACAAGGAGCCATGGGAAGATCTTGAGCCTGAGGGAACAGTCCAGTGCAAAGTCAAAGAGGGGAGCAAAGCTGGCATGTTCACAGACAGCAAGGAGACCACCATGAAAGTAGGTGAGACCGCAGGACCAGATTACATGGGGCCATATCATGAAAAGCAGTTTCAGTTTTATTTTAACTGTGATGAGAACCCACTGACATTTTCAGTAGACATGATCTGACTACATTTTAGAGACTACCTCAACTAATCTGTGGGGATAGAACTCTAGTGACAGGAGGCTATTGGAGCAGGCCAAATGTGCCTTGAACTAAGTAGAATTGATAGCACTAGAGGGGGCAGAATGAAGCAGAATTCCCATGGAGACTGATCTCAAAACTTTATCTTTGAAACCCAGCACAAAGATTTCACTTTGTGAAACCTTCCCTAGTTCTCCAAGCTCCAAGTAACTTTACACACAATCCTAATGAGAACATGTATCGAAATGTATTGCAATTATATATTTATATAGCTTTTTTTTTTTTTTTTACTGGATCAAGCCCAAAGAATGAAGACAGACATATTTATCTTTGTCACGCGAAGCAGACATAAAAGTGCTCAAATAATGTCTGCTGATTAAAAGAATGAACAAATAAATTTAAAATATTCCAAGCCATTTATAGGAGTTTCCGAATGCTTCTGTAACACAGTATCCAACCTACATAGCTTAAAACAACAGAAATTTATTCTCTCACAGTTCTGGAGGCTGGGAGTCCAAAATCAAGGTGTCGACAGGACACTTCAAAGGCTTTAGAGGAGAATCTTCCTTGCCTCTTCTTAGTTTCTGATGTCTCCCAGCAATCCCTAGCATCCTTGGCTTCTATCTGCATCACTCCAATCTCTGCCTCCATCTTCACATGGCCTTCTTCCTTGTGTATGTCTAATCCTCTGTGTGTCCATGGAGACACTAGACACTGAATTTAGGGCTTGCCCTAATCCCATATGACCTCATCTTAATTTAACTACATCTGCAAATAAGGTCACATACTGAGGTTCCTGGTGGACATGAATTTTGGGTGGACACAAGTCAACCCACTATTCCATTCAACACTACAATGGATTGCCTTATTAAGTGGTAATCTTCCCAAACCAAAAATGTTCAAGTCAGGCTGAGGAGTCAAAATCAGGAATATTCGACAAAATGGATTTCTGTATTGTCTTTGTGTATCATTTACCCTCTCTAGTTTCTGCTTGTCATCTGATGTTGAGGGTACTGATCTCTGTGGCCTCTTCTAACATTAATATTCTATGATTCTGAGTAATACATTTTCTTGAGGACTTTTTAGATTTTATAAATGTGTTAGACATATAGAGACCTTCAAATATTTGAATAAATTAAATTACAGTAGAAAGCTTATTTCTCAGCCCTTAAGTAAGCAAAAATTTTTTGTAAACTACCACCACATCCACTTCAATTATCTTTATTTTTCATCAAGAATGCAATGTATTCCTCCATACATTAAAACACTATACTTCCATTCTAATAAACACCTACACAGGAACAGCAGTGAATAACACACTTCCAACCACATATTTGTACTTATTAAATTATTATCTAACTAGACCTTGGTCTCTTCATAATTTTAAAATTCTACTTAAATGATATTCTAACTAATAGATGCAAATTATTTTTTTAATAGAAAGCTTTCAAAAAATAGCATTGTTGATTTCTGATTACAAAAAACAATATATTTTCATCATCTGAAAAAAATCACCAAAGTACAAGGATAGTAAAAATTACCACAAATCTGACTACCCAAGGACAGCCACTGTTAACATCACACTGAGCAAGCTTCCAGATATGGATGTATTCATACATTGGTATATAAAATATCCTCCATGATCTTGTCCACAAATACAGATGTTATGTAGAAAGTTGTATTAATAAGCTAATACATATGCTATTTTGCAACTAGTTTTTCCACTAAATTGTTATGTCCCTCTTTCCATGACAAATATGACTACATGTCATCATTTTATCAGACATAAGAGTTTTCTGTTGAATTAAAATACCAGAACTTAACCAATCCCCCACTGATGAGCACTGAAATAAATCCAAATATCCATCATTACTCCCGTTTCAAATTGTTACCAAAAATCTATGCACATATATCTTAGCAAATTTTTGCAATGTCCCTTTGGACAAATTCCAGGACCAAAGAAAGAGCAGTATTTACTTTCAAAATTTTCACCTGTATAGTATAAACTTACTATCCTCTCAAAAGATTGACTCAAGTGATGCTCCCAACTCCATATATTAGAGTATACATTTTCTCACATCCTTGCCAACACTGGGTTTTATCAATCTTCACCAATATGAAACTACTCCGTTGCCCCCCCCAAAAAAAAAACAAATTAAACAAACCCTCTTATTTGCTTTTCTTTTATTAGAGAAGTTGTACATGTCTTCCTACATTTGTATTTCTTCTTGGAACTAACAGCGTTCTGCTGATTTTCTATTGAGTAGTTTTATTTTCTTATAGATTTGACCGTATTGCCCTTGTAAAAAGAAAAGAATCTTTTTACTTTATTTTTTAGATTAACTTCATTGTTTTTCTTAAAATATATGTTCACTATGAAAAATTCACACAAAAAGGAAAATGAAAAAAAAATTTGTTATCAAAAAATTTCACTACTCACCATTTCATCCATAGCAAACATGTAAAATAATAGAGTAAGCTCTTTGCATAACAGAAATATTAACTTTTTTATTCCCTGAGGTGAAAAGGGCTTCATTCATAAGTTAATTTTCAAGGTGCAAATGAGATATGTGGGTTTTTTTTTTTTAACTGAAACATAATTGTACATGTCTGTGGGGTAACGCATGAGATATGTCTTTCTTTATAAAAAGGTTATTCCTAATAAGTGCACATAAATCACATCTCAACAAATCAAATGCTATCTTCCCAACTGGCCCATTACATATTTGATATTTTTAGAATTGAGTGTGTTTGTATTCTAACCTTTTCAAATAATTACTGTTTTATAAACAGATGCATATATGTATTAAAGAAGACCTGACAAAAGGATAATGTTCATTAAAGACAGGTTGCTACTTAAAGAAATCCTACAGATCAATCCTATTATAAGGAATCAGAAGACACAGTGATAAAAACAACACATTTAAAGTTGGAAAAATTAAATTTAAAGCCCTAACTTCTCCTCCTTCTAATTGTGTGATTTTAGACAAAACACATAATGTTCTGATCCTCAGCTACTAAAGCTATGGGAATGTAATTATGTATATGATTTCTTTCAAGTATTAATATTCTGACTCCATTCCCAAAGAAAGCCTAGAGTAATAAAGTATGGAGACCCAGGACTTGAAGTAATCAAAAACCAAAGTAAAAAAATTGACAGATGTACAAGGTATTACTTCTTTATAGCTATGGAAAATGGTAAAATACAGCAACATGGTAAATATCAAGGTGAAAGATAGTAAACCAGTAGACTACAAACTGGGTCATGCATACCCCTGGAAATATATGAGCATGGAGAGTTTCAAGGGAACTGATTATGAGGTCCTCACAATGTCCACATGTGCAGTTATCTGGAACCATTCTACTGACACAGCATGTCAGCTTTCCTTTACCTCCACCTCCTCTCCACTTTCACCTCTCCCCCTCTGCCACTTCATAAAAGAAAACCACAACTCTCACACTTTCTGAAATTTACTCTGGAGTACTATCTTGGGGTTTAACAGCATCTGGGGAGCCAAAGGACAGTTCAAAATATTTGTGTTGAGAAAGCTAATTACTCTACACATTGGGTATCAAATTCTTTTTCAAGTCAAGTTGCCATCAATTCCATAAAAATGGAATGAAAAATAAAATCTAGTTGCTAACTGATAAAGCATTAAAATAATTTTGATTATGGATCACTTTGATTTTTTATGCATATAACTCAGAAGAATGGCACTTTTCATTCCCATCTACTAAATTCATGGATGAATTTACTTTTGTTGAAGAAAAATAAAACATGATTGATAAAATGCTTTCAAGTACAAAAGAATACATTATGATAATAATATGTAGAGAAAGTAAAAGGAAAATAAGAGTTTAAAGAGAGAAAGAAGGAATGAAGAACTCTGTTAAAATTAAGAGCTTTTCCACATATATATTTTAAATGGATGATGGGACATACTGAATTGTTAAAATCTCTCTAAATACATTTAAAATTGTGCTTTAAACGATACACCAGATATTACATCATTTACAAATACTCAAACCTAAAATTCTAACTATATTCCACTCATCTTGACTGTTGAGATGGGCCAGATTAAAAGTGAGGGCAATGAAACGTGACAGGCCCTTCTTGAAGTTCATGTAATGCCTCAGCAAGTAACAAAGTCTCGAAGCTCAGTTTACTTCTTGGCAAAAATGGGAGTAATACCACTTATCTCGGAGTTTTTGTAAAGATTAAAAACACCAATTAAAGTATTCGGCATGGAGGAGTTACTCCAAAAAATGAAAATAAATAACTATAATTATTACTGAAGCAAGACTACTGCATCTTTATTAAGCACCATTTGCCAAGTACTTTATATAATCCAATTAACAATTTATTTTCTTCCCCAAACCGAATTCTGTCCTGGTCTGCAATGGTCTTCTCTCTCTCTCTCTAGCCATCACCTTCCAAAAACGAAGAGCCATCCTTACCAGCAGGTGGAGGCATGGAGCAGCAAGCCAAAATTCCTACTCAAAGAAAATTACAAGCAGGAGACATTTCTGATGTCAACCACAAAATCAGTGGCACAGGTCCCTTACAAAGGGAACCCGCCAGCAGCCAAAATAATACCCTGTAAGCTTAGAAGGCTCATCAACAAACCCACTTTTTGTTCCTTAACTCACATGCTGAGCCTATGAACACTTACACCTGAATGCAAATATGCAAAAATTTCACTTATTTGTGAATAATCTTTTAAAAAGCTATTTGGAAACAAGACAATTAACAAAGTCTATGTCACTTCTAGGCAAGAATATAGGCCACTTAAACGTGGAACAGCATAAACCCTAAATGTTCTCTCAATTCAAATTAATCATAAAAGATGAACAATTCACAGCCAGAAAAGAAGTTTTGAATTTTTTTAAATTAGAATATTCAAAATTAATTGTTGAGGTTTTTTGGAGTGGCCAAAGGGAATTTAAGAATGCCCAGATCTGAAAAGATCTTTAGTCAAGAGACTCCTAACAAAATTAGAAATTTAGTTTTTATAAACACATATAAGTATAATATCAAACACACAAAGATAATTAAGAAAACAAAGAAAATTAAACTCCTCAAAAGGATGTGCAGTGTAATAAGTCTTCTTTATCATCTCAATTTATTAGGTATCTTTAGTCCAATTAAATGACGATTAATGATCCTAGACAAAAACGTGAATGAAGCTAAGCTTTGTCCACTTCCCCTTTCTTCAGCTCTTCTCTTCCTAAACTTGTCCCTATATCCACCTTCAGAAAAGAATCTAATTCTCAAAAACTGCTGTGGTCCTTTTTGGAGGGGAGGGGAGGGGAGGAGAGGAGAGAAGGAAAAGAAAGAAAAAGATGAAATTCACTCTAAAGAGTTAGCAAAAATTTTATCAAATTGCCTCAAAGAAAACAGATGGTATCTTTCCCTCTTCTACCCTAAGTGTGCTCCCCATCTTCCTAACTCCTCTGAAAGGCATAATATTTTACCTCTTGTAGGACATTTGTGTTTAAAAAAGAATTCTGGAGTAGGCAGTATGTACAGTTGACGGAACTCTAGCACTGCAACAAAGCAGCAAAATCAGGGTGTACAAATCACATCCCTTAGAGTGAATGTGTTCCTGATAACTGTAAACCAGCAATCTGAACACACTACTACTCAATTAGAACTACCTTCCCACTCCAAATACACCAGAGATATACATTAAGATTATGTTTGAGCACATATGTGAGATATAATATAAATATATATTAGCTCAGGAGTGAAAGCCAAAACATGGTAGTATTAAATTTAAATCAAAAAATATTTTTAAATCAAAATATGATGCATTTCTGAAAATGAAGGAATGAAATCAAGGTCCCAACAAAACAAGTGTTTGGGGAGTGGATAGGAAGGAAGGTCTCAGGAACATAAGCACTTCCCTCTGGGTATATCACTGAGTATCCACACTATCCCCTGTATGGGTTTCTGCATGTAGGTATGTAAAGAAATAACTACAATGGTAACAATTATTTGGAATAATGCACATTTACAAACTGATGTTGGATATATAAGAGCTGTTATAAATGAGCACAGAACATGACACAACACTTCAGAAAGCATACACTCTTGCTTACTGAAATTTAAAACAAACTCAGGGTACCACATGCATCTACTAAAGTAGCAAAATGTTTATAAAATAATATCTAATATATGACTGGCAATGAAAGGGATATGATCATTTATCTCAGGTTTGTAAAAGGACAGACTTTTGAGAAAGCTAAAAAAAATGTTCTTACCTTTTGACCCAACCTAAGTGATTCTACTCTAAGGCTTAATCAAACATGCATGAAAGTATTTATGAAATTAAATTCTGCATACAACAAAAACCTGAAAAAACAAATGTTCAACATTTAGAGAATGTGTTGCTGAAAGATCAACATGACATCACTCTAACGATCATTAAATAAGACTATACATCTGCTCTGCCAATACAGTAGTCACTAGCCATATGTAGCTATTTAAATAAAACTGAACAAAAATTCATTTCCTCATACTGGCCACATTTCAAGTATTCATTAGCTATGACTAGTGACTATCATACTGAATAATGCAGAGAACATTTACATCATCACAGAAAGTTCTATTGGACAGCAATGATCTATATATGCACATGGGCTGTCCTCTCTCCTCCTCCCCCTCTACATTCACCCATTTGTCTAGAAACATCTGGTTAACTTTCAGTCATGGGCCTAAGCCTCAACAAATACATAAGGCTACCCAATGATTTATCCCAGAAATTTAGGTATAGCTTCTTTGTAGTCTCATTATACCACTATAACTCCAATACAGTAATGATAAAACATATAATCATATCATGTTTCCTACTACAATCCTGTGAGCTTTTTGAAGGAAGAACCAACTTTTATCCGAAGGGCTTATTCTGGCATATATAGGACCTTCATGATTTGTCATATACAAAAAACACTGCTAAAGACAAAAAAAGAATGAACACAATGACTAAAGTTGGAAAATGTTCATGTAAACAAGGAAGGTAATACATACAAAGGAAAACTTAGGTTGGCAGGGTCACAAGTTGTTTTTTTAAAAAAAACTACTAATTCTTTACATTTTTTCAACACCTAACACAAGGAGCCTCACTCACAGAAGGTGTTCTGTGAGTAAATATTTGTGAACTAATTTCTCTGGGAGGGAAAAAAAGACACAGATGCTAAATTAGAAATCAAATTCAGCTTATTATGCTATGAAAAGCATATGTTTACATGCTAGATCCCAATATTTTGTTCAATAACAGGTATCATAGATTTATGATGGATATTAGAAATTAAACCTCAAACTTCTAACCCAAGTAAGATTTATTTCTAGTGAACAGAAAATATGATTGAAATAATCCCAAGTGCAGACTTTTGGTATGCACATCAATACACTAACTCAACTTCCACATTTACTGGGCACCTACCTATGCAAAGCACCATGGACACAGTGGTGAACAAGACACAATCTCTACCTTCACAATATCTTTTCCTAAATAAGAACTTTATTCTGAAAGACAATCTTTAAACTCAGCAATCAACAGTAAATGTCCAAAAATGGCAAAGAACAGACTTCAATTATTATCCTTATTATTCAAATAACTCAAAAAACTTGTATTAACCATTTGAAAAAGTAGTATATGACCTGATTTAAAACAAAAAGCTAGTGTCTCATTTACTTGGCATCCTTGGGAGAGGCGATGTTCCACATAAATGAATTTTCCAGATCACTCAAACTTGTCAATTTAAGCACCAACACTTAAACTGTTTGGCACAGAAAATCTTTAAAAACAAAAAAAAAGAAACAAATCTTCCAAGTTTTAAAAAGAGAGTCTATTTAACATATTTCAACTAATAATGATTGTGTGTACAGCATTCAAGCCCCTAAACTAAATGTTCCCAGGTTGCCTTTTTAAAAGTTGGTGGTTTTAGGGCTGGCCTGCTAGCTCAGGTGGTTGGAGAACAGCCTTGTAACACCAAGGTCAAGGGTTCAGTTCCCCATACCGGCCAGCTGCCAAAAAAGAAAAAAAAAAAAGTATTAAAAGTTGGTGGCTTTGAAAAGTTTTTCTTCTGATCCCTGGCTTTTGGTGTGTCAGTTACCAACTTTTGCTGCTACCAGTGTGATCGGCCTCTAGCAGCTTCATATCCCACTTCAAATTTGCCGCTACCTAGAAAACAAGTTTGTCAGAATTTTGCCTAAAATACACAGGTTTTGAGAAGATCTCCAAATCTCTTTTGATTGCTCAAAGTCTTTTCTGCTTTTTGCTGGATGTGTTACAAACTGCAGTTACAAGTTCCAAGCCAAGTTTTGGAAAAGTGAGTCATTGCTATACCTTGATATGCTTACATTGTTTTCATATTTAAAACTGGTGCTCAGTCAGAGATAATTTCATCACCTATTCACTCATTCAACAAATACTTGTTAAGTACCTACTATAAGCTGAACCTGCTAGTTTTGAATACATTTTAAAATAGAAAAGCTTTAATTAATATAACTATTCTACTTAATGTCTAGAAAATAAAGGAAAAAAACGTTTTTAAGTCTCTTGAGTGAAATTACAAACCACCCAAACTTTTTATAATTTCTGTACCGTTAGGCTTAGAAACTAAAGATTCAAGGGTAAAGAAAGCTTTTGCTTTAACCACATATTTATTTTATAGAGCTCTGAATAAAATTCCAAGGTTTTCTACCTTTTTTTTTTTCTATCACAAATTTCTATCTAGCCCTAAAGAAATCAGTGTCAACATATGGTCTGTTATTAAATAATATGCAAAGTCCTCATAATGGCAAATAAACCCATGTCAGCATCCTGGTAAGTTTACAATCATTGTAATACTGAATAATGTTGAACAGAAAAAAAGTGTTAATTCAGGAAAATTTCTGTCCGAAGTTTAATAAGTTCCTATACACTCCTACTTCACTTTAGGGTTTAGGAATTTTTAAAAACTTTTAAGAGCTAGTAAAATATGGTGTAACTCTACAATATTTACTTTACCTGCCACAACCATATTTTAAAAATTCCATTACCCATTTAAACCTAAGCTAGGAAATGAGTCAAGGACTGGAGCTTAAAATTGGTCTCGGTGGATTAATTAAGACGTCAGGTAAAACCTCTGACATCAACCTTGTTTTAATTTCCTTGGAATCTTCCTCCCCATTCATTTTCTCCTTAGGGAGCACAAGAACTTTATTCATAATTAATAATTTTATACATGATCAATGATTGCCTTTATCACTTAGACATAACTGGATATGGGTATTAGTCCTGTGCTTGCTGATCTGAGGAAGTAAAATAGTATTTAGTAATGAAAAAAGTTACTATCATTAAAAACCTTTAATTACTACTATTAAAAACCTTTTTCAGCAGTACATTAATCTCTCAAACATTAATTCTGGAAAAAACGCTTTAAGCAGTACTAAAAAGGCATTTCACAGATCTAACCTTCAAAATAAATAACAACGTAACATTATTTAAAATGCCACTTATTGTTATAGTAATTTTTACAAGTCTGCTCCGGCCACATTAACACACCACTTTGTGCAGCGAAAGAAGTCTGATTTTAAATGAAAAGGATTCAAAACGATACCCAAATGCAGGCTCTCGCTCTCTCTACAAACAATTTAGGCAAAGAAATAAATGGCAAATGACAAATATTTACTGGGCACCTATTATAAGCAAAATCTCTACCAGGTGCTGTCTTCACTACCTGTAATATATATACATATATATAGAGAGAGAGAGAGAGACCTCGCTCAAGATACTTGCAATACAATTGGAGAGAGAAAAATATACTTCCATAAAAAAGAACAATACTAACCAATAAGAAAAATAAATATATTTGAAATAGGGAGGCAAAAAGAATTTTGTTTGGTTTACATATGAACTGAGTGCCCTCACCTTCTGCTGTCAGAAGTTTTGTGTTCAGTCATTTCTCTCTTAAAAATCTCCGTATCTAATTAAAACTGATTCCTGGCTATCAACTTTGTGGACTTGTTCCTCTGATACCACTTAAGGCCCATCCACATTAAGGAAGGAGTCGGGGAGAAGGCAGCAGCGGGGCATCTAGGCCTATTGTTCGAGAAGCGCAGGACCATCCGAGCACCGCCGGGCGCGCAGGAGCTGGAGGAGAGGCGCGAACCCCGCACAGGTGTGTGGGGCTGGGGGGGAAAGGTGTGTTAGGGGACGGGGTGAACAGGTGGGCTCGGGGGCCACAGCTAAAGAAGAGGGGCCCAACTTCCAGACGGAGACATCGAGAAAGCGAAGACAAAGTCATTCCTCGGGTTTAAGCCGCTGAGCACGGAGGGTGAGGAGTCTGGGAGGGTCTGAGGGTTCCCAGAGCCCACCAAGGTGGGGGTCTGAGGAGGCCAGAGGACTGAGGGCGGACAACCGCGAGGATTAAAAGAAGCGGCTCTCGAAGCGAGGGGCGAGCCTAGAAATCCCCAAACAATGGACAATGCTGGGGCTGGGGTGAGCGGCGAGGACTGGGGTGTCGCGGAGGTGAAGCCGGGTGGGCAGAGGGAAACAAAACAGAGTAGCCCCCAAGTGTGACCACCGGCGGCGGCGATTACCTGTGAGAGCTGCCGGGGATTGGGGCAGCCGAAGAGCGCGGAGCTGGAGCTGAAGCTGATGGCTCCTCGGCGGCTGAGGACGTGCTGGGGGACCGGCCTGTCCAGGGGCAGCACCGGCAGCTGGTAACATACTTCCATTGAATACGCCCGCCCTGCCTCCGCGCGGCGCCCGCCCTGCCGCGGCCGCCGGCCCCTGCGCTGGGAGGGGGGCCGCGGCTCGGGGGCGCCGGGCCGAGGCGGGGGCAGGGCGGGCGGGCGCCAACCCCGGGTCGGGAAGCCGCGCTCACGCCTCCCCCGCCCCGGCCCTCCGCTCGAGCCGCCGGCGGGAAGGAGCTGCGACGGCCGCGGCGCCAGTTACGAGGACCGGCGCGCGCCTGGCTCCCGGCGAGAGGGGACGGGGTGCAAGCGGGGGCAGCACACGCAAAGTCGGAGACGGAAGCCCGCCGCCCTAGGGCTCCTCTACCGAGAGGAGCGGGTCCGGGGACAGCAGAGCACTAGCGGAGCAAGGACAGAGCAAAGAGGTGCAAGAAAAGACGGCTGGAGCCAACGGCCCTATCCAGGGCGCGCGGTGCTCTGACCAGCGACCAGCTCGGGCAGCCGCCGCCGCCGCAGTCCTGCCCCTCCCCTCGGCTCCCCTCCCCCGGAGCCTGACTTCACTCCGCGGGCCGCGCGAGCGCGGCGTAATTCACACTTTGCAGCCGCGGACCCTGCGCCAACCACGGCCGCCGCCACCGTGACGTCAGGACGCCGCGCCGCAGGCCCTGCGCCCCGTGCCTCCGCAGCGCCGGGGGAGCCGAGCTAGCGGACGAGGGCGCGAGCAGCGTTCCTTTCGTACTGCATCGGAGCGCGGCCCGTGTTCCCTGCCGCCACATACCTCCCTCCTCCCCCACCCACCTCCTCCCGCAGCCCCGGGAGCTCCCTCCCCTCGCTCCCCGCAGCCCAGGGCGCGTGCGCACGAGGCCCCGCCGTGTGGGGGCATCCCCTTCAAAGCTAAACTCTCGGTTGGAGCGCGCTGAGGGCGTGGGATGTGTTCAGCCCGTGCGAGAGGCGCCACTCCGGCCCGCCGAGCCCAGAAACCCAAAGCACGCTGCGTAGTCGCCGCGCTCAGCCCTGACCGCGGGGTCCCCGCCGGCTTTTCCTCCTTGGATGCCCATTCTTGGGCTCCGCTCGGGACCGCTGCGGCAGTGACGTCAGCGGACCGCGCGGGCACCATCCTCCCCGCTACGTCACTGCCCATCTGTTGGCGGGGTCGGGCTCGAGCGTTCCCCTGGCAGGTGCGGCCCCGAGGCCGTCCTGGGCCCGAGGAGCAGAGAGGGGAGCCGAGAATTCGGGAGTACACAGGAGGTATGGGGGAGGGGGAAAATTCCAATACTGAGAAAGAAGTTGGAGTAAGCGATGAGAAAAATGGGAAAGGATGGTATTGAGAAGACAAAGGAAAAGAGACTGCATGCCTTTCTACCAAAAGGTGTTTTGTTTGTTAGTTTTTGAGTTTTAGAAAGCGGGAGACGGTAAAGCGCTCTTGACCTGTTTTGTAAGCTGGATTTGCGTGTTTATTGTATCACGTTTTTCCCCAAACCGTCAAAGCTTTTCAGCAGTAACTGATGGTTTCTAACGCATTCCAGCTTCTGGGACTTGAGCCTGAGCAAGCTCACCCCTGCTGGCAAAATTGTTGATTTGGCTCAGTTCTCAGGGCAGTCACCCTTCCACTTATTTGGGATGACTAACCACTGGCAAAATGGCAGGGCTTTGATAGTACTGCACAGCCTCTGCTGATGATATCAGGCGCATGGTCCCATAAATAAGCCAAAGTCTGCCAGACCTTTTATCATTTTCCCGTGGCATCTGTTTCTTTTATATTGTTAAAACTTTCTACCTCCTCCGTGGGTATTTTTCTACTTGTCTGCTGTCCACTATTAAGAGAAATACAGCCTCCTGTGTGGATTTTGTGGATTTTTGTCTTCACTACATGGTAAACTCCCCTTTAGGGCAACAACTAGTCCAACTCATCTTTGAAACCCTAAATACTCCCACAACATCTGTTAGATATGTTGAGCATCTGTATGCTTGGGATTATGCTGAGCACTTTCTCCTATGTTATCACACTTACTTCTCACGAAAACCTCACGAGGTGATTATTGGTATCTAAACTGAAAATATCTAATGGAAACAAACTTGCCTTAAACATTACACAGGTAAGTAGCAAGAACTAATCTCAAATAATGTTTGAATTCTTTGTACATGTAACCACCCAGAAGGTCATATTGGTGTGATATGTGCCAAATAAAATATATTACATCTAATAATATCTAAGAGATTTCGGTTGATTAAATCATTTAATAAGACTCAGCACTACGTAAGTAACTACATGCATCTCCCTGCAGCATGGTAAGGGGAGGTATGCACCTACTGTGAGCCAAGAACATGATAGGTATTTTACATACCGTGTTTAGCCTCACTCAACACAATAGCCAACACAAGTAGGATAATTTTATCCCACTTCTACAGATGAGGAATCAGGTTACAAGACAATAAGGCATTTGCCCCAGTGAACTCTGGCCTATGATTTCAGAACCATACGTTTTCCACCCTACTATGCAGTATCCCAAAACCAGCTCTTCAGCCATTTTCAGTGTTCTTTACAGTGTTGGGGAGTGTATTAGGATTCTCCACAGAAACGGAAACTATAGGATATATATATATATAAAGAGAGAGAAAGAGATATATTTTAAGAAATTGGTTCACACAATTGTGGAGGCTGGCAAGTCTGAAATCTGTGGGGCAGGCCAGCAGGCTGGAAATTCAAATAAGCTGATATTGCAGTCTTGAGTCAAATCTGTGGGGCAGCCCAACAGGCTGAAAAGTCAGGTGGGGTTTCTGTGTTGGAGTCTTGAGGCAGAATTGCTTCTTCCTGGGGAAACCTGAGTCTTTGCCTTTAAGGCCTTCTGCTGATTGGATGAGTTCCACCAACTTTATGGAGTGTAATGTGCCTAAAGTCAATGGATTATAAATGTTAATCACATCCACAAATATTACAGCAGCTAGTGTTTGACCAAACAATTGGACATCATAGCCTTGCCAAGATGGTACATAAAATCAGTTATCACAGAGAGCAAACTTTAAGCTTAAATAATATGGGAGAAGTCCTGTTACCTACAACAACAAAAAGATAAGTACCTAAGAATAAATTTAACGAAAAACTGCAACATTCATATAAAGAAAACTTTTATGTGGGAGAAATATAAAAGTAGACTTGGATATTTAGAAAGAATGTCCTTTGAATAGGAAGACTTAACCTACAATTCACCTAAATTAATCTACATGTTTAACATGACCTCAGTAAATAATCAAACATTTTTATCTTGATAAACTGATTCTAAGATCATATAAAAAAAATATATATATATATATATATATATATATATATATATATATATATATATATATATATATATAAAGTTAACCCAGAAAATTACGGGGGGGAAACCCCAAGAAATGAATATCTCTATAATTAGGGTTGATTCAGAGATATAGAATCACCTCAAGTGATACAGAATAAAAGATTTATGATAGGGATTAGACTTTACTCAACTTAGAGAAGCTGGGGAAGTAAAAGTCAGGAAGGGATGGTTATAGGATCATAGAAAACCCTCTAAACAGGAATCAGGAAGGGGAACTGGTAACAAGATGTATGAATGGCTGTTGCCTCAGAGTCTAGTAGTGGGTTTGAAGTCACTGCAGGCCCATGGGAAGGAAAGTTGCAGGCAACGTGGGAGGAAGCTTGGATAAATTGTAGCCTATGAGAGAGCCATGACTTTCTCTCACTGCCTCTAACCCCATGTCATGCACAAGAAGCTGGTGCCTGTAGCCAAGGAGTTGACATGTGCCTACCCCAGGATGCAGAGAAGCTGGAGAAGCTGCAGGCCCTGCTGCTGCACCTCGCCGATAAGGTGAGTCAGCAGATCAGTGAACGTGTGCACAGGTCACAGTGGTGCCTAGGATCCTACATGGACCTTCCAAGGGTGATGACTGGTGCTTCACTTTCACTTTTTAAAACTTTTGCAAATTTCTATTGTAGCCAACTGAAACCAGAACCATACAGAGAAAACAATTCTGGGAAAAGTAGTTCTAGCTTAGCTAAGTTGACAGTACAAAATCACCTCAGTCCTACTCTTGCCACTTTGACATTCATTCACACTTCTTTTAATCATATTTAATTTTCAAATAAAGACCATAGCAAAATCATGCTTCTGCCCATATGATGCAAGTTTCTCTCGTACAACCAAAACCAGCTCACTCCCTCCCCAAAAGAGGTTACAGAGGCGTCTTTGAATTATATTCATTCCCCTTCTTGATGACTCATTATCCCTTTGATATTCTGTAACTTAAATACTAAGATATAACGTTACCCACTATTAACACATCTTAGGAGAATGAGAGGGAGAAAAAAGAAAAATTGGTTAATATATACACAAATATGTTTATATCCAAATAAGGGAAAATGCACATAACTATTACAGTCCTTGTATCTTTAACTGGTAATGTGATGATAGCTACTGTTTTTATAACTACCTTCTTTCTCTTTTGTTACCCATTTCATATTTCCTTTTCCTTCAGCAAGTATCTCAGCCTGTAGTAGTTTCCTGCCTTGTCGGGTGACCAACCTTTATTCCCGAAGGGTCTGGGACATTAGAATTTCTCTTCTGTTGGATTGCTGTAGTTTTTCATTAACTCATATCATAGAGCCTGGACTCCCAGAATGCTAAGTACCAAGTACATCCCCAAAGACTCTCCTGCATTCCATGCATTTTCTTACTTCTCCCATTGTGTAACAGCAACTCAAATTCTGCTTGATAGTCAAGATCAGTCATTCCAGGTAGTACAGTAATCCCCTTCTTTGCATGTTGGTTAAATAGCACAAGGAGCCCAAAATGGCCAAGTGGCAGTCTCAACTTCTAGTTTAATTGAACTCTTGCTGGTGTACCCTGGTGGAAGCATTCTTTTCTGGGAGAAGCCTGAAGTTGCAGAAGAGGGAAACAAAAATTTTGCATGTTTCATTAGGGGTAAAAGTGGGATCATCTCCCAAGCCCACTCCTTGATTCTTGGACCACGGCTCTATATTGATCACTAATTTAAAGCATGTACCAAAACCTGGAAAACATTAGCCTCACAACATGTTTCCACCCACCCAGATGGAATGATTATTGAGTCCTCCAGAGGCCATTCCAATGCTACAACATGGGTGAACCTTGAAAACATGCTAAGTGAAAGAAGCCAGACACAAAAGGTCATGTGTTGTATGATTCAGTGTATATGAAATATACATTGCATAGGCAAATAGACATGAAGGCCAATTAGTGTTTGACAGAGGTTGAGGGAGTGAAGAATAAGGAGTGACTGCCTAATAGATATTAAGTTTCATTTCAAGGTGATAAAAAAAATTTCTGGAACTAGATAGTGGTGATAGTTGCACAACATTGTGAATGTGCTTAATGCCACTGGATTGTATACTTTAAAATGGTTAAAATGGTAAATTTTATGTAATGTGTATTTTGCAACAATAAAAAGAAAAATGCCATTCTATCATATCAGGACATTTACTTCTGAATAATAGGGCACATAATAAGACCAGTGAATTCTTATTATGTGCATGAATTGATTGCTGCCTTTATTTGTTGTAAAATGAGTTTCTTGGCTAAAAGCAAGATAAAAGTGGAATAGCATGATAGTGACTAAAGCATTTTGTAAGTCTGTAGATGGTGGTTTTGATAGAAGCATTGCAGGCAAGGAAGGAAATTAATTTCCAGGATAAGTATCTATTCAGTGAGAAGCAAAGGGTTGCCTATGAGAAACCAAGTGGCCCAATGTATTGTGCCTGATGGCTGGCTGATACTTATAGGGAACAGAGGTTTAATCTTGGTTTCTGCTGTTAGTAAGTTGGATATTCAACCATTGCTGTAGCCAGATTGGGCTTGATGAGTGAAAACCCAAGCTACTGAGCCCATATCAAACCTTCATCCTGCCACCATGGCCACTTTGTTCACAAGTCCGTAGGGAAAGGATAGGGATAGACGAGGAAAAAGGCTCACTGATATCCATGGAAGAGATCATCTTGTCCATTTCATTATTATGATTGTTTTCTAATGAGGTTCCTCTTTGGTAAGTTTTAACATGAGGCAAATATTGTCACACCATGTGCCCATCCAATCTACACACATATACCCCTTCCAGACTTCCTGGTCACCAATTTTCTAATTGTGTTCTTTCCAAGTTCCAGACCATCTAGCCAAATAGTCAGGAATTTCCCATGAATTGGTATAGATCCATACATATAGATAGCTCTCTTTTCAGACAAATGAACAAATTCTGTCCACTGGGAATATTTCCCCTCATCACCTTCAGGACTACCCCAGAGAGATGCCATAATGCTGTAGCTATTCACTTTGGGGGCCATAAAATGTAGAACTATCTGCAAGTCAATCCCAAATATTTTTCTCAGTAGATCATAGGAAAACTGTCCCCTTAGATGTGAGGTGAGAGGGAGGAGGCAATGTAGCACGAGTAGAGATCCTGGGCATCTGGGCCATTTGTTTAAACAGTTTACTTGTGCCTTCAAAGACATGCTTGAGCCTGATCTCATATATGGCACTTTCACTTAATGATGGGGTGTTGCTGAGTACAACCAAATTTATGGTTTGGTGGGTCATAATACATCTAATATACTTTGGGCAGCTCAGGTCACAGGGTAATTTGATAGCTCATAGTTAAGAGTTCAGTTTATACTAAGGCCCAGTATCATTGTAAACCAGAACAATTTTTCAAAAAAAGAATAGTTATTTTTAGAAGATGGCATAGCTTTGCTCCAAAAATTCTAAAAGCCTGTACAGATTCACTTATAGGGGCTTACCAAAGGTTCCATATAATATCCATAATCTATCATAGACACTACAGCACATATCTGCTGGGTCATATGGCCCAAAGACAGAGAAGCTTGCATGGTGGAACGGACTCCTTTCATAGACTTCTCCTATTCTAAGTCAAAGTCAGCCTTTTATTTTTTCATTGTTGTAAAATACACAACATAAAATTTACATTTTAACCATTTTTCGATGTAGAAATCAGTGGCATAAAGTGCCTTTATATTGTGCAACCATCAGTGTTACCGATCTCCAGAACTTTTCCATTCTCATTTCCTTTTCTGTATATTCTGTAGATATTTTCTTTGTGGTTACCATGAGGATTACATATTTCATTCTAAAGTTATAACAATGTAATTTGAATTGTTACCAACTTGCATACATACAAAAACTCTACCCTTTTATAGCTCTCTCCACCCCACTTTACGTTATTGATGTCACAAATTATATAGTTGTATATTGTGTGCACATTAACACTAAAATTATAATTATTTTATGCATTTGTCTTTTAAATCCCACAGAATTTAAAAAGCAAAGTTACAAACCAAAATTATACTGATTTTTCTATTTTTCCATGTATTTACCTTTACCAGAGATTTTCATATCTTCCTATGGCTTCAAGTTACTGTCTAGCATCTTTTCATTTCAACTTGATGGACTCCCTTAGAATTTCTTGTACAGCAAGGCTAATGGTAATGAATTGCCTCTACTTTCATTTATTTGGAAAATGTTTTAGTATCTCCCTAGTTTTTGAAGGACAATTTTTTCAGATATAGAATTATTGGTTGATAGGGGGTTTTTTTGCTTTTTTCTTTTACCACTTTAAATATATCATCCCACTGCTTTCTGGCTCAAGATTTCTTCTGGGAAATCAGCTGGTAATGTTATCGAGGATCCCATGTATATGATGAGTTGCTTTTCTGTTGTTGATTTCAAAATTCTCTCTTTCTATTTTTCTTTCAACAATTTGATTATAATTTTGGGGGTGTGGATCTCTTTGGGCTTATCACACTTGAAGTTCATTGATCTTTGATTTATATATTCATGATTTCCACAAATTTGGGGAGTTTTCTGCCATTATTTCTTTAAATAATTTATCTATTTCTTTCTACTTCTCTTTGCCTTCTGTAAATCCATAATGCATGTATTGGTCTGCTGGATGGTGTCACATAAGTCTCTTAGGCTCTGTTCACTTTTTAAAAATTATTTTATCTTTCTGTTCCTCAGACTTGATCATTTCTAATGTCCCATATTCAAGTTTGCTGATTCTTTGTTGAACCCCTTTAATGAATTTTGCAATTTGGTTATTGTATTTTCAGCTTCAGAATTTCTGGTTGGTCCCATTTTATAATTTTTATCTCTTTGTTAATATTTTTATTTTGTTCATATATTGCTTTTCTGATTTCCTTTAGTTCTTTATCCATGTTTGTCTTTAGCATATTTAAGACAGTTGTTTTAAAGTCTTTGTGCAGTAAGTCTGAAGTCTGTGTTTCTTCAGGGAAGGTTTCTGCCACTTTATTTTCTTTCTTTGAATAAGCCATATTTTCCTAGGTTTTTTGTTTGGTTGGTTGGTTTGGTTTGGTCTGCCTTGTGTTTTATTTGTTTGTGTAAAATTGGGCATTTGAAAAAATAGCCTCCTCTTCTAATCCTTGCACACTGGTCCTGTGTCAAGCAAGTTTTTTACTTAGCTGGGCCTTGCTTCTAAGCCTGGGGATTAGCCCGAAGATAAAGTTTAAGGTTTTGTGAGGTCTTTTCTGAGCATGCATCTTGCCCAGGTCTGTATGGCTCTTTTGATTTTTCTGTGTACATGGTTGCTTTGAAATGTCCTTATTTCCAAATGAGTCTCTCCTTGGAACCTTTGATGGTTTGTTGTATGTCTCCATCCATAATCTCTTACCCCACCTGTTCATAGGCCAGTCTACCTGCAACTTTCCCAAGCAGTATCCACTATTTCTCCCTGCTTGAGATCCAAGTTAAGCAAAACAGAAACAAGTCCTTCAGACATACCGTGGTAGGTTAAAACACTGAAAATAAAGTCTCTGCTGCCTCTGATCCATAGTTTATTTTTTTGTACTCTTTGTTTGGCTTTGGTGTCAGGGCAATATTTACCTCATATGAGTTGGAAAGTTTTCCTTAAGAGTTTGTATACAAGTAATATTATTTCTTCCATAAATGTCTGACAGGATTCATCAGTGAAACTATCTGGACCTGGAATTTTCATGGTGGGAAGATTTTAAATGATTAATTCAGTTTCTTAACTTCACAAATCTTATAAACTAAGCTCTCTGTACATATCCCAAAAAAGTAGTCTCCAAGATATATTCCCAAAATGTTAAAAGTGGTTAATTCTAGGTCTTCTAGAGGGTTAATTTCCCTAGACTATTTCATAACCCGACACTGATCAACGAGCACTTCCATCCATGGTAGTACACTAATGAATAATCAGTCAGAGGACCTCTAGATAAACACAGAAGATTGTATACATGTATTCATCTCTGTTTCCTCCTCAAACTCTACTAAATGACACTGAAAAAAAGAAGAAAGAAAGAAAGAAAGAAAGAAAGAAAGAAAGAAAGAAAGAAAGAAAGAAAGAAAGAAAGAAAGAAAGAAAGAAAGAAAGAAAATAAAGCATAAATCCAGAAAAGCAAAGAGAAAAGAAGAGGAAATAAAAACTGATTAGAAGTTCATCTTTTGGAAACTAAAGGTAGATGAACAAGTTGTATATGTCTTAGCTAAAAAGAAAGCTAAAACCTGAGCTTACAAGAGGGGAGGGCTCCATCTAATCAATACCCAGAAAAATCTCAGAAATTAGAGGCCCCACCTGTCTTGGAAGGCAAGGATGCAAGTGGGCTGAAAAAGAGAAGAATCAATTGAAGTTCTTTATAACAAGTGGTTAGAACCTCAGGTCTCCTCCTTCACCCTTCCTCTTCTTCACCTCAACAGGAGATTGAATGGATTGAACCAAACAGGCTCTGGACTTGGTTTTATCAGGCAGAGCTGAGGGTGAGGTTAGAGTACTCTATAAAAAGAGGTGAAAAAATTAAGCGTGTGCATAACTGTTGACAGCCAAGTTTGTATCCTCCAGGCAAGAGTTTGGAAAATTCCTCTTTCAGAAAAGTGGACCTACCCAAGGCAAAAGTTTTACAGGTGCTATCACTTGGGAGTCTTTCAAACAAGTGAGTAAGTAGGTCCACACATAATTCTAAGGTAGACCCTACTTATGCACATAGAGCTTGTAAACAGCATATCAGCATCTCATTCTTAAATTAAAGAAAAAAATCAAGCATTACCGGATGTTCAAAAAATCCCACAGCATCTGAGGTAACAGAAATAAACAGAAAAAAGAAACAAGGAGAAGCAGAAACAATACAGAAAACCCCTTTAAAAAAAAACACACCAATAATATTCCTAGAAGAGGAGTTATAAGATATAAAAACAGGATATTTTTAAAAGAAACAAAATAGTTATTTTAAATTAAAATTATAATAGCAAAAATATTAAATATTTAATGAATGGCCTAGAAAATAAGGTTGAAGATATCTTCCCAAAACTCAAATGAAAAATTTAAGATAAAGGTAATGTGAGAAAATATATTAAAATTAGAATCCCAGTCCAGGGGGTTTAACATCCAAATAAGAATGGTTTCAGAAAGAGAGAATTGAGAAAATTGTAAGGGAAGAAATAATTCAAAAAAATTCAGCAGAACCAAAGGACATGCATTTCTAGATGGAGATAGCCAAATTTGTGCCTAGAATAATGGATATAGAGCAAAGATCTACACCAAGGCATATCATTGCAAAATTTCAGAATATGAGGACAAAATGAAGAACTAAAAATCTTCCAGGGAGTAAAAATTAAAACAGGCCACATACAAAGGACTGTGGATAAGGATCCAAAGGTCATCTCAACAGAAAATTAGGAGCTAGAAGACAATGATGTAAAGCCTCCAACATTTCTGAAGAAATATTATTTACCATCTAGGAATCTGTATACCTGGTTATACTATCATTTAATGTGCTAGCAGAATAAAGATATTTTTCAGATGTTGAAAAACTCTAGTATTTAGCTGCCATTGCACCTGTTCTCAGGAAGCTATTAGAAAATGTATTCTAGAAAGAGGAGGGAGTATACCAAGAGAGAAAAGCATTAGAATCAAGCAAGTAAGAGCTTCAACACAGAAGAGAGGGAAAGGGAGTCCCCAGAATGGAAGTCTCTGGGTCACAGCTACAGAGAAGACCTAAAGAGCAACAAGGACATTTGTAGGCAGGAGGATAGGAGCTCTGAAAAGAAAATGAAACTAAGAGATGACTTGAGGTGGCTGGGCATAGTGAGAAAAGCTCTGGCAAAAACCTTGCAAATAAATTTATTATTACCACACAAAAAATTAAGCCAAAAAAATGTCAACTACTGACACTGAACAAAACAGGTTATAAAAGAAAAGAAATTTAATCATCATACATTATATGGCTATTCTTCAAATAATAGTTATATATTCACAATAATATAATCACTGAATCTTGATTTAATGAAAATATGGTGTCATAGCTGACTGTATTGATAGGCGAAAAAGGATGAAATATGTATGTTTGGGTGGTATTAGCTAAATTTTCATCTTCCCCAGTAGAATATTGATAGATAGTATACAAAATTGAAATGTATTTTAATAATATGGAGCTAATAATTGTAAGAAGCAACTAAAAGTAGTGAACGTTCTTGCCTCAGCAAAGAAAAATTGGTAGAGTATAGGGATGGGACAGAAGGCTGCTAGGTTTATTATAACACAGTAGAAATACTGAACTCTAAATGTTACATTTGTGTACAAGGGTACTTCAAAAATTTTATGGAAAGATTCATGTTATCTTTTAATTCTATTTTTCCACAAACTTTTTGAAGTACCTTCGTATTATTCTTCTCATTCAAAAAAATAGAATTAATTGTAGTGTGTTGAATTGTGTCCCCCAAAGGTTATGTTGAAGTCTTAACTCCTGGTACCTGTGACCTTATTTGGAAATAGGGTCTTTACATATGTAATCAAGTTAAGATAAGGCCATACAGGATTAGGGTGGGTCCTACGTCCAATGACTGGTATCCTTGTAAGAAGAGGGAAATTTGGAAGCACACATACACTCAGGGAAGAAAGCCACATGAAGACAGAGACAGGGATTGGAGTGATACGTATACAAGCCAAGGAACACCCAGGGCTGCCAGCAACCACCAGCAGTTAGGAGAAAGGCATGACATAGATTCCCTTCCAGAGCTTTCAGAGAGAGCACGGCCCTGCCAATACTCCAGTTTTGGACTTCTAGACTCCAGAATGATGAGAGAATACATTTCTGCTGTTTTAAGCCACCCAGTTTATGATCATTTGTTATGGCAGCCCTCGGAAAATAATACAATCATGTTACTCAATTCTGTGTCTCTGAATTGGAGCAAGAATGTTTCACAGAGGGTCAGTTCTAAATTCATTTCCACACTTGAAGTTTAAAAACAACAACAACTACTAATCAAGTTAGCTGTTTTTTAGGGCACAGGAGAAAAAACCCATCTGTTCAATTACGAGATGTGAGAGGACTGGCAAATGCAGAATCACAAATCTTAGTCTCTAGTTATAAATATTGAAGTAAATGCCCATCTGAGGTTTACTTTCTGTTTTAAAAAACACTCTTCTCTCCTGCTATCTCTGAAGAAGAACGGTTATAAAGAACAAGGGGCCCTTTCGCTCACACCCTGCACAATAACAATGTAAACTGTTAAACAGAATAAATCTTACTCAGAACAGCAAAATCTTTTACAGTGCACTGAAAATCGATCACTAAACAATTTTTTTCCATTCACAAGTATCTCTGAACTTGTTAACTATCATTTTTATACAAAACAGTAACAGATTTAAAGAAAGCACCTGTACTATTTACATTTCCTACACTCAATTCCAATGCCCTGTCTTAGGGTCAGATATCTGCTTAAAAATAGTTCAAATAATGGAATTTTTAAGATCTTAAGGCAGTTGGTTATAGGGTATTATGGGTTGAATTATGTCTACCCCCGACCCCTCCAAAAAAAAATATGTTGAGATCCTAACATCCAGTTCCTCAGATTGTGCCCTTATTTAGAAATGAGGTCATGGCAGATGTAATTAGTTTAGTTAAGATGAGGTCAAATAGGATTAGGATTGTTTCCTAATCCATTAGGACAGTTGTCCTTATAAGAAGACAGTGATGTGAAGGCATAGATACAGGGAGAATGCTACGTGAAGATGGAAGCAGAGATTGGACTCACGCATACGCAAGCCAAGGCATGCCAAGTATTGCCAACAGTCACCAGAATCTAGACAGGGGCATGGATCAGATTCTCCTGCAGAGCTGCTGGAAGGAACCAACTCTGTTGACACCTTCATTTTGGACTTCTTACCTCCAAAGCTGTGAGAGAATACATTTCTATTGTTTTGAGTCAGTTTTGGTACTTTGTTACAGAAGCCCTAGGAAACTAATACACAGGGATTTTGTTAATCAGAATTATACTGGGGGGAGGGGTTAAAATTTTTTTCTCAATTCCAGTTTTTTCATTTATTTATTTATTCACTGAATGTTGACTGACTGCTATGTGTTAGGCACTCTGCTAGTCATTAGAGATAAAATAAGACAGAGAAACGTCCCTAGCCTAATGCAGTTAAAAATGTAATGGAGGAGAGTAGAAGTAAATAAATACATGATATGACATGATATAAGATAATATAACATAAGCTAGTGTTAGGTATTATGAAGAAAAAATAGGGAAGTGTATGAGAAAGTGGATAGAGTTCAGGGAAGTCTTCTTTGAGAAGATGACTTTTGAGCAGAGACGTGAATGAAATAAGGACATGAGCTAGGCAAGGACTGAGGGTAGGGAGAACTATCTTGGTAGAAGAAACTAGTACAAATGCCAAATGCATGAATAAGGCCAATGCAGAGAGAGCCTAATGATTGCAAAGCAGGGAAAGGAGATGAAAGCAGACCCGTAGGTCCCTGTAGGCTTCATTAAGGATTTGGATTTTATTCTTAAGTGTGACAGGAAGCCATTGGAATGTTTTTTGTTTTGTTTTGTTTAGAGAATCATAGAAGTGACATTATTTAACTTACATGTTCTAAAGATTTCTCTGGCTGCAGTATAGACAATGGTTTCTAAGTGAACAGTGGAAGCAAGGAGATGAATTAAAAGCTTTTTAAATAGCCTGAAAGAGGATGGTGGAACCTTCAAGCATCTTTGGAGGTGGCGCTATGCAAATTTATATAGAACAAATTTACAAATAATGATCTAAGCCTGCAAACGTCATCCCTTTTCAAGTTAAAATCATAACAGTCATCGGGTTCTTCCACATCCTTCTTTAGATTAGCAATCTGTAGGAGTTTTTGAATAAACCGACTAATATCCATTTGGACATCTTATTCTCAGCTCAAAACCAAAAACTTAAAATGACTCTAAAATTGAGGGATAAAAATGAAATTGTTCTTAAAAAATCCCAGAACAAATGTATTTTTTAGGTAAATGACTTATATAATATAAAATTTTTACATGGTGTGGCAAAATAAGTTATATTTATGGTATGTATTAGCAGTATTAAATTGATTTTTTAAGTGCAACTAAAATAATTCTTCTAGTTATAGTATTTAGGAAATTGAACATTGTCCAAGAATTACTAAATGTTCACAATTCCCAGAGTAGAAGGAGCCAGTATTCAAAATTCAGATAAGTTTAAAGTGAGATTTGTTCATTCGGTAATAAGTGAATATAATTAACAGTAGTCATTGACTTTAGAAAATGAAGTGATTAAATATTCAAGGTCAAAGCTTTAAAAAACTTTCCTAGGACAAACAACCCAGCTCAAGAATGTTGAAGACTTGAACAGACATTTCTCCAAAGAAGATACTCAAGTGACTAATAAGCACATGAAAAGATGTTGAATGTAATTAGTCATTAAGGCAATGCAAATCAAAACCACAATGAGAATGGTTATTATATTTAAAACAATAACAACAAGAAATACCAAATATTGGTGAGAATGTGGTGGTATTGGAACTGTTGTGCACTGCTGGAGGAAATGTAAAATAGTGCGGTAGCTGATGTGAAAAACAATTTGTTAGGGCCGAGCCCGTGGCGCACTCGGTAGAGTGCTGCACTGGGAGCGCAGCAACGCTCCCGCCGCGGGTTCGGATCCTACATAGGAATGACCAGTGCACTCACTGGCTGAGTGCCGGTCACGAAAAAAAAAAAAAAAACAATTTGTTAGTTTCTCAAAAAGTTACACATAGAATCATATGATCCAGCAATTCCATTCCAAGGTATATACCCAAAATATCTAAAAACAGGGATTCAAACAGATACTTATACACCAATGTTCATAGCAGCATTATTCACAATGAGCAAAAGATGGACACAACCCAAATTTTCATCAGGAGATGAATGGATTACAAAATGTGGTATATATGTACATTGATATATTATTCAGGGGAGGGGGTGGAGAGGAATGGGTAAAGGAGCATGAATATCAAGTACAATGTATTTTGAGGAGTAAAATTTAAAAAATATATATTATTCAGCCTTAAAAAGGAATGAAATTCTGATACAGCATGGATGACTCAATAAGGATATTATGCTAAGTGAAATAAGCCAGACACAAAAAGACAAATACTGTACAATTTCACTAATATGAGGTACCTGGAATAGTTCAAATTCACAGAAACAGAAAGTAGAATAGAGGGGATTCCCAGGGATTGAGGGCAAGGGGGAAATTGAGAGTTAATGTTTAATGGGTATAGAGTTTCAATTTGGGATGATGAAAAAGTTCTGAAATACATAGTGGTAATGGTTGCACAACATTGTGATTGCACTTAATGCCAGTGAATTGTACACGTATAAATGGTTGAAATGATAAATATTATGTGAGGCATATTTTACCACAACAAACCCCTGCATCCCCTTCCAAGATGTAGAAAGGATGGAAAAAGGTACGTGCTATGAGAATTCATTGCTTTAGCCGACCACTCTCTTCTGAGCTCTAGAATAAAACCCTCATGGGGGCAGGTCACCATCCTTGCTCAGGAGGCACAGCCCCTTCAGCACCCACCGTGGTCGCATTCTCAGAGCGTGACTACAGCTTCTCTTTGCTATAGGTATCAGAGCCTGTGACATATCTCATCCAATTTCCTATTATACATTTTTTTCCCCTCTATTTTTCCAGAAAGCCTTGAAAAACCTTTTCAGATATTCTAGGACACTTACTTTCTCTTTTCATTTCAAATATTCTGAGTTGACCGAGAAGGATAAAGTCATTTACCAAGGTGAAGTTTGTACATTTAATGATTCTCCAAAATCTCTACTCTAGTATTCTATCCTATCCTTCTCTCAAAGTTCAGTCCCTCATTTGTGACTGCCTGCTAGATTTCTGCACTGTGTTGCCCCTTTAAACCTCAAACTCACTAAGTCTACTATGGAAATGGTCATTCTACCTGCCTAACTTTCTTCCTCTGTTCTCCTTATGTTAAGACACCAATACCTTCCTGGTCTGTTGGGTGTAAAACCATCCTCACTGCCTGCATTCAAACAGTTACAAAGCCTTGCCAATTTTATTTCTGTAATATTATTGTAATTTCAATTCCTTCTTCTCTCCCCATCTCTTCCCCCTATTCCGAAACCTCCAACTACTATCAGACCTTATATTGTATCCATGGTGTCTTGAATGGTATCTTACCTAGAGTGAAAAATTAATAAATACAAAATGAAAAAATGAATCCATGAATGAGTAAATTTCCCACCCCAATGCTTTTCTCAGGCAGTTCTCTCACCTTGGAATGCTCTTGTACCACGTTGCTAATATCTACACTATTCTACAAGGTACAACTCCAATGCTATACTCTCTGAGAAACTTTCTCACAGGGCGAATTTCATATTTCTGTATCAGTCAGGGTTCATAGTTGCAAACAACAGTAGCCAACATGATAATTCTAAACAAAATAACAAAAAGTGATTTATTGGATAGATGTGGTGGTGACTCAAAGAATAGAAGGGAGGCTGAAAAACAGGCAGGGTAATCTTTAGGATAGACAGAAGCATTTGGCAAGAATGCTGCCACCTTTATTGTTCCCATATCCCACTGCTACTGTTGGGTCTGGACACCTATACAATCACTTCTTGCTATCCTTCATCTTTCATCACTTGCTCAAGATTTAAAGTTCTAGGTGAGCACATACATTTGGTTAATTCTGGGTTATGTGCCCACAGTCAAATGGCAGGGTTCAAGGACAGGTAATATCTGACTCCTTGTCTTTTGTAGTAGGTGGTGAGACTCTGACTCTGCCAAAGACTCATATGATGAGAGGGTACCTACTGGACAACCAAAATAAAGCAACAAATGTCCTCTACCCTCCAGTGGCCATGTCTTAATTCTCCTCTAAGATGGTAAGTCCCATGAAGGCAGAGTTTATGTCTGTTTCATTTTTGTATTCTCTGTAATTCCTAGAAAATACCTTGCACTTCTGGTTGATAGAGCTCCTTTCTAGTTACTTTATCATATCTATCTCATTTTAAAGATTCTAATTTAAGCCACTTTAAATTATTCAGAATTTTAAAATTTCTGGTATCTTTAAACGTTTGATAAATATCTGTCAAATAAGAGAATGAATGATGCTCTTTTTTAGCAAAGAAGCCACAGTGTTTTGCACACATTAATTCACTCACTTTTCACCAGATTGTTAGCTATTTTCTGCTGTACTATTTAATATAATTACGAAAGTATTTAAAACTAATAAAACATTTAAAGTCTGATCTCGAAAACTATATCTTCAGTTCCCCACTTAATCATAAATCTTCATTATCTGCCCTCAGTAACAGAGTCTAAGCAACTCTATTTTATAATTTTTCTCAATCAACTTTCTATTTAATGCACAAAATACAGTAGTCCCCCTTATCTGCTGTTTTGATTTACATGGTTTCAGCTACTCGTGTGTAGTGGATTTAATTATGTCCCCCCCAAACTCATGGAAGCTTGAATTGTGTCCCCCAAGTTTTATGTGTTACAAACTTGGCCCCACTGTGACTTTTGGGAGGGTCGAAAATCCTGTTATGGTGACTGAAAGGTGGAGCCTTGAAGAAGTGATTGGATTGTAGGACCATGCAGTAGTGAATGGGTTAAAAATGGTCAGGGGTGTGGTGAGCGCTTTAAAAGAAAAGGGTCTCTCTCTCTCTACTCTCTCTGCTTCCACCATCTTGCAATATGAGACCCCTGGGTCACTGTTGCCACCACCAGATGGGACTTTGGACTTCCCAGCCTCAGAAACTATAAGCAACAAAATTTGTTTCCTTATAAATTACCCAGTTCCAAGTATTTTCTTATAAGCAGCAGGAATGGACTAATACACCGTGGTCAACTGTGATCTGAAAATGTTAGATGAAAAATTCCAGAAATAAGCAATTTATGAGTTTTAAATTGTGTGCCGTTCTGAGTACCGTTATGAAATCTCGTGCCATCCTGCCCTGTCCCACCTGCGACACAAATCATTCCTTTCTCCAGTGTATCCATGCTGTAGACGCATTGCTCACTTAGTAGCCTTTGGTGATCAGATTGACTGTCGCAGTATCGCAGTGTTTATGTTCAAGTCACCATTGTTTTACTTCATAATGGCTCCAAAGTGCAAGAGTAGTCACGCTGGTGATTCAGATATGCCAAAGAGAAGCCATAAAGTGCTTCCTTTAAGTGAAAATGTGAAAGTTCTCGACTTGATAAGGGAAGAAAAAATCGTATGCTGAGGTTGCCAAGATCTACAAGAACAAATTTATCCATGAAATTTTGAAGAAGGAAAAAGAAATTCATGCTAGTTTAGCTGTCACACCTCAAACTGCAAAAATTACAGCCACAGTACATGATGAGTGCTTAGTTAAGGTGGAAAAGGCATTAAATTTATGAGTAGAAGACACAAACAGTAATGTGTTCTGATCGATGGCAATGTGTAGCACCATAAAGATTGAGCATGTAAAAAGACTTCAGAGAGGAATCTCCTGAAATGAGTGACACCTGTCCATTTACTGCAAGTAAGGGATGGTCATGCAGATTCAGGAAGAAGGGTGAGTACAGTACAATTAGATATTTTGAGAGCAAGAGAGAGAGACCAGATTGACATAACTTTTATTACAGTATATTGTTATAATTGTTCTATTTTATAATGAGTTATTGTTGTTAATCTCTTACTATACCTAATTTACAAATTAGACTTTAACACAAGTATGTATGCATAGGAAAAAGCATAATGTATATAGGATTTGGTACTATCCGTGGTTTCAGGCATCCACTGGAGGTCTTGGAACATATCGCCTCCTGGATGAGGGAACTACCGTTAACTCGCGATAATGCCATCAGTCTATTTCTTCAACTGTACTGTGCTTCATTTAATCTCCCACTTCTTGTTGAAAGTGTTCCTTTCTAGTTACTTTATTATATCACTTTGTTTTCAAGTATTTTAGTTGAAGCTACTCCAAAACACCTTAACATCTTCAGATTTATCAAATTTTTGATGTCCTCTTCAAAATTCTATCTTCTCTAGCATGTTCTATGCTTTTTATTGACAGCAACCATTTCCTGAGTTTGTTGAGTACCCAGCACACAAAAAATATTTGTTGAACAGATTGATTAATAAGAAATGAGAAGTAGTACATCCTAAGGAATTATAGGTATGCCTGAATTAAACACAGAGACAGTAGCAATTATATTTATGCTATCATTATTAATACAGTGTAGTTCAGGGGTTCTCAAAGTGTGTTCTACAGGCTCCAGGGTGTCCTGGAGACCCTTTCAGGGGATGGAATATACCAGATCAAAACTATTTTCATAAGAATACAAAGACATTATTTGCCTCTTTTTACTTTTTTTACTGTGTTGATGTTTGCAATGATGGTGTGAAAGAAATGGTTGGTAAAACTGCTGGAGCCTTAGCACAGAGCAGACGGTCACTGCAGTCTTCACTGCTATGCACTCGCATTTCAAAATGCCAGTTTTAGCTTATGCATGTCCTTGAAGTAAAACTTAATTTTATTATATGTCACCCCTTGAGTCCACATCTTCTTAATATACTGTGTGATGACAGGGAAAGTATGGATAAAGCACTTGTGCTGCTTGATGGTTGACTCAAGGAAAACTCTTGTGCAATTGCCTCGGGAACTGAAGCAGCTGCTGCTTTTGTGAAACACCATTTTACTTGAAAGAATGACTAGCAGAAAAACTATAGTTTTAAGATTTGGGTATTTGACAAACATTTTCTCTAAAATGAAGTAAATAAGCCTGTCACTTCAAGGTAAATAACTGTCAGTATTTGTTGTCAATGATAAAGTCCAAATTTTCAAGTGAATATTAGAATTTTGGAAAAGTGATCCATCACTGTGAGCTTGATCCTTAAATAATTTTCTAATGCAATCAGTGGTAATATTAATGGATATAATTTTTTAGTATTGTATAATGCAATTTGCCAACTCGGGGAAAGTCTGCATAACAAAATTAACCAACATTTTCCAAACAAGTAATGCATGATTTGCAAAAACATGCAATGGTAAAAAGATCCACTAAGAGTTCAAAAGAGCCCAGTGGATTTTAATGTAACAGAGTATGAAAAGCTTATCAATAAGGTTTCAGATTCCATATTGCAACTAACATTTAAGAAACTACCATTTGTCAATTTTGGGTTTTGTAACCAAGAATATCCACAATTATATGAACAGGCTATTAAAATACTGTTCCCTTTTCTAACTCCACATGTATATGAGGTTAGATTTTCTTTGCATACTTCAACCAAAACAACATATTGCAATAGTTTGAATGAAAAAACTGATATGAAAAGCTAGCCGCCTTCTATTAAGTCAGATATTAAAGAGATTTGCAAAAATGTAAAACAGTGCAACTCTTTTCACTATTTTTTGTTTTGGAAAATATAGGGTTTTTTTTTTTTTTTTGCAAAAATATTATTTATATTAACATGCAACATATTTTCTATGGTTATTTTTAAATAAATAAATATTTTTAAAGGTCAATTTCTAATATGGTAAATATTGATAGTTACAGCTTACATAAACAAAAGCTCACAATAATTTTCTTAATATTAAATCTGACCTTCTTATTTTTTAAAAAAATTAATAGACTTTATTTTTAAATCAGTTTTAAGTGTACAGAAAAATTGAACAGAAAGCACAGAGTGCCTGTGAATGTCCTCCCCCTACACACACACACAGCTTCCTGTATTACTAACATGTTGCATTAGTGTAATACATTTGTTACACTTGATGAGCTGATATTGGTATAATGTTATTAACCTAAGTTTATAATTTAACTAGGGTTTACTCTTTGTGTTGTACATTCTACGGGTTTTGATAAATATGTAATGACATGTGGCCACCATTATAGTATCATATGGAGTAGTTTCACTGTCCTAGAAATCCCTCATACTTCACTTATTCATTTTCTCCTCCCTCCTCCTGACCTCTGGGCAACCACTGATCCTTTTACTGTCTCTCTAGTTTTGCCTTCTCCAAAATGTCATGTAGTTGGAATCATATAGTACACAACCTTTTCAGACTGGCTTCTTTCACTTAGCAATATGCATTTCAGGTCCTTCCATGTTTTTTTTGGCTTGATAGCTGATTTTCTTTAGCAATGAATAATATTCCATTGTATAGATGTTCCATATTTGTTTATCCATTCACTTATTAAAGGACTTCTTGATTATATCCGAGTTTTGTCAATTATAAATAAAGCTTCCATAAACATTCAGGTGCAGGTTTTTGTGTAGGCATAAGTTTTCAACATAGTTGGGTAAGTATCAAGGAATGCCACTGCTGGATTGCATGTAAGAGTGTGTTTAGTTTTGTAAGAAACTGCCAAACTGTCTACCAAAGTGGCTGTACTGTTTTACATTTCCACTCGCAATGAATGAGAGTTCCTATTGCTTCACATCCTCACTGGATTTGACTGATCCTTTTTTTTCACTGATCCTTATCAGTATTTAGAGTTTAGCCATTCTAGTAGGTGGGTAGTTGTATCTCATTGCTTTAATTTTAAATTCTTCAATGACATATGATATTAGATATGACAAATGACATATGACATATGACAAATGATATGATATTTTTAAAAATTTTTATTGATACAATTGATTATACATATATGTGGGGTACAGAGTTGAATATGAATACCTATGTACAATAAGTGATAATCGAATCAGGATAATTGGTGTATTCATATTATAAAACGTAATCATTTTTGAGACCCTTTACCAATGTCTCACTAACCTGCCCTCTCCCTTTCCCACATCTAAGTAACCTCAGTTCTGGTCTCTCCTTTTGAAAATTCAATATATTATTTTGAGTGTTGTATCTTTATTCTTTTTAAAATTTATTTGGTTATTTTTTTAGCTCCTACTTATGAATGAGGATATGTGCTATTTCTCTGTTCCTGGCTTATTTCACTTAACATAATGTTCTCTAATTTCATCCATGTTGCTGCAAAAGACAGTATTTCATTCTTTTTTTATGGCTCAATAGTATTTCACTGTGGATAAATACCACTTTTTCCTTATTCAGTCATCTGTCAATGGACATTTAGGTTGGTTCCACCTCTTAGCTATTGTAAATAGGGCTGTGATGAACATGGGGGTGCTGGTTTCCCTTTGACATGATGATTTCCATTTCTTTGGGTGTATACCCAGCCTCGGTTGTTTATTTGAAGTCTTTCTATCCTTTTGCTATAAGTATTTATTGCAATAAACATCCTTCTTAGTATTGCTTTTGCAGTATCCTACAGGTTTTGCCATGATATGTCTTTATTTTCATTAGTTTCAAGAAATTTTTTTATTTTCTGTTTACTTTTTTCCTTGACCCATAGGTCATTCTGGAACATGTTGTTTAATTTCCAAGTATTTATATAGTTTCCAGAGTTTCACTTGTTATTGATTTCTGGTTTTAATCCATTGTGCTCTGAAAAAAACACCTGAAATGATTTCAATTTTTTAAATTTGTTGAAACTTGATTGGTAACCTAATATGTGGCCTATCCTGGAGAGTGGAAGAGAAGATAGTATGCTCTGTAGTTTTGGGATGAAATGTTCTGCAGATGTCTACCAAATCCAATTTTTCTATCATGTAGTTTAAATCCTGTGTTTCTCTGTTGATTTGTAGCTTACATGATCTGTCCAAGATTGAGAGAAGGGTGTCGAGGACCCCACTATTATTGTATTGGGGTCTATCTCTCTCATAATGTCTAGTAGTGTTTGCTTTATATATCTGGGTGCTCCAGTGTTGGGTGTGTACATATTTATGATTGTTAGGTCTTCTTGCTAGATAGATCCCTTTATCATCATAAAATGGCCTTCTTTGTCTCTTTTTATGGTTTTTTGTTTAAAGCCTATTTTATGTGATATAAGAATAACTACTCCTGCTTGTTTTTGGTTTCCATTTGCAGGATATACCTTTTTCCATCCATTCATTATTAATCCATGTGTGTCTTTACAGGTGAGGTGAGTTTCTTGTAGGCAGCAAACAGTTGGGTCTACCTCTTTAATCCAATCAGCCAGTCTGTCTTTTGAATGAGAAATTCAGTCCATTTGCATTTAAGATTGTTATCAGAAGCTATTGTCATACTTCTGGTATTTTTTTATTTCTATTTGGTAGTTTTAAATATCTTTTGTTCCCTTCTTTAACTTGTATTGTTTTCGGTGTTTATTGGTTTTTTGAGGTGGTAAGATATAGTTTCTTTCTCTTTCTCATTTGCATATCTGCTCTACCAGTTGGTTTTGTTCTTCCTCATGTCATGTTGTGGTGAACTCCTGCAGTTTTTGTTTGTCTGGGAAATACACTATTTCTCCTTCATTTCTGTCAAATAGCCTTGCTGGTATAGTATTCATGGCTGGAAGATTTTTCTTTTACCACTTTAAATATATCATCCCATCTTCTTCTGGCCTGTAGGGTTTCTGCTGAGAAATCTGCTGTTAGTCTGATAGGGACTCCCTTCTAGGTGACTTGCTTTACTCTTGCTGTTTTTTAGATTCTCTCTTTGTATTTGAGTTTTGCCATTTTGACTATAATATGTCTCAGAGCTCTCCTCTTTGGCTTGAATCTGTTTAGTGATCTTTGAACCTCTGGATCTGAAAGTCTGTGTCTCTCCCAATTCCTCGGAAGTTTTCTGCTATTTTTTCATTGAATATGTTCTCAATGCCTTTTCCTTTCTCCTCCCCTTCTGGAATACCAGTGATTTGGATGTTTGTGTGCTTAAGGTTGTCTGATAGCTTTTGTAGGTTTTCTTCATTTTTATAAAATCCTTTTTTCTTTTTGTTTGCCTGGGATACTTTGAAAAGACTATCTTCAAGATCAGACTTTTTTTTTCTGTTTCCTCTAGCCTGTTGCTTAAGCTCTTGGTTGTGTTTTTAATTTTGTCAAATGAATACTTTAGTTGCAGGAGTTTTACTACATTCTTTTTAAGGTATCTATCTCTTCATAAAAGTACTCCTTCATATCCTGGATAGTTTTTCTCATTTCATGCGTTGTCAAAGTCTTCTTGTTTCTCATTGAGTTTCCTTAGGATTGTTGCTTGTAATCCCTTTTTAGTCATTTCAAGGGTTTCATGTTGTATAGAGTCTTGTACTTGAAAATTATTGTATTCTTTTGGTGGTGTCATATTTTCTTTTTTTTTTTTTTTCATATTTCTAGTATCCCTATGTTGATGTCTGGACATCTGACAGAGCAGTTGTTTCTTCTATTACTTTGGAGTGGCTTTTGAGGAGAGAGACTGCCTTCCATAGGTGTTTTATATTGAACACAGAGTAGGTTGTTTTAGTATTGGTTACAGTAGACACAGTAATGTACTCTCCATGCAGTTATGTTGGCCTATTAAATGTCTGAATTGCATGTGAGTGCCTCTGTAGCCTAGCTGCTGGGGCACTTAGTGGTTTTTTACTGAGGTTAGTGACACTGTACTGGGTCACTGAGGATGTGAGTGAACTCTCAAGTTCTTGCAAGAAGTGCCTGGGTGCCTGTCACTCTTTGGCTTGAGTGGGTGACCCTGGACTGGCTTGTTGGCACTCTAGCTAAGGTCTCATGACTCATACAGGTGCAATGGTGTATACTAGAGCTCTTCAGTTTGAATGGGTGAGCCTGGGTGGGTTTTCTCTTTCCTCGTTCCTACCAGCAAAGGCTCCTCCTGTGTCCTTGCTTTCCCTAGTTGAGGGGTGGGTTGGTGGTGGCTGGGAATTTTCTTCTATAGTCTTTTTGGCTACTCCATGTTTCCATGCTTTTTGGGTGCTCCATGTGCATCTCTTCCCATGTCAAGGCAGTTGTGTGGGCTGTGCATGCATCTCTCACCCCCAGGTGCACAACTGTTGGGGTAGCATTATTCCCCCTGTGGGTTGGGCCATTGGGACATGGGTCTGCACTCACTCACCTCTTTTTAGTGGCTCCATTCATGACTCTCTTTGTATTGGTGCAGTCAAGTTTTTCTTTTTAATTGTTGACTTTTTAAAGTTCTTTATAGTTTGGGGGTATCAATTCTTTATCAGATAAGAGTTTTGAAAAAAAATTTTCTTTTAGTCTGTGGCTTGTCTCTTCATTCTCTAAACTCTGTCTTTCAAAGGGCAGATGTTATTAATATTAGTGAAATCTAGCTTACTATTTTTCTTTCCTGGATCATGCATTTAGTATTTTTTCTGAAAAGTTATTACAAAACTTAAGATCACTTAGATTTTCTCCTTTATTATCTTCTAAGAGTTTTATAGTTTTTGCATTTCACATTTAGATCTGTGATCCACTTTGAGTTAATTTTTGTGTAAGGTGTTAGAAATGAATCTGTGTCTAGATTCATTTTTTTTTGCATGTAGATGTTCACTTCTAACATCATTTGTTAAAAAGACTATCTTTTCTCCATTGTATTGCCTTTGCTCTTTTGTCAAAGATCAATTGACTATATTTGTATGAGTTTATTTCTGGGCACTCTATTCTGTGTCATTGATCTATTTGTTTATTCTTTTACCAATAACACATTGTCTTGACTGCTATAGCTTTACAGAAAGTCTTGAAGTCAAGTAATGTCATTTTTCTAGCTTTGTTCTTCTCTTTGACATTGTATTAGCTATTTTATGTCATTTACCATTCCTAGTTAGAATCAGTTTGTTAATACCCCAAAAATAAACTTACTGGGCTATTGATTAGGATTTCATTGAGGCTGTAGACCATGTTAAGAAGGATTAACATCATGACAATATTAAGTCTTCCTCTCCATACACTTGAAATAGCTCTCCATTTATTTAGATCTTCCTGGGTTTCTTTTTTTTTTTTAATCTTATTTGTTGATATTCATTGTGGCTGATTATTGTTGCCCATCACCAAAACCTCCCTCCCCCCCTTCCCACCACCAATGTCCCCTGTTTGCTTGTATCAACTTCAAGTAATTATGGTTGTTATATCTTCTTCCCCCCACAACCGGGTTTTTTTGTTTTTTGTTTTTTGTTTTTTGTGTGTGTGTGTGTGTGTGAGTTTATATATTAATTTTTATCTCCCACCAATAAGTGAGAACATGTGGTATTTCTCTTTCTGTGCCTGACTTGTTTCACTTAATATAATTCTCTCGAGGTCCATCCATGTTGTTGCAAATGGCAGTATTTCATTCGTTTTTATAGCTGAGTAGTATTCCATTGTGTAGATGTACCACATTTTCCGTATCCACTCATCTGATGATGGGCATTTGGGCTGGTTCCAACTCTTGGCTATTGTAAAGAGTGCTGCGATGAACATTGGGGAACAGGTATACGTTCGACTTGATGATTTCCATTCCTCTGGGTATATTCCCAACAGTGGGATAGCTGGGTCGTATGGTAGATCTATCTGCAATTGTGTGAGGAACCTCCATACCATTTTCCATACAGGCTGCACCATTTTGCAGTCCCACCAACAATGTAAGTGTGTGGGTTGATTTCTGGATTCTCTATTCTGTTCCATTGATCAGTGTGTCTGTTTTTATGCCCGTACCATACTGTTTTGGTTATTATAGCTTTGTAGTATAGCTTAAAGTCAGGTAGTGTTATGCCTCCAGTTTTATTTTTTTTGCTCAGCATTGCTTTGGCTACACGTGGTCTTTTATTATTCCATATAAATGTCTGGATAGTTTTTTCCATTTCTGAGAAAAATGTCTTTGGAATTTTGATGGGGATTGCATTGAATTTGTATATCACTGTGGGTAGTATGGACATTTTCACTATGTTGATTCTTCCAATCCAAGAGCATGGGATATCTTTCCATCTTCTTGTATCCTCTCTAATTTCTCTCAGCAGTGGTTTGTAGTTCTCATTATAGAGATTTTTCACATCCTTGGTTAACTCAATTCCTAAGTATTTTATATTTTGGTGGCCATTGTAAATGGGCAGGCTTTCTTGATTTCTCGTTCTGCATGTTCACTGTTGGAGAAAAGAAATGCTACTGATTTTTGTGTGTTGATTTTGTATCCTGCTACTGTGCTGAAATCATTTATCAATTCCAGCAGTTTTTTTGTAGAGGTTTTAGGCTGTTCGATATATAGGATCATGTCATCTGCAGACAGGGACAGTTTGACTTCATCTTTTCCAATCTAGATGCCCTTTATTTCCTTCTCTTCTCCGATTGCTCTGGCTAGTACTTTATCAAATGCTTTTTCAGCATCTATAGAGATGATCATATGGTCCTTGTGTTTGAGTTTATTAATGTGGTGTATCACATTTATTGATTTGCAGATGTTGAACCAACCTTGCATCCCTGGGATGAATCCCACTTGATCATTGTGAATAATTTTACGTATGTGTTGCTGTATTCTGTTTGCTAGTATTTTAGTGAGGATTTTTGCATCTATATTCATCAAGGATATCGGCCTGTAGTTTTCTTTTGGGGTTATATCTTTACCTGGTTTTGGTATCAGGATGATGTTTGCTTCATAGAATGATTTTGGGAGATTTAAGTCCGTTTCAGTATCCCACAGGTTTTGGTATGATGTATCATTGTTTTCATTAGTTTCAATAAATATTTTGATTTCCTGCTTGATTTCTTCTTGGACCCATATGTCATTAAGTAGAATGCTTTTTAATTTCCTTGTGTTTGTAAAGTTTCCAGAATTTCGTTTGTTATTTATTTCTAGTTTTAATCCATTGTGGTCTAAGAAAATACATGGGATAATTGCAATGTTTTTGAATTTATTGAGACTTGATTTGTGACCTAATATGTGATCTATCCTGGAGAATGATCCATGTGCTGATGAGAAAAATGACTATTCTGAGGTTGCTGGGTGGAATGTTCTGTAGATATCTGCCAATTCCAATTGGTCTAGAGTCTTGTTTAGATCTTGTGTTTCTCTACTGATTCTTTGCCTAGATGATCTGTCTAATATTGACAGTGGGGTGTTCAGGTCCCCTGCTATTATGGTATTAGTGTCTATTTCCTTCTTTAGGTCTAATAGAGTTTGTTTTATAAATCTGGCTGCTCCAACATTGGGTGCGTACATATTTATGATTGTTATGTCTTCTTGATGGATCAGTCCTTTTATCATTAAGTAGTGTCCCTCATTGTCTCTTTTTATGGTTTTTAGTTTAAAGTCTATTTTGTCAGATATAAGAATAGCTACTCCAGCTCGTTTTTCTTTTCTGTTTGCATGGTAAATTTTTTTCCATCCTTTCACTCTTAGTCTGTGTGAATATTTATGGGTGAGGTGGGTCTCTTGTAGGCAGCAGAGTCTCTTGGGTACTCCTTTTTGATCCAGTCAGCCAATCTGTATCTTTTAATTGGGGAATTTAAGCCTTTTACATTAAGAGTTGTTATTGAAAGGTGTTGATTTATTCCTAGCATTTTATTGGTTGTTTGGTTGTCTTAGGTGTCTCTTGTTCCTTGGTTTCTGATTTACTGTTTGATTTCTTTGTTTGTTGGTTCCTTAGGTTGTAGATAGCGTTTTTGTTTGTTTGTTTTCTCTTTCTGAATGCCATTTTTATTATACTAGTGGGTTTTGATTTTTTTTGCTTTTTTATGGCAGTGGTAGCTATTTTTCAGGAACTAAACCCAGTACTCCTTTGAGGATTTCTTGTAAGGGTGGTTGTGTGGTAGTGAACTCCCGCAGTTTTTGTTTGTCTGAGAAATATACTATTTGCCCTTCATTTCGGAAGGATAGCCTTGCAGGGTAGAGTATTGTTGGCTGGCAATCTTTGTCTTTTAGTATTTTGAAAATATCATCCCATTCCTTTCTAGCTTTTAGGGTTTGTGATGAAAAGTCTGATGTTAGCCTGATTGGGGCTCCCTTATAGGTGATTTGACGCTTCTCTCTTGCAGCTTTTAAGATTCTCTCTTTGTCTCTGAGTTTTGCCAATTTGACTATGACATGTCTTGGAGAAGGCCTTTTTGGGTTGAATACTTTTGGAGATCATTGAGCTTCCTGGATCTGAGGATCTGTGATTTTTCCTATACCTTCGAAGTTTGCTGCCACTATTTTGTTGAATATGTTTTCAATGCAATCTCCGTTTTCCTCCCCTTCTGGAATACCCATGACTGGGATATTTGAGCACTTAAGGTTGTCTGATATCTCTCTCAGATTTTCTTCAATGTCTTTGATTCTTTTTTCTTTCTTTTTGTCTGCTTGTGTTATTTCAAACAGCCCATCTTCAAGTTCAGAGGTTCTCTCTTCAACTTCGACAAGCCTGCTGGTTAAACTCTCCGTTGTGTTTTTTATTTCGCTGAATAACTTCTTCAGTTCAGCAAGTTCTGCTACATTTTTTTTCAGGACATTGATTTCCTTGTACATTTCCTCTTTCAGGTCTTGTATACTTTTCCTCATTTCATCACGATGTCTAGCTGAGTTTTCTTGTATCTCATTCAGTTTCCTTAGAAATATCACTCGAAATTCCTTGTCAGTCATTTCAAGGGCTTCTTGTTCTATAGGATCTAGAGTTTGAGATTTATTAACTTTTGGTGGTGTACTTTCTTGATTTTTTGTATTTCTGGTATCTTTTTTTTGATGTTTATTCATTGTGGCAGGGGGTTTCACAGTCCACCGGTTTGAGACTATTGACTAACTAAGATGTTGCTGTGGTTGCCAATTTGGTATGGCTACGTCCGTGACTGCTCAGTTGGCCTCTAGTGCCTTGTGTGTATGGTTACCTCGGGTCTTGGGCCTCTCCGGGGAGCCACCTTTCTGGTTAGCTTGGACTCTGCTGGGCTGCTGGATCACGGGGCAGTACCGCAGGGTATGTGATCTCTGCTGAGCTTTCACTTCCTGTGCAGGACTTCTCCCTGTTCTGTGCACTCTGTCCCGGGCTGTTGGATCATGCAGTGGCGACCCCACAGGGTGTGTGGTTTCTGTCGAGTCTCCGCCTCCCTAGCCTGACGACTCCCCACCCTGTGAGCACTGGGCTGGGCTGGGACGTGTCTTCTGCAATCCTCGTCTATCAGCTGGGCCTTCAAGACCCTGCTCGGCACTGCCTCGCCCAGGAAGTCTACCAGGTTTCTGCTAGGCGTAGACGACCGGTCGCTCTGGGTGCCTTTGTAGCACTGTGTAGATCTTTCTCGGGACTTATCACCTTCCTCCTGGTATCGCGGTTATTTGTGTACTTGTCTTATCTCTCACACCATAGCATGAGCTCCTCGGGGGAGGAGCCCACAGCACATGGTTCACCTTTGTATCCCCCCTGGCGCGGACCACGTCCAGTGCCCACCGCATTCAGCTCGCCGGCAGGTTCAAACGAACTTGGGAACTCTCCAACCACACTATTCCTAACCAGAAATCGGTTAGGCGTTTTTCTGAGCTGGTGGCCGCAGAGATGGTATCTGCCTCCCAGTAACAGGAAGTTTACCGGGGGCCAGAGCCCAGGGTGCGGTGGAGTGACAGTCCGTCCGGCCGTACTTCCTTGCCCTCCCGATGCTGTCCAGGGACGCCCCACGCCACCAGCCCCGCCAGAGAACCGCGGAGGGAGTGAGAGAGGAGGCCGGCCCGCAGGCCCCGGGAAGCCCTGCGCTGGGGCAAGCAAGTGGGAAGGCTCAGTGAGGAGCCCAGTCGGGCGAGGAGGACAGGCTTGGCTGAGCCGGGCCGGAGCTGCCACCACCTGAGAAAATGGAGGCAGCCCCGGGGGCGGTGAGTGGCCCGGTGGGGCAGGCGGAAGCCAGGCGGGCGACCACCCCCTGAGCAGGGCCAGGCCGCGGGTCACTCACAGGGCTATGCTGGGTTGGGCAGCTCCCTCTCTTCCTCTGCTTTGTTGCCATCCCCGTTCTCGGCCATCGCCACCTCGGGCTGCTCAGTCGGTCCCGCTGCGCGGCTCGGGCGCTCCCAGGAATCTTCTTTTATGCCGGCCTGAAACCTTGAATCTTGAATAGGGCAGCTGGCCACCTTCAGCGCGGCCCCGGCCTCTGGGATCCTGGCTGCATCAACTGCAGCCCCAGCGCCATGTTCTCTGTTTAGAGACTCGCTTTTGCAGCTAAGAAACAGTTCTTTTCCTGCTCCATACTTCAAAGCTGTTGCCTCTAAACGAGGCAGCCTCTCCTGCCAAGAGCAAAGTGGCAGTCAGCCCCCACGACCGGCCACCAGCATCGGTCCTCCCTTAAGGGACAGCAAGAGGAAGGTCCACAAGTTTCCCGGCTGCCTGAGGCCCAGTGGCCGCCTTTTCCGCCTCAGCTACTCCGCGCCAGCCGCCGCAGCCACCGCCATCTTAGGATCCTCTCTGCACAGGCTTCTTGAGTTTCTTGTCAGTTTTGTAGTTCTCCTCATCAATCTTGTACATATTTTGTTAGATTTACACCAAAACATTTCATTGTTCTTGGTGCTAATATAAATTGTGTTTTAAATTTTAAATTCTAATTGTTATTTTTGGCAACTAAATGTGATCTTTTTATTTGACTTTTCTTTCTTATTCTCCGGAGTTTCTTTCACCCCCACCCCCCAATAATTTTTAACAATATAAAGGAGTTCTGAAGTCACAACATTTGATTTGGAAGCCACAACAGTGTTTTGAAATGAGCATGGCCTTTGTAGCCTTGTAGAGCTAGGTTTCACTTCTAGCTCTAACATTTATTTCTGTATCACTATGGGGAAGTTGTTCAACTTTTATTAGTCTCAGTCTGCTTGTTGGTAAAATAGGATAAAAAGAATAACTACCTCATAGGGTTGTCTTTACGATAAAAGTGGTAATATCTGGTATACTGAATAGAGTGTCTGGCATACAGAGGAACAAATTAATAATAGCTATCGTTATTTATATTGTTTTGACCCAATAATTCTATAATGGAGAATAAACCTTAAGAAAATAACTCTGAAACTATTGTTGGGGTGGAAGATATTTAAAGAAAAAGATTTATTTTAGCACTCTAAATAATAATAGAAAACTAGAAACAATGAGGGACAAGATAAACACATTAAACTCTAACAGTAGGATGGACTGTGTAATCACTAAAATTTACAAGTATGCAGATTAGGTTGATTAATAATAATCAACATGAAAAAAATTTAAGGAAGAAATATTAAATAGTGTGTAAACTTATAACCATAACAAATGCATTTTGTACATTGACAAAAATTGGAATTTAATTTCAAGTAATAAAAAGATAATTTAAGATTTACTAGCTCTTCCTCTGTAATGTTGCTTACATTCATGATTTTTACAGAATAGCATATTTGCTATTGTTTAGTATTTGGGGGGTGATTCTGATAATTATTGTAAAGTGTTTTGTGTATTAAATTCTTTCTGGAATTTACATAAAGTTACACACTTCATTTTCATAATACTGAGATTATTACAATGTTTTTCCTTCAAGTCTATAATAATACCAAGGGTATTATATAAGTCTGCTATTACCATGAGCCCTCCTTAGAAACATTTTTGCATTGCTCCTGACTTTCCATTAACATAAGGGAAAACTAAAGAAATAACCAGGGTCTATATGAACTGACGTCCAGTCTTCTGCTTTTCTTTTTTGTCCGTTTCTTATAGCAAACATTCCTTTGGACGTTTCTGAACCTCTCAGGAAGTCTTGCTCACTTTTATGTGACAGAGGTGTTGTCATGGAGAAAAACACTGGGATAGAAGTCAGCAGTTCTGAGTCCTACTGTTGTCATTAAATAATCATGTTGTTTTAGAAAAGATATTTTTTACTTCCCCTCAGTTTCCTCATCTATAAAATAAGATTGGATAAATTATCTCTTTCTGTTCCCTTCCAGCTTTAAAAATTTCCTGAAATCTATAGTCAAAACCCAGAGTATGTCCAGCATCCCTTAGCAAAAGGTAGTTATTAGGTCTGAAATTATTCATTATGATTTTTTGCTTTCCACCTTTTTCTTGCTCCTTTCTAAGTATTGCTGTCTCTAATATATTATTCCAGCTATTTCACCTTCCCAGCAGCATCCTGCCTCTGTTCTCTCAAATTCTCTTCCTGACTTAGAGCTCGGTCATCTGCTCAAAAACTATTCTCAGGGAACAGTCTCCACAAGGCAGGGGTAGGTTAAATTTGATTATTCACATATTGTAGTTACTCATTCATTGAAGCCATTTCTATGTGGTGGATACTTTGTTAAATGCTTTCTAAACATTATCTTATTTATTTTTCATAATCACCCAATGAGGTGGATATTTCAGTTCTTATTTTATAGATGAGAAAACAAGCCTCAAAGAGATTTAGTGAATTGCCCAAAACGACACAGGAATTTTCTCTAACATTATTTAAATTGGACATAAAAGCTTCTGAGAATACTGGCCATCATTCTAAGCAATGCTGCTTAGAAGTACATGACTGGCTACCATATTTTGACATTTCTGAGTCCAATTATGATCATAAGAAAACCATAAGACCTACATTACAAACCGAACTGGTTTCCTTTTTACTTCAAGGAAAGAATTTCAGTATTGCTGATAACGGTCATTAAGATGATTATGTCAGTTCACATTATCTGCTTTTATCAGACTGCCTTTAACCCTAAATTCCAGTAAAGCAATGAAGATTGGTATACTGTATTTATTTATTTTATTTTATTTATTTTTTTGGCCGCTGGCCAGTATGGGGATCCAAACCCTTGACCTCGGTGTTATTAGCACCATGCTCTTCCAAGTGAGCTAACTGGCTGGCTGGATTAGTATACTTTAGACATTGTCTTCCAAAATGGAACCATCTAGAAATGACACAGAAAAATTCTCGGGAGTAATCTCCTCTCTACCCTTGGAAATTCATCCCAATGTCTGATTTGCCAGATTCATATTTTAGTGGCCTTCAACATGAAGTTTTCTTCAAAGAAGGTTTTGTTTTGTTTTGGTTTGGTTTTGGTGAGAATGAGTTATTGTTTTTGTTCTCTGCTTCTAAAATGCACTTTGGTTTGATTTGATGCGTTTTACTTTCCTGATTTCATTTACATTTTGTCTAGTTAATGTATTTCTGGCAGAATTCCCATTTTAAAAATATTTTTTTTAAAAGTGGTATTTGAGTAATTTGGGCTATTGCTTTTGAAACAGGGTTCAATGCCATCAAAATAATTCTTTTACTGGAAGATAAAATTTTCTAGTAAAAGTGGAAATTGTCCCTTTAATTAACCAGCCTCACAGATGCTGTTATCCCAAGGAAAAGCAAATTCTCCCTCATTAAAGTTAGGATACTTCATGTTACAGCAAGATAATTTTATGAAAGAGAATCTGTTTATTATGTGTATAGATACTGCTCTATTTCAGGATCATGCTACAAGTGACTTATTTTCAAGGACTTTTCTCGTGGGACTAATAAGCCCTTGATTGTTTTGTCATCATCTTTTCCTTATTTCTCTTTCAGCAACTTTCCTTTTCCTCACCTCATTGATGACTTATTTTCTCACCCAAGTTTTCCCCTAGTTTTTCTTTTCCTGAAGCCCTTTCCTACAGTTTCTCCTTCAAGTTTTCTTCCAAACTTAGTTTATCGGTCTCAAAAATCTCTTACCCTTGTTTCTGACTAGGTTATCTGTTTAACTCAAAAATTAAAGAGTGTATTCAGCTTTATTGGTCTTGCCAAAAAAAAATTGAAGAGTGAAGAATAATGATATGTAATGTTTGGGGGTACATACCATGTAGAAATCTCTGGACTATTTAACTTTCGTTTTATGACATATTAAAGTAAAAGAGAAAGGAAATAGACGGCTTAGACTGGAATACTGAATATCAAAGGCCGCTAAAAGAAATTCCAATTTTTATTTATGTGATATTTTTCTTACTCTTTTAGATATTTGTCCTTATGTATGGTTTTGTAAAGAAGTGTTGGCCTAGTATTCTCTCTTGAGAGATCTACTCTCTGTCAGTGTCAGTACAGGGTTGGGGAAAGTCAGATCTGAAAAGTCTCAACTTTAATTACGGTTTCTTCCTGTCATAGACTTTAACCACTAACATAGCCATAGCAGTGCCAAATTTTCTGGTCCCTCAAAGACGAGATAATTTGGAGAAATGATGATAGACAGACAGACAGATAGATCATAGATAGATGGAAGAAAGGAAGGAAGGAAGGAAGGCAGAAAGGAAGGTAGAAAGAGAAAGACAAGACAGGAAGAAAGACTAAGAGAAAGAAAAAGAGGATACCCAAAGGTGTTGCTGCTGTAAGTACAGTATATCATCTTAACAAGAGATAAAATTATCCAGTATTACAGAAACAGACAAGTCTTGGGAGGCAAACCACAAACACAGCTCTGAATCTTTTGTGATGTCAAATTTCTGTTAATTCATGAAGTATGTCTTAAACACTGGTATTGTTCCCTTGTCCCACGTCTTTACTCTTGATTAATACAATCAACTATTTTGATGAAATAACACTTTAAAGTATTTATTTCTTAAATTCAGAATCAAACAAATACTATAGTACAGTGGTACAATACCATTTTTCCTTCTTCAGTGCTGCTCTCTCTTTTCTAACCTTTCAAAAATGTAATTGATCATTTATTATTTTATTGAGGTCTCAAAAGCAAAGTCTCCGAGTTTTAGATGACTCTCTAGAACTTGGCATGATGGCCCATGTGGCCTCTGTTATGACCCATGGGTGGCTGTTGCTGGCAACAGACTCAGTCTTTCTCTTTCAGAACATGAGAAACCTCTGGGGCAGTTTGGGAGAGGGGACTCAGCTGTTTATTCACTAGTTCTCTGTCTTGAGAGGTGTTAAGCTTATAAAATTATTTCTGCTACTGCTTCCCTCCTAGTGACCTATGGAAATAAGTTCCCAGAATTAATTTTTCATTTGAGGGCGCAATTACTGGCTTGTGGACTTCCCGATGCACGCGGCTGGGAGGTCACACTCATGGCGCATCCCCTACCAGCAAAGTCAGACTACTTGCCTCTCCTCTTCTAACCAGATGATGTATCCATTTTCAAATCATTGTTTCTGAGATGCTGAAAGAACAAGGAGATTAAAAACTGTTTTGAATACACATATCACTTTCTTACCCCTGAAGCACTCCACTTCTCATTTTAGCATATTACTTCCCAGACATGTCGGCAGGTAAATTTATTTTTATGTACTGTAATTTCAGATCTTCTTTCTTAAAGTAATGACATTATTTGAGATCTGTTTCTTTCAAAAGCCACTCTTGCTCTTTACCTCTATAGTGAGTTTTAACCAAGGCTGTGTTCATACACTTCAAGTGTGAAAATCTGGAAAAGAGTGTTTGGCCATTACATAAACTTGACACTGAATTCTGAAATCTCTAGCATGCTATCTGGCCTTTCCAGATTGACCTAAGTTTCATTTTATGCTCATGCTTTAAGATACCTTCTTCCCTCCACTAATATTTTATTCAATTTTGTGTGAAAATAAATAGATATAAATCTGACATTTTAAGGAATTATTCCTTTTTTTTTTTTTTTTTAAACACAACCAAGCAAGAATTGCTTTAGCTTATTTACAGCAGACTGGCAAAATGTTACCATGGAAGATGTAACATCATCAGGAAAATGAATGTGAGAACCTTGTCTGGAGAATCACTTTTACAAAGGGGCTTTCATTTTCCAGTAGATCAAATAGCAAAGAAAGTATTAGGTACAGTTGAAGTTTCATGATTTTTCTTATTTAGTGTCCTAAGGATCATTAAAAGCAGTAATTTCTATCTAGAGAGATTGCTGCAAAAAATGTTTTGGTTTTCATAGCTTAATTGCCTGTTACAAATTCAGATTTTATAAATTACTTAAGTGTACTTGCAAAATTCTGTTTTATTCCTATTCATACAGAAATGAAAAAATAACTCAAGAGGAACCTTTTAGAAAATATTAGGGAATAATATTTTGGTGATTTTTCTGTTTTTTTTTTCCCAAGGCACATTTAAAATTCTCACTTATTCTTTTCTGTTTTCTTGAGTGGGAAAACTATAACATCTCAAACATTGAAAGGCTTTCAGTAGCCTACATGGCTTATAAAGAGTTAAAAGAATAGTCCCCAAATCTATAATGTTTGTGATTCATCTTTCCCTGGGAATGTATTTTCATCCTTCTCTTGAAATGTATCATAGATTGGTGAGTAATGCCTCAAGAAGTCATCTAATCACCCCTCTGTCTTCAGGTACAAATAGGTCTTGATCTAATCTGGAAGAACAAATTTCATCTAGGGAGCTAAAATACTTTTCTAATACTGCCTGTTTTCTTTCTGGTTATGTAAATCCAACTTGGTGGGCTGGCCTCAGACTCTACATTAGATTTATTTGAGGGCACCTGGTAAGATTTATCCCAGGCATAATCTGTCAGAATAGCACAGTTTATCTCTGAGGTCTCCTCTTTTGCCTTCTGAGGCCTCTTTCCCTCCAGGCCCACCTGCTGCCCTGCCTGCTACACACCATGATAGCTGCCCTGGGCCAATGCTCTGGGTGGGCCGGCCAAGCTGGCACTCAGATTGTTCTCACTGGTTGATTGAGCCTGAGTTTCATTTCCATGGCATTTGTTCCGTCTTCTCTCAACTAGAGAGAAGTTAATCGTCCCCAGGCCATTTTATTAAGGATTCCTGAAGACTCAGAGGAATACAGCTCTAATTGGAAAGTCTATTCGCTGTAATTGAAAGTGGAAGTGTTTTGGTTTTGTCCCTTCTGGAGCACAGCCTTAATTCCTTTAGATCATGTGACTTATTTCTGTGTGGAGGCGCAGGTGTGCCTCCCATGAAGCTTGCATGGTAGGCATTTCACAAGCGAGACAAGCTGGACAGAAGCTGATGATGCTGAAGTTGCAGGCTCCCTTTTTCATACAGATACTTCCAAGGCTGAGGGAAAGACCTTAGCAATGTGTTCACATGTCGTATGTTTTTGTAAAATTTGCAATAGAAAGATATTTTAGCCACCTTCTCTTATGCCTTTTGGACTTCTCCTCTGTAGCACTAGCCCTTGTGTTTGGTGATGTTGGAGATGCTGTGGGTATTTTAGGTTCTTGATAAGGGGAAATTAAGTTGGTAACACATTTAGTTTGGGTTTCATGGGATATATGTATGTGGTTTGCAGTCATTTCTGTGATTAGTTAAGTTATAGCTAGGTGTCCTGGTGAAAGAATAGTATTCCCAAATACTTTTATCACCCACATGCTGAGCCACCCAGAGCCATGACATGAAGGTGCAAAGCCAGTGTTCATAAACCATGATTGTGTCCTCTTGTACCTCTTATCAGGACTGCCTAGGTAAGTGGTGGAGAAATGTGTTTGACATGTCCTAAACAAGTCTATGAAAAATTCCTCAATTATCAGATGTAGAAAATTATAAGCAGAGAAGTTAGTTTGCATCAAAGTCGAGGCAAAACTGTAGCTTTCCAGTCGGAATATATAGAGTGATGCAATATCTGCAATTATAAACACACCCATATGTTTTTTCTGTTTCGTGATGGGAATGGTGTAAAATAAAATTGATCAAAATCTTTAGATTTTTAGGGCACAAACCTGAAGTAGTACTAAAAACAGCAAGTATGTCTGTGTATGAGATTGAGATGACTTATGCATCCCAAACTTCAATATGTAAAACAAATTTTGATCAACTACGCTGCAAGAAAGACTAAAGTATTTTTCTTGTCTTGTTCTAGATGATATTACTAAATAGCTGTTGTATAAAGAAGCTATGAAAAGTATTATAAGGATATGTTAGGCAGTTACTTAATGAAAATATTATGTAATTTTCCTGAATTTTGTAATATTTATGACATTTGTCAACATTTAAATTTTTTAACTTATTATGATTTCCATTGTCATTCTAATTTTTTACATATTTTTGTATTCTTCTTTTAAAAAGGGGTTCCTAAATTATGTAAGCTTCCATCTTTATAAAACTTGGATCTGCCTCTGAATGAGATGAGATGAGCTATGTTAAGCTGATCCCTGACATCTGCTATAATAAATTAATCAAGTGAGAAATTAAATTAGTAAGAAAAGATAAAAATAGTCAAAGTAATTTAAGCTAGACAACAAGCAGGATGTACATTTTTTTAAAAACAACATTTTTTGATGGTAGATATGATGGGCATAAGTGTAGATGGTGTAACTTAGGGAAAAATATGTGAATTGATTGTATATTTTAATTGTTACTATGTTTATTTGGCTCCACAACTCCCTCCCATTCTGAAATGTCCTATTAATTGTTTAACAATGAAGAAATATTAATGCTAAGCATTTTTTAAAAGCCTAGGTGTAGGTTTTTTGTTTGCCACTTAGACTTTTAAAGTAGATTCTTCCATTTACGTTCGAGGAATTTTCTTTAAACTATACTACCCCAGACCAAATATAGTAAGTTACTCAATAGATTACTGAATTGATTGGCTTCCCTACCTACTTATCCAGGGCTCTGTTCAGGAGAGCATACCTCTTATCACAAGTGTATTTACAAATTCAGCTCCTTAGAAAGTGTAACTAGGGTCAGGGACATGTCAAGCTACAGATTATTAAAGTGTCCTAGAGCCAGTTTTGTGGTATTGTCTCTATAAATTCTTGTTATGATGATTGGTTAATTCTTACTCTTCATCCCAAAGGTCTGAAATTCTGGGGCAAGCAAAGGCACATTGCTGGTGGTCGATTCTTGTCTCTGGAATTTTATTCCTTGTTATCCTTTTGAGACTGGGGAGTCTGATCTTATCTATCCCAGACACATATCCAAAGCCCTCATAAGGTGCTATTCACTCTTGTCGGTTTCCTATTGACTGACTTTCATAATGAAGAATAATGGTACTGCAGGAAAAGCATAAAGAAACTCTCTTTTACTTTCGCTACTGCTTGAATTTCTGTCATTCTTCAGTTAGACCTTTTTCTGGAGTATTTATCATCATGTTTGCATTCTCCAGTATAGATCTTACAGGCATTATATACTTGATTTGTGGTAATAACTGGATTGAGAGACCTTTAAGACCCTGCTCTGTCAGTTCTGTCTCTTTCTCTCTCTCTCTCTGTCTTTTACTTGACAAAACAAAACAAAACAAAAAAACCCAAAACCAAACCACCCCCCCACCACACACACTACTGAACAGTTTTGCTCAAACTGTAAATAAACACATATAGTCTTTAGAAAAGCAAATTAGGGAAAACAGATTGTGTCTACCATGTTATCTGTAACATGGGTGTATAGATAATAATATATCAAAAACGTTTTGAGAGAATATATAGAGGAAGCATTGGGCTTCATTTTTTTTAAGTTTTATGCATGTTAAGACCCCTTTAATCCACATGTTGGTATTACCATTAATTATTTGAAATTAGTTAAATCTGTTGTGCTCTTTGGAAGAAAGGCTCAGTAGAAGTTTGTAAACTGCTAGACAAGTATGAATGATTTTCTATAGATTGCCACACCAGTCCAGAAAAATCAGAAACCAGAAGCATGGCAGCAAATCTGCGAAATGACTCAACTTGGTGCTTACTTGAGTTTATCAAGTCATAAGCCTTTTCTGGTTATTAAACTATGCTCAAGAATTGTGAGGAGAATATGACCTATTGTGTCTCTATTAAATTTTCTTCATGCACCTAAAAAACTTCCAGCTAAATGAGCCATAACCAGAAAATACTGATAGTGTAATACTTTTATTCAAACTTTCCAGCAAATCATTAGCCATAGTGTAACACTCCACACGGAACACTAATTTTATTGGACCAAGTTTGACCTTGCTAGTATTTTGTATGTTTTTATATATGTATAATAATCTAAATGTATTATCTAATGTCCATATTATATGTACATATGTGTGTTTATATCCATATATATACATAATCCTTATGCACAAGAAGACTTTACCTAAACACCCAAAGGATTAACAAAAGAACTGGAAATTAGAAGACACAGAGTTTCTCATTGTGTTTTTTGATATTTTTGTTTGATATTTTGTCTTATTAAAGTAATGCGTAGACACACAACACTCATTTTAACAATTGGTGAGTATAAAGAAAAAAGTTAACAGCGCTTTTCTCCACCTTCCTTCCCTGATTCCCTACCTTTCAGTAACCGCAAGTAACAGTTAGGTATCCTCCCATGTCTTTCTCTAACATGGCACATCTCTGTAGATCAGATTTTGCTCATGACTAGCTGGGACATAGAACATAAGTCTTCAATTTCTTGTTGCTAAAAATAAGGATGATCCAAAACCACAGTAAAATACTACTTTACACCTACTAGGGTGGGTAAAGCAAAAAAGACAGACAATAACAAGTGTTGGTAAGGATATGGAGAAATTGGAACCCTTATATATTTTTGGCAGAAATGTAAAATGGCCCATGGTCTTTTCTTATTTTTGTTGACAAATTCATTTCAATATCAAGTTTTTGACCTGCTTATTAGATCCACTACATTTCCCCCATTCTTTTAAAATAGTTCTTTGTATTTATGCTAAATTTTAATATTTATTCTATGACATGAATGTTAACTTCTATTTAGGATAATATAGAACCCAAAACATAGTAATAAGGAAAAAAATGTGAGTTTATGGTTATCATAACCAGTGTCTTCTGGCTTCGTATACACAGTAGGGTCGGCTATTCATTCTAAGAATTGATGAAAGAAAGCAAAATGTTGGACCAATCCTGTATGTATGGGAAATGAGAGAGGAAGCAAAGTCCAGTTTTCAACTTCTGTTGCCATAGAGCTCTTTCTTCAAACCAATAAATGTTTAATGTATAAAACGAGTAAAAATGGAGTTGCTGTGTGGGAAGTCACTGTGTGAGTTTGCATGTGCATGTGTTTGTGCACATGTGTGTGTGTGTTGATGGTTGGGGGTGCTGCCCTAAGAGTTCCCAGTTTCCTCTATGAAAACCAGTGATATGCATTATCTCATTTGCTTGCCACATCAGTGCAGATGGCATTTATGCTGGTCCTTGTTGACACTTGAGGAAACTGATTTGGAGTTTAGTGACTTTTGCAAGGTCATACAGCTACTATGAGGCAGAGTCGGGACAAGAACCAGGATCTTATAACCCCAAATCCCATGTTCTTTCAGAAACACCACTCAAAATGCCTTGCTCTTTCTGCTACAGCACACTAACATCTTCCTTTCTACAGGAGGTTCTTTGAAGAGACCGTGAGTGACAATAAGAAATATTGGAGAAAATATGTAATACTCAATTATTCAGTAAGACAAACTCATTTATCTGCTCAGAGGTCTCAAAAGATGGTCTAACTTAGGAGGGAGCTGCAGTCCCAAAGCATGCAAAAAATGATTCCTTATTGCGAAACATGATTTTTCTTCTTTTCAGAAGAGAAGAGCATTGCTTGTGGGAATGTAAAGTAGTGTAGACAAAGTGAAAAACAGTATGGTGGTTCCTCAAAACAAATTAAACATAATTTTCATATGATCCAGCAATTCCAGAATTGAAAGCAGGGACTTGGACAGATATTTGTACACCCATGTTTATAGCAGCCTTGTTCACAATAACCAAAAGGTGGAAACAACCCAAAAGTCTATCAACAGATGAATGGATGAATAAAATGCAGAATATACACACGATGGAATATTATTCAGCCTTAAAAAGAAATGAAACTTTCATATATGCTATGACATGAATGAATCTTGAAAACATTACACTAAAAAAATAAGCCAAACACAAAGAGGCAAATATTGTCTGATTCCACTTACATGAGGACTGGAATAGGCAAACTCAAAGAGTCAGAAAGCAGAATAATGATCAGCAGGGGCTGGGAAAAGGGGTAAATGGGGAGTTGTTTAATGGGTATGGATTTTGGTTTGGGGTAATGAAAAATTTCTGGAGATGGATGGTGGTGCTGGATGCACAACAACGTGAGTTTGCTTAATGCCACTGAATTACACACTTAAAAATGGTTAAAATGGTAAAGTTATCAACAAGATAAAAATAAATGCTGGCAAGAATGCAGAGAAAAAGGAACCCTCCTACATTGTTGGTGGGACTGTAAATTGGTACAGCAATTGTGGAGAACAGTGTGGAGGTTCTTCAGAGAACTAAAAATAGATCTACCTTATGACCCATCTATTCCTACTACTGGGTATATACTCAAAGGAAATAAGATCAATATATCAAAAACACACCTGCACTCCTGTGTTCATTGCAACACTATGCACAATAGCCAAGAGATGGAATCAACTTAAATGCCCATCAACAGATGAATAGATTTTTTTAAAAAAACCATCGTATATTACACAATGGAATAATATTCAGCTATTAAAAAAAAATGATATCCTATTATTTGCAGCAACGTGGACAGAACTGGAAACCATCATGTTAAGGGAAGTAAGTCAGTCACAGAAAGACAAATGCCAGATGCTCTCACTCATTTGTGGAATTTTTAAAAAAAGTGGTTCTCACAGAAGTAGAGAGTAGAATAATGGTTATCAGAGGCTGGGGGGTAAGGGGCGGAGGGAGGAGAAGTAATGGACTATGGGTACAAGACTGTGCTGTCTACCCTAAGTGAATCATTGTGCAGTATATGCATGTATCAAAACAGCACACACAGTACTCCACAAATATGTACAAGTAAATGTTAAAATATTATGAACAAGAAAATGGTAAACTTTAGGTTGTGTATGTTTGACCACAATAAGAAAAAACAAGAGGAAATTGTATCTTTGTTGCCTTCTATGCCACATTAAGAGTGACTTCTTGGCTTCCATAATCATTGTTCTAGTTGAAAAGCAAGAGAAACTTTCCTTTCCCTTGCAATAGGCATGCTTTTGTTCTTACTCATCTTTAGTTCTTCTTAGCATTCTTGAGAGACCCTTGAATGAATATTTATCAAAACTTCTGTATTAAGAATGATTTTTACTAGATCTTTCTATGATAAGAATATGTTCCTTATTTTGGGGTCAAGAAATGTAAATGAGACCAAACAATAAGAAGTCCTAGGCTTTATGTCCTTCTTCCAGGAAGCACAGAAGCCTATTATGATACATCCCAGCATTAGTTAACTCTCATTCTGATGTGGGTAGTAGGTTGATGACATTAATAAACTAGCCAGATCATCTAGACCCTCTAGAACCTTGCTACTTAAAGTGTGATCTATGGACCACACTTGTGACAGCATCACCTGGGAGCTTGTTAGAAATGCTTAATCTTGGGTACAATCCCAGACCTAATGGATCAGAATCTGCATTTTAACAAATCCCTGGGTATTTCCTATGTACATTGAAATTTATGAAGTGCTGATCTACACTACTTTCTTAAATGCAACACATTTTTTTAGAAGAAATTTGAAAGTAGGGAACAAATATTTGCTGCAGATCTGCTATGTAGTAGATACTAAAGCATGAGTCTCACTAATGTTATTTATAACTTAAAATAACAATACCAATATAAATTATCGATTCCATTTAACAGATGAAGAGACTGAGGCTCAATCATCCCATTGTCACCCAGGACTAGCTTTTGACTTCAGGTGTTTCCAACACCATTTTTTTTCTATTACACTAAGCTGCTTTTTCAGCATATGAAACAAGCAGGTTTTCATTCTCAGCCTTTTGGAATGAAAAATTACTTAAGATTTTACTAAGGAAAACATGGCATGACTCAGAACCGTAAAACTATCAACACTGATAATTTATTTTATTGTTGCAAAGTGCTTTCCTTTGTTAATCCTCACAATAAGCAGGTGAGGCAAAAATTATCTCCATTTTGTAAATAAAAAAGCTGAAGCTCAGGATAGCTAAAGGTTTGCCCACAGTCATAAAGTAGTGAGTCAGAACTGGAATTAAGGTGAGAAAGCTTAACTGTTAACTGCCAATACTCTGATGGTCTGCTGCTCTCTGAAGTCATTTAGACACTTACAGAGCCAAGGTGGAGCTCTCTTACAGATGTTGGCTATTGTAGTTTGGAGGCAGTTGGGTTGATATTTGGGGCACTCAACTTTCCTTACTGTGACTAAATGAAACCAGTGGGGATCGCACCCATTGCATTATGGCTGGCTTTGCCTGACACTGTGGACCACTACTTGTTAATGAATGAGATCCTATGATCAAATCCTTGGAGGAGTGTGTTCTACAAGCTCAACACGATGTGACCCTTCCTCCACCTGCCTCTTTCTCTTTCGTCTTATGTGACTTGTCTTTCTGTTCTGGATGCCCAGCCACCCTGATGCTCTCTCATCATTTTCTAGAATAGGCTATGCCCCTTCCCAGCTCAGGGCTTTTGCACAGGCTATTTCGTTGGCCTCAAATGCCTGCTCTCCTCTATGCTTGTCTATTGTTTATTCATTCATTCTTCAGGTCTCGACCTTGGTCTCACTTCCTCAGGGAAGCTTTCCCTAACCCTCTGCTCTAACTCAGGCTCCCCTGTTGGACACTCTCATGACCCCCTGTACTTCTCTATCATGGCAGTTATCACAAGTGTAACTTATTATTTATTTGAGTAATTATTTCTTTAAGATATAACTTCCCCCACTGAACCAAGTTCTGAGAAGACTAGAACCATATTACATTTTAAACTGCTCTTTCTTAGAACACATGCCCAGCACACAATCAATATTCAATAAATATTTTTTGAATAAACCAATGGATTTCAATAATGTCTATGAGAATACTTTTTGTAAACTGTAGTTTCATACACATGGTACTGCTATTGTTATTTGTACTTGGATTATTTGAAATTTATTTTGTATTTTAACAATGTTGATGATAAATAATGAATTTGTATGTGTTAAATTAATTGTAATACATTTTCCTTTACTTTAATAGCCAAGCCTACCTTTGGCCCACCTTACAGTTTTATATGTATGCATAGGAAAGGCCTGAGTTAAGCAGGCACAGGCAGGAAGATTTTCATTATTTGATTGACTGTGTCAGGAGTCCTAACTACGTGGGAAGAGTCTAAATTCCTCTCCTGACCTCTTGACCATACGATGAATGAGTCAATCCTAAGAGATTCACATTCAAACCAGGAGAGTTTTGGCAATCTTTCTGGTACTACTTGTTCCCAGGAGAAAGTATGTGTTTGCAGACAAATATTTTTGCTTTTTTTGGGTGAGAAAATGTAGACCATGTTACACAAGATGCTTTCAATTTCTGCCATAGTTGCCAAGACATTAAAATTAGTTTAGTGCCCAACTTTAACTCCTGGAAACCTAGTATTCTCTACTCTTCTGCTCTTTAAGTGATTTTTGTTCTGTTTTTATTTCTTATCTCCAGCTTTATGTCATATTAAGCAGTCTCAAATCCTTCTGGGCAACAGGCATGATATACATCTTTAAAAACAAATTGCATGCCTTTCACCTGAGCTGTCAGCAGTTCAAGAAGTAATCGCATTTTAAAGGAGGAACTGGCAAAAACAAAGCTATTATCTTTTCTACAGTAATGGAATTCACACTGCGGCATTTGAGTTGGAGAAATCCATTGTGCATTGTACTTTCTTTAGTGTTACTCAAACTAAATCACATGTAACTCCCTTTTTGACTAAAATGAGGCTATCTTTACCACAGAATCTCTAAGACTAACCACTACTTTTTAGTTCATGGCATAAATTCAATAATGTGTGGGAAAGCATTTGATAAACATGTTAAAGTAAAGCTTCTATCCAGGTATATGGTTATAATTTTTCTTACTCTAATTAATTAAAACTCATTTTAGATTTTAAATATATTGAATTTTGAATCTGGGCATTTTTAGTATCTAAAATAGCTGTGCACATCTTAAATGCATGTTTTGAGTATAAGCAAATAATATGTATACAGCCTGAGTTAACAGGACAAAGCCAGAGTCTGTCACTAGCCTGGACGGAGACCATGCTGGTTTGTTCTTCACTTATCCAGCAAGTATTCATTGGGCATATACTATGTTCAAGCCAACAAGCTAGGCCTTTGGGATGAGGTACAGTGGTGTACCCAACAGTCTCAGTTCCTATCCTCAGGAACTTACATTCTAGAAAAAAAAAATAGATAAATATTTATTGAGAGTTTATTATATGTCAGGTACTGTGTTAAGAACTGTATGAAAATTATCTCATATAATCCACACAATCCTGTGAATAAGAACCATTATCATTTTCACCCTCATCTTAAGATGAGAAAAGAGGTTAGGTAACTCACTCAAAGTCAAGTTTGAAGTCTGGTAGATATGAAACGGAGTGATGTTCAAAGCCATCACAGCAGGTATGATAATAACACACAACAATGAGAATGGATACCAACCACAGCCCCACAGCAGAGTCTAGGAGGCCAGTAAATTCCCTTTAGTTCCTGGATTGTGGGCAGGTCCAGAGGTTGTTGGGAGAGAATCAAATAGAATGAGAAATTAGCCTCTAGGCTGAATATCAGCTCTGAACATAAAACAAGATGTTTGCAAGAGCTTGGTAAGTAGATAGAGTACTAGGCTGAGAATTCAGCCTTACTCTGTGCCAAACACCTCAAGGTAGGATAGGAATGAGGGGGATGTTGTTTCTCATCTCAGGGCACTTAGAATCAGGAGTCTTGCGATTTGGTCCTGGTTCTGATTTTAGGATTTAGGTGATCCTGAGAGAGTCACTAGCTTCTTGGAGCTTCTTGGAAAACTTGGATTAATTTTCTTAGCAGTTGAACTCAGGGAGGCAGCAAGCAACTGATTTTTAAGGAACCTTAAAGCATGAGTAACCACTTCTAAAAGACGTGCAACTTCCTTCAATATATGTTATGTCCCATTTAGCTGATATTGTTTTCATTTTGGTGGCACTGTGAGAGTCTGAAATTTGAAACTCTACAAGGCAGTAAAATTGATTTGAACTGTTAAACAATTTAGGCCAAGTAAACTCTGTACACACATATGTAATTATATGAATTGCTGTTATTGATGTTGAAATATAACTGTTTACCCAATGAAAGCTAAAGGTGTTCCCTAATTAAAATCTTTTAAATTCATGCTGATATTTGTACAGTTGAGATGCCATACTTATATTCAAATGAATATTTTGTGCTTCAGGGAACATATCGCTATAGAAAATAATAATATTGCTTTAATTATTTTCAGTGTTCATTTAATGATATAATCGTTTATGCAATCCTAACGTTCAGATGCAATGGGTTGTTAATGATGTGATTGTTGAAAATAGTAAACTACATTATTAAAAAAATCTTCTGTGACTGGGGATCTGCTTTTTGTTGCATTCTTGTAAAGCTATATTTTTTGCATGTTGAATGATAAATATCATGTGTTACTTTGACACACGGTTCATCATGGTTCATAAATATGCTGGGATACAACTTTTAAAGGTTCATGCTTAGTGAGCACTTAGAATCCTGGTCTTTATCTATACTCATAGACAACACATATATCTGAATATTTCCAGCAACTGACATTCTGGTAAGTGAAATTATAGGAACTAGGGAGATAGGTAAAGAGAAGCAAAAGATTGACATGACATTTCATTTCCTACACAGTTTCTTTACTACCTGTAGCATTGAGAGAGCATGTTACTCCACACACTTGCTTTGTTTTATTACTCTAAGTCCTGAGTTAACTACATTCAATGAAATCTTCCATGAAACCACTACAGCTGCTTAAACTACTGAACAAGATTGTTTCGTCTAAATCACGAAGGCACAGGTCCCTGGGAGCTAGACATTTGCATCTTCCGATTAAAGAAGCTGAGGAGGTTCTCATTGACGAGTATGTGTGTGTGAATATATCCACGGAGGAGGACATTATGTTTTGCTTGTCACAGGACAATTCATGGTATAGTGCTGCAGGGTGGCAAAGTTGGAAAGTGTCATAATCCAAAGTCAGGTGGACCTGGGTTCAGATCATGGATCTGAAATTTATTAGCTGTGACTGCAGTCAAGATACTTACCTTCTCCAAGTCTCAGTTTTTTTAAAACAGGGTTTCTCAACAGCAGCACTATTGATATTTTGGACCAGATAATTTTTTGTTGTGGGGGGCTATCCTATGCATTGTAGGATGTTTAGCACCTCTACCAACTAGATTCCAGTAGCACTTTCTCCCATTTGTAAAAACCAAAAATGTCTCTAGACACTGCACATTTCTCTAGGGTGAATCACCCCTAGATGAGACTGCTTTAGGTGTTAAATTATGGATGATAAAACGCACTTAACAGTTGTGGTAGGCAGAATGATAGCTCCCAAAGATTCTCACATCCTAATCCCTGAAACCTGTGAATATTTACCTTACATGGAAAAGGGGACTTAAGGTTGCACAGCTGACCTTAAATTGGGAGATTATTCTAGATTATCTGGGTGAACCAAACGTAATTGCCAGTGTCCTTAAAAGTGGGAAAGGGTGAGGCGGAAGAGGTCAGAGTGACGTGACATGAGCAGGATTTACTGCCTTTACTAGCTTTGAAGATGACAAAGGAGTCCATGAGCTAAAGAATTTGGTCAGCCTCTACAAACTGGAAAAGGCAAGAAAACAGATCCTACCAAGAGTGGACAAGAAAAAACACAGGCTTATTGACCTCTATATTTTAGCGACCCACATCAGACTTCTGACCTACACTACTGTAAGATAATAAATTTGTGTTGTTTTAATCCACCAAGGTTGCAGACATTTGTTATAGCATCAATAGAAAACTAATACAATAAGGCTACTGTGAAAATTATGGGATAATACATATGTCACTATTGCCTGACAAATAGTTAGTGCTCAATAAATGTTAGTAATTTTTAAATTATTTTAGAAAAAAATGGGTCATAAGAAATTCATCTGCAAGTGTTAATTGTGTTCTAGGCCTTTTCAGTGGATTCATGGATTTCATGCAATGTGCTATCTGGGCATGCCACTTGTTTATTGTAACAGGAAATCCCTCACTCTGCCTTGGTATTCATGCTCCTGCTTGTATGTTCCAACCTAAAATTTTGTGTCCTATTTTCCCAGCTCTCTGAGCCCCTGACTTTATTTTCCTCTTAGGCCTGTCTTCCTGTGGTCACTGCTATAGACATGCATCTCTGGCTTTGGCCCCGAGAGCTGTCTCTTGTGTGTTTACTTGTCTTCTGGCTCCTTGGAGAGCAGCTGTGATAAGACATATAAGCATTTGTCCCAAACCCATTGTATCCACACCAGTTGCTCTTGTCCACCAACCAGCCCGTTCCTGACATGAGAATAGAACAACTGGGTTAGCTTTGTCTCATGTATTTTGATGCTCTGTTGCTTGGCACCATTACCTTTAGGATCATTACTTCTACCTGGTAAATTGATCCTTTTATCATTATAAAACGTGCCTCTTTGTCTCTAGCAATTTTCTTTTCTCTAGAGACTTACTTTATCTAATATTAATATAGTCATTACTGCCTTTTTAAAATTAATGCTTACATGATATATCTTTTTCCATCCTTTTCTCTTCAACCTACCTATATCATTGTATTTAAAGTGAGTTTCTTGTACAAAGTATATTGTTGGATGATGTTTTTAAAATCTACTCTTCCAATCTCTCTTTTAACTGTTGTAATGAGACTATTTACATTTAACATAATTATTGATATGCTAGGGTTTAAATCTACCATTTTATCATTTGTTTTTTGTTTGTTTCTTGTTTCCCCTTCTTCTGTTTCTCTTTTCCTACTCTCCTGTGGGTTACTTGAATATTTTTGAAGGTCCATTTTGATTTCCTTATAGCCTTTTTTTTAGTATATCACTTTGTGGTTTTCTTAGATGTTGCTCCAGGTATTACAATATACACATGTAAACATGTAAGTTATCAAAATCTATTGGTGTCAGCATTGTACGACTTTTAATGAAATATAGAAAACTTGGGCCTGCCCTGTGAGTCACTCAGGTAAGTGCGGTACTGTTAGCGCCCAGGCCACGGATTCAGATCCTATATAGGGATGGCCGGTGCGCTCACTGGCTGAGCGTGGTGCAGACCACACCGTGCCAAGGGTTGCAATCCCCTTACCAGTAAAAAAAAAAAGAAATATAGAAAACTTACTTTCATTTAGGCACATTTACCCTGCTCACCCTCCTAACTTTTAAAATATAGTTGTTCTAAGTGTTACAGTACATTGAACACCACATCAGAAGGTGTTATAATTTTTGCATCAACATTCAAATATGATCTAAGAAATGCATGAGGTGTAAGGAAAACATATAGATCAATGGAATAGAATTGAGAATCCAGAAATAAACCCTGGAACTTATTGTCAATTGCTTTTCAGCAAGAGTGCCAAGACAATTCAATGAGGAAAAAATAGTCTTTTCCAAATGGTACTGGGACAACTGGATATCTACACACAAAAGAATAAAGTTGGACTCTTATCTCATACTGTATATAGAAATTAATATTTCTCCAAAGAAGTTATACAAATGGCCAACAAGCACAGGAAAAGATGCTCAACACTACTAGTCATTCGGTAAATGTAAATCAAAACCATATGAGATACCACTGTATACCCACTAGGATGGCTATAATAAAAAAGTCTGATAACCAGTGTTGGCAAGGATATGAAAAAGTTAGAACATTTGTACACTGCTGGTGGGAATGTAAAAGAGTCCAACAACTTTGGAAAATAGTATAGCAATTGCTTAAATGATGAAACATAGAGTAATCAAATAACCCAGCAATTCCATTCCTGGATATCCACCCAAGAGAGCTGAAAGCATACATCTGCAAAAAACCTTGTAGATGAATGTTCATAGAAGCATTATTCATAAAAGCCAAAAGTGGAAATACCCAAATATCCATCAGCTGATGAATGAATAAACAAATTTAGTATATCCATATAGTGGAATCTTATTCAGCCATAAAAAGGAATGAATTACTGAGTGCATGCTACAAGATAGGTAAACCTTGACAACATCATGGTCAGTGAAAGGAGCCATTCACAAAAGGCCATATGTTGTGTTAATTCCACTTACATGAAAACTCCAGAATAGGCAGAGCCATAGAGATAGAAAGTAGACCAGTGGTTTCCAGCAGCTAAGGGGCAGGAATGACTGCTAATGGGTATGGAATTTCTTTGGGGGGACGTGTGTGTGATAGAAATGTTCTAAAATTGATGTGATGGTAGTTGCACAACTGTGAATATACTAAAATCAATTGATTTGTATACCTTAAATAGATGAATTATATGGTATGTGAATTATATCTCAATAAAGCTGTTATAAAATTAATTTTGTAGGTTGTCTTTCCACTTTCTAGATGGCATTCTTGGAAGCACAACATTTTTAGTTGTGCTTAGGATGTTGTCCAATTTATCTATTTGTTCTTTTGCTATTTGTTCTGATGACATAATCTAACAAAAATTATAAACATTAACCTGATCTCACAAAACTCTCACTAGCAGTCAAATCTTTTAAAAGCAAAATAAAACTTGTTCTTTTGATGAAATTGGTATCTCATTAGGTAGAAAAGCAGAGACATGCTATGATATAAGCTTGAGGAGGATGCCAAGTAGAATCACCCAGCACAGCTACACTCACATCAGATGAGCTGAAAGCATCTATGCACAGCATCATAAACACCTATTCCAGTCTAACCTTTGCACCACTGGTAACTGGATCTTCAAGATGGGGGCTGGACATGATCTCTTAATAAGAAGAAAAAGACTTACCATGGGAGTGTCAATGGAATAAGCCATAGTCCCTGTTCCTGCATCTGTTCCCCAGACCATGACTGATATTCTCCATCCTCTTCTTCCACAACCCATTTTCTATTTTCTTCGCCCTTGGCCAGTAATTCAACCTCTCTGGATTCCTTGCTTTCTGGAATGACCTAGACTGAGGGCTTGATTGCCTTATTTACCTATTTGCTGTTACTCATTGGGAAAGGAAGCACCAAGGGCTGCTCCACTGAGTCATTCGAGTTGTAGGCTGTTCCCTGACTCATAAAGAAGCAGCAACCTCATCTCTTCATTATAATCAGAGTCAGTTACTCCTGCTCATAGAGTAACTCCTTTCTTCACCTGTTGGTTCATGAACATGAGGAGTCCAAAGTGACCAGGCATTAGTCATAGTTTTGGGTTCAGGGAAACATTATTATGTCCCTGGTGAAAGTACTCCTTGCTCCCTGAGAACCAAGACCTCTAATCCAGCAGAGCTGAGGTCACATGATGGGAAATAAATTCTGCAAGCTGATTGTGGGAGTCATGCTGAGAGGAGTCAATCTTATTTCTACTTCTCGGTTCCTCAGCTCATGCAGTGTACTTGTCAGGAATGGGCACCATAGACCATGCATTTGTCGAATCCATGTATAACATCCTGAAGAACTGTGTGGCAACCCTGTGGGACATTGTCTCCAAGTGGGCACCTTGACACAACTTTCCCAAAGTTCTATCAAGCTGATGCTCCAGGAAACATGGTATGTGTTAGGATCAGTGGATCTCATGGACATATGCCCACTGCCACATACCATTTTACTGTAAAATGGCTTTTTTGATCTGTGGAAGTGTTACATGTGTTGGTAAAGTACATTCTACAAGCCCTTGGAGACTGATGCATGCTGTCAAAGGTACTGCAGGCAAAGAAGTCACACCTTTATCCAAATTAAGTGTCAAAGACTAATTACGCCCCTTCATTATTGAAAGGATTAGAAGGAATCAATTTCTCCAAGACGCCAGCTGGTTTTCTCAAGAGAGCACAGATTCAGCCTCTGCTGCTTCCCAGTTCAGTATTCAGCAGTAGGAATATCTGGGTCAGCCATGGTGAGGGAGGGCACATGATATTGAGCCCATGCATAACTTCCAACCCTGCCACCGTGGCTGCTCTGTATACAGCACATCGTGCGAACGCTGGGCCAGCTAAGAAGACTTACCTAGTATACTTGGTTGTTGAGTGTCTCCTCTGCAGTGGGTGTTTTCTGGTAGGCATTAAAGTGAAACACAAAGATCCACACTCCTGGTGCCCACTCCCTGCAGTCCATCTACATACATCTTCCCCAGGCTGACTTGTCTCTTATTTCCCATTTTTGCTGCTTCCAGGCCCCGATTAAGCAAACAGGCCATTCACCACTGCCCACTCCCCTACTGGAATTGGAGACAACAATATAAAAAAGTTTTTAAAGGAGTTTTCTATAAAAGGGAGCAGGGGCTTGGCAATGATTAGAGGGAGAAAAGAGGTCAAGATAATTTTTTTAAGATATGAAGTCAGAGTGTGTCAGTATGCTGATGGAAATAATCCAAATGAAATAGAAAATTATGACATAGCACACACAGAAGAGAATTACTGGAGATGGATTCCGGTAGTCTTGAAATGCATTGTAAATTGCAGTTGATTATCTGAAGATAAATTATGACATATTTTAATCATTTCTACATAAATTTAATGAGATTGTACAAAATAATTATTTAAGAAACATGTATTAAGCACCTACCAGGAGCTGATAACATGCTATTTCTAGCATTATAGAAATAAATAAGAACTTCTTAATGAGATAGACTGTGGAAAAAGTTAACTGTGATTCAGTTTGAGAAATCCTGTAATGGAAGTATGGGTAGAAGGATCTTTACTTTGATATCATATACTCCAAATACTCAAATACCGGCTTGTATACATATAGAATCTAAATGTAAAAGATATACAACTAGTTCTTTCAGGATTTAAAAATATCTTTTATCTGCTGTTCACGTACTTACAGGGGAGAATCAAAAGAGAAACCAGTTCTTTTTAATTTGCCCTCTTTTTCTCGTGCTGCAAAATTGATAGGGAGGTGACGTAAATGTAAATGTGGTTACAAAAAGTTATAATTATGAATAATTGGTGCTGTCAGTTACAGATCCTGATAAATTGCTAGTATGTAGAATCATTAAGATAATTGGTAAAGGGAAGTTATAAAATCAGATACTTCTTCCCTAGGAAATTATTAGGGGGGAATAGCATTAGAATAGAGAAAATGAAGCTGGTTTTATTTGGGCTTTAATGTCTTTCACTGAGCATCCATTACACATAAAACTGCATGATATGGGTCAATTTCTGGAAGGTTTACCTTCAAGCTGAAAGGAGAATGCAATTCCAGGAAGATGTAAGTCCAAAGCCAGTAAACACCTTTACATTTTAAAGAGTTGCTTTGTATTTCCATATCTATACCTCTGAGATGTAATGTCTTTGGAGAAGATCATGAATGGGGGCCAAGTGGAGCTAGTTCTGGGCAGTGGGCAACTGTGGCATTTGACTCTGAGAGTCAAACCAAGATCTGTTTCTTCCCCATGTACAATCAACCTCATTAAACTGTTCCCATGTCCCACACTAAATGTACTCTTTTTTGTTAAAAATTGAAATAATTTTTACAATTTTCCATTTTTATTAGGTACAAGTTACTATTTCTTATTCTCATGATATAAATTGTATTATATATATAATATTGTATTATATATAATTATATAAGCATTGAGCCAGGTTAGAGCTGACCAGTTGACACATTATATTTTGTAAATATTTTATTAGAATTTTTAAAAATTTGGGGCCGACTCCATCGCGCACGTGAGAGAGTGCGGCGCTGGGAGTGCAGCAACGCTCCCGCCGCAGGTTCGGATCCTATATAGGAATGGCCGGTGCACTCACTGTCTGAGCGTGGTGCGGACGACACCAAGCCAAGTCACAAAAAAGACAAAAAAAAAAAAGTTTAAAAAATTTGGAGGCAGTATTATATTTCTTTTAATGTCTAAAACATGCCGTGGCCCTTAAAAATGTCACAACTTCCAGGTACTTTGCTGATAATGCCTGGTGGATAAAATTTAGATGATACATGACAAAAATGGGTTCTTGGTTGTTTTTGTTTCCAGGAATGCCTCTTCCATTTCAGGATTATGAAGTTATTCTATATATTTATTTAGTCAATGGGGAATTCATTTGTTTATGGTGTAGAGATCTAACTTCACTTATGTATATATGGATATCAAATTGCCTCATGTATTTGATTGTTGGTGGAGCATTTGTTACAGAGATGCACTTATGTCTAGTGAGCCAACCAGCTGTTGGGAACATAGAGAGAGGTCAGGTAAGGAAAAAGAGGTGACACAGGTAAAATACAGGTAAAGCTTGAAGGAAATGATCTTCCTTTTCCCTTTGTGGAAAAAATATCAATGGTTCAAAATGTCTTTATAGGAATTTATATATTGTATATTATAATGTTACAATGATTATAGCTAATGACCATTTTTAAAGAGATACCTGCCTGGTGGCAAGTGACCAAAGAAATTCTAGGTAAGAAGACAAATCTGGAAACTAGCCCTCATCAATTTTAGTTTCAAGATGTCAATGATCTGTTCTCTACAGAAGAGCTGCATGTTAGAAGCATGTCTCAGATAAGAACTTCCAAGATGAATCATAAGATTTGAAGTTAAAGTGTGTGCCAAATCTGATTCCGGACCCAGGAGGCAGCAGACTCCAAAGGAACCTTCTGTGTGAAGGCTTCTTGTCTGTCCATGAGAACAGGAGCCTACTTGGGCTCAGAGAAGTAGGTAAAGAACCCCAGCTTCACTGAAGGTCAGATCCTGCCTTTGAAAGTGCTCAGTGTGGAAGTGTCAGGTCTGGACAGACAGGTAACTGTAGGACATGAGAAGGCAGGAGGAAAGTGGGACCGTGAGCTTTCTGCTTGATAGGAGACTACGGATGGCTGTGCTCTCAGCAACCCTTTTCAAATAGCTGCTTTCTCTTCATTCTGGCAACCTTGCCATTCATACCTAGAGGTGGTAACAGCTCCCTGTAATTGCTAGCACCAGGGTTCTTCCCTATCTTTTGTTGGTTTCTCTAAACCCTGCCCATAACTTTACAAATAGCCCTATTATTACCCTGTGCTCAATTCTCCAGTTGAATTGTGCTGTTTCCTTCAGGACCTAAGGAATACACCCATTCTGTTCATTGTCAAGATCTGAAATAGATGTTTCTCTTTGCAGTCTGGGGGAAGGAGAGTGCAGGTTTATTTTTAGTTCGGCTCTACTCTGAGGGTGTAGACTTTTGAAGTTCCAGCCTTCTAGAGAAAGAACACCAATTAGAATCACCTTGACTAGACTCTGGGCTTTGTTTTTATTCCTTACACCCCAAAAGTCCTTAAAAATTGAAGGTCAAACTCTCCAGACTCAGCAAAGACCCTCGCAGCAAAAGCCAACTGCTCCACTTACCTCTTGAGTTTCAGTCTAGACTGAGGACTTGAACCTATGGCTGAATCTTACCACTGCATCCCTGTCCTAAACATCTTGATTGATAATTTAAATGGATATAGAATTCATAGATACACATCATTTGCCTAAAGATTTTTAAATAGATTTTTGAAAGAATTTTGCCTAAAGATTTTGATCAATTGTCTCCTTGTTTCTAATGCTGCTAAGGAAAAATTTGATGTCATTCTAATTCCCAATCTTTTTTAGATCTCTGTGTTTTTCCTCTCTCTGGAAGGTTTTAGAATCTTCTTTTATTCCTACAGTTCAATGAAATGAAGTTGATATGGGTATTTTTTAAACATATATTTTACTAGACATTCAGTCACTGATATCTGGAAATTTTTGTCCTTCAGTTTTGGACAATTTTCTTAAATTGTTTGATAACTTTTTAATTATTTTTTTTACAACTTAGTTTTCTTCTTTTCCTCCTGGAACACTTGTTAATTAGATGTCAGTTTCTAGGACTGGTACTCTAATATTCTCACATTTTAGGTTCAATCTTTGCCTTCTTGTTTTACTTTTGGTGAGATTTGTTTTGCTTTTTCTTCTAGCCCTTCTATCAAATTTTAAAAATTATTTTGGTAGTATTTTTATTTTCAGGAGTTCTTTCTTGTTCTCTGTTCCCATTACATAGCATATTATTTTTGTTTCAATAAGCAATATCTTTTTTATCTCTCTGGGAATATTACAAGATGAGTAGATATTAATAACCAGGATATTGCTGGAAAGTATAAACCTGACTTTTGCTTAAAATCCTGTTTTCACTCTAGCCCTTCACCTCACCATTCTGTTTGTTAATATCCTCTCTGGTTCAAATTTTTCCAGAGGGGTGGTCACCAGGCTGAGAGAGGTGGAAATGAGGAGATGAGGATCCAATCTTTCCTTTAACAGATTTTCAAGCAAAATTTACTCATCCTTACCTTTCAGGGTGCTGGTGTGTCCACTTTACAGTAATTCTGGGGTCCTGTGGGCCGAATCAGCTTGCTTCTGGCCAGTATCACCTCAGCAAACATTTAGATTTGATCTTCCTCTGCTCTGCTGTTATTTACCATTCCTCCATCAGATTTCCCTCCTAATATAGTGTGGTTTGGGGTTCTGGATGTTTCCTAGATTCATCAAAGATGGAATTTAAGTTTCTGCTTTTTGTTCTCCTTGTGAGTAGGAGGCTCTGGAAAGGTCTTTAAAAAGGAAGTAATCAGGACTTATATGCCAAATTACAGAAAACTCTTATTCTCTTCATCTTTAGTTGCTTCAGGTAATGAACTTAAGCACAGTTTGGGCTCCTTTGCAATATGCTGATAGAAGCTCTTTGAGCTTCTCTGTTCTGAGCTCTTGTGCCTCTATCACAACTGTACTATGGCTATTTTACACAAATGGAACAAAAGCAATGAATACATGCTTGGAGATCTGGAGGAGAATCAAATAGCTCTGGGAGAATCGAGGAGGGTTTGAAAGGAATTAGTCTTTGGTTGAAACATAAAGGTTAAGTAGGCATTTGGCTGTCAAAGAAGAGAAAAAGAAGGAAGGAATCAAGGTGGAGAGAATTCTAGACAGAGAAAACCATAGGAGAAAAAGATGTGGGGATGTGAAAGAATTGCTGGGGAGAATAATAACAGTTGATTATTACTGGTGTTTAACTAGTAAATTCAGCTAATCCTCCCATTAATCCTGTGAGGAAGGTAAAGTGATATTGTCATGTTCATCATGACACATATGAGAAAAGTGAGGCATAGAGAGGTTTAGGAACTTGCCCAAAGTCCTTCGGCTAGTAAGTTACAGAGCAGGGATGGAGACCAAGGGGTGGGGCCCATGGAGCATGCGATTCGTGACACACTAGATTGCACCTTGGCAAGAAACCAAGGTCACTACCAAGGTTGATGAATACTAAGACAGAACCAGTGAGGAAGTTTGGTGCCGATTTTTGCAAAGGTCTTCTATAACAGACCAAGGGGTTTGGATTTTATCAAATTTATCATATTTCTAGAACTCACCAGCCTAGGGATCCTAAGCAAGGTCACAGCAACAGTTTATCTCTAAGTCCTCTTGAGGAAAACCCCCCATCCACCAAATGAAAAGGCCTCAAAACTTCTTTTTCTCAAGTGTCTCTTAAGTCCTAGAGCTGAGAGTTTCCCCCAGAGCGGCTGGGTTGGCCTGAATAATTTCTCTAATCTTACTGCTGCTGCAAATATCCCCACACCCTGAGCTGGTGTGATCTCTACCAGTCAGCCACACTAATGATGCTCTCTGGGTGATTAATCTTTCTGCAGCTAGACCCCTGACCATACTTCTGCTGGTTGCCTCTGGAAGGATCAGAAGCCCTAGCAAAAAGAAACATCTTACAGAAAGGAGGGTTTACGTGCTGATGAAGTATTGCTCAGAATGTGGGGCAATTTCTCATTTTGTTGCCAGAGACTAATATATAATGGGATCATTAAATACTTAATGGATATGGATATGTTTATATAAATATGTTATAGCTATGATGAGTTCTGATATTAAAGTTTCTTTTCACAAAAGTGCAAATAGCCTTACATTGTCAGAATGCTTTGAATCTTAGGCTATTAAGCACTTGAAAAAAATAATTAGTCAATATTACTGAGCACCTCCTAAGTGCTATGGGAGATACAAAGAAGTACCAGGTATGGTCCAAGACTTAAAGCAATGTATAATCTTACAATGTAGCCATGTGTCATTTGATATTGTTTTATATACATTTTTGTTTCTTTCTTATTCTTCTCTCCACATTTCAATTAAAGTTGTCCCTCCTTATCCACGGGTTTGCTTTCTGTGATTTCAAATGTCTGTAGCCAACCACAGTCTGAAAATATTAAATGGAAAATTTTATAAACAATTTATAAGTTTTATATTGTGCATTGTCTGAGTAGTGTGATGAAATCTCGTGTTGTCCCAATCTGACCCACTTGGGACGTGAGTCATACCTTTGTCTAGGGTCTCCACCCTGTGTACGCTGCTGGCCTTTTAGTCACTTAGTAACCATCTCTGTTATCAGATTGACTGTAGGGGGATCACAGTGCTTGTGTTCACCTAACCGTTATTTTACTTAACAGTGGCCCCAAAGTGCAAGGGTAGTGATGCTGGCATTTGGGTATGCCAAAGAGAGGCCACAAAGCGCTTTCTTTAAGTAAAAGGTGAAAGTTCTCAACTTGACAAGGAAAGAAAAAAAAATTCCTATCCTGTGGTCACTAAGATCTGTGGTAAGAATGAATATTCTGTCTGTGAAATCATGCAGAAGGAAAAGGAAATTTGTGCCGGTTTTGCTCTGACACCTCAAACTGCAAAAGTTATGGCCACAGTATGTGATAAATGCTTAGTTAAGATGGAAAAGTCATTAAAGGAAGACATGCACAGGAACGTGTTCCAATTGATGGCAATCTGTTGTGCCAGAAAGCATTGAGACTCTGCGAAGACTTCAGCAAGGGATCCCCTGAAATAAGTGACACCTGTCCATTTACTGCAAGTAAGGGATGGTCACATGGATGCAAGAAGAAGGGTGAGTACATTACAATAAGATATTTTGAGAGCAAGAGAGACCAGATTCACATAACTTTTATTACAGTGTATTGTTATAATTGTTCATTTTTATTTTTGTTGTTGTTAATATCTTACTGTGCCTAATTTATAAATTAAACTTTATTATAGTTATGTATATATAGGAAAAAGCATAATATATATAGGGTTTGCTGCTATCCATGGTTTCAGGCACCCACTGGGGAAAAAGGGAGTCTATTGTATAAATTATTGAAGAGTCCTGCTATATATGAGCCCTTTTATCAGGCATCCGTCTGCCTTACACAACTTAGCAAAGTGCTAGTGTCATAGTAAGAACTCAGTCATCATCAATTCCTTTTTTATTTACAGTTTCTATGATATCTTTCCTTTAAAGATCTTTTGAGTAAGGTAGTTTCTTTATATCATTAATGGAAGTTCTAAACACTTCTTTTCTTATTAGGATCATTTATCATGGAATATGTCTTATTTTCAACTAGATAATTCTTTCCCAGTTCAAATAAGTATAAATAATATAAAGACTATCATTTTAATTTTGTTCTGCCTATAAAAATAACACAGTATACAAAATGGAATAAAATAGGAAAATTAAAAATCATCCATAATTCCCCTACTCAGAAATAAGAATTTTTAATATTTTGAAATATATTTCCTGTCTAGGTTTTTATCTATAGAAATACTTATCCTAGGGTAATCATTGAGATGAGGTGATTTATGTACAAGGATGCTTATTATAATATTATTTATGATATTTAAAAGTTTAAAACAACATGATTGTTCAGAAGGGAGCGATGGTTAAATTTATTGCAGATTATTATATTCCTATGAGAGATCACTTTGTATTCATTGTAAGTCATTGCAGTCACTGAATTTTTTATAACAGCTTTATTGAGATATATTTCACATGCCATAAAATTCACACATTTAAAGTGTACAATTCAATGTTTTTCGTATATTCAGAGAGTTGTGCAAACATCACCACGATCATGTTAGAATATTTTCATCACCACCTAAAGAAACCCTGTAGCAGTCGCTCCTGAGTCCCTTCGCCATACCCCAGCCCGTCCCTGGGCAACAACTGATCTAATTTCAGTCTGTATAGATTTGCCTACTCTGGACGTTTTATATAAATGGAATCATACAAGAAGTGGGCTTTTATGACTGGCTTCTTTCACTGAACATAGCATTTTCAGGGATCATCCATATGATAGCATATATCTGTGCTTCAATCCTTTTTGACTAATAATATTCCACTGTATTGATATACAGCTTTTTTTGTAATCCTTTCATCAGCTAATGGACATTTGGGTTGTTTCTGCTTTTTGGCCGTAATGAATAATGCTACTCTGAACATTCATGTCAGAGTTTTTGTCGATATATGTTTTCCATTCTCTTGGTTGTACACCTAGAGGTCAAATGGCTGGGCTGTATGGTAACTCTGTTTAAACACTGGGGAATTGCTAGACTGTTCTCCAAAGTGGTTACACCATTTTACATTCCCACTAGCAATGTATGAGGGTTTCAAGTTTTACACATCTTTGCTAACACTTGTTATCTGTATTTTTTACTATAGCCATGCTAGTAAGCTGAAGTGGTATCTTGTGATTTTGATTCAAGTCTCCCCGATGGCTAAGGATGTAAAGCACACTTTTGTGTGCTTACTGGCTTTTTTGAAGGAATATCTGTCCATATCCTTTGACCATTTTTTTTTTTTTTTTTTGTCTTTTTCATGACCGGCACTCAGCCAGTGAGTGCACCGGTCATTCCTATATAGGATCCGAACCCGCGGCGGGAGCGTCGACGCACTCCCAGCGCAACACTCTACCGAGTGCGCCACGGGCTCGGCCCCCCTTTGACCATTTTTAAATTGAGTTGTCTTTTTATTATTGAGTTGTAAGTGTTCTTTAAAGATTCTAGATACACGTACCTTATCAAATATATAATTTGCAGTCCATGAGTTGTCTTTTCCTTTTCTTAACAGTGTCCTTTGAAGTACAAAAATTTTCAATTTTGATGACATGCAATTTATCTATTTTTGTTGTTGCTCATGCTTCTGGTGTCATATGTTAGAATGCTTTGCCAGATCCAAAGTCATAATGATTTACCCTATTCTTCTAAGAGTGTTACAATTCTAGCTCTTACACTTAGGTCCCTGATCCATTTTTAGTTAATTTTTGTGTATGTTGTGATGTAAGGATCCAACTTCATTCTTTTTCATGTGGCTATCCAGTTACCCTGACACTATTTATTGGAAAGACTGTTCTTTTGCATTGGATGGTCTTGGCACCCTTGTTGAAAATTGGTTGACCATACATGTATGGGCTTATTCCTGGGCTCAATTCTATTCCATTGATCTATATGTCTGTCCTTGTGCTAGTATCACATTGTTTTGATTATTGTTGGTTTGTAGTGAGTTTTGCAATCGGTAAGTGTGTGAGTCCCTCTAGTTTGTTCATCTTTTTCAAGAATGTTTTGGCTAATCTAGCCTGTTACAATTTCACATTAATTTTAGAATTAGCTTGTTAGTCTTTACAAAAAAAGATCAGCTGGGATTCTACTAAATCTTTAGATCATTTTAGGGAGTATTGCTGTGTTAACAGTTTTAAGCTTCTGATCCATAAACATGGGATGTTTTTTCAATTATTTAGATCTTTTAAATTTTATTCTAACAATATTTTGTAGTTTTGAGAAGATACATTTTACATTTCTTTTGTTAAATTTATTCCTAAGTATGTTATTTTTTGATGCTATTATAAATGGACCTGTTTTTTAATTCCATTTTTGGATCGTTCATTGCAAGTGTTTAGAAACAAAATTGATTTTTGTATGTTGATCTTATATCCCACAACTTTGCTGAATTCATTCACTAGTTCTAATTTTTTTTTTCATGGATTCCTTAGGATTTCTGTATACTATATCATGTCATCTGTGAATATAGTTTTATTTCTTCCTTTCCTATCTGGATGCCTTTTATTTATTTTTCTGGCCTGGTTGTTTGGGCTAGAACCTCCAATACAATGTTGAATACAAGTGGTGAGAGCAGACATCCTTGTCTTGTTTCTGATCTTAGGAAGAAAGCATCTGGTCTTTCACCATTAAGTAGAATGTTAGCTGTGGGTTTTGCATAGATGTCCCTCTATTGTGTTTAGGAAGTTCTCTTTTATTCATAATTTACTGAGTGTTGTTATCCTGAAAGATGTTGTATTCTGTCGAATGCTTTTTCTGCACCTGTTGAGATAATTATATAATTTTTGGTTTTTATTCTATTGATATAATGTATTACATTGGTTGAGTTTTTTTATTTTATTTTATTGAATCATAATTGATTATACATATTTTTGGGATTCAATGTTGACATATGTGGATCAAATCAATATTACTAGTATGTATATTGCTACAAATTGTACTTATTCTTTATGCCCCTTGTCCAATCTCACCCTATCCCCGTCTCCCTCCCGCCTCCCACCACTGATAACCCTAGATTTCTTCTCTCCTTCTGAAACAGTAATGGTTACTCTATTGATTTGTTGCCTAGATGATCTGTCCAATGCTGAGAGGTGTGATCAGGTCCCCCAATATTATCATAGAGCAGCTGCTTCTTCTGTCACTCTGGAATGGGCTTTGTGGAGAGAGACATCCTCTTCTTTTCTTTGGTCTCTGCTGGTAACTCTCCTTGTGTCAATGCACTCCAGTGGCTGGTGGACAATCTGTGTGGTGGTTGTGACATCTAGCCACTTTCACAGCAGTGCGGTTAATGTGATGGCTTTGGTGGGCCACCCAGATGGAGGTGATGTTTTTGGCATGCTCCTTGGTGCTGGTGGTGTGCCTGGTTGTGGGTGTGGGGTCTGGTCCCCAGCTCCATGCCTCATGTCCCCTGCTCCACGCCTCATGTCCCCTGGTGGGCCCTGAGGCACTGGTGGTGTGCCTGGGTCAGAACTAATTTTTTGTCCTTTGCTTACTTCTAAAATGGGGGAACTTCCTGTGGGAACCAGTGCCTGAGTTCTGTGGTTGAGCTAAATTGCTGCTTTGCTGCTATTTCTCTAGGGAAGACTTTTTGTGCAGCTCAGGTTTAATGGTTGGCCTTATAGGTACTTCTGGCTCTCCAGAGACCTGGTACACCAGGGTTGTGTAGAAACTCTGATATTGGCCTGAGTTTTTTCATCAAACTGCACCTCATGTGATTCTGCATTCCTGACCAGACTCCTCTGAGTGGTCCCTCACTGATTAGGGGGCAGATCAGCTGTCCTTTCTGTGCCCCAGTGTTCTCTCAGTGGGCCTATCTCCCCCACTGCCTGTGCTCCAAACACTTCCCATGGGACGGGCCCTGCACCAGTCCCTTGTGATGACTCACTGGCTTCTGAATGGCTCTCCTTTTTCAGCTGTTCTGGCTCCTCACTCCTGCATGGGTCCACAGGAGCCCTATTGGTGGTCTTGCTGTCCTGGGTGCTAGCAAGGCCCTCTTCTCCCCTGCTGCCTCCAAGCAACTCCATCTGAAGGGCACAACTATGGCTTCTTCTGGCTCCTGCTCTATGCACTCAGCAGCTCCAGCCTTAAAGTGGCCATGGCCCAAAATGCTCAAAGCAGTTTTTTCTTTCTCTCATTGTGGTTTCTCCCGCCTTCATGAACTCCGTAGGTCTCTCCTTCTTTTCCTCTGAGCTCCAGCAGCCCCAGCTTGGCTGTTGTTACATTTTTATAGTTGTAAATTGGTTGATTTGTGGGAGAGAGTGATGCTGGGACCATCTACTCCACCATCTTGACCAGAACTCTGGTTGAGTTTTAGATGTTGAACCAATCTTGCATTCCTGGGATAAATCTCATATGGTTATGGTATATAATTCTTTTTGTATGTTGGTGGATTCTTTTGCTAATATTTTGTTGACAGTCTTTTCATCCATATTCATAAGATATATTAGTCTGTAATTTTCCTTTTTTGTGATGTCTTTGTCTGGTTTTGGTATCAGGGTGATGCTGGTCTCATGAAATGGACTGGGAAATGTTTCCTCTTCTAGTTTTTGGAAGAGCTTATGAAGAATTGGCATTAATTCTTCTTTGCATGTTTGGTAGAATTCAGCATTGAAGCTAGGGGGTGTGTTCTTTCTGGGTAGTTTTTTTTTTATTACTAATTCTATTTCTTCACTTGTTATAGAGTTATTCAGATTGTCTATTACTTCTTGAGTCACATTTGTTACTTTGCATCTTTCTAGGAATTTTACCATTCTATGTAAGTTATCTAATTTGTTGATGTATAATTGTCCATGGTATTTCTTTATAATACTTTTTATTTCTGTAAGTTCAGTAGCAGTGTCTCCTCTTTTATTTCTGATTCTAGGAATTTGAGTCTTGGCACTTTTCTTTCTTGGTCAATACTGCTAAAGGTTTGACAATTTTGTAGATCATTTCAAAGAACCAGCTTTTTGTTTCATTGGTTTTCTCTATCATTTTTCTATTCTCTATTTCATTAATTTTATTCTAATATTTATTATTTCATCTGTTGCTTTAAGTTTAGTTTGCCCCCTTTTTTTCAGTGTCAATGTAAAAAGTTAGGTTTTTGATTTGAGATCTTTCTTCTAAGTACTGGAATTACTAGCTATACTGTTCCCTCTAACCACTGCTTTAGCTGCATTCCATAAGTTATGGAATCTTGTGTCTTCATTTTCATTCATCTCAAAGTATTTTCTCATTTCCCTTCTGATTTCTTCTTTGACCCATTGATATATCTTTTTCCATTCTTTTACTTTCAACCTATTTTTTTATCTTTAAATCTAAAGTATGTCTCTTATAGACAGAAAAAAGTTGAGATTTTTTCTTAAATCTAGTGTCACAATCTCTGCCTTTGCTCAACAGCTTAATGTGGTCACAATTTTTTTCTTTTTAATTAATTAATTAATGTATTATTATTTTGCTTTTTAAGATTTGCAGAACAGTTGGGGGAAGGGAGAGAGGGGAAAGGGAACAGAGATAGGGTGGGAGGGGGAGGAAGGAGAGGTGGTGGGCCATGGTTGAGGCCTGTGGCATCCCTTTTGTTACAGCAGGGGAGCCCAGGGAGCTTCCAGCAGTGGATCAGTGGTCGTCTCTGGCCTAGATATGGATGTTGGAGGCATGGTTGAGGCTTCAGAGTCTGCAGGTCTTCTGGTCCTTCTAGGTTTTATAAGTGTTCTTTGGTGGTGTTAGAGCTTTACTGGTTAATATCAGAACTTTGTCTCTAATCTGTGGGTTTTTTGTGTTTTTTTTTCAGTTCTTTGTTGGATTATTCTCTACTCCCAACACTTAAACTCTGCACTGGAACTAATTTGTTGTTTTTGGTTACTTCTAAAATGGGGGATCTTGAGTTTCAAGATGGCGGCGGCTGCGGCGGCTGGCGCGGAGTAGCTGAGGTGGAAAAGGTGGCCACTGGGCCTCAGGCAGCCGGGAAACTTGTGGACCTTCCTCTGGCCATCTCTTAAGGGAGGACTGCTGCTGCTGGCCGGTCGTGGGGGCTCAACGCCACTTTGCCCCCGGCAGGAGAGGCTGCCTCATTTACAGGCAACAGCTTTGAAGTGTGGAGCAGGAAAAGAACTGATTCTTAGCTGCAAAAGTGAGTCTTGAAACAGGGAACACGGCGCCAGGGCTGCTGTGGATGCAGCCAGGATCCCGGAGGCTGGGGCCGCACTGAAGGCGGCCAGCTGCCCTATTCAGGATTCGAGGTTTCAGGCCGGCATTAAAGAAGATTCCTGGGAGCGCCCGAGCGGCGCCGCGACTGAACAGCCCGAGGCGGCAGCGCCGAGAACACGGAAGGCAACAAACCAGAGACAGAGCGAGCGCCCGACCTGGCACAGCACTGTGAGTGATCCCTGGCACAGCTCTGTTCGGGGGGTGAATGCCCACGCGGCTTCCGCCTGCACCACCAGGCCACTCACTGCCCCGGTGCTGCCTCCATTTTCCCAGGTGCGGGCAGCTCCGCCCTGCTCGGCCATCACTGAGCCCATTTGCTTGGCCTGGCGCGTGGCTTTCCGGACCCTGCGGGCCGACCTCCTCTCCCACTCCCTCCGCGGTTCTCTGGCAGGACTGGGGGTGTGGGGCGTCCCGACCAGTTTTGGGAGGGCTAGGAAGTATGGGCGGGCCGACTGTCACTCCACCACACCCTGGACTCCGCCCCGGTAAACTTCCTGTTACTGGGAGGCAGATACCATCTCTGCGACCACCAGTTTGGAAAAAAGCCTAACGAATTTCTGGTTGGGAATAGTGCGGTAGGAGAGTTCCCAGGTCCGCTTGAACCTGCCGGAGAGCAGGCTGCAGGCGGGCACTAGACTCGGTTTATACCGGGGGGATACAAAGGTGAACAAGACCCGAGAAAGATCTACACAGTGCTACAAAGGCACCCAGAGAGACCGGTCGTCTGTGCCTAGCAGAAACCTGGTAGACTTCCTGGGCGAGGCGGTGCTGAGCAGGGTCTTGAAGGCCCAGCTGATAGACGAGGGGTGCAGAAGACACGCCCCAGCCCAGCACAGTGTTCACAGAGGGGGGAGACGTGCGGCCAGGGAGGCGGAGTCTCGACAGAAACCACACACCCGGTGGGGTCGCCACTGCACGATCTAACAGCCTGGGCCAGAGCACACGGAAAGGGGAGAAGTCCTGTACAGAAAGTGAAAGCTCAACAGAGATCACACACCCTGTGGTACGTGATCCACCAGCCCAGCAGAGTACAAGCTGACCAGAAAGGTGGATCCCCGGAGAAGCCCAAGACCCGAGGCAACCACACACACAAGACACTAGAGGCCAACTGAGCAGTCACGGCGGGAGCCATACCAAATTGGCAACCACAGCAACATCCTAGTTAGTCATTCGTCTTAAACCGGTGGACTGTGAAACCCCCTGCAACAATGAATAAACACCAAAAAAAAGACACCAGAAATACAAAAAATCAAGAAAGTACACCACCAAAAGTTAATAAATCTCATACTCTAGATCCTATAGAACAAGAAGCCCTTGAAATAACTGACAAGGAATTTCGAGTGATAATTCTAAGGAAACTGAATGAGATACAAGAAAACTCAGCTAGACATCATGATGAAATGAGGAAAAGTATACAGGATCTGAAAGAGGAAATATACAAGGAAATCAATGTCCTGAAAAAAAATGTAGCAGAACTTGCTGAACTGAAGAAGTTATTCAGCGAAATAAAAAACACAACGGAGAGTTTAACCAGCAGGCTTGTCGAAGTTGAAGAGAGAACCTCTGAACTTGAAGATGGGCTGTTTGAAATAACACAAGCAGACAAAAAGAAAGAAAAAAGAATCAAGGACATGGAAGAAAATCTGAGAGAGATATCAGACAACCTCAAGCGCTCAAATATCCGAGTCATGGGTATTCCAGAAGGGGAAGAAAATGGAGATTCCATTGAAAACATATTCAAAAAAATAGTGGCAGAAAACTTCCCAGGTATAGGAAAAATCACAGATCTTCAGATCCAGGAAGCTCAACGATCTCCAAACGTATTCAACCCAAAAAGGCCTTCTCCAAGACATGTCATAGTCAAATTGGCAAAACTCAGAGACAAAGAGAGAATCTTAAAAGCTGCAAGAGAGAAGCGTCAAATCACCTATAAGGGAGCCCCAATCAGGTTAACATCAGACTTTTCATCACAAACCCTAAAAGCTAGAAAGGAATGGGATGATATTTTCAAAATACTAAAAGACAAAGATTGCCAGCCAAGAATACTCTACCCTGCAAGGCTATCCTTCCGAAATGAGGGGCAAATAGTATATTTCTCAGACAAACAAAAACTGTGGGAGTTCACTACCACAAGACCAACCTTACAAGAAATCCTCAAGGGAGTACTGGGTTTGGTTCCTGAAAAATAACTACCACTGCCATAAAAACCTAAGAAAAATCTAAACCCGCTAGTACAATAAAAATGGCATTCATGAAGAGAAAACAAGCTAACAAAAACACTATCTACAACCTAAGGAACCAACAAACAAAGAAACCAAACAGTAAATCAGAAAGCAAGGAACAAAAGACACCTAAGACAACCAAACAACCAATAAAATGCTAGGAATAAATCAACACCTTTCAATAACAACTCTTAATGTTAAAGGCTTAAATTCCCCAATTAAAAGACACAGACTGGCTGACTGGATCAAAAAACAGGACCCAACTATATGCTGCCTACAAGAGACCCACCTCACCCATAAAGATTCACACAGACTAAGAGTGAAAGGATGGAAAAAGATTTACCATGCAAACAGAAAAGAAAAACGAGCTGGAGTGGCTATTCTTATATCTGACAAAATAGACTTTAAACTAAAAACCATAAAAAGAGACAATGAGGGACACTACTTAATGATAAAAGGACTGATCCATCAAGAAGACATAACAATCATAAATATGTACGCACCCAATGTTGGAGCAGCCAGATTTATAAAACAAACTCTATTAGACCTAAAGAAGGAAATAGACACTAATACCATAATAGCAGGGGACCTGAACACTCCACTGTCAATATTAGACAGATCATCTAGGCAAAGAATCAGTAGAGAAACACAAGATCTAAACAAGACTCTAGACCAATTGGAATTGGCAGATATCTACAGAACATTCCACCCAATAACCTCAGAATATTCATTCTTCTCATCAGCACATGGATCATTCTCCAGGATAGATCACATATTAGGTCACAAATCAAGTCTCAGTAAATTCAAAAAAATTGGAATTATCCCATGTATCTTCTCAGACCACAATGGATTAAAACTAGAAATTAATAACAAACAAAACTCTGGAAACTATACAAACACATGGAAATTAAACAGCATTCTACTTAATGACATATGGGTCCAAGAAGAAATCAAGCAGGAAATCAAAAAGTTTATTGAAACTAATGAAAACAATGATACATCATACCAAAACCTGTGGGATACTGCAAAAGCAGTATTGAGGGGAAAATTTATTGCATTAAATGCTCACTTCAGAAGAATGGAAAGATGGCAAGTGAACAACCTAACACTTCACCTTAAAGAACTAGAAAAACAAGAACAATCCAATCCTAAAGTTAGCAGACGGAAAGAAATCATTAAGATCAGAGCAGAACTGAATGAAATTGAAAACCAAAAAACAATTCAAAAGATCAACGAATCAAAAAGTTGGTTTTTTGAAAAGATAAATAAAATTGACAAACCATTAGCATGGCTAACAAAAAAAAGAAGAGAGAAGACTCAAATAACAAAAATTAGAAATGAAAAAGGCGATATTACAACTGATTCATCTGAAATACAAGGAATCATTCGAGACTACTATAAACAACTGTACGCCAACAAATTTGAAAATCTGGAGGAAATGGATAAATTTCTGGACACACACAAGCTCCCAAAACTGAACCGTGAAGACGTAGAAAATCTGAACAGACCAATAACAATAAAGGAGATTGAAGCTGTTATCAGAAGGCTCCCAACAAAGAAAAGCCCAGGACCAGATGGATTCACAGCAGAATTTTACCAAACATTCAAAGAGGAATTGACACCGATTCTTTACAAACTATTCCAAAAGATTGAAACGGACGCAAATCTCCCAAACTCATTCTATGAAGCAAACATCATCCTGATACCAAAACCAGGTAAAGATATAACCAAAAAAGAAAACTACAGGCCGATATCCTTGATGAATATAGATGCAAAAATCCTCACTAAAATACTAGCAAACAGAATACAGCAACACATACGAAAAATTATTCATCACGATCAAGTGGGATTCATCCCAGGGATGCAAGGTTGGTTCAACATACGCAAATCAATAAATGTGATACACCATATTAATAAAGTCAAACACAAGGACCATATGATCATCTCTATAGATGCTGAAAAAGCATTTGATAAAGTTCAGCACTCATTCATGACAAAGACCCTCTATAAGTTAGGTATAGAGGGAAAGTATCTCAACATAATTAAAGCCATATATGACAAACCCACTGCCAATATCATCCTGAATGGGGAAAAGCTGAAAGCTTTTCCTTTAAGAACAGGCACTAGACAAGGATGCCCACTCTCACCACTCCTATTCAACATAGTGTTGGAAGTACTAGCCAGAGCAATCAGAGAAGAGAAGGAAATAAAGGGCATCCAGATTGGAAAAGATGAAGTCAAACTGTCCCTGTTTGCAGATGACATGATCCTATATATCGAACAGCCTAAAACCTCTACAAAAAAACTGTTGGAATTGATAAATGATTTCAGCACAGTAGCAGGATACAAAATCAACACACAAAAATCAGTAGCATTTATTTTCTCCAATAGTGAACATGCAGAAGGAGAAATCAAGAAAGCCTGCCCATTTACAATAGCCACCAAAAAAATAAAATACTTAGGAATTGAGTTAACCAAGGAGGTGAAAAATCTCTATAATGAGAACTACAAACCACTGCTGAGAGAAATTAGAGAGGATACAAGAAGATGGAAAGATATTCCATGCTCTTGGATTGGAAGAATCAACATAGTGAAAATGTCCATACTACCCAAAGTGATATACAAATTCAATGCAATCCCCATCAAAATTCCAAAGACATTTTTCTCAGAAATGGAAAAAACTATTCAGACATTTATATGGAACAATAAAAGACCACGAATAGCCAAAGCAATGCTCAGCAAAAAAAATAAAGCTGGAGGCATAACACTACCTGACTTTAAGCTATACTACAAAGCTATAATAACCAAAACAGTATGGTACTGGCATAAAAACAGACACACTGACCAATGGAATAGAATAGAGAATCCAGAAATCAACCCACACACTTACTGCCATCTGATCTTTGACAAAGGCACCAAACCTATTCACTGGGGAAGGGACTGCCTCTTCAGCAAGTGGTGCTGGGATAACTGGATATCGATATGCAGGAGAATGAAACTAGATCCATACCTCTCACCGTATACTAAAATCAACTCAAAATGGATTAAGGATTTAAATATACACCCTGAGACAATAAAACTTCTTAAAGAAAACATAGGGGAAACACTTCAGGAAATAGGACTGGGCACAGACTTCATGAATACGACCCCAAAAGCACGGGCAATCAAAGGAAAAATAAACAAATGGGATTATATCAAACTAAAAAGCTTCTGCACAGCAAAAGAAACAATTAACAGAGTTAAAAGACAACCAACAGAGTGGGAGAAAATATTTGCAAAATATACATCTGACAAAGGATTAATATCCAGAATATATAAGGAACTCAAACAACTTTACAAGAAGAAAACAAGCAACCCAATTAAAAAATGGGCAAAAGAGCTAAGTAGGCATTTCTCTAAGGAAGATATACAAATGGCCAACAGACATATGAAAAAATGCTCAACATCACTCAGCATCCGGGAAATGCAAATCAAAACCACATTGAGATACCATCTAACCCCAGTTAGGATGGCTAAAATCCAAAAGACTATGAACGATAAATGCTGGCGAGGCTGCGGAGAAAAAGGAACTCTCATACATTGTTGGTGGGACTGCAAAATGGTGCAGCCTCTATGGAAAATGGTATGGAGGTTCCTTAAACAATTGCAAATAGATCTACCATACGACCCAGCCATCCCACTGTTGGGAATATACCCAGAGGAATGGAAATCATCAAGTCGAAGGTATACCTGTTCCCCAATGTTCATCGCAGCACTCTTTACAATTGCCAAGAGTTGGAACCAGCCCAAATGCCCATCATCAGATGAGTGGATACGGAAAATGTGGTACATCTACACAATGGAATACTACTCAGCTATAAAAACGAATGAAATACTGCCATTTGCAACAACATGGATGGACCTTGAGAGAATTATATTAAGTGAAACAAGTCAGGCACAGAAAGAGAAATACCACATGTTCTCACTTATTGGAGGGAGCTAAAAATTAATATATAAATTCACACACACACATACACACATACACACACAAACCGGGGGGCGGGGAGGAAGAAGATATAACAACCACAATTATTTGAAGTTGATACAACAAACAAACAGAAAGGACATTGTTGGGGGGGAGGGGGGGGAGGGAGAAGGGAGGGAGGTTTTGGTGATGGGGAGCATTAATCAGCTACAATGTATATCGACAAAATAAAATTTAAAAAATAAAAAAATAAAAAAAAATAATTAAAAAAAAAAAAAAAAAAAAAAGGAAAAAAATAAAAAAAAATAAAAAATAAAATGGGGGATCTTCCTGTGGGAATCAACACTTGAGCCCTGTGCTTGAGCTAAATTGCTGCTTTGCTGCTGATTCTCTGAGGAAGGCTTTTTGTGCAGTTCAGGTTTTAATTGTTGACCTTGTAAGTGCTTCCAGGTCTTGTGAGGTCTGATACAACTGGGTTGGGTTGTGCAGAAACTCTGGTCTGGCCCTGAGTCTTTTCAGCAAACGGCACCCCCTGCAGTTGCATATTCCTGATCAGTCTCCATTGAGTGGTCCCTTGCCGATTGGAGGGCAGATCAGCTGTCCTTGCTCCAATATTCACCCTGTGGGGCAATCTCCCACACCCCCTGCACTCCAAACACATCACATGGGATGGCCCATGTGCCGGTCCCTTGTGATGATGCATTGGCTTCTGAGTGGCTCCTTTTTTCCGTTTTCTGTGGCCCCTTGCTGCTGTGTGGGTCCATGGGAACCCTGTTAGAGGTCTTGCTGGCCTGGGGGCCACCAAGGCCCTCTTCTCCCCTGACGCATCCAAGCAACTTCATACGAAGAGCACAGCAGTAGTTTCTGCCAGCTTTTGCTCCATGTGCTCACCAGGGCCAGGCTTGAAATGGTCACAGTGGTTCTTTCTTTCTCTCATCACAGTTCTCCTGCCTTCCTCCAGTTACATTTAATGTTATTAGATGTAATCTTTTGACTCATGTTTGCCATTTTACTTTTAGTTTTACATATGTCTCTTATCTTTTTTGTTCCTATATTCTTCCTTTGCTGCTTTCTTTTACATTAAGTGAATATTTTCTACTATAATATTTTAATGCCTTTAATGATTTTTTTACTTTTCCTGGGTTATTTTCTTAGTGGGTTGCTCTAGGGCTTACCATATGCCTCTTAACTTATCAAAACCAATTTCAGATTTACACTAACTTAATTCCAGTGAGATACAGAAATGTTACTCCTATTTATCTCTAGTTCCTCTTCCCCTCTTTTGTGCTATTACTATTATTACACATATTAAATCTGTATGTATCACAAACTGAACAACACATTGTTATAATTATTATTATAATACATTGTTATACATATTATTTTACTTAATTATATATATATTAAAGAAGGTGAAAGGAGAAAGGAGAACAAGTATGTATGGATAGAGTTAATCTTATTATTTTTTTTTAAATTTTTAAAAATTAATTTATTTTTTAATTTTTTAAATTTATTTAAAAAATTTTTTTCACACTGTTTTATTACTGTAACTCTTAGGTCTGTACAGAATTTGGCACACTTTAAATACTCAATAATGTTGGGCCGGCCCGTGGCTCACTCCGGAGAGTGCGGTGCTGACAACACCAAGGCCATGGGCTCGGATCCCATACAGGGATGGCCAGCCGGCTCACTAGCTGAGAGTGATGTTGACAACACCAAGCCAAGGGCTGAGATCCCCTTACCGGTCACCTTTTTTTATTTATTTATTTATTTATTTTTAAATTTTATTTTCTCAATATACATTTTGGCTGATTATTGCTCCCCATCACCAAAACCTCCCACACTTCTCTCTCCCCCCCTCCCCCCCAACAATGTCCTTTCTGTTTGCTTGTCGTATCAACTTCAAGTAATTGTGGTTGTTATATCTTCTTCGCCCCCCCCCCGATTTTGTGTGTGTGTGTGTGTGTGTGTGTGTGTGAATTTATATATTAATTTTTAGCTCCCACCAATAAGTGAGAACATGTGATATTTCTCTTTCTGTGCCCGACTTGTTTCACTTAATATAATTCTCTCGAGGTCCATCCATGTTGTTGCAAATGGCAGTATTTCATTCGTTTTTATAGCTGAGTAGTATTCCATTGTGTAGATGTACCACATTTTCCATATCCACTCATCCGATGATGGACATCTGGGCTGGTTCCAACTCTTGGCTATTGTAAAGAGTGCTGTGATGAACATTGGGGAACAGGTATACCTTCGACTTGATGATTTCCATTCCTCTGGGTATATTCCCAGCAGTGGGATAGCTGGGTCATATGGTAGATCTATCTGCAATTGTTTGAGGAAACTCCATACCATTTTCCATAGAGGCTGCACCATTTTGCAGTCCCACCAACAATGTATGAGAGTTCCTTTTCCTCCGCAACCTCGCCAGCATTTATCGTTCAGAGTCTTTTGGATTTTAGCCATCCTAACTGGGGTTAGATGGTATCTCAGTGTGGTTTTGATTTGCATTTCCTGGATGCTGAGTGATGTGGAGCATTTTTTCATATGTCTGTTGGCCATTTGTATATCTTCCTTAGAGAAATGCCTACTTAGCTCTTTTGCCCATTTTTTAATTGGGTTGCTTGTTTTCTTCTTGTACAGTTGTTTGAGTTCCTTATATATTCTGGATATTAATCCTTTGTCAGATGTATATTTTGCAAATATTTTCTCCCACTCGGTTGTCTTATAACTCTCTTAATTGTTTCTTTTGCTGTGCAGAAGCTTTTTAGTTTGATATAATCCCATTTGTTTATTTTTCCTTTGGTTGCCCGTGCTTTTGGGGTCGTATTCATGAAGTCTGTGTCCAGTCCTATTTCCTGAAGTGTTTCTCCTATGTTTTCTTTAAGAAGTTTTATTGTTTCAGGATGTATATTTAAATCCCTAATCCATTTTGAGTTGATTTTAGTATACGGTGAGAGGTATGGATCTAGTTTCATTCTCCTGCATATGGATATCCAGTTATCCCAGCACCATTTGCTGAAGAGGCAGTCCCTTCGCCAGTGAATAGGCTTGGTGCCTTTGTCAAAGATCAGATGGCAGTAAGTGTGTGGGTTGAGTTCTGGATTCTCTATTCTATTCCATTGGTCAGTGTGTCTGTTGTTATGCCAGTACCATACTGTTTTGGTTATTATCGCTTTGTAGTATAGCTTAAAGTCAGGTAGTGTTATGCCTCCAGCTTTATTTTTTTTTGCTCAGCATTGCTTTGGCTATGCGTGGTCTTTTATTGTTCCATATAAATGACTGGATAGTTTTTTCCATTTCTGAGAAAAATGTCTTTGGAATTTCGATGGGGATTGCATTGAATTTGTATATCACTTTGGGTAGTATGGACATTTTTACTATGTTGATTCTTCCAATCCAAGAGCATGGGATATCTTTCCATCTTCTTGTATCCTCTCTAATTTCTCTCAGCAGTGCTTTGTAGTTCTCATTATAGAGATTTTTCACCTCCTTGGTTAACTCAATTCCTAAGTATTTTATTTTTTTGGTGGCTATTGTAAATGGGCAGGCTTTCTTGATTTCTCGTTCTGCATGTTCACTATTGGAGAAAAGAAATGCTACTGATTTTTGTGTGTTGATTTTGTATCCTGCTACTGTGCTGAAATCATTTATCAATTCCAGCAGTTTTTTTATAGAGATTTTAGGCTGTTTGATATATAGGATCATGTCATCTGCAAACAGGAACATTTTGACTTCATCTTTTCCAATCTGGATGCCCTTTATTTCCTTCTCTTCTCTGATTGCTCTGGCTAGTACTTCCAACACTATGTTGAATAGAAGTGGTGAGAGTGGGCATCCTTGTCTAGTTCTTGTTCTTCAAGGAGAAGCTTTCAGCTTTTGCCCATTCAGGATGATACTGGCAGTGGGTTTGGCATATATGGCTTTAATTATGTTGAGATACTTTCCCTCTATACCTAACTTATAGAGGGTCTTTGTCATGAATGAGTGCTGAACTTTATCAAATGCTTTTTCAGCATCTATAGAGATGATCATATGGTCCTTGTGTTTGACTTTATTAATATGGTGTATCACATTTATTGATTTGCGTATGTTGAACCAACCTTGCATCCCTGGGATGAATCCCACTTGATCGTGATGAATAATTTTTCGTATGTGTTGCTGTATTCTGTTTGCTAGTATTTTAGTGAGGATTTTTGCATCTATATTCATCAAGGATATCGGCCTGTAGTTTTCTTTTTTGGTTATATCTTTACCTGGTTTTGGTATCAGGATGATGTTTGCTTCATAGAATGAGTTTGGGAGATTTGCGTCCATTTCAATCTTTTGCAATAGTTTGTAAAGAATCGGTGTCAATTCCTCTTTGAATGTTTGGTAAAATTCTGCTGTGAATCCATCTGGTCCTGGGCTTTTCTTTGTTGGGAGCCTTCTGATAACAGCTTCAATCTCCTTTATTGTTATTGGTCTGTTCAAATTTTCTACGTCTTCATGGTTCAGTTTTGGGAGCTTGTGTGTGTCCAGAAATTTATCCATTTCCTCCAGATTTTCAAATTTGTTGGCGTATAGTTGTTTATAGTAGTCTCGAATGATTCCTTGTATTTCAGATGAATCAGTGGTAATATCGCCTTTTTCTATCTAATTTTTGTTATTTGAGTCTTCTCTCTTCTTTTTTTTGTTAGCCATGCTAATGGTTTCTCAATTTTATTTATCTTTTCAAAAAACCAACTTTTTGATTCGTTGATCTTTTGAATTGTTTTTTGGTTTTCAATTTCATTCAGTTCTGCTCTGATCTTAATGATTTCTTTCCGTCTGCTAACTTTAGGTTTGGATTGTTCATGTTTTTCTAGTTCTTTTAAGGTGAAGTGTTAGGTTGTTCACTTGCCATCTTTCCATTCTTCTGAAGTGAGCATTTAATGCAATAAATTTTCCCCTCAATACTGCTTTTGCAGTATCCCACAGGTTTTGGTATGATGTATCATTATTTTCATTAGTTTCAATAAATTTTTTGATTTCCTGCTTGATTTCTTCTTGGACCCATATGTCATTAAGTAGAATGCTGTATAATTTCCATGTGTTTGTATAGTTTCCAGAGTTTCATTTCTTATTAATTTCTAGTTTTAATCCATTGTGGTCTGAGAAGATACATGGGATAATTCCAATTTTTTTGAATTTATTGAGACTTGATTTGTGACCTAATATGTGATCTATCCTGGAGAATGATCCATGTGCTGATGAGAAGAATGAATATTCTGAGTTTGTTGGGTGGAATGTTCTGTAGATATCTGCCAATTCCAATTGGTCTAGAGTCTTGTTTAGATCTTGTGTTTCTCTACTGATTCTTTGCTTAGATGATCTGTATAATATTGACAGTGGGGTGTTCAGGTCCCCTGCTATTATGGTATTAGTGTCTATTTCCTTCTTTAGGTCTAATAGCGTTTGTTTTATAAATCTGGCTGCTCCAACATTGGGTGCTTACATATTTATGATTGTTATGTCTTCTTGATGGATCAGTCCTTTTATCATTAAGTAGTGTCCCTCATTGTCTCTTTTTATGGTTTTTAGTTTAAAGTCTATTTTCTCAGATATAAGAATAGCTACTCCAGCTCGTTTTTCTTTTCTGTTTGCATGGTAAATCTTTTTCCATCCTTTCACTCTTAGTCTGTGTGAATTTTTATGGGTGAGGTGGTCTGTTGTAGGCAGCATATAGTTGGGTCCTCCTTTTTGATCCAGTCAGCCAGTCTGTGTCTTTTGATTGGGGAATTTAAGCCTTTTACATTAAGAGTTGTTATTGAAAGGTGTTGATTTATTCCTAGCATTTTATTGGTTGTTTGGTTGTCTTAGGTGTCTTTTGTTCCTTGCTTTCTGATTTACTGTTTGGTTTCTGTGTTTGTTGGTTCCTTAGGTTGTAGATAGCGTTTTTGTTTGCTTGTTTTCTCTTCATGAATGCCATTTTTATTATACTAGTGGGTATTGATTTTTCTTGGGTTTTTATGGCAGTGGTAGTTATTTTTCACGAACCAAACCCAGTACTCCCTTGAGGATTTCTTGTAAGGGTGGTCGTGTGGTAGTGAACTCCCGCATTTTTTGTTTGTCTGAGAAATATACTATTTGCCCTTCATTTCGGAAGGATAGCCTTGCAGGGTAGAGTATTCTTGGCTGGCAATCTTTGTCTTTTAGTATTTTGAATATATCATCCCATTCCTTTCTAGCTTTTAGGGTTTGTGATGAGAAGTCTCATGTTAGCCTGATTGGGGCTCCCTTATAGGTGATTTGACACTTCTCTCTTGCAGCTTTTAAGATTCTCTCTTTGTCTCTGAGTTTTGCCAATTTGACTATGATATGTCTTGGAGAAGGCCCTTTTGGGTTGAATACGTTTGGAGATCGTTGAGCTTCCTGGATCTGAAGATCTGTGACTTTTCCTATGCCTGGGAAGTTTTCTGCCACTATTTTTTTGAATATGTTTTCAATGCAATCTCCGTTTTCCTCCCCTTCTGGTATACCCATGACTCGGATATTTGAGTGCTTAAGGTTGTCTGATATCTCTCTCAGATTTTCTTCAATGTCCTTGATTCTTTTTTCTTTCTTTTTGTCTGCTTGTGTTATTTCAAACAGCCCATCTTCAAGTTCAGAGGTTTTCTCTTCAACTTCCACAAGCCTGCTGGTTAAACTATCTGTTGTGTTTTTTATTTCGCTGAATAACTTCTTCAGTTCAGCAAGTTCTGCTACATTTTTTTCCAGGACATTGATTTCTTTGTACATTTCCTCTTTCAGATCCTGTATACTCTTCCTCATTTCATCATGATGTCTAGCTGTGTTTTCTTGTATCTCATTCAGTTTCCTTAGAATTATAACTCGAAATTCCTTGTCATTCATTTCAAGGGCTTCTTGTTCTATAGGATCTAGAGTTTGAGATTTATTAACTTTTGGTGGTGTACTTTCTTGATTTTTTGTATTTCTGGTATCTTTTTTTTGGTGTTTATTCATTGTGGCAGGGGGTTTCACAGTCTACCGGTTTGAGACTAATGACTAACTAGGATGTTGCTGTGGTTGCCAATTTGGTATGGCTCCCGCCGTGGCTGCTCAGTTGGCCTCTAGTGCCTTGTGTGTATGGTTGCCTCGGGTCTTGGGCTTCTCCGGGGAGCCACCTTTCTGGTCAGCTTGGACTCTGCTGGGCTGGTGGATCACGTACCACAGGGTGTGTGATCTCTGTTGAGCTTTCACTTCCTGTGCTGGACTTCTCCCTGTTCTGTGTGCTCTGGCCCAGGCTGTTGGATCATGCAGTGGTGACCCCACAGGGTGTGTGGTTTCTGTCAAGTCTCCGCCTCCCTGGCCGCACATCTCCCCACTCTGTGCCCACTGTGCTGGGCTGGGGCGTGTCTTCTGCAACCCTGGTCTATCAGCTGGGCCTTCATGACCCTGCTCTGCACCGCCTCGCCCAGGAAGTCTACCAGGTTTCTGCTAGGCACAGACGACCAGTCGCTCTGGGTGCCTTTGTAGCACTGTGTAGATCTTTCTCAGGACTTGTTCACCTTTGTATCCCCCCGGTATAAACCGAGTCTAGCGCCCGCCTGCAGCCAGCTTTCCGGCAGTTTCAAGCGGACCTGGGAACTCTCCTACCACACTATTCCCAACTAGAAATTGGTTAGGCTTTTTTCCGAACTGGTGGCCACAGAGATGGTAACTGCCTCCCAGTAACAGGAAGTTTACCGGGGGCTGGAGTCCAGGGTGTGGTGGAGTGATAGTCGGCCCGCCCATACTTCCTTGCCCTCCCGACACTGGCTAGGGACGCCCCACGCCACCAACCCGCCAGAGAACCGCGGAGGGAGTGGGAGGGGAGGCCGACCCGCTGGCTCCAGAAAGCCCCGCGCCAGGCCAAGCAAGTGGGAAGGCTCAGTGACGGCTGAGCCGGGTGGAGCTGCCAGCACCTGGGAAAATGGATGCAGCCCTGGGGCGGTGTGTGGCCTGGTGATGCAGGTGGGAGCTGGGTGGGCGTCAGCCCCCCAAACAGGGCTTGTCCAGGGGTCACTCACATGGTTGTGCCAGGTCGGGTGCTCACTCTCTGCCTCTGGTTTGCTGCCTTCCCTGTTCTCGGCCGCTGCCGCCTCGGGCTGTTCAGTCGCGGCGCGGCTCGGGCACTCCCAGGAATCTTCTTTAATGCCAGCCTGAAACCTCGAATCCTGAATAGGGCAGCTGGCCGCCTTCAGTGCGGCCCCAGCCTCCGGGATCCTGGCTGCATCCACAGCAGCCCTGGCGCCGTGTTCCCTGTTTAGAGACTCGCTTTTGCAGCTAAGAAACAGTTCTTTTCCTGCTCCACACTTCAAAGCTGTTGCCTGTAAGTGAGGCAGCCTCTCCTGCCGAGGGCAAAGTGGCAGTCACCCCCCATGACCGGCCACCAGCAGCAGTCCTCCCTTAAGAGATGGCAAGAGGAAGGTCCACAAGTTTCCCGGCTGCCTGAGACCCAGTGGCCGCCTTTTCCACCTCAGCTACTCCGCGCCTACCGCCGCAGCCACCGCCATCTTGAAACCCCCCCAGAGTTAATCTTATTTGTCACTTTTGGTTCTCATCATTTTTTCCTATGGATTTGAATTATTGTCTAATATTATTTCTTTACTCCGATACAGCTTTGCACCTACCCACTTTCTTTGTTATGTTATTGTTAAATATGTTAATTTGTATATGTACAGGTTCAGCAATAGAATTATATACATATTTTTTATACAATTACTTTTTTATTCAGTTACGAGAAGAGAGGAAAAGAAATATGCATTTATAGTGCACTTGATAATCATATAATTACCTTTATTGCTGCTCTTTGTCTTTCATGTGGATTTGGATTACTGTCAGGGGTCAGCTGCTTTCATCCTGAAGAACTTCCTTAGTATTTCTGGTTAGGTAGATCTGCTAACAATAAATTTACTCAGTTTTTGTTTATCAGAGAATGCCTTTGTTTTGCCTTCCATTTAAAAAAAAAATCATCCTTCTGGATATAACATATCTAGTTAAGTTTTTTCTTTCAGCACTTTGAATATGTCATCCCACTTCTTCCTCTATTGTTTCAGCTGAGAAGTTAACTGTTAATCTTACTGGGGTTTCCTTTTACATGATGAGTCTTTTTACTCTTACTGCTTTCAAAATTATATTTTTCTCTTTGCATTTCAGCATTTTTACTATAAAGTTTTTATATGTGGCTCTCTTTATGTTTATCATACTTGGAATGCATTGAGCTTCTTAGATGTGGAGATTAATGTTTTCATCAAATTCAGGAAGTTTTCAGTCATTATTTCTTTAAATATTTGTTCTTCTCCTTTCTTTGTCTCCTCTCTTTCTGATACTCCCAATGCATATATGTTAATGTACCTAATTGTTTCCCACATTTCGCTGAGGCTCTATTCCTTTTGATTATTTTCTTTTTTCTCTGTTCTTCAGATTGCGTGATCTCTATTGACTTATATTCAAATTTGCTGATTCTATCTTCTGCCAGTTCAAATATGCTATTGAGCCCTTCCAGTAAATTTTCATTTCAGTTATTATTATTTTCTACTCCAGAATTGTTATTTGGTTCTTTTTTTTTTATCATTTCTATCTTTTTGATATTCTCTATGTAATGAGACATTGTCATCCTATCCTATCCTAAACAACGTTTCTTTTAGTTCTTTGAACATATTTATAATGGATGCTTTGAAGTCTTTATCTATTAAATCTAACATGTGGGTACTCTCATAGGCAGTTTTTGTGCTTGTTTTTTCCTGTGTATAGGCCACATTTTCCTGGGGTTTTTTTTTTTTTTTTTTGCATGTCTCATAATTTTTTTGTTAAAAACTGGACATTTTAGGCAATATGTTGTAGCAACTCTGGATACTGCTGTTCCCTCCCCACACACTATGGCTTGTTTTCATTGTTTTGCTTGTTTACTTGTTTAGTGACTTGGCTGGACTACATTGATCAAGTCTATTCCCCCAGAGTTCGAAGCCTGTAACGTTACTCTTCAGAGAGTACATCCTTGGGCATATGCACAGTCACCCTGGGATGAGAGTGGTAGTAGGGCTCTGTTTGGCTGTCTGTTTCCTTGATCTCCCTGTTACACCATCTGCCTCTGCTGATATCACATCCACTTGTTAGGCTCTATTAATTGCTGGCTGACTGGTTTATTGTTTTGGCAATATCCTGGGGCACAAATTGCTCCACAGTCTCACCCAATTAAATTCAAGCTCCTTTGCAAGGGTAGTTTTTGAGACCAGTCTTTGAGGTTTGTTCTGAAACCTGAGAATTAATACCTTTTCTTCTGGTTTTCTCTGGTAAACTAGCTGGGCAAGGTTTAGCTTCTTGCTGTCATGGAACCATCCTCCATTGTTTTCAAGGGCACCCTTAGGTTTGAAATTTCCCACTCGGTTTCAAATAAAGTCATTTCCTTTAGGGGAAGACTTTAAATCTCTCTTTTCTTTATAGACTGCTTGGATCCTAGACAAGTCTCTAAGCCACTGTTCTGAAGCTGGGGTCAGGGACAGGTCCACTTCTATCAAAATGATGCCCTTGATTTATGAGTAGGGCACTGGGGTAGGGGGGGTGAGGGCAATCGAGGTCCCAATATTCTCAGCCTGTCATACCTGAGTAGGGTTTCTGCTCTATGAATGGGTAAGGTGAAGGAAGGGAGCCCTCACCTTCTAGCCACACTCACCAGGGATTTAGCTTCTGCAACCAGTTGGCGGTGATGAGAAATGCTGTTGGGCCTGCCTCTTCTGGGAAGATACCATATCCCTTGAATAGAAGCTGATGGTAGTGGGAGTCCCATCCTCTTGGCAACCCTCACCTGGATTAAAATTTTTATCATGCTGCATGCTGGATGGGGGTTGGGGGGAATGAATCATTGCTCAAGTGCCACAGGCTCTTGCTGTTCGTATTGAGCTTTAGTAGATTTTCTTGAATAAGTGTTTCTTCATTTGCTGTATGCACATAGGACTGTTTCCAAAAACTAAATGGCTTTTTGCTTGTTTTATCATTTTCATTTTTTTTATTTTTTATTTTTTATTTATTTTTTTTTTTTAATTTTATTTTGTCGATATACATTGTGGCTGATTATTGCTCCCCATCACCAAAACCTCCCTCCCTCCTCCCTCCCCCCTCCCCCCCAACAATGTCCTTTCTGTTTGCTTGTCGTATCAACTTCAAATAATTGTAGTTGTTATATCTTCTTCCCCCCCCCCCCCGGCTTGTGTGTGTGTGTGTGTGTGTGTGAATTTATATATTAATTTTTAGCTCCCACCAATAAGTGAGAACATGTGGTATTTCTCTTTCTGTGCCTGACTTGTTTCACTTAATATAATTCTCTCAAGGTCCATCCATGTTGTTGCAAATGGCAGTATTTCATTCGTTTTTATAGCTGAGTAGTATTCCATTGTGTAGATGTACCACATTTTCCGTATCCACTCATCTGATGATGGGCATTTGGGCTGGTTCCAACTCTTGGCTATTGTAAAGAGTGCTGCGATAAACATTGGGAAACAGGTATACCTTCGACTTGATGATTTCCATTCCTCTGGGTATATTCCCAGCAGTGGGATAGCTGGGTCGTATGGTAGATCTATCTGCAATTGTTTGAGGAACCTCCATACCATTTTCCATAGAGGCTGCACCATTTTGCAGTCCCACCAACAATGTATGAGAGTTCCTTTTTCTCCGCAGCCTCGCCAGCATTTATCGTTCAGAGTCTTTTGGATTTTAGCCATCCTAACTGGGGTTAGATGGTATCTCAATGTGGTTTTGATTTGCATTTCCCGGATGCTGAGTGATGTTGAGCACTTTTTCATATGTCTGTTAGCCATTTGTATATCTTCCTTAGAGAAATGCCTACTTAGCTCTTTTGCCCATTTTTTAATTGGGTTGCTTGTTTTCTTCTTGTAAAGTTGTTTGAGTTCCTTATATATTCTGGATATTAATCCTTTGTCATGCTTGTTTTATCATTTTCAAAAGCTATGGTTGTTTTGCTGGGAAGTAGGTCCATGGAGTAATTCCTTCCTCCATTCCAGAAGTAGAACTCCTGGCAGTCATTACGTTTTTGGAGAATATTTAATTACAGGAGAGAATGGTGTATTAGTCCATTTCTGTTGCTTATAACAGAAGTACCTGAAACTGGGTAATTTATAAATAAACAATATTTATTGCTTACAGTTTTAGAGGCTGGGAAGTCCAAAGTCTGGGGAACACATCTGGTGAAGTGACTTCTCTATAGCAATGCAGGGAATAGTAAGAATGGCAGAAGCAGAGACACTAACCTCATTCTTTCTACTTTTAAAGCCACCAGAACCACACCCACTATTCCAAGAATGGATCAATCCATTCACAAGGGTACAGCCTTCACAATCCAATCACCTCTTTAAGGTCCCACCCTTCAACTACCACAATAGGATTTCCCACTTTCTTAACACTGTCACAGTGGGGACCAACCCTCCAACACATTAAACTTTAGGGGGGACACAATTCAATCCATAATAAATGGTCATGACAACAACTGGCCAAAGTACAATTTTAAAATATTTTCTGTACTGTCCCAATTTTGTATATCATATATATGTATAAGAGTTTTTGAATATTTAATATGTTAAAAGTGAAAAGACTGGAAGAAGAAAAAGCAAAATCTTAACTATTTTCTAATTTTTCTTTAATGAATATGTATTATTAATACAATAAAAATTTTTAAAAAAGAAACACAATCTCTTAGTAGTTTTAGCATGAGCATGTGCTTACTGACACACCCTCCTGGCAGGCAACAGAAGTATTGGGGGAATAGCGATGTGGTAGAAAAGTTCGCACAATTCACTTACTACTGGAGGAAGTACCAATGCATTATAATTATACCGGTTATAGCGACTGTTGTATTGGTATGAATCAAATGACAGAAACCCACATTTGTTCTACTTTGGGCACTAGAGAAGTACAATTATATTTCATTTGCTTTGTATATTTGTTTTTCTCCGTCTCCTGCCTGCGATGATGATGATAATGATGACAGATAACCCCGAGCACTTACAATGTGCTAGGCCCTTTCCTTTATTTTTGATATAAATCTTCACTATTTTATGAGATAGATACTGTTATTATCTTTATTTCTTATATGAGGAAACTGAGGCATAGACTAAGTAACTTGCCTGTTTAAATTAGGAATGTGTTTAGAGGAGATCAGTAACAGAAAACTTGATTAACATTGGCTTAAATATTAGGGCTTTTTTTTTTTTTATGTTACCAAAAATCAAGACATCCAGGTCAGTGATGAAAGCCAGCCTGACACCCAGGATCCTGAGAGACAGGGGCAGCCCTTCCCCCACCCACAACCAGATCCTAGAATGTACTTATTAACCACGTGTATTTCTTTGGGTGTGTGATTTATCTGCTCAAGTCCTCCACCAAATTTCAGCTTAGATTTTTCTAATCTATTTTTAAGAGTTCTTTTTACAATAAGGATATTAATCTCTCTCTCTCTCTCTCTGTGTGTGTGTGTGTGTGTGTGTGTGTGTGTGTGTGTGTGTGTGTGTGTGTGTGTGTGTGTTTAAATGGAGAATAGAATAATGGATACCAGAGGCTGGGAGTGATAGGGGTAGAGGGGAAAGATAAGGGGGTGAACTAATGGGGATGAAAATATGCTATTTACCCTAAGTGAATCATTGTGCGAGATACGCATGTATTGAAACCACACACTGTATCCCCCCAAATAAATATAAATAAATTGAAAAAAAAAATCAATAGGGCTGGTGCTCCTTATGCCACAGAGTCCAAGGTCATATAGTTAATAAATGGTGCAGGTCTATGCTCTTTTTTTTTTTTTTTTTTTTTTAAAGATGACCAGTAAGGGGATCTTAACCCTTGACTTGGTGTTGTCAGCACCACACTCTCCCAAGTGAGCCATGGGCTGGCCTCCCAGGTCTATGCTCTTAACCTCTCTAGAAATTCCTGAATGCCTGCAGGTATTTAGAGGTTCAATTTAGAGTGTACTAATAATTTAGTGCAGCATTTTGCCATTAGTATGACTTCTGTGGTCACAGAGCCCCATGGAGGATTGAGAGGAATTCATGATCCAAGGGGTGACATTAAGAGGGCTTCAGAGCTGCAGTCCAAAAAAGATCTGAAAAGAGTGCAGACTCGATCATGCAATAAAGGGATTAGTTTAATTCAGCTGAAGTTCAAAAGGGAGGGAGGGAGAGGGTGGTTTGAAGAATTGCATCTACCAAAATTAAGCCAGAACAGTAAAAACAAAATGAAGCTAGAGATGAAACAAACCCAGGGAACAGGTATTATAAAACCTGACCCATCTGTAGGACGTAGACCTAGAATTCTCTCTTGTTATGGCTGTTCCCTCTGTAAGCATAAACCCTCAGAGCCTGCATCCTGCCTTGAATATCTGATTGAGAAACAACGGTCCATGGTCATGAATCATGGTCAGTAATAGTTAACCTCAACTCGCCTGGGATGTTACAACTCCACATCTGTTCAGGAACGTGTTTTCGCAACCATATGGAGTTTTAAAACTAGATTTGAATATAATAAAATTAACCTACCCACAAATAATACTTTTGTGTAAAGTACAAGAATAAGTAATCGTTGGGGTAATCTGCTATATTTGTTATTTAAAGTATAATGCTTAAGAGAATCTGACAGATTATCCTTGTGATTCTGGTTTTACCTGCATTATTGATTTCAGACTTACAATTTTAAGTTGATAGGCATAAGAATCTGGCTACTATTATGAACAGTTCTTAAGTTTTTAGGACAGCTTAAGATTCACAACATAATTTATATTTCGATTTCTAAATATTTAGCTATCTATCTAATTTATTAGATTATGGAATTGTTTTGCTTGTATGGATTGTTTAGTTTACCCTTCAAGCATTAGAAGTCCTAAAAGAGGACATTAAATATATGAAATTTGCAAATGTGGTTAAAACATTCAAGGAACTGACTAAATATCTTGGTGAATTAACTTTGTAAATGAGAATGATTATTAAAAGGAATTTAACCTGTTTAGCTTGAGTTAATCAAATATTAATAAAAGAATAAGTAAAAGTGACTCATTTTATTAGAATTTTAAATAGAATAACATGGCTTGTAAATTGCACTTAAAATGTAAGGAAGCTGGGTTTTAAATTTTGTGATGTTAATAAGTAAATACTAATTTAGAAGCATTGGATGTAAATAGTTCTTTCCCTGCACAAAGCCCCCCTTGGACTTTGAAAGGCTGTGCACTGACACATTTTCAGTCTGGATGAATAGAGGCTTTATGCAGCAATTCACTGTTTACTCAGCCCATAGCACTTGTCTAGACAAGGACAATAAGCTGGTTAATGCCAAATACGGAGGCAGCAACAGGTTCCAAGAACTTGTGGTGTACTGTGGTTGTTGGAAGTGATCTTTCTCTTCGGTCCCTGCCACTCCATCCCTTGCATAACATTCTTACTTAAAACCATTTTTTATTTTTATTTTCTTTCAAGTGAAAAGTGATATCTGGCCTTGGGATTAGGGCAAACAAAGGATGTCTCCTTCAGCAGGTTTGTTTACTCAGACAGCGGAGCCAAACTTGCACTGCTGGGAGGATTTCTGACCTCAGGGCATGGAGCTTATGTTCTGGTGAGAGGCTTCAAGTCCACCCGCCAGAAAATGGAGGATTTTATATTTTCTGTAGGACAAACGATTTTCCCTCGTCCTTGTTCAGCAGAACATCAGTTTGTCCGTCTTGGCTATGTCAAAACTGCTGGGTTGAGAATTCACTTGCTGGGTTATCATTCTATTCCTTGCCCTTTATAAGGTATTTCCCTTTTGACGTGTCTAAATGCATGACCAGCAGAATGACGTGCTGACTGAGGCCGTCAGAGGCGTGCCCTCGTGGGTTTTGTGACTTCTGGAGCTGTCGCAGGCGTCTGTCGGAGCAATGCGCCACCTATGCCTGGGTGACCGTCTGCTTCCCAAGTAGTCAGGAGCCCTCTGGTGTGCTCCTTCCGAGAACCTCTATTACTGAAGTCAGTGCGGCTTCCTTTGTCCACTAGTTTTAACTCAAAAATTTTAGCTGTCGCTTTCAAAAGTCACCTCAGTTCCAAAGCCTTCACGAGGACATGGCTATCCTGACAGCCAGGCCGACGCACGGGAAGCGTGTCGCTCAGCCCTCGGCTTCCAGAAGGGATTTGTAACCGTACGGAGTCCTCAGAGCGGCAGAGGCGGGGGCTGCTTTCCCGCCACATCCCCGGGCACAGCCTCGGCCCCGTCGCTGCCTTCCGGGCGCCTCCCCGGGCCGCCCGCGCCCCCCTGGTGCTGCTGCCCTCCTGGCCTCCTGAGCCTGGCGTCCAGCCTGTGCTGTCACCACTTTCTCTGGCTGGGGCACCAGATCTGAACGTGGAGGCTAGTGTGGTGAGGCCCTGCCACCGTCCCACTTCAGTTCTGGCAGACAGCGCTGCTGCCACTTGAACGCGCTACAAGTCACCCGGGGATCTTGTGAAAGCGCGGGCGCGGGCGCTGGTGCGGAGGTCTCCGGGGAAGGGCGGCTGGGGCGGGGGCAGGCGCTGCGTTTCGATCCCGCTCCCGGTGACGCTGTGCTGCAGTTTGCGACCAAAATTTGAACAGCGAGCATTGAAGAGATATTTTCTGTTCTCTCTCTCTCTCATTTCCCCCTCCCTTTCTTCCTCCCCCACTTTTCTTCTTCCCTCCCCCCACTCCCTTTCCCTCTTGTTAGTAAGTCTTCTGTAACTATTCAAGGTCATACGATTTCTGTCTCTTCTCCAAACTTCAGTTACACTTCAAAAATTCCCCCTCTACACCTACAGCAGGATTTAAGAAAAAAAAAAAAGATGTGTGTTGTTGGTGGCGGTAGGTCAAAAAACTGATTTTGTCATTCAGTTGGCATCCTTTAAAATGACCTTCAGCTAAAAATTTCTGCCTAGAGTCCCTGTGGACCATTTGTTTATGATGTGTCAAGTAAGACTCTGAAGATAATTCCCTTTATATCAATTATCTTCACTTCCTTTTGAATAATAGGGCTCAGTATTTTTCTTTTACTTCTTAGAAAAAATAATTTTTCTATTAAATTCTGGTGACATCATTGCTATTGGATCCCAGGATCCCCATCAGTAGTTGTCATTTATAATAGAATTTATGTTCTGAATTGCTTGCCTATTATGCTGGGATAGGGAAAAATTAGTTTCCATAGCTAATAAACATAAAATCAAAAGGATATTAAGTTTCTAGTCTTTAATTTTGGAACTGAAAATACTGCAGTAATTATTTTGCATGTTGTTTGCTCTGTATGTTTATATTGGCTTTTCTATTCTTTCTTGCTATTTTTAAAAACCATTTGTAGCAGCAGCTGGTCTAGAACACTTACCAAAGGCACTCAGTTTCCTCACTGTGTTGTCACGTCAGATGTGGTCAATGATATCCTGTATCTGCAGGAAGAAGTGCAACTTGCTTTATGCTGCAGAAGCAGAAGCTGCCTCTAAGAATTAATAGATTCCATTCAAAAACTATGCTAAATTATTATTACAACTTAACTTTGCAAGAGAAAAAATCCTAATGAAAGTTAAACATTGTTGCTATTACTCCACTCTCACTTCCAGCCTTCTGACCTTTGCCAAGAGATCTGTAAGCAGATCAAGAAGATGCTGATAACATTGCTGGGTCTGGTGGCTCAGTTTACCCTTCAGGTACTTTGGCCCTCAGGTGCTATTTAGCCAAAGAGAGCACCTTAAATTTACTGGCTGACTCCTATTGATTTTAAGGATGGACAGGATGTTTGCTTGAGGTCAGGTGATTAGTAGAGGCATTGGGATGGGCCTGGGCCCTCTTAAAACTGTTTACCAAAGTGAAATACT